>NW_028238198.1:42684818-52684818 GCF_041429995.1 Eschscholzia californica
GTCACCCTTGTATTTGGCCGCTTCGATCTCATCCATGTATTTCTCAGCCAATTCCTCTACATCAGTCTACAACGAATGACCGGAACGCTATTTCGCACCATCCCTCAAAATTTCGTCCAATTCCGACACCCGTAGCTTCGATTTTGGCCGTTTTAGTCTGTCACCCTTGTATTTGGCCGCTTCGATCTCATCCATGTATTTCTCAGACAATTCCTCTACATCAGTCTACAACGAATGACCGGAACGCTATTTCGCACCATCCCTCAAAATTTCGTCCAATTCCGACACCCGTAGCTTCGATTTTGGCCGTTTTAGTCTGTCACCCTTGTATTTGGCCGCTTCGATCTCATCCATGTATTTCTCAGCCAATTCCTCTACATCAGTCTACAACGAATGACCGGAACACTATTTCGCACCATCCCTCAAAATTTCGTCCAATTCCGACACCCGTAGCTTCGATTTTGGCCGTTTTAGTCTGTCACCCTTGTATTTGGCCGCTTCGATCTCATCCATGTATTTCTCAGCCAATTCCTCTACATCAGTCTACAACGAATGACCGGAACGCTATTTCGCACCATCCCTCAAAAATTTCGTCCAATTCCGACACCCGTAGCTTCGATTTTGGCCGTTTTAGTCTGTCACCCTTGTATTTGGCCGCTTCGATCTCATCCATGTATTTCTCAGCCAATTCCTCTACATCAGTCTACAACGAATGACCGGAACGCTATTTCGCACCATCCCTCAAAAATTTCGTCCAATTCCGACACCCGTAGCTTCGATTTTGGCCGTTTTAGTCTGTCACCCTTGTATTTGGCCGCTTCGATCTCATCCATGTATTTCTCAGCCAATTCCTCTACATCAGTCTACAACGAATGACCGGAACGCTATTTCGCACCATCCCTCAAAAATTTCGTCCAATTCCGACACCCGTAGCTTCGATTTTGGCCGTTTTAGTCTGTCACCCTTGTATTTGGCCGCTTCGATCTCATCCATGTATTTCTCAGCCAATTCCTCTACATCAGTCTACAACGAATGACCGGAACGCTATTTCGCACCATCCCTCAAAAATTTCGTCCAATTCCGACACCCGTAGCTTCGATTTTGGTCTGTCACCCTTGTATTTGGGCTCTTCGATCTCATCCATGTAATTCTCAGCAATTCCTCTACATCAGTCTACAACGAATGACCGGAACGCTATTTCGCACCATCCCTCAAAATTTTCGTCAATTCCGACAACCCCGTAGCTTCGATTTTGGCCGTTTTAGTCTGTCACCCTTGTATTTGGCCGCTTCGATCTCATCCATGTATTTCTCAGCCAATTCCTCTACATCAGTCTACGAACGAATGACCGGAACGCTATTATCGCACCAATCCCTCAAAATTTCGTCCAATTCCGACACCCGTTAGCTTCGATTTTGGCGTTTTAGTCTGTCACCCTTGTATTTGGCCGCTTCGATCTCATCCATGTATTTCTCAGCCAATTCCTCTACATCAGTCTACAACGAATGACCGGAACGCTATTTCGCACCATCCCTCAAAATTTCGTCCAATTCCGACACCCGTAGCTTCGATTTTGGCCGTTTTAGTCTGTCACCCTTGTATTTGGCCGCTTCGATCTCATCCATGTATTTCTCAGCCAATTCCTCTACATCAGTCTACAACGAATGACCGGAACGCTATTTCGCACCATCCCTCAAAATTTCGTCCAATTCGACACCCGTAGCTTCGATTTTGGCCGTTTTAGTCTGTCACCCTTGTATTTGCCGCCTTCGATCTCATCCATGTATTTCTCAGCCAATTCCTCTACATCAGTCTACAACGAATGACCGGAACGCTATTTCGCACCATCCCTCACAAATTTCGTCCAATTCCGACACCCGTAGCTTCGATTTTGGCCGTTTTAGTCTGTCACCCTTGTATTTGGCCGCTTCGATCTCATCCATGTATTTCTCAGCCAATTCCTCTACATCAGTCTACAACGAATGACCGGAACGCTATTTCGCACCATCCCTCAAAATTTCGTCAATTCCGACACCCGTAGCTTCGATTTTGGGCCGTTTTAGTCTGTCACCCTTGTATTTGGCCGCTTCGATCTCATCCATGTATTTCTCAGCCAATTCCTCTACATCAGTCTACAACGAATGACCGGAACGCTATTTCGCACCATCCCTCAAAAATTTCGTCCAATTCCGAGACCCGTAGCTTCGATTTTGGCCGTTTTAGTCTGTCACCCTTGTATTTGGCCGCTTCGATCTCATCCATGTATTTCTCAGCCAATTCCTCTACATCAGTCTACAACGAATGACCGGAACGCTATTTCGCACCATCCCTCAAAAATTTCGTCCAATTCCGACACCCGTAGCTTCGATTTTGGCCGTTTTAGTCTGTCACCCTTGTATTTGGCCGCTTCGATCTCATCCATGTATTTCTCAGCCAATTCCTCTACATCAGTCTACAACGAATGACCGGAACGCTATTTCGCACCATCTCTCAAAATTTCGTCCAATTCCGACACCCGTAGCTTCGATTTTGGCCGTTTTAGTCTGTCACCCTTGTATTTGGCCGCTTCGATCTCATCCATGTATTTCTCAGCCAATTCCTCTACATCAGTCTACAACGAATGACCGGAACACTATTTCGCACCATCCCTCAAAAAATTTCGTCCAATTCCGACACCCGTAGCTTCGATTTTGGCCGTTTTAGTCTGTCACCCTTGTATTTGGCCGCTTCGATCTCATCCATGTATTTCTCAGCCAATTCCTCTACATCAGTCTACAACGAATGACCGGAACGCTATTTCGCACCATCCCTCAAAAATTTCGTCCAATTCCGAGACCCGTAGCTTCGATTTTGGCCGTTTTAGTCTGTCACCCTTGTATTTGGCCGCTTCGATCTCATCCATGTATTTCTCAGCCAATTCCTCTACATCAGTCTACAACGAATGACCGGAACTCTATTTCGCACCATCCCTCAAAATTTCGACCAATTCCGACACCCGTAGCTTCGATTTTGGCCGTTTTAGTCTGTCACCCTTGTATTTGGCCGCTTCGATCTCATCCATGTATTTCTCAGCCAATTCCTCTACATCAGTCTACAACGAATGACCGGAACGCTATTTCGCACCATCCCTCAAAATTTCGTCCAATTCCGACACCCGTAGCTTCGATTTTGGCCGTTTTAGTCTGTCACCCTTGTATTGGCCGCTTTCGATTCCTCATCCATGTATTTCTCAGCCAATTCCTCTACATCAGTCTACAACGAATGACCGGAACGCTATTTCGCACCATCCCTCAAAAATTTCGTCCAATTCGCGACCCGTAGCTTCGATTTTGCCGTTTTAGTCTGTCACCCTTGTATTTGGCCGCTTCGATCTCATCCATGTATTTCTCAGACCAATTCCTCTACATCAGTCTACAACGAATGACCGGACGCTATTTCGCACCATCCCTCAAAAATTTCGTCCAATTCCGACACCCGTAGCTTCGATTTTGGCCGTTTTAGTCTGTCACCCTTGTATTTGGCCGCTTCGATCTCATCCATGTATTTCTCAGCCAATTCCTCTACATCAGTCTACAACGAATGACCGGAACGACTATTTCGCACCATCCCTCAAAAATTTCGTCCAATTCCGACACCCGTAGCTTCGATTTGGCCGTTTTAGTCTGTCACCCCTTGTATTTGGCCGCTTCGATCTCATCCATGTATTTCTCAGCCAATTCCTCTACATCAGTCTACAACGAATGACCGGAACGCTATTTCGCACCATCCCTCAAAAATTTCGTCCAATTCCGACACCGTAGCTTCGATTTTGGCCGTTTTAGTCTGTCACCCTTGTATTTGGCCGCTTCGATCTCATCCATGTATTTCTCAGCCAATTCCTCTACATCAGTCTACAACGAATGACCGGAACGCTATTTCGCACCATCCCTCAAAAATTTCGACCAATTCCGACACCCGTAGCTTCGATTTTGGCCGTTTTAGTCTGTCACCCTTGTATTTGGCCGCTTCGATCTCATCCATGTATTTCTCAGCCAATTCCTCTACATCAGTCTACAACGAATGACCGGAACGCTATTTCGCACCATCCCTCAAAATTTCGTCCAATTCCGACACCACGTAGCTTCGATTTTGGCCGTTTTAGTCTGTCACCCTTGTATTTGGCCGCTTCGATCTCATCCATGTATTTCTCAGCCAATTCCTCTACATCAGTCTACAACGAATGACCGGAACGCTATTTCGCACCATCCCTCAAAATTTCGTCCAATTCCGAGACCCGTAGCTTCGATTTTGGCCGTTTTAGTCTGTCACCCTTGTATTTGGCCGCTTCGATCTCATCCATGTATTTCTCAGCCAATTCCTCTACATCAGTCTACAACTGAATGACCGGAACGCTATTTCGCACCATCCCTCAAAATTTCGTCCAATTCCGACACCCGTAGCTTCGATTTTGGCCGTTTTAGTCTGTCACCCTTGTATTTGGCCGCTTCGATCTCATCCATGTATTTCTCAGCCAATTCCTCTACATCAGTCTACAACGAATGACCGGAACGCTATTTCGCACCATCCCTCAAAATTTCGTCCAATTCCGACACCCGTAGCTTCGATTTTGGCCGTTTTAGTCTGTCACCCTTGTATTTGGCCGCTTTCGATCTCATCCATGTATTTCTCAGCCAATTCCTCTACATCAGTCTACAACGAATGACCGGAACGCTATTTCGCACCATCCCCTCAAAATTTCGTCCAATTCCGACACCCGTAGCTTCGATTTTGGCCGTTTTAGTCTGTCACCCTTGTATTTGGCCGCTTCGATCTCATCCATGTATTTCTCAGCCAATTCCTCTACATCAGTCTACAACGAATGACCGGAACGCTATTTCGCACCATCCCTCAAAATTTCGTCCAATTCCGACACCCGTAGCTTCGATTTTGGCCGTTTTAGTCTGTCACCCTTGTATTTGGCCGCTTCGATCTCATCCATGTATTTCTCAGCCAATTCCTCTACATTCAGTCTACAACGAATGACCGGAACGCTATTTCGCACCATCCCTCAAAATTTCGTCCAATTCCGACACCCGTAGCTTCGATTTTGGCCGTTTTAGTCTGTCACCCTTGTATTTGGCCGCTTCGATCTCATCCATGTATTTCTCAGCCAATTCCTCTACATCAGTCTACAACGAATGACCGGAACGCTATTTCGCACCATCCCTCAAAATTTCGTCCAATTCCGACACCCGTAGCTTCGATTTTGGCCGTTTTAGTCTGTCACCCTTGTATTTGGCCGCTTCGATCTCATCCATGTATTTCTCAGCCAATTCCTCTACATCAGTCTACAACGAATGACCGGAACGCTATTTCGCACCATCCCTCAAAATTTCGTCCAATTCCGACACCCGTAGCTTCGATTTTGGCCGTTTTAGTCTGTCACCCTTGTATTTGGCCGCTTCGATCTCATCCATGTATTTCTCAGCCAATTCCTCTACATCAGTCTACAACGAATGACCGGAACGCTATTTCGCACCATCCCTCAAAATTTCGTCCAATTCCGACACCCGTAGCTTCGATTTTGGCCGTTTTAGTCTGTCACCCTTGTATTTGGCCGCTTCGATCTCATCCATGTATTTCTCAGCCAATTCCTCTACATCAGTCTACAACGAATGACCGGAACGCTATTTCGCACCATCCCTCAAAAATTTCGTCCAATTCCGACACCCGTAGCTTCGATTTTGGCCGTTTTAGTCTGTCACCCTTGTATTTGGCCGCTTCGATCTCATCCATGTATTTCTCAGCCAATTCCTCTACATCAGTCTACAACGAATGACCGGAACGCTATTTCGCACCATCCCTCAAAAATTTCGTCCAATTCCGAGACCCGTAGCTTCGATTTTGGCCGTTTTAGTCTGTCACCCTTGTATTTGGCCGCTTCGATCTCATCCATGTATTTCTCAGCCAATTCCTCTACATCAGTCTACAACGAATGACCGGAACGCTATTTCGCACCATCCCTCAAAAATTTCGACCAATTCCGACACCCGTAGCTTCGATTTTGGCCGTTTTAGTCTGTCACCCTTGTATTTGGCCGCTTCGATCTCATCCATGTATTTCTCAGCCAATTCCTCTACATCAGTCTACAACGAATGACCGGAACGCTATTTCGCACCATCTCTCAAAATTTCGTCCAATTCCGACACCCGTAGCTTCGATTTTGGCCGTTTTAGTCTGTCACCCTTGTATTTGGCCGCTTCGATCTCATCCATGTATTTCTCAGCCAATTCCTCTACATCAGTCTACAACGAATGACCGGAACACTATTTCGCACCATCCCTCAAAAATTTCGTCCAATTCCGACACCCGTAGCTTCGATTTTGGCCGTTTTAGTCTGTCACCCTTGTATTTGGCCGCTTCGATCTCATCCATGTATTTCTCAGCCAATTCCTCTACATCAGTCTACAACGAATGACCGGAACGCTATTTCGCACCATCCCTCAAAAATTTCGTCCAATTCCGAGACCCGTAGCTTCGATTTTGGCCGTTTTAGTCTGTCACCCTTGTATTTGGCCGCTTCGATCTCATCCATGTATTTCTCAGCCAATTCCTCTACATCAGTCTACAACGAATGACCGGAACGCTATTTCGCACCATCCCTCAAAAATTTCGACCAATTCCGACACCCGTAGCTTCGATTTTGGCCGTTTTAGTCTGTCACCCTTGTATTTGGCCGCTTCGATCTCATCCATGTATTTCTCAGCCAATTCCTCTACATCAGTCTACAACGAATGACCGGAACACTATTTCGCACCATCCCTCAAAAATTTCGTCCAATTCCGACACCCGTAGCTTCGATTTTGGCCGTTTTAGTCTGTCACCCTTGTATTTGGCCGCTTCGATCTCATCCATGTATTTCTCAGCCAATTCCTCTACATCAGTCTACAACGAATGACCGGAACGCTATTTCGCACCATCCCTCAAAAATTTCGTCCAATTCCGAGACCCGTAGCTTCGATTTTGGCCGTTTTAGTCTGTCACCCTTGTATTTGGCCGCTTCGATCTCATCCATGTATTTCTCAGCCAATTCCTCTACATCAGTCTACAACGAATGACCGGAACGCTATTTCGCACCATCCCTCAAAATTTCGTCCAATTCCGACACCCGTAGCTTCGATTTTGGCCGTTTTAGTCTGTCACCCTTGTATTTGGCCGCTTCGATCTCATCCATGTATTTCTCAGCCAATTCCTCTACATCAGTATACAACGAATGACCGGAACGCTATTTCGCACCATCCCTCAAAATTTCGTCCAATTCCGACACCCGTAGCTTCGATTTTGGCCGTTTTAGTCTGTCACCCTTGTATTTGGCCGCTTCGATCTCATACATGTATTTCTCAGCCAATTCCTCTACATCAGTCTACAACGAATGACCGGAACGCTATTTCGCACCATCCCTCAAAATTTCGTCCAATTCCGACACCCGTAGCTTCGATTTTGGCCGTTTTAGTCTGTCACCCTTGTATTTGGCCGCTTCGATCTCATCCATGTATTTCTCAGCCAATTCCTCTACATCAGTCTACAACGAATGACCGGAACGCTATTTCGCACCATCCCTCAAAATTTCGTCCAATTCCGACACCCGTAGCTTCGATTTTGGCCGTTTTAGTCTGTCACCCTTGTATTTGGCCGCTTCGATCTCATACATGTATTTCTCAGCCAATTCCTCTACATCAGTCTACAACGAATGACCGGAACGCTATTTCGCACCATCCCTCAAAATTTCGTCCAATTCCGACACCCGTAGCTTCGATTTTGGCCGTTTTAGTCTGTCACCCTTGTATTTGGCCGCTTCGATCTCATCCATGTATTTCTCAGCCAATTCCTCTACATCAGTCTACAACGAATGACCGGAACGCTATTTCGCACCATCCCTCAAAATTTCGTCCAATTCCGACACCCGTAGCTTCGATTTTGGCCGTTTTAGTCTGTCACCCTTGTATTTGGCCGCTTCGATCTCATCCATGTATTTCTCAGCCAATTCCTCTACATCAGTCTACAACGAATGACCGGAACGCTATTTCGCACCATCCCTCAAAATTTCGTCCAATTCCGACACCCGTAGCTTCGATTTTGGCCGTTTTAGTCTGTCACTCTTGTATTTGGCCGCTTCGATCTCATCCATGTATTTCTCAGCCAATTCCTCTACATCAGTCTACAACGAATGACCGGAACGCTATTTCGCACCATCCCTCAAAATTTCGTCCAATTCCGACACCCGTAGCTTCGATTTTGGCCGTTTTAGTCTGTCACCCTTGTACTTGGCCGCTTCGATCTCATCCATGTATTTCTCAGCCAATTCCTCTACATCAAAAAGATAAAGAGACACATCAATCTAAAGAGAAGAGTGGAGAGATATTACCATAACCGAAGGAGATAAAAGATGATACTACCAAGGCTCATGTAAAAATAGGTTCCAAGTTGATGCCAAGCTCGCGCCATCCCCAAACTTGGAACAAACCACGCCTTAGAAGTTAAACATATAAGAATTGCTCCTAAAATAGCAACAAATATCATGAGAATGAATCACATAAAAGACATGACCACATACAAATCTACCACTAACGTGGGTATACACGATTGCATTGAGCTATGCAATTAGCCTTTGATTCTCTTGATTTCACACAAGAACACGAGTTATGTCTCGTGGAGGGTTTCCAGAGATGATACCCACAAACATCAAGACCTATCTCAATCGGCCTAACGATCATAAAGCAAAAGACGAAAAATTTGGGGGTCAACCCAAAGAAAGCTATATACAAATGGTAATCGTCTCACAACTATGTATAAACTATAAAGTGCAAGTAAGACGATTGAAGAAAATAAGTCATCCCCAAACTTAGTGGATGCACGGTTCACTAAGTAAGCATAAATGCTAGGGGCGACGACTAAGAAGTCGTCAAAAGGATCGACATACAAGTGAAGGGCTAAGAGGTCAGTCGAAGGCAAAAAGTCATATGCAAGCTTAGTGGATAGAACATCCACTAAGTCTGTAGACGTTCTAGGAGAGACGTCTGAAATGTCCCAAAAGGGATCAACGACCGAGTCTGAGATCACGTGAAAGGTTGAAGTGGACTCTAAGGGTAAGGTAATAGGCTCAGGGGCCAAGTCAAGGTCCATGGTTTCCTTATGTAAATGGTCCGACAAACTATCCAACATGTCTTTAGGTATTATGTCATCGATGTCCTCAAAGGCATCGAAAGCTTCATAATCAATTATAACATCATGTACGGTATCTAAGACTGACTCCTTACAAGTGTCGAAAATCAGAAAGTTCAAAATAGTGGCATTCCCAAACTTTTTCATAGAGCCATCATCTTGAATCTCAAAGTCTAATATAGTTCTATCATGATGAGACGACACATGGTGAGGAAACGAGACAACAAGGTTATCAGTTTGTTCAAGCTCTTGGGTCATCTCAGTTGATTCGTCGACATTTAACTTAGTACTAGGGTTAGACGTATTACCCTCGCCATCAGACCTAGTACCTTCTTGAGTTTGGGGTGGTGAAACCCCTTCCTCGTCGGCTAATAACTGTGACATCATCATCTCTAATGGATGATTTAGAGACTCTAATTGATGATTTAGAGACTCTAATTGATGATTTCGAGACTCAAACCTCTGATGTAACTCTTGTTGCATTTGAATCTGCGTCTGTTCAAATCGATCTTGTGTCTCTTCAAGTTGTAACATCATTTCAGTCAGACGACTCACAGACTCTAATTGAGATTTATCTTCAAAAGTATCTTCATGATAAGGCTCATAAGTGTAATTAAATGAAGACTCTTGATAATAACTCTCACCGTACATACTAGGATCATACTTGCCTCTAAAGTCATTGGTCTCAGAATAGTGTGGACTATAAGGTCTCTCATACATATTTAGTGTCGGACCATATCCATCACCAATTTGATCGTCTCTACACATCCATCGGTATTCTCCTAGGGTCATACGAGATCGGTCAGGCTCAAATGGTCTATTCCCCTCACTAATCGGAGCATCCCTACACATCCGTTGGTATTCACCTAAGGTTATATCAGGTCGGTTAGTGCGGGGAATCCTCGAAACAAGCTCATCATCATCAACATCGAATGGCCAACCGTTATAAGAACGAGCCATGATCTAACAGTATTCAAAGATGGTAACACATAATTACAAAATGGGAACTAACAATTATAGAACTAAACAATCACACACAAGTAAGAAGGAAGAGATAAAATGCGATACTATCGACTTTTCGCTTTACTTCTCGATTCCTTCCTTTCCTTCGCTCCTATGTTTCTTCTGGCTATTTCCTTGAAATAGTACCTAAAAGAAATATACGATTAAGAAAATAGAAAAACAAATAAAGCAAAAATGTCCAAGTAAGAAATTAACACTAAACTAATGAACAAACAAACAAACGATATCCAAACTACTAAACCTATCCCCGGAGCGGCGCCAAAAACTTGGTAGGCCTAAAATTAGGTCTTTCCCCAAGTGTAGGGGTCAAGTTATAGGTAACTTCAGATATTGACGACGAGTTTAGCCCAATAATCAAAATGTCAATAACTAACTTAGACTAAAACACACACACACCCCACTCATAAGTTTGATAATTGATTTGCAAGAAATAAGAAAATAAATAAAACTAAACTATCTAAGAGAGGTGAGAAGATATCTAAGATTATAAAATCCACCGCACAATTTCACTTTATAAAACAAGCACTTAATTACTTAAATCTCTTTTGTATTTACTCGGGATCCAATATAATGAACTATTTGGATTCCGGATGATGTTCTAGATAAAACAACTTTATAATTACTAATTCTATTTGGATTTCGGATTGCTTAACTATTATTCATCATCTAAAAAGCATACTCCATCTAACAACTTAACGAAAGTATGGAATATCTAATTATGAGGCATGAGTAATGGAAAGAAAATCCAATCCATATAGATAAACAATCAATAGACATTAAAGCACATCAAAGGATTTAATTAATCAAGAACAAGTATTATAAAGATCCAAAATGGGTTTCATTCATAACCTTAGATTGCTAAGTTAACTATACATGGAATCTAGAGTGACATTCATTGACATTGTAAAATAAATGAAAATACTAAGAAATTAATGGAAAGAAATCACCAAGAATGTTCAAATTCCATATCCCCATGTATCTCCAATTTGTCCAAGATTTGCTCCATTTATGCTCAAGAATTTTACTCCAAGAAATCCAAGTAATAGCTATTTTATTGCCACCCAAATAAGAAAAAGAAAGAGAAAGAAGAAACTAGATGTAGAAAGAAGTTGGAAAGAAGAGATGAAAGGGGATAAAGATCATAGAAGAATATGGAAGGAAGAAGGAGAAAACTATTAATGGAAGAATAATAGTGGTAAAGAAGTAGTAGTAGTAGTAGTAGTAGTAGTAGTAGTATTAGTAAGAAGAAGACTAGCTACTACTACTAATACTAAAAAGAGAGAAGAATAAAGTATGGGAAAGAAATAGAAAGGAGTAGAGAAAGATGGATTTAGTAGTAGAGAAGAGAGAATAGGTTGGAGAAAGAAATAGGTAAGAGGGGATGGAGAGGATGATTTTAGGGTTAGAGAAAGAAAAGTAGAGAAAGAGAAGGTATGGGAATAGAGAAGAGGGATTGAGAGGGTTTTCAAGTCTAGAGAGAAATGAAGGGGGTAGAGATTTATTTATAGATGGGTTGATGGCTAGGGTTTTAGGAGTTAATTGGGAGAAAATGGGAGAAAGAGGGTTAAAATAGGAAGTTAGGGTTGCTTTCTACTCAAGAAATGATTTCTTATTGGTTGAACATAAAGTGAGACAAAAAGGAGGGGCATAAAAGTAATTTCCGGAGGGCTTAAAAGTGAAAAGAGGGACCACATGCTGCTGTCCGTTGGGGTCTTAATTCGGAAGCTAAGGTGTAACCGATTCACCATATTATAATGCGCCACAAATATAAGCCGTTGGATGAGGGCTGCACGGATCTGGAGGGTCGCGAGAAAGCCACGCATCCTGGAGCACGAAATCTAGCTGCTTCGGGCAACACGGAATAAGAATAAAGGACGAGCCGTGCGATCCAGAAAACGCGGACCCTAACGGCTAAGATTAAAACGTCGAAGCGGGACTATGGAGTTAAGTTGCGACACGCTACACTAGATCATGCGTATAGGATCCATTTCGATGCATAGCGAGAATACGAGAATTGGATACGCCGGCCTCCACCATGCGCCACGTGTTCCTCAGTGTACCGCGTGCCTGAATCCTTCCCGACAGTGTCCCGTAACTTGACCAAATGTGCACCAAATGTTGACCTGACTTTGACTTTGCATTTTTCACTCATCCGGACTCCAAATTGACTTCCGTTTTCTCCTATGGACTCGTCTCGACCTCTACTTTTCGCCCATTCACTGACCTTGGTCAAATTACTAGAATGTCCTTCACTCCAAATGACCAAAATATCCTTCATGCATCTTTTCCTCGTTTTTAACCGTTTTTCACACCTAACTCTACAAAAGACACCTAATCAAGAAAACCAACCATTTTATTATAATGAAGACTCGAAACCGACTAACTTGGCTAAATTAAATGACTTAGATGGGACATTTTCATGACCCATCAAGAGAGTGTCCAACTAGCAAGAGAGTGGGCTGGGCCCAAGTGGTATTTATTTGAAATAGGTAGGGTCTAACCAGCACTTAGGCGAAGTCTGGTACGATTTTTTGCCATTACAGGTTTGTGTCGAGAGAGAGAGGTGGTGGCCGACTGGTGTGCGCAAATAAAAACTTGACTAGGCCTTAGTCGATTAGCCGAATCAGCGCATAAAACATGTAGGTGCTTAAAATCTCCCCCACCACTTTTACAAGCACAATTCTAGGACAAGTCAAACTCAACTACAATTCATTTGTTGATGTTTGGATTACAGGACAAGAGTTTAAATAATACCATGTTTACCCAAAAATAACAAACACAAAAGATGAAGCTTTCCAGATTATAACAGTAAAAAACTCGTCGTGTGGTCTTACATTAATTGATTAACTTATGGGTTCTACCCACTACAAATGGTCATCGCGTGAAAACTTAAGGAAGGCGAAATACCCACGTAGTTCGTGTTAGAATTGACTCGAATATGGACTGGTATCGAACCCGGTTTACGACCCGCCAACCTGTTGGGTTTTGTGTGTATCTAATACAACTATCTAGTGTTCTAAGCGGAATCTCAAACATCATACGTTAACACTAGACATCCAGAATCATTAAGCAAGAACTAATCAATTACTAGAAGAGGAATAAATACCTATATCGCGTTTTTTCCTCGAACCTTTCCAATCGCATGTGAAGATCTAGAGCTTCAAGTGTAGCTCCTCTACTTGATACACCGAGTAGGTTAAATTGATCTTCCTTCCTTAATGTCTGCTAGGAATTCATAGAAGGTTGAGAAGAACCCTTCTTCTTGACTAGATTGATAAAATGAGAGCTTTTTCTCTACAATCCACTCTCTCTACTAGCTGTATATTGAGAGAGAGATGTATATTTTTCTCTTTGAGAAAAACTCACACCTTTTTTGTTCTCTAATGACCGTTATATAGAGAAGCCCTAATTAGAATCATATTCAAATTAGGTTTTTCTATTTCCCGAGTCATAGAAAAGATAATACCCAAAATACCCTTTTCGGGTATTTTAGGATTTGGCCCTTAATGTGGTCGGCCAAAGCAAACCACCATGGGCTTGGCTTGGCCGACCCACTTACCCTGGTCGGCCATCACATGGCCGGCCCTTAGAGCCTTGCTCCGCGCACCCCTTTTGGCCCGGTTCTTTCTATCTTGTTCCGAATCGCCATTCGAACCCTTTCAGCCTATTTAGTTGGATATAATCCATCTTTAGCCTAGTCCCGCCTAGTGAAATCTCTCCGATCAAGTTACCACTCTTATGTGTAACCCGTTGTAGGATCCGGTTTATATTAGCCGCGAATCACCGAAGTGATACGACGATCGTAAGTGGCTTCTAGAAAAGCATTACGACCCCTAATTGGACCGGACTGGATGATCTTAAGGATGAGTTCATCGTTATCCTAGCTAAAAAATTGATCGCATTTCCATCTTGGTCGAAAGACACTCCTTCGGAAGGATATCTCCTTCAGACCGAACAGATATATTGATGGGCCTAAAAGGTTTCTCTAAAAGGTCTACACCCGCAAGTGCACGGGCGTCAAGTATTAATTCTGGTAAAACCAGGTCAATCCGCAGGGACTAAGTCAAACCTATTCTAAAACTCAGAACTAGCACGGTTTTCTTTTCAGAATTGGTTTTGGTGATTAAAGAATAAAATACTAAAACAAATAACAGAATTGAACTCAAATGGGGGAAAAGAATCTAGGATTTTCGAGTCCATCTTAACACATTCTAATGAAGACCTAATCATGCATATCTTGTAACTCAAGTTTCGGTACCCTATCATACCGAACCCCGGATAATAATCTTGGTAAAGCCGAAAATAATTAAAGTCTAAATCCGAATCATTGATATATTAAAGTTTCAACTATTGACTATCAATCTATAAGCATACAGTATCAAAGAACTAAACCTAAGTATAGTGTATCAAATCGAAAGCATAGTCAATGAAGAAATCGTAATCTATCGAGCGTGTTGCACCGAATTCTTCCTGAGTACGTGACTCCTGTTCTCACGCCAGGCTGGATGTACTTTGGACTGATAGTACGTTGTAACAGAGACTAGTGAGGAGTTGATAGAATAGCCATCGGGTGGGTTAAAATGACGCAGATGCAACAAAATTCGTTGGATTCACGATGGGACCACTGAAACTTCCACCGCCCAGTGCACGGGATCACTACTCATCGTAGAATCCCGAAGTTCGTCCCTCACGGCCCGACATGATACCACCCACGTCCAGATTCACAGTGTCCTTCCGCTAGATCTTTGCCACGCGTCTCTGGACGACTTGGTTAATTGCTTTATATTTGAAACTAACTTTGACTTTGTCTAATTCTCTTATCCGGACTCCGATTTGACTTCCGCTTTCCCCGTTGGGTTCATCTTGGACCCTAAATTTCATTGGAGCACCAAAGTTGACCAAATACTCAATTTACCATAATTTCCAAATGACAAAAATGCCCTCAGGAGTGTCTTTCTCTCGATTTTATCCGTTTCTGCGCTCAACTTCTTAGAAAACACCTGCGTAAGAGAAACACGTAAATCATTAGAGTAACTGCTCGAAATTGACTAACTAACCCGAGTTAAGAGACTCATATGAGACATTTTCATGTCTCATCAAACATTCCCAAACATAGATTTTGCTAGTCCTCAAGAAAAACAGAAAACCAAAACTAAACCCATTTCACCACTTTTGTAGGGAATCACGATTGCACTTAGCACGTGCAACAAGCCGTTAAACCTCTAGGTTACCCAAGAGGACGAGTTTTGTCTCGTGAGGGTTTGCAGTGAATATACCTACAAAATTCTAAAATCTCAAAAGTCTAGAAGGGTCTAAATGATATGGACTAAAACTTTTTATCCGGTAAATTTTCGAAAGTTAATAGGAATGAAATCCAAGTCGGCTAAAGTATACAAACGCTAAAAATCCCTTCACTAGTAATCAAGACCTAAAGTGCACGTGACCAGCCAATATGAGTATCATTTTGGTTCAGAACAGACAAGACATCGATTACCTTCTCAATACATTTCGCCTCGACTACTGCCTCACGGTCATACACTCAAAAATTAAAGTTACTCAGAAATGGTTCACTCAATCTGCGAGTATGAGTGTGACGGAAACTCAATACATTACAAAAGATGGACTAAAAGTTTGGTGAACGACTGGTCTCATAGGAAGGAAAACAACCACTGATACGGAATGGGAAAGCTTACCAACTCCTCTCACCTGATCTACTATCTAACAATGTTTCCTAGAGGTCGATAGACACTAATGATGATATGACTAGAACTCTTGAGAATTCGACGTCTTCAAATCTACAAGAACCACTTCAAGGGATAAACACTTGAACTAAGCAAACACACTTTTTTTCTTCGATATTTTTTTTTTCTATTTTTTTTCTTCTATACACTTATGGTAATAAAACTCAAAACACAACGTACTTTCTTAACACTTCCCTTTGGTATAATTCTCTCCACTTTGCTTCATGCCTTATTCTCAGGGTTCTAAATGATGGATGAAATATTCTATCTTCCTCTAGTTGACACTATGATGTGACACGAAAATGTCACATTTGGAGCGCTTAACTTAGATTAATTAGTCCTTTTCGAATGTTATCAATAATATTTTATGTGTTTTTCTTATTAGGTATCATATTTGGAGTTAAACATGAAATTTGGAATAAAAAGAGCGAATATCACTATCATTTCATGTGCCGAAAACGAGAGAAAAAGACTTCAAGCAAATCAAATGACAAGTATAGTCAATGAGGAGTCCGACTGTGAAAACGGTATTCAATTTGGAGTTCGGACGGGGAAGATATGAAAGAAAGAAACCAAGTTCTTTATTTGAAGGCACTCTCCTTTGTTTCTAATTTGAAATCAAAGTCAGCCAAAGACATTCCAAAAGCCCACAAAGAAAAAGAAGAAGTAAGAAAGGAGTAGAGATTTTATGGGCACCCTCTCTTTATGGACCCAAGTCAAGTCTGAGTCAAAGTCAAAGTCTTGACCTAAGGTTTCACTAGTAAAGGGTTACTATTCATCATCTTCTTCATTCATCAACCAAGCAAGAAGTTAGAGAGAAAAAAAAGAGGCTAGGATTTGGGAGTTGGAAGTTCTTGGAGTTGGAAGCTTGATAGAGAGAGAAAAAGAAGAGAGAGAGGAGGAGCCGGCCAAGCTTGGCCGGCCAAGTCGCGGCAGCAAGATAGAAGCTTCCATGGATGGCCATGGAGCTCGGGAGTTGCTGTGACGGGAAGCAGCTGCGCTCGGTACGCGTCCACAAAGCACGACTGCTGCTCGGGCATCATAGGACGAGTGACAACAGCTCAGCTGCACTCAACAGCAACTCGGTTGTAAGAGTAGCTGCTCGGGTTCTCTCCTTCTTGCTCGTGAAACGGCACAGCAGCATCCAAGGGCACGGGACGGCAGCACGGGAGGAGCAACAACTCGGGCTGAGATGCTTGAGCTCGGGTGCATCTTCATTTGGCCGAATCTAGGGTTTTGGCCGGATTTAGTCACTTTCTTCGGCCGGAATTTTCTGAGTTTTCCGGCGGCCTTTTTGTTCTGAAATCTTAGGGCTTTTGTTCCCCTCATCCTTGGCTAACTCCCCATGTGGTTTGATTTAATTTTGGACAAGAAATTCCTAGTGGGAGAAAGCTAGGGTTAGCTTTAATGAAGGTTGTGTTCTAAATGGATAAGATGATGGTGGTCGCTATGGGGAACCCAAAAATTTGTTAAGGGGAGATCGCCTGCACCTTAAAGACTCATATTTTCCGATGATCTTAGCCTCGAACCACATCGAAAAAGGGGGATTCTCTCATCATTTTCTTTCCCTTTCTTATTCAATCACCATGTTTAGCTAACTTTAGTGTGTCGATTATATGAGATGAAATGTGATGAATTCGTGATTATGTTTAATATGATTTGATGTTTTGATGTTCATTTATTTCGATTAACGTTTTGATCGTATTGTCATGTATCTTGTCAAGCACTTCGCATAGTTAATAGACGAAACGAAGTATTCGATATCGATTGTAGTCTAAGTCATAATTTCATTTGTCTTGTCATGCACTTCACATAGTTAGGCGACTAGACAACACTTTCGATGACTCGGGATTAACCGATTTAGACGTTAGTTTGACTAAGTATGATCTCCGAATATACGTAGTACTTAGAGACATCTACTTTAGGAGTCGAACATCGATTATACTTTGAAACATTAGATCGGACTACATATAGTCGTAGGTTTATCATTATGGTTTCCCGTGTTCGACACCTCTCTCATTTCTTTGTTGCCTCCCGACTCTTGTTCCTCCGATACTTCTCTCGAATCTCTCTCGCTCGTTTACTTTTATTATTTAGTTTAGTTTACTTGCTTGCTTTATTCTTTTGGTTACTCTTTCAATCAAAACCCCACATTTATCTTTGTTTCCTTTGCTTTATAGTCTAAGTTAGCATTTGATATCTAGACCGAGGGATAAGACCCTTCGACATCCAAAGTACCTCATATCCTTGGATCGACTCTGGTTTTACCGGTTACTACTTGATACCTCCGCTTGGGTGTGCAACCTTTTCGGGTGCATCACACTGCTTTAAAGTTTCTCATGCTACAAGAGAAGGTTTGCATTCCTGATGACATCCCTAGTGGTTGTAAAATTTGAACTCAACCGATCGAATGAGCTCTTTTAGCATTACAAGGTTGAGTAGTTCTTCATTCTACTCGGAGTTAGCGCAGAAGAGATCACTCAAAGCAAAAAAAGAAAGACTTAAAATCTCACATGGGTTAAGTCTCCACTAATGATCAATCAAGTTCTCTCAGAAAAGCCCACTCTTTACCTATCTAATACTCACATAGCTAGTGCACAAACCACTTCAAGACTCGAAATTCATGGAAAAACCTTTAGCAAACGGATAACTCAATCAACTAGACTCTATAACTATTAACAAGAAAAAACAACTAGACTAACGTTGTCAATCCAATAATTAAAAATTTTGAAAAATTTTAAACCCTTTTGAGTTTTTGAATTAAGGACTTAGCAAAAAATTCAATCCCCTACCCCCAAACTTAAACCAAACATTGTCCTCAATGTTCTGAAGACTATGCAAAAATAACAGGGTGAAGGGAAAGATATTACCTGATTCCAACGTCCTAACCGTGGGTTGCCTCCTAAAAAGCGCTAAGTTTAACGTCTTCAGCCATACGAAAGAGATGACTCGAAAAAAATAGAAAGAATCATACCTACTGGATTACAAAAGTGTAACTAACTGTAAACCAATAATCGATACATCTGTAGGTCCACCCAAAACAAAAAGTTTTCAGTGAATGATAGTCTCACACTTAAATAATTTGGTGATAATGTAGGTGAAACTATCAAGAAAGAAGGGAAATCCCCAAACTTAGACGACAATAAGGTCGTTAAGTTTGGTACTGCACCA
This sequence comes from Eschscholzia californica, assembly GCF_041429995.1. Taxonomy (NCBI): domain Eukaryota; kingdom Viridiplantae; phylum Streptophyta; class Magnoliopsida; order Ranunculales; family Papaveraceae; genus Eschscholzia; species Eschscholzia californica. The sequence continues at coordinate 42,703,955 of NW_028238198.1, forward strand.
GAGAGATCACAGACCGGATAGAAGGGGTCATTATATTGATGATAGACAACAAGAGAAGGTGTTTCAAAATCTACACCTGTATCTGAAGGACAAAATGCAAAAGTATCTAAAGGACTATCAATGACACCCGAACTTAAACTAGGTTTCTCTAAAACAGGTGCTTCGGGTTCCTTCAATGGAGAAACCCTACTATCAGGCTCACAGTCCTTAGAACTCGGGATAGCCATTCTGTAATCTCTTTTATCACGATGTAGTCGGGGCCGGTCCTCTAAAAATTCTAGATCTTCGCCTAAGTCAGACGGGTCATTACACCCATTTAACAAATCGGTCAGCCATGATTCATCATCCTCAGTTGGGAGTTTAGGTTTCTCATCATCTTCAACTCTAGCAAACTCTTCATTTTGGCCTGAAGGGATTTCATCTTTGGTACTATGAGAGGATATCTCAATATTGGGCTCCATCGTTTCAGATATTTTAGGCTCAATAACGATATTTTCGGGATAACTATACTCCACTAAAATTGTATCCTCATCATCATACACAGGGTACTGTGTACTGTACTCTATATTATCTTGGTAATCCTCTTCTATAACACTACTTGTCCTATAAAGCATTTCTTCTATAGTTCTGCAAATATTTTCAGTCTTTTTTTTCTAAAATCTGACAAAATTCGGAAGTATTCTTTTGAACATCACTAAGAGTTTGGGCTAATGAAGGTGATGCTAAAGATGGAGAGTCAACAGCTTCACCGTTATCCCATTGAGGTTGAGACACGTGTGGAACATAAGACTCTCCATTGCTCCTCCTTAGCATACTAATAGCTTCGTGCAAAAAAGATGAAGAGTCAACAGTTCCACTGTTATCCGATTGAGGTTGAGACACGTGTACTCTCCATTATAATGAATGTAAGATGATCTATCAGGATATCTATAATGAGACTCATAACCTTCTTGAGGTTGGCAATAATCCCAACGATCATCATTATGCAAATCATAGCTAGGTTGACGAACACTATTTTGACCATTTGCTAAGTACCACCATGGTAGATAACTCTCGTCCCTTCTGCCATTATGTTGGGACCACGAACTATCCATCTTTTTATTTATTATTATTATTATTATTTTTTTATTTTTTTTTTTAAAATCGAAAACCGAGGAAGCACTACAAAGATCCTAGAAGGAAAACAACCACAATCAAGCTGACTCAACCAAACAATCCAAACAAAATCTAGACTATAACAGGTTGGTCAATTTCACTTAAAAGTCTAGACAGCTCCTACTTCGTAACAGAACTTGAACTATGATTGTTATTTAGGTTACTCCGTCAAAGTACTATGGTCAAACAATTCTTGGAGTCTGCCAACGATGAACGTTGTGATACCGTCCTACTTTCGGAACGTTTCGTCTTCTCGAGGCGGCCTTTTAAAGAATTGAGTGACTCTCTCCTTTTTGGAATGCCCAAATAAAAATCGAGTCCCTGAATTGTTTCAAAGATCCTATGAGCTCGATACCCTAAGGCCAATGTCTAAACCAGATTTTAATTTAAGTTGGGATTCGCAACGTTGTTTCCTTAATGGGCAAGAGATCGTTGATGAAATCCGACTCCTATCTTGTAATGGGGTTTGTGACCTTACTAAAGACGATTAAACTAAATAGTTCGTCAAATCAATTAGGCACATAAAACACACACAAGGACTCACTGATAGGGGATTCGTGGGTGATCAGAGAAAGTTATCTCTCGTTCAAGATGGGTGATGACCTTTGTAGACGACCCGGACCACTCTTCCCTCAAGTGTTTGAACCCGAGGCTTCGTTTTGGTTTTCGGTTACAATTAAGCCCTTTAAGTTTAGGGTCAAAACTTAAAACAAAAGAAAGTACTAAAAAGTCTAAGTCTCTCTCTCACCAAAATAAATACAAAAAATAAAAACTGTAAATTTCTTCTTTTGAGGTCCTCCTCCTTGTTGCGCCTCCTATTCAGCTCCTTAGTGTTCTACACACCAAAAAACAGAGAAGCAAATTAAAGTATTCGGAAATTCAAAACTTACCAAAAATAAAAAACTTTCCAAGATTAAAACAAATTTAAAACATTGTCCCCAGCAGCGGCGTCAAAAATTTGATGGGCCTAAAAGATTTCCCTAAAAGGTCTACACCCGCAAGTGCACGGGCGCCAAGTAATAATTCCGGTAAGACCGGGTCGATCAGTAGGGACTAAGTCAAACATATTCTAAAACTCAGAAGTAGCACGGTTTTCTTTTCAGAATTGGTTTTGGTGATTAAAGAATAAAATACTAAAACAAATAACAGAAATAAACTCAAATGGGGGAGAAGAATCTAGGATTTTAGAATCCATCTTAATACATTCTAATACATTCTAAGAAGACCTAATCATGCATATCTTGTAACTCAAGTTTCGGTACCCTATCATATCGAACCCCGAATAATAATCTAGTTAAAGTCGAAAATAATTAAAGTCTAAATCCGAAGCATTGATATATTAAAGTTTCAAATATTGACTATCAATCTATAAGCGTACACTATCAAAGAACTAAACCTAAGTATAGTGTATCAAATCGAAAGCATAGTCAATGAAGAAATCGTCATCTATCGAAACTAAGAATTCAATATTCCTGCATTTAAACCACATCAAGATATTAAAGCATGAAGAAGATATCAAAATCATATGTCAAAACTTCATCGAACCCCTAAACTACAGAAAATTAGCTACTCATGAAACAAAAGGAAATTATCATCATACTTTGAATCATTTTATTACAATAATCAAACAAAAGAGTTAAGAGAAATGTCACCAAAATTACACCTTCTCTATTTTTCTTGTATTCCCTCTTTATGTAAATTGAAACAGTAAAATGAGGATGACAAGTGATGATGAATGGCTCTCTCTCTCTACAAAAACTCTCTGGCTCTCTCTCAATCTCTCACTCTATGCTCTGTTTCTCACTTTCTCTCACAAAAAGAAAAGAACAGAGGAAGAAGAAGAGAATATGAACAATGATAGTGATGATCCTTTTTGTTTGTCTATTCTAGGAGTTTGCTATTCTTCTCCTTCTCCCTCTTCTCTCTCTACAAAATCAAACCTTTAAGCCCTAGTTATTACAGTTTATCGCATTCCACATACTTCTGTTAGCATACATGAATACGATCGTGGCACCTCATACTTCTGTTAGCAACCAGGGTTCAAATCTTAGGCATTTGTAAGTGCTACTTGACATACATTACAAAACTTAGTGCCAACCCCGATGGTAGGATCTTGGCCCAAACGAAGACTAGATCACGGGATTTACTCCCATCCCGCTAAAATTGCACTTTTGTTTATATTTTGTGAATTAATTCTCCAATGGTCTTTGCATTACTTATTAGTTCTCTTTTAGACCCTACTTTTGAACCAGATTCTTTTTTGACCCCTTCTTTTTGCTAAGTTAAATTTTATTCCCTTTGGTAGATTCCATACTATGTTCTTGTTCTTTGTCCTGAAATCACCAATGATCACATACATTAATTTTAATGGATGTGAAGTTTTTTAAGTGTTTCACATTTGAACTATTATCGAAAATTTCACCTACATATTATTTATCTAATGAGAGTTTTCAAAATCACTTGTTTTGGTTTGGAAAGTTAAGTTACATATAAGAATAATGATAAAAAAATATTGTGTTCGACGAAAAATTACTTTTAAAATACTACTTATTAGTGCATATACAATAAAAGTCAAAAATTTGCTCTATAAGTAATTTTAGGCTATTCCTTAATTTAAATCCTAGCTCCGCCCTTGCAATCACCTCGTCTCAGCCTGTTTATTCGGCTCTGGGAGATAGCATAAGTCATTTGGACAAGGGATGTGGACCGAGGTGGGCCATGATAAGTGAAAAACTGATTGTTTTGCTGAATTGTGTAGATTAACAAAAAAACACAGGGAGGGAAAAGTTGGCTGACAAATAAGAGAAAGAAAATCAGAAGAAGATGGTTGTTACCTCTAGTGGAGAGAAAGAAAATGTAACTACGCCAAAAACCCCTTGGCCGAGTGGTGAAGCACTTGCTTCACTATCCTTGAGGTCAGGGGTTCTAGGCATTGGGTTTCAGGCTCCCCTAAAAAGCCTGCTGACCTATACAAAAAAAAAATGTAACTACTGCATTTGAAGTGAAATTAACAAGCACTGTTATACGTAGCTTACGCTCTCCAAGATGTAATGGAAAGATCTTTGAAATCATCAACCAAGCAAATGTTAACATAGCGGTGTATTTATAGGATAAACTTTGAAGACGCTTGCCAATAAAAGACAATAATGTACTGCTGTTTTAATTGGCAACATAATAAAGAAGGATGAAATAACATAACACATGATCCAGAAAAGTTTGGGTCCCGGGCTGAGCGTTTGAATTTCCCAGGAAGTTATAGTCAGAACCACCCTTTCAGGCGGAGCAAACAGTTACTTAGCTGTTTGTGATTACCTTTATTCAGTTATTTCTACCTTTTGTTCAGTTATTGGCAGTTCTCCGCCAATATATTGCAAGTTTTTCTCGATTTAGACTTTTACAAGTCTGAAATCTTCTAATTCGTCGCTCTACAGGAGCTTTTATCTGCGAGATTTAGTCTCAATCTGTGTTTAATTTCTTTCTTGTTGTCTTTCGTTCTTCTGGAGTAATGGAATCTTCAAACAGTCAGTTTATTTGTCAATTTGAAGCACTAACTACGAATGAACCCCCTCCTCCCATGGTTGATGGAGGAGATATCAATGCTTGGGAGACAGAATTGGTTAAACAAGGAGTGGTTTGGTTTCAAAGTCCGAAGAAAATAGATATTGGTCAGGCAATGTATCGTCTTTCCCGGGTCATTCATGGACCAAATAAATTCACCATTTCTGAAATAAAAGACAATCTATACCTCATCAAGTTCATGACGGCATCTGAATTGGAAATCGCAGTGGAGAGTTCACCTTGGGTTATGCAAGATGAATTAATAGTACTACAAGAATGTCAAGCAGAAACACTACCAGGAGATCACAATGTTCATTATGTTTGGTTTTAGGTTCAATTACATGGCATTCCGCCAAGCCATCTTAACAGTACTATAGTTAATAGACTGGCTGGAACATTGGGTTCGTTTGTCCCGACAACTACCGACGATGCTATGAAATGGAGCCTGTTTGGTCGTGTTATAGTAAATTTGCATTAGTAAGCCTTTGACCCAGAGAGTTAATCTTAAACTCTCGAATACAAAACTTATTTCTATAGAGATTAGGGTGGAAAACTACCTAGATTTTGCATCTACTATGGGTACATAGGACACACAATAAAATTTTGCCCTACCGTTTTGGCTTATGGGGACCTGTTAAAACAAAATTTACCTGATTGTGATAGAAATCGGATACTAAAGGCCATGACCCCTAAGTAACCAGATACTTTTAAGGTTCCCTTTTGCACCAAAAATCCCATCAAAGAAATGGGGTCTTTTGGACAGGACTGAATCCCTAAATTGCAGGATCTTAACATCGACAATAATGATGGAAACCGCATTGAGACTGTTTGTGCAAACTACCCTAATATAAGATCTAACTATGGCAGTTTGTTATCTAGTTTGTATCAGGTCAAGCGAAGTAAGATTCAAACTGAAGAGGGAGTTACATCGATGCACACAAAGGAAGTCTTTAGTGATTTGCAAGATAATTTAGTCCATAATAAAGGGAACATTACTAGCACAAGTGGACGATGAGATGCTCCTGGCGGATGTTCGTATCAAAAAACAATTTCGAAAGACGGTCAAACAGTCAACGCAGGGGAGTAATGAAGAACGGGTCACGACAACCCTAATGCCGCAGCAACCATGAATGTCCTGGCATGGAATTGTCGGGGATTGGAGAACACCCCGACAAAGGAAACTTTGAAGCAGTTCCTCGGTTCTACTAGGCCTTCTGTTGTTTTTCTCTCGAAAACGAGAATCTCAAATTATGTTCCTCTACCTTGTTTTAATAAATATGACCTTACCAATTACTTTTCTGTTCCCTCTGTTGGTCGAAGTGGTGGTTTAATCTTACATTGGTCCAATGACCTTCAATTAGATATTCACTATCACTCGATCAATCTTATTCATACTACGATTATACATGCTACTGATAATAACCCTTGGGATATTTTCTGCATTTATGGACCGCCTCAAGTCCAACACAGAATGCCTTTTTGGAGTAACCTACTCAGGAAAATTGAGGGAATCACTAACCCATTTTTTGCATTGGAGATTTAAATGCTATGTCTGATAGAATTGATAAGTGGGGCGGTAGTACTAACATACCTTTTTTGACTAATTTTCAGAAATTCATTCAGGATGCACAATTGCTAGATCTTGGATTTAATGGACCAGCCTATACATGGACCAATAGAAAATCTCTCCATCATCTAACAAAAGAAAGACTTGACCGGGTCGTAAGTAATTCCAGTTGGCTCATGCAATATCCGGAGGCAGGAGTTTTTCACCTCCCTCCATAAAACAGTGACCACGCCTGATAGGCCTAAAATAGGTCTATTCCCGCAAGTGCACGGGATCAAGTTATAGTAAAGTTTGTAAATCGGGAAATCGTTCCAAGGGACAAGTAATTTTATCTAAATCTTAAATTAACACTCCATTCATTAATTTTGGTTTGATTTTGTGAAAACTATTTTTAAAAGAAAACAAGAAAAGACTAAAGAATAATGAAATCAAGATGAGAAAGAAATCTAGGATTCTTGATTCCACCACATAAATGGACTATTTAAAACATGCATTCAATTAACAAATTCCTTTTTTCATATATAACTCAAAATCTAACATAATAAACTATTTAGATTCCGGAAGATATTCTTTAATAACACATTTCAACATCATTTATATTTTAATTGATTATCACATAAAAGTTATATTCCTTAATAATCATTCATCATCTAATAAGCATATCCCATCTAATAACTTAACAAAAGCATGAAATATCTCACTATGAAGCATGAACAAAGACAAGGTTATAAGATCTATGTGAAATAACAATTAATAGACATTGAAGCTCACTACAAGGATTCATTAATCAATAACATATTTCAAAATAAGCCCAAGTATGGGTTTCCTCTAAAACTCTAGATACAAGATTAGCTACTCACGAAATCTAAAATAATATTCATTGAAATTCTAAAGTAAATGGAATTGCAAACGATAATGAAAAGAAATCACCAAATGAGATTTAGATCCATAGCTCCTTGTGCCTCCATGTTGATGTCCAATAATAGCTCCAAATATTTCCAAGAATATTACCCAAAACTCCAAATAATAGCTTTTTAAAAGATGAAAGAAGAGAAATTTAGAAGAGAGATAGAAGAAGAAGAGATTCTAGAGAAGAAGTTATGGAGAAATTAGAAGTTTAGAAGAAGAAATTAGAAGTAGAAAGAAAATGTAGAGAAGAGATGAAGAAATTAGAAAAGAAGAGAGATTGGAAAGAAATTATGGTGGAATGGGTAGTAAAAGAAAAGAATGGAGGCTAGGTTTTTTAGTTTAGAAGAGGTAGAGAGAAAGGGAGACTAAAAGAGGAGAGGGATTGAGATGGTTTTCAAGTCTAGAGAGAAATGAGAGAGGTAGAGATTTATTTATAGATGGGTTTGATGGTTAGGGTTTTAGGAGTTAATTGGGAAAAAATGGGAGAAAGAGGGTTCAAATAGGAAGTTAGGGTTGCTTTCTACTCAAGAAATAGATAAGCATTGGCTAAAGAATCAACTAGTACAATTGGGGGCAAATATGGAATTTTTGGTGAGAGTTGTGGTGAAAAGATGGCCACTTGTCAATTAGTTATAGGTTGAAATATGAGTGGGACAAAAAGGAGGGGCATTTCTTTAAATTCAGGGACTTAAAAGTGGGAAAAGAGGGGACCACGGTATTCTGTCCGTTTTGTGCATTCAGGATGTGCCACGTCACCAAACCTCATCTCGAATGCCCGAATGGTGCCCAACAGTGTCCCACTGGTCCACTTCCTTTTACTCCAACTTTGACTTTGCCTAGTTTGCTCATCCGGACTCCGAATTGACTTCCGTTTCTTACGCGCTCGTCTCAGAATCTACTTTTTACCCATGCACTGATATTGGCCAAATTTACCAGAATACCCTTGTGTCCAAAAGACCAAAATGCCCTTCAAGTAACTTCCTCCCGTTTTTAATCATTTACACATAACTCTACAAAAGACACCTAATCAAGAAAACCAACCATTTTATTATAATAAAGACTCGAAACGAACTAATTCGACTAAATTAAACGACTCTGATGGGACATTTTCATGACCCATCAACGCCCCTATCTTATTGAAGCTTGTTACACAGGGCATTCCAATTACTACTCTTACGAAATTTGAGGTCTACTGGACTCAGCATGCAGATTATAAAACGGTTTTTCAGGAGAAGTGGTCGAGTAGCACATGATCTTTTATAGGAAAAACTCAACAGATAATGAATGAAATCAAAGGTTGGAGTAAAAGAGCTTTTGGTATAATACAGAATAGACTGAAAATATTGACTAAAAGACTCCTAGACATTAAAACTCATAGTCCTACAAATGAACTCCTAGAAGTCGAAAGTAAAATTCAAGAAGATATTATTTATTTGGAACACCTTCAGTGCAGTAAAGCTGAGCAAAGAGCAAAATCAAAGTGGGTTCAAAATGGTGATCGAAACACGAAGGCATTTCACTTGGCAATGTCAGTCAGAAGACAGAAAAATAAAATTCACCAATTAACTCTTCCTAATGGTCGATCAACCTAAGACTTTGAAGATATCTCAAAAGAACTTATTAATCATTTTTAGAATCTATTTGCGGCTGAACCAGTGGAACAACCACCAACCGACATTCTTAATGCATATAAGGTCTTCTCGGCTGATCAACTGGCCAACATCTCAAGAATTCCTACTTCGGAAGAAATAAAATCAGTCGTCATGACTATGGGATCGATAAAAAGCCCGGGACCAGATAGATTACCATGCTATTTCTACCAACACAACTGGGACTCGATAGGGACAGAATTGGTTCAATACATTCAAGCAGCTTTTGTTTCAGGTTCAATCGATCCTTCTATAAATCAGACGACCATTGCATTAATTCCAAAGGTTAGGAATCCGAGTATGGCCTCGGAGTTCAGACCCATAGCCCTTTGCAATACGGTTTATAAATTCATCACCAAACTCATTGCAAATCGTATTCGACCATACTTAGATGAGTGCATTTCTTGGGCCCAAAATGCTTTTGTGCCCAACAGGCAAATCATAGACAATATTATTATTACCAAAGAACTAATACACTCCATGAATAAATCCACTACCGGGGAGGGCACTTTTTCTTTGAAAATGGATATGGCAAAAGCTTACGACAGAGTCAATTGGGACTTTCTTCAAATAGTCCTTCAAGCCTCTGGTCTAAATGGGCATGTTTTAAATTTGATCATGGCTTGTATAACCACTGCTAAATTTAATATTCAGGTCAATGATAAAAGAGTAGGAGACTTTTCGGCCTCTAGAAGCCTTAGGCAGGGTTGTCCCCTTTCTCCCTATCTATTTATTCTATCCTCACAGTCTCTCTCTCTCGCTCTCTCTCTCTCTTATTTCATTACTATGAATCTCAGTATATTTTTACAGGCTACAGAATCAATCCAGCTAGTCCCAGCATTACACATCTGCTGTTTGCGGATGATCTGATTGTCTTTGGTACTACGAATACACAAAATCTAAATGCAATTATACAACTGATGAATCACTATTCGTCTTTCTCGGGACAAAAGGTAAATTTCTCCAAATCCTCATTACTTTTCAGCAAGGGAGTGCAGCAGGAAGTCCAAGATCAGTTTGTCACTCAGCTAGAAGCCCTCATCATGTTAGAGCACGAAAAATACCTGGGAGCATTATTACTCAAAAAAGGAAATCGAATCCGGAGTTATACTTGGTTAATTGAGAAGTGCAAAAATTCACTTTCTAATGTGAAGAGTAAGTACATAACTCAGGCAGGTAAAACTGTATTAATCAAATCTATACTAGCAGCTTTTTGCACTTATCCTTGCAGCTTTCAGATATTACCGAAAAAAGTCATTGGAGACTTAGAGAAATTAGAGAGGGACTTTTGGTGGAACCACTCGGATACAGAATCCAAACTGCACTTTATCAAATGGGACATCCTTACGAGTCCAAAACACAAGGGTGGCCTGGGTTTACGATCAATTGAAGAAGTCAATCTTTCCTTAATAGCAAAAATGACTTGGAGATTCATAACTGATCACAATTCCATCTGGGTAAAACTTCTAAAGGCGAAATATCTTAAAGTGGATGATTTTTGGAATGAAACCAACACCACAGGAGCTTCACATTTTTGGCAAGCAATGGCAAAAACTAAACATACAATCAGGAATAATGTTATATGGATGGTGGGAGATGGCACAAACATAAACATAAGGACAAACCCTTGGATACTAGACACTCAATGTAACATTCCTGTAGTTGTCAATGATCTTCCAAATAATATATACTGGGTGTCGGATCTGATAGTTCAAAATCAGAATAGCTGGAATTTAGAAATTATAAATACATACTTTGATGAATCAACTATATCTGCTATTCTCAATATTCATCTACCAAGTATACCACAAAGAGATAGACTTATATGGTGCCCGGTAGAGAACGGGAAATTCACCACCCAATCCTTCTATTCTCAGATAAAGAACTTACCTACTATGTCTGAACTAGCAATTATATTTCCATGGAAATTATTTTGGAAGAAGAAAAACATGGACCCTAAGATTCAGATTTTCATATGGAAGATGGTGCATCATGGTTTACCTACTTTGGTAAATATTGGGAAAAGGGTAAATCATATTGATCAACACATGCAAACTTTGTGTCACAAATCAATTGGAAGATAGACTTCACCAGTTTGGAGAATGCCCCAAATTCAGAGAGCTAGCAACCTTAGCTAGTATCACTTACCTTCAACAAACAAATCTGAACCCGATTAGATTGTTATCTAACATACTCACCTCAAACCAAAACGATGATGAAGAATGGTTTAAAGTATCATACCTGATGTGGGAATGGTGGAAATCAAGAAACGAGGTTCATTTTCGAAACAAAGATATAGATCTGACTAGATGCTACTGGAAATCTAGGGATCAACTAAGGTATGTTTCTGATCTTAATTCACATCTAAACCCTAACACTCTTTTGCAGGAAAATAGGTGGATTCCACCCCCGATTGGTAAAATCAAAATAAATTTCGATGGTTCATGCAGAGAAAGTATGGCATCATGTGCTGCTATTGCCAAGAACAGTGAAGGTGGAGTATTAGGATCGAAATCAAAGATCATTCAACCAAGATCCCCAATATACAGTGAGATTGAAGGACTCCAAATCGGTTTAGCTCTGGCGACTGAACTAGGGTTAGATGGATTTATACTAGAAGGGGATGCTAGGGTTTTGATCAATGCAATCTCCACCGTTGATGCGGATATTCCGTGGAGGCTGATTAGAGAAGTTGATATTATTCGTGAACATATCCAAGCTAAACACGTGGATTTATCCTATTGCAATAGAATTTACAACAAGGACGCTCACTTAATGGCGGCTGCCCTTTTAACCCCTTTATTGTGAAGCTTTACGTTTCAGTCCTACTTGTAGCTAATTATTTCGGTCGATCTTATTTGTATCTGTACTCTGTTTTGGTTGATTCGAATAGATGTTATTTCTCCTCAAAAAATAAATAAAATAAAGAAGGATGAAGTGCCATGGTCATTAATAACCTGCATAAGAACAGAACTCTCTAATTTTGTATGAATGATTATAAAAAAAATCACTAATAAACTCCAACAGAGTATCATCGTAATTCAAAATTTACATATATTTACCTGAAGTATAATCGAGGTCATGACATTTGGGTTGATGTTCAAATGATAGATACTTTGCAAGGTTTTACTCAGTATCATCTCATACTCCTTTTCTTCTTGACCTAAACAAGATGGGAATATGTTATGCACAACTAAAGAATTAATGCCAAGTTATAAAGAAATCTGATCATACCAAGTGTCGTTGATATGTGGTCACAAACAACATTAGCCTACTCGCTGCAAGTTTCATAACTTTTATAGGTCGAAATTGACAAATAACAAATTAGATTACCAAAAGAGAACCATAACTCTTAGCAAATCCGTGCAAAGTATTGCATTTCACACACGGCAAAGACGAGTAACAAGTTATTATGCACGGAAAGATATATAGTTGCGTCCAAAACTATTGTATAAAGGCAGAGTTTGGGGTGATATCCAGTAACTTACCAATCGGCCTAAGACCGGTCACAGGCCATGTCGGACATGAAGTCCGAGATACCTAAGGAAGTGCTAGACGCGTCCATACGCGTCTAAAGCTTCAGGTCAGGCATATACCATCTTGGACTCTAAGTCTGAGATGCATTGGGACGTGCCAGACGCGTCCTAGACTCGTCTGGGATCGGGACCAGCACATAGGCCATCTCGGACTCTACGTCCAAGATGCCTAAGTGTGTTTCAGACGCGTCTGAACCATCGGATGGCATAGGCCATCTCGGACTCTTAGTGCGAGATGCCTCTGGACACTCCAGATGCGTCCTAGACGCATCTGGTTGCTCTAGGTGCATCCTCGATGCATCTGGACCAGTGTCTAGTGTCTCGGTCCCACCTCCTTCCCTCTTTCTTTTTGGTTCATTCCTACAGTTGTTTTTGATGAAATTCATCAACAAAACTCAGAAATGAAGCTCTTTTCAAAATATTTTAACCCTTCGAACTTGTTTTCGAAAACTCTTTTCAAAAAACTAAAGTTCTAAGGTGTTATGCTATTGAAATCCCAAAAAACTATTTGATTGCGTCTAAATCACATTCAAACTAATCAGATACATGTTAAAATCTTTATTCAAATTAATCTATCTAATAGTTCAAGTTCGAATCTAATTCGTCTAGCCAAAGATAGTTCATGCAAACGGCTTGTGATGCCACTGTTGGGTTATAGTATCTCCTAGTGTTGCAAGCGAAATCTCAAACTGTAACACCCCTATTTTCTATATATAGCGAAATAGGTGGAAATAACAAAACTCTATGTCAATTTTGGGTTGGGCCTAATATGAAGAGTAAGTTAGTGTGGGCTTGAGCATCATGAAATAGAAATGGGTTAGAAGGAAAACTAGGGCTGCTTGAGTTAATTATATAAAAAGGGGTCTAGAGCTCTTTTTGTAGATCTAGAACAAAACTTAGAGAGAGAAAGAGAAATGGTATTCTTTGGATAAGATTTTGATGGATAAGTTGAAGAAATCTATGTATTGTTTATGTTATGGTTAGTATATCTTCTTAATCTTCAACAAGCCACTCTTAGTGAATGAAGAATGGATAAAGAATAAAAGAGGTAGAGATGGAGTTCTCTAGAGAGAGAATGAGGCATGATTGTGTTCTTGATGTCATCTAAGGCAAAAGAGGTAGATTTCTTATCTCCTAATTCTTTTGTAGGTTTTTTCAATTTATTTAATGATGGGTTTAGTATTGTTAATCACATAAGTCCTATAAAGAATGATTGAATGATTTAGCTATTAGTTCTATCTTGAATTCCAAAAAAATATCTATATAGGACAATGTTTTGATCTAACTTCAAAATTATATCTGGATTGATTGGTAAAGAATATAGGTGTCCATCTTATATGGTTGGAAAGGCCTGTTTGTCTACTTTCTAGTGGTTCAAACGGTGAGTCAATTGCAGTTCCGAGCAAGGAGTTACAATAGTTTTCGTACAAGGTGTCAGAGCAGTCCCTACTGTATTTATGTCTAGATTAAAAGTAAATCTGGTATTGATTGATAATGAATATCAGTGTGTATCTTATATGGTTAGAAAGGTCTGTTTGTCTACTTTCTATTGGTTCAAACGGTTAGTTAATTGGAGTTCCGAGCGATGAGTTATAATAGTTTTCGTACGAGGTGTTACAGCAGTCCCTACTGTATTTCGGTCTAGATTAAAATTAGATCTGGTATTGATTGGTACTGAATCTTGGTGTCTATCTTATATGGTTGGAAAGGTCTGTTTGTCTACTTTCTAGTGGTTCAAACGCTGAGTTAATTGAAGTTCCGAGTGAGGAGTTATAATAGTTTTTGTACTAGGTGTCGATACAATCTCCAATGAGCGAATTGATTGAGATAATTCACATGGTTTCTATTCTTTAAGCAATGTATTTCCTAGGTATATGATACCTTATATTGGTGAGTCTATATTTGTTAACTATTATTGTTATTTGTTTGTTTGAGGTTGTGATCCACGTGGGCATCTATTATGAGCATCATCCATTTTGACTTACCATGTGTTGTTGACTTGAATGGTTTGGCGAACTTGTTGGTAATTCTTCATTAAAGTCAATGTTTGTGGTGTGATGCTATTATGATTGTATGATGCTATTATGTGTGTGATGCGACGGATGTGATGGAGGGTTGAATGAGTTTATGTGGTTGGTTCGACCCTCTCTACCGAAGGTGATGTAGGTATGGAGCGTATGGGGTCGACGCTAACACAATGGATGACCTTGTGGACCACAATCTCATTCGACTTGTGTTTGTTGTATGATGCTATTATGTGATGGATTGTTGTATGAGTTTATGTGGTTGGTTCGACCCTCTCTACCGGAGGCGATGTAGGTATGGAGCGTATGGGGTCGGCGCTAACACAATGGATGACCTTGTGGACCACACTCTCATTCGACTTATGTTTGTTGTGTGATGCTATTATGTGTGTGATGTGATGGAGGGTTGTATGAGTTTATGTGGTTGGTTCGACCCTCTCTACTGGAGGCGGTGTAGGTATGGAGCGTATGGGGTCGGCGCTAACACAATGGATGACCTTGTGGACCACACCCTCATTCAACTTATGTATGTTGTATGATGCTATTATGTGTGTGATAATGGAGTGTGTGATGCTATTATGTGTGTGATGTGATGGAGGGTTGTATGAGTTTATGTGGTTGGTTCGACCCTCTCTACCGGAGGCGGTGTAGGTATGGAGCGTATGGGGTCGGCGCTAACACAATGGATGACCTTGTGGACCACACCCTCATTCAACTTATGTATGTTGTATGATGCTATTATGTGTGTGATGATGGAGTGGATGGAGGGTTGTATGAGTTTATGTGGTTGGTTCGGCCCTCTCTACCGGATGTGATCGAGGTATGGAGCGTATGGGGTCGGCGCTAACACAATGGATGACCTTGTGGACCACACTCTCATACAACGTGGACATCAACTTGTCATATCATTCGACGAGAGTTGGATGATTGTGTCTTTTGGCATAAAGTTTTGTCGACTTAATTGTCAAGTAAGGGTTCTATAAAGGTCTATCTTGGTGAATAGTGTGATCTTTGTATATCTATTGAAAAAGAGAAGGATTATTATCACGAGAGTTAATATCGGATTAGAATACGAGGACGTTGAAAGCCTTATAACCAAGAACATAAATTACTAATTTCTACATGCGTGTGGTAAATCTCGTTGTATTATGTTAGTTGTAACGTTAAATTTCAGATAACGCCAATAATGAATACGAATGAAATACTTCCTTGATTGGGGATTGAGCTTGCCTACCCGAGACTTAGGTTTGAGGAAATCTACTGCAGTTGGGTTTTAACCCAGCTATTTTGTTTTTCAGGTATTGATTGTGCACTCATGGTAGGCGTTGCTCGTGGATCCAATTTGAAGGTCTCAAATCTTCGATTTCAAGGGGCTTAGCTTGAGATTTGGGATTTGGGGCGCTACACAAACATCTATATGTTTAACACTAGGTTTCCATAATCATATGCAAGAACTAAAGATGATCAACAACGGAAAGAAGATTACCTTATTCGCTTTCTCTCGAACTAAATTGCGACCAATATTCAGAAGATAAGAGTTCCAAGTGTAACTCCTCTATAGCTAGGGTTCGGGACAGAGCTTTCATAGCTCGGTATTGGAAGAACAACTCGGGATCTATAGCTAGGGTTCGGGACAGCTTGAAGACCTCCATTGAAGCAGCTCGGGATTTTGAAGACCAGCTCGGGTTTCATTGAGGACGGCAGCAACCGAGAGGGAACAGAGCTTTCATAGCTCGGTTACTTGAAGGACAACTCGGGACATCATCGGCACGGGACAGAGTTGCAGCTCGGGAAGGAGCTGTTCCTGGCCGGAATCTCACTTCCATTTAGCCGGATTTTATAGGTTTTCCGACCAATAATTGGGTTGGAAACCTTAGGGCTTTTCATTGACATATTATTGCCTTGATTTTCTTAGTGTTTGATTGTGATTTGGTTGCCAATTTCTAGTGAGAGAAAGCTTGAAGTTAGATTTAATGGTGGATTTTGTTTAAGGAAGAAGATGATACTGGCTGATAAGGGGAGGTCAAGTTCTACTGAGAGGACACCCATTGTATACTATTAAGAGGACCCCTGCATTCTGTTACAGGGAGATCGACAGCACTTTAACACATATATTTCCCGTCGATCTTAGTCTCGCGCCTCATCGGAATAGGGAGATTCTCACCTTAACTCGTGTCTTTCTTTGTTTTCTTCCCGTTTATTATTTGTATTGCCATGTCTAGCTTACTTTTGTAGTCGGATACTCGTGAAACATGTTTTGATGTGACAATAGAGTTTTATTGCTTTTAATGATAAAATCTTCCGGGTTTTTAGACCGTTCATGGACTAGAATCTGAGTTAAACCAAGAGTTCGTTGACCCATCCAAGTAAATGGGTGAAGTTAACTAACTTTTTATGCTTATAGATCATTAGTACTAGTCACTATCGATTTTGTGGATCGAAGTATCCCTCTCATTCCATTCTTGTTCGACCCTTTTTCCCGAATCTTTCTCGTCTCTCCTTATATAGTTTAGTTTACTTTTCGTTGTTTCTTATAAATCAACCCAAAAACCAAATTATCACCTTTTATTTTAGTCTGAGATAGTGAGTGACACCTAGACCGGTGGCGAGACTCTCTCGATATCCGAATTACCTCTCTATCCTTGAGGATCGATCCCGGTCTTACCGGGTTATTACTTGACGCCCGTATACTTGCGGGTGGAGACCTTTTAGGGTAACCTTCTAGGCCCACCACTTTCCCTTCCCAGTTTTGAGCGTAAGGCATCGACCGAACCTACATGGACCCCCCCCCCCCTCCCCTCATTCCTTTAGAAACCCCAGAGGCTGATCTGTTCGTACCAAGGTCGTTACAGGGTTGGTTTCCTCTGGATGACCTCCTAGTTTGGGGAGTACGTGATGGATCGTCAAGGGTTCAGCCGACTGATGGGCCTAGAAAGTTTCCTAAATAGGTCTACACCCGCAAGTGCACGGGTGTCAAGTTGTAATAAATTCCGGTAAGACCGGTTCGTTCCTCAGAGACTAGTTGAATCTATTCTAAAACTAGGAAGGAATAGGATTTTAAAATGATTTAGTTTTGGTTTTGAAATGAATAAATTTACGAAAAGAAAATAATTACAAATGATACAAGGAATGGGGGAGAAACCTAAGGTTGTCGAATCCGTCCTTATAATAATTCTAACAATGATTCATTATGATTTAATTAATTAACAAATTCTTTATATAACTTAGACTTCTGGTCCATGAATGGTCCAAAAATCCGGAAGATTTTATCGTGAAAAAACAATAAAAATTATTAATAAATGGTATCGATAAAATTATTTATGAAGAACTTCATCTAAGACCCTAGATAAAAGGTTAGTTACTCATGGACATTATATAAAATAAATTGGAAAATAAAATAAAGAGAGGAAGAAGAAAACTTAACTTTTTCGCTCTTTCAAAACCAAACAGGACCTTATGGAAAGGAATTCCTTCTATTTTCCCTGATTTCAGCCAAATAGAGCTTTAGGGAAAATTATTTTCTCATCTTCCCGGAAACGATTTCCAGGTGAGAAAATAATTTTCCTTCCCTGGCTTTTCTTCTCCTTCTCTGTTTTCTCTTATTTCTCTTTCCAAACTTCTCTCTTTCTCTCTCTCATGAATACAGAAACTCTCTCTAATAGTTATAACCGATTAAGGATAAAGAAAGAAGAAGAAGAAGATGATAATGGATTTTATAAACTTTGATTCAATCTTTCTCTCTCTACAATATCTCTCTCTCTCTCTCAACTCTCTTAATCTAACTCTCTCTTTATCACTAAGAGAAGAACAAGAAGAAGAAGAAGAAAAGAAAAGAATCAGAAAACTGCAAATTTCTCTCTCTCTCTCTCTCTCTCTAGCCCCGGTTATAACTTTTAATGGTGGAGAGATGATAAAAAAGTGATGGAGAAGTTGAGCTCCCTGTTTCTATCTCTCTCTGTACTCTCTAATCTTTCTATTTGGTTGAGCTTAGAGATGGTCCTCTTTGACCCCCCAAACCGAGATGATTTTAGTCCCAGCCAAGAGATAATCAAAAATGGTTCTCCTCTCTTCCTGTTATAGTCGTGACCCTCCTCTCTGTTTCAGCTAAATCTTTCCATCTCCTCTCCTTCTTTCCTTTCCCATATCTTTTCTATTCATGGCAAGATATATTCCTCTTTCCATTTCTGTTTTAATTTTGAAAAAAATCTCCTTTTCAAGAAATTGAACAGCTCTCGGTCATAATGAAAGGAAGAAGAAGATGATAACGTCAGCTGACGTCATCGAGTCGGGTTGGGTTGTCCAGATCACGCGCATAGCTTGGTGTACCTCTGGACGTGACAGAAAGTAGCCCGCGTATTCCCTGGTTCATTCGATTTCTTGCCGGATGTATGCCACGTGTCCCTCTTGACTTTTAGTATACCAAATTTGACCCGAACTTTGACTTGCTCTAATTTATTCATCCGGACTCCGATTTGACTTCCGTTTTCGCCGACGGGTTCATCTTGGACTCTACTTTCCATCCGAGCACTAATACTGATCATGAAATCAGAATCACAAAATGACCAAAATACCCCTGACATCAATTTCTCCCGATTTCATCAGTTTTTTCACCCTGAACTCCGTAAAAGACACCTGAGAAAGAAAATCAAGCAAATCATCAGAGTAACAGCTCGAACTGGACTAACTAACCAGAGTTAAGATATTCAAATGAGACAGTTTCATGTCTCATCACCGACCTGTTACCTTAAGTGGGTTGACCCGATGGACTTCAGGTCTAATTTTGACTCTTCAGACGGTAGTCAACGTCTGGATATTTTATGCATAATCATGAGTCCCGCCACTCCTTAGTCGAAAGTAATGAGACTGAGGAGTATAAGTAGCCTGTGTTTTAAACATTGAAGACCTTAAAGACAGAGGGTTTACCTGGACAAGAGCTGTTTCGAGAAGCTTGGTCTTTCCTTTTGGTTTTTCGAAGCTACACATTCCCGAGGTGATTTGGACCGAGTCGTTCGGGGTGTTGGGTTATGTACGTCTCTCGGACTACTATCATGCTTATGATACTACCTAATGTTATTAGCGAAATCTCAATTATCATATGATTAACACTAGGTTTCCAGGATCTATACATGAACATATCAATGAACTAGATTCGGAAAGATGATTACCTTAATCGCTTTCCCACGAACTAAATCCCGACCAGTATTCGGAAGATAAGAGCTCCAATTGTAGTTCCTCTACTTGAGACGCCGAGTGTATGACTTGAACTCCCTCCTTTGAGTCAGCTAGGACCTTCTTGAAAGTTGATATGAAGAACTTCTTCTTCTTGACTAGATAATTAAGAGAAACTCTATTTCTCTTTCTCAGACAGCTCTCTCTCTCTCTCTCTCTCTCTCTCTCTCTCTCTTTGAGAAAATACACACTGAATTGCTTTTCAGTTTGCTTGTCCTTGGTTTTTGGTTAGCTTTGAGGTTGTCTAATTTAGTCCTTATATAGATATCCCTAGAATAGGTGTTTGACCCATACTAGGATTCATAAAGACCTAATTAGAAGGTATTTTCCCAAAATACCCTTTTAGGGTTCCTTTAGTGTGGTCGGCCAACAGAGCCCTTTATGGGCTTCCTTGGCCGGCCCACTTAAGCTATGACCGGCCATGAGATGGGCAACCCTTTGCTTAGGTCGGCCATCACATGGCCGGCCCCCTTAAAGCCTTCACGGGCCTCCCTCTCGGGTCCGAATGTATGTGCATGTGTTCGGACTTCTCCGAACTAATTGGACTTACTAATAATTGATCCAATCCACCTATTTTCCAATCTCCCACTAGTCAATTATGTCCGTTCAAACCATCACTCTTATGTGTAACCCTTGTAGGATCCGGTCTATGTTAGTCGCGGATTATCGAAGTTATCCGACGTTCGTAAGCGGCTTCTAGCTAAGCATTACGATCCCTAATTCGACCGGACTAGATGATCTTCCGAGTAAGGTCATCGAGATCCTATTCGCCAAATTGTACGCATTGACATCTTGGTCGAAGGACATTCCTTCGGAAGGATACCATTCCTTCAGACCGGGGGATTATATCCTTCAGTCTCCCACTTGTACATAAGATAAACTGTTATGCAAACCATAGATTTGCATAAACAAGATAAACTTACAAAGAAGAAGCTAAACAAACTCAACATTACTTTGGGTTAAAGCCCGATCACATGAAAACTACAAAGAACTCAAGTTTAAGTGTTAAGTATGTACTTATACGAGTTTGGTTTGTTCAATAATTACATAACTTTGAAATAATGAAAAGCCAATAAGCAAATAACAAAAAAAAAAGCGACATAACACCTAAAGTCTCGCTAAAAAAAAATCACCGGCTGGAACACACTCCGCCTCGAGGCTACGCGAAGCATCTGCACACTAACAACTGGTAGGGATCAGATAAGTCAATGGCACGAGTTATACAGGTAAAAAACCAATCCTCAATCCATCACGTTTTCAAAGTTCCTTTACTAAGTTACAAACTGATGGGCCTAGAAAGTTTCCTAAGTAGATCACCACCCGCAAGTATACGGGCGTCAAGTAATAGTTCCGGTAAGACCGGTTCGTTCCTCAGAGACTAAGTCAATCTATTCTGATTCCTATAACTAATTTGGATTTTCTTCAGATTTTGATTTTCTTGCAATTTAAACGATAATACTAACAAAGACAAATAATAATGGTAAATGATTTTATGGGAGAAGTAGCCTAAGGTTCAGAATCCATTCTAATCATGCATAGACCTCGAATTAAATTTTATATCTTTTATGAATCAAAATACTAAGTTCTTATCAACTCTAACTATTATCTATCAACTAGCAAGTATCCACCATTAAAGAACCTAACCTAAACATGGTGGATCAAGCTTCAAGAAGCATAGGTAATGAAAGACAAGTCACGATTCAATGATCGACTAACAACTAAGAAGTATAAATCATTAAAGGTGTCACTCTAAATATGATAAATCAACTCAAGAATATTAATCGATGAATAAATCCTGAACAAAGTTTGAAAGAAATCGATACATGAAGCATTTAATTTATCAAAAATAATTGTCTAATATGCATAATTAGAAGTTCATCAAAACCCTAGACTATAGGAAAATTAGCTACTCATCACTAAAGAGATCATAATCATGGTGGGATAAATGAGAAATAATAACATTAAAGAAAGAAAAAGAATCGGAGAAGAAAACACCTTTTTTCTCGCAAATTTCCCTCTGTGCAGCCAAACAGACCCTTAGGGAAAATAATTTCTTTGTCTTCCCGGAAACGATTTCCTGGTGAGAAAATTATTTTCCTCGATTGGTTTTTTTCTCTCTCTATTGTTTTCTCCTTCTTTCTTCTTCTAAACTTTCTCTTTCTCTCTCTATAAACCAGAAATATACTCTCTCTTTCTCTCTCTAACCGAACAGTAAAGAAAGAAGAAAAAAAAAGATAATGAAATTTTCTTTGAGTTTGATAAAATTGATTCACTCTCTCTCTCTACAGTATCTCTCTCGCTCTCTCTCTCTCTTAACTCTTTCTATCTAATCTTCTCTCTCTCAGAAAGAGAAGAATTAAAATATGAAAAAGAAACAAAGACAAAAAAAAAAATTCAAACTCTCCCTCTCTCTAGCTCTCGGGTTTGATCGTTAATGGAGGCTCCTTCTCTCTTTCTCTAAACCTTTTTCTTCCTATCTCTCTAGCCGTGGGAAGATGATCTGAATTCGTTCATTAGTCTCTATTTTATCCGTGAATAATTTCTAAAACCGAGCCCTCCATTTCTCTCTTTACAACTCTTACTTTCCTTTCTTCAATAATCCCTCTTATTTTCTCTGTTTTTAAGGGGGAAAGAAAATCTCTGCCTCTCTCTATTTAGAGTTGTTTCTAAAAGAAAAGAAACGAGAGAGAGAAGACGGATGGTAAGAAATCACGTGAAATTTAATGGCATCAAGACGCAATGATCCAGTGTTGCACGGACTAGCGGAAGATGACGACACAAGCATAAGGGATGAGGCCACGTACCTCGGGACAACAGTCACCGTCAGATTGCGCGGGACTACCGTAAAAAAATGGAAGAGGCACACTGGATCAGTAGACGCGGTATCCCTTGTGCGCCGGAATTTGGTCCCGATACAATCCCTGTACCATCCAGATTGCTCCGGCTTCCCATCCGATTTCCGCCACGTGTCTCCGGAGGGTTTCGCTTTATTTTAGTCCGCTGACTTTGGCCCATCTTTGACCTCGATATGCGCCACGTGTCACAAAAGATCAAAGTTGACTTGGTTTTCCCTCGAATTTTCACTTGGGCTATATTTAGCATCTAGCCAAAATTACCAGAATACACAAATGACCAAAATGCCCTCAAGTGTGTCTTTCTCCCGATTTTATCCGTTTTCCTCATTCAACTCTGTAAAAGACACCTGGACAAAAGAAACACACAATTCATCAGAGTAACTGCTCGAATTGGACTATCTAGTCCGAGTTAAGAGATTCAGATGGGACATTTTCATGTCTCATCATAAACATCATGACAATATAATTTATCAAACCTGTATTTAATATTTAAAACTTTTTTCTTACGTCTTGCAATCAATAGCAGTGGTTAGGTGCCCACACATGGTGCACTCTCAATTAAGAGAGAATGGCCTCAGAAGAATCTATATACATATCAATATATACAAGCAAGAGACACAACTTTTATTTTTATAGATCCACATCAGAAGTAGAGAGACACACTTTGTTTCTATTATAGTTCCACGTGAATAAAAATAAACAGATCTACTTGAAATTAAAATATTTACAAGAAGTCTGCAAATGAGGATGAGAACAAAGACTATTTATAGAAAAGAGAAAAAAATTTATTACACAATGAATACTGAACTTTATATAACTTCTAAACTATTTCCATTATCCCATCTTCTTTTTTCTCTCTAACTTCGAAGCTCTAAACTCTTTTGGACCTTCACCATAGGTACTAATCCTCCATCAACTTTTGAATTTCATGGTTGGGCATATGTCCCTCTCTCTCTTGGGTATATCTCTCTCTCTCTCGCTCTCTCTCTCTCTCTCTCTCTCTCTCTCTCTAACTTATCTCTTTGTCAATAATTAGGAAATGCAGAAAAGTAGGACTTATAGAAAACCCTAAAAGTAGCTCCCAATTTAACGGTTGGAACCTTACATTGTGATCCAACGTCGCATACATGCCAAGTTATAAGAAGTAGGCTTTTTGTCCGGGTAATGTTTTTTTAGGAGAGCCCAAGCCCGCCCATTAATATCTTGCACGTTGGGCGAGTAGTACCCGACTTGGGCTTCGAGCAGTCTGTTTTTCTTTCGGACTTGGGCTTTCTAGATCGAATTTCCGGCTCTCGGGCTAAATGGCCACCGTTGATTAAAATAGTTTTAACATAGTACCAAAGATTTTCTATTTTTATTTAACTTAATAATTATGATCTTATACTAGATCATATTAAATGTATGTCATATTCATTAATTTATTACTAAAAGTAATTCAATGTTATGTTCTGTATGAATACAATGTGATGTAGACGCAGCGGAATTAAAAGAAGAACGATGTAAGTAAACGAAGAACGGTAAATAACTGTAAATAAACTAAACTTTATTAAACTTCAAGGGGTTTTTTTCTTCAATATGAAAATAAAAATAGACTAGACCTCCTTTTATAGGATATTAGACTTTCCCAGATAGACTCAAACTAGGATTCCTAAATAATAAAGATATTTAACCATAGAAACTTCTAAATAATAGAAATACTAATAGAATTTTTGGGCTTATAATCCAAAAAACGGACCCTAATAGGACTTTTAGTCCTCTCTAATCCAATAAAGGTTTTGAAAACCAAAATAATATCCTAAATGGATATCTAGTCCATTTGGGTCCATCTAGAGAGAAAACACAAATCCCTAGAATAACTATAAAATATTAATACCTAAACTAACCTTCCTTAAATATATTAACACATTTAAGCTCAAATTCACCAAATATCTTTTCCATTCTTATCACCTTTTTTCTCTCTCCAATCACGGTTTCTAAACAAAGAAACCGTGATCTTCATTAGATTTCTGTAACCGAAAGCTTCTGGTTTTGTCTCTCTCTCTACATCTTAACTGAAACCTTCTGGTTTTTCTCTCTCTTTCTCTACAACTTAATCGAATGAGAATCCTCCATTAAATCAGAAACCTTGTTTCATATTCATTTGAATTGCTGAAATCATCTTCATCATTGTTAATCAGGTAAAACACAAATCAATTTAAAAGTTTTCTGATTCTGTTTCAGTTTTTTATAGTTGATTCTCTCTCTCTCTCTGCATCTTAATCGACTGAAAATCTTCCATTAAAACAGAAAACTTGTTTCATATTCATTGGAGCTTCTGAAAATCATCTTCTTAATTGTTAATCAGGTAAACAAAATTCTTCTTTACTGATTCTGTTTCAAATCGAGTATGTTATTATTGTCTTTCTTTCTCTCTTAAAGTTTCCTTAATGTTTTTGATATTGATGAGATAATCCTTCATTACTGATTCCTACAAATCGAGTATACTTATTGTTGCAATCAATCATCATATCAGATAACTTTAGATTTGCAATTTAAGCCTAATGATATTCACACTTTTTCTTCAGATCTGGTTTTCAATCTGTACGGATTTATGAAACGTGCGTTTTTCGTACGGTTCCTCATAACAGTATTAACATTACATGTACTTTACAATAAATTATCATAATTTACAGTAAATTATGCAAACATCTCCCGTACGAGGTTTTCCAAAATGAGAACATGATATATGTATTTTCTAACAAATTATATATACTTTATCAGGAATATCATGAAAATTATATTATTGTCCATAAATTATGCGTAATTTATAGAACATTACGTATGCTTTAATCTCAAAACAGTACTCGTTTCATTATTACAACAACTTCGCTTTATATATGCAAATCTATTGTACTTTGAAATAAATTATATATAATTTACATAAATGTTCATGTGATTTATTGTAAAAAATATGCTTTTCTATAAAATTTATATGTATTAATCTCTCTCCATTTGTTATCACAGATGGAGTTTCAGGTAGAATCATCAAATCAAAATAAGCAAATCAAACTGAAATCAGAGGGTTGGGATAAGATATTTACAAATGGAGTTTCAGGCAATATAGTATCAACACAGGGCATGATTTCAAATTCTTAAAAAATGATTCGAACCGTGTTACTGATGTGTGTCCTGTTGAAGATAGCAAATGAAGCGTGCATGTGGGCACCATTGAAATGCGAATCTATGTTCACTACTGATTTTATTTCTTCGGTTACCATATCTACTATGTACTTCCGGTTCTATTTTTGACAATCTAATGAATAAAATTTTATTATTTTTGATAAATGTATCATTATGTTTCGTAAAGTTTGCATAATTTATTAGACAAGTGTTTTCTTTTGTTTTCCCTTTCTTAGTGGTTGAGCTTGCTCCGACCTGTAATAAATATAAATGTTGCATAAAGCATAAACACTTAGATACAATATATATAACATTATACATAAACTATGCATACTTTATCATAAATTACAAAAAGTAAGATTTTCAAATAAAACCCTAAACCCCAAAAATTACATTACATGTTTAATAAAGTATGCGTACTTTGTTACTGAAATTTGTCTAAATCTCAAACAAAAGTAAGATTTTCAAATAAAAATTAGGTTTTTACCGATTACAAACCATTACCAAAATCAAGATTTTCGAATCAAACCCTAATATTTTTTGTGAGAAATCATTACCAAAACGATGAAATACATTATTTTCTGATCTGTTCAAATTCGATTGTTTAGGGTTTAGGTTTTGAAAAGATTTGAATCTGGATTTTGATTCCGAAACGGTTGAGAAAAGAGAGAAAGGATTGATTCATATACACAGATTCAATAAAAGATGGAGACAAAGGATAGTATTTCATCGTTTTGATTCAAATTCGATGTGCGTACGATTATTTAGGGTTTCGGTTTTGAAAAGATTTGAATCTGGATTTTGATTCCGAAACGGTTGAGAAGAGAGAGAAAGGATTGATTCGTTGCTTGTTTTAAATCCCATAAATCACGCTGGAAAAAGATGGAAAATACGCTTTAACCCCCGACTTCATTAACACCCGCGTGTTTTGAACGAGGGACATGGACGGTATGTATTTTGTAAAGTATACATAATTTCGTCCATTAAGCAAAAGGACTAAATATCCATGTTTTGAGAAGATTGGATCATAAATCTTTTTAGAAGATTATTTTGGACCTTATACCCACGGACCCATACTAATATAAGCTAATTTCCTAAACCTAGACTAATTAGGACTAATAACTCGGCCGACTAGGGCATGGGCGAGTGGGTTTGCGGGCCCGACCCGTATGCGCCTGCATCACAATGTATATTGATATATTAATTGAAATATTTGGTCTTCCTTGCTAATAATAATAAATTAATGAAAATATATTATTAATATATTAATTAAATATTATTTCTCTAATCAAATAATCATAAAAATGCTTACCCATTATTTTTTAATAAATATTTGGTATTCCTTTTTAATAATAAATTCAGAAACGTTTTTTTGTTCACAATAAATTCGAGAAAGAAAAACAAACAAAATAATAAAACTGCATTTTTACACAGGGAGTTGGAGGAATAAATCTATATGAGTGAACCAGAGGGGTTTGTGATTCTCGAGAAAGAAGATCAAATGTGTTTGCTGAAAAAATCCTTGTATCGATCGAAATAGTCTCCTAGGCAGTAGTGGTATAAGCATTTTGATACGTTTATGGTTGAAAACGGTTATGATAGAAGCTAATACGATAGTTGTGTGTATTACAGGAAAACATCAGATGATTCTTATGTGTATCTACTGCTATATGTGGATGACAGGCTGATAGCTTGCAAGGATATATCGTAAATCCACATGTTAAAGGATCAGTTAAAGGGTGAATTTGAGATGAAAGACTTGTGTGCCTCAAGGGAGATATTGGGTATGGAGATACGAAGAGACGGATCTGCTAGGAAACTTTCCTTGTGTCTGAAAACGTACATCGAGAAGGTGTTGGAACGTTTTGGTATGACTGGGGCAAAACCTGTCAGTACTCCATTGGCAGCACACTTCAAACTTTCGACAGAACTGTGACCGACAACTGCTGAAGAGATAGAGTATATGTCTCGGGTGCCTTATGCAAGTGCCATAGGTAGCATTATATACGTTATGGTGTGCACAAGGCCTGATATTTCACATGTTGTTAGTGTAGTAAACAGATACATGGGAAGACCTAGGAGAGATCATTGGCAGGCAGTAAAATGGATATTGTGGTATGTGGGAGGAACTGCAAACGCTGATCAGGTTTACGACAGAAGAGCTGACACTTCTGGTTCGGTAGTTGGATTTGTGGATTCAAATTTTTCAAGGGATCTTGATAGGAAGAAATTGCTGGCGGACTATACGTTCACAGTCTGGGAGAGTGCCATAAGTAAGAGAGCATTACTACAGTCGGTTGTAGCCCTGTTTACAACGGAAGCTGAGTACATGGCTAAACAGAGGTGGTGAAGTAGGCAATACGGCTGAGTGGTTTAGTTGGTGATTTGTGCCTGAAGTAGGAGGTGACAGAGGTCTACTGCGATAACCGGAGTAGATTCATTTGACCAAAAATAAAATGTATCACGAGATAACTAAACACCTTGATGTCATGTTGATGTGGCGTGAAAATGCCACATTTAGGTCACTTAACTTTGATGAGTTAGTTCTTTTCGAGTTTTATTTCTAATTATTTATGTGTTTTCATTGCTAGGTAGTTTACTTGGGGTTTGGCGTGTAATTCGGAATAAAGAGAGCGAATTATCACATTTTCATCTTATGCGGCAAAAGGGAAGAAAAGAGCACCAGGGGTATTTTGGTCATTTTGGTCAAAATCAGAAGTCAAACAACAAGTGAAGTCAATGACGAGTCCGACGGTGAAAACGGAAGTCGATTCGGAGTTCGGACGGAGAAGTTGTGAATGAAAGAAGCCGAGGTTCGGTCTTGAAACAAGGATTCTATGAAGGCACCCTCCTTGCTTCTAAATGTAGAGACAAGATGAAGGCACTCCCTTGCTTTAGAAAGAAGCCCAACCCCAAGAGCCCAAAAAGGAAGAGAATAATAGAGATTCTATGGGCACCTTTTTGGTCCAAGTCAAAATGGCCTAAGACTTAGTCAAGTTTGACTAAGTCTAGGGTTGTGTAAACACAAGGGGGACACTATTCATCATCTTCTTCACCAAGTAAGAGAGAGAAAAAGAGGAAGGCTTTTAGGGTTGGTGTTCTTGGTTGCTAGAGAGAGAGCTTGAAAGAGAGGGTTTTGAAAGAGCAAGAGGGAAAGAGAGAAGGAGCCGGCCAAGCTAAGCCGGCCATCATCAAGGCCGGCTAAAGCTTGGCCGGACAAGTCACGGGAACAGCAGCAGCCAAGTCGCGCCGGCACGGGAAGCACAACAGCTGCACGGTCGGGAAGGAGCAGTAGCACGTTCCACGGGAACAGCAGCACGTTCCACAGGAGCTGCTGTCCTTCACGGGAACTGCTGCAGACGCATCCAGCAGCAGCTCGGACGGCCTCCTGCTCGGACTTCACGGGACCTGCTCGAACTTCACGGGACATGCTCGGTAAACCTCATACGAAGGCACGGGACGCATCTTCATGCTCGGGACTGCCGGATCTAGCACGGCACAGCACCTTTTGGCCGGATTTTGATGATTTGGCCGGATTTGTGTTAGTGCTTTGGCCGGACTTTTCTAGGGTTTCCGGCAACTTTCTCGGCCGGAAACCTTAGGGCTTTTACTCCCCATGTTGTTGGCTAGCTACCCATGTGGTTTGATTTGGTTTTGGACTAGAAATTGTAGAGAGAGAAAGCTAGGGTTTAGCTTTAATGGAGGTTGTGTTCTAAATGGAGAAGATGATGGTGGTCGCTATGGGGAACCTAGAAAATTGCTAAGGGGAGATCGGCTGCAACTAAAAACTTATATTTTCCGACGATCCTAGCCTCGAACCACATTGAAAAAGGGAGATTCTTTCATCATTTTCTTTCCATTTCTTATTCAATCACCATGTTTAGCTAATCTTAGTGTGTCGATTATATGAGATGAAATGTGATGAATTCGTGATTATGTTTAATATGATTTGATGTTTTGATTATAAATTGATTTTCATTTATCTCGATTATCGTTTCGATCGTATTTTCATGTGTCTTGTCAAGCACTTCGCATAGTTAATAGACGAAACGAAGTATTCGATATCGATCGTAGTCTAGGTCATAATTTCATGTGTCTTGTCATGCACTTCACATAGTTAGGCGACTAGACAACACTTTCGTTGACTCGGGATTAACCGATTATGATGTTTGTTTGACTACGTATGATCTCCGGATATACGTAGTGCTTATAGATATCACCTTAGGAGTCGAACATCGATTATACTTTGAAACATTAGATCGGACTACATATAGTCGTAGGTTTATCATTATGGATTCCCGGGTTCGACACCTCTCTCATTTATTTGTTGCCTCCCGACTCTTGTTCCTCCTATACTTCTCTCGAATCTCTCTCGCCCGTTTTACTTATATTGTTTAGTTTAGTTTAGTTTATTTTACTTGTTTGCTTTAATCTCTTATTGCTTATTCATTAAAAACCCCCATTTATCCTTGTTTCTCTTCTTTTTAGTCTAAGTTAGCCCTTAATATCTAGACAGAGGGATAAGACCCTTCGATATCCACACTACCTTCCTATCCTTGGATCGATCCCGGCTTTGTCGGATTACTACTTGATACCTCCGCTTGGGTGTGCAACCTTTTCGGGTGCATCACATGTATCACTTTATCAAGAACCTGATTAAAGAAGTGAGAATCACGATGAAAAAAGTTTCCACGACAGATAATCCAGCTGATATGTTGACCAAGGCAGTTATATTATTCAAGTTTAAGCATTGCTTAGACTTTGATTGGCATTTCCAGATGTTGAGCCCTGACAGGGCTGGAGCGGCGACGGCTCAGAGGCGATGAGCTATGATGGTGGCAGATTTAAGTTAAGAGGAGCATATTCAAGTCAAGGTGGAGAATTGTTGAAAGTGGCTTGACTCGTATTACTTTTAACTTAAAAAATATCTTCGTTATTAGGAAAAGGTCATCCTTTTATAAAAAAAATTACTATAAGTAAGAGGAAACTCAAAATCTTAGTTTGACTCTGTATATCTTTAATGTTTTTTCCTCATTTCTTCAGGTTAATATTTAACTTAATAAATGTGATCATGAACTAAATCTTTATAAATATATGTCATATACATTAATTTATTACTAAAAGTAATTATATGTTGTTTTTTGAAAAACAATTAAATGTTTCCTGTAATAATAAACCGTCCATATTAATATATTAGTTAAAATGATGAAATAGTTATTTCTTAATCAAATAATCATAAGAATGCTCAACCATCATTTTATTTAAATAATAAATTAAGAAAAGGTTTTTTAATCTCCAGCAAGAAAACTAGCAAAATAATAAAACATAGTTAACTATAGAACATTATCCAGTAATAATGTTTATAAATTAAATAACAACGGTTGTTTAATAACTGATAAGATCATTTAAAAATATAAAATACCAATTAAAACAAATTCAACAGTTTTAAGTTGTTTTCATTGATTTTAAATAAATCATAACGACGTTAGAGATAACAGAGTTAATTTTAGAAACTTCAAAGTAGGGACATACGTTATAGAAACCATAATCAAAACCATTTTATTTCTCATAGGTTTGGACATATACAAGCCTGAAGATAACCTTCTTTGTAAAATTCTTGAGGGGCTATTTGATTAAAATCAATAAATGATTGTATTTTCTTTTAGGCCGCGATTTTGGAGAATAAAAAAATCTTCGGGGAATTAAGACTTTCTACAAAATTTGTCATTCGAGCGGAAATTATTTATTTCTGTTTCTTGCCATAAGGCTTGTGATTTTCGGACTTAAAAAAATTAATTTTTTAAAAGATCCCATAAAAGGTCTTAGAAGGAACTTTTATAAACTTAAATAAAAAATATCATTATTATTAGTAAAATGTCATTTTTTTATAATTTTTTTTAAGATAAGTAAGAGGAAACTAAAACCTTAGTTTGACTTGTATATCTTTTATGTCTCTTATTCATTTCTCAAAGTTAATATTTAACTTAATAATTGTGACCGTGTATTGAATCTTGTAAATTCATGCCATATCAGTAATTTATCACTAAAAGTAATTTTATTTTTTTAAAAACAATTAAATGTTCCCGGTAACAATAAACAATCCATGTCAAATATATTAATTAAAATGATGAAATAGTCTATCCTTAATCAAATAATCATAAAAATGCTTAACCATCATTTGTTTTATTTTCAATAAATATTTGGTATTCCTTGTTAATAATAAATTGAGAAACGTTTTTTAATAATAATCTTTAGCAAGAAAACTAACAAAATAATAAAACATTGTTACTTACAGAACTTTATACTTTAGTAATGTTTATAAATTAAATAACAACTATTACCTAATAACTGATAAGATCATTTAAAATAAAAATACCAATTAAAAAAAATTTAACAGTCTTAAAACATTGTTAACTATAATAAATTAAGAAATGGTTTTTTAATTTCCAGCAAGAAAACTAGCAAAATAATAAAACATTGTTAACTATAGAACATTATACAGTAATAATGTTTATAAATTATATAACAACGGTTGTCTAATAACTGATAAGATCATTTAAAAATATAAAATACCAATTAGAACAAATTCAACAGTTTTAAGTTGCTTTCATTGATTTTAAATTAATCATAATGACGTTAGAGATAACTGAGTTAATTTTAGCAACGTCAAAGTAGGGACATACGTTATAGATAATCAAAACCATTTTATTTCTCGTAGGTTTGGACATAAACAAGCTTGAAGATAACCTTCTTTGTGAAATTCTTGAGGGACTATTTATGGAAACGGTTGTTATTTGATTAAAATCAATAAATGATTGTTTCTTTTAGGTCGCGATTTTGGAGAACAAAAAAATCTTCGGGGAATTATGACTTTCTTTAAAATTTGTCATTCGAGCGGAAATAATTTATTTCTGTTTCTTGCCATAAGGCTTGCGATTTTCGGACTTAAAAAAATTAAATTTTTAAAAGATCCAATAAAAGAACTTAGAAGGAACTTTTTTAAACTCAACTTAAATAAAAAATATCATGATTATTAGTAAAATGTCTTCTTTTTACAATTTTTTTAAGATAAGTAATTTATCACTAAAAGTAATTTTAACTTAAAAATTGTGACCGTGTATTGAATCTTGTAAATACATGGCATATTAGTAATTTATCACTAAAAGTAATTTAATTTTTTTAAAAACAATTAGATGTTTCCGGTAACAATAAACAATCCATATTAAATATATTAATTAAAATGATGAAATAGTCTATCCTTAATCAAATAATCATAAAAATGCTTAACCATCATTTGTTTTATTTTCAATAAATATTTGGTATTCCTTGTTAATAATAAATTGAGAAACGTTTTTTAATAAAAAAAAGCGCTAACAAGAAAACTAACAAAATAATAAAATATTGTTACTTACAGAACTTTATACTTTAGTAATGTTTATAAATTAAATAACAACTATTACCTAATAACTGATAAGATCATTTAAAATAAAAATACCAATTAAAAAAAATTTAACAATCTTAAGGTAGATTCATTGATTTTAAATTAATTGGAACTCAGGTTAGAGATAAGTGGTTAAGTTTACCAACGTCAAAGTAGGGGCATACATCACAGAAACCCAACCTAAACCACTTTATTTCTCATAGGTTTGGACATATAAAAGCTTGAATAGAAGTTTGAATAGAACCTTTGCGGAATAAAGACTTTGTACAAAATTGGTCATTTGACCGAAACTTATTTATTTCTATTTGTTGCGATAGGGCTTCCAATTTTGGGACTTAAAAAAATTGAACTTTTAGAAGATTCCATAAAAGAATTTAAAAGGACTTTTATAAACTTAGGCAAAATCTTTCTAGGGATCCAAGGCCTAAACTCATTCCGAGTGTTTCTTATTTTCTTCGTCTTCGTGTCTAAATTTTTTTTTTCAAATCACTAAACCTTAAAACACATGGATAACAATCCTAATGATAATGAAGAAGGCCTGTACAGTACAAAATGGCTTCGCCTTGAAGATATACACTAGGTAATCACAATAGTTTCATATTCTTTTCATTATCTTTTTCAACCCAATGCAATAAAGATCACAAACAGGATTTCGTGTCTACGAGCAATTTCTTAGCGTAACAGTTCACGAAACGTTTCTTGGCAATCGATAACACGGAACGTTTCGTGAACTTAGTATCCACAAAGCATCCTGTTTCCACGAAACATATTTGCTTCTGAGTGCATGAATTTTATTGGATGATGAAATATGTTTTATAGATTATTTCTGACTCCAATTTCTTTCTCTACGTATGTCTTATTTCAGACTCTTCAATTTAATTAAAGTGTTCCTTTGATGCCTGAACGTACAACTCTTCCAACGTAATTGTGTTGGGTTATGACCTCTTCTAGTGTTCTAAGCGGAACCTCAGATATCTAATGTCTAACCCTAGTATTCCCAGGATCTCATATATAAGCTAATAATGATGAATTAAGAAACCTAGTTGCATAAATACCTTTATCGCTAGTCGAACCTTTCCAATCGCTATTGAGAAGACCAAGAGCTCCAATTGTAGCTCCTCTACTTGGGACACCGAGCAATCACCTTGATCTCCTACCTTGTTACTAGCTAGAACACCAATTGTGTTTGGATGAAGAACACCTTCTTCTTTGACTAGATAGATAGTTGGGAATTTTCTCTCTTACTTTCTCTACTTGATCTTGTAGAGGTTAAAAGCTTCTTGAGAATTTTTCACACCTTATTTCAATTCGCAAAGAGATCTTATATAGAGTTCTAAGTTAGAGTCCAACCCTAATTAGTTTTCCTCAAAGTCCCCTTGAATAAGATTAAGGAAATTAATAGTGAAAAAAATATAAACTAGTTTTTATTTTCTCACATTCCCTTATTGTGGCCGTCCCTTACAAGGGATTCTAACCTGATCTGGCCGGCCCCTTATGGGCAGCCCGTATCATATGGTCGGCCATTATCTTGGGCCAAAAACACCCCTTTTGGTGCCCCGACCCAAACTCCTTATTTCAGACCTTTTGTACTATCTTTGCCTAAACTCCTTTAGGCCTTTTCAGATATTTTCATGGGTGTTATCCATGTATATATGTCTAATCCCTCTAGTCATATCTTCCGATCAAGTTGACACTCTTTGTGTAACCCGTTGTAGGATCCGAACGAAGTTAGCCGCGAATCGATTCTTGATTCGACGATCGTAGTTGGTTTCTAGCTAAACATTACGATCCATAAATTATCTGGGCTTGATGATCTTCTCATCAATTATCCTATCCGACAAATTGCTCGCATTGCATCATTGGTCAAAGGACATCTCCTTCAGACTCCCACGTGTACTTAGAACAAGTGCAATGCTCGATTCCCATGTCACTTAGTATCTCATCTGATACGTCACGTCATTCAGACTTTCTTGATCCCGAGTACAATTGTCAAAACAAATGATTAACGTTTAATCCATTTGAGCACGGCCATGCATATTCAATTGCTACTCGTCAAGTGGCCCGGAGACACTTTAGCCTAATTTAATTAGGAGGACATAATCTATTCTTGCGCTCCTACTCAACTTTATGTTTATCTTGTCCTTCCCAGTATCCGCCTTTATAACCTCCTTTTACGGCGCGACGTTTAACGGAACCAAAGTCAGACTTTCCTTATATAAGATGAGCTGAGCACTCATGTTTTGAGGAATCTCGTCAATGAGAGGTATTTGACGTTCATCACTTTGATGTACTCTCATCTGTGGGTTATCCAGTGTATAATCTCCATTACACACCCACGTACTTGAGTCGAATACACTATTCCTATAGCCCATGAAACTACGCTATCTCATCGACCTCACGTGCTAGTCTTCATGAGTCATTGGTGTCCATGCAATGACCTGGACTACGGAGATGATATTGAAATAATTCTAAGTTCACTTAATAGGGCTTCATTCTTTAGATCACGTATCTAATAAGCCTATTCGGAATATTTCTTTATCGATGGACTGTCTCTTAAATACTAAACCAAATTTAAGGGACAAAATAAAACTCTTTTATTTTAGATATTGAATGTAACTAATCAAATACATAAACTCCTTTATGAATCCCAATTGCATATGTTGCCATTCCCCAATGCGCTTTATACCAATGCCCCTCATGTATGAGTTGTTTTTGGGTTGAGGTAATGGTTTAGTTAACGGATCGATTACTTTGTCACCCTTATGGACTTCGCAAATGACCACATCTTTTTTCTCTCTGATTTCCCTGATCACGTGGTACTTCCTTTGGATATGTTTGGGTTTCTGGTGTGCTTTGGGTTCCTTGGCTTGGGCTATTTCTCCATTGTTCTCACAATAAAGAGCTATTCCTTCCTCTATGCCATGTACGACACCAAGTTCCATTATGAACTTCTTGATCCAAACTCCTTCCTTGGCTGCTTCCGAAGCTTCTAGGTTTTCTGCTTCAATGGTAGAGTCTGCAACAGTGCTTTGTTTGGAACTCTTCAAGCTCAGTGTTCCTCCATTCAGACAGAAGACATAACTAGACTGTGATCTGAAGTAGTCTTTATCCGTCTGAAAACTTGCATCCACATGGCCTACAACCTTGAGTATCTCTTCCCCGTCGTATACTAAGAAGTGATCCTTAGCCCTTCTTAGGTACTTTAAAATATTATTAGTAGCGGTCCAGTGTGCTTCCTGATTATCTCCAAACTGCGTGACAGCATCATTGAATCATCTAGCATAGCTTGGGCTTCCTGATTATCATTGAATAAGGAGTGAAGATCATGATCTGTCTCAGAGAAGTCTGAGGAGCTAATAGAGTGGGTGCTAGAAGGCTCCCTCAACCTCTTCCCAGAAGGATTGAAAATGAGGTGAGGTGGAATGGGCTGATGGACTGGTGAGGGAGGAGGAGCTATCAACCTTGGCTCCTCAAGCTCTGGGGAAATCACTAAGGTCTCATCCATAGGATCAGAGGCATAATCTTCTTCATCTTCTCCAGAGAAGTAGTATTGAAGTGGATGAGGACACTGGTTCAGAGGATGTTCAACAATACGACAACTCTGACAAATGGCACCCGGAAATTTCTTGTAACTCAATTTAATCTCAGCAACCGTATCCAAAAAGATAGGATTAATCACAGCCAGAAGGGGCGATCTCACATCATATAGGAAATGCACACGAATGACAGGGTTATTAACAAATCCCAAGTTCCTAGGTCGAATTTGAATGATCTTACCCATGGATTCAAAGATAGCTTCAAGATCATCCATGTTCTGGATAACCTGAGGGATTTTGTAAAGAGAGCACCACATCGGTTCGTAGAAAAGATCATCGATAGGTTCGTTAAGAGGGACTTCTACTTGTTTTAGAACCAGAAGCATACCTCTCAAGATCCATGGACGACCATAGTTGAGGGCATTGAGCACAAACAGAGTTTTAGGTTTAATCAAAAAAGTATTCAGTGGACCTTGTAGGGTTGAGTATTCACAGTCTCTGAAAAAACGGGATTGAGGGTAAAGCAGACGTTTAATCAGGTCAAGAGGAGCTTCATAAGGATTACACCAACGAGCCACAAATCCTTGACTGATTGGTTGAAGTTCAGGCTTGACTGAGGGTTTGTGAAAGCTGATAGATAATCTCCCACGAGATGTTAAAGTTGATTGGGTAGCCATGGATAACAAAAGGAAACAGAAAGAAAGATGAAGGGTTCTATGAACAAGGGGTCTGAATTTATAGTAGTGGTAAAAGAGAGACGAAAACGAAAGATAACTGAAACCAGAAAAAATAACCAAGAAGAGCCAAGAAACCATCATTATGGGGGGAGGTCACCACCAGCCGCGACTACTCAGTGACTCCGGCGAAGACTGTAGACATTCTAGAGAGAGAAGAGGGCAAAGAGAGAGAAGAAACTAAACACAAACAAATAACCGCAAAAATCGAGGAAGAAGAAAGAGAGAGGAACCAACCAGAAAGCAAGAGCAAGGGTAGTTAAGATACTTAGCTGGAGTGTTTAAGAGGCCAAAAGGTATTGTTGCTCTGTCCGATGACTGTTCGACTTTAAGTTGATCTGATCATCACCCAATCCGCCTCCTAAGAGTTACTGATGATGACGGTTTTGAGGATCAAGAAAAAGATCTTGACGACAGATCAAGTGAGTGGGTGAAGGATGACTTTAGCCGGTTGAGAATCACTAGAAGACCAGAGATGAATGGTGAGTAACTACGCCGAACGCCGCCGTTAGGGTTTATCAGGAAGCCTTCAAATTTGGGTGAAAAGGAGAGAAAGCTCTTTAGGGTTGCTGACGTCACCCCAGACAATCTCTCTCCTCAAAAAACCCTCCTCCTCCCGAGTTAAATTAGGTTATTGATCAAATTAATTAAATACTATTAGCATTTTCTTATGTGGTTCAAATGTTATATTGGATGAAAAGAATATTTAATATGGCTAGTTAAATGGCATTTTAACTATTTCTTATGTATGTTAAAAGTGTAATATCAATGTTATAGTTTAGTGTATGTGCTCGCCCAATTAATGTCTTATTCTCGTGATGCACAAATGCCATAAAACTACTCTTAGAATACTCCTTTTCAAAAAAAGAAAAAGAAAAAGAAACACACATACAAAATATGAGAAATGTTATCTTTGTTGAAAAATATGAACAATTTGTTTTGTAAAGTTAATTTAATTTGAATATACTTTAGTTTGAAAATAACATTTGAATTTTAAATATATGTCTACTAGTTTTTGTATTTGAATTATAAGTTTTATTTCAAATTAAGAAGATGTATCTCTACAACTTTAACTACTTTTATGAAAGGTTGCAAACTTTCATAAAAGTTGTTTCATTCTTTATAAATAAGAGAATTAACAAGAGAACACTTAGAAAATCAGAAATATCTTTTTATTCTATAATAAACTCTTAGCCAAATCTTGATTGTTCTTGTGCTCCTTAAGTAAATCCTCACATGTTACTTTGTGCAGATTTACATAAGGCTTGTCATATCTTGGGAGGCAATTTGCTCATAACCTATAAGTAATCTCAAATGGAGAGGGAGCAAATATTGCTTTAAGGAAAGTGTATTTAAATACACGTTTCAAGTCTCTACAATCCCTATATTAATTTGTTGTATTACTAAATTTTCTAACAATCTTGAAATATTTCGATTAGATACATGGATTGCTAAACCTCATGATGGAGACCATCCGGCAAATGGGCCTCACGGCCAGGATATTATGGGGCCCGATGGCCAAGTTGCTATATTAGCATAGTTTCTATATTTTAGTATTTTGAGTTCCTATAATTTTGAGTCCTAGCAATCAAGGAAAGTATCCTTAAGTTGTTATCTTCTTTTATTTTCTTTCTTATTTGAGTCTATCTAGGAAATAATAATCTCTATAAAAGAGAAGTCCAGTCTGTCTATTGAACCATTGAATTGAATATCGAATAAAAACCTCCTTGATTGCATTGTTCTTCTTTATTATTATTTCAATTAATCTTGTTTATTTTAGTTATTTAGCAATGAGTTCTTCTATTATTACGCTTCCGCAACAATCTACATCAGCTGGTATCATGAACCCTCAAAATCCTGAGTAGAAAATAACAAATTTTTTTTCTTCACCAACACATCCGGAACGAAACAAGGTGTTTAAATCACGCTTAACAATTAACAACAAGGTTTGCGACTTTATAATCGACAATGATAGGCCCAAAATAGGTCTATTCCCGCAAGTATACGGGGTCAAGTTATAGTATTGAAAATAAGATCGAGTATCGTCCCAAGGACAAGCTATTTTATCTAAATCTCGAATCAAAACCCCCTTTCATTAATTTTAATTTGTTTTTAAGAAACTATTTTAAAAAGAAAGCAATACTAAAAGACCAATAAGAATGAAATCAAGATGAGAAGAAGAATCTAGGGTTTTCGATTTCACCACATAAATGGACTACTTAAAACATGCATTAATTAACAAATCCCTTTTCTCATGTATAACTCAAAATCTAACATAATAAACTATTTAGATTTCGGAATATATTCTTTAATAACACAATTCAAAATCAAGAATGTATGATTGACTACCATATAAAACTAATTTCTTACACTATAATTCAAGATCTAAAAGGCATATCTCATCTAATAAATCAATAGAAGCATGAAATATCTAATTATAATACATGAATGATAATAAGGTTATAGAATCAACATGAAATGACAATCAATAGGCATTGAAGCTCAAAATAAGGATTCATTGATTTATAACATATCTCAAAATAAGCCCAAATATGGGTTTCCTCTACACCCTAGATACAAAATTTAGCTACTCATGGAATCTAAAATAATATTCATTGAATTCATAAAATAAATGGAATTACAAAAGATTAATGGAAAGAAATCACCAAGAATGTTCCCAATCCATATTCCCATGTATCTCCATTTTGATGTCCAATTTAAGCTCCAAGTATCTCAAGAATATTGCTCAAAACTCCAAATAATAGCTTATTAGAAGATAAAAGAAGAGAAATTTAGAAGAGAGATAGAAGAAGAAGAGATTTTAGAGAAGAAGGTATGGGGAAATTAGAAGGTTAGAAGAAGAAATTAGAAGGAGAAAGTAAATCTAGAGAAAAGATGAAGGTGGTAGAGAAAATGGAAGAAGATGGGTTTTTAGGGTTTGAAGATAGAAAGAGAAGTGGCTTAGAAATTAGATAAGGAAGCCAATTGAGAGGGTTGTTGAAGTCTAGATTTTAATGGAGGAGAAATGATTTATTTATAGATGGTGTTAGGGTTTTTGTTGGGTTAAATGGTAAAAAGGAATAAAAGAGAGGGTTAATTGTGGGATTTTAGGGTTTAAAAACATAAAAACCCTAAAATGAGGGTATACCCCGGCGGCTAGGGTTTGTGGTGTTAGGGTTCGGGTGATTTGGTGTGGCCGGGTCTATAGAGTTAAGCTGCGACGCGCACAGGAGCCGTCAGATGAAAAGACGCGCGGATCTGGAGTGACGGGAAGCTGCCACGCGTCCAGGAGCACGGAACTTAAACGTCTTCGGGTACACGGAATATGCAATAAAGGTGTAGATGCACAGCAGCCGTTGGATCTTGATGACGCGGGAGGTTGCGGCCGAGATTAAAACGTGGGCTCGGGATGCACGGAGTTAAGTTGAAACGGGCTACACAGAAGCATCAACCGTCGATCTGGGACACGCGGAGAAGAACGGTCAAGATTAAAAGGTGGAGACGGGGCTACCGAGTTAAGCTGCAACGGGATGCATCGGATCATGCGCTAAGGTCTTGTTTTGTTGCTGAGCGAGAATACAGGAATTAAATGCACTAGCCTCCATAGCGCGCCACGTTTCTTCCTCCATACCGCGTGCCCGAATTTCTACCAAAAGTGTCCCACAAGGTCAACAGCATTTGACCCAACTTTGACTTTGGCTAATTCCTTCGTCCGGACTCCGATTTGACTTTTGTTTTCTCCTACGGACTCGTCTCGACCTCTACTTTTCAACCACGCACTGACCTTGGCCAAATTACCAGATTGTCCTTGACTCCAAATGACCAAAATACCCTTTATGCATCTTTTCCTCGTTTTTAGCCGTTTTTTACACCTAACTCCACAAAACACACCTAATCAAGAAAATCAACCATTTTATTATAATAAAGACCCGAAACGAACTAACTTGACTAAATTAAACGACTTAGATGGGACATTTTCATGACCCATCAAACATCAAAAACTTGATGAGCCTAAAAATAGGTCTATTCCCGCAAGTATACGGGGTCAAGTTATAGTATGTATAATAAGATCGAGTATCGTCCCAAGGGATAGGTAGGTAACTTCAGATATTGACGGCGAGTTTAGCCCAATAATCAAAATGTTAATAGCTAACTTAGACTAACACACACCCCACATAAAATTGATGATTGATATATAAGCAATAAGAAAACAAATGAAACTATCTAAACTATCTAAGAGAGGGGAGAAGATATCTAAGGTTATAAAATCCACCACATAATTTCACTTTATAAAACAAGCACTTAATTACTTAAATCTCTTTTGTATTTACTCGGGATCCAATATAATGAACTATTTGGATTCCGGATGATATTCTAACAATTTTATAATTAAGAATGTATGATTGACTACCATATAAAACTAATTTCCTACACTATCATTCAAGATCTAAAAGGCATATCTCATCTAATAAATCAATAAAAGCATGAAATATCTAATTATAATACATGAATGATAATAAGGTTATAGAATCAACATGAAATGACAATCAATAGGCATTGAAGCACATCAAAGGATTTAATTAATCAAGAACAAGTATTATAAATATCCAAAATGGGTTTCATTCACAACCTTAGATTGCTAAATTAACTATACATGGAATCAAGAATAACATTCATTGACATTGTAAAATAAATGAAAATACTAAGAAATTAATGGAAAGAAATCACCAAGAATGCTCAAATTCCATAACCCCATATATCTCCAATTTGTCCAAGATTTGCTTCATTTATGCTCAAGAATGTTACTCCAAGAAATCCAAGTAATAGCTATTTTATTGCCACCCAAATAAGAAAAAGAAGGAAAAGGAAGAAATTAGATCTAGAAAGAAGTTGGAAAGAAGAGATGAAGAGGAATAGAAATGGTAGAAGAATATGGAAGAAAGAAGGAGATGACTATTAATGGTAGAGAAGAAAGTAGTAGTATTAGTAGAGAAGAAAGAAAAAGAATGGGAAAAATGGATTAGGTTGAAGAAAGAAATAGGTAAGAAGAGGTAGAAGAAAAGAATGAGGGATTAGGGTTAGAAGATAGAAAGAGAAGTGGCTTAGAAATTAGATAAGGAAGCCATTTGAGAGGGTTGTTGAAGTCTAAATTAAATGAAGGAGAAAGAGACTTATTTATAGGTGGGTTAGGGTTTTTGGTGGTTAAAATGGTAAAAAGGGTAAATTGGAGGGCTACTTTTGGAATTTTAGGGGTTTAAAATATAAAAACCCTAAATCACACAAGTGTATGGTCGGCTGGGTTAGGGTTTGGAAGTCCGGATTATTTGGTGTAGCCGGTTGTGAGATAATAAGGTGAGACGGAGCAGCAGCCCTTGGATCTTTAAGCACGCGGATCTGGAAGGCTCCTAAAGTGACACGCGTCTGGGAGCACTTTAATTAGGAAGCTTCGGGTAACA
Source organism: Eschscholzia californica (assembly GCF_041429995.1). Lineage (NCBI taxonomy): Eukaryota > Viridiplantae > Streptophyta > Magnoliopsida > Ranunculales > Papaveraceae > Eschscholzia > Eschscholzia californica. Next base: position 42,746,763 of record NW_028238198.1, read on the forward strand.
CGGGATAAGAATAAGGGTCGGGACTCACAACAGCCATCGGATCTTCAAAACGCGGAAGCTAGCGGTGAGGATTAAAACATGGAACCGGGAGCATGGAAGCTAACTACTTCGGGCAACACGGGACAATTAATAAGCACGGGACTGTCAGCAGCCGTAGATCTTGAAAACGCGGGAACGACCGGCTGAGATTAAAACGTTGGATCGGGCCTACCGAGTTAAACTGTAGCGCGCTTCACCGGATCACGCCTATAGGATCCGTTTCGCTGCTTAGCGGAAACACGGGACTTGCATATACCAGCCTTCGCTCATCGACACCTGTCTGTTGGGATACCGCGCGCCAGAAATGTACCCGACATTGTCCCGCTAGTCAACATCTTTTGACTGAACTTTGACCTTGGTTTATTCCTTCGTCCGGACTCCGATTTGACTTCCGTTTTCTCCTACGGACTCGTCTCGACCTCTACTTTCCAACCACGCACTGACCTTGGCCAAATTACCAGATTGTCCTTGACTCCAAATGACCAAAATACCCTTCATGCATCTTTTCCTCATTTTTAACCGTTTTTCACACCTAACTCCGCAAAACACACCTAATCAAGAAAACCAACCATTTTATTATAATAAAGACTCGAAACCGACTAACTTGGCTAAATTAAACGACTTAAATGGGACATTTTCATGACCCATCAGACAACCGTAGTGAAGAAAATATGGTTTCCAGTCGTTTAGTTGAAGTACTACAACTACAAACAATTGATCACCCGGTTCCTTACAAAATCGGTTGGATATCTAATCAAAGGGAATTGTCGGTTCAAAAACAATGTTCGTTTTCCTTCTCCATTGGTACTCATTACCATGATACAATTACTTGTGACGTGGTGGACATGGATAATTGTCACATTATTTTTGGAAGACCTTGGATTTACGACGTAGACGCTACTCACCATTGTAGAGAGAACACCTTCGAATTCCTTTGGTCCCGTAAACGAATTTATCTTCTACCACTATCAGACGAACACCCTCACCAACCGACGAGCAAGACAGATCGATCACCACTAAAAGCAACCGAACCAAGAGGCTTCCTCCTCGCGACGAAGGACTCTTCCACCGCCGGCAGCCAACCAACACGGGAGGTTCAAACCCTTCTCGACGAGTACAACGACCTCAACCCATCATCATCCCCACCGTCGTTACCTCCATTACGAGAAATTCAACACCAAATCGATCTTATACCCGGAGCTAACTTACCAAACCTACCACATCACAAGATGAGTCCGCATGAGCATAAATTACTACAAGAACAGGTGGAAGAATTATTAAACAAAGGTTTTATCCGTGAAAGTCTTAGTCCTTGCGCGGTTCCGACATTATTGGTACCAAAGAAAGACGGAACATGGCGAATGTGTGTTGATAGTCGGGCTATTAACAAAATTACAATTAAATACGGATTTCCAATTCCCAGACTTGAAGATATGTTAGATCACCTTTCCGGGGCTACGGTATTCTCCAAAATTGATCTAAAAGCAGGTTATCACCAAATCCGAATTCGTGAGGGAGACGAATGGAAGACCGCTTTCAAGAGAAAAAAGGGTCTTTATGAATGGTTAGTTATGCCCTTCGGACTCTCTAATGCGCCTAGTACTTTCATGCGTTTCATGAATCAAGTTCTTAAGCCATTCTTGAATAAATTTGTGGTAGTTTACTTTGATGATATACTCATCTTTAGTAAATCTAGAAGTGATCACCTTCAACATATTCGAGAAGTTTTCGACGCAATGCGTCTTAATTCATTATTTATGAATGTTCCGAAGAGCCACTTCTTCCTCAATGAGGTATACTTCCTGGGTTTTCTTATTAGTAAAGAAGGTATGAAAGTTGATCAAGCTAAAGTTCAAGCAATTTCTGAATGGCTGACTCCTTCTTCCCCATCTGAGGTATGTAGTTTCAACGGGTTAGCTTCTTTCTATCGAAGATTTATACGGGATTTCAGTACTATAATGGCCCCTTTAACAGGTCATTTAAAGAAAGGAAAATTTTCCTGGGAAAGTCCACAGGAAGAGAGTTTTAACTTAATCAAACAAAGACTATGTTCAGCTCTAGTCTTAGCTTTTCCGGATTTCTCTAAATTATTTGAAGTCGAATGTGACGCTTCAGGCCTCGGGATTGGAGCGGTTCTCTCCCAAGAAAAACGTCCTATCGAATTTATGAGCGAAAAACTCGGTGAAGCCCGTCGTAAGTGTACCGTTTACGAGTCCGAATTTTATGCCCTTTACCGCGCCTTGCGACATTGGAACCGTTTTCTTATAGGAGTGGAATTTGTATTATATACGGACCATAAAGCATTACAAACATTGAATGATCAACGTACAGCTGATCCAATGCATATGAGATGGATTTCGTATATTCAACGATTTAATTTTGTGATTAAACACAAATCAGGAAAAATTAATACGGTTGTCGACGCTTTGAGCCGAAGAGCTAGTCTCGTCACGACTATGGCAGTCCACGTTCCGGGTTTCGAATCAATCTCTAACAACTACAAAGATGATCCGGATTTTGGCCCTATTTGGGAAGCTTGCACTACAAACCGGTCTACGGGTGAGTTTTTTATTTCTAACGGTTATCTTTTTCATGGACAGCAATTGTGTATTCCTAATTCTTCTCTACGTGAACATATTATTCGGGAATTACATAACGAGGGTCATGTAGGAAGAGACAAGACATATACACTAGTGTCTGATCGTTTTTTTTGGCCGAAATTACGACGTGATGTATCCTGTATAGTTGAACGTTGTTATACATGTCAGACTAGTAAAGGTAAAACTCAGAATACAGGTCTTTATACACCACTACCGACTCCGGTAACTATTTGGGAAGATTTGTCAATGGATTTTGTACTTGGTCTTCCCCGTTCACAGAAAGGTAGGGATTCGATTTTAGTAGTGGTTGATCGTTTCAGTAAGATGGCTCACTTCATCGCTTGTAAGAAGACAGACAATGCTTCTAACATTGCGAATTTATTTTTTTGGGAAATTGTTCGTCTCCATGGCTTACCGAAGAGTATTGTTTCTGACCGAGATGTGAAATTTCAAAGCCACTTTTGGCGCTTCTTATGGAAATGCCTCAATACTAAACTAAATTTCAGCAGTACTTGTCACCCTCAAACTGATGGGAAAACTGAGGTCGTTAACCGTTCGTTAGGGAATTTACTTCGTTGTATTACACGAGACAAGGGAATTAATTGGGAAACGACTCTTCCTCATGCCGAATTTGTGTATAATAGTACTATTAACCGAACAACGAAGAAGGCTCCGTTTGACATTGTTTATACATCTTCACCAAAACATGTCTTGGATCTCGTACCACTACCGATCATTCCGGAGTACGATTCCAATGCAGAAACTCTAGCGTCGTCAATCCTCCGTCTCCATGATGAGGTTCGGCGGAATATTGCTACGGCAAATTCGGCTTACAAACTTTCGGCCGATAGGCATAGGACGACTCAGTCCTTCGAGGTGGGTGACTCGGTTATGGTTCATATTTCTAAACAGAGAACTCCGGCTGGGACTTACAAGAAGCTTGGTCAAAAGAAATTCGGTCCTTTCAAGATACTCACCAAGATCAACGACAATGCGTTTATTATCGATCTTCCACCGGAATTCAACATTTCTTCCACGTTCAACGTCTCTGACATCTTTCCGTACCACCCGGATGAACCTATTTATGACGACTCGGGGACGAGTTCTTCCTCGGTGGGGGAGTATGATGGAGACCATCCGGCAAATGGGCCTCACGGCCAGGATATTATGGGGCCCGATGGCCAAGTTGCTATATTAGCATAGTTTCTATATTTTAGTATTTTGAATTCCTATAATTTTGAGTCCTAGCAATCAAGGAAAGTATCCTTAAGTTGTTATCTTCTTTTATTTTCTTTCTTATTTGAGTCTATCTAGGAAATAATAATCTCTATAAAAGAGAAGTCCAGTCTGTCTATTGAACCATTGAATTGAATATCGAATAAAAACCTCCTTGATTGCATTGTTCTTCTTTATTATTATTTCAATTAATCTTGTTTATTTTAGTTATTTAGCAATGAGTTCTTCTATTATTACGCTTCCGCAACAATCTACATCACCTCAAAAGCCAAAGACATGAGAAATGTAAGCACAAGTTCAACATAAATTAGTCTCACTTAATTTAGAGGTATAGGCAACAACAATCCAAGGATGCATAGTCGAACGAAATTAAGTTTCAAGTTACGACCGTTACACCAAGTGAGAACAGTAAAATAATTAAATTATAAGGACCACCAATATAAAGACGGTTTTAAGTGTTGGGAGATCTTTAAGAGAGACAAAGTAAAATTTTTAAGAACCAATCGGTAGAAAACTAAAATTTCTAAGAACCAAGTAAAAAAGTTACAACAAAGCTACCGAGCTAAATAATGTGATGGTCATAGACAAAGTAGCATATGTTTGCTTAATTTTGTGAGTTCCAAGCTGTCGTAATTCTAATTTGTCTAAAATCTGAAACTTTTGATTCTTAATTGTGTGAGTTCCAAATCATTTTTTGTGCCATCGGGAGTCACCATTGCCGACGGTTTTTTTAGTTTCTGAAGACTTTATTGTGTAAGCAAAGAATCTTGGTTTTTGTAGTGGTAGTATTAGGTTATACATACTAAATTTGAATTATTTAATATCCGAAAAAAATACAGTCAATTACTCAGACTCAATCTGATTTAACTTAGTTTAGTGTTGTCAAACGACACCTAAATATTAGTATGAGGAGGATTTAGCTACGTGTCAATTTGGAGGAATAAATTTAGAAAAAAAATGAATTCCACCTAAAAAGTCATGTGACATGTAGGTGAAAAACAGAGGAAAGTATTTATTGTAAATGTGCCAAAAAAGTAAGGGTTGTTTGTCCACGAAGGAAGACACAAAAGGAATATTGAATGTTATAATTGTCACAAAAGGGATATTGAATGTTATAATAGCCAAGGTAGACACAAAAGGGATATTGAATGTTATAATTGTCACAAGCTTGGGAATTATAGTCACAAACAAACACTTGGTATTTCGACACCAGTGCAAGTAATCATATTTGTGGGAAAAGATAATTGTTTCTTGAATTGAATGAAAGTGTGAAAGGGTGTGTAAAGTTCGGTGACTCCTCAAAGATACCTGTGCTAGGGAAAGGTAATATCCTCATTCAACTAAAAAATCGAAAACATAACTATATTTCCGATGTTTATTATGTTCCCGCAATGAAAAATAACATTTTGAGTTTGGCACAACTTTTAGAAAAAGGCTATGGTATAAGATTGAAAGATCTTCATCTCACATTAAGAGATAGAAGTGGAACTCTAATTGCTAAGGTAAAGATGGCAAAGAATAGATTATTTCCCTTAAACATTCAACATGGTGACGCAAAATGATTAAACTTTATTGTGAAAGATGAATCTTGGTTGTGGCACTTGAGACTTGGGCATCTAAACTTTGATGGGATGAAGACCTTGGCAAGCAAGAATATGGTAAGGGGTTTACACTGTATTGATCACCCAAAAAAAGTGTGTGAAGGGTGTATCTTTGGAAAGCATCATCGAACAAGTTGTTCTAAAGAAGGAAGGTGGAGAGCATCTAATATATTGGAGCTTGTGCATACCGATGTTTGTGGTCCATTGAAGCCAATGACAAATGGAGGTAACAATTACTTTCTCACTTTTATTGATGATTTTAGTAGAAAAACATGGGTTTATTTCTTACAAAATAAATCCGAAGTATTTGAAGTATTCAAAGAGTTCAAGAACATGGTTGAGAAACAAAGTGGTTTTATGATAAAGAAACTAAGGTCCGATAGAGGTGGAGAATATACCTCGAGAGCATTTGAGATGTTTGGTAGAGAACATGGGATTGTTCATGAACTTACTCCGTCATACACACCACAACTATATGGAGTTGCCGAAAGGAAAAATTGCACCATATTAAACATGGCAAGAAGCATGTTAAAAGAAAGAAGATTGCCTAGAGAATTTTGGGGTGAATCCGTTGCATGTGTCGTATACTTGTTAAATAGATGTCCTACTAAAAGTGTCTATATGAAGACCCTGCAAGAGGCATGGGGTTATTACAAGCCTAGTGTATCTCATTTAAAGATATTTGAATGTATTGTTTATGCAAAGATACTGGAAGCAAGAAGAACAAAACTTGATGGCAAAGGTGAGAAATGTATTTTTCTTGGGTATAATGAGCAAATGAAATGTTACAAGTTGTTTAATCCAATTGTCAATAAAGTTCTTTTTAGTAGAGATGTGGTATTCGAAGAAGATTTGGCATGTGAATGGAAAGGAAAAGAAATTATTCAAGTTGAACTTAGACTTGAAGGAGAAGAATAAGATGCACCACCACGAGAATTTCAAAAAGACCCACAATCACCATCATCCTCATCTCCATCGTCCTCATCATTGGGGGGGGGAGTTCTAATGAAGGGCCAATGAAAACTAAAAGTTTGGGAGAGATTTATGAAGTCGTGGATAATGAAGAAGAATTGAACTTGTGTTGTTTTCTCATGGATTGTGATCCTATTAGTTATGAAGAGGCCATCCAAGAAGAAAAATGGGAAAATGCAATGAATGAAGAAATTAATGCAATTGAAAAAATGATACTTGGGAATTGACAAGTTTACCAAAGGGATATAAATCTATTGGTATAAAGTGGGTGTATAAGACAAAAAAGAATGCAAGTGAAGAAGTCCAAAGATATAAAGAAAGACTTGTAGCTAAAGGTTACAAGCAAAGAGCCGGCATTGATTATAGTGAGGTATTTGCTCCCGTTGCTCGTATGGAAACAATAAGATTGTTAATCTCTATAGCGGCTCAATATTCATGGAAGATTTATCAACTTGATGTCAAGTCGGCATTTTTGAATGGTATCTTAGAGGAAGAGATATATGTTGAACAACCTTTGGGATATGTTAGAAAGGGAAAAGAAGATAAAGTTTATAAGTTGAAGAAGGCCCTTTATGGGTTAAAGCAAGCTCCACGTGCATGGAATGTAAGAATTGATAAGTATTTTCAGGAAAATGGGTTTGAAAAGTGCCCTCATGAGCACACTTTATATATGAAAATGAAAGAAGATGGAGGTATGTTATATGTTTGTCTCTATGTTCATGATTTGATATTGACCGTTAATGATTCAAGACTATTTGAAGAGTTTAAGAAGAGCATGGTTAAGGAATTTGATATGACCGATATTGGGTTGATGGGTCATTTCCTTGGTATCGAAGTGAAGCAAATGGAAAATGGAATATTTATTTCTCAAAGTGGATATGCTAAGGAAGTACTTAAAAGATTTAAAATGGAGTCGTGTAATCCGGTAAACACGCCTCTTGAAAGTGGAGTAGAATTGAGAAAATGCACAAGAAGTAGTAATGTGGATCCTACATATTTCAAAAGTTTGATTGGAAGTCTACGTTATCTCAAATGTACAAGACCGGATATTCTATATGGAGTTGGGCTAGTGAGTAGGTACATGGAGACACCGGATGTATCTCATCTTAATGTTGCAAAGAGGCTCCTTTGATATATTAAAGGTACGCTCAATGATGGTTTATTTTTCTCTTGTGCACAAGATTTTAGGCTTATTAATTATTCCGATAGTGATTGAAGTAGAGACTTAGATGAAAGAAAGAGTACATCGGGATTTGTATTTTTTATGGGTTACACGGCATTTACTTGGTCTTCCAAGAAACAACCCATTGTGACTTTATCTACTTGTGAAGCGGAATATGTAGCCCCTAGCTCTACGGTTTGTCATGCAATTTGGTTAAGAAATATGTTGAAGCATCTTCAATGCCCTCAAGTTGGTCCAACCGAAGTGTTCCTTGATAACAAATCGGCTATAGCTTTAGCCAAGAATCCCGTTTGTCATGAAAGAAGCAAGCACATTGATACACGCTACCATTTTATTCGTGAACATGTTAAAGAAGGTGATATTGAAGTGATGTATTACAAGTCTCCAAGATCAAATAGCCGATATATTTACGAAGCCCTTGAAGCATGACGTCTTTGAAAGAATGAAGTGGATGTTAGGTATGAGAAGCTATGGAAATTTGGTTTAAGTGGGGATGTTGAAAGTGTGTTTTTAAACCAAATTTGAGTTTTGGCCCAATATGAAATGTGGGCTTGAGTAAATGGGTCTATCAAACTAGAAGGGGCAAAAAAGGAAAAAGACTCCTTAAATTAATTAAAGAGAGGTAGTAGAGTTCTAATGTCTACAACTTGGAGTAAGCTTAGAGAGAGAAAGAACTAGGGTTTTTTTTTGGAGAAGATCCTTTGTGAAGAAATTTGAAGTAATTAATTGGTATGTATCTATGACTATTATCTAATGTTTTTTAATGCATTTTTCTTTGTTAATGAAAGAACCAACAACAATGTTTGTGTTTATGATGAATGAAGATTTGTGATTGAAGGATAGTTAGTTTGAGTATATGGTGTTAGACCGTTTATGTTATAGTTGTTATTTTTCTTAAATCTCCAACACTAAATTCCGAGAACCACTTAATCCACTTATTTTAACTCCCTCTAAAACCACTAAAACTACTTCTGATAAATCCCAAATATACCAACCAACAAATATACCACCAACGAATCCCATCTTCAAAACCACCAACTCATCCTACTAATAAAACAACCAATATAAAAAACCACAAAATTCACTAAAACTCCAATCTTCAAAACCACCAACGAATCCAATCTTCAAAACCGCCAACACATCCTACTAATAAAACCGCCACCATCAAAAATCAAAACCACTTAAACCTTTTCACCAACCCTCTTGAAGACCAACCAAAAATCATCCAACAAAATCGCGTTCACCAAAAAACCCTAGTAGCCCCACCCAGGGCCGGCCCTAGTATATTGGGGGCCCAAAGCGAAATTAAAAACTGGGGCCCCATACAATAGATATTAGAAAAAATTAAATAAAATTTAAATAATGAAAAGTGTAAGAATCGAACCCCTGACCTTTTATTCAAGATCTAAACTCTTTACCACCAAGCTACACCTTAAATTATGTTTGAAATTGGTTTAAAATGTAATTACTTTTTCGAAACTTACATATGAAATATGAAACATGAGGCCCTTGATTATTTGGGGCCCAAAGCGACAGCTTTGGTGGCTTTGATCACGGGCCACCCCTGGCCCCACCTTCATCTTCTCCCCTCTTTTAAGAAAAACTTCAAGAACCTTGCTCAGATACCGTGTAAAAATCTGTAACAATATTCAAAGAAAAGAAGAAGAAAAAAACATTATCATGGAAGTTATGGATTTCATTGATTAAACTATATTTACAAGATAACAAATATATAGAAAGGATTAAAGAGTAAAAGGCTCTTAAAGAGCAAATTACTAAACAACCCCTAACTATTACATATATTATTCTAACACTTGGTTCGTCACTCTATAAACATAATGGATCGAGCATACTTCAAAGTTCAAACATAAATTGGCAATTTCACGCACAATTCTAAGTACTTACCGAGGTGGTTGCTCTAGTCATTGGGATTGTGACTGTAAGTGATGAGTCAGTAGCCACCTTAACTTTGCTCTTACCAAATTTTAATGCAAGTTGAAGGCCTAATCTCACTCTTATGCATGAGAACCGAAATTCTTGTTGTCATAGCCGCTACAACCACTATTGTATCGCCATTTGCGTCCCTAAAGATTTGCAGTGAAACCTCAATATAGTTCATCAAACACTTCATCTGTGTTTATTAGGGTGAAGTCAGCATCAGGATTTTGCCATTTAGAAATCTTTGTGGTTTTAGTAATCAGTGGAGTAACGAGATTTCATTGATCAAGGATTTGTCTCGCCTCTTTCGTTGCTTGAATAGGCTTTTCCGGGCTAAAACCTTGATTCTAATTCTGTCGACTATCTCCTTTATTAGCACTTTAGCTGGTCGTGATTCTCTTTTGAAGATTCGGTTATTTCTCTCCGTGCATATGTTGTAAATGTAGGCTGAGAATACTAATCCCCCCATTCGGCCAAGTATCGAGCTGCCCAGAAAAGTTGTGAGACATCATTCTGTTTCCTCTTACCAAACTCCTATATAGTTACGTCTCACACCCAGATTTTGTAATAGGTGTTCGTCAGTCTCTACCCCTTCATTACATAATTGACGTACTTCATCTATCTCCAGCCCCCGTACTCGGAACTTCGCTTTTGGTTTTAGACCCTTTTTTAATGCAATCCAAGCTATAAATCAGAGTTTTAGTATTCCCTCTTTAAACCAAACAAGTTTAGACCAAGGTATCTGAGTTCCTTTCCTGCGTAGGGTCGAGATTACTGGGATCTTTGACTAAACCACGTTAAATTATTGTGTCGACTATTCCGATGTATCTATTCAATTATCACCTAATCGTGAATTTAACATAGTATTTGAGCAGGTTAATCAATCTTGAATTAACTTCCGTGTAGTTTCCTAACGTTTTTGTTTGATAAAATCGTTATGACTTAATCATTGTTTCAATCATTTTCATCGATCATCGAGGATTGAAGAGTTACAAAAAAAAAGTCAGTTGTTTGTTTCAATCCAAGTGACTTTTGCTTCAATCCTACTAATACGTGGATCAAGTTTTCTAACACTATAGTCTACAAATGTTGAATATTTTTTTTACAATATTTTCATCATTTTTCTCCAACTCGGACACTTCGAAATCCAGGATTTCGACTTGCGGGAGGTAATGAGATTAGCAAACATCGTGACAGATCAAGCTGACGGAGATCCGAGATTAACAAGAATTCAAAATGTTTGATAAACGTAATGAATCAAACTCACTACTAGTAAATCCATTATTGGTTTCTCTGATGTAGGACGAGATTATATGAGATCTTCGATTGAACCACGTTAAACATTGTGTTGACTATTTCAATGTATCATATCATTCAGAGAATTTTAAGAGTTACCAAAAAAGCTCAACGAAGGGGGACTAATGAGGTGGATCAATAGACATCGGCCTTCGACTTGGATGGCTTTAAACGGCGCCATCACTACTTAGAAGCAAAATCATTGTCTCTATCCTCTCATTATGGCTTGCTCTTAGCAAAATCATTGTCTCTATCATCTCATTATGGCTTGCTTAAGAGCAAGTCCAATGTTGGGGCTAGGAGCCCTCTTGTGAGCTCTCAACGGCTATACCCCATCTATTTTATTTTTTATTTTAGACAAATAATTTATAGTTTTTTTTTGTTTTTTTATTTTGTTTATATTTTTAAAATGTTGGAGCTGGGAGCCCCCCTTGCTTAAGAGCAACTTCTTCTCTAATTAATTTTTTTTTGTTTTTTTCATCTTTTTAAAATTTTCTCTTATGTCAAATTTAAATTTGAAACTAATAATTTATAGTTGAAAATAGAATTAAGATGTCGTACACATATATCACACACGTTTAAGTTTCAGTTGGGTCCCTTCATTTGAGAGTCTGACATTGGGAATGAAAAATTTAATCACTCCCGAAATTGGATTTGCTCTACGATTGTCAATAGTCCTGCCTTTTGTTGGCAGCTCTTGCTGCTCTTTGAATCCTTTGTACTTCCCGCTCACATCATTCATGCTCCCGCCTGCATCATTTGTAAGAGAGTTAGTGAAGTTTTTAACCATTTGGATGCATTTCGATATTACAGGTTTCCGTGAAATATTTGATTCTTAATTCATATCTACTTACTATAAACTCGAAGGCAGAAGTTTGAACGTAAATTTTAAAAGAATATGAAAAGGTTTTGTATGAGGAAAACCATGAGCCTCCCTCGTATATTTATATTGTCAACAATTTATGTAAACATGCAGTTGACATAGATAGATATACATAAGAGAGGGAAACAATTACATAAAGGAGGAAATGATATATACAATATATTGAAAAATATCAAGTCCAATCTTATCCAAAATCCTTAGTCAATGATTTCTCGAATCTGATTATTATTACTGTTATTACCCTCCCGTGAATTGAGCTTCAGGGAGACGCGAAGGTTCAATTTGAAACAAAGCTCCAGGAACCGGAAATGAGATAAGTTTTTTGTCAAAAGATCAGCGAGTTGATCATGAGATGGGACAAAATGGTTCTTTATTAAGTCGACTGCCACCTTTTCTCGAACAAAGTGATAGTCCAAAGCAATCTGCTTAGAACGACCATGAAACACTAGGTTGGCAGTTATGAGGATGACACTTTTATTGTCACAATATATACGAATAGGAGTAGATAGACGAATACCCAATTCCTCAAGAATATAACCAATCCAAGTTAAGTCAGCAGTAATAGAGGCACGAGCACGATATTCAGCTTCGTTGCTGGAACGAGAAACCGTAGGCTACTTACGAGCATTCCAGCTGAGAAGATTTCGACCAAGAAAAATTGAGTAGCCAGATGTAGAACATTGTGTGCCAAGAAAACCTGCCCAATTAGCATCACAGTAAGCATGGAGAAAATTAGAGGCAGAGTCTGCAAACAATTGTAAACCCATGTGAATCATCCCCTTAACATAACGCAAAATGCACGCAAAATGCGTTTAACATCCTAAAAGTGTTCAACTCTGGGAGTGTGCATAAATTGACACGCCACATTGACCTCATATGCCAAATCTGGATGGGTTAACGTAAGATATTGAAGAGCCCAACCACCTTACGATATAGAGTAGGATCCGAAAAAGCAACACCTTGTCTTGACAACTGAATGCCTGTAATCATAGGCGTGGAAGCTGGTTTGACACCTCTAAGTAGTGGTGGCAACGGGTCGTGTTGGCCCGAAAACGGATCGGCGACCCGTTTATAAGGCAACCCGACACGGAACGACGCGTGTCACGCCTACCCGTCACGGCTCAAGCGGGTCGTGGCGGGTCTAGATTTTAAGTTCTTAGACCCGTCAACCACCACATGTTAGGAACGGAAACACGACCCGCCACGACTCATGGCATTCCTAACACACCACACCACGCTAACCCGTTAGAAACAGGTACTCAATTTACAAAAGATTATTACCATTTTGTTGAAAGTAATTATTAATTAATAAAATTAATAGTTAATAAAATTATTAATTAATAAAATAAACATAGATTCTAAAGTTTAAACAAAGATGACAACGTTTGATTTGAAAAATATTTAGTGCTTCATTTTGTTACTTTTTTTTTACAAATAAATAAATAAAAAGTTCGTGAATGGGCCGGCAACAGCTGGCCCATTAGCCACGACCTGGCACAGCAACGGCTGGGCCGTTGTCCACCACTACCTCTAACATTAAAACTTTAAGAATGTCTAAGGCATATTTAGATTGAGTAAGTAAAAAACCATCCTTATTCGAAGTTGCTTCAATACCCAGAAACTAATGTAGAGATCTCTTATTCTTCATATCAAACTCAGAAGACATCTGAGAAATAATAGTATCAATAATTGAGGAATCAGCTCCCTTGAGTATAATATCATCAATATAAAGCAACAAATAGATCGTACCATGACTAAAAAGAGAGTTACCAGATTTACAAACATGAAAACCAATACAGAGTAGGTAAGAGCTCAACTTGTCATACCATGACCGAGGAACCTGCTTCTAACCATAGAGAGTCTTGTGTAGACGACAAACATACAATGGATGGGAAGTATCAAAGAAACCAGGAGGTTGGGCCATGTAACCCTCCTCAGTCAGATCCCTATGAAGAAAGGCATTGTTCACATCTAACTTAAGAATGGACCATCCACGAGAAAATGCGATAGATAAAATAATCCCAATAGTCGTAGGTTTGACCACATGGCTGAAGGTCTCATCAAAATCAAGTTTAAGTTTCTGGGTAAAATCTTGAGCAACCAAACGGGATATATCCTTGAAAACCACGCTCCGAGCTAGAATCTATTGAAACCGTCGGAGCAATCACTCCCGTAATCGAATATGTCAGAGAACGCATGAGAATCAGAGTAATACCTGTCAAAGAGAAAGGACCGATACTTGAGGAGTGGTAAGAGCAGATTTCAGTGTTATAGTAAAAGGGACTGAGGAAGGGCCCTCAGTCGAGACTTAAGGCACCTCCCCAGTTGTTGCTGGAATAGGATTCACTAATGGAATGACAGGGGTACCATCTAGACAAATTATGGTAACTAAAGGTGTCATTGAGGCAAAATCATCCACCGGATTGGAAATGGGATTTGCTTCAGTATTAGGGGTAATGGGGGAAGACGAGACATACATCAAAGGACAAGTGTCAAGAAAGGTAATTAGATCATCAGACGAAAACACAAAATCAAACGTTTTAAACAGGTAAATAGTTGGGTTACTTCCCAAAATAGCCCCCAACTTTGTGACCTGTTTCCTGCCTAGCCCCCTATTTTATCAAAAATACCTAGATGGCCCCCTTTTTAAGATTTCGTTATAACACCGTTAACTAGTCATCATTTCTCTCTCCTATATCTCATGACCCCTCTCTGCCACCTCATCATCTCGCCACCTCATCGTCTTCACCGGTAAAGGTCGCCGGCCAGCCAATTTTCCGACCGACGACCTTCAAACCTAAAAAAAATTCCTCTCTCCTTTCTCTCTCTAAATTTTTTTTTCTTTACTCTCTCTCTCTAGATCAGATCTAGAGAGAGAGAAGGTCTGTTCAAGAATTTGAATCTGATTATTATGTCCACTCTTGTTTTTTTCTGTTTGAATGGATTGTGGGTTGACTTACAAACTAATCGTTTTTATGTACCAGATTGAACATCTAATTTTGTTGTAGTAATTCTATTTCATGTTAGAATTGATTTTAGTTAATTTTAGGACTGATTACGTTCTCTATGCTACAACTTCTATTACATATCTTGTTCTGTTAAACAGTTGTGGGAATGACTAGGCTAAGACAACTGTTTATGGGTGATTTTAGACCTCTACTCTATTACTTGGTTTTTATTGTTATCTGTTAATTTAGTGATGTAGACGCAGCGGAATAATTAAAGAACAATAAAATAAACTAAGAACAATTAAAGAAAACGATAAACTAAACTTAAATTCTTAATAACTTCAATTGATTTTCTCTTCAAGGTGAATAATAACATAGACTAGATCCCCTTTTATAAGATAATAAACCTTCCTAGATAGACTCAAACTAGGATTCCTAAAATAATAAACTACTCAAACATAGAATCTTTAAAATAAAGAAATATTAAATTAAAGTAACTTCTCTTCTACTAAATAAACTACTATTAATACTTAATAGGGTGTGGGCACGCGTGGACGTGGGCCCACACGTTTATGCGCCTGCATCATTTAGGTTGTGTTTCGAGAAGATGGAAATCTGGGTTCAGATAACCCACCTTAATTACAGTAAGCATTAAGTGTTAATTTCGGCCTGTTTTGTGTCTTAAATTACATGTGGGTATGGTTTCTTAAGTTCATAGAAGTGTACATTATCTTATTAAGTCGAACCTAGTCCCATAGTACACACTAGATGAATAAATTAGTGGGTTTAGTTTGAGTACCTATTGACCAAGTTATTTGTGGTTGAGTGTTTGTTTGATTCCTTCCTGCGTGTGAGATGAGTGAAAGGTCACAGTGTTTGTTCAAGAACATACCTCTTTTTTCTCTCTAGAACAGATCTAGAGAGGAAAGAAAAAAAAACTTTTTTTGAGAGAGAGAGGAGAAATTCTTTTTTTTTTTTTTAGGTTTAAAGGTCGCCGGCCAGAAAATTGGTCGTCCGACAACCATTGCCAGTGAAGACGATGAAGTGGCAGAGAGACGTCATGAGATGGAGGAGAGAGAAATGATGACTAGTTAACGGTGTCATAACGGAATCTTCTGGGTCATCTGGGTATTTTTTATAAAGTAAGGGGCTAGGCATGAAACCAGTCACAAAGTTGGGGGTTATTTGGAAAATAACCCTAAATAGTTTCATCTAAATAACATGGCGAGACACAAATACTTTCTTGGTGGTAGAATCTAGACATTTGAAACTCCTATGAAATTGACTGTAACCGATAAACACACGTGAGAAGCTACAAGGTGAAAGTTTGTTAGAAGCATAAGGTCGCAAAGAAGGGAAACAAAGACATCCAAGCGAACGCAACATGAAATAAGAAGGTGGCATACCGTATAAATTAAGAAATAGTATATACAATATATTGAAATCTCTTCCAGAATCCTTATTCAATTATTTCTCGAAATATGTTTTTTTTTTTTGTTGAAACGAAATCTGATTGTTATTACATTTATTAAATTGTTCAACTAATAAAAGAAAATAGTTTTTTAGCTACAACTCCACCGAGAAACTCACAGGGCTACTAGGTCAAAATTGACCACTTCTGGCCCACACTAATTACCGTTCATTTAATTAACAAATTTGTGTTTCAATCGTTATACTTTATGGTCACCAAACATATTAACTGCCCGGTCTTATTCTTCATTATCAACTTCTTAGTTTCTCGGATCAAATACCTTCTTTTTGTCTAATTAACCTTTTCTTCTATCTCCATCTTTAACACTCAATGTCATCTTCAAAGAACAATGTTCTCATCTTTAACCTTTTCTTTCATCTTCATTTTCAACATTCTACTGATGAAGCTTATTATCATCTTTAACATTTTTCATCTTCATCATCATCTTTATACTCCTTTCCTCTACCCTCTTCCGAATCTCAAAAGTATAGAAGATTAAAAGGAAAAGATTTTTTTTCCATTTTCATTATCCTTTTTGAATAGTTATTCTCCTCTTGAAGACAGAATATACATATCCAAAACATACCCATTTTTTATGGTCACCCTTCATTATCATCTCAATCTGTTTTTGGTATTTCTTTTCCATGGCTAATCTTCATCATCCCCCATAGTCAACCTCTTTTAGTACTTTTATTCTTCATTATCTCAATATGTTTTTGGTTAATCAATTTTGAAACTTGGAAAATTGCATAGTAATCGGATATGGAGACGACAATGATGAAGATAGATGGAAAATGAAGGCAAGCATCACCAAAAATGTTGAAGATGATGACAATGAAGATGAAAGTGGAAGTAAGAGATGTTGAAGATGATGGAGAACTAAAAAAACATTAAATTAGAAACCGAAAATGTAGTTAATTTGCTAGAGAAACTCAAAAGTTGATAATAAATTATAAGACATGATAATTAATGTGCTTGGGGTCCATAAATATTGGGCAACTAATGCTAGCAAAAGCTGGTGTCTTGGAGAAAAATCTATGGGGCCAATTCTGGAAGATGGTAGACTCATACATAGAAACTTCAAAATAAGTATAAGTTTACGGAAATGCTAGATAACCCAGTAAATTCAACCTACTTGGTTGACAAGTATGTAATTAGTTGTAACCAAGTGGGTTGAATTTGCTGGGTTATCTAATATTTTCGATGTATTAAAGGAATAGTCGCTAATCCTAGTCTTTATCCTGTATATTGATGTCACTTTTTTGTTTCTCCTTTTAAGCTTTTTTTAGTTCTCACGATGGTTTGGAGTCTAGGATATCTACAATAGAGGACCACGATACACACTCACCTGCTTTATGTGCAAATGCTATGACTCGAGCCCTTTTGATGCAGGATACACATTGTATACTGAAAAGGAGGCTAAGAACATACAAAGAAGTAAAACCCGCAGTTTGAGATTCGCCTCGAGAAAGGACTACAGTGTTGTTGGTACCTTCAACTACTATAGGGTCATTGAGTCATTTTCCAGGGCGAATCTCACACTGTAGGTTTTAGCCTTTAAAACTGAAATGTTTGAGCGAGCTGTCTCTAAGGATGGCATACTTCTTGGTCATCCCGCATGCAAGAAGTACATAATCATCATGTCTTTGAATCTTTCCATGGTCCTTGCACACCTGAAACACATCATACATATTAACAAACAAAACCCTTAATAAACAAAAATGCTAGTAACTAGTTACTGATAAAACAAGCTTGAGAATATCAGGACTACGAATAAGTGTTTACTTAATGAAATAGAAGGAAAGACAAGCTTTTATAAGTGTTTGCTTTCTCAAAGAGAGATTGTCTTTCTTTGTTATTCAGGTGAAGTTATTATTATGTGCAATTGACATAATAAAATGAAATGGACTTGGTTGAATTGAGCAACAAAAAGAGATACAGAGTGAAACAGATGTAGAGTCCTCAATCCCGACATTAAGATGGTGTTTCTTTTTTTTGATTTTTTCTCGTCACTTAGCCTTAGCAGTTAAGGATATTGTCCCCGCTTTTCGCACCTCAAGCCAAGCCAAAAGGTACGGGGTTTTGTTCTCAGCGAAGGCTCCACGAGCCCACCCAAAAGAGCTCGCCACTTACTAAGTTTGAACGTACACCTATAGCCCAGACTCCACACACTCTCGTAAGCAATATGGGACTATCATAATTTGGGTCAAACTTCAAATCCGACATAGAAAATAACAAACACTAGTACACTACCAATAACATAAAGTAGCCTCCCTATGTAAAAATTCCTGGATTTTTACCCATGGTTTTTATGTCTAGTTCAGTTTGGGATTATTTCTTGCTCTTTATGAAATCTTATGCTAATAATAAACCCTAGAACCTTCCATTTGGTATATCTAACGGGCGAATTTATCTTAGATAAAATTTATTGAAGAAATGAACCAGCAGAATAAGAATTCATGATTTAAAAAATCACAGAATTGAAATGAATTAAAACCAACTTACCTTGATGTTATCAAATACAGTTCTCTCCCCCCTCAAATACCATGTAAGAGAAGATTTCTATAAGATTGGAACTTGGGTTTGAGGGTTCTCTAATATGAAGAAAACATACCCATGGGGATAGATCTGAATCTAGGGTTTGATTTGTACTCACAATACAAAGAAGAAGAAGCACTTTATAGTTGGGATTGATGATAGTGGTTGTGGTAGGTGAAGCCGTGAAGCAAAGACAAATCACTTTATTTCGCATTGAAGATAGTGGATGTGGTAGGTGCCGAAAACACAATCTCACTTAATTTCCGATCAAGGAATTTTTATAGCCGCATCTTATAAGTACTATAGACGCCTCATTCCTTCACAAACTTTTTCTATTTTACATCAAGGAAGGCGCCTTTGACACTATTAGAGAGGCTTTAAAACTTCCACCTCTTTGGATTCGTTTTGTAGGCCAACATATAAATAAACAAAAATTTTACATGTACAAAAATTAGTGAGTCCAGTAAGAGTGAAGTAGAGATGACTTATTTAAACTAAAATACGCTAGATTAAAATAAAAAGACCTTTTTTAGAAAAAATTGCCTCCTAAAGTGTGACCAGTTTCGCACTTTTTTTTCTAATTTGCCTCATAAAGTGTGACCAATTTCGCACGTCGTCTTCTAAAATATAATGAAAAGCTCTAAATTAGTAAAACTCTAAATTAGTAAAACTTTGAAATTAGAGCATCTTCAATGCAAAACTTAAGAAAAATTCTAAAAAATCTTCTGTGTCAAGTGTGAAAAGTGAATCTCTATATGGTCTCTTTCCTATTTAGTCATTTAAAGATACTCTATTAGAAAGCCTTCTCCCATGCAACCCTTAAGAGAAACTCCAAAAACTTATATTTTGGTATAAAATTACTTGATTTACTTATGTGGCACTTAGAGATCCTAAGAGCATCTCCAATGGGACACTTAAACTCTAACGCTTAGAGTGTCATTTAGAATTTATAAAAACTTTCTCCAATGGAACACTCTATTTGACACTCCATGATGATGTGTGAGCATTTATTATAGAGAGACTGAAGAGAGACACTCTAAAACTAGAGTGTATCTTTGAGACTCTTTAAGTGGCACTTTAAATTTAAATCAATAGAAACCTTTTCTTTTCAGCTTCTTTTTCCCTATTCAATTTAAGAGTATTTAAATAGAGGGATTTTAGAGATCTCCATTGGAGACCACGAAAATTTAGAGTATCTCTATATTGACACTTAAGAAAGAGAATCTTTATTTGACACTTGACAACTAGACTTTAGAGTTTTTGTTAGTGTCCTATTGGAGATGCTCTAAGAGTATCTCTAGTGGGACACTCAAACTCTAAAATTTATAGTGCCACTTAGGATTTATAGATATTTTGTTAAAAAACTTCTCGAATGGGACACTCTAGTAGACACTCTATGGTGATGTGGAACATTTATTAATAGAAAGTCTCAAGGGAGACTAAAAAGGTTTGAAATGTCTCTATATAACACTTACAATAGAGAATCTCCATTGACACTTGACAACTAGACTTTTAGAGTGTTTGTTAGAGTGTTCCATTGGAGATGCTCTAAGAGGACACTCTAAATTTAGAGCGTCCTCTTAAGGATCTTTGGAATGAATCTTGACACATCATTTTAGAGATTCATGTTAAGTTTTGCATTGGAGATGGATTTTAAAGAGAAAATGTAAAACATAAAATAAAAAAAATCATATGTGACACTCAAAGATTTAGAGTTTGAGTGTTCTTTTTCTTTTGGAATTTGACTTCGATGTACGATAGTTCGATGTACGATAGTCATTGCAATGGCTTAGATACATCAAAGATGTGATAAGCACAGAAACTGCCAGACCAAACAAGAACATTCCTAAAACCCAACTAAACTATGGCGTAAAGCCCATCTAACTATGGCCTAAAGCCCATCTGCATCATTTATGCTCTAATAATCCCAAATCAATAGTCCCGAGATTCCTCCTCCTCTAGGGATCGAACCCGAGATCTCCAGAGACCTTTAGAGTGTTGTTCCTCCAGATATGATTTGAGTTCACTTTATCTCTGTCTTGTCTTGATTAAGACAGAGTCTGGGTTGAAGTAGGAAACTTCTTTTCTCCAAGTTCTAAAGAGATAAACGATAAGCGAATACCGACTTTATCAGTAATTTCTTCTTTCGGATTAACCGAGATAGAAAAATGATAATGGAGTCGAGGCAAGAATAAATTCTCTTTCCTTAAGACATTTTACACCCCCATAATAGTACCAATCGTTAAGGTGTATGCCTTCGGGATACAACGACTATCATTTCAGAATTTAAGATGGTACTTCTATATTCTGAAAGCGGGCGAACCTTCGTAAATAATATGAGCTCTTAGACTGAAGCGAATAGATCTTCTAGACACTTGACTATTATAACTTCATTCAGATACTTCTCTACTTGGAATTCAAGACACACCAGAATCATTCTATAATCAAAATTATTTTTCAACACACCAAAATACCGATTCCAAAAGAGAAGAGAAGAAGAAAATAAACGAAATTCCCTCAGAGACTTCTTTCTTCAGAATTCCAGACACACCGGAATTTTTCTAAACTCAGTATTATTTTTTAGACACCAGAAAACTGAATTTTAGAAGAGAAGATAAAAAGATAATGAATTGGATGAAGAATGGAATGAATTTGGGTTGTTTATATAGGAATCGAATAGTTACATGTGTCTGTTGGGTTGAAAAGACATATCACTTCATTTTGTGGACTTAAAACGAAATTTGGATCAGTTTTATACTCGGCTGGATTCTGGGCCATTGGATCGATCTAAAAAACACGGATGAAACGCCTGCTCTTGATCTGTCCCAAATCTGGCCCAACAGAGCAACAAATAAGTCGTTCGATGAAGATCTCGAAAGATCCCGAAACCTACCTGACGCAGGTGGGACGTGATTCGTTAGATCCTCACGGATCCAACGCTCTACAAAGAATCCCACCAAGATTCTGAATGGATTAATGCGCTACCGTTAGATCTTCCTTGGTCTCGCGGAGTGAACGCGAGCTGTCCAGATCTGGACGCGCTCGATTCGCGTAATTGGCCCCCAATGGATTCGCCTATTTGCCATTTAGCCCCTAAATTAACCGCACTACGTACAAACTTCAAACTTGAATTTCTCATACATCCGGAATCGGATTCGAGTGATTCTTGGCTCTAAGTTTAAGAGCTCGATGATACGAACACGATGGAGCATTCCATTTCTGAGTTCGACGAGTCAGGTCGAGCCAAAAGCGACTCCGATTCGACCAAGTATATGTCAACACTTTAACCACTTGGGCAACCAAGTATTGACAGAGTTTGAGTGTTGCATTGGAGATACTTTAAGTTTGGATAAATGTCAAGATGATTTATTTTGTAGTTTCTGACGCATGTACTAAAAGGTCAAATTTAAACTAGTTCTACTTTATTCTTTTTCATTTGTGTTTTACTCTCTTAATCTTTTAATTTTTTGTTTTCATCTTTTTTTGTGTGTCTCTCCATAAGATAACCTCTATTAATGAAGATCATTTTGTCTATAATTTTCAATATGGAAGTGTAAAATATATATTATAAATCTTAGCTTCGAAACTATCTCTTGCCCTATAGAAGAGAAACTAAAATATATGTTCGACAATTAACATATCTAGTCAAACAATTGTATTCACACTACAAATTGTCTCCTCTAAAACTAGTCATATGAATCGATTTTCTTTTTTACCGTTTTAACTTTTGTTCAGTCATGCCTAACGTAAAATCCTAGCTACGTTGTTGCTTTTATATACATTCATAATACTTTGTACTTATAGTGTATTCGTGTTAATAATTTTTCATTAGTTAATTATCATGTTTCTAATTTTTTCTATTGTCATTTGGGTATGTAATTTCGTTCTCCTGAATTCAAATCTTAAATCTGCCATTGTTAGAAACTTGATTTTATTATTGTTGAATCTCTTAAGAGCATCTCCAATGCAACACTCAGTCTCAGAAACTCAGAGTGCCACGTAGGACTTTTAGAGTTTTTATCTTAAAATTCATCTCTAGGGGTGAGCAGCGGTCGGTTGCCGATCATTTAGAGTCCGGCCGAAGCCGAACCAATCAATGGCGGTTTGGCTAGATCACCGGCCGAAACCGAGCCGATCAAATTGCCAGCCGACTTCGTTCGGCCCGGTTCGGTTTGGTTCGATTGACTTCGGTTGGTCGGTCCGGCCGAACACAATAAACCAAATAAAACGTGAGAAAAATGAAATTATTAAAAACGATAATATTTAACAATGTAATTCCAATCAAAATGTAAAGAGATAACGTATGAGGCACAAAATAACTAAAATCTTTCAACAACCATATATCTAAGTTCAATTGTCTTGTAACCGTCATAGACACATAAATAACTTAAAAAGATAAATTCCATGCACAAAGGTCAAAAAAGTATATAAAACTTGAATAGTGGTGTATTAGTTTGATGGGAGATTGGGAGCTTTGATGTTAAGACTTCACACCTTACAGGAGGCGGCAAGAAGAATAGTTGAAAACTATATTAAATTAGGTTAGATTTTAACCTTTTCACTTAAGGACAAAACACATAGAAACTTGTAATTCAATGGAACTCTTTATTCTATTAAAGGTTTCAATCCGTAGAATATCCATTCGTTAATTTCCAATCCCTATTTATTATTTAGTTTCAACTTTTAAATACTTATTTTTAGTATTATTTATACAATATATATAATAAATATATGTAGTTTGGTCGGTTCGGTTTTGGCGGTTTTCAAAATCCCAAGCCGAAGCCAAACCAAACTTTGATCGGTTGATCGGTTTTTCAGCCGAGCTGAGCCGAATACTATTCGGTTAGGCCTAAAAACCATTCGGTCTGGTTCGGCCGAGTTCGGTCTGGTCGGTTCGACCAACCGTTGCTCACCTCTATTCATCTCCGATGCAAAACTCAATTCAAATCTCAAAGATGACGTGTCGAGGGTGGAGTGGAGATATCGGAAGATGATACTCCATTTCTATAGTGTCCTCTTGAGATATCTCTAAGTGCCAACTCAGCATTTTCATATATTTTAATGAAAAAAAAAATCACATAAGGAACTGTTGGAGATTTAAAGTGTTGCATTGGAGAAGTCCTTCGAATAAAAGATCTCAATCTTGACAAATAGGAAAGAGAAAAATTAGAGTTTGACATCTGAATCTTGACACATAAGATTTTTAGAGTTTCTTTTGAGCTTTGCATTGGAGATGCTCTAAGGTTGTGTTTGATATCAGGTAAATAATTCTATGGAAATAAAAGAGTTCCATGGAAAGTTTTCCACGGAATGTATTCCATGGAAATAAGAGTTCTTTCGTTTGATAGTAATTTATCATTCCGTGGAATTACGAACTCTGTTATTTGGTTGACAACTAACTTCTCCGAATAAAATATTCAACGAAGAGTTTTTATTTACTCCTTATGTAGTCAAAATGATTTTTTTTTCTTTTATGTTACCAAAATTACATTTTCGTCCTTATGTTGTCTAAATAACATTTTTACCCTTATATTACTTTGATTTATACGAGGGTAAAAATGTCATTTTCACAACATAAGGGTAAGATGTTAATTTGATATTATAAAGGGGTAAAAATGTAATTTTAGCTATATAAAGTCAAAATGTCATCAACAACTTTGTAAACATGTCATTTGGTAAGAAGGGCAAAAATGTCATTTGCTCAATGTATAAGTAAAAGTTTATTTTGCGAAATTTTATGGGCAAAATGTCATTTAGAACATATATGGAGATAAATATTAGGTTTCAAGTATTCGAATATATTAAAATATTTTTATTTTGATTTTTGACTTTCTACGGAAACCAATTCCTAGGGTGGAGCAAGGAATTAAAAGTGGACTATTTCATAAAAATAGATTCCTTAGGGAATTAAAGCCATGGAATTATACTTTGTATCAAACGGTGGAAATACCTAATTTCACGGAAATTCTTTTATTTCCATGGAAATAAGAGATATCAAACACATACGAAGGGTAAACCAGGAACTTCATAGGAAATGTCAATGGCAAATAAGAGGGTACTTACACTTTGTCGCATTGTTTCCATTGTCAATGGAAAATATGAATTCAGATTATTCAGGTTTTCTTCTCTCGTGCTGAAATGTAACATTTATTAAATCTCAAGAGTGCTACAAACTTGAGCCCAAACCCTTAAAATGAGGAAGGCTATTTTTCAAAATATATTAAGAAATTCAAATTAACTGAACTGATAATTAAAACTAAATTTAAAGTAAGGAAAACAATGAACGGTAAGTGAAATAATAAGCGGTGGGGCCAAAGTTATATCCATTTTGCTGCACCTGGAGATCAAAGTCAAATATTTTTTTCTGCAAGAAAAAGAATTTAATTTAGAAATAACACCTAAATCCGACAATGAAAATAAACAAACAAACTTCAAGCGCGAGAGGGCGTCTATAAACACCCCACAAAATTACTCAGGCTTGCCTTCACTCTTGGCGCTTTCCGTAAGCTTTGGACTGGCCTAAGTTCGTGATGTTCAAGCTCAGCGCGGACTGCCCCATTCTGTGCAACACAAAGAGAAAAGCGTGTCAAGAGTAATTTTGGGGGTGCCTATAGATCGTCCCGAGTAATAATACTCACATTGACGCCCATCCGTGTAAGAAAACTAATTAAAACTTCTTTGGCTATTTCCTGATTTTCTTTCTTAACTTTAAATTTGAGTTTCCATGTTTTTTTTCTAATTGTTTTTGCAACCTCCTCACTAGTTGATATCAAAATGTTGTCAAACAATATACCATCTTCCTCAGTCCAAATTTCAATTCCAATGGCAACAACTGTTTCAAAATGAGGCTTGTCAAGCTCAAAGTAGTAAGGATTAAGAATCTCCTTTGCCTTCCAAATGCCATTGTAGTTTGGGTTGTCAATCAGATGTGTATACCATTTTCTGTTAGGAAAAATAACCTAATTAACTTGTTCAAGAATATGAAGATAAACGATGCGAAAGTAAAAGTAGAGACACCAAGATTATTAACGTGGCAAAAAAACCCCTCCAAGATAGAAGGTAAAAAACCACGGGACCTAGTCCAGAAATCTTCCACTATGATTAAACAATGGGTTACACAATTCTTCATCAAACCTATGGTGGATAAACCAATTGTTCAAGATGTGTAGAAACACTCTTGGATAACAATTCTTCCCTAAACAAATAGAAGATTAACCAACTCTTCAAGATGTGTAGAAACACTATTGAATAACAACTCTTCACCAAAACTATGGTGGATAAACAAATAGAGGATTTGAACAAATCCTAGATTACCAAAGGTTGAAGAAGATAACCACAAACTAAATTGTTTCACAAGATTAATAATCTTATTTTCTTCAAACCAATATTCTTCTCTTTCAATCTCTCTTGAAAGAACCACTTCAGAAATCTCTCTTTCTTTGACTTCACTTTGTTCTAGAAGTTGTTGTTAATAATCTCTTCCCTTTCATTCTCTATTTATAATGATAAATAAGGAGGTATTCTACTAGAAATAGGATTCCTTTTTAGGCTAGAAACATAAACTTCTATTTCTCCCTAAATAAGGAATAAGGGAAATCTTATTCTAACTAAAAATCCTTTTTATATAAGGAGGGACCCCAACAAACTCCCCCTCCCGACTTATGAAAATGACCCACCATTCTAAGGCCAACAATACTATATGTAGCTCATGCTTCCCGTTGAACAATCTTTTTGCCATCATATGTGAAGTATTGTCTTCTATATGGATTTTCTTGATATTCAACACTTTTTTCTTCAATACATCTTGAATCCGCTGATATCTCACATTCCAATTGCATTCGACTCCCATTCATGAATTCACTTGAATTATGTGTAAAGTACACTACTGTTTCCCTTCCATATTTCTGAACGATAAATCTAGCCTTAGCTCTGATACCACTTGTTAGGTTATTTTTCCTAACAAGATAGAAAGTAAAAAACCACGGGGCCTAGTCCAGAAATCTTCCACTATGATTAAATAATGGGTTACACAATTCTTCACCAAACCTATGGTGGATAAACCAATTGTTCAAGATGTGTAGAAACACTTGATGGGCCTAAAAGGTTATCCTAAATAGGTCACCATCCGCAAGTATAGGGCGTCAAGTAATAGTTCCGGTAAGACCGGTTCGTTCCTCAGAGACTAAGTCAATCTATTCTAAGACTTAGAAGTTACACGGTTTTGTTTCTGAAATCGTTTTTGGTGATAAAATAACAAAATATTAAAACGAATAAAAAGATGAACTCAAATGGGGGGATGATCTATGGGTTCAGAATCTGTCCACGGAACAACTCTAAAGGTGAACTAATGAGTCAACGATTTACTTTTATTAGACGGGCTTTAAAACATGAATGGTCTAAAGTCCCGAAGATATCTTCCTTAAAACGATAAAAACTAAAGATACATGCATCATTCCCTATATACTAATTGCTCGATTATTATGCATCAACTAAGAAGTATAATCCATCAAAGCATTTTTATTCTAAGCATGGAATATCAACTTAAGAAAGATGAATAATGGAGGAACTAATCAATAATCAAGAATAACGCAAGTTAGACATGAACGACCAAAGGATTACTTGACTCGAATTTAATCACACCTAAAAAGTAAATAACAACATGGATTTCATCAAACACCATAGATAAAGAGATTTAGCTAATCAAACTCATCAGAAAGAATCTTATTATAAAAATTAAGAGCAAAAGATAAGTAAGATAGATATCGCCCAATGTTAAGCTTCCATGATAATGAGGAATGAGATGGATAGTTGATGATGAGATTCTCTCTCACAAAGAAATATCAATAGTACAAATATCCTCCCTCTTCTCTATGTTCACTCTCTTCACTCTCTTTTCTCTCTCACAAAGAAAATAAAAAGATGAAGAAAATGGAAAATAAAAATAACATATGATGAATTATCTCTTATAGTGATCTTTGTAAATTCAATGAATCAATTCTTTCTCTCTTTACAATCCTCTCTCAATCTCTACCTTCTCATAAAATAACAAGAAAAGAAAACACTCTGTTTTGATATTTCTCTCTATAACATATATACTCCAAGAAAATACAGAGAAGAAACAAAGATCAGTTTACTCCCTATAAAATATATACTATGTTCTTCTCCTTCTCTTCTCTCTCTATAATTTTCTTGAAGCTCTAAGAGAAGGATGAAGAACAGAGCTTAATTGATGATTTCAGCCCCCAAGAGAAGATGCCCCCTTCTCTGTTTAAGAGATGATATATCTATATAATAAAAGAGGAGGGTATCTTTTTAGAATATACCCTCCTCCCTTAATGGCTAGGATTTATCCCCACAAATGTGTCTTGGACGGTTCAGATTGAAAGGAGAAAATGAAAACTTTTTTTTTTAACCTTCTCCTACCCCAAATACTCATTCCCGCCCAAACACACACTCTCTCTCTCTCTAGCTCTCTGTCTTTCACTCTCATCTTCACGGTCTCCCCCTCCCTCATCTTTCTCGCATAGAAACTGTGAGTATCGACCTCTCCTCGCTCATCTTCCATTTTCTTTTTAAAAAGTCTTCTTTCTCACGACATTCTCTGGCTCCCTCGCTCATCTTCCATTTTCGTTTTGAAAAGTCTTCTCTCTGCTCATCTCCACTCAACCCCATCTATCTCTCTCATAGCAGGTACGTCTCTCTCTCCCTCTCTCTCATAGCAGGTATCTCTAAATCGAGTTAGGGATTTGATTTAGGTTGATGATGATGATTATTTATGGCGATTTAGGGTTTTGATTTCTCTCTCTATCTCAATCTAGAGAGAGAAGTCAAAACCTCTCTTTCTTTCTATCTCTGTGTTTATGTAAGTGATTTAGGGTTTTGATTTCTCTCTCTATCTCAATATAGAGAGAGAGAGAAATCAAAACCTCTCTTCCTTTCTATCTCTGTGTTTATGTAAGTGATTTAGGGTTTTGATTTCTCTCTCTATCTCAATATAGAGAGAGAGAAATCAAAACCTCTCTTTCTTCCTATCTCTATGTTTGTGTAAGTGATTGATGATGATTATTTATGGTGATTTTAATCCAAACCCGATTTAGGGGTTTTTATGTAAGAGAAATCCAAACCTGATTTAGGGTTTTTTAGCTAATTAAATTCTTCAAGTTGGATGTGCAGATATTTAGCTGAAGTTTGAGAACTTTGTACTGATACTGTCTCCCTCATTTAACTGTGTTAGTAATTAGTTTAAGTTCAAGGTGGGGTTTTGCTTTTAGTACCACGTTTCTTATGTTCTTTCCAAAGCTCAAATGTTGCGAAATCAGTATTGTTGTTACCACAGATTGCAAGTGAAGTGTTTAGGGTCAAATTCTTTAAGAATTATAATTTTTTTAGGTGATTTCACTATGAATTTTGATTTAAGCTTTCCGGCATGTGGCTTGGTGTGAAATCATTTTGGGTTATCTGTTTTTGGTCTTATGCAGATTCTCTATTAATAATCACCCACATTCAGGTATTTTATCGAAGTTAAAATAATTTAAGAGTTATAATTTTTATACTTGACTATGAATTTTGGTGTGAAAAATCAATTCGATTTATTTTTATACAGGAGCCTCTCTCGAAGTCATCTCTCTCGAAGTCATCTCTCTTATGTAGGTTCCCTCTTCCTCTCTCAAAGTCGATTTGATCTCCGTAAGATCTACAGTTGATTTGTATCGTATACCCTAAGTCTATTTGTATCTTCCTCAAGGTTAACTTCCTATCCGTCCCTTTTACTACATCAATTTGTATCTTTCTCTTACTATATCAATATGTAGCTATATACCACATTAAACCCACTTTCTTTGAATTCATTTTGGGTGATCTGATTTTGGAAATAGTGGGTTTCTGTTCAATAACAGAAATTTCTCTCATATTGTAAATTAGGTTTTCTCAATTTGTAGCAATGTACTCTACTAAACCTACGACTGAAATCTTTTGTAGGACATACCCAAATCCACTTTAGTTGAACTCATGGTAAATAGGCGTTTAAATATATCACAACGGCACTAAGGAACTGTGGGTTTTGGTTTTGTTCCATTTTGACTACAATTCATCTTTTTAGGTATTTTACGATGTTATAATAACTTAGCTTTCTTTTTGTCATAACTATAAGTTGCCTCTTAGCATTTTTTTTTTCCGTTCAAGTGGTAGAACATAATTCTAAAAGGAGGTGCATTAGTTTGTATCTGTAAAACTATATGAGAAAGATTTGAATGCTTAACCTATGTGTACGAGTTTAATCGTTTAGTTGAAGTGTCATACCTTCAAGTTTGTTGTTTGTTGAGATTCTATCAAGATCTATTTTGTGTTGTTAATCCGAAGCTTATCTTGACAATTTTTTTCGTAATTTTTTCTTGCATATTCCAAAGCATATATTGGCAATTTTTTTTTCTCTTAACCAATTTCTACTCTATTTTCCTGTAGTCGAAAACAGTTACCCCTCTATAATTGATTTAACCATTTAGAATATTGCACCTTCTTTCTTTTCTCTAAAGTTTTTTTTGGAAAAAAAAAGTTATGTGTACTTTTTTTTTTCTTGAATCTGTTCGTCTCTTGGTGAGGTTTTAGTCTTTGCTTATTATTTTTAAAGTGGCGAGTTAATTAGTGATTCACAGTAAAAGAAGAAAACAAGGTTCAGTCGGATAT
Organism: Eschscholzia californica; assembly: GCF_041429995.1. Lineage (NCBI taxonomy): Eukaryota > Viridiplantae > Streptophyta > Magnoliopsida > Ranunculales > Papaveraceae > Eschscholzia > Eschscholzia californica. The sequence goes on from NW_028238198.1 coordinate 42,777,150, forward strand.
TTAGTTCACAGTTTGATGTTACGTTATCTTCCTATGTAGCCCGTACTCTGAACCTTCTAAAACACATATTAATCCGACCTCTGTTTGTTTATGTAAATGTTGGCGGCAATTTTAGTTGTTTTCCTTCACTGTTTAGTGAGTTTCTATTAGGGTTTATCCCAAGGTTTCAATCTGAACCCATTAAACTTATTCTGATGCTTAAGTTTATTTGCTAACGGAATATTGATATGTGGAATTCATATTCTATTTCTGTCTTTTTTTTAATGTGGAAGATCTATGCAATCTATATTTTCACATTTTTTCCCCTTCATTTCTTTGTTGTCACTTCTTTCTCCATGTAGTTCGCTAACGTTTCTCGCCTCTTTCTCTCTACAGTTTTGGTTTTGTCTGCTAAGGTTCAATGTGATATCGTCCTTCATTGTAACTCTCCCAAGTAAATATTTTTCACTCTATATAGTTGATTAATTATACTAGCCTCTTTCCTTATTATATTGAACTTTTGGCCTCTTAGGCTTCAGTGTGGTTTGTATACTCCATGTTGGTTTTTTAAATCCTGTGTTTTTTGTTATATTATAGCTACGTTGGTGGGATTTGTGTTATAGATTTCAAACTTCTTTTCAGAAGTATCAATTTCGTTCACATGTCCCTTTATTTAGATTACACTCATTCGACATAATTTTTAGAAGTGAGTTATAGGCTTCAGATTGACTACCTCTCACTTGATAGAAATTTAGAAGTATAATATTGATTATCAAATTATCTTTCCCGGTCTCTCATGCACAATTGCAGTCGCTCGCTGTCTCTGTCTCTCTCTCTCTCTCTCTCTCTCTCTCTCTCTCTCTCTCTCTCTCTCACACACACACACACACACACACACACACACACACACACACACACACACACACACACACACACACACACACACACACACACACACACACACGACTTCTTTATTTCTCTCAATGTGTGGCTTTAATTCTCTTTCTCGGTGTATTCATCCTCTTTCTCTTTTCCGATGAAGGGGTTTCATCTCTTTCCACAAGAGTCAACTCAAAGGTTTTCATCTCTCTCAGTGTAGGGTTTGCCCCATGTTTGTTAGCTCAAGGGTAACCGTTTCAGGTACTTTTATCTTAACAAATCAAAGTTTAAAACAATATAGGTGCAAATAGAGTCAAGAATGTCTGTGTTGCCTTTGGAAATTGTTGTGGTTTAGGTGTTTGATTATGTTTTTAGGTTAAATCTATTGAAATAAGTTCAATAAATAAACCATACAGAACAACAAGATTCTATGAATCTTATGTTGTTCAACGACATCGACAATATCTTGAATACAATCTTGAATACGATACTAGAATTAAATTTCTACAAGAAGTAATGTAGCTGATATGTTCAAATTTTTTTGTTAAGTTTGTTCTTTCAATGACAGTTTTCATGCCTTGATGTACACATATGATATAAAGAAGTTCCCTTTAATATAGATTGCATGTAGTTCACTTGGTGGATGATAATTATCACAATGGCTAAACAATGTCAAGTCGATCTAGCACGCTATGAACACATGTGCAAAAGTCAGAAAATGTTTACTGAATTCATATCATATATAGAGAAAACTGATTGTTGCGTTTGTGATTAGGTTCTCTTACTCATCAACTCAACTTAGGATTTGTTCGAGCGATTATTGCATAGATTTATCAAAGAAAGAACTTCCTGCAAAATTACTCATTGGGGTTCAGAAATCGTCTGAGCAAAGTTCAACAAATAAATATCTTTACAAGTATATCTACAAGGGTGAAGAATGTACAACTATGGGTTTTGAAGGAATCGCAAAAGGTTTATCACTAAAACCCCTCCCAGAAGATCGTACGGTTGTGGTTGTAGAAGCGACAAACAAGATTCAAAAGAGTTCTATATTTTAATATGAAATGTTTATATGTTTGAACTTATTAGTTTAAAACTATTTTCAAATTGTAGCTTTCATTTTGAATTTTCAGTTAGAGTTTATTTTGTACTACTCAGTTAATGTGAGTAAGTGGATTTTTAAAACTGAATTGTGTAAACTGAAATCGAGATTTTCTAATGTGTTGATTTAATTGTTTCATTGCCTGTAACCATTAAAGCATTCTATTTTTTATTTCGAGACTTAATAGAACACGAATTCTTTTGTTAATTTACTTTCATCTAAAAGAGAAAAATACAAATCCTCGCGTAGCATTTAAAAATACTGTCCGTGCCCTACGGGCACGGGTTACACCCTCGTATATATATAGAGAGAAGAAGAAGAAGCCCCTGTTTTACATTTCTCTCTGTACAATCTTCTTACCAAATCTCCTCTTTGTATACTGTAAATAAGATATCTCCTTTGATTGAGCCATCTATGTTCTACTGATCATGAGAATATCTCACTCGAATTTCTCTCTCTACTGTGTCTATTCTCCAAGATCGAAATGAGAGAGATAAAAAAATAGAATATATACCTTTCTCTGTCAAACAACAATCTAATCCTCTCCCTTCATTGATTTATTTCTCTTATGAGAATAGCAAAGATATAAATTTCCAGCTATCTCTCCAAGAAATCTTCTCTTCAATCTCTCTCCAGAATAATCTCTCTAGGATTTTCAAGAATCAGCTCTAATCTCACTTTCTCTCTCTACTGGTTATTCTCAATTCTCTCTCTCCCTTGTTGTCACACTGATCTGTGTATATATGAGAAAAGAGAAAAGAATTTAGAGAGAGAATAATATATCAGGTCCTGTTTTGAATCAACCGAATATCATCTTCAATCCTTCTAACTTCATGTTTTAAACAATATCTCCTTCTCTTCATATCTTGGTTTATCTCTCTATATTTCCTTCTATTTCAAGAGATTGAAGAAATCTCTTATCAATCATCTCTTCAACCAAACCTCCATGGAATTTCATTCTCTGTTTAAAATATCTCTCTCTAATGAATATATTTCCACTCAAATCCCAATTCTCTATTTCTTGTTTGAATTTCTAGAGAAGAATATCTTCTCTTAATCTCTGTAAAACTTTTCTTTCCATTAATCTTGTTGGAAGGTCCACTCCACTCGGCCAAACCGAGTGGACTTGGTCCAAATAGGAATCCTACTACAACTAGGATTCCTTAGGTATTAGGATTATAGTTTAGATTAGTTTAGGATTAGTTTAGATAAGTTTTGATAACTTGAAACTCTTCATCATGTAAACCTATATAAAGAGATCCATTCATAATGTAATGTACAAGTTGTAAGTGAATAATATAACCAAGGTATTTACCCAAACTATTATCTTTCGTCACCATCAACTATTTTCCTTCTCGGCTTTCACCCGAAGCTCCATTCATCATCACGATTATCTATTCAAGATCATCATCACTCTCTCTCGGTCTCTCGGCTATCATAACCGAGACATAGTCTCCTTCACTCTCGGTCATACCCGAGCTTCACCACTCTCGGTTTTTCACCAAGAGTTGTTACATACCTCTCGGTTATAACCGAGACACTGTCTCTCTCTCGGTCATCAACCGAGAGCATCACCTTCTTCATCTCCACTCGTTATACTCGAGTGTGTTTTATTATTCAAAGGTTTAAACCTTTTCACATGGTATAAGAGCCTTCAATTTTTTTTTCTCTTGAATCATGACTACTCCCGAAACTTCGGAAACTTCTCAAATTCACACTAATCTCAATAGTGGGCCGTTTGATGTTCACCATTCGGATTCTCCTACTACTATTCTTATTACACCACTTCTAACCGGTGATAATTACTCCTCATGGTCTCGAGGAATGTCAAAATCTTTAAGGGCAAAGGGCAAACTAGGTTTCGTAGATGGAAGCATCGATAAACCCACCGATCCTAATGAATTAGAACAATGGGGGCGATGTAACGATCTCGTTTCTAGTTGGCTTATTAATTCGGTAGACCCACCTCTTCGATCATCTATCTTATATGATGAGACGGCATCCGATATATGGAAGAATCTCTTTGATAGGTTTCATCAAACCAATGCTCCTAAAATCTTTCAATTAAAGAGAGCTATTTCTTGTCTCAAACAAGAGAATTTAGACGTTTCTACTTACTTTACACATCTCAAGGCTCTTCAAGATGAACTCAATTCCTTGCTAATCACCGAGCCTTGTATATGTGGTCATGGTCGCTCTTTGGTCGAAAGAACCAACCAAGATAGAGCTATGGAATTTCTTCAAGGTCTTAATGACCGGTTCTCATCAATTCGGAGTCAAATCTTGTTAATTGAACCCTTCCCTTCAATTCTTCGAATACATTCACTTATCAAGCAAGAAGAGGTTCAACAAAATCTCATTACTCCCATGAATGTTGACTCTAATACTGCTGCCCTAGCGGTTGGTTCCAACGATTACTCACATAACCGATTCAACGGTTCCGATAGACAACGTACTAAACGTCCTCGACCCTTTTGCGAAAATTGCAAAATTCATGGACATGATGTTTCCTCATGTTACAAATTACATGGGTATCCACCCAACTACGGTCAACGTGGAAGGAACCATTCACGTCAAGATCCATGACTGCCTCGGTTATGGACACTAATGGTTCGGCCATGAACCATAATGGTTCGGGGGTGCCTGCAGCGTCATCTTTTACTCATGAGCAATAGGCAACCAACCGACCACTCTAACGGCACCAACAAGGATCCCCTCATCAATCTCACAGGTAAGTACTCTTCTTCTTCTCATCCTCCATGGGTTATTGATTCAGGAGCCGCTAAACATATTTGTTCGAATCTTTCAAGATTCTCTTCTTATTCCCTTGCACCACCGGATTTATATGTCCGATTACCGGACGACTCCCGAGTCAAGGTTGATCATATTGGTACCATCTATTTTACGAATAGATTTTATTTAAAGGATGTTCTTCACATCCCTTCTTTTCAATTTAATCTCATATCTGTATCTCAGATTTCTAAATCCCTTCGTTGTACCGTCCTATTTGACCATGATTTGTGTCTTTTTCAGGACCGAAAAACGAAGACGGAGATTGGGCTTGGTAGTCTTCATGATGACCTTTATTTCCTTCGCACGGAGCGTCCCATCCTTTCAGTTTCAAATTTAGTTCGAGATAGTTCTAATCATGAGTCTTTTGTTTTATGGCATTGCCGTCTTGGCCATCCATCTTTTTCACGTTTTCAATATTTTAATTCTAGACTTCCATGTATGAATTTTAATTTTTTATCAAATAAAGTACCGTGCGAATTATGTCCTCTTTCTAAACAAAGTCGCTTACCTTTTCCAAATAGTACTACTACTTCTTCGAGTATATTTGATATAGTACATATGGATTTATGGGGTCCCTTTCCGGTCCCCTCCACCTCCGGGTGTCGTTATTTTTTAACCCTTGTTGACGATTTCTCACGTTGTACTTGGATATTTCTCATGAATTCCAAATCGGACTCAAATACGTTAATTATGAATTTCTCTAATTACGTTCACACACAATTCAATTGTAACATTAAAACAATTCGAACGGACAACGGATCCGAGTTTATGAATAATTCTCTACAACGTTGGTTTCTTAAAAAGGGAATTTCCCACCAACGTAGTTGTACTTATACACCTCAACAAAACGGAGTTGTTGAGCGCAAACACCGTCACATTCTTGAAGTAGCACGATCTTTACGTCTTCAAGCTCATCTACCTCTTTCTTTTTGGGGAGAATGCGTTCTAACCGCCGTCTATCTCATTAACAAGTTACCTACACCTATTCTTGATGGAAAATCACCTCATGAAGTCGTCATGGGTTCTCCTCCGAATCTTTCACACTTACGTGTATTCGGATGTCTTTGTTATGCCCGAATTCATTTGGTCAAAACTAAGATGGATGCTCGTTCTTCCGCCGGCATCTTCCTTGGTTATCCAAACGGACAAAAGGGTTATCGAATCTATGATATATCCACCCGACGTATTTATACCTCACGTGATGTGACTTTTATTGAAAACCGATTCCCGATGTCATCCACACCGATGGAACAACCTTCTCCCTCGCATCCGGAACCCTTCATCACCATCGACGACGACGACACGTTTGTCTTTCCGACAAACGATAAAATTCGATCCATCCCACCGGCGGACAGCAGCAGATTCACTGATGAATCTGCTGTTCCTGTCCCCGGGAGTCTGGATTCAGCGACAGGGGTGCCTTCAGACACCCCTGCTGACCCGACTTCAGGTCCACCTGAAAGTGGACCGCCTAACCCATCAGGGGTGCCTCCAGCAAATTATAATGAGGACCCGGGTCCTGGTGTGCCTCCAGAAAGTTTAATCCCACCACCGAGCAGTGACTCTTCATTGCCGATTCCTCCATCCGACGTCCGGAGCTCCGACTCCGTCGTTGCCGATTCCGGCCGACCGGTTCGGTCTCGCCGCCCGCCTAGTCATCTAGATGACTATGTGTGTTCAAATACTAACATTATTAAATATCCTCTTGAAAACTATTTTTCCATTAACTCGTTTTCAAATTCTCATCAACAATTTCTCTCTTCGGTTTTATCATCTACCGAACCAACCTCTTTCACTCAAGCAATGAAGTCCCCTCATTGGAAGGAGGCCATGGCCAAGGAAATTTCAACCTTGGAAGAAAATAAAACCTGGACAATCACTGGTTTACCACCCGGCAAAAAGCCCATCGGTTGCAAATGGGTGTATAAAATTAAATTCAAATCCGATGGATCTATAAAGCGATATAAAGCCCGCCTAGTAGCCAAAGGCTATACCCAAATCGAGAGGTTGGACTATAATGACACCTTTGCTCCAGTTGCTAAATTAGTAACTGTTCGTGTCCTTCTTTCTCTTGCCGCCATTAAAGGGTGGACTCTCCATCAATTGGATGTCAATAACGCCTTTCTTCAAGGCGACCTTCATGAAGAAGTTTACATGAAATTACCCCCCGGTTTTTCATCTCAGGGGGAGTCTAAAGTATGTCGTCTCCATAAATCTCTCTATGGTCTCAAACATGCCTCTAGACATTGGTTTTCAAAATTTTCCTCCGTTCTCATCGAACGTGGCTTTTCTCAGTCTAAAAGTGACTATTCTCTTTTTACTTTTAGATCTCACTCCACTCAAATCTATGTCCTCGTCTACGTAGATGACATAATTATCACGGGAAATAATGATCATGCTATTTCCCAGTTAAAAATATTTCTAAATAAAGCTTTTTCACTAAAGGATCTGGGCCGCCTACAGTACTTCCTTGGTATAGAAGTATCTCGCTCATCACAAGGCATATTTCTATGTCAAAGGAAATATGCTCTTGATATTTTAAAAGATTCTGGACTCACCGCTGCACGTCCTTCTGAGTTTCCCATGGAACAAAAACTACGTCTCAGTCCCACCGACGGTACACCTTTACCAGATCCGTCAGTTTACCGTCGTCTCATAGGCAGATTACTTTACTTAACGGTTACACGGCCGGATATCACCTTTGCCGTAAACAACCTCAGCCAGTTCATGCAAACACCTAGCCAAGTACACTTAGACGCAGCTCATCGCGTTCTACGATACTTGAAGGGTACTCTTGATAAAGGAGTCTTCTTATCCGCAGACAGCTCTCTCCATATTACAGGATACTGTGATTCGGATTGGGCTGGCTGCCCTTCAACCCGTAGATCTACTACTGGGTATTTCACAATGTTGGGATCCAGCCCTCTCTCCTGGAAATCAAAGAAGCAACCCACAGTTGCAAAATCTTCGGCAGAAGCAGAATATCGAGCTTTAGCCATCCTCACATGCGAATTACAATGGCTCAAGTATTTACTACTTGATTTTGGAATCGACCACTCTGACCCGATGACAGTTTACTGTGACAATCGGGCCGCTCTCCACATTGCTGATAATCCCGTCTTCCACGAACGTACAAAACATATTGAGATAGATTGCCACATCGTTCGTGAAAAGATTAAAGACAACGTCATTGCCACACGCTTCACCAGTACAGAAAATCAGTTAGCGGATATCTTCACAAAGCCACTTGGGGCAGAATTGTTCAAGAACATTATTGGCAAGTTAGGCGTTACTTCCATTCCCGCTCTAACTTGAGGGGGAGTGTTGGAAGGTCCACTCCACTCGGCCAAACCGAGTGGACTTGGTCCAAATAGGATTCCTACTACAACTAGGATTCCTTAGGTATTAGGATTATAGTTTAGATTAGTTTAGGATTAGTTTAGATAAGTTTTGATAACTTGAAACTCTTCATCATGTAAACCTATATAAAGAGATCCATTCATAATGTAATGTACAAGTTGTAAGTGAATAATATAACCAAGGTATTTACCCAAACTATTATCTTTCGTCACCATCAACTATTTTCCTTCTCGGCTTTCACCCGAAGCTCCATTCATCATCACGATTATCTATTCAAGATCATCATCACTCTCTCTCGGTCTCTCGGCTATCATAACCGAGACATAGTCTCCTTCACTCTCGGTCATACCCGAGCTTCACCACTCTCGGTTTTTCACCAAGAGTTGTTATATACCTCTCGGTTATAACCGAGACACTGTCTCTCTCTCGGTCATCAACCGAGAGCATCACCTTCTTCATCTCCACTCGTTATACTCGAGTGTGTTTTATTATTCAAAGGTTTAAACCTTTTCACAAATCTCACTATATTTCCTTCTCTATTTTCTTTATTTCCATCCCTCTCTTTCTCTAGATTCTCTTTCTTTAAACAGTAGAGGGAAAGATGGGAATAATGGATTTCCCAAAAATTTGGGAAAATAAACCTGTTTCCAATTAGGTTGGATGACCAACAATTAATCTCCAACGGCTGTCAATAAAGAGATGATTGGGTGCTTCGCTGGGTAGTTAACGAAATAAACCGACCGTTCGATCCAAGTCGGTCTCTTTGCTGCCCGTCAAATCTCCAAAGGAGTACTGAAGCTTAGACGCGCATGGGTACTGTATCATATTTCAACGAAAACCCCGAGTGCCTTCCCCAACAGACCGACAGAATACCGAAATTTCACTCTAACGTTCCGATGCACGCCACGTGTCTCTGGAGCTGATTTAGTCAATTAACTTTGACCACAATTTTGACCTGGGAGACCTCTCTCATCCGGATTCCGATTTAACCTCCGTTTTCACCCACAGACTCGTCTTGAACTCTAGTTTCATCCGAGTGCCCATATTTGCCAAAACTTCTAGAGCACCAACACGAAGAAATGACCAAAATACCCCTCACACGTCTTTCTCTCTATTTTCTCTGTTTTCACACTGAACTCCATAAAAGACACCTGGGAAAGAGAAATACACAATTCATCAGAGTAACTGCTCGAAATAGACTAACTAACCCAAATTAAGAGATTCAAATGAGGCATTTTCATGACTCATCAACACTCTTGGATAACAATTCTTCCCTAAACAAATAGAGGATTAACCACCTCTTCAAGATGTGTAGAAACACTCTTGAATAACAACTCTTCACCAAAACTATGGTGGATAAACTGAACAAAGAAACAAAGAAATAGAAATTTCCTACTCCTTAGGATTTGAACAAATCCTAGATTACCAAAGGTTGAAGAAGATAACCACAAACTAAATTGCTTCACAAGATTAATAATCTTCTTTTCTTCAAACCAATATTCTTCTCTTTCAATCTCTCTTGAACGAACCACTTCAGAAATCTCTCTTTCTCTGACTTCTCTTTGTTCTGGAAGTTGTTGTTAATAATCTCTTCCCTTTCATTCCCTATTTATAATGATAAATAAGGAGGTATTCTACTAGAAATAGGATTCCTTTTTAGGCTAGAAATAAAAACTTCTATTTCTCCCTAAATAAGGAATAAGGGAAATCCTATTCCAACTAAGAATCCTTTTTATATAAGGAGGGACCCCAACATTTCCTTGTTAGACTTGGGTACCTTGCACATACCATTTTCTTTGTCATGTCGATCTTCTTTGTGTGTTTTTTCGTAGTCTTCTTTCTTAGTCCGTACATGATCATCCCAATCTTTTGTCTTTACTACTTTTACGACATCGATTTTTTCCCTCTCATCCCAATTTGCTGGTTTTGAATCATTTAGATCGGTTAATTGTTTTGGTAAGGATAATTGGTGGTTCAAAATCATCTCCTACGAGAAAATTCACATATTTCGTCTGCTTTCCATCAATTAAAATCATCAATGAGTTATCAGGCTTCAAAATAGCAGTATAGACGTGAGAGAGCTCGTCAGATGGGACAGTTGGAGGGGACTTAAGATGTTGTTCGATATACTTTCCATTGTTGGGGTTCTTGTGTCTCAACACAAAGTGGACTTTATTCTTGGAACCACATTTATCAGGTCCAAACATGATGGTGTATGGAGACTCATTGTCAAACTCTTCTGGTTTCCATCCACCCTTTTGGGGCGAGAGGTATTTAAGGTAAGCACCACCGCATTCAAGTCCATTCTGGAAGCGTGTCTCAAACTGCAGAACAATAGTTCTATTCTTAACAACTAAAGGTTCACTGAGCTCTTTCACTGTAGCATATGTCTTGGCTTTCTCACTCACAAGAAGTCCATTATCATCATGCCCTTCACTTCTAGCATGCTTCCAAACACCTAAAACACAAAATGAGAAACTTACCCAATCGAAATGCCAATGTGAGCTAATCAGAGTATAGGGGAAACGAAACATTTCGACATTTGGAAATCTGGGAACTAGTATTTGGGTTGGGTCAAACCCGATCAAATCCTAGTTCGAACGTTTTTTTTCTTTTTGTTGCTAAGGGTAATACCTAACTTTATTAAGAAGTGACTCGAGTATTATTATTAGACCACGAGATACTTTCGTAAGAGTTTGCTATAGAACTAAGGTCATATCAAGGTGGTGTTTGAATCTGACTTGTAAGATACGAATGGACCAATATCAAATCGAATCAGCAATTTATAGGAAGACTCAAAACAAAGAAACAATCACTACCTTTGTAACCATCTTTCTCAGATACAATCCATCTGCCTTCAAATGATTCTTGAAAAGACTCATAAAACACCTGAAAAATTAAACCCACAAATAAAACACATTATATCCACAAAATTTAAATTCTTTATTTAAATTAATCAGAAACCCTTATTTATTATTACCACATCAGAAGCACAACAAATCTGGAAAGTAATAACAGATTCAATCAAACAAACAAAACTAAATTGCAAAAGGAATGATTTCATTTCCATGGAATTTGTATAGCTCAAAACACTAAGGGAGATTTTAAAAGCCCCTTTCGTTAAAAGGAATGATTTCATTTCCATGAAAGAAACGTCCAGGATGTAATTTTCGATATTGTTTCAGGCTGTGCGGGATGACTTTTGGAATTTTCGTGAGTCTGGATCCAGTGTACTGTGCGCGTGAAGTTTCAGTAGCCCCGTGTTATCTAACGGTCAAAGCTTTCAAAAGACACGTGGCATCATTACAGAGTGTGTTGCGGATTCACTTATCTAGCCCGCGATACACCAAATGGATTCACGTGTTTGACAGCAAGTCCTTACCGGAATTGTGCCCAGATTTATGGGTAATATTCTCACTCATTTATTTAGTCAAATATCCCATCTTGGAAACAAATTAGGGAAATGATAAAGTTACAAAAGATTTTGACAAAAAAAAGTTCCCAGCTGATGTGGCGGGTGTGGTTTCAAACTTTGACCAAATCTAGGCCGTTGAGAGATGAAAATCACAACCGACACATCAGCTGGGAACCTTTTTTTGTCAAAATCTTTTGTGATTCTAGCATCTCTCAACAAATTAATACTCCAGTAGAGTGAGAAAGTGAAGAGTGAGATTTATGGAAGGATTTTCTCTAACCTAAAGATTTAAGGAATGAAGATAAGAGATACGAGCTGGTCGGTCTTTCTTTCTATGATATAAAAAGTTACAGTAGAGAGAGAATATCAATCCCAAAAACAGAGATGGAAAGATTTCGAAATTGATTGAATTGAGTTTATTTTTAGAGAGAGAGTTCAAGAAAATTCTTATCTTCTCTGATAAATCGATTTATAGAGAAAGTGAATTCTCATTTGATCTAGCTGGACATATTCAAGAGACAGAGAGAAATCAAAGAAGATTATACAGAGATTGATGGATGAGATATTGTTGCTATTCTTCTTCTCCTCTTCTGATTGGGTTATATCTTCAAGAGAGAGAGATTACAGAAATATATAGAGAGAGAGTACATAAAATAACAGAGAAGATGGAAAGTAAGATGGTAGAGGAGCTGGATGAATTTCTTTCTCTAATTCAAAATCAGATTTTAGAGTGAGAAGGAAATATTTTTCAAAGATGATTTTGAGAGCTTGGCTGGAGAGATATGCTAGATTTTTACAAAGATAACAAAAACTAGAGAGAGATGGAGCTGAAGATGGAATTCGAAATCAAAATAACCAATGGAGATCAGACAGAGAGTGATGGGAGATTTTAAAGAAGATTCAATTGAGATTTCTTGCTATTGGAAATCAGAAATAGTAGATAGAGAAAGAGTTAGCTGAAGATAGGAAGAAGATTTGATCTCTCTTCTCTTTTCATGTATAAAACAGAGAAATGTAGAGGAGGCAGATTATCTCATCTTTGGGGCAGTAAACCAGGAACCTTTCACTCTGAATCACCTTCTTCTTTTGAGAGCTGAGTAGAAAAATATTTAGAGAAAGAGAGAGAGAGGGAGAGAGCTTCATCTTTTTTGTTATGTATTTTTGTTGAGAGAGAAATGTAAAGAGATAGGAAATCTATTGAATCACTTTCTTCTATCTTCTTTTACATATCTTATAAAATAGAGAGAGAGGAGAGACAATTGTTTAGAGAACAAAAGTGGAGAGACTAGAATTTGAAAGCAAACAGGAAGAAGAGATAACAATTTGGGTGATTTCTTTCTTTATCTCATTTTGTAATCAATGTCTTTATGTTAATCAATTTAAACATGAGTTTCTAATCTCCATCTAGAAGGATGATGAAACCCATGAGGAGGTTTTTAGAGATATACTCATAAACAATTCAATTGTTCCATTGTTCTTCATGTCATTATTCACACTTATAATTACTTTTAAACGAATTCTTCATTACTCATGCTTCGTGATTTGATATATCATGCTTGAATTAAATTCCTTGATTGTCTATGCTTATTTGTTGATGTGTAATAGTTGAATAGTTACGAATTTAATAACAATGTTGAATACATAAATTGTTAAGATTGTTTTAACGAAATACTTTCCGGACTTTAGATAGTTCATATCCTAAAGTCTGAGTGATAGGAAATAAGTATCTGATTAGTTTGTTGAATGTCTTTTTAATTGTTTCATGGGTGAATCTAAAATTCCTAGGTTTCTCCCCATTTGAGTTCATTTTTTATTCAGTATTTTATTATTTTATCACCAAAACAATTTTCAAAGAAAAACCGATTTCTTTTCAAGTCTTAGAATAGATTGACTTAGTCTCTGAGGAACGAACCGGTCTTACCGGAACTATTACTTGACGCCCGTATACTTGTGGGTGGTGACCTATTTAGGAAACTTTCTAGGCCCATCAGCGCGTCACTATTCATGGAGCTGGAAAACTTTGGTGTTTTCTAGTGTTATTGGGGATGCTCTTAGTATTTATCAGCATGCTCCATTAAAAGTTCTTAGCCCCTTAATTACCGGTGTCAATGGGATGGTGGTAATCGAGCAGGATCAGTATTACAAAAATGGAATTAGGGACGACTCTAGGGTTAAGATATATTTTGTATGGCGTATGGCAGGGCAAAGCTTTTGTTTTGGCGAAGTAAAGCTTTTGACTCAACATAGCAGGGTTTTTCGTGCCTAGATGACTAAAAACATCATGTTAAGCTAGGAGGGTTTTTCGTGACTGGATAACAATTTACACAATGTTAAGTCAATGGGACTTTCTCATACCAGACAATTGAGTTCTTTGTGACCTGGCAAAGCAGGCATTTTCGAGGCAGAATGGATTTGTTTTTGAATAATATTTTGAAGGGGGTTCCTTTTCTTGCCATTCTCTTCACACTTATTCTTAAAGTATATGAAATCTTGGAAAAGTTCTACCGCTAAGGATATGGAGAATCAAGTGTCTTTCAATTCGCAGAAAACTCAAAAAGAGACAGAGAGGCTGAGGAAGCTTCGAATGAAAAACAAAACGAAAGAGATGAATCTTCTCATGGAAAAGATTTATTTTCATGGTAAGAGCTTATAAGATGTGAATAATATTGATTATTGTTGATCTTAATTAATTGAAACAGATGACTGGACAGAAAGAAAAGTAAATCCAAAAACAAATATATTCTCTTAAAGGAAATATACTTTTTTTAATTATGAAGGTCACTGGAAATTTTGATCGGTCGACGATGTTATCGGAAGAAATGATGAGATGGCGAGAGATATGACGTGGCAGAGAGAGGTAATGAGATGGAGGAGAGAGAGTTAACAGACGGTCACGAAAGAATGGGGTCATTTGGAAATTTTTGATAAAGTAGAGGCTACGCGGGAAGCTAGTCACAAAGTAGGGGGCCTTTTGGAAAATAGCCCTACTTTTAATTGATAGGTCCATAAACTAAAAAAGAAATTAGTCATATAATAAAAATAAAAATTAAAGGTTATGATTCCTTGGATTTATACTAAAATATTCTAAATAAACTATCATAATTATTGTTATTTTTTTTACTCTAAAATTTATTTGTATTTTACTTTTTTGGGATCAGCTTCCTCGAGATTTTACAATCTTTTCGTATAGGTCACAAATGATCGTAAATATTCTTATTTAACAATCTTTTCGTATAGGTCACAAATGATCGTAAATACTCTTATTTATGGCCTTCTTAATAATATATATGTATTATGAATTATCATCTCCATGAAGGAGTAGTTGAACTTTGATAGTTAGCAATGTTTTAAAATTTTAAATAAGTGTCGGATAAACTGAGAGTAGTAACTATAGTGGTACTCATGAGCTGGACATTATAAGTATACATATATATGTATATATATATATACACACACACACAGAGGTCTCAGTCAACACAAGTGGAAGAGTTATTCGGACAAAATATCGATAGAAACAAAAAAAAGATCTATGGTCATATACGACCTATATTAAAAAGTTGTAAAAGAATTGTATTAGTTTTTTTTGTTGAACTTTCCTTTATTTAATTAGAATAAACGTTATTACAATATTTATCAACTAAAATACAAGGAATATTATTCCATTTCTTGCTTCTATTCTTCTTTCTTGCCCATTTTGCTAACTTGTCTGCTTGCGAGTTGAGTTCTCTTCTGGTATATTTGAATTGGACTATCTCGAATTCTTTTCTGGTTTTTCGAATTCTTCGAATGTGGATCAGCGATTGCCAGTGCACCGTATGCCTTTTATTATGGATATGCTTGATGAGATTCATGTTGTCGCTTTCTATAATTATTCATTTGTAATTCTGTTCTTTTGCCCATACCCTGCCATATAAGATAGCCATAGATTCACTTTCTTCACTATTTCTAGCCCTCGAGGTTTGCACTTGAGCTTCTATAAATTTGGATTCTGCATTATGTGCAATTAAACTAATTCCATTATTGGATGTTACATTAATAAAGGATGCATCAACATTTATTTTAATGAAGGAGTTTGTTGGTGGTTGCCATTTTCCATGTGGTTTTTGTTTATATTCCTCTAGTTTTTTGTTGGATTTTGGAAATGTTTTGATCATTCTAATGACTTTATTAAGATCATTAATCTCATGCTGGAAACAGTGGTCACATCTTACTTTCCATATAATCCAAAGAATGCTCACAAAGTGAATATTATCACTAGTGTAACATTGATGGGTATTGTCTTGCCACGAGAAGATCCAATCTGAAATAGATGTGATGTTCTCAGAAATAATATTATAATTAAACCAAATTTTTTTTGTCATTGCACAGTGTAACAGTGCATGTTCAATGGTTTCAATATTCATGCAATTCCAAGAAGGGCTGCCTTCCCTTCACCCTCGTCTACGGACCTGGCTTTGGTGAGGAAGGACCCTCCTGCGATTTGCTTTCCTGTGAAATCATGAACAACAAAAGCTAAAGCTGAGGTTAAAGTAGTTTTGATAAAAGAGACATCATAGTTGATCTTAAGAACTCCTTGAGGAGGCCTGTTCCAGTGATTGGTGTTTGGCTGTTGAAGAAGAGGGAAAGCTTTCAACATGCTGGTTTAAGATTGGATGTACCTTCGAATATTCCTGACTAAAAGAAGAATGTTCATCGTTGTATTTCTGAAAACTATGTCACATCTGCATTTCCATACTAGCCAGAGAGCAGTTGCCAAAGTTTCCAGTTGACTTAGTGTTGCTTCTAGGTTATTATCTTCATCTATTTTGTGGAAGTGATTAAACCATTCTTCAAAATTGGTGTGGTTTAGATCTGGGTAGCTTTGAATAATCTCGCCTAAGATACATCTGACAGTTGTACATTGTTGGATGAAATGCATGGGAGATTCTTCTTCTATTCCACACAAAATACACATTTGAGAAATGGTTCCTTGTAACTCTGAAAGTTTTTTTGTTTAAAGGGAGTATATTCTGGGCCAATTTCCATAGGAATAGGAGGATTCTAGGATGGACTCTGAGTTTCCAAAGATCTTTCCAATGACCAAAGGGATGCCCATTATGATTTTGAGTATGGATAAGATGTTTATAATATGAGGAAACAGCATAATCACCTGAATTTGATAATATCCATTTGAGATGATCTGACTCAGAGTTAAGGGGGATGGTTTTTATATGCTCTTGGATATGCAAAGGGAAGAGGATTGAGAGTGCTTCTATGTTCCAAACATTGTTAGGAAGAATAAGCTGGGAAACCTTATCAAACTCATGAGTCTGAGAAGGGAGACCCAGAGGTGGAATACCTGGAATCCATCTGTCTGTCCATATATTGACCTGAGAACCATCACCAATATCCCAAGACATGAGTTCATCTGTTTTTGCTTGGTTGCTTTTGATGTTGTTCCATAGCCATGAAGCCTTAGAAGAATTTTGTCTGGAATTGCATAAGTATTTTGCTTCTATGATTTGAACCCAGGGAGTGTTTTTTTTTTGTCCTGAGTATCCAGTTCAGCTTGCTTCTAAGTGCTAAGTTGTCCATATTGATGTTTCTGAAACCAAGGCCACCTTGAGTTTTTGGTTTGCATATGGAGTTCCAATTTTTGAAATATATTTTCTTCTTATTAGAAGTTGTTCCCCACCAAAATTCCCTCTGAAGGGAAGTGATGGAATTTTTGATCTTACAGGGAAGATAAAAAATAGCCATTTGGTATCTAGGGGCAGCAGACAGAGATGATTTGATGAGTTCACCTATTCCTGCCTGAGAGAGAAGGTTTCTTTTCCAATTACTTAGCTTCTGTTGGAGTTTTTCTAAAATGGGTAGAAAGGGTTTTATTTTTGATCTGGAGATGAAGATATTTGTTCCTAGGTATGGGTCTTCTCTGTTGATAGCTCTAACTTTAAGTATTCGAGATACAATCTTACAATGCTTAGGATGCGCATTAGGACTGAAGAAGATACCACTTTTCTGAAAGTTGATGACTTGACCTGAAACCTCTCCAAATTTCCTAAGCAATTGAAGAAGATTGTAGACAGAGGGTATATCCATTTTAGTGAAGAGAAGGCAGTCATCAGCAAATAGGAGGTGAGTAATTATTGGTGCACTATTAGAGAACTTGAACCCTTGGATTTGACCTTCATTTTGAGCCTTGCCTAACAATCTGCTCAGTGCTTCCATACATATGATAAATAAATAAGGGGAGAGAGGATCCCCCTGTCTTAAACCCCTAGAAGGGAAGAAGTGTTCTCCAGGAGTTCCATTGAGCAGGACAGAGGATGATGAAATTGAGATGCATTGATTTATAAGAGTACAAAAGGAGTCTGAGAATCCAAGTTGAATAATGATGTCAGATAGAAAACTCCATTCTATTCTATCAAATGCTTTTGACATATCTAATTTTAGTCCCAGTTATTTTTGATTTCCCTTCTGAAGTCTCATAGAGTGAGTGATTTCAGATGCAATAATGATATTGTTAGTCCCTTGTCTACCAGGAACAAAAGCAGTTTGATGAGGACTGATAATATTATCAAGATGAGGCTTGATCCTGTTTGCCAGAATCTTTGAAATTATTTTGTATGTGGTATTGCATAGACTTATAAGTCTGCAATCAGAGGGAGATGAGGGGGATTTTGTTCTTGGTATGAGAGCTATGTGAGTTTGGTTTAATGGGGGTGGAAGGTGATGGGTTTTGAAAAAAACTTGAACCATTTTGATTGTGTCTTCATCTACTAGGTCCCAATTTTGTTGGAAGAAAGATGGAGAGAACCCATCAGGTCCTGGAGATTTATCAGCCGTAAAGTTATGAACCACTTGAGATATTTCATCAGCTGAGGATATGGCAGTGAGAATATTGTTGGTCTCCATAGAGATAACAGATTTAAAGATATCTTTGATAAAGTCAGCTCTGGGAGGAAGGGTGGTTGAAAGGAGTTGGAGAGAATGGGAATTTAGAAGTTTACTGATAGTTGGAGGGTCTACTTCCCATTTTCCATCAGGGTTCTGGAGTCTTATGATTTTGTTGTTTCTTTTTCTAACAGAAGCTAAAGCATGAAAAAATCTAGTATTTCTATCACCCAGAGTGATGATGTTATCTCTAGATTGAAGTTTCCAAAATCTTTCCTACTCATCCAGAAGACTATTAAGGGAGCTTTGCAAATATTGACTTTGGTGTTCATCAGTGTTATGATGAAGTTTCTTTGTTTCCCTATTGATTTTGGCTAGAAGCTGATTGAAATGGTTGAGATTCCAGTCTGATAGGAGAGGTTGGAGAGATATGAGTTTATTGTGAGTAAGGATATCTGGAGTGTCTGATATGGGAATCAACCAATGGTTTTCTAAAATATTCGAACATTTTTATCTTTGGACCAAGCTGGGTTATATCTGAAAGGGTTTGATCCTTTACTGTGAGAGAGATTAGTGGTGAGGAGAATTGGGTTATGATCAGAACCCAATTTTTGAAGATGACTAACTTTGGTGTGGGGGAATTGTTCAAACCAAGAATTCGAAACTAATGCCCTGTCAAGAAAGTTGTTGAACCAATTGGGGTCCCATTTATTTATTTGACCAGGTAAAGGAAGATCCTTGGTATGGGACCTCTAACAGAGCTAAAAGGTTGAAAATGGATTTCCAATGCTGAATATGAGTTTGATTTGGAGGTAAGCGTCCCAGTTTTTCCTTTTCATGAAGGATAATGTTCAGGTCTCCTATAATCATGTATGGGTGATCTTTGTCTAGGAGATTTACACTGTCATGGTAAAATTTGTTCCAAAACTCTAGTCTTTTTGCTCTATCTGGTTCACCATATATGAGGATAAGGGTTAGTTGAACTTCATTTTGCAGAGAAGAAACAGTTATATGGATCCAAGATTGATTTTGATTGATAATCTCGATATGAAGATGATTCTTGTAGGCCAAAGCTAATCCCCCACTTAGACCCAGAGGAGATTGGATATTAATTTGATCAAAACCAATTTGAGTTATCACCTTAGAAACCACTTCATTTGGTTTCTTTGTTTCAGATAGGAAACAAATATCTGGTTTATGCTTGTTGATGAGTTGTCTGAGATGGTGTTTAGTGGTTTTTGATCCCAAGCCTTGGCAGTTCCAACTCAGGATAGATATAGGGTAATTTAGAACCATTTTTGATGGGTGAGAAGAGGTAAAAAGATCTGTAACTAACAGGAAAAACAAAATTATCTTAATATAATTATATGAGTAACCAGGATTAATGTGTACCTGATATTGGGTAGAAGGTGGGTTGCTAGCTTGATCATTGGTGGTCGGAGCCTGTTGGATTACAGTCTGAGAGATTACTTGATTACCCGAGCTATCACCTTGTTGAGTATCTGTTTCTGTTACCTGCTGGATTTGCTGAGAGGAATTGTGATTACTTTGATTCATTGACTTTTTATCTCTGGGAGTCTGCTTTGGTTTGTAATTCCTACATTTCCTTGGTAGTTTGTTTTTATCTCCTTCTTCTGTTGTTTTGCTCATCTTACCAAAAATCTGATCAAAGTTTATGTCTTCAGTGAAAGTTGTTGGAATATCTGGAAGGGAATCTACATCAGTGATGCTGTTTGAACCAAATTTTTTAAATCCTCTTATGTTCCAGGAAGGAGTTTCTTGATCTAAATGTTTGTCTTCTTTATATCTTTTCCAGAAATGCTCCAGTCCTTCCACAAAAGAGTCTGTATCATCAAAAATTGTCGCTCTGACCAGTCCATCATCCAGAACATGTTTTCTTTTATCTTTTTGACCATACAAAGAAGCTTCTGATGTCTGAGGGTTACATTTGTTGGTCTGCATGCTGTTGGAAGGGTAAGAGGTTGGTTTTAGGAAGACAATTGATTGAAGAGTTGCTTTTCCTTTATCAGTTGGGTTAATAGTTGGTTTATTTTTTGGGAGAACAGGGGTTTTTGGTTCTTGGATTTGAATTCCTTTCAAGTTGTACGGATTGTATGGAACTGAGTTTTGTGCTTTTAGGAACTGCTTGGTCCAGTTGTTAGGGACCTGGGATTTTGTTCTTTCTTGTTGCTTAGCTTGAGTTGTGTGAATAATAGGAGGATTTGAACTCATAGGGATATCAGCATTTTTGTTGAGATCCCTGTTAATAAAATCTGAAACCTTTCCATCCGTGGATGAGGTACTTAAAATAGACTCAAGAGTGATAGGGAGTGGGGTGGGTTTTGTAACTTGCATGTGAGGATTTTGGTTGTTTCTGTTGTTTCCTGTAACTTGGCAAGGATATGGGGAGTGATCTATGATTCTGCAATGTAAACATGTGGATTTAGGAAACGGGAAGAAGCGATATTCGATACGAACAAAGTCGCCTTCTAACTGTACTGTGGTTCCAGTGGGACAAGGCTGAGTAACATTCCAAACAACATCCACTTTAACTTTGTTGTCTGGAAGAGTAGTCCACTGAGATGGATTGAATCTAAGGACATGTCCTAAAGGACTAGCAATGACGCGAAGATCAGAATCAAAGTGAAGACAAGGAGGTATTGAAGACATAGCAATAGTGAAGATATCATGATTAAGAGAAATTCTTTGTGGATCGGTGTCTACATCCATTGCATGTAAGATAAAGAGAAAGTCAAGAATAACATATGGTTTGTTCAACAAGACTCGATTCCTATCTTCTTCAATCTGAAACTCAAACATAAAGAAGTTTTGCCTGTTTGGTATTGGCTCTATATTGTAAGGAAAAGAAACCTCCCATTTTCTTTTAAGCTGATTTTGAACTTTGTAAAGAGGAATAAAGTGATGACTGCAGATTCTTCCTTTGAGTTTTTTCTCTAGGTTTAAAGTATCAACTTGTTGGGTAAGCTTCTTCTTCAGGAACACTATAGGTTCTTTAAGAGGAATGTTAAGTTGTTTCTCCATCTGGGTTGCTAGTTGAGAAGCAGGAGGTAAAGTTGTGAGTGTTTGGATTTGAGCTTTGAGTTGGGTAGATTTGTTTCCTGTTGCAGTTTCCTTTGAAGACGAATCGTTTGAGTCCATTACTAGCTTACCGTGCAGAGAGTTCAATATTGATGGGTGGGTTATGTCAATTCTACATGCAGTCCATACATTCATAAATACGTGTTGATTTTCGAGTATTGTGCATGCTTCCAAGAAGAATGTGTTGGTGTGGGTGTTGATTCCCAAGAAACCACTTTTTATTGATCCCGGTTTTATGTGAAGGGGTATAAACCAACGAGAAAAAGAGGTTCCTGTTTTGCAAATCTGATTATGGTGGATACCAAAACCCCATAAAAATATATCTGCTGACATCAAAGATATGTCATTTGGATTATCAGAGATTTTGAGTCTCCACGTGTTAACTGAAGAGCAAATTCTTAGACAGTTGTCTTATTCTCTTGGAATGGCCTGAAGTTTGTTCAGATGTAGACTGTAATCCTTTAGCGTGCTCCGGCCACCTCTAAGCTAGCAGCCACCTAAAACAATAAAGGATTAGAGAGGAAATTAAAGGAATGAAGAACTAATATGAAGAAAAATATAAAGATGTTTGAACTATATGATGAGAATTGAAGTCGGAAAGCTAATAAAAGAAAGAGTTGAATATTAGAGAGAGGCTAACTATTCAACTGAAAAGATAGATAAAAAGAAAGAAAAAAAGATGATGAATTATGATTATCTTCCTGCAGAATTGGGCTCAAGGATCCCTTTCTCCGATTCCAATCTTCAAGATTGGATCAAGAACATCGAGCATATGAACATCTAGTACTCTTTCCTTCAACCAACCAAAACTCACAAGAGTGTCTAATTCCAGAAAAATTATATTGTGATTGGATTTTCCGCAACTCAAAGTGATGCTCAAAGTACCTTCTAACTGTAGTATGCTTTAAGAAATTGAAAAAATGTTATCATTTTCGACCTTGGTGTTTTATTTTAGTGATCTGAACCATAAGACTGAAATATTCCAGGATTACTGTGTCAATATAAAATCTCTTTACAGTCATCTATTAGTTTGGGTCTCAACAGAACTCTGCAATTAGTCTCCTCTCATTATATGATCTATTGGGTCTCATCAGATAAGCTGCCATATGTTTATCAGAGTGCTTTGACATGGTTTGTGGTGTCAAATTTTCAGTAGTGGGCATTTGAACTTTCATCCCCCATTAATGGTCACAGAACTCTGCAAGTAGTGTGATGAAGAAAATTTGCTGCACTTCTTAAGCAAGAGACTACATTATGCAAAATAATATTGTTGTGCTTTTTAAGTTGTTTTGGGTATTATCTCTAACCTATACTATGGCATGATTCCTGCAGTGCTGCCACTTTAGCTGCTACTGCCAATGAAACTGCAGCCGAAGTTGTGGAGTTGGTTAAGAGTGATGCAAAGAAGATTGAGAAGGCTGGCCATATATCAAGACAACCAGAAAATTCTGTTTTATCGACATCAACTCCTTTGAGTATTTTTGCTTTTGGAGCTTCTACCAAATCAAGTCTCAGCAATGGTTTATTTACTTCTTCAAAATCCATAAATATCTTCTTCCATTTTTATCTCCCACATTCTCTCTCCAATCACGTTTCTAAACAAAGTAAGGTTAGCTTCATTATTTTTAGTAACCGAACCTCTTTATTCTCTCTCTCTAAATCCGATTCACATAACAAAACCTCCATTAAACTCAGAAAACTAGTTTCATCTTCATTAGAGCAGCTGTAAACACCTCCTTTAAATCAGATTTAATATTGCTTTCCATGTAATGTTAAAGGTTTTGGTTTCTTCTTTTCTGTTTAAGGTTTTTCATCTTCATCTTTAACTTTGTTCATCGATTTCATTATAATTAAATTTCTCTCTCTATCATCTAATCAAATCTTCATCATTATTCAGTATTTTCTCTCTCTAAGATTCATAACCGATTTTATGATGTTAATGTTAAATCCGTCTTTACAATTCATTTTATTCGATTAAGAAGTGTTTGTCTCTATGTATTTTGTTACTTTTTAGTAATTTTATGTTATAGATTTTGAGTTTTAGATCATTTTTTCAAATCTTCATCAAGGTTTCCGTCAAAGTTTTGATGCAGAGAAGATCTCGTACGATTTGTTATAACTGAATACAAATGATATATAATTTAAAATAAATTACGGATAGTTTACAATAAATTACATATCATTTTTGATCCAGAGTAGATCTAGTACGATTTGGTTGTAACAGAATGTAAACGATATATAATTTGCACGACATTACATGATGTTTACTGAACATAACACATGCATAACGCAAACATCTTCTGTACGATGTTTTTATAACATAATGTAAAATATATGTATTTTGTTACAAATTATTCATATTTTGTAAATAATATTAAAAACATCTTATAAATTTGCATAAATTATATGTAATTTATCCAACATTACGCGTACTTTTTCCCCAAAACAGTTGTCGTTTATAGTACAATAAATGTTCCAAAAAATGTATGTAATTTATTGCACATTATACATATTTTTTCACATAACAGTGACCTTGTGATTCAAACTAAAGTTATGCTTGTCTCCTAAAACATTATGAAGTTTAACAAACAGTATGCATAATTTATTCCATTATACATGTCGTTTCTAGTAAATTATACGTTTTGCTGACAAATGTATATGTTTTTTTTTTATAGTTTTGCTGTTACTTATGGAACTTCCTACAGAATCATCCAATCTAAGTAAGACCACGAAACTAAAATCTGATGGCTGGGATAAAATATTTACTGGAGTTGGTCATTTGTTTCCTGGTGGTGCAAAAGCATTTGGATATGCTCTTCGACAATACAGTGTAAATGTTATTTGTCCTGCTCAAGACTACATATGCTCTTCGACAATATAGTGTAAACGATTTTTTTGTAACAGAATGTAAACGATGTGTCACGTAACAGAAATTATATGTAATTTATTGAACATGACACACATACAGGTGATAAATTACGTTGTATACATGACAAATGTTGGTTTCCTCGTCATAAATAACATATAATTTACGTATTTGTTTCATAATTTATATTCGATGTGTATTTATGTATGAGTAAAAACGAAAACAAATGTTGTTGTAATGTTCCCAGAAAAATATACTATTTCCAAATCTGAAAATTAAGTGAGAGAAAGTGATATATAAGTTTTGTATATTAACCCCCAAATCACGCTAAATTGATCCCAGATAATATACTCTTTCCAAATCTGAAAGTTTAGTGAGAGAAAATTGATTTGAATCGAAAAAAATTGATTTGGTCCAAATTTGATCTGGTAAAGATAGAGAAAATTGATTTGGTCCAAATTTGTAAAGAAGAGAGAGAAAATTTGATTTCCTAATCTGTTTAGAGGAGAGAGAAATTATGATTTGTTTCTATCTGTTTTTTGTTAATAAATCCCCCAAATCACGCCCAAATTTGATTTCCTTCTTTTCAGCGTTTGATTAGTTTCTGGTAATGGCGTTTCAAAGATTTAGGTTAGGATTTTTGGAAACGTTTCGTTTTGGGAAAGTTTTGATTTTGTTTCCTATAATTTATCCCAGATTCACAGTTAATTAAGTCGTTGAAATTTTCGGTCCGGCCCCACAATTTAAAATCTCGTGAAAATTATTTGGGACACGGATGGAATTGTTGTATAGATAGTAAGGGTTTTTAGACCCAAGAGCAAAAGGACTAAAAATCTTTTTTTTGACAATATTGGACCCTAAACTCTTTTTGAACATTATTTTGGTCTATATACCCATGGACTATGCCTATATAACAAAAAAAACTTGTTTTGCTGACTGGGACAAAATAAATACAAATTAAGTGGGACAAAATAATTGCTCACCCATGCTTACTACGACCAGTAGTTATGCTCAATAGGATGAGTCATGCTTAGTAGGATGAGTTGTTTTGGAATATGAATTGTTTATTTTTTGAATTGTGATTATATGAATTGTTGGTTATTACATAGATTAAGAACAAATATCGCCATTCAAAACACCAGGTTACATGAAATCCAGTGGTCTCTACCTTTCCACCTCAAGTTATTTTCAGAAGAACAATTAATTATATAGGTACACAACCACACATGGATGGAATCACTCTCTTCGTCGGAATGGCGCCCTTTCTGAACCTCTAGGTTCTCTACCACCATACTAGAAACCTGCAATAGTTTTTGTGAAAAGATTAACCTAATTTCGATATGCAGTTACCTTCATCTCCAATTAACCTATATCAAGAAAGATCCAGTCAAAAATCAAGAGAAGAAAAAGATTATGAAGAAGTAGTGAAGTTAATGGGCTTTCTACTAAGGAAGAACACCAATCCTGTTGAAATCCCTCTTTTGGATTCAGATGCAAAACCATCTTCTGATTGGAGGAAAACCATAGCAGTCCAACTCATTACAAAGAAGACTTTCTCCATAAGTGTTCTGAACGACATAGTAGTTAAAATGTGGAAACCCTCCGGTGAAATAACAATTAAAGAATTCTATGGTGAGTCATATTTAATCCAATTCGAGAAGCTGAACGATCTGCATCTTGTACTAGAAGGATCACCTTGGCATATTCATGATGATCTACTCATAATAGAGAAATGTGAAAAAAACAAGCCACCAACAGACTACCTTTTCAACAAAGTAGACTTCAATATACAATTCTATGGATTGCCGATAGGTTATCTTACAAAGAAGCTGTATACAAGATTTCTTCTCAAATTGGTAAGACAAAGAACATTAAGGAAGAAGATACGTTGAAATGGGGAAGATATGCAAGAGCCAAAGTCGAGATTGATATCTCGAAGGAGCTAACTACTTCTATTTCTGTAAGTCTTACAAATGGTATGTACTGAAAAATTGACATAAAATACGAAAAATTGATTAAACTATGTCATTTCTGTGGAAGAATTGGTCATGTCATGTCAAATTGTGAAGTTCGATCACAATTACTCGAAGCTATATCAGAAAATTGGTCCGAGGAACTCCAAAAAAAGGCCAAAGAAATGCTCACTCCCAATTTCAGTGACAACATTAAAGCAGAGTTCAGGGCAAAATTCAATGAAGGATACAAGCACCGAAAGGTCAATCCCGGAGAAGACAACTACGCCTACCGGAAGTACGCTCAAGCACCGGTATAGGGAGAGGAACCAATGAGGAAATCACACGGAAAATCTTTGCAAGCAGATTTTGGTAAGTTGCAAGCTTTGATTGGGACAGAATCGGAAACTGAATCGTCGCAATCGAGACACATCCAAAACTCACAGAAAATTAGCAAAAGTAAGAATCTTCATAACTCAGGAAAGTCTGTTGAAAAGGAAATTCTTGGAAATCAATGTCAATCACAAACCATGGAGGATAATGAGGAATTAGGAAATAACAATATGCTCATTGAGAATACTCTCTTAGTGGAACCAACACCAGCACTGGCCGAGTCAGCGAGAAACGAGAAAGGCAAGAAAGCAAGTGCATCAGATGGTAATTCAGTTCTGGACTCAATGAAAGAAAAAAGTGGGTCTACTGAAATGAGTAACTCAAGCATGGAAACCATGGAAAAAAATTTAACAGTTAACAATGAGAAAAAGAAATGGAAACGATTAGCACGAGAGCATCATATGACTACTAAGATGAGTCACACAACTTCAAAAAGAGACAGAGAAGAAGCATTAAGCAATGAAATGGGTCAAAAAAAACCTCGAAAGATTGTGGTAACTTTGAGCTCAGGGGCAGTGGCGGCCAGCCTGGAAAGGTCGCACGATCAATGTTAGTCTTCAGTTGGAATTGTCGGGGGGTGGGGAATGCCCCGACAATTCAGTCACTCAACTCATTCCTCCGGACAACTAAACCAGCCATAGTCTTTTTGTCCGAAACTAAACTTTCACAAAACTCATCGAACAAATGGATTACAAAGATTAAGTGCCCAAACTACTACATTGTGCCATCTATGGGACTGAGTGGGGGCCTTTGGCTGTTATGGGATGACGATACAAAGATCGAAGTTATTACATCTTCTAAAAACCACATACACATCAAAGTTGAATTAATAGACAAATGGGACATGTTGTGTATTTATGGTCCACCAAATACAAAAGACAGAAAACAATTTTGGGGTTTCATGAGATCATTTAGTTACGAGCAGACTGAACCATGGTGCACCATAGGGGATTTCAACGATGTACAAAATAACAAAGAGAAATGGGGAGGCTCAGGATTCAACAGTAGAGCAACAAATTTGTTCCAAAGCATGATTAGTGAATGTAATCTCGTTGACATTGGTTTTTCTGAACCGGCCTACACCTGGGCTAACGGTAGAGACGAAGAGAGTCACATTAGAGAGAGGCTAGACAGAGTATTGACGAGCATAGAATGGAGGTTGAAATACCCTGACGCACAAGTAAAACATCTGCCCCGTTTTCACAGTGATCACGCACCAATAATTCTAAATCTATCGAAAAGAAAACTAAGAGGTAAACCCCCTTTTCGCTTTGATGCATTTTGGACTCAACACTCTAACTTTTTGCAGGTGATTGAGAAGGAGTGGACTGAAACAAGAGGAGAATTTCACAACAGGTTACCTGACCTAGCAAAGAGAATTAAGCTATGGAGCAATGATACAATGGGAAATCTATTTTATACAATAGAGGAAACAAAAAGAAGACTTTTAGAAATTCAAAAACTGCAGCCAACACAAGAACTCATTGAAGAAGAAAAAAATGTCCAAGCAAAATTAACGGAATTATATGTCATGGAAGAGAAATTTTGGAGACAACGAGCGAAGCAGAGTTGGATCACAGATAATGATAGAAATACGAAGTTCTTCCACCTATCAGTCTTGAATAGGCGTAGAAAAAATCAAATCAACAGTATTCGGTTAGTTCATGGAAATTGGTCGTCTGATCCAGAAAAGATTGCAAACAGATTAGTTACACACTTCTATGAGGCTTCTAGAGCCGAGACAACTACCCCACTGCCGCATAACTTTACTCTCAACTCAAAACCCTTAGAAGAAATACAAAATCGAAGTATTGGTGCTCCGCCTACCAAAGAAGAAATTCGAAATGTGTTAAAAGAGATGGGATCATACAAATCACCTGGTCCAGATGGGTTTTCAGCATTATTGTACAAAAAATGTTGGAATACTATCGGCGATGATGTAACTTTACAAGTAAAAGGTATATTTGAAACAGGTACCCTACCGAGCAGGCTAAACCATACATTTTTTGCTTTAATTCCAAAGAAACATAACCCCGAAAACCCTACAAACTTTCGACCAATATCACTGTGTAATGTTTTATATAAAGTCATTACTAAGATCCTAACAAAGAGAATCAGTCCTCTTTTGCCTATTTTAATTTCGCAGGTTCAGAATGCTTTTGTCCCTGGGAGGCAGATCGTAGATAACATCATTATATCACAGGAGATTTTTCACTTCTTAAAGCACACATCAGCAAAATCTAGATCGTTTGCGTTGAAGGTCGATATGACAAAGGCGTATGACAGAGTAAATTGTGAATTCTTAAGTAGAGTGCTACAACTAGTCGGAATTAAAGACAACACACATGACCTGATATTGAGTTGTGTGTCAACAACCACCTTCTCGGTCCTTGTCAATGGTAGACCAAAAGGCGAATTCCGAAGCAAAAGAGGACTTAGGCAAGGTTGTCCCTTAAGCCCGTACCTCTTTGTACTTTGCTCGGAAATTCTCAGCAGATTAATAGACAAAGCCGAGCATGAAGGGATATGTAGGGAGGGCAAAGATTTGTTTTGTGAGGTTGTTAATTAAGTCTGAATGAGTACACATTCTTAATTAATTTTCACGCGAACGAAGAATTGTTACCTCTTAAAAAATTTAGGGTTATTTTACACTACAATCAGATTCATGAACATACGAACTTTCCTTAATTTTATGGAACATCTAAGGTTATACTATGAAAATTTGAATGAAATAGATTTTCTCGCACCTTCATAAGAGGTCTAGACGATCATCCAATATCATTTTCATATTTTTACAATTCAAACCATAAGCAACCAGGCAAGCGATGAGTATATTAAGCGCCAAAGTGCAGAGAGAAAATAAGCATTCAGTTTATAAAACTAAAATACATCAAGAGAAATTAACCAAGAGCTAATCTAAACCTAATAATTCATAATGTAAACATCCAGGATGCGTATATGGTCACAGCATTAACGGCCTAATTTTAAGATCTTTAGTTTTTTTTTTTCGATCATTTTTTCCCTAATAATTAATTTTAAGTACAGTTTAATAACCTATAATTGCATAACATGTGAA
Source organism: Eschscholzia californica (assembly GCF_041429995.1). Taxonomy (NCBI): domain Eukaryota; kingdom Viridiplantae; phylum Streptophyta; class Magnoliopsida; order Ranunculales; family Papaveraceae; genus Eschscholzia; species Eschscholzia californica. Next base: position 42,806,940 of record NW_028238198.1, read on the forward strand.
TGGAGAACTGAACTTTAGTTCCTGGCATATCTTTTAACGTAACAAAGATGTGATAATTATTAGGCAACTCTTAGAATAAAAATACCTGACATAGCCTTTACAAAATTATACGTAATTCTAGTATTTAACGAATTCGCCCACGGCTGTTAGTTGAAGTTAACTGGCAGTTAATACTGAGCATGTTCCTAATTAATCAAAAGCTCAAATCTCTTTCACAAAATCATCGGAAAAACATCCCCACCTTTTAGGGAAGAAAAAAAAACTTGTTTTATCATCACATCTTATTACCTTCTTTTTCTAAGTATAAGAAAATTAGAATGATATGAAAAGTTTACATTTTAACAAAATCATTACATAAGATCCTTGAACAATAAGAAATTACAGAATTGTTTTTTAAAATTACGGCTTTGGAATCACGTGAGATGAAATCGGTTTATTTGTAAAAACTGAGACTCTTACAATGTGACATGCAAAGCGGTATATTAGGAAAATAGAAGCACAGAGTAAGTGAGATATTTCTAGAATCTAGAACCTTAGGATCCACGTCAGATGTGAGAAGTATGTCATGAAAACCATGGTTTTTCAAAACTAGAGGCTCATCGCCGTTGTTTGGAGAATTATTATGGGCTTTAGGTCTATATAAGAAGAACACCATAGACTCATTCTCTGTCATCCTAAGAAAATTTCTATCTGATATGATGGATGTGGCGTTTGAGATACACAAAGGGCAGGTCAAGGGGTTTATAAATGATGGTAAGTTTCTCTTATTTTGATTTTGTCCAATATATTTTACTTTGTCTGAATTTTTTCCTCTAATTTATTTTTGGATCTAAGTTCCTTCTTAAATTTCTTTCACATTTTTTTTATAGAATTGAAATGCCATGCCAATAGTGATGTTGGTGAAGTGAATATCTCATTATATTTCAGAAAAAAAAAAACGGATGATTCATTGAGCTCGAGCCCACACGGTGATTTGTGAGCTCGAGCTCCACAGCCGTTGATTTTGATAGATTAGCCCTCACAGTCGTAATTCCCTTGATATAAGGAAGTAGAAATCTCACATATTTTAAAAGACACAAATGACCTTTGATTTTTAAAGGCAATTCAGATCTTCTCTTTCTCTTTCTCTCTCCAAAACTTCTTTATCTGAAACTAAAAAGATATCAGCACTTTTGATCTATGAAATTTGCACATAAGTGTAGAAATTTTGCAAAGGACGATTCTTTTCCATATTTCAAACACATATTGATTAACTAAAACAAGACCCTCATTAGATTCGATAGAAAAAGTTCATTTTGGTCGGATTTGAGGGAAGAAAACTAATGCTTTTCATTCATGAAATTTGACATTGATCGACCTTTCGATTTGTCTTCTAATAGAAAAGATTAAACTCGAACATGACAACAATTTCGAATGATAAGTTAAAGTGGTACGGAACTTCGATTTGAATGTGTGAATCATTAAACTTGGAGAACTTCAAGAGATTTCATATATAGGGTTCAACTTAATCTTTAACTAGAACCAACAATCAAATAAGTGAATAAGAGAAAAAAAATTGCTTAAAGAAAAACCCAATATGTAAGAGAAAGTGAAAGATTGTCCTTATGCTTATAGCAAAGAAGGAAGAAGATGGCTGTGATGATTGAACACTTAATTTGGCTGAAGAAGACTTGAAGGAGAAAACCCAAGAAGATTTGATTTTCTATGGTATTTTTGAAATTTTGAGTATAGATAGGGGTTTATTAGTTACTGGATTTAACCACTCCTTCTTTTGAGGAAAGTACAGCTGTACCTTTTAAGGGCATTTGGAGATCGGCGGCTAGTGGACCTCAAACTAACAAATCAACGGCTGTGGAGGTCGAGCTCACAACTCACCGTGTGAGCTCGAGGTCAATGACTCATCCCTCAAAAAGAAATTGTGGCGACCTCCAAGTTACCCCTTAAATACGGTAACTAAATATCTCATTATATTTAAGAATATATGATTATGTATTTTTATCTTTTTAAAGCAAATTTTTTTTTTTTTACTTTGCCCCATTTCTTTCTCGATTGTCAAGATGTAGGTAGTGTTTGTTTGTTTTTTCATAATTAGATCAAAAATCTAATTTGATATTTGAATAGACTCAAGTCGATTCAATGTTGTATGATTTTTTATCTGACTCATGCATCAGTTTCATCTGAATAGTTGATTGAGATTGATTTTAATTCTATTCGAGTCAGATAAAAAAATAAGTATGAATTAAGACTTTATTAATCAGAAATAACTATTCTGAGCCTAACCATAATAAGTTTGACCTCGATGACTCAAGTTCAGATAAATCTGACTAAGACGAGATCAAATTTAGACAAAAAATAATGACGACATTATTTGTATTAAAGGAATTGAAATCTTCAATTATTACAATAATCTATATAATAAAACAGAAGAAAAAACGATGACTGGGACAAACATCTTTTTATAATAAAGGATATTGCCTAGAAGCCCTTCTCAAAATTTAAAATATAGTCCTTTGTAGAAATAAAGTTACCTATTTAAAAAACAATAATCTTTTCCTTATTAAAAATAAAAATTCTAATGTAAGAAAAAAAGAAACAAAATAAATTTCAAGGGTTAAAAAAAGAAATAAAAATCTCTCCCTCTCAATAAAATAATAACTAATTTAAGAGAAAATAAACAAAAAATAATACAAAAAAATAATAAGTAATAAAAATCTCTCTATCTCAATAAAATAATAACTAATAAAAATCCCTCTCAAGTGTCTGTGCCCTAGGGTACCGGATATACCCTATTTAAAGAAAAAAAATAACTGTGTTCTTCTTAGAAATAAAATACTCCATCCGTCCTAAAATGAATGACCTAATTTCTTTTTGGGTTATTTCCCTAATGGCCCCCTACTTTGTGACCAGCTTCCCGCCTGGCCCCCTACTTTACGAAAAATACCCATATGGCCCCCTTCCGTTATAACACCATCACTCTCTCTCCTCCATCATGTTTTTTCTCTCTGCCAACTCACGTCACATCATCTGTTACGCCACCTCATCACCATCTCCGACAGAGGTCGCCGGCCGGCCAAATTTCCGGCCGGCGACCTTCAAACTTTAAAAAAAAAAAAAAAAATTTTTTTTCTCTCTTCCTCTCTCTCTCTCTAAAATTACTCCGGCGAAGGGAGACCTTCGCCGGAGTGGTCTGTTCTTCAATGACATAGTATTAACACATGACATGATTTCAAATTCATAAAAAATGATACAAAGCGTGTTACTGCTGTGTGTCCTGTGGAAGATTGCAAATGGAGAGTGCATGGATCGGCACCATTAAAATGCGAATCTGTTCATTTTGAAAGACATGGAAATGAAACATGACTGTGCTGATTTCATTAAGAAGATCAAGAAACCCAAAATCAACAGTTCTTTTGTTGGTAAACTTATTCGTGATGATGTAACCAGAAGTCCAGATCGTTCCACTAAAAGTTTGAAGAACGATTTCTTGAAAAACTACGGCGTCCAACTTCCATGTTACTACACTTATGAGGGGAAGAAAGTTGCAATGAACGAAGCATTTGGCCAGGAAGGAGATTCATATGCAAATCTTAAATAGTATGCTGATGCCTTTTCACGTACAAATCCAAACAACATAGTTCAATTAGAAGTTGACGATGTTAGTCGTCGATTTCAAAGAATCTTTATTGCACCACATGCTTGTTTGGCTGGATTCAAATATTGTAGACCTGTTATATACGTTGATGGAACCTTTTGCAAAACTCGTTTTAACGGTTGCATTCTAGCTGCTGTTGCTAAGGATGGAAACAATGGTGAGTTCCTATACTCACATAAATTCAATATATTATTTCTTCAGTTTATATACTTTATTGTCATTTTGCGTACTTTTAAAATTTTCTTCATAATTTAGCATAAAGTATACACAATCAGACTACATTACCTATTCTTTACGTATAATTTAGACATATAGGATTACACTATTATGGATTTATCTTGCACAATTCAAAATTTCAGGTCTGTTTCCCTTTGCTTATGCTGTTGTTGACGCGGAGAATGACCTTAATTGGGAATGGTTTTTAAGTCATTTACGCAATGCTGTGGATATGGACAAGACATATACTTTTATTTCAGACCGTCATAATGGTATTATCAACGGTGTTAAGAAAATTTTCCCTACAGCAAACCATTCATTTTGTGTTTGGCATCTAAAGAACAATCTCAATTTAAGACTCGCTAATGGAGCTCGAAAATCAAAGTTCTTTCAATCTTTGATTTTCAAGGCAGCTAGAGCTACTCCCGAGTCTGAGTATAATAATACTATTAACCAGATGATACAGATGGGTGGTTCCAAAGTTGCTGCATTTTTTCAATCCTTAGACCCTGCATCATGGGCTGATTCATTCTTCCCCGGTCCAAGGTTTGATCAATAAATTTTTTCAAATTATCTTTGTGCAAATCACATATATTTGTTAATACATTATTCATAATTTAGGATGTTTAAATCATACTATACCGAAATTATGTATAATTTCATAAACATCATCGTAATTTAGGTTTGTTAAATTATAATGTAAACACCTTTTTTAAGTTTTTAGATCAAGACATAACTATAATATTTTGTTTGGTTCAAACAGATACACAACAATAACTTCTCAACTATCGGAGTCCTTTAATAATCAGATCAGATATGCTCGTGTACTCTCAATTACAGCAATGTTGGATGCAATACGGACCCATATAATGAACAAGATGAATGTAGCACGTGAATTGTCTAAGAAGTGGACTACGTTCTTGTGTCCAACCATCACTGATCTTTTGAAATCTAAACATGATAGTGCAGCTACTTGGAATTATGCACAGGCTGCACCACTCATATTTGAGGTTTATTCTGATCCATCATATTGTGTTGATCTTCTAAATCTGACTTGTACATGTAGAAGGTGGCAGGTTGATGGTGTTCCTTGTGAGCACGCCATGTTGTGCATTAAAACTTTGGCTGACGATCAACAAGATTGTTTCTATGATCCTATATGGACAACTGAGTCTTATGTTAAGACTTACCAGGAACATATAATGCCAATCCCAAATTATGATGAGCCTCGTTCATTTGATGAAGAGTCAAAAACACTTCCACCGTTGATTCGTCGTAGACCGGGTAGGCCAAGAACATTACGGATCGAGAGCTCAGGGAACATTCCCAAAAAATTGAGGATATGTGGTAGGTGTGAACAACCTGCCTACCACAATCGCTCAACATGTAGGGTTAATATTTGATTTTATTTCTTCAGTTACCGTATATACAATGTATCTCCGGTTCTTATTAATGACAATCGAATTAGTAAAATTTCATTTTTTATGTTAAATTTTTCATTATGTGGCAATAAGCTTGCACAATTTATTATAAAGTATACATAATACAGTATTAACATTTCAGGTATTTTACATACATACAATACTGTGTACCATAAATTATAATAATTTATGGTACATCATGAATCACCTTTATAAAACTTACTTAGTGTATATCAGTACACATTATAAATTACTTTATCTAGATGACCACTAACATAAATTACTATAATTTAAATGACAATTCAAACATTTATAGGAAAAAAACATATAGAAATATGTCATTAAATTGATTTTTGGTTCAAATACTTCGAGTTATTACATTTGACCAATAACGTACCACTAAACAAAATCATAATCTCAATTAAAATTCTTTCTCCACTGATCTCTGGTTTCATACAGAAGCTCGTACGTCACTTGCGCCCTCTTTCGTTGTGCTAAATCCGTCCAATCTTCGCTAAGATATTGATTTTGTACTCCCCATTTGAAATGTTTCATGAACAACAACTCCATTTGTAGCATTATAAATGGACCACAATCCGCACTGTCCATCATTTTTTAATTATCGAAAAATCAAACCATGAAATAAGTAACATCAAATCAAGCTGTATAATACTAATATGTAAAAGAATATAACAAGTTTGTTACTTACTTTTCTCCTTGTTGATGATCATACGGCGTATTCAACTCCTTACATTTCTTTTTAAATTCAGGACTGACATATTGTATTTCATGAAGCACATCAAGTATCTCCTGCGCATACTTCACAGCATTCTCTTCGCAAACTTTACGTAGTTGGATGTCGAAGAATAACGAGTTGTAGTGTGTCCAAGATTGATCAAAATAATCAAACACAAGCAACGTCCAATGGATGCCCCTACTTACATCTGTAATCATCACATGACACATTGGTGCAACTATATAAGACAGCAGCCCTATATCAGCCTCATTTAACATCCGATCTTTGAATAGTGCATTTATGTTTGCTTTGGTTGCCTTGCATTTTATCATTGTCTGTTCAATAAACATTCAAGATTTGCACGTTAAGTTTGCATCTTTTCATATAAAGATTAACTTAAACATTAAACAAAATGATATAGTTCACGTAAATTAAAAATACTTTACAGGCCATAACTAAAAATTTATGGTCTGAACATACTTTACCCATAAATCTGCTACAAGATGCTAACTGTTCTATTTCAGCAGTCATATTGTTTGATAAATTATGTGTACTTCATCAAACAATATTAATAACATAATAAAACTACACTAACAATTTCATGTAAAGTATGTATACTTTCTCAAACAAAGATTCAAAACATAATGGAATGTATCTGAACACTTACCCATAACTCTGCTCCAAGAATGAATACTTCTCCAGCTCCAACCATTACTTCCGAAAATAAATGTTTTGCCCACCAATTTATAATCTGAGCATCTGTCTCGCAATTCATCATTAGTAGGTCCAACTGTCTCCCTCTGATCTCACTCATGATTTGATTTGCCAAACAAGTGTTCTGCATGTCAGTTATTGTTAGTCCAAAAAGAAATATTTGTAATACTCATAAATATAGTATTTCATAAAGCTCACATAATGTCAGTTACAAACACAATACTAATAGTTCAACAACATAACATCGTAATCAAAATAGAACATCTTTAATACATAGAAAATTCATTACGTGTTTTTCCCTCCTTTGTTAAACTCTTCCAACAACTCCTTTTCATCATCTTTAACTTGTTTCCATACTTTGCTCTTCTTCCAGTTGCATAGTTTCTCGTCAACATCTGATGCTGGTTTCTTCCCCTTAGTATCTTCCACAGTTTCCACATTAACGACCTCCTTATTCGACATTGTAGCATTCTTCTTAGTAACCTTACCTTCCATTAATTTTGGATCTGCCTTTTCAGTATGCTTTCTTGTTCTAGGGGCTTCCTTCACTCTCTTGATAAGAGAATTTTTCTTCGGTGTTTTAACAACATCATCTGGTTTTAATCCTACTCCCTTTGAAGCTAATTTTGACTTTGTCCTTGGCTTCTTGACTGTCTTTGGTGAAGGCTCTACAAAATCATCATCTTCATCTATGTGCACATCTTTTCCTTTGTAACATTTTGCAAGTTCTGCTATACAAGCAAAGTCATTTGGATCATTATCATCAATACCCAGCGAAAATGTTGGGGTGCTACTATAAACTCTCTCTTCAACCATTTGATACTTGACTATGGCTGTGCATGACACATTTTCATCAGGTTCTGAACAAGTAATAAAAATAATATCTGATAAAGCATGCATAATTTTAAATTTGTATAAAAAAATTTCATTCAGACAAGCCATAATTGTCTATAAAGTACCTATAATTTATAATATTGAAACATAGTAGTTCTTGCAATTATGCATAAAGTAAGTCATGTTATATGATATTTTTCATAAAATTTAATAGAAAATGTCTCACCAAAGTTGTTACCATCATCATTGTTGATCTCACTCTCCTGTTGCTTATCACCATCATCAATTTCAGTTTCCCCAACATTTTTATCTTCTTCTTTTTCACCATTATTTTCTTCACCACCTTCCGTTCCATCTTCTTAACCTACATCTTTATCTCCCACATTATCTTCATCACCAAAATTACTTTCATCATTTCCATCATTAACTTGATCTTCACATTCCTTCACATTAACTTTTTCCTTCAACTTAAGTTGTTCTTTCAACTCAGCTATTTCTTTTCTCAACATTTCTATTTCAACATCTTTACACTTCATTCCACTCTTTAGAGATTCTATCATCTCCAGCATATCAATATTCTGATCATTGGTTAATTCAATATGTAAAATTTTCACATCACCCAACTAACATAAGATATAATTTTACATAAAGTATGGTATCTTTCAATAAAATCTGACAGAGAACATGTAAAGTATGCATACTTACAGGTAAAAGAAACAGGCAACCAGATGCTTTGGTTGGTTCTTCAGCATGTTTGTCAATGGTTTCCATCATGTAAGAGTGTATTTCTCTTAGCCATGACACCCTATTGATAGCCCTTCTCGACATGATGTTCTTATAAATGCTTGGCAAAACTGTGAAACCAGCCAAAGTTGCAAACAGGAAGTTGGCTGCTAACAACATGATTAAAAGACTTACAAATTCAATTGCTGGTTCATGGTTTCTAATACATCTCTGTAGTGCCATTGCAACATATGCACTTGAAATTCCCTTGTTTTTGTTACTTGACTTTTTTATTGGTTCCTCAAAATATTTCATTAGAAATGCACACTTGAAGGGATCTTGTTCATGAAACCTTGGAAAAGCCTCATATTCTGCACCCTCCATTGGCATCCCAAGCAATAGTGGTACATCTTCTGGTTTAAACTCTAACTCAACCCCACCAATGATAATTTTTTTTGTCGATTTTTTGTATCGACATAGAATATCTAGTATTGCACTAATTGGACGAGCGTTATAGTTTTTCGTAAGGATGAACCCCTCTGCTATGGATTCAAATAGCTTTGAGAAAGGTGTATGGCCAATTTCTTCCTTCATTTCTTCCGTCATGTACTGACGGTGGCTTGTTATCAACTCGATGGTTTGCTCAAGCTGTATCTGAATGGATTGAAAGTCTTCCCCTCTGGAATTATCTTTTTCTCCCCAACTATGTCAACAGTACGACAATTGTTATCTTTTTCCTTCCCTTTCTTGGTTGTTGAGCCTGCTCCCACCTGTTACATAAATTTTTTAGATTTATATGTAAAGAATAACACATTACATGTAAAATTATCTATAATTTTTTGATTTAATTTTCAGTAATTACTAAAACGTAACAATAAATCATACCTCTTTGACAGAAATAGTTTTGTTTTTCGCCTTTTTCACTACTTCACCTTCTACATTTGCCGAGATTTCTTTGTTTTTCGATTTCTTAGCAGGAGCTATTTCTTCCTCTAATGCTTTTCTTTTAAAAGGGCTTCTTCTGACTGGTGTAGAATCTTTGGATGCTTTAGGAGCCATTTTTGATTTTGGTGCCATTGAATTCTCCTGCAATAAAAAATTAAAATGTTTTGATTCTTCAAGAACCCTAAAAACAATATTTATAAGAAATTTCGTGTAATTTATACATCATAAGCAAAAGATAAGTAACATTATGAAACCTAACAACTTAAAAAACCGATCAAAACCCCTACAAACTCACAAAATCGGCCAAAAAAACAAAACTAACCCTAGTCCCAAAGATAAGAAAGAATCATAAATTTATTGAATGATATCAAAACTATTCTTCATTATCACAAAACATTATGCATAATTTATCAAACAGATCCCAAAAATATGATGTAGTACAAAGCTTTTAAACCTCAATATCTAGATCAGAACAAAAAAAACCCTAAAAATCACAACAAAATCTTACCATAACGATGCAACTAACTTCTTTATGATGTAAATTTAACATGCAAAATCGGTTTTATAAGAGATTTCACCTGACAGTAACGATGGTTCAAAAATCAAACGACGAAACTAAACGATGAGGCATTAATCACAACGATACCTTTTCACCTGAATCGGAAACCTCAACCGGAATGTTGAAAGTAAGAAGGTTGATGAACAGCAAGATTTCTTGGCTCTTGGAAGATGGCGATTCAGAGATTTAGTTAGGGTTTTTCACCGTTTCGTTTTAGGTAAAATTTGGTTTTTACCAAATCAGTGAAAAGTAGAGAGAGAAAGTTGGGTAGGTGAAAATATCTAATTCCTATTAATAACCCAACAATCACGCTTTTGTTCCGTTACAAATATTCTCGCTGGGTCCACAATGAGAAATTCGGCTTTATTAGTGTAGGGACACAGGCGTAAATCTTACATGATTTATAAGGTTTTTTTGTCTAAAGTGTAAAAGGACTAAAAATCCATGTTTTAACAAGATTGGACCCTAAACCTTTTTTGATTATTATTTTGGCCTATATACCCACGGACCCTATTTTTTTTGTTAAAGTTAAAGTTTATGTTAACTGTTTTCTTGTAAAAGTCTATAAATACATGTATTAATGATCAAGTAAAGTTTCACCTTAATTCCCAATATTTTGTGCAAAAACTTTTATTTTTACATATTATTCTGAATTTATTAGAGCAAAAGGGTCAGAGATAAACGATAGTGAAGAGCAAGCTTGCTTGTCCCCGATGTACTCACATATATCTAGAGAAGGAGAGCAAGATTGCAGCTAATAAACAGCTTTTCGAACTCAACCATATTAACACGGTTTCCAAGATGTACCTTCTTTTTTTAAACTAACTACGGTCTATGATAGTAATTACAGTGACATTGATACATCAAAGATGTGATAAACGCTATACCCGCCTACATTAAACTCTTACAAAAACGAGCTTAAAGCCCAAATAAACTATGGCCTAATGGCCTAAAGCCCAACTACATTATTTATACCTTAATAACTCAAGTTCAATAAACCATGGAATCCACCTCTTCCGGGAATCGAAAGTGGGACCTCTAAAGTTTTGGAGTTTATGTCAACATTATCGACTGCTATGGCTACCAAATGTTAACCCAAGATGTACTTGACGGCCGTAAACTTACTCCTCATAATGGTGTTGAAGATCAAATGTTTGGGGTTTGCCGATGAGGGGGTTATTCTCTCTAATCAAGAGCAGATGTCGCAACAAGGAGCTAAACAATATCCCACTAAGCCTATTTGGTTTAAGCCAAAAATTCAGTTTGCCCCTTAAGTGTAATTTCAATAACTTCTCATGCCCAACATCCACTTCAAACTTCCAAAAATATCATGTTTTAAAGATTTATGTTGTGTGTGTTTCTTTTTAGGTGGGTGGGGGGGGGGGGGGGGGGGGATGAATTTAAATTAGCTGAGTTATTTTACAAGTTATATGTGTTGTTTTCAATATCTGAATCATGTTTGAAATAAAATTTTGACATTTTTACCCCCAATTGATCTTTTCACAAAAAAACTAATTTCTATTTTCTATTTTTTCTTCTTTCTTGACTAAATAAATACAAAAGAAAACCGTAATCAGTATTCTCCTCTCTCCTTCTCCTTTTCTCTCCCTCTCACCAAAGATCAACAAGGCTCTCTCTTTACGGATCTCTAATCTCCGATCACCTTATTCATCATCAATCCTGGCGAGTGAGTTACAGGAATCTCATTACTGAAAAGATTGTAAGCAACTTTAGGATGTTCATCTTCATCACGGGCAAAACCTTTTTCAGGGTTTTTCCATATGCGAATACTACTAATGTTTATGGTGCCGTTAATTTTTCCTGATCACTCTACAAACTTCACTCTTTCTAAATCTCACTTGACATTGTCGAGGGTTTTACAGTGTTGATTGATGAAGACGGAGGGAATGGTGGGTATTGGGGTTTGAGAAGTTTTATAGACAATGCCCGAACATGTTAAAGGCAATGTATCTTTTTTTACCCAAGATTTGGTCAAAAAAATTGACCAGGTATGATTAGAGGCAATGCCCAAATTTGAGGGTGTTTGTCACCCTCGTTTTCTTTTCCACTTCCTCTGGCAAAATGTCACCGACGAAGACCTAAAATAAATTATTCATCTTTTTTCCATCATCATTTTATTTTAATTCAACAAAATGAGATATTTTCATAGTAAAATTAATCCAAACACCTATTACTTCGAAAATAAAACTTCAGTTTTCACTACATAGTCATTAACGCATAAGATCATTAATCGAAAAGAATAAACCCTAAAAACAAAACATTCATACTGAAATCCATTCTTCAATAGACTTCAATATGGGAAGCGACTATCGGCGCCTCCTAAAAATGTTGTAGGGGCCTCCAAAGAGAGTTTGACTAAGGTCAAACTCCGACAACTATAGGCGCCCCCAATTCGGAATGATAAGTCCGAAGTCCAAATCTTGTCTTCAGACTGGGCTAGTCCGAGAGAAGACGGACCGTCTAACCCGAAACGTTTCGGACTAGCCCAATCCAAAAGGTTGAAAATTATCAGAAAAGGGTTATTCTCTTCAAGCTATGGTTTCCAAGGATTCCAGCTATGATTTTCATCTTTTTCCATGGATTCAGCAGCTGAAAACATCTTAAATGGTTAGGGTTCTTCATTTCGAGCTATGATTTTCATATTCTTCCATAAGATTCAATCCTTGAAAAACAAAAAATAGTTAGGTTTCTACATTTCAAACTATTGTTTTAATGGATTCAAGCTTCGGTTTTCTTCTTTTCTCATGAAAATCATCCGAAATGTTTAGGGTTCTTCGTTTCAAGCTATGGTTTTGATGGATTCAAGCTATGGTTTTCATATCTTCCATGGATTCAAAAATTGAAAAACCAGAAATAGCTAGGGTTCTTCATTTCAAGCTATGGTTTTCATAGACTCGAGCAATGGTTCTTTTCTTTTCTCATGGGTTCGAAAGATGAAAAAGTCAGAAATGGTTAGGGTTACTATAATCGGTCAACGGCTATACAAATCTCTCGTTTTAGAGAAAGTAGAGAAAGAAGAAAAACAAGAATGAACGAAGAAGATGAAAAGGAAAGGGGAGTGCTCGGGAGGCGCCTCCCGGGCTGTACGGGGTCCGCCTACAGATGGGAAACCCCTATAGCAGTTTTGGAAGGCGCCTATAGAGGCACCCTTTCAATATCATCAAATGAAATTTTTTCATAATCTCACTTCTAGATAAAGTACTAAAAATAGATAAATGTTTAATTTGGTCACAGTGTATGTTTTGATTAAAATCAGGTAACCTCTTATTTCTAGATAATCCAAAAACAAATTTAAAATCTGAGTTAGTAAAAAACTACATGTTCTTTTCAGTTTTGAACCTTTCTTCGAAGCGAGATTTGGTTTCTTTTTCGACAGTAGACTCTAGGGTTACGATGTCCTTAAAATTTGATTTCTTACCAGTTTTAAAAATAAAAGCATACTAAAACCTTTCTTCCTCCTCAAATCCAGACCCGTAGAGAAGAAGAAGAATGAAGAACAAGAAGAAGATTTGATTTCTTTCCAGTTTTAAAAACAAAAGAATACTAAAACCTCTCTTCCTCCTCAGGTCCAGACCGGTAGAGAAGAAGAGCGAAGAACAAGAAGAAGATTTGATTTCTTTCCAGTTTTAAAAACCAAAGAATACTAAAATCTTTCTTCCTCCTCAGGTCCAGACCGGTGAAGAAGAACGAAGAACAAAGAACAAGAAGAAGATTTTATTTCTTTCCAGTTTTAAAAACAAAACTAATAGAGAGAGAGATATGAGAGGAAGGAAGAGAATGAACAGAGAAGAATGAAGAACAAGAAAGAAGAAGAAGAAGAATGAAGGGAGAAGATGATGAAAGAAGAAGGGAGTGAAAAAATACAGTTATCGACGACCGACGGCAACCTAACGACAATTGACGTTGTTAGGTCAAACATGTATTTCCTCTTAACACACATTGCTTTTAACTGTATGGGAAAATATTCTCCCAACGAGGTGCCTGTAAAATAATAGAACAACTGCTTCGTAAGGATAAAATCCGCGAGGCCCGATCACAAGGCTCGATAATGGCCCAAGTCGCTACTCTGACCGTCGAATCAATACCCGCTTGACATTAAGCATATCTGACACGTGTGACCCGATAGCTACCTGCCAGTATTAAGCTATCTTACGACCAGAGGATTATTGCGCAATCCGTAACCACACTGGTGTTAAATATCTCGTATTTACCACTAAAAGACGGACGTTACCGACCAGTAGCTTATCGTATACGCGGTAACATCCTGGTCGTCCCTCGAGAAATTCAAAACTCATCGGATGGTCGGTACATCAGATCCCCTATCCCTTAACGTACCTCTCAGGAGTAACGTCACGAAATAACTACGTCGGTTACTAGCTGGTCGTCATCAAGACGAAACCCCCCCCCCCCCCCTCTACCACTATAAATAGAAGAGGCTACATTCAGACTAAGGCATCCAATACTCGGTAATAACAATCTAGTCTACTTCATCTTCTCCCACTCACATATTCTTTGATAAGCCTCTCAAAGATCTTCCTATTTTCCCAAAGTCTCTGACTTATTGTCTTACAAGTTGGAAGATAAGAGCTTGGTAGTCCCATATTGAACAGTAATTAGCTAGCTGTATCGACACCATACCACCACCACCTTACTGCATAAAAGAGCTTTCTTGTCTAATCTATCTCTCAGCAGTAACTAGCTGGCCGTATCACCATCCTTATACGACCACCCTCTTACTACATCACACATCTAGCAATAAGAAGCTAGGCGTATCAACATCGTCCATCTACAGATCCTCACCGTTCGATCCATTTACGATCAGAGGCTTATTGCAAGACTCAATTACGACCAACAACTTACTGCAAAACCCACTTACGACAAGCAGGTTATCATCACGATACCATTACCATCACCCTCTTCATTACAGTAAGTATATCACTAGCGTGGAGATCTGTTCCGACAACTTTACGAGTCCCGACACCTAAGTACTCTGACGACGATTACCCTTCTATCGCCCACTTTGACTTTCTTATTTCATTTGACCGAGTATCTAACTTGACCGTCGGAGCCCCATAAGCCGACACCATCCCGGTGTCCCAGACGCATCCGACCCGATCTGACAAGACTTTCGAATGTCAACCCGTTGACTGTTGGACTTTCCGACCCGTAGATAATCGTCTACATTAACCAAACTAGGAATCGCCTTTATCAAGATTGTCTTTAACAACTTTGGGCATTGCCTATAAAATCACCCTTGGGGTTTTATATGGGTAAGTAATTTTTCATGGAAGTTTCACCTACTACTCCTGCTAGTTACCCTATTTCTATTTAAAAAAAAAATAACTTGGTGGTGGTGTTGTAATAGTCTGCTTCTGGTATTTTGTTGTGGTGGGGGTGGTTTCACTCTAGCATGTGGTGGTGGTGTTATGGTCAAGTGGTGGTGTTCGTGGTCTGGTGGGTGGTGGTTGTGGTCACTAGAGGTATGGTTTGGCGGTGGTGAAATGTTTTGATATAGAGAAGAATTTTTTTGAATCATGGGGGCATAATGGTCATTTGAAGCATTTAAAAAATTAGGGTTATATTTCGGACTTGTTTTGAAGTCTGAAATGTTATGGTTCTATTTCAGCCTATTCAGGCCAGATCCAAATTCAGCTAGACTTTCAGATTGCTTTAGATTAAATAACAAATATCTAAAATCTGAAGTGCAGATTTTATTTAGATCTGAAAATATAAAAAAACAAACACAACTTTAATAAAGATATCCGCTACTTGATCCGGAAACCCGGACCTGCATTCATACAAAACAATTTGTAAAATTGGCTACCAACCCGCCATACACTAGAGTGAGAGAGAGATCTAGAGAGATAAAAGAGTATACCCCCATTTAACCACAAGATAAGGGGTTTTGTAGCTGGGTCATCTTCAGCTTCCATGAGTGTGAAGGCACCCTTTAACAAACTAACCCCATCTATATAACAATTTAGCTAGTTTTTTTGCCATGTCATAAGTGGCGTTTATAAATCTTGGCGTTTATAAACAGTTCAGCTAGGTTTTTTTGCCATGTCATAAGTGGCGTTTATAAATCTTAGCCGTGTAATCTTTATTTGTAAATCTTAACCGTCGTCTTGGAATCCTCAAATCTTTATCCGTTGTTTACCTGCCCATGTGTGATTCATCAAGCTGTGCTTTAAAACTTGAGTTTTGAAATTCTGTTTTGACTTAATCTCATCTTTATTTTTTTATCTTAGTTTTTTTTTTCAGGTAATGTCCTCTTCTTTTGTTAATTTTTTGCTAACTAGGTTCCCACCGCGCCCTACGGGCGCAGTAGATCCCTTTTGGCTGCGCCGTCGTGTCAAGAATATTGTAACAGTTGAATAGCCATTTTACATGTAGAGAAAACAATAATTATACATTAAACAACTAAGAGTAGAAGTTAAATACTAAGCTATTTACATTTTAAAAAAAAAGAATTACATTTAAAAAAGAAAAATAATATTTCATTGAAGCCTGAACTATAAAATAGATATGAGAGACTGTTTTTTTTTACAGTGAAAAGATATCAGTCTCGCAAGAGTCCTATTTATATATTTTTCGAAGTAGTTACTTTGGGAAGTTTTTCATAAAAAAAAACGATCAAGAATGTGGAGGAGAGATTTCTCCCCACTAATTTCTCTTCCTCCCATAATTATTGGTGGGTTAGTTATTTAGATCTCTCTCACGATTTTCTAGTTTTTCATAAAAAAAACGATCAAGAATGTGGAGGAGAGATTTTCTCCCCACTAATTTCTCTTCCTCCCATAATTATTGGTGGTTAGTTATTTAGATCTCTCTCACGATTTTCTACTGTATAGAAAAAAAAAGAGGAATGTATGGGTAGTAGTTACTCGAACCAATTTTGGTTGATTTACATAGATACCCTTCTTTTTGTAGTCTGTTTACATAAAAAGATTTTATATCATCTGTCGGATGTGCTCCCAACCAAATCTCTAAAATAAAATAGACGGTCAGACTTATCCCCTGGATAACTGACTGACCTGTTTTAATATAATAGATGTGTGAATCTTTAACTCTAACTTTTTTTTGCAGATAATATCATCTTCTGTGGTTGTTTTTTATTTTTATCTAATCGTTTTTCCTCTTTGCAAGAAACTTCTTTTTTGTTGTCCATAATGAATCGTGGTTTGCTAATTGATGTTATGTTTAATCTTGCAGGAAAAATGTGAGTAGCTGACAAGTATTTGTTTCTGAATATAGGTTTCCTGTTTTTATGTTGAGGGGGAAAGTATTTTTTTTTCTAAAGTTTTAATGTTCTCGAATTTCTTTGATTCGATTTTCTCTCTATTTCATTCTACTGATTCACTTTGTACTAATCTTCTTTTTCTTTGCAGAAAACATATTTTTTGAATTCACTCACATGACGGTCGTGGATATTATTGACCATTTTCTGCATATGATGTTGTTGGCAAAGTTGCTCATTTTGTTTTCAGGGAGAAAAGGAGATATATAAAAAATGATTAATGGAGAATATGAATTTTGTGTTAGAGAGTAAAGAAATTCCCACATTTTAGTATAATTAGATTTGGATAAACGAAGTGGAATCTTTTGTCGAAGAATTAATAAAAATTTGATAGTTCTTTATCCAAGAGTGTTAAAATTATGAAAGCAAATGGTGGAGTCTATACCTTTTGCAAGAACGAATTGAGATGAGAGTGAAAATTGTATGGAATTCTTCAAAGAGACCGATGCTATAGAATATATATATATATAATTCGTTATTATATTGGTAATTTTGTCTATTGTTGTTATATGTTATGATAATGGTGCAAAAAAGAAATTACTTAATCATCAAACTCATTTTCTTTTGATGGCTGATAAGAAGATATGTGCAAGTGATGGATCATTATATTTATGGTCATCTTCATATCTCACTCTCCGACTCTCTAACTCTCTTGAACCATGTTATTAATAATGGTTTGTTCCACGTAGTGTCAGACTCACAATATAAATTTTAATTTACTGATTTTAATTATGTTTTTGGTAGAAGTAATGAGTCTTTTTTAGAGGCTTTTTACAAATATTAATGTGTCAATAATCTCAAACATAATCAATTTTTTTTTCGAATCTCTCTTTCTTTTGTTGAAGCAAGTCTAATTTCACTTTCTTTTTTTGCATGGTGTCTAATTTCACTTGCTCTCTATTTTTTACAGATTAAAGATGTATTAAGATGTTCAATTTTAAAGAGGATGATTGGATTCCTTTTCCAGTTAAATCTTTGTATTTTAAAGAGGATAACATTTTTCCAGTTAAATCTTTGTTTCTCGCATTGTATAAATTTTATGTTCTCTCCTTTTTCCAGATTTAGGTTTTTTTAAGTATTTTTTCTTTCCTCTTTTTTTCTCAAAGTTGTATGGATATGTTGATGAACAATATGATTTAAGGTGTTTGTAGTAACAAGTTAAAGTCGTTCTTTCAACAAAATAAAAACAAATTAAAGTTGTTGTGTTCACTGGATTATCAAATTAATGTAACTATTTGATTAGAAAAATGGTCTCACGCACTCATGTACAATATTATTTTTTTCATTTAGTGTAATTTCTTTATTTAAATTACAATGAATATAAGTGTGGCAAAAGGATCCCTTTACCCACATACATTTTGTTTAATTTCTTTTGTAGTTTTGGTTTGGTCCTCATAGTTGTCTTTTTTTTCCAAATGATTTCTGAAGTCTGACTTCCATTTGAGTGAATAGAAAAAAATATTTTCAAGAAAGATAAAAAGTAAAGACAAAGATTCCTACAAGAAAAAAAATAATGTATTGCTTTTTGACACATTTTTGCCAGATAGAAAAAAAATAAGGAAATTATTGTTATGAGAATTATTTTAACTAGGCGCCCTAATAATTATAATACTTATCCAACAACAATTTGTTTTACCTTTACTTTATTTTTGTTGGATAAATATTATAATTATTTTTATTTTATTTTCTTTAACAAAAATTATATTTAATTTGTAAAATTTCTTTTCCTTAAATTATTAAAAAAATCATGATCTTTTATGCTGAGCACAAATGAATGTTTAAATATTTTAAGATTTTCAACATTTTATCAATTTTATGCTACTTTCTTTGAGAGAGGCCCGTAATATTGGATCTTAAATTTATATTTTCTTCTCTAATGGAAGGTGATTTTTGCTTATTCGTTTCGCTATTAACTAGGTATCTTCCGCGCCCTGCGGACGCGGTCAATCCCGTCGGGCTTTTGCCAGTCGTAGTCGAAATTTTTCACAGTACAAGCACGGAGGGTTCAGGCATTCGCTCAGATGCACGTACTACGTTGTCTACGTAAATCGTCGTCCGATGTCACACGGACCTGGCGGAAACCTAGACGTGCTGGCACCACATAATATTAAAATAGGCCAAAAAACGTGCTAGCACGTCTAGGTTTTCGCTTGGTCTGTGTGACATCGGACGACGATTTACTTAGACAACGTAGTACGTGCATCTGAGCGAATGCTTGAACTCACCGTACTTGTGCTCTGAAAAATTTCGACTATGACTGGCGTAAGCCCGACGGAATTGATCGCTCCCGCAGGACGCGGGAGATACCTAGTTTAGATAGAATACGAGAGAGATAAAAGAGAAATAAGAGAGAGAGATGTTATTTAACAAACTAAAGCTCATATTTATAGACCAGAGGCTAGTTAACATTACAACCTATGTTATTGGCACCATTCTTTAGTGCGGAAGCAACCATGAATGTCAAGGCACCCTTTAATACCAAAACTCCGTGTTTTTTTTATGAGATACCACCACTCCATGTTATCACAGTATGGCTGAATTGTTTCTCCATTGAATTAAATGATAAATTAATAAGCACTGAGAAACATGTCTTTGGTTTTCATATTTCATCAAAAAAAAATGTGTCTTTGGTTTTCATGGCCCCGCACTCTTTCAATACAACTTGGAGACATGTTTCTCCGACCAATATTCCTACGTGGGGCTTCCGAGCTGACCAATTCCTATTTCGGGACATGAATCACTTTAAATAATGTCAATTTTAAATATTATATTATTTCTCAGTCGTCGTCTTTTCTGTCCTTCACAAATAGAAGTAGAAATCTATTATGTTAAAACAGGTCAGTTAGTTATCTAGGAGATAAGTCTGGCCGTCCATTTTATTTTAGAGATTCGTAAGGAACATATCTCACGGATGATATAAAAACTGAAATTGGTTAGAAAATATTACCACAATAACAACTACCCACTTATTTCTCTCTACCCACGTATTTCTCTCCCTATTTATAAGTCGGTTGATATTTCTTCCTTGATAAGATCGTGGGATTGTGAGAACCTAGTTGTTATAAAGTTGGGCACAGAGTTGTGAAAGGCAAATAGGTTTTTGAGGAGAGAGAGTCTCCCAGCTGACTTTAGCCAAAAAGCATTCATCTCTCCCTTTTTTCCTCAAAGAAAACCTAATACCACTAACAAAGCAAGTAATCGAAGATAATCCAACCGTTAATCTCAACATGCAATCACGCAAAAAAGCCAACAACAAACAATAGTCAACATCAAAGGTACCTTGAGGCGAATTAACGCAGAATTAAGAAGCAAAAAAAAAACAGTTTTCAATAGCCTTGGGAATCAGGCAAAGGAGTATAATCAATAGAAGATCAAGGTAATTATTCTCAACCCTAACTTATTCTACATCTGTCAATTAAATTCCTTTGATTTCCAACATGTGTAGTAACTAATTGATTCAATCGAGTAAACTATTCAAGTTCTCCCTCGCATGCGTCGGATCTGTAGCCTCTTTCAGCCTCTTGGTCTTCCGGGGCAGGTTCTTATCTCTCTCTGTACAAGTGTTACAGATCTCTTGAAGATCTCTCATCCTTCAAGACGAGTGTTAATACTCTAGAAGACACGTGTATAGAAAGATATCATTAGGTATTCAAAGCAATATAGCAAGGAGGTAGGTCATATCTTCTTTAAAGTTATTTTCTGGCCTCTTCTACTCTTCAGAAACAAAACCTCCTGGAGAGGAAGACTCATCTTCTTCTTCATCTATAGTCTTTCTAAACTTTTCATGTCGACCTCCTCTTCAGCCAAAAATATAGACTACCTAACTCAACAGATGTCTATCCAACTCAGTGCCTCTGACTATGGTAATCTTACCATTTGCTACCCTATAATAATGGTAATAATAATCAGATTCAGGAAATAATTGACTAAAGATTTTGGATGAGATTGGACTTGATTCTTTCCAATATATTGTATATACTATTTCCTATCTTATGTATTTTCTTTCTTCTCTTGTGTATAGCTATCTATGTCAATTACATATTTATGTAAACTATTAACAATATAAATATACAAGGGAGGTTAATGGTTTTCCTCACACAAAACCTATTCATATTCTTTTATGGTATCCAGAGCCATTCTCTAACGAGTTCGATCCTTGTTATTTTTTTCCGGTTGTCTCCAACCGAGATCATTATTCTATTGTCCGGTTCATCTTTACCGAGGTCTTCTTCTTTTCAAGAGCTATTTTTCCCGATTTCATATCGAGGTTAAAATCCTCAAAAGGTTTTATTATTAAGTTTGTTTGCTATGGAATCTTCACCGGGTTCTTCTATTTCAAGTGCTATTTTATCTCCTTCGGCACCAACTATGATATCTTATCCGCATCTTAGCTCTATGATCAACTTAAAACTTGATTCAGAAAATCTTTTGCTATGGCGTCCTCAGATTTTATCTTTATTGGAAAGTCAACGTCTGGTTCATCATCTTGATAATACGGTCCCTCCACCGGAACCTACACTTGCTTCCCCTACAGGTTCGTTAACTGTTAATCCCGTCTATGAATCTTGGTTAACTACAGATCGCCTTGTTTTTTCGATTATCTATAGTTCTCTCTCCAAAGAGGCAATGACTGACATTATAGGCTTAACCCGAGCGGCTGATGTTTGGGCTCAGCTCAATCAAACTTATGCTAGTCCATGCATTACTCGCTCTCTTCAGCTCAAGGAACAAATTCAATGTATTAAACGAGGTAATGCATCTATAGCGGATTATGCTCGTAATTACAGGGTTTTATGTGAAACCTTAGCCACCACTGGTCATCATATTTCTGAAGCTGAGAAAGTATACTGGTTCTTGAAAGGTCTCGGCCCGGATTATGAAACTTTAGCCGGATCTATTCTCTCTAAACCACCTCTTCCATCTTTTAAAGATATTTTACCTATGCTTCAGGCTCAAGAAGGTGTTATAAAATCCTTTCGGGTTGTTCCTCCTATTACCGAAGGTGCTTATGTCTCTACCTACAATTCAGGTCATCGTCAATATCGGTCTCCACAACGTTCCTCTCGTTATGATCGGTCTTCTCGGTCTCCCCCTCGCCATGATAGACGACCCTCTCGGTCCACACCGACGTTTGTCTGTCAGTGGTGTAAGAAGCCTGGGCATTCTGCTGATCGTTGTTTTTTGCTTACTGGTCGACCACCGCGACGTCAAAGAGACTCTCCTCGTCGCCGTGATCCATATTCACCACGACAACCGTACCGAGAACCCTCTCCTCGTCGGACCCGTGACTCATCTCGTCGTCGTCCTCATGATCGATCTCTATCACCTCGCCGAGAAGCCCACGTTGTCGATGCTGAATCTATTGAAGCCGCCGCTGATGCTCTTCAGTCTCTCGTCATCACCAATCCGTCAGATCCGTCTTGGTATGCCGATAGTGGTGCCTCAAGTCATATGACGTCAGGTTCCGAAGAAAGGAAGGATTCTGGGCAGCGGCAGTAGGCGAGGAAATTTGTTTGTCTTGGATGAAGCTCATTCCTCATTTTTTAGTTCTACTTCAGTCTCAGTCAATGCACCACTTGCTATATGGCATAGTCGACTTGGTCACGTGTCTTCTAGGGTATTAGATATTTTAATTAAGGATAATTTGATTCAGTTTGTCCCATCTCATGATTAGCTCGCTGATATTTGACGAAAAGCTTATCTCATTTCCGGTTCTTGGAGCTTTGTCCCAAATTGAAACTTCGCGTCTCCTCGAAGCTCAATTTGCGGGAGGGTAATGATGGTAATAATAATCAGATTCAGGAAATAATTGACTAAAGATTTTGGATGAGATTGGACTTGATTCTTTCCAATATATTGTATATACTATTTCCTATCTTATGTATTTTCTTTCTTCTCTTGTGTATAGCTATCTATGTCAATTACATATTTATGTAAACTATAAACAATATAAATATACAAGGGAGGTTAATGGTTTTCCTCACACAAAACCTATTCATATTCTTTTACCCTAAGCCATCCGAAAACAAAGAACTCCTCGAAATATCTTCTGGATTCTTAGCTCGTCTGTGTTGCCATTACGATTACGGCATAGGCTTCATTAGGAAACACCTCTCAGCGCAGTCTCGCTTCTTCAGAGAGTGTAGGATCACCCTTCTGCTACTGGGCCTTATCACTTCCTTATCAAACCTCGAAACCTCATAGTCATGAATGAAATTAACCAAGGTAGACCTGGGATCATTAGAGGTTTTCTAGTGGTTATGCAGGAGGTAGATTTTCCTCTGAGAGATGAGGTTCCAGCACTCATGCAGGAACCTTTGTGGTGTAGTTTCTCGAGTTTACCCTCATCAATTCAAAATAAGCATGACTTAGAGATAATTTTTTCCTGCATGGGGTACATTCTCCAGATTCAGCCTAAGAACTTCAGCATGGTGACCAATTCTAATATTCGGATTCAGTTCATGTACGACGTTAGGACTCCTCTGTTGGCCACTCTCAATTCCATCTTCACAGACTGTGGTAAGCTTGTTAATTTTAGCTACTTCAAATTCCCTAAGGCTATCTGTCACAAATGTAGAATAGTGGAGCATCCTGTCACTCCTTGTATCAAGCCTTAACCCCAGGTTAATAGTTCACCCATGGAAACACAGCTTTCTGCTCCTACCACATTCGATAAGTGGGCTCTCTCAGTTGTTCCTTCTTCCTCTAACGTTGTCTCACCCATCCTTCCTGATCGTTTTTACCACAGTTGATCGTTAACCTTTTATCTTCTGTTTAACTTAGTCTAGTTTTTTGTGTGATTAGGTATCTAATGTTGGTTTTTTGTTGAACATCTTATGTTAGTTAGTTATTAAGGTGTTTTCTGCTATGTTCAGAATCTTTTGATTTTTACTGTTGGAACAGTTTTACCACATCTAGTATAAGATAGATGTGCTTTTGAAGTTTAACCAGAGATTATGTTCCTGTTATAAGAGTCTTTTATATAGCGTTCTTGCTAATATTACCCTCAATTTTTCCTGCATTTCTTGATTTTTATCCTTTAGTTGTTTTTGTTAATAGGTTAACCTCCTAGTTGTTGGTATCTTATTTAGATTACCCGTTGGATGAGGAGATATATCTGTGCTAATTTTCTTGTTTCGTCTTTTTTCTCCTTTAGTTTATTTTCTTCGGTTCAAATAGTTTCCCCTTTTCCATATAGAATAGATAGATTCCCCTTTAATTTTGTTTTGTGGTGGGCGGGCCACTGCTAGAGAGTCTAAGAGCTACCCTCTCCTTACTTCTTTAAGTGGGTGCCCGCATACCTTTTCTTGTTCATTATGAACAAAATCCCTAACCCCTCCATTCTTAGCTGGAATGTGAGAGGGATCTCAGCGTATCTCACTAAGAAACACGTTTTGAAACTTATCACTCATAACAACCCGGATATTATTTTCCTATCCGAGACTAAAAATAAATCTAATATCATCAACAAAAATATTAAGATTAGTAAACACTATAAGAGTCACTTTGTCGAACCTCTTACTAAAGCAGGTGGCCTAGTAATGTATTGGAAACATCACTTAGACACCACCATCCTTTACTCGGATAATAATATTATATATGCTAATATTTATAACTCGCATAATACTCTTCATAATATAGTTACTGGTTTCTACGGTTGCCCCTATCATAAAAATAGGCTTAAATTGTGGAAAACCCTCAACACCCTTAAGGTTGATAACAATATGCCGTGGATTGTCATTGGGGACTAATAATATTCTAGATATGCAGGAGAAAGACGGAGGTTCTAACTCTACTAACTCTAACATTTCTAAGATCCTCTCCATTATTAGCCATCTTGAGCTAACAGATATGGGCTATCAGGGTAGTCCCTATACTTGGAGTAATAAACAGTATGGCGAGAATCTCATTCAAAAGAGACTAGACAGAGCCTTATCTAACCTTACTTGGCTGACGTTATACTAATTCTCCGGTATATCACATTTAGATGCAGTAGGCTCTGACCACCTTCATATTCTTCTTTCTGACACTAACCAGATTAATAATAAGCCTAAACCGTTCAAATTCCTTCGTACTTGGATGACCCACCTAGAGTGTCATGATTTCATTGCGGGAATATGGACTAATAACCAAGACATCCAAGATGAGCTCAAAAAGTTAAGCAAACACCTCACCAAATGGAACAAAAATGTTTTCGGCAATATTGAGATGAATATTAAGAGAATCACAGACAACTTACAGAATAGTAATAATAAGGAGGAGATTATGAGCCTGAACATACAACTCGAAGAATGGTACAGGTATCAAGAGAGCCTATTGAAGGTAAAATCTAGAAATAACTTCCTTTCGGTAGGGGATAAAAATACTAAGTACTTTCATTCTCAGGCTATACAACGTAACCGTACCAACAAGATCATGGCAATTAAAGACAACACCGGTGATTGGCAAGAAGGGATCAATAACATCCAATCCACCTTCACTTCTCACCTCCTCAACATCAACACTACGGCGAACACTACTACTGCCCCGAATATCCTCAATCTTTTTCACCATTCCATTACTCCAGCCCAGAACAATAATCTTATTACTATTCTGGAGGAAGAAGAAAATTAATAATGCCATTAAGGGTCTTAATAGAGATGCGGCCCCCGGGCTAGATGGGTACCCCCCTTTTTTCTTTCAATCCAACTAGGACACGGTTAGCCCCGACATCCATACCCTAGTCCAGAATTTTTTTCACACTGCTACTTTGCCATCAGAAGCTAACCATACTCACATCTGTCTCATTCCTAAGACGGTTACTCCGCAGACCCCTGCAGATTATAGGCCTATTAGCCTCCTTAATACTACCTATAAGATTATCACTAAAATCTTGGCAGATAGGCTTAAAGACACGCTTAACCCAATCGTTATGCATTTCCAAGCTGCATATATGCCGGGTAGACAGATCTCGGACAACATTATCATCGGGCAGGAGATCATTCACTCGCTGAAAAGAATGAAAGGAGCAAAGGGCTACTTTGGTTTGAAATTAGACATGTCTAAAGTGTTTGACAGGATCGAGTGGAATTTTCTGACAGATATCATGACTAAACTGGGTTACTCTGAACATTGGATTAAGATGATCTCCAGTTGTATTTCTACTTCTTCGATGGCGGTGTTGATCAATGGTCGTCCTGGGCCACTTTTTTTCCTTCTAGAGGTATTAGGCAGGGAGACCCGCTTTCCCCTTTTCTTTTCACTCTAGCCATGGAAGGCTTAAGTAGAATGAATACAGCTGATCACGACTCTGGTAATTTCAAGGGGTTTCCCACCAACAATCCTAACCTCACTATTTTTCACCTCCTTTTCGCTGACGACTGTATTATCTTCGGTCGCAACTCCTTGGACAATATTCACATTCTCAAGAACATTCTTAACACTTTTTGTGAGTCTTCTGGGCAAATGATAAACTACAAGAAGTCCAACATCTTCTATTCCAAGAACTCCCACCCCAAATTCATCCGTCTTATCAACCAGACTCTAAAAGTGAAATATCCTTCCACTTCGGAGAAATATCTAAGAGCTCAGTTGTTCATTGGAGCGCAAAAGAAAAAGGTCTTCAACGATATTCTCCAGCTAATCAAACAAAAATTGGAGAAATGGAATCACTCCTTCCTTTCTCAAGCCGGGCACACTGTTATCATTTCGGCAATAGCTGCCGCCGTACCCTGATACCAAATGCAATGCTTCGTCATCCCCAAAGACATAAGCAAAAGCATTTCGACTGTTCAAAAGTCGTTCTGGTGGGGTAAGTCCAAGGGCATTTGCACGAAATCTTGGTCTTCTATTTGCCTCCGAAAATTCATGGGAGATCTCGGTATGCATCTTCCTGAACTTGACAACCAGGATATGCTTAGTAAATTAGCTTGGAGAATCAAAGTTGAGCCTAATGCGATGTGGGTTCAATTTCTGAAAGCTAAGTATTTCCCCCACACGGAGAATCCGAGACCAGTCAAGCCACATCCTCATAGAACTGGAAAACTATTAGAAAACACTTTGATGAGACATGAAAATGTCTCATTTGAATCTTTTAACTCGGGTTAGTTTGTCCAGTTCGAGCGGTTACTCTGATGATTTGTCTGATTTTCTTTCTCAGGTGTCATTTACGGAGTTCGATGTGAAAGCATCATGATAAAGACATACTTGAGGGGCATTTTGGTCATTTTAATGAAAAGGTTATTCTGATCAATATTAGTGCTCATGTGAAAGTAGAGTCCAATACGAATCTATCGGCGAAAACGGAAGTGGAATCGAAGTCCGGATCAAGGAGATAGTCCAAGTCTAGGTTTGGGTCAAAGTCAGTTGACTAAAGAAGCTAATAGTTTCCGAGAGACACGTGGCGACCAATGTGAAGGTGAGGGATAATTTCTCGGTATTCTGGTGGGCACAACCGGTTATTTGCGGGATCAACTTCATGCTAATTTCGTGTAAAGCGGAACACGACACCATGATGCTCCTGTACGTGTGCTATTAGATCCAACGGTCGGTTTGAGTTACTACTACGTGGTTTCATCAAGAACACGTGCTGCCCTGTTTTTCCTTATGCCGAGATGCATTGAATCTTCCTGAATCACCTCCAGCACGTGAATGGTAATTGGGCAATAAAAAAACTCACTTTCAACCAATCTCTCTTATCCTATTATCTCTTACTATTATTCTCTCTTCAAAATAAAGATAACAAAGAAAGAATAAGATTATGAAGGAAAGAATAGAAAGAGAGGGAAGGTTTCTTTCAAACCAAAATCTAAAGAAGGAAAGAGATCCTAAAATAGAGAAAGTAGAGTTGGGTATTGTTGGAAGAGATCTTCGGAGGCAGAGAAGAAAAGCTGGAGATCGAATCAGTGAAAGAAGGAGATGGATTAGCTTTAGGAAATTCTTAGATGGAGATACCTTCTCGGCTTCTATAGAGAGAGAAAGTTTCCCAAAATAGAGAATGAAGAGAGAGATCACACCAAGATTAGAAGAGGAGATCCTCGGGTGAGACAAAAGAAAAGGAGTTATCTCTCCACGGCTTACAAGGGGAGCTCGGCCATTAAAGCTCAAAACAGAGCTAGAGAGAGGGAGAATTTTTGAAAGTTTAGAGTTTTGTTTCTTTTTCCTCTTCTTCTTCTGATTATTCTCTTTGTGAGATAGAGAAGATTAGAAAGAAAGAGTTAAAGAGAGATACTGTAAACAGAGAGAGAGATTTCATATTAATAAAATCGATTTTGTTACATCTCTTTATCTTCTTCTCCCTCTACTGGTTCGGTTATAGAGAGAAAGAGAGAGTTTCTTATTGTTATAGAGAGAGAAAGAGAAAGTTTAGAGGAAGAAAGAAGGAGAAAACAGTAGAGAGAGAAAAACCAGGTGAGGAAAATAATTTTCTCACCAGGAAATCGTTTCCGGGAAGACGAGAAAATTATTTTCCCTAAGGGTCTGTTTGGCTGCACAGAGGGAAATTTGCGAGAAAAAAGGTGTTTTCTTCTCCGATTCTTTTTCTTTCTTTAATGTTATTATTTCTCATTTATCCCACCATGATTATGATCTCTTTAGTGATGAGTAGCTAATTTTCCTTTAGTCTAGGGTTTTGATGAAGTTCTAAATATGCATATTACACAATTATTTTGATAAATTAAATGCTACATGTATTGATTTCTTTCAAACTTTGATCATGATTTATTCATCGATTAATATTCTTGAATTGGTTTATCATATTTAGATTGACACCTTTAATGATTTATACTTCTTAGTTGTTAGTCGATCATTGAATCGTGACTTGTCTTTCATTACCTATGCTTCTTGAAGCTTGATCCACCATGTTTAGGTTAGGTTCTTTAATGGTGGATACTTGCTAGTTGATAGATAATAGTTAGAGTTGATAAGAACTTAGTATTTTGATTCATAAAAGATATAAAATTTAATTCGAGGTCTATGCATGATTAGAATGGATTCTGAACCCTAGGCTACTTCTCCCATAAAATCATTTACCATTATTATTTGTCTTTGTTAGTATAATTGTTTGAAATTGCAAGAAAATCAAAATCTGAAGAAAATCCAAATTAGTTATAGGAGTCAGAATAGATTGACTTAGTCTCTGAGGAACGAACCGGTCTTACCGGAACTATTACTTGACGCCCGTATACTTGCGGGTGGTGACCTATTTAGGAAACTTTTTAGGCCCATCAAGTTTTTGGCGCCGCTTCCGGGGACTAAGTTTTAAATTTGTTCTAATCTTGGAAAGTTTTTATTTTTGGTAAGTTTATATTTTTGGGCACTTTGACTTGTTTCTCTATTTTTGGTGTGTAGGGCATTAAGGAGCGAAAGAGAAGGGGCAAACAAGGAGGAGGAGTCGAAAAGAAGAAATTTACAGTTTTATTTTATTTTATTTTTTTTTTAGAGAGAGACTTTAGACTTTCTAGTTTTTTTTATATTTTAAATTTTTGACCCTAAATTAGAGGGCTTGTAAATTGTAACCGAAAATCAAACGAAGCCTCGGGTTCGGACACTTAAGGGAAGAGTGGCCCGGGTCGTCTACAAAGGTCGTCGCCCGTCTTGAACGGGAGGTAACTTTTCTGATCTCCCACGAATCCCCTGTAAGTGGGTCCTTGTATGTGTTTTGTGTGCCTAATTGATTTGACGAACTGCTTAGTTTAATCGTCTTTAGTAAGGGCACAAACCCCATTACAAGATAGGAGTCGGATTTCATCAGCGATCTCTTGCCCATTTAGGAAACAACGTTGCGAATCCCAAACCTCACTTAAATTAAAATTTGGTGTAGACATTGGCCTTAGGGTACGAGCTCATAGGATCTTTGAAACAATTCAAGGACTTGATTTTTTTTTTGGCATTCCTCAAAGGAAAAAGTCACTCAATTTTTTAAAAGGTCACCTCGAGAAGAGGCAACGCTACCGAAGGTTGAACGGCTATCACAACGTTCATCGTTGGTCGTCACCAAGAATTGTTTGACCGTATTACTTTGACGGAGTAACCCTCATAACAATTATAGTTCAAGCTTTGTAACGAAGTAGGAGCTGTCTAGATTTTCAGGTAAATCTGACCAACTTGTCTTTCGTCTAGATTTTGTTTAGGTTGCTTTGTGGAGTCAGACTGATTGTGTTTGCTTTCCTCTAGGGTCTTCGTAGTGATTCCTCGGTTTTCGATTTAAAAAAAAACATAAAAAAAAAACAATTGATGAGAAATGGATAGATCGTGGTCCCAACATAATGGCAGAAGGGACGAGAGTTCTTCAAATCTACCATGGTGGTATTTAGCAAATGGGCAGAATAGTAGTAGTCATCCTAGAGACAATGTGCATAATGATGGTCGTAGGGATTATTATCAACCTCAAGAAGGTTATGCACCATATTATAGATATCCTGACAGATCATCTTACATGCATTATAGTAGAGAGTCTTATGCTCCAAATGTGTCCCAACCTCAATGGGAAAACATTGAAACTAATGACTCTTACATGCATTATAACGAAGAATTTTATGCTTCACACGTATCTCAACCTCAATGGGATAACGGTGAAACTGTTGATTCTCCATCTTTAGCATCATCTTCGTTGGCCGAAATTATGAAGATTCATGAAGAGTCTATTAGTATGCTAAGTAGGAGTAATGGAGAATCTTCTGCTCCACACGTGTCTCAACTTCAATGGGATAACGGTGAAAAGGTTGACTCCATCTTTAGCATCATCTTCGTTGGCCGAAACTATGAGTATGTTAAAGAAGATTCATGAAAAGTCTATTAGTATGCTAAGTAGGAGTAATGGAGTATCTTCTGCTCCACACGTGTCTCAACTTCAGTGGGATAACGGTGAAACTATTGACTCTCCATCTTTAGGATCATCTTCATTGACCCAAACTGTTAGTGATCTTCAAAAGAGTACTTTCGAGTTTTGTCAGACTTTAGAAGAAAAGAATGACAATACCTATAGAACTCTACAAGAAATACCAACTAGTATAATAGAAGAAATACCAACTAGTATAATAGAAGAAGATCACCATGAAGATGGAATTCGGTTTTGTATTTTAAAGAAAACATCTGTAGAGCAAAATCAGTAGCCAAGATCTCCTTCTCTCTCTAAAATACAAAACCGAATTCCATCTTCAAATCATCTCGCTCAATATCTTATTTACAACGAATCCATCTCTAATCTCTAGCAATCTCTCTTTCCAATCTTTTTCGGTTTATCTCTTTCCATCTTTGACTTCTCGATTCTTTTCTACTATAAATATAAGAGGGAAAGAGATAAAGACGAAGAAATCTCCCCAAATATGGGTAACAATCGGTTGTTGGCAATTGGCTGTCAAGCTAGGTCCGATAAGCTATTTCGTGGACGTGTCAAAGAGAGTTACAACACAGGCTTCGATGGACCCATGTGTTGCTCACCGAAAGATGGACCGCTAGATTCTTGCGGTCCACCAAAATCTGGATGCACGAAAGTACCCGATCCTTCTTCATTTGCCAACGTGACTCTATCCCACAGAACCCGAAGACTGTACCGAAACATTCCTCTTCGACGTTAGGTTTTCGCCACGTGTCACTGTTGACTTGATTTTAATCCAAACTTTGACTAGCTATAAGTCTCTCGTCCGAACTCCAATTTGACTCCCGTTTTCGTCGTTGGGTTCGTCTTCCACTATACTTTGCATCTGAGTACCAATACTTTCCAAGTTACCAGAATGTCATAACCTCTAAATGACCAAAATGCCCCAGGTGCGTCTTTTTTTCGATTTTATCTACTTTTCGAGCTCAATTCCATATAAGGCACCTGGACAAAAGAAACATACAAATCATCAGAGTAATTGCTCGAAATTGACTAACTAACCCGAGTTACGAGATTCAGATGGGACAGTTTCATGTCTCATCACTTACAAGCTTTTCGTAAACGGTCTGGAAAGCCTTACAGAATCTCTCAGCAGCTTCAGAATCAACCTAATACTCCAAAGAGATATCATTACTTTAATTTTGAGGGATTAATTTTTTATTCATTAAAGATAACATAGATATATCATATATAGTTTCTAGTACTCCTTTAGTTCTTTCTCATTTCTCACTTTACCACAAGTAAATTATGAATTCGGTAAAAAAAAAAAGATGTACTTGAGCTTGTTAGCATTCCAAATTTCCAATGAAGTACTAAGGGCAAGAAACCCTGTAACAATAACCAAACTACCTTTCTCTCAGCAGACTGCTTTAATCCGATAATCAAAGTAATAACTTCATCCGATGGATCTGTTTGAAGAAGAAAACCAACATTATCAAAGTAATAACTTCATCCGATAATGCATATCAAGTCGTGTGTGGTGATAGGAACATTGCAGGTAGCAGTATAATTTGAGATTTTGTACGTCATATACTTCTTACTTGCATACTAGAATGACATGACAAAAATTCCATTGCAGCCATGTACAGGGTCGGTCCTGACAATATGGAGGCCCAAAGTGAGCCGAATAATGAGCCACGTTCATTACACGAGAAAAAAGATTTGCATAAGCAAAGGCCTCTACATTCTCCTTACACCTAATGTTGGGTTTAAACATGAATCTTGTGTTCATTACTCCGAAGTCTGTCTCAAACAAGCTAAGTTAGTTACTCAGGAATCCGACTCTCACTCGGGAAGTGCCTGAGCCGATTCTTAGCCGAATCTCTGATTCAATGGTTCAACAAGTAACCTGGCTGACTCAAATCATCCAAATCGAGTCATATTTTTTTCTTTTAAATAATAAAAAGGAGTCAGAACTTATGAAGTGAAAGAACTAAGAAGATATAATTCTCTGAGAAGATGATAAAGAGAACAATAATGATTGACACGGTCGTTTAAGTTGTTTCAGCTTGGGATCAAGCCTAACTTCTTAGGGTCACAGTGGTGGTACTTCAAAATTTAGTTTTCTTTTTTATTTCTAAAATGTTGTATTAGTAAAAACATTTGGGGTCATTATTAAAATGTAATCGACTAAAAAATAAAATATTAAACGCACCATAGATATGTATTGAACGATTAATGTTTCTCACACTATTTATAATGTTTCTCACATTACCTATAACATCTCAAGTTAAATAGTGTAACTAAAGTAAGATAAAGAAAAATATAATTTCAAAAAGAAAATGCTTTACGTTTGGGGTCGAACTTGGGTTGTTTGTACTTTGTAAATATTCATATAAAGAGTAGAATAATCGGCCCCTTTCCCTTCTTTATATAATCCTCCCACGGGAGCCCTTTGGCCCTGAGGCAATTTACGAATTGTTAAACCGGGTAGAGGACCAGAAAGAATAAGACAAGAATATATATACATGTGTATATGGCCTTGGGCCCATTTTGGTCAAATAGTGCTAGCTCGGGGAACCTCATGATGTAGGATCTGGTACCAGGGTATGTGTCTAAGTTATATAGCTAACTTGCATCAAATGTAAATCGAAGAACTCACCCTAGGTCACCGATGAGATACAAACCCATGTAACCAAATCTATGTATCATTACAAGCTCTGGTTAAGAATAACTTTTATACTGCTAAAAGGCTTTTAACTATTCTGGACTCCTAGAAGCCCAGCTAAAATTGAAGTAGGTAATTGGTGTTGGAGATTTAAGAAAAGATACCAACTATAACTTAAAGGATCTAACACCATATACTCAAACTAACTATCCTTCAATCACAAAATCTTCATTCAACATAAACACTAAAATTGTTGTTGTTCCTTTCATTAACAAAGTAAAAGACATTAAAAAACATTAGATAATAGTCATAGATACATACCAATTGATTACTTCAAATTTTTTAATAAAGGATCTTCTCCAAAGAAAAGCCCTAGTTCTTTCTCTCTCTAAGTTTTTTCAAGTAGTAGACATGGTCACATGAGGATCTCTACTACCTCTCTTTAATTAATTTAAGGAGTCTTTTTTTTTCCTTCTTTACCCCTTCTAGTTTGATAGAACCATTTACTCAAACCCACATTTTATATTGGGCCCAAACCCAAATTTAGTTTAAAAGCACACTTTCAACATCCCCCCTTAAACCAAATTTCCATAGCTTCTCATACCTAACATCCACTTCATTCTTTCAAAGACATCATGCTTCAAGGGCTTCGTAAATATATCGGTTATTTTATATTGAGACTTGCAATACATCACTTCAATATCACCTTCTTTAACATGTTCACGAATAAAATGATACCGTCTATCAATGTGCTTGCTTCTTTCATGACAAACGG
The DNA here is from genome assembly GCF_041429995.1 of Eschscholzia californica. Lineage (NCBI taxonomy): Eukaryota > Viridiplantae > Streptophyta > Magnoliopsida > Ranunculales > Papaveraceae > Eschscholzia > Eschscholzia californica. The sequence continues at coordinate 42,841,296 of NW_028238198.1, forward strand.
GATTCTTGGCTAAAGCAACAGCCGATTTGTTATCAAGGAACACTTCGGTTGGACCAACTTGAGGGCATTGAAGATGCTTCAACATATTTCTTAACCCAATCGCATGACAAACCATAGAGCTAGCGGCTACATATTCCGCTTCACAAGTAGATAAAGTCACAATGGGTTGTTTCTTGGAAGACCAAGTAAATGCTGTGTAACCCATAAAAAATACAAACCCCGATGTAATCTTTCTTTCATCTAAGTCTCTACCCAATCATTATTGGAATAACCGATAAGCTTAAAATCTTCTTCACAGGAGAAAAATAAACCATCATTGAGCGTACCTTTAACATATCGAAGGAGCCTCTTTGCAACATTAAGATGAGATTCAACCGGTGTCTCCATGTACCTACTCACTAGCCCAACTCCACAGAGAATATCGGGTCGTCTACATGTAAGATAACGTAAACTTCCAATCAAACTTTTGAAATATGTAGGATCGACATCACTTCATCTTGTGCATTTTCTCAATTCCACTCCACTTTCAAGAGGGGTGTTTACCGGATTACATGACTTCATTTTAAACCTTTTAAGGACTTCTTTAGCATATCAACTTTGAGAAATAGGTATGTCATTTTCCATTTGCTTCACTTCAATACCAAAGAAATGACCCATCAACCCAATATCGGTCATGTCAAATTCCTTAACCATGCTCTTCTTGAATTTATCAAATAATCTTGAATCGTTACCGGTCAATATCAAATCATCAACATAGAGACAAACAAATAACATACCTCCATCTTCTTTCACTTTCATATATAAAGTGGGATCATGAGGACACTTTTCAAACCCATTTTCTTGAAAATAATTATCAATTCTTGCATTCCATGCATGTGGAGCTGGCTTTAACCCATAAAGGGCCTTCTTCAACTTGTAAACTTCATCTTCTTTTACCTTTCTAACATACCCCAAAGGTTGTTCAACATATATCTCTTCCTCTAGAATACCATTCAAAAATTCCGACTTCACATGAAGTTGATAAATCTTCCATGAATATTGAGCTGCTATAGAGATTAACAATCTTATTATTTCCATACGAGCAACGGGAGCAAATACTTCACTATAATCAATGCCGGCTCTTTGCTTGTAACCTTTAGCTACAAGTCTTGCTTTATATCTTTGCACTTGTCCATTTGCATTCTTCTTTATCTTATATACCCACTTTACACCAATAGGTTTGTATCCCTTTGGCAAACTTGTCAATTCCCAAGTATCATTTTTTTCAATTGCATTAATTTCTTCATTCATTACATTTTTTCCATTTTTCTTCTTGGATGGCCTCTTCATAACTAATAGGATCACAATCCATGAGAAAACAACACAGGTTTAATTCTTCTTCATTATCCACAACTTCATAAATCTCTCTCAAACTTCTAGTTTTCATTGGCCTTTCATTAGAATTTCCCCCCGATAATGAGGATGATGGAGATGAGGATGATGGTGATGAGGATGATGGTGTTTGTGGGTCTCTTTGAAATTCTCTTGGTGGTACATCTTCTTCTTCCCCTTCAAATCTAAGTTCAACTTGAGTAATTTCTTTTCCTTTCCATTCCCATGCCAAATCTTCTTCAAATACCACATCTCTACTAAAAAGAACTTTATTGACAATTGGATTAAACAACGTGTAACATTTTGTTTGCTCATTATACCCAAGAAAAATACATTTCTCACCTTTGTCATCAAGTTTTGTTCTTCTTGCTTCAGGTATCTTTGCATAAGCAATACATCCAAATACCTTTAAATGAGCTACATTAGGCTTGTAATAACCCCATGCCTCTTGCGGCGTCTTAATATAAACACTTTTAGTGGGACATCTATTTAACAAGTATACGACACATGCAACGGATTCACCCCAAAATTCTCTAGGCAATCTTCTTTCTTTTAACATGCTTCTTGCCATGTTTAATATGGTGCAATTTTTCCTTTCGGCAACTCCATATAGTTGTGGTGTGTATGACGGAGTAAGTTCATGAACAATCCCATGTTCTCTACCAAACATCTCAAATGCTCTCGAGGTATATTCTCCACCTCTATCGGACCTTAGTTTCTTTATCATAAAACCACTTTGTTTCTCAACCATGTTCTTGAACTCTTTGAATACTTCAAATACTTCGGATTTATTTTGTAAGAAATAAACCCATGTTTTTCTACTAAAATCATCAATAAAAGTGAGAAAGTAATTGTTACCTCCATTTGTCATTGGCTTCAATGGACCACAAACATCGGTATGCACAAGCTCCAATATATTAGATGCTCTCCACCTTCCTTCTTTAGAAAAACTTGTTCGATGATGCTTTCCAAAGATACACCCTTCACACACTTTTTTTGGGTGATCAATACATTGTAAACCCCTTACCATATTCTTGCTTGCCAAGGTCTTCATCCCATCAAAGTTTAGATGTCCAAGTCTCAAGTGCCACAACCAAGATTCATCTTTCACAATAAAGTTTAATCATTTTGCGTCACCATGTTGAATGTTTAAGGGAAATAATCTATTCTTTGCCATCTTTACCTTAGCAATTAGAGTTCCACTTCTATCTCTTAATGTGAGATGAAGATCTTTCAATCTTATACCATAGCCTTTTTCTAAAAGTTGTGCCAAACTCAAAATGTTATTTTTCATTGCAGGAACATAATAAACATCAGAAATATAGTTATGTTTTCGATTTTTTAGTTGAATGAGGATATTACCTTTCCCTGGCACAGGTAACTTTGAGGAGTCACCGAACTTTACACACCCTTTCACACTTTCATTCAATTCAACAAACAATTATCTTTTTCCACAAATATGATTACTTGCACTGGTGTCGAAATACCAAGTGTTTGTTTGTGACTATAATGCCCAAGCTTGTGACAATTATAACATTCAATATCCCTTTTGTGTCTACCTTGGCTATTATAAGATCTAGTAAAGTTTCCTCTACCTCTCCCTCTTGGTTCATTTGTTTTTCCTCTATTAAAAAAGTTTCTTCATCTTTGGCTTCCAAAGCTTCTTCTATGGTTATCATAACCTCCACCATAGCTCTCATAGCCTCTTTATTTTTGGGGTGTAAATTGTTTTTCTTCTAAAGTGAGTTTTGCTTGAAGTACTTGATCAACTGAACAATTTGAAGAGGTTGTGGCAATCTATTCACCCTTTGTTCATGGATTTGCAATGTTCCCATCAATTCATCTGCCGTCATGGATTCCAAGTCTTTTGATTATTTAACGACAATAACAACATTATCAAATTTAGGTGTCAAAGACCGTAAAATCTTCTCCATCACCCGAACATCATCACATTTTTCACCACACCTTTTCATTTCGTTAACATTAGACAATACTCTTGAAACATAATCGGAGACAAGTTCTCCTTCATTCATACTCAACCTTTCAAATTCACCACGCAAAATTGGAAGACGAACGTTCACCACTTTATCAACTCCTCTAAAAGAATTCTTGAGAATATTCCGAGCCTCTTTCGATGATTTTCCTTCAGACACTTTTTCAAATGTAGAACTATCAATCCCTTGATATATAAGGAACAAAGTTTTTTTATCATTCTTTCTTGAATCTTTAAGGACATTTTTTTGCAAGTCATTCATAATATCCTCTTCTTCTAACGTTGACTCTACATAACCATTTTGAACAATATCCCACAAATCTTGAGATCCCAATAATACACTCATTTGAATGGACCAATGTCCATAATTTTCTTTTGTTAACATAGGTATTTGAGATTGCACCATATTTGTCATTTTTTCTTACTAGATCCCCAAATTTTTTTTTCACAAACCCTAAATTCCCAAAATGTTGAAATGATCAGATAACATAGCTCTGATACCATTTGTTGGAGATCTAAGAAAAATAACAACTATAACATAAAGGATCTAACACCATATATTCAAACCAACTATCCTTCAATCACAAATCTTCATTCATCATAAACACAAACAATGTTGTTGTTTCTTTCATTAACAAAGAAAAAGACATTCAAAAACATTAGATAATAGTCATAGATACATACCAATTAATTATTTCAAATTTCTTCACAAAGGATCTTCTCAAAAAAAAAACCCTAGTTCTTTCTCTCTCTAAGCTTACTCAAATTCTAGACATTAGAATCTCTGCTACCTCTCTTTAATTAATTTAAGGAGTCTTTTTCCTTCTTTTCCCCTTCTAGTTTGATAGACCCATTTACTCAAGCCCACATTTCATATTAGGCCCAAAACCAAACTTGAAAAAGTATGATGATGATGATTGGTGAAGAACTTAGCCCCTTCTTGCCCTAAAAACTTGAAAAATGTAAAAACTAACTTGAAAATGAAGAATAGAAAAGAGAATAAGAAGAACTATAATGAAGAAGAAAAAGGAGAAGAACTATGGTGAAGAACTCGGTCCTTACTTGATTCGGCTCATTTAAATTGATTTTCTCTCGAACTCACCCTTTCTTGCCCGTAAAGAATGAAGACATCCAAAATGTCCCAAATGTCTCTCCTTTTTTGGTGGACACATGTGGGTCAAAAAATCACAAAAATCTCTTCTTAAAATCTTCCAAATGTCCCAGATACAGAATGTTCCCAAATGTCCCAAGAAATGATGTCTCAAATCAATAACACAGATATTTCGGGACATTTAAAATGTCCCAAATGAATAACACGGATATTTCGGGACATTTAAAATGTCCCGAACCAATAACACAGACATTGAGGGACATTGCCATCTCCCTCAAAGTCCACAACCACTACCCCCCCCCCCTTTACTGTTTTGGTTGGGATTTGATTGGCGGGTTGTGGAAAGTATTTGGCTGGTTTTTGGTTGAGAATTAAGGAGGCGGTCTGCTTGGATGAAGCCGGTATTTGGTTGGACAAAACAAGGATAGGAAAAGTTTGAGCTGTTTGCAAAAGGATAGTTTTGGATTTTGGTGGTCATTTGAATTTTGTATTTTGGCCAGTATTGCATTTGAATTGTGGGCAGTATTGCATTTGAATGTTGGTAGTATTGCATTTGAATTTTGGACAGTATTGCATTTGAAAGTTTGCAGTATTGTTTTAAAATTTTGGCAGTATTGCATTTGAAAGTTGCCGGTATTGCATTTGCATCTTCTTCCTCTTCTTCTACTTCTGAATTTTGGCAGTATTGCATTTGGATTTTGGGCAGTATTGCATTTGCATCTTCTTCCTCTTTGCCCTTATGATTTTTGGCAGTATTACATTTGAATTTTGGGCAATATCGCATTTGCATTTTCTTCCTCCTTTTTTCCTTCAACAATGATTACATCTTCTTCCTTCTCTTCTCCGTTTTGCGGTAATGGATTTTGGTTTAGCAGGATTTTGGTTGGCAGTTTTGGGAAAATGGTAGTTTTTGGGAAAATGATTTGTCTCGTCCACTATGCAGATTGCTGACTTGTTCACCAAGTCACACTTGGTTTCACGCTTTCGTTGCTTAGCTAGCAAACTCTCTATGCTTTTCAGCACCGCACCGTGAGTTTAGTAATTTTCCCTTTAAGGGCCTTTTAGTCTTTAATCCTTTCTATATATTTGTTATTTTGTAAACCTAGTTTAAGCAATGAAATCCATAGCTTCCATGATAATGTTTCTTTCTTCTTCTTTCTTTGAATATTGACATTGATTTTCATACCAAGCAGCAAATTACTCATCAAAAATGTGGCCCACACATGGCAATATTGAAATGATACAGGCGAAACTACTAGAAGAACTAAAGAGGATCATAAGTGAAGATAAACGGGTGTAAATAGAGTTTGATATACTTAGTTAGTATAGATTGTTTCAGTCTGGTCGAATTTGTTTGTTTTTTCTTTAGTTTCTTTTGGTTCATTTGTAAAGGGGCAGGCTCGTTAACCCGTTGAAAATTTCAAATAAAAAAGAATTATTTGCGGTCAGAGTCCGTCAGACCTAACTAAATGATTTAAAAGAAATATCCTAAATATATGATACCCAATCTTCTGGATATTTAGATATTTTAGAATATCTTCAAATATTTTGAATTCTTGTTGATGGTGGGATCTTCGTTTTCTCAATCCATCAAATTATTCACGTGTCACTAAGTAACTCTTAACTTCAAGCCAACAACTCATAAGAACGAAGTCATATTTAACCAATGGTTCGGATAAGTATATTGGTTCATTACTTCATGTGGAATCAATTTATGGAAAGTAGAGATAAAGAGCAACAAAATTGTGGTTTGCCATAGTCATTTTAAAAAGTGAGTTGTAATCACTTCCAATTATGGTTAATAGTAAAGGGGGTCATTATTAGTGCTCTACTATGAACGTTCTATCCAATGAGAGGAAATAGGGCTTGATTGTCTTGCGACTGCTCTGGTTGCTAATCGTTCCACGATAAAAGATATATAACCTACATTAGATAGTCCAGGTGAGTTAGGGAAAGCTTAACTTTGTAATACTTAAACGCTCAGATATCTCACATGGGTTTAAGTCTCCACTAATGACTAGTATAGGTCCCTCAAAAATGTTTCTTCTTCCTTAGAATGCTACTCACATGATCAAACAACAAACGCTAAAGGACTCGACATTCATGAAAAAGACTAAGAACATGCATAACATTCACCAAAACTGAAACACATGCATCAACATACTTAAGCATACCACTAAAGTCATATCAAATCTACCCAAAAAATTTCAAATTTGGTCGAATTATTGAACCCTCTTGTCTTTTGAAATCCCATGGTCATGGCTGAAAGTCATACCCCATCCCCCAAACTTAAAACTAACATTGTCCTCAATGTTCTGAAGACTATGCAAAAATAATAGGATGAGGGAAAGATATTACCTGATTCAGAAGTCCTAAGCGTGGGTTGCCTCCCAAAAAGCGCTAAGTTTAACGTCTTCAGCCAGACTGAACAAATGAACCGGAAAATAGAAAGAATTATACCTACTGGATTACGGATATGTTACTAACTGTAAACCAATAATCGATACATTTGTGGGTCCACCCAAAACACAAAGTTTTCAGTGAACGATAGTCTCACATTTTTGTGAATTGCAGAGAGTGCATGTGAGACTATCAGATAAGAAGGGCAATCCCCAAACTTAGTGGATGCACAGTCCACTAAGTAAGTATAAATACTAGGACCAACATCTAGAAAGTTATCAAAAGGATCGACATAACAGTGTAGGGTCAATATATCTGTCGAAGGCAAAAAATCATCTGCAAGCTTCGTGGACAAAATATCCACTATCCCCAAAGACGTTCTTGAGGAGACGTCTAAAGTGCCCCAAAAGGGATCAACAACCGAGTCTGAGGCCATGTGAAAGGTCAAACTAGACTCTAAGGGTAAAGCAATATGCTCGAGGACCAAGTCAAGGTCCATGGTTTCCTTAGGTAAACAGTCTGACAAACTATCCAACATGTCTCTAGCGTCATCAATGTCCTCAAAGACATTTGCGGCTTCGCAGTCATTTATAGCCTTCCTAACATTTCATCTAAGACTGACTCCTTACAAGTGTCAAATGTCTGAAAGTTCAGAATAGTGTCATTCCCAAACTTGCTCATAGACCCATCATCTTGAATGTCAACGTCTAGTGTAGTCCGATCATGGTGAGGCGGCACGAGTGGAGGAAACAAGACAACATCAAACCTTTCAGGCTCTAGGGTATTATCAGTAAATTCATCGACATTTAACTTAGTACTAGGGTTAGACGTATTAACCTCGTCATCGTACCTAGTACCTTCCTGAGTTTGGGGTTGTGAAACCCCTTCCTCGTCGGCGAATAACTGTGACTTAAGCATCTTTACCTGTTGAGTCAAGGACTTAATCTCTTGCGTCGTTTGAGTCGCAAATTGTGACATCATCTCAATAAGACGACTCTCGGACTCTGATCTATCTTCAAGAGTCTCCTCATAACTATTGTAATTAAACGAAGACTCTTGATCATAACTCCCACCGTACATATTAGGATCATACCTGCCTCTAAAGTCATTGGTCTCAGAATAGTGTGGACTATAAGGTCTCTCATATATATTTGGCGTCTGACCATATCCATCGCTAATCGGACCATCTCTACACATTTGTTGATAATCTCCTAATGTCATATGAGATCGATCAGGCTCATATGGTCTTCTCCACTCACTAATCGGACTGTTTCTAGACATTCCTTGATAATCCCCAAATGTGATACCAGGTCGGTTAGGCTCGTTTCTACACATTTGTTGGTATTCCCCGAAGGTCATACCAGGTCGGTTAGGCTCAACTTGCCTATTCCCCTCGTTAAGTTGTTGATAATCTCTTAGAGTCGTACCACGTCGGTTAAGCCAGTCTGTACGCAACTGTTGGTATTCTCTTAAGGTCATATCAGTTCGGTTGATGACGGGTCCCTTTAGATCAAGGTCATCATCATCAACAGGGTACGTCCAACCATTAGAAAAATGTGCCATGATGGTCAAGCACGATCACAAGATGAGAATTGACACTTACAAAACTACACTTGATTCCTTTCTTATGGTCCAATTTTTTTTTTTTTTTTTTTTTTAAACACGAAAACCGAGGAAGCACTACGAAGATCTTATAAAAAGTACCCACTAACAGGGGATTCGTGGGTGATTAGAGAAAGTTACCTCCCGTTCGAGACAGGCGACGATCTTTGCAGACGACTCGGGCCACTCTCCCTGCGAGTGTTCGAACCCGAGGCTTCGTTTTGGTTTTTCGGTTACAATTTATAAAAGCCCTCCAATTTAGGGTCAAAACAAAAGAAAGTACTAAAAAGTCTAAGTCTCTCTCTCACCAAAATAAATACAAAAAATAAAAATAAAAACAGTAAATTTCTTCTTTTGAGGTCCTCCTCCTTGTTGGGCCTCCTCTTCAGCTCCTTAGTGTTCTGCACACCAAAAACAGAGAAGCAAGTCAAAGTATCCAAAATTCAAAACTTACCAAAAATAAAAACTTTCCAAAATTAGAATAAATTTAAAACATAGTCCCCGGCAGCGGCGCCAAAAACTTGATGGGCCTAGAAGGTTACCCTAAATAGGTCACCACCCGCAAGTATACGGGCGTCAAGTGATAATTCCGGTAAGACCGGTTCGTTCCTCAGAGACTAAGTGAAATCTATTCTAAAACTTGGAAGTAGCATGGTTTTCAAAGTTGATTTTGATTTTTTCTTTTTGGTTTTAAAATAAAACTCTTGAACAAAAAGAGACTGAGGACTGGTTCTCGGATATATAAAAAAACGAGAGAAAATTTTAGAGTTATGATTCCGCCTTGATATGCAAAAATGGTTTTACCCCTTTCCTAGCATGATTCTTTAACTTATAACTCAATATTTAGTAAAATAGCTTTATCTAAACATCGGAAAATCAAACATTTGAAACAAACATATCTAGAATGAACTATGGTAAATTCAAGTCCTAAATAATTATTTCCCAACTATCGCCTTCAAATTTCAAGTATAAATCATCAAAGAAACTTACTTCTAAGTATGACCTATCAAGCTATAAGTATAGATGATGAAGCTACTACCATTATTCTATGGAATCGTAATGAGCATAGTTAAACAATAACGCACATCCTAAGAATCATGAAAAAGGGAAGAGACTAAATTATCTATTCATGTTTAAAACTTCTTCAACATCCTAGATAAAGAGACATAAACATTAATACCAATGTGATCCTTATAAGTGTCTAGTTATCAATGTAAGAAAATAAAACAAATCCAAGACAAGTAAAAGAAATCACCAAGAACATGCTCAAAATCCCAACATGGTGATGATGTAGGTGATGGAGAGATTTGATAATCTCTGGTTCCTCTCACAAGAACCTTTATCAAGCCCCTCCCAAACCCTCTTTAAACACAAGAAATATCTTAATTGTCCTCTCCGTATCTTTGGTTATTGATTGTATAAGAAAATTACAAAGAATAAGGTTAAAGTCTCTCACAAACCCTCCTCATCTCTCTACAATTTTCTTTCTTTCTCTCTTTGAATTTATAAAACATGAGAAGAACAAGAAGAAGATAGCAAGGAAACCAATTATAATTCTCCCTTTTTCTATCTGAAAACTCTGATTACAAATAACTTAATTTTCTATCTCTGTTCTTCTTCTCTCTCTCTAAAATATAATCTTCAATGCCCAGAGAATAAGAAACAGAGGACTCTTTAATGGAACTTTTACTCCCGTTTTTGGCTTTTTTTTTTTGGGAGATACCCATAACTCTGTCCTTTCTCTGTTTAAAGAGGAGAAGAAAGGAGAAAACTCTGTTTGTCCAAGAAATATCTTTCAATCAACCTGCATTCCTCGCCTATGATAGTAAGAAATCTTTCATTATCCGATAAGACCAAACTAAGCCGAGAAGAACCCTTCTCGAATATCTCTGAATCTTGATTTATCTCACTGTAACCGAGAAGAACCATCTCTATTTAATATTATCTTCTTTCCTTTCAACTCTCTAAAATATCCTCGAATCAATTGAATCATCAATCTCTTCCTTCTTTGCAAAAGAATTTTCTGAAATTGAAGATAGTAGAGAGAGATAAGGAAATAAGATAATCTCCTTCAGTCTTTCCAAAAATTCCAGCTTTCTGTCTTGATTTGGTTCAGTCGAGTCCCACTCTAAAAATATCACTCGAACCCACTTTCCACAAGAATATTTTCTTCTTTCCTTCAATGAGAAATACTCATAATCCCTCTTTCTCTCTAGAAAATATCAATTCCATCAAACAAATTTCCAGCTCTCTCTTTGAATATCTCTAAACATTAGAGAGAGAGAGAAAGAGAAGACCCGAATGGCAAGACATTAATTCCCTATTCTTCTTTCTGATTTCCTTTTTAAAAGATTTGAAAATTCTTAAAATAAAACTCACCCTTAACTTTCTCACTCTAATGCATATTAATTTGTTTCCAAAAGAGAGAAAGATGAAAGATTTGACTTAAGAAATGGGATAGAATGTTACCCATAAATCTGGGCACCAATCCGTTAAGAATTTGCTGTCCAAAAGGTTTGATTCAGTACTTCTCGTAGCAGCGGGAAAAGGTGAGACGGTCTTCTATGATCACGCCTTGTGTTGCTTTTATAGGTCCCACCGTTAGATTCTTACGGGGACCATTGAAACCTTGCCGTGCAATGCACCTAATCTGGACCCAGATCTAGTACTAAAATCGGTACAAATTTGGACGAGGGAATACCGAAATCATACCCGTTACCGTTAGATTCCGCCACGTGTCTTTGAAGGTCCCGAATTGACACAAACTTTGACCCAGTCTATTTTTCATATCCGGATTCCGATTTGACTCCCGTTTTCGCCGTTGGGTTCATCTTGGACTCTATTTTCACCTGGTCACCATCAATGCCCACAATTCACAAATGACCAATATGCCCTCAAGTGTGCCTTTCTCCCGCTTTTACCCGTTTTACGCACTGAACTCCATAAAAGACACCTGGGAAAGAGAAACAAACAATTCATCATAATAACGGCTCGAACCTGACTAACTACCCCAAGTTAAGAGATTCAGATGGGACATTTTCATGTCCCATCAGGTGACATGTAGCAAGTTTCAGCATTGCTTGAAATTGCTACAAATCGGTTCGTGTTAAGTTGCCCGAAAGGGCGTAATGGCGACAAGCTAAACTTTATGTGAAGGATTGGTAGAACTACGGTAGGCTTGATCCTGTAAAAGGGTACGTAAGCAGCCATGGTCATATGGTACAGTCAGATGAAAAGTTACAAGAAGCAGAAATATCTTACAAGGAGTATCCTGGTGTTCGTCCAAAATTTGAAGTATATCAAATTGTGTACGAGGTGGAGAATTGTGAGAGGTAGTTTCCAATTTCAAAAGAGGCGGTTTTTCAACAACTCAAGGCGGTTTAGTTGGCTTGCTTGTAGGCGGTTTAGTTGCCATCCCATTGGAGTCGGTTGGTGAAGAAATTGGTTTCTAATTATGCAATTTGGAACCGGCTTATATTATATATAAATAGGGGAGCCAATCAACACAATAAACACACCAACAACAACACAAAACAACTCAAGAGCAATTACTCATAGAGTGAGAGCTAGAGAGTGTGAGCAAGTGAGAGAAATTTTGTTCATAATTTTGAGCGGTGTTAAATTTCTCGGTCGTCGAAGATTTAGTATAGAAGGTTATTGTCTATACGGCACCATCTTGGGACAAACTTGCGGGTTGTGTGAGTCGTCTTCATCTATCCTTCAATAAAGATTTCTTGTTCGTCCGAGTACGTACGCTTTAGGTCGAACCTCGTTAATTCTGTTCGCATATTTAGATTTTGGCTTAGCTTTTCGATAATTTTCATAATCGGATCAATTTCTAGGATAGGTTTGATAGCTTCCGCGACTTTTAGTTCCAACACTTTTCAAACTTAGCAACACATACAAATTAATGAAAAAAATTTGTTAAGAAAAAGGAAAAGAGTGGGACTGAATACACAAAGTAGTAGTGGATGAACCCTAGAAATCACAATACTCACTTACATAATTAAACCCGAGAAGACACCATTTGATATACCCACATCTGTACAATCCTCTGATTATTAAAAATACATATCAGATACCCCGAAAAAAACTACATACAAATTTCTTTTTTGGTTAGCGTGCCTCGAACCCTTGACCTCTAAGGTGGAAGAAGACTAACCTCTTACAACTTGGACCAACGATATACAAATTTACGTTGGCATTTTTATGCATCACAAGTTTGCAGATCTTCACTTGCTTTTCATGAACTTCCTCAGATTATGAAATCGGGTATGCTAAGCCCGAATTTGGTATAGCAAAGGATCACTTGTAGTGGGTAGAGTTTTATCCTCTCTTATGATTTTCGCAATTTGCGTGAAGATGGTCCACTTACGAGTCTGAGATATCCCAAGAAACTGAGTTTTCCGAGTGTCTAATACTCCAATCCAGTCTTGCAGAACTACATTAATGGGGACTGATGGGCTAAGCCCAAGTTCCTGAGATAAACAACAATAGGCTAATAAGGAGCAAGTAAATATAACCATATCAAGATGATTTGATAGTGTCTTGAACTAGAAAGTATCGAACCAATAAAGATGAGGTTCAAATAGTAAGGATGATTATGCTCTTTCGACATAAATGATTCTAAAAGAATGTCTGCTCGATTATCTCATCTTTTTGAGCTCCTTAGGTCCTTAAAAGTTGTCTCTAAGCTTGATGGCCTAATATTCATCTACTAAAACATATAAATAGTCCTTTTTAATATTTTTGTGTCAGGTAAAGAAACTACTTCCCGATGCTCTGAGAGGGAAATTTCCTGGATCTTCGTAGTCATTTCAATGAATATAAATGTATCATGTTAGATTTTGTATGTATTTTTCGTGTGTATTTGTACAAAAAACATTTCGAAAAAATCCCATCTCTTCGAATATGGACATTTTCATAGTTTACGACATTTTTAAGTATTAAACAATGGCCAAATATCTGATTTAAATGATCAAGACTCGTCAAAGCACAGTTGGGTGGAAACCAAAAACATACCGAAGCAAGTTTCTCTATCATGATAGCACGGTCGCCATCTTTTTCGAAGAGCTCGTATGCACAATGTTCGTGTTGCTCCCAACAATTTATTCCTTCAAGCTGGTGCACACTTAGAGCAGCAGCACAAAATTCTTCAAAATCAAAATTTTCTATATTGAAAAAAATTCACCATGTTGAGGATGTCAAGGACTCGTGATTCTTTCAAGGCATCAGTAGAGTTCTTCATCAATGCCTGCCGAATTCCAGTATAAGCTTGAATTAAGAAGAAAAAACAAGAAAGGGAAAAGAATAAAAGAAAGGACTAAAACAGAACATACAGTCTTAAAATTTTGTCTGGAGATAAATCCGCTTTTATTTGGCCCCAACAATTTAAACTGCTCCCGGAAATAAGCAAGCCAGGGATCCGTTAACGTCTTTGCAAGAGCCTGTCACATTCATAAAAACTTGGTAGGTTTTAGATCATTAATCCAAGTTGAGGAATCTTAATGAAGTATATTATGCACGAAGTAGTCAGTTTTCTTCAAGAAACATACGGCTAAAGCTGCTTTTCGAAGCGAAGAAGAGCTAACATAAGATTTTACAAACTTGTACGGTAGGATATCCAGTTGAGCCTTGATACCTTCTTGATCGAACAACCATGGATGACCTAACATAGATAAGGTAAACCCCATTAAGTCTTCGTTTTTTCATATATCTGGCTTTAAATCTAGAAGACGAATCAGAAGCTCAGAATCTATTCCTTTATTAGTATTTAAGGAAGCACTCGTGGGAAAGTAGGTTCAAATTAACTTACTAAGAGCCTGAGCAGCAGTAAGTCTCTTACGATAATCCTTGTTCAACAATCTCTTCACAAGGTCTCTCGGATCAGAAGATAAAGAAGGCCAAGGAGCTTCTTGGAAGCTAAGTTCTGCCTTTAGAACTGCTCGGCAGATTCCGGATTCTGTTCGGGCCCAAAATGGGCAGCTTCCACTAAGAAGAATATATGCAATCACTCCTATACTCCACATGTCTGCCTCAGTTTCATGTAGAACCTCTGGAGCGACATAATATGCACTTCCTAGTATGTCATTCAACCTTTCATCTGCATAAAGTTAAGGAGTCATTAATTCGAAAACTTAATAAAACTATAAAAGCTTAAAAGTGACAACTAACTTGGTTTTACTAAGATGGATAAACCAAAATCAATAGTCTTCAGTGGAGAAGGCTCATCTTTTGTACTAAAAAGAAAATTCTGAGGCAGAAGAGAACACCATATTAACTTCGGGAATAATTATCGGAAGAAGAATTATTCATCAAGATAAAGAAAATACTTTCCGCTGGTAATCAATTATTACTTGGGTGAAAAGAGGAAAGGGAGAAGAAAAAAACTTGGCAACCCATTTTTTGAGGTGACAAATAAAGCTTTGGAAGTCAATTACCTCTGGTTTGAGGTCACGATGAACGACCCCTTGGAGATGACAGAAGGACAGAAGGCAACGATATTAAGAATCTGTACCATGACAGCCTTGGCATCTTCTTCTGAGTATTTCCCACCTCTATAAACATAATTAGAGATACATCTAGTTATTGTGTCTCTAAGGATAAAGAACCAACATAAAAACTCGAACTCAAACATATAAGTCAAGTACCTAGAGAGTATCCTATCCAAAAGTTCGCCTCCTTTGCATAACCTGAAAAATGCATGAAGCTAGAGCTAGTAAGTTCTGAAACCTGGACAAAGTTTCCAAATTCTTGGACACTAACTTAACATGGAGAGGAAAATAGAAACAAGCACTGCAAAAATTTGAAGCAACCAACAAATTTAAAAGTATCATTCTCATGGGCTACTAGTCAGGAGCGACTATACAAATCAGAATCAAGTATTGTCACTTCAATTGGCGACAATGATGCCATTTTGGACATCTTTATGAAATTGAAAATAATTTTCTAAGAGTTTGAATTTCAATATCTGATAATTACATCTTTTGATAAAATTACTTGAAGAGACACATTTTTATGAAAATATTTAAATTTCGGATGGATGTAATGTTTCATACATTGTATCTTCTGGTTTTTTATAAATAAATGTTTCTCCAAATTAGATGTGGTGTCCACAAATAAGATTACTTCCCCACTTTCAATATGTTCTTAAACTCCAAATGTGGATCTTCACAAAAGACTTGTGCGGATCCACAAAAGGCTTGTCATATCATGGGAAGCAATTTGCCGAGTAACCTTTAAGTAACCTCAATCCAGAAAGGGGTCAAATACTGCTTTAACTCAAAAAAAAGGACAGCGTATCTCATACACGCTTCAGATTTTGATCTCCATCCCTCTTAATTCATCTTCGTAGAAATTTTTCTGACAAACAATACTCACATTTTAACCAAGGATTCCGCATGTGTTCTATGTGCAAGAACTAATGTAGAAGGTACAATCTATTAATGATAGAAAATTCGGAAACGTATAAAAGTTAAAGCCATGAACTATGCGAGAAAATTTAATGTGAAGTACATAACTATGAAACATAATAACTATTATGAAAAGCAAAGATAGAGAAGTAAGAATGTCAGACTCTAAGCAGTACGACTCGGACTCGGACTCGGCTCAGCCAAGATCCGAGTCCGAGTCAGGGGGCGAGTCAGCCGAGTCAGCCAGAGTCGATCTCTTTGCTTCCCATAAGTAGTTACTAATGTATGTACTCCATATAATATGATTAAACTTCAAAATGTATGTTCAAACTTCAAAACTGAAAATTAACAACTAATCTACAACTTTCTAAAACTATGTTTTGGTATTTTAAATATTTTATTCAGAAAATCCTTTGGTATATTTTGAATACTTACTACTAATAAATTTTTCTTTTTAAATCTAAAAAATCTTTTGGTATTCTAAAAATTTTAAATACTTACTACTAAATTGCAACTTTCTATAACTATGTTTTGGTATATTTCGAGAAAATCTTTTGCTATTTCAAAAGTTTAAATACTTACTACTAATAAACTTTGTAATTGCAACTTACTACTAATAATCTTTTGAATGAAACGCAAATTTTGGTATTTCTAGAATATTTTCAAAAACAGAATTAATATGTGACAAATAAAGGAAAAAAAACTGGCATATACTAGTAACGACCCGAGTCAGATCCGAGTCAGGACTCGGCTCGGTGTATGTCCGAGTCGGAGCCGAGTCTCGAGTCACTCGGCTGACTCGGCCGAGTCGTACTGCATAGGTCAGACTTATTCCATCACTATATATATGTTTTCATCATCTTCATAAGCATCATAAAACGTCACAAAATTCCTATGTCCGGCTAGACCACGCAATATTTTGACTTCTCGTCTGACATCCTCATTAGCTATGGTTGTGGTCATCTGCCAAAACATAATCCTTTAGTGAGAACCAGTCTAGTTATTTTTTTTTATTTTGTTTCTAGCCAATCCTAAGATGTGTCTTATTGTCTTAGATACAATAGAGAGGGAAAACCCCTTGTCTAGAAAAACCCAAAGGAAAAACAGAAATGTAAATTAAGAGTAATGCACAAAATTTTCAAAAAACAACCAATGAAGAAGTGCATGGATGAACACAAATACCCAAAACCCAGATCATCAATTGTATGGAAACCCAAACGAAGGTACTTTTTCTAAGTCAGGTCTGAAATCTGATTCGAAATCTGAATTCTCTTCAAGCAAAATGTTTGTTTTTGTCTGGCTCATCCTCTGAACATCGATTAAGTTGATTTTGGGTCCCTTTCAATCAGACGAGTCAGATTCATATAAATGCAAAAATAACAAACACTACCTAATACAGAAATCCAAATGATCCAAATCCTTATTTAAAAGTAATGCAATAAAGAACATTAATCTGAAAACTAACAAAAATCAGTAAAAGAAGTAGCCAAAAAAAAAAAAATTAAACCTTTGATTTTGAAATAACTTTGACAGCTACTTCCTGCCCTCTCATTTCACCTTTCTTCTCCTTTGCAGAACAAATATACCCAAAATTGCCACGACCCACTTCTTCTCCAAGTTCATACTTTAGAAATCAACTGTCTAGAAAACCCAAAAGTCTTATCAAAACTCAATTCAATTTCACTTCCTTCAGATATTGAAACTTCATTTGGTTTCACAGAGCCATGTCTTCTAGCAAGAAAGGGAGTTATGTGGTTAGCAGGTCAAGGAGGAGGAAAAGGGCGTTTAAAAAATCTTGAAGGAGTTGATTTCACACTTGAATTAGCAGGTGAGTTCTTGAATCCACTGGGTAATGGACTTGGGAATGAATTAGTAGGGTTTTGAATATCTTCAGGAGTTATAGGTTTTTCAGCTTGGGTTTGATGAGGATAATGGGTATGTTTTCCATGACAAAGTCCCATGATAAGTAATGTTAAATTCACGATCATACGATAATCGGAGATATGATAAAGTCACGATTATATAAGAATCGGATATAGAAACATAAATGAAAGACACAATGTTTAACGCGGTATGGTCGGATACTCAAGACCTACATCCACGGAGAAATACTTTCGTTATTAATAATCACCACATACAATTGTATGTGGAGTTGATCGGTTACATAACTCAATAACTCGATAATTTAAACTCTATAACCCAACTCATATTTATAAAGTGATTCGGGTTATCTAGTTTCCTAACTAAACTTAGGAAAGAATACAATATAAGAGAAATCTTGAATATATGAATATTTCATCTGATCTTCATATATCTTGGTCTTTTTTTTTTATCGTCGGATCCCTTCATATCGATCCGTCTCATATATTTTATATCTTCCGATATCTTTCATATCTTGTATATTAGTAGTCACCATATCCAATATATCTTCCATATCTCAATAAGTAAAAGAAGAAATTATTGAAACCCAGAAAAGATCAGTGAACGAATATGAATTTAAGAAGAAAAAGAAGAGAATCAAATTAGATTGAAGTAAGAATTTCTTGAAAGAATCAGAATGCATGAATGGTAATTTCACTTTCATGGACAAGAAGAAGAAACCCCATTAAGGGAAATGGTAAGTTTAGAAGTTAAGCCAAAGAAAATAAGAAGAATTCCAGAGCAAGAAAATGAATGAAACAAACAATCCGTTCAAACAGGAGAGATAGAGAGGGAATTGAAAACCAGAAGAATTATAAGAAAGTGAGACAGACAAAATCAATACTCAGAAGATTGAAATCAATTTTTAATTTCAATAGAGAAGGTAGAGAGAGAGAGAGAAGGGGGGTCCGGGGGGTTCCGGGGGTCTCAATTATCAGAAGATCAGAGAGAGAAAATACTAAACAGAAACCACAAGGAAAGCGAAGAAGAAAGGAGGGAAAGCTCCCTTTTTTTTCCTTCCTTCCCGTTCCGATTTTCTTTTTGTCAAATTTGAGAGAGATGAAATAATTCATTTCCTCCCCCAAATTTTTAAAAAATTATAGTTTCACTCTCTTCTCGTATAACGCTTCCATCCATTTTTTTTTGTAAGTCCATCCATTCAAAATTATATTGTAGTTTATTTTATACTTTCGAAAAGCGGGCTTCTAATGAGAATCTCGTATTTAGAACTTTCATCTCGCTCTGATCTCTTTCCTCTGTGAAAGAACTCCATTAATAGGTTCTAATCAAACATAAAAAATACATATATGTGTGGAATTATAGAATCAGAAAAATCTGAATCTTATTCTCTAGTAAAGAGGAATGTTTCCCTTCGAGATTTTGACGCAGAAACTTTCCTTTTCTGCTGAGTGTGAAATCCCTAGACATAAAAGATTGTCGTCTCCATTGAATGGATAAATCGAGTAAAAGGGTTCCAAAATTTCTTATAGTCGGGTTTTTCTTTTGGTTGGTGGATGAGGGGGACACGATGTGAGGGATATAAATATAAGGGTATATTTGGAAAGTTAGGAGAAAACCTAATTGTGACTGGATGGAATAGTTAAAGGAATGAGTCAAACTTGAATTCACAAAACATATGGCCAAGAAGGAAGTTGGTTACGTATTAAGGGTTAATCTATTAGATTAGCTCAAAATTCCCACAAAAAAAGGCTAATTTCATCTTATCCCTCGATTTGTGGTCAGCTAGAAAGATTGACCTCCATATTTGTCCATGATACCAAAATAACCTCCACGACAAGGGCGGATCATAGTGGAGACTATCCCTGGCTGCAGCCAGAGATAGAATTCCTCAAATGGCTCACTAAGGTATAAGCAACTATTAGGCAGCCAGGGACAGAATATGTTTATGCCTCTCAGGCATAAACAACTAGCAAGATATAGCTTAGTGATAAAGCATTCACCCCCCGGACACATGAGGTTCAGGCAAGGAATGAAATGTCGAAATATTTCGACCGAAATGGTCGAAATATTTCGGATTTTCAAATTAGGTAGACGAAACTCCACTTACAGATGTTTCGAGCAGGATATCGTCCGACATTTACCGAAATTTCGGTTGAAACTTCAAAATATTCAAAATTAGACCGAAAACTAGCAAATCGATTCAACAAAAGTAACATTTTTGGTCGATTTCTTCTCCATCTGGTTTACCGAAACTATAATTGTGAATCTCCTTGATTGGAACTTGAAGAAAATTGAAGAGATTCGTATTCTTCATCTGCAGAAGTCTTAGAGAGAGAAAGAGCGGCGGAGAAGAAGGAAGAAGCTATGAAACCCTAATGGCCTAATGTTATATTTTGTGGAGGAGTTTTAAAAGCACCCATTTGAAGTGTTAAAAGCACCCCATCAAGGCAAAATTCGTGGAATAGGAAAGAGGTGGTTTTAACACTTACGAGAAGCGCCTATAAAACTATCATTTTGTGTATTCTGGTCCATCATTTTTATTTTTAAGTCAACATAATTGTTTGGTGTAGTAATATACCCCCTCAAATAAATGTGGAAGTTAAAATAGTTCAACTAAACCCCCCCAATCTAAGTGTGAGATTGCAGATTACTTCCCCAACTAACAAATTATTTTACAAATCCACTAATTTTTTTATTTTTTACCGATATGGGCTTCATAGTGGTTAAAGAGTCTTGTTATAAACAACTAAATCTTATTTTTATCGTTTCCAAAGATTTGTAAAACTTCCACACTGACCGAAATGTTTCCACGAAACGTTTCCACTTTTGGACCAACCGAAATTTCCACCGAAACCGAAGTTTCATTCCTTGGGTTCAGGTTTCAAATCCCCCTCAAAGCACATTTTTTTGCCTATTTTTCCCCTTCTCTTGGACAATATTTTCTTTTCTACGTTGTTTTATTGAATATTTTAGGCTAGCCAGGTGTGATTTCAAATCCTAGCTCCGCCCTTGCCCCAAGCCCATACTAAATCGTAGTATACTGAAAATATTGCTGAAATTCAGGGGCATCGATTTATCTTTTCATAGCACATCTCATTGAGCTCTTTAATATCTCCGTTCTAGCTAAGTCCATTCAAGTCAAACTACTTGCTGCTTGAAGCGATGTCTTGCCCTGGTTGTTTAGGTGCAGTTCGGCTATGAATGGAAATTAGTGTTGCTCTCTTCAGTCTTCACATATTTGATTCGAATTACGAATTTTAATTTCTGTCTCTGTCAATGTGAATGGAAATTAGTGTTGCTACTTTAATTTCGCATCTTAATGATCTGACTCAAGTTGTTTTCAGAATGCTTTTGACTCGTATGCTTGATCCAACAAAAACTAGGACTAGTCTAGTAGTGTATTTTAGATAAGGAAATGACCAACCCTGATTTTTCTGAAATTTTCTCATTCTTCATCTCTAGCAGTTGCTAATTGCTCAAAGTCGAAGGAAACTCGGTGGCGACGGCGATAAACCGGAGAAGCTTTTATACACGGATTTGGCTGTGAATCTCAACTCTTCGAACCAGGTTCGGTCTAAATCTCTCAAAACTCAAATTAGTTGTCTTTGTTGTTTATGGTTCTAAATGTCTCAAAACTCAAATTAGTTGTCTTTTATACACGGATATGACAGTTGTTATACTCTTACTTAGGCCTGAATGCTAATGTCAAGTAACCCATTTTTGATGAAATCATATGTCACAATATTGTGCTGATAATGTGTCCCTTTTCAATTCCTCTCCTTATGAAAAGTTTACAAGCATCTATAGTTGTTACTTCTTAATACATTGATATGTTTAAACATTGAGTTTAAATTTTAGTTTGATTAGCTTCAGTTTTTGTCTTTAGTATGTTTTACCTATCATCTTAGAATTTTAAGCTTTTAACTATGTAACTATACCTTTCATGAACTCTTTTATATCTTTATTTCTTTGATGGAAGTTAGATATCATGGACAAATCTTGGATGATTCATGATGATAGGCGTTCAAAGAAGTTTGCAGATGGTGTAAATGCGTTTTTGGATTTTGCGTTTACTCACGGTCCTGTTATGGGCGGTGATCAAATTAAGTGTCCATGTGGGAGATGTAATAACTCTAGATTCGCAGGTAGACAAAGTGTTATGGAGCATTTGTATTACCATGGGATGGCAAAACATTATAGAACTTGGTTTTTGCATGGAGAAGCTAGACCGATAATATCGAATCCTTTGCCTGCTCCAGTAGAGGTTACAAATGAAGAAGTTTATGCTGAGGACCTTGAAAGATTGGTGCGAGATGCTTACGGGGTTCATGACGAATCTGGATTAGATGTAGATGGTGGAACGGACGAGGTTGAAAACGAGGATCTTGAAAAGTTGTTACAACAAGCGAAGAAGTCTTTATACCCGGGTTGCGATAAGATGAGTGTTCTGTCCTTTGTTATAAAATTATGGAATATTAAAATCATGGGAGGTTGGAGTAACGCGTCTTTTGAATCAATGCTCAAGTTACTGCATGCAACTCTACCTGACGGTTGTAATCTTCCCAAAAATTTTACACAGTGCAAGAAGATCATCTCAGATTTGGGATTAGACTACATTAAAATTCATGCATGCCCGAATGACTGCATTTTGTATTACAAAGAAAATTCGGAACTACAACAATGTCCTCGATGTGGCCAGTCTAGGTATAGCAAGAAAAAGTAACCTGCAAAGATTCTTCGTTACTTTCCTTTGAAGGCGAGATTACAGAGGTTGTACACAGTACCGGAAACCGCAACCGAAATGAGATGGCACGATGAGAAACGTAGCGAAGATGGGATATTAAGGCATCAAGCAGATTCTGAAGCCTGGAAAGATTTCGATGTCAGGCATCCTACATTTGCTGCAGACTCGAGAAATGTAAGATTGGGTTTGGCAAGTGATGGTTTTAACCCCTTCCGAACAATGAATATTTCCCACAGCACGTGGCCAGTGGTACTTATTCCTTATAATTTACCACCGTGGTTGTGCATGAAACAATCTTATATGATACTGTCCATGCTTATACCTGGACCTAAAAGTCCTGGAAATAACATTGACGTGTACCTGAGGCCTTTAGTTGATGAACTGAAAGAATTGTGGGAAGAAGGGATTGACACGTATGATGCTTCCAAAAAAGAAACATTCAAAATGCATGCAAGTTTATTATGGACTATTAGTGATTATCCTGGACTTGCTATGCTATCTGGATGGTCCACGAAAGGTAAGTTGGCATGTTCAACTTGTGGCGAGGAGACAGATCATCTTAGGTTGCGTAATTGGAAGAAGGAGGTTTATATGGGGCATAGGCGTTTCTTACCTGTGACACATAGATTTCGAAGAAATACGAAGGAGTTTAATGGAAAAACTGAGCGTAGAGTAGCTCCAAATCCTCCTTCGGGTCCTGATATCTTGCAAAAACTGAAAGACATACCACACGAATTTGGTAGGGAACTGGAGAGGAGTGTACGCGCTCCTAGAAAAAGAGGAAGAGATGACGAGTCCATCAAAATGCCTGGTAACTGGAGAAAACTGAGCATCTTTTATGAATTGCCGTATTGGAAAGATAATCTGCTTAAACACAACCTAGATGTTATGCACATTGAAAAGAATATCTGTGACAGTATTCTCGGTACCATTATGGATTTTGATGGAAAATCAAAGGATAATAAAAAAGCAAGATTGGATTTGAAAGATATGGGTATTAGACAAGAACTTTGGCCACAACAAGAGGAGGGATCTCGTACATGTACCCTTCCAGCCACATGTTATTCTACAGACAAAAAAGGTAAAGAGTTGTTTCTCAATGTTTTGAAGAATCTCAAAACTCCGAATGGCTATGCATCAAATATTTCTACTCGTATCGATCTTAAACAATGAAAGATAATTGGTTTGAAGAGTCATGATTCTCATGTGATCATGCAACAATTGTTACCTTTGGCAATTCGAAAGGTTTTGCCAAAAAAAGTGTGCTCTATATTAATAGAGTTCAGCACGTTCTTTCGTGAGTTATGTTCAAAAGTAGATAGTGTTGAAGATTACAAGCGATTAGAAGAAAAAATTCCACTTATTATGTGCAATTTAGAGAGGATATTTCCACCAAGTTTTTTCGATATAATGGTTCACTTAGCCATCCATCTAGCATCAGAGGCAAAAGTAGGTGGACCAGTCCAATATCGATGGATGTATCCCATTGAAAGGTATTTATTTTTCTTGTTTAATTGTTTTATTTCTTAGTTACTTGTGTGTTACTTGTCTAATGAGGTACTTGTGCGATTAGGTTTTTGTATACTTTAAAGAATTTCGTTCGTAATAAAGCACAACCGGAGGGTTCTATTGCCGAGGGATATATTGTCGACGAGAGTGTCACGTTTATGACAAGATACATGAGTGACGTTGAAACACGCTCTAACGTAGCGCCTCGGTACACAGACGACAATCCGATTGGAACTGTTCAGAATATTAAGAACCTGGATGTTGCTGAACGTAATAAGATTCATCATTATATCTTGTCAAACGACAATGATGCCTCCGTTTATGTCAAGTAAGTATGATTTTAACTATTATGAATTCATTTATGAAAGTCTTTCTAAGTGTATTTTACTAGAGATGATGAAAATACGCAACCTCTTTGCAGTGCTCACAAAAGAGAGTTGAAGCTTCGCTATCGTAAACTAGATGATACTGCGATTCAAAGAAAACACATAGAAGAGTACGGTACTTGGTTTAAGGAACTTGTGAAAGATCTTAAAGAATCTAAACAGCCGTATCCAGAAAGACTTGACAACCTTGTCAATGGCATACACCCACGTGCCGTAATATTGGCAGGTTATACAATTAATGGATACAATTTCAAAACTGTTGCAAACGAGAGAGACGCTAAAACGCAGAATTATGGTGTTGCGGTCGATGCAAATCAACCTTGTGGCTCAAGTGCAAGAGATTCAAATCCGGTTGATGCAATATTAACATATTATGGACGTGTCACGGAGATACTTGAAATCACGTATGGACCAGGATGTGAATTTGTAATATTCAAGTGTGATTGGGTTGATGTCTGCAAGGAAACAAACAGAGGAAGAAGAGGTGTAAAGATCGATGATTTAGGTTTTACACTTGTTAATTTCAATCGTATTATGCCAACTCAAAGTGACGAGCCTTATGTGTTGGCGTCTCAAGTTAGGCAAGTTTTTTATGTTGAAGATCTAACTGAACCTGATTGGCATGTTGTGGTGAACAATAGACCTAGAGATATTTACGACATGAATATCCCTATACCAGATACCGAGCAAACTCTTGCACCTGCATGCCACGATGCTAGTGATGAAGAAATCGAATACATTAACAAAGATGTAAACGACGTAACATGTGATGGAGATAACTAATAGATTCAAAGGATCGTCTGGAAATGCGTGACCAAAGATGGAGAATTTGAAGAGTTTTGGTTTTGTTCTTTTTTTCCTTTAATGATGAGTTTAATCACAATCTGTATGGTTTTTGATAAATTAATGAATGAATAAATGTTTAGTTTCCGCGATTGTATTTTTTCTTTCAATTTTGGTTCAATTAGATGGGATAATTAGATATGTTTTAGATACAGTTACAAGTGAACTGACCAATTCTGTACAGGATGTCTGTTAGAGGAACTACTCAACCTTCTAAGAAGGGGAGGGGACGAGATTTATTAAAATTCCTGAAAGATCTGGATCACGGCGAGAAATACACAGTTGAATGGGATGATAGCTTTCGGCCTGTTGGAAAGATTGCCGGGTTCTTAGCGACTTATATATCTTCATTTGTTAGAGATCCAGTTCGATTCCCTCTGATTCATGATAAATGGGAAAAAATAGAATCTGCTGCCATCAATGACACAATTACAGACTTGAGGGTAAATATTTCCTACATTTTCGTTATAGTATCGTATTTTTTTATTTATTTCATATATGATTATTTTACCATGTTATTTTCTTAAAGGTATATTTTGATTTCCCTGAGAATGAAGAAGTTATAAAATGGATTAAGAAGGAACTCAAAGAAAGATGGAGAACTTGGAAAGCAAGAGTTAAGAGAGAATATTTTACACCTCACCTGCCTAATATAGATGAGTGCAGAGCAAATATCCCTCCTGGCGTTGACCCTACTGATTAGTTTGGCTTAATTCGATATTGGTGTAGGGATGACGTAATGGTAAATATATCTTTCCTTTAATAGCTACACTGAGTTTACTTCATAGGTACTAACAATGTACCATCTTCCGATATACAGAAGGTAGCTGAGACCAACAAGAAAAACAAAGCTATGACAAAACATCCTTATGTTGGAGGGCGTCAATCTATGGCCCAAATTGGGCATGCGGTAAAATTTTCAATTTCTTTTACAATTTTTGGTTCAATTCAGTTGGTTTTGTTTGAAATTGATAATTGTCATTTACTTTGTATATTTGCAGTATAAAAAGAAGTATGACACTCAACCTAGTCGATTTTGTATGTTCCACAAGACTAGATTAAGAGCGGATGGAACTTGCGTTAACCAAGAGACAGCAGATTTAATTGTAAAGTTTTAATTAAACTCAATTAAATTTTATTTTGTTCATATAATGTTTAAGAACTCAATCTTATATAGGTAATCAAGCACATGTAATGTTAACAGGAGCTGATGGAGGAAGATCAGGAGAGGCGACAAAACGAGAGCTCGAGCGAGTTTGTCGACGCCCCTGGTCCAAATGATGTTTTCGGAAGTCATATGCCACCAGAGTCACGTGGGCGAATCCGAATGATGCCCTTTGTCGCACCTACGGATGCAGGTTTTAGAAATTCAAGCTCGGGTGGTGTTTCAGGTCTTCGAAAAGAAAATGACGGGCTGAGAAAGGAATTGGCTGAACTGCGTGAAAACAAGAGAGACAAGGAAGAGATATGGCTGCACTTATGGCACTCATTCAGTAGCAACAACGACCACCATCAACTTCAGAATCTTCACAAGCTGTAAGCATGTTTTCTTCTTCAATTTCATCTTGTTCAATTCCTCAACCATCTTGTTGTAGTCCTTAATTTGTGAATACGTGGTTTAGGCAAGTTTTATAAACAACTTTTCTGGTATTACAGAAGCGGTGACTATTGAAGGAGCATGCAACTTTTTGATCAATGTTTTTGGAGGTTTGGTCTCTCCTTCATGGTTTCCCATATATGTGTAC
This sequence comes from Eschscholzia californica, assembly GCF_041429995.1. Taxonomy (NCBI): domain Eukaryota; kingdom Viridiplantae; phylum Streptophyta; class Magnoliopsida; order Ranunculales; family Papaveraceae; genus Eschscholzia; species Eschscholzia californica. The sequence continues at coordinate 42,868,293 of NW_028238198.1, forward strand.
TGTTTTTTGAATTTGTTTTGATGACCATCTGAATTTGGCATGTAAACTACTAAGTCTAGGTTGTGTGATTCCGATGTTAACAAGATTCCATTTGCATCTGAATTTTCCATGTAAACTACTAAGTTTAGCTCTCTAACCCCATCATCACTCTACTAACACTACCCACTCTAATTCAGTTAAGTCATAACACCAACACATTAGAATTTACTTCACTTTTGCATCTGTTTTATGCTATGTTTTGTTGTATTTCATAGGGAAAATGTGATCGAGAAAGGCAAACTCTTTAGCGTAAAACCCTTATAGTGAGTGTGTATATGCAAGAGTACTTCTTAGTATTTTTATGAATTCATTTCCATGCCTACAGGTTTTATGCTTACATTTGCTTTGATGACCATTTGAATTTGACATGTAAACTACTAAGTCTAGGTTGTGTGATTCCGATGTCAACAAGATTTCATTTGCATTTGAATTTGGCATGTAAACTACTAAGTCTAGCTTTTTAACCCCATTATCACTCTTTTAACACTACCCACTCACTAGAACCAACTGTAATCATATTGTAATTTGGTTACTTGTTTGTGCTTAAATTGGTTGTTTCTGAAGAATTCTCTACTGATATCTCTGTTTCTGAAGAATTCTTAATGTCATGTTAAATGCGCTAATGTGTATATATTCATCGTTTTGGCAGGGTTTTTAAAGTTTTGCGCAATGATGAATCCACACCGATTAGAGATTTTGCTTGAACTCTCATTGCGTATGAAATCTATCATCACCTAGTACCTACTTGTTATCTCTATTTCGTAACTAGTTGAAATGCATTTAGGGAGCTGAACCGTTAGTTTAGTTTATAATATTGTACTCAGATAAACAACTATCGACATCTTGTGAAACATATTGACATTATAAAGTAGTTTACTAGTTAATTCATCATCTTGTCTATATATTTTCATCTTGTGTAGCTTAAGTTCTATATTGTGTTTGGGTTGAATGTTTATGGCTTTGAAACAGGGAAATGTACAGCAAGTAAAAGCAGCAAAATAGTGCTGCTGGTTTTCACATTTTGCTGCAGCTTTTTTTTTCTTAAAAACAAACATTTGCAACGGCTCAAAGCCGTTACAACAATTTATTTGTAACGGCTGGTCCTCCCTCACGGCCGTTACAAATTGACTCCCGCTAACAATTCCCGCGCACTCAATTATAACGGTTTAAAAGAGCACAGCCGTTACAATAAAACTAGTTGTAACGGCTTCTGCTCGTTACATTTTTTGTTGCCACGGCACTTATTGTAACGGCCTAGGCATAAATAGTAACGGCCCGAGGCCGTTACAACTACACTTTTTGTAACGGTTTTTCCCTTGTTGTAACGGCTTAAAGTCGTTACAACTAGTCCGTATTTTTGTAGTGAAACCATGGGCATCAAAGTCTATGGAGATAGACCAAAGGATGATAAAGACTCGTTCAAAAGGAGTTTTGAAGAGGTCTGAATAAGAAAATCTCTTGGAGAGAAATTCTACCCAGCTCCCGTGATAAACATGGGAGAGACACTTATGTTTGAAAACATAAGAACGATCATGAGATGATTGTTGTTTACCCGAACATCTGAGAAGTACTTGGAGTACGAAAAGATGTCGTTACCCATACAAGTCAGAAGATTGAAGAAAGTCATAAAAATAATCTTCCAAAACTAAAGATAGGAATCTTTTAAGGGTCGTAATGCTTAGCTAGAAGCCAACGACGATCGTCGAATCAAGAGTTGATTCGCGGCTAACATAGACCGGATCCTACAAGGGTTACACATCAGAGTAGTGATTTGAACGGAGAGAATTGACTAGATGGATAATGGAAAATAAGTGGATTGGATCCATTATTGGTAAGTCCTGAAAGATTCGGAGAAGTCCGAAGAGACAAACATGTCCGAGCCCAAAAGGGAGGCCCGGGAAGGCTTTAGGAAGGTCGGCCATGTGATGGCCAACCTAGGCAACAGGGCCGGCCATGTGATGGCCGGCTAGGCCCTAAGTGGGCCGGCCAAGGAAGCCCATAAAGGGCTATGTTGGCCGGCCAACTTAAGTGACCAAAGGAGGGTATTTTGGGTGTTGCCTAATAATTAGGTTTATGGAATCCTAGTTTGAGTCTAATACCTCTTCTGGGGATTTCTATATATACCTAATTATACAACCTAAAGAGAGAGGCAATTCTAAGTCAAGTTTTGTCAGCTTCTCAGAGTGTCTGAAAGAGTTTCAGAATATACATCTCAGAGAGAGGGAGAGAAAAGGAGTTTTCTCAAGTATCTAGTCAAGAAGAAGAAGTTCTTCATCTCAACCTTCAAGAAGGTCCTAGCTGACTGAAAGGAGGGAGTTCAAGTCATTACTCGGTGTCTCAAGTAGAGGAGCTACACTTGGAGCTCTTATCTTCCAAATACTGGTCGGGATTTAGTTCGTGGGAAAGCGATTAAGAGGTAATCATCTTTCCAATCTAGTTCATTGGTATGTTCATGTATAGATCCTGGAAACTAGTGTTAAACATATAGATGTTTGAGATTCCGCTACCAACACTAGTTAGGTGTATGAGATACCCTAGTACAATCCCCTTCAATACAGCACATCAAAAAATACGCAAATGAGATATGTTGGGCTGCTGGCCTTGAACATATTACAAAGGTGAATATTGGTTATTTAAAGTAGGACGTAACCTTATCAAGGCTGCAGCATGGAGGACTGCGGGTCCCCATGCAGTGACAGGTAGTTTCGTCCTCATCAACATAGGTCTCGCAATCAGTTGGATATGCTTAATGAATGATTCAGCTAGACCATTCTGAGTATGAACATGAGCTACAGGATGTTCAACATTAATTCCAACTGAGAGACAATAGGAATCAAAAGTAATCGATGTAAGTCTCCTGCTCCATCTAGACGAATGGACTTAATCGGATAATCAGGAAAGTGAGCTCGTAAACGAATTATCTGAGCTAATAACTTTGTAAACGCCTGATTCCGAGTCGAGAGCAAATTGACATGAGACCATCTAGTTGATGTATCGATTAATACCATAAAATATTTAAATGGTCCACACTGCGGGTGTATAGGGCCACATATATCACCTTGAATCCTTTCCAAAAATTTGAGAGATTCGATATGTACTTTTGTCAGGGATGGACGAGTTATAAACTTCCCCAATGAACAACCTGTGCAAGTAAAGTCCCTATCTATCAGAAACTTCTGGTTCTGAAGAGGATGCCCTTGAGAGTTTTGTATTATTCTACTCATCATGGTAGAGCCTGGGTGTCCCAGTCGATCATGCCAAATCTTATAAGTATTTGGATCGTGCAACTTCGGGTTAACAACGACATAGGATTCGACTGATTTAATCTTAGTAAGATATAAACCAGAAGAAAGAGCTTCATGTCTTTCTAGAACACGCTTCTGACATGATATACTCGAGGTGATATATAAATATTCTTTCTTATCCTCAGACCCAGTTTCGACGTGATACCCATTTCGGCGTATGTCTTTGAAGCTCAACAGATTCTTCAGGGATCTGGTCGAGTACAAAACGTCGTCTAATTAGTTCAGTACCACGAGGCAATATTATAGTAGCTCTTCCGGAGCCTTCTATAATGCTTGATGAGCCAGCGATAGTAATCGCATTTGCCTCAAATAATTTTAAGGTCGAGAAATATTTTGTATTTCGAAGTATCGAATTTGTGGTCCCACTGTCTGTTAGACAGATATCTTCACCACCTTTAGATATGTTTCTTCCAGAATCCATACCTTTCATAAAATTAAAGAATATAACATTGATACCTATTGTAAAATAAAGTAAATAATTTACAATACAAAAACTAAATAAACAAATCATAGTTAGATAAGTTAACATATTAGTTAGTAAAATCAAATATATGATTAGATCGATTGATTCCTTCAGGGAGACAATATCTTATACATAATGGTGGATCAAGCTCATGAGATTCATCTCTCTAGCTTCAGGCTTCAAAGATGCTTAATACAAATCCACAAAGTGTTTTGCCGTACAACAGGCACGGGACAAACAACTAAGCACTCTACAGTTGTGACAAGCTTCTTCCCGAACCTTCATAGGGTTATTCACCTTATCATTCTTAGGTTCGTTACTATATATTGAGTTTATCTCTTTTCCCACTTCAGGTGATAAAGGGCTTGTCTATAATTTATTCCCCATTTATTCGTGTGGGCTACATATTGGTGGTTTCTTCCAGAACCACTTTTCCCATTTGTATTTTTCTTTCCTTCCATGATCATTTCATAATATTGCAGGTGCTTCAGGCATAGCTGCAGACCCAGTAGGTCGAGATTCATGGTTGTGTAACAACAACTGGTTGTTTTCTTCGTTTAAAAAGAGACAATTAAGAAAATAAAAATACTTGAGAAAACGACGCTCTCGGTATTGAGTCTGCAGGACTATATCCGAGGCGTGAAAGGTGTTTAGTACTGTCAATCACTTACTCATTTCTAACAATATCTCCTCATAGATAAACCTAAATCTGTAACAGAAGATTAATATAGGTTAGTTATAAAAGAAACCAAAAATTTAAATGTATACCTTTCACCAGGCAGAGTAATGACTTATATCGTTCGATCTTTCTCCGATGTTGGTGTCGACAAACGAGCAGAGTAACGACTTATATTGTTCGACTTGGAGAAACGAAGAAATAATGACTTCTCAGCTGGCAAGAGACTCGTGCTGATAACGTGTTAAATTATAATAGATAGAGACAGAGAGAACAAAGATGAATTTCTTAATCTCTCATAATCAACATGCATATACCTCAACACTATATTAGCTCTTACAATTTCTTTCTCGAAGTTGTATAAGAAAAAGGAGAAAATCAAGATGATCAAATACATAGGAAGAAGTGGGTATTTATAGCAAACAAAGGAGGTGGAGATATTGGGTTGTAAAAGTATGTGTCTTTAGGCGGCAAGCAATCTCCTAACCGTCTTAGAGCTTCAGCTCAAAGCAAAAATGCCATTGGATATTATAACCTCACCTTTTGATTGGTTGTTAAAAGAAGTTAGACTATTCCTCAAGGCACATCACCATTAGTCTATAGGCAGCCCAAGTGCTTCTAGTATATAGTATGGTCATCCAAATATATATAACAGTTTGAGTTTTTTTTTTTTGAGAGGAGGCCAAACATGGATGTTAATGGACCATAAGTAGGGCCGAACAAAATAGTAGAAATCTGATATCTCTATGGGTTGGAAAAGAGCTCAGGCCCACCGAAAACCCTCACGCTCAAAGCATGGAAAGTGTATGACCCAACCAACCCAGATAACATTGAAGCTCATCAGAACCTGACCCCCACGTTTTTTATGCCTAGACTACACTCACCCATCATAGGGCCGGTAATTCTAAGGCCCATAATACGGAAGATTTTAGGAAATGACGCACACTCTTAAATGTTAATGCAAAAAAGACTCACTTTGTAAAAATACAATTATAACCCTCCCTGAAATAACAAATGCCAAACAAATCACGGATCCCTTCCCCAAGCTTAGGTTTATAACTCTAAGGCCATGTTTGGAACGTGGAAATCATGTGGGAATGGAATGTGATTTCTGAGAACCACAATCCTAATTACTGTTTAGCTCGCGAAAGTACAGAGAGAATCCTATTTCTGGAAGAATAAGATTCCCTCCAAATGGGGTAATAGCAAACCCAGGGAGGGGATGGGTTTGTGATTCCCATTCCCGAGAATGATTTGATTTAACATTTTTGGACAAAATAATCTTTGATAAAATATTAGAACGACTAATATTAAAATCGTCATTCTCATAATATTTTAACTAAAAAAGTATTAACGTAAGATTTCAACCACCACCATAGTGACACACTCTCTCTCTCTCTCTCGTTTGAACGTAACTGTCCATGTCTCTAGTTTTTTTCTACTCTCTCATTCTTTGTTCATTCAAAATCAATTTCACAACGTTTAAAAAAAATAGTCGAGACCATTATTTATTTTAAATAAATCTTTAAATACAACTTAAACTAGTGTATCGTGTTACTATTTCATCTCTACAGATTTGAATGTATAATAAGAAAGTTGACCTATAATTTATGTAGTTTAAGTAAAAGGATATAATAGGACTTTTGCAAAAGTTTACATTCCTATTCCTAGACAAACCAAACACCAAGTCAGGAATCTATCAGGAATGAAATTTCTATTCTTGGTTGAACCAAACATTAAACTAAAATAATCTGATTCCCATGAATCACATACCATCCCGCGCGCCAAACATGGCCTAAAAGTTTATCTCTTCAATCACTCACTTTACTCTTTCAACTCCTCTCATTCTTGCTGACTTCTTCTCTCTCTATATTTACCCACCAAAGGCCTACATCCACCACTTTAATCTTTACATCTTCTACTTCTCTCTCTAAATTTTTTTACTATCACTCTCCATCTTGAAAGATCTGTTAGCATTAGTCCGGAGATCTATTAGCATTTGTTAGGGTTTCAAACACAAAATTAACTTATTTGGCATCTTGAGAAAGCTAGAGTTGTGTCTGTTCCTTGATTCAACCATTCGGAAACGATCAAAGGGTGTTGCCGTTTGAGAAGAAACTCTTTGAAAGGTATAAAAGGGTTATTAATGTTTTTAGATCTAGTTATTTGAAACTCCATTAATAAAGTTGTTTCTGGTGTTTCTTTATCTTATTTCTTTTTATCATTACTTTCTCATTTGTGATTGACATATCTGGTTTATTTAGAACACTAGGTATAGCCCGTGTTTCAACAAAAAAAAAAAAAAAAGGTATAGCCCGTGCCCTAAGGGCACGGGCAAATGCTTTTAAAACATCATAGGGCACGGGGAAATGCTTTTATAATATCATAGGAGGGTGAAATGAAAATGTACTTACTAAAGTCATTATTCAACTAAAACCATCACATTATAGAAGATTAAAATGGAAAACAATGTACCAACTAAAACCATCATTTAACTTCTTTTGTGATTGCATAGCTCGTCTCTTACATCTAATGAACTATTAGTTTAAGTTAGGTAGGTTAGACACGGTAATTTTAGAGTCCATGGGTATATAGACCAAAATCATATTGATAATAGGTTTATAGACCACTCTTCTTAGATTATGGATTTTTGGTCCTTTTACAAAAAGGGCATAAAGTACGTGTAATTTATTCTATATTACCCAATGTATCCTAATTCAAAAAACCCCGGGATATTTGAATTTCCGAGGGTTTTAGGAAACTTTCCCAAAACCCGTGGGCGTGATTTGAGGAGAATCTATAGAAGCCGAAACAGAAAGTAGATGTCACATTTCATAAAGACAGTTTCTCTCTCTAAACTTCTCGATTTGGTTTTTCAACCAAATCGTCCGAAGATCTCGTTCAGAAACCCTAAAGAGATCGTCTAACCTAGAAAGTTTGCATCCTTTCATCTTCTCCATTTATCTTTTTCATTGAAGAACCTCTTCAGGTGAAAAGGTAAGCTGGTTCATAAAACCCTTTTCGTTATGAAATCGATTTAAACCGAAACGTGAGGTTCTTTTCGTTGAAATCGTTATAAATAGTTGTTGCATGTCATTTTAACTTACTATTGAAGAGGATTTGTTGATTTTGGTAAAGATTTCTCTGTAAATAGGAAGTTTCTTTTCGGTTTAATGGAGATTCAAACATATTTAGGGTTTTTTCGTTCGTTCTTATTTTAAAAAAAAAGGTACAAAATCGATTTTGTTTCATGAAACAAAAGATCTTTAGATGTTTTTGAAGATACTCTCGACATTAAAATCTTTAGTTTTACTTGAAAAACCTAAATCTTCTTTCTAAACTTTTATTTCTGTTTCATAATAAGAAATCTTTGTGTTAAAAAAAACATATAATTTATGGAAAATGGAACCATTATTTTTTATTTAGGGTTTAATGAAATTTTTGATCTTGGTTTAGGGTTTAATGAAAAAGTTGTTTATTGCAGTAAAAGGTTGAATATGGCACCTAAAGGTAAATCCAAATCGAAAGTTACTGAAGAAACAAGCACATTAAAAAGGAGTCCAATGAAGAGAAAGGCCACTGTTGAAGAAGAAGTTGTTAAGAAGAAATCAAAAACTAAAGAAACATCAGTCTGAGGTAATGTATTTGGAATATGATATAATTTATTGATATTGTGAAGCTACATTGATAAATTATGATTTATTTACTTATATGGTTGATCTTTTAACAGTTTATGGCTTGTTGTATATACAAATTTGTGATATACTTTAAAATATTCATTCTGTATATAGAATTTTCCATAATGTTAGGTAAAGTATTCGTACTTTACATGATTTATGTTATAGTTTACATTTGTGTTTTTTTGTAATATTTTGCAGGCTGGTGGTAGTTCTAAAAGTATGAAGTTGAAGGACAAAGGAAGCTCTAGTAGGTGGGTTGATATAGTAGGGGAACAGAAACTAATACCGGAGCAAAAGACATCGGCACTATTCAGATACACCCTCAGCAAACCAATTGAGTTGATCAATAGCAACCGTTCCTATATGACGGAAGAAATGAAGGAGGAGATAAGCAAAACTCCTTTCAGTCAATTGTTTGATGCTATGGCAGAAGGTACAATATTAAGGGAGAATTACACTAGTCGTCCCACAATTGCCATTTTGGATGTTCTTTGTCGATATAAAAAATCGACAAAGAAATTTGTTATTGGGGGTATTGAGATAGAATTCAAACCTGAAGATGTATCTTTGTTGTTGGGAATGCCAATGGAGGGTTCAGAATATGAGGCATTCCCTAAGAAAAATGATCTAGATCTTATGAAGTGTGCGTTCTTGACCAAGTATTTCAAGGAAACACTTGAAGCATCAAGAAACAAAAATATGGGTCTTTCAAGTGCTGTTGTTGGGAATGCACTTCAGAAATGCGTGAGGAACAGTGAACCAGCAATAGAATTTGTTGGTCTTCTAATTATGATGTTTTCGGCGAGCTTCCTGGTTGCCACTTTGGCTGGTTTTACTGTATTGCCTAGCATTTATAAGAACATCCAGTCTAGAAGAGCAATCAACAGGGTGTCATGGCCAAGAGCCATACACTCATATATGATGGAAACGATCGACAAACATTCAGAAGACCCAACCAAAGCATCTGGTTGCTTGTTACTGTTGCCTGTGAGTAAATTTTTTACAACCCTCGGTTATATAAATTGCATATTATTTCATATAAAGTATGAATAATTTACATTTCTTTTTTTCCTTTAGTTCTGGGTGTGCATGCATACTAATCTGTATCCGAAAAATGCACTGAATGCAACAAGATACCCAAGGTTCTTGAGGTGGTCTGTGGATGGATTTAGAAATGGGATGGAAAAAGATCTAGCTGTAGTGGTGGTACCTGAGGAGGTAAAATCAACTTTTTATCTGTACATTCATTGATTGAAATTTAAATTCTGTACAAATATGTAATATTTGTTTAAAAAGTATATGTAATTTATAATAAATTATATATACTTTCTTAACGTTGTTGAATTCATTTACATAACACTCTGTTATTTATGTAAATTTATACATACAGGTTTATGAGGATGTTGTGGATGATGTGAGTGAAGAAGAGAAGGAACTGTTAAAGTTTACTGAAAAGGTAGTTGTGGAAATACCTTTTGAAGAACAGTTGAATAACTTGGAGATGATGGAAGCCCTGAGTAGAGAAGTGAATAAACAAAAAGAAGAATTAAAGAAAAAGGATGAGGAGATTGAAAGTTTGAGAAATGAAGTAACACAACTGAAGTTACTTTTACAGTCTGAACAGAGGGATGAATCATTGATTCATAATGATTATAATGAAGGAAGTGGAAGAGTTAATGTGGACCAGAATGAGGAGGAAAATAATGTTGGGGAGAAAGATAATGTCAATGATGAGAAGATTAATGGAGTACAACCGGATGATAAGGTTCAGGAAGAAGAAAATGTTGAAGAACAACAACAGGAAGGTCAGTAATTATAAATACTTATACTGAATTTATTTATAATTGGTAGTAAATTGTGCATACTTTACAGATACATTTATAGTCACAGTCAAAAATGATATATACTGTTTTGTAAATTTTATTACAAATGATTTCTTTACACATGATTTATGTTGTCAGATGATGATGGAAACGTGCCATGCACAACCATTGTGTTGGTGCATAATGAGGAAGAGCAGAATTATAGTTCAACTCCCAATTTTGATTTGGGAATAGATTTCACAAATGCACCCGACTTCACCGACGTTGTTCAAGTTGCAAAAACCTATCAAGAGAATGCTGAAACAGATAGTCTCATAGATGATGACTTTGTCCAGACAACTCCAACCACAGTAAAGAAGAAGAGAACAAAATCAAAAGCTGTTAAGGGGGGATCGGACAAAACAGTTGATCCGGTTGAAACACCAAAACAGAATTCTCTTATTAAGAGAATCAAACAAGCTCCCAGAACAAGGAAACTCACTGAAAAGGCCGAACCAAAAGAAATGGCCGAGAAAGAAAAAAAAAAGGAGATTGCGAAAAAGGAAGTTGTGAATGTTGAAGAACAAGATAAAAAGGGGAAGGGAGTTTCGATTGATGATGATGAACCACTTAGCAACTGGAAGAAGAGCAAAGTTTGGAAGAAAGTGAAAGACAATGAGAAGGGTCTGCTTGAGGAGTTTAACCAAGTAGTGAAGATGAAGTAATGAATTAGAAGTTTAATACTTGTCTTTGACTATGTTATGAAATGTTTTGTTGTTTGTGTTACATTATGATGATTGTAACAAACATAATCTGTTATCTTTAATATAATATAAATATTTTGCTATAAATTCATACTTTAAACTAACAACAATTAACATGCAGAACAATTGTATGGGAATCAAATCTGACAAGTGATGTTAGAGGAAGAGAGGTGAATTGGCTTATGATGAACTGTGAAACCGATGCTCAGCTTATAAATTGGTGGTCAAAGCATCTATCTTCCAAAGTTTTAAAAGGGGCTGGACAAGTGTTCGTTCTCGCTTCTGAATTATGGGTAAGTTTTAATTACAGAATTCATAATTTCATAATAGAAAAGTTTTTATCTGTATACATTACATGTTTTGTAAAGATAAAAAGTTTAGAATGATTAGAAAAGTATGTATAATTTATTCAGTATATGTGTTTTGTCTGTCATAAAGTATGAATACTTTACTGAAAATTATTCATATTGATTGATACAGTATGTTGTTTTTATTTGACAGACGATGATAAATTGCAAGTCAGCTCAGTCAAACATAGACCCCCACCTATCAGATCGGTTAATAAATGAGGCTGAAAGAGGGCGTATATCTTATATAGTTGCTCCAATGTGTCATTCGATGAGTACAGATGTCAGTAGGGGTATTCATTGGACTTTGTTAGTATTTGATTACTTTGATCAGTCTTGGACCCATTACAACTCGTTGTTCTTTGACATAAAGCTCCGTAAACAATGTGAAGAAAATGCTGCAAGATATGGACAATACATATTAGATGTGCTTCACAAAACAAAATATGTGAGTCCTGAATTTAAGAAAAAATGTAAGATTTCGAAGACGCCGTATGATCATCAACAAGGAGAAAAGTAAGTACATAATATTTCACACTTTTGTGATTGCTGTAATGCATACAGATAGTTATATAGTTTATAAATTATTTTGTGGTTTCATATTAATTGTTATATCAATGATTGACAGTGCGGATTGTGGACTATTTGTTATGCTTCATATGGATTTAGTATTTATGAAACATTACAAATGGGCAGTACCGGATGAATACCTTGTGCACGATTGGATTGAATTAGCTCAGCGTAGAAGAGCGGAAGTGACGTACGAGCTATTGAATGAAACCAGAGATTTGTGGAAAAAAACTTTAATATAGTTTAAATTAAAGTATGGTTTTATTTTTTCAATTTTAAAATAGTTGTAATGAATTATATTTGACAGTTTGAAGTATAAAATATTTGGATGGAAACTGTAATTTTTAATTAAAATATCATATTTGTTGAAAAAATGTCTGAAATTTATCAAGTTTCTTCCTTTAATTTATGATACAAACATGAATAACGTGTTGATAAATAACGGGTTATGTACTACACACGTAAAAAAATGAAATAAAGTACGGACAACATGAGACAAAGTATGGAACTTTAACAATAAATAACAGTCAATTTATGAAACAAAACAAGAACTTTTAAACAGAACAAATATGTAAATTTAAAGTCTGTACAAACTTTAACTAATTTGCACCAATTACATCAATTGTACTGTATTTGGTGTAATTGGTGTTCTTTAATATTAACCACATATGTTAGGCAAGGTTCATACCAAAACCGCTAAAGTATAACCTTTTGATAGAGAATAAAAATAGAATAGTGAAACAAAACGTAGGAAAAAAAGATTGAAAATTTGAATATTATGTGGATTGAAAGTGTAATGTAACATATTTAAATACATCAAATGTTTACCCTACATGTTTTGCGATTGTGGTATGAAGGTTGCTTACACCTACCACATATCCTTAATTTTCTTGGCATATTTCCCGAGCTCTCGATCCGTACTGTTCTTGGACGACCTGGTCTACGACGAATCAACGGTGGGAGAATTTTGGTAGCTTCATCAAAAATCCTTGGTTCATCAACATTGGATATAGGCATTATATGTTCCTGGTAAGTCTTCACATAAGACTCTGTTGTCCAAATAGGATCGTAAAAACAATCTTGTTGGTCTTCAGACAAGCTTTTAATACACAACATTGCGTGTTCACAAGGAACACCATCAACTTGCCACCTTCTACAAGTACAAGAAATCTCTAGAAGATTAACACAATAAGAAGGTTCTGAGTAAACCTCGAATATAAATGGGGCTGCCTGGGCAATATTACAAGTTGCAGCACTATCATATTTTGCTTTCAACAGATCAGTGATGGTTGGACACAAGAATGTAGTCCATTTTTTAGACAATTCGCGTGCTGTGTTCATTTTGTTCATTATATGAATACGAATTGCCTCCAACATTGCTGTAATTGGTAGTCCACGAGCATGACGAATCTGATTGTTAAAGGATTCTGACAGTTGAGATGATATCGCTGTGTATCTGTATAAAACAAAAGTATGTAAATTTTATTATATTTTATTATAAAATGAAAATTATTTTTATAAAGAATAAATACTGTACAGAAAAGATGTATAACTGCTGTGCCAAGTATATGTAATTTGCGTAACAAAATCTGTACTTTATACGGTAAAGTACATAATGTTCTAAAAAAAATCAATAAAGATAATGAAATGAATAGACTATTTTATCTGATCGTACCTTATACCGGGAAAGAAAGCATCTGCCCAAGAAGAAGGGTCTAAGGATTGAAAAAATGCAGCAACTTTTGAACCACCCATCTGTATCATCTGGTTAATAGTTGCGTGATATTCAGACTCGGGAAGAGCTCTAGCAGCCTTGAAAATTAATGTTTGGAAGAATTTTGATTTTCTAGCTCCATTTGCCAATCTTAAATTCAGATTGTTCCTTAGATGCCAAACACAAAACGAATGGTGTGCTGTCGGAAAAATGTTCTTAACACCGTTGATTATACCGTTGTGACGGTCTGAAATAAAGATATAAGTCTTTTCCATATTCAGAGCATTGCGCAAATGCCTTAGAAACCAGTCCCAATTTTGATCATTCTCAACATCAACCACAGAATATGCTAACGGAAATAGACCTGTAATTTGAAAATATCTGAGTGAAAGTACTCTGTATTTAAATATTTATAAAGGATACCACTGTAAAGTTTTCATAATTTATGGTATATTTAAAGTAATGTACATAAATATAAAGTATGAAAAGCTAAAAAAAGCATGTATATTTTTATGTAAAGTATTCATAATTTACTGTAAATATATAGTAATTTACACAGAAAAATGTAATATGATGTTGAAAAAAGTGGATACTTTTTATATTAAGTTTGATAAATTTATGAATGTTCAGAATTTACCATTGTTACCGTCTTTAGCAACAGCAGCCAGTATGCACCCGTTAAAACGAGTTTTGCAAAAAGTCCCATCAACATATAAAACTGGTCGACAATATTGGAAGCCAACTATACAAGCATGTGGTGCAATGAAAATTCTTTTAAATCTCCGAGACACCTCGTCAACTTCAAGTTGTACTATGCTGTTTGGGTTGGTACGTGAAAAGGCATCAGCATACCATCTAAGTTTTGCATAGGAACCTCCTTCTTGACCAAATGCTTCATTCATTGCTATTTTCTTCCCCTCGTAAGTGTAGTAATATGGAAGTTGGACAGCGTAATTTTTCAAGAAATCTTTCTTCAGACTTGCTGTGGAACGATCTGGACTTCTTGTAACCTCATCTAAAATAAGTTTCCCAACAAATGAACTGTTTATTTTTGGTTTCTTGTTCTTCTTAATGAAATCTTCACAGTCATGTTTCATTTCCATGTCTTTCAAAATAAACATAGATTCGCATTTCAATGGAGCACATCCATGTACTCTCCATTTGCAATCTTCAACAGGACATACAGCAGTTACCCGCTTCGAATCATTTTTAATAAATTTAAAATCATGGCCAGTATTTATACTATATTGCCGAAGAGCAAATCGAAAGGCTTTAGCACCCCCGGGAAATAATTGACCAAGTTCAGTAAACATTTTATCCCAACCATCGGATTTTAGTATCGTCTTCTTGCTTTGTAGTGATGAATCTGCTTGAATCTCCATCTGTTCTGTAAAACAAAATATTAAATTATTTGATATTGATTTTATAATTATGGATATTTTTCAATACAGACAAATTGTTAAGCTACGTAAACAATTCAAAATGTACAGAACAAATTACGTACTTTGTTCTGTATGTATGATAATAGCAGTCAATTGTAAAAAAAGTACGCATACTTTGTAGCATGCAAAAATATAATTTATACCTATTACAAATTTTTTTACTACACTATGTAAGAAAGTATGTATAATTTGTAACAAATTTTATATATGTACATGTTATTTACAACACCATATTAGTAAAAAGTATAACTAATGTAACATAAAGTATACATAATTTATACTACATACAAAGTGTTTTCCATACGGATCTGAGATGAACTAACTGGAATCTAATACACATCATTATCTGTACTATCAGTTCAATTTGATCTGAAGATAATAAAAGATGTGAAACATCTAAATATTTGAATGAAAACATCAGATCTAGATTTCATGGATTCAATAAAAATGAAACAGAAATATCAAATACATGAAAGAACACTTTAGCTATAGAAGATTACAGCAAAAATACAAATTCATATTAAATGATATGAAAAAGATGAACATTTGATATTTATCAAATCTTCAATATGAATCGTTAAACTATAAGCCAATATACATAAGATTTTAAACCTGAATAGTTGTGGCTAGAATAAAGATATAATCAGTAAAAACCCTAAATAACAATGGAGGTTGTGATGATATCTCTTGATTGAATACTAATCAATGGAGTTTTTTACAGCTGGGCGAGAGTTTAATGAATGTTTAATGAAGATTTCATTTTTAGAGAGATAGTGGGAAAGTTTCTGGATTTCGGTTACGGAATTATAGAGAGAGTTGTTAGTTACATAAAAAACGTGATTGGAGAGAGAAAGTTGAGATAAATATGGAGAGAAATCTAATACGGTTTAGAATGAAAATCACGATTAGATATTAAAAGAAGGTTAATATAGGTATTACATATATAATAAGTATTATATGGATTTGTGAAATCTCTCTAGATGACACTAAAAGGACCAGATATCTATTATGATTATTATTTAGGTTTTCAAATCCTTTTTAGGATTATAGAGGATTAAATCTCCTATTAGGACCCTATTTTTGGTCTATAGACTCAAAAATTAGTAATTTTAGTTCATCTTTCAATACAAAATTCGTAAACCTATTATATAAGATAAAACAGAACTGTATAAATGGTTGAATTCATTCATTGTTTAAAGGAATTCTAACAGGGTAACACCCAAGGTAAAGTCTTTAGCATCTGAAGGTTAACAATTTAACAACAATGACACGATCTTTACAAATCAATACAGCTCAAAAGAAAACAATCGTAGCCGTCACGACGATAAGAAAACCTTAATTAGTATACAAGTGGTAAGTACATGAAAAAAATGGCTAAGAATCATCTTAACAAGTAGAAGAAAAGAGAATCGGAAAAGGAACATGAATCGGGCAAACCAGGAGAGAGTTTAGAACTTTGCTATAGATTAGCTTCTCTTACGAGAAAGATCTGAATTTTAACACGCGCAACCTCCTCCTCTTTGTTCGGTTTCTGAAACTGCATCTGGGATGGTATTAAAGTATCTGCAGATGAAAGTTTTTCTTCGTCAGTCAAACGAACTAAACAAATCAGATGAAAATCATAGAAAACAGTCAAGTAGAGAAGATAATAAAGAATTCGAACACCAGGACATGTAACCAAATCATGATAACTTCAACCTTTCAGTGAACTTATAACTAAATTGACGCGGGGAGTTTCAAACTAAATACCCATTTTCGCAGGTCAGAAGAATTTTTGTTTAGTGAAGCATGATCTTGATAAAAACAATAAGTGGAAATTTTACTCTCAATTTAGTTTCTAGTTCAGCCATGAGCCAACTCATATACCTCTTAAAAACCACAATCAAGTGGGAAGTCCTTTACCGTGTACATGAATGTGGTTTACGAACAAAGTCAACCGACCAAACATGGGGATGTGGCAATGTTCTAAAGGAGCTTCAAATTTATCTATGTAATAGACACAAACCCTCCGAGTACTGCAAATCCATTCATAAAAAAGTCATGCACACTTAGAAAAAGAAGAAAAGTAACAATGCATAAACTAAAAAACCATCTCATTGAGTTTACTTACATATCTTGCTCATGTTCTTTCATTAGTGCAGTCTTTGCAACACAAGTAAATGCATCATCAACATTTAAGTTCTCTTTTGCGGATGTCTCGAAGTAGGGTATGTTCCACTGTTTGCACACCAATCCTTTGCTTTCTTCTCAGAGACCTGCAGGAAGATGGGTATTTAGAAGCTTATGATATATAAGATAAAACAAAAGAAAATAAAATATTCTATTTATTTATTTTCTGTTTATTATGCTGTCACTCCTTACCACTCTGGTTGTTTCCACAGTCTACATCAACCTTATTTCCGAGTAAGACAAATAGAAAAGTTTTGAGGTCCACTGGACTTGCCTGAAATACAAAACCGATGCAAACAAAATTTAGAAATAAGAACACAAACATGTAAAATGATTCAATAATCATAGGTCAACGTAGTTTTTGTTGACACAAAAAGACATAGAACCTCATTATTTAGATTTGACTGTGAATCCACAAAAGTTTGAGGATGAACGATTAGAAGATATTGTGTCACGTAGTGTCTCAGAAAAATATGTGTCAACTTAGCATCGCCCAGAAGGTTTTACAAAGTTTAAGTAACATGTAGATGATTTTAAGGCAGAATAGCAAGAAAATGAAGTAACCAATCACCACTTTCGGAGATGTGAACATCAGATTGGCTCAAGATGAGGCGATATGAATTACGTTAACTTAGGCATAAAGGATAGTGTCAACTTCATAATTGAAGAAGTCATAGACTCACAAAGGCATTCACATTCTATTTCAGACCTTTGAACATATTCAGTACATAGACTTTTGGAATTTGAATATGTGAAATGAATCCAATGAAATTTCGTCGTGGCTACTTGCTATAGAGTAGACCTCGCTACGAGAGTCCTACTCGGACAGGCTGAGAGTAGGTAGAGTTACTTGAGAGTACTCGGCCTTGAAGGTACATACAATTTTAAGTATATGTCAGAAAAAAAGTGAAAAAGTGCTATGAAATTGTATAAAAAATTAGTTTCTTCTGGGTCTCAACTCTATAAGATAAACTTGTATGCAAAATAGAAATCATAAAGCTAAACGATAATTTCAATGAAAATGCTTTCTATTTTACTAAGTTACTCGGACTTGGAAGTCCTAACCCTACTACAGTGAAGTACTTGAACTACACCAAGCATGGGGAAAATCTCCACTCGCATAGGCTCTACCCTGACAAAGAACGAAAAATTCAGGGGAAAAAAAGTATATTCAAACAATACAAACTAAAGATATTTTATATGAATCCAAACAAAGGGATAAAATTGTAAGATTTAGGATGGAGACTCCAACTGCTCTACAAAGTAGGATGCCCTATATAACATTACAAATAGGTTTGAAAGATTGCAACACTCATAAGGCATCTCATACAAGAGTAGAGACTCCAATCATTTCAAATAATGAGAAAATTTTGTTTTCTTTCTCATGTTTTCTTATTCATTTTCAATTTTCAACGACAAAAGTATATGTGGTTTATTTTCTGAACACGGATGAGTTCTTTTCAATTTGACAGCTTTCTAAATCTTGATCAGATGTAGTTTTTAATCTCTCAACTATAACCAAAAAAAGAGGATAATGGTATGAGTTTAGTTAGGCATTTTATCAAACACTTAGTGTGTGACAAATGTCTGAGTATTACCAATAGTAAGCAGCCAAACCAGTTTGACCGATTCCTTCCGTGACCTCTTCCGTTGTAATCAAACTATAAAAAAACCAAGATATTTCTAACCAGTAGTGTGTCATAATGAACTTAACAACAAAAATCGAATGGTAAAAATTTTCATCTAAAGAAGCTAATCCTAGAGCACTGAGAAGTATCAGATTACCTTACCAAACACTCACATATGGAAAAGTAGAAAGAGGTAAAATCAGATTAAGCCCAACAATTCCGTAGCAAACTACAACCATGTTATATATTCATGAATCAGGATATATTTCTCATAAACTTACAGATGACACAAGAGCCGTGTGTTGAGAACTATCAATATAGGCAACTACGCCGGCCAATGCCTTCAAGCTCTACTGCCGAACAAACACAAAAGTGAAACTTAATGAAAAAAAAAATATGATTAAATTACATAAGCTGCTGCACGAACACAGTTACAATAACATATAAAGTTGAAAGTGTACCACAAGCATTGCTACATCGTCAGCAGAAAGGCGGTCATTACGGCCAATAACCATTATCAGCTGGTGATAACTTTCTGTATCACCCTAAATCACAGAATTCACAAAGATTTTAGTCTCTCTGAAATGTAGTGCAAATAAAAAACCACAATAATAAGGTTAAATTTAGTAACAACCATTACAAAGTTTGATTCAAACATGAAATTAACTCTCTTTGCCAGAGAAGATTGAAAATTGAAACAGAGAAAATCAAACATTCATCTTTACAACGTTGTCTTTGCCCGCCCCAAACGGAGCAGTATTGGTTCGTATTACACTTAAATTTCATACCTGAGGTACCCATATCTAGCCGAACAGAATCATAAAGTTATCTAACATCTATTGACTACTCTAATATGAACATGATCCTCACCTCATAAACAGCTCTTAGGGGGAGGTCGGCTAGGGCACCACGAATATGAGATACCAAATCAGAATCACTCAGATCAACCTCAGACATTTCAACATTATCATCCATATCGTTTGCTAGTTACATTCCCATACTTGTTCTAGTTTTGGGTAGTCCTTGTAATACAAAGATGAAGCAAACAGTGAATAAAGAAGTTTCATGCTAGAGAGAGAGGCAGAGGGCGATGAAGATGAACTGGTTCTAATTTTGGGTAGTCCTTGTAATACAAAGATGAATCAAACAGTGAATGAAGAAGTTCCATGGGAGAGAGAGGCGGAGGGCTATGAAGATGAAATAGTGGGAGAGGAATCGAGCTTGAAGCCTTGAATGAGGGATAACCATCGACCTTCAATCAACCGTTTAGATTCAGCCATTTGAATCGAAGTTCCAATTACACGTGAGATTCACTTGAAGGGCAGAGATGAAAAGAGAGACGGTTGTGATTGTCAAATACATACGTGGATGTCCAAATCAGCTTCCAACTCACCACCTAGCATTTATTTTGTACCAGTCAGCACAAAATAAGTTATGTTTTGTTATATAGACTAGGGATAACCCGTGCCCATAGGGCACGGGCCATTTGTTTGATATTAATGCGCGTGACAGATCACTAAAATTTTGTACTCCAAATAGTGTAGCATCCATATAAAATTAGTGGTCATTCTAATAAAAGTTCTAGAGTTGAATCAATTTGAAAAATAATAAATGGTGAATGGTATTGAATTTTAAGAAATTATGGTCAAATAAGCTAATAAACGAAAATAAAATTTGTAAACACCTTATATCTACATCATCTAATTGTTTGATATTAATAACACAGAGTTTTATATATAAGGTAATCACATGGAATGTAACTGGACTTACCGGAAGAAAGTATAAAAATGGTGTTCCCTTGTTCATTCACTACTATAATTTGGGTGAACGAAATAATTAATCTTAGTACATATCGTAATATGTATCTGAAAACTTATGAATCTGTATAACAACATTAAATATTTAACAATATATTCACTTTCGTTTTTTGCCACAATTAATTGCATCTCACGAAATATTTTATCAGTATAAGATGATCAAATGTATTTTTTGAACCTAACAGAATAAATTAGATCAAATGAAAAGCAATTAACTGGTGATTTATGAATAAAAATACACTGAGACGGTCTCCTTCGACATTAAAGAAATCTAAATGTGCCATACCTACAACTCTATCCATTGAGTTCCACAGGAACAAAGAAAAGCTGTAATCACGAAATACATTCCTAAATGGAACCTCACTTAGTAATCTTAATCATCAAAGCTTTAGCTAATTACGAGATGTTTATTTGATGAAACCGAATTGAAATCATTAGTAATATAAAGGTCTTGGGTTATCTTTCCCTTAAAAAACGTTGTCACCTCCTCAAATGCTTCAAAGACCATTTGAACCATTCAAAATGTCGAAAATAAAAATCTTTTACAAAAAGGGGGATATCTGGAAGATCTAAAGAAACTAAAAATTGTTCTACAAAAATTACTCTAATAACATGTCAGTACATGTTTCTTAATAAATCGAGTAACTAAGGGAGGTTTGTTCATCAAAACAACTTTGGTACGTCAAGTTTGATAAACATACGTCTCATCAAAAAGTTTGATAAACATACCACCTATTCAATAATAAAATGAAGAACATAACCAATTATTCAAATAGTAGCAACGACAGTTTATTAATCAACTATTGGTTTGAATATATGAAAGTACATATAGATGGTGAGATTGTAATTTCCTAATACTAAAACCCCACATAAACCTTTATTAACTTTAATCTTTAAACAGAAAAAACTTTGTAAGAGATTGAAAATAGAACAACCTCGGTATCTTAAGAGGTCCTCCGAAATGTTCATCTTCTAATGGCAGATTGAGAATGAGTTTTGAAGAGAAAGTAGATTCATCAAAAACCTAAAAAATGAAATAGATGTGAGGAAGGATCTCTCGAAGTCTGGGTTTTATGTAGAGAGATCATCGGGTGAAGAATGGATTTGGAGAAGAAATGGTAACGGTAACAGATCAATGGGCGCATTGATTTTTTTTGGGAAGAGACGGTAACCGCTAGAGATGAATTAGTGCATCAATTGTTTAGGAGGAAAATTTGGACATGGCTTCTTCTAATTAATTTCTTCCCATTAATTTCACCTCACCTTGAAAATGCTAGGGCAGTTAATTTCTGCTCACTAACCATGCTAAAATGATGGTGTAGATTCATTTTAGTGATTCTCTTTCATATCACCCTAAAGATAAATGAGAGATGGATAAATAGTAAAGAGAGACGTTACAATTGTTTGCAATAACTTTTGACTATTGATTTGATGAGAGTGTTATGTATAAATTTAATGAGTGGGTGACGTTACAATTGTTTGCAATAACTTTTGGCCATTGATTTAATGAGAGGGTGATGTATAAATTTAATCCGTGGGTGAATAAATTTGTCAATCTTAAGGTGGGTAATAGATCAAAGGGTGAGTATCTTATCAAAATTACAACCAACGGTCGGATTTGCCTTTTGGTTTGTCCCAGTCAGCACAAAACATTGTGTTTTGTTATATAGACTAGGTATAGCCCGTGCCCATAGGGCACGGGCAGGTGGTATCATCACATAATAAAGGATTTAAATGAAAAGCAACTACAATCACCATTCAACTTTTTTTCCTGATTGCGTAGTTTATCTCATACATTCGAATCATATCAGTACGAACTACTAATTTGACTCATTAAGTAAGTTTGATATCGTAATTATATGGTAATACTATAAGCATCTAAATGACTCCATAACGTAGTTGGCCTGATAGTTTGTTAGAAATGGACAGGCTAAGGGTGAGAGAAAGAGAAGGGGTTTAGAGAAATAAATAGTATGTGAGAGGGGAATTTGGATGTAGAGATGGAACAGAGCTGGGGTGGGTTAAATGAGGAAGGATGTGGAGAGACAGATGAGATGGTGTCTTTACATGGGTTAAAAAAAGAGATTGTCTGGAAGCTATTACAGAACCTCACCTTCTGTCCATATTAATTGGGTCATTTGGGTCCTCATTGGTGTCAATTACTGTTCGAAATGCTGAGGCTTTCATGAGCGAATAATCCCTATAAAGTATAAAAAAAAATGATAGAGAACAAGAAAATCCAGACATACTCTAGACATACATCCTATGTGGCTTGCTGTGACTAACAATAAAATGGCTACAAGTTTGAAACTTGCACGGTAGCCCTCTTATTCTCTATATAATATAAAATGAGACAGAAATGTAATAGTAGATCAATACCTACATTATAAATGAGAAAGAACTTATACTCAGTGTCGTTATAACAATTTTTACACTACGCCGCAACCTCTGCATTTTGTTGTTTGTGTACCGTAATAAACATACAAGGTCTTCAACAATTTCTATATTCGATAAGTTGACTATACAAGCATTTATTCATCTTTAATTGAGCCCTCCAGTTTGCATAGAGTTTGACTTCGAAATTACCATAATTACATGAATGTCTAACTCATCATGATCGTTGTGTTTTATTTGTCAAGTGGAGTGTGAATGAATGTCTGAAGTGAAATTTGAGGTGTTGATCCAAGTTATTCCCTTCTGAATATGATAGATTTCTATCTGAACCAATTTTCATTTACATCAAGACTAAGAAATAAAAAATGCATAACAAACACCATAGCAGAAACAGTCTTTAAGAGACAGAATTAGTAAAAGAAAAAAAAAATAGATGTTTGGGTGAAAGATCTTCGAAAGTCAAAGATCACCAATTTAGCTCCTGTTTCATCTCTTGACTGTTTAAAACAAAAAAATGTTACGAATGTATCTCTCGAAATGCATATAATGTAGTATGCATATCGATGTTTTCAATGCTAACATATTAAGTCGCCTATATGGTTTCGTGTTCTAACTAAGGGTTCGATCGCTGCTAAAACCGATGGAAATATTTCCTTTTATCTGATTTGGTTGTATAAGCTTGAAGACACAAACACTACCTACTTCAATATCGTTATGCCAAGTAAGTGCACATCATTGCTTTATAGTTGAGAAAGAAATCAGGATGTGTTCCATTCCAGAAGTGAGGCTGCTGAGATCTCATCATAATGAGGTAGACTCGTTGAGTTGAGCAATTAGGGAAAGTAGGCACTTGTGATACTCATCATAGTTGATCATAAGCAGTGGCTTATACAAGAAAAATAACAAACCAAGAAGAAAAGTAATCCAAATGCTCTTGACAAACGTAAGATGTTTAACAAGGAAGAGTAGGAGATTTGGAGTCATACCTTAAGATCGGCCATCGTTGTCTCCATAGATCTTGTACAGTATACATTACACATTTCAGTGATTTTGCTCTGTTCAATCCCAACCATTTTATTCATCAACTCCGAAATATATCCCACAAAGACGAATTATAATTGTATAATAAGAGAAACGCCGCATTCTGAAATAAAAAGAGACATCGACCGTGCATTTCATATCCCAAGTTAACCAAACAAAAGGATTTGCACTTGCAAAATCAACATCAACAACCCTTAAAACGATACTTTAGTTTGTTTCAGAGATGATAAAGGGAAAGGGCGAGTTTCTTAGGAGCTTATTCTATGAAAGGATCTAACCTTCTCGTATCTGGAACCATCTGCATTGGCTAAGTATAACCTCTTCTTCCATCACATAATGCCTCAAGCAGAACCAACCTTTGCCTATTTAATTCAAGAGAATGGGAGATCACTAGTCAAGTGAACTGAACAACAAAAAACGCACAAGCTTCTGTGTGCGTAAGGCTGTTACGATGTGTCCTTTAATAATAAAGGATAGTTGAATGAATTTAAGCATTCAAAAAGTTATCAAGCCCAATGCCTAAAGGTCACTAATATAAATGGGGAGGCTTGAATAAGTAAGTAAAATGAAAATTAATGCAAAAAAAGTAAAAGGAGAACAACAAAAAGATAATTAAAAGAAATAAACATACCTAAGATAGTAACGACAAACAGTTGCAGCTTCATCTTATAAATGAGCATCCACTCGAACATCAGGAAGGTCTTACGTAGCTTTCCTACTGTTGTTGAGTGAGAGAAAGCTCCAACCATCATTTTATATAACAAAAGAAGCAGAAATACATCTGCAAGGAACAGAAAGAAGATTTGTATAACAAAAGAAGCAGATAGGACAACAAAAAGTTGCATAACCCAGAGAGAGAAATATGACTATGTTTAAGACTTCAGAGAAAGATTCCAATGATTAAAAATACAAATCGGATACACGACTACGAAGTAGTATTCTCTTTTAGTATTTCTATGAAAAAGCAGACAACAAAATAAGGTGAGTGGGGGAATATATTTAAATAAGAAGAACAACGCGAAATGTGTTAATAGTATTCCAAGAAGCTTCATTTTTCTTAGACAATTCATAACTGATCGAACACATATATGGGAGCTTCTACATAACGAAATTGAGATGCAAAACTACATAACACAAATAAGACAAACGTCGAATTAGATGCGTAACTAAATATCCAAAATCAGACAGAACTGGTGGAGAAAAATTTCTTACCCTCATGAAACGAAGATTTGTATAATGAAATTTTGAAAAAGAACCACACCTGCAAATAAGGAGATAGAGATAAAATAAGATACAAATGGAAAAAATTTAATACCCGAGGAGAAGGAGATTAAAATGAAATAGGGGAAGTGAAAGATTTTATAGAGATGGAAGGTCTCATCTTACTGAAAAAAATTAATACCAGAGGAGAAGGAGGTTAAGATGAAATAGGGGAAGTGAAAGATTTTATAGAGATGGAAGGTCTCATCCTACAGAGATACACTATTGATGTCTAAACATGTAAGGTAAGGATCAGTAAAGGTAACCTTCACATATCATATCTATTTATTACCTAATAGTCAAATTACTCAATACCAAACTGAAGACTTCACTTAATTGAAAATAAATCTAATGAAGCAACATAAGGATCAAGTGATACAATATATAAAGTAAATCATAGCTTCTTCAACCCAATTACAAACCAAAGAAGGTTATTAAGACATATTTTACCATGTTGAAGCATCGATTTTTTTGGGGAAAGAGATTGGATATGGTGGAAGGGGAATTTCTTCTCATTAATTTCACCTCACCTTAGAGATTGGATATGGTGGAAGGAGCATCGATTTAATTTCACCTCAAACAGTAAGTACAAATAGAACAATGGGAACATCAAACAATTCAATCAAGAGAGAGAAGGAGAGAGAGGTATACCAGGTACTGAAGAACTTGATAGATTGAGCAGCAAACAAAAGAAGTAGGTTGAATCGAAGTATCCGCGGCATCAACCATTTTTGTTCCATTTTTGACACTATCGAACGAACGATTTTGGTGGGAAATTAGAGAGAGAAGGAAGAAGGTGGAAATCAGGGCAGTAATGATGGTTTTTCTCATTAACTTCACCTCATCTGAGATGCTAAAAGCAACAGATGGAATTCTCAAAAAAAAAAAAACGGCAGCAGATGAAACATCATTCATTTCACCGTGGAGATTAAATGACTACTTGGATCGTTGGTAACGGAAAGAAGGGTCTAAGCAGATCAGACGGGGTAGATTTATAGTTTTGTTTACTTTCTTATGGGGGGTGAACTTTTTCTTTTATTTTTAGGTAGGTAATGGATTTAAAGGTCAAGACTTGAGAGAAAACGCAATGAATGGACGGATTTGTCTTTCAGCTTGTCCCAGTCAGCACAAAACATTGTGTTTTGTTATATAGACTAGGTATAACCCGTGCCCTATGGGCACGGGACAATTGATTAACGATAAGTCACTAAAAAATCATAAACTTACGTATCTCATTAAGTCGATATCTACTTGGATATGGTAAATCAACAAATAATAATTGAAGATTTGTCGAAAAGTAAAAAATTGTTGAGCTTTATAAGAATAAAAATCTAAAAAGCAAAATTCAGTAAAAAAAAACAATAAAATTAAAAATTAAAACAGCACAATAACTGTTCCAACAAATGAGAACTCTTAAAAAGACACAAGTATTTGACACAATCATAATCATAATTTTCAATGATCTGAAATAATTAACTTAAATCCTGCAAACCCACAAAAACTAAATCAGATTACACTATTTTAAGTGAGCTACTAACAAAAGTGAAAAGGTAAATGAAGTCCAAAAATGTCAGAAACTGTCGAAATGCTTCCAAAATAAAATTTTCAGATGTTTCAAAATCATTTCAGTTTTTGGGAGAAGATCCAGAGAGATATATTTTGCGGGGTGAAATCCAATAATATTTGAATTAGAGCGTAACAACAATGTCATAGGACCACTATTGTCTCCACAAGCAAGTTGAACCTTGTGTTTCATTGTTAGTGGACAACAGACAGCAAACCGGGCCTGCATCTGCAAATCCCCCCCTTTACCAATACCATAAGGAGCAGCAGAAGCAAAGCCACTATCCTGAGGCCAATGATGAGCAGCGCCTACGCACCTAGACCTGCACAGCAAAAGCAAAAGATTGTGACCCATAGGCCTAAAGTGGAGAGAGCGAACCCAGTAGACCCCACTGCTCGCCTCGCACGTTTCGATAACTATTCATTACAAAAGCGTGTTGTTTCTCTGGATTTGCTCGTTCGGCAGGGAATGTGTTCTAAGGTTCGCATCTGGCTTCGGGAGACTCACTCCGGTAGGCTGCTCCGAGAGAGAACTCCACTCGTTTTGTTTCTAAAATTTTTAAGAAATTACCCATCATACGGAAGAGCACGAGCCTAAGTTATAGTTGGGCGGTAACTCACGTCTTGCATCGAAAAAAGGAGTTCTGGTTCGCCCTGCTCTGGATAGACGGCTTTCGGCTATCAATATCAACGCTTATACTTACAAGCTTACAAGCAAGCCCATAGTTACGAGCATAGTATCATTTGAATTAAAAATAAATGTAATTAAATCAGTGAAATAAGAACATCATTGGCATCTACGCATTCTTTTTTTTTTTCAGCAAATTATTTGAGTAACGGAAATTGATTAGTAATTAAACAATCAAAAAACTACCCCAATCGGATCATGAGAGTACTCCTAAACTTCCCTTGGAGATCCAATTAAATTGCAAAGAAATACAACACATAAAGGTTATCTTAGTATATCTACATTCAAATCTTTGCAAATAAGAACCTTTTGTTATGGAAACATATGAAAAACGAAAACTCTTATTTGTCAAACGAATGTATGTCACAGGACAAAGGTGAAGCAAATGTACGAACCAGAGAATCCACGACAAACTAGATAATCATAGAAAGTCTCAAAGTCTTAGTCAACATCAATCTTAAGTGGACAAACTCATTGTTTATGTTCTTTATCTTTTCAATTTGTTTTTGTTAATCACATTGACTCCGATGCCAAAATGACGAACAAAATAGCATCGACAAAAAAAACATATAACTATGTGATGTATGTATTTACATTAAATCTATAGACTTTTTGCCTTTACCACAATAATTCTCTTTTTATCAAAACTAAGACAATTATTCAATCTTTTTTTTTTGGATGAAAGGAGATAATTATTCAATCTTGGAAATAACATTAAAAGTATGAGTTTCAAAAATTATATAACAGATGAAGTTAAAACTTGTCGCAAGAAATAAAAAATAATGGATGATCGGATTAGAATGAATAGTAAAATTCATAACAGAGAAATTCATTGATTCTGAGTCAAATGCAACCTTCTTGAAAATGGGTTACAAAGTGATGAAGATTTACAGAGAAAAACGATGGGTTACGAAAGGGAATTGATCAATTGAATTCTAAAACGCACATGGACGATTCCAAACTTCATACTTCAAACCAAGACTAATTGTTCATGATTCCAAATTTCTACCAAGAACTTTTTTAGATAATTGGTTATTAGTTCTTCAAAAAGTAATAAATCCATACGATCATTTCTAAAAAACTTTTCCGTCTCTACAAAATAGAAAAGTTTTCTATCACCTTTTTATTTTGGTAGCAATTCCACCTTAAAAATATTTTTGGTAATAACTTTAAAGAATGAAACCATTTTTTTTTATTTGGAAAGAAAATCACATAGTTATTAGATAGATATATGGATAGTAAAAGACGAATTTAAAGAGGTTTAATGCAAATACATGTATGGATAGTTAGGTGTCGTTTGGCAACACTAAAATAAGTTACTTTTTTGCTTATTTAAGTAGAAAAGTCAAAAATTTAGTTTGGTACGCAAAAATTATCGACTTCATTTAAGTTAAAATTCGACTTTCAATTCTCTTGAAGTTAAAATTTTTAGCTTTTGACTTCAAAGTAAAGTAACTTTATTTTTAGTCATGCATGAATTTTTCTTGACGAATTTTTCTTGTCCATCTCCGCTCCACTACCACAACTAAACTTCTACCATACCAACCCTCGCCACCACCACAACAAGCATTGCACCTCCCCCACCACCCAACCTCAACTACCACCACCACCTTTGTACCACCACCACCACCACCATACACCACCACACCTCGGCAACAACCACCTCGTAGCTCCACCACCACTACCATTATCGTACCTTCACCACCACCACCGTACCGCCACCACCACCACCGCACCTTCACCGCCACCGCCACCACCACCGTACCTTCACCGCCACCACGGTACCTTCACCACCACGGTACCTCCATCATTACCACCTACATATCTTATCCACCACCTTTACCACGATCACCATACCACCACCACCATAAACTCCGTCACTATCACTCACATACCTTATCCACCACCACCAACGTATTTCCACCATCACCACCACCGTACTTCCACCACCGCCATACTTCCACCACCATCGCCACCATCATACCTCCACCACCATCGCTGCCACCATCATAACTCTCTACCACCACTACCATCAAACATCAACCACCATCACACCCCATAACCATACCTTCATGGCACCACCACTACTACCAATATCACCACTACTTCGTATACAAGAGTAATCGTGGAAATCATAAATAAATTCAAATTAAAATCAAGTATTTCTATGAGAAAGAAAAAAAAATTATCAAAAGTAAATTGAGTTACCAAACTAACTTTTTTACTTTTTTACTTATAAGTAACATTTTTCCCAAATATACTTTTAAAATTTTTTTACTTTTTTAAAGCAAAAGTACTTCTACTACAAGCAAAAGTACTTCTACTTTTGGTTGCCAAACGACACCTTAAAGAAAAAGAAGAGGTGTCATACATGGGGTAAAGAGGAGGTTATGTAAAAATCAATGGTATGGGCGTTTTTGTCAACCTGGTTAATGGCCTTTACTATAGGGAAATATCTAATGATGTTAATTAAAAGATAAAATATTGGGTGGTAGATTAGTAATTGAGTTTTATTTACTCTCTTCCATTTATTGGGTCAATAAATTTGTTAAAGGTAGGTAATAGATCAAATGGTGAAGATCATATCAAAATTACAACGAATGACTGTATTTGTCTTTTACGCGTCTAAAATGGTAGACCTACTATTACCAAAAGACCTTAGCGTAAATTGACATTTGTTATATTATTTGATCTTCTATTCACTAAAGCAAACCAACCCACATATTTGAGAATGTAAATCCTCAAAACTAAGAATAGTGTACAATGTAAATATATTATGTAAGTATTAGAATTGCTATATCCAAAAAAAAAAAATGGAATTGATTACTACCATTATATAATTAGAAAAAAAAACTACAAAATTTGTGACAATCATTATCACATACTCTTCAACAACTTCTCTGGATTTAATTCCTGAGAATTAAAATTTTAATGGACAAAGAGTCCAACAAAAATTAAACAAAGTAAACAGTTAATCCCTAAAAAAGATGAACTTACAAAATTGTGAAATTCAGTGACACAAGCTGATTTAGAGATATTTACACAAAAGAAACAAAGCTGGATTCTAATTCCCTAAAAACTAAAATTTCTTAAAATATGTTTCTTAAACACTGGAAATCTCTTCTCCATTGTCGTCTCTTTGTGCAGAATAACCATAAATCTGGAGCATTGCCTTAACAAATTCAACCTGTTGTAATCTTAACTTGGGTCTCAACGCTAGTTTTGTCAATGTTCAGTAGAAGGATTCTGACTAAAAATTATTTGAAGAAAAATGAAGACTTACGGCAAAAAATTATTTAAGTAAGTCTCTCTTTTAAAGAGAAGGAAGAAAAGAAAAATGAAAGAAATGAAGACTTACAAGATAATAAAAATGGGTTCTTCTCTTTCTTGCAATTTGAAGAGGCAAACATCTTTTCTTTTAGGCATTTCTACAAACATTTAACATCAAACTAATTAAGTTGCTATACATCAACCTTCACAATGGTGGTAGTAAAAAATTTGTTAGATCTTACCTCGAATGTCCACCATGGTTGGCTGGTAGATTGTCCACCTTGGCTTTGTCCATGTTTAGATAGAAGATTTTATAGATCAATTGGTATTTAAAGAGAAGCAAGAAAAGAAACGTTTGCATGTAAAAGAGTGATTAGGAGAGAGATAGGTAAGAAGATGGAAGGTGAATTTTATTTATTATGAATTAAGAGGGAAAGAAAACGTATGAGGATGAGGGTAGGTTTATATTTTTGTCAAGTGGTGATTTAGAGGGATAAAGAACGTTAGGAAGAAAAAGAAAACAGACGCATGTGTTAATAATTCGATGGTCAATTTGAACGAATAATTAATGACGAAAGCCATTGGATATTGCTATCCGATTATTTGAAGAAAAATGGTGATGATTATTTGAAGAAAAATGGTGATTTAGAGGGATAAAGAACGTTAGGAAGAAAAAGAAAAACAGACGTATGTGTTTTTAATTCGATGGTCAATTTGAACGAATAATTAATGACGAAAGCCATTGGATATTGCTATCCGAGGGTCAAAGGAGAGGGTTGATGAAGAGGATATTTAATGGTATTCAATTTCCATTTCATGAGTTACATTCGTATTAGTATTCTACGAGGGTGAACAAAGTTATGTTACATTGAGTGGGTGAACTAAACAATTTTTTTAAAGGTAGGTAATAGATCAAAGGGTGTAGATGCAATCGAAAACACAACGAACGGCCGGATTTGTATTTTGGTTTGTCCCAGTCAGCGAAAAACTTCGCGTTTTATATAATAGATGGTCAATTTGAACGAATAATTAATGACGAAAGCCATCGGATATTGCTATCTGAGGGTCAAAGGAGAAGGTTGATGAAGAGGATATTTAATGGTATTCAATTTCCATTTCATAAGTTACATTCGTATTAGTATTCTACGAAGGTGAACAAAGTTATGTTACATTGAGTGGGTGAACTAAACAATTTTTTTAAAGGTGGGTAATAGATCAAAGGGTGTAGATCCAATCGAAAACACAACGAACGGCCGGATTTGTATTTTGGTTTGTCCCAGTCAGCGAAAAACTTTGCGTTTTATATAATAGATAAGTAATAGATCAAAGGGTGTAGACGCAATCGAAAACACAACGAACGGCCGGATTTGTATTTTGGTTTGTCCCAGTCAGCGAAAAACTTTGCGTTTTATATAATAGATAAGTTAAATCTGCAGTCGAAATACTCAAATAACATTAATAATTTCTTAGTGATTTATCTAATCTAATTAAAGTGAATGTCTCCATATTAGAAGAATTTATGGGCTTATAGTCCAAAAAACGGGCCCTATTAAGACATTTAGTCCTCTCTAATCCTATAAAGGGTTTCTAAACCAAATTATTAATCTAAATGGATATCTAGTCCTTTTGGGTACATCTAGAGGGAAAATACAAATCCCTAGAATACATATTAATTCATAATACCTAAATTAACCTTCCTTATATATAAAAACGGTTTTTCTCCCAAAATCCCTAAATATCTCTTTCCTATTTTATCTCCCACTTTCTCTCTCCAATCTCCTCCGTAACAGAAATCATATATTCTCTCTATCTAAAACTAAAATCCAAATCATTTTTCTCTCTCTCTAAAACCGCAACCCTAATGTGATTCAGAAAAGGTTTTTCATCCTCCATTTTTGAAGATCGAACTCTTCTTCCAATCTATTTCACCAACTCAATCCACAATCGTTTATTAATTGTTCCATCATCAAATTTCCAGGTTCGTATTCATCTTTCTGTTTAATATTTGATTAATCTTTGATTTCCATCGTCATCGAATCTGGTTCATCTAATTTCCAGGTTCGTATTCATCTTTCTGTTTAATATTTTATGTTTTGTATCATCATCTTTAAAGTTATCCATGATTTTCAGTATAATCTGGTTCATCTACCTCGTTTGATCTTTTAATCTGTATCATCTATGCAAATATTCATCATTATTCGTGATTTTCTCTCTCTAAGATCTTCATAATCGATTTATGATGTTCTCATTTTTTTTTCTTCAGATCCGGTTTTCAATCCGTACGGATTTATGAAACATTTGTTCTTTCGTACGGTTACTCATAACAGAATTTACAGTACATGTACTTTATCGTAAATTACCACAATTTAGAGGAAATTATGGGTAATTTACAGAACATTACCCGTGCTTTAACACCAAAACAGTACTCATTTCATTAGTAGAAATACTTCTCTTTACCATCAAATCTCGTGTACTTTACAATAAAGTATATATAATTTACGTATATCTTCATGTTCTTACCATTATGTATATAATTTACGTATAAGTGCACATAAATTGTGTATTATTTATTTACCATTACGTGTACTTTTCACCCAAAACAGTAGCCTTGATAAGTTTACCAAACTACTCAAAACCTTCAAATGATGTCAAAATTTGACAAACATTATATATAATTTACGAAACTATACATGTAGTTTATAATACAATATATGGTTTTTTTTCTTTAATGTATGTGTATTTATGTGTGTAGATACCAGATGAAATTTCAAAGAGAATCATCAAATCAAAGTGAGTCAACGAAACTAATGGAGAGTACATGGATGGGCATCATTTTTGAACCAAAGAAGATTTTGTACTTTTTTTGTAACAGAATGTAATGGACGTGTAATGTAAAAGAAATTATGTGTAATGTAAAAGAAATTATTTGTAATTTATTGAACAAGACCCACATACATTTGATAAATTATGTTGTATACTTGACAAATGATGGTTTCCTCGTCATAAATAATACATAATTTACGTATTTGTTTCATAATTTGTATTCAATGTGTATTTATGTATGAGTAAAAACGAAAACATATGTTGCTTTAATGTTCCCAGAAAAATATACTATTTCCGAAACTGAAAGTTAAGTGAGAGAAAGTGATATATATGTTTTGTATATTAACCCCCAAATCACGCTAAATTGATCTTAGAAAATATACTATTTCCAAATCTGAAAGTTAAGTGAGAGAAAATTGATTTGAATCGAAAAAAATTTACATAGTAAGAGAGAGAAAATTGATTTGGTTTCCAAATCTGTAAAGCGAGAGAAAACTGATTTTGTTACGATTTTTGTTTTGAATTGATTTGGAAATAGATTTGCTTTCCAAAACGGTTAGAAGATAGAGACCAATTAATTTCGGATTTATACGTTAGTTGCTTTAAATCCCCTAAATCACGCTCACATTAGAAACATTCCAAATTCACCCTGGAAAATTAAAAATCCCGTGATTTTGTAGGAGGGACATGGACGGTAGTTCTCTCGTAAAGAATGGGTTATTATGTCCATAATGTAAAAGGACTAAATATCCATGTTTTGGGAAGATTGGATCATAAATCTTTTTTGAATATTATTTTGGTCTATATACCCACGGACCCATATTAGAAACAATAACTACCAAAAGTACAAACTAAGACTAATATATATAAAAATAGACACATTATTTTTTAGTCCAATAGAGTCATAAAAGCATAAACCTAAGTATAAAGTACAACAATTTTTACATTATATTTTCTGGTGCACATATCTATAAATTCTTTTTAAGAACAAATAGCCACAAATCCAAAAATAAAGTGTATGCATACGAAACCATATCGAATTGGTTACATGACCTACTTTACAACAATGGAACTCAACAAAGAAAAAGCTTTACAACAATGGCAAATTTGTAGATGTGTATGAAGAAAGAAAAATGTTATTTAGATCAAACGATGGGATCAAGTTGTCGAATTATTTTTTTCACCAAATTATGCAAGATTAGATAATACGAGGATGGAGATATTTTGGCATAACATATTAGACAGAAAAAAAAGGAAAACGTACCAAATCAACCGTTAGTGCTAAAATTAGTCAATGAACAAACACAAATTCCAAACATAACAAAACAACATGATATGAGATTAAAGCAAGGGTATCTCAAATAAAAAGCTACATAGTGCGAAAATAACCCTAAAGTAGAAGCAAGAGTACCTGAAATTAAGAGCAAAAAAATGCATAAGTTTGATAAAAGTAAGAAATTTCTTGTTGTCCTTCAGCTTCGACATACAACGGAACTATCCAAATACAATTTCTCAAACTTAGATCCAGACATCCATATATTGTATTAGTAGAAATAGAAAGAAAACTTTATATATATATATATATATATATATATATAACATGTGACTAAACAAATGGAACCAAAAGAAAAAAAAAACACACACACACATATAAATATCAATGATAATGTAGCTTAAAAGATTAAGAAGTTGAAACTGCTCTAGAGAGATTGTAAGTTATTGATAAAAGGATTTATGTTATAACATATTAAGAGCAAACAAAGAGAAAAATGTAAGTTCTTACCTGTGTAACTAAATTATTATCAAAATATTTTCTTTTGAACGTTTTTCTTCAACTCTGTCTAGTTATTTTCAAAATAAAGATCTATGAGAAATGAAAATCGACATTAATAAGAAGGCAACTCTATTTTGCAAACAAAAATTTGTCTAATAGATTGCATAAAAATGAATAACTCTCAGAAAAGTCGTTCTATAATATTAACAACATACTAAATTATTATCAGAATATTTTTTTTGAACGTTTTTCTTCAACTCTGTCTTGTTATTTTCAAAATAAAGATCTTTGAGAAATGAAAATCGACATTAATAAGAAGGCAACTCTATTTTGCAAACAAAAATTTGTCTATAGATTGCATAAAAATGAATAACTCTAAGAAAAGTCGTTCTATAATATTAACAACATACCATTTCCAAGAGATTAACTTTCTTCAGTGCAAATTTTGCAGTTGTTCCATAACACTCGTAAACACATAAACCTGGAAAACAGATTGATAAACATAAGTAATCGGAAAAAAATGAAAAAATTAGTTTGAGAAAGAGTACATCATTTTACCTCAGTATAAAGAAGAAAAGGAATCGGAAAAACGAGATTACTTAATAAACGGTTTCACGTGAGCAATAGTGGGTGTCTTTGGTGTCGATTGCTTTGAAGAACTTTTGGAAAGACTACATCAATTTCCCTCGGTATAAAGAAGAAAAGGAAAGGGCATTAGACTAAAGGTGGAAAAGTAACTCATCAGTTATGACGCCCAAACATGATCACTAATTTAGAGGTGGTGGCCGTTTAATCCAAGAGGTGGTGGTGGCCGTTTAATTCAAGGGTCATTATAATAGATTTAAATGAGGTGTAATGATGGGAGGTGAGGAAGATTTTAGGTTGGGATGAACAACATGTAAATCAGAGGGTTTAGTGCATTTTACAGGGCTTTTACTTCCTTCTTAATGACTATATATTTATGGTAGGAAGAGCCATTTTGAGATCTAATGGCTTAGATTTGAAGACAAAATATTGGGTGGTGAGATTCGTAATTGGGGTTTTGTTTCATTGATTCACAGAGTGGGTCAATAAATTTGTTAATTTTAGGGTAGGTAATAGGTCAAAGGGTGGAGATGCAATCGAAAACACAACGAAGGGTCGGATTTGTCTTTTGGTTTGTCCCAGTCAGCAAAAAACATTGCGTTTTATATAATAGATATTTTTGTACACATATTGATCCTTCTTGATTCTCTTCATATTTTTCAGTTTTCTACGTTTTTATCCAAACGCGGAACATATCCACGTAACCATTAAACAAAAGCTCCTTTTTTGTTGTTTTATGTTTGCATCTTATCTTTATAGATACCAAACACAAAGCACTATAGTTTTAGCATATCGTCCCTTGCTTGCAACACTATGTGTTTGATTATTACAAAAATGTGTATTTCTAGAGCAAACACAACACATTTTGCATTATTTTTTTTATAATTTCTGGACATATTCCTCTTTGTTGTTATAGTTTCCAGTCATTTTTATCAAATATTTTCTTTGTTCGTGCAATTAGTATATTTAGCAGAGCACAAAAGTAATTATTTTAATAGCAAACTTTAATGTTTGTATCATTCATGTTATTGTTACGTACAGTTAGACGTATGTTAAGTGCATTTTCCTAATGCCTTGTGCATGAACCAGTTTGTTATCAAAATTCATAAATTCGTAAATATGTTGATCTTCCATTTGTGTTTCTCTATCCTATATTTTTTTCTATATTTTCACTTAAACCATAACACAAATCAGAGTTTTGACAGTATAACACTAAGTGCATGCAAAGAAATGTTTCTTTACGAACACAAATCGTTATGTTTTCAGTACACCATTAAATGGTCAACGTTACCATGAAACACGATTTCAGTAGATGTTTCTTTGTTGCGGTCTTGATTATGACTTTGGTTGTTCCCTGCACAGTTGATATTATTGTGAACATTATTGGGTTTCATCTACTGTGTGGGTTTTCAATGTGGATAAAAGTTTTTCACAAATGATGAGCGTTATAAGTTGCTCTCTAATTGTTTTTATTTGTGTGGGATATATTTGAAAATATTATAAGTGTGTTTTTAAAATAATAAGCAAATTGTGAAATGTTGACGACATGTATGCTTGTTTTCAAGTTTCCTGCTAAATGTTTCCTGAAAACTTGTGAAGCTGATTAGAATGTTATAAATTTCTTATACAAGGAACCATTTGTTGCCGTAAAGGGGAAAGAAAAGGGGAAAAGGAGAAGGAAATAGAGGTGGTTGAAAAAGAGAGAAAAAAGATCTTTGGGATAAAACAGTTGTCCAGTTTAAATATACCTTAAAATCAGACTGGAAGAAACTAGCACAAAGAAATCGTACAGAATGGACTTACTTGATCTTGGAGGATAATCAAATTCAACAGAGATTGGAAAGTTAATTGAAGTAATTGTTTTTTTGTCAACAAAACTCAAAATGTTTTGGTTTCTTGGAGTGAGATTTCTGCAGTAACTACAATGTTTATAGAGGATGGATGCTGTTGTAAGGAAATTTGAAAATGCTTTTATCAAAAACTTCTTTTGTTTATTGCAAAATCGAAAAAAGCAAGGGCAAATTTAATTTTGCTTGGAACAAACTGAGATGTGGAGAAGTATTTTGATTTGTTGTATTTGTCAATATGATTTGTCGAGGTAACTTTTAGATGAAATTTTTATATAAATGGAATGATGTTTTATCTCGTAGCATGTAACAAAATTCTCCGATAACAGTTTTCTGTTTTCTTTTCTTTTCTTCTTTTTTTTTACCAAAAAACAGATGTTATCTTGGAACAAAATCGGAAATGTCAATAAAAATGACGAAATAAATAAAGTATTTTCGAGTTTGCTCGTTGCATCAACATGGTTTCTACAACAAATTTAAAATACTTAAAACACCAATTCATATTTGCAAGGCACAAAATCTGGATTTTGGTGATAACATCGTTTCTATAACATATTTTAAAATGCTTAACAACCAGTCAATTTCTCTGTTAAAAATCAACAGATGCTATAAACGTAATTTCTAGAGGGAGGTTAGACGTTATTTTGTGAACAGAATTAATAATGTTTAAGTTTTTTTGTTAAAATACTTGTTGTATGCTCAATGATAAAAGAGGTTGAATACTGTTTTAAGCAAATATGAAATTGCTTTTAGGAAGAGTTTTTCTATTACTTATAAATCTAAAAAACAAAAGAGCAATTTATATTTTGCTTAGAGCATTCATATTTGTCGGAATTATTTCGATATGTGATATATATTATCGTGAAAACACTTTTTGATGAAATTTAATATATGAATAGAAAAACAATAATTTTCTCGTAGCATTTCATTTAATGTTCTATACAACTTCGATAGTGTTGAAAGCTTAGATGGGTTGAGTAAACAACAAAAATTCAAGTACAATAACAAAAGTTTTGTACCCGTTACAAAAGATAGAATGTCTCCAAACAAAAAATAATTATCGAGACCAAACAAAAAATTTACAAATCAAACTGGATATCAGCTCAAAAAAATTTTAGCCAAAAATGGAAGTACATTTCATTGGTGCGCTTTCATGAACTTTCTAGTTACAACGAGGTTTAGGGCATATGGTTGTTACACAAAATGACCTGTTCTTAATATATTTTTAACTATTCTTTGTAGCATTGTATATCGCCCAAGAGCCTCCCGCAATGCATTCACTACTGGTGGAAATATTTGACCTATGGGAGGAAATACATCCCCTAAGATTCCGATACAAGTTTTTTGTTCTCATCTCGTGAATCATTAGTTGTTTTATCTACGTCCATCGAAACTGAGATTGCAAATGGTTAAAAATCAGTAACAAAAAAGAAAAAGGTTCCGATAACAAATCATTTATGCACAGAGAAGTACGAAAAAATCACTGAACATATGTATGCATCTCAAGACCAATATTGTGAATGCTATAAAATATAAGGGTTGATCTCAGAACAACTATATATGTTTTCTCATATAGATAAGAATTTCACGACCAAAGAATAGTGTTGCGTTAAAATGTCAAAAAAACTTTAGAAAATATAGAATATGTTCAAAACTTATAAAACATAAAGCGCATATGACAATTGTTTGTTATAAATTTCAACTTTAGTGTAATGAGGTGTCAAATACGATGTGCAAACACGACATTTGTTTGTGTTGATATTAGTGAGATTCGAACATAATATTTTTAGCTTAAAATATATAAAAAAACATAAAATCGTGTTTCATGGTAATGTTGAGAATATACACATGTGTTGAAAACATAACGACTTGTGTTCTAGTAAAAATGTTCCCGCTTTATGCACTTAGTGTCATGTTGTCAAAACATTGATTTTTTGTCACGAACAAAGAATAATGTTGCAATAAAATGACAAAAAAAATTAGAACGTATAAAACATAAAGCACACATGACAATTGTTTGCTATAGATTTCAACTTTAATTAATGAAGTGTTACGATGTGCAAACACTACATTTGTTTGTGTTGATATTAGTGAGTTTCGAATTAATATTTTTAGCTTTAAATATAAAAAAAAAAAAAAAGTTAAAATGATGTTTTATGGTAACGTTGAGAATATACACGTCTGTTGAAAACATGACGACTTGTGTTCTGATAGAAACGTTTCCGCTTTATGCACTTAGTATTATGTTGTCAAAATATTACTCCCTCCCTCCCAAAATTAAGAGTCCCATATTGGGAATCCAACTTATTTTCACATTTTCTCTTCTTCCATGTTTACCCTTATTTATTTGATAATTTTTCTTGAACTAATTCAAAGATTACAATTTTTATTCTAGAAATACATGTAACCATATTAATTTCTCACTTGGTTGATCTAAAAAGAATGGATTTGTTCATTGGAAAACAAATTTTTGTATTAGAAATAATCAAATGTCTTAATTAGCTTAATTAATGCACCACATATTGGAAACATATAAGAAAGGGTATTTATGGAAAAGTAAGGGATTTTATGTGATAAAAAAGGAATGGGACTCTTAATTTGGGACATCCAAAAAAAGAATAGTGGACTCTTAATTTGGGACAGAGGGAGTATTTTTTGTAACGGTTTAAGTGAAAATGTAGAAAAAAAAAACATAGCAGAGAGAAACAAGAGTGGAAGATCAAAATGTGAACGGATTTTTGTTTGGAGCAAGCATTTTCGAGTTTGGTCGATGAACCAACAACGTTTCTACATCAAATTTTAAATGCTTAAAACAGCAATCTATTTCTGTAAGACACAAAATCTAGGTTTTGGTGGTAACAACTAAAAACATAAATAAAGCATTCTTCAGTTCGCTCGTTGTACTAAGGGTTAATTCTATTTTGGCCCCCTAAAGATGACCAAGTGACCAAAATGGCCCCCTAAAGATGACCAAGTGACCAAAATGGCCCCCTAAAGATGACCAGCTTCTAATTTGGCCCCCTTTTTATTTTTTTCGTCTTCATCTCCGTTAGACGTTAGTGATGCATCATTCTTTTACCCAATTTACCCCTCTGATAATAACTTTTTGTCTGTCCAAAAATCTTTTAAGGTCCCAAGTTTCATTATTATTTGTCTAATCAATAAATTGTTTTTCAATTTTCAAAGTAGGGTGAGAACTCCATAACTCCTGCTTACTTCATAAGCTTTAATGGCTTCTTGTTTTTCAAAAGATCATCAAATGATCCACTTTGTTTCTCTCTCTTGTGTACCCATAATATACTTCAATCCAAAGTTCATGAAAGCATCACAAGCCAATCATAACCCTTTCTGGTCCCAAAGATGATCTTTTTTTCCTTCCTCTCTTTGAACAACCTTTAAATATGGCATGATACTTTCTTCATCTCCTTCTAGAACCCAACCTGAATTACATTTTTGTTAACGACATGTCTCAATAACTGTCGCCAATTCATCTTCAATGTGAGTTGTTTTTAGATTTGTAGATTTTAACAACTGAACCAAGCACCTAGCTGTAGACGGTAAAATGTCTACGGGTCGGAAAGTCTGACAGTCAACGGGTCGACGGTCAAAAGTCTTGTCGGGTCGGGTCGGATGCTTCGGGGACCGGCTACGTGTCGAAAAGAACCTGCACACAAAAAGAGAGAAAAGATCGTGAAGCCTCGGGGACACCGGGATGGTGCCGGCCTAAGGGGGCTCCGACGGTCAAGTCAGATACTCGATCAAATATAAATAAAGTGAAAGTGGGCGATAGGGAGGTAACCGTCGTCGGAGTGCTTAGGTGTCGCGGCTCGTGGAGTTGTCGGAACAGATCCCCACGGTAATGATATACTTAATGTAATTAAATGTAATTAAGATGGTGATGGTAATGAAGTATTGTCGTTAACTCGCTGGTCGTAAAGGAGACTTGCAATAAGGTGCTGGTCGTAAAGGGATCAGCAATAAGGTGCTGGTCGTAAGTGGATCAGACGGTTAGGATCGTTGGATGGATGATGTTGATACGCCTAGCGTTTTATCGCTAGATGAGTGTTGCGGTAAGGAGGTGGTCGTAATAGGATGGTGTTGATACGGTTAGCTAGTTGTCGTTTGATTTGTGACTACCAGACTCTTATCTCCCAATTTCTAAGACGATGGGTCAGAGACTTTGAGAGAATCGAAATATCTTTGAGAGGCTTATGAGAGAGCAAATGAGTGGAGAGAGTGGATTAGGCTACTCGAGTATTATTGTCGAATATTCGATGCCCTGTCTGAGTTTTGCTTCTCGTATTTATAGTGGTGGAGAGGGATTGCCTTGATGACAACCAG
Source organism: Eschscholzia californica (assembly GCF_041429995.1). NCBI lineage: Eukaryota > Viridiplantae > Streptophyta > Magnoliopsida > Ranunculales > Papaveraceae > Eschscholzia > Eschscholzia californica. The sequence continues at coordinate 42,910,295 of NW_028238198.1, forward strand.
CTAGTAACCGACGTATTTATTCCGTGTCATTACTCTTGAGAGATACGTTAAGGGCTAGAGGATCTGACCATCAGATGGATATTCGAATTTCTCGAGGGACGGCCAAGATGTTACCGCGTGTGCGGTAAGCTACTGGCCGGTAACGCCCGTCTTTAAGTGGCAGATACGGAATACTTACCACTAGTGCGGTTATGGATTGCGCAATAATCCTCTGGCCGTAAGATTGCCTAGTTCCGGCGGGTGGTTATCGCGTGACACGTGTCAGATACGCTTAGTGTCGAGCGGGTATGGATTCGGTGACCGGAGTAGCGACTTGGGCCATTATCGGGCCTTCTTATTTAGCCTCGCGGGTTTTACCCTTACAAAGCGGTTGTTCCTTTATTCTATAGGCACCTCGTGGGGCGGATATTTGCCCATACACTAGCTTCAGATACTTTCATGATTTCTAATCTCTTGCCCGAAGAAACAAACATATTGCAAAAATAACATATACCAATGTTGGATCAAATATACAAAAACATAAAGAGATGGGTTAGGGAGATAAATATGTGATTTTAGAGAGAGAAAAAAAAAAAGACCTACTGCCATGGAACATCACCATCAAGCATCCAATCATCATCTTTATCTTCAGAAGTAGGAACATGTTTGATCCATTATACCTTTCCCTCTCTGAGTATTCCCCCAAAAGTGAATTTGAACATATTTTCTAAAACTTTTAGAGAGAGAAAATGTGATAGCAGTAGAGGAAACCTTGGGATCAAAAATTTTAGTGGTAGATTTACTTTTAAAATGAGTAAATTTCAACTTTCATTGACGCACCTCGACTGGCGTGAGGTTAAATCATTGTAAAACCTAATCTCATTTAGGAAAAGTAAAGAAATTTATCTCTCATACATGGCAAAAAGTAAATGTTGAGAAGGTTAAGATCGGTCGTAAAAGTACAGAGTAGTTAGTGACAAACGGAAAATTAGACGGAAAACAGATTTAGGGGGGTATTTTAGAAGCTGGTCATCTTTAGGGGGCCATTTTGGTGAGTTGGTCATCTTTAGGGGGCAAAATAGAATTAACCCTTGTCTTAACATCAGACTAACAACATATTTTAAAATCCTTTAAACACCTATGAATTTGTCTGTTAAATATCAACATATGCTAAAACATAATTTCTAGAAGGAGAAATCGGAAACTAGATTTAAGTTTATACTTGTGTTTTCTTAGAACAAAAAGTTGTGTTAAGTTTTTTCACTTTGTTAAGAAATTATATAATGTGGAATTAAAACTTAAAATTGTTATAAGAAGATTGAACATCATAAGATAAAGAAACACAAAAAAAACTCATTAATGGAGCTTTAAATATCTAGATCTGAAATTTAAAAATTTATTTTTCTAAAAAAATTATGGAAAAAGCAAATTTAGGAGTGTGTGAAGATGAAGATTAAAAAAGATGGAGATTAGAGATGAACATTTGGAAGATGGAGCACTAAAGAAGATGAAGCACTAAAGAAGATGCAGCATTAAAGAAGATGAAGATGAAATTCTACCTATAGTTTAATGGCCTGACATTGTTTCCGGCGAAACCAATTTCATGTCCGATCACACAATTTCATTTAAGGTGGAGAGATAGGGAAGAAATATTGGAGCTGAAAGAAATCAGAGCTGAAAGAAATATGAGGGAAATAGGATTATAGCTATAGAAGGGCAGTATTAGTAATAAATGTGGATTCCTCGAGATGGGAAAACGAGCTTCATGATCCGAAATTGGGTTATATTTATTAGGGGATTTTTAAAAAAGTGGGGGTTTTTTTAATTGATTGTAGATAGTGGGCCTAATTTCGTATTTGGGTCCATTTTGTGGGGGAGTTTTTACTAAAAAATCTCCATTACATTCCAAATGACGTGGAGCCTACTTCACGTCCCCTTAATTGACTTCAGTAGTACGAGAATAGTCAACATTTGTTTGCCCAAGTAATCTATAGTGTTGACATAAACTCCGAAACTCTAGAGATGCCAAGTTCGATTCCCAGGGTAAGCGGAATTGATGGTTTATTGAACTTGAGTTATTAAAAGTATAAATAAAGATTTAGTTGGATTGTAGGCCTGTAGTTTTGGTTGGTTTTAAGCGGTTATTGTGCCTATCACTTCTCACTAATGTATCAATGTCATTGTAATGACTTTCGTAGTCACTTTCCAAAAAAGAAATATGGGAATGAAATATAAACCTAAAAGCATCTCCAAGAATGAAGTTTTTATAATAGGGTTATTTCCCAAATGGCCCCCAACACAAATCATTGTTTAAGTCTCTGTAGTGGTATCTCTAATATTTTATTAATTTTAAATCTATCTAACTTATTATTTTTATTAACTAACTTTAAAATTTAATCATTCTAGTAAAACATAAATATATTATATATAAAATAAATCAATCAATAAATAAAACAAATATATTATATAGAAAATATTACAATACATCGTGACAAAATAATAAGGTCGATGTTTTGTTTCCACCCTACACCATGATGGGTCTAAAATGTTACCCTAAAAGGTCTCTACCCACAAGTATACGGGCGTCAAACTTTGGCTTGAAACATAAAATTGGTGTAATCTTTTGTTTCCGTCGATGGGGCCTAAAAGGTCTCCACTCACAAGTACAAGGGCGTCAAGTAGTAAAACCCGGTAAGACCAGGGTCGATCCTCATAGACTAAGTGGAACCTATTTTGAAACTTAGAACTAGTACGAGTTTTCTTCAGAAGTGGTTTTTGGTGAAAATCGATATTAAAGGTAATGAAATACTTGAAAAAGAAACTCAATAAACAGTAGAAAATATCAAGTGCGAAAAATCCTAGAGTTCGGAATCCGCTTTAAACATTGGAAAATAATTTCACCCCCTTCCTATCATGATTCTCTAACCTTATAACTCAACGTTTAGAAAATCAACATTATCTAGACATCGAAAAATCAAACCTTTTAAACAAATATACCCGAAATAAATTATGCTAAATTTAAATCCTAAATAATCATATCCCAACTATTGCCTATCAAATGGGCAAGCATAAATCATCAAAGGAATTTATTCCTAAACATGACATATCAAGCTATAAGCATAAACAATGAAGTTACTATTATCATTTGATGGAATCAGCTAAAGCCTAATTAAACAATAACGCATCCAAATGAGAATCATGAAGAGAAAAGAAATAAACAATTTACTCATACTCGATACTTCATCTTCACTCTAGGTGAGGATTTAGTTACTCATACTCTGCGTAATCATAAAATATTTTCTCATTAAAAATCAAAAGTAAGAGTAGAGAAGATCACTGAATGAGTGGTTATTGTTCCTCGTTGATGAAAGAGATGAATTGTTGATGATGAGGTTCTCTCTCACAAAGAAAACTCAATAATACAAATGAATCCTCTATCCTTCTCTTCTGTCTAATTTTTGTTTTGAATTGAAATTGAGAAGATGCAACGAGCTTTACAAATGGTGCCATGTTGTTGTGAAATAACAGCAGCCTTCAGATTCGGATTATCTCTGAGATGAGCCAGAAGAATTGTGTGCTCAGATACACGGAAGCTTGGGCTCTTGGAGAAGCCTGATATACACCCACATCTACCCGAACGTATCCCACATAGCTTTAAAGTCGTTCGATCTAATTTCATCTTGCCTGTGGGATGCTCCATGTTGTCCTTTAGTCAACTTATCTTGACCCCAACTTGGACCAACGCTATTTTCCTCATTCAAACTCCGATTTGACTTCTGTTTTCGCCCTTGGTTACTTCTTGGACTCTACTTTTCATTAGAGTATCAACATTAACCAAAATTACCAGACTACCCTCATCACCAAATGCCCGAAATGCTCTTACCATGTCTTTTTTCCGATTTATTCCGTTTTTCGCGCTCAACTCTTTAGAAGACCCCTGAGTAAGAGAAACAAACAATTCGTCAGAGTAAAAACTCGAAATGGACTAATTAGTCCAAGTTAAGAGATTCACATTGGACATTTTCATGTCTCATCACACCACTCACCCTTAAATTGTTTTTTGATCCGGTTTTGGGGCATAAAGACTTTGTCAGTAGAGATTGACTTACGAGACATACTTATATTGAGTCCAGAAATTTAGTATATTGAGTTTTTCTCCCTAAGAGCTTCTCCAATGCAACACTCAAACTCTAAATCTTAGAGTCCCACACAGAAATTTTTAGAGTTTCTCTTTAAAATCCATCTCCAATGCAAAACTCAATATGAATCTCTAAAATGATGTGTCAAGATTTATTTTGGAGATCCCGAAGAAGGCACTCCAAATTTAGAGTGTCCTCTTGAGTTTCTCTAAGTTCCACATAAGCTAATCAAGTAATTTTATACTAAAATATAAGTTTTTAAAGTTTCTCTTGAGTGTTGCATTGCAGAAGGCTTTCCAATAGAGTATCTGTAAATGGCCAAATAGGACAATGACCATTTAGAGATCCACTTTTCACACTTGACACATAAGACTTTTAGAGTTTCTCTTGAGTCTTGCATTGGAGATGCTCTAATCTTCATAGTCCCTTAACCTCCAGCACCACAATTTCTCGCCACACCGCCGTTTTCGATCACCACTCATTCTTACATATAAAAATGACAGACTCAAGCATAACCAATGAAGTACCTTTGGTATTCTTTACCCCATAGTGTCTCTCCTCCAAATAGAGATGTAACTCGGATCTTTATAACAAAAATAATTTCGTAATTGCAGGTTCTCATTAATAAGAATTTCTAGAGAAGGTGAAGAAACAGAAATGAACAAAGATTCGACAACCGAAAATTGCACATAGAAGAAGCGAATTTTACACATCCATGATAAGCTTGTGTTTACAACTAATTGAAGAATTAATAAGTGGTGAATTATATTCTTCATCAATAAACGACCTAGAGAAGAATATCTTTCCTAGTTTTTTCTTCCCATAAAAAAAAGAACTGCCTTTAACTCCATCTTCTGCAAACAAACTTAAACATCCTTTACAAACTCTAATTTTCCAAATTTTAGGATCAACTTTGTTTGAACTAATTCTCTTATTGCAACAAGACCAAAATCCATTGGAAATGAAGATGTAACATTCTTTCCCTCGATCGATTTCCACCTAGATTATAGGTAGGTGATTTGGGGAAATAAGAAATTTATCTGGGGTAGAAAATTTTAAAGGGAATAGGTGAATTTTGACAAATTTTATGGGGTGCAAAATTTTAAAGGGAAACTAGTCATCTTCTTCTTCCTCATCTCTTACCATCAACTCTAGCTACCCCCACCAACTCCGGTCACCACCTCTAACTCCGGCCACCACCATTTTTTTCTTCTTCTTCTTCTTCTTATATCCTTCCAATAAAATTACAACTTCCATATATCCTTCTTCTCTCTACTATTCCCTATACATTTCTCTCTACTACTCCATATCCATTTCCCTCTCTACTCCTCCCTCTCAATTTCTCTCCCTTTATTTAATCCAGCAAAGGGGAGGATCCCCTCCACCGGAAAGCCGATCTGATTTGGGGAAATCCCAGAACCAGATGCCGCTAGTGGTTTTGGTTTTCCCAAACCATTCATGTTTGGGAAAACCCCTAAACTAGTTGGGGATGTTGGGTTATGGTGTCTTCTAGTGTTGGTAGCGGAATCTCAGAGATCTAATATGTCTAACACTAGTATCCCCAGGATCCCATGCATAAGCTGATGATGAACTAAGAAGTTAGATATTACTGATGAGACATGAAAATGTCCCATATGAATCTCTTAACACGGGTTAGTTAGTCCAGTTCGAGCGGTTACTCTGATGATTTGTTTGTGTTTTCTTTCTCAGATGTCTTTTACAGAGTTCGGTGTGAAAATAGCTAAAATCGAGATAAAGACACACTTAAGGGCATTTCGGTCATTTATAGATGAGGGTATTCTGGAAATTTTAGTGCTCGGGTGAGAAAAGGGGTCGAATACGAACCCAACGGTGAAAACGGGAGGCAAATCGGAGTTCAAATGCGAAAAAATTGACAAGGTCAAAGTTTAGGTCAAAGTCTATTGACCAGAGGCCAACATCAGTCTTCAAACAACAAGTGGCTTGCATCTGACGGCTGGGATGATGTGATGGCTCTTTTCGGCCATAATAAGTTGTCCTCCGGGGTCCGCTGGAGTGACCTGATCACATGCTTCTGTGCGCAAAAGGAAACTGTACTCCTCACGTCTATCCAACCAGGTCTAGCATCCAGTGTCTTTGGATAGACACGTGTCATTGTCGCAGAATGTGTTGTAGCTTTCGTTATTTCTCCCGCGAAGCATCCAGTCGCCCCTCTCAACAGCCAAATCAGTGGCACCCGATTGTTCCCAAAATTATTGGGATTTCTTTCCTTTATTCCTCTCTAACGTTAGAGAGAGGAGAATGTTTTCTTTAAAAAGAAAACTAACCAGGGAGAGGATGAGGGAGCTGGATGTATTCGTTGGAGACAGAAAAGGGAGAATTTGATTGCTTCTTAGAAATCAGGGAATATAGAGGGAATTTTAGCTTGGAAGATGACTTTAGAAAGAATAAAGTTTATGGAAAAATTGAGTTATTTTCAGAAGTTGGCAGCTAGAGAGATTGATTGAGAGATTTTTCTCAAGATTATATGTGATTGAAGATGATAGAGAGAAGATGAAATTCGAAATTTCTTCCTCTTTATTATATTTTGTTTCATTTTAAGAAGAAAGAAAGAATATAAAGAGAGAGTATTTACAGAAAGCTTGACTGGCGGATGAGAAAAAGAATTGGCTGGGGATATTCTCCTTCTTGATCTTCTTTGGTGATTTTGGAAAGGATTCGGATTGGAGAAGGGGATTGGGTTCGATTCTATTCTTCTATATAAAGGACAGAAAACACAATAGAGGATTATCTCGATTGGGGGATCACTTCTCTTAAGTTCAACCAGAAAAGAAAAGATTAGAGAGAGAAAGAGTGAGAAGAACAGAGGTATCTCTCTAGGTTGGGACAGTGAAGAAGAAATGAAAACTCAGATTAATCACGATTACTTTTCTTATTTTCTTTGCTTTGTTGTTTCCTTTAGTGAGAAAAAGATACAAGGAGAGTGAGAAGAGAGAATTGTAGAGAGGGGTAGAGAGATAAATTCAGTGAAATCAAAGTGATAAACCGATTGTGAATTAAACAGAGAAGATTATTACAGTGATTCTCGTCTTCTTTATTCTATTTCTGTATTGTTCTTAGTTTTATGAGAAAGATAGATGAAAAGAACGTGAAAAGCATAAAGTTAGAGAGAGAAAAAGAGTTGGAGAAGATTAGAAAATCTGTAGGAAAATAATTTTCTCACAGGGAAATCGTTTCCGAGAAGACGAGAAAATCAATTTTCTTAAGGGTCTGTTAGTTGATAGGCCTAAAATAGGTCTATTCCCGCAAGTATACGGATCAAGTTATAGTAAAGTTTGTAAATCGGGAAATCGTTCCAAGGGACAAGTAATTTTATCTAAATCTTAAATTAACACTCCATTCATTAATTTTGGTTTGATTTTGTGAAAACTATTTTTAAAAGAAAACAAGAAAAGACTAAAGAATAATGAAATCAAGATGGGAAAGAAATCTAGGATTCTTGATTCCACCACATAAATGGACTATCTAAAACATGCATTCAATTAACAAATTCTCTTTTTCATATATAACTCAAAATCTAACATAATAAACTATTTAGATTCCGGAAGATATTCTTTAATAAGACATTTCAAAATCATTTATATTATAATTGATTATCACATAAAAGTTATATTCCTTAATAATCATTTATCATCTAATAAGTAGGGGTGAGCAGAAACCGAACCAATTGGCCGAACCAAACCAAGTCGAACCGTACCGACCGATTTTTAGGCCGAACCAATCACCGTTCGACTCGGTTCGGCTGAAAAACCGAACAACCCTAATTCGGCTTGGTTTGGCCTCGACTTGAGTTTCTAGAAACCGCCCAAACCGAACCGACCGAACCCTAAGGAAAAATGAAATAATAATTTTGTAAAGTTAGAAAGTGCTAAACTAAAAAGTAAAAAAAATTAGAAAACCCCTAATCGAATCTTCCATACTACTATCCGTCTTCCTCCCTAGTTGTTGTTGTCAGCTTCATCAACCACCTATTCAACTTGATTGAAAAGTTTTAAAGGTAAGTCTCCACTGATTTTCTATTTACCACAACCTATTCTTAGTTAATAACTTACAATTATAGATTTTCTATTCGTACTTCTATTTATTTATTTATTTATCGTGGAAAAGTACGATGAATTTTTAATTTTTATTTTCAGCATATGTAATGGTGGAAAAGTATGATAAGTTCTTAATTTTTATTTTCGGTGTATACAATGAAATGAATGACATTAGTGTACAATTTTCTCTAAATTGTGATCGGTTAAACCGATCAATCGAACTCAACCGAGCCGAACCAAACCGAGTCGAACCATGTCGGCCGGCCGAATGTTCGGCTCGACTTCGGCCAACGATTTAGTCAAACCGTCACTTATTGGTTCGGCTTCGGCTCGAGCCAAAACCGAAAAAAACCGACCGTTGCTCACCCCTACTAATAAGCATATCCCATCTAATAACTTAACAAAAGCATGAAATATCTCACTATGAAGCATGAATAAAGACAAGATTATAAGATCTATATGAAATAACAATAAACAGACATTGAAGCTCAATACAAGGATTCATTAATCATTACCATATTTCAAAATAAGCCCAAGTATGGGTTTCCTCTTAAACTCTAGATACAAGATTAGCTACTCATGAAATCTAAAGTAATATTCATTAAACTTCTAAAGTAAATGGAATTACAAAAGATAATGAGAAGAAATCACCAAATGAGATTTAGATCCATAGTTCCTTGTGCCTCCATGTTGATGTCCAATATTAGCTCCAAATATTTTCAAGAATATTACCCAAAACTCCAAATAATAGCTTTTTAGAAGATAAAAGAAGAGAAATTTAGAAGAGAGATAGAAGAAGAAAAGATTTTAGAGAAGAAGTAATGGAGAAATTAGAAGTTTAGAAGAAGAAATTGTAGAGAATAGATGAAGGTGGCTAGATTAAGGAGAAAGAAATAGGTTTAGGGTTAGAAGATAGAAGCAGAAGTGGCTTAGAAATTAGAGAAGGAAGCCTTTTGAGAGGGATTTTAGGAGTTAATTGGGAGAAAATGGGAGAAAGAGGGTTAAAATAGGAAGTTAGGGTTGCTTTCTACTCAAGAAATGATTTCTTATTGGTTGAACATAAAGTGAGACAAAAAGGAGGGGCATAAAAGTAATTTCCGGAGGGCTTAAAAGGAGAAAAGAGGGGACCACGGTACTGTCCGTTTTGTGCATTCAGGACGTGCCACGTCACCTTGTTTTGTCCCACCAGCCAGAACGGTGCCCAACAGTGTCCCACTGGTCCACTTCCTTTGACTCCAACTTTGACTTAGCATATTTCACTCATCCGGACTCCGATTTGACCTCCGTTTTCTCCTACGGGCTCGTCTTGGACTCTACTTTTCACCCATGCACTGACCTTAGCCAAATTTACCAGAATACCCTTATGTCCAAAAGACCAAAATGCCCTTCAAGTAACTTCTTCCCGTTTTTAATCGATTTTCACACATAACTCTACAAAAGACACTTAATCAAGAAAACCAACCATTTTATTACAATAAAGGCTCGAAACAAACTAACTCGACTAAACGACTCAGATGGACATTTTCATGACCCATCAAACATCCCCAAACTTAGATTTTGCTAGTCTCCGAGCAAAACAAAATAAAAGAAAAACCTAACTCACTGTCGGAGGAATCCCGATTGCATTTAGCATATGCAACAAGCCGTGAAACCCCTAGGTTGCCTTAGTGGACGAGTGTTGTCTCGTCAGGGTTTCCAGAGAATATACCCACAAAATTCAAAAACATTTCAAAAATACAATAGGGCCCAAAAACAATCAAAGTCAACTAAGATGGACCAAAAATGTCTATCTCCTAGAAAATTTTGGCAAGCTAATAGGAATCAGTCAAAGTTAACAACACTATACAGACGTTAAAAATCTCTTCACTAGTAATCTAGACTCGAAGTGTACGTGACTAGCCACAATGAGAATCACTTCAGCTCCGAACAAACAGAGCCTTGATCCCTATCTTAATACATTTCGCCTCGACTTTGGCCTCACAGACATACACTCTAAAAGATGAAATCACTCAGAAAAGGTTCGCTCGTATGTGCGAGTGTGATCACTAAACTCAAACTCAACACATAGAAAGGGTGAGGACAACATTTTAGAATGAATGATCTACGAAAAGGAATATAACCACTAAATGGAATGGGAAAGCTCACTTACCCTTCTCACCCACTCTACCCTCTAATAATGCTTCCTAAAGGTCAACGGATACAAGTGATGAGATGGATGGTGATGAGATCCCGAGAATGTCGACGCCTTCAATGTTAGAGAACTTCAAGCTACTTCCATACTTAGCTTTTTGCTTCGAACACTTAATTTACACAACAAACTAAAGTTCACATGAACTTTCTTACACAAACTTTCTTTTTCAGAGATTTTTCTCTTCACTTTTCTTTTTTAGTTATTTTTTTTTGAATAAAGACAATGCAATACCAACACTAGTATTCTCAACAATCAACTTTTCCTTCTTTCACACTTTGCTTTCACATTCTTCTTTTTTTACTTTTCATGCCTTCATTCTCGGGAGTCATATGATGGGTGGATGGTGGGGTATCCGTCTTCCTAAAGTTGACACTATTATTGGGTTTCATGGACTACAAGAGTAAGGTTTATTCGCTATCCTGATGTCACTCCTAGTGGTTATGGAAGTTGAGCACACGAGATCAAATGAGCTTTTTTTATTAAAGTTGCGAGGTTGAGTAGCTCTTCACTCTACTCAGAGTCAGCGCAGAAGAGTACGCTCAAAGGTAATAGAAAGGCTCAGAAATCTTACAAGGGTTAAGTCTCCACTAATGATCAATCTAGTTCTCTCAGAACCGTGTACCCTTCACTTCCATAATACTCACATGGCTAGCACACAGACGAGTTCAAGACTCAACATTCATGAAGAAACTTTTAACAACCGGATAGTACGATCAACTCGACTCTATAACTATTAACAAGCCAAAAACAACCATTAGACTCACATTTTTTGGTTCAAAATTGAAAAATTTTGAACCCTCTTGAATTTTCGAAATGAAGGACTTAGCAAAAGTTCTTCCCTATCCCCAAACTTAAACCGAACATTGTCCACAATGTTCTGAAGACTATGCCAAAATAAAAAGATGAGAGAAAAGATATTACCAGACTCTACTGTCCTATATCAGAAGCATGGGTTGCCTCCCAAGAAGCATGGGTGACCCCGAACCCTAAAGGAGACTCGTTTTTTGCCATCGATCTGTCGCCTGGAGTAACTCGATCGTACAATTACGCCGCATCGACTTTAGAACCTTCGTAGTCAGAGATGACTTCGAGATATTTGAGGTGACGTGGGGTCTTTGACTGACCTAGTCAAGTGGCACGTGGAGAGAGCTTCTGAGTAGAGGTTGAATCGACTACCCGCAGGCTCGATTGAGGGCGACCAAGGGGTGTTTGGAGCATTATTACTTTTAAGGGTTATTGTTCGTCTAGATGGACATTCACAAGGGCTTAGAGCTGTTTGGACCTTTAGTTGGTCGAACTCTGATGAGCCCTAAAACTAGATCTATTCCCGCAAGTATACGGGGTCAAGTTATAGTATTTATAATAAGATCGAGTATCGTCCCAAGAGATAGGTAGGTAACTTCAGATATTGAAGGCGAGTTTAACCCAATAATCAAAATGTCAAAAACTAACTTAGACTAACATACACACACACTCCACTCATAGATTTGATGATTGATTTGTAAAGAAATAAGAAAATAAACAAAACTAACTAAACCTATCTAAGAAAGAGGAGAAGATATCTAAGGTTATAAAATCCACCGCATAATTTCACTTTATAAAACGAGCACTTAATTACTTAAATCTCTTTCGTATTTACTCGGGATCCAATATAATGAACTATTTGGATTCCGGATGATATTCTAGATAAAACAGTTTTATAATTAAGAATGTATGATTGACTACCATATAAAACTAATTTCCTACACTATCATTCAAGATCTAAAAGGCATATCTCATCTAATAAATCAATAAAAGCATGAAATATCTAATTATAATACATGAATGATAATAAGGTTATAGAATCAACATGAAATGACAATCAATAGGCATTGAAGCACATCAAAGGATTTAATTAATCAAGAACAAGTATTATAAAGACCCAAAATGGGTTTCATTCACAACCTTAGATTGCTAAATTAACTATACATGGAATCTAGAATAACATTCATTGACATTGTAAAATAAATGGAAATACTAAGAAATTAATGGAAAGAAATCACCAAGAATGCTCAAATTCCATATCCCCATGTATCTCCAATTTGTCCAAGATTTGCTCCATTTATGTTCAAGAATTGTACTCCAAGAAATCCAAGTAATAGCTATTTTATTGCAACCCAAATAAGAAAAAGAAAGGGAAAGAAGAAATTAGATCTAGAAAGTTGGAAAGAAGAGATGAAGAGGGTAAAGATGATGGAAGAATATGGAAGGAAGAAGAAGAGGAAGACTATTAATGAAAGAAGTAATAGTGGTAGAGAAGAAGATAGAAAAAGATGGATTTCATAGAAGAGGGATTGAGTAAGAAGAGGTTTATTAATGGTAGAAGAGGTAGATAAGAAGAAGGAGTATGAGAGGGTTTGCAAGTCTAGGTTTTAATGGAGGAGAAAGGGATTTATTTATAGGTGGGTTTTGGGTTTTTGTTGGGTTAAATGGGTAAAAAGATAAAAGGAAAGGTTATATTTGGAAATATGGGGGGTTTAAAATTGAAAAACCCTAATTTACACAAATAGGTTGGCGGCGGCTGGGTTAGGGTTTGGAATTCGGACGCTAAGGTACTCCCGGGTATAAGATAATAGGGTGTGACAAGGTCAAAAGCCGTCGGATCTTCAAGGCACGGATCTGGAGGGCTCCTAAAGTGACACGCGTCCGGGACTAACTTAATATGAAGCTTCGGGCAACACGGGATTACAACAAAAAGAAAGGATCATCTGAAGCCGTCAGATCTCGAAAACGCGGTAAGTAGCGGCCAAGATTAAAACGTGGGAATGGGGCTACGGATTCTAAGTTGCGACGGGCTACACGGGATGGAATAAAACACGGGACTTACGGGAGCCGTTGGATCTGGGACACGCGGAAGGGAGCGGCTAAGATTAAAACGTTGCTTCCGGGTCTATGGTATTAAGTTGCTTCGGATGCACTGGATCAAGGTCATTGGTCAATTTCGCTGTTAAGCGAAAACACGGGAATTTGATGCAACGACTTCCGGAGCGCACCACGTGTTCCTTGGTGTACCGCGCGCCAGAACCATGCCCGAAGGTGTCCCACAAGTCAACCCTCTTTGACAAAACTTTGACCTTGATTTATTCCTTCGTCCGGACTCCGATTTGACTTCCGTTTTCTCCTACGGACTCTCTCGACCTCTACTTTTCAACCATGCACTGACCTTGGCCAAATTTCCAGAATGTCCTTGACTCCAAATGACCAAAATACCCTTTATGCATCTTTTCCTCGTTTTTAACCATTTTTTACACCTAACTCCACAAAACACACCTAATCAAGAAAATCAACCATTTTATTATAATAAAGACTCGAAACGAACTAACTCGACTAAATTAAACGACTCAGATGGGACATTTTCATGACCCATCAAACATCCCCAAACTTAGATTTTGCTAGTCCTCGAGCAAAACAAAATAAAAGAAAAACCTAACTCACTTTCGGAGGAATCCCGGTTGCATTTAGCATATGCAACAAGCCGTTAAACCCCTAGGTTGCCCTAGTGGACGAGTGTGGTCTCGTGAGGGTTTCCATAGATGACACCCACAAACATCATGGTTTCAAATACACAAGGGTCCAAAATCCAAATCGTAGATAAGCATGATTGATATAGTAAAGGGTTTAAGCATGTCAACACATAATGAATCAAGTAAATAAGCTCTTGTAAAAGCTAAAGGCCCCTTTACTAATGATCTTACCCTAAAATGCAAGTGTCATACCATAATAAGCACATCTATGTTCCGAAGTCACAAAACCTTGATTCCCAAGTTTGTACATTTCGCCTCGACTTCGGCCTCACGGACATACACTCCAAAAATGAAATCACTCAAGAATGGTTCGCTCGTATGTGTGAGTGTGATCACTTAAATAGAACTCAACACATAAAAAAGGGTGAGGACAACATTTTGGAACAAATGATCTTCGAAAAGGAATTAGCCACTAATAGAGTGGGGAAGCTCACTCACCCTTCTCACCCATTCTACCCTCTAAAAATGTCTTCTAAAGTTTAGCGGATACTAGAGATGGATGATGGTGGTGGAATCCCGAGAATGTCGAACTCTTCATTATGGTAGAACCTCTTAAGAATCTCAACATTTGTTTCTTGCTTCGAATACTTATTCATGAACAAAAACACCAACACATATTTACAATCACATCACTCACACAAAAGAGCTAACACATGCTCAAACATACACAAAAATCACTTTATTTCACTTTCTTTTTCTTTTTATATCACTTTTTTTCATTTTTCTCTTTTCATTTTTTTTTTTTTTCATTTTTTTTTTTTTTTCTATTCATAACACAAACAAACAACCAAAACAAAATACAAAACACACAACTCTATTCTTGCAATCAACTTTTCATTTCATACTCGCTTTTGACATTCTTCATTCTTTTATCTCATGTCTTCATTCTCGGGATATAAGATGATGGATGGTGATGGAGTATCCGCTTTCCTCTAGTTGGCATTCTCATTGAGTTTCATGGACTACAAGGGCAAGGTTAATTCGCTATCCTAATGTCACTCCTAGTGGCTAAGGAAATTGAGCACACGAGATCAAATGAGCTCTTTTATAAGTTACGAGGTTGAGTAGCTCTTCATTCTACTCGGAGTTAGCGCGGAAGAGTACACTCGAATGGCAATTTAGGCTTTGAGCTCTCACATGGGTTAAGTCTCCACTAATGACTACTTTAGGTCTCTTAGAAATGTTTCTTCTTCACTAAGATGTAACTCACATGGCACAACACAAACACTAAAAGACTCGACTTTCATGCAAAGGCCATTAGCAATCACAAAACTCATCAACTCGACACATATGCATCAAAATTCTTAAAACTATCACTAGAATCACATGCAAATCTACTCAAAATGTTCAAAATTTTCAAATTTAGGCCAATTTGAACCCTTTTGTCTTTGAAACCATGGTCATGCATTGGTTATGGTCATATCCCGCATCCCCAAACTTAAAACTAACATTGTCCTCAATGTTCTAAGCATATACTCACCAAAAGATAAAGAGGCACATCAATCTAAAGAGAAGAGTGGAGAGATATTACCATAACCGAAGGAGATAAAAGATGATACTACCAAAGCTCATGTATAAAGAGGTTCTAAGTTGATGCCAAGCTCGCGCCATCCCCAAACTTGGAACAAACCACGCCTCGGAAGTAAAACATATAAGAAATGCTCCTAAAATATCAACAAATATCATGAGAATGAATCACATAAAAGACATGACCACATACAAATCTACCACTAACGCGGGTATACACGATTGCATTGAGCTATGCAATTAGCCTTTAATTCTCTTGATTTCACACAAGAACACGAGTTATGTCTCGTGGAGGGTTTACAGAGATGATACCCACAAACATCAAGACCCATCTCAATCAGTCTAACGATCATAAAGCAAAAGACGGAATATTTGGGGGTCAACCCAAAGAAAGCTATATGCCGGTGCTAATCGTCTCACAAAAAGATAAAGAATACAAAGTGCACATGAGACGATAGAAGAAAACAAGCCATCCCCAAACTTAGTGGGTGCACAGTCCACTAAGTAGGCATAAATAGAAGGAACGACAACAAAGAAATCATCAAAAGGATCGACATACACGTGAAGAGTCAAAATATCAGTCGAAGGCAAAAAATCATCTGGAAGCTTAGTGGACAGAATATCCACTATGTCCATAGACGTCTTTAGAAAGACGTCTGAAATGTCCCAAAAGGGATCAACAACCGAGTTTGAGATCATGTGGAAAGTCGAACTAGACTCTAAGGGTAAGGCAGTATGCTCGGGGACCAAGTCAAGGTCCATGGTTTCCTTAGGTAAATAGTCTGACAAACTATCCAACATGTCTCTAACTACTACGTCATCAATATCCTCAAAGACATCTGGGGCCTCACAGTCAGTTATAATATCAGGCCTTCCTAGCATTGCATCTAAGACTGACTCCTTACAAGTGTCAAAAATTGGATAGTTCGGAATCGTGTCATCCTCAAACTTGCTCGTAGAGCCATCACCCTGAACCTCAAAGTCTAATATAGTTCTATCATGATGAGATGACACATGGTGAGGAAACGAGACAACAAGGTTATTAGTTTGTTCAAGCTCTTGGGCCCTCTCAGTTGATTCGTCGACATTTAACTTAGTACTAGGGTATGACGTATTACCCTCGCCATCGGACCTAGTACCCTCTTGAGTTTGGGGTGGTAAAACCCCTTCCTCGTCGGCTAATAACTGTGACATCATCATCTCTAATGGATGATTTAGAGATTCTAATTGATGATTTAGAGACTCAAACCTCTGTTGTAACTCTTGTTCAAAACGATATTGTGTCTCTTCAAGTTGTAACATCATTTCAGTCAGACGACTCACAGACTCTAATTGAGAACTATCTTCAAGAGTCTCTTCGTGATAAGGCTCACAAGTGTAATTAAATGAAGACTCTTGATAATAACTCCCATCGTACATTCTAGGATCATACCTGCCTCTAAAATCATTGGTCTCAGAATAGTGTGGACTATAAGGTCTCTCATACATATTTAGTGTCGGACCATATCCATCACTAATTCGACCATCTCTACACATATGTTGGTATTCTCCTAGGGTCATACGAGATCGGTCAGACTCAAATGGTCTATTCCCCTCACTAATCGAAACATCTCTACACATCCTTTGGTATTCACCTAAGGTCATATCAGGTCGGTTAGTGCGGGGAATCCTCGAAATAAGCTCATCATCATCATCAAATGGCCAACCGTTATAAGAACGTGCCATGATCTCACAATGCTCAAGGAACTAACAAACAAGCTATCACTGCAAGTCAAAACTCATCCAACCAATCACACACAAGTAAGAAAGAAAGAGATAGAATACGATACTAGCGGATGCTCCTCTCGTTTCGTTTTTCCTTCCGATTCCTTTCTAATTCTTTTGTTCCCCTTCGCTCCTATGTTCCCGTTTTTTAGCTTTTCTCTTAAAGTGGTACCTGAAAAAAAAGAAAAGATAAGAAACTACGAAAATAAAGAAAGAAAAACGTCTAAGTTAACAAATAACACTAAACTAATGAACAAAACAAGCAAACTATATCCTAATTACTAAACCTATCCCCGGCAGCGGCGCCAAAAACTTGATGAGCCCTAAAACTAGATCTATTCCTGCAAGTATACGGGGTCAAGTTATAGTATTTATAATAAGATCGAGTATCGTCCCAAGAGATAGGTAGGTAACTTCAGATATTGAAGGCGAGTTTAACCCAATAATCAAAATGTCAAAAACTAACTTAGACTAACATACACACACACTCCACTCATAGATTTGATGATTGATTTGTAAAGAAATAAGAAAATAAACAAAACTAACTAAACCTATCTAAGAAAGAGGAGAAGATATCTAAGGTTATAAAATCCACCGCATAATTTCACTTTATAAAACGAGCACTTAATTACTTAAATCTCTTTCGTATTTACTCGGGATCCAATATAATGAACTATTTGGATTCCGGATGATATTCTAGATAAAACAGTTTTATAATTAAGAATGTATGATTGACTACCATATAAAACTAATTTCCTACACTATCATTCAAGAACTAAAAGGCATATCTCATCTAATAAATCAATAAAAGCATGAAATATCTAATTATAATACATGAATGATAATAAGGTTATAGAATCAACATGAAATGACAATCAATAGGCATTGAAGCACATCAAAGGATTTAATTAATCAAGAACAAGTATTATAAAGACCCAAAATGGGTTTCATTCACAACCTTAGATTGCTAAATTAACTATACATGGAATCTAGAATAACATTCATTGACATTGTAAAATAAATGGAAATACTAAGAAATTAATGGAAAGAAATCACCAAGAATGCTCAAATTCCATATCCCCATGTATCTTCAATTTGTCCAAGATTTGCTCCATTTATGTTCAAGAATTGTACTCCAAGAAATCCAAGTAATAGCTATTTTATTGCAACCCAAATAAGAAAAAGAAAGGGAAAGAAGAAATTAGATCTAGAAAGTTGGAAAGAAGAGATGAAGAGGGTAAAGATGATGGAAGAATATGGAAGGAAGAAGAAGAGGAAGACTATTAATGAAAGAAGTAATAGTGGTAGAGAAGAAGATAGAAAAAGATGGATTTCATAGAAGAGGGATTGAGTAAGAAGAGGTTTATTAATGGTAGAAGAGGTAGATAAGAAGAAGGAGTATGAGAGGGTTTGCAAGTCTAGGTTTTAATGGAGGAGAAAGGGATTTATTTATAGGTGGGTTTTGGGTTTTTGTTGGGTTAAATGGGTAAAAAGATAAAAGGAAAGGTTATATTTGGAAATATGGGGGGTTTAAAATTGAAAAACCCTAATTTACACAAATAGGTTGGCGGCGGCTGGGTTAGGGTTTGGAATTCGGACGCTAAGGTACTCCCGGGTATAAGATAATAGGGTGTGACAAGGTCAAAAGCCGTCGGATCTTCATGGCACGGATCTGGAGGGCTCCTAAAGTGACACGCGTCCGGGACTAACTTAATATGAAGCTTCGGGCAACACGGGATTACAACAAAAAGAAAGGATCATCTGAAGCCGTCAGATCTCGAAAACGCGGTAAGTAGCGGCCAAGATTAAAACGTGGGAATGGGGCTACGGATTCTAAGTTGCGACGGGCTACACGGGATGGAATAAAACACGGGACTTACGGGAGCCGTTGGATCTGGGACACGCGGAAGGGAGCGGCTAAGATTAAAACGTTGCTTCCGGGTCTATGGTATTAAGTTGCTTCGGATGCACTGGATCAAGGTCATTGGTCAATTTCGCTGTTAAGCGAAAACACGGGAATTTGATGCAACGACTTCCGGAGCGCACCACGTGTTCCTTGGTGTACCGCGTGCCAGAACCATGCCCGAAGGTGTCCCACAAGTCAACCCTCTTTGACAAAACTTTGACCTTGATTTATTCCTTCGTCCGGACTCCGATTTGACTTCCGTTTTCTCCTACGGACTCGTCTCGACCTCTACTTTTCAACCATGCACTGACCTTGGCCAAATTTCCAGAATGTCCTTGACTCCAAATGACCAAAATACCCTTTATGCATCTTTTCCTCGTTTTTAACCATTTTTTACACCTAACTCCACAAACCACACCTAATCAAGAAAATCAACCATTTTATTATAATAAAGACTCGAAACGAACTAACTCGACTAAATTAAACGACTCAGATGGGACATTTTCATGACCCATCAAACTCCACGTTGGAGAGTGTCCAACTAGTAGGCGAGTGGGTCGGGCTCAAGTGATATTTGTCCGAAGTAGGCTCGGTCTAGGCGACCTTTAGACAAAGTGGCCACAACACGATTTTTGACCACTACATACACAATTGGGGCTAAAAAAACTGTAGGACATTTATGGGGGCCAAAATAGCCAGTTAGTCACAAATTGGGGGCCAAAACGAAATTAGCCCAAAAAGTTATAGGAGATTTTATACGCAATGCCCAAAAAAGCAATCTTGATAAAGGCAATTCCTAGTTTGGTTGAAGGCAATGTGTGTTAAGAGGCAATGTGTGTTTGACCTAACGGCGTCAATTGCGGTTAGGTTGTCACCGGCCATCGGCGACTCATTGTTTTTCTCTTTCTTCTCCCTTCTTCATCTTCTTCTTTCCTTCTTTATTGTCACCATCACTATCATCATCAGTCAAAGATAAACCCTAGAAAGAAAAACAAAAATATAAACCCTAGAAATTAGAAAGAAACGGATGAAGAAATTGGAGGTTCAGACTTCTTTTTGTTTTCCAGAAAAGAAACTATTTCTTCAATCATGGCTGCAACAATGGTTGCCTTATGAAGAAAAGATACACAACCTTATCTCACATACCTTCCAAGTTACCAGTTACCTTGCCATTATTATCAGAAAAGAATCGATTTTCATTGGGAACCCTCATACTTTTCAAAATCATCACAGCCTCAATAAACAAGCAAACTAAAAAGCCAAAGGGAATTAAGGCCACGATTTTGATTCCATAATGGATCGAGAGGGATCGAGAGGGATAAAGAGAGTGAATGAGTGAGTGAGTGAGTGAGTGAGTGAGTGAGTGAGTGAGTGAGTGAGTGAGTGAGTGAGTGAGTGAGACGTTGGTTGATTAAATGGAGGGAGGAATCATTGGCTTTGATATAATAAAAGATGATGAAGCATATTGCAGGAAAGGGGCAAACAACCAATTTTTTTGTTGCATAAGCAAACGACGAATTGATTAAAGAAAAAAGATGATGAAGGAAGGAAGAAGTGGTCGTCGGCCGGAAATAACTGGCCGACAACATGTTGTCGGAAGAAGTGAAAAAAAAGGTGGGTGACAAACACACTCAAATTTGGACATGACCTTTATCCATACTGGATCAACTTGTTTTGACCAGGGGCAGAACCAAGATTTCGTATTAGGTAGGGCAAGCCTAAAGTCTCTATAAAGTAAACTTCTACTATAATATGTATGACTTTACAAGATACACCACAAGACAATTTTTTTAAGAACATCCATGATTTTTTACATTTATCTTAATAATCTAAATAAAACAATGGAAGTGAATTTTTGACTTAAATTTACAAATTAACGTAACATTGGATAACTCAATTGAGTACCAAAATATCAATAGATCTTTATCAATTATTTTACATCTCAAAGAACAAAAAAATCACACAATTTTATTAACATTAATCTAAGGTCTTCGTGTTATAATTATTCAATGACACTTGAAGTAGAAAAAATTACATAGCCAAGAGTATACCCAAGCAAAAACAAAACTTTTTCTAACTAGTGGGCACTTAATTTAGGTTTGAAACAAAAATTCAAAAGCCTGAGGGAAGGATAGGGGTTTGAACCGGGTCTTTGGGCTGGAAATGTACAAGCTCCACCACTAAAGCTAAGCTGAACTGTTGAAATTAGTTGAAGCTTGTCTTATATATGTAGAGATCAGGCCTGGAAACTGCCCAGCCTGGTCTCCGTATAGTTCTGCCCCTAATTTTGACCAAATTTTGGGTAAAAACACATTACTTTTAACATGTTTGAATATTTCCTATAAAATTTCCCAAAAAATTATTATTTATCTACTAATTATTTTATTCATTTTAGTCTCAAATACATAATTATTTCATATAGACTGATTTCAATAAAATTTATTACATGTGGTAATATATTTTATTATTTTTCGACAAAAGTCAATATGAATACATAGAAATGAAAACTCATAGTTTTCTCCATATTTGTTTTACTCCTCTGTGTGAAGAATTTAATTTTAAAAGATTACAAAAATAGTCAAGTTTGAACTTGACATAGACAAAGACAGAAAACCATTGTAATTTGAACACGATTTGTTTTGCAAATGGAAATCAAAATAAAAATAGTAGTTGGGAAGGATATGAGTATTACATAAACATAACATGCCCTATGAAGTTTGATCTTTATCCATTATTGTTGAACCTTTCTTTTTCGGTTGAAAACCATTTTTGTTGAACTCTGAAAGACTTTTGTGAAAGTAAAAAAACAAAATAACAAATAACCCGCACGAACTTGTAACTTGTAGTGCAAAAACCTTCTACCAAATAACCAAACCACTAAGCTACCCAACTTTCATCCAATTTATTCTGTTACAAATCTAATTAACTGCTCCGAACGTGGGGTTGGAAGGAAGAAAAATGTCCTCTCGTTGGGGGGTATGCAGGCTCACAGCCCGCACTCCACCACAGGGCCATGCATCAAATACATTTTGAATATTTTTAAATTAAATTAGTTATACAAATAGTGCAAGCAGTGGCGTGGCTGAGAATTGAGGGTCCGGTCCAAGATTTTAATCAGGGCCCTTTATATTGTAATAAGACAATAAAAAATCATACAATTTGAATGATGATTCAAAATAAATTTGATGAATCTAAAAAATTAGTTATACAAATAGTGCAAGCAGTGGCGTTGCTGAGAATTGAGGGTCCGGTCCAAGATTTTAATCAGGGCCCTTTATATTGTAATAAGACAATAAAAAATCATACAATTTGAATAATGATTCAAAATAAATTTGATGAATCTGAAAAAAAAAAAATCATAATTTCATTATATGAATTATAATAGTATTCATACAACAAAATGAACATATGATCACATAGTCTGCGTCAACAATAAACATTAATTATTTTTAGTTAAAGATTAATATAAAAACAAAAGAAAAATATATTAATTTGATAAAGAAAAAATTTGAACCTATTAAACTAAAGGAGGAGTTAAAGAGAAAGAAAAATAGGAGGATGAAGAGGAAGAAAAACTGACTCAAATGTTTAGTTTTGTTATTTTACAAGTTATAACTCGTGCCCCTAGAGCACGGACAATTGTGTCTTGCAAATCATAAAAATTCAATGATTTTTTACCGATGAATACGAAGTACATCACATATACAAACAATAAGACACAAAAGAACATTGGGAAACATAAGATCATAAATAAAAAATTAAAAATAAGTTAATAGTGTTTAATTCAAAAAAGTCTAAAATCGATAATTAGTTTTGGAAGCAGCATAAAAATTCGTAGAAGTTTTGAGGTCGTATAATGAAGGTAAAAATTCATTTGACTTTTATAAGAGGTAATTTGAATTGTTCAAAATAATTGATAAAAAAATCATTTTTATTGAAATTTAAAGAAAAAATCAAGAGAAAATTTATAACAAAGAAAATCCTGTTAAAAAATTACCGGCAAACTTATAGGGTTTTTGAAATTACCCCCTCAACACTAATTAGTAATTGAGTTTACCCCCTTCAGTAATTGGTAATGGAGTTTACCCCCTTGAATTTAGATTTTTTCTCAAAATTACTAAGGACAAGTTTGACATGAGATAATAAAATCATAAATTAAATAGTATACAAACAAAATAAATCTTTACTAATTACATTTAGGACTAAATCAAACAATAAAGTAACGTGGAATAACCACCACGGAGCATATTGAAGAATAATTGTTCTTAGTTGTCACAACTGTTTCACGTACGCCAAACACAACTTTTACGTTTTTGGTAAAAATAATAAATTTAAGAGGGTAAACTCAATTACCCATCATTGAGGGGGGTCAACTCAATTAGAATTTAATTAGTGAGGAAGGGGTAAGCTCAAAAAACCTAAGATATATATACATACATGCGTATCTATCTGTTTACATAATTTGTAAAGTCTAGTTAAAAGATTATAAGACTGCCACCTAATTGACTCTTACACATGTCAAATTTTTTTTTTTAAAAGTAAAAAAAATAATAGATTTAAATCGTAAAATCAGAGAAAGAATAACAACTAACCCTTCAAAATTGATGTTTTTTAAATCTAGTAGAAACGATACAAATGATTGAAAATCAAAACTTCAATAAAAAAATTTAATTCTTTACTTTAGAAAGATTAACATAGAAAGCAAAAATAAAGTAGATCGATAGAGAAAGAGATACATGTAGAGAGAATGAGATTTACCATACAACAATTGTATTTACAATTAAATATTTCAGTAAACTTATGGAAAATATACAATATTAATAAAAGATCTATATATACCGAATTTTATGTATTAATTATACATTACTAATTACATATTAACAAAACTAAGAAAAGGTATTACTAAATCAACTAAGAAAAACTAATGTTGAACCATCGACAAAAAATTTTTCTACTAACAAATGAGAAATTTAGTTAGAAAGAGGGAGACAGAAGTGTAAGAAAGAAAGATTGTAGGAGGAAAGTATATATAGAGAAAGGATTGGGAGATAAAATTCATTTATCTTCTTCTTTTATAACCGAAAGACAATTATTTTTTGGAAAATCATGGAGATAGAGAGTTTAAGAGGGAAATATCAAGGGTTAAGATTTAAGGAGATTTTAGGGATTAAGATCTAAAGGTTATGTTTTCATAACCTAACACACAATTAATATTGAAAAAATTATGGAGATAATAAATTGTGAAAAAGTCATTAGTATAAAATTAATCTGTCATTAATTTTATGATGGTGGTTATAATTTGAGATAAGAATTAAGGGTTCAGATTTAACTGTGGAAATTGAACGGTCAAAATTTATCATGGGTTATAATAGATTTAGCGAGTGGGTGAACGAATTGTGTTTTTTTTAGGTAGATAAGAGATCTAATGGCTAATATCTGAGAAAAAACACAACAAACAGTTAGATTTATCTTTTGGTTTGTCCCAGTCAGCAAAAAACATTACGTTTTATATAATAGTTATAATTTGAGATAAGAATTAATTAAGGGTTGAGATTTAACTGTGGAAATTGAACGGTCAAAATTTGTCATGGGTTTGTATAATAGATTTAGCGAGTGGGTGAACGAATTGTGTTTTTTTTAGGTAGGTAAGAGATCTAATGGCTAATATCTGAGAAAAAACACAACAGACGGTTAGATTTATCTTTTGGTTTGTCCCAGTCAGCAAAAAATATTGCGTTTTATTTAATATTTGTCATGGGTTTGTATAATAGATTTAGCGAGTGGGTGACCGAATTGTGTTTTTTTTAGGTAGGTAAGAGATCTAATGGCTAATATCTGAGAAAAAACACAACAGACGGTTAGATTTATCTTTTGGTTTGTCCCAGTCAGCAAAAAACATTGCGTTTTATTTAATAGATGTTTGGTTTGGTATTTAACTTATGAGATAATGATGTGGCGTTAAAATGCCACATTTGGATCACTTAACTTTGATGAGTTAGTTCTTTTCGTGATCTATTTCTAATTATTTATAAGTTTTTCTTGGTAGGTACCTTATTTGGAGTTTGACGCTTCATTTGGAGTAAAACGGAACATTTATCAGATTTTATCTCATGTGGAAGAGACCGGAAGGAAAGAGAGACCAGGGGTATTTTGGTAATTTTGGCAGAGATCAGAGGTTAAGTGGCAAGTGGAGTCGATGGTGAATCCGGTGGCGAAAACGGAAGTCGAATCGGTGTTCGGACGGAAAAGTTATGGAAGAAGGAAGTTGAGGGTCATTTTCGTCTTTCTGAAAATTAGAGGAAGTGGGGACAAATTTGAAGGCACCCCTTGGTGTGTAATAAGACTCAAAGTCAGGCCCAAAAGCCCAAGGAAGAAGACCAAGGGAGAAATTTAGGGGCACCTCTCTTTATAAGCCCAATTCAAAGTTAGTCTTACCAAGTCAAGGGTTTTAGTGAAGAAAAGAAGGCTGGTTGGTCATCTTCTTCAATGAGTCATTAGGGTTTAGAGGAGTTTAGAGAGGGAGAAAAGGGTGAAAGATTCCGGCCAAAGCTTGGCCAGAAAGTTAAACCGGCCAAAGCTTTGGCCGGCACAAGAAGGGACGGCAAGGGAGACCTTGAGGCAGACTCGGGATTGCTCGGTTGTGAGCAAGAGGAGCTCGGGATCAGCTAGAGCAGTTGAGGAACTCGGGATTCCATTCACAACAGCTCGGGTCTTTTGCTAGAGCAACCGGCATAGCTAGAACAACAGCTCGGACCTTCATTCGAGCAAGATCGCAACTCGGTTCAGTGGGCTATTTGGTCAAATCTTCTTAGCTTGGCCGGATTCATCAAGGCCTTGGCCGGAATCTCACTTCTATTTGACCGGATTTTCTAGGTTTTCCGGCCATCAATTGGGTTGGAAACCTTAGGGCTTTTCATTGACATATTATTGCCTTGATTTTCTTAGTGTTTGATTGTGATTTGGTTGCCATATTCTAGTGAGAGAAAGCTTGAAGCTAGATTTAATGGTGGATTTTGTTTAAGGAAGAAGATGATACTGGCTGATAAGGGGAGGTCAAGTTCTGCTGAGAGGACACCCATTGTATACTGTTAAGAGGACCTCTGCATTCTGTTACAGGGAGATCGACAGCACTTAAACACTTATATTTCCCGTCGATCTTAGTCTCGCGCCTCATCGGAATAGGGAGATTCTCACCTTAACTCATGTCTTTCTTTATTTTCTTCCCATTTATTATTTGTATCGCCATGTCTAGCTAACTTTTGTATTCGGATACTCGTGATACATGTTTTGATGTGACAAATGAGTTTTAATGATGAAATCTTCCGGGTTTTTAGACCGTTCATGGACTAGAATCTGAGTTATACAAAGAGTTCGTTGACCAATCCAAGTAAATGGGTGAAGTTAACTAACTTTTCATGCTTATTGATTATTAGTAATAGTCACTATCGACTTTGTGGATCGAAGTATCCCTCTCATTCGATTCTTGCTCGACTCTTCCCGAATCTCTCACCTTTAGTTTAGTTAGTCTTATTTGTTTATTTATTTGAAATCAATCCAAAAATCCAACTTATTCTTTTTTTTTGTTTTTAGTCTGAGTTAGTGACTGACACTTAAACCGGTGGGTTAGACTCTTTCGGTATTCGAATTACCCCCCTATCCTTGAGGATCGATCCTGGTCTTACCGGGTTATTACTTGACGCCCGTATACTTGCGGGTGGAGACCTTTTAGGGTAACCTTTTAGGCCCATCAGATAACAAGATGGTCATCAATAAAATAAAAATAAAACTAACTGCTAAAAAGTTATTGGCGGGGCCTACATAATAATCTCATTGGGCCTTCAAACTTTATAACCGAAGTCAAGTGTTTGATTCATAAAACAAAAAAAACAAAAAGTCACGCAGAGAGTTGAACCCGCGTCTTCTCTCTGGAAAGCCAAGTCACTTTTATGTTTAGTTGTAGCCTTCCACTCAGATATACACTTTATCTGTTTAAATTTTTTTAGAGAAGGGGCCTATGGGAGAGGAGGGTCTGGTGCGACAGCACCGCCCGCGCGCCCCTCACCCACGCCCCTGAGTGCAAGCATAAATAAGGATGAATTTTATTTAATAATTTCTTAAAGTTAATTTATTTTGAAAATTTATTTGAGAGGCATGATTGTTTTTTACTTTTCTATTACAATATATAAGGAGTCAGATTAGAATTTCGCATCGGGGCCCCAAATCTTCAGCCACACCACTTCTGACCACCACAACCATCACTCTTTTCTCTCTTTCTAATGTCTTTCTTTGATTTGTCTCTCGGATTAATCTCTTTCTTTCTTGAACCTCTCTCTCTCAGGTCTTTCTCTTTCTCTATGATCTCTCTCCCTCTCTCCCTCAAATCTTTGTCCATGTACCTCGACTGAAATCCTAGAGTTTTTCTTCTTTTTTATTGTCTTCTTGATCATTGAGCTAAGGAATGCCTATGGTCCAATACCTCTTTCTTTATTGTCTTCTTAATCATTGAGTTTTTCTTGTGCTAACTGCAACAAATTTGACTAGGTCTTAAAGTGGACTCTGAGTACCAACATGAAAGGGTCGGGTGGTATCAACTGAAGTTCCTTTCGGTCAGTTTTGTCGAGATTATATGACGAAGAATGTTAAGTAATCTATCATTTTGTAAATATTTCAGTACTGAAGAAACTTTATTTGACTTTTCTTCGTTCGACTTTTCTCAATTATGATAACGGAAAATGAATGGTAGTGGGTGTTAGGGAAAACAAAAGAAAATTCTTCCAAACTTTGAACCTCAAAATATTTTCTTATTTCTTCGAACTGGTGGCCACTCTCCAAGTTTTTTTTTAAGTTTTATTTGTTTAAAATAAATAACAGTCTGTCTTATCTCACATCCGTTAGGTATCATAAACTAGGGCTGGGAATCGGGCGGCGCGGACGGGCTCGGGCAACAATGAACCAGACTCGGGCGGATCGGGCTCGGATAAGTCGAGCCCGCGGTAGGGAGTCGGGCGGATCGGACCGGACCAAACACGTAATATAAGAACCCGTAGCCCGCCCGAGCACGGCTGCCCGTGCGGGTTCCAACGGGCTCGGGTTTTTGACACTTAAAAATATTAAAGAAAAATATTGGAATATTCATTACAAACTAGAAGAAAGTTAATGAGACCTAGACAGATGATTCAAGAACTAAAAATATATTCTAGTAATTTAGACATATTGTCCTAAACAAACTTGCATTCTAATTTAATTCATTTTTGTGATCAAAACTCGAAATTTGGACGATATATACATCCTACAAGAACTGAGGAACGGTTGATATTTACTCAGAATTTAGTAGGTTTTAGGGTTCAATTATCTGCCTGTGTCAAAGAAGAAGAATGTTGTCTACCACATAAAATTAATAACTAATGTACTTATTAGATTAATTAAGAACATGTTGCATAAGAAATCTACTCATCTCTAAAACTGATATTGTCTCTGCTCAAGATGAGCAGTAGCCACAAATACAATAGACTACAACAACACCAATATAACTTACTCATATAAACTAACCATCTAGCTAGCATGCATCAAACAAAAATAGCTCGCTAACAAGCTAGCTAGCATTAAAGTCTCATGTTTGTTAAGGCACGAAAAATCAGTAGTTTGCAGGACTATGCTTCTAAACCATTTAACCAGTACATTAGCAGTTGCTCCTATAATGGAGTAATGATCATGGTTTAGGTTTAGGGTAAGTTCTCTGTTTAGAAAGAGATAGAGAGGCGGAAACAGAGAGAGGCGTGGAGGTAAAGAGAGGCGTGAAAGTAGAGAGAGAAGCGGAAAGAGATTAGGGTTCGGCCTCTGCTGACGCTGGTCCTTTTATAGAAGAGGTGCCCTTAATCCAACGGCTGCTACATGATTTGAAGGGTCGCCCAATCTCAACCGTTGGATTAAAAGGTGCACGCGGATCCTAAGCTGGGTAACGAGTAGGGTAGGCGGGCATCGGACTCGTTTCGCGGGCACGGGTATCGAGCGGGTTATTTCATGACCCTTTGAAGTTCCGTGGTCTACTTCTTTTCATGTAGAGAGAGAGTTAAAAAATAAAAATAAAAAATTTGTTTTTAGAGAGAGAGAGAGAATAAAAAAAAAAAATTTAAGGTCGCCGGCCGGAAGTTTGGCTGGTTGGCGACCCTGCCGGAGAAGATGATGATGTGGCGTGGCCAAATGATGTGGCAGAGAGAGAAAATGAGATGGAGGAGAGAAAATGTGGGTGAAATACACCTTTAAAGGGGGTTTTTTTCACCCATTCAAATAGGGGGTGCCTTTAACCAAGCTAAGTCAAAGGTTTTTTACTAAGTCAACGAAACCATGGGGAGGCCTTTTAACAAAAACGGGGAGGCCTTTTAAAATCTCCCAAAAAGTTATTCATAATAATTAAAAAAACATGTAACTTTTTCTACGCACTAGAAATTGCTAAAATATTATAGGTAATGATAGATAAAGTTTAAAAAAATATGGTTAATTCAAGCACATGGAAAATAGATATGATTCATAGACATTTCTTACAGACAACTGTAACAATCTTAGGTATTAATCTCTTTCGGCACAACCCTGGTCTAAACTATGGAAGATGGACTTCATTGAACCTAAAGTAATACAGTTTATATGGAAACTGGTAAATAAAGGATTACCTGTTCTGAGCAGCATAACAATGGGGAACACACAAATATCTTTTATTTGTCTATTGCATAACTCGGAAGATGAGACCACCAGCCATTTGTCCGGGGACTGTCCCAAGTTTATTGATCTCTAGGATCGGGCTCAAGTCCATGAACATCAAGTACATATGCATAATTCAAATCTCATCAGAAATAACATATCAAAGTATTTTGTGGACCTTCTATAGACTTTCTGGAAAGCAAGAAACAATCTCATCTTTAACAATAGGCAGATAGATCCACACTCTCAGCATCATCAGTAGAACATTAAAGGCAAGCAACGAAGATCTTTTCACACACCCACAACCTCAAGAGTATCTAGATCTTTTCACACAACCACAACCTTATACCCCTTGCAGTGTAGTGTAATGTTAGGGTTTGTTTCTAACTTCATTAGACCTGTAATCCTCTTTGTTATGTATTAATAAAGTTATTTTTGAAAAAAAAAATATGGTTAATTATCAATCTTCTTGGTTTCCAAAAGGCCAGCGCTTTGGGGAAAGCTAAATAGTTTTCGGGGTGTGAAGACTTCGCCAAAAATTGGTCAATTTTGTTTGACAATTTTATTTAGGGGGAAAGCAAAATACTTCTCCACCTTAACTCTCTCTCTCTCTCTCCACCTCACCTCTATCTTCTCCGATTAGGTCGCCGGCCGGAAAATTTTCCGGCCGGCGACCATAAAAAAAAAATTCACTCTCTCTCTCTCTCTCTAGAAACTCCGGCGAAGGGGTTTCCCTTCGCCGGAGTTCCGGTCTGTTCTTCAACAGCCCAGATCACCCTAAAACAAAGAGAGATAATTATGTTTCGAAACCAAACCCTCACGAGTAAACTCCCAATATGTTTAGAAACCAAACCCTTATTTGCTGCACTATTTGCACTAACCCTAGTTATGGCAATCTGGAATTTCCAACCTTATTACGACAATAATTAATCTTCAATTAGATGTGAGTGGATACCTAACAATAATTCATCTTCAATTAGATCAAAAGCCATTAAAATGCTTCCAGATTCTTATTATGGAGAAATCACCAAGAAAGTTTGAAAATATTGAAGCTTTAGAAGAAAAACCAGGTTCTTATAATGAATCTGATTTCAAACCACCATATGAGTATTTATATTGTGGGTCATCTTTATATGGGAATTTAAGTGCATCTAGAATTAGAGAATGGATTACTTATCATGCTTCGTTATTTGGACCCAAATCTCATTTTGTATTTCATGATGCTGGTGGAGTTGGATCTGATGTTAAATCTGTTCTTGATCCATGAGGTCTGCGAACATGCCATTAAAGGTCTGTTCGCAGACCAGATCTGGTTCACCAGATCTAGAGAGAGATATTAAAAAAAAAAAAAAAATTTAGAGAGAGAGATTAAGAAAAATAAATTTTTCTTTTTTGATGTTGAAGGTCGTCGGCCGGAAAAATTTTCCGGCCGGCGAAACTGGTCGGAGAATGACAGATAGAGAGGTGAGGTGGGGAGAGAGAGAGAGGTGAGGTGGAATGTTTTTTTTTATTTCCCCTCAAAATTTATTTCCCTGGAAAATTTCTAAAATTCTACATATTCCCTTTAAAATTTCACACCCCGGAAAATATTTAGCTTTCCCCAAAGCGCTAACCTTTCCAAAATACTCTTACACATTAAAACTCACTTTTTCTCTATAAAAAAATTTAGGATTTCTTCTTCTTCCTCAATCCTTCTTCTTTTTTGAGTTTCCGAAGGTAATTATCCAAAAAAATGATCATCAGCTGACTACGGTCAGCAAGTGAAGAAAAAGCCCAACGTTTTGGCACACTTGAGCCTCACGGTTTTAAAAGACCTCACTAAGGAAGAGTGCTTAACGTCTTAAGAGGAGCACCACACTCCGTCTCACCACCGATAGCCAAACAAATTAGGTTGGTGTGACTTGTGTCTGAGGCAAATGTATTTTCTACCACCCTTGGAAATATAGGATCTATAGTTCAGAATATACCTCAAATTTGCTTGCTTTGTGATGATGGCTCTACAGAAACAGTAGATCACTTGTTTTCTAGCTGCAAAACATATAAAAAACTCATCAATTTGACCGCGAAAATAGATCAAGACGTTATTTCTACAGATCCGGTCACATATTTAAAGAAGATTCTTATGCATGAAGAAAATGATGATGATTTATGGTATATGATAACTCAACTCATGTGGGAATGGTGGAAGGTCCGCAATGACTTTCACTTCCAGAATACAAGAATAGATCTACGGAGTTATTGGTGGCGTACACAGTATAATCTCAGTACATTTCTAATCTCCCACAACCCTTTCAAACTAATTTATCGTTTCAGGAAGAAGAATGGTGCCCTCCATCGCCAGGAGAGGTGAAGATAAATTTTGATGGAGCTTATAATTTGGGTTATTTCCCTAATGGCCCCCTACTTTGTGACCAGCTTCCCGCCTGGCCCCCTACTTTACGAGAAATACCCATATGGCCCCCTAAAACCGTTAACTTTAACTTTCCGTCACTCTCTCTCCTCCATCTCTTTTTCTCTCTCTGCCATGTCACGCCACCTCATCTATTCTGGTCTGTTCGTGAGAACAAACGAACTCCGGCGAAGGGTTCCTTCGCCGGAGTTTTTAGAGAGAGAGAGAGAGAGGAGAGAGATAAAAATTTTTTTTTTTTTTTTTTTAAGTTTGAAGGTCGTCGGCCGGAAATTTGGCCGGCCGGCGACCTCTGCCGGAGAAGGTGATGAGGTGGCCTAATAGATGAGGTGGCGTGACATGGCAGAGAGAGAAAAAGAGATGGAGGAGAGAGAGTGACGGAAAGTTAAAGTTAACGGTTTTAGGGGGCCATATGGGTATTTCTCGTAAAGTAGGGGCCAGGCGGGAAGCTGGTCACAAAGTAGGGGGCCATTAGGGAAATAACCCTAAACAGAATAAAGCTTCGTGTGCAGCTCTGGCTAGAGATGATGAAGGAAACTTATTAGGGTTTCGATCTAAAAGCTTTTCTCCTAAATCAGCTATTCATAGTGAAATTATGGGATTTAAGGAGGGACTGGAACTAGCGGCTGAGTTAGGGATCCAGAGATTTATAATGGAAGGTGATGCTAAGTATGCCCTAGAACTAATATCATCCGTCGATATGGAGGTCCCGTGGAGAATATCTACGGTCATTAATGATTTGCGCTGGATTACCCAAAATATCCCTATTACTTTGAAGTATTGCCCTCGTATTTGCAACAAGAGAGCACACGATTTGGCAGCTTCGGCTTTACCCCCCTGATGGACCGATGTTTGCGGTATCAGTACCCAATAGTTAACTAGTGTTACTATTTAGTTTTTATCATGATGTTGTTCTTTTTTAAAAGTTAACTTATGAAAACTTGATTGTAACCTTATCTTATTAATGGAGTTATTTCTGCTCAAAAAAAAAAGAAGGTACGACAGCAAAATTGTAGGACCCCTCACAAACAATCACACCAGGACAGCTGTATGTCAATATAATTAGGCAGACACCCTGTCTATTACGGGCACCTAATGATGCGCCCAAAAAGGTGCGACCCCAAGTGGAGGTATCAAATAGTAACCCGGCAAAGCCGGGGTCGATCCAAGGATAGGAAGGTAACTCGGATATCGAAGGGTCTTGCACCGGTTTAAATATCAAAGGCTAACTTAGACAAAAACGGAAAAGAAAAGATAAACGGGGGGTTTTTATAATAAAGTATAAACCGTAAAGAAACAAGAAACAAAGATAACTAAACTTAAACCTATAGACTAGTGGTTGAGAGTCTAGAGTTTATTTCGAAATGTGAGAGAGGTCAAGGGTTTCGTGAATCCATCTTGAAACACATAGACATATGTTTGCTTAGGTTTTATTCTAGATTTCTAGCTTACTCGACTCAAAGTTAGATGTTCTAAGTGCTAGATATACCTAATGGTCATAACTAGTCAAAGGGTCATCATATGCTAGTAATATCGAGTCTTAACTAGGAAAGATCGATTAATAAGTAACTATGACATATGTTTGACATAAGACATGAAATAAACTTAAACGATAAACCAAAACATGAGTGTTGCATCGAAATTAAGAACCAAACCAACCAAACATATGCTTTTATGCAATCAAGACTTCATCATAAAACCCTAGACAAAAGACTTAGCTACTCATGGTTTCATTCTTACATAAACATTCAATCGGAAGTGAGATCAAGTCTAAAATCATGGTCATGGCATAGTACTTGACTTAATTCACATGTATCTACTAGTAAGAATAAGAAAACATATAGTAATTAAGAACTAGAGGGATAATTAGACAATATTCAATCACTTATAAGAGTATTCAATCATAGATATATCACAAATATGCATGAAAGCATGAATTCCTCTTATTTGGCACGTTATCTCCCTAGAAATTAACAACTATGGTAGCTAAGATGACCCTAGAATTAATCAAGATAACTTAAAATAACCCTAGAATGCTCAAGGAATGATGGAAAAGCAAGAAAAACATAAATGGCTCGAGCAAAAGTGAGAAAAAATCAATTTGGCCCGGCCAAAACACTTCTGGCACGGGCCAGCACGTTCTGTCCCATGCTGTGCACGTTCTGTCCCATGCTGTGCACGTTCCGTCCCATGCTGTGCACGTCCCGTCCCGAGCTGAGCGCGCTCCGTCCCATGCTGTGCACGTCCCGTCCCGAGCTGAGCGCGCTCCGTCCCATGCTGTGCACGTCCCGTCCCGAGCTGAGCACGTTCCTGGCCTGTGCTTCCAATGCCCAGCAGGTGTTTGATGAAATGCGTCAGGGAACTCCGTGCTCCAGATGCGCTCCGTCCCTACTAAGCACGGCCCTTCCTATGTTCTGGCCTATGTTTGGCGTGCTCCTGGTCCGCACTTCCGACGCGCACAAGCTGTTTGATGAAATGCTCGAGGGGAACCTCCGTGCTCCAACGTCTCCGTCCCGTGCCAAGCTCGACCTCCACTAGATTGGCTCAAGAAGCTTTTGGCCGTGCTCCAAGAAGCTTCTAGCCCGAGCACCCAATGCACACCAACTGTTTGACAAAATGCCCGAGCGACTCCCAGGTGCTGCTCCTTCACTCCAAGCTCGTTTCTCCTTGTTTTTTCCTTGCTTGGCCGGACCAATGGAGTTCTTGGCCGGGCTAAAGGCTCCTAGGTCCGGCCAAGTCCTTCCTTCTCTCTCTCTTGTTCTTTCTTAGCTCAAAACCCTAGTTTCTCCTCTCTTTCCTCTCTCTCTCTCTCTCTCCCAAGGTAGAAGATGATGAATAGTAGCCTCCCCACTTGTGTTTACTCAACCCTAGACTTAGTCAAACTTGACTAAGTCTTAGGCCATTTTGACTTGGACCAAAAAGGTGCCCATAGAATCTTTACTATTCTCTTCCTTTTTGGGCTCTTGGGTTGGGCTTCTTTCTAAAGCAAGGGAGTGCCTTCATCTTGTCTCTACATTTAGAACCAAGGGGGGTGCCTTCATAGAATCCTTGTTTCAAGACCGAACCTCGGCTTCTTTCATTCACAACTTCTCCGTCCGAACTCCGAATCGACTTTCGTTTTCACCGTCGGACTCGTCATTGACTTCACTTGTTGTTTGACTTCTGATTTTGATCAAAATGACCAAAATACCCCTGGTGCTCTTTTCTTCCCTTTTGCCGCATAAGATAAAAATGTGATAATTCGCTCTCTTTATTCCAAATTACACACCAAACCCCAAATAAACTACCTAGCAATGAAAACACATAAATAATTAGAAATAAAACTCGAAAAGAACTAACTCATCAAAGTTAAGTGACCTAAATGTGGCATTTTCACGCCACATCACCTATCTGCCCGACCTTTGAAACCTAAAAGAGTTAGTTCATTTTTGCCCCCAGTTTATGATTCACTAGAAATTTCGCACCCTCACATGGAGGTCAAATTTAACCCCATCCCCATCTGTCTGAAAGACAATTTTAACTCTCCATTTGTTTTTCATTTGCTAGTTTTATCCTTCTCGTTTGTTCCTTTTAACTAGTTTTATTTCATCTTATTATTTTTATTCTTTTTTGTTTCTCTTATTTCTTTTACTCACCTCCTCTTTACCATTTTTCAACGAGGCATAGAAAATTTTAAATCAACGTTTTTGAATTCTTCATCCAGAAATTAAGCCAGCCTGCCACATATAAGATATAAAATTTTGAAAAAAACTAATGTATTATTCATTGGATAATAAAAATTTAAAATTAAACTTGTAGGATCGAATAATTTCTAAATGTATCCTAAAATTTCACGACAGATTACAGGAAAAAATGTGACATTCGCACAAATATCAGATAAAGTTTTGTAAGGGCAACTCCAAAGTGGGGCTCGGGCTCCCAATTGTGGGAGCCCCTGAATTTTGGGAGCCCCGGGGCTTAGAGCATCTCCAATGTTAGGCTGCCAAATCTAAATTTTGTACATGTGTAGTGTACGTGTGTGAGGTTTGTGTTTTAATTTTCACCCATTAAATTTTGGCTCTAATATTTGAAATTTCAAATTTTACCAAAATTTAGGGGGGAATTTGAATTTCAAATTTTACAAAACATTTGGGGGGAATTTGAATCTCGAATTTTTTTTACTTTTTGTTCACCTATAAATACAACCACTTATCCATTAAGTTTTCTACATCTTGTTTCTATATTCTCTACATTCTTTCCATCTTCCCTCTCCCTTCAATGGATGATAGTTATGAGTTAGCAAATTTGATCATTCAACAAGAGTTAGAAGATAGGGAAGATGATGAATTTTTATTGGATTGTATCTAGAAGAGTTACAAGAAAGGGATCAACGACCACGTTCCCGTCATGTTGGTTCTATTCCGGGTCATGGTACGATAAATCGTAACAGAAAAGAGGGTCATGAACGACTGATGCGTGACTATTTTGTTGAGAATCCACTTTATGATGCTGCTACATTCCGAAATCGATATCGCATGAGTCGTGATTTATTTCTTCATATCCTAAATACGTTGGTTGCTCATAATCACTATTTTGCACAAGAGCTAGACGCCTTCGGCAGAATGGGTTTATCGCCACATCAAAAGATAACTGCGGCTTTGAGAATGCTTGCTTATGCGACACCAGCAGATGCAATTGACGAATACCTTCGACTTGGAAAGACGACTACAATCGATTCACTACGAGAATTTGTGTCAACGATCGTCAATTTGTTTGGCCCTCGTTACTTAAGGTCTCCTAATGAATCTGATATTTGTAGGCTTTTAACACTTGGTGAAAAACAAGGATTTCCTGGAATGCTCGGTAGTATAGATTGTATGCATTGGGCGTGGAAAAATTGTCCGACTTAATGGCACGGACAATATACTGGCCATTGCCATAATCCAACAGTCATACTAGAAGCTGTTGCATCGTCGGATCTTTGGATTTGGCATGCATTTTTTGGGTTGCCTGGATCATTGAATGACATCAATGTGTTGGAGCGTTCTCCGGTGTTCGATGCAATTGCCACAGGTAAGGCTCCAACTGTTAATTTTGGGATTAATGGTAATCAACATGATACGGGTTATTATCTCGCTGATGGGATATATCCACAATGGGGTTGTTTTGTTAAAAGCATACAAAATCCGTTAACTTCGCAAGAACAATATTTTACGAGACGTCAAGAATCGGTAAGAAAAGATGTTGAACGAGCCTTTGGTGTATTGCAAGCTCGTTTTGCTATCATTCGAGAACCGACACGTCTTTGGGATGTAGAAACACTAGGTGATATCATGAAGGCATGTATTATATTGCATAACATGATAATCGAAGATGAAGGACCTAATGCGACTAATGATTTTGATGGAAGAATTCCAGAAGAAGTGGTTGTTGGGGGAAATGAAGAAATGTTCAATCGTCTTGGTCGAGTTACAAGCAAAGATTTGCATACACGATTAAGGGCAGATCTTGCACAACACTTATGGAATACTAAAGATCGCAACGACTAAACGGAACTATTTCCGTTATTAACTTGTTTTTATGTATTTCGATTATGTGTTTGTAGGGAGTTATTATGTATTTCGATTATGTGTTTGTAGGGAGTTATTATGTATTTGGTTTTCAATCAATGAAATGCTATTTAAAAAAAATACATAAATTCATACATAATCAAAACAACTAAAATTCATACATAATCAAAACAACTAAAATTCATAGATTTTCCTTTTTCCAATTTGAGAGCAATATCCTATGAATAGCAAGTTGTTCGGGATTCATTTTTGAAGTATCTTTGCCAACCAAGTCTATCCCCATTTTCATCCGTTGAACCTTGTTATCTAGTTGCACGTCTAATTTTTTTGCTTCCACCTCTAATTCTTTATGTTTGTAGTCTATTTGTTTCTCTTGAAGGAACATACTTCCATTGATAAGTTTATCTCTACTATCTTGTTTCTCCATTTTCTCTTTCCAAAATCCAAGCACCGCGGAAATTTCACTACCTTTGGATTTATCTCTAGCCTCCTTGCTTGCTTTTCTTCCAAGTGGTCTTTGTTGGGTTATTGAGGGAGATCCTTCGTCTTGGTCAAAAGAATTTTTTCTTTTGTGTGACGAAGATTGAGATAAATTTAATGACCATTTGGGATGGTCTTTCAAAATTTTATAACAATGTTCGAACTTAAATTATTTGTTGTCGTTTTGTTTAAACATTGCTATTGCGGATTTTATCTACAAAAATAAAATTGTAAAATTTCAAACATGTGTCAAAAATAAATCATAATGTTGTCAAAATGTAATAAGAGTAATTACCCGATCATTATGATTTTCTCCGCTTTTTGGGTTCCTTTGCAACAATGTCAAATACTCACAAAACTTCGCGCATTGCTTGTTAATTTCGCCCCAACGACATTTAAGACCTTTTGGTACACGATTTTGATTTGTTTGTTCGTTGAAGTGTTCGGCAATTTTGCTCCAAAAAGTACCCGCTCTTTGATCATTACCAATAATCGCGTCGGTGGCAATATGTAAATAAATATTAACGAGCACAATATCATCATCATTAGTATAACGCTTACTAGAAACCGACGACATTGGCGTTTCATTACAATCAAGACTTTCTTCGACCCTTTCTTCGATCCCATCATTCGATAAATTAACTTCATCGACAAAATTGAAATCGGAGTTCAACATTTCCATATAGCCTAAATTATGCAAATTGGCATTTGGATCCATTAAAAAAAAATTAATGGAGGAGAAATTGATAGATAGAGAGATAAAATAGTTGTGAAATGAAAAAAAAAGTATTACTACCGTTGGGAGCTCCCAACGGTAAAAAAATTTGGGGCTGGGAGCCCCATGCTCCCTGGCTCCCAAATTTACCTAAAATTTAATATTCCGTTCTTCGATTGAACATTCTTTGACATCCTAACATACAAAGGTCACTTTACCGGTTGGTCACAAATTGAGGGCATAACTTGAATTAGGCTAACACAAAATCAAAACGTTGTCGAATAATACGGTCATTGCGGGCAGACACCATACATAACTGCCCGAAAAATCCCTCTCTTTGTACCTGTATAAAAATCTTAAAACTCTTAACAATTTTTCCTCCATCTGAAAAAGAGAACTCGCAGAGCCTAATCTGCTCAAAAAAACAACTTCCCTCTTTCTCTATCTCTCTAAAAAACAAAATCAGAAATGGAAGCCATGAAGATGAGACTTTGCCTTGCAGTTATCGCCATGGTCATGGTAGCTTCATCCATCCAAAATGTTGCAGCTGCTGATGCACCTGCACCAAGCCCTACTTCTGATGGAACCACCTTTGTTCCTGCTGCTTTTGCTTCATTGTTTGCAGTTGCTTTCAGTTTCTTGTTCTAGATCTTATTACCATTAGATAGAAAAAAAGATTTATTTTCTCTCTCTCTAAACTTCCTCTTTATCTTTCTCTACCTTTTCTTCTCAAGCCATTCCTTATAGATAGATCTGATCTGTTTTTTCATGAATAGATCTGATAGATCTGGAAGGCTTGAGGAGAAGAACTAAGAAGAAGATAAGGAGGGTATTATTTGCTTTGGGTGGCTTTTTTTTTGTTGGGATTAAGAAATTTGTTTTGGGTTTGATTGTTGTACGATGATGAAAGATGGGTTATGTAGCATAATAACTTTTCAGTGAGGAACTTGTTTGTAATTCATTTATTTTAGTAATAAAATTTTACTCCTTTTGTTTCTTTAATTATCTTGTTGACCATTTGATCTATTCTTCATAGATTCATCCTCGAATCTTGTGTTTTAATCCTATCGATTCATCTCACAAGTAGCAAATTAATTGAATCAATTTTTATAGAGTTTTGTGTAAATTTTGAGATGGACGGTGGAAAATTAGGGAAAGTGGGAATAGATGATGATGGCAGTTGTGTAGGTTGGAAATAAGGTAGTTGGAGCACATGGGTTTGTAGGGTAAGGAAGAACATGTGGTGGGTATAGAGGAAGGCGTTGTTTGGAAGCTAAAGGGAAGGGGGGGAAGTTTTACGGGGACCCACACGGCATAATTAGGTATTAGTGCGTGCCATTATTTACGACTTCTTTATCCGAAGTCTTGTTTATTTCCCTCAGGGCAAGTCCAATGTGAGCCCTTGAGTTTTAGGATCCCTGAAACTTTTTTCAATTCCAACATTGGGTTCCTAAATTTAAATTATGTACGTGTAATGTACGTGTACGGACTTCTAATTTCAATTTTTAACTATAAATTATTAATTTCAAATATAAAATTGAAATTTCAATAAGTATTGAGAGACCGCCCAATGGACTCCCAATGAACCGTTCTTCCCTTTTACAGAAAAGGACAAAAACCAATTTACTTTCTCTCTCTAGAATTGGTTTTTGTCCTTTTCTTGAAAGGGAATGGACGGTTCATCAGGGAGTCCAAATGGACGGTCTCCCTAGGCTTGTTGTTGAAGTTTTATATTATGTTAGAGAGAGAAGGAATTTTGAAAAGATGAAAAAAAGAAAAATATTAAAGAAATGATTGGAAAAACAAATTTAAAGCAATTGATATTTTTTGAAAAAAAATTAATTTAAAACAAAAAATAAAAAGAATTAGGGGATCCACCCCAAATATGGCCGTTGGGAGACCCCCAACGGCTATATTTGAGGCTGGGAGCCCCCCAGCCCGGGCTCTCATTTGGGAGCCAGGGAGCATGGGGGGACCCCCCCCCCCCCCTCAAATTTGGGAGCCCCAGCCCCCACCCCACCACCACATTGGAGTTGCTCCTATTACCCTTATTCGCCATCTTAAACTAGGTACAAACTTATCACGAATTGAGGATCTGCTTCAGTCAGTCTAGTCAGATCTCAGATCCATAGATTTTGCTGACTACACTTTGAAACGAAAAACAGATTGGGAGTCTCTAGGCGCGCAAATTAGGCCCGGCCTCGCTTATAGCTTCCCAATAAAGATTAATGAAATATAACATTTAAATCTCCCAGTAAAAGATTTGGAGTTGTATAATTTAACTGTTCCTCTATACAATATTGATGAAACCTAAGTCAGGATTCCCTTTTCTTATTTAGTCTTGTTTAGTTCCCCATGCATGAATAAAATGGAGAAATTGAGGGATTCTATGCCTTACTGTGAATGAAGTCTAAATTTTAAAGAGAAACTTCACAAATCTTTCTTAATTTAGTTCTGGAATGTGAAACACCTTTGGACCTATTTTCAACCGATTTCAAGAAGGTAGAACGACCTTAATCAATTTCAAAGAGAGACAGAGAGACGGAGAGAACTAAAGCACAAAAAACAGCGGTCTCAAACTCACGCAGTCACGTTGGTATCTGAAAACCACCCTTAGTTGTGAAGTGAAAAAAAATCCAAGACAGTAAAAAAGAGATCCTAAGCGGCAAAAAGAGTGAAAAAGGAAAAACACAAAATGGAGAAATTCTGACAAACACAGAACGACGATACATTTCCTTACCTTTACATGAGTACACACATACATATTAGGAGTAATCGGGACACCGCAATGATATGGTAAAGAGTACAAACAATTTGTTACACATCTAGTACTATTACTACTACTACTACTACTACTACTACACCTATTATTTCTCTACTACTACACACTACCACCCTTCTCTGTTCATTATTAATGAGACAGAAACCCAATTCAAGAACTAATTTTGAGTAGTAGAACTACAGATTGATTACCTCTAATTCTGCTGCTATGTCTGTGCTTTGTCATCTGACTTCTGGGAGAGTTCCTTATCAGCAAAATGTAAAAGTCTTCTCAATCTTAAAACCATATCACAATGGAAAGGTAATGCAGATCGCCGATCTAAGTAAGCGGGGCTTACAGTCATCCATGAAAGAGCATGAAGTTCTGCAGTTAATGATTCAAGAATCAAATGGGTTTCTATTTCATGGTCCCGAGAAACTGAGTTCGTACTCCGAGTAGACTTTGTATTTCCTCTGACTAGCCTATCTTGGATCATGTTGGTACCACCATAGTAATCGACAAGACTGACTGAGAGAATCGAAGGCCATTCTTCTTTCATGGTGCTTCTTAAATCTGACCTGATTGAAGGAACTGCTTTTGAGACTATAAAACCAGTTGATAAAGGAATTGCAGAACCTTTACTGTGTAGGAGATGTGCAAGGGGTGGGGATTCGGAAGTCAGGCATGTTGGGAGTTGTAAGGGAGTTGGAGGGAGATATCGCATGCTCGGTGAAGGGATAAGTAGATAGGACGAAGATGTAAAACCAAGAGATTTCACAGGGTTCACACCTTCCAAATAGCTAGAAGACGGACCTATTCCACTACCAGCTTGAGTTCCAATACCTCCTGCACAATGATTTTGCTGTTAGAGCTACAATTTCATATTCAGTTCTCGATTATTGGTTTATACTTCTAACTTTCCACTCAA
Source organism: Eschscholzia californica (assembly GCF_041429995.1). Lineage (NCBI taxonomy): Eukaryota > Viridiplantae > Streptophyta > Magnoliopsida > Ranunculales > Papaveraceae > Eschscholzia > Eschscholzia californica. Next base: position 42,952,975 of record NW_028238198.1, read on the forward strand.
AGACTTGTTCAACTTGCGTATACCTATCCCTCAAATAACCATCAAGACAGTCTACCCGAGCTTTTAAATGCAATATCATGGCAGATTCTTAATATCAAGATATCAAAAAAAGTCCAAACTAAACATTTGAGTATAATCCTTGGTTAACCTTTATCATTTAAGGATTAGGTCATTATGGAGCAATAAGGTAATACCTGGAAGAGATGCATCTGCCGGGAGTATGAGATTAAGGGTATGATCAATTGAAACTCCAACCAAACTAATACTCTGAACCCACTGAAACATTCCCCTAGAACTGTCGAGGGTAGCTTGTCCACCCATAAGCTGCCCACCCATAAGCTGCTTCCTTGTATTGGTTTGTCCTAAACCACCTTTTGTAAAGCTGGAAGATTTTGTTTGTGGGCTGTACATATTAGGGCTTGGCGAAGAAGGTATTGTTCTCTCTTGAATCAAACTCATCTCCTGTTGATGCAAGGAACCACCATTACTAGTTGCAGATATACCATCAGGTACAGATCGACGTAGTTGCAGAAGCCATTTCTTTACTTCATTTCCACCGACTGAGTAAATTGCTTTTTGCCACTCTGGGTGTAATAAAATATTAGTAGTTAGACGCTGAAAGATTAATGCTTCATACTTATGTAATAACAAAAGCAGAAATATGAAAGCATAAAGATGAAAACTTTATAAACCTTGTCGCTCAAGCTCATAGAAGCATCCAATACGGGTAATCACAATATCTCTAGGTTTAGTAGCTACAGTATCTTGGGAAGAACATGACAGTATCTGGCAACCTTGTTGCAGAACTTGAACAAAGAGACACTGAAGACCTTTTGTGTCCTGCCGACTACTGATACCACCAAAAGGAAATATGTGACTATCAAGCAATTCTCCTCTCGAGTCTGTCCAAATACACACAAGCCAACGCCAATCCTCTGTCCAACCATAGCAACAATGAAGACTCGCGATTTTTTGATGGCTAGGTCCAAAGCCATCTGAATCTGCCCCGTCAAGAACCAAACTAGGTCCAGTGTCTGCACACCCTGATGATGTTGAAGTCTGCATAAAGCTGCCACTGTTATTATCATCAGCAGATGGTCTTGAAGAGTCGAATACTACGGGAGAAACTCCAAGCTCCGTAGAACCAGGTTCAGCTAGTATAAAAAGTGGTTCAAACGAGTATTTCATATCATCGTGGAAGGAACTTTCGCCAGATCTATTTGGTTCAGAGCTTACTCCTCCAGCCCGTGAAGATTGCCATGAATTGTCCCAAGGCCTCAAGGCAGTATCGAGCTCAGCCTCTCTAGAAAGGGATGATCCTGAAACTCGAGAGGTAACACAGTCTTTCCACATTCCTTGAATGGGAGAACTAGCATGCATCAAACTGGAAGGAGATCTACCTGAGATACCTGTTGAATGATTTGCTTCACTAGAAAATGAGCGTGCAACTCGTCGAGCCTTGTTGTAAACAGTGAACGCTACCTCCTTAAGAAGGACAAGCTCATTTAGGGATGGGCTAGTTACCCTAAGAATAGATTCCACAGTGACAATCTGCAAGACTAATTTAGGAATAACGAACCCTGAAATCGTTAAAACATTTGATATTGACGCCTCATCCACAGCTGCAGAGCAGCTAAGAGCCTTGCCAACTTGAGTACCTAAAAGAGACCTCTCCTTGTCCGACGAGCGAATGATTGACCCAAGGGCAGTGCACGACTCCACCACAGTTTGCAGAACTGCTACAGGCTCAGGGAAGGGACAAACCACATATATTACCTGTTTCATTTATTGGGGTTACTCATCCATCATTCCGTAAGGTCGATGAATTGATTTCTAAGTAGAAGAGAAGATTAATCACTCAAATTGTATTACCAATATGGTTTGTTTTCTTATGATTAGTTTACCAATATGAAGTTATTTCTCCACAAAAGGATAAGGAGAGAACCAAGAAACTCAATATGTAATATTCTCAAGTTCCATGATTCAGTCTTGGTTACTCCTACACATCAAAATTTGTGGTACAACGCATTACAATAAGAATCAACTAGAGCACCAGACCCAATGTGATCTTACCCTAAGATCACTTTCAAGTTTTAGCCACTCTGTGAGTGACTCAAGTCATGGAAGAGGTGACCAAATTATTTATAGTATTTATTATGTGCGGATTCCAAAATAGGCAGTAAGAAACTGTACCTTCCTCAATCAAAGGAACATCACACCTTATTGCACATATTGAACATACAACAATGTACAACCAGTCCCCTGATGGCGAAGTTTAAAAGAATGCATTAGGCAAATATTTAACAAATAACAAGTGTGTCAGGTTGGTTGGTACTTTTAACTATTGCACATATTCCACCTACACCTACACCTACACTTTTACTTTTATTTTTGAATAATGACTATAGTGGTCATTACAAAAGCATTGATACATCGATACGATGTGATAAGCACGATAACTGCCGAATTACTAATGGCCTAAAGTCCGACGAAATTAATGGCCTAAAGCCCGACAAAATGAAATGGCCAAAAGCCCACAGATACTACTTTATTTATACCCAAGTTCAATATTCCTGGATTTGCACTTCCATGGGATCGAACCTGGGACATCCGCATTGCAGAGTAGATGCACTTACCAACTGGGCTACCTATTGTTGGCCAACTACACTTTTACTATGCATATATACATATACATTTTTCTGGAACCCAATGAATCACCTCCAGGTTTTACTTGCAACAAGCAAAGAAGAACTTTTGTTTACTCGCAAGGTCCAAAATGGACGTTGAAGTAGGTGAAACCAATTGCAACTTGATTCTAAGTTATCTCTTTACAGGTGTCCTACAAAGCGTAATAACCTAGCCAAATATTTTAGTTTTAGCATATTGCATGAAGTAATCATAGAGATTCAGCAAGACGTGAAACTTACCGTCGTAGGAGAACTGCCTTCCTTTTGATTTACTGTGGAATTTAATCCAATTCTTAGAGTCTTCATAGCATTTGAAAGTGATTTGAGGAAGCTCTTCAAATCCCAACCATTAGATACAGCTGAAAGGCAATCACTTATTGAGCCCATAAAAGATGTATTACCACCTTCTATCTTCACCGATTGTGGGCAATCAACGAGTACGAATCCTGAAGATGATAGTTGCTCAGAGGCTTGTTGCCCAATATTTTGGGGTACATGAGTTCCCAGCTTGCAAGTTTGATACACTGATAGAGTGAATAAGTAAGTTCAGACCTCCAGATGCACATTAATTATATTCAAAACCAGTAGTAACAAAGATAGTATGTGGGCAATTAAATAACTAGTAAAGGAAACACTAGCAACAAAGTCAAATTTCATGCTCATGTTATCCAGCGAAAACTTGCTCTTATGAGGGCCTTAATTTAATCGCAACAACTCGTTGATTCAAGTAGACGAAAGCATGTAACCTCGTAACAATGATGAATCAAGTATGTACATTTAAGAAAAGGTTTAGAATCATCCAAATTACTGACAAAAACCTAAATAACAAAATATGGAATAGGATTCGACCAGTTTCTTTCCTAGTCATAAAACATAGCTATCAACTTCACAGTAATACAACATAAGGGTCAAATGGTGCTGCTACCAGCTAATACCGTTACAGCTAAACAGTTGCACCCACTGTTAGGTACGGGCCCTTAGAATTCATAAAACACAAAGTGCTATTCAAGATATTATTGAAACTATATAGTTAATGTGCGATAGAAAAGCTTAGAGTAGTTTCAAAAAAATAGAAAAGTTTAGAGTTGCAAGATGGTAGGTAGCTGCTGCCTAGCTGGTACCTGGTAAAGTTTGCTATGTATCACGTACCGTCCATCCAATGTACCGACTAAAAAATCATTGTGAATCGATGAATCGATTCTACACCTAACATAGAAGGGTTTGAGTGACAAACAGTAGAAATGTACAGTACCATATGACTGGTAAATCCGAGAAGGTGATTATTCATCACAAAGTGTACATCCAATAGTCACCGGGCATCATCTATCTGTCCATTCTACACATCAAATAGGAGGGTCTAGACTTCTAACTATATAAAGTAGAAACGTCCAATACTACACTCACCAGTCTCAAGCTGTTGGAAAAAATCAGAAGCGGCAGATGTAAGGAAACCAATATCTGGACATACAACAGAGCAAGTCATCTGCAGTACGATAGGAAAAATGTTAGTAGATAAATCATATATCCTCGAGGAATATAAAATTGACTTATTAAGAACCTTACAGGCTTTGGCAAAGCATATGGTTCAAGAGGCGCCTTTTCCCAGAGTTGTAGAGAGCTTGTGGATGTTTTTAGCCAATCATCCTGATACCTATTGCAGGAATTGTTACTAGTGCTTATTATTATAGAAAGTAACAAACAGAATCTCTTAAAGTTGAGATAACCCTCATCAATAAGCCATATGTTCTGAAGATGATGCACAAGCATGACATCAATAGCTAGCTTGATATATTTTCAAGTTTCAACTGTCATTAACTTATAAACATGATGGAGACCATCAAGATGGGCCTCACGGCCGAACTAGTTAGAGGGCCTCACGGCCGAACTAGTTAGAGGGCCTCATGGCCGAGTCCATTAGGGTTAGAGTTTAGGAGTTTCCATGTTTTAGTATTTCCTACTAAGTCTAGGTTTAGAAGTTTCTATATTTGAGTATCTTTGATATTTAGGAATCTTAATTTGAGTCTATCTAGAAGTTTCTAACTTCCTATAAAAGGAAGTCAGGTCTGTCCTTGTTATTCAGATCAGAGAATATTATCAACCAAGTTTATTATTATTCAAGTTATTAATCAAGTTTATTGTTTATCGTTATTTTATCAGTTTTATTTCGTTAGTTTAGTTTATTAATAATGGTGGATTCCATTACTTTTACGCTTCCGCAACCATCTACATCAGCTGGTATTCAGAGCTTTAAGAATCTGGGAACAGATAAATTTTTTTTAAATACTTCTCATCTTGAATGTTGGAATAATCTTCCGCGTTTAGATTGGGATCCTTTAAGAGATGCACAACAACTCTATGTTGATCGAAAAGATCAAAACAAAATTAATGTCGATTCCAAAATTCCTATGTTTGATTATCAATATCATATAGATTTTTGGATTCAACAGATGGAAGATTGGTTTATAAACCAAGAAGTCCATGACGAAGATAAGGTTTTTGTCATCGAACAACACTTGTCTAAAAGAGTCTATGAAAAATTCAACGAGATGCAATGGAGACTCATTGATCAAGAAAAAAAATCATCGATGATTGGACTACATTGAAAATTGTCTTCCGGTATGCTTTTCTTCCTTCGGATGAATACTTATCTTATATAGAAGCTCAAACCCAATCGAACAAATCCGACATTCCTTCGACTACCATGGTCGATACTGTTGACAGAGATTTTTCTCATAAAATAAATACTAGTTTTTCAATGAGGGACGAAGAAAAATTCGTTGAGATGAATAAAGAGGAAGGACTTCAATCGAATAACACAGGCCCGGACAAATTATTTCCTACGTATATAATCCCGGGAGAAGAATTAATTGTTTCGAATAATAAAAATTTCCCTACACCATATTCAATGCAAAAGAAACCCATGTTGATTAGAGGGTCAAATACTTGGAATAACAATCAGAGACAAAAGTATGAAAAAATTGACGAAGATGATTACGAAGAAGTTGAAGTTACAGAAGAAGAAGATGAATCTTCCTTCGAAGTAGTAGAAGAGAAAGTCGAAGATAACAGAAGCAAAGATGAGGTTTGTTCTAAACGAGACAGTGTAAGAAAGCTTCCCGAATCGTTTGGCGAAGTTGAGTTCAATAAGGATGAAAACAATACTCTTTCACTGTTGCAGAAAGAAATTTATTTTATGAAACCCCCACCACTATCTGTCGATCACGAAGAGATGTTGGTCATGGACCTGAATACACTCTAGGAGATCTTATCAAGTCCAAGTTACATGAAGGAGTGAGAGTTTCGCTTCTTATATGGGATGATTCTACTTCAAGGAGCATCTGGGGTTATAATACGGGTGGACTCATGGCAACCCACGACCAAGAGACTCGACTCTTCTTCAAGCACTCTTCGGTACACGCCATGTTCTGTCCTAGGTCTGCTGGAAAACGACATAGCTGGCCTAAACAACAGGAAGTTGGAACAATCTATACCTATCATCAAGAGACTGTTATTATGGATATTGATGCAAGTAGTTTCTCAATGACGGGGGAAGAAGGATGTCGCTTACTTCCACATTACTGCAAGATACGGGAAAGAGTAATTGAAGTTGGGATCAGTATTCAACTTGACGACGACGCCGGCGAACAACCCACTTCATCTACGTCTGAAGAAAAACCTCCCCAACCTGAAATTGAGTCTCTAAAGATTGACGGAACCAAAACCACTGAAATTTTTTTTGACGAACCTGAAGATTCCAACATTACAACTGTTACATCTAGTGATACTCTGTATTCAACTGCTCTGAAATTTGAAGATTTGAAATTATCGGAAGAATTGCTAAAGGGTTTATATGTTTCTATGAAGTTTATTGGACCTAGAAAAATCCAATCTATAAGTTTACCTATGATTATAGCTCAAGCTCATAATGGTTATGGTAAAACAACTTGTTTTGTTCTTGGGATGTTGAGTCGTGATGATCCTAATCTTAAAGTTCCTCAAGCACTTTGTATTTGCCCTACTAGAGAATTGGCTAGTCAGAATATGGGTGTTCTTAATAAGATGGGGAAGTATACTAGGACTACTTCAACTTGTGTTATACCAGTTGATAGGAGTCAAGATCTTCTAATTCAAAAGAGGATGCCAATTACTGATAAAGTAGTCATAGGTACTCCTGGGACTATTAAGAGATGGATGTCTTACAAAAAACTTTACACTAGAGATATGTTTTTGACGAGGCTGATCACATGTTAGCTAAGGATGGTTTCAAAGATGACTCTTTGAGGATCATGAAAGATATTGAAAAGACCAGTTCACACTGCCAGGTGCTGCTTTTTTCTGCTACTTTTAACGAGACCGTGAAGAGTTTCGTCTTAAGTGTGGTTCGAGAAGGAAATCAACTTTTTGTTCAGAAAGAAGATCTCTCACTGGATTTGGCCAAACAATATAAGGTTATCTGTCCAGATGAAAGTGCGAAAATACACGTCATTAAGGTAAATATTTTTGAATTAAGGGAAAAGTTGGGTCAGATTATTACATTTGTCCGCAGTAGGAAGATTTCTAAAGTTCTTTTAGAAACAATGATGACTCGGTTACAGAATTTCAAGGTTGATTTTTCCATCAAGAAGGATGTGGTATTTTCACTCTTTTTGTTCAAAGATGATGAAATATGGTATTTTCAAGTTGGTGGAATTTCAGATTTGATCAAGCCATATTCGAGTTTGGTTTATAAGCAACACGAAGATGAACGTGGGAAGATCGTTCAAGTGAAGAAATTCAAGGTTGATTTTTCCATAAAATATTATGTGGTGTTTGTGGTCTTCTTCATCAAATTAAAAGATGACGGGAGATGTTGCAATTTGTTGGAAGTTTCTTTCCTACATTGATTTTTGCAAGATTCTTTGCACTATGAGATTGAAGCTAGTGATTTCGTCCAAGTGGGTGTCCTTCGACCCCAATGCACCGTTCGCTCGAAGTGGGAATTAAGGATTGCATTGTTGAGTCTCACTTGAGGGCAAGTTCGTTCTCGGTCGGGGAATATGATGGAGACCATCAAGATGGGCCTCACGGCCGAACTAGTTAGAGGGCCTCATGGCCGAGTCCATTAGGGTTAGAGTTTAGGAGTTTCCATGTTTTAGTATTTCCTACTAAGTCTATGTTTAGAAGTTTCTATATTTGAGTATCTTTGATATTTAGGAATCTTAATTTGAGTCTATCTAGAAGTCAGGTCTGTCCTTGTTATTCAGATCAGAGAATATCATCAACCAAGTTTATTATTATTCAAGTTATTAATCAAGTTTATTGTTTATCGTTATTTTATCAGTTTTATTTCGTTAGTTTAGTTTATTAATAATGGTGGATTCCATTACTTTTACGCTTCCGCAACAATCTACATCAAAACATCTCCGGACATTCCTCCTTAATGTCATAAATTTCACTATGAAAAATTTATTTCTTATTCAGTTTGTGATCATGAATCATTTTAAGTTAAATATATTCTCCACAACACAAAGAACGACATCATGGATAATGTAATAATAATCATCTTAGCAAGTACAGCAGTATGTTCCTAAAACAAACTTGGACTGCTCAACTGGGTAGGTGACATATATCTTACGCGACGACGATGACATACCAGTAGGACACGGTGGGCAGTCCTATGTTTAACCAAATACCTTTCTCATGTCATTATTGTTCTTACTAATTTGCAGAGAATGATTGACATATACTTCATGCAACGACTATCACATACCAGTAGGACCCAGATTGGTAGTCCTAAAGGTATAGCAAAATATATCCTGGATTTTCTATTAACATTCTCGTGTCATCATTGTTCTTACCAGTTTAAAAAGAATGATTGTCATATAACAAGTACACATACCCAACAAGAATAGCCGGCAATGGAAGCACAAAAAGGGTCGGTCTGAGACGAGCAAAGCTCAAATACTGCTCTGACTCCCTGTTGCCAGATTCTAGGTTTGATCTCCTCTGGGTTGATTCATCCATCCTCATTCCATCCAAGGTACTAGTCACTGAAAGCAATTGTGCAACATATGATGATACAAATAATTACAAAAATCTATTCACGTACACTGAATAAAGAGATGCACCTTTAAGGCAAGAACCACCAGATGATTGGCTTGGGCTTATTGGTTCTGCGCCACCTACACTGACAGAACTTATAGACTCCTTGGCTTCACCTACAATTGAGTCAATAATGTATCCTTCACTACTTGTTACAGCATCACCAGATTGACTGCAACCTTTGCACCAATCAATGACAGTGAGTGGCCCGTCCAAATTCCCAAATGCAGATTTTAGAGCTCCTTTTATGTCTGATTGCAGCAAACTAATCACAGATGATGGATGAACCTGTTGCAAGATACTCTGCATTAGTTATATAATTTCAAAGGGTTGCTTAGATGATATTTTACAGAAAAGCTGCTTATTTATCCCTCAAAGGATTCATCAAAATTTGGCCATTACAATTATATCTAGAAGTAATTTTTTTGAAACTTTGAATAATTTATTGAAAAAGAATGTACATGATAGCCTCCCAATTGTGAACAAAATCATCGTAAGCCTATAGATTTGCCCAACTCATTTTTCTACTCCAACGAAATAATAGGCCTGTCACATCCTCTACCCCTATGGTACTTTGAGGATGAGTCTTCGAATATCTTGTTGTTTCTATCCTTCCACATAGTCCAAATGATCGCCATAGGGATGAGGTTCCATAGCTTTTCTCCAATCTTTGCAGTTTTTCCTTGTTGCATAGCTTGGTCTACTGACTTTGGGAGGCACCACCTGTTGTTGAAATTGTGTAAGAAATATTACCATAAGCCTGCTGTCACATTGCAGTGTAGCAGCAGATGCCTCTGAGGTTTCTTCATTGTCTTCACACAGTATGCATCTGTTCACCAGCTGAATCCCCCAGCATTTCAATTGATCCAAAGTTGGAGTCTTGTGTAAACAAGCAACCCACAGAGTCGAGCTGACTCTAGGTCTAGGGGGGTCGGTTTTTTCCAATCATGGCTTGAAATTGTACAGGTATACTTTGGTTTATCGCATTCATTCTTCAGTAACAATGTTTTACCGATAGTCTTCCTCTTTCCTTCCTTCCAGACTCTGGTATCCGCTTCTTTTGGTGATAGCCTTCAATAGTGCCCAGCTCATGGAGTAAAATTGGGATTTCCCGGTCGTTGAGATTCCTTCTGACTTGAATGTTCCATCCTCTCTGATTATGATCATACAGTTGATATACATATTGCTGGGAATCTCTCTCTAGAAAAGGCAATTGTAAAACACCATTTATCATTCCAATATTTGATGCACCTCCCATCTCCAAATTTCCACTTCATGATGTTGTTAAAACGCGTCATTCTGGTTTGTATTCCTCTCCACACCCTGCGTCCATATGGAGTGTTCAAAATCTTCTTTGACCTCCCACCCTTGTCTTCCCCATATTTACCACTGATGATTTTCCGCCGTAGTGCTGTATTTTCTCCAGCAGATCGCCAGATCTGTTTAGTTAATAGGGCATCGTTCATGTTTCTGATATTCTTGATCCCTAGACTTCCCTGCTTGATATCTTGGCATATGGTGCTCCAAGCCACCCAATGCAGTTTCTTCCTTGTCACCCCAAAGGAATCACACATTTTTGTTGTCTATAATTTTTAGGATTCCTACTGGGATGGTATAGACTATGGAGAGAAAGATCGTACAGCGATAAGGACTGATGATACATCCTTAACATACTGAGGCCATCACATGAAGTAAACTAATTCTACCAATCGTATGATATGTTCTCAGCAACACCAGATACATCATTTCAAATTAATTTGAACTCAACCACTGTTACCAGATACTCTACATCCCCTTGCGTACAGCGTACCAAATCAACCTGTACCATTTTAGGGCGGGTTCGCGACCCAGTACTCTAAATTTGGCTTTCCCGGAATTTTCAGCTTTAGTTACCCTAACATCTTTTTAACAATCTACAAGCTCATGTTGCTCATCTAGTTGAGTAGTTAACTACATGATTTTCTTGTTAACTGGTTAAGACTAAGTTTTATTGAGGTGGAATTTTTGAGAGTATGTGTAACTATTATATTTGCATGATGGAGACTATATGTTGCCTAGGAAAAATAGCCCACAACATACCGGAACCACAAATATTGTACGAAAGAGATATACCCTTAGCGCACCAGATACTCGCCCGGTAGCGCACTGTGCATCGGTAGCGTACTGTGATCGGTACCGTACCACATGCGGCAGCGAACAGCATTTCAGGTAACATTGAACCCGATTGTGTCAATGTGTTAGTGCTTGTTATCTCGTGCAAAAGTAATTTCACATCTAGTGGATCTCATTTTTAACAACACAATACATAATATTGACATCAAACCCTATCTACGACCAAACAAACAAAAAACAGTAAAATTGTATCAGAATGTCAACGCAAGAGTGCATAAAACCAGCAACGGATGGAAGAATGAATAGTACATATCAACATGTGAACTACAGCTGTGTAACAATAGATTTATGACACTCGTACTTTGGTTCAAAAGTAAATCATTACGGAATAACCAAGGAATTAAAGTTTGAAATATTTTGGTTGAAATGACTGAAATGTTTACGTTTCCATGCCTACCGAAATTTAACTAAATTTCTCTCTACAGTGCCTTGTCAAGGAAATAAGTTTCAAAATAATTCGGTCGAAATGACCGAAATATTTCCATGTCTACTGAAATTTCGTTCCTTTTTAATAACATCACATCATTTGGATGTAAGATTAGCAAAGCATCACAAGGACCATATAGTGGTAGAGTGTACTTACATTAGCAGTTATTGGATCAAACAGCTCCACACCAACAATGTCCAGAGCATGACCAGAAGCTAAAAGCCCGCCGCAACCTGCATGGACCGTCGAGGGTCCACAAGAAAATCCACGTCTAAACTGCTCTTGTAGTGCAAGCCAACCATAAGCGCCATCACTGTTGTCAGCATCCAGCGACACATCAACTAATGAAGTAGCTTGCTGGACAAGCAACGCCATGCCATCAAGAAGGTCCCAAAGAGGTGGTCGTTGCCCATATGTAAGGACACCATCCTCATTGAAGGCACTATGTGAAAATGGTTTACTGTCAATACTTGGTGAATTTGTAGGTTTCACTCCTTTAGGAACTCCCAACAGTACGCCAAACACCTACAGGTGCACTAATAGGTGCACTGACAGGGCCATCAAGCATCCGCCCATCAATATCACCAGCTATTCTGACAGGGATTGTTTCTTTCTTTTTCATCTCATATTTGCTTGAAACCTTGTCAGGTGTAGCATTTGAATCACCTCGAAGCTGATCTAGAACATTGCTTCCACTTGACCTATGTAGTCCGGCACCCAAACTACAGGAAGACAACAATGTATGCCTTGTCCTGCACATAGAAGCTTGAAATGTGATACATTCCACTTCAGTGGCCAGTGTAGTCTTCAAGGACAGGAGTAGATTCCCAGCATCCGAAGTACTATCAGCTTTTTTACCCTGGACAAATGCGGCATGATCTGCTGAAGTAAAACCTGAAAATTGCAGTGCAGTCCCATCACGTGAAATTTTGCTATTATTAGAAGCTAACGATCTTTTATCGTACTGTTGTTTCCCATTCCCGATTTCGGTATAGTATTTTCTTGAGTGGAGGCTAGGATTTGATTCATGCCTACCAGAACCGGCTTTTGGATTTCCAACGCCAGGCTTCTCATCGGGTTGATCCAAACAACGAGCAGGAGGTGTTACACCATAAGTATAAGCACTGGAGATTGAATGTGGACTTTCCACCTTCCTTGATCTAGGCAAGTATGGAGTGCTAAAGACAGATGAAGACAATTCACTACCAGCTGTTTCAACTGCTCTATATTCTGGGGCAAATGTTATCGTTGCTTCAGCCTTGGACAGATGGTCAGATTCACCAGTCATAGGTGCTAAACAACTGCTTACTAAACCTGTTAACTGCAAGTCCTTCGAAACGTCTTGAATTTTGTTCTGAAACTCTTCGGAGGTTGCTGGAGGAGCTGAGTTGAGGCTTTTAAAGGGAGAAAACCCCAAAGCTGGCAAGAGCATCTGATCGGTCATATCCATTCCCCCTGTACAAGGACTACCAACTACCTCACCACATTCTGCAACCGAAAAGGCCTGGGACTCCGCACTTCCTGGGGGCTAAATTTTGAAACAACTGATTAAACTTTTTTTACCCAGATAGCAATAGAATATTTACACCTAAAATATTCCACATCTATGTAGTTGGTCTCGGTCTCGGTCCGGCCGAAGGCCGAGACCGAGACAGGCCGAGATTCTCGGTGAGACAGCAAATATAGAAATTAGCTAAATTCTAAAATAGTTCACTTCACTAGGTTAATAAAACGACGTTCATACTTCATAAGTATTCTTTGCTTCTTCTTAGTTCTTAATTCTAGTTGTACTATGTATTATAACTTGATTTCTGTATAAGGAAATCCCAATCTACTAAACTTTTGAAAGTTTCTAAAGAATTTATTAGTTTCTCTCTAAGGCATAAACCCTAAATATTCTATATAGTATTATTGCTGTTTATATTAGATACATTGGGAATATAATAAGTAGTTAAGATTTGAGAATATAATAAATAGTAGTACTTAATTTAGGTCAAAGAGTTTTCCAAAAAAAAAATCTAAATATTTGGAAGTTGCTGTCTCGGCCGAGAAACTCGTCCAAGCCCTAACTCGGGGTCTCGTCCGAGTCTCGTCTCGGGAGAGGGCCGAGACCGAGACGAGACCCGAGATTCTCGGCCGTCTCGGCCGAGACCAACTACATAGTTCCACATACATAGGTTTTATGTTTTCATCAGGAGTAAAAGCAACCAAACTAGTGTCCTTCCAGAGGACCTAAAAGATAATCTTGTTAAAGAAAATTACTCCCAGTCATTGATAATGTTGGATATTCTCGAGGATAAAGTGACTTAACAAATAATAATAATAGTAAAATTGAGGTTTTTGCAAGTTTTGTCCGCATGCCATGTCCATGGCTTCTTATGAAGAACTAATGGAATGTACTGATTAATCTTGTGATGAGCCAAAAAATAAAGAATTCATAGACATGAAAGTTGCAACTATTAGACTCAAAAAATTAACGTGTCTTGAGAAGAACCCTCAGTGCTAATGTGCTATTTGTGTAGTAAACGAACTTTTTACATTAGGAATATAACTATTATGCAAAAACTACAGATAAAAAATTAATGCGATAACAGACACAAGAACCATATAACAAATTATAGCTCTAAAGCCAAGGAAATTACCTCCCCGAAAGGCAAAGTATCATTCTCAAATAAATCACTAAAATCTCCAAAATCAGAAATAAGTATGTGAATGTCCACACCCCCACTTCTGTCTTCATCATCCCAATCCCAAAGAGATCCAAACAGATCATTCACTGAGTTTTTGACTTCCAGAGAACTAAAGTCGGACTTGTATGTCTCTGAAGTTGCATTTATGCCTGTGCCTGGTCCACCAAATGATTCTGTTGCGTCAATCCGGGGACGTTTAGCCACCTACAATGATGCATGCTTTAGCAGACTCACTCATTTTACCCAATTATTCAAGATACTACTAGTACTAAGGAAATAGATAACAGAAAGCATGTCTAGGAGTGAAGGATATATACATTATATTAGAGTGTTAGACTATCGCACACTATAAGTAGCTCCTATTGACTTCCATTCGATAGTTCATCTATATGGTCTTACACACTCAAGACGATGGAGAGAGAGAAAGAGAGAGTCATAGACTCGCACCATATATAAAGAACATTAATGGCATACAAAATCTCTTTTTAGTGCAAAACATTATTTTTCTTTTGGGTGCTCTTTTATTGCAAGCCTTCATAGATAATTTTTCATTTATAATGTTTCTGAAAAGGGGTCATAAATATAACTGTGGTGGTGGTGTTCAAGTGATCTTTTAGTAGTTGTACAAATTAATTATTTCTAAGTATTAGGCATTTTTAGTTCATTATCAGTATTAACAGTCTATCAGTTAGAAGACTGACGTAGCGACGTCGCACCACCAAAGTTAAGAAATGGCGAGTCCTAATAGAGATGCAAAGTGGTCTTCATATGAGATGAAAACTTCAGGATATATATCGTCTGCATATTTTAGGCTTTTAGCATAATTGAAATGTAACAATTATGGTAACATCGTTTGTAGGAATAATCCATCCAGTGGGAAACGAAGTTGCTTTATCATTCAAATGGGAAAAAGGCAAGTTGATATACCTGTTGACAGCCATCATTAGAAGACCAACCAGTCTGCCTACAAACTAAAGAATCGGCATCTGCTTCTAGGTCACCAACTTTAGAGGTCATTCGATAGTCACTATCACTAGATGTGCTACTAATGCTGCTGCTACTACAATTACTGTCACTACTACTATGACTCTGCTGTGAGCGTATCCCATTTGATTCAATCCATCCATCTACAAATCCAATAGCTCCAGCAGCATCAAACCCGGAACTGGGATAAAATGAAAAAGAAAAGTTCAGGAACTAGATCTCAAGATAATTACTACTTCCCTATCAACACAAATACACATACGCATTTCAAAAAAAAAAAACACATACCATAATAGAAAGATGGCTAAGCGTGGTTCAAACTTTAATTTCCAAAACGAGTGCATGGTCACATTTATTATGCATGTCAATTCTAAGTACCTGAGCACATGTTAGGCACACAAAATTGTTGTCCAATGTTCTCAAACCTTTTCTTCAGCATTATATTTTGTTACACGATTCGCTTGACTCGATCAGTCAATCATATTAATCATTTTACGAAGCAAGAAAGATGTGGTATACCTAATGACATTGAGGCTTCAGTACCTTAAATTAGGGGTGTCAACAGGTCGGTTCCAGCTCGGGTATCTCACTACCCAGAACCGGAACCTATTAAAAGTTACAGTTCCGGTTCTTAGCGGTTCCGGGTCCGGTTCCATAATTTTTTTTTTTGAAAATTTTGAATAAATTAAAGGAAAGGGAGAAGATACAACGGAAAAGGGGGATTCACATCTACATTGTTACGATATGATATCCTCCCAATTAGCAATGAAATCAAAATAAGAAAAATTAACGGTCCATCCTAGGTTCCTACTCCAGTGAAATAGAAGCCCAAGAACATCTTCCACCTCCACTACGAGGAGTCTAGGGGAATCCTTAAAGATTCCATCATTTCTAGCTTTCCATATCGACCAGCAAATGGCAAAAGGGATCAGCCTCCATAGGTCTCTGCGCGACTTTCTAATTACTGTTCCTCCCCATTGGGACAGTACATTAGAGAGAGACTTTGGACAGCACCAAGTGAGACCAACGCCCCGGATGAAGAACGACCATAGTTTCCAGGCCTCCACACAGTGGACAAACAAGTGGTCGATAGACTCTCCTTGACTTTTACACCTCGCGCACCAATTAGTTATCTGCATGCCTCGATTTCTTAGCACATCCAATGTTGGGAGTTTGCCCAGAACTGCCGCCCAAATAGTAAAACTTACTCTCGGAGGTATAAGCCTCGACCACAGCCCCTTAAAGTCCATCGGCTCCCTATCAGTAGGATCAGACTCCAAGAGTCTGATGTAGCAATTCTTCACACTCAGGTCTTCCTCCTCATCCACTCTCCAAACTCTAGTGTCCGTATCCCCCTGCTTAGGTTTATGGTTATCTATTACACTCAGGAGGTTAGCCAGAATGTCAACTTCCCAATCGTTCAAATTTCTCCTCAGATGAATCTCCCAAGAGCGAGAAGTAAAGTCAAAAGAATCAAACACAGTTGCCTCCTTGTGAGAGGCAATAAAAAAAATGGCCGGAAACCTGTCGTACGGTTCCATAATTTAAGGATGCAGAACCGGAACCTATAAAAAATGCGGGTACCCATCGGGTATCGGATACTTATCGGTTCTTTTTAGGACTTCTTATTTAATCGTTTTTAACACTAATTAGTAAGGTCATACTTCATCCAAAAACTCAAATATTTTTTGTAAAACTATTAAATAAAGATACATGAATGAGTTATTAAATTTTTTGACAAATCTGATTATTTTATAATTTAAGTTGCTATAAAATTTGTTATTAAATATAGTGTGATTGTCGATTAAGAATGTTATGTTAAGTGAAAAAATCAATATGACATGACTATAACATAATTAACATAAAATAAGTGATTAAGACCTTAAAATTTGTGAAAGAATCGACTAATTACGCATTAAATTCGGGTATCGGATACCCATCGGGTACCCGTCGGATTTACCCAATAAGTACTGTGATCTTATCGGTTCTTATCGGGTAATACCCGTCGGGTATTAAATTCTTATCGGGTATGAAAATGAGGATCCAGAACCGGCGTAAACGATACGATTTCTCAAAACACGCAGTCAACTTCGTAAACCTCATATATTACACTCATACATTCGAAAATATGAATGCTAACAGTAATTGCTTGTCCAGAAAATGTTGACACATGGAAATCACAGTGACTAATCATGCACTTAAGAAACACGTCAATTTGGAAAAAAAAAACTATGGGAACTATAATATATTGAGACTAACCAATTCATCGAGAAAGACAAACCAAACACTGGGGTTCCTGCCAAACTCTGTAGCCAGATTCTACAGATCATGTAACCGAATTAAATCCAGAATTGTACGATGCCATGACCAAATAGATGAAAGATGACATACCTTTTCATAGAAGATCTAGCAGATGTTGTATGTATGACAGGTACCAGCACTGCCTCAGCTGGATAAATAAATGTTCTTTCAAGAACTCCTAAAAAATCTCCTGGTCCATGCTCCTGGTCACCTTTTTCAAGGACAGCTGCAGGTGATTCAGTAGAATGGTACTGGGGAAGGTTCCCATTGGACTTGGAGTTTGACTTCAATGATTTGTCAGCACCGGGACGGCAGCCAAGGGTTATCTCAACATAACAACTTTGCCCCCTCAACTGGCATCCAGAATCTTGACCAACATGCAGAGGTATACCGAGAACAGAGAACCCATTTGAATCCTTACCCTTAATTGAACTGTTAAACCATGTCAAGACGAAGCAAAATAAAATGAATTTACAATATTACTACTTCCCAGCATATTCTCTTATCTTTCTTTCCGTTCTTTTTGTATTTCTGAAGCACCAAAGTTATAGAAGGAATATAAATCATGGAATTGCTCAAACTACATACCTGAAGTAAACTTGCTTCACAAGATCACTCGGACAGCATCCGGTAAGTGTACCTCGCATTCCATGAGGAGCAACAATAACTGCCAATTCAAGTACAAAGTTCATGAGCACGTGATAGTAGTATGGTAGTAAGAAACCTTGCATTCCCTTAACGATACAACTAAGTTAGTTTGATACATGATGTATACTAAATTAGTTTTGGTTGGAATCACAAATCCCACAGCCTTTTTCTTCAAGTACAGAATGTGTCTACAAGATGTTTAAGAAAGAAATAGAATTCATTGATCAGTTATATTTTACGTTATTCCAGACAATATGTGATTTAACATGATTACAGGATATGAATAATAGTGAGTAGCCCGTCCACACATAAAGAAGATTGTATGGGGCCTATAAACCAACGTAAAGGAATTTAGATGCCAAGCAAGAAAAATCTTGAGTTCCTGTTTCAATAGTGACTATGGTCATGCCCACCAATTGAGAGGCCCAAAAGGAAGATGACATCAAACAGGAATACACTCTTTTGATTTAATTAAGACCCTATCCCCTCCTTTTCTTTTCATTATTTCGATCAGTATTAATTCACAAGTCCACCAAAGTTTCTATGAGTATCATGAGTCCTTCCATATTAGTGCAAGAGAAGTTGCTTTAGTTTCTCATAATGGAGATCCATCTAAAATTTAATTCGGGTGAGTCATAGCATGCAAATATGCAATATAAACTGTTTAGGCGAGGACATCAAACATCACAATAGACTATTGGTTATCTTCTTGGTAGTGCTTAGTATGCTTAAGTACTTCCATAGAAAACCTATATTTCCTTTACTCTTAAAAACAACTGAACCTCTTTCATATGATCGCTTAAGATTCTCTTTTGAAATTGTCATTACAATTTTTCACTAAGAGAGAACAGAGAACCTAAAATATTAAAAATGTAAATGATGTATAATTGAAAGATGAAGAACCATAGTGTCCAGAAGGCTGTGAAGGTGAAGAACCTACCAGGAAGACTTTCTCCATGATTACTAGAAGAGCGGCGTCTCACGGCCCTCTCCATGTCACTATTAGAAAGTGTCCGGATGTGCCTAGAGATGGAGAGAAAAAAGAATTATGAACTGGGGCAAGATTATCCCTCATTTACTTCTCTGTACAATGTACATGCAGAAATAACTGATCCTACGTAACAAAATAACGAATTAAGGGAAAAAAAAATAGAAGAGTTCAAGAAAGACTAACTTTGCAGATATTATAACAAGCACAAAGATTGCTTCCTCGGTGGCGGCAAAGATAAATTCAACCGTAGGATGCACTCTCCTAGAAAACACAAATTTTGACTGATTAATAAATGTTAACCTTGTGAAGATGCAAAAAACACTAATGGATGAACAAATTAATTACACATCTTTCACTAAACTATATGCATGCCAGAATAACACAAATCGAAACAAAACTAAAGAAAAAATTAGAAAGGTCTTTTTCAAAAAAAAAAAAAAGTAGAAAGGTAGAATCAAATTTTTAAGGAGGCAGTACTGTAGGTAAACATATGAAAGTGGTACACCGAGATGATTGTAACGTAAAAAAAAATGGGATGAATATAATTGGAGAAAAGGAAAAGTAACCCATTCCTGAAGAAAAAAGGAACCTAAGGAAAAGTAGCGCAGAGAAAAAGTGGGAAAAAGGAACAAGAACTCATTTCTTTTAAGAGCTTCAGACGTTCAAATACCAAAACATCACCTACAAATAACCCTCATTGAAGGATAATAAAATAAGACTGATTCTGATGTAAACCAAGAAGACCATAAGGCCCAAGCTGAAGAAAAGAGTACCAGAAAGGAAATAGGAAAAAGGGAAAAAGACATAGAGACCTGGTCATCACCGGTGATTATTCTTTATTTTTTGGCAATACTGGAGCTTACTTGAAGTTAACTCAAAAAGGATTTATATTAGTTTATTCAATTGTTGAGGAATTGGTTGAACTGTAGTTGTTTATTTCAGAGATCGTAAACTTCCAACTATGTTGGTTCTTTGCATGCGCTTACATCATTTTCATACAGATAGTGCGATCAATAGATGGAGTATTTGTTTTCCCATGACAATAAAATATTAACCTTGTAGCAAAAAAGAAACATACCTTCAAATAGCTTGTACTATCGTAACATTTAAAACATCGAGAGATAAACTCTAATCAAACAATAAATTCCATTAATGGTGTGTGTTATCAAACCTGGAAGATTTTCTTTGTGAAAATGGATGAAACCTTGCAAATACATCTCCATATCTCATATAAGACAGCACTCTTAAAGCTCTGCATTTCCAGAAAAAAAACAGAACTTTCAAATTCGCCTGCGAAAATTACAGAAGAACCCAAGAATATCCCAATTAGAGAGTTTCAGACCTTTCTATACAATTCCGTAGAGCCTGCGCTAAAGCAGCTGCAACTTCTTCCGAGTCTCCAGGAGCCACCCAAAGTCCGGATCCAACCACTTCACCAAAACACAACCAATAACATACGTTATCATTGATCAACGAAATAAACACTAAACTTATGGATGACTTGATTTTTCGATACTTTCAGTATCATGAGTTCATGACAACAAATAAAGATATATATATGTATATATACAAGGAATTAAATTATTAAATTTCAAAATATTTCGGTCGAAATGACCAAAATATTTCTATTTCCCTGGCTACCAAAATTTAACTAAGTGTCTCTTAACAATGCCTTGTCAAGGAAATAAATTTCGAAATATCAGGTCTATCAATATTTCGTTCCTTGTATCTATATACATATGTACAGAGAGAGGTGTGGGTGTGTGTGTGGGGGGGGGGTAGAGAAAATGCATTAGTCGCTACAACCGATAGAAAAATTTAAAGAATAAGAAAAGTATACTTGCGACAGAAGAAAAAATCATTTAAGTGTACCTCTTAATCTAGATACTGCAGCCTGAGCAGTTTCAACAATAGACGAATGGCGCCCCGGGAGAAACAGCCACAGCTTGATTTTCTCATCTTTGAGTCTCAAAATGAGAGTTAAGTAAGAGGACATAAGTGATTAACCAAAGCAAAATAACAGGCCTAATATCTCTAAGGAATTCTAACCTGGATTGTGAATACCCTGAGATGGGTCCCATGGACCAACAAAGGAGTTGGTCCATGCACTGAGAAATCCTTCCTTCTGTAATTGAAGATGTGATAAAAGTACCAACAATGTAGCTGCATCTTTCTGGTCTCCTTTAACACTGAAAAGAAAACAGTAGAGAGGTTTAGTTTCAAGCAAAGAAACTAAAAATGAGTTTCTTGTTAAACTAAGAAAGGATGCAGTGTGTCAAACCCTTTTTCAGGTAGAGGGCTCAGATCAGATTCAAAGGGGAGAAACTGGAACCAGGAAATGTGATGTAGGCCTCCCTGCACAAGTGGTCAATGCGTGAGAATTCTAAGGTACAGATGTAATAACACTAATCAACATAACCAGGTAATTTAAGTACAATTTTAGCCAAGCTTGGGCAGTTGGGCTTAGGGTTGTTCTTTCGTCGTCTTCTTTTTTGAAAAAAGGAAATAATTGTATTTCTTTTATGACTTCGTCAACTGATCTTTACTTTGAATGTTACTAAAAACAAATCTCTAGGTTCATGATTCATTCGATGCATTTTCCCGCATTCCTTTTCTTCTAAAAGAGGATAGGTGGATTAGCTAGACTGCTAAATAACCTGGATTGAGGGTTAAGTCTATGGGCGAGAAAGTCAAAATAACAACGGAATCCAATGACTCAAGGTAGTTTAAAGCAAGTATTCTGTGGTCTTCGGTTGGCAGATGCTATGTTCTCCTTTGCTAAACGTTTGATTAGGATACTGATGCACGTAATTATCAGAAAATGCACTTTTTAGTCCTTGTCTCCATGATTAAACAGTTAAAATGAAAGGCATTTCCACTTTTCACATGCAAGCGTTACAAAGTTAGCCCATCAGATATCACCAGCATTTCCTGAGTAGTTACAACTTTATTCAAACAGGTCTGCACATGAAGTTAATGTCTGTCGTGTGAACCTGAAGCTTTGCTTCACGCGTTGCCTTTATGGACACTAAGAGTGAAGCAACTACGCATCACGGAACAAACCAACGCATCAAAATTTACTAACCTACTGGCTACTGAAGTATTTAAAGAGTTGAGGACATTACAATTTTGAAGACATTCGTCCACATTACTTGATAACACCAGTTCCCATCCTCCAACAGGTGCTTCTCAGGCTTTAAAGTTCATTCCAAAGAAATAGTATAGCCTTGTTCAAGAACAAAATAGTAGAGCCTCAAACAAATCAAGTGATCTGCATAAATGTGGATATGATTATAAACTATTGTGTAACGTAACATAAGAAACTGAACCCACACATGTTAAATTAGCAGTAGATATTTTGTATGAGTAACAAAAGACAAATTCCTTAGTAACGATTACTTAAATATTTTTTATTTCCAATAAAAATAAATCACTTTGCACCTTGATTGTCCAAGAAAAACGAGTTTTATTATAGCTTGAGAAAAATTGAAAGACCTGCCCAACAGAAACCAGCAACATATCTCCCCGAGAGCATCCCAAATTGCATATTTTCTAATGATGTATGAAACTTAAAACCCTCACATACTTAAATTATTTCTATGCTCGAAATTGAATCATTCTCTTAAACTAATATCAAACTGTGGATCTAAATTTAAGTAGCATAAATAAATTCATTCACCATTGTGGGATTTATAAGTTCATAAATATTGAGAAACACACTAAGAAGAACTAATTTCATAACAAGATTTGATCTTGTTATTAACTAATCATATAATATCACAAACTTTAGTAACTAAAGAAAATTAAGAAATGGTAAACCTTTCTATCCTGTAAAATGTAAACAAACTTATCTGGTCAAGAACCAGAATTCAAGTCCAAAATTTCTCAGAATCACAACTGACTGGGAGAACAATTTCAAAATGTCTCACTTCAATTTGGATCTTCAAGTAGTTCTCACAAATTTAAAGGAATACATACTTCCAAGTAAAAGTATTTACCCTCTCTACTAACCTAAACTTAAAATTGTTGTTTATTGTTGAACAATTTTTGGCTTGATCCTTCAAAAATCAAATAAGAAAAGTAAAACAAAGATGGAGAAATTAAGAGAGAATACCTGATTACAATCTCGGGAAGAATAATTGAATTGAGATTCTTGATTTGAGGATTATGAAGAAGATCAAAGAGAAAAATTAGGGCTTTGCGGAGATGAAATTTGGGTTTTAGGGCAAGGTACTTTTTTCAAGTGATCTGAGTTCCGAGTGAACGGGGTTTTTGAGGAGAGACAGACTCCGAGATGACGTCAGCCACTTCGAAGTCACCCCTCTCCTTTCTCCCTCACTGAAATCCTAGTGCATGTCTAGGTATTGGTGAATCCATTAGTAGTTGAGATAAACAAGGTATCCAGGTAAAGCATATCTTCAATCCTAGTGCAAATCCCAACTACACAGAAGACGAACAAGCAAGTAGAGGAAGATCAAAAGTTTCTCGCCTCGGGAAGGAAAAGGAGTAAAGATATCCAGGCATATCCAGGTGAGATCTTTTTTCCCTTCTGTTCTCTTAACATCTGGCTTTAATTTTCTGGTAAACCACCATGCATAATTAAGTGGGTTTCAACCGAGTAAACTCCTCGTCTTCCCTTCGCATGCGCCGTCCCTAGGATCAGTACCAGACATCCATAGGTTAGTGGTTCCATCTCTCTCTACAAGTGTCGCTAATCTCTAGAAGATCCTTCACTTATCACGACGAGTGTAACCACTCGTGTATACACGTGGTAGTTGGAGTGGAAGGAGAGGTTTTCGATAAGAAGAATGAAGAGTCTTAAGATGTTCTTTAAAGTGCTTGCCTGTCTTCTTCTTCTAAGTAGTAGTCTCTCCCTATATCCCAGAAAGTTATTCCTTAATTTTGTCTTCTTCATTCCCTTGAGCCCTCTTATGTCGACCCAATCCCCTGAAAGGAATCTAGAAGAATTAACTAGGAAGATGGCAGTCCAACTTAGTCTCAGTGAGGGAGGTAACCTTACCATCAACTACCCAAAACCTTCTGAAAATAAGGAACTCACGGAAATTTCTTCTGGTTTTCTAGCTAGATTATGTTGTAGGTATGACTATGGTATTGGTTTTATTAGAAAACATCTTTCAGGTCAGTCTAGGTTCTTTAGAAAGTGTAGAATAACCCCATCGACTACTGGTCCTAACCATTTCCTCATTAAACCTCGCAACCTCACTGTTTTGAACGAAATACATCAAGGGAGGCCGTGGATCATTCGAGGATTCTTGGTGGTGATGCAAGAGGTGGAGCTACCACTTAAGGAGGTTATCCCAGCACTAATGTTAGAACCCATGTGGTGTAGCTTCTCGGGCTTACCCTCCTCGATCCAAAACAGACAAGATTTGGAGCTCATTTTCTCTTGCATGGGGTATATAATACAAATTCAACCTAGAAACTTCAGCTCAGGGGCCAACTCCACCATTAGGATCCAGTTCATGTATGACGTGAGGACCCCTCTCTTGGCTACCCTCAACTCCATCTTCACAGACAGAGGTAAACCAGTTAACTTTAGTTACTATAAGTTCCCTAAAGCCATTTGTCATAAGTGTAGAATAGTTGAACATCCGATCACTCCCTGTATTTCACCTCAACCTAATGCTTTTGGTAATAATCTTATGTCTAAGCTCCCTGTTCCCCTCTCTACTGATTCTTGGGCACTCTCTGTGGTTACGTCTACTTTGGCCAATGAAATGTTGAACCCCCCTATTCCTCCTCATGAAATCTTTCAAAGTCGAGGTAAGAGGAAAGACTTAGACGTGCTAATGGAAGTGAAAATAGAAGAGGATGTCAGGAGAAAGACAAATCTTAGAAAAGCTTTCGAGATGGAGAAAATGAAAGATGTTTATAGAATGGAGAATCAGGTAGGATGGTATTCTGGTCAGTCGCCTTCATCTTCCTTGCATTCATCCTCCATTCCCCCTAGTTGGTTTTCTCCTCCAATGGAGTCGATAGATAGCACTGAAGAACGGCGCAGGCACCTCTTTGCTGACACTCTAATGGAATCCCCTGGCTCAGCCAAGGAAGTCAGAGAGGAAGGGGATCAGGATAGTTTACTCGGTTGAAGATCATCTCTTGCTGTTATTTAGTGGTTTATCTTTTGGTTTTGTTAGTTTTGTTAATTAAACTTGTTTGTTATCTGTTTTATGCATCTAATATAAGATAGATGCTTTTGATTTCTGTATAAACTTGCTGGTTATGTTAGTTTGAACTGTTAATTAGCTTTCGGTTTAATAGCTTTTTAGCTCATTAGCATCTCTTTAATCTTGATATTTCTTTCTATTACTTCCCTTACTATTTGATCTTCTGTTAGCTCTAATTTCTATCTTTCCTTAGAGCTTTAAACATTAATGCCTTTAAAACCTAGGTTCTGTCTATTTAGGGGTGATTAATTTCACATTCTGTTTGGCCTTTTTATTTCATCTGGAGTCTGTCCGGACTTTAGGCCCACTCTAATTTCACTTCCCACTCTTGGCCACTCCCTTTCTCTTTGGAAAAGATAAGACATAGCAGATTAGGACCGGAGTTGGAGTCTGGACTTAATTAGTGTCATTTCGACCAGTGGGCCTAATGCAGAACCCTATTATTCAGAGCCCACACATTCTAAGTTGGAATGTAAGAGGGATAGCCCAATTCCTCACTAGGAAGCACCTGCTGGGCTTAATCAATAGATATGATCCGGATATTATATTCTTAGCGGAAACCAAGAATAGAACAACTGTTATTAATAAAAACTTAAATCTCCAAAAATACTATAGCAGTCACTTCGTAGATCCAATAAATAAAGCGGGTGGGCTCGCTATGTTTTGGAAACACCATATTAATATAACCATCACATACTCGGATAATAATATGATTCATGCCAAGTTAGTCAACCCTAATAATAGTAGCAATACTTTCATTACGGGTTTTTATGGTTGCCCATATCATAAGAATAAGTTGAAACCTTGGAAATCTCTGGCTTCCGTTGAGGTGGACAATAGTATGCCCTGGATGATAATTGGAGACTTCAATAGTGTGTTAGATAGAGAGGAGAAAATTGGCGGGTCCTCAGCCAATAATTCTCAGCTAGCTAGGATCCTCTCCATTATCAGTCAATTAGAGCTCACTGACTTAGGTTTTCAAGGGAATCCGTTCACCTGGAGCAACAAACAATTCGGAGGGAACCTGATCCAGGAAAGGCTAGACAGGGCTCTATCTAACTTTAAGTGGCTTCAGATGTTCCAGAACTCTTGTATTACCCACCTTGACTCGGTGGGTTCGGATCACCTCCCCATTCTACTTGCGGACAAGAATATCACTCTCAGGAAGACTAAACCCTTTAAATTCATCCGGACGTGGATGAATCACCCCGAATGTCACGATTTCATTGCGGATAATTGGAGGACTAATCTAGACATTCAAGGTAAACTTAAGAAATTAAGTCAACACTTAACAGCCTGGAACAAAAAAGTATTCGGGAATATAGATAATAATATTAAGAGTCTGACGGAGAGAATTAATAACTGTAGTAATAGAGAGGAACTCAAAATGCTGAACGAACAGTTGGAACAATTGTACCTTAACCAAGAAAATATTTGGAAGAAGAAATCCAGAAATAATTTCATCTCGGTGGGAGATAAGAACACCAAATTTTTTCACTCTCAAGCTGTGCAGCGTAACCGCCAGAACTATATCAGGGCAATTAAGGATAATAATGGAGATTGGCAAGAGAACATCGAACAAATCCAAGAAATCTTCACTTCTCATCTCTTGGACATCAATACATCTGAGCATACTTCAACCGCTCCAGACATTCTCAATCTTTTTCATCCTTCTATCTCCCCGCAGCAAAATATCAAGCTAACCGGCATACCAGACGAATATGAGATTAATAATGCGATCAAAAGTCTTAAGAGAGAAGCGGCGCCAGGCCCAGATGGTTATCCCCCATTCTTCTTTCAATCTAATTGGGATACGGTCAGCCCGGACATTCACCAGCTTGTTCAAACGTTCTTCCTCACAGCGTCGCTTCCTGAAGGAGCCAATCACACACACATCTGTCTCATTCCCAAATCGTCCACCCCGCAAACCCCGGCAGATTTCAGA
This sequence comes from Eschscholzia californica, assembly GCF_041429995.1. Taxonomy (NCBI): domain Eukaryota; kingdom Viridiplantae; phylum Streptophyta; class Magnoliopsida; order Ranunculales; family Papaveraceae; genus Eschscholzia; species Eschscholzia californica. Next base: position 42,980,089 of record NW_028238198.1, read on the forward strand.
CCCATCAGCCTTCTGAACACGACATATAAGATCATCACAAAAATCCTAGCCGATAGGTTTAAAGCCACCCTAAATAGCATTATTTCCCCGGTCCAAGCAGCCTACCTCCCAGGACGACAAATTTCTGATAACATCATCATTGGGCAGGAAATAATACACTCTATGAAAAATATGAAAGGAGCGACAGGTTATTTTGGACTGAAATTGGACATGTCCAAAGCTTTTGATAGAATCGAGTGGAACTTTCTGACAGACATTATGCATAAGCTGGGATATTCGGAACATTGGATTAGGATGATCAATACTTGCCTCGCCACCTCCTCCATGGCAGCGCTGGTCAATGGTCACCCCGGGCGCACCTTTCATCCTTCCAGAGGCATAAGACAAGGAGATCCTCTGTCCCCTTTCCTTTTTATCTTGGCCATGGAAGGTCTTAGCAGATTATTAGCTAACTATCAAGACCAAGATTCTTTTAAAGGGTTTCCAACAAAGAGCACGGATCTTACCATTTCTCATCTGCTGTTCGCGGATGACTGCATCATCTTTGGCCGTAATTCCCTAGATAACACTTACATACTCAAGACGATCCTTAAGATTTTCTGCGAGTCGTCAGGCCAGATGATTAATTATAAGAAGTCTAACATCTTCTATTCGAAAAACTCCCACCCAAAGTTCAAGCGGATGATTATGCGCACTTTCAAAGTCAAGAACGCTTCTACTTCAGACAAATACTTAGGTGCTCACCTTTTTATTGGAAAAAATAAGAAAGCCGCCTTTCAGGATATTCTCCAGCAGGTTAAAAACAAACTCGAGAAATGGAATTATTCATTCCTTTCCCCAGCTGGGCGCACTATTGTCATCTCGACAATAGCAACCGCCGTACCCCGATACCAAATGCAATGCTTTGCCCTTCCTAAAGGCATATGCAATAGCATTACGACTCTTCAGAAGTCGTTCTGGTGGGGTAAGTCCAGAAGTATCTGTACGAAATCGTGGTCATCCATTTGCCTCCCAAAAGCCTTGGGAGGGTTAGGGATCCACAACACTGAGCTAGATAACGAAGCTATGCTTAGTAAACTTGCTTGGAGACTAAAGGCGGAACCGAAAGCGTTGTGGGTTCAATTCCTCAAAGCGAAATATTTCCCTCACACGGAGGTTCCAGGCTCGGTTAAATCTCACCACTCTTGGCTGTGGAAAACCATCAGTAAACGGCTATTTCAAATCGAAGAATTAACTATTTGGGAAGTACATAGTGGTACTCAGATTAATATTTGGTCTGATCATTGGATCCCAGACACTCTCCCATCCCAGATCTATCCCAGAGAGAATCATCTTACGAAAGTGGCTCAATTAATCTCTAACGCCAGATGGGATGAAACATCTCTTAATAACAATTTCGATTCCCAAACCCAAAACCTGATTAAATCGATCCCCATCTTTCCTATAGGAGAGGACCAACGGATGTGGAAACTCACAAAATCAGGTAAATTCACAGTGAAATCCATGTATAACTACCTTATCACCAGTATGAATTCTCCCATAAATTTTAATCCCAACTGGAATTTCATTTGGAATATCCAAAATGTTCCCAGAATACAAATCTTCTTATGGAAGATTTGCACTAAATCTCTACCGGTCAGAGTGAGAATTGGTCCATTCATTGACTCTAACCTCATATGCCCTAATTGTTCTGAGATTGAAACTATAGAACATGCCCTCCTTCACTGTCCTATTGCTAGGAACATATGGTTCTATTTCAATATTATATCTGAGAATATTAAGAATGTAGCAGATTGGATCTTTTCCTGGGAGCACGACCCTCTATATCGTGAAACAACCGTTCAAAACCTGCTTTCCACTATTTTATGGATAATTTGGAAAACTAGATGTGATCATTGCTTTCAGCATGAAATCAACGATCTTACCCTCATTATTAAAATGATCTGTAATTTTCCTAAAAAAATGAATTTGCACAGTAACAAAACCAAACCCATTCACACTAGATGGAACCCGCCAGTCTTTCCCTGGTTGAAAATAAATGTTGATGCATCCTTTATAAATGTTAATGAAATTACAGGTACGAGTTTAATTATTCATGACTCGAATTCAAACTTCATAGAAGCTCATACAAATATATCCAGAAACAGAAGTAGTGAAGAAGGCGAAGCGGTTGCTATCCTTAATGGCCTCATATGGGCTGCCGAACATAATTATCAAGACATCATCATTGAAAGCGACAACATAAACATTATCGAACACATTCAGAATTCTAATAGGAAAATTCAATGGCAATCTAGAGTTCATATCAATAAAATCCATGAAATTACAAAACGGTTAAACAGGGTGAGGTTCAACTACATCAACCGGAATTTCAATCGGCCAGCGGATAAGCTAGCGAAACGCGCGAGGAAGAAGAATAAAGCGGAATCTTGGAATAGAATACCTTTCTTTTTAATTCCTTTGTACTGTAATAACAGTTTGATTGCTTAATTTGATTATACCTCTTAACAAAAAAAAAAAAAAAAAAGAGTTCCGAGTTGCGTATCAGAAACAGAATCTGAAGCTATAGATCGCATGGGTTTTTACTTTTTAGACAGAACAGAAGCCCTTGTGTTCCAACCCTTGGACCTTCTATATACCTAGACTGTTATTCAACCACGGTTGACCCTTACAAACGATGACCTAGGGCTGATTCTTCTTACAAATACACTTACTCATATGACATCTTCTAATCACAAATTTTTACGTTTTCATTTGAAGCCTAGTAAAAATTGTAGCATATGTTATATGGTATGTGGTTGCCCATATAATCATTGGTTGTGCAAAGGGATGTGGATGCCCATAAGATTATTGGTTTAGTATATGTTTTGGGTGCCTTTAAGATTATCTTCCTCTGGCCAAACTCATATCTATTGCAGCCCACCATTCCTATAATGCCACCTTGATGTGGTGTCATCTTGTGGTAGTTCCATATGAGATGTGTCATTGCATGGGAGCTCCATATGCAAAGTGTCATCTTGGTTGTGACAACACATCATGCAAGTGACAACACATGAGGTTATGTGTCACCATTCTACAACTCCATATGCAAAGTGTCATCTTGGTGGTGACAACACACCATGCAAGTGATAACACATAGGGTATGTGTCAACTTTCTATTACTTCTCCCACACTATAAATAGATGTACTTGGTGTATTGTTTGTATGAGTTTGTAAGAGACAAGTTGGTAAGAGATGGAATAGGTTTGGAAAGAATTCATCTAATTGTATGGGCAAATATCCGCCCCACGAGGTGCCCGCAGAATTTATGAACAACCGCTTCGTAAGGATAAAATCCGCGAGGCTTGATAAGGAGGCCCGGTAACGGCCCAAGACGCTAGCATGATCACCAGATCCATACCCGCTTAACACTAAGCATATCTAACACGTGTCGCGCGATAACCACCTCCAAGTACTAAGCTATCGGACGGCTAGAAGGTTATCGCGCAATCCATAACCGCATTAATGGTGAATATTCCGTATCTTCCACTTGAAGATGGACGTTACCGGCCAGTAGCTTATCGCACACGCGGTAACTTCCTGACCGTCCCCCAAGAGATTCGAATACTCATCTGACGGTCGATACGTCAGATCCCCTATCTCTTAACGTACTTCCATGAGTAATGTCACAGAATAATTACATCGGTTACGAGCTGACCGTCATCAAGACGACCTTCCTCTACCACTATAAATACAAGAGGCTACAACCAGACCAAGGCATCCAATATTCGACAACAGTACTCGAGTAACCTAATCCATTCTCTCTACTCACTTGCTCTCTCATAAGCATCTCAAAGATCTTCTGATCCTCTCAAAGTCTCTGACTCATTGTCTTAGAAATTGGGAGATAGGGGTCTGATAGTCACAATTCAAACGACAACTAGCTAACCGTATCAACACCCTACGACCACCACCTTGTTGCATAAGAGCCCTCTGGTCTGAAGTATCTCTCATCCAACATTAAGGAGCTGACGGTAACACCCATCCAGCAGTAACTAGCTGGCGGTATCACCATCCTAATACCACCACCTCCTTATCGCGTCATTCATCTAGCGATAAGACGCTAAGCGTATCATCTTCATTCATCCTCACCGTCCGATCCACTTACGACCAGCACTCTATTGCGGATCCCTTTACGACCAGCACCTTATTGCAAGTCTCCTTTACGACCAGCGAGTTAACGACGATACTTCATTACCATCACCCTCTTAATTACCGTAAGTAAATCATTACCGTGGAGATCTGTTCCGACAACTTCACGAGCCGCGACACCTAAGCACTCCGACGACGGTTACCCTTCTATTGCCCACTTTGACTTTCTTATTTATATTTGATCGAGTATCTGACTTGACCGTCGGAGCCCCCTTAGGCCGGCACCATCCCGGTGTCTCAGAGGCTTCACGATCTCTTCTCTCTTTTTGTGTGCAGGTTCTTTTCGACACGTAGCCGGTCCCCGAAACATCCGACCCGACCCGACAAGACTTTGACCGTTGACCCATTGACTGTCAGACTTTCTGACCCGTAGACATTTTACCGTCTACAATTTGGCGCTAGAAGGAGGGGACCAGCCACTAACTACCGAAAAGACAAGTACCATGGAAGGAGACATGTCCAATGCTTCTGTGGATTTCTCATCACAACTTGCTGCACTCACTGCCCAGATGCAAGAAAACGCCGAAAGATTGAGAGCTTTGGAGGAGGAGAACACTACTGTCCGAGCAGAGAACATGCTACTGCAAGAAAGAATTACCGAGTTGGTGGTTCCAAGAAGACAAAGTTTAGGGGACAATCGACCACCTCCCAACGGTTCTGAAGTAGGAGGACCATCCAATCGCCCAACACCCCCTCACAACACTACTGCAGGCTTCACCACCAGCCAAGTAGGGACAGGATCCGCAAGTGCTCCATTCATAGCTCCAACACATACCTTTCAACAAACTCTCACTCCACAGCAGACCATGGTTGCTCCTCTTTACTCTTCTTTTACTATTGTTATGCCTACTATCTTCCCTATGCCTACTCAACCCACCATGGCTTTTAATACCTTACTGTTTTCACATACAGGTACCCCTTTAGAGCAAGCTTTAGCAAAGAGGCTAGCTGAAATGGAGGCTCTGATCACTAGAATTCCAGGAGTCCCGACCCCCTTCAAGAAGAGCCTTCCTCAAAGCTATGCCGATTCTCCGTTCGTCGATGCAATTGCTCTGGTAGAGATGCCCAGAAAGTTCACCTTTCCCAACATGAAGATGTATGACGGCACCTCTGACCCGGACGATCACATAGCCTCTTACAAACAGAGGATGTTTACTGCTGCGATTCCAAGGGACTTGCGGGAAGCGTGTATGTGCAAGAGTTTTGGGTCTAGTCTGATTGGCCCAGCTCTGCAATGGTACACTAACCTCCCCCATAACTCAATCGCTTCATTTGGCCAGCTCACAGACACCTTTGTCGAGCAATTTGCAAGCAGTAAGAAGCTAGAGAAACTCTCTAGTGATCTCTACCGAATCCAACAACGAAGAGGTGAACCACTCAGAGAGTATGTGGGAAGATTCAATCGGGAGAAGGTTTCAATTCCTTACTGCAACCAGGAGACAGCAGTTGATGCATTCAGGAAAGGTTTACTGCCAGATGGGGAGTTGTACAAAGAACTCACCAAGTTCAATTGCACAACAATGGAAGATGTCCTTTCCAGAGCCTGGGTTGAAATTAGGTGGGAGGAAGACGAAGCCCACAGGAACAGATACTATTCACAGGAAGATAGGTCAAGAGACCGTCACTCTAGAAGATACGAACGACGGTCAGAAGCCAGGAGCAATGATCCATACCCAACCAGACGACCAATTCCAAGGGAGAACAGGAGGCCATTCAACCCTCCACCTAATCGTCAAAACGAGAAACCCTTAGGACCCATCCGTACCAAGATTCCAGAATACAGCCTCAACATTGAACCAAATGAGGTGATTGCTGTAATGAAGGGGATGGGTAACACGGTAAGGTGGCCAGGGAAGACAAAGACGCCAAGCGACAAGAGGGATACTTCCAAGTGGTGTGAATTCCACTCGGACCATGGGCACACTACTGCAGATTGCATTGCCCTCCGGCTTGAAGTTGCCGAGCTCCTAAAGAGAGGTCACCTCACCGACTTACTGACAGATAAAGGCAAGAAAACCATGTCCCAAGGAGATGCCCGACCCAAAGAGCCAGAGGAGCCGATTCCAACATTGACTTGCAACATGATCACAGGTGGCTCGGAAGTGAGTGGAGTAAGCCACTCAGCAGTCAAAAGAAGTGCACGAATCGTAGCAAATCCAACTGCCCACTCGACAGAGGCGTCAACCCTAACTTTCACCAACCAAACCATCAGCTTCGTTGACAACGAAGTCTCAGGGCTCGTCAACCCTCATCATGACGCTCTCGTCCTCTCTCTCACTATTGCGAATGTGTTAGTTAAACGTATGCTTATTGATAACGGATCCTCCACTAATGTCTTGTTTCTTCATGCCTTGCTAGGAATGGGACTAGAAGAATCAAACATCTGCCGACGTTCTACTGTCCTTATAGGATTTAGTGGAGAACAGAAGTATACCTTGGGAGAAATCGTGTTACCGGTATATGCAGGAGGGATTAACCTTAGCACCACTTTTGTGGTACTGGACTGCCCATCAGCTTATAACATGATCCTTGGAAGACCTTGGATCTATGAGATGAGGGCAGTACCATCAACATACCACCAAGTATTGAGGTTTCCAACACCTTGGGGAGTACGGGAAATCAAAGGAGACCAAGGAGCTTCCAGGAACTGCTACAAGAATACAATGAAGGCTCCCAAGAAGCCCTTGTAGCAATTACAGAACAAAGTGCCCCTTAACTCGAACCTTAACCAACCGAACATGGAGGAGTTAGACGAAGTCCAAATCAACCCCAACATCCCAGAGCACAAAGTCCAAATTGGAGCACAGCTAGCTCCTACTCTCAGAGAAAAACTTATTGAATTCCTAACCGATAACTCTGATTGTTTTGCTTGGTCTCATGCAGATATGACAGGGATAGATCCCTCTATAATAGTTCATGAATTACAGGTAGACTCTTCCCATACCCCGGTCAGACAGAAAAGAAGGAAATTCGCACCAGAACGCAACAAGGTAATCAACGAGGAGATCCAGAAGCTACTTGACATCAGATCTGTAAGAGAAGTGCACTATCCAGATTGGCTCGCTAATGTGGTGGTCGTTAAAAAGAAGAATGGTAAGTGGCAGGTATGTATTGACTTTACAGACTTGAACAAAGCATGCCCGAAGGATTCCTTCCCACTACCTCACATCGACATGCTAGTAGACGCCACAGCCGGACATGAACTCTTGAGCTTCATGGATGCATTCTCGGGCTACAATCAGATCCTTATGCATCCAAACGACCAGGAGAAAACCGCCTTCGTCACGGAGAGAGGTATATTCTGTTACAAAGTCATGCCTTTTGGACTAAAAAATGCAGGTGCCACCTACCAGAGGCTCGTAAACAAAATGTTCGCCAACATGCTAGGCGACACTATGGAGGTCTACATCGATGACATGTTGGTCAAGTCATTAATAGCAGAACAACACTTAGAACACCTCAAACAAGCATTTGAGGTACTCAGGAGGTATAATATGAAACTAAACCCCGCTAAGTGTTCTTTTGGTGTATCCTCTGGAAAATTTTTAGGGTATATGGTGACTCAAAGGGGGATCGAAGCTAACCCAGATCAGATCAATTCGGTGATGGGTATTCCTTCCCCGAAATGCATCAAGGACGTTCAGAAGCTTGCAGGTAGAGTGGCGGCACTTAGCCGATTCATTTCTAAATCTTTCGAGAGATGCTATCTGTTCTTCACCACTCTGCGAAAGGGGAAAGATTTCGAGTGGTCACCCGCATGTGAAGAAGCTCTACAACAGCTGAAGAAATACCTCACATCCCCACCACTGCTCTCCAAACCAAAAGACGGAGAAAAGTTGTTCATGTACCTTGCTGTTGCAGAGACAGCGGTAAGTGCAGTACTTGTTCGTGAAGAAGACAGCAAGCAGCTGCCCGTTTATTACACGAGCAAGTCATTGCTAGATGCTGAAACCCGATACAGTCAGCTGGAGAAGCTTGCCCTTGCCCTTGTTACTGCAGCCAGGAAGCTAAGACCTTACTTTCAATGCCACCCAATTGTAGTGGTTACAACTTTCCCAATGAAGAATATTCTTCACAAACCAGAGCTGTCTGGGAGATTGACCAAATGGGCAGTAGAGTTAAGCGAACATGACATCAGCTACCAGCCAAGGACAGCAATCAAATCTCAGGTACTGGCTGATTTTATTGCTGATTTTACACCTAACACCTTAGTACAGGCACAAGGAGAATTGCTCCATCTACAGGAACATAGCCAACTCAAATGGACCTTATCAGTAGATGGTTCCAGCAACATGAATGGAGTAGGACTTGGTGTTGTTCTCACTTCCCCAGAAGGTGACCTAATCCAACAAGCAATAAGGTGTGGATTCAAGGCCACCAACAATGAAACAGAGTACGAGGCCCTAATCGCAGGAATGAACCTGGCAAAGGAGATGGGAGTCCAAAAACTTGTGATAAAATCAGACTCCCAACTCGTAGTTAACCAGCTGCAAGGAACCTACCAGGCCAAAGACGTGAAGATGGCAGCCTATGTGTCGCATGTAAAAGAACTACAAAGTCAGTTCACCGAGGTTAGTTTTGAACAGGTACCCAGACTCGAGAATGGGCACGCTGATGCCTTGGCCAATTTAGGGTCATCAATTCCAACCAAGGATGCACAGACAATACCCCTAACGCTACTTCAGTGGCTGGCAGTATGGAAAACAAAACCTTCAGAGGTAGCGGTTACAGATGCAGAAGAGACCTGGATGACACCAATAATCAGGTACTTAACTAACGATGAGTTGCCACAGGATCGAAATGAAGCTAGAAGGCTCAAAGTCAAAGCTGCAAGGTTTTGCATCATGGACGGCCAGCTCCTTAAGAGATCATACTCTGGGCCTTACTTGAAATGCATCACCCAAGAGGAATCCAAGTATGTCCTCAAGGAATTACATGAGGGGGAATGCGGTAACCACTCTGGCGGTCGCAGCCTGGCCAACAGAGCACTGACTGCAGGTTACTACTGGCCGACTATGAGAGCAGACTCTACTGACTATGCTAGACGTTGCGACAGCTGCCAGAGGTTCACCCAAACTTCCCACCTCCCTCCAGAGAAGTTAAGTTCAATTCTATCCCCATGGCCTTTCATGAAATGGGGGATGGATATAGTAGGCAAACTACCAACGGCCCCAGGCCAGAGAGTCTACATGCTTGCTGTCACAGACTACTTCACCAAGTGGGTGGAAGCCGAAGCCTACCACCAAATCAGAGACCGCGAGGTAAAAAGTTTTGTTTGGAAACATGTCATTTGCAGGTTTGGAGTTCCCAAGGAGATTGTCACAGATAATGGTTCACAGTTTATCAGCTTCGATTTCCAAGACTTTTGCAAAGAGTGGGGAATCAAACTAAGTTTTTCGACTCCTAGATACCCCCAATCCAATGGGCAAGCAGAATCGTCAAACAAAACGATAATGAACTCACTGAAAAAACGACTCAAGAAAGCTAAAGGGGCATGGGCAGATGAACTACCAGGAGTGTTGTGGTCATACAGAACCACTTCGAAGACCCCAACTGGGGAAACCCCATTTTCCCTTGCATACGGTTGTGAGGCGGTAATACCAGCTGAAACAGGCGTTCCCTCTGCCCGATACCAGTGGACCACAGAAGAGAGCAATTGGGAACTACTTAACCATAACCTGGATACAGTAGACGAGGTAAGGGACATGGCGGCAATCAGGAATGCCGCATACCAACAGAAAGCAGCCAAACATTACAACAAGAACGTCAGGGTTCGTACATTCAAAGTTGGCGACTGGGTTCTGAGGAAAGTATTTCAAAATACTAAAGAAACAGGAGCCGGCAAGTTAGCCCCTACTTGGGAAGGCCCATACCTCATTACCAAGGTAATGGGACAAGGAGCTTACAAACTCCAATCAAAAGATGGCCTAAACATAGGCAATAGCTGGAATGCCATTCACTTACGAAGGTACTACTTCTAACCTTGAAACTTCTCCTATTTTGCCTTTTTTCCAAAAGATCACCTACTGACTTGGACGTCGGAGGGTTGTTGGCTACGCCAACAACCACCCCTCACTATCTACGTGTGATGACAGGAACTGTCTCCAAGACACAACAAAGTAGCAAAAACAATAAGAGGCTGGACGTCAGAGTCGAAGTCCAAACCACCAGAAGAGTTCCGCACTTCGACTGGGGGGCATGAGGATACTATAAGAAGACTATGAAGAAACTGAAGAACAATACGGGTTAAACAACCCTCACCTGTCCAACAGGCAACTAAAATCACCAGGCACCTAAGTTGAATGACGAACACTTCTTCATTTGACAACAACGAGTTCCAGGCACCTAAGTTGAATGACGAACACTTCTTCATTTGACAACAACAAGTTCAACGTACTGTTCATCAAAATTAATTTGACAGGAACAAAGTCCCGCACTTATTCCTCAAGTTCAATGTAATGTTCTTAAATCTAAGATATCACTTCCGATGTAAACAAAAATTTAGAAATAAAATCTCAAGTATTTATCCAGTAATTACTTGTGTTTTAAACTTTATCAATATCAATGTCATTTCACTACAAGGGCATCTAATTACTTGTCTGGAGAGAAACAGTAGGTCGCTAGACGATCCCAAAACACAATAAAGTGTCGGTGGTATCACTTGTATAAGTGAAGATTGGAAACCCATCCAAGACGGGACAACAAGTAACTAGCCGTCACCTGAACACAGTAAGGTGCTGGCCGTATCCCGTATGTAAATTAGCATTCAAGTTGGGACAACAAGCAGCTGGCCGTCACCTGAACACAGTAAGGTGCTAGCCGTATCCCGTGTATAACTTAGGATTCATAATCCATTCAAGTTAGGACGACAAGCTGCTAGCCATCATCTGAACACAACAAGGTGCTGGCCGTATCCCGTGTATAACTTAGGATTCATAATCCATTCAAGTTAGGACGACAAGCTGCTAGACGTCACCTGAACACATTAAGGTGCTGGCCGTATCCCGTGTATAACTTAGGATTCATAATCCATTCAAGTTGGGGCGACAAGCTGCTAGCCGTCACCTGAACACAGTAAGGTGCTGACCGTATCACTTGTATAAATTATGATTGGTAATCCATCCAAGATGAGACAATAAGTTACTTGCCGACACCTAAGCGCAATAAGGCGCTAGTCGTCTTCCCTACATAAGCATAACCACTCGATTAAGGAGAAAAACAACAATAACAAGTGTATCCTTGAAGGAAGAGTCTCAAAGAAATCCAGTGGGTTCACTTGAACCATTAAAATACAAATCCAGAAGTCTAGTTAAACCAGAAGTCAACTCTACAAACAACATATATCCGACGCGTGTCGTCCGAACAAAACGGCTGAGCGCCTAACGACACACGACGACGACTACATATAGTTCGTCACTAAGGAAAAGAAATCAACAACACACATAATATTCTAAACAAGTCAAGACAAAGGAAAGCACTAATGAGGCGAACCGCCTCCAGTTGCATCATCGCCCCTCAACACCTCGTCCATATCTATCGTCATCTCTCCCGCCCGTCGCTCCGCCAAGAGCTCCTCGTAACGAACCCGCCAGGCCTCTATGTTATCATCCATATCCCATCTGTCGGGCCCATGCTCGCGATACTCGACGAACAAGTCTGCACGAGTCCGTAACGCCGCGTCAGCCGCAATCTGATCCCTCTCACGGGGAAACTCATCAACCAGTTGCTGGTTGTACGCCGCTTCTCGCTCCAGCACAGTGTACCGCCCCCGAAGATCCTCCAACTCTCTCTCCCGGGCACGCATCCTGTCACCCTGCTCTTGAAAGGAAACCACCTGGCTGTCGTAGCGAGTCTGCAACCTGGAGAATGATCTCGTCAACTCCGCAACTCGGTCAACACTCTCACTCAACTGACGACGGGAGGAGATCGACGCCATGAGAGCCTACCAAGACACAAAACAAAGATGAGCATGTAAATATAACAAAAAATAGTTGCAACTTGGATAAGAGGCAAATACCTGGTATTGGTGCGAAACACCATAGTCTGCACCCCCGCAGGGACCATAAGCAAGGAACTTCTGATGATCATCAGAAGAGAGCAACTGGTCCCCTCCAGTAGATAAAAAAGTGGAACCATCAAAGGGAGAAGCGGAAGGATGATGCCTCCACATAGAAGCCCCACCAGAAGGCTCAGATAAGGGTATCGCCGAGTAAACCGGCTCCGTAGCTGGGACCTCCTCGGTAATAGGAGCAGACGAAGAAGAGTGCGGAAGAGAACTCGAACCGGTACCTGCCTTGGACCTCTTCCTCTGGCCACCCTTCCGGATGTCCGCATAAGAACCAGGGATGTAGCCGGAACCCACCATTTCTGACGACGAGAAAGACTTTGTACTCGCTGCGGGAGGTGAGAATAAGATCGGCGCACTGAACACCTCTTGGGAATGACGAAGCGCACTCTGTATCTCGACAACCGCAGCAGGAGGAGGAACTTGACCAACCAAAGTTCTACCAGGGACGAAATCCCACAGAGGAGTACTTGAAATAAGAGAATGAGACAGAAGGAAAGCGCTACTTCTCTCGGGGTCACGTCGTTCGAGCAGTTGGCAGATCCTCTCTTTCCAGCCACGAAGCTTCGCAACGTTCTGATTATTGAACGTGCAATCTGTCAAGAAGGTGATACAACATTAGGCAACAACATACATGGCATACTCAAAATAAATGGTAACATACTTACGGGCGTCTTGCCAACGGGAAGGAATTTGACCTATCCCCCGGTCACCGAACACCAGGTCACCACGTACAAGAAAATAATTGGCTTTCCACTTTCGATCGGTATCCGGTAAACCAGTGATCAAAAGAACACCAGGTTTGCGCGGCTTGATGCCATACCGACCCTTGTCCCTAGAGTGACTCGCCAAGTGGTAGAAGCAGAGGACATCGTTCGCTGAGAGATCTACGCTTTGTAGATAGGCCAACACTTCCAGACACAACAAAAGCCTCCACGCACCAGGCATGAGCTGTGAAGGAGCTATCTCGTAATGATCTAAGACCCCATGAACCAAGCGGGGGATGGGGAATCTAAATCCCATGGAGAAAGGAGTCGTGTACAACGCGGTCCAGCCGCCATGATCTTCGTCAATCAGCTCGTCGGGTTGAGGAAGCCTGAGCTCTATAGAGTCGGGAATGTTATACATGAACCTTACTTGCTGAAGTCCCTCCTCCGTAATAGCGGAGGCCGGGTTTTCAGATAAGCGCTTCAAGGATGCGCGTTTTTGCGCCAACATCCGTCTAAATTCAGAAGGTTCTGGCGCATGAGTCGGATCAGAGGAACTACCGTCCTGACGGTGACTCATCTCAGAAGGCAAGGTCTGTATGGAAAATGGACAAGGTTTCAGATCCTACAACGACTAAGTGAGGCTAAGGAAGTGAGCAATAGTTAGCTTGGTGTGTGCAGTCAGTTAAACGAGTTTAGTGATAACCCACTCAAGGTATCAAACCTAGCAGTAACTCACTCAAGGTATCAAGCCAAGCACTAACTCAGTCAAAGTATCGAACATAGCAACAACTCGGTCAAGGTATCTAACCTAGCAATAACTAACTCAAAGTATGAATCTCAAAAACACATGCCAACAAATAAGGAAAGTAACTTTGAAGATCAAACGCTATAAACATTCAAGAACAATTGAAGAACACTAAAATTCAATCAAAGAACTCAACAAAATCAAGTAGGAAAGAGAAAAATACCTTATCAAGGTGAAGAATCCCAAGAGTCTCTCTCCAAGCTCCAAATGGCAAGTGAAACAATGGCCTTACACCTCTTTTATAGGGTCCAACCCAAGGGGTACCCCTAACTCCTTCCCGCAAGGTAGTCTTTCGCGCAAGTACATTTGAACGCTGACACGTGAAGAACATAGGCGTCCCAAGGACCCAAGACACGTCTGAGGCATACGCGGGAACCGAGTGGACGACACCCGGAAACCCAGACGAAACGAAGCGGAGAACGCGCAAGAAAGAGCCGGCCGTCTGAACGGCCAGCGCGCCGGAAGGAGCTGGCCGTCCGGACGGTCGGCGCGCAGGAAGTAGCTGGCCGTCCAGACGGCCAGCGCACGTGCAAGAGAGTGCTGGCCGATCAACGGCCAGCACGCGCGCATGAGAGCGCTAGCCGTTCAACGGCCAGCACGCGCGCAGGAGAGCGCTGGCCGTTGAACGGCCAGCGCGGGCCCACGTGGCGCGCTCCTGACCAAGCGCGCAGGAGCGCGCTGGGCGTTTCCCCAACGCCCAGCGCGCGCCACGTCGCGCGCTCCTGGCCAAGCGCGCTGGGCGTTTCCCCAACGCCCAGCGCGCGCCACTTGGCGCGCTTCTGTGCGCCCGAGTGTAGGAGCACCCTGGTCGCGCTCCGGGCGCCCCGCGCGCCCCCATTGCGCCCGGCGGCGCCCAAAAACGTACTGCCGGCGTCCGAAATATCTGATTTTTTCTCGTGTCACCCCCTCTTCGCGATCAATTTTTCCGTCAAACGAATCTTCCCGCGATTCTGTCAGGCCAAGTATCCGAAACCTACCGGCACCTCAATAATACGAGCGGGACACTCAACCTCGAAACAACCATCGCTACGATGCAAAGTGGCGCTCCCACTAGTAAAATATGATCGAGACGCGCACTCCTCCGCTGGCACGGTCATACCTCACTACTCTCTAACTCCGTATCCGGACTTAGAGAGTGGGGGGCAAATTGTATGGGCAAATATCCGCCCCACGAGGTGCCCGCAGAATTTATGAACAACCGCTTCGTAAGGATAAAATCCGCGAGGCTTGATAAGGAGGCCCGGTAACGGCCCAAGACGCTAGCATGATCACCAGATCCATACCCGCTTAACACTAAGCATATCTAACACGTGTCGCGCGATAACCACCTCCAAGTACTAAGCTATCGGACGGCTAGAAGGTTATCGCGCAATCCATAACCGCATTAATGGTGAATATTCCGTATCTTCCACTTGAAGATGGACGTTACCGGCCAGTAGCTTATCGCACACGCGGTAACTTCCTGACCGTCCCCCAAGAGATTCGAATACTCATCTGACGGTCGATACGTCAGATCCCCTATCTCTTAACGTACTTCCATGAGTAATGTCACAGAATAATTACATCGGTTACGAGCTGACCGTCATCAAGACGACCTTCCTCTACCACTATAAATACAAGAGGCTACAACCAGACCAAGGCATCCAATATTCGACAACAGTACTCGAGTAACCTAATCCATTCTCTCTACTCACTTGCTCTCTCATAAGCATCTCAAAGATCTTCTGATCCTCTCAAAGTCTCTGACTCATTGTCTTAGAAATTGGGAGATAGGGGTCTGATACTCACAATTCAAACGACAACTAGCTAACCGTATCAACACCCTACGACCACCACCTTGTTGCATAAGAGCCCTCTGGTCTGAAGTATCTCCCATCCAACATTAAGGAGCTGACGGTAACACCCATCCAGCAGTAACTAGCTGGCGGTATCACCATCCTAATACCACCACCTCCTTATCGCGTCATTCATCTAGCGATAAGACGCTAAGCGTATCATCTTCATTCATCCTCACCGTCCGATCCACTTACGACCAGCACTCTATTGCGGATCCCTTTACGACCAGCACCTTATTGCAAGTCTCCTTTACGACCAGCGAGTTAACGACGATACTTCATTACCATCACCCTCTTAATTACCGTAAGTAAATCATTACCGTGGAGATCTGTTCCGACAACTTCACGAGCCGCGACACCTAAGCACTCCGACGACGGTTACCCTTCTATTGCCCACTTTGACTTTCTTATTTATATTTGATCGAGTATCTGACTTGACCGTCGGAGCCCCCTTAGGCCGGCACCATCCCGGTGTCTCAGAGGCTTCACGATCTCTTCTTTCTTTTTGTGTGCAGGTTCTTTTCGACACGTAGCCGGTCCCCGAAACATCCGACCCGACCCGACAAGACTTTGACCGTTGACCCATTGACTGTCAGACTTTCTGACCCGTAGACATTTTACCGTCTACAGACGTCTTGTAAAATATTGTTCTTGCATAGTTAACGGATTTTGTATGCTTTTAACAAAACAACCCCATTGTGGATATATCCCAACAGCGAGATAATAACCCGTATCATGATGATTACCATTAATCTCAAAATTAACAGTTGGAGCCTTACCTGTGGCGATTGCATCGAACACCGGAGAACGCTCCAACACATTGATGTCATTCAACGATCCAGGCAACCCAAAAAATGCATGCCAAATCCAAAGATCCGACGATGCAACAACTTCTAGTATGACTGTTGGATTATGGCAATGGCCAGTATACTGTCTGTGTCATGAGGTCGGACAATTTTTCCACTCCCAATGCATACAATCTATACTCCGAGCATTCCAGGAAATCCTTGTTTTTCACCAAGTTCTAAAAGCCTACAAATATCAGATTCATTAGGAGACCTTAAGTAACGAGGGCCAAACACATTAACAATCGTTGATACAAATTCTCGTAGTGAATCGATTGTAGTCGTCTTTCCAAGTCAAAGGTATTCGTCAATTGCATCTGCTGGTGTCGCATAAGCAAGCATTCTCATAGCCGCAGTTATCTTTTGATGTGGCGATAAACCCATTCTACCGAAGGCGTCTGGCCCTTGTACAAAATAGGGATTATGAGCAACCACCGTATTGAGGATATGAAGAAATAAATCACGACGCATGCGATATCTCTTTCGGAATGTAGCAGCATCATAAAGTGGATTCTCCACAAAATAGTCACGCATCAGTCGTTCATGACCCTCTTTTCTATTTCGATTTATCGTACGATGACCCGAAACGGGACCAACATGACGGGAACGTGGGCGTTGATCCCTTTCCTGTAACTCTGCTAGATACAATCCAAATAAAATTTCATCATCTTCCCTATCTTCTAACTCTTGTTGAATGATCATATTTGCTAACTCAAAAGTATGATCCATTGAAGGGAGAGAGAATATAAAAAATGTAAAAGGAAAATGTAGAAGATATAGAAATAAGATGTAGAAAACTTAACGGATGAGTGAGTGGTTGTATTTATAGATGAACAAAAAGTCAAAAAAAAAAAAAAAAAAAAATTTAAATCCCCCCCCCCCCCCCAAAATTTTGGTCAAATTTGAAATTTAAACTCCCCCCAAAATTTTGGTCAAATTTGAAATTTAAACTCCCTCCAATTTAAAATATTAAAGCCAATAATTTAATGGGTGAAAATGAAAACACAAACCTCACACACATAGACCACACATTGGAATTGGAAAAAGGCCCAATGCTCCCAAATTCAGGGGCTCCCAAAATTGGGAGCCCGAGCCCCCACATTGGACTTGCCCTAACCCGTGCCTCCAGTACGGCGAGATTTGTCGAGCACACTATCTGTGTGAATATTATCTAAAGTATCCAAGTAATTCAAACTTAGCAAATTCAAAACACGTTAACAATAAAGACCATATAATGTGAATATCATGTAAAAATAAAATTATCAAGATGCAGAGGAAGAGGTGTAGAGAGACAAAAATATTGGCTTTTTGTAAGGTTATAACTATAATGTTTGCAATAATAGAAAACAAAAAAGTTTCCCAAAAGGTTCCAGAAATTGAAAATAAGACATCTAATATAAGGGTTGTTACAACTTCGAGGTCGTTCTCCCTCATATTTTGTCGAAACTATGTAAGAAAAACCCAAGATTTGGGCCCAAATACGAAAAAAACCCACTCGAGAATAATAATGTAAAAAAAAACCCTAACTTTTAAACTGTTGGCAACACTTTAGAAACTATGACAACATATATTATATGTTCTTAACTATGTGTGAACAAAAACAAATTTGTTCATACATCTACTAAATTGTTGAGAGCAAACACAAAATTGTTGAGAGCAAACTGTGTTTTGTTCAGAAATTTTCAAAAATGTTTTGTAATTTCAACTTTTGGGTTTTTTTGGCATTATTATTCCGGGTTGGGCTTCATTTGATATTTTGACCCGAATTTTGGGCCTTATAATTTTCCTCTCTATTTTGTCTGATTCATGAGTTACCATGTGTAATATATTCCACGCAATATTAGGACCACTCAACGTTTAAGGATAGGACCAAATGAATTTTTGTGTAGTTACCTAAAAACATACGAAATACCAATTCAAAGAAAAAGAGGATAACTTGAAAAAATTTAAGCACCTCAATTGCAATAAATGGCTTGGAAGCAACTGAGAGTCTAGATCTCTTCTTTGCTTCAACCTGGAAGAAAAACAACTTTCATTATGTTGGTTCAGACTTCTTCTTCATAGTCACCTTCTCCTTCTCTTCATTTCTTGCTTTTTCTTCTTTTCAGAGCCAATACAACAACCAATCTCTGAAAATTTGGATCTCCACAGAATTTCTTCCCTCTCAAACATAAAAATAAGATTCAACTCTATATTATAGACAGTGAAACCGGATGAAAGAGTATACCTCTTATACCAACAAATTCTCATTGTTTTTGGTTTTCTAGTTTGTATCGTTATGTGTAGACATAGTTCTGACATTGTCTTCTTTAGAGAGCTTGAAGCGTGTTCTGATTTTCCATGAGTTATATGAACATCGACTTCTCCTTAACAGTTGGCCTGGGAGAGCATTTACAACCTTCACAATTTTTAAGTTAGTAACAAAGAGGTCTCGACTGTGCATCCGCAATCTGATTTCCTTCTTCTTTCTCCATTTCTCCTTCCAAAAGAAACAACCAAATCATTAAGCCACAAGTTACGGTAATGTATCTGACTAATAAAAAAAATGAAAGTACGTAAGTGAATCAATAGAAAGTACTATTTACTAAATTGAAGCACATAAAGAAACACATTTTAGAAAAATAGAACTCGTCGACTGTAGATGAAAGAATATAGCTAATAATTAGAAGATTGAAAGAGCCAAAAATAAGAAAATCCATAACAATCTAACAAACGAAATCAGGTCAGTTATGAATAAAATTATTACTTAGTCATTACGCCAATGAATCAACAAAAATTACTATTTACTAATTTTAAGTAACAAAAACAAATCAATTTTAGTGCTCTAATTTCTGAGTCAATGAAGCAAATAAAGCACAACCAATAAATTCATAGTATGTGGGTCGACAGAATTTACTATTTACTAATTTGAAGTAACAAAAACAAATCAATTTCAGTGTTCTAATTTCTGAATCAATGAAGCAAGTGCAAAGGTCTAGTGCATTTTGTTAATATTCATTCGTTGCATTTGCTTAATATCATAAAGAATAAAAGACAGTTTGAATAATTTCACTAAAAATCATATACAAACTCGAGACTAGTTAAAGGTCCAATACCACATAAGAAAGTCACCATTGTTGGGGTATGCCATCATTTTGTTAACGTCGACTCAATGTGTTGTTGGGTAAGGTGATACAAATCTAGTTGGGACAGAATTCACTGATTTCACCTAGTGCTTTCGTCTTTTTTTGTCCGCTTTTAGTACCAGTTTCTCTCACTAATAGATATTTCAATATTTGAGCCACTTCAACTTCGTGCAGTTTTAAGTAAAAACTATCATACAACGATAAAAAAGTATTTATTTGCCTAAATTTTAAGGTCAAACCCTAAAGTAGACGGTAATTGAAAAAAAAGAGCAAAGTATTTACCTTGCAAGATTGCAAGAACAAAGGCTAATTTGGACAACAATTAGAAACAAATAAGAAGCCAAGTATTTACCTTCCAGAAGCCAACCGAAATGGCGAGATACTAAGATTTGAAACCAATAACCTGAACAATTAGCAGAATTGATGATATCAAATAAACTTTAGAAATCACATGACTTTAACAGAATTTCATAACAAATCCTTAATTTAAATAACATATGATTCTCCTTTTACAACAGTCGCCGATGCTAGTGAGGGAAGCAGAATATGGTAAAGGCTCCAATCGTTCTTGACCATTGGATTACGACATTATTGCGCAAGATGTGAGTGAAAACATTGAGATACAGTGGATAAAAATGAGACCGAAATTCAGAATTTAAAACCAATTTGATTTTCGTTAAGCAATTCTACTGAAAAGTAAACACCAACGAAACAAAAATTCAACAAATAGGAGAAATGTAAAAGCTACAACATAAAAAAAGGAAAAGATGCTATTTCACAATATCGAAAATAACTACCTCAATAGATAACAAAACGAAACACTTCACTGCATCAATTGATCAACTAAAACCCTAAAATTTTCAATTAAAGAGAAAAGAGATTAGAATATAATTGAAAAGGTACTTTAAGAATCTATTTTATGGCATCTAATCGACAACATTTCAATCAATTATCATATTAAGAAATCATTAGGAATAAAGAATCATGGATCTCATCAATATAAAGTCAGAAAAAATAAAATATAAACCAATATAACGAAGAATCCAAAACACATATTTGAAACCAAAAAGTTCTAGATCACCGTGATTAAATCATGGAGTAATCCAAATAGGGAGATTTTATAGGGCCCCCTCATTTTTGTTAAAAGGCCCCCCCCCCCCCCCTCAATGATAATTTACCAAGTAAAATAGTTCATGGGGAGGCCATTTAACAAAATTGGGGAGGCCTTATAAAACTTCCCATCCAAATATATTAACAACAAAAGGAAATAGAACAAAGAGGGTGAAGAGATTGCTTATGTACCCGTCAGCTGAGAAATGGTTCATCTGGACACCTTAGACTTGAAGCGAACTCGTGATTTAGCTTTTGGTGAGAAATGGTTCATTTGGACACCTTAGACTTGAAGCGAACTCATGATTTAGCTTTGGGCCTATCTATAGTAGTAGTAGTAGCGGCCTCTATACATGAAAGAAAAGTTTCGGCCTCTGTACAAAAAATATCCATTCAAAAATTCGTCAACATTTACAAGAAGGACACTCTTTTCTTCTCAAGATCCATTCAATGTCCATACAGTTTCTTATGAGTTCAAACATAAAAGAAAAGTTTGGAGATAGGTATGAGATGAACAAACAGAAGTGACAAAACAATTAGCAAGATGTGAATGTAACATTCACCAAATATATTTTAAATCTTAAAAGAACTTCATTGAAGCATTTCTTCAAACACATCGTGAGCAAGAAGTATTTACTGAAGATCAAAAGAATACCAACTTTAATTCTGAAGAGATAAGATTACTTACTATAATTTCCACTAAATGAAGAAGAAACAAAACTGCAATGAAAAATCAAAATTATCTTCCTGCAATTCAAAAGACTTAAGAAGAAGAATCAAAGTTAAATATTGAAGATCAAAAGAGAAATTACTACTTACTGTAAGAAGAATCAGAGTTGTAATGAAGAATAAAAAGTACCTTTCTGAAAATAAAAAAGAATCAAAATTGCAATAATTTCACTAAAAATCAAATACAAACTCGATACTGATGATAATCCTATTAATAGGAACATAACGAAAAATATATCATAAGAAACTTTTGTTTCGAGTACATGACCCAAGCCTGTCTCAAGCGATTTCTCTAGCCGTTGTACATCTTCGATGGTTAAACCTCGAAGATCCTCCCCTCTCATCTGCTCTTCTCCACCACTTCCTTGCTTAACCAGGCATAGCAGTTTTTCTGTGATTAAACAATCCTACTAGCACACGAACCAAGTCTATCCCAACATTTGCATAATTCCACCAAATTATGTACACAACCCAAATACAAAAACCGTGAAATAATTATATTCGAACTAAGGTCTTCAGGGGCGTAGGTAAAATGGTGTCACCGCATCGGGCCCCAACTTTATCCAGGCCCCATATATTATCTGGTTGTCAATAGTTATAATTAAAAAATTTACTGAGTAACAAAAATGAAATATATATTACCTTTGTAGTATTGCTTTCTCTCTCTAACTTTTGTTCTCTCTCTTTTTAATTCAACATATACTATTGTACTTCCTCTGTCTTATTATCTCCAAGACTCTTACACTCCAACGTTCTTTAACTTTGGTCAATCCTAAAAATATTTTTAATATTTGACATTAAGTGGCAAATTGTAATGTGTCATTTTTAGTGTGATATGTGTCATTTGCTAATGTGTTATGTGTGTAGTTTGTTTCTCTCTCTAACTCACCTATAAAATTCTACCGATGAATACCAATAACATTATATATGTTATATTGTCTTATTAGATAGTTAAAATAACTTTTTTCATATGGTAATTTTGTGTTAAAATCGGAATTTTATATGATTTTAATCTCAGTAATAACATAAATAATTATATAAATGTGGATATTATTATAATCTAAACACAAAGACACAATTAGTTTTTCAATTGAGCGATATTTTGAAGAAAATGATTTAGTATTCTAATCTTTTTTTTGGAGGATGTCAATATCTTTCTAAATTCGGTCACCCGAAAACCAATTGAAATTCACAAAGTATGAAACTGATGATAATCCTATTAATAGGAACGTAACGAAAAGTATATCATAAGAAACCTTTGTTTCTAGCACACGGCCCAAGCTTGTCCCAAGCGATTTCTCTAGTCGTTGTAAATCTTCGATGGTTAATCCTCGAAGATCATCCCCTCTCATCTGCTCTTTTCTACCACTTCCTTGGTTAACCTGACATAGCCGTTATTCTGTGACTAAACAATCCCACTAACACACGACCCAAGTCCATCCCAACATTTGCACAATTGCACTAAATTATATGCAGAACCCAAAGACAAAAATCGTGAAATAATAAGATTCGAACTATGATCTTCAGGGGCGTAGGTAAAATGGTGCCACCACATATGGCCCCCAGTTTATCCACGACCCAAATTATCTGTTGGTCAATAGTTATAACTCAAATGAATTTACTACGTAACAAAAAGGGAATATATAGTAACTTTGTAGTATTCCTTTCTCTCTCTAACTTTTATTCTCTCTCTTTTTTATTCAATATGTACTATTGTGCTTCCTCTCTCTTATTCTCTCCAAGACTCTTACACTCCAACGTTCTTTATCTTAGCTCAATCCTAAAAATATATTTAATATTTGACATTAACTGGCCTAATTGTAATGTGTCATGTTTTAATGTGTTATGTTACATATGGTAATGTGTTATGTGTGTAATTTGTTTCTCTTTCTAACTCACCAATATAATTCTACCGATGAATACGTATAATATTATAGGCCGCGGCTTTGGGGAATAAAGAAAATTCTTCGGGGAATAAAGACTTTTCTTAAAACTAGTCAAATAAGATTGACTTTTATGTTTCTTTTTTATTGCTAAGGGGCTTCTAATTTTAGAAGATGCTATAAAAAAATGCTCATTCATCTCATCACCTCTCTCTACCACCTCATCTTCTCGCCACCTCATCTTCTTCTCCGACAAAGGTTGTCGGCCGGTCAATTTTCCGGCCGGCGACCTTCAAACATAATTTTTTTTTTTTTTTCGAATCCAACAAAACTCCCAACATCTCATCTTCCTCTTCTTTTGTAGTTTCTTACCTTATGAATTCATGGGGAATCTCAGAAGACAAAGCTATCACTGCTTCTAAAGAAATGGGTTTCAAAACTTCAACTCAACCTGATTCAGTCGTTGCCTTTTTCGAATCCAAGGGTTTTACTAAACTCCACATTTCAAAATGGTTAACAAACGCCCAGCCATACTCTCATCACACCCTCACAAAACCCTAGAATCCAAATTTGATTTTTTCAATTCAGTTGGACTTACTGGTCCTGACCTAATAAAGGTCATCTCAACTAATCCTAGTCTCCTCAGAAGAAGCATACAAAACCAAATCATTCCTGCTTTTGATTTCCTCAAGAGCATTCTTCACACTAACAGTAAGGTTGTTGCTGCCCTAAAACGTTCTACTCGTATTTTTCATGAAGATCTGTATCAAGGTATTGTGCCAAATATCAAGCTTTTGAGAGATAAAAATGTCCCAGAATCCAATATCACTTCTATGTTACTAACCCAACCAAAATTTCTTACAACTAATTCTGAACGATTTCAAAAGATTGTGGAATAAGTTGAAGAAATGGGTTTTGATCTTATGAAAATTACATTTCTTACAGCTATTGGTGGATTAGCTTCAATGAGTGAATCTACTTGGGAAGCAAAATTGAATGTTTATAGAAAATGGGGTTGTTCAGATTCTGAAATTCAAACAGCATTCATGAAACAACCATGTTGTATGATTACATCTGAGAAGAAGATAACTATGATAATGGATTTTCTTGTGAATCAAATGGGAATTAGCCCATCTTATGTAGCTAAAAACCCATGGATTATTCTATTTAGCTTAGAGAAAAGGATAATTCCTCGATGCTTAGTTGTTCGAACTCTTGAATCCAAGGGTCTGGTTGAGATTAAAGGGAGCATTTATCCTGTGTTAAGAATGAACGAGAAATCATTTTTAGAGAAGTATGTAATAAAGTATGAGAAAGAAGTTCCTGAACTGATGAAAGTTAATCAAGGTCAGTTGGGTTTTCTAGATTTGCCTACTTGTTCTAAGGGGGGTAGTCGTTGGGGACTTTGGGGGACATTTTCATGTCCCCCAATGTCCGTGTTATTGGTTGGGGACATTTCAAATGTCCCCAAATGTCCGTGTTATTGGTTAGGGACATTTCAAATGTCCCCAAATGTCTATGTTATTTGTTCGGGACACGAAATTAGGGACATTTCAAGACAAATTGGTTTTGGGGACATTTGGAGACATTTTAGTGTAAATTTGGAGAGCTTTTGGAGAGAAAATGTCTCTCAAAATATGGAAGACACTTGGGGACATTTGAGTAAGGAAGATAATAAAAATAATTATTATTATCAAATCATATTATAATAATATTATCTTATTATTATATTACTACATTATTATATTATTATTATTATATTATTATATTATTATTATTATTATTTTTATTACTATTATTATTATATTATTATTATATATTTAGGTAAAGAAGGTAATAAAAATAATTATTATTATCCAATCATATTATAAGGATATTATCTTATTATTATATTACTACATTATTA
Organism: Eschscholzia californica; assembly: GCF_041429995.1. Taxonomy (NCBI): domain Eukaryota; kingdom Viridiplantae; phylum Streptophyta; class Magnoliopsida; order Ranunculales; family Papaveraceae; genus Eschscholzia; species Eschscholzia californica. The sequence goes on from NW_028238198.1 coordinate 43,005,293, forward strand.
TATTATTATTATATTATTATTATTATTATTATTATTATTATTATTATGATAATTATTATTATTATTATTATTGTTATATTATATTATATTTGAGGAAGGTAATAAAATTTTATTATTATCAAATCATATTATTATAATATTATCTTATTATTATATTATATTATATTATATTATATTATATTATATTATATTATATTATATTATATTACTATTGTATTATTATTATTATTATATTATATCACTATTATATTATATTATTATTATATTAATATTTAACTATATTAAATAATAAATATTTACCAATTGTCCATCAATGTCCACAGATATCTACAGATGTCTACGAAAGTCGAAAAATATATATTTAGAAATATTAATTAATTTTTTTTATTTCATATGGTAAGACAGTAATAATATTAAAATAATAAATATCAACTAAATATCTATCAATGTCCACAGATATTCACGGATGTCTACGAAAGTCGAAAAATATATTTTCAAAGTAGTAGGACAAATTTCATCAAAAAAAAAGTAGTAGGGCAAATTTATTTCGTATGATTAGACAATAATGATTACATTAAAATAATAAATGTCTACCAACTGCCATCAATGTCCTCAGATATCCACAGATGTCCACAAAAGTCAAAAAATATATTATTGAAATATGAGTACAAATATATTATTTCATATGGTTTGACAATAATGATAATATTAAAATAATAAATGTCTACCAATTATCCTTCAATGATGAGATAATAATAATAGTAATAATATTAATAATGATAATAATAATAATAATAATAATAATAATAATAATAATAATAATATCTACTACACATTTTGTCCATGGATTCAATATGTTGAAATGTCCCCAGGACATTTTGTCCATGAACCAAATGTCTTGAAATGTCTCTGAGACATTTTGTCTATGAATCAAATGTCCTGAAATGTCTATAAAGACATTTTGTCTACGGACAAATGTCCCGAAATGTCTTAAAATGTCTCTGGAACATTTTGTCTCTGAGTGTCCTCCAATGTCCTGAACCACTACCTCCCCCTAAATGATTGATGTGATGAAATTCTTAAAGACATCTGTCCATGGACAGACCAGACCTCCGACAAAGGTCTCCCTTCGCCGGAGTGTTAGAGAGAGAGAGAGAGGAAGAGAAATTTTTTTTTTTTGTATGTTTGAAGGTCGCCGGCCGGAAAATTGGCCGGCCGACGACCTTCGCCGGAGAAGATGATGAGGTGGCGAGAAGATGAAGTGGCAGAGAGAACAGATGAGATGGAAGAGAACTTTCAAAAAAATGTATTCTGTATTCCCCATAAAAATTTATTCCCAGAGAATTTTCAAAAAAATCTGGATTCCCTCGAGAATTTATTCCCCGGAGAATTTTCTTTATTCCCCAAAGCCGCAGCCATATTATATATGTTATATATTGTCTTATTAGATAGTTAAAATAATTTTTTTCATGGTAATTTTGTATTGAAATCTTTATTTTATATGATTTTTATCTTATTAATAACATTTATAATTATATAGATGTGGATATTATTATAATCTGAACACATATACACAATTAGTTTTTCTATTAAGCGATATTTAAAAAAAATGATTTAGTATTCTAACATTTTTTTGGAGGATGTCAATCTTTCTGTATACGGTCACCCGGAAATCAATTGAAATTCACTAAGTATGAAACTGATGATAATCTAATTAATAGGAACGTAACGAAAAATATATCATAAGAAACCTTTGTTTCTAGTACACGACCCAAGCCTGTCTCAAGCGATTTCTCCAGTCGTTGTAAATCTTCGATGGTTAAACCTGGAAGATCGTCCCTCTCATCTGCTCTTCTCTACCACTTCCTTGCTTAACCTGGCATATCCACTATTCTGTGACTAAACAATCCTACTAGCACAGGACCCAAGTCTATCCCAACGTTTGCACAATTTCACAAAATTTTGTACACAGACCAAGAAAATGACCGTGAAATAATAAGATTCGAACTACAGTCTTCAAGGGCGTAGGTAAAATGGTGCCACCGCACCGGGCCCCCATTTTATCCAGGCCCCAAATATTAACTGGTTGTCAATAGTTATAACTAAAAAAAATTACTGGGTAACAAAAAAGGAATATATAGTACCTTTATAGTATTGTTTTCTCTCTCTAACTTTTGTTCTCTCTTTTTAATGCAATAGGTACTATTTATTCTCTCCAAGACTCTTACACTCCAACGTTCTTTAACTTGGTCAATCCTAAAAACATTTTTAATATTTGACATTAAGTGGCAAATTGTAATGTGTCATATTTTAATCTGTCATGTGCTAATGTGTTATGTGTCATGTGTGTAGTTTTTTTCTCTCTCTAACTCACCTATATTATTCTACCGATGAATACCAATAACATTATATATGTTATATTGTCTAATTAAATTGTTAAAATAACTTTTTCATATGATAATTTTTTGTTAAAATCGTTATTTTATATGATTTTAATCTCAGTATATAACATATATAATTATAAATGTGGATGTTATTATAATCTAAACCCAAAGACACAATTAGTTTTTCAATTAAGCGATATTTTGAAGAAAATGATTTAGTAATCTAACCTTTTTTTGGAGGATGTCAATATCTTTCTAAATTCGGTCACCCGAAAACCAATTGAAATTCACTAAGTATGAAACTGATGATAATCCTATTAATAGGAACGTAACGAAAAATATATTATAAGAAACCTTTGTTTCTAGCACACGACCCAAGCTTGTCTCAAGCGATTTCTCTAGTCGTTGTAAATCTTCGATGGTTAATCTTTGAAGATCATCCCCTCTCATCTGTTCTTTTTTACCACTTCCTTGGTTAACCTGACATAGCCGTTATTCTGTGACTAAACAATCCTACTAGCACACGACCCAAGTCTATCCCAACATTTGCACAATTGCACTAAATTATATGCACAACCTAGAGACAAAAATCGTGAAATAATAAGATTCGGACTATGATCTTCAGGGGCGTAGGTAAAATGATGCCACCGCACATGGCCCCCACTCTATCTAGGACCCAAATATTATCTGTTGGTCAATAGTTACAACTCAAATAAATTTACTACGTAACAAAAAGGGATTATATAGTAACTTTGTAGTATTGCTTTCTCTCTCTATCTTTTGTTCTCTCTCTTTTTTATTCAATATGTACTATTGTGCTTCCTCTCTCTTATTCTCTCCAAGACTCTTACACTCCAGCGTTCTTTATCTTGGGTCAATCCTAAAAATATATTTAATATTTGACATTAACTGGCCTAATCGTAATGTGTTATGTGTCATATGGTAATATGTTATGTGTGTAATTTGTTTCTCTCTCTAACTCACCAATATAATTCTACCGATGAATACCTATAATATTATATATGTTATATTGTCTTATTAGATAGTTAAAATATTTTTTTCATATGGTAATTTTGTGTTAAAATCTTTATTTTATATGATTTTAATCTTATTAATAACATATATAATTATATAGATGTAGATATTATTATAATTTAAACACAAATACACAATTAGTTTTTCAATTGAGCGATATTTAAAAAAAAATTATTTAGTATTCTAACATTTTTTTAGGATGTCAATCTTTCTGTATACGGTCACCCGGAAATCAATTGAAATTCACTAAGTATGAAACTGATGATAATCTTATTAATAGGAACGAAACGAAAAATATATCATAAGAAACCTTTGTTTCTAGTACACGACCTAAGCCTGTCTCAAGCGATTTCTCCAGTCGTTGTAAATCTACAATGGTTAAACCTCGAAGATCCTCCCCTCTCATCTGCTATTCTCTACCACTTCCTTGCTTAACCTGGCATATCCACAATTCTATGACTAAACAATCCTACTAGCACACGACCCAAGTCTATCCCAACGTTTGCACAATCCCACAAAATTTTGTACACAAACCAAAGATAAAGACCGTGAAATAATAAGATTCGAACTACGGTCTTCAGGGGCGTAGGTAAAATGGTGCCACCGCACCGGGCCCCCACTTTATCCAGGCCCCAAATATTATCTTGTTGTCAATAGTTATAACTATAAAAAAATTACTGGGTAACAAAAGGGAATATATAGTACTTTATAGTATTGTTTTCTCTCTGTAACTTTTGTTCTCTCTTTTTAATGCAAGAGGTATTGTACTTCCTCTCTCTTATTCTCTCCAAGACTCTTACACTCCAGCGTTCTTTAACTTGGTCAATCCTAAAAACATTTTTAATATTTGACATTAAGTGGCAAATTGTAATGTGTCATATTTTAATGTGTCATGTGCTAATGTGTTATGTGTCATGTGTGTAGTTTGTTTCTCTCTCTAACTCACCTATATGATTCTACCGATGAATACATATAATATTATATATATATATATGTTACATTATCCGATTGACTACAAAAGACCATTTGTTTCCAACATGCTCTAAATTTGAAAGTGTCAGATTTTATCCGACAAAATTAGAAGACTGTCTGGTTTAGGTCTGTATAGTTTTTCTTTCCACTTTTAACGCATTGGTGTTCTTGAGAATTAACCTGAAGTTCATATAAGAATGAAGCAATGAGCTCAGAGTTAATTATGTTTCCTTAGTTTTGATTGAAGCTGGATACCCATAATCGTAATCAACAATTATATATTCTTTAGTAATACTTGAAGAGGAAGAAAAATTACCAATAAATTTTGTGTTTATGTTGTACTTTAAAATAAGGAGATAAAGTTAAGATGTTTATTAGTAATGCTCCCAAATTCAGCTCGCACCTTGATGTGGCGTGAAAATGCCACATTTAGGTCACTTAACTTTGATGAGTTAGTTCTTTTCGGGCTTTATTTCTAATTATTTATGTGTTTTTATTGTTAGGTATCATATTTGGAGATAAACATGTATACCGGAATAAATAGAGCGAATTGTCACTATCATTTCATGTGCGCAAACCGAGAGAAAAAGATTTCAAGCAAATCAAATGACAAAAGGAGTCAAAGACAAGTCCGACGGTGAAAACGGAAGTCGAATCGGAGTTCGGACGGAGAAATTATGGAAGATGGAAGCAAAAGTCGTCTCTTGAAATTAGATTTGTAGAGATCAAGTATGAAGGCACCCTCCTTGTTTCTGAAGCAAAGACCAAGTCCAAATCAAGCCCACAAAAGAAAAGAAGAAGATCAAGCTAAAGAGAAATTTATGAGCACGCTCTCTTTGGTCTAAGACTTAGTCAAGTTTGACTAAGTCTAGGGTTGTGTATACACAAGTGAGAGAGAGGGGTCAAGGGGAGTCATCAATTATTCATCATCTTCTTCTAGACAAGTGGGAAGATAGGTGTTCTTGAGATCTAGGGTTTGTGAAGGTTCAAGAGTTTTGAAGGTTGGTTAGAGAGAGAAGAAAGGTAGAAGAGGGCCGGCCAAGCTTGGCCGGCCAAGGCTTTGGCCGGCGCGGGAGAGAGAAGGGAACACGGGACAGCAGCTTCTTCTCCACGGGAACGAGCAGCAGCTGCACCGGTCAGATCTTCATAGGGTAGCAGCTGCTTGGATCTTCAAATGACAGCAGCTCGGGTTGGTGAGAGCACGGGATAGCAAGCTCCGGTTCATGCTTCTTCAACTCTGTCGGACAGCAAGCTTCCAGCTCGGGACGACCATAGTGAAGCACGGGACGGCTGCACTTGCCCGGAATCTTGCTTGGCCGGATTTGTGCACATCTCGGCCGGAAAGTTCTATGGTTTCCGGCGACTTTCTTGGCCGGAAACCATAGGGCTTTTACTCCCCTCTTCATTGTCTTTCTTCCCAAGTGGTTGGATTTGATTTTGGTTGAAGATTTTTAGAGAGAGAAAGCTTGAGTTAGGGTTTAATGGTGGTTTGTGATAAATGGGGAAGATGAAGGACATTGATATAGGGAATCCTGATTTTTGCTAAGGGGAGATTGGCTGCACCTTAACTACTCAAATTTTCCGACAAACCTAGCCTTGAACCACATTGGAAAAGGGGGATTTCTCATCATCTTCTTTTCATTTATTACTTATTCACCATGTTAGCTAAATCAAGTGTGTCGTTAATGAGATGAAATGTGATGAATTTGTGATTATCTATGTGATAATTTAATGTTTTGACAATAAATTGATGTTTTCTTATTTTGATTACTTGTTTCAATCGTTTTTCATGTGTCTTATCAAGTACTTCGCATAGTTAATTGATTAGGCAAAGTGATCGATATCGATCGTAGTCTAGATCCAAATTTCATGTGTCTTGTCATGCACTTCACATAGTTAGGCGGCTAGACGACATTTTCGATGATTCGGTTTAATCGTTTAGGAAGTTTGTTTGACTAAGTATTATCTCCGGACATACGTAGTGCTTATGAACATCCACCGTAGGAATCGAGACTAGGTTTGTATCAATACATTCGATTGGACCGTAAATAGTTGTAGGTTCACCACAATGGATTCTCGGACCTCGACACTTCTCTCACTTATTTGTTGCCTCCCTACTCTTGTTCCTTCAACTCCTCTCTCGAATCTCTCTCGCCTGTTTACATTGATAATTTAGTTTGTTTTACTTGTTTTCTTCTTTTGTTAGTTATTCGATTATAAAACTCCTCATTTACCTTTGTTCCCTTTTTGTCTTAGTCTAAGTTAGCTAGTAACACTTAAATCGACGAATAAGACCCTTCGATATCCAAACTACCTTCCTATCCTTGGATCGATCCCGGCTTTGCCGGATTACTACTTGATACCTCCGCTTGGGTGTGCAACCTTTTCGGGTGCATCACACCTTGAACTCGGCCACAATAAATGGGTTGTGAGTTTGATAGTGTGGATTAGGGGTGGGTACCTTTTCTTAGAGCGATCAGTGAAGTTCAAAGCAAACCAAACATTTTTTTTGGTTGATATTGGTTAATTGATTCGTATTTAGCTTACTTGTTTGTTGTTTGATATTGGTTGATGTAAGAAATGAAATTTCGGTTTCGGTGAAAATTTCGATCGGTTTAAAAATAGGAATGTTTCGGTAGTGTTGAAATTTTACAAATTAACGGAAATGATTAGTGGTGGCCAACGGCCCGTTTGACAGCCTTGGCGTGTCTGACACGCCATGGCAGACACGACTGTGAGCCGTGTCGTGCCCAGACCACAAAGGTTTGGGCACAGAAACGACCCATAGGAACGCCCCAGCCGTTTCCGTGGCGTTCGCGTGTCGTTCCCTGCCGTGGTCGTTCCCGTGGCGTTTCAAGGTGTTTCCGTGTTCGTTCCCGTGGCTCCGACCCCCTCATAAATATATATATATATATATATATATATATATTTTTTTTTTTTTAGGGGAACAGCCAATAAATTAATCGGAATAAAAGTATACAACCAATCACTTCCCAAATAAAAACACTCAAAAAATAATACAATCCACTAACTACAAGGTAGACAGTAGAGAGCTTGGGAGGCTAAATCGTGGGCCACGTTATTCGCTTTTCGTCGACAGCAGGAGAAAGTTGTATTATAAGCGGTAGCACGTGTCTTAATCTCATCAAGGTAAGGTTGTAATCTCCACGGAACCGTTGGATTTTCTTCCATGAAAAAGGAAAATAAAACCCTAGAGTCAGTTTCTAGTATAAAGTCCCGAGCTCCTATTGATTCCGCCACCAGCAACCCTAATCTGTATCCAAGCAATTCAGAGTGTAAAGGAGATAGAGCTTCAAAAGTATCATATAAGGAATGGATAATATCACCATGGTTGTTACGAACAACCGCCGACGCCGATGCTCCAAAATCCGTAAATGCTCCATCAGTGTTTATCTTTACCATATTTTGAGGTGGAGGTATCCATTCTTCATCCTGTACCTGGTTTAAAGAAAGATTTGGTGGGTTAGAAATTAAATCAGAAATGGTACTTAGTAGTACCTTTGTATTCATCCAACATCTCTTAGGATCTGGGATCTTATCGTTGAAGATTAAATTATTTCTAGTCTTCCACCATTCCCAAATCAGATAAGTATAATTAAACCAAATATTCTCTGCCGTTTTGCCTCTTCTAAGTAAATCCTTTAGATTTACAATAGGATCGATGAGTAATTGTTGGAGATCTGGATTTCCAGTGGTCTGAAGAAGCAATCTGAAAGTCGGACAGGAGCCAAAGAGATGTGAAATAGTCTCATCTTCCCCAGTGTCACACATTAAACACATCTGAGGTATGTTATGAACTCGTTTACTAATGTTTGATTTTGTTGCTATACCATCATGGTGAAGGATATGGTGCCTGAAGTCTGAAGGAATGGTATCCTTCCGAAGGAGTGTCCTTCGACCAAGGATGCAATGCGTGCAATTTGGCTATTAGGATCTTAATGACCTTATTCGGAAGATCATTAGTCCGGTCCAATTAGGGGTCGTAATGCTTAGCTAGAAGCCAACTACGATCGTCGAATCAAGAGTTGATTCGCGGCTAACATAGACCGGATCCTACAAGGGTTACACAACAGAATAGTGATCTGAACGGAGAGAATTGACTAGATGGATGATGGCAAATAAGTGGATTGGATCCGTTATTGGTAAGTCCAGAAAGATTCGGAGAAGTCCGAAAGAGATAAACATGTCCGGGCCCAAAAGGGAGGCCCGGAATGGCTTTAGGGAAGCCGGCCATGTGATGGCCGGCCAAGGCAATAGGGCCGGCCATGTGATGGCCGGCTAGGCCCTAAGTGGGCCGGCCAAGGAAGCCCATAAAGGGCTATGTTGGCCGGCCACACTTAAGTGACCCAAAGGAGGGTATTTTGGGTGTTGCCTAATAATTAGGTTTATGGAATCCTAGTCTGAGTCTAATACCTCTTCTAGGGACTTCTATATATACCTAATTATACAACCTAAAGAGAGAGGCAATTTCAGGAGAGAAATTCCCAAGTCTGAAAGAGTTTCAGAATATACATCTCAGAGAGAGAGAGAGAGAAAAGGAGTTTTCTCAAGTATCTAGTCAAGAAGAAGGAGTTCTTCATCTCAACCTTCAAGAAGGTCCTAGCTGACTGAAAGGAGGGAGTTCAAGTCATTATTCGGTGTCTCAAGTAGAGGAGCTACACTTGGAGCTCTTATCTTCCGAATACTGGTCGGGATTTAGTTCGTGGGAAAGCGATTAAGAGGTAATCTTCTTTCCAATCTAGTTCATTGGTATGTTCATGTATAGATCCTGGAATTAGTGTTAAACATGAGATGTTTGAGATTCCGCTACCAACACTAATAGACAATTAGGTGTATGAGATACACTAGGTTATTCCCCTACAGTGGTATCTTTGACTAGATGAATTAAATTCATACTTGAACAACTAGATATTAGTGTTTTTATGTTTAAATAGAGATTTAAACATGAGTTTGATGAGATCAAATTAGGGTTTTGGATGAGATTCATGACCTAGAAACACTAGAAACAAAGTTTTATGAAAAGAGTTTTCATAAACAAGTGTTAGGGTTTTAGAATTTTGATAAAAATCATCAAAACCATGAAGATTGGTTGATGAATTGATCAAAAACAGGACCTAACAGCAGCTGGAACAGAAAGAAAGAAAAGAAAAAGAAGTTGGAACGACAGGATTTCCTAAAAAGTTGGAAACCCTACTGGCCGGACCGGCCAGGACGCGTCCAGGACGCGTCCAGGCCGGACCAGCACGTCTCGGACAGACAGTCCGAGACAGATAGGGACACGGACTGGAAATCCCAGTCCGTGAAGGACCGGGAATCCTAGTCCGAGCTGGACTAGGAGTCCGAGACTCTCGGGTCTCGGACATCCCAGAGCGTCTAGGACGCGTCTGGGAATCCCAGTCCAACACGGACTAGGAGTCCGAGACTCTCGGGTCTCGGACGTCCCAGCGCGTGGGACGCGTCTGGGACATCCCAGTCCGAGACGGAATAGGATTCCGAGACAGGAGCGTCTCGGATATCCCTGACGCGTCTGGGACGCGCTCGAGGGAACCTATAAAGAGTCTCGGTCTAGGACCGAGACACTGGACGGGCGTCCGGATGCATCGAGGATGCGTCTGGAGCAACCAGAAGCATCTCGGATGCGACTGGAAGCTTCCAGACGCGACCAGGATGCAACCGGAGCATCCAGAAGCGTCTAGGACGCGTCTGGACGCGTCCAGGAGGCATCCCAGATGGGATGGCCTATCCGTCAGTACACAGAAGCGTCTGGGACGCGACTGTGAAGCACGGGTGCATCTCGGACCGAAAATCCGAGATGGCACGTGTGCTGTCCCGAGACCAGACACGTCTGGGACGCGTCTGGGAGTTCCAACAGCTCTCGGATTAAGCATCCGAGAGACATAAGAAGCGACCGGATGGTCTGGACGCGTCTGGGACGCGACCAGGACGCGTCTGGGACGCGACCAGGACGCGTCTGGGACGCGACCAGGACGCGTCTGGGACGCGACCAGGACGCATCCTAGGCATCTCACCCGAGATGCCTATGGTCTGTCCTAGGACAGAAGCGACTAGCTAGGCTAGGACGCATCTGCCCGAGAGACATAGCACGGCAGGAAGGTGCTGTCTCTAGGACCGGACCTTGACCAGGCTGAGTCAAGAGTTGACCAGAGACCAGTCAAGGGGCTTTGACCAGGGTTGACTCAGATCCTTTTGAGTGAGACTCAAGGGCCTTTTGGGCCGTGATCTGAAAGGGAGTTTTTTTTTCAGACTTTTCTCCCGGTTCCGAGCATAATTTTTCCGACTTAGACCCGGGTTAGAGGAGTACCCGAACGGAGTTTTTCCTTATTTTGGAAACAATTAAGGAAGAAACGTAATGTTCTAGTTTAAGTATTGAGAATACGGAACTTTAGAAACATTAGACATAGAGATGTCACAAATTCCCACGAATAGCTATGCGATAGCAAAACCTAGATACGTATCTAGGATACATACTTTATTTATTATGATTGTCATATTATTGTATGTATGGATATATGTGATTGCGTAGAATAGTATACCTTTAGATAGGATTATCGTTTCTTGTTCTAAGCGCAAGGAGTTGTGCCCGAATAATACTTAGAGTATAGGGTCTTAGAATCTATTGACGAACTGAATGATGAGATCATGGTTCAAGTGGGAGTAGTCAATAACTTAAAAGATGGGATCTTTTAAGGGGTAATACTAAGATTTAACAAATCATTACGCAAACCCACATAAACTTTTACGTAATAAATCATGAATGGTTATGCAAGAGTTCACAGTAACGCAACTTGATAAATTACGTAATAAGTCCCAAAAAGAATTTTGAGTAAAGCCTACCCAGATTAAGACACCTGTTGAGCCCTTGTTCATCGATGGTGGGTCATGCCAAAGCAGGGTGCCATCTTTTACCTCGGGACAATACGGGTAGATCTATGAAGAGGTCTACATGTCTAAATGGTTATTCTCAAACGAATCAGCAAAAGAGTTTTGGATTTCGAGGCTAAAGGACGATTTAATGTTTAAATCGTTAACCAAGAGTCATATGAGATATGATCAGTAAGGAGTTACTCACCCAGGAGGGTGAAGTTAAGGGCAGTGCCAAAGTACGCTTAGCTTCACAGGAATGGGATCTTGGAATTATATTATTCTAAGGGGACAACAAAAATAGAATAATATAGGCAAATTAGGAAAATTGCCAGGATAACAAGTTTAATCACTTTCGCATTTCTTACATGTAGTTTAATTATGACAACAAAAGAATCAAGCAGCATTCGCTGGCTTCTGGAAAAAGAAAAGTTGAATGGTGACAACTTTATGGTATGGGAAAGGAACTTGGGACTTGTCCTAAGATCCGAACATAAGGCGAACGTGTTAGACACACCTATTCCTGTTCTCAATGAAGATTCGACTGAACAAGAAAGGGAACAAGAAAGGAACATTCGGAAGAGATCCGAACCCATAACATGCCTCATGTTGGCAACCATGGAACCTAATCTTCAGGATAGGTTCATAGAGATGGATGCCTACACCATGATTCGACAACTTAGGAATTTGTTCCAAAAGAAGTCAAGAATGGAGAGGTATGAGATTTCAAGGACGATATTGGATATGCGTCTTGAAAAGGGAAAGCCTGTAGGGCCACATGTTTTCAAAATGATTAGTCTTTTTGAAAAACTGAATCGACTGGGAGTCGATAATGGCCGAGATTTTGCCACTGATATTATTTTGCATTCACTTCATAGTGGGTTTAATCAATTTAGAATGCACTATAATATGAATGGCTGGGACAAATCTCTAGAAGAACTACACGCTATGCTCCAAACAACCGAAGAGAACATTGTAATAGCTGAACCTAAGAAAGAAGTTCTAATGGTTCATAAAGAAAAGGGATTTAAGAGGGACGGGAAGCAGAAATTCAGAAAGAAGAAAACGGGTAAAGTGAAAGGTAAAGAAGTTGCCATGAACAAGAGTACCCATTCTGATTCCAAGTGTTTCTATTGCGATGGCACGGGCCATTGGAAGAGAAACTGTCCAAAATTCCTGGAAGATAGAAAGAACGGAGCTGGGAGTTCCGGTCAAGGTAAAAATTATTAAAAGTTGTTCAATTAAATACACATTCCTCAAGGTATGCGATACCTAAAAGACTCTTATCATTGTGAATGACAGGAGCGAGAGGGAGTTGAGTATTTAATTGAAGAGGAGATGAACCTGTCGAAAGCTGAGAAGGCAAGAGTTGCTGGAAAAGCTCAAGAAGGATCATAGACTCGATAGGCAATACTTTAAAGCAGTTTTAGTATTTCTTTTTCCTTTCAGAACATTGACTCTGTAATGAGATTATGGAAGTGAATAAAATATGAGATATTTTATGATGTTCTTAAAGGAGCCTATCTAACTTTTAAGTAAATTTTAACGAAAGATCCAACTTAGTCATTCTAAATCTTGTAAGAGTACAAGAGTTCAGTTAATCGTAGAAAACAATGTTGGACATGAAAGTCTGCGATTACTGAGATTAGAATGGACGTAAGACTTGATTGTGGAGGAGTTTTAGAAACAAATCCAAAATCGAGGAGTGGATCTAGATGACTAAAGAGTATGATGAGATCATAAGTTCGATAGTCGTCGGTCTTCCAAAACACAAAGTCTAATACGTATCTGCCGAACCACTAAAAACCTAAAAGCTATAGTGAATAATTGAGTCCATAGGATATGGATATTATTTTAGAAGGAGTTCTAAAATTATCAATTATTACAATGTCTAAAGAGTGCTAGACATAGGTTCTTCAAAAGAAGAACGGGGTTTTCTCGCCAAACATCGGAACACAATGAGATTGTTGCTCTCGATGGTGTCTTCATTAAAAGGAGGGTCCTTCTAAAGAAGACAAGTGGGAGGAAAATTCGAATGGGATTCGATAAAGAGCAACAACAGGAAGTAAGGAGTTACTTGCCTTGATTAAAAAGAGAGTAAGAGTTACTCGGCTTAAAACGAAAGAGAGTAAGAGTTACTCATCTTACGTGACAAGGGATGTCGACTTGAATGGTTCAAAGAGACGATCGCCTAGAAACTTCTTAAGGAGTTAAGAAGGTTGCTCAAAACCCCAAAGAATCTTTAGAAGATTCAAAAGAACTATAGCAGAAACCACTCTGAAATTGGATCGGAAATCCAAAGAGATAAGAGTAAGAATGGTTAAATCTTGTGAGACAAGAAGGTAAGTGGGAGTGAAACAAGAGTTGTTTCAGGTCCTGTATGTGGGAGACATACAAGAAAGGACAAGAAGACGAGGGTGAATTAACCATGGGCATCAAAAGTCTATGGAGATAGACCTGAGATGATAAAGACTCGTTCAAAAGGAGTTTTGGAGAGGTCTGAATAAGAAATTCTCTTGGAGAGAAATTCTACCCAACTCCCGTGATATACACAGGAGAGACACTTATGTAAGAAAAACATAAGAACGATCATGAGATGATTGTTGTTTACCCGTACATCTAACAGGTACTTGGAGTACGGAAAGATGTCGTCGCCCATACAAGTCAGAAGATTGAAGAAAGTCATAAAAGTAATCTTCCGAAAATAAAGATAGGAATCTTTTAGGAAGGGCTAACAGATGGGAAAGAGTTTTCCATGCTGGGAGTCGTTACTTAACTCTACTAGATAAGAAAGTAAAATTAGAACTTGGGAAGTGCTAATTTCAGTGGGAGAAAACTGATAATATCTTAACAGCTTACGAAGAGTTCGAAAGCAAGATAATTACAAAGCGAAGTGAAAAGGAAACTAAACTGTCACCTTAGAACGATCATGAGATGCTCGGGTCTAAGGAATTAGGATCCAGGAGGAGAATCCTAAAAAGACTTGTAAAATTGAGAACGTGAAGGAGTTCACGCGGGTGCTCAAATTTTACAAACTCTTGTTATCCGAAATAAACTGGGTTTATTTCGTCATCTAAATTGTGGTTTAGAATTTAGACGACAGTCCAAAAGGATGGAGTGTTCCAGGTAGGTTTATTAGATACGTGATCTAATGAAAGAAACCCTACTGAGTGAACATGGAAGCACATCATCCTACCATCCCTAGTCCAGGTCATTAGTTGGACAATAATGACTTATGAAGACTAGCATGAGTGTTTGACAAGATAGCGCTGTTTCTTGGGCTATGGGAATAGGAGTATTCAAAGGTCAACTTCATGGGTGTACTTCAAGAGTTGAAAATACACTGGAAACCCGCCGAATGAGAGTACTTCAAGAGTTGAAGTTATAAGATGTCATAACTCTCATTTAAGCAAATTGGAGAGATTCCTCAAAACATGAGTACTCACTCAGTTTATGGAAGGAATGTCGAACTTTGGTACCGTCAAACGCCATCCGTAAAAAGTGGTTATAAAAGCGGCATACTGGGGGAGACAGGATAGACATGAAATTGAGTGGGAGTACAAGAATGGATTATGTTTTCCTGAGTAAAATCAGGATAAAGTATCTCCGGGCCACTTGATGAGAAACAACTGAAAAATGCATGGCCGTGCTCAAACGGATTAAGAGTTAATCGTTTGGATTGGAAGTTGTTCTCGGGATCAAGAGAGTCTGATAAATATGACATATCAGATGAGATACGAAAAAACATGGGAATCGAGCATTGCACTTGTTCTAAGTACAAGTGGGAGACTGAAGGATATGGTGCCTGAAGTCTGAAGGAATGGTATCCTTCCGAAGGAGTGTCCTTCGACCAAGGATGCAATGCGTGCAATTTGGCTATTAGGATCTTAATGACCTTATTCGGAAGATCATTAGTCCGGTCCAATTAGGGGTCGTAATGCTTAGCTAGAAGCCAACTACGATCGTCGAATCAAGAGTTGATTCGCGGCTAACATAGACCGGATCCTACAAGGGTTACACAACAGAATAGTGATTTGAACGGAGAGAATTGACTAGATGGATGATGGCAAATAAGTGGATTGGATCCGTTATTGGTAAGTCCAGAAAGATTCGGAGAAGTCCGAAAGAGATAAACATGTCCGGGCCCAAAAGGGAGGCCCGGAATGGCTTTAGGGAAGCCGGCCATGTGATGGCCGGCCAAGGCAATAGGGCCGGCCATGTGATGGCCGGCTAGGCCCTAAGTGGGCCGGCCAAGGAAGCCCATAAAGGGCTATGTTGGCCGGCCACACTTAAGTGACCCAAAGGAGGGTATTTTGGGTGTTGCCTAATAATTAGGTTTATGGAATCCTAGTCTGAGTCTAATACCTCTTCTAGGGACTTCTATATATACCTAATTATACAACCTAAAGAGAGAGGCAATTTCAGGAGAGAAATTCCCAAGTCTGAAAGAGTTTCAGAATATACATCTCAGAGAGAGAGAGAGAAAAGGAGTTTTCTCAAGTATCTAGTCAAGAAGAAGGAGTTCTTCATCTCAACCTTCAAGAAGGTCCTAGCTGACTGAAAGGAGGGAGTTCAAGTCATTATTCGGTGTCTCAAGTAGAGGAGCTACACTTGGAGCTCTTATCTTCCGAATACTGGTCGGGATTTAGTTCGTGGGAAAGCGATTAAGAGGTAATCTTCTTTCCAATCTAGTTCATTGGTATGTTCATGTATAGATCCTGGAATTAGTGTTAAACATGAGATGTTTGAGATTCCGCTACCAACACTAATAGACAATTAGGTGTATGAGATACACTAGGTTATTCCCCTACACATGGATCATTTTCCAAATAAAATTTTGAATGGTAGGGTTCATGTTACTTTTTTTCCAGAACAATTTCCAAGGAAAATCTTGGTTTGTAGAAGGTAAATGATGTAATGTGTCGATTTGCTTATAATATGACTTTGTGCTAAATTTTCCATCATCCTTCGGCAACCAAATAAGTCGATCTGTATGAGTTTGATCTTAGATATGTATATTAGCAATAGCTTCTGCAGTGATCTGATCAAAGTGTTGTTCAATAAGTTTCATATTCCATCTCTTAGGTTGTTGTAACATGAGATTTGAGACCCAGAATATGTTCGAAGGAAGGTCCTTTATAATTTTTGGTGCATGATCCGCTGTTTCAAGAATCCATGGATCCATCATAATCTTTATTGTAGTACCATCTCCCACTTGCCAAATAACATTCTTATGCATCGTTTCTTTTGTTTGATTCATCGATTTCCATAAAGTAGAAGAATTTGGTAAAGATTGTAATGACCAGAAATCATCCTATTTAGCTTTGAGTAAACGGATCCAAATTGCATTAGAATTTGTAAGGAATCGCCACACTAGTTTACCAATAAGTGATTCATTAACCTGTTCTAGAGAGCGGATGCCTAGACCACCGTTGTTTTTGGGACTACATAATATATCCCAATTGATGAAATGAATTTTGCTTTCTTCAGGCGAATGACCCCACCAGAAATTTCTTTGAATTTTTTCTAAGTTCTGAATAATTCCTTTGGGTATTGATGGGCCTAAAAGGTTACCCTAAAAGGTCACCACCCGCAAGTATACGGGCGTCAAGTGATAGTTCCGGTAAGACCGGTTCGTTCCTCAGAGACTAAGTTAAACTAAATTCTAACCTTAAAACTATTGAGATTTAAAATTGGTTTGATGGTGGTAAAGTAAAAATAAAATATAAAACTGAAAAATAAATAAAGAAATAAGTCGGTATTCAGAAAAAGGGAACTTAGGGTTTTCGAATCCGTCTTCCTAAACTTCTAACGACAATTTAATTTTGATCTAATTAGAGAGTTCTTTATATAACTCAGGTTTTAGTCCATGAACGGTCTAAAAACCCGGAAGATTTTATCGTTAAAATGGTAAAAACTTTAATAAATTATCGAGAAAATAATTATTATGACTTCATCTAAAACCCTAGATATAAAATATTTAGCTACTCATGCTAGAAACGATAAATATTTGAATTAATATAAGAAAAAGAAGAAAGAAACTTACTTTTCTGCGATTTTCTTCACCAAACAGACCCTTAAGGAGTTGATTTCCGTCTGTTTTTCCTGGAAACATGCCAAACGCACCCTCTGGGAAAACGATTTTCTCGTCTTCCCAGAAATGGTTTCCCTCTGGGAAATTTATTTTCTCATCTTCTTCAACCTTCTTTCTCTCTCTAATCTCCTGTTTCTCTCTTTTCTCTTACTCTAATCTCTCTTTCTATGTTATCTACTTCTCTCTCACTAAGAAACAGGAACAAAAAAAGAAAGAAAAAGAATAAAACTGAGATTTAATTGATGTTCAAAACCGAGTCTCTCTCTACAATATCTCTCTGTCTCTCTCTCTAACTTTCTCTCTTCCTCTGTAATTTCTCTCTCTTTCTCACTAAGAAACAGAGTTTTCAAAGAAAAACAAAAATCAAAGTTAAAAACAATTCGAATTATAAGCTCTCGGTTTCTCTCTCTCTCTCTACTTTCTTCTTCAAACCATGATCCTCCTTCTCTGTTAATAAAAGTCTCCCTTAGCTCTTTGTTTCTGCTCTGTTTTATAGACAAAAGAGCAATCGAAATCCCTCCTCTATTTCTGTTTTGATTTCTTGCCGAGAATATCTTCTTCAATCTCTCTCTCTCGATTTAAATTTAAACTCCACTCACCTTCTTTCTCTCGGTCTTCTCTGAAACAGCTTTCATAAGCATTAGATAGAGACGAGAGAGAGAAGGAGATAATTTGTTTTGATTCTCTCTCTCTCGGTTATAAGGATATCTCCTTGAATTTGAATTTGATAAAAGATAAGGGAGGGAGAGAGACAGAACCGGAGCTGGTTATAGACGACATATTCAGTGTGTTGCGGCCGGTTGAATCTGGTATGACACGACTCCTCGGATTAGAACATGTGGACGGAGAATGTATAGACCGTTAGATCGAGCATAGGAGTATTGAAGTAACTTGCGCCGGGTTGCACGGAGTGAGTGTCTTAGGAGTTATCCCGAATACAACCTGCGTGACCACCAATATACCGAAATATTCACCCTCACCTCCAGCTTGCACGCCACGTGTCTCTGATAGTATATGTTGACTTTTAGTCAACTGATTTGACTCGGACTTTGACCTGGTCTAACTTTGTCATCCGGACTCCGATCTGACTTCTGCTTTCGCCTACGGACTCGTCATGGACCCCTCTTCTCATCCGAGCATTAATCTTGACCAAGAAGTCAGAATCAACAAATGACCAAAATGCCCTTAGTCTGTATTCTTTTCGACTTTATCCGTTTTGCACGCGTAACTCTGTAAAAAGGTACCTGAACATAAAAGAGAGTAATTCGTGAGAGTAACTGCTCTAGAGAGACTAACTCGTCTAAATTAAGAGACTCAGATGGGACATTTTCATGTCTCATCAGGTATCATTTGATAACTGAAGGGATATGTGCAATAAGAGTTGAGAATAGATTTTATTAATACCGTTCTTCCAGCTTGAGAAATGAATTTATGCTTCCATCCTGCTAGAGCTTTATCATATTTATCTGCTAGCCATTGATGACTTTGAATTCTGTTGCTTCTTTGAAGTAATAATGATCCCAAGTATTTCGCCTGGTCTGTCATTTTAGGTGCAGAAAGGTCGGTGCAGAATTTATCTTGTATGAATTGAGGGACCCCAGAGCTAAAGAACAGTGAAGATTTCTCGAAGTTCACCTTCTGTCCTGAGAACTCAGAGTACTCCTGCATTACATCTCTTATTGCAAGTAAATTTTGATCAGTAGTATTGCCAAATAGTATAAGATCGTCAGCAAAAAGAAGATGTGTAATACTAGGGCAGCCTCTATTAATCTTGTAACCGATAAGTCTGTTCTGAGACTCATAATATGAAATAAGAAGAGAGAGGGCCTGAGAGGATAGAATAAAGAGATAGGGTGATAACGGGCACCCTTGTCTCAATCCCCTGGAAGAATTAAAATTCCCGTAAAGTTGGCCATTAATTTTAATCCTAAAAGAAGGGGTAGTAATACAAGACTTAATGAGGCCAAGGATGGAGCCATTAAAGCCGGTGGCCCTAAGAACAGCCTCCAAGAAGGACCAATCAACCCTATCGTAAGCCTTAGCCATGTCCATCTTGAGACAAAAGGCTCCATTTTTTGAAGTGGAATTTTGCATAGAATGAATAAGTTCTTGCACGATAACAACATTATCAACAACATTATCAACTAAGTCCAAGTACCGACTCTTTGTCTCTCTTTCAACAAAAAAAATCTAAGTAAAAAAATATAGTAAAACTTTTTTTTTAAGTCCAAGTATTACTTTTTTTGTTAAGTCTTTTTTATGTTTGTTCCTTTTGTAGTATAAAGTTCTCATAAAATCTAACCTAGGTGATTTTAGTTTTTAAATTTAAATAACCAAGGTGGGTAATGGGGTTGTGGTTGGTTTTTTCGTTGCTGGCGTTTTTGTGGCGGGCAGTGTTCCCGTTTCACTGGTCGTGTCGTGCATGGGCCATTCCGTGGCGTTTCTACGTTTCCAACGGGTCTAGACTATAGAATCCCAGCCCCATTACAGAACGCCTGCCCTGTGACGGGTCGACACGGCACAGAACGGGTCGTTCCGTGTCGTTCCGTGTTCTTAAATAAACGGGTTGTGCCGGTCCGTTTTCGTGTCGGCAAGGCCCGTTGGCCACCACTAGAAATGATAGAAATAAATGCAATCGTATATAACAAGACTCTTTAACCATCATTAAGCATAAAAAAAGATGCTATCTTGCGGGTTATGCATTTACATGACACCTTTAAGAGAGAAATTAAAATAAATATTAGAATAACACTATTGAAGACGGATTTGTAACAAAATTTGTTAATTTGAGGGGTAAGATTGTTCTAATAACATGATCTAAGGAGTAAAGTTGAAATTATTTATTGAGAATTACACCCACAGTATTGTTGGCGCCCCCTTTTATTCTTGTTCTGTTTCTAAAAGTTGTCTTTAGGAGCGCTGATAACACTCTACAAAGGCGCTTTTAGAATTACCCACAAATAAACCCTACTTCTAAGCAATGGGTGAATTGGTGGATTATGCAGCAATGCCCTTCTCTAATAAACAACTTATTTACCTATTTTTATCAAAAAAAAAAAATGGAATTAAATACCTGACGAATAAAGATTATCCACGTGTCAAAATCAGAATTGACAAACACAAGAAACCCTAATTCATCGAATATGAGCAACGTTTATTCTCACGCATAGCCGCGTATGAGAGTGGAAGGAAAGAGGAAGGAGCGTATGAGACGCTATAAATAAAGAGTAGTTTCGTCTTCATTCTTCTCAAAGCAATTCTTTCTCCCATTTTATGGGCTCACTCATGTGGGATGTCTTTTAAATCTATTTTTCACACTAATTTTCTCTCTCTCTCAATTTCTTCTTTCTTCTTCTCCATTTTCTCTTCTCTATCTCCGATTTGATTTTGATTCATACATATATTTCTAGAGAGAGAAAGAGATGGCTAAGTATATGGAGTTAATTGAATCAGGAGTAAGAATCGCTGCTAGAATTCACTCTCACTGCCCTCAAACTGCTCGGTTATACTATCATCCACCTACCAACAACCACGCTGACGACAACCACCAGGTCCATGTCTCTACCGGCGCCGCTGCCTCCTCTTCTGCTCCGGCGAAAGGATTACTTCCTACTGACGTATCATCCCTAATGGGTGGTGGTGGTGGAAATAGAAACAGAAGTAATGGGAATTGTGGAAGCAAAGCTCTTGGGATTGGTGGTTTTGATTCTACCAAATTTGAATTCAGATCTATTGTTGGATGAATTTATTTGTAATTGTATAATAAACCCCTCCATATAAAGGGTAGGAGACAAAAAAACCCTAAATCCTTTTTATACACATTTGGGTAAAAATAATTCTTTCCAGATTTTCTTCTTTCTTCTCTGTTCTGTTTCTGTCTCTCTCTTTATAGAAATATTGATTTTAGATTCAGATCTTACTGTTGAATGAATTTATTTATAAAAAAGAGGTTTTTTCAGATTATAATGTCTTCTTCTCTTATGATAAAATTTAGTTGTTTGTTCCTAAATTGAAAAATAAGAAAGTTTTTATAGCTGCAAATCACATAAAGGTTGATGTCTTGGAAAAATAAGAACATTTTTATAGCTGCACATCACATAATCAATGAAATTGGTTGGTCTTTCAACAAAAATAAAATTGGTTGGTGCATATAAAAAACTTCGGGTGGTTCTTGAAAGATTTGAGTGCTTGTGTAACCAAACCAAACATCTCGGGTCGTTGGCTAGACTTGTGATTAAGTCATACATAACCAGCTATTTTTACATCATGACATCTTAGGTGCTGTTTGTTTTTTTGTTTGTATCTGAATCTGAATTTGCTGAATCTAAATTTTCTGAATTGAATTGGCTGAATCTGAATTTGCTGAATTATACTATAAATTAGATGTTTGTTTTTCGGTCTGAATTTTTATGTCTGACTTAAGCTTTTGACAATTATACCCCTAGTTAGTATTTTGGACGAAAAGGGAAAGAAAACCTATTTTTCTCATTCTTGCGTAACAAACAAACCCTAAACCTTTGTATTAGGGTTTCTCTTTCTTATGACCCTCCAACAAAAACAACCAACAACCATATGCTTCCCTCCCTCTCTCTCTCTCTTTTTGAATGTGTAGGATTCATCCTTGAAGAAACGAACTTGGGTCGACCAAACCTTGAAGAATATTTAACTAGTGGTTTCATCCATAAATCTCATGAGAAGCTCCGCCTGTAAATCCCTTCTCTCCCACTCTCTCTCTCTCTCTTTCTACTCATGTGAAGATTTGAAAGTTTAACCATCGCCAGATCCGGCAAGAGTTTCGAAGAAAATGGGTACCCTCGCCAGATCCGACAAAGGTTTACAGATCTCATAAGATGTTGGTTCTGTGTATCGTGGTTTGTGGTGGTGGGTGGTGTTAGTGTATGGTGGTTTGTGTTGGTGGTGGTGGTTTGTGTTGGTGGCGGTGGTGTGTGGCGGTTTGTGTTGGTTTTGTGCCGGTAAAATGTGGTAGTTTTGCTGACGGTTTTGCCGGTGGTGGTGCTGACGGTTTTGCCGGTGGTGGTGGTGATTCACTGTTGGTATAAAAGAATTTATAAAATATAGGGGCATAAACGTCATTTGTCCCATTTCAGCACTTGGGTATACTTTTCAGACTTGTTTTGAAGTCTGAAAAATGTGACCTCTTTTTCAGCCAATTCAGACCTTGGTCCAATTCATCCACATTTTCAGATTTTCTCAAAGTTAAAAACAAACATCTGAAATCTGAATTGAAATCCAATTCAGATTTCAGATCTGAAAAAACAAAAAAACAAACAGCACCTAAGGTAATATTCTAAAA
Source organism: Eschscholzia californica (assembly GCF_041429995.1). Classification (NCBI taxonomy): domain Eukaryota; kingdom Viridiplantae; phylum Streptophyta; class Magnoliopsida; order Ranunculales; family Papaveraceae; genus Eschscholzia; species Eschscholzia californica. The sequence goes on from NW_028238198.1 coordinate 43,027,995, forward strand.
AATATACTCTCCTCGTTATATAGATTAGATGGGATAATTTAGAGCATCTCGAATGCAAGACTCAATCTTAAAAATCTTTAAGGTCACATAATATTTTTGTAATTTTTGCTCAAACACCAACTCTGATGCCATTTTGAATCTCTAAAAATGATGTGAATGGAGACATCTCGAGAGACACTCAATTTCTAGAGTGTCATCTTCATGTATCTTTAATTGTTCAACTCATCAATAGATTTCAAGTCTTCATATATTTTCAAAGTAACCAACTATTTATAAAAACTATTATACCAAAATAAGTAAATATAACAAGTTTCAAGTTTTGCATTGAGACACAAAATAATTGAATATCTCTATTTTCGTCACGTAAAAAGGAAAAAAATCTCAACCCGATCTTTACAAATTAGATTAATATAGATTTTTTTTCTGAGTTTTGCATGGGAAGTGTTCTTAGAACCATAAATTGGATCTCTCAACCCTAGCACTCTCAACGGGTGCAGACTTGGGTGAGACCATTCAAACAAAGGACCCATCCAAATACAAAAGAGTTTGATACTTCCCAGCATGTGCAAAATGCTTTTAGCCTAGGAAATGATCACCCACCCACTGACCCACCACATAGGCAGGCAACCAAGAAGCGGACGCGGCGACCTTGTTTGGGGGCAAGAAAATAAGGCATCTACTAGGGGAGGGCCGTCTGTTTGGAATTTCTAATAAAGAGGTCAACCTTGGTATAGACTAAGGGAGGGCCGCCCAGTTTTTATTCTTTTCTATTACTACTACTTTTAATCTCAAAAGATAAAATAAAGAAAAATAGGTGATGTGAATTTGGAGGGTGGTCATATTATAAAAGTCATAAAAAAAATTAGTCTTGATTCTTTTCCTCTAGTGTTTGTTTACCAATCCACTAAAACTATTAAATTCATTGGGAATAAGTCTCTTGAGAATTAGTTCAACAAAAAAAAAAAAAAAGTCTCTTGAGAACTTTCCCAATACAAAATTTCTTTGGGTTGTTCCTTTGCCTTCAAGTTTTCTTACTACTAATTTAACAAAGAGATAATGTTTTGATGTAAATATCATATTAAATAATATCTTTAGTGATGCATTTATGACATATTCAATTTTTTTGATGTGCTTTAGAACAGTAAACGTCAATTTTACTTCCAATGGACGACAATTACGATAATATTCACCAATAATTCGCATCAAAATTTAGGTTTGAGCATGTTTTCCAAAAGAAAAAAAAAGTTTAGTATAGTTTTAATAGAATATTAAAATGATATGATAGTGTTGCCCATTTGTTGATCTTTCAACATTAATCATTGTGTGTAGTGTTTTAACATGGACTATAATCAGAGAAGGAACCAAAGGTGGGATTCCCCTTAAACCCAAGCCCATCAAATATTACCAAAATCAATTTAAGCCCAGTCTCCAAATAGCCTTAACTCTTAACACCATTATGTAAAGGAAGGGAAATATTAGGGGCAGAATGAATTTTACAATTGGCACACACTACCTTTCTTTGGCGTAGTCCAAAGACTTTGACTAAACACACGCGAAATCGATGAACAGTTGTCGGAGTGGAAGGTTTTTTTGCGACGGGTCAATGGAGAGAGAGAGAGAGAGTGACATGGAGCTACTGGCAAAAGTGCGAGAAAACAAATTTAAATACCTTGAACTTACACCATTACTTCACGTCTTCACTTGTAAGAGGTACTCTTAAAGAGGGAAAGAGTTGGAGTGTGATTTAAAGAGAGAGTGTTGTTAGAGAGATATTTGTAGAGAGAAAGAAAGAGTGGTCGTCAGTCAAAATGATGGGTGCCTATAAACGTGTGTGCCACTTGTGACGTCCCGTGCCCCATATATAGGCACAAACACGCCCCGACAATTAACAAACTAGACTAAAATCCGGCCGAGTCTCCTCTGTAAATCGGAACGGTCGCACCTGTAAAACATGTCATGCAAATCATTCGCATACACAAACACAAACGGAAGCTAAAAATGAAACATAACTCAACTAACAATTCTGGTTCCAAGCCGAACCACTAGAACTAGGTTAACTCATCCTGCACACAACCTTACATCCCTATACAACCTATGTGGTACATATATAAAAATATAACTTTGAATCTAACTGTAGAATTAGTTATGCTCGTTACGCTTCCGTTCTTCAAATATAACGACACCCTTAATTACACCTCGTATATAAAAAAAATGCAGACAGCTCAACGGCTCTGATGGAACCAATCTTCCTAGAGATCTTTAGTTTTCCATATGGCAGGATTTGGACGGCTAAGATGTTTTAGATATAAATTTAAGTATATTAGAACCAGAAACAAGTTATCATGATAATAGATAGAGAAAAACTTTCAAATACCTTATCTTCTCTCCTGCTTTAGAAAAACAGAGGAAAGGAAGAGTTTTAATTGTCCACATCTCCAACCCCAAGGGAAATAAAATATCTTCCACATAAATAACATTATAAAAATCTCATCTTTCTTCTTCCTCCAAGAAATTTCACAAAATCATGGTTTCCCCTCTGTATTCTTCATCATCATCCAACCACCATTCTTCAAATCTTCACTCAATTTCTTTCCATTACAACTCACTGAGACCTAAACCATCATCAATTCTAACCCTTCCTATACCAACTTCTTCTTCTCATTCACATTATCTTAAGAAATTTAGTTTGGGTCTTGTATCAAATGATACAGTAATGGTAGAGAAAGAAACCAAAGAAGAAATATGTCTTGAAAACTTAGTCATTGAGTCTGCTAGAAATGTTGTTTCATTTGATATTAATGAAGTAGAAAGAGAAGTGAATTGTGGGTTCTTTAGTGATTTGGGTTGTGTTGTTAATGTGGTTAATAGTAGGGACACTATTACTAGTAAGAGTGTTCACCGAAGAAGGAAGCGACGGAAGAAGGCAGGTGTAGTAATCCGCGATTATATCGGGGATGATTCCGGAAATGAATGGATTCAACAACAACCACATTCATCTTCTACTTCTTCTCATTTACCTCTAACAACAAGAGAAGAGGCAGAACTTTCATTTCATATCCAGGTATAGATTTCTCCCTCCCTCTTCGCCAATGAGGATTAGAGACGGGTACGTTCATATAATATGTGAATGACATAACAATGTGTCATGTGACACTCTTTTAAATTACGTATTCAAAGTTCACCTTTCATACTAGATTTTTACAATTTGAATATGTGGTTCACAAAACGTAACCTCAGTAATTTTAAGTTTTTAAAATGTTGCATTAGAGATGTCGTCTTTTGAACGTAAGATCTCAATCATGTCATTTAGAAGAGAGAATCTCGATTGAGACTTGACACATAGGACGATTAGAATTTTGCGTTGGAGATGCTCTTAGTGAGTGAAAGTAATCGTTATCATTATTTAGTGCTATTTTCTTTAGTTGAATGGCGAGCTTGCTGGGTGGTCTTAGGTCTCTCTTCACGTAAAAACTAGATCAAGAGGAGAGCCGACCACCCTAGAAACAACCACAATTGAGCAATTTGAATGCTTGTTTTAATAATTATGTTACTTTACTCCTAGACCCTAGTCCTAGAATAGTCTTTACTTTTTTTTTTTGATGAGATGAATAGTCTTTACTTGTAATGTTATATACGAAATGAGAATATAATAGAGAAGATACTTAATGGGGCAGGAAGGAGCACGTTTAGAAACAGCAAGAAGAAAAATAAGGGAGAAAATAGATAAAGAACCAACAACATCAGAATGGGCTGAAGCTGTAGGAATGAAGCGAATTAGGCTTGAAGAAACAATTTTAAGGGCACGAAATTCTAGAGATAGAATCATTCTAAGCTATAGGAGACTTGTTGTCTCTATTGCCATTGCTTATCAAGGCAAAGGATTAACCCTTCAAGACCTCATTCAAGTAAGTAATATGAAAGAGAGTCGTATCAATACCTCCTCCTATTTATCACTATTGAATTCTATCGAAATTTTTTCGTTCTTTTTATTTTACACTAGTAATATATTTCGGTTTCTTAATTGAATAGGAGGGCAGCATTGGACTACTACGAGGGGTAGAAAAATTTGACCCGGAAAGAGGATATAAGATGTCAACTTATGTTTATTGGTGGATTAAACAAGGTGTTATCAGAGCCATTGAGAAAAAGTCAAGAATTATTAGATTACCGGTACGTTAACACCCCTTAGAGATCGTTTACATTATCAGACGTACTTACTTTCAAGTGTGGAGAAGCAAACACTAGAATTTAGAGGTAATTGATCGAGTGGAAAACAAGATTAATTGATTAATTAGTGAATATTGGATGGTTAGCTTGTTATGTGTAGGGAAGCATGTGTGAGATGGTAAGAAGAATTGCAAAGGCTAGCACCACATTAACAAGAAGGTTAGGGAGGTGGCCCACTTATGATGAGATTGCTAAGATGATCGATGTCGATGTCTCCATTGTACGGCTAGCATCCGAGAGTAGTAGACCTCCAATCTCATTGGATCAAGCTTCCACAACCCTCCATGGATGCGTAACACTACAGGTTTGATATTGATCTTTTCTTTGCAAGCTAGTTTTCAAAGAGAGTTAGGTAGTGTTTGCTTCTTTCTCTAAGTTAGATCTAAAAGCTGACTCGAAGTTAAAATTGACTCGGGTAAGATTTCAGAAAAAACGCGGCTCTAACTATTTAAGCACCTATTTGTTTCTTACTTATGTTTGGTGTTTGTGGAAAGTATAATAGGATATCATACCAGCACCAGAAGAAACAAGGCCAGACACAATGGTGGAGAGACAAGAAATGAAGCAAGATTTGCATAAGCTTCTTAAGAAAGTATTGAGCCAAAGGGAAGAATTTATATTGAGATTATGTTTTGGGCTAAATGGGGAGACACCTCGATCCTGTGATGAAATTGGAAGAGTATTAAACCTTTCGAGGGAGAGGGTTAGACAGATTCGAGTGCTTGCTCTATCAAAACTTCGGGAGGAGCCGAATGTATTAGATAATCTCAGAGTATATATCATGTAAATACAATTATTAAGGGTTTATAATGTAATGTTTGTTCATAGATATGTTCTTCAAACACGGCCAACCCTATACGAGGACTAACTGCCCAATATACAATTAAGTGGAACTTTCTTACAACTAGAGATGTAATCAAACATTATTTTTGAACCAAAGTTAACTTAAAAGGGAAACAAAAAGTCCACTTTTCTTACCCTCATTCCTAGATCTAATTGCCTCATATTGACTCAGATTTAACAACCTATTTAATATGTCTATTAGCTTCTAGCTAATGTTGTAGTGCATGAGGAAACACTTAAACAAACTCATTTTTTTTCCTTGTGGCAAGCTATCTTTGTCCCAATTACAAACTAGTGAGTAATGACTATAATATGGTTCTTGTTCATGAATTTATTTGTTCATCGTCGGATTAGTGACATACATAACTTGTCCGCGGAGAACATGAAATATAACGATTACAAGGCTTAGTTTAGCTTAAAGTAAGTTATATGCTAGTTATTTAAAGTGCTTATTAGAAATTATTTGCTAACTGGGGCGGCGAGGGTTTCACTAGCTCGTCTCAGTCTTGTCTATACTTTATCCGGTCCTAATTTTGCTTCACTTTCTCGTCCAATTTATTTCTCCCGTTTCCCAAACCCATTTCATTAGGGGCTGACCGGGAGTGCGGGACAGGATGGGGTGGGACGGGAACCCAATGGGTTGACCTGAATTACCATCTCTACAAAAGTGCCTAAAGAGTGCTTGCTTATATCCAAATGTGGTGCCTATAGAATTTCCAACCTACTAAATGATTCAGTTTGTGGGCCTAACTATTGGGTTAGGAAAATAAACCCTGGAGGAGAACTAGGGCAACGGTAGTCACAAACATGCAAAAAGGTTGCTCTATAAGTACTCATTTAGGGTTTCGTTGGATATGTCTTTAGCTGGAGGTAGACGCTGAAAGAGAAGAACTCTCAGGTAACAGAGATTTCTGTACTCTTCTACGCTTCTACCCTTACTGATCTTCATCATTCTTGTATGTTACAGTTTTATCCTCACTAGGGTTTATTAATTCATGAAAGATTGAATACATTTTCTTCATAAAAACTTAGTCTCTAGGGCTAGGCAAATGGAATCGAAATGATATCTCTCTTTCTCTCTCTATTTGAATGCAAAATGTTTTCAAGTCGTACATGTATTTCGATCCATTTACGATACTTAATCATAAAATTCTGATCTTTATATTGCTCTCACTGATGAAAAAATCGTTTTTTGATGATATTTCTTGTATTATTGAGCTTGCTATCAGCTCATTGTATTATATTGTTTTGTTCGAGATTTTGTGTTTTAGGGTTTTGTTTGAGATGATGTATTTTAGGGTTGTGGTGTATTGAAAAAGTTCATATGTGATCTCAGGTTGAAGAAGGAAAATGTCTCACAGGAAGTTTGAGCACCCTAGGCACGGTTCTCTTGGTTTCCTTCCAAGGAAGCGTGCTGCACGACACAGGGGAAAGGGTAATCTATCATTGAAACTCTCTGTTTGTCTCATACTTAGTAGTAGTTCACAAGTTAATTCGTTCTTCAATTATAAGTTCATTTTCATCTGTTTTCATGGTTATTTGGTTTAGTTATCGAGTTTAAAAGGGTACTTCTTTGGAATTCAACTGCTCTTAGAAAACATAATTTGCTGATGGAAATCAAAAACATTTTTTACTTGTTAGGTTTATAATATAAATAAGATTTGTTTACGAAAGCAACAACTTTAATGTGTTTTTTGTGTATATTGTTCAAAATCCTTATTCAACTTATAAGTAGAGTCATGTCTTCTCAACTGTTTATCAGAGGTTTAATGGTCCAGTTAAGAATAGGTCTAATGTCTTCATTTTTTGTTAAAACAGTGAAGGCCTTCCCCAAGGATGACCCAACTAAGCCATGCAAGCTTACTGCTTTCCTTGGTTACAAGGCTGGTATGACCCACATTGTCAGAGAAGTCGAGAAGCCTGGTTCCAGTAAGTTTCTATCTAACTTGTGATTTATTTGTATAATATAAAATGCCTTGTGTAGTTTGTGTGGATTTTATATACGTATAGCTGATTTGAGGCTTTCTTCAATTTAATTACTTGAACATGAAGATGGATTTTATTTCATTTGCAATTTTTGTACTTGTTATGAGAATTCTTCCAGTTTTAATTGTTAATGGTGAATCTCATATCATGTCATTTCTGCTTTTAGAACTTCACAAGAAGGAAACCTGTGAGGCTGTGACCATCATTGAAACTCCTCCAATGGTTGTTGTTGGATTGGTGGCCTACATCAAGACTCCTCGTGGTCTTCGTTCGTTGAACACTGTTTGGGCACAACATTTGAGTGAGGAGGTGAGAAGAAGATTCTACAAGAACTTTGCCAAATCAAAGAAGAAGGCTTTCACAAAGTATTCCAAGAAGTACGAGACTGATGATGGAAAGAAAGATATCCAGTCTCAGCTTGAGAAAATGAAGAAATATGGAACCATCATCCGTGTTTTGGCACACACCCAGGTATATTACACCTTTTAAGAAAAAGGCTCGCATGACTCGATTTCCTATTGTGTATTTTCTGTAATCTATCACCACTACCATTGGAACCGTCATTGTTTTGTATAAAATTTAATTTGGTGGCGTCTGTTCGAAATACAGATTCGCAAAATGAAGGGACTAAAACAGAAGAAGGCACACCTGATGGAAATCCAAGTGAATGGAGGAACTATTGCTGACAAAGTTGATTTTGGTTATGGATTTTTTGAGAAGCAGATCCCTATTGATGCAGTTTTCCAGAAAGATGAGATGATTGACATCATTGGAGTGACAAAGGGTAAAGGTTACGAGGGTGTGGTTACTCGTTGGGGTGTTACCCGGCTACCACGTAAGACTCACAGGGGTCTTAGAAAGGTAGCTTGTATTGGAGCATGGCATCCTGCCAGGGTATCCTTCACAGTTGCCAGGGCTGGACAGAACGGATACCATCACCGTACTGAGATGAACAAAAAGATCTACAAGCTTGGCAAGACTGGCCAAGAGACTCACACTGCCATGACTGAGTTCGACAGGCAAGTCTTTTCTACCATTCTATCCCAAGTGCACAAGTTTTAACCTCTAAAATGGCCGAATTTCCATTAAAAAATATTTTGATGAAGACGTAGTTCCAATATTTTATGAATGTTGTTTAATGAGACGCTTTTGTATGGATCAGGACTGAGAAGGACATCACTCCAATTGGTGGATTCCCTCATTACGGTATAGTGAAGGATGACTATCTGCTGATCAAGGGTTGCTGTGTTGGTCCAAAGAAGAGGGTTGTGACTCTCCGCCAGTCTCTTCAAAAGCAGACCTCACGTGTTGCACTCGAGGAGATCAAGCTCAAGTTCATCGATACCTCATCCAACTTTGGCCATGGACGCTTCCAGACCTCACAGGAGAAGGGTAAATACTATGGCCGTCTCAAGGCTTAAGAGAAACATTAAATTTTACCCATTAGGTATCAGTTTCTCTGCACTATTTTATTGGTATTTTCCTAGAAGACAACTAGTCAAATGAATAGTGAGCAAGAAGTTTTTGTCTTTTGGGCTGAAAACATGAACGGTCTCAATTTTGTGTTTGAACAAGGTTTAGTTAATTTCTTTAATTGTTGTGGATTCAATAACTTGATCTGGTTTTGGTTAAATCTATCTTATTTTAGTTCATCTTGTTATTTTAACAGCTCTTGGTTAAACACTTAAACTTTACAATTAGAGAACTTCTTTACCATTAGGTTTGGAAATTTTAGTTTACAATGGTAGTAGAAATGCATGATCTAAGATTGAGAGGATGAAACCCCATTTGTTGGTTTTTTACTCTCCATGATCTATATAAATATAGATTGAGGTTATTAAACTCCAATTGTTGGTTTCTCTATTGTCCTACTTGGATAATGTCGATATGTTGTTTAATATCTAATAGCTATGTCACTCTAGGATAGCTATGTCACTCTAGGAGGAGACCCAATAAAAATTGCTATTTGCTTTAAAAAAATATGAAGATCAATTGTATGAATTAAAATAAGCAAAAGTTATATATCAAAACATGGCTTTCACCATGGCCACAAAACATCATACTAACATGGACTAGTCAATTGATAAACTGAAAACACAAGAAATCGCTGACTATCATCTGCAACCACCTCTATCTATCTTCATCGTCACCAACCACCACCCCCATGAGGCCATGACCACACCACTATTTTCATCCTCGTCACCTTTATGTAACAATCCCATGATCAAACTACGCAACTCTTTTTTTTTTGTTGAAGGTCCTAATGAAGACGAAAAATGGGTCGATGATAAAGAAGTAGAAGATGGTGGTTTTTGTGGTCGTCGACAAAGGAGAAGATGGACAGGGCAGTGCCCTTCTTCACTGCCAAAACTTGGTGATGATACACTTAGGCCATGTTTGGCGCGCGTCCCGTAACGTGATCCCTAGAAATCAGATTACTGTAATTTGATGTTTGGTTCGACCAGGAATGAGAATTTGATTCCTGACATATTCCTAATTAAGTGTTTGGTTCGTATAGGAATATGAATGTAAATATTTGTAAAAGTTCACTTCTACCCTTACTTAAACTATATCAAATACATATCAACTTTTTTTTGCGTAAAATATACACATCAACTTCGTTGTATATTAAAATCAGTATTATTTTTTTCAACTTCGTAGATGTGAAATAATAACATGATACATCAAAGGGTTAGAATTTAAAGATAATAAATAAATGTCTTAATAAAAATTTATCTAAAATAAAATTTTGTTCCTAAACCTAAATAGAAATTTATGTAAAATTAAATTTTGTTCATAAACATAAATAGTACTTATTAATACCAGATCCTACAAAAAAAATAAAATTGGTAATTCAATATTTTGTTAAATATATATTTGTTAATAAATATTAATACACGTGATTCCGGGGAATGGGAATCACAAACGCACCTCCTCCTGGGTTTGCTATTACTCCTTTTTGCTGGAATCACATTCCCAGACCCACACCATTCCCGCGAGCCAAACAATGATCTGGAATGTGATTCCCGCCATTCCCACGCCATTCTCGCGCGCCAAACATAACCTCAGCGTATTGTTAGGTTTTTGTTTTGGAAGTCGACTACGATCTACGTATGTCGTTACATTTGGCACTTGATACACCATAGATGTGATAAGCTCGATAACCGCCCACTCAAACACTAACAGAACCGGGCCTATAGCCCAACAAGACATGGCCTAAAGCCCAACAACATTATTTTCACCCTAATAACTCCAATTCAAATAACCAAAGATTCCACCTTCTCTGGGATTCGAACCTGGGACCTCCAAGAATTTCTGGAGTTTATGTCAACACCTTGGAACCACTTGGGCTACCAACTGTTGACAGCGTATTGTTAGGTTATAAAGTGGTGGTTGTGATAGTTTATTTTATTTTAGGTCCCCCATTCAAACTTTTTTTTCAAATCAATTTATTTTTAATGAAAGCACCCTTACCCTTTGACGGAGTTTGTCAAATAGAAACGGGGGGCAATTTCAAATCCACCACTTCTGCGGAGGTAAGTTGAAAAGCAATGATAACAAGACCCTAACCCTAATCTTTGGCCCTTATAAAAAGAAACTTATTCCCCTTCCAATCTCCCAAAACATAAACCTGCACCCTTACAAGGCGAAACCCTAGACCATCTCAAATTTCTCTTTTAACCTATTTCCGAAATGCTTAGTTCAATCTTTCATGTTTTTTCCCCCAAGTTTACAAACAAATTCATTTTTTTTTAACCTTCTTCTCTTTTAATCTTTTCCCCTTGATTTGATTGTGATAATGATATATTTTTTGTTGGGGCTAATCATCTCTCCCTCTGGCTTATTGATGTGATAGCCTTAGGGATGAAATGCGTCCCTATATTTAACACACCATCATTCACTTTGTCAGCAGTATTTTCTTGTTATTTGCTGATCATTAAACGATGGTATATCACTCACTACTTTTTCTAAAACTATAACCATTTTAAGCACTTCTTTTCTTAATCTAAGACCTGGTTATCTTAGAAATGCTCAGAGCTTGTTCGATAAAATGTCTGAAAGAGAAGGACGATTTCTTGGAGAACAAGTATAATCTATTGTCATCATGTCGATGCACTATCAAATGATGATTCCTTATGTTAAAAAAGAACTCATGCTTAAACAAAACATCTCTTCCCTTTGTATACCTAAATTTCGTCCCAACTTGTGCTTACTCTTCCACTTTCTCTTCTAAAGAGAATATGGTCCAAAGTTAACTAAAAATAATCTAAAATGTGGACACTGAATTAGCAAAAACCATCCAACTAGGGCATCTACTCCGCAATGCGGAGGCACAGGTTCGATCTAGAAGTAGTTTCTATACGGACTATTTAATTTGTCGGGTTTTAGGTCATTGATTTTGTCAGGTTTTAAGTCATTAATTTCGTCCGGCTTTAGACCAGTATTAATTCGACAATTATCGCACTTATTACATTGTATAGACGTATCAATGTTTTGACTATTGTAGTCAGTATTAAGAAGAAAAAATTAGCTTGAGGTGTACACATATGCAATTCTTAATTTAGTCAAAGTTTTAAGTTGAAGGAGGTGAGGTTAGATAGACATTTCTGAATAGGACATTCTACTTCTAGAGTATTTCTTGACATATCTCTAATTATCAAATCATCATTTTGAAATTTAGAACAATAAAAATCAAGTCATCATGTATTAATTAAGTAAAACAACTTTAGAGATTTATATTGGAGTGAAAAAATTTGGAAGATCTCACTAATGTCATCTAGGATTGAAATAAAGCTCATACCCGACTCCCTTCCATAAATCATTTTTTTTTCTGAATCCTCCATAAATCGTTGAAATGGGCGAATACTTGAGAAAATGTATGAGCCTCTGAAAATGTATGAGCCTCTTAGGGAATCAATTTTTCTTTATTAAAACTTTGTCAAAACTTTGAACTTGAAGTTATAGAACTTACTTTAAAAGATCTAGAAATTAAAGTTGAGACATTTTATAGGCTCCGTCATTTTTGTTAAAAGCTGCCTCAATGATTATTAATCAAATTGAAATGGTTTATGGGGAGGTCTTTTAACAAAATTGGAGAGGCTCTATGAAACTTTTCATTAAAGTCTTAGAGGTAGAGGTAGGTAGAGGTAGAGGCTCTAAGAAGTTTGGATATATCACCTAGAAAACTTCTCGTTATAGCTTGAGACTTTAGAACTTTAAAAGTGGAGAACTTTTTTTTTTGTTGAAAATGTGGAGAACTTTTTACGAACTTTGAAATTCCTTATGTCCATTTCAATTGTAAGCCCTTCAAATCATTGGTTAAGATTGAAAAGTTACAATTTGAAAAACCAAAACTAAAATGTTTGTTATTTACCAATTATTTTCACTTTATCTTCACTATCATCACTACCACTTCTCACTAATAACAATAATGCGATGTGTGAATTATTTGCGTGCATAATCTTTACCTTTTTTAAGAAAAGATAATTGAGGAAGCCTGAAACACAGATATTGAGCGGACTTCAAAATTTTAAGTTATAAGGGGTAGTGGTTCAAGACATTACGGGACATTCATAGACAAAAAGTGTAGTGCATATTATTATTATTATGAAATAATATTTTGAGACATTTTGGCGATTTATCTATAGACAAAATGTCATTATAGACATTTTAAGACATTGAGTTTGTAGACAAAATGTCTTAGAGACATTTCAAGACATTTGATCCATAGTCAAAATGTCATGGGAGCATTTCAAGATATTGAATTCATAGATAAAATGTGTAGTTGATATTATTATTATTATTATGAAATAATACATATTTGGTGGGCATTTACTATTTTAACATTATTATTTTTTTTTGAACTTTTGAATATTATTAAGCAATCAAAGCACCCTGACAATACATAGAAACTAAAAAGTGAGGTACATTTTTCCAAGCAATAGATCTATTCTTCTTTCGCGCCCATTTAGCTAGTTTGTCTGCCTGGATGTTGAGCGTTCTCTTGACATGACTGAATTTGACGTTTTCGAGTCTATTCCTGATTTCTTTGATTCTTTGGATGTGGATCATCGATTGCCACTGAATTTTGTGTCTCAGGTTTTTCAGGTGCTGGATAAGGTTAGTATTGTCGCTTTCTACGATGATTGAGTTGTGATGGTTTTCCTCTGCCCAAGTGAGCCTCTGGAGAATAACAATTGTTTCACTTTCTTCACTGTTTCTAGCTCGGGTTGATGTTGCTTTTGCTTCCATGAAATCTGAGTGCTTATTGTGTACTATTAGACTGATGTCAATGTTAGTGTCAATATTCGTAAATGATGCATCTACATTAATTTTAAAGTAAGGAGACATCTGGGGTTGCCATTTTTTTATACGACTTGAGCCGAGTTTATAAGAGCTCTGCTGCTTTAAGGACATGCCACAATCATATTCATAACTGTACTGGTATTATTAATTGTATGCTGAAAGCAATGATCACACCGAGTTTTCCATATATGCCATAAAATAGTCACAAAATGAATATCATTAGATGTATAGCTGTTTTGATTCTGATCCTCCCAGGATAAAATCCAATCAGTCAAAGATGTAATGTTTGTCGATATGATATTAAAGTAGAACCAAATATTTTTCGCTAAGGGGCAGTGTAACAGTGCATTTTCTATGGTTTACCTATGTATTTACCTATTCGGGCAAACAAGAATGTTACGTATGTATTTACCTATTCTCTCCCTTACTGGAGGGCTTTAGTGCAAATTTTCCAGATAAATAGCTGAATGCGGGGGATCTGCTGAGGAGGTTGCATATTATTGTTCACACTCAAGTCTGATACATGGATATCCGTTAATATTCGTTGACATTAATACACATTTGGTTGATATTTATTATTTTAATACTATATTATTTTATCATATAGAGTAACAAATTTCTACTAATATTTTAACATTACGTATTTTTTTTTACTTTTGCAGACAACATGGACAAAATGTCTCTTGTTTTTGTAAAGACAAATTGGGCCCCAAATTTGTTCCTAATCCTTCTTAAAATCCACCGAACTATGAATTCTACCAAAATCTACGATTTTGTCTATAATTGAATGCCACTGACATTCGGGGATTTGCAAATGTTCATATTTGAATGCCTCAGACATTCATAGACTCTCAAGTGTCTGGATTTGAAAGACCCGAACATTCGGAGACTCTCAAATGTCTGGATTTGAATGCCTCGGACATTCGGAGACTCTCAAATGTCTGGATTTGAACGCCACAGACAATCATAGAATTTCAAATGTCTATGAAAGTCTTAACCCCCCTAATGAATGATGTAAATTCTACAATATGTAGAGCTAGAACAAAATTTTACATTAGTATCATAATCATATATAAACACAGAGATAAATGAATATCTATTGTCTACACCTCACTCACTTCATATTGAAACGGAAGGATTCACTTACTCGACGTGATGACCACCCACTCTTGTCCATGTTTTCAGAGTCATGCGGATGGCCAGTGCGGGCAGGGCACCCACACTAGACCCCCCGTGGGCCCAAATTTTTTTAGTTTCATTACTATATCAAATGTGAAAAAGTCAAACTTAAGAAGGTAGTTAGGGTATATTGAGGTAATTATGGTGCCCTTTTTTCTATCCAGTGACGCATTAATTTTTGTCTCCCTACTTTCCTTTCTCTCTCTAATTTCTTTTAGGTTGTGTTTGATTGACCATTTTTTGGGGAAAATAGAAACAGTTTCTACAATATTAAAATTTTCAACCTGTTTGATAGGCATTGTAGAGAAAGAAAAGTTTTGGCTCACGTGACCATATTTTCTCAACTTTTCCTAAATTTAAGGAAAACTTTTACCCACCTGCCCCATGAGAATATGTTTCTCTGAGAGGGAATCTCTCTACAAAACTCTCGGTATTCTAGTTTGTGCCAATATTCGACTCTCGGTATTTAAGGGAAACTTTTACCCACCTGCCCCATGAGAATATGTTTCTCTGAGACGGAATCTCTCTACAAAACTCTCGGTATTCTAGTTTGTGCCAATATCTGACTCTCTCTTCCTCTCTCTCTACTAGCTTTAATCCTAGAAATTAAAGCATTTCTCCTAAAATAGTGATTTGGTGTACTTAGATTGCAACTATGATTTTTGCTTGTATTCTAGGGATGAAATTAAATAGTGATGTTACTTTCTCTCTAAAATTCTTTTCAATGGAAGAGAGAGTTTGAATGGAGTAGGATGTTACCGTGTATAAAAATCACTAAAAGAACAAACGAATTTAAAGAAGAAAATCAATGGAAGAGCTCTTTCATAAGTTTTGATCTTCATCAGGAACAAGGTTTCAAACTGCGATCTGGTAGGTTAAGCTAGTAATCCTCTTCACCGAAATCACCTTACTCTTTCTGTCTCTTCCTTTCTTTTCTTCCTAGCATGTGGATCTCATTTTCGAGCTGGTTATCTCCCCCATATCTCTATATACTTGTCAATTTCATTATATGAATTGTAAGATCAATTTAATAAATTTGCCAGTAACATGAACACAATAAATTGAGTTGTGGAATATGAGAAAATGACATAATATGGATGATTATGATGGTTGTTTGAATAAGACAATTTGAAGAAACGATCAATAGACAAAGGAAATAGAGATTACGATGGATGTTGTGAATAAGGCAATTATGATGGTTCAATCAGTGACTATTATCTCAACTGCTGAAACCAGAGAGACATCAAAATTGAATTGTATTTCTTCACCACTAGCTAAATAAACAATGACCTTTCATCATCTGTGTAATCTTAAATTCTTTTTTTTTTTTCAATTTCTCGTGGGGTTTTATGCCACCTATGGTGGTGTTGATGGTTATGAAGATGAACTATAAACTTCTCCAAATCAGCTGATTCAAACTAAGTAACGAAGATGGGGTATTGACGGTAATCAGAACTTCATGCAACCAACCAAACGGTGGAAATCAAGGAAAGGCTTTTTGAAGAATCGTTTTCCTAGAGAAAATGTTTCTTAATCAGCTGATTCAAAACGAAGATGGGGTATTGACGGTAATCAGAACTTCATGCAACCAACCAAACGGTGGAAATCAGGGAAAGGCTTTTTAAAGAATCGTTTTCCTAGAGAAATGTTTCTCGAAGAAACATTTTCTCTTTATTTTTTTCTTTCCCTTATTTCCTATCAAACACAACCTTAGATATTACTCTTTCTTTTTCTTGTATCTTATTTTGGACTTTCCTTTTCTTCTCTCCTTTACCTACTAAAATCATCTCTTTCCTGGATACTAACTTGCTTAGTGGGTTAGAGTTTGCGTAGTTAATTTTTTCTTTATAAATTGTAGGTGCAATAGTTTTTTTCATTATTCTACCCAAGTCTTGTTCCAAATTTGCTATTTATCATTTGCAATATTCTATAAATTTATATTGAAGTTGAAATAATTGCATCAATATCACCATACACGGCTAATATATTTTTTTTCCTATTTTTTATTTCCCCTCTTGTTGTTGTTTAGTCGTTATAATTTTTTTTTATGAAACTAGGCAATCGCCTTAATTTAGTAGCTACTAGTCGTTATAATTGCTCTATCAGATTAAGTCTTTAGTATATTTTTTTCAAGAAATATCCAAATAAGTTTACGATTTTATATATTTTTTACAGTTGCA
This sequence comes from Eschscholzia californica, assembly GCF_041429995.1. Lineage (NCBI taxonomy): Eukaryota > Viridiplantae > Streptophyta > Magnoliopsida > Ranunculales > Papaveraceae > Eschscholzia > Eschscholzia californica. The sequence goes on from NW_028238198.1 coordinate 43,044,716, forward strand.
TCAGTAGAAAGGAGATTCTCAAAGTTAAAGTTCTTGAAATCATACTTGAGATCAAGCATGTCGCAAGACAGACTGAATGGATTAGCTTTGCTCAACAGTGAAAGTGGATTTTTAGACAAATACAAACATTTAATTGATGATTTCGCTTCAAAAAATGCAAGGAGAAAAAACTTCAAGTAATATTTTTTGCTTCAAATGTTTTTTAAATACATTTTGAGTTGATACATAAACGATCAATATTCTTTATAGTCAAATTATTTTGAATTTATGTATCATTTTGTGTGATTTTTTTTTATATTTTCTTTATACGAAGGGCCCAAACTAAGTTTTTTGCACTGGGCCTCCAAATTCTCAGACACGACCCTACATGTTTTGTATCTCGTCTTTCAGTTCATATTCAAATGCTTACAACCTTGTCTCGCATTGGAATTTATACCTTTGACTACGATCTCAATTACCAGGTGCCTAGAGTGAGCACAATATCATTATTTAGAGAATATTGGTGGGATAACCTTAAACCAATTTCAATTCATCCAGGTGGTCATCCTTAATTCTTCTAGGAGCTTGGAACGTCTGCTATATCCATCATGATCGTTATAAGAAACTAGATCGAGTTTAATCATCTATTCAAGTAGGCGAGCTTCTAAAATCAAAATTCAGATCACTTTCATGACGAGCTATCAGACTTGCATGATGTGGAGGGAAGAGGACTCCAAAGGTTTAATATATTTTATATATTTTTTATTTATGTAATTTTCTTTTTAATTATTTCCATTCTTTTAATTTTCATTTATATTCTTTTTTATTTATATAATTTTCATTGATGTAGTTTGCTTTTAATATTTTTGCAGGTTTTTGTTGGTGCATACTTTTTGTTGCAAGGAATAATTTTGAAAGGCCAGCGCTTTGGGGAAAGCAAAATAGTTTCCGGGGTGTGAAGACTTGGTCAATTTTGTTTGACAATTTTATTTTGTAAGAGGGAAAAATAAAAAACCCCACCTCACCTCTCTCTCTAGAAACTCCGGCGAAGGGGTTTCCCTTCGCTGGAGTTCCGGACTGTTGAAGAACAGACCGATCTGGTCTGTTCTTCAACAGGCCAGAGGCCGGAAAATTTTCCGGCTGGTGACCTAATCGGAGAAGAGGGAGAGAGAATGGTAGGGAGAGAGAAGATGAGGTGGAGAGAGAGAGAGAGAGAGGTGAGGTGGAGGGAGGTGAGGTGAGGTGAGGTGGAGAGTTTTTTATTTTGAACCATATTCCCCATAAAATATGTTTCCCCAGAAACTTTTCAAAATTTTGCATATTCCCTTTAAAATTTCACATCCCGGTAACTATTTAGCTTTCTCCAAAGCGCTGGCCTCTTGAAAACATAAAGGTAATTTAGACATCACAAGGATGAAAATATATTTTTTTGACAACATAAAAGTGAAAATGTCATTTGACTACCTAAAGAAAAAAAATAAAAACTCATAATTAAATATTATATTCGTATAAGTTAGAGGGTGTTTGATTTTTTAGCACTCATAAGTGCTATCACTTACTAAGTGATAATCACTTATTAAATGATATCACTTGTAAGTGATATGGCGTTTGTTTTCTATCACTTCTAAGTGTTTGGTTTTTGTTTTTATATTAACTAGGCATAATCCCCGCCCTACGGGCGGGAAAATGCCTTTTAAGCCAAATATATAAGCGATATTTGAATATTTAACTTTGCTCTTTTTCTCCGCGTTTAATATTTTCTCATTGTAATTTTTAACTTTTCAGATCGTCTAAATATATGTGTAGTATTCTAGAAGTATAAGACGTAATTATCTTAAGGTATTTAAGGTTTAATTTGAGCCTACAAAACCATTTGACGTTCTTAAATCTGTTAAGAAAATATATTTCTCGCTACCGTGATGCTCATTACAACATAAATGATGAAATTTTTCCATACCATTGCTTAACGAACATACTTGATTTACCACGTGCATCTGAATCAACATCAGCCGTGTCCTATCAATCCACCATATACAAGAAAATCACGAAACTGTATCAAACTTATTCAAAAATATGAACAACAATTTACATCGAAGTAAATAGAAATGTTCCTTTTGATCAGATTATCTTGTTTGACATATATTGATATAAGTATGTTAGGATTCTGATTAAAAATTTAAAGATCAAAATACCTGAAATCGAATAACATTTATCCATTTGTTACCTGTGGAGTATTTTTTTTTACTAAAAGGGAAAGATAAAATAAGTTTTTCAGCATAAAAGATCGAGTTAACGCAAGATGCTAATTAAATGAAGTTCTTAGACCGATGTTGTTAGTCCTATTTATCCACCCTATAGATGAAAATCACAAATTTTGATCTAATATACGCAAACTAAGATGCACAACCATGACGATCAAAGTAAACAAAACTATTTGTTGTGTTAAATTATCTTGTTTGACATATATACGCAAACTAATATAAACAACCATGACGATCGAATAAAAACCTAAATCTAATTGTTACTTAATTAGGTTGAACTCCTGAAAGTGTCATATGTTCAACATAAAACAAAACACCAACAACATTTATAGTAGCTTCATTTAACGTTGTTCATGATTCAAAATCTCTTTGTGGTATTTCAACACACAGTTCGTGACATTTACCCATTCACCACAAAATGAGTAATGATTGAAGATAGAATGTTGAATATAAATACTATCATTAAAAATAACCAATTTACGAACATGAGTTTGAATATATTGCACTTGTTTAATACATCTAAAACAACAAAAGGAAATGTATAATTATTAGGAAAAACTGAGTTTTTAAGTATATGGATGTAAATGGTTTTAAGATAATTAGAGTGAGAGAAAGATCGAAAGAAAGAGTTACAAATAAAAACAAGGATAGAACATGAGAAAGATATAAACTACAAATGGAATTATGCAAGAAAGACTTATGAGAAAATATATTTACCTGGTAAGTTGGCTTATCATGAATAAGCTCTATGTAAACCAAAATTACAGTCAACGGTCTAAAGAATGAACAAACTAATTTGTATGTAACATTTAATCAAGGAAATTCCAACCATAAGTTCAAACAAATGGCTAAAAATTGAAGAAGAACACGTACTGAACTTAATTTGTGACAACTCCATAACTAAACTAATTAATTTCTTAGGAGGGGATGATAATAAGTGAGAGTTTCAGATAAACGAAAAGTAATGAAGAAGCTTGCAGGGAAAGAAAGAAAAAGGTTGCGAAAGGCGATGAATTGAGAAATTACACTGCGGGAGAACCTTGTAGGGGTGTCTTTTAATTTCTTCGCAAGAGATGCACACTCTTGATTAAAGAACAAATGATATCTCTAGTGATCCTCCTATAACAGATGGCTTACCCAGTTTTAGTTTCTACCTTTTACTTGGCAAGCTCCTAATTTTTAAAGTTTCAAGGAATCTAATGCTTGCAACATTTTCAACTTTAACAAGTTAATAGGTCTTGTCAAGATAATTTTGAATGTTTCCGTATTTGTTGCTCATTTTGCCAAGGTAATTTTGAATGTTTCCGTATTTGGTGTTCTTTTTGCCTAGACTATATTACAAAACAAAATGGTCTAAAACAACAAGAAGAAAAAGCTTAGTATAAGAAATTTTAGTTGCGTTTGTTGTACATAACAATTTCGCTAAACAAAGAGTCTCACTCACACGGTAAGATGGGTTTAAGATACGACTACCAACCTGGATAATCCTACAACGATAGGAAAACAATGTTTAGTATAAGGAATTTAAAGTGCAAAAAAAAAAAAAAAAAGATCATATCTTCTTTATGCGGCGGCTAAGTTTACCTCTACAAAATTTCAAGTAACTGGCCACACACTCTATCGTCTTCCCGTTGTACATCTTAGTAATTGAATCCTTCTCTACGAGTTAAAGTGGTAAGCCTAGTGGCGGAGGATATTAACAAACATATTTAATCTTTAAGCTAAAAAAATGATAACTCAATTCGAATTGAAAATCTTGATATGTACTTCACTGATAGGATCTCTATTTTTCTTATCTGCATACTTCAACTGTAACAAAACAAGAAGTTGAAGGATTTGGTGCCAAGAAATTCAAAGAAAGAATTGTCATGCATGCAATGAATCAAAGACCAATTTATTTCACGGGAGAAAGGAGAAATAGAAATTGTTCACTTGTTCGTAATTTTTTGTCATTCTAAATTGGCGATGAAGAAAGTTTTGTTAGTGTGACTTTGAATACTTGAAAATTGTGTTTAATTTTGAGGAGAAATGGAGTTGGGTTCCGAACTCTCGGATTTACAGTTTTGGGATTCATGAGAGAAAAAAAAGGAGGAAAAACCAAAAAATAATGACAACGTGGGAATTTGATTTGTGAGAAATAAAAATTGTTCACCTGTTGGTCATTTTTTGTCATTATAAACTGGTGATGACGACAGTTTTGTTAGTGTAACTTTGACTACTTGAAAATTATGTTTGATTTTGAGGAGAAATAGAGTTGGGTTTCAAACTGGGATCTACAGATTTGAGATTCATGACGGAGGAGAAGAGGAAAAGATAAAAAACCAAAGAGTTGTGACAACGTGGGAATTTGATTTGTGAGAAGTGGGACATTTGAAAGAAATGAAGGACCTATACGGTTGGATTTTACTCGAGGTGGCGTATTATATGGTATGATTTATGAAAGTGGGAAAATAGAGACATTAGTCTCGCAGCATAAGAGTTAACTCGATCAAACATATATAATTTTTTAAGATTTTTAGTTCATATCATGTTATACATGGAAATCAATTATTATTTCAAGGTTCTTACGAGTTAATTAGTATTAATTGTACGACAACCTCTTAGTATTCTCCTGTAAAATTTTTCACATGAGTTGGAAGCCTCCCTATTATCATTATTTGTCCATGCACCAACACAGGGCCGGTCCTGAGATTTTGGAGGCCCGAAGCGAGTTTTAAAAATGGGGCCTATACGCGTTTCACAAGAAAAAAAATTTGTACATCAGAACTTTTTGTGTTTTCTTTGCACATAATGTGAGATTTAAACATGAAACTTGTGTTCACAATTAATTTGCACTCTGAATTGAATGATTTGGTTGAGTTACTCGTAAATCGGCATGGGTTCGTGGAGAACCCTTGTCGGTCTATGAACGCCCTCACAATTAAGTGGTTCAGCGAATTTAGAATTCGGTGAATCAGTATGTTGTTTAGTATTTTTTTAAACCGAAAATATATATTAGATAATGATTCTCCAACAAAAAAATCAATAAGTTTCAACCTTCTTTTTTTGTGTTTAAGGGGATAGTGTTGATTGTGATTTGATTGTGGCCTTGGAGGTTTTATAATGGTGGTAGTTGTGGTGTTGGAGTTTAGTAATGGTAGTAGTCGTGGTTGTGATGGTGGTGGTAGTGGAGCTACAATGGTAGAGGTTTAGTGATTGTGGTGGTGGTAGTGGAGGTTTAGTAATCGTTGTGGTAGTAGAAGTGTCAACCAAAGTAATTTTTTTCTAAATCTACAGTTTAATGGTGGTGGTGATGATAGAGATAGTGGTAGAGGTTTAATAACCGTGGGTGTAGTAGTGGAGGTACAATTTGGAGGTTTAGTAGTTGTGGTGGTGGTAGAAATCAACTAAAGTAGAAAAGAAAAATTAATAAGAAAAAAATTGCTTATGCTTGAGATCGAACATGGGTTGTTCGGACTGCTTCAAATGCTTTCTACCAATTGAGCTGATGTTAATTTCTTGTCAAGTTTGATCATTGTTTGTATAAATATACAAAAAATCGGGGCCCCTTTGATTCTTAATTTTTTACCTTTCGTGAGGCCCTTTGGCCCTGGGGGCCCGAAGCGAGGCTTTGCTCGCTTGCCCCTCAGGGCCGGCCCTGCACCAACAATGAAATTTGTAATTCATCGATTAAAAATTCATCTAGATCTTTTGACTCCTCAATATAGCATTCGACATAACAGGGATTTGGAGTTATTGATATAACAACTATCCATCAGAACATATTTAATTTTTTCACTTCGAAATTTTCCCAAGCAGACTGTGCAAAGATAGAAAGATGTAGTGAGAAATTTCGAATGAAGTTTTATATATGAGAAATTTCATATGAAGTTTTATATATTCTAAAATCCAAAGAAACTAAAATGGCCGGTGTTTCAAGATTGAAAAAACTAAGGGAGAAATAGACAAATTAGAATAAAATTTGATATATGTGGGAGGAGTAAGTGGATATTAAAATGAGAAATAATTACAGTGAAATTAAACTAAGGGAGAAATAGACAAATTAGGATAAAAATTTGATATAATGTGGGAGGAGTAAATAGATATTAAAATAAAAAATAATGGAAGAGGGAGAGATAAAGATGGAGGGATAATAATTATTAAGAAATTAAAAGTAATTTAATTCATGTCCTAATCACATAATCACATATCATAGGTCCAATCATATTAATTTTGTCCTAATCACATATCCTAGTCACATTCTTTTGTATTAATTGTGTCCCAGTCACAAGGATCTATTTTGTATAATAGACTAGGCACAACCCCCGCCCTACGGGCGGGGGAATGCCATTTACGCACTACAAAAAAATAGACATACAAAATACAATCTATTAAGTTTTCAGAACACATTTGCTTAACATTTTTTTTAATCAATTAATGACCTCAATAAAAATATGTGAACTTGATAAAAGTGGCAATTGAAATAAAACAATATGTGTAGCACAAAAGCTTCTTATCACGAAGACAATATAAAATCAATTTATAGAAAAATAAAATGAGATTTGCCATTTTCGAATGCAAATAACTATATACTAATCACTAATTGTGTTATGAGAAACTAATTTCATAAACAGTTCCAGAACCTTGTCATTAAACCAGGAAAGTAGAAAAAGCATCTACCTTCTTCAGTAATAACAATTAACTCGCTTTTTGAGATCACTAAACATTTAACCTGTATGAAGAACCATTCGTTACTATAATAATCTAATTAGAAAGACATTCGACAATGAATTTGAGGTTTGTAAAAGCGCTTTCTCTAGGTGCAGTTGTGAGGAGTATATTGCCAGATTCATATTCTTCTCAAAAGACACATCAACAGCTAGGCGTCTTATCACACCAGGAGAACCAGTTCTTGTAGTGTCTTGCCTTGGCCCACTATAGAATTATAGGATATAGGAATGTGTAGAACAAACGAATAAATATAAATAATTTAGTTTATTGTTCCAGTTGAAGATGACTGATATCCATTGCATGCTTGGAATCCACACAATCGTTGGCTTCCTTTTGCTGTTCCAGTCCTGCATCATAAGTGAGTCTCATAACATGTATGGGGGATATAAGCATGCTTTGATGCATTGTTTTCAACAACAAAAAAAAATACTTTGATGCATTGACCATGACGTAATCGGCTAGAGATATATCACTGACCTAAAAGAGAAACAAAAGAAAACATAACATCATGATTTACCGAACCCCAAAAGAATTTGGAAAAAAGTACATAAAAGAAGTAAACCGATTTGTTCGTCCCGAAGACAAACATATTTGACCCGAAATCTTCTTACACAATGCTACCAAATAATAATTTTACTGGAGAAGATGTATGGATTTTTAGACTATACGAAACTGACGCAGCTAGCTTATTGTAATTCTATTATTTATCAATTTCAAAACATAAACACATGAACCTAAAAATTAATTCATGACTATAGGCAACTGACTTAGCTAGCTTATTGTAGTTGTATTATTTATTAACTTCTAAACATATACACATAAATCTAAAATTAATTCATGACTCATTAGTGCATCATAGTTTCATGTGTTTGACAAAATACTGTCCGTAGAATACTTGACCACGGTTTAAACTAACATAAAATAATTATGATCTGACAAAATAAATCTCATCTTGTTACAGCAACAGATCATCTTCTTAACACCAAGGGGATAGCAAGAATGAGCGTGTGTACAGGTCCGTCCATCCTTGCAAGTACCAGCCTCAAACTTCAAGTGGTGGAGTAAATGATAAGGGTAGTACAATCCCCTTGAGAGGTACCAGCAATCATGACCTTGATAAATTTACGATGTCCGAGAGCATCAACAACCGTACATTGGTACCTTCCGATCTCAAACTTCCACAAAGTAATGTTGACGGTAACACCGCGCTCACGCTCAACCTTGAGATTGAGAAGAACCAAAGAGTACTTGAATGACCTCTTGATCATCTAAGGAGATTCATTCTCGAACCTCTCGACAACACAATTGCCAATGCCTCCCAACTTGTAAATCAAGTGACCAATGGTGGTGGACTTTCCAAAGTTGATGTGTATGTCAGTGATACTGATACAACTCCTTTCTTAACCCATGTTTGTTTCTTCGTATAATTAAATAATATTTCAATAAATCTATTGTAAGCCTAAATAATTATAAAAATTTGGCATCCACTAATCAACAGCAAACACTTTAAGTAAGCAAATACGCATAACATCTTAGTACGTTCAACGTGCTTATGATCCCTGAGGTAATTCATGTTATTGTGTCAAATTGTATAAAACTTCTTACATAAAAATAAAACTTACCCAATAATATATACGGGGGATGTGTTTTAAGTCCAAAATCGCATGATCAATGTGTCTAGAGACCAAAGATAATCTGAAATAGAAAATAAATCCACTCAAAGTAAATTACATGTCTATCCTCTCATTCTCTTTTACTGCCTAACCTATCCTAAGTTAAAAAAATAACCATAATATATACCATAATATTTAGAGATTTATTAAATGATTTCCTCAAAAACAAACTTTCCTTCCGGAAAAATAGTTGCCTTTACCGTTTAGCAAAATACTTTCTTTTATATTTCTATTAGAATTGGGCAAAAGCAAACCGAAGAGAGAGAGAGAGCATCGTCACTTTCTAATATATGAACTAGGTTTTGATTTCATTCATCATCGACGCCCAAATTAAACCGAGTGAAAAAGGTGAAAGCATCGAGTGGGAGAGAGAGAATCGATTGATGGTTTCATTCATCATCTACAGTAGTGAAGAGTAAGAAAAAACAAACGTTAAAATAAAATGTTAAATATGTTGTTAGACTCGATAAGATTCTACCAGCATAAAATTTTATTAGAATCAACCTATTGTAACAAATTCATATCAGATGGTAACAGAATCAAGAAAATGCTAGTAAAATACTGAAAATGTAACAAAAACAATTTCACATAATATATTTTAATTACTAAAAAGTATTTGTTAACCTATTGTAACAAATTCATAAGATGCTAGCAAAATATTCTTGCTTTTTAAACTGCTGTATTCAAATTTATTCAACCGATGCTAATAGAATGTAAAAGTTGCTATTAGAATCAATAAAATGCTAGCTAAATAGTATTTGCTTTTAAAACTACTTTATCAAATTCATTCATCAAATGATAGTAGAATGTAAAATATGCTAGTAGAATCAGTAAGATGCTAGCAAAATAGTTTGCTTTTTAACCTCACAAAAGAATTTGTAGATGTTTAATTGGATCGAGGTAGAGATAAAAAGCAAATCACAAATTCATACTTTCTTGAAGTTTAAAGAACATAGAGTTACAAAGAGAGAAAATCGTTTTTGGGAGAGAGCATCTCGTTTTAGGTAAATATTGGTTGAATTGGTAGGTTAATTTAGACAAATATCAGTTTTGGAAATAATATATTTTCTTGAATTCAAAGAACATATAGTTATAGAAAGAGAAACTCGTGTTTGGGAGAGAGAAACTAGTTTTAGGTAAATATCCATTGATTTGGTAGGTTACTTTAGAAAAATATAAGTTTTGGAAATAAAGATTAACATTAAATATCCACCATAAATATTCTTTCATAAAATTACTAAAAAGTATTTGTTAACCTATTGTAACAAATTCATAAGATGCTAGCAAAATATTCTTGCTTTTTAAACTACTGTATTCAAATTTATTCAACCGATGCTAATAGAATGTTAAAATTGCTATTAGAATCAATAAGATGCTAGCTAAATAGTATTTGCTTTTTAAACTACTTTGTCCAATTCATTCATCAGATGCTAGTAGAATGTAAAATATGCTAGTAGAATCAGTAAGATGCTAGCAAAATAGTTTGCTTTTTAACCTCACAAAAGAATTTGTAGATGTTTAATTGGATCGAGGTAGAGATAAAAAACAAATCACAAATTCATACTTTCTTGAAGTTCAAAGAACATAAAGTTACAGAGAGAGAAAATCGTTTTTGGGAGAGAGCATCTCGTTTTAGGTAAATATTCATTGAATTGGTAGGTTAATTTAGACAAATATCAGTTTTGAAAATGATATACTTTCTTGAATTCAAAGAACATATAGTTACAGAAAGAGAAACTCGTGTTTGGGAGAGAGAAACTAGTTTTAGGTAAATATCCATTGATTTGGTAGGTTACTTTAGAAAAATATAAGTTTTGGAAATAAAGATTAACATTAAATATCCACGATAAATATTCTTTCATAAAATTTTATGGAAAGAATAATTGTATTAACTCAACCATTATAAACCTTTGATTTACCAATGGTTAAAAAATATTTATGAAAGGGCAAAACTGAGAGAAAATTAAAAGATTGATGCATGGGGCCCACCAAATAGTGAATTTTTGGACTTATTTTACATTTTCGGTTTATTTTAGTTTTATTTTATTTATTGATTTAGGAGTGGATATATGACTAATTACCCCTCCTATTTTTGGACCTTAAACTCAAAAATCCTAATATATAATGAAGAAGACGACACTCTGAGAATGCTTATAACCCTAGAAATAACACCTATTAACAAAATAAATAAATTTGAACAATGAATTAATACCTAGTAAGAGAAGAAGAATTTAGAACAAATAAGAAAATATATTTTCTTTGGAACTTTGAATGAAAATATGTTAAAAATAAGATTTCGACACGATAACCGAAGGAATATTGTAGTGATGGTTGTTGGACACTGAAGCTTAAGGCATGGAAAGTAGAAAAACTGAATTGTAGTTTTCAGTGTTACAGACATCCGATCTGCAAAATATGCAACTAAGGTAGCAATTAATGTTTAATATTATACCACTCACAATCCTGGTTAACTAAATGATTATGTTCCAATCATTACTTTTAGTACATTTGAGTAGGTCGCAAAACAGATGATTAACATGACATTGTTTTTTCATTAATCTAACTTTTTTAATATTTACGGATGTTGGAAAAAACAAATTGTACATAGGAGTTGGCGTTTCATATAAAGCCATCCTAAAATATGACCTTCTCGAGGCTGAGTGAACATCGATCATTTATATTGTCTGAACATAATAATGAATCAATGATTGAGTTAAAAGTAGTCTAATTACAATCATTATGCGGTCGAAGTGGGTTATGAGGAGATTTGACATTTATGTTAGAAGAAAACAGTATAAAATACCTGCAAGTATGTTGAAATGATTTAGAAATTTTCTAACTTGTTATCCAGTAGAGCTACATAGACTTGGCCTTTGGGTTTTCTTCATAAACCCCAATTTTGAATATAGGTTGTTGTTTCATTCACCATTCTCACGAGAGTCGCCTGCAAAAAATGTTAATTTTGAATTAAATTTTGCTTTACTTCTGTTTTTGTATTGGACAGTGTGCCGCGAATATCGGTGTTGCTTCATTCATCCTTAGTTCTAAACGATTGATTTAACACTCAAACACCAAAATATAGAGAAAAGTTCGATATGAAGAAACCTCAATAGAGATGGGAAAGATAAACTTTCATATGGAATCTTTTACTCGGTAGGTGATCTCCCAATCATGCTCGTTTCTTTCTTAGAATTTTATTCGACATCCAAATTGGGTATCGTTATACACTGAAACTGGGTAGAACCCTATCTTTAGCAAGTTGTCTACTTATGGAGCGATCACTTTACATACCACCGAAAAGGTGGAAACAGGTAGAATGGAGTTTTTATGAAGTTCTAGAACAGAACACGCTGGGAAAGATGCCCTGAGCTTCGAAAATACTTTAATTTCCTCGTTTACAACCATAAAATACTACTCTAGTTGATATATGTAACTTCGTATCGCTACAATGAATGACTTAATAGTTAATACCGTTATATATTTGTGACTCAATATTTCTTTTTTCACTTATTGTATGGCTTATTTCATGTTCTTGGTTGCACCTATATGCAGTAAACCTCAGACTAATAGTTCTACAAGATGAAGAAACATACCACACTTTCTTGTACACCAGGAAGAGGCATTGGAAGATTTTCTCAGGGTGGGGTTCGATCATATGATCTTTTGTCAAATCTCCATTCTCCAGTTTTCCCATATGTCATCTTACCCTAGAATCACAACATGGAATGTTCATTTCCATCATCACAAATCAAGAGAAAAGCATAAAGAGGCAAACTATGGACCATTGGTGATACATTCGTGGCATAGTCACATCCATAAGTATAATGAATTATGAACTTCTTCCCAATTTCCCGCGGAGGCTTTATATCGGACAGGAAACCAATCAGAGTTAGTTTATGAAAACCATAAAAAAAATATTGAGGTAAACTAAACATGAAAAATCTAAAAAACTTAAAAGTATGAGGTTAAGGTTTTCTTTTGGAAACGTTAACATATGAACTCGAGTCTCTCCTGTGGAGAGTCATACATTTTACTACTCAACCAATGCGAGCTTCATACGATTTCTCTATTGGTTGAGCTCTTTCGTGAAACTTCATTTAGTTCTTTTTATACTTTTAGAGTTTTAGTAGTAAAAAAAAAGTCCTTTCTTGTTTTATAAGGAAACCGAAACGGAAAACTTATCAGACCTAAAACATGAAATCCTTGTACAAGATGCCACAACATAAGCATACCTAGATGCCACAGCATAAGCATACCTAGATATCAATTCAGAAAATCAAAAAGGAGTATAAGAAAAGGGTGAGGAGTGTGTTAGAAGACGATTAAAAGTTGGGTAATGAGGAAAAGTGCGTACATCTCAAGCACCAAACTGAAAGCTTTATCTGCCTCAAGGTTCTTCTTCATTGCGAAAGAAACATTCATCCATGTGGGGACGATCTTTCTGAGAGATTCCCACGCCCATTCGACGAAATAAGAACACAACCTGGACACTCACGTATACAACTCATAAAGGAGTAATGAGGTTGAATATATGAACCTTCGCAACAATGACAGGCAATTTCCTATTGGGTCAATATTGGTAATCGGCCCTTATCCCCAGGGAAGAATTTTCGAAGTGTGGCCTCATACTTGTTGGGTTAAATATAAAAGAAACAGAATGCTGCTCCAAGTCCATCTATAGATCAATTTGGTACCGGTTGGACAATAACATGGTAAAAGTTATAGAGTGTTTTAACAACAAATTGTCTAACTCATAGTGGAAAAGAAAATTTTCTTACTCGTCTTTGATGTCTGCCTTTTGAAGCCATTGAACGAACGCACAAGGTCTGTTAAGGACTATGTAACCCTGAAATTAAAAAACGAGAAACGTGAATGATGAATGGCAAGAGAAGCAATAAAACCCAATTCTCAAGGATAACATCCCCCTATAGGATTCCAATTAATCAAGTATATTCTACAAACCTCATCCTACTAAACCTCAATTGTAAAGTCTAGTACCTCATCTAGTCAGGCAGATCTTATAAGTTTCTGTCATGGTGGAAGCGAAGTACAAAATAAACAAAGACTATCATCTAAAAACCCAAATCCCATATAGGTGTTGAATGAATTGGAAAAACCAGCTTATATAACTCATTAAAGTTTCATAATCCCATAATCAATGATCACAGTTTCAACAATTATCTCCACAAAACAAATTGGGAAGAATACCCAATACCCAATCCCCAACTGAAGTTTGTCAACATAATCAACATTATACACACTTTGGAAATCTTCATTATGTGATTTGAATTCTAAAGATAGATTACCCCTGGTTATGTAGATAAGCTTATAATTTTTGCTGTGTCCGTAGCCATGATAGAAGACTCCACAAACTAAAACAACAACAGAGCATGGAAAACACATTCTTTTTCTCAACATTATTCTATCCAAACAATTAGCGTTCAAACTGCACCGTAATTGAGTCCTTGAAAATTTGAAATACTTCTTCAATGAGGATGTATTTCTGTGAAAGAGAAACCTAGATAATTTATACCCAGGAAAAAAAAGTAGCTGAAATAACCACTAATGAACAGTAGGAACCCAAGTTAGCATCCATAGTAGTAAGAAAGAAATCATCAGAATAAAATTATTTGAGAAAATGAAAAGATTCAACGCAACTTTGGACTTCTTTATCGGTAAGAAGAAGACGCCTTTCTGTCAGAACCGTTAGGGGCCATCATCACCTTTTCGTATATAGATATACTATATATAAACATGTAAATAGAGATGGATAGTGAACTAAGAATAAAAATCTCATTACCATTTATCATTATTTTTGTTTGTTCGTAGAAAGTAAAAGGAAGGTAAGATTAGTTAGACTAAAACTATAAATTTCCAACCCAAAATTGTCATTTTTGAACTACAATTATAACACTTAAATCAATCGAAGGAACAAGTTTCAATTTTATGACGTGCTTGATGGATAGTTTTTTTTCCTTCCTTCTTTTGATAAACTTCTTAGAAGAAAAACAAAAAACAAAAACAATTACAGAAGCAAAAAAAGAATTAAAAAGAGAAGTACAAACAATTGTCTTCAAACCTCTAAGAGACATTCTATCAAATGGTTAAAATCGAATCAACCTGCAGGATTTTAACACCTTGAGACATAAATTTAAGTTGAATATCCGTTCTTTCCCTGGGAAATGAGAAAGGGAAAAAAACTCATCAGTTTTGCAAAGTATGTGATAACTGCAAACAATGAAATCAAAGAAGCATAAAAAAGTAAGCACATTAGATTCAATTCCAAACAAATTAATGGAAAAACTCTCTAATTTGAACTGCAAATTCAGGAACTGAAGGATTATTAGCCCTAATTGATTGAGGCTTTAAGACTTCAATTTCTACAAACAAAATCAGAACCTAATACTTTAAAAGAACCTAGACCAGAAACAAATCCCATTAAAAAATGATGAGATAAATAACAATCTTACCTTCAACTTTGGCAAAGACGTGAGAGGGAGAGAGAGCGACTGAAGATGATGAGACGTTATTACCTTGAGTGTGTTGCAGAGAGAGAAGAAAAAAAATGTAGACAGAAAGGGAAAATGTAGGGTCTGAACTCTGACGTTATGAAATAATCGAAAATAGCAAGTGAAGGGTCATTGAAGCATGGACGGACAGATTTAGTCTTAGAAGAGAAAATGGATGGCTAGATTTGATTTTGTCCCATGGTTGTCCTACTTGGCTGGAAAATTTATTAATTGTATCCTAGTCAGATTGCCAAGTCACATTGATTTACATTAATTTTGTCCTAGTCACATTGATTTACATTAATTTTGTCCTAGTCACAAGGATCTGTTTTGTATAATAGATATAAACATGTAAATAGAGATGGATAGTGAACTAAGAATAAAAATCTCATTACCATTTATCATTATTTTTGTTTGTTCGTAGAAAGTAAAAGGAAGGTAAGATTAGTTAGACTAAAACTATAAATTTCCAACCCAAAATTGTCATTTTTGAACTACAATTATAACACTTAAATCAATCGAAGGAACAAGTTTCAATTTTATGACGTGCTTGATGGATAGTTTTTTTTCCTTCCTTCTTTTGATAAACTTCTTAGAAGAAAAACAAAAAACAAAAACAATTACAGAAGCAAAAAAAGAATTAAAAAGAGAAGTACAAACAATTGTCTTCAAACCTCTAAGAGACATTCTATCAAATGGTTAAAATCGAATCAACCTGCAGGATTTTAACACCTTGAGACATAAATTTAAGTTGAATATCCGTTCTTTCCCTGGGAAATGAGAAAGGGAAAAAAACTCATCAGTTTTGCAAAGTATGTGATAACTGCAAACAATGAAATCAAAGAAGCATAAAAAAGTAAGCACATTAGATTCAATTCCAAACAAATTAATGGAAAAACTCTCTAATTTGAACTGCAAATTCAGGAACTGAAGGATTATTAGCCCTAATTGATTGAGGCTTTAAGACTTCAATTTCTACAAACAAAATCAGAACCTAATACTTTAAAAGAACCTAGACCAGAAACAAATCCCATTAAAAAATGATGAGATAAATAACAATCTTACCTTCAACTTTGGCAAAGACGTGAGAGGGAGAGAGAGCGACTGAAGATGATGAGACGTTATTACCTTGAGTGTGTTGCAGAGAGAGAAGAAAAAAAATGTAGACAGAAAGGGAAAATGTAGGGTCTGAACTCTGACGTTATGAAATAATCGAAAATAGCAAGTGAAGGGTCATTGAAGCATGGACGGACAGATTTAGTCTTAGAAGAGAAAATGGATGGCTAGATTTGATTTTGTCCCATGGTTGTCCTACTTGGCTGGAAAATTTATTAATTGTATCCTAGTCAGATTGCCAAGTCACATTGATTTACATTAATTTTGTCCTAGTCACATTGATTTACATTAATTTTGTCCTAGTCACAAGGATCTGTTTTGTATAATAGATTCTAAATGTTATAAAAATGAGAATTTGTCTATTTTGACCTTAAAATATTTACATATTAGCATTTCATACTAATTCGTTATGCTCGCGAGTTTGAATACAAGAGAATTACGGTTTATGAATACTTTCTGTGGAAAATATTAACCTCAAGTAATTAAAAACTATGAAGGAGAAAGAGCTTACGTTGCATCACGGAATTTGTGTGGTTCCGTGATTAATGAAGGAGAGATGTGAAATTTTTTAAAGAGAAAAACTTAGGTGAAGGATGAGTGAAGAAGGAAAAGGGTCATTGGTAAAGTCATAAAAAGATTTTTTACTCATCAATTGTTTAAGATTTTTTTTTTAGTTATAATTACATTGGTAATTATTATATTCGATAAGGATAAAAATGTCTTTCTTAGCACTTAGAAAGTAAGTGCAAAAAAATAAGCTCCAAGTTGGAGCTTACTTTTTTGCACTTACTTTGACCCCACTTACAAGTGATATTCACTTATTAAGTGAAAAAACAAACGGTCTAAAATTGCCGGCCCACACTTATTAAGTGAAAATCACTTAATAAGTGCAAAAATCAAACACCCTCTTAGTTGTTAACCAAATATGAGAATGCACTCTTTGTACAACATCAAACACCACTAATAAATGTGATTCTAATCAATTTCTATTCCCACCTACCCAAGGCGCCCCGTCATTTTACTCACAAGCACCCCTCTCTCTTCTTGGCCTTGCCCCACTGAATGGGACAGTCCGAGCCTCCGAGGGCACTAAAGAGAGATGGGCTAAGAGCATAAGGGTGACTGGGTGGGGCACCTCTAGAAGCTGGTGCGTGGTGAATCAATTTCGCGGGCAAGGTTAAAAAGCTAAACCAGAAGCGGGACCCTGAAGAAGATGATCTCGCTTTGTTGCAAGATTTTTTAATCCTCCAGTAATCATCTGAACACAAGCACGTTACTAAACCGAGCAGCTTCAAGGAGAAATTCAATTTTCTCGTTTGAACAAGGTAATCTTGTTTGAAACTTTGAAACCCTAATTCCTTTTTTTTTTCATTCATTCTTTGCATTTTCGCTCCCAATTATTCGAATTTCACTTCACATGCCTTTAGCTTTGTTTTGTCTGAGACTTAGATTTGTATTATAAGGGTTTCTATATTGGTTTTCAGTAATCCGTCGATGGGTTAGTGAAACCTTTGTATTATATGGATATCAGAAGTTGGTGTTCGAGTTATGACATAGAAGAATGCTGCTATAACCAAGGTCCAAGACAGATATTTGAACTACTAATTAACTTGAAACCCCAAATTTGACTAGGGATTTGATTAGGCAAATGGTTCAATCAATTAATGGAATTCAAGAAAAATTTGATGTAGTACAAAGTGATGGGATGTTAGTCTATGACTTTGTTGATTACTCATTTTATGATGTTCTTTTTGGATTCTGTTATTTGTTGCAAATTCATTATTCATAATCGTAATCATCTTTTTTGGGTCCAGAATGTGACAGTTGTTCAGTAAGATCTTAGACGACGTAGTACTCTTGGAACTGCAGTTTTGGTGCCTCTACCATAGTACCATATCCAGTCAATTACGAGTATCGTGTGGGTGAAGCGGATCTTGGTTATAATGGTACTTCCACTCTGACTTATTCTTAGAGGTTTATGTTGTAATTTGATCGTCTAGGCTACTTAGGTTTTGAAGTTTCAAATAGTAATTGTTTTGATTTTTTTAAATGTACTGAAAGTTGAACTTGGGTATTGATGTGTGTTATGAATATATGGTGAACCTGTCTTCTGTATTTCTTATTGGCAACAGAGGAGTGCTGATCCTCTCGACATCTTTTAATGTTGATTGTGTATGTTTCAATTTATACATGAGTTGGTTGATCCAATCTTGCATTCATCGGATTATCCATTTTATTTGTTCTGAATAGGGGAATGTTGTTTTGGTACACATGACTTACTCTCTAGTCATCTTAATAATTATTTCTTCTTCTTCGGAAATTAAGTACCTCTTTATGAATTGTTTTATTTGCCTTCAAACTTCATTCACTACGTAAGATTTGTTGATGCAAAATATTTCTTGTTTGTTCAAGAAGACTTAATTTGAACTTCAACTTTTTCGGGGTTTATGGATTACTGCAATGAGGATATTCTGTTAATGACTACAAAATTGTTCTTTCTATATAGGATCAACCAACTGCTGGACCACCAGACTTCATACACATTGAGCAAAATGATTTCCTGTACCGAAAGTAAGGATTTTCCCTACCTTGAAAGTTTTTTTCTTTTCAAGTGGATTTTATTTGAGAAATTTCTTGTAAATCTGATTGTTTTTCTAATACATGCGAGTCCTATTATCACTGTTAAAATCGTTTTCTTGTGTAAAGTGTAAACAGGCCTAATAGCTAATAATGATCTTGGGAATACATATTTGATAGACTCTTAAACATACATTTGCTTCGAACGAGTTATAGGACGATGGTATCTGGTGATTTCTCTTATAGACAAGAACACATAACGTGGGACTTTTGTTGTTAAGATTGTTGCCGCCTTCCCTAATTGAATTTCCTCATCTTGTTTCAGTGTTGTATAGCACTATACCATCTGACTATATTTTCTCTCTCTCTTCTATCACATGCATCAGCTACATCAGAGTGTAGGAATCAAAACAGTTATGGTGGGGTTTGGATGTTAGCAAGTAGAGCGATTGAGTCCATTTTGGAGCATAACCTTTTAAATTTGATCACCCTAATGTCAACCTCTCAACTAACTCAGCATTTATTTAGTCAAGAATTAAAAAGCTTAGGCATATCTTGTGGGCATCTGTTGGGGATATACAGTGACAAGCATCACTTATTTTATTTCAATTACTCTATTCAAATATTCATGAATTTGGTGGAATTAAGCACATTTTTGGATGAGTTACGGTCTAAGGATAAGAGGGACGAAGGCTGTCTTATGATTCAATGGGCATTGCCTTATTATTCTCTAGCTATATATTTAGTCAGGTACTATCATGTGCTAGTAACTTACTCCACTATATTCATAGGCACAAGAAGCAAAAAGAGGAGGATATTGCAATTTGCGATTGCAAATACAATGCTGATGATTCTGAAAGTGCATGTGGGGAGAGGTGCTTGAATTTTCTAACCAGCACAGAGTGTACACCTGGGTACTGCCCTTGTGGCAGCTACTGCAAGAATCAGGTGACTTGATTGTTCACAGAAATTTTGGTATGCTTGTGCCCTGAGAGAGTGAGATGCTGGTGTCTTTTATGCTTTTCTTATGTCCTCATTTTTGTTTGCAGAAATTCCAGAAATGTGAAAATGCTAAGTCAAAACTGTTCAAAACAGAAGGGCGCGGGTGGGGACTTTTGGCTGATGAAAATATTAAGGTATTTATTATAATGTCACCTGATATGAACCGTGCAACTATATACATACTTTCACCAACCTTTTTCTTTGCTGGAATCTTGGCATCGAGTCTTTAAGTGGGTATCCCGTAGCAATTGACTTTTTAATACAGAATTTTGGGACGACTAATAGGGGTATTGTGGCAATATTCACATCTTACGCTTCGTCATGTTTAGTGTTGAGGAGGATAATAGAGGAGATTGTCTGTGTCTCTGTGAGGTTGACTTGACATTTTACTAATATTTTTTCATCCAAAGAAAAATATAATTTGTCCTAAGCATATTTGATACGAAGTCAGATCTACCCGAATTCAATTTGTTAGCCATTAGCTTTTTTGTGTTTACTTATTTCTGAAGCATATTAGGAGCAAAAACTGCTGATAAGTTCCTCACTTCTTATTTATTATAACAGTTGGCAGAGGTGTCCTTGTTCAACATTCGATTTACTTCAACACTTACAGTATCTTAAGTACTCGGGTTTTCCGTTTAATCACGGGTATACTTTGGGTTGTCATGATACTAAGCATCATCTACTGATCTCCTTAGATTATATTCACCAAAGATCTGATGACATTGACATCTCTAACTAAAACCCACCCCTTTAAGTTTTCATAATTTATTTTCATGAGTTGCTCATATGAAGAAAGATGATAAGTAAAAAACATGTATTGATTGATACAGCGAGGGCAGTTTATCATCGAGTATTGTGGTGAAGTAATATCTAGGAAAGAAGCAAGGAGAAGAGCTCATGCTTATGAAATTCAAGGTATACTCTGCCTTCAATAAATATGCCAGTATGCTTTTACTTGAAAGTTGAAACCTCAATTTATTTCTTTGAATGGATTTCAGGTCTTAAGAATGCATTTATAATAACCCTAAATGCCTACGAATCAATTGATGCTACTAGAAAGGGAAGCCTTGCTAGGTTTATAAACCATTCATGGTAAGCTACCTCAAACTAGAACATATGAACTCATAAAAGAGCTTCAGTATGTGATATTTAATTTCTTTATTCAGCCTATATAGAAAAATAAATCGTAATGAGGAAGTGCTCTTAGTTTATTTAACTAACTTTACTTTGTTGATAGAACAGCCAACCAAACTGCGAAACTCGGAAATGGACAGTGTTGGGAGAGATAAGAGTTGGCATATTTGCCAGACAAGATATTCATACAGGAATGGAATTGGCATATAATTATAACTTTGAATGGTATGGTGGTGCTAAGGTTCGTTGCCTCTGTGGTGCTGCTTGTTGTTCTGGATTTCTTGGGGCAAAATCTCGTGGTTTCCAGGTGCTTCCCTACTTCCTCACCAATTTTTTTCCTAAACCACCCTAACTATGATTGTAATTGATTGCCTACTTTAGCAAGGTTTACTTCGAAAAAACATAGATAAATTTCACCACTATAAGTCTAAAAGTAACGACAAGGCTTGATGATTGTATTTATAGGAGAACAATAGAGTCTCACCTATTGGATTCTAATTCCTAGAACTCAGCAAATATCAACATGAACGAATCAAGCTAGGTTGCCTTGTTAGTTCATTTCAGCAAGGTGGCTTGTGAGGTTAGATCAGTGATTGGCTGATTTCCATTGTTTACTGCTTGAACTTCATTAGAACAAATGATGCCTTCATCTATTAGTTACAAACTGGTCTCCTTTATCACATTGAAAAGTTAAATATTTGACCTCGAGAGTGGTAATACACTTTAGCACTCGGATCTGGAAGACTATCCTATTCCTAATTATTACTTTTGTGCAGTCTATTGTAATTGCAATTGGTTTATCTGAATTTTGTCGCTTTACTTATGTATGATGAGTTTTTCTCATAGAGATAGTTAAATTGAGCATTCATATTCTTTTTGTTCTGTTCCGAATATGTAATTTCGTGTTTATCTGTCAACCTATCCAATTATAGATTTTTTTTCTCATCGAAGTACCGCTTTTTCTGCAGGAAGATACATATCTCTGGGAAGACGATGATGACAGGTAATCAAAACTACCATCAATGTATTTGCTCCTATGGACCTATTGATTTTGAGGAAACATCACAATCTTATTGTTCTGTAGTATTTCTGATAGTCGACATTGATTTTTATGATACTATTGTTTGCCCTTCATATTCAGTATTGGTGTATCTTATTTGAAATTTGCTTCAGATACTCCATCGAGGACATCCCTCTATATGATTCTGAGGAAGACGCCCCCACTGCCAAGCTCCTCAATACATTGGATCCCATAAGAGCCGAATCTAACATGACAGTGAATGACGACAATATTCAGTCCAATCCACTTATTATAGAGCCTCTTAATGTAGTTTCAGTGGAGGGTGTTTACATGAATAAGGCAAAATATGAAGTTAGCAAGGACAAGACACTATATCACCCTAACACTGCTGCTACTACTAAGACATTTACACAGAAAAATGTGATGGTACAAAGTAAGAGTGCTTGCCGGAGCTATTACATACAGAGAAGTCCAGTTTCCAGCAAAAGACCAGGAAGCTACTCCAATGGAAAATCAAAACAACAACAAAAGCAAGTCGATGCAAAACTTGTTGCTGAACTCTTGGCATCAAAGGAAGCAAGAAAAGAAATCCGCAACTACGAGGTATGGATCTCCTCACTTGTAACTTAGGAGGAGGGCGGGTGTCGATAGACTTAAATTTAGAGTTTTGGTGAACAAAATATATGGTCTTAATTCTCTCTTTTAATCTGTGAGAGCGAACAGTGAATAAAACATAGGACCCTATAGTTAGTTTTGGGAGCAACCAGTGGAGATCTGCATATTGAAATTTGGAAATTTTATCGGCACTTGCTATCTGGCTATCAACCCCGCCAAGCGTCTTGGACCGTCTTCTGAGTCCAGGCCCGGTTATATGTTAGTTTGGATGGAGACTGGCTTCATCCAATAAAGTGAAAGTTGAGACGTGTATCTCACTCTGGTGGCCCTTGGGCCCAAGGATAAGGCCATCGGGCTTGTGCCAATAGCCAACCCTGTAGAACTTTCCTTGAAAGTTGTGTGATAATGAAAGTTTTTTGTTTTGTGGTAATGTAGGAAAGGAAGAATGAAGCGAGTTCCGAACTGGATGAATTGTATAACGAGATTCGGCCTGCCATTGAAGAGCATGAGAGGGACAGCCAAGAAAGTGTGTCTACTAGTGTGGCAGAGAAGTGGATCGAAGCGAGTTGTTCTAAACTGAAAGCAGAATTTGATCTTTACTCCTCCATCATCAAGAACATAATGTTTACTCCCAAGAGGCCGCGTACCGAAACAAATCCTCCTGCTCATGGTGGAGGAGGTAATGAAAATGCTATCAAATATTTGACAAATTAGTGGGGGTGCCAGAAAGAGGGCTCAATTCAAACAAAGTATTTTCATCATGGGAAACTTGACCTGTCGGATTAATGAAAAATGATTCCTTCACTTACTAGGTAAAAGTTATGACGGAGGTGACATTTTGTGAACTATAGATTCAATTCATTGACATCCAATACGAAAATATTAACATCGAATATGTGATTGGCAATCATCCAGATTAGTTTATAAATAATTTGGGAACTAAATTAGTTGAAGGGATCGTGAGGCATCTTGTTATTGTGTACCATTCAGAGCATGTTGTATCTCTCATCCGTGAAGGTGGGTACAGTCCTCTCCTCTGTTGGCTCCAGACTCGACTTAATTTGCGAGAGAAAATACAACCTCCATCTGGTGCTTGTCTCGGCTTACTACCCTGACGAACCCAACTGAGATAGTGCAGAACTATGCCAACGACAAGCTACTTCAGTTTTAGCATAGCCTGGAAAATGCATGCCCATGCCAATGGGTTAGCAGTTTGGGTGAGTGAAAATCGCTATACTTAATTGACATTCAACACTTGGGGACTTGACAGCTAGGGCTACGTTTCAGACAATGAGCGTGATTCAGAAGGTTTCTTTCCTCTGTGATAGTGACTTCAGGATGGGATGGTAAAATGAAAGAAAACGACTTTCAATTTGTTTTAAATCACACAAACTGATTTATCGAAAATTTTTAAAGTCAACCGCTCCTATTCAAAACTTGAATAGGAACATAACAAACTTTCCTACGAAGAAGATTCAAATAGTCAGGCTATTTTTCAAAACATGATTATGTTCAAATTATCTGTTTTAAACACTAGATGCATTGTACCACTTTTATTCTAAAGGTAGACTGTGATTGTAAAGACTATGATGCAAAATTGGGATTGTGACTGGTAATTTAGGGACTAGTGGTTTAGTGCGAGAAAAACAAATCAGGAAATTGGGCTGGAGGCCCAATTTCTTGTATTTTTTTTTGTTAAAAAGACAACCCATCTTTTTAACTAGCTAGGCCCCAAGTAAGTTATAAAAATAGGCTTCAAGGACATTTTTAAAGGCACCAACTTTTTAAGAGTCAAAAATACCCTTCATTCAATTAGAAATACCTAGTAATAATCTAACTAATAAATCAGGAACTTGAGTTTTTCTCATGAACGAACCGAGTTGGATTGTCGACGCCGATTAAAATTTCTGGGGTTTGAATCGATTTTGGCTATAAGATAGGTTAATGTTTTTAGGTTTTGGTGATTTAATCTATTTGCTTGTTTGAAGAGGCTTTTAAGGGGTTTGATTTAGTTTTTGGTTCTAAATTCTAGAGAGAGAAAGTTTTATATACTTTCAATGGGAGGAGAATTTGATAGTGTTTCAAGGTACAATCCAACTTCTTCATTGCTTTATTTTCATTGAGTTATGAATGATGGATAACAATTTGTTAGTTTTGATGTTTATGTTCAAACTTATTTGTTGGATTTATATGAAAGTTGTG
The DNA here is from genome assembly GCF_041429995.1 of Eschscholzia californica. Lineage (NCBI taxonomy): Eukaryota > Viridiplantae > Streptophyta > Magnoliopsida > Ranunculales > Papaveraceae > Eschscholzia > Eschscholzia californica. Next base: position 43,069,518 of record NW_028238198.1, read on the forward strand.
AAAGTATAGTTGATGCAAGCAATGTGTTTGATAAAATGCTTGAAAGAGATGTTGTTGCTTGGAATGCAACGTTAGTTGGTTATACAAGACGTAGGTTGGTTGAAATAGCTATAAAGTTCTTAGATGAAATGCTTGTGAGAAATATTTTTTTCTTGGACAATCATGATTGGTATTTATGTTCAAATTGAGAATTTCATGAAAGCTTTGGAAGTTTTTCGAAGAAAAGTAAAATGATGGTGCTAGAGCTTATAAAATGACTATTATGAATTTGTAGGGGTTTTAGCTAGTTTTTCGATACAACATTCTATTAGACAAAATATAATAATTTGTAACAAATTTCATGTTAAATCAATTCAAAACTAATTTGCAAACCATTTGCATGGCATTGCAAGGTGTTTGCAAGGCTCTGCAAGGTGTTTGCAAGGCTCTGCAAGGTGTTTGCAAGGCTCTGCAAGGTATTTGCAAAGCTTTGCAAGGTGTTCGCAAGGTTGTGCAAGGTATTTGCAAAAGTCCTGCAAGGTGTTCGCAAGGCTCTGCAAAGTTTTTGCAAGGCTCTGCAAGGTGTTCGCAAGGCTCTGCAATTTGTTTGCAAGGCTATCCAAGGTGTTTGCAAAAACTATGCAAGGTGTTTGCAAGGCTCTGCAAGGTGTTTGCAAGGCTCTGCAAGGTGTTTGCAAGGCTTTGCAAGGCAGTGCAAAGTGTTTGCAAGGCAGTGCAAGGTGTTTGCAAGGTATTTTCTTAGACTAGGGTTAGGTTGGTCTTTTTACTGAAATTGAAAATTACATAATTGCCATCAGGGAGGTGAAACCTAAAAAATTTTGATGAATCCTTTTTAACCAAAAACATAATTTCTTAGGGAGTTTTGGCCAAATTCCCCAAAACAAATTACACACGAGATAATAAAGAAAATATTTAAATAATTTAACGTCCGGTGAATGAATTTAACGTCCGGTGAATGAATTCAAACTTAACATATGACATTGTTATATGACAAGGCCAACTTTTTTCGTAGAGGTTTTATTTGTTACAAAGCATTATTTTGGAACTGAAAAGAAGAAAACTATATCATTTGCGATAAAGATTAAACAATTGGGTTTTTCTTCGCTTGTAGGAAAGAATTGAATGGAAAAGTTTTTTTTCGCAAAAAAGAAAAACAATTTTCTTGTGAAATAGTCCAGTGTCATTGGTTGGAAAGAAAGTGAGAAGATTAAACTCGCACATTCTCCATTAGTAATTTCGAGAATTAGGAATTTGACTTCTGTTTTTTCACATAGTTCAAATTTAGGATCAAACTTTTGTGTTAAAGTGGTACTCACACCAAGTGGGAAATCAGGTGTAGTATTCTTATAAGAGATTATGTACCCTTTCGCCTTTGCTAGTGACTTGATTTAAAACTGGGAGACACTATAACACTAAAGAGGACAATATTACTAGCTAGCAGTCTGAAAGATTGCAAGGTCGAGACAATCTTATAAGATGTGATTACTAGTAAGTCTGTGAACAATCACCAATACAAATCTAACCAACTGACAATATACAGAGATATTACACGACTTTCATTTGTCAATTTCAAATGTATTGCATTATAAGCCTTTTACATACTTTTTGTTGCAAGGACTATAGTTTCGATGTTGGTAGTATAAAATTAAGACATAAGAAAATTCTCATAAAAAACACATTGCCAATGTATTTTTGTCTAAAAGTCATATAAAGCAAGATTAGATTTACATAAAGATAAAGAAATTAACATATGAGGTATGCACATGTTGACATGTATGTATGTTGTATAGAAAATTGGAAGATATGGAGCTCTTTTATGTAGAGAATAGTAGGTGGGTACAGTAAATCTAGATGTGCATCTAATGTTTCACCTAATACCCAACCTACTATATTATATATTATAACAATTAGGACCTTGTGTCCCTTTATTGATTTGTTTATAATCACCTTTTCACTTGTAGTGATCAATGAATAACAAAAGAGGCATCACATATGTATACCTACTCTATATGTTAATTACTACTTTAATATAAATATAATAGATGTTTTACCCAAAGAAAATAATCGTGGGTACATGTGAAAATGCACATGTTGAAGAAAGTTAGTCTAAGTAACAAACTGTCAATCCCTCAACTAGTCAAGTTCAAAAGCATAATTCTTTCGTAAATGTTTCGTTTACCTAGTGTTAGTTAAAATTTGACTCTTAAGCGATGTGTCAGTTGCCAGATTACATACTTCAATCAATTGTCTTTTTGGATCTCAACAGTTTTAAACCAAAAATACAGAATTTGTTATTGATGTATTGAGCAAGACTTTAATTAATGATCACGGTGTTCCCTTAAATTCCTTCTAGTTAAACCGCTTTGACTGTATTATGGGTCTCTTTATGAAGGTATGCAATCGTTTGGAGAGATTTCGAGACTTGTCTCTTTCAAGGTGGGAAACAAAACCAGAGTTAAGTTTTAGACTGACATTTGGTGTGCAAAGCACACACTGAAAGACTCGTTTCCTACCTTGATTCCCTCTCTCGAAAGGAGGCATTCATCTTAATTTGAATGTTATGAAGACTCTAGATGGGGATTACATTGAATCTGAATTTTCATAGGAAGTTGAATGATTGGAAATTTGTTGACTTTGTCACATTGTCCATTTACATGGAGAGAATGAAACCTATTCCTTGACGCTAGGAAGGGTGCATGAAGTATACCTAAAGAGCTATGTAAAAGTCATGGGGAGTGGTATAGGTACAGAGGTAGCATAAGAAGTTGTGGAACTTGATCCCACTTTTTTTTCCTGATTATGAAAAGTCTGTAAAACATCAATTTTCAAAGGGAAGTGAGTGAATCTTGCTAGTATCAATATTTTAGTTCTCGGATTACTATATTTTCCGACGAATAAGAAGCATTTGACATCATCTGTGTCTTACAAGAATTTCACCTTGTATTGAGAGTTTATGCGTTTCTGTCTTTTGCAAAATGTACCACACCAAATTTTCGAAGCAATTTCATCAATGAGTAAGTTCATTTAAATTTTTATTTATCATGAAATGAATTCTAATGTCTCTTCTTCACAAGAGCATAGTTTATCGTATCTCAGGGGTTTACCTAATGCATCTTCAAATTGATTCATACTTTGCCTTTGAATGGCCCAAACACAAAAAAGAAAGTTTTTTTTTTGTTGAAACACAAAAAAGAAAGTTAAAACAAGAAAAAAAAAAGACTCAAAGGGTATAAGAATCATTTCCTAGTAATTTGGTTTATTGCAAACTTCCAAAATGTCATTTGAGAAAAATTCAAGACATATGAAAAGTGGTAAACAAACATAAGGGACAGGAGGATTTGATTGATAGTTGGTACGACTTTTATTATAGGCCCCTTATAATATCTTTAAACGTTAAAAAAAGACTATGGCGACTTCAAAAGGTACACGCACCCATGCGACCTCAACTTTATCCAAAACTACATTATATAGAAATTTAGATATAGTAAGTAGTATACAAGAAAAAGTTGATATGAACACCTTGAAGGCTTGACCTGATTTTGGTCATCAAAGGGTTAGTGGGTCAAGATTTCTTTTGTGCTATGTGTTCAAATCCCAACATATACACAAGACCTCTAATTTCAAGATGTATAAACCCAAGGTAAAGAAACACACGTCTCTACAATTTCATAAAATCCAAAAAATTGAAGTACTATTAAACACTTAACAACGTAAACAATTAAAAGATAAAAAATAAAATATAATGTTTGTCCGAGTCGATGTTTGGCCTAAAAATTTGGGTCGACCACAGACAAATAGCTGATGTGATTGCCCTAACTAGGTAAGGGTACCATGTCTTTAACATGTATACCAACCTCGCCCAACATATCCGTCGTCGACTTTTTTTTTTTTTTGTTGAAGGATCCGTCGTCGACTTAGAAGACTTAGATTTCAAATCATTGACATTTTTATTGAGGTGCCCAAGTAGATTTTTTGTTTATCTTAGTGGTGACAGTTTGTTGCCTATTTATAACCAAACCTCCCAGTAATCCCTTCAGTTATTATTAGACCTCTATACAAAATACCTAGAGAGAAAGAGAGAGAGGGGCAACTGAGTAAGCAGCATAGATCATAAATGGCTTCTTCATCATCATATTCATTTCTCTCTCTAGTTGTTATATTTGTAGTATCTTCTGTTTGGATGGGTACTAATCTTTCAGAGGCACAAAAAACACCACCACTAGTGAAAGGACTATCTTTCAGTTTCTACAAATCAAATTGCCCAAAACTAGAGAAAATAGTGAGAGACCATTTGAAGACTGTATTCAAGAAAGATATAACCCAAGCTGCTGGCTTGCTTCGTCTCCATTTCCATGATTGCTTTGTTCAGGTATATTTTTCCATTTCGATCATCGAATCTCGAAAATATCCTTTAATGGCTCTTTATCCCATTACACTAGGTGGAAGAAACCCATGTGAAGGAAAAGAAAATACCAATCTAGGTGGTTTTCTTTAGTGTTTGAATCTGACTCGTCTATGTACTACTGTCTGATTTGGAATAGTTGTTCGAAAATGGGTCAGTTTAAGTATTTTAATCACTTAGACTCATTTTATATATTACTCGAAGTTTCGACTGGACCCAAAACCATTGGCTAATGGCTATCAACCAATGAGATGAGCTAGAGGCATGAATGAAACAAAAACCAAACATTCTGAAATCTGACTCGAATTTGTTAGATATTTACTAGTTAGATTTCTGATAAAACAAACATGACCTAAATTTGTTTTCCACCCTAGACGTTCTCCTGTTTCTGTGGGGTAGAGACTAATAATTAATGTTTGACCCAGACGGTTCTCTCCTCCTGATACCTGTCCAATTGCCTTAACTACATAATTTTCCACCATTAATAACCCCCAATCTCTCTATGCATCCTGAAAATTTCTAAGCTTAATTTTGGAGTGCATCTTTTGGAATATCCAGTATCAAATCATGTTCGAGCTAGAACCATCATCAGAACAAAAAAAAGAGTATTCTATTTAAAGAATGTCACAAAGTGTACATAATGTGACGGGTATAGTCCAACATCGACAAATGAAATTTTTATTACTAAAATGTAATAGCGAAGTCATCTTATAAACTCAATAAACGAAGTTTTAAATCTTCTAGCTTGTTTAATATGGGGAAAACACAATTTTTACTAATTATTAGGGTTTTGACAGTGAGTGTTTTGACGATGTTGATGACCATACAGGGATGCGATGGTTCGGTATTGCTAGATGGATCAGCAAGTGGACCAAGTGAGAAGAACGCTATACCAAATTTAACACTTAGAGCCGAGGCATTTAAGATCATTAACGACCTTCGTGCCCTTGTCCACAAAGCATGCGGTCGTGTAGTCTCTTGTGCAGATATCACTGCTCTGGCTGCTCGTGACTCCGTCTTATTGGTACTCGTCTATTTCTTTATTTTAACAAAAAAAAAATCTATATTTAATTAATATAAGAACAAATTACATATTTGATTATTGAATAAATGCAGTCAGGAGGACCAAAATACAAAGTCCCAATGGGAAGAAGAGATGGACTCAATTTTGCAACACAAAATGCAACCCTACAAAATCTCCCTGCTCCCTTTCTAAATGCAACTACCCTTATCTCTGCCTTCGCTTCTAAAAACCTCGATTCAACCGATCTGGTAGCACTTTCGGGTGGCCATACCATTGGAATTGGGCATTGTGCCTCCTTTACTACACGGTTATACCCGACCCAAGACCCTACTATGGACAAGACTTTCGCCCGAAACCTCAAGATCACTTGCCCAACCACCAACTCTACCAACACCACTGTGCTCGATCTTCGAACCCCAAACAAGTTTGATAACAAATATTACGTCGATCTCATGAACAGACAAGGGTTATTTACTTCGGATCAAGATCTTTATACCCATAAACCTACACGGCCCATTGTTACTAGTTATGCAGTAAATCAGACTTTGTTCTTTGAGAGATTTGGGTTTTCCATGATTAAGATGGGTCAGATGAGTGTGTTGACTGGTCGTCAAGGTGAGATTCGAGCCAATTGTTCAGCCCGCAACCCGACTTCATCCTCCTTCTTATCTTCTGTGGTTGATGAAGTCATTGAAATGGTAGAAAATGCTGCTGCATTTTAATTAATTAAGGTTAATTTCATGAAGGCCTTTCATGAATTGTATGTCATGCTTGTATGTGTGAGAATTTAGTTAATAATTGTGTACTTTTTTGCAAGTCTTTCTTTTAATAAAATTTAAGTAGATTTTATCAAAAAAATAATATAATTAACATGAATATTATTTTGAATTTTCAACTTGATATCGGCGTATACCTTCCTACTTACAAATTGCAAATAGACATATCCGTGCCACTTAATAGAGGAGAATCAGCAATGACGTCAGTTAGATGAGATTTTCTATTTCGCGCGTGCCAGAATTAAAATATGACTTTCAACGCACATAAAAGATTTTGTTGCCCAACATATTAGTAGTTTCTTTGAAACCATCCTAATTCTTCCAAACCCTAAATTGATCTATCCAAGCACTACTAAATTGTTGAATAAATTGAAACACCTTTCCTGAATCGAATCATCTTATACTCAAATATGTTCTTACGAATAAAATTCTTATACAACTCTTGGATTGGAAGAACACTAACAACTCTTGGATTGGAAGATTGTAGATGGATTGAAATTAATGAAACATCCTAAAATGGGCCAAGAAGATTGTAAATGGAGGAATCAGGGATGTTTTAAAGGCACCCGCTGCTAGTGCTAGTAGACCCCTTTTTTTTTAATCTTTTGATCTGTTGTTTGGAATATCTATCTATTTTAAGTTGATTTTAAGTGGTAATCTGTATTACCTTAGCTATATTATTGATAGATCATTTAAATTTAACTCCATTATATCGATTTTTTACACAGTATGAACGGAGAAAGACGTGGTCAGGCATCACCCAAATACCTTCCAACCCCATCGAGCGGGGAGACCTACTACGGCCACGAAGGGAAAACCCTTCGTTGCGATTCTTGCTTAAAAGTCATAGGCTAGGGTTACGTAAGTCTTTTTAGTCTTGGGTTTGATGTGGATTGTTCTCGAGCTTCCATTCGATTATTGATACTAAGATACAAAGATGTGGTATGTGTCTAAATCCACCAAGATACCTCTGCTGAGTATTGAGAGGCAATGGAAATGATAGAGTAAGAGAACACCTTTGACTATTTTTTGTTTTTATTGTCTATAATTTTTCTAGGGAAGGGCTTACATTATTGATACTAAGATACAAAGATGTGGTATGTGTTGTGACGCCTGAAAGTGTAACGAATATCGATTTTGTTTTCGTTTTTTAGATCATTCAAATTTAACTCAATTATATCGATTTTTTACACAGTATGAACGGAGAAAGACGTGGTCGGGCATCACCCAAATATCTTCCAACCCCATCGAGCGGGGAGACCTACTACGACCACGAAGGGAAAACCCTTTGTTGCGATTCTTGTTTAAAAGTCATAGGTTGGGGTTACGTAAGTCTTTTTAGTCTTGGGTTTGATGTGGATTGTTCTCGAGCTTCCATTCGATTATTGATACGAAGATACAAAGATGTGGTATGTGTCTAAATCCACCAAGATACCTCTGCTGAGTATAGAGAGGCAATGGAAATGATAGAGTAAGAGAACACCTTTGACTATTTTTTGTTTTTATTGTCTATAATTTTTCTAGGGAAGGGCTTACATTATTGATACTAAGATACAAAGATGTGGTATGTGTTGTGACGCCTGAAAGTGTAACGAATATCGATTTTGTTTTCGTTTTTTATATCTATACGTGAGTCTATGGATATGAGGTTTTATTTTCTACGAAGGCGCTACGAGTCTATCCAAGAGACATCATCACTTACTAAATTTGAACGTGTACCGACAGACCAATTTACAGACTCTTAATGTGTGACTATCACACAACTTGTCTAAATCCACCAAGATACCTCTGCTGTGTATTGAGAGGTTATGGAAATGATAGAGGAAGAGAACACCATTGAGTGAAGGAAGAAGATGACTGGTAAAAGCAATGGAAGCTTGTTCATATAGAGAGTTTGGAGCTGGAAAAAGACGAAGAGATTCGGCCAAAAGAACATCATTGTTCAACATACAGGGGACTTGGGAATCAACTACACTTCAGAACTTATATGTTCAGACGGGAGTGGTCGTTAACGTTCCAGCAGACAACGATGTTTTGGTTGGCCGGGATGTTATCATCACGTAAGTAAATATACGCGTACAATCAAAATTTGGTCTACTCAAGATCTTAATGATTTTTTTTCTTGAGGATTACCACGTATAGATTTAAAAAAATGAGGAGATTCAGCTCCAAACTCACGATATTTTGGTTGGCCAGTTTTTCTCTTGTGGATTGTACGCCTGAAAGCAATGGAAGCTTGTTTATATAGAGAGTTTGGAGCTGGAAGAAGACGAAGAGATTCGGCCAAAAGAACATCATTGCTCAACATGCAGGGGACTTGGGAATCAGCTACACTTCAGAATCGTCTACTTAACTGAACTGGTTGTGACCGGTGACATGCTAGGTAGAGAGAGAGAAGGAGCAAACCAAAAAAAGAAAACTCAAAACCCAACAAAACAAGAGAAAAACCGACTAATGGAAGAGGAAGAGTTGAGGATTGTCTTTACATGTTGATAATCACCGTGATTTTGTCTTGGGTTTGATGTGGTTTGTTCTGGAGCTGCAGTTCGATGTGAGTCACTCCCAACCCCTAGGATTCTTGACTTGGGAATCTGAAATCGCGTGTTGTTGCTGCTTAGTATTGTTGTCGTTTGTGTGAATCCGAGTAATGGTAGTGGTTAGAAAGGTTTAAATGCGTTTTGGAAGAGGTATCTTGGTGGATTTAGTGTAGATTCAGCTGAAATTTAGGGTTAGGAGTTGGGGATCGAGAGGTGAAAAGGAGATGAGATAAATCGCTCTGCTGACTTGCATATAATTACAAAGAAGAGAAAAAAAACATTAATATCTTGAGTAGACCAAATTTTGATTGTACGCGTATATTGATTTAGAAATATCCGTTTGAGGAAAGTTTTGATTCGGTTTCAAGATATATGATAGATGAGAGAGAAAATCTAGTTTAAATTATATCCTTTTTCCTTTTTTAAACCCTAAATCACGGTACAATATGCCGTTTGAATTTCGGTCTGGCCCCACTTTAAAAAATTCCGCGAAATTTGTTTAAGGACATGGAAGGTATTTTGTCTAATATACTAAGGGTTTTTAGTCCCAAGAGCAAAAGGACTAAAAACCCATTTTTTGCGAAGATTGGACCCTAAACGTTTTTTTTAACATTATTTTGGTCTATATACCCATGGGCCCCATTAATAATTCTACTATTTTTTGTTTTTATTGTCTATAATTTTTCTAGGGAAGGGCTTGCATTATTGATACTAAGATACAAAGATGTGGTATGTGCTGTGACGCCTGAAAGTGTAACGCATAACGATATTGTTTTCGTTTTTTATATCTATACGTGAGTCTATGGATATGAGGTTTTATTTTCTACGAAGGCTCTACGAGTCTATCCAAGAGACATCGACACTTACTAAATTTGAACGTGTATATGCAGACCAATTTACAGACTCTTAATGTGTGACTATCACATAACTTGTCTAAATCCACCAAGATACCTCTGTTGAGTATTGAGAGGCCATGGAAATGATAGAGGAAGAGAACACCTTTGAGTAAAGGAAGAAGACGACTGGTAAAAGCAATGGAAGCTTGTTTATATAGAGTGTTTGGAGCTGGAAGAAGATGAAGAGATTCGGCAAAAAGAATATCATTGCTCAACATGCAGGGGACTTGGGAATCAGCTACACTTCAGAACTTATATGTTCAGACAAGAGTGGCCGATAACGTTCCAGTGGACAACGATGTTTTGGTTGGCCGGGATGTTATCAGCATGTAAGTAAATATACGTGTACAATCAAAATTTGTTCTACTCAAGATCTTAATGTTTTTTTACTTGAGGATTACCACATATAGATATAAAAAAACGAAGAGATTCAGCTCCAAACTCACGATATTTTGGTTGGCCGGTTTTTCTCTTGTGGATTGTACGCCTGAAAGCAATGGGAGCTTGTTTATATGGTGAGTTTGGAGCTGGAAGAAGATGAAGAGATTCAACCAAAAGAACATCATTGCTCAACATGCAGGGGACTTGGGAATTAGCTACACTTCAGAACCGTCTACTCAACTGAACTGGTTGTGACTGGTGATATGCTAGGTAGAGAGAGAGAGAAGGAGCAAACCAAAAGAAGAAAACTCGAAAACCAGCAAAACAAGAGAAAAACCGGTTAATGGAAGAGGAAGGGTTGAGGATTACCTTTATGTATTGATAATCACCGTGATTTTGTCTTGGGTTTGATGTGGATTGTTCTCGAGCTGCAGTTCGATGTGAGTCACCCCTAATCCCTAGGGTTCTTGACTTGGGAATCTGAAATCGCGTGTTGTTGCTGCTTAGTATTGTTGTTGTTTGTGTGAATCCGAGTAATGGTAGTGGTTAGAAAGGTTTAAATGCGTCTTAGAAGATGTATTTTGGTGGATTTAGTGTAGATTTAGCTGAAATTTAGGGTTAGGAGTTTGGGATCGAGAGGTGAAAAAAAGATGAGAGAAATCGCTCTGCTGACGTCACTGCTGACCTGCATATAATTACAAAGAAGAAAAAAAACATTAAGATCTTGAGTAGACCAAATTTTGATTGTACTCGTATGTTTACTTACGTGATGATAACATCCCGGCCAACCAAAACATCGGTGTCCGCTGGAACGTTATCGACCACTCTCGTCTGAACATATAAGTTTTGCAACATTTTTATTTATTGGAAAAGATTAAAACACTAAAACCAAAATTGATTAAAAAGACTTACGCAACCCCAACCTATGACTTTTAAAAAAGAATCGCAACAAAGGGGTTTCCCTTCGTGGCCGTAGTAGGTCTCCCCGCTCGATGGGGTTGGAAGATATTTGGGTGATGCTTGACCACGTCTTTCTCTGTTCATACTGTGTAAAAAATCGATATAATTGAGTTAAATTTGAATGATCTATCAATAATATAGCTAAGGTAATACAGATTACCACTTATAATCAACTTAAAATAGATAGATAGATATTCCAAACAATAGATCAAAAGATTTTTTTTAAAAAAAAAGGTCTACTGGCACTAACAGCGGGTGCCTTTAAAACGTCCCTGATTCCTCCATTTACAACCTTCTTGGCACATTTTAGGATGTTTCATTAATTTCAATCCATCTACAATCTTCCAATTCTAGAGTTGTTAGTGTTCTTCTAATCCAAGAGTTGTATAAGAATTTTATTCGTAAGAATATATTTGAGTATAAGATGATTCGATTCAGGAAAGTTGTTTCAATTTATTCAACAATTTAGTAGTGCTTGGATAGATCAATTTAGGGTTTGGAAGAATTAGGGTGGTTTTAAAGAAACTACTAATATGTTGGGCAACAAAATTTATGACCCTACGTCAAGATTTCTCTCATCTCCTTTTCACCTCTCGATCCCCAACTCCTACCCCTAAGATTTGATTCGGAGGCGGGTGACTAGTGGTGCGGGTTTCAGCTGAATCTACACTAAATCCATCAAGATACCTCTTCCAAAACGCATTTAAACCTTTCCAACCACTACCATTACTCGGATTCACACAAACGACAACAATACTAAGCAGCAACAACACACGATTTCAGATTCCCAAGTCAAGAACCCTAGGGATTGGGGGTGACTCACATCGAACTGCAGCTCGAGAACAAACCACATCAAACCCAAGACAAAATCACAGTGATGGTCAACACGTAAAGGTAATCCTCAACTATTCCTCTTCCATTTGTCGTTTTTTCTCTTGTTTTGCTGGTTTTCGAGTTTTCTTCATTTGGTTTGCTCATTTTCTCTCTCTACCTAGCATGTCACCGGTCACAACCAGTTCAGTTGAGTAGACGGTTCTGAAGTGTAGCTAATTCCCAAGTCCCCTGCATGTTGAGCAATGATGTTCTTTTGGCCGAATCTCTTCGTCTTCTTCCAACTCCAAACTCTCTATATAAACAAGCTTCCATTGCTTTTACCAGTCATCTTCTTCCTTTACTCAAAGGTGTTCTCTTCCTCTATCATTTCCATGACCTCTCAATACTCTCTTTCCACCCATGGCAAATTGACTCTCAAATTCGCCAAACCCTCGTCCAAACAGGAGATTCAACCTATCAATTATGGTTTCGTTGGTCGTTGGGTATGTCCTTACGATGTAGGGCTCACCTTTATCAAAAAGATGTTTTACCCTCAATCAAGATTCTTCAGAGACTGCGACTACTATCCCAGTGAAGGTCCAGTCAATACGTTCATCATCAAACCCGAGAGTCAATTTGTTCTAGATGCACTCAACTTTGGTCGCCCTTGGATCCTCAGAGGAATGATTTTAGTGTGTAAGGAAGTAGAGTTTCCCCTCGCGGATGCTACTGATGACTTGTTCTTTGAACCTATGAGATGTACTTTGTTTAAAGTTCCTCAAGCTCTTCAGAACAGGGAAGATTTTGACTACATTTTTGGGTGCATGGGAAAGATCATTAGCATCAAACCCAAGAATTTTTGAAGGGTGAATAACAACACGGTGAGAGCGCACTTTCTCTATGATATTAGGTCACCCTTGTTAGCAGTCATTAATCCTATATTCTCAGATGGAGAAAAAGATAGATGAGTTATCAAAAATTCCTAGGAGCCATATGTCAATTGTTTCAGATTGTGGAACATCGTCTTAACAATTGTCCTATCTTTGTTAACTCTTTAGATGAAGAGAATGATTCAAACCCAGAACCGATGGAAGCCATCATGGAAAACTCCCTAACCTTGATTCCTGACCCTCCTCAACTCTGAACTCCTCATCTTTCTCCTGTCCATGGTATCATTCCTCCCCATCAGATTTACCAATCTTCAGGGAAGAGGACTAGAAACATCTCGAGACCCTCCTCTGCTGGCACTTCTAATCAATCGGTTGAGAACTCAGAGGATGATACTATGATGCTCGAGAGTGTGGAAGCTAGAAGACTCTTACAAGAATCATTGCTCCTCTCTCACAGTCTAAATATCATCACCAATGCAGGGGCTCCAGATGAAGCTACACTTCCAGTCTCTTCTTCTCACTAAGTTCTTGTCTGGTTTTTCTTTTAGTAGTTTGTTTCTCTATTTCAGTGGTCTTAGTGTTTCCTGTTAGTCAAGTTGGCTTAGTGCTTAGTGTTTGTATTAGTCGGGTGTTTTGTTATTGATAGTCTGGTCTTATTCTCTGTTGGTTATAGTCCATATCTGGACTCTTTTTGTTATTAGTGGTTGTAGGCTGAACTTGGGTGGCACTAGACACCCAAGTTTCAGTAACTCTGATTGTAGTAGTTTTTTGAAGAATGTTATCAGACTTTTGGTGTTATACTTCTTCTTCCTCTGTCAGTCTTTTATACCTTTTGCCATCTTCCTTTCTGTCCCTCGTATTTATTTAAGTTTTTGTTGTATATCTTTTAGTTCTACTTGGATTCTGTTTGAACTCATTACCTTTTGGTTTGCATAGTGATTGTGTAATTTCGTTAAATTTTAATATTCTCCTGCAGACGTTAGCTAGTCTTTAGTGGTTCTTATCCCTCTCAGTGTTTTTTTGTTCTTATCTTGATTCGGTTTGTGCTGGGGGGGAGTGCCTTTCTTCTCTTCCCTGGTTGTGACTGTCGTGGTCCTCTATTAAACTTTAGTCTTACTCCCTAGGCCTCAGTAGAAGGAGGTTGACCCGACCTTATTCCTCTAATGGACCCTCTAGGCCTCTTCCGGAGCCTGCCATTATTCTCTCCTACTTGAGGAGATTGGCCACTTAGTCGTCCCTCTGTTCCTTAGTTAGGAGTGTCCTTAGAATTGCCCCAGTTGGTGGTGGGCCTTTAGGTTTTGAGCCTCTGTTTCGGCCTTAAGGGTAGGGGTGCCCTTTTAGGTTTGTCTCTTAGGCTGGTTCCTTGGGCTTAGGTTTCGGGCTTAGACTCATGGATTTGTCGGTTCTGGCTTGGAACGTTCGGGGTTGTGGCAATTTTGCCAATCTTTAACATCTTAGACGCCTTATAAATGAAAACAACCCAGACCTCATTTTCCTGTCAGAAACTAAATGTATCAACACGAACATCGAAAGAATCCTTAATATCAATAACATCTATGACAAACATGTGATTGACCTGATCAAGAAAGCGGGTGGGCTCGCCCTATTCTGGTCGCCTCAATTTGACATAGAAGTTAGATACGCGGAGAGCAACATGATCCACGTTAAAGGCACCAATGGGGATAATGGTATGATTTTCTATCTCACGGGTTCTACGGGTGCCCATACAACAATAAAAAAATGAAGCCTTGGGATATTTTGGCCCATCATACCCCTGATAACAATCACCCTTGGCTTGTTATTGGAAACCTTAACTGTATCCTTGACCAATCCGAGAAGTTGGGTGGTATACCTGCTCATAATCAAACCATCTTACAATGTAAACAAACCATTAATAACCTGGGACTCCATGACATTGGTTGTGTGGGCTACCCTTATACTTGGTCTAATAAACAATTTTTAGGTAACCTCATTCAAGAGAGGCTCGATCGCGCTTTGGTCAATTATAAGTGGCTCGCCATCTACCCTCAGTCTAAACTCACTCATCTTCCTACTCTAGGCTCTGATCACAACCCTATCCTTCTCAACACTAAGATTAGCTCTTCTTTAGGTCGTAAACCGTTCATCCGCACTTGGATGTCCCACCCCAATTGTGCTCAGTTCATCAAAACTAACTGGCTCACCCTTCCCAACCCTATCCAAGCCAAGCTCAACTCCCTAGCCATTAAGCTCTCAAAGTGGAATAAAGAAGTTTCGGTCATCAGGATAATAACATAAAGCATTTCACTTAAAAACCCAAATCCATAAAGATGTGGATGCTTTCAAGGATATGTTCACCAAGATCGAAACTCTTCTGCTCCAACAAGAGAGTTTGTGGAAAGAGAAGTCGAAAATATCTAATATCAACCTAGGTGACAAAAATACCTAATACTTCCATGCCAAAGCCACCACTAGAACCCGCAAAAATCAAATCTACTCTATTAAAATGGAGGATAATTTGTAGACCACTAACGAGGCTGAGATCTCTACCATATTTTCTAATCATCTAAGAACCATCTCCTCTACGGCTGGTTCTAATTTATCCTCCAACCTTATAGAGTGCTTCTCTACTCAGATTTCCTCATCTCAAAATGAGGCTTTGATCGCCATTCCAGGGGTGGAAGAAATCCGGAAAGCCATTATCTCCCTTAAATCGGGAGCTGCTCGTGGTCCAAATGGCTGTCCTCTTCTCTTCTACCAGGCCAACTGGGACATCGTTAAGGATGACATCATTCTCATGGTGTCTATTTTCTTCAAAAATGTGACTCTGCCTGCGCTGTCTAATCACATGCACATATGTCTCATTCCTAAGACTAAAACCCCCCAAACTCCTGTAGATTATCGACCCATCAGCTTGCTCAACACCACCTATAAAATCATTACCAAAATCCTTTCCAATAGACTCAAACCTGTCTTGACTGATATTATCTCCCCTTTTCAGGTTGCGTATGTGCCAGGAAGGCAGATCACAGATAACATCATCATTAGCCAAGAGCTCATTCACTCCTGTAAGAAGCTCAAGGGAGCTAAAAGCTATTTCGGTCTCAAACTTGATATGTCCAAGGCTTTTGATCGGATTGAATGGAGCTTTTTGGAGAGTGTCATGAAAATGATGGGATTTACCTCAGCTTGGATCAAACTAATTAACACCTGCCTCACTACTAGCTTCACGGTTGTCCTCAGCAATGACGCCCTAGTTTGAACTTCAATGTCAGTCGTGGGATCAGACAAGGCTCTATGTGTCCTTGACCTTTTATGTTTGACGAATTCCCTCACGAAAGATTACTGGAAAATTTTGGCTAACCAAGTTGGTACAGTTCGGTTTACGAGTAAAGTCTTGCATCAATTTCAAAGGTAACAAGGCAGTATAGAAAGAGGATAACACCATTTAAAGCGTTGTGGGTGAGGCAATCTTCAAGTAAGCTCTCTTATTAGCTTCAGAATATGTCAATAACTATTTTGACTAAAGATGTCATTAGATGAATTTTCTTATTTATTATATTTTCGCTTGACTATCTATAATGGTTTGGTGAAATAAACCACCAATCCAAGGTCTTCGTTACGTTAAAACAATCCTGAATACCATATCTCATAGGCATAGTTTAGTTGATACCTTCACTTCATTTTGGAGTACGAGGTCGGGAAACTGACTTGCAATGGACTCACAGAATGGGAGCTTTTATCATTATCCACCCGTCCAAACTTTTGTGTTGTTCTAATGTGTAGTTTTATTCCTATTTATTTGTATATGTAACGTTGAACACTGTTTTTTATACTTTAAAATGCTAAGAATTTGACCCCATACGACACATTCAATGTTCACCTTTCTTACCAAATCTCAGTAAAATTAACATTAACGACAATACTAGATGTCTAAAATTATGACAGTTTGTAGACGCTTGATGTTATCCATTTGGAGTGGTAAAAAGCTATTGTTAATCCTCTAATTTTTTGTCTTCATTAGTTTTATTTTAGTTTCTAATTGTCTTTGCATTTGAAATATTGCAGGATAGCATAGTACTGCAGACAAGAAGAACACGTCTGTAATATCTGAATGAAATAATAAACTTTTGAAAGCATTCCATTTCTATATCTGGTCCGAAAGTGATGTTCATGTTTTAGCAACTTTCGGTTTGTCTTACCATAAAAGGAATTGCTTTTGAGAAGGCATATGTACTTATTTTGGACAAACTAGCTTTTCCAGCTCCTGCATAAAATTTTAACTTATATCACCATGAAAGAGCACTTCGCGTATTCGTGTTTCTACTAAGGATATTCGTGCATGAATCTACTGTTTTTGAAATTCTATCTCTTCGGGAGCTTAAAACATGGTTTTGATTTTTGAATGTTTTGGGTTTATACTTGACAATAATTTCAAATTAAGTATATGATACAAATATCTAAGTTAAAAAAGAAAGTTTCGTTGCAAGCAAATATCTGAATATGAGTTATATCGTGTTGATGAATATGTCTTAGAATTTAGTTTATTTTACTATATTGACTTGTCTCAAAACTAATTAATTTCATAAATAACCCATGTCTCTCGGATTTGCAGACAAGGTGTTAAATAATTTCAAATTTTTGGTGGTGGTTCATCGAAGTTGGATATTAGGGATCAATTGCTTCTGAATTTAAGGAGGGTAAAACTTTATTAACTGGGGTTCGCTCGGTTTTTTCTCACAATTGGGAGTATCTACAAATAACTTTTCCTTCAATTCCATATTTCACTTCAATCTATAAGATGTACGTAGTTTGTTTGCTTTTCATTTTTGTTTTTTCTAAAAATTATAGAGAAACACAACTTCTTTGTTATATGACTTGTAAAATTTTCTAAATGAATAATTTGGTGTACAATTCTAAGTTATTACTATTTTTTGTCATAAATCACCGTACACAAGTTGGTGCAAAGTTGTAGGTTATGCCATCTGATTTTGCAAAAGCTCCAAGTGGCTAGATATAGATAAGCACCTTCGGTAATCCCGTAAAATACTCAAAGGAAGCATCTGTGCCGAAGGCACGGGTTATACCTAGTAATATAGTAATGTCTCTTTATAAATAGTTGTCCATATAAATTTTTTTAGTTTTTTTAGTTGTCCACGTAAAATAGTTGTCCGTATAAAAAATTACTTGTCTACGTATTGGTCACCTTTTTTATTTGATTTTGCCAACGAATCACAGGGTCCGACCCTTTACAAATAATTAATACTTCGTACCAATGAATCAAAGAAATAGACTAGTGTTGAAAAAAGCTAAAAATTAATAAACTAACACATTCACTTATTATTTCCGACTCTAATGAGACCCCTCTTGTCAGCTCCCTGTACCGCCAAGCTCGATTTCTTGTCATCTTCCTGTACCCCGAGCTCGATTTCAATTTTGAAAGAAAGTACGCAGCTTGATTTATTTCCCGGTATAGGTGTGTAATTGATCACTCATCAAATTGCAATATTAGTGTTTTAATCTCTCTAACCAACCGTAAGACTTGCCAAGGTGGACCCTGTCTCGTGTTTGTCAAAACGGAGACTGTTAATGAGGCATCTGTTGGAACCTTAACCCGCCTCTCTCCACACTTAATGGCTAGTTGTAGTCCTAGGCGAACTCCATGTAATTCATGTGTAAGTACCACGACTGCGCGACACCCCCTATATTTGCTGGTGACGCTACAATGGGGTCACCATGATGGTCCCTCAAAATAGGCCCAAACTCTCCTGATATTTTATCAAAAGCTCCATCAATGTTAATAAGGATCTGATCCGTAGCTGGCCTAACCCATTTGCAAATTTTGGCTGCCTTTAAATGCAGGGGAATCACCAGATTCCACCGACCCAGGATCTGTTGGGCCCCGCACAGCGTACTTGGACGCCTCTGCGAAGTCACCACCTTTATTTCGATGTCCCCTACTACCACCCTAAGAATTGCAAAGTCGATAGACAATATTCACTACTTATTTGAAGTTGGGTGAACCTTTGAAAATATTTAAGTGAAATGTGTATTAAACATAAAGATGGTAATTCACCTGATGAATGTGGACACTAAATTGTTAGAGTATAAAGTAATCTTTTCTTCTTTTTTTTGTTAAGGAGTATAAAGTAATCTACTAATCTCAAGTAAACAACTTGGGAAGTGCAATCGGGTAATGACATTAACATCTGGACTGACAATTGGATCCCTGAAATCAATGTTACTATTCAGAACAACAATCAATCCGATCTTACCAAAGTAGCTCAACTTATCCCGAACAACAACTGGAATAATGAAGTGCTCAGAACCAACTTCGATGTTAATACTCAGAATCTTATCAAAACTATCCCGGTGAATAGCGAAGGTAAGGACCAACTCAAATGGAAACTTACCAAATCGGGTAAATTCACGGTTGCTTCTATGTATCAGCACCTCAGCAATAATAACAGTAATCACAACCCTAACAACCACAACTGGAATTTCATCTGGTCTCTCCCGATCGTTCCGCGCATCAAAATGTTCATCTGGAAAATCTGCACCAAAGCTCTCCCTGTTAGGGAAAGAATCGGAAAATACATCGACAATAATACAACTTGTCCCAACTGCATTAGTATAGAATCTATTGAACATGCTCTTTTACACTGCGCTTTGGCTAAAAACATCTGGTTTAACTACAATATCATATCTGAAAATATTACGTCCATATCTGACTGGATCTTCTCTTGGGAAAATCATATTCATCTTTGCTACACCAGAGAAAATATTCACTTTTCGACCATTTTATGGATTTTATGGAAAGTGAGGTGTGACCATTGTTTTCAATATGAAATCAATGACCTGAATAAAATTATCAGAATGATCGAAAACTTCCCAAAAATAAATATAAAACAGGAGAAAATCAAACATAATTCTAGTGAGAAATGGCAACCCCCGCCCCAGAATTTTATTAAGGTGAATGTTGATGCATCTTTTACTAATATAACATCCAATGTGGGAATTAGCTTGATTGTTCACAATGCAGAATCGAAATTCATAGAAGCGAAAGTAAAATCCACTAGAGCCAGAAACAGTGAAGAAGGAGAGGCGATGGCAATCTTACTCGGCCTCGAATGGGCGAAAGCTAATCAACTCAAGAATATAATTGTAGAAAGCGACAATATCAATCTCATCAAACATCTTCACAATAAACATCATACGTTACACTGACAATCTTTAATCCACATCCGAAGAATTCGAGAAAGCAGAAAAGAATTCGAAGTGGTGAAATTTAAGTATACGAAAAGAGAACTCAATTCCAGTGCAGACAGATTAGCTAAATGGGCAAGGAAGAAAAACGCGAGCAAAGAGTGGAAGAATGTACCTTGTATTTTAGTTAATAAATATTGTAATAACGTTGTTATTTAATCTATGAAAGCTAGTTCAACAAAAAAAAAAAAAAATCTCAAGTAAACAACTGGGCCCATTTGTTAACCAAACAAAATAAAATAGGGCCAGTTATATAAGTATAAGATGATATTTTCACACATAAACAAGGATGAGGTACCTTTGAAGTTAAATATATACAAACTATAAAAGGGAAGTCAACCCATTTTGACTTTAAGCCAGTTGCTTGTAGAAAGGGTATGAAAGTAAATTCATTCTTATTTTTATTTTATTTATACCGTTTAACATAAGTCAGTAAATGATTGATTCTACTTGAATTTCTGACCGTGAATTTTCGGAGTAGATACATGATTCAAACCAAACAATTGTTTGTTTCGTGTAGGGATGTACTCGAATCGAGCATTTAACGAGTTGCTCGAGCTTGGCTCGACTATTACTTGTGCTCGACTCGAAGATTAACGAGTACGAGCTTAACACGAGCCTAAAATCATACTCGTTTATGTAAACGAGTCGAGCTTGATCATTCTTTAGTGTATCTCGAGCTACTCGTAAACAACTCGTTTAACATTCTATCTATAATAGTGTAGTACATAATTATGTATTTGTATTGAAACTTGTACATGGAATATCAACCATTAAAAGACTATTGGAATATGAATCATTAATCATTATTGTTGTATGTGACAAATGATCGTTGAAGTATTTTGATAATTTAGGAAGTTGTTTTAATTTGAAGTATTTTGATAAATGAGCTTGAAACAATGCGAGCTCGAGCTCGAGAAAGTGGACAATTACTCGACCGAGCTCGAGCTTGAGCAAATAGCCAAAGACACTAGCCGAGCTTGAACATCTTACTACTCGCATCGACTCGGCTCGAGTACACCCCTAGTTTTGCTGTGCCTTTTGTAATCACACATTATTAGGCCAAGCTTGGGCCTGTTTTTAGGTGCCGGCCCAGGCGTGGCCCAATTGACAGACCCTTCCTTCATTTCAAATGGTACCAGAAGAGCGGCATCGGCATTTTGGAACTACTCTATCAAATTTGCAGTATTTTATGGTGTGAGAAAAATGGCTCAAACGAATCCAGTAGAAATCTTGTCTGATGATGATGATCCATCATCTCCTTCCAAATTCAATCTCAAAAGAAGAAGAAGAAGAAGAAGCTCTCAAGAATTAGGTGTTTCTTCATCAGTTGTCATTCTCGATGATGATCCAACCCCTAAAAAACCTAGCCCCACCATCACTTCCCCCTCCGTCGTCCCCGACACACCTTTCTCATCCTTTACCTCCACATCCATGGGTTCTTCTTCATTCGTCAAATGCACCACAGGATTCTCAGATTATTCAAAACCAGGTTCTTCCTCCAAAGATGGTGGTTCCAGTCACAATAAACTATCCGGTAATTCACTCTTATTTTATGCTTACTTATGTTTTCAATCTTTTGGTGTTATGGGTGTCAAGTAAAATCTTAAACTTCGATTTGTTAGTTTTGGTGATTTCATGTTTTTGTAAATTTCTTTTGGTGTTAGGGTTTAACTGGAACTGTGGAAGGTAGATTGGAATGTTTGTTACTCACTCTACCTGAGTAGTTACTTCTTTCAGAGAAATATGTACATTCTGGCTGTCCTAACCTAAATAGGGGAATTCTCATACTTGAATGTTTAATGGGCGTAAACATTTCTCTCAAATATCTTATTGGTGCAAGAAAAAAAGAGGGTTCCATTTAATCACCTTACACTAATAGATTGACCCACAAAAGTATCTACTGCTACTCCCAGTTCGACCAGGGCAGTCGAAAAGTTATGAATTGTTTGACAAGTCCAATCCCAACATATTGATGTCGAGCGCCAATGCGTCAAAGACCATGGATATGTATATGTTTGCTTATATCATCGGGTCCAACCAGGTGCACTTATTCCACAAACACTTAATTGTTCACCCAATCGCCAATCATAAGATTGGTGAGAGAAACAATCTGGGCATGACTTCTTATAGGATATTTAAGATAGTTGGCCTAGTGGGAGCTACGAGCAAATCCTCTGCAACTAGTGAGTGAAAAATACTTCAATTCTAGAGTTGATTGATCTCTATATCCACATTTTTGGCATAAGTTAAAAGTTGAACAGTAACTTCATGATGACACCCCTATCGATACGTTTTTTTGGCAGGATTGAATGGTTTGATTTGTTTGGAATCTGACGATGAATCCGGAGGTGATTGTGAAAGGCAAATGTTAAAGGAGGATGAAGGCATCAGTGCTGGTTTTGTGGAGATGAAAAACTTGGAAATGAAGTCTAAAAATCTATTACCACCTGGCTCTACCTGTAAGATATCTAAAACTTATGTCATGTAATTGAATTTCGAAATTTAGAATAGATACTACTATGTTAGTTGTCAAGTTTCTTGCATTTCAAATGTTTAGGATAATTTCTGTCAGTAACCGTTCTTGAATTGGAGCCCATCGCTTAGCAATCAATGTTCCCCAGGGTTAGATGAGTATGAAGAAGTTTTCGGAGACAGACCTACTCATCACAATGAATGTACTTCAGGAGATGGTGGTCCAGTGGTAGTTCCTCGCCTCTCTCAAATTTTCAAATCCTTTATCCATATTTTCCGTCAATTCAGCAAATATAAAAGGGAAGGTTGATACCATAGTTGCATTAAATTACTGTTGTACAGTACAGTGATCAACTCTGCAAATCACTCAAAACTTAGTTCCGCACAGGAAAGGGTTATAGTCTTTTAATGTATTTTAAATGTCATTGACTTCTATAAATCTTTTTGTATAAAGGTACTTCCTTGCCAAGAAGAAGAAAAGATATCACAGGAGAAAGAAGAGACCTCCCAAATGCAGAAAGAGGTAAGTGTCCAAGTTAAAGAAAGAAAAAAGAGTCGCAAGGATGAAACGGACGAAGGAAAAAAGAAATCAAAAGAAGAAAAAAGTCGATTAATGGAAGAAAAGAAACTAAAGAGGGAGGTCAGCCTTTATAAACATGCTATAGACTCATTGTGTTACTGAATTGTTGATTATGTTAATTATATATAACTGGTTTAAGTCTTAAACTGCACAGCAAGAAAAATTGCAAAAGCAAGCTCTGAAAGCTGAAGAGGCAGAGAGGAGAAAATTGCAGAAAGAACAACAAAAATTTGAGAAGGGAAAATTCGCTCTAAAATCCATAGTAGCTGAAATTGATGTAAAACTGGTTGAAATTGGCTCCATAGGAGGTATATTAGCAATTGCTTGTGCTGCTTGGTGATCATCCAATATATGGTGTGCATGATATATTATGAGAGTTCTGAGCATATATTCTTTGTTAATTCAGGGCATGTCATTACCAGGTTTGCTGAAAAAGGTCTCACTTATCGTATAACTTCAAATCCAATTGCAAGATCAATTTGTTGGAAAATTACAGTTCCTGAACAACTTTCAGAAGTATGTTATTCCTGAACAACTATTAAGTTATTAGTCACACCTTCAAGGTACTTTATTAGGTGGCATCTACTTATCCGAGTGAATCAAATTGTTTGTAACAAGTGCAGTTATCACCCAACGAATCACAAGTTAAATACATATTACGTGTATTCGAGGCAGATGAATTTTGTAAGCTTGTGTCCGACAAATCTCTCATGAATGATGTCTCTAGAGTTCAAAATCTGTATCCATCTTTTACAATTTGCTATCTCACAAATAGACTGAAGTCCTATATCAATAAAAGGTTAGACTACGTTAAAGCATGCCTTTTCTCACTGGTTCTCTATTTTGCTTGTTTTTGTTCTTAAACTTTTGTTGTTATAGGGAACAGGAGCAGTACAAGAATCCATCAAATAATACGTGGATACGACCACCAGTTGAAGAGGTTTAGTGTATTGTAAATCTGAAGAAATCTCTTTCCATTTAAAATGCAAGTTGCTGAGTCAAGCATTAAACTTTTTATCTTGTCGTAACTCGTATGCATCTGAATAATATGTCAAATCTTGCAGGTGCTGTTGAAATTGACCACTGATTTTGATAGTGTACACTCAAGACAGTGTGTAGATGAAGCTGAATTAGCTGATCATATCGTTGGTTTAACATGTAGCCTTGCTACTTGCCATTTTAGGTATTGCATACTCCAGCCTCTGATTCTGAAGTTCAACAGCCTTTTCAGCAACTGGAACCCGGCATTTTCTTTCTTATATCAATTATGTGTGCCGTATTACTTTGAAATTTGATTTTCTTTTTTCGGGACAGTGAATGTACTTGTACAGAAGGTGGTAAAATATTTAACAACTGTGCTAAATGGCCCGACTTTCGAGGCCGACCACAGCCCGAAAAGTGATGTGGGTGGTCCAGATTGGTCCGGTTGTTTCTCACTCCTCACACCTGAACCAATCAGGGCCGGCTACGTCACTTTCCGGGCTGTGGTCGACCTCGAAAGTCAGGCCATTTAGCGTTTTCAATATTCAATAGAAAGAGGAAAAGAAGTATCAGAAAAAAAAATTTGAGAAGTGCATTCCCATAGGTGTCTGCGGACTTTTTTTATCGCCTATCATGGTGATTTTGTAAGACAAAATCATTTTAGTCTAAATTTTTGTATTGTGGGAGGAAGTGTGCAGACTAATCTGAAAGCTACAAATATTACACGAATTCTCTAGTTTGTACCTTTGTTGATTCATTTATTTACTCTTCAAATGAATCTATAATTGTTAATATTGAAAGTTCCAATTTTACTTTTTGATTTATGATCAATGTTAGGAAAAAAATGACCCGGCTATCTATAAATGCTAATGGATCCCTCGTCCCCAAGGATTTCATTGACAAGAACCTAATAAGAAAAAATACATGGTGAGTAAATTTTCCTCTTTACTGGTTATGAAACTTATGTGTGGATGGTTTTATATCTATCTATTATGCCAGAGTGACATTATATGATGTTTTGAAACTAACTTTTAAATAGACTTTCTTTTACTGTGCTGTTTTTCTTACTAAAAATTTGAAATATGAGGACTATCGCAACATTTTCTTGGAAGTATTAGTTTGAGCTGTGGGAGTTCCTTTCCTCTTCGATATTCCCTAGATTGTTCTTCTGTCCATAGCTAGTATACAACTTTTAGGTGGTCTCATGATGGTGGTGAAATTGTTTTTGTTGTATTCAGGTTGAAGGTGTTGGTAGCGATTCCAAAAGTACAGCCGAGATATGCTGTTGCAATCTGGAAGAAGTATCCAACCATGAAATCTCTTCTAACTGTTTACATGGATCCAACTAAATCTGTAAGTATCTCTCTCTCTCTCAAGAAAGTTAGTATTTCAGACATGAGTTAGCATAAGCAGTGGCGGATTCAGGGGGGGCAGTGACCGGTGTAGGCCATAGCTCCCATGACTTGATAAAAGTGTTGGTGAAAACATATATTTAGCTCAAGTTTAAGCTGCACCATAGGCATAGCATTTGTTATTGGTTAATAAACCGCATGATTGGTCCAACAGCAAATTCTCTTCAAAAAATTTTTTCTCATAAAGTTGATTTTGTATTTCAGTAGAAGTAAAAAAATTGCATTTGATATCATCTATTGATATTCCAAACAAGATATTAATGTCGGACGCATGTGATCTTCACTTACCTACCTCCCTATGCTGGAAAAATCGGAAACAGGGCCTAGCACCCAGTTCGATTTCATCAGATTATATAATTATATAACATATATATATATATATATATATATATATATATATATATATAATTACATAGACATATATGTATAAACATTCAATTTGTGTGTTTAAAATAATAAATTTATGTTTATATATAATAAAAGTTAGTTTTACTGAATCATTAATGAACAATAACATTCTGACTGTTGAGTCTTGATCCATAATTTGATATAGAAAAATGAATAAATTATAAAGTATAAATTATAATGACTAAAAAGAGAGCAATAAACTTAAAGAAATGAAAAAAAACAGTAGAAGATCAAGTAAGCCAAAAAGTAAAGAGAGAAAATTGAGCGGAGTGGAAGAAAGAAGTTACAGAATGGGGGTTGTTTGTGAGAACATCTAGAGAGAGAAAACCGATTTTGGATGAGCTTGGGGGTTGTTTGTGAGGATTTAGGGAGCGAAAATCGGGTGGAGCTTCAATGGGGCTGTCTTTCTTTCGTTCAGCTGCTGTTGGGTGAGCAAGAGGGGAGCAAACCCTAAACTTCTGGAAGTTTTCAAAAAAAGATCTGCCCAACTGAATTTCGAGGCGAGAATGAGTAGGGCCTAAGCCGCTAGGCGCATCGTCTGGGTGGTACCTAGCGATGTTTAAGTATTACATGTTTAAATTTGATGTAGAGAAGGTCAAATTTTATGAAATATGTCGAAAATTTCTCTTAAGTTTAGCCTCCCCTCAATTTTAAGTATTTGTAGCATAAATGAAAACTAAGGTGGCGTTTGTATTTTTCCAGATTCCTGAATGAAATCCGAATTGAACGGAGTCAGACTTCAGGCGGTTTGTTTTCAACTGCCTTGTGTAAAAGGCTGACTTGGGCTGTTTTTTCGTCTCCTATGAGTCCGACATAAAATAAGTGTGGATTAAAGGCCCATTCTCTGAAATAATCTACATCCTGCAATTATGACATTTTAATATTCCTCGGATTCAGTTGAGTCAGATTCGGACCATAGAGAAAAACGAACACCACCTAAGCTTTAGTACTTTCGGAAAAACTAGGGGCTCTGAATAATGGATTAGCAATATTGTGCAGGTATATGAGAAAGAGTTTCTGTTAAAAGATCTGATGTGTGAAGGGGCACTGGGTAAGGAAGATAGGAGGAGAGTAGGTGAGATATGTTCAAAGAGAGTGTACAGGGTGCTCATGGCTCAAAATGGCGGAATTAAAACTGATGATATTGAGGATGGCGCCGATTTGTTTGCAGCTTTATAGAAGCCTCATGTGAAGGTAACAAACTGACTTGAACGATCACAACATTGTATGTATTATATACACCAAAGACCATCGAGAAACAGTCAAGTCTTGATCCTATCGATCAAGTTGGATATATGTGTGACTGTGTAATCATCTTTTTTTGTCTCTGAACAAATTTCTTTCTTTTTCTAGCCCAAATATGTATTATTTTTGTACAAGAATATCAAAGCAAGGCCATTTTTGAGACATGTACATTCATTATTATGTGCCCTTGAAAATATCTTTCAACCAAGTTGAAAGCAGATGGTGGTAAAATTAGGTATAGTGTAAATGGCAGGGTATTATCTCATTTTACTCTACATGTGCAGTCTATCTATTGTTAGGTCTGTGCTATATCGATAGAATTAGGCAGAATTGTACAAGATTTTTTATATTCTATGTGCTCGGGGTTTCTCGGAACTGTAGGTATAGTTTATATTGAGTAAAGCATCTCTTAATCTCTTTAATGAAACATATCATTGTTGAAAAACATTGGCAAAGAAGTCAAAAGCTATTCTAGACCCCGGACTCATATTTCTATTGATTGGCATTTGGAAGGTGAAATACCCAATAACTTAGGTTGAAAAACATTTCCATTTAGTGAGACTAATGGTAAATGACCAAATAAGTTAGGTCACTCCTCAACAAAAAAAATAAAAAAAAGTTAGGTCACATCCTACAAAGTTGGTAAGGCGCTCAAATTTTTGTGGGGAAAATTTGAACCCTCAACCCTTGTCAGGACACTTTAAAATCTTCCCCTCATTTGTTCTTTTTACCATAACAGTCCTCCAGATTCGACAACATTATATGTGCAGTTAAAGTTTTCATGCAAGAGAAATGTAATGTAATTACTAATAAATAATGGGTCAAGTACTTTTCCCCTCCTATTTGTGACCAATGTCCCTTTTTGAATTCTATAAACGTCCAATAGTTTTCTGAGTTTTCATTTTAGCCCTCAATTTTTTCCACGTTTGTAACTTTGACTTTCGAAATTTATGTGATACTTAATTTGTTTATTTTTTTTCTTTGTTTTCTAATTTATTTTATTTTGGCTTCTTCTCTCTTCCACTCACTAGTTGGTATGGAAAGATAAAGTCGGAAGACTAGTGTAGAACAACTATTTATTTTAACGAGTAAGTAGAGATAGAAAATAGAATAAGAGAAACTATAAGAATAAAAAAAAAATTAGATTTTTTTTATAAATACTTGCATTAAACTTTTAACTACTACCATTACAAATATGAAATCAAACTTATAGACATGAAGAATTGCATAAAATGTCATGGACTCATTAGATATTCTTCATTTTGTGGGTTGCAACTCTAAATGCTCTTTATGAAAACGATGTAGAATTTGATCTTAGAAGCCTACATGATTAAATGAAAGATGAAATTTATATCTCATGTCCTACGACATTGAAGATGAATAAAACAGACACCCAAAACTCCGAAAGACAAAAATAGATGTATGTTGGGTCGAACTAAAAGGTGATTCAGTTAGTATTCTCTAAACAAAGAGAACATGACTTCAATCTTAAATAAAAGAAATGAGTCAGACACCTGGTACTGAACTAAGCCAACAAAAGATCGCAAAGGAATTGCGAATAATGGTGGACCTGAAGATGCTAAGAAGTTAGGATTGAAAGTGGATCTATTCGATAACAAATAACAAAAGTAGGTGACCTATAGAAAGCTGAGAGATAAGAAACAAGCCATGTGCGACAACTAGGAAAATACTTATTAAGTATATAGCGTCCTCCGTGATCGAAGGGTAAATCAAGATTAATACTATAGCTCTCAGAAGCAACCGGAGATATGCCCTTAAGACCCGATGTCAAACAGTGAGTTATACATAGCTTGGTCCTAGGTATCAATGACACATGGGTGTAGTAATGTGGTTGGTGGTTGCGATTGAAATAAAATAAACTTAGGTAAAGAGGAAATTGAAATAAAAGTTTAAGAACAAAAAATGAGAACGATAACACATATCTGGATCAAAAGAAACTACGATACATGTATGGAGCCGAAACATAGTGATGACAACTAGAGTGTAAAAGGAGAAAACAGTGATAGAAGAGGCTACAAGGCACACCCTACCCAAGACTTATACGAAATCGACGGTTTTCATTTTGAGTTAATTCTATCTCTTGATGAAATTTTCACTTGTAAGGGAGGGTGGATTTCTCTTTACGTCAGGAGTAGGTACCAAAATTTCATAGGGTGGGAAAACTAATCTTTTTGAGAAAACAAGAAAAATTTTCGGAGTACAAAATTTCATAGGGTGGGAAAACTAATTTTTTTTTTCCAGACACACTTTACTGCCATGGCGTCGGCAAAGGAAAGTTATTGCCATGGATTTTGCCCTCATTCTTTCTTCCAACTCAAATAATACTCGTACCTCCTGGAAAATTATTGCCTTTTTAATACCCTAGTCTTTTTTGTCTTACTCGAAAGATATGAGAGAAAGAGAGATTGATCCCAGAGAAAAATCATAGAGAGATGAGAGAGAGAAAAAAAAATTGATGGTTGTAGTGGTAGGAAGTGATGGCCAGAGGTGGTGTCGGGATTGATTGTCGAAGGTGGTATCGGGACTGATTGTAGGAGATGGAAAAAGAATAACCTAAGAAAAATATTAAGGATGGGTGGTGGTTAGAAGAAACAAAAAGATTACAGATTTGTTTTATTTCCACCCAAAAATTTGCACTCCGAAAAATTTTCTGAACCTGGAACCTGTTATGACAACATTTTCAACCACTAAGCCAAGCAAGTGGTGACCTCTTTCAATCAACCTTTTGTGCCCTCTTCAACAAAAAAAAAAAAAACCTTTTGTGCCCTATTGTAACATTTTCTTTCAAAGAGGAATTAACCCATCAGTAACAACCAAAGGAAGGGAACGTACTAAAGTGGTAATTTCTCACCACGCAGGCTTCATTGGTTAACTGAAACTCTCTCATTAACGTTGTTTACTCCACCACATTTAAGAGAGAGAGAGAGAGAGAGAGAGAGAGAGAGAGAGAGAGTAGTTCTTCTTCTTCATAAGCTTTCTTTCTCTCTCTTTGTTAATGGCCATACTGACATCTACTAACTAAAACTCCTTGCCGTTATCTTCCATCTCCGTTCTCAAAGTACGACCCTAAATTCTAACTTCCGGTTACCTTACTATTACTTAATTACTTTCTGAAAAATCTTCAAACCCTCTACACCAATATTCCTAATGTTAGAAGTTTTGTTCAAATTCGATACTTTGTCTAGTCGATCTGTGATTTATATTTGCATGAATTATTTTATTTCTTGGTCATCATCATGGGGTTTTAGGTAAAAATTCATAAAACGATCTGAAGTCGAACATATTTGATTGAATATCAATCATTCAATCTTCAAACCCATGAGATTGATTCATGTGTTTTTTCTAGTAGTCATTTGTTAGGTCTTTAATTTTGAGGTATGAAAATCTATTACTATTACTGAGCTCAAATCTCTAAATTTTTTTTAGCAAGTTCAAATCTTGAATTATATAATTGAATATCAATCTAGGGTTTTTCCTGATGTAATTTTAGTTATTTTGTTTCTATTTGATTCCTTGATAAAGATTACTGTGTGTCTATGTGTGAAGCTTTTGGGATGTAATGGTATATGGACAAATTTTTCTTTCTTATTTTTTATAGCATTATATCGTATTCGTTTATTTATTTATTTCATTTATTTATTATTTCAGATCATCAGTTGGTAAAGCATATAAAAACCCTTGGTTTTTTGTTTGGAAGCATAACATTTCTTAGCATTGGAGACAGACAAGTAAATACTTGTGTTGGGAACTGAGGGGTTGATCAAATGGCTCCCTCGAGTAAGGCTGATAAGAAGGCAGCGTTAGATGCAGCTTCGTGGATGTTCAATGTAGTTACTTCTGTTGGTATTATCATTGTCAATAAAGCCTTGATGGCAACATATGGTTTCAGTTTTGGTAAATTTCTTATAATTCCCATGTTCGTTTTCTTTCAATTAACTCTCTTGTTTTCTCTGTTTGATCTATAACGTTTCATCTGTTCCTAAAGATTGAGTTGCCCTAACATTTTTTGCCATTAAGCGGGACACCTTTGCCATTTGTGCGATGGAGTTCTAGTAATGGCATTTGCCGAAAAACCCATGGATTTTCACTCACTTCTTTGTTGTATTCAAGAACGTAATAGCTATAGCATATAAGAACTAATTAGGGAGGAAAGTGTAAATGTGAATTGAAAGGTAATTGTGCTTTATCGTAAGGTCCTAGATTAGGTCCTGTGAAATTAGCCAGCCTAGATTTTGTTTCAAGGTCCTAGCAATGATTAAGTTTGCTTAATAGATATCTCAAGATCATGCATCACTTATAATTTTCCTCAGAGTGATGTGATAGATGCTCACAAGTCTTTTATTTCATTAGAACATTAGTATTTGTTCACTTGTGAATTCTGATAGATTGTCATCGTTGCTGGATATAACTGTTTACTTTTGGGCATTTGGAGTTTATAATTCTTGTCTTTATGATGGATTCGTAAGTAACAGAGTTCATATTATTAATTATTTGCCGATTGTTGCTTCCTTGACTTATTTTAATTAGTTTAATAGATAGTGAGTTTGATTTGTAGTTAAAGTTATTTTCTCTTGTATTTGAGAAGTAATTTTACTTCTAAGCTCTAATCATGAAATAGTGTTAAACATTTATAATTTTCTTGCAGCTACAACGTTAACTGGTTTGCATTTTGTCACCACAACCTTGATGACATTTGTTCTTAGGTGGCTGGGATACATACAGCCCTCGCATTTACCATTGCCCGAGCTCTTGAAGTTCGTTCTGTTTGCGAACTTCTCTATTGTTGGGATGAATGTGAGTCTGATGTGGAACTCTGTTGGATTCTATCAGGTAAATTTGGTGGTTCGTTAGATTCTCAGTTTCCTCCTAATTGTAGGATTACCACTAGAGTTTATCTGTAAACTTTCTGTATGATGTGTATTTTCAGATAGCAAAGCTCAGTATGATACCCGTATCCTGCTTTCTGGAAGTCATCTTAGATAAGATTCGATATTCAAGAGACACGAAACTTAGCATAACTCTCGTTCTCTTTGGTGTTGCTGTTTGCACTGTAACTGATGTTAGCGTAAACGCCAAAGGTTTTATTGCTGCAATTGTCGCAGTTTGGAGCACTTCTCTGCAACAATATGTGAGTCATCAATTGACGAATTGATATTATCTGTATATCCATGCATTTAAGTTACAGAATCTCTATCTCGATATCTGTCTCTCTGTTTTGTCAAATTTATCTGAATTAACTAAGGTTTAGCTTTTCAGTTGGATCTTTAATTGAAGACTGTTATTTTTTGCCATGTAGTATGTACATTACCTTCAACGGAAGTATTCACTTGGGTCATTCAACCTATTGGGACACACTGCACCTGCTCAGGCTGCATCGTTGCTTTTGGTGGGACCTTTTCTGGATTACTGGTTAACAAACAAAAGAGTTGACGCCTATGACTATAATGTAGTCTCGGTGGTAAGTACTATGACTAAGTAGCAAACTAATTCTTGCAACTGTAAATTGATGCCTGATTTTCAGAGGCTAAGCATGAGAATTTAGACTATATTGTTTTTATTTAATCATAACCATAAAGACTTTCCAACTGTGCTTCTGATTTATGCAACAATATGAGTATCGTACACCTGGAAAACCCAAACCCGAACTGGGCATAACTCTGTGACCCACCAAAACTAGAGCCGTCGGTGTATCTTGCAAATGCTTGTACTGCTAAAACTTATCCCCTTTTCGGAGTGAGAATATAAGTACTGAGATCGATTTTACAGGGATACACCTTAAATCTTGTTATAATTTGAAAAAGCCCCATATATTCTCAAAATAAACATTGAAATCTCAACTTATGGTTAAATTCTTGAAAGTTGTGATGCAAGCATTTTAATAGGTAAGACGTAATGTTATTGTAGAGTAGTGTAAACTTTCTACAGCTTAACCGCCTTGAGGCAACGCATTATTTAATCAAATTAAACCGCCTTGAGCATTACATTTTTTCGTTAGCCATTTACTTGTGAGATGAATTTTATGGCGTGTTGAAGTGACAAGCACTTCAAGGTTTAAAATATTTGTACTATATATATGGTATACATTGTTCCAGTTTATGTGTGAGCCATGCTTGACTTGTATGCTTATACTATTAGTACACATGAGTACATGACTTTTCTTGCTGGCACGGAACTCATTATATCCGTCGATTGATAAGCACTGTTTCCATTGTTTTGTGCAGTTATTCATTGTTACTTCGTGTACGATTGCAATAGGGACCAACCTTAGCCAATTTATCTGTATAGGTAGATTCACAGCAGTGTCTTTCCAAGTCCTTGGACACATGAAAACTATCCTTGTCTTAATATTGGGATTCTTCATCTTTGGAAAAGAGGGGCTCAGTCCACAAGTAGTAGTAGGGATGATAATAGCAGTTGCGGGAATGGTCTGGTATGGAAATGCCTCGTCTAAACCAGGTGGAAAAGAGCGTCGGAGTCATTCTCTTCCAACCAGCAGATCTCAAAAACACGGTGGCTCGTCAGAATCTGGTGATGTCAATGATGAGAAGATATAACACTAATCTAGGAAGGTATTGAATAGATGATTTCAGGAATCTTCTTACATCAAAAGGTTAGAAAGAAAGCTCTCTCTCTCTCTTTTATTCTTTTTTGGGCTAATTCTTTTACTTCTAATTCTGATTTTGCTGTAAGCTATCTTCTTTTTCTTTTTTTTGTTAAATGGAATGAACACAGTAGTTAGATAGTGGGTGTGTATCCCTAAATGGTTCATTTTTGTTTCACGATTCATAAATTTATAATAATATTATTTCTTAATATATATATATATTTCCCGATTCTTGCAGTATTTGTTGTATTGACGCGTAAGTTGTCTTCAAAGGGCTCATTGTTGAGAAACCATTTTCTGTTAAGCTGTTATTAATATTATAACTATTATTATATATGAAAGTGAATTATGAAAATCTTCTTCCAGGGGCGGGCAAGCCCTGAAACAGAATGAAGGTTCAGCACGCCGAGAGGGCTTGGGTGTATTCTAGGGCTTCATCCGAGCCGCCCATGAAACCAGCGAGGCGTTGAGTAGTGCATGCGTCCATGGTATACAGTTTACACGCTCTAATTCTCAAGCAAAACCCCCCAATGTATTAGGGGATACAAGAAATGGACAACTTTTTCTTTTAAGGTTGCCGCTAGGCAATAAAGATTTGGTAAATCAAGATTGACGGAGGAGCATTCTTACTTTTAGTTTAAAATTTTACTAATTGTATTCTGTATTCTAATTTCCATTTTCACATACTTCCACCACCACCATTTTTTACCATCACTACCATTTTCAACCACTGAATATCACCACTACTCGTGACTAATATTTCCTCTCACTCTCTCAGAGTCTCTCTTGTGCCCTATTTCTCTCTCCCTCTAAAAAGAAGCCCAACAAATTTCAGATTTGTTGGGTTTTAGAGAGAAATAGAGGGAGAGGAAGAGAAAGGGATACAGAAAACAGAGGTGAAGATTAATGGGCAAGACACAATCAAGTATATATTTCTCCAACCCATTTCAGTGGAGGGCGTGCTATTTGTTTACGTCCATTAGTACGTAAAGGGTTGCAGACTTTGATGGGTATCAAATGGCTGTTACCTTTATCTTTGGACTAATACTAGGATTAGTTTCCACAAGGCACTATCCACGCATGGCCAAAATTATAGGCCACGGAGAACTACCCCAACTTTCATTGGCAAAACAAAGTCCATAGTTTGGTTTTTAATTTTGCAAAAGCATTAGGTAGTCCCAATTTATTTGTAGAGCATAAGTGTGACATATGTTTATGTTATGAGAGAGCCAAAAAGTTTTACTTCTTCTTATTTATCTGCGAATATATTATGAAAATTTGTAAGACTAAACTGCAAATAAAGTTCATTCTTGTTCATCTTCAAATCTTATCATCACCCACCACAACCACCTCTAAAATCATCCAACACAAACACTATTAATGGAGAAAATTGACTTGATGAAGCTTCCTTAATGAAGGAGTTCAATATTTCTAGAAGCTTCATTATTGGAAAAGTTTGAAGTTCAAGAATCCTTATTAATGGAAGAGGTCATAAGCTATAAGTACCGCTGGATTCATGGAAATAATATTCTGAGTAAAGACGTGTTTCTAGAGGTAAGAACAAAAAAAATCTGATTCTTCTAAAGAAAACTCAGATTTCTTCAACAACCCAAAATTGCAGTCAGTTAATGCTTAAAACGATGAAGTTATTCGGCCACAAATTTATCCAAAATTTTCGGCCAACAGTATTTTTCACATAAAATTTCGGTGAAAGTCACCGTTTTTCTTTTTTGCAATAATTATATATAATTGATTTTAAATTTTGGAAAAGAATATGAAATACGTACGACTCATATGTAAATATCCTACAAATTATAGAACAAAAAAACACAAAGAATTGCTTGAAATTCAACTACAAAAAAATAAATAAAAATTGGTCACAGAGAAAGATGAAAAATAAACGACAACGAAAACAAGATTAATTTTCGGCAACAAAAAGAAACAATTAATTTTCTGCAATATATGTCAAAAAATCTCATCTTTTACTCATCAATGAGGTATGCCAGAAAGTACACGAGAAAATCCCCGAATCAGTTTTGATGTTAAAAAGAAAGATAAATGAAGGATGATAGAGAAATTAGAAGCAAATACAAAGACTTCAAACAAAGATAGTGTAGAAGTTGACAACTTCAACTTCTACTTTTTTTTTATGTTTTTTTGAAACAACTTCCTTCTGCATGTTTTCCTTCTACAAAAATCATCTAAAATTGACTTGTAGGTAATGGAAGGATCGACCTAATATTTGTTGTCGTGCCACTTTCTCTTCTTCCTCTTTCCTTCCCTCTCCTCTCTCAGTATCCCCTTCCCCTCTCCCTCTCCCTCTCCATTCCTTGTCTCTCTGCCTGCCCTTCTCCCTATATTAATAGCTAATTTCTCAAGTCATTTGATTGTCCGAGGCAACCGCACACTCCTGTAAGGCCCTCGAGCAAGATGTAAAACTTCTTTGACTTCGGTAATGCTCATTAGTGTAATGTGCAATACAAAACTGTTTGTGCCATTTGAGCACGAGCTACACACAAATCACTTTGCCCGTCTCAGATGAGTGGAAAGTCCAAGGACCTTTTTTGGTCTTCTTGGCTGCAACTCACACTATTACATCTCCGAAAATTGATTGCACGAAACAAAGTGCAGCTGACATAGGAAGAATGAATAAAATATCAGCAATATTTAATCTTCACATAGCACTCCCCCAAATAAATGGGGTCAAGTGCATATAAGATACAGCAAAAATAACACCAACATGATAAGAATAACATCCCCTGTCTACTGTTATACCATTCCTTTCTCATCTTAGCAGATTCGAAGGAGAATGATAGTGGCATTGGTTTCATATCTACAAGAATATATATAATTTGTTGTTTGCTTCTTCGACAGGCTTTACCATCTTCCCCAATACAACAATTTGTGTCAAGTTTTAAAGTAACGGAATATACTCATGACGACTGAAGAAGACTAAAAGGCTGCTTCAGCTATTACTTCTACTATTAAATTAGCAGCAATTCTCTGTATATAAATGGACCAGAGATGCTATCTTTAAGTTGGGAAGTCATAACCTAACTCCTTGGAGGCGGCATCAAGGAATGTGTTTGTCATCCCTGTGGCCTGCCGTCTCTGGCCCTCATATTTCAAGCTCTTCTCTATTTCTGCAGTCCAATCTATGTCCTCTAAACTTGAATTTCGAAGAGGACGTCCCTGTATGGCTTTAACACCCCCTTGTTTAGATTCTTTAGGAATTGGCTTAATGGAGATGAGATCACGTAGAAGCGACTTGCTAAGAGCACGAACATGTGCACTTGCATGAGAAAGGCATTGAGTTGTAGCTGGTAACCGACACTGCATTTACACATACTTAAAAAGTTAGAATGGTGGTTTTATGATTTTGTATGGTCTCTTTCCGTTTTGAACCCCATCAGAATGAATATATTCACTATTTCCTTTTAACCAACTTTAAAGCATTAATTTTTTTTTAATAATGTGATTCTTTATGAGGGTATCTTCATGGATAATATTCTTAAGAAATGCCCTGGATTTCTTCATGTAGACTCCAATTAGCAGGTTAAAGTAGTATGTAAGAATCTGAGAGGGCTATTCAAACTGGAGGAACACTGGAACATAGTTAGGCTTTCCACTGTTTATATAACTTATGCAACTTAGCTTCGAAATTTAACCAACATGAATAAAAGTTTATGGGCCTGATTAACCTAACGTGGTTTATGACTTTACCTTTAACAAGTTCGATAGGCTTTTTCTAATCATCAGACCTGTATCCCCCCACTCCAGCACGAGATTAACTGCTCTAGCTGTTGCTTCCAGGAGCTGATCATTTTGACAGAGGAAAACGAGACTCTCAGAATATAATCAGTCAGAAACTTAAAGAATCTTTGCAGAAAAAGCTCGAATAGCATAAACAAACGTATTGATGCAGGTCTCAAACACCAAGTATATGAGGTAGAAGACATTTAAATCCCCGTTTTTAAGTTCACTACTAAAAATAAGTAATGATAAAAATTTGTTTCAAATTAGAGTATATTTAAAAAATTAAGAAACAAATAAAAGATGATTGACATTACCTCTAATTGTGGCAAAGTGCATGCTTCTCCATCAACAAGCATTCCATCCGTGGCACGTAATAAAAGATCTGAAGCATTGGCTACTATTACTAGTGATTCTGGGATTTCATGATTTCTCAGAAGCTCCACGATTAATTTGACAATTCTTTGGTTTATTATCCACATCTTTTGGCGTTGCTCATCATCTCTAGCAATCCAAGGGTGCAAATCCTTCTCCGCCTAAAAGGAAAGAGAACCATTAAAGTAATAAGTGGTTGAAAGAAAAACAAAAGAAACACTGTATTTATGTCAATTCAGAAGTCAAGAGTTAATCAATTTCAGAACCTGAAGTACAACGGCAGCTGATGCTTTTGTTGGTGAAGCTGATACAACATTGCACAAGGCATCAACTACCTGTCAAAGGTAACAAAAGTTAATCGGACCGACTGTTAGATGATCACGGAAATAAAAGTGAATTAATTATTATATACACGTATTGATAGGCTTAAAAGAATTTCCCCCGTTACATCATTTTCCTATCTCGAAAACCGACACATTCGTGTCATTGTTACAAGAAGTAAAATATTCATTCTTAAAACCCAAGACAAGGGTTAATACTTAAATGTGTTACATTGGAACCACTACACTTATCTAGTAACATGTTTGAGAATCCCAGTCAATAAATATCAAATTACTGATTTTCAGGGTTGATGTACCGAATTATTTGCTTAAAATTTCTACTGATTTTGGACAGTTAATATAAAATCCTATGGTATAATGGCAGTGCACTCTATAGACAATATTACCTGT
The DNA here is from genome assembly GCF_041429995.1 of Eschscholzia californica. Lineage (NCBI taxonomy): Eukaryota > Viridiplantae > Streptophyta > Magnoliopsida > Ranunculales > Papaveraceae > Eschscholzia > Eschscholzia californica. The sequence continues at coordinate 43,108,027 of NW_028238198.1, forward strand.
CTCCACCCTTGTTGTGCAGAAGTGCTCTCGGCACTTAGTTGTGTTTCTGGTGCCGCTATCAACTTGTGCCACAGAAGCGAAACAACAGAAAAACATAACTCCTGTTTCTCTTCTAAGACGGATCCTAGAAGTACTTGGGGACTGCAACTCAAACCAATATGTCTATCCTTTGTTAGGATATTGGCTAAGTCTGATGCATCCATATCCAAACTGGCAAGACTTTTCCCTGAGGTTTCCTCTGAACCATCATTTGAGAGTAAAGCTCTCTCACATTTAAGAAATGTTACAGATTGTGGTGTATTGTTGTCAGCTTCGCTTTGAAGGACTGATGAACCTTCTGATCTAAACAAGTTAGAATTAGAAGAATTTAGTTGTGTTTTGCCATTTCTACGTGCTGAAGTGTTTTTCCATAATGGTGAATGTACTAAGTTCGCTTCCAGGGGCTCTGCCTTGTGGGCAATGGACGCCACAGTTTTACCATGAAAGTCGATGAGATTATAAAGTGATGATGCCCTTGTGTAAATTTCATCATCCCACTTACATCGCATCAAGACAGAGAGAGCATGCATGCAGGCCTTTGACTGTCGAAAGAGTTCAGAAATATGAGCAGCCACCATAGCTGCAGCAACTATCTCATTTGAACTGTAATTCCACGAAGTGCCAACAGTTGATGGTTTCAGTGAAAACAGAGCTTCTAGAATTCCGACTATCCTACGGGTATGACGAATTGCAGAGCAGAAACCATCTCGTAACTCATTTGAAGAAGCATTAAGTTTTGCAAGGTTATCTGTTCCTAGGGCATCTCTTGACTCTGATTGTTTAGTGGTTTTTGAAAGCAACGGAAACAACTGTAACTCGCAGGCCAAAGCACAAACAGCAGCCAGAACATAAGAATCAAATGCAGCTACAGGTCCTTGTCTTCTAACTTTTCTTGTTCTCCCATCTCTTACTTTTCCATTTGTTATTTGGTCTTCAGTGACCTCACGAGGATATACATGCCCATTTCTTGGTCTCTTGCTTCCACTCGGCCAAACTTCATAACTTACACAAACTGTTAACATAACAAACAACAGGCGAGAAGCAAGATCTACCGAAGCACATGATCCTAAAAATAATGAATGGACCATTGTGCGAAGCTCAGCCACAAAGAGATGCTTGGATGAACCAATACCCAGTTTTCTTATTTCCTCTTTTGAGGGTAGAGGAGGAAATGTTCTTCGAAGAATTGCTTCAACTGTAGCAACAAATATCCTCATAAGACATGCTTCGGATGGACTTCCACGTGGAAGATACTCCAATACTTTTAATAGGGGTAAGTAAAGATTCCATGAGAGAGGAGGAGGTTGTAAGGGTGTTGCAACTATGATTTCTGGCAGATCAACAGCTGAGGAACTTAAAGGAATTAGGCCGTAAGCAGCTTCCCAGATGGTGCAGATTCTCCATTCAACCTCAGGACCATGGGTGCAAAACATTGAGGCAATCCCTTGTGCCGTTGCCTCGATAGTGGCTTCAGCAGCAGGCACTTCTATCTGGTTCAAAGTAATTTGCACACATGGAAGTTAGTTTCAAATAGGGGTTTAAAAAGACCTACTATCGGCCTTTCAATACTGGTAGACATGAATTGAAAGGAAAAAAGATGGCTAACAACAATTTCCATTAACTTCATCTCAAATCACAATTGAAATCTATTGTGCATTTTTAAGGCATCCGTCTTTATAAACATGAAATCTATTTTCCCCAAAAGAAAATTCTGTAAAGCAAAAGAAGCCTTCTCACCAACTATTATTTCCAGGATACTAACAGGCACTGTGCCCACCTAGTTAAACGCAAGGATTTTTCGTACGTGATGTAACATGGTGTGGATGATCTCCTTCTGTTTTGACCATGACCCTTTAAATTATTATTTACAAACCATTTGTTAGCCATTAAATTTCACTTGGGAAAGTGGAATTCAAGTGAATAACTCAAAACTCATTTTTAAGCAATGAAATAAATTAGGAGTAGTTGGTCAGCTGAGGTACTAAAGCAACAACTTTACAGCGATTTTTATTTACATTAGGCATTAGCTACTCTTATTCCTAAAGAATGAGAAGCCTGTGCAAATATGAACCTGACAGAAAAACTTAATTACCTGCTTTCTGTAGCATGAAATGTAACCACTCAGAAGCTCAGGTTGTGCTTCAACTCCTTCTGATAATCTTAGTGGAGGAAAAAGCAATGCAGGCTGTGAAAGAATGCGGAAAAGTAAAGCTGCGGCTGCATCAGCAGAAATACCAGCTCTCATGGACATTGCGGTCCCAATAGCACGCAAGAAATGCAAATGCATCCAGTTCCTTGGGAGCTGCAGTACAGATGTAATAAAGTCAGGATAAATAAACTGGCAAATCTTTCAAAAGAAAAGATAAATAACCCGTAAACATAGAAACCATGCACTGAAATGCTTGATTGAAGAAAAATATATTCCGACTTTTACTTAAAGTCAAACCATGAAGTGTAATTGGAATAATGCACACTCATAAGGTGAATATGTGGTTATTTTCTGTAAAATGACAATCTATTTACTGTGTATCTCTCTGTCAAATACAACCTGAACCTGTGTACTGGTAAACACAAAAACTCACACTAATACAGTCGGGAAGTAAATGATAAACTGTAAAAATGATCACTTCATAGACTCAGAAGTAAGTAGATAGAAAACAAAGTCCAAATTATATGAAAAATACTGAACTGTTATGGAGAAAACAATAATATCAGATACATAAAGGAGCCTAGCATTACATAATGACTGAATGGGACCCTACTTACCCTCATTCCAGTTGCATATTCTTCAGCTGCTCTAAGGAGTTCCACAAGTTGTACAGCAGCATCCAGTGCATCTGGAGCCCAAGATGGCGGAGCTTCCAGAAGCCCAAGAAGAAGTCTCTGGGTGGCACTTGTAGTTGCAATAGCATAGTACCTGAATCGGGAGAATCATGGACCTCATCAGTACATCCAAAGGAACTGTTCAAAACAGGAAAGAAAACGGTTGGTTTAATTTTCACCTATGAAATAATCGTGCGTATGGCTCAAGAGCTGGTAACCCAGCAACAAGATGCTCATCTAGAGATGTTGTTGGAGGAGGAAGAAGAAGTGCAGGAACAGCAACGGCTGTTAAAGTGGCCGTCTCGTAACGCGTAACTTCGTCATCACATACACTTATTATAACACCAGCACCATTAGCAACAGCCCATCTTGGAGTTGATGGCATAAGCTGAGGATGTTTTCCAGATCCACGGGCACAAACTTGAAAACAAGCAAAATACACTTCCATGTCAAAATTTATACTCAAAAAGACTTCACAGTTATGGAATTAAAGACACAGAAGTTTGGGACTGCAAAAAAGAGCTAGTAGTCGGAAGAAGACCATATGTCCTAGCTATCCTCCTGCGTCTCTCAAATGTCCCCGTCTATCCCTCTCTTCTAATAAATTTCTGTTTCGCGGATTAACTGCCCCAACTAGCTTTACAAATTTTCATGAAGCAGAATCTCATCAACAAATCAAACAGCCGATATCATGTGGTTTGACATCCACAAGGGTCTGGTCCACAATTGAGCTTTGGTCAATTTGTTGATCAGAAATCTCCCATAGAAACCATAATATATGAAGTGCCTGGGTTAACCAAAGTTGACTTCTAAGATATAGCAACTAGCATCTGATACTGGGTCGTAAAAGCTATCAAATTGCATGTCAGATTAGTCAACACTTGAGTAGTATTCTGAAAGGTGATGAAGGCCCTTAAAACACAACAGAAAAGATGATTTGGAGATGCCTATTTAATGTATAAATAGAAGAAATTCAGCCAACAGGTTGCCGAAGTAAGTCAAGCTATGCAAAACATGATAACTTGACATCTGAATTCTTGCACGGCAGGAGTCAGAACATTAATGTAATATGAAATAAGTAACATATAAGAGTAAATTAAATGAAGCTTTAGAAAAAACAAGGAAAACAAAAATGAAATCACAGTGTCTATCATTGCATAGTGATTCTACTAACCAGCTATAGGCGGTTTGAGCTCTCCACCAGCTGCATACTTACCCATGACACCTCCGCACCTGTAGCACAAAATCGCAAAATAAACCTTGATATTCGAACCTCTACTAAACATGTAAAATCAAGTTCACATATCCAAGCTATAATGAGGAGAATAAGTTTACTAACCAACGAAAGTAGTCACTTCTAATACCAAGTGGTGCGGCAAGCAATATATCTGTAATCCATGGAGACAAAGGACGTAAAGGTTTTCTCTCCTGTTTTTGCAAAGGAGAATGGCAGCCGTCTTCTTCTGAAGAAGTACTTGGTGAGGAGTTACTTGTTGTAGCATGGCTGCCACTGCTGGTTCTCTCAGTTTCATTAATATGATGCTCAATCTTGTAAACTGGGCGGTTGTAATGTGTTAATACTCTTAAAATCTCCCCACATGCCAGAGCCCATTGTTCAGAATATTCATTCTGTTACGCAAAAAAAAAAAAAGAATTATTGATGCCTTATTAAGTATAAACTAAAGACGTAACCTAGATGAGAAACATTTCAGCGTACGGTTGCAAAAGAAAACAGTGAAGCCAGACTACACAATATGCGAGAAAAGAGAGAGCAAATTAAAAAACAAAGAAAAAATTATCAATATCCTAAATTAGCTCGTTCTGAAGGTTTGTACCTCACTGCTTGGGCAGACTAAAGAAATGAAAGAAGCAAAGGGTGGGGTGTTCTTATTGTAGGTCAATGTGCCATCGAGTATGCATGAAATAATTGGAAGAAGAACAGCTTGTCCATGCTCAGGATGATGAAGGACAAATATAGCTGCAAATCAAGTAAAATTATAAGAGATCGTCATAGATAACCAAATGAGCAGAAACAATTTGAGTGCTCCTTATGTGGATAATATAATATTTAACAATATGACTCAGGAAACTAGAAGCAATGCTCCAGTACCCAATACTTCATCCAGAAGGCGCTTTTCTGTGGATGGATAACGAGTTCGGATTAGCTGTCAAAAGAAAAGAAAAACACAAAATAGAAAACCATCAATATAAACCACTGTCTGACAAAGTTCAACGAGTATTCCTTGTAAATGCTTTACTACTTTTGAACTCATCCAAAAGGTGCAATAGTCATTACCTCAGCAATATCATCGGGGAACTGCTCTGAGGTGAACTGTCCAAAATAGTCAACATAGGCAGTAATTTGAGCCTACATAACGAACAAGGATTTAGTACATGAGCACCAAAGAAAAAGATGAAATTTGGAGAAAATAAATGACGATTGCACCAACAACTAAAATATGAGGAGTAACATGATTGTCAACCGAAAGTAAACTGTCTAAGTTCCCCGCTACGTGATTCCTCAAGGCGACGTCCCTGGTTTTTTTGCAACAAGGGTTTTGGTTTTGAATTAAACTGTTACAATTCCACTTGTTGGTTGTTTATTGTTATTCATTTTCATTCCTAAGATACCATTTGACCGAAGTACAGGAATAAATCTAACTCAAGAATAGGAAAGGCATTACTTGCTTGGGTTTTTAGAATAAAGACCAATTTTCTGCCCAAAGGTCTTTCTAGTTTGTTCGAAGTTAGAAGTAGCTGACTTCTTCTTTGGAGAAAAGATATCTTCGATAAATCATCTTCTCCTGTGTGTTTTCCACCGCTTTTAGAGGCTTGACCACATAAATCTTGAGTCACGTGGTAAGTATTTTTCATATAATACAACAAGATCGACACATACAGGCCATCAGGACGCTTATTCAACACTAATATACTTCAATTCAAAGACCTCAAGGTCCAATAGATCTGTATTCTTACGATATAAAAAGTAATTGGTTTGTCTACCAAACAATCAAATCTTTGAATCCACACTCTCCCATGATGAACAGCTACAGATGATAATTTCCACACAATAAAAGTACCTTTTCGGCCTCTCAGAAAAAATTGCAGAAAAAAAAAAGCATTTCCAGTAAATTAAGACATGGTAAAGAACTAAAATTTGCAATAATTACAGAAAGAGGAATAAGAGTCTGAATACCTTCCTTTGTTGAACATCTTGAGGAGAAGGCCAAAACAAAGAAGAGAATTGAAGACCATCGATCCATCTCTCGCACAAAGCAGCCATGAGAATCTCTTACTTATAAAACTTCTTAGCCAAAACAGAATATACACAACCCAAACAAGGGAAAAGTTCTTATTTCCAGATTTCCCAATCAAAACCCTAAAATAATTTTAACTCCTCAAATCCAAGCAAAGAGAAATGAAATTCCTTCTCTATCAAAATCTCAAATGAAACATTTGTAGAAGATTATCTACCACAACCATGGCTGAATACTATCTCATAAGTTCTTCTACAGATCAAAAAAACACAACAGTACTCAAATTGAATTTGAATTTCTGCATAAAACAGACAGAAATTATATCAATATCACAAAACCAACTAAACCATAGATTACACAGTACTCTGATCTACTAAATTAAATAAACTATTGACTAGCAAAACAAAAGAATGATTGAGATCTAAAGAGATTGTAATTAAATCTCTAGTTCAAATCAAGTTATAAAAATTCTACTAGGAAAAGGAAAAAAAGAATGGTTCAAACTAAAATCAGATGAAGAAATGAAAAACATGAAGAAAGTATAGTTTTTAGTGAGAGAAACGAACCTGGTTTCTAGTGAGAGAAAACTAGGGTTAGGAAGTTTGATACAGTTGTTTGTTTTGGTTTTTTACTTTTCTTTCTGGTTTCTTTCTCTATCTATCTCTCTTCTCTGTGAGGCGAAGGCATTGAGAGGAGAGAAAATAAAAAAAAAAAACTAAAAAACGAAATCTTTATGAGACTTATTATTGGTGTCTGTCTCTCTTGTAGAGAGAGAGAAAGATTTGAGATCACAAAGTGTATACGTGGCGTTGATATTTTGGAGACGTACATGTCATGTCATGTTTGTATGATTCATCCCATCCACCCAATATATGCCACTATCACGTATACTCCATACATACAATCATATGTTCCATGAGGACATTTGGATCTATATCTGATTGTTAGGGGGTGGTAGTGGTTAAAGACGTTGAGGGATATTTTCATGTCTCCTTAAGGACATTTTATATGTTCTCAATTGTTTGTGGTATCGGTTGCGGATATTTCAAATATCCCTAAATGTTTGTGTTATTCGTTTGGAACATTTCAAATGTTCTGAAATGCCTATGTTATTCGTCTGATACATTTCAAATGTCATGAAATGTATGTGTTATTCGTTTGAGACATTTCAAATGTCTAATAATGTCTTTATTTACAAAATGTCCTAAAATAATAATACTAATAATATTCAATAATAAACATTTACAAAATGTCCATCAATGTCCACAGATATCTACGGATGTCTAAGAAAGTCGAAAAGTATATTTATTTTATTTAGAATAAAAAAATTAAAATAATAAAAAAACAAACAAATGTCCATCAATGTCCAAAGATATTCACGAATGTATACGAAAGTCGAAAAATATATATTTGAAATGTTAATAGAAATATATTATTTCATATGATTAGACAATAATGATAATATTAAAATAATAAATATCAACTAATTTTCATCAATGTCAACAAAATCCACGATGTCTAGAAACATTAAAAAAATAAAAAAAATTTAGTTCAAATATATTATTTTATAGGACTAGACAACAATGATAATATTAAAATAATAAATATCAATTAATTGTCCATCAATGTCTATAGAAACTACAGATGTCTAGAAAAGTCGAAAAAATATATTTTTGAAATATTAGTACAAATATATTATTTCACATGATTAGACAATACTTATAATATTAAAAAAGATGTCCACCAATTACTTATCAATGTCCACAGATATCCACAAATGACTATAAAAGTCGAAAATTATATTTTTGAAATATTGGTACAAATATATTATTTCATATGATTAGACAATACTGATAATATCAAAATAATATATGTCTACCAATTGTCCACCAATGTCCACAGATGTCTACAAAAGTCGAAAAATATATTTTTGGAATGTTAGTGTAAATATATATTTGATATGATTAGCGATACAGATAATACTAAAATAATAGATGTCCACCAAATTGTCCACCAATGTCCACGGATGTCTACAAAAGTCGAAAAATACATTTTTGAAATATTAGTGCAAATATATTATTTCATATATATTAGACAATAATGATAATATTAATATAACAAATGTTTGTCCTTCAATGACGAGATAATAGTAATAGTAATAATAATAATAATAATAATAATAATAATAATAATAATAATAATAATAATAATAATAATAATAATAATAATAATAATAATAATATCTACTACACATTTGATCTTTCAGTTCAATATCTCGAAATGTCTCTAAGATATTTTGTATATGGACCAAATGTCATGAAATATCTACAAGACATTGTCTATGAATCAAATGTCTTGAAATGTGTCCGAAACATTTTGTCTACAAATTTAATGTCTTAAAATGTCTATAAAGATATTTTGTCCATACATAAATGTCCTGAAATGTCTTGAAATGTCTACTAGACATTTTGTTCCAATGCCCGTGTTATTGGTTGGGGGCATTTCAAATGTCTTTGTTATTCGTTTGAAACATTTCAAATCCCGAAATGTTTCTGTTATTCGTTTAAGACATTTCAAATCTCTTGAAATGTCTGTGTTATTCGTGTGACACTAAATTATGGACATTTAAAGACAAATTAGTTTCATAGACTTTTAGAGACATTTTAGTGTAAATTTAGAGAGCTTTTGGAAAACAAATGTACGTTTCTGAAAATATGGAAGACACTTGGAGACATTTTAATAAGGAAGATAATAAAAATAGTTATTATTATCAAATTATATTAATAATATATAATAATATTAATTACTATATTATTATTATATTACTATAATATTATACCATTATTATATTATTAGTATAATATTATCTTATTATATAGGGTTATTTCTCAAATAGCCCCTAATTTTGTGACCGGCTTCCTGCCTAGCCCTTAACTTTATAAAAAATTCCCAGATGGCTCCTTTTTCAGTTACCGTTAGAACACCGTTAACCAGTCATCATTCTCTCTCATACATCTCATCACCTCTCTCTGCCACCTCATCATCTTCACCGGCGAAGATCGCCGGCCGACCAATTTTTCGGCTGGCGACCTTCAGACAAACAAAAAAAAAATTTTCTCTCTAATTTTTTTTCCGTCTCTCTCTAGATCTGTTATAGAGAGAGAGAGGAAAAAAATTTAGAGGAAGAGAGTAGAGAGAAAATAATTTTTTTTTTGTTTGAAGGTCGCCGGCCGGCGACATTCGCTGGTGAAGATGATGAGATGGCGATAAGATGAGGTGGAAGAGAGAGGTGATGAGATGTAGGAGAAAGAATGATGACTGGTTAACGGTGTTCTAACGGTAACTGGAAAGGGGTCATCTGGGAATTTTTCATAAAGTTAGGGGCTAAGCTCATGGTCACAAAGTTAGGGGCTATTTTCCCTATTATATACTATATTATTGTATTATTATATTATTGTATTATTGTTATATTATATTATCATTATTATATTATATTATCATTATTATATTATATTATTATACTATATTAAATAATAACTATCCATCAATTTTCACAGTTGTCTACAAAAGTAAAATAAAATATAATTTTGAAATATTAATATAAAATGTCCATTAATATACACAGATATCTAGGGATGTCTACGAAAGTCGAAAAATATATTATTGAAACATTAATAAATATATTTTATTGAGTTATTTTCTATTTGGCCCCCTAGTATGTGACCAACTTCCATTTTGGCCCCCTATTTTTCATAAATTCAAATTAGGCCCCCTATTTTTCATGTAAATGGCGTAACTACCCTTCCTAATTTCAAAATAAAAATATTTAAAAAAATTTGATTTCCACCTCACCTCTTTCTCTTCACCTTTCTCTCCACCTCTCTCTCTCTCCACCTCACCTCTCCACCTCTCTCTCTCCGCATCTCTCTCTCCACCTCACCTCTTCACCTCTCTCTCTCTCCACCTCACCTCTCCACCTCTCTCTCTCCACCTCACCTCTGTCTTCTCCAGCGACCTTCAAAAAAAAAAACTTTCATCTCTCTCTAAATACTCTGCGGAGAGGTTTTCCTTCGCCGGAGGTCTTAGGTCTGGTTCAACGGATCTGAAGGTCTGTCCGGAACAGACCTCCGACGAAGGGAGACCCTTTCGCCGGAGTATGTAGAGAGAGAGAGAGAGATGATAATTTTTTTTGAAAGGTCGCCAGCCGAAAATCGGAGAAGACAGAGGTGAGGCGGAACTAATTTTTTTTTTATATTTTTATTTTGAAATTAGGAAGGGTAGTTACGTCATTTACATGAAAATAGGGGGTCAAAATGGAAGCTGGTCACAAAGTAGGGGCCAAATAGGAAATAACTCTATTTTATTTCATAGGATAATATAATAATAGTATCTAATAAATATCAACTAAATATTCATCAATGTCCACAGATATTCACAGATGTCTACGAAAGTTTAAAAACATATATTTGAAATGTTAGTACAAATATATTACTTTATATGATTAGACAATAATTATAAGGGTTAATTCTATTTTGGCCCCACAAAGATGACCAACTGACCAAAATAAACACCTAAAGATGACCAGCTTCCAGAATAGCCCCCTAAATCATTTTTCCGTCCATTTCTCCGTGAAATATTAATATCTCTTTTTTGCGTTACCAATTTTACCCTTCTGACATTAATTATCTAATATTTATGGTCTCAAAAAATTAACTAACAAGTCTTGTCAATTCATTACTAACTTTCTTCTTTCTCTAAACAATTAATTCTTTTTATGTTTAAATAATGTTTCTTCTCTGTTCATATCTTCAAAATTAACCACATCTTCATCTTCAATATTTACACCATCTTTGTCATCACAATCTTCAATATTTTCTTTTAGATTTTTGTTCTAATCACTTTTTTTAAGTTTATTTTTTCTCATAAATCACCACTCTAGCAAGTTGAAGATTGATTATATTTAGGTGAAGAAAAGGTAAAAATGTGTTGCTTCAAAAGGCCTAATCTAAAGAGAGAAAGTATGAAGAAGGAAAAAAAATAACTAATCTAGGAAAAAAAAAACCAACTAATCTATAATCCACAAATTTTTTTAGGGTTATTATAATTAGAATGTTGAAGATAAAATAAATGTTGAAGAAGAAGATGTTGAAGATAAAAATGATATGTTTACGATGTTGGTGATGAAGATAAAAAAAGAAATGTTTAAGATGATGATGGGTTCATCTCTAGAGATGATGATGAAGATAAAAAAAATGTTGAAGATGACGAAGATAAAAAAGAAATGTTGAAGATGATGATAATGAAAATGTTGAAGGTGATGGTAATGAAAATGTTGAAGGTGATGATGAAGATAAAAATAAATGCCTAAGGTGATGAAGGTGAAAATGGGAAGATGTTGAAGATAATAGAGGAAATGAAAAGAAACAAATTGTTGAAAGAAAATGGTAAAATAATGAATGACATGATTTGTGAATTATGATTCATGATCTTGGGACAATAAACATTGGGAGTAATGACAGGAGGGTAAAACTGGTAATGAAAAAGAAAAAAGATTAATGTCTAACGGTAAATATACGGAAAAGTGATTTAGGGGGCTATTTTGGAAATTGGTCATCTTTAGGGGGCCAAAATGGAATTAACTCAAATTACAATATTAAAATAATAAAATATCCACCAATTGTCCATCAATGCCCGCAGTATCCACAGATATGCACAAAAGTCGAAAAATATAATTTTAAAATAATTTTATGGGTTAATTCCGTTTTGGCCCCCGATTTGTGACCAACTGGCCGTTTTGGCCCCTATAAGTGTCCGGCAGTTCGTTTTGGCCCCAAGGGCTAAATTTTTGACGAAATTATCCTCGGGGGCCAAAACAGAATTATTTGTGAAAAAGGTTAAAAACAAAAAAAAAACCACATCACACCTTTCTTTATCATCCACCTCATCTTATCACTCCTCCACCACACCACCTCCTCTCCACCTCACCCTTCTTCTCCGGCGGAATGTTGCCGGCCGGAATTAAAAATTCCGGCCGGCCACTTTATTAAAAAAAAAAATTTCTCTCTCTTCTTCTTCCTTTCTCTCTCTTCTTCCTCCTTTCTCTCTCTCCTCTTTTCCCCTCATCTTCTCTCTCTCCCTCCTCTCTTTATCTCTCCCTATTCCGGCGAAGGTTTATCTTCGCCGGAAATTTCTGGATCTGGGGTTTCAAACCCCAGATCCAGATCCTCTTCGCCTGGGATCCCAGACGAAGAGGAGTCTCTTCGTCTGGAATCCCAGACGAAGAGGAGTCTCTTCGTCTGGGATTTCCCAGACGAAGAGAGGGTTTTCTTCGTCTGGGATTTCCCAGACGAAGAGAGGGTTATCTTCGTCTGGGATTTCCCAGACGAAGAGAGGGTTATTTTCGTCTGGGAAATCCCAGACGAAGAAACTCTTCTTCGTCTGGGATTCCAGACGAAGAAACTCCTCTTCGTCTGGAATCCCAGACGAAGGGGATCTGGATCTGGGGAAACCCTAGATCCAGAATTTTCCGGCGAAGGTAATCCTTCGCCGGAATAGAGAGATAAAGAGAGGAGAGAGAGAAATGAGGAAGAAGAGAGAGAAAGGAGGAAGAAGAGAGAGAAAGGAGGAAGAAGAGAGAGGAAGAGGAGAGAGAAAGGAAGAAGAAGAGAGAGAAATTATTTTTTATTTTTTTTTAATAAAGTGGCCGGCCGGAATTTTTTATTCCGGCCGGCAACATCCCGCCGGAGAAGAAGGGTGAGGTGGAGAGGAGGTGGTGTGGTGGAGGAGAGATTAGATGAGGTGGACAACCAAAAAGAAAAAAAATAAAAATTACAGAAATGCCACCGGGGTAGAATTGGGAGGTTGGATAAAATTTGGGGCCAAATAGGAAATTTTTGGGGCCAAAACGAACTGCCGGACACTTATAGGGGCCAAAACGGCCAGTTGGTCACAAATCGGGGGCCAAAACGGAATTAACCCTAATTTTATTTCATATAATTAGACAATAATGATAATATTAAAATAATAAATGTACACCAATTGTCCTTTAATCATGAAATAATAATAATATCCACTATACAATTGTCTACGGATTCAATATTTTGAAATGTCTCTGTTACATTTTTTTTATGGTTAAATGTCTTCAAATATCTTAATGTCAAATGTCACACTATGTGCTGAACCACTTGCAACCCCTTGGTTTATTGAGTCAGAATTTCTTTTATTTATGAGCAGACTCTTTTTTTTTTTTTTTTTTTTTTTTTTAGGATTTATGAGCAGACTCTAGTTTTAGAATTTTTTATTATCAATGGAACTATGAAAGAATACCGCTTGGGCAGGCACACAAACCAGTCGTAGCTAAGAGACCTATTAGAGCATGTCCAACCCCAGCCGGGCTGAGGCCATAAATTCAAATTTATGGCCTCAGCCCCCCGCTCCAAGCCCAGCCGCTTGGAGCGGAGGCTGGGGCTCGGTGTTCAGTCGCCCCTAACATTAGGGGCGACTGAACAACGGCCCCAAGTGACCGTTGGGGCCCCAACGGTCACTTGGGGGGCATCCCCTAGCCGTTGGAGCAAATCCAACGGCTAGAAATGGATCCAACCCCTATAAATAGGGGTTGGATCCATTTTCATCTCTCACCCTCTTCTCATCACTTTCTTTCTCTCATTCTTGCAGCTTCCTCTCCATTTCTATCTCTCTTTCTTTCAATTTTTTTTTTTGATCTTTTCATTTGTTCACCCATGGATCCATTAGACATCAATGAATTGGATAACCAAAGTTATATGGAAATGTTGTCCCCTAATTCTACTTACCCGTCGGCTCAATTAGGAGTTGATGATTATGAAGTATGTGAGGATTCTTGTGTGCAAGGAGGGACGTCTTCGACAAAGATAACTAAACGGGAACCGTATAAGCCGGATGAAGATATTTTACTTACTAATTGTTATTTGAAAATCACATTTGATGCGGTTGTCGGAAATAGCCAAAAATATAAAGTATTTTGGCAAAAAATGTCGGATGAATATAATGCGAGTGCAAAGTTTCAACGCACACTTAGAAGTTGTAAATCTCGTTTCAGTGAGATAAGCTCGGAATGTCAAAGTTTTATATCGACTTTGAGGATAATAAATAAAGTTCCAAAAAGCGGAGAAAACGATTATGACCGGGTAATTGTTTCTAACTTTTTAATTTCTTTTTTCTATCTTTTCACTTCATTCATATAATATACTTATATATATATATTTTGTTTATTTTAGTTACAAAGAGCTATCGAATTGTATAAAAAAAAAATCATCAAGGTAAAGGGTTTAGGTTCCTACATGTTTACAAAATTTTGATGACACACAACAAGTGGATGGCAGACATGCCAGGAGAGTCAACATCCGGTAAAAGAGATTCTAATACCAATCCATCGGAAGAAAGACCAATTGGCCGTAAACAAGCCAAAGCAAATGCAAGAGTTGGCAAACCATCCACACATTCTACCGCTTCAAAAACTCCCAGTGAGGGATATTGGAAAAAAAAAGACGAAGATTCCCAACAAAGATCAGTAACTTTGAGTGAAGCAGTACGGGTTCAACAAGAGACCCTAAAGGTGCAACAAGATTTTCTACGGGTGCAAACGGAGGTGGCGAACCGACAATATGCGATGGACTTAATGAAGATTGATATTAGGTCTCTCGACGAACATGCTCAACAAATGCTTTTAGCGGCGCGAGAGGCTTGGTTCAACGGTGCACCACGAGACCCAAGAAACCCCTTCTAGTTATTTTTAATTAATTTTTCTAGTGTTGTTTAGTCGTATTTAAGTAGTTTTAAATTTTTAATCAATTATTAGTTGTAATCGATGTTTTTTTAATTGAATTTTATTAGTAAATTGGGAAATTCCAAATTCAAATTTTCGGCCTCAAGAGAGGCTGGAGCTGAATTTTAGAGGTTGAGCTGAGGCCAATAATTTTAGGTGAAAAAGTGGTTTTTTCGGCCTAAGACAGACTGGGATTGGACTTGCTCTTAGGACGGAGTAGAGAAGCTGCCCGTGAGGTGAGAAGACTTTAATTACGTTGGTTGTTAAAAGAATAAGTGGAGCACGATAGAACGGGCAGCTAACAAGGGCAGCCCGGAAAAATATCTGGTTGGAAGTCGAAGCACTAAACGCATCAAAAGATATTTTATTCTTTTTTATATTAAAATGGAAAAATAAAAAGGAGACCACGATGAAACTTCTGCCACCTTCAGATCTGATTGTGATCTGACTACCAATAAGAATTGAGCTATCGATATACACCATCACTATTCTGACAAGTGGCTCCACCCTTCTGCTCGGTATATATCTACTTGGTTTGTTGGCATGTGCATGTCATCTCCATCACCAAAAACACATCATATAGTACACCATGATACATGGATGTTCACATCTACCAAATACACTTTATTTTGTTCTCTAGGTTTTTTTGTTGAAAGTATTTGTTCTCCGCTTGGGTTTAGGTATTTATGAATTTTTTTTTTTCCTTACTCAAGTGCCCTCACATTATATTCAATAGCACCATCATGCCCTTTTTCTCTTTCTTGGACCTACATGGTTGGAAGTTCAAACAACAATCTCTTCACAAAAGAAGATCATTTACCACGATACCCAATTAAAAATGGCTTAATGGTGGAGCGGTGGAGCGGTGGAGCGGTGGAGAGGTCTTCTTTTTACTGATGTAAACACAAAAATCAAGTTCACTTTATATTTATTACACAAGAGAAACACTTGAGTTTCGGTATCTTGGGACATGTTAAGATGTGGATTACGAATTGTCCTCATTGAGTTAGAAAAGTTAGATATATTTATCCCCTTCAACCCAAGAAAATTTATTTGTTTAAGATTTTATATATTGAAAGACCATTGAACTATTTGTTTGTATGAGTTATAATTTGATCATTTTTATAAGATACATATTAATGTGGTAGAAATGAAATATCTTAGACAAATGACACCTATTGTAATTTTAAACGAATATTCGTGCATCTTTTTCAAATGATTATATTAAATGTTAAAGTTAACATCGATATTTTCATTTAAATATTATAAGATTTGAAAGGTCGGCTAAGCACTAAGTATTAAATAAATGAAAGTTAAAATGTTTGGAATGTCGGTACTAACGGACATAAATTCGTATGTTCATGTTGATTAAGAAAGGTTATGATATTAGCGTGATAATGCACCTAATTAATAAATATGATTAGGAGTTAGTCAACCAGTTACGTGGATCATTATTGGCCGTCTAAAAGGTATTCCACTAAGCCACTCGCAAGTGGACCGAGTCATTTCAAAGATGTGGGAGGACTTGGAATAAAATAGATTAGTAAAAGTAATTGAGATTTAGGAAGTGTTTGACTCCAATAATTGTGATTGAGTACACTATAGTAGTGGAGTTTGAAATTAAAAAAGAAATCCATAAGTACAATAAAATCGTAATAGTTAAATTATATTACAAGTCTTTAGTGGATACAATTTTTTTTGGTGATTTTAACGAGTTTAAAAGTTTCATTTGTGTAAATCCTAAATTAAAACTTGCAAGGAACAACATATGACTGTTTCATTTATTTCTCTTCCGGCATTTGATATATGTTGGTTAAGATAATTTGCCTTTCACTGGAAAGGGTTTTAAAATATGAATAAAATTGAAATGATAAATTGTAGGTTACTTTCCTTTTGATCCAACATTTGTGACAAAGTAACTTATTTTGTTCTCATTATCGTATGACAGTTCGATTTGACTCATAAGACGTAAAAGAGTTTCAACTTTTCCTACATGGATGTCAAAATGGCATTAATTCATATAAAGTTAAAACATCAATATCCACCTCATGTTCTCTTCTTTCCTCCACTTCATCCTATCTCTCATCCACTTCATTCCACCTCTCCTCTATGTCACCTCTCTCTCTCTCTCTCTCTCTCTCTCTCTCTCTCTCTCTCTCTCTCTCTCTCTCTCTCTCTCTCTCTCTCTCTCTCTCTCTCTCTCTCTCTCTCTCTCTCTCTCTCTCTCCAGCCAAATAATCGACGATCGACAATTTTCATTAGCACGAGATAGTCAGGTACAAAATTTGTCCTTAGCATTGGTGACGGCTGTCAGGAATTTAGAACCATACTTCCAATGTCACGCTATTATTATTGTCACTGTCTTTCTTTCCAAAGAAGAGTATCTTTAATAAACTAGAAATGTTTGGACGTCTAACCAAGTGGAGAGTCGAGTTAAATAAACACGACATCTCATAACATACAAGAATCGACGTCAAATCTCAGGTATTAGCTAACTTTATTGTAGATTTTACACCTAACATTTTATTGTAAGTCCATAAGGAAATATTATGTTTTAGTAGACAGTGTCTTAAACATAGACTATATATGTAGACATGTAACATGAATGAAGTTGGATTAGGAATCACCGTTACTTATCCTCAAGGTGACCCTAGTTCATCAAGCAGTAAGATAATAATTAATAGTGAAATAGAGTACGAAACATTGATTACTGGGTTGTCTTTAGCTAAAGAGTTGGGAATCAAACACCTTTGACAGTTGATAGTCAATCAACAGAGCCGTGTCTTGAGGGGGGCGGGCAGGGCTTTCGCCCTTGGCCCCCACTATAATGGGGCCCACTCCTCTCATTTTCTATACACTAGACAGGTTAGTTTTTTTCTCCCCGGTTGCTTTGTACATGTGGCATAAATTAAGGACTTTCCTCCAGGCTTTTACGCGCGTCAATCAAGAAACTTTCCAACAGACTAGTAGGCTTCCTATTTAATCTCTCTAACTTTCTCTCTCTCTAACTTTTCTCTCTCTCTCACAATTAATACTTACGGCTACTTTAGAATAGGAATTTTCCAAATCAAATTAAGATGTCATTGTTCATCAAAAAAAAAAAATTAAGATGTCATCCTTCCCACATCCTCTTTCCAGTTGATCTATGACTATATCGTTATATTAATAGGCTTTAATCGATATAACCATTAAAAAAAATTCTTTTTCTTTCAAACTTCATCTTTGAAACTAATTGAGAAATTCTTTTTTAGCTATCTCGCAACCACAGTCTACTTTAATTTGTTCGGGTTTTTCTTTCGATATTCATTAATAACAAATTCAATCACCCAAGTATGTATTTTATTAGTTAGTTTTTCATCAAATTTTCAG
Source organism: Eschscholzia californica (assembly GCF_041429995.1). Classification (NCBI taxonomy): domain Eukaryota; kingdom Viridiplantae; phylum Streptophyta; class Magnoliopsida; order Ranunculales; family Papaveraceae; genus Eschscholzia; species Eschscholzia californica. Next base: position 43,126,318 of record NW_028238198.1, read on the forward strand.
TACCATGTTTAATAGCTTTAAATATTTTCCAAGATACATTGTTAATTAATTACTAAATTATTTGTTATCTTTTTAAGGCCGAATTATTTTGAGTTTTCTTTTTATTTTACGTATAAATTTTTTATATTTTATTTATACACTTAGCAAGAATTTGGCCCCGGGCCTCTAAATTCTCAGACACGGCTCTGTCAATCAACTACGAAGCACCTACCAGGCAAGAGATATCAAAATGACAATATACTCGAAGCATGTCAAAGAAACTTGGACAGACAAACTAACAACAATATTATAAGTCAATCGAACAACCACTGGAAGAACATCAAAAGAAAGATTCATTTCTCATTAGTTTTTTTATTGTGAAACTGTAATCCCAGTTGAAACATGAGTCCCAACTGCGTGGTTAGGTATGTGGCCAGTACAACTGAAATTTCCAATTTTAGCACGATTGGAAATATGTATTGTACGGGGAATGTCCATAACCTCAAACCCTCAAGATGTAAACAAACCTTCTTATTTTCCAAACAGAGGATCACTTATACTCCTCCTCCCCACACAGAAATCCGATCTAAGAACAATATCAATCAAGTTTCCCCAACAAACCAACGATCTAACCGAATCAGGCTAGTAGCTTCAAGATCTCAATTTCAGTTATACTAATTCACTGTTCTGAATTCTGATTTAACTTGTTTCTTTAGTTGAATTTCACTTGTTCCTGTTTCTGGCATCTTTATATTTTTGTCAATTAGGTTAAATTTAAAGCTTTAAAGAGTAGCCAAATTTGTGTGGGTGGTAAGTGGTGACATAAATGTTTATACAAAAAAGCTTTAAAAGAGTTGCTGGTGAATCAAATAGGGCTTTCTTTTGTGGCTCCTGACTGTGATTTATGGGGTTTGGAGGCTTAATTAGTTAGGGTTTTTTGTTTTAAATCAAGTACATTATTGAAAATGTATGGAATTTATTGAGCACTTAACTGAACTTGAGTAATTCTATGTTTCTGAATGCAATGTTTTTTCAAATTCAATGATTTTTCTTTTGATTAGTTGGAAAACTGTTGGAGTGCTAAGTTTAGCTAAATTCACAAATTTTAAGTTTTTGAAGAATGTAGGACTGAATTTTAGGGTTTATTTTATTTGAGTTTTAGGGTTTCTTTGTTGAGATGGAGCAAGAAAGTCAGGAAAGGAAATTGATGAAACTAGTTATCACACATCCAATTCTCTCACCTTCTGTGCAAACAATTGTGGGTTCTTTGGAACTGCTTCAACTAACAATTTCTAGTACCTGAGAAGAATAATGATAAACCCATGACCTAAAACTATATCCGATCATGGAGGATCAGGGAACTTCTGATATAAGTTCTTAAGAAGAAGGAGCTACCTCTGAAAACCCGAAGAGACAATCTGCAAATCGTTGTGCTCTCTGTAAGAAATGAGTCGGATTAACAGGTTTCAAGTGGAGATGTGATCAGACATTTTGTTCACTCCATGTCCATCCATACACCGACAAGCACAATTACTTGTTTGGTTATAAAACTGCAGCTCAAGACAAGATCACTAAAGCGAATCCCATCATAATAGCTAACAAGATTGAGAAGATTTGATAGTGATGCCGCTAGTGCCTAGTGGGAGAAGGGTTTTAAATGCTTCTAAAGTTCGCCGTGGAACTTCTGCTACATGAAATAGACGGTAACAATTTCTCCTCCTGCTTTTGTGATTATTTATGCGATTCGCCTGTACAGTTTGGTTCTTATTTCATGTACTAAATGATTCTTCATTTATAGTAAGTTGTTATCTAAATCTCGTATATATGATCCTTGAAATAAACAAATAAACTACTTAAATTTGAATAATTCTTCAAAAAAAAGAAGTAACAATTGTAAATTGAATAAATTAAAACAAACTTATATGATGAGAAATAAAGAACAATCACTTTATATTTGTTTATAGGTGATAGTCATAATAGATAATTGACAAATATTTTGGGATCAAATCAATTATTTAGGCAAACCATCAATTTTGTTTTTGCTTTATCATTGAGATAATGATAACTGATAAGGTATTTGGGTTTTGAATTCAGATAATATCAGCACTATCTCCACGTTCTTGGGAGACTAAGACCTTCAGTCGTTTGATTAGCAACTCAAAGTCGTCTTGCCTCCTGATGAGGCTAAGCCTCACATATCGATCTTCACTTCCAAAAAGACTTCCCATTCGGCCGATGATACCGCCACTTCTTAGTACTCCAAAGCAATCTTTATCTTCTTCTCTCTCACATTTCACCCACGCATAACCTGCAACATTTTAGTTCAAGCTCATGAACCAAATTCATATGCATATATGTGTCTATATATATATATATATATATATATATATATGTTGATAGATAGATTGGTAGAGAGAAAGAGGTGTAGTGACATTCACCAGGAGAAGGAGACGTGACATTTTGGAAATATGTGCAATATTGAGGGGCGATTTTTTGAAGAGAAAAGCGATTTGATATTGACATGACTTGGTTTAACCTTTTCCATCGATCTGCAGTCTCTTCATGTCCAAATTTGAAGAATTCCTCTCCTTTACTTAGTACTACTTTTAGAAGCTTCAATGCTCTCAATTGGGTGTCCCTAGAAACACCCATACTGTTCATGGTCATAAATTTTGTAAGTCTTTCGTACACTCGTCTGTCCTTTATCAATGCCCACCTATCATCAAACACAGATTGTAGTATATGATTATCTTCATCATGACGAAAATATATATTCTGACTACAGGGGTGGGAATCGGACTGGGCCAGATTGCAAGAGGTACTTTTTTCCATTCGCTAGTGTTAGGCAGACAATAACTTTTCTGTTATTAGGCTAATCTGGCGGGATCAGGAGTCGGGACAGACAGTCACAAAACCTTGATTCCCCAAATCCAGCCAAACTGACCGGCACGGCGGACACAGAATGCCAATGTGGTCGAGCCACACCTGCAGCTCGGGCCCAGTTTAGTCTTAGGATGTGCCAGTATATAGAGTGTCGGAATTATATAGAAGGATAATGTGAGATTTAGTTACCCAAATCGGCTGCCAGCGTGACCAGTAATCTTAGAGAGAGTGAAAATCATCAAGTCGTCATTAGCAAGAGCTGGAATAGCAGTGTAATGAGGCCAATAGTAGGCACGATCATAGATTGTGTTAACAAAAGGTCCCTCAAGAACTGGTTTCTTGAGTTTACCGTCAGGATTGTTAGGTGAAGTTACAAATTCAATGAAGCTCGTAGAAGCATCTGATCTGTTTTTCCAAAGAAATGCATCTCCTTTCCATGTGAAATTGACAGAGTTGAATAGATTTGTTTGGAGATTATAGAGCTGTTTTTACACAAACAGAGTCCAAATGTTAGATGCCAATATTTTTGACCGATAATTTCCATAATAATATAGTAGAAATATATAATATACATATGGTTTAGTTAAAATGGAATATACCTGGTAATATGGGGTAGCTGCAACAACTCGAGAAGGCGAAGTCGAATTCAGAGGAAAAAGAGAATAAAGAGCTCCAACAATAAGTTGTGTAGATCCGGCTCCGAAAACAATATATCTGTCGGTTGTATCAGCATTTCCAACCATTTCGTGTAATTTTCGTATATGCATTTCAAGCTCTTTCGAGATGACTGAAGAACCGTCTTCAAATGAATAACTCATGCGGTGCCATCCTGAAACCACGAGCGCGCTACTTGCTGCATGTCCCATCCAAAATGGCTCTAAGAATAATGGATCCCCACTGCAGTAGCAAGTAATCTATCTTTATTGCTTTTTTTATTTTTGTGTTGAAGCATGATCTTTATTACTTTTAGTTACAGAACAACTATTTGTGGGTTGGAAATTTTACTACTATTGAAGATGTGATCAAATTTATCTTTACCACACCCTATTTACACCTTGAATCCACCAAGGAAAAGATTAAATTACATAAAATAGTTTTAGTTGAGTTATTTGTGTTGGTCTTAGTCCTAAAAGTACATGCTAATGATTTCTAAAGGTTTGGGCTCCGTGTTCGATTTTTAGGCTTAAGTTGTTGCGAATCAATTGAAAAAACGTGTATGAATTTGTACAAAATTTACTCACACAAATGAATGTGATTATCTGCAAACACGTACAAACCTTTACAACAAGTCTAAACTAGACTAGGGAGCTCTAGCCTAAAATTGATTTATACTTTTTTGCTAAAGAAAATTTGGTTGAGGAGTTTTGACAATTTTTATCATGTTTTCCTTGTGAAGTATTATGAGGTATCACTAACAAATAAACTATTAAGCCAAAATGAGTAAATTCAGATTCAGCCACCAAAAACACACAACCAAAGTCTTAAAAAATCAAATGTAACAACTTAAAAAATTTGACAGAACTCATACGTAACAAATTATTTATTTTACGTGACCTATAACAAGTTGTGTGAATTACATTATTCCACCAACCACTTTTTTTAATAGTACATAGATGTCATGTTCTATTATTATTTGATATGAACGTGCAATGGTCAAAGAGCGGTTGGTGTTATTTACAGAGCTATTAAGTGCTATTTACAGGTCTGGCTATTTGTAGATCTACTTTTTACTATTTACAAATCTTTTGACTTTATAACAACTTATTAGTTATTTAGAATAAAACCCCTATTTTAGAGATAGGTCTTTCCTCTCCATCTAAAATGCTGAAAAAATAAATATCAAACCGACCGATAATATTGAAAAATTAAACATCAAATTGACCGAAAATGTTGAAAAATTAAAAATCAAATTGACAGAAAATGTGGAAAAATTAAACATCAAAAAGACCGAAATTAAGAAAAAATTAAACATAAAAAATCAAGTTTCTCAAAAAGTATCTTCACAAAAAATTTCTTCGCACAAAATTTCGTCACCGAAATTTGTTGGTAAAAACGTCACCGAAATTTATTGGTAAATACGTCACCGAAAATGTTCATCGTTCTAAGCATTATTTCACCGAAAATTTGGGTCCTTCACTTACAATGTTGACCTAGAAATTTGAGTTTTTTTTAGAATAATCACCACAAATTAGTTTATCTTACCTTTAAAGTTATGTCTTAATATTGTTATGTGAGTCCAATGAAGAGTTGTAGTTGAGTTTTTCAATATCAAACTCTTCCATTAATGAAGTCTCTTGACCACCAAGCTCCTCCATTAATGTACCTTCCTCATTGTTAAATTCTTCCATTACTAATGTTTCTACTAGGTGATTGTGAGTTAATTGTTCATAGTTGTGGTGGTGGAAGGAGTTGGTGGTGGGGTTTAGGAATGAAGGAAATAAAATATCTTCCACTCTATAATCAATATTTTTCTTTACAGTCTGATCCTTATCAAATTTGATCTTAGTCCCTATGTGCTCTGTAAATAGCAAAATCTTATTTACAGAGAAAGTGAAAAGATTTCAACTTTTGACTTTGTGAATTGCCGTGGCTCTGTAAATAGTTTTTTATAAGGTTTTTTAGTGGTTAAGAAATGGTTAATATGTAAAAACACTTCAATCATATCTCCTAAGTAAGAGCTTCAAACTATAGGATTATATGGTTTCAATTGAAAAACAAAGAAATAAGATTGTTAAAAAATAATTCTCAAGAAAATAAAATCGAAAAAGTTTCATTTGAGGAGATTTTGGGACATGGTTACTTATGTTTCTAAAAAATTTTATCTTTTCATCAAAAAAAAAATTATCCTTATAATAAGCAAAAAAACAGAGACTAGAGAGAGAAACAAAGTGGTGGCATGAGAAAGAGAGAGAGAGAGAGAGTATTCACCCATCAGCATTAGTAGGGCAATCAGGATTGAATTGAGAGCAATCAGAACCATAGTAGCAAGAATTGCACTCACATCTTGGAATATTATTTTGATGATCATCAGAAATAGTTGTTAATCCATCTAAATAAACACGTCCATGACCAGAACATTCAAATGAAGCAACAAATTCAGCTTCTTCAGCTGCTTTTTTACTCCACCCATTAACATTATTACTACTCACTAACAACTTCCCATGATTCTTATTAGTACTAACTAATAATTGATTCACCAAGAACAAATTCAGAGTTAAAGATGTAAATAAACAAACCCAAATCTTCATTTCTTGATTCTTCTTCTACTCTTCCCCACTCATTCAATTAAAGTCGACTACTTGGTCCACCTCTCTTTATCTCTCTCACTCACAAACAAAGGTTTTCAAAATTAACATTCTAATCTTTATTTAGTGGGAAGGGTAATATGTCACCTCTTAAGATGTCAACTTATGAGGATTAGGGTCCACAAATGATATTTTTTTTCAAAGAAAGTACTACAAATATTCAGGGCCGGTCCTGACATTTTTGTGACCCAAAGCGGAATTAAAAAATGTGGCCCTTCAACTTTATATATGATGTCGATCCAAATAATTTTTGACAAAATGTATTATGAGTTCTCTGTTTAAATTATTTCAAAAATTTAATGAAAGTCACTCGGTTTAGAATCCCTAAACTTTCTTTGCTCTTTTTACAAGTAATGACCCTCTTTATCTTCTGCACAATCACCAACATGATCATCGACCACCGACAAATCAACTGATTATAATGTTTCTCTCTATCTTTTTAATTCTTTTTAATTTTGATCTCCCTCTTCTAGTTTTTTCTGCGAGGAGATGTGTGTATGAGAGAGAAAGAGAGATGATGGTGGCGGTGGTGGTGGTCAGTCGTGGTTTGCAATAGTAATTGATAAGGTGAACAAGAGAGATGAAAAAGAGATTGACCAACTAAAAAATAATTTCCAAGCATTCAGGTTTTTAAAATAGGTTGTCCTCTAACACAATAAAATCAATTAAGTCAAATTAAATTGACTTTTTTTTTTTTGGTAAAAGTTATTGTGCCTATGATGCAAACTATTTGTACTTGTAGTAGTAGTAGCTTTGTCATATTACATAATAGTATATAAATTTGAGTCGTTAGTCAGATTAAATAAGAAAATATTATAGTGCATGATTATATTATAACTAATTTAAATTTGCTGTTATATTTACAAATTAAAATTTACATTTATAGTAATATCAATGATGATATGTTTGTCAGTAAAGATGAAGCTGATAAAGAGAAATCAAGATAATAATAAAATTACGAGTATGTAACAAATAAATCAATAAAAGAAGCCAAAAAAATGAAATCAATTAATACGAGTAAGCATAATAGAGAAAAAAAAGTAAGAGAGGAACTGAGGAAGAGATGGGGATTGGAGGAACTGAAGAGCAAAACGTACTGCGACGAAATCAAAGAGAGATAGGTGGGAGTGGGAGTACGTTATAGTATGAGACAGAGGAGAGAGTAATTTTAAGGGAAATGACTAATGAGGTATAAAAGACTTTATTGTAGGGCCCACATATACCTTAAATCATGCATTTTGGGCCCCCAAGATGGGTAACTGACATTATTGTCGCCTTTCTCCTTTATAAAGTTGTAGGCCTGGCCGAAAATGATAAAGGCACCTCCTCTACAAATCCTTCTAAATGTGGCCCCAAAATTTTGGGGCCCAAAGCGGCGCTTTGTCTGCTTTGGGCCCAAGGCCGGCCCTGCAAATATTGATTGATTCTCTTATTTAGAGCATCTCCAAACGTGCTCTATTTCTTCATATATAGAGATTTTGAAGCTCCAAAGGCTCCTCTACTTCTCTATAATGTAGAGAATGGTGGATAGTGAGCCTTCACATGTAAAGGCTCACTATTCACTTCTTTAGGGGGGGGGGGGGGGTAGTGGATGGGGACTTGGAAGGACTTTCATGGACAAAATGTCACGAAGACATTTCAAGACATTTTAGGACATTTTAAGACATTTCGAGACATTTCGAGACATTGAGTTTGTGGACAAAATGTCCTGAAGACATTTCAAGACATTTGGTCTGTGGACAAAATGTCCCGGGGACATTTCAAAGATATTGATTCCATAAACAAAATGGGTGGTGAATATATTATTATTATTATTATTATTATTATTATTATTATTATTATTAGAAATAATAGTTTTTACTAACATTTCAAAAATATAATTTTGGAATTTTTTAAGACATCTAGATATTCGTAGGCATTGATGAAAAATTGATAAATATTTATTATTTTAATAATATTATTTTTGTCTTATCATATGAAATATATTTTTAAAAATATAATTCTTAGTAATAAACATTGTTCAAACAAAATAACCATAGTTCATACACGTCAAGCTAGTGTTATGATAAAATAATCAAGACAAAATAAACATACATTGTTTAAATAAAATAAACATAGTTCGTACACGTTAAGCTTCTTCACGTTGTCGTTCAGCATCTGCCCACATTCGATTGCACAAACTATCTCGCCATTCATTAGCTTCTTCACGTTGTCGTTGTTGAGATAGATAAACCGAGCCAGTATCAATTTCATCATTGTAAACTGGTAGGGGTACTGAATACGGTCGATCTTCATCTTCCGGAGGAAATTCATCCGTACGAAATTCTTTGCGAAGAAAATTGTGCAATCCTGCACATGCTAACACTACCTCTGCTTGTGTCTTAAATGGAAACGGAGGTGCAGACTTGAATATTGCAAATCGAGATTTAAACACACCAAATATCCTCTCGACTACATTTCTTAAAGAAGAATGTCGAAGGTTGAATAACTCAGCGGCTTTTTCTGGATGACAACCTTCACCAGAAAAATCTTGAAGATGATAACGAACACCACGACATGGAGTTAAAAATTGTCGTCGATTTGGAAATCCACAATCTACTAGATAATATTTACCTAACAAAATAAAATCTTAGACGCATATAGTTGCAATAGATAGATGTACTAAACATAAAAGTACTAGTTACCTTCTGGAACTTTTAATCCATTTCTTCTTGTAAGAGCATCATTTAGTACTTTTGAATCATGAGCAGATCCTTCCCATCCGCTAAGTACATATATAAACTCCAAATCAAAGTTACAAACTGCTAATACATTTTGTGAAGTAATTCCATGGCGGCTACGGTAAACACATTGCTCACGTTCTAGTACCATAGCTGGTATATGTGTTCCATTCATGGCTCCGATACAGTCCTACACAAAAATATTCTTAATTGTATCTAAACAGATTCACAACTATAAGTTAAGCAAGTAAAAAAAAATATAAGAGAAGTTTGCTTACCTTAAAATATGGGTAATATCTTGTACTATCCTTTATTTTGGCAGGGGTTGTTGTTGCAGGTTTGGCCATCATTTGTGGTGCAATAGTGTTCAAGGCTGTTAATATTCGATGAAAATTATTACTAATTGACCAACGTGATCGACCGAATGTCTCACGTATCGTACAATATCGTGAATTTTGATCAACAATAAGTAGGAATGTTGCAAGCATTTCTTCCACACAAATATATCTTGTATCTTGTAGTGGTGTTTTCTCTCTAATGATGCTGCATAATCTTCGAAATGCATCAGGAGACATCCTATACATCCGTCGAAAGTTCTCTTGATCATCATTAAATACTCTTTGTATAAACTCATGTCCAAATCTAGTAATAGGACGTCGAGATAAAGGATATTCAATTTGTTGATGACGTGTGGCATCTATTACTTTGGTCGCGGCACACAGTACAGAATAAGCTCCAGCCAATACAATATCAACACTTTCATAAAATTCTTCTTCTCTCTCACTTCATCATCACTATCATTATCACTATCGTCACCGTTGTCACCATCGTTCTCTTCATTTTCTTCACTAGGTCTGACAATTTCGCTTTCATTAGTTGCATCCATTTCGTATTGAATTGTACCTGTACAAATATGCATATATACATTGAATTAGTATATTACAATTTCTTCCTATAAAATGTAAATAATTACGTCAAACGATATAAGAAACTTGACTATAAATGTTCACAAAAATGGTAAAAAATTCACATAAGTTAGCAGAAATATACTATAAAGTGATAATGTATTAACAAAGCTTTCATTTACATATATAACAAAAAGATAGTCAATCCTTTTAACAACTTACAAAGACACACATATAAGTTACTTCAAAAAAAAAGGATCATGTAAATGTTGTACCAAAAGATTCAAACATATTATATATAACAAGTTAACAACTTTCAAGATCATTCCAAAAAAATGCCCCTTAACAAAAAAAAAAAAATTCCAAAAAAATGCCACCATCACAAAAAACAAAGCATTTAAGAACTCTTTCTACTAATGGAGCTTTGCAGAAACCCAACTCTTTCTTTCCTCTGATGTTAAAAGTTTGAACATCTCTTGTTTCCCTTTAATATCAAGCAACTCTACTAACATAAACTTATCGTCCGTAGATAAGTCAGACATTTCCATTATAGCATCCAAGAAAGTAGTTTTCTTCTCTTTTTCTTTCCAAACTCTTTCAGCCCTTTCTTCCATGAGACCACGTATCGCCTCAAGATTAGTTGCAACCGATATCACTCCACTTGATAAATTTTTCATAACATTTTGTTCCACAAGACTACTTTCTTCAACATCTTTCCTTGTCCTTTTTCGAGTCCGTGTAGTAGGAATGTTTGAAATTGTAGGCTCACATAGAATATCAGAAGTTGTTGGCAAGGGTACTTGTGGAGATTCATGTTCTTGGAATGAAGAATCATTATCATATATAAAAAAGTTACCCTCATCATCAAATTCACAATCACCCGGTGTTGAACCTCCATGAGTACTTTGGCTATCTTGATAGGTTCTTGCATCGTTCTCTTCAAAGTTTAAACCAATTGATCCTTTTCCACTAGCATTTTTATTTCCGACCACGATGCATATATCTTCATAGTCACCACATGCCTCTTTCATCTATTTATGACTTGGATGAGACTAGAAACTAACCAAAAATATTTTATTAGTGTGGTTACCGAACATAAAGAATGATAATATTCAAATAAATAGACATATGCAAACCTTCAAATAGTTATTCCATATTTCCTCATCAGCTGTGAACTTCTTACTTGTTGAATCATATCCAAAGCCGGAGCTAAATTTCAATAGCTCTTGGTAATCTTTATACCTCCTCTGAAAATATTTGAAACGACTTCGATATTCAACATACGATACGGTGCAATTAAGCTGAGCATTTAATGATGGTAAGATCCTTGTCTCCACTAACTGTTTGTTAAAAGATCCACTTCTATCCCGCCAATTATAGCCCGCGGCATCTACTAGGAGCTTCAACAAAACATTTGTTTCTTCCATTGTCCAAGTTCTATATGTTGCTTTTTCTTTGGTTGCTTTCTTTTGATCAGAAGTATTCATTTTTATGGTAGGTACTATGCACGTATAAGAAAAAAAATAGTTAACATTACTTTATATCACGACTACTACGTACTTTGGGCACAATCAATAACATAAAGTTTTTATGTTTAATGAAAGAAAAGCATGTAAAAAAATAGAGACTCATGAAGAAAATAGATTTTGTACCAACACATTATGGCTGGTTATGTGTTCATCCACGTGTTAACCCAATAGTGCCAGGACAGTCTCAGTTCGCGTTTGGTTCTATATATCTTAGCATGAACATCATTTTCACATTCCTTAACAAAAAAAAAAAAAAAAAAAATCATTTTCACATACCAAACTTATTTAGTTTCAATATAATCTCTCACTTGTTGGAAAAAACAAAAAAAAAGAAGACAACAGTTGTTCATATATATATAATAACCACAAATAGTTCAAACCATAGCATGGAAAAACAACAACATGAAGATACGATCACACGCCACACAAATTTATATTACGTTAATAGTCACTACATGCCTTTTTCCAGTTATACTTCCTTATCGAGCATTGTCGCTAACACATAAAACACAAGACAACATTGAAATTCAGTTCGTATTATTCCTCTCGTAACTGGAGATGAGTCTGTCTTGGCCTAGAGTAACGTAGACTGAAGGTGGCTTTAAGAACCAAGAACCAGTTTGGTTTTGTTGGCAATTCTTTTCACAACCTACCACTGCTTTCAAAATCCGTTCATGGCAACGTTCTGTCTCTCAAGGATTTCTATTTAGCATACTTTTTGTTAAAAATGCATTTGAAATTTGGGATGGTCGTAAGATTTTTCACCGGGTGATGGACTCAGATAAGTCGAAGTTGATGTTACCACAAACTATATTTGTCCTTGGAATGTGCCTATTAATAAATGATTCCACCTAGATAAGTCGAGATGAATGGAAAGCAAGAGAGAACCCAACCATAGGTTAGTTAATAGTTCCATCACATAAGAAGAGAGACCTGATAACCCAACACTCAGGTAAAACAGCAGAATCTAATCTTATGGTGTGAAATGGGAAAAAAAAAACTATAATCTACAAAAGGTTCATGACTTGTAGATTAATCTTTAACCTAATAATGATGATGGTGATGGTGAAGAACTATAATCTAATCTTAGTGTTAAAGTATAATCTAAAAAACTATAATCTTTAACCTAATAATCTAAAACATTAATCTAATCTTGAAAAGTATAATCTATTAGTGTTAAAGTATGATGATGATGGTGAAGAACTTGAAAAGTATGATGATGATGGTGAAGAACATTTCAATCAAAACATTAATCTTTAACCTAATAATCTTTAACCTAATAATAACACTGAAATTCAGTTCATTACCTGTAGATCTTTTAACTGGAAAAGTATGGTGATGATGGTGAAGAACTCAATCCCTTCTTGCCCTAAAACCTTGAAAAATGAATGAACTTGAGAAGAAGAAAAAAAGAAGTAGAAGAACTGTAATGATGAAGAAAAGGGAGATGAAGAACTCGACCCCTTACTTGATTCAGAAATCGATCTTCTCTCGGAGGAGGAACTCACGCCCTTCCCGTGAAGAATGAACAAATCCAAAATGTCCCCAGATGTTTCTCGTTTTTTGGAGGACACATGTGGGTCAAAATCACAAAAAATCCTTCATAAAATCTCTCAAATGTCCCTGAGACAAAATGTCCTTAAATGTATACGAACAAAATGTCTTGAACCAATAACATGGACAATTCGGGACATTTAAAATGTCCCGAACGAATAACGCGGACATTACGGGACATTTAAAATGTCCCCAACCAATAACACGGACATTTGGGGACATTTTAAATGTCCCCAACCAATAACACAGACATTGTCCCATTCACTACCCCCCCTTAGATTATAGAGCTGATTTGACATAATAGATTTTTGGTCCTTGGTTCCCATAAATATTATACTTGAGTCCTTAATATGTTTTATGAATTGACACTTGTGTCCTATTACTTTTGTATTCTAGCAAACTAAAATACTATTTAATTAATTATATAACTTTAAATGACCATAATTAAAATTTTATTAATAAACATAAAATACGTAACAAAATACAAAATTAGATAATAAATAAGATCATATCGTCTCGTGGAATTTAATCATTTTTCTAAGACGAAGTATCACCCCGTCTTGCCCATAAATGCTCAAAAAACGCATTTCTTAACGCGTAACAATATTAGTTTATATTTTCGTAATTTGTAGTAATGTACGCATTGTAATATCTCTAATATTATATGTATTTTTTAATATAAAGTTTTTATATATAATTTGTATTAATTATATTTAATTTATCAAATTTTAGAAGTTACAAGTAATAAAAATAATAAGCTATAAATTTAAAACTAATAAAATAACAAAGATGCCAATATGGAGACTTGAATAGCGTTTTGCGTTTGGAGTGAAACTCTATTTAAGGAGTGAAAATATAGAAATTATGCCAATATAGAGGTTTGACGTTTGGAGATGCTCTTAGGTATTGGTGGTTGTTTTAAGTCTTAATAAAATAAAAAAGTTTAAGAGTTCACGTTTTTCTCCATCTGACTTATAATAAACAATCTCAGTTTCTTGTTATTGATCATATGGAATCATTCAATACAAGGGCCGAGTTAGGATTATAAGTCAGGATGCACTAATCTAAAAATAAGGGGTCAAAAAACAAGTTTGCACCAGAAATAAGGGGCAAAATTAAAGGACTATTGATGAAAATGGGGAAGAGAGAAGGGCCCAACGCAAACTAGAGAGAAAATAGATGGATTTAACAAAAAAAAATGGCCAGCGCTTTGGGGAAAGCTAAATAATTTCCGGGGTGTGAAATTTTAAAGGGAATATGCAAAATTTCGAAAAGTTTCCGGAGAAACATATTTTATGGGGAATATGGCTCAAAATAAAAAATTTTCCCTCTCACCTCCCTCCACCTCACCTCACCTCACCTCCCTCCACCTCATCTCACCTCCCTCCACCTCATCTTCTCTCTCTCTTCTCCGATAGGTTGCCGGCCGGAAAATTTTCCGGCTGGCGACCATGAAAAAAAAAAAAATTTTTTTTTTTTCTCTCACACCCCTCTCTCTCTAAACTCCGGCGAAGGGGGTTTCCCTTCGCCGGAGTTCCGGTCTGTTGAAGAACAGACCGGACTGGTCTGTTCTTCAACAGACCGGATCTGGCCTGTTGAAGAACAGACCAGATCGGTCTGTTCTTCAACAGATCCGGTCTGTTGAGACTTTCAACAGACCGGATCTGTTGAAGAACAGACCGGACTGGTCTGTTCTTCAACAGACCAGTTCCGGTCTGTTGAAGAACAGACCGATCTGGTCTGTTCTTCAACAGGCCAGATCCGGTCTGTTCTTCAACAGACCGGAACTCCGGCGAAGGGAAACCCCCTTCGCCGGAGTTTAGAGAGAGAGGGGTGTGAGAGAAAAAAAATTTATTATTTTTTTTTTTTCATGGTCGCCGGCCGGAAAATTTTCCGGCCGGCGACCTATCGGAGAAGAGAGAGAGAAGATGAGGTGGAGGGAGAGAAGTGAGGTGGAGAGAGAGAGCTGAGGTGGAGAAGCTATTTTGCTTTCCCCCTAAATAAAATTGTCAAACAAAATTGACCAATTTTTGACCAATTTTTGACCAAGTCTTCACACCCCGGAAACTATTTAGCTTTCCCCAAAGCGCTGGCCAAAAAAATAACATCAAAGACATCAGGGACGGGATTCAACGTTGGTTGTTCGGGGCGGGGGGGGGGGGGGGGGGGGGGGGGGGAGTGACCATCTCACCAAAGCTGGCTTTATGTTTTCATGTTAATCTAAATATATGATATATGACTTCCTTTTAAATGTAAACATAATGTAATTTTTTGAAGTCTTAAAAATAAATATTTTTGGTTTCCTTAAGGAACTCTTAAAAATAAATATTTTTTGAAGTCTTAAAAATAAATGTAAACATAAATAAATTACATTTACTGAGCTATTTTGAAGTCTTAAAAATAAATTACATTCAAATAAATAAATTACATTCAAATAAATAAATTTAAGTCTTAAAAATAAATAAATAAATATTTATTTTTTGAAGTCTTAAAAAATAAATTACATTCAAATAAATATTTTTTGAAGTCTTAATAAATATTTTTTGAAGTCTTAAAAATAAATAAATAAATAAATAAATTACATTCAAATAAATAAATAAATAAATAAATTACATTCAAATAAATAAATTACATTCAAATAAATTACATTCAAATAAATAAATTTTTTGAAGTCTTAAAAATAAATGTAAACATAAATAAATTACATTTACTGAGCTATTTTGAAGTCTTAAAAATAAATTACATTTACTGAGCTATTTTGAGCTATTTTGAAGTCTTAAAAATAAATTACATTCAAAAATAAATATTTATTTTGAAGTCTTAAAATAAATTACATTTATTTTGAAGCTATTTTGAAGCTATTTTGAAGTCTTAAAAATAAATTACATTCAAAATAAATTACATTTATTTTGAAGCTATTTTGAAGTCTCAAAATAAATTACATTTATTTTGAAGCTATTTTGAGCTCAGTAAATTACATTTATTTTGAAGTCTTAAAAAATGTAATTTATTTTGAAGTCTTAAAAATAAATTACATTTACTGAGCTATTTTGAGCTCAGTAAATTACATTTACTGAGCTATTTTGAAGTCTTAAAAATAAATTACATTTACTGAGCTATTTTGAGCTATTTTGAGCTCAGTAAATTACATTTATTTTGAAGTCTTAAAAAATGTAATTTATTTTGAAGTCTTAAAAATAAATTACATTTACTGAGCTATTTTGAAGTCTTAAAAATAAATTACATTTACTGAGCTATTTTGAGCTATTTTGAGCTCAGTAAATTAAAAAAAAATTACATTTACTGAGCTATTTTGAAGTCTTAAAAATAAATTACATTTACTGAGCTATTTTGAGCTATTTTGAAGTCTTAAAAATAAATTACATTCAAAAATAAATATTTATTTTGAAGTCTTAAAAATAAATAAATGTAAACATAATGTAATTTTTTGAAGTCTTAAAAATAAATATTTTTGGTTTCCTTAAGGAACTCTCCAATATAAATAACATTTACTGAGAGCAAACAACTGCTTGGTCAGTTGGTTGTGCATCTATCCCTAATAGACAAACTATCTAATTTTCTTATCTTCAACACAAACTATGTATTGAACACAACATTGCTAATCGCTGTATATTAGACACAAGCTATCTAGTTTTCTTATCTTAAAGAAAGCTTAGGTTAGGTTTTTTGTGTGGTGATAAATAACATTCTGGGAGAACACAAGCTACCAAGTTTTCTTATCTTAAACACAAGCTATATATTAAAAACAATATTCCTATATATTGCTATATTAGCTAATCTAGTTTTGTTATCTTCAAAAGTTTGGGTTACGTTTTTTGCGTGGTTGTAGATAACATTCGTCGATAAGAAAAAAAAAAACAAAAATTGTTTGTTCAGTTGGTTGTTCATCTACGACTAGCATGAAATACAATGGCAATCCAGAATGCACATACAAAAAATTCACGAAGTCAAAAATAGGATGGAAAAGGTGCAATTCAAACACACGATCAAGAAATTCAACTCATCACATGCAGACAAGTTATCGAAATCACGAAATGAACTAGGAAAAAGAACAGAACGAAGACTTGGCATAATGTACCTTACTTTTTAGTTAATATGTATTGTAAGAATGTTTTAATTTCTTAATATGAAGTTTACCGTTTCAATAACAAAAAAAGTCTACTTCGAGAACTCATTTATTGACTTGTGTTAAGGAACACAATTAAGTAGAAATAAACCTTCATGTTTCTAGATTGTCTTAAGGGTCCTTGTATGACCTTCAGGGCGTAAGCTGTCTCGAGTGAAGGTAGTGATGAAGCCTATTAAATTCATGTATTGGTTCATATTATACCCATGCCTGGTTGAATGTATTTTGGGAAGAGAAAATAGTCCCCTCCAGACTTAATTTAGACCAAGCAAACTTTTTTTTTTTTGTTGAACTTAGACCAAGCAAACTTAGTATCTTCTAAAGATTTCTCACACGATTAGGTCAAGCATAATTTCCAAGTCACAGTTGTTCCCACAAGAGATTCCCTCTGCTCCACCATTCTCAACAAACAGCGTTAGCTTATTTTTGTGTGACTTAGGTTGGAATCAACTTGAGGTTATTTTGTGAAGATGAATCTCTCTATCTATATAGAGACAAGTTGTTCTTTATAAACTCTTATAGAGAAGACTTTAGCTTATAAATAACAAATCATGACTACTATCTCAGTACTGTTGAGTTTATTTTAGAGAGATGCTAGAATCACAAAAGATTTTGACAAAAAAAAGTTCTCAGCTGATGTGGCGGTTGTGATTTTCATCTCTCAACGGCCTAGATTTGGTCAAAGTTTGAAACCACACCCGCCACATCAGCTGGGAACATTTTTTTGTCAAAATCTTCTGTAACTTTATCATTTCCCTTTATTTTATGGAAAAAATATCCCACAATTAGACTGTTTTAGTTGTGTGTGAATGTCATCTACTCTAAGTTATCCTTCTTTGGTTAACAAATATTTAAAAGCAACCTTTGTATTTTTCCTTTTACCCTAAAAAGTATGTTTGGATTTCTTTGCATGTCATCAACTGCTAAATGTCTCTTCTTCACCATAAAGACTTTGCATTCAGATGTTACCAAAAGGGCATTGCGAATCCACATTAGCTTCCTTTTCATCTCTCTACCTTCACAACCTCAGTCTTTCAGGGAGTGGATTCGGGAAATTGGTAGACATTGCAATTTTCACAAGTGTCTCCCGGACATTAGTTTAGCACATGTGAAATGACATTGGTTTGGGGCGCTGAAGATGTCGCCTAATATAGGAAACATTAGTTTGGGACATTTGAGATGTCCCTTAACGCCTGTAGCGTTGGTTTGGAATATAAATCTACGAATATTATGTAGATTGATACGTTGGTGGACATTCATAGACAAAATGTCTGCAAACATTTGTCAAGATATTTCAGAACGCTTTGAGGCATTGAGTCCATAAACAAAATATTATTAAGTCCTACAACGTACGAAAGTTCCAGAAAAAACCTCTCGAGTAGGGTTTTTACTAAGGAATCAAATGTTGCAAAAATTTCCGTTTCTCAAAAGAGGGAAACGAAAACACAAACTTTTCATGCAACATTTCGACCGAAATCTCACGAAATTTCCTTTTCAGTTTCGAAATATTCGAAAATAACTTACTAGACTGAACCTAATTGAAAAAAATTGACCTTACTTTCATCATTTCTTCTTCATTTTCAGCCCGATTTCATCGATTTTTCTTTTTGATTTCTGTTTGATTTCTTTTTATTTGGTATTTATCATTTCCAAATCGAGATTTCGAGATTTTCATCCAACTTGAGAAGATTTGAGATTTTGGGAAGAACTCTAGAGAGCGAAACTAAAATTGGCGTAAGGAGGAAGAAGACCGCTTTGGTCAGTCCTAAAAAACCCTAATCTATTTAGGGCATAAGGATTATTTTAGGGGGAGTTTATTTTTACTACAAACAGTGACTTATGTTTTATTTCAGATTAGTCCGTAACTGTTAATATTTATCACAGATTAGCCCATAACCTAACTGTTTTAGAGTTATTAGGGGTAGTTAATTCAATTTAACCCCCTAACTTAATTATTTTAATGCATATTAGGCCCCTAACTTAACTATTTTAGATTTATTAAGATTAAATAATCCAATTTACCCCCTAAACTAACTGCATTATTGTAGATTATCCCGTAGCTTAACTGTATTGGGGTTATGAGGGTGAATAATTTAATTCAGCCTTTAACTTAACTGTTTTAGTGCATATTAGGCTCCTAACATACTAACCTTTCATACTAAACAAATGTTAATAAAGATACTAATATTTCTGCAGATTTGTAAAATTTTCTCACAGACAGAAACGTTTCCACGAAACGTTTCGACTTTTGGACATACCAAAATTTTCAACGAAATCGACATTTAATTCATTGGTTTTAACCACTTGCATTGTCTTCTATTGCAAATTCTTTCTCCATTTTAACCAATATCTAGGAAATTGGAATCAAACAACTGTAACTGATTTTGTGTCCGAAACCAATAATACGCACATTTGAAATTTTCTAAATAAATAACACTTGCATTTAGAGAAATTTTAAATGCCCCGAACCAATAACACAAACATGATAAAACAAATATTTGTGGATATTGTAACGTCTTTAACCACTACCACTCCGAGAGATATATTAGTTTATCGACATTTGAAGAGATTTAAGTTTTTTTTGTTTAAATTTGGAGAATATATATCTTTCAAAATGTAGAAGACATTTGCAGTCAATTTGATTAAAAAAGATAATGGTTAGGGGTGAGTAACGGTCAGCTAAACTGACCAAACACAAACTCGGCCGACCCAATCAGATGGTTTTTTGGTTGAACCGAACAATATTCACCTCTGCTCGACTTAAAAAAGCGATCATCCGATCTTGATTTGGTTTGGCTTCGGCTTAAGTTTTTTAAAACCGCCCAAGCCGAACCAACTAAATATATAAATATATTAGGTTTCCGCCGCGTCTGAAAGACGCGACAAATCCCTCTTGGCTAATGCCTATAGATAATATATTTTTTATTTACTCCAAAGGGAGAAAATAAAGATATTGTTAATCTTTTTTTATTAGGAAGGAATAAGAAAAAACATAATAAAAAGATATTTTTTGGAAAGAAAATAAAGAAGGTAAGGGAGAAGAAATGGGGTGGGCATAGTTGTGGAGAGAAAAACAGGTTGATTGTAGGAGTCGTTATTGTAGGGAGATCAAAACCAATTTTGACACTAATATCCTTCTTTTTATAGTCTATTTACATAAAAAAGATTTTATATCATCCGTCGAATGTGATCTCTATCAAACTCTCAGAAAAAATGGACGATCAGACTTATCCAAAACCGACTGACCTGTTTTTATATATAAGATATATATTAGGTTTCCGTCGCATCCATAGGACGCAACAGATCCCTCTCAGCTAACGTCGATAAATCATTTTTTTTATTTACTACAAAGGAAGAAGATGAAGATATTGTTGAACTTTTTTCGTAAGTAAGGAAGAAGAAGAAACATAATAAAGATGATATTTGGGGGAAAAAATAAAGAAGGTAAGGGAAAAGAAATATGGTGGATTAGTTGTGGAGAGAAAAGTAGGGAGAATGTGCGAGTAGTTATTGCAGGGAGATCATAACTAATTTTGAAAGTAATATCTTTTTTTGTTTTGAATTGTCAGCGTGCCTCGAACCCTTGACCTCAAAAGTGGAGGACTAAACATCTTACCACTCCAACCACAGGTTGTTGGCTATCCTTTTTTTTTTTAGTCTATTTAAATAAAAATAGTTTTATATCTTCCGTCGGATGTGATCTCTATCAAACTCTGAGAAGAAATGGACGGTCAGTATTATCCAAAATAATCGTCTGACTTGTTTATATATATATATATATATACATAATTGTATATACATTATCAAATAATGTTTTTTTGGGTATTCAAATCTATGTTTGGCGCGCGAGAATCACATGGGAATGGAATGTGATTCATGGGATCCTAATCCCGTTTATTGTTTGGTTTGCGCGAAGGCTCTGGGAGTCCTATTCTCGGAGGAATGTGAATATATGTTTCCCCATTCATATAATATCACAACTAAAAAAAATTAAAAACCTAGGGCTTTAGCCACCACCTCGGCGTACCTCTCTCACTGGAACGCTACTTTCTCTAGTTATTTCTTTCTCTCTTGTTTTTTGTTCATTCCAATCGATTTCGAATTCATGTCTAAAAAAAAAATAGCTGAGACCTTTATTTATTTTAAATAAATTTTCGAGTATTACTTAAATTGGTGTATCACGTTACTAATTGATATCTACCAATTTGAATAGGCAGTACTGATTAAAATACATAACAAAGTTGACGTATAATTTATGTAGTTTAAGTAAAAGGATATAACAAAACTTCCACAAAAATTTAGAATCCTATTCCTGTACTGATGTAGAACGCAGCGGAATTAAAAAGAGATGAATAATTAAATAAGAACGATGAAAATAAAGATCAAAATAACTCTAAATAATAAACTTGATTAAAACTTCAATGGGGTTTTTCTCTCAATCTGAGAATAATAGACAAACTAGACATCCTTTTATAGGATTCTGGACTTTCCTAGATAGACTTGAATTAGACTTCCTAAATAATTAAATACTGCAACTGCCTAAATAACTTGGACTCAAATATGAACCTTTCCAATTATTGGAAATATTAAAATAGCATAATTCCTAAACCTAAATTAATTAATAATCATACTAAAATAAGGACTTCCTAATTCTACTCTCTTTGGCCGGTTGGTCCATGACCGGGTCCGGTCATGGAAATAGTCTCCACGCCGGGTGCCCCTGCATCAGCATCCCCTTCCCTCAAGAGGTTCGTCCCGAACCGTTTGTGAAGAGAATGTAGTTCTTCCGATCCATCTTCAATTGGCAATAACGTCACAATCTTCTTCCTCCACGGAAATTCATAAACATTCAAACGACCACGGTAAGTGGCATCAACATCAGATTGCCATGGTCGTCCTAATATGATGTGGCATAAATCCATATCGGTGACATCACAATTAACTGTAGACATATAAGAAGAACCAATAGAAAGATTAATAATACACATGTGATCAACCCGTGTAGTAGTTCCTGACTGAATCCAAGCGGTTTTATATGGGTTTGATTTAATCATTGTAGGAATTCCCAAAAATTTGACCAGTTTTGTAGAAATCAAATTCTCTACACAACCATTGTCAATCACAATAGTACAAACTTTATTCAGTACTGTTCCTCTTGTAACGAACAAATTCTTTCGTTGAGATAAATTCCTCTTGAAAGGTGTGAAAAGAACTCGTCGCGTGAGTAACATAACCCGATCACCGTTGTCGGGAATAGTATCAATTCGTTCCAATTGATCTTCATCTGTATCCGAATCAGCTTTCTTTTCCACCAAATTAGCTTTACCGCGAGAGGGGCAAGCATTAGAATAGTGGCCTGTTTCAAAACAACGATAACACTTAACTGGTGGAGGTTTTTTATAAGGATTTTCTGTTAGTGATTTAGTACCGTCCTCCGCCTGCTTTGATTGATCTAATTCATCAGGTAGAGTTCTGACTGATTGACTTCTCGTAGTATGTCCCCGAAAAATGGAACGTGAATCTGATTCAAAAGACCGAGCTACACTAATACATTCAGAAATCGAATTAAAAGCTCTCAAATTAACCAAATCTTTAATATCATTACGAAGTCCGTCCTTGAATTTTTCTACTTTCATTGACTCTGAATATGGGAGATTAAGTCTTGTTATTAGTCTTTGGAATTCCGAAGCATATTCCTCAACGGAACGTCTTCCTTGGCGGCAACGTAAATAATCAACACATAGTTGGTACTCATAATCCGGAGGGAGGAACCGGGAAAACATTAAAGGTTTTAATTCTAACCATGAAGAAATAGGAGGAAGGTGTAATAAACGACGATTCTCAGATTCCTGTTTCCACCAAGTAAGAGCAGTTTTAGATAAATAACCAGTAACACAACGTACCTGTTCAGGACCTTCCACTTGCATAACATCAAAAAAAATTTCTAAACGGGAGATATAATCCAAAAATTCCTCAATATTTATTGATCCGTCATAAGAAGGAACATCCATTCGTATACGATAAGCCGGACTTGACGTTGAAGAAGAACCCGATTGGTTAAGTTCGGTATTTGCCGTTGGAGGTAGTTGTACGGTTGCAATTTGTTGATGTGGGTTAATGGTTAATTGCCGATGGGTCGGGTTGTGGGTAGCTGATCGAGTGAAGTTGTGGTCTGGTTCTCGATAACGCGGGAGAATAGATTGCTCGGGTGGATGATAGGAGGGGTTGTTGAGGTGTTCGGTTTCTCGAGTTCGGTTGAATGGGTTGGCTTGGTGACGTGGGTTAGTGGTGTTGTCGGGTTGGTGAGGGAGGTTGATGTTTGGTTCGGTTTCATGTGGACGACGGAGTTGTGGAGGTGGTGTAATCGGATCAATAGCCAAGGTGGTTGATCGTGTTTCGGTAAGGGGGTTGGGATGGTTGTGATGTTGTTGGTATATTGGGTGGGTTTCGATTTGGTTGGTAGTGAATGAAGGATATCGGGTATACGGGTATGGGAGACGTGGGTCTTGAAAGGTTGTGATGGTTTCTAAAGGAGGTTGGCTAGTGGTGGTTCGGTTGTTGGTTTGGTGGTTGGTGAGGAGGTTGTGGTCGGCCGAGGAGTGGCTCTCGGGTGGTGGTCGGTGTTGTGTTGTTGTTGGTTCGGTGAAGGAAAACGATGGTGGGGTTGACGTGTGGGTATAGTGGGGGTACGGGGGTGTTTGAGAAGGTGTGTTCGGGGAATAGAAGGTGATGAATGGTGGTGTGATAACCGGTGGAGGGTGGCTAATGGTGTGACCAAATAGTGGTGTTGTTGGCTCGGGGGGGGGGGGGAAACCGAGAGGAGGAACACGTGTGGTGATGGTGGTACCCGATAGTTGTGTGGGATGTTGATGTGTGAAAGAAGTGGAAGATGGAGTTTGGTTTTTACACATACCTTCTAGTTGTTTGGAGATGACGGAGATGGAGTCAATGAGTTGATTGAATCTTTGATCGATTTTATCAAATTTTTCTGTTGTTTCTTTCTTATACTCATTGAACCCTTCTTCCAACTTTTTACCTGCAGATAGCCCTTCTTTAATGTTATCCCATTCAGAGGAGAAAGTTGGTGTTCTCTCCTTAGTTGGTGTAGTTGAGATAGTAGTATTAACCATGATGATAAAAGTGATGAAGACCGGAAAGAAAAAAAAAATTTATGGCTCTAGATACCACTTGATGTAGAACGCAGCGGAATTAAAAAGAGATGAATAATTAAATAAGAACGATGAAAATAAAGATCAAAATAACTCTAAATAATAAACTTGATTAAAACTTCAATGGGGTTTTTCTCTCAATCTGAGAATAATAGACAAACTAGACATCCTTTTATAGGATTCTGGACTTTCCTAGATAGACTTGAATTAGACTTCCTAAATAATTAAATACTGCAACTGCCTAAATAACTTGGACTCAAATATGAACCTTTCCAATTATTGGAAATATTAAAATAGCATAATTCCTAAACCTAAATTAATTAATAATCATACTAAAATAAGGACTTCCTAATTCTACTCTCTTTGGCCGGTTGGTCCATGACCGGGTCCGGTCATGGAAATAGTCTCCACGCCGGGTGCCCCTGCATCATGTACAAACCAAACACCAAGTTAGGTATCTATTAGGAATCAAATTCCTATTACTGGTTAAACTGTATGGGCCAAATACGCCACCAAGAGCGCCCCTAGAAATACACGATTAATGGCCTCACGCGGTGACCAACCCCATGAATTAATAGCTACTGAGCCCGACCCATTTATCTTCGGGCACCCCGAAGCAACGATGAAACACGCAAGCACATCCATCCCTGGATAAAGAGGTCAGTCCTCACCTCCTCAGTGGACTTCCCACCATGTATCCGTTGGGGAGACATTACAGTCATTTAAGATGACAATACCCTGGGATTTGATTTTGATTTGGTCATAAGATTAATAATTAGGAGAAGAAAGTGCATTGGGAGAAGGAATAAGATTAATAATTAGGGTTAATTGATTTGACAACTTGGGATTTGATTTTGATTTGGTCAGAGGGGTACTTCGGATATAGGAAAGTGTTGCTTATGCCTTCGTGATGTTAGCACTGCCCGAAAAGTGGATCTTGGGGCCAAAACGAATTGCCGGTCACAATTGAGGGACAAAACGGTGAGTTAGTCAACAATTGGGGGCCAAAACGGAATCAACCTAATAATTTATAGATTGACTTTAAGTTCATTTTTCTCGCGTTTGATTTGATTAATTAAGTTCGGATGGACCTACGAACTTAGTCTAGTCAAACCGAACTGGGTTGAACGAAATCAACTGACGAATTGATCGGCTCGACATTGACCGATGATTTAGCCAAACCGCCATTGTTTGGTTTGACTTCGTCCTGACCTTAAATGGCCGGCAATTGACCACTTCTCACCCTTGCTCATGATAATAGGCTTAAGGAAATATTTAAAGACGCATCTCGTAAGTTATATTGATGCACCCACACTCCTTTCGAGCAGTTACTCTGATGAATTGTGTGTTTCACTTTACCAGGGCTCTTCAAAGGAATTGAGTACGAAAATGGTTAAAAACGAGAGAAAATCACACAAAAGGGCAGTTTGGTCATTTGGAGATAAAGGTAGTCCGGTTATTTGGTCAATGTTGTTGTTCCGATGAAAAATAGAGTCCAAGACGAGCCCGTGGGTGAAAACAGAAGTCAAATTGGAGTCCAGGTGAGAAAGTTAGAGAATGTCAAAGATTGGAGTCAAAGATGGTTCGCCAAATCAGCTAGATGACATGTGGCGTGCAATCAAGGGCTATGGTAAATATTTCGGTACACTCGGTCACGATTCGGGACTATTATTCTCGGTGGGAAGTCCACTCAGATCTAGCGGTTCCAATCGTTTCCTCGCACGTGGCTGGATCTTAACGGGTCGAGCAGTGCAGTCTTCATTCATACGCAAAACACCAGATTTGCCTACCCTCTTGCCATTTAACTTGCACGTGATTGGTTATTCTCATTCCATTTCCCTCTTCTCCATTTAAAACTGAAAATCTCTTTCCAAATCGAAGCAGTAGAGAGAAGATTTGGAAGAGCTGGAAATTCTTTTTCAGAGAAGGAAATAGAAGATTGATTGAGGATCAACCCGTGTATAGAGAGAGATCGTGAAAACATAAAGGTTTTTCCTCTTATCTCTTTAAATAGAGAAGGTTTTATCTTCTCTTATCTCTCTAAACAGAGAAAGGGTGATTGATGGGAGTTGGAAATCTGTAGAGAATGATTCATTAGGAAGTTGGAAATTTCTTGATTTTGGAGAGATGGAAACAAATAAAATTATAACAGAGGTGAGATTTATTGAAGAAAATTCTCTGAAAGAGCCAGAGAAGATAAAGATTCGATTGGGACGCTTTCTTTTTCAATAAAGAGCAGAAATCACAGGGAAGTGTCTTCCATTAACAGTAGAGAGACAAATTGAAGATATTCTCAGAAATGCTAATAGAAGATAATCTTCTAGATAGGGAAATAAAGATATTGATGCAGATTCTTAATTATGTAAGGAGAAAACAGAGATCAAAGAGAGTTATCTTCTTCCTCTTCATATAAATGTTGGAGAAAACAAAGAAGAAAAATATCTTCTCTTTAGAGAGGAGCCTCTCTGGAGGTCAAATAAATCACCACGATCAGAGAGAGAGAGAGAGAGAGAGAGAGAGAGCTGCTACCATTGCATTCTTTTTTCTTCACTGTCAATCTTAGTTCAGAAAGAAAAAGAGAGAGAGAGAGTTGAAGAGAAAGCAAATTCATATTTTTATTCCTTCATTTTGTTGAATTCTTCAATCATCTTCTTTCTTTGTGAAAGAGAAAGAGAGTGAACAGAGACATAAAAGAGAAGGAGTGTGGTTATAGAAAGTGAATTTTCTGTCTTGTGTTACAATCAATCAGATTTTAATCTTGCCTTACCAAGTTGTCTACTTTATTTAATACAAGAGTTTAAGAGAGAGAGAGAGGGAGAAAAAGAGAGAGAAGAGGGATACATAACTTGAAAAGGATTTAAAGTTAAGTTCTCTCATCTCCTGCATAATTTAGTGAGGAGAAGTGGGTTTACAGAGAAGAACTTTCATCACCTTCTTCCTCATATCATCTCTATTTTGTGATTTCTCTTACTCTTAATTGCTCTTAATCTTGTAATGAAACACTCTATGATCTCTAAATTATATTTGGTAAACATGAGTAACTAAGTTTACTTTTCTAGAGTGAAGATGAAGCTTAGGATATGAGTAAATATTTTTATCTTTTTCTTGCCACGATTCTCACTAACGTGCATCATTGTTTAACTCTGCTTAGTTGATTTGATCGAATAAGTCTAGTAACTTCATCGTTTATACTTATAAAGCTTGATAAGTCATATTTAGAATTACATTTCTTTGATGGTTTATACTTGTAAATTTGATAAACGATAGTTGGGAGAGGATTATTTAGGACTTCAATCTAGCATAGTTCTTCTTGAATACGGTTGTTTTAAATGTTTGATTTTCCGATGTTTAGGTAAAACTACTTTACTAGACGTTGAGTTATAAATTAGAGAATATTGTTAAAAAAGAGTTAAACCATTTATGATAGTTTAAGGTGGAATCCGAACTCTAAGATTTTCTCCCCCATTGATTTCCTTTTAAGTTTAAGTGTTTTATTACTTTATCATCAAAAACCCAATTTCGAAGAAAACCGTTTTAGTTCTAAGTTTTAGAATAGGTTTCACTTAGTCTCTGCGGATCGACCCCGGTCTCACCGGGTTTTACTACTTGACCCTCGTATACTTGCGGGAGGAGACCTTTTAGGGTAACCTTTTAGGCCCATCAAGTTTTTGGCGCCGCTGCCGGGGACTATGTTTTAAATTTGTTCTAATCTTGGAAAGTTTTTATTTTTGGTAAGTTTTGAATTTTTGAATAGTTTGACTTGTTTCTCTATTTTTGGTGTGTAGAACACTAAAGAGCTGGAGAGGAGGCGCAACAAGGAGGAGGACCTCAAAAAGAACAAATTTACAGTTTTTATTTTTTATTTTTTATTTTGGTGAGAAAGAGAGACTTAGACTTTTTTAGTACTTTATTTTGTTTTAAGTTTTAACCCTAATTTAAAAGGGCTAAATTGTAATCGAAACCAAAGAAGCCTCGGGTTTGGACACTTAAGGAAAGAGTGGTCCGGGTCGTCTGCAAAGGTCGTCGCCCGTCTTGAACGGGAGGTAACTTTTCTTTATCACCCACGAATCCCCTGTTAGTGGGTCATTGTGATGGTTTAGTGTGCCTAATTGATTTGACGAACTGGTTAGTTTAATCGTCTTTAGTAAGGGCACTAACCCTATGAGAAGATAATTAAGAGTCGGATTTCATCATCGCTTTCTTGCCCATCTAGGAAACAACGTTGCGAATCCTAAACTTCACTTAAATTAAAATCTGGTTTAGACATTTGCCCTAGGGTATCGAGCTCATAGGACATTTCCAAACAATTAAGGAACTCGATTTTTATTTGGGCATTCCTAAAAGGAAAGTGTCACTCAATTCTTTAAAAGGTCGCCTCGATAAGATGAAACGTTACCGAAGGTAGGACGGTTATCACAACGTTCATCGTTGGCTGTCTCCAAGAATTGTTTGACCATAGTACTTTGACGGAGTAACCCTCATAACAATCATAGTTCAAGCTTCGTTACGAAGTAGGAGCTGTCTGGACTCTTAAGTGAAATTGACCAACTTGTCTATCGTCTAGATTTTGTTTAGGTTGTTTGGTTGAGTCAGCTTGATTGCGGTTGTTTTCCTTCTACGATCTTCGTAGTGATTCCTTGGTTTCGAGAAAAAAAGGAAAAAAACTTTAAAAGAGAGATGGATAGATCGTGGTCCCAACATAATGGCAGAAGGGACGAGAGTTATTCAAATCTACCATTGCGGTACTTAGCAAATGGTCAAAATAGTGTTCGTCAACCTAGCTATAATTTGCATAATGATGATCGTTGGGATTATTGTCAACCTCAAGAAGGTTATGAGTCTCATTATAGATATCCCAATAGATCATCTTACATTCATTATAATGGAGAGTCTTATTTTCCACACGTGTCTCAACCTCAATGGGATAACGGTGAAACTGTTGAATCTCCATCTTTAGCATCACCTTCATTAGCCCAAACTGTTAGTGATCTTCAAAAGAGTACTTCCGAGTTTTGTCAGATTCTAGAAAAAAAGACTGAAAATATTTGAAGAACTATACAAGAAATGTTCTGTAGGACAACTAATGTTATAGAAGAGGATTACCAAGATAATATAGAATACAATACACAACAACCTGTGTATGATGACGAAGATAGAATTTAGAGGACTATAGTTCTCTCGAAAACATCGTTATTGAGCCCAAAATCTCAGAAACGGTGGAGCCCAATATTGAAATATCCCCTCAGTGTGCCGAATTTGAAATCCCTTCAAACCAAAATGAAGAGGTTGCTAGAGTTGAAGATGATTTGAAGTCGTCTGACTCGTTTAAGGACGATGAATCGTGGTTGATTAATGTGTTAAATGAGACCATTGTCTCGATTGACTTTGGTGAGGATCTAAAATTCTTTAAGAACCCTGAGTGAATCGCGATCAAAGAGAGTATAAAAGGTTTATCTAAGCCGACTACTGGAGAGTGTGAGTCTGATATTAGGGTTTCTCCATTGAAGGAACCCGAAGTACTTGTTTTAGAGACCTCCAATTTAAGTCCAGGTGTCGTTGATAGTCCTCTAGACTAGTTTAAGTTTTGTCCCTCAAAACCATGTGTAGATTTTGAAATACTCGTTCCCTATGTCTACCATCCATACGAAGACCCCTTCTATCCGGTTTGTACTCTCTCTGGTGTAGTACCAAACTTAACGATCTTATTGCCGTCTAAGTTTGGGGATTGCCCTTCTTTCTTGATAGTCTCACCCACACTATCATCAAATTACTCAAATGTGAGACTATCGTTCATTGAAAACTTTATGTTTTGGGTGGACCCACAAATGTTTCGATTATTGGTTTACAGTTAACCACGTATCTGTAATCCAGTAGGCACAATTCTTTCTATTTTTTCGAGTCATTTGTTTTGTCTGGCTGAAGACGTTAAACTTAGCGCTTTCTGGGAGGCAACCCACAGTTAGGACGTTGGAATCATGTAATATCTTTCCCTTCACCCTATTATATTTTTGCATGGTCTTCAGAACATTGAGGACAATGTTCGGTTGAAGTTTGGGGATAGGGGATTGAAATTTTTGGTAAGTCCTTATCTCAAAGATTCAAAAGGGTTCAAAATTTTTCAAAATTTAAATTTTTTTCAGATTGAAAATGCGAGTCTAGTTGTTTTTGCGTGTTAATAGTTATAGAGTCTAGTTGGTCGGGTTATCCGTTTGCTAAAGGTTTTTCCACGAATTTCGAGTCTTGAAGTTGTCTGTGCACAAGCCTTGTGAGTGTTAGATAGGTGAAGAGTTGACTTTTCTGAGAGAACTTGATTGATTATTAGTGGAGACTTAACCCATGTGAGATTCTGAGCCTTTCTTTTTGTTTTAAGTGATCTCTTCTGCGCTAACTCCAAGTAGAATGAAGAGCTACTCAACCTCGCAACATTGAAGAACTCATTTGATTTCCTGAGTTCAAAATTTACAACCACTAGTGATGTCCTCAGGAATGCAAACCTTACTCTTGTAGTCTGAGAAACTTGAAAACAATGTAAAGTAGAGGAAGATAGAAAATTTCATCCATCATTTAAAACCATGAGAATAAGGCATGAAGCAAAGTGGAGAGAATTATACCCAAGGAAAGTGTTAAGCAAGTATGTTGTGTATTTTGAGTTTTATTACCAGAAGTGTATAGAAAAAAAAAAGAAAAAGAAAAAGAAAAAAGAAAATAGAAAATCGAAAAAAAATTGTTTGTTTAGTTGTATTAAAGTGTTTATTCTTGAAGATTTGAAAACGTCGAATTCTCAGGAGTTTTAGTTTACCTCATTAGAACCTATTGACTTCTAGGAAGCATTATTAGATAGTTGATCAGGTGAGAAGGGTTGGTTAGCTTCCCCATTCCATATTAGTGGTTGTTTCCTTCCTTTGAGATCAGTCGTTCACAAAAATTATAGTCCGTCTTTTTCATGTGTTGTGTTTTCCTACATATTCATACTAACACATAGAGCGAACCATTTCCGAGTGGCTTAAATTTTTGAGTGTATGACCATGAGGTAGTAGTCGAGGCGAAATGTATTGAGAAGGTAATCAAGGTCTTGTTTGTTCAGAAACGAAATGATGCTCATATTGGCTGGTCACGTGCACTTCGAGTTTAGATTACTACAGAAGGGATTTTAGCATTTGTGTGGTTTGATTGACTGGGATTTCATTTCTATTAGCCTTCAAAATTTATACCGGATAAACATTTTTCAGTCCATGTTAGATTTAGACCCTTCTGGATTTTTGAGATTTTTGAATTTTGTGGGTATATTCACTGCAAACCCTCACGAGACAAAACTCGTCCTCTAGGGCAACCAAAAGGTTTAATGGCTTGTTGCACTTGCTAAGTGCAATCGTGATTCCCTACGCAAGTGGTGAAAGTGGTTTAGTTTTATTTTTCTGTTTTGCTCGAGGACTAGCAAAATCTAAGTTTGGGGATGATTGATGAGTCATGAAAATGCCTCATCTGAATCTCTTAATTTGGACTAGTTAGTCTATTTCGAGCAGTTACTCTGATGAATTGTGTGTTTCTCTTTACCAGGTGTCTTCAAAGGAATTGAGTACGAAAAATGGTTAAAAACAAGAGAAAGGCACACAAAAGGGCAGTTTGATCGTTTGGAGATAAAGGTAGTTTGTTTATTTGGTAAATGCTGTTGTTCAAAGGAAAAATAGAGTCCAAGACGAGCCCGTGGGTGAAAACAGAAGTCAAATCGGAGTCCAGGTGAGAAAGTTAGAGAATGTCAAAGATTGGAGTCAAAGATGGTTTGCCAAATCAGCTAGATGACATGTGGCGTGCAATCAAGGGCTATGGTAAATATTTCGGTACACTCTCGGTCACGATTCAAGACTATTATTCTCGGGGGGAAGTCCACTCAGATCTAGCGGTTCCAATCGTTTCCTCGCACGTGGCTGGATCTTAACGGGTCGAGCCGTGCAGTCTTCATTCATCCGCAAAGCACCAGATCTGCCTACCCTCTGGCCATTTAACTTGCACGTGATTGGTTATTCTCCTTCTATTTCTCTCTTCTCCATTTAAAACTGAAAATCTCCTTTCTAAATCTAAGCAGTAGAGAGAAGATTATCTTCTAGAAATTCTTTCCTTTCTTCTCTTATTATTTCTTCTCTCATCTCTCTAACAATTGATACCAGATGGAAATAAGAGAGAGTTGGAGATTGAAAGAGCTTGACTGAGAATGGGATTCGATTGCTATATTCTAGAGAGAGAGAGCTCTCGGCTGGATGAAGATTTGGAAGAGCTGGAAATTCTTTTCCAGAGAAGGAAATAGAAGATTGATTGAGGATCAGCCCGTCTATAGAGAGAGATCGTGAAAACAGGAAGGTTTTTCCTCCTATCTCTTTAAATAGAGAAGGTTTTATCTTCTCTTATCTCTCTAAACAGAGAAAGGGTGATTGATGGGAGTTGGAAATATGTTGAGAATGATTCATTAGGAAGTTGGAAATTTCTTGATTTTGGAGAGATGGAAACAAATAAGATGATAACAGAGGTGATATTTATTAAAGAAAATTCTCTGAATTGCCAGAGAAGATAAAGATTCGATTGGGACTCTTTCTTCTCCAATAACACATAAAACATCTCCCTCCACTAAACACTGATATTGGTGTAAATCTGATGCTATTCTTATAGCTAGTCTTGCTGCTTTTGCTTCCGTCTCCCTCGGCGATGAAGATATTTTTTTTTTCGTAGTGCCATTACAAACTCTCCCATTGCATTCCTACATACCGATGCAAGAGCCGCCTTCCCATCTTTATACGCTGCATAAAAATTAATTTTCAAAGTCTCAATCGGTGGAGCCCATGTCCGAGGGGTGTCCCTTCTAACTTCTTCTTCCTTAAGATTTGATTCCTTCATACCTTTCGATTAATCTTGTGAAATAGATATAGCACTATGTATAATTGCGTAGCTATCTGGAGTTGTACCCTCAAATACACCCTTATTCCTTGTTTCTCACAAGTACCATAACACATATAATTGTAGTCCAATAGTCTCTTCTTCCTCATCTCCTTCGAACCAGCTGCACACTATATTACTCATTCGAATATCACCTTCTAACCTCAAATTTAATGGGTGGTTCATCCAAGTTTCTCTAGGTAGCCTACATCGTCGGAAGATATAGTCAATGTCCTCCTCTTCCATGTTTTCCTCTTCCATGTCCTCCTCTTCTATATTACACACCAAATATATCATTGAAGCTCAATCGTTGAAATATAGAAGGCGGTAACAACCTGAGGCCCAATATACTATTGGGACAAACTTCCCAAGTCTGTAAATATCGGGTAAAGTCCCCAACTAGAGGGTAAAGCCTTAAAGTCCATAAAACATGTATTTAAGTCACGTGCATTTATAAACAATAAGGAAGCACAAATTGTATGTTACTTCACTCTAACCACGGTTGATGAAGGGCAATGAGGAAAATTAGTAGCATTTTGTTACGCCACTGTAAAATGTTAGAAGCTGATGTAGTAATTTTTTATATTTATTGCTAAAATATTTTTTTATTACACAAGGTATTACATTTCCAAAATTTCCACCAAATTATTTCCACTTTCAACCTAACCGAAACAAATTCTTACAAGTTTTTTTTTTGGATTATTCATGCTCAAATGATCTAAATAATGAAATATTTATAATGTACTAATATTTATTTATTTTTTGAAAATTTGAATAAATATATTTAAGGAGGAAAAAAACTGTACAAGCAAAGAAAGAAAAAGAGAAAAGGGGAAGAGGGTATCTAAGGAATGTCGGACATTTCACGACATCCAAGCTTCCAAATTCACTACTACATCAATAAAAGAAATACATATAATAGACTCTAAGTTCCTTAACCAAAGGAAGACCGTTCCTTTAATATCTTTTATATCCACTATACTCGAGATGTTTCTCTTTGAAGATCTTATTGTTTCTGTCCTTCCAAATGTTCCAAATGATAGCTGCCAAGATTAAATGTCAAGCCATCCATTTGTTTTTCCTTTTCCAAAGGCCTTCCCGATGAGCCAACATTTGACTGATGCTATTAGGTTTACACCACTTTATGTTCAGAGAGTTGGAGAAGTAATCCCACAGTGCAGAGGCCGATTTACACCTAAGGAAAAGATGGTATTCTTCTTCGCACCTACACATAATGCATCTATTTGGGAGCGTAAAACCTCTATGTTTCAGGTTCCCTAAAGTGGGGCTTTGTTCCAGACTACTGGCCAAACTAGGAAACCTACTCTAGGTGGGATTGCCTTCTTCCAAATAAAGTTGTTTAAGCTAGACTCTATGATCTGTTCCTCTTGATTAAGCCGAGAGTAGCAATTGCCAACCGAGATTTTGTCTTGCGTCTTAGTCTTCCAAATCCTGTTATATTGGCCTACTAACAGTCTCACTTGATGAAACTCTCCCAAAATTGAGACGTATTGATGAACTTCCCAATCATTTAGATTCCTTCTTGATCGTATAATCCAAGCTTGTGGTTCCTGATCAAAATGGGTTTTAACTGTAGCTTCTTTGTCAGGCGAAATAACATAAATCTTCGGGCATCTGTCTCTAAGAGTAGAATCTCCTAGCCAAACATCTGACCAGAACTTAATACTCATTCCATTCCTTAATTCCCATTTTGTTAGTCTATGAAGATTTTCAGCTAGCATTTTTGAATTCCTTTCCACACACTTTCGTAATTTGATCTTTTACTTGAAATAGACCATTCCTTTGAGTCGTTTCCATATTTTTCTTCAATCAGAGTCCTCCAAAGACTTCCTAGCTCCCGATCAAACCTTCAAATCCACTTCATAAAAAGCGCCTGGTTCATGATCCTTAGCTTCTTGATACCTAGACCACCCTTCTTGCGGCTGGTACTCACTGATTTCCAAGCAACCCAATGCAACCCTTTATGCTCCTTGCTGCCCTCCCAAAGGAATGATGACATCTTTTTATCTAATTCTTTCAGGATTTCCATTGGCATAACAAAAAGAGATAGGAAGTAAACTGTAATTAATGCTTGAAAAACTAACTTAATCAAGGTGATTTTTCCTCCTCTTGATAGTAGATGATTCTTCCATATTGATTTTATTTTTCGCTTTCTCCAAAATTTGGGCGAAACATATTGATATTAGAAATACGATTATTCATGTGGAAATAATGTAAAGAAAACATGTAAACAAGATTTCATATTGGTTGGCTCGGAAATAGAAATATTTCAGTAATTTCTGTGGAAATTTAATACCTTGGTCCCATCTAATGATACTATTTTGACATTTTCAAAGAATTTAGGTCACTAATGCCTTTATGCAACGAATTCAGATTGGAATTACTTGATTAGAGTTTGAGAAACTCTAATTGACGTAGTGACATTCCAGAGGGCTCATAAAACAACTGAGAAGTCATGGGCAACAACCCAAAAGAATGTTACCGGGGCTTATTAGGAGTATTTTAGTTCTTAGTAAAGATTACTAGATTAATAGCTGTTAGGTTTCAAAAGATTAGGGTTCTGAATGAGAAATCAGAGAGTGATCAGGGAGTTGTTGGAATTTTGAATTACAAAGAGCCTTATGACAAGGAAACCTTCACAACTTTTTTGCCACG
This sequence comes from Eschscholzia californica, assembly GCF_041429995.1. Classification (NCBI taxonomy): domain Eukaryota; kingdom Viridiplantae; phylum Streptophyta; class Magnoliopsida; order Ranunculales; family Papaveraceae; genus Eschscholzia; species Eschscholzia californica. The sequence continues at coordinate 43,162,110 of NW_028238198.1, forward strand.
CGTGGCTAGTACAACAATGTTACCATATAGGTAGATAGAAGGTCTCGACTCTGGAGAAAGATAATGGATTTTCCATCAAATCGGACTACCACAGGGTTATGGTTCACATTGGCAACACGTTCCCAGCAAAGGAAAGTCAAGGTTCCAAATTAAATGATGTTATTGGCTTAGGAGGTTCGCCATAAACTTCATATCCAAGGAGATTTCAATGAATGGGCTTTATTTTGATAAATAGATGCTTGTTAGGCCGTTGAGTAGCCGCTCACCATTTCATAGTCTATATGTTGTACCAGAAATGGACTTATTATTTTCGATTAAAAGAGACACTGATTTGTTTACAAAATGCTTGTCGTTTTATATGATCACCCATTAGTCAAAAGGGTGCTGCTTATTTGACAATTCGTCATCCAGTGAGGTAATGGAACAAATTTCGATAAGAATTTGTTGAGAGTTCCAAATGATTCCTTTAAGATATTTCGGTCATTTCGACTAAAATATTTGGAAATTTGTTTCCTTGATAAGTAATTATTAAGGTTGTGTTTGATATCAGGGAAATAATTCCACGGAAATAAAAGAGTTCCATGGAAAGTTTTCCACGAAATTTATCCCGTGGAAATAAGAGTTCTTTCGTTTGGTAGTCATTTATTATTCCGTGGAATTACGAACTCTATTGTTTGGTTGACAACTAACTTCTACGAATATAATATTCAATAAAGAGGTTTTATTTATTCTTTATGTTGTCAAAATAACATTTTTACCCTTATGTTGTCAAAATTACATTTTCATCCTTATGTTGTCTAAATTACGTTTTTACCCTTATGTTATCAAATTATACTTTTACCCCTATGTTATCAAATTATACTTTTATCCCTATGTTACAAAATTATTTAATCTTGTGTCACTTTGCTAACTTAAGAATAAGAATGTCAAGTTGTCGATAAAACAAGACAGAAAAGTAAATTTGATAACGTATGGATAAAAAAAGATACTTTACTAATATAAAAGGGTAAAATTGTCATTTTAATATAAAAGTGTAGACATACCATTAGTAAGAATGTCACTCAGACCACATAAGGATGAAAATGTCATTGTGGTATTATATGAGGGTAAAAATGTCATTTTGACAACTTAAGGGTAAAAATGTCAATTTAACAGCATAAGAGTAAAATGTTAATTTGATATTATAAAAGGGTAAAAATGTCATTTTGACAACTTGTAAACATGTCATTGGTAAGAAAAGGACAAAAATGTCATTTATCTAATGTATAGGTAAAAGTTTATTTTGCTAAATTTTATGGGCAAAAACTTGTAAACATGTCATTGGTAAGAAAAGGACAAAAATGTCATTTATCTAATGTATAGGTAAAAGTTTATTTTGCTAAATTTTATGGGCAAAAATGCCATTTTGGACATATATAGAGATAAATATTAGGTTTCGTGTAAATAAATATATTAAAATATTTTTATTTTGATTTTTGACTTTCCACGGAAATAAATTCGTATGAGGGAGCAAGGAATTAAAAATGGACTATTTCATGGAAATAGATCATCTAGGGAATTAAAGACGTGGAGTTACACTTCGTATCAAACGGTGGAAATACCTATTTTCATGGAAATTCTTCCATTTCCATGGAAATAGGAGATATCAAACACACCCTAAGAGAAACTTAGTTAAAATTTTGGTTGGCATGGAAATGAAAATATTTCAGTCATTTCAACTGAAATATTTCGAAATTTAGTTCCGTGACGTGAAACTAGGATCTTATTTTTGCCGCATAGAGGCGGGGCGGAGCGGCGGAGGTATGAAGAGACCACCCCAGGGCCTGGCTGCAGCCAGGGGTAGTGTTGTTAATTTTTCAAAGGTATGGGGTCAGTTCAGTAAAAGCAGCCAGGGGTCAATTTTTTTTTTCCCCACCTCGGTTGAAACCTGAATAAGGAAGAACTAGAGAGAGAAAGACTGAAAGAGCCGTGAATCTAAATTCAAAACTTATAAACCAAGATGAATCCGGGAGAGAGATTGGATTGTGAATCTAATCGAGAGTCTTCATCAGTTTCTCCTTCTTAGTTTTCCCTAACACCATCATCTCTCTCTAATGCGTATACAAATTGAAGATTCAAAGTGAAACCTAGGGTTCTTCATATACAAAATCAAGTAATCAATTAATCAAGGCTCAGGCTGGTTATCTACTGTCTAGGTAACTATAAGTATTGTTTCTTTAATCATTATTAGGTCTACATTTTTTATTGTGTACAATTTGTTCTTATACTTTTTATTTAAGCATTTTTATCTCATGGAACAAAATAAAATAAAAATGGAATTGATTCCCTGAATGATGGGAAAGGAATTGGCAAAGAAAAATCCCCCAGTACTAGAGAACTCCTTAGTTCTTAAATTGGGGCAATTGTCATTTAGGGATCATTCCAATAGTTTCTCTTGGTTGCCCCCAATTTTATCCATTTTGAGTTGATACTTAATAATTAATACTAGCATTCCTCTTAAGTATTACGTATTGTCAGGATAATTAAGGTAGGCCTTTTCCCCCATTCATTAGTTTGGGTAGAATTGGGTATGAGGTTTAAATATTGATTCACTAATCTTAAACCGAGACAAAGATGCATGGAGATATTTTTACATGTTCGAAATTAGGTGAACCAAAAGACTTAATGACCTAGTTTTGAATTTTGTAATTTTAGAGAGTAGGATGTTGATTTAACTTTAGGCTAAAATGTCCGAACCCCCTCAAGTACCCAAGCAAAGGAAGAAAACTCTATATTTACCGTAAGAAGAAATTTGGTTTATAGAAATTTTAGGCTAGTCCTGTATAGTTTCAAATCCTGGCTCCGCCCTTTTATAGAGCGAAGAGGCTATAGTTGTTGGAGGTCGAGAAGCATTGGAGAAGAAATCATCACAATAATGAAGTCAACAATCTTATATAGGCCTCTAAGGAAAGAGCACTTCAATTTCCATGTTAATGTCTAATTGGGATGCACTGCAAGCATGATTATCTTCTGTCTTCTTATTGGTACCCAGTTTGCCTCGCTCATGTGTGGGGAAACTGATGCTCCATATGTATATTGTTGGCTATTAGACACCTCTAAGGCTCTAGCAATAGTTGGAGATATCAAGCTCATATAGTTTTATATATGTTTAAGGCAACTGGTCTAGGTTTGTAGTTGCTTTTGAAAGGCTAAAGAGTAAAGACTAAAGACTCAAATATCTGATAAACTTCTTGGTGGAAGCTTCAATAGAGTTTTTTAATCGTGGAGGATAACTAACTATAGATAAAATTCAAAAATATTCTTAAAAGAGTTAGAGAAAGTGAACAAAACTCTTTCCTAATGCTGAAGTAAACTCATTATTGCTGAAAAAAACTAACAAAAGTCACTTTTTTAAAACTGAAAAAAAATAAGAGAGTTTAAAACAAAACTCGAACTGTAATTTAAAGATAACTCATTCTAGCCTCCCTTTAGGTTTTGGCGGATCTCTTCAGAGAGGAGTTTCGTAAACCTAATCTAATTCTAATATTTTTCAAGTAATCTAAATAAAAGAGATACTACCATAAAACGAAAAGAAACTCAAGGGAAAATAGAATCGTAATAAAAATAGGAAAACCAAATATTAGCAACTAAAAGGAAACTGGAAAATAGAAATCCACTTAATCTAGGACTCATGGTTGGGCTTGGACCTGCCAACAGGGGAGTTACCCTTATGTACATTGAGTTATCTTAAGCCTTCATGGTTTATCACAGTATTTATGAATGATAACCTTTTCTTGCTATTTTTCCCTGTTACTTACTGTAGGATCAAAATGGCTGTATCTTGTGCCGGTGACGTTGTAGATGGTCCTGCACTGCTGCAGTTGCACACATGGGGCCCATCTGAAGCTCATCTCAACCTTTCAGAATTCCGTGAAGCTTTAATATCTCCAACTAGGGAGTTGCTGGTTTTACTTTCATATCAGTGTGAAGCTATGTTGGTTCCTCTGATTACTGGTGACCTGTCTAAACCTCTCCATAATTGATTTTTCTTCTCTCTGATGCTTGCGTCAAATTGTGCTTGATTTTTTTAATCCACAGGGGACTCCGGGGACAGGGATAACCTAATGGGACGTATTCCTGATAGTGATAAGCAATTAAGTTCTTTAAAATTGTGTTCTTCAGCATTGGAAGCTTCTAGTGCTTCAGATTCATTGGACGATACCCCATCCACTTCTGGACCTGTAGAAGTTGTTTCTGATAGAGCTTTTTCCAACAAAAGTGGATCTTCAAGATCTATCCATCACTCAGTTCTTTATGACGTAAGGTCGTCGGCCTGGGGACACTGTGGCGATACCTACGATCAACACAAAAAGATGCCTTTCAGAGAATTTCTTTTTGTGTCTGGCAATAATGACATCACTGTCCATGCTTTTCGTCATCTGGACAAAACCAATGAAACTAAGAAACCCTTGCCAGAATGCATCGTTAGACAGGGCAGGTGGGAGGAATGGGGCCCTTCTACCACATCAGTTCACAATACACGGGCAAATGAGGAGTTCAGTTCCTGTCAAGAAGTGTCTGGAGAGTTCTTTCAAGTAAATGGTACTATTGGAACTAAAAAAAGTTCATATGATGCTAGCGACGTGGTTAGAAATGGTAACTTGTATGTAAGCAGTTGTACATCAAAGAAATGGTTATGCTCATTCCTTACTGAAGTTGAAACAACTGAGTTGGGGGGCAAAATTTGGACAACGTTTCCTGCAAAGCCATCATTTCCTGGTTCTGCAGATGTCGTTTCATTCAGCATTTCTAACAGCATATCTGTATTTTTGGATTTTGTTTCTCGTTCTGATATTGCATCAGTAGAGCATCCAAGTGAGGTATCGGCTCATCGAAATTTACCTAGCGATGATTTCTTTGACCAAATTATCAATTCTGACTGCACGTCCAAGATTTTGAGTCTAGAAACGACCAGCTTATTCAAATGTGTAAGAGTATTCTCTAGCTCCTCAAGTCGCTTAATTGGTTTCGTTTTGACAGTAGATCCAGTGAAAACTAGTACTGGTGAAAAAAATACAAGAAGTTTGAATGAAGTAGCATTTGTCGTGGTCAGTATGATACATCAGTGGGGAATGGAATGGGTTTCTTTGCTGAAACTTTGTGATGCAAATCTAGGTCGGGGTCCAGAGTTTAGGTGGACTGACTTCCAATTTTCTGATGATCTTGTTGTTTGTCTAAATGCTTCTGGCTTAATCTTCATTTATGGCGCAACAACAGGACAACTCGTTGAACGTCTTGATGTTTTACAGATATGTGGATTTGATCCAACAGAAAAGCTTTCAAGGCAAGAGATGTCTGTTGGAAGTGATTTGGCCCAAAGAAATTCTGATATACAAAGTGAAGAAGACTTTAAAAGTGATGGTTCTGCAACTGATCAAAATGAAGGCCACTTGTGCAAGAAAAGAAATTTCAAAAGATTGCTGGTTGCTTCGAGTTCTTCACTTTTGGCTGCTATTGATGAATGTAGTGTTGTATATCTAATTTATCCTGGTGACTATACCTCAGACCACAACCTTTCTTCGGAGAAGTTACCACCGGCTTACAGTTATCCTAGGCGTGACATGTTTGTTAGGTGGGGGGCTGCAGCTTCTGAAATTGGCCATCAGAGGAATTTGAAAAAGTTATCATTGACAAATGATTTCTTGCTCCATACAATGAGTGGCGGAGATACTATATCTTGGAAAAAGCAGGATTGGGCCCTTCAAGGAACAGAATACAAAGCGGGGTCCTATTTGAGTGGGTTTTCTGCCTCATCACAGATAAAATATCAAGGATTCTCACGTTCAATATTATCATTGAACCCAATTCGAAGGATTCTTCTACCTACAGACAGGTGTAATAAAGATGACTCCATTTGTTTTTCTCCCATTGGGATCACACGCCTTAGTAAGACTTGTGAAGTTGGTGGGAGAAAGAGCTTTAAAATTGTTCATTCAAATTTACATGTAGCTTCGACAATTCTCAATGATGAAGCTCTGAGCTCTTCTGTCCCGAGGTGTGCTTCTCTGGATGCGGAGAGAAACTTTGTTGGAGACGCTCTTTGTTGCTGTTTTCATGGATGCTTGTACTTGGTGACGGAAGATGGCCTCTCCGTTGTTCTTCCCTCAGTTGCAGTCAATTCTATTAATGTTTCTGTAGAATCAATACGATATTGGCGACCAAGTACCTCTGTAGGCAGCAGAGATCAGAGTGAATTATTGGCAGCAAAGAAATCTGAAGAAGATTGGCCACCTTGGAAAGTAGACGTTCTGGATAGAGTTCTTTTATATGAAGGGCCCGAGGAGGCAGATCAAATATGTTTGAAAAACGGTATTCTTTTGTTTCAATCTGTTTCTATTAATTCGTTCATTAAAAAATCCTCTTATTTCAATTTTTGCATTGCTTATTTGGTGGTTCCGTCACGGGAATGGTTACTGTTGGGAAGTGCGAAGGGATCCTTAGTGTTTGGTGTTGCTTACACCATTTATAGCTTGTTCATTATTGAATAAGAACGATGTCGCACCTTCCTTACTTTCACTACATTTTTATCAATGTTGAAGCCTCAATGACTTTAATAGTACGCACCAGGAACTAAATAGCTCATATGTGAAAATTATCCGGGAAGAAAAGCTTCTCGAGACTAATTTTGACGTTCTTTAGAAAAAAATAGTCATAATGAAACTTGGTAGGAGACATTGGATTGCACTATAATTAGAAGAGGATATTTCGATCTAGATAATATGGCAGAAAAATGAACAAATTCAGTAGGTTTGAGTCTTTGGACATACTAGATAATACATGGTCCTGATTTTCACTGTCCTCTCTCGGTAGAAGAAATGATCTGCCATACGATCGAGGAAAATCACCAGTTACTAATCACCTTTAAACACATTATGTATGCAAAGTTTGTATAGTTAGTTTGTTATGGTAAAGTAACGTTTGGAACAATCCAATCAAAGTGCTTCGCAAGACTACCTTTACAAAGAAGTATAATTATGTCGACTAAATTAATTCCTTATGTCCAGGAGTACAATATCAGAATGCTGAAGTATAAAGAAACTGGTTTTCAGTTATTTCTAGGACACTTTACCAATTACTGTTTTTTTTTTTTTCTGAGAATTCGACTACGATCTACGTTAATCGTTACAAGGCATTGATACATCATGAAGATGTAATAAGCACGATAACCGCCTAATTTAAACCAAGAATGAAAGAGGCCTAAGCCCAACAACAAAGAGGCCTAAAGCCTGACAAATTATTACATTATTTATAGCCTAAATTACATGGAGTAAATCTTGATGGCAAACTGCTTCCACCGAGACTCCATCCCACGACCTCATGGGCTTAAGAGGGGTGTCCAACCACTACACTAGAGGCTGGTGGACCTTTACCAATTACTGTTAGCAAGCCTCTCGTAGTAATTGAGATATCTGACTACATGGAATTACTTGTTTGGCTCAAATAGTGGAATCCCTTCAGTCTTTGCAGAGAAGTGGTTAATTCATGATTCATCTGCTGATTTTTTTTTCCACGGTGGCAAAGTCGCGTCTTCTGGTTAATCTATGGCATAGTTGATACTGTTATAATCATTTTGGTAGGCTGTAGTATACCTGGCTCGTGCAATGAATGATTTCTATAAGCAGTGGTGCTTATATTTTTGTGAATCACAGTGATACTTATGGAAAACTTATATATATATATATGTATACCCTTTTCTAGTATCCGAGTTGACTTCCATGTATGTTTTACAATTGATTGAATGAGATAAAGACAGCCTGTGTTTCCACCACTATAGATGCCCATAAATGGTCGATCCTGTTCATAGAACAAATTGATGGGGTTATTGCATGTAGCGCAAGTATGATGTTTGGTACTTCTTTTACTTGATTTTACTTGTTACCTATCTCATTTGATGACACGAAGAAGATTGATACTTGAGCATCTAGCATACTTTACTCATGTTTTAGATATAATGAAGATTAATGTTCAGTATACGCTAAGTCGCAAGATTGTGGATGTCTTGTCAGGGTGGGACCTGAGATTTCCTCGGTTGCGTCGTTTGCAGCTGGCACTGGACTACCTAAAACCCGATGAAATAGAACAGTAAGATCCTCCGTTATATGTTTAATGCTTGGTTTTAACAAATTTTTCTAATGCATTGCGTCTTTATGTCATAAAAATTGAAGTTACTGTAAGTGCTTAGAATTCATTGCTTGGTGTCCCTTTGAGGTGTACTTCGACCACGTTAAAAGCATGAAAAAAGATCTCTACCTTTAACTCTTACAAGGTGACTTTAATAACTAAAGTTATCTCAAAGTTCCCAGAGTGTGAGAGGTACCAAGTGTAAACAATAATCAAGCAATGAAATTTCGTGAAATTTTGGTGGAAATTTCCAAAATAGTTCAGAGGTTTAGAATAGGTGCGCACCAAATCACACTTACAACTATTTCGTGCATAGTTTCCACTGACGTGAGAGAAATTTCGACCGAAATTGTTGGAAATTTTGAAATTTCCACCAAAATGATGGAAGTTTTGAACCGACATAGTGGAAATCTAGCAAAAAATCCGGAGAAACTAAAACTAAACACATTTCTCCTTCCTTCATCTTCATTTTTACTAGTTAATCCCTCGACTTTTATGTTACATTTTTAATGTTTGTTGAATCTGTTTGATTGATTTACCCCATGACTTAACCAAGGAATGAAATTTCGGTTTCGGTGGAAATTTCGGTCGGTCCAAAAGTGGAGACGTTTTGGTCAGTGTGGAAATTTTACAAATCTACGAAAATGATAAAAAGATGATTTAATTGTGTATAACAAGACTCTTTAACCATTATTCAGCACATATGGGTCAAAAATTAGCAGATTTGTAACATAATTTGTTGGTTTCGGAAGTAATCTGTAATCTCACACTTAGATCGGGGGGTTAAGTTGAATAGTTGTAACTTCCTAAGTTATTTCAGGGGGTATATTTACTAATTAAAAGATTATGTTGACTTAAAGTAAAAAAGGCCAAGAATATAAGAAAGATGGACCGGAATACAACAAAGGAGAAGTTTTACAGGCCACTCCTGTAAGTGTTAAAAACGCCTATTTCCTACAAATTCCACACGAATTTGTCTTGCGCCTTTAACACCTATAATGGGCGCTTTTAAAATTTCCCTACAAAATAAAGGATTAGGGTTTCGACGAAGAGTCATCTTCCTTCTTCTCTGTCGCACTTTCTCTCTCTAAGATTTCAACTGTGATGAAGAAGACAAACCTCTTCAATTTTCTTAGAGTTTCAATCATGGAGATGGAAAGTATTGTTTCTTTAAACCAACTGAAGAAGAAATCGACCGAAAATCTTACTTTAGTTGAGTCGATTTGTTATTTTTCGGTGTGATTTCGAATATTTCGAAGTTCTGATCGCAATTTCGTTTGATATCGGAGGAAATCTTGCTGGAAACATACGTAACTAGTGTTTCGTTTCGCTCATGTGAAAAACCGAAATATTTCGACCATTTCAGTCGAAATATGTCGACATTTCATTCCTTGGACTTAACTGCCTAAATTATTTTATCGTAGTAACACCCCTGATATAACTGTGTCAATACCTTCTCAAACTAACAAAGTTTGTTAACTGTTAACTATTATTAGTAGGAATATTATCTTTTGGGTGTTATTGGCAAGTAGTTATCTAATTTACCCCCAGACGTAACTATGAAATTGTTAATACCCCTCAAACTAATAGATTCTGCTAATCCATTATATACATCAGTTTTATGTTTCATTATGGTTTAATAATCTTGTTATATACAATTGCATCGTACTTCTATAATTTCCATGGATTTGTAAAATTTCCACTCAGACCAACCATTTCCAGATTGACCGAAATTTCCATCGAAACCAAAATTTTATTCCTTGACAATAACTGAAGTTTTTCATAGAGATTCATGTGTACCGAAAATAAGTAGTTTTCAAAACTTAAATCGTAATTAAAATCATTAGTCTTCAAAACATAGTTAAAAACTTAAAAAACAAAATATTTATTCATTAGGTTTAACTCATAAACTTGCTACCTGGGCTTTAGAGATACCTAATACTCTTATGGCTCTTTTGAGACATAAGATAACCTAAAAATAGCAAGTGAAAACACTTCTAAGGATCTCCCAACAACTACTGAAACTATTATATAAATCAGAAACTTATCTTTGTACGTATAAAGTAACAAGTGGTAAAGCAACGGTAAATAACTAAAATAAATTCTTATCATAGAGTGACCTGTCCTTAAGGGTAGTGCGCGTAAGGGATGTCGATTCACGCCGGAAGCTCCCGGGAGGATTACGAGAATACTATCATGGTAAAATAAAGCAACAAGATGGTAAAATAACGGTAAATAAGTAAAATCACTTCTTATCATAAAGTGACCTGTCCTTAAGGGTAGTGCGCTAAAGGGAACTTGGTTCGCGTCAGAAGCTCCCCTGGAGTATTACAAGAATACTGTCATGGTACAAGTACAATTAGTCATAAAAAGTGTGTATATAGAGGCCTGTTATATCCTTGAAATCTTGACACCTAAACATGTGTTGTGGATTTGGTCTCTACAATAGTCTCTTCCTTTGAAGCTTGAAGACGTTCCAAGATTCAGGTGTTCTTTGCTTTCATATTGTCCATGGAATTGCGGAGAAAGGTAGTTTTGAAGTAGCTTTTTTTATTAGGGATCCACCAGCCACCAGGCGCGCTTCCATCAGAGGAAGTTCTCTATCACCGGTTTTGTAGGTCCCCATGCGTAGCTAAGCAGGGTTCCAAAATGATTTCACACGTTATCAGATGGTTGATGATGCTATATCTGGGAGTTGTGGTTCCCATAAATATTATGTTTACTGATGAGTGATAAGGGAGTGACAAGCTTAGTGAATTCTTGGTCACCAAAAGAATATGCTAATACAATTATACCCACCTAAAGCACACAACGCTATAACCTGAAATATGAGTATAACTTTTCAATAGAACGGCTCATCTTCTAAGGATATTAATTTTAATTGTGTAAGCAACTTTTGCTAATTCTCTGTTATGGGTTATATTTATTTGATTAGAAGTTACTCTCTAAGTTTTCTTTCTTATTTGGGTGGAACAGATCACTTGAAAGGCTTGCTGATGTCAATTTAGCAGAAGATGGTATCCTCAGGTTGCTCTTTACTGCTGTTCATCAGATATTCTGCAGAGTCGGTAGTGATAGTGAGGTTGCTTTTGCATCAAGGTATGCTTTGTGCTTATTGTGTCACGTTCTTGTCATATTTAAGTTTGCTTTTGTGGCAAAAGTCTACAAATTTTTTTTCAAAAATTTGAGAAGTATGAAAAAAGTAGCCGTATGAAAAGTATACGAGTTTCCCACATGTCGGGTAAACTCAAATCACAAAAAAAAAGACTCCAACCGAAGCCTAATTCAACCAAAAAGTTGTATTGAGGAAATCATCGCCTCCCAAGTTGTCCTGAAATCAACAATTGTCAGATATCTTGTCCACTCGTTTCCCCTACTCCAGTAATAGAGGGTTCCTTCAGCCGCCTCTCTACATGCACTTTCCTTCGTGACTGAATTAAAAAAATCTTACCTTCAAAGAGAAAAGGAAATAATAAAAGAAAAAGTTTAAACAGATATGTGTGGATAGTATTAAGATGCTTCACAACTAGCTTCAAATGAAGATTTACTCCAAGCACCTGGCTGCCAGTAAATGTGTTAAGTGCTTTTGTGTCTTCAAGAGACTAAGACTGAACCAATTTATCTCGCTTTAGTTAGAAGGGTTTAGTTTGATATCAGTTGTGATTGCGCAGCCCCGTCTGTGGGTGCATCAGGGGAGATCTTATGTATGGATTCCAGATATTCTGGAACTAGTAGATCGCCATATAGGTGTGTTCTGTTTATCCTTAGTCTTCAGAAACAAAAACTCGACCACTTTACTTGGCTTTTGACGGGTGTTATGGTCCTTGTGTGAAGGAAAGAAGAATGGAGATGTGGACTGAGTTAGACGACGTTCCTGGAACCTTCTGCGGTGCATTGAATGAGATTTTAACTTTGTGAGATTTGTCCATGGAAAGAGAAATGTTAGAAAGATCACCTCAAGCATGAGAAGTTTTGTCGAATATTAAAACTCCCTATGGGTGCGGGTTGTGGAAAGGAATAGCAGCCAGAGGGAAAGTCTTTTTGAGTATCACTAAGTGGTCCTTAGGGGACGGAAGGAGTATTAGCTTTTGGGAAGATGCTTGGTGCAGTCAAATTTCTCTTAAAGATAGATTTCCAGCCATTTATCACATCTCGACATCTCAAAAGGACACGGTTCATAACCACTTCAATTGGACCTTGGGAGTTTGGGAAGTGAGGACGAGAAGGAGTCTTAACGATTGGGAGATTCCCATTTTCGCCAACCTGTTGGAGGTTATTAGTCAGAGCAGGCCCATTATAAGTAAGGAGGATGCTAGGGTCTGGGTGGATAAGGGAGATGAAATCCTATCTGTTAGGTATTGCTATTCTAGGCTTAGTCATAATCCTGCTCCTCAGTCAGAGCACTATGACTATAGCTCTTTGTGGTCGATTATTGTCCCTCCAAGGGTGAGTTTTATGATGTGGGCAGCAGCCCTAGGTAAGCTCCCTACGATAGACTCTTTAAAGAAGCGAGGATGGGCTATACCCAATAGGTGTGGGAGATGTAGGGTGGAAGAGGAGTCGGTTTCTCATCTGATGATCCATTGTCCGGAGGCCGGGAAGTTATGGTCCTATTTCATTAGGTCTGCTGGAACTAGCTGGTGTAGTCCGAAAAGTCTGATCCAGATGCTGGCTCAATGGAGTAAGATCCCAGTGAAGAAATCTATGAGAGGTTTATGGAACCTTGTCCCTTTTGCTATATGTTGGTGCATTTGGAAGGCTAGGAATGATGGAATTTTAAGGACTCCCCTCGGGCGTTTAAGGTAGAGGTGGAAGATGTTTTGGGAGTTCTGTTTCATTGGAGTAGGTCTCTAGGTTGGACTAGGGCTTACACGCATTTAGATTTCGTTTCTAGTTGGGATAGCGTCTTGAACATGTAGTCGCTTTGGTTTCCCTTTGTTCTTTTCTTGTTGTCTTTGTATAGTCCCTCCTCTCTTTTTCGTTATATTAATTCAAATTCTCAAAAAAAAAAAAGCATGAGAAGTTTTGAAGACTGGATCAGAAGGAATAATATGCTTGATCTTCCCAAGCAGGGCATGGAGTTCTCTTGGTCAAGTAACAAGAGAATCCAGCTATGAGCCTTTTACAAAATTTTTTGGTTAATTAGGAATGCGAAAATAAATTTCCAAAAGTAGAACCGATAATCATTCCAAAACTAATCTCGGATCACTCTGCAACGTTGCGGAGAACTGAGGTAAACGTTTCGAATCCTCCTCGTTTCAGATTGGAGGAAGTCTGGATAGTGGAGCAAGACTTAAAGTCAGAATCAAAGATACCTGTAAACCACCTTCAGTTCACAGATAAAACTCTGTTTTTCATTGATGAGGATAACGATCAACTGTGGACACTAAAGGACATCCTTATATGGTTCGAGTTGGCCTCGGCGACTCAAGGTGAATTAGTCTGAATATTCTTTATATATTGTTTCTAAACATAACTCAGGCGGTTTAGATCAGGACGACACTCTCGATTTCAGTTGCCAATGAAGAGCTTGCCAACAATATATCTTGGGCTACCTTTGGGAGAAGGATACAAAAGCAAGGCTCTATGGGTCCAGTTCTTGAAAGTATCAATAGGAAGCTATTGGCTTGGAAGGCAAACACACTGTTCTGAGCTGGGAAGCTTACCCTAATTAAGGCAGTGACATCGCGCTGCCAATAGAGTACCTATCTATTTATGCCCTTCCTAAAGTTTTCTTCAGATCATAAGATGATGTCCGAGTTCTTATAGGACGATAGCTCAGAAGCTACGCGAATGCACTGGGTGGCCTGGTCCATCATTGCAAAGACCTAAAAGCAAGGAGGCTTAGGCATCAAAAGTCTGAGGAACATGAAGATGCCCTCCTTCCCAAATGGTTGTGGCGGTTTGAAGAGGAAAGAACGGCTCTTTGGCACACCATTATAGCAGAAAAGTGTGGGGATTCAGAGGACTGGATCAGGAATAGAGCAAAACAACCTTATGGTGGTGGAGTTTGGAAGGTGTCCAGATCAGGCTGGAGGATTATATGAACCTTACAAAGTGGAAGGTGAGAATTGGTCAAAAGATCCTCCGTTGGAAAGACATTTGGTGTTCTACCATCTGCCTCTAGAACAGATACCCAGCTATATACTTCATCTCAAACTAAGAAGGGACAATCAGCCAGGTTTATAACAACACTCAAGGGTGTTGACATCTGAGCCATAGAAGGCACTTTAACGATTGGGAGTGTCCAATTCTTCTAGATTTGCTGAATGTCATTGAAGGCCACACTCCCAATGACAGAAGATGTGAGAGTGTGTAAAGACGGGGAGGGTGATAAAATCATTGTAAAAAATTTCTACCGGAAGAACAATCACATCGGATTTGACAATACACTCTCTACAAGCGAATTCAGTTGGAAAAAACCAATTCTTCAAGAGTTAGTTTCACAACTCGGCACTGTTCTTACAAAAGCTTCCAACAATGAACCCGCTGAACAGAAGGCGATTCTACTTGGTTAATAGATGCATTATGTGTAAAGAGGCAGAGGAATCCAGGAATCATCTATTCATTCAGTGCAGGGTCGCTTCGGAAATTTGTAATTACTCCCTCCGTCTCATATTAAGAGTCTCACTTTCCTTTTAGAGATGTCTCATATTAAAAGTCTCATTTCTTTTTTTATCATATAAAATCCATCAACTTTCCAACAATGCCCTTTCTTTGATATAATAAAAAATTTATAATCAACATTGATGGAAGCAACTAAAAAAGGTAATTTAATTCAAGTCAATTACAAAAAAGACATTAATTAATTTTTTTTGTTTTGTCCAATAAAAATTAAATCATTTTCAATTACAAAGTTTCGATTTAAATGAGACTACTTTAATTTGTTGGAATTAGTACTTACAATAAAAGCATATTGACATTAAGTGAGGTGGAACAATGAAAACTCTGTCTAACATTTGAGATGCTTTTCAACAATAAACAAGGATACAAATGGAAGAACAAAATATATGAAAAAAGTTGGAGTTCCGAACTGGGACTCTTAATATGATACAGAGGGAGTATTACATTAGCAGCCTGAAGCTAAGTTGGTGTTTTCCAAAGAACATCAATCAAGCTCTGGGGAAGTGTCTGGGTTCGAAACAACAGAAGGATAGTAAGGACACTGGGAATATGGTTTCAAAAGCCATAATATGGGGCATTTGGAAAGAGAGGACTAACAAAATCTTTAAGGGGACGAACATCCATAGTGAAAAAGTGGAAAAAGGATGTAAAAGGAATTGTGAATCACTGGAGCATAAACCTATGTTGGGCTCTAACAAAGTCACAGCAAGACTCTGTTAACAATTGCGAGGCCTTGTTGTCGTAACATGTAACTAGGCTTCCCAAAAACTTTTCTATAGTTTCTTGTCGTCTCAATATGTATATATATATATATATATATACATATATATTTATGCGAGGTTTCAAAAAAGAAAAAGATTTACACCATGTTGTCTGACGCCTAGGCAACGCAACATATATACTGTCTCGCCTAAGCTTTTCTTTAGAGATTTAGTCGAACACAGACACCCAAAAAAATTCAATTGACGTGGTGAATACGTGCTTCTGACTCAATGCGTTTGAATATATCTGAGTGGTATTTCCCCTTATATGCCTCATAGCTTCAATCAACATTAGACACAACAATAGAGAAACTATGTAATACTACAACAATATACATTCCCTCCGTCCCAAATTAAGAGTCTCATTTTGAAAATATAATTTTTTTTTCACAATATTTACTTTTCCATTTTTAGCCATGTTAATGTTTAGCATATATTTTGGAATTCATAGAATTATAACGAGGTATTATATCTCTCACTTCACTTACCATAATTGAGCAATTATTGACAATTAAACTTCTATATAATACTAATTCATTACTCTTAAAAAAAAGTTTAAAAAGATGCACCAAAATAAAGGCACAATAAAATGTGATGATTTTAAAATTTAAAATTGGTTAAGTTTGGGTATGCAATTTGGCGCTTTTTTCATTTTTCACTTTAACTAATTTTAAGTTTATAAGTTAAACTTCCATTGTGACAATTTTCGAATTTTGAAATTTTTTTTTGGACAAATTTTCATTCTCGACTCCCAAAATGGATTAGTCGCACTATACATAAGATCAAGGAATGAAATTTCGGTTTCGGTGGAAATTTCGGTCGGTCAAAAAGTGGAAACGTTTCGCAGAAATGTTTCGGTCAGTGTGGAAATCTTACAAATCTACAGAAATGATAGAAATATGATGCAATTATATATAACAAGATTATTAAACCATAATGAAGCATAAAAATGATGTTTAACATTATCTATTAGTTCGAGGGTGTACTAACAATTACACAGTTACTTCCGAGAGTAAATTGAATAACTTTTTGGCTATAACACCTAAATGATAACATTCTTACTGATAATAGTTAATAGTTAACAAACTATGTTAGTTTGAGAAGGTATCGTCAATTACACAGTTATATCAGGGGTGTTACTAAGATAAAATCAATTTAGGCATTTAAGTCAAAGCGTAAATCATTCAAATAGATTCAAAAACCATGGAAAATATAACATAAAAATCAAGAGAGATCTAAGAGAAATGAAGATGAAAAAGACGAAGGAAGGCATATGTTTCTAATATTAGTTCTCCGGTCTTTTTGCTAGATTTCTACTATGTCTGTCGAAATTTCCATCATGTCGGTGGAAATTTCGATATTTCCAACAACTTCGGTGGAAATTTCGATCATGTCGGTGGAAACTATGTAGGAAGTAGTTGTAAGTGTTATTTCGTGCACCTAATCTCATTTTAGGAAACGTTTCGTGAAATTTCGGTGAAATTTTGGGAAGTTTCATTCCTTGCATAAGACTAGTTTCCGTAAACACAAATTATTCTTACCTCTCTCTCTAAAATATTACCAAAATACTAATAAAGGCTTTAATAGCTAATAAAGGCAGTATATATTGCCCACACCAGTACAAAGGTATAATTGAAAAAAGTAGGATTTAATATGATAAGAAAAGAAATTAAACTTTTAATTTCGGAAGGAGGGAGTATAAAGCATTAACATTCACCAAAAGTCTCCAAGTCATAAACTAAAAGTAGAAGAAGCACTCTCCTTTCACTCTTTTGCTCCCGCCTGAACTCTTTTCTTTGGAGAGACTAGAGAATACCAACCCTAAAACACTGTATCACATTATAATATAAAAATAAAATGACTTAAAAGGTAAAAGAACAAGAAAATGTTTTTTACATAAAATTAACAAAATGAACCAGGCGAGGTGATGAGTAAGGCACTAACTTAATTGTGCTCGAGCGCTCAAAGCGTGCATCAAGGGAAACCTGAGAAGCAACACGAACGCCTTCTTAGCATACCGCCTTGGTGCTTAAGAACGCTTTGATAGCGTAAAATTTTATGTCATTGTGTGACTAAGTGCGTTGGCTGAAGCTTCAATCGAAGTGTAATTCATTATAAATTAAGCTGAATATGTATATATATATATATATAGACACATACACTCTAACTTTTAGTTTAGAGTTCCTTGGGATCATTTAGTTTCTTTTACTTGCTTTCACTTGTATATTCCCACCTTCATTTAATATTTATATTCAGTTACAAAGTTCAAAAAAAAAAAAATAATCTAAGAAATAATTGACATACTAGAAACATTCATATGAAAATAGTAAACGCTTTATGTAGGGAGCTTTTATTAAAAATAATAATAAGACATAAAAATTGTCCTCCTGAACTCCCAGGACTCAATATGAAGATCTAAGGAGTATGTTCGTTTTCCTTGTATTTATTCAAATTATTAAAAAAAAATAGATATAAATTTTTTCTAATATTCGAAGGCAACAAACATATAGAAGTAGAGCAAGTGAAATGGAAGCAATTTCGCTAATGCTTCTTTTACAATTTGCAGGCTTTTGTTCTTGGCTGCAAGCTTTGCAACCAAGATGGTTCGGAAGTATGGGTTGCTACAGCATGAAAAAGATAAAATTCTGTTCCAGAGCAGTTCAGCTAGGGAACTAGATCAAATTAGCAATTCAAAAAGGCTCCACGAGATGGCTCATTTTCTGGAGGTCATCAGGAATTTGCAGCGTCGACGTAGCACAAACAACAGAAAACCGGCTCAAGGATTGGTATAGTGATAACTGTTTCTAGATTATAGTTTAATCCTTGAAGGTTTCTGCAACTGACTAATTTCTATATGTTCTCTTAGTTACAGGTAGATGGTAGGGATTTGTTGAACCTGCCGGATAAAGATTCAATGCAGGATGACCCTCATCCTCAAATTCTTAAACTTGATGCTGTTCCTTCAGACTTACAGAAGCAGGCTGATATGTCCTTACCAGTATCTGGATCCACATTTGATGACACAGAGAAGTTTGCTTTGACCGCAGTAGAACCATTTGGAACCTTGGCAATATCGGACTCGGGGACAGGTGAAGCGTCGTCTGTCCTTGCACGGGAAGAGGTTCATGGAAGAATATTGATTCCCTTGGAAAATCCAAAGGACATGATTGCACGTTGGAAAATAGAAAATTTGGACTTGAAGACCATTGTCAAGGATGCTTTACATTCAGGTCGACTCCCTTTAGCAGTGCTTCAACTACACCTCCAACGTTTCGGAAATCTAGTTACCGAAGAGGAGCCTCACGATACTTTCAGTGAAGTTCGTGATGTTGCAAGAGCTATTGCCTATGATCTCCTTTTGAAGGTAGCATACGGTGGTCCTGTAAATAAAGCTGACTTATTATTATTTCTTTTTTTGTACTAATACTGTGTTACTGATAGGGGGAAACTGCACTTGCCGTCGCGACGTTGCAAAGACTAGGGGAGGACATTGAGGTCAGCCTCAAACAACTCTTATTTGGTACTGTAAGAAGAGCCCTACGGATGCAGATCATGAATGAGTTGAAAAGATATGGATTCTTGGGACCAAATGACTGGAAGATGTTGGAGAGAATATCTCTTATTGAGGTTTATTAGTTGCCATCTTCTGTTTCTTATGGTCTATTGCCTTATTTACATCTTACAAGAGTCTATGCTGGTTGGGCTTTTATGAGCTAACACTTCTCTTGTTTTGCGCAAAAAAGAGGTTGTATCCAAGCAGTAATTTCTGGGAAGTCTTTTCTGGTCTGCGGAAAGAAGTTGGAGAAGGCCCACCTGACTTAACATTGCCTGCAAACAAGTTGGGCCTGACGTGCCTGCCGTCACTGAACAACTGTATCATTGATTGTGGCGAGATTGATGGAGTTGTTTTAGGTCCTTGGGCAAGTATCAGCCAGAGCTCTGCTTTTCCTATGGCAGATGAAGATACTAACCAGGATGGATACTGGGCAGCTGCAGCCATCTGGTCTGATGCTTGGGATCAACGAACCATAGACCGTGTAAGTTGCATATCTTCTATTCTCTTTGTGCAGATTCTAATTATTAGAAATTTTTTTTGTGCAACTTAACAACATCGAGATCTTGTCTTTAAATTTAAGCATGAGTAGAAGTTTATTATTTATCACAACTGCAACTGGTGATATCATCAGATATCTGTTGGTGCAGTAATGATACTTTTAGGCTTTAGCAGCTAAGGAACTTGTCGAAGTTTTCTTTTACGCTTTTATGTTATAGAAGCGAGTGAAATGATATCTGTTTCTTCCCTTTTGTGTTTGATTCTGCTCTCTGGAGCTCTTCAATTGTCATTGCTTTTGCAATTCAGATACCATATGTATCACATATCCCAAACAGGGCTATAGATGACAAGGAAACATATAAGAGAGAAGAAAAGAAAATGGAATATTCAGATGTAGGAAGATAGAACTTCATTTGAATATAAGTATCTTATTACATGTGAAAATAATTATTCTTGAAAGAAGAGAACTTGTGATTTCAATCATCTTCGAAGTCAACAGTGTTGGTGTATTGTGATTGGCGGCTGATCAGATATGTTCGTATAAATCCAGAATGAGGATGGTTTCATTTCAACAAATTTCTTCTTATTTATCAGTGAGCAAGGAACCTATAATACGGGTTGTTGAAACTTTCACCAAAATAAGTTAAAAAATTCTTTATGTGATTTTGAGTGTTAATTCTTGAACTATTTTGGTATCGCCTGGGGACAGTTGCGCTGGGCTATAATTTGACCAATTTAAGTGATCTGCTATCTCATCCATATTGCATGACATTTCTGTAATATATTATAAGTAGAATTGCTATAACTGATTTTGAATCAACCACTTGGTTTTGTTATGTTAGTACATTGTTTTCGACATTTATTTTTCTTCATAGCTTCTTGGTTTATGTATTGGCTTTTTGTACAGGATAATTTATGTTTTTCTTACTGCACAGATAGTGCTGGACCGACCTTTCCTTATGGGCGTTCATGTGCTGTGGGAGTCACAGCTCGAGTATCATATATGCCACAATGACTGGGAGGAGGTTTGTAAACTTCTGGACCTGATTCCATCATCAGTATTGTCTGAGGGAACTCTCCAAATAAATTTGGATGGGTTACAGTCGGCAGAAGTGGAGGGATGTGGTTTAGGGGTCTCTCACTATGGCAAATATATTTGCTCTCCCGAAGAATTAGATACAGTGTGTATGACTGTGCCAAAAGTAAACATTTTGAGGTATTCTGTTAGTAATATGTGTTCAGTGTGGATAAAAATGCTCCTTGAGCAGGAACTTGCCAAAAGATTTATATTTTTGAGGGAGTACTGGGATGGAACCGAAGAGATTGTGCCTATTCTAGCTCGTGCAGGTTTTATTATCAATCTATCGAAACGTACCATTCAGGATGACATCATCAAGAGTATACCTGATTTTGGCGTCACCAATAATGGTGGAGAATTTGACATAGATGCAGCTCAAGCTTTTCATAAACTCATTATACATCACTGTGCACAATATGACTTACCGTACCTTCTGGACCTTTACCTTGATCATCAAAAATTGGTTCTGGATAATGATTCTCTTAGTTCATTACGGGAAGCTGCAGTAAGTCTCTAGAATCCACTGTGTTTACTTTTCCAAGTGAGAATTATTCTGTAGATCCATTTTCATTCATTTTGTTTTAAACCTGTATGTAATATTTTTATTAACTATTTTGTGATGTTTGGCTTACTGTTTAGAATTTAGTTGATTTTCTACCAATAGTAATTTGTTCTGCACTAAAATTCAGACGAGTGACTTGGTGTCTTAAAAGAATGTAATGATACATTATTTAATATTTATAGATATAGATTTCTTATGAGCCAAAAGAAGGTTCCCTCCACATCATTTAGCCCTCAAATCAAAACCAGAACAGATTGGCAAGTCAATTAGGTCACAAGTCAATTAGGTCAATTTTATATGAAGATAATGATCAACTGTTGATGGTTCTCTGTGTAGGTTTTGAAAGTGCTTGTAGAAAAAGATGAACCTATATTATTATGTCTTTATGTATTGTATGATCTTAAATGATGACTATCTTGTACATATGTATTATTTTAAGAAAGCCTGAAGTAAGGCAGATAATAATTATAATTGTGATCTTAACCTATGAGTTGCCAGTTCATCATTAGTCATGTTACGTTTTTTAGGACTCTTAACAAAGTTAAGTTTTATCAGGACAGGGAAGTTTCGAATGGGCCTGATACTTGGGAAGATCCAAATTGTAGTATAGCTTTGCTTTTGTTCGTAGGTTAATGATCACGATTGTCTATTACTTTGTGATTCTTACTTTCTTCTTTTCTTTGTTTTCATTGCGAAGTGTGATTTGGCAACTTTTCACTATAGGTGCTCATGCTGCAAGTTAAGCTATGCTTCGTAATGTGCTAATATGTCAAAACATTTCAGGGAGACTGTGAATGGGCAAAGTGGTTGTTGCTATCGAGAATCAAGGGTTGTGAATATGATGCATCTTTGTCTAACGCGAGAGCTATTGCATCAAAAAATGTAGTTCTAGGTGGTAAACTCAATGTCTTGGATATGGAAGAAGTAATACACACTGTTGATGACATGGCAGAAGGAGGAGGAGAGATGGCTGCTTTAGCAACCCTGATCTATGCTCCTTCTCCAATCCAAAAATGCCTGTTCAGTGGCAGCGTAAGTAGGCATTTGAATTCTTCAGCCCAGTGCACATTGGAGAACCTAAGGCCCACCCTTCAACGTTTCCCCACACTTTGGCGTGCTTTAATTGCTGCTTGCTTTGGACATGATGCAACCGGCATATCTTCGGCTCCTGATGCCAAGAATGGTTAGTTTTAGCTTCATTCTTATCTGTTTCCAGTTGGATTGGCTTTACTTAAGAGTTGTTTGGTACATTTTCCCCAATTTTTTGGTCTAATTCTTTCTTGACCATGAATCTAAAAGTTACCTTTCCATTTGCAGTATTTGGCAACTCACCTTTAGCTGACTATTTAAACTGGCGTGAGACTATATTCTCTTCTGCTGGACGTGATACTTCACTGGTTCAAATGCTTCCGTGCTGGTTTTCGAAGCCCATGCGGAGACTGATTCAGCTTTTTGTGCAGGTTATTCTTTTCCACCTTTTACAGCTTAACTTTTGGTCCATGACTCTTCTCATTTTTGTTTTTTCTTGACACCTTTTATTTAAGTACTTCAACTTTAGGTTAAGACTTGAATCATCTGATGTTAAAAGTTAAGTGAATTTCTACTGAACTTATTTGAACATATTTTCCTCAGCATTTACAACGTTAGAATATAGAGTTTCAGTGTGGGCTGTTTTGTCCTTTGCTTGCAACATAAACAATGTGTAAAGTCAGTAAAATGAAATTTCGCGAAACGTTTTCTAAATTTAGATTAGGTTCAGGAAATCATTACAACTATTTCCTGCATAGTTTCCACCGACACGAGGGAAATTCGACCGATATAATAGAAATCTACTAAAACATCCAGAGAAACTAATACTAGAAACATATCTTTTCCTTCATCTTTTTCATCTTCATTTCTCATAGATATCTCTTGTTCTTTATGTCATGTTTTTTAAATATATTTGAATGATTTACGCCCTAACTTAACTGCCAAAATTGATTTTATCTTAGTAACACCCCTGCCATAAGTGTGAAATTGACAATGCCTTCTCAAACTAACATAGTTTGTTAACTATGAACTATTACCAGTAAGAATGTTATCTTTTCCGTGTTATAGCCTAAAAGTTATTCAACTTACCTCCGGACGTAGGCGTGTAATTGTTAATACTCCCTCAAACTAATAGATTTTGTTAATCCGTTAGAAACACCATTTTTATGCTTCGTTATGGTTTAATAATCTTGTTATACATAGTTGCATCATATTTCTATCATTTCTTGTGGATTTTAAGATTTCCACACTGACCAAAATGTTTCTACGAAACGTTTCCACTTTTGGACCGACCGAAATTTCGTTCCTTGGTGCAAATTATTAATTATGTGCTTCTCTTTATACCTGATCTCTTCAATTTAATTGGTTATGAACTCGTGGACCTGGGTAAAATCTACCAATCTGTTGTTTCAAGCTACTGATTTGGCTGTCCAGCGAACAGAATAGCGGTTCCAGTTACATCAAGAAACTCCATTGTCTTCTAGAAATCATGATTGGGATCAAGTCAGCTTTCTAGCCCATTGTAAACATCTTGGCTAACCAGATCCATTCACGTCCCTTTTACGATCTATTGTAACTGCCGCATTGTGTCCTGATTCCTAAGGAGTCCTAAGACTCCTAACCCAGTTCAATAGAGGTGGCTGATATTTGAATTACTATCAGTCAGGACTTTCTATTTTGTTGTAAATTGTAGAAAGTACTTACTTAAGGATATCAAATAATAGTAGATTGCGGTACTAAAAGTATAAAACTCATATTCTTAGAGTCCTTTAAAAATCTTTCTTTTCTTGTTGTTGTCGTAAATTGGGAAGCGTGGATGTCGTGAAGAATCCTGTTAACCTTTAGCTACCCTTTCAAGCTTTTATATATTTTTTCTTTTAATATATTCATTCAAATTTTCAATAAAAAATATTCTCAGTCGACTAGTCGAGTCTATATAAAGATTTAAAACTCTCCACTATGGACTTTGAAGATCAGTACTAGATCAAATGCCTGAATGCTAGTTTCTTAAAAAAAGAATCCCTGAATGCTACCTTTCTCTTTCCTCACTGCTGATTTCTGTCTCTACATTTTCTAAATCATCCCAATTTCTTCCCTTTGCAACATGGGTTGGAACTGAGTATATAATCTTGAGAAATATAACTTTGTTTGTGGTATTTATTTATTGTATCTACAGTGTTAGATTAGATTTGTAAAAAATTAGAAATATAATTTTATCTCTGCTAGATTATTTATCTAGGCAACCTTATTGATTTTTTCTTTGTTCAAATGATTTACTGTGTTTCTTTCGTGTTGTCATTATAGGGCCCTTTTGGATGGCAATCGCTAGCAGGGGTATCAGCAGGAGAATCATATTTGCACCGAGATATTAACTTTTTGATTGGTGCACATGAAAATTCTGAGGTTAGTGCAATGTCGTGGGAAGCTGCTATCCAGAAAAGTGTTGAGAAGGAGCTGTATGCGTCTTCATTACAGGTTTGAGTCATCGAACTGATACTTTTTTTTTTTTTCAATAATTATATTATATTATTCTCAAGTGTTTTCTGTGCATTTGGTGATAAGCGTCTACTTTTAGTGGATGATGAACAAAATTAATCATGTGTATAAGCTACTGTTACGAAATTTTGTTCTTGGTCTGAATTTGATTCATGTACTTGATGAGATAATGTTATAATGTCATTTGCGCTCTGGTTTGACCTGTTACAGGAAACCGCTTTTGGGATTGAGCATCACTTGCACAGGGGACGTGCATTAGCAGCTTTCAATCATCTTCTAGGCCTACGAATTAAAATGTTGAAATCTGAAAATAGCCACAGGAAACAATTTTCTGCTTCAGCGCCCGGACAAATGAATATGCAATCCGATGTTCAAATGCTTCTTGCACCAGTGACCCAAACTGAAGAGTCTCTTCTTGCAACTGTATGCACAGACCCTTCTCAGTACATTCTAGATCTGTTGTTCAGTATATGTTATCTTTGGTAGTTGGTTTTATTAAAATAGTTCTAACCACATCTGTTATGCTTTTCAAAATAATAATCAGAAGTTCAGAACAAACTGAAATTTGAAAATTAACTTTCCTTTTTTCCTTCTTTTGTAATTGAGTAACATGCATAAATTATGTTAGTCATAACTCATACATTATAAACACTTGGGAAACCCCAAAAACCTTAATAAGCTACGTAATTGATGAAAAGTTGGTGTAAATAAGGAGTTCTGCAGTACTTCGATATCACCTCTAGAATCTTATTTGCATTAATCATGATCCATCATTGAATGAGGGAGAAAGATTAACAGTGAATGACTAGGAAAGTGCTCTACCCTTGGGTATAATGATTGAAATAGGGATATTTTTGTCAGCAGTTCAGTCACTTCTTTTGCATATACTATTTCAGGTCATGCCACTTGCGATTTCGCACTTTGAGGATTCAATGTTGGTTGCCTCATGTGCCTTCCTTTTGGAGCTCTCTGGATTATCTGCTGGTATGATTCGTGTAGACGTTGCTGCTCTGAGACGAATATCTTCTTTCTATAAGTCCAGTCAGTACAATGAGCAGTTTCAGCATTTTTCGCCGAAGGGGTCTGCATTCCATGCGGTACCCCGTGAAGGTGATGTTTCAGTTTCTCTAGCTCGGGCTCTGGCAGATGATTACCTACACCATGAAAATACCAGCAGTATTGAGCAAAATGAGACCCCTAATACAGTTAAAGTCAGTAAGCGACCTTCACGAGCTGTACTTGCCGTTTTACAGCACTTGGAAAAGGTAAGCTTGCCATTGATGGTTGATGCGGGATCTTGGTTATCAAGTGGCACGGGGGATGGAACTGAGTCCAGGTCTCAACAGAAAGCTGCAAGCCAGCACTGGAGTTTGGTTACAACTTTTTGTCAAATGCACCAGATGCCCTTGAGCACAAAATATCTTGCTGTACTAGCGAAGGACAACGACTGGGTACCTCATCTTTCTTTAGCTCCTAGATTGTTTATATTACTTTTGATGTTTCTTAAGTTGAGATTGGTAATTTTTTTTAGGTTGGGTTTCTGACTGAGGCTCAAGTTGTGGGGCACCCATATGATGCAACTATCCAAGTGGTAAGTTTCATTACATACTATCGCTCGCTTGTGTATAATTAGGCAATGGGTGATTCTTTATAAAAATGTTCCAAGAAAGATAAAAGGAGCTAACAACAAAAGCAATAACATGTCTATGCGTTCGGCCTTATTTTACGATTTATTCGGTTGCTAATGCGGATACCTTATATGGGTGTTGGATATCTAAACCCTTACCTCATCCATGTCATACAGAGTTGAGAGTTTTTATGCTGAGTGAGGACTGCTGAAAAGATGACGGATTACATTTTGCTTTTCCAAAGTCAAAAGATATAACTTTGATCTAATTCATTTGTTTGTTGTATTTCAGGCATCTAAGGAGTTCACCGATCCACGACTCAAGATCCACATTTTAACAGTACTAAAAAGCATGTATTCGACAAGAAGGAAATCTAGTCCATCAAATTCAGACCCTAAGGGAAGAAATGATGAAATAGCGTTCTCAACGGAAAACAACGTGATGACTCCTGTAGAACTTTTTGGAATTCTTGCTGAATGTGAGAAACAGAAAGGTCCTGGGGAGGCTCTTCTTTTAAGAGCAAAAGACTTGCGTTGGTCTCTTTTGGCAATGATTGCTTCATGTTTTTCAGATGTATCTCCTCTGTCTTGCTTAACCGTATGGCTGGAGATCACAGCAGCAAGGTTAGTTTCTTTCGTTCCAATTATTTCTGTAGTTTATACATTTATTTTATGTGGGAAGTATTCTGTTTTAATTGACTACTGGCCACATAATCAGTGGTTTCTTCTCTGTATTTATTAAAATACGCTCTGCCTCTTATTCTTGTCTATATCCAATTATGGTTCTTCTATATTTGTTCCTTTTCATATTCAACTTTTGGTCATAGGACTTACTTGAGAAGTTTTTTTGCAGGGAGACTTCATCCATCAAGGTGAATGACATTTCCTCTCAGATTGCAAATAATGTTGGAGCAGCAGTTGCAGCTACCAATTCACTACCAGTTAGAAGTAGAGACATTACGTTTCATTACAATAGAAGGAGTGCGAAAAGAACATGCCTGATGAAATCTGCCACAGCTGCTGAAGTGTCAAACGTCTCTAGCAATACTGATGTTGTCAGAGTAACTGTGCCTCTGGAACTTTCTCCTGAAGAAGAAAAAAGAAACCTAGAGGGCGAGGATATCAAAGTTTTAAGTGATCCCGATGAAGGAACTGCTTCACTGGCCAAGATGGTCTCAGTTCTTTGTGAACAACGCCTTTTTCTACCTCTGCTTAGGGCTTTTGAAATGTTTCTCCCGTCATGTTCTCTGCTACCATTTGTCCGCTCCCTTCAGGTTTGTATTCAGAAAATTGAATGCAACGGAAACCATTCTGTTGTGATTGTCATTGTAACATTTTTTGTAACTTCTCTGCTCGCCGCCTTTTCTTTCTGTATCTCTTGTGGGCTGTCAATTTTGATTAGTTTCCCATGTTTGCTCTTAGGCATTTTCGCAGATGCGGCTGTCTGAAGCATCTGCACATCTGGCATCCTTTTCAGCCAGAATCAAGGAAGAAACTTTCCCGACGAAGGCAAATATAGGAAAAAAAGGGCAGATCGGAGTTTCATGGATAGGCTCAACTGCTGTTAGAGCTGCCAAAGCAATGCTATCGACCTGCCCTTCTGCATATGAAAAACGATGCTTGTTGCAACTCCTGGCTGCAACTGATTTTGGAGATGGAGGATCTGCTGCAACTTACTTTCGGAGACTTTATTGGAAAATTAATTTAGCTGAGCCTTCTCTGCGGAAAGAGGATGACTTGTACCTTGGGAATGAAACTCTAGACGACGCTTCACTTTTAACCGCATTAGAAAATAACAGGCACTGGGAACAAGCTCGTAATTGGGCAAGGCAGTTGGAGGCAAGTGGTGCACCATGGGAATCGGCATCTCATCATGTTACTGAAACACAGGTGTAGTACCGCAAAAATCTTATACTAAAGGTTTTTTGCTCATTGCGTCCTGACTTAATGGTCACCAAGGTACATGGAAGATGTCCGGTCACTGGTGTTGATCCTTCCAAATTTGGCGCTTGAATTTTCTTAGTTCTTTAAGCTACAAAAAATAATAATAAACCAACACCTAGTAAATCCCTAAACAATGCTTTTCCCTAGAATATATTTGGTCTAATAACAGATAAAGAGAAAGAAAGTGGCAATAAGTGTCATTTATGAGGAAAGGGTAGAAGCAGTAAATAGTTGGATGGTGACAAGATCCTGATACTGGCACTTGATAATGACTGTGGGCCTATGCGTGCATAAGATTTCTAGTGAGATGAGATTGAGCTTATAAAAGAATAATTGATGGATCCTCTGTGAGTGCCAGAATAGCAGTAAATGCTCCAATTTTGCGGGACCAAACGTGATATAATTGTTAGATTTGTTTCCTCTCCATGATACATCCACACACCTGATGTATCCATTATTCCGCTACGAACCAGCTTGAGCTTTAGCTTAAATGATTCTTAACCAAGGATCTTAAGTGGTTTGAAACATCTAGTTTATTCCTGAGTAGAGTTTATTATGCTTAGATAGTTAGATGTGTTTCTCTTGGTTGGAGTTGGATTTCCATTTGTCCTTTTTTTTTTTTGGTTAATATTGATATTCCCGTAAGATTGAGCTGTTCGAGTATATTGTAATTTGTATGTAAGTAACATGTTATTTATCTTACCTTCTATTGCAGGCTGAAGCTATGGTAACTGAGTGGAAGGAATTCCTATGGGATGTCCCAGAAGAAAGAGCTGCATTATGGGGCCACTGCCAGACACTTTTTATAAGATACTCATTCCCTGCATTACAGGTCCAGCCCATGCTAATCTTTTTTGTAATATCATTGGAGAAACACTAGCTGCCTCTTTCTGCAGGTTGCGTAATTATGCGTCTGTTGACAGTATTTGCTGTCAATTTGTATACAGGCAGGACTATTTTTCCTCAAGCATGCAGAAGCTGTGGAGAAAGATATCCCAGCAAGAGAACTGCACGATATTCTGCTACTAGCCTTGCAGTGGTTAAGTGGAACCATAACCATGTCTAGTCCGTAAGTGATTTCTCATATCGTACTTCAAAATTTCTAAAATTTGGATTTCTATGGGTGTATTATGTTCGCCTCTGGTACTGATCAGAACGACAGAATCAGTTCCATGTATTTTTCTCAGAATGTTTCAGAATCCCAATTTGATGTAAACATGTTGGCGGAAGCTACACCGGAGGTTTACACGCCAATGATATTTCTAGTTTTCCATCTGTACTAAAAGAAATTTTATAACTAATTTATAAATGAAGTCACAAGTTTTAGCAGTTCTCTGAAAAACTCTCTACTGAACAACTCTACAAATTGATCAATTAAAGCCTCTTTATAGATGGTAGGGTATTCCGTTTGCAGTCTATATTTACTTGTGTCTTCTTATCTCCTACTCAGTTTAGGAAACTTTAATAATTCTCAATTAAATAGATAATAACTATCCATATTTATTTCTTAGATAAAGTAGTAAATAAAATAAAGTAAAAGAAGGATTTGAGTAAATTTAGGAGACAGGCTACCTTCTCCTTGTCTTTGATTTACTGGGTTAGGGTACCAGGTCCTGGCTTAGTTTGTAACTGGTTTACATCACTTGGTCTGTTAACTAATTTGAATATTTGGCCAGAATTATGTTATTGAACTTCCTATATTTGCTACCCAGCTTTGCATTTCTGTGCTAATTTTCCTTAAAACAAATCTATGTTTTGTACAGAGTGTATCCTTTGTCTCTTCTGCGGGAAATTGAGACTAGAGTGTGGCTCTTGGCAGTTGAATCAGAAGCTGAGGTAAAGTGTGAAGGAGAGTACACCTCGCCTATTTCTGGTCAGAATTTAATGAGTGGCAATAGCTCTAGTATAATAGAACAGACTGCAAGTATTATTAGAAAGATGGATAATCATTTAAATGCAACAAGGATTGGAGCTACAGAGAGAAATGACACGAGGGAAAGTAACCAAACACAGACACGCAAATCACAAGTACTGGATGCTATTCCCCCAGCTGCTGCGAAGGCAAAACGTAGAGCCAAAAGCTATCTTCCTTCAAGAAGGTCGATAATGGACTCGGCAGACAAAAATAGTGATCTGGATGATGGAGCCAGCTCGCCCAGCGATTCGAGGAATAGTACTGAACTATTTAAAAGTTCGCCACTTCATGAGGACGCTGGAATGGAGACATCTGTTTCAAAGTGGGAGGAGAGAGTTGGACAAGAAGAGTTGGAAAGGGCTGTTCTATCTCTCCTGGAGTTTGGTCAAGTAGCAGCTGCTCAGCAGCTTCAACATAAACTCTCTCCATCAAATGTGCCGGCTGAATTTTTAATTGTAGATGCTGCTCTAAAGGTGGCGGCCATTGCAACTCCTAGTCGCAGTGAAGTCTCCTCATCAGCACTGGATGCTGAAGTTCTTTCAATTATTCAGTCATACGATGTACTGGAAGACGAATATGTTTTCGACCCTCTGCAGGTTTTGTTCTAGATCTCTCTATTGTTATTTGGTGGTTTTCCCTAAACATTTTGTACGAGGTTTAGAATATAAATCGCTCATTTTCTTGTCATGTTGCTGATAGAAGTTTTAACTTGGCAGGGAACATCATTTGCATGATTTGATCTTATCTTGTATTTAATTGTTCTATTTTGATAACAAATTGCAAAGAATTTTAGATTTGATCATTAATATATATTTATGTATTCTTTCCTTAGGTAAACTCATGGGTGATGGATCTGGTTAACCAAAAGGATACCTGTTCTAGTTGAATACTTACATATTTTTACCCAATTACAGGTCTTGGAAAGCTTAGCAACCAAATGCAAAAAAGATGGTGGGGGTGGACTATGTAAGAGAATTATAGCAGTTTTGAAAGCTGCAAACGTGTTGGAAATTTCATTTTCTGAAGCTTTTGGAAAGCGACCACTTGAACTTCTTCAGTTACTTTCTCTGAAAGCACAAGATTCACTTGAGGAAGCGAAGCTCCTAGTGCAGACTCATTCCATGGCACCAGCTAGTATTGCTCAGATTCTTGCCGAATCTTTTCTCAAGGTTACTGTTTTCTTATTTTTCAATGGTGGTAGTTGGAAGATTCATATGTTTAGACTTATTGTAAATTTTTACCTAATGCATTATGATAGGGTCTATTGGCTGCACATCGTGGAGGATATATGGATTCTCAAACAGAAGAGGGGCCTGCTCCTCTTTTATGGAGACTCTCCGACTTCTTGAAGTGGGCAGATCTTTGTCCTTCAGAACCAGAAATCGGCCATGCTTTAATGCGTCTTGTTATAACAGGGCAAGAAGTACCGCATGCATGCGAGGTACCTTTTTTCCATTTCTTCTAAATATAATGTATCTTAATTTATTCTTTCTTTGCCAAAGACACTGGCCTATGTGATTATCATATTTGCAGCCCCTTCTACTATTTGGTTGAGTAATAGGTCTCTTGTTTTATCATTTGATTCTATCTTGAGGGGGTAAAGTCAAAAAACCCTTCGGCTTTTCAATCTTATTGCTACCTGGAGCTGTAGTTCTCTTTAACATTCCTTTAGCACCCATAGGGTATCTTTGTTATCCTAGTTCGTAGATCCGTTAGTACATGTATGACTATTTCCTTCAGTTGAGATGAAATTGATAAAATATTTTCGTCCTTCACGCAATGATTCGTTGATGTTCAGGTTGAACTTCTCATTCTGTCCCACCACTTCTACAAATCTTCTGCTTGTCTGGATGGAGTGGATGTTCTTGTAGCTCTTGCAGCAACAAGGGTGGAATCTTACGTGGCCGAGGGGGATTTTTCATGTTTGGCTCGTCTGGTAACGGGTGTAAGCAACTTCCACGCCTTGAATTTCATTCTTGGAATTCTTATAGAAAATGGTCAGCTGGAGATTCTTCTTCAGAAGTATTCATCTGCAGAAAGTACCACTGGTACAGCAGAATCTGTCCGTGGATTTCGACTGTCCGTTCTCACATCACTCAGGCATTTCAATCCTCACGATCTCGATGCATTTGCTATGGTTTGTTCATGAACTCACTGAGTTCTTTCATCCTTCATCTTTAGGTGGTTTCTGACATGATATAACAAGACTAATATTACTTGCTTTTTTATTACTATACAGGTTTATAATCACTTTAATATGAAGCATGAAACTGCTTCACTACTAGAGTCACAAGCCAAGCAGTCAATAAGGCAGTGGTTCCTCCGCTACGACAGAGAGCAAATCGAAGACCTCTTAGAATCAATGCGTTATTTCATCGAGGCCGCACAAGTTCATTCCACAATAGATGCTGGAAACAAGACTAGAAATGCGTGCGCCCAAGCGTCCCTTATATCACTCCAGATCCGAATGCCTGACGTCTACTGGCTCAATTTATCTGAAACAAATGCACGACGAGTTCTTGTCGAGCAATCTCGTTTCCTAGAAGCACTAATCGTAGCCGAAGCCTACAGATTGAACCAACCAGGGGAGTGGGCCTTGGTTCTATGGAACCAAATGCTCAAACCGGAACTAACCGAGCAATTTGTGGCAGAGTTTGTATCAGTGTTGCCACTTCAGCCTTCGATGCTTGCTGAGGTGGCTAAGTTTTACAGAACGGAAGTGGCGGCAAGAGGTGACCAATCACACTTATCCGTGTGGCTTTCGCCAGGTGGGTTACCGGCAGAATGGTTAAAGCACCTCGGGAGATCATTTAGGAGTCTATTGAGGAGGACAAGAGATCTAAGATTACGGGTTCAACTTGCTACGGCCGCTACTGGGTTCAATGACGTCATAAACATATGCAATAAGGCTTTAGATAAAGTGCCTGAAACTGCAGGCCCACTTGTCCTGAGGAGGGGACATGGCGGGGCTTACCTTCCTCTCATGTGAGAGAGAGAAATCACCTCACCAACTACTGATATTGATATTTGATGATCGCAGGGTTCATGAGCTTTGATATCTAGGATTGGACATAAGACTGCGGGAACCACGTATAAATTGGATCCCGCAACGTCAGGTAAAGTTATTGTTGCGTTCTTTTAGCTTGGAAAGGGAGTTTACTTTCTGCAATGGAAGAACTAGGGCTCAGAAATGCTTCTACCATAGGAAGAGAAAAGATGGGAAGTATTAATATGAGATAGGTGAAATTGATTCTTTGAGCAGTGGGGGAATGGAAGTTGTATTCTTTTTACTATGTAGTTTTTATATGTGGTAATTATTATTAATATATGTTTGTCTGAAAGGTGCAAGTTTTTGTGTGGGGTGTGAGTATATGTAAATTAATAGGATACTTGATTTTGAAGAAATTGTAGAATCTGAAGGAGTTATGATTTTTTACATGAAAGATTTGATTTTTGGGTGGAAGAGCAAACCTTCGAACCAGAGTAGGTTGTCTCTCTTAGTTTCCTTTTTTAAATGTTTTTCCTTTTCCTCTCTGCTCTCTAATTTCTCTTTTCCTTTTTTGTCTTGTCACTTGTTAATCTCATTCATGCACGTCTCTCTCTAAATTTTGTAAGTTACCATGGGTAAAGGTGCTTATCTGGTCAGTCCAGCTCAACACCGACCCATTTAAGGGCGGCCCAGACCGATCCCTAAATGGGCCGAGCAAGTTCGGGTTAATTTTCAGCTCAAGCTAGACTTGGTTTTCAATCTGACGGTGTAGTCTGACCAATACCGGCAAGAAGCCAGGGTTGGGATAAACCTTTCGGATGTTAGGATGGGTCGTGTTGGGCCTAACAATTTAATTTGGATATCTTAGTTGATTTTTGTTAATGTACTGACCCAAAACAACCCAACTCAGCCATGGCGGATGGTCTCGAGCAAGACTATGATGTATGTCTCAACAAAACGTGTGGCCCAATATTATTTCAACTCGGGCTTATTAGGCCGAGTTGAAGTGAGAACCAGTTCGACATGATAAAATACGTCTAATATCAGGTTGTCAAGATCTCATGTATAAGCTAATAATGACTTAGAAAGTCAAATATATATCTTGTATTGCTTCGCGCAAGCTAAATTCAACACCTTTTCCCAAAGATGAAGAGTTCCAATTTGCAGCTCGACGCCTGAGCAATCGACTTGATCGTTCGCCTTTCAACTCAGCAAAAACTCTATTTAACAGTTAGACAAAGAACAAATTCTTCTTTTACACTAGATATATAGCTTGAGATTTTTTTTCTTTGTTTCTATCTGTGCTTAATGTGACAGAGATATAATTGCTCTTGAGAAGAATTCACACCTTTTCTTATTCTTGTGAGGTCCTTATATAAATACTCGAATAATCAAAATCTTAATCAAATTATGTCTCAATATGGACCACAGAAAAGAAAGGACTCAAAGTCGTACTTTGAGTGGGATTCCCAGATGGGGAGTTTATCTAATCTAGATACCCTTTAGTGTGGTCGACCAAGCAGCCCCTTAAGTGGGCTTGGCCTGGCCGATCCACCTTATAGGGCTTGCCATAACATGCCTGACCCATCCATAGTCCGGGCCACATGCCCGACCATATTTGACTCCAATTGTTTCTTTACACTATAGGCTTTGCCTCTAGATGACAAGTATTGGAATAGTGACTTGTTTCATAACAACAATAACACTTAACCGGGGGAGGCTTCTTATACGGGTTATCGGCTGCGGTTTTAGAGGCATCATGGGTCGATTTTGTGTGGTTCGATTCTTCCGGTGTTGGGCGGACTGATTTATTCTGTGTTGTATGGCCACGGTATAGGGTTCGTGAATCTGGCTCAAAGGATCGTGCAACGCTGATACATTTAGAAATTGACGAGAAGGATCGTAGATTAACGAGGTCTTTAAGATCGTTTCGAAGACCGTCTTTGAACTTTTCCACCTTCATTGATTCGAATCGGGTAAGTTGAGTATTGTGCTTAGGCGATGAATTCAGAAGCATACTCTTCGACAGATCGTCTTCCTTGTCGGCGACGAAGATATTCAAAGCATAGTTGGTTCTCATAATCCAGAGGGAGGAACCTAGCCAACATGAGTAGTTTCAGTTCTAACTAAGAAGAAAGAGAAGGAACTTTTCAATAAGCGTCGACGTTCAGACTCTTGTTTCCACCAAGTAAGAGCGGTTTTAGATAAATAACCGGTGACGCGTCGTACCTGTTCTTGACCTTGTACTTGCATGACGTCGAAAAAAATCTCTAGACGGGAGACGTAATCTAAGAACTCTTCAATATTTATGGACATGTCATAAGATGGTACTTCCATTCGAATACGCTAAGAGGGGCTAAAAGCCGAAGAGGACCCCAAATGGTTGTTCTCGGTGTCGGTCGAGTGAGTGGATTGCTCGAGATCGATTCTTGGTGGGTGAGTCACGGTTGGGGTTAGAGTTGATGACCGGGGAAGGTTCGGTTGTTGTATAATGGTGCAGTTTATGTTGGGTTCGGGTTCGTTGAGTAGGGTGGCTTCCGACTAAAACACTCGATCGTCTGAGTCTTGCTCTTTGATAGGTGTCGCTTCATCGCATAGTCTTGCTTCCTTCCTCTCACCTAAATACGATTGCGGTCTTACACCAAGGTAGATGACATTATCAAGTATTGTTCGTAGAGGAGACAAAACCTTATCATCCACCGAGGTACGTGGACTTACAAAATACGAGGTTGAGGATCTTACACCCAGGTGCAGGACCCTTGTCAGATGCAGAACCCTTCCAGGTACAGGACTTTATCAAGGGTCTGTATCTATTTCTCTCTCATGGGCGACCTGACGACCAAGGAAGGGCAACCTACATTTCTCTCTCCTGGACAACCAGCCACATTCTACCAAGAAAGGGCGACATATCCTTCTCTCTCCTGACGATCAAAGTAGGCAAGCTACTTTATCTCTCCCAGAGGTCAGCCCATCTTTGATTCACCCATGCGATTATCTACGAGGTTAGACACCTGAGGCTTTTCACTTTATTTATTTACGGTGCATACCCCCGAACAAGGCATACTTCACCAGGCTGCCTTAGTCAAGGACAAACCCCAGAGACTGTCATAACCTCTCTCCAACCAAGTCAGTCCATCCGTAGTGATCGAGCTCCAGCGACTCTACAAGTCATGCCTAAACTCCGACCATTCTCCTCAACGGTAACATTCTAGGGATATCATCCACGTATTCATTACTTTTCTTGCAAGCTTACTGACTTGACTGCAGAGCCCCCTTTGACCGGCACCATCTCGGTGTCCCAGGGATCTTAAGGTCACGTGTGTTTTTTTCTCTTGCCACAGGTATAAGCCCAAAGACGTCGGAGGTGATCGCAAAAATATTAAACAGGTGAAGGTCCGACTTCCGGTCAACTAGCCAGTCCTCTTGACTTCTTAACCCGCGATTTCGACCCCTCACAAGTTTTTCTTTCCTCAACAATTTTTCATGTTCCTTAAATAGTTGTTCAAAATATATAAGATAGTTTTGGACCTTTTGGTTAGACTAAAAAATCTATAGAGTGAAATAGTAATATGTGGGTTTACATCACTATACTGATTGGCACTAGATTCTTCGAGAATTTGTTAACTTTGAAGGTGGGTTAATGTAAGGGTTATTTCCCAAATGACCCCTAGTTTATGACCAACTTCTTCCCTATTCTACTAGTTTATCAAAAATACCAAGATAGCCTCATTTTTTCTGTTACCGTATATTGACCGTTAAAGTCAAACTTTTTTCTTCAAAGTTATCCTTCTTTTAATTCTTTTAATTCTTTCACATCAACCAAATTGTTTTCTCTCTTTAAAAACTCTTTGTGGTTCATTTTCTCCAAATTGTTTCTCTTTATAATTTTTTTTTTCTCTCTCATCAACCCAGATATTCATCGTCAAAATCTTTCTGTCTCTCTCATCAAAAACCTCATTAGCTCAATCCACAAAATCTTTAGCCCTAAAAATATGGAGATTGAAAGAAGAAGAATCGTTTACTCCGTACATCCTTTCTTTCTCTGTCTAAAATTTTTCAAGAATGGGTCGGACATTAGACAAAAATTCTCCATCTGAAATTTGACTCAAACCAATTCTTATTGGGTTTCCTATTTCAGATCTGACCAACCTAACTCTAGCAGTGAAATAGCAAATCTGAATGATAAAACTAAAGAACAGGAGGAAGATAGAGTTCAGATGGAAATAGTTACCAGTTCTGATTGGCGGAAAACAATGTTTTATGAAACGATGACATATCCCGATTCATCCAACTTCTTTGAAAATTTTAATCTTTGGGAAGGACTAGTGGTTTCACCACTAATCTCAATCAGATGGTCCAAATTTTCTTGAAAATTAGATTCAATATTTTTCTAAGAACATATCTTTGAACTTGCAGAGGAGGAAAAAGGTTTCAATTACTTAAATCTATTCCATTTATTTCCCAACACAATTGTTGCTGAAAACCCATTACCAAAATCAAAAATTAAGAAGAGGCTAGGTGAAAAAGAAAAAAATTCCAGTCACCATTTTCAAGAAAACAAGTGGAACCAAAATCCCTAATCTTTTGGTTTTTCTCATGAACAGGTCAAAATTATGTTTCAATGACTGTTAGAAAGGAAAGATATGTAACTCTAATATCTGAAATTTTTTCATTGTTCTATCTGTTTATTATGTAATCTTCATCTTTAGTTTAGACTAATTGGAAATCTATTTGTGTGGTGTATAGGTTGAAGTAAGATTTGGTTTAGACTTTTCATTTCTGAGATAGTTGGAAAAATCACATGTTGTATCGATTAGGGATTGATATAACTAAACACAACTATTTGAGTTAGAATCCGATTTGGGTGTAACTTGGGTGAAGATCAATTTAGATCCATCTAAGGTAGTATTGGTGGATGTAAGAAGTATGGATGAAAGATTTTTTAGAGAGAGAAAATTTAGGGAAGAGGAAGAGATAATGGGGGCCAAAACTATTTACAGAGCTACTTTGGCTATTTAGAGTGCTCAAAAGTTGAAATCTTTTCACTTTCTTTGTAAATATGACTTTGCTATTTAGAGAGCACGTAGAGACTAAAATCAAATTGTAATAAGGATCAAACTGAAAATATATATATATATATATATATATATATATATATATATATATATATATATGTTGATTATAGAGTAGAAGATATTTTATCTCCTTCATTCCTAAACCCCACAACCAACACCTTCCACCATCCCAACAATCACCACCACAACTATGAACAATCTACTACAAACACTATTAATGGAAGAAACTAACAATGAGGAACGTACATTAATGGAGTAGCTTGGTTGTCAAGAAGCTTCATTAATGAAAGAGTTTGATATAGAAGAACTCGACTACAACTCTTTATTGGACTTATATAACAACATTCTAAGTGAAGGTATAACTTTAGATGTCAGATAAACTAATTTGTGGTGATTATTCCAAAAAGAACTTAGATTTTTAGGTCAATTTTTTTCATAACTTTTATGAACGACCCAAATTTTTGGTGAAATAATGCTTAGAACGATGAGCATTTTCAGTGACATTTTTACCAAAAAGAAATCGGTGTAAACCAACAAAAACTATAAGAAAAATACGGCAACAAAAAAAAGATGGATTTTCGGTAGGAACCACCAAATATAAATCGAAATTTTCGGCCATAACCAACAAAAACTATAAGAAAATACGGCAACAAAAAAAAAAGAGGGATTTTCGGTAGGAACCACCGAATTTAAATCTAAATGTTCGACCAGAACCAACAAAAACTACAAGAAAAATACAACAAGAAAAAAAGAGGCATTTTCGGTAGGAACCACCAAATTTAAATCGAAATTGTCGACCAGAACCAACAAAAAATATGACAACAAATCTCATTTCTTCTATGACAAGATTTCTTTGAAAACTACTTAAAGAGCTAAAGAGAAATCTACTTCCATGAGTATGTATGATTCAAGATAAATCTATAACAAGATTTCTTTGAAAACTACCTAAAAAGGTCTTGAAATCTTAATACATTAAGATAAAACTTGAAAGAATGGCATTAAGAATTTTTGGAGGGAAGAGATTAAGAGTTTTAGATGGAGGGAAGGACCTATCTGTATAATAGGGGTTTAATTCTAGATACCTAATAAGTTTTTTTTGACGGAAAAGCAATAACATAGATAAGGATGAAAGTTTACATGTGCACAAATACAAATAAAATGGATCAAATACAAATACACTCTTTTCTAGGGGTTTAAAACTAAACTAGCCAGCTCATGAGGGGCCGTGTTCGCATTCCTAAAACAGTGAGAAATCGCCACATCCCTTTGATTAAGAACTCCACGTAGCCGAGATAGATCGTTAATGAGACGCCACAGACACGATTCCTGGCTGTTAGATAGAAAACCCTAGCTCAAACCCTTTTAGTTCACTGTGAAGTGATGAAACCGGTGGAAAAGCTTTTGCTAAAGAATCTAGAACCTTTCCTCTCCAATTTTGAGCCACCGCTGCCGCTGCTGCTTTAGTTGAAGTGAAAGCTCCATCAACATTAATTTTTATCCTCCCACAGGTTGGTGGTTTCCATGATTTTTCCTGCAAAACATTTGAAAAGGAAGGAAAAACAGAGAGTAATGGGTGTCGTCTGAGATCAAGAGAGATATTATGCCATATTCGAACCAGATTTGAGTCTAAGTTTTGAAAATGGCTTTCATTCCTTGCTTTCCACCAACGCCACAGAAGATAAGTATACTTATACCACTGCTCATTCGAATTATTCCCTTTGTTAAGAATATATTTGAGATTATGAATATAGTTACCTGTTAGATCTATTAAATCATTATCCTGTAAAGATGAGATAAACGATTTAAAAGTGTTGCATGTCCCAAAAAAATGAACTGCCGTTTCAATTTCTGCTTCCGGACACATCTTACAAGTCTGGTTCGTATTATGTATTCTGATCCCAATGTTCGATAACGTTGTTATCCCATTATGGATTAGTCTCCATATGAACATTTGTACTTTTGGGTCCATCTCCTTCTTTTGCTAGAATTTAGTCCAAGGAAAGTCACTTATCTCTAGTGTTAGTATCGGTCTAGTTTTGATGGATGAATAATATGACTTAGTTGTAAAATTACCTTGCTCTGTGTTCTTCCAAATAAGTTGATCCCTCTCAAATGTGGTTGGAATAGTAACATTTGTAATTGCTGTTATTGAATCTGTAGAGAAATATTGATGTAGAATAGGAAGATTCCATGTATTAGTTTGTTTATCAATCAAGTCCGCAACCCAACTAATATTTTGAGGTAGAGTCTGAATTAAAGTTGGAGTATGTTCTGTGATTTTAGGGATCCACTTATCTTCCATGATTCTTGTATCAGTACCATCCCCAATCATCCAGATGGTATTATTATGTAAAGTTGATCTTACCTGCAGAAGAGATCTCCAAAAAGGGGAGGCAGGTAAATTCTTATCCACAGTCCAATAGTCTCCATTCTTTAAGTACTTAGAACTCAGTAATTTTACCCAAATTGCCTGTTTATTTGTTAGAAATCTCCACGTCATTTTTGCAATAAGAGATTCATTATCTTCCCTTAGTGATCGAATGCCTAGGCCACCATGTTTCTTAGAGCTGGTAATAATATCCCAATTGATGAAATGTATTTTCCTTTCAGTTGTGCCATGTCCCCACCAAAAAGAACTCTCTTCTTTTTCTAGATTATTGATTACTCCATGAGGTATAAATTGATAACTAAAAGGATAAACACATAAAGGACTCAGAAATGATTTGATTAAAACCGTGCGACCTGCCTGTGATACAAGTTTCTGTTTCCAACCCGACAGGGTTTTTTTGAATTTGTCCTGCAACCAATCAAAACTTTTAATTCGATTACTAGGTTTAAAAATGAGTGCGCCAAGATATTTGGATTGATCTGTCATTATTGGTGCTTGTAGAGTATTGACAAATTGTTGTTTTATTGCAGGGGTGACTCCAGAGCTAAAGTAAATGGATGATTTGTTATAATTCACTGCTTGACCTGAAAAGCTTGAATACATGGTCATAAATTCAATAATAGCCGTAAGTTGTTAGCAGTTGCCTTACCAAATATGATTAGATCGTCAGCAAATAAAAGACGAGAGATGGAAGGACTAGAGGGATTAATTTTGTAACCTGTAAACAGACACTTTGATTCATAGTGATAAATAAGAAGAGGGAGAGCCTGAGAGGTGAGGATGAAAAGGTAGGGGGATAAGGGGCATCCTTGCCTAAGACCCCTAGAACCCTTGAAACTACCATATAAACGGCCATTAATCTGAATACTGAAATTAGGTGTGGTGATGCACTGAAGAATGAGCTTGAGAAAGGGGCCAGTAAGGCCTAGAACTTTAAGAACTAGTTCCAAAAACTTCCAGCTAACTCTATCATAAGCTTTAGCCATATCCATTTTTAAACAAAACCCTCCATTTTCGCCCTAGAACCATGCATAGAGTGTAAGAC
This sequence comes from Eschscholzia californica, assembly GCF_041429995.1. Taxonomy (NCBI): domain Eukaryota; kingdom Viridiplantae; phylum Streptophyta; class Magnoliopsida; order Ranunculales; family Papaveraceae; genus Eschscholzia; species Eschscholzia californica. Next base: position 43,203,858 of record NW_028238198.1, read on the forward strand.
CTCTTGGGTTATAACTATATTGTCTAATATCTGCCTGTTCGGCACAAAGGCATTTTGGGTCCACATAATATTATCTTCGAGAAAAGGTTTTATACAGTTGGCTATAATCTTTGTGATGAATTTGTAGATGGAGGTGCAAAGAGATATAGGTCTGAATTCAGAAGCGCAACTCGGGATCTTGACCTTAGGGATTAATGCCAAAGTAGTATTATTAAGGGAAGGGTCAATCAAACCTGAGAGGAAAATACTCTAAATATACTCGATGAGTTCGTTACCAATTTTGTCCCAGTTGTGCTGGAAGTATTCACATGGAAGTCCGTCTGGACCAGGACTTTTGTTGGTTCCCATTTTCATAACTACTTCTTTAATTTCCTCTTCTGTTGGGATTCCTGAGATGGCGCTTAAGTTGTCAGGCGATATCACTTTATATGCACTTGGTATCTCCATAGGCGGTTGAATCACCAGTTCAGCTGTAAACAGATTCTGAAAGAAAGCAATTAAGTCAGTAGCTATATCATTCTCATTAGAAGGAATATTACCTGATTGTGTCCTCAGCTGGTGGATTTTGTTTTTTTGTTTTCTAATAGACATAGCGGCATGGAAAGATTTCGTATTCCTGTCTCCGTTAGTGGCCCATTTAAGTCTAGAACGTTGTTCACATTTCGTCCGCTCTACTTACTCTAAATAAATAATCTCCTCTTGAATCGAACTTTCGACCTCCTGTGATGATGTTGTCGGTTGGAGAGCCTGGATATCCAGTAATCTTGTACGGAGTGCCTTTAGTCTATCTTTGAGGATATTGAAAGATCTTTTACTCCAAATAAGAAGTGTAGATTTGACTGATTTTGCTTTATCATAAAAAGAACTGATAGTCGAGTCCCAATAATTCGAAAAAGTGTCACTATATTCTCGATGGTGAGTCCAATATTTTTTGAATCTTTGTATAGTGGGTAAAGTTTGACCTTGAACTTTAAGTTTGAGGAGGATCGGTGCATGATCACTCGCATACCGAGGAAGATGAAAAACTCCCGAGTCCGGAAAAGTCAAAAGCCAATATGATGAAGCCATTGCCCTGTCAAGTCTTTCTTGGGTTAGGTGATAGCGGTCACGATTATTCGTCCAAGTGAAAGCAAGACCATTAAAACCTAGATCAATCAATCCACTCTGTTGGATGAAGGATTGAAATTTGCTCATGAAAGGATCTGCTTGGGATCCGCCTCGTTTATCAGAATAGTGGCCAATAGCATTCATATCTCCAATACAGCAAAAAGGGTTAGTAACTGAGGAAAGAATAGATAAGAAATTAGTCCAAAAAATATGTCTGTCTTGAATATGAGGAGGACCGTAAATAGAAAATAGATCCCAATCAAAATTAAGATGATTATCATGAATAGTGGCATGAATTAAATTAAAATCAGAGGAATTAATACTAATATTAATATTATCGGTCCAAAGAAATACAAGGCCACCACTTCTACCCTGAGAGAGTACTTGGCGAGAATTATTATAACCTAGATTATGCAAAAAAGTAAAATTACAAGAATAAGAAAGTTTAGTCTCAGAAATAAAAACTAAATCAGGCCTAGTGGCCTTCAGGAACTGACGAAGAGCATTTTTTGTCGGGTTGTTCCCAATTCCCCGACAATTCCACTCTAAAATACTCATTCTTCCATCGGCTTTAAGGTAGCCGTTACCTTTTCAGCAGTTGATTTTGGTGTGTTGTGTCTAGCCATCCTTTTATGAGGTCTATTACCATCAATCGTGTTGTTAGAAACCGTCTCATTCAACACTTGAACTTCGTGTAAGTCTGGATTTACCAAATAATTAGATGGGGAAGTCTGACTCGATGATCGGGCTCTTTTGGCCAAGTTCATCTGATCTAGTATGTCTCCAAAACAATCGTTTAGAGACACACGATGGCTACAGTCAGATTCATTATTGGTCCCTATAGGGGTAGATCCTAAAATACCATTGGAATAGTAATGATTAGTGCTAACGAAAGACTCTAATTCCTTTCCATTTCCTCCTTTAGACATAACAACTTTAAATTTATCAGAATATTTGGAGATCATACTCGATTGTAGTTTAGATCGCTGACTATCAGACAGATTCATCTTAAGAAGATCTCCCATAAGCAAAATTATAGGACACAAAGTGATGGTGTGTCCTATTTGACCACAGGAGTTACAGAAACGAGGCAACCTTTCAAAACGTAATTCAACAGAAATAAGTTGATGGTTAGATAAATTAAGATTAATCATGTTCGGCAATGGATCAGCAATACTAATTTCCACATGAACTCTACCGAAAACCGTCCACTTTGATACATCATCTGGAGTGGTTGGTTGAAATCTTCCTATTGTAGAAGCCAACCTATTAATGTTAGTACTATTAAGATGGCGCATAGTGAAGGAGTTGAAGGAGATGTCCTTCGACCAAGATGACAATGCAAGCAATATGTCGGCTAGGACAATTGATGAAGAAGATCATCAAGTCCGATTGATTTAGGGGTCGTAGCGTTTAGCTAGAAACCAACTACGATCGTCGAATTACGAAGTAATTCGCGGCTAACTTCGATCGGATCCTACATCGGGTTACACATAAGAATGGGTATTTAATTGGATGATATGACTAGTGGGAGTGTGATATAACATTGGGAATGCCCCATAAACATATCTCACAGGCCTAAATAGAATTTGGGCAAAAGATAGCAAAAAGGCTCGAAATAAGGGTTTTGGGTCTAGGCCGATTCGGGCACTTTTAGGGCTCGGATTGGACTGATTTTTGGAGGGACGTTTCCTTATGTTATGAACATTAAATATGCCAATTTTGGCTGGGTTTGGACGTCATATCCTTAGGGAATTGAGAAAATATCAACTAGTTGCTATTTTCGACTATTTCCCTAAATCTTATTCTAAAGGGTGTTTTAGGAAACCTAAAAGGCGGAGGATTCTTATTAGGGTTCTATATAAACACTCTTAGGGTAGAGAATAAGGTGTGGAATTTCTCTCTAAGCTTTCTTACTCTACCACATCAAGTAGAGAGGAGAAATTGAGCTAATTCCCAAGCTATCTTCTAGTCAAGCAAGAAGAAGGTCTTCTTATTATCAAACCACCATTGGAGTTCTAGCGAGCTTTCAAGGAGGGAGATTAAATACACTATTCGGTGTCCCAAGTAGAGGAGCTACGTTTGAAGCTCTTGGTCTTCTTTAATCTATACAACTAGTTCGAGGGAAATAACGATTAAGGTAATCTACTATCTTCTTATTGGTTAATTACTAGTTTTGCATGATGATCTTGGGGATACTAGTGTTAGACATTAGATGTCATTATCCGCTATAAACACTAGTATAAGGGTATAATTCCCTTCACATAGGAATTCCATGCATTTGAACCCAGAACCAAACTTTGTCAAAAGTGTGATTGATCGGAGCCAATTGAGGATTACATTCCTGTAACACAATTAGTTCATCCATTATAACCCAAGGGGATCGAGCAATAGCCAATTCAAGTTCTGTTCCCGTAGAGAAGCGAATTAGGAAGTGATTTTCTTTAATTTCTGTAAGAGAAAATCGATTAGGGCCATATAAAACTCTTGATAACCGCATCATAGCTTGATTAGTATCGATTCTCTTATCGCTGCAAAACTTTAGAACACCATGTTTTATCACTGCCGATTCCAGACTTAAGGCTTCAAACCCTTCCACTGTTTAAACCGATGGTTCATCAGTCGTAAGTTCCTCGAGTTGTTGTAAAAGATCAGAATTAGTGACATCCATGAAGAAGAATTGAGAAGATAATAAAAGAAAGAAGGAGAATAATGAAAAGAGACTAAATCTCAACCAAATATCAACAATCTTAAAGATAGAGAGAGACGGAAAAGTGTGACTGTTCGCCGGGAACCGTCGAAAACCGTCAAAAACCGACCTTAACCAACTAAAGTAAAGTCGAATCTCCACCAATATTGGTACGTAGTTCCGAAGGGTCTAATAACCGTCGCCGCTACAAAGCTATTTTTATTCCCAAAAGTTATTTCCTTTTTTTTCCCGGTTTTTTAGAATGAGAAAGTTGAAGTGACAAACTTGACGTTAATTTCATTCTTATATACTCAAAAATATGTTGATAGAAAAGTAGAAAAACTGTATCCACATTTTTGGGGTAATTCAAGCCACTGTATCCGAAACCTCGTACTGGTGTCCGATACAGAAACCCTATCAAGGTTCGTGTCGATACCTAATAAGTTGTGATAAAGTTAAACTCTTTGTAAATAGCAAAAAATGGATCTACAAATAGCCAACCCTCTAAATAGCATTTAATAGCTCTGTAAATAGCACCGGCGATAATGGGAGGGAGAGAGAGAGAAAAAAAAAGAGTTGAATGTGGTAATGAGAGAGGCATTGCTGGAAATTTATTTAAAAAAATAACAGTCAATAGACAATAACCATAAACAGATGACCATCTGAATATTTTCGATAAACTAAAGAAATATGCGAAAAACTGGTCATAAACCAAGGAGTATTTGAAAAATAACTCTTAATGTAAAGTATTAACTTCATTGACTCAAAAGGTTAAGTAGGTGAAGATAGCCTTCCCCATGTATAATTCACATATTCCAGTCCACATGGCATTTCGAATTTTTGCATTTCTTTTTGTTGTACAAATGTTGTTCATATGCAAAAGTCATATAAACTATTAGAATTATATGAAATTTGTACCAACTTATGTAATTAAGTACGTCATTGTGTATTTGAAAAAGAAAAAAAGTACGGTCATTGTGTCGTAAGTTGTTTCTCAACTCCTCTTTCTTCATTGTTTATAAGGCCGTCCAACTTAATCTTTCTCAAATAATTCTGAAATTCCATTGTGGATTTTTAATTTTTAATAAATCGTGTTTGTCATTGAATTTATATTCTTCCCACAGCCCAATCTATAGGAAATTTATGTGTTATCTGGCTATTACTCATTTCTCCACACTCAAATGTTGGCTACAAAGAGAAAAGTTACCTTGGTGAAAACCTCTTTGCATTTTTAAAGAAACATACCGGAACCCTCCGATTACTAAAATAGAGAATGTTGGAGACGAAATGCACCATGTTTTATCCATCTTTTCCGTCTCCAACCAAAAGTCATCGTTTATATTTAAACAATTTGTCCACCACATAGCACATTTAATTCATATTTTAACCAAATGTAATACGTAACCTTATCACTTAGATTCGTTCAATAGATTACCTAAAATGCCGGCCACCTACTATTGTATATGCCCACACTATTCTCACACGATAACCAACCCGCCACGGCGCCACCCTTGAGTATTACATATATGGTGTTTGTGATCCATATTTTTCTTGTATAGTGTTGGGGTATTTGGATCTAATTGTTATTAGTTTTCCGAATACTTCACCTATATAAGTTTTTTTTTTTTCCGAGGAACTGTGTTTGTTTTTATTTTGGCAATATACACAGAATGAAGTTAAACGGAATAGTAGAGTCTCTCGAGCACAAGAGCATTTTTGTCACTGGTTCTACCGGTTATTTGGGGAAGAGTAAGTTTCTTTCTCTTTTTCCACCGCCTTTTTTTCCTTCACCTTCATCACGAACTAATTTTTATTTAGGCAAATGTTATTTTCGTCCTCACAAATATTGACGACTTTGACAACAAAAGAAATGAACAATCCATTTCAAGATGTTTAAGAAAGTTAATATTCGTGTTTTTATGGGGGTCTAGACCATTCATTTTTCTTGTTGTCGAAAGTTGTTATACAAATTTGTGTGGATCTCCCTTTTGTTAAACTGAAACCTTTTAAACAATATAAGGTAGGAATGGAGGGAGAAAGTTTATGATGATTCCATTAGAGTTGTCCTATAAGAAACTGTCTCAAATGCATCAAGTTCACCAAACTCCAACTTTTTCGACCAAGAACCAAAAAGAGAAGTATGAATTTTTTTTTTTTTACTCTCCATTCTCTTGTGCAGTATTTGTAGAGAAAATACTTAGGGTTCAGCCTAATGTTAAGCAACTCTTTCTTCTTGTAAGAGCTCCAAATGTGGCGTTAGCTACTCGTCGTCTACATAATGAAGTAAGATTTAGAACTTATACTTTCCTAGTCAATCAAATCACTTAATATTGATGTATTTTTATATATTTTTCCTAAGAAATTTTATTTATTTAATATGACCTACGTTAATCTAGCTAGTTGTAACATTCATATGTTATTATATAGGTGATCACAACGGATTTATTCAAAGTACTACGAACAAAATATGGTGTAGGATATGAACAATTTATATTTGAAAAGATAACAGTGGTAGTTGGAGATATCACATTGGAAAACCTAGGACTCGATGACTCTGATTTGAGGACAAAAATGTGGCAAGAAGTTGATATAGTCGCGAATTTTGCAGCAGTCATCGCGTACATGGGCAGGTATGTATTATTCATCGGCTATTAAGTTACTTGGTTTTTGTGTATGCGGCTATTAAGTTTGAAATTGGGATTTCTGGTTGGTTTTGTGAGAGATGGATGGAGAGGTTAGGGTTAACTGAGAAGGGACCGGGCCTACATAGTTGACGAAGACAAAGATGGTCTGCAAAATATGTGGCAACTTATAATTGAGTAGAGAATCTTAATATATATTGTCATCAGATGCTGATGAACAAAGATTTCTCAAATGGATGATGTTAGATGTTATTTTTTTAGGTACGACTTGGAGTTGGGTGTGAATGCATTAGGAGCCAAGCATGTTTTGGATTTTGCTAAGAAGTGCTTGAGACTAGAGATGCTTCTCCATGTATCAACTGGTAGGTTTTTTTTTATTTCTTACTTTCGCATTTTTGAAATGGACTTGTGAGAGAATTTGAGGTAGGTATGACTCTTACAATAAAACAAGAATGTATCATTGCGTAACGAATTCAACGAGACAAATGCAATTGTCAAAACAAGAATATATCATTCATCCGTGATTGGATTTGAACAATTCTTTGTTCTAAATTGAAGAATTCAACGAGACAAATGCAATGGTGCGTCTATCTCCAGAGTTTGACAAGTCAAACTCAAACCGGTCCAAAATTGGTTTCAATCTCCTGAAACGGGTCCCATCCACCCATTTATAAGAACTCGTGGCCGACCTATTGAGGGTCTTCGTAAGAAACCTAATGAGACTCGATTTGGTAGTGTGTTCTCAAAGGGTGTTGATTCTCTTTTTTATCTTTCTTTTTTGTGCAAAGGACTCCAAGGGTCATTTACATGGCATTGACATTTTACTAAGACACAACATGAATTGATTAAGCACATACACAACCATTTCCTAAAAACATTTGAACCCTTAAAAGGTTATATAAAGACACTTAATGTATTCTTCGTGGGTTTAATGACAAACGAGATAATTGAGTGCTTAATTTGTATTTGCATATTATAGCTTACGTATGGGGAAACAGGGCAGGACTTGTACTGGAAAACCCTCTACAGATGGGTAATGAAGAAACCTCAACCGATTTATCACCATTAGATATTCTTCAAGTAGAGATGAAATTGGTGAAGAAAAGACTTGATCAACTCAAAGCTGCATTTCTCTCAACACAACAACAAACTGATGACATGAAACAAATAGGCGTCCAGAGGTAGCTAGGGTTTGTGTATTCTTCTTGCTTTTATGTATAACGAGTATTTCATTTTTGTGCTTTATAAATTATAATATTTATTCATTCCATGATACAAATTTATTTTTTAACTTTTTGATATCTATCTCATCAAAAAAACTTTTTGATATCTGAAATTGAGCAGGGCGAAATTGTTTGGATGGCCATACACATACTTGTTCACAAAGGCAATGGGAGAAATGGTAATGGGTCAATTGAGAGGAAATATACCACTTGTTATCATCAGACCAACTGCTATCACAAGTACCTATAGTGACCCATTCCCTGGTTGGGTTGAAGGTATCAGGTATACTACAAATGTAAAATTATTTTGAAATATATAGTAAAAATTAGATATTAGTTCATGGTCAACTTATTGAATTCATTATCACGTCCGGGATTGCTTAAAATATGTTTCGTTCAGAAAACTAAAAAGAAAAAAAATTCTCCCAAAAAAATAGAAGCTACATTTGTGTTGTTTCTAAATAAGCCAGCGCTTTGGGGAAAGCTAAATAGTTTCCGGGGTGTGAAATTTTAAAGGGAATATGTAGAATTTTAGAAATTTTCCGGGGAAATAAATTTTAAGGGGAAATAAAAAAAACACTCCACCTCACCTCACTCTCTCTCCACCTCACCTCTTTGTCTTCTCCGATTAGGTCGCCGCCCGGAGACCATGAAAAAAAAAAAAAAAAATTCACTCTCTCTCTCTCTCTAGAGTGAAATTTTCCGGAGTTTCTAGAGAGAGAGTGAAATTTTTTTTCTGGGGTTTTCCTTCGCCGGAGTTTCTAGAGAGAGAGTGAATTTTTTTTTTTTTTCATGGTCGCCGGCCGGAAAATTTTCCGGCCGGCGACCTAATCGGAGAAGATAAAGAGGTGAGGTGGAGAGAGAGTGAGGTGAGGTGGAGAAGTATTTTGCTTTCCCCCAAATAAAATTGTCAAACAAAATTGACTAATTTTTTACCAAGTCTTCACACCCCGGAAACTATTTAGCTTTCCCCAAAGCGCTGGCCTTCTAAATATTGTGTTTCTACAAAAAGATTGTAAAAATAAGGCCGCGGCTTTGGAGAATAAAGAAAATTCTCCGGGAAATGAAGACTTCTCTTAAAATTAGTCAAATAAGATTGACTTTTATGTTTCTTGTTATTGCTAAGGGGCTTCTAATTTTGGGAGTTCAAAATAAAACAAATTTTAGAAGGCTCCTTTATCTCATCACCTCTCTCTACCACCTCATCTTCTCGCCACCTCATCATCTTCTCCGGCGAAAATTGTCGGCCGGCCAATTTTCCGGTCGGCGACCTTCTAACATATTTTTTTTTCTCTCTCTCTAACACTCCGGCGAAGGGAGGCCTTCGCCGGAGGTCTGGTCTGTCCGTGAACAGACCTTGGAGGTCTGTCCACGAACAGATCTGGTCTGTCCATGAACAGACCAGATCTGGTCTGTTCATGGACAGACCAGACCTCCGGCGAAGGTCTCCCTTCGCCGGAGTGTTAGAGAGAGAGAGAGAGGAAGAGAGAGAGAGAGGAAGAGAGAAAAAAAATATATTTTTATGTTTGAAGGTCGCCGGCCGAAAAATTGGCCGACCGGCGACCTTCGTCGGAGAAGATGATGAGGTGGCGAGAAGATGAAGTGGCAGAGAAGATGAAGCGGCAGAGAGAACAGATGAAATGGATGAGAACTTTCAAAAAAATGTATTCTGTATTCCCCATAAAAATTTATTCCCCGGAGAATTTTCAAAAAAATCTGGATTCCCTCGAGAATTTATTTTCCGGAGAATTTTCTTTATTCCCCAAAACCGCGACAAAAAAAAATTGGTTCATTTTTCTTTTACCACAAAATCACCACTAACACTACCCACCACAACCATTGTACAAGTCAAATACTTGTAATCAAGCATTTTTGTTTAACACTTTCTATGCTCAAAAAAGCTCTTGAGATAAGCTATACAACTACCCACAAAATTCTCAACCTTAATCATGGTTCGTTCTGGGATTAAAATTCATATATTTTGCATAAATGCAGGACTACTGACAACTACATTGTGGGTTGCGGTCAAGGAAAATTAATGTGCTATGTTGGCAATCCATACGTTGTCTTTGACATGGTAAGAGATAATTTCCTTTGTCATTAATGGATGCTAAAATTTCGATTAAAAATTGTGACATAATTTGAAAAGACAGCCTAATGAGGGAGGAAATTCAACTCGAAATGTGGTGAAGGTCCAAAAGTCAGATCTGGTTGTCAAAGTAAAAAGTATCAGCTTACAATTTTGTATACCACATTTTACGAAGTCGGAAAGTTATCCCCAATATTTCTCATTTTGCATTTTACATGTTTCATGTGTCAGATATACTAATACCCCACTCCGTCCATCTGGAAATTTTAGTTCAAACCCTTCGCTCTTGGATACAAGATGCCTCCTCTTTGCATTTATTGTGATTCTTTCTCCATGAGTATCCTAATTGGAATAGTCTTATTACTCAAAAGAAAGCTATTTCTCTTTTTTTCTCCCCGCGCTTCCTCTTTTTTTTTTAAGAGATGCGGTACCCTAAATCCTAAATAAATTATTGTTCCGATGGAACCTTCTACCGTAGATTGACTGTTGATACACGCGCCAAGCCATTAATTTCTTTCTATTAACTATATATCTTTATTACCAAATCAAATGACCGGACCAGGTAGTTAAAGTTAAGTTAAAAAGATGAATCCCCTCTTAGAAATCATTAAATCCCGTAAATGATTGTTCTGATGTGAAAAGATTGTTTACGTAGAAAAACGAATATGGATTCGCATTCATATGCATGAGAATTATATAGGAACAAAAAGAATCTTTGATTCTCTTTTGAAAAAAGAAAAAATATATAGCTTTCTTTTGAGTAATAAGACTATTCCAATTAGGATACTCATGGAGAAAGAATCGCAATAAATTTGCAACGTTTGGTGATTCAAGTCCTAGTAGTTATCGTCTTTGTTTTTACCCGCATGCCAAATTCGAGTAGACGGATGGTTGATTTTGTTCTTGTCAAAAATAAAAAATACTCCAGATCAAAATACTCGAAAAAAATATGCGGGTAAAATATAAAAATACTCGAAAAAAAATATGCGGGTAAAATATAAAAAAATTGTAATTTAAGTGATCCTTGTTGAGATTTTCTTTGATTTAGCCACCTTGATATTTTCTTCTAGTCATTGTATTTTTCGTTTATATGGATCAAGTACATGATACCCGAACTACATTTGATGGAATTTTTTACTTTTGACATGAAAAGATACCAGCAGACATGGTGGTGAATGCAACAATAGTAGCAATGGTGAATCATGCAAATGAGTTCTCAAAACAATTCATCTATCAATTGTGTACTTCCACAAATAAGGACACCATGAATTGCATTAGGTTGATTGATTATGCTTACAAGTACTTCTCTGATAATCCATGGAAGGGCAAAGATGGAAAGTATGTTCAAATTAGTGAAAAGCCTCGTCCCTTCCCATCTCAAACTACCTTAACAAACCACCTCCATCTCAATTATACCATGCCATTGAAGGTATCTATATCTTTATGACTTTATCCTAATTCCAAAGTGAATAGTGATTTTATCACTTATGAATAGAAATGCTTCCCGTGGCTTAAAAAAAAAATATAATCGGATTTTTTGGAACATCTTTTATTTGTTATTTCTTTCTTTTCAAGTTAGTTTTTGGGAATTTCATTAAAAAAAAAAAGAACATTAGTTTTTGGGAGCGTCTATAGGCACCCCCAAATTACTTTTGGCCCGTTTGTCTCTTCACGTCCTACGGACTGGGGTAGTCTGTGTAGGGGCATGAACAACACGAACTCAAGTCAGTACGAGGCCCTTGGACTGCATAGTCTGAGGCCCACGGAGATTGCCTAGAGAAGGATGGGCTAAGAGGACAAGGACGAGTGCCTTTAGAGGCGATCGAATTTGATCCAAATTTATGTAGATTTTACGAATATTACCTGAGTTGTTGGTGTATCTAATGTAAATAGGAAATGAAATCGATGAATGGGGAAATCAGCAAGTATATAAGTGGTACATGTAATGATATCGAGAGGAAGATTGGTTACGTATTACGGATGGCTGAACTTCTGGGACCTTATGCTCTTTGTCAGACCATGTATGTCTTCTTCACCCTCAACTTAAGGAGATTATTCCATTGTATTTTTTAACTTCTATTAGACTTTTGTGGCTTCAATCATTTCATAGCCAAACATGGTAAAAATAGAGGGCGTTTTTACAACTTACCATTTTCCCGATCTATCAACGCTCTTCCCCATTTCTCTCTCTCTCTGCGTGTAGTCTAAGGTTGAGAGAACGTGTTCTCGAATGACTATTGAAGAGATTACAGTTTGAGTGTTATTGTTTCTAGCTAAAAGGTTAAGAATGTTTTGTCATATTTATATGCGTGCAGATTCGATAACACAAAGACAGAGAATCTAAGGAAGTTATTGACTAGGGAAGAGGCAGAGACATTTAATTTCGATAGTAAGGAGATAGACTGGGAGGAGTATTTGATGAATATTCATATCCCTGGTCTTGTCAAATACGTAATTAAGAATGTCGATCGACCTAATAACGACAAAAATGCTATTATCGAAAAAGGTTTGTCCAAATTGTAGATCAGCAGTGGTTTCTGATACTTATTTTATTATTTGCGCTTGTATTTGTGGGAAATGCATGTCTATCCAAACTGTAGATCAACAGTGGGTTCTGAATTTATTATCCTTATCTTTATTATTTATGCTTGTTTTTGTATGTCTTATTTAACTAATTGTCAAATTATCTCATCAAAAAAAAAAAACTAATTGTCAAATTTAAGATGTATTTGATTAATTGTCGATCCATGTGTTTATTTTCTTGATCTATGTATTTTAGAGCAAAAGAAACATTATGTTTTATGTGACAAAATCATTGTAATAAGAGGGACGATATAGTAATGGCCGATAATGTTATTGGATTTGTAAAATTCGTATTTTAATTTTATACGAAAATCAATTATGTGCTTCAACACAATGATTTTTGCAAAAATCAACTATTTTGGTTTTGAGTTTATTCTCAAGAATACATTTTGGTGGGTGATCTTGTTTGAATATCTTGACAATATTTTCTAAATATGTCATATTTCTAGTTTGTTTTCAAAATCTATTTGATTTTAAAAATGTCTGAGTGAGAATATTACATAAATTGACAAAGACGTCTATAAATAAAAAAAATGGGAACATAAATGGCATATCTTTATTTCAGCTCACTTTTATTTTAAATGGTTTTCTAATTTATTTTACAATTTTTGTGTTTTTGGTCCAAAATTTAGGTGATAACGGTATTTGGTTCAACCCCACACCAATGAAACAAACTAGTCTAAAAAAATTAGAGATTTGATCCAAAATACAGATCGATATGTACAAGATCAGATCTCTGGGAATTCGGTTTTCTTTTAATCCCCCTAATTAACCGCTCTGGGAGTTCATTTTTCATGATGTATGAATGTTGTGTAACGACTAACGTAGATCGTAGTCGATTTCTCAAAAAAAAATATACACTTTCTAGTTGATCTTAGAAACTCCAATATAAGAGCTTCATCATAATCAGCAAAATAACTCATCTTCTTTCTTTTTTTAATTTCAACTGGTTCCTCATCCCTCACCAAATTTTTTCACCTTGGCGGAACTTCATCATCTTTATTGTGGTTCATCATCTTTCTCATTCTTGTTATCAGGTTTCAAAACTAAATGTAGAACTTTTTATTTTTATTTTTATTTCACTAATAATGATTGTTTTTCCTTTTTTCTTGGTTGTGTTTTCACCATAAATAGAGCTCTCTTGTATTCTTGGATTTGTAGCTATGGGTAACCTAAATCAAAATTAAAATTTGCCCATCTTTTGTGGTAGATTGTGTGGTTGTTTGGTGTGGTCACACTAGTTCAAAACCCACCGTTAGTACCTTTTCCAGTTTATTTCTTTCAGGTGATGCAGAATTGTTAAAGAGTATAGTTTTTAATTTGTTCGGTTACACTCTAAGACATTCTTTTACACTTTTGATAATGTATTTTTATTGAGTTGTAATTTAAACCAAAAGCTCTTCTGGTACCTTATTTTTTCAGAAAATTTGGATAAGTGTGAGAATTGTGACACAAACATTAACTTAAAATTGTCACCCACTATATTTTGCAAGTCCATACGACAGTAGAAGTTCATTTTATAGTGTGTAGGCTAGCCTAGTCTAACATAGAATTCCGGTTCCGCCCCTAAATATGTGCTTTTGTAAAACATAATATTTTTTTTTGCTTGTGCCCCTTTCTCCATGTGTCTCATTTGTAAAATGGTTGGCCTTTAAACACATCGGTACAAAAATGGCTTGTAAGGAGGTGCCTCAAGCAATAGTGGGGGCGTCCATTTAACTTCCCCTAATCTAATACAGAGATGTGGTCAGAGTGTGAAGATATTAGTCCGACGGTTGAGATTACCTCTTACAACCCGAAAACCCGATCCAACCCCATCTGATTAAACATAACAGTTAGCAATGATTTCAACCCCCCATTCGTCTTCCCATACGTTCATATTCCTCTGTTAATTACACAAATCAAACCTCCCATGATCATCACATTTAATACTACTTGAATCTCTCTCTCTCTCTCTCTCTCTTTCTGTGCATGTGTATATAAATGGAACCCACCAAGCAAACTCCTCACACACCTCTCCTATCCCCATCTCAAGCTCGTCACCACAACCATAATTAGTGATCATGGCATTCAACCAGTCAGTTCTTGTACTCTTTCTAGCTTCAGCTCTCATGCTAAGTTCCTCAAAACTACTCGTGATAGCGAGGGTTTTGACTACACCCGTTAACGTTAACGAACCAGGGGACAACCTAGCAACCCGTCTCAACGGGGAAGGCAATGGTGGGATGGGAGAATGTTGGAGTGCACTTCTCGAGTTACGCTCGTGCACAAATGAAATTATACTTTTCTTGGTTGATGGAGAAGCTTATCTCGGACTTCCTTGTTGTAGAGCTATACGTATTATAACACGCGAATGCTGGCCTACTATGCTTACTTCCCTTGGTTTCTCTTCCGAAGAGGGTGACATTTTACGTGGTTATTGTGATACTTCGTCCTCACCAGTTGCAGCTCCTCTCTCACCAAAAACCGCCACGCTCCCCCCGGTGCAATCTCCTGCTCAGGCACCTGTTTTGGGTTTAAGTCCATCCATTGTGGTTGCATAGAAAACTGAAGACATTAGTAAAAGAACAATAATAATAGGGTGCCAGTGATCTTCTACTTTATATTATTAGGGTTTTAGTATATTAGCTTTTGCTGTTTATTTGGGCCTTTATGTTATTATGATATTAATAGAGGTGTTTGTTTTCTCTCTTCAATGGATCTAATCTTACACTTATCTTACACCAACATCCTGTGTTATCATCTTTCATTTACTGCAGTATATACTTAGAAAGAGAATGCAAACAAAATGAGTATAAAATACAAACTGGTCTCTGATTTACATTCTCTCTCTCTCTTTCAGTTTCTATCTTTGATGGTAATTTGACTAAGATACAAATTTACAAAGTGACATTTACATCATAATCAAATCAAGTAAATGAATTTAAAACAAAACAAGATTTTGCAAATTCTAGGAACAAGAAAAAAACTGCATGAATCGGAACCCTCCAACTACTGCGAAGATAACTATTTCACTGTTTTTCCTGCATCAACGGACGAGACAATTGGACGAGGCGGGTGTCTAAAAGGTTCCGAGGAACGCAAATTAAAACCCTAAACCCCAGACCAATATACATACCTCAGTCGGTTTCTATTCAGGATCTGATAGAACGCCCCTATCTTCTAGCTCGGCAAGGGTAAAAGTAAGAGCCCTTTGTAGCTTCTTCTGACTGAATACCTCTACCTCAGCCATGAAACTGGCCATCACGGGACGGTGATCAGAGAGTGTCTGCTCAATCCTCTTGTACTTCAACAGTTTCATTCCCCTTCCACTTGAAAGAATCCGGTCGCACCTGAATTTTGAGCTAATGTTAGAAATAATTCTAGAAAAAGCATGAAATCGTATAACAGTTTACCACATGTAAACATGAAATTGATCATCGTAGTAATTGTAGGAAATCAAAATATAAACTGATTAATAATTTTAACATACTAAGTACTAACCAGCCCCTGCAAATTGAACTTAGTTTCTACGTTCCATCATCATTGTACATATATTAAATAAAGAGCTTCTCGTGAAAGTGATCAAACGACTACTAAATTAGAGCAGACAGGTATATAGATATACCATGAAATAAACACTTAGAACACAAAATTGAACTAATAGAAAACAAGATGAAATAAGAGCCATCAACTTAGTTAATAGTTGTATACCATGCAGGAGTTCGCCTCCCGGCTTTGGGATCCTCTCCCACATAGTTTTCTGAGTGGACCTCATACTTGTATGTTGGAGCAAAATTCAAAGCACCTTCTGTCCATCCATCAAATACCCGACCTTTTCTCAGTTGTCGAACAAGCTGCAAGAACAAAGCGGAGAAACCTCATTTAAGTAATCAGTTCAAGTTTTAACATATTTAGAATTATTAGAAATATGAATAAGGTGCAGAAAAGACATCTAAAATGTGCTTCTCTGCCTTCACATTAGCCTGCCATCTCCACCGTTGTTTATTGCTAAGTACTCACAAGGGCGTGTGTGCACGTTGCTAGACTCCTAGAGCATAAAACATGTTCGCTTAGACCACGGATCAAAGTCCAGTTTAGGTTCCCATTGTTTGAACCATATCCCATACTATACATGACCCCATGTATATAATAACCGTTTGATTCGAATAAATAAAACTGAAAGGGGGGGAAATGATTCGTGATTCAATAATTTGTGTTAGAATTCATAGAAAGCACTGATCTTGAACCACTGTTGTACTACGATACATTATTTTACATGCTTTATTACAAGTTCCATGATTAGAAGTTAAAAAAGCTTTTCACGAAGTACCATGCAACCTGTCCTTGAAATAAGTATAAAATAAAAATACCTGGTCTTTCTCGAGCAACGTAGACCAATCTTTTTTGGATATCAGTTCTCTTGTTTTCTCATATGATAAATTGATACGATAATTAAGATCTCCAAGCCAGATTATTCTCCTGAAAATGCAGTAATTGAAATTAGAGTGGAGTTTCTGAAACTTAAAGTATTAATACAAGGACATCTGGTGGAGTTCTTATTTGCTTACTCATGATCATAGATGCTCTTGGGGAAGCCAATTTCTGATGCCGGATAAAACTGGGTTCTCCTATGTATTTCTTTTACATCTGCATTTCTACGAGTTTCATCCGCTTCCTTTTCACCTGAAGTTAGGTGAGAACAGATGAAACAAAACAGTGTCTGATAAATAGACATGCTGACAGCTACTGATCCCTGCAAGAAATAAAAGCCATCAAAATACTCCTGGGAATAGAAAACAATATGAAACAGACAACAAAAGTAACTGGCATGACTACTTTAGGCCCTATCTGTTAAATGTTAAATCAACCAATTAGCTCAAATTCTATCTATGCCTATTTTATTCACTAAATAGACCCTTAACTAAATATTTAAAGCTTACCAAATGTGTGATAGTGTTATAACGAGGAAAAAGAAAGTATTGATTACAACGGGAAATGAAACTAACTTTTTACCAATATAACCAATTCTGATAATGCCTCTTTTATTCAGTAAAGAGACCCTTTACTAAATATTTGGAAGTTTACCAAATGCCGGATAGTGTTATAACGAGGAAAAAGAAAGTATTAATTACAACAGGAAATGAAACTCACCTTGTTACCAATATAACCCATGACGCCAACACCAACTGTAGAAACCTTTACATTCTGAATGTGCCTCCGCAATGTTCTTCGGACCCATATAGAAAGGAAAACCCCAACCATTTGTTTGCTAACTATCCTTACATAAGGAGATCTTCTTCTCCGACGTATAATAGATTCGAGATCAAGCTCTGTAAGCAATGCTATCTCTGATGACCTTGTGTTATCCGCATTATGTGATTTAAAAGAGCTGTATGTTTTAAAGGACTTAAATGTTTTGAAGGAATTTGGTCTGTCTAAAACACGCTGAGGTAGTAAGTCTAACGGTGGCTCCGGCCAGCTCAAACCCATCCTTTCTGTCCCACTAAGTGATTTCATTAATCTCCCCTTTTGATGGGGAACCAATGCTTCCGAGTCCTCTGGACAACCTTCTAACCGGAGATAATTTAACCTGTCTAATATTTTCGGGAAAGAAAACTGTCTCCCTAAATAATGTCCGGTTGATGTAACTGGATTACCATTTTCAGTTGAATTTGAAACCCAGTTACCTACATACTCGTTTCCATTGGGACTGGGTACATCCTTGAGTTCAAACAAACTGCTAGAGTCATCATCCAATGGATGAACTTCTTCCTCCTCCTCACTATCTGTTTCAAACATTTCTTCATCTTCAATGTCTGGGATATCATCCAAAGGCCTGAACTTTGATGGAGAAGGAGGATCACTATAGCATTTAAGCTTCGCCTTCTCAGGCCTAAATGTATTTAGTGTATCACGAATTACAGATTCCCATTTCTGAACTGGTCGATTATCCTCTGCACCAAAGATGTTACCAGCATTTAATGGAACAATTTCTTGAAGGCTGCAAGAATTTTCAGAAAAAAAATCCTTAGAACTTCGTCAGATACAAATTCACAGGTTCTTATAATAAATGGGTTGCTTATCTGTAAGAAATTAGGAACGGACACTTTCAATATCAAAACTAAACCCTGTTTTAAGTCGAACCAAATTCTATAAGTGCTCAGGGATTAGAAATTACCCAAGCACGTATACATCAGCAGGATCATCTACATCCAGCCACTCCTTGATTTCTAGGTCATCAGTTGGCAGTTTTCCTCCAACATTCCACGTTCCAACACAAATCCTAGGAACACAAACACGACAGATTAGTGAAGGCTACTGATAAAACATAGATTGCCTACAAATGTTTTCTATACTGGTTTGGTAGTTGACGTTTTTACATCCAGTAAGCATTCCAACATGACTACGTAGTTAGTAGTTTCATAAATGATTGTAGAACCAAAGAAGGAGCATGCCTGAGATCTTTGTTGTTTATATATTGTGCGCGGGTGGTCTCTGAGTTCCGTCTTCTCCTCCTAGGACGACTCTCAGATGAAGTCCCTACAAGAAAGTCATTTAATCATTAAGACGATGTAGCATAGAGGAAACTCAACAATGGGATGTCAGGATGAGATTGCACAGAATTCAATGATATAGATGTATTAGGAAGAAAAACCCATTTTAAGATAAAATAGAAAACAACAACTACTTCAGACCTCTGATAAATTCCAGCATAACAAACAGCAAAAGTGACGCATTGTTAAGATTGTATGGGTTCCACTTACACTTGAAAAATAGAAAGAAATCCCAGCAAAAATCAAATTTAGTCTTCCCGAGAAAAGGATTCTTTTACAATCAACTTAATCGAGCAGTGTCTTATGCATTAAAAAGCAGAGAAAACCAACCTCAAAGCCATAATAATAGCAAGAAATCGTTATATTTCTGACTCTTAAATGCAGTAGCTCACTTAATTGCTTATGCAATTTAAGGCTTAAGTGAAAGTCTTGTGATCAAATTGGAAACCCATAATTACGATTACCATGTTCACAAACCAAAATCCATTAAAATGGATAAGAAAAATGTGAGTGCATTGGAGAATAAAACATCTCACAGTTACAGACATTACCTTTAGATTCAATATGATCTTCAAGGTCCTTGTTCCCAAACCTTGATTCTTGTCCCCAGGCGCCAACATCTATTAATAAAACAAAAGAACGAAAAAGAACACCAAAACAATTAGATAATGTGTTCGCCTACTGAATATGATACAAAGCGTTAAAGGGGCCGTGCAAATCGGCATTATGAATTATGGATCTGAAAATATAAATTTAAAGAGAAATATCAAACTGAATCTTCTGATTTCAAATTATAGAATTGAATCTTCTAAAAAAACAAACAAACCAAAGGAAAATTGGGGTTTTCAAATTTTTTTTTTTTGGAAGTACCTTCAGTATCGGTGTCATAATCGGTTTCACCATCATCAGTATCAGCACTAAAATCAGATTCAATAGGGTTGATATTGAGCAATTTCCTTAGAACAATCTTTGGCCAGATAAGCTGTAGGCATGAGCAACCGAAACAATAGATTTCAACCCAATTCCTCTGCAAATTTTAGTCCAGTAGTATCAAAGAGGACAAAATCGATACTAACAATAATAATAATCCAAATTAAAAGAAAAAGAAAACCTAGATCGAATAACAAAGTACCTCTCGTTGTTTTCTTGAAAGACTTGGCTTCATCTGTATTTAATCAAGTGAGAGAAAGAGGGGAGTGAAATTGATAGAAGAGAAACCAATTTAGTAGTATCAATTTTGATCTAGAAAGATCAAAAACAATAAGAACAAGGTTGAGAGAAGAGAGATGAAATTGAGAAAATGAATTAGAAGAGTGCATATAGAGGTTGACAAAGAACTGCTAGTCAGTCGCAAAATAACTATTTTTAGAGAGAGAGAGGGTCAAAATATGAAGCCTCCTTGAGAGTGGTAGTTGTCAATCGTGGCTCCTTAAGTCCTTGTTACCTACTTTAGGGTTTACTAATTCTCATAAACCATAAATAATACTAGTAGCACTTTCTTTTTTACTTTATCTTTATAAAATCATTGCTTTTTTCTTTATATAGAAAACAAGATCACTACACGGCATTGGTACATAAAAGAAGATATAATAGATATATCTAGATTCATAAATTGGATAAGCACAATGACAAATTGATTTATGACATCTTGAAGTCTGATTTTCACTTTCATGGAGATGGAAGATGGTATTGGGAAAACAAACACAGTCTAAAGCTTAGTCATAACTGAATTTCAAATATCAACCAATTCTCAACAAACTTCACAACAACCTTAAACTAATTTGTTTTGTAACTAACTTGTAACAACTCTTTTCTGTTTCTGTAACAACTCAGCTATGACTCTATAAATAGCTGAGTTCTCTTCATTTTAAGTTAAGAAATGAAATAATAGCAAAGCTTCCATTAATGGATTCCTTCAAATTCTATTATGGTATCATGAGCCAAAGCTCTTAAGCTTCTGGTTATTCGATCTTCCTTTTTCAGTAAGATTTCTATCTCTTCTTCTTCTCAATTTGTCTGCTAAAAACACGAACAATGTCAAATTCTTCTTCGTCTTCTTCATCTTCTAGTTTTATTTCGCTTCCAGCGCCTCATCAAATCGTCAATCTTGTTCCAATTAGATTAACTTCTGATAACTATATCACTTGGAAATCTCTTTTTCTACCAGTATTACGAAGGTATGGTGTTTTAAACCTTGTAGATGGATCTTCATCTTGTCCAGAAAAGATCATCTTTGATAATAATGGAATGGAAATTCCAAATCCTGCTTATTTTGAATGGATTGAACGAGATCAAACTCTTTTAATTTGGTTAAACTCATCACTTTCTGAGAATCTTCTTCCCTATGTTGTTGGAGTTTCATCTTCTAGAGAACTCTGGTTATCTCTTGAACATAAGTTTTCATGGCTTTCTACTTCTCATGTCTTACAATTACAGTCTCGACTTCAACAACTCAAGAAAGGTTCTTCATCTATGAGTGTTTATCTTCAACAAATCAAGGAAATTGCTGATCAACTTGCTGCTGCAGGTGCTCCATTTCCTGATAAACATCTTGTTGTATTAACTTTAAAGGGATTAACATCAGAGTATGAATCATTCAAAACATCTGTCTCTATTCGAACTCCTCCTGTTACTGTTGATGAACTTCATAGTCTTCTATTAAGTCATGAAGTTTCAATTCATGAGTCACAAGTTGTTCAAAATCCTCTTCTTATTGAGACGCCAAATCAAGCCTATATGGCTCAAGGTTCTTCTTCTTCTCCACAAGTCTATAATGCTCAGAGTTCGATCAATTACCAGTCTCAATCCTCTAACAGAGGACGAAATCAATATAATAGGGGCAGAGGTAGAGGTAAACCTCATTATTCCTCTGGAAATCATTCACAAAGTTCTCAAGATTCATCCTCTTCAGACAGACCTATTTGTCAAATATGTCAGAAAGTTGGGCATCTTGCTATTGATTGCTTTAATCGATTGAATCTCAGCTATATTGGGAAAACACCACCTGCTAAACTGCATGCTAAATATGCTGCTCCTTCTAATAATTCTCCTAGCTACTGGTATGCTGACACAGGTGCGTCTACACATATGACTGCTGATCTTTCTAACATTCAATCTGCAAACCAATATCAAGGACATGACAGAGTTCACATTGGTAATGGACAAGGTTTGTCTATCTCTAACATAGGTTCTTCTTGTTTTAAATCACATGATCATCTCTTCAAGTTCAATAACATATATCATGTGCCTGATATTTCTGAAAATCTTTTATCTGTTTTTCAATTTGCTAAAGATAATCAATGTGCTCTTACTTTTACTGATACTGAGCTCACTGTGAAGGACAAGAAATCAGGGAGGACTCTTTTCCAAGAGCAACCTAAAGATGGAACCTATCCCTTGTCACTTCATAAAGCTGCCTCTTTAAATACTCACAAAGCTGCCTCTACACATCCTGTTGCTTTTGTCTCTCAGTCTATTTCTCCATCACTTTGGCATCAAAGACTTGGACACCCTTCTCTTTCAACACTTCACAGTATCATCAACACCAATAATCTTCCTCTCAACAATAAAGACTTCACCTTCTTCTGTAGTGAATGTCAATTAGCTAAGGCTAAGAAGCTGCCCTTTCAATCTTCTTCTTGCAAGACCACTGCTGCCCTGCATTTACTTTACATTGATCTCTGGGGTCCTTCACCAGCTACTTCAATCAGTGGTTATAAATACTTTGCTACTGTTGTTGATGATTTTACTAAGTATTGTTGGATATTACCTCTTTCTAATAAATCAGATTTCTTTCTTTCATTTGTTGCTTTCAGTAAAAGAATAGAAACTGCATTACAATCTAAAATCAGATTCATTAGAACTGATTCAGGAGGGGAATTCACTAGTAATGCTCTTGAAGAATTTCTAATTTCTCAAGGTATTACACATCAATTTTCATGTCCTCACACACCAGAACAAAATGGCACTGTTGAAAGAAAACACAGACATATTTTGGAAACAAGTAGGTCTCTTCTCTTTCATTCTCATGTTCCTACATCATATTGGGTTGAAGTGTTTCAGACCTCTGTATTCCTTATCAATAGAATGCCAACTGAAACTTTGAATAATGTTTCACCCTATCAAAAACTATATGGTAGTCCACCCAACTATAGCTATCTTAAGGCTTATGGGTGTCTCTGCTTTCCTTGGTTAAAGCCTTATGCTCATAATAAGCTTGAACCAAGGAGCATCCCATGTGTCTTCATAGGGTACAGTCTCAATCATATGGGGTTTAGATGTCTTGACCCAGCAACAGGAAGGGTCTATACTTCTAGACATGTAACTTTCAACGAACAATGCTTTCCTTTCTCAACACTCAAGGCTGGCTCAGATAAAGTTGTCTCTCCTATCTCTAATCCATTATTTTCAGCCAATTTTGAATCAAATACTACTCCTTCTACTCCAACTACTTCTACAGCTGATACTACTCCACCTACTCCATCTGCTTCTATAGCTGATACTCCCCCTACACCTATTCCAGTTGCACCTGATCACTCTTTGCCATTATCTCCTATGCACACGGTTGCTGGTCCTACCACTTCTGACCAATCTGCCTCTATTCTTCCTGATCACTCATCTACTGTGTCTTCTTCTTCTTCTCAGCCTGACCCTTCCATTCCACATAATACTCATCCAATGCAAACAAGGGCAAAGCAGGGAATTTTTAAACCCAAAATCAATCTATTTACTGCTACTAAACACCCTCTCCCAAAGGCTTTAATCTCTAAATGCTCTGACTTAACTCCCACTTGCTATACTCAAGCTGCCAAACAAGAGAAGTGGAGAGAGGCTATGACAACTGAATTTAATGCTTTGCTACAGACAAAGACTTGGACATTGGTGCCTTATACTGGTAATGAAAATCTTGTGGGGTGCAAATGGGTTTATAAGATCAAAGAAAGGGCAGATGGTACAATTGAGAGGTATAAGGCAAGGCTGGTAGCTAAGGGCTTTCATCAACAATCTGGGATTGACTATAATGATACTTTTAGCCCTGTAGCTAAACCATCCACAATAAGAGTTATCTTATCTCTTGCACTTCACTTTGATTGGGACATCACTCAGCTAGATGTCACCAATGCTTTCCTTCATGGGACTCTTAAGGAAGAGGTCTTCATGGAGCAACCACAAGGGTTTATTGACCCTGACAAACCTACTCATATTTGCAAATTACAAAAATCCTTGTATGGCTTGAAACAAGCTCCAAGAGCCTGGTATGAGGAATTAGTTCAAGCTCTATTAGGTCTGGGTTTTCAAACAGCCAAGTCTGATTCAAGTCTATTTGTTCTTAAAACCAAGGCTGACATTGTCTATCTTCTTGTTTATGTGGATGACATTCTAATTACTGGTAGTTCCTTATCTCTTAATCAAGATATTATTAATCAACTTAAGAGTTCCTTTGCCATGAAAGACCTTGGTTCTTTACACTATTTCTTGGGGTTGGAAGTTTTCAGAGATAAGCATGGTATCTTCTTATCTCAATCCAAGTATATTTTGGATCTTCTTCAAAAGACTGATATGCAAGGAGCAAAACCATGTAATACTCCTATCTCCACCTCAGAGAAACTTGATCATTTCTCTGGTCCTCTACTTGAAGACCCCACAATTTTTCGATCCATGGTTGGTGCACTCCAATACCTTACTTGGACAAGGCCTGATATAGCCTTCTCAGTAAATCAAGTATGCCAATTTATGCATAGCCCAAGGGTTCCTCATCTAACTGCAGCTAAGAGGATTCTTAGGTACTTAAAAGGAACAATAACTCATGGAATTCAATTTACTAAAGGTCCAATTTCACTTAGTTCATACAGTGATGCTGATTGGGCTGGTGATTACAATGATAGAAGATCCACAGGAGGTTATGTAATTTATTTGGGTTCCAATCCAATTTCATGGAGTGCCAAGAAGCAATCTACAGTGGCTCGATCCTCTACTGAATCTGAGTATAGATCCTTGGCACATACGGCTGCTGAGATTACTTGGCTTACTTATCTTCTTAAGGATCTTCGGATCTTTCTTCATGATGTTCCATCTATTTTGTGTGATAATATTTCAGCTATCTCACTGGCCTCAAATCCTGTTTTTCATGCTCGAACAAAGCACGTTGAGATAGATTATCATTATGTTCGAGAGTTGGTTACTTCTAAGCTTCTTCAGATTCTCTATGTGTGCACACAAGATCAGGTTGCTGATGTGTTTACTAAGGGACTCTCTTCTGTTCGATTTAGTATTCTTCGAGCTAAGCTTTCAGTTCGGTCTTCTCCCTTCAGCTTAAGGGAGGGTATTGGGAAAACAAACACAGTCTAAAGCTTAGTCATAACTGAATTTCAAATATCAACCAATTCTCAACAAACTTCACAACAACCTTAAACTAATTTGTTTTGTAACTAACTTGTAACAACTCTTTTCTGTTTCTGTAACAACTCAGCTATGACTCTATAAATAGCTGAGTTCTCTTCATTTTAAGTTAAGAAATGAAATAATAGCAAAGCTTCCATTAATGGATTCCTTCAAATTCTATTAGATGGGGCTTCTCGATTGCGAAGTGGGTGTCCACTACACCGAGACCGAAGACCGTTCTAAAACTAATTGGTAAGTGAGTGGACTTCTTATGTTTACAGAATTATTTTTTCATAATCAATGGAACAAGTTGGCATGCAGAAAGCAGAAAAACAATGTGAGTATAAATGATAACGATTACGTAAACTAATTCCTATAATGTAATACAATACTTTATTGTTTAGTTTGGTCATAAATAGAACTGATGGAGAGTGATTTTGTCTAGAGATTATTTAATTCGTGTTTCCAAGTGAAATGCAACAGCAAACGCATCCACTCCAAGTTTTAAGGTTTTCTTCCCAAGAGGAAGATCTTATTCTACTAAAAATGTGATTACTAATGTAAATTTATGTGCCAAACATGATTTTGGAATTGTATGATTAACACTCGCGTTTTATTATGGTGTGTCAATCATGATCTTAGTTTTTTTTTGACAAAAATAGTAATTTAAACAATAAACTCAATTACTAATTACAGAGGAGTATACTCAACTACCAAGTGACGAGAGAATAAGGTTAAACACACTAAGTAATAATTAATATCAATTATTCGACACTTGAGCGACATTCTATTTTTGTGTGCCAAACCGCGTCTTTTACAGAAATAAGTAGGACCATAGGATAAGCGCAATTGCCGATGATTGAGAGATAAACTCAATTACCAATTAATAACTAAGGGATGTGCTGGAAAAAAAAAACTAATAATAAGTAACAAACAATTTTGAACTCAAAAGACTAGTAGTTGTGCATCATTCTAAACTAAAGACTGATTATTTTACAATTAGTAATGGTTTCTCCAGATTGTCTTTAAGACAATTATTGGTATTTGGATGTGTTTACCACATTTCAATGACATATGATGTACTTGTATCTCTATAATATGTTGTATTTTGAAGGTATACACCAATCTCAGGACTCACCTCTGACTCAGAGTCAAGATTAATAGTTTTAAAAGGAAATACGGTCCCTTAGCCTCTTTGAAAAGGTATACACCAAACTATTGGCTAATATCTAAACATTTGAAGGAAGGCTTTCTTTTCTCTCTCATTCACAATCTAATGCTGCCTTAACCTAGAATAATTCTTGATCTTGATTATCACAGCCATAAACCTTTTTTCACTATTATGAAGGTAAAATCATTGCAACAGAGAAAAAAAAAAAGTTACAATACTCTTTCAACAAAAAAAAAGGGCTATTTCTCAAATAGCCCTCAACGTTGTGACCAGCTTCCTGCCTGGCCCCCTAAATTAGCAAAAATACCCATATGGCCCCCTTTTCCGTTATCTTTAACTTTCCGTTGCTCTCTCTCCTCCATCTCATTTTCTCTCTCTGCCACATCATTTGACCACGCCACATCATCATCTTCTCCGGCAGGATCGCCGGCCGGCGACCTTCAATTTTTTTTTTTTGTTCTCTCTCTTCTCTCTCTCTCTAAAAACTAATTTTTTTTTGTTTTTTAACTCTCTCTCTCTAGATCTGTAGAGGGAGAGAGTTTAAAAAAAAATAGTTTTTAGAGAGAGAGAGAAGAGAGAGAATAAAAAAAATAAAAATTTGAAGGTCGTCGGCCGGAAATTTGGCCGGTCGGCGACCCCTGCCGGAGAAGCTGATGATGTGGCGTGGTCAAATGATGTGGCAGAGAGAGAAAATGAGATGGAGGAGAGATAGTAACGAAAAGTTAAAGATAATGGAAAAAGGGGGTCATATGAGTATTTTTACTAATCTAGAGGGCCAGGCAGGAAGCTGGTCACAAAGTTGGCCCATTTGGGAAATAACGCAAAAAAAAATATTAAAATCCTATTATCCTTAGTGATTATACAGATTCTACAATTTTTTTCTAACAAAAAGATTACTATATTCCCTGTCGGTGTCCTAGGGGCTGGAAACCCTTGAGGTCTTGAGAAGATATCAATAGGAAGTGATCTATGGTTTTCAGTGTTCATGAAGTAAAAGATTACTATATTCCCTGTCCTAGGGGCTGGAAACCCTTGAGGTCTTGACAAGATTTCAATAGGAAGTGACCTATGGTTTTCAGTGTTCATGAAGTTCTGTGGTTTTCAGGGTTCATGAAGTTTGACCTACTCGAAACTTGTAATTTGATAGCACGGATTGGGAGGATCTGGTTCCTTCTTTTAAACATTGGTTTTTGTGTTCCTTATTGTTTTTCAAGGGATCAAAACAAAGGAGTAAACTTGTTATCACAACAACTATACAATCATGTATATAGTTTGTGTAAATTGTAGCCAGCGTTCTTATTTGGCTTTTTATCTATGGTTATTGCTTATTTTTTTTTGTTGAAATGGATATTACTTGTTTGTTTACTTGCACATGATGAAACCTTCTGAGTAAATGTTTAGGGGAGCAATTGATGTATTAAATCCGATTGACATTATTTTTCAACATAAATGTGAAAGTTAATCATATAATACAAAAGTTATCGCTACACATACAGATCAAGTTACTACTTACTAGTATATGCTTATGGTGTGTTTGGTTGCAGGATTCCTAAGTAGGATTCCTATCAAAAGTGGGATTTGGTAGGAATCATGAATCCTTGGTCTTTTTGGCTACCAAAAATCCTAGGACTCTTGAATCCTAAGGATTCCTAATTCCAAAATTTGTATTGCACCAAAATCCCACCCTACCTCATAAGATTTGCTAGGATTTTGGATTAATAAACCTAAATTTCAAACTTAAAATTAACAAAAATTTATTTCCCTTCTACAAAATTTCATTTTTTTTTTTCAAAAATCATTATTTTTTTTTATGAAAAATCACTATTTTTTTGAAAAATCATTATTTTTGAAGAATAATGATTTTTGAAAATTAATTATTTTGTGGAAGGAATAACTATTTTTTGAAAAAATAATGATTTTTGAAAAAAAAAAATTTGAAAAAAAAAATGAAAAAAATTTAAAAAAATAATGATTTTTGAAAAAAAATAATGATTTTTGAAAAAAAATAATGATATTTTAAAAAAAATAATGATTTTTGAAAAAAATAATATTCTTAAAATAATTATTTTGTAGAAAGAAATAACTATTTTTGAAATTTTCGTAAAAAAGAATAGGTTTCACGAAATTTCAGTTACCGGAAAAAATTAGGTTTCATGAAATTTCAATTACCTTTAGACAATATTTGGATGTGATTTTGTTTTTGGGATATTATTCATGAATTTGAAGGATATTATTTTAATTAGAATCTTATTTTTTAAGAATCCAAATATAATAGACAAACAAACCAAAGGATTTTAAATGAAAGAATCAAGAATCCTAAAATTCTTATTGGTTACCAAACAAACCAAAAGAAACCATTTGGATTCATGAATCCGTGGAATCATGAATTCCAAGGACTCATGAATCCGTGGATTCATGAATCCTGCAACCAAACGCACCATTAGAGTTTTCAACAAAAAAAAAGTATATGCTTAGAGATTACTCCTCTTTAGTGATGCAGTTCAAGTTGTGACTAGTATACGAGTTCAATTATATTTCATCAATTAGAGAATAGATTTTTTCTAATATTAAAAATTAGTTGCACAATATTTATGAGAAATTTTTCTCCATATTTTTTTGTTCATAATAGATACGGAGGAAATATTAAGAACATCTCCAATGAGACCCTCAAACTTTAAAATTTGGAGGGTTACTTAGGATTTTTAGAATTTTTGTCAAAAAAAACATTCTCTAATAAGACAATTTGTTATTTCATCAAAATAAAAACAGGACAACTTGTTAGACACTTTATGATGATGTAGATGCATTTACTATAGAGAGTCTCCAAATAGCCACAGTGAAATTAGATTGTCTTTTCTGAACTTTCTAAGTGTCACCTAGTCCCACTTTAAAATTTTAAATCAATAGAAAACTTTCTTTTTGAACTACTTTTTTCCTATTAAATTTAAGAGTGACATGTGTATCAAACAGAGTTGTCACCGGAGACAAAGAAAATTCAGAGTGTCTCTCTTTTGTCACTTGGAGAGGGAATCTTAGTTAAATAAAGAACATCTCCAATGCAAAACTCAATCTTAAAAACTCTCTCCAATGCAACAATCAACTTAGATCTCTAAGATGATGCGGAGGTAGTTATATAAAGATATCTTAAGAGGACACTCTATTTGTACTTATAGTGTCCTCTTGAGATATCTCTAGTGGTCCAATTCATCAATATCTGAATTTCAACTAAAAGAAATCAATTCTTCATATATTTTTAAAATAACTGAACATTCTTTTACAAAGATAACTACGACAAATAGGTGAATGAATAAAACAAGATTAGAGCTTTACGAATATAACTATTTCATATGAGTGAATAGAACAAGTTTAGAGTTTTGCATTAGAGACACAAAAGAATTAAGGATCTCTTTTTCACCACTTAAAAATGAAAGTCTCAATTAAAACTTGACATGTAAGGCGAATGGGGACTTTTTGAATTTTACATTGAAAATGCTCTGAGCACTCAATTTAAATTCAAAGGATTAATAAGTTTCAAAATTAGATGATTTTTCACTTTTATTTTTTACAATCCGACAAAACGGTGCACAAACATAAAATATGTATCTTCACTCGAGTCGGGACCAATGAGGCAGTGGCACCTACACAAGTGGCCAAACTATGTATCATGCTATTTCTTTTTAGTTTTTCTTTTTTTGTTGAAAGATATTTCCTTTTAGTTGAAATATGTATCATGATGATATTTTTTTTGTTTTTTTTGTTGAAGGAAATATGTATCATGATATTAGGTTAATAGAAACAAACAATCAATAATTACATAGATGAATTGAGACCACTAGATTGTATTATTTCTTCTTATGTGTTCAAGTATTTTTTAACCTAAAAAGAGATAACAGAAGGATACATGACTTCTAGACACTTGAAGTTTGTCGACAAAGAAAAAAAAACACATGAACCCCCAACCACAGCCACAAATAGATTCTCTAAAATTAATTTATGAAAGTTGTTATTAAATAATTCGAAAAGCAAACGGTGGCGGTCCTACCTGAAAACTATGTATGTGTATAATAGAAACATTGATTTAGGGTTTTTGTTGTATGAACTTTCATTTTATTGGAATTTTCTCATAGAGGTGACGCCGTAGCTATCTTGAATTGACCTAAGCATGTTATCGACTTGAAGATCAAATCTTAAATAAGTCTTTTTCTCGCCTACATTGACTTAGACTCGATCTAGGACCATGAAAACCTATGTCGTTGCAAAATAAAACCCACTCACTCTTACATTACAATTGAATGAATGACTACACAAACAAAAAAAATATGTTTCAAAAGTTTGGTAAGTGTACAAGTTATATCTGCAAATGAATGTGGATAAAATAACCTTCATTTTAATATATAAATACAAGCTAAAATCTATGGCAAATTTAATTATTATTATATTTAAATTTGGAAATTTCTCACAATAACAGCACAATAATAGTATCCAAATTCATTATAGCAATAATAATAATTCCTATTATTATAATAACTATTTAATTGTTATTATGATTATTCTTATTCTTAATGACAATAATAATAATGTTATTATTATTGTTGTTATTATTATAACACTATTATTTATTATTATTATTATTGGGCTTCTGGAGTCAATGAAAAGGGGTGTCAATATGACATTCGTGGGCTACTCCCCTCATGATATATTAGGTATCTGGCCTTCTGTTCTACTAAAGAGATGTTATATAGGCACAAACAAAGTTAGCGCTAAAAGTGCCCTTCACCTTTGCTAAGGCGCCTCCTTTCCTCCTACATTTTCCCTCTCCCCCTATCCTAAAATACCACTTCTGGAGGCGCCTTTAACACTTTTCCTACATCTCCCATTCTTGAACCAAGTCAATCATTAAACCCACACCAAATTATCTAGATATCTAAATTTCCTTTAGTTAATAGGAGCCCTGATTTCATATGCTCCATAACTGTTCATCGTCCATTTGAGTTACTTTCCCTCGTTCATTGTGTCATTCAGATTTCGTCTCTCAGAAATCTCTCTTTCTACCACCAAGTTTTTATTCACCCTCCTTAAAATTTAATGTTCATCAACGAATTTATTTAGGACTTTAGGCTACTCTAATTCTCTATAAAAAACTGATTCGTTCTTAACTACTAAAGCACATCAACTTCATTCATTCGGTTGTTAATTAACCCAAGTGTTCCTCCTACATTATTCAACATTTTTTATGATTCAACATATAGAGTGGACTCGCAACACTTTAGAAGCAAACAATCGGTTTGACAACTCGATTTAGCCCAATATCGAAGAGTGAAACTCTTTTGATTGTTGTAATATATACAGGGATGGGAATACAATGTTATTATGGGACTATTACATTTCTTCCTTGATTGTTTATTATATGTTATTTTTTAATCTTATACAAATGTTATATGAGATAAATCGTAAACAAATTATGATACGAATGTTGATCTAGGCCAACAAATATTGGGGTACATATAAGATATACCTAAATTGCAATAGTCAAGAATGAACAACTATTGTTTCTTACTTGATTCGAGTTCTGCACTTCAGTAAAATTTTGGCTATGATTGTAACATGTTCTGATTCTGGCTATAATTTCTCTTTTCTTCTTTTTCTTCTTCTTCTTCACTCGCACTTCAGTAATATGAGCACAAATTTAATCTTGACTACGACCTGTTATAATTCTGGTTATACTTTCTCTTTTCTTCTCCTTCTTCTTCATTCACTCAAACAGGTAATAATGTTCATGTTGAAAGAAAAATGAAAAAATCATACCTGTGTTACTGAGTGAGAATCTCATATATAAGATGGAATGTTGCTTTAACATTAATCATTTATCTATGATAAAATAGATAAATCACAAGAACTGAATAATCAAGCGCATAAATGTTGTCTTTTTTGTAATAAAGTTCTTTATTATAAATAATCAATTCATGCATCTCCATATTATATGATTCTTATATGTTCATTCACCATTTAAATTTATTTTTTGTCGCAGATAAGCTGGAAAAGATGGTAGGTATTGTCTATATATATATATATATATATATATATATATATATACATATATATCATCGCACTATAATTAAGACTTCTACCGCGTTGGAGGGCACGAGCTATGCCTAGTATTATACAAAACAAAATGTTTGTCTCAGCAAGATCTAATCTTCACCATCTGAAGGTACCAATTAACTTTTCCCTCATTCCGTGGTAGGGTTCTCATAATTATTTCTTTTTAGGCAACATTGTGATTAAATCGCTCAATAATTCATTCCTCTGTTAATTCTACTCTAGTCCAATAATGTTCCCAATTATGTTCCTCTTCCCCATTTGTGTCTCTCTCTCTCTCTCTGACCGTTCAAAATTCTTCTCCACGTTTATGTCTATCCACTAATCATATTGTCTCAAATCTTTGAATGTAACTCACGCTCTCTCTATCTTAGGGTTTTATTTAATCTTTGTTATTTCGTAAGAGTTATTTTTCTCTCATTGAACTTTCTCTTTCTTATCTTGCTTCAACTTCTTTGCAGGGAACTCACACACTCTTTCCCTCATTTGAAGCTTAGGTTGTGTTTGATATCAAGGAAACGATTTCATGGAAATAAAAGAGTTTCATGGAAAGTCTTCCACGGAATTTATTCTGTGGAAATAAGAGTTCTTTCGTTTGGTAGTCATTTATTATTTCGTGGAATTACGAACTCTGTTATTTGGTTAACAACTAACTTCTACGAATATAATATTCAATGAAGAGTTTTTATTTACTCTTTATGTAGTCAAAATGATATTTCTACTTTTATGTTGCCAAATTAAATCTTCATCCTTATGCTGTCAAAATTACATTTTTACCCTTATGTTTTCAAAATTATATATTTACCCCTATGTTGTAAAATTATTTACCCTTGTGTCACTTTGCTAATTTAAGAGTAAGAATGTCAAGTTGTGGATAAAACAAGATAAAAATGTAAATTTGACATCTTATAGATAAAAAAGAGATTTCACTAATATAAAAAGGTAAAATTGTCATTTTAATGTAAAAGTGTAGACATGCCATTTTTATAAGATAAAGGAAAGAATGTCATTCAGACCACATAAGGGTAAAAATGTCATATTGATATTATATGAGAGCAAAAATGTCATTGATGTAGACGCAGCGGAATTAAAAGAAAGACGATAAAAGTAAACGAAGAACGATAAAATAACTATAAATAACTGAATAAACTTAAACTTTGATTAACTTTAATGGGGTTTTTCTCTTCAATGTATCATAAACAAAGACTTGACTCCCTTTTATAGATTACTAGACTTTCCTAGATAGACACAAACTGGACTTTCCTAAATAATAGAAACACTAAAAATAATGAAACTTCCTAAACCTAGATTCATTATGAATCATACTTAAATTAGGACTCTTATTAAACTGCTAATCTTTGGTCGACTAGGACATGTTCGTGTGGCCTTGTGGGGCCGTTTGGGATGCGCCTGCATCAGCTCCCCTTTCTCCAGAAGGTTCGTCCCGAACCTTTTCGATGAAGAAAACAATTTGATGCACCCGCATACGATGAGTTTTGCCATACCGATCCGTAATGCCCACTTTTCATGAAATTTCTTGGAAATCCGTAGAAGATAATGATGGACTAGTGAACCCATTAAAATCCGGACCCTTTGACGCGCCAAGATTCGCAAAATCAACACTAGTGAAGAAATATCCAACAAATTGCGACATCGACCGTCATCTTTGAGTTTCAGGAAAGAAATCACAAATACGACCTTCTTTATTGGGAAAACAACAATGAATGTCGTCTTCAGTTCCAATATGAAAACCACCTTGTTTCGTTTCATAACCACCTGAAATAACTGAACAAGGTGTCGACTATCTTCAAACCCGTAGAAGAAACTCGTAGAAGCATAACCAAGTGCGATTAAGATATCGATCTGGAAACATGTAGCGTTGATATGATACTCAAAAACTACCTTCCCACGTTCATCTTCGTGAATTTTATAAACCCGAACTCGATAATCACGTGGAAATTTAGTTACATTCCGAGCCCACATAGTTCCAAAATTTATATGTTTGACATAAGCTCTGCTTTTTCTAGAAGGTATTGTAGCAAAATTACCTATCGCATGAATATTTCTAAGAAATTTCTTATCGAACACATTAGAGACGTGAATGATCAGTCCCATCAATTTGAACACTTCAATAGAATTTGGTTTATCAATACCATGAATCCTCCCCAATACCAGAGTCATTGGCTTTCTTGTATCTATAAGATATAATTGACACATACTAGCAACACAAAAACTAAACCCATCATAATTAAGGCCAAAAGTTTTTATCTTCTCACCAGGAACAATAAGTGGTTCTAGATCTTGTATCATAACAAAAGATGGTTCCTGAAGATAACCTCTATTTGATGGATTACCCATTAACGTAACCCATAAATCTGAACTTTGAAAGATATTTCCAAAAGGAGAAACGCAAGAAGCCAAAGTTCGAGTTTGTGAAACTGTGAAGGCTCCTGGATCCCAAACAAAGTAAAGAATTTCTTCGTCGAGAGAAAAATCATAGTCTTCACTGAGCAAAGGAATGCCTTCTTTAGACGATGATCCAGAATAGAAACTGTACGATTGATTCAAGGGTGTTGTGACCGAGCTTCTGTTATGAATATAGTGAGTACGTTTTTCTTCATGGTAGTTATAAATTAGCCTCAAATTTCCTTGCCCAACTTCTATGGTGTCATATTCACTTCCCTTGGAAGTATACATGGTGGAACTGGCAAAAAAATTAAGCCAATACTTTGGAGCATCTTTCTGGGATTTACCCAAGTATGCCTTAGCATAAGAATTTCCTAAGGGCAAAGATACGTTGACTAAGGGTAATATTTTGGACTTGATTACGTTGTCGCTTGAATCCCGAAAAGTAACTAAGCCACTGATAACTTTTTCTTCCACCAAATTCGAAAGAATTTTGTTATGTTCAAAGTGAACGCCTTTATTGGTATCATCTTCTTCTATTATTTCTTTGTAGTTGGAATCATCTTTTTCACAATCTCCCTCTTCAACTTCTTCATGATCAACTTCTTCCACTTCTTTGTATTCTTCTTTTTCTTCTTCATGATTGAAAGATAAAATCGACGAGGAATATGGTTGACGTATTAATGTTCTGAGGTCGTCACACATATCTTGAATCTTAGCTAAATCGGATAGTAGTGATTGAACCGTTTCGGCATACGTCGTTTGTGGTGGCGGTGGTGGTGTATAAGAAGATGGAGGTGATGGTAAATAAGAGTACGGAGGTGGTGTATAAGAACATGGAGGTGATGGTGAATATGGTGGTGAGTACGGTAGTGGTGTATACGAGGACGGAGGTGGTGTATAAGAGTAATATGGATGTGAAGTTGTATAAGACAATGGTGGAGGTGGTTCGGTGTTTGTCGGATAATAAGAGGATGGAGGTTGCGATGAGTTTTCTCGTACGGTTTCTCCCGGATGCCAATGATAATCGTACGAATTCTTATTCTCATACACACATGATGCACATGAACATCGATTCGTTATCCCTTGATGAGTATAATCTGATTGAATATAATCATCTTGACGAATAGAATACGATTGATACGGATTTAACAAGTCTGGAAATTTTTTTCCAGAATCATTATCCAAAAACTTTGGTGGCTCTGAATACAACATGATGTAGATGCAGCGGAATTAAAAGAAAGACGATAAAAGTAAACGAAGAACGATAAAATAACTATAAATAACTGAATAAACTTAAACTTTGATTAACTTTAATGGGGTTTTTCTCTTCAATGTATCATAAACAAAGACTTGACTCCCTTTTATAGATTACTAGACTTTCCTAGATAGACACAAACTGGACTTTCCTAAATAATAGAAACACTAAAAATAATGAAACTTCCTAAACCTAGATTCATTATGAATCATACTTAAATTAGGACTCTTATTAAACTGCTAATCTTTGGTCGACTAGGACATGTTCGTGTGGCCTTGTGGGGCCGTTTGGGATGCGCCTGCATCAGTCATTTTCACAACATAAGGGTAAAATGTCAATTTATATTATAAAAGGGTAAGAATGTAATTTTGGTTACATAACGCCAAAATGTCAATTTGACAACTTTGTAAACATGTCGCCTGGTAAGAAGGATAAAAATGTCATTTGTCCAATGTATAAGTAAAAGTTTATTTTGCTAAATTTATAGGTACAAATATCATTTTGAACATATATGGAGATAAATATTAGGTTCCAAGTATCCAAATATATTAAAATATTTTTATTTTGATTTGTGACTTTCCACGGAAACTAATTTCGATGGGGGGGGGGGGGGGGGGGGGGGGGGGGGGAAGAAAAGTGGACTATTTCATGGAAATAGATTCCCTAGAGAATTAAAGCCATGGAACTACACTTCGTATCAAACGGTGGAAATACCTTTTCCATGGAGATTCTTTTATTTTCATATAAATGGGAGGCATCAAACACACCCTTAGGGTTTTATTCGATTTCTCTTCTTCTGTAGGGTTAATTTTTCCTCACTAAATTTTTTTCATTGTAGGTTAGATGTTTATATTAGGGTAAATTCCGTTTTGGCCTCCAATTTGTGACCAATTCATCGTTTTGGCCCCAATAAGTGTCCGGCAGTTTGTTTTGGCCCCAAAGACTACTTTTCAGGCAGTGCTGACATCATGAAGTCAAACTCAATACTTGTCTATACCCGAATTACCCCTCTGACTGAATCTTCTCTTTCCCTAATAAGAGCATCTCCAATGCAAGACTCAATCTTAAAATCTTAAGTGCCACCTAAGACTTTAGAGTTTTTTTGGAGAAAAATCCTCTCCAATGCAAAACTCAATTGAGATCTTAAGATGATGTGGAAGCATTAAGTTTTAAGATGTCTCAACTAGAAACTCTATTTTTGAGATCTCTTTTGAGAGTCTTAAGTGTCCTAGTCATCAAATTTAATTTTTGGACCAATAGAAATCCTTTCTTTCTCAACTACTTTTTCCTATTACATGTATGTGTGACATGTGTATCTATTAGAATTTTTTAGAGTGTTGCATTGGAGAAGGACTTGAATTAGAGATACTCAAGTTAGCCACATAGGAAAGAGAATCTCAATTGAGACTCAACACATAAGCCAAATATAATTTTTTTTAAGTTTTGCATTGGAGATGCTCTAAATCCTTAGTTGTCACCTCCATTACGGGGGATGTATTTTAAGTCCAAAATCGCATGATCAATGAGTCTAGAGACCAAAGATAATCTGAAATAGAAAATAAATCCACTCAAAGTAAATTACATGTCTATCCTCTCATTCTCTTTTACTGCCTAACCTATCCTAAGTTAAAAAAAATAACCTAAAATAATATATACCATAATATTTAGAGATTCATTAAATGATTTCCTTAAAAACAAACTTTCCTTCCGGAAAAATAGTTGCCTTTACCGTTTAGCAGAATACTTTCTTTTATATTTCTATTAGAATTGGGCAAAAGCAAATCGAAGAGAGAAAGAGAGAGAGCATCGTCACTTTCTAATATATGAACTAGGTTTTGATTTCATTCATCATCGACGCCCAAATTAAACCGAGTGAAAAAGGTGAAAGCATCGAGTGGGAGAGAGAGAGAGAATCGATTGATGGTTTCATTCATCATCTACAGTATTGAAGAGTAAGAAAAAACAAACGTTAACATAAAATGTTAAAAATGTTGTTAGACTCGATAAGATTCTACCAGCATAAAATTTTATTAGAATCAACCTATTGTAACAAATTCATATCAAATAGTAACAGAATGAAGAAAATGCTAGTAAAATACTGAAAATGTAACAAAAACAATTTCACATAATATATTTTAATTACTAAAAAGTATTTGTTAACCTATTGTAACAAATTCATAAGATGCTAGCAAAATATTCTTGCTTTTTAAACTACTGTATTCAAATTTATTTAACCGATGCTAATAGAATGTAAAAGTTGCTATTAGAATCAATAAGATGCTAGCTAAATAGTATTTGCTTTTAAAACTACTTTATCAAATTCATTCATCAGATGCTAGTAGAATGTAAAATATGCTAGTAGAATCAGTAAGATGCTAGCAAAATAGTTTGCTTTTTAACCTCACAAAAGAATTTGTAGATGTTTAATTGGATCGGGGTAGAGATAAAAAGCAAATCACAAATTCATACTTTCTTGAAGTTCAAAGAACATAGAGTTACAAAGAGAGAAAATCGTTTTTGGGAGAGAGCATCTCGTTTTAGGTAAATATTAGTTGAATTGGTAGGTTAATTTAGACAAATATCAGTTTTAGAAATAATATATTTTCTTGAATTCAAAGAACATATAGTTACAGAAAGAGAAACTCGTGTTTGGGAGAGAGAGAGAACTAGTTTTAGGTAAATATCCATTGATTTAGTAGGTTACTTTAGAAAAATATAAGTTTTGGAAATAAAGATTAACATTAAATATCCAACATAAATATTCTTTCATAAAATTACTAAAAAGTATTTGTTAACCTATTATAACAAATTCATAAGATGCTAGCAAAGTATTCTTGCTTTTTAAACTACTGTATTCAAATTTATTCAACCGATGCTAATAGAATGTAAAAATTGCTATTAGAATCAATAAGATGCTAGATAAATAGTATTTGCTTTTTAAACTACTTTGTTCAATTCATTCATCAGATGCTAGTAGAATGTAAAATATGCTAGTAGAATCAGTAAGATGCTAGCAAAATAGTTTGCTTTTTAACCTCACAAAAGAATTTTTAGATGTTTAATTGGATCGAGGTAGAGATAAAAAACAAATCACAAATTCATACTTTCTTGAAGTTCAAAGAACATAGAGTTACAGAGAGAGAAAATCGTTTTTGGGAGAGAGCATCTCGTTTTAGGTAAATATTCATTGAATTGGTAGGTTAATTTAGACAAATATCAGTTTTGGACTTAATATATTTTCTTGAATTTAAAGAACATATAGTTACATAAAGAGAAACTCGTGTTTGGGAGAGAGAAACTAATTTTAGGTAAATATCCATTGATTTGGTAGGTTACTTTAGAAAAATATAAGTTTTGGAAATAAAGATTAACATTAAATATCCACCATAAATATTCTTGCATAAAATTTATGGAAAGAATAATTGTGTTAACTCAACCATTATAAACCTT
This sequence comes from Eschscholzia californica, assembly GCF_041429995.1. Taxonomy (NCBI): domain Eukaryota; kingdom Viridiplantae; phylum Streptophyta; class Magnoliopsida; order Ranunculales; family Papaveraceae; genus Eschscholzia; species Eschscholzia californica. The sequence goes on from NW_028238198.1 coordinate 43,243,492, forward strand.
TGGTTTACCAATGGTTAAAAAATATTTATGAAAGGGCAAAATTGAGAGAAAATTAAAGGATTGATGCATGGGGCCCACTAAATAGTGAATTTTTGGACTTATTTTACATTTTCGGTTTATTTTGGTTTTATTTTATTTATTGATTTAGGAGTGGATATATGACTAATTACCCCCTCTATTTTTGGACCTTAAACTCAAAAATCCCCTCCATTATTCACTGTCCTTCACAAATTAAAAAGCAAAAATCACTTCCATTATTCTTTTTCTCTACTTTCTCTCACTAACTATAAATACACTAGCAAGAGAGAGAGAGAAACATTAATACATAAAAAAAAAAACAGTAAAGTTATACCCACAGTTTTTTCTTGAGTTGTAGAACCTAAAAGAAAAACTAACATTACTCAATTTCCCCCTCTTTAACTTTGCATTAGATACATCTTATCTTTGTTTCTCTACTTCATCTCTTTTTAGGGTTATTAGGGTATTAACAGTTTTTCACTTTCTGATCCAAAGAATACCCAAATTTTGAGATCATGTGGAGTTCATCTGAGAACATTTACTAGATCAAGTTCATTTAAAGAAGGAGGTGATGATGAAGAAGCTCTTAAGTGGGCTGTATTAGAGAGGTTTGCCTATTCATAATCGACTTCGAAGAGGGACTTTTAGGAACAATAATGGAGATTTATTAGAGATTAATATTTCTAAACTTCAAGTTCAGGACCGAAATGTTGTCTTAGAAAGAGTTTTCAATTCTGTAGACGAAGACATTGAAAGATTCTTCAATCGTATTCACCAGAGATTTGACGAGTAAACTACTCATATTTTTTTGTAACAGCTAGGGTTTCTATGTCCTATTGAAGTAATTAAGTTATCTTGTTTGGGTTTGTACTAAATTTTATATTTTTACTAATGGTGTGTTTGGTTGCAGGATTTCTAAGTAGGATTCCTATCAAAAGTGAGATTTGGTAAGAATCATGAATTCTTGGTCTGTTTGACTACCAAGAATCTTAGGACTCTTGAATCCTAAGGATTTCTAATTCTAAAATTTGTATTCGACCAAAATCCCCACCCTACCCCCTCGGATTTTGGATTAATAGATCTACATTTCAAACTTAAAATCAACGAAAAATATTTCCTTCTACAAAATAATTAATTTAAATGTCAAAAATATTTTTATTTTTCAAAAATTATATTTTTTTTTAAAAATCATTTTTTTTTTTCCGAAAATTATTTTTTCTCTAAAAAATCGTTTTTTTTTCCCAAAATCTGATTTTTCCGACAACCATTTTTTTCCGAAAATTGATTCTTCCCCAAATAAGTTTTGTTCCGAATACCCAAAATTTTTTTTTCCAAAAAACAGATTTTCCCTTAAAAACTGTTTTTCTTCCAAATCCGTTTTTTTACCGAAAAATTGATTTTTTTTCTCGAAAAATATTTTTTCGAAGACTGAAATTTTATAAAAACTTTTTTGCTTGATAGAAACTAGGGGAGGGAATCGGACGGGCTCGGGCAACTATGAGCCGGACTCGGGCGGTTCGGGCTCGGATAAGCCAAGCCCGCGATAGGGAGTCGGGCGGATCGGGCCGGACCAAACAATACTATAGGAGCCCGTAGCCCGTCCGAGCCCGGCTACCCGAGCGGGTTCCAACGGGCTCGGGTCGGACGGGCTCGGGTCGAACGGGCTCGGGTTTTTGTGCCTTTAAAATTTTTTAAAAAATAATAATTGTTTAATAAAAACAAATAAATAATTAAAATACCATTTTACATAAGATTATATCTTAAACAAAATTCTATAATTATTGTTTTGTTGATTAACTTAAATCTATTTTTTTTCTTAATCAATACTTAATTCCTTTGATACTTTTAACTAATCTTATATTATATAAATATGGGTGATGTTAGGTGGTCTGTCATTGCATCTAAAATGAAAGGAAGAACGGATAACGAAGTAAAAAAATTACTGGAACACAAAGTTGAAGAAGAAATTCATGGCAGAACAATTTAGTTATCCAAACAATAACAAAAACAAAAACAAGAACAAAAACAACAAGAATTATACTACTTCATTGGTGACAAACCCTAAAGTTGACAATTTCGGGTACTCGAATTATCTAAACTCGAATTCTATATCAACGTTGTCATTACCAATTCATACTAGTTTTCAAGAAGATCATTTTAACACACAACAAAGATTTGTTTCTGACATAACAAGTGAAGATCAATTTTCATTGTTGAGTAGATTCATGGAAGATAATTCTGAATTGATTAGTAGCACAAACACAAACAGTCTTGTTTCATCAAGAACAACCACAATATCATCATCGCAAGATGCTGTGTCATTTGAAACCCAAAATCCACAAGGTACCAAATACAATGTATATACACTTTTTTTATGAGAAGGTGTAATGGGGCTAATGGTGTTTAGGGTTTAAAGGGAGAGAGACTAGAGATGGAGGCGGCAAGGTGTAAAGTGGGAGTAGGATTGTGAGATTAGGGTTTTTATAAGGATGAAGGGACGTCTTAAGGTTTAGTTGTCTGCACCTTATGATCCAACGGCTGAAGTACGGCTTCAAGATACGCGATACCGTGGCCGTTGGATCTTAAGATCTCGCAGGTTTTGAATCGGGCGGTCATCGGGCTTGGGTATCGGGCGGGTTTATCGGGTCGGGACTCGGATTTAAGCCCCTGTCCGAGTCCCGACCCAATAAGCCCGAGCCATCGGGCCGGGTATGCCCAGCTCGGGTAGGACTCGGACTGCGAGTCAAAACGGTCTGGGCCGAACGGGCCGGATCCCGGGTTCCCGGACTGTTTTCCCAGCCCTAATAGAGACCGTGTTTTTCCCAAAAGAAAAAACAGTGCTCGAAAAAAAAAGTTTCCAGAAAAAAAAAAAAGATTTTCCTGAAAAAAATACTTAAATCATAAGATTCTTATTAGTTGACAAACAAACCAAAAAATATTACTTGGATTCATGAATCCGTGGAATCATGAATCCCAAGGACTCATGAATCCGCGGATTCATGATTCCGTCGTCCAAACAAACCATAAGTTAATTTTTAAAAAAATGGGTAAGTTTCTATGGTCTTGATTTCTTTAAAATTCTTAGAATTCCATTGATGAACTTCATTTTCAATTAGTATCTATAGCCTTTTTCTATACATGATTGCGTAATTTAAGGGGGGGGGGGGGGTATTGGATTGAGACTTTCGCGGACATTTGAGAGTCCGCGAAAGTCCGAGGCATTCAAATCCAGACATTTGAGAGTCTACGAAAGTCTGAGGCATTCAAATCCAAACATTTGAGAGTCCACGAAAGTCTTAGGCATTCAAATACAGACATTTGAGAGTCTATGAAAGTCCGAGGCATTCGATTGTCTTCCAAAATGTCTCAGACTTTGGTGGACTTCATAGTTTGATGGATTTTGTGAAGGATTTGGGACAATTTTGGAAGCCAAAATGTCTTTCAAAAAACGAGAGACATTTGAAGTCCATCATGTGATCAAACAACAATAATAATATTAAAATAATAAATGTCTACCAAATGTCCACCAATATCCACAAATATTCACAGATGTTTACGAGAGTCGAAAAATATATATTTGAAATGTTAGTATAAATATATTATTTCATGTGATCAAACAACAATAATAATATTAACATAATAAATGTCTACCAAATGTCCACTAATGTCCACAAATATTCACAGATGTTTATGAAAGTCGAAAAATATATATTTGAAATGTTAGTATAAATATATTATTTCATGTGATTAAATAATAATAATAATATTAAAATAATAAATGTCTACCAAATGTCCACAAATATTCACAGATGTCTACGAAAGTCGAAAAAAAATATATATTTGAAATGTTAGTATATATTTTTTGTGATTAAACAATAACATTAAATATATTATTTCATGTGATTAAACAATAATAATAATATTAAAATAATAAATGTCTACCAAATGTCCACAAATGTCCACAAATATTCACAGATGTCGACGAAAGTCGGAAAATATATATTTGAAATGTTAGTATAAATATATTATTTCATGTGATTAAACAACAATAATAATATTAAAATAATAAATGTCTATCCCCAGGACATTTTGTCTATGGATCAAATGTCTTGAAATGTCTATAAAGACATTTTGTCTACAAACTCAATGTCTTGAAAATGTCTATGAAGACATGTTGTCTATAAAAAGTCATCCAAAATGTTTTGAAATGTCTTGAAATGTCTACGGAACATTTTGTCTGTGAAAGTCTATGAAAGTCCCAATCCACTACCCCCTCTTACATAAAGAAAGAGAAAGTGCCAGAATTATGAAGTCTTCAATTTTTTTCCTTTTGTTGGGTTTAGATTAGTGGAAGAAAACCAATATTTACAATACTAGTGGAGTTATAGTTAGTGAGAGAAAGTAGAGAAAGAGAGGGAATAATGAAAGTGATTTTTGCTTTTCAATTTGTGAAGGACAGTGAATAATGGATGTGACAGCTAAAAATTTAGTGGGGAAAGAGAAGATTTAGTCGGAGGGGTAATTCGGGTATAGAAAAGTATTGAGTTTGATTTCATGATGTCAACACTGCCCGAAAAGTGGTATTTGGGGCCAAATCGAATTATCGGCCAAAACGGAATTAACCCTTTATATTACAATGTGTATATTGTACTAATTCTACAAGCACAACTAATTTTAATTTAAAATTATCATTTGAGTAGTGAATAACTTAGGCAACCCTCCGTGGCATATCATGAGAATTGTTAGAGAAATCCGAGAATTATGGGTACAGCTAAAGGAGTGCACAATAGTACACGTGTACAGGGAGATAAATCAAGCGGCTGATTTCCCCTAAAAAATGCAAGCACAAGTGGGTTATACTGAGATGACACCAAACAATTTCCCGGAAGATTTACGTAAGATTATTAGGGATGATAAAAGAGGTGTACTGAGAGTGCGACATTAACTAGTTTTGTTTATTCAATTCTTTTAGATTTTATTCGTTGTATTTTTTTGAACTCCTTAGTCTTTAAAAGTTTTTTTCTATGTAAGGTTTTGGCCATCTCCCGTTGACAAATTCAAATAAAAGAACTTAGGCAACCAACTCATATATAAAAATTTCTACAATGCAGTATTTGGTTTTAATAAAGTTATATATTCATTTTGTGTATTTTCAATTTTGTATTTATTTTGATATTATTCTATGTACAGTCTTTCATTGTTCACAAAGAATGTGAATTTTTCAATTAAATATATACATATATATATATATATATATATATATATATATATATATATTTTTCTTTATTGCTTTCATAAGCTTCTCTGTATTTGAGTTTATCATGTTGGAGGCACGAGTTATATCTAGTTTTCTTAAAAGATAACTACGATGATCCAACAAACCGTTTTAGGTACTTTTTTAATGATGAATTAATGGTTCTTCTACAAGCTCGCTTATCATGTTTCCCTAAGGCATCGAAAAGGATGAAAACATGACAAAAGTTAATTGGACTGGAAAAAAACGAGGGTTAGATCCGAATATCTTATGAAGGGGAAATGGGTGATCCCCTTGCTAGATTTGGCGAATGTAATGTTTCTTCTTCATTTACATCTCTCTCTTGGTCAGTGTTTTGGAAAAGTGAGAAGATTTTCTGGAGAAAAAAGTGGAAATCTCAAAATCTATTATCCAAACACCCTTCAAGTCGCGGGAAGAACGTCGCCGACCAGAGATGGCTGACGACGACCGACGACAAAATTATATTAAATTCAAGTTGAGAGCTCCCAAAATGGGAGGCGAGCTTGGTTTGCTTTAAGTGGTGGGGTTGAAGGTGGAGACAATGTGGTGTGGCTAAAGTTTGTATGGGGTTTATATCCAGTGCGTGGCTTTAAAAATAAAAATCTTAACCCATATGAGTTGAAAGGATAAAACAACCGGGAACTGGAAACGAAAGCAACTCTAATCCAAACGGAGAGTTCTCATGAGGTGCGCAGGATAAGATGCCATTCCCTAATCATCATCATCTTCATCTCTCTAACTCCTTCCCTTCTATCAACTCTTCTTCTTCTTCCTCCTTTCTCTCACTAAACTTCAACAATTTTCACAAAACCATTAGAACCAAAACAAACCCAAACACTCAAATATGTCACATTTCAAAAAATTCAAACTTCCCCACTGTTTTCATCACAACTTCTCCTCAAACCCTACTCTTCTTAACAAATTCTATGGTTTCAAGAACAACCCATGTTCTCTTTTGCTCTCCAAATGATGGATTGGACGGAATTTTAACTACCCAAGTTTCTCAAAAGGATAAAAACCAGAAATTTGAAGAAACTGAAGAGATTGAATTGCTTGGTAAGCCTTCACCAATACCCATAACCAATACACCTGTTACTGAAGTAGTTTCTGAAGCTGAAAAACCAGTAAAAGATTTAGCTTTACAGCCATTTTTGAAGTTTTTTAAACCCAAAGATGATTCTTTAGAAGAAACTAAAGAAGAGAGAGAATCAGGAGTTTTAGAGGAGAGGGTTATAAATGAAGAGGATAAGAAGAGAGAGAAAGAGGTGAGTGTTGAATATTATGAGCCAAAACCAGGTGATTTTGTTGTGGGTGTTGTTGTTTCAGGAAATGAAAATAAACTAGATGTGAATATAGGTGCAGATTTATTGGGTACAATGTTAACTAAAGAAGTACTTCCTTTATATGATCAAGAATTTCCGTATCTGTTGTGTGATTTGGGTAAAGATGCTGAAGAATTTATGGTTAAAGGAAAGATGGGTATTGTTCAGGATGAGGATGCCATTGGTAGAATACCGGTTCCTGGTAGACCTATTGTAGAGACTGGTACGGTTCTTTTCGCTGAGGTTCTTGGACGAACACTTAGTGGGCGGCCGTTGCTGTCGACTAGAAGGTTCTTTAGACGAGTTGCTTGGCATCGTGTGAGGCAGGTTCTCTTCTTGCTTCTCATTTCTATTCAGCTAGATCTTTTAAATCTAATCGATTGAATCGAATTGCTTTCACGTTGACCGATTGTCTGGATTGATCTTCATATTGCTTTTTGATTTGTGCTTAGTTACTTAATGTTATTAGGACTTCAGAATAACATAGATTTCTCATACTTATATTAGAGTCTCAAGCTCCCTTGTTAACCGCTTGAAATGGATTCACTCCTTATTAGGGTCGATTTAGCAATGGGGATGGATTTCATCACTTAATTGTTGTAATATCCCACATGCTGAGGGAGTGTCTGGAGACTTCGTTGTAGGTGTAAACTCAAGCTTAGTAAGTGGCGAGGCCTTTTCGGGTAGCGAGGCCTTTCAGGTGGCTTGCCAGACCTTAGCCAAAGAAAAAACCTTTTATCCACTAGGCTTGCGCTTAGGTGTCAAAAGCACGGACAATATCGGTAACAATTGGGGCTTGGGTTGTTACAGTTGTCATATTTAATGTACTCCGCAGGATGGGCCGCCATAATTATGTCATAAACATTAACCTCTCTCTAACAATTCAGAATTAAAGCGCAAGTTTATGTTGAGAGGGGATCAAAGAGGTCATTTTGAAATTCAAAAGCAAGTACAAGATTACTAAGAAAGAAATGAGTTGTGATAATGCACACACGCTAGCATTTAGGGGAAGTGTTAAACGAATTTGCCCCATCCTTCCACCTATTTTGTTATGTGATATACTCCCGAGTCCTACCATCTTGTTTAACGATTTATGCTTTTAGAACAAATGGTCAGTTACAGAGATTTACAATTACATGCAGATAAAACAGCTTAACGAACCTATCGAGGTTAGAATAACGGAGTGGAATACAGGTGGTATTCTCACTAGAATTGAGGTAAGCATTTTTTATAGTGCCTCTCTCATAAAGTATCTGCTTGCTGTGGGTTTTGTTTTACTGTTATTTCTATTTTACAGGGTTTGCGGGCGTTCCTCCCTAAAGCCGAGTTAATGAACAAAGTCAATAATTATACTGATTTGAAAGAAAATGTAAGTTGGTGAATACCCAATCCACAGTTCTCTGATCTATTTTAGTCTTAGTTTAGACAAAGTGACTTTGTCTTAATCAGGTGCTCTTTATATGTTCTCTTTTATTGCATTCTAATATTTATACATCTCATCGTGTAAATCTTCTTTTGTGATTTATAGGTGGGGCGCCAGATCTTTGTGCGTATTAGTAGAATAGATGAAGAAAATAACGACTTAATACTCAGTGAGAGAGAAGCTTGGGTTAGTTCCGAATTTGTGTGAAATTATATAAATTTCGGTATGTTTGAATATCTAGAATGAAACTTGTTTTCCGAGGTACCTCACTTTATAATATTTTCAGGAAATGTTGAACTTGCAAGAAGGAACTGTTCTTGAAGGGACTGTTCGGAAAATATTTCCTTATGGAGCACAAGTTAGGATAGGTGACACTAATAGAAGGTGGGTATTTCTTAAATCGACTTCCTTATGATTGTTGAGTGATGGCCATCTAACTGTGGTGTTTTCTTTCTTCCCATTGTTTGAATCTTACTCATCCTAGACTTTTAGTCAGGAGTGCAATAGTCGTTTCAGGTTATTTCAGAAAATGGCCTCTTACTAAAGACTTAGTTGAATCAGACCAAAATGGACCCAAAATCAGCGCGAGTCAACCATCCAGACGAGTTAGACGTCACGAACAAGACAAAAACAATGTTCTGAAATCTGAGTCGAGTAAATTCATATCTCTAGTCAAAACTGAATTGGAGAGAAAACAAACACCACCGTACATGGAGAGAAAAATATATCTGTAATTGCTTAATCATGGTCCAATCTTACCGTAAGGATATTTCGTTCTCCAGTTTTACCAGCCTTCGTATGGACCATATGGTTCCCTGTTTTGAGATCATTTCTAAAAGAAAATATTGACCGCTTGCCTCTAATGCCTTTATTACGTTTGTTTAGTCTAAACAAAACTCTTTCTTCTGAACTTGTAATTTTATCTATACTTTTCAGTGGGCTGCTGCATATCTCAAAGATCACACGTTCTCGAATTAGTTCTGTGAGTGACTTACTAAAAGTGGACGAGAAAGTGAAAGTTTTAGTGGTGAAGTCAATGTTTCAGGATAAAATATCACTGAGGTAAGCAAGGACTATATTCTTCTCCAGTTAATGTTGAGGGAAATTACTGAGTCGTAGCGGAAATTGTTTGAAGTCTTTGTGAACATATAGATGAGTAAGAACTGGTTACATTATGAATTTTTTATCTTGCAGCATTGCAGATCTTGAAAGTGAACCTGGCCTTTTTCTATCGGATAAGGAGGTTTGTCTTCTTGTTCTTCAATTGTAAATCTCACATATTTCTGAATACTTACGTGGTATTTGTTTTTTACTATATGAACCTGACTCGACTGAGTCTGACTTGTCTGGAGTACTCTAAGTCTGACTTATTTTGGTCAAAGACGCAATAGCCATTTCATGTTATCTCAGAGTCCCGGACAGTTGACTCCTAATTTAGTTGGGTGAGTCTCGGACACAATGGTGTTTGCTTTTTTACTATATGAATCTCACTCGCCTGTGTCCGACTTGTTTGAGTCCATTGACATTCAGATTGCAAATGTGAAGTCGGACAAGACAAACATGATTAACTATAAAATTGTTTAACACATCATTCATTGACAGAAAGTATTCTTGGAGGCTGAAGAAATGGCAAAAAAGTACCGACAAAAGTTACCAGCTGTTTCTGCAACTCGTAAGATAGAACCCCTTCCAGACAATGTCCTTCCCTTCGACGATGAAGAGCAATTATATTCAAACTGGAAGTGGTTCAAGTTTGAACAAGATATATAGCAGTGAACTTCCTCAAGAGGCTTGTAAGTTGGTATTACCCGAATCGTTCTCACAAATGACTTGAGTATCCTTTCTTCGAAGAATGACAAATAACAGTCTGATGGTATTTTTGTATTTACTAAATTTTGAATATTTGAGTGTTCATATATTCTCTGTTGTATTCATAAAATGTGTATTTTGGTAATTTTTGAATATTTGAATGTTCTTCGGCATACACTTGTTCTACTTTTTTCCATTTTGTTATATGGAGACTGGAGTACATTTTTTCAATATTACTAAGGTGAGACCTGTTGGAATCGGACATCGGGGCGCTTTTTGCTGATTTGAGTTGGCCCACTTGGACAAACAACTCAAGACATTTACCGTTATGACGTTTGTTGTGTTAAATGTTTTGAGTTATAATATTAACCTTCAAAGTTTGAGTTATAATTTGGGAAGATGGGAGCTAGTTAAAATTAGTCTTACATAGAGTACTAAAAGAGAAGGCGGAGCAAACCACGCACTTGCGTAGACGAACAGCGTTTAGGGCGAACGGACGCTTTAGAGACGCACTAGGGCGAACGAACGCTTTAGAGACGCAGTTTTGCACTTCACACGTGCCCATTATCGTGTCGAAGTCCACAGTCATCTCACTTTTGGAAGTAACATGTATGAGAGAGAGAGAATCAAGACGACCCTAGGTTTCCAATCAAAAAGAACTTTTAGATCAGAAAGTGAGATAGTTGTATCCAGTGAGATAGTTGTGCTTCTGGAACTACCCTTACTGGTGGTTTTGAATTTCTTTAGGCCGCGGCTTTGGGGAATAAAGAAAATTCTCCGGGGAATAAATTCTCGAGGAAATCCAGATTTTTTTTAAAATTCTCCGGGGAATAAATTTTTATAGGGAATACAAAATACATTTTTTTGAAAGTTCTCCATCTCATCACCTCTCTCTGCCATCTAACCTTCTCGCCACCTCATCATCATCTTCTCCGACAAAGGTCGCCGGCCGGCCAATTTTCCGGCCGGCGACCTTCAAACATAAAAAAGAAAAAAAAATATTTATCTTTTTCCTCTCTCCTCTTTCTCTCTCTAATTTTTTTTTTTTTTCTTCTCACAATCACTCTTCTCTCTCTCTCTCTCTAGATCTGGTGACCAGATCTAGAGAGAGAGAGAAGAGTGATCGTGAGAAAAAAAAAAAATTAGAGAGAGAAAGAGAAGAGAGGAAAAAGATAAATTTTTTTTTTTTAATGTTTGAAGGTCGCCGGCCGGAAAATTTGTCGGCCGGCGACCTTCGCCGGAGAAGATGATGATGAGGTGGCGAGAAGGTTAGGTGGCAGAGAGAGGTGATGAGATGGAGGAGCCTTTTTTATAGCATCTTCTAAAATTAGAAGCCCCTTAGCAATAAAAAGAAAAATAAAAAGTCAATCTTATTTGACAAGTTTTAAGAAAAACCTTTATTTCCCGGAGAATTTTCTTTATTCCCCAAAGCCGCGGCCTTTCTTTATTATCATGTTCTTCCTTAAAATTACTTAAAATCTTAAACCAACTTTATTTGTGATAACTCTTGGTTTTGCTTTCCTAAATAGGATCATTCTGGAGAATCAAGGTCCTTTCATTCTATGAATAATCTTCTGAAGAAATGGGCCCAATTTCAATTGTTTAAAATTAAAATGACAAGTTAGTATTTTGTTCTTTCATAAAAAAAAGAGTTAGTATTTTGTTTGGTTAAAAACCTAACATTTACATTCTGTTTAGTTAAAAATTCAAATATTTTTTTTTGTTTAAGTTAAAAACTTAATATTTTTTGATACTCTCTTGCAAGTTGTTTCTACAAATTTCGAAAATACCTAGGGAGCTAAAGACTAGAAAAATTGAGTGATTATTTTTTGACAAAAAAAAAAATTTATAGGGAGTTTTGACAAAATTTCCCTAATCATTTTTGCTAGTGGTAGTGACCAATACTTGGCATTGGGCCATTGGTTGACACTGATCCCGCTTCAAATACAAGAAACTAAAAACCATGCTAATTCGAGATCATAACTCATTCTTTTTTTTTTTTTTTACTGTGGAGAGATCCTTAAACCCAACCACGATATTTTTTATTGTAAAATATTTTCTTGAGAATGTCCATCAAAGATGATGAAGAAGATGAAGTTATGAAGAAGAGAGAAACTGAAAGGAGGGGGCGAAGTTGGAAAGAAAAACGTAATTTACATTTTTTTTCCTTTGCGAAATCTTACCCAATGGGGTCAAAAAGACGTGTTGGACATTCTAGAGGACCAATTAGAAAATGAGAAATGCCTCTTTCCCTTCGAAGAACTGAATTCCCTCCATAATTCCACACCTACCAAACGCACCATAAGAGATTTTCCTCCAACTCTTTATCATCTTTGAGAAGGCAAAGAAAACACAGAATCAGAAATAGCAGCCATGAGTGGAACTGGCCGAGCCCTTCTCACTCTTTCCTTCTCTTCTAACCTTCTTTCTCACACTCTTTTCTCTTCAACTGTCAAATACCCACTTGTTAGAACCTTATCTGTATCATCATCATCTAGGGTTTTTCCAGGGTTTAGGTTCATTAGACCTCTATGTTCTTATTCTCCATCTACAACCAGTACTGCAACTGTTGAACCAGACGATGGATTAGAACCCATGAGACATTCAATTCTCCTTGAAAGACTTAGACTTAGACATCTCAAAGATTCTTCTAAAACCTCAAATCCCTCATCATCTATTGACAAAAATGAAAAGGTGAAGGATGAGAAATCTTCATATAAGAGTAAACCCACTAGGGTTTTTTCTAGTTTTAATGAATTGGCTTTGAGTGAGGAGGTTTTGGGTTCACTAGAAGAGTTGGGTATTTCTGTTCCTACTGAGATTCAAGGTTTGGGTATTCCAGCAATACTTGATGGGAAAAGTGTGGTTTTGGGTTCTCATACTGGCTCTGGAAAGACTCTGGCTTATATGTTGCCTTTAGTTCAAGTAATTTCTCTCTCTCTACAAATTTCATTTTTATGCTTTGATTCTTTCGATCTTTTATCAACTAGTATTGAAAGTTCTCACCTTTTTAGCTAATCTATCTGATTCAATTACAATATTTCCCTTTCTCCCACACAAATGAAACATATAGTCGGATTTTAGAGAGGCTTCTTTTAACATCATTACATTATATGGCATGGATACATCAGTGCAATTGAACATCTACCGTAGTGGCTAGGAAAATAACCCTAAACAACCCATGAGTAAAAACGCTAGAGGCCATCAAGAACGACAGAAAACGGACTTTATTTATACATACACAACTATAAATTACGTGAGACAAATCTAGTGGGTAAACTACGGCTCCAGATACTCAAACTCATAACGTCTAGGTGGGAATTTTGAGTCTTAGGTCGAAAGAGATACTCAAAGTCAAATTACATAATCGTTCCTGACGTTCCTATACATATTGTGTTGGGAGAGATACATTTGACATTCCAGATTAAAAAAAAAAAATTTGACATTCTAGATATAATTCTATTTGTTTCAATTTTCAACAAGTTCAGGTAAATGGTAGGTTTATAGATACTAGTTTGGGCTAAAAATCTTAGAATATGTGGGTGGTTGTTGGTTCTGCAGTTCTTTATCTATTTAGAAGGGCATATGTTTGGTTTTCTTTCGGATAGGATCGAAAGAGCAGTAGAATCGCATTACCATTAACTTTTACCATTTACATATTTAAGCATTATTCTCTGTGATAATGGAACATTTATTGTAGCTACTGAGACGGGATGAAGAATTGTATGGGATGCTAATGAAGCCAAGGCGCCCTCGGGCTGTTGTTTTATGTCCCACAAGAGAGCTTTGTGAACAGGTTCTTATCTATCTTTTAAATTAGATTTCCAGGATTGTGTTAATTAGTATAAACCAATCTTGATTCGCTCTGGGTTTTACAGGTTTTTCGTGTAGCAAAATCTGTAAGCCATCATGCGAGGTTTAGGTCTACAATGGTAAGTGGGGGTGGGCGTTTAAGACCCCAAGAGGATTCATTGAATGTCCCTGTTGACATGGTTGTTGGAACTCCAGGAAGGGTTCTTCAACATATTGAAGAGGGAAACCTGGTTTATGGTGACATCAAATACTTGGTGAGTTATTATCGTTAAATTATTGCAATCATACTTTATACGAAAAACCAAGACGGTCTAGCTGCAACATCGTTATAAATTCATGGAACTTACTGATACCAAAAGAAAAAGAATAGTTTAAAGCAATCAAAACTGTAACAATTGATTATAAACAGTAACTAGAACCCATAACAAAAAGCTAATTAGCTATAAGTAGTATAATGAAACTTTTTTTTTATAATTATCCTTAAATACTGTGTGATCGTTCGTGGTTATCTTGTTGTAGGTATTGGACGAGGCAGATACTATGTTTGATCGTGGGTTCGGTCCTGATCTACGTAAGTTTCTTAGCCCATTGAAAAACCGTGCCATGAAGTCTGATGACCCTGGGTTTCAAACAATTTTGGTCACAGCTACAATGACTAAGGTATTTTCACTTGTAACTCTAGTACTAGTAGACATACAAGGCAGTCAAGATCTGACCTTTCTATAATAAAACTAGTCTCTTCGAATGCACTTGCTTTAGGAAATATCAAAGACTTGGCAATTTGGCATCATATGCTGCTTCTTCTATTCTTTTATAATGTCTTCTTACATTTCAAGTTCTGAATGATAAATGAGTGCAAGACAATAGTCTCTAGGATATATAAGTATGGTGCCGAGAAACTGTTAATAGCTTTAGGGATTCCTTTCTTGTGTTTTATTTAGTTGGGCCGGATACTCATTTTTCTGTTAGTCTTGGACTCTTGGTTAAATAGACATGTCAGAATTCTTAAAGCTTGGATTCCCTATTCAAAATTGTGCGAGCTATGTGCAGATCTTGCATACTGCGTGCAATCTTGTGAACCCTTACTCTGCAAACCTGTGCAAAATCACATGTAAGGAGTCAAAGCTTAAAAAATTGATGGATTATATTTGACCTAGGGTGTTTTGGCCATTTTTCCCATTTTAAATACCTTCAACTCAGGAAGGCCACTCACTGTAATAGGCTTTCACATGAAATACTTGAGACTTATTTTTGAAGTTGTAGCAAGTATACTTACCTTTATGACTTTATTGACTCTCTTCCTCTCTTAGGTAGTCAAAAATTTTTACTCTGTTTATGGTGTAACAGGCAGTACAAAAGTTAATTGACGAGGAATTTCAAGGAATAAATCATTTACGAACATCGACATTACACAAGAAGATTGCATCTGCTCGACATGATTTTATCAAACTTTCAGGGTCTGAAAACAAGCTAGAGGCATTATTACAGGTCTATTTTGTAAACCATTACTATCTTTAAGTTGTTATTGATAGGTAAAGTAACCAACAAGTCTTCTATAAGGTTGTTTATCTTAAGATAAAAAAGTAGAAGGAAATTTCCTAGTGCTTCCAAGTTGTTCTGGAGAGAACGAATAGTGCTTCCTAGTTGCTCTGGAGAGAACGAATAGTGCTTCCAAGCTTTTCTTGCGAATGTTAGAAGGGTTTTAAAAAGGCCAAAGAGCCTCACGACCGAAGATTGAACCCCACTCTCTGCAGCAAAAAAAAACACATGATACCACCAGACCAAGTTGGATTTTCGTAGGGTTTTATGTTCTCTTGATGAAATAAGTATTAAATATTAACATGATGATGTTGCTTTATTAATAATAGGTACTTGAGCCAAGTCTTTCAAAAGGAAACCGGGTGATGGTATTCTGTAACACCTTAAATTCTAGTCGTGCCGTGGATCATTTTCTCGGTGAAAATCAAATTTTCACTGTAAATTATCACGGGGAAGTGCCAGCAGAACAAAGGTAAGATGATTGAGTACTACTTTTGTGTCCTTTCCGACTTCATTTGTTTGTGTCTAAATATAGACTTATTGTCCTAACTTCTAACCGAGTCTCTTTTTTGTGTATAGGGTCGAAAATCTCTACAAGTTTAAGAGTGAAACAGGAGATTGCCCTACACTAGTTTGCACAGACTTAGCTGCTCGAGGTCTCGACTTGGACGTCGACCATGTTATCATGTTTGATTTTCCTTCAAACTCTGTGAGTATCATAACCCTTGAAGTAAAAACTTAATACATGTTCTTTAGTCATTCAATTATATGGCTGCAACCTGAAATTGTGTTCATCCATGGTATTTTAGATTGATTACCTTCATCGAACAGGAAGAACTGCTCGTATGGGAGCAAAGGGTATGCCACTAACTGAATTATCAAACTGTATCGCTAAAACTTATTTTTCAGTTTTCTCAACTATAAATCTTCATCTTAACAGGCAAAGTGACGAGTTTGGTTTCAAAGAAAGACCAAACATTAGCTGCAAGTATCGAGCAAGCAATTAGTAAGAATGAGAGCTTGGAATCTGTCACTGTTGATAACATAAGATGGGAAAATGCAAAGTCTCAAGTATACGAGCAAAAAGGAAGAAAAACGTATTCCACGAAACCTACAAATCAGAAAAGCAAGACTGGTACTACATCTGCAAAATCATCAAAACCCCATGGGAAAGTAGTAGCAGTCAAAACATCACAAAGAAAAACAGTAGGAGGAACCAAAGGAGGAAAAACATCTACACCAATCAAAGCTAGAAGGGCAACTGTTACTGTTTCGAAACCGAAAACTTCTTCGAACTCTAGTAGCTCAAGAAAACCATCAGGCGGAGCAGAGAGAAAGCAAACTGGAAATAGAAAATCTAGCAATGTGAATTCTAAACCTACGAAACTCGATGTTGTGGGTTTTAGGGGACGGAGTTCGTCATCATCAACAGGCAAGAGACAACCGTCGAGGGCAAGCTAATTTTTATTGCAAGACACCAAATTAAACTAATATCTTGCAACGGAAACACCTGTAAATTAAGTTTGTTTTTCGAGTATCTTTTAGAAATTTTGTTGTTCGGTAACCTATCCATCTTAATGTTGTTTGGTTTCCTATCCATCTTTCAGAAGCAAGCTTAAACAAACTCTGTACTGTTTTTCTTCTGCATTACTTCCACAGTTCGTCATTTACTATGAAAAGAAGTAATGCTTATCTCTCTTTTTCTCTCAATTTTTCTGTTAAAAACGTGAAACCTCGTCTGGGATATGGTCAGTGGGTGCACTAACAAAAAGCTCTCGGCTTGGAAGGCTAAATGGCTTTCAAGATGTGGCACATTACCCATAATCAAATCTGTCCTAGCAGCATTTCCATCTGGTTTTCTTTGGGTGCCAACACAAGAGGGTAATTGAGATGAAGTATGTTGTGGAATGAACGGCAAGAATTAAAGGCAAACAGACGAGGAACTGAATCAAGGAAACTATATGGGCATGGTGGTGTGTGGAGGGGAAGCAATGGAAATTTCACTTCAGAAGAAACCTAAGGTTTCGGAACTTCTAAACTTGTTAAGTTTTGTTCTGATTTCTGAAGAAGATAAGAGAGTCTGGGGGGACACGAAGATTCCTAGTTCCCCGCTTGGCTTATTTTGATGATATCCATATTATGTCTGCAAAAGGGATTCACCACGATCTTGGTTTCAGCACTACCAAACCTGTATGATATATCAAGACAACCTCCTCATAATCGCTATTTGGTATAAGGCCAATTTTGAAAATTTTGATTATTACAAAGGTATTTCCGAAGGTTTTTGGTATAGGAAGAGCATCATTTGGAATGGGCAGTGCATTCAAGAGGGTAAAATTTTTTTGGCAGAATTAAAGAGGGTCAATTTATGTACTCGCTCTTCTTATACCAAATTGATTTCACGAGAGCGTTATAGAATCATTTGATAAATAACACTAAAATATAAGGACTTAGAATAATAAGTAACAATAAATCTAATTAAGTAATCAGCTTCAATAGGGGAGAAGGGCTTAATTAAGTAATCAGCTTCAATAGGGGAGAAGGGCTTAATTAAGTAATCAGCTTGTACAAATGACATGAGGTTATAACCTACCCTCTGCCCAAATACACCACCTTAAATTGCCCTCATTTCTTTTTATCAGTTTCAAAAGCTTATTCGTGTCGATATGACTATAAATCACTTGTATATTTCAGGCTTCAAGACCCCAAGGTAACTCAAGTTCCTATAAAGTTCCGCGAAGTCCATTCCATAACCCACCACAAAATAATCCGGACACTGTCAAAAAAGAGAATGCAAGTAACAAGTTAATGTTTGCTCTATTTATCACAACAACCAATGAACTAGTTACAGTAACATGGTAGGAGAACACTCTACATTGTTAAGAGAGAGAGAGAGAGAGAGAGATCGCATACTACAAGATTTATATGTATATAACCTATTTGTTAAGCATGAAATTTTGCATTCTTTTATCATTGAAGATGAGACAAGATTCATACCTCAAATCCCCGATAATACTTTCCTTCACCCACCAAATGAAAATCAACCTTGCGTCTTGAAGGTTTGTCAAGTAAAGTGCAAACAGAAACAGAAGATACCCCTTTCGATTTCAAATGTGAAATGAGACAATTAAGAGTGTTTCCTGTGTCTACAATATCCTCAACCTAGAAAAAAGGAAATGATTATGCATTTCACGAATAGAAGCGACAATAGTGATGCATAACAATGATAAAAAGAACAAGAAACTAGGGCCTAACGATAGGATTCAGCATGGAATAACAGGTTTATACTAGATCATTTAGAGAAGACTAGATAGACCGATAGTTTCTTTTTTAAGTTAGCAATACATGATTTCATTTACGGAAATAAATTTGAAGCAAGCTAGGTTTCAGGACAAGAGGCAATCGGTGTCCTTATGATGTAGCTCACATGGGCATGGACATGAAAGTTCTGTCAGAACCCACAATATCAAATTTCTTGAACATGATATAAATTCATAGAGTGAACAACACATACTCCTCTCAGTTTGTCATATCATTTAAATTTGAGTACAAGGTTATCTGTAACTTTCAGTTACCAATATCTTCAAAAAAAAAAGACATTCATCGGATTAGACATTTTTAGCGTGTAAGAGTTGCTACCATGTATGATATGATCCAGAATTAAATAAAATCAGCACTTCTTCCACTGACTTAGTCCAGCCTTGCGGAAGAGATATTGCTTACTAGTAGCTAACATCTCTTTTACAAAGACTGAGGTAGCAATTTACGCCTACATCTTTTTCATGATGAACGAAACAGCAAAATATGCTTACGAAGCTCAAACACATGAACAGATCTGGATTAAGATGCATTCACTTTTGTGATTTTTGTAAACTGTGAAATGAATCGAACAAAAAAGTTCCTAACTAGGGCAACACAGATTGGCAAACTTGTATCCCGGTACATCCTTCATGTGCACCTCCCTCTTTTCATGGGTCTTGGGAGCAATAATGCAAGCCAAATTCTCCAATTTAGTGTCACTGGGGACTAGATAAGATGAGTTTTCTTGGTATTGGGGATGAGATGTTAGTGAAGGCTGTGGTTAGGAAACAAAATGACGAATAAAGCGAGGTAGAGTGTGAGGCGGTGACATGGCAGAAACGGGGAAGTGGTTGTGGTCAGTGACGGCTTCTGAGGTGGTAGTGAAGGAAAAGGAAAAAAACAATATTAAGTGTTTAAATGTAATATTTTTGCAACATCTCCATAGTCCATGTTGGTATACTAGATGGCTGAGTTTTGGGTTTAGCTTAAGCCCATTTTGATAAAATCTGTTACATGCCTGAAGTACCCATACTCTATCACACCCTAATGTTATCCCTATAATGATCAAAGTAAGCATAAAGTTCAGATTTTCCCCAAAATGAACTTTAGGCTTATAAGAAAGTTTTTTCTTCATTTTCCTTCAAATTTCTTCTCTTTTTGCTAAAAGTAGAAACTAATATGCTTAGACTCTAAAGAAATTTTAGTTTCAAATTGCAAAAACATGATCTGCAAGTAAACAACAAAAGGATTCCACAAAACTTCCATGATATATGGGTTTGTGCCTCAATTCATAAGAGTAAAAATTCAAGCTTTATACAAAAATAACAAGAAATAAGCATTTTTCAGTAATAAAATCACTGCAAAATCATATCATACTGAAACTTCAAAACAAAGATTATGATCGGAAGAAACTAAAAGTAAGAGAGACAGAGAGAGGATTATATACCAGAATTACATGTTTTCCCTTAAGATCGATCTTAACGTCGAATGATATTTTGGGAGCACCATTCGATTGAGTTCCAGATCCATAAGATTCAGCTCGAACGAAATCAATAGAAATTGGCAACTTAATCTTCTTCACTAAATCAGACAAGAACATGAAAGCACCAGTTGCAACACCAACAACAACTGGAGGAGAAGAAAATCCCTTAATATCTTTTGAAATTTCAGAAGCCAGTTCTGAAACTCGAGCTAAGATCTGCTCTTCGGTCCATAAGATTCTTTCTATGTGATCGTCTATCCCCATGGAAAAAACAGTTCTCTCAGCAGAAGCAAGAACAACTTTATGGAGTAAAGGGATAGAATTTTGGATTTCTAGGGTTTCGAGAGAGAGAGAGAGAGGGTTTATTGATGTAAACAAGGTGAATGAGTAGTAGCCGTTAAGTTTCCTTAAACGCGGGACCATTCAAAAGGAAACAATAATGAAGCACATTAGGTCGTTTTCAATTGGGTCCATCGGTTTTAAGTCCAAAATAAAGTTCAAAAAGGATTTAAGGTCCAATCTTCTCAAAAAATAGATTTTTAGTCCTTTTCCGTTTTGAAGAAACATTGTTGATACATAATGTGTTATGTATAACACATATAAAAAAAATGAAATAAAGTATGAAACTTTAACAATAAATAACAGGTAATTTATGAAATAAAACAAGAATCAATAAACAGAAAAATACTTTAATCTTGACATATAAACATACTTTAACTAAGTTGAACTAAATATCCATTATAATTATTATTTTGGCTTAAAATCCTATATTAATATTAGGGTGGACTAAATGTGTGTTTAGGGGTAGATTTTTGGACTAGAAACCCAAAATTTGTTTTCAGTTTCCACAAGGGTCTCCAACATATGACACCAATTCTCCGACCAGTTTAATTTTGGCCCCCAAAGGGTGCTTTTACAGGCATCTCTTCTAACGCATCTCTCTTTACGCCTCACGGATTGGAACAGCCCGAGGATACTTGGATTAAATCTAGAGTTAATTCATATTTGACCCCCTACTTTGTGACCAGCTTCCTATATGGCCCCCTACTTTGTGACCAGCTTTCTATATGGCCCCCTATTTTCTGTAAATTCAAATATGGTCCCTTTTTTGATGTAAATGTCCTAATTACCCTTCTTATAAATACTTTTTTAACATATAAAAAAAACTTGAATTCCACCTCACTTCCCTCTCCACCACACATCTCTCCACATCACCTCTCTCTCTCTCTCTCCAACTCACCTTTCTCTCTCTCCAACTCACCTCTCTCTCTCTCTCTCCAACTCACCTCTCTCTCTCTCTCTCTCCAACTCATCTCTCTCTCTCTCTAACTCACCTCTCTCTCCAAGTCACTCCTCTCTTCTCCGACAAAGGTCATCGGCCGGAAAATTTTCCGACCGACGACCTTAAAAATAAATAAATAAACTCTCATCTCTCTCTCTCTCTCTAGAAACTCCGGCGAAGGGGTTTCCCCTTCGTTGGAGTTTCTAGACAGAGAGAGAATGAGAGTTAAACTTTTTTTTTTAAGGTCGGAGAAGAGAGGGGTGACTTGGAGATAGAGCGAGGTGAGTTAGAGAGAGAGAGGTGAGTTGGAGAAAGAGGTGAGATGGAGAGAGAGAGAGGTGATGTGGAGAGATATGTGTGGTGGAGAGGGAAGTGAGGTGGAATTCAAGTTTTTTTTTTATTTTATGTTGAAAAAATATTTATAAGAAGGGTAAATAGGACATTTATATAAAAAAAAGGGACCATATTTGAATTTATAGTAAATAAGAGGTCATAAAGGAAGCTGGTCACAAAGTAGGAGGTCAAGTAAAAATTAACTCTTAAATCTAATTAGTGGCCAAGAGAGTGGTAAGGGAAGGACATAAAGATGGAGCGCCTTTATAGGCACCATTATTACAAAAAAAAAAAATCACAAAGCATAAGGACAAATCTTGACTGCGGCTTTGGGGAATAAAAAAAATTCTCCGGAGAATAAAAATTTTAGTCATTAAATATTGACTCAAGGGCACTTTTTTTTAGTCCAAAATTGACTTGATCAAACATTGCCCCTTAATCTTTATCTTCTCACTCTCTATCTCTCCCTCCTCTTCTCTCTCTCTCTATCGTTCCCTCCTATTGCTCTCTCCTTCCCACTGTCTTGCATCATCTATCTTTTGGTCTCTTATTCTTTCCCTCTTCTTCTCGTAGTCTCTCTCTCGATTGCTCATTGTCTATCTCTTAGTATCTCTCTCTATTGCTTTGACTATATATGTTTCTTGATCTCTCATTGTTTCTCTCTCAGTCTCTCATTGTTTCTCAATCGATATCTCATTGTTTCTCTCCCTCTCTCATACAGACACATTTTCGACAAAGAGAAGTGTCTACAACGAGAAAAATAATGAGAGGAATCTCCAATTAAAGATAGAGAGAGAGAGAGAGAGAAAGAGTGAGAGAGGGTAACAGTGAGTTAGAGAAGAGAAGGGAGGAAAAAGAATACGTGGCAATCCGGTCGGCATGGTGGTGGCTGAAAGAGTGGTGATGGGAAATTGTTGTGGTGAAGGTGATAAAGAGGATGAAGATTAGGAGGCAATGTTTGATCAAGTGAATTTTTGGACTAAAATAAAATATTCCACTGAGAATATACAAAAAAAGATGGATTCCCTAGAGAATTTATTCCCCGGAGATTATTTTTTATTTCCCAAAACCACGAGTTAAGTTTTTTTGTAGTAAATTTTTTCTACGGTAGAGGTGATCGTCCCTTTCTTCGGCAAAAGAAAAGAAAAGAGAGTGCGAGAAAGAGGAATGAATGGAGGGAGACAAAGTGGAGAGGGAGGGAACTGGGAGAGGGTGGTAAGGGAGAGAGGGAAGGAGAAACGAAGAGATAGAGAAGGGATCCTCTTTCTTAACAAAAAAAAAGAGAAGGGATCTTCTCATGTCTAGAAGAAAAACAGTGGTCTCCCACTCTCCCCTCCCTCTAGAAAGGGCATCTATCTTTTTCTCAAGTCTTTCCTCTTGTGGACGGGTAGAAAGTCACACGGTTAGAGAGATCGTTAGGTGGGCACCAGCAACTAGGCTTCGGGCCTCCAAATAGACAGGTTGACGGGCAGAAGGTCGGGTCTGGTAGTCGGGTGGATGGGTAGACGAACGTCCGAGTGGTGAACGACTACTGATAGACCAACGTCTGGGTAGGAATCGGGTACTAGAGACCTGTTGACCTGCACAAGAGAAACAAAACCGTGAAGTCCAAGGGGGCACCGGAGATGGTGTCGGCCAAGGACCCTCCGACGGTCAAGTCAGCAACTTAGTTCGATAATGTAAATGAATAAATCGAAAGTAGTTACTAATGATAGTGGAGTCGTTGTAGTATCGGAGGTGGCGCGACTCGTAGAGTGGCCGGAGCTCGGTTCTACGGAAAGATGAGTCGGATAGCTTCTGGTCTACTCGGGCGGTAGAGTAGACTTCTGGTTAGGCAGAGTAGACTTCTGATCACGGCAGAGTAGACTTCTGATGATGGTAGAGCAGACTTCTGGTGATGGCAGAGTAGACTTCTGATCACGGCAGAGTAGACTTCTGATGATGGTAGAGCAGACTTCTGGTGATGGCAGAGTAGACTTCCGATCACGGCAGAGTAGACTTCTGGTCACAGTAGGGTAGACTAGAAAGGTAGATGAGGAACAGAGAGCCTCCAATAAGATCTGATGAATTATCGTAGACACTTCTGGCCGGAACCTCCTTCTTTGACTAACTTAGATAAGATGTCACTGGAGTAGACGGGTTCTAGTCGGAGCTTTAGTGGTGATTGATGTGATCGGAGCAAAAAGGGTTTCTGGAACGCCAAGTTGAGAGTAAGTAATTTCGAGTGAGAGCGAGATGATCCTCTCTGAGAATGAGGCCTCCTCTATTTATAGAACTTAGAGAAGGATAACCGCCCATGGACGCGGGTTAGTTAGATCCGGAATAGTGGGATCTCATTAGAGTGTCTTCGTAGCCGTTGATCTCTGGATGGGGCGTCGTAGCCCTACGATGCCTGTTGTCTTAGTCCGCTTGTTACCGGTAGAAGAGGTCTGCTATTCCCTCAAAGTAGCGCAAGACTCGGTCTTCTACCATGACCTCAATGTATAGCGAAATGTTAGGGATTGAGGTGACTTGTTCTTTAACTGCTAGCCACGTGGTGGCGTGACCCTACGAAGTCCGAGTGAGTTGACAAGTCAGGCTAGGGTTGTCACGCTAGAAGAGTGGGCTAGGGCGAGCATGCCAGAATGATTGGGCCTACTAAGCGTGTTGGGCTCGCTAGTGAGGAACTCTCGATGGGCTTCCATGCCAGGCTCGTGGGGTTGCTAGAGGCGCACACTCCATGTTGCATGAAGGCGGGCGCATGAGGAAGGCCCAACCCGAATTCCGTCTCCTTTGAGCCCAGATGCCGTTTTTGGCCAATACACCTCTTCTAGTAAAAAGATATTTTTGAAAACAAAATAATATCCTAGTAGATTTGTTACTTAGAAGATTAAAATTATAGTTGTTCAAAATATTAGAGGTTCATATTTAATTAAAGGTTGGCTATACACAGGGGCGGATCCATGGGGGTGCGAGGGGGTGCGGCCGCACCCCGTGGATCCTCCCGAAAAAAATATAATAGTATTAAATATACATGTAACTATGTAAGTATACCTTATATATAAGGTCTGATGCAATAAGATGACAAAGAGAAAGCCTTGGCTTAGTGGTTAAGGTGTGGGTTGGCTTGATGGCGAGATTGTGAGGATGTGGGTTTGAATCCTTTTTCAAACATTTTAATTTTTTTTTTTTACATTTATATTTCCAAACTTATATACCCCATCGGGTTTATAAATAACATCGAGAAGTACTTAGCTCAACGGTTAAGCCTTTGCATTCTCGGTGGGTGGGAGCCATTAGGTACTGGGTTCGAGTCTCATTGAACTATTTTTAAGTTTTAATATTTCAAGTTTTCAACTATCCTAAATTCCTGTAAGGGTCCGTTCGAGGGAAAATCTAGTAAGAAAATTTGATTCCATTTGTATGTAAAAATCGAATTCGCATGAGAAGAAAAGGTGTGAAAATAATCTAATTTTTTGCCACCTTTTAGATGATAAAATTGAAAACACAAATCTTGGAAAACTTAAATTGAAGCTTGCTAAAGTCGCTTAGAATCGATGGAATTGCTTGAAGATTGACGAAATCGTTTCAATATCGACGAAATTGCTTGAAGATTTCGATGAAATCGCTTGAAGATTTACGAAATTGCCTGAAGATTGATGAAACCAGGATGCAAATCGAATTTTCTCTCTCTCTCTGTCTTGGCCTAATCTGTTAAAACCCTTGTATAAACCTGTTAGAATTAGAAGAATCCCTAATTCGTATAACCCTGAAATAGAAATAATAAAGAGAGAGAGAGAACGAGAGAGGGAACTG
Source organism: Eschscholzia californica (assembly GCF_041429995.1). Taxonomy (NCBI): domain Eukaryota; kingdom Viridiplantae; phylum Streptophyta; class Magnoliopsida; order Ranunculales; family Papaveraceae; genus Eschscholzia; species Eschscholzia californica. Next base: position 43,268,884 of record NW_028238198.1, read on the forward strand.
GGAATGAGATGAAATTGACAATGAGTCGATTATGAAAACATTTCAAAATATGAACTCTCTGAGGTCAATTTCATTTGTAATCGTTGAAGTATTAATGTAATTAATGAATATAAATATTTTGTTAATTAGTCTGTTTGCAAAAAAAATAATTTATTTAAGTAAATAAATCCGCACCCCCAAGGTGAAAATCCTGGATCCGTCCCTGGCTATACAGGAAGAAGGGAAAGTCGACAAGTTGGCTTTATAACCTAGGGGTAATGATGTGTAAAAAGAAGTAATGTTACATTTATATACCATTCAACTTGTTGAGAAAAGTACATGTTTCTTTATTTTATCAAGTCTCGGTCAATCTGTTTCAACAAAAAAAAAAAAGTCTCCGTCAATATATTTATCCATACCTGTTTTTTTTGTTGAAAGTATACACAGGTGTTTTTGTTGAAAGCTTTTTATAAGTAGGTTGCATAGTCAATATATTTTAACAAAAAAAAAGGTTGCATAGTCCATATATTTTAACAAAAGAAAAAAGGTTACATAGTCAATCAAGTTATTCTACCAAGTGTAAGCACGACACACCAATTTCTTTCTTTTGTTTTTTTTTTGTTGAAAGGAAAATGCATTAAATTTAGAGTCTATTACAATAACCAAAGTAAAAAAGTAAAATGCAAAAAACAAAGTAGCAGTACAAAATAACAGAACTGAGGAAATTCATAATATAACTGCGATTTGTAGCGCCTTCTTCGAGCATCTCCAATGCAAAACTCATAAAAATCTCTATTCATCCTATGTGTTAAGTTCCAATTGAGATTCTCACTCCTAGGTGGCCTTAATAGAGATCCTCAATTTTTTTTTGTCTCCAATGCAAAACTCTAAACTTATCTTATTTACTTATGTGGCATAGTTATTTTTGTCAACAAAATAATTAGTTATTTTAGAGAATATAGAAGACTCGATTTTTATTGGTTGAAAATTAAATATTGATGAGTTGGACAATTAGAAATATCTTAAGAGGACACTCTAGAAATAGAGTGTTCTCTTGAGATATCTCTATTCCACCCTCGACACGTCATCTTAGAGATCCAAATAGAGTGTTGCATTGGAGATGAATTTTAAGAAAAAACTCTAAAAATCCTAGGTGGCACTTAGAGTTTCTAAGATTGAGTGTTGCATTGGAGATGCTCTTCGTTCTGAAGATTGCAGGTCTGACAGCTCAAAATAAAGATAATATGAAACCTGATCTCAAGAGTCCTCCTGTTGATTGAAAGATAATCCTTGTATCTAACTTCCTGTAACATTGAAGATGGATTAGACATACACCCAAAGTTCCCCGAAGAAATGAGGATGTCTGCAAGATGGAACCATATGATGATTCCGAAATATCCCGTCAGTATTCTCCATATAAAGAGGCCATATCAGCTCGAGTTCTACAAAGTAGAATCAGGTCAGACACTAGGATTATTTTTCAAATAGCCCCCAACTTTGTGACCGGTTTCCTGTCTAGCCCCTTACTTTGTCATAAATACACAGATGGCCCCCTTTTTCAGATTCTGTTATAACACCGTTAATTAGTCATCACCTCTCTCTGCCACCTTACTTTCTTGCCACCTCATCATCTTCCCCGGCGAAGATCGCCGGCCAACCAATTTTCCGGCCGGCGACCTTCAAACATTAAAAAAATATTATCTCTCCTCTCTCTCTCAATTTTTTTTTTGTAAATCTCTCTTCTCTCTCTCTTTAAAACTCCGGCGAAGGGAACAAACCTTAAAGGTATGTTCAACGAAAAGACCTGTTCACGAACGATCTGTTCGTGAACAGGTCTGTTCGTTGAACAAACCTTGAAAGTCTATTCAACGAACAGACTCACCTCCGGCGAAGGGGTTTTCCTTCGCCAGAGTTTTAGAGAGAGGGAGGAAAGAGATTTAAAAAAAATATATATATTTTTTTTTAAGAAAGAGAGAGAGAGAGAGAGAGGAGATATATATATATATATATTTATGTTTGAAGGTCACCGGGCGGAAAATTGGCCGGCCGGTGGGAAGATGATGAGGTGGCGAGAAGGTGAGGTGGCAGAGAGAGGAAATGAGTTGGATGAGAGAGAGGTGATGACTAGTTAACGGTGTTATAACGGAATCTGAAAAAGGGGGTCATCTGGGTATTTTTGACAAAGTAAGGGCTAGGCAGGAAACCGGTCACAAAGTCGGGGGCTATTTGGAAAATAACCCTAAAATATAATCAGTGTTTATAAGAACAGGTGAATTTTGTTGACCACAATGTGTGATCAACTTTTCGTTCAGCTCCGAATCGTATTTGAGGTTTCATTTTTACCTCTAATTTTATGTAATTTTGGAAACTTAATCTTCATGTGTTTGTCATTAATTCTTTGTCATTCTTTTGATTTCTTCTTCTCCTCCATTTCATCGCTCTCTTCCACTTCATCTTTCTTTTTATTCAACCATTGGATATCGCTTCATCCAACCTCTTCCATTTCATCTTTCTTTTTATTCAACCACTGGATATCGCTTCATCCAACCGCTGTTGGTGACTCCATTTCTTCTTTTTCTCTCTTCTCTCAATCATTATCCCCATCACCTCTCGTCCTCTCCGCAAAATTCAATTACGAGGGTTCCACCCCCTTGAGCGAAAAAGGGGATAACTAGTAGTGAATACCTACTAACAATCCTAGGTGGGCTAACTACCAATCACCTCACATTTCGTAAAAATATAAAGGCTTCATGAGTTGATGGTTTGTTGTATGATTAGTGGCTTATGGATAAAATGTTTGTTCAAAACTATTATCTAATTTTACCACCACAAATGTATTTTTAGCTATTCTCCAACCAAAAAACTATTGACCTGATTCTTAAAAGCATTATACAACATATCTATACCAATTCCTTGTTGACTTGACTCTATTGAATTATCCTAAGCTTGATTTTGATACGTTCAAAAATTGATATTAGCTAAACCTACCAAAGTACCAAACACATTTACTAGTATTAAGAAATGTTGGTCTTTCAACAAAAAAAAAAAAAAAGGAAAGAAATGTTGGAAAATTTCTTTGTTATGGAGGGTACAACGGTAATTGAGTAATACCCTTTCATCGTCAACAACGAAAAAAGCGCATCAACTTCGGAGAAATATCTAATTAAAAATCGCCACGTCAGCATATAGACATACTCAACGCGGGGACTTTGAACTAATAAAAACTGAAAAGCTTGGCCTTCCTCACGAAGCATTGCTTCGTTTCAGTTCCATCCTTTAAAGTCCCGTTTGCGGGCTTTTTCTCTCTCTCTTTAGAAAAAAAAACCTCCCCGAAAAAACCCAAAAACATAAACCCTAGAAACCTTGATCAATTTACGTGTTTGAGATCAAAACCGAGAAAAAACTATCATTATTGATAATTATTTTTGTTTCTATCAATTTGATTTCAATAGTTTTTGGAATTTGAATTGTTATTGTGATGGCGAATGTTGTTCCTCAATTACCTGTAGCAGTCATGGCGGCTTCGCAGCAACAACAACAATTGCAACAAGCAGTTCAGAATCAAGGAGGAGGATTTGGTATTGCTTCTTTGTATGTTGGAGATCTTGATCAATCTGTAACTGAAGCACAATTGCATGATCTGTTTGGTCAAGTTGCTCAAATTTCATCGATTAGGGTTTGTAGAGATCTCGTTGGAAGGGCTTCTCTTGGCTATGCATATGTTAATTACCACAGTACTCAGGATGGTAAGACCCAAAAAAAAAAAAATTTTTTTTTACAATTTTAGTCAGTTTATAAAATGATCACTCTTATATTTTAGTATAACTGATTGCTTAATTGTTTATTTGAATGCTGTCTGTTGTGTTGTGTGATATATATGTTCTTAGTTGAATATTAATTTATTCTATGTTGATCAATGATCGATGTATTTTTGATGTCCTTGAAAGTACGTGTTCTTATGGATACAGGGTTTTCCTCTTTATCAATTGAATTGATTGATTGGCTGTTTGCATATCTGAAAATATCCGATCCAAATATAATATAACACAAATAAATGTAAAACTTCGGGATGCAGAAATTTATATTAGGCTTATTGGCTCAGATAGTTTTTGGATGTATCCGAAAACTTTGGGATGTGGAAATGGGTAGCTCAGGTATTTAATAACTTTCGGATGTTTGAAACGGTTTCGGATATGGATACTGTACTCTCTGGCTCTGTTCCGTTAATCATATCATACCATAGCAACAAACAACTAAAACATGCATCCGGATGGTTGGTAACGCAAACAGTAGTGTCAGTACATTTGTGACAGTTCATTTAGTCTTATAACTTTTTTGGACTTCATATGCATGGAATGTCAGGAATTTCGCTTTATGTTTCATTGTACCAAATCTGTTTAAGGTTCATCTCGGGTTTCACACTGGCATGGCTTTTCTTGAATCTTATTGTTTTAATTCTAATTGCAGCTGTTAACGCTAGGGAGATTCTGAATTTTACGCCAATAAATGGAAAGCCTATCAGGATTATGTTCTCACATCGAGATCCTAGTATCCGAAAAAGTGGTCTTGCGAATGTATTTATAAAGAATTTGGACATGTCAATAGATAACAAGGCATTGCTTGATACTTTTGCTTCTTTCGGTACCGTTCTTTCTTGCAAGGTGGCCGCTGATAGCAACGGTCAATCAAAAGGTTATGGATTTGTTCAATTTGAAAAGGAGGAAGATGCCCAAAATGCCATTAAAAATCTGAATGGTATGTTGATGAATGATAAACAAGTCTATGTTGGCCTTTTTGTTCGCAAGCAAGACAGGGATCAAGCAAATGGATCACCAAAATTCACCAATGTATATGTGAAAAATCTGTCGGAAACAATTTCTGATGAGGACCTTAAGAAAGTTTTTGAAGTTTATGGTCCCGTCACTAGTGCAATTGTTATGAGGGATGAAACTGGAATTTCTAAAGGATTTGGATTTGTTAATTTTGAGAACCCTGAAGATGCCGCTTCTGCTGTGGATAAGCTGAATGGCATTACTAAAGATGATAAGGTGTGGTATGTGGGTAGGGCTCAAAAAAAGTATGAGAGAGAGGCTGAGTTGAAGGCCCAGTTTGAGCAGGAAAGAAATGGTAGATTGGAAAAGTTGCAAGGGGCTAATTTGTATTTGAAAAATCTTGATGAAAGCATTGACGAGGAAAAATTGAAAAACTTGTTTTCTGACTTCGGTACGATCACGTCCTGCAAGGTATTTGCCGATGAAACTTCACTCCTATAATTAACCATTTGCTCTCTCTTTCTCTTTCCTTGTTTTTTTTTCTTATAATAGTGGTTTTACCTTTACAAAAAATTTGTAGGTGATGCTTGATCCCCAAGGGCAGAGCAGGGGTTCTGGTTTTGTTGCATTTTCTACACCCGAGGAAGCTACTAGAGCTGTAAGTGGGAATTATTCTTTACCTTTTTATCTAGGATATTCTTGAGTCTCCCCCTCTTTCTGGATGGCTTAAATTACTTTGTACTTCCAAATTTTTTTTTTAGGTAAATGAAATGAATGGGAAGATGATTGGAAGGAAGCCACTATATGTCGCTGTGGCCCAACGCAAAGAAGAAAGGAAAGCGAGGTTACAGGTGCCTCACTTCTGCAAACTAAGAATTTTATGTGAAGTTGCTTAATTTTCTGTGCTGAGTATTTCATTGGTTTCGCTATGTGTGCGTGCAAAACACACACACAGACACACACACACACACAGACACACACACACACACACACATGCACACACGCACACACACACACGCACACGCACACACACCACAAGTGTATATTTGTTCTTGCAGCTTGCTCGTGTTGTGCGGTACTCGATAGTTGCTACTAGTGTATAGTTTACCTATGAAGGATATTCACACAGCCCGAATGTACAGTTTTGGACATGTAGCCTCACAGTTCCTTGCTTTTTAAGTCTACTTTGAACTTTGAAGAAGTACGTAGCTTTGTGAAGACATGTTCCCATACACATATGTCCTTTTGCCATTCATGTTGTTTTGGTTAATTAGGGAGGGAGGAGGCTTTTTTTTTCTTTGTCAATACCAATAAAGTCTTCTCATACAGATACAATTTAGATAACAGATATTGTAGACCGTCTTCTCATAGCTTAACTGTGTAAATACCTAGACATGTCCATTACTTGGTAACAATCTTTTATCTTTTCTTTTCAATATTATCCTGATATATGAATATCTTTATTCCCTGGGGCGTTCTTATATGATTTTCTAAATCAACAACAAAGGTTTGACGGATTGAGATACCAATGGTTGTCTGCCTGCCAAGTTTCTGTCCAGTTCAAAACTCCCTTTTTGTGGTTTTGTTGAATTAATCGAGATCAGTTTTTTTCGAGAAAGTAGTAGTTAAGGATTTTCATTTATTTCGAACATTAGAAGTATCAACTAATCCTATTTAGTTCCTTGTTCATATTTCATTATAATTTTGTTGCTCATTAGTTCTTCTGATTACAAAAAATTGTTTTGTGTTATTTGTTAAGGCACATTTTGCTCAAATTCGAGCACCTGGGGTGCTGCCCACTCTTCCCTCTGGTATCCCTGGGTTCCATCCTGGGGGGCCTAGGCTGGGACCTCAACAGCTGTATTTCAGTCAAGGAACTCCAGGTATGGTACCGCCTCAGTCCCCTGGTTATGGATTTCAGCAGCAGTTCTTGCCCACAATTCGGCCAGGTGTTGCACCAAATTTTATGGTGCCATATCACCTCCAGAGACAAGGGCAGTCTGGACAGAGGTTGGGCTTCAGGAGAGGAGGAACCCCACAACAGATGCAGCAGCAGCAGGTATTTTTATCTTTGGCTCGGTCTGTATATTTCTAGTATCTAGATATCTATTTCGCAAATCATGCATGTATCTGTAGATGTGTTTTTGTGAATATTTAGTTGATGCAGCGGAATTCGAATCAAGGAGGAGGGCCTAGGTACATGGCCAACGGACGAAACGGGCTAGACCCATCTTCTGTGCTCCCTCATCAGGGAGGTCTTATGATGCCTTTGCCGCTTGATGTATCTGGAATGCCTATGTCTCCAATGGAACGAACTGGACCAGTTCCTATACGCACTCTTGCTTCTGCTTTAGCTTCCGCAAGCCCAGAACAACAACGCATGGTAAGTGACATAGATTACGACCCCTTAAAAGTTGAAATAGTACAAGCATGAAATGAAATCGTTCTTCTTTTCTGAAGATATCTAAATGTGATGATTTCAGATGCTTGGGGAGCAGTTATTTCCGCTTGTAGATTGCATAGAGCACGAACATGCAGGTAAAGTTACTGGGATGCTTCTAGAGATGGATCAGACAGAAGTACTCCATCTGATAGAGTCACCAGATGCTTTGAAGAAGAAAGTGGGAGAGGCAATGGATGTTCTCCAGTCAGCTGCTTCTTCTGGAGCTGATGCTACTAGTCAACTTGCTTCGTTATCGCTCAACGACTGAATCCACATCCCTTTTTCAGGGTCTGAATGGATTTATAATCTGAGAGGAGGTTTGAGTATGTTAGAGAGAGAGAGTGTGAGGTATGGGAGAAGTGAGATAAAGGAGGGTTGGACAGGTTTAGTTTACTCTGCAATTAGACTTATAGACTTGGTTGTTTGAATACTTGACCGTTTGTTCCTTGTTTTCCAAAAGATTTTATGATTGAAGAAGTGGGGTTAGCCTAAGTTTCCGTTATGGTATATTAACATATTTAATTAGTGAGCGTGAAGGCATAGTGAACCCATCTTCTCTGCCATAAGTCCACTCCATGTCGAAGTATATTGAGATAATAGTTGAGCTGGCCAAATTCTAAGTCCTGATTCGTGTTTTTCGCTGCCATCATAACATTTTGTTATGTTAGAGAGTGAAAAAACAGGAAAAAGGCTTTATTTCTGGCCTATTCTGGATTGAAGACACCAGTTTTAGCAGTAATTGCCCTACTAAATGTGGGTGAGACATCTATCATAAGAAAACAGGAAAAAAGACTTGTATTAGTTGCTTCGACCACGGCAAAGTAAGGTATATAAAACCAGTGCAAATTCATACGTATCGTAAATTTAACATTGAAAAATGTATGTAGAGTTTGAATATATATACATTTTCAAGAACATAAAGAGTTCTCGGTCATTGCTTGACCTATTACTAGATGATGATGAGGTTAATTTACAGAGAGTGAAAGGAACACGGCTTAGTTTATTTCCAGAGTCAACAGAACGCGGAGAGACAGCCAGAAAGATAGCTTCCTCTGTGAGTCCGATAGCTTCCTTGGTTTAATTCCAGCGTTTTGCATTCTTAGTTCCTTTTGATTTAGCTTTCGCCTGCTGAAACGCCATCCTCTTTTGTTTCTTCTGTGCTTCCTTCTCCGCCTATGTATTCATCATAACCAAGATAAGCAAAGAGGATACGTCCTATACTCTAAATGCTTTCGACACTTATCTGGTTGCTCATTTATTATTTATTAAAATAAATTTCGACAAAAAGATGATTAGTACCTTTGACATCTTAGACTTGGCTTTTACTTTAGGAGCCTTTTCTTCAAGCTCTGCTTCTCGTTCAAGTTCCTTCTCCCTCGCATCAAGGTTTTTCTCCAAATAATACTGTCCAATATTCGAAATGTAAATTAGCTTCAAGACCGATCAGAATGTGAGAAACTGAAAATTTCTTTTATGAAATGGGGGAGAAGCGAACTACATTTTGCATACGCATTAACAAGCCATCAACTTTCTATCAGAAGAGCACTTACATTGTAATCCCCTGCATAGTCTTGTAAGTCGCAATCTTTGACCTCCACCACTCTATTCACTATTTGCTTAATAAAGTATCGATCATGAGAAACAGTAATAACGGTTCCCTGGTACGCTGATATTGCCTCCTGTAAAGACAGAATTTCTTGATTTTGATGAGGGATTTCAAAGAAATATATAACATGGCGAGAAATAGTTCAAGAAAACAAAGGGAGAAAGTGAAACTCGTTAATGTTTGAAAAAAACAAGTACAAACTACAGAGAAATGTATACCTCAAGCATCTCTTTTGATGGAATATCTAAATGGTTAGTCGGTTCGTCTAGGACTAACAATGTTGATGGTTTCACCATAAACTTGCAAAAGGCAAGACGCGCCTGCATATAAAAAGTAAAGATCAAGTTTTTTTTTTTTTTTTTTTGCGTAGTACGGGGAAGAATGAATACAATTATGATAAAATCATATCTAACTCTGATTGTAATAATAATAGATTAACAAGGGAAAATATCCACCAAGGAATTAAGCTATATGTTCTTCCCCAATTGCCTTTGAGTTGGATGACCACAAATTTAACACTATTCTACAAAGGTTATAGCAGATACATGAAGTGCTAGAAATCACATAATCACTGAAAAGAAACGACGCTGGTTCACGTTTCCAAGATTTTCCATAGATTTTCCATAGATTTACCTTCTCACCACCACTCAGAAGGGAGACCTTCCTATCAAGCATATCAGACTTGAAATTACAACGGCCAAGTAGTCCCTTTATATCATCCAATCTCCAGTCCTCTGCAGCTTCTTCTACTGTCTCGAGCACTGTTTTCTCTAGATCAAGTGCTTCAGCCTGAAATGGAGTACATTAATCTCATCTGGTTGGTTCATGCAAAGTACTGAATACAGTAATAACAACGGGGCGTAGTTATTGATGATGACAAACCTGGTTCTGCTCGAAGTAGTTGGGAAGAACATTATGCTCCCCGATCAGAACCTCACCTCCTCTTGTCTTCTCCAAACCCATAATCAGTTTAAGCAATGTGCTCTTTCCACATCCATTGGGCCCAAGAATAGCAACTTTCTCACCCCTCTGAATTGTAAGATTTGCCTTGTTAAACAGGACCTGGTTCACAAGTTCATGTTAGCGTGGAACTATACAGTGACAAGAAGAGAAACCTTCTCGAGAAAGAAACCTAAAAGAGAAGTAGCTACTAATAAGATGTAACTTCAATGCAGTCATTCTGAAGTGCCCAAGTTGTATATGTACTTAAAACCTAACTGCACTAAAGAATATTGTGCTAAAGAATATGAGTACCGACCTTCTCATCGTAGTCAAATTTTAGGTTTTTAACTGTCACTACAGATTGTCCACTTCTTCCACGCTCGGGAAATCTGAACTTCATTTGTTTCCGTTGGAATGGCTTCTCTATTTGGTCCTCTTCTTGGAGCTTTTCAAGTTTCTTTTGGTTATAAAAGACACACAAAGAAATCAAGAGTGCATTAAAATTTTGAATGCAAAAATTTAATGGCAACAAATAACAATACTAAGTAGATGAATATACTAACTGAGCTATTATAACTGAAGCTAATAAGAGTAAGACACCCCTTAGGAGTTCTTTTGTTAGTATAAGAGATAAGCGAGGGTTTCTTATAATAGAAATGAAACCGACCATGATTAAAAATGACACTTATAGTCAATCTTGGTATACCTTTTCTGCAGTAGATGCACGGCCAGCATTAGCTCCGGCACCCAACCTGCTTATGATGTCTTTTGTGTGGTCAATTTGTTTCTGCTGCTTCTCCCATGCAGCAAATTGAGCTTCTATCCATGCTTCCTTTGCAAGGATGTACTGAGAATAGTTCCCCTCATAAGTCCTCGATACGCCCATATCCGTTTCAACAATCTTTGTGCACAGTTGATCAAGGAAAGCTCGATCATGAGATATTATCACCATAGGTACGTCTTGCTTGTTAAGATAACCTTCAAGCCACTCAATCGTGTCAAGATCAAGGTGATTTGTGGGCTCATCAAGAAGTAACAAATCTGGATCCTGCAAATGAACGTATCCTCGGAATTAATATTACAGGTTTACTATATTATCTATAACTCCAAGTGCCATGGCACTGTTAAACTACTATAGTTCGTAAATTAAACCAAGTTCGAATGTCATCTCCCCAATTCTCTCTCTCTCTTATCCCTTGCACTATTTCCTACCTAAATAACCTATGTTTCTTCGTTAATAAAACATCAAAGCAAGCAAAAAATAAAATCATAAATAAGTACGCACCTGAAGTAGAATTTTTCCAAGTGACATTCTCATTTGCCATCCACTACTGAAAGAAGCTACGAGTCTATCTGAATCTTCAGGTGAAAACCCAAGTTCAGGCATCATTTTATTAATCTTAACTTCAACTACATCCAAATCAATAGCTTGAGCTCTCCTTTGAAGCAAATCCAATTCATCTAAAAGCCTACCCATTAACCCTAAATCCTCTACTGAACTTTCAAGAGCCTTTTGTACTTTTTCCAACCTCTCAGCAATTTCCATCTCCTCTTTAAAAGCACTCATAAACTCTTCTTTCACTGTTCTACTCAAAGAAACCTCAAATTCTTGACTCAAAAAGGAAATCCTCATATTGGGCTTTGCCTTAATAACATTACCTGAATCAGGTTCTTCTTGCCCTGTAATAATCCTTAATTGGGTAGTTTTTCCAGCACCATTAACACCAACTAACCCTACTTTTTCTCCTTTTTTCACTTCCCAATTCACATCTTTCAAAATAGTCACTCCTTTATAACCTTTAGTAATATTTTCTAACCTAACACCTGAAGAAACACTTGATGCACCCTTATTAGATTGTTTACTATTCCTTTTCTTATCAGGTTCATCCACAGAACCCTCAGCCAATAATGATTCAATTTCTTCCCTAGTTGTTTTAGTTTCAGTTTCAATAGCAACTGATGAAACCCTAAGTTTATTTTGCTTCCTAGGGTTATCTAAAGTAATACTACTTGTCACTAAATCTTTACTGTTAGTTCGTAATGATAATGTTAAAGCAGCTGAAATTGGCCTAAAATGAGGCCTAAAACTAATCTTTCTAGTATCTAAAATTGTTGAACCAGTAAGAAACTTACTTGATCGAAGCTTAACCCCTTGAAATTTGTGAGATAAATCCATTTATAACTTAAAAACGAAAAAAAAGACAGATTTTTTTCGAAAAAATTGGGGGTTTTGAAGAGATTAAATGATATGGGTAGTTGAATAAACTAGGGTTTTTGAAAAAGAGAGAGAAAAGAGTTATGTGAATTAGGACTGAGAAAATTTCTCTCTTGCTGAAGTTGTAGAGAGAGAAATACTCAGACCATGGGAGAAGGAAGGAGTTAAGAATGAAGATGGGAGGTGATATAGGAGTATTTGTTTATGTGGCTACAAAAAAGAGAAACCTTGTTGGGGGATAAATAACAGGTTATTATGTGGTTGTGGGTAACCAAATTAAGGAAAATCACATTTGTCCACATAATTCTGCCACGTTGGCTCGAAAACTATGTTCCACGTGTCACATGAAGTTGTGGGGGCATTAACCCAAACCACATGACTCTAAGTTACCCTTTCTCTCTCCTATCTGTATAATAAAACACAAGATAAAAAACAGACCGGAAAAAACGTCATTTTCAAAAAAAAAATGTTGTTTACAAAGACGCAAAATTTACAATATAATCCTAAAATATAAGAATAGTCATGGAAGGAGTCATGTTGGGTATTTTGGGTATTCACGAGATAATATTTCTTTCTTTTTTATTTGAGAATAAAAGGTCTTGGAAAGTTTACATCCGTCATTTTTTTTTAGGACGGGAGAGAAGAAATGATGCCAGTGTGAAGGCTTGAAGTTGCTCAATATTTTGCTTAGTTGCTTTAATCTATAAAAAACTTAACCATTCACTTTCTCTCTCAAGGATTCAATTAAACTTCACAACGAGGACTTGAATCTTCACTTTATCTCTCAAATTTATGGCGAGTAATCAATTCGTTTGAGCAATATTATGAGTATCATAATACTTCATGGATGAAACAATCACAATAATACCATAAATGATTTCTGGTGAATAATCTAACTTGTTAGTTATGAATCTAATATTATAAATTCTCTGAACCAGTGATATATGAGTAAGCTAATAATTCATGAGATGAAACAATCACAATATTATAAATTGATTTCTCGTGAGTAATGTAACTAATTTATAATTTATAGCGGGTGAGTATTCATGATAACAATCTAATATCATAACCAACAATTGCTTTGATTATGATTAATTGTTTAGTTTTGAGAATCCATTGATAATTATTATATATGAACTATGATTCTTACTGGCTTATTAGTTATGAATCAATTGATTGTGGACGGGTAGAAAGTCACACGTTAGAGAGATCTTTAGGTTGACACCCAACAACTAGGCTTCAGGCCTTCAAATAGACGGGTAAACAGGCAGAAGGTCGGTTCTGGAAGTCAGGTAGCTGGGTTGACGAACGCCCGTGTAGGAAACAACTACTGGTAGGCTAATGTCAGGGTAGGAAACGACTACTGGTAGGCTAACGTCTGGGTAGGAAACGGGTATTGGTAGACCTGTACAAGAGGAAACAGAACCGTGAAGTCCAAGGGCATCGGTTATGGTGTCGGCCAAGGACCCTCCGACGGTTAAGTCAGTTACTTAGTTCAATTAAATAAGATAAATAGAACGAAGATAGAGTTACTAATGATATCAGCGTGGCTGTAGCATCAGGGGTGGCAAGACTCGTAGAATGACCGGAGCTCGGTTCGGAGTGAAGAGTCGGGGTAACTTATGGACTACTTGGTCGTCAGAGTAGATTTTGGGTTAAAGAAGAGTAGACTTCTGGTTATGGAAGAATAGACTTCTGGTTAGGGAAGGGCAGACTAGCAATAGGAACAGAAAGCCTCCAACAAGCTTTGATGAGCTATAGTAGACACTTCTAGCCGGAACCTGTTCTTTAGATTAACTTAGATCGGAGGTTGTCGGGGTAGGTGACTTCTAGCCGGAGTTTTCTAGTGGAAGTAACTAGACATGAGGTGATGAGAGTAAAATGGTTTCTGGATGAGTAAGTGATTTCGAGTGAGAGTCTGATGTCATTTCCAAGAGTGAGGCTTCTTCTATTTATAGAGTTTAGAGGAGAGTAACTACTCTTAGAGCACAGGTTTGTTAGATCCGCAATAGTAGGATCCCACTAGAATGCTTCGTAGCCATTGATCTCTTGAGAGGGCAGTGTAGCCCTATGATGCACGTCACCTTAGTCTGTTCGTTACCAGTAGAAATGGTCTACTACTCCTTTAAAGTAGTGCAAGACTTGGTCTTCTACCATGACTTCAACGTGTAGCGAAATGCTAGGTTGGAGTGACTCAATCTCTAATTATCTAGCCACGTGGGCGCTCAACTAGTTGGAGTGCGAGTGGGATGTCATGGCAGACCATGTCTTGCCATACCAGAAGCGTGGGCTTGAGCAAGCACACTAGGTTTTCTGCGCTACGAGGCGTGCTGGGCTTGCTAGGTTAAGGGCTTTCGGTGGGCCTCCTTGTTAGGCTAGCGAGGCTACTGAAGGCACACCTCTCATGTTGTGCGAGGGTGGACGCGTAAGGAAGGCCTAGTGTAATTTTTTGCTAATACAGTTTGTCCCCTACTCTTTGAGTTAGCGATGGATGACTTAGGGAGTAGTTGTAGTTTACAATGATGGAAGCGGGCCTAGAAGCCTCGTCTCACCTTGTTTCTCCATGTAGTATGCCCGGGCATTTTGAGATGAGCTCGAAGGAGTTACGCAAGGGCAACGAATATTTGAGTCAAGGAGACCCATAACCCAGAGGGAGCGACGGGTGCTAGAGCATTAGACCATGCTCGGGATGTGGCATGGCGAGGGGGAGATGCCCCGGTTGACCAGGGCGAAGAGGAGTGACTAGTCGGGCAAGAGTGTTCGGACTAGGATGCGGCAAGGCAGGAGCGTCCTGTACACGCAGGCAGGATCGTCCATCTCTGCCTGGACGCGGCTAGGGCAGGAGCTTCCTACCCTGGCCGGGATGCAGCAGGGCAGAAAGTCCTGCCCTGCCCGTCGTGCGGCAGAGCGGGAACTTCCTGCCCCGTCCTAGGCAGTTTTGTTCTTATATATATTAGTATCGTGTATGTATACTCGTCGGAGTTACCTGAAGTTTTGCTCCCGAGTTCTTAGCTCGGTTCGACAAATAAGCTGTTTCGGCAGCGCGACAACCGATATTCTTCAGGCGGTCTTGATTTCTCGCGTGGTGGTGGGCGAAGTTATTCTGCCAAGTCTTGCTTCCTCCGGTTGTTTCTTCTCTAGAACATCTTTAAAGGTTGGGATGTGCCGTGTGGCGGCGAAATGTGTTGGACGTCGTGGTCCGTCTAATTTACTTTGCCACTCATATATAAAGGGGTTGGACCCTTGTTGTTTGCAAGTGGTTGTTGAAGTGGCTTTTGGAGAAGATTTTCTGGAGAAAAAGCTTGGAGAGAGAAACTTCAGTAAAGATTTTGAGGTAATCTTCAAACTTTTTTTAATGAATTGTCTTTTGTAAAAATATAATTAATAAAGGAGAAAATCCCAATGATTTTGTTTTAGATAAGGAAAATCTATTTGATTTTGTTTTAGATAAGGGAAATCTATTTGATTTTGTTTTTTGAAAAAGATTTTCTCACTTTCACAAACATTCCTTAGACTTCAATCCTATAAATTACCCTATAAGATAAAAGCTTAAGCAAAAAAGAAAATTTAAGAATCAAATTTTATTAGAGTAAGATGTCGACTGAAATGAGAAATACAGTTGTGATGTTTCTGGTTGTATTTGTTGTGATGGCAATGTTTATTCAACAAACTTCAGCCCAGGATCGAGCCGAATGTGTGGGGCAGTGCCTGAAGCAATGTAGTGGTATCACTGGTGATGGTATCTATCTCCCCACCCCTCTATTCATTTTCAAAACCAATTTTTTTTTTGAAATGGCATAATATATGTATTCGATGTACGAATGTTTTAAAGACACCCATAAAGGGTTAAAGGCGCCTTCTTCCGCAGTAAACTCCCCTTTAAATTAACGAAGGGGCCTTCAACACTTATAAGACATCCCTTCGCTGCATACTTAGACATTTTATTTTATAATGGGTAGATTTTCAGTCTGGTCTCTCGAATAGATAGATCTAGAATTTTCTCTGTATAATAATAGAAAAGAAAAAAAAACATGTCTACCACCCATGTATACTGCTATTACTAACTTCTTTTCGTCTAAATTGGTGATTTTTTTTTGCAGATAAATATAATTGTCTTTCTGAATGCTATTTAAAATGTCCGTCGGTGGCCAGAGACTTAGTTTCATCAATAAAAGGAGAATAGTTTCTCATATTCAACTATAAATGAAGTTGTACAATTTTCATAAGATGGGTTATAATGTTACTTAATAGTTTATGGAAATAATAAAGTACTTCATTTATGAAAGTTATTATCTCTTCTAGAATTTATTACAAAATAGAAATTTCAAATATGCATCATAGCGCCTAAATACTTGATTCATCTATGAAAGAGGATAAGTTCCTAATATTTAATCATGAACCAAGTAATACTATCTTTTTTCAATAAGATGGGAGATAATGTGATGCACCCGAAAGGTTGCACACCCAAGCGTAGGTATCAAGTATTAACCCGGCAAAGTCGGGGTCGATCCAAGGATAGGAAGGTGATTCGGATAACGAAGGGTCTTATATGCCGGTTTAAGTGTCACTAGCTTACTTAGACAAAACGGGAAGAAACCAAGATAACGGGGGGTTTTGATATGAATAGGCAATAGAAGAAGAAAACAAGTAAAACTTACTAGATTATCTAAGTAAGCGGGCGAGAGAGCGAGTTCAAATAGGGTCGAGTAAGAGAGTTGGGTGAGAGGTGTCGAAGTCTGGGAATCCATAATGACGATCTTACGACTATGTACGGTCCGATCGAATGTGTCGATAAAAAATCTAAGCCCGAGTCATCGAAGGTGTTGTCAAGTCGCCTAACTATGTGAAGTGCATGACAAGACACATGAAATTCTGACTTAGACTACGATCGATATCGAATACTTCATTTCATCTATTAACTATGTCAGGTGCATGACAAAACACATGAAAATACAACTGAAACGATAATCGAAATTCAAAGAGCATTGGTTTATTATCAAACATTCAACCATACATATATAATAACTTAATTGAAATACATCATCCTTAAACCTCGGCTCAAAATAATTAGCTAACCATGGAGTTATTGTACATTAACGCAAATGAAAGAAGAGAATTAAATATCTAGAGTTTGAGAATCCCCTTTCGATTTGATTGCAAGCTATGGTCGATGGAAGGATAAACCAAGTAGGTGCAGCCGATCTCCCTACAACAGAAACGTGGGTCCCCTTAGAAGTGAAATATTAGCTCCCCTAGCAGAAATCTTGTTGCCCCATATCCACTTCATCTTCTTCCCCAAAATAGTGCAACTCCATGGGAGCTTCTTGAAGCTTTATCTCTCTAAAAATAAAAACCAATATCCAGTAAAACCTAGCCCAAAACTCTGGAAATCAACCCTTTCTCACTCTAGAAACCTAAATCTAAAAGAATACAAAAAGAGTTAAGAAGAGATGGTGATGAAAATATTAAAAAAAAGTTGAAGAAAACATGGGAAAAGAAGGCTAGAAGAAGAGATGGTGTCATACCCTAATGAGAAACATCTATGTTACGAAGAAACAAAGCCTTGTTTCCTAGTTTAGTACATTTCGCCTCGACTTTGGCCTCTCGGGCACATACTCCAAAGATGAAATCACTCAAGAATGGTTCGCTCGTATGTGTGAGTGTGATCACTAACATGGACTCTACACATAAAAAGGGGTGAGGACAAATTTTAGGAATGAATGATCTTCTAAAAGAAAACAACCACTAAATGGAGTTGGGAAGCTCACTCGCCCTTCTCACCCATTCTACCCTCTAAGGATGCCTTCTAAAGGTTAGCGGATACTAGAGATAGATGATTATGGTGGATTCTCGAGAATGTCGACCTCTTCTTGATAGAACCTCTCAATCACCTCCACATTTGTTTCTTGCTTCGAATACTTATTCTTAAATACAAAACATCAACACACATGTACAATCACATTTCCCACACAAAAGAGCTAACACATGCTCGAACATACTATTAAACCACTTTTATTCATTTCTTACTTCTTTTTTTCATATCACTTTCTTTTTCATTTTTTCTTCGCACATACAACTGAACAAAACAAAACAAACACCAATCACACAATACTATATTCTTGCAATCAACTTTCCTTTCGTACTTGCTTTTGACATTCTTCATTCTTTCTTCTCGTGTCTTCATTCTCGGATATAAGATGATGGATGGTGATGGTGTATCCATCTTCTTCTAGTTAGCATTCTCATCGGGTTTCATAGACTACAAGGGCAAGGTTAATTCGTTATCCTAATGTCACTCCTAGTGGCTAAGGAAGTTGAGCACACGAGATCAAATGAGCTCTTTTAATAGTTACGAGGTTGAGTAGCTCTTCATTCTACTCGGAGTTAGCGCAGAAGAGTACACTCGAAGGACAATTTAGGCTTTGAGCTCTCACATGGGTTAAGTCTCCACTAATGACTACTCTAGGTCTCTTAGAGATGTTTCTTATTCACTAAGATGTCACTCCTATGGTACAACAAATACACTCAAAGACTCGACTTTCATGCAAAGGCCACTAGCAATCACAAAACTCACCAACTCGACACATATGCATCAAAATTCTTAAAACTATCACTACAATCACATGCAAATCTACTCAAAATGTTTAAAATTTTTAATTTTTGGCTAATTTGAACCCTTTTGTCTTTGAAACCATGGTCATGCATTGGTTATGGTCATATCCCCGCATCCCCAAACTTAAAACTAACATTGTCCTCAATGTTCGAAGCACACACTCACCAAAAGATAAAGAGGCACATCAATTTAAAGAGAAGAGTGGGGTGATATTACCATAACCGGATGAGATAAAAGATGATACTACCAAGACTCATGTATAATAGGTTGCAAGTCGATGCCAAGCTCACGCCATCCCCAAACTTGGAACAAACCACGCCTTACGAGTAAAACATATAAGAAATGCTCCTAAAATATCAAAAAGTATAATGAGAATTAAGCGCATAAAAGTATACATGACCATATAAAAGTCTAACAACGCGGGTATACACGATTTCATTGAGCTATGCAATTAGGCTTTGATTCTCTTGTTTTCACACAAGAGCACGAGTTATATCTCGCAGAGGGTTTCCAGATATGCTACCCACAAACATCAGGGCCTATCTCAATCGGCCTAACGATCGGACAGTAAAAGGCAGAAGATTTGGGGGTCAACCCAAAGAAAGCTATATACAAATGCTAAAAGTCTGACAAAAATATCAATCCACAGAAATGCACGTGAGACGAAAAACGAAAAGAAGCCATCCCCAAACTTAGTGGATGCACGATCCACTAAGTAAGCATGAATGCTAGGGGCGCCTACTAAGAAGTCGTCAAAAGGATCGACATATAGGTAAAGGTCTAAGAGGTCAATCGAAGGTAAAAAGTCATCCGCGAGCTTATTGGATAGAGCATCCACTAAGTCCTTAGACATGCTAGGGAAGACGTCTGAAATATCCCAAAAGGGATCAATAACCGAGTCTGAGATCATCTGGAAGATCGAACTGGACTCTAAGGGTAAGGCAATAGGCTCGGGGACCAAGTCAAAGTCCGTAATTTCCTTAGGTAAATAATCCAACAAGCTATCCACTATCTTTCTAACTACTATGTCATTGACGTCCTTAAACGCATCTAGAGCCTCATAGTTGGTTACAATATCATTCATTCCTAACATGTCATCTAAGACTGACTCCTTACAAGTGTCAAAAACTGGAAAGTTAATAATAGTGTGATCCCCTAACTTGCTCATAGAGCTATAATCTTGAAATATTAGTTTAGTTTGAACATAAATTGCTAATAGTGTAGACGAACGCCCGAGTAGGAAACAACTACTGGTAGGCTAATGTTTGGGTAGGAAACGACTACTGGTAGGCTAACATTTGAGTAGGAAACGGGTACTGGTAAATCTGCACAAGAGAAACATAACCGTGAAGTCCAAGGGCATCGGTGATGGTGTCGGCCAAGGACCCTCCGACGGTCAAGTCAGTTACTTAATTCAATTAAATAAGATAAATAGAACGAAGATAGAGTTACTAATGATATCAGCGTGGCTGTAGCGTCGGGGGGTGGCACGACTCGTAGAATGGCCGGAGCTTGGTTCAACAGAGTGAGGAGTCGGGATAGCTTTTGAACTACTTGGTCGTCAGAGTATATTTTGGGTTAAGGAAGAGTAGACTTCTGGTTATGGAAGAGTAGGCTTCTGGTTACGGAAGGGAAGGCTAGCAAGAGGAACAGAAAGCCTCCAATAAGCATTGATGAGCTATAGTAGACACTTCTAGCCGGAACCTGTTCTTTAGACTAAGTTAGATCGGAGGTTGTCGGGGTAGGGGACTTCTAGCTGGAGCTTTTTAGTGGAAGTAACTAGACATGAGGTGATCAGAGTAAAATGGTTTCTGGAATGCTAAGTAGAGAATGAGTAAGTGATTTCGAGTGAGAGCCTGATGTCCTTTCCAAGAGTGAGGCTTCTTCTATTTATAGAGTTTAGAGTAGAGTAACTACTCTTAGAGCGCAGGTTTGTTAGTGAAGGAGTTGAAGGAGATGTCCTTCGACCAAGATTGCAAAGCGAGTAATTTGTCGGCTAGGACAATTTATGAAGAAGATCATCAAGTCCGATTGATTCAGGGGTCGTAGAGTTTATGGTAGAAACCAACTACGATCGTCGAATTACGAAGTAATTCGCGGCTTACTTCGATCGGATCCTACATCGGGTTACACATAAGAATGGGTATTTAATCGGATGATATGACTAGTGGGAGTGTGATATAACATTGGGAATGTCCCATAAACATATCTCACAGGCCTAAATAGAATTTGGGCAAAAGATAGCAAAAAGGCCCGAAATAAGGGTTTTGGGCCTAAGCCGATTCGGGTACTTCTAGGACTCGTATTGGGCTGATTTTTGGAGGTACGTTTTCTTATGTTATGAAAATTAAATATGCCAATTTTGGCTAGGTTTGGACGTCATATCCTTAGGTAATTGAGAAAATATCATCTAGTTGCTATTTCGATAATTTCCCTAAATCTTATTCTAAAGGGTGTTTTAGGAAATCTAAAAGGAGGTGGATTCTTATTAGGGTTATATATAAAAACTCTTAGGGCAGAGAATAAGGTGTGGAATTTCTCTCTAAGCTTTTTTACTCTACCGCATCAAGTAGAGAGGAGAAAGTGAGCTAATTCCCAAGCTATCTTCTAGTCAAGCAAGAAGAAGGTCTTCTTATTATCAAACCACCATTGGAGTGCTAGCAAGCTTTCAAGGAGGGAGATTAAATACACTATTCGGTGTCCCAAGTAGAGGAGCGACGATTGGAGATCTTGGTCTTCTTTATTCTACCAATTCGAGGGAAATAGCGATTAAGGTAATCTACTATCTTTTATAAGTTAATCTCTAGTTTTGCATGAAAATCTTGGGGATACTAGTGTTAAACATTAGATGTCGTTATCCGCTATAAACACTAGTATAAGGGTATACTACCCAACAGTGGCGTCAGAGCTAGTACATATTTGATATGCTTGATAGTTTGATAAATTGAGTTTGTAAAGTGTTTTGAAAGTATTTTAAACTCAAAATTTGATTATAATGAATAGGATTCAATGAGTTCTCAAATTGAAAATAAAAATTTATGATTGAAAGTGTTTCAAAAACCTAGATTTTGATCCAATCTATGCTTGTTTAGATTGATATGTTTAAAAGTATTTTAAACATAAAATTTTGATTGATTTAGAATAGGATTCAAGAATTAGTCAACTTGTTTTCAAAATTTGTTCTTGAAAGTGTTTCAAAAACCTAGATTTTGATCTAAAATTGGTTTGGTTAAGAGTTATTTTTAAGTTTTGGAAACTTTTGGAAAACAAAATTTAGAAGTGTTCTAAAAAGATTTGGAAGAATTTTAGAAGTGTTTTAAAATTGGAAAATAGCAACTTAGAGTTGCAAAAGAAAACATTTTTTTTCGGAAACATGAGTTTTTAGAAACTCATGAAATCCGGCCAGGAAGCTTCCTGGCCGGACCAGTAGCAGCTGTGGACACGTTTGACCAGACGCGTCCCAGCACTGGTGGACGCGTCTGACCAGACGCGTTCTAGCTACTGGTGGGCGTGTCTGGCAGACGTGTCCAGCTACTGGTGGACCCGTCTGGTAGACGCGTCCAGTTACAGAGGTCGCGTCTGACCAGACGGGTCCAGTTATAGAGGTCGCGTCTGGGACGCGTCCTTGAGACGCGTCTGGGACGCGTCCTTGAGACGCGACCAGTAGCTATCCACCAGACACGTTTTGGAGACGCGTTTGGAGCATGGACTAGCGTCCTGGCTCCGGCCAGGACGAGACAAGGCCTTAAAAGGCCTCGACCAGGACATGCCGGCCCTTTGGGCCGTGTCATGTACGTGCCTTTGTCCGAGCCTTTTGTGGGCTTGGGCCGGGGCTTGTCCCGGGCTTTTTCAAGGCTTTTCAGACCATCAAAAGGGACCATCATTCGAGTGGGAGTTTTATCCAATTTCTTCCGATTCCAACCAAATATTTCCAAAATAAACCCGGGCCATCCGAAAGGCCAAAATGGTTTTTCTCTTGAAATTGATTTATGAAATCATTAAGAATCAACCCAAAGTTTTTTCCGAACTTGACCCGGACTTTCAAAACCCAAAACGGAGTTTTTCTTAAAAGTTGATTTTAGAAATCATAAAAGATAAAACCGGAACGCACCATTAGTCGAATTCTTCGAATTTGGACTTAAGGTCCGTAATGTGACATATGATGTCGACAAAAGTATCTCCCAAGATAATCATGCATATATAATTCTTAGCCTTGATATATTATATGAATGCATGTGATGTGAATGCGGGAAACTAGTATGGCCATAGATTTATTTCTTTATTCTTGTTTTAAGCACAGATCGGTGCATGTTTTGTAATTAATTTTAATTTCAAGTTTATACGATCTGCGAATCGTTAGAGTCTTGTAATTAGAGTTTAGGGTCTATGAGTCCATTGAATAAGCTTAAGGAGGAATCCAAAGGCGAGTGGGAGAATTCAATGGAGGTTCAAAGATGGCGATCTAAGACGAACCAAAAGGCGAAACAAGAAGAAAACCAAAGGAGATTAGATCTTCTAGGTTAGGGGCCATACTAGGATCCATGTCTGCTTGATTTATTTTCTCGCGCGCATTTACTTACTTATTTACGCTTTATGTCGTGGATGTTAGTTAGGCTAAATAGTTCACTATAACAAACGCCAGACTAGCGTAAAAGTCCCCAAAAAGTAATCTTGAGTAATCGCCTATCCAGATTAAGACACTCGTTGCGCCCTTGTTCGAGGAAGGTGGGTCGGGTTTCGCAGAGTACCTCTTCCTTGGGACAATGCGGGTAGGTCTATAGAAGAGGCCTACAAGTCTAAATGGTTCTACTCAACGAGATCAGCAAGAGAGTCTTGGATACTCAAGTCAAAAGGATATATTAGTCATTCATTAATGAAATCTATCAACCAAGAGTCATAAGGTATGATCAGTGAAGTAGTTCGCTCACCCGGAACGACGAAATCAAAGGGTAGGGCCTTCGTCCGCTTTACTCTGAAGAACTGGGGTCTTGGAATCACTTATTCAATTGGGGACGATTTTATTGAATAATGTGGGAAAAGTAATGTTTTTCAAAAATAATGTTTTTCAAAAACGATAACGAGTTTTAAAACTTTGCCATTTCTTTTATGTAGTTTTATGATGACACAAAGAAATGAGTCAACTTTAAATCACACCTAGGGGAGGTGTTGATCCACCTCCTAGAATGGAAGAATGAATACGAGAATTGTTCTCAGATTCAAAAGGAAAGCTTACTAGAATAACTAATCTCAATGTTGACTCCTACCGAAGAAGGTCAAAAGCCATTTGCAAGCAATCATATAACATTCTCTTTGGAAGAGTAATGGATGCTAGCATAACCATTAAGACAAACTGAGGAAGACAGAAGTCATAAATGGAGAGGTACGAGACCTCCAAGGCAATCTGAAAGTCATCCTAAGGGAAGACAACATAATACATTTATCACCCAATTTAATATCGATTGAACAAAGATAGATAAGACCTTAGATGAGTCACTCAGGTTGTTACGAACAAATTGAGCAGAACATACGGGAATATCCAGTCTAAGAAAGGTTCTTGAGATTTGATACAAAGAATCTAAGAAAGAGCTCTTGAGATTCAAAAGGGCAAAGGATCAGTCGAGTGAGACAAACATTTGATCAAAGAAAAACAGTTGTCGAGTACATGATCAAGAGTATTCCTCATTACTGTGAATGTTTCCAAACAATGGCTAGACCATTTAAAAGGAAACTACCTTTAGCACCTGGAGGACAAAAGGAATGGAATTATGAATTCCGGTTCCGTATCCTTGTTAACAAAGTTAAAAACAAGTATCGTAAAATTCCTTCATCAGGTATTTTAAACCGGATGTGTGGCTCGGTAAAGCTCAAGGAAATCACATACTTGACTAAAAGAAGTAAAGATCCAAGAGGGAGCAGAAGCAGTAATGCTAAGGATGCTGAAAGGGATCGAAGGCTTCTATTAGACACTGATCTAGCTTAGAACATTTTGTTCTTCTAGAAACATCTGATGTTTTAAACCAGTGATAAATTAACTGAAGGTTAACATCGATAATGGCTAAAATCAAGAGATTCAAACTCATCAACTTCGGCATTGTCGATTTGGTCTTAAGGACTAATTGACGAAGTCACCCTTTCAAAAGGGCATAAGACTGGTAACCTATTAGGACTCATACAGTATTATGCAGACCTATAAGTTTACTTGCAGAAGCTAACGAGAGTTACTTCAATATATACTCTGACAACTTCATGAAGTCTGGAAAAGTACATATCATTAAGTATAAGTCAGAACGTTTGAAAGGTTCAAACAAAGTACACACCGAAGCAATGAATCACTTTGACAAGAAAGATTAAGCCATCCGATTAGATTGGAATGGTGAAAACTTGAGTCAAACACTTGATAACCATCAAAGGAGTTAAGAAACAGTTTCTAACTCTGCTCCATGAAACACATCCGACGGATGGTGGTTTCAGTGGGAGTATCGAACATTGTTATGCATGATTCGATCAAAGATGAGTTTAAAGCCAGTCTTCTGAATACTTTAGGATATATTCTAGAAATGATTGTTTCCACGAATTTACCAAAAATCCGTCTAAAAGCTAAATCTTGTGTAAAAGTGTTTTACGAGGATACAAAAACTAGCTAATATCTGACGCAATTTCTTTTAAAAGAAATTTTGGGCTTCTTCCACAACCAATCAAGAGAACAAACTGTTTGTTGCTCATGATAGTATTCTAATAGTAATGTGCATTTCTTGGAGAAAAGTACTACAAGAATAAGTGGGAGAAAAGTACAAGTCGAATTAATTCGATCATGAGAAAAATCATGAAGAGTCATGAAGAACAATCATGAAACTTGTACAAGACGATTAAATTCGACCAAGAGCAACAAACTGCGGCTCCTCGAAGAAGGAAAGGTTAAAGATATGATCTTATAAACCCACCGCACAAAAGCGAATGTCGATCGCAGGAGAACTCTCAAGCGACTGAGAGTACACCAAATTGTAGTTCAAAGCCCTTAAGGTCAAAAGTAATCTCAAAGACTAAAAAATAAAGGTAATTTTTGAAGAGATAAAAGACCTGCGTAGAGTTGGAAACTGACTCTAGATTTTGGTTAGAAGCCAAAATCATAATGAAATCAATATCTCATCAAGACATGAAGCTTGATAATTTAAGTCAACGGGAGACCTAAATTAGTTTTCCAAAGTAGAAAACTGAGAAGGATGGAAACATTCATGTTTCCCGAAACTAGACAAGAAGAATAAGATTCTTCCAATCAAGTTATGTCCATAAGTATGCTCGAAGAATCGATCGTCGGATTAAGCACGCAAGAGTCAGAATCTTCGATTCACAGAAAATCAAAATGGTTTTGATTCTTGAGGAATGGAGAAATTCTTGAATCACGAATCTCAAGAAGGTAAGTGGGAGCAACAAACCTTCCGGGTCCATATGTAGAGTACATACAAAACATTGAGTACAACATAGGATGTTGTATAACAGTAACAAACTGACTCAATAAAAGGACCACACACAAGGATAAAATGCTATTTTGGGCATCTGAAGATCTATAAGCATAGATCAGAAAGATGATAGGATTAGAAAGACTCAGTACGCTGAGATGCTTGAGATCCGAAACCGAAAATCTAAGACTCGGAAAAGTCTAAAAGAATTTCGATCCAAAAACTCATGACAAAGAGCGTTGCAACACTCGGAGTCTGAAAGACATCGATGAGCAAGCACGCGTGAGAGAGAGATTTATGTTCGTAAACATAAAGTCAATCATGTCGGACATGATTAGCATTTAAACATTCAAATTCGGATTGAAAAACCAAATCACTACTTAAAATATCCTAGAAGGCTAAAGGATGAAGTAGTACAAGAGTTGAAACAAGTCATCGTAGCAAACTTCCAGACATGGAAGGAAAGTAGGCTTAAAAGTGTTTAAGCCGTAACTGTTGCAAATTCTACATAAGAAATTAAATGCCTTAACTCTAGTAAGATTACTAGAAATTATCAACGTTGAAGATAGCAATCTTCAAATTAATTGATAATAAGCAAAGGTTAAAACTGACTACCACGGTAGTCAAACTAAACTGTCACCTAAGACATAGTATGAAATTCATACACAATCTAAGCCATGAGGTAAATTTGGAATAAACCTCGACAAGTAAAACTGAGTGAATAAAAAGAGTTTTACGGAAGAGGCTCAGATTTACAACTCTCGTTATCAGAAATAATAGAATTATTTCGCAAGTCATCTAAATTTGGTTTAGTATTTAAACGACAGCCTATTGATAATAAAACATTTCGAATAGGTTTGTCAGATACGTGATCTGATAAATGAACCCCTATTAAGTGAACTTGGAATATTTATTGTCAGATCCCTAGTCCAGGTCATTGCATGGACAACAATGACTCAGGAAGACTAGCACGGGAGTCGACGGGATATCACAGTTTCATGGGCTATAGGAATAGTGTATTTGATTCGACTACGTGGGTGTATAAAAGGTTTATACACTGGATAACCCTCTAATGATAAGTACATCACTCTTGATGAACGTCAAATACTTCTCAAAAGACAAGATCTGAGAGATTCCTCAAAACATGAGTGCTCCACTCATCTTATGTAAAGAATGCCCGACTTTAGTTCCGTTAAACGCCGCGCCGTAAAAGGAGGTTATAAAGGCGGATACTGGAAAGGACATGATAGACATGAAGTTAAGTGGGAGCGCAAGAATGGATTGTGTCATCCTAATCACATTAGGTCAAAAGTGTCTCAAGGCCACTTGATGAGTGACAACTGAGAATGCGTGGCCGCGCTCAAACGGATTAAGTAAATGCGCAGATCGTGAAGTTACAGGATACTGGGAAGGACAGGATAGACATGAAGTTAAGTGGGAGCGAAATTCTGGCGTTTGTTTTAGTGAACTAATTAGCCTAACTAACATCCACGACATAAAGCGTAAAAAGTAAGTAAATGCGCGCGAGAAAGTAAATCAAACACATATGGATCCTAGTATGGCCCCTAACCTAGAAGATCTAATCTCCTTTGGTTTGCTTCTTGTTTCGCCTTTTAGTTCGTCTAGATCTCCATCTTTGAACCTCCATTGATTTCTCCCACTCGCCTTTGGATTTCTTCCTTGAGTTTCTTCAATGGACTCATAAACTCTAAACTCTAATTACAAGACTCAAAACGATTCGCAGATCGTGTAAACTTGAAATTAAAATTATTACACATTATGCACCCATCTGTGCTTAAAACAAGAATAAGAAATAAATTCTATGGCTATACTAGTTTCCGCGTTCACATTACATGCAATCATTTAATATATTTCAAGGCTAACAATTATATATGCATGTATATCCGGGAGATACTCTTGTCGACATTCATATGTCATGTACGGACCTTAAGTCTACATCAAAGAATTAGACTAATGGTGCATCTTGGTTTGATTTTAAAATCCGATTTTAAAGAGAAATTCTGTTTGGGTCTTGAATGGCTCGGGTTAATTTCGGAAATATTTGGATTGGAATCGGGAGAAAATTTGGATAAAACTCCCACTCGAATGATGGTCCCTTTTCGTGGTCCGAAAAGCCTTGAAAAGCTTGGGACAAGTCCTAGACAAGTCCCGGCCCAAGCCCAAAAAGGGCTCTGACATGGCACGGCCCATAGGGCCGGCATGTCCGGGCCGAGGCCTTTAGGCCTGATCTCGTCCTGGCCGGAGCCAGGACGCTAGTCCATGCACCAGACGCGTCCTAGACGCATCTGGTGCTAGACCAGACCAGCACTAGGTGTCTCGGACCTAGTCCGAGACACCGAGGACCTCCCAGACGCGTCTGGTCGAGAGCTACCGGACGCGTCTGATGGATGCGTCCTGGTTAAGCTGTTGTTTGCGTCTGGAAGACGCGATCTAGAGCAGCTGGGCGCGTCTGGAAGACGCGTCCACCCAGTAGCTGGACGCGTCTTCCAGGCTGCTGGTCCGACCAGGAAGCTTCCTGGCCGGAACTATTGAGTTTCTAAAAACTCAAATAGTTTCTAATTTTTTTTTTGTGTTGCAATTCTAAATTGCTATTTCCAAAATTTGAACCACTTCAAAAATATCTCAAATTCTTCTAGAACGATTCTAAAATTTCCAAATTTTGTTTTTCACAAGTTTCCAAAAACTTAAAACAACTCTTTTAATCAAACCAATTTGGATCAAAATTTTAGGTTTTGAAACTCTTTTCAAGAACAAATTTTGAAATCTTTTGACAAATACTTGAATCTTATTCAAAATTAATCAAAATTTTGTGTTCAAAACACTTAGATAAGATAGGCTAATTGCAAGAGGCTCTGACGCCACTGTTGGGTTTTACACCCTTCTACTAGTTTTTATAGCGGAAATATGACATCTAATGTCTACACTAGTATTCCCAGGATCACATGCATAAGCCCATAATAATACTAAGTAAAACTAGAAAGATAAATACCTTATTCGCCAGTTTTCCCTCGAACCTTTCCAATTGCTTATGAGAAGACCAAGAGCTTCAAGCGTAGCTCCTCTACTTGGGACATGAGCAATCAACTTGATCTCCCACCTTGTTTTTTAGCTAGCACATCAATGGTGGTTGGAAGAAGAACTCCTTTCTTCTTGACTAGATAGATAGTTAATGGGAATTAACTCACTTTCTCCTCTCTACTTGATATGGTAGAGTAAGAAAGCTTAGAGAGAAATTCCACACCTTATTCTCTGTCCTAAAAGTGTTTATAGAAAACCCTAATGAGAATACACCTCCTCAAAGGTTTCCTAAAATACCCTTTAGAATAAGATTTAAGGAAATAGTCGAAAATAGCATCTAATGATATTTTCTCAATTCCCTAATTAGGAGGTGTCCAAACACCACGAAATTTTGCATGAATACTACTGGATATGTCAGAAATCTCCCCTTAAAATTTCAGCCCAATCCGAGCCCTAGTAGTGCCCGAATCGGCTAAGGCCCAAAAACTCTGTTTTTGGCCTTTTTGTACTATCTTTGCCTAATTTCTTTTTAGGCCTATGAGATATGTTTATGGGACATTCCCATTGTTATATATCACTCCCACTAGTCATATCCTAGATCAATTTGACACTCTTATGTGTAACCCATTGTAGGATCCGATCAAAGTTAGCCGCGAATTACTTCGTAATTCGACGATCATAGTTGGTCTCCAGCTACAACTCTACGATCCCTAAATCAATCGGACTTGATGATCTTCCACATGGAGAGGGGGAGATGCCTCGGTTGACCAGGGCGAAGAGGAGCGACTTGTCAGGCAAGAGTGTTCGGACTAGGACGCGGCAGGGCAGGAGCGTCCTGCCTGTACGCGCAAGCAGGATCGTCGAGCCTTGCCTGGACGCGGCTAGGGCAGGAGCTTCCTGCCCTGGCCGGGATGCAGCAGGGCAGGAAGTCCTACCTTGCCCATCGTGCGGCAGAGCGGGAACTTCCTGCCTCGTCCTAGGCAGTTTTTTTTTCTTATACGTAGATAAACTAGGTATAGCCCGTGCCTCCGGCACGGAGAAAATCAATTTAAATACATATAAGAAGATTTAACCACATATTGCGGATTGCTTCTTTCATTAATTCTCTAACAGATTTTGGACACTTAATCATGTGATTCAATTTTACATGAAAGTAGACATTTGGAATTCTTGCCAATGTTACTAAGCAATCCTAAGAAAAGAAGATGGGGATCTTCAACTTCACCACTATTATCACCATCACCACTATTATCACCATCACTTGCCACCAACCACCATCTTTTCTTCCATCTCTTTTTCTGTTACGCACGTCTCCTTCTCTTTGCTAGGACTCTCCTCTTTGCCTCTTTCTCCCGGCCACAACTCTCCTCTTTGCTATAGACACGAGCAGACAGACACGTGGCCACTTCTGAGTCGAAGTAGTTACATTAGGCCTCGTATAGTTGATTTTGTGCTTTCTGCAAATTTTGACCAAAATGGCATTCTCAGCGAGGAATCTATATCCAGGATGAATCATAGTTGATAGCAACAGAGAGAACATATAACTCCTACAAAACATAAAATGTCAATTTGATAGAACGATATAAATTAAAAAGTAGCATTACGATTAAAATCATTTATTTGACCACATATGATATAAATTAAAAAGTAGCATTACGATTAAAATAATTTATTTCATCACATACATAAAATGATTTCGTCAATTATATTAGCACCAATAATGATCCTAAAGAAAAAGTGGAAGGACAAAAAAAGAAATTAAATAACTCATGACTCGTTACTTGGTGCCTCTCCTATGGAAACAACCTCATCTGTAACATATTGAATACCCATCTCATGACGCTATGGGTGATGCATTATTCTTGCTACTGCTCTAGGAGTGAACTTAACATGTTAATTAGGTTGTAGAAATACATATTGAACATAAAAAGATAACAAATAAGAATCAAGTTCAACTCCTTAGACATATTGAACAAACAAAGCTCGATTGAACTTAAAGCTCGATAGGGACAACATTTACCGTACAAAATTTAGATGTAGCGACCAGTTACAACTGCGAATAACTGAAGACATATATAGTTTAATCTAAAATACCAAAACAACTTTCATTTCAGATTAAGATTTCTGTTCTGGATTATTCTTTCGAAAAACAACTACACTCAAACATTTTCTGGATTTTACGATTTACTTTTTCAAAATTCTGAACTTAAATGACATTAATGGAAGCAAGAAAGAAAGAGGAAGTATTCGTGCCTGAAGATCGGTAGCAACAGTTTCTCTTGTCAGCCTGTCGAAATTCATTACATCTTGTATGTTCTCAGGTACAACCTCTATAACAAAAATAACAAAAAAATGAATTAAAAATAACAAATGAAAACTACATAAACAAAAGTTTAAAGTCTTAATTATAAGAACATAGGACATAATGTAGATTCCCAATTTATTAAGCATGTCTAATCATCACTTCTCCTTAGTGTAGATCCTTTTACACTTTCCCCTGTTCTTCGATTAGAAGAGTTCTCGTAATTATTTTGGCCCTTAGGCTCTATCTTTATCGCCTATTTAGTGTTGCAATATGTTCTTAAACTCCCCAGTTCTAACACGTTCTAGCAAGTAGTCAGAAGCACCATGACAAATCCTCTTCATCACAAGTTTTAGCTAGGTTTTAATTTCCCAACACTACTACCACGATTAAAAAAATTCCGTAATTAATACCAAAACACATAAAGCTTGAAGACTTAATTTCTTAATTACTATAAAGTTAACTTAACCTAAACAATGAAGTAATAAATCTTCGTTGTTCATTAGTCAAATGTAGCTATCCATCCGAAGACATCTAGAAACACTGAAATGACAAATACATGTGAATTTTATATCAAATAGAGAACCAGGTCACGATTAAAGAATACCCAAAATGATTGGGAGTCTTAATGATAGGGAGATCTCAATCTTTGCCAACCTTCTGAGGACTCTAGATCAGTTTGTGCCTATCGAGGGCAAGGAGGTCACTAGAGTGTGGGTTAAGGAGAGGGATGAGGTGTTCTCGGTCAAGAACTGTTATTTTAGACTTAGCCCCAACTCAGGCCTTTCGACAGACCAGTTTGATTTCAGTCTCTTGTGGTCGAGTCATATCCCTCCTAGGGTGAGCTTCGTGGTTTGGGCAGCAGTCCTGGGGAGGATTTCAACGGTGGACAACCTCAAGAAGTGGGGATGGGTCTTACAAATAGGTGTGGTAGGTGCAAAGTGAGTGAAGAATCAGCGTCTCATTTGTTGATCCATGTTCGGAGGCTGTGAAGTCTTCCTTGGGTCTATTGGGTTGAGTTGGAGCCTACCAGATTCTCTAGATCAACTTTTAGCTCAGTGAAAAAAGGCCCCAATGAAGAAATCGAAGAGAGGCTTATGGAACCTTTCCCCATTTGCCATCTGATGGAGTATTTGGAAGGCTAGGAATGAGGGTATCTTTAAAAATTCACTTCCTGCCTTCAGCGTAGAGGTGGAAGATGTTTTGGGTGTTCTTTTCCATTGGAGTAGGTCCCTTGGCTGGACCAGGGTTTTTTCGTATTTTGACTTTGTGTCGAATTGAGGGGGTATCTTGAGTATGTAATTGTATTAGCTCCCCATTTTCCTCTTGTATAGTCCTTTGTATTCTTTTTCCCTTATATTAATTCAAAGTTTTTTTTTTTTTAAAAATGCCCAAAATAACTTTTTATAAGAATTTACTTGGTCAATTATGACAAAAAGATAACTTACTCAATCCCAAGCCAAGAGAACTGTTTAGCTTACCTGTGAATGTAAGGTCCGCCGAGTTCCCAAACTAACGAAGATAACAAAAATTGGAGCGGTTAGACGGTCTGATAAGTCAGGAGATGATGAGATGAAAGTTGAAACGATTGGAGTTCTACCCGAAAAACAAAAGTTGAAACCAGGAAGAGGAAAGAGCAAATCCCATCTGTTTAGTAAGTGCCCCAGTGATAGAAGAGGATCCAACGATTGAGACTCAAAGTTGAGATTTCATCACAATTCATTAATTTTGTCCTAGTCACTCTGCATTTATTTTGTCATAGTCAGCATAAACCCATTCTGTTTTATATATATATATATATATATAAGTATCGTGTATGTATACTCGTCGGAGTTACCAGAAGTTTTGCTCTCGAGTTCTTGGCTCAGTTCGACAAATAAGCTGTTTCGGCAACGCGACAACCGATATTGTTCAGGCGGTCTTGATTTCTCGCGTGGTTGTGAGCGAAGTTATTCCGCCAAGTTCTGCTTCCTCCGGTGGTTGCTTGTCTAGAACATCTTTAAAGGTTGGGATGAGATGTGTGGCGGCGAAATGTGTTGGACGTCGTGGTCCATCTAATTCACTTTGCCACTCATATATAAGGGGGTGCGGGGTCTTGGACCCTTGTTGTTTGCAAGTGGTTGTTGGAGTAGCCTTTGGAGAGGATTTTCTGGAGAAAAAGCTTGGAGAGAGAAACTTGAAGATTTTGAGGTAATCTTCAAACTTTTCTTAATGATTTGTCTTTTGTAAAAATGTAATTAATAAAGGAAAAAATCCCAATGATTTTCCTTTAGATAAGGAAAATCTATTTGATTTTGTTTTAGATAAGGAAAATCTATTTGATTTTGTTTTTTGAAAAATATTTTCTCACTTTCACAAACATTCCTTAGACATCAATCCTATAAATTACCCTATAAGATAAAAGCTTAAGCAAAAAAGAAAATTTAAGAATCAAATTTTATTAGAGTAAGATGTCAACTGAAATGAGAAATATAGTTGTGATGTTTCTAGTTGTATTTGTTGTGATGGAAATGTTTATTCAACAAACTTCAGCCCAGGATCGAGCCGAATGTGTGGGGCAGTGCCTGAAGCAATGTAGTGGTATCACTGGTGATGGTATCTATCTCCTCACCCCTCTATTCATTTTCAAGACCATTTTTTTTTGAAATGGCATAATATATGTATTCGATGTACGAATGTTTTAAAGACACCCATAAAGGGTGAAAGGCGCCTTCTTCCGCAGTAAACTCCCCTTTAAATTAATGGAGGGGCCTTCAACACTTATAAGACATCCCTTTGCTGCATACTTAGACATTTTATTTTATAATGGGTAGATTTTCAGTCTGGTCTCTCCAATAGATAGATCTAGAATTTTTCTCTGTGTAATAATAGAAAAGAAAAAAAAACATTGTCTACCACCCATGTATACTGCTATTACTAACTTCTTGTCGTCTAAATTGGTGATTTTTTTTTGCAGAAAAATATAATTGTCTTTCTGAATGCTATTTAAAATGTCCGTCGGTGGCTAGAGACTTAGTTTCATCAATAAAAGGAAAATAGTTTCTCATATTCAACTACAAATGAAGTTGTACTGTTTTCATAAGATGGGTTATAATGTTACCTAATAGTTTATGGAAATAATAAAGTACTTCATTTATGAAAGTTATTATCTCTTCTAGAATTTATTACGAAATAGAAATTTCAAATATGCATCATAACGCCTAAATACTTGATTCATCTATGAAAGAGGATAAGTTTCTAATATCTAATCATGAACCAAGTAGTACTATCTTTTTTCAATAAGATGGGTGATAATGTGATGCACCCGAAAGGTTGCACACCCAAGCGTAGGTATCAAGTAGTAACCGGCAAAGCCGGGATCGATCCAAGGATAAGAAGGTGATTTGGATAACGAAGGGTCTTATCTGCCGGTTTAAGTGTTACTAGCTTACTTAGACAAAACGGAAAAACCTAAGGTAACGGGGGGTTTTGATATGAATAGGCAATAGAAGAAGAAAACAAGTAAAACTAATTAGATTATCTAAGTAAATGGGCGAGAGAGCGAGTTCAAATAGGGTCAAGTAAGAGAGTTGGATGAGAGCTGTCGAAGTCCGGGAATCCATAATGATGATCTTACGACTATGTACGGTCTGATCGAATGTGCTCGACTCCTAAGATAGATGTTTCTAAGCACTAGATATATCCGGAGATCATACGTGTAGTCAAACAAACATCCTAATCGGTTAAACCCGAGTCATCGAAGGTGTTGTCAAGTCGCCTAACTATGTGAAGTGCATGACAAGACAAATGAAATTTTGACTTAGACTACGATCGATATCGAATACTTCACTTCATCTATTAACTATGTCAGGTGCATGACAAAACACATGAAAATACAACCGAAACGATAATCGAAATACAAAGAGCATTGATTTATTATCAAACATTCAACCATACATATATAATAGCTTAATTGAAATACATCATCCTTAAACCTCTACTCAAAATAATTAGATAACCATGGAGTTATTGTACATTAACGCAAATGAAAGAAGAGAATTAAATATCTAGAGTTTGAGAATCCCCCTTTTGATTTGATTGCAAACTATAGTCGATGGAAGGATAAACCAAGTAGGTGCAACCAATCTCCCTACAAGAAAAATGTGGGTCTCCTTAGAAGTGAAATATTAGCTCCCCTAGCAGAAATCTTGTTGCCCCATATCCACTTCATCTTCTTCCCCAAAATAGTGCAACTCCATGGGAGCTTCTTGAAGCTTTATCTCTCTAAAAATAAAAACCAATATCCAGTAAAACCTAGCCCAAAACTCTGGAAATCAACCCTTTCTCACTCTAAAAACCTAAAGCTAAAAGAATACAAGAAGAGTTAAGAAGAGATGGTAGTGAAAATATTTAAAAAAGTTGAAGAAAACATGAAGAAATAATGGGAAAAGAAGGCTAGAAGAAAAGGGTTGAAGGGGGTTGCTTGGGCCGGACCAAGCTTGCTTGTTTCCGGCCAAGCTACTCGCCGGAAAGCTGCTGTCCGGCCAGCAGTAGCTCTGGCCGAACAACAGCTCAACCAAGTTATAGCTTTGTCAGTTAGCTTACCCCTTCTCTACCTTCACCTCCTTTCTTCTTCACCTTGCTTCTTCTCCTTGCTTCTTCACTTGCTTCTCTTGCCTCCTTTCCCATCTAGAACTCTCTCTAATCCTAATTCCTTGATGGAGAAGATGATAGAGTGGCTGCCCTCTTTTCTTTGTCTATCCAAAAGTCACTTTACCAAAATGCCCTTGGGGTTAATTAAAGAGGCTGCCTTCAAGATCATCTTCATTTCTCTTATCTTCTCTTCTTTCTTATTTCTTCTTTTTCATGGGCTTGGGCTTTGATTGTCATTTAGAAATCACGGAGTGCCTCTAAGTTATGTCTCTAATCTCTGCTCCACAAAAAGACCAAAATGCCCTTTGGTGTTCTTTTCTTTCGATTTCGCCCATAGGTTTCTAATATCTCCTTTTGCCCTTAATTGATTCCTTACGTTTTGTTCATGATCTTTCTTACTTCCGGTTCTTGCCCTTCATTTTCATGTGGGAGGAAAAGGTGATGTTTTGCACTCTTTTATTCCAAACTCATACTTAGCTTCATGTTTGTCACCTATCATGAAAACATGCATAAATTATTAGAAATAACACCCGAACCGAACTAATTAGTCTAAGTTAGGCGCTCCAAATGTGACATTTTCATGTCACATCAACATCTCCAGACTTAAAATTTGTTAGTCCTCGAGCAAACAAAATAAAGTAAAAGCCTAACTCACTTTCGGAGGAATCCCGATTGCATTTAGCATATGCGACTAGACTTTAAACCCCTAGGTAGCTCGTAGAGGACGAGCGTTGTCTCGTGAGGGTTTCCATAGATGATACCCACAAACATGAAGTCTCATGAGACACAAGGGTCCAACATTCACATCATAGCAAAGCATGGTTCATATAGTAAAGGGTTTAAGCATGTCAACACATAATGAATCAAAGTAAATAAGTTCATGTAAAAGCTAAAGACCTCTTCACTAATGGTCTTACCCTAAAATGCAAGTGTCATACCCTAATGAGAAACATCTATGTTTCGAAGAAACAAAGCCTTGATTCCTAGTTTAGTACATTTCGCTTCGACTTTGGCCTTTTAGTACATTTCGCCTCGACTTTGGCCTCTCGGGCACACACTCCAAAGATGAAATTACTCAAGAATGGTTCGCTCGTATGTGTGAGTGTGATCACTAACATGGACTCAACACATAAAAAAGGGTGAGGACAACATTTAGGAATGGATGGTCTTCTAAAGGGAAACAACCACTAAATGGAGTGGGGAAGCTCACTCGCCCTTCTCACCCATTCTACCCTCTAAGGATGCCTTCTAAAGGTTAGAGGATACTAGAGATAGATGATTATGGTGGATTCCTGAGAATGTCGACTTCTTCTTGATAGAACCTCTCAAGCACCTCCACATTTAATTTGTTTCTTGCTTCGAATACTTATTCTTGAATACAAAACATCAACACACATGTACAATCACATTGTACACACAAAAGAGCTAACACATGCTCGAACATACTATTAAACCACTTTTATTCATTTCTTACTTTTTTTTTCATATCACTTTTTTTTTCATTCTGTTTTTTTTTTACGTACAACCGTACAAAGCAAAACAAACACCAATCGCACAATACTATATTCTTGCAATCAACTTTCCTTTCGTACTTTCTTTTGACATTCTTCATTTTTTCTTCTCATGTCTTCATTCTCGGGTATAAGATGATAGATGGTGATGGTGTATCCATCTTCCTCTAGTTAGCATTCTCATCGGGTTTCATAGACTACAAGGGCAAGGTTAATTCGCTATCCTAATGTCACTCCTAGTGGCTAAAGAAGTTGAGCACACGAGATCAAATGAGCTCTATTAATAGTTACGAGGTTGAGTAGCTCTTCATTCTACTAGCAGTTAGCGCAGAAGAGTACACTCGAAGGACAATTTAGGCTTTGAGCTCTCACACGGGTTAAGTCTCCACTAATGACTACTCTAGGTCTCTTAGAGACGTTTCTTCTTCACTAAGATGTCACTCATATTGTACAACAAATACATTCAATGACTCGACTTTCATACAAAGGCCACTAGCAATCACAAAACTCACCAACTCGACACATATGCATCAAAATTCTTAAAATTATCACTACAATCACATGCAAATCTACTCAAAATGTTTACAATTTTTAGTTTTTGGCTAATTTGAACCCTTTTGTCTTTGAAACCCATGGTCATGCATTGGTTATAGTCATATCCCCGCATCCCTAAACTTAAAGCTAACATTGTCCTCAATGTTTTAAGCACACACTCACCAAAAGATAAAGAGACACATCCATTTAAAGAGAAGAGTGGAGAGATATTACCATAACCGGATGAGATAAAAGATGATACTACCAAGACTCATGTATAATAGGTTGCAAGTTGATGCCAAGCTCACGCCATCCCCAAACTTGGAACAAACCACGCCTTACAAGTAAAACATATAAGAAATGCTCCTAAAATATCAAAAAATATAATA
Organism: Eschscholzia californica; assembly: GCF_041429995.1. Taxonomy (NCBI): domain Eukaryota; kingdom Viridiplantae; phylum Streptophyta; class Magnoliopsida; order Ranunculales; family Papaveraceae; genus Eschscholzia; species Eschscholzia californica. The sequence goes on from NW_028238198.1 coordinate 43,307,318, forward strand.
AGAATGAAGCACATAAAAGAATACATTGCTGATGTCGAAAATAAGCTCCCGGTTAAATTAGCATGAAAAAGGGAGTTGATGCATGACAACCTCAATTATGATGGTATATTCTGTTTAAAGGGGGGAGATTCCTCCGTTCAGCTCTGCGTCCCTGCTCTGCTCCGCTCTTCTACTCTGCTTCTCTGCTCCTTGCTCCAGCTCCAACTCCTGATTCCTCGCTCCAGCTCCTCATTCCTTGCTCTAGCTCCTGTTCGTCTGTTCCCAAAGGGGGGAAAACCTGCAAAGGGTTCGAAAACCGCTCCGACGCTCAAGATAGTCAGGGTGCTCTTTGCAGTAAAAGAATGAATATTGATTGATCCTTTTGGAGGGCGAGTTATGAGAACTCTGTTTTTGGGGGCGATCCTTCTGGTATGAAGTGATCTTATTTTCGGGAGAGATAGTGTGTTTGTTCTCCAGAGATCGTGTCCTTTGAAGGACGATGTGGTGGGACTGTTATAGGCGAAGGTAGGCCGACTATCCTTAGTGGCGGTGGTGAGGCGGTGGCCATCAAACCGTAATAGAAGTTACCTCTTTTGCGTATCTAGGGTTTCTCTTTGAGTCTATCCCGGATCTTTGATAAGTGAAAGTTCCTAAATTCAAGGATACTTCGTTGATATCTTGCCGGAGTGATAGACTCTAGAAGAGAAGTTTCCTCCTTTAGATACGTGGAGTCAACCTGGCTTAAACACTTCAAGATGTGTAACCGACTGAGATCTTTCTGGAAAGTCCGGGATTAAGTCATTAGGTTGCGCAGCGCTGATATCTTCCCAGTCCTGGGGCGTAAGATATAGGTCGAACCTGTGGAGACCCCCCTTATTCCTTTAGAGATCCTAGGGCTGATCTATCCATGCCAAGGGCGTTTTGTGCAGAGCTGGTTTCTTCTGGCCGACCTCCCGGTTGTAGGAATGTGTGGTGGACCATCAGGGGTTTTAGCTGTCCTGCTGCCTTAAGCCGAGCTGTTCCGAGAGACTTCTGGGCTGATCTTTGACTCTTCAGACGTTAGTCAATGTCTGGACATTTTATGCATCATCATGAGTCCCGCCACTCCTTACTTGAAAGTAGAGAGACTACGGAGTAGAAGTAACTCGTGCGTTTTACTTTGAAGGCCAGAAGTCGAAAGTATTACCTATCCCAGAGCTGTATCGTGAAACTTTTTGGGCCTTACCTAGATTGTGGCCGTTTGGTGGAGTTCTGTCTTACTGTCAGTACACCAGAGTTGATTGATGTTCATGAATTGGAGATTTTCTTTGGCTAGGTGTTAGCTTTGCTAGAGCTGATCCGGCTGTGTTCTGACACGTGGCTTATTATTCCAGGGCACGTTTCGTCTTCTGCGCAAGTAATTAATTTCTTATCCATGCGTGATTTTATGACGTCATAGATTTGATTTTCTGATCCTGTGCTTCCGGCGCTGATCTTTTAAATCTTTTCACACAGCAACCTACTTTACCATTTGAGGGCGCGTGGAACGTCGTGACTGGTGAACGAGGCACGTTTCCATGAAATCCGCGGAAGCCTCTATGGTAACCGCGATTCTTGAGCTGTTTGCACTTCCTAGTTATTATTTTGTTGAGTGTTTTCGAGGCGCGTCTGCTATCGCCTTTTATGCTTCTTATCTATTTCCGAGAAGTCTCTTGGTTATCCTCTCACTATAAATAGCCTGCTTTTGCCTCCTAATTCTTCATTGCCGAAAAGTTTAAAAAATATCTCGGCAATTCTTTCCTTCTGTTGTTGCTTCCTCATTTCTTCTTGTTTACTTCCCAAAGGTTCGGGATGAGGCCCATGTTTGAGTTCATGCCAAGCGTTTGCTTTGATGAATGTTTCTTCATAATGACCGTGATAAAGGATGGGTTTCTTCATAATGGCCGTGATAATTTCACGCGCTGTTATGTATGAGCTCAAAGGAGGGTGAGGCTTGTCAGTACTGCCCTCCGCCTAGGTGCTCACGGCACAGGGTGATGATGCCTAGAGGGCTTCTTCGTCCTTAACTGCATCTCTGAATGGGGGTTCCTATCAGCCTTTCCGCTTTTCTATTCTCAAACTCCATGACGACTCTTTTTGCAGTCTCTCATTTTTTTTTATCTGTTTTCCTTTCCCTCAACAATTGGGGCTTTTTGTAATTTCTTCTGTAATAGACCCAAATGCCAGTGGTGGGTTTGGGGTGTCCTTTTCTGTAATTTTTTCTGTAACAGCTTCTTTTTATGAATTAATAAAGAATTACCTTTTCTTCATTACTTTGGTGCTTTCCTTTATTTCCCACGTTTGGGTTTGCTAGTTTCCCACGACTGCTCGCCGCGACTCTTCGTTGATCACGCCCTATCATCATGGCCCTTTTTTCCCTATAAATAGACGTTTAAGGTAAGAATAATTTTTTCAAATCTCACCATGTCTCTTTTAATGGTTAGCGGAACTCTCCCTGGTAGTGATGTTAGGGTTGCCTTCTACATGGTTCTGAACTGTGATGACCTTTCCATTGAGTACTTCTGCATGGAAGTGGCTGGCGAGGGTTTTGTTGACGTCTTTCGTCCGCGCGATCTTATGGATGACGATCACCTTTCTACCCTCAGTTCCTCCAGGCCACTTTATCCTCTGGTTTATTCTCTGACTGGTACTACCAGCACTTCTGAACCTGCTCTTTTTTCTACTGTGGGTTTTCTGGTTCGTCGCCGTGTGGGTGGTCACCTTCTGGCCGTTATGATAAGGGCTTCGGTGGTATTGGCGGTCCTTTGTCCTCTTCTTCTTCTGGTGAATATAAGCTTGCCGCCAGACTGTGTTTTCCTGTTTTCTTTAAATATGTAAAAAAAAGTTAATGTAATTAGTCCTATACTTACTAATGCAATTTTTCTTAGGCTTACTACGTATGCTCCGAATGATCGCTCCTACAAAAGAAATAATTTCAGACCTAGTCTAACATGCCCTAAGCTTACTATTTCCTTCTGCAAAATAGAACCCGAATTAGCCCTGCGTAAAAAGTTTTGAATAGTGTTAGAATTTTTAGCTCTGGCCCTGGTTGTCTATTCCAGAGCTGTCTTCACATAACTAGTTTCACTAGGACTTCTCCTTGGACCTCTGATCGTGGCTTTCGCTACCAGAGCTGATATTGCCAGCTTGAGCTCGGCAAGTTTCGCTAAGACTTCTCCTTAGACCTCTGGTCGTACCTTTCGCTACTAGAGCTGATATTACCAGCTTGAGCTCGACAAGTTTTGCTAGGACTTCTCCTTAGACCTCTGGTCGTGGCTTTCTCTACCAGAGCTGATATTACCAGCTTGAGCTCGGCAAGTTTCAATAGGACTTCTCCTTAAACCTCTGGTCGTTGCTTTCGCTACCAGAGCTGGTTTCGCCAGCTTGAGCTTGGCTAGTTTAGCCGGACTTTTCCTTCAACCTCTGATCGTTGCTTTCGCTATCAGAGTTGGTTTCGTTGGCTTAAGCACAACTAGTTTTGCTAGGACTTCTCCTTAGGCCTCTGGTCGTGGCTTTCGCTGCCAGAGCTGGTTTCTCCAGCTTGAGCTTGGCTAGTTTAATTAGGACTTCTCCTTAGGGCCCTCGGTCGTTGCTATAGATATTGAGGTTGTCCTGTCCCTGTTCGTGGCTTTCGCTAGCAGGGCAGTTTTCGTCGGCTTGAGCTCGACTAGTTTTCGCCGAGACTCCTCCCGTGCCCCCGGTCGTGGCCTTAGCTACCATGGTTGTCTTCCTCATTTCAAGCATGAATAGTTTCGCAAGGACTTCTCCTTATACCCCCGGTCACCTTCATCGGGGCGGTAGTTTTATCTAGGACTTCTCCTTGGGGATCCACAGGAACCACGTTTCACTCGAGTAAAGGGTTGAGTTTAGCTAGGACTCCTCCTTGTGAGGCCTCGGGTCGCATCCGTAGCTACCGGAGCTACCTCTTTTGCCGTCTTGAGCCGATCAGTGTAACTAAGACTTCTCCTTGGGACCTTGGTGAGGGGTCGGTTTTAACTCGAGCAAAGTTCAATTTAACTAGGACTGCTCCTTAGGGCCCTCGGTTGTCGCCGTAGCTACGGAGGCTATCGCGTCTCTGATCGTGGCTTTCGCTTAGCAGGGCTGTTTAAATTAGGGCCTTTGGTCGCTACTCTCACCTACCAAGGCTGCCTCTAGGTCCCCTGGTCGTGGCTTTCGCTGTCAGGGCTACCTGCTCGATTCAGAAAGTGATAAGTTTAACTAGGACTCCTCCTTTTATAGCATTTTGTGCTAAAAAATATTTTTATTTTATAAGGTAAAATATGTAGCTAGTAATGCTACTTCTTTTGCCTAATGGCTTTATTCAAAAAGGAAAGGTATTAGGGGTAGTGATGACCTTAGCTTTTCAGCTCTACATATCTGCCGTCGGGTCATCGTAGAACACTTTGTCTCCTCCAATGGTGACTGGATTTACTTCTTCTTGTTCGCAGCCCTGGGCGGAGACGAGATAACATTCCCGGGCTATTTTCTGGTCTCCTCTGTCCGTTTCGATTAGATTCGTTCCCGGAATTGGGAACTTCATCATAAGGTGGTTCAAGGAAACTACTGCTTATGACTCCCTTAGGAAGTTTCTGCCCAATATTATGTTGTAAGCGTACATCTTATCGACGATTGCGAAGTTTAGCATTATCGCCTTTGCTGATTCTCCTTCGCCGATCAGTATTGGCAGAAACGCTTTCCCGTCTGTTTCGACCTGATTGTCTCCGAATCCGGTCAAGCAAGATTTATAAGATTTGAGATGGCGTTCGCTTACCCCGAGTTTCTGGAAGCACGTTCGGCTCATGACCTCCGTGGAGCTCCCCGTATCGATTAGAATGCGTCCAATACTCCAATTGGCAACTACAACTGTTATTACCAGCGGATCTGCGTGTGGAGTTATTACCCCGACCAAATCTTCGTCTGTAAAGACAATGGGTGGAGCTTCCACGGCAGGCTTGATTAGAAAGACCGGCTGGTTCTTTGCTTCGTTGGCGTATCTGCGCTGCTCGCCTTTGGTTGCTTTTCCGAGGGTAGGTCCTCCTGCTATGGTATTGATATTCCCCATTACTCCGGTGGACCCCTCTGAACCTTTGTTTGCTTTTCCAGAAATAGGGCCCTGCCCGTTGGTTTTAGATCCCAATCCGATTCCTGCCCTGTTTACTGGCTTTTTGTTTCGGTATTCGTAGGGTCGTTGTTCTTTATGGATGTATTTATCCAGTTCTTTTTTTCTTACCATCTCCTCAATCAGATTCTTGAGGTGCCGACAATCGTCGTTCTTGTGGCCGTAGCCTCTGTGAAAGGCACACCACGCAGTCATATCTTTGGATTCGAACTCTCCTCGGTCGTCATTGGGTTTTGGCAGTTCGACCTTTCCTTTCGCTATCAGTACCTGCAAGATTTCCTCCCTTCCATTCATTAGGGGGGTGTATGTCGCGAAGTCAGCCCTGGGCCTCCTGCCTCGTTCTCGTTCCCTGGGTAACCTGACTTCCTCCCGTTCTCTTTTTTAGTGGCGTTCACTTTCATAAGGAATATTAGCCACCTCCTTCATCCGCAAATAATTCTCCTTTGTCCTGATAAATGATAGGTGCATAATTTACATGTTTTGTCTATCATTTTCTTATACATATTTTCTAGTTGTTGTGTGAATTATCCGTTATTATCATTACTTTTGGTATTTATGTATCGTTTCAGGCTACATCTCGAAAAAGAAGTGGAGTCACGCGCGTTAAAGGAAGAATTGATTAACGTCACAGTTAAGAAGTTATTTGAAGAATTTCTCGCGTGAGATTACAGGGAATTGAATTACGAATCCAATGGCGAAAGAATCAGGTTATTCCGATATCGTATGAAGAAGCTATGAGCACCACAAGAACGAGACCGAAGCAGCTCAATCGGTGGAGTGCGACGCGGGCCGGGCATGTGGTCCAAGCAGGCGTGGTTAGTATACATACTACTGTAGTATTGTATATTATAACTAAAAAATAGGAAGGTGTGGGGCCCTTCATATATTATACTAAAACAAAGAAAAGAAAAAGGGGAAGGAGTTGCTGAGTTATTTTTGGGCGTGAAGATCTCTAGGGCAAGAGAGGAAAGAAGGGTTTTTGGGTGTTTTCTTTTTGGGGAGAAGGCAGCAGCTAGGACATCATCAAGAGAGAGAAATAAAAAGGGTGAGAAGGCAACAGCTAAAATCATTAAGAGAGATAAAGAGGAGAATAGAAGAAACGTGTGTTCTCCATTGGTGTCGGTATCAATAGCTTTTGATCGTTGTTTGATTTCTTTGAATTCTTCTTCTATTATAGTTTAATTCCAAGAACAAATATGAGTAGCTAATAATTTCATTGATTAGAGATGTAGTCTATGTCATGAATATGTTGTTAATTAAATTATCCTCTCTTAAGTATTAATCGATTAATACTATTCATGTTTTACAATTTATGTATTTTAGGATTGGATTTTTGTTCGTTTAATATCATGAGTTAGATGATATAAAATCACATCTTTAGCTAAACTAGGGTTTCGAACCGCAATAGGCGGAAACCTTTGTTACACGTAGCATAACATAATTGCAAGCGACGAGATGTTGCCAAGCGATTATGTGTGAAACATGATCTAGGTTAAATCTGAATAGCTTATATATCGGATTGCTTAGAATAACCTCGACCCATAGATACCACTTCTTCCGTTAGGTTAAATTCAAGCAACTTGCATCGAGTTATTTAACGGAAAGAATTTAAAGAGTGGCGGCCTGCGCCTTTGATGAAATTAGGGGTTTTGACGGAGTAGACCTGAGATAGGATGCTTTAAGGTTATTAGTATTAAGATAGATATTAAGTTTGGTTAACAACATGTTCGATGACGGAAGATGAATTCTCTAATCAATTTACTCCACCATAGTATTTAAAAAATCCTTCGTATTGTTATTATTTTTAATTTTTGCAACAATCCCCCCATTTATTTAAGTAGTCAAAATTAGATAACAACCATACCTCTCTGTGGGATCGATACCCATTCTAACCTTATACTCTAGTTTAGTGTGTTGGAAGAAAGAATAATATTTTGGTCGGTTGACAACCTATCAATAACCTGTTGCAACCATTCTATCAGATCTGCGAGGCTGCTTGGCTTTCTCTCCGAGATATCTTTGATTACGTCATCCTGTCTGAGACCTCTCTGTAAGGCGATAAAAGCGATGTTTGATTACAGGTCGGGAACCTATACCATAAGGTTGCGAAACCTCTGCCAGTTGCTTGCTAGAGTTTCGCCCTTTCCTTGTACCACATTGAACAGCTCGTTGGTCCCTATCTTGATACTGGTGCTTCCTCGGAAGGCTTCGCAGTAAGCTTGGGCGAGCTGGTCAAAAGACTTTATTGACCCCGGGGCTAGCGCTTGGTACCATGCCTGAGCTGGCCCTTTTAGGATGGTGGCGAATACCACACATCATATATTTCGGTTGGTTGTATATAAATTCATCCTCGCAACATAGTTGTTCATGAATACTCCTGGGTCCTCCACGCTGTGATAGTGTTCCAACGTGGGGCACTTGAAGTTTGCTGGTTTTTCAGATTCCAGTATTTCCCGGCAGAGAGGTGGCTGCCGAATTACCGTTTATCCCTAGAGTTTGTCCTTCTCTTTTTCTCTCGTTAGTTCCGCTACTTGGTGTATGAGCAACTCGCAGAGGGTGGGGTCGTCCACGCACCCCTCGCCTATCCCGACGTTCTTGGGGGTGTAAGGTTCGTCTGGGTTTTGCACTCCTTGTTCCCTCAAGATGCTTTCCAGACGCATCTGGTCGCCTGGTTGTAGAGTTTGGGTCTCAAGTGCGTAGGTGTCGCAAGGTGAGAAGAGCCTTCTCGCGAATGTCCGGAGCACTTCTTTCCTTTCATTGGGTGTTGTAGCTCTCCTAGCTATTTCAGCTTTGCGGAGGCTTTCCTCCAATCATTTTGCATCCTCGTCCCTCCGGAGGTAATCAGTCTTGAGATGTTCAAGTTCAACCGTGAGCTCATCTGCGCTCCGAGATCTGCGGGGTGTCCCACGTGGAGTGTGCTCGTCTGAAGCCTGAAGAGCTCAAGGGAGTAGTTAGTTCTGAAAAAGTACTAAGTAGGATTCGAGTTACCGAATGTGAAAATTTGTTGGAGAGATCCCCCTCCTTCTAGCGCAAAATGCTGATGTCGAAAATTGGCTCCCGGTTAAATCAGCATGAAAAAGGGAGTTGATGCATGACAGCCTCCGTTATGATGGTATATTCTGTTTAGAAAGAGAAGATTCCTCCTTCTCTGCTCCTTGCTCTAGCTCTTGATTCCTCGCTCTAGCTCCTGATTCCTTGCTCTAGCTCTTGTTCGTCTGTTCCCAAAGGGGGGAAAACCTGCAAAGGGTTCGAAAACCGCTCCGATGCTCAAAACAGTCAGGGTGCTCTTTGCAGTAAAAGAATGAATATTGATTGATCCTTTTGGAGGGCGAGTTATGAGAACTCTGTTTTTGGGGGTGATCCTTCTGGTATGAAGAGATCTTATTTTCGGGAGAGATGCTGTGTTTGTTCTCCAGAGATCGTGTCGTTTGAAGGACGATATGGGGGCCTTTTATAGGCGAAGGTAAGCCGACTATCCTTCGTGGCGGTGGTGAGGCGGTGGCCGTCAAACCGTAATAGAAGTTACCTCTTTTGCGTATCTAGGGTTTCTCTTCGACTCTATCCCGGATCTTTGATAAGTGAAAGTTCCTAAGTTCAAGGATACTTCGTTGATATCTTCCCAGAGTGATAGACTCCAAAGGAGAAGTTTCCTCCTTTAGATATGTGGAGTCCAACCGGGCTTAAACACTTCAAGATGTGTAACCGACTGAGATCTTTCTGGAAAGTCCGGGATTAAGTCATTAGGTTGCGCAGCGCTGATATCTTCCCAGTTCTGGGCGTAAGATATTGGCCGAACCTGTGGAGACCCCCCTTATTCCTTTAGAGATCCTAGGGCTGATCTATCTACCCCAAGGGCATTTTGTGCGGAGTTGGTTTCTTTTGGCCGACCTCCCGGATGAAAAGGAATTAATTACTTGCGCAGGAGACGAAACGTGTCTCGGAATAACAAATCAAGCGTCAAAACAAGAGCACAGCTGGGTCAGCTCCGGTAAAGACGACACTTAGCCCAAGAAAATCTCATAGTCGTGAACATCAATCAGCTCTGGAATACTAACAGTAAGACAGAGCTTCACCGAACAGCCACAGTCCAGGTAAAACCCGAAGAGCTTTACGATACAGCTCTGGGACAGGTAAGATTTTCGACTTCTAGCCTTCAAAGTAAAACCTACGAGTTACTTCTACTGCTTGGTCTCTCTACTTTCGACTAAGGAGTGGCGGGACACATGATGATGCATAAAATGTCTAGACATTGACTAACATCTGAAGAGTCAAAGATCAGACCAGAAGTCTCTCGGAACAGCTCGGCTTAAGGCAGCAAGACAGCTAAAACCCCTGATGGTCCACCACACATTCCCATAACCGGTAGGTTGGCCAGAAGAAACCAGCTCTGCATAAAACGCCCTTGGCAAGGATAGATCAACCCTAGGATCTTTAAAGGAATAAGGGGGGTCTCCACAGGTTCGGCCCATATCTTGCTCCCAGAACTGCGAAGATATCAGTGTTGCGCAACCTAATGACTTAATCCCGGACTTTCCAGAGAGATCTCAGTCGGTTACACGTCTTGACGTGTTTAAGCCCGGTTGGATTCCTCGTATCTAAAGGAGGAAACTTCTCCTTTAGAGTCCATCACTCCGACAAGATATCAACGAAGTATCCTTGAACTTATGAACTTTTACTTATCAAAGATCCGGGATAGACTCGAAAAGAAACCCTAGATACGCAAAAGAGGTATCTTCTATTACGACCTGACGGCCACCGCCTCACCACCGTCACTAAGAATAGTCGGCCTATCTTCGCCTATAAGAGGCCCCCCCACATCGTCCTTCAAAGGACACGACCTCTGGAGAACAAACACACCATCTCTCCTAAACATAAGATCTCTTCAGACTAGAAGGATCACCCCCAAAACGATGTTCACATAACTCGCCCCCCAAAAGGATCAATCAATATTCATTCTTTTACTGCAAAGAGCACCCTGACTGTCTTGAGCGTCGAAGCGGTTTTCGAACCCTGTGCAGGTTTTCCCCCCTTTGGGAACAGACGAACAGGAGCAAGGAATCAGGAGCTGGAGCAAGGAGTAAGATGTTGGAGCAGGGAGCAGAGAAGCAGAGCAAAGGAGCGGAGCAGAGTAGAGAAGCAGAGCTGAACAGAGGAATCTCACCTCTCTGAACAGAATATACCATGATAACGGAGGTTGTCATGCATCAACTCCCTTTTTCATGCTGATTTTTCCGGGAGCCAATTTTCGACATCAGCATTTGGCGCTTGAAAGAGGGGATCTCTCCAGCAAATCACCACATTCGGTAACTCGAATCTTACTCAATACTTTGTAAAAACTAACGACTTCCCTGAGCTCTTCAGGCAAACATGTCCTCAGACGAGCACACTCCATGTGGGACATCCCATAGATCCCGAAGCGCAGATGAGCTCGCGGCTGAACTTGAACAACTCAAGACTGTATACCTCCGAAGGGATGAGGATGCAAAACGATTGGTGGAAAGCCTCCGCAAGGCTGACATAGCCAGGAGGGCCGCAACACTTAATGAAAGGAAAGAACTGCTCAAGACGTTCGCGAGAAGGCTCTTCTCGCCTGACGACACCTACACACCCGAAACCCTAACTTTGCAACTAGGCGACCAGATGCGTTTGGAGAGTATCTTGAGGAAACAAGGCGTGCAAAACCCAGACGAACCTTACACCCCCATGAATGCTGGGATAGGCGAGGGGTGTGTGGACGACCCCACCCTTTGTGAGTTGCTCATACACCAAGTAGCGGAATTAACAAGAGAATAAGAGAAGGGCAAACTCTGGGGAAGGACGGTAATTTGGCAGCCACGTCTCTGCCGAGAAATACTGAAATCCGAAAAACCAGCAAACTTTAAGTGCCCCACGCTGGAACATTATCACGGCTTGGAAGACCCGAGAGTATTTATTAACAACTATGTTGCGAGGATGAATTTATGTATGACCAATCGAAGTATATGGTGTGTGGTATTCGCCACCATCCTAAAAGGGCCAGCTCGGGCATAGTATCAAGGGCTAGCCCCGGGGTCTATAAAATCTTTTGACCAGCTTGCCCAAGCTTTCTGCGAAGCTTTCCGAGGAAGCACCAGTATCAAGAGAGGGACCGAAGAGCTGTTCAACGTGGTACAAGGAAAAAAGTGAAACACTAGCGAGCTACTGGCAGAGATTTCGCAATCTTATGGTTCAGGTTCCCGACCTAGAATCAAACGTCGCTTTTATCGCCTTGCAGAGAGGTCTCAGACAAGATGACGTAATCAAAGATATCTCGGGGAGAAAGCCGGGTAGCCTCGTAGATCTGATAGAAAGGTTGCAACAGTTTATCAGGGTGGAGGAGAATTATTCGCGGATGAACGAGGTGGCCAATATTCCTTACGAAAGTGAACGCCCCCGAAAAGAGAAAGGGAAGAAGTCATGCTACCCAGGGAACGAGAGCGAGGCAGGAGGCCCAGGGCTGACTTCGCAACGTACACCCCCCTAATGAAAGGAAGGGAGGAAATCTTGCAGGTGCTGATAGCGAAAGGAAAGGTTGAACTGCCCAAACCCAATGACGACCGAGGAGAGTTCGGATCCAGAGATATGACTGCGTAGTGTGCCTTTCACAGAGGCTACGGCCACAAGACCGATGACTGTCGGCACCTCAAGAATCTAATTGAGGAGATGGTAAGAAAAGGAAAACTGGATAAATATATCCATCAAGGACAACGACCCTACGAATACTGAAACAAAAAGCTAGTAAACAGGGAAGAAATCAGATCGGGATCTGAAATCAACAGGCAGGGCCCCATTTCTGAAAAAGCAAACAAAGACCCAGAGGGGCCCACGGGAGTAATGGGAAATATCAATACCATAGCAGGAGGACCTACCCTCGGAGGAGCGACTAAAGGCTAGAAACGCAGATACGCCAACGAAGCGAAAAACCAGCCGATCTTCCTAATCAAGCCTGCCGTGGAAAATCCACCCATTGTATTTACAGACGACGATCTGGTCAGGGTAATAACTCTACACGCAGATCCGCTGGTAATAACAGCTGTAGTTGCCAATTTGAGGATATGACGCATTCTTGTCGATACAGGGAGCTCCCCGGAGGTCATGAGTCGAACGTGCTTCCAGAAACTTGGGGTAAGCGAACACCATCTCAAATCTTATAAATCTGGTTTGACAGGATTCAGAGACAATCAGGTTGAAACAAACGGAATAGCAACCCTGCCAGTGTTGATCGGCGAAGGAGAATCAACAAAGGCGATAATGCTAAACTTCGCAATCGTCGATAAGATGTATGCCTATAACATCATAATGGCCAGAAACTTCCTGAGGGAGTCAGGAGCAATAGTTTTCATGAACCACCTTATGATGAAGTTCCCAATTCCGGGAGCGAGTCTCATCGAAACGGTCAGGGGAGACCAGAAAATGGCCCGGGAATGTTATCTCGTCTCCGCCCAGGGCTGCGAGCAAGAAGAAGTGAATCCAGTCAGTGTTGGAGGAGACAAAGTGTTCTACAGTGACCCGACGGTAGATATGCAGAGCTGAAAAACTAAGGTCATCACCACCCCTACTATCTTTCCCTTTTTGAGTAAAGCCATTAGGCAAAAGAAGTAGCATTACTAGCTACATATCTTACCTTATAAAATAAAAATATTTTTTAGCACAAAACACTATAAAAGGAGGAGTCCTAAGTAAACTCATCTCGCTCTGAATCGAGCAGGTAGCCCTGACAACGAAAGCCACGACCAGGGAACCTAAAGGCAGCCTTGGTAGGTGAAAGCAGCGAGCAAGGGCCCTAATTTAAACATCCCAGCTAAGCGAAAGCCACGATCAGGAACAGGATAGCCTCCGTAGCTACGACGAGAACCGAGGACCCTAAGGAGCAGTCCTAGTTAAACTGAACTTTGCTCGAGTAAAAACCGACCCCTCACCAAGGTCCCAAGGAGAAGTCCTAGTTACACTGATCGGCTCAAGCCGGCAAAAGAGGTAGCTCCGGTAGCTACGACTGCTACCCGAGGCCTCACAAGGAGGAGTCCTAGCTAAACTCAACCCTTTACTCTAGTGAAACGTGGTCCCCGTGGATCCCCAAGGAGAAGTCCTAGTTAAACTACCGCCCCGATGAAGGTGACCGGGGGTATAAGGAGAAGTCCTTGTGAAACTATTCATGCTTAAATGAGGAAGACAACCCTGGTAGCTAAGGCCACGACTAGGGGCACGAGAGGAGTCTTGGCGAAAACTAGTCGTGATCACACCGACGTAACCAACTCTGGTAGCCCAAGCTACGACCAGAGATCTAAGGAAAAGTCCTAGTTAAACTAGTCGAGCCCAAGCCAGACGAAAACAGCCCTGCTAGCCGAAAGCCACGAACAGGGACACGACAGCCTCGGTAGCTATGGCGACGACCAAGGGATCTAAGGAGAAGTCCTAGTTAAACTAGCCAAGCTCAAGCTGGCGAAACCAGCTCTGGTAGCGAAAGCCACGACCAGAGGACTAAGGAGAAATCCTAGGGAAACTAGCCGAGCTCAAGCTGGCGAAGCCAGCTCTGGTAGCGAAAGCCACGACCAGAGGTCTAAGGAAAAGTCCTAGTGAAACTAGCCAAGCTCAAGCTGGCAAAACCAGCTTTGGTAGCGAAAGCCACGACCAGAGGTCTAAGGAGAAGTCCTAGTTAAACTAGCCAAGCTCAAGCTGGCGAAACCAGCTTTGGTAGCGAAAGCCACGACCAGAGGTCTAAAAAGGAGTCATGGTGAAACTAGTTATGCAAACCAGCTTCTAGCACCAAATGTTGATGTTGAAAATTGGCTCCTAGTTAAATCAGCATGAAAAGGAGAGTTGATGCATGACAGCCTCCATTATGATGGTATATTCTGTTTAGAGAGGGGAGATTCCTCTGTTCTTCTCTGCTTCTCTATTCTGCTCCGTTCCTCTGTTCTGCTCAGCTCCTCTGCTCTGCTCCTGCTCCTGACTCCTTGCTCCAGCTCCTGATTCCTTGCTCTTGTTTGTCTGTTCCCGAGGGGGGAAAACCTGCAAAGGGTTCGAAAATCGCTCCGACGCTCAAGACAGTCAGGGTGCTCTTTGCAGTAAAAGAATGAATATTGATTGATCCTTTTGGGGGGCGAGTTGTGTGCACTCTGTTTTGGGGGTGATCCTTCTAGTATGAAGAGATCTTATGTTTAGGAGAGATGGTGTGTTTGTTCTCCAGAGGTCGTGTTCTTTGAAGGACGATGTGGGGGGCCTTTTATAAGCGAAGGTAGGCCGACTGTCCTTAGTGGCGGTGGTGAGGCGGTGGCCGCCAGACCGTAATAGAAGATACCTCTTTTGCGTATCTAGGATTTTTCTTCGAGTCTATCCTGGATCTTTGATAAGTGAAAGTTCCTAAGTTCAAGGATATTTCGTTGATATCTTGCCGGAGTGATAGACTCTAAAGGAGAAGTTTCCTCTTTTAGATACGTAAAGTCCAACCGGGCTTAAGCACTTCAAGATGTGTAACCGACTGAGATCTTTCTGGAAGGTTCGGGATTAAGTCATTAGGTTCCGCAGCGCTGATATCTTCCCATTTCTGGGCGTAAGACATGTGTCGAACCTGTGGAGACCCCCTTATTCCTTTGGAGATCACAGGGCTGATCTATCCATGCCAAGGGTATTTTGTGCAGAATTGGTTTCTTCTGGCCGACCTTCCGGTTATGGGAATGTGTGGTGGACCATCAGGGGTTTTAGCTGTCCTGCTGTCTTAAGCCGAGCTGTTCCGAGGGACTTCTGGTCTGATCTTTGACTCTTCAGACGTTAGTCAACGTCTGGACATTTTATGCACCATCAGATTACTTATCTAAAGGCAATACTATTCTACGCATTCACATACACATACATACACAATATGACATTTATAAAATAAAGTATGTATCCTGGATTCGTTTCTAGGTTCGTTATTTATGGAAAATTGTGACATCTCTATGTCCAACGGGCTTTTAGTTTTATTTTCACAGAATATGAACTAATGGCACGTTATGTTTCTTCCTTAATGATTTCTAAAATCGATTCAAGGATAAACTCTGTTTGGGACCTCAGATGGCCCGGCTCAATGTCGGAAAATTTTTGTTTAAGTCGGAAGAAGAAAACTCAAGACCTCCCACTCGAATTAAGGTCCGAGTCACACTCAGAAGACCCAAGTCAAACGCGACCGGATAGACTCGGACGCGAATCCTTCGAGATTCTTGTCTGAGTCCCTCTCAGACTCACAGTCCGAAAAGATAGGACGCGACATAGGCACGTCCTGGACGCGACATAGGCACGTCCTGGACGCGCCTGAAGCGCGTCTAGCGGCTCGGCCCGGGACAGCCAAAACCCTTTTGATGAATAACTCATCAAAAATAGTAGTTTTCATCTCCAAATCAAAAACTTAAACCCTAGAACTTTGTTTTTTAAAACCCTTTTCAAAAACTTCACAATCCAAGATTTTTATGCTTTGAAACCCTTCTAAAACCTTGTTTTGATTACGTATAAATCTAATTTAAACTAACCAAAACGTGTCTGAATCTCAAATCAAACTAATCAAGAACTTGTCTGAATCTCTATTCAAACTATTCAAGAATGTGTCTGAATCTACATTCAAACTAATCTATCTAATAAATCAAGTTTGAATCTAATTCGTTCTAGCCAAAACTAGTTACATGCAAACGGTTCGTGATGCCACTGTTGGGTTTTGTATCTATCTAATACACATAATCATCTAACTAATGTTGTAAGCGGAATCTCAATCATCATATGATAAACACTAGTTATCTAGGATCGCATGCAAGAACTAATAATGAACTAGAAACTGAAAGGAGAATACCTGGACTCGCTTTCCCCGAATTAGATTCCAACTCCTTTATCTCGAATATGAGAGTTTCATATGTAGCTCCTCTACTTGAGACATCCGAGTGAATAACTTGATCTCCCTTCTTTGTATGTCAGCTAGGACTCCGTTGAAGGTTGAGAAGAAGAACCATTCTTCTTTTGACTCCATAGATAGATTGGGAGTTTTTTTTCTAAAACCCTCTCTCCGCTTAGTTGTATATTGTCAGACAGATGAAGTTTTCTCCTGAGAAAACCCTTTTTCTGAACTCTAATGACCCTTATATGGAGAAACCGTAATAGGAGTCTCACTCAAATTAGGTTTCAATAAGAGCCTCAGAAAAGATAAACACCTGAATTTCCCTTAATACCCTTTTAATGGAAATTAGGGTTTCCCCTTAATATGGTCTGTGACCGTCCACTTAAGCCCATTAATGGTCTTGGCCTGGCCGGCCCACTCCCACACTATGGCCGGTTCAGATCAACCCATTACTGGGTTTGATCTGGACACCCCATAAGTGGGTTTTCCACCTTTTCGGGTTTCTCTTTCGAGCATGATTTTTTCTATCTTTTTGGCACTATCAGACTGGATCATATCCATCTATAGGCAAGTTACTACTCTTTGGTGTAACCCGTTGTAGAATCTGGTTTATGTTTTCCGCGGATTACCAAAATGATCCGCCGATCGTGAGCGGCTTCTATTTAAGCATTACGACCCCTAATTGGACCGGATTAGATGATCTTCCGGATAAAGTCATTGTTATCCTAACTGACATATTGTACGCATTGCCACCTTGGTCGAAGGACACTCCTTCGGAAGGACATCTCCTTCAGAGCGAATGACTATGTCCTTCACTTTAATGGTGGTTAGACGAAGAACAACTTCTTCTTTAGACTAGATAGATAGTCGTCAACTATTCTCTCTTTCTTTCTTTACTTGATGTTGTAGAGTTAAAAATATCTTTGAGAATTTTCCACACCTTATTCTGAACTAAGGATGGCCTTATATAGAATCCCAAATTTAGAGTCAAACCGTAATTCCTAAAAGCCAAAATAGAAGCAAAATAAGAATTTAGTCAAAAATAGAAACTACCTTCTATTTACTCTCTTTCTCTACTTGTTTATGGTCGGCCACCCTTTTCCCTAAAGGCTAGGTCTGGCCGGCTTCCGTTTAGTGTGACCGACCATGACATGGTCAGCCCACCAATGGGCTCTTAAGTCCCGACCCAAAACCCTTTTGTCCCGGACTTTTACAATCTTTGCCTTGGCCCTTTTGTTTGACCTTTTTGACATATTTCTTGGTCTAACCCATGTTTATATGTCTCATCCCTCTAGTCATGTTTTCCATCAAGTCGACACTCTTTGGTGTAACTCGATGTAGAAATCGGACAAAGTTAGCCGCGAATCGCGTCGTGATTCGACGATCGTAGTTGGTTTCTAGCTAAACACTACGATCCCTAAATCGTCCGGACTTGATGATCTTCTCCAACAATTGTCCAATCCGCCAAATTGCTCGCATTGCATATTTGGTCGAAGGACATCTCCTTCAGTGTCTCACTTGTACTTAAAACAAGTGCAATGCTCGATTCCTGTATCAATTTGTATCCCATCTGATACGTAATATCTTTCAGGCTTTCTTGATCCCGAGCACAACTGTCAATCCAAATGATTAATCACTTGATCCATTTGAGCGTGACCAAGCATTTTCAGTTGCTACTTATCGAGTGGCCCTGAGTTACTTTTTCATAACTTAATAGGATGACACAATTCATTTTTGTACTCCCACTCAGATCTATGTCTATCATGCCTTTCTCATTATCCGCCTTTATAACTTCATTTTACAGTGCGACGTTTAACAAAACCACAGTCAGGCATTCCTTACATAAAATGAGTGGAAGACTCATATTTTGAGGAATCTCTCCATCTTGTCAATGATAGGTTTTGACGTTCATCACTCTTGATGTACTCTCATGGTGGGTTATCCAGTGTCCTATTCGACAAATTTTTTGCATTGCATCTTTGGTCGAAGGACATCTCCTTCACAATGACCTTCATAGGCTTTAATTTAAATCTAATAATCGACACAAATGTAAACTTGAATCGAACTCATGAAATTAGTTAAGTATCAAACAATTAAAACCGAAATCATGAAGATCCAACCATGCTGGATCTCGTTATAAATTAAAATTTACAAAATTACATATTCAAATAGATAAAGTCAGCAAAAAAGACAGCACGTTGCATAAGATAAATCAATCAGGAAAAAGGTAGCAGGCTGCAACAGTGCAGCATAAGACAGCAGGGCAAAAGTTAACACTTCAAGCAAGCAAAAGGTAAAAGACTATAGCAGGGTACAACAATGAAACAAAGGAAGCAGGAGCAAGACTAAGAGGACAAGACAGACTGCAGGAGCCCAAGAGCAAGATTCAAGAACACCAACAATTCCACATGAATGGAACGAACATGCAAAAAAACAAAGACAATAAGATGCAACGGCCATTATTGGATGGTCAGACTCCAAATTATAAACTTATATAGAATGCATGTTGCTATCTAGATTTACGTTAAAGGTAATAAAGATGTTCGGTACTTCAGCATTTCATCCCCCATCATGCTAAGATCGATAATGAAGAATGACATAAGCTCGAGTTGTTATAAAACGAAAAAAATAATTAGATTAGCTTCATTAACATCTATAATTCTATTTGTAATGACTTATTCACTTAATAGAAGATTTTTAATCAAATATGAATGAGGCCACCTGCTTATCAGATAAAGCGGCAAGAAACATCACCGTGACTACATATAAGAGTTCAGAAAAACTTAATGTAAGTCAATGCTTTATCCATCATCTTCTTCTACAAACATTCTTGTTTACAAGTGTACGTGATCCAACAAAACAACATTATCACTGTACACCAAACACCATATAGAGATCTTCCTAAGGATAAATAATTTCACCAATCCAATGAGATTGTAATTCACAAGATACTTGAATGGACATACCTAATTAATGAACAGAGCAAAGTGTGCAAGTTCAACTGCCTTCTTTTATGTCAGCATCTTCACAAACAATGAAAGGAGGTTTTCCTTGTAGCTCTAATGTCACAGGATTGGGGATGTCTTTCATTACCATTTGAAGTAGAAGCTTGGTTGGTACAGTTAATCCTGTGAAAGTAAAAAAATTATGCAAAAAAGGATACACTTTTTATAAGTGTAGAGAAAAGTTGTTTCACTTTTAAAAGAAAATAATGCAAGCAAAAAACTCAGCATCAAATGAAAAAAGAGAATAGTTTTTGAGTAAAGCCTGCCCAGGATAAGACACCTGCTGAGTCCTTGTTCATCGATGGTGGGTCTGCATCCGCAGGGTGCCATCTTTTACTCCGGGACAGTACGGGTAGATCTATGAAGCGGTCTACATGTCTAACTGGTTATTCTCAACGAGTCAGCAAAAGGGTTTTGGATTTCGAGGCAAAGGATGAGTTGAACACATAAATGTGTTATTCATCAACCAACAATCATAGGAGTATGACCAGTAAAGAGTTACTCACCCAGGACGACGGGGTTAAGGGCGTGCCCTAGTACGCTTAACCTCGAACAAATGGGGTCTTGGAATCACATTTTTCAGTCAGGGAAGGTTTTTATTGAATAATGTGGCAAAACTGTGTTTTTGCTATGATTAAGTTTTAGGATTTTGCTTTTTCTTTTAGTTTAAAGCATATATGACTATTGAAAAATAGTTTTCCAACCTTTGTTCAATCCATCAGAAGGAATAAAGCGAAACTTATTTCCTTGATTGGATTAGAATCCGAGAAATGCTCTCGAATTCGAAACAAAGAAAACGTCCGAGAATATCTCAGTCCTAATGTTCGTTGTTACCTTAGTTTGTGAAGACAACTAAAAAGAACATTGAGGAACGTTTAAATCTAAGAAACAAGTTCTTCAAATTCAGCAACCAAAGGAATACGAGAAGAGTTCTTATGATTCATAGGGACAAAGGGTCAGAGTTCTAAAAGCAATGGCTAGGCCATTACAGGAAACTACCCTAAGTACCCGACTAAAAGGAATGTCTTGGCAAGTGTAGTAGACTCCCTTCATCAGGTGTTTGAAACTGGATGTGCAGCTCAGTAGGAGCTCAAGGGAATTACATACTTGACTAAAAGGAAAAAAGGTCCAAGAGGGAGTAGAAGCAAGTGATTGCTAAGGATGTTGAATTGGATCAAAGTAT
Source organism: Eschscholzia californica (assembly GCF_041429995.1). Classification (NCBI taxonomy): domain Eukaryota; kingdom Viridiplantae; phylum Streptophyta; class Magnoliopsida; order Ranunculales; family Papaveraceae; genus Eschscholzia; species Eschscholzia californica. Next base: position 43,327,498 of record NW_028238198.1, read on the forward strand.
TATTTTAGACACTGATCAAGCTTATAACCTAATAAGTGTTATTATGTTCTTCTAGAAACATCTAATGTTTTAAATCAGTGCTAAATTAACAAAGTCGGATCTAGGAGAACTGAAACGTTAACAATGATACTATAAGCTACAATCAAAGGATTCAAACTGGTCAACTCTGGTTTTGTCATTACATCATATTGACATAAGACGCGTGAGGAAGATCCAATAATACGGACTTCTAAAGTCTAATGATTTAGAATCATACGACACATGTGAATTTTGTTCAAAAAGACTATTTGACGATGTCACCTTTTCGAAAGGAAGATGACTAGTGAACTAATAGTCTTCATACATACGGATGTATGTAAAACTATTAATACACCAACTAGAGTTAACCAGAATCCACTTGAGCGAAAATATAAATCATTCGATTTGATCGAGATGGTGAATATTTAAGTCAAGAATTTGATGACCATAAAATAAGTTGAGAAATAGTTTGTCACTTACTCCAACAAACACATCAGATGAGTCCAGTGGGAGTAATCGAACATGTTAGACATGAGTCGATTAATGATGGGTATAGGCCAATCTTCCAAACACTTTCGGGCATATATTCTCAAACGCAATCGTTCATCCTACCTAACCACATTCCATCTAAAGCTGAAACACACCATAGGAGTATGGATTTGGAATGGTTCTAAAGCGGTTTTTTCTAAATGTCTGAACTTGCGAAACTAACTTAAAGGGTTTACAGGTAGTTTGCACATAAGACAATGTATTTCTTTATGGAATAAAGTAACATAGGGGATTCTTCTAAAATCCATTAACGAACAAAGAGTTTGTTGCTCGTAATGTATCTTACTTGAAATAAGAGTTATTCCAATAAGACAAGTGAGAGAAATTTAAGATATCGAAGAAATTCGATAAGAGCAACAAACTGACAATAGTATGATAAACCAACGGTGGTATACGAATGTTAGAAATTGCGGTTCCTATCTATTTTAGCTGATAGATATGGAAATAGAGGTACAGATAGTAGATCTCGGTGACCCTTCTACATAAATCGAATTAGATTCGCAAGAGAGCCCTCGAGGAAATGAGAGCGTCTCTAAGTTGTTCAAACCCCTCTTAGGCCTTGAAGGCTCATAGATTTGTCTCAGAGGACTAAAACTTACTGAAAAAAAGATGAGCTACCTACAAAAAAGCTATGACGGAATCAGTCCGAAATATGGCTTGGAGTCATAACATCAGAATGGAATCCATGTCTGAAATCAATTTGGGAACTTGATTTATTTTCTTAAGGAAATAGTTCATGTTATCTACTAATAGTTTTTTCAAAGAGTTTAAAAAACGGAAGAGGATGGAAACATTAGTGTTTCCCAAAGCTAGACTAGAAAAGAAGGTCAAAGAGTTTTCGATTTAGACCATGAAAAGACCATCTCTCTGAAGGAGATGTCCTTCGACCAAGATTGCAATGCGAGCACTTTATCGGAGAGGATAATTGATGAAGAAGATCATCAAGTCCGGTTGATTTAGGGGTCGTAGTGTTTAGCTAGAAACCAACTACGATCGTCGAATTACGAAGTAATTCGCGACTAACTTCGAACCGAATCCTACAACGGGTTACACATAAGAATGGCTATTTAATCGGGTGATATGACTAGTGGAAGGGAGATATATAATCATGGGAGAGTCCCATAAATATGTCTCATAGACCCAAAAGAAGTTTGGGCAAAGATAACAAAAGGCACGAATAAGGAGTTTTGGGCCTAGAGCCAAAAAGGGTCTTTTTGGGCTAGGATTGGGCTGATTTTTGGAGGGTCGGTTCCTTTAATAAGGAACATCAATTATGCCAATTTTGGCTGGGTTTGGACGTCACCTCCTCAAGGAATTGAGAAAATATCAACTAGTTGTTATTTTCGACTATTTCCTTAATCTTATTCAAAAGGGTCTTTTAAGAAACCAAATTAGAGGTGGAGTCTTATTAGGGTTCTATATAATGACTCTTAGGGAATTGAATAATGTGTGGAATTTCTCTTATAGCTTTCTTACTCTACCACATCAAGTAGAGAGGAGAAAGTGAGCTAATTCCGAAAAGCTATCAACTAGTCAAGAAGAAGTGTTCTTCGTATCAAACTACCATTGGAGTTCTAGCTAGGTTTCAAGGTGGGAGATTAAGTAGAAAATTCGGTGTCCCAAGTAGAGGAGCAACAATTGGAGTTCTTGGTCTTCTAAAGCGATTGGAAAGGTTCGAGGGAAAACTAGCGACTAAGGTAATCTTCTAGTTTTACTTAATTACTTAGTTAATCATTAGTTATGCATGATGATCCAGGAACCATACTAATGTTAGACATGAGATGTCTGAGATTTCGCTAAACAACATTAGTAGACACCACCAATACCCAACACTCTCAAGTCTCGATGCTTAAAACTATAATGATCAATCACTAAGGTAAAAAATGTGCACATGACACATTCCGAAGAAGAGTTGACCCTCTTGAAAGCTAAGTGACAATTGCAATCTTTAGAAATCCATCGAAGGATTGAAGCATGCAAGTAGGAGTAGGAATCTTCGATTCTGCAAAGTAATCAAAAGTTGATTTCTTTGGGAATGAAGAGAAATTTTGAATTCAGAAAGTTCAAGAAGGTTAGTGTGAGTGACCCAGTTTTCTTTGGTCCGGTATGTAGACGACATACTAGAAATTGAGAACAACATTCTGATGTTGAAAACAATCTAGAACTGACTCAATAAAAGGACCAAACACAAAGGTGAAAAAGCTTTTGAGCATCAAAGATCTATGGAGATAGATCGAGAAGAGGAGAGTACTTATACAAGAAAGGGTCTTGAAAAGTCTAAATGAAAGACTCAAGTAGAGTATTTCTACCCAAGTCTTATGACACACAGCTTAGCAAGATTCAGCATCTGAAGGATTCTGATGAGCAAGCACGCATGAGAAAGATTGTTATGCTTAAAGCATAAGATCGGTCATATTGGGCATGATTAGCATTCGCCTCGACGTCTCAAAACACTTGGAGTGTCTATGGTCGTCACCAATCAAATCCAGATAAGCTGATCTGGATCACATAAAGTTCTTGAGAAGAACTTATTTCCGGTAAGAAGAGAAAAGGTTGAAAAGTCATATGTTGCAAACTTCCATAATAAGATGACAATCTTGACATGGAAGAACAGTAAGCTGGAAGGGTTCCAAGCAAAGACTGTTGCAAACTTTACAAATAAAAGAAAAGAGTCAAAGTTTGAGAAGCTTTAATTTGGTATTGGTATTGAAATACTAAAAATTATCATCAGAATGATAACCAGCAAGATCCACATAGATTAGATCTAGTAACTAAACTGTCACATTAGACTAAAATGGAAGTCATACTACGGTCATAGGCATTAAGCTTTCCAGAAAAGCTTAGACTGGTAAAATTGAGGGTGTATGGAGTTACACGGGAAGACTCAATATTTACAAACTCTTATTATCAGAAATAAATTACTTATTTCGTCGTTAAATCGTGGTAAACTATTTAACCGACAATCCAAAAATAATGAAGCATTCCAAGTAGGATTATCAGATACGTGATCTGGTGAATGAAACCATACTAAGTGAATTTGGAATATATTCATTATTAAGTCCCTAGTCCAGGTCATTGCATGGACAACAATGACTTACGAAGACTAGCATGGGAGATTGACTGATAGCGCAGTTTCATGGGCTATACGAATTGGGAATTTGAGTTAATTACATCGGTGTATGATTGGGGATATACACTTGATAACCCAACATGAGAGTTCTTGGAGTTACAAAAAATGTCATGAACTCTCATAGGCAAGATTGGAAATATTCCTTAAACATGAGTGCTCCACTCATCTTATGTAAGGTATGTCAAGCTTTGGTACCACCAAACGCCGTGTCGTAAAAGGAGGTTATAAAAGCGGATTATCGAGAATGACATGATAGACATGAAGTTAAGTGGGAGTCAAGACTGGATTATGTCCTCCTAACTAGGTTAGGATTAGTATCTCCAGGCCACTTGAAGAGAATCAACTGAAAAATGTGCGGCTGCACTCAAATGGATTAATCGTTAATCATTTGGTTTGGCAGTTGTTCTCCAGATCAAGAAAGTCTGAAAGATATAACGTATCAGATGAGATACAAAGAGACATGGGAATCGAGCATTGCACTCGTTCCAAGTACAAGCGGGACACTGAAGGACATAGTCCTTCGGTTTGGAGAAGATGTCCTTCCGAAGGAGTGTCCTTCGACCAAGGTGGCAATGCGTACAATTTTTCAGTTAAGATAACGATGACTTTATCCAGAAGATCATCTAGTCCGATCCAATTAGGTGTCGTAATGCTTAGCTAGAAGCCGCTTACAAACGTCGGATCACTTCGGTAATCCGCGGCTAACATAGACTGGATCCTACAACGGGTTACACCAAAGAGTGGTAGCTTGATCGGAGAGAGTTGACTCATGAGAGCTTGCCTATAGATGGATATGATCCAGTCTGATAGTGCCAAAAAGATAGAAAGAAACGGGCTCGAAAGAGAAGCCCGAAAAGGTGGAAAATCCACTTATAGGGTGTCTAGATCAACCCCAGTAATGGGTTGATCTGAACTGGCCATAGTGTGGGAGTGGGCCGGCCAGGCCGAGCCCATTAATGGGCTTCAGTGTCCAACCACATACCATATTAAGGGAAAACCTTAATTTCCCTTAAAAGGTATTAAGGGAAATTCGGGTGTTTATCTTTTCTGAGACTCTTATTGAAACATAATTTGAGTGAGACTCCTATTAGGGTTTCTCTATATAAGGGTCATTAGAGTTCAGAAAAAAAAGTTGGATTTTTTTCAGGAGAAAACTTCATCGCTCTCACAATATACAGCTAAGTGGAGAGAGAGGGTTTTAGAGAAAAATCTCCTAATCTATCTATGGAGTCAAAAGAAGAATGGTTCTTCTTCTCAACCTTCAATGGAGTCCTAGCTGACATAAAAAGAAGGGAGATCAAGTTATTCACTCGGGTGTCTCAAGGAGAGGAGCTACATATGAAGCTCTCATCTTCAGGATAAATGAGTTGGAATCTAATTTGGGGTAAGCGAATCCAGGTATTCTTCTTTCAGTTACTAGTTCATTATTAGTTCTTGCATGCGATCCTAGATAACTAGTGTTCATCATATGATGATTGAGATTCCGCTTACAACATTAGTTAGATGATTATGTATATTAGATAGATACAAACATAAAGTTCTAACTAAACTTGAGGTGAGAGATCAAGTTGATTACTCGGTGTCTCAAGTAGAAGAGCTACAATTAGAGCTCTTGGTCTTCTTATATGCAACCGTATTAATCCATCTTATTCCGTGGGAAATAGTGATTAAGGTAACAATCTCTATTTAACTTAGTTCAAATTAAGCTTATGCATGAGATCCTGGGGATACTAGTGTTAGACATTAGATGTCTGAGATTCTGCTTAAAACACTAGGAGACACCATAACCCAACACATTGGTAGAATAGAAGTCGATTTGATTGGAAACATAATGGCATGTCAAAATTTTTAATCTAAACATTAACACTTATGTTATGTCATACTAGACTACTCGACTCAAATACCAAAGAGTCTGCCAAATGAGGACATAATCGACTAAATTTTTTAGTTTGTATTAAGTTGTATTCTTCTAACTGTAAATTTGTAAATTTGTTACTTCAGTAAATTTTAGATTTTTGCCTCTGTATTTGTCTTTCAGTACTACATACTCGAACCCCGACCAATCGGTGCCCGAGATGTCTGGATAGATTAACCCAGACACGGCCATGCATTTTGAGGGGAAAATTTTGTTTATTCCGCCACTTCGAGTGGTCACTGTGGTGTTTCGTCTGTTCCTTCCAAACCAGGAGCAAGTCTGTCCGCAGATTGTCCGTCTGGACCGACTCCCAACCCTAAGTTGGGATTGTAAAATTTGAAATGTTTGTTTGACACCTCTCGACGTGCTTCATACTTCATTGGAAAAAAAAATTTATCTTTGGGTTAAGAGATAGTTTGAACAAAACTTGTCCATTTAAGATAAATTTATATCATTCCGTTTTGGCCCCCAATTTGTGACCAAGTCGCCGTTTTAGCCCTCAATAAGTGTAGGACAGTTCGATTTGGCACTCAAGGGCCTAAAAGGTGTAACTTTTTCTAGAAGTGCCCTTGAGGGACAAAATAAAATTAATTCTCAAAAACACTTGAATTATTAAAGCCAACTCATCTCCTCCATTTCATCTCTCTTGTCACCTCATCATCTTCTCCGACAAAGGTCGCCGACTGGCTAAATTTCCTGACGACCTTTAAACTTACAAAAAATTATTTCTCTCTCACTTTTTCTTTTCTATTCCTTTCCCTCTCTCACTTCATCTCTCTTGCCACCTCATTATCTTCTCCGAAAAAGGTTGTCGGCTGGCTAAATTTTTCGGCGACCTTTACACTTAATTTTTTTTATTATTTCTCTCTCGTCTTCTTCTCTATTCCTTCCCTCTCTCTTCTTTCTAATGCAAGTCAATTTATCAACTATTAACCCTATCTTTATTTCTCATATCTCTTATCAATTTCCTTGTTTTCAATCTAAGATCTCACACAAAACACTATCTTTGAGTTGATCTAAGTCTTCAATCTGAGATCTCACATAAAATCACTATCTTTTCTTGATTATTTATCTGGAATCTGCCCAATTTGGCTTTCAACACTTTGATTCCTATCTGTGGGATTTGATTATGTCAAGAAAAATGCTTATGTTCAGAAAAGGGTATGTGTTCTTTCTAGTGGCATGATTTTGTAGGTTTAGTTAATACCCTTTATCTAGTTTAATCCATTTTGATTTGGGTATTTGGTATTCTTCTCAAATCTTCAAGGGTTCAACTACTAGAATCTGATTTTATGTAAAGGAAAAAAAAACCAATTTTTTTTTTTAATCTAAAGTTGCCCACGATGAGTACTTCGAAGAAATGAATAAGATTATAGAAAGATTAGGTTTTGCAAAGTGAAACAGATCTTTGCTTCGCACTCGCCTCTTCTTTAGACAACTTTCTTCGTGTCTCATTAGGGGATTGCCAAGGTAAATATGATTCTTCCGCCTGAACACTAGACTTTCGAGGTGTGGTTGCTAGACCTTCACGGTTTGGAAACTAGATCTCCGACGAAGGGGCTGCTCCCCCTTGCCGAAGATATAAAGCGAGTATAGAGAGAGAGAGAGGGAGAGATAGAGAAGAAAGAAAAGAGAGGGAAGAAGAATTAAAAAAGAGAATTAGTTTGAAGGTTGTCAAAAAATTTGGTCAACCGACGACCTTCGTCGGAAGATGATGAGGTTGCGAGAGAGATGAAGTGGATGAGAGAGGTGATAAAATGAAAGAAGAGAGGGAGAGATGAAGAGGCTTTAATGTTTTTAAGGTTTTTGAGAATTAATTCATTTTGGCCCAAAGGTACTTCTGGGAGCCAAAACGGTGAGTTGGTCACAAATTGGGAGCCAAAATGGAATTAACCCATATATATACCATCAACCAATATTATAATCATTTTTTTTTATAATATATTACACGGGAGGAGTTTTACCTTTCGCTAAATTTTCAAAGGAATTCGTGATTGCGGTATATTAATGTCGTTATTAGAGTCAGGTAGTTCAAAATATGCATGTCATATCCTGAGGTTGTAAGAGGCAATAACGTCAAGAGGAATAGTCAAATCCTTGACGTCAGAAATGTTGAACAACCCAAGTTGTAGACTAATTTTTCAAAACCCAATGCACGCATCAAGACATTTTAACATTCCAGAAAAATCTTATTCTTATCTTTTTGCAGTAAGTAACCTTACAAAAAGAATCAAAAGTCGAAGGTTTTAGTCGAAAAAACCGAAATTTTCCGGGTTTTCACACCAGGTGAACGAAAAACCACTTACACATATATCGTGCAAATATGCGTTGAAAAGATTGGAAATGTCATAGAAAAGATAAGAAATTTGGACCGAAGTCATTGAAAAATTCAAAATATTTGAGAGAAACTGAAGGATTCCAAAGACATCCTGCTTGCTTCACTATTTTCTTCTTTATTGGTTGATTTCATCCTGATTTCATCTTTACTTCATCTTAATTGTTCTTTTTTTTTAAAAAATACTACTGATTTGAAAGAAATTTGGAAACCGTAGATAGAATGTGGTCAATTTCTGTAGTGAGTAGGGAAAAGTCGAGAACCTAAATCTCATTTGGGACATTTTTGGTATTGAGAGGTATATCAATTTCGATGACATTTATGTTTGGGGATTCTAAAGGTGCTCTCCAGTTGTGATGTTGGCGCCCCATACACACAAGAATCCTAACTTATTTAACTTACCCTACATACGACAGAATTTTGATATTATTTAACTAATTACTTATCATAAGTACGTACTCAATGGCACCACCACAGACGAACAAATTTCGTTAGCGATCTATTAACTTTCTTTCATAAGAGCCTCTTGCATCACCTTTTGATAACTCTTAACACTAAGAATGTTACCTTTTAATTGTTATTAGGTGTTTAAAGCGCCCTCCTACCAAAGTAGATACTTTGTTATGTAGTAACACTTTGAAGTTGTATTGAAGTGTGACGTAATCCATGTTGAAAGAGCATCTCCATCTAATCATTATCTTCCTGTTGGGCTAAAACTTTACAACACCAACATCCATAATCCATTAATTGAAATATGTTTCTGTATATGCCCTTGTTGCATTCGATACTAGCTTCCCCTAATGAAGTCCAACATGGACTCGGTTGAAATTCTTGCACTTATGGCAAAAACATAATCAATATCGTCCACTGCCGAATACCATATCTAAAACATCTATAAGACCCTTTTTGTCTATCAGACAAAATCATCAAGGACCCAGTTGAAAGAAAATTAAGTCATGTATCTTCGCACTCATTTAGGCATATGTAAATAGCAATAAGAAAAAAATCCATTTTTAGCATCAAGAGAGAAAAGTGATAAACAAACTACTCCATACATTTCTTTTGGAAAGCTCCCATCTAACCCAATATCGGTCTACATCCTTTAAAAAACTCGTCAAGGGATGCTTAACATACATATATACCGAGGAAAAAATATTGGTTACATGGCTAAAACAGAAGCAAGGGGTGAAACTGAAACATGGGCTAAGAAACAGAGGCCAAAATAGAAAAAAAGGGCCCGCAACTGAAACGGGGTGCCAAAATGGAAGTTTTATACATACCCGTGAAGTCTCTATTATGCCGTGCCTAGATACTATCGACATACTACCCCGATTGGATAATATACTTCGTCGAGCAATTTCTTGTGCATTTTGGTAGCCATCTTCAAAATTTTCATGCACCTTCTCCATCATCAAGTCTCTATCACTCCACGCTGTTTTGGTAAGCAATAAGACACCCATTTTAAGCTTCAACCATGTTTGTATGTTCTCAGGTGCGAAGGTTGGGTTATCGCCAAGCTTATCCGTGAACACGTTAGAAACCCATTTTGCATTAGCCATCGAGGTTTGAGAATAAATGGCAAAAGTTTCTTAATGTGGATGCATAAAATGATCACGTTGTTAGAAAAGGGTAAAATTGTCATTTTGACAACATAAGACTAAAAATATCATTTAACAACACAGTAGGACTTTTAACAAGAAAAAAAAACACATGGTAGGACGGTCATTTGGTACTATATGAGGGTAAAATGTCATATTGACACGTAATAATAAGATGTCATTTTAACAACAAAAAGGTAAAAATGTTATTTTGGTAGCACAAGAGTAAAAGTTTTATTTTGACAACATGAAGATAAAAATGTTACTTTGACAAGGCAAGTATGTCACCTTGACACACAAAGGGTAATTGAGAGCTCTTAGATGTACCGATATTAAAATTCTTAAACATATCATTTTCATTGTCAACTAAATAACAAAATCATATAATCCACGAAAATAACTAATGACAACCAAACAATAACAATCATATTTCTACATAATATATCTCATACTTTCAACAAAAAAAAAAATACCTAATATATCTCATAAAAGACCTAAAAGAAACTCTTTTATTCTCAACAAATGATTTCTCACATGTCTAACATAACTTAAGGGTCCATTTGTTACGCGAGAATGTCTGAGTAAGAAAATCAAACTTTTTCTAATGAGTAAGAAAGTCAACTCTTTCACATGTGAATTTCAAGTGTTAGGTGTTTGATAGAACTGTATGAAAATATATGGGGTCTCTTTGGAATCCCTAAACTACAGAGTGCCTTTAGAATCCCTAAATTAAAAGCCTTCAAAATTCCTAAATTAAAGGCCTCCAGAATCATTAAATTAAGGACCTCCATCAGCCATTAGGATTTCAATTAGTGAAATACAGAGATAAGAGGTGATCTAAGCAAAATCAATCCCAATAACTCCATACCTCCCTAAATCGACAAATGTAACGCTCCATAGTCAATCTTGTAAAACAATAATAAAAAACCTAATCGATGCCCGACGTCCAAATCGAATAGGAATGAAGAACATAATTGATGCATGACACCCAAATAAAACTCTCGATTAGGGTTTGCAATTAGAGATACAAAGATGATTACTTTAATTAGAAGTCTAGGTTTTTTTTTTTGGTCAGTCGACTTGCTGTTCATGCTTCAAACTTCAGTGAGAGATTTAAATGAATTCCATCTTCTTGGTCTCTATCTTGTTCATGTATGGCTTGCTGAAAGATTCCATTACTTTGAATTGATGATGGTTTATGTGCCATACTTACTAGAGAGAGAGACATAGACGAAGAAAATGGCTCAGATGAGTTAATGACTAAGAGAGAAAGAGTGTGAAAGAGGAAGAAACGAAAGAAATGACAGGAGAAGAGAAAGAGCGTGTCTTTGGTGGAGGGTGAGAAATGGGTTTTCCCACTTTTTTTGTGGTAAAATAAAGCAACATATTTTCTCACTTTTTCTTAAGAAAACCCCACTTTCTAGGTCCAATCAAATAGTAGAAAATCAGTTTTCTCACGAAAATGACTTTCTCCGCTCTATTTTCTCACGTATCAAACAGACCCTAAGAAAAAAATCACTTGCCCCAAGGTAAGAGCATGTCCAATGGAGGGCCGTCCTCCATCTCAACCTCAAATCTGTAGTCCACTTGGTGGAGTGGCATAAGGGGTTATTAATTAAAGAACAAAGGGTATTTCTTAGCGTCTAATGTTATATGTTCGAAAGCTGAGCGAAGAAAAGAAGAAAAAAAGAGAGAGAGAAGAATCTGGCAGAGTGCTGTCAATCGGCTGTCCTATCGTTATACTGACCTAGCTCCACATCATTTTAATTTGCTTTCTTCTTTTCTTACCACTTTCAATTCATAAAACAGAAATCAATTCGCTCTTTTCTTCTTCATCACCAGTTCAAACCCTAAAATTTTTATTGAAAATTCATTAGATATCTCATCATCATTCATGGAGAATCGAAGAGAGGTAATTTAATTACTCATCTTCATCATCTTTACTTTTTTCATATTCTAGTTTCTGCTTCCATTTTATCCTTTTTTTTTTTTATATTTCCCCATAATCTTCAATTTTGGTAGATCAAGGTTTCATTTTGTTTAAAAATCGATTTTTTTTTTAGGGATTTGAAGAGTTTTAGGGTTTAGTGTTTCTTCTGTTTGAAATTCGATCTTTTCTCTGTGGAAGTTGGCTTTTTGGTTGTCATTGTTATCGTAGAATGAAGGCAATTGCTAGTTTGGACATGGAATTGCATATCGTTCCAACTTTATAGAATTTTAGAGAGAGAAATGTATTGTTTTTTCAAATTTGCTATAGTATTTGTAATGTTTATTTTGTACAGATGATAAGAAATAGTTGATTAGTTTATGAAGAGATTTAGTTAAACTGAGTGTGAGTGAATATTTGAGGGGTTTTCTTTTGAGATTTTGCAGAAGAATGGGCAATGGTTATCTGTGCCTCAATTTGGGGACTGGGACCAGAAGGGAGGATTACCTGATTACTCCATGGATTTTTCCAAGATAAGAGAGATGAGAAAGCAGAACAAGAGGGAACCTTCAAGGGCTAGTATTGGTAATGAAGAAGAACTCATCTCCTCTCAAGGAACTAAAAAGCAGACTGATCGCCATCAACCTCTTCATCCGCACCACAATAACCACTCTCCTACTGTATGTATTTCTCATTCTCTCTCTACCATCAGGGCTGCTCTGAGTTTTATTGATGTCTGATTAATCACTTACACTTGAGTGCAATTGTGTATACCCGTTTTCAATCAGAGTGGCTGATACATCATACATTAGCATATGTAAGTCAAGTATTGTTTAATAACTGCATAACGCTGACTGACTGGATCACCTTTAATGGGTGGCCACACTTCGTCCCTAATTTGACTTAGGGTTAACTATTGAGCGCTTGTGATGAGCATCTTGTTTTGTCAACTCTTAAATAGGGTCGACCCTGATTCGTTCCTTTGTTTTATATGTTGTTTAAGGTCGAACTAGTCAAAGTTAGAGTTGGCAAAACTAACCAGTTTAATCAAATTTGTGAGGGTTAGAGTTGAGCATTTCTGACCTACCAACTTGAGAATGTAGAGCAGGCCTAACTTTTGTTAGGTCTAGCATCATCTTGATAAAGTAAAAGGAGTGTTGTGTTGTGTGCCATCTTAATAAAAGTTTAGAACTTCATTTGTCCTCCAACTGTTAAGTTTTGAATGGTCCACTCCACTTTGGGTTGACCACCTAACATTCAAAAATGGATGACACATGGTATTGTGCAAACTAATTTGAAGTTGGTTCATATAGAGATGACAAAGAGTCAGGGAAAGGTCTCTCTACAGGGGTTGGCAGGTCAAATATGTTCAATCTTAACCTTGACTATATTTTTTGAATTGGTAGCTTGTCAACTTTAATTCACTAGTGTGACCTTTGTTTACATATAAATTAAGTAAGGAGTTAGGATCAACCCTGATTCTGAAATATTGCAAATTCTTAATGAGCCATCCAACCATAACATTGTTTAATTATGGGTGGAGTCAAGATTAGATTAAGATGGATATGCGAACCAGGTCAGTTTTCTGCAGAAATCTATCTCACACAAAACACAATTATCACAAAACATCCTTATAGAATCATTCAATTGTTTGTTAGTCCTTCAAGTTAATGAAGTTTGCGACTACTTGTTGGAAGGCAAGTGCTCGACCCGAATAGGAGTGGAAAAAAAATTTGCTAGTAGTTTGCCAAAATGACTAAATTAACAACATTAATCCCTGACGAAGTTATGGTCCTTGTGATGACTCCATTAGATTCTAGCATTTGTGATATGAAATATGCGGGGTCTAGTACTTAGTTATTCAAAACATTTATTGACATAAGTATGTATCTTAGAATTTGAATAACTTACTAAAATGTAAAACAAAAAGAAATTATTTATGAGAGGGGAGTTTACTTTTGACAATCGAGGATTTTATCATAGAATGACTCGTTTGTTTGAAGACGAGGGCATTAAAAAAGCCTTCAAAGACCAGATAATTATACATGGCGCTTGGATTCCTTGTGTCTTTGTTGTTTAAGTGATTTCCCTGTCAAACAACCAACGGCGTTACGCTGCCAGGCTGCTTGCTCACAAAGTCGCAGTTCCTAATTATTAGGAATGTGGGGAAGGAGTTTGGTCAATGGCCCGGAGTAGTGGTGGAAATTCTCATTGACAGTAACACCATGGTTGCTCAACTGGATTGAACTTTCTTGAGTATGTTATTTGGTTCTATGAACTGTTGCTGGCAACTGTCCCTTTGATGTCTAGAAGGGAGAACTTATGATTGTAAAAGAAATTATACCTTCTGTCAAGATACTAACTATAACTCTTTAGCATTCTTGACTCTTTTATCTGTCTTCCTTCGATAATTTCATTCTTGTTTCGTTCCATCTTCTCAACTCTGTTCTTCGAAAAAAGCTACTGAGACTTTTTAAGTTGTGTTATTGGATTATATACATGCATATTTCATACTAGCCTTCTTACCAAGGTTTATTTGCAGTGCTTAGTGCAAGATATTCTTATTACTGATTTCTAAGAGCATATTCTATCCTTATGTGATTGTCTAGTTGCCATGTAGAATACCAGATGTTTTCTTCATTAAGAAGTTTGTTAAATACTAAAGCATTTAATAAAAATAGGTATTGTGATTTAATGAACTAGTGACATGGAAAGACATTGTATATGTAGACGTTCAACATTGTCGAAGTGGAATAAATTTAGTATTGACTATCGGATGTCGACTTTATAGCATGTTATATCAGCACTTCATTGTAGTTTTCAAATAGCACGTGGTAACTTCTTCTGAAGAACCAACTAACTTGTTATGTAGAACCAACTAAGAGTGAAGCTGAGTTGGTTAAAGTTTACTTGGTACAGGGGAGGTGGATGATGGAACCCCAATCTCCGACATATGCAATTCTTTCTGAATAAAGGAATTGCTAACTTCATTTAAAGAATATGCTTATATTATTGCGACAATTACCATAATAGACATTTTAATGGAATTCCATTTAACATTGATTTAGTACTATTTATTTATGTAATGTGAATGTTGAAATGCAGACAAGGAAGGGTGGTATCATGAGCTACTTCAACTGCTGTATAAATGCCTAAAAGAAAAGCAAGAATCCAATCATTTTCTTATTGTTGAAGTGTTTGTAACATAGCTTGAAGATTAGTGGGTATGTTCTTTGAATATGTATTTCACTATTGGGGCTTATCCTCAAAACCTAATGTTTCTTTACCTTATTTTTTTCTCATCTAGACCCATGTTTGCTAAATACATATAAACTCCAATTGATATATGCCTTGTAATTTTGTTAAAGTATTTCTGTTATATTAGTTTACAACTCCTTTTAAAGGTCTTGGTTTGGTGTATGTGTTCGAAACTCGGCAGGCTTCATGACTAGAAACATCATTTTGGTATGGTGTGTGTTTGAAACTGCGGCAGGCTTTGGGTCTAGAAACACCATCCAGAGCCTATTTCCAGCCAGCAATCGGATCTGATACACTTGACCAACAATTTGAGTGGAAACTGGTTATCATTTTTTCGAAAATCCGGAAAAAAGGGAAGTGGACCAATTGATCATGCTATTCAACAAACTTCTGCTAATATGTATATTTATTTGCTTAAGGCGAGATCGAGTAGCTTATAGGGTTGATATCTTTTTTTAGGTTGTGTGGGATAGCAAAGAAATATATTCTATGAACATGTAATCGTTTCGTCTTTCAACAAAAAAAAAATGTAATCATTTCGTCCTTAAATGTGATTTGGGCAGAGGCAAATAAGTATATTTTGGGCAGAGGCAAATAAGTATATTCTGTGCATTGTTTAAAGATGACATTTTTTTTGTGATGGGTTTGAGTTGATGGAAGCATACTACTATGTAAAATTAAATTGCCAATTTGCTTTGGAGGTTTTATAGGGGCTCCATTTTTGTTAAACGCCCCCTTCTTCAAATGCACCCCCAAATCTCCCATTTTGGTATAGAAGGGTCTCTCCAGAAAAAGACACTCCTTCTCTAGTTTGACTTAACGGCAAAGTTAACGCCGTTAGATCAAAATTATTCAAACCAACGAAAATTCCATTGACAGATCAAAAGTACCACCCCTCTTTCATATTCCTCATAACTTCTTCTTCTTCAGTTTATCTTCTCTTTTTCTCTGTAAAATCTATCACCTCTATCACCACTGACATCATCTCTCCCTCATTCTCCCTCGGCTTCTCTCGTTCTCCTCCCCCCCCCCCCCCCCCCCCCCCCCCTTCTCTCCCTCCTTCATCTTCCTCATGACCCTAGGTTTAGTTTTTTTCGATTTTTTGAAACTACATTATTTGAATACTTGAATCTACTGGTTAGTTCATCTCTCCCTCGAATTCTCTCTCGTTCTCTGCCCCTCCCCCTCTTTCATCTTCCTCATAACCCTAGATTTAGCTTTTTTCGATTTTTTGAAATTACATTATTTGAATACTTGAATCTATTGGTTAGCAACACAAGGAAGAAGATTTGCGGACCTTATTTGGAAGCATTTCGTCTGAAAGTGAGTGAAAATCAAGGGAGGAAGAAAACCCCCCAAGTTAGCTTTCCAGCTTTCCAATCGCACCACACCGAAAAGCTACCGGTGGCAAATACGGTGGGCTCGAGTCGTAAATGTCGCATAATTCGGTCTGAGCCCACCGAAAGTTGGGCCAGTAGCACCAGTAGCTACTGGACCAATTTTCTGTGAGCTCGGGCCAAATTATGCAATATTTACGGCTCGAGCCCACCGTAGGTAATGATTCCATTACGGTGGTTTTCCATCAATTAGATTTTATACTTGGAGAAATTCTATTCGGTCTGGTCTCACCGTACCATGTTCACATTATTCGGTGGAACCAGATCGATTGAGCTTCGTGTTGAACACAAAAAATAATTCATACAACCAACAAACAGATAATAAAACATGTAAAAAAAAGTGCTAGGAAATGTTCATATACGTCTTGAGAGACTGAATTTTGTCTAGAAATTGATTTTTCGGGATCTTTTACTATTTTCCCAAAATTTTTGGAAGTTGCTTAACACATGGTAGTTTGCAACAATGATGATACTTCGTTGCTTTAGAGATGAGTGCAAAAACAATGTGGGGATGTTGTGCAATTTTGGTGAACGTAGCTTGTTACTAATGGCAGGTGATAGACGACAATTCTGGTGGAAGAAGATGATGTTTAGGGTTTTGAGTTTTAGAGAGATTTAGGGTTGAGATATGTAGATTGCTTATGTGGGTGAGATACACCAAAGTGGGGTTTTTTAAAACCGTTCCATGGGGGCTTTTAACCAAACAAGATCAATGACTATTTACCAAGTCAATGGGTTCGTGGGGAGGCCTTTTAACAAAAATGGGGCCTATAAAACTTCCCTATTTCCTTAAGTAGACCTATTTTTAGGGAACCAAAACTAGAAACATAACTTTCCATGAAGGCAATGAATGATAACCTTTGACAATTCAAGTTTTCTCATTAACTGGACAAGCAAAGCCTGCCACTGGCATAGTGAAGAAAGGTCATGAAGAAAGAAAAGTCGAAAATCTTAATGAAAGAAGAGGACGATGAGAAACGACAAGCGACATTAGTTTTGGACTACCTCATTAACTGCAATTGTAGGAGCTGAAATTGCATACAATGTGAGAATCCATTTTCTCTGAGAAAATCACATTACATTCATAGAAACAGAACATTACATAGTCTCATCACAAGAAACCACAGAAAATGCATAGAAAGCAATAACCAAACTAGTAAACATATTATACAGTCTCATCACAAGAAACCATAGAAAATGCATAGAAAGCGATAAACAAACTAGTAAACATATTACTTAGACTCATCACAAGAAACCACACAAAATGCATAGAAAGTGATAAACACACTAGTAAACATAAGCACCGAAAATCGTAATTAAGGATACACTTCAATCAGGGAGTCGTGTTCCGGAAGAGGTGTTATTTTGTACTTAGTAAAACCTGATTGAACAAAGAGTTCACTCCATTGTTTCTCAGTTCTCTCATTACTGGCAAACATAGCCATCATAAGAAGGTTAATTTGTTGGATGTCAATCGGCTCATTTACTTGTTTCTTGTCTTTCTCAATCACAATATCAATTATAATCAACTTTCCTCCTTTTTCTCTAGATGGAATGGCTTCTTTACATTTCTTTAGTATCTTTACACAGTCTTCATCGCTCCAATTATGTAGAACACTCTGCAATTAATCATCATAATCTTAATATATGAAATCATTCCACACTATGTTTTTTCTATTTAGGAAACTTGAAATTGGGCCAAAGACTCAATCTATCCGTTTTGGTCCTGCATAAAAGGATATGTGAATATTCTTTAGGCTTGGGTCTCATGTGAAAACCTCTGCAAATCTGTACAAATTTATATCGTACGTGCCTAGCTTGTGCAAACCTTATTATATGTAAATCTGTGCAAACCCGATGAAACCTTACATAGGAAGCTGAAGCGAATTTTTTTTGACGAAAGACAAATTACCGTATCCACAATAGAAAAGTAAGACCGATTTATATTGTGAAGCCTAATTTAATTAGGTGGTGGCGGAGATGTTTCTCCACCGCGGAGAACAGTGTCAGAGACTTGTTATTTCAAAAGAAAATGACAAAAAAGATTCAGATATTTACCTTCAAAAGAATTGCATCTGCACGAGGGATGGATTCAAACATGTCTCCACCAATGAACTCTAAGTGATTCGTATCGGGTAAGTGATTAGCAACAACATTTGGGAGATCAAAAACAGAACATTTCAAGTGTGGCAAAGCTTGAGAAAGGGTCTGAATAAAGATCCCAATTCCTCCTCCTACATCAACCAAAGTCTTTAATTTCTTGAATGGTTCTTTACCCATTGCGACGATAAGTTCATTCATGTGTGAGCTACAATAACTAGCCATGGCATCATCAAAGGTCTTGCCAAGTTTAGGGTTCTTCTCTGTATAATTCCAAAAGTTCATACCATGTGCAGCTTCAAATGCAGTTTTTTGCTGACCTCCATTACTAGTAGTCCCTCGGAACCAATCACTCAAGAACTGAAACTGTGTTACCATGGCTGGATCCACCATAGAAAGAACAACAGATGACAAATTGTTAGGATTGTTTTCTTTTACTAAGCATTTCGAAAATGGAGTTAAACAAAACCCTTCTAGTTCTTCTTCTTGATTAAGTTTCTGCAGACGAAAGAAGTTTGAGTGAACCAAAAAGCTCATTAGATTATTAAGAAAACGGGTTTTTGTCTTTGGTAGAGCGAGAGCTTCGACGAGACTAGAGAGGGTCATGGGTTTTCCATGTTTGTGAATCACATCAGGTATGCTCAATTCAACAGCACATTTTAGGGACATGGAGGTTATGTAGCCAAATGAACATCTCCATACATAATCCCGAACTTGCATCATCAGTTCATTGTTATCATCTAAATCTTGAGTGGTAGAAGCTGCAGCAACAACACCAGTAAAATGATCCATTGCTTACGATTTTCTTTCCTTTGCTCCTACAAAAACAAAGACAGATGACTCTTTTTCCTTTTTTCTTCTTTTGACTGAAATGAGCACACACATACAAACATATAAATACATGTAACTGATTCAGTTTGCTTTAGTACACACACACACACACACACATAAAATGTTAGGTGAATGATTGTTGGTTATCTTTTCAGATGTTGGCATTTTGCAGAAGAATGGGCAATGTTTATCTTGTGCCTCAATTTGGGGAGTGAGCCCAGAAGGGAGGATTACCTGATTACTCCATGGATTAGCAGAACAAGAGGGAACCTTCAAGGGCTAGTATTGATAAATGGTAATGGAAAAGAACTCATCTCCACTCAAGGCACCAAAAAGCAGACTGGTCGCCATTGTTAAGTTTGTGGCCATCCAACTCAAAACCAATTGGCAATGAGTGGAGAGGACCTTGACCTTATATTCTTGGTTACTAGAATCCCATTGTCCAATGTGGGACTATTCTCACACGCCCCCTCACGTGTAGGGTTCTTTGACCCTAACACGTGTATTTCTTCGGACGACGTGGAGCACGTGTGGCTTTTTACCTATCACGTGTGGGCCTAGCTCTGATACCATGTTAAGTTTGTGGCCATCCAACTCAAAACCAATTGGCAATGAGTGGAGAGGACCTTGACCTTATATTCTTGGTTACTAGAATCCCATTGTCCAATGTGGGACTATTCTCACAGCCATCAACCTCTTCATCCTTACCACATTCACCACTTTCCAACTGTACGTCCTTCTCTCTCGACAACCAGAGTTCCTCTGAATTTGGTTGGGTCTGTGATCTGAAGCAAGTCATTGACCTTTCTAACCCATTTTCAATCAAAGTGATCATTGATACATCATACATTAGCTGTATTGTTAACTGCATAACACTGATTGGTTCTTCTGTTTAGTTGTAGATTAAGGTCAAAATTAGAATTGGCAAAACTAACCACTTTAATCAATTTGTGAGGGTTAGAGTTGAACATCTTTAACCTTCCAACTCGAGAATGCAGAGTAGGCCCTTAAGCCTAACCTTTGTCAGGTCTATGTAATTTAAAAGGAGTGTTACATTGTGTGCCATCTTTTATAAAAGTCGAAAACTTTCTTTTTTTGATTTGTCAGCGGGCCTCGAACCCTTAATTTCTAAAGTGGAAGACTAAACTTCTAATCACTCCCACCAATGGTTCAAAATGGAGAACTTCATTTGTCGTCCAACTTTTAGGTCTTGAATGGTCGACCTCCTAACATTCAAAGATGGATGACACATGGTGTTGATTTGAAGTTGGTTCACATAGAGATGAGAAAGACAAGAAGGTCTCTCTACAGGGGTTGGCAGGTCAAAATTGTCCAATCTTAACCCTGACTATGTATATTTTATAAATGGATATGTTGTCAAACTTAATTCTTACTAGTTTGACAATTGTTTACACATAAATAAAGTAAAGAGTCAGGATCAACCCTAATTATTAAATATTGCAAAATCAAAACGAGCAATCCAATAATAATATTGTTCAATTATGGGTTGAGTCAAGATTAGATTGAGGTGGGTATGCGAACCAAGAACCGAGTCTGAGTTTTTGTGGAAATCTATTTCACATAAAACACACAATTTTCACAAAAAAAAATCCTTACAGAGAAACATTCAATTGCTGGTTAGTCTTTAAGTTAATAAAGTGCGCGACTTGTTGTTGGAAGGCAAGTGCTCGAGCCAAGTTGGAGCGGAAAAAGTTTGCTAATAGTTTGCCAAAATGATTGAAGTCATATGAGATTCTAAAATTTGTAATATAATCTAGTAGTTAGTTACTCAAAACATTTATTGACATCACACAATATATTGAAAAACATCGGATTAAGTGAGATATGTGACACATAATCAACAAGTATTTTGAATAGGTATGTGTCTTACAATTTAAATTAACACGACAATATAACGTGAATTGACACGATAATATAACGTGGTTCGGTCGGATAATCACGCCCTACATGCATAGAGAAATCATTGTTTCATTAATAATCACCACAACTCGTGGGTTTGGTCGGTTACATTGGTCAGACATAAATCGATGATCTAACTCCTAGAATCCTTCTCTTATTTATAGAGGTATTAGGGTTTCATAGTTTCTCCTAACTAAACTAGGAAACAATATAAAATCTATTTAATAATAATATTAGAAATAATACGAGAGATATTCTAAATATATGACATTTAATATTTTGTATCTTCACATATCTTCAAAATCTTGGAATAGTCTTGATCGTCAGATTTCCTCGTCACGATCCACCTCTTATATCACTTGTTTATATACGTATCTCAACACCCGCCGCAAGTTGGAGCACGGAAGATGTGAAGTGTCCAACTTGAAGAGAAAATATGAAAATAATAAAAAAATCGTAGCTTACTTGAATTGGCTTTGAAACTTGAAACACTTCAAATGAAGTAATCTTGGTTAATGCCATCTGAAATTCGAAAAAGTTAAATGACTTCTCTTGTCTTCCACCTGTTGGGTTATGGTGTCTTTTAGTGTTCTAAGCGGAATCTCAGACATCTAATGTCTAAAACTAGTATCCTTAGGATCTCATGTATAACCTAAAGATGAACTGAGGGGTTAGAAAATTTTACCTGAATCGCTAATCTCACAGACTAAACTGATTGCTTTGGCTCAAAGACCGAGAACTTCAATTGTAGCTCTTCTACTTGGGACACCTGAGCAATCGCATTAATCTCCCGCCTTTCTTCTTTTGCTAGAACTATCTCCTGCAGTTATTAGAAGAACACCTTTCTTCTTTAGACTATAGCGATAGCTGGGAACTATTTTTCCTCTCACTCTCTGTACTTGATGTTTGTAGAGACATAGATCTCTTTGAGAAATTTCCACCCCTATTTATGTTATAAAGAGGCCCTTATATAGAATCCTAGAAGTCAGAATCACATTCGGACAAAGATTCCATGGTGGCCACATAAACAGGTATCTAGGTCCAACTCAGATTAGGATTCCTAGATGAGTTAATCATTTGGAAAACCCTACTAAATTGGCCAGCAAGATCTGCCCCTTATTGGGTTGTGATGATGCATAAATTGTCCAGACGTTGACTGACGTCTAGAAGTCAAAGACGTGGACGCCTTTGCAGGATACTAACTGATAGCCATGCACTGAGTCGACCAAGAACACACGGCTTTTCTGACAGACCGAGGATTGTATTGTTATCAACAGATGCTCTTCGGACTCAAAAACGTCGGGGCAACCTATCAACGTCATGGTAAACAGGATATTCAGAGATCAGCTCGAAAAGACGGTCGAATGCTATGTAGATGATATGATTGTGAAGAGTAGAACCCGCAACCACCTGATACCGAATCTCAAAATTGCCTTCGACAGACTCCATGCTTACACATGAAGTTGAATCAGGAAAAGTGTGCATTCGGAGTAACGTCAGGAAAATTCCTCGGGTTCATGGGTATAGAAGCTAACCTGGCCAAGATTTCAGCACTGAAAGATATGCCCAACCCTGGAAAGAGGAAGGAGGTCCAGCGGCTAACAGGTAAGTTAGCATCTCTGTCAAGGTTCCTGAGCAAGATGGGGGACAAGGCCCTCAAATTCTTTAAAGTTCTTAGGAATGTGCCGGACTTCGAGTGGACCCCCGAGGCAGAGCAAGCTTTCCAAAATCTGAAGACGCATTTAACGAGCCTCCCCCTGCTGGTCAGCCCAAATTCGGGGAACGAGCTGACTATCTACCTAGCAACCTCAAAAGAGGCAGTTTCTGCGGTAGTAATAAAAACGATCAAAGGGGTAATGCATCTGGTGTACTTCGTCAGCAAAGCCTTAAGCGGCGCAGAACTAAATTACCCGACGGTCGAAAAATTGGCGTATGCACTCATCCTAACAGCTAAGAAGGTGCGTCCGTACTTTCAGGCTCACGCCATCATCGTGTAAACCGACCAACCCCTCAGGAACATACTTCAAAAGATGGACTTGTCGGGAAGGTTAACTAAGTGGGTCGTGGAACTCAGTGAATTCAACATCAAGTACATATCGAGGAGCTCCAGCAAGGGACAAGTGCTGGCAGATTTCATATCAGAGTGCTCCATTCCTGCTAGAACATAGGACCAGAACAAATCTAGACCCTGTTCATAGATATAGCCTCAAGCGAAGCAGTGAAGGGGGCCGGAGCTGTCTTGATAAACCCCGACGGAAAAGACCTTTCAGAAAACGACTTTCAAGTTCGATGTCACGAATAATGAAGCCGAGTTCGAAGATCTACTTGTGGGACTACTAATGGCCTTACAAGCCAGGGCGAACAATGTCTGAGTATACAGTGATTCCCAACTCGTAGTAAATCAGATCAATGGCGAGTATGAGGTAAAAGGAATCGATAAAGCCAACCATCAGCAAGCGATTCATACATCAAGAAATCAAAATTTGTAAAGCAACAAAAAATGAAGGGAAAACAACATCAAGCAAGTTTTATTCATCACCAAATAAATTAATTACAGAAGAAATTGCAAGTAAAAATATCAAGACGATTATGGTCGTTCGAATCTATTACAGAAGAAATTGCATGACAAAAAGCGAACATGGTCTTGAAGAATTTAGCCAAAGGATCCACTGAGTTCGACTTCGTCATGAAAAGAAATCGAGGAACGCGAAAGGCTAGAAGGCTGCCTACGCGATCCGATCCCAAGAAGACACATCACGAGTCGAGCTCCTCGAAGGAATCCAAGGGAAGGAGAGACCTTGGCCGAAAGAAAATTACGTCGGCCGGCAAAACAGCCCGAGAGTGCATCGCGGGTTGCTACCTCCATGGTCAGAATATTCACCCTTAAGTATCACCATCATCGGAAAAGCACCCACCAGCAAGGTACCAAGTATAAACTCGAACAAGGGATTCATCTCAAAGTTATCAAAGCAAAGGAGCCAAAGATAAATCCTGAAAAGACAAGAACAGTTGGAAGAATTGTTCATGGAAGAAACCCAAACACAAGGAGGCTATTATAGCAGAAGAAGAAGAGTAAAAATCTTTCTCAATACACAAAGAGGCATTAAAAGAAAACCAAGAAACCAATCATTTTCTTATTGTTGAAGGTTGGTCCGTTGGTATCATGAGCTACTTCAACTGCTGAATAAATGCCTAAAAGAAAACCAAGAAGCCAATCATTTTCTTGTTGTTGAAGTGTTTGTAACATAGCTTGAAGATTAGTGGGTATGTTCTTTTGAACCTGTATTTCACTATTGGGGCTTATCCTC
This sequence comes from Eschscholzia californica, assembly GCF_041429995.1. NCBI lineage: Eukaryota > Viridiplantae > Streptophyta > Magnoliopsida > Ranunculales > Papaveraceae > Eschscholzia > Eschscholzia californica. Next base: position 43,351,784 of record NW_028238198.1, read on the forward strand.
AAAACCTAATGTTTCTTTACCCTTTTTTTTCTCATCTTGTCGAGACCCATGTTTGCTAAATACATATAAACTCCAATTGATTAATGCCTTGTAGTTTCGTTAAAGTATTTCTGTTATATTAGTTTACAACTCTTTTTAAAGATCTTGGTTTGGTGTATGTGTTCGAAATTCGGCAGGCTTCATGTCTAGAAACATCACTTCGGTATGGTGTATGTGTTTGAAACTCCGGCAGGCTTTCTGTGGGAGTCAATTGTCAGTGGACAAATTGGATGGCGGTTTAGATGGGCAGTTTCTAAAAGCTATTCAATTTGGTTTGTATACCAATAGATGGGCAGTTTCCAAAAGATGGTATAGGCGGTGGATGCATACCAAATTGGTTTCCAATTTTGGTTCAATTCCCACCGCCTCATAATAATATAAATAGGGGGTTGATCAACATCACCAACACACCAACACAAGCAACAACAACTCTTCTTTAGAGAGCTAGAGAGAGAGCAAGAGTGAGAGAAATTTTTCATAGTTTTTTGAGCGGTGTTAAATTTCTCGGTCGTCGAAGATTTAGTATAGAAGGTTATTACTATACGGTACCATCTTGGGACGAACTTGCGGGTTGTGTTAGTCGTCTTCATCTATCCTTCAATAAAGATTTCTTGTTCGCCCGAGGACGTAGGCTTTAAAGCCGAACCTCGTTAAATTCTGCTCGCATATTTGATTTTGGCTTAGCTTTTCAATTAATCTTCATAATCGGATCAATTTCTAGGATAGGTTCGATAGCTTCCGCGACTTTTAGTTATAACAATTGGTATCAGAGCCTTGTTGAGATTGAACGAAGAGAAGATGGGATCGAGAAGTGGTACGGTCAAATCAGGGAAATATGAGATAGAGAAGTTCAATGGGAAAAACGATTTTTCTTATTGGCGGATGCAGATGAAGAATCTGTTAATCTCGCAGAAATTACACAAGACGTTGACGGGAAAGAAACCAGGAGATATGTCAGATGAGGATTGGGAGGAGTTAGATCTCGAAGCACGGGCTACCATTATGTTGTGTCTTGAGAGGGACGTGGCGTTCCTAGTAGACGGAGAAACAACGGCGGCGGGTGTGTGGTTAAAGCTAGAAAGCAGTTTCATGACGAAAACTTTAACGAATCGGGTCTACTTAAAATCCAAATTATTCACATGTAGAATGGAAGAGGGTTCTTCTATTCAGGAGTATGTGAATAGGTTTGACAGGATTATCTCAGATTTGAAGGATATTGATGTTAAGGTTGAGGATGAGGACCAAGCCCTCATATTGTTACTTTCATTGCCTAAATCCTATGAGAACCTTGTTCAAACTTTGATGCTTGTTGGTGATAGTCTAAGCATGGAAGAGACGAGAAATTCGCTATTAGCGGATGACCTTCGTAAGGTTGCTACTAGCAGTATGGCGTCGGGTGGAGTAGACAAAGAACAAGCACAAGGGTTGTTTGTAACGAGGGGGAGGAGTAATGAAAGGGGAAAGGGAAAGGGCGGGAAATCTAGATCCAAATCTAGAGGCTCTTTCAAGAAAACGTGCTTTAGTTGTGGTGAGCTTGGCCACTTTAAAGCGGCTTGTCGAAAGAGAAAGTTGAAGCAAAAGAACGAAGGCTACAAGGAGAAACAAGAGATGCAAGAGGCGGGATATGTGTCAGAAGAGGCGGATGAATGTTTCTCGGTGACAGAGGTGTCTGAGAAAATCTTCGATAAGTGGATGCTTGATTCAGGGGCGTCACACCATATGTGTCCAAATAGGGAGTTGTTTACTACCTATAGGAGTATAGATGGTGGTACAGTTTTACTGGGTGATGATAGTATATGTAAAACTGTGGGACTCGGAACAATACGTATCAAGATGCACGATGGAGTGGTGAGAACATTGACGGACGTAAGACACATACCCGATTTGCGGAAAAATCTAATTTCCCTTGGTGTGTTGGAGCGGAACGGCTGTAAGATAATTATAGAGAATGGCTCCATAAAAGTCGTTAAGGGTTCTTTGGTGGTAATGAGAGGTACTCGTTACTGTAATTTATACAAACTTTTGGGGACAAAAATTACTGGAGATGTAGCAGTAGGAATCAGTGGAAGGGATCCAACGGCTAGTACGAGGCTTTGGCATATGCGCCTTGGGCATATGTCAGAAAAGGGTCTATCTCTGATGTGCGGGAAAGGCTTGTTGAAGGACATGAAGAAGCCTTGCATGGAGTTTTGTGAGCATTGTGTGTTCGGGAAGGCACACAGGGTGACGTTCTCTACAAGTAAGCACAGGAGCAAAGAGGTGTTAGACTACGTACACACCGATGTCTGGGGACCGGCAAAGTTACCTTCCAAGGGTGGTTCCAGGTATTTTGTTACATTCGTTGATGATCATTCGAGATTTGTCTGGCTTTATTTTCTGAAGCATAAGAATGAGGTATTCAACACATTCCTGGTGTGGAAAGCAATGGTTGAGAACAAAACTGGTCGAAAGCTGAAGACGTTAAGGTCGGATAATGGGACCGAGTACACGGATGGGGCATTCAAGGAGTTTTGTAATCAGGAAGGCATTGTGAGGCACTGGACAGTAGTAAACACACCTCAGCAGAATGGAGTCGCAGAGAGATTGAACCGTACACTACTTGAGAAGGCTAGATGTATGCGCTCCAATTCGGGATTAGGCGTAGAATGGTGGGCAGAATCTGTTGCTACAGCTTGTTATATTGTGAACAGGTCTCCACATTCTTCTTTAGATGGCGGCATACCTTACGAGGTGTGGTCAGGTGAACATGCAGATTACGGGAGACTTAAGGTTTTCGGTTGTACGGCCTATTACCATGTTAAAGGTAACAAACTTGACAATAGAGCAAAGAAGGCAATTTTCTTAGGATATGCTACAGGAGTCAAGGGTTATCAGCTATGGTGTACGGAAGACAAGAAGTTTGTAATCAGCAGAGATGTGGTGTTTGATGAGTCATCTATTGTAGCTATGGCGAAAGCTACGGTGCCTAGTTGTGGTGATGTTGGGTCTACTAAAGCTCAAGTAGTGGAAGTAGAAGCCGAAGACCAACGGGTTTCTAGGAATCATGATCAGGTGGAGCATCAGGATAATACTCAGGATGAGGAAATTGATGAACCCGATCATGAGGAGGTTCAAGGGGAAGGTACACAAGTTTTACAACAACAACAGCAGGATGTTTCGGTACACACTAGGCCGAAACGGTTATATAAGCCGGTACAGAGGTTAGGGTCAGACAAACCTCTTAGGCATTACGGGCAGGCAAATGTGGTTGAATATGCACTCTCGGTGGAAGACGACGAGCCGGTCACCTTCAAACAAGCTATCACCGCGGCGGAAAGAGAGAGTTGGTTGGTTGCTATGCAAGAAGAGATGGAGTCTCTTCACAAGAACCAGACATGGGAGGTTGTCCCATTGCCCGAAGGTAAGTCTGTTATTGGTTGTAAATGGGTGTATAAGAAGAAAGAGGATTCTTCCGAAATCAAGGGTACAAGGTATAAGGCAAGACTAGTGGCCAAGGGTTATGCACAGAAAGAAGGGGTCGACTACAATGAGATTTTCTCACCGGTCGTGAAACATACTTCTATTCGGGTGCTATTGAGTATTGTTGCTCACAGTGATCTTGAGCTGGAACAACTCGATGTTAAAACCGCCTTCTTGCACGGAGATTTGGAAGAAGAAATTTATATGGCTCAACCTGAGGGATACAAGGTTGAGGGCAAAGAAAATCAAGTATGTCGTTTGAGGAAATCTCTTTACGGATTGAAACAATCCCCTCGCCAATGGTACAAACGATTTGATTTTTTCATGCTAAAGCATGGTTTTCGCAGAAGTGACTATGATTGTTGTGTATACATCAAGAAGCTTCGCGAAGGTGACTTTATTTATCTCCTTTTGTATGTGGATGACATGCTTATTGCTTCTCGAAGCATGGTGGAGATAAATAAGTTGAAATCTCAACTCAGTCAAGAGTTTGAGATGAAAGACATGGGCGCTGCAAAGAAGATACTGGGAATGGAGATTAAGAGAGAGCGGTCAAGTAAGAAACTGTACTTGAATCAGAAAGGTTACATCGAACGAGTAGTTTCTCGGTTCGGGATGCAGAATGCGAAGGCGGTGTCAACACCTTTGGCACCACACTTCAGGCTCTCGGGAAAACAATCTCCCACTACTACGGTGGAGAAGGATCATATGGATCGTGTACCGTATGCTAGTGCAGTTGGCAGTTTGATGTACGCTATGGTGTGTACTCGTCCAGATATTTCACAGGCGGTCAGTGTGGTTAGCAGGTTTATGGCAAACCCGGGGAAGACACATTGGGAAGCTGTGAAGTGGGTCTTGAGGTACTTGAAGGGTACCGTTGATACGGGTTTGTGCTTTGGTGGAGACACATGTCAGGTAAGCGGTTATGTTGACTCAGATTATGCTGGCGATCTAGATAGAAGACGATCTACTACTGGTTATGTATTTAGGGTACATGGTGCTCCAGTTAGTTGGCGATCGATGTTACAATCTACAGTTGCGTTATCTACTACGGAGGCCGAGTATATGGCTATGGCCGAGGGTGTAAAGGAAGCATTGTGGTTGTGGGGTCTTCTGGATGATCTAGGGATTAAGCAGGAGTGCGTAGATGTATGGTGTGATAGTCAAAGTGCGATCCACTTGGCGAAGAATCAGGTTCACCATTCTCGCACTAAGCATATCGATGTCAGGTATCACTTTGTACGAGATGTCATAGAGGAAGGTGATGTTTCTCTCATGAAGGTACACACTGATGAGAATCCCGCGGACATGTTGACTAAAGTGGTGACATGTAGCAAGTTTCAGCATTGTCTGGAATTGCTGCAAATCGGCTCGTGTTAAGTTGCCCGAAAGGGCGTAATGGCGACAAGATAATCTTTATGTGAAGGGTTGGTAGAACTACGGTAGGCTTGATCCTATAAAAGGGTACGTAGGCAGCCATGGCCATATGGTGCAGTCGGAAGAAGTTACAAGAAGCAGATATATCTTACAAGGAGTATCCTGGTGTTCGTCCAAAATTTGAAGTATATCAAATTATGTACGAGGTGGAGAATTGTGGGAGTCAATTGTCGGTGGACAAATTGGATGGCGGTTTGGCGGTTTAGATGGGCAGTTTCTAAAAGCTATTCAATTTGGTTTGTATACCAATAGATGGGCAGTTTCCAAAAGATGGTATAGGCGGTGGATGCATACCAAATTGGTTTCCAATTTTGGTTCAATTCCCACCGCCTCATAATAATATAAATAGGGGGTTGATCAACATCACCAACACACCAACACAAGCAACAACAACTCTTCTTTAGAGAGCTAGAGAGAGAGCAAGAGTGAGAGAAATTTTTCATAGTTTTTTGAGCGGTGTTAAATTTCTCGGTCGTCGAAGATTTAGTATAGAAGGTTATTACTATACGGTACCATCTTGGGACGAACTTGCGGGTTGTGTTAGTCGTCTTCATCTATCCTTCAATAAAGATTTCTTGTTCGCCCGAGGACGTAGGCTTTAAAGCCGAACCTCGTTAAATTCTGCTCGCATATTTGATTTTGGCTTAGCTTTTCAATTAATCTTCATAATCGGATCAATTTCTAGGATAGGTTCGATAGCTTCCGCGACTTTTAGTTATAACACTTTCTGTCTAGAAACACCATACAAAGCCTATTCCCTAGCCAGCAATTGGATGTGATACACTAGACCAACAATTTGAGTGAAAGTTGGCCATCTTTTTTTCCAAAATGTATCTTCGTCCGGAGAAAAGGGAAGTGAAGCAATTGATCGTGCTATTCAACAAACTTCTGCTAATATGTATATTTATTTGCTCAAGGCGAAATCTAGTAGCTTATTGGGTTGTTCTCTTACACAGACTATCCTCGCTCTTTTAGGTTGTGTGTTACAGCAAAGAAATATATTTTGTGAATATGTAATCATTTCGTTCCTTAATGGCCGGTGGCAAATAAGTGTATTATGTTGAATTGTTTAAAAATCACAGTTTTTTCATGGCTTTTAGTTGATGGAAGCATACAACTATGTAAAATAAAATTGCACTCAAACCATTTGAAGTAGCCTATTTCCTCAAGTAGACCTATTTTTAGGGGACCAAAACTATCAAACATAACTTTCAATGGAGGCAATGAATGACAGCCTTTGACAATTCAAATTTTGTACTTCTCTCACACAAAACTATCAAACGAAACTTTTTCCTCAAGTACACCATTAGCATAGCAAAGAAAGGTCAGGTCGTATAGGGAGAGACTCGAAAATCCATATGAAAGAAGAGGACGATGAGAACCATTAGTTTTAGACTACCTCAGTAACTGCAATTGTAGGATTTGAAATTGCATATAATATGAGAATCCATTTCTGAGAAAAATAACATTACATTCAGACAAAAACAACATTTCATAGGTGCTGTTTGTTTTTTCAAATTTTCAGATCTGAAATCTGAATTGGAATCAATTCAGATTTCAGATGTTTGATTTCTTCATTTAAGAAAATCTGAAATGTTATTTGAATTGGATTATTGTCTGAATTGGCTGAAAAGTAGTCCATATTTTTCAGACTTCAAAACAAGTCTGAAAACAAAAGTCCATGGCTGAAATGAGTTAAATGGCATTTATGCCCCCATATGTTTTCAAAATATTCTACCATTATTTTATTTAGAACCAAAACCACCACCAAAACCACCAACAAAACCACGACCAAAACCACCAACAAAACCACCACCAAAACCACCAACAAAACCACCAACAAAACCACCACCGAAACCACCACATGAACCACCACCGAAACCACTACCACCACCACCACAGAGACCACCACCACCGACACTACCACTGAAACCACCACCACCGATACTACCACTGAAACCACCACATCCCACTGAAACCGCCGCCACCACCACCCACCGAAACTACCACCACCACCACCACAACCAACTAAAACCGCCACCACCACCAACTGCCCGGACTACCACCAACAACAACACAGGTACAAATCCCCCCACTACCAGAACAGGAACTAGACCACCACCACAACACTAATCAAATCGGCACCACCACTAGAAACCAACCGTCACCACTAGAATCATGAACCACCAGATCTGTCGAGAAAGTGAATCGGAGAGAGAGATAGAGAGAGAAAAAAGGTTTCAGAGAGAGATAGAGGGTTTCAAAGAGAGAAAGAGGGTCTCAGAGAGAGGGAGAAAATGAATCACAGAGAGAGAAAGATAGAGAGAGTTTGAACCTCGCCGGACTTCATGGCCGGACCTCCATTGTGCCTCCACTGCCGGACGTTTCTTGTTGGAGAGATGACGCTTGTTTTAGGGAGAGACGGCAAAGAGATGAAATAGAAAGAGGGGAAAGAATTTAGGGTTTGGTCTTTGGTTTATAAGGTAGGCCCATAGGGGGGAGAAATTGGGCTTTAGGTTTTATTTTTCAAAAACATTTAACAAGGGCATAAATGTCAAAATAACAATTCAGACTTATCAATTCAGATTTAAAAAACAAACATCTGACTTCTAAATTAATTTAGTCAATTCAGATTCAACCAATTCAGTTCAGACAATTCAGATTCAGCTAATTCAGATTCAGACATTAAAAAAAAACAAACACCACCATAGTCTCATCACAAGAAGCCATAGAAAATGCATAGAAAGCAACAAACAAACTAGTAAACATAAGCACCGAGAATTATAATTAAGGGTAAACTTCAATTAGAGACTCGTGGCCCGGAAGAGGTGTTATTTTATAGTTAGTAAAGCCAGACTGAACAAAGAGTTCATTCCATTGTTCCTCAGTTCTCTCATTACTAGCAAACATAGACATCATAAGAAGGTCAACCAGTAGTTGGATTTCAGTCACTTCATCTTCTTGTTTCTTGTCTTTCTCCATCACAATATCAAGTATAATCAACTTTCCTCCTTCTTCTCTAGAAGGAATGGCTTCTTTACATTTCTTTAGTATCTTTACACAGTCTTCATCGCTCCAATTATGTAGAACACTCTGCAATTAATCATTATAATCATAATTTATATGCACTTATCCCATACTATGTTTTTGACCTATTCAGGAAACATCAAATTGGGTGTAAGAGTCAATATTCTTTAGGCTTCCATCTCCTGTCAAAACCTTAGTACATGTAATTATACGCAAACTCGAGAAAACCTTACATATAGAAAAGTAAGACCCATTTATGTTGTGAAGCCTAATTTAATTGGGTGGTTGGCGGAGAACAGTGTTTGCTATTTCAAAAGAAAACGAAAAAAAGATTCAGATATTTACCTTCAAAAGAATTGCATCTGCGCGAGGGATGGATTCAAACATGTCTCCACCAATGAACTCTAAGTGATTAGTCTCGGGTAAGTGATTAGCAACAACATTTGGGAGATCAAAAACAGAACATTTTAAGTGTGGGAAAGCTTGAGAAATGGCCTGAACAGAGATCCCAATTCCTCCTCCTACATCAACCAAAGACTTTGAATTCTTGAATAGTTCTGTACCCATTTCGATAATTTCATTCATCTGTGAGGTAGAATAACTAGCCATGGCATCATCAAATGTCTTTCCAAGTTTAGGGTTCTTCTCTGTATAACTCCAAAAGTTCATACCATGTGCAGTTTCAAATGCAGTCTTTTGCTGACCTCCGTTACTAGTAGTCCCTCGGAACCAATCACTCAAATACTGAAATTGTGTTACCATGGCTGGATCCACCATAGAAAGAACAACAGATGAGAAGTTGTTAGGATTGTTTTCTTTTACTAAGGATCTTGAAAATGGAGTTAAACAAAACCCTTCTTGTTCCTCTTCTTGATTAAGTTTCTGCAGACGAAAGAAGTCTGAGTGAACTAAAAAGCTCATTAGATGATTAAGAAAACGGGTTTTTGTCTTTGGTAGAGCGAGAGCTTCGACGAGACTAGAGAGAGTCATGGGTTTTCCATGTTTGTGAATCACATCAGGTATGCTCAATTCAACAGCACATTTTAGGGACATGGAGGTTATGTAGCTAAATGAACATTTCCATACATAATTCTGAACTTGCATCATCAGTTCATTGTTATCATCTAAATCTTGAGTAGTAGCCGCTGCAGCAACAACACCATTAGGATCCATTGCCTATGAGTTTCTTTTCTTTGCACCTAGACTGATTACTCTTTTCCTTCCTCTCCTTTTTCTCTTCTTTTGGGAGCAATTGGGATACACACACTGAAACACACACACACATATATATATGTATGTATATGTACAACCAGTTATAGTTCACATTAATAAAATTTATTGAAATTCAATGAGGGTTGGTTGGGTTGCTGCACTTCAAATAAAAGGGAGTATTTGTAAACCTATTGTAAATGTATAAGTGATAAGTCGTGGAAATAGACTTTATTTCATTTTGGCCCCCGATTTCTGAACAACTGTTGTTCGGCTCTTACGACATTTTTACAAAATCTGTTTAATTCTATTTTCTTTTCTTTATGCTTTTTAATTTTTCTTCTCCCTCTGCAATTAATAGTCGCTGACAGATATAATCGAGTGGAGATGATGACTCTTTTTCTCTCTTCTTTCTTATTCACCACCATCTTCAATCTCCACTTAAACCCCTGGCACTACGTCAAATTTACAAAACTATTACAAAGGCAGAATTAGTAAGTTTGACAAAAATTAGAGACCAATATAGAAGTCTAACACAATTAAAAATTTGTAATATATATATATATATATATATTACAAATTTGGACAAAAACATTATTTATGATGTAGAAGGCCTTTATTATCGCTTTAGGTCTTAAAAGATTCCAAAACATGGTTAGGTCACATCACACCTTTTTTTTTTTTTTCTGTTAAGGATGGTCACATCTAGTTCAACAAAAAAAAAGATGGTCATATCACACCTATACTCATAAAATATTTTGAAAAATAAAAATTACTATTTGTTTTACCAAACATTAGGTGGACAATAGTTGTGGCCTGATGTCGTGCTTTCTCGTTTCACTTCGCCTAAGCTCTACCAAGAAACGAAATAGCTGTCTGAATTTAATATACCCATGTTATAGAATTAAATGTTTTCTGTAAATTTAATGAAGAAGTCAAAGTAGATCATTCCACCTTCAACAAAAAATAAAGGAAACGAAAAAGAAAGTAAGTGAAGTTTCAGAATGGGAAAAAAACTAATTAAATAGGAGGTTTGATGGGGAGGAAAAATTAAATCTTGGTATTTTAATGTTTAAGGATATGAGAAGTAAATCATAAAGAAGTTTCTTTGGATCAAAAAGAAAAGATAATGTCAATGATGGGAGTCTAACAGTGAAATCACGTGCAATCAGGACGAGAAACCCGTGGGGGATTTTTCAACCATGTCTAGTATTTTGAGATTTATTTCACATATATATGTATATAGTAATACTTCTCTAAGAGGCCGACACAGACCCACCACAACGGATCTCCTTTGGGAAGTTCCCAAGTACTTACCTTTTTAATATATTATGATGTGATGTTAAGGTCAAGTCCAACTTGGGGGCTGAGGCTCTTCATTTTGGGAGCCCCTAACTTTTCTCAACTCCAACGTCAGGTTCTCAACAAGGACCCACCAACATAAGTTATGTACATGTGTGTTGTACGTGTGAGATTTGTGTTTCAATTTTCAACTATGAAATCATTGACTTTTAAAAATTAAAATTTTGAATTTCAAACTTTACTAATATTTTAGAAGAAATTATGTATTTGTCTTTTTAATTAATGAAATTCTATTTTTAAAAAACTACATTTTTAATATTTATAAATATCGTTTAATAAAAAAAAGAAAGGTAAATGGGGTAGGTCCCTAAAGGGGGCCACCTTTAATAACCTGTTGGGAGTTCCTAACTAGCTGTTGGGAACTCCCAACGGCTATAACTGGGGACTGGGGCCCCTAGCTCGGGTTCCCAAATGGGAGCCCGGGAGGGTGGGGCTCCCAGGTTGGATGCCTAGGGGCTGGGGTTCCCAAGTTCAAATTTGGGAGCCCCGACCCCCGACATTGGAAATGTCCTTAACGGTCGAAAGCAAAAATGTAATATAACTTAGTTAGTTGTTTCTTTGGATATTATGTCAAGGGTTTCAAGTTGGATTGTTGTCCTTGGCTATTTACTCCTATTTTCTGTAAGAGCGTACAATTCATGCTACCTCCATGCTTGGAGTCTCGTTTATACAGTGAACTAGAAAAAATAATGAGTATAGTATTACATAACATTAAGACATTGAGATTCCACAAATCAGAGAAACGTTACTCGGATAAACGTTATGACTGTAATATAAAAAAATCATATGTTAAGCTTAGTTTCACCAACAATTTACTATATTTTGATATTTAAATTACTTCAATATCTTCTATAACTTCGCAGATAAATTTATTTATTTTTAGTTCATTCAAAACGGTCTCAACTAAAATTTACCACTGGAACCCTAAATACCAGCCACGACCTTGTGTTCGTCCTTCCTGCTGATGTCAAAAAATGACCTTCCGTTATATCAACATGAAAAGCGAGTTTATGCATGACAACCTCCGTTATGATTGAATATTCCATCTAAATGATCGATATTCCTTCGATGCCTACTCATTCTCTTAGAAACCTGGGGGAAAACCTGCAAAAAGAAAGAAAACCGCTCAGACAGTCAATCCAGTCAGATTGCTCTTTACAGTAAAATAATGAGTATTGATTGATCCTTCTGGGAGTAGAGTCTGTTAGACTTGTTCAGCTTACCTTGAAGAAGGTGATATGAGGCCTTTTTATAGGCCGAATTAGGGTTTCCCTTCGTAGTTATCTTGTATCTAGGATAAATAAAAATATCCTAAGTTCAAGGACATTTCGTAGATATCCTGCAGAGTTGATAGATCTTCAAGTAGATATGTCCAAGCTTGCTTAAACACTTCCAGATTTGTAACCGACTAAGATCTTTAAAGATATTTCGGGATTAAGTCGTTAGGTCAGCGCACTTTTACCTTCCCAGTTCTGGGCGTAAGGCATCGACCGAACCTACACGGACCCCCCTCCTCATTCTTTTGGAGACCCCAGTGCTGATCTGGTCATGCCGAGGGCGTAACAGGGTTGATTTCCTCTAGCCGACCTCCCAGTTAGGGGAGTATGTGACAGATCGTCAAGGGTTCAACGGTCCTGCTGCCTTAAGTCGGGTTGACCCGTTGGACTTCAGGTCTGATCTTCACTCTTCAGATGTTAGTCAATGTCTGGACATTTTATGCATCATCACTTCCTAACTCTTAAGTTTAGAGGCAAAATAACTTGAAATAGATTGCAGATGAATGTAATATTCTCGTCTAAAGTTTTGCCTAACGCAGTTAATGTTTTTCAAGGTTTAGTTAGTTTTGAGACTAAATCGTAACGTGGACAAGTTATAGAACATCCACATATGACGGATCATGTTACACGCACCCCACACAAAACAATCCTAATGGTTAAGATTTAAAAGTCGGAGAAAGTGGGTTCTAAAGTACCGTTTCTTTTTTTGAAGAAGTAATTATCCTCTTAAAGTATAATCGAAAGAGAGAGAGAGGTAGTGTGAACCGAGAGATGGAGAGTAGAGAGGTTTGGAGAAAAGTAATTCTCTGCTTGATATTTCTATTGATGTTATTACATGAGTATTTATATAAGTATTAATGTTTATCTAGACTACTATTACGTTACACAGAATCATAACTATACAAGAGATTACTTGAAATTATGGCTAGATAATATCTAGTGTTTATCTCGGTTTGGCTGAGATCTATATGTGCCGATCTGGGTCATCTGTTGGGTCATGTATGAGCTCGTGGATGGATCCAACCAGGTGGCCCTAATACCGCCCCCCCTCAAGTTGGAGCAGGGATGGTAATGAAGCCAACTTGCCAATGGTCTTCTAGAAAATGACAGCACCAAGCAGTTTGGTGATGATATTAGCGAGTTGTTCAGCAGAAGGAGTAAATTGATAACATTTGTCTTTATTTTATCACGAACAAAGTGGTGGTTAATTTCTATGTGGTTGGTACTTTCGTGGAAAACAAAATTGCCGACAATATGCAAAACGACCCGATTATCGCAGTGGACAGACATTCGGAACGAGTGTTCAATCCCAAAGTCATGAAGAAGGTACTTAAGCCATTGCAGCTCACAAGTGAGAGAGGCAACGACACGATATTCTGCTTCAGGAGAAGACTTAGCAACCGTAGGTTGCTTCTTGGATTTCCAAGATAAAAGGCTTGGACCCAGCACGGTAAAATAACCAGTTGTAGAGCTTTTAGTAGAGGGACAAACAACCCAATCGGAATTACAGTTTCCTGAGATTTTAAAAGAGCTATAGGCGGAGAGAATTAGGCCTTTGCCAAGGGAGCCTTTGAGGTAGCGAAGAATTCGATGTGCAACATCGAGATGATTAGTGCGGGGAGGTTGGATGATTTGACTTAAATTATTAACTGCAAATGTGATGTCAGGACGGGTAACCGTTAGATATAGTAATCGACCAATTAGACGATGATATATCGTTGGATCTGGGAGTGGGTCCCCATCAAATGGAGAGAGACAAAGTTTATGTTCCATTGGGAAGAGAGACGGTCGAGAGGCCTTCAAGCCGAAATCCTTCATGATGTCTAATGTATATTTCCATTGACATAGAAATATACCTTTAGAGGAGCGTGAAACTTCGATTCCAAGAAAGTACTGTAAGCGACCTAGATCCTTGAGAGAGAAGGTGTGATTAACGGAGATTTTGAGTTTATTGATGGAAATATCATCATTTTCAGTGATGATAATGTCAGCGACATAAACGAGGACATAAATGGAGGTGGAATCCTTATGAAAAAAGAAGAGAGAGTAATCGGAATACGATTGAGTGAATCCTTTTTTGAGAAGGACTCAAGAGAACTTGGAAAGCCACTGACGAGAGACCTGTTTGAGACCATAAAGGGATTTGTGAAGGCGACAAACTAACTCCCCCTGTTTTGAGGAACCAGGAGGAAGTTTCATAAATACTTCTTCGTCGAGACCGCCTTGAAAAAAAGTGTTATTAACATCAAGTTGGTGGAGAGACCAACCTTTCACTGTAGCAATGGAGAAGAGGACCCGAACAATGACCAATTTTGCTACAGGGGCAAAAGTTTCGTGGTAAGCTAGCCCCTTGATTTGGGTGTAGCTGATGGGTTCGTTAGAACTCAATTATTTGTCGTCAATTTACGTTTGTTAGTCGTTGATTTTGATAAACTAATGGAATTAATTGAGTTTTTCAGGAACAACCCAAAAAGAAAGAGAAAAGAGCATAATGCATGATTTGGTGCCAAGTGAATTGATTCATGCAACAAAAATTAGTTTTGGAACTATGTTGCAGTAGAAATATCTCAAAGGGGTGAATTGTAGTGACGACCACTTTTCAGGGACTTGAAACGAATAAATCAAAGTTTCCAAAACTAACCCACGTGCAAGTATGAGGATGATGTCACCGTGGCCATTAAATTAGATTTAAGTTGAAAACAAAATGGTCCCACCATAATCAGTTAGTGTGGGTTTCTCTCATGCTTATCCCTCCAGAATTAATTGACCCGGTACACTTCAAACGGCTCCTCCGAAATTGGGTGATGGATTTTGTTGGTCAAAGATTGAGTAAATCTTTGAACCCTAAGTTAACCGACTGGGATGATGATAAAAGGGGAGTAGCCGTGGAGTTGAGGAGGGGCGCATCTCTGGAGTTGAAAACAGAAAAAGTTGGCCGAGACTTCCATTATTTGTGAGCAGGACTTGAGTACAAAATCGGGTAGCAAAGGAGGAGCAAATGAACTAAGAGTTTCGGTGATATTTTTTATTGTTACTTCTCTTTTGTTATCATTCTGTGACTATGACCATGATTATTGTACTCATGGGTTTTTAATCCTCCATCTAGAGAGGATGATGAAACCCATGAGATTGCTTTTAGAGATATAGTAATAAATTAATCCGATACTATATTGTTCTTCATGTATTGATTCCCACTTGGTATTTATTATTTAAATTAATTTTTCATTACTCATGCTTTTAGATTTGATATATCATGCTTAGATTAAGTCTTTGATGATCTATTCTTATTTGTTTGATGAGTAATAGTTAAACTATTTTAAATGTTAAAACGATAGTGGATGTAAAGCTAAGACTGTTTTAAAGAAAATATTTTCCGGACTTTAGATATATCATATTCTATAGTTTGAGTGATAAAAAAGTGTTTGATTAATTTGTTAGATGTTCTTTCTAAGTATTTCGTGGGCGGATTCAAAATCTCTAGGTTTTTATTCCGTATTGATTTTCTTTCAATCATTTATTATTTTCGCTTTGTTATTTAACTTTATCATAATAACGATTTCGAAGTTTCTTATTCACTAGTTTAAGATTAAAATATAGTTTCGACTTGTCTTCGTGGGATCGACCCGTACTTGCTAGGTCTACACTACATAGACCCGTGCACTTGCGGTTTTTATTACAAAATACGGGTTTATTTTAGCCTATTATTTAGGTTAGTATAAATACGCATCAAGTTTTTGGCGCCGCTGCCGGGGATAAGTTAGGAAATTTGTTTTGATCTTGGATTAGTTAGTTTTAGGATTTCAAATTTATTTTCTTATTTTTATTTTGTTTGTCTTTTTGGATCACTTTAACTTGCTTTTCTTGTTTTTGGTGTGTAGTTCACAAAAGAAGCTAAAGAAAAGGAGCAAACAAGGAGGAGGAAATCAAGAAGACAAAGATTTTTTTTTTATTTTAGATTTTTTTTTATTTTTGGTGAGAGAGAGACTTTTAGACTTTCTATTTTTATTTTTGTTTTAAAGTTTTGACCCTAAATTGGAGGGCTTAATTAAATTGTAACCGAAAACTAAAATGAAGCCTCGGGTCGGAACACTCGCGGGTCATCTACAAAGGTCATCGCCCGTCTTGAACGGGAGGTAAATTTCTTGAACACCCACGAATCTCCTGTCAGTGGGTATTGGTGTGAATTCGTGTGCCTAATTGCTTTGATCGAACTGTTAGTGTAATCATTCTAGTAAGGGCACTAACCCAGTTACAAGATAAGAAACGGATTTCATCACCGTTCTCTTGCCCACATAGGTAACAACATTCACGAACCCAAACCTCACTTAAAAAGCTAAAATATTATTTAGACATCAGCCCCTAAGGTATCGAGCTCATAGGACCCTTCAAAAACAACTCGGGAAATTGACTTTTATCTAGGCATTCTCAAAGGAAAGTTTGTAAACAATTCTTGTCAAAAAGGCCGCCTCGAGAAGAGGAAACGTTTGCCGAAGGAAGACGGCTGTCACAACGTTCATCGTTGGTTGTCTTCCTGGAGAATTGTTTACTGACTACTCTGATCGAGTAACCTTTATAACCGTCAAAGTTCAAGTGTTGTGGCGAAGTAGGAGCTGTCTAGCTTTTTAGGTGAATCTGACAAACCCACTCATTGCTAGATTTTGTCTAGGTTGCTTGGTGGAGTCAGCCTGATTGTGTTTGCTTTCCTATAGGTTCTTCGTAGTGATTCTTTGGTTCGAAAAAAAAAAGAAAAAAATTTTGTTGAAAATATCCTTGGGCATTGGGCTCTAGTGTATGCCCGATAGATATCGTGATAAGAGAGGTCGTTTCATCAGTAGAGAAACACATTTAAGTAATCTTTTAGCGAATCTCTCTTTGAGTGACACTATGGGTGAAAATCTAAACCAAGCCAGGGATGGAAATCCACCTATGACACTCAGGGATTACATGAATCCTACTAGAACATGTCAGCCATCATGCATACAGTTACCCCACACCACAACTCACTTCGAGTTAAAACCAAGCATTATCCAAATGCTCCCTATTTTCCGTGGGGATGAGAACGAAAATCCCTACTACCATGTTAGGGATTTTGAAGAGATTTGTGGGACTATGAAATTCCCCAATATGCCTGATGAAATATTGAGACTTAGGTTGTTCCCTTTCTCTTTGAAAGAGAAAGCAAAATCTTGGTTGTATGCCTTACAACCCCATTCCATTATTACATGGGAAGAATTGAGCAGTTCGTTCCTTCTGAAATTCTTCCCGAAACACAAAACTACCTCTTTAAGGCAAAGTCTTAACAGTTTTGTACAACAAGAAGGAGAGTCTCTCTACAAGTATCTTGAGAGATTTAAAGAACTTGTATTGCAGTGTCCACACCATGGTTTTGAGAAAATGAGACTAGTCCAGATTCTCTATGACGGACTAGACTATCCCACTACATCCCTGGTAGAGTCATTCTGTGGTGGCGGTTTTACTTCTAAACCCGTCGATGATTGCATGGCATTTTTAGAAGATTTGGCTGAGAAATCCCAGCAATGGGAAACTTCCAGAGGACCCCCTACTAGGGTTAATCCTACTCCGAACAGAGGTGGCATTTATAGAGTAAATGATTCGGAAAACAAACTTGCCGCCATAACTAGAAGGATAGAAGCCCTAGAAATGTGTCAGCCTAAAACCTTCATGGAGGATCCCACTCGGGTCATGAGTGTCGGAAATGAACCCATCTCTTATCCGTGTTCAGTCTGTGGAGATCCCAATCATACAGGGAACAAATGTACCATATCCTTCGGTTCAGATGAAAGAGCACAAGCTCATGCTATCTACCAAAATTCTAGGCATGATAATCATCAGAAGTATGATCCTTTCTCTAACTCATACAATCCAGGTTGGAGAAATCATCCAAACTTTTCATGGTCTCAAGGTCAACCTCAGGGTCAGTTTAATAATTTTACCAACCCTTCAGGTTTTAGCCATCATAGGAATCCTCCTACCCAAACTAGCACCCAAAATTCTTCTGAAAGTAAGGGGTTATTAGAGGATACTATAAAAATGTTAGCTAAGAGCCATATAGAGTTTAAGGAAACTACCCAACAGTTTATGCAAGTTACCACCCAACCCTTGACTAGTTTACAAACTCAAGTGGGCCAATTTGCTGAGGCCCTAAATCAAAGAGAAAATGGTAAGTTTTCGAGTCAACCTGAACAAAACCCTAAGGCCATACAAGATAGACGGCCAACTGACCAAGACAATGCTATATCCACTCTAAGGAGTGGAAGAGTCGTGGATAATAAGATAAGTGTTCCCCAGGAAAATGAGTCTGAGTGTATCCCTTTGTCTTCATCAAATAAAGTCCCTAGTGATGAGCCTGAGAAGGCTCCTGAGTCTGAGGAACCACCTGTAGTTACTGAGCCTTACATTCCTATAGCTCCATATCCTCAACGTTTAGTAGAGTGAAAGAAGAAGTCTCAGTTCGACGAGATAATGGAAATATTTAAACAAGTCAACATTAACATTCCATTACTAGATGCAATTAAACAGATCCCAGCTTACGCTAAGTTCCTTAAGGACCTATGTACTAGAAAACGTAAGATGAATGTGCATAAAAAGGTCTTCTTGACTCAACAAGTGAGTTCTATTATCCAGCAAAACCTCCCACCTAAGTACAAAGATCCAGGAAGCCCTACATTACCTTGCACTATAGGGAACCATAAGATTGAACGAGCTTTGTTAGATGTAGGTGCCAGTGTCAACCTTCTTCCTTACTCGGTGTACTTACAATTAGGTTTGGGAGAAATAAAACCCACTTCTGTAGTCCTTCAGTTGGCGGATCGGTCTGTCAGACGACCACGTGGCATAGTAGAGGATGTTTTGATAAAAGTTGGTGAGTTTATCTTTCCTGTAGATTTCATCATCTTAGATACTGAACCAATTCATGATACCCAGAGTCAAATCCCTGTCATTTTGGGTCGACCATTTTTAGCTACATCAGATGCTGTCATATACTGTAGAAGTGGTCTTTTGAGATTGTCATTTGGAAATATGACGGTGGAGATGAATATTTTTAATATGGGACTTCACCCTGATGACATAGATGAGTTCAGTGGGTTGAACTTGGTAGAATTATTAGTTCAAGATGCATTACCAACAACTCAGTCGAGAGATCCTTTAGAAACTCTATTGGCACTTTTATGCTTAAATGAGGAGGGTAGTATTAATGAGATAGATAACATGTCAGAGTCTACCTCCTTGTTAGTGTCTGAGCCGATTACTTTGCCAACCTTAGAGTCACCACTTCTATCGTATGAGTCAAATGCTCTACCACTGAACTATGGACCCACCATAAAAGATGATGACGAGTCTTGGCTGCTCAATCTAGTAAATGAGAATGATGACTCGCTTGACTTAGTCAAGGATCTAGAGTTCTTTAAGGACACTGATGACATCATAATCAAAGAAATTATAGAGGGTTTATCTAAACCGACTTTAGAAGAGCTTGAGTCTGGTAACCAAGTGATTCCTTTGGAAGAACTCAATATACCTGTTTTAGAAACCTCTAGTTTAACTCTGGGTGGCATTGATAATCCTTTAGATCCTCTTGCATCGTGTCCCTCAGGAGCATGTTTAGAAGTTTGTGAAATCTCTTACTTGGTTTCTCCTCCCTACCTAGATACTTTTTACCAGGACTATACTCTTTCTAGTCCATGGCCAAACTTAACGACTTTATTGTCGTCTAAGTTTGGGGATTCTTACCTGATCACGATAGTCTCACGGGTACTACAACATATTTACACAAATGTGAGACTATCCTTCACTAAACGCTTCGTGTCTTGGGTAGATCCATAGATGTTTCGCCTATTGGTTTATGGAGCTGTTCTTAAGGTTTGTTGACTCATCTATATCGTCTGGCTGAAGACTTTAAACTTAGCGCTTTCTGGGAGGCAACCCATGCATGGGACTTCTGAATCTGGTAACATCTTTCTCTAATCCTGTTATTTTGCATAGTCTTCAGAACATTGAGGACAATGTTCGGTTTAAGTTTGGGGATAGGGGATTGAATTTTTAGTCCTTATTTCAAAAATTCAAAAGGGTTCAAAATTTTTTGGATTAGAAACGTGAGTCTAGTTGTTTTTGCTTGTTAATAGTTATAGAGTCTAGTTGGTTGTACTATGCTTTTGCTAAAAGTTTTTCCACGAATTTCGAGTCTTGAAGTTGTCTGTGCACTAGCCATATGAGTATTAGATAGGTGAAGAGTAGACTTTTCTAAGAGAACTTAATCGATCATTAGTGGAGACTTAACCCAAGTGAGATTCTGAGCCTTTCTTTTTGTTTTGAGTGATCTCTTCTGAGCTAATTCTGAGTAGAATGAAGAGCTACTCAACCTCGCAATATTCATTAGAACTCAGTTGATCTCTTGAGTTCAAATTTTACAACCACTAGGGATGTCATCAGGAATGCAAACCTTCTCTTGTAGTCTGAGAAACTTGAAAATGTCAACTAGAGGAAGATAGGAACGCCATCATTATTTAGAATCCTGAGAATAAGGCATGAAGCAAAGTTGAAAGAATTTTACCCAAGGAAAAAAATAATGTGAAAAGTTTGTACAATAAGGCATGAAGCAAAGTTGAAAGAATTTTAGCAAAGTTGAAAATAGTGTCAACTAGAGGAAGAGTTTGCATTTTGAGTTTTTATTACCAGAGTCAGTAGCAAAAAAAAAAAAAAAAAAAAAAAAAAAAAAAAAAAAAAAAAAAAAAAAGTTTGTGTAGTTTGTTTGAGTGTTTATCCTTTGAAGTAGTTTTTGAAGATTTGAAGACGTCGAGTTCTCAGGAGTTCTAGTCAGATCCTCATTAGTGTCTATCGACCTCTAGGAAGCATTGTTAGATAGTAGATCAGGTGAGAAGAGTTGGTTAGCTTCCCCATTCCATATTAGTGGTTGTTTCCTTCTTTGAGATCAGTATCCACAAAATTTTAGTCCGTCTTTTTCATGTGTTGAGTTTTTCTTCATATTCATACCAACACATAGAGTGAACCATTCTTGAGTGACTTTGATTTTTGAGTGTATGACCGTGAGGCAGCAGTCGAGGCGAAATTTATCGAGACGGTAATCAAGGTCTTGTCTTTTCAGAACCGAAATGATACTCATATTGGCTGGTCACGTACACTTCGAGTCTTGATTACTAGTGAAAAGATTTTTAGCGTATGTATGGTTTGATTGACTTGGATTTCATTTCTATTAACTTTCGAAAATCTACCGGATGAACATTTTTAGTCCACATCATGTTTAGACCCTTTTGCATTTTTTGATCTTTGAATTTTGTGGGTATATTCACTGCAAACCCTCACGAGACAAAACTTGTCCTCTAGGGTAGCCTAGAGGTTTAACGGCTTGTTGCACGTGCTAAGTGCAATCGCGAGTACCTGCGAAAGTGAGTTAGGATTTACTTTTCTTAGTACAGTATTTTTCTGTTTTGCTCGAGGACTAGCAAAATGTAAGTTTGGGGATGCTTGATGGGTTCGTTAGAACTCAATTATTTGTCGTCAATTTACGTTTGTTAGTCGCTGATTTTGATAAACTAATGGAATTAATTGAGTTTTTCAGGAACAACCCAAAAAGAAAGAGAAAAGAGCATAATGCATGATTTGGTGCCAAGTGAATTGATTCATGCAACAAAAATTAGTTTTGGAACTATGTTGCAGTAGAAATATCTCAAAGGGGTGAATTGTAGTGACGACCACTTTTCAGGGACTTGAAACGAATAAATCAGAGTTTCCAAAACTAACCCACGTGCAAGTATGAGGATGATGTCACCGTGGCCATTAAATTAGATTTAAGTTGAAAACAAAATGGTCCCACCATAATCAGTTAGTGTGGGTTTCTCTCATGCTTATCCCTCCAGAATTAATTGACCCAGTACACTTCAAACGGCTCCTCCGAAATTGGGTGATGGATTTTGTTGGTCAAAGATTGAGTAAATCTTTGAACCCTAAGTTAACCGACTGGGATGATGATAAAAGGGGAGTAGCCGTGGAGTTGAGGAGGGGCGCATCTCTGGAGTTGAAAACAGAAAAAGTTGGCCGAGACTTCCATTATTTGTGAGCAGGACTTGAGTACAAAATCGGGTAGCAAACAGTGGCGAGGCCAGAAATTTTCTTCTATGGGGGCACTTTTAATAAGAGAACCCCACATGAATAAATAAATAAATCAAACAGTATTTATTAACTCATTATGTTTATATTATTTAAGTATTTTATTCAAATTTCTAAGGAAAAAACAAGAATTATTCAAATTTAGATAGAAATACGAAGACAAGGAGAAAGAAAAACGGCATTTACTTTTTAGTGGACAAAATTTACATGTGATCAAAATTCTAAGATTGAATAGATACATATATATATATATTCAAGTTTGTTTTCTTGTTTGATTTCTAAGGCGACTGACTATCTACGATCACGTTTTCTACTTAAAAATTTTACATTTTATTTTGATAGTAATTTGGTTACATGTTATTTAACTAAATAATCAAGCTAGCTAATTAATGTAACACCTAAATACATATAAAAATATAAATGCTATGCAAGAAAACAACAACCTTATTTTAGAGAGGAGATGACTAGGAAAAATCGTACCACTCAATGGATTAGGTTTACGAAGAACTCAAGAAATTAAATTACAGAAGACACAATGTTATGTATCATTTCTAAGTGTGAAGAAAGAGGTTATAGTGGGTGGTCTTTACCCTATTTTCTATGGACTTGATCTACAATGGTACATATGAGAAGTGGATGTACCTTTAGTAGTTAAAAGGTGGCCTTTTTGCAACAAACAAAACGGAAAGGTGGGCTTCATTAGGGAATAGTTTTAAGGGGAGCTATATGGAGCTTGTGGGGGCATGTGACCCCACATGCCCCTTACTAGCCTCGCCCCTGGTAGCAAAGGAGGAGCAAAGGAACTAAGAGTTTCGGTGATATTTTTTATTGTTACTTCTCTTTTGTTATCATTCTGTGACTATGACCATGATTATTGTACTCATGGGTTTCTAATCCTCCATCTAGAGAGGATGATGAAACCCATGAGATTGCTTTTAGAGATATAGTAATAAATTAATCCGATACTCTATTGTTCTTCATGTATTGATTCCCACTTGGTATTTATTATTTAAATTAATTTTTCATTACTCATGCTTTTAGATTTGATATATCATGCTTAGATTAAGTCTTTGATGATCTATTCTTATTTGTTTGATGAGTAATAGTTAAACTATTTTAAATGTTAAAACGATAGTGGATGTAAAGCTAAGACTGTTTTAAAGAAAATATTTTCCGGACTTTAGATATATCATATTCTATAGTTTGAATGATAAAAAAGTGTTTGATTAATTTGTTAGATGTTCTTTCTAAGTATTTCGTGGGCGGATTCAAAATCTCTAGGTTTTTATTCCGTATTGATTTTCTTTCAATCATTTATTATTTTCGCTTTGTTATTTAACTTTATCATCAAAACGATTTCGAAGTTTCTTATTCACTAGTTTAAGATTAAAATATAGTTTCGACTTGTCTTCGTGGGATCGACCCGTACTTGCTAGGTCTACACTACATAGACCCGTGCACTTGCGGTTTTTATTACAAAATACGGGTTTATTTTAGCCTATTATTTAGGTTAGTATAAATACGCATCAGTAGCCTTTAGCTACAAGGCGGGCTTTGTAACATTCCACCGAGCCATCGGAGTATATACCCACTTACATCCAATCGGTCGTTTGCCAGGGGAGGGGTACAACAGACCAAGTATGATTGGATTCTAATGCCTGTATTTCCTTAGACATGAGTTCACGCCAAACAGGAGACTTCATGGCTTAGGTAAACGAGGTAGGCTCATCGTGGAGACAACCGAGGTGAGGAATATGCGGTGTTGAGGAGAAACTGATCAACAAAGCGATAATCGTTGAGAGGATGCTGAATAGTGTCAGAAGGATAATCGAAAGGGAAACTATGACAAACATAATCTCGGAGCCAAGCTGGCGGTTGTCGAGACCATTGATTTCGAGGAAGATAAATCACGATTTCAGAAGGATTGTATGCAGACAGATCAACGATAGGTGCCCTCAATAGAAACAATCGGGGAGTCAGAGTAAGTGCCTTCAGCAGAAAGCACGGGTTGAGGCCCAGTAACGGGTGTGCCTACGAGAGGGTTATCGGGGCGTCCCGATAGGCCAACTAGAGGAGGTGCCTATAGTCGATGAATCGGGTGGAGCAATGACCGGGACCGAACAAGGATTGTAAATGTGGTGGTGGAATCGGCAGTGAAAAAAGAAAATAATCGTCGTTGGGGAGAGTGAGAAATGGATTTGGGGAAGATGGCAATGTCGAAAGAGAATGATAAGAAGATGAAATAGGAAATTTATCTTCCTGAAAAGTAACGTCTGGTAAGGTGATAATACGACGTGTGGTAAGACTAAAAATGTGGTAGCCCTTTTGGCCATGAGGATAGCCGACAAAAATTCCCAGAGAACCACGAGGGTCCATTTTTTACTTAATGGATGGGATGTGTGTAAAACATAAACATCCAAATACACGAAGATGAGAAAAAATGGAAGGGGCACCTAATAACTTTTTATAAGGCGATAAGCCATTGAGAAGCGGTGTTGGTAATTTATTAATTGGGTAAACCGCGGTGAGAACAAATTCTTCCCAAAAAGAAATGAAAAGATTAACTTCAAAGCGAAGGGAGTGAGCCACTCCAAGGATGTGATGATGTTTTCGTTCCACCATCCCATTTTGTTAAGGGGTATGCATGAAACTACGTTGGTGAATGATACCATTATTATGAAACCATTATTGACGTTCATTATTGAAAAATTTCGTTTCATTATCTGAACGAATTATTTGTATCCGAGGGATAGGAATAGTACCATTACCTGAAGAAAGAGTTGAAATTTGTGTGGCAAATTGAGTACGCACATAGTTAAAAAAGTTAAACAAGTATTGTTTAGTATCTGATTTATTTGCCATGACAAAAAACCAAGTAGTTCGGGAAAAATCATCCACCAAAGTTAAAAAATAACGACATCCAGATAAAGAGGGGACGGAGAATGGCCCCCATAAATCAAAATGAATTAATTCAAAAGGACGAGAAGATGTAGAAGAACTTACCGGAAAAGGTAAACGAATTTGTTTAGCAATAGGACAAATATCGCAAAAAGTTTTATTTATTGTAAGAAATTTCATATATGGAACAGTAGAAACTAAATACTTTAAATGGGAAACAGACGGATGGCCTAATCGCCAATGCCCCAAGTACTAAAAGAAACATTATTAATAAAACAACTAATAAATCTAGAAAAAGGGAAATTAAGAGAAAACGTTTCATGCTTCGTGCGAAGAAAGTAGAGCCTGTCGTGGATATCACCAAGTCCAATCGTCGTTCTCGTACTTGGTCCTAAAAGACACAGGAAGATGAGTCAAAAAACACTTTACAAAGAAGAGAAGAAGTGATTTGAGATACAAAAATTAAGTTAAAGTTAAAATCAGGAATGTGTAAAACATTGTGAAAGACAAACTTGTTCGTGAAGAAAATTGAACCAATATGGTTCACTCCAATCCGAGAACAACCAGGAAGACAAACATAATAATTAGAGGGAGCAAGATCATAACTAGAAAAACGAGGAAGAGATAAACAAATGTGCTTCGCGGCACCTGAATCAATACCCCAAAGAAGAGAGTGAGAAGAGAATGTACCTGTTAGATAGACGCCTGGTGCGGAGGTGCTCTGAACAAAATTGGGGAGGCCTGTAGATTGACGTTGGGTGTCAAGTAAAAGGTGGAAGCCCTAGTACTGTTCGTTGGTTAGGGATGTGGCTGGAGGAGCCCCCATTTGGTTCCCAACGATAAAAACAAAACTCGCAAGTGGGCCTGATAATTTCTAGGTCAAGGTGCTGGGCCGGTGCGATCCGGGTATCTGAGGAGAAGGTAAAGGGTGGGTTTGACATGGTCATGCATGTGGCAGTGGTCACAGTATGGTCTAGCCCATTTAAACCGAAACCGATCTGGCCAAGACGGATCAGACTTACCAGCATCAAAAGCTGCGGCTTCAACACCCGAGTTGGTGGAGGCAATAATATTTTGTTGGACCTCCTTTGCTTGAAGAGAGTGTGGATACGTATTATTGTTGGAAAAGGGTCCATCAAAAGTATTTAGCTACGAATGGCAGAAAACTGATCATTTAAGCCTTGAAGGAACTCCATAGTCTGTTCTTGGTTAGAACTATCAAGAATGGACTTGCCATGACTAGAGATGCAAGGTTCAATGGCAAGTAGTAAATGAAGTTCATCTTGTAATGATTTCAACTGAGTAAAATAAGAGGAAACATCTAACCCATGCATCTTGTTTAAGAGTAGAGATAGGTCGTTTGAGTTGATATATTTTCGGGGGATTGGTTTGATTAAAACCATCATGAAGATTACGCCAAATATCGGACGACATTATCATCATATAGAATAGATGATCGTATATCCTCAACAACTGAGTTTATAAGACAACTGGCAACACGATCATTGCATCGACTCCATGAATGAAGTTCGGATGGACATGATGGTGGAGGAACGAGTCCAAGAAGCATAATTATCTCCAGATAGAAGTGGAGTAATGAAACTGTAGTAGGAGAGTCTGAGTGGTGGACATCAAAAGCAGGGGATGGTGGGGGATTTGGAGTATACTCGGAAGAGGAGTGAGTTGGATTAGTCATGATTAAAAAAAAACGAGTTAGGTTCTTATACCATATGAAAAGGTAATTATCCTCTTAAAGTATAATCGAAAGTGATGATGCATGAAATGTCCAGACGGTGACTAATGTCTAAAGAGTCAAGATCAAACCTGATCAGGTCAACCTGGATTAAGGTAACAAGTCAGCTGAACCCTCGACGATCCGTCATGTACTCCCCTAACTAGGAGGTCGGCAAGAGGAAACCAACCCTGTGACGCCCTTGGCATGGACGGATTGAAGGAGTTGAAGGAGATGTCCTTCGACCAAGATGGCAATGCGAGCAATTTGTCGGATAGGACAATTTATGTGGAAGATCATCAAGTCCGATTGATTTAGGGATCGTAGAGTTGTAGCTAGAGACCAACTACGATCGTCGAATTACGAAGTAATTCGCGGCTAACTTCGATCGGATCCTACAACGGGTTACACATAAGAGTGTCAAATTGATCTAGGATATGACTAGTGGGAGTGAGATATAATCATGGGAGTGTCCCATAAACATATCTCATAGGCCTAAAAAGGAATTAGGCAAAGATAGTACAAAAAGGCCAAAAACAGGGTTTTTGGGCCTAGGCCGATTCGGGCACTTTTAGGGCTCGGATTAGGCTGATTTTTGGAGGGACGTTTACTTATGTTATGAACATTAAATCTGCCAATTTTGGCTGGGTTTGGACGTCATCTCCTTAGGGAATTGAGAAAATACCAATAGTTGCTATTTTCGACTATTTCCCTAAATCTTATTCTATATAAACACTCTTAGGTCAGAGAATAAGGTGTGGAATTTCTCTCTAAGCTTTCTTACTCTACCACATCAAGTAGAGAGGAGAAAGTGAGTTAATTCCCATTAACTACTTATCTAGTCAAAGAAGAAGGTGTTCTTCTTTCCAACCACCATTGGTGTGCTAGCTATACAACAAGGTGGGAGATTAAATTGATTGCTCGTGTCCCAAGTAGAGGAGCTACACTTGAAGCTCTTGGTCTTCTTCAATCAATTCAACTAGTTCGAGCGAAAAGCGATTAAGGTAATCTACTATCTCCATTAGTTTAATTACTAGTTTTGCATGTGATC
The DNA here is from genome assembly GCF_041429995.1 of Eschscholzia californica. Taxonomy (NCBI): domain Eukaryota; kingdom Viridiplantae; phylum Streptophyta; class Magnoliopsida; order Ranunculales; family Papaveraceae; genus Eschscholzia; species Eschscholzia californica. The sequence continues at coordinate 43,379,421 of NW_028238198.1, forward strand.
CTGGGGATACTAGTGTAGACATTAGATGTCTTATTTCCGCTATAAACACTAGTATAAGGGTTTAAATCCCTACAGTGGCGTCAGAGCCTCTTGCAATGAACTAGTTTTTGCTAAGAATTGAACTAGTTCATATTGGATATGATTGATAGTTTAATAAATTGAGTTTATAAAAGTATTTTAAAAGTGTTTTAAAATTATTTAAACTCACAATTTGATATTATTGAATGGGATTCAATGAATTTCAAATTGAGAATCAAATTGATGATTAAAAGTGTTTTAAAAGACTCAATTTGATTGAATTTCAAACTAATCTATGCTTGATTAAGTTGATAGTTATGTTTAAAAGGTTTTAAACATAAAATTTGATTAATTTTGAATTGGATTCAAAGATTTTTCAAATTGATTTCAAAATTGTTATTTGAAAAAGTTTCAAAAACCTAGATGTAGATCCAAAATTGGTTTGATTAAGAGTTGTTTTTAAGTTTTGGAAACTTTTGAAAAACAAAAAATTTGGAATTTTAGAAGTGTTCTAAAAGGAGTTATTTTGAGTTTAAGAAACTCCCAAAACAAATTTGGAAAATTTTAAAAGTTTCTAAAAGTTTTGAAAAGTTTTAGAAGTGTTCTAAAAGGAATTTCAAAATTTTAGAAAAGTTTTAAAATTGGAAAATAGCAACTTAGAGTTGCATAAGAAAAAAAAAAAAAAAAAAAAAAAAGGGTGGAAACTTGAAGTTTTAGAAACTTCAAGGTTGCTGTCCTGGTCAGGCCAGGACGCGTCCAAGGCCGCGACCAGGACGCGTCCCACTACTGTGGCCGCGTCTTCCAGACGCGACCAGTAGCTATACCAGGACGCGTCTGGGACGCGTCCAGTAGCTACCACCAGACGCGTCTGAGGTTCTGGGTGTCTCGGACTAGTCCGAGACACCTAGTACTGGTCCGGTCCAGCACCAGACACGTCTAGGACGCGTCTGGTACATGGACTAGCGTCCTGGCTCCGGCCAGGACGAGACCAGGCCTTGATAGGCCTCGGCCCGGACATGCCGGCCCTATGGGCCGTGCTATGTCCGGACCTTGTCCGAGTCCTTTTGTGGGCTTGGGCCGGGACTTGTCTAGGACTTGTCCCGGGCTTTTTCGAGGCTTTTCGGACCACGAAAAGGGACCATCATTCGAGTGGGAGTTTTTGCCAAAATTTCTTCCGATTCCAACCAAATAATTCCAAAATCAATCCGGGCCATCCAGAAGGCCGAAACGGATTTCTCTTTAAATTGATTTATGAAATCATTAAGAATCGAACCAATATTTTTCCCGAAATTGACCCGGGCTTTCTCGAGCCCAAAACGGAGTTTTTTTCTTAAAGATGATTTTAGAAATCATAAAAGATAAAATCGGAACGCACCATTAGTTGAATTCTTCGAATTTAGACTTAAGGTCCGTAATGTGACATGTGATGTCAACAAAAGTATCTCCCAAGATAATCATGCATATATAATTCTTAGCCTTGATATATTATATGATTGCATGTGATGTGAATGCGGGAAATTAGTATGGCCATAGATTTATTTCTTTATTCTTGTTTTAAGCACGGATGGGTGCATGCTTTGTAATTAATTTTAATTTCAAGTTTATACGATCTGCGAATCGTTAGAGTCTTGTAATTAGAGTTTAGGGTCTATGAGTCCATTGAAGAAACTCGAGGATGAAATCCAAAGGCGAGTGGGAGAAATCAATGGAGGTTTCAAAGATGGCGATCTAAGACGAACCAAAAGGCGAAACAAGAAGAAAACCAAAGGAGATTAGATCTTCTAGGTTAGGGGCCATACTAGGATCCATGTCTGCTTGATTTACATTCTCGCGCGCATTTACTTACTTATTTACACTTTATGCCGTGGATGTTAGTTAGGCTAAATAGTTCACTATAACAAACGCCAGACTAGCGTAAAAGTCCCCAAAAGTAATCTTGAGTAATCGCCTATCCAGATTAAGACACTCGTTGCGTCCTTGTTCGAGGAAGGTGGGTCGGCCAAAGCAGAGTACCTCCTCTACCTTGGGACAATGCGGGTAGGTCTATAGAAGAGGCCTACACGTCTAAATGGTTCTACTCAACGAGATCAGCAAGAGAGTCTTGGATACTCGAGGCAAAAGGATAGATTAGTCATTCATCAATGACTATCTATCAACCAAGAGTCATAAGGGTATGATCAGTGAAGTAGTTCACTCACCTAGGACGACGAAAGTGGAGGGCAGGGCCAAAGTCCGCTTCACTCCGAAGAAGTGGGATCTTGGAATCACTTATTCAATCGGGGACGATTTTATTGAATAATGTGGGAAAACTAAGTTTTTTCAAAAACGATAACGAGTTTTAAAACTTTGCCATTTCTTTATGTAGAATTAAGATGACACATGAAAACGGTTTCAACTTTAAAATCACACCTAAGGGAGGTGTTGATCCACTTCCTAGAATGGAAGAATGAATCCGAGAATAGTTCTCAGATTCGAAAGGAAAGCTTACTAGAATACCCAATCCCAATGTTGACTCATACCGAAGAAGGTCAAAAGCCATTTGCAAGCGATCTTATAACATTCTCTTTGGAAGAGTAATGGTTGCTAGCATAACCATTAAGACAAACTGAGGAAGAATTTCCCACAGAAGTCATAAATGGAGAGGTACGAGACCTCCAAGGCAATCTGAAAGTCATCCTAACGGAAGACAACAGAATACATCTATCACCCAATTCAATATCGATTGAACAAAGATAGATAAAACCTTAGATGAGTCACTCAGGTTGTTACAAACAAACTGAGCAGAACATACGGGAATATCCAGTCTAAGAAAGGTTCTTGAGATTTAGTACAAAGAATCTAAGAAAGAGATCTTGAGATTCAAAAGGGCAAAAGGATCAGTCAAGTGAGACAAACATTTGATCAAAGAAAAGCAGTTGCCGAGTACATGATCAAGAGTACTCCTCATTACTGTGAATGTTTCTAAAACAATGGCTAGACCATTTAAAAGGAAACTACCTTTAGCACCTGAAGGACAAAAGGAATGGAATTATGAATTCCGGTTCCGTATCCTTGCTAACAAAGTTAAAAACAAGTATCGTAAAATTCCTTCATCAGTATTTAAGACCAGATGAGCGGCTCAGTGGGAGCTTAAGGGAATTACATACTTGACTAAAAGAAGTAAAGATCCAAGAGGGAGCAGAAGCAGTAATGCTAGGGATGCTGAAAGGGATCAAAGTCTTCTTTGAGACACTGATCTAGCTTAGAACTTAATAGTGATTATTTTGTTCTTCTAGAAACATATGATGTTTTAAACCAGTGGTAAAATTAACTGAAGGTTAACATTGATAATGGCTAAAATCAAGAGATTCAATCTCATTAAACTTCAACATTGTCAATTAGGTCTTAAGAACTGAATTAACAAAGTCACCCTTTTCAAAAGGCATAGAGACTGGTAATCTATTAGGACTCATACAGTGTTATGCAGACCTATAAGTTTACTTGCAGAAGCTAACGAGAGAAACTTCAAGTACGTACTCTGACAACTTCATGAAGTATGAAAACGTACAAATCATAAAGTATAAGTCGGAATGTTTGAAAGGTTCAAACAAAATACAAACCGAAGTAAAAGAATCATTTTGACAAGAGAGTTTAAGTCATCCGATTAGATTGGAGTGATAAAAACTTGAGTCAAATACTAAATAACCATCAAAGGAGTTGAGAAAACGTTTCCCAACTCGCTCCATGGAACACATCTGAGGGATGGTGGATTCAGTGGGAGTAATCGAACATTGCTATGCATAATTCGATCAAAGATGGGTTTGAGCCAGTCTTCCGAATATTTTGGGACATATTCTATAAACGATTGTTTTCACACTTACCAAAGTCCGTTTAACAGCTAAGCTTGTAAAAGCATTACAAAATTAGCTAAAGTCTGACGCAATTTCTTTAGAAGAAATTTGGGCTTTTTCCACAAGCAATCAAGAGAACAAAGTGTTTGTTGCTCATGATAGTATTCTCCTAATAATTAGCACACCTAGTAGTCTGGGAGAAAAGCACTAATTATTACAAGAATAAGTGGGAGAAAAGTACAAGTCGATTTAATTCGATCATGAGAAAAATCATGAAGAGTCATGAAGAACAATCATGAAAACTTGTACAAGACGATTAAATTCGACCAAGAGCAACAAACTGCGGCTCCTCGGAAAAGGAAAGGTTAAAGATATGATCTTGTAAACCCACCGCACAAAAGCGAATGTCATTCGCAGGAGAACTCTCAAAGCGAGTGAAAGTGTCTCTAAAGGAATATCTCAAAGTAGTTGAGATAACTCCAAGTTGTTGTTCAAAAGCCCTGAAAGGTCAAAATAAAATCTTAAAGACTCAGAAAATAAAGGTTATTTCTGAAGAGATAAAAGACCTGCGCAGAAACGGAAACTGACTCTAGATTTTGGCTAGAAGCCAAAATCATCGTGGAATCCATATCTCGTCAAGACATGAAGCTTGATTATTTAAGTCAACAGAAGACCTAGTAAATTGGTTTTCCAAAGTAGAAAACTGAGAAGGATGGAAACATTCATGTTTCCCGAAACTAGACAAAAAGAATAAGATTCTTCCAATCAAGTTATGTCCATAAGCATGCTTCAAAAATCTATCGACGGATTAAAAGCACGCAAGAGTTAGAACCTTCGATTCAAAAAGGCAATCAAAGAAGTTTGATTCCTGAGGAATGAAGAAAATCTTGAATCACGAGTTTCAAGAAGGCAAGTGGGAAAAACAAACCTTCCGGGTCCGTATGCTGAGTACATACAAAAGATTGAGTATGACATAAGATGTTGTGTAACAGTGAACACACTGACTCAATAAAAGGACCACACACAAGGATGAAATGCCATTTTGGGCATCTGAAGATCTATAAGCATAGATCAAAAGGATGATAGGATTGGAGAGACTCAGTACGCTGAGATGCTTGAGATCCGAAACAGAAAATCTAAGACTCGGAAAGTCTAAAAGAATTTTGACCCAAAACTCATGACTAAGAGCGTTGCTAAATCGGAGTTTTAAAAGACACCGATGTAGCAAACAAGCATGAGAGGGAGATTTATGTTCGAATACATAAAGTCAATCATATTGGATATGATTAGCATTTGAATATCCAAATTCGGATTTGAAAACCGAAACACTACTTAGAAACATCCTAGAAGGCTAAAGGATGAAGTAGTACAAAAGTTGAACATGTCATCGTAGCAAACTTTCAGACATGGAAGGAAAGTAGGCTAAAAGTGTTTAAGCCGAAAACTGTTGCAAATACTACACAAAGAATTAATAGCCTTAACTCTAGTAAAAGTTACTAGAAATTATCAAGGTTGAAGTAAGCAATCTTCAAATTAATTGATAATTAGCAAGGTTTAAACGGATTACATCCGTAGTCAAACTAAACTGTCACCTAAGACAAAGTATGAAAGTCATACACGAGTCTAATGCATGAGGTATAATTTTAAACCTCGACAAGTAAAACTGAGTGGGTAAAAAGAGTTTTACGGAAGAGGCTCAGATTTACAACTCTCGTTATCAGAAATAAAAGAGTTATTTCACAAGTCGTCTAAATTTGGTTTAGTGTTTAAACGACAGTCCATTGATGATAAAACATTCCGAATAGGTTTGTCAGATACGTGATCTGATGAATGAAACCCTATTAAGTGAACTTGGAATATTTATTATCAAATCCCTGGTCCAGGTCATTGCATGGACAACAATGACTCACGAAGACTAGCACGGGAGTCGATGGGATAGCGCAGTTTCATGGGCTATAGGAATAGTATATTCTATTCGACTACGTGGGTGTGTAAAAGGTTTATACACTGGATAACCCTCAAATGAGAAGTACATCACTCGTGATGAACGTCAATACTTGTCATAAAGACAATTGGAGAGATTCCTCAAAACATGAGTGCTCCACTCATCTTATGAAAGGAATGTCCGACTTTGGTTCCGTCAAACGCCGCGCCGTAAAAGGAGGTTATAAAGACGGATACTGGGAAGGACAGGATAGACATGAAGTTAAGTGGGAGCGCAAGAATGGATTGTGTCATCCTAAATCACATTAGGTACAAAGTGTCTCAAGGTCACTTGATGATTAGCAACTGAAAATGCGTGGCCGCGCTCAAACGGATTAAAAGTTAATCGTTTGTCTTTTACAGTTGTACTCGGATATCAAGAAAGTCTGAATGACGTGACGTATCAGATGGGATACTAAATTGACATGGGAATCGAGGCATTGCACTTATTCTAAGTCCAAGTGGGATTCTGAAGGAGTTGAAGGAGATGTCCTTCGACCAAGACGGCAATGCGAGCAATTTGTTGGATAGGACAATTGATGTGGAAGATCATCAAGTCCGATTGATTTAGGGATCGTAGAGTTGTAGCTAGAGACCAACTACGATCGTCGAATTACGAAGTAATTCGCGGCTAACTTCGATCGGATCCTACAACGGGTTACACATAAGAGTGTCAAATTGATCTAGGATATGACTAGTGGGAGTGAGATATAATCATGGGAGTGTCCCATAAACATATCTCATAGGCCTAAAAAGGAATTAGGCAAAGATAGTACAAAAAGGCCAAAAACAGGGTTTTTGGGCCTAGGCCGATTCGGGCACTTTTAGGGCTCGAAATTGGGCTGATTTTTGGAGGGACGTTTCCTTATGTTATGAACATTAAATATGCCAATTTTGGCTGGGTTTGGACGTCATCTCCTTAGGGAATTGAGAAAATACCAATAGTTGCTATTTTCGACTATTTCCCTAAATCTTATTCTAAAGGGTGTTTTAGGAAACCTAAAAGGAGGTGGATTCTTATTAGGGTTCTATATAAACACTCTTAGGGCAGAGAATAAGGTGTGGAATTTCTCTCTAAGATTTCTTACTCTACCACATCAAGTAGAGAGGAGAAAGTGAGCTAATTCCCATTAACTATCTATCTAGTCAAAGAAGAAGGTGTTCTTCTTTCCAACCACCATTGGTGTGCTAGCTATACAACAAGGTGGGAGATTAAATTGATTGCTCGTGTCCCAAGTAGAGGAGCTACACTTGAAGCTCTTGGTCTTCTTCAATCAATTCAACTAGTTCGAGGGAAAAGCGATTAAGGTAATCTACTATCTCCATTAGTTTAATTACTAGTTTTGCATGTGATCCTGGGGATACTAGTGTAGACATTAGATGTCTTATTTCCGCTATAAACACTAGTATAAGGGTTTAAATCCCTACACGGATCAGCCCTGGGATTTCTAAAGTATTGAGGGGGGTCCACGTAGGTTCGGTCGATGCCTTACGCCCAGAACTTGGAAGGCAAAGCGCGCCAGGAACCTACCAACTTCATCCTAGAATCTCCACAAAGATCTCAGTCGGTTACAGATCTCTAAGTGTTTAAGCAAGCTTGGACTTCACGCTTCCAAGGGAGGAAACTTCTCCCCAAAGATCTATCTCATCGGTAGGATGTCTACGAAAGATCCTTAAACTTAGGAACTTTCATCTATCTTGGATACGAGATAAACACAAAGGTAAAACTTCCGTCCACGACAATCACCGCCACCTCTTCAGCTTATAAAAGGCCCCCAAATCGTCCTTCAAAGGACATAATCTCTAAACCCAAAAAGATCACAAGAAACTCTGAATTCTCACAACTCGGCCCCAAAAGGATTGATCAATATTCATTCTTTTACTGCAAAGAGTATCCTCTCTGTCTAGAGCGTCGGAGCAATTTTCGAACCCTTTGCGGGGTTTTCTCCGTTTGGGAACAAACAAACATGAGTAGTATAGGCAGGAGCAAGGAGCAAGAAACAGGAGTAAGGAGCTTAGAGCAGGAGCAAGGAGCGAGGAACAGGAGCAAAGAAGCAGAGAATCAGAACTGGAGGCAGAAGCACTCGGTAGAATCTAACTTGACCTAACAGAATATTCACCGCAACGGAGACTGTCATGCATCAACTCCATGTTTCATGCTTATATAACGGAAGGCCATTTTTTGACATCAGCATTTGACGCTAGAAGTAGGGCATATCTCCAGCAAAATCATTAGTTCGGTAACCCGAACTCTTTTCATTACTTTTTTCAGCAGTAACTGTTTCTTTAAGACGCCCCAGGTAAGCATGTCCTTGGAAGAATGCACTCTTCGCGGATCCCAGGACAATCCCCCAAAAGATAGCACCGCCAAAAAGTTGGCGACGAAACAACCCTCTTCGGAGGAACCGAGGACTGAGGCCAATAGACTTGAGGAAGAGAAAGCCCAAAAAGAAGAAGTGGCGGAGAAAACAGCGGACCTCACCGTACCAGTGCAGATTGGGGACGAAACCAACAAAGTAACCTATATAGGAAGCACCCTGAACGAAATCAAGAAAAAAAATAATTAAGTTCCTTCCTGAAAGCACACCGCCACATTTTCGCCTTCGAAACGGACGAGGTCCCTTGAATAGACCCGGACATCATCACTCATAAGCTTAACATTAGGGAAGTGATGAGACGTGAAAACATCTCATCTGAATCTCTTAACTTGGGCTAGTTAGTCCAATTCGAGCCGTTACTCTGATAAATTGTTTGTTTCTCTTACTTAGGTGTCTTCTAAGAAATTGAGCACGAAAAACAGATAAAAAAACGAGATAAAGACAGACAAAAGGGCATTTTAGTCATTTGGAGATTCAGGTAATTCTGACTAATATTGATACCCAGATGAGAAGTAGAGCCCAAGATGAACCCAACGGCGAAAACTGAAGTCAAAACGGAGCCCAGACGAGAAAGTTAGACGAAGTCAAAGTTTGGAGTCTAAGATGGTTGAATAAATCGGCTGGATGACATGTGGCGCGCGATCTGATGGTGTGGGTGAAATGCTCGGTACATTGGTGGGCACACTGGTTATATTCGGGATCAGCTTTTCATGGTAACTTCGTGCAACGCGAGGCACAATAGTACAATACTCCTGGACGTACAATGGAAGATCTAACGACCGATTTGATTCCCGATTATGTGGCTTCATCTAGAACACGTGCTGCCTATTTTTCCATCTTGTCGCAATGCGCTGAATCAACCCTTCTTTCCAGCCAACACAACAGTACGTGACCCTCCCTCCTTTTTTTTTTTTTTTTGTTGAAAGGTGATACATTAATATAAAGAGAGTGTCACAACAAACTACGAAGAAAATTAAAATTACAGTACATAAAGTAGTAAAACATAATAACAGAATTAAAGAAGTGCACAAAATATCTTTGAATTGTTGAACAGTCTTCATTCTGTAGCTTGCTAAGCTAGCAACTCTTCTTTAGTATGATATGATAATTGCTCTTGAGAATCCGTCTAATTGATTTAAAGATGAAACTTTTTCCTAGCTTCCTGTAACACTTGAGATGGATTAAGCATACATCCAAAATTTCTAGAAGAAATAGGGATGTTTGCAAGATGGAATCAAACGATGATTCCTGGGTATCCCGCCAGTATTCTCCATATGAAGAGACCATATCTGTTCGAATTCTACAAAGTAGAAACCTGTCAGACACCTGAAAATTGGGATCGCCGTCATAACCCGAGTATAAATACCCCGCTACTCCGACAAATGCACGCAATAAAATTGCGAATAAGGGTGGAAGTGAACATGTTACGGAACTTGGTTTAAGAGTTAAATCTTTATGAAAATCAACGACAAATGCTATTAACAAAAAGTGAGCTGGAATATAAGCGACATAAACTGCATGACTTAGATGGAGAATAATATTCGAAATAGAGTGACGACCGGGGTCGAAAGGAAAATTTGGATGAATGCTTTTTGTTGTTGATCGATGGATCCAAGTAAGCCTAATTTTATCCGAGGCGTTAAAACCTTCCTTGGTGCTGAAATGTGTGATGATATATGACGGTCTAAGGTTAGAGTAATATTCAGCTAAAATGGAAGAGAAATTTGAACCTAAAGTATGGAAACTATCTACGGAATTTCTATGGAAAGGTAAAGTGAAATCAGATAAGAGGTTTTCCTTATGGTTGATGCCTACCATTAGACAGCAAATCAAGATGAAATCAAGATGAACACTTATCATGATCAAGAGGGCATGCAACAAAGTATGATAAACTCAGTAATATTATCAATTTAAATTAAACCAGCGATAAAGATAATTGATTAAATTAGATAGATACTAATGATAAATATTGTTAATGCGCACAAAATTGAAGGGATGGATGTACTCTCCTTGCATGTGGGTGACTGCTTGTTGTTGGATGCTTTCTCTCCTGTGTGAGCTTTGATGAGAATGGAGGACAAGTTTGGTAACCCTCAATCAGCCACCAGAGTTAAAGAGGTTGGAGCCTAAAACCTAGATCTAGGTAGTATTTAGTAGATTGAAGTGGGTAGGTTACTATTGTTTGGTAAGGTTAATTGATGGTCCTGGTAATGATTCGTGGATGAGAAGGCTTTACTGGGTGGGTGTTGAAGTTGGTTTTGAAAATTAGGGTTACTCGGCTGAATCAAAGTACCAGATCTACAAGGTTTTTTATTCTTGGAAGAGGGGATTACTTGCAGCTGTTAGGTATGTTTAATAAGATGATCTTAGGGTTTTGATTTGGGTGAGAAAGGAAGATAGATTCTGTGATTTGCTTATGATTGTGGGTGTTTAGGTTAGGGTTTGGGTGAAAAGGGGAGAGAGCAAAATCGCCGATGACGTCACGAGAGAGCTTCTCTCTCCTAAAAAAACCTCTCACGCCTCCCTCCTTCCCTTATCTTCTTAATACCAATTCAAAAAGGAACCTAAAGGTAGAGAGGGTAGATATGTGAGATATATTTAGAGAGAGAAAGAAATTTCTTTTCTCTTCTCTGGTTCCTTAGAAATATGATGGAGAGACAACTGTAGATGTCTACAAAGATGGAAAGAAGAAAGAAAGAAAACTAAGAGATTTTCTTTCTCTAAACAGTAAAGAGAGAAAGGAAATGAGAGCTGGAGAATGATTGAGATGAGCTTGAGATTTTTACAGAGAGATTTCTTCTTTACTCCATATATAAACAGAAGAAAGAAATAGCTGGAGATTCTTGAAGATCAAAGACAGATTGCATATTGGGAATAAATATATAGAGAGAGTATCATGGAGATAGAAGAAGAAGTTGATTTGGTTACAATTTTCAGAAATATTTGAATGGGATTTCGGCTGGAGGATATGAAAGATGAGTAACAGGAGCAAAATTGAGAATTTTCTCAATGATAGAAGGAGAGATTCGACTGATTTGAAAAGAGATATTCAAGGAGCCGAAATCAATGAACCTGGTTGGAAGAAGAGAAAAAAGAGGAAACTTCTTTTCCTCTCTGATTTGCAACCATCTTGGGATAGATTATTGAATCAGAGAGATATGGAGATTTTATTGAGAGAGATAAACAGAGGACCAACTGTTTTCAAATGATTTTTTTCTTCTACTGCTATAAAGCAGAGAACAAAGAGATTGGTAGATTATCTTCTCTTGGGAGGAGCCTATCTGGAGCTCAACTATAGATCAAAATTAGAGAAGAGGGAGAGATACATAAATTACGGAGGAGTTGTCTTCTTTTTCTAACTGGAATTTTAGAGAGAAAGAGAGTTTGTACTTTTGATTGAAAGAAATAAAATTACAAGAACATTTGTCTAGAGAATCTTCTCTTGGATGTTTCTTTTTGTTATTTTTTTCTGAAATGTTGAAAGAGTATTTAAGAAGAAAACAGAGAGAAAGAGCTATTGTAGAGAAAAAGAGAAGTCAGTGAGAGAGAGATGTTCTTTCTGGTCTTTATTTGATTGGATTAAAAATTAAGTGAAGATTACAGTTTGATTTGATACTTGTGAGAGGAATTACTATCATTCCATCATCCATCTTAATCATCATATTCTTCGTATATTATCATCACCAACATCATTTTGAAGTTTCTCAAATTAGGTGATATCTCTCTATCTTTTCTTGTTTAATATGCTTTGTAATAAAACTCTTTGTAACAACTTTGATGATCATGAGTAAATAATTCTCCGTTTAGGATTTATGATGAAATCTTAACATATCAATAGTGGGATCATTTTCATGTTTTAATATCTTGTTGTGGTTTAAACGTAGGAATATTGAATTCTTAGTTTCGAGAGATAACGATTTCTTCATTAGCTATGCTTTTGATTTGATGGTTCATGTTTAGATTAAATTCTTTAATGAATCATGCTTATAGATTGATAGTTAATAGTTGCGACTTTAATATTTCGATACTTTGAATTTAGACGTTGATTATTTTTCGGCTATAACTTGACTATTTTCCGGGATTTGGTATGATAGGTTATCGAATCTTGAGTGACGGTTTTAAAGGAAGAAAAAAGCCCTATGATAGGCTCCCACTCATAATGGGGGAGAGTTAGTAACCAAAACAACAAGCAGATAAAAGAAGATTTGCATGATCAGGTAACCATTAAAACGTGTTAAGATCGATTCTAAAATCCTAGGTCCTCTCCCCCATTTGAGTTCATCTCTTTTATCGTTTGAATGTTTTATGGTTTCATTTCATCACAAAATTAGTTTTCAAAGAAAACCAAGCTAATTCTAAGTGTAAGAACAGGTTTGACTAGTCTCTGCGGATCGACCCGGTCTCACCAGAATTATTACTACTTGACGCACGTATACTTGCGGGTGTAGACCTATTTAAGGAAACTTTCTTGGCCCATCAGGAAGGAAGCAAGCCCGTGAAGCAAAAGAAAAGAAATTTCGCGCCGGACAAATAGGATGAAATCGCAAGACAGGTGGAGAAACTCTTGGCTTCAGGAGTCATACAGGAGGCACTATACCTGGAATGGCTAGCCAATATAATACTGGTGAAAAAGAAGAACAACACGTGGAGGATGTGCGTAGACTTTACTAGTCTGAATAAGGCATGCCCAAAAGATAGCTTCCCACTGCCGTCCATCGACCAGTTAGTGGATTCCACTGTTAGCCATGAACTTCTTAGTTGTATGGACGCCTTTGCAGGATACCATCAGATAGCAATGCACTAGACCGATCAAGAGCATACCGCCTTCCTGACGGACTGGGGGCTACATTGTTACCGACAGATGCCCTTCGGCCTAAAAAACTCTGCAGCTACATACCAATGCCTGGTCAATGGGATATTCGGAGACCAACACGAAAAACAGTTGAGCGCTACGTAGACGACATTATCGTAAAAAGCAAGGTCCGCAAAGATCTGATACCTAACCTCAAAATCGCTTTCGAAAGGCTTTTAGCTTACAACATGAAGCTGAATCTCGAGAAGTGCGCGTTCGGAGTAACATCGGGAAAGTTTCTCGGGTTCATGGTAAGTCACAGAGGAATAGAAGCCAACCCGGCCAAAATCACAACACTAAGAGACATGCCCAACCCAAAGAGGGGAAAGGATGTCCAACGATTAACAGGAAGGCTGGCCTCTCTCTCCAGATTCCTAAGCAAGATGGGGGATAAGGCCCTCCCCTTTTTCAAAGTCCTCTGAAACGTGCCAGACTTCGCATGGACAACCGAAACAGAGCAGGCATTCCAGAGCTTAAAAACACATTTAAAGGGATTACCACTACTGGTTATCCCCAAACTTGGAGATGAGCTTATCGTCTATCTTGCAACCTCAAGAGAAGTAGTTTCAACAGTGGTAATGAAGACGGTGGAAGGAGTGATGCATCCGGTAGATTTCGTTAACAAGGTATTAAGCGGGGCAAAGCTGAATTATCCAACCGTAGAGAAACTGGCCTACGCTCTCATCTTAACGGCTAGAAAGCTGCTTCCCTACTTCCAACCTCACACGATGATCGTACAGACCGACCAACCACTCAGGAATGTACTCCAGAAAATGTATCTATCAGGACGACTAACCAAATGGGCGGTAGAGCTAAGCGAATTCGATATCAAATACGTGCCCCGGACTGCACTAAAAGGACAGACGTTAGTGGATTTCATAACGGAGTGCTCAGTCTCAGCGACAAACATAGGACCGAAGCAGGTTTGGAATTCGTAGATGGAGCATCGAGCGAAGCAACGAAGGGGGCCGAAGCTGTCTTGATTAGTCCCGAAGAGGGTAGAACCTTGCAGACAACTACATTCAAGTTCGCCGTAACAAATAACGAATACGAAGCACTACTAGCGGGGCTGAGACTGGCTCTAAAAGCCAGAGCTACCAATGTTCAAGTGTACAGCGATTCCCAACTTGTCGTCAATCAGATTAACGGGGAATACGAGGTAAAAGGGACCGACATGATAAATTATGTAGAGAAAGTCAGAAATCTAATCCGACACTTCACGAAAGTCACCATAACCAGGATCCCCCAGCAAGAGAATGAACTGGCCGATGCCCTATCCAAGATGATTAAAGGTCAAATTACCATCCCAGCATAATCTTCCAAACATTGGAAGAGAGAAGTATCGACAGGGCAATGAAGGTAATGGCTATCAGAGTAACACAGGGAGGTATGTGGATGAAACCATACGTTGAATATTTACAAACACAAAAATTACCAGAAGACGCCAGTGAAGCTAGGAGGGTCTGCTGGAACGCCTAAAGATACACCCTGCTCAGAGGGCTCCTATTTCGAAAATCCCTAATCCACCTCTTACGACGCTGTTTGGCAAAAGACGAACAAGAGTATGTAACGACAGAAATACATGAAGGAGTTGCTGGAAACCACGCGGGTCCCACGACACTACACAGGCAGTTAACCCTGGTTGGATACTACCGGCCAGGGATGTTAAGGGATTGCATAAAACACACCAAGTATTGTGAGCCTTGCCAGAAATACGCCAACGACTATCGGCTACACCCCAATGAACTAACACCAATAGTGGGACCATGTCCTTTCGCACAATGGGGAATCGACTCGGTAGGCCCCTTCCCAGCAAGAACGGGAGGAAAGAAGATGTTATTAGTCATCGTAGACTACTTCACCAAATGGGCGGAAGTGATAGCATTGACCAGAACCCGGACAGAGGAGATTATCAGCGCACTCTGGAACAACGTGATAACCCGCTTCGGGATACCAAGAATCCTAGTCATGGATAATGGGCCTCCATTCAACAACGAAGCAATAAAGAACTTCCTCACAGAATATGAAATCAAGTCGGCCTACGTCAGCCAGGCTCACCCAACTGGAAATGGTCAAGTCGAGGTAACCAACAAAACTCTAGTAAAGTATATTAAGACCAAGTGTCACGAGAACCGCAACTGGGTAGACGAGCTCCCTCACGTGTTGTGGACCTATCGCATCACGCAACGGAGAGCAACGGGGGAGACACCTTTCCGGATGGTATACGGCGTGGACGTTGTATTACCCGTCGAGATAGGCAAACCAAGCCTAAGGGTTAAACATTTTGATCCCGAAACTAATGAGCAACGGCTGTTAGAGCACCTAGACTTGATTGACAAAGTCCGAGACCAGGCAGAACTAAGAAACCTAAACTTTAAAGACACGATGACGAAGCAGCATAGATCTCACATGATCCTTTTATACAGAAGCAAACAAAAGAGAGACAAACAAGTAAAATGAATAAAGGTGATTTTATTTAATTCTCAAAGCATGACCTATTACAAAAAAAATTACAGCCAAAATATATCAAGAAGAGTGTAACCATTTAGATCTATTACAGAAGAAATTTCAAAAGAGAGAAGAAGGTGGATATAAAACCAACAAAAAGAAGAGACAAGGCAAGAAAAAAACCAAAAAACGCGAAAGGCTAGAAGAACAGTCGCGTAATTCGGTCAAAAAAAAAGCTGAGAGGCCATCCAGAGCCACCTTCCAAAGGACTGCCAAAGCAAGAAAACAACCACGGAAGAAATAACCCTCTTTCCACCACTGTCACCTTCTTTGCATCCCAGTTGGAGGCGACACTGGTAACCACACACCTCTGTGGAATTTCCCAATACGGCACGTAGGGTTACCACGACCATTATCGGTAAAGTTACCCTTAACTATCTCCATCATCGGAAAAATCGCCAAAGAGGACAACAAGCATAAATTCGGTAAGGGCCTCATCTGGAAATTCAGTAGTCGAAAACAGAGATTAGAAAGTTCAGTAAAACAAGAGAAGAATATAAGGGTGAAATGTTGATGAGAAATCAAGAACTAGAAGAGTCTATCTATAGTCACAAAGGGATCTCCCCAACGAACGGAAATCATTAAGACGGAAGAATAAACGCATCTCGGGAACACGCAAAGTCATAATGACTAGGAGAAACTCGCGGCTTGAAACGGTCAATTCGAAGGAGGCGTGAGCAGCGCTCCAGGAGACAGGCTGGTTTCTCCACATGCAAAACGCCACGTGTTCACGCATGGCAATAGAGCTACCGTGCGCAATTGTCCAAAGGATTATCGCCGAAAATGCGCGATCAGAAGATCAAATCTATGACGTCACAGAATCACGCATGGAAAGAAAATTGATTCGCTCTAGTAAAGCCCGAAACGTGTCACGCAAGAAGAGAGACGTGTATCTCGTCTCAGATAAAACAAATATCTTTTGAGATCAACTCTGGCAAAAAATAGCCAAGTAAAGAAGACCTTATCAGTACTGATTAGAAAGAAGAATTTACAAAGCACCTCGAACGGCTCGGTACAAATCATCTCGGGAATGTGCAGCTCCGGAAAGACCAAGCTTCTCAAAACAACTCTGGTCTAGGTAAACCCTCTGTCTCTAAGGTCTTCAATGTTTAAAAACACAGGATAGTTCTTCTCCTCAGTCTCATTACTTTCGACTAAGAAGTGGCAGGACTCATGATAATGCATAAAATGTCCAGACGTTGACTAACGTCTGAAGAGTCAAGATCAGACCTGAAGTCCATCGGGTCAACCCGGCTTATGGTAACATGTCAGCTGAACCCTCGACGATCCGTGACGTACTCCCCTAACTGGGAGGTCAGCAAGAGAAAAGCAACCCTGTAACGCCCTTGGCATGAACGAATCAGCCCTGGAGTTTCTAAAGGAATGAGGAAGGTCCACGTAGTTTCGGTCGATGCCTTACGCCCATAACTGGGAAGGCAAAGCGAGCCAACAAGCTACCGACTTAATCTCAGAATCTCTACAGAGATCTCAGTCGGTTACAGATCTCTAAGTGTTTAAGCTAGCTTGGACTTCACGCGTCCAAGGGAGGAAACTTCTCCCCAAAGATCTATCACATCGGCAGGTTATCTACGAAAGACCCTTAAAGCTTAGGAACTTTCATCTATCCTGGATACTGCTGATGTCAAAAAATAGCCTTCCGTTATATCAGCATGAAAAAAGGAGTTGATGCATGACAGCCTCCGTTATGATGGTATATTCTATTATGAGATGTGAGATTCCCCTGAGTAGTCCCGCTTGCAGCTCTGGTTCTCTGTTGCGTTGCTCTTGCTCCTCGCTCCTGCTCATGCTCCTCGCTTCTGGTTCCTTGCTTCTGGTTCCGTGCTCCAACCTAGGTCTCCTGTCTTTTAGCTCCGATTCCAGCTATCTCCAAGCTCATGTTTCTTGATTCCCAAAAGGGGGGAAAACCTACAAAGGGTGCTCTTTGCAGGGTGCTCAAGACAGTCAGGGTGCTCTTTGCAGTATTAGAATGAATATTGATTGATCCTTTTAGGGGGCGAGTTATGGGAACTCTGAGTGTTTCCTCTAGTGTTTCTCGTGGGAAGTCTTCTCCAGATCCAAGATTTCGATTGATGGGAGAAGAAGGGTGATTCCCGGATGTCCTTTTGAAGATGATGTGTGGGGCCTTTTATAGTCTTAAGAGGCGGCGGTCTTTTCCGTTTGAGGGAAAGTTTTCCTTTGTGTTTTTCTCGGATTCAGGATATGTGAAAGTTCTTAACTTCAAGGATATTTCATGGTTATCCTGCCGATGTAATAGATCTTCTAGGAGAAGTTTCCTCCCTTAGACGAGTGGAGTCCAAACTTGCTTAAACACTTCCAGACATGTAACTGACTAGGATCTCTAAAGATATTTCGGGATTCAGTCGGCAAGTCAGTGCGCTTCTGCCTGCCAGTTCTGGCGTAAGGTATCGAGCGAACCTGTCGGACCTCCCTCATTCCTCTGGAGGGCCCAGAGCTGATCTGGCCATGCCGAGGACGTAACAGGGTTGGTTTCCTCTAACCGACCTCCCAGTTAGAGGAGTGTAGTGGATCGTCAAGGATTCAGGGGTCCTGTTGCGTTAAGCCGGGTTGACCCGTTGGAATTCAGGTCTGATCTTGAGAAGAAGATATGAAGGTGGCTAAGACGGTAGAAGAAGATGATTTTAGGGTTTTACTACTACAAGAGGGAGGGGGGAGAGAGAGAGGCTAAGAAGATGGGTTAGAGAAAAGATATGGATAAGAGAAGTTGAGAGGGATTTTAAGTCTCCTCAACAATGAGAAGAAAAGAGTTATTTATATTGGTTGTTGACTAGGGTTTTAGATGATAAGGTTGAAAAGGGTAAAATGGGAAGTTTTGGTTACTTTCCACTCAAGAAACATACACATGTTGGCTAAGGAATCAAGTGGGGACCAAAAGGGTAAATCGGGAATTTCTGGTGGGAGTTGTGGTTAAAAGATGGCCACTTGTCAATTAGTTATATGCTGAAAATTGAGTGGGACAAAAAGGAGGGATATAATTATAATTTCAATGGGTTAAGAGTAGAAAACCCTAAAACATCTAGTGGCCAGAAATAAAGGGAGGAAATGTGAAGGGTTTAGTAGGTTGCGGCGGAACGGATCATGGTGCAGCAACGAGCATCAGCCGTTAGATCATGAAAGCACGGATTTGGAGAGTTCGTAGTGCGCGGGAGTGAAGGAGTTGAAGGAGATGTCCTTCGACCAAGATTGCAATGCGAGTAATTTGTCGGCTAAGACAATTGGTGAAGAAGATCATCAAGTCCGATTGATTTAGGGGTCGTAGAGTTTATGCTAGGAACCAACTACGATCGTCGAATTACGAAGTAATTCGCGGCGAACTTCGATCGGATCCTACATCGGGTTACACATAAGAATGGGTATTTAATCAGATGATATGACTAGTGGGAGTGTGATATAACATTGGGAATGTCCCATAAACATATCTCACAGGCCTAAATAGAATTTGGGCAAAAGATAGCAAAAAGGCCCGAAATAAGAGTTTTGAGCCTAAACCGATTCGGGCAGTTTTAGGGCTCGGATTGGGCTTATTTTTGGAGGGATGTTTCCTTATGTTATGAACATTAAATATGTCAATTTTTGCTGGGTTTGGACGTCACCTCCTTAAGGAATTGAGAAAATATCAACTAGTTGCTATTTTCGACAATTTCCTTAAATCTTATTCTAAAGGGTCTTTTAGGAAACCTTTAAGGAGGTTTATTCTCATTAGGGTTCTATACAAACACTCTTATGGGAGAGAATAAGGTGTGGAATTTCTCTCTACGCTTTCTTACTCTACCACATCAAGTAGAGAGGAGAAAGTGAGCTAATTCCCAAGCTATCTTCTCGTCAAGCAAGAAGAAGGTCTTCTTATTATCAAACCACCATTGGAGTTCTAGCAAGCTTTCAAGAAGGGATATTAAATACACCGTTCGGTGTCCTAAGTAGAGGAGCGACGATTGGAGCTCTTGGTCTTCTTTAATCTATTCTACTAGTTCGAGGGAAATAGCGATTAAGGTAATCTACTATCTCCATTAGTTTAATTGCTAGTTTATGCATGATGATCATGGGAGCAATACTAATGTGAAGACATAAGATGTCTGAGATTCCGCTTATACGACATTAGTAGACACCACCATAACCCAACAGGGACTATAGAAGTTAAAGTGCATTAGTGCTTCGTGGCTATGCGAGAAAAATTGCGGCAACGACTGGTGGCGTTGGTGAAGGAGATTTCCTTCGACCAAAGATACAATGCGAGCAATTTGTTAGATAGGACAATTCATAAAGAAGATCATCAAGTCTGAACGATTTAGGGGTCGTGGTGTTTAGCTAGAAATCAACTACGATCGTCGAATTACTAAGTAATTCGCGGCTAACTTTGAACGGATCCTACATCTGGTTACACAAAAGAATGTCTATTTGATCGGATGATATGACTAAAGGGATGAGAAGTATAATCATGGGAGAGTCTCATAAACATGTCTCGTAGGCCTAAAAGAAGTTTAGGCTAAAATAGTACAAAAGGCTCAAATATGGGTGGGAATCGGTCGGGCTCGGACGCCCGCGTGAACTTTTTCTCTTGATTCGGGCAGAACGGGCTCTAGTATATGAAGCCCGCTAACAATCATCGGGCATATCGTCGCGGACAAATTGCCCTTCTCTAGTGTCTACGGCCCGTTAGTGCCCGCCAGCCCGATCGGGTTTTGGCGGCCACGGGCCCAATAGCTCAATCTTTAAAATTTTTGGAATAGTTTCATTTTTTTAAAAATATTGAGTAATTAAAACATTTAAATCAGTCTCCATACTCTCATACCTAATCCCCTTGGTGTGAGGAGAGTGAGATAGACACTTTGGATATTTGGGAAGATGGATATAAATAACCCTTTCCCAAGTAGTTTTTCTTTTGTCCCAAAGGTGTGGGACTAAAACACGATCCATCACAAAACAAGAATTGAAGATCACTTTCTTTGTCTCCATTCATCTATTTAGTCCCACACCTTTCATCTTCTCTCAAATTCTCATCTATTTAGTCCCAGACCTCTCATCTTAACTCGTCCAAGAAATTTGTGTCCATCCACTATTCTCATCTTCTCTAATTTTTTTGTTTCCTTTTCCAAGCCAACCAATTAAAACAAGTTCTGGAGCCACTTCCTTTATAGTTGGTCTTTCATCACCTCTCAAGAGCAAATATTTCCTTGCCAATTCAGTCACACCTCTTAACTCATCAATCCTTCCTTCCCTCACTACATTCTTATCCAAAAACTCATTAAGATCCTTACTTTTCAATAAGGACTTTAAAGGCCAAAATTATTTACTCATAACCGTTGGATCATAAAACCCTACGCGGGTGACCGAGCGGTCGGGAGTCGGGTAACTAACGGGTCTGGCATATCGGGCGGGCGGGTCTCAGTTGTATTTCGGGCAGGCGGAATGGGCCGGTACTCGGGTAAGACCTCCTACCCGAGTACCGCCCACGTCCGCCCGAAATTACAGGCCGGGTACGCCCGAGCTAGGTGGTCTTCGGTCTCCCGATCGGGCGGTTAGGGCCGGGTTTCATATTTTTAGACCGTTTTCCCAGCCCTAGGCCCAAAAGAGGGTATTTGGGCCGGGGCATAAAAGTAGAGTTTTAAGGCCCATTAATGGGCTGCCCTTGGCAGGCCGGGTGCCCCTATAGAGCCGACCAGATCAGCCCAAGAAGGACTTCATATGGTCGGCCATGCTATGTGTACCAAGAAATAAAAACTAGTTTCTATTTGGGTTATTTCCCTAATGGCCCCCTACTTTGTGACCAGCTTCCCGCCTGGCCCCCTACTTTACAAGAAATACCCATATGGCCCCCTTCCGTTATAACACCGTTACTCTCTCTCTTCCATTTCTTTTCTCTCTCCTCCAACATGTTTTCTCTCTCTGCCACCTCGTTAAAACCAGCCAACTCATCATCTTCTCCGGGAAGGTCGCCGGCCGACCAATTTTCCGGCCGGCGACCTTCAAACCTAAAAAAAAAAAATTATTTTTTTATTTCATCTCTCCTCTCTCTCTCTCAAAAAAAAAAAAATTTTTTCTTTTTTGAAAATCTCTCACCTCTCTCTCTCTAAACTCCGGCGGAGGAAAACTTCGCCGGAGTTAGGTCTGTTCATCACGAACAGACCAGATCAGGGTCTGTTCGTGATGAACAGACCCAGATCTGGGTCTGTCCGTGATGAACAGACCCAGGTCTGTTCGTGATGAACAGACCCTGATCTAGTCTGTTCGTGATGAACATACCTAACTCCGGCGAAGTTTTCCTTCGCCGGAGTTTAGAGAGAGAGAGAGGTGAGAGATTTTCAAAAAAAAAAATTTTTTTTTTTTAGAGAGAGAGAGAAGAGAGAGTGAGAAAAAAAAAAAAGTTTGAAGGTCGCCGGCCGGCGACCCTGCCGGTGAAGACGATGATGTGGCTGGTTTTAACGAGGTGGCAGAGAGAGAAAACATGCTGGAGGAGAGAGAAAAGAAATGGAAGAGAGAGAGTAACGGTGTTATAACGGAAGGGGGCCATATGGGTATTTCTTGTAAAGTAGGGGGCCAGGCGGGAAGCTGGTCACAAAGTAGGGGGCCATTAGGGAAATAGCCCTTTCTATTTTTAAGTATTTTCTTAATCTTATCCAAAAGGGACTTTTTAGAAACCTAATTAGGGTTGGACTCTAACTGGGTGCGCAACTTTCTCAAGGACCTTTCTTACCATACAACATAAAGTAGAGAAAGGAAGAGAGAAAACACCCAACTATCTATCTAGTTATAAAGAAGAAGTAGTTCTTCAATCAAACAACCATTGATGTTCTAGCTAGCAACAAGGTGGGAGATCAAGTTGATCATTGGGGCGTCTTGAGTAGAGGAGCAACAATTGGGCTTTTGGCCTCTAACTCTTCGTTAATTATTAGCTTATGAATGAGATCTTGGGAAATACTAGTGTTAGACATTAGAGTAGAACTAATCTGAGATTCCGTTAGTAACACTAGGAGACACCATAACCCAACAGTGGCGTCAGAGCCTCTTGAAAATAGTTAATTTTTGCTAAGTTTTGGACTAATCCACGATTGATTAGATAGATAGTTATGTCTAAAAGTGTTTTATGCTTCAGTTTGTTTAGTTTGATTGTGATTTTAAGTTATTCAAATTGATTTTCAAAGTTGATGATTGAAAAGATTTTCAAAAGATTCGATTTTGATTGATTTCGGTATTGAAAAGCGTTTTCAAAATGGTTGATTTTCATTGATTTTAGAAATTGTTTGATAATCAAATTTGGTGTTTTAGAAGTTTCTAAACAAGTTGGGACAGCAGCTTTGGAAGCAAAAGAAAAAAAACTTGGAGTTTCAGTATTTAGAAGTTCCCATAAGGTGTTGGCCATGACGCGTGCTGGACATGTCTGTCTGTCTCAGTCAGTAGACCGAGACGGAAGCTTCTCGGGTCAAGGGCGCGTCTGGGACACGCCCTAGGGCCCAGACGCATCTGGTCTCGGGCAGACCGCGCTAGACACATCCCAAGCTCTCGGCCTTGAGCCGAACCGTGCTTGGGTCGGACCTATGCACCACCTAGGCTTCTTTTGGCCCGGACCACCTTGTTGGGCCTTGACCTTAGGGTCTTGGGCCTTGACCAAGTATTGTCCCGTGCCATTACGAGTTGGACCTACGTACATGGGCCGAAATTTGACAGGTCTTTACCCGAGAGGGAGTTTTTCGACGAAAAGTATAATTTTTCTCCCGGTTCCAGCCAAAATTTACCGAAATTGTCTCGGACCACCCGAAGGTCCGAAACGGGTTTTTCTTAAAATTGATTTTAGAAATCGTTAAGAGTCAAACCAAATTTTTCTGAAATTGACTCGGGCCCTCGAAGGCTCAAACGGAGTTATTTTTAAACTTGATTTTGGAAATCATAAAAGATAAAACCGGGACGCACCATTAGTCGGATTCTTTGAATATAGACTTAAGGTCCGTAATGTGACATAGAGATGTCGACAAAAGTATCTCCCAGATAATCATGCATATATAATTGTTAGCCTTGAATATTATATGAATGCGTGTGATGTGAATGCATGAACTAGTTAGGACACATAAAGTTATTTTCTTGCATTTTTGTTTTAAGTACGGATAGGTGCAAGTTGTAATATCAATTTCAAGTTTATACAATTTGCGAAACGTTAGAGTCTTGTAATTAGATTCTAGGGTCTATGAGTCCATTGAAGAAGCTCAAGGATGTGATCCAAAATCGAGTTGGAGAAATCAATAGAGGTTCAAAGATGGCGATCTACGCGAACCAAAAGGCAAAACAAGGAGAAACCAAAGGAGATTAGATCTTCTGGACTAGAGACCATACGAGGATCCATATCTGCTTGATTTATTTTCTCGCGCGCATCTACTTATTTATTTACGTTTTATGTCGTGGATGTTAGTTAGGCTAACTAGTTCACTATAACGTATACCAGACAAAACGTAAAAGTGTCTAAAAGTAATTTTGAGAAAAATGCTTACCCAAATTAAGAAACTCGTTGATCTCTTGTTCGTGATTGTGGATCTGCCTCACCAGGGTGCCATCTCTACCTTTGGGACAATGCGGGTAGACCTACGGAAGAGGTTTACATGTCTAATTGGTTTTTATCAACGAGATCAGCAAAAGAGTTTTGGATACTCAAACCAAAAGGATAGATTAGGCATTCATTAATGAAATCTATCAACCAAGAGTCATAAGAGTATGATAAGTGAAGTAGTTCGCTCACCCAAGACGACGGGGTTAAGAGCATGGCCCTAGTCTGCTTAACTTCGAAGAAATGGGATCTTGGAATCACGTTATTCAATCAGAGATGAGTTTATATTGAATAATGTGGGAAAACTGAATTTTTCGGAAAATGATAACGAGTTTAAAACTTTGCAATTCTTTCATGTAGTTTAAAAATGACGAAAGATAACTTCAACTTTCGCTCACTTCTCGACAAGGAAAAGCTAAATGAGAACAACTTTCTTGAATGGGAGAGGAACCTGGAAATAGTTCTCAGGATGAAAGACAAGAAGAATGTGCTAGAAATTCCAATTCCAAAATTGGATGCTGCTTTGACTCCTAAAGAGAAGGAGCATGAAAAGAATGTTCAGAAGATTGCAGAACCAGTAACATGCCTGATGTTGGCAACCATGGAACCCACTTTTCAAGAGCAGTTCATAGACATGGATGCGTATTCCATGATTCGACAGCTTAGGGAAATGTTCCAAAAGCAGTCGAGATTGGAGAGGTTTAAAACCTCCAGGACGTTTCTGGATATGCGACTCGAGAAAGGAAAACCACTGGGGCCTCATGTTCGTCAAATGATCAGGCTCATTGGCAAGCTAGCTAAGCTGGGTTTTCCTTATAGCCAACAAGTGGGTACGGAGACTATCCTTCACTCCCTCCATAGTGGTTTCAATCAGTTCAAGATGAACTACAACAATAATGGATGGGACAAGACACTAGAGGAACTCCATACGATGCTTCAGATAGCCGAACAAGATGTAGCCATAGTGGAACATAAGAAAGATGTTCTTATGGTTCAAAATGATAAAGGGTTCAAGAAAGGTGGAAAACAGAAAAAGAAACCTGCTTCCAAAGGAAAAGGCTAACGAACTTCCAAACCTAAAGACAAAGGTCCACCTTCTGATACCAAATGTTTCTATTATGATGGCAAGGGCCGTTGGAAGAGAAACTGCCCTAAGTTTTTGGAGGACAAGAAGAACGGAACAGTAGTTTCCACTTCAGGTATTGACAGTTAATTTATCAAATACTGTAAAATTCCCAATTTGTTATGAGATACCGTAATGCCCTATCATTGTGAATGTACAGGAGCAGCTGGGAACTGAGTATTTGGCGAAAGGAGACAAGATCCAAAAGGGAGCAGAAGCCTAGACTGCTAAGTTGTTGAAAGGGATCGGAGTCTTCTTTAGGCACTAGTCTAGATTAATTTGTTTTTCTAGTTAGACATCATCTTTGTACTAAGTATTATAGAGAATCAATGAAGGAGTTTATTTCTATATTGAGATGTCTTAAAATTGCTAAATTAACAATTAATACCGAAAGATTCTAAACTTGGTTATACCTGTAAAAGAGACACATCGAAATGTGACTCATAAAACAGGATCATCCCAATGTTAAAGAGACGAGGACAGAGTGTCCAACACAACAAAAAATGCTTAAGAAGCAGAGAATCGATTGACAAGAAAGAAAGTCTTGAGTCAAAACAGAGGTTGATTGTCGCTACACTTCTAACATATCCAATTGGAGCATCCAAAAAGATAAAATTGAAGGATACGAATCAAGCCTTGTCTTCCGAAAAACACTATGTCTAGACATAGCTTCCCACACATAACCAAAATCCGTCTAAAAGCTAAGGGCCATGTACAAGGATTACAGGGCATAAATTAGAAAGTTTGACGCAATTTCTTTAGAAGAAATTTGGGTTTTTCACAACCAATCAGAGAACAAAGTGTTTGTTGCTCATGATGGTATCCTCCTAATAATTAATTCTGAAAAAAATAATTAGTTATGAAGGATAAGTGGGAGGACAAGTCGAATGATTCGACCAAGAGTAAAAAAACTGTTGAGAACAGTTAGTCGCGGTTTCTAATGGTAAAATAGAAGGGATCTAAGTACCTACCACGCAAGATGAATAGAAATTCGTCAGAGAACTATCAAGTAGTTGAAAGTTACTCAAAAGCGATATCTCAAGTGTTGAGAGTATTATGTTTCTCATAAGCCCTGAAGGTCGTTAAAGCTTATCTAACAAGATCAGAAGATTGAAATCTTACTGATAAAAGATAAGAGCATAGACATGCGGAGAGACGGAAGCCAACTTTAAAACTGGTGTGGAGCAAATAGATCATGGAATCCATATCTCATGAAGTTAAGAACTTGATAATTTGGTCAATGGAGCGAAATCATTGGACGGAAATTAGTTTTCAAAGAAGAAAACTGAGAAGGATGGAAACATTGGAGTTTCGCAAAACTAGACAAAGAAGGTTAAGATCGTGGATTCATACCGTGAGACAATGAACGAGATCTTACATCAGTCTAAGTTTGAGTCCATGCTAACACAAGGAAGTCAAAAACTAAAAATGGTCACCAACTTTAGTAGCTAGAAAAAATGCATGCTTCGGAGATCCATCAAGGGAGAGAAGCAGGCAGGAGTTAGAATCTTCGATTCAAAGAGGAAATCAAAGACGTTTGATTCCTGAAAGAATGAAGAAAATCTTGAATATAAGGATTTTAAGAAGGTTAGTGGGAGTAACGTGTTTCCAGGTCCGGTGTGTAGAGTACAAACCAGAATTGAGAACAACGGGATGTTGGAATCAGTTGATGAAGGACCACAAAGGAAGAAATGCTATTGGGCATCAAAGGTCTACAATTATAGATCAAAAAATGATAGGACTAAGATAAGAAACTTGAGATTTTAAAAGTCCAAATGCGAAAGATTCTAAAAGAGATATTCAACCCAAATCTCATAGCGCATAGGTCGGCAAGACTTAGAGTCTGGGAAACCCTGACGAGCAAGCACGAATGAGGAAGATGGTTATGCTATAGGCATAAGATCGGTCATGTGGGACATGATTTAGCATTTGCCCAAGACATCTCGAATATTACTGCATTAAGAGACGTTAACATCCGAAATCAGATAAGACAATCCGAACCACAACTAACATCCTAAAGGCTTGTAAAATTACTAGGATGAGTTAGTTCAAAGGGGAAAAGAAAGTTGAAACATGACAATGCAAACTTCCAGACTTGGAAGGAAAGTAGGCTGAAAGTGTTTCGAGCCAAGAACTGTTGCAGACTCTACAAACGAAAGAACAGAAGCCTTAATTTTAGTAAAGGGTTACTAGAAACTATCAAAAGAAAATCGAAGAAAGCGAATTTCGATAGGAGGCAAAGTTTAATCTGACTACATCCGTAGTAAACTAAACTGACACCTAAGACAAAGTATGAGAATCATACATAAGTCTAAGGCATAAGGTATATTTTAAGAATAACCTTTTCTAGTAAATTGAGTAGGTTAGAAGGGTTTTACAGAAGAGGCTCAAATTTACAAACTCTCTTTATCAGAAATAAATTAGTTATTTCACAATCGTCTAAATTTGGTTTAGTATTTAAACGACAGTCCATGGATAATAAAATATTCCAAATAGGTTTGTCAGATACGTGATCTGATGAATGAAAACCTATTAAGTGAACTTGGAATATTTCATCTCCCTGGTCCAGGTCATTGCACGGACAACAATGACTCAGGAAGACTAGCAAGTGAGGTCGACGAGATACCGCTGTTTCATGGGCAATAGGAATAAGAGTATTCGACTCGACCACGTGGGTGTACTATTAGGAATATACACTGGATAACCCACAAATGAGAAGTACATAAATCCTGATGAACGTCAAACGCTTCTCATTGCAAGATTGGAGAGATTGCTCAAAACATGATTGTTCCGCTCATCTTATGTAAGGAATGTCCGACTTTGGTTCCGCCAAACGCCGCGCCGTAAAAGGAGGTTATAAAAGTGGATACTGGAAAAAGACATGATAAACATGAAGCTGAGTGGGAGTATAAGAATGGATTTTGTCATCCTAATTATATTAGGAAAAAGTGTCTCAAAGTCGTTTGATGAGTAGCAACTGAAAATGTGTGGCCGTGCTTAAATGGACTAAGAGTTAATGGTTTGTCTTTGACAGTTGTACTCGGGATCAAGAAAGTCTGAAAAATGTGACGTATCAGATGGGATACAAATTGACACGGGAATCGAGCATTGCACATGTTCTAAGTACACGTGGGAGTCTGAAGAAGATGGGCTTCGACCAAAGTTGTAATGCGAGCAATTTTCCAGATAGGACAATTGATGAAGAAGATCATCAAGTCCGGACGATTTAGGGGTCGTAGTGTTTAGCTAGAAACCAACTACGATCGTCGAATTACTAAGCAATTCGCGGCTAACTTCGACCGAATCCTACATCGGGTTACACAAAAGAATGTCTATTTGATCGGATGATATGACTAGAGGGATGGGACATATAATCATGAGAGAGTCCCATGAACATGTCTCGTAGGTCTAAAAGAAGTTTGGGCAAAGATAATACAAAAGACCCAAAAGAGGATATTTGGGTTGGGGCATAAAAGTGGAGTTTTAGGGCCCATTAAGAGACCGGCCTAGGCAGACCGGGTTGCCCTTATAGGGCTGGCCAGATCTGCCTAAGAAGGGCTTCATATGGTCGGCCATGCTAGGGATACCAAGAAATGGAAACTAGTTTCTATTTTTGAGTATTTCTTTAATCTTATTCAAAAAGGACTTTTTAGAAACCTAATTAGGGTTGGACTCTAACTTATGGTTCTATATAATGTCTCTCAGAGTTTGAATAAGGTGTGGAACTTTCTCAAAGAGCTTTTTTACTCTACAACATCAAGTAGAGTGAGAAAGAGAGAAGACTTCCAACTATCTATCTAGTCATAAAGAAGAAGTAGTTCTTCAATCAAACCACCATTGGTGTTCCAACTAGCAACAAGGTGGGAGATCAAGTTGATCATTTGGGTGTATTGAGTAGAGGAACAACTATTGGAGCTTTTGGTATTCACATTCGATTGGAACGGTTCGAGGGGAAATTTAGTGATTAAGGTAATCTCTATCTCTTAGTTTATTATTAGCTTATGCATGAGATCCTGGGAAATACTAGTTTTCCACATTAGAGCGGAACTAATGTCTGAGATTTCGTTAGTAACACTAGGAGACACCATAACCCAATAGTTGGATGAAGGAATGCGCGGAGATCTGGACGACACGTAGCTTGGGAGCACAGAGAATTGATGCATCTTATATCGAATTTGATACCCGTGATTTGATTCGGTGTTTCGCGTCTGCACGTAATTTACATTTATCCCGTTCCTAGATTGTGCCACGTCTCCTACACTCGTCCCACGCGTGGTCGAATTTACCCGAGTGTATCCCGAATATAGACTTGGTCAATCCGCATTTGACTTTGACCTTGGCTAATTCACCCATCTGGACTCCGATTTGACTTCCGTTTTAGCCTACGGGTTCGTATTGGACAATACTTTTCACCCATATACTGATATTGAGAACATTCCCAGAAAGCCCTTAATTCCAAATGACCAAGCTGCCCTTTGTGTACCTATCGCCCGTTTTTATCCGTTCTTCGCTCTTAACTCCATAAAATACACCTAATCAATCAAACAAATCATTTTATTATAACAAAGACTCGAAATGGACTAACTCGCCTAAGTTAAAAGACTCAAATGGGACATTTTCATGACCCATCAACCCCGGTCAACAGGCGTTGACCCAGTCATTGAGTTGTTCTCCCCGGGTCAAAGCGGGCTGACCCAATCAGCGTGTTGTTGGCCTTGGGTCAACACGCGGTGACCCAATCAGCGTGTTGGTGGCCCTGGTCAACAAGCGCTGACCCAAGTCAACGCGCTATTGACCCAAGGTCAACATGCACTGACTTCGGTCAATCGTCACCAACGCACTCTAGTTTTTCTGATCCTTCCTGAATTCCCGGAACGATATATTTTTCTGTCTTTTCTAACTCGATGATCAAAATATTTTCACGAGAAGTTTTTCGAGGCGCTTCTATTTCAAGAAACTAATTTCTGTTATTTGAGATTATTATTTTAATATTTCACTGCAAGCTTATTAAAATTAAAATACTTTCCGATGCGACCCAATAATTGGTCATCTACGTCAAGTAGTTGACCGTCAATCGGTAATTCAGAATCTAGGACACTTGAAAATTTTATTCAATCAGATCACTCTGATATGCCTTCTCCAGAGCAATCCAAATTGACTTGATACACGCGACACCTCTCGGGGACAAATCCCCACGAGACACGGGGTGTGCTACAAATACAGGGAAATCGAACTACGAATCGGCATATACGACTTCAAACTACTCTCTAAGTTTCTGCACTCCGTCAACTCAGAGAGTGGAGGACAAACTTAATGTGCCAAAACACGTCAGCAGGAGCGCCCTTAGAAATCCACGATTAATGGGCTCACGCGGTGACCAAGCCCATGAATTAATGGCTAATAGGTCCGACCCATTTATCTTCGGGTACCCCGAAGCAACACCAAAATATGGAAGTGCATCCAGCACTGGATAAAGAGGTCCGCCTTCTCCTCCTCAGCAGACCTCCTCCGTGTACCCGTTGGGGGGACGTCACAATCATTCAATATGCCGAATACACCCGTTGAGGGGTTACAATATCCGTGTTAATGGTGACAGCTCCGTGCGCTATCACATTGAAGACGACAGCTCCGTGCGCTATCACATTGAAGACGACAGCTCACCGCCAGGTGACAGTCGATCACCAACATTATAAAATGACCAAAAAGAAGATGATGCAGATCATCTGGTAATTGGCAAACACATCGGTTACTAGATTAACATTGACATCCAATTATGGATAACAACACCCGACATCCAATTTCACCCGCAATCAACTGACAACTTACTTTCTCTCTCACATTGATCATCTAGACGACCACATGTCAAAAAAGACGAGTGATCTTTCTTTATCCAGATGACCTAGGAAGACGAATGATATCTCTCTCTTGGCGACCACCTTATCAAGAAAGACGAGGATCTTTCTCTCTCACTTCGATCATCCAAACGACCACCTGATCAAGGAAGAGCGACTGATCTTTCTCTCTCCTGGCAACTATTTTATCAAGGAGGACGACTGACCTTTCTCACTCCTAATGACCAAAGCGTGCAAGCACTTTATCTCACTCGACGACCAGAGAATTAGGCAGGCATACACTCGGTTGTATCACATTTTCTCCCAACGATCGTCTTGCTCAGATAACATATTTAACTCGATAGCTCAAACTCTGTTTTATTATTCGTATTCAATATTTGTCAAGTTTACTAACTTGACCGTCGGATCCCTCTCAGGCCGGCACCATCCCGGTGTCCCAGGGATCTTACTGTCTCGTGTGTTTTGTCACTTATCATAGGTTAAGCCCAAAGACGTCGTCGTTGCCCGTACAAATATAACAGGTGAAGGTCTGACTTCCGGTCAACGGCCCAGTCCACTTGACTTCTTGTCCCGCGATTTCACCCCCTCACAGAATTGACGTCCATATTCATATCGTTATACTGCATCTCTTTGCGTTCTTTATCGATTTTTTTTCATTCATTAATAAGTTTCGCTATCTCAAGGTGATGGTCATTTTCAATATTTTCATCTTTCTGAACGTTCTTCTTAATTCTTGTTATTTGTCTGTTTTATCTGAAGCGCTTCATCACCCCGATTGTGAAATCTAGCAGTGTCTAACATCTTCCTCGTCTTCGCTTTCTTTCTTCCATTTGGCTGACTAGAGGAATCTAGTGTAGTTTTATTATCATCTGCATCCAAATTGATAGAGAATGCTAATCAAGGAGAACCAGATGAAGGGGTACCTAACTACGTCTCATCAAATGGATCCATTAAATTTATTATTTTTTGACTGGTCGACGCCGCAAATTTTTCACAATCTTTTAGTATAGGGCATAGAACAAGATCCCTTTTCTTCCATCTACTTCTTCTGCACACAAAGTTCTCGCACTTGCAAGCTACAAGGTTGAAAAAAAGTCAAATTAAATGTATTAAGTATATTTTTTTTTTTGTTTTTTGTAATAAATATATATATATATATATATATATATATGTATATAATTACAGTGTCTAGCTCATTGGTACCACACTGATTTCGATTCTTAATTTGTTGGACACATCCTCGAAATTTTAAAACAACAGTTGCGGTCATACTCTAATGACTCTCTAGAGACCTATCTGTTCTGCATATACCACCAAATGTTTGCATATGTTCATTATGTTTTGTACAAATACGATCTTATAAATTTTGGATCCTGAGATGTCCTAAGATATGTTGTGCATAAGATTATATCATCAAGAGTTGAGAAAGCTTGTATGCAAGATAAGTTGTTTTTTGTCGTCTTCTGAGTATAGATATGCAAAGGTAGAAGTTTTGTAATACATTATAAAGAGTTTGAAGACATGTATTTATAGACCTTATGAAAATTGTAATTTTATGTGGTGGATTGAAATAAAGTGTGTAATTAGGTAAGAAAACTGTGAGACTATAAGACATCGGGAGAGTTTTTCATGAAGACTATAATTTTATGTTGTAGATTGAAATAAAGTGTGTAAGTGGGTAAGGAATCTGTCAAACTGTAAGCCATCGAGAGACATTTTTACTGAAGACTATAATTTAATTTATGTGGTGGATTGAAATAAAGTTTATAAGTGGGTAAGGAATCTGTCAAACTGTTAGACATCGGGAGACATTTTTCTTGAAGACTGTAATTTTATGTGGTGGATTGAAATAAATTTTGTAACTGGGTAAAGAATCTGTCAAACTGTAAGACATTGGAAGACATTTTTCTTGAAGGTTGTAATTTTATATCTTTAAAATTCATCATAACTATCACATACTTCTTCAACACCTTATTTTTAGTAAACGAATGAAGTCTTACCCATGCTCATCAAGTTACCATCGCTATCATTCAGAACTTGAAGAATTAGAAAACCATCAAAGTGTGGCCGCATTTTTGCTCATTAATGACAACCCGATAATACATCATTTATTAGATGACGATGATGAACTGTATCATAAGGGTTCAGTTCCTGGACATATAACGATTTATCGTGAAAGAGAAAAAAGGCACAAGCAAATCTAGAACGACTATTTCTAGAAACTCCATCATTCAATGATTTTATGTTCCGTAGACGTTATAGATTGGGGAAGAATATCTTCCAACGGATTACCAGTCGGTCGAAGCGCATAATAAGTATTTTGTTCAATCTAGAGATGCAGCAAACAAACTTAGATGATCTCCAGTGCAGATGTTAGCATAGTGCAACAGATACAACAGATTATTATGTAAGAATTAGTGAATCAGGTACTATAGAATCTTTAGAAAGATTTTGTCGTGCAATAGTCAAAAGTTTTGGTACTGAATACGTGAGAACTCTTAATGCTAATGATATTGCAAGGTTCCTGCAAAAAGGAGAAGAAAGAGGTTTTCCTAAAATGTTGGAGAGTCTTGATTGCATACACAGGGTTTGGAAAAATTTTCTTACGACTTGGGTAGGACAATACACTAGACATAGTGGACACCCAACTATAATTTTAGAGGCAGTTGCCTCTTACTTTGGACTATGGGGTTCTAACAATGACATTAGTGTGCTTCAGTCTTCTAATTTATTTGCAAATTTAACAGAAGGTAAAACTCTCCCAGTAAAATATAATATCATGGGAAAAGAATATAATATATGATATTATCTGGTTGATGTTACATATCCGAAATGGTCGACTCTTGTTCAAACTATCTCTCGGCCTCAAGGTTTCAAGAAACAACATTCTGCAATGATGCAAGAAGCATGTCGAAAAGATGTTGAACGTGCATTTGGAGTTCTCCAATCTTGATTCGGAATTATTAAGGATCCACCGCGTTTTTGGGACAATAATGTCCTTCATGATATAATGTTTGCTCTCATTATAATGCATAACATGGTTTTAGAGGATGAATATGGCGATCATACAGTACCCAACATTTTTCTCTCAAATTACAACTATAGATATTGTTGCAAATGAAACAGAACATTTCGAAGGGTTCTTATCTAGACACAACTAATTATCCAGACACAACTATATTAAAGATAAAAAAAAGTTCATTTTGAACTACGAGATGCTCTGATTGAGCATCTATGGAAAAAATGCAATGATGGACATTATTGATTCTTCAATAAGTTGTTCACTTGGAACTAACATTACTGCAATGGCTCCGAAAATCCGGAGTACACAAAATTGATACTCGGTGGAAATGATAATCATAATTCATCAATTATGTGTTATTAAAAGTATAAATAAAAATATTTAAGGTAGTTTGTTTCAAATATATTTAGTCAAATGTTTAATTTTTCAGTTTTATTATAATGTAATTGAGTGACTAAAATTTTTTAGTATGTGAGAATAATCCCACATAGGAGAAGGACTATCTTGCATCCAAGAATATAATGTCTAGGTCCTTTCCACTCATAGCCAATTGGTTTTCAATTGGATGATCACAAACTTAACATGATTTCAGAGCTATGTCCACACACAATAGGTTTAAAAGTCACACGTAGTGCTCCACGTCATTCGAAAAAAAACACGTGTTAGGCTAACCATGCGTCCATGCCAATTGATTTTGAGTTGGATGACCACAAACTAATCAGTGTACTATGTGCTCTGGACACTTTGAAAGGATAAAGATCCATGTTTCGCCCGCCCGTATAGTTGTACAGAGAGTTACACAATCTTCTTAAATTAATACAATTGTTGGCACATAAGAGGTTCATGTCACCTTACCTCAGTTACATAGTCAGCTACTCATCTATGAAGATAACTCAGGGTGTGTCACCTAGACGAGAGAAGGATTATCGAAGATGACATAAACCAAGTATAACTTACCGAAATTGTTTTGTTCACATCAACCCAAAGAGTGATGAGATTGATAAGATACATCATGTGAGAGTTGGGCTAACTTATTCATTAAGTTTCACCCTACTACAAATTTCAATAAATTAGTTTATGGGATCGGAACGCGACGTATAAATAATCTTATGATTCAGACATTCAGTGATATATATGAGTGTAGGATATGATACCTTCAGGGGAATGGTTCTCTTCAAGGGGGAACATGTTACGAAGAAAAAGTTTATGCATAAATCACAATGGACTGTGGTGCGTTGTACTTGTTTTCCTCTGACCAATTTTTGTCCCACATTTTCAACAACAAAAAAAAAGTTTTGTCCCACATGATTTACCTCGCAAAACTTCAAGTAGACGCCATATGAGCTCTCCACTATAAATATGGGAGGTAATTTCTAAAAAGGTCAAAATAATATTGAAAATGAGTAGAAAAGCACAAAACATTTGAAAATTATTATTCAGGTCAAAAAATGTGCAAATACTAAACTACCCCTTTTTGTCATTTTGTGTAACTAAATTCTTTTATTTTTCTTTAAACTTTAAATCGATATAACTTTTGTTAGAGATGACGGATTTCTATAAAAATTATATATTTAGAAATGATTTTTCATTAGCTTTCTAACAAGATCCACTTTCAATATTTTTTTTCAAAAAAAAAAACCCAGAAAAAAACGGTGTTTTTTTCCTTTACGTTTTTCTGCAAACGTATTTGCAACATTCTGTTGTGCAAACGTGTTTGCAACAATCTGTTGTGCAAAAGTGTTTGCAAAAATCTGTTGTGCAAACGTGTTTGCAAAAATCTGTTGTGCAAACGTGTTTGCAACAATCTGTTGTGCAAACGTGTTTGCAACAATCTGTTGTGCAAACGTGTTTGCATAATGTAAACTACAAATTGTGTTTGCAAAAAAAATCTGTTGTGCAAACGTGTTTGCAAAAATCTGTTGTGCAAACGTGTTTGCATAATGTAAACTACAAATTGTGTTTGCAAAATATAGATTGCAAACATGATTTATTCTTCCTTGCTAAAACTTTGAGCAACGTCCCAGAACCATTGGATCACAGGGGAACCCGCACTATATCCAGATTTGCTCTCATGTCATCCATTGCAAGCAAAGTAGAACAGTGCAAGAGAAAAATGTCTCAAGTAATTATGACATAAAGAAATGATATCTAGAAATGCAGTAAACTGAGAAAGGGAACTCAAGATCGATGTGTAAAAGCCCACTAATTAATACTTATAGTTCTTTATCGTTGAATATTGATATCAGATCCTGAGTAATCAACTCGTTAAAACCTTTTAAAAATGCAGTAATTTGAGGACGGATAGCAGTTGTTAGCCGATGCTCAGCAACAAGGTTCACATATTGATGTTTATTCTCCTTAGTAACTCGAATATTTCGACCACCAGGAATCAGTCACCTGCATAACATTACCAGATATAAATTTCGAGCACAAATTATCACGCACATAAAACTATATAAGCTCTTTGATATTCCGTAATCACCTCTGCCCTCTCATACAATATCAACTTTTCCTCATCAGCTTCCATGAAAGTCAGGTCTAGTATATCGCTAATATCATTCTACAAAAGCAAGAAAACAGTTGGTTGCGGCTACTTGAAATAAATAGGAAGTGAAGCAAAGTATGCCGAAGGAAACAAACATGGGGAAGGTAAACTACCTCAAGCATCCACTTCAAATATTTGAAGTAATCAGGATCCATAGGCTCAATGTCATGGTAGGTTACTTTGACCCCTAAAATGTGTTTATAAAATAGTGAAGTGAACGTCGAGGAGCTGCCCATCAAACAGTGTCTTCCCAATCTACAAAAAGAACAAGAATGAGTTAAAATCAAAGGTTCACACTGTGGCATCAATGTTATTAAGACTCTAAATGAAACTCTAGGTGATTGCAACATTTCACAAGAAAGAAACGTACCACTCGTCCCACAAATTTGAAGTATGATAAATGTTCTGTTTGGTAGTTAGGGTTTGGCTGAAATGTTGATTCATTGCCAACTGTTGTAAAAAGTAGCGCCCCTTTATCAAAGATAACCCACTATAGACTATTAGACTGAAACCATTGTGCATAAAATATGGCTAAAACAAATAGAGCAAAGAACAAAATTCTTATCTCTCTCAACAAAAACAAGATAGGCATACCGTTACGTCTTCGTAGTAGAAGAGCTCCATTAGAATAGTTCACTGAAATACATAGAAAGTCCTCGAGATCAACATTAAGGTGGGCATGATGTGGTTGTAGTTAACAAGCTTGACGAAGGCTTTCACTCTAAACTTGTTTGATGCTTTCTCAATTGAATCCTTTCAGATCACCTTTTTTCGGTTGTTAGAAATCTCTGCAACCAGGCAATGGCCATAAGGAAGGTCACAAGTTCCCTCATCAAATGATCACAACCTGCATACCAACCCTAAAGAACTATAACAGTCTTTTTCAGCTTCAAAGATTGGCGCGACGGTCACAACTTTCGCCAATATTCGAGAACCAACCTCTTCAAAGTGATACTTGCTCACAGAAATCAACGTGATACTCAAATGCAAATATAAGAAAGTGATACTTGCTCACAAAAATTGGCGTGACACTCAAATGCAAATATCCGACTTGAAGACCAACACATTGTCCGACTTATTTCTTCGTTAGCACTTAGCAGATTATGAAAAAATTGAAATAGATTTTCTGTCTTCCATCTTCAAATCTCTCATCTAACATCTATGGTTGTTTTGTTCTTTACTAAGAATGGTATAGAAAATTCGAACTCAAAATTGATGGAGAAGCTACTATATCAACATAGTTAAAGAAAAGTTCAAATTCTACCTGATATCATAGTGTTCCAAAGAACCACATCTGATTTTGGAATTTCTTCGAACACTTTCCATGCATCTTAAATACCATACCACACTTAGAATACAATTGATCAAACCACTTCCAACAGGAGCGTTTTGATGAAATCCAGTTTTAATAATGCGAAGTGGCAACAATAGTTGTAGGCGGCAATTTATACTCTTCCCCAGTTGTATTATTAACATAAGATTTGAATTTACCAAATTGAACCTTCTTGCATAAAGTTAACATCAGCAATCGATCGATCTTACCAGTAAATTCTCCAAGAGAGAGAGAAATCCGAGTTGATCTTATCTATCTGATCCATCGTCAACAAATTTGGGTTTCGTTTTTCTAGGGTTTGTATCACCAACATCAGACACGAACCTGAACTTAAGTTTTGTTGAATCAAGAAGAAGACGAAGTCGAAGAACAAGAAGCATTTAAGAAGAAGAACTGGAGAAGAATCGCAGAAGAAGAAACCTAAAAATTTCAGATGTTTTTTTAGAGAGAGGACGATTTTAGAAGGTGGGGTTATTTTGGGAATGAAAATAAAAGAAAGTGACCTTATTGATAATTATTAATATTATTTCAAGCTTTACCTAGTATTACACATAAAATTTTGGTAATTTCTACCAAATAGAAAAAAATCTAGGCTTTTTTTATTATTATGATAATTTTTACACCCTAAACAGCCATTTTCCCTAAATATGGGTGCTATACTTTTCATCCAAATGTATCAAAAAAAAAAAAGGGAGAAAGAAGAAAGGGAAAGAAATTAGAACTATTTTGCAATCTCTTTGTTGAGCATTCTATTTTAGTGATTTTCTAAATCTCTCTTTTGCCATACTTTTTTAATTTATCTTTTCTAAACTTCAAAATTACATCAATTTCATATTTATATATTTAGTAATGTCGTGGACCCTGTGGTCATTACGATTATTATACATGTTATACCCTTTTTGTCTTTCAAATCCATATATACAAAAAAGAAACATTCTCTTACAGATTACAGACTAAGACAATTACAAATGCTTATAGATCATCAAACTCGTCACTGAGCTCATCTTCAAGAAATAGTTGGATCAAATTGTCGATAAATAACTCCATGAAGGTATTAATAGTTAAGTTTAGGATAGTTCCGGCTCTATTTCTAGCAGTGGGTGAATAAGTAAAAAGTGCCGAGAATGTTATGGCAGCTAAACAAACCTCTTCTAAGTTTGTAACGTCGTCGAAATCTATTTTTTCAAATAATGTGGTTCCTGTTGCTATTTCCACTGTTATAGTCGCAGCAAGCACTACCTATACACAAACAATAAAATTCATCAACATGAAAAAAAAAATACTAGTACCAGAATTGCAAGATTTAAAAGAGGTAATCTCTACTTGAATTCGTCTTTGATAAGGTTATGATACGTATTGTTGTCCACAACTCTGAACACGGGTATTAACTCAAACAGTGAGGTTCTCGATTCACTAATAAAAACCAGGTGAACCATTTCAAGAAAATTATGTCTCCTTGATACTTGTATTGCTACTATAATGATTGATATTTATTTACCTAATTCGTATTATCTCGAGGGTCACTAAGTTGCTCTAGGCGTATAAGTACAGTTGGGTTAGACTTCAAGCTCAATCATTTGTTTTATTGGTCAGCATATTTCAAGAGAATGAATCTGTAACGCCTTGAATCCGAGATCTAGAGGGCAAAAATCAAGGTCGTGATCACTGAAGCCAAGAGTTGCGGACAACTTTGTGCCCAATCTCTATATCTCTAGTCGTGATTTCATCCTTAACAAAGTTCTCGTTTAGTGACGTATAGAGTACCACAAGTGCGACCGCACCGGACCCCACCGAAACTCCTCACCTCAGAGTAGGGGTGAGCAGCGGTCGGTTGCTGGCCATTTATGATCCGGCCGAAACCGAACTAATCAATGGCGGTTTGGCTAAATCGTCGGTCGAAGCCGAGGCAAACAAATCTTCAGCCGACTTCGTTCGGCCCGGTTCGGTTTGGTTCGATTGAAATCGGTTGGTCGGGCCGGCCGAACTCAATAAACCAAATAAAACGTGAGAAAAATGAAATGAATGAAAATGATCATGTTTAACAATGTAATTCCAATCAAAACGTTAAGAGATAACGTATTCGACACAAAATAACTAAAATCTTTCAACAACCATATATATAAGTGCAATTGTCTTGTAACCGTCATAGACACATAACTAATTTAAAAAGATAAATTTCATACACAAAGGTTAGACAAGTTTATAAAACTTGAAAAGAAGTGTATTTTTCCACAAAAATGTGCCAATCTTTTTTGGATCTTCAATCCTTTTTTAAATACTTATTTATAGTATTATTTCATACAATATATATATATGTATGTATAATAAATATATGTAGTTCGGTCGGTTCGGTTTGGGCGGTTTTCATAATCCCAAGCCGAAACCAAACCAAACTGCGATCAGTTGATCGGTTTTTTCAGCCGAACCGAGCCGAATACTATTCGGTTCGGCCTAAAAACCATTCGGTCTGGTCGGTCCGGCCGACCGTTGCTCACCCCTACCTCAGAGGGTCCCTTTTTAGTAACACTTAGAAACTACTCGTGTTGTCATGCATCTGTAAGCGTATAACAATAAGAAATTGGGGATGTTATTGTCCAGTTGGCACGGAGTTGCTTTGGGCGCATTAGAATTTTCGAGTTCAAATCAAAGAATTAAATTTTGAAATATTTCAGTCAAATGATAGAAATATTTCCATTTCCATGCCTATCTATCCAAACCGAAATTTAACTAAGTTTCTTTTAACAACGGCTTATCGATTAAAATCTCGTACTAGTTTCCAAAATCTCAGCCACTCCATTGGGGTCGGCCCTGACTTCACCACCGAGGCAACGACCACACAATCCGCCATCCACTCAGGCGAACTCCTTATGTCGAAATTCTAGAAAAAAGTGGTCTATGGTGGACATTGGCAGTGGTAGCCCATGATGATGGTGAAGAAGAATCTAAAATGAACAAGAGAGAAAAAGAGAGACTAAACAGAGCATCAGCCTTATTCTATAAACAAGATTCTATTGGCAGTTTGAGTGATGAAATTACCATTGCTAGACGGCCAAAGATGATTTCCTTTTCTTGGCTCTTCCTTGAATTCTCAACATATTCAGGCAATAAACCACAAGAATCTGTCACATCTTTCGCCTCGTTATTCTCGTCATTGACATAATTATCATCAAGAATCATTCTATATGGCTTTCTGAATCCATCTGAACCGTTGGATTTGAGGCTAATAATATCTCGAGGTTGTCGGAGTAGTAAAATCTTCGTGTTCTCGGGAATCGATGGAGATCCAATCTTCGGGATCGGAAATTTCTTCCACCTCCGAAACCCACCACAGAAGATCGCTTGAGCCTCTAAAGCCATATTTTGAACTTGAAAGAGAAAGTGAGTGAAGGTTTTGGAGACAATTGGACGCAAGTTATAAACAAAATGAGGATGACATAAGCCAGTGGGACCCATAATTAACACGTGTCAGTTGCTTTAGGAGCTGCTGTTTTTTCTTTCACGATTGGACAAAGAGGAGTACAAGAAAATGTTTGCCAAGTCTTACACAATAAACCTGCTATGTGGAAGGTTTTGGTTTCCCAAAGAAAATATTTCTATGTACAAAAGTGTCTTCCGTCTGAGTAAGATGTGATCGACTCGAATTGATCATATCATTCCACTCTCTATATAGGCTGACTAATAAGAGCCGGCCACTTCACCATTAGGGTTGTACTCGATTTTAGAAGTCGGGTCAACAAGCATTTTCGTTGGGTTGTAAATAGTAAAGAGGAAAATAAGTAGATGTATGTCACACTCTTCTTGGACATTCTTTATTGTTAAAAAAATTCTCAGAGACCTAGACGTCGTACATTGTACTACCACCTAATTGACAATTGCAAGTCATTCTTCAATCTTCACATTAATATAAGTTATATTATAAGGAGAAAGATTCCTTTAGAGTTCTATAGGACTATTTCAATCCTAATGAGGTATTTTTGTGATAATAAATTTTGATTAGTTATTTTCCAGAAGTTCCAAAAAGATTAAATATAACATTGTAAACTGTAACTTCAACATGCCCATTAAGACTATCAGTACCTTTAAACTAATCGCAGTAGTTTAATTGTTACAAGACACGTCTCCGGCATTCAGACTAGAGAGTTTTAATTTGAACTTGTAAATCATAACAGTACTTTCGTATCAACTTCTATATATTTCGTGATATTTGGGAGGAACATTTCGGATCAGATGAACTCATTTGGACAACGAAAGAGAAACTCCCCTCAAAACTTTTGAGACGTATGACAAATACTTTTTCGTCTATAAAAATTATTTTTTTTCATTGCACAAACTACAGGAAAAAAAAGTTAAATGGTTGCATGGAATAACTACCAATGATTTTCATCTAATATTGTTAATAGTGTTTGAACTTGGAAGTCTAAGCCTTAGTATGATTCCAACAATTTACTTTATCATGCTAGTGATGGTCCAGATTTTTATCATCTTTGACCGAGTCAAAAAGTCAAGGAAAGATCAAAAAATGAACGGGTCAACTAGTATTCAAGTCACTAATGAGATGAATACAAAAGGGTTGTGTCACCTAAGGCCGGAACTGGAACGTACGCACGAGTCTCTTAGGCGCTTGAAGTCATGCTCTGACTTTAAAACCAACTAGATCAACCCGAGTCAATGTTTGTCCAAACTAATTTCTGACCTGATCTAAGGTCTAGGGCAAAGAAGTCAACAAATTAGTAAGGTAAAAC
This sequence comes from Eschscholzia californica, assembly GCF_041429995.1. Lineage (NCBI taxonomy): Eukaryota > Viridiplantae > Streptophyta > Magnoliopsida > Ranunculales > Papaveraceae > Eschscholzia > Eschscholzia californica. The sequence goes on from NW_028238198.1 coordinate 43,422,176, forward strand.
GTTAAAACACACCCGAAAGCCAACTTTCTATATATAATCACAAAATCACCAAGAAGATCTATCAAATCTGAAAGATACGCAAATAAAGAAACTTATTATTTTTACAATTTGGTTCCACCTAAGTCGTTGTTTCGCCACCGCATCATCTCAGTCGATCATCACAGTCGGTTGTCCGACTCTGTATAAAGATAACATGTTCTCCCTGATCAATCATGTAAGATTCAACATCTAAACTCAAACTTTGAATTAAATTATTTAACTGTAAAACCACTTTATAGACTTTAGTATCGGAGAGGTTTCTGAGTTTTTTGTAAATTTTATCTCTTGCAGGGGCGGCCCAGGCCCAAAGCGGCTGTTTTGGGCCCCAACGTAACCAACTTAAAAGAAGGCCTAATTACAGTTGTACATAGCCATTCTAGTTTCTTTTATCCCAACTAAAGGACGGCCCAGGTGTTTGTAATCATAAAAAGGTTCAACTTCATATAATCCAAACAAATAATGGGCTCACACACCAACACTCAAATTTCTTCTCTCTTTTAGGTCATCATCATCCAAATCTCTTTTTCTTTCTTCCTCGTTGTTGTTTAAATTCCCGTGAAAATTTTCCTACACCTCTATTTTGGATGACTTTGCTACGGTATTGTGCTGTCCAAAAGAGAACTCATTTTCGTAGTGAATCTACTCGTATAATATTTTGATGCAACAAAGACAACAATTGTTACTGAATCAGTAATAATTTTTTTTTCAAATTTTTAGTTGTTATTGGATCAACATAAGATTATGTTATTACGTTGTTACACATATTATTTTTATCGCGGAGGCCCCATTTTGAGTTCCGCTTTAAGCCACCAACCGACTTGGGCCAGCCCTGATCCCTTGAATTATAATTTATATAGAGAAGTCCAATGTTTAATTCGTTGAGTCTTATTACCCGAGTAATAACCTAAAGTCACTTTTAGACAACCAATTGGTAAAGGTATAATAGGCATACAAGTCATCGAACGTGATACACTTGCAGGTGCAACTTACTTATGGAAGATGCAAGTTACTCATCAACTTGTAAAATCGAAATGAAACCAGCATGTAGCATGGTGGTACTGCATTTGCCCTTTTGGTTTAGTAGTACATGTGTACTGTAATCAAGACCAGCAAATATTATAATCCAATGTAAGGATATTATATATACAGGAAGAAAATTAGTGTAACAATGTGATTAGTTACATACGAAAACATCAATAATTTACTATAAAGTGTCGATTCTAGTCAATATTATAATCCAAGATGTAGATATATTATATATATGCAAGGGAACAAAAATTATTGTAACTATGTGATTGGACACATACTAAAACACCAATAATTTACTTCATCGAAAAAAATAGTCCACAAAAGTATCATTTCATTAAAGATTCCTTTGGATTGAAGGAAAATAAATATTGAATTCGTACTTACTATCAAACGTAGGACATCTCCAATGCAACACTCGATCTTAAAAATTCTAAGTGCCACATAAGATTTTAAAAAAATTTCCTTTCAAGCTCTCTCAAATGCAAAATTCAATATATATTTGTAACATGATGTTCGGTAGTTAGATAGATATATTTCAATAGGACAATTTATTTGAAATTTAAGTGTTTAAAATTTAGAATCTATTCAAAAATATTAAAAGAAACATTTAAGCATTATGTAATTGTTTTTGCAACCATTTAAAATCAACTCAAAAAATAATCAGCAGACCTTCTGCAAGGTACAACAAGGTGTTTGCATGGCACTGCAAAGTCATTACAAGACTCTGCAAGGTGTTTGCACGACACTACAAGATCATTACAAGACTCTATAAGGTGTTTGCAAGGCACTGTAAGGTATTTGCAAGACACCGCAAGGTGTTTACAATCTATTCAAAATCCAAAGTATAGACAAACATGAAAACAAAAGAAGACAAACATTGATCTAAATGCAATTATCATAAATCACCTTCCATATCATAACCATTCAACAAAATATTTACAAACACATTTATTCATTCATCAAAATATTCACATCCAAGAAACAAATTCAAACATCTTTTTTCGATTTAGATTAACAGTATTTAGCATCTGAAATTACATCAACAACCATCATTCCTCTAAGTTGTCATCCCAAATGGTTGAACCATATTTCTTCAATATCATCGCCCTTTGTATCATTCGAAATAAGCTGACATGCTTATAAATCACAATCGACACCGCAAAGAAAAGACAAGACAAGACATTAAGTTGATAACCATTGAAAATCCTTCTTTGTCTTCGGACGATTTATTGGGTATATCAACATTTCGCACGTCAAAGTTGAACAATTTTAATTGTTGTCTTGCAAAAAACATTTCTTGGGGAAACCAACATTTGCAAACACCTTGTAGTGTCTTATAAAAGATGTTTACGAACAGTTTGAATCAAATTCTTTATAGTGGCAAAGCATTAACATCAAAACATAAAAAAAACTCTTACATTAATCAACCAACATTCTACATGGCGTCTCCAACCATCTAAGCTCTTTGCAAGACACTGAAACTGAGTTGCAAAGAACTGCAAAGTGTGTGCAACGTACTGCAAGCAGTTTGCAAGATACTGCAAATTGTTTGCAAGGCACTGCGAACTCATTAGAAGGCTCTGCAAGCTGTTTGCAAAGCACTGCATCTGGGTTCACATTCATTTTTGTTTTAAAACTCCTTTAGATATATTGTAAGCTTCTTCCAAACTCCTTGCAAAGGCTTATTCTCTTAAGACTTTTATCAAAAACGTAATAGTCAAAGTTGTAACGGTGAGAATAATGAAAACAATAACTCAAAGCCAAAGATCAAGTAGACCAAAAATGACGAACAAAGATGAATGAATAGGCAAATAGATCAAGAAGACCAAAATAAAAAGTCCATATAATTCTAAGTACCATCACAAATTTTAGAGAAATCGTGGATTTAGAGAGGTCAATTACCTTTAATTAGAACGAGAGATGATGGATCGTGTGGTTTTAGAGAGAGAGAAATAGAGAAATTGTGGGTTTAGAGAGAGATGATAGGTTTACTATCTTATGTATCGTAGAGTAAGTGGTAAGTATTTTCTTCATATCGAAACCATGTAGTGCAAATTACGACATAGAAAAATAGTCATCGATCTAACTTTAGCTATCATGAATATGTTAAGGGTTATTTTCCAAATGGCCTCCAACTTTGTGACCAGCTTCCTGTCTGGCTCCCTACTTTAGCAATAATTCCCGTATGGCCCCTCTTTCCGTTATCTTTAACATTCCGTTACTCTCTCTCCTCCATCTCATTTTCTCTCTCTGCCACATCATTTGAGCACGCCACATCATCGTCTTCACCGGCAGGGTCGCCGGCGACCTTCAAACTTTTTCTCTCTCTCTCTTCTATCTTTCTCTAAAAGGAAAAAAAATTCTAGAGAGAAAAAAAAATTTGAAGGTCGCCGGACAGAAATTTGACCGGTCGGCGACCCTGCCGGTGAAGACGATGATGTGGCGTGCTCAAATGATGTGGCAGAGAGAGAAGATGAGATGGAGGAGGGAGAGTAACGGAATGTTAAAGTTAACGAAAAAAGGGGCCATACAAGAATTATTGCTAAAGTTGGGAGCGGCAGGAAGCTGGTCACAAAGTTGGGGGCCATTTGGGAAATAACCCATATGTTAACTGATATAATAGTAGGGCTCTTTCTGTATTTTCTTTTTTCTCTGAATATTATCCCTGTCATGTCAATTGTATTGCTTACCGTAAGTCCACAAAGTCTACTTTAATTTCCGATATGAACTACCAAGGTTGGAGGACAAAAACACATTTTAAGGGTTAGCCACCTACCATAAGACTAGATTAGAATTATAAAACCACTCCTCATCCAAATTGTAGCACTAAATATGATAATTCAACCTCTTGAAACCAGTAGGTGGCGTTTGGGTGGAAAAGGGGGAGGGGGGAATCTTCTGTTTTTTGAGTCCAAAAAGTTGAATGGCTTGTTTTTAGAGTTAACCCCTCTTCACCACCACCACTCCTAAAAGGTGTGTCCACTCCAGGGGCGGCCCTGACTTTTCGGTGGCCCGAAGCGAGGTCTGAAAATGTGGCCCTCTCTACCAAATTGTAAAACGTATAAATATATTTACATGAAAACGATAAGTACCGCAAAATATTTTCATCATATTTATATAACAAAATAATTTTTTTGATAATTACAATCACTGAAATTTTGTTCTTCTTAAATTTTTCGATGCAAAGTCACTAATAATTGTCGAATAATCAAGACTGTCAGCTATATCCTTCTGAATAGATATTATAGCTAACCCGTTTAACCTTTCTTCTGACATAGTAGATCGAATATAAGACTTAATCAACTTCAACTTAGAAAAACTTTTTTCTGCAGAGGCAACAATAACTGGTATCGTTTACATAATTCTATAAGAATCTCATGTGTTCGGTTAACAACCTTTCATATCTTTCAAAAAATCTAGTACTTCAGTTGGTCTTTTGATCTCATTTGGTAAAAGACGCTTCAACATTTTCAGTTCAGAAAATAAGTCTAGTCCGTCTATTTCATATGACTCATTATGCTTGAAAAAGGTTTCAAGGCGAACACATGAATATCTCAAATCACCATCATCTTGGGAGTTTAACTTTTTTAACTCAAACAAAAAACTAAATATTTCTTTGTATTTCTAGTTTGCTCGAATATGCTCTTAAATGAAGAAAGAGTATGGTCTAATATGTATATGTAATAATTAACTCTAAATGCTTCTTCAAGTGACATTGATGGATCTTCACACGTATTCTCGTCAAACTGTTTCTTTCCTGAATAATACGTTTTCCCCAAAATGTTGTTTCAACTCCCATTTTAATTGCAATCTCTTTAGCTTCAACCACGCCTTCTTCAAATCTCACTTCTCTGTAATCTTCAAGATAACGAATGAGTCTATTCAATTTCTCTAATGCAACATCAATATCCATATCTTCAGCTTGAAGTGTTTTGCTAACAGAGTTTACCGCAAACAATATATTATGCCAAATAACCATGCTCAAAAGGAGATCAAAATTTTCAAAGTCTTGTTTTAATATATTTTTGGTATCATAAATTGCTTTTGAATCATCACTTGTCTCCGCCAATTCTTCTAAAGCTTCTCGTAATTGTGGAGCTTGAAACCTAATGTCTTGGTGGCCCTTTTTACTTAACATTTTTTAAATAGGTTAAGCTTCTCGTAATCATAACTTGTCTCCACCAGTTTTTGAATCAACACTTTCTACTCTACTTTCACATAAATCAAACAAACTGTTGGGCCCACCATCTATTTAAAGATCATCAAATTTGGTGACCCTTTTTACTTAACATTTTTTTAAATGGGGCCCTTATAGTTGTGTTAGAGAGTTGGACTTCTTATATATTTCTTACAGATCTTAATGTCTCGGTGGCCCCTAAAAGCTGGTGGCCCGAAGCGACGCTTTGTTCGCTTTGGCCCAGGGCCACCCCTGGTCCACTCCTGCCAAAAGTTTAAACAAATGAGAGATTTGGAGAAAAAATTGAGAATTTTTTTAGTTTTCCTTTAGAAAGATGAAGTTATTGAAGAAGGTGAGGATAGAGAGAAACATGGAGGTGGTGTGGAAGAAGAGGGGTTAAAACAAGGCTTTAAATTTTTGGACTCTAAGGGCCTGTTATTCGTTTAGACATTTTTACTAGATTTTTTTTGTTCCGGACTTCCGGAGATCTCATAACTTCTAAGTGTTCTGGCACATAAATGTCCAAAACTTTAAAGGTTCAAAAACTTTAAAGTTTGAAACTTTTAAAAGTCCGGGACATTAAAGTTTTTAATCATTAAGTTCGGAAACCTTTTTATTAAAAACTTTGAAAATCAGGAGATTTTTTTTTATTAAAATCAAATTATATTATTTCAAATCTTAGCCGTCCAAACTAATGTTTGATATTACAATGAACGTTATATTATTATTTTAAGAGCTAAACTTGATTTTAGAATGAACGTTCAGGACGTTCCCATATTATTGGCTATAAACACATAGACGTCTTCGACTCGCGTAAAAAGAATTAAAAGTAAAAAAAAAATCAATTGCTTATATGAAAAAATATTTTATTTTATAAGAGGTGGATGCTATGGAGACAAACAAATTATATTAGGAGTTCGGGGGGGGGGGGGGGGGGGGGAGAGAGATTTGAGATAAGGAGAAATCAACAACATTAAAGAGATAAGAAAAAAAAACATTTTTAGGTACATCCAAAGTAGGAATTCAAAGATCCACCTGTTTAGGTGGATCTTTGAATTTGACTAATTTATGAGTAAATTTGTCTCGAAAAGTCCTTGGGCCAGATCTTTGATTAAAAGTTCTTAATTTTTCATAAAAAATGAATAACGCGTTCTTTTAAAATTCTTAAAAAATGATCTAAACCAATAACACGAAACTTTAAAGTTCTTAAATAAAGGTATGAACCAATAACACAAAACTTCGAAGCTCTTAAAAAAAGGCCGACACCAATAACGCCAAACTTCAAAAGTCTTAAAAACTTTGAAGATCTGTTAAAAGGTCTTAACGAATAACCCCCACTAAGAGAAAAGCTCTCCCACATTTTTCTTCGATCGAAATCGTCAGATTCCCCGCAACCAAAGGTATATTCGTGAAGCCGCAGCCTATATAGTTTCCCTGTACGCTGCAGTTCCCTGTAAGCTGCAAACAAGCTTCCATCAACAAACAAGGGAATCCATCCAAACATGAAACTTAGAGCCAGCAAAACACTTTCCAAACTAACCCAATATTTCAAATAGACTACAAAATGGAGAGAGGTCGTCTAGTACTCGAAGACCTGAAATAGAATGGCTTCTTAAAAATAGAGTTTCAAAGTTGAGTTTTCGTGGAATATAACTGAAATCGGTAAATGGGCTAATTGACATTGAATGGATACTAAAAGTAAGGGTTACAGTTACTTGTATAGTTGCATTACCATAAAAAGGTTAACTTCCCTCAACAACATTGATCTTTAGTGCACCAATTGAGTTACTATCACTGCAAATTCAAAACCGTCATGTCATATTAGAAAGCTGATTTTTCATGGGCATAATCTACCAAAACAAGCAAACTCCCATACAGTACCTTAAAATTTTAGACGAAAGTGACAGTACGAACAGGACACCACTGTTTTTCAACACATATTAGTAAGCTGTTCAGGCATCCTGTAACGAAACCAATTATAGACCATTAGACAGTAACGAGATCTACTCAAAAGAGTATGCTTGCACCCTGCCTGTCGGGCCATCATCTGAATGAACCAAGGGCTGACATATTGTGACAAGGAGCCCCTTCCGAAAACTCATCCCTCATATTCTGACCCCTCACAGGTAGTGTATATGACAAGAATAAGATAAAAGTCGGATAAAGTAAGAGCCAGACCAAATGGAGTTGTATGTACTAAGTTCTAACCTCAAGGGTTAAGCAATAACAACACTAGTTTGAGGTACTTCAATAACTCTTGGCTGCTCTTTGTATAATAAACGAGGTAAACAACGGAATGGTATGACGAGACAATCCTTTTTGACGATGCCAGTCCTGAACAGATTGTGAATCATGGAAGGTTATTTGGCACCATAACTTCTCTCTGACCATATACAACGTATTTCTCTCCTTAGAAGTGGGGTTCTTTACCCGACACTGCAGATTTTACTAGCACTTAATATCTCGATCTATCAGTGTAGTGTCAAAGTTGCACCTGAACATACAAAACTTTGCCAGGTATAAAAGCTCATTTGTGCACATTTAGATTATTTCTTACTGAAAGAAGGCCTTTCTTTCTGATTTCGTCATGCAACACAGAGATCTCTGATGCATTTTTCTGATTTTCATAACCTCTTATAAGTATATCATACACTGCTCGGTCTGGTTCAATGCCTCTTTTCAACATATCATCCAAAACCTGTCTTGCTTCAATCATAAGCCCTTTATTAACTAGACCCCAGATGAGGGAGCTAAAAGTGAATAAATCAGGATCGATACCCTCCTGAACCATTGCATTTTTAAGCCTAAATGCTTCGACTAAATTTCCTTGCTTGCAGAGCCCAATAATCCGTGAAGTGTATGGATACTTGTCAGGAATAAAACCTTTCCCCATCATCTCCTTAAAAACCATCTCAGCTTCACACAAAAGCCCTTCCTTGCATAGCCCATCTATGAGTGCAGTATATGTTATTTCATTTGCTTTTTCTGTGCAGAAATACTTTTTTGCTTCCTCTACGAGCCCATTTCTGCAGAGGCCATCAATTAGAGATGAAATTGTTACAACATCAAGATCAAACCCTTTAGCCAGCATTTCCTCATATACCCCCAAAGCTGCTTTCAGATCGCGCACTTTAAAATGACCATCTATAAGTGTTGTTAAAATCATCTTATCTGCACCCAATCCTCTCTTTTCCATCTCTTCCCGAATCTTTGTTGCTTTGTCCAATTGCCCTATGTTGCATAAGCCCCAAACTACTGCACCATAAGCAGCGACATCAAGCTTTATCCCTTGGAATTCCAGTTGGTTTAGATATTTAATTGCTGAATCAATATTCCCTTTCTTAAATTGACCATATATCATTGAAGTGTAGACGGCCAAATTGGGTTTAACTCCATTTTGTAACATATTCGAAAACAAACATTCTGCTCTTCCCAACATTCCCTGCTTACAAAACCCATCAATCAGTGTGTTATAAGTGATCACATTTGGGAAAAGTTTCAATTCCAACATTTTATTGTACAATTCAAACGCAAGTTCCATGTTCCCATCCTTGCAATGACCATCAATTAAGGTAGTAAATATAATCAAATTAGGAGATATACCAACATTATTCATGTCTTTGAAAAATGAGTAACTCATTTCCAAATTTCCCGATTTACTAAACATATTGATAAACGTACCATAAGTAACCACAGTCGGCTGGTAATACTTCCACATAAACCCCAAATACATAAAAGCTTCCTTTTCCATTTTGTGCTTACAAAACCCATTAATCAAACTGTTAAAAGTGATAACGTCGGGCTTATACTTCTCAATGAAAATCGAATTCATTAGCATCGAAGCTTCTACTAAATCCCCAACCTGGCAATACCCGTCGATTAGAGTGTTATAAGTAATGATGTCAGGTTGACAACGTATTCTTGGCATTGTCTCCAAGAAATTTTTAGCCGTTTCCATGTTTCCAACTTTACAGAAAAATCTAATAATTGAATTGCAAGATGAAAGATGAGGAAGATACCCTCTTGAGATCAAATCAAACAGGATTTTTATTGATAGATCACAGCAGTTCGAGGTACTAAGCTGGTGGATGAATGTGTTGCAGGTCCATGGATCACAGAACTTTTCGCTTCTCTGAAATGATTTTACTGTTCGCATTCGAGCAAAGAAGTATAAGGCTTTTCTTGTCATGGATTTCGATCGAGCCAATGCATCTTCTCCTTAGGATTAAGTTTAACTATAAATCGAAAAAATATGGTGTAAATGCTCTGCAAAAATGAAAATAGAAGTCTGATGTAAGATTTATACATATGAATTGCTACAATTTTACAGGCGGGAGCTTTTACAGTTGTTTCACCAATGATCAAGATTAAGACAACAAGAATGATTTGATAATAGTTCTTAATTAAACTATACTCTTTTATGCAAACAAAATATCAACTCTAAGCTACCTTACTACGAGGATTGCTCCCTCTTTATCAGAAAATAACAAATTCCTAAATAGAAACCCAAATCTAATCTAAATGAAAAAGTAATGCTAATAAGTAGAAATACAAGTCATAACATAAACTAATCTAATATATAAAATAAAAATCATAATATAGACCCATCAGGATATCCTAATCTGAAACAAAAGTATGGGTGTCGGCTTCATCAACGGTTTCATCATGGGGAAGGTTTATGACCCTTGCACTCAATTTACATCAGATATTCATGTGTATGCATAGAGATAAATTTTTTTTTGAAAATATAGAGATAAAATTAATTTACTTCTCTAACTAAAAAAGGAACTACCAGATACAAGAAAACCTATTATTTCATGACCATTCTCTCACGAAGAAGATCAGCTCTGTCACAAAAAAAATATATGTGTAGTACTCTGAAATTTTAAATCGTGCGATTTTGTATTTGCACATAAACATTTATTATATAAAACAGAAGGGAAAACGATGACTGGGACAAACATCCTTATTTAATTATGCATATTGTCTAGAAGCCCTTCTCAAAATTTAAAATATAGTCCTTCATAGAATTAAAGTTACCTATTTAAAAAACAATAATCCTTTCCTTATAGTCCTTCGTAGAAACAAAGTTACCTATTTAAAAAACAATAATCCTTTCCTTCTTAGAAATAAAATAACTAATTTAAGAAAAAAAGAGACAAAATAAATTTCAAGGGTTAAAAAAAGAAATTAAAATCTCTCTCTCTCAATAAAATAATAACTAATTTAAGAGAAAAGAAACAAAAAAGTATTACAAAAAAATAATAACTAATAAAAATCTCTCAATAAAATATAACAATAAATTTCGTAACATTTGATTGATACAAGTATCGTCCGTGCCCTAGGGCACGGGATATACCCTAGTAGTTTTCCAATTCTAGATACCATGAAGAGATTAAGAAAGGCAAAGGGGTTTCTGAAGAACCTAGTTTAAATAAATCAAAGGGAAGTGAAAAAAAAATCAGAAGATAGGAAATTTCTATTTGATGAGGATAATGATGATGATGAACTCATAGTTCTGAAACATTGTCAAAATCCAAAAATTAGGAAACATATTATTAGTATTAAGGAAATCAATAATATTAGCTCTGATGAAGAAGAAGAATAAGATAAATGGAGATGCAGTGGCGTGGATTTTAACTGGATACTATTGCCTCCTTGTTTTTGGAAAGGTTAAATCACATCTGATTATGTGGGGTCATCTACTTTATTTTCTCCTCCTATTTTGTATTCTGTTTAGTGGCCTTGTCGAGTTCTCTTTGTTTTTTGTCTAGTCTTGTTACCACTTGTTCTTCAACCGATAATATTAATGATCTGCGATGTCTCTTACTTGTCTCTTCTACCACTGATTTTAGCTTTTCGTTCTGAAATTTAAGAGTGTTTAATTTGTTATTAGCTAACTACAAGTGGAGTACTTAGTTAGCTAGAAATTTTAAGTAATCTCTTCATGTTTTATATTTTAAACTTAAGCATGTCTTTCACGTTTCATACGTTGTCAAAAGTAAGTTTTTCTTCGCATATCGCCTAGACGTATCATACACGTACGCCTAGACGTATCATACTCGTACTCATCCATATGGAAGAGAAACATCTGGATTTGAGTCAAGGAAAAAACGCCTAGACGTATCATACTCGTACTCATCCATATATAGCTCCCTTTTCTTTACTAATTACAGCATATCGGCTTTGATTTTATAATCGATTAACAGAAGTTTTGAACCATATTGGGTTTATTATGGGCCTCTAATATAAACATTAAGAACTTCAGAGGATAAGTTTGATTATTTCAAATACCTACAAACATAACCAAAATGCCACACTCAAGATTAACTCTGTATATAAAGTACTACTCAACCAATATAAAGCATCAATAATGGTGTTCTTTTAAGTTAAATTATCAGCTTTTGACTTCATACCTTAGACAAATTAATGAATCAAAATATCGTAAGAATCAATCATGCATTATCACAGATTCAATTCAACAATCAAATACAATTATAAAATTAATAATTCAATCAATCAATATTCACCAAGAACCTAATATGAATAGATGATTGTATAAAAAGAAATTCAAAACCAGAATATCGTAAGAGATGCGATAAAGGTAGTACCTTTACTACTTGATGAGCAAATAATCCCCAAAATGAAAACCCTAACAAGTAAGTTGAGTGGTAACCTCTGTCCCAGTCTCCCTCTTCCTTCGACTTCCAAAACCCCAAAGTAAAAAACCCTAACTAGGTAACCTACCGAAATCCTTTTCTCCACCCCCCAATTACATTTTAAACCCATACGTAGAACCGACCCGGATCGTTTCAACCCGACCCGAACGACCCGGATCTTCTGGTCATGTCTTATGTTCTTCGATTCAAGAGAGAGAAAATAACGAAACAAACCCAAATACAGACATTCAATATCAATTTAAGAGTGAACCCTAGAATTCGTGGCGACCAATCTAAAGAAGAGGTATGTCTTATTTCATTATCCAATTTAATCATAAACATTATTCATCTACACCTCATTTCTAGATTTCTAGGTTTTTTTTCCTGATCTACTTGATTTATGATTTATAAACATCTATAAATTGTCAGGATTCCACGTTTTTGTAAAAAATGATCTTGTAATTTTGGAAGGATATTGATTAGGTCGTCAATTGGGACTAGGTTGATAGTGAGATTGTTCTATAAAAGTTGTTCAAGATGATGGTTGAGGATCTTGGAATTGAAGCTAAAGAAGCTGCTGTCCGAGAAGTTGCTAAATTATTGCCTCTTCCCGAACTTTTAGCATCAATTTCTTCGATCAAGTCAGATTACATTACTAGACAACAGGTATCTCAAATTTCGCTCTTTCTGAATTGTGTTTTTTACCTAAAAACTACACATCTTGGGAAAGAAAAGTTAAACTTTGGCATGCAAATCAAACATTGCTCTAATTTTCCTTGTTCACAGTTCTAGTCTGAACTCTGGAAAGAGTTGGAACATCTGAGTCACTTAGGTTTTCATCACATTTAAAGGAACTAGTTTGCATTTTATGGAATAAGATTTGTTAACAACTATAAAGAAGAGTTAGCGTTTTCGGTGTGGGAGAAAATGGGTACTCTCAAGTCCCCTCGAAAAATAAGAATAACTTCGCATGAAACAAATTTTTCTAAGTTCATGAAGATACGAAGGCGAAGAAGGGGCATTAGTAACGGAGGGTCGATGAGAATAGCGTAGATGGTTTGAATGCTTACCTTGAAATAAGTTACAACTTCAGATGGGGTAGGATGGCATATTAGGTCCATAACTTTGATAGGTATAGGCCACCAGTTCGGTGTTCGATCAATCTCTTTGTGGCACAGACGATACAAGAGCGAGGGGTTATGATTTTAAAGCATATTATTTCCTCGGTCAGAATTGACAAGTCAATACCAATTTGATGTGATCCTAATAACAATATGAATACAGTTGCTGACAAATCTAGGCTGAGAGGACCCTGATAATATGTGATATTTGTGGGCAAGCATTTCAAGAAGATAAGGTTTGATGGTTTACCATGCATGTGTCAATTGGTGCGCATGAGAGGACCCTGATAATATGTGAAAATCTAGGCTGTTATTGTCATGATGTTTCTTATACTTTGTTATCATTCAGATTCACAAACCATATTTGTTCTCTGGCATGCACCGCCAGCGCCAAGCCCCCCACTATTATTTGTTGCATGCTAGTATGTATGCAGATTACACATGCCCACCATATATGCAGTAGGTGATGAAATGATCTTTCAGTTGGATCATAATAGTATAATATGTTGACTTCTGCTAATTGAAAGTTGTAGGTATCCTAATTTTGTGTACTGAATGTTGCTTCTTTTCCACGTTGTTAGGCTAATGATGCACAACTTAGTACGATGGTTGCAGAGCAGGTACAGATTTCTTGCATGTTAAAATACAGCTTCTAGTGTCGATAGAATCTAGTATTATTATTAGGGCGCTGCTATTGACATCTGACCTAATGGATCTATGCGGGCGGGTCTATTAGCAGGCGGCATTTTAGACTTTCTCTGCAAGCACGCGGTTGGAGAACAAGTGCCCGTTGACCTAATGTGAAGGGTAACACCATGAGATCGGTTGTTACCCTTTTGAATAAAATCGCGCCCAACCAGTTCATCTTCTTCTTAGCGCCCGTCATCTTCTTCCTCCTCCATTTCTCTTCTTTTTCTTACAATTTTTAGTAAGACCCCTGTTGTTCTTCGTTTTTAGTGAGTTTGCTCACCCTAAAATCTTAATTATTCTGACTAGACCAGTTCGGCTGCTTGTGATATGAAACGGACTATCTAGTCCGAATGATTATATATGTCTCGGACTGTCTTGTCCAAGACATATAGGCCAAGTACTGACCCCTCACCTTGATTTACAACTACTCGGACTCCTCCATTTTTTTCTTTTTCTTCTTCCTCAAAACTCCAACTTTTGAGATTTAAAACACAAGAATCGATACCATTAAAACCTTATAAATTGATACTAAAAACTCAAGAATGAATACGAAAAATAATCCAAGAACAAGAACGACAACCCCACCGTTTTTGTTCGGACTGGTTTGATTCGAGAATCCTCATAACTCCAGGATTGTCCCAACCGAAAGTTTCGTATCAACCCTAGTCCGAACAGAATTGTTGGGGTTGATCCGACAATCCTCAAGAACTTTCGGTGAGGATGGTCCGAAAGATCTTGATGGTTCTCGGATCACAGCAGTCCTTGAAATCCTCAAGAACAGAGAAGCTAGAGCGAGAAAGATAGAAGTTGGAGAGAGAGAGAACTGAAAGAGGAGATGGGTTGAAGAAAACCCACTGTCAAATCCGGGTGCCGAGAGAGTGCGGGTCAAATGAAATTGACCCCAGTCAAACCAAAATCAGCTTGCTAAGAGCCATTTTCCCGAATACCCATAGCAGCGCCTTTATTATTATTATTTTATTTTTTGGGTGTTATTTTTTCAAATTTCAGATTGTGAATCGAGGTTTTCAAGTTATAGGGCCAATTCAATCGAACTTTTCTATTCATCTCTAAGCGGACTGTTTCTTTTATACAGGTCGAACAGGCACGTTCTGGGCTAGAAGCACTTTCCTTATCTCAGAAGACTATAAACAATCTCCGTGAGAACTTTATTGGCATTGAAAAGTATGTCTTGTTATGTGGTTTAGTACAAGTATGGGTTATATATGTTTTGTTTCTTAATTTTTAAAGTTTCAGAATGATGCTTGTCTTTCTTGCTTTTGGATAATAGAGACATTCACTGTTTATAAATATGGTTTTCTGCTTCAAGGTGGTTTGATTTGAAAAATAAAGGTGTCACCTTAAGCCGATAAAGGGCGTACATTTTTGCAAGAAGAAACCACACAACGCACACATAAGAAAGAAAACATGACATAATTTGCTACTTATTACAATAATGTACATCACATTTAGTTTTAAGTGTTTTAAGAAATCAATGTTGTACATGTTGTAACTCCAAGTAATATAAAATAACACGCTAACACCAAAAAGCTAAATCAAAGTATTCCATGATATCTTGATGTCATTAGTAAATTTATACGCCTCAAGCTTCTTCCTGAAGTTTTACAAATCATTAATCTAGGGTATTCTATTATTTTTCTTACTTGTATCATTCGTGAGATGTTTCCACTATAGGCTTGCTGGTCTGTCACTTTTGTTAAAACTAAAAACCAAAATTTGCTCTATTTTGATATTTCTGTATGAGTTTAAAGTAAAAGTTCTTACAAGTTATATCTTAGACCAAAATATAAAAAAGAAAATCAGTTTTTTCCCAGAGTAAGAAGTGTATTCCTCGTACACACTAAGGCCTACCATGTAAGATGTGCGCCTCACATGTGAAACTTGCAAGTCTCACCTGCTTCCTTCAATGTTTCGGTTTTGAAGCAGAAACCCACCATTTCGCCTCAAGGCCTATGACTGTTTTTGTGACCTCGGGTACCAGCATAACCTAGATCAATTTCTGTTTGTTTCTTGTATCTTTTATGCATCTAGTTACTAGATTTGATGTGACTGAACTTTACCTATCTTTGTGGGTGTTATTGTATATGTTTATCTGACACTCTTATGTATCAGGCTATGTCAAGAATGTCAAACATTAATCGAGAATCATGATCAGATAAAGCTTTTGAGTAACGCGAGGAACAACCTTAACACAACTCTAAAGGTTTGAATAGTGAACTACTTATATTTAGTTCCTATTTCTATATTTATTTTCTTTCCTTTTCCGCTCTTCCTATATCTTTGCAGGTTTTGCTGAAATGAACAATCTTAGTTACATGTATTTGTTATATGATGAGTAATTACAGGATATCTTAAGTTATGGGTATTATTTTAGTCTTGGATGTTGGTTACTAGTTTAGCTAAACTTCCTGTTTTGCGTAGGATGTCGAAGGTATGATGTCCATTTCCGTTGAAGCAGCTGAAGCAAGAGACTCTCTGAGTGATGATAAAGAACTTATCAATACATACGAGGTGTCCATAAAGAACCTGAACTTCCTCGTTAACTTATCTTATGAAAGTTTTTTTTTCCTGAAACGTTAAACACTAGGTACATGTAACATTTTTGTTTTATTCACTTATATTGAGGTAGAGGTTAACAGCACTTGATGGAAAGAGGAGGTTCGCACTAGCAGCTGCATCATCTCATAAGGAAGAGGTGGGAAGACTGAGGTCAGAATGCTATTACTTTCACTTGTATCATTAATATACGTTGAGGTTAGATATTTTTTGATACAGAATTTACACTGCCCAGTAAATTTTGTGACCTTGACATTTCTCTCATGTACTTAAAAGAGTTCATTTTATTGTCAGAAATGAAACTAGGCCACTCTTTTATCCATTTTGAAGCTCTCTGAAAGAATAGAAATATACAGTATCTATTATTTGCTTCTCCTTCGTGTTTTGACCAGACATGTGTAGATAACCTTGTAATATCGACATGTTTCCATTGCTCAATCCATTTATTAGGCATAACTTCATGTTTCCATTGCTCAATCCATTCAGTGTCTCTGCAATCCCATGTGAGCACCAATAAGACCATTCTTAAGCCTGGTGCTAGTCTATCTATTATTTGCTTCTCCTTCGTGTTTTGACCAGACATGTGTAGATAACCTTGTAATATCAACATGTTTCCATTGCTCAATCCATTTATTAGGCACAACTTCATGTTTCCATTGCTCAATCCATTCAGTGACTCCGCAATCCCATGTGAGCACCAATAAGACCATTCTTAAGCCTGGTGCTAGTCTATCTAATATGTGAATGGGTCTGTGAATGTGAGGTCAAATGTTTCTAAAAGTTATAACTCGCTGTAGTTAGCCGTGTCATATTGTTTTTCATTTTGCGGACCCATGCCCAGGCCCAGCTAGTCGAAATAATCTATGGTCATTTCTTGTATCATTGACTTCTTATAGTTAAAACAAAAATGTTCATTGAGTTTCTAAATTGAAGTGGTAATTGTAGTTTCCCGCTTGTTTACACTGAAATGACCCACATAACTAAAATATTTTGGTTGTTAGAAACGTGTTCCACGGAGGTGTGTTCATTTCTAGGAATCAGATCCGTGTATTCCGTTAAAGTCCTACAAAGCGAAACTTTCTGTCCGGTTTAGTTAATAGGCCCAGATGTGCATGGAAATAAAATTGCAATCAAACAATGGGAAGTAGCAGAACTCACCTATTTTCATGGAACTGAAGGCACTATCTAACTCGATGAACAATATGTTTTGACCAAAACTTGGAAAAAAATAGCAAGAAAGTTAATAGTAATACAAAGTTAGTTCGACCAGAAATTTTTGAAGAAAAGGGAAATTAGAGCTGACTACATGTAAGACCTATGCACCTTAGTAGCTCTAGGTAAAGAATTGGAGAATAATCAAAATCTAAAACAAATCTAGAGAGCCAGATACACATGCCTTTTAGCTTGTAAGAATACTTGCACCTTTAGGAACTTAATGTTTTGATACTCTATCCATGTTTTACAGCAAGATTATATCCTTTTAATTGCTTTCTGTTTGATTACTGAATCAATAAATGATTTATTTTTGTTGTGACTGCTCACTACTCAGTAGTATATCAGTGACTGATTTACTTCATCTATTATAAATAAGTAAAAATGTTTCATTCTTTTAGGTGTTACTCCTAAGTCCTAACCAGCTAATAACTCTTGAGAGCAGAATCTCTTATGTGTTTCTTCATATTGCTGATACTGATTAGCCTCAATCTAAAGTAACACCCCTAGTTTTTGCATTATACACACAAGAAATGGTCTAGAGTATGATTTTACAGTTAGGAGGATGCTATATTCCTCAAGTAGATCAACCTCACAAAGATATGAAGAATTAGATAATGTTTGATCTCATGCATATTATTTGCTGAACTTATGTGAGTTTGTAAGTATTTCCACTCTAACGAAATATCTCCACGAAATATTTCGGTTTCTAGCAAGATCGAAATCTATAGGAAGCAGAAATTTAATACTTTGGTTCTTTGGTCCGAAAAACGTAGTCCCATTCTAGAGTAGGTTGTATATCTTGATCTTGTAAAAGAATTAACCATGCTCTTAAGTACACAATACACAATCTTTAGTTGTTTCTTTTCAACGGTGTATAGTCTGGCAAGCAAAGGTTGTCCAATGTCATATTGAATAGTTTTAATCGACTCGCCTCTTATTCTTGCCCATTTTAGAGAGTATTTTGAAGATGTAGATCGGTCTTGGGAGACATTCGAAAAGACATTGTGGGCCCACGTCGGCAACTATTATAAGCTTGCGAAAGAAAGGTATTCTTTTCATTGATGACATATTCACTATCAAGCATTTTGTTTATTTGTTTCAAGGTGGCACTGGCCTCGAGATATTCAATTCACATTTTTGGCATGCTTGATATTTAATCAAGTACCCAATTTGCATAGTAGCTCCTAAGGTGACTTGAGCATTGCTCCCTCCATACTTTCTGTTATGCGGAATGGTGTAAGTGGTTGTGGGGTAAGCATATCACAGATCAAATAATGTAAAATTCAAAAAATAAATAAAAGCAAAAAAACATTGTTAATCATTATATGTAAATATGTAGAGCATCACCAAGAGTCCAAGACACCAAGAAATAAAATAAGTAGTTTAAGCATATTAAAGTCCTGCAATAGTGTCGCTGCCAAATAATTGTCACAACGGGAGTTTGAACCTTCAATTATTAAGATTCAGACACTGACCTTCTAGCCCAATAGTTGTGCATACTCTCTAATGTCATGTCCTCGTGGAATCGATTCCTTGGACTACGGCTTAGCATCTTGAGACATCGCACGTAGTAATAGGTATAAATCCTTAAAACACAATCTAGGAATTAATCGTACTTTTTTTGGACAAGGACGAGAAAATTGTATCAATACTAAGTGGTAATTAGTAATTACAAAGTAGGAGTCAATCATACTTTAAAAGGCCTATCCCCTTTGTCAGTCTGGGTTGTTGAAATACACGTAAAGGTCTAGACCAAGTTCGATTTCAGCAACTAAATTAAGAAAATTAGGAGATTGCAAATGGGATAAAATACCTGGAACTAATGGGAGAAAATAAGGAAGTAAATAAAACTGAAGTGGCGAACACCTTCTTGGGTAGCTAAAGTAAAGAAAATTACTAGCACTGAGCATAAAATTTTCCAGATATTATTGACATCACACAGAATAAGTATTTTGAAGTCTTCATTCACACCAGAAATCCAGAATAAGTAATCACTCCATAACATGTGTTGTGCCAATAATAAATCTTTATCTTGAGCATATTCCAATTAGTAATTTTGTATATTCTAAAAACTTATAACGATGATTAGTGACTGCCATTCACCTTCTAAAAATTAATTTTTGTAATTGAAAACAAATTAGTGACTTCTTGAAAAACAAATAACAGCCTATAAATATTCTCTTTGTGCATGAAAATAATTTATTGCATAGGAGGAGGAAGTTCAGTTTGACATTTTTGTCTTGTTTGTTGTGTACTTCTGTTGGATGATTATTTATATGTACATTTTGCTCATTTTGTAGCCCGCAGACATTGGTGCGTGCCATTAGGTATGTTTTTAACTGTTTTTTACTATTAATGTGGTCCATGTCTCCATGATATGAATAAAAGTTGAATTTTTCTTCTTTACCTATTTTTCCTGTATTTTAAATTCATGCATTTGATAACTTTATAACACGATACTACATTCTTCTAATTCAAATCTTAGAATTGGTGTGACTTGTGAGTCTAAAGTTTATCACGTCCAACAAAATTTGGAATACTGCCTTAATTGAGAAGTGAAGAAGTTTGCACGCAAGTGGGTTTGCAGGAGGTCTTTTGCCTGGATGTTGAAAGAACAAAGATGGGAAGCAACAAAGAAAGACCAAAGATTAATGTTGAAGTTCTTGGGACTTGGGAGGGGACTATTACTCTTATTGGGTATTTGGTGGGAATACGGGAACCTTCTTGCACGGAAGATACTTGTTAAGAATGAATTATGTGGTTAAAAACATGTAGAATAGGAGGTATAGCAGAAGTATTGATGGATGTCTTTGCTAGCCATTATTTGAAGCATTTTGTTTCACCTATTTAGGGGTTAGGACATATCTTGGTGTCTATGAAAGGCTCAAATTAACGATTAGTGAGGAACTACCTCACTAACTCACTTGTGAACTCTATCAGAGATTAACTCAACCAACCCCAAATCCTAGCCGATTTGAGAGTCCAACTACATGAGCCTCACATATTGGAATTGCGAACTAAGAAGTAACGAATTCTTCCAAAGTTGTGCTTCCTTCAAATTTAAATAATAGGATCACGTTCTTGGTAAATTTCATCAGAAGTGCAAATGTAAAGCATAATCATTTTCAACCTATGATTTTGTTTGTCCTACTTTTCAGTATAATTACCTTTTAAGTAAAAGAAAAATGTGTCTGGAGGATGGATCAGAAATCTGAAACCTAGAGTTTAGGTTACGTCATCCTTTCTCGAACTTACTCAAATTAAGATAGCATGATTAGCTAAAGGTGAGTCCTTATTTGAACATTTTAATCATCAGATGTTAATGAGATATAGTTTGATACTTTGATGTCATTTAGTAATTAGTATTGGGTCGAACCATTGATTGGGTTTAGTAACGAGTATGTGGCAGGCATTTGAATTTTCTATAGCTTCAGTTTGATGCTTCTCCCCCTCTCCATTCTTTTGTCAGGGTAGTTGAAATGCAAGAAATCCTTGATCAACAGCTTGCTGAAGAAGCAGCAGAGGCTGAAGGAGCTGATGCCATGGCAACTGTTGCAAATCCTCGCAGAAATGCCAAGTAATTTGTTTGTAGTTATATTAATCTCTCAATGGAATTGGCCTGATGATGTATCTTTTAACCATCTTAGGTCCTTGTATAATGGTTAAAATGGTGATATACCCTTCATTTGTTGCACTTTTTTATATCCTCCAAGTACTTTTGTTGTTTAACATAATCCTGCTGTGTACATTGTAATCTGCAGAAAGACTACAAATGCAGTTGCTTCTTCAAGAAACCTAACCCAACAAAAGTTAAAGGCTCAGGGAAAAGGTTACAAGGATAAATGCTATGAGCAAATAAGGAAAACAGTTGAAGAACGGTTTAACAAGCTGTTGACTGAGGTATATCTCCAATAGCAACTTGCCACCTCTTATTACCCAATTGTTTGAAACTTTGAATTCATTCCATTCAAAAGGAAACGTTCCAACAAGAAAATCAGCTAGATTTCCATTGTAAATGTCCTATTTCCTTGATTTAACTTTCTGCATGCAGTTTGTTTTTGAGGATCTAAAAGCTGCTTTAGAGGAAGCTCGGACGGTATGGTTACAATTTTTCTCTTTCATTTTTTCCTTCTACACCACATGTTTTTTGTTCCTATTTAATGATCAGAACTCTTTTTCTGTGTTATTACTTCTAGTTGTTGTACATTGTGCAATGACATTGCATTTTGCAATCTATGTTTCCTTGCTTGTCACCACCACACACAGCAAAAACCTGATGATTTTAAACGTCTTTTAAAGGTTATCAATATAAGTTTCTCCGTGTATTTATTCACAACTCTAACTCAAAGTGTTGACATGGAATATAGATTGGAGAAGAGCTTGGAGATACTTATGACTATGTTGCTCCTTGTTTCCCTCCAAGGTTCGTCTGAAGTTAGTGGTTTCTTATTATTGATACCTTTAGGCTTTTTTAGATAAAGTAAAAGAAGAAATAAAGACTAGTACATCATAAGCTTTAGAACTCAATGTTTAAATCCTTTATAAAGATAATTAATTTTCAAAAAAAATAATTAATTTTCAAAATTTGGAATTCTCGGCCAAGTCTCTGTTATGGAGGAGGGTATTCGTTACGAAGTGCTATGCATATGACTTGTTGTCATGGTTACTCAGTGAGATATACATCATTGAGTCTTCACTGTTTATCTGTGTTTTGATCCATCTTTTGCACATTGCAGATATGAAATTTTCCAACTAATGGTTAATCTTTACACCGAGAGATTTATTCAAATGCTAAGGCTGCTCAGTGACAGGGCAAATGAGCTAACAAACATTGAAATACTAAAGGTATTTCACTCAATGTTAAGCTTTCTTCAAACAAAGATGTTTTTTTATTTGAAACATGTAGCTTATGATTAAGAAATACTTCATATGTTTATCATTATTTTGTGAATCGATAAAAATCATGGTCTGTTGTCTTAGTTGATATAATTTTGGAGGTTCCAATCTAAAATAGCATTGGTGCTTCGCAGAGGTCCATGACTCGCATGTAGATAGGGGTCGCCCTGATTTAGCTAGTGATAGAGTTGAATAGTACTAATAGGAAACAAGCTAGAACACATTTAAAACTAGAAATATAATCTGACCAATCAAGGAATTAAATTTCAAAATATTGCGGCCAAAATGACAGTAATATTTCCATTTCCGTTTACATGCCTTGGTTACCGAGATTTCATTACTTTCTCTTAACAATGCCTAATCAAGTATTTTATTTCGAATTATTTAGGCCGAAATGACCGAAATATTTCTATTTCCCGTGCCCACTGAAACCGAAATTTCATTCCTTGGATCAAATTGGAGGAGGCATGAGCTTTTAATATATAAGGAAAATTCCTTTAATCTGCACATGACCAGAATTTTTTCCCAATCATGTAGAATTAAAAAAAAATGCATTCTATAAAGTTACTTTGACTTCGTGTTACTTGTCCATATACAAGGAGGACTATTAGGTTCTAGAGTCTTCCAACGCATTCCACATTATTCTTTACTTCTATGCTGGGTTGATGGGAACTGGGAATTACTACAGACAAACGTCTGACGGCCTTCAATGGTGTCAGAAATCACTATTTGATCTTCATTGTGATGCATGATATTTGTTTATAAATTGCATGTGAAGAATCGTCATTTTATTTATTTCGCTACTCAAGAAACTATGTATGATACTGGAATCTAGAATGACTTACCCCACATTATCGCATCTGGTAGGTGTTATAGTCCACAACAGACCACAAGAAGGGGAAAAACAGACGCTGAAATGAACTAAAGTGTTTCTTTTCTTCTTGTGGGAAGCGATGGTGTTTGCGACTTTGGGTCAAAATCAAAAGATAAAACAAGAATTAATATTTAATGGGATGATTGTAAGAGAACCAAGAGGTTTAATGCTATATAGTTGCACATGGCCCTTTGGTCCAAGAATTATCCCATTTATTTTACAGGCAGTAAATAAAGTTTTATGTAGTAGATTGTATCTGTAATAGTAGTTTAATGGCCCTTGAGGTAGAAACTAGCCTTTAGCCAAGGCAAATATATTAACATGTTGATCCGTGGCAGTTATGACTTATGAGCATATTCCATCCTTATGATGTATCCAAGCCCGTTAATGTAATGTAAGATGTACTTAATGTAGTATCAAAAACAATGGAATATATTTGCATTGGGACATGGACGGTATTCAATAAAATGCCAATTGCTATTACTGCAGTGTTGTAAGAGGAAAATATGGTAGTAGACTGGTAGTTTTCTGGTAGACTATTTTTTGAATGGTCAGCATGCTTTAAAGGGTATAAATCCGGGACTCGAACCTGAAACCTAGAGGGTGGAAACCAACTTGGTAATCGCTCCAGCCAATGGTTGTTGACAATCTTGTGGTAGACTTTTAGTCTTGTATTAAACCTGTAAAATATAAATGAACAATTCGTGTTGCCAAAGCCAAATTGTTGAATTGATACAACTTCATAGTAATGGTGAGGAAGTTAGCAATAATGTTCATATATTAAGGTTTATATCCTAGAGCTACTTCTTTGCTTTACTTGTCCAATCCTTAGCTGCAAAATTCTCTAATGCCTATGCTACGTCCTCTCCTTGAACCAATCTAAAGTATAATCCTTGTTTCTGCTTCATATAAGCCCCTCGTACAGTATACCTTAGCACCAGCTCAAGTTTTAGCTCTTGATCAGTAGTTCTGGCAAACCACATTATTTTCTTACTTGCTAACTGATTTTGTAGCTTAAATGTTGATTGCAGTTACTTATTTTAAGTTTAAAAATATCATATCAATGAAATATTCAGTTGTTCGTCTCTCTTTTCTCTGTTTTCTCTTTCTCCTTATTTATGTTTGTATTTCTTGCTCTACTATAAGTAGGTTACTGGCTGGGTAGTTGAATTCCAAGAGAATTTGATAGCACTCGGTGTTGACGATTCTTTAGCTCAAGTTTGTTCCGAGAGTGGTTCCATGGATCCCCTAATGAACTCATATGTTGAACGAATGCAAGCTACAACTAGGGTAATATTACTATTCATGATTTTCTCGTGCAGCCACTGGTAAACTGAGAAGTGGTTCTCATGTTATTTTTTCATTTTAACTTTTCTATTATAGAAATGGTACACAAATATCCTGGAGGCTGACAAGGTCCAACCTCCAAAGAAAACTGAAGATGGAAAGCTTTATACCCCAGCTGCTGTGGACTTATTTAGGATCCTTGGGGAGCAAGTGCAGATTGTCCGTGATAATAGCACAGATCTCATGCTATATCGAATTGCTTTAGCTACTATTCAGGTAACTGATGCTTGGTCGTCGTGAAAATTTGATTATTTTCTATTAGGAACTTTCTAGTCTCTGTATAATCTCTTATCCCCTATGGGGTACTCATCACAAAAGCAAGACTTTTGCTAAAAATTGGGTACTACCATGATAGTTTGTTGCACCCCGATGAGATTCGGTGAAATAGTTTGACATAAACTTACCGTAGAGGATGGGTATACCTCAAAATAAATTCCGGGAGTCTTAATAGGCAGAAAAAGTTGATGGTGCTTGAATTTGATTTGGAGACTTCCCTATATAGTTGGTACCGGTCTCGGTCTCGGTCCGGCCGAAGGCCTAGACCGAGACGGACCGAGATTCTCGGCCGAGACAGCAAGTGTAGCTATTAGCTAATGGCCTATTACTAAGTAATATGTACTAAATTTATTGTTAGATTCTCGGCCGAGACAGCAAGTGTAGCTATTAGCTAATGGACTACTACTAAGTAATATGTACTAAATTTATTCTCGGCCGAGACAGCAAGAATTTTCAAAGTTTCTATAATGCATAAAACCTAAAAATTCTATATAGTATTATTGCTATTTATATTAGATTCATTGGGAATATAATAAGTAGTTAAGATTTACGAAGATAATAAATAGTAGTACACAATTAGGTTTAAGAGTTTCCAAAAATAAAAGTTTCAAATAATTAGAAATTGCTGCCTAGGTCTCGTGTTGCCTCGGCCGAGATATCCGAGAAACTCAGCCAAACCCTAACTCGGGGTCTCGGCCGAGTCTCGTCTCGAGAGGGGGCCGAGACCGAGACGAGACCCGAGATTCTCGGCCGTCTCGGCCGTGACCAACCACATCTGACTTCCACTTCTCTGATTTTCTGTGTATATGTTGCTGCACTGGAATTCGAAAGAAGTTCCTCATTTCGACAAAAAAAGTTATACTTCCACTGCTTCGTGTACACATCTAATCTAGTTCATCAGAAACGCAATGACCAGATGTAGACTTATTTTTGCGTCATTGTTCGTGAACGTTTTTAATGAACTCATTTTTTTTTCCACTTCTCCTTATTTCAGGTGATGATCGATTTTCAAACAGCTGAAAGGCAAAGGCTTGAAGAACCAGCTTCTGACATCGGTTTGGAGCCTTTATGTGCAATGGTCGGTTGATAATGAACTTGTAGCATATACATGCTTTTGTACTAGCAGATAATTTTCATATATGTCTGATAATGTCATGACAGATCAATAACAATCTCCGTTGCTATGATCTTGCAATGGAGCTCAGTAGCAGCACCATTGAAGCTCTTCCACATAATTATGCTGACCAGGTTTTTCCCTAATCAATATTATTCTTCCAAATTTTCTGAAGTTTAGTTACTGGTGTATGTTCATGATATCTCCTTATGTATGTTGAGTACTTGCATGTAGATCCGATTGATGAATTAAACTACTTATGTGTGTGGCAAGGACTTTTAGCTGCTTCTTCCTTGTTCCCTTTGGCTTAATTGTTTTAAAAATTAAATTGGTTATGTTGTTTCTCTTTTTTCGTTTGCGGAGAATTTTCATATGTAGACCAGTTGCGGAAAAATATAAATTATTTTGTAGAATAGTTATCAATTGCGTGGAATGCATCACTATCATCTATAGACAAGGTCCATCAACATTCGGTGGGTTTTAATTGCTGAAAAAACACTCAATGTGTTTCTACTGTCAACACTGTTGTGATTGAGGTTTATGACCTTTGAAGGACATTGTGCCCCCTTAAGTGAGTACTGGCAGTTTGGTTAAATGAGTGAAGGCTGATTTTGTGGGTGATACGAACTAATATTATTGAGGAACAATACTATTGAGGGGCATAACGCTAAAGTCACTCCATATTGGACCCAGTTTACTTTTCCTTGTTTCTCTGTTGAACTGTGCCTTCAGATTAAAAGTGTTATCACAACTCATCTTTATGTCCCACTAGTAATACTAGTTTATGGAGTTCTGTAATGTGTTAGCCATAGCCTAGGAGTTAGCTTTGGTATAGCATCCAGATATTTGGACTCAGTCCTAATGATGTAAAGTCTCAGAGACTGACGTGGATTTATATAATCTTATGGAGAAAATAACAAGTAAATTACAATAAAACCAATGGAGATGTTCGGCAATGGCCGGTCAAGCATCTATAGAAGTTTAGGGAGGCCAGGATTGGTGTACTGGCCTTTGGCTCTTAGGCACCTTCCAAGTCACGATCATTATTTTCGCTAAGGAAGTAAGTAATTGAAGTAATAAGCATAGAAGTTTAGAGCAACTAGGAGTCCCCGCCCAATGATGACGGTGCAATATTGCAGGGCCCATCCATGTACGCTCCAAATCAAGTACTGATGTAGCACCCGTCTCAGTACCAATCATTTCGCCCTTGATATAGGCTTTACCCAATCTTACTGGCCTACTTCCATGTGGTACAAAGTTTTCCGCGGCATAGGCAAGCCCTAGAATACCCCAGGCTTCTCCTGGTTCTCCATATTACCAATCTAGGCACCAAACCCACCCGAAAGGCCTAGCCGATCAGTAAGATGTGGTGTTACCTTATAAACCAAATCTGGAAGGTCTTTCTGACTTCTAAGCAACGTGGGACTAAGTGCCTTGCACATGCAGATTCTGTTTCACATAAGTGTAGACCAGACAAGAAGCGAAAAGAAGGATACAAATCACAAATGCATTGGACTTCACCAGGTTTGACATTTATTATGCATAGCTCAGAAATACTACACAAGTAGATGAGCTATAGCATATTTAGCAGCAGGATAACTGATCACGACATGATATTCTCTCTGCTGCTACAAACTGCAATTTTGTTGGAATTAAAACCTCTCTATATTGTTCACACTTTTATGGTTTATACGTGTATGGAATCAGTCCAACAGAAGCTTCATATATTTCAAGTGCAATTCTTGAGCTCATGTACTTGCGTTTTTTCTTGGTTTTGCTGCAGGTGAACTTTGAGGATACTTGCAAAGGCTTTCTTGAGGTTGCCAAGGTCTGTAAAGGGTTCCTTTCAGTCTCTTAAATTGCTAAAAGATTGTTGAGCGTTTAAGTTTATGGAAGTTGTGTTTGAGTAACCGAAAATTATTACCTTGATGAATTGTATGTGTTATGTTGAAGTATTAACTAATAGTCATGGGGTTATGCTTTTTTGAAAGTATTACCGGATATTCTCGTTCACATATTCTGAACATGTTTATTCTGGTGGCAGGAAGCTGTACGCCAAACTGTTCGTGTTATCTTTGAAGATCCAGGTGTGCTGGAATTACTCGCCAAGCTTTACCAGAAAGGTAATTTAATTCATATATATGTTTACCAATCAGCATAAAGATGTGCTATACATATTTTTGCTTTTCTGTATCGCAGTTACGTGTGAATTGAAGTCTAGTTTCCTTAGATTTTGAATGGAGTTTTGTTTTCCGTAAATTTCAGAGTGGTGTGAAGGCTTGGTTACTGAGTACCTAGTTGCAACATTTGGTGATTATTTTTCAGATGTGAAAATGTAAGTCTTTCGTCTGGTTATCGCCAAAAAAATTTTAATTGTTTGTGTTAATTATCTTCCATCCCTAAGCTTAATAAATGCATGTAGTGAAGTTGAATTGTGCAAGTTATGACCAGAATGCATAATTGAGAGGACCAAAAGATCATAGGTTTCCACCTCAGTAGAAAAAGGACCTGTCTTTAAACTTTTGTCAATTCGATGGCCTTCTGTTGTTGCTTCAATGGCCTTTAAATTGTATGCAGAGTTCTCTTTCAAAATAAGCTTAAAAATTTGCAGGTTATTCTTTTCTTGATTCACCTTTTCTATGGCAGTTCAGAAGCTTTGGGTTTTCATTTATTTCCCCTTTCAGGTACATTGAAGAGAGATCATTCAGGAGGTTCGTCGAAGCTTGTCTAGAAGAGACCATCGTTGTTTATGTTGACCATCTCCTTACACAGGTACTCATTTAGACATATACGTCATTAATATTTCTTTTGGAATTTTTATTTCTGAACCGTTTCTGTTTGATGAAAATTGAGCAGAAAAATTACATCAAAGAAGAAACAATTGAAAGAATGAGGCTTGACGAAGAGGTTCTCATGGATTTCTTTAGGGAGTATATCAATGTACCAGTAAGTTCACACACATAATCAAAGAAATAGAGTTTTAAAATCTCTCAGCTTGAAGTTTACCCTATACATTTAATTACTCTGTCAATTTGCATTTTCTGAGTGGTTTGAGTCCATGAACGATCCCAAAAGCAATAAATTCTAGACTCTAATCTAGCTTCTCCTGTATGAGATGGATCAGATTGAGGGCTAGTTGAATGATTTTAAAATCTACAGTTTCTATTTATATTGCAAAAACCGGATTCTTCTTTTATTATTAAAAAAATTCCTTGATCCTTTCTGTTTTTTTATTTGCAACAGAAAGTGGAAAACAGGGTGCAGATTCTTTGTGATCTAAGGGAACTTGCTTCAGCTGAAAGCCTGGACACCTTCACTCTCATTTATACAAATATTCTTGAACATCATCCTGACTGTCCTGTAAGTATAATTGTACCAACTGGTTTATAAATTTACCTGAGTATGTTATTAAAACCCTTTTTCCTATTAACATTGTAAACTTGGTAAACAATGGGATTAGTGCAATCACGATATATTGGATGGCCCCAGTTTAATTTTAATGTACATCTTTTATCTATCACTCTCGTTTCAATGTTTTCTGCTTTGTGCATGTGCAGCCTGAGGTCGTGGAGAAGCTTGTAGCTTTGCGTGAGGGTATACCAAGAAAAGATGCTAAAGAGGTATTTGATGTCATTAAGTTAAAGTTCATGTAATTTAGATTCAATCCCACAATAAAATACGGCCACTCGACTATATGTTTGTAGACTGAAGCTTGATTAACAAGTCCTCCACAACGCCTAGTTGACCACCTATTCCTTACCTTTTGAATTTTCGAGATTGGCACATAATAAAACAAATCTCGAATATTACACTTCAGGATGATAGATGTTGTCAACTAGGGAGTTCGTGGGCATCTTTTTCCTTATCAGTCCAGCCATTAATTATATTAGGCAGGTGGCTTAAAATCGCTAGAGAAATAACATTAGTTGCTCATCAGTTCCTAATATCCGAAAAGCTGCTTGTGGGATCCTCAGATCCAAAAAAATACAATTTCTTTTAAGTTTGTGTTGTTACGGTTGTGGATCTGAAGGCCACAAAGCAGAAGTAGGGTACGTTCTTTGATGAAAAAAATTCACACCGAACTATTACTACTTAAGGGCCTCTAGAAACGCTTTAATTGGACTCAATATTGGTAGACTGTGAGCAATCAACTCGATATTATGAGTTTAACGTGAATTTTTATTTTTTTGTTAAAGTCCTATCCGATAACATAATCACAGTTTGTCTATTCAAGAATTAACTTATAAACAACTTCGAAGAATAGGTATTTGTGGTTTTATACATGTACAATTTTTGTGAACAGGTAGTACAAGAGTGCAAAGAAATATATGAGAATTCGTTTATTGATGGGCATCCACCAAAGGCAGGTTTTGTGTTCCCAAAGGTTAAATTTCTTCAACATTCAAAAGGCTCCCTATGGAGGAAGCTCACTTAGGTTTGGTCGGATTTGAAAAAGAAAATGTTCCATTTTTGCACTATCGTCTAAAATCTATCTTTCTGCGTACATGGTTTTCTGTTGTGTGTTTGTATTTCTCTACCGAGGAACATGCAAATTATTTGTTATAAGATGCCCGGCATTTATATGTTTGTATTGGGACTGTTCATGATGGATTAGGACTATGTAGAGATCAATCTTAACCAAGTTTTAAATTGAATTTGATTAGATAGTGCTCTTTCTTTGCTCCAGATGGATATGCCGTGGGTCCTTACTTCGACACAGTTTAAATATTTTAGCTTCAGTCTTCAAATACTTTTTAAAACCGAAATCAAGTACAAGTCCAATAGAGAGAAGAATGATTTCCTTTGTTGGAGCTTGAGTGTACAATGGTACTCTTTGACTGTTTAACCAGGGTTTTAATCTAAGGAACAACCTAAGTTAAACATCAATAATGTTCTGAAACTTTCATAGCCAGAAGTAACAACCCAACTGAAAGGCTTGTTATTTTTCTGAAAGTTTTTGTGGCTCATCTAAGGTCTCAAGAACACTAAGTACGGCAGTTGGTTAATGACATTACCATTATAACTGAAAGAGAACATATAAATGAGCTGATCACTTTCGAAAAACAAAAAAAATGCTTAGTAAGGAAAGAAACTGTGGGTTGTTATTGTATCTCTTTATCGTTCCAAGTTCCAACTTATTTAATTATCTTTGAGATATATAAATCTAATGGTTACCGGTTATAACAAAAAAAAAATATGTAGGTCTATCTTCAGGGCGAACGATGAGATTTTCCAAATTATAGGAAATAACAAGGTACAGTACTGTATCCTATTATTACCGTTAGAATGCGCACTGTCGAAACAAGACCTTGTTTCCCCGCGGCCCGTCTCTTAGCACTCCCTTGGCTTCGGATTGAACAGTCTAAGGCCCACGATTTGGGGTAGTTCGAAGATATTTAGACTGTTCTGAGTTCACAGATTAGGCCTAAAGGACCCAACATAG
This sequence comes from Eschscholzia californica, assembly GCF_041429995.1. Taxonomy (NCBI): domain Eukaryota; kingdom Viridiplantae; phylum Streptophyta; class Magnoliopsida; order Ranunculales; family Papaveraceae; genus Eschscholzia; species Eschscholzia californica. The sequence continues at coordinate 43,453,630 of NW_028238198.1, forward strand.
TGAAATGCCACTAACTACACCAACTGACTTTAGCATGTAAAGATGAGAGAAAACCACTGCTTGTGCAGAAATCATCTTATAATTCTAATTAATTTAGATTTTAGATAGGGAAGAAGTTTAACAAGATCAACAACACCTATCATTCTTCGAAATTAAACTAATCCTATTCAAGAGTATCTTAATGACCAAAATCAAAACAATGAGTCCAAAACTGCAAAACTCAAACCTCTTCTAGATTTCACTTAAAAATCAACATGATTTCATGAAACAAAACTATCTAAAATAGCAGCTATAGTCATTGACTCATCATCTTGTTCATTATCAACTTCACCCAACCCCAAACCCATGTAGTATTCTTGACTGTCAGTACTCTCTTCCAATTCCGGCGAGGATGGTTCCGATGCGGGTGGAGTATTAGGATCAGAAGGAGGTGGTGGTAGTGGTGGAGGAGCCAATGATGGTGGTGGAACCAAAAATGGGTAGTAAAAATTAGTTCGAGCTAGACCAATACCACTAATAGAAATGGCTGAAAAATCATAAGCAAAAGCAGCTTCTTCTTCAGTATCAAATGTTCCTAACCAGTGTCTTTCTTTCGTAAATGGGTTTCTGATCTCGGCAGCGTACCGCCCCCATGGCCGTCTTCGAACTCCAAGGTACTTACTTGATTGTCTGGATCGTCTTCTCTGTTTCACTTCAAGCAATTGTTGATCAGGAAAACTCTTCATTTTTATGGATATAAAAAGCTTGTTTATTACTAGACTTAACTCAGTGTTTAGTATATACTACCTTAAGTATAGCAATACATATATATTTTTATATATACACCTAATCATCTAGAGACAGAATATGGTAGTGGTCAATTATCTGATACCATGTTTGGTGGGCATGAAAAAAAAAGTGATTATGTAGAATAATAATCATGCAATAATGTGATTTTTACAAATCATAAACACTTCCTGTATTATTTATTATTTAATTTAATCAAGATTAGGGTGGTAATGAATTATTTTATCTGCAGATTATTTAGTTAATGAATTTCCCTCAGGAGAAAATCTCCATTTGTTGGAAATGTGACTCTTGTTGCATTTTTACATACTAAGCATTATTCGGAGATGTGATACCCGTAGTCGCATTCTTTTTTTGTAGGCCAAACATGTCCTAGAAAATAAATATAACCTTTTAGGTTTATTGTGTAATAAACTTGTTTTTTTTTTTTAAAGGGTGTAATAAATTTGTTTCTTTTTTTTGTTGAAAGGTGTAATAAATTTGTCGATAATTAATAAGTAACTTAAATTATGCAAGGGGTTTAAATTAATGTGAATTATTGATAAGGAAATTACATTTTAGATATTGAAATATTGTTTAGTGAGAGTTATAGTAGAGCAGGTGAGAAACATAGTCCACTATGAAACTAAAGTAATAAAAATTAGTGAGTTCATGTTCCTATAATGGTTGATTAATTTGCATATCTTAGCTTCCATGTTTTACTCATAATTATTATGATTTTGTTTATGTTTTGCACAAATCCCTACAAATCATGAACCAAATACTTCTTACATCACCATTGCCACCATTGGTGTCTAGATTTATCTCAATTACACTAAGATTTCAAATTAAATTTGAATTTGATTCACTTTTTCTACGAATTTAACGAATGTACGTCTCAATGGAAGAGCCTAATAGTATTTATTTATGTATCGATCTCTGGTCAACTATCAGACTACGATGTAAATAGTGCAAATAAATCCCTTGCCACTCTTTTTTTTTTTTTTGTTAAGGACCCTTGCCACTCTCTACTACTTTTTTTTGAGGGAAAATTAAACTCCAATAAAATAACATAGTTTACAAAGGAGACAAGAAAATAAACGTAAACTATGAGTTAACAATGGAGGACTAAACCAACTAATCGGAAAATCCAGGGACTAGAGCTTCATTCGCCAGAAAGTGAGCCAGCTTATTGCAATTACGTGGAGTGTAGAGTATAGTCACGTGTCCTATGGACAATCTTTCTCGCAAAGAGTCAATCTCCACCGTCAATCTCCAGGGAGCAAGCATATCAACGGTTAATAAAAGTTCCACCAAAACCCTACAATCACCCTCAAGTATATATTCTTCCACTCCCAATTCTTCAACTAGGTCGGTACCCAGGCAAAACCCTAAGTATTCGTTGTGTAACGGCGATCTCGGTGGGAATACCTTCATCTTTGTCCCTAGGATGTTACCCGACGAATCTCTAGCCACTGCTGCTGCTGAAGCCTTATTCTCTTTGTATGAACCATCACAATTGATCTTAATTTGTCCGACTTGAGGATGAATCCAGTTATCTGTTACAGAGTTAGTGGTAGATAAATCAGAAGTTAAGGGAGGAAGAACTAACCTTAGAGATTCCTTTGTTGACCACCAGCATCGATGGAGATCTGCTTGTCTGTGGTTGAAATGCAAATCATTCCTCATCTTCCACCATTCCCATAAAAGATGAGTAAATGTGAACCAAGTTCTCTCTTGATCTTTATGATGTAGTAGATTCTTTAGATTTATAACTAAATCATCTCCTAAATTTTGCAGATCTAACTCCTCTGTGAGATTTAACAATTGCTTAAAAAGAGGGCAAGTTCCAAACAGATGTATGACTGTCTCTGGTTCCATCATGTTGCACATTAAGCAGTTCTGAGGTAATTCTATGGTAATCTTCTACTAATATTACTTAGAGTGGCTATTCCGTTATGGATTAATTTCCAGATGAACTGCTGAATTTGTGGTATCATACCTTTTATCTTCCAGAATTTCTTCCAAGGAAATTCATATGCCTCCTGACTTAATATTGGGTGATTTCTAATTTCCGTATAATATGACTTCGTGCTGAATTTTCCATTATCTGTTTTGCACCAAATCAAAGTATCTTTTCGATGAGTCTGTGGTATGCTTATGTCCAAAATGGCCTGCACACTAAGGTTATCAAAATATCTATAAAGAATATTAGTATTCCAACTTTTGTTTTCATGAATGATCAGATCTGAAACCCAAAAGATATTATCAGGTAAATCATTTATTATCATCGGTATTTTATTCATTAGAGATGGGATCCAAGGGTCTGTTGTGATTTTAATGCTCGAACCATCACCTACTTGCCAAAATATGTTATGTCTCATGATATTCTTGGTTTTCAGAATAGAATGCCAAAAAGGAGAAATAGAAGAGGGTCTGTCAGTATTCCAGAAATCATCATTTTTTAAATATTTTGATTTTAAAAGTTTGACCCAAACAGCATTTGAATTGGTTAACAATCTCCAAGTCATCTTTGCCATTAAGGCCTCATTAACAACTTGAAGTTTCCTAATACCTAAACCACCTAAATGTTTAGGAGAGCTAATAATATCCCAATTAACAAAGTGCATCTTACTATGATCAATGGAATGGCCCCACCAAAAGCTTTTCTCTGCAATTTCAAATTGGTTTATAACATGTTTGGGAATAAGTTGAAAACTAAAAGGATAGGTGCAAAAAGATGCCAAAATTGATTTTATGAGCACGGTTCTACCTGTTTGGGAGATGTATTTTTGTTTCCAACCTGATAAACTTTTATTAAATTTGTCCACTAACCATTGGTGGCTTTGGATTCTATTTCCGGGCTTGAGGATGAGTGCTCCCAGATACTTTGCTTGATCCGACATAATTGGAGCATGCAGACGAGATACAAAGGATGATTTGATGACTTCCGTGACTCCTCTACTGAAGTATAAAGAAGACTTATCGAAGTTTACCTTCTGTCCTGAAAATTCTTCATAGACATTCATAAAGTGTAAAATAGATTCTAAATTTTGATTAGTCGCTTTCCCAAAGATAATCAGGTCGTCCGCAAAAAGCAAATGTGAAATGCTTGGACTAGACTGATTTATTTTAATTATTTTTACACCAATGAATGGGAAGTTCGTCCATTATAATTATTTTTACACCAAAATTACACATATAGGGCCCCTCAAGTTCAGTATATATATGTAGCTTTTAACAAAAAAAACAAATACTTTATATTTCAAGCAAAAAAAAAAGGATGGCGACCAAAATATTAGTCTTTTCTTTACAATTGTTCTAACTTTTGTGAACCATTGTCCTTAATATTAGAGCACCCCCGCTTTATCATCCCCCTAAATTGATTTTGCGTTGCCCCTGCACGAACTATGGGACATCATCTCCTATGCGGCTATGCCACTTCTTAGCCTTATAGTTCTGGTTCCTATAGCTAAAGTCCATGTATTAGAACAAAAAATTGTTGAAGTCGGAGTTGATTTTAGATTGGTTCAACTCGTTAATATTATAGATGTGTCATTGTGTTCGTCTCCTCAAACTCTGCAATTTAGAGCCAAGAATTACTCCAATCACATATCAAATGAATGAGATATGCTTAGTTGAAGTTTTGATGAACTAGGCGAAAGTTTTGATGAAGGTCTCATTTTTTATTTTTGTGGAAGAGATCAGAATTCAAATCCTCCATTAAAACTACTAAAAAATTTATTTTTGTAACATGAGTTATATAGGACTTCAATTTTTAACTTCGTTTGAGGCTTCCCAAATGATTGGGCTAGCCCTGAATGGACGTTCCACTCGTCTCTAGAGCTGCAATCGAATGGTAGCACTATGTGCGATGAGCGCGCTTTGAGCAACCTTTTAAAACGTCCCAATCGCCTTAATTGACTATCTAGAAGTGAGGCGCTCTCGTCACACGGTAGGAACGCACAAGATCATCTATAAGGACTAGATGGAAAAGTTAGAGTGAGGGTCGTTTTGGAATAACCGGACGCCTAGATCCCACAGCTCATATCAGAGCTAAACGAAATTATCCTAAAGGTTGTTTTTAACCTCGGGTTAAGCATCTCTTGGGACAACTCCATCTAAGAGCATCTCCAATGCAAGACTCAATCTTAAAATCTTAAGTGCCACCTAGGACTTTAGAGTTTTTTTTGAGAAAAAACCTCTCCAATGCAAAACTCAATTGAGATCTTAAGATGATGTGGAAGTATTAAGTTTTAAGATGTCTCAACTAGAAACTCTATTTTTGAGATCTCTTTTGAGAGTCTTAAGTGTCCTAGTCATCAAATTTAATTTTGAGGTAATTACTAGAAAGGTCAAAATAATATTGAAAATGAGTAGAAAAGCACAAAACATTTGAAAATTATTATTCAGGTCAAAAAGTGTGCAAATACTATAATACCCTTTTTTGTCACTTTGTGTAACTAAATTCTTTTATTTTTCTTTAAACTTTAAATCGATATAACTTTTGTTTGACATGTCGGATTTCTATAAAAAATATATATTTAGAAATGATTTTTCATTAGCTTTCTAACAAGATCCACTTTTAATACTTTCTTTCAAAAAAAAAAAACCCAGAAAAAACGACGTTTTTTTCCTCTACGTTTTTATGCAAACGTGTTTGCAAAAATCTGTTACGCAAACGTGCTTGCAAAAATCTGTTATGCACACGTGTTTGCAAAAATCTGTTATGCAAACGTGTTTGCAAAAATCTGTTATGCAAACGTGTTTGCAAAATCTGTTATACAAACGTGTTTTCAACAATCTGTTATGCAAACGTGTTTGCAACAATCTGTTCTACAAACCTGTTTGCAACAATCTGATTGCATAATGTAAACTTACATCGAACACCTTTTCTAATAGGAAATTCATCAAACACCTTCTGTCCACCTTGAATAAACTTACATTTCCCATACATTTGTAATATTACAAACTCAAAATCTTATCTTCCCCAAACTAATATTGTTAACATGATTCAAGATGTTAAAAAAAATCGCGGTGGTATAAACTTATATTTTTCGGGATTAGAGAATGATGAAAGTTCTTGGTGTGTTTTATAATGTTAATATAGAAAATACTACCATGAGTGTATCATAACTTTTGTTTCTTGTCCAAAAGTAAAGTAACTCAAAGGTCCAAAACTTGCATAGATCAAAAATATAAAACCCATTAAAATACTTAAATTTCTCCCAAAATTTCTCTTTATCTCTTGTCTCTGATTCTAAGGATAAAACCATTCCAATCCCTTCATATGCATAAACTGCAGCACCCAAACCATAGAACACAAAAGATAGACATCCAAAAGCTTCTAAAACTGGTTTTGTTTACATAAAAATCATAGTATATGCAACCATAAGAACACCCATAACTCCCATATCAACAACATCAACAAGTATACTCAGAGGAGCAAGATGGGTAAGAGTTGGAGTTGAATTTAATCCAGCTTGGGTAAGTACAATCATGGCATCAGCAAAAAAGTTCCCTACTGAACCACAAACAACAAAATCCAAGAAAAAGAATCCTTATCAGACAATTCATCAAACAGTTTCTGGGCATGTTCAATTTTCCCACATTTCACATACTCATCAATAAAAGAAATCCAAGAAACTAATCCCTCATCTTCCATTCTATCAAAAACTTTTCTAGCAGAAAGGATACCATTGCATTTTGAATATAAACTAACCATAATACTTTGAACATAGAGATCAATTTGAAACCCTAACTTCGAGTTGAATCCATAGATTTTCTTTCCCTTCCTCAAGTGCACCTAATCTACCACGACCTTTGATATCTCAGTATATGTAGTTTTATAGAGAGAGAATGAGAACCTTTGGGATTGAATATGAACACCTGAATTAAAAACAAATTATACTTCCAATCTACAAAAAATTACACTTATCAAAAGTGAATCTCAGAAGATGTAGTTTTAGAGAGAGAGAGAATGAGAAATTTTGAGATTGATGATGGCGACGAGATCACCTTTACTACGTTTAGAGTCAAGTGTATATGATCAGTAATACTACTATCACCACCGTCTTCGTGGAGAAGATTCGAAGAAGAGTAATCAAACAAGAAACATCGAAGAAGAATAAAATGCAAAACCCTAAAAGATAAGAAAAAAAATCTCAGTTTTTTTAAGAAAGAAAGGGGATTTTGATGTGTAGGGGTATTTTGGGAAGGAAAAAGATAGAAAATGACCTGATTGATAATTTTCCATATTATTTTAAACCTTATGTATCATTACCCATAATATTATAACAACTTTTAGTTAATAGAATAAGATGATGGCTTTTTTAGTTATTATAATAATTTTCTCAACCTAAATAGCTATTTTCCGTTTAATTTTTGGACCAATAAAAAGTCTTTCTTTCTCAACCACTTTTTTCTATTAAATGTATGTGTGACATGTGTCTCTATTAGAGTTTTTTAGAGTATTGCATTGGAGAAGGACTTGAATTAGAGACACTCAAGTTAGCCACATAGGAAAGAGAATCTTAATTGAGACTCAACACATAAGCCAATTAGAGTATTTTTTTGAGTTTTGCATTGGAGATGCTCTAAGGGCCAAAACCTATCTTCTTATTTGGAATTCCTTTGGGTTATTGGCCAGATTCAATGAACAGAGTTCATTCTGTGAAATTTCACCCGGACTAATGGTAGAGACGCATTATACATTAATTTGAATCCCAATGCCCGTATAGTCAATTTGTTCCTTTGCATCCACCTATTCAAAAATTATAAATAAGACCCAAATGATTAAAATTCGTTATGTTTTCTCCTGTGGATTCAACAGTAAGAGTTTTATATTCTTGGTGTGTCAAAAATATTAGCTCTATGGACAAATTCAGGAGCATTCTAGTGTGTCTAGAATAGTACTTCTGTGGGAATGTCAAAAGTATTTCGTTCAGTCTCTCTTTCTCTTCTGAATCCATTAAGCATTCCATGTGTGTATGGATATAAGCCTTATTTAAGAAAATAAAATCAAGAGCATGAAATTGAAAGCATTCTAGTATGTCTAGGTCAAGGAATGAAATTTCGGTTTCGGTGAAAATTTCGGTCGGTCCAAAAGTGGAAACGTTTCGTAGAAATGTTTCGGTCAGTGTGGAAATCTTACAAATCTACAGAAATGATAGAAATATGATGCAATTATGTATAACAAGATTATTAAACCATAATGAAGCATAAAAATGATGTTTAACATTATCTATTAGTTTGAGGGAGTATTAACGATTCCACAGTTACTTCCGGGGGTAAATTGAATAATTTTTTGGCTATAACACCCAAAAGATAACATTCTTACTGATAATAGTTAAGAAACTATGTTAGTTTGAGAAGGTATCGTCAATTATACAGTTATATTAGAGGTGTTACTAAGATAAAATCAATATAGGCTGTTAAGTCAAGGCGTAAATCATTCAAATAGATTTAAAAACCATATAAAACATAACATAAAAATCAAGAGAGATCTAAGAGAAATGAAGATGAAAAAGACGAAAAAATGGATATATTTCTAGTATTAGTTTCTCCGTTTTTTTTTTTTTGCTAGATTTCTACTATGTCAGTCGAAATTTCCATCATGTCGGTGGAAATTTCGATATTTCCAACAACTTCGGTGGAAATTTCGATCATGTCGGTGGAAACTATGCAGGAAATAGTTGTAAGTGTTATTTCGTGCACCTAATCTCATTTTAGGAAACGTTTCGCGAAATTTCGGTGAAATTTCGGGAAGTTTCATTCCTTGGTCTAGGTCACATCATCGAGTGAATTCTTGTATGTCTAGAATCTAGAATCAAAGGCGTTCCATCGAATCTATAAATTGGGAGTCTGGAGCAACACATTGTGCGTAGAAGACAAAATTGAAGTCAGGAGTACTCTTGAAACCCGTTAGGAGTTATATGCAAATCAAGTCAGGAGTCAATAAAGTCAAGTTACAAGAAATCAAAGAGATCATATTGCTTACGAAGATTTGCTCGCTTTTATAACTGTGAAGTACCATCACAACCCTCAAAGAAATTTGTTGAATCATGTGAGACATACACCCAATTGTTGGTGTTATTAGAAAGGTGTAAATTTCTTAAAGAAATATAATTTATTATTGTCACGACTTAATCCACTTTACGTTTATCTCTGTTTTGTCCCAATGAACATTCACTGTTAGACAGTAATACTATCCATTTCTATAATAATTAGAGAAATGCCTTATTCTGGTACAAGTATACAACTAAAACCTCTGTTTCCATTTGACTAAAGTGATAGAGTGACAATTGACAATTCGATATATAGTCAGACTAATTAGAATGAAAACTCAAATTGAACCCACCCAAAACAACATTTAATATATACATCTAACCCTCTTTTATTGAAGTTCACCAAAAAAAACCCTCTTCTATTGCATTTTCTAGGAAAGCCGTTCTGTTATTATTGATTTTGTTTCCAAGCTACAATAAAGATTAGAAGTTTGACTTTAAAACCACATAGTTAATTCAAAATTGATATAACTGCCCCACAAGACTATGAAATCTGGTGTCATGCATTTGAATAATCAAACTAAACCAGCCCTTTTGACACTTTTTTTTTTTTTTGATGAAGAAGCCCTTTTGACACTTAAGTTGCTATTTTTCTTTTTGACATAACTGCCCCACAAGTATATAAGTCTGGTGTCATGCATTTGAATAATCAACTAAACCAACCCTTTTGACACTTGAAGATGCTGTTTTTTCATTTTAAAACGCTTAAAATAATACTATTGAATCACATTAAGTTGAAATTGAATTAGGTGTATCTCAAAAAAAAAATGTGAAGTGTTGACGTAATATCCAAAATCTTGAAAATTCGAGGTTCAATGCCAGAAGAAAAAGAATTCCTGGTTATTGAATTTGGGTTATTATAAGTATAAATAATAACAATAATAATTTTGTCGGGCTTTTTAGGCTGTATGTGGTTGGGATTTAAACCTCTTTAATTATTGATTTCTCACTTAGTCTGTTATCGTGCTTATCACAACTTGATGATGTATCAATGTCTTGTAATGACTAAATAAATGGTACTCCAGTCTACATCTAAAAAAAAATATAAGTCTTAAATTGAACCAACTATATGTCAATTCTTTTTTTTTGTGAACATTATATTAGAGTTTACAATATTGTATGGTATTCTAATATTGGTACTGATATCAGGGCAAGACCTACAAAGGATCTCTAGGGGGCACGTGGCCTCACGGCCCAAAGTGGGTTGCCCTTAAAGTAATCTACCTATTCACAAAATTCCACTGCCATTTACTTTTATTTTAGACCCAGGCCCTCTTTCAACTCACTTTCATTCATTATTTTATACACACATATTTATTCTCGTCACATTCTCATCTTAAGAACATACTATGTTAGACGTGATTGTATATAGAGTTTTTTTTACCTCATATTTTGTGATCAGCTTCTTTTTTGACTTCTTATTTTTCATAAATTCAAATTTAGTCACATTTTTTTTAATGTAAATGTTATACCTTCTTATAAATATATTTTTAAAATAAAATTAATTAGAAAACATCTCTCTCCACCTCACTTCCAGCTCACCTCTCTCTCCACCTCACATCTCTCTCCACCTCACCTCTTTCTTCTCCGACGAAGGTCGCCGGCCGGAAATTAATAAAATTAATTAGAAAACATCTCTCTCCACCTCACCTATATCTCTCTCCACCTCACCTCTCTCTCTCCCCACCCCACCTCTCTCTTCTCCGACGAAGGTCGCCGGTCGAACATTTTTCCGGTCAGCGACCTTCAAATATAAAAAAGAAAAGTATTCCTCTCCTCTCCCTCTCTCTAAACACTCCGGCGAAGGGGAGGAGCCCCTTCGTCGAAGCCCCTAGTTTCCAGACATGTCTCGTCTGGACCAGATCTGGTCTGGTCTGGTTTCTCCAGACGAAACCAGACCTAGTTTCGTCTGGAAGCCAGGGGCTCTGGCAAAGGGAAGCTTCTCCCTTCGCCGGAGCTTTAGAGAGAGAGAGTAAGGAGAGAGGAAATGAGAGAAAGAATGAAGAAGAGAGAGAAAGATAAAAGAAGAAGAGAGAATAATTTATTTATTTTTATGTTTGAAGGTTGCGGCCAGAAAGGTCAGCGACCTTCATTGGAGAAGAAGAGGTGAGGTAGAGAGTGAGGTGGAGAGAGATTTGAGGTGGAGAGAGAGGTGAATCGAAGGAGATGTGAGGTGAGGTGCAAGTGGGTGGAGAGAGATATTTTCTAATTAATTTATTTTGAAAATATATTTGTAGGAAGGGCAATTATGACATTTACATTAAAAAGCGAGGTCGAATTTGAATTTCTGAAAAATAAAGGACCAAAAAGAAAGATGGTCACAAAGTAGGGGGCCGAAAAGAAAATAACTCTTGTATTATTGTATATAATAAAAATGGTGAGTTTTCAAAATTTCCCTTATTTCGTTTCCTAGCTGTTATTCCCAAATCTCCAAATCCATAACATGAAAAAGGTCGAAACTTAATTCAAAATTTGTCTTATGCCTGAGTTTTGTAATTTACTTCCTCGTTTAAATGTTCATTGGGTGAAGATGAAAAAAAGTTTAGGTTTTGTATCATTTTTAGCTATCACCCTGTTCCATCTATATTAATCATAAGATTATAATATTTTGAAATTTGATACTTCTAAATTAAGGTTTCTTTTCTCTTTATCAACAGATTTAAAGATTATTAATGTTTACTACTATATTATTGAATTTTTGAGTCTAAGGTCTAATTATAAGGGGTGATTAACATATATCCGCTCCTAAATCAATAAAGACTATAAGACCAAAATAATACATGAAATGTAAAATAAGTCCAAAAGTGTATTGTTTTGGGAGTTCCAAGCCTTTAGCAATTCATTTTCTCTCAATATTGTCCTTCTATAAATATATTTTAAACTATAAATAAACCAAATGTTTATTAGGGTTGAGTTAATAAAAATATTGTTTCTATAAATTATAAGATAGAAAATTTATGGCCAAAATTTATTGTCAAAATTTAATGGGAAAATTTATAGGCAATGCCCAAACTTGTTAAAGGCAATATACTTTTCACCTATGGCTTGGTCAAAACAAGTTGACCAACTATAGTTAAACGTAATGTCCAATTTTAAGGGTGTGTATCGCCCACCTTTTATTATCTTCTTCTTCTTCCGGCAAACAGTCGTCGACCGATGATCTTCAGTCGACGACTTTTTCTTTCACTTTCTTCTTCTTCTTTCTTTTTCTTCTCTCTCTACTTCTATCTCTGCTCTCTCCTACTCTCTCTAGATCTCGAGCGGAGATCACCGGTCGGCGACTGTTTGATCCTTTGCCGGAGGTGAAAGAAGAAGAAGGAATGAGAAAGAAGAAGAATATATTCTTTTTGTTATGGTTGTGCTGTTAGGTCAAACATAAATTGTGCTGTTAGGTCAAACATTAGTTGAGGCATTGCCTCATTTACATAGATTACCTTTAACCATTTTAAGAATTGCCTTTAGCAAGCTTGCGTTTAACAAGTTTGGGCATTGCCTATAAAACCTCCCAAATTTAATTTCCAAAATTATTGCCAAAATTCATCATAGAGGTATTTTCATCTTAATATATATGGAATATTCTTGTAGCATTTTCTCAATTCTAACAATAGACTTAAATATAACACGTTTTCTCACTTGTTTGATAACAAAAGAAGTTGAACTTTCAATCACTACAATCTTTTTTTGCATTGAACAAGGCAATTAATAGTGGGGACTTGAACCAATCATTACAATCTTGTTTTCATTAAACATATGTATGTAAATTGATATGTATTCTACTGACATTTTTAATATTTTTCTAGCATTTTATTGATTTTATTATATGGGTGGTATGAGCTCGAGCTCCTCATCGTAGATCTTCACAAGATCACGTCAAATCTCAATGTGCCTCCAAATTGAGGAATGTGAACTCTAAAGCAATGCAAATAAGCCCTCAAATCCCTTTAAGTTACAAAATTGCCATGGAATTTAGTTGCCTTGCAGCCTCGGTTGCAAAACTTGGAAATTAAATTTATGGAAATGAGCCATTCAATTCTTTTAGTTTACAAAAATGCCATGGATTTTAATTCGTCATTTCAATCTCCTGCAGTTTCTTCAATTATGAAATTAAAACTAACCCCCTATAAAAAGAAAATTAAAACTTGTAGTGGCCAAAATTTGTGTCAGACCTCTCCGTCTAAACGTCGCGTAATCCCAACCTACTTTGCACAAATGCCACTTGGACCTAGGGGTGGGAATCAGACCTGACAGTCGGAAAACAAACAATAACTCGGCCAGTCTGGGCGGAGCAGACTCAAGTCCTAAGTGTCCGTTCGAACATCCAGACAAAACAGACGAGCATTTCGAATTTTCTCTGATAAAATGCCCGTCTCTGATCGTTTTAGAGGCCGAACAAAACGATTATCAATTGGTCGGGCACCGGTCACTATGCAAAATTGAAGAAATTTTATTCGAAGTTGTGAATTGTTAGTAGCTAAATACAAGTTCAGAACTTCTACTTTACAATTAACAATAGTAACTAAAAAGAAAATTGAAGAAATTGGTGTATGTTGAATGTTTCACCTACAAAGTGAATCAAAAATATAAAATTAGTTAGAACACCCTCAAGATAAAAACAAAAATAACAACATAAATGGAACCATTAAACTTCTAAATCGATTCAAAATAACAAACCATATTTAGATAGAGAGTCTTGGGTTACTTACATTCAAAGAAAAATAGGGAAGCCCTTGAGAAAGCAACACTATAACAAAGATCTAAAGAAACCATTGACCGTTGATGAAAGAATGAAAGATCAAGCGTAAAGATCTAAAGGCTTATAATTACTTGAATTAGGTTCGGCGGGCGGGTACGAATTGGTTGGACGAACGGGTACGAACTGGTTTGGACGAACGAGTAACATAAGCAGTCGGACTCGACAGATCACTGGCTAACAACCTATGCCCGCGTCCGTCCACTGAAGCTGTTTCGGGTGGTCGGGTAGTGACCAGATCGGGCATCGGGCGTCGAGTAGTAACCAGCTCAGGCATTGCGCGGTCACGGACCCTTTCAGACTCGGACGGTCGTGGGTGGGTTCCAAGTTTCTAGGCCAAAATCCCACCCCTACTTTGTCCTAGCTCACTACCTACCGACTGGACAATCTCTAACGATAAATCCGACCCATAAAGATTTAATGACTTCGGAGCCCATGTAAACGACCATCTAGGCGATAAGTGTTCGTTTAGATGCTTGTTTTATATGAACTTCGAAACCATTAGACCTTTAGTGGGTCGAATTTCTCGTTGGAGATTGTCCAATCGGTAGGCGAGTGGGGTAGGGCCAAGTGGCATATGTGCAAGTAGGTTGGGCCTAGGCGACGTTTAGACGAAAAGGCCTAATACAAATTTTTGCCATTACAAGTTTTAATTTTTTTAGAAGATTTTGTAGGCAATGCCCAAAGTTGTTAGAGACAATGCCTAGTTTGGTTAAAGGTAATGTGTGTTTAAGAGGCAATGCCTTTACCAATGTTTGACCTAACGGTGTCAATCGTCGTTAGGTCATCTCCGGTCAGCGGTCGACGACCTTTACCGATTGTTCTTTTTCTCTCTTATTCATCTTGTTCCTTCCTTCTTCAACTCCATCTTTCTCTTTCTTCTTTCTCTTTCTTCTTTCTCTTCCTCATCTTCTTTTTCTTCTTCTTCTTCTTCTTCTTTTTCTCCTTTATCTTCGTCTTCATTTACATAAAAGTTCTTGAGAAATGAACATCAATTCAAGGTTTGCAAAGAAGAAAAACATTGGAAACAGATTGAGAGGAAGCTCATGTGGCTAAGTTGGGCTTAAACAACGTTAGACGGAAAACTCTAATATGAATTTTAGCCATTATAAATTTCAATTTTTTGTAGGGTGTTACTTTTAATTTCATAATTGGAGAATATGTAGGAGATTGAAATCAATCATTAAAGTCCATCACAATTTTGATAGTTAAAGGAATTCTTTTTTTTGGAAGTCGACTACGATCAACATATGTCGTTACATTTAGCATTGATACATCAAAGATGTGATAAGCTCGATAACCGCCAACCCGAACTCTAACAGAACCGGGCCTATAGCCCAACTAAACAATGGCCTAAAGCCCAACTACATTATTTATACCCTAATAATCCCAATTCAAATAAACCAAAGATTTCACCTTCTCTGGGGTTCGAACCTGGGACTTCCAGGGCTTTCATAATTTTGCAAGTTCTTCCACTGTGGATGGAAGGCAACTAAAATCCATGACAATTTTGTAATTTGAAGGGCTTTAATGGCCCATTGCTTTAATGTTGACATTCTCCACTTGGAGGCAGCATGAGATTTGACGTGATAAGGCAACTAAAATTCATGGCAATTTTGTAATTTGAAGGGATTTAAGGGCTCATTTGCATTGCTTTAATGTTGACATTCTCCAATTTAGAGGCACCCTGAGATTTGACATAATCTTGTGAAGATATAAGGTGAGGAGCTCGAGCTCAATGAATCAGCGCCCTTCATCTTAATATATATGGGATCTTCTTGTAGCATTTTCTCAATTCTAACAACAGATTTAAATATAACATGTTTTCTTACTTGTTTGGTAAAAAAGAAGTTGAATTTTCAATCACTACAATCTTGTTTTCATTAAAATATGTATGTAAATTGATATGTATTTTGTTGACATTTTCAATATTTTTCTAGCATTTTATTGATTTTATTAGCATTATATGCGTGACATTTGCTATGACTTAGTTACAGTAGGTGAACAAAAGTTTGATTATTTAACTATTAGCATTTAATTGATTTCAACAGCATACTTATATATAACATATTTTTTGAGCTGCTTAAATTAGATTAAAACAATTCTCAATAATTTCTAGCATTTTACTGATTCTAACAGCATAGTATGCGATGTTAAGAAAAAGAATCATAAATTTTCTTGTAGCATTTCTTTGATTTTTGCATAAATTTTGGCAACTCTACCAACGTCTTCTAAACTCTAAAAAATCTATCATATTTTTTCAAAATATAAATAAGTTGGAGTTAACTATAATAGAAGTATATGGATTTCCTACAAAGTTTTACGTTTTTATTCTTTTTTTTTTGGAAGTACATTTTTATTCTTTTACATTGATGCTTTCATACCATTCAATGTTTATTTATTATGTAAATGCACATGTGACCCGATCATGAAATAGATGTTAGCGAACAAAATTGTACAGCCTCTTATATGAAATGAGGAATAACTAAGAAAGAGTCATGTGATCCTATCTTTACCCATGTAGGCCAAACATTATATGGATATACTCAAAGATAATAAAAAATATTGTCGAAATCATTTTTTGTATTTTTAACATTTATGTGATATCTTCTAGCATTTTCCATTAACTCTCAATACTTTTAACGTATTTCACGATATTTGTATAAACCTTATAGTAACTAAAATTAAGAAACACATTACAACATAATCAACTACAACATAATCCATTACAAGAACTAATAACTTAAAGGTTTTTTTTTCATTTATCCTTCAATTCATCTAGTAACGACCACCCTAATTCAACTCTCTTCCTTTGTGCTTGTATTGTTAAATATTTGGCTAACATCTCGTGTGAAAAGTGCTAATAGTTGGATTCGACCACAAGTTCACCCATGTGCAAAATAAAATACAACCACAATCTCGTTTGTGAATTTGTAAAAACTATATAAGTGCTCAAACAAGTGTTTGTAATTCATTAAATAATAAAATAAAAAACGTAAAAGAATCGAAATATAAATCTTCACGGAAAATCTGCCCAGTTCTACAGTCGATAGAGTCATTTTGAGAGTATGTTGGTATGCTTGTAAAATATGTTATTTTTTGTACGAGTTTAAAAAATGTTAGTAACATTTCCACAATCTATGAAAAATCAAATAAGTGCAACAAGAAATTTGAGGGTGTTGTTGACTACAAAATAAACACACTAATTCAAAATTACGAGACGTAAATGATTTTCTGGGTAAGTCGGAAAATTATAAAACGTAAATAAGCTGTTAGAATCAATAAAATTCTGTGAGAATATAATTACTTTTCATGCAAAATATATAATTACTTTTCATGCAAAATATACAGGTATTGACGATTAATTTATCAAATACTGAAAATTCCCAAAATTGGTATGAGATACCTAATTCCCTATCATTGTGAATGTACATGAGCAGCTGAGAACTAAGTATTTGGCTAAAGGAGAAGAGATCCAAGAGAGAGCAAAAGCCAAGACTGCTAAGGATGCTGAAAGGGATCAGAATCTTCTTTAGGCACTTTTCTAGGTTAATTTGTTTTTCTAGTTAGACCCATCTCTGTACTAACTTTTACGGAGAATCAATAAAATAGTTTAGTTCTTAATTGAGATGTCTTAAAAGTCCTAAATTAACAACATATACCGAAAAGATTCTAAACTTGGTTATACCTGTAAAAGAGACACATAAAGGATGTGACTCATACAACGGGATCATCCCAATGACAAAGGGATGAGGAAAGAGTTTCCGACATAACCAAGAAAGCTTAAAAAACGAAGAATCGAATTGACAAGACAAAAGGTCTTGAGTCAAAAACAAAAGTTGATTGTCGCTTCTAACCTATCCAAGTTGGAGTGTCCAAAAGGATAAAATTGAAGAAAACGAATCAAGCTCTGTCCTCCAATAAACACTATGTCTAGACACAGCTACCCATACATAACCGAAATCCGTCTAAAAGCTAAAAGACCATGTAAGAGGATTACAAGACATAAATTAACAAATATGACGCAATTTCTTTAGAAGAAATTTGGGCTTCACACAACCTATCAAGAGAATAAAGTGTTTGTTGCTCATTATGGTATCCTCCAAAGAATTAGTTTCGAGAGGAATAAGTAGATTCGTAGGATAAGTGAGAGGAAAAGTCGAATGCTTCGACCAAGTGCAACAAAATTGTTATATAACAGTGGGAGGAAAAAGTCTAAACACCTACCTCGCAAGATGAATAGAGATTTGTCAGAGAACTATCAAGTAGTTGAAAGTTACTCAAAAGGAATATCTCAAGGAGTTGAGAGTATTCTGAATTGTTGTTCTTAACCCCTAAAGGTCTTTGAAGTTTATCTACAAGATTAGATGATTGAAATCTTACTAATAAAAGATAAAGAATATAGACCTGCGCAGAGACGGAAACCAACTCCTCTATTGGCTAGGAGTCAATAAACTATGAAATCTTTTCTCATCAAGCATAGGAACTTGATAATTGGTCAATGGAGCGAAACCATTGGACGGAAATTAGTTTTCACGGAAGAAAACTGAGAAGGATGGAAACTTTGAAGTTTCCGAAAAACTAGACAAGAAAGATTAAGATCGTGGATTCATACCAAGAGACTATGAACGAGATTTCGTATCTGTCTATGTTTAAATCCATAACTAACACAAGGAAGTCAACAAACCGTAACGGTCGCCGACTTTAGTGATTAGTAAACAAGCATACTTCGGAAGATTCATCAAGGGATGAAGCAAGCAAGAGTTAGAATTTTCGAGTCAAAAGAGGATATCAAAGACGTTTGGTTCGTAGAGAATGAAGAAAATCTTGAATATCAAGATTTCAAGAAGGTTAGTGGGAGAAACGCTTTTCCGGTCTGGTGTGCAGTAAACACACCAGAATTGAGAACAACATGGGGATGTTGGAATCAATTAGGGAAGTACCACAAAGGATGAAATGTTTTGGGCATCAATTGGCTATAAGTATAGACCAAGTGATGATAGGATTAGGATAAGAAAACTTGGGATTCTTAATAGTCCGAATACGAAAGACTCCAGAAGAGATATTCGACCCAAACTCATGGCGAATAGCTCGGCAAGACTCAGAGCCAAGGGATCCTGATGAGCAAGCACACATAAGGAAGATTGCTATGCTATAGGCATAAAATCGGTCATGTGAGACATGATTTAGCATTTGCGGAAGACATCCGGAATATTGAAGTATTGAGAGATTTTAACATTTGAACTCAGATAAGACAATCTGAAACCACAACTAACTAAAAGGCTTGTAAAATTAATTGGATGAGTTAAAGTGGAGAAAGTTGAACATGGCAATGCAAACTTCCAGACATGGAAGGAAAGTAGGCAGAAAGTATTTCTAGCCGGAAACTGTTGCAGACTCTATAGACGAAAGAATGAAAGCCTTAAGTCTAGTAAAGGGTTACTAAAAACCATCAACGGAAAATCAAAGGAATCGACCTTCGATTAGTTGATAATAAACAAGGTTTAATCGGACTACATACGTAGTCAACTAAACTGTCACCTAAGACAAAAGTATGAGAATCATACTAAATATCCAAGGAATAAGGTAATTAAGGGAATACCCTTGACTAGTAAATTGAGTATGTAAAATGGGTTTTACGGAAGAGGCTTAAATTTACAAACTCTCGTTATCGAAAATAAATTAGTTATTTCACAACCGTCTAAATTTGGTTTAGTTTTTAAACGACAATCCACGGATAATAACATTCCAAATAGGTTTATCAGATACTTGATCTGATGATTGAAATCCTATTAAGTGAACTTGGAATATTTAAATTATCATCTCCCTAGTCCAGGTCATTACATGGACAACAATGATTCAGGAAAACTAGCACGTGAGGTCGACGAGATAGCGATGTTTCATAGGCAATAGGAATAGGAGTATTCGAATCGACTACGTGGGTGGACTATTAGGAATATACACTGGATAATCCTCAAATGAGAAGTGCATCATTCATGATGAACGTCAAACGCTTCTCAGATTCCTCAAAACATAAGTGCTCCGCTCATCTTATGTAAGGAATCTCCGACTTTGGTTCCGCCAAACGCCGCACCGTAAAAAGAGGTTATAAAAACGGATACATGGAAAGACATGATAGGCGTGAAGCTGAGTGGGAGTACAAGAATGGATTGTGTCGTCCTAATTATATTAGAAAAACGTGTCTCAAGGCCGCTTGATGAGTAGCAACGGAAAATGCATGGTCGCGCTCAAATGGATTAAAAGTTAATCATTTGTCTTTGCTAGTTGTACTCATGATCAAAAAAGTCTGAATGACGTGACATATCAGATGGGATACAAATTGACACAGGAATCGAGCATTGCACTTGTTATAAGTACAAGTGGGAGTCTGAAGGAGATGTCTTTCGACCAAAGATGCAATACGAACAATTTGTCAGATAGGACAATTGATGTAGAAGATCATCAAGTCCGGACGATTTAGGGGTCGTAGTGTTTAGCTAGAAACCAACTACGATCGTCAAATTACGAAGTAATTCGCTGCTAACTTCGACCAGATCCTACATCGGGTTACACATAAGAATGTCTATTTGATCGGATGATATGACTAGTGGCAATGAGACATATAATCATGGGAGAATCCCATAAACATGTCTCATAGACCTAAAAGAAGTTTAGGCAAAGATAACACAAAAGGCCCAAAAGAAAGGTATTTGGGTCGGGCACCAAAGGAGGTGATTTGGGACGCAAAAGGGCACGACCAAGCTTGGACGTGTGGCCCTATAGGGGCCGGCCTGATATGCCCTACATAGGCTTGATATGTCGGCCAATAATAAGGGAATGAGAAAATAGTTTCTATTTTCGACTATTTCCTTAATCTTATTCAAAAAGACTTTTTTGGAAACCAAATTAGGGTGAGACTCTAACTTAGAGTTTTATATAATGTCTCTAAGGGATTTGAATAAGGTGTGGAATTTCTTAAGAAGCTTTCTGACTCTATAACATCAAGTAGAAAAGAGAAAGTGAACTAATTCTCAAGCTATCTAATTAGTCAATAAAGAAGAAGGTGTTCTTCATATCAAACCACCATTTGAGTTCTAGCTAGCTACAAGGTGAGAGATCAAATCGATCATTTGGGTGTCTTGAGTAGAGGAGCAACACGTGGCGCTCTTGGTATTTGCATTCAATTGGAAAGGTTCGAGGAAAAAAATAGCGATTAAGGCAATCTCTAACTGTTAGTTAATTATTAGCTTATGCATGATGATCCTGGAAGTACTAGTGTTAGACATGAGATGTCTGAGATTCCACTTAGAACACTAGTAGACATCATAAACCTACACATGAGCTATCTTTAGTGACTTGGGATGAGTAGAGCGAATGTATCATCTCCACAAATAAATGAGCTGATTTGGTGGAAACTATCGGTTAGATGGCTTTCTATGGAGTTATCCATCATTTATGAATAGAGGGGAATAAGAGGATCCACGCTGGTGAAATGCTTGGAAAATATGGGATTGTTAGAAGAGTTGTGACAAGAGTCCAAATCAAAGTGTCATGCTTCAAGAAGAAGGCTGATGATACTACTAGGGGGAGGAAGATTGCAACAAATTGGAATCCTGAGATGATTTTTTTCTTAGCAGGAGGTGATTGAATGTAAGTGGGAAGCACCTCAAAACGGGGTTGTGTTAATCAAATCTGATGGCTCTTTCTCAGAGTTTGTCGTCGGATTTGGTCGTGTGCTTCATGATGCAGATGGGCAGGTTATTATCACTGCTTATGGGGGTGTTAAACCTATATCGGAAGTGCTCCATGTGCTACAGGGGATCAGGCACGGACTGAAGATTGCAATAAACATGTCTTTATTGAAAGTTAAGGTTGCCACTGATTCTAAATTAGCTTGGAGTTTGTTGCAGCTAGTAGATCCCAAGCCACCATGGAGGTCTGCTAGAGAAGTGAGCAAAATTAGGGAATTGATGAAGCGCTTTTAGGAATTTCTATCACACATGTGAATAGGGAGAAAAACAGAGTTGTTGACTGACTTTCTACACATAGGGTGGGGGATACTTTGGTGATTCTGGAGTTGCATCAGCTGCCAGAGGAGCTACTCCTGCTCTTAGCTAAGGACTATCAGGGGGTAGTTCGGATAGGATTTGGACGCAATAATTGGTTGTTGTCTAACTGGTTTTTTTAATCTTGTGATGGCTTGCATTAGATTTAGAGGTCCCAATTGGACATTGTTTTTGTCTTGGGCCTTGTGGGTCAGAATGTTAGGCACTTTTTATTCTGTTTGGTTAGATGAAGGGATGGCAAAATGATATTATAAAACCTTGCATAGTTTATCAATGTCCTAGATTGTAATTAGGTTTTATTGGGTTCAAACTCCTTTAAGTTTGTTTATCTTTACTACAAAAAAAACCCCTTTAGCTAATTTTGGTGTTATGAATAATTTCCAATGATTTAAATTTGTATTTGCAACTAGGAAAATATGACCCCACAAGCACCAATTCTTAGGTCCTTCACTGACGAGTATATAAAAAGAATCTAACGAGCATAGACTAATCATCTAACTATCCATATAAAGCTTCCAAGCCGAACATAAATTGGTTATGAAGTCGTAAGAGGATGAAGTTAATTTATTTTCATTTATTCCGTCTGGTATCAGCTCAAAAATTTATAACTATAGTTAAAGCTAAACAAAATATCCCATAATGATTGTCACTATATATAAATTTTTCTTAAAGCTTGTAAATCAGATCTATTTATGGACACAACATAGTTGTATATTTATGATTATTTATCTCCATAGAATTTGTTATGATTTAAGCTGTCAATATACATACAATCAAATTTCTTAGGTAGACAAACGAATTGGGTGTAAATAAATTAATTTGTGGTAACCAAATCGAAGGATCTAAAACAAGTTTTTTGTTTTGTTTATTCATTTTCATCAACATCTTCAATGGTGACAATTACCTACTCCGACAAACACCATTTATTCCGACAACAAACACTACATTCATTCTCTTCGATCTTCATCATCACTTCTTCATTTTCTTAACTACCGATCTTTTTCATTTTCTTTCAAACCCTAATAAGTGAAATCTATATATGACAACTTATTTTGTAGCTGGTAATCCGGTATGTGAATGAAAAAAACAGTATGAACTATAATCTACTATGAATTAGTTTTCCATAATTTTAGCCCTATCTCCATGTCTCTAAAACTATTTCCTTTACAGTAGTGTTCCCTGCTCTATTAGGTTTTTCTTGTTTCTGGATTATGCACTATCCCCGCTTATTTGCAGTCATAGACAACGGGAAAGAACTTTCTAAGGGTAGCCCTAACTGGAAAAGGAAAAACTTTAATTTCTCTTCAAAAAGGAAAAAAAGAAAAGAAAGGAGATGATGTATTGGTGGTAATGAAAATAAAGGGGAGGTGATGAAGATTGAGGAATACGAATATCATAGTTGTACGTGAGTTTGCCAAACTAGAAGTTCCCTGTTTAAAATGGATCATCATCAGTGAAGACGGTGACGAAGATGAAAAAGAAAAAAAATGAATATTTAGTTTTGTCAGGAATGCTATTTAGGACGACGTGATAAAGCGACTCCAAAAGCGATCAAATGGCGAGGTGACACGTGGTTGCAACAGCTTCGCTTTCTGATTTTCGGTCAAGTCCAAGTTCAATCCTTGAAAACCCTGTGTTTATAGATAGGTCCCTTTTTTATTTGTAATGTGGATCGTTGATTGGGGCAACGGTCCAGATTACAAACATGATTACTCTAATTAAATGGAGCTGACGTTTTTTCTATCAAGGAAAGTTCTCTACGTGCCCAACACACGTACTAATAGTACCTCCCCTATAGAAATGCCCTTCTCAAAACCCTCCCACGAATTCTAGGTTGAATCTCACTGTTCTTTTTTTCTTTCTCTCGAAAGACGAACCTAGGGATCAAATTTAGGTTTTGAATATTATTTTCACCCATATATGAGAGGTTCCCGAAGGTTTTTGAATCTTTAGATTGTTGGTGAGTCAAATATTCATCCACTTTCAAAGTCAAAATAAACTCTATTTTGTGAAGATTTTTTGAGGTAAGAAATTAGGGTTTTTTATATTACTAATAAAACCTAGCTAATGGTTGGATTGTCGATATTTTGTTTAAGTAATTAGGTAAATATTTAGTTTTAGTTTCATTGAGTCAATCTTTATTTTGTTGTTTGTTATCCATTTAAAGTGCACTCACCTGCATTTGCGATCAGTTATTACTTCAATTTATCTCTTTGTAATATTATATTTCTTTTACTTTTTGGTAATTTCTTCTGTGGAGAAATGTCTTCAGAAAGTTCAGAAAGTGGCGATTTTGAGTGTTACAATGAATCTAATGATGATAAATACAATATTGGATCGGAAACAGAAGTAGAAGTGCCTAGATCCAGAATGGAGTTTAATAGTCTTGAACAATTGTACAACTATTGTCTTTGTTACGCCAAAAAAGCGGGACATCCAGTCAAAAAAACATCTCAGAGAAGATTACAAGGAATCTTAAAATATGTTGTAATAGCATGTGCTAAGGGGGGAACAATACAACGACATCAAATAATCCTCAACCAAGTAGTAAAAGTGGTTGCAAAGCAAGAATCAATGCTAAGTTACAAGATAATGGAAACTAAAAAATCATTGTTGTGAATCTTGAGCATAACCATATCCTTAGTCCAGGAAAAGTTCGTCATTATCGATGCAATAGGAAGATTAACCCATATGCAGCCAGACAACTTGAAATATGTGATTTGGCAAGAACTAAGACGAGTCGTAGCTTTAAGCAGCAAGTGGTGGCAGCTGATGGACATGAGAAAGTCACATTTACCGAAAGAGATGCAAGAAATTACGTCGAAAAGAAGAGAATGATACGTCTTGGGGAGGGAGATGTTGCAATTCAACAATATTTTATGGTTATGCAAAGAAAGAACAATGGTTTCGTTTTTTGGATGTAAGTAGATCATAAGTCTCGTTTACGTAATATTTTTGGGCAAACAGGAAGTTGAGAGGCCTATAAGGAATTTGGAGATGTCGTGACATTTGACACGACTTATTTAACGAAAAGTACCATCTTCCTTTTGCCCCATTCGTTAGAGTGAACCATCATGGCCAGTCCCTTCTATTTGGTTGTGGGTTGTTGTCTAATGAAGATGCAGAATCTTTTTCATGGTTGTTTAGGACATGGCTCACATGTATGGACGAAAAAGCTCCAGCTGGAATTATAACGGACTAAGATTCAGCCATGCTGATTGCTATTCAGGACGTTTTTGCCAATACAAGACATCGATGGTGTCTATGGCATGTAATGAAGAAAATACCCGAGAAACTAAAAACTTACAAAAAGTTCGATGAAATAAGTATCACTCTTACTCAACTTGTTCACGAAACACTTAGCACAGAAGAATTTGAGCAGAAGTGGATGCTTACTATACAAAAGTATAACTTGGAAGAAAATAGATGGTTGATCCATATGTACCAGGAGAGAAGACGATGGATACCAATTTTTGTGAAAAATCGTTTTTGGGCAGGAATGTCTAGTACTCAACGTAGTGAAAGTGTAAATGCATTTTTTGATTGCTGAACAATACAATACAGCGTTAAGAGATAAAGTTGAAAAAGAGGCAAAGGAAGATTTTCGGTGCTATAGTTTAGAAATGCCATGTGTAAGTCCATTTCAAATAGAAAAGCAAATGAGGGATAAATACACACTAAATTTTTTTAGAGATTTTCAAGAAGAAATAAAAGGAAAAAATGGCTTGTGATACGGTGGATTGTAGAGAGTATGGAAATGTATACGAATGTACTATTTCAGAGGAGAAAGAACTTGGTAAAGGCTCAAAAACTTATTCCTATAAAGTTGTTTTAGATGTTCAAGAATGTGAAGTTCAGTGCAATCGTTTATTGTTTGAATTTAAGGGGATTTTATGTCGACATGCGATAACAGTATTATGTAAGAACAAAATTACTGTCATCCCAAGTAAGTACATTCATAAGAGATGGAGGAAAGATGTTACGAGATCATACTCAAAGATTAATGTGAACAACGATGGATGGGATAAAACACCGGTAGAAAAAAATTCGAAAAATTGTGTCAATCCTTCAACGGAATAGAAATCTTTTGCATCTGAAAATGAAAGAATTACCGAGCAGCTTGAAGATTATATCTTGAAGTTTAAGCCAATAACAGAGTTCTAAAATAAACTAAGCAGTGGTTCTGGTTATACCGTCGATTGTGCAGAAAATGCCCGACAAGATATTCTTGATCCAGTATCGTACAAGTCAAAGGGACGTCCTCGAGAGAATAAATTCAAGAAGAAAAGCTACAAGTCTAAGAAACGTGTACGTCCACTACTTCGTCGTTTTCTTGACTTTTTTATTAGTTTGTATGTTAACTAATTCGTTATTTTCTTTGTTAGTGCACTGCTTCTAAAATGCCAACATCTAATCCGACTTGTAGTATGATTCGTGATCCAGTCCATGATCCAGTTCCTGATCCGATTCTTAATATGGTTCCGGATTCGGTTTATGATTTCCCAACTACACAAGAGAGTCGACTCGGTAATACTGTTACACAAGAAAACATGATCTTGGCACCTCGACAAGATATGATAATTTATTACTCCTTATACTTGTTCGTTTAGAAAGTATAATATATGTATTGATCTTTACCGTATTGTTTGCAGTCAAATATGGACTTATTAATGGGTGTACATCGTCCCCAAATAAACGACCCTCTAGGAACATACAATGGAGAATATGACTATTATAGTATAAAGGTAAATACTTTGTCTTTACATACTTTTGTAGTATTTGATGAGATGAAAATTTGAATTTTGGGCTCTTAATGAAAATGTTTGTTTTCCACTAAATCGTGTTTGTTTGTCTGTTTGTTTGTTTTGGTGACAGGAATAACTTCTTCAAGCTTTGTCAACCGTATTTTGTTTGAAGTAAAAGTTCATTTTAGTTTATCAAGTTTTGTTTCAGAGAGGTTTGACCTTCATCAAATGGTGCATAGGTTCATAAAGATTATTAAGTCTTATGTTTGCTTTTGTTTTTGGATTGAGAGGATTTAATTTAACATGTTTTAGTTATCAAATTGCTTCTCATGAGTTATATTTTGGAATTGTTATTCATTTACTGTACCATGACTATTAGAGGGTCTTTTGATTCAGACCATCCATCTTGTTTACAATTCATACAAACAATCTATATAAACGATTCACAATTCATTCATATAATCCATTCAAAATTCACATGTATAAGCAAGAATTCAAATTTCATTAATTTCGTATAAACAATTCACAATTCATTCACATAATCAATTCACATTCAAGTATTCAAAGAGAACTTCTGCAATAATTTATGCAACTCACAATCTTCTAAGTACATTAGGATCTGAATTTCCACCATTAATTTGTTTGTAACCTGAGAATAGATCTTCATAGAGCTCAACGTCTATTTAGCTCTTCTAAACGGAGAACACACAAGCTCATCCGGACAAAGAAAAAATTCATGAAACCTTAAGAAGACGAAAAGTGTTAAACTGATAATCAACCCCATTTTTTTCAGAGTGAAAGAGTGAAGATTCTTACCTGTTCTCTAACTTCATCTTTTATGTCTATTTTGTCTTAGGTAAGACATATAAGAAAAACACAACCTAAGCCACATATCAAGCCATAATATAATAGACTGAACTTGAAAAACATTAATGCTAGACGAACAACCATTTAATCTGCCTCTAACAAGCTAATTATCTATTTTCCTTGAGATCCGTGAATCAAAATGATTTTAAAATTCAAAATTAACACAGAATTGAAAAGGTGACCATGGAATACATATATAACTCCTTAAATTTAGAGATTACGACGTGAAACAACCGCTCCGCTAACATAATCCCATGAAAACAAAATAAAAGGAGAATCAAGCCTTGCAAATAAATGTTTTCAACATGATTCATCAAGAAAACAACGAAGACCTCACTGAACGTACATAATTTAGTAATTTAAAACGTCTCAGAGTTTTCTCGAATTTACAAGCATAACAAAAATAAGAAGAACCCTAAACACATCCATTTCAACACAAGATTATGATTGAATAACTGAAACGCGGTTAAGTCATTTAATGCAGTTGCTCTATATGGGTAACTGAAACGAAAATGGTGAATTGACTCAATATCTTAACATAGCCTATATAGAAAGTTACACAATGACTTAGCCCCAAATATAATGGTTTTCAACTATAACATGTAGAGTCGGGTATTAACTGGAACAGAGTCAAGAGAGCAAGTCTGCTTGATATATGCATCCGAAGAACACATAACCTGCAAATACGAGAAGCAGAAGATACACGGTTTCCACCTCTATAGGGCTTAAGTCATTTAATGCAGTTGCTCATCATGAAGAACTCATGGATGAAACTTACCAAATGATAATAGAGTTTATCAACCAACTAAATGTGAACCTAGTATAAGAATATCAGAATCAAAACAGTACATTGAGTAAAAATGTAACAATAATTCCAAGACCTAGAAACAAACTAAATCATACTTAAAATACAAACGATAGTTTGATCATCATGTTTGTTAATGGAAAACCACTAAATTTCACATCACAAGAAATTCGATGTTTCTTTTCCGACAAGGAAGAGCAATCCACCTTGACTTGTTAAAGAGGGGGAATATTTCACACCTTAAATTGATGAAGAGGGGGAAACAATTTGATTCGGTTCATGGTGAGTGATTTAGAGAGAAAATAGGGGAAACTTCCAAAGAGAGAAAGAAGTAGAAGACGTCAGCTCCATTTAATTAGGTAATCACGTTTGTAATCTGGACCGTTGATTGGTAATCTGGACCGTTGCCCCAATCAACGGTCCAGATTACAAATAAAGGAGGGACCTATCTATAGACATGGGGTTTTCAAGGATTAAACTTGGACTTGACCGAAAATTAAAAAGCAAAGCTGTTGCAACCACGTGTCACCTCGCCATTTGATCACTTTTGGAGTCGCTTTATCACGTCGCCCTAAATAACATTCCTGTAGTTTTGTATCCTTGGATTTGGTTGTCGAGAAATAAATTTACCTACACCTATTTAATTGATTATCCACGTAAGAAATTTGGTTGTCCATATACTGATGGTCATGATTTATAATCAGTGGTCACAAGACTGTAGCTGCAGACATTATTGAACCGTTTTATACTACAAATTAATGAGTTTTTACATTACGGAAATTCTATTGCATTTTAGTAAAGAAAAGAAAACTTCTATTAGATGAACCGTTTGATTTTAGTCTTAGTTAACTTTGAATGAGTTTATTAGCGACTCGAACCAGGTTGATTGATTCAATAAAATGAAAATTGGTAGGATCAATTTTGTTCTGTCATCAACATAAGTTGGTTACGAAATTTAAGCTAATGCAGTCCCTTTTTGAGCTTAGTTGGGAAATTAAAAAAATTTGAAGAACATTTACGCAATTTAGAACCACCCACAACCCAATTGGTAAGAGCATCTAAATGGGTACTTAAACTCTAAAATTTAAAGTGCTATATAGAATTTTTAGAGTTTTTACTGAAAGATCATCTCCAATTGAACACTCTATTAAATACTTAATAATGGTGTGAGATAGTTATTTTAGAAAATCTCAAGAAAACACTCTAAATTTAGAGTGTCATCTTAAGTGCCCCAAGTGCCAACTCATCGAACTTAAAAAATTTAGCCATTAAAAAACGGGGTGATTTTATAGACACTGCCCAAAGTTGTTAAAGGCATTCTTGATCAAGGCAATTTCTAGTTTGGTTAAAAGCAATGTGGGTTAAGAGGCAATGCATGTGTGACCTAACAGAATTAATTTTCGTTAGGTTGTCGATGATCGCCTGCTGTCAGAGACTACTTTTTCTTCTTCTTCTCTTTTTGTAGGTCGACGAAGGGGAGAAATATGTTCTAAATGTTGTTTTTCAGTGTTCTTCTATTCAGGCCTCTAATATCTTAAGTAAGGGCTATTTTTTGTAAGTTATTAATGCTGCTGCATTAACCTCGTCTTCTTCTTCGACTGCAACTGACCTGGTTGGGTCTTTAGGTATGCTACTTCCGATTCTTTAGGATCCTTCTCCAGCGGGGGTGCCTTATGGAAAAGAATTAGTCAGACTCGAAGAGATCTTATGCTTCCGCATCGAAGGAGATAACTCGCTTTAACTCGGAGCTTGAGCCTATTGCAGATGAAATTGAGTCGTTTAATGTTTTTGGATGGTGGAAGGAGAACGAAAAACGCTATCTTGTTTTGTCTCAAATTGCTCGTGATGTTTTAACGGTATTTGTTTCTATAGTTGCCTCTGAAACAGCTTTTTCCCTAGGGAAGAGAATTCTTGGTGATTATATGAGTAGTCTTACCCCTGAAATGTTGGAGTGCGTTGTTTGCCTCAAAGATTGGTGACAAAGTCAATTTAAAGATAGTTTTACTAATTTTGATCCTCTTGATTTCTTATCTGAAACTTGTGACTAGACCAATCCAATTTCGTCGTGAGTCTCTTTCTTGAGTCAAGAATTAAAGGTAATTTTTATTTTAAGTTCCTAATTAATGAAATTTAACAAAAAAATGGACTTTTAAGTATTATTTTATTGTTAATTTTGGTCTGAAACCAATTCACCCGATATCTGAGAGTTTTGACCGGTCAGACGGTCACAGGCGAGAAATGTTAATATTGACTGGACCAACTAAGTAATTAGGCGGACATTGATTTTGGAAGCCCGATCGAGACTGACCGATGAAGTTAATGTCCAAGTTCGGTCCGACCCGATCAATTACTACCTCTAGCCAAGCTACATGGGTTTTTTTTTTTGAGAAACCGACTACTATCTACGTTAGTCATTTCAAGGCTTTGATACAGCATCAAGATGTGATAAGCACTATAACCGCCTAAATTAAAACCAATAATTAAAGAGACTTAAAACCCGACGACATAGAGCCTATAGGCCGACAAACTTATTATTATTATTATTTATTATATATTTAATAACTCAAGTTCAATAAACCATAAACTTGACTTCTTCTAAAGACCGAACTTAAGATCTCTAGAATTTTGGAGTTTATGTCAACATTATGAACCACTTGAAGTAGAAGTGTTGACTCTAAATGAAGTGTTGACTCCAAGGTGGATGGTGGATTGAAAAGGCAACAAAGGCAATATACTTTTCAACAAAAAAAAAAAAAGACAATATATCGTTTTGGTGCAAAGCGAAAATAACGTTTTAATTGTATCAGAATATTCAATTCTGGTACTATTATTTGAACGTATCGAACGTGGCAACAGTGGGCCCCACAGAGTTTCTTTGACTGAAACGGGGTTCTGTGTTAAGTCCTTTTCCACGAGTAGAGAGAGAGAGAGAGAGAGAGAGAGAGAGATATGAGCCTTTGACTGGAGTTCGGGCAACGGGCAGTCTACATTTCGGTCAGCTGTAAACACTGAACGCCAGCCTCAACCCTGAAAGACAACAAAAAGATAATCGAAACCCTTTTTCCCAAGTTAAAGAAGAAGAGATAGAGAGAGAGAAACTAAAGCAGAGTTTTAGAGAGAGAAAGTAAAGATTTGCAGAGTTAAGCAGGTGAAAGAGAATCTATTTAAGCAAAATAATATTAACAATTAGTTTCTGTGAAAATAGTATTATTTCCTGATTAGATCAGCTTTGGATTGTGATTCGATCGAAAGTTCTTTCGAGAAAGACGGTGGAGATTTTGTAGAGTTTATATTGAATTAAACGGTTGAAAGTTAGGGTTTAGGTTATTAAGAGTTCATTAGAACTGTTCTTTTTGGTAAAACTTAACGGATCTGAGATAGATATTTATGAAGTAGTTGAGGCTTTGAGTTAGTAGGTAGATTGTTTGGTCAGACCAAGAAATTATGAGAGTCATGGAGCGAGAAATTGCATCTTCGTTTCTAATTTGGTTGATCTTGGTTTTTCATCCATTAACAACAATTTATGCAAATATGGAAGGTTTGTAACTCAATTTCTCTCATTTTTCAACATTTATAGTACCTTTAACTTTTGTTTCTGCATATTTGTTAGGTTTAATTGAAGAAATCAAGATATTTATAAGTGGTTTATGATCATTTATGTTTATTAAATTTGGTCTCTGATTCTGTGGGTCTTAAAAACGGTTCCAAATTGGGTAAAATTGACATCTGATCAGTTTTGTGTTTAGATGATTATAAACTTGCAAATATTCCTTAAAATAGTATAGGGGTTTGCTAGTTAGTTTATATTAAAGTTGTCAAGGAATGAAATTTTGGTTCCAATTTAGGTAGTATGGAAATGGAAATATTTTGGTCATTTCGACCTATATAGTGTGAATTTAATTCCTTGATCATGCATTGTTAAGAGAAAATAATCGAATTTCGGTATTGGTTAAACTTTAGTAGAAATAGAAATATTTTGGTCATTTCACCCAAAAGATTACGAAATCTAATTACTTGACAGTTGTTTGACTTCAGAAATGAGTTGTTAACTTTCTAAAGTCAAACTACTGTCATTTGTTTGACACTAGTTCAGAATGAAACGAGAAATTGATACATTTTGGGCATTATTTGATCATAGATATTATTAACAATGTTGAATTTTTCAAACTGACAACCTAATTCTTGTTATGTTCCTCTTTTCACAGGTGATGCTTTGCATAATCTAAAGACAAATTTACTTGATCCTAACAATGTTCTTCAGAGTTGGGATCCCACCCTTGTCAACCCATGCACTTGGTTTCATGTTACTTGCAATAATGATAATAGTGTAATTAGAGTGTAAGTGATTTGCTTTCTTAATTTCCCATTTAGATGTTCACTTATGTTTAAACTTACCAAGGTTATTTTACTGTGAGTCTGTTATAAATTAATTTAAATGATGGTACTTGTGTTTCTCTTATTTCAGTGATCTTGGAAATGCAGACTTGTCTGGTCAATTGGTTACTCAGCTTGGCCAGCTAAAAAATTTGGAATACTTGTAAGTTATGTTTTATAAGAAAATAAGATTGCTTAACTAGCTTAGAGTATAAGAGAGTTTTCTGGTCAATGTTTCTTTTTGTTTGTTTTCTTTACACTTCGCTTCTTATTTTACATTGTTTTTCTAAATGATTCTGCTTCCTAATGTGGCAATGATCCAATTCTAGTTTCTTTTACTAAGACGTCTATGTCACATTGTCAATAACAGAAAAGAACTCGATGAAGTTCGGCATGATAATGTTTTTCGTTTTGAAAAAAAAATGTTAAGAATGTATATTCAACAGCTTATGAACTTTCCGTCATAACCGCTCTTTAACTTTTAAAAGTTAAATGCAAAAACTTTTCAAAGTTAGTGAGCTTATGGTTGAGGCAAGTACTGTTCTTCGGCTTCTTAGAGGTTTTTGTAATGCTGAAGCTATCCCTCTCGACTCTCGATTAGGCAATTAACTGAAACTTATTATTTTATGTCAGAGAGCTTTACAGCAATAATATAACTGGGCCAATTCCTAGTGAACTGGGGAACCTGACAAGTTTAGTGAGCTTGGATCTTTACTTAAACCATTTCAGTGGTGGCATTCCAGACTCACTGGGCAAGCTGTCAAAGCTGCGTTTCCTGTAAGAATATTTTTCCTACATCCTGATGCCATGCATCTAAGTTTTGTTCAAGTGCCTGATTTTTTTCAATTGAATTCGTTGCATGTTTGAAACGTTCCCCTCTTGGCAGCTGGTGAGAAACATATTGTCATTTCAGATATGATATTAAAATGATATGATATTGGTCGACGTTTCTGCTGGAAGCAGGAGTCAAAATATTATTTTCTGCCTACTTGTGTGGCAATCATAAATGGTGATTGCAGGAGTTATCTAGAAAATGCATCAAATTTGAGAATTAGAAAGGTCATGAACTCTAAAGTAAACTTAGGACCAAGTGAGGTTTAAGAAGACATAAATTTTTTCCCGTACCTCAACCACTTAGATATTGAAACTCTTTCCTTTGTGTCCATACTATATTTTACTTGCTCGGTCTGCTTCCGATGCTAGGCGCCTAGGCGTTTTTAGCACCATTTCTCTTTACTATTTTGTAAGTGCATATTCTTTCTCTAAAGGTGAAATGATACATGTACACCATATATTTAGTTTTACCAAAATTTTCACAAGGTTTTCCAGATTGCAGGACTAAGTAATATCTCCGAATTATAAGGTCTATATAACCCTTCGAGTCTAATTCATTAACAGTTTTGTACTTCAAGTGTTAACGGGTAGTAAATAATTTTTTTCCCTGAAGCACACCATGCTTTTCTTAAAAATATGAACACAATACTGACTGTAGATCTTTAGCCGGCATAGAAAGGTGGGTCATGCAATTTTGAGATAGTTTGATTTTACCCCACTTGAAATCAGGAATCAGTTTATTGATATTTATATTCGTAAAACTTTTGCTGTGGTTGGGTTGGGATTTAGAATTTGCTCATTTTACAAGTCCTCCAAGTAATATGTGCTTCAATAGTTGTTAACGACCTATCAGAATTTAACAATGTCTTGGGATGTATATGGAAGGATAGCCGGCTTAACAACAACAGCTTGACGGGTAACATTCCTATTTCCTTAACCAATGTTTCAGCTCTCCAAGTTCTGTAAGTATCAAAATTGTATCCTTTCTCTTCAAGCTGAAGTTATAATTTTTCTAAATTTTATTATTTCATGAGCTCGTGCCCATCATGCCATTAACATATTTGGTGATGCATGCAGGGATTTATCTAACAACCGTCTATCAGGAACAGTTCCAGACACTGGTTCGTTCTCCCTTTTCACCCCCATCAGGTATATCGTCAATTTATGTGAATGATCATTGTTTTGGTTTTTCAGGGCTCCGATAAATGTCTTACTAACTGTTAATCCTTGCAGTTTTGCTAATAACTTAGATCTTTGTGGGCCTGTTACTGGAAGACCTTGCCCAGGGTCTCCTCCATTTTCACCTCCTCCTCCATTTGTCCCACCACCACCAGTTTCATCTCCAGGTAAATTTGTCATCTGTATGTTACTAATATGTATCTATTTCGAAGTTCGTGTCTGCTGTTACCTTAACTTGTTTACACGCCATTCCCCTGAACACATATCACATAATCACAGAGGGTCTTTTGAACTTGTTGCGTGGAACTTCAGGTCCCCAACATGAATTCTCTTAAAGCCCTATGATTTACCTAACCTTTGGCCCAAAGGACAAGTCTCGCAGATCTATTAGATTCTGTAACTTTTGTTTAGCGTGATTTCGTAATTTGCAAGCATACTTACAATTTATATTTACACGTGGTTCTTCTATGCTCCGTGTAGGTCACATAAATTGCTTCCTTGTTTTTTAATGGAATAAAAAATGACTTTATGTTGGGGAGTGTACAATTACTTGGAGTCTTTTTCCCAAAAGAAGACACTCAGTGTTTCACTCATATTCTTAATCGATGAATTGATGGCATAATCTGTATTTTCAAATCATTGAGGTTTTAAAAAAAAAAATTACCTTATAGAAGTATGTGGTCAGGAAAATGCTACATCAACTTCAGACTCAAACTATAGTTAGACTCTACGGGTAGTAGCATTTTGATTTACATGTTTAAAAAACCCAAAATGTCTCAAAAGTACTTAAGATCATATGAGTGGCAGGAAGTAGTGCCTCAAGCACTGGAGCAATTGCTGGAGGAGTGGCTGCAGGTGCTGCTTTACTGTTCGCTGCCCCTGCAATTGGGTTTGCATGGTGGCGCCGGAGGAAACCGCAGGATCATTTCTTTGACGTACCTGGTTAGTTTTAGATCCAAACTATTGTATTCCGGACTTGTAGTGTGGATTCATCATAACTCCAATCTCTCTCTCTTTCTCCAGCCGAAGAGGATCCAGAAGTTCACCTTGGACAGCTCAAAAGGTTTTCTTTGAGAGAGCTGCAAGTTGCAACTGACAGTTTTAGCAATAAAAACATTCTGGGTAGAGGTGGGTTTGGTAAGGTGTACAAGGGACGTCTGGCAGATGGTACACTGGTTGCAGTAAAGCGGCTAAAAGAAGAGCGTACACCAGGAGGAGAGCTGCAGTTTCAGACAGAGGTAGAGATGATCAGTATGGCTGTTCACCGCAATCTTCTACGTTTACGTGGTTTTTGCATGACACCAACTGAGCGTTTACTCGTTTATCCTTACATGGCTAATGGCAGTGTCGCTTCATGTTTGAGAGGTATTTTGCTACTAACCTTTCGTCTGTTCAGATGATTTCTCTTCCAACGTTACAAGTATTCGATAAAACCGACTGTTGGACAGTGTCTAGCTGGACATCTTGAGAATCTCCGTCCAGTCCATGTAAGATAGACATATTAAGTTTGTGGGTACACAAGTATACAATTCAGAGCCGATTCAGAATGGGTGCGTAGTGTGAGAATAGTCCCACATGGGAGAATGGGATTCTAGTAACCAAGAATATAAGGTCAAGGTCCTCTCCACTCATTGCCAATTGGTTTTGAGTTGGATGGCCACAAACTTAACATGGTATCAGAGCTAGGCCCACACGTGATAGGTAAAAAGCCACACGTGCTCCACGCCGCCCGAAGAAATACACGTGTTAGGGTCAAATAACCCTACACGTGAGGGGGCGTGTGAGAATAGTCCCACATGGGAGAATGGGATTCTAGTAACCAAGAATATAAGGTCAAGGTCCTCTCCACTCATTTCCAATTTGGTTTTGAGTTGGATGGCCACAAACTTAACACGTAGAAGCCGTTGATGTTATATTCTGTTATGAAACACCCCTTTGTCTATGTGGAACTTCTCTCATACGCATCCTAAATTTCGTTCTTCTTTGAGTCTAACACGTCTATTTTGTTTGGGTGATGTTGGCACACGTCTATTTTGCTTGAGCCTAGTTCTATACCATATTAAATTAATTTACTATAGACTGTATATAGTAAATTAATTTTCAAGATCTTACCCACTTGTTTATATTATTACCCCTTATCTTTACAAGATCTGTTGCATTCTTGTAGAAAGACCAGCATCAGACCAGCCACTTAATTGGCCAACAAGGAAAAGAATTGCATTAGGATCTGCACGAGGGCTTTCTTACTTGCACGATCATTGTGATCCAAGGATTATACATCGTGATGTAAAAGCTGCAAATGTCTTGTTGGACGAGGAATTCGAGGCAGTTGTTGGGGACTTTGGATTGGCAAAACTTATGGATTACAAAGATACCCACGTGACAACTGCTGTACGTGGAACAATAGGGCATATAGCTCCTGAATATCTTTCCACTGGCAAGTCTTCAGAAAAAACTGATGTTTTTGGTTATGGAATAATGCTTTTAGAGCTCATCACTGGGCAGAGAGCATTCGATCTTGCTCGTCTTGCCAACGATGATGATGTCATGTTGCTTGACTGGGTATGAAGCTACTTTCTCTTAAATTTATTTTTCCAATTCTTCAATAAAATTTTGTATTAGTTTTTTTTCGTGATGAATCACTTTTTAAAAGTAAAAACTATATTTTCTGGTTTTATTGAATTTACATGAATTATTTATTGTTCAGGTGAAAGGACTGCTGAAAGAGAAGAAACTGGAAATGTTAGTAGATCCTGATTTACAGAACAACTACATAGATGCGGAAGTAGAGCAACTTATCCAGGTTGCTCTTCTCTGCACTCAAGGCTCTCCAATGGAGAGGCCAAAGATGTCCGAGGTGGTAAGAATGCTGGAAGGAGATGGATTAGCCGAGAGATGGGAAGAATGGCAGAAAGAGGAAGTAGTTAGGCAAGAAGTCGAACTTGCTCCTCACCATAACCCTGAATGGATTCTCGATTCTACTGATAACCTTCATGCCGTTGAATTATCTGGCCCAAGATAAGTTTATATCTTCCTCTCGTAAAAGAAGGGAACTATTCATACACCGTCTGAAACTATTCATACATCGTTTCCGCCATATTTTTTTCTTATGACTTGATTTTCCGATCTTTCTTTTTTGTGTATCCGATATGTGGATACGAATATTTGTGCAAATAGAATTATTTGTATCATCAGTTACAGTGCTGGGAATCGTGGTTTGCTTGGTGACTGGTGTAAATATTAATAAGTTTGGACATGTTCGAAATTGAAGCTTCTTGTTGGGGGGTGAGAAGAGGAAGGAAAGTGCAAAGCATAGTCGTCATCCAGGTTCTGAGGTAAAGATAAGCAAGCAAAGATGAGGGCAGATGCCATGTGGGAGGACCGGAGGAGCACCAGCCACCAGGGAGGTGTCGAATGTGTTTTCTGTAACTGCAGATTCGGCATATTGTTGTGTTCTTAATACGAGTTGCCGAATAGTAAGAGGAGAAAACAAGCAAAAGAGAGATGTGTATGTAAGATTTACTAACAGCTTATTGTCTTATTTTAAAATCCAAAGTGACATCTTTGTTATTGGACGATATTGCAGCTGATACGCCTTCGAATTGAGAGATATAGACCAGGGTGGTGTTCATTTATCTCGAGTCTTTGTACCTACCTCGCTTGAGTATGAGTTGTTAGGTCATTGTCATTTTATGTATTATGGACTCTGGACTTATGGAGACCTAAAGTCAGCCTGAATTAGTCATCCTAGATAAAAATATGAACATTTTGACATCAAACTTGTGATTATTGCGGATTTTTGAGGAGAGAGAGAGGCTATCCTGACGTCATCAGGCGATCGTCTCTATCTCCTTTTTTTTCCCAAAACGAAACCCTAAACTGCCTGCAAACACCTCTAAATCCACTTCTTCTACTACCCAATCCACACATGCAACAATCGATACTAATAATATTCACTCCACTAACTGCGTAATAGTCCAAATTAGATCATCAATCACTCAAGAAGGCTACAATCATACCTATCGACATCTGCTCAAGACAAACAAGGACAACAAACAAGTGCAGATTTTGGAGAGGCAGAACGTAGGGAAGGAGCGACTCTTGAAATCAGGGAAGTTTCCACTAACTTTTAGACTACTAATAATTACTACTTACTTAATATTCTCTTTCATGAACAAGTGTAATAGCTAATCCCGACTTTAAAGGCTGATCTTCCCATCTAACCCTAGCACGCGCCGTCGACTCTCTCTTGCTTTACGCTTGGACTTTCAGGACTGCTGTAATCCGAGTTTTGTACAAGTGGTTAACGTGTTTTGCCTCGTTTCATCATCTCTAGGAGGTTCCTCCTCAATCTTGATGTCTTGCTAGGCGTGCACATCTTTTCTGCATGTGATTCTTTCGAGGCGTAATCATGATGGCAACCCTTCTCCTCCCTTCCTTTATATGTTGGATGGTGTTATTGGAGAATCACTCCTCCTTTCCTTTTCTTCCATCTACTCTGTTAATGTCGACCTTTTCGTCTAATCAAGAGATCGACTCCCTCATTAATCAGATGGCGATTCAGCTTAATCTTTCTGACTATGGTACCCTGACTATTTCTTACCCTAAACCATCCGAGAATAAGGAGCTCCAAGAGATCGATTCGGGTTTTGTTGCCAGATTATGCTGCTCTTATGACTTGGGTATAGCCTTCATCAGAAAACATCTATTTGCTCAATCTAGGTTCTTTAGAGAGTGTAACATTGTATCAGCTCCTTATGATCTTAATCACTTTCTCATTAAGCCTAGAAATCTAATAGTGTTCAATGAGATCAATCAAGGTAAACCCTGGATTATTAGAGGAATGATGATAGCCATGCATGAAGTTGATCTACCCATTCATGAGGACATCCCAGAACTGATGTATGAGCCAATGTGGTGCAGTTTTGTAGGTCTTCCTTCGTCCATTCAAAATAGGTATGATCTAGATATCATTTTCTCTTGCAGGGTACATCATGCAAATCTAGCCGAGGAACTTCAGCATGGTTACAAATTCCTATATAAGAATTCAGTTCATGTACGATGTTCGAACCCCACTGTTGGCCACTCTCAATTCCTTATTCACTGATTGTGGTAGACCGGTCAAGTTTAGTTATTTGAAGTTTCCAAAAGCTATTTGTCATGTATGTCGTATCGTTGAGCATTTCTCAGTACCTTGTGTTAAAGCTCAATCTTCCAAAGAGGCTATTCCTATGGAGATCAACTCAAATCTTAACCCCCCTGATCCTTCTCTGTGGTACAGTCCTCTCCAGCCCCGAGTAGGAGCATTCCTCCTCATTTAATCTTCAATCAGAAAGGTAAAAGGAAAGACTGTGAAACATTGAAAGAAGTTAAGATAGAAGCTGGGTACGTCTCTCCCTCCCCTCTCAAGAAGCAGAAAGATTTAGTGACAGGGAGTAGTTCGTCATCTCGTGGTAAATCTGTGGCATGGTGTGATGGCTTCCAATCTTAGTCTTTTGATCATCTGTCACCCACCCATATAGATTGGTTAATCCCTCTTCCTGAATCCATTGCTAGTCCTGATGAGAAGAGGATGCACAAATTTGCTGACTCCCTTCTTGTGTCCCCAAGCAATTCCTCTGATGCTAGGGAAGATGGGGGTCTAGATCAGCCTGAAAAAGTCGATTAGCTTATGTTGTTATCGTGTTTCGTTGTTGATTTTGTTATAGTTTGTTAGTCTTAGCTTTACTGCATGTTCAGTCGAGTTAACTCTTATACAGAGTAAGTTATTTTATAGTTTATTTTGGTGGCTTTCAAGTATAAGTAGTCTATCTATTTCCTGGTCTTCATATTTGCTGTTTATCTTCTACTTGTAATAGGTTTTTTTTGGTGTATGTATGGAAGCATATTATTAGCAATAGAAGCTCTGTTTCAGTGATAGACTATCAAGATGTATTAGTTATAAGCCTTAGGATTTAGTTGTTGATTGCTTTAGAATATACTCTAGTAATTGCTTTTTTGTGGATCTTTTTTGCTCATTTTCGTGGTGACTGGTTAATTTTCCTATTGACCATTATTCTTCTCTGTTAGAGGTGCCTTCAGTCTTCTCTTTTAAGGGGGCTAATAGCTGAAACGCTTATCAGAGAATTGGAGATAGGAAGTGCCCTTAGATTTGTTGGGTTGAGTCTGACCTCTTTCTTTTGGGTCAGGGTGGTGCCTCCAGTATTCTTGGGTTTCTTTCTGGTGTTTTTTTAGACTTGGCGCTGGCCCGTACCCTCTCTTCTAGGGTGGTGCCTTCAGAACTCTGTGCTATCTTTTTAGTGGTCGTTTGTTTCGCTCTTCCAGGGGCCATGTTGACCACTGGCCCTACCCCTGGGATTTCCATTCTGAGTTGGAATATCAGAGGTACCTCCTCATACCTTTCTAAGAAGCACCTCATGCATCTCATCAATAAGAGAAACCCGGACGTTGTCTTCCTGGCTGAGACTAAAAACAGATCTTTTAACATAGCTAAACAGATTCCGATAAGAAAGCAATATGCTAGTCATTACGTTTGAACCTAACCGGAAAGCAGGAGGGTTGGTTATGTATTAGAAGCATCATATTAATCTCTCTATCATTTATTCCGACCTGAACCTTATTCACGCTAGGGTGGCGTATTCCAATCACAACCATTATACTTACATCACGGGCGAATGCCCTTATCATAAAAATAAGCTGCACCCTTGGAAGATCCTCAAAAATCATAGCCCTAATTCCAACTCCCTTTCGATAGTCGTAGGAGATCTCAATAACATTTCAGTCCCGAAAGAGAAGAAGGGGTGCGAGCTCCTCTACCTCCACCCTTCCAGAGATCAATAACCATATTCAACAACTTGGCCTTGTTGATTTAGGTTTCAAGGGGAACCCCTTTACATGGAGTAATCGTCAATTCTCTGGTAATCTGATTCAAGAATGGCTTGATAGGGCTCTTGCTAATGAATATTGGCTTAATCACTTCCCCTATTCTTGTCTCACTCATTTGGAGGCGGTGGGCTCTGATCATAACCCGATCTACCTTAATACTCATAATCTTGATCATACTCAGCCCAAACCCTTTAAATTTATCCGCACTTGGATGTCCCATCCAGAATGTCATGACTATATTGCAACTAAATGGGCTAGTAACGGAAACTCTCCTACGATCAATAACATCCAGGCTAACCTTCGTTCGCTCAGCAGACACCTTTCAAAATGGAATAAGAATGTCTTTGGTAACATTGATAATCAGATCTTGGAAACTATCTCTGCACTCCAGAACAGTGAAAACAAAAGTAACATTCTTCTTCTTAGCACTAGATTAGAAGAACTGTATAGATATCAAGAAGGTTAGTGGAAGGAAAAATCGCGCAATAATTTCATTTTGCTTGGCGACAAGAATACCTAATACTTCCACTCTCAAGCCATTCATCGTAACCTAAACAACCAGATTCTTGCGATTAAGGACAAAAATGGAGAATGGTAGGAAGAAATGCGGGAGATTCAGGAGATCTTCACATCCCACCTTCATGAGATTAATACCACCTCCAATCCCATCTCAGACCCGAATGTTCTTAATCTTTTTCAGCCTGTCATTTCTCCTGATCAGAATGCAAGTCTCACTTCCATGTCGGACAGGGACGAAATTGAGATATCTATCCATTGGCTCAAGAAAGATGTTGCCCCTGGCCCCGATGGGTTCCCGCCCTTTTTCTTTCAATCTAACTGGGATACAGTCAGCCTAGATATCTATAAGCTTGTCCAGAACTTCTTTCTTTCTGCCACTCTCCCTCCAGATACCAACCATACTCATATCTGCTTAATCCCCAAAACCCCGATACCCCAAACTCCAGCTGACTATCGTCTTATCAGTCTTCTTAATACCACTTACAAAATCATTATGAAGATCATGGCTGAGCGTCTGAAACTTCATCTAAACCCGATCATTTCTCCATTCCAAGCAGCGTATATTCCAGGTCGACAAATCTCGAACGACATCATTATAGGTCAAGAACTCATCCACTCATATAAACACATGAAAGGACCGGCTAGATGCTTTGGACTTAAATTAGACATGTCCAAAGCTTTCGACCGAATCGAATGGTCCTTTCTCATTGACATCATGAGGAAGATAGGATTCTCTGATCCTGGCTGAATATGATAACCAACTGTTTGTCCACGTCATCTATGTCAGTTCTTATCAATGGTAACCTGGCCCCAAGTTCTTCCCCACTCGAGGAATTAGGCAAGGAAATCCCCTCTCGCCTTTCCTCTTTACTCTGGCTATGGAGGGCCTCAGTCGACTCCTAAACTCTAATCTTAATAATGACAAATTTCTGGGCTTTCCACCAACAATCATAACCTCACCATTTCACATCTCCTATTTGCCGACGATTGTATCATCTTTGGTAAGAATACCATTGATAATATTCACAATCTTAAAAATATCCTCAATCTCTTTTGCTCGGCGTCAGAACGAACTATAAACTACTCGAAATCTAACATCTTCTACTCTAAAAACTCTCACCCGAAATTTAAGCGACTCATTATGCGCAGCCTTAAGGTTAAATATGCTTCTACCTCTGAAAAATACCTTGGAGCGCAACTTTTCATGGGTGCTCAGAAAACTAAGATCTTCAACGTTATTCTCGAGCAAATTAAGTCTAAGCTCACTAAGGGGAACCACTTTTTTCTCTCTCAAGCAGGTCGCACGGTTTTTGTCTCAACAGTCGCTGCGGCCGTTCCCCGATACCAGATGCAATGTTTTGCCATACCCAAAGGCATAAGCAAACGCATAGCGACTTTACAAAAGTCATTCTAGTGGGGAAAGTCAAAAGGTATATGCACCAAAGCTTGGTCGTATATCTGCCAGCCAAAAAGTTTAGGCGGTCTGGGTATCCATAACCCTCATACGGATAACATAACTCTCCTCAGTAAGCTGGCTTGGCGGCTCAAAACTAACCCTCAAGCCATCTGGGTGCAGTTCCTGAAAGCTAAATACTACCCTAATTCACACTCGCCTGGACAAACGAAAAATCATCACTCATGAAACTGGAAGGTACTCCGAAAACAGTTAGATCAAATTAATAATTTGACCACCTGGGAGGTCCAATCAGGAGAGAAAATCAATATATGGTCAGATAACTGGATTCCGGGAATAACCGACCAGATCTTGAACAACAACCAATCTAATCTTACTCATATGTCTCAGCTCATTTCGAATAAACAATGGGACGATAATATTCTCGATGTTACCTTTGACAGCCCAACTCGGAATCGAATCAAAGCCATCCCTATCCATTCTGATGGAGTGGATCAAATGAAATGGACTCTCACTGAATCAGGTAACTTCTCTGTTAAATCTATGTATAGACATCTCAATAGTATTAATCATCCTCAAACGCCTTCACCCATTAACTGGAACTTTATATGGTTCATACCGACGGTTCCCCGTACCCAACTCTTCATTTGGAAAATTTGCACGAAAGCTCTATCAGTAAGGAATAGAATCGAAAAATTTATAGATCACAACATTTATTGTCCGAACTGTATAGAAATAAAGCATGCGTTACTTCATTGCCCTCTAGCCAAAAATATATGGTTTCACTTTAACATAATATCTTCTAATATTACATCGTTGTCTAACTGGATTTTATCGTGGCAGGACCACACTCAAGTTAGTTCCACAGCGAATGATATACATTTTGTCACTATATTATGGCACATATGGAAATCTCGATGTGATCACTGTTTCCAACACACTATCAACAATACAGAATCCATCATTAACATGATCATGGCATTTCCAAAAATTAACAAAACAGGAAAAATAGCAAAACAAACTGGAATAGAAAAAGGGTTACTTCCCAAATGGCCCCCAACTTTGTGACCAGCTTCCCGCCTGGCCCCCTAGATTAGCAAAAATACCCATATGGCCCCCTTTTTCAGTTATCTTTAACTTTCCGTTACTCTCTCTCCTCCATCTCTTTTTCTCTCTCTGCCACATCATCTTCTCCGGTGAAGATCGCAGGCC
This sequence comes from Eschscholzia californica, assembly GCF_041429995.1. Classification (NCBI taxonomy): domain Eukaryota; kingdom Viridiplantae; phylum Streptophyta; class Magnoliopsida; order Ranunculales; family Papaveraceae; genus Eschscholzia; species Eschscholzia californica. The sequence continues at coordinate 43,498,111 of NW_028238198.1, forward strand.
GGCCAATTTTCTGTCGGCGACCTTCAAACATTAAAAAAGAAAAAAAAATTCTCTCTCCTATCTCTCTCTCTAAATTTTTTTGTTTTTTTTAAAAACTCTCTTTTTTTTCTCTTTCTCAACACTCCGGCGAAGGGTTCCCTTTGCCGGAGTTCGATCTGTTCAAGAACAGACCAAGAACAGATCCGTCTGTTCTTGAACAAACTCGATCTTTTCAAGAACAAACCTTCACGGTCTGTTCTTGAACAGATCGAACTCCGGCGAAGGGAAACCCTTCGCCGGAGCGTTTAGAGAGAGGAGAGAATTTTAAAAAAAAAAAAAATTTAGAGAGAGAGAGAGAAAAAAAAAAAGTTTGAAGGTCGCCGACCGGAAATTTGGCCGGTCGGCGACCTTCACCGGAGAAGATGATGAGGTGGCGTAACAGATGATGTGGTAGAGAGAGCAAAAGAGATGGAGGAGAGAGAGTAACGGAATGTTAAAGATAACGGAAAAAGGGAGCCATACGGGAATCATTGCTAAAGTAGGGGGCCAGCAGGTAGGAAGCTGGTCACAAAGTTGGGGGCCATTTGGGAAATAACCCATAGAAAAATGGCTCCCTCCAGCTTATCCTTATGTGAAAATTAATGTAGATGCATCTTATACTTCCATTGACACTAACATTAGTATAAGTCTTATCGTACACAACGCAAAGTCGAATTTTAGGGCAGCTAAAGTTACTACAGTTAGGGCACGAACCAGTGAAGAAAGTGAGGCATTGGCAATCCTTCATAGCATTGAATAGGCAGAGGTTCATCATCATAATACAATAATTATAGAAAGTGATAACATCAATGTCATTCAACACCTAAACAACCCAAGGCATCAAATCCAGTGCAATCAATGGTACACATCAAAAAACTCAAAGACATCAGTAACACGCTCGGAAGCGTGAAATTCAGCCACATCAAGAGACATCTAAACTCTCTAGCAGATAAGCTAGCCAAATGAGCTCGAAAGAAAGATCGATCCAAGACTTGGAAGAATGTCCCGTATTTTCTAGTTAATAAATATTGTAATCGATAGTGTAAAAGTACTCTAGTTATTTAATGTCATTCACTGTTTTAAAAAAAAACTTGTGATTATTGCTGTATATCAATAGTGAAAAGGGTGGAAAGTTGATTTTGAGTTTAGAGTCCGTTTTTTACGTGGAAAATTTGTAGATCTGAAAAGCGTTTTCTTCTACGTGGGAAAGAAAATTAATTTATCAAGTTAAAATTCAAATTTAAGTGTTTGGTGCAATCTTGGAATTTCCTCCTCATCCTTCTCCTTCTCCTCTTCCTTCTCCTTCTCCTCTTCCTCCTAGATTTTTTCTTCATCAACATACTTCGATTTCTGTTGAAACACTATAAAAATCTTAGTTTATAGGGAAAGACTTGAGTTCACTTCCTAGGATTTTAGAACCCTTGAAATTAGCTGATCTTTTATTCAAACATAAAATTTTAATTTGTTAGATTTTTCTTCATCGACATATTTCGATTTCTATTGAATAACAATTAAAATCCTGAAATCGAGCTGAATTTTTATTCAAACCTAAAACTTCAAAAAGAGAAATGATTTTTATCGAAAAAATATGCTAGATTTTTTCTTTATCAACATATTTCGATTTTTGTTGAATAACAATTAACATCTTAGGAGTAGTAAGAGATTTAAGCTTCTACTCTAGAGGTCAAGGGTTCTAGACACATTGGCAATTCAAAAAAAAAACAATAAACATCTAGATTATGGAGAAAGTCCTAGCTCGGTATCTAGGATTTTAGAACCCTTGAAATCGTGCAATTTGTTAAACTTAAAAAGCACGGTGTACTCCTGTGCTCGTGTTTCATGCAAACCCCACAAAATTTTGGCCAGCTGAAAAGAGATGTTGACACAAAATTTTGGCAAGCTGACTTGTCAAAGTCAAAGTTACTATAAAATACCACCGTTGAAGGTTTATAAAATAAATAGTAGGGAGTTGTAAATATTAGAATTTCGATTTATTGTATTAGAGTTGTGTTTTTTTTTTTTTAGTATTTTCACTTTCATGGAAATCAAACTTGACACGTATGATACCTACAGTGGGTGTCCAACCAGTAACCCAAACTTAAGGTGTTCTTTCTTATTAATTAAAATTGGTAACTTTACTCAAAAAAAAAAAAAAAAAAAAAATTGGTAACTCAAATGCAGTAACCATTTCCTAGTCTTAAATTTTTTAGTAGTCCTGTTTTCTATTCTCTCAGTCTCTCTCTCTCTATGTTACGTACTGCCATGTCGCCGTTTCTCCATTGACGGTCGCATAGTTTCTTAGCGCTTCATTTTCATGTCCAACCATTAATCTTTCCCTTCAAGATCTCCATATCGGGTAAGGGTTTTTGCTATAATGACTTTAATCTTCAGAAAAAACCCTAATACACTTCTCCACCTTCGAAATCTATATCCAAGTATATCTGTTACTAATCATGCTTCAATATCAGAACATATTGACTCTTTTAAAACCCTAGAAAACCCTCGGGCTTTACCACCTACAAGGTCTAATTATATTTTGAGTTTTAGGGTTTTAAGTCGTTTGTTTTCGACACAGTCCAGTAGTAAATTTCCTGAGTATGAGATGCCATCTGTAACTTGGGGTGTTGTTCAAGGCCGAAAAGAGAAACTTGTTTCTCGTGTTATAATTTGTGATTATTTGAAAGGTTTAGGAATTATACCAGATGAATTAGAACATCTTGAGTTGCCATCAACAATCGATGTAATGAAAGAAAGGGTTGAATTTCTGCAAAAAATAGGGTTAACTATTGATGATATTAATGAGTATCCATTGATGTTAGGTTGTAGTGTTAGGAAGAATATAATTCCTGTTTTGGGTTATTTAGAGAAGATTGGAATTCAAAGATCGAAACTTGGAGAGTTTCTGAAGAATTACCCTCAAGTTCTTCATGCCAGTGTTGTTGTTGAGCTTGTTCCTGTGGTGAGATTTCTTAGAGGTCTTGATGTTGAGAAACAGGATATTGGGTATGTATTGATGAAGTACCCTGAGATTTTAGGGTTTAAGCTTGAAGGTACAATGAGTACTTCTGTTGCTTATTTGGTCAGTATTGGAGTTGGTCCTAGAGATATTGGACCGATGGTTACTCAATACCCTTACTTTTTAGGAATGAGAGTTGGAACCACAATTAAGCCGATTGTCGATTACTTGGTTGCTTTGGGACTTCCAAAGAAGATCTTGGCTCGAATGTTCGAGAAACGGGCTTATATTCTTGGGTATGATTTAGAAGAGACTATCAAACCAAATGTGGATTGTTTGGTTAGTTTTGGGATTAGGAGGGAAGAGCTCGCATCGGTTATTGCTCAGTACCCACAAATCCTCGGGCTACCTTTGAAGGCTAAATTGTCCTCACAGCAATACTTCTTTAACTTGAAGCTTAAGATCGACCCAGAAGGGTTTGCTCGTGTAATTGAGAGGATGCCTCAGATAGTTAGTCTTAATCAAAGTGTGATTTTGAAACCCATTGATTTCCTCCGAGGGAGGGGTATCGCTCCAGAAGATGTAGCTAAAATGGTTATCAAGTGCCCTCAGTTAGTTGCCCTTCGAGTTGAGCTAATGAAGAATGGATTTTATTTCTTCAAGAGCGAAATGAAGCGGCCATTACAAGAGATTATTGATTTCCCTGAATATTTCACATATAGCTTGGAATCAAGGATCAAACCTAGATATCAGAGATTATCAAATAAGGGTATCAACTGTAGTTTGGCTTGGTTCCTCAACTGTAGTGACCAGAGATTTGAAGAGAGGTTGCAGGCTGATTATATCGAGACAGAAAGTGCAGGACCTTCATTTTGCATGGGCGGGAAGTTGGAATTACCAGGGAGTGAGATTTTGTCCGATGAGGAAGATGAGAGTGATGATGAAGTTCTATATAGACGCACTGTATCACTATAGTAATATTTTTATCATATGCTTAATGAATGAAAGTTTATTTATGTGTTCATCTACATATTTGTGTCATTCTATATGATTGTTTCCTCTTTTCTTGTTTCATTTGTTTTAATAGGTGCTTAAATGGTTCTGGTAGAGATATCCTAGATTTTTGACTCCTCCAGAACTGAATTTTTTCCTCTTGTTAGTTGTTTTTTGGTGCTTAAACTATTATAGACTGTAGTATATAGGTAGAGTATCATTTAAATCATTCATAGTGTTGTGTAGTTGTGTATCCAATTCTAGAACCTTACTGAAAAAGGTACAGAAAATCCTAATGAAATCTTTGTAGTGGTACCATATATGTCTTTCTGTTTATTTGAACCAATCTCCATCTGATTCATTAAAAAGGCACCACATTTCATGGGTTGTCGTGAGTTTTTTTTCTTGTCTAATACAGGCCTAGTTCATGGGAATGGCAATATATTTTATTTTGGATAGAGCTTCTTCATCTATGAAAATGGGTGTATTCATCTCTTTGAACTTGTATCGTAATCAGCCATTTAGGAGAAAATAAGAATGCAGGAACAGGTATTGCAAGCAGCTCTGCATCTGAAATTGCAATTAACATGGTGCGTCTGAAATTGCAATTAACATGGTGCGTGAAGGAAGCATATTATCAGGTATTTTTCATGGTTGAGTAGTATCATTCTGTAGAATAAAAAAACATGTAATGCTATTTTAATATGTATATTAGCTATTGGTTGAACAAAGGAAGGAGAATTGACGTATTCACCCCAATTTGGTGCCCGTTTTTTTGACCGTTTAGTATCAACGCTTGTTTCTATCAAATAAGGTACACCCTTATTGTTCTTCCACGATCTCTTTTATCTACTAGTATTATTCCTATTTCAGATTAATATGCCCAAAACATAGTCCTTATACATGCTATTACGTTACTACGTATTTCTACGTGGTACATACCCATGCAAATACTACGACACTGGAAGAGAATTGTGAACTAGTTGTCTGGTTCTTATCAAATTTTCATCTTTCAAAACAGCTACTGTATATAAAAGTGTAGTGCTCAATAATGGAAGTAACTGTAAGTTCATCTACTCTAAACTTCTGATTTTTTTTTTGTTTACGGTTATCAATCCACATTTGTAGTGTTTGATACAAAAAGGCTGTGATTTGATCCTTAACTCCTTCGAAGAGCCGAGGGCATGCAGTCATAGGTTGATAACAACTTAACAAGGTACTCTTTCGTGTCACATAGTTGTGATTCTGTGTATATAATTCCATTTGGATAAGGCAGGAACACAGAACACTATGTGTCTTTATATGGGTTTGAAGTTTGAACTACTTCACCTAATAGCTAGTCTTTTGGGTTGGAATCTTAAACTAATGTCAGAATAGTGTCGTAGCAGACTTGAGTTAATTCCTGTGTTACATACGAATGTGTCCATTTCAATTCCATTAAAAGAAGATGGGTCATCCAACATAAAAAGAGATGTGCCTAATCGAATAGTGTGTCCTGTGTTTGGGACGAGCAAAGAAATTGCCACTTCACAGGGTTGGTCATTGGTGATTCTCCTAAGACATATGAAAGAGACGGGTTTGCAGGGAAACTTGAACGAACTAGGGCATTCCACGAGTGCATGAATCAAGTAAGATAATGTAAAGTAATTGTAAAATGTGGTAAACCCCCGTTCCTCCTATCTTGCATAGATGTATGCATACGCTTATGTGCTCACACAAGTGAAAGATTCAAATATTTGTTATTCGTCCTGCGTTCTGTTTGATTGTTTTACGTTCTTGTGAAAAGCTGAAATACAGCACGCAATTTTTCATGGGTTATTGTCTTGTTGATTTTGATTACTCAACTGTAAACCAAGAATGATGGTCCAAATGGAAGGACATCTGTCCAAGACTCAAACTAACCTATACGAGATTTTGACATGAAAAAGTGAAAATACCTATAACTTGTAAGATTGACTTTAATGTTGCTCAAGTCCACAAGCTCTCACGAATTCGAAGAGTTATCACCAAATGGTTAACAAGAAATGTGTGAAGCCACACACATGTTATGGCACCAGATCCCCGGTCATATTTCTTAAGTGGGTTGGAGCTACAGTCTGCCAGAAGAGTTAGTTGCTTAGTTGTTCCGAAGTGGAAGGCCGTTTTGTTAGCTACTCATAAATTACTAATCATCCTTTGGTATTGGATTCATTGCATTTTACTGCAAATGTTCTTTAAACTAAAGATGGTTGATTGAGTTTTCGTTGTAACCAGGCACCACTCTACCAATTGCTGGTCAACAGATGAAGCAAAAGGAGCAGAGCCCTACAAGCAACCAAATGAGTAGAGCTTTTGTGTGTTGACAAGGTGATGGCCAAGGGGGACACTCAAAAAACATGGCCGATCACAGAAGGTTTAGCTGTTTTACAAAAAAATGTGGTCAATTTGTTTTGACCCAATTGACTAAAAAAACTAGAGGATTGATAATCTAGCACTGATGAGTTGCTATTGCTACAAAAATTCAAGGTAGAGTGATAATCACTTTTTTTTGGTTCGTATCTGGACCTCTAAAGTGGAAGACTATACTACCTCTTGACACTCCAACCAAGGGCGGTTGGTAGAGTGATAATAACGTACGAAGTGAAATTAATGATTAGTTGGTGCTTCTTTTTCTCACTTATTTTATAAGTATTAAAAAAACATTCGTATCCTTCACCTAATGTAACAATGACCAATACAATTTGTAACTAAAAACAAAACCTTAAATAAATGATAAGTACGAAATTTCTTTATGACTGTAGCAAAGACTCTTCTCTTCATCACTCGTCCTTCACCAAAATCCTTCTCCTAGATTCTTCCCATCTCTCCTCCTTCACTAATCATGGAACCACCTAAACTCCATGATGCAACATAATCATTTTCACTCTCATAATTCTTAATTTTTTGGATTTTTATTTGCGAAACAAGATATCATAAACCGTAGTTCTTTTTTAACTAAAATTGTGACCTTAATAGTATGAAATAGTAACATTTAAATACTTCAAAGTTAAAATAGACAAATTACTAGAAAAAAACTTGTGCACTTAAAAGTGATGAAAATCAACGATATAACACTTATCACTTACTAAGTGATATCACTTGGCACTTGTAATGCATGACTTTTGTTTTTGTCCATTTTTTTTTGTTGTTGAAAAACATCATAAATAACAAAGATCCAACAACACAAACTAGTTCCGCAGGAAAGAGGGAAAACAATCCAAATACGACTTTTATGCACTTAGTGCTAGAAAATTACGCATTTAGAAGTGATCAACTACGCAAAATCTAACATTTTTTACTCTAAAAATTCTCATCCTAAATTCAAACGTATGATTATGCGTTCACTTAAAGTAAAATACGCCTCCACGTCGGAGAAATATCTAGGAACACAATTATTCATTGGTGCTAATAAAAAGCAAATTTTTAATGATATTCTTAATAAAATAAAAATAAAATTAGACAAATGGAATCACAGTTTTCTCTCTCAAGCGGGTCGCACTATAGTCATCTCGACTATAGCGGCGGCCGTACCCCGATACCAAATGCAATGCTTCGCTCTTCCCAAGGGCATATGCAAGAGCATTACGACTTTGCAAAAGTCGTTCTGGTGGGGTAAGTCCAAAGGCATATGTACCAAATCTTGGTCTTCGATATGTCTTCCAAAATACCTGGGTGGTCTTGGAATCCACTCCCCAGAGCTAGATAACCAAGCTATGTTGAGTAAATTAGCTTGGAGAATTAAATCTGAGCCGGAGGCCATGTGGGTTCAGCTTTTGAAAGCCAAGTACTTTGATAATACAGATAACCCAGGCCCGGCGAAATCCTATCATTCATGGATTTGGAAGAATATTAATAAATACCTCAATATAATAGGAAATTATACGATGTGGGAAGTACACAACGGAAAAAGTATAAATATTTGGACCGATAATTGGATTCCCACGCTCCCATCCATTCCCTATAACCAGAATTCTAACCTAACTAAGGTATCTCAGCTCATTGACCAAGGTAACTGGAACGAAAACATTCTTAACAATGAATTCGATAACGAGACTAAAAATCTTATTCTAGCGATCCCGATCTCTATAGAGAGTGAAGATCAAAGGAAATGGACGCTTACCAAATCAGGAAAATTTAGTGTCAAATCCATGTACCAACACCTATGTATCAGTATGAATACACCCCAACCCCAATCCCCTAATTGGAACTTCCTTTGGTCCCTACCGGTTGTTCCTAGGGTAAAAATGTTTTTATGGAAAATTTGTACTAAAGCACTCCCAGTTAGGGATAGGATAGGAAAATATATTGATAACAACAGAATCTGCCCGAATTGTAATGAGATAGAATCCATAGAACATGCTATCCTTCACTGCCCTCTGGCAAAAAATATTTGGTTCTATTTTAACATAATTTCTGAAAATATTATATCTGTTCGAGATTGGATTTTCTCCTGGGAAATAAATGACCAAAAGGCTTACACAATTCACAACATTCATTACGCTACCATTATGTGGAACATATGGAAAATTAGATGTGACCATTGCTTTCAACACGAAATCAACACGCTAGACACAATTATTACCATCATTACGACTTTCCCACAAATTCAAATGGTGAATGAAACAAAAACCAAAACGGAACAAGGAAAATGGATCCCCCCTGAAACGTCCTTTTTAAAGATCAATGTTGATGCATCTTTTATAGACACACAAAGTATCACAGGTATCAGTCTTATCGTCCATGACAATGAATCTAAATTGGTCGAAGCGGCATCATACACCTCAAGAAGCAGAAACGCAGAGGAAGGTGAGGCAATTGCGATCCTCAAAGGAATACAATGGGCAGAATCTCATGAATACAAAAAAATCATTATCGAAAGTGACAACATTAATATTATAAAATATCTTCAGAAAGGAAAGAATAATATTCAATGGCAATCCCTAATACATATCAAAAGAATCCAAGAAATAAAAAGGAGATTGGAAATAGTTAAATTCTCTCATACAAGCAGGAAATTCAATCAAGCAGCGGACAAATTGGCAAAATGGGCAAGAAAGAAAAACAGATCGAAGGTTTGGAAACAAGTACCTTATTTTCTTTGTAAGTTGTATTGTAATAGAACTCGTATTCCTATCTAATATATATTATCTTTCAACAAAAAAAAAAAAAAAACTTAGTTTGTGATATCAATCGGAAGCAGGGACGAGTTGAGAGAGGGGGCGAAGGGGAGCGACCGTTCCCTCTGGTTCTTCCATTTCTCTTAAATAGTATTACTAAGTACTACCAAAAAAGTTTATGCGCATACATTATGTACATATAATATCCTACCACTAAAGGAGTGGTAGCTCAATGGATTCTACTTTAGTGGAGGCATAAAGCGTCTTCGGTTCCAATACCTTCACCAGGGGTGGTCTGGGTCAAAACGAACAAAGCGTCGCTTCGGGCAATCGACTTTTAGGGGCCACCAAAACATTAATTTCTTTAAGAAATATAAAAGAAGTTCAACTCTCTAAGAAAATTGTAAGAGTCCCATTTAACAAATGTTAAGTAAAAAGGGTCACCAAATTTGATGATCTTTAAATGAGTGGTGGGCCCAACAATTTGTTTGCCTTATGAAACAAAAATGCTTTTTTAAATATCTAAATCATGAAATCCCAAGGCCTTTCTTCAAGCCAAAATGCCAAACCGAACTGTTTATTCAATTTCTAGAGTCCTTCATCTACTCTTTTGTTTTTCTATTTTGCTTATTTATCTCGGGTTGCGTGTTTCTAAATGTTTTGTTTTTTGTAACGATTATCGTCGTACTACTCAATTAGGATCTATTTTTTTTTTTATTATTATTATTAAGATCTACTTCTTTTATTTTTCTTACGAAATGTTTCCAAAATTTAGTAGGATTTATTTTTTTTTACTTTTTGACATGGATCCAACAGTCATTATGCCATGGGCATATCATACATAAGTACGGAACCTTATCATGAATTGTATCAGCCCGATTATTATCACTATGGGCCCTAAAGGTCATAAAAAAAACCTTACGGCGAGGCATGAAAGTCATTCCTACTTTTATTTTGTTTATACCTTTTAATACAAGGTAATAAGTGATGGGTTTTACCTGCACTACGAATCGACTGTGAATTTCGAATTTTCGGTTTAGATGCATAACTAACTAGCTAAACAGTTGTTGGAAATTAGAGAAAGGTGTAAGGACCAATAAAAAGTCATATGGTGAATGATTTGCAAAATGTGAGAATAATTGAAAATATCAGTTAGAGCTCGTTGACATGGGGTACCAGGGTAACCCTTACACTCGGAGCAACAAACAATTTGGCGGTAATCTCATCCAAAAGAGATTGGATAGAGCTCTAGCTAACCAACCCTGGCTCCAAAACTATGCTAGCTCTTGTATCAATCACTTAGACTCTGTGAGTTCGGATCACTTACGTATCCTTCACTCGGCTTATGACCATAACCAACCTCAACCCAAACCATTTAGGTTCATCCGCACCTGGATGTCACACCCTGAGTGCCATGATTTCATTGAAGGAAAGTGGAATAATAATTATCACGACCCACCCAATCAACAAATCCAGAACAATCTGAAAAACCTCAGTAAACATCTTACCCATTGGAACAAAACAGTATTCGGCAACATTGAGAATAATATTAGTAAGATTACTATGGCCATACACAAAAGTCAAAGTAATGAAGAGAATAATAGACTGCATTCTCAACTCGAGCACTTATATAAACTCCAAGAAGGGCTATGGAAGGAAAAATCGCGCAATAACTTTATCTCACTGGGTGACAGAAATACTAAATACTTCCATTTGCAGCCAATTCAAAGAAGCAGAACGAATAGAATCCTGGCGATTAAAGATAATAATTAAGAGTGGCAGGAAAACCTAGCGGATATACAAAAAACCTTCTCTGCGCGTTTACTTAACATTAGTACTACCACCAACCCTACTTCGAACTTGACAATATTAAATCTCTTCCAGCCCACTATTACTAACACTCAAAACATGGCGCTTACTATCATTCCGGAAAGAGGGGAGATCGACAGAGCCATTCAATGTTTAAAGAAAGAGGCGGCCCCGGGTCCGGATGGATTCCCTCCTTTTTTCTTCCAATCCAACTGGGACACTGTAAATAAAGACATTTATATTTTAGTCCAAAGTTTCTTCACTAATGCAACACTTCCAAATGAAAACAATCATACACACATTTGTCTTATTCCGAAAACCACAACCCCTCAAACGCCGGCGGACTACCACCCCATCAGTTTGTTAAATATAACTTACAAAATTATCACCAAAATTCTAGCTGACAGGTTCAAACTCACTCTAAACAACATCATCACCCCGTTCCAAGCGGCATATGTCCCGGGCAGACAAATATCTGATAATATCATCATTGGGCAAGAAATCATCCACTCTACTTTGGCCTCAAATTAGACATGTCAAAAGCCTTTGATAGAATATAGTGAAAATTTATCTTAGACATAATGAGACAGCTGGGTTACTCTGATCTTTGGCAAAAAAATGATCTTCAACTGCATTTCTACATCTTCGATGGCAGTCCTGGTGAATGGGTGTCCTGGTGAGACTTTCTATCCAACCAGAGGCATAAGACAAGGAGACTCGCTCTCCCTGTTTCTTTTCACTCTGGTCATGGAAGGTCTCAGTAGACTCCTCACAACAGACTTAGGCTAGGGCCAATTCAAAGGATTTCCTACGAGCAATCTCAACCTTGAAATAACTCATTTGCTTTTTGCAGATGACTGCATAATATTTGGCCGTAACTCGATCGAGAACACTCACAATCTTAAACATATCTTGGGTACTTTCTGTACAGCTTCGGGGCAAATGATAAACTACTCGAAGAACTCACACCCAAAATTCAAAAGGATGATAATGCGATCTCTCAAAGTCAAATACGCATCCACCTCGGAGAAGTACTTGGGTTCACAACTGTTCATAAGAGCAAAAAACGAAAGTCTTTAACGAGCTGGTTGACCAAATCAATCAAAAACTTTCTAAGTGGAATCACTCATTTCTATCGCAAGCTGGTCGCACGGTTGTTATAGTGGCAATCGCGGCGGCCGTACCCCGATACCAGATGAAATGCTTTGCCATTCCAAAAGGCGTAATCAAATGCATCATGACACTTCAAAAGTCGTTCTTGTGGGGTAAGTCGAAGGGTATATGTACTAAAGCTTGGTCCTCCATTTGCCTCCCGAAGAAGATGGGAGGCCTAGGACTCCACCTGCCGGAGATGGATACCAGAGCTCTCCTCAGCAAACTAGCATGGAGGATAAAGACTGAACCAAAAGCGGCATGGGTACAATTATTGAAAGCCAAATATTATCCAAAAACTGACTACCCAGGACCGACAAAACATCACCACTCGTGGATCTGGAAAAATATACGAAAACATCTTGATCTTATTAGTTATCTTTCTACTTGGGAAGTCCACAAAGGTGATAATATTAATATATGGACCGATAACTGGATCCCGAACATGAACTCACCAATCATGAACAACAACAATTCGAATCTCACAAAGGTTTCACAACTCATGTCGAATAATACCTGGAATGAAAGCATGTTGAATGCAACTTTCGACACCACAACCTCCAACCTGATCAAAGCGATACCTATTGACGATGAAGGAGAAGATAATATGAAATGGTCTCTTACAGAATCGGGTAAGTACACGGTTAAATCCATGTATCAATACCTGAATAATAGGAATATCACTATATCCACAACCTCTCAGAACTGGAACTTCATATGGTCCTTGCCCACCATAGCTCGTATCCAATTATTCATATGGAAAATATGCACCAAGGCGCTCCCGGTTCGAGAACGAATAGGAAAATATATAGATAACAACCTTAGTTTTCCTAACTGTGCAGAAATAGAATCTATAGAGCATGCGCTCTTACATTGCCCTAGAGCGAAGAATATCTGGTTTAAATTCAACATCATCTTAGAAAATATACGTTCTCTAGAGGACTGGATATTTTCATGGAAAGACCCGACCCAACTCAGCTCGACAAGCAATGAAACTTACTTTGCTACCATCTTGTGAAAAATCTGAAAAATGAGATGCGACAGCTGTTTCTAATTTGAGATTACAGAGCTCAAAACGGTCATTAACATGATCAATTGGTTCCCGAAAAACGCAAAAAGTCCTCACACTAAAAGCACTACACCCAAAGAAAAATGGCAACCGCCCACAACACCATATATCAAGATCAATGTGGACGCCTCCTTTAAGACAGTTGATGTAAACATCGGTATAAGTATGATAGCTCGTGACTCGGAGTCCAAATTTATAGAAGCGTGTGGGATGACTTCCAGAGCCAGAAATAGCGAAGAAAGCGAAGCTCTGACAATCCTTCAAGGCCTCATCTGGGCATAAAATAACAGCTACAGATCAATCATCATCGAAAGAGATAATAGTAATCTCATTAAGCACTTACTTGACAGTAGTCATTTAGTGCAATGGCAATCACATATCCATATTCGAAGGATTAAAGAAATACAAAGAAGGTTGGACAGTGTCCGCTTCAAAAACATAAACAGACAACTGAATTCTCAAGCAGACAGACTCGCCAAATGGGCAAAGAAGAAGAATAGGTCAAAGACTTGGAAGACTGTCCCTTATCTTTTAATCAATATGTATTGTAATAGAGTTTTGAAGTAATTATTAATGCAATGTTTCAAAAAAAAAAACCTAATAATATTTGTTTGACAATTAACGTACACGTAATTGTATTTTCAAGTACGGGGCCTTATCAAGTACGGGGACTTGAGGAAGCAAGCATCTATTTTCTCTCTCTCCTAACAACCACGTTATCGGAAAGCTCACTCACCCACTCTGCCATCTAACAATGCTTTCTAAAAGTCAACGGATACAAGTAATGAAATGGAAGTGATGAGATCTCGAGAATGTCGATGCCTTCAATAAAATAAACGCTTAAACAACTTCTAAACTTAGCTTTCTACTCGGAATACTTTATTTCTCACAACACTTACACACACAAACACAAAATAACACATAAACTAGATTTTTTTTTTTTTCACTTTTTTCCACTTTATTTTTTGTTCGTAATAAAACAAATATGAACACTAGTATTCTCAACAAACAACTTTTTCTTCTTTCTCACTTTGCTTTCACATTCTTTTTCTATACTTTTCATGCCTTCATTCTCGAGAATAATATGATGAATGGGTGGTGGAGTCTCGATCCGTCTACCTAAAATTCACACCACTATCGAGCTTCATGGACTACAAGAGTAAGGTTAATTCGCTATCCTCATGTCACTCTTGGTGGCTAAGAAAGTTGAGTTCATGAGATCTTTTAAGTTTTTTTAAAATTTGCGAGGTTGAGTAGCTCTTCATTCTACTCGAAGTTAGCGCAGAAGAGTACACTCGAAAATAATAGAAAGACTCAGATATCTCACATGGGTTTAAGTCTCCACTAATGACTATTCTACGTCCCTTAGAAATATTTCTTCTTCCTTAGGATGTTACTCACGTGATAAGACAACAAATACTAAAAAACTTAACATTCCTGAAAAAGACTAAGAGCATCAATAACATTCACCAAAAAAGAAACACATGCATCAACATACTTAACCATAGCATTAGACTCATACCAAATCTACGTGAAATTTTCAAATATGATCGAATTTATTGGGCCCCATGGCCTTTTCATACCCATGGTGATGAGGCCAAAAGGTCATACCCCCATCCCCAAACTTAAAATTAACATTGTCCTCAATGTTCTAAGCGTACAACTCAGGGAAAGATATGAGGAACATTAATTTAAAACTGTGAGTGTGGAAGGATATTACCATAGCCGGAGGAGATAAAAGATAATACCATCAGAACTCATGTATAAGCAGGTTGGAAGTTGATGTCAAGCTCGCCACCATCTCCAAAACTTGGAACAAACCACGTCTTAGAAGTAAAACAAGTAAGAAATGCTCCTAAGATCAACAAGAAATGTGAGAATGAAGCAAATAAGATCATGACCATATAAAATGACTTCTAACGCGGGTAAACACGATTGTATTGAGCCAGACAATTAACCGTTGATTCTCTTACTTTCACAAGAACACGCGTTATGTCTCGTGGAGGATTTTCATAGATGATACCACAAACATCAAGACCCATCTCAATTAGTGAAATGATCATACATTAAGAGACTGAAATTTTGGGGTCAATCTAAAGAAAGCTATATATCGGTGCTAATCGTCTCACAACCGAGTCAAGAGGTCAGTGGAAGGCAAGAAGTCATCTGCAAGTTTAGTGAATAGAACATCCACTACGTCCATAGACATTCACAAACAGACGTGTGAAATGTCCCAAAATGGATCAACAACCAAGTCTGAGATCATGTGGAAGGTCGAACTAGACTCTAAGGGTAATGATATAGGCTCGGGGACCAAGTCAAGGTCCATGCTTTCCTTAGGTAAATGGTGCGACAAACTATCCAACATGTCTCTAACTAATACGTCATTAATATTCTCAAAAGTATCAGGAGCCTCGCAGTCAATTATAATATCATGCCTTCTTAATGTTGCATTTAAGACTGACTCCTTACAAGTATCAAAACTCGGATAGTTTAGAATCGTTGTTTTATTTGAAATAGTCAACGAGGTTATGGGCCCCGATCCTATACAAAGAAAGAATCTAGATGTTCAAAAAGAAAAAATAATGAGGCCAAACTAACAATGTGTGACAATACTAACGACTATGCTAATAAAAACAATGTTACTCTCTAATTATACCTCACTCTAATCACACCTTGTTTATCCTCTCTTGCTATCTTCATTAGATCGTCGGGAAACATTTCTGGTAGTATCTCGGTAAACCCCGTACTAAGTCTCAGTTTCGAAAGGAAATCCGCCGCCTGATTCGTTTCTCGAAACACGTGTACTATTGAGCACACCTCTAGCCGTGACCACATGTTATGAATTTCTCTAACTATCCTCGTGAGTCGCCAAAGTGGTTCCTTCTGTGGGTTCATAAGTAACTGTATCGTAAGTGCAGAGTCGGTGGCGATCTTTATTTTTGCTTGTGTTGTTGGATTGCCAATTTGAGTCCCAGTCGCACCCATTGCAATTCGTGCATTAATTATCACCGGATGTCTTTCCGTTGAAGTTGCTGCCGCCAATATCGGATCCCCTTCGTTATTCCTTAGGATTGCACCGTATCCTCCCCAAGTATCAGTAAAAGCCCCGTCTGTGTTTATAATCACCTCATCACCTGTTGGGCCTTGCCATCTATAAGTCGTTGGTGCCTTTATCGATAGTGGTATGTCAAGGTTCCAACGTGTAAGGATTTGTTGGGCCTCACTAGTAAATTTCAGAGGTTTTTTCCACGCAGCCACTTTGATTTTTACATCGCTGGTCACTGCTTGTAAGATCTGACTCGTTTGTTTGCTAACTCCTCGAAACACCCTATTATTCCGCTCTATCCAGATGTGGTAAATGTATCCTGTAAAGATTAGACATCCCATTCTAGCAAGCAATGAATTACCTTGGAAATTGTGGACACACCAATTAATTTCTTCCTCCCATCTTCCTGTATGATAGTTTAGAATCGTGTCATCCCCAAACTTGCTCATAGAGCCATCATCTTGAACATCAACGTCTAATGTAGTCCTATCATGGTGAGATGACACCGGTTGAGGAAACAAGACAACTAGGTCACCAGTTCGTTTAGGCTCTAAGGTCCTCTCAGTAGATTCGTCGACATTTAACTTAGTACTAGGGTTAGACGTATTAACCTCGTCATCGTACCTAGTGTTGGGTTTTGTGTCTCCTATTGTTGGTAGCGGAATCTCAGACATCTAGTATGTCTAACACTGGTATCTCCAGGATCTCATGCATAAGCTAATAATACACTAAGAGTTAGAGATTACCTTAATCGCTAAATTGTCCCACAAATCTATCCTATCGAATGCGAAGACCAAGAGCTCCAATTATTGCTTCTCTACTGAAGACACCAGAATAATCAACTTGATCTCTCACCTTGATGCTTGCTAGAACTCCAATGGTGGTCTGATGAAGAATTCCTTCTTCTTTTTTACTAGTTAGATAACTTGGGAATAATCTCTCTTTCTTTCTCTACTTGATGTTGTAGAGTTAGAAAGCTCCTTCAGAATTTTCCACAGCTTATTCAAGTCTTAAGAGACATTATATAAACCCTTAAGTTAGAAACCTTGATTAGGTTTCCTAAAAGTCCCTTTTGAATATGATTTAGGAAATACTGAAAAATAGAAACTAGTTTCTATTTTCTCAACTTCCTAAGTTATGACCGCCCATACCATGCCCAATTGGTCAGATCTGGCTGGCCCATTAGGGCAACCGTCCAGCCAAGGCCGACCCCTTTTTGGGCCCAAAAACTTCTCTTTTATGCCCTGACCCAAATCCCCTTTATTTGGGCCTTTTGTGATATCTTTGGCTGAACTTCTTTTAGGTCTTTGGGATATATTTATGGGTCTTACCCATCTATATATGTCTCATCCCACTAGCCATATCATCCGATCCAATTGTCATTCTTTGGTGTAATCAGATGTAGGATCCGGTCGAACTTTGTCGCTAATTACTTAGTAATTCGACGATCGTTGTTGGTTTCTAGCAAAACATTACGATCCCTAAATCGTCCGGACTTGATGATCTTCTTCATCAATTGTCCTATCTGACAAATTACTTGCATTGCATCTTTGGTCGAAGGGCAATGCTCGATTCCCGTGTCAATTTTCGCTTCTCACCTGATACATCACATCTTTCAGACTTTCTCATCCCGAGCACAACTCTCAAAATAAATTATTAACTTTTAATCCATTTGCGCGCGGCCACGCATTTTTAGTTGTTACTCATCGAGTGGCCTCGAGATACTTTTCTTAATTTAATTAGGACGACACAATCCATTCTTGTACTCCCACTCAGCTTCATATCTATCTTGTCTTTCGCAGTATGCGTTTTTATAATCGCCTTTCACGGTGCACCGTTTGGCGGAACCAAAGTCAGACATTCCTTACATAAGATGAGTGGAACACTCATATTTTAAGGAATCTCTCCAATCTTGTCAATGAGAAGCGTTTGACGTTCATCACTGTTGATGTACTTCTCGTTTGAGGGTTATCCAGTGTATAATTCCTATTATACACCCACGTAGTTGAGTTGAATACACTATTCCTATATCCCATGAAATAGAGCTATCTCGTCGACTCACGTGCTAGTCTTCGTAAGTCATTATTGTCCATAGAATGACCTGGACTAGGGAGATGATAATGAAATATTCGAAGTTCACTTAATAGGGTTTCACTCATCAGATCACGTATCTGACAAACCTATATTAAATGTTTTATTATCTTTGGACTGTCGTTCAAATACTAAACCAAATTTAGACGACTGCGAAATAACTAACTTATTTCTTGATAACGAGAATTTGTAAATTTGAGTCTCTTCCGTAAAACCCTTTTTACCCACTCAATTTACCGGTCAAGGTTTCAGTAAATACCTTATGCTTTAGACCCTTGTATGAATTCATTCGTACTCTGCCTTAGGTGACAGTTTAGTTGACAATTTATGTTGTCAGTTTAAACTTTGCTAATTATCAGTTTAATTGAGGGTCGCTTTCTTTAATATTGATAATCTCTAATAACCCCTTACTAGTGTTAAGGCTTTAATCTCATTCTTTTGTTTGTAGAGTCTGCAACGGTTCCCGATATGAAACACTTTCAAGCCCACTTTTCTCCCATGTCTGAAAGTTTGCAGTGTGTGACATGTTCAACTTTTATACTACTTCATCCTACAACCTTTTAAGATGTCCGTAAGTAGTGGTTCAGACTACCTACTTCTGAACTTGGATGTCGACGTCTCTTAGAGATGTCTTAATGCTAATCATGTCCTACATGACCGATTTTTATGTTTCAGGCATAAAATCTTTCTCATGCGTGCTTGCTCATCAATGCCATTTAGACTCTGACTCTTGCTTTGCTCTCTGTCATGAGTTTGGGTTTAATTTCTCTTATAGAGTTTTTGAGTTCGAATTTTAGAATTTTTGGCGCACCAAGTTTTCTTATCTCAATCCTATCATCCTCTTGATCTATGCTTATATATCCTTAATGCCCAATCGTATTTCATCCTCTTGTATGTGTGATCTTTTATCGAGTTAGTTCTTTAACTATTTACAACATCTTTATGTTGTTCTCAACTGCTGGTACGTACTCTGCATACGAACCTAGAAAAGCATGTTACTCCCACTTACCTTCTTGATACCTCGAGGTTCAAGATTCTCTTCATTCTTTAGGAATAAAAAATCTTTGATTTCCTCGTTGAATCGAAGATTCCAACTCTTCCTTGTTTCAATCCTTCATTGGATTCCCGAAGCATTTATGAATTACTAACTTCTTGAGTCGTATGACCTTATACTTCTATAATATTATTAGGACGATTTTTGACTATGTTAGTGTATACAAAATTAGACTGAAGAGCTCTCGTTCATAGTCTCTTTGTATGAACCTTGTTAGAAGTGACTCGAATATGGATTGGTATCGAACCCGATTTACTGAGACAAAGCTGGTATGCGAAGCAGGGCTGTGAGGCAGAGCTGGACTCCGAGACAGAGCTGGAATGCGGAAGCTAGGCTTATGTCGATCATTAGTGTTATCCGTGTATAATGTCGGTTGTAGAGAGAGAGTCGGTTGTAGAGAGTCGGTGAGGCGGTGGGATTAGGGTTTAGTGGTTATATAAACTAAACCCTAAGAAGAAGTAGCACAATCTCACGAATCTCTTGTGTAAACTTGTTTGCTTATCATAGTGGAAATCATCGCGCCGTTGTCGCCGTGGAGTAGGTCTCACCAACCGAACCACGTAAATCTCCGTGTTCTCTGTTCTTGATTGTTCTTTACTATTTCTATTGCTTGTCTTGATTACTTCTATTGTTCACATTAAACCCCGATTGGCATAACAAACTGGTATTAGAGCTCTGGTTTTGAGGTTTCTCTGAAGGCTAAATACGAGATAGAGAAGTTCGATGGAAGTAACAAGTTTAATATTTGGAAGATTAAGATGCGAGCAGTATTAGTTCAACAGGGTTTGCTGGAGACGTTGAATGGGAAGGCTGCACTCGCGAATCACTTTCAGAAGCAGAGAAGGAAGATCTCATGGAGATAGCTCATGGTCTGATTCTACTCTGTTTGAGCAATGGGGTCTTGCGGGAAGTAGGGACGGAAACTGCAGCCGATGGGCTATGGAGTAAGCTGGTGACAAGGTATATGACGAAATTTCTAACTAATCGTTTGTATCTAAAGAAGAAATTATTTAGTTTTTAGAGATTAGAAGGGCAATCGTTGAAAGACCATATGGATGAACTCAACCGAGTATTCTTAGATTTGGCAAATATAAATGTCAAGTTCGAAGAAGAAGATAAGGCAGTACTATTGCTTGCATCCCTGCCACCATTATATGAAATCTTTGTTGATTCTTTTATGTCTGGAAAAACAACTACAACCTTTGAGGATGTTAAAGCAACATTGAACTCGAAGCAGTTGAGACGGAGTTCAATGGAAGAAAGCAGTTCAGGTGGTGGTTTGGTTGTGAGGGGAAGGTTGCAGCATGTGGTCGATGGGAAGGGCCGTTCACGGTCTAAATCGAAACCTAAGAAGTACAGATGCTTTAATTGTAAGAAGGAGGGACACTTCAAGAAGAACTGTCCCGAGCTTAGGAAGAAGCCAGGTGAGGCAGCAGTCATCGAAGAAGATGATGGTAGTGTCTTGGCAATAATTAAAGAATGTGATGAAGCTGTGGTTTCCTTTTGGTTACAGGCCAAAATCCTAGAGTTGGTTTTCGTCTCTGCGCATGTCTATTATCTCTTTAGTAAGATTTTAATCTTCTTAGTTTGTAAGATAAACTTTTGAACTTAAGGGTTTGTGAACAACAATTTGGAATACTCTCATTTCCCTGAGATAATCTCGATCTAAGTAACTCTCAACTACTTGAGAGTCCGCCTGCGAATCACATTCGTTTTGTGCGGTAGGTAACTGGAGTTATTTTACCTTTTATTTCCTTTCGCAAGGAGCTGCGGTTATCTGTTCTTAACAGTTTTGTTTCTCTTGGTCCAACTTATTCGACCTGTACGTTTCTCATGGTCAAACTAATCCTAAACTTAAGGCATTTCTCCGCAGGATAGTAAATATATATGATATACTCATCAAGGAGACAAATAGTATCGAACATGAAGCTCAAAAAGTAACAATAAATCATCTAATAAAACTTTACTCAGTTTCTTAAAAATCACATGATGTCTCTGAATCATCGACACATATGTCGGACAATATCAAATAAAAGTAACAACGAGTATTTAGGAGATACAACTCCAAATAACTACCTAAAGAAAGAAGGAAGACCACTAAAGAAACTCCTCCAAGGCTAACTATGACTCAAGCAGGTGGCACTTCCCGATTCCCTTGTCTTGAAAAATAAAAGGTTGGGTCAGACCCCAACAAGTAGATTTCGAAACCTCTAAAGCCTCAATAGGCAGTTTTAAGAGCTACCAAAACAAACAGACAACCACATATCATGTGAAGATGTCCAAGTATAGTATCCGATTTGTGACCATTAGAAATAAAGTGTACCACATATGTAACAAACAACAAAAAGCGACATGACGAGTTGGTGTCCACCTTATGTAAGAGTGTGGTCCACAAGGTCATTCATTGTGTTAGCGCCGACCCCATACGCTCCATACCTATATCACATCCGGTAGAGAGGGTCGAACCAACCACAAAACTCTTACAACCCTTCACCAACTCCATCACGCCACACATACATAATATCACACCATTTGTAATAAACAACCAAAAGCAATATGACAAGTTGGTATCCACGTCGTATGAAAGTGTGGTCCACAAGGTAATCCATTGTGTTAGCGCCGACCCCATACGCTCCATATCCATATCACATCCGGTAGAGAGGGTCGAACCAACCACAAAACTCTCACAACCCTCCACCAACTCCATCACATCACACACATATAATAGCATCACACCACAACATACATAAATCAAAATCATATTCGTTAGTATATTCCGACATACGAGTTTCATATCTATAATGTTTGCAAGTAATGAATCAAAGATGATAATAGCCTAAAATTCTCATATTAGTTCTAGGACATGATCATGTATCTATATAAAGAGTATTGCTAAATAGTGAGAGACATCTAACTATAAGAGTTATATGCTAAAATTATGGCAAATAAAGGGGTTTAGCCTTAAATATCATTGTAGTACATGAATGTAGCATGAGAATGTTAATAGAGATTGTATGGTTCATCAAGTATGACATTAGGGCAAATATCCTACAAAACCTCAAACACATAGATGGAATTTCATAGTGATCTAAAATGAATTTGTAGAAATGAAGGATCTACAACTTCTAATATATACATTTGTGTGAAGAACCCTAAACTATGTTCAAGTAATACTAAAACCTAGGGGTTGTAGTGTTATCTAATTTGTCTAGGTTTTCTATAAAAATGACTATTAAAGCCCTAGAGAGATAGAAATCTACCTCAGATCCCATGCTAATCAAGCCCCAAGTAAAGAACAACAAAGAAAATAATCACCAAGCTCTAAACTCCAAGCCCTTCTTCTTCTCCTTCCTTCTTAGCCTTTCTCTCTCTAGAACCCTTAAACTCTCATTCCCTCTCTATACTTACGGCTGCTGCTTGAGAAGAAATAAAAGGTAAGTGGGAAAATGGGGAGTAGGGTTTAGGGAATTAAAAGAGGGTCCTATAAAGACCAATGCTATTTACACCCACTATTTAGGTGGGGGCACTACAGGTTAACTGTTCTTAACAGTTTTGTTTCTCTTGGTCGAACTTATTCGACCTGTACGTTTCTCATGGTCGAACTAATCCGACTCGTACTTTTCTCCCACTTATTTTTGTAGTAATTACGCTGATTAATAGAACAATACCATCACGAGCAACAAACACTTTGTTCTCTGATGGGTCGTGAAAACCCTAAATTTTTCTAAAGAAATTGCGTCTGATTTAGCTAATTTTGTGTCTTTCTTAGATTAGCTGTCAGACGGATTTGGTACTATTTGGGAAGTTGTGTCTAGTCATAGTGTTTTCAAAGGACATGACTTTATCCGTATCCTTCAATTTTATCCCTTCTGGACGCTCCACTTTGGATAGGTTAGTAGTGTAATGAGGATCAACCTCTGTTTTTTACTCAAGAATTCTATCTTGTCAATTGATTATTTGCTTTGAAAGAAACCTTTTTTCTTTCTCGAGGCGTACTTGATTATATTGGACATCTTGCCCACATCTTAAGGATGTGTTTGTTTTATGAGTCATATGTATCTTCTAATTTAGATCATCCGATTCGTTGATGTGTCTGTCATAATCAATTTAGAATCTTTTCCATATAAGTTGTTAATTTAGCACTTTTATGACATCTCAATATAGAAATAAACTTCTTTATTGACTCTCCATAATACTTAGTACAGAGATGATGTTTCAAAAATAAAAACAAATTTAATCTAGACTAGTGCCTAAAGAAGACTTCGATCCCTTTCAGCATCCTTTGTTCCCTCTTGGATCTTTTTTTCTTTAGCCAAATACTCAGTTCCCAGTCCCTCCTGTACATTCATAACGTCAAGAGCATTAGGTATGATATATCAAAATGGGATAGAATTTTTTAAATTAACAATCATTGCTTATACCTGAAACGGTAACCACTGTTCCGTTCTTCTTGTCCTCCAAGAACTTAGGGCAGTCTCTTTTGCAGTGGCACTTGTCATCAGAGTAGAAACATCTGGATTCGGAAGGAATAACCTTGACCATAGCTTTGGCAACTTTTTGCCTTTTCCTTTGGACGTTAGTCTCTTCTTCTGTTTTATCCTTTTGTCCTTTTGAACCATTAGGGCCTCGTTCTTTGGTTCTACTATGCTCTTTTCAGCTGCTATAAGCATTACCTGAAGTTCCTCTAAGGACTTATTCCATCCATCCCTTTCATAGTTCGTCTTAAATAGACTAAAACCATCCTGGAGGGAATGATGGATCTTATCGGCTGCCAACTTTTGGCAGAATAGATTTCCTGGCTTATCTAGTCTACCAATGAGTTCAATCATTTGCTCAACATAAGACCCTACTGGTTTTCCTTTCTCCAGGCGCATGTTAAGTAGTGTTCTGGTGGATATATACCTTCCCAGTCTCAGCTTCTTTTGAAACAATTCCTCAAGTTCTGGATTCATGAGGCGGGCATCCATATTGTTGAACTGTTCTCGACAAACAGTATCAGTGGGTGTCACCATCATGCACGCTACTAGTTCTGCTGCCTTCCGATTATCATCTTCATGTTCTTTCTCCTTAGCAATTGATCCAATTTCGGTATTGAAGTGTCTACGACTTTTAGCTCGCCTTCCAATTTGAGAAGTATTTATCGATTCCTTCCTTCATGGATGGAGTTGCTCAGTACCTCTTTGAGGTATGAGCTTAAGCCGAACTTGTTCTCTTTTGTCATCTTAAAACTACATAAAAGAATTGCAAAGTTTTAAACTCGTTATCGTTTTGGAAAAATTCAGTTTTCCCACATTATTCAATATAAAACCGTCCCTGATTTAATAACGTGATTCCAAGATCCAATTCCTCTGATGTTAAGCGGACTAGGGCCCTGCCCTTAACCCCGTCGTCCTGGGTGAGTGAACTACTCACTGATCATACTCTTATGACTCTTGGTTGATAGTTTGCATTAGTGAATGCCTAATCTATCCTTTTGCCTCGAGTATCCAAAACTCTTTTGCTGATCTCGTTGAGAAAAAACCATTTAGATACGTAGACCTCTGCCATAGGTCTACCCGCATTGTCCCAAGATAAAGGAGGTTCCCTACGGAGGCAGACCCACCTTCCTTGATCGAGGGATCAAAGGGTATCTTAATTTGGGTAGACGTTTTCTCAAAATTACTATTACGGACTTTTACGTTTCGTCTAGTATGTGTTATAGTGAACTATTTACCTAACTAACATCCGCGACATAAAACGTAAATAAATAAGTAAATGCACGCGAGAAAATAAATCAAACACATATGGATCCTAGTATGACCCTAGTCCTAAAATATCTAATCTTCTTTAGGATTCTTCTTATTTCGCCTTTTAGTTCGCATAGATCGCCGTCCTGGAACCTCCATTGAATTCTCCCACTCGCCTTTGGATCATATCTTGAGCTTCTTCAATGGACTCATAGACCCTAAACTTTAATTACAAGACTCGAACGACACGCAGCTCGTATAAACTTGAAATTAAAATTAATACAAATTGCACCCATCCGTGCTTAAAACAAGAAAGAAAAGAAAAACAACTTTCTATGGTCATACTAGTTCCCGCATTCACATCACATGCATTCATATAATATTCAAGACCAACAATTATATATGCATGATTATCCGGGAGATACTTTTGCCGACATCTCTATCTCACACTACGGACCTTAAGGCTATATATTCGTAGAATTTGACTAATGTTACGTTCCGGTTTTATCTTTTATTATTTCCAAAATCAAGTTTTAAGAAAACTTCTGTTTGGGCCTCTGGAATGCCCGGGTCAATTTCAGAAAAATTGGTTTCACTATTACTGATTTCCAAAATCAGCTTTAAGAAAAAACTTTTTCCGGGCCTTCGGGGCCTGAGACAATTTCGGTAAAATTTGGGTGGTACTGGAAGAAAATTAGACTATTGTCGGAAAAACTCCCACTCGGGTCAAGACCCGTAAAATTTCGGCCCATAGACCTAGGTCAACCTCGGAGTGGCTCGGGACATCCCTTGATCAAGGTCCAAGACCATAAGGTCAAGGCCCAACATGTTGGTCCGGGCCAAAGAAACCTAGGTTGTGCATAGGTTCGGCCCGAGCATGTTTTGGCTCAAGTCCGAGAGCTTGGGTTGTGTTTAGCACGGTCTGCCCGAGACTAGATGCGTCAAGACATAGGCCAGACGCATATGAGTCTCGACTTGAGCATAGGACGCTTCTAGCATAAGGTCGAGCCTAGTACGACATCCTAGACGCGTCTAACCGAGATGCATTAGGTCACCTGGGGCACGTCCTAGACGCGCCCATGCCCAAAGACGCTCTCGGGTTTCTTGGGCACGACCAAGACGCGTCTGCGTCTGGCCACGCGTCCTGGCCATCAACTATAGAAACTTCTAATTTTTTTCTTCTTTTACTTCTCCAAGCTGTTGTTCCATCTTTTAGGATACTTCTAAAAACACCAAATTTGATTTTCAAACTGTTTCTAAAATCATCGAAGATCAACTCTTTTGAAAACACTTTTCAAAACCAAAATCGAATCTTTTGACACTCTTTTCAATCATCAACTTTGAAAGTCAATTTGAATAACTTTAAATCACATTCAAACTAAACAAATTGAAGCCTAAAACACTTTTAGACATATCTAACTATCAAAACAAGTATAGATTTGGTCTGAAACTTAGCCAAAATTAGCTATATGCAAGAGGCTCTGACGCCACTGTCGGGTTTGGTGTCTCCTAGTGTTGGTAGCAAATCTCAGACATCTAGTACGTTTAACACTAGTATCCCTAGGATCTCATGCATAAGCTAATAATAACTAAGAGCTAGAGATGACCTTAATCGCTATATTTTCCCTCGAACCTTTCCAATCGAATGTGAAGACCAAGAGCTCCAATTGTTGCTCCTCTAGTCAAGACACCCGAATAATCAACTTGATATCCCACCTTGATGCTTGCTAGAAATCTAATGGTGGTTTGATGAAGAACTCCTTCTTCTTTTGACTAGTTAGATAGCTTGGGAATAATTTTTTTTTCTCTACTTGATGTTGTAAAGTTAGAAAGCTCCTTGAGAATTTTCCACACCTTATTCAAGTCTTAAGAGACATTATATAGAACCCTAAGTTAGAGTAAAATCCTAATTAGGTTTCCTAAAAGTCCCTTTTGAATAAGATTAAGGAAATACTCAAAAACAGAAACTAGTTTCTATTTTCTCAACTTCCTAAGTTATGGCTGCCGATACCATGCCCAATTTGGCAGATCCGGCCGGCCCCATTAGGGCAACCAACCAGCCAAGGCCGACCCCTTTCCGGGCCCAAAAACTTCTATTTTATGCCTTGACCCAAATCCCCTTTATTTGGGCCTTTTGTGCTATCTTTGCCTAAACTTCTTTTAGGCCTATGGGACATATTTATGGGTCTCACCCATCTATATATGTCTCATCCCACTAGCCATATCATCCGATCAAATCGTTATTCTTGGGTGTAACCCGCTGTAGGATCGGGTGGAAGTTAGCCGCGAATTACTTAATAATTCGACGATCGTTGTTGGTTTATAGCAAAACATTACGATTCCTAAATCGTCCGGACTTGATGATCTTCTTTATCAATTGTCCTATCCGACAAATTGCTTGAATTGCATCTTTGATCGAAGGACATCTCCTTCACCTAGTACCCTCTTGAGTTTGGGGCAGTGAGGCCCCTTCCTCGTCATCGAATAACTGTGACTCAACCATCTTTACTTGTTGAGTTAAGGACTCAATCCTCTGACATAACTTCGTCATCTCTCTAAGATAATCCTCAGACTCTGATTGGGATCCATCCTCAAGAATCACTTCATATTATTTCCATTGCATAGTTTTAATCACAACATAATACAATTTAAGAGGAATTGATCGAAAGACCAAATAGTTTTTGAGAAATAAAACCTAAATCCACAGTAGGAGACAAATTAGTTGCAGATCCAATAGATAGTTTCTTGTCAATTAAAAATAGAAATTACAAAACTGTTTGTACTTTACACGATATTTACAAACTTGCCACTAAAGAAATTTCGTGTTTATGGTGTATTTCGGGTAAAATTACATATTTACCATTCACTAAAATAATGACAAGTCAGTTAACAAATGAAAATTATAAAATTGTTTGTACTTTACACACTATTTACGGATTTTCCATTGAAGAAAATCGTGTATATATGTTGTGTTTCTCGTAAAATTACATATTGTCCATTGAAACTTTCTTTCCTTGTATTTTGGCAGATTTTTGATGTACAATAATGTACTGTACTTTACACGTGATTATGTCTTATACACTTTTCAAATTTCTTACACTTTCTTAGAAGAAAGTATAGGAAATTTTAATGTACATAACTAAATGTACTGTACATATGTTTATATCATATACACTTTTCAAATTTCTTACACTTTCTGGGAAGAAAGTATTGAATATTTTGTTATGTACTGCACATTATTAAATGTACTGTAAATATTGTGAGGGTAGGAAATCGCGGGTCAAGAAGTCAGCTGGACCGGGTCGTTGACCGGATGTCGAACCTCCACCTGTTAATATTTTTGCGGGCATCGACGACGTTTTTGGGCTTAACCTGTGTAACACAAGGGACAAGAACACACGTGACCGTAAGTCCCTTGGGACACCGGGATGGTGCTGGTCTAAGGGGGTTCCGACGGTCAAGTCGGTAAGTTTGCAAGAGAAGTAATCGAGGCGTAAATGATCTCCTTGGAAATATCACTGTTGGTTGGTGGTCGGAGTTTAGGCACAGCTCGTAGAGTGGTCGGAGCTTGCTCTCTACGGATTAACTGACTCGTTAAAAAGAGGGTGTGTCACAATACTCGTGGATGAGACAACCTTGTGGAGATAAAGTAATTTGCATACTTCGTTAGGAGAGAGAAAGACGGGTCATCCTCCCTTTATGAGTGGTCATAGGAAAGAGACATGTCGTCCTCCTTTGAATGTAGGTCAACCTCCTTTGATGAGTAGTCGTACGAGAGATAAATATGTGTCGACCTCCTTTTGATCAGTCGTATGTGGTAAATAGATATTTGATTAGTCGATCACAGAGAAGGAATAAGACGATGATAGTGGTGGAAGTGTCGTAGACACCTGGTTGATTCCTCTGTATGAGAGAGAAAGTGGTGATGAATATTCGATGACCGATGATCGATGATCGAGCGTTTTAGTGTGAAGCGGGATGACTAGTAGTCAATGTATTCGCATATGAGAGAGAAAGTAGTGGGGTGTCTTAGGTGATAACCAGATGATATTAGAGTGCTTGATAGTGATATCAGTGGAGTATGGGTATGTTCGGCGATCACTAGATCATCCAGTGTTTGAGTCGGTTGGATGTCCTGCATCATTCTAGGTTCCGTCCTTTTATAGTGTCGTGGAACGACTGTTACCCAGTGATGAGTTGTCATCTCTAAGGGTGGCAACGCATGGGTTGTCATCATTAATATGGATTTCATATCCCCCTAACGGATATATCCAGGATATTGTCATCTTGAATGACTGTAACGTCTCTTCAACGGATATAAGGCAGGAAGTCCGTTGAGGATTTGAGGGCGGACCTCTTTATCCGGGGCCGGATGTGCTTCTGTACTTAGATCTGCTGAGGAGGTGAGGGCAGACCTATTCTCCCAAGGCTGGAAGTGCTTACGTGTTTCAGCCAGGTGAGGAGGCGAGGGCGGACCTCTTCCTCCAGGGGTGGAAGTGCTTCTTTACTATGGCGTTGCTTCGGGGTGCCCGAAGATAAATGGGTCGGGCCCATTAGCCATTAGTTCATGGGATTGGTCACCGAGTAAGCCCATCAATCGTGAATTTTTTGGAGCACTCCTGGTGACGTATTTTGGTCCATAAAAATAAGATTATGTCTCGTACACTTTTCGAATTTGTTACACTTTCTGGGAAGAAAGTATAAGACATTTTGTTATGTACAGTACATAATCAAATGTCATGTACTGTACATATGATTATGTCATATATACTTTTCAAATTTCTTACACTTTCAAGGAAAAAAAATATAGGACAATTTGTTGTGTATAGTACATAATCTAATGAATTACAACTAATGAATAACAAAGCATTTCCCCTTTATTGATCATCACCATCGACATCATACAAAATAAAAGAGGAAAAAAAATACACAATTCTTCTCGATATCATCATCATCCTCGTACATACACCTGCAACTAAATTATTTCATTTTCAATCTTTCAAACTTCCAGATCTTTTACACGAAAAAAAAATCAAATTTGTTTAAATAAACTCTAGATCTGTACAAGAAAAATATTCTTTGTAACTTTGATGTTGAATTCTTTAGATTCTGCTAAAAAGAATCTTTTAAATTCCATAATCTTTGCTTCATCAATTTCGTCATGAAAACTAACGGAAGAAGACCAGTCAATTTTTTATAAAGAAAAAGACATGAAAAAATATAGAGAAAAAATTGCATGGGCTCGACTTTGGGGAATAAAGAAAAATCCCCGGAGAATAAATTCTCTGGGAATCCATGTTTCTTTGTAAAATCTCTCGGGAATATTTTCCTATGGGGTATACATAAAAAATTTACAATTAACTTCTTTCTTTTTCCATACTATTTCTTCTTCTTTGGAAAAAGAACTCTTCTATGTCATCTCCTCTATTACTTCTAGCCAAACTTTTTGTTCTTCTTTCTCCATCACTTTTCTTACTTATTTTCCCTAATCTCCAACCCTCTACCCTTATTTCTCTAAAACCAAAAACAAAGTTAAAGAGATAAAAAGGGGAAAAAGAATTCTAAACCCTAGAAATCATCAAACAAAATCTCTTCAAGCTTTAAATCCATCTTTCATTGGACGTACAAAGCAAGTTTCTTTATCCATTAATCTTCTCCAAAAGAGGTAAACACATTCGAAACCCTAGAAATCAGTTAATTTTGAGTCTTAAACCATATTTTTCATCACTTCTAAACATATTAGGTTTGTTCTCCATGTTTTTAGGGTTTAATGATTAGAAGAAAACAAAGCTTTGGAGAAAAAAATGAAAAAAAAAAATTGGTTTAAGTTTATAAAAGTTCCTTTTAAATTCTTTTATGGGATTTTCTAAAAATTTAACTTTTTTTAACTCCAAAATTGAAAGCCCTATAGCAACAAATAGAAATGACGAAAGTAAAGAAGACATATTAGCTAGTCTAGTTTCCGAAAGGAAAACTAGATTTGGTTTGATAAATATCAGAAACTATTTTAAAGTCTCTCTAGTCGGGTCGTTCCCTAATACCCGACAATTCCAAGCTAGTAGACTCATTGATCCGACGACATTGGGGTTGCCGACACCCTTTTATCTGACTGGTCTGACATTAACTGAATCGCATTCCTCTATTCTGATGCTTCTCTGGTTGTTCATGCACTTGAACCGATTCTGCCCCTTGAGTAGCAGGATTGGACAAGGACCCAATGCCACGAACAAAGGTGGTCTTCTCCATTAGAGTTGTCCTGTCAGAATGAGACGAACAAAGGTGGTCATCTCCATTAGTGTTGTCCTGTGACGAGTGAGTCAATAGTTCACCAAAAGTGTTAGAAATAAATGAATTATTGGGATGAAGTTCAGTAGAGGTAGTTTCATCAGAAGAAACTGATCCACTCCCAGAGAACGGAGTGAAGTCTTTTCCGCATGAGCCAAATTCTCTCGTCAGATTTCAGACGTTAAGGACTTTCAAAGATTCCTTGTACTTAGACACCATGGCCTTTACAACTAATGCTCTTTGAGCCTCCGTTAGTTGTTGTTTCAGCAAATCCCCAAAAGCCAAAAGGATCGGACAAAACTTTGAGGCGTGGCCTATGATTCCACAAGAAACACAAAATTGAGGGAGTTTTTCAATACGTATCTTAATGACAATCAATTTCGTGTTCGATAAGCGGAGATAAACTCGATGGGGCAAGGGTTTAAGACATTCAATTCTAATTTGACCAAATACACTCCACGTATTAGCATCTTTGACGATGGTTGGAATGAATGTACCAATAATGGAGGGCGTCACTCGGTTAACAGTTGAACGGTTAAAAAGGGCAAGAGGGATACCATGGAGTTGAGTCTAAAATCATGTTTTGTCAATTTCATGCTCACTCGGACCCAGATGTCTACCTTTCTAAATAACGACGAGTTCATCTTGTATTCCACATGGGGACTCTCGATAGCAAGATCAAGTTCAGACTTCAGATGCCGTCATGAACTTAGGTGCTGTTTGTTTTTTTATTTGTGTCTGAATCTGAATTGGCTGAATTTGAATTGTCTGAACTGAATTGGCTGAATCTGAATTGGCTGAATTGATATGCAAGTTTGATGTTTGTATTCTAAATCTGAACCAAGAGGTCTGAATTAAAATATTGACATTTATACCCCTTATTGGACAAAAACACCTAATTTTATTTCTTATACTTCTCTCTTAATAAAAAACCTTATTAACCAAAACAAATAAAAAAAACCTATTAACCAAAACAAATAAAAAGCCCTAATCCTCTCGTTTTCCTTCTCTATTGTCTCTCTCATCAGTCCAAAACAAATAAAAAAAACCCTAATCCCCTCTTTCTCTACTGTCTCTCTCATCATTCCAGAACAAATAAAGAACCATAATCCTCCCTTTCTCTTTCTCTACTGTATCTCTCATCAGTTTTTTCTCCCTCTAATGGAAGATCCGACCTCTCTTTCATTCGCCCCCTCTCTCTCTCTCTAATGGAAGAATCGACTCTCTAAATCACTCTCTCTCTTGAAGATCCGGTCTCTTTCAGTCGGTGATGGTCGTGGTGTGGTGGTTCTCTGTTGTCGGTGGTGTGGTGGTTCTCTGTTGTCGGTGGTGGTGGTTCTCTACTGTTAGTGGGATCTCTCTTAACGATCGTGGTTGTCTACTGTTGGCGGTGATTGTCTACTGTTGGCGGTGGTTGTCTACTGGTGGTGGTGGTGGTGGTGGTGGTTGGGTACTACTGGTGGTGGTGGTGGTGGTGGTTGGGTACTACTGGTGGTGGTGGTGGTGGTGGTTGCATACTGGTGGTGGCGGTAAAATATTTAATGAGAAAAAAATTCTAATTAATGAGGGCATAAGAGTCATTCAATACATTTCAGATATTGGGACAATATTTTAGACTTGTTTTTAAGTCTGAAAAATGTCGAACACTTTTCAGCTTTTTCAGACATGGAACAAATTCAGCTAACTTTTCAGTTTTTCTATAACTAAAAATCAAACATCTGAAATCCGAAATAAGATCCAATTCAGATTTCAGATCTGAAAAAATAAAAAACAAACAACACCTTAATGAGAAAAACATTCTGTTCACTTTTCACACCAAAATCGACGTGCACCAACTGCATCCAGGATAGATATACCATGAACCTTGATTGAACCTTGATTCTCAGCCGGATTACTGCTGGAAATCGGAGGTAAGGGACCCCTGACCCAACTGCAGGGAAGATTAGCTTGTTGTTCTCCCCCCAGCCTCGTCTCAGTTCGTATTCTCATAGGTTTAGTGTCTTCGTTCCTCTCCATCGTAGTCTATCTTTACTGTCTTGACTCATCTTCATCCTTACTTTATAGAGTTTGTATTGCCTTCCTCCCATATATATCCATTCTCACTGTATTTGTATTATCTCATCTCTAGTTTCATTCTAAAGTAATTTCAGGTGGGTGCTTGCTCCGGCGGTGTAGAAGACGATGAATCACAGAAGCAAGAGTAGTGTCAAGAGGATTCCACATGTCAACACAACAGAACCACTTCAATTTTATAACTTGCTGACGTCATTAATAGCATGCATATGGGGTTTTGGGATTCACCACAACCCGATCCCGCAAAATCCGAGCGCTACCTTTCTGGTTTTGTTTAAACCAGGGGTATATTCAAATAGTTTCCTGGAAACAACAAAAGTGGAACAACTATTCCTTCTCAAAACCAACCCAACTCCCGAGAAGCAACACGTACTGCTAATGCTATGGACTGCATGCATTTTGGATTTAACCCCACACTTAATTCCTCTCAAAACACACGCTAACTCCTTCATGGCTGCTAACCCTTCATCTTCCTCCTCACCTCTCACCAACCATCCAACCATTAACTCTCAAACAGAAGATCAAACTACTCACAGAGAAATTACTCAGCTTGTTACTAATATGGAAAAACAGTTAAATCTTCCTGCTACTACTGAAACCATTGTCTATCTACCAAAAAAGCTTACTCAGGTCATGGACACCATTAATATCCAGAAAAAACTCATAGGAAGGCTTTGTAGCCATCACTTTATCCCATTGTACAAGATCCAAAACCAGCTTAAGAGAAAATGGGAGGTTTCCTTTCCCTACACTGTAGAACCCATACCCAACAGGTTAAACTATTTCATCTTCACCTTTCAGGTAGCTAAGGATTGAGATAGAGTACTTATTAATAAACCTTATGTGATCCTTGATTACCTTCTTATTCTTCATGCTATGGATGTAGACACAAATCAAGAAACTATTTCTCTCAAGCATGACATCTTCACAGTTCAACTCTCACCTATACCACCCTGTTTACAGTTTGAAGCCGATATAAAAATCATAGCTAGCCATCTTGGTCACATTCTTAGGTTTAATCCTTCTCAGTGGGACTCGCTTCCTGGGAATAAAATCAAGGTTGATATAGTTTGGGATGTATCCAAACCCTGTCCATCAGGGACATCTGTTCAACTGGATGGTGACAAAATTAGAATTGATTATAGGTTCTTTCCATTTCCTAAGTCTACATGTTTATACTGTAGGACTATTGATATTTCCCCTTACCCATGTCAAGATCCTAATGATCATCATCTTCTGTCGGCTGGTACCTCTAGCTTACCTACAACCCTTGAATCCATCTTGTATTCTAACCCTTCTCTCATAACCACCATCATGCCAACCACAAACTGTACTGTTCAAGAACAAGCAACTCTCACTTCAACAATTGAAATCCCTCCTATTGTCCATACTACTAGAGGACATCAGCCCCAAGTACCTATCTTTCCCAATTGGACAAAACCTTTTCTTAAACATCATTCCACTCAGCAGATTATGAACAAGAAAAGTGCAGGTATTACTATTCAAGAACCTAGTTCTCTTGGCCACTCTACCCCCCCCCCCCCCTCCCCCCACATCCCATCATCTCTCAAGGGAAAGGTAAAGAGCCCATGTACTACCCTGACTATTTTGGTATGGACATTCGTGAAAAGAGGAAACTCTTGAGTGATGAAAGCCTTGTTAAGGCCACTATCTTTGATGATACAGAGTCCTTCCTGGTTGGGTTGGAACAACTCTGGAAAAAGCATAAGGACAATTCCTCAATGACTCACTTAAATCATCCTTGGACTACAGAGCTTACTACAACACCAATCACCTCAATAGGAATTGATCGTCCTTTCTCCTGTGCACCATGCAATGTCTCAGACTTACCTTATGTTCCTACCTCTTTCCCTGACATCAATTTTGATACTATTTATGGAGTGCCTTCAGAGGCTGGAAAGAATCAAATCAAGCCAAAATGATATAGAAATTACAAGCCCAAAGCAATGAAAAAGGCTAATAACAGTAAGGTATCTGTTCTGAAGTCTCCAGCCACCTCGACTCAACATACTCAGAGTAACATGAATATCATCTCTCAAGGGCAAGGAAGTTCTGTGATTCAAAGTCAAACTACCACCAGTGGAACAACAAGCACCCCACCAACTACCAACACCCAGGTAAAACTTCATTTTATAATTCAGATTACTATTAACTATCTAAGTAGCTCTTATTATAATTTTTTGATAGCTATCATATATATCATTACTATTCCTGATATGGTAACTAAGTATCCTATCTCCATTCTAAGTTGGAATTGTCAAGGTCTAGGAGGTAAAATAACAAAGCATCATCTGAATTAATTGATTAGGCAACAAAATCCGGATTTCCTATTTCTTAGTGAAACAAAACAAGGAGACCAATATGTATCTCAATACTTGTCAAGCCAATATTTTGATGCTTTTATCACAATCCCGCCGGAAGGACTCAGTGGTGGACTCCTACTGGCATACAAGCAAACCTTGGGTATCAAAATTATAAACCAATGTAAACATTGGATTCACATCCAAGCTACTGTACCTCAAGATAGTATTCAGACATCATCAATTTTCGTGTATGGGGAAAGTAATAGTGCTCTTAAAAAGGATTTTTGGAAAAATTTCAACACATACATGCAGAACTCCAACCACAAAAACTCTCCCCAACTGATCATAGGGGACCTGAATATTATCTTCCATCTTACTGAAAAAGAAGGTGGAAACTATTTGTCTAGTGCCCAAATTCATTCCATGACATCTCATATCCTGGACTTGGGATTTGTTGAGGCACCTTATGTTGGATCACCATTCACTTGGTCCAATAATCATCAAGGTACTACTCTAGTTCAACAATATTTAGACAGAGCATTAGGTACACAAGAATGGTTCAATTTGTATCCTCATTCTCTTGTCACACACCTTCAAAGGTTGGGATCAGATCACTCTCCCATTCGTCTCAGCACCATCATACCTGACACTCAAGGAAAGAAACCTTTTAGGTACAACCCAATTTGGTTTCAGGATAGGGATTTCTCACTTATCATCACAAATCATTGGAACAAGGAAATGGAGGCACCTCCCTCAATTAAGGTTCATCAAAAACTTATTCAATTACAACCCATCCTACAACATTGGAACAAGCATCATTATAATAATCTTCAAACTCAGATCTCCCAATGTTCTGCAAGATTAGATAAATGTGCTAACCACATAGAATATTCAGATCTTCTCAAGCACCTTAATTCTCTACTAGACCAACAGGAGAGATTTTGGAAACTCAAGGCTAGGGATAATATAGTATCACTGGGTGATAGGAACACTAAGTTTTTCCATGCTATGGCTACATCTAGAGCTAGAAATAATAGGATCAAAGGACTTCAAGATGAACTAGGAAACTGGGTTGTACATAATAATGGTATGGAATCCATATTGTTCAAACACTTTGCTTCCATCCTTACAACTATTAAACCCCCTGATTCACCTCTTATGGCAGAGCTGTTCCAACCAATAATAACTGATAATATCAATCAGTTATTAATATCTATACCTATGGAGGAGGAAATTGAATATACAGTTCATCAATTAAAAGCAGATAAATCACCAGGGCCAGATGGTTACCCACCTTCTTTCTTCCACTAAAATTGGGAGACTGTTTCTTCAGATGTAATTAACATGGTCCAACACTTTTTCACTTCTAAGGTTATTGCCCAGGAGATAAACCATACTCACATTGCTCTCATTCCAAAAACAAAAAACCCAACATCACCTTCAGAATTTAGACCAATCAGCCTTTGCAACAGTACTTATAAAATTATATCCAAACTCCTTGCTAATAGATTAAACCTTATTTGGATACTTTTATTAGTCCTCTACAAAGTGCATTTGTTCCTGGTAGACATGGGTCAGACAACATCCTTCTTGCTACTGAAATAGCTCATTCTATGAAGTTATTGAAAGGCAAACATAAGTATCTTTGACTCAAGTTAGATATGAGCAAGGCATTTGACAGAATTGAATGGTCCTTTCTTCTGAACATTCTTACCAACTTGGGTTTTTCAGATACTTTTTGTACATTGATTTCTCAATGTATTACCACTACCACCACTTCTGTTTTACTTAATGGAATTCCAGGTCCTACTTTCAGTCCTTCTAGAGGTCTTAGACAGGGAGACCCACTTTCTCCCTATCTCTTTATAATCTGTATGGAATTCCTCAGTAGAATGCTCCTTCAAGCTCAAACCACAGGACAAATCCAAGGTTTCAAACAATCCCTTCACTCACCAACTATTTCTCATCTCTTTTTTGCAGATGATAGCCTTCTTTTCCTTAAAATGGATATTCCATCAGTGCATCATCTCCTTGATTTACTTAACTCTTTTGGGTCTTACTCTGGGCAGCTAATTAACTTCAACAAAAGTGGTATCTTCTTCAGTTCTAATGCACATAACAAGCATTGTAGAATAGTTTCCAGAATTCTCAAAGTTAGGCCTATTAACCAAGAAGATCCATATGTAGGTTCTAATATATTCATTGGAAAACAGAAGATAAAAACTTTTCTTCCTCTCTTAGATAAGTTGAAGATTAAACTAGCATCTTGGAAGAAGAACATTCTATCTCAGGCAGGCAGAGGAGAGCTCATTAAATCTTCTCTGTCTGCTGCCCCAAGGTATCAGATGTCTATATTTAACCTTCCTTGTAAGATTAAACAGGACATAGCATCTCTTCAGAGAGATTTCTGGTGGGGAAAAAAACCAAACTCAAACACTCTCTATCTCAAAAACTGGAATTCCATATGTAAACCCAAATCCTTGGGTGGTTTAGGCTTTAGAAATGTCCAATTAGATAATATCTCTTTGAGAAGTAAGTTGAACTGGGAATTAAGAAATAAACCTGATTCTACATGGGTTAATTTCTTACGAAGCAAATACAAATTTCACTCAAAGGCTAGGCTCAATTGCCCTCCTAATGCATCTTGGGTTTGGAAGAACATATGCAAAAACCAACACCTTGTGGATTCTTATATTACTTGGGAGGTGGGTAATGGCTCTCTGATTGACATATGGTTAGACTCATGGATACCAGGGGAGCTACCACTTGGATTACCCCCTCTTGACAGAGGATATCATAAAGTCTCTCAACTCATCACAACTACTAACTCATGGAATCAGACAATTCTCATCCAACTCTTTCCTTCAAGCCTCATCAACAAAATCCTGACCATACCTATTACTGGTACATCTGATACTCTAAAATGGAGCTTATCTCAATCTGGTACCTTCTCTGTTTCATCTTTATATAAACATCTCATTCACACTACTAGTGAGTCACCAGACCCCAATACTACCTTTTGGAAACTATTGTGGAAACTTAGATTGCATCCAAGAATAATCCTTTTCTTGTGGAAACTAACTCAGAATATATTACCTATAAATACTCTTCTGAATTCTTACTCAACAAGCATATTACCTCTTTGTCCCATGTGTAAAGAATTAGAAGAAACTCCCCTTCATTTCATCCAGGAATGCAAACATACTAGAGAATTGCTTCAAAAAGTGGGTGTATTTTATCACTTCCAAGCTGAACCGAGCAACACTATTGAATGGTTCATGGCTCATTATAATCTTGATAGTTCAAATGCTCCTTCTAATTCTCTCACTCATCTTGAAAACATCTCTATCACTGCTTGGATACTATGGAAACACAGATGTGATATAATATTCAAAGGCATTGAGCTTAATTTAGATCATCTCTTACCTGTCATTAACAGTTACATTAGTCATCAAACGATGCTTTTGAAGAATTATTCTCAGAACAACTCATTACCAGCTCCTCAATGGACACCCCCTCCTCCAGGATGTCTTAAAATTAATTATGATGCAGCTTGGGACAAATCAACTCTTAATACTTATGTTGCTATTGTTATTTCAGTCTCCACAGGAACCCAACTCGCAAGAGAATCCTGCACCTACTTCAGCAGGTCAGTAGATGAGGGAGAAAGCAAGGCTTGCCTGCATGGTGTTAGATGGGCTATGGATCATCATCTTAAGCAGGTCATTTTGGAGGGCGACTCGACGAATGTAAATAACTACCTTAATCGAAGGAAGCACTCAACTCACTGGACTTCTGTTCATGTTTTGAAAGAAATCAGGAGCCTTGTTTCATCTTTTGAAAAATTATCTTTTGTGTATATTAATCGTAAGTTTAACAACTTATCCCATAATCTAGCTGTGAACTCTAGGAGAAGCAAAACTTGTATTATTAACTGCTTTCCTAACTGCTTGTTATCTCGATGTAGCATCTCCAACAATGACTTAAATCAATAGATGTTATGTTGTTTTTTTTTTTTTTTGTTAAACTAATAGATGTTATGTTGTTCACAAAAAAAAAAAAAAAAAACTTATGAGGACCGTGGATCACTTTGGATAATCGTAACAAAAAATGAGTCAATGGTCCAATTTTTGTGGGGTAAACTAGTTTTCAGTCCAACCATGGCAGAAAATGAGTAAATGGTCCAAATGTCAGAAAATTATTTTTTTCCTTCTTTTTTTTGCTAGTTTTCTTCCCATCTTGCCCTTGGACGGGACCCTCCCCCTTTTCCCTGAGATGTGTGACTGAAACAGGAAAGAACATAAAATGCTCTATCCCATCCCATTCCTGCTACTTCCTTCCCTTCCCTCTTTCCGTTTCTTTCTCTCTCTAAATTTCTCCATTTCCAATCTTTCTTCTCCAAATTCTTTGCTAAAGAACCCTTCTTTCCTTTTCTTTCTTTCTAAATTTCTACATTTCCAATCTTTCTTCTCCAAATTCTTTGCTATTATTGCACCATTCTTTCCTTTTCTTTCTCTCTCTAAATTTTTCAAGTTTATCTCCTCCATCATCTCTGAAATTTCTACATTTCCAATCTTTCTTCTCCAACCTTCTCTTAACTGACTCTTTCTCTCTCTAGATTATCGAAAAACAACATCTTTCTCTCTAAATATATCTAAATCCCGAAAATACTCTGTTTTTTTTTTTGTTTCTCTTTCTAAAACCTTCTCAAAAACGCTGATTCTTTCTTATTTCGTTCAAATTTTGAAAATTTGGGATTAAGTTTTGGCGAAAATTAAAACTCCAGCCCAGATTTTTGAAAGATTCCATCTAAAGTAATTAAGCCCCCCGCCCAGATTTTGGAAAGATTTTTGAAATCTGGGATATTTTTCTTCTTTCTCTCTCTAAATTTTTTAGAGAAACAGAAGAAGAAGATATATAAATTTTCTATCTATATATAAACATTTCGAAATCGATTATATTCTTGCCATCATCTCTATCTTTTTGAGAAAAGGAAAGTAGTAAGATTGGAGAGAGAAAACATGTTTAAACAGAAATAAAACGAATAAAAATAGGAAATATGGGAAGAGAAAAATCTGGAGAGAAAATATGAAAAAGGAATAAAATTTAGAGAGAGGGAAAATAGGAAAAATCTAGAGAGAAATTCGGTGTCTATTACATAACCCAACAAAATTCCTAGTAAATAAAACAATTCCCGGTGAATAAGTCAATTTTGAGTACAAAAGTGTCTAGTAAACAAGAAAATTCTTAGTAAATAAAACAATTCTCGGTAAACAAGAAACTTTTTAATACAAAAGTGTCTAGTACACAAGAAAATTTTCCGTAAATTAAACAGTTTCCGGCAAACCAGAAAATTTCCCAACACAAAAGTGTCTAGTACACAAGAAATCCCCAGTAAATTAAACAGTTTCCGGTAAACCAGAAAATTTCCCAACACTAAAGTGTCTAGTACACAAGAAATCCTCAGTAAATTAAACAATTTCCGGTAAACCAGAAAATTTCCCAACACAAAAGTGTCTAGTACACAAGAAATCCCCAGTAAATTAAACAGTTTCCGGTAAACCAGAAAATTTCTCAACACTAAAGCGTCTAGTACACAAGAAATCCCCAGTAAATTAAACAGTTTCCAGTAAACCAGAAAATTTCCCAACACTAAAGTGTCTAGTACACAAGAAATCCCCAGTAAATAAAACAGTTTCTAGTAAACCAGAAAATTTCCCAACACAAAAGTGTCTTGTACACAAGAAATCCTCAGTAAATTAAACAATTTCCTTAAACAAGAACCAATCTGGAAAAAAAATTGAGAGAAATTAGTTAGAAAGAAATTCGAAATTAGTTAGAAATTGGTTAAAATTTGAGAGAAATTAGGAATTGGTTAAATTAATAAATCTGGAAAGTTAGAGAGAAAAATTCGAAATTTGAACCAATCTTGAAAAATTCGAAATTTGAGATAAGAAACAAATCTAGAAAAAAAAAAAAAAATTTTGAACCAATCTGGAAATATTTGTTTAGATTGAAGAGAAAATTTTGAAAAGAGAGGATTAGAGAGATAATAGGAATTAGAGAGAGAGAAAATCTAAATTAGTTAAAAATTGGTTAAATTAGGAGAGAAATTAGGATTTGGTTAAATAAATAAAGAGAAATAAATCTGGAAAGAGAATTAGAGAGAGAAAGTAAAACAGTAGAGAGAGAAAGTAAAATTCGGAGTAGAGAGAGAAAGTAAAATACGGACCTTCCAAATTTTTCTGAAAATTTCGTGTTCCCGGGCAAATTTCAATGGCATATTCCGTATTCGAGTGGCAGTTTTCGTAAATTTGATAAAACAAAGGTCAATTCGCCTGACGCACGTCCCCTCGAAATCCCGCTTTTTCAGAAAATTTCACTTTTCCCGCGCCCAAATTTTCAGTGGCATCTATCGTAAATTTGAAGCAGATCGATGGGGGCGACAGTAATTTCGCGTGGCTCTCTGACCCATTGGACCTCATTTACATTTTTGGCCAATTGTGGTCTGGGTTTCAGTTTTGGGCCCAACGCTCATTCCCTCTAATCGTAACATGGCAAAATTGATGTCTATTTTCTTCTTACTCTGTAACCAAATGACCCCACTCTTCACTATTTCAATATCGGTATAGGTATCGGATCTTCCCCTTCCACCGTTGGAGTTTCGTGTTCGTCGGTCGTTAAGGCCGCAAAATTGCTGGAGAAACAGTAAACCTTGCGCTTCCGTAGTAGAGAGAAAATAAAGAACAGGAGATGAAAATCGAAAACAATTTTCTCTTAAAAACTCCATCTTCATCTACTGCTCCACCTTCTACTTCTTATCCTCTTGATTCCTTCTCTGTTTTTCTTTCTTCCGAGTTCGATGCGTCCAAATTTTCATCGGACGCATTAAGCTCTGGTTCAGCAGCTGCTCGTGTTGAAGAACTCGAAGAAGGGATTCGACTTCTCGAAAAACAACTTCGATCTGAAGTTTTATCTCGTCATGATGATCTCCTATCTCAATTATCTTCTCTTAAAGACGCTGAATCTACTCTCTCTATTGTTCGATCTGGTATTTCTACACTTCAATCATCTGTTCGTAGGATTCGTCAGGAAATCGCGGATCCTCATCGTCAGATCCGGTTGAAAACGGTACAGCTTTCTAACATTCATCAAACTGCTGAATTTTTGCAATTTACTGTTAGAGTTCTTAGATTGTCGAAGAAATTGAGAGATTTGATGGCAATTGCTGAATCTGAACCTGAGAAAATGGATATCTCTAAGGCAGCACAGTTGCATCATGAGATTCAATGTTTGTGTGAGGAGAACTCACTCTCTGGAATTACTGTTATTGATGAGGAATTAGTTTGGCTTTCTGAGACGGGAAATAAAGTACGATTGGAAGGGATGAAGGTTTTAGAGAGAGGAATGGAAGGATTGAATCAAGCTGAGGTAGGAAGTGGTTTACAGGTTTTTTATAATCTTGGAGAATTGAGATTGACTGTTGATACATTAATAAATAAGTATAAGAATCAAGGTATGAAGAGTATAAGTGTTGCCCTAGACATGAAGGCAATATCAGCTTCGGGTGGGAATTTTGGTCCAGGAGGGATTCAGAGGAGTGGTGCTCCTCAGGTTGGTGGTGGAGCCAAAGCAAAAGAAGGGCTTTGGCACAGGATGAATACTTGTTTTAATGAAATTCATTCTATTGTAGTTGCAGTTTGGCATTTGCAGCGAGTTTTGTCGAAGAAAAGAGACCCATTCACTCATGTGCTGCTCCTTGATGAGGTTATGCAGGTACGATGTTTCATTACATGGGGATTCATTGTAGTATTGCTCTGGTAGTCTGTTCATTATTCGCTTTAACATATAGTAACAAAGAATTGTTGAGTTCTTAGTAATTGAACTGTTAATGTCCTTAACTAAGTTGTTAAACTCGGTCTCGACTCAGAATCGA
This sequence comes from Eschscholzia californica, assembly GCF_041429995.1. Taxonomy (NCBI): domain Eukaryota; kingdom Viridiplantae; phylum Streptophyta; class Magnoliopsida; order Ranunculales; family Papaveraceae; genus Eschscholzia; species Eschscholzia californica. The sequence goes on from NW_028238198.1 coordinate 43,541,781, forward strand.
TAAAGAGCCGAGTCCTAGTCAAGGCCGAGTTAATATGGTGGGTGATTAACCTTCTAATCACAACAAGCAAGATAAATTATGAATAATTGGATGTTTGTTCTTCGAAGCATTTGGTGATATGGGTCTAGGACTGATTTTTTCACAAGCTTTATTGGTTTATTACGTTGCCAACATTAGGTGTGACCGTGTGGGGACTAAGTTTTTCTTGGTCTCTTGAAGCTCTTACCAATGTTCAGATTCTAGTCTGATGATGATTTATCGTCCCTGCTTTGTAAGAGGGTTGCAATAGAAAGTGAAAACCATATGTACCTTGAAATGTTGAATGTTAGTTTGTCATGCTTAAACTTATGAGTCTCTAGAACTTGTCGAGGAGGATAGTTCTAATGTACAGGCGTCAAATAACATAATAGACTTGACGTCCGAAGCGGAAGAGAGCTCTTCTAGTTCTAGGTGACATGAATTCATATATAATGTAAGACAATAACTAAAGCTAGCCCAAACAAGAAACATAAATGAAAGATCACCTTCGAAATTGGATTTTTTGGTCCGAGTCCTGTCGTTTATCGATTGATTTCTACAATTGTGGACAACACTGACAAATAATTGAAATGTTAGCTCCGAATCTTTGGATTTTGAATCTGTCTCAGGGGAACTGAACTATGTGCTTCATTTCATGTAAATGTAGATGTTCTTGGTTAGGTTAGCATTTATACACATTCTCTGCTTGCATTTAGTAGAATAGACTAAATCTCAATTGTTGGTTGTTCTAAATCAGTTCTTTCCTTGATGGAATTTTGCCCTTCCAAATTGGTATTGCCTTGAAGTTGATTCGCTATTTCAAAGATTATTACTTTGTTACATCACGAAGATGCTGACATGAAACCATCTGAAATGTTTGATAATTATCCAAAGGCCATCATAAAGAACCTGAAATTGGCCATAGAAAAGAACCCTAATGGTTTAAACATGTCATAGTACCTACATGTTAGATCAAAACTCCAACACTCAATCTGCACAACCATTGGGCTAGTTGAAGTTAATCTTAGTCTTGGTCATGTGGATTACAGGAATATATTGATATATGAGTAGATATTTGAGTTGCAAGAGATGGGCGAAAAAAAAACCCCGAAAAAATCATCCTTTTCTCAGCTTAATGGATTTTTACTGAACATGACATTCATGTAATATGCAACATTTGATATCAATGCCTCATTTATATTCAACCTGCTCGAAAGCAAAATGTATTTTCCAAGTAGCAGAAAATCTTTTCACACAAAAGAAGCACCTTTTATGAAGTTGTACTAAAAAATCAAGAACTAGTTTATATAATTTTTACATTTCAACTGCCACATCTTGCAATCCATTACCAAATCTCTTGCATAGCCACAGAGAATGGAAGAATAATCCTCCTGCGTTTTAGTCTAGTCACAGTTTGATAAGCATAATCTTCAACGCATTCCATCATAAATAGATTGCTAAATTAAATAAATCACTATAACTAGATATTGTAAATGCATCTCAAGGTTGTGAAGCTCTTCTCAGCTTTTTAAAGCTGATAAAACTCGTCTTTTGAGTATTTTTATTCTTGTCGACGTTGAATTGCTGCGTTCTCTTCGATTTGAAGTTCCAGCTGCATATATTAACCTCTTATTTGTGGTTATGATGTACATGTCTTTGTTCTCCTTATTTTTGATAGTTGTCTTTGTTTTTGATAACTAGAACTAATAGACTTTCTTCAGGAGGGTGCCCCAATTTTAACGGATCGAGTTTGGGAGGTACTTGTGAAGTCCTTTGCAAGCCATATGAAATCTACATTTACTGCATCAAGTTTTGTTAAAGAATTATTTACTGCTGGTTACCCAAAACTCTACTCGATGATTGAGAATCTTCTTGAAAGAGTTTCACGCGACACAGATGTAAAAGGGGTTCTACCTGCTATTAGTGCAGAAGGGAAATTTCAAATGATTGCCGCCATTGATATATTCCAGACAAATTTCTTGGCACTCTGCTTAAGTCGACTCTCAGATTTAGTTAATAATATATTTCCTGTTTCCAGTCGAGGAAGTGTTCCCTCTAGAGATCAAATTTCAAGACTAATATTAAGGATCCAGGAGGAGATTGAAGCTGTTAAACTGGATGGGCGCTTGACTATGCTTGTGTTGCGTGAAATTGGCAAAGTCTTACATCTGCTAGCAGAAAGAGCTGAATATCAGGTATTTTGACTTGTTGACTTACTGTATATATTTTTACCTTCTTCCTTTTGCTCTCTTGCTTAGTTGAAATGTTTGAACTGGTCTCCAGGTCTCTACGCTAGGACAATAGTCTATGTTAGTGATCTCTTAGTTGGAGGTCTAGGATGAGGCCTGACTAGTCGAATTGGTCAGACATATACTTCTTTCATTATTTATAAAATACAGTTAAAAACGATTCTGTAAATTTATCTCTCTATAATACAGAGTTTCCATAAGAATCAAGCAAAAGGACTCGCACTAAATTGAATACAACAACGTACAGGATTGCACTGAAGATCCAGTACTACATTATTTGTTCAGAGTTTAACAGAGATGCTTTTGTGTAGAACTGCTTTATATTTGTTCACTTGTTACTATAACGAACATAATTTGTTCTTTAGTGGTTAAAACTTAAAAGAAATTGACATGGATGACTGTTCTGCAAAGTCTAAATTATCAGAACACTCTTTTAGTGGTATGAGCTACATCAAAATTGTGTACTTATACCGATGCGCGGCTAGTTTATTGTCATTTTAGCACTTACCCATTTGCGTTTTGACCCATGAAATCATTGTTAAAGTTTCAGCCATTGTCTTAACTTAAACATAATACAAGTAATTTTAAGCATAGTTGCCATAATAATAGGTTTTTGTGGTTAAACCTTGGACTAACCTATTTCCTGCCCGTCTCATTGCGGTGTTGCCGTCACATGTTTAAAGATCAACAAATCAGATACAAAAACAGTAACAACCCATCTTCCAATAGGTCTTTTAGCTTGTTTTCTATTACTTCACTAACATTCTGATTTCTCCTTAAAGTAAGAGGCTGTAACTGGATCTTTAGTTATGAATCAAGCATGGGTGCTTTACAAACAGTCAAACTAGTGCCAGAAGTTTATATTCTTTACTTTATTATGGGCAAAAAGTTGGATATTTCTTACGGATCATGTACCTTTTCCCTCCTCTTCCTTCTATTTAAGAATTCACTAACAACCTCTACATGGCAAATAATAGAATCATTTTTTTTTTAATTACAGATATCAACGGGACCTGATGCTCGTCAAGTAACTGGCCCTGCAACTCAATCGCAGCTCAAAAACTTCACTTTATGTCAACATCTACAAGAAATCCATACACGTCTTTCATCTACAATGCAAACCCTTCCATCTGTCGCCTCAGATGTTCTCTCTCCTTCTCTAGGAGCTATATACGGGGTTGCATGTGACTCTGTAACGTCCTTATTTCAAGCAATGCTTGATCGTCTAGAAGCTTGTATCCTACAATTGCATGATCAAAACTTTGGGGTAAATGGCATGGATGCTGCTATAGATAATAGTGCATCACCATACATGGAAGAATTGCAGAAATATGTGGTTCATTTTCGATCCGAATTCCTATCTCGATTGCTGCCTTCATCTTCATCAAACACTCATTCTTCCAATACAGAAACCATATGCACTAGACTTGCTCGAACAATGGCTTCTCGTGTTCTAATTTTCTTCATTCGACATGCTTCTCTTGTTAGACCGCTTTCAGAATCCGGTAAATTGAGGATGGCAAGAGACATGGTTGAGCTGGAACTGGCCATAGCTCAAAATCTATTCCCAGTAGAACAACTTGGTGCTCCATATCGAGCACTTCGTGCATTTCGTCCTGTTATTTTCTTGGAAACATCTCAATTAGGAGATTCTCCTCTTCTTCAAGATTTACCACCAAGTGTTATACTTCATCATCTTTATTCTCGAGGTCCTCAAGAGTTGCAATCTCCATTACAGAGAAACAAACTCACTCCAATTCAGTACTCACTGTGGATGGATTCTCAAGGGGAAGAACAGATCTGGAGAGGAATTAAAGCTACTCTTGATGATTATGCTGCAAACATTAGGGTTAGAGGAGACAAGGAGTTTAGCCCTGTATATCCTCTTATGCTACGACTGGGATCTTTGTTAACCGAGAATGCGTTCTCACTATGAAAATCTCAAGGAATAAAACAGAAGGTATTCGTTCAAATTTTACTTCTCACCTCAACTTTTTACTCCAAGTTATTAGAGAGATAGTCTGAAGAAATTTTGTATGTAGAGAAGATTAACTTCTAACTTGGTTTTGGTTCTTGGATTCCATCGAAGCAGGTTATGTCATTATCTTCTTAAAACTTTTCATGTTTTTGTCTCTTTAGTTGTACTTTCACTATACTTAGTAATGAGTATTTTAGGTTTACATTTCAGTTCGAGAACACAATGCCTGCATATTTATCTACAGATTAACAGAATCAGTTTTCCTTATAGAAGTTTTAAAGGTACCTCCCCTGTGTATTAGTGGCGCTGCCTGCACCCTTTTAACATGGTAAATCTAGGTGGACTATATTTGGTTATAGGAGCTTTTAAATCGGTGGTTTCAGGCTGAATTTACAAACTTCAGGTTAAGATTCACTATATTCAACTCCAATATTTTGAATTACAATTGATGGAGTAGACCGAATTTTGTTACAAAACTTGGTTCAAATTTGTAATAAAATTCTGTCCAGAGTCCAGGGACTTGAGTTGTTTTTAATAGATCTGGCCCCTTTGGGGTAGGTGGAATTGAATCGATATTATAACGAAATTGATTCAAGACAGATTTTTAGTTGAAAATAAGTGTAGGGGTGCTTGTTTTGGCAGGGAGTGTATTTAACCATTATCGGAAATACAGGGTGCTAATAACTGGGAGGCCTCAGAATCAGTATCGGGAGGTGTTTTTAAAACGTCGTTTTTCATTGCCCTTCACATTTCGTGACTACCAAAATGTGACTTTGGACATTTAATTGGTCTTATGTTTGTGTATTACAATGGAAGCAATCAAAATAGGTATCATCTGAACAACATTTCCAAAACTGATATACGTTTTGATGCCTTCAATTGTAATACATAAATATAAGATCAAATATGCTGAAGTGACATTGAAATAATAGAGCATGTGTTACAGGGGCGTGGGTGAGGAGGTGCCACAGGTGCAACCGCACCGGGACCCCTCACCCTAGGGCCCCCTTTTTGGTAACCATAAGAGGGGACATATCTGTAAGTGAACAATTCTCACTATGTTGTGGTTGCTGTCTAGTTGGTACCCTAATGAGTTGAGCACATCAAGCGTCCCAGGTTCGATCCGTTTGCCCACAATAATTTTGTGTCACATATTACATAAATATCTCTTTGGGCAGTCCAAGATATTTGGTCACGGCCCAATGTAAACTCTTAAGCAGCTTTCAAAAGTGCCTAAATAATCCATTGCACCTATGCACGTCAACTCTCTTAAGAAATTTGAGTTTTAATCCACTTCATAAATGCGAAATTTAGTTAAGTAATTCTATATTATCCTAAACAAATTTAGCTAGTGTTTGGAAGCGCTTTTAATCCATGAGATTTTAAACAAACAAGTGTTGTAGACAGTAGACACATTTTCTAGATAAAATATTAATTTATTATTTCCGTTTTGAAATACACATATTTCTTTCTTTATTTCGTTTTATGTATTAATGCAAAAAACTATTTTTATAACTTTTATATCTATGTATACCCCATATTCATTTTGGAAACTATGTAAGAAAAGCCCAAGATTTAGGCCCAAATACGAAAAAAACCCACTCGGAAATAGTAATGTATAAAAAACCCAATTTTTAAACTGTTGACAACACTTTTGAAACTGTTACAACACTTTTGAAACTGTGACAACATATATAATTATGTTCTTAATTATGTGTGAACAAAAACAAATTTGTTCATACATTTACAAAATTGTTGAGAGCAAATACAAAATTGTTGAGAGCAAACTGTGCTTTATTCAGAAATTTTCATAAATATTTTGTAATTTCAAATTTTGGGTTTTCTTTGCATTATTATTCCTGGTTGGACTTCATTTGATATTTTGACCCGAATTTTGGGCCTTATAATTTTCCTCTCTTTATTTTGGGCCAGTGTTTTGGAGAAATAAGCAAAGTTTCCGGGGCAATAAGTTTTGGGTGGACACAAATTTTTTTTGTTTCCTCCAAACACTACCAACTTCTAACGTGCCTTTGATTTTCTTCTTCCACCATCTTTTTGGTTTTCCACCGTCTTCCCCGAAATTTTTTTTGCTTTCCCCAAAACGGTGGCCTTATTTTGTTATATGAATACTTATCGAAATTCATATGATTGAATATTTATTTAAATCATCGTGGTTGTCCACTATAGGAGTCTAGTAGAGAATTATACTTTTGATACATTACTGGATTACAAGATTCAAATTTTTTAAGTAAATTAATTATGCAAATAGTATGTTCATGCATAAATTCTTGCATAATACGTTTTTGTATGATTGTGTTCAAGATATTGTGGGCAAACTGTTTCATACTTATATATTATGTGTTTCAATTTCTTTTCATATTATATTGTCAGGGCCTCAATCAAAATCTCACACCGGGCTCCCAAAATCTCAACCACGCCACTGATGTGTTATTATATTGTGATTAGGTTATAAAAATCTGGGTTTATTTCAAGATATATTCAACAAACATTACATCCATCTATGAATGGATTACCACACGGAAAGTAACAATGAAGGATGAGAACAATACACGAGTACATGTTTTCCCTATCATCCTCTGGACCATCTGGAAAACCTGATACAAAGCTCAATTTTAACAGATTAAGATAGTTACTGGGATCATTACTGACAATATTTTAAATTTCTCGAAATTGCACTAAAATTCTCATAAATAAATCCATTGTAGAACACAATTAACTCCTAAATCTTTAGACTACTGGACACCACCTCCTATATATCATTATAAAATTAACATTGACGCATCATTTCACAAACCTAAAGACGGAATAGGCATCGAAATGGAAATTCAAGATCATGAATCTTGTATTATTCATACGCGATCAATAATTTCTAGAGCAAGAAATAACAAAGAAGGGGATGCCAAAGCTACTCTAGAATCCATGCAATAGGGTAGGATTTTTAACATCGACAAGTTGACAATATAAGTAGACAACCAGAACATTATTTCGCATCTACAAAAGAGAAATTCCAATGCGCAATGGACGTTGCAGGCCAATCTATCATATACTAAAGACATGTACTAGCTACCATTTTGAAGTACGAAGTCTATTGGTCCAAGCACAGGGATGATAAGGTCCTGTACTTGATAAGGTCCTATATGATCTTGTATTCGATGAGATGATAAGGACCTTGGTGAATGATAAGGCCCTGTACCCTCTATGAATAATACTTGATAATGTTCTGCACCTGGGTGTAAGACTGTAATCGTACTTGGATCAGGGGAAGAAATCGGGATTATGTGAGAAACCGAAACTTTATGAAAGAGCAAGACTATATGAAAGAGAAAATGGTTCGATGTTTAAATATCAGATATCAGATGATAATCGAAAGTAATGTCAGGCGAATATCGAATGTATTAGTCGATCACCAGATGCTTGTATCATTATCTTCTCAGTCATTTTATAGTGTCTTAGTCGATCGTCACCTGGCAGCGAGTTGTCTCTTTAATGTGGTAACACATAAAGCTGTACCATAAATCTGGATATCGTAACCCCTCCTAACGGGTATATCCGGGATATTGTCATCTAGAATGAGAGTAATGTCTCCCAAACGGCTGTTGATGAGGTGAGGACCGACCTCTTTTTTCAGGGCTGGATGTGTTGGCGTATTTTGAGGTTCCTTCGGAGTACTCGAAGATAAATGGGTCAGGTGTAGGGTTTTGTGTATCCTATACACTACCTAGTGTTGTAAGCGGAATCTCAAACATCTCATGTTTAACACTAGATTGCCCAGGATCGTCATGCATAAACTAATCAATGAACTAGAGAGAGATAAATACCTTAACGCGTTTTTCCCTCGAACCATTCCAATCGCATGCAAAGATCGAGAGCTCCAACTGTAGCTCCTCTACTTGAGACACCGAGTGAATAGACTTGATCTCCCTTCCTTTCAGACTGCTAGGACTTACTAGAAGGTTGAGAAGAACTCTTCTTCTTCACTAGATTGATAGAATGAGAACTTTTTCTCTATATTCCTCTCTCTCCAATAGCTGTATATTCAGAGACAGAGAGAGAGCTGTATATTTTTCCTTAGAGAAAAATCCACACCTTTTCTGTTCTCAACTGACCCAATATATAGACAAACCCTAATTAGAATCTCATTCAGATTAGGTTTTCTATTTTCTGGGTCACAGAAAAGATAATTACCAAAATACCCTTTTTGGGGTATTTTGATAATCCCCTTAAGTGTGGCCGGCCAGGGCAGCCCACTTTGGGCCTTATATGGCCGGCCCACTTACTCTGGTCGGCCATCTCATGGTCGGCCCAAAGAGCCTTCCTTCTATCTTGTCCCGAATCTCCATTCGGACCCTTTCGGCCTTTCCAGTTGAATCCCATCCAACTTTAGCCAGTTCCCGTCTAGTCAAATCTCTCCGATCAAGTTACCACTCTTATGTGTAACCCGTTGTAGGATCCGGTCTATGTTAGCTGCGAATCAACTCCTTGATCCGACGATCGTAGTTGGCTTCTAGCAAAGCATTACGACCCCTAATTGGACCGGACTGGATGATCTTTACGTGTGGTCATCGTTATCCTAACTGAAAAATTGATCGCATTGCCACCTTGGTCGAAGGACACTCCTTCGGAAGGACATCTCCTTCAGACCGAACGGATAAATCCTTCAGTCTCCCACTTGTACTTAGAACAAGTGCAATGCTCGATTCCCATGTCGCTTGGTATCTCATCTGATACGTCACACGTTTCAGACTTTCTTGATCCAGAGAACAACTGTCAATTCAAATGATTAACTCTTAATCCATTTGAGTGCGGCCACACATTTTACAGTTGCTTCTCCTCAAGTGGCCCGGAGATACTTATTCCTAACTTAATAGGAGGACATCATCCAGTCTTGTACTCCCACTTAACTTCATGTCTATCCTGTCTCCCCCAGTATGCTGCCTTTATAACCTCCTTTTACGGCGCGGCGTTTGACAGTACCAAAGTTCGACATTCCTTACATAAGATGAGTGGAGCACTCATGTTTACGGAATCTCTCCAATCTTGCCTATGAGAGTTTGTGACGCCTTTTTCAACTCCTTGAAAAAACTCTCATCTTTGGGTTAATCCGATGTAGATTCCCCAATCTACATCCATGTAATTGACTTAAATACCATATTCCTATAGCCCATGGAACTGCGCTATCAGTCAATTCCCATGCTAGTCTTCTTGAGTCATTGTTGTCCATGCAATGACCTGGACTAGGGACTCAATAATGAATCTATTCCATGTTCACTTAGTAGGGTTCCATTTACCAGATCACGTATCTGATAAACCTACCTGGAATTCCTCATTATTTTTGGACTGTCATTAAACACTAAACCATGATTTAACGACGAAATAATTAACTTATTTCTGATAATAAGAGTTTGTAAATCTTGAGCCTTCCCGTGTAACTCCTTACACCCCCAAGTTTACTAGTCTAAGCTTTTCAGGAAAGCTTAATGCCTACGACCTTAGTATTACCACCATACTTAGTCAAGGTGACAGTTTAGTTAATAGATCAAATCTATATGGATTTTGCTTGTTATCATCCGATGATAATCTTCAGTATCGCCATACCGAATTAAAACTTCCCAAGTTTTAACTACTTTCTTTTATTTGTAAAGTTTGCAACAGACTCTGCCTGGAACCCTTCCAGCTTACTGTTCTTCCAAGTCAAGATTGTCATCTTATTCTGGAAGTTTGCAACATATGGCTTTTCAACCTTTTATTTTCATACCGAGATCACACAAGTTCTTCTCAAGTACATTGTGTGATCCAGATCAGCTTATCTGGATTTGATTGGTGACGACCATAAATACTCCAAGTATTTTGTGACGTCGAGGCGAATGCTAATCATGTCCCACATGACCGATCTTATGCCTTTTGCATAACCATCTTTCTCATGCGTGTTTGCTCATCAGAATCCTTCAAATTCTAAATCTTGCTAAGCTGTGTGCCATGAGACTTGGGTAGAAATACTCCGTTTGAGTGTTTCACATTGGACTTTTCAAGACCTTTTCTTGAACAAGTCTTATCACCTTCTCGATCTATCTCCATAGATCTTTGGTGCCCAAAAGCATTTCACCTTTATGTGGTCCTTTTATTGAGTCAGTTCTAAACTGTTTTCAACATCAGAATGTTGTTCTCAATCTCTAGTATGTCGTCTACATACCGGACCAAAGAAAACTGGGTCACTCCCACTAACCTTCTTAAATTCAAGATTTCTCTTCATTCCCAAAGAAAACAACTCTTGTATTCTCTGCTGAATCGAAGATTTCAACTCCTAGATCTTTAGTCATGCTCTGGGAAACACCAATGTTTCCATCCTTGTCTGTTTTTCACCTTGAAAAATCTATTTCGACTTAACAGGAACCCTTCCTTTAAGCAAAATAGACCAAGTTCCAAACTTGATTTCAGACATGGATACCATTCTGATCATATGGCTCCAAGCCATGTTTCGGAGCGATTCCGTCACAGCTAGCTAATTTTCTTCTTCAGCCGGATCCCCATCCTCTGAGACAGATGTATGAGCTTTCAAGGTCTATAAGGGGTTTGAACAACTTTGAGACGCTCTCAACTCCTTGAGAGTTCTCCTGCGAATCACATTCGCTCTGCGCGGGAGGATCTCCGAGATCTACCATCTCTTCCTCTCTTTCCTTTTCTATCGGCTCAGAATAGTTAGGAATCGCGACTTCTGACATCGGTACAACGGTGTCAGTTTGTTGCTCAGATCGAATTTCTTCGATATCTAATATTTCTCCCACTTGTCTTCTTGAAATAACTCTTATTTCAAGGAAGACACCATCACGAGCAACAAACACTTTGTTCTCTGACTGCTTGTGGAAGAATCCCCAATATTTATTTATCCCATAAATAAATATTCTTTCTTGATATGCAAACTTGGTTCTCGGAAACCATTTACGTTTCATATCTATAGACCTTCAGAAAAGACCACTTTTGGAACCCTTCCAAACCCATACTCTTATAGTGTCTTTTCAGCTTTTGACGGAATATGGTTAGTTTAGGAAGAACGACCATGTTTGAGAATATATCCTAGAAAGCGTTCGGAAGATTGGCCTTAACCCATCACTGATCGACTCATGTCTCACATGTTCGATTACTCCCACTAAACTCATCATCCATATGATGTGTTTGTGGAGCAAGGTGAGAAACTATTTCTCAACTTCTTTTGATGGTCATCAAATTTCTGATTCAAATATTCATCATCTCGATCCAATCGAATGACTTATATTTTCGTCAAGTGGATTCATGTTAACTCTAGTTAGTATATTAATAGTTTCACGTACATCTGTATGTAAAAAAACTATTAGTTTACTAGCCATTTCTCCCTTTCTAAAAGGCGATTTCGTCAAATGGCCACGTTGAACAAAATTCACATGTGTCGTATGATTCAAAATCATTAGACTTAGAAATCTATACCATTGGATCTTCTTCATGTGTTTTATGTCAATTTGACCAATGACAAAACATGAGTTGACCTCTCCGAATCCTTTGATTGTAGCCTACCGTATCATTGTTAATGCTCTTGGTTCTCTAAGAACCCATCGTTAACTTAGCACTATTTTAAAACATCTGATGTTTCTAGAAGAACATAATAACTCTTATTAAGTTCTACCTAGATTAGTGTCTAAAAGAAGACTTTGATCCCTTTCAGCATCCTTAGCAACTCTTGCTTCTGCTCCCTCTTGGATCCTCACTTCTTTTAGTCAAGTATGTTATTTCCACGAAGGAAATCTACAAAACTTGCTAGATTAACTTAGTCAACAAAGATACAAGAATCGGAATTCATAATTCCTTTTCTCTTCTCTTCCAGGTACTCAGGGTAGTTTCCTTGAATGGCCTAGCCAAACTTTTATGTCGACCCTTTAACCTTTTCAATCATAAGAACTCTTCTTATATTCTTTTGGTAACTGAATCTTAAGAACGTTTCTTAGATTCACTTTTCCTCAATATTCTTATCAAGACGACTTTCTTAGAGGCACCATCCTCTCCATTCACGACTTCTAGTGGAACTCTTCCTTTAGTTGTCGAATGGTTGTGCACGCATCCATATCATTAATCCCTACGTTAGAGAAGAATTTTATGGATGTTCACAAAAGACTTTGGATAATCATATCCTCAGTCGTCTGAAGAAACAATGAACATTAGGAATGATATATTCTCGGACGTTTTCTTTATTTCGAATTCGAGAACGCTTCTCGGATTCCTTTCCAATCATGAAAATAATTTTCGTTTAATTCCTTCTAAAGGAATGAACGAAGGTTGGAAAACTATTTTCTAACAGTCATATATCCTCTACTTTTAAAAGAAAATAAAACAAAATCCTAAAACTTATTATCATTGCAAAAACACTTTTTGCCATATTATTCAATGAAAACCGTCCCCCTATGAATAATACGATTCCAAGACCCCATTCCTGTGAAGCTAAGCGTACTTTGGCACTGCCCTTAACTTCACCCTCCTGGGTGAGTAACTCCTTACTGATCATATCTCATATGACTCTTGGTTGATGAATAACACTTATGTGTTAAATTCATCCTTTTGCCTCGAAATCCAAAACTCTTTTGCTGACTCGATGAGAATAACCATTTAGACATGTAGACCTCTTCATAGGTCTACCCGTATTGTCCCGAGGTAAAAGATGGCACCCTGCTTTGGCATGACCCACCATCGATGAACAAGGGCGCAACAGGTGTCTTAATCTGGGTAGGCATTACTCAAAATTCTTTTTGGGGACTCTTACGTTTTTGTTTGCATGCATTACTGTGAACTCTAACATAATCATACACCACACAAAACGTAAATAAGTAAATGCGCGCGAGAAAATAAATCAAGCAGATATGATCCTAGTATGGCCCCTAACCTAAAAGATCTAATCTTCTTAGGTTCTTTGCTTGTTTAACCTCCGTTCGCCTGGATCTCCATCCTCGAACATCCATTGAATTCTCCCACTCGAACCACGATCTCATCCTTTGGCTCTTCAATGGACTCAATTGTACCCTTAACTCTAATTACAAGACTCAACGATTCGCAGATCGTATAAAAACTTGAAATTAAATTAATTACATCGGGCACCCATCCGTGCTTAAAAACAAGATAGAACAATTCTATGGCCATACTAGAACCCGCATTCACATCCATACATACATAATAATATGACACTCACAAAACACCCAAGTATGTATGAGATTCGCTTACTTAGGTCGAATCTAGGTTTGCTATGTTCTAGATAGCTTTTCGGGAGATACTACCGACATCTCTATGTCTAACGTGCCTTAAGTCTAATTATCTCATAATTCTGACTAATGGCTCGTTCTGGTTTTATCCTAAAAGATTTTAAAATCGTTTTGGAAAAACTCCGATTCGGGCTTTGGTGGGCCCGGGTCGCTTTCGGAAAAAATATGGTCAAAGTCGGAAGAAGAAAATAGAGAACCTCCCACTTAAGTCAAGGCCCAAAAGACCCGAGTCTAACTCCAAAGACTTAAGTCAAACTTGGTCAAAGGGACCCTTTGACTAGACCCAGTCAAGTCTCGGTCAAGGTCCGAACCAAGGTCGGACCCGAATTGGCACGTTCCAGACCGTGCCAAGTCCCTCGGGTGGTCGCGTCCTGACCCTAGGCCAGACGCTTCCTAGCCCCGCAGACGCGTCCTAGACGCTCTGCCCAAGTCCATGCTTCTCGGACTCCCAGTCCGAGACAGCTTCTGGTCTCACCAGACGCGTCCCAGACGCGTTCTGGAAGGTCTAGTCCTGGTCGCGTCCGGATTCTCAGTCTGGAAGACGCGACCTCAGGTGCCAGACGCGGATCCTTCGGGATCCCTGTCCGAGACGCTCTCGGACGCGTCTTTCTGTCCGAGAAACTCGGACGCGTCCTAATCCGAGACGCTCTCGGATTCCCAGTCCGGTCTCCTGGACAGCACCCTGTTTTCTTCCAATTTTTCAAAAAATTCCAACTTTTTGCTGTTTTTGATGAATCTCTCATCTAAAAACCAGCAATTTGAAAACTCTTTTCAAAAAACCATCATCTTTAAAATTTTATTTTGAAAACTCTTTTCAAAAACACCAAATTTTAAAGTCTTCCCATTGAAACTCTTTCAATTTTCTATCCGATTGAGTCTAAATCTAATTTAAACTAGTCAATTTCATGTCTAAATCCCTATTTAAACATAAAATCATCTAATCAATCAAGCTCGAATCTAATTCGACTAGTCAGAGATAGTTTCATGCAACCGGCTCGTGATGCCACTGTAGGGTTTTGTGTATCCTATACACTACCTAGTGTTGTAAGCGGAATCTCAAACATCTCATGTTTAACACTAGATTGCCCAGGATCGTCATGCATAAACTAATCAATGAACTAGAGAGAGATAAATACCTTAACGCGTTTTTCCCTCGAACCATTCCAATCGCATGCAAAGATCGAGAGCTCCAACTGTAGCTCCTCTACTTGAGACACCGAGTGAATAGACTTGATCTCCCTTCCTTTCAGACTGCTAGGACTTACTAGAAGGTTGAGAAGAACTCTTCTTCTTGACTAGATTGATAGAATGGAAACTTTTTCTCTATATTCCTCTCTCTCCAATAGCTGTATATTCAGAGAGAGAGAGAGCTGTATATTTTTCCTTAGAGAAAAATCCACACCTTTTCTGTTCTCAACTGACCCAATATATAGACAAACCCTAATTAGAATCTCATTCAGATTAGGTTTTCTATTTTCTGGGTCACAGAAAAGATAATTACCAAAATACCCTTTTTGGGGTATTTTGATAATCCCCTTAAGTGTGGCCGGCCAGGGCAGCCCACTTTGGGCCTTATATGGCCGGCCCACTTACTCTGGTCGGCCATCTCATGGTCGGCCCAAAGAGCCTTCCTTCTATCTTGTCCCGAATCTCCATTCGGACCCTTTCGGCCTTTCCAGTTGAATCCCATCCAACTTTAGCCAGTTCCCGTCTAGTCAAATCTCTCCGATCAAGTTACCACTCTTATGTGTAACCCGTTGTAGGATCCGGTCTATGTTAGCTGCGAATCAACTCCTTGATCCGACGATCGTAGTTGGCTTCTAGCAAAGCATTACGACCCCTAATTGGACCGGACTGGATGATCTTTACGTGTGGTCATCGTTATCCTAACTGACAAATTGATCGCATTGCCACCTTGGTCGAAGGACACTCCTTCGGAAGGACATCTCCTTCAGACCGAACGGATAAATCCTTCATCAGGCCCACTAGCGATTAATTCATGGGCTTGGTCACAATGTAAGCCCATTAATCGTGGATTTCTTGAGGCGCTCATGGTGACGTAATTTGGCCCATACAAATCCCAAAAAAAAATAGAGAGGGAAAGATTAGGGCAAAAACATCCCTAAAAATATCAAGAAGATTGTTGAAGAACAACACCTTATTGAAAATGGAGGGGCTAAAGGCCCCCGCCCAAAATGTTGTAGGCCCCCGGATTACACACAAATTGTGAGAGGCCCCATGTGTAATCCGGGGGCCTACAACATTTTGGGCGGGGGCCTTTAGTCGCACCTTATTGAAAACGTTACAGATTCGTCTCAACAAAGTAAAGCAGATGAAATTTGATCAATTGGTTGCACTTAGAAACTCATAACGAATTCATAATTATATTTTGTTAAACATATCTTCATCTCTCGAAAATTTTCATCTGTTTTTTTCTAGTAGTGGAAAAAGTTGAAACAGATTGGAAGAGGAGGTGATAGCCTTTCATTCTTCCTTATTTCTCTCTTCCAACGTTACAACTATCTCTTTCTAATTTACCCCTAAAAACTAGCCTAATCACAACGAATTGGAAAAGAAAACCAAAATCAAAATTCACATTAAGATTGTAAATGTAATTTCCCATGGAAGAAACACCTTATCTTTATAACCACAACGATTTAAAACACTCTGAAATTCTTCATTCCAATCAACAACTCCATCACTTCTAGCTTGTTCCTCCTTCATGAAATTTCTTATCAGTTATCGCTTGAAAGAACTCAAGGAAAATTTCGATCCTTTCCATCTAATATCGCTACTAAGCTCGGGCGATCTCTGTGTGAAATTCTTTCAAAACCTTCAAGTCTTAGTAAAATAGGCTTCACCTGGAACTTTTTTTCGTGATTACAGACACCCAATGTCTCCATCTCGTCATTACCACCATTATTAGCTCTCTGGTTTTCTATCCAAGTTCAAATCTTTTCTGAAACTTAATAAATACCTTAAATCATTCAACATCATAAACTCTTTTGTTACAGAGGGAAAATCGAAGGGAGTAAGTTTGGTCCGTTAGGGCGTCAGGAGTTAAAGAGTTTTTGGCCGAGTGCTTACAGATTGACCGGCACCAATAGAAAAATTAAGTGTTCGACTGCCTTAGGGTTGGGAAAAACCTGTTGATCGAGAGCCGCCCGGTGTCCGCCCGAGTCCGGAGACACCCTAGATCGCCTGAAACCCGGTCGGGCCAAACCCGGACCGACCGATTAGAGTTGTCGGGCCGGTCTCGGTTTTGAAGCTCTGTCCTGCTGTCCGACCGAGCCTGGACCGGTTGCCATAAGAACCGCTAGATTAAGACGTAAGTCACATTACCAACCGTTGGATTAAGGGTTTTTCCCTAGGTATAAATAGGTTTTCTAAATAAGACAACCTCATAACCTAAATGCCTCTCTCATCTCCAGAACTCATCTTCTTTCTCGTCTCCTCTTTCATCTCATAGACTTCTCTCTAAACTCATAGCTCTCTCGTCTCCTGAATAGTCCCTGTCCATCTCTCTCGTATCTCTCTTTCTTTCGTCTCCTGGGCTCTCTCAAAGTTGAAGAAGAAGAACGAATTTGAAGACAAAAAACTAAGTTGAAAAAGAAGAACAAAGAATAACGAATGGATGACAAAGAAGAAGAACAACGAATTGATGATGATGAAGATCTGTTTTTTGAAGATCTATTGTTTTTTCTTTAGATTATTTCATAATGTTTCTTTAGATTTTTTGAAGATGTAGTAGGTGATGAAGATCTATAAGTAGGTGACGAAGATTATTTCATATTGTTTCTTCTGATTTTTTCTTTAGATTATTTCATATTGTTTCATTTAGAACTAGATCCCTACTTTTTTGGCCTAAAATTTGCCCTAAATGTTGCTGAAATATTTGGCCTAAAATTTGCTCCAAATTTAACCCTAATAAATTTAATAATTTCGGTCCCACCCGGACCGACCCAGACCGTACCCGGTTACCCGAAGAAAAAGTCGGGCTTCGGGCGGGCTTTGGGCAGGTGAGTTTAAGGTTTTGACGGGTCCAGACCGGACCGGAATAAAAGAAAAGATTATTCCAATAAATTTGAAATCAGATTCCAAAATGTTTGGAGTTGCTATTCTTACCAAACAGAGCCTAGTCATTAAAATTGTGAAATTACCTAATCCAAACCTCTGATTAGTATTAAAGGTTTGTTATGGCTGCCCAAGCTGCCCGATAAACGCAACTGAAAGATTACGGGCAGTTTCTCTCACTAGGAGCAAGACGCGTCTCTCTTACTATTTCTATCTACTATATATTTCCTTCTCCTTCCTCGACTCTACGATCAAAATTGGACGGTCGACAATGAGCTACACTCAGACTGCTTGTTTCTTCACGTTTTAGACCTCTAAATTCCCAGATCTACTAATCTTCCCTTCAGATCTTGTTTCTAGGTATTCTTGTATCTCAATCTTACTAATTTTAAGTATATTTCTGTGGATTTCTTGTTTCTCTGTTTCATTTACTATGATTTGAGACAAATCTGATGTTTTTCGGTTTTCAGTGAGTTCCACTCTTCTTTTTCTTCCCCAATTTTCTAATTACTCAGTTGAATTCGAAGTTTTGAGTCAAATTCGTTTATTTTTCTTCGTTTTGAGCTTGATATTGCCCTTTTCCGGCGTCCGACGAGTTTAATCCCTAATTTTAGCTTTCAGTTATCAACTAATTGTCCGGCAAAAACTTTCTCAAAAGATTCTTAAAACCCTAATTTTCAATCATTTTCTAGGTTAAAACCCTAGGAAAATCTGTCTCTTTTGCTTTAGAAGAGAAGCTTCCTTCCTTGTCTTTATTTAAAATCAGTTAAATAACGAACAATCCTCTCTCTTCCCGATATGATTTTTACAGTAATATTATTATTGTATTTGACGTTCAAGATCTAACGACTGATATTTGATCTATATGATTTCAGGTACTAAGGAAGAAAAATCTAGATCGTACGATGAGAACTAACCAGGGTCAAGTTCAGATGATGATCGTTAACCAAGGTTCACTAACGTGCGCCAAGGAAAAACTTGCTTCTTTGCTGACTTTGGCTCTAGTAAGTTTCTCTTTGTAAAAATTATATATGCTTTTCTATGTGTGGCTTTGAGTTAATGTTGTTTTATAGTTAAAACTTATAAACCTAATTGATAGTTATTTATGTCATTCTGGTTTCCCGCTCTGTGAATCTGGTTTTCCGAGCCTCAAAATCTGGTTTTCTGATCATCAAAAATCAGGTTTTCTGACCTTCCTTTGTGGTTTTCCGGTTATGACTCGTGACTCGGTTGCAACACTAGAGAAGGGAATTTATTATTGTTATAGTGTTTGATTATGGGTCCGTTTGATTATCGAATAATTTGTCCTTTAAAAGTGGAAAAGTCAGGGTTCATTTGTTGTGAGAAAAAAACAGGAAGAATTTTTCCTTTTAATAAATGGTTGAAATCTTTTATTTTGTCACCGAATTTCGATTCCTCGATCAACTTCTCATAAAGGAGACATGAAAAAAGATGCTTTATAGTGGTGTACTAATATTTGGTTCCTATTGCTAATAAGAATAGTATTGTTCATCTTACTTTAGGACACTTGCACTACCTTTTGGACCAAAATGGTTTCATTCCTTTGTTAAAGGGCCCCGCAAATCATATTCTCGTTACTAATCACATTGTCTATCGAGCCCTGCCCTAGGATGGGAACTCCGTTGAAGCTTCCGGCAATGTGTTTACATCATAATTGGGGGGCATGACCCCATGAGAGAATGGAGAAGTTGTTTGGGGTTATCCAATTTGCTCAACTTATCCAAGTTTCGGTAGTTTTTACTACAATTTACGATGTAACGCTCATCTCAATACCAATATTGTCCTCGATTTAGGCACTACCCAGGCCTACGAACTTGGTTCCGCATTTACAAGATTTTTCCTTGGAACGGGACTACCCTAGACCAGCCTAGGATTCTACCCCTGACCAGTGACCAATCTACTTAACATACCTTCCTAAAGGCCCAACGGATATGTAAATAAGGTGTTACACTGAGCAATGGGTAGCGACTAGATTTGAGATGGAACTTAAACGATTGGGAGATTCCAATCCTCACCTACCTCTTGTCCTTCCTAGAAGGAGTTATGCTCACAAAGGATCAGGACAAGATGGTCGAGAAAGAGGGCAGAGATCTCTCTGTGAGGAACTATTACAGTAGCGATTAACTTAGATGGGTTTGAGTTTTTTTTTACTTAGGTTGCGTTTCAGTCTGATTGTATATTGATTTCTGTATCTCCATTTTCCAACAGTTTCAGGATTCATTTGGGTTGTTTATACCTAAAGAAACTGAAAGCAAAGGAGACCATCAACACCAAACTCAAGCGAAGGTGTTAGACGCTGATGGAGAAGATGATGATGAAGACGAAGATGGTGGTGAGGAAGACGGTGGTTTTGGAGAAGGAGAAGAGGACATTTCTTCAGAAGACGGAGAAGTTTATGAGAAGAATCCTAATGGTAACTCGGAGGAAGAGAGCCAAGGACGGGGATCTGGTGGAGCAGGAGAGGAGAACGGAGAAGGCGAAGAAGATGATGATGAAGACGATGAAGGTGAAGATCACGGCGGTGATGATGACGATGACGATGATGATGACGGTGGAGACGATGATGATGACGGTGGAGACGAAGATGACGAAGAAGTTGTAGAGGAAGAAGAACCTGAAGACGAGGACGAAGATGATGAAGAACAAGCTCTTCAACCACCCAAAAAGAGGAAGAAGTAAAGACAAAGACAAAGCTTGGCAATTACTAACTTCTCAAAATGGCAGAACCCAAACTGTCCAATTGTCTATTATTTTCTATTTGTAGGTAATTAATTAGTGTATTATCTATGCATTTTAGAAGGAGAGCACTCTGTATCTTGAGAAATGGCAATGCGTTTCTGATTGGGAAAAGGTAATGTTCCCAATGATGTCCTCTAAATGCTAGCAGAAAATGTTTGAAAAGTTTTATGTTGTAAATCCCCTGGCGTTCCTTTACTCACCTCTTTTTAGTGGTAGGCGCTTTGGGTAAATAAGAAAATTTTCCGGGTTGCTGCACTTTGTCAAAACTAGTCAATTTTAGTTGACCGAAATATTTTTTTAATTGTTATGGGAAAAAAAGATTTGTTGACCATTTCTTTTCCATGCTGCCAAGGGTCGTCGGTAAATTGCCATTCCGGGCGACTTTAAATAGTATTATTTTTTCAAATATTTCTCTTTTGTCTCTTCTCTTTCGTTACCAATCCGGCCACTACCATCATCATTTGCACCTTTCCGCCTCTCTTTCTTTCCTTCACTATTGTGTTCCCCCTTCTCTTTGTTGTTCATTCTCTCTCCCGCTGCATCTCTCTCCCTCCCATGACCTCTCTCTTGCTCTTTCTCTTTCACTCAATGTGTCTCGTTTTTTCACTCTCATTCTTTCTCTGTATCTCTTTCTCTCTCGGGTTTCGTCGAGACTCACGCTCGCTTCGTGGTTTCACACTTTGTCGCGACCGGCCATGAAATGCTTTGTGGTTGAGCGACCAAGAGATTTACACATTACATCTCGTCGCCCGGTCAACCACGAAATGTTCGTGGTTGACCAACCACGAAAAGTCTGTGGCTGGTCGACTACAAAATGTTTCCTACTTCCGGCGAAATGTTTCCTAGTCTGTGGCTGGTCGAGGAGGATTTGGCCAAACCCTCCTGAAGGGCTGGATCCTGCGAAGGGAGTGTTTCCTTCGCTCCAACTGTGTATGAGAGAGATACTGTGAGAGAGGAAGAGACTGTAAGAGAGAGATAGACTATAAGGGAGAGAGATAGATTGTGTAAGAGCAAGAGATAGACAACGAGAAAGACAACGAGAAAGACGGAGTAAGAGAGGTGAGACGAGGAAGGAAAAAGAAAAAAATAGTAGAGGTGGTGGCCTGAGTTGAAGAAGAAGAAGAATTTTGTTTCCCTTTAAAATTTGTTTTCCCTATAGACAAACATTAGATTTTAAAGATAAAATTTTATCGAGGGATTGAGCCATTGGTCCAAAAAGGGGGCCAAAATGAAAATTTCACCCAAAGTTGCCTAAAAATGAAAGGGAGGTCCAATGTGTCAGTTTGGGGGTCAAAATTACGTAAAGGGCCCTTAGAAAATAAAGTATTTACCGTTCATGCCATCGAAAATTACAAAATTGCCATCGAAAATTCTCGGGAAACGATTTTTTTTTCTGAAAATTATTTTATTTACTGGAAATTTGAAATTTTCGGGAAATTACAAAATTTGAAAATTTGGGCGGGAAATTATTTTATTAACTGGAAATTTTCGGGAAATTATTTTATTTACTGGAAATTTTTTTCTGTACTAGACATTTTTGCTGGGCGGAAATTTGAAATTTCGTAAAAAAATTTGAAAATTTGGGCGGGAATTTGAAATTTCGTTTGAAAATTTCAAAACTTCGAAAAAAAAAATTTGTGACCGGGAAATTATTTTATTTACTGGAAATTTTTTTCTGTACTAGACACTTTTGCTGGGCGGGAATTTAAAATTTTCAAAATTTGCCCGGAAATTTAAAATTTTTAAAAAATTTTGAAATTTTGGGCGGGAATTTGAAATTTCGTTTGAAAATTTCAAAACTTCAAAAAAAAAAATTTGAGACCGGGAAATTATTTTATTTACTGGAAATTTTTTTCTGTACTAGACACTTTTGCTGGGCGGGAATTTAAAATTTTCAAAAAAATTTCAAAATTTGCCCGGGAATTTAAAATTTTCAAAAAAATTTGATATTTTGGCCGGGAATTTGAAATTTCGTTTAAAATTTCGAAAAAAAGATTTCGTTTGAAAATTTCAAAAAAATTTGAAAATTGGAATTTTTTGTGTAAGGGAAATTATTTTATTTACCGGGAAGAGATGGTTTGCTGGGCGGGAATTTGAAATTTCGTTTTCAAATTTTCAAAAAATTTTGAAACCTTGAATTTTTCGTATACTGGTAAATTATTTTATTTACCAGACATTTTTTTTTTCAGGAAAACGTCAGCATGTCCCGTCCAAGGGCAAGAGGGGAATAAAAAAAAAAATCTCACATTTGGACCTGCAACTAATTTTTGGGCAAGAGTGGATTTTTTTTGGGTTTACCCCCCACTTTTTGGACCCCTGGCTCAAAAATCCAATTTTATCTCTAGTAGTGATGGTTTTAATATTGGCCGTGGTCTCATTCGGTTAGGCCAATGGGGATAAACTTTATTACGTGGACTTGGGCGGGGTAATTCTTTAAAATTGTAGTGTTCAAAATTCTACGAAGTCTGTCAAATCGTTCGAAATGAGGGCACCTTTATGCAATACAAAAAAGAGCGACACCTTCAGTTTTGTCAAGATGAAATTGTCAATGTCGCGGCCCAGTAGGTCATTTGAGCTTGATAAATTTGAGAAGTTTGACCATTATAAATGAAGCCATAGAAACAACTTTACAATGTGGGATTAAACCACTTTTATTACCTCTCTATTCTTTAATGAGCGGACATTTATAAACCGGTGATATTGGGCAATTACACTTGAAATTCCTAGGCTGACTTGTTTATATAATCAAGCTGGTCGACCAGCTTTTGGGTGACCATGGGCTCCAATGGATTCGGGCCTTCGTAACGGCTTCTAGGATTCTTTTTCCTGCCCTGGTGGTAGTAGTACGATAAGGGTGGTTCTATAGGTGCCCCATATTACTGCTATAAGAACCCTTCCACAAACTTCTGGGGGAATCCTTATGTGAGGGGCACTAATAGAAATAGTAAGTGTCAGCCTTTAGAAATTCCTTGCTAAGAATGGCTATTTTTGTGTTGGTAAAGTAGATATGGTAGTGGACATGTGGCGCCAAGCATATGTTGGTGGATGCAGTGGAGATGTGGTGGTTACAGGTTACTGGTTAGTGCTGGTGGAGTAATAAAAATGGCGGTGGTGGTGGTCATGTTGGGGTAAAATGATGTGGGTGGAGGGTGTATTGATGGTGGTATAGTGGTGGTGGTAAGTCTAACAATGGTAACGCCAACAAACCTCATATTAGATGGCTACCTCCCACCAACCCTTTCGTGAAGATGAACACGAATGTCTCGTTTATCGATATTAAGGTACCGGCAGGCATAAGCACTATCTTCCATAATGACAAAGCGGAATTCTTATATGCCCACGGATACTAGAACTGCGTAGGCAGGCGAAATTTAAGGCTATAGTTGAAGGCGTCAATTGGGCAATTCTACACAAGATCGAGTTCCTTCATATTGAAAGTAATAATCTAGTTATTATTCAACATCTCAACCATTCGAGCTATCAAATCCATTGGCAAACAAAGGCGCACGTCCCAGTGATTCAGAAACTCCTCACAAATTTCCAAGCTACGATCTTCACGCATCTTCATATTGAAAGTGATAATCTAGCTATTACACAAGATCTGAGTTTCCTTCATATTGAAAGTAATAATCTAGCTATTATTCAACATCTCAACGATCCAAGCTATCAAATTTATTGGCAAACCAAGGCGCACATCCCAGTGATTCAGAAACTCCTCACAAATTTCCAAGCTACGATCTTCACTCATCTTCCTCGCCAAGGCAGTGCTCTAGCAGACACCCTAGCCAAATGGGTCAGAACGACCCATAGTATTAGTAACTGGGAGCTTGTTCCCATTGTTATTAGATATAAATGTTGTAATCACGTTTTAATTTATTAAACTTTTCTCCTTTGCAACAAAAAGAACGTAGTAATGTAGTTGTGACAAGGGATGTGGTGATCAATGGTGATGGAGTCGTGGCAACGATGATAGTCATGGAATGGAGGTGGTATTGTTTGTAAAATACCGAACAATGTGGTGGAATGGTGCTGGTGGAAGTGGTATGATGTAGTGGTGATGGAATGATTGAGTGGTGGTGAAGTGGTTGTGGTGATGGTCCTGGTGTGGTTGTTGCGGAAGTGGTGGGGTTAAGGCGAAAGTGGTGTAGAAGGTGTTGGTGGTGGAGTTGCAGAGGAAGTGATGGGTGGTGGCGAATTAGTGGTGCAGTGGCTGTGATGGAGTGGTTCTGGCATATATATCTCTTGTAATCTATACTAGGTGTCCCCCGCGTCAAGCAGACGCGACATATCCTTCTTGGCTAAAGCCGGTAGATCACATTTAATTTCAAAAGAAGAAGATGAGGACGACGATGGTTTTCGACCTTAAGTGTATGCTATCGTATCCGTATGCAACACAAGTATTAATTGTTGTAGCATGCATGACTGTTCACAACTTTGTACGCAATGAAATTGCTACAGATTGGTTAGTGCAGGAATATGATAATGATGGAACAAATTTTCATTACGATGATGAAGAAGAACGGAAAGAAAGCTGCGAAGAAACACAACCACATACAATCAATCAACAACAGTAAAAGCAAATGCACATTATTGGAGATCAAATTGTTGACACTATTAACCAGATGAATGATAGCGATGATTAAGTTGTTACTATTCATTCTTATACTTTAACAACATTTTTTTTTCAATTTGTTTAAATATATTAACGTACTTATATAAAAACTAGTTTAGTAATATAAAATTAATAACATATTTATGATTAATGAACCATATTTTAAAGTGGATAAATTTACTGTTTCTTATGAACATCAAATTTATTATCAGATAAAACTATATTTAGCTTCTTTTTACCAAATTTTCTTCTCATAGTTTTTGAAGATAAAAAGACCCATTTATTATGTCTTACTAAACGACAAAACAACTTATTATTAAGCAATCTTTTTATAGGTTAATAGAAAAACTCTTAACACAAGCTACATGTGTACTCAAATGAGACCTAAATCTTGAAAATTTGTTCCTGGATAAAATGACTGATTTACTTTTTTTTCCCCGACAGACTAACATTAGAGACATACACCTCAAATACAGATAGAAGAAGGGAGAAACAAATAAAGAAGAGAGATAGCAAATTGATTTTGAGAGAGAGAGAGAGAGAGATGATCGTCACCAATCGCAAACAAAACTGAAATTGAATCAAAGATAGAGAAAGATAGAGAGAGGGAGCGTCAAAAACTAAATTCAAGAGTAAAGCAAACTTGAGTTTTGAGAGATACAAAGGAGAGGAAGGAAGTAAGAGTCGGTAAGGGGGAGAAAGATGAAGTTGAAGTCAGAAAAAAAATGTGGGAGAAAAAAAAAGATTTGTTGGGCAAATGACAAATAGATTCTGATAGGGCACCTAATTACTAAAACATTTAAAATCGTATAGAAGTTGGGATATGATCCTCTGCTAGATGCAAATTCCCCACAAAGAAATGACGACCGCACTTGAGCATCTCCAATGCAACACTCAAGAAAAACACTAAAAATCTAATATGTCAAGTGTAAAAAGTAGATCTCTAAATGGTCTCTTCCCTATTTAGCCATTTAGAGGTAAGATTTAGAGTTTGAGTGTTGTATTGGAGAAACTCTTATCTCTTGGATGACCGACAAACCTGTATTATTATAATATAATTTTTTATACAAAAATAACAAAGTTGTAACCTCTGTGTTCCTTTTAAATCAAATGAGGTTTTCTAATTTAGATGGAAAGTGCAACCTGTGTAAACAAAATGCATAAAATTTTCATTGTACCTGAATGACACCACCACCACAACAACCACCGCAACCCACACCCACTATGACACTTCAACCACCACCATCACCCTCCTACAACCACCGCCATTGTCGCCACCACCACCCTCCTACAACCACATCTCAACCACCACCACCAATACTCTATCACCATAGATAGCTCCAAGGTTACATCACCTTTACAACTTTTATCACTGCAACTTTTACCGCCACAACCATTACCACTGTCGTCACCAACCACCGCTACTTCGACCACTTTTGTCATAGCAATAACCATGAAAATCACATATACATTATATTAAATCAAGTATCTAGATGAGAAATAAAAATAGAAAAATAAATTATGTTATCAAACTACATTTTTTATTTGTAAATAACTATGTTGACAAATTTTATTTTACTGATTTCTTACATTATTTGTAAACAAATACGTTTTATTTTAGTTGCCAAACCCCACCTTAATTTATTTTTGTGGAGAATAAATTGCAAACACAAACAAAATAATTGAGACATATTTTGTCATCAGATAAACTTGTCTAGACATCCTCTTGGGTCAACAAAAGAAGAAAAAAAAGAAAGTAATAAGTTATCTATATTTTGTCAATGCTGCCGTTTCCAATAAGTCTTGGTCCATTTTTCATCGTGGTTGATTGGGGAAATAAAAAAATTACTCGGGGTGTAAAGTTTGGGTGGAAACAAATTTTTTTTAGAATTTTTCCCACAAAACACCCAAATCCTTGTACTTTTTCAGCTTCTTCACTCTTCTTCCTTTCCCACAATCACCATCAACTCCGGCGACCTCCAGACAAATTCCGGCGACACCTCCATCTCCGGCGACACTTTTCTTATCTTTTTTTTTCCTCTCTTTGTTTCTCTTCTCTCTCTCTTGTCTCTATCTCCGACGAAGGTGAGCCCCTTCGCCGGAGCCGAGATCTAGTCAAAACCAAACGAATTTGGTTTTAAACTAGATGTCGTCTGGTTTTGATCTGGCGAAGGGGCTTCTCCCATTGCGGGAGTAAAGAGGATAGAGAGAAGAGGAAGGATAGAGTGAAGAGAGAGAATAGAGAGGAGAGAGAGAGAACAGAGAAGCAAAAAAGTCGTTGGTCGTTGCCGATCAATTTCGGCCGGCGAGTTTAAAGGGTGTAGACTGTCAATGCCGACTGCCTTACTGAAATATCTGAAGAAAAAAAGATCCATACCACTTCTTCGTCCTTTCCTCCCACCACCTTCTGGCGACCTTTATATAATAAGAATGGTTTCTCTTATTTTTCTTCTCACCACCACCTTGTCATATTCATCATCGCTCTCCCTCTCCTTGTTTTATTCTTCTTCTTCCTTTTCTCACTACCACCATCTTCATCATCTCTCTCCCTCTCTTTTTTCCGGCAAAGATGGTTCTCCCCTTTGCTGGAACAGAGAGAATGAGGGAGAAAGGTAGGGAGAGCATTGAGATATGTTGGTATGAGGTAGTGATAGTGTAAAGAGGAGAAAAAGAAAAAAGACATGAATTTGTTTCAAAGATTGTTGGTAGACATCTGTTTTTCAAGGTTCGCCAACGATCCTTGCCAATGTGAAGAGAATAAGTGGCGATGGAGGCTGGGGGAGAGGAAGGGAATAACAAAAGAAGTTTCCACCAAAACTTCTGTACCCGAAACTTTTTTTTCCCAAAGCGGCCACCTATTTGCAGAACATAATTTTTTGCGGACTGATTCCAAAATTATTTGCGTCACATTTTAAAACATGAATTGCATCAAATCATATATTTATTTACATATTGAAATACTGAGATGATATCTTATTTACACCCAAGGATCGTGTATACAAATATCAAAGCCACCTTGACTTCAAACACTAGTTTACTTCTGCTGTGGTTTCCAGACCTATAAATACAGAGGAGACAGTAAACCAAATCGGATAAGAGAACGAGAAGCCCTAAATATGACTGAGAATGCCAAAAAGCATCTTACAAAACACAGATTGATGATAGATGTGATGATAATAATACGGAAAAGTTGGCTGACCTAACATACATTCATACAAAACAATAAAGCTGAAGCTAAAAAAGAGAAATGCTAAGAACTATTACTAACAAAGAAGGAAGACTGTAAAGCACCAGTTATAAGATATTTGTTCCATCGTTTATATTCGGAAAGTGACTAACATAAGAGACGACTTTAGATGTACGCCTGTCGATGGATAGTGGAAAATCTGTATATGATCCGATCCACATCATATTCTAAATATCCGGAATTTCAGATATAAGATATTTGTCCCCGCTTTGATCTTTATTAGATAAGGTTGACATGTTGTTAACCTATTCCTATATGACAATATATCCAAATTATGACTATATAATATGTATATGTTAATATACATATTATGTTATAGTAGATGTTGTACATATATTATGTTAGTAACCTACAAAGAAAGGAGGACTGCAGAAAGAACATAACAAGACCACCTTCAAAATCTTAAGTATGATGCACGAACACAAGCGTACTTTCTTTTTTCTATTCCAACTACCGTATTGGACATTTCATTTGGCATCTGCATACTTTATAGTTAGACGGACATGGGGCAGAAAATACACTATCTGCTCAGCTATCTATATCTATCATATATACCCGATAATTTTCAAATAAGGATTTCGACTACGTACTACCAATCTGATAACAGTTGGTTTTACACCATTCGTCTACAAGTCTCCAAGCAGGAAAAGACTCAAAGTTCATGATGGCGTTCATCAATCCTGTTCGGTTTCGTTTAAAGAGATCTTCTTTCTTCCTAGATTCATATCATAAATAAGTTCATGAACAATTTTGTATAGAAGTAGTAATTTACAAGATTAAAGACGCAATACCAGATCATCTCTTTTTAGCATCAGTGAACATGGCTTCAGCCCAACGATCAATGTCCTCAGTTTGTGGTAGTTGCGGGGGAATTACCGGATGCTCTACAATATCCCACCCTTCAACCAGGCTATCATTCTTTCCCATATCAGTCGTTTCATTCGTATAAAGAAAAGTAGCTGCTGAGTTTGAAAGGTTATCATCACAAGTTTTCCGCTGCCAAAGAAGGAACAGTTTGGAAAGAAAAAGAGAGAATAAAAAGCAAGCGGAGGTCAATAACTTGAATAGAAGATATCAAATTTAAAAGCAACAGAATAAGCCTCCATATATGTGCCAAGTCTATGTTCAAGACTTACCACAACCGATGACAAATATGCACTCTCTAACAAAGTGCTGGAAGAACCTGCTGAATTTACATTCCATACAGATCTGTTCATCTGTTGAACTTGTTTAGAAGAACTGCAACATGAGTGGAAAACTGTTATCAGATGCAGTAACTTTAATACTTGAAATAAGTCATTTTCATGTCATCAATATATACTGAAATGGTATTATCAGTAATGGATTAAATCTGGTTGAAAAATGTATAATTTGTAGGTTAGAAGTTCTAATTATACATGTGAATTTTGTCTCATTTCAAGTGATCCCCATGCAATAGTGCAAATTCGCGGGATATTGGTCTACTTGAAAGAATTACCAAATGCAAATAGGAACTTTTGTACTTGGGCTTGCACTCTAGCTTGGCTCGGTCATGCCCGAAGATGAACCATCAGGGTGACTCAAGAGTCGCTCGGCCAAACTTCATGAATGTTTCTTTTTCTTCCTCCCCCCGTTTTATTCACAATAATATATACATGTCAGTATGTCACCATAAATATAATATTACTTAAGTGGCAATGCGGCTGTGGTCCGTTCATATATGAGAGGATGTAGAAGAAATGAAAAGGAAGCGGTGAACGAGCCAAGTCACGAGTTACCCGCGACCCGACTACTACGGTAGGGATCCTGTAAGAACGCGAAGAGCAAAACAGCACTCACACATTGATATTTGATAGGGTTAATTCCAATTTGGTCCTTAATTTATGATCAATTGAAAAATTTAGCTCCGGTGTCTTGTCTAGCTTTCCAATTTGCCCCTTAAGACCATAGCTCCGTTAGTCAAACTTAACAGTAGATAATTTCTTTCCCTTTGTTTTAAATATATTTCTCTTGTGCCCTTTCTCTCTCCGCACTCGCCGGAATTGGTGGCCAAAAGGGTTGCTGACAACTATAAGCCTGCCATCGCTAGCGATGTTCAACAAAATTAATTTTCTATCTCCCTCATCTTCTTCGTCTCGCCACCACCATTGTCCTATCCATTTTTCTCTCTCTAAAAACCCCTATTGGGGTTTCAGTGAAGAAACCACAATCTAGGTTTCTTAGAGAGAGAGAAAGAGAGAGGGTGACGATGGTGGTGGTACTGAGAGTAAGAAGAAAATGGAGATAGAATAACGTTATTGAAGGTCGCGGGCGATGTCCGGTCGGTCGTCCCTCGCCGACTCTTCCGGCGAGTATGGAGAAGAAAAGGACATGAGAAAAATTATTTTAAACAACAGGTAAAAATGGAAAGAAATTATTGACTGTTAAGTTTGACTAATGGAATCAAGGTCTCGGGAGCCAAAATGAACCTTTGAACATTATGGGGCCAAATTTTCCAGTTCATCACAAATTGAGGAGCCAAATTGGACTTAACCTATTTCATAAACTCCCCGATCATTACTATGTCATAGCATTAATCAATCCTACAATCAGCAACAAATTGCTTGAAGAAATTACTAAACTAGAGAAGTCTCACTAATTCATAATCCAAACTCCAAAGATAAGTATTATACAAGTTCACAAGAGCAGCTGTACAGCTGTACCTGAACATCCAAGATCGTCCAGATATGTATAGATTCTTGTCATATGATTCGAGTCAGTTATCCAAAGAATTTATTAATTAATTTATAAGAACGGGGGAGAAAAACATGCACAATATCGTACCGGAAAGAAGCCATACCTCGAAGATTTCATTTTCAAAGAGAGCACAGATCGAACTTCCTTAGAAGAAGATAGCATGCTCAACAACTTAGCAAGTGCTTCAAAAGTAGTGGTATTAGATGGGACATCTAGACCCAGTGAGTTGTAAGAGTACGCTGTAAGGCATGCTACACTTTTCTTCAGAAGGGAAATGCCTTTCTGCAGATCCTTATGAGTTTCAACTGAATGTGGAGATGCAGAAGTGTAAATATAGCTACCACTTCCAGAAGCATCTAAATGTGGTTTTTTCATGGATTCCAACGAAGTAACACCAAAGTTACTGGAGCTTTGCTCAGACCATTCATTCTCACCACTTCTTGAACCACCATTTTGACGTGGTATAAAAAGGGGATACTCATTGCTGCAACAGTAAATAACTCACCATCAACAAGCTGAGCCCAAATATTATTGCTTTAGTTTCCGACAGAAGTACCTTCGAGACGATGGGCGTGCATCCCAATATGAGTTCCTTTGCCATATACGTGAAGATGAACCCTAAATTTAAAAGTACGTTTGCATTAATACAGGGAAAATTGACCTCCAACATAGACAAATGATGCAATCCTAGGGTTTAGAAATATAAAGATAACAATGGGAGTAAACCAGAACTTCAACAACTAGCAAATTATATTAATCCCAAAGTAAATAAGCAAACAAAAGTAGTAAAGTTAAGTTCAGGTAACAACCAATAAGTCTTAGCCCTCACAACCTCATTACCAAACAACGACTCCTAAACATAACCAACTTAGGACAAGCACTAGACAACAATACTTGGGTAAGCAACAAGTACTAAGATGTGGAAACAACAAGGTTGAAAGGTGTGAAAGTCAGAGAATAGAAAGAGAAATTGAGAGAAAAGAAAGGTGCTCAGAGAGAAAGTAGAGAGAAGAAGAAAATAGAACTAGAGGAGAGAAAGAAATCAGATGAGAGAGAGAGAGAAATAGAAAAGAGAGAAAAGAAGGTTAGAAAGGACAGGAACGAACCTGGGAAGAAGAAGATGATGGAGAGGAAGAAGAAGACTTGAGAAGTAGGATTTAGGAGGCAGCTATAGCTGAATACTCTTAGTTGTGTTCTGCCCTTTTGTGAAGGTTGAGGTGGTATTTATAGAGTAGAAAACTTGCTGCCCAAGTCTCTAGAAAGAGGCAGCTTGCTGCAAAGTCTCTAGAAACTTCTTCCTTGCTGTCCAAGTAGCCTCTTGCTGTCCAAGTTCTAGAGAACTCTAGCTGTTGTCTCAAGTTAAACAAAAATAATTCCTAACCATTCTAAATACCACAACTAACATAACTAACTGTTAGACACACACACACTACACACTCACACACTACATGACTTATCCCTTGGCTACATCAGTTCCCCCCATGTGGGAAGAACTCGACTCCGTCGAGAATGCTTCTGATAGTCTTTGAAACAAATCTTCACGATGTCGCCGTAACTCCTTCTCATCAATCCACGAGCACTCGGTTATTGGCCTATCTTTCCATCGAACAAGATACCTCCGTAGTATTCCTCCTCGAGTCTTGGTAGTCTTCACGTCCATAACGTCTTCAATAAGATCTGTACTCTTAGTAGCCTTGACAGAAGAAACTGCAGGTACATGTGTTGCCTCTGGCGGATCCCCATTAAACATTGATATATCTGAAATATTAAAAATTGGAGACGTTTGCACATCCTCTGGCAGGTCCAAAAGATATGCATTGTCACCTAACTTTTTGAGAATACGATATGGCCCGAACTTTTTCTTACTCAGCTTGTTATATGACCCCATAGGAAATCTTTCCCGCTTAAAATAAACCATAACCAAATCTCCAACTGAAAAAGAAGATTCCCTGCGATTTTTATCGGCTGCCTCCTTGTATTTTGAATTGGAAACTCGCAGTTTCTCAAGCACTTCTTCTTGCACACTCCTTATGTGGTCAATAATATCGTCTGCTTCAGCACTGTCTTGACCATGATATGGAACTGGGGAACGATCAAGGATATGTGGAATGGGAAAACCATAAACAATTTCAAAAGGAGTCTTGCCAGTTGTTCGATTAGGAGAGTTGTTATAGGCAAATTCAGCTTGCGGTAGAGCTAAGTCCCATTGATGTGGCCTTTCACCAGCCAAGCATCTTAGCAGATTGCCAAGGCTGCGATTAACTACTTCTGTTTGCCCATCTGTTTGGGGATGATAAGCACTGCTAAATTGAAGATTTGTCCCAAGTTTACTCCACAAAGATCTCCAAAAATGACTCATGAATTTGGTGTCTCTATCTGACGTGAATGTTCTGGGAATGCCATGCAACCTAACTATTTCCCTAAAGAACAATTGAGCTATATGAGATGCATCTGATGTTTTATGACATGCAATGAAATGAGCCATCTTAGAAAATCTATCGACCACCACAAAAACAGAGTCCATCTTTCTAAGAGTCTTTGGTAAACCTAGAACAAAGTCCATACTAACATCATCCCAAGCTTTATTAGGTATTGGCAAGGGTGTATAAAGACCAGTGTTCTGTGACTGCCCTTTGAATGACTGACATGTTTGGCACCGACTCACATAACGAACCACATCCCGTCTTAACCTAGGCCAGTAGTACCTTTGCTCTACAAGCGAAATGGTCTTTGTCTGCCCGAAATGACCACCTAACCCACCACTATGCAACTCGTAAATAAGTTTTTCTCGAAGGGACCCATCAGGAATACAAAGGCGTGTACCGTAGAAAAGATAACCTTTTTGAACGGTGTATGATGCAGATGGGTCGGTACCGGACTGAGAGCACATCTCCAAAATTGGCCCAAAATATGGGTCACTCGCATATTGTTCCTTCAGAGTGTCAAAGGAGACAATTGTTGGTTTTAAAGTCACGAGGATGGTCGACCGTCTACTTAAAGCATCGGCTACTCTATTGACTACTCCAGCCTTATGTCGTAAATGGAACGTGTACTCCTGGAGGAAGGAAGACCACTTAGCATGCCTTTTGTTTAGATTCCTTTGGGAATTTAAATACTTCAACGCCTCGTGGTCAGAGTTCAAAACAAACTCCCTATGGATGAGGTAATGTCTCCAGTGCTTTAAAGCTTGGACAATGGCATAAAATTCTAGGTCGTAGGTGGAGTACCTAGATCTTGCCTCGCTCAATTTCTCGCTGAAAAACGCGACTGGACGACCTTCTTGGCTAAGAACAGCTCCAACCCCTATATGGGATGCATCACAGTCAATCTCAAAGATCTTTTCAAAATCCGGGAGTGCTAAAACTGGGGCACTGGTCATCTTATCCTTAACAAGTTCAAAACTTTTCTCTGCTTCCGAGGTCCACGTAAATGTACCCTTTTTCAGACAATTAGTTATGGGAGCTATCAAGGTGCTAAAGTTGCGGATGAAACGCCTATAAAAAGAAGCTAACCCATGAAAACTACGCACCTCGCTGATTGTCTTAGGGCTAGGCCAAGTCTTAATGGCCTCAACTTTTACAGGGTCAACTTTAATGCCATCTGAAGATACAATATATCCAAGGAATATCAAGCTATCGGTGAGAAATGTGCATTTCTTTAGGTTGACGTAAAGCTTACTATCTCTAAGAGCCTCTAACACCTGCCTTAAATGTGCCAAATGATCATTAGGGTTGGTGCTATAGATGAGGATGTCATCGAAGTATACGACGACAAATTTCCCAATTAGTGGCCTAAGGACTTGGTTCATTACGCGCATAAATGTGCTAGGCGCATTAGACAACCCAAAAGGCATTACAAGCCATTCATAAAGTCCTTCTCTAGTTTTAAATGCTGTCTTCCACTCATCTCCTGGGCGTACCCTAATTTGATGGTATCCACTCCTTAAATCTATCTTGGAGAACACGTTCGCACCACTCAACATATCAAGCATGTCGTCAAGTCTAGGGATAGGGAATCTATACTTAATGGTGATCTTGTTGATGGCACGACTATCAATGCACATTCTCCAAGTTCCGTCCTTCTTTGGGGTGAGAAGGGCAGGAACGGCACACGGGCTCATGCTCTCCCTAATGAGTCCTTTCTTAAGTAACTCTGTTACCTGTCTATGCAATTCTTCATGCTCAAAGGGACTCATGCGATAGTGTGGCAAGTGTGGTAAGCTCGCACCTGGAACCAAATCTATGCAGTGTTGGATATCTCGCATAGGTGGAAGTACATCTGGGAGTTCTTCCTGTATAAGGTCTTGAAATTCCTTGAGTAACGATTGAACTTCTTTCGGCACAACTGATGCTTCTTTGACTTCTTTACTTACCAAAAGGCAAACAACATTAGTCTCCTTCATCTCAGTCTGAAATTGAGTGGAGTTAAGAATCATGAGTTTATTTGGTTGACCATCGGGAGGAGGGGGAGCATTCTTCCTTGGTATTCGGGCATCCTTTTGAGGGCACAAAGTTACTTCGACACCATCTTTCTTAAAAGTGTAAGTGTTTCTTTCTCCGTCGTGGTGCGTCTTTCTATCATATTGCCAAGGACGACCTAATAAAATATGGCAAACCTCCAACGGGACTACGTCACACCAAACCTCATCCTTATAGCTCTTCCCTATAGAGAATTTCACCAAGCAACGCTCCTTGATGGGAACCTCGTTTCCTTCCTTGAACCATCCTACACTATAAGGTTTAGTCAAAGGCTCCGTCTTCAACTTCAACTTGTCGACCATTTCTTGGGAGACAAAATTCTCCGTGCTCCCACCATCAACGATGATTGAACATAATTTGCCTCCTGCAGTGCAAGTAGTGCGAAAGAGACTACGCCTCAACCATCTATCACTCTTTTGGATCTTAGGAGTAAGCATGACTCGGTGAATGACTAGGAATTGTCCATCGGTGTCTGCGTTTATCTGCTCCATGGCATCTTCGTCATCATTCGATCCTTCTTGGTCCAAACCATCCTTTTCGGAAAGGTCATTCTCCTCTTGATCAATCAAATTTGATTGTGGAACAAACTTCCTCTTAGGACAATCTGATGATCGATGTCCTGGGTCACCACATTTATAGCAGCTGAATGGTTTTGAGCCAAGAATACCCTTGTTCCTGTCATCTGCTCCCTGGTTAGTCCTTGAATTCTTCGGAGGGTTTGACATTGTGGCTTCATGTGTTCCTCGGCCTACGATCTGAGATCTTCCTAGTGAACCTGACACAGTATTACGAAAGGATGATCGCTTGAGTTGTCTCTCGACTTTTACAGCATAACGATACGCCTCATCTACTCGTGTTATGTCATGAAGCTCAACTTGATCTTGAATAGGGAGGCGCAATCCAGCAATATAACGAGCGACACTTTGATCCTCATCCTCGTTCAAATCATTGCGTGCTTGGAGCAAATAGAACTCCTCGGTATATTCATCGACCGATCGGTTGTTTTGCCGCAGGTTGTGGAACTTTCTGAAAAGTGTCTGGCGATAGTCAGACGGAAGGAACTTCTCTCGAAGTTTAGCTTTCATGCGATCCCATGATCTGATCTTTTCCTTTCCTCTTCGTATTCTCATTTCTTGCACTTGCTTCCACCAAACGAGGGCATGTCCTTTGAGTTTTAAGCTCACGAACTTAACCTTTCTTTCTTCTGGCATGTCTTTCCACTCAAAGAATTGGTCGACCCTGTCAACCCAATCAAGGAACTCTTCCGGTTGCAAACGGCCCTCAAAGTCGCTTACCTCAACTTTAATTCCCTGATCCCAATTCCTATCTGTGGTTATAGCAGGTCTATTGACTATTCTATTTACTCTACGACCCCAATTTGGAATGACTGGTTCAGAATCATCTTCATCGTCACTTTCTGGAGTGACCTCTCGGGGTATCCTATTATGGTGACGATTAGGAGGTGGTGTATTAACATTAAGGCCACGGACCAGGTTGGTTAGTTGGGCTAGTTGGTTTTGTATTTGTGTGATTGCCTCTTGTTGGCGTTGGAAGGCTTCATGCCAAGTCTCTCCTTGAGGATTCTGGTTTTGGTTGGCCATTTGATGCAAAATAGCAATGCAGACTGCCTAAACTAAATGATGACACTTTAGATGACACGAAATGTTATGAGAAGGGCCTTATCTAAACCTAAGACAGCTAACTATGCAATAAATTATAGTTTAAGCTTGCTGGAGTTTTATGTAACACTTGATGTGCAATGCAATATGATGATTTCAGCTAACTAAAACTACACTAAACCATGCTCTGATACCACTTGATGCAATCCTAGGGTTTAGAAATATAAAGATAACAATGGGAGTAAACCAGAACTTCAACAACTAGCAAATTATATTAATCCCAAAGTAAATAAGCAAACAAAAGTAGTAAAGTTAAGTTCAGGTAACAACCAATAAGTCTTAGCCCTCACAACCTCATTACCAAACAACGACTCCTAAACATAACCAACTTAGGACAAGCACTAGACAACAATACTTGGGTAAGCAACAAGTACTAAGATGTGGAAACAACAAGGTTGAAAGGTGTGAAAGTCAGAGAATAGAAAGAGAAATTGAGAGAAAAGAAAGGTGCTCAGAGAGAAAGTAGAGAGAAGAAGAAAATAGAACTAGAGGAGAGAAAGAAATCAGATGAGAGAGAGAGAGAAATAGAAAAGAGAGAAAAGAAGGTTAGAAAGGACAGGAACGAACCTGGGAAGAAGAAGATGATGGAGAGGAAGAAGAAGACTTGAGAAGTAGGATTTAGGAGGCAGCTATAGCTGAATACTCTTAGTTGTGTTCTGCCCTTTTGTGAAGGTTGAGGTGGTATTTATAGAGTAGAAAACTTGCTGCCCAAGTCTCTAGAAAGAGGCAGCTTGCTGCAAAGTCTCTAGAAACTTCTTCCTTGCTGTCCAAGTAGCCTCTTGCTGTCCAAGTTCTAGAGAACTCTAGCTGTTGTCTCAAGTTAAACAAAAATAATTCCTAACCATTCTAAATACCACAACTAACATAACTAACTGTTAGACACACACACACTACACACTCACACACTACATGACTTATCCCTTGGCTACATCAACAAATTAGTCTCTGCAGCTTCAAATAATGCTTAAGAATCCTGGAAAACATGCAAATCTTACAGCGAAACCCGAATTGTGAAGTGCAGGAGCAGCCAAGGCTGGGATGACAAGATTCAGAAGTAAAACCATATACCTGTTTTCCAGTTACAATGATCAGCATAAAAGCGTGGAATCGACCCTTCATGAAATATTTTACTAAAAGAACTCTTCCTTCTTCAAGGACTACAATTGGAGTTATGTTGTTATATTTAGAAAATTAAACATGGCAAATAATCATACAGAATTATCTTCTAAGTAATACTATGTCAAACTAAATGAGTAACAAATAAAAAGTACCCCAGTGAAGCTGAAAGTTCCTCTGGTGGAACAGAATGGGGATCAAGTCCTCTGGGCAATCGTAGATGGCAAATTTGATCATATGAAGAACTAGACCGATCTTTTTCCTCTCCACCAAAACTCATCTGTAGCAGAAAAGAACAATATATAATTCATAACAGATCACTCGTTCAAACTCCTTATAGAGTATAAACACAAAGTGGGCAAAACCAAAGCCGATGAACAATAACAGAGAGGACGATTTTTTTTAATCAAATAGCTGTTTCATAAAGCATATAACAGAAGTTCATATCTGGAAACATTGACCACTATATCCTTCACTAAACACATAACATCATCATTTATCAATGACGACTTATTGCATCAACTGGATAATCCTGCCCTTCCCATGCTTCAAGGTCATATGCATCAGCAGTCATAATTAACATGTTGAAATGACTGTTCACAAATTTCACTTACCTGATGCTGTGGGAGCAGCTTGCAGATCTGTCTAATAACAACTGATTGTTTATGGAGATGTTCTGAGGTAATCGCCATCTGCAAAGCAACATCAAAAAATCTTCTCAGCCACATATACAATAGGAGACGAGGTAAAGCGATAGACAGAGCAACAACTACATGTATAGTTTTTCTATGTTCAATAGCTTATATGAAATCAAAGACGCATATCGAAGAGAGCAACATGTCCATGATGGGCACCAACAGTTGGGTGACACACTGACACAAGTGTAGGGAATCGCACGAGCACATCCTAAGTGGTAGTCCGTCGTGAAGCATTTCAGTATGCTGGGATACGAATAGCTTTTTCTCTAGTTCAACCTTTTTCTCTAACTTCAATGTTATATTGGATCAATAGCATTCATGCACCAAACTAAATATACTCAATTTTTAATGTGGAAAAGGTAAGCATTCATGCACCAAACTTACAACAAAGAATTTCTTTTATATGTCCAGAGGCTTCAAGCCTTCAACTTTCTTTTTTCTCTTTTTGCCAATTAGAAAGTTAAAACCTAGTACTTGTTACAACTAAAAGTACTCAAGTTTTTCTGTTCTATAGCAAAATGGATTCATAAAAGTTACAAACAAAGAGTTTATTTATTCATGACCCATCCCAACCCCGACTAAAGTCACTTGAAGAAAAGGAAAGCAAATGTAGTTATGACTTCGTTTTCGTTGGAGCGCTGTAGTGGGAGGTCGTTAAAGTTTGAATCACAGATTTACGTTTTCAATTAAGCATTAGTTGTAATTATTTATATGTATATTTTGTATATATTAGCTTTGTTGCCTTGTTGGTGACCTACTTCTTGAGATCTGCCATATTTGCTAAGTCTGTAATGTGTTCTGTCTATTTCAGTTATCTCTGTCCAGAAGAAAACACTAAAATTGAGGATCTTAAAAAATGGCCAGAAGAAAATAAACCTACATGCCCTAAGCTCTGTGTACAAATAAGATTTGGGTAGAACTTCTCTAACTGCTCCTCACGGTTCTTTTGCAACTGCGACATGAAAGGCATTAGATTGAACCATAAATAGCAAATAAAATTAAAAGAAGAAATTTCAGAAAATGATGAGAAACGCGGTTGTCAACAAGGCCAGATAAACAAGATTAAGAATCTCGGATGAATGGAAATCATACCATAAGCATTATAGATTCGAGCATCCCATATCTAAAATTCAAATCATTCGACATGCTTTCAACCTTAATCTTCCCTGTGAATATCAAATTTTAAATATAGTAGCTCTAAAAGTAGATCCTTACAAATGTAAACAACCCAAGCTACGAATAAATCATCAATGAGAGAACCAACCTTGTAAAAGTTGTTTCTCAGCAAGATGAAGCTTCTCTCTCAACTTCGCTAGTTTCTGATTTTGAAGCACTCTCAAGTTGAGCAGCTCATCTGCTTTACTCTAGCGATGATAAAACGAGATAGTTGGAAATATATTATGAAAATCAATCTATGCTAGAATTCAAGAATAGTCAACTGAGAATAACATTGAGTGGTTTTGAAGTATTATTCATACAAGTGGAGATCTACTAAGTTTTAAACCTAATTCCAATCAGAGAAACCCCACTAAGCCATTCGATCCGTTTTTTCCAATGTTTGGCAGTATATATATAACAAATGCTATAAGCATAACAAGAAAAGACCTAAAGAGGGGGGGTATCAAACCTTCGCCACAAGCTCTGTGCTCAATCTTAAATATAATGAATCACGAACATTCTTCAATGATTTCAAAGTTGTATTGTACTCATTTAATCTATAAGAAAAAGAAAGATAACAATATTATTAACCTAAATTTTGAATTAAACGTTTCGAAAAGGATTTGTTAGCAAAAGGACATATAGATGAAAAGGGTTTTGAGAAAGATTACCTATAATTGACACAAAGAGGGCAGATTGAAGCTAGATTTGAATTCTCGCATATAGAACAACTAGTACTTTTTCGCCCCATCAGTTTCCTCTCAATCTACAAAAACAGAATTTACAATTTCTACAGAAACCCTAAATAACATATTTGAAAATTGTTGACCCCAAATTCAAGGAAGCTTTGAAAACAATTTCGAGTTTGATAGCTTAAAAAATAACTATGAGTCATTTTAGAGAAGATGAAGAAGAAATTAAGATTGTGAATTACATAACCGAATTTCAACAAAAAAATAAAAAACTTAGAACTGGACGAATTCTATCGGTCCCCGACATATGACCAGCTTTCTTTCTGCATGGCCCCTTAAATTTGCATAAATGTTAACATGACCTCTTTTGCATTTTTGGATGCATTGATTATAAAGTCAAATATAAACTTTTTTATTTTACCCTTTGTCTTCTTCTTTATTTATCTCTGTTTTAGTCTATTATACTTATCTTTTTTAATAAGGGAAAAATAAAAAAATAGAATAGAAAAGTTCAAATGTGACTTTTTAATAAATACATCAAAAATTTCAAAAGAGGGTCGCTTCGACATTTAGGCTAATTTAGGGGCGATTCAAGTAATTGATCACACTTTAAGAGGCTAACTGAGAAATTACGCTATAATAATGGGTTGAAATTGAAATATAACAAAATAGAGTTTTGGATTTACTTGCAACAGAAGCTATAAAAAAAAATGGGTGTTTTCAAATTGGGGGATAATTTAATAACCTAAAATTTGGGGTATAATAGGAAATCAGACCAAATTCTATCCCCGACATCGACGTGGAAACATTTTTGAAAATTTCAGAATTAATCTTAGCTTCTTCTCAACAATTTTGTAATCTTCTAAGCAAATTCGATTTGTCTTGTAAAGAAAAAAAATATTTTCCACATTTTGTGGTTTGCTTTTGAAAGAAACATTTAGACTAATACATTTTTATTTGTCTTTTGCAAAAATAAAAAATGTTATGCATATTGGCCTTTGTATTTGACAAATCCATTAACAGACAAATAATATTTTAACTAATGCACTGTATATGTTGTTAACAACATAATTATGTATATTGTCAAAATTTTATAACTATATATGTTGTCAACAGTTTATAACGACACAATTATATATGTTGTCAACAACTTTTTTTTACTGAAGAACGATACAATTATATATGTTGTCAACAGTTTATAACAACTTATTAATTCATGTTGTCAACATAGAAGAGTAAAAAGGAGATAGTGGAAAAAAATGACTGTCTTGATAATAACATAATTATATATGTTGTCAACAGTTTAAAAGGTATTAAAAAATGTGTTTTTTTCAACATTATTATCTTTGAATGAGTTTTTTTTTTCCTATTAAGTTCAAGATTTTGGGGTTTTCATCCACTTTTTGTTTCAAATTTCCAAGTTTCAATTTCTCGATTGCATTTGTTGCTAAAAATTTTAATTTTTGAAATATCTTTCGACTATTATAAAAGGTTGACTTGATTTGCATTCCCATCTCTTATTGTATGTAGTAGATAATAGAAAAACGATTTTATATATACTCGATTTGAAGAACAAAATAAAATTGTTTGTACATTATGAACCATCATAATCCATTAGAAAACTTTCACAAGTTTTTACGTGAT
Source organism: Eschscholzia californica (assembly GCF_041429995.1). NCBI lineage: Eukaryota > Viridiplantae > Streptophyta > Magnoliopsida > Ranunculales > Papaveraceae > Eschscholzia > Eschscholzia californica. The sequence goes on from NW_028238198.1 coordinate 43,584,195, forward strand.
TTCATAAACTGAGCGGTATTATGGTCCTGAACAAACATGTCCTCAAAGATCAAATTTTGTTTTCTTATAAGATTTTGTTTTGGCGACTTAATTTTGTTTTTTCTTCAAATATTTTTGGGTCCTCTAGCATATGGTATTAGGACACATGCTAAGTCATTAACTTTTTCTAAATTTAACATTAATTGCAATTTCTCTCACTAATTGTACCATTTCCCGGAATTCTAAATTGAAAGGAAAAATGGTTTAAGTCTTATCACGTGCCACTGTAACGCATAATAGAAAATCCAATATTTTAAGAGGTAATTTCTAGAAAGGTCAAAATAATATTGAAAATGAGTAGAAAAGCACAAAACATTTGAAAATTATTATTCAGGTCAAAAAGTGTGCAAATACTAAAATACTCTTTTTTGTTATTTTGTGTAACTAAATTCTTTTATTTTTCTTTAAACTTTAAATCGATATAACTTTTTTTTAAGATGTCGGATTTCTATAAAAATTATATATTTAGAAATGATTTTTCATTAGCTTTCTAACAAGATCCACTTTCAATATTTTTTTTTTTAAAAAAAAAACCCAGAAAAAAACGGCGTTTTTTCCTTTACGATTTTCTACAAACGTGTTTGCAATAATCCGTTACGCAAACGTGTTTGCAACAATCCGTTCTGCAAACGTGTTTGCAACAATCCGTTACACAAACGTGTTTGCAACAATCCATTACGCAAACGTGTTTACAACAATCTGTTCTTCAAACGTGTGTTTGCAACAATCTGTCCTACAAACGTGGGTTTGCCTAATGTAAACTGCAAACATGTGTTTGCATAATGTAAACTGCAAACTGTGTTTGCAAAATATAGATTGCAAACATGATTTGCAAGCTTTACAGAATATAATCTTGGGTTGCATATTTTGCAAACTCGATCTGCAAATCAAGAATATAAACTAAGAGTGTGTATCTACGAAATCTTGAGTTTGGAATTGATTTCATCATTCATCATATAAAATCGAGATCTGGATCGTTAGAAAAAAAAACTAGAGAAAAGAAAAAAAAGATAGACCAACATCTCATTCATTTCTTGCATCAAGAGAAGAAGAAAAAAAGGACAACCATTCAAACGATTAATCGTTAATAATCCCACCAAGACAATAACAATAGTAGTTTATATAACATCTATAATCCAACATTTATAGCAAAAGCAACTAAAAAATAGCTCCAACCTCTCTATGCATTGCTAACAATGTTGTTGGAGAGCAAGTCAAGTCTTTCACACAGTCCTTGTCTTAAAGTAGCACATGTGCTCCGAATGTGCGAGTGACGTTGACGGAGAAAATGAAGGCCGTTCTTATCAATGAGCTCAGCAACATTACTTGCACTTGGAGGATCTCGCTTGTTACCAAACACAAGAAGCACGACATCTCTCAACTCATCCTCATTCAACATCCTATGCGACTCATCTCTAGCCTCAACACGATCACAGTCACTGTTGGCAACCACAAAGATGAGACCATGTGTTTGTTTGGAAGTAGGAGAGTTGTTCTCTGAAATTATTTTCAAGGCATTAACTAATGCTCTTAGTCGATCCCATATGTTCAAACCATAGAGTGCTTCAACTAGTGACTGCTGAAACTCGAGAAAGTCTTCTGCTACAGAATAATGTGTCGAATATATAACACAAATAAGAACTAGTACAAAAAATAGATATGTAATGAAATTATGGTTACCAAGTAAAAGAGTGACCATCTCAAAAAAAAAGTAAGACTGACCCGAATTGGCTTGGGTCTCTTAGTTTTGATGTATGGCCAGAATCTATCTTCGACAACAGATTTTACAAGACAACAAGCACGTAATCCTTCCATACCAGCAAATCTTCCAAAGCCACTGTGTTTCACTCCACCGAATGGCAATGACTACATAAAGAGTGACCATACATATTGTTTTTAGTGTGACAATAATTATCTACAACATAAGGCTCGGATATGCGACAACCAACAAAGAGTTGAGACTTGACTAGTGTTTGCTTCTTTTTCCTAAGAAAAGTTCAAACATGATATCGAGTCAAGGTGTGAATGTGACTCGTCGTGAATCAGATTTCAAACTGTGTGTTCTACTTTCCAATTTCTGACTCGACCAATCTTATTTGCTGAAAATGTGTGACACGGTGCTATCTTTAAGTTATTCAGTGAAAACTTATTTCATACTAGAACAATATATAAATATCTGACTTGGTTGAAGTCATTATTTGAAAGAGTACCTGACACATGTAGTTTGATGCGAAGTCATTAATTGCAGCGACTCCACAATACAACTGGGAAGCTATTTCTCTTGCCCGCCGCTGATTACCAGAAAAGACAGCGCAACCAAGCCCGTAATTTGAGTCATTGCAAGCTCAATAGCTTCTTCATCAGAGCTGAACTTCATTATTGGCATGATTCGTCCAAATGTCTGAAGGTAACCAAGGTAATTAAATTATAATCAGTATTTGTGGCTGAAAACTTGAACATTAAAAAGTCAAAGCAAAGATAGCACCTCTTCTTGCATCAACTTCATAGTATGATTGACATTTACTATTATAGTTGGTGGGAAGAACTGATCAACTGCATCTTCGCCTAAATTTCCAAAACCTCCTCGCCCGACTATCATTCATATGTTTATAGCTTCCATTTGTTCGAGTAATGGATTCAAATGTTCAAACAATTCTCAACTTATGATGGCTTACTAGTTTTAGATCACCTTTAAGATGTCGATGGGATAAAGAATTTAACTATCCCATGAGAGCATAATACATCAAAACATAAAATGAAAATAAAATCACTCAATTTCTTCTAGAGAAGACAATGAAATCTTTCATTTTAAGTCTCTTTGAACCAAAAAGTTCTAAAAAGCACTCATTTTCTCCAGGGGAACACTATGAGATATTTCATTTTCAATATCTTGAAACCAAAATACACTAACAAAAAAATTCAGGTCATGTAACTAAGAAACTAAGAACATAAAAATGGTTAAAATGCACAAGATTTTGGATACCAAATTATGAAACTATCAAAAAATTCAGGTCATGTAAAACATTATAAGAAAATTAATCGCACCCACATTCAGACAAAGGATAAGAAGCCCCATATACAAATCTCACAAGAAACAATAAAAAAAATCCCTAATTTAAAACCATAATTTCTGGTACAGACAACAAGTTTTCTTTTTTATTCTACAAGATCTCAACAAATAACAAAAACCATTATTAAAGTTTACCTCTTTAAGCCCAAAATATGATCCATTCTAGGTTATCGACCACGAAAATCTCGATCAATTTGACCTTGCGCGATTTGTTGTTTTTGTTTCTCAACAAGCTTATCAAGAGCTGATTGAACAACATCTCTAACACCAATTAATAACCTAGTTATGACCTCTGGATTCTTTTCATAACGAGATTCTTCAAAATTCTCTTCTAGCATTGCAAGGATCTACTCGTGATTTCGAGATCAATTGAGGTAGTGCAAAAAGAAGACGAAGAAGAACGATTAAAGAAGAAGAAGGATCAATGAAGAAGAAGGATCAGGGAAGAAAGAAAGAAACCCGAAAAAACAGAAGAGAAGATTTGAAGACGAAGAACACAAATTTTTAGAGAAAGTGAATTTTGATATGAAAGGGTATTTTGGGAACTAAAATATTAGAAAATGACCTGAATAGTAATTATCAATATTATTCCAATCCGAACCTCTAATTTGCCATAATATTTTGATAGAAAATGACTAAAAGTAAAAGATTTGGGCTTTTCTAGCTATTTTGAATTTTTTTACTACTCAAATAGTCATTTTCTCATATTTTAAGCCTTTCTTTTATCTTAAAACCACACGTTACAAACAACAGTGATTATCCAAGAAGTAGTGTTATATTATAATAATTAGTGGCGACTATCTGTTTAATTGGTATTCAACTAAAAAAAAAGTGCTTAATTGGTGCCTATACAAATGAGATGTTAGTACTCTATTAAAAACAAGGTCCCCCACATTTGGTTTCTTACCTTCAAAACTAGGCAGTATCATTGAAGTACCTATAAATAAAATGAAGTAATCCACGTCACTAAGGTGTTGTTTGTTTTTTTCTAGGCGTCTGAATCTGAATTGGTTGAATCTGAATTGACTGCACTGAATTGGTTGAATCTAAAATATTGAATTATTTTAAAAATTAGGTGTTTGTCTTATTAATCTGAATCATTTAAACTGAATTAGAAAGTTGACAATTTTACTCTTATGGGTCTTGTAAACAAAGGGAAAAAAAACCTAATTTTTCTTTGTCTTTAAACCAAAACCCTAATAAGTTCTCTCCTCTTTCTCTCCACAAACTATGGCTGCCTGGTTTGGATTCATCTCTCTCTACCTCTCTCTCTCTCTCTCCTTGTCTCCCTGTCTCTCTCTCTCTACCTTTCTCTCTACTTCTCTATCTCTATAATCGAATATCATAACCTAAACCTCGCGCAGATCCAACGATGGTTTGGAGCAAAATAACCAGATCCGGCCATAGTAATCACTGCAAAAAATAAAGCTTTTCGAGTTCAACAAGATCAAGAAACGAAGGAGTCGAACCAGAGAGTTGATTTTAATCAAGAAATATATGGGTTGAATGTGATAACTTCCCAAGTTCTTTGAACTTTCTTTAAAGTTTTTGAGATTACTAAGATATTCTCTCTCTAGAAAATACTAACCCACGCCAGATCCGGCGAGGGTTCAACCAAGGACACTCGCCAGATCCGGCGAGGTTACAAAATGAAAGAGAGTTGCGGATAGAAACCTGTAGAGAGAGAAGGGAGGAGAAGGTGGTGGTGTTTCTGGAGGTGGCGACTGTGGTGCTGGTAGGTGGTGGTGTTGGTCGGTGGGGTGGTTGTGGCTGGTGGTGAGAAAATATGGAAGAAAAAAAATCAATTTTGCAGGGGTATAAGTGTCATTTCCCTAATTTTAGAGGTTGGACTCTCATTTCAGATTTGTTTTAAAGTCTGAAATGAGGACGCCTTTATTTAGCCTATTCAGATGGTGAAGTAATTCAGTCTAGATTTCAAAATTTCCTAAATAAAAAAACAAACAGCTGAATTGGACTCCAATTCAGATTTCAGATCTGCAAAGTTTAAAAAACAAACAACACCTAAACATGAAGAGGATCACGTCCAAGCTATTTAAATCCGAACTGCTCTCACGAACCGACCATGGCATTTGTGCGTCACGTGCGAGCCACTTGAATTTTATTTGAAATGTTTGATTCAAATGTGGCCCCTAGTGTTATAACCATTTTTAGATTTTGGCCCTAATTGTGACCAATTATAAAATTTGACCCTCGTGTTCATGTTCTCTGTTATATTTGCCCCAAACTATTTACACTTTTTCCAAACTATATTCCTCAGCATTTCTTTCTAGTCTAGTCATTTTCGTATCTAAAAGTTGATTGTCAGTGTGAAGTGCCTCTTGGTCATCTACCAATGAGTCTGACTCAAACACACTCTCTCGCCGCCACACCTCTTCATACCTATCTCCTTCATTCCATACCCTCCCTCTCTCTTTCTCTCTCTCACTCACTCTCACTCCTTCACTTCTCCACCTTTACCTTCTTGGCTCAATCTTCCTCTCTATCTCCCTCTATCCCACTCATTTTCGGAAACTCAAGAAGATGCTCTCGCCGAACATATCAAGGAAACTCAAGAAGATGCTCTCATTTTCGAAAACAACAATGAAATCCGAGTTAATAAATGATTAAAAAGAATGAATCTAAAAAAGGGGGGTTTTGGATTTGAAGTTTGAACTTACTTGTGTAATGCTCCTCTAGCAAAGTTGTTAGCTGCATCTTATTTCCCACTAATGAGTTGCTCAAGATGAAACAACTAACGGTAAGTACCAGTACGAACTTTATTGATGACAGTTGGTTCACGATCTAAGAAGACGACACGAGGAACGTGCGTTCCAGCACCGGTTTCACCGAAAAAAGTGTTGAAGGCATCATCTCCTCCACCAACAGTTTTGTCACAAGGCATCTGTTCATCAGGCTGAAAATAGAACAAAAACCAGAATTAGGGCAACCTTTAGATCCATCAAAAAACACAAGAGAGAAGATGAGTATGGGTTAAAAGGGTACCTGAATGCCATGTTCAAGACAGTAAAGCTCCCAACAGGCGTTTCCAACTTGGATTCCAGCTTGACCGATGTGGATATGAAATATCAAATCTCCGATAAGGTTTCACACAAAAAGATATTAACGTCTAGGTGAGAAGTTAGGTCAAACTTGTTGTTCGTCTTGGTTACAACTACATGTATATATTTTTCAGGTTTCAGCTCATTGTGCAAACTCATGCAACTATTTTTGAACTTGTGCAATTTAACATGTGTTTAAATCTTGCATAATATGTGTGAAATTTCACAAACTACACTATGTGCAAAATCCATCCAATCTTACATATTGATATATTCTTTTTTGGAAAATTGATAAAAAGAGCGTATGTAGTATTGAAAAATTGTGCTTTGATACGAAAAAAATCGGGGCCACATTTACTAAGTCCGCTTCGGGCCTCAAAAAAGTCAGGGTCGACCCTAATTAAAAATGCACAATTTTATCACTTAAATGGGGGTGGGCGGATCCAAGAGGGTACGACCGTGTTGTTGGGTTTTGTATGTCTCTAAGAATACCCTAATCATCTAACTAGTGTTGGTAGCGAAATCTCAAAATCCCGACCAGTATTCGGAAGATAAGAGCTCCAAGTGTAGCTCCTCTACTTGAGACACCGAGTGTATAACTTGAACTCCCTCCTTCGAGTCAGCTAGGACCTTCTTGAAGGTTTAGATGAAGAACTTCTTCTTCTTGACTAGATAGTTAAGAAAAACTCTCTTTCTCTCTCACAGACAACTCTTTCTCTCTTTCTATAGAGAATGAGTTTCTGACCTAAGCAATTCAATTGGCTTGAGCTCTCTCTTCTCTTTAGGTTCTCTAGATGGTCCTTATATAGAATCGCCACAATAGGAATTAGACCCAAACTAGGATTCCATTAAGACACAAAAGGGGTTTTCCCTAAAACAACCTTTTAGGGTTTCCAGGGTGGCCGACTAGTGTAGCCCATTAATGGGCTTGCCTGGCCGGCCCACTTTAGCCCTTACCGACCATGATATGGCCGACCCCTTGCCTAAGTCGGCCATCTGTCGGCCATCTCATGGACGACCCACCTAAAGCCCATCCGGGCCTCCCTTTTGGGTCCGGATGTGATTATCTCAGTCCTGACTCCTCCAAACTATTGGACTTACCAATAATGGATCCAATCCATGTATTTTCCAATCTCCCACTAGTCAATTCTCTCTGTTCAAATCATCATTTGTGTAACCCTTGCAGGATCTAATCTATGTTAGCCGCGGATTACCAAAGTGATCCGACGATTGTAAGCGGCTTCTAGCTAAGTATTACGACCCCTAATTTGACCAGACTAGATGATCTTCCGAGTAAGGTCATCGTGATCCTATTCGCCAAATCGTATGCATTTTCATCTTGGTCGAAGGACATTCCTTCGGAAGGATACCATTTCTTCAGACCGAGAGAATATATCCTCTAGTCTCCCACTTGTACTTAGAACAAGTGCAATACTCGATTCTCATGTCTTTTCATATCTCATCTGATACGTCATATTTATCAGACTTTCTTGATCGGGAGCACTAACTGTCAAATCAAATGATTAACTCTTAATCCATTTGAGCACGACCATGCATTTCCAGTTGTCACTCCTCAAGTGGCCTTGAGATACTTTATCCTAACTTTCGTTAGGAAGACATATTCCATTCTTATACTCTCACTCAGCTTCATGTCTATCCTGCCTCACCTGGCCTCCGTTTTTATAACATCCTTTCACGGCACGGCGTTTGACGGGACCAAGGTTCGACATTCCTTACACAAGATGAGTGAGTACTCATGTTTTGAGGAATCTCTCCAATTTGCTAAATGAGAGTTATGCCGTTCATATCTTCAACTCTTGAAGCACTCTCACTTGGTGGGTTTCCAGTGTATCAACTTATACACCCATGAAGTTGACTTGAGTACTCTTACTCCCATAGCCCAAGAAACAACGCTATCTTGTCAATCTCTCATGCTAGTCTTCTTCAGTCATTGTTGTCCAACCGATGACCTGGACTAGGGGTGTTATAATGGATCGCTTCCATGTTCACTTAGTTGGGTTTCTTTCATTAGATCACATATCTAATAAACCTACCTGAACTTTCCATTATTTTGTAGTGTCGTCTAAATTCTAAACCACAATTTAGATGACGAAATAAACTAATTTATTTCGGATAACAAGAGTTTCATAAAAGTGATTTCCCTACGTAAACTCCTTTACGTGTCCAATTTTACGAGTCTTTTAGGGCAGTCTTTCATGACCCTAATGCCTTAAATCCATACATCTTCCATGTTCGATTTAAGGTGACAGTTTAGTTGTGGATTCAATCCACGAATCGTTTCACTTTGCTCATTATTATCTTGCTGAAGAACACCTTCGTCAGCCTTTATGATAATATCAATTTTCTTAAACTGAAACTAAAACCATCTAAGTTCTAATTTTACTTTCTTTTCTAGTAGAGTTAGCAACGACTTCCAGCATGAAACCCTTTTCATCTGTTTGTCCTTCCTAAAAGATTCTTATCTTTATTTTCGAAAGATTGCTGTTTATGACTTACTTCAACCTTTGCTTTTAGAGACTTTCTCCTAGATGCTCCAAGCATCTGAAGACGCTTTCTGTCATTTATGAGTGATTAGGTTCACTAGATTTCACATCATCTGACTAGATTAGAATAACTAATTGATTCGTTTGGTATTAATAATGAGACGAGCATTAGGTATCTAATTCCTTTAAGGGAATGTATTTAATTAAGTCAACTTTTCACTTTATTGCCTTTAGCGAAACTCACAGTTCCGTCTTTCTTATCTTCAAGGAATTTGGGACAGTTTCTCTTGCAATGGCCTGTGCCATCACAGTAGAAACACTTGGAATCAGAAGCGGCACCCTTGATTTTGATAACTTGTTTGCCCTTTCCTTTGCCCATTTTCTTCCTGATCTTTTGTTTCCCGTCCCTCTTAAATCCTTTGTCCTTCTGAACCATTAGAATTTTTTTCTTAGGTTCAACTACTACGATATTCTCTTCGGCTGTCTGGAGCATTGCGTGTAGTTCCTCCAAAGATTTATCCCATCCATTCATATTGTAGTGCATCATAAATTGATGAATTCCTACTCTCTGAAGCTACAAAAAAATCATGTATGTTATTAGGTAAGTCTTGTTTAAAATTCATATATACCCTAAACTCATAAAACTCTAAAGGTACAATCAAAATTTCACCCAAATAATCTTAACTAGTAGCTTAATTTATCAAAATCATTAACACTAACAATATTGTAATAGATAATAAATTAATCAAACTCAATTATCCACCTGAAAATCGAAATCAATAACCTAATAGTAGTACCCAAAATAATCAAAATTGAAGCATTGAAACCTTTAACAAAAATCAAAAAGAAGAGGGAAGAAACATTACTTACATAGATGGAGATAACAAAGCCTTGAATCCCTTGATTAGTTGATTTTGGTGTTGTTAAAAAACTAGAAGGTAAAGAAGTAAAGAACTCAAAAACCCTAGATTATTTGATGTTAATCTTGTTATAGAAGCATTGGAGTGTTAGAGAGAGATGGTGATGTTAAATAAGACGAGAAGGAGACATTGATGAACCCTACATTGCACAGTTCGTTCTCTCTCGATCCCAACCAAATTTTCACTCTCCCTCTCTCAAGTTGGAACATTCACGAGCAACCCTTTCCCTCTCTAGTTCTTCTCATACAAGGTAAGTGAAAAGAAAAATAAATCCCCTGACTGCTTTTAATGAAGTACCCCTTTCTCTTTATAAAATTAACCAAGCTGTCCTTGACTACTAGGGGTAGGAAAAAGATCCGGAAGACCGTTATCCGACCCGTTCGACCGAGATAAAAAGTGTCCATGGACACCCGATGGTCATAACGGTCAGTGTCCGACCGGCCCGAAAGAATTGGCGGACGGTCACGGTCAAAATTCTATGTCGAAAGACCGACCGCTAACGGACCGGTACGAGTGACCGAATAGGTTGACCGACTAAACTATCCTCATTTTTAGAAGTTGACCGTTGAATTTTATAGACATATGAATATATGATGATCGTTGGCTACAGTCATATAGTCCTCTGGAAGACCAAACATTAGTGCATGGCTTAATTATATCTTGTCAAATGATGATCAACTGTGTTTTTTCTTTTTTATATTTACTTTTGATTTCTTGGCTAAACATCTTCATTTGTAAGTAATTTTGTTTGTGATAATAAAAATAAAGTTTGAATTAAGTAAATTTATTGGAAAGTCCGGACCGAGACCGTCCGGTGTCCGACTGGACCGGTAAAATAAACGGTCTTCAACGGTCAATGGACAAAGAATTCTTGAGAGTGACCGTCCGAGTCCGCCCGAGTAAATAGGTGGTCATCAACAGTTTATGTCCGAGTCGACCGGTCCGATGAAGTTAGAGTCCGGTACCGACCGGTCCGGACCGATTCCCACCCCTATTGACTACAGCCAGGGGCAGTTTCCAACTTCATCCGCTCTTGGTTATGGGGCATTGTGGTGGCCCATAAAATATCCTTACGCTTGAAGTAGTTATGGGGAATTGTGACTGCATATATCCTGGAGTTTGAAGTAATGAGGTGCCTTCAGCAGGCGATATTTGCCTCCACCGCAATGGAGGTGCATCCGTGCAGGATTCAAAGCACATATTTTTTTGCACATGGTTACCTCATGTGTCATCTTTACGGGTAATCTATTTGGGTTAAATACCCTATCTTGGGGTAATTTTTAGTAAGTGTAAAATTAAGAGAATAAAACAAAAGAAGCTTCTTAGTACTTTATTATCTTTAGCTTAATCTCCCATGTCTCGTAACATAATTATGATATATTGCTTGATTTGTAACACTTTTAATGCTACTATCATTACAATTTATAAACATGACTAACCTACCCCAAATGCTTTTGTTATCGTCATCATAATTACTGTGAAACTCCAAACGCTTTTTTGAGGTACACCATGTCGATAATGCTCATGTTATTATCATATCTTTTAGTTTCGTACGTACTCGGCCGTCACTGACAATTTTTGTATCGAGCCCATTTATATAGATTCGAGGTAAAAAAAATTTACACGAGAGTAACGAGCACAAATGTAAAATAATTTACCTATAAAAAATAATAATAAATCATTGACGAAACAAATAAATGATGCTCTACTATTGTCCTAACCAAATAGAAATTTGTATAGAATTTTCTAAGTCCCCTAATTTGTATAGGGTTTTTACAGAAAAAGTTAGAGTAAATTAGAGATTTGAAAGTGGGGAAAGTGAGAGGTCTTGGCTGTTACAACTTAAAAAAAATGAAAAAATATTTTTAATGGAAGTTTTTTTTTTTTAAGAAAGTAGGCTTCGCCTAAATTTATTAATCAGAATCAGAATGAGTCAAAGAAATGTTGGATCTATCGATTTCCAACTGACATACAATGCACTCAGGAACTACCACCATTTCACTTGGTGTATTAAGATTGTTCCAACGATGTGAATGAGGTAATAAATGTGAGACATTATTCGCATTTCGTGGACAAAAAGAGAAGTAACACTCAGTCAGATTCCTCTAACTAGTCTTTATGTCAATAATATTCGATCGAATCCTCCACGGGATATCCTCTTCGGAGCTAGAACAATTTTTCCCGACATTTATTGAATCCCCTTTTGTAATGCATCTGTACTGATGCAAATTGGTTGCAGTTTTCATAGCTAGTAGTGCTTCCTTTGCCTCTGCTTCTAGTGTCGACGTTGCTGATGTTGAATGAACTAAAGCCATTACGAATTCACCTTTGGAGTTTCTGCAAACTGCTGCTATGTCTGCTCTTCCATCTACATACCCAACGTCGAAGTTGATCTTTAGCTCGTTAGGACCAGGAGGAGTCCAGCTTGTCCCTTCTCCTGGTGAGCTATTATGGGGGATATTTTGTAGTTCGAACTCATCGTCTAACTCCATAGCAACATTTATAATTTGTCAACTTCCATGGGGCTGTTCTCCAAAGACCAATTTGTTCCGAGCTTTCCATAAGTACCATAGTACACAAATACGTAGTGCGATTACCTTGTCATCCTCTTCCCCTGTTAACCAATTACATAAAATATCATGAAAGTTTCTTTCTCCTTCTAGCCTTAACTTTAATGGTGGGCAAATCCATGTTTCTCGTGCCATACGACACTTTCTAAATATATGATCGACATCCTCGTCTTCTTCTTTGCAAAACTAACATAATTTTGATGCTATTGGGTTAAATTTGAGAGATCTTTTCTTTGTTGGTAAAGCGTTATAAAGAACTCTCCAGACAAAAGTTTGAATTCTTGGGGCAAGGTTCAGCCTCGACCAAATCTTTTTCCAGGTTAAGCCATAAGGGAGTTTTAAAATTCTAGATGAGGTTGGCATGTCTTTCACGATCGATGTGTATAATGATTTCATCGTGAATGTTCCTTTTTCTGTATATATCCACACAAGTTTATCATCTATATCTCGGCCCGGTAAATTTATCGTAAGAATTGCACTTGTAGCTAATGGATCAAACGTCTCTTCTATGAACCTCTTCTTCCTCGATCCATCTATATCAATAAGTTCACTCAGATAAGTAGGACCAGTTTCGGTTTGATCCTCCCATCTTCTCCCTGGTTTGAATCCCCTCAAATTGGGTACCCAAGGGTCCTCCCAAATTCTAACTGTTTTGCCATTACCTACTGAATAACACATACCTTTTTGTATAGCTTCTCTCAATTTCAACATACTCTTCCACGTTGATGTTGAAAGAGTTGATGGTTTTGGTTGAAACTTCCAAAAGTCGATATGTTTAAGGTACTTGGCTGTTAATAACCGTACCCAAAGTGCATCCAGTTCTTTCTGAAATCTCCATACCAATTTCCCTACCTAAGCTTGATTAACAATTCCCATATTTCTTATTCCAAGACCCCCATCTTTCAGAGTAGCTTGTAGTCTTTCCCAATTTATGTAATGCATCTTTGACTTCTCTAAATTATGTCCCCACCAAAAGTTTCTTTGACATTTATCAATTTTATTAATAACTCATTTTGGTCCTAGATTTGTTGATAAGAAGTATATTGGAATAGACGATAGCTCACTCTTGAGAAGTATTGTTCGCCCTGCGTGTGATAACGAGCTTCTCTTCCACCCCGTAAGCTTTTTTCCACTTTGTGTGAATTAAAATCATAAGAGGATATTTTATGTTTCGCCTTTAACAGAAAATTCCCCAAATACACATCTTCAGATTCCATCTCCTTTACTCCTAGAGTCTGTAAAGTCATCTCCCTCTTTCCTGCATCGCAATTTGCACTCAAGTGTATAAATGATTTCCTATAATTTATCTTTTCCCCGAACAATCTGCATAGATATCTAATACATTCTTTAAAGAACTTATATTCTCGGTTGAAGCTTTTGCAAAGAAAAATAGATCGTCCGCAAACAGGAGGTGACTTACACTTAGTGCATAACGATTAATTTTTATACCATTATACAACCCATTTGTTTCTGCCTGAACCACCAATTTAGTAAGAGTTTCCAAACATAGAATGAATATATACGGACTAAGGGGACACCCTTTCCATAATCCTCTCTCACTGTAGAAATATCCCTTTGGTCTGCCGTTCAGTAAAATGGAGAAAGAAGCCGTTGTAACACAATTCCTAATAAGTAAATGGGTGTTTGCAATAATACCGTATCTCTTCAATACCTCTCCCAAAAAATTCCAATCAACTCTATCATATGCTTTAGCCATGTCCACTTTAATAGCAAAAGAACCATCTTTTACCGAAGTAGTAGAAAGTGAATGAAAAATTTCTTGGGCTATTATAATGTTATCCGATATTTGTGGACCCGGAATAAAAGCATTATGCACCTCCCATATTAGCCTACCAAGAAGAGGTCTAAATCTGTTCGTCAGGATTTTGGTAATGACTTGATAGAGGACATTGCATAATGCAATTGGTCTGTAACCGATTGGTCTTTCAGGACTCTGTTGCTTAGGAATTAGAGCAATATAAGTATGATTCAGATTACCAGGGAGCTGTCCTGATTCAAAAATTGATCGAATTTTTGTTGTGTCTTCATCACCTAGGACACCCCAACATTTTTTTATAGAAGATTGGAGAAAATCCATCTGGGCCAGGAGCTTTACACGCTTGCATCGCTTTAATTGTTTGCCAAATTTCCTCCTTCGAAGGGGGGATGCTTATCGCCATGTTTTCGGTTGCCAATAATGGGCAGTCTGTGATTGTCAAAGCTTCAGGAAATTCTGATATAGGTTCTGCCCTGGAAGCCCTGTAAAAATGTTCAAGAAAAAAATTAGTAATTTTGGTTGGGTTGTCCGACCACGAATGGTCGTCTAATTTAACTGTTAAAATATTATTTTTCTTCGTCTATTCAGAACTGATAGATGAAAGAATCTTGTATTCATGTCTATATCCTGCACCCAATGTCTCTTTGCCCTCTGTAACCAATAAATCTCTTCCATTTTTCGCAAATCCTTCAGTCTTTGTACAACCCGAACTTCATCATGAATGGCAGCCTGTGATGGTGGTTGATTTTGTATAAGTAACAACTCTTGTTCGGCTCCTTTAATTTTGTGGAATAGGTGTCCCACTTTTTCTCTACTCCACTTCTTTAATTTCTTTGTCAATTGTGGTAGATTTTGTATAAATCCTCCCCTTGCTGCACCCCAACTTCCCATCATCATATTGTCAATTTCTTAGTGGAACGTCCAATGAGCTTCGAACCTGAAGGGCATACACCCTTTAATCTTAGGTTTCGGGGTATTTAGCATAATCTGTGCATGATCACTATTGAACCTAGGTAAGTGCTTTACCAATGAGTCGGGAAATTGAATTCTCCATAATGGATTTATAAGAACTCTATCTAGCCTCTCTCTGGTATGTGAATTAACTTCTCTTCCATTTACCTACGTATACGCCGGTCCTGAATAACCTATATCAATTAATTCACAATCTAAAATCGTCAATCTGAATTGTTTTGTGGACCGTCTATTCATCCCCGGCCCTCCCCATTTTTCCATATCTGTCATAATTGCATTGAAATCCCCCATTGTACACCACGGTTCATGAATTTGATCATTGAAATTCCTCATGAAATCCCAAAACTCTTCTCTGTCATTGCAACATGGTGGTCTGTAGACCGATACTAGGCTTCATTGTTGTGTATCACCATGTTCTTTTATTCGAGAATAAATATGATTAGAAGAAGATGATATTATTTCAATGTTTACTTCATCATCCCAAAGTAGCCAAAGCCCACCAATCAAACCTATAGATGGCACAATATAATGATTTTTGTAACTCAATTTTCTTATCCAACTTTGTGACGATTTTTGTGATAGCTTCGTTTCGGACAAAAAACAATTGATTGTTTAATCCCCCGAAATAATGCATTTACAGACAGAATTGTATGAGCATTCCCCACTCCTCAAAAATTCCAACTTTGTATAATCATTGAGTTTGCGACCTTTAAGGGCTTGCCGCCTTTACCCCTTAAGTTCTCTCATTTCTTTGCTCTACGCGAGCTCTTTTAGCTTCCTGTCCTCTGTCTATCTTATTTACCAATTCATCTTCTTGAGTTCTCATAGAAGTCTTACCTAATGGTGCAGGGTTAATTTTCAAGTTTGTTGATATTTACCGCGCCATTTTTTCCATAATCCCTGATTGTTTGTACAGTGAGGAGTACTTTGTTCATGATCAACTTGTGCGGAGGTATCTAATAGTTTCTTCTTTGGTAGACCTCCTTCATCCATCCTTCCTTCATTACTCCAATTATTGCTTCCACCTGGTTTAACAATTTTTCCAGTTTCAATTATATCTTTTTTCTTCACTTCATAGACAAGCATTTTAGTATTTGCAATTTTATTTTCTTCTACTCTAGGACCCTGAGTTGACCCTGTTTGTTCATTAAGCTTCTTCCCTACAAT
This sequence comes from Eschscholzia californica, assembly GCF_041429995.1. Classification (NCBI taxonomy): domain Eukaryota; kingdom Viridiplantae; phylum Streptophyta; class Magnoliopsida; order Ranunculales; family Papaveraceae; genus Eschscholzia; species Eschscholzia californica. Next base: position 43,600,273 of record NW_028238198.1, read on the forward strand.
AGCATTACCTGTAACAACTCCATCCGACAACAATAAGCTTTTATTGTTCGGATCTTCCCTTTCCCTGGGTCTTCCCACAACCTCGTCCCAGCTCTCAGTCGCATCTTTCTTTTTCAATTCATAAGACAAATCTTATACTCTTATTAGTTCTGTACTCTAGTTAAACGACCTAACAATCATTTGTGTAATTGTGTCTTCATCCAATTGATTGCTGCTAGAATTGCTTCCCAATTGGAGTTTATGTTTATGTAGGCTTCCAGTTATTAATGTATGAGAATCATTAGATATTGTTGATTCTTTTCGGGGCGTTAACTGGTCCTTTTCCTTTTCTGTTGTCATCATAACCTCCATTGGGTTTCGACTAAAATTGCGGTCTAACCTTTCTTCTCTAGCCATTCTTCCTTCATCTAGTTTAAAATTCCTCCTAAAATTTGCTTTCATATCCTCTACAAACCTTGGCGTTAGTAAGGTCTTTGCTTGTTCCTGTTTTTCAGTAGACCATTGATCTGAGATCGCTTATCTTACTTTAGCTCGGACTTCACAATCTACCATCACATGCCCAATCTTACCACAGTAATAGCAACATTTAACCAATTTTTTGTATTTAATTTTCAGAGTACACTGTTTGTTTTCTAAGAGATCGACAGTTACCTCTGTTTTTAAGGTTTTGGTTATATCAATGCACACCCTAATTCTAGATATCTCCCCCACTTACTAACTTCATCTAATGGTATTTCATGTGGTTTTCCTGTCAATGCTCCTATCTTCTTCACTGCTTCTATAGTTAGGTATTCCACAGGCAATCCATGGATTTGTATGTTAAGTCCGCATTCTTGAAACAGTAATCTTTAGGAATTTTATTTCTTTCACATCTTTCCAAAATCAAAAGTTCATCCTGCACATACCATGTCGCTCCTTCTGCGACCTTTTCCCTATCAATTTTTTATTTGAAATTGTCAACGAGATTTAGGGGCCCGACCCTTACAAAGAAAGAAACCAAAAAGGCAAGTCTAAGAAATCAAATAAACCATACTCTTACAACTCAAAACTGAACTAAGAAATATAAAAATAATGAAAATCTAAGGATGCCGCACTCTTATTACTCCTCTTTTGTCCTCCCGTATGAGCCTTTGTAACTCGTCCGGAAGTTCATTTGGTGTCATCTCTCTATAACCCACCTGCGAACTCATTTTGGAAAGAAAGTCTGCCACTTGATTTATTTCTCTATACACATGTATTATTGAGCATTCCTCTAGTCGTACCCATAGATCTCTAATTTCTCGGACAATTCTCATAATCTGCCAAAGGGGTTCCTTGTCTAACTTTGTCAAGATTAAGACCGTGAGGGTTGAATCCGTGGCGATCTTAACCTTGAGCCTGTTATACTTGAGGGCGAGTTTAAGGGCCAGCAAAACCCCTTGCATTTCGTGCATCGGAACTGATACCCGAGTTGTCTTGACTGTTGCAGCAACAATGGGGTCCCCCTCTGAGTTTCGTAAGATAGCCCCGTATCCGCCGCACGATTCAGTGTATGATCCGTCCGTGTTTATGATAACCTCATCACCAAATGGGCCTTGCCATTTACATATGGTGGGTGCCTTCGAATGTAAAGGAATTACCAGGTTCCACTTCGCTAATATCTGCTGGGTCTCACTTTATAATTTCGGTGGTTGTTTCCAAGCGACCACTTTTATTTTAACCTCAATAATTACTATTTGAAAGATAGTTTGTGGTGGTTTATTGTGTTTCCGACAGAACCTGTTATTTCTCTCAACCCAAATGTGGTAAATGTAGCCAGTAAACACCAGCCCACCCATTATGCCTAGCAGTGTGCTTCCATGAAACGTATTAACACACCATTAATTTCGTTGTCCCAATTTCCCGTATAGTTACGAGTCACACCCAGCAGCTGTAGTAAATCTGTCCAAATAGAAATCAAATAGGGACATTGGAACAAAAGGTGTTCATCCGTCTCCTCAGCCAATAAACATAGTGGACATTGAACATCAATATCCAGACCCCATGAACGTAGTTTTGTTTTCGTTTTTAAACCCCTCTTGAGTTCTATCCAAGCAGCAAATGAGTGTTTAGGTATACATTCCGTACACCATACTAATTTGGTCCATGGGATTGGTGTACCTTTTCGCCGAATATAGTTGTACGTGTCTTTCACCGCATATTCTCATGTTGAAGTGATTTTCCAGACTACCTTGTCCTCTTTCAAGCCACCTATTTCTACAAAAGGTAGTGAAAGGAACTCCTCTCCTAAGATGTGACGAACATGGTCAGTGAAAACCTATCTGCCATTTATTAAGTAGTCCGATACTAAGGCGTCTTCCCTTAAAGTTGTTGCAGAACGATGAAAATCTGGAAATTTATTAGCTAAAGAGCCTGAAGGGTGGCATATGTCTCGCCAAAAGTAAGTCTGACTACCATCATGTATGAGGTACTGAACCATAGTCTTTGCAATGCCTCTGCATTGTAGAATACGTCGCCAACACCACGAACAAGTCCTAGGTATATTCATGGTCCAGAAACTATTTCCCCTGATTAGATAATTTTTAACCCATTTGACCCAGAGAGTGTTCTTCCCACTAATAAGATCCCAGATATGTCTTAAGTTCATAGCTGTGTTCATCGTTTCTATGTCCCGCAATCCCAGCCCTCCCTCTGCTTTCGGCAGACATACATTCATCCATTTTACAGTCGGTCAGTTGCTCCCCTACTCAAGGCCTTTCCACAAGAACCTGATGAAGATCTTATTTATTTCCTTATATACTCGTTTAGGAAGTACGAAAACCGAAGGCCAGAAGGTTAACATACTTCCCAAAACCGTCTTCAGAAGTATAAGGCGACCTGCATAGGATAAAAATCGAACTTTCCACGATTGAACTCGTGACTGTATCTGGTTAATGAGTGGTGTACAATCTGCGTATGACAACCGAGAAGCTAGGAGTGGTAAACCCAGATATCGAATGGAAGAGTACTTATTTGAAAGCCGAGAATGAGGTGGACTGCCTCGATTTGTTCCTCTGTCATTCCTGCACAAAACATAGAGCTCTTGGCAATATTCCCTGCTAGTCCCGTGCCTTCGAATAGTTTTGTGATCGTCACCTGGAGGGCCTGCGCCGAGGCTACATTACCTCTTATAAAAACCATGAGGTCGTCCGCAAAGCAAAGGTTCGTGACTACTGGATCTCTGCATCGCGGGTATAATTTAAGTTGCCCATTTATGTATTCAAGCTGAATAAGGGTTTTCATACCATGGCGCTCCTTCTTCGACCTTTTCCCTATCAGTTGTTAGTTCAAAATTAATGAGATAAGAGTTTTCATAGAATTCGTTTAACCACATACGCCCTGTAGGTTTCCAAGCTCCCTATAGAATCTCTTTTAACACATTAGTATTCATTGTTCTCCCTGACATAAGTTTAATTAATCAGCCTTCTCAAGCTTTACTCTTTCATTGTGTTCGTTTCCCATAAGGTTTCCCATCAAAGCAACAAGTTTTTCATAATCTTTGTCCATTGAGATTGTCCCACAAAACAATACAGTGTTACTGCCGATTAGCTGCTCTCTAATAGCAGATTCCGGCGAGAGGATGATTCTTCTCAAGAATATCGCACATAACAGACGAAGAAAAAACCCTAGGTGAGAAAAATACCTTCGCATTTAATGGAAGTTGAACCCTAGACCTAGGGTGCACAAACAAAACAATTTCCAAACCGAGCTGGTACCCATCCAGTTTACTAATGTTACTCCTCTTTAACTAATCGGTTTAATTAGACGAAATCTGAAGGACTAAATGGGCTCCTTGTGGTGGGATCCCAGTGCGGGCTCCCTGCCCGCACTGACCCATCCACGGTTCTGCGTACATAATTGCTCTTCGAACATCTTCATTACTTTTATCCTGTGACTTAGAAAATACAACTTCTTAAGAAATGTAGAAACAAAGTAATGCACCGATTTTCTACTACTAACTCCTTCCCTGCACATAATCGGCTTCCACCACCATCATCAAACAGTACATGTAATAACAACACTAGAGTTAGTCCAAAAAATATGTATGTTTACATTTTTAAATTGTTCTACTGTTCTTTTCCACAAAAGTCAGAGTACCACTGTTGCCCCACACAATTTCCCTTGACTACCTTGTATACTTCCATAAACATATCCGGGTACTTAGAGGTGAAGTACGTATATATTCCTTCAGGCTTCGATCCAAGAAGTCCCTAAGAAAAATAAACAAGAAAGAAACAAGAAGTTATAATCGATATCCAAACAAACTTCAAAAAAACAAAATGCTTAAAACTCATTTTACATGCAACCAAACCAAGTTATGAGAAAATAGATTAAGAAATAACCTGGACATTGGGTGAAAGATCCCAGTAATGATTGAGAGTGTTTCTAATGAACCTCAGACAGTCAGTGGTTTTTGAAAAATCGTATTGCCTGAACTTTTGCATTCTTAATATGAATATTTGATCAAGATTATTTGCCCAGCTGCTACCCAAATTAATGTTATTTAACCCCTGTACGAGATTAGATGTAGGAGACTTCTTATGAATACGATCACTAGTTTCCCGTATGAACTCGAGGCGCTTCCCTACACTCCAAAACAAAGGATGTTGCAAGACATCCAATGCCGTAGGCCTGAAAAGACAGCAGTTCATAATAAAGATATTATCAGATTTAATAAGCATAGAGAATGGGACATCAAGGCCAGCAAGAGAGGTCAACTTCGGTATTCCTGTCACCACTAACCGAAGCTGAACTCGGACTTGGCTCGGAATCGGCTTAGGTTTGATCCAGAATCCGAGCCAACAATGATTAACTTCTCTGACCAGTGTTAGTCAACAAAAGCGGGCTCTTGCAAACTTTCAATTTTTCAGGTTCTGCGAACTACTTGCTCAATGTAATTACTAGTTAATTGTTACCCAACTGGTTTCTGTAATTTTTGGCGTTTCTTTTCACTACACAGGAACTAGGGAAATATAACATTATATGTGTGGAAGATATTGTAAATAAGATTGCTAATGGTGGTCCACATTTCAAAGAAGTTGTAAACTTTCTGTGGCCATTCGAGCTCAACAGGACAGAAGGAGGTAAATTGTTGAAGAAAACACCGGTCAGAGACGGAGGTGATGCAGGAGACCGTAAAGATGGAATCAACGAACTTATCAAAAATATGGCTTACGCAATTCTCCAAATTTTGATATGTCGATTTAGATTGGTAACTGAACTTGAACGAACTTTTGTTGGATGAGATCTGAATACAGGCAGAATATAGTCGTCTAATCTAGAGAACCTATTTACATTCTTATAGTCAGGTTGGAAATACTTATATTGTTTTATTTGGAAAGCTCTGACTGGGTGACTGAAATACCATGTCTCTAAGCTTCAGTACATCAAGGACAAATTGAAAGCCTGGTCCAAGGAGAAATATAGTAAGTTCAATGCTGAATTGAAAGATGTCAGGGAAAGAATTGATAATTGGGACAGAGAGGAAGAAGATCATAATCTGTCTCCTGAGGACTTCGAAGCTAGAAGGAAAAGCAGGCTGGATCTCAATAAGCTACTCAATTTGGAGGAAATTAGTCTTCGCCAAAAATCGAGGGTTCAATGGCTTAAGGTTGGTGGCAGAAACTCGAATTATTTTCATAAAATCATTAACTGTCGAGCTAGATCTAATCGCATTAGTGATTTGAATCATAAAGGAAGCAGGATTTGTGAAGATAAGGACATCAAGGCAGCTGCTGTCGAACACTTCAGCGAATTATACACTGAGAGCAACTTCTGGAGACCCTCTATTGACAACATGCCCCTTCCCACTATCAACCCTGAGGAGAACAGGATGCTGGAGGCAGATACCAATGAAGATGAGATTACACAAGCTATGAAGGACCTTGCTGGAGATAAAGCTCCAGGGCCAGATGGGCTTCCTATTAGTTTTTTCATCAAATGTTGGGAGACTATCAAAGTAGAGCTCATGCTGACAGTTCAGGAATTTGCAAACACAGCTAGGAAGGACTGGAAATTGAATCACACATTTATAGTTCTATTGCCAAATAAGGAGAATGCTGCTAATTTTTCTGAATTCAGGCCTATTAGTCTAGTGGGTGGAGTTTACAAGATTATTTCTAAAGCCTTGGCCTCCAGGCTTAAGATTGTTCTAGATGAGATTATTTCCCCCTTTCAAGGAGCCTTTGTAGCAGGGAGGTTCTTATAGCTAATGAGTTTATTGATTCGAGAAGAAGGAAGGGCACTCAAGGTCTAATTGTAAAGGTGGATTTGGAAAAAGCTTATAATAGAGTGGCTTGGGATTTCCTTTACCAGGTAACGGATAGGATGGGATTCGGGTATAAATGGAGGTCTTGGCTTTATGGTTGTGTTAGCTCGGCTTCCTTCTCCATCATGGTGAATGGGAACCCTACTAAACCCTTCCAAAGTTCAAGAGGCATCAGGCAAGGGGATCCCCTCTCTCCATTACTCTTTCTCCTAGTAGCAGAATCTCTTAGCCACTGCCTTCAGGTAGCTGAAGAGAAGTGTTGGATCAAGGGTTTCAAAGTTAAGGAGAATGGTGTGGCAGTCAACCACCTTCAATTTGCGGACGACACCCTTTTCTTCTTAAATTATCCCTCTTATCAGTTGGGGAAGCTTAAAGACAATCTTATTTGGTTCGAATTAGCCTCTGGCCTTGAGGTTAACTACTCCAAATCAGTGATATTTCCTGTTATCACAGATCGTATTGTTGCTGCCAGCACTGCAGTTATAGGATGTTCAGTGGGTAAGCTTCCTACAAGTTACTTGGGTCTTCCTTTGGGTCAATCTTACAAGTGCAAATGGTTATGGAGGCTAGGCTAATGAGGATATGGCTCTGTGGAGGAACATCATTGTGGAAAGTTTGGTTTGGTGCAAGGAGGCTGGGTTCATAAACCTACCAAACTTTCTTTTGGATGTGGTGTTTGGAAAGGTATTGTTGGAAATCCAAAGGATTTCGAGAGAATCACTAAATGGAAGCTTGAAAATGGCCGCAACATAAGCTTTTGCCACGATAATTGGTGCCACCAACTGTCTCTGAGAGAAAGGTACCCAGCTATTTACTTCACTGAGTCAAAAGAGTCTTCAGTAGTTCAGTCCACAGCTCTTATGACTTGGGTGATCAAGACCAGAAGACACCTCAACGATTGGGAAATAGACATCTATTCCAACTTGCTGATCCTGCTTGATCAGTTCAGGCCGAAGAATGGTGTAGAGGATATTACGATTTGGTCCACAGGAGACAAAGAAGACCTCTCGGTGAAGAATTGTTATCGTAGGATCAACTCTAATGGCTCGAGTGACAAGAAGCTGGCGGATTTCAAAGGTTTGTGGTCTCCAGCCATCCCTCCTAGAGTGAGCTTTGTCCTTTGGGCAGCAGCTTTGGGAAAATTGCCGGCAGCGGACAATCTTCAGAGACGCGGTATGCAACTTACTAACTGGTGTGCTAGATGCACGTCCCATGGGGAATCAATTAATCATGTTTCCATTCATTGCGAGGAGGCTTGGAAGATTTAGAACTTCTCCATCCAATCAGCAGGGGCTCAATGGTGCCTTCCTATGTCGTTGCCCAATTTGTTGTCTCAATGGAGAAGGATCCCTCATAAGAGAACTAGGAGAGAGATGTGGATGATGATCCCACAAGCGATCTGCTGGTCTATTCGGAAGGCTAGGAATGAAGGCATCTTCAATAACTCCCCTAACAGTTTAGTGGTAGCAGTGGAAGACGTCCTAGGTTTACTCTTCCACTGGAGTAGGAACATTGGTTGAGCCAATAGTCTTAGTTGGATTTCATTTCTAATTGGGAGGATATCATGAATTAACATCTTCTTATGTGAATCCACCAGTTCTTTTGTATATTCTTTTCCCTTCAATTAATTCAAACTTTTCAAAAAAAAATACCATGTCTCTGTTTTTATTAATCTCGCCATTAATCGCTTACTAAAAAAAAGGAATGTTATTTCGTACCTCAAATCTGGATTGTCCTGTACCATTTGAGTCAGCAGATCCTCAGCTTCGCTTATATGTTTAATCAGAATTAAGGAAGGATTCCCTTTGCGAATATTCCTATCACGTTCGTCATGGTCACCAAACGCGTGACTACCTTTAGCTAGGCAATAGTAGAAAACACAGCCGAGACTGAAGATATCTACAGCCTTTGTTTCTTTCTTTTCTTCCTGTTCTAGTTGTTCGGGTGCCATCCACCCCGAACTACCGCTTCCTGTACCGAATTTAACATAATTATATATAAAGGTACTTCCTAAATACTAAAATCAAAAGAAGAAATATTCTAAAACATAAACATAGAATTCAGCAACTAAAATTAAATAATGAGTCATAAACAAAACAGAATAGAAACCTTTAGAAGTTTTTATTTGTTAGAAAATGGTCTTCCCAACAAATCACGTTTAATTAACTAAAAACAGAGTAGTGTTAATCCCAATTGGTGTGTGATTTAGGTTGATGGTGTGTTGAAAGATTAAACGGTTTAAGGTCTTCGGGCCACCACTTTTAAATCTCAATTCAGTTATCTCATTTGCGATCAAAACTAAAAGTTCAGAAGTTTCTGTTAGCTTTAAATAGTCTTTAGCAACAAATCGTGTGTAATTAACTAAAACCATATTAGTGCTAATACCAATTAGTGTGTGGTTTAGGTTTAAGATCATGTGCATAAAATTTTAAATGGTGTAAGGTACACCTAGGCCAACACTCTTCATTCTCGAATGAGTCGAATCAATTATCTCATTCGCGTTCAAAATGCTGGAACTTCTTCAAAGCAATCAGCTTTAAGAAAGGCTAAATCTTCGACGTCTAATTGAGGGAAGTCCATATTATCCACACCTGGTCGCCAATGAGTAAGTTCCTCATAGAGATTAGAAGAAAACCTCACCGCTTCATTTGCTATGTATTGTTCTTCCTCCACCATTCTTTGGCCAACTCTTAAGTGAGAGATTTTGTTCACAGTTGCTCGGAATTTTATGATCTTACAAAAATACTAGAAGTTTTTGTCTCCTGCCTGAAGTCATCTTACTCGTGACTTTTGTCTTAGACTAACCTCTTCCACCTTAAGTAAGCTGTCCAATTCAGCCATGGCTTTAGCCCTTTCTTCATATTCTACACCATTTAGGTCTCTCCTCTTTTCTTCACTATTTCAATTGTGTATTTCTTTCCATTTTATCTCTTGTATCATTGAAATTGATTATGGAGAACTTTTAATTGGTCTTTCACATGTTTTCATTTTGGACCGCTTTTAATTGGTGTTTCACATGTTGTAACCTTTCGCATGTTATTTGTTTCTACTTCACTCCACTTTATTACCATATGAATAATCTCATCATCTTTCCGACCCATCCCTCCAACATTCCATGTGATAGTTTTCAAAGACATTTATGATCTCTGGATTCCAAACTAGAACAAGATCTTTTCTTCCACTTGCCACATGGTATCCACTGTAGTCTCTTTCTGCCTTCAATCTGCTTCTAATCCCACTTTCAGGAGTTTGATTAGTTATACACTGATTGTTTTCCTCTTCTTCAGTAGCATAAGCCTCCATACCTTTTCTGCCTGGTGTGAACTTTTGCCTTCCAAATGATGATCTTCAGCTTGAATGTGTTGTCTGGAGTAATGGGTTCTAAGGTTTGTCCCATACTCACCTCCACCACTTGCATAACTTCGTCTTCTGAAGTCCCCTCATAATCTGAACTATCATAGTTCATATCTGCTTTCAGTCCTTTCTCGTCCACAAGGCTATCACATCAACTGGAATAAATGGGATGTCTAGTTAATTTAGCAAAGAGAAGACCCCTTCTGGGTTACCATCAGTGGTAAATCGTAATAGGTTCCCTGACTCACTTAAGCGTTTCTTTCGATATTCCATGGTAGAGATCACAAGAGCCTCCACCGTGTCCACTTCATCTCCTCTAGTTTTCTTCCTTATCAGTGGGTACCTCCTCTTGTTGTGATGTTATCCTCTGCTGTTCTATATGCATTTTTGTTACTTTCAGAAACCCCCAAGGGTTCGACGACCCTTACATTTCTCCTTCAATAAATTTCTAGGGTTTTTTGTTCACTCTGTGGTCGACCATGTTGACTCATTCCAAGCCCATTCGAGTCCCTGTCTCTTAATGGGTTGTAGGTATCTCTCAGTCCTAGTTCAAAACATTGTTTAGTTGGTTGGTAAGATGGGCTTCTTTTGGGTTATTAATTTTGCACGCCTTACCGTGTCCTTTCTCTTGTTGGGCCTCCAACTGGGTTTGACTCCCTTCTCGATTCATTTGTTCTTTCCCTTTCCTGATGTCGTCACATTCCACCACCTTGCAGACCTGCATAGCTTCAGTCGCCTGACAATCTAGGTTGACCTGCTCATCCGTACCTTCACTTGTACAATGTTACGCGTTTCTCGTTCCCAACTGTATTTTTCGCCACATCATCAATGACTATTGTTATTTTCTTTGGCACCCACCCGACTCTTCCGAAGAAATTTAGTTTCGAACCTAATAAACTCTCCGTCCAACAGGACTATGATTGATGTGGGGATCTTTGAAAGCAGTTTGCATCGCACCCTTATCATAGCTGCTCTTAGGTTTCTAAATCTTCTTCAATCTGGTAAATTTCGTCTAGTTTTCTGAAAGGCTCGGTTATCCTTTCCATGCTCTTTGTGCTCCATAAATCTAAAGGGAGCCCACAGATCTTCAGTTGTAACAGTCAGTTATGAGCATTAAAACTGTGCTTCCATTCGTGACAATATGTTGGCATCCCATATTCACCAAAAGCGCGCCAATCCCCAATAACTCCTCCACCGGCTAAGGAGTTTTTAGTACTGCCCATCCTTTCTGAAGCGCTAAGAGCCTAGGATCGCTTCCAAACCTTGTCTTAAAAGGTTCCACGCCTTAATTTTGCACTTCCAAGTTTCACCATAATTTTTGTGGATGGACTTTCACCACAATTGTGTTTTCCCAATCCATACAAGCAAATCCTGAATGAGACAGGATTACTATTGAAGGGGTTTGTCTGGGTCAATTTTTGAGTGGGTCGTTGTGATTGGTTGAAATGGTTTTGGAGGTGGAGGCTTGGTATTTCAGGTCTCTGAAAGTTATTAAAGCTTTGATGGTGAGAACAGGTGGGTGGTTCGGGTTGAAGTTATGGAGCTTTCTGGACTAGCATACCAGAGTTTGCATGTGTTTTATCTTCGAAAGAATTCTTGAAAAATTGTGTAGGATAGGGTTGTTTGTCTAGTGATTGGGATTATCAGAGTGGTGATGGGTTCTGGGCTGTGAGAGGTATGGGAAACATTAGCTGATTTGCCCATTTGTTTGATGATTCACCTCCTTTGTGACTGTTCATTTGAAAACCTGCACACCCTTGTCGCCAGCGGGATTCTAAGGCTTTTAATATTTCTGCAAGGCTATACCATCCCAAGTTGTTTTCACCTGCCTGTATACAGACCGAGTGCTTAGAGTTACTACCTTTCCAAACCTTATACAATCTTATGTATCCTCTCAATCGTTTCATTATTGAGTCTTTAGCCATATCGACACTTGGTCGCCGTTGCTCCTCAACTCCAATCTTGTGTTACCTTCTGTTACACTGATTTCCTTTACTTGATAGTGTAAGAGTAGTTTTCAAATCCATTAGCACATTCTTCAGAAATTACGGCATTCCATGATAACCAGATCCCTTTTCGCTGATAACTATTTTACAATTACCTGACTTTGCAACTTTAAAGGAATTTCGATCAATCACTAATATTCTCTTTCCTTGCATCGTCTACATCTAGGCTTGTATTTATGTTGGATTTTTTGAAGATTTTGTTATTTCGGTCCTTCCATAGGTTCCATATGATGGCCGTCGGTACCATGTCCCATATTTCCTTCTTCATCTTTGGCTTGTGAATCCCTTCCCAATGTTCATAAAATGGATTGATGTTGTTAGGCCTACACCATTGAGTCGTGAGAGATCCTATAAAGTATGACCATAGGGTTTCTTGATTTCTTCGAGCTTTCTCTCTCTAGGGTTTTCTAAGTCCTCAAATCTTCTTACGGTGATAAAAATTTCTTGGGACTTTCATACTAAAGATGACTAATAATGGAATAGAAAAGAAATCTAGAAGAAAATTCAATGAAACCAACCAGAAAATGAAGCAGAAACTATGAAGGTATGTTCAGTTTTTCAATCAAATGTTAGAATCCACTACCCTAAAGCTTTATTTCGAAATTTCGTGCCAGATTTCGGTGGAAATCTGAGACGAAATTTTTGTAAGTCCATTTTCGTGTCGGTTGCTTGAATTACCGAAACATATGTCGACATTTAACTCCTCGGTTGAGACTTACTAAATGTTATCTAAATGTACTATTATTAATACCTCTGTTTGTCTATTTACATTGAATTTGAGTTGGATATAGACCTGTTAAGTTGTTAATTTTATTTGCCCCACATTGTTCTCCATTTATCTTTATGACGTTATCTAAATGTAGAATGAGTGTAGCCCGCAATTCGGATTTTTTAAGGCTGATATGAAGCCTAAATGGATGCAATAATAACGTCTATCAAATGACTTAGAATTAGCATTAACTTTTACCTGTAGGATGAGAAAGGAAAGGCTGACTATCAAGGCACTTGCTTATGCCCATATCAGCCAACTTCGCGCATAAAGATTTGTCTTTGCCCGCAATTAAGATATTATTAGGTTTTATATCGCGATGAACCATTCCCAAGTCATGTAGGTGGCAGAGAGCCGATGCCATATCCCTACACCAAAGTAACAAAAAAAAATGTAGAAATATGTAAAACAGGCAGTAAACTGAAACATTTATAAATAGCATTTATTAATTAACTTTGTACATTAGGCTCCCTTTTGCAAACCAAGAGATCCAACGGAAAAAGGGGTTGTAACTTGTAAGGTTGTTGTCGGAAAACTTCCAGCGGTTGAGATCGTTGACCGAGAACAAGGGTAAGGACACCTCAGATACCGTACTTCCAAATAAGGTTGGAAGTTGGAACGGATGCAACCTTTGCGAGACAGCAGTCAAAAATGATAAGTTGGAGCTTAGAAGTTCATCTACCACCTAGGATGTCACTAGTGCACGTGGAGTATGGATTCAAAATCATTCAGATAGGGGGAAGAAGGATAGATCACAGTCTAGATTGAAGTTGGATGATAGATCTAACAGTCACAACTCAAAAGGTAAGGAAAGGCTGGATGACTGTAACATGGATGTGGCAACAGAGACAGCACAAAGCGTCACATGAACAAATCACGCAATCAGTCAAGGAGTTGGTGGTAATTAGAAATAAGTGGGCTAAAGAAAGACAATATTTCATCGCAACACCCAAGGTACAATGGTGCAGACCAAATTCCATTAACCAAATGATAGAACAGTGGGATGGCCTTCGTAAAAGGAAGAGTAGAAAGGAAATCTGGGAGCTTATTCCGGCGGCTATTATCTGGAACATATTAAAGGATCGACATAACAAAGTCTTCAAGGATATTAACTACAATACCAAATTAGATGTAGAAGACATTAAAGGAACAGTGTTATTCTGGGCTAAAAGTTTAGATAAATTCAAACACCTTTCCTACATTGATGTGGTTGTAAATTGGGAGGCTTGGGTATCGTGAAAGATCCCAAGACCTAATCCTTATCTTTTTTTTGTACATTCTTTCTTCTTTTCAATATATATTCATTCAAAGTTTAAAAAAAACATTTCTGACTATATATCATACCTTGGTACTGAAGAAAGGAACTGTCTCCCAAATGTATAACCCGAACCAGGGCATATGGGATATAAGGTTGAGAGGGAATTTAAATGATTGGAATACTTAGACTTCTTATTAAAGCAGAAGAACTGTAAAAGGTTTCTAGAAACCTTCTAGTTCAACTTTCGTGTTTTTACTGTTCATGTGATTACAAGATAATTTGTAAATAACTTGTTATGTAGGATTAAGATTCTCTCTCTATATATATACATACATGTATATGTATATTGTATATATGCTGGATTTTATTAGTATGTATATACAGATGTAATAATATGTATATATTATGTTTTTGTATTATGTATAAACTGAAATAAAAAAAAAAACAAATCAGTTTAAAGTCAGACTAACCTCATTAATTTTATTAATGTTGGTGAAGGCTTGTCCCCTTTCCAGAGCTCAATATCACTTTTAGAAGCTTTACACTTGTTAAGTAACTCCTCCAAGTTACATTTACAAAGCTCTAACACGATGTATATAAAATCTTTATCTTGCTTTTGTAAGAACCAACGAACAATATTTGTATGAGAGTCGGCTAAAGTCAAGTGATTAATCTCTTTATCTGCTGTTTTCACAAGAGCTTTAACAAGCTGTTTTACAGCAACTTCACGCCTCTTGTAGACACCCTTATATACAATTGTACCATTACATCCTTCACCAATAACTGACTCAGATACAAACAGCTTCCCAATTCTTTTTCCGTTTACTTGTTCCTTTTTTTTATTCCTTTTAGAATTCTTCTTCTTTCCTTTAGAAACTACCTCAACAGGACTCTCGGTACAGAGTAGTCTAGGAACACCTATGGAACCCCTACCACACAACAACAAAGCAAGTAAGACAACGGTGGCTACAACAACTGCGAACCATAACATGGGTCCCTTCCACTTATACTTAGAAACCTTTGCTCCATCAAGCATATTTGAACTGCGGTCTTGAGCAAGAGGTACTGAAACATTCAAGTAATAATGTCTCCTACTATCATATTCCCTGCACAAAACAACAGATATACAGAAAAGGTTAAACTAAAAACAAAATTTTAAGATAAAAACAACAATCTAATAAAAAATTCTAAAACATGCATTGGATGTATTAAGTATTTTCAAAAACTAACCCTGATAAACTAATATGTGTGGAGATATGAGAGGAGAAAGGAGAGAGAAAGAAAACGCAGATCTTAAATCCATCGGTCATCGGAGCCAACTCGACGGAAACAATGGGAGAGTGAAGATGATAAATCTGGAGAGTAAGAAGTACACCCTAACCTCACCTAGAAATGGGAGGTTTAGTATATCCGAGGTTGGTTTCTACCGTGAATGGGCAATTAATCTCCCTCTAGCAGGTGTCAACAGCTTGCCAACTTCCTTGTACTCTTATCTTCTCAGAGGAAACAAGGAGATGTAGCTAAAAAATGAGTAGATTCAGGGATGGAAACTCATTATGGCTAAGGGAAGCATGAACAATACTCGAGGTGAGTATGTTTGGGCTCATAAGGTGGGAGAACGGAACAATAGCCAGAAGTCAGTCTGCATAACGGCGGGCAGGAATACCAAAGGTTGGATAAAAATGGCCACTTACTTGAAGGACTTTGGTGGTATTCTGGATGGGAAAGTGGGCAGTAAGGATAAGTTAAACTTCGAGAGGGGTGGAAAAGTGGCGTTGTTAGATTCGAGAAAGGAGAATAACCTTGACAAATCCTTCCCACCGATCTTTTATCCATCCAAAGCATCAACCAGCAATGCATGGAAAGGAAGTCATTATGATAGTAATGCAAACAATCAACCATCCAACCCTAAACCATCAAGGAAGGATAATACCACCTACTTTATTAATCCCAGAGTAGAACCTAAGAAACACGTTATTCTTTTCCCCACAAACCTTTATTAAAGGCTGTGATTAACCCTGATCCAGAAGCATCTTCTTCTACCCTTCCTAGAGCAAAAATGGCAGTCAGCGACAATAGAGATATCAACTGGAACCAGACAGTGATACAAGATATGAATCCCCCCTTAGAGGATCCGACTGGGGTTAAAAATGTAGTGGATAGCCTACTCAGCTCCCCCAAAGTTTGGTATCCTACCATTTAAGAAAGGATTTACGATTTTGAGGACGAAGGGAAATACGGATATCCTGTGGGAGATTGAATCAATGCTCCTTCCGAACTACAAAACAACTATGTTTGTTAGGAGGTGGATTCCAACATGCAACGCTATATCTCAAGATCCTAACATCATCTCTGTAAAGTTTTTTAGGATTCCTTTCCATTTATGAAATGTTAAGATCTTTTCAACTTTGGTAGAGGAAGCTGGAGAGCTGTTAGAGATCAACGAAGAGACAATAACTCTAATAACCTCTAGTGTGCCAAGGTGAAGGTTCAGTGTAAACCCGCTGGCTTCATGCCGGAAAAACAGGTTCTGGTTGTTCAAGGAGATATTTTCCATATCTGGCAAACTGAAAACCCACCTAAAAAGTAAATGTACGTAGAGGGATTAGGCAAGGGGATCCCCTATCCCCTCTTCTGTTCCTGCTGATAGCTGAATCTTTGAGTCATTGCCTGAGAGTGGCGGAGGAGAAGAAGTGGATTAGTGGCTTTAAGGTCAAGGAGGATGGGGTAGCAGTAAATCATCTCCAGTTTGCCGATGACACCTTATTCTTTCTTGACGACTCATACCAGTTGAAGGAGGTACTTATCTTATTTGAACTGGCCTCTGGGCTGAAAGTTAATTATTCCAAATCTATGATCTTTCCAGCAATGTCGGATCAGAGCATTATTGCCAATTCTGGTATTTTACTAGCGAATACCTAGGCCTTCCCTTGGGCCAATCTTACAAGTGCAAAGCATTATGGGATCCGGTGGTGGAGAGAGTTAACAAGAGACTCTCGACTTGGAAGGCTAAGACTTTGTCCAGGGGTGGCAAGGTTACTCTAATCAAGATGATCTAAAAAAGACTGCAGATGGAATACGGATTAATGAAAGCTCTGATGTTAGGAGGGGTGATCAGGACAAACAACGTCACAAGGGAGACGATGGGTGCAACGTTCAAAAGTCAAAAGGAAAGGAGAAGGTAGATGAAGGCAATGATGACGCGGCAGTTGCTAAAGAACAGCGTATCATCAAAGGATGAAATCATGACAGCAGTGAAGTAGTTGGTGGATAACACTAATAAGTGGCCCAAGTCAAAACAAGTGTTCAAGAGAAGAAAGGTAGTTAAGAAAGTTTATGGGCCCAAGAAGAAATGGGTTGGGAATACAGGGGAAGGCCCAGTTCTGAAAGCAACACAAGCCAGGGGGAAAGGGAGGAGGGCCAGTAACAGACCTAGCCCAGAACGAGGAGGGCCCAGTAACAACGGAAAGGGGTGAAGAAGAAAAGGGTTGTAAAGAAATCTAGAACATGGTACCAAAATCCACCGAGGAGGACTCAGTGGTATTTCATTTAAACTCGTCGAAAACCCATTCTACAACATAAGAATGCTCTCTTGTAAGTCTATGTAGTATAAACAATGACTTATATTAGCAGTTCAGAAACATAAAGAATTTGAATGCCTCGCCTAACCTGTGATCGACATAGCCAAAGCTCAGCTGATATCTTGGACTGAAGAGGCGAAAGCTAAATAAGTTGGTTACTGCTGCGTAATATTGTATTACTACAGCTCCTTCCCGTAGATCTGCATCACATTATTTTTCCATTAGTACGGTGAAATAATACATCGGAAATACAATGTACACCTAAGCAGTTGGGAGTAGGATCGTCTAGGGCTTCGACAAGAGCCAGTTACTAATCCCAACCTGTCTAAGCCGAGAAAACTTGGACTTCCTCCCAGTCATAATAGAGGAGGGTTGATGGGATGTTTATCCCAGTCAGCCCTTCCTCTATTGGTCGATCTCTTCTAGCGAAGGAGAGATCAAATAGTTTTACTTCCGATATCTATCTTACTTAATAAAATGAAAGTGTTTTTTTCCCATAAGTCCGTTTTAGACAAATCTGCATGTCGCTTTTGTATCACGATTCAATAGAATCAATACATCTAATCAAAATGAAATTGCAGGTCACGGGTAAAATGACTATCCAGAGTATATAGATCTTATGGTTTCTGACCAGCCAAAAGGCAGTAATTTTGGTGGGACTCATCAAGAACATTCTAGTGGGTCGGCTTTAATTCTGAATTTTCCAATGTCAAAACAACTTAGGCTCATACAAATGTAAAAGTGAAGATTATGTGTAGAACAGTTTTTTTTCTTACCACCGAGTGTGTTTGTCATCATCCTCCATTTTGTTCCTCTGTATTTGTATTTTTTCAATTGGGGATCATTAAAAACTGGAGGATATCGTATCCTTCGTTTAATTGCATCTGCTTCTTCATATCTACTCTGGCTGTGCTTATGAAGAGCACTAAAAGAGGTTTGGTTCTCAACCCATTCATATCTACAAAATTTTTGACTTTGGGTTAACAATTTTCATGTTATCCTGTCCGGATATTAGAAGGTCATTTTTTTTTATGTCATATCTGAATCTAACTAGTCAAGGTCTTTGTGAATATGAAGTCCACAATTTATTATAGGTGCACCCAAGATCAGCTTGAGTCAGACATCCCGAGTTAAACAGACACAAATTTTCTTCAGTATGAAGGAAAATACCTTTGTATAATGAGCAAGGGAGTTATTCTCTTTGTGGCAAATAGGGTGATATTTGTATTATGATGAGTTGCATCTTCAAATACTGTAATTGAAGAACCTGATTGCATCAGTAGAACATGGGAAAGAAACATTAGGTCAAAAATCTCACGATATCTAAACCTAAATTATCAAGTAATACATTCTTGATTTCTTAAAATTGACCTAATAAATTTTGGGAAAAGTTACTAACCTCTGATTAATGTTAATTGATCAAAACAGATGAACAAAATGTTCACAAGAACGACAGAAATCCATGACCTCTGAAGCTTCATCTCTTTAGTAATTTCTTGGTCTCAAAGCTCTCTTTCTCTCGGTAACGATTTGTTAAGTTTTACAGTTGCTTGCCGGAATTGTAAACTCCAGTCAAATGCTTGTGGTCGTAACCCAGAAGGCCAGAACCCGTTTCAGTCGAAGAAACTTTGTGGGCCCACTGTTGCCACGTTGGCTACGATCAAATAGGGGAGGGATTTGGGAAATTAGGTCAAATGACCTTTGACCCAATTGACTTTGGTGGAATGACCCTTATTTCTCAAGTTCCTTGAAATGATCCTATTTTTGCCATTTTCTTCCAAGTTTGCCCCTCAATATAAAATCGAGTCTAGATTTTCTAGACACCCGATTTTGATCCAAACCGAGAAACCCCCCCTCTCTCTCTAGAACGAAATTTGATGGGTTCTTAGAATTTTCAAAATCATTCCACCCTTCCCTCTTCAATTTATATGGCATTAATCAATGCAATTGAGTCTCAATCATGAAACATCTTGAATCTTCTCTCCCATTTAGGGTTTCAATTTTAAATCTCTTCTTCTTCATCGTAAATTTCGGCCAAATTTTTACTTGGTTAGGGTGGTTGATTTGTTGAGGTAAGTTCATCTTTGTTATAGTTACCTTATTTCATCTTGATTTTTATTTCGTTTCATACTATATGTTGTTTTGTTTGGTTTTGAATTGATTTTTGATTTATCTAGCTATTGTTCATCTTCCTAGAGTTTTACAACTTCATGATTATCTATTGTTTTAGGTTATGTTTTGATTGTTTATCTAATGTTTAATGTTAAATTCATCTAATATATTGTTAATTTTTCAATTTTTGCTTGGGTTTTACCTTAATCTTATGCATTGGTTACTTTGCTTGACAATGTTCACTATGTGTTTGTTAATAGTCCTCAATGAATGAAAATATTGTTCATGTTTGTTGAAGTTTGTTCTTACTTCATCTTCATTACTACATCTTATGTATTGCTTGATTGTAAATTTACATCTTGAATTCATCTTCCTTAATTGGTGTATACAACAAACATCTTCCTTATTCTTGGACTAGAACCAAATAATATAGATGTCATGACAAATGGTAGAACTTACAAGAATTTATAAGATGAAGTTACTTTTTTTAACACAAAACAAAAGTTCCTCATCTATCTTGAGCATTTTCACAACATTTCCACGACCAAACTAATACTTCAGAACTGTTGTTTTTTACTTGGGAACCTTGCATATGGTGTAAAAGCTGACTTTTGTAATGAAGGTTAATGCAAGTTGCTGCTTAAAACTAAAAAATAATGTGTATAAAGTTCTTTTGTTTATGGTCATCCTTTTCTGCACTAATGCATGTGGTGCTAAGCATAATTCTTGAAAATTTGGATGAAACACTTTTAGGGTGGGAGAGTGTTACTTTTCAAATTGGTACTTCGCTTTTGTCAATTTACATGTTGAATTCATCTTATGTGTTGTCAATTTACATGTTGAATTCATCTCATGTTTGTATGTATTTTGGAAGTTGGTAGTAATTTTAGTACGTACAAATAATGAATTTATCTTTGTTTTGTAGGGTAATTCCTAACAGAATCCGTGAGCATTTGGTTATTTCATGGTGGTAGATTAGAAAAGGAGTTCAAACTGTATTTCTTGATGCAATGCACGGTGCATGCATTTACCACCTTAGTAATAATTTGAAGGCAAAGTTTAAGAAAGATGATTTCCTTTCGTTATTTTTTAGAGCAAGCAAAAGCTACAAAACTTTCAGACCTTAAACGGTTATTTTTGATAGTATGCCACGATTTCTCGATACATGGTGAATGAATTTGTATTTTTGATTTGTAATGTTTGAAAATTTGACCCAAATATCAGAGAAGAAAGATTTAGAGATATTGTCACAAAGATTGTTGTGTCGATGAAGAAAAATTATTTGTGAAATCTCTTAATGTATCTCCAATGAAATATATTCTAATGTAATATGACCGTTTACTTTGTGCACTTTTAATTCTGTTGTGAACTCATTGTATGTATGTGACTATTCCAAGACGTAAATTTATGTTCTTCCATGGTTGTAAAAAAAACTTAGACGGTATTATATGACAAGAGTCTAGACTCATACTACAGGTGTCTAGACTCGGACTGCAGGAGTCTAGACTCGGACTGCAGGAGTCTAGACTCGGACTCCAGGAGTCCAGACTCGGACTCCAGGAGTCTAGACTCGGACTGCAGGAGTCTAGACTCAGACCGTCTCAGTCTAGACAGACCGTCTCAAGGAGTCTTTCAATGTCTACTCTCACACTGTGTGGACAAATCCATAAGAAATTTAAGCATTCAAATTAATATTACTAAATTGTAATAGATATCAAAATAAAATAAGTCGAAGTATTTCCATAGGTGAAGTACTTTGAATTGTCCCCGGAACCATAAAACTCAATTTTGTCAAGCTATTCTTCCTATCTTCACATACTATTTTATTAAAAACTTCATGAAGTTCTCCAAGTGTTTTCCCATCTGATAGAACTTTTTCGGTTTGTTTACCACCAATATACTTTATTTCGTCATTCACATTTTACAATCTACCACCACGGAATAACCAACCGCTAACGGATTCCATTAGAAATTATCCTACAAAACAAAAATAAAATCATTATTTTCACGTATTAAAAGTACTACCAACTTCCAAAATACATACAAAACAAGATTTTATGCTTGAAGATTATTAAGTAATACAAGGAAACACAAGGTCAAACATCAACAAAAAATAGATACATTTAGAAGCTATATATATATAACACAGATTTCATCGAGGAAAGTAAACTTGTATAGGTTATAGTCTAGACTGAGTCTGAACTAGTATAGGTTACTAATATTGAGGACTATTAACAAATCATGTCTAGCATTCTTTCAATTGTTCGTCATGTTACGAATATTTTAAGTGGGATCATTCACAAAAGGTTATCTTATGTGTCGCAAGACATTAATACCTAAAGATATGAATATGGTAGCCATTGAGGACAACTATCAAACACATGAATGATGAACAAACTTCAACAACATTAACAATACTTTCATTCATTGAAGACTATTAACAAACACATGGTGAACATTGTCAAGCAAAGTAATCAATCCATAAGATTAAGGTCAAACCCAAGCCAAAATTGAAAAATAAGCAACACATAAGATGAATTTAACATAAAACAATGTAATCATGTACTTATTACAAGGTAAACCCTAGGAAGATGAACAATACATAAATAAATCAAAACTCATACAAAACCAAACAAAACGACCTATAATATGAAACAAATTAACAATGAAGATGAGATATGGTAAAACCATAACAAAGATGAACTTACCTCAACAAATCGACAAAACCCTAACCAAGTAAAAATTTGGGCGAAATTTCCGATGATGAAGAGATGGGAGAGAAGATTCAAGATGTTTCATGATTGAGACTCAATTGCATTGATTAATGCCATATAAATTGAAGAGGGAAGGGTGGAATGATTTTGAAAACTTTAAGAACCCATCAAATTTCGTTCTAGAGAGGGGGGGGGGGGTTTCTTGGTTTGGATCAAAATCGGGTGTCTAGAAAATCTAGACTCGATTTATATTGAGGGGCAAACTTGAAAGAAAATGACAAAAATAGGGTCATTTCAAGGAACTTGAGAAATAAGGGTCATTCCACCAAAGTCAATTGGGTCAAAGGTCATTTGACCCAATTTCCCGAGGGATTTGGGCATGTCAACGGTAGCTTATCGGATCGGATATAGGCATCCGAATCCGATAAGCTATCTGAATATCCGTATCCGATAATTATCCGACGGATATTATAAATCAATATCCGAATCCGATAATATTAACGGATATCGGATAATATTCGATATCCGAAACTTTAACAAATTTTCAAATTTTTTTCTTTAAATTTTTAACCATTAGATCTAAATAATAAATCTCAACCATACATTTTATATATCATTATGAATAAATATAAAATTTTTTTATATTTTTATATTACTTATCGGATACGAATAGGGAAATTTGGCCAAAACTCCCTAAAAAATTTGAATTTTGGTTAAAAAGGATTTATCAACTTTTTATAGGCTTCAGCTCCCTATGGCATTTTTGTAAATTATCTAATACAGGGAAACGACGAAACTGACCTTAACACGATTGCAAACTAGTCTGCAATGTTCTGCAAACCAAATTGCAAAGCAATGCAAATGAGAATGAAAAGCTCTGCAAACGAGATTGCAAAGCTTTACAAACCAGATTGCAAACCAACGCAAACCAGTTTGCAAAGCAGTGCAAACCAGATTGCAAAGCAGTGCAAACCAGTTTGCAAAGCTTCGCAAGCTAAGATTCTAAGGGCAATTTTGGCATTAGAAATGGGAGTGCTTTTAGAATTGTCCTTCAATCCTTTTTAACCAAACTATATATGGGCTTAAAAAGACAAAAAGATAATTTGTCTTTTTGACAAAAAAAAAACTTGAAATTGGGCCTCCGACCAAATTTCCTGATACGGATATTTATCGGATCGAATATTAATGTATCCGTATCCGATAAGCAGATATCGGATAAGGAATATCCGAATACGTATCCGATATCCGAAATTTCGGATATTTTTTTAAAATTCAAACACGGATGCGGATCGAATGTCGAATATTCGAATATCCATTGACAGGCTTAGGTGGGAGTCGGTACGGGTTGGGTCAGTCGGGGCTTTGAAACTCTCTGTCCATTCGGGACCTCGGGTTTAATCGGACGAGTTATTTAAAAATCATAGTGTCCAATACTCGTCTAAGTCCGTCAAACCTGATGGTGGCCAACGGGTCGTCTCGGATCGAAAATGAACTGACACGACCCGTTTATAAGGCAACAAGGCACGAAACGTCGCGTGTCATGTCGTGCCGACCCGCCATGGGTCAAGCGAGTCGTGACGGGTTTGAGATTTTAAACTCCCAGACCCGTCAACAACAACACGTTAGGAACGGAAACACGACCTACAACCGTTTATGGCGTTCCTACCCTGTTAGAAACGGGTACTTGATTTACAAAAGATTATTGTAATTTTGTTGAAAGTAGTTATTAATTAATAAAATTAACAATTAATAAAATAAACATAGATTATAAAGTTTAAACAACGCTCACAACGTCTAACTTGAAAAATATTTAGTGAATCCTTTTGATACTTTTTTTTGTTTACAAATAAATAAATCGTGAATAGGCCGACAACAGTTGGCCCATAAGACACGACCCGCCACATCAATGGCCTGAACCGGCATATCAATGCTCGGAACGCCACAATAATGGTCATGGGGCGTTTCTGTGCCCAAACCTTGTGGTCCCCCGAAGAACACCACCTTCACTAGTAAACTTGCTACGATTGTCATCCATCGTACCCAAAAAGATTAAATACCTCTTTAAATCTGCAACGTTGCTGACGTCTATTAAGGTCCCCATAACACCGTCGTGCATCTTGATTTGAATAATACCTATTCCTACCACCTTACAGGGAGCATCTTTTCTCATTAAAACCTTACTGCTAATAACCTTATAAGAGGAAAACCAATCTCTATGAGGACATACATGAAACGTACAACTAGTATCCAAAATCCACCTATCTTCCGAAAATAAGCATTGATAGTCAGAATTATAGCTTCATCACATTCTTCAATGATTATCAAGACACTACCATCATCGCTTCCATCTTCTTTGACGATGACTGTCTCCCCTGACTTCTTTCTCAGCTCAGGACAATTCTTTTTGAAGTGTTCCTCTTTCTTATAATTATCGCATCTGTAAATTCTAGGTTTCGATTCAGACCTAGAACGACCCACCCCATTGCTTAGATGCTGCGACTTTTTCCATACAACCAAACTGCCTCCTCACTTGATTTCTTCCATTGATCTTTGTCTCAACTCCTTGTAGTTCAATGATGCTTTAACGTTCTCTAATGTTGTAGTTGTTTTACCATACATAAAAGAATCAACGAAGCTTTCATATGATGGGGACGCAAGCAATAGTACTGCCTTATCTTCATCCTCAAATTTGACATCAATGTTTGTCAAATCTAATAATACCCGGTTGATTTCATCCATATGGTCTTTCAATGAACCCCCTTCTAACATTTGTAAACTAAATAATTTCTACTTCGAATACATAAGGTTAGTTAGGGATTTCGTCATATACCTTGCCTCCAACATACTCGATAGTTCATTGAATGTCGATCTCGTCGTTACTTCCCGCAAGACCTCATTGCTCAAACAGAACAAAATCTGTCCATGCGTTCTTTCCATGAGATTTTCTTTCTCTTCTTCTGATAACGATCTAGAAGTGCTTCCTTCTCGTCCAACGTTTTTTGCAAACCCTGTTGAACTAATACAAATCGCATCTTGATCTTTCAAAGTTTAAATTGCATCGAACTTTGCCTATCTTGTATTTCGCATTATAGAATTCCCAAAACCAAAACTCAGATACTAATTTGTTGTAGTTGTTTTTTAATAATTGTTGTGACTGAATCGAGTAAACCAACAAAATTAATAGGAAATAAACAATCAAAGACAATATAAGAGATTAATGTGGTTCAGTTGGTGAGACCTACTCCACGTCAAAAATGGCGCGATGATTTCCATTATAATAAGCAAAACAAGTTATACAAGAGATTCGTGGGAATCCAACATTAAGATATCCCTAGGTTTGTAGTTTATATAGCACTAAAACTTTAACCCCATCGAAACACTAGCCTCACCGACTTTCTCTATCTAATTCTACAGAATACATGGATAAGGATAACTCTAATAACTGACACAATCCCTCCTCAGCATACTAGCTCAGCCTTGGAGCCCTGCCTTGCATACCAGCTCCGCTTAAGAGATCATCCATACTAACGGGTCCAAAATTCTGTGTCGAGATCAAATGGGTTAAATATCAATCCATTTCAAGACACTTTCAACAAAATACTCCAACCTCTATGGTAGCATTTAAATGGGTGCAGTATGACGTTTGAGTTTGCCCGGAATGTCCACCTAATGAAGTTGTAATATGTCGTTGTCGATTCAATTAATGTTGGAGTCGTTTCTAGTGTTGGAATTGAAAATAAAGTTGGAGTCGAGTCCGGAACTTTTGGTGTTGAACTTGATGAACCCCGAATCAATTTTTTTTTAAAATCTTTCTATAGTTGATATTTAGACTTAAATACTTGATTACATGATGCTGATGACGATGATGATGACGATGATGATGATGATGATGATGATGATGATGATGATGATGATGGTGATGATGATGATGATGATGATGATGAAGAAAAATGATTTTGGTGTGGTTTGAGATGAAGTTTATAGAGTTATGGTGGGACTAGATCCCAATACCTTGGACTCCCTTCCGCAATCTAAGACTAACACTCATACCATTAAACTAGCCATCAATAGATTTGGATGTTTTCACAAGATTAGTTATATCTGTTATATTAAAACAGGTCGGTCGGTTATCTAGGGGATAAGTCTGGCCGTCCATTTTATTTTAGAGCTTTGGTTGGAGCCTGACCCAACGGACGATAATTGATGAATAAAAACCGTTTAAACACATTTTTGTAATTACATAAATATTTTTGGGGTAATTAAGTAAAAGTAACCCACCTTTAGAATAGAGAGAAAAAACGGGAGGTTGTGCCCTCAAATCTCTCCACTAATCCTCACGGTTATCTTCAAGAGTAAATTGGTTTTGAAAATCGGTTTTGAAACTCCCTGTATTTATGTCAAAATTTATTCTAAAAATTCTAATATTAAAAAATTGTTCACGAAGAAACTACTTTTTCAAAAAAGAATTTCAGAAGAAAATAAGAAATATTCGATCTAACGGCGTTAGCCAAGAGGGATCTTCCCCGTCCGTAGGACGGAGAGGAAACCTAGTATATATATAGCTAATCCTTTTTGAGAGATAAAAAAAAACAAATTACTACTGTTAAATTTTTTTTTTGAGGATGCACGGCATACCCCTTGGATCTGTCCCTGATTGGCCCCCAATTAAGTAATAAAGGTATGCATTTTTCATTGAGTACTAACTATACATCTCATTATATAAGCTCTAATTAAATACATGATCACCAGTAATATAATATAACACTACCTCTGGGATAATCACCATTATCTCTCAAATGGTTGCAGCTTGTGGTTTATAGATGAAAGAATGAAATAAGACTTGAACCAACTTTCCTTTTTAAGTTAGAATTCTTGGAAACGGTAGAATCAGTGACATGAGTTGCCATTAATGTTAAATTTAGAAAGAATTAATGGCTTCTTATGTGCCCCCAACACCACATGCTAGAGGTCCCAAAATATTGGAACAAAAACGAAATTAAGTCGCCAAAACAAAACCTTAAAATAAACAGGAAATTGGGCCGGAGGCCCTATTTCTTGTATTTTTTTTGTTAAAAAGACAACCCATCTTTTTAACTAGCTAGGCCCCAAGTAAGTTATAAAAATAGGCTTGAAGGACATTTTCAAAAACACCAACTTTTTAAGAGTCAAAAATACCCTTCATTCAATTAGAATTACCTAGTAATAATCTAACTAATAAATCAGGAATTTGAGTTTTTCTCATGAACGAACCGAGTTGGATTGTCGACGCCGATTAGAATTTCTGGGGTTTGAATCGATTTTGGCTATAAGATAGGTTGATGTTTTAGGTTTTGGTGATTTAATCTATTTGCTTGTTGTTTGAAGAGGCTTTTAAGGGGTTTGATTTAGTTTTTGGTTCTAAATTCTAGAGAGAGAAAGTTTTATATACTTTCAATGGAAGGAGAATTTGATAGTGTTTCAAGGTATAATCCAACTTCTTCATTGCTTTATTTTCATTGAGTTATAAATGATGGATGACAATTTGTTAGTTTTGATGCTTATGTTCAAAATTATTTCTTGGATTTATATGGAAGTTGTAAAAGTATAGTTGATGCAAGAAATGTGTTTGATAAAATGCTTGAAAGAGATGTTGTTGCTTGGAATGCAACGTTAGTTGGTTATACAAGACTTAGGTTGGTTGAAATAGCTATAAAGTTGTTAGATGAAATGTCTGTGAGAAATATCTTTTCTTGGACAATCATGATTGGTATTTATGTTCAAATTGAGAATTTCATGAAAGCTTTGGAAGTTTTTCGACCAAATGTAAAATGATGGTGCTAGAGCTTATAAAATGACTATTGTGAATTTGTAAGGGTTTTAGCTAGTTTTTCGATACAACATTCTATTAGACAATATATAATAATTTGTAACAAATTTCATGTTAAAACAATTCAAAAACTAATTTGCAAACCATTTGCATGACATTGCAAGGTGTTTGCAAGGCTCTGCAAGGTGTTCGCAAGGTTGTGCAAGGTATTTGCAAAAATCATGCAAGGTGTTCGCAAGGCTCTGCAATTTGTTTGCAAGGCTATCCAAGGTGTTTGCAAGGCTCTGCAAGGTGTTTGCAAGGCTTTGCAAGGCAGTGCAAAGTGTTTGCAAGGCAGTGCAAGGTATTTTCTTAGACTAGGGTTAGGTTGGTCTTTTTACTGAAATTGAAAATTACATAATTGCCATCAGGGAGGTGAAGCCTAAAAAACTTTGATGAATCCTTTTTAACCAAAGTCATAATTTCTTAGGGTGTTTTGGCCAAATTCCCCTAAAATAAAACTAGATCTGATCTCTAAGGACATGTTTGTTCAGGACCATAATACCCCTCAGTTTAGGAAATCACGTAAAACCCTGTGAAATTTTCGTAATGTATAATGAAAGCATAATGCATTATGACAAAATTTTATTTTGTTCTTTAACTCAAAATCGTTTTTTCTATTATCTACTACATACAACTAGACATGGGAATGTGATCGTCCCAAAAAGAGTACCCCACAAGTATAGGGGAGTCAAGTAATAAAACACGGTAAGACCAGGATCGATCAGCACAGGCTAGTCAAATATATCCTTGATCTAAAACTAGTAATAATAATAAGAATACTTTGATTTTGGTGATGATGGTGAAAACTAAGAAACAAACAAATAAATCGAGTGGCTGAACAGGTAGAAAAAAAACTAGAGTTTCCGAATCCACCTTGAACTATGATGAATAAATTCACATATACCTGACATGAATATCTAATTTTGTAACTCAATATTTGGCACCATTATCCAAATATCGGAAGATGTATCTTTTCAAATGAACATACTCAAGAAATAACGAATTAAATTATTTTGGTTAAAACATAATAACGATTTAATTATTGACTAGCAATCATTAAGCATAGATCATTAAAAAAAGTTTTATAAATCCGACATATCAAATCAAAAGAATAACCAATGAAGAAAATGTTAGTTTTTTTTTTAATAAAGCGAACAGTTTTGTCTAAAATAAAGCACCAATATAGATAATCATGAAAAGAGAAAAAAGAATTTTATTAAATCATGTCTGGGTTTCATCTTTTACTCTAGATGGAGGATTAGAAACACATGTTTATAATGATCAACATAAATAAATTGATTACGAGAGAAGAAAGAAAATAAAATACCTACAACACTATGAGAGGATTTTTCGTTGAATCTTATTGTTATTATGCATTTTCAGATGATCTGTGTGATACACACACCTTCCACCAGCTCGACATATTAACCGACAATGATATTTGTAGTTGTACCAAATCAATCATTGTTCGTTCATGAAACTTTTTTGTAAATCTCAACCTTCGAATCATTTTAATTGAAGATCTACTGCAAAATTATTATTTAAACTTTATCAATCCGATTTTTCATCGACTTGGAATGACATTGTGGTTGATTGAGATCAAAGAAACAAAAACGAGGCAAACAGTGATATTATTAAGAAAATTTCACTTACCTTGAGATTCCAGTGGAATTTCATCATTGTGGGAAAAATTATTCAAGAAGCACCACCAATGAAGTGTGCACATCAAAGTAGAATAAATTCGCATTAGTCGATGATTTGCAACATTGAGTTTGATAACCCAATTTGGGCTAAAGTCACAATGATTCTATAGGCGCTTCATCAAATTGAGGTCCTAAATTTTGTGGCCCAAAGCGAGAAATTGTCCTGGATAGGGTATCCACTTTCCAGAAACTGAAAAATAAATTTATATTAAATATTAGTGACGTCATCGACGGTACTTTAAGGCACAACCTTTTTGCATAGCCAAAAGGATCGCTATTGCAAAGGGTATAGTGGCGCCAAATCTTGTAGACACTACATATGTCTATGTTACACATTAAAAGTAAACGGTAATATTATTTATGGCGGTATGTAGTCTCTTTGGATAACATGGACGGTATGAAATTGTTGTTAGGTTAATCCCACATTGGTTGTGGAAGGGGCAGGGGGTGTGTTAATAAGTGTGGGAGAAGCCTTACCTCTTGATCTAGCTTTTGGAGTGAGAGAGGCCCAAGACCACCCAACACTGTTCTCATCTCTTTTTGAGGCCCGAGAAAGAAGGGAAAGAGATGAGACAGACAGAGAGAAAATCTTCTCAGATCATATTTTTTCAGGTTAGAGATAGAGATCGAGAGAGATGGGACAGAGAGAGAAAATCCTCTCAGATCATATTTTCTCAGGTGAGAGAGAGAGATCAGAGAGATGAGACGGAGAAAAAGTGTTGAAGATCAAGAAAATCCATATAGAAGATAATACTTCAAATATGATACCATTGCCCAAAGGCAGCCATGAGCTATGGGGTAGTATTGTCAGCTTGGGGATGGTGGGTCCTTTTCATAAGTCGGGAGGGGGAGTTTGTTGGGGTCCCTCCTTATATAAAAAGGATTCGTGAGTGAAATAGGATTTTCCCTATTCCTTTTTTGAGGTGAAATAGGTTTCCTATTTCAAGCCTAAAAAAGACTCTTATCAATAGTAGAATATCTCCCTAATTATCATTATAAAATGGAATGGATGGGAAAATATTATGCATACCTTCTAGTCAGAAAGTATCCTCCCAGTTGGGAGGTTATCAGAGAATCCTTTCAGATGATATCCTCTCAGATTTACTAGGAGAGGATTTGTTTCGAATATGATTGTTAGTGGTGAATTCTAATATCCTAGATTTACAACCTAATAGTTTTCCAACAATTTTATCTTGTTTCTTTAGTTTTACTTTTTAAGTCTTCAAATAATTTCTCAAAAACCAACTATTATCTCTCCTAGTTTATTAGTTAATTTTAGGTTTTGGTTTAATTCTAAACAAATCCTCGTGGGATCGTCTTCGTAATACATACCATATTCACGTACGGTTCGTGCACTTGCGAGTTCTAATTTGGTCTATTTGCTTATTATTTAGGTTGAGTAGATTTCACATCAAGTTTTTATGAGTACGTAAAGTGCTCCATTTTTGGGCTTTATTTTGTACGTGTTAATTTTGGTGGAATGAATTAAGTTACGTGGTTTTGTAGGAAACTCTCAAAAACATAAAGAAGTCACAAATTATAGGAAGGTGATGAATATTGAATCCGTTTCAAAAGATTAGTTGATACGAAGTGCGTTCTGGAGTTGTGGATTCTATAGAGGGACAATTCTGGATTCTTAGGGAGAAGAAGAAAACTTACTTATTCCCCACGTGAATTCAAAGGAAGAAATAGCCTGGTTGTTTAACTTGTCTGGGGCTAGTAGCATATATCTAGAGTGCTATTAGCACTTCCACCCATTAGCCTTCTTACCACAGCAGATCCAATATTGAAGTGGTCAAATACCAAGTTTGACCCGACCATGATAAAGTCGGCTATGAGCGGGGTATTTTGATAGAGTCGGTTGGGCAATTTATTAAGGAAGTTTCCAATTTAATTATTTTGCCCAATCTATAAAAGGGTCCAACCCATACAATTAAAGAACACAACTCCACACACCAGTATCGAGTACAACTTTAAAGTAGCAACACAAGAGACTCATTAGCTTCATTTGGAGTATAATTTTGGGAGATTCTTGAGTTATAATTGAAGACAAGTTTTGAAGAAAGACGGGGAGTAACGGGGTTCATCAAATAGCAATTCGGTTTTATCTTTCTCTCTTTTCTTTTCTTATACTTGTCTATTATTAATTGAACCATGTATTTAATATCCATGGGTTTCTAACTCTTCCGCTAGGATAGAGGATGAAACCCTAACATGAGTATTTGAAATTCTAATATCATATTTATTTTATTGTCTCTTTTAACGTGCCTTAATGTTTTTAAAATTAATCGTACTTCGGTTAGCCTAAGAAACTAACAACTTGGTTCTTAATTGCATGATATTCTAAGTGAAGTGGGTTATGGGTTTAGTTAATTGAGAAAGGTCTTTTATTATTTTATCTTCCAAAAATTGAAGATTGATTTCTAACAATTTTTGAGTTATCAAAGAGGGATAATAATATGAATTAGATATTAGATTCGAATGTGATTGTTAGTATCCTATATTTACCATCCTATAGTTTCCTTCAATTTTATCTTCTTTTCTAAGTTTCAATTTTATTAGTTTTTCAAATACTTTCTCAATATCAACTATTTTTTCTCTTAGTTTATTAGTTAGTTTTAGGTTTAGATTTAGTTCCGAACAAGTCTTCGTGGGATCAACCTCGTAATACGTGCCATATATACATACGATTCGTGCACTTGCGAGTTTTAATTCGGTCTAGTTAGCCTAGTAATTAGGTTCACTAGATTTCACATGAAGTTTTTGGCGCCGCTGCCGGGGATTTGGTTTTAGGAATTGTTTCTAAATTTGGAATTGATTTTTAAACTAGTTAGTTTAGGAATTTATTTGCTTTCTAAAAAAAAATCACAAATATATTTTATTTCTTGATTTTTACTTTTTTGGGAACATTCTAAATTCGGGTTATTTGTGATTGTTTTACAGATTTTGGCAAGAGGCAGAAAAAGGAAAGAAGAAAAAAAAGGGAAAGTTGACAGTGTGAAACAAAAGCAAAAATCCACGAATATTAGAAATTTGTAGTATAGATTTTATTTTTTGGAAACCTTCTTTTTAGGTAGTCTAGGAAGTAATTTTTGTTGTAAAATTGTTTTGACCCAAATTTTGGGCACAAGTTGTAAATAGTTAGGAAAGAAGGACGACAAGTATAATCTTGTCTCGGCCCCTCAGTTTTGTACACTAACAAAGGGAGTTGGCCGGTCGAGTTTACTACAACCGATTCATCCCCCGTCAAGAACGGGAGGTACGTTTTTCTATCACCCACGAATCTCCTGTAAGTGGGTTTTGTGATTGCTCTTGTGTGCATAATTGCTTGAGGAACTGCGTGGTTTGGTCGTTTAGTAAGGGCATGTAGCGCCCTGACCTTCGAGTCGGAGAATCGGACGAATTGGATCGTCAAACAAAGCTAGCAATTTTCAATAGTTGGTTTCGAGTATTTATTTCAGTTGATTCAGACAACTCATTTGATATATCTCGAGAAATAATAGATTTTGACTAGTCACATGTAAAGACCGAACATGGTTTGACTATCGTTTCGTGTTCGATAATTTTCTTCGGTATCGAAATTAACGGGACCACATAGTTTCTTCATGGTTAGTTGTGGGGTGAAAAAGGGAAGAAAAAGTTAAAGCGAGGGTTATTAAGTAATTGATAAGAGTGGAATTAGTTGGCCATAAGATTGGAGGGACGGGTTTAAGAGGTATATAGAAATTAAGGACTCAAAAGAAAATTAAATGGCATGGGCACTTCAAACCGGGACATGTGGCACCCAAAACCAATTTGGTTGGTTTAAAAGAAATCCAATTTATGTTGTCTTGCATGCAAGAGGCGTTTTAAATGGTCCCACGTCATCCCCATCCTTGTATATCCATCTCCATCCTTTACCAAAGTGATTTCTAAACAAACAGCAAGTGTTAGCCGTGAGAAATAAAAAGGGTTTTTGTCCGTGGGTTGGTGTTTGATTTCCTTCGTCGGTTTCTTCGCGTTCGGTGGTCGGAATTCGATGAAACTTCTTCCAGGTAATTGTATTCGACTTGCTCTACATATCTATCCGTTCAGAATTTTCTATTTCGTTCGAATTTGATGGTTTTAGGATAGCTATTTCGAATACTGTATAGTTGTACTAGTTTCTTTTGGGTTCATGATTTGGAGCAGTTATTCTTTAGTTTCGTCGAATGATTAATGTTCAGGATCATGTTTAGGATGTTATGAACTATTTTGGGGTGTCCGTATATAGACGGGGTGCTGCCGAATTATTTTTCGGGTCGAATTTTATATTTTGAATAGTTTTGGAAATGAATTGGAATAGAGATGGTTACCCGAACTATGTCATATTTCACATAAATGGATAGGTTGAGTTATGGATTCGTAACACTAGGTTCATTTCATGATTTGATAGTTCAAGATTCATAGTATTTGGTTCATTATATAAATTGTCAGCTTATGGGATATCGGAAATGAAAAATAGAGTTTATGGGAAGTTCGTTGGTTGGTTTGTATGAATTTCAGGTATCTGGCGGAATGTTTCTGTGATCTCTATAGTGCCGATAGGACATTCTTAGTCTAGTTCATTCATTTTATGCATTCGTGCTCTGCAAGAGGACTCTTGACAGTTATGTAACTGTCAGTTGACCGTTTTGTCCTTTCATATTTCAATAGGACTAATGAACTGCAACAGGGAGCTCGAGGAGAAGTGGAGCTTAGTCAGGAGCACCATTGGAAGCGCAAGAAGAGGTAGGATCCTATGAATCTTACTTGGAGCACGGGTATTCCCCGTTTCACCATTATATATATAGTCATTTTTCTTCTTTTTTATAGTTCTCTAGTTCAATTTATGATATGATATGGTATGATATGTATGTAAGTTGTGTGCTCTATGTTATGGATGTTTCTCTTTTCAAAACAAATTGGTTTTTTCCGAAAATGATCACATGGAGGCGGAATCGCTTGATCTGTGAGATCGTTTTGTGAATTGTAAACACGTGGTGGCGGAATCGCTTGAGCTACGTGTATAACATGGAGGCGGAATCGCTTGATCTGTGTTACGTGTATTGATTGTTTGACGCCGGGCATCAGTTGGTCCCCTTGTTTATATTTCTGTTATGGATTAGCCATGAATTCATGTTAAGGGTTACACTCGGTGCGTTGGCCAGCCGTTTGGTAACGACCATTCTTGTTTACCCGGAATGGGGTCCGAGAGAGATTGGGAGTTGGGGTATTCCGACCCTTGGAGTGATTAGGGGACTGACCAGTGCCATGTTTGTTTATTTATTCTGCTAAGCCACTGGTAAGTGTGGTTTGAATTCTGTAATGTCTTGTGTTTGATACGTACAATGTTTCACCGAACCGAAAGAGGGTGTTTACCCAAGTTTTCTTAAAAGAAAATACTTAATCCCTGAAAGTGAAAACTTGTAAAAGCTTGGCTTTAAACAGGGTTTACCCTACCTTGAGCCACAAGAACGCTCTTCTCCTTCGGTTGATGGGACTTGTTAGGAGGGCTCTGTTCTTGTAGCTTTGGGAGCCTATCAGATCATTTAATATTATTATAGGTTCATGCATATGTTTGGGTATTCTTCGAATGGTCAATGAGTTACCTTGCGAGGAAGCGTCAGATCTGGCCGGAGATAGGACGCGCCTCAAGACGAGATAATTGTATCGCCGTGGGTATATGGCTCTACTAAGCGACGATACTCTTATAGTCGTCTGGGTAAGTCATGACATATTCTAAGCGTATCATTGTTTGGGTGAGATTTACTATTCGATGCGTATTGAGATCACAAGCCAGCCCGATGGGCGATGATGACGAAGGGAGAGTTACGGAAGCTCTTACCGGGGTATTACGTGGATCCATGTGTACACTGCAGTAGTCAAACGTTCGATAAGGCGCCGCCTGCCTACGCACTAACAAAGGCCTACCGGTTCTTCCTAGCCGAATAGTAGGTGACCCCGACTGAGGGCGTATTCAGTCGTGATCTTGGTAAGCTAGAAGAACTATCTTGCTATATTGCTTTGCTTCATGTGCATATTGACTCTGTATATATGTAACACTTATAACTATTGATATATTAAAATGCTGATGTGTGTGGTGCGGGTAGGATGTCTAGGTATCCTACTGAGATGACCTTCGGGTTATCTCATTTCTATTTGTTGTTGTTCAGTTGCAGGTATTGGTGACCCGGAGTGACATAGTTTACTTCGACGGTTCACATTATGTAAGATTGTAATTTCTATTATATTTTCAACATAATCACAACGTTAATATTATATATGTATCATCTAGAATAGTTAGGATCGTTCTCTCACTTGTTTGCGATTGTACACATGTAAATAGTATGCACATTATCACTTTTTATTTGATGCTATTGTTATTTAGAAGTTTGTGAGATATGTATGAATGTTTGACAGGTTTTTCAGGTCTGATATGTTCAATTTATAGAGGAGACTCTGTCCAAATTCAGTCTCTTTTGTGACCTATTCATAAACATGAATTCAAGTTGTTTTTCTCTTTATGAAAAACTATTTTGGGTTACATATTTTCCGAGCATATTTTCAAAAGGTTTAAACTATATTTGTTTTTCCGCTGTGTTTGTTCTTGATTTGTAACCCGTGATGAGAGTTTTGGCTTGGGTTTATATTTGAAACTGGTTTGAGTTAGTATTAGACCGAGTTTCTTTTATAAACTGCCGGGCAAACCGTGATTCGGAACACGGGGCGTCACAGTTGGTATCAGAGCATGAGTACGTGCATTGGGCCGACTGGCATCAGAAAACTATTCTGTGTCATAATGGGTGAGGTAACTAAAAACACCAAGGCTTGATAAATTCGTAAAAGCTACAAGATAAAATATGAAAAGATAATAATATTGTTGATTTTATTTTGTTTTATTTGAGATTTTAAGATTTTGATTTTATCTTTGCTGACTTTTATGTGCTCAGCACATCTGAGTCAGGCCTACGTGAAGGTCCCACTCAGATATCATAATGTGAGTAAGGTTCCTTTAACGGTAGGTCACTTACATTGTGATTTTGTTATGCGAGCACATTGCCTGCAGAAGATAGTGGTGGCGATCAACCAAGCATTACTGAGGTACGAATTGCATTCATGTTAGGCTTAGGTTCATATCATTGGTTGGTTGTGGATAGACTTCTCTGATTTTCGATACTTCGATGTACTCTGAAAAGGAATATTTGGTGAACGGTTTACATTGGTCGTTTGTTTCCTCGATTATTGTGCAAGGTGGTACAAGTGGCCGATCAAGGATTGTTTCCTCGATTATTGTGCAAGGTGGTACAAGTGGCCGATCAAGGATTGATAAAATGGTTTGGTATAAAGTTTTGGGCAGGGCGGCATATTGATGTTGTGAAAGTATCAAAGACAAAAGTGTCTGAGGAGGTTAAGTGTAGTTGACTTTTGACAGTATACAAGTTCACAAAGATCGACAATAGGAAATTATTAAGAACTTTACAAGACGAACATTGATATATCGGTTGATTTAGGACAAGGATAGTGAACTAGTACGCTAATCTCCATAGTAGGACAATTTGGAAATCTGCAACGACTCCGAGGAACCAAAGCAACAAATGGTGTTAACGACAAAGTGTACGACGACAATAACTTTGGGCAGCAAAGTTATGGATTAATATGTGTGGTCAACGTGTTCGATACAGATGGACTTGTGGTACAATTTTTTTGAGCCTAAGTCACTCGAGCAGGTGATTCTCATATGAAGACATTGCCAGGAGTAATTAACCTAGGTGAATCGGTAATATGAGAAATGCCATCGAGTAATGAAGAAGCTGCAGACTGAACCACTGAAGAAGTATTCTGATTATAATGGTATGACCACAACGCTACGAAGGATTCACTAGATGAGAAGATGAGTCAGACCTTTTATTGTGGATATCGGGGTAGTTGTACATATTCCTTCATCTATGAGCTTCGAGCAGATCATTCACAGAGTTGAGGTTTACCTTGATCGATTTGTTTCGAGCATGTATTGTTTCAGTTTGACTACAGGTAATGTATGGTCTGGTTAAGAGAGAGTTATAAGGTAGAGGCACGTACCTTTTATTGACCATAATTGTTGGTGGTGAGATTCAGGGACATCAGACACATAATCTTATTGAGAGAGACTACTTCACTGAATGGTAGTTCGTCACCTGGAAATAGTAGATGTGTTGGTTTTCAGATTTATAGATGTGGCACAGATGTCAGTTATGTCGGGATTTCTAGTCAGTTGTCAGGGTATACCAGTGAGAGGGATACTTCTCAGGGGTCATTTCTTATCAGTCACATATTTTATCTTAGTTGGTCTATATATGAAATGGTATTCTCAAGGCATATATTGAATGTATATGATATCGAGCCTGATCTTTCTGAACAGTGGATATCTTTTCACATAAGAATATTATGGTTTTTATTAACAGTTCTGTTTAGAGTCGGAGGAAATATGGTCTAGCAGGTTAATGTACGTGATTGCATTATATTGGTTCAACGAGATACTTCGATATTCGAGGTTATGTGGATTAAGATAATGTTAGGTGTTAGAAGTATTGGGGATTGAAAAGTTATTGCAGAATTATTCGAGGGTCGGTTTATCTTTGACTTGTATAGATATTGTAGTGGTCTTCTATTTTCATTTTATCGTCTTATCCACAACAACTATATTTTCTTTGGGATTATAGTGTCGACGCCAAAATCGACTTGTATATATTATAGATGCCCTTAATCTTTATTTTCTTATATTATGGGCAACAATATTTTCTTATATTATCGAGAATGGTATTTTCTTTGAGGATGTGGGATTAACGACATATTATTCTTATTTATAGGTTATAGAGGTCTTCATTCTTTATTTTTTTTTATATCGTGGCCAATTATAAGGGTCATGTGGTCAGATGGAAACTGGATTTCATTGTTAAGTTATTCTGATATCTTAGAAATTGCTTCAGAGTATGAGTTTGATGTAAGAAGAGGAAACATATGTGCCAAATTATTCTATGGTTGCACATATTAGTGTTTAACCTCATTTTCACCTCATAATGTTGTAGTTCTATAGAAGAATTCAAGATATAAAGGGTTGGATCTAGTTTGTTTATAGAGTTTAACCAGCTTGGTTTTTGTTAGATGCAGTGAGTTTGTGACTTCAGAAATGATATAGTTTTTCTTAAGATCAGAGTTGGTAGATAGAACTGGGCAAAAGAATAGAAAATGTTGGTTAGTTGTCTTCTTAGCATATAGTCAGATTATAACATCGTAGTCGCTGATTAAAATGGGATCGAGAGATTACTTATCAAGGGTTTATTGCATTATCTAGTGAATTGTTAGATTTCTCAGATTTTAGTGTGGACTACTTTGGGTAAGAATTCGAGAGTTATTTTGAATGAGGGAGTTATTTACAGGGCTGCCAGATTGAATTTTATATCCATTTCTCCACAGGTGTTTTACGAGAATAGACTATTCAGATATTAGAGTATATGTAATATGTCTTTTGTTCGAACCGACAGAGTATTGTGGCGCAAGTATTTTCATGTGTCAGTGTTTTCTCACAACAAAACCAACACTCAATTTATTCTCATCAGATGATGTCATTTTGAGTTTTTGTTTGGTAGCTTGTGTTTGTCATCATTTGCAAGTTTGAGTTGTAGATCTTCTTGGTTCAGATTGGTAAAGGGACAATGAAGTTTTATTGTTCATCAACAGAGACTCTCCAGTGCTAGGGAGAACTCTCTTCTTATGTCAAAATGTCACAATAGAAAAGTTCTGGAGATTCTGACTTTGGTGAAATACCATTAGGAATAAGGGAATCTTAAGAAATTTACAGGTTACAGAAGTTTGGGTTGGAGTCAAAACTGATTGTTGTCTTGGTTCGAGTCTTGTGACGGGTTGTGTTGCTATTGGCAGATGTTGTTTCATTTTCGACTCTCTTCGAATTTCGAGGACGAAATTTCAATTAAGGGGGGTAGTATTGTAGCGCCCTGACCTTCGAGTCGGAGAATCGGACGAATTGGATCGTCAAACAAAGCTAGCAATTTTCAATAGTTGGTTTCGAGTATTTATTTCAGTTGATTCAGACAACTCATTTGATATATCTCGAGAAATAATAGATTTTGACTAGTCACATGTAAAGACCGAACATGGTTTGACTATCGTTTCGTGTTCGATAATTTTCTTCGGTATCGAAATTAACGGGACCACATAGTTTCTTCATGGTTAGTTGTGGGGTGAAAAAGGGAAGAAAAAGTTAAAGCGAGGGTTATTAAGTAATTGATAAGAGTGGAATTAGTTGGCTATAAGATTGGAGGGACGGGTTTAAGAGGTATATAGAAATTAAGGACTCAAAAAGAAAATTAAATGGCATGGGCACTTCAAACCGGGACATGTGGCACCCAAAACCAATTTGGTTGGTTTAAAAGAAATCCAATTTATGTTGTCTTGCATGCAAGAGGCGTTTTAAATGGTCCCACGTCATCCCCATCCTTGTATATCCATCTCCATCCTTTACCAAAGTGATTTCTAAACAAACAGCAAGTGTTAGCCGTGAGAAATAAAAAGGGTTTTTGTCCGTGGGTTGGTGTTTGATTTCCTTCGTCGGTTTCTTCGCGTTCGGTGGTCGGAATTCGATGAAACTTCTTCCAGGTAATTGTATTCGACTTGCTCTACATATCTATCCGTTCAGAATTTTCTATTTCGTTCGAATTTGATGGTTTTAGGATAGCTATTTCGAATACTGTATAGTTGTACTAGTTTCTTTTGGGTTCATGATTTGGAGCAGTTATTCTTTAGTTTCGTCGAATGATTAATGTTCAGGATCATGTTTAGGATGTTATGAACTATTTTGGGGTGTCCGTATATAGACGGGGTGCTGCCGAATTATTTTTCGGGTCGAATTTTATATTTGGAATAGTTTTGGAAATGAATTGGAATAGAGATGGTTACCCGAACTATGTCATATTTCACATAAATGGATAGGTTGAGTTATGGATTCGTAACACTAGGTTCATTTCATGATTTGATAGTTCAAGATTCATAGTATTTGGTTCATTATATAAATTGTCAGCTTATGGGATATCGGAAATGAAAAATAGAGTTTATGGGAAGT
Organism: Eschscholzia californica; assembly: GCF_041429995.1. Taxonomy (NCBI): domain Eukaryota; kingdom Viridiplantae; phylum Streptophyta; class Magnoliopsida; order Ranunculales; family Papaveraceae; genus Eschscholzia; species Eschscholzia californica. Next base: position 43,641,020 of record NW_028238198.1, read on the forward strand.
TCGTTGGTTGGTTTGTATGAATTTCAGGTATCTGGCGGAATGTTTCTTTGATCTCTATAGTGCCGATAGGACATTCTTAGTCTAGTTCATTCATTTTATGCATTCGTGCTCTGCAAGAGGACTCTTGACAGTTATGTAACTGTCAGTTGACCGTTTTGTCCTTTCATATTTCAATAGGACTAATGAACTGCAACAGGGAGCTCGAGGAGAAGTGGAGCTTAGTCAGGAGCACCATTGGAAGCGCAAGAAGAGGTAGGATCCTATGAATCTTACTTGGAGCACGGGTATTCCCCGTTTCACCATTATATATATAGTCATTTTTCTTCTTTTTTATAGTTCTCTAGTTCAATTTATGATATGATATGGTATGATATGTATGTAAGTTGTGTGCTCTATGTTATGGATGTTTCTCTTTTCAAAACAAATTGGTTTTTCCGAAAATGATCACATGGAGGCGGAATCGCTTGATCTGTGAGATCGTTTTGTGAATTGTAAACACGTGGTGGCGGAATCGCTTGAGTTACGTGTATAACATGGAGGCGGAATCGCTTGATCTGTGTTACGTGTATTGATTGTTTGACGCCGGGCATCAGTTGGTCCCCTTGTTTATATTTCTGTTATGGATTAGCCATGAATTCATGTTAAGGGTTACACTCGGTGCGTTGGCCAGCCGTTTGGTAACGACCATTCTTGTTTACCCGGAATGGGGTCCGAGAGAGATTGGGAGTTGGGGTATTCCGACCCTTGGAGTGATTAGGGGACTGACCAGTGCCATGTTTGTTTATTTATTCTGCTAAGCCACTGGTAAGTGTGGTTTGAATTCTGTAATGTCTTGTGTTTGATACGTACAATGTTTCACCGAACCGAAAGAGGGTGTTTACCCAAGTTTTCTTAAAAGAAAATACTTAATCCCTGAAAGTGAAAACTTGTAAAAGCTTGGCTTTAAACAGGGTTTACCCTACCTTGAGCCACAAGAACGCTCTTCTCCTTGGTTGATGGGACTTGTTAGGAGGGCTCTGTTCTTGTAGCTTTGGGAGCCTATCAGATCATTTAATATTATTATAGGTTCATGCATATGTTTGGGTATTCTTCGAATGGTCAATGAGTTACCTTGCGAGGAAGCGTCAGATCTGGCCGTAGATAGGACGCGCCTCAAGACGAGATAATTGTATCGCCGTGGGTATATGGCTCTACTAAGCGACGATACTCTTATAGTCGTCTGGGTAAGTCATGACATATTCTAAGCGTATCATTGTTTGGGTGAGATTTACTATTCGATGCGTATTGAGATCACAAGCCAGCCCGATGGGCGATGATGACGAAGGGAGAGTTACGGAAGCTCTTACCGGGGTATTACGTGGATCCATGTGTACACTGCAGTAGTCAAACGTTCGATAAGGCGCCGCCTGCCTACGCACTAACAAAGGCCTACCGGTTCTTCCTAGCCGAATAGTAGGTGACCCCGACTGAGGGCGTATTCAGTCGTGATCTTGGTAAGCTAGAAGAACTATCTTGCTATATTGCTTTGCTTCATGTGCATATTGACATCTCTGTATATATGTAACACTTATAACTATTGATATATTAAAATGCTGATGTGTGTGGTGCGGGTAGGATGTCTAGGTATCCTACTGAGCTGACCTTCGGGTTATCTCATTTCTATTTGTTGTTGTTCAGTTGCAGGTATTGGTGACCCGGAGTGACATAGTTTACTTCGACGGTTCACATTATGTAAGATTGTAATTTCTATTATATTTTCAACATAATCACAACGTTAATATTATATATGTATCATCTAGAATAGTTAGGATCGTTCTCTCACTTGTTTGCGATTGTACACATGTAAATAGTATGCACATTATCACTTTTTATTTGATGCTATTGTTATTTAGAAGTTTGTGAGATATGTATGAATGTTTGACAGGTTTTTCAGGTTTTTCAGGTCTGATATGTTCAATTTATAGAGGAGACTCTGTCCAAATTCAGTCTCTTTTGTGAACTATTCATAAACATGAATTCAAGTTGTTTTTCTCTTTATGAAAAACTATTTTGGGTTACATATTTTCCGAGCATATTTTCAAAAGGTTTAAACTATATTTGTTTTTCCGCTGTGTTTGTTCTTGATTTGTAACCCGTGATGAGAGTTTTGGCTTGGGTTTATATTTGAAACTGGTTTGAGTTAGTATTAGACCGAGTTTCTTTTATAAACTGCCGGGCAAACCGTGATTCGGAACACGGGGCGTCACAGGGCACTTAACCCATTATAAGATGGATTTTTGAGTTTAAGGTCCAAAAATAGGGGGGGTAATGAGTCATATATCCACTCCTAAATTAATAAATAAAATAAAACCAAAATAAACCGAAAATGTAAAATAAGTCCAAAAATTAACTATTTGGTGGGCCCCATGCATCAATCCTTTAATTATCTCTCATTTTTGCCCTTTCATAAATATTTTTTAACCATTGGTAAACCAAAGGTTTATACTGGTTAAGTTAATAACTCTTTCCATATATTTTATGAAAGAATATTTATGTTGGATATTTAATACCAATCTTTATTTCCATAAACTCCATAAATATTTAACCAAATCAGTGGATATTTAACAAAAATGAGTTGCACTCTCAAAGAAACGAGTTTCCATCTATGTAACTCTATATTCTTTGAATTCAAGAAAGTATATTATTTCTAAATCCGTTGTATTTGATTAAAGTAACCTACCAAATCAATGGATATTTACCTAAAACGAGATGCTCAATCTCAAAAACGAATTTCTCTCTCTGTAACTCTTTGTTCTTTGAACTTCAAGAAAGTATGAAGTTGTGATTTGCGTTTTATCTCTACCTCGATCTAATTAGACATCTACAAATTCGTTTGTGAGGTATGTCCAACTTAAATTGATCGTCAGAATCTATAAATCTCTATTACTACAATCTTCTTAAAAAATTTATTTATTCTAACAAAAAACTTATATGTAACATTTTTTATCACTTTTTGGTAAAAAGTGAATGTTGAAATCTCTATTAATTCAACATTTTTTTCATAAAAAAGTTTTATAAAGTGAAATTGTGTTTGCTACATTTTCGGTATTCTACTAGCATTCTACATTCTATTAGCATCTGTTATAAATTTGTTACAATAGGTTAAAAAGAAAATACTATTTTGTTAGCATCTTATTGATTCTAATAACATTTTTTACATTCCATTAGCATATGTTGAATGTATTTATTGCAGTAGGTTAAACTGCAAATACTCTAGCATCCTATTGATTCTACTAGCATATTCTACATTCTATCAGTATTTGTTCAATGAATTTGTTACAGTAGGTTAACAAATACTTTTTAGTAATTAAAATGTATAAGGTGAAATTGTTTTTGTTACATTTTCCGTATTCTACTAGCATTTTATCGATTCTAGTGACATCTACTAGCATTTTCTACATTCGTATTCTACTCTGTCAATCTCATTGATCTCACATGTAGTTGCGGTAGGTGGTCGATAGATGGTATCCCTTGTTAACATGCCATGTTGTGCATCAAGAATTATGATGGTGATATTTGATCATTTTCACCAAACAAGCGTTCGTCAACACTTATCAATGTTATGTCTACCCAATACCAAATTATGATGAGCCAATGGAGTACATCGATGAAATAAGAACACTACCTCCGTTAACAAAGAGAAAACCGGGAAGACCAAGGACAGTAAGAAGAGAGAGCTCAGGAAACATACCCAAAAAAATGAGGGTTTGCGATCGGTGTAAAAAACCGGCTTATCACAATAGTGTCTCATGCACGGCAGCTATATAATATCTAACTTAAATTTTGATATGCAGGTTTACTTATTCTGCTAGAAACATAAATATTCTACTTATGTCTTTTATATGTTTAGAGAATTTGATCAATGTTACCAGATTATCGTATTTAAGCAAGAAGATTTTCCTATTTCCTATTAAATTTTACCAATGGTTACGCTAATATCGTAGTTATACTCATATGTATTTGGCTAGAATAAGTTACAAAATGTCGAAAAACTGAAAAATGCTGGTAGTGTTGGAGAAATTTTGTCAACATCTTACTGGTATTTTTATACCCATTGGACCATGCTAGAAAAATTTGTTTGATGTTTCTAGCAATTTAGCAATTTTCAATACAATCAAAGCAGGTTGGTTTTAGCCTTGGTTATATTTTAATCAAAATGTCCAGATTTTTGATATATTTTTGTGCGAACTATTTGTTTCCTTAGTTATATATGTTATCAATGGATTCAACATTAAGTGTTTGAGTTCATCATGCCTTTGCCCTACCACGTATTATAATTGTATAGTTTCAGTAGTGTCCAAGAAATTTGAGTAACATCTTTATCGTATCTATAAACCTGTTCAACGACATCTAAAATATAATATAATTGTGGTATTGTAGAACATTGATAAATAATCCCATAACTGCTCAAGATGTTATTCAAACTTAAAACATAAACATGTTTGCTACATTTTATCACATAGTCTGTTACAAAATACAAGTTAAAGTACTTAAACATTTTTTCTTCATATATCTTTCGATTCATTCAAGAACAACCAAGTTAGTTCACCCCTCTTCCTTTGCGCTAGTTTTGTCCAATCATCTTTTTACATCTCGTTAGGAAAATATTTATAGTTCGATTCGATATAAAGTTCTTCCATGTGCAAAATCACATACAACCTACAATCAGGCCTGTCAAAGTTCAAACAACAAACCAATTCAATATCTTTGGGTTGTAACCATTTATGCGTTTCTATAAGAAACTAAGAAATGTTAGTCAAACAAGTCATTTTTCTTATGAAACCCGTTTTGAACAGTAACCATTTCAAGTTTCTATGATAAACTTCAAAAATGCTAGACAAAAAAATGACATTGTTTTTACAATCCAATTTATTCTCTCATTTTTTTCCCATATTACACCATGTAATGTTCTATGGTTGTCAAAAAATCAGGTTTGACTGGTAACCATTGATAAAGTTTTATAAGAAACTTAATAATGCTAGACAAAATATTAAGTTTTTATTGAAATTAACTATATTCTGGATCTAACACTATGCTTGAAAGTCTACAATACAAAATCCTAAATTAGATAGAACCCTAAATTGTCGGTCTAAAATAAAAAATTTAAGCAGAAACCATTTCTTCAAAGAAATTACACAACAACAGGGACAAGGTAACAATACAAATTTTTTGTTGCATGCAAAAAAGAAACATACTCTTCACTTTGAACTGATTTAGGGTTTTGAAAATAACTTCCATTAAACCACTTCGAAACAACTAAACCTAGAAATTTTTTTATTAACTAATCAATTTCAGAAAAATAAATCATAGTTAAAGTTGTAAAAATCAAAACCTAATTCGTTTTGTGATGTCGAAATCAATCTAAATCATAGACAAAATTGAAGGAACAACAAAAATGATGAAAACCAAAATAACTTACTCTTTACTGTTGATGATGATGAACGAAACCAACAATGGATTCTCCCTCTCTCTTTCTCGATGCTCTCTCTCTCTGTTAGGTTTATTTTGGGCGTGTTTAAGATAAGAGTTTCCCTCTCTCTCTCTCTCTTTGTTTTGATATTTGAGGAAAATGCAACTTTTTTTTTTGGTTATTTTTTTGAAACAGAAAAGGCTACTTTTTTTTGTAATGTTAAACGAAAAAGGCAAATTTTTCCGGGGAAAGAAAGTTTGTTTTTGAAGAAATAAATGTAATGAAAATCTATATATTATAGTATCTTTTATTTTGGGTTTTTTTTTTAAACTTAGGATAGGTTAGGCAGTAAATGAAAATAAGAGGATAGACAAGTAATTTACTTTGAGTGGATTTATTTTCTATTTCAGATTATCTTTGGTCTCTAGACTCATTGATCATGCGATTTTGGACTTAAATCTCATCCCCCGTAATTTATTTAGGTCACAAAACTCATAAAATGACAAATTCAGTGCACACATTCGCTTCAAATACATCTTCTTTCAAAAGAATTAAATTTTAGTTAATATTGTGATCGCAATTCCAAATGCATTCATATTGACAAAGCAACGATGCAAATCACCAAGTTTGAGAAAAAAGTTTTTTTTTTATAATATATTAGAATAAACCAACTACAATCTTCTCACAGGAAATCCTTAATTTAAAGCAGAAGGAAAAGATGGTACTACATTCCATATTTTTTCTGAGTATTATTCCTTACCCATTTAGCTAGAGCATCGGCTTTGGAGTTGCATCCCCTGGGCGCATAGGTGAAGATGATATCTGTGAACTGATTCTTGAGATCTAGAATATTTGAGATGATTTGCCTATACTGCCAATGTAAACTAACGCTTAGACTATTGATGTACTTGATGATATTTTGATTATCGCTTTTGATGTGAACATGTTGTATTTGAAGTTGGATTGCCCATAAGATGCCGTAGTGTATAGTTAGACTTTCACATTCTTCTGCATTTTGTCCTCTGACATTATCTGCTACTGCTATGATAAAATTTGCTTCGTCATCATGAATGATGCACCCTATTCCTGGTGGTTTTGTAAGTTGCATAAAAGAGGCGTCTACATCGATCTTAAGAAATGGTGTCGATGGAGGTCTACATTGCTGTTGCTGTAGGTTTTCCCTGCATTTGTTAGTTAGTATGGATTCAATTTTGAGTGGTGTGGTTGTCATATTTTTAATGTGATTGATCATCTTAAAGGAGTTTGTTTTTTAGTGGTGAAGCAGTTTTTGCACCTAGCTTTCCAAATAAACCATAGGATTTTAGCATATAAAGTAGTAATTTCCTCATCCAATTTTTTCCATTGCTGAATCCATTGCTTACCGTGGTTAACTGTTCAGATCTAACCTGAAAGTGAAACCAAATTGCTCTGGCGTAGTTGCAGTGTAACATCACATGGTCCAAAGTTTCATTATCGTCACAGTTAATACAAGAATTTTGTCCCTTACTGGTAGACTGTTCGTACAACATTTTCAAAGGAATAGTTTTATACGTGGTATGGTATTCAGATTCCATATGAAAAACCAGTCATTGGAGTCATGCATATGTCCATCGCACCAGTTCTCAAATAATTATACATTGATTTAATCGAGAAGTTACCTGATTTAGTGAGTGTCCATTTTGCCGTGTCCTCCTTATCAGACTGCAAATTAATACTTAAAATTGCGCTGCAAGTGTCACTATCAAAACAATTATTATCAAGTTAGTATTCCATGTATTATTCGTAGTGAGCTGGGCAACCCAGTTGAGGCTTGAGTTACTTTGATTTGTGATTGCGGAAGGGTGGTTTAGGATCCAGAATCGTGCTAGATACTGATTTGAGTGCCTTTGTTGATATCCCAGAATAATAAACCGGCCACTTGATTAAACTGTTGGCCTATTGCTTTCCAGGGCCATGAATGGTTAGCTTTAGGAGGGGAGGGTTTAGCCGTTTTAGGGAAATATTTAGCTTTGAAAACTTGTACCTAGATGGATTGAAGATTGTTGAGTAGCCGCCAATTAAGTTTGTTGAGGAATGCTTGATTATCAAGGAGAGGAAATCGAAGCCCTATGATGAGACATGAAAATGTCTCATCTGAATCTCTTAACTCGGACCAGTTAGTCCAATTCGAGCTGTTACTTTGATGAATTGTGTGTTTCTTTTGTCCTGGAATCTTTTATACTCCCTCCGTCCCAAAAAGAATGACCTATTTTGAAAACAAACTCCATTAAAGCTTCACCAAACTTCCTCTCTCTAGACATTTCAAATCCAAAATCAAATCAAACTACATACGAAGCTAGCCAAGATGATGGGGAGTAAAAGCCCTAAGGTTTCCGGCCAAGAAAGTGGCCGGAAAACCCTAGAAAAGTCCGGCCAAGGTTGATGAGGTCCGGCCAAAGCACAAATCCGGCCAAATCAAGCTATCCCGAGCCGTGCTTAGGCGTCCCGTGCTCATCCCGAGCGAACCGAGCTGCTTCCGGCCGAGTTTCTTGTTGTCCCGAGCTGTTCTTTGACATCCATGGCCGTCCCAAGCTTGCAACAGCTGTCCCGTGCTCACTCCTTGCCGTCTCCAGCTGCAGCCGCGTCCCGTGCAGATGAACAAAGCTGCAGCCGCATCCCGTGCTGCTTGAAGCTCCGAACAGCAGCTGCTTGAAGATCCCGTGCTATGTTGTGCCACTTCCCGAGCTCTCTGTGGTGCCGGCCAAGTTGGCCGGCACTCCTCCTCCTCTCCTTCAAGATCTCTCAAGCCCTAACCTTTATCTCTAACTCAAGAACACTCACAAACCCTAGCACCTTTTGCCTCCCCCTTCTTGGTGAAGAAGATCAATAGTAGTAGATAGATCCCTTGACCCTTTTTCTAACTTGTGTATACCCAAACCCTAGACTTAGTCAAGTTTGACTAAGTCTTGGGCTATTTTGACTTAGACTTCTTTAAGAGGTGCTCATAGAAATCTTCCTTGCTTTCTCTTCTTTGGGCTCTTGGTTATGGGTTGGGCTTTGGCTCTCATCTAGAAATCAAGGGGAGTGCCTTCAAGGAAAGACTTTGGCTTCTTTCTTTTGTAACTTCCCCGTCCGAACTCCGAATTGAATTCCGTTTTCACCGTCGAACTCGTCATTGACTTCACTTGTTGTTTGACTTCTGATTTTGACCAAAATGACCAAAATACCCTTGGTGCTCTTTTCTTCCATTTTGCCGCATAAGATGAAAATGTGATAATTCGCTCTCTTTATTCCGAACTACCTAGCAATAAAAACACATAAATAATGAGAAATAAAACTCGAAAAGAACTAACTCATCAAAGTTAAGTGACCTAAATGTGGCATTTTCACGCCACATCAGTTACACATCTTAAAGTGTTTAAGCTCGATTGGACTCCACGTATCTAAAGGAAGAAACTTCTTCTTTAGAGTCTATCAATCCGACAAGATATATACAAAGTATCCTTGAACTTAGAAACTTTCACTTATCAAAGATCCGGGATTTACTCGAAGAGAAACCCTAGATACGCAAAAGAGGTAACTTCTATTACGGTTTGACGGCCACCGCCTCGCCACCACCACTAATCACAGTCGGCCTACCTTCGCCCGTAAAAGGCCCCCCACATCATCCTTCAAAGGACACGATCTCTGCAGGACAACTCACATCCTCTCTTCTAAAAAATAAGATCTCTTCATACCAGAAGGATCGCCCCCAAAAAACAGAGTTCTCATAACTCTCCCTCCAAAAGGATCAATCAATATTCATTCTTTTACTGCAAAGAGCACCCTGACTGTCTTGAGCATCGGAGCGGTTTTCGAACCCTTTACAGGTTTTGCCCCCTCGGGAACAGACGTACAGGAGCAAGGAATCAGGAGCTAGAGCAAGGAGTCAGGAGCTGGAGAAAGAAGCACAGAGCAGAGAAGCAGAGCAGAGGAGCGGAGCAGAGTAGAAAAGCAGAGCTGAACAGAAGAATCTTCCCTCTCTAAACAGAATAAACCATCATAACGGAGGTTGTCATGCATCAACTCCCTTTTTCATGCTGATTTAACCGGGAGCCAATTTTCGACATCAGCATTTGGCGCTATAAGGAGAGGATCTCTCCAGCAAATCACCACATTCGGTAACTCGAATCCTACTTAATAATTTTTTCAGAACTAATTACTTTCTATAAAAGTCTACCAGGAAAACATAATGTCGAAACTGGAAGAGGCCACCAATCCAGCGGTGGAGCCACCTCCTCCAAAAAGACAAATACTCGGAACCGAGACGCCTGCAGATGAAGAAATCCAAGAAGGAGAAGAACGAATAGCAGATCTACCATACCCGTACAAATTGGAGAAAAGGCCAGTGAAGTGACTTATGTCGGGAGTACGTTAAATGACGACGAGAAGGCGGAACTAACCAGTTTCTTGAGAGAATACCTCCATGTCTTCGCGTTCGGGACAGATGAGGTGCCTGGGATAGACCTGGGGATCATCACTTATAAATTAAACATCAGAGAAGGAAGCAAGTCGATGAAGCAAAAGAAAAGGAATTTTTCAGCACACAAGAAGGCTGAGTAGCCGAACAAGTTGAAAAGCTCCTGACGTCGGGAGTAATAAGGGAAGCCCGATACCCAAAATGGCTAGCCAACGTGGTCCGGGTCAAGAAGAAGAATGGAACGTGGAGAATGTGCATAGATTTCTCCGACCTAAACAAGGCTTGCCCAAAGGATAGTTTCCCGCTGTCGTCCATAGATCAGCGGGTAGACTCCACGGCTGGCCACGAACTACTAAGATTCATGGATGCCTTCGCTGGATACCACCAGATCGCCATGCACTGGGCTGACCAAGAGAACACCGCATTCCTAACAGATCGAGGGCTATACTGTTATCAACAAATGCCTTTCGGTCTCAAGAATGCGGGGGCAACATATCAACGTCTCGTTAACGGGATATTCGGGGATCAGCACGGGAAAACAGTCGAATGTTACGTGGATGACATGATTGTGAAAAGCAAAGCTCGCCGAGATTTGATCCTTAATCTTAAGATCGCGTTCGACAGGCTCCAAGCTTACAATATGAAACTAAACCCTGAAAAGTGCGCGTTTGGCGTAACTTTGGGAAAGTTCCTGGGGTTCATGGTTAGCCACAGAGGGATAGAAGCCAACCCGGCCAAGATCACAGCCCTGCAAGATATGCCCAGCCCGCAGAGCCGGAAGGACGTTCAGCAACTGCTGGTCAGCCCGAACCCCGGAGACGAGCTCAATGTTTATCTTGCGACTTCCGGAGAGGTCGTCTCAGTAGCGGTAATCAAAACAATATAAGGAGTCATGCACCCCGTATACTTTGTGAGTAAAGTGCTAAGTGGGGCAGAACTGAATTACCCGACTATAGAGAAATTAGCTTACGCGCTCATTTTGACCGCTAGGAAGCAGCGCCCATACTTCCAAGCTCACACAATAGTGGTTTAGACAGACCAACCGCTCAGGAATATACTCCAAAAAATGGATCTCTCAGGGCGTTTGACGAAATGGGCGGTGGAGTTGAGTGAATTCGACATCAGGTACGAGCCCCGAACCGCTATAAAAGGGCAAGCATTGGCAAATTTTGTAGCAGAATGCTCAATCGCAGCAAGCAGCAAGCCTTGGCCCAGAGCAGATTTGCACTCTCTTCGTGGACAGAGCATCTAGCGAATCCTTGAAAGGAGCAAGGGCGGTGCTAATCAGCCCTGAAGAGGAAAAGACCTTCCAGACTACCTCAATCAAATTCGCGGTAACAAACAACGAGGCCGAATACGAAGCTTTACTGGCGGGACTCCAATTAGCTCTGAAGGCCAGAGCTGCAAGCGTTAGGGTTTTCAGTGATTCTCAGCTGATAGTTAACCACGTAAACGGTGACTATGAGGCGAAAGGAACAAATATGATTAAATATCTAAAGAAGGTAAAAGAACTGGTCAGCTCCTTCCAGAAGTTCACCATCACCAGAATACCCCGGGAGGAGAATACTCTGGCTGACGCACACTCGAAGATGATCAACGAACAAACCGCAATCCCCGGAGTAATTTTTCACACCTTTGAAGAAAGAAGTATCGACAAAGCACATGAAATTATGGCGATCAGAATAAACCAGGGGGATACCTGGATGAGACCATACGTTGAGTATCTATTAACACGGAAATTACCTGAAGACGCCAGCGAAGCTAGAAGGGTACGTAGAAACGCCGCGAGGTACACCTTGCTAGGAGGACTGCTATACTGGAAATCATTGGCTCACCCTTTACGACGTTGTTTGGCGAAGGACGAACAAGAATACGTGATGAAGGAGATGCACGAAGGAGCAGCTGGAAATCACGCTGGACCAAGAACTCTGAACAGACATTAACCATATTTGTTTTCCAAAAGCGACCCGGGCCAACCAAAAGCCTAAAACGGAGTTTTTCCAAAAATGATTTCAAAATCTTTTAGGATAAAACCAGAACAAGCCATTAGTCCGAAATTTGAGAAAATTAGACTTAAGGCACATTAGACATAGATTGTCGGTAGTATCTCCCGAATAGCTATCTAGAACATAGCAAACCTAGATTCGACCTAAAGAAGCGAATCTCATACATACTTGGGTGTTTTATGATTGTCATATTAATATGTATGTATGAATGTGAATGCGGGTTCTAGTATGTCCATAGAATTGTTCTATTCTGGTTTTTAAGCACGGATGGGTGCCCGATGTAATTAATTTAATTTCAAGTTTTATACGATCTGCAAATCGTTGAGTCTTGTAATTAGAGTTAAGGGTCCAATAGAGTCCCTTAAGGATGAGATCGTGGTTCGAGTGGGAGAATTCAATGGAGGTTCGAGGATGGAGATCCAGGCGAACAGAGGCAAAACAAGCAAGAACCTAAGAAGATTAGATTTTTTAGGTTAGGGGCCATACTAGGATCATGTCTGCTTGATTTATTTTCTCGCGGGCATTTACTTATTTACGTTTTATGTCGTGTATGATTATGTTAGAGTTCACAGTAATGCATGCATGCTAAAAACGTAAACGTGCCCAAAAAGAATTTTGAGTAATGCCTACCCAGATTAAGACACCTGTTAAGCCCTTGTTCATCGATGGTGGGTCATGCCAAAGCAGGCTTCCATCTTTTACCCCGGGACAACACGGGTAGACCTATGAAGAGGTCTACATGTCTAAATGGTTATTCTCAACGAGTCAGCAAAAGAGTTTTGGATTTCGAGGCAAAAGGATGAATTGAACACATAAGTGTTATTCATCAACCAAGAGTCATAAAATTATGATTGATAGGCCTAAAAATAGGTCTATTCCCGCAAGTATACGGGGTCAAGTTATAGTATTGAAAATAAGATCGAGTATCGTCCCAAGGGATAGGTAGGTAACTTCAGATATTAACGGCGAGTTTAGCCCAATAATCAAAATGTCAATAGCTAACTTAGACTAACACACACACCCCACTTTATAAGTTTGATGATTGATTTGTAAGAGATAAGAAAACAAAAAGAACTAACTAAACTATCTAAGTAAAACGGGCGAGAAGATATCTAAGGTTATAAAATCCACCACATAATTTAACTTTATAAAACAAGCACTTAATTACTTAAATCTCTTTTGTATTTACTCGGGATCCAATATAATGAACTATTTGGATTCCGGATGATATTCTAGATAAAACAATTTATAATTACTAATTCTAATTGTCTTCCTTATAGATGGTTCGGATCGCTTAACTATTATTCATCATCTAAAAAGCATACTCCATCTAACAACTTAACGAAAGTATGAAATATCTAATTATGAGGCATGAGTAATAGGAAGAAAATCCAATCCATATAGATAAACAATCAATAGACATTAAAGCACATCAAAAGATTTAATAAATCAAGAACCAGTATTATAAAGATCTAAAATGGGTTTCATTCACAACCTTAGATTGCTAAATTAACTATACATGGAATCTAGAATAACATTCATTGACATTGTAAAATAAATGAAAATACTAAGAAATTAATGGAAAGAAATCACCAAGAATGCTCAAATTCCATATCCCCATGTATCTCCAATTTGTCCAAGATTTGCTCCATTTATGCTCAAGAATGTTACTCCAAGAAATTCAAGTAATAGCTATTTTATTGCCACCCAAATAAGAAAAAGAAAGGGAAAGAAGAAATTAGATCTAGAAAGTTGGAAAGAAGAGATGAAGAGGGTAAAGATGATAGAAGAATATGGAAGGAAGAAGAAGAAGACTATTAATGGAAGAAAGAATAGTAGTAGAAAAGAAGATGGAAAAAGAATGGAAAAGAAATGGATTTAGTAGTAGAGAAGAAAGATTAGGTAAGAGGAAGTATGAAGAAATAGGTAAAAAGAAATAGGTAAGAAGAGGTATAGGTTGAGTAGAGAAGAGAAATATGAGAGGGTTTGCAAGTCTAAGTGCTAATGAGGGAGGAAGGGCCATTAAATAGAGTTAGGGTTTATTAAGGACAAAATGGGGATTTTTTCATTTGTTTTTAATAATGAAGTCGGCTAGGGTTTTTGGTGGAGCTAATGGGAAAGGGAGAGGCTGCCATTTGTCGGCTAATGAAAGAGGAGAGAAATCTGGCCGTTAATTAAGATGTAAGGACCTGGTCAAATGAGGGGAAAGGACACTTGTCAATTGGACAGAGGGTAAGCAATCTGGTCGTTAGGAGCTGGGTCACGCGGCTAGGATGCTTCGCGGATGTGGACGAACTACGTGACATACAGCAGCATCCGTCGGATCAGGATAACGCGGGATCTGGACGGTCGCGGCGTGGACACGCGTTTGGGAGCACGCTAGCTATGCTACTTCGGGTAACACGGAAGTGGAGACGCACAACAACCGTCCGATCTAAAAAACGCGAAAAGGTACGGTCCAAATTATAACGTGGGAGCGGGACTACTGGAGCAAGATGCGACGGAAACATTGGATCAAACCTAAAAGTGCAGATGCACAGGAGCCGTTGGATGTTGAGGACGCGGAGGGTAACGGCCACGATTAAAACGTGGGACTGGGAGCACCGTACTAACTTGCAGCGCGTTACACCAGATCACCAGATTACCACGCACTGACCTTGGCCAAATTACCAGATTGTCCTTGACTCCAAATGACCAAAATACCCTTCATGCATCTTTTCCTCGTTTTTAACCGTTTTTCACATCTAACTCCGCAAAAGACACCTAATCAAGAAAATCAACCATTTTATTATAATAAAGACTCGAAACGAACTAACTCGACTAAATTAAACGACTCAGATGGGACATTTTCATGACCCATCAATGATTAGTAAAGAGTTACTCACCCAGGAGGGTGGAGTTAAGGGCAGTGCCAAAGTACGCTTAACTCCACAGGAATGGGATCTTGGAATCATATTATTCAAAGGGGGACGGTTTTCATTGAATAATATGTCAAAAACTGTTTTTGCTTAAACATTGAATGTAGTACTTAGCAATATCCTTATTTTGTTTATGTAGAGTAGAGATGACATATAGAATTAATTCACACTTAGATAGAGATCTATACGACTTTCTAGATTGAGAGGAAGATCAGAGAAGAGTTCTCGATGCTTCGAATAAAGAAAGCGTAATAGAGATACCAGAAAGGGAAGTGGAAGTCAGTGCCTATGTTATAGAGGTCAATTTGGCAGATACGGCTGACTCTACCTCATGGGTATTTGATACCGGATGTGGAGCACATATAATCTCGGAATTAGATGAGCTCAAGGAGATCAGGTATCTGACAAAGAACGAGATGGTTCTACGAGTCGCAAATAAAGCAAGAGTTGCTGCTGTGGCTGTAGGAACTTATAAGCTTAGTCTAGAGACTGGATTGATATTAGTGCTGTATAATTGCTATTATGTACCCACTATTTCAATGAAAATCATCTCTGTGTCAGTACTAGACAAGGAAGGATATCATGCAATAATAAAGGACAAGTGTTGTTCTTTATACAAAGATGAGATGTTCTATACCTGTGCTAGACTACGCAATGGTCTTTATGTTATGAACATAGAAGACGAAATCCTGAACATACACACGAAACGGCTTCGTACTCACGATTCTAACCAAAGCTATCTCTGGCATTGTCGTCTGGGTCACATTAACATGAAACGCATGCAGAAGCTTCATGCAGATGGACTTCTGGGATCGTGTGATTTATAATCATACGATACATGTGAACCATGCTTAGTGGGCAAAATGACACGATCGTCCTTCAAGGGGAAAGGAGATCGAGTGAGTGAACCATTAGGACTGATACATACAGATGTATGCGGACCTATAAGTACACTCGCGAGAGGTAACTATGGCTACTTCATAACGTTCACAGATCACTTCACTAGATATGGTTACATATATCTTATACAGCATAAGTCAGAATCGTTTGAAATGTTCAAACAATTCCAGAACGAAGTAGAGAATCAACTTGGCAAGAAAATAAAAGTCATTCGATCGGATCGAGGTGGTGAATATTTGAGTCAAGAATTTGAGGATCATCTTAGGAGTTGCGGAATAGTATCCCAACTCACTCCACCAGGAACACCTCATATGAACGGTGTGTCCGAAAGGAGAAATCGAACCTTGATGGACATGGTTCGATCAATGATGAACTTAGTCAATCTTCCTAACACTTTCTGGGGATATGCTCTAGAAACGGCTGCTTTCACACTAAACCGAGCTCCGTCAAAAGCTGTAGAAAAGACGCCATATGAGTTATGGACTGGAAAGGTTTCAAAGTTGTCTTTTCTCAAAGTCTGGGGTTGCGATGTTTATGTAAAACGTTTAGAAGGAGATAAACTAGCACCAAGATCAGACAAATGTCTCTTTGTTGGTTATCCAAAAGAAACAAAAGGGTATTACTTCTACAACCCATCAGAGAACAAAGTGTTTGTTGCTCGTGATGGTGTCTTCCTTGAAAAGGAGTTTCTTTCCGAGAAGACAAGTGGGAGAAATATAGAGACCGAAGAGATTCGATCCGAGCAACAAACTGACACCATTGTACCGATGTCAGAAGTCGCGATTCCTAACTATTCAGAGCCGATAGCAAAGGGAACAGAGGAAGAGATGGTAGATCTCGGAGATCATCTCGCGCAAAGCGATTGTGATTCGCAGGAGAACCCTCAAGGAGTTGAGAGTGTCTCACCTGTTGTTCAAGCCCCGCGTAGGTCCGCAAGGCTGATTGAGTTATCTCAACAATAAAAGGTCTTGTTAATAGAAGATAATGAACCCAACACCTACAAAGAAGCTATGACGAGCCCAAACTCTGAAAAATGGGTGAGAGCCATGAAATCCGAAATGGAATCCATGTCTGAAAATTAAGTTTGGAATTTGGTTGATTTGCCCGATGGAGTAGAACCCATCGGATGCAAATGGATTTTCAAAGCTAGACTCGTGGAAAAAGGTTACAGACAAGTCCAAGGAATAGACTACGAAGAAACCTTTTCCCCTGTCGCAATGCTTAAGTCCATTAGGATTGTTCTAGCAATTGCATCTCATTACGATTATGAGATATGACAAATGGATGTCAAAACCGCCTTCCTAAACGGAAAACTGGAAGAGGATGTGTACATGACACAACCTGAAAGTTTTGAGGACTCCAAAAATGTTGGAAAAGTTTGCAAGCTTCAAAGGTCCATCTACGGGTTGAAGCAAGCAAGTCGGAGCTGGAATCTTCGGTTCGCCGAGAAAATCAAAGAGTTTGGCTTTCTGAAGAACGAAGAAGAATCTTGTGTATACAAGAAGGTTAGTGGGAGCAACCTAGTTTTCTTTGTCCTGTATGTAGATGACATACTGATCGTTGGAAATAACGTTCCTATGCTTAACTCCGTGAAAGAGTGGCTTAGGAAGTGTTTTTCAATGAAAGACCTAAGAGATGCAGAGTATATATTGGGCATCAAGATCTATAGAGATAGATCGAGGAAGATGAGTGGACTCAGTCAAGAGACTTATATTGATAAGATTCTTGGGAGATTCAAGATGGAAGAGTCTAAGAGAGGATTTCTACTCATGACACATGTCACGATGCTAAGCAAGACTCGGTGTCCCCGAGATCCTGATGAGCTAGCATACATAAAGGAGGTGCCTTATGCTTCGGCAATAGGATCAATCATGTACGCCATGGTCTGCACTCGCCCAGACGTCTCATATGCTCTGAGCATGTGTAGTCGTTATCAATCTAATCCAGGTGAGAAACACTGGACCGCAGCCAAGAATATCCTGAAGTACTTGAGAAGGACAAAGGATCACTTCTTGGTTTATGGAGGGAAAGATGAACTAATCGTGGAAGGCCATGTGGATGCGAGCTTCCAAACGGACAGAAATGATTTCCGATCGCAGTCGGGTTACGTCTTTTGTCTAAACGGAGGAGCAGTAAGCTGGAAAAGCTCAAAGCAGACTACTGTAGCAGACTCTACCACAGAAGCAGAATACCTAGCCGCTTCGGAAGCAGCCAAGGAAGGAGTTTGCATAAAGAAGTTTATCTCCGAACTTGGTGTCGTTCCTAGCATAGAAAATGGGGTAACTCTATATTGTGACAACAATGGAGCTATTGCCCGAGCTAAGGAACCAAGAGCACACCAGAAGTCCAAACATATGCTAAGGAAGTACCACGTGATTAGGGAAATCACTGAGCGAAAAGATGTGGCCATTTGCAAAATCGATACGGACGACAACGTTGCCGATCCGTTAACTAAACCACTGCCTCAGCCCAAGTATGAGAGTCATAGAAGGGGCATAGGTATAAAGCGCATCGATGAATGGCTTTAGGTTATAATTGGATTAATGAAAGGAGTTTCATGTAATCAATTAGCTACATTCAATAAAAGAAATAAATAAGTTATTTCTGTCATTAACTAATGGTTTAGTGTTTAATAGACAGTCCAAAAATAACGAGGCATTCCAAGTAGGTTTATCAGATACGTGATGTAGTAAATGAAACCCTACTAAGTGAACATGGAATAGATTCATTATTAAGTCCCTAGTCCATGTCATTGCATGGACAAAACTGACTCATGAAGACTAGCATGGGAGATTGACTGATAGTGCAGTTCCATGGGCTATAGGAATATAGTATTTAAGTCAATTACATGGGTGTATGATTGGGGAATATACACTGGATAACCCAAACATGAGAGTTCTTCCAGAGTTGAAAAAAACATCATGAACGCTCATAGGCAAGATTGGAGAGATTCCTTAAACATGATTACTTCATTCATCTTATGTAAGGAATGTCGAACTTTGGTACCGTCAAACGCCGTGTGATGGGTCATGAAAATGTCCCATCTAAGTCGTTTAATTTAGTCGAGTTAGTTCGTTTCGAGTCTCTATTATAATAAAATGGTTGGTTTTCTTGATTAGGTGTCTTTTGGAGTGTTAGGTGAGAAAAACGGTTAAAAACGAGGAAAAGATGCATGAAGGGTATTTTGGTCATTTGGAGTCAAGGACAATCTAGTAATTTGGCCAAGGTTAGTGCGTGGTTGAAAAGTAGAGGTCGAGACGAGTCCGTAGGAGAAAACGGAAGTTAAATCGGAGTCCGGATGAGCGAACTAGGCAAAGTCAAAGATGGAGTCAAATCAGGTTGACTAGCGGGACAATGTCGGGCATTATTTTGGCGCGCGGTACACCAAGGAACACGTGGCGCGCTCCGGAGATCGTTGCATCAAATTCCCGTGTTTCCGCTTAACAGCGAAATGGCCCAATGACCTTGATCCGGTGTATCCGAAGCAACTTAATACCATAGACCCGGAAGCAACGTTTTAATCTTAGTCGCTCCCTTCCGCGTGTCCCAGATCGACGGTTGATGCTTCTGTGTAGCCCGTTGCAACTTAACTCCGTGCATCCCGAGCCCACGTTTTAATCTTGGTCGTCCGCTACCGCGTTCTTCAGATCGTGCGGCTGCTGAGCATCTGGCCCTTTTATTGGTGTTTCCGTGTAACCCGAAGCTGTGTATGAGGATAGTCCCGGACGCGTGTCCATGCCCCGACAGTCCAGATCTCGCGTTTTACCGATCCGACAGATGCTGCTTGATGTCGCACCTAACTTCATTACCCAAGAAGCACATTAACATCCGAATTTGAACCCAACCAAACCCTAGCCGCCCAGACCTGTCCTTTTTTCCTTTTTAACCCCTAGAATTCCAATTTTGACCCTCAGCTTTCCATTTTTTTACCAATTTTAACCCCAACTCAAACCCTAACCCTATAAATAAATCCCTTTCTCCTCCATTAGAACTTAGACTTCAACAACCCTCTCAAATGGCTTCCTTATCTAATTTCTAAGCCACTTCTCTTTCTATCTTCTAACCCTAATCCCCCATTCTTTTCTTCTACTTCCTCTTACCTAATCTTTCTTCTCTACTACCTAATCCATTTTTCCCATTGTTTTTCTATCTTCTCTACTAATACTACTACTTTCTTCTCTACCACTATTCTTTCTACCATTAATAGTCATCTCCTTCTTTCTTCCATATTCTTCTACCATTTCTATTCCTTTTCATCTCTTCTTTCTAACTCCTTTCTACATCTAATTTCTTCCTACTTTTCCTTCTTTTTCTTATTTGGGTGGCAATAAAATAGCTATTACTTGGATTTCTTGGAGTAACATTCTTGAGCATAAATGGAGCAAATCTTGGACAAATTGGAGATACATGGGGATATGGAATTTGAGCATTATTGGTGATTTCTTTCCATTAATTTCTTAGTATTTTCATTTATTTTACAATGTCAATGAATGTTATTCTAGATTCCATGTATAGTTAATTTAGCAATCTAAGGTTGTGAATGAAACCCATTTTGGATCTTTATAATACTTGTTCTTGATTAATTAAATCCTTTGATGTGCTTCAATGCCTATTGATTGTCATTTCATGTTGATTCTAAAACCTTATTATCATTCATGTATTATAATTAGATATTTCATGCTTTTATTAATTTATTAGATGAGATGTGCCTTTTAGATCTTGAATGATAGTGTAGGAAATTAGTTTTATATGGTAGTCAATCATACATTCTTAATTATAAAATTGTTTTATCTAGAATATCATCCGGAATCCAAATAGTTCATTATATTGGATCCCGAGTAAATACAAAAGAGATTTAAGTAATTAAGTGCTTGTTTTATAAAGTGAAATTATGTGGTGGATTTTATAACCTTAGATATCTTCTCCCCTCTCTTAGATAGTTTAGATAGTTTCATTTGTTTTCTTATTGCTTATATATGCAAATCAAATCAATTTTATGAGGGGTGTGTGTGTAGTCTAAGTTAGCTATTGACATTTTAATTATTAGGCTAAACTCGCCGTCAATATCCGAAGTTACCTACTTATCCATTGGGACGATACTCGATCTTATTTTCAATACTATAACTTGACCCCGTGTACTTGCGGGAATAGACCTATTTTTAGGCCCATCAAGTTTTTGGCCCGCTGTCGGGGATAGGTTTAGTAGTTAGGATATTGTTTGCTTGTTTTGTTCATTAGTTTAGTGTTATTTGTTAACTTAGACGTTTTTCTTTCTTTATTTTCGTAGTTTCTTATCTTTTCTTTTTTCAGGTACCACTTTAAGAGAAAAGCCCAAAAACAGGAACATAGGAGCGAAGGGGAACAAAAGAATCAGAAAGGAATCAGAAGGAAGAACGAAACGAGAGGAGCATCCGCTAGTATCGTATTCTATCTCTTTCTTTCTTACTTGTGTGTGATTGGTGATGTGATGTGAGAACATCACATTTAGGTCACTTAACTTAGATGAATTAGTCCATTTTATGCTTCAATTCTAATAAGATATGTTTATATTCATGACAAGGTACCATAAAAGAACTATGCAAGGAAATGAGCTGAGGAGACCCTAGAAGAGTCAAAAGCACTTAAAAGAATCTAAGAAAAGGTCCTTAAAGTCTAAAAGCAAAAGGGAGCAAGTAAGGAGATAAAGACTCACCAAGAGTATTATGGTCATTTGCATCTAAGAGGGTCAAAATATAATTTGAGAAAGTCTATGAAGTCTTTGGAACATGATTATCACTTTGGTGAAGACTAGAGATAAAAAGCATAAGAAATGAGCAAGTTAGGAGACAAGGGCAAAATTGTCATTTGCACCCTTTGGTCAAGTTAGAGAGCCCATTATTCAAGTTAAAATGAAATGGAGTCATTAAATGAGTCAAAATAACTTGAAGAAGTCAAGCTAGACAAAGGAGTGACTATAACTACTAAGGAAGGGCAAAGTGGTCTTTTGGGGTAGGAAATAGAAATTAATGCCCTAACTTGGTCTACACTTCATCTTCTTGCTTATGTGCTGAACTTTAGAGAGAGAAAATGAGAATGGAGGCTAGGGTTCATGGAGATTTAAAGATCTAAAGAGGGAAAACAAGAAGAAATCAAAAGGAAGTGAAACAAAGAAGGTAGAGAAGGTGAAGAATGGGTTGGCTATGCTTTGGTGCTCTTGGCCATGGCTACCCAGCTCGGCCAGCAGCTTTTTCAGCCCATTAATGGCGTGGGAAAGCTTGTTTTGCATAGGGTTTGGTCGTCCAAACACCCCTCTTGCTTCCCTTATGTTCCTTTGTTTGTATCTTCTTCTTCTTTTGATTTCTAAGGTTTTTTAAGCTATTCTTAAGGTTGTATTGAGTTATTTGAACTTGCTTGTGATGAATTTTAGAGAGATAAAGTACTTAATATGAGTGATATATGTTATTATGCTTTAATTTGATTATCTTTATGAATAACTACTCTCATTCTTGATTCAAAGTTTATAAATAATCCTTCTAAAGCTTGATTACTAGTTGTTCTTGCTACATACACCCTAGAGAGAGAGAAATTAAAATAAAGTGAGTATGATTATGGATTTTATGGTGTTTATAATGTTAATCACACTCTCAATTGTGCTTGAATTCAAGAATTTCTCCATGTCTAGATAAA
Source organism: Eschscholzia californica (assembly GCF_041429995.1). Classification (NCBI taxonomy): domain Eukaryota; kingdom Viridiplantae; phylum Streptophyta; class Magnoliopsida; order Ranunculales; family Papaveraceae; genus Eschscholzia; species Eschscholzia californica. The sequence continues at coordinate 43,663,397 of NW_028238198.1, forward strand.
CCTCTTGTTGAGGATTATGATGAAATCTTGATATGTTTATTTATTTGTTTGTTTGATTAGATTAGTATGTTTGATATCTCTATCATGTTAGGTTAATCGGTTAAACTTGTTTCATGTCTTATGTCAAGCATATGTCATATAGTTACTTGTTAATCGATCTTTCCGATCTAGACTCGATGTTAATGGAATATGATGATCCTTTGACTAGTTATGACCATTAGGTATATCTAGCACTTAGAGCATCTAATTTAGAGTCGAGAAGACTCAAACTTGAGAATTGACCCAAACAAGCATCTACGCAAATATATCTCGATGGATTCCCGAATCCTTAACCTCTCTCATATTTAGAATAAAACCCTAGCCTCCCAAGAATCTTTAGTTAATAGAGCAAGTTTACTTATTTCTCTTCTATTTCTTTCTTGTCAATGCCTAATTAAAACCCCCCCTCTTTACTTTATTTGTTTATGTTTTTTTTGTCTAAGTTAGCCTTTGATATCTAAATCGGTGGATAAGATCCTTCGATATCTGAGTTACCAACCTATCCTTGGATCGACCCCGGCTTTACCGGGTTACTACTTGATACCTCCGCTTGGGTGTGCAACCTTTCGGGTGCATCAATTGGTTGGATCAGTTTTGATTTGCATTGATAGCTTGTTTGTTAGTTCCTTGAGCATTGTGAGATCATGGCACGTTCTTATAATGGTTGGCCATTCGATGTTGATGACGATGAGCTTATTTCGAGGATTCCCCGCACTAACCGACCTGATATGACCTTAGGTGAATACCAAAGGATGTGTAGGGATGTTTCGATTAGTGAGGGGAATAGACCATTTGAGTCTGACAGATCTCGTATGACCCTAGGAGAATACCGACAGATGTGTAGAGATGGTCGAATTAGTGATGGATATGGTCCGACACTAAATATGTATGAGAGACCTTATAGTCCACACTATTCGGAGACCAATGATTTTAGAGGCAGGTATGATCCTAGTATGTACGGTGGGAGTTATTATCAAGAGTCTTCATTTAATTACACTTGTGAGCCTTATCACGAAGAGACTCTTGAAGATAAATCTCAATTAGAATTTATGAGTCGTCTGACTGAAATGATGTTACAACTTAAAGAGACACAAGACCGATTTAAACATATGCAGACTCAAATGCAGCAAGAGTTACAACAAACGCAGACTCAACTGCAACAAGAGTTACATCAGAGGTTTGAGTCTCTAAATCATCAATTAGAATCTCTAAATCGTCCATTAGAGATGATGATGTCACAGTTATTAGCCGACGAGGAAGGGGTTTTACCACCCTAAACTCAAGAGGGTACTAGGTCCGATGGCGAGGGTAATACGTCTAACCCTAATACTAAGTTAAATGTCGACGAATCAACTGAGAGGGCCCAAGAGCTTGAACAAACTGATAACCTTGTTGTCTCGTTTCCTCACCATGTGTCATCTCATCATGATAGGACTACATTAGACGTTGATGTTCAGGGTGATGGCTCTACGAACAAGTTTGAGGATGACACGATTCCGAACTATCCAATTTTTGACACTTGTAAGGAGTCAGTCTTAGATGCAATGCTAGGAAGGCCTGATATTATAACTGACTGCGAGGCCCCAGATGTCTTTGAGGATATTGATGACGTAGTAGTTAGAGACATGTTGGATAGTTTGTCAGACTATTTACCTAAGGAAACCATGGACCTTGACTTGGTCCCCGAGCATACTGCCTTACCCTTAGAGTCTAGTTCGACTTTCCACATGATCTCAAACTCGGTTGTTGATCCCTTTTGAAACATTTCAGACGTCTTTCAAAAGACGTCTATGGACATAGTGGATATTCTGTCCACTAAGCTTCCAGATGATTTTTTGCCTTCGACTGATATTTTGACTCTTCACATGTATGTCGATCCTTTTGATGATTTCTTTGTTGTCGTTCCTTCTATTTATACCTACTTAGTGGACTGTGCACCCACTAAGTTTGGGGATGGCTTGTTTTCTTTTATCGTCTCATGTGCACTTCGTATTCTTTATTTTTTTTTTAGACGATTAGCACCTGTATATATCTTTCTTTGGGTTGACCCCCAAATATTCCGTCTTTTGCTTTATGATCGTTAGGCCGATTGATGGGTCTTGATGTTTGTGGGTATCATCTCTGGAAACCCTCCACGAGACATAACTCGTGTTCTTGTGTGAAATCAAGAGAATCAAAGGCTAATTGCATAGCTCAATGCAATCGTGTATACCCGCGTTAGTGGTAGATTTGTATGTGGTCATATGTTTTATGTGCTTCATTCTCATGATATTTGTTGATATTTTAGGAGCAATTCTTATATGTTTTACTTCTAAGGCGTGGTTTGTTTCAAGTTTGGGGATGGCGCGAGCTTGGCATCAACTTGGAACCTCTTTATACATGAGCCTTGGTAGTATCATCTTTTATCTCCTTCGGTTATGGTAATATCTCTCCACTCTTCTCTTTAGATTGATGTGTCTCTTTATCTTTTGGTGAGTATATGCTTAGAACATTGAGGACAATGTTAGTTTTAAGTTTGGGGATGCGGGATATGACCATAACCGATGCATGACCATGGGTTTCAAAGACAAAAGGGTTCAAATTAGCCAAAAATTGAAAATTTTGAACATTTTGAGTAGATTTGCATGTGATTCCAGTGATAGTTTTAAGAATTTTGATGCATATGTGTCGAGTTGATGAGTTTTGTGATTGCTAATGGCCTTTGCATGAAAGTCGAGTCTTTTAGTGTTTGTGTTGTGCCATGTGAGTGACATCTTAGTGAAGAAGAAACATTTCTAAGAGACCTAAAGTAGTCATTAGTGGAGACTTAACCCATGTGAGAGCTCAAAGCCTAAATTGCCATTCGAGTGTACTCTTCCGCGCTAACTCCGAGTAGAATGAAGAGCTACTCAACCTCGTAACTTGTAAAAGAGCTCATTTGATCTCGTGTGCTCAATTTCCTTAGCCACTAGGAGTGACATTAGGATAGCGAATTAACCTTGCCCTTGTAGTCCATGAAACCCAATGAGAATGCCAACTAGAGGAAAGCGGATACTCCATCACCATCCATCATCTTATATCCCGAGAATGAAGACATGAGATAAAAGAATGAAGAATGTCAAAAGCAAGTATTGAAATGAAAAGTTGATTGCAAGAATACAGTTATGTGTGTAGTGTTTTATTTTGGTTGATTGAATTTGTGTTATAAGAAAAAAAAAATGAAAAATGAAAAATGAAAAAAAGTGATATGAAAAAAAAGAAAAAGAAAGAAAAAGAGTGAAATAAAGTGATTTTTGTGTATGTTTGAGCATGTGTTAGCTCTTTTGTGTGAGTAATGTGATTGTATATATGTGTTGGTGTTTTTGTTCATGAATAAGTATTCGAAGCAAGAAACGAATGTTGAGATGCTTAAAAGGTTCTACCATCATGAAGAGGTCAAAATTCTCGGGAATCCACCATCGTCATCCATCTCTAGTATCCGCTAAACTTTAGAAGGCATTTTTAGAGGGTAGAATGGGTGAGAAGGGCGAGTGAGCTTCCTCATTCTATATAGTGGCTAATTCCTTTTCGAAGATCATTCGTTCCAAAATGTTGTCCTCACCCCTTTTTTATGTGTTGAGTCCTAGTTAAGTGATCACACTCACACATACGAGCGAACCATTCTTGAGTGATTTCATTTTTGGAGTGTATGTCCGTGAGGCCGAAGTCGAGGCAAAATGTACTTACGTGGGAATCAAGGTTTTCTGACTTCGGAACATAGATGTGCTTATTATAGTATGACACTTGCATTTTAAGGTAAGACCATTAGTGAAGAGGCCTTTAGCTTTTACAAGAGCTTATTTACTTGATTCATTATGTGTTGACATGCTTAAACCCTTTACTATATCAATCATGCTTATCTACGATTTGGATTTTGGATCCTTGTGTATTTGAAACCATGATGTTTGTGGGTGTCATCTATGGAAACCCTCACGAGACCACACTCGTCCACTAGGGCAACCTAGGGGTTTAACGGCTTGTTGCATACGCTAAATGCAACCGGGATGCCTCCGAAAGTGAGTTAGGTCTTTTCTTTTGTTTTGTTTTGCTCGAGGACTAGCAAAATCTAAGTTTGGGGATGTTTGATGGGTCATGAAAATGTCCCATCTCAGTCGTTTAATTTAGTCGAGTTAGTTCGTTTCGGGTCTTTATTATAATAAAATGGTTGATTTTCTTGATTAGGTGTGTTTTGTGGAGTTAGGTGTAAAAAATGGTTAAAAACGAGGAAAAGACGCATGAAGGGTATTTTGGTCATTTGGAGTCAAGGACATTCTGGTAATTTGGCCAAGGGCAGTGTGTGGTTGAAAAGTAGAGGTCGAGACGAGTCCGTAGGAGAAAACGGAAGTCAAATCGGAGTCCGGATGGAGGAATAAATCAAGGTCAAAGTTGGGTCAACATTTGGTCAACATTCGGTACAAGCTCGGGCTAGTTTCTGGCCCGCGGTACGCTTGGGGACACGTGTCGATGTATGGAGGTTGGTATACGCGGTTCCCGTGTTAGCGCTCAGCAGCAAAGTGACCCTTATAAGCTTGATTCAGTGTAGCGCGTCTCAGCGAGCTTCGGTAGTCCCTTGTTCACGTTTTAATCTGGACCGTAGCCTTCCGCGTGTCCTAGATCGGACGGTTACTGTGCATCCCGTGTTTTATTCCATCCCGTGTAGCCCGTCGCAACTTAGAATCCGTAGCCCCTTCCCACGTTATAATCTTGGCCTCAACCTCCCGCGTCATCAAGATCAGACGGCTCCTGTGCATCTCCTCCTATAGGCCAGATCCGGTGAAGCGCGCTGCAGTTTAACTTGGTAGTCCGGATCCCACGTTTTAATCTCAGCCTCTCCCTTCCGTGTTTTTGAAATCTAACGGCTTCTGAGCGTCTGACTCATTTACTAATGTTTCCTTATAACCCGAAGCTCCTTAATAAGATACTTCCGGACATGTGGCTCAATCCGAACCGCTCCCTTCCGCGTTTTCTTCATCCAACGATCCGAGCTTGATGCCGCACCTCGACTGATCGACCGAGAAGCACCATAGCATCCGAATTTCAACCAGCAGAACCCTAGCCGCCGGGGTCACTTGTTAATTTGGCGTTTTTCTCATTTAAATCCCTAGAATTCCAAAAGTAACCCTCATATTTCCACTTTTTTACCATTTAACCCAACAAAAACCCTAACCCCACCTATAAATAAGTTCCTTTCTCCTCCATTAAACCCTAGACTTCAACAACCCTCTCAAATGGCTTCCTTATCTAATTTCTAAGCCACTTCTCTTTCTATCTTCTAACCCTAATCCCCCATTCTTTTCTTCTACTTCCTCTTACCTAATCTTTCTTCTCTACTACCTAATCCATTTTTCCCATTCTTTTTCTATCTTCTTTACTAATACTACTACTTTCTTCTCTACCACTATTCATTCTACCATTAATAGTCATCTCCTTCTTTCTTCCATATTCTTCCATCATCTTTATCCCCTTTCATCTCTTCTTTCTAACTTCTTTCTACATCTAATTTCTTCCTACTTTTCCTTCTTTTTCTTATTTGGGTGGCAATAAAATAGCTATTACTTGGATTTCTTGGAGTAACATTCTTGAGCATAAATGGAGCAAATCTTGGACAAATTGGAGATACATGGGGATATGGAATTTGAGCATTCTTGGTGATTTCTTTCCATTAATTTCTTAGTATTTTCATTTATTTTACAATGTCAATGAATGTTATTCTAGATTCCATGTATAGTTAATTTAGCAATCTAAGGTTGTGAATGAAACCCATTTTGGATCTTTATAATACTTGTTCTTGATTAATTAAATCCTTTGATGTGCTTCAATGCCTATTGATTGTCATTTCATGTTGATTCTATAACCTTATTATCATTCATGTATTATAATTAGATATTTCATGCTTTTATTGATTTATTAGATGAGATATGCCTTTTAGATCTTGAATGATAGTGTAGGAAATTAGTTTTATATGGTAGTCAATCATACATTCTTAATTATAAAATTGTTTTATCTAGAATATCATCCGGAATCCAAATAGTTCATTATATTGGATCCCGAGTAAATACAAAAGAGATTTAAGTAATTAAGTGCTTGTTTTATAAAGTGAAATTATGTGGTGGATTTTATAACCTTAGATATCTTCTCCCCTCTCTTAGATAGTTTAGTTAGTTTCATTTGTTTTCTTATTTCTTATATATCAATCATAAATTTTATGAGGGGTGTGTGAGTGTGTTAGTCTAAGTTAGTTATTGACATCTTGATTATTGGGCTAAACTTGCCGTCAATATCTAAAGTTACCTACCTATCTCTTGGGACGATACTCGATCTTATTTTCAATACTATAACTTGACCCCGTATACTTGCGGGAATAGACCTTTAGTATTGGAAACATCAAGCATTCTCCTTTTAATAGTGGGATGCTCTTATGTTGTGTGCTGACCCCGTATACTGTTGGTTCCAAGTTGTTGTCCCCGGCAGCGGCGCCAAAAACTTGATGGGCTTAAAAATAGGTCTATTCCCGCAAGTATACGGGGTCAAGTTATAGTATTTTAGTAAATCGAGTATCGTCCCAAGGGATAGGTAGGTAACTTCAGATATTAACGGCGAGTCTAGCCCAATAATCCAAATGTCAAAAACTAACTTAGACTAACACACACACACACCCCACTTCATAAATTTTATGATTGATATGTAAGAAATAAGAAAACGAATAAAACTAAATGAACTAACTAAGAGAGGGGAGAAGATATCTAAGGTTATAAAATCCACCACATAATTTCACTTTATAGAACAAGCACTTAATTACTTAAATCTCTTTTGTATTTACTCGGGATCCAATATAATGAACTATTTGGATTCCGGATGATATTCTAGATAAAACAATTTTATAATTAAGAATGTATGATTGACTACCATATAAAACTAATTTCCTACACTATCATTCAAGATCTAAAAGGCATATCTCATCTAATAAATCAATAAAAGTATGAAATATCTAATTATAATACATGATTTGAATGTGATGATTGGCTTATTATTTGTTAACCTGTGAGTTTAATTGTCTTCGTCTAGTTTTATAAACTAGAAGCCTCGATCTTAATCGTCTAATTGACATGAAGTTCGATAATGTGTACTTAGTTGATAATCGATACTTAGTGACGTTTAATCGATTACACTTAATTGGACATATTATGCTTATTAGTGTCATACTTGTTCATTCTCAATCCATTAGATAGTGTGTGTAAGTTTGATAGTCGATGCCTATTGATTGTCATTTCATGTTGATTCTATAACCTTATTGTCATTCATGTATTATAATTAGATATTTCATGCTTTTATTGAATTATTAGATGAGATATGCCTTTTAGATCTTGAATGATAGTGTAGGAAATTAGTTTTATATGATAGTCAATCATACATTCTTGATTTTGAATTGTGTTATTAAAGAATATCTTCCGAAATCTAAATAGTTCACTATGTTAGATTTCGAGTTATATATGACACCTAGGATTGTCAATGTGGGTGAAGTTAATTACATTTGCATGCGAATAAATACATAGTATTTGTCATTGTCAATCTTGTGGATCGAAGTATCCGTCTCACTTAACTTTTGCCCGAATCAACTCTTGCCGTCTCCCGACTCTTGTTCCTCCGACTCTTCTCTCGAATCTCTCTCGCCCATTTTACTTAGATAGTTTAGTTAGTTCTTTTTGTTTTCTTATTTCTTGCAAATCAAATCAAATTTATGAGTGGGGTGTGTGTGTGTTAGTCTAAGTTAGCTATTGACATTTTGATTATTGGGCTAAACTCGCCGTCAATATCCGAAATTGCCTACTTATCCCTTGGGACGATACTCGATCTTATTATAAATACTATAACTTGACCCCGTATACTTGCGGGAATAGACCTATTTTTAGGCCTATCAAGTTTTTGGCGCCGCTGCCGGGGAGGAAAACTAGGGTTTAATTAAAATAGGTCTCCAACATAATGAACATCAAGTTTTTGGTTCCCCGGCAGCGGCGCCAAAAACTTGATGGGCCTAAAAATAGGTCTATTCCCGCAAGTATACGGGGTCAAGTTATAGTATTTTAGTAAATCGAGTATCGTCCCAAGGGATAGGTAGGTAACTTCAGATATTAACGGCGAGTCTAGCCCAATAATCCAAATGTCAAAAACTAACTTAGACTAACACACACACACACACACCCCACTTCATAAATTTTATGATTGATATGTAAGAAATAAGAAAACGAATAAAACTAAATAAACTAACTAAGAGAGGGGAGAAGATATCTAAGGTTATAAAATCCACCACATAATTTCACTTTATAAAACAAGCACTTAATTACTTAAATCTCTTTTGTATTTACTCGGGATCCAATATAATGAACTATTTGGATTCCGGATGATATTCTAGATAAAACAATTTTATAATTAAGAATGTATGATTGACTACCATATAAAACTAATTTCCTACACTATCATTCAAGATCTAAAAGGCATATCTCATCTAATAAATCAATAAAAGCATGAAATATCTAATTATAATACATGAATGATAATAAGGTTATAGAATCAACATGAAATGACAATCAATAGGCATTGAAGAACATCAAAGGATTTAATTAATCAAGAACAAGTATTATAAAGATCCAAAATGGGTTTCATTCACAACCTTAGATTGCTAAATTAACTATACATGGAATCTAGAATAACATTCATTGACATTGTAAAATAAATGAAAATACTAAGAAATTAATGGAAAGAAATCACCAAGAATGCTCAAATTCCATATCCCCATGTATCTCTAATTTGTCCAAGATTTGCTCCATTTATGCTCAAGAATGTTACTCCAAGAAATCCAAGTAATAGCTATTTTATTGCCACCCAAATAAGAAAAAGAAGGAAAAGTAGGAAGAAATTAGATGTAGAAAGGAGTTAGAAAGAAGAGATGAAAAGGAATAGAAATGGTAGAAGAATATGGAAGAAAGAAGGAGATGACTATTAATGGTAGAAAGAATAGTGGTAGAGAAGAAAGTAGTAGTATTAGTAGAGAAGATAGAAAAAGAATGGGAAAAATGGATTAGGTAGTAGAGAAGAAAGATTAGGTAAGAGGAAGTAGAAGAAAAGAATGGGGGATTAGGGTTAGAAGATAGAAAGAGAAGTGGCTTAGAAATTAGATAAGGAAGCCATTTTAGAGGGTTGTTGAAGTCTAGGTTTTAATGGAGGAGAAAATGATATATTTATAGGTGGGTTTTGGTACAAAAGGGATAAAATGGGAAAGATGGTTTAGGTGAAATTAGGGTTTTGTTGGGTTAAAGTGGTAAAAAGGAATAAAAGAGGGGGTTATATTTGGAATTATTGGGGTTTAAAGGACAAAACCCATGTGGCTAGGGTTAGTTGCTGAAATCCGGATGCTAAGGTGTTTCTCGGGTAATGACATTAGGTGCGGCATCAAGCAGGGAGCGTCGGATGAGGAGAACGCGGGATCTGGATGGTTCGGGAAGGGACGCGTGGCTGGGAGCACGGCAGCTAAGCTGCAACGGGTAACACGGGATTAGAACAAAGGGGTGACGCTTAGCAGCCGTTAGATCTGAAGGACGCGGAAGGGAGAGGCTGAGATTAAAACGTTGGCCCGGGAGCATGGAGTTAAGTTGCAACGGGCTACACAGAAGCATTAGATTGGAAGGACGCTCAGCAACCGTCGATCTGGGACACGCGGAGAAGAACGGTCAAGATTAAAACGTTGAAGTGGGACTACCGTACTAACTTGCAACGCGCTCCATCGGATCAGGCCTATAGGGTGCGCTTGGAGGCTCAGCGGGAACACGGGATATAGATGCACCAGCCTCCGTCCTTCGACACGTGCCTGTTGGTGTACCGCGCGCCAAATCTGTGCCCGACACTGTCCCGAGTGTTGACCAAATGTGCACCAAATGTTGACTGACTTTGACTTTGCATATTTCACTCATCCGAACTCCGATTTGACTTCCGTTTTCTCCTACGGACTCGTCTCGACCTCTACTTTCCAACCATGCACTGACCTTGACCAAATTTCCAGAATACCCTTGACTCCAAATGACCAAAATACCCTTTATGCATATTTTTCTCATTTTTAACCGTTTTTCACGTCTAACTCCGCAAAAGACACCTAATCAAGAAAACCAACCATTTTATTATAATAAAGACTCGAAACGAACTAACTCGACTAAATTAAACGACTAAGATGGGACATTTTCATGACCCATCAAACATCCCCAAACTTAGATTTTGCTAGCCCTCGAGCAAAACAAAATAAAAGAAAAACCTAACTCACTTTCGGAGGAATCCCGGTTGCATTTAGCATATGCAACAAGCCGTTAAACCCCTAGGTTGCCCTAGTGGACGAGTGTGGTCTCGTGAGGGTTTCCATAGATGACACCCACAAACATCATGGTTTCAAATACACAAAGGTCCAAAATCCAAATCGTAGATAAGCATGGTTCATATAGTGAAGGGTTTAAGCATGTAAAAACATAATGAATCAAGTAAATAAGCTCTTGTAAAAGCTAAAGGCCCCTTCACTAATGATCTTACCCTAAAATGCAAGTGTCATACCATAATAAGCAAATCTATGTTCCGAAGTCACAAAACCTTGATTCCCAAGTTTGTACATTTCGCCTCGACTTCGGCCTCACGGACATACACTCCAAATATGAAATCACTCAAGAATGGTTCGCTCGTATGTGTGAGTGTGATCACTTAACTAGGACTCAACACATAAAAATGGGTGAGGACAACATTTTGGAACGAATGATCTTCGAAAAGGAATTAGCCACTATATAGAGTGGGGAAGCTCACTCGCCCTTCTCACCCATTCTACCCTCTAAAAATGCCTTCTAAAGGTTAGCGGATACAATAGATGATGTGATGGTGGTGGATTCCCGAGAATTTCGACCTCTTCATTATGGTAGAACCTCTTAAGCATCTCAACATTTGTTTCTTGCTTCGAATACTTATTCATGAACAAAAACACCAACACATATACAGTCACATCACTCACACAAAAGAGCTAACACATGCTCAAACATACACAAAAATCACTATATTTCACTTTTTTTTTTCTTCTTTTTTTTTCTTTTTTTCATATCACTTTTTTTTTCTTTTTTCATATTTCATTTTTTTTTTCATTTTTTTTTTCTTATAACACAAATTCAATCAACCAAAATAAAACACTACACACATAACTCTATTCCTGCAATCAACTTTTCATTTCATACTTGCTTTTGACATTCTTCATTCTTTTATCTCATGTCTTCATTCTCGGGATATAAGATGATGGATTGTGATGGAGTATCCGCTTTCCTCTAGTTGGCATTCTTATTGGGTTTCATGGACTACAAGGGCAAGGTTAATTCGTTATCCTAATGTCACTCCTAGTGGCTAAGGAAATTGAGCACACGAGATCAAATGAGCGCTTTTATAAGTTACGAGGTTGAGTAGCTCTTCATTCTACTCGGAGTTAGCGCAGAAGAGTACACTCGAATGGCAATTTAGGCTTTGAGCTCTCACATGGGTTAAGTCTCAACTAATGACTACTTTAGGTCTCTTAGAAAAGTTTCTTCTTCACTAAGATGTCACTCACATGGCACAACACAAACACTAAAAGACTCGACTTTCATGCAAAGGCCATTAGCAATCACAAAACTCATCAACTCGACACATATGCATCAAAATTCTTAAAACTATCACTAGAATCACATGCAAATCTACTTAAAATGTTCAAAATTTTCAAATTTTGGCTACTTTGAACCCTTTTGTCTTTCAAACCCATGGTCATGCATTGGTTATGGTCATATCCCGCATCCCCAAACTTAAAACTAACATTGTCCTCAATGTTCTAAGCATACACTCACCAAAAGATAAAGAGGCACGTCAATCTAAAGAGAAGAGTGGAGAGATATTACCATAACCGAAGGAGATAAAAGGTGATACTACCAAGGCTCATGTATAAAGAGGTTCCAAGTTGACGCCAAGCTCGCGCCATCCCCAAACTTGGAACAAACCACGCCTTAGAAGTAAAACATATAAGAATTGCTCCTAAAATATCCAAAACATAATGAGAATGAAGCACATAAAAGACATGACCACATATAAATCTACCACTAACGTGGGTATACACGATTGCATTGAGCTATGCAATTAGCCTTTAGTTCTCTTGATTTCACACAAGAACACGAGTTATGTCTCGTAGAGGGTTTCCAGAGATGATACCCACAAACATCAAGATCCATCTCAATCGGCCTAACGATCATAAAGCAAAAGACGAAATATTTGGGGGTCAACCCAAAGAAAGCTATATGCAGGTGCTAATCGTCTCAAAAAAAGATAAAGAATACGAAGTGCACATGAGACGATAAAAGAAAACAAGCCATCCCCAAACTTAGTGGGTGCACAGTCCACTAAGTAGGTATAGATAGACTACACTTGATGGTAACCTTTAGAAGATAATCATATGACCCCGTATACGGGACGATACTCGATCATATGACTCCCGAGAATGAAGGCATGAAAAGTAAAGAAAGAAGAATGTGAAAGCAAAGTGCGAAAAATAGAAAAGTCGATTGTTGAGAATACTAGTGTTGGTATTGCATTGTTTTCATTGTTTATAGTTGAGTTATCAAAAAAAAAAATGAAAATCTCTGAAAAAGAAATTGTGTATAGTGTGTAAAAAAAGTTCATGTGAACTTTAGTTTGTTATGTAAAATAAGTGTTCAAAGCAAAAAGCTAAGTATGGAAGTTGCTTGAAGTTCTCTAGCATTGAAGGCGTCGACATTCTCGGGATCTCATCACCATCCATCTCATCACTTGTATCCGTTGACCTTTAGGAAGCATTATTATAAGGTAGAGTGGGTGAGAAGGGTAAGTGAGCTTCCCCATTCCATTTAGTGGTTATATTCCTTTTCGTAGATCATTCGTTCTAAAATGTTGTCCTCACCCTTTTTATGTGTTGAGTTCAAGTTTAGTGATCACACTCGCACATACGAGCGAACCATTTCTGAGTGATTCATCTTTTAGAGCGTATGTCTGTGAGGCCAAAGTCGAGGCGAAATGTATTAAGATAGGGATCAAGGGTCTGCCTGCTTGGAACTGAAGTGATTCTTTTTGTGGCTAGTCACGTACACTTTGAGTCTAGATTATTAGTGAAGAGATTTTTAGCGTCTGTATAGTGTTGTTAACTTTGACTGATTCCTATTAGCTTGCTTAAATTTTCTAGGAGATAAACATATTTGGTCCGTCTTAGTTGACTTTGAGTGCTTTTGGACCCTATTGTATTTTTGAAATGTTTTTGAATTTTGTGGGTATATTCTCTGGATACCCTCACGAGACAAAACTCGTCCACTAGGGCAACCTAGGGGTTTAACGGCTTGTTGCATATGCTAAATGCAACCGGGATTCCTCCGACAGTGAGTTAGGTTTTTCTTTTATTTTGTTTTACTCGAGGACTAGCAAAATCTAAGTTTGGGGATGTTTGATGGGTCATGAAAATGTCCCATCAGAGTCGTTTAAATTAGCCGAGTTAGTATGTTTCGAGTCTTTATTGTAATAAAATGGTTGGTTTTCTTGATTAGGTGTCTTTTGCAGAGTTAGGTGTGAAAAACGGTTAAAAATGAGCATAAAGGGTATTTTGGTCATTTGGAGTCAAGGACATTCTGGAAATTTGGCCAAGGTCAGTGCGTGGTTGAAAAGTAGAGGTCGAGACGAGTCCGTAAGAGAAAACGGAAGTCAAATCGGAGTCCGGACGAAGGAATAAACCAAGGTCAAAGTCAGGTCAACATTTGGTCAACATTCGGTACAAGCTCGGGCTAGTTTCTGGCCCGCGGTACGCTTAGGGACACGTGTCGACGTATGGAGGTTGGTACACGCGGTTCCCGTGTTAGCGCTCAGCAGCGAAGTGACCCTTATAAGCTTGATTCAGTGTAGCGCGTAGCAGCTTGCTCTAGTAGTCCCGTTCCCACGTTATAATCTTGGCCGCAACCTCCCGCGTCATCAAGATCGGACGGCTCCTGTGCATCCCGTGTTTTAGTGATTATCCCGTGCACCCGAAGCAATTTAAGTACCGTGCTCCGAGACACGTGGCATTATATCGTCACTCCAGATCCGTGCGCGTTTCATCCGACGGATGCTGTTGCTGCCGGTCAAATCCTTCATCCGCCGCGAAGCATTTTAACCGCCGGCTCCCAAGCAGTAACGGACAAATTACCCTGCCCATTCTCCAGCCGACACATGGCGCTCCCTCTTCCTTCATATTAAACCCTAGCCGCCAGCGGAAGAGATTAGGGTTTCCAAAAATTCCCAATATAGCACTTCTTTTATTCTTTTTACCAATTTTAACCCCAACTCAACCCTAATCCTATATAAACACTTTTAGAAGACCAACCAACCTCTCCTTTCTTATCCCCTCTTTCCTCCTACTTGTAGTTGTAAAACCCTAACCCTTCTTTTCCCCTCTTAGCTTCTCTTAGCCTCCTTTTCTCTCTACCTCTTCTCAACTAAAAACCCTAGCCACCATTCTTTTCTCTACCACCTTCATCTTTTCTCTAGATTTACTTTCTCCTTCTAATTTCTTCTTCTATCCTTCTAATTTCTCCATACCTTCTTCTCTAATATCTCTTCTTCTTCTATTTCTCTTCTAAATTTCTCTTCTTTTATCTTCTAATAAGCTATTATTTGGAGTTTTGAGCAATATTCTTGAGATACTTGGATCTTAAATTGGACATCAAAATGGAGATACATGGGAGTATGGATTGGGAACATTCTTGGTGATTTCTTTCCATTAATCTTTTGTAATTCCATTTATTTTATGAATTCAATGAATATTATTTTAGATTCCATGAGTAGCTAAATTTTGTATCTAGGGTGTAGAGGAAACCCATATTTGGGCTTATTTTGAGATATGTTATAAATCAATGAATCCTTATTTTGAGCTTCAATGCCTATTGATTGTCATTTCATGTTGATTCTATTACCTTGTTATCATTCATGTATTATAATTAGATATTTCATGCTTTTATTGATTTATTAGATGAGATATGCCTTTTAGATCTTGAATGATAGTGTAGGAAATTAGTTTTATATGGTAGTCAATCATACATTCTTGATTTTGAATTATGCTATTAAAGAATATTATCCGAAACCTAATTAGTTCATTAAGCTAGGTTTTGAGTTATAAACAAATAGTGATTTGTTGATTGAATGCTTGTCTTAAGTAGTCCATTTATGTGGTGAAATCGAAATCCCTAGATTCTTCTTCTCATCTTGATTTAATTCTTATTAGTCTAGTAGTATTGCTTTCTTTTTTTCATAGTAGTTTCCAAATCAAATCAAAAGTTTGAAAGGGGGTTTAATTCGAGATTTAGATAAATTAGCTTGTCTCTTGGGACGATACTCGACTTATTAGAAATACTATAACTTGACCCCGTATACTCGATCTTAATTTTCAATACTATAACTTGACCCCGTACACTTGACATAAGAGCATCCCACAAAAACTTGATGGGCCTAAAAATAGGTCTATTCCCGCAAGTATACGGGGTCAAGTTATAGTATTGAAAATAAGATCGAGTATCGTCCCAAGGGATAAGTAGGTAACTTCGGATATTGACGACGAGTTTAGCCTAATAATTAAAATGTCAATAGCTAACTTAGACTACACACACACCCCTCATAAAATTGATTTGATTTGCATATATAAGCAATAAGAAAACAAATGAAACTATCTAAACTATCTAAGAGAGGGGAGAAGATATCTAAGGTTATAAAATCCACCACATAATTTCACTTTATAAAACAAGCACTTAATTACTTAAATCTCTTTTGTATTTACTCGGGATCCAATATAATGAACTATTTGGATTCCGGATGATATTCTAGATAAAACAATTTTATAATTAAGAATGTATGATTGACTACCATATAAAACTAATTTCCTACACTATCATTCAAGATCTAAAAGGCATATCTCATCTAATAAATCAATAAAAGCATGAAATATCTAATTATAATACATGAATGATAATAAGGTTATAGAATCAACATGAAATGACAATCAATAGGCATTGAAGCACATCAAAGGATTTAATTAATCAAGAACAAGTATTATAAAGATCCAATATGGGTTTCATTCACAACCTTAGATTGCTAAATTAACTATACATGGAATCTAGAATAACATTCATTGACATTGTAAAATAAATGAAAATACTAAGAAATTAATGGAAAGAAATCACCAAGAATGCTCAAATTCCATATCCCCATGTATCTCCAATTTGTCCAAGATTTGCTCCATTTATGCTCAAGAATGTTACTCCAAGAAATCCAAGTAATAGCTATATTATTGCCACCCAAATAAGAAAAAGAAGGAAAAGTAGGAATAGATGTAAAAAGGAGTTAGAAAGAAGAGATGAAAAGGAATAGAAATGGTAGAAGAATATGGAAGAAAGAAGGAGATGACTATTAATGGTAGAAAGAATAGTGGTAGAGAAGAAAGTAGTAGTATTAGTAGAGAAGATATAAAAAGAATGGGAAAAATGGATTAGGTAGTAGAGAAGAAAGTTAGGTAAGAAGTAGAAGAAAAGAATGGGGGATTAGGGTTAGAAGATAGAAAGAGAAGTGGCTTAGAAATTAGATAAGGAAGCCATTTGAGAGGGTTGCTGAAGTCTAAGTTCTAATGGAGGAGAAAGGGATTTATTTATAGGGTTAGGGTTTGAGTTGGGGTTAAAATTGGTAAAAAAAATGGAAAGCTGAGGGTCAAAATTGGAATTCTAGGGGTTAAAAAGGAAGAAAGGACAAGTCTGGGCGGCTAGGGTTTGGTTGGGTTCAAATTCGGATGTTAATGTGCTTCTCGGGTAATGAAGTTAGGTGCGACATCAAGCAGCATCTGTCGGATCGGTAAAACGCGAGATCTGGACGGTCGGGGCATGGACACGCGTCCGGGACTATCCTCATACACAGCTTCGGGTTACACGGAAACACCAATAAAAGGGCCAGATGCTCAGCAGCCGCACGATCTGAAGAACGCGGTAGCGGACTACCAAGATTAAAACGTGGGATCGGGATGCACGGAGTTAAGTTGCAACGGGCTACACAGAAGCATCAACCGTCGATCTGGGACACGCGGAAGGGAGCGGCTAAGATTAAAACGTTGCTTCCGGGTCTATGGTATTAAGTTGCTTCGGATACACCGGATCAAGGTCATTGGGCCATTTCGCTGTTAAGCGGAAACACGGGAATTTGATGCAACGATCTCCGGAGCGCGCCACGTGTTCCTTGGTGTACCGCGCGCCAAAATAATGCCCGACATTGTCCCGCTAGTCAACCTGATTTGACTCCATCTTTGACTTTGCCTAGTTCGCTCATCCGGACTCCGATTTAACTTCCGTTTTCTCCTACGGACTCGTCTCGACCTCTACTTTTGAACCACGCACTAACCTTGGCCAAATTACCAGATTGTCCTTGACTCCAAATGACCAAAATACCCTTCATGCATCTTTTCCTCGTTTTTAACCGTTTTTCACACTTAACACTCCAAAAGACACCTAATCAAGAAAACCAACCATTTTATTATAATAGAGACTCGAAACGAACTAACTCGACTAAATTAAACGACTTAGATGGGACATTTTCATGACCCATCAAACATCCCCAAACTTAGATTTTGCTAGTCCTCGAGCAAAACAAAATAAAAGAAAAACCTAACTCACTTTCGGAGGCATCCCGGTTGCATTTAGCGTATGCGACAAGCCGTTAAACCCCTAGGTTGCCCTAGTGGACGAGTGTGGTCTCGTGAGGGTTTCCATAGATGACACCCACAAACATCATGGTTTCAAATACACAAGGGTCCAAAATCCAAATCGTAGATAAGCATGATTCATATAGTGAAGGGTTTAAGCATGTCAAAACATAATGAATCAAGTAAACAAGTTCAAGTGAAAGCTAAAGATCTCTTCACTAATGATCTTACCCTAAAATGCAAGTGTCATACCATAATAAGCACATCTATGTTCCGAAGTCACAAAACCTTGATTCCCAAGTTAGTACATTTCGCCTCGACTTCGGCCTCACGGACATACACTCCAAAAATGAAATCACTCAAGAATGGTTCGCTCGTATGTGTGAGTGTGATCACTTAAATAGAACTCAACACATAAAAAGGGGTGAGGATAACATTTGGAACAAATGATCTTCGAAAAGGAATTAGCCACTATATAGAGTGGGGAAGCTCACTCACCCTTCTCACCCATTCTACCCTATTAAGATGTCTTCTAAAGGTTAGCGGATACAATAGATGATGATGGTGGATTCCCGAGAATTTTGACCTCTTCATTATGGTAGAATCTCTTAAGCATCTCAACATTTGTTTCTTGCTTCGAATACTTATTCATGAACAAAAACACCAACACATGTATACAATCACATCACTCACACAAAAGAGCTAACACATGCTCAAACATACACAAAAATCACTTTTTTTCACTTTTTCATGAACAAAAACACCAACACATGAATACAATCACATCACTCACACAAAAGAGCTAACACATGCTCAAACATACACAAAAATCACTTTTTATAATTAAGAATGTATGATTGACTACCATATAAAACTAATTTCCTACACTATCATTCAAGATCTAAAAGGCATATCTCATCTAATAAATCAATAAAAGCATGAAATATCTAATTATAATACATGAATGATAATAAGGTTATAGAATCAACATGAAATGACAATCAATAGGCATTGAAGCACATCAAAGGATTTAATTAATCAAGAACAAGTATTATAAAGATCCAAAATGGGTTTCATTCACAACCTTAGATTGCTAAATTAACTATACATGGAATCTAGAATAACATTCATTGACATTGTAAAATAAATGAAAATACTAAGAAATTAATGGAAAGAAATCACCAAGAATGCTCAAATTCCATATCCCCATATATCTCCAATTTGTCCAAGATTTGCTCCATTTATGCTCAAGAATGTTACTCCAAGAAATCTAAGTAATAGCTATTTTATTGCCACCCAAATAAGAAAAAGAAGGAAAAGAAGGAAGAAATTAGATGTAGAAAGAAGTTAGAAAGAAGAGATGAAAGGGGATAAAGATGATGGAAGAATATGGAAGAAAGAAGGAGATGACTATTAATGGTAGAAAGAATAGTGGTAGAGAAGAAAGTAGTAGTATTAGTAGAGAAGATAGAAAAAGAATGGGAAAAATGGATTAGGTAGTAGAGAAGAAAGATTAGGTAAGAGGAAGTAACAGAAAAGAATGGGGGATTAGGGTTAGAAGATAGAAAGAGAAGTGGCTTAGAAATTAGATAAGGAAGCCATTTGAGAGGGTTGTTGAAGTCTAGGGTTTAATGGAGGAGAAAGGAACTTATTTATAGGTGGGGTTAGGGTTTTTGTTGGGTTAAATGGTAAAAAAGTGGAAATATGAGGGTTACTTTTGGAATTTTAGGGATTTAAATGAGAAAAACGCCAAATTAACAAGTGACCCCGGCGGCTAGGGTTCTGCTGGTTGAAATTCGGATGCTATGGTGCTTCTCGGTCGATCAGTTGAGGTGCGGCATCAAGCTTGGATCGTTGGATGAAGAAAACGGGGAAGGGAGCGGTTCGGATTGAGCCACATGTCCGGAAGTATCTTATTAAGGAGCTTCGGGTTATAAGGAAACATTAGTAAATGAGTCAGACGTTCAGAAGCCGTTAGTTTCAAAAACACGGAAGGGAGAGGCTGAGATTAAAACGTGGGATCCAGACTACTAAGTTAAACTGCAGCGCGCTTCACCGGATCTGGCCTATAGGAGGAGATGCACAGGAGCCGTCCGATCTTGATGACGCGGGAGGTTGCGGCCAAGATTATAACGTGGGAAGGGGCTACGGATTCTAAGTTGTGACGGGCTACACGGGATGGAATAAAACACGGGATGCACAGTAACCGTCCGATCTAGGACACGCGGAAGGCTACGGTCCAGATTAAAACGTGAACAAGGGACTACCGAAGCTCGCTGAGACGCGCTACACTGAATCAAGCTTATAAGGGTCACTTTGCTGCTGAGCGCTAACACGGGAACCGCGTGTACCAACCTCCATACATCGACACGTGTCCCTAAGCGTACCGCGGACCAGAAACTAGCCCGAGCTTGTACCGAATGTTGACCAAATGTTGACCCAACTTTGACCTTGATTTATTCCTCCATCCAGACTCCGATTTGACTTCCGTTTTCTCCTACGGACTCGTCTCGGCCTCTACTTTTCAACCACACACTGACCTTGGCCAAATTACCAGAATGTCCTTGACTCCAAATGACCAAAATACCCTTCATGCGTCTTTTCCTCGTTTTTAACCATTTTTTACACCTAACTCCACAAAACACACCTAATCAAGAAAATCAACCATTTTATTATAATAAAGACCCGAAACGAACTAACTCGACTAAATTAAACGACTTAGATGGGACATTTTCATGACCCATCACCGTGCCGTGAAAGGAGGTTATAAAGGCGGATTACTGAGGGAGACAGGATAGACATGAAATTAAGTGGGAGTACAAGACTGAATGATGTCCTCCTATTGAGTTAGGATAAGTATCTCCGACCACTTGAGGAGAAGTAACTGGAAAATGTGTGGCCACACTCAAATGGATTAATGGTTAATCATTTGCCTTGACAGTTGTTCTCTAGATCAAGAAAGTCTGAAAAGATATGACCTATCAGATGAGATACGAAGAGACATGGGAATCGAGCATTGCACTTGTTCTAAGTACAAGTGGGAGACTGAAGGATATATCCGTTCGGTCTGAAGGAGATGTCCTTCGACCAAGATGGCAATGCGATCAATTTGTCAGCTAGGATAACGATGACCATACGGTGAAGATCATCCAGTCCGGTCCAATTAGGGGTCGCAAAGCTTTCCTAGAAGCCAACTACGATCGTCGGATCAAGTCGTTGATTCGCGGCTAACATAGACCGGATCCTACAACGGGTTACACATAAGAGTGGGAACTTGATCGGAGAGACTTGACTAGACGGGAACAGGCTAAAGATGAATTGGATCCAACTGGAAAGGCCGAAAAGGTTCGAATGGAGATTCGGAACAAGATAGAAAGAACCGGGCTAAAAAAGGGTTCCCGGAGGAAGGCTTATTAGGCCGGCCATGTGATGGCCGACCAAGGTAAGTGGCTCGGCCATATAAAGCCCATGGTGGCCTGACCTGGCCGGCCACACTTAAGGGGATAGCCAAAATACCCCAAAAGGGTATTTTGGTAATTATCTTTTCTATGACCCGAAAATAGAAAGACCTAATCTGAATGAGATTCTAATTAGGATTTCTCTATATATAGGATCATTAGAGAACAGAAAAGGTGTGGATTTTTCTTTAGAAGAAAAATATACAGCTCTCTTTATCTCAATATACAACTAGTGGAAAGAGAGGAATATACAGAAAAAGCTCCTGTTCCATCAATCTAGTCAAGAAGAAGAGTTCTTCTCAACCTTCTAGTAAGTCATAGCAGTAAAGGAAGGGAAATCAAGTCTATACACTCGGTGTCTCAAGTAGAGGAGCTACACTTGGAGCTCTCGATCTTCACACGCGATTGGAAAGGTTCGAGGGAAAAACGCGATAAAGGTATTTATCCCTCTTCTAGTTCATTGATTAGTTCATTCATATGATTCTGGGCATTCTAGTGTTAACATATGATGTTTGAGATTCCGTTTAGAACACTAGATAGTGTATTAGATACACACAAAACCTAACACTCTCTATGATAGTATATGAAATAGGTGGTAATCCAGTTTCAGAAACAAGTAGGAATGAGTAATGCCATTTGTGAAACTAGGGTTTCGAAGACAATGAAATTAAAGATTAGGGCAAATTTTCTGCCTTTTATACTTAGGTCTATTTTGACTAAGTTTTCAGTCAAGCCGAGTCCATGAAGTCTTCTGACCAGTCAACTTGACCTGTAGTCAACCATCTACAGCAATATTAACAATAAAAGTTAGTTACAACTAATTATAGTTTAGTTGTCTAACTAACTGTTCTGTTTTCTCTTCTTCTCCATTTTCTTGTAGCTCATTAGTATAAATAAATGGTTGTAAGAAACTGAATCATTAATTGGAAAATAAAATTAGAGTTATTAGAGATTTCTTACATGGTAGCAGTCTAGGTTTTGTGATCCAAAAACTAGAGTTTTCTCTTCTTGAACTCAATAACAATCATCATCTCGCATACAAAGAAAACATTTAACATTTAGAAAATTTAACATTCATCATCAAAATTCAGAAGATTATCATCAAAATTACGAAGATCATCATCAAAATTAAGAAGATTTAGTTCAAAATTAAGAAGATTTAGTTCAAAATTAAGAAGATTTAGTTCAAAATTGATAAAGAATACAAGATCACTTACGGTTTTTTCAGGCATTCCTCAAGATTTCTTCAAATGGCTTCGAATACAGGTAATTTGCCTCCAATTTCATCTGTTACCAGTTTCATTACTAAAAAGTTCGATGATCCTAACTATCTCATGTGGAAAGACCAATTTGAAACCCTTCTTAGTACTTATGTGTTACTAGGGTTTGTCACTGGTACTATCCAGGAACCTCCTCAACTTAACTATATATCTATGGTGTTGAGCTAGTAAATCCAGACTTTCAGCAGTGGAGAAGTAAAGAGAACTTTGTCAAATCATATCTAAAAAGTACTCTCTCCAAATCTGTATATTATGATACCTATGGTCTTCAAACTGCAAAAGAGATTTGGGACTATCTGTTTCTCACAAACAATGAGGGTCTGGAATCTCAAAAAGATCAATTGAGAAGAAAATTACAGAATCTAAAGAAAGGCAACTCTACTATTTCTGTTCATCTTACGGAATTAAAACAACTATCTGATTCTTTGCTTTTTGTCAATGATAAAGTAAGTGAATCTGAGTTGGTTAATTAGTATTGCCATTCAAGGTTTAAGTGTTGATTATGATCAATTTACTATTGCTGTGAGAGTAAATAATGAGCACGTATCTCTTGCTCAACTCAAATCTAGGCAAATTCAGCATGAACATTGGTTGTTATCAAGAGAAGTAGACCAAGAGGCCTATTATGTAAGAAGATATAATCAACAACAACAATCCGGACAAGGTTTTAAACCTTTACCTTCTTATTATAAAAATCAATCCTCAACCAAGAAAGATGAAAATGTCTCATCATCTCAGGTGTCGGATATTTCAAATCAACAATATAAGGGGAAAGGAGCTGATGACTTTGATTTCTCAAAAGTCCCTTGTCGCATTTGTAAGAGATGTGGTCATTCAGCTGGTGTTTGTTATTTCAGATATCAACCAAACAAAACTCATATGGGTTATCACTCTGAATCTCAAGATAAGCAAGATCCTTCTATAGACATTACTGCACATATACCAGACTCACAGTCCTATCTTTATGAAGATGAGGCCCTATTAGAATGTAATAATGCTGAATTATATGATTTTCCTACTCAGTTCCAAGGTTATCACAGTTCTACTGATGATGATGTTTTTCAAGAATGTCATACAACAATTGTTATCGATATGGCAGAGGATATCTTTTTTTATTGTGAATCATATATTAATGCAGCAGAAGAATGTCATGCTATCAGTGAGACTGCATATGTAAATGATACAGCCTGGTTAACTGATACAGGGGTAAGCAGTCATATGACTCACAGTGCTTCTACCTTAAATTCAATTCAATCTTATACAGGTACAGAGGCAGTCATGGTAGGGAGTGGCAAATTTTTACCTATCACTGAGACTGGATCATCTATTTTATCTACTGTCACTCATACTTTTGAGCTTAATTAGGTATTGTTTGTTCCAAATCTCAAAAGAAATCTTTTGCCTATCTCCAAATTCACTAAAGATAACTCATGTTCTGTTGAGTTTCTACCTTGGGGCTATAGTATAAAAGACTTATGGTCAAAGAAAATTTTGGCTGAGGGCCCTATGAAGCAAAAACTTTATCCTATAGAAGTTCATAACAGTGTGTTGAAAGATAGATTCTTTTCAACTCATCTAGCTCTTACTGCAGCAAAATGGCCAGATTTGTTAATGCGATTGATCATCTGTAAACAAGTTTGTTTTTTAGTGGTGAAGCAGTTTTCGCACCTATCTTTCCAGATAAACCATAGGATTTTAGCATATAAAGTAGTAATTTCCTCATCTAATTTTTTCCATTGCTGAATCCATTGCCTTACCGTGGTTAACTGTTCAGATCTAACTTGAAAGTGAAACCAAATTGCTCTGGCATAGTTGCAGTGTAACATCACATGGTCCAAAGTTTCATTATCGTCACAGTTAATACAAGTATAGATGTTACCAATATAACTACCAATTTTGTCCCTTACTGGTAGACTGTTCGTACAACATTTTCAAAGGAATAGTTTTATGCGTGGTATGGTATTTAGATTCCATATGAAAAACCAGTTATTGGAGTCATGCATTGATCCATTGATTTAATCGAGAAGTTACCTAATTTAGTGAGTGTCCATTTTGCCGTGTCTTCCTTATCAGACTGCAAATCAATACTTAAAATTACGCTGCAAGTGTCACTATTAAAACCATTTTTATTAAGTTAGTATTCCAAGTTTTATTAGTAATTAGCTGGGCAACCCAGTTAAGGCTTTGAGTTACTCTGATTTGTGATTGGGCGAGGGTGGTTCGGGATCCAGAATCGTGCTAGATACTGATTTGAGTGCCTTTGTTGATATCCCAGAAGACTTAACCGGCCACTTGATTAAACTGTTTGCCTATTGCATTCCAGGGCCAGGAATGGTTAGCTTTAGGAGGGGAGGGTTTAGCCGTTTTAGGGAAATATTTAGCTTTGAAAACTTGAACCCAGATGGATTAGGGATTGCTGAGTAGCCGCCAATTAAGTTTGTTGAGGAATGCTTGATTATCAAGGAGAGGAAATCGACGATTTAGTTCTCCTAATTTGCGTGGCTGCCAAATTGCTGACCAGTTGATGGTATGGAAGGTTTTAGATTTTCCCCACCAGAAAGTCCTTTGTAAGGACTCGATGCTGTTACAAATGCCTTTGGGAATGGCAAAGCACTTCATTTGGTATCGGGGAACGATCGCTGCAATAGTTGAGATCACTATCAAGCGACCAACTTGCGAGAGAAGGTTGGTTTGCCACTTGGAGAGTTTATTCTTAATTTGGGCGAGAAGGGATTTGAAAGCTTGATTTTTGTTTCTATCGATGAAAAGATTTGTGTCAAGGTATTTATCTCTGGAAGAAGATTGCTGGACTTTGAGGTTACGAATGATCATCCTTTTAAATTTGGGGTGCGAGTTTTTGGATAAAAAGATGTTGACTTTAGCATAGTTTATCATTTGACCGAAGGCCTCACTGAATTCTTTCAGAATTTGTTTGAGATTGTGCTCATTCTCAAGAGTATTTTGGCCAAAAATAATGCAATCATCCGCAAATAAGAGGTGCTTAATGGTAAGATTGGAGTTGGGAACAGGAAAACCGACGAAAGAGTTCTGGTTGTCATTATTCTCTAGCATACGACTGAGGCCTTCCATGGCAATAGCGAACAAGAAGGGAGAGAGGGGGTCACCTTGCCTGATTCCTCGACTAACCTCGAAAGCAGATCCAGGGCGACCATTAATGAGCACTTCCATGGTGCTGGAGTTGAGACAAGCTTTGATCAGATTGATCTAATGACAAGAGAAACCCGTGATAGTCATGATTTTCTCTAGATAGCTCCATTCAATGTGGTTAAAACTTTAGACATGTCAAGTTTGAGTCTGAAGTAGCTTTAGACTCGCGGATCTTTTTAAAGGAATGGACAAGTTCTTGGCTAATAAGAATGTTGTCCGTGATCAGCCTACCAGGCACGTAAGCTTCTTGAAAGGGGGAAATGAGATCCGGTATAATGATTTTAAAACGGTTAGCCATGATTTAGTGATAATTTTATAGGTCGTATTGAGAAAGCTAATCGGCCGGAAACCAGTCGGGGTTTGAGGGCTTTTAGTTTTAGGGAGAAGACAAATGTGAGTATGATTGGACTGAGGCGGGAGGAAGGCAGTGCTAAAGAACTGAGTGACCATATCTTTTATGTCGTCCTGTAGGTATCCCAATTGGATTGATAGAAGAAAGGGGGGTAGTCGTCTGGACCAGGTGCTGCCTCTTGCTTGAGAGAGAAAGTTTCCTTCCTAATCTCCTCCATTATTGGGGTAAAGGTAAGGGATTCATTATGAAGTGGATTGATTTGGTCAGAGAAACACTCCAGAAGATTAGTGGAGAAACTGGAACCAACCGAGGTGGAGATGTTAAAAAGATGATTGCAAAAGATGGAAGAAATTTCCACCTCATCTTTGGTCCAAGAGTTATCATCTTTCTTAATAGAGTGAATTTTGTTTTTACGATTACGAGTAACAGCTCTGGCATGGAAGTATTTGGTATTTCTGTCACCCAGATTAATATTGGCTATTCTGGATTTTTCTTTCCAGAGACTCTCTTGCTAAAGAAGAAGGGTTTCGATTTGGGTGAACGTCTCTGTAAAGATCGCAGGGTCTTGAATGTTCTTAATTTTGTTGCTAAGTTATTTTATGTTTGTGGCTAGAGAGTTAAGTTTGGACTGGATTTGATTTGGGAGAGAAGTCCAATTGGTTTTGATGAATTGAGCACAGTTAGGACGAGACATCCAAGTTCGGATAAATTTGAAGGGTTTGCGCCCCAGAGAAGAGTTTGGTTTGGTGGTTAGTATAGTGGGATTATGGTCAGAGCCAAGAGTAGGGAGGTGGGTGAGCTTGGAGTGAGGAAAGGTGGATAGCCAATTGTGATTGACCAGTGCTCTATCCAGCCTCTCTTGAATTAGGTAGCCCTTAAATTGTTTATTAGTCCAAGTGAAAGAATGGCCCGAGTAACCAATGTCTTAGAGGCCTAAATGATTTATTGCTTGCTTGCATTAATCATGTTAGAGCAATAGGCCTCTTTCCCGCCAAATTTTTCAGACGGGTGCAAGATACAATTTAGATCACCTATCACTAACCAAGGGTTCTGGTTGTCTGGGGTATGGCTAGCTAGCGTCTCCCAGGGTCTCATTTTGTTGTTGCTATAAGGGCACCCATAAAAGCCAGTAAGATAGAATTGATAATTGTTATCAATTTGGGTGTCTTTAGAGTGAATCAAGTTCTGGTTTGTGTATAAGATGTCAAAGGAGTAATGAGGAGACCAGTATAAAGCCAGCCCACCGGCTTTGTTAATAGCATTACTTGTATGGTGTTTATAAATGTTGCCTAGATTTAAAATTTTTTCTAAGTTAACATTGATACATTTTGTTTCAGACAAGAAGATAAAATCGGGATTATGCTCTTTAATTCGGTGCCACAGATGTTTTCTGTTTGTGAAATTGCCACACCCCTAACAGTCCATGCCAGAAAGGCCAGGTCTATTGGGGTTTGATAGTCTGTTGTGGATTGAATGTCCATGGGCCCAGTTTCATATCTGTTGCCGAAGCTTGTTGATTGAACATGTCTAGCATAACAAGTACTACCATAAAATTAGTTCAACAAAAAAAAAGTACTACCATAAAAAAACATAGCTACAGTCATCATCTTCTTACCAACTTTTTTTTTTTGTTGAACCAGATTTTCATTAAAATATTAAAGCGTTATTACAGTATTTATGAACTAACATACAAGGAATATTATTCCACTTCTTGCTCATATTCTTCTTTCTTGCGCATCTCGCAAGTTTGTCTACTTTCGAGTTGGAAGTTCTTCTGATGTATTTGAATTGCACCGCTTCGAAATTTTTCCTGCTTTCTCGGATTTTCTTGATGTGGATAAGTGATTGCCAGTGAACTGAATGACGTTTATTGTGCAGATGGTTGATGAGATTCATGTTGTCGCTTTCAATGATAATAGACTTTAGATTCTTTTCATTCGCCCATTCTAAGCCGAATAAAATTGCCATAGCTTCACTTTCTTCACTATTCCTAGCTCTTGTTGTTTTTGCCTGCGCTGCTATAAATTTTGATTCTGCATTATGAGCAATTAAACTAATTCCCATATTGGATGATATATTCGTAAAAGATGCATCAACATTAATCTTAATAAAGTTATTTTCCAAAGGTTTCCATTTTTCGTATGTTTTGTGATTATTCTTCAGATGTTTAGTATTGATTTTAGGAAAATTTTCTATCATTTTAGTGATAGTATGAAGATCATTTATTTCATGCTAGAAACAGTGATCACATCTAACTTTACATAAGATCCAGAGAATAGACGTAAAATGTATATTCTCTTTAGTATAACAAGAATCACCATTCTTCTCTTATGAGAAAATCCAATCCGAGATGGAGGATATATTCTCAGAAATGACATTGAACTTGAACCAAACATTCTTAGCCAGAGCACAATGTAACAATGCATGTTCTATGGATTCAGAATTAGTACAATATGGGCAATTAGTATTGTTGTCTATGTATTTTTTCCAATTCTCTCTCTCACTGGGAGAGCTTTTAAGCAAATTTTCCAGATAAAGATTTTGATTCTCGGTATTACCGGGAGATTCCAGATAAATTTCCAGTTCTGAGTGTTAGGATTTTGTTTGATATTCGTGGTACTAAGGTGCTGGTACATTGATACTACCGTAAATTTACCCGACTTGGTTAAGTTCCATTTAAGTTGATCTCCCCCTTCGATATTCAACAGGATGGCCTTGATAAGGTTCTTAGTATTGGCATCAAAATTGGCGTTGAGGGCTTCATTCTTCCAGTTGCTATTCATAATTAGATGGGCCACCTTGGTAAGATCAGAATTGTTGTTGTTCGGGATTGTACCACTGATTTTTGGGATCCAATTGTCCGACCAAATGTTGATATCCTTACCTGATTGTACTTCCCATGTGGATAAACTATCTATAACATTGTAGTGTTTTCTGATCGTTTTCCAAGTCCAGGAGTGATGAGCCTTTGTTGGGCCTGGGGTATCCGAGTGTGGGAAGTATTTAGCTTTGAGGAGTTTAGCCCACATTGCATCCGGATCTGTTTTAAGTCTCCATGCCATCTTCAAGAGGGGAGCTGTGTTGTCAAGCTCAGGTAGACGGATTCCAAGTCCACCCAGTCTCTTCGGCAAACAAATATGCGACCATGCTTTGGTGCATATACCTTTCGACTTACCCCACCAGAAATTCCGTTGAGCGTACTTGATGCTCTTGCTAATTTCTTTAGGGATAACAAAGCATTGCATCTGATATCGGGGTACGGCCGCTGCTATGGTTGAGATGACCACAGTTCGACCTGCTTGAGATAAGAAGGAATGATTCCATTTGTTAAGCTTATTCTTGATCTGATTGAGAATGTCTTTGAACACTGTAGTTTTTTGGGCTCCAATGAAGAGTTGTGCTCCCAAGTAATTCTCTGAGGTGGAGGCGTATTTAACCTTAAGAGCTCTCATAATTAGGCGTTTGAATTTGGGATGAGAATTCTTTGAGTAGTAAATATGGGACTTGGTGTAGTTTATCATTTGACCCGAAGAGTCACAAAATTCCTGAAGAATCTTCTTAAGATTGTGGATGTTGTCAATCGTGTTCTTACCAAAGATAATGCAGTCATCAGCGAAAAGTAGATGAGAAATCTCTATATCAGAGTGGTAACTAGGGAAACCCATAAATCTGTCTTGGATATTGTCTGATGTTAGCTTCTGACTAAGACCTTCCATTGCAAGCGTAAAGAGGAAGGGCGAAAGAAGATCTCCTTGTCTAATTCCCCTGGTTGGATGGAAGGCTTTTCCTGGCCGACCATTAATTAGCACTGACATGGAAGAGGTCGATATGCAATTATGTATCATCTTAATCCACTGATCAGCGTAGCCTAATTTCCTCATGATGTCCGTCAAAAAATTCCATTCAATTCTGTCGAAGGCTTTGGACATGTCTAATTTAAGACCAAAATAGCCAGCTGAGCCTTTCATCTTTTTGAAAGAGTGGATGATTTCCTGACCCATGATGATGTTGTCAGTGATTTGTCTCCCAGGGACATAGGCTGCTTGGAAAGGAGAAATTATAGGGTTTAATGTATTTTTAAATTTCTCAGCTAGCAGCTTGGTGATGATCTTGTAGGTGGTATTAAGAAGGCTAATCGAACGGTAGTCCGCTGGGGTTTGAGGTGTGGGAGTTTTAGGAATGAGACAAATGTGTGTATGATTGATTTCCGGGGGCAGGTAAGCTGTTTTAAATAACTCTTGCACCATATCATAAATATCAGAGTTAATAGTTTCCCAGTTAGTCTGAAAGAAAAAGGAAGGGTAACCATCAGGGCCTGGAGCAGCCTCCTTCTTAAGACTATTAATGGCTCCGTCAATTTCTTCTTTACTAGGAATAGCTAGAAGTTCCATATTCTGGGTAGGGGTGATAATGGTATTGAAAAGGTTAAGGGTATTAGGATCCTCTTTAGGGTTGATAGTGGTGCTGATATTGAGCAGGTGGGAAGTGAAAGTATCCTGAATGTCTTTAATGTCCTCTCTAGGTTTTGATGTGATGGGCTTATTTATACTACAAAATGTTGTTGAAATAATCTTCAAATGTTCAACACTTTTTGGTTCACAAAATCCCCAATTTTATCTACTTAAAATAAAGTCTAATATTTTTAGGTAATTGTTGCTAGAATAACATGTATAGTTGTCCATAGGTAGTGTTCAACAAAGTTTTACTATTTGAATAGAGAATTTTGATCCTCTACTATAATGGTGGCCAATACGTGGACAACGAATTTTCTTATACGGACGACTATTTTATGTAGACAACCAAAAAAATTAAAAGTTTTATATGGACAACAGTTTTTAAGGGGATAATACTGTTATTTTTCAATGTAAGTCCTCAAAGAATTAGAACTTTAGGTTATATCCACCCTCTATTTTCCCATAAACCTAAGGCTTTAGTCTTCTTCTTCTACTACTTCTTCTTCATCACCACCATCCACAAAACTGGAAGCAACAACTCCATGAATGGAGCAATAAGAAAAACTGCAACATGAACCAGCCTACAAACATCAGTTGTGGTTCGTGTTAATTGTTATATCTCTATTCTGGATAAACTCTTTCCCTCCTACAAGTTTCAACATCAATCTTCAAGTTATTCTAACATCAGCCCATAAAAACTTCAAACCTAACCACTAATGCTTCAAGTTATTCTAACATCAATCTTTTGTGCTTCTAGCATCTCTCTTTTGGAATTTATGTCAACACCTTGGAACCACTTAGCCCATAGTTTCTTTATAAAAGACTTATCTCTATCAAGCTTTTGAGATTCAAGTAATTATTTTTGAGATTCAAACCTTTAACTGCTTGATCACAATCTTTTGGAGATGTTTCCTCTCTCTGAGCTTTAATAACTCCTTCATCTTTTTCATTTGATTCAGGTTCAGGTGCCCTTGCCGCAGCTGTAAAATCATAACGATACGACTGACACCCTACCGAAGAAAACCTAACTGTTGATAATAATATATTGATCTTCCATCTCCACAACCAGCTAGCAGATGTCGATAAGACATTTTAGTGGGAGTGGTTGATAATCTCTTCTTAGATAGTGAAAATTTTTCATAAGAAGGTAAAGATGAGAAAAAGAAGAGTTCGAGAATAAAGATGATGATGGTTTGATTTGACGGAAACTAAAAACAGAAGAAGATTGAATTGATCGAGTGTTGTTGTTGATGTCGAAGTAATTGGAAATGGACTTCTTTCTTTGAATTGCTCTAGAAGCCATTATGATAGAATTATTTTCTCTCTCTACAGAGAGAAGAATGATGATATGGGTCGTGGCTGACAGTTGAGGGGGCCAGTGCCAATTTTTTATCGAGGCCCATGTAAAAAATTATATACATGAAATAATAATAATAAGAAAATTTAGAATAATTTATTTGTTAAAAAGATATTAAACCGTAAATAAATTGAAGCTTAACATATGAAATTGTTACATAATCGACCTATCAATTTTTCATTTTCTTAGTTGTTGAGATTATTGTTTCCTCCAAACATATTATAGAATCTAAAAAAGAAACTAAAAGTCTAAAATAGAAACCTGAAGTTTGTGTTTTTCATTCGCTTGCACGAAAAGAATTGGATGAGAAGACCGAATTTTTTCATTTAAGGAAACTAACCTTACTTACGAGATAATGAGATGTTAGTATTTGGAAATTTAATGGGACGATTAAACTCTTACTTTTCCCATGCGTAATAACAAGAGTTTATTTTGTATTACACCACAAAAACTAAAATTAGGATTTAGAATATAAATTTTAAAGAAAGAGAAATTAGACTGAGAGATAGAGAGAAAAAAATATCGCGAAAAACAAAGAAAAGGCGAAAACAGAAGAGAGACTTGCAAGAAAGAGATATTGAAGAGGGAGAGAGAATAAAACAGTGTGGGAGACAGATTTGCAAGAGAGAGAGAGAGAGAGAGAGGGAGAAAGCGAAGATACGGGATTTGTGGGCCAAAATTTACTATGCGTGCGTACTGTAATGACAGTCTTCGTGTTTAATGCAATCATCTATTTCAAAAAAAACTTAATTATATATTGTACTAAAATAAATATTTCTTTTTGTTGAAAAATACTAAAATCAACATGGTATTCAAAATAGTGATTGATTTTGTATGACAAGTGAGTTCAGTAAGCTAATACTAAAAATTAGGCTATGATGGACTTCGACCCCTAGTTGCTTTACTCAAACTGGCCTTCTTCATCCGTTGAGCTAGCATTCATTTCCTAATTATATACTCCGAATGCTTATACTTAATTAAAGGGTATTATAAAGAAATAATTAAAAGTGGGCCCTTGTGGGTGGGGGGCCGAGTGCGGGCGTACTGTCACAGCCCACTCATTTTGACCCATTTTGAGCACCCAAACAGCAGCTAAGAAGGGCCCGGACAGCAGCTAAAAGGGCCGGACAGAGAGCTCAACAGCAGCCCAAACAGCAGCCCAAACAGCACCTATACACTAGGCTGCATGGTGCATAGTTGGAGCAACCATTTTGGCCCAGCCCAATGGAGTCCTCTAGAGATGGCATGGAGATATTTTGAGAGTTTTCTAGAGATACT
This sequence comes from Eschscholzia californica, assembly GCF_041429995.1. Lineage (NCBI taxonomy): Eukaryota > Viridiplantae > Streptophyta > Magnoliopsida > Ranunculales > Papaveraceae > Eschscholzia > Eschscholzia californica. The sequence continues at coordinate 43,696,565 of NW_028238198.1, forward strand.
TGGAGCCCAAGTAACCTAGAGATTTCCATAGCCATTAGATAGGTTACATGTGTGTAAATCCCAACCGTCCATTGTATATAGGAACTAGTATAAATAGGGGATCACCCCTCATTTGTAAGGCATCCAAGCAAGGATTCAAGAAGTGTTAGAGAGAGATTGAGTGACTTGGGAGACGTGCCCAAAAGCTTTCTTGTAATCTTTAAGTTTCATCAACAAAGATCATCTTCTCTCAAACTTGTGCATACTTTGATAGCTTCCTTTTCTTGGAGTTATAGTGCTAGATCTTGCCTAATAAGTCAAGGTTACTTAGGCATTTTAGTGGAGAAGGCTTAGACTTGTGCTAAGACAAGTGCCGCACGGTGTTAAAGCATAGGCCGAAACTTTACTCCGTGACAGTTGGTATCAGAGCCACGCCGGAACTATGTCGAGTGAAATTGAGAATGTTCCACAGGAGGGACGTCCAAAAGCCAAGAGGGCTGCCCGAGAGAAGTCAAGAGACCGGGAAGCTTCCCTAGAAGCAAGGTTGGTTGCAGCTGAAGAGAAGCTAGACATGCTGCTGGAACGTATAGAGAAGCAAGAGGAGTTTGCTAATGATGTTACCGGCATCTTATCACGCCAGCAAGATGCTTTCGATGGAATGGAGAAGTCGGTAGAGGCGACATTAGATGTGATGAAAAGGGAGATGGCCAGCAAGCTTAGAGCGTCGGAGAAAATGCTTGCCGAGTTCGAGGACTTCAAGACTCGATACTTATTGATGGAGAAGGCAGTGGCCAATAGTGCGAGTAGCTCTGCTCAAGGAGGAGCTAGGGTCAAGGTACCAGACCCTATGAGCTTTAGTGGAGCCAGGAGTGCCAAGGAAGTTGACAACTTCCTATGGAACATGGAGAGGTACTTCAAGGCCCTCCATCTTGAAGACGAGGATGCTATGGTGGATGCAGCAGCCATGTACCTCGTGGAGGATGCGATGCTGTGGTGGCGACGCAAAACCGTGGAAGTCGAGAGAGGGTTATGTCGGATCGATACATGGGAGGACTTCAAGAAGGAGTTCAAGGCGCAGTTCTTCCCGGAAAACGTGGAGTTTCGAGCAAGGGATAAGCTCATGACCCTCAAGCATACAGGTACCATCACTGATTATGTGAAACAATTTAACACCCTTATGCTTGATATTCCAGACATGCACGAGAAAGATAGGCTGTATCACTTCCTTCATGGCCTCAAACCATGGGCAGCAACCGAGCTACGAAGAAGAGGTGTCGAAGATCTGCCCACAGCCTTGTGTACGGTGGAGAAGCTAGAAGACTACTCGTACAGTAGGTCGGACCAGTTCAAACCAAAGAGTAGTCCGAGCAAAAGTGGGGGAGAGAGGCCACCAATGAAGGAGTCAAGGAAGGATGCACCCAAGGAAAACCAGAGAGGTCCCAAAGAATGGAAGGCCCGATGGAAGAGCGGAGGAGATCGCCCCAGAAAATGCTTCATCTGCACGGGGGATCACTATGCATACGAATGTCCGAACCGGACCAAAGTCAACGCCATGTTCACAAAGGAGGCAGAGCCGCATCTCGAAGAGGAAGAAGAGGATGAGCCACAGATGGGAGCACTCAGCTTGAATGCTCTAAAGGGGACAGAAGCTGCCAAGCCAAAGAAGAGAAGGTCCCTCATGTACGTGAGCATAGCATTGAACGGGAAGGAGGCTAAAGCCATGGTTGATTGCGGAGCCACAGACAATTTCATCAGGCCGGAAGAAGCAAAGAGGCTCGGACTTAAGTTCGAAGAAGACCAGAGTAAGATGAAGTCAGTGAATGCCCCACCTAAGGCCGTACACGGCATAGCACGGAGCGTACCCCTGAAGATTGGCACATGGGGTGGTGTAATGGACTTCATGGTAGCTGAGATGGACGACTTCAAAATCGTGTTGGGACTAGAGTTCATGGAAGCCGCCAGAGCCGCAGTCATTCCATATCTCAATGTGGTGAGCATCAACGATGAAAAGAGTCCGTGCATGGTCCAAGCTACTAGAAGTACCTCAAAGCAAGGTACTCTTTCTGCTATTCAACTTGGTAGGGGGCTTGCCAAAGGGGAAGAGACCTTCCTGGCTACCTTGAAGGAGGAAGATGAAGGGACTGATGCCTTAGTCCCACTCGAGGTTGATGTTGTCCTTGCAGAGTACAAGGACGTCATGCCCGCTGAGTTACCAAAGCAATTACCACCTAGGAGGGAGGTGGATCATGAGATTGAGCTGGAACCCGGGGCCAAACCACTTGCATTGGCACCATACAGAATGGCCCCACCTGAGTTGGCAGAGTTAAGGAAGCAACTCAAGGAGCTCTTAGATGCAGGGTTCATTCAGCCGTCAAAGTCACCTTATGGAGCACCGGTCCTGTTCCAGAAGAAGCATGATGGAAGCCTTCGTCTCTGCATAGACTATAGGGCTTTAAACAAGGTGACAGTAAAGAATAAATATCCCATCCCACGAGTGGAAGACCTGTTCGATCAACTGGGAGGCGCCAAGGTCTTTTCCAAACTTGACTTGAGATCAGGATACTATCAAGTCAGGATAGCCGAAGGAGATGAACCAAAGACTACGTGCGTCACCAGGTACGGAGCTTATGAATTCCTTGTGATGCCTTTTGGTCTAACAAATGCTCCAGCTACATTTTGTACTTTGATGAACAAGGTATTCCACCCATACTTAGACAAATTCGTAGTAGTATATCTCGATGACATTGTTATATATAGCCGGACTATGGAGGAGCACATCGACCACCTACGAACTGTCTTCCAAGCCTTAAGGGAAAACTCTCTCTTTGTCAAAAGGGAGAAGTGCTCATTTGCTTCTAGCAAGGTGTCCTTTCTTGGACATTGGATTGGGGATGGGCAGATTTGGATGGATGGCAAGAAGGTGCAGGCCATCCAAGATTGGGAGGAGCCAACTAAGGTAACTCAGCTTAGGTCCTTCTTGGGCCTTGTGAATTACTACAGGAGATTCATTGAAGGGTATTCAAAAAGGGCCGTCCCTTTGACGGATCTTCTAAAGAAAAACCATACTTGGTCGTGGACAGACGAGTGCCAAGCCGCTTTTGATGATCTTAAGCATGCAATAACAAAGGAGCCTGTTCTTAAGTTACCAAACCATTTGCTGCCATACGAGGTATATACTGATGCTTCTGACTTTGCCATAGGAGGTGTTCTTATGCAGGAAGGTCATCCCATTGCCTATGAAAGCCGGAAGCTCAATGACACGGAGAGGCGGTACACGGTGCAAGAGAAGGAAATGACAGCCGTAGTGCATTGTCTAAGGACTTGGAGGCACTATCTATTAGGGACTTCCTTCACCGTCTATACTGATAATGTGGCAACAAGCTACTTCCAAACTCAGAAGAAGCTAAGTCCCAAGCAAGCAAGGTGGCAGGATTTCTTGGCCGAATTCGACATGAAGATGGAGTACAAGCCCGGACGCACCAACAATGTAGCTGATGCACTAAGTCGGAAAGCCGAACTTGCATCCATGGAGTTCCATGCCACAGTTAGTAAGCCGGACTCTACCATCTTGGAGCGGATTAGAGAGGGTCTTCAACAAGATCCCCATGCTAAGGGACTTATACAGGCATCCTTAGAGAGAAAGACCAAGAAATTCATGATGTATAATGGTCTTCTCTTCACCCGGAGGAACCAACTTTATGTACCAAAGGTTGGTGATCTAAGGAGAGCTCTCATAAGAGAGTGCCATGATAGCAAGTGGGCAGGACACCCTGGCCAAAGGAGAACCATGGCCTTACTCGAGCTTAAATATTATTAGCCCAGGATGAAGGATGACATAGATGCATATGTGAGAACCTGCCTTATATGTCAACAAGATAAGGTGGAACAGAAGAAGGCGGCGGGACTGTTGGAGCCACTTCCCATCGCTGAAAAACCATGGGCAAGTGTTTCTTTGGATTTCATATCTGCCTTACCAAAAGTTGATGGTTTGGGTTCCATTCTAGTGGTAGTGGACAGATTCACAAAATATGCAACTTTCATAGCTGCCCCCGTTGATTGCACAGCAGAGCAGGCAGCACGATTGTTTGTCAAGCATGTCGTGAAGTATTGGGGTGTCCCAGCCAACATAGTAAGCGACCGAGACCCAAGGTTCACCGGGAAGTTTTGGACCGAGATCTTCAGGCTACTTGGGTCGGAGTTGAGCTTTTCTACGAGCTTCCATCCTCAAACCGATGGCCAGACGGAACGGGTCAATGCATTGTTGGAATTATACTTGAGGCATTTTGTGACCGCTAACCAAAGGAATTGGGTGGAGCTCTTGGACATCGCCCAGTTTAGCTATAACTTGCAGAGGAGTGAATCTACGGGGCATAGTCCTTTCGAGTTGGCTATAGGCCAGCAGCCACTTACTCCCCATACTGTTGCAGGTGGGTATGGAGGAGCTAGCCCGGCAGCTTATCAAGTTGCCAAAGGATGGCAAGAGGAACTCGACGTTGCCAGGTCATACTTAGAGAAGGCAGCCAAGAAGATGAAGAAATGGGCCGATCAAAAGAGGCGCCCTTTAGAGTTTCAGGATGGAGACTTGGTAATGCTCAAGTTCAATCAAAATCAGTTCAAGTCCCTTAGGAAGGTACACAAGGGGCTGATCAGGAGGTATGAGGGACCATTCCCCATACTTAAGAAAGTCGGGAAGGCATCTTATAGGTTGGAGCTTCCAGCACATCTCAAAATCCATCCCGTCTTTCATGTAAGCTGCCTAAAGCCATATCATGCAGATCCAGAAGATGCAACCAGAGGCCAAAGCAGCAGAGCACCTGTCACTATGACTACCTCATTTGACAAAGAGGTAGAAAGCATTGAGTCACATAGGCGGATTTCCAGAGCCGGGCGCATCTACAAAGAGTACTTGGTACGATGGAAGGGGCTACCAGATAGTGAAGCAAGCTGGGAGCATGAAGACACCCTGTGGCAACACAAGGATCTTATCAGCAAGTACCACGAGGATATCGCGACGAGGACGTCCGCGGCTTAAGTGGGGGAGAATGTCACAGCCCACTCATTTTGACCCATTTTGAGCACCCAAACAGCAGCTAAGAAGGGCCCGGACAGCAGCTAAAAGGGCCGGACAGAGAGCTCAACAGCAGCCCAAACAGCAGCCCAAACAGCACCTATACACTAGGCTGCATGGTGCATAGTTGGAGCAACCATTTTGGCCCAGCCCAATGGAGTCCTCTAGAGATGGCATGGAGATATTTTGAGAGTTTTCTAGAGATACTTGGAGCCCAAGTAACCTAGAGATTTCCATAGCCATTAGATAGGTTACATGTGTGTAAATCCCAACCGTCCATTGTATATAGGAACTAGTATAAATAGGGGATCACCCCTCATTTGTAAGGCATCCAAGCAAGGATTCAAGAAGTGTTAGAGAGAGATTGAGTGACTTGGGAGACGTGCCCAAAAGCTTTCTTGTAATCTTTAAGTTTCATCAACAAAGATCATCTTCTCTCAAACTTGTGCATACTTTGATAGCTTCCTTTTCTTGGAGTTATAGTGCTAGATCTTGCCTAATAAGTCAAGGTTACTTAGGCATTTTAGTGGAGAAGGCTTAGACTTGTGCTAAGACAAGTGCCGCACGGTGTTAAAGCATAGGCCGAAACTTTACTCCGTGACAGTACGGTCCGCACTTCCCCATCCACGACCCTAATTATCATAATACTTTGATATGAGAATTTCGTACAGAATTTTAGAGAGTGAAACCCTAATAAGACAAACAAGAACAGGAAGAAAAAGCAGTTGATAAAGTTATTTTCTCTCTCTACAGTTCTGTTTTCTACTTTTAACTTTTGTTTTTGTTAATGGTCCACAAATTTATAACGGTTAATATTTTAGGCTTTATGAAGTTGTCCCCTTATTAAATCAAAGTCAAACTATGTTTGACTCGCAATTGGGTGTCCACGTATTAGCTACCGTTATAGTAAGCGGGGGTGGGCTCAACAAGGAGCATATGTGGGTATGTGCCCCTTAACCCAGAAGTGGGTTCCCTTTAAATAATCGTTGTAGTTATAAACTTCACTGTCCACTTATCCTTATTTTGAATCCAAAGACAATTTCAGTCCACCTTTACAACCATCTAATGGAGAGAGAAATTTTAGAGAAAAACTCTCAACCTATCTGTCTAGTCAAAGAACAAGTGTTCTTCATCTCAACCTAAATAAGGTCCTACTTGAATTTAAAGGAGGGATATCAAGTCACTTGATCGGGTGGCCTAAGTAAAGGAGTTGCAGTTTGGAGCTCTCAACCTCGCGATAAAGGTATCAGATTTAGTTCAAGGGAAAGTTATTCAGGTATTATCTCTATACCGTTCGACTTCATCTTTACTTCTAGCACTTGATCCTGGTAGCTAGTAGAGAAGTACTAGACGCCTGAGATTCCGCTTAAAACACTAGGTGACTACGAAAGTTTATAGTGGCATCAGAGCATCTTGTACGAGCTAACTTTAGTTAGACGGACTAAATTTGGACTAGTTTAGTTAAATAGATAAGTCCTAATAAGATTTTCGGGCATCAATTTGAATAGTTTGAATGATATTTATGCTTAATCAAATTGATTTGAAAGAGTTTCAATAAGTTAGATTTTCGAGTGTTGAAAAGTGTTTTTGAAAGGAAAGATCAAAAGCTTTACAAAATCTGGATTTATGAGTTTGAATCATTAAAATCCAGTAGGTGAAACAACAACAAAATATTGAAAGCTTCCTATCTAGTCAGGTCGCGTCTGGGACGCGACTGGGCCAGACGGGCGCGTCTCGGAGCTAGTCCGAAACCGTCTCGGACTTCTAGTCGCGTCATAGGATGTTGATGATGAACAAAATGTCCAGACGTTGACTAACGTCTGAAGAGTCAAGGTCAGGACCGTTGAGCCTCTGATGGTCCACCAAATATTCCCTAACTGGGAGGTCGACCAAAAGAAACCAGCTCTGCAAAACGCCCTTGGCATGGACAGATCAGCCCTGAGGTCTTTAGAGGAGTAAGGGAGGTCCAAACAGATCCGGCCAATGTCTTACGCCCAGAACTGGGAAGGCAGCAGCGCTAGGCGATCTACGAACTTAATCCCGAAACTTCCAGAAGGATCTCAGTCGGCCACACATCTCGAAGTGTTTAAGCCCGCTTGGACTCCACGTAACTAAAGGAGGAAACTTCTCTTCTAAGATCTATCACATCGGCTAGATATTCACGAAGGATCATTAAACTAAGGAACTTCCACTTATCAAAGATCTGAGATAGACTCTAAGAGAAACCCTAGATACTCAAGAGAGGAAACTTTCTCTTTGGTTTGACGGCAACCGCCTCACCACCGCCACTGATCATAGTCGGCCTAACATCGCCTATAAAAGGCCCCCCACATCGTCCTTCTCAGGACACGATCTGTTTACCCTAAAAAGATCATCCAAAACGCAGGGTTCCCACAACTCGCCCCCAAAATGATCAATCAATATTCATTCTTTTACTGCAAAGAGCACCCTGACTGGCTTGAGCGTCGGAGCGGTTTTCGAACCCTTTGCATGTTTTTCCCCCTTGGGAGCAGACGAACAGGAACAAGAGCGAGGAGCAAGAGCAAGGAGTTGGAAAAGGAGCAGAGCAGGAAGCAGAGTAGGAAGCAGGAACACTAAGACGAACAACACTCGACTTAACAGAATAATCCAACATAACGGAGGCTGTCATGCATCAACTCCCTATTTCATGCTGATTTAACGGAAAACTATTTTTGACATCAGCATTTGGCACTAGAAGGAGTGCATCTCCAGCAGAATCATCACTTCGGTAACCCGAACCATATCTATTACTGTTTAGACTAACTATTCCCCTAAGTTTTTCAAACAAACATGTTAGCGGAAGACCATCTGCCCGGCGAAACCCGGGAAAGATCTCTTCATCGAATGACACAGTTACGGAGGAGTCTCAGCTCAACAGAAACCACGTCAAGAAAGCCCGTTTCAGAAACATTCGAATCCTTGCTCTCGGAAAAGCCAACCGACAGGCGAGCCGTCCACCCCAACAGGGACAGCAAGACAGACGGACATGCACTCTGAGAGATAACTTTCACCACAATAATGGCTAGGGGAGAGCTGACAAAAGAATTCGATAGTATGTCAGAAACCTTGACAAAGGAGCTCGCCAGAAGAGAAAAGGAGTGGGAGTCCGAAAGCGGGGAAGACATCAATGTCATAGCTGGCGAACCTGCCTGCGCAAGAGGCAGGGTAGCAAAAAGCGTCGGAGGATGGGCGAAATCATGACAATAGATGACGAACCGACAACCCCCCGCCTCACCACCGCCACTGATCATAGTCGGCCTAACATCGCCTATAAATGGCCCCCTACATCGTCCTTCTCAGGACACGATCTCTTTACCCTAAAAACATCACCCAAAAATCAGAGTTCCCACAACTCGGCCCCAAAAGGATCAATCAATATGCATTCTTTTACTGCAAAGAGAACCCTGACTAGCTTGAGCGTCGGAGTGGTTTTCGAACCCTTTGCAGGTTTTGCCCCCTTGGGAGCAGACGAACGAGAACATGAGCGAGGAACGAGGAGCTGGAGCAAGGAGTTGGAAAAGGAGCAGAGCAGGAAGCAGAGCAAGAAGCAGAGCCGGAAGCAGGAACTCTGAGACGAACAACACTCGACTTAACAGAATAATCCAACATAACGGAGGCTGTCATGCATCAACTCCCTATTTTATGCTGATTTAACGGAAAGCCATTTTTTGACATCAGCAGGTGCGACTGGGAAAATCAAGCGCGTCTCGGACTAGGAGCCCATATAAAACTATATCAGGAATTCTGTCTTTCGAATTAACCGAGATAGACAAAAGATAGTGAGTCGAGGCGAGAATAAACTCTCTTTCCTTAAGACAGTTTACACCTCCGTAACAGTACCAATCGTTAGAGTGTATGCCTTCGGGATACAACGACTTTCCTTTCAGAATTTAAGATGGTACTTCTATATTCTGAAAGTTGGCGAACCTTCGTAAATAATATGAGCTCTTGGACTGATGCGATTGGATCTTCTAAACACTTTCAGATTATAAGTTCACTCAAAGCTTCTTACTTCCTTTTTCTAGAGATACAAGAATTACTTCCCAATTAGATATTCTAGACACACTAGAATACTAATTCTTAGAAGAGAATAGAAGAAGATTATGACTTGGATCTTCTAGACGCTTTAGAATTCTAACTTCACTCGAAACTTAATACTTCCTTTTTCTAGGTATTCCAGACACACCAGAATATACTAGAATTACTTCCTAATAAAATATTCCAGACACACCAGAATACTAATTGTTAGAAGTAAAGAGAAGAAGAGAATGAATTGATTGAAATGAGAAGGGTTTGGGTGGTTTATATAGGAAGTGAATGGGTATATGTGTTTATAGGGTTATAAGGACACATCTGCTCGGAACTAGGGACTCAACTTGAAGAGTAACTGATTAATATAGTTGGTTGTAATCTGGACCGTCAGATTTCTCTAGAAAACGCGAAGGAACGACCACCGTTAGATGAAGATAGGTCTGGTCGAAACATGCCCAACAAGTGACACTTCCGACCGTTAGATGAAGGATCAGAACAAATTCCACCAGGTGCCCGACGCGGAAGTAACGCGGGTCGTTGGATCTATCCGATCCAACGTTGTTAGACGCATCCTAACACTGTCTCGAGAGAATCATCGCACAACCGTCAGACCTGGCGCAATCCCGCGGAAGGAACGCCCACCGTCCAAATCTGAACGCGTTCTCTTCGCTCAAATGGCCCTCAATCCTACTTGTCCGGTTTGACGCTTTAGTCCCTAATCTCACCGATCTTCGACCACACTTTAAACTTGAATTTATCATTCATCTGGAATCGGATTCGAGTGATTCTTGGCTCTAAGTTTAAGAGCCCGACGAGACGAATGCAATGCCGCATTCCGTTTTTGAGTTTGACGAGTCGGGTCGAGCCAAAATCGGCTCCGATTCCAACAATCCCCCACATGAATGAAAATTTGAGGTTTACTATATACAAACATACTTATTGACATACTGACACTAGAAGAGCTCATATGCGGAACTTCGCTACATCAGAAGAAAGTAGTTTTCGACTTTGAACCATTTCTAATGAATAACTACATGGTCTACAAGGACGACAGTGAACTTTTCGTCTTGAATTGAGTCCTGGGAATTGTAAACTAAAATAGCTATCACACAACTAATCCCTTATTTACTCTGGTTCTCGGTTGTGTTTATTTCGGCCTTGAACAATCCCGATTTCGTGGGTCCTTTAGAGAAGTCGGCCTAGACGACCTTCCCATGGAACCGGCATCAATTCACACCCATATAGGTTATTCGTAATAAGGTATCCTGCTATACCTCTCGTTAGAATCAAGTTCTAAGTTTTTGGATTCATTAAAAGCTTAATGCTTAGCCTCTCACTGCAGGCAACACTATTTTCATCCTAGGAATGGGTAAGAGATAGAAATCTTTTAAAGTGTTACTATCGAGTCAGGGTATAGCTTTAGTTGCCCTTTGAACTAGATCGTGGGATCTCCAGTCGTCTAGGTAGGGTTTCACCATTCCTTTACTAATTAACTTTAGGCGTTTTTGCCACATTCCCCTTGATGATGCAATTTCAACTCTCTTGTTCACCCTTGTTTTATATGGATCTGCCAGGTAACTTAGGATTTAACATAATTTCAATGTATACATTCCTTGAGAACAATTGTTTTGCGGTGCTAGTCTATTTGTTTTGAATTCTCTAGACTTACCGTATTAGTGCCTACGCAACAATTACTTCGGTTTATTGCGTGCACTGGCTTCAATAACAAACAAATATCCTCCAGTAAGTCCACCAACTTCCTTTTCTTTCTCCAGAGCTATCTATCAAGGCCTTTAGGATTACATTGTCGATCCAGCTATGCACGTCTGCCCTTTGAGGAGTTTCATGATATCGTAGCCCTTAGTAATTTTTCAAATCCACTGTCAGACATTGTATCTGATATTCAAGTGTTGTCAATATATCTTTATTTTCATTCGTTTATGATATGTAACACCAAATTATACGAGTCTACTCAGATACCTAAGAACTATTTGTTACTCAGACAACTCTGTCTTGAATTTGTTCAAATTCAAGTATTTATGTTTATCGTGGTTCTTGAGTGGTAATTCTACCTTTCTTAGTCCGAACACACACTTTGAATTTTCATTTAGGAGTAACGATTTAATTTGAAAAAACATCGTGATCATATCTTCTCAAACACTTCCTTATTCCTAACTAGTATCGTCTATTATCTTGAACAGATGATTCACGGTTGAATCTCGTTACTTAGTTTAGGAGTAGAAAGAGAAGTTCTTTCCGTTTGTGTTTCTCCAAATTTGTTGAGTGAATTAGACATTCATGTCATGACTTATATTCACACACTTGAATTCTTAGTCTTGTCACAACTTGAGGAATATAATTACGAGTTCTTAGCTGAATGAAACCTTATTGATCAAACATTCTTTTTGGCTAAATCTGGTTTTCGAGGTACTCCATAATTTCCTTCTTCTCACGTCTTTATGACGTTATATCTTTAGGAGAAATTGGAGTTCTATATGCCATTTTATTTCTTTATAATTTAGTTTTCGGTTCCTTCTCAGTCCCCCCCCCCCCCCCCACACACATTTCAAGAGTATTTTCTCTTATCCATCGACTTAGATGGAATCTCATAATATTTTATATAGGGTTCCGTTCAGATATTTAACAATATCTGCCCCCACAGTTCTAGGGTAACCAATGCATTCTTCTTTTTGACAAAACTATTTTCTTACACAATTTCTTTAGTGTAGCATTTTTAGTTTTGCTTCATAACATGATAATTTATGATCATTAGAACCTTGAAATATAACACAAGGTGAGTTTCTCTTTTAACTCTTTCTTAAGTTATATGTCTTGACATATATACTCCCTTGATAGATTTAAACTATCGCATGATCATCAAAGTTATCATTCCTAATTTTGTCCTTCATCGTCTCTAGATTGCGTTCACCCTCTTGAATCGAAAATCTTACCAAGACCCTTGAATTTACTATTCGAGTCACGTCTAGACCGAATGATGTAATATTCAACTTTATGTCTTATCAACCTTAATTCCCTTAGTTATCCAATAAGATTAGGTTGCCCATGAGGATTTATGAAGGACTATTCTGTAATTATAGAGAATTAAGGACCTACTTAAAAAGACTTAAGGATTTATTTGTAATAACTCCTGATCTCGAGATCTTTCAGCAAAGGTCCTTCCTTTTAACATATATGAGGATCCTTTTGTAATTCTTAGACAAGTCTAAGGACCTTCTAGAGAATTATACTAATTTACCGTCTGAATATGTTATGAGAAATAAATTACTTTCTCGAAGACAAGTTTAATTTAAGAATTTTGCATTCTCCGTCAACTTTGTATTCGAGACTGTTTCACGGAATTTTCGTTATCTCAGACCGATGAGTTCTTTCGAACATTTCATCGTCTTGTAATTCTTTGTACTATGAGGACATTCTGTCACTGACCTAGTTTAACCGTTTAGGTTTTGACATTTGGGTTGACACACTTCTCCCCTCACTTATGCGGTTGTCTTCTTCAATTCGTCATCAAATTGAACCTTTAAGATCAAGTATTTAAGACTTGTGCCAACGTCATTGACGCCTCTCTGTATTCTCGATAGCCAGTTTCACACCCAGTATTTATGTCGATACTTGGTGGTCAGGGTGTCGCTTGGCTCTGCGATGTCTCTATAATCGAGAATATATTTAAGAGTCATCAGCAAAGTCAACATTCATGGTCACCATGTGTTGAACCTTATTTCTACCCACGGCTAGTAATAGTCTAGAAAGTTGAGACCGTACCTCCAATGTCATTACGTTGTGGTCGTCACTGCCTTTCCAATGAAGAATGTCTTGCACAAGCCAGACATATCTGGACGTTTGACTAAGTGGGCAGTCAAACTGAGTGAGCACGACATCACATACCAACCAAGGACAACGATCAAATCCCAAGTATTAGCTGACTTCATTGCCGATTTTACTCCTGACTCTCTAGTGAAGGCCCAAAAGGAATTGCTCTGTCTCGCTGATCCAGACCCTCAAAAGTGGACCTTGTCCGTAAATAGGTCAAGTAATATGAACGGAGCCGGTCTTGGCGTCATCCTGACCTCCCCACAGGGGGACATAGTCCAGCAAGCAATCAGGTGCGAAATTAAAGCAACTAACAATGAGGCAGAATACGAAACGTTAATTGCAGGTATGTCCTTGGCAAAAGAATTGGGGATCAAGAACCTCGATGTGAGGTCTGACTCCCAATTGGTGGTCAACCAACTTCAAAGCACCTACCAAGCCAAAGATGCTAGAATGACAGCCTACTTGGAGCATGTCAAGGAAATCCAAAAACACTTTCAGGAGGTAAAGTATGAGCAGATATCGAGACCTGAAAATGGGCATGCAGATGCATTGGCAAACCTTGGCTCGTCCATTCAAACCAAGGTAGCACAAGACATATCTCTGGTCCTGCTTTAGTGGCCAGCCGTCTGGAGAATCCCGCAACCTGAAGTAGCAGCTACAGATACCGTTGACACCTGGATGACCTCTATCATACAGTACCTGAACAATGATGAGCTTCCCTCAGATAAGAATGAAGCCAGAAGGTTAAAAGCAAAAGCCGCAAGATTTTGCATACTCGACGGTCAACTGCTTAGAAGGTCTTATTCAGGCCCTTACCTCAAGTGCATCACTCCAGAAGAAGGTAAATATGTTTTAAAAGAATTACACGAGGGAGAATGTGACAACCACTCTGGCGGTCGTAGCTTAGCCAATAGGGAGGGCTCTGACTGTCGGCTATTACTGGCCAACCATGAGGGTTGATTCAATCGATCATGCCAAACGATGTGACAAATGCCAAAGGTTCGCTCAAACTTCTCACCTCCCTCTAGAAAAATTAAATTCCATATTATCTCCCTGGCCTTTCATGAAATGGGGCATGGACATAGTGGGAAAACTTCCCACTGCCTCGGGCTATACATGTTGGCCATGACTGACTATTTCTCTAAGTGGATCGAAGCTGAGGCCTTCCACCAAATAAAAAACAAATAGGTCATGAATTTTGTCTGGAAGCACATAATTTGCAGGTTTGGGATACCTAAGGAGATAGTCACCGACAACGGATCTCAATTCATCAGCTTCGCCTTCCAAGATATTTGCAAGGACTGGGGATAAAGCTCAGCTTTTCGACTCTAAGGTATCCTCAAGCTAACGGCCAAGCTGAATCATCTAACAAAACTATCATGAACTCTCTGAAGAAGAAACTGGAAAAAGCTAAAGGAACCTGGGCAGACCAACTGCCAGCGGTACTATGGGCTTACCGAACAACTGTACGGACGTCAACGGGTGAAACCCCTTTCTCATTAGCTTATGGTTCTGAAGCTGTAATCCCTGCTGAAACAGGTGTCCCTACCGCACGGTACCAGTGGACTGAAGAAGAAAGCAATTGGGTCGAGCTTAACCACAACCTCGATACTATCGATGAGCTAAGAGACAAGGCAGCCATCAGAAACGCCGTCTACCAACAGAGAGCAGTCTCTCATTATAACAAAAATGTCAGAATCAGATCCTTCAAAGTTGGGGATTGGGTACTTCGAAGGGTCTTTCAGAACACCAAGCAGACAGGAGTAGGCAAACTAGCTCCCACGTGGGAAGGGCCTTACCTAATCACCCAAGTAGTGGGACAGGGAGCATACAAGCTCCGCTCACAAGAAGGTCTGGACATCAACAACAGTTGGAATGCAAAACACCTAAAACGGTATTATTTTCTGACTCCATTTCACTGACTTATTTTCTACCTTTCTCCATCACTTACTGACTTGGGCGACGGAGGGTCGATGGCACCTCACCCCAACTAAGGGGCGTATAGGCAAATCAAGCTTTGACTGGGGGACAAGAGGAAGGAAACAACGATAACTTTGCCAAGCAAAAGTCGACGACATCACTGTATCTCTCCAAGACACAAACAACGATAAACACAACTCCGCGTCTACCTCACTTGACGACAACCAGCTCAATAAGCTAGCTCCGCACTACTTCAGACTCCGGTTCTGCCTACAACCCGGATCTGCAAGCCAGCTTCGCACTGCTTCAGACCCTAACTCTGCCCAAAGTCGGTCCAGCTCTACAAGCTAGCTCCGCACTACTTTAGACTTCGATTCTGCCTACAACCCGAATCTGCAAGCCAGCTCCGCACTACTTCAGACCCTAACACTACCCAAAGTCGGCCCAGCTCTGCAAGCCAGCTCCACACTGCTTCTGACTTCATGTCTATTCACGTCAGTACATGCGAAAGTCTTGATGTCAAAAGATCCTTACTAAAACGACACTGCTCGTATCACATGAATATTTCTCTTGTAAAACAATATTATTTCAAATACAATGATGTTTCAATTCAAGTCATATTTTGTCTATGCAAAGCAGACTAAGGGCCTCAACGCCACGAAACTTAGTCTAACCCTTGATCTTCTCAAGGTCCAAGCTCAGACTAGGGGGATAAATAGACAGTCATCCTCCACGGATTTCTAACGCTTCATGACGCTCAGCATGCACTGACTCAAGCGTTCAAACAAGGCAAGCCACGCTTCGCCAAAATACTCCAAACTTTGGCCACACTAAACACAATGCAGGTATAATATAAATTACTATCTGTAAAGGGTAATACCCTTACCCTTATAGATAAAAGAGGCAAACAATATGTATCTGTAAAGGGTAATAGCCTTACCCTTATGGATATGAGGCATTCGTCGGCGGAGCTACACCTTAGAACAACTGCTAAGCCCACACCAAGAGCACTCGGCAAACTCGCCTTGCTTTGAAACGACGAGCTTGCTCGTGCCTCGATCAGCACACCAACTCCGCCTCATTAAAAGTCTACGATTAAAAGCACTCGGCGTATAAGTTTTGCCTTGATTTGTAGCCCTTCTTCGCAAGCCTACCTTGATTACAGCAGGCTTCATTAAAAGTCTATGATCGATAAGCACTTGGCTTTTAAGCCATGCCTCGATCAGTAGCCCTACTCCACAATCCTGCCTCGATTTGAGTAGCTTACACTAAGTTTGCGTCAAGTGCACTCGGCGTATAAGCCTTGCCTTGATTGACAGCCCTGCATCACGTGCCTCGCCAAGAGCACTAGGTCCGCCTCGCTAGGAGCTCCGGATCCGCCTCATTAACAAATTTATGTCAGGACTACAGGCAAATACCCTGCCTTGATCGGTAGTTCTACCCTCTCGTCAAGTGCATATAAACCCTGCCCTGGCAACATCACAACGTGCCTCGACAAGAGCACTAGGTCCGCCTCGCCACGAGCTCCGAACCTGTTTCGTTAGAAAACTTACGTCAAGACTACCCGACAAATACCTTGCCTGGATCTGTAGTCCTGCCTCATCAAAAAGTATATGTCAGAACTACCCAGTATCGTTGCATGGATTTATAGTCCTGCTTCATGAGCTTGTCTCATGAGCTTGGATTTGTAAATCTGCTTCGCGAGCCTATCAGGACCACACGGCACACACCGTGCTTCAGTTGGTGATCCTGCCACATGAGCCCGCCTCATTAAAAATTAAGTCAGGACCACCTGACAAATGTCTTGCCTTGATCCGTACTCCCGCCTCATGAGCCCGCCTCATTAAAAATTTAAGTCAAGACTACCGGTGCCTCGCTTCAATTGGTAACACTTTTTCATGAGGCTGAAAAAAGAATCTGGTCGGACACGTCTATGTTACCGAAATAATTTTTGTCAATTGTGCTAACAATCTTTAATGTCTCTCTGAAAGCATATGAATATTGCAACCAAGAGACCGATCATCTCAGTCAAAGCGTCAACAATCAAACCACCAGTTGGTAACTCAGAGAATCAAGGACACTCGAATATTATACCGGATTAATCCGATGTCTCTCCCCCAGAGCAACCTGAATTGATTCGATACCCGCGACACCACTCGCGGTCAAGTCCCCACGGGACACGAATTCGGCCACAAATGCAGCAAAATCGAACTTTGAATTGGCCATATAACTTCAAACTACTCTCTAAGTTTCCGCACTCCGTCAACTTAGAGAGTGGGGGACAAATTGTATGGGCCAAAATACGTCACCAGGAGCGCTCCCAAAAATCCATGATTGATGGGCTCATACGACGACTAAGCCCACGAATTGAAGGCTATTGGGCCCAACCCATTTACCTTCGGGCACCCTGAAGGTAGCGTCAAAATACCCATGCATTTCCATCTCTAGAGTCAGAGGTCCGCCCTTGCCTCCTCACTGGGCTGAAATATGTGAGCACTTCCAACCGTGGAAGAAGAGGTATGCCCTCACCTTCTCAGCAGACCTAAGTTCAGAAGCACATCCAGCCCTGGATAAAAAGATCCGCCTCAAATCCTCAACAGACCTCCTCCCGTATATCCGTTGGAGAGACATTACAATCGTTCAAGATGACCGTACCCCGGAAATATCCGTTAGGGGGTTACGAAACCCATACTAATGGTGACAACCCATGCGTTACCGCCATTAAAGATGACAACTCATCATCGCGTAACAGTCGACCCAAGACACTATAAAAGTACGGAACCAAAAATGATACAGATCATATGATTCCGGAAAAACACATCGAGTACAGACTCAATACTACCATCGAATTCCCGACAAATGCACTTGATCATCTGGTTATCACCGAACATATCCATACTCCACTGATATCACTATCAAGCACTCTAATATCATCCGGTCACCACCTAAGATACTCTGTTACTTTCTCTCTCATACACAGGGACCATCCGATCAGTAACGAGCATACTAAGTGATTACTTAATACCTTTCTCTCTCCTGGGCGACGTGACAACCAAGGAAGGTCGACCATTACTTTCTCTCTCTTGGGTGACCAGACAACCAAGGGAGGTCGACCGTTGCTTTCTCTCTCCTGGGTGACGTGACAACCAAGGAAGGTCGACCATTACTTTCTCTCTCCTGGGCGACCTGACACTGAAGGAAGGTCGACCATTACTTTCTTTCTCCTGGACGACCGTATTATCAAGGAAGGGCGACCTACCATTATCTCTCCTCAACGTAGGCAAGCTTCTTTATCTCTCCTGGAGGGCAGGCCTTCCTTACCTCATCAGGGCTGCCTTAACATACCCCCCACGTGAATTATAAGGTCAGACCCTTAAACTTTCCACTTATTTACGATACATACCCCTGGACAAGGCAAACCACTCCAGGGTTGCCTTACTCAAGGACGGACCTCATAGGCTGTCGTAATCAATCTTCATCTAAGTCAGTCATCTGTAAAGAGCGTGCTCCGGCCACTCTACGAGTCGTGCCTAAGCTCCGACCACCATCCAACCAACGGTAACATTTCTAAGGATATCATTTACGCTCGATTACTTCTCTTGCAAGCTTACTGACTTGACCGTCGGAGCCCCCTTAGGCCGGAACCATCCCGGTGTCCCCTAAGACCTCACGGTCATGTGCGCTCTTGTCTCTTTTGTCGTAGGTTAAGCCCAAAGACGTCGTTGGTGCCTGCAAAAATATTAACAGGTGGAGGTACGACATCCGGTCACTGACCCGGTCTCCGCTAACTTCCTGACCCGCGATTTCCTACCCTCACATCTTGTCTTGATTAAGACAGAGTTTGGGTTGAAGTAGGGAACTTCCTTTCTCTAAGTTATAGAGAGATAATTGATAAGCGAATACCGACTTTATCAGTAATTTCTTCTTTCTGAAAGCGGGCGAACCTTCGTAAATAATAAGAGCTCTTGGAATGATGCGATTGGATCTTCTAAACACTTTAAGATTATAAGTTCACTCAGAGCTTCTTAATTCCTTTTTCTAGAGATATTAGAATTACTTTCCAATTAGATATTCCAGACACACCAGAATACTAATTGTTAGAAGAGAAGAGAATGACTTGGATCTTCTAGACGCTTTAGAACTCTAACTTCACTCAAAACTTCGTTCTTCATTTTTCTAGATATTCCAAACACACCAGAATATACTAGAATACTTCCCAATAAAATATTCCAGACACACCAGAATACTAATTGTCAGAAGAGAAGAGAAGAAGATAATGAATTGATTGAAATGAGAAGGGTTCAGGTGGTTTATATAGGAAGTGAATAGGAATATGTGTCTATTGGGTTATAAGGACACATTTGTTCGGAACTGGGGACTCAACTTGAAGAGTAACTGATTAATATAGTCGGTTGTAATCTGGACCGTCAGATTTCTCTAGAAAACGCGGAGGGAACGACCATCGTTAGATGAAGATAGGTCTGGCCCGAAACATGCACAACAGGTGACGAATCCGACCGTTAGATGAAGGATTGGAATAAATCCCACCAGGTGCCCAACGCGGAAGTAACGTGGGTCGTTGGATCTATCTGATCCAACGCTGTTAGACGCGTCCCAACACTGCCCGAGAGAATCATCGCGCAACCGTCAGATCTTGTGCAATCCCGCGGAAGGAACGCCCACCATCCAGATCTGAACGTGTTCTCTTCGCTCAAATGGCCCTCAATCCAACTTTTCCGGTTTGACACTTTAGTCCCTAATCTCACCGATCTTCGAACATTTCTCACTCATCCAGAATGGGATACGAGTGATTCTTTGCTCTAAGTTTAAGATCTCGACGAGACGAACGCAAAGGCGCGTTCCTTTTCTGAGTTGGAAGATTTGGGTCGAGCCAAAATCGCCTCCGATTCCAATAATATATATACAAGTCCTCATCAACATTGATCAACTAACAATACATGATATAATTTTTAGTGTTTATTTTTCGTTATAAGTCTTTTTTTCGTTTATTTTATATCTTAGTATTTTTCGTAGTTATAAAAGAAGAAATTAAATAAATATACTCCAATCTCTCAATTAACTTTGTTTGATCACAAAATAGAAGAAATTAAATAAATACTTCCACAATGTTGATTACCCTGGGTCGGCCAAAGCAGCACATTCTTGGATCTGGAAACTAATTAGAAAACAGAATGACCTGATCAGAAACCTAACTACTTGAGAAGTGCACAATGGATCGAAGATTAACATCTGGAATGATCACTAGATCCTTGACACCCAAGGTCTTCAAACCAATGATACTAACTCCAACCTCTCGTTGGTATCCCAGCTAATTGATAACAACTAATGGAGCGAGGGAATCCTGACAGCTCATTTCGATGAACCTATCTATGAGTTTATTAAGGCCATCCCTCTCACAAATGATGGCATCGTTCCAATAAGATGGACTTTAACACCTTCAGGCAATTCCCTGTGAAATCCATGTACCAACATCTGAGTACGACTCATTATCCCTAGCCGCCCCCATCCACCCAATGGTCATCCATATGGACAATAACTACGTATTCATTCGTTTCTTTGGAAATGTTGCTCGGGAGCAGTCCCGGTTACACAAAGAATAGGAAAGTTCATAGCGGACCAATATATCTATCCCAACTGCAATCACATCGAATCCATAGAGCATGCCCTACTTCTTGCACTTTGCCAAAAACGTCTAGTTTTACTTAAACATAGTATCTACTAACATTCACTCTGTAGCTGACTGGATTTTTTCTTGGCAGGACCAAACATAAACTAGTCATACATCAATAGATATTCACTTCACAACCACTCTATGTTACATATGGAAAGCGAGATGTGATCATTGCTTTCAACGCGTTGTAGTGGCCAAAAACAGTATTGGGCTTAACAGAGACGGAATTCGTACTGGGCCTTCCTTCTATGCCCGCCTTCATACAACAGGAGGGGTGCCTCTCTAGCAACCCAGCAACCCTAGCACGGAATCCCATCAAAAGTTCATCTTCTGCGTTAACTCCGAGTAGAGTGAAGAGCTACTCAACCTCGCAACATTCATTAGAGGTCAGTTGATCTCTTGAGTTCGAATTTTACAACCACTAGGGATGTCATCATAAAGTAAACCTTTCTCTTGTAGTCTGGAAACTTGAAAACAGTGTCAGAAGATAGGGACCCCACCATTATTTAGAACCATGAGAATAAGGCATGAAGCAAAATGAAAGAATTTTACCCAAGGAAAGAATAATGTGAAGAAAGTATGTTATGTATTTTGAGTTTTATTACCAGAGTCCATTAAAAAAAAAAAAAAAAAAAAAAAAAAAAAGAAAATAGAAAAAAAAAAGTGTTTGTTCGTGTTTAAATGTTTATCCCAAAGTAGTTCTTGAAGATTTGAAGACGTCGAGTTCTCAAGAGTTCTAGTTCATCCTTAGTCTAGCGACCTCTAGGAAGCATTGTTAGAAAGTAGATCAGGTGAGAAGAGTTGGTTAGCTTCCCCATTCTTATTAGTGGTTGTTTCCTTCCTATGAGATCAGTCGTTCGTAAAAATTGTAGTCCGTCTTTTTCATGTGTTGAGTTTTCCTTCATACTCATACTCATACTCACACATTGACTGAACCAGTTCTCAATGACTTTAATTTTTCGAGTGTATGACCGTGAGGCAACAGTCGAGGCGAAATGTATTGAGAAAGTGATCGAGGTCTTGTCTATTCGGAACTAAAATGATGCTCATATTGGCTGGTCACGTGCACTTCGAATCAAGATTACTAGTGAAGGGATTTTTAGCATTTGTATGGTTTGGTTGACTTGGATTTCATTTCTATTAGCTTTCAAAAAACTTATCTCGGATAAACATTTTTAGTCCACGTCATATTTAGACCCTTCTAGATTTTTGAGATTTTTGGAATTTTGTGGGTACAATCACTGCAAACCCTCACGAGACAAAACTCGTCCTCTAGGGTAACCTAGAGGTTTAACGGCTTGTTGCACGTGCTAAGTGCAATCGTGATTCCCTACGAAAGTGGTGAAAATAGGTTTGGTTTTATTTTTCTCTTTTGCTCGAGGACTAGCAAAATCTAAGTTTGGGGATGTTTGATGAGACATGAAAATGTCCCATCTGTATCTCTTAATTTGGGCTAGTTAGTCTATTTCGAGCAGTTACTCTGATGAATTGTGTATTTCTCTTTCCCAGGTGTCTTTTACGGGTCCAGTGTGAAAAACGGATGAAATCGAGATGTTGGGGGTATTTTGGTCATTTCTGAATTATGGTAATTTTTTTCAATATTGTTGCTTGGATGGAAAGTAGAATTCAAAAAGAATTCAGTGGCGAAAACGGAAGGCAAATCGGGGCCCCGATGAGAAAGTTAGAGAAGGTTAAAGATGTTGGCAAAAATAAGCTAGATTATGACACATGGCATGCATCGGATGGAGTGTGGGCTCTTTTCGGTTGCACACTGGTGTATGTGAGGGATTTCAGGAGTTCTTAATTGCACGCAACTGAGCGCAATATATTACAGTGGGTCCAGGGGAATCTAACGGCTGAAACTCACTCTTATTTGATCCCGTGTTTATGAGTTGTTTTGGCACATTATTTGGCTACTTTGAGAAACACCATATCAACTCTTATTTCCAACAAAAGAGGCAGCACATTTGGTATGTGGTTTCATTCCGTTTTTGTCTCTCATCTCCACACTTAGCCATTATATATATAGATAGATATTATATTATCTTCTCTCTACACCCCATGAAAGAAAAGATTATTAGAGATCTTTTGAAAGAAAGAAAATTAATGGAAAGATGAAGAGATTATTTAGACAGATTGTTGCACTAATTAGAGAAGATTAAGAGAGATATTGATGGATTTGATTCATAAAAGCAGAGAACTGAAGAGATATTTTTTAGAGAAAGGAGGAATCATGAAAATGGTATTATTAATAGAGAGATTGATTGCTGGCCGGTTGTCTCTCTCTCTATGATGATATATTCTAGAGAGAGATTGATAATTGGAAAAGATTGGAAATCGACACCGAGATTCGGTTCAAGAATTATATTTAGAGAGAGATGATTGGAATCACAGAGAGGACTGAACCTGGTCTTCTTTTCACACATAACAGGGGCTGGATACATTGATTTGAAGATCAGAGAGAGATACTGTTGATTCATTTGAAGATCATAAATGGAAGGAAGGCTGGAGATATCTTCACTTATCTATTATCCTATTGGCCAAATCATACGCATTGCCATATTGGTCGAAGGACACTCCTTCGGAAGGTTATACCTTCAGACTTTTAGGATTTATTTCTATCAGGAAGGTCATACCTTCATATTTAGAATATATCTCTTTCACTTCACTGCTGCAATACCCACAAATCTCAGGGAGGCATGCAAGTGCAAGAGTTTCGGTTCAAGCTTCATCGGCTCAACCTTGCAGTGGTACACGAACCTGCTCAACAATTCGGTCACCTTCTTTGCCAAACTCACAAAAACATTTGTAGAGTAGTTTGCTAGTAGCAAAAAGTTAGAAAAACTATTTCGCGACCTCTACCGAGTTCACCAAGGAAGGGGCGAGCCACTCAGGGACTTTATGGGGAGATTCAATCGAGAAAAGGTGTCCCTACTGCGACCAGGAGACTGCAGTTGATGCATTCCGAAAAAGCTTGTTGCAAAAGGGAGAGTTATACAAGGAGCTTGCTAAATTCAACTGCACTACCATGGAAGATGCCCTCGCTCGCGCTTGGGTAGAAATTTGGTGGGTGGAAGACGAAGCCCACCGCAGCAAGTACTATTCTTATGATGACAGAAACATGGACCCTTGCTCTAGAAAACCATATAGTAGAACAGATGGCAGCCCAGGGGAGCCCTACCCAACTTCCAGACGTGGCCCTCCTAGTGAGAAAAGGAGGCCACTTGACCCTCCATCAGGTCGCTCAGATGAGAAGCCTCAAGGGCCTATTTGCACCAGGATTCCATAGTACAACCTAAGCTTTGAACCAGTCGAACTAGTAGCAGTTATGAAGGGTATGTGGAGTGTAGTAAGATGACCAGGAAAGATAAAGACTCCTAACGAGAAGAGAGATACAACCAAGTGGTGTGAGTTCCACGGAGATCACGGCCACAACACCGTAGATTGCATAGCCCTCGGGCTAAAAGTTGTTGAGTTGCTGAAAAGAGGCCACCTTACTGACTTGCTGACAGACAATGGGAAGAGTACCTTGGCACATCGAGACACCCAAGTTAAGGAACCAGAGAAGCCAGTTCCTACGAAGACGTGCCTATTAATCTCAGGAGGTTCAGAAGTGAGTGGAGTCAGACACTCTGCCGCCAAGAAGAGTGCTAGAGTTACAGCCAAGCCTCTGGCCCGCTCCATAGAAGCCACTCATCATACTTACGCTAGCCAGACGATAAGCTTCATGGATAATGAAGCCACAAGGCTCGTTAACCCTCATCGTGACGCTCTTGTCATCTCGCTTAACATTGCAAATGGTCTAGTTAAGCATATTCTAATCGATAATGGTTTGTCTACTAACGCTCTTTTCTTGAATGCTTTGCAAGGTATAGGCTTGGACGAATCTTGCATCTGCCGAAGATCTACTGTTCTGGTAAGGATTCAGTGGAGAGCAGAAGCACACATTAGGAGAAGTCACCCTCCCCGTCTAGGCAGGAGGAATCAACCTCAGCACTAGGTTCATTGTAGTGGACTATCCTTCTGCCTACAACATCATACTTGGCAGCCCATGGATCCACAATATGAGAGCAGTGCCATCCACTTTCCACCAAGTTTCCAACTCCCTGAGATGTGCAGGAGGTTAGAGGAGAGTACCTCAGAGAATTGCTACAAAAATGCAATGAAAGCACCAAAATCGCCTTTGTAGCAATTACAGAAGGAGGAGCTCGATAGCGCCGACCTAGACTGCCCAAGCATGGAGGAATTAGATGAAGTCCAGATTCACCCAGACTTCCAAGATTGCAAAGTACAAATTGGCTCCAAGCTTAGCCCCGCGGTACAGAGCAAGTTGTTTTATATCTCAATAGATTTTTGTAAAATTTCAACCACAGGTAAATATATATATATATATATATATATATATATATGTGAAAATCATGATACGAAAGATTTCATGTTCGAAAAATCACTTTTACGTTCTAAATTATACATTGTAATAAGATAATATTTTCTTTCTATCCTTTTAAGGCTGATATGCTCGCTAAAATCCTTCGTTCGCCCCTAATCATGTTTGATAAGTTGGAAACTCAATATTTAATATGGTTTTATGTTAAAGATCCAAACATTCTATTAAAGTTTAGAATTTCATTATGTTAAATGTAGCTATAAGTATAATTTAGTTAGAATAAGTATATATATATATACTAGATCTCTTATAAAAATGATATTAAAAAATAAGTTTTTTCCTACGATTATTTTCTTCATAATACATTTTGGATTCTTCTATAGTTTTCATCTATCTACTGTGGAATCATCTTGCATTTTTTTCGAATTTTGTTTGCAATTTTTTATTGTACGACAAATCCAGAACTAAATTTAGCACAGGGTCCCGAAATTCTAAGGCACGGCCCTGAGTATATTAGATAAAGAGAATAATTACTCACATTCGAATATATATATATGTGTGATTGATGTGAGTTTATTTCTATTTCAGTGCTTTGGTGTCGGTAGCCGATAAAAATGGTGACATGTAATGCTTTGTCGGGTTATAATGGGAAACATCGAAAAGGTTGAATTAGGGGCTCAACAATGTTGCCCCAGTAGTGCAGAATTTGATACTGGAGTCGATGATCTTCTAAACCCTAAATGGTATATAGTATGGAGGGAGAATATGAACAACCACATTCTTCCTGAATACATCGTCAGTTACAAGCCTTTGGATGGTCGACAAGGTAATTACTTTCTTCTCGTTTCATACTCCATTTTGGATCTTTTTCTTGGACTGAATTCAGATTGTAGTTTTCAGGTTTACAGGACGGAGTACCAATTCCAAAAACAAATACTTTTCTTAATTTTTTTTGGTACAGGTTGAGAACGACTCTAAAATAGAATTTTCCATGATTTTGTCAGGAGGAAAGGTTGCAAAAGATGTTCTTATAAGGCAGTTCAGGCCGATAGCAAAAGATCACCTAATCACTTCCACAGTCCGAAAAGTCCGAAATTGCTTGATGGGTTAGCTTTATATGTAGATATTGTAGAGTTTGTTGTCTTTTTTTTTTGTGTTGAACTAGCTTACATAGATTAAATAACAGCGTTATTACAATACTTATTAACTAAAATACAAGGTACATTCTTCCACTCTTTGCTCGCGTTTTTCTTCTTTGCCCATTTAGCTAATTTGTCTGCGCTGGAATTGAGTTCTCTTTTAATATACTTGAACTTCACCACTTCGAATTCTTTTCTGCTTTCTCGAATTCTTCGGATGTGGATTAAAGATTGCCAGTGTATCATGTGATGTTTATTGTGAAGATGCTTGATGAGATTGATATTGTCGCTTTCTACAATTATATTCTTGAGTTGAATAGCTTTCGCCCATTCGAGGCCGAGTAAGATTGCCATCGACTCTCCTTCTTCACTGTTTCTGGCTCTAGTGGATTTTACTTTCGCTTCTATGAATTTCGATTCTGCATTGTGAACAATCAAGCTAATTCCCACATTAGATGTTATATTAGTAAAAGATGCATCAACATTCACCTTAATAAAATTCTGGGGCGGGGGTTGCCATTTCTCACTAGAAGTATGTTTGATTTTCTCATGTTTCATATTGATTTTTGGGAAGTTTTCGATCATTCTGATTATTTTATTCAGGTCATTGATTTCATATTGAAAACAATGGTCACACCTCACTTTCCATAAAATCCATAAAATGGTCGAAAAGTGAATATTTTCTCTGGTATAGCAAAGATGAATATGATTTTCCCAAGAGAAGATCCAGTCAGATATGGACGTAATATTTTCAGATATAATATTGTAGTTAAACCAGATGTTTTTAGCCAAAGCGCAGTGTAAAAGAGCATGTTCAATAGATTCTATACTAGTGCAGTTGGGACAAGTGGTATTATTGTCGATGTATTTTCCGATTCTTTCCTAACAGGGAGAGCTTTGGTGCAGATTTTCCAGATGAACATTTTGATGCGCGGAACGGTCGGGAGAGACTAGATGAAATTCCAGTTATGGTTGTTAGGGTTGTAATTATTGTTATTATTGCTGAGGTGCTGATACATTGAAGCAACCGTGAATTTACCCGATTTGGTAAGTTTCCATTTGAGCTGGTCCTTACCTTCGCTGTTCACCGGTATAGTTTTGATAAAATTCTGAGTATTAACGTCGAAGTTGGCTCTGAGCACTTCATTATTCCAGTTGTTGTTCGAGATAAGTTGAGCTACTTTGGTAAGATCGGATTGATTGTTGTTCTGAATAGTTCCATTGATTTCAGGGATCCAATTGTCAGTCCAGATGTTTATGTCATTACCCGATTGTACTTCCCAAGTTGATAGATCATCAAGAAGGCTATAGTGCTTTCTGATCGTCTTCCAATTCCAGGAGTGATGAGATTAAGCTGGGCCTGGGGTGTTGGAGTGCGGAAAATACTTGTCTTTAAGGAGTTTGACCCATATTGCTTCTGGTTCAGTCTTGAGCCGCCATGCCATCTTAGAAAGGAGAGCTGTATTATCCAGATCAGGCAGATGAAGCCCTAGCCCTCCAAGTTTTTTAGGAGTGCAGATATAAGACCATGCTTTGGTGCAAATACCTTTCGGCTTACCCCACCAGAAATTCCGTTGAACGGCCTTGATGCTTTTGCTTATTCCTTTAGGAATTGCAAAGCACTGCATCTGGTATCGGGGTACGGCCGCCGCTATGGCTGAGATGACCACAAAGCGACCAGCTTGGGATAAGAACGAGTGGTTCCACTTGTTGAGCTTATTCTTGATGTGCTCCAGGATATCCTTGAATACTTTGGTTTTTTGTGCTCCGATGAATAGCTGGGCACCCAGGTATTTCTCTGAGGCGGAGGCATATTTAACTTTCAGAGTGCGCATAATCAGCCTTTTGAACTTGGGGTGTGAATTCTTAGAGTAGAAGATGTTGGATTTAGCATAATTAATCATTTGACCCGAGCTATCACAGAAGTCCTGAAGAATCTTTTTGAGGATGTGGATGTTGTCTATTGTGTTTTTACCAAAAATGATGCAATCGTCGGCGAATAGGAGGTGGGAGATCTCAAAGTCTGCTGTAGAGTTTGTTGTCTACAAGAAATAGTATAATTCCTTTGTAAATGAGTGCTCAGTCCGGTTTTGTCAAAAAATTCGTTTCAAGTCCAAATGTCAGGGCAAAGACAACTGACATTCTGACTGGACATTCTGAAGTTTTCTGACAATATGGCGCGGAAAACTAAACTTTTTTCAAAATCCGAAATTCTCACTATATGTGGGATATTTTCTTTCTCGTTCTCTCTCTAAAACTTTGAGATCTTATCTTCTTCATCTTTTTCTCTCACAAATTTTGATCTGTGAAGCCTTTTTTTCTGAAATTTTGGCCGAACTTTTGGGATCCCACCCATTATTTTGTTTCGGTTCCTTCTTCCTTTTTATTTATATATCCAAATGTCTTAAACATATAAAACTTTTTTATTCTTCTTTTTCCAGGTGAATGGTTTTCTTTAACGTTTCTTTTCTAGGATCGATATTTTGGGTTTCTTTCTCTTTCTAGAAGAAGATAAAAAATCATTGATGATTTATGATCGGTTTCAGTCCACCTTTAGTAGCCATGCTACTTCTTTTAACTGGTTCAGTCTAGTCTTTCGACTTGAATTGGATCAGCAACCCTAAATATCAGGTATCCAAATTTTCTTCCTTTGGTAGACATTTGGGTATTATTTCTCTATCGAGATAAGTCTGGAGGGTAACCTTGGAGTCACATGATTCCGAACTCTGGAATTTATATATCTTCTCCGAAGATGATAATTTCCTATACCACCCTACATGGGAGTTGTTCGTTTTTGTGTTTTTGGGACATGTATGGATAGATCAGTTTCGAAGTCTTATGGAGATGGGCTGTTTTCGTGAGATCTCATGCTCGACTATGGATGAGTTGCAATGGACCCAAACTTTGCTGATTATTTATCCGTTGAGTTTTGTTGCTTCATATCCTCCTGTGAATGATGGTTGGACTACTAGATACTACATAGTTAGTCCGACGGCTTATCATACAACCAAGAGGGTTATATTGAGGAGAATTAATTTCAAGTTGTATCTTTCAGGTTTTATCTCCTTTGTTGTAACTTTGTTTTCCCTTCTGTAAACTCTTGTTATATAAATAATACGATGTTTACCGTTGTCTTAAAAAAAAAGAAAAAGTAAGACTATAATGAGCCATCAAGTGTGGCATGTGGAGATGGGTAATTCTATCAAGTTTGGCATGTGCCAATGGCATACACACCACTTAATTTATGAGAAAACTAGAAACTGGGGTCTATATCAGTAATATTTTGGCAAAAAGGGTCAACATGGAATACCACATATTATTGAGTGTCTATATCAAATTAACCCAGAAACAA
Organism: Eschscholzia californica; assembly: GCF_041429995.1. Taxonomy (NCBI): domain Eukaryota; kingdom Viridiplantae; phylum Streptophyta; class Magnoliopsida; order Ranunculales; family Papaveraceae; genus Eschscholzia; species Eschscholzia californica. The sequence continues at coordinate 43,725,986 of NW_028238198.1, forward strand.
ACACTACGTGTGGCGGTGTGGGTAGGGTTTCCTTTTTTTTCTTGTTGAAAGGGTAGGGTTTCCTAATCCTACTGAAATTCTGTTATCAAATTAACCCACATACAAACTTCTTATTGTAATCCATCTCAAAATCAAACTTGATTTCAGAATAAGACTAAGAAATAAGAAACACAATCTCCATCGGTAACAACAAAACAGATTCTTCTAGTATATCAATACCACTACGAGTACTATTTTTAAATCTTCTCCTATATATCTATGATCAAGTAAGGTTTGTATCTGTAAGTTCTTCTTGACCTTCTATAAATATCTATTTATATTCTATCTATGGAGCTGCAACCGAAAAACATATCCACTACGAATACTATCTTAAAAGCTTTTGTGAGACGGTTGAAGTGCTGGTTTCTTCGTAGCAGCGAGGCGAGAGCCATGATAATCCTGCCAGAAGATATCATCTTCAACATCCTCTTGAGATGTCCTGTGAAATCTCTAGTTCGGTTCAGATGTGTATCTAAATTTTGGTTTGACCTAATCACAAACCCTAATTTTATTAAGATCCAACTAGATTACTCTATCCAAAACGACAAATTTAATCTATTGCTGACTAATTCCAGACTAAATGGCGAATTTTACTCAATTGCTTATGATCCATCGTTCTGTTTTGATCAACAAGAGGTGATCATTAAGCTGTTTCCGGATGCTAAAATTGTTGGTTCTTGTAATGGCTTGATTTGCATAGTAAATACATGTTGTTTCGAGTATCCTATTCTTTTCAATCCCTCTACTACTGAATACAAGGAAATTCCATCGCCACCATTACTAGGTGAAGAAACTTCATGCTTATATTGTTTTGGTTACGATCATGTGATTGATGACTACAAATTGATAACTTTTGTGTCATTATATCCACTTAAGGTTTCTAAAGTGCAAGTCTATACTTTAGGATCAAATTCATGGCGAACCAATCCATCCGTTATTCCATATGATTTTAATTTTGGCTGGGATGATCACATCCCTGTGGTTTTGAATGGATATTTTCATTGGTTTCTCTCACCTTACACGTCCATAATTTCTTTCGACATTGTCAAAGAGATATTCAATGAGTTACCATTACCTGCTAACTATAGCTATTCAGCTGAGCTGTTCCTGACCAATGTAAGTGCGTTGAGAGGAAGCCTTTGCTTACTCAAAAATCTTAATAAGGATGGCATCGAATTCTGGGAGATGAAAGAGTATGGAGTGGTTGAATCTTGGACTAAAATGTTTATTACCTCACCCACAAATGTTTATCACTCGAATCCCATAGAATTATCAAAGAATGGAGAAATCTTATTGGATATTCATGGAGGTGATATTTACGAAGATTCTTATCCTGAAGACGGGTTATATATGTTAGTTTCGTCTGATGGAGAGCCTCAAAAAGGTAGAATCGTTAAAGTGCATAGTACTTTTGATAAGGACGCTGAAACGACTTACGTGGATAGCCTAGTTTCTCTTAACTCTCATACTTACTTGGGAAATAATATGAAACTTTGTGAAGAAAAGAAATGTTCTGGAAGATATCGAAGGCGAAAAGGAGGTGATTTTTCATAAGGACACAAGTGTTGGGGATGCTATTATCTTGTAACAGCATTCCATGTTTTTTTTCCTCTGGCATGAACTCATGTTATCCTTTTTTTTGTGGTTTAGATGTTTCTTTAATGTTTATCCCATATAAATATACTAGGCATAACCGGTGCCTTCGACACGGTGAATGTTCAATTTTAGAGTTAGTGTATGATAATGAAAAGCTTGAAAAAAATTCCAACCTTCTACCTTTCCGAGTTTCACTTTGATCTTCTGCAACTCACAAACCACGTCAAAAAAGTGACAGAAGATACAAATACAATATCATATGGAGAACTACAATTTTTTATTTTTTTTAATTGTCAGCGTACCTCGTGCTATTGACCTCGAAGGTGAAAGATTAAACTTCTTACCACTCCACCCAAGGGGTATTGGCGGGACATATAGTTATTAAGGATGAAGTAGAAAATATAGGAACCGCTGAAGAGAACAATGTGAAGAGGATTTTTTTTTTTTTAGATAATGTGAAGTGGAATTGTTGTTGGATATGTGAGTTAGAATTAATTTTTAAGAACATGTCGGTTTAACTATGAAGTGTAGAATTTAAGAAATTTAGTTTTGGAAGGAGAGATGTAGCATTCATCTACCAACATCACGCATGAGCCTAGTTCTACATCTTGTTATGTTTGTAGACGACGAATTCATAACAAATTGACAACGAGTGGCATGTATTATTCGTTACACGCCTGTTTATGTGGGACTCACATAAACTAGTACTAGATTGTGTTAGTACTAGTTTCAGTTTCCTTTAGTTTTTTGTCATTTGTCACAGCGTTTCGTTGTATTCAATATCTGTTTGTCATAGGTAGAGTTTTCTAATTCAATTATTTTGTTATGCTAAATGTAATTTTGTCACCGGTCAGGCTTTCTAATACAAGTTTTGCACGAATATCAATTGAGAAAGATGTTGTCTCGGTATCCAGTAATTGACACCCGTCCGATTGAATAGTGGAAGGTAACCGAGTTAAAAGAAGAACTTAAGAGAAGGAAACTAATGGAGAGGGATGCTGCTGATAAAAAAGGTGCAGTAGATGAGGGGACTGAGTGTATTAAGGTGGAATCGGGTAAAGAAACGGATGGTCAACTCGAAGATGTGAAGGAAAAGCCAGTGGAACCACATTTAGTTGAGGATACAAGTCATGGTGAAAATAAAACTCAAGAGGTGGATGAAACTTCAGTCACTATTGAAATCAGTGATAAGCAAGATGTGAATGGTAAGCCCGTGGAATGTCAAAATGTTGAATACACCGTGGATGATGGGCAGGATAAAACCCAGAAGATGGATGATACTGCAGCCATTGTTGATAATGATGATGAGCGAGTAGATGTCGAGACTGTGGTATCCCAGATATCGGTCTTCAGAGAGGAGTGCAGAGACAGTGATAACCAGGTAAAGATTGAGGACCCAAAGCTTCTCCATGAACATGACATCGTTAATGTTTCTGAATCAAACAAACAGGTATCTGAGGTCAGCTCCATTATAGGGTTAAAAGTAAATGAGTCTATTTCTTCTGATTCTGAGTCAATTAATGAAATGAATGAACTAAAGGATTCTTTAAATGCTTATAATTTCCAGTAACGGTGGAACCATCATCAAATGACTCACCTCCTAAAGGTGGCAATATGCCTGCTCCGGCTGAGGCCATGCAGTGTGAGAACCAAATCTCTGTTGAAGAGACAGATGATACTAATGCTACAAGTGCAGACCTTAGCAGAAAAATTGATATTGCAGATGGAAGATCTGCAGAAAAATTGAATTTGGATCGAAGTTCAGGGGATGATTCAATGGAGGAAGATGTATTACAGAGTAAGCAAGTGGATTCAAATCACAATTCCGATGTCAGAATTACAATTTTATGAGTTGTCTTGTGTTTTGTGCAGGCAAAATAGTAGTGGAAAACAGTGAACCTCCAAAGCGGCAGCGTAGGTGGAATTCTGAAGCCCCTAAAGTTTCTGAGCCACCAAACTCTACTCTAACACCAACAACGCCTAAAGATACATTTCGGTCTGCAATCCCTAAAGGCAACTTCAGTAGATCTGATTCAACGACTAGTAGTGGTGCAGATACACCAAAGGAGCGTGTTGGTAAGAGTTCATGGCTTCGGTTTCCTCAGTTTCCAAACTAGTAACTCTCTTGTTTGTAATGTGGGTCTTTGTTATCACATTGACAGTTCCTCAATCATCAAAAGCTCCTACCAATTCTCTTAGAATCGACCGTTTTCTGCGCCCGTTCACTCTTAAAGCTGTACAGGAGCTTTTGGCAAAAACTGGAACTATCTCCAGTTTCTGGATGGACCATATCAAGACCCACTGCTATGTTACGGTAAATTCCTATTATCTCTTTTTTGTATTCTAAATGGAACAGTCATCAGTCCCTCTGGATGTCACAATTTGATAAAGTTAATCCTTGAGCAGCTATTTTTGTTTACATATTTTACAGAATTTGCCGGAGATCTCTCTTCGACGTGTTTAAATAACATTTTTTTTGCTTAAAATCTGGATCAGCCCATCATATAATTAACAACTCCTTACATCCAACTTCCTAGGGTGCTTAATAGATCCTATCAGCCACCTTAAATGATGCACTTAAATAAATGAAATATTTGTGATATCTAAACTGACGTGAACAAGTTTTTTTTTTGAAGAACTGACTGGAAAAGTTTTTTTTACCGACCACAGTAAGTTTTTTTTTGAAGAACTGACGTGACATGCCGTTCTCCTGGTACCATATAGCCGTTCTGAAAATTTACATGAAACATTTGTTTGTGGACCTGTTCAACTTATAATCCTTGGATCAATACTGGTTCTGGTGCATTGGTGCTTGAATAGTTGAACAGGATCTACTTTTGTGGCTTTGTTTTATATCTTGTCAGGTGCAGGATTTTAACGAATATAACTTTTGGTTCTACAGTTCTCATCAGTGGAAGAAGCCAAAGAGACTCGAAATGCTGTATACAATTTGCAATGGCCTCCGAATGGAGGACACCTGCTGGTGGCCGAGTTTGTTGAACCCGAAGAAGTGAAAATTCGGGCTGAAGCCACAGCCCAGAAGGCGGGGCCAATTGTAAGCAACAGTCCCACTACACCTGCCGGCCCGACACCCTCTCTGTCCAAGCCTTTGCCTCGTCAGCATTTGCAGAAAGAACAACTTCCACCACCACCTCCTCTGTCTCAGCCTCAGCCTCGTTAGCATTTTCAGAAAGAGTCGCTTGCTTCACCAGTTTCACTACCACCACCACCACCACCAGCAAGGGAGAGGGTTCAACTTCCACCTCCACCACCACTCCCCGCTAAAGCAGATATCCAATTCTAACCCTTGACGACCTCTTCAAGAAAACCAATGCCACTCCTCGAATCTACTACCTGCCATTGTCAGAAGAACAAGTTGCAGCTAAAATTACATCTCAGAGAAACAAGAACATGTGAGTCAGGAATTTGAACTGCTCATATTTGTATGATGCATTTCTGATCCTTCGTTGATAATACTTTGGTGTTAAAGACTGGTGTCTGTCTCTCTCTCTCTCCATATACATATATATTATGTTATAATTGCAGGTTTGAAGAAATTTTCTGTAGGCAGGAAATCAGGCTGTGTCTGATGTTAGTGTGTTAAGAACTTCATGGAGGGAAGATGCCTGAATTTGGTGGTTCAAATGTTTTGATTAACCATTCAAATACATGGGTGTCTCTTTCTTTTCCTTTTTTTTTATTAGGATCACTATGTGTCTTCTTAAACATCATGTCATTGACTTGGTAAATCATGTTTTGGTCGATATTGTAACTGAAGTTTGAACTCTGTTTGGAGAACCTATTTGAGTACTGGACATGAGATTGATCAATATTGTAAAACCTCGCATTTGCATTTATTTTCCATGTGCATATAAAACTCCAGTATGCATCAAATCATGTGCAACATTTGATCTTTCAAGCTCTAAGGGCAAAGCCAGTGTGGGGCTCGGGCTCCCAATTTTGGGAGCCCGGGGCTTTGTCTCAATTCCAACGTCTGGGCTTCCAAATTCAAAATATTCAATTATTTTATAATAAAAATTCAATAAATAATTAAAATTCATACATAATTAAAATTCATTCATAATTAAAAGGATCTAATTAAAACAACTAAATTTTATCCTCATTCGCCAATAACCTATGCATACCAACTTGTCCGGGAGTCATGTTCGAAGTATCTTTGTTTATCAAGTCTATCCCATTTGCATCACTTGAGTGTCTATTTTTTTTTTTCTTTCACGACTAATTCTCTTGCTTTCATTTCTAATTGTTGTTTTTGAAGTAGTCGACTTTCTTTTTCCGACTCCATGACGTCATTGAGAAGTTTATCTCTATTCTCCTGATTCGCATTTCACTCTTTCCAAAAGTCAATCGTTGCAGAACTTTCACTACCGTTGGATTTATCTCTAGCCTCCTTGCTTGCTTTTCTTCTAAGTGGTCTTTGTTGGATTGTAGAGGGAGATCCTTCGTCTTGGTCCAAAGAAGTTTTTCTTTTATGTGACGAAGATTGAGATAAGTTTGACGACCATTTGGGATGGTCTTTCAAAATTTTATAACAATGTTCGAACTTAAAATATTTGTTGTTCTCATTGTTTTGTTTGAACAATAGTTTTGCGAAGTTTAACTACAAAAATAAAAGAATTAAATTCAAATTTGTGTAAAAAAATATCATAATGTTGTCAAAATGTAATAATAGTAATTACCGGATCATCATCATTTTCTCCGCTTTTTGGGTTCCTTTGCAACAATGACAAATACCCACAAAACTTCGCGCATTGGTTGTTAATTTCGGTCCAACGACATTTAAGACCCTTTGCTACACAATTTTGATTTTTACGTTCGTTGAAGTGTTCGGTAATCTTGTTCCAAAAAGTACCCGCTCTTTGATCATTGCCAATAATCGCATCGGTGGCAATATGTAAATAAGCATTCAAGAGCACATTATCATCTTCATGAGTATAACGCTGAGGATTTACCGACGACGTTGGCGTTTGCGTTTCATTACAATCAAAATTTTCTTCGACCACATCATTTGATAAATTAACTTCATTACAATTGAAATCGGAGTTTAACATTTCTAGATAGCCTAAATTGTTGAAATTGGGATTTGGACTATCCATTGAAGAAAGAAAAATGAATTGAGGAAGAGAGATTGAGAGAACTTGCAAGAAATTGAGAGAGAAAGAAAAAAAATTGAGAGAGAAAGATGGATTTGAGTAATAGGGGATCCACCCCAATTCAGCCGTTGGGAACTCCCAACGGCTCTTTTTGGGGGTTGCGAGCCCCCCCAGCCCGGGCTCCCGGGTTGGGCAGCAGTTTATGGCGGCTGGGCTCCCAAAATGGCTTTGCCCTAACATGAATTTTGGGAGCCTAGCCCCCATAAACTGCCTTTGCCCTAACACAACACTCATCTTCATATAGGGGTTTGTAATTCTTGTTATTGCTTGATTTCTCCATAGATCTATAGGGTTTTAACACTGATTAAAGTAACTTTTGAAGATTCAAAAAAGAAATTTCACTCAGCGTAAATAAAATTTGATGAATGAAAATAGGAAAAATTTTCGTCAAGAACAACTGAAAATTTAAACAAATTTCGTCCAGAGCGGATGAAAAAACATAATAATTTCAACCGGCTCAGCCGAAATTTATTGTTTTTTCCAGCGTACCCGACTGAAATTTGTTGTCTTCAGCCATCCTAGTTGAAATTTTTTTGTCTTTTTCAGTCGACCCAACCGAAAAACCTTTACAAACAAAAACGACCTAAAACCCTAAAATGTTTTTTAAACCATAAAGGAAGACAAGAAAATGTTTTCTTTACCTGAGACATATTATCTTCATTATATATGTCTTTGTTTAAGTCGATATCTTCGTTTAAGTCAATGTCCTCGTTTAAGTCAATGGTTTCGTTTATGTCGATGTCTTCGTTTAAGCCAAAGGATTCTTCTTTCTTGATGTAGGTTGCCTCCTTCTTCATTAATGGTGGTTCCTCATCCATGAGATCTTGAGGCATCATTAAAAGCTTGAAACTAAGACTATAGTGATGGTAAATTTTGCCAGTTTTTTAATACTAATCGTGATGTTGATAGTAGTGACGATATTGGGGTAGAGTTATTTATGTGAGAGAAAACTACAAATGGATAGAATATTAAATTTAATATTTATTTTTATCAAAGTCCTTATATTTTAGCACTATTTATTAAATGATCCTTAGATCGACCTCCTTAAACTAATTTAGTAAACGAAGAATAAATACATAAGTTGACCTTTCTAGCGCACTGTCTTTACTAAAAAATGTTCTTCCTATTGATAGGCCTAAAATAAGTTTATTTCCACAAGTATACGGGGTCAAGTTATAGTAAGTAAATTCGTGAATCGTCCCAAGGAATAGGTAGGTAACTTCGGATATTGAATGCGAGTTTAACCCAATAATCAAGATGTCAATAGCTAACTTAGACTAAAACACACACCCACCCCACTCATAAATTTGATAATTGATTTGCAGGAAATAAGAAAATAAATAAAACTAACTAAACTATCTAAGTGAGAGGTAAGAGGATATCTAAGGTTATAAAATCTCCCGCATAATTTCACTTTATAAAACAAGCACTTAATTACCTAAATCTCTTTTGTATATACTCGGAATCCAATATAATGAACTATTTGGATTCCAGATGATGTTCTAGATAAAATAATTTTATAATTACTAATTCTAATTGTCTTCCTTATAAAGATTTGGATTGCTTAACTATTATTCATCATCTATAAAGCATACTCCATCTAACAACTTAACGAAAGTATGAAATATCTAGTTATGAGGCATGAGTAATGGAAAGAAAATCCAATTCATATAGATAAACAATCAATAGACATTAAAGCACATCAAGAGATTTAATTAATCAAGAACAAGTATTACAAAGATCCAAAATGGGTTCATCTACAACCTTAGATTGCTAAGTTAACTATACATGGAATCTAGAGTAATATTCATTGACATTGTAAAATAAATGAAAATACTAAGACATTAATGGAAAGAAATCACCAAGAATGTTCAAAATCCATATACTCATGTATCTCCATTTTGTCCAAGATTTGCTCAATTTGTGCTCAATAATTTTACTCCAAGAAATCCAAGTAATAGCTATTTTGTTGCCACCCAAATAAGAAAAAGAAAGAGAAGGAAGAAATTAGATGTAGCAAGAAGTTGGAAAGAAAAGATGAAAGGGGATAAAGATGATAGAAGAATATGGAAGGAAGAAGGAGAAGACTATTAATGAAAGAATAATAGTGGTAGAGAAGAAGTAGTAATAGTAGTAGTAAGAAGAGGAAGGAGTAGTGGGAAGAAGACTAGCTACTATTACTAATACTAAATGAGAGGGATTGTTCAAGTCTAGAGAGAAATGAGAGAGGTAGAGATTTATTTATAGATGGGTTGATGGCTAGGGTTTTAGGAGTTAATTGGGAGAAAATGGGAGAAAGAGGGTTAAAATAGGAAGTTAGGGTTGCTTTCTACTCAATAATTGGATTTTTATTGGTTGAAAATTGAAAAGGACAAAAAGGAGGGGCTATTAGGTAATTTCGGGGGGTTAAAAGTAGAACAGAAAGACCACGCGTCTTCTGTCCGTTTGGGCATTAATTCCAATGCTGGTTCACCATGTTATCTTGTGCTAGGAGCAGTACCTGTCGGATTAAAATGAAAGGAATTAGATGGCCAAGATTAAAAGAAATGATGTGGGACTACAGAAGTTATGTGGCCACGGTCGTAAACGATCATCTGGTTTAAGGAAAACTACAATACTTAGCGGGTACAGCAAACTAAGATACTCCCCCCTTTGGAGTTCGCCACGTCATGTAATATTGTCCCACCAGCCAGAAATGTGACCGACACGATCCCACCGGTCAACATTATTTGACTTCATCTTTGACTTTGCATATTTCCCTCGTCCAGTCTCCGAATTGACTTCTGTTTTGTTCTACGGGCTCGTCTCGGACTCTATTTTTCACCCATGTACTGATCTTGGTCCAATTTCCCAGAATACTGTTGACTCCAAATGACCAAAATACCCTTCATGCATCCCTTTTCTCATTTTTAACCGTTTTTCACACCTAACTCTACAAAAAACACCTAATCAAGAAAGCCATCATTTTATTATAATAAAGACTCGAAACCGGCTAACATGGCTAAATTAAACGACTCAGATGGGACGTTTTCATGACCCATCACCTATACCAAAGGCCTTTTTTAACCATCATTATCTTTATTTTCTTTCTTAAGATAAAATGTGGTTTATTGGCGTAGCCAAGAGGGATCTATCGCGTCCGTAGGACACGACGGAAACCTAATACTTCTTAAAGTAAAATCAGATTAGAAGTAGAAAGGGACCAGAGATTTAACCTACCATTAGTATAACACGAGAAAATGACAACCCTAATTAAAACCTATCATAATCCAATGTTAAAGAACAATTACATAATTATTGATGAAACAAATTTAAATGTAAAAAATACTCATCATGGCAAGTAAAAAATGATTGAAACTCAAAAGGGATAAAATATTTAATTAATTCCAAGATAATACTTTGACAGAGTGATCATGTGGTAACTATGTTTTCTATACTTATCGCTTTCACGTTTCGACGACTTCATCTTCTTATGCTATTGTAAAAATGATTTTTGTATATAGGTTTTCGTGTTTCGACGATTTCATATTCTTGTGCTACTTTTGAAAAGATTTTTGTAAATCGAATTTCTGTGCCCGAGTAAAATATAAAACTTTGAATTCCTTTTCACAATTAAGGGTTGGTGCCTTTCAAAAGATAAAAATAAAGGATCTTTAAGTGAGAGGTCCAATTTTTGGGGGGTAAAACCAAAATAAATCCAACCTTGCCAAAAAATGAGTTTCCAGTCCAAATGTCAGGACAGCTCATTATTTCCTGCTTTTTTTTTTATCCCCCTCTTGCCCTTGGACGGGCCATGCTGACGTTTCCTGACAAAAAAAAACTGGATGGTAAATAAAATAATTTTTCGTACACAAAAAAATTCAAATTTTTTTGAAAATTCAAACAAAATTTCAAATTCCCGCCCAGCAAACCATCTCTTCCCAGTAAATAAAATAATTTCCCGTACACAAGAAAATTCAAATTTTCAAACGAAATTTCAAATTCCCGCCCAGCAAACCATCTCTTCCCGGTAAATAAAATAATTTCCCATCAATTTTTTTGAAAATTTGAAATTTTCTAACGAAATTTCAAATTCTCGGAACAAAAGTGTCTAGTACAGAAGAAAATTTTCGGTAAATAAAATAATTTCCAGGTCACAAGAAAGTTCCGGGTACAAAAGTGTCTAGTATAGAAGAAAATTTCCGGTTAAATAAAATAATTTCCCAGTCATAAAAAAATTCTGGGTACAAAAGTTTCTAGTACAGAAGAAAATTTCCAGTAAATAAAATAATTTCCCGGTCCGTCAGACAATTTTTCAAAAAAACTTCGTTTCCCGGGAATTTTTCGGTGGCAATTCCGTAAATTTCTGACCCGTACAGAATCTGATGGACGGGTTGTCAAATTCTTTTTCAGACAAAAAATCGTTTCCCGAGAAAATTTCGATGGCAATTTTGTAATTTTCGATGGCATGAACCGTAAATACTATTTTTCCAAGGGCCATTTCGTCAATTTTTTTCTTAACCTGACTTTTTGGACCTGCCTGACGCAGCGGAAAACTGATAAAAAGCCTTAGAACACCGTCTAAAGACTATTGAATCGAAATTGATAACAAGAATACTAAAAAGACTGAATTTTATTGATTGAAATAATGACTGAAACAACTTCTAAGCCCTCATTATATAGACTTAGGGTTTCCTAATCTTGGTCAAACTCCAATAGAAAATCCTAAAAAATAAAATACTAGAATAGTAGAAATCCTAAACTGAAAACAATTACCAAAAATAGAAAAAAACTAGTAAAAGTCCGTTTTGAGGCCCTAAATGATGGAATTTGCCCCTCAAAGTGGGCCCGTTGTAGCGAATGACCGGAACGCTATTTCGCACCATCCCTCAAAATTTCGTCCAATTCCGACACTCGTAGCTTCGATTTTGGCCGTTTTAGTTGGTCACCCTTGTATTTGGCCGCTTCGATCTCATCCATGTATTTCTCGGCCAATTCCTCTACATTAGTCTCCTCCACTTGGAAAGAACTCGACCTCGAGTGATTGTTAGGAGAAAGTGGTGTATCTGGATAAAAGGTATAGATATCAACAACATTAAAAGTATTTGAAATTCCCATGTCTTCAGGAAGATCCACCACATAAGCATTGTCATTGATTTTCTTCAAGATCTTGAATGGACCATACTTCTTAGGTTTCAATTTATTATATGTGCCTGCAGGAACACGCTCTTTTCGTAGGAAAATCATCAATTCATCACCCTCCTTATATACCTTCTTTCGACGATGTCTATCGGCAGCTGCTTTGTTCTTAGCGTTAGTCTCCTCGAGGCAAAGTCGCACTTCTTCGTGCATTGTCTGAATTTGCTCGGCCATGTTTTGTAGTGCCATACTAACTCCTATTCCTTTGGGTAATTTCGCTAAATCTACAGCGTGATTAGGAGCTTTCACGACAGAAAATGGAGTTCTTCCAGTAGCACTATGCACTGCATTGTTGTAGGCAAATTCTGCTTGAGATAATGCATGATCCCATTGTTTGGGTTTATCTCCACAGATACATCGAATCATGTTACCTAAAGTTCGGTTTGTTACCTCTGTCTGTCCATCTGTTTGAGAATGAGCTGTAGTACTTCTGTTTAAAGAAGTGTCGAACATCTTCCATAAGGTGACCCAAAAATGGCTAAGAAACTTTGAGTCCCGGTCTGAAGTAATCGATTTGGGTACTCCATGTAGCTTGACAACTTCACGAAAAAACAATTTTGCTATATGGGTAGCATCCGAAGTCTTCCTACACGGAATAAAGTGAACCATCTTCGAAAACCTATCGACGACCACAAAACTGAGTCTACTCCCCTTTGTGTACGAGGGAGTCCTAACACAAAATCCATGGATAAATCCTCCCAAATGGTTGCTGGAATGGGAAGAGGCATGTAAAGACCCGTATTTTGTGCCTGACCCTTTGAGACTTGGCAAACATAGCACTTCTGAACATAATTCCCCACATCTCTCTTCAACTTTGGCCAGAAATATCGACTGGATAAGCTCGGAACTGTTTTATCTCTTTCGAGATGTGCGTTTAATCCACTAGCGTGTAACTCGCGGATCAAATTTTCCCGTAGGGATGTTTTGGGAATGCATAAGATGCTGCCCTTAAATAGGTAACCCTCTGAAATAAGATAATCTGCCACAGGTTGATCTTCCTTACACTTAGCCCAGATTTCTTTGAAGTCCTCATCATCTTCGTACGACTCTTTTAATACTTCAAAATCCACAACTTCTTGTGTTAACGTTACCAACAGTGTGGCACGTCTACTAAGTGCATCTGCGACTATTCGTTGCTCCAGATTTGTGTCGAATAACAAAGTTGAATTTCTGAATAAAAGTGGCCAACCTGATGTGCATCTTGTCTACTTGTTTCTGACTGTTAATGAATTTCAGGGCCTGATGATCTGAGTATAAGACAAACTCATTCTGGTACAAATAAACCTCCTAACGTTGTAAAGCTCGAACTACTGCATAAAACTCCTGGTTATAAGTACTCCACTTTTGCCGGGCTTCATTCAATTTCTCACTAAAGAAGGCTACAAGACGCCTTTCTTGTGATAAAACTGCTCCAATTCCTACCCCACTAGCATCACACTCGACTTCGAAAGGTTTATCAAAGTTGGGTAAGGCTAAGACCGGTGCATTGCATAATTTTTCCTTAATAAGGGAAAAGGCTTCGTCTGCTTCGACACACCAGTCAAACTTTCCTTTCTTCATGCACTCAGTGATAGGTGCCATGATAGTGCTAAAATTCCGAATAAATCGTCGGTAAAAGGTGGCTAATCCATGAAAACTACTTACTTCAGTGACTGTTTTCGGAGTCGGCCACTCTTGTATAGCCTGTATCTTCTCGTTATCAACATGAATTCCTTCTGAACTTATTACAAAGCCCAGAAATATAAGACTATGTGTGAGGAAAGTACACTTCTTCAGATCCAGGTGTAATTCATTCTCCTGTAGAACCATCAATACTTTTCGGAGGTGTACGAGGTGTTCCGCCTCAGTTTTACTGAAAATAAGGATATCATCGAAATAAACAACAACGAATTTTCCAGTAATACAAGGTTCAAGTACCTGGTTCATCACTCGCATGAAGGTGCTGGGAGCATTGCTAAGACCGAAGGGCATGTCCAACCATTCATACAGTCCATCTTTACTTTTGAAAGCCGTTTTCCATTCATCTCCTGGTCGGATTGTGATCTGATGATATCCACTCCTCAAATCAATTTTGGAAAAGATTTGGGAGCCCTCTAATTTATCCAACATATCCTCTAGTCGTGGAATTGGAAAACGGTATTTCACAGTTATTTTGTTGATAGCTCGACTGTCCACACACATTCTCAACCTTCCATCTTTCTTTGGAATCAATAAAGCAGGTTGATGGGTCATGAAAATGTCCCATCTGAGTCGTTTAATTTAGTCGAGTTAGTTCGTTTCGAGTCTTTATTGTAATAAAATGGTTGGTTTTCTTGATTAGGTGTCTTTTGCAGAGTTAGGTGTGAAAAACGGTTAAAAACGAGGAAAAGATGCATGAAGGGTATTTTGGTCATTTGGAATCAAAGACATTCTGGAAATTTGGCCAAGGTCAGTGCGTGGTTGAGAAGTAGAGGTCGAGACGAGTCCGTAGGAGAAAACGGAAGTCAATTCGGAGTCCGGATGAGTGAAAAATGCAAGTCAAAGTCAGGTCAACATTTGGTCAGCTTTCGGTACAATGTCGGGCACTATTCTGGCCAGCGGTATACCTTTGGACACGTGTTGAGACCCGGAGGCCGTTACATCCAGTTCCCGTATTCCCGTTGAGCAGCGAAATAGGACCCTTAGAGCATGATCCCGTACATCCCATTGCAACTTAGTCCAGTGGTCCCGATCCAACGTTTTAATCTCAGCCTCTCGCTTCCGCGTTTTCAAGATCTGACGGCTTCGGATGGTCTGCTCGTTTGTTCTGATCCCGTGTCACTCGTAGCAACAGAGCTACCGTGCTCCCAAGCACGTGTCTCCCTCTAAACACTCCAGATCCGCGTGCTCTAGCATCCGACGGCCGTTGTCCCTCCCGCAACTTAACTCCATGAAACCGGGTACACGTTTACATCCGGATTTCAACCCTTAACCCAGCCGCCATCCAATTTAGGGTTTGTAGACGGTAAAATGTCTACGGGTCGGAAAGTCTGACAGTCAACGGGTCAACGGTCAAAGTCTTGTCGGGTCGGTTCGGATGCTTCGGGGACCGGCTACGTGTCGAAAAGAACCTGCACACAAAAAGAGAGAAGAGATCGTGAAGCCTCTGGGACACCGGGATGGTGCCGGCCTAAGGGGCCTCCGACGGTCAAGTCAGATACTCGGTCAAATATAAATAAGAAAGTCAAAGTGGGCAATAGAAGGGTAACCGTCGTCGGAGTGCTTAGGTGTCGCGGCTCGTGAAGTTCTCGGAACAGATCCCCACGGTAGTGATTTACTTACGGTAATTAAGAGGGTGATGGTAATGAAGTATCGTCGTTAACTCGCTAGTCGTAAAGGGATCCGCAATAGAGTGCTGGTCGTAAAGGGATCCGCAATAGAGTGCTGGTCGTAAAGGGATCCGCAATAGAGTGCTGGTCGTAAGTGGATCGGACGGTGAGGATGAATGAAGATGATACGCCTAGCGTCTTATCGCTAGGTGAATGATGCGATAAGGAGGTGGTGGTATTAGGATGGTGATACAGCCAGCTAGTTACTGCTGGATGGGTGTTACCGTCAGCTCCTTACCGTTGGGAGGGAGATATTTCAGACCAGAGGGCTCTTATGCAACAAGGTGGTGGTCGTATGGTGTTGATACGGTTAGCTAGTTGTCGTTTGATTTGTGACTATCAGACCCCTATCTCCCAATTTCTAAGACAATGAGTCAGACTTTGAGAGGATCAGAAGATCTTTGAAATGCTTATGAGAGAGCAAGTGAATAGAGAGAATGGATTAGGTTACTCGAGTATTGTTGTCGAATATTGGATGCCTTTGTCTGAGTTTTGCTTCTCGTATTTATAGTGGTGGAGAGGGATTGCCTTGATGACAACCAGCTAGTAACCGACGTATTTATTCCGCGTCATTACTTCTGAGAGATACGTTAAGGGCTAGAGGATCTGACCGTCAGATGAATATTCGAATTTCTCGAGGGACGGCTAAGATGTTACCGCGTGTGCGGTAAGCTACTGGCTGGTAACACCCGTCTTTAAGTGGCAGATACGGAATATTACCACTAGTGCGGTTATGGATTGCGCAATAATCCTCTGGCGGTAAGATTGCCTAATACTGGCAGGTGGCTATCGCGTGACGCGTGTCAGATACGCTTAGTGCCCAACGGGTATGGATTCGGTGGCCCGAATAGCGACTCGGGCCACTATCGGGCCTTCTTATTTAGCCTCGCGGATTTTATCCTTACGAAGCGGTTGTTCATAAATTCTGCGGGCGCCTCGTGGGGCGGATATTTGCCCATACAATTTGCCCCCACTCTCTAAGTCCGGGTGCGGAGTTAGAGAGTAGTGAGGTATGACCGTGTCAGCGGAGGAGTGCGCGTCTCGATCATATTTTACTAGTGGGAGTGCCACTTTGCATCGTAGCGATGGTTGTTTCGAGGTTGGGTGTCTTGCCCGGATTTTTTAGGCGCTAGGTGCGAGTTTTCGGGACGTGTTTAAAACAATATTCCGGAGATTGTCTTGAAAAATTCAGAAAAGACACACAAAGAGGGGCGCAATGAAGAAAAGGACATTTTTGGTGCCTTTAACAAGAACGTCGGGCGCCCATAGCAGGGGCGCCTGGCGCCTGGACGCCCATAGCAGGGGCGCCTGGCGCCGGGACGCCCAGCGCGTTCCTGCGCGAAGGCACAGGAACGCGCCACGTGGCGCTCGCTGGGCGTCCCGTGACGCCCAGCGCGTTCCTGCGGGATTGCGCAGGAACGCGCCACGTGGCGCGCGCTGGGCGTCCCTTGACGCCCAGCGCGTTCCTGCGGGATTGCGCAGGAACGCGCCACGTGGCGCGCGCTGGGCGTCCCTTGACGCCCAGCGCGTTCCTGCGTGAAGGCGCAGGAACGCGCCACGTGGCGCGCGCTGGGCGTCCCGGGACGCCCAGCGCGTTACTGCGTGAACGCGCCACGTGGCGCGAGCTGGGCGTGTGTATACGCCCAGCTCTCTTCCGCGTCCCTCGGGACGTCTATCTCGCTTCGCCTCTTTCGGACGTTTAGCCCAGTTCTGCATCTTTCAGATGTCCGACTCCCACTAAGTCTTTAGGAGCGTCCATCTCTGTCCCGAATATCTATCTCGGACGGACATCCTTCCTCTACGCCTGGCAATTTTTGCATTTGTTTAAGGTTTGCGAGTGGGACACTCTGCTATGGTGGTAATCTGTAATACGCTAATCGTGTGCATTTGTTCGAGGGCTCCTTGGCGGGAAGGAGGTAGGGGATGCCCCTTGATTCGGACCCTATAAAAGGGGTGAAGGATCATTATTTTACTTACCATTTGAAACTTGAAGAGAGAGATTTTTGGGGGATTCTTCACTTGTAATCAGGTATTTTCTCTCTCCTATTTGGTTTTGTTGAGTTCTTGAATTGTTCTTCAGTTGATATTGAATATCCATGATGTTTTGATCTTTAAAGTTAGTTTCCTTATTTGTCGTAATGTGTTTTCGAGATTGCATACCTTGAGTTAGTTACTGCTAGGATCGATACGTTGAGTGAACTACTGTTAGGATTGATACCTTGAGTGAATTACTGCTAGGATCGATACGTTGTGTGAACTACTGCTAGGATTGATACCTTGAGTGAACTACTGCTAGGATCAATACCTTGAGTGAGCTACTGTTAGGATCGATACCTTGAGTGAGCTACTGTTTCGTTTAAATGCACCCTTCAAGCTAGTTGTTGGGTTTGAAGCCTTATCCCTTTGTCCTACAGACTTTGCATCCCGAGATGAGTCATCATGGGCAAGGTAGTTCTTCTAGATCACTTCGCGTGCCAGAACCTTCTGAATTCCGGCGACAGAAGGTGCTTGAACGGGTGGCCTTGAAACGCCCATCTCTAAATCCGGCTTCAACCATTACGGAGGGCGGATTACGGGATATACGGTTTATGTTCAATATCCCCGAATCCATAGAGCTTAGGCTTCCGCAGCCTAACGAACTTGTCGACGAAGACCATGGCGGCTGGACCGCGTTCTACATGATTTCCTTCTTGATGGGATTTAGGTTTCCCATCCCTCGTTTGGTGCATGGGGTTTTGAGTTACTACGAGATAGCTCCTTCACAACTCATGCCTAGCGCGTGGAGACTTCTCTTGTGCTTGGAAGTGCTGGCTTACCTACAGCAGGTTGAGCTTTCAGCTAACGATGTAATTCGCTTCTATCACTTGACGAGCCATTCTAGGGACAATGGTCGTTATGGTTTCAAATTGCGGAACCCCGGTGCTCACTTAATCACTGGAATGCCGGCTAGCGACCGAAAGTGGCAAACTTGTTACTTTCTTGCGCGCGGTGACCTTGTTTGTATATGGTGACCGGGGGGTAGGGCAGATTCCTTCCAGTTGGCAAGATGCTCGTAAGTATGTAATTTTTTAACTTAGAGTACCTTATGCGTTTGCGTTGTTGTAGCTTAAGTTTGTATTGTTCCTTTGATAGATTGTTCGTTCAACAACAAACAAGTTGAGCGCCTGCCGCATTGGAAGGAGAGGATTTCAAAGTTGTTCGAGCGTCGTGATCCAGAGAGGAGTTCTTCCTTTCTTCTGAGCCACTCTCTTATTACAGGTACCCCTTTGTGGGACTTTGTTCCTGGTGCGACCCTAACAAGTCGTCCCCCTGCACCTGCAACGCCTATAGAGATTCGAGGTGCGCTTCGAGCCTACGAAGAGTTATTTGGTGCTCCGGTACTCTTTCCACCTCCTTCGGCAAGTACAGAGTCATTCGCATCGTCGCAAATGGTGGGATCTGGTTACATCCCTGCTCCTTACGCGGACATCCGGAAGGGTGGCCAGAGGAAGAGGTCCAAGGCAGGCACCGGTTCGAGTTCTCTTCCGCATTCTTCTTCGTCTGTTCCTGTTACCGAGGAGGTCCCAGCTGCGGAGCCGGTTTACTCGGCGATACCCCTATCTGAGTCTTCTGGTGGGGTTTCTATGTGGAGGCATCATCCTTCTGCTTCTCCCTTCGATGGTTCCACTTTTTTGTCTACTGGAGGGGACCAGCTGCTCTCTTCTGAGGATCATCAGAAGTTCCTTGCTTATGGTCCCTGCGGTTGTGCAGACTATGGTGTTTCGCACCAATACCAGGTATTTACCTCTTATTCGAGTTGCAGCTATTTCTTTTTATAATTACATGCTCATCTTTGTTTTGGGTCTTGGTAGGCTCTCATGGCATCGATTTCCTCCCGTCGTCAATTGAGCGAGAGTGTGGATCGAGTTTTAGAGTTGACGGGATCATTCTCCAGGTTGCAGACTCGTTACGACAGCCAGGTGGTTTCCTTTCAGGAGCAGGGTGACAGGATGCGTGCCCGGGAGAGAGAGCTGGAGGATCTTCGGGGGCGGTACACTGTGCTGGAGCGAGAAGCGGCGTACAACCAACAACTAGTTGACGAATTTCCCCGTGAGAGGGATCAGATTGCGACTGACGCGGCGTTACGGACCCGTGCAGACTTGTTCGTCGAATATCGCGAGCATGGACCCGACAGATGGGATATGGATGATAACATAGAGGCCTGGCGGGTTCGTTACGAGGAGCTCTTGGCAGAGCAGCGGGCGGGAGAGATGACGATAGATATGGACGAGGTGATGAGGGGTGATGATGCAACTGGAGGTAGTTCGCCTCATTAGTGCTTTCCTTTACTTTACTTGTTTAGAAATACTATGTGTGTTGTTGATTTCTTTTCTATGTGACGAACCATATGTGGTCGTCGTCGTGTGTCGTCAAGCGTTCAGCCCTTTTGTTTGGACGACACGCGTCGGATATATGTTGTTGTTGACTGATGATTCAGCTAGACTTCTGGATTTTTATTTTAACGGTTCAAGTGAACCCCCCTGGATTTCTTTGAGACTCTCCCTTTAAGGATATATTGCTATGGTTATGTACCTGTTTTTCTTCTTAGTTGAGTGGTTGTGATGCCAACTTATGTAGGGAAGACGACTAGCGCCTTATTGCGTTTAGGTGTCGGCCAGTAACTTATTGTCTCATCTTGGATGGATTACCAATCCTAATTTATACAAGTGATACGGCCAGCACCTTACTGTGTTCAGGTGACGACTAGTAGCTTGTCGTCCCAACTTGAATGGATTATGAATCCTAAGTTATACACGGGATACGGCCAGCACCTTACTGCGTTTAGGTGACGGCCAGCTGCTTGTTGTCCCAACTTGAATGGATTATAAATGCTAATTTACATACGGGATACGGCCAGCACCTTACTGTGTTCAGGTGACGGCTAGCTACTTGTTGTCCCGTCTTGGATGGGTTACCAATCTTCACTTATAAAAGTGATACGACCAACACTTTATTGTATTTTGGGATCGTCTAGCGACCTACTGTTTCTCTCCAGACAAGTAGTGAAATGACATCGACACAAGTAATTACTGGATAAATACTTGAGATTTTATTTCTAAGTTTTTGTTTACATCGGAAATGATATCTTAGATTTAAGAACATTACATTGAGCTTGAGGAATAAGTGCGGGACTTTGTTCCTTCTAAATTAATTTGATGAACAGTACGTTGAACTTGTTGTTGTCAAATGAAGAAGTGTTCGTCATTCAACTTAGGTGCCTGGTGATTTTAGTTGCCTGTTGGACATGTGAGGGTTGCTTAACCCGTATTGTTCTTCAGTTTCTTCATAGTCTTCTTATAATATCCTCATGCCCCCAGTCGAAGTGCGGAACTCTTCTGGTGGTTTGGACTTCGACTCTGACGTCCAGCCTCTTATTGTTTTTGCTACTTTGTCGTCTCTTGGAGACAGTTCCTGTCATCACACATAGATGGTGAGGGGTGGTTGTTGGCGTAGCCAACAACCCTCCGACGCCCAAGTCAGTAGGTGATCTTTGGAAAAAGGCAAAATAGGAGAAGTTTCAAGGTTAGAAGTAGTACCTTCGTAAGTGAATGGCATTCCAGCTATTGCCTATGTTTAAGCCATCTTTTGATTGAAGTTTGTAAGCTCCTTGTCCCACTACCTTGGTAATGAGGTATGGGCCTTCCCAAGTAGAGGCTAACTTGCCAGCTCCTGTTTCTTTAGTATTTTGAAATACTTTCCTCAGAACCCAGTCGCCAACTTTGAATGTTCGAACCCTGACGTTCTTGTTGTAATGTTTGGCTGCTTTCTGTTGGTATGCGGCATTCCTGATTGCCGCCATGTCCCTTACCTCGTCTACTGTATCCAGGTTATGGTTAAGTAGTTCCCAATTGCTCTCTTCTGTAGTCCACTGGTATCGGGCAGAGGGAACTCCTGTTTCAGCTGGTATTACCGCCTCACAACCGTATGCAAGGGAGAATGGGGTTTCCCCAGTTGGGGTCTTTGAAGTGGTTCGGTATGACCACAACACTCCTGGTAGTTCATCTGCCCATGCCCCTTTAGCTTTCTTGAGTCGTTTTTTCAGTGAATTCATTATCGTTTTGTTTGACGATTCTGCTTGCCCATTGGATTGAGGGTATCTAGGAGTTGAAAAACTTAGTTTGATTCCCCATTCCTTGCAGAAGTCTTGGAAATCAAAACTGATAAACTGTGAACCATTGTCTGTGACAATCTCCTTGGGAACTCCAAACCTGCAAATGACATGTTTCCAAACAAAACTTTTTACCTCGCGGTCTCTGATTTGGTGGTAGGCTTCGGCTTCCACCCACTTGGTGAAGTAGTCTGTGACAGCAAGCATGTAGACTCTCTGGCCTGGGGCCGTTGGTAGTTTGCCTACTATATCCATCCCCCATTTCATGAAAGGCCATGGGGATAGAATTGAACTTAACTTCTCTGGAGGGAGGTGGGAAGTTTGGGCGAACCTCTGGCAGCTGTCGCAACGTTTAGCATAGTCAGTAGAGTCTGCTCTCATAGTCGGCCAGTAGTAACCTGCAGTCAGTGCTCTGTTGGCCAGGCTGTGATCGCCAGAGTGGTTACCGCATTCCCCCTCATGTAATTCCTTGAGGACATATTTGGATTCCTCTTGGGTGATGCATTTCAAGTAAGGCCCAGAGTATGATCTCTTAAGGAGCTGGCCGTCCATGATGCAAAACCTTGCAGCTTTGACTTTGAGTCTTCTAGCTTCATTTCGGTCCTGTGGCAACTCATCGTTAGTTAAGTACCTGATTATTGGTGTCATCCAGGTCTCTTCTGCATCTGTATCCGCTACCTCTGAAGGCTTTGTTTTCCATACTGCCGGCCACTGAAGTAGCGTTAGGGGGATTGTCTGTGCATCCTTGGTTGGAATTGATGACCCTAAATTGGCCAAGCCATCAGCGTGCCCATTCTCGAGTCTGGGTACCTGTTCAAAACTAACCTCGGTGAACTGACTTTGTAGTTCTTTTACATGCGACACATAGGCTGCCATCTTCATGTCTTTGGCCTGGTAGGTTCCTTGCAGCTGGTTAACTACGAGTTGGGAGTCTGATTTTATCACAAGTTTCTGGACTCCCATCTCCTTTGCCAGGTTCATTCCTGCAATTAGGGCCTCGTACTCTGTTTCATTGTTGGTGGCTTTGAGCCCACACCTTATTGCTTGTTGGATTAGGTCACCTTCTGGGGAAGTGAGAACAACATCAAGTCCTACTCCATTCATGTTGCTGGAACCATCTACTGATAAGGTCCATTTGAGTTGGCTATGTTCCTGTAGATGGAGCAATTCTCCTTGTGCCTGCACTAAGGTGTTAGGTGTAAAATCAGCAATAAAATCAGCCAGTACCTGAGATTTGATCGCTGTTCTTGGCTGGTAGCTGATGTCATGTTCGCTTAACTCCACTGCCCATTTGGTCAATCTCCCAGACAGCTCTGGTTTGTGAAGAATATTCTTCATTGGGAAAGTTGTAACCACCACAATTGGGTGGCATTGAAAGTAAGGTCTCAGCTTTCAGGCTGCAGTAACAAGGGCAAGGGCTAGCTTCTCTAGTTGGCTGTATCGAGTTTCAGCGTCGAGCAATGACTTGCTTGTGTAGTAGACAGGCAGCTGCTTACCGTTTTCCTCACGAACGAGTACTGCACTTACCGCTGTCTCTGAAACAGCCAGGTATATGAATAATTTTTCTCCATCTTTTGGTTTGGAGAGCAAAGGTGGAGAAGTGAGGTATCTCTTCAGCTGTTGTAGAGCTTCTTCACAGGCAGGTGTCCACTCGAAGTTTTTCCCTTTTCGCAGAGTGGTGAAGAACAGATAGCATCTCTCGGAAGATTTAGAAATGAATCGGCTAAGTGCCGCCACTCTACCTGCAAGCTTCTGGACGTCCTTGATGCATTTCGGGGAAGGAATACCCATCACCGAATTGATCTGATCTGGGTTAGCTTCGATCCCCCTTTGAGTCACCATATACCCTAAAAACTTTCCAGAGGACACACCAAAAGAACACTTAGCAGGGTTTAGTTTCATATTATACCTCCTGAGTACCTCAAATGCTTGTTTGAGGTGTTCCAAGTGTTGTTCTGCTACTAAGGACTTGACCAACATATCATCGATGTAGACCTCCATAGTGTTGCCTAGCATGTTGGCGAACATTTTGTTTACGAGCCTCTGGTAGGTGGCACCTGCATTTTTTAGTCCAAAAGGCATGACTTTGTAACAGAATATACCTCTCTCCGTGACGAAGGCGGTTTTCTCCTGGTCGTTTGGATGCATAAGGATTTGATTGTAGCCCGAGAATGCATCCATGAAGCTCAAGAGTTCGTGTCCGGCTGTGGCGTCTACTAGCATGTCGATGTGAGGTAGTGGGAAGGAATCCTTCGGGCATGCTTTGTTCAAGTCCGTAAAGTCAATACATACCCGCCACTTACCATTCTTCTTTTTAACGACCACCACATTAGCGAGCCAATCTGGATAGCGCACTTCCCTTACAGATCCGATGTCAAGTAGCTTCCTGATCTCCTCATTGATCACCTTGTTGCGTTCTGGTGCGAATTTCCTTCTTTTCTGTCTGACCGGGGTATGGGAAGGGTCTACTTGTAATTCATGAACTATTATAGAGGGGTCTATCCCTGTCATATCTGCATGAGACCAAGCAAAACAATCAGAGTTATCGGTTAGGAATTCAATGAGTTTTTCTCTGAGAGTAGGAGCTAGCTGTGCTCCAATTTGGACTTTGTGCTCTGGGATGTTGGGGTTAATTTGGACTTCGTCTAACTCCTCCATGTTTGGTTGGTTGAGGTTTGAGTTGAGGGGCACTTTGTTCTGTAATTGCTACAAGGGCTTCTTGGGAGCCTTCATTGTGTTCTTGTAGCAGTTCCTGGAAGCTCCTTGGTCTCCTTTGATTTCCCATACTCCCCAAGGTGTTGGAAACCTCAAAACTTGGTGGTATGTCGATGGTACTGCCCTCATCTCATGGATCCAAGGTCTTCCAAGGATCATGTTATAAGCTGATGGGCAGTCCAGTACCACAAAAGTGGTGCTAAGGTTAATTCCTCCTGCATATACCGGCAATACGATTTCTCCCAAGGTATACTTCTGTTCTCCACTAAATCCTATAAGGACAGTAGAACGTCGGCAGATGCTCGATTCTTCTAGTCCCATTCCTAGCAAGGCATGAAGAAACAAGACATTAGTGGAGGATCCGTTATCAATAAGTATACGTTTAACTAACACATTCGCAATAGTGAGAGAGAGGACGAGAGCGTCATGATGAGGGTTGACGAGCCCTGAGACTTCGTTGTCAACGAAGCTGATGGTTTGGTTGGTGAAAGTTAGGGTTGACGCCTCTGTCGAGTGGGCAGTTGGATTTGCTACGATTCGTGCACTTCTTTTAGCTGCTGAGTGGCTTACTCCACTCACTTCCGAGCCACCTGTGATCATGTTGCAAGTCAATGTTGGAATCGGCTCCTCTGGCTCTTTGGGTCGGGCATCTCCTTAGGACATGGTTTTCTTGCCTTTATCTGTCAGTAAGTCGGTGAGGTGACCCCTCTTTAGGAGCTCAGCAACTTCGAGCCTAAGGGCAATGCAATCTGCAGTAGTGTGCCCATGGTCCGAGTGGAATTCACACCACTTGGAAGTATCCCTCTTGTCGCTTGGCGTCTTTGTCTTCCCTGGCCACCTTACCGTGTTACCCATCCCCTTCATTACAGCAATCACCTCACTTGGTTCAATGTTGAGGTTGTATTCTGGAATCTTGGTACGAATGGGTCCTTGCGGTTTCTCGTTCTGACGATTAGGTGAAGGGTTGAATGGCCTCCTGTTCTCCCTTGGAATTGGTCGTCTGGTTGGGTACGGATCATTGCTCCTGGCTTCTGACCGTCGTTCGTATCTTCTGGAGTGACGGTCTCTTGACCTATCTTCCTGTGAATAGTATCTGTTCCTGTGGGCTTCGTCTTCCTCCCACCTAATTTCAACCCAAGCTCTGGAAAGAACATCCTCCATCGTTGTGCAATTGAACTTGGTGAGTTCTTTGTACAGCTCCCCATCTGGCAGTAGACCTTTCCTGAATGCATCAACTGCTGTCTCCTGGTTGCAGTAAGGAATTGACACCTTCTCCCGATTGAATCTTCCCACATACTCTCTGAGTGGTTCACCTCTTCGTTGTTGGATTCGGTAGAGATCACCAGAGAGTTTCTCTAACTTCTTGCTGCTTGCAAATTGCTCGACAAAGGTGTCTGTGAGCTGGGCAAATGAAGCGATTGAGTTATGTGGGAGGTTAGTGTACCATTGCAGAGCTGGGCCAATCAGACTAGACCCAGAACTCTTGCACATACACGCTTCCCGCAAGTCCCTTGGAATCGCAGCAGTAAACATCCTCTGTTTGTAAGAGGCTATGTGATTGTCCGGGTCAGAGGTGCCGTCATACATCTTCATGTTGGGAAAAGTGAACTTTCTGGGCATCTCTACCAGAGCAATTGCATCGACGAACGGAGAATCGGCGTAGCTTTGAGGAAGACCCTTCTTGAAGGGGGTCGGGACTCCTGGAATTCTAGTGATCAGAGCCTCCATTTCAGCTAGCCTCTTTGCTAAAGCTTGCTCTAAAGGGGTACCTGTATGTGAAAATAATAAGGGATTAGAAGCCATGGTGGGTTGAGTAGGCATAGGGAAGATAGTAGGCATAGCAATAGTAGAAGATGAGTAAAGAGGAGCAGCCATGGTCTGCTGTGGAGTGAGAGGTTGTTGAAAGGTATGTGTTGGAGCTACGAATGGAGCACTTGCGGATCCTGTCCCTACTTGGCTGGTGGTGAAGCCTGCAGTAGTGTTGTGAGGGGGTGTTGGGCGATTAGATGTTCCTCCTACTTCAGAACCGTTGGGAGGTGGTCGGTTGTCCCCCAAACTTTGTCTTCTTGGAACCACCAACTTGGTAATTCTTTCTTGCAGTAGCATGTTCTCTGCCCGGACAGTAGAGTTCTCCTCCTCCAAAGCTCTCAATCTTTCGGCGTTTTCTTGCATCTGGGCAGTGAGTGCAGCAAGTTGTGATGAGAAATCCACAGAAGCGTTGGACATGTCTCCTTCCATGGTACTTGTCTTTTCGGTAGTTAGTGGCTGGCCCCCTCCTTCTAGCGCCAAATTGTAGACGGTAAAATGTCTACGGGTCGGAAAGTCTGACAGTCAACGGGTCAACGGTCAAAGTCTTGTCGGGTCGGGTCGGATGCTTCGGGGACCGGCTACGTGTCGAAAAGAACCTGCACACAAAAAGAGAGAAGAGATCGTGAAGCCTCTGGGACACCGGGATGGTGCCGGCCTAAGGGGGCTCCGACGGTCAAGTCAGATACTCGGTCAAATATAAATAAGAAAGTCAAAGTGGGCAATAGAAGGGTAACCGTCGTCGGAGTGCTTAGGTGTCGCGGCTCGTGAAGTTGTCGGAACAGATCCCCACGGTAGTGATTTACTTACGGTAATTAAGAGGGTGATGGTAATGAAGTATCGTCGTTAACTCGCTGGTCGTAAAGGGATCCGCAATAGAGTGCTGGTCGTAAAGGGATCCGCAATAGAGTGCTGGTCGTAAAGGGATCCGCAATAGAGTGCTGGTCGTAAGTGGATCGGACGGTGAGGATGAATGAAGATGATACGCCTAGCGTCTTATCGCTAGGTGAATGATGCGATAAGGAGGTGGTGGTATTAGGATGGTGATACAGCCAGCTAGTTACTGCTGGATGGGTGTTACCGTCAGCTCCTTACCGTTGGGAGGGAGATATTTCAGACCAGAGGGCTCTTATGCAACAAGGTGGTGGTCGTATGGTGTTGATACGGTTGGCTAGTTGTCGTTTGATTTGTGACTATCAGACCCCTATCTCCCAATTTCTAAGACAATGAGTCAGAGACTTTGAGAGGATCAGAAGATCTTTGAAATGCTTATGAGAGAGCAAGTGAATAGAGAGAATGGATTAGGTTACTCGAGTATTGTTGTCGAATATTGGATGCCTTTGTCTGAGTTTTGCTTCTCGTATTTATAGTGGTGGAGAGGGATTGCCTTGATGACAACCAGCTAGTAACCGACGTATTTATTCCGCGTCATTACTTCTGAGAGATACGTTAAGGGCTAGAGGATCTGACCGTCAGATGAATATTCGAATTTCTCGAGGGACGGCTAAGATGTTACCGCGTGTGCGGTAAGCTACTGGCTGGTAACACCCGTCTTTAAGTGACAGATACGGAATATTTACCACTAGTGCGGTTATGGATTGCGCAATAATCCTCTGGCCGTAAGATTGCCTAGTACTGGCAGGTGGCTATCGCGTGACGCGTGTCAGATACGCTTAGTGCCCAACGGGTATGGATTCGGTGGCCCGAATAGCGACTCGGGCCACTATCGGGCCTTCTTATTTAGCCTCGCGGATTTTATCCTTACGAAGCGGTTGTTCATAAATTCTGCGGGCGCCTCGTGGGGCGGATATTTGCCCATACAGGGTTTCTTATATTTTAAGCCCCTAGAATTCCCAAAGTAACCCTCTCTTTTTCACTTTTTACCACTTTAACCCAACAAAAACCCTAACCCTATATAATAACTCTTGATCCTCCATTAAAGCTAGACTTGCAAACCTTCTCAATCCTTCTCCTCTTTCAATCCCCTCTTACCTATTTCTTTCTCTCTTCTCTACTACTAAATCCATTTTCTCTATTATTTTACCATCTTTCTCTACTACTACTTCTTCTTTACCACTATTCTTTCTTCCATTAATAGTCTTCTCCTTCATCCTTCCATATTCTTCTACATCTTTATCCCCTTTCATCTCTTATTTCCAACTTCTTTCTACATCTAATTTCTTCCTTCTCTTTCTTTTTCTTATTTGGGTGAAATAAAATAGCTATTACTTGGAATTCTTGGAGTAAGATTTTTGAGCACAAATGGAGCAAATCTTAGACAAATTGGAGATACATGGGGATATGGAATTTGATTGGTGATTTCTTTCCATTAATTTCTTAGTATTTTCATTTATTTTATAATGTCAATGAATGTTATTCTAGATTCCATGTATAGTTAATTTATTCATCTAAGGTTGTAAATGAAATCCATTATGGATCTTTGTAATACTTGTTCTTGATTAATTAAATCCTTTGATGTGCTTTAATGTCTATTGATTGTTTATCTATATGGATTGGATTTTCTTTCCATTACTCATGCCTCATAATTAGATATTTCATACTTTCGTTAAGTTGTTAGATGGAGTATGCTTTTTAGATGATGAATAATAGTTAAGCAATCCGAATCTCTATAAGGTAGACAATTAGAATTAGTAATTATAAAATTGTTTTATCTAGAACATCATCCGGAATCCAAATAGTTCATTATATTGGATCCCGAGTAAATACAAAAGAGATTTAAGTAATTAAGTGCTTGTTTTATAAAGTGAAATTATGCGGTGGATTTTATAACCTTAGATATCCTCTTACCTCTCACTTAGATAGTTTAGATTGTTTTATTTGTTTTCTTATTTCTTGCAAATCAATTATCAAATTTATGAAGTGGTGTGTGTGTGTTAGTCTAAGTTAGCTATTGACATTTTGATTATTGGGCTAAACTCGCTGTCAATATCCAAAGTTACCTACCTATTCCTTGGGACGATTTCCCGATTTACAAATTATACTATAACTTGACCCTGTATACTTGCGGGAAAAGACCTATTTTGGGCCTATCAAGGTTTTGGCGCCGCTGCCGGGGATAGGTTTAGTAGTTAAGATATCGTTTGCTTGTTAGTTCATTAGTTTAGTGTTAATTTCTTACTTAGACATTTTTGCTTTATTTGTTTTTCTATTTTCTTAATTGTATTTTCTTTTAGGTACCATTTCTAGGAAATAGGCAGAAGAGACATAGGAGCGAAGGAAAGGAAGGAATCGATAAGTCAAGCGAAAAGTCGATAGTATCGCATTCTATCTCTTCCTTCTTACTTTTGTGCGATTGTTTAGTTCTACAATTGTTAGTTCCCATTTTGTGATTATGTGTTACCATCTTTGAATATTGTTAGATCATGGCCCGTTCTTATAACGGTTGGCCATTCGATGTTGATGATGATGAGCTTATTTCGAGGATTCCCCGCACTAACCGACCTGATATGACCTTAGGTGAATACCAACGGATGTGTAGGGATGTTTCGATTAGTGAGGGGAATAGACCATTTGAGCATGACAGATCTCGTATGACCCTAGGAGAATACCGACGGATGTGTAGAGATGGTCGAATTAGTGATGGATATGGTCCGACACTAAATATGTATGAGAGACCTTATAGTCCACATTATTCTGAGACCAATGATTTTAGAGGCAGGTATGATCCTAGTATGTACGGTGGGAGTTATTATCAAGAGTCTTCATTTAATTACACTTGTGAGCCTTATCACGAAGAGACTCTTGAAGATAGATCTCAATTAGAGTCTGTGAGTCGTCTGACTGAAATGATGTTACAACATGAAGAGACACAAGATCTATTTCAACAGACGCAGATTCAAATGCAACAAGAGTTACAACAGAGGTTTGAGTCTCTAAATCATCAAGTACATATGATTACATCACAGTTATTAGCCGACGAGGAAGGGGTTTTACCACCCCAAACTCAAGAGGGTACTAGGTCCGATGGCGAGGGTAATACGTCTAACCCTAGTACTAAGTTAAATGTCGACGAATCAACTGAGAGGACCCAAGAGCTTGAACAAACTGATAACCTTGTTGTCTC
Source organism: Eschscholzia californica (assembly GCF_041429995.1). Lineage (NCBI taxonomy): Eukaryota > Viridiplantae > Streptophyta > Magnoliopsida > Ranunculales > Papaveraceae > Eschscholzia > Eschscholzia californica. Next base: position 43,756,073 of record NW_028238198.1, read on the forward strand.
GTTTCCTCACCATGTATCGTCTCATCATGATAGGACTATATTAGACTTTGAGATTCAGGATGATGACTCTAGGAACAAGTTTGGGGATGACACTATTTTGAACTTTCCGATTTTCGACACTTGTAAGGAGTCAGTCTTAGATGTTGTACGTGATGTTATAATTGATTATGAAGCTTTAGATGCCTTTGAGGACATCGATGACATAGTACCTGGAGACATGTTGGATAGTTTGTCGGACCATTTACCTAAGAAAACCATGGACCTTGACTTGGTCCCTGAGCCTTGCCTTACCCTTAGAGTCCAGTTCAACCTTTCACGTGGTCTCAGACTCGGTCATTGATCTCTTTTGGGACATTTCAGACCTCTTTCCTAGAGTGTCTATGGACATAGTCGATGTTCTATCCACTAAGCTTCCAGATGACTTTTTGCCTTCGACTGACCTCTTAGCCCTTCACTTGTATGTCGATCCTTTTGACGACTTCTTAGTCGTCGGCCCTAGCATTTATGCTTACTTAGTAGACCGTGCATCCACTAAGTTTGGGGATGGCTTATTTTCTTCAATCGTCTTACTTGCACTTTATGGTTTGTACACAGTTGTGAGACGATTATCATTTGTATATAGCTTTCTTTGGGTTGACCCCCAAGTATTTCGTCTTTTGCTTTATGATCGTTAGGCCGATTAATGGGTCTTGATGTTTGTGGGTATCATATCTGGAAACCCTCCACGAGACATAACTCGTGTTCTTGTGTGAAATCAAGAGAATTAAAGGCTAATTGCATAGCTCAATGCAATCGTGTATACCCACGTTAGTGGTAGATTTGTATGTGGTCATGTCTTTTTTGTGATTCATTCTCATGATATTTGTTGATATTTTAGGAGCAATTCTTATATGTTTTACTTCTAAGGCGTGGTTTATTCCAAGTTTGGGGATGGCTCGAGCTTGACATCAACTTGGAACCTCTTTATACATGAGCCTTGGTAGTATCATCTTTTATCTCCTTCGGTTATGGTAATATCTCTCCACTCTTCTCTTTAGATTGATGTGCCTCTTTATCTTTTGGTGAGTGTATGCTTAGAACATTGAGGACAATGTTAGTTTTAAGTTTGGGGATGCGGGATATGACCATAACCAATGCATGACCATGGATTTCAAAGACAAAAGGGTTCAAATTAGCCAAAATTTGAAAATTTTGAACATTTTGAGTAGATTTGCATGTGATTCTAGTGATAGTTTTAAGAATTTTGATGCATATGTGTCGAGTTGATGAGTTTTGTGATTGCTAATGGCCTTTGCATGAAAGTCGAGTCTTTTAGTGTTTGTGTTGTGCCATGTGGGTGACATCTTAGTGAAGAAGAAACATTTCTAAGAAACCTAAAGTAGTCATTAATGGAGACTTAACCCATGTGAGAGCTCAAAGCCTAAATTGTCATTCGAGTGTACTCTTCAGCGCTAACTCCGAGTAGAATGAAGAGCTACTCAACCTCGTAACTTATAAAAGAGCTCATTTGATCTCGTGTGCTCAACTTCCTTAGCCACTAGGAGTGACATTAGGATAGCGAATTAACCTTGCCCTTGTAGTCCATGAAACCCAATGAGAATGCCAACTAAATGGAGGCGGATACTCCATCACCATCTTATATCCCGAGAATGAAGACATGAGATAAAAGAATGAAGAATGTCAAAAGCAAGTATGAAATGAAAGTTGATTGCAAGAATAGAGTTGTGTGTGTTGTATTTTGTTTTGGTTGTTTGTATTTGTGTTATGAAAAGAAAAAGAAAAAAAAGAGAAAAAAAGAATGAAAAAAAAGTGATATGAAAAAAAGAAAAAAAAGAAAAAAAAAAAAGAAAGAAAAATAGTGAAATAAAGTGATTTTTTTGTATGTTTGAGCATGTGTTAGCTCTTTTGTGTGAGTGATGTGATTGTACATATGTGTTGGTGTTTTTGTTCATGAATAAGTATTCGAAGCAAGAAACAAATGTTGAGATGCTGAAGAGGTTCTACCATAATGAAGAGGTCAAAATTCTCGGAAATCCACCATCATCATCTATCTCTAGTATCTGCTAAACTTTAGAAGGCATTTGTAGAAGGTAGAATGGGTGAGAAGGGCGAGTGAGCTTCCCTCTCTATTTAGTGGCTAATTCCTTTACGAAGATCATTTGTTCCAAAATGTTGTCCTCACCCTTTTTTATGTGTTGAGTTCAAGTTAAGTGATCACACTCACACATACGAGCGAACCATTCTTGAGTGATTTCATATTTGGAGTGTATGTCCGTGAGGCCGAAGTCGAGGCGAAATGTACTACTTGGGAATCAAGGTTTTGTGACTTCGGAACATAGATGTGCTTATTATGGTATGACACTTGCATTTTAGGGTAAGATCATTAGTGAAGGGGCCTTTAGCTTTTTCAAGAGCTTATTTACTTGATTCATTATGTGTTGACATGCTTAAACCCTTTACTATATCAATCATGCTTATCTACGATTTCGATGTTGGACCCTTGTGTATTTGAAACCATGATGTTTGTGGGTGTCATCTATGAAAACCCTCACGAGACCACACTCGTCCACTAGGGCAACCTAGGGGTTTAACGGCTTGTTGCATACGCTATATGCAACCGGGATGCCTCCGAAAGTGAGTTAGGTCTTTTCTTTTGTTTTGTTTTGCTCGAGGACTAGCAAAATCTAAGTTTGGGGATGTTTGATGGGTCACGAAAATGTCCCATCTGAGTCGTTTAATTTAGTCGAGTTAGTTCGTTTCGAGTCTTTATTGTAATAAAATGGTTGGTTTTCTTGATCAGGTGTCTTTTGCAGAGTTAGGTGTGAAAAATGGTTAAAAACGAGGAAAAGATGCATGAAAGGTATTTTGGTCATTTTGAATCAAAGACATTCTGGAAATTTGGCCAAGGTCAGTGCGTGGTTGAAAAGTAGAGGTCGAGATGAGTCCGTAGGAGAAAACGGAAGTCTATTCGGAGTCCGAATGAGTGAAAAATGCAAAGTCAAAGTCAGGTCAACATTTGGTCAGCTTTCGGTACAATGTCGGGCACTATTCTGGCCAGCGGTATACCTTTGGACACGTGTTGAGACCCGGAGGCCGTTACATCCAGTTCCCGTATTCCCGTTGAGCAGCGAAATAGGACCCTTAGAGCATGATCCCGTACATCCCATTGCAACTTAGTCCAGTGGTCCCGATCCAACGTTTTAACCTCAGCCTCTCGCTTCCGCGTTTTCAAGATATGACGGCTTCCGATGGTCTGCTCGTTTGTTCTGATCCCGTGTCACTCGTAGCAACAGAGCTACCGTGCTCCCAAGCACGTGTCTCCCTCTAAAAACTCCAGATCTGCGTGCTCTAGCATCCGACGGTTGCTGTCCCTCCCGCAACTTAACTCCATGAAACCGGGTACACGTTAACATCCGGATTTCAACCCTTAACCCAGCCGCCATCCAATTTAGGGTTTCTTATATTTTAAGCCCCTAGAATTCCCAAAGTAACCCTCTCTTTTTCACTTTTTACCACTTTAACCCAACAAAAACCCTAACCCTATATAATAACTCTTGATCCTCCATTAAAGCTAGACTTGCAAACCCTCTCAATCCTTCTCCTCTTTCAATCCCCTCTTACCTATTTCTTTCTCTCTTCTCTACTACTAAATCCATTTTCTCTATTATTTTACCATCTTTCTCTACTACTACTTCTTCTCTACCACTATTCTTTCTTCCATTAATAGTCTTCTCCTTCATCCTTCCATATTCTTCTACATCTTTATCCCCTTTCATCTCTTATTTCCAACTTCTTTCTACATCTAATTTCTTCCTTCTCTTTCTTTTTCTTATTTGGGTGCAATAAAATAGCTATTACATGGAATTCTTGGAGTAAGATTTTTGAGCACAAATGGAGCAAATCTTAGACAAATTGGAGATACATGGGGATATGGAATTTGATTGGTGATTTCTTTCCATTAATTTCTTAGTATTTTCATTTATTTTACAATGTCAATGAATGTTATTCTAGATTCCATTTATAGTTAATTTAGTCATCTAAGGTTGTAAATGAAACCCATTATGGATCTTTATATTACTTGTTCTTGATTAATTAAATCCTTTGATGTGCTTTAATGTCTATTGATTGTTTTTCTATATGGATTGGATTTTCTTTCCATTACTCATGCCTCATAATTAGATATTTCATACTTTCGTTAAGTTGTTAGATGGAGTATGCTTTTTAGATGATGAATAATAGTTAAGCGATCCGAATCTCTATAAGGTAGACAATTAGAATTAGTAATTATAAAATTGTTTTATCTAGAACATCATCCGGAATCCAAATAGTTCATTATATTGGATCCCGAGTAAATACAAAAGAGATTTAAGTAATTAAGTGCTTGTTTTATAAAGTGAAATTATGCGGTGGATTTTATAACCTTAGATATCCTCTTACCTCTCACTTAGATAGTTTTATTTGTTTTCTTATTTCTTGCAAATCAATTATTAAATTTATGAAGTGGTGTGTGTGTGTTAGTCTAAGTTAGCTATTGACATTTTGATTATTGGGCTAAACTCGGCGTCAATATCCAAAGTTACCTACCTATTCCTTGGGACGATTTCCCGATTTACAAATTATACTATAACTTGACCCCGTATACTTGCGGGAAAAGACCTATTTTGGGCCTATCACAGGTACAGCACAAGGACTCATGCTCGGGCGGATGAATCCTTTACGGTAATTCTTCGATCTTCTCTCTTAAAATCTCATTCCATGGGCCTATCACAGGTATAGTAATTCTTCGATCTTCTCTCTTAAAATCTCATCTTCCTTCGGACTCATACGGTAATGTCTCATATTAGGCAAGCTGGCTCCTGGAATGAAGTCGATATGATGTTGTACGTCCCTAAGAGGTGGTAGCTTTTCAGGTAAATCTTCAGCAATGATTTCCTGAAACTCTCCTAGTATTCCCTCAACCTGTTCTGGAATTTGGATTGGCAGCTTATGTACTCCTTCTTCCACTGCTGCTTTAACGACAATGGCATAGACTCCTTGCGCTTCCTTCACATCAGCAAAGACTTCGTCGTCTGACCTGCTCAATGTAAGAAAAGTTTCTTTAGATGAGGATTTAGGTGAAATACTTTTAACCTTACTTCCTTGGGGCACCATGAGAATCTTATGTCCCTCCCAATCGAATGTATAAGTGTTGGATCGGCCTCTGAAGGTACAATCGGTGTCCCATTGCCATGGTCAGGGGCGGGCCCACATAGGGGCCCGTTTGCGCCCCCACGGACCCAAATGTGAGCTCCTTTTCTGTTTAAAGAATAAAAGAACAAGAAGTGCCTCTAGTTTTAGTTTATAACCAGCCAACTCATTAATCAAGACCCGCCCAATATTAATACAATCTTGTTTAAGCAAAAGATTTCAAGGCCCACCTTAATGTTAACTTTAATTAAAACAATTATTACCCATCACCTTTGCCAACCTATCTATTCGCACCTTTGGTAAGGATTTTTGAGTCAACAGTCCAAAATCTGGGGGGTAAACCCAAAAAAAATCCACTCTTGCCCAAAAATTAGTTGCAGGTCCAAATGTCAGTTTTTTTTTTATTCCCCTCTTGCCCTTGGACGGGACATGCTGACGTTTTCCTGAAAAAAAAAAATGTCTGGTAAATAAAATAATTTACCAGTACACGAAAAATTCAAAGTTTCAAAATTTTTTGAAAATTTGAAATTTTCAAACGAAATTTCAAATTCCCGCCCAGCAAACCATCTCTTCCCGGTAAATAAAATAATATCCTGTACAAAAAAATTCCAATTTTCAATTTTTTTTGAATTTTTCAAACGAAATCTTTTTTTCGAAATTTTCAAACGAAATTTCAAATTCCCGGCCAAAATTTCAAATTTTTTTACGAAATTTCAATTCCCGCCCAGCAAAAATGTCTTGTACAGAAAAAAATTTCCAGTAAATAAAATAATTTACCAAAAAAAATTGCGTTTCCCGGGAATTTTTCGGTGGCTGTTCCGTAATTTTCTGAACAGTACACATTCTGATGGACGGGTTGTCAGATTATTTTTCAGAAAAAAAATCGTTTTCCGAGAATTATCGATGGCAATTTTGTAATTTTCGATGGCATGAACGGTAAATACTTTATTTTGTAAGGGCCCTTTACGTAATTTTGACCCCCAAACTGACACATTGGACCTCCTTTACATTTTTAGGTAACTTTGGGTGGGATTTTCATTTTGGCCCCCTTTTTGGACCAATGGCCCAACCCCTCCCTTTGGTAAACGTGGACATGAAGCAATTACCGGACTAAGCCTAGACCACTTAAATATGAAGTTTTCATTGACCTTCAAAGTTTTTGTTTCAAGAAAATCCTTAAATATTTTTGCTGCTCCTTTTCAATCTACCTTATATACTAATTCAAATCCTAATTCTAACCCTAATAATAAACAAACAAAGATGTAGAGGTTATAAATTTGGTAGTCAGATTTTCCTACAAAACTGCAGTCTTATATTTTTTTTTCTTTATCGTGACATCAAAAGAAGACAGGTATATGATTTTTCTTTTCTGTTCTTATATGATTTAAATTAAATTTTTATTTGTAATAAGTTTCTTAAAGTCCGTAAATTGATTCGACTCTATATATATGTTACTTATATTCTCAGAAAATCACTGAGAGATATTTTAAACGAAAAATTACGGATGAACCTTCATCATAATTCAAGAAATTTTGTAATAGTTCATAAGAAAATAACAAAGACAAGAATTTTGAAGAAAATCATGATGATATCTTGTCGCTATCACCACCAATGGAACAAGAAATATAGATTAAGGAATCGGGTGGGAGACGAATGGATGAATGTTAATTTAATTGCATACATTGAGAATGATGTATTTGATATTATTAGTAATGAAGTTATTATGCAACGGTTTCAGAAAATAAAAACTCGTCGAAGACAACTGTAAAAATGTAAATAAGTAAAATATTATGAATCAATAAAAATCTTATAGCATGTGAAATTGTATTCCTTTTGACTTAAATGTGCCCCCACATCGAAAACATCCTGGCTTCGCCACTGACCATGGTCGTCCTAGAAGAACATGACTGGCATCCATATCGGTCACATCACAGACGACTTCCTGTTTGTAGTACTTTCCGATAGAGATAGGAACTCGACACGTCTTGACAATTTTCTTAACATGTCCCGGTTCTATCCAACCAATGGTGTATGGTGACGGATTATCTTCCACGGGTAACTGTAGATGCTGAACAAGTTTTCTAGAAATAAAATTCTCAAAACTTGCGGAGTCTATGATTAGAGAACACACTTTTCCTTTGATAGTACATTCAGATCGGAAGATCTTTTTCCGTTGGCTACGATCTTCCTTCATTGGTGTGAGTAAGACTGGATGAATCATGCAAGCTACTCGTTCACCTTCCTCTTCGGCACATTCATAACCCTCATAATCTTCACCACCATCTTCGTCTTCTTCCGGAAAACCATCTTCTCTATTCTCTGCCACGACGTTCACTGACGTTCTGTTCCTTCCTTGGGGACAATTGCTTGACGTGTGGCCGATTTCTTGACAGGAGTAGCACTTAGTCCCACGAAATTTTGTATACGGATTTGGATTGGCTCCTGTGTTAGCTGGGGGTCTCTGATTAGCAGTACTGGAATTGCTTCTTGTCTCGTTTCGTGGGGATTCAGTATTTTCCCCGAGTCCCTTGCTCTTTTCAGCAGTTAATCGAGGTTGTTCGTCTCCTCTGAATCCTGAATTTCGACGATCTTTCTCCCAGGCTTCCGCCTTTAGTGCTAGATTGTACGCGTCCTGGATAGTCCAAACCGTAACCAATCCAATCTTTTCCCTTAGATTAAATTTTAAACCATTCATAAAACGATCCACTAACACGTTATTTGATTCTGTCAATTGTTCCATCCTATTTCTCTGGGCCAATCTTGAAAACTCCTCGTAGTACTCTCCCACCGAACGCAACCCTTGTTTACAATTTTGGTAGATCCTGAACAAGTGTTGTTGATAATCAGGGGGTAAGAACCTCTCCCTCAAGTGTTCTTTCATAGACGGCCAATTCTGGATTGGAGCCTTTCCTTGCCCCTTTCTTTGGCGTTGTAATTCATCCCACCAAACCGCATCACTCCCTTTGAGTCTACAAGCGATAATGTTTACCATCTGTTCGCCAGGAACAGTATAAGACATATCCACTTGTCGCTCCACCTCATGTAGCCAATCAAGGAACTCTTCGATCGGCAAATAGCCACTGAAGATTGGAATTTCTGCCTTGATTTTGTATTCATCGTAATCTCTGCGCGGGTAATGTTGGTAAGGATAATAGTTACCATCACGTTCTTGGTTGCCAGCATATTGTTGAAGTATTTGTGCTCTGCCTTCGTTTCCATTAACAGCTTGGTTGTGGCCGAATCCCTCAACACGTTCTCTGTTAATAGGTTGCCTAGGGTTTATGTTGACATTCAGGTTGTTAATCATCTCCATCATCTGATTTAGTTGATGACTGAAACCGTCAACTTTTACCCACAAAGCATCGTTACCTCGTTCACCGTCGAGGTTTGTGTTTCTAGCTTTGTCTTCTGCCATTAAGGCAGGAGAAACCTCGCTCTTGATGCCAACTGACGCAGCGGAAAACTGATAAAAAGCCTTAGAACTCCGTCTAAAGACTATTGAACCGAAATTAAAAACAAGAATACTAAAAAGACTGAATTTTATTGATTGAATGAATGACTGAAACAACTTCTAAGCCCTCATTATATAGACTTAGGGTTTCCTAATCTTGGTCAAACTCCAATAGAAACTCCTAAAAAATAAAATACTAGAATAGTAGAAATCCTAAACTGAAAACAATTACCAGAAATAGAAAAAAACTAGTAAAAGTCCGTTTTGAGGCCCTAAACAATGGAATTTGCCCCTCAAAGTGGGCCCGTTGTGGCTTGCCACAACGAATGACCGGAACGTTATTTCGCACCATCCCTCAAAATTTCGTCCAATTCCGACACTCGTAGCTTCCATTTTGGCCGTTTTAGTCTGTCACCCTTGTATTTGGCCGCTTCGATCTCATCCATGTATTTCTCGGCCAATTCCTCTACATCACTGCCTTTCATTTTTTGGCTAATTAGGACGGGAAACCTATTTCCTCCCTCATTTTGGATGGTTAACCCAATCCCTCAAAAACAAATTAAGGGTCAGTGCCTTAAATTAAGAAATTGCTTCTCCATATTATTTATAAAACACATAAATATATAATAGTCTGCCAGCTTCATAAAGCAAGAGGATGTGAAAGAGGAGAGAGATGGACCGAAGATGAAGATAAAAAGCAACATAATATGGAGCATTTATAATTGTGGGCGTGCATTTACATTTCAACATTTCGACATGAATTCTGTTCCAAATAGTAGATCATAATTTAAATACTCTTTATCTAGTTTCTATACTAAATAAAACTAAATCAAATTCGTTGATTGATTATCGATCAATTAAATTATGAAATGTTTCTTACAAGGTAATCACTAAGGTTTTGGGAAATTGGTTGAGATCACACTTTCTATAAAATTATCTACATCATAAATATTTTACTTCTCCCACAAAATGGATGTGACTAAGGTTTATGATTGAATGAACTTAGATTGTACTCTTATTGTTTTGTCTAACGCGAATATACAAATAATTAACTAAATGAAAGCTAAAAATCTCGTCCACGTGAAAATAATACCTTATAATAATCAACTTTTGACATTTCTTACCAATTTAAAAAAGAAGTAAATACATTTAATAATCCATCCAATAAAATGCTTTCTTCTAGTAAACAAATTTTCACACAACAGAATTTGGTAATGGATGTAGTTGTCTGAGTCTACCATCCACAAATGAAAACAACTATCTACTAAAGCATACGAACGAATTTATCTATTGGTTTCTCTAACGACCTTTGACATTTTAACAGCTAACTCTGCTTCTCCATCCAAAAATGTCTTAGGTTAAGTAACTTAGAGATAAGTTCCATAACCTGAAATTCAATGAAAGATAAAGGGCGAGAATAATCAAATACAAGTTTAAACTAATTGATCGGTATTAGAGTACACCAAGATTAAATGTAAAACTTTCAACTCGTTTTGGGGGTGGTTTTTGTAGACACGAAAACTCCTTTTTATTGTCTTAACAATCCCTTAAGATTATCTCTACTTACAAATAAACTAATGGTATCACTAATAGTATCTCCAACCACTTCTTTACGGAAGCTGGAAAAACTAATCCTCATAGATCAACCTGGTTGCAGTTTCATTTTAGTTGAAATTCATCATAAATCTTACACCAAATAGATCTAACTTGTCGTAAATTTTTGGAATAGATCAATAGACCGAAGCAAATGATAAATTTGTAAGAAATTACGGTCATTGAAACATTCATATTACTACAATGAATTTATAAGAGTGCGTGGGTATATAGACCAAAATAATATTCAAAAAAGGTTTATGATCCAATCTTCCCAAAACATGGATATTTAGTCCTTTTACATTATGGACATAATAACCCATTCTTTATGAGATAACTACCGTCCATGTCCCTCCTACAAAAATCACGGGATTTTTAATTTTCCAGGGTGAATTTGGAATGTTTCTAATGTGGGCGTGATTTAGGGGATTTAAAGCAGCTAACGTATAAATCCGAAATTGATTTTTCTCTATCTTCCAACCGTTTTGGAAAGCAAATCTATTTCCAAATCAATGCAAAACAAAAATCGTAACCAAATAAATTTTCTCTCTCTTTACAGATTTGGAAACCAAATCAATTTTCTCTCTCTTTACAGATTTGGAAACCAAATCAATTTTCTCTCTCTTACTATGTAAATTTTTTCCGATTCAAATCAATTTTCTCTCACTTAACTTTCAGATTTGGAAATAGTATATTTTATAGGATCAATTTAGCGTGATTTGGGGGTTAATATACAAAACATATATATCACTTTCTCTCACTTAACTTTCTGATTTGGAAATAGTATATTTTTCTAGGAACATTAAAGCAACATATGTTTTCGTTTTTACTCGTACATAAATACACATAGAATACAAATTATGAAACAAATACGTAAATTATGTATTATTTATGACGAGGAAACCATCATTTGTCAAGTATACAACATAATTTATCAAATGTATGTGGGTCTTGTTCAATAAATTACACATAATTTCTTTTACATTACAAATAATTTCTTTTATATTACACATCCTTTACATTCTGTTACAAAAAAAGTACAAAATCTTCTTGGGTTAAAAAATGGTGCCCATCCATGTACTCTCCATTAGTTTCGTTGACTCACTTTGATTTGATGATTCTCTTTGAAATTTCATCTGGTATATCAAATCTACACACATAAATACATATACATTAAAGAAAAAAAAAATCATATATTGTATTATAAACTACATGTACAGTTTTGTAAATTATGTATAATGTTTGTTAAATTTTGACAACATTTGAAGGTTTTGAGTAGTTTGGTAAACTTATCAAGGCTACTGTTTTGGGTGAAAAGTACACGTAATGGTAAATAAATAATACATAATTTATGTGCACTTATAGCTAAATTATATACATAATGGTAAGAACATGAAGATATACGTAAATTATATATACTTTATTGCAAAGTACACGAGATTTGATAGTAAAGCGAAGTATTTATATTAATAAAATGAGTACTGTTTTGGTGTTAGAGCACCGGTAATGTTCTATAAATTACTCATAATTTACTATAAATTGTGGTAATTTACGATAAAGTACATGTACTGTAAATTCTGTTATGAGTAACCGTACGAAAGAACAAATGTTTCATAAATCCGTACAGATTGAAAACCAGATCTGAAGAAAAAATGGAGAATATCATTAAGCTTAAACTACAAATCTAAAGATATCTGCTATGATGATTGATTGCAATAATGTCAAACTCGAGTTGAAGGATTAAACGTCAAGATCAAAAACATAAATGAAATTTTAAAAGAGAGGAAGAAAATAAACATCAAACATTCGATTGATGATATTGATAATCTGATCTCACGAAATATCAGAAACAACAGAAGATTAAACATAGATCTAAAGAAATATGATATTATCACTGGATGCAAACATAACATACTAACTTTGAAGGAATTATTGAATAAGGAATAAACATAAAGATCTTAAACAGTTATGAAAATTTTAGGGTTTTAGTTATGAATCATTGAATAAGGAATAAACATAAAGATCTTAAACAGTTATGAAAATTTTAGACAGAGAAAATAAACATCATACATTCGAAGTTATTGAATTAGTAAACAGATCTTATCGATATGTATCATAAATCTGATACGTTTTATAATGAAGCGAAATAATTAGGGTTTTAGTTATAAGAAAAAACATTAGATATTAACAATGGTGTTTATAAAGATTTCGAAAGTATTAAACCTGATAAATGATGAAGTTCGACAGCAATATAATGTAGAAGAAGAAGATTTTATGAGTTTAATGGAGGTTTGTCAACTGAATCGGTTTTAGAGAGATCAAATAAAAAGTTTCCGTTACTGAAAATAATGAAGATATCCTTACTTTGAATAGAAACATGATTGGAGAGAAATATGAGAGATAAATATGGAAAAAGATATGCGTAGATTTCTAAGGTAAATCAGTTATAAAATATGGAAAGGTAAGATTAGAGATTATGAAATAATATTATTTTAGAGATTTGTGTTTTCTCTCTAGATGAGACCAAATCGACTAGATATCCATTTATATTATTTTTTTTATTTTAAAACCCTTTATAGGATTAGAGATGATTATATCTATTATTAGGACCCGTTTTTTGGGCTATAAGCCCAAAAATTCAATTTATAAACCACAACTCAAAATTTTGACTTCAGACTTATATTGTCTTCACTACCCATGTTTACATATATTTACATAAGAGTGATTAAGACATTCATATTTTTGGAATAGATCAGTAGACCGAAGCAAATGATAAATCTTTAACAAAATTACCAGGACGAAAGATCTCACCTCATACTGATTTGGTATGTTAAACTGAAATCCTAAAATGTTATAAAGAAAACCCCCAAACTATGTTTTCTCTTCCAATACTTTGACTCACGTCTCTAACTGCCTACATTGAACAAATAGGAATACCTTATATCAAATACATAGTTATATCAAGTGAAGGTAGAAGAATATACGAGATTAGTATAAATGAAATAAGTATGTAATTGATTTGATATAAAAAAACGAAAAGATACACACGACTATGAGATAACTTTTGAAACTAATCTTTCACCTTCTTCTTCCTTCTTCATTTGTACTTATTTGTCTCTCTAAAACTATGTCAATTATTATCCTTTTGGGGCCTTTTGCATCTTTGGTTTCTTTTACCGATACGAAAGTTGTTGAAATCACTATGTTTGGCTTAGACAGAGCCCGATAAGTTTCGTGTGTGTAAGATTTTTGTTTGTCCATATATTGACCACGTAATACAGCGTTGTCTAATTCTTATTTTCTTTTGCACCGAGGTTGTACCGAAATCACTTTCAAGGCAGTGGCCTTCATACCATGACACATCAAACTTCGTTCTTGATTTCTTCCGAGTGATAATACTTTTCATTGATCCAACTCTATATTTCCAACAACAATTGAACTTTTTGTCAAAAGATGAAATTGTTTCAAAAACCAGTCAATGGATTTCTTTTTTCTTTTTAGCTCTATCTTCATTGGATGGCAGTGTAAATATTGAATGATCTCATTTTGCTCTATCTAATTGAACTTTCTTGAGCCTGGTTTACTCATATATGGATTGAAAAGTTTGAAGATTTTTAATGCCCCTCGTTGACTCTGCAATGGATATTCATTAGAACCACTATCAGAAACAAGATCAAAATTATAGCCATCAATTATACTTGTTTCTCTTCAAGTCTTCCCCATGGTCTCCAACCACTAACAGAGGCCATCGAGAAACAGAGATCTAGAGAGAGAAAAACACGCATAGAGAACGAAACTCTACCAAGAGAGAACCTACGGTGAAAGAGGGAGAGTAGTTTCTTTTTGTTAGTTTTGATTTTATTAGATTTTCGTTTTTGGCAATAAGTTTTTTAAATTAAAAATATAATAAATGATGAGTTGACACTTAGAGATATCTCAAGAGGCATCATTTCTAGAGTGTCCTCTTGAGATATCTCTATTCAACAACCACCAAGTCACTTTTAAGATGTAAGTTAAATTTTGCATTGGAGATGATATTTTGAAAAAAAAAACTCTAGAAGGCTTATGTCGCACTCCGAGCTTCTAAGATTGAGTGTTGCATTGGAAATGAGCATCTCCAATGCAAGACTCAAGAAAAACTCAAAAAATCATATGTGTCAAGTGTGAAAAATGGATCTCTAAATAGTCTCTTTGCTATTTGGCCATTTAGAGATACTCTATTGCAAAACCTTCTCCAATGCAACACTCAAGAGAAACTCTAAAAACCTATATTTTGGTTTAAAACTAATTGATTTTCTTATGTGGCACTTAGAGGTCATCAAACCTATATTTTGGCGCGTCTAGGACGCGTCTGGGATATCCCAGTCCAACACGGACTAGGAGTCCTTGACTTATACGTCTCGGATATCCCAATGCGTCTAGGACGCGTCTGGGATATCCCTGTCCGAGACGGACAAGGAAGTCCGAGAAAAACGCGTCTAGGACGCGTCTGGTAAATCGTAGACCCTAGACGCAAGTCCAGACGCATCTAGGATGCGTCTAGAGCGACTGGACGCGCCTGAAATGCGTCTGGAAGCTACCAGATGCACCTAAGATGCGACTGGAGCATCCAGATGCGTCTAAGACGCGTCTGGAACGCGTCAGGAGGCATCTCATTCGAGATTCCTATGCCGTCCAAGCACAGAAGCGTCCAGGACGCGACTGTGATGCACCAAGGCATCTTGGACCGTGCATCCGAGATGGCCTACGTGCTGTCCCAACCCGAGACACATCTAGGACGCGTCCGACTGTTTCAATACCTCTCGGACCTGGAGTCTGAGAGGGTGCACTGAAGACCTGATGGTTTGGACGTGTCTAGGACGCATCCTAGGCATCCCATCTGAGATGCCTACGATCTTTCCTAGGTCAGAAGAGTCTAGGACGCGACTGACCTGTCTGGAACGCGTCTAGTTAGGGTAAGACACGTCTGAACGAGGGACGACAAAGCGCGATAGGAACATGCTGCCCCTAGGTCCGGCCTGTGCCTAGGGTGAGCCGAGACAAGTCAAGGGTTGACCCGAGACAAGTCAATGGACTTTGACCAGGGTTGACTTGGGTTTTTTCGAGTTTGACTCGAGGTCTTTTGGGCCTTGACCCGAATGAGAGTTTTTCGAATCTTTTTTCCCGGTTCCAAGCATATTTTCCCGACACTGATCCGGGCCATCGGAGGGCCCAAACTGAGTTTTTCCTTGAATCGATTTTGGAAATCGTTAAGGAAGAAACATAATGCGCCATTAGTCCGAATTTTACGAAAATAGACTTTAGAGCCCATTAGACATAGAGATTTCACAATTGTCCACGATTAGCTATACGAAATATAGCGAACCTAGAAACGAGTCTAGGTTACATATTTTATTTTAAATTATGAATGTCATTATATTGTATTTATAAATGTATCTTATTGGATAGATTAGTATGCCTTTAGATAAGTAATTGAGTCTAGTTTCTAAGCACAAGTGTGTGTGCCCGAATAATACGTAGAGTATAGGGTCTTAGAATGCATTGATGAACCGGACGATGAGATCATGGTTCAAGTGGGAGTAATCAATGGAGGTTCAAGGATATGAATCTAAACGAAT
Source organism: Eschscholzia californica (assembly GCF_041429995.1). Taxonomy (NCBI): domain Eukaryota; kingdom Viridiplantae; phylum Streptophyta; class Magnoliopsida; order Ranunculales; family Papaveraceae; genus Eschscholzia; species Eschscholzia californica. Next base: position 43,771,922 of record NW_028238198.1, read on the forward strand.
CATAGGTGAACAAGAAATAACCTAAAAGATGAGATCTTTTAGGGGCTATAATAAGATTTAATAAATCATTACGCAAACCCACATAAACTTTTACGTAATAAATCATGAATGTTTATGCTAGACTTCACAGTAACGCAACTTGATAAATTACGTAATAGTCTCAAAAAGAATTTTAAGTAGAGCCTACCCAGATTAAGACACCTGTTGAGTGCTTGTTCATTAATGGTGGGTCTGCCAAAGCAGGGTGCTATCTTTTAGCTCGGGACAATACGGGTAGATCTATGAAGAGGTCTACATGTCTAAATGGTTATTCTCAACGAGTCAGTAAAAGGGTTTTGGGTTTCGGGGCTAAAGTACAATTTGAAACTTAAGTGTGAAATTTGTCAACTAAGAATCATAAGAGTATGATTAGTAAAATGTTACTTACCCAGGACGACGGGTTAAGGACAGTGCCCAAGTACGCTTAACCTCGAAGGAATGGGATCTTGAAATTATATTATCCTTAGGGGACAATAAATCTAGAATAATATAGGCAAATTAAGAATTATGTCAGGACACAAAGTTTAAGTGACTTTTGCGTTTCTTACATGTAGTTTAATTACGACAACCAAAGAATCCTTCAACATCTGTTTGCTTCTAGAGAAAAAAAGTTAAATGGAGATAACTTCATTGTTTGAGAACGGAATCTAGGACTCGTTCTCAGACCCGAAAACAAGGCAGACATCTTAGACACACCTATTCCATAATCTCTGAAGATTCGACTAATCAAGAGAATGAGCTGGAAAAAAAATCTTCGGAAGAAGTCCGAACCCGAAACATGCCTGATGAGACATGAAAATGTCCCATCTGAATCTCTTAACTCGGACTAGTTAGTCCATTTCGAGCGGTTACTCTCATGATTTGCTTGTTTTTCCTACTCAGGTATCTTTTATGAAATTAAGCTCGAAAAATGGATAAAATCGAGAGAAAGACACTCCTGAGGGCATTTGGTCATTTGAGAATTATGGTATTCTGGCTATGTGGTCAAATTTGGTGGTCGAGTGAAATGTAGAGTCCAAGACGAACCCAACGGCGAAAACGGAAGTCAAATCGGTGCCTGGATGAGGAAGTTAGACCAAGTCAAAATGCGGGTCAAAGTTAGTTGACTAGTGAAGCAAATAATTCCGTAGACGCGTGTCGCAAATCCAGAACAGTAACATGAGATTTCGGTACACTATGGGGCTCTGCTGGTACACTCTCGGGATGGATAAGAAGTTGAGATCCAATACATCTGGAACAGGTTGCTACGATGATCCCAGGGCATTCTATCCCTTCATCTGTGCACCCTCCTTCATCAAACGACATAGAATATTTCCATGCACATGGGTTCATTTTAGAGCGTATTGCTGCTTATTAACTTGCACCATGATACACCATAATAACTCCGCGTTGACATCCAAGCATCCCACGTTGACAACTAATTAATTCCCATATTCGTTTCAGCATACTATTAGTTCCCATATTTATGGGAAATTTGTTTTATCTTTTTCTCTCTCAACTCTATTGATTTGCAGAGAGAGAGAGAGCTGGAAATTTGGACGTGAACAGAGAGGGAAAGAAAATGCGTGAACAGTAGGCAGGGCCGGTCTTGAGTTTTTGGTGGCCCTAAGCGAACTTAGATTTTGAGGCCCTTGAGCCCCTTTAAAAAAAACTTTTAAAATGTGGTATGCCATCCAAGTAAAATTTTGATCGACGCTCCGAGAAAAAGAAAATCTTTTAGGGCACTAAATTGTGAGAGAATGTTGTGGATTTTGCATTTTCTAGGACAACAAAACTTTTTTTTCTTCTACTTCGTCTTCTCTAATCCTCCAGCCACCACCACCATTTATCTTTCCTCTCTTCTCTCCCTTCTCTCTCTTCTTCTCCTCCTCTTCATGTTCTCTCTATCTGTTCCGACAAAGGAAAAGATCCTCCAAAATAGTGCGGTTTGGGTCAATCCCCTCCAAACCAACAAATAATTTGAGATATTCTCACAGACTTTTGTATAGATGCAGTATGAACCGGGAAGAAAATTGAGCAAATGTGACTTTGCGAAGACGAAGAGGAAGTGAGAAAGGAGAGACGAAAAATAAATAAGAATGTGTTAGCTAAATTTTTTTTAGAAAGAATGAAGAGTTTTTTTTTATGAGATCGATAAGAATGAAGAGTTGAAATGCAGAAATAAGTTATAGAAAGAGACAAAGAAAGAAGATAAGAACGTAATTGAAGGAGAGCATATAAGGGTCGAGCAAGAAACTAATTTTAAACTAGAGGTCGTATAAGAATGGGCGGATACCTTAATAAGTGAAAAATGGATGACAATATTAGTTTTTAGAGACCAATTTTAAACTAGGGGTTATATAAGAATCGACCGACAACTCAATGAGTGGAAAAATAGTGAAAATATTACTTTCTAGAGACCAATTTTCATATGGTACGTTAACATGATATATTTGAGTTGGCTCGCTACATAGTTGAAAGCATAAGGAGCTACCAATTAAGGGCAAGTTTAGTTTTCTCTTTTTTTAAGGGTTATTTCCCAAATGATACTTGTGTATGATCCCTATTTTCCCCCCAAAACCAGAAATTCAGCCGTCGCGATTTGTATCAGTCAACAATCAGTACAAATGAACGACTAAATTATAAAGAAACTAGAGATCCCCCATTAATGTATAGAGAAGTTCAGAACCATCAAAGTTCTCTCAGAAGAAGACCTTGAAGGAGAGAGAGAGAGTATTTGGTGGTTTTGGTTTCTCTCTCTAAAAATGAAAATTGGTATGATGGACTCTTTTTTCCGACAAATAAAAGAGACCTTTGAAGGTCTGGCTTCCCAGACCCGCCGGCCGTTTATAGAGACAGTGAAAAAAGAGAGAAAAAAAAGAGGGAAGAGAGAGAAAGAAGAAAAAGAAAACAAGAGAGAGAGGAAGAAGAAGAGAGAGAAAACAGGAGAGAGAGGAAGAAGAAGAGAAAAAACAAATAATTTTAGGTTTGAAGGTCGCCGGCCGGAAAATTGGTCGGCCAACGACCTTTGCCGGAGAAGATGATGAGTTGGCTAGAAGATGAGGTGGCAGAGAGAGGTTATGAGATGGAGGAGAGAGAAATATTGACTGGTTAACGGTGTTATAACGGAAACTCAAAAAGGGGGCCATAAGGGTATTTTTGCTAATTTAGGGGGCTAGGCAGGAAGCTGGTCACAAAGTTGGGGGACATTTGGGAAATAACCCTTTTTTTAATCATTTCTTTAACCCTCCTGATATATTGTAGCGGGAGTTCAATTTTTTCCAATACATATGTTGTGGTCATGTTCTTATAATACTTTATGTTTTCTTTTCATTGCAGTACTTGTTTGGGTATAGTGTGAAATTTAAAGGACAAAGGTGGGCACCCTACAAGAACAATCAAATAACAAAGGTAGGGCTATACAGAGTCTCAAAAAGGAGGCAGCCCCGGGCCGGATGGCTACCCGCCATTCTTCTTTCAATCCAACTGGGATACTATTCGAGAGGATATCTATGACTTGGTCAAAAATTTCTTTCATCTTTGCTACACCGCGGAGAATATTCACTTGTCTACGATTCTGCGCATATTATGGAAAGGTAGATGTGATCACTGCTTTCAACATGAAATCAATGATCTACATAAGATCATCAATATGATTGCAAATTATCCGAGAATCCCCAATAAATCAGGAAATATCACTTCTAGGACTAACCTCCCCACTATATATGAAAAATGGCAACCTCCTCAAAATAATTTTATTAAGATCAATGTAGATGCATCTTTTATGAATATAATATCCAATATGGGAATTAGCATAAATGCTCATGATGCAGAATCGAAGTTTATCGGCGCACAGGCAAAATCTTCTAGAGCTAGGAACAGTGAAGAGAGCGAAGCTATGGCAATCTTACTTGGTATTGAATGGGCTAAAGTAATGAACCATACTTTCATCATCATAGAAAGTGACAACATCAACCTTATCAAACACCTGAACGACACACAACATGCAATACAATGGCAATCTATCAATCACATAAAGAAAATACAGGAATGCAGGAAAGAATTTCGGATGATCAAATTCACTTACACCGGGAGAGAACTTAATACAAATGCAGACAAACTAGCAAAATGGGCGAGGAAGAAGAATATTGGTAAAGTGTGGAAGAATGTACCTTGTATCTTAGCTGGCAAATATTGTAATAACGTTTTGATTTAAATGAAAGTTAGTTCAACAAAAAAAAAAACTAATTTGCTTGAACTAATGAATCGTGTGGGTCCCACGTTACTATTGTTCACCAAGTAAAGAATGTTGGCTTCCCAATCCCGTAAATTGTTGCCATTTGATAAACAAAAGTTGAGTTGGGGGCCCTTAACTAGTATTGTAATAGGTTTGGCCCGTGGTTGATGCTCAAGAGAAGATTAGAGGTTGGGGGCCCCTAAATTTTGTGGCCCAAAGCAAGGCTCGCTTTGGGCCCAGGGTCGGCGTGACAGTAGGGTGAATTATTTTGAAAGAAATTTTTAATAGTTAATTCCTATATAGTTTATGGCCCCCAAATTTCTGTAAATTTAAATATGGCCCCTATTTTCATGGAAATGAACTGGTCTGTTCTTCAACAGACCAGAACTCCGGTGAAAGGAAACCCCCTTCGCCGGATTTTCCAGAAGAAGATCAAAAATCGACTTCATATGGTTCAGAAGATCAAGGATCGTTGATGATTTATAATCGGTTTCATACGGTTAGGTTTTTATTAAGAGATGAAATCTTTGATTTTTCTGGATTCATGGGTCTTAAAATCCTAAAATCAAGATTTAGGGTATTTTAAAAATTAAATCGAATACCAAATCAGTTTCTTTAATCCAGATTGGATATCTTTGTTGATTGAATATCTCTGTTGATTTGGTCAACTATTTGTGATCAAACTTCGATTTATTTGTAAGAGGTTTGTAAGATGCGAATTGATGAGACATGAAAATGTCCCATCTGAGTCTCTTAATTTAGACGAGTTAGTCTCTCTAGAGCAGTTACTCTCACGAATTACTCTCTTTTATGTTCAGGTACCTTTTTACAGAGTTACGCGTGCAAAACGGATAAAGTCGGAAAGAATACAGACTAGGGGCATTTTGGTCATTTGTTGATTCTGACTTCTCGGTCAACATTAGTGTTCGGATAGAAAGTAGAGTCCAAGACGAGCCCGTAGGCGAAAACGGAAGTCAAATCGGAGTCCGGATCAATGAAATATTCAAGGTCAAAGATTGGGGTCAAAATCATTTGACCAAAACACCTAGAGCCACGTGGCGCAGATCCATCAGGAGGACACAACGTAATCTGACGGCCAAGTGAAGATTATCGGTATACTGTCGGTCACAAATCGGGACAAATAGTCTCAGTAGCACGTCCATTAAGATCCAGCGGCCTGCTTCACCTCAGTGACACGTGCTTTAAATCTAAGGATGCGCTGAAATCTCTTCAGCCGGCCGCAACACACCGAATAAGTAGCAGTACGTGATCTCTCTCCCTCCTTTCTCAAATTCAAATTCAAGTAGGATCTGTTGGTTAATACCGAGAAAGATGGATGAGAAGATCTTAAGAAGAATCAAAACCGAACAGAGAGGAAGATAACAACCGAGAGGGTTGTTCGGATTCGATGGGATTCGATTCAAAATAAAATCAGAAACAAAGGAGGAGAGAAGGAGAGCTCGGTCTATAAAGAACAGTAGAGAGAGAGAGAAGGATCATCTCTCGGCTGGGGGTTCATCTTCCCGGAGCTCAACCCTAACAGAAATTATTAGAGAAAGAGAGAGAGGAGAATAGAGAGAGAATCGGTTTTTGATAGAACAGTAGGTATCATCACGGTTTAGATGATCGGTTTTAGAACAAAAAAAGTAGAGAGAGAGAGAGAACCGAGAGCTTTTGATTTCTTAGTTTTTCCCTTTATTTCTTTGGTTGTATTTTTCTATTTGTGAGAGATAGAGAGATTACAGAGAGATAGAGAGTTTACAGAGAAGGATATTGTAGAGAGAGAGAAACCCGAGAGCTTTAATGGAGGTAATTTTTGATGTCAATTTTATATCTCTTTGATTTTAATTACTTTGTCTTTGTGAGAGAGATAGAGAGAGAGAATTAACAGAAAGATTAAGAAAAGAGAAAGAAACAGAAAGTTTAGAGAGAGAAACAGGAGGTCGAAGAAGGTGAGAAAATAAATTTCCCAGAGGGAAACCATTTCCGGGAAGACGAGCAAATCGTTTTCCCAGAGGGTGCGTTTGGCAGATTTCAGAAAAACAGAAGAAATTCAATTCCTTAGGCTCTGTTTGGCTACAAAATCAGTAAGAAATCCAACTTTTCTACTTTTCTCTCATTTTTCTATATAGTTAAGCTTCCATCCTTTATTATGAAGAACTAATTTTATATCTAGGGTTTTAGACGAAGTCATAATAATTATTTTCTCGATAATTTATTAAAGTTTTTACCATTTTAACGATAAAATCTTCCGGGTTTTTAGACCGTTCATGGACTAAAACCTGAGTTATATAAAGAACTCTTGAATTAGATCAAAATTAAATTGTCGTTAGAATTGTTACGAAGACGGATTCGAAAACCCTAGGTTCCCTTTTTCTGAATACCGACTTATTTCTTTGTTTATTTATTTTTTTTGTTTTATTTTTATTAAACCTCCATCAAACCATTTTTAAATCTCAATAGTTTTAAGGTTAGATTTTAGTTTAACTTAGTCTCTGAGGAACGAACCGGTCTTACCGGACTTATTACTTGACGCCCGTATACTTGCGGGTGGAGACCTTTTAGGGTAACCTTTTAGGCCCATCACGAATGAAATCAAATCTATTTCACTTTATTTTATTAATTTTTTTAATTTATTTTATCATATTTAGTTTCCCTGAATTTAGTGTATAAATTTCTAAGAATACTCTCTTATCTCTTTGTGTTCTTCCTCATCTTCCTGGTTTGTTTTCCAGAAGATTCTTTGTTACTCTCTCACCCTTCTTTCTCAGTCATGATATGTTAACCTTGTTAGGATGGTAGTAGATGAATTTTTCTTTTAGGGTTTGTTTGAAGTTTTTGTTCATGATTTCCTTTCCGGCCAACTGTAGAAGATATAGCACATGTCTCCTGTGTAGAGCTTGTTCATTCTGAATGCTAAACGCGTCCCTACACGTGTCCTTACACTTGCTCTCCCACTTTGGTCGATTATTACAACTTAATGGGCTTGGTGATATGTTCTGGGCCCAACTCACTTACCTGCCTTTTGGCCTATATGAGTCACTGTTTGGGGCATTCTTTTGATCCAGGAATTTCTTCTCGAGCGTGGGCCTTATTCGTGTTGGGCAGACCATTCGACCCTGGTAGATTGTTTAGTTCTACCTACCAAGATACTATTAGAGCTGATTGCTTCTCTTCTGTAAAGGGATACATCTCTTTAGTTGCTCTTCGAAATGGAAATGTTCTTTACTTGTCATGGAATACAAATCTAGTAACACTCTCTCCACCTTTAGTAGCCATGCTACTTCTTTTAACTGGTTCAGTCTAGTCTTTCGACTTGAATTGGATCAGCAACCCTAAATATCAGGTATCCAAATTTTCTTCCTTTGGTAGACATTTGGGTATTATTTCTCTATCGAGATAAGTCTGGAGGGTAACCTTGGAGTCACATGATTCCGAACTCTGGAATTTATATATCTTCTCCGAAGATGATAATTTCCTATACCACCCTACATGGGAGTTGTTCGTTTTTGTGTGTTTGGGACATGTATGGATAGATCAGTTTCGAAGTCTTATGGAGATGGGCTGTTTTCGTGAGATCTCATGCTCGACTATGGATGAGTTGCAATGGACCCAAACTTTGCTGATTATTTATCCGTTGAGTTTTGTTGCTTCATATCCTCCTGTGAATGATGGTTGGACTACTAGATACTACATAGTTAGTCCGACGGCTTATCGTACAACCAAGAGGGTTATATTGAGGAGAATTAATTTCAAGTTGTATCTTTCAGGTTTTATCTCCTTTGTTGTAACTTTGTTTTCCCTTCTGTAAACTCTTGTTATATAAATAATACGATGTTTACCGTTGTCTTAAAAAAAAAAGAAAAAGTAAGACTATAATGAGCCATCAAGTGTGGCATGTGGAGATGGGTAATTCTATCAAGTTTGGCATGTGCCAATGGCATACACACCACTTAATTTATGAGAAAACTAGAAACTGGGGTCTATATCAGTAATATTTTGGCAAAAAGGGTCAACATGGAATACCACATATTATTGAGTGTCTATATCAAATTAACCCAGAAACAAACACTACGTGTGGCGGTGTGGGTAGGGTTTCCTTTTTTTTCTTGTTGAAAGGGTAGGGTTTCCTAATCCTACTGAAATTCTGTTATCAAATTAACCCACATACAAACTTCTTATTGTAATCCATCTCAAAATCAAACTTGATTTCAGAATAAGACTAAGAAATAAGAAACACAATCTCCATCGGTAACAACAAAACAGATTCTTCTAGTATATCAATACCACTACGAGTACTATTTTTAAATCTTCTCCTATATATCTATGATCAAGTAAGGTTTGTATCTGTAAGTTCTTCTTGACCTTCTATAAATATCTATTTATATTCTATCTATGGAGCTGCAACCGAAAAACATATCCACTACGAATACTATCTTAAAAGCTTTTGTGAGACGGTTGAAGTGCTGGTTTCTTCGTAGCAGCGAGGCGAGAGCCATGATAATCCTGCCAGAAGATATCATCTTCAACATCCTCTTGAGATGTCCTGTGAAATCTCTAGTTCGGTTCAGATGTGTATCTAAATTTTGGTTTGACCTAATCACAAACCCTAATTTTATTAAGATCCAACTAGATTACTCTATCCAAAACGACAAATTTAATCTATTGCTGACTAATTCCAGACTAAATGGCGAATTTTACTCAATTGCTTATGATCCATCGTTCTGTTTTGATCAACAAGAGGTGATCATTAAGCTGTTTCCGGATGCTAAAATTGTTGGTTCTTGTAATGGCTTGATTTGCATAGTAAATACATGTTGTTTCGAGTATCCTATTCTTTTCAATCCCTCTACTACTGAATACAAGGAAATTCCATCGCCACCATTACTAGGTGAAGAAACTTCATGCTTATATTGTTTTGGTTACGATCATGTGATTGATGACTACAAATTGATAACTTTTGTGTCATTATATCCACTTAAGGTTTCTAAAGTGCAAGTCTATACTTTAGGATCAAATTCATGGCGAACCAATCCATCCGTTATTCCATATGATTTTAATTTTGGCTGGGATGATCACATCCCTGTGGTTTTGAATGGATATTTTCATTGGTTTCTCTCACCTTACACGTCCATAATTTCTTTCGACATTGTCAAAGAGATATTCAATGAGTTACCATTACCTGCTAACTATAGCTATTCAGCTGAGCTGTTCCTGACCAATGTAAGTGCGTTGAGAGGAAGCCTTTGCTTACTCAAAAATCTTAATAAGGATGGCATCGAATTCTGGGAGATGAAAGAGTATGGAGTGGTTGAATCTTGGACTAAAATGTTTATTACCTCACCCACAAATGTTTATCACTCGAATCCCATAGAATTATCAAAGAATGGAGAAATCTTATTGGATATTCATGGAGGTGATATTTACGAAGATTCTTATCCTGAAGACGGGTTATATATGTTAGTTTCGTCTGATGGAGAGCCTCGAAAAGGTAGAATCGTTAAAGTGCATAGTACTTTTGATAAGGACGCTGAAACGACTTACGTGGATAGCCTAGTTTCTCTTAACTCTCATACTTACTTGGGAAATAATATGAAACTTTGTGAAGAAAAGAAATGTTCTGGAAGATATCGAAGGCGAAAAGGAGGTGATTTTTCATAAGGACACAAGTGTTGGGGATGCTATTATCTTGTAACAGCATTCCATGTTTTTTTTCCTCTGGCATGAACTCATGTTATCCTTTTTTTTGTGGTTTAGATGTTTCTTTAATATTTATCCCATATAAATATACTAGGCATAACCCGTGCCTTCGACACGGTGAATGTTCAATTTTAGAGTTAGTGTATGGTAATGAAAAGCTTGAAAAAAATTCCAACCTTCTACCTTTCCGAGTTTCACTTTGATCTTCTGCAACTCACAAACCACGTCAAAAAAGTGACAGAAGATACAAATACAATATCATATGGAGAACTACAATTTTTTATTTTTTTTAATTGTCAGCGTACCTCGTGCTATTGATCTCGAAGGTGAAAGATTAAACTTCTTACCACTCCACCCAAGGGGTATTGGCGGGACATATAGTTATTAAGGATGAAGTAGAAAATATAGGAACCGCTGATGAGAATAATGTGAAGAGGATTTTTTTTTTTAGATAATGTGAAGTGGAATTGTTGTTGGATATGTGAGTTAGAATTAATTTTTAAGAACATGTCGGTTTAACTATGAAGTGTAGAATTTAAGAAATTTAGTTTTGGAAGGAGAGATGTAGCATTCATCTACCAACATCACGCACGAGCCTAGTTCTACATCTTGTTATGTTTGTAGACGACGAATTCATAACAAATTGACAACGAGTGGCATGTATTATTCGTTACCTGCCTGTTTATGTGGGACTCACATAAACTAGTACTAGATTGTGTTAGTACTAGTTTCAGTTTCCTTTAGTTTTTTGTCATTTGTCACAGCGTTTCGTTGTATTCAATATCTGTTTGTCATAGGTAGAGTTTTCTAATTCAATTATTTTGTTATGCTAAATGTAATTTTGTCACCGGTCAGGCTTTCTAATACAAGTTTTGCACGAATATCAATTGAGAAAGATGTTGTCTCGGTATCCAGTAATTGACAACCGTCCGATTGAATAGTGGAAGGTAACCGAGTTAAAAGAAGAACTTAAGAGAAGGAAACTAATGGAGAGGGATGCTGCTGATAAAAAGGTGCAGTAGATGAGGGGACTGAGTGTATTAAGGTGGAATCGGGTAAAGAAACGGATGGTCAACTCGAAGATGTGAAGGAAAAGCCAGTGGAGCCACATTTAGTTGAGGATACAAGTCATGGTGAAAATAAAACTCAAGAGGTAAATGAAACTTAAGTCACTATTGAAATCAGTGATAAGCAAGATGTGAATGGTAAGCCCGTGGAATGTCAAAATGTTGAATACACCGTGGATGATGGGCAGGATAAAACCCAGAAGATGGATGATACTGCAGCCATTGTTGATAATGATGATGAGCGAGTAGATGTCGAGACTGTGGTATCCCAGATATCGGTCTTCAGAGAGGAGTGCAGAGACAGTGATAACCAGGTAAAGATTGAGGACCCAAAGCTTCTCCATGAACATGACATCGTTAATGTTTCTGAATCAAACAAACAGGTATCTGAGGTCAGCTCCATTATAGGGTTAAAAGTAAATGAGTCTATTTCTTCTGATTCTGAGTCAATTAATGAAATGAATGAACTAAAGGATTCTTTAAATGCTTATAATTTCCAGTAACGGTGGAACCATCATCAAATGACTCACCTCCTAAAGGTGGCAATATGCCTGCTCCGGCTGAGGCCATGCAGTGTGAGAACCAAATCTCTGTTGAAGAGACAGATGATACTAATGCTACAAGTGCAGACCTTAGCAGAAAAATTGATATTGCAGATGGAAGATCTGCAGAAAAATTGAATTTGGATCGAAGTTCAGGGGATGATTCAATGGAGGAAGATGTATTAGAGAGTAAGCAAGTGGATTCAAATCACAATTCCGATGTCAGAATTACAATTTTATGAGTTGTCTTGTGTTTTGTGCAGGCAAAATAGTAGTGGAAAACAGTGAACCTCCAAAGCGGCAGCGTAGGTGGAATTCTGAAGCCCCTAAAGTTTCTGAGCCACCAAACTCTACTCTAACACCAACAACGCCTAAAGATACATTTCGGTCTGCAATCCCTAAAGGCAACTTCAGTAGATCTGATTCAACGACTAGTAGTGGTGCAGATACACCAAAGGAGCGTGTTGGTAAGAGTTCATGGCTTCGGTTTCCTCAGTTTCCAAACTAGTAACTCTCTTGTTTGTAATGTGGGTCTTTGTTATCACATTGACAGTTCCTCAATCATCAAAAGCTCCTACCAATTCTCTTAGAATCGACCGTTTTCTGCGCCCGTTCACTCTTAAAGCTGTACAGGAGCTTTTGGCAAAAACTGGAACTATCTCCAGTTTCTGGATGGACCATATCAAGACCCACTGCTATGTTACGGTAAATTCCTATTATCTCTTTTTTGTATTCTAAATGGAACAGTCATCAGTCCCTCTGGATGTCACAATTTGATAAAGTTAATCCTTGAGCAGCTATTTTTGTTTACATATTTTACAGAATTTGCCGGAGATCTCTCTTCGATGTGTTTAAATAACATTTTTTTTGCTTAAAATCTGGATCAGCCCATCATATAATTAACAACTCCTTACATCCAACTTCCTAGGGTGCTTAATAGATCCTATCAGCCACCTTAAATGATGCACATAAATAAATGAAATATTTGTGATATCTAAACTGACGTGAACAAGTTTTTCTTTTGAAGAACTGACTGGAAAAGTTTTTTTTACCGACCACAGTAAGTTTTTTTTTGAAGAACTGACGTGACATGCCGTTCTCCTGGTACCATATAGCCGTTCTGAAAATTTACATGAAACATTTGTTTGTGGACCTGTTCAACTTATAATCCTTGGATCAATACTGGTTCTGGTGCATTGGTGCTTGAATAGTTGAACAGGATCTACTTTTGTGGCTTTGTTTTATATCTTGTCAGGTGCAGGATTTTAACGAATATAACTTTTGGTTCTACAGTTCTCATCAGTGGAAGAAGCCAAAGAGACTCGAAATGCTGTATACAATTTGCAATGGCCTCCGAATGGAGGACACCTGCTGGTGGCCGAGTTTGTTGAACCCGAAGAAGTGAAAATTCGGGCTGAAGCCACAGCCCAGAAGGCGGGGCCAATTGTAAGCAACAGTCCCACTACACCTGCCGGCCCGACACCCTCTCTGTCCAAGCCTTTGCCTCGTCAGCATTTGCAGAAAGAACAACTTCCACCACCACCTCCTCTGTCTCAGCCTCAGCCTCGTCAGCATTTTCAGAAAGAGTCGCTTGCTTCACCAGTTTCACTACCACCACCACCACCAGCAAGGGAGAGGGTTCAACTTCCACCTCCACCACCACTCCCCGCTAAAGCAGATATCCCGATTCTAACCCTTGACGACCTCTTCAAGAAAACCAATGCCACTCCTCGAATCTACTACCTGCCATTGTCAGAAGAACAAGTTGCAGCTAAAATTACATCTCAGAGAAACAAGAACATGTGAGTCAGGAATTTGAACTGCTCATATTTGTATGATGCATTTCTGATCCTTCGTTGATAATACTTTGGTGTTAAAGACTGGTGTCTCTCTCTCTCTCTCCATATACATATATATTATGTTATAATTGCAGGTTTGAAGAAATTTTCTGTAGGCAGGAAATCAGGCTGTGTCTGATGTTAGTGTGTTAAGAACTTCATGGAGGGAAGATGCCTGAATTTGGTGGTTCAAATGTTTTGATTAACCATTCAAATACATGGGTGTCTCTTTCTTTTCCTTTTTTTTATTAGGATCACTATGTGTCTTCTTAAACATCATGTCATTGACTTGGTAAATCATGTTTTGGTCGATATTGTAACTGAAGTTTGAACTCTGTTTGGAGAACCTATTTGAGTACTGGACATGAGATTGATCAATATTGTAAAACCTCGCATTTGCATTTATTTTCCATGTGCATATAAAACTCCAGTATGCATCAAATCATGTGCAACATTTGATCTTTCAAGCTCTAAGGGCAAAGCCAGTGTGGGGCTCGGGCTCCCAATTTTGGGAGCCCGGGGCTTTGTCTCAATTCCAACGTCGGGGCTTCCAAATTCAAAATATTCAATTATTTTATAATTAAAATTCAATAAATAATTAAAATTCATACATAATTAAAATTCATTCATAATTAAAAGGATCTAATTAAAACAACTAAATTTTATCCTCATTCTCCAATAACCTATGCATACCAACTTGTCCGGGAGTCATGTTCGAAGTATCTTTGTTTATCAAGTCTATCCCATTTGCATCACTTGAGTGTCTATTTTTTTTTCTTTCACGACTAATTCTCTTGCTTTCATTTCTAATTGTTGTTTTTGAAGTAGTCGACTTTCTTTTTCCGACTCCATGACGTCATTGAGAAGTTTATCTCTATTCTCCTGATTCGCATTTCACTCTTTCCAAAAGTCAATCGTTGCAGAACTTTCACTACCGTTGGATTTATCTCTAGCCTCCTTGCTTGCTTTTCTTCTAAGTGGTCTTTGTTGGATTGTAGAGGGAGATCCTTCGTCTTGGTCCAAAGAAGTTTTTCTTTTATGTGACGAAGATTGAGATAAGTTTGACGACCATTTGGGATGGTCTTTCAAAATTTTATAACAATGTTCGAACTTAAAATATTTGTTGTTCTCATTGTTTTGTTTGAACAATAGTTTTGCGAAGTTTAACTGCAAAAATAAAAGAATTAAATTCAAATTTGTGTAAAAAAATATCATAATGTTGTCAAAATGTAATAAGTAATTACCGGATCATCATCATTTTCTCCGCTTTTTGGGTTCCTTTGCAACAATGACAAATACCCACCAAACTTCGCGCATTGGTTGTTAATTTCGGTCCAACGACATTTAAGACCCTTTGCTACACGATTTTGATTTTTACGTTCGTTGAAGTGTTCGGTAATCTTGTTCCAAAAAGTACCCGCTCTTTGATCATTGCCAATAATCGCATCGGTGGCAATATGTAAATAAGCATTCAAGAGCACATTATCATCTTCATGAGTATAACGCTGAGGATTTACCGACGACGTTGGCGTTTGCGTTTCATTACAATCAAAATTTTCTTCGACCACATCATTTGATAAATTAACTTCATTATAATTGAAATCGGAGTTTAACATTTCTAGATAGCCTAAATTGTTGAAATTGGGATTTGGACTATCCATTGAAGAAAGAAAAATGAATTGAGGAAGAGAGATTGAGAGATTGAGAGAACTTGCAAGAAATTGAGAGAGAAAGAAAAAAAATTGAGAGAGAAAGATGGATTTGAGTAATAGGGGATCCACCCCAATTCAGCCGTTGGGAACTCCCAACGGCTCTTTTTGGGGGTTGCGAGCCCCCCCCAGCCCGGGCTCCCGGGTTGGGCAGCAGTTTATGGCGGCTGGGCTCCCAAAATGGCTTTGCCCTAACATGAATTTTGGGAGCCTAGCCCCCATAAACTGCCTTTGCCCTAACACAACACTCATCTTCATATAGGGGTTTGTAATTCTTGTTATTGCTTGATTTCTCCATAGATCTTTAGGGTTTTAACACTGATTAAAGTAACTTTTGAAGATTCAAAAAAGAAATTTTGCTCAGCGTAAATAAAATTTGATGAATGAAAATAGGAAAAATTTTCGTCAAGAACAACTGAAAATTTAAACAAATTTCGTCCAGAGCGGATGAAAAAACATAATAATTTCAACCGGCTCAGCCGAAATTTATTGTTTTTTCCAGCGTACCCGACTGAAATTTGTTGTCTTCAGCCATCCTAGTTGAATTTTTTTTTGTCTTTTTCAGTCGACCCAACCGAAAAACCTTTACAAACAAAAACGACCTAAAACCCTAAAATGTTTTTTAAACCATAAAGGAAGACAAGAAAATGTTTTCTTTACCTGAGACATATTATCTTCATTATATATGTCTTTGTTTAAGTCGATATCTTCGTTTAAGTCAATGTCCTCGTTTAAGTCAATGGTTTCGTTTATGACGATGTCTTCGTTTAAGCCAAAGGATTCTTCTTTCTTGATGTAGGTTGCCTCCTTCTTCATTAATGGTGGTTCCTCATCCATGAGATCTTGAGGCATCATTAAAAGCTTGAAACTAAGACTATAGTGATGGTAAATTTTGCCAGTTTTTTAATACTAATCGTGATGTTGATAGTAGTGACGATATTGGGGTAGAGTTATTTATGTGAGAGAAAACTACAAGTGGATAGAATATTAAATTTAATATTTATTTTTATCAAAGTCCTTATATTTTAGCACTATTTATTAAATGATCCTTAGATCGACCTCCTTAAACTAATTTGGTAAACGAAGAATAAATACATAAGTTGACCTTTCTAGCGCACTGTCTTTACTAAAAAATGTTCTTCCTATTGATAGGCCTAAAATAAGTTTATTTCCACAAGTATACGGGGTCAAGTTATAGTAAGTTAGTAAATTCGTGAATCCTCCCAAGGAATAGGTAGGTAACTTCGGATATTGAATGCGAGTTTAACCCAATAATCAAGATGTCAATAGCTAACTTAGACTAAAACACACACCCACCCCACTCATAAATTTGATAATTGATTTGCAGGAAATAAGAAAATAAATAAAACTAACTAAACTATCTAAGTGAGAGGTAAGAGGATATCTAAGGTTATAAAATCTCCCGCATAATTTCACTTTATAAAACAAGCACTTAATTACCTAAATCTCTTTTGTATATACTCGGAATCCAATATAATGAACTATTTGGATTCCAGATGATGTTCTAGATAAAATAATTTTATAATTACTAATTCTAATTGTCTTCCTTATAAAGATTCGGATTGCTTAACTATTATTCATCATCTATAAAGCATACTCCATCTAACAACTTAACGAAAGTATGAAATATCTAATTATGAGGCATGAGTAATGGAAAGAAAATCCAATTCATATAGATAAACAATCAATAGACATTAAAGCACATCAAGAGATTTAATTAATCAAGAACAAGTATTACAAAGATCCAAAATGGGTTCATCTACAACCTTAGATTGCTAAGTTAACTATACATGGAATCTAGAGTAACATTCATTGACATTGTAAAATAAATGAAAATACTAAGAAATTAATGGAAAGAAATCACCAAGAATGTTCAAAATCCATATACTCATGTATCTCCATTTTGTCCAAGATTTGCTCAATTTGTGCTCAATAATTTTACTCCAAGAAATCCAAGTAATAGCTATTTTGTTGCCACCCAAATAAGAAAAAGAAAGAGAAGGAAGAAATTAGATGTAGCAAGAAGTTGGAAAGAAAAGATGAAAGGGGATAAAGATGATAGAAGAATATGGAAGGAAGAAGGAGAAGACTATTAATGAAAGAATAATAGTGGTAGAGAAGAAGTAGTAATAGTAGTAGTAAGAAGAGGAAGGAGTAGTGGGAAGAAGACTAGCTACTATTACTAATACTAAATGAGAGGGATTGTTCAAGTCTAGAGAGAAATGAGAGAGGTAGAGATTTATTTATAGATGGGTTGATGGCTAGGGTTTTAGGAGTTAATTGGGAGAAAATGGGAGAAAGAGGGTTAAAATAGGAAGTTAGGGTTGCTTTCTACTCAATAATTGGATTTTTATTGGTTGAAAATTGAAAAGGACAAAAAGGAGGGGCTATTAGGTAATTTCGGGGGGTTAAAAGTAGAACAGAAAGACCACGCGTCTTCTGTCCGTTTGGGCATTAATTCCAATGCTGGTTCACCATGTTATCTTGTGCTAGGAGCAGTACCTGTCGGATTAAAATGAAAGGAATTAGATGGCCAAGATTAAAAGAAATGATGTGGGACTACAGAAGTTATGTGGCCACGGTCGTAAACGATCATCTGGTTTAAGGAAAACTACAATACTTAGCGGGTACAGCAAACTAAGATACTCCCCCCTTTGGAGTTCGCCACGTCATGTAATATTGTCCCACCAGCCAGAAATGTGACCGACACGATCCCACCGGTCAACATTATTTGACTTCATCTTTGACTTTGCATATTTCCCTCGTCCAGTCTCCGAATTGACTTCCGTTTTGTCCTACGGGCTCGTCTCGGACTCTATTTTTCACCCATGTACTGATCTTGGTCCCATTTCCCAGAATACTGTTGACTCCAAATGACCAAAATACCCTTCATGCATCCCTTTTCTCATTTTTAACCGTTTTTCACACCTAACTCTACAAAAGACACCTAATCAAGAAAGCCATCATTTATTATAATAAAGACTCGAAACCGGCTAACATGGCTAAATTAAACGACTCAGATGGGACGTTTTCATGACCCATCACCTATACCAAAGGCCTTTTTTAACCATCATTATCTTTATTTTCTTTCTTAAGATAAAATGTGGTTTATTGGCGTAGCCAAGAGGGATCTATCGCGTCCGTAGGACACGACGGAAACCTAATACTTCTTAAAGTAAAATCAGATTAGAAGTAGAAAGGGACCAGAGATTTAACCTACCATTAGTATAACACGAGAAAATGACAACCCTAATTAAAACCTATCATAATCCAATGTTTAAGAACAATTACATAATTATTGATGAAACAAATTTAAATGTAAAAAATACTCATCATGGCAAGTAAAAAATGATTGAAACTCAAAAGGGATAAAATATTTAATTAATTCCAAGATAATACTTTGACAGAGTGATCATGTGGTAACTATGTTTTCTATACTTATCGCTTTCACGTTTCGACGACTTCATCTTCTTATGCTATTGTAAAAATGATTTTTGTATATAGGTTTTCGTGTTTCGACGATTTCATATTCTTGTGCTACTTTTGAAAGGATTTTTGTAAATCGAATTTCTGTGCCCGAGTAAAATATAAAACTTTGAATTCCTTTTCACAATTAAGGGTTGGTGCCTTTCAAAAGATAAAAATAAAGGATCTTCAAGTGAGAGGTCCAATTTTTGGGGGGTAAAACCAAAATAAATCCAACCTTGCCAAAAAATGAGTTTCCAGTCCAAATGTCAGGACAGCTCATTATTTCCTGCTTTTTTTTTATCCACCTCTTGCCCTTGGACGGGCCATGCTGACGTTTCCTGACAAAAAAAAACTGGATGGTAAATAAAATAATTTTTCGTACACAAAAAAATTCAAATTTTCAAATTTTTTTGAAAATTCAAACAAAATTTCAAATTCCCGCCCAGCAAACCATCTCTTCCCAGTAAATAAAATAATTTCCCGTACACAAGAAAATTCAAATTTTCAAACGAAATTTCAAATTCCCGCCCAGCAAACCATCTCTTCCCGGTAAATAAAATAATTTCCCATCAATTTTTTTGAAAATTTGAAATTTTCAAACGAAATTTCAAATTCTCGGAACAAAAGTGTCTAGTACAGAAGAAAATTTTCGGTAAATAAAATAATTTCCAGGTCACAAGAAAGTTCCGGGTACAAAAGTGCCTAGTATAGAAGAAAATTTCCGGTTAAATAAAATAATTTCCCAGTCATAAAAAAATTCTGGGTACAAAAGTTTCTAGTACAGAAGAAAATTTCCAGTAAATAAAATAATTTCCCGGTCCGTCAGACAATTTTTCAAAAAAACTTCGTTTCCCGGGAATTTTTCGGTGGCAATTCCGTAAATTTCTGACCCGTACAGAATCTGATGGACGGGTTGTCAAATTCTTTTTCAGACAAAAAATCGTTTCCCGAGAAAATTTCGATGGCAATTTTGTAATTTTCGATGGCATGAACCGTAAATACTTTTTTTCCAAGGGCCATTTCGTCAATTTTTTTCTTAACCTGACTTTTTGGACCTGCTTGACGCAGCGGAAAACTGATAAAAAGCCTTAGAACACCGTCTAAAGACTATTGAACCGAAATTGATAACAAGAATACTAAAAAGACTGAATTTTATTGATTGAATGAATGACTGAAACAACTTCTAAGCCCTCATTATATAGACTTAGGGTTTCCTAATCTTGGTCAAACTCCAATAGAAAATCCTAAAAAATAAAATACTAGAATAGTAGAAATCCTAAACTGAAAACAATTACCAAAAATAGAAAAAAAACTAGTAAAAGTCCGTTTTGAGGCCCTAAATGATGGAATTTGCCCCTCATAGTGGGCATGTTGTAACGAATGACCGGAACGCTATTTCGCACCATCCCTCAAAATTTCGTCCAATTCCGACACTCGTAGCTTCGATTTTGGCCGTTTTAGTCGGTCACCCTTGTATTTGGCCGCTTCGATCTCATCCATGTATTTCTCGGCCAATTCCTCTACATCAGTCTCCTCCACTTGGAAAGAACTCGACCTCGAGTGATTGTTAGGAGAAAGTGGTGTATCTGGATAAAAGGTATAGATATCAACAACATTAAAAGTATTTGAAATTCCCATGTCTTCAGGAAGATCCACCACATAAGCATTGTCATTGATTTTCTTCAAGATCTTGAATGGACCATACTTTTTAGGTTTCAATTTATTATATGTGCCTGCAGGAACACACTCTTTTCGTAGGAAAATCATCACTTCATCACCCTCCTTATATACCTTCTTTCGACGATGTCTATCGGCAGCTGCTTTGTTCTTAGCGTTAGTCTCCTCGAGGCAAAGTCGCACTTCTTCGTGCATTGTCTGAATTTGCTCGGCCATGTTTTGTAGTGCCATACTAACTCCTATTCCTTTGGGTAATTTCGCTAAATCTACAGCGTGATTAGGAGCTTTCACGTAAACGACAGAAAATGGAGTTCTTCCAGTAGCACTATGCACTGCATTGTTGTAGGCAAATTCTGCTTGAGGTAATGCATGATCCCATTGTTTGGGTTTATCTCCACAGATACATCGAATCATGTTACCTAAAGTTCAGTTTGTTACCTCTGTCTGTCCATCTGTTTGAGAATGAGCTGTAGTACTTCTGTTTAAAGAAGTGTCGAACATCTTCCATAAGGTGACCCAAAAATGGCTAAGAAACTTTGAGTCCCGGTCTGAAGTAATCGATTTGGGTACTCCATGTAGCTTGACAACTTCACGAAAAAACAATTTTGCTATATGGGTAGCATCCGAAGTCTTCCTACACGGAATAAAGTGAACCACCTTCGAAAACCTATCGACGACCACAAAACTGAGTCTACTCCCCTTTGTGTACGAGGGAGTCCTAACACAAAATCCATGGATAAATCCTCCCAAATGGTTGCTGGAATGGGAAGAGGCATGTAAAGACCCGTATTTTGTGCCTGACCCTTTGAGACTTGACAAACATAGCACTTCTGAACATAATTCCCCACATCTCTCTTCAACTTTGGCCAGAAATATCGACTGGATAAGCTCGGAACTGTTTTATCTCTTTCGAGATGTGCGTTTAATCCACTAGCGTGTAACTCGCGGATCAAATTTTCTCGTAGGGATGTTTTGGGAATGCATAAGCTGCTGCCCTTAAATAGGTAACCCTCTGAAATAAGATAATCTGCCACAGGTTGATCTTCCTTACACTTAGCCCAGATTTCTTTGAAGTCCTCATCATCTTCGTACAACTCTTTTAATACTTCAAAATCCACAATTTCTTGTGTTAACGTTACCAACAGTGTGGCACGTCTACTAAGTGCATCTGCGACTATTCGTTGCTCCAGATTTGTGTCGAATAACAAAGTTGAATTTCTGAATAAAAGTGGCCCACCTGATGTGCATCTTGTCTACTTGTTTCTGACTGTTAATGAATTTCAGGGCCTGATGATCTGAGTATAAGACAAACTCATTCTGGTACAAATAAACCTCCTAACGTTGTAAAGCTCGAACTACTGCATAAAACTCCTGGTTATAAGTACTCCACTTTTGCCGGGCTTCATTCAATTTCTCACTAAAGAAGGCTACAAGACGCCTTTCTTGTGATAAAACTGCTCCAATTCCTACCCCACTAGCATCACACTCGACTTCGAAAGGTTTATCAAAGTTGGGTAAGGCTAAGACCGGTGCATTGCATAATTTTTCCTTAATAAGGGAAAAGGCTTCGTCTGCTTCGACACACCAGTCAAACTTTCCTTTCTTCATGCACTCAGTGATAGGTGCCATGATAGTGCTAAAATTCCGAATAAATCGTCGGTAAAAGGTGGCTAATCCATGAAAACTACTTACTTCAGTGACTGTTTTCGGAGTCGGCCACTCTTGTATAGCCTGTATCTTCTCGTTATCAACATGAATTCCTTCTGAACTTATTACAAAGCCCAGAAATATAAGACTATGTGTGAGGAAAGTACACTTCTTCAGATTCAGGTGTAATTCATTCTCCTGTAGAACCATCAATACTTTTCGGAGGTGTACGAGGTGTTCCGCCTCAGTTTTACTGAAAATAAGGATATCATCGAAATAAACAACAACGAATTTTCTAGTAATACAAGGTTCAAGTACCTGGTTCATCACTCGCATGAAGGTGCTGGGAGCATTGCTAAGACCGAAGGGCATGTCCAACCATTCATACAGTCCATCTTTACTTTTGAAAGCCGTTTTCCATTCATCTCCTGGTCGGATTGTGATCTGATGATATCCACTCCTCAAATCAATTTTGGAAAAGATTTGGGAGCCCTCTAATTTATCCAACATCTCCTCTAGTCGTGGAATTGGAAAACGGTATTTCACTGTTATTTTGTTGATAGCTCGACTGTCCACACACATTCTCCAACTTCCATCTTTCTTTGGAATCAATAAAGCAGGTTGATGGGTCATGAAAATGTCCCATCTGAGTCGTTTAATTTAGTCGAGTTAGTTCGTTTCGAGTCTTTATTGTAATAAAATGGTTGGTTTTCTTGATTAGGTGTCTTTTGCAGAGTTAGGTGTGAAAAACGGTTAAAAACGAGGAAAAGATGCATGAAGGGTATTTTGGTCATTTGGAATCAAAGACATTCTGGAAATTTGGCCAAGGTCAGTGCGTGGTTGAAAAGTAGAGGTCGAGACGAGTCCGTAGGAGAAAACGGAAGTCAATTCGGAGTGAAAAATGCAAAGTCAAAGTCAGGTCAACATTTGGTCAGCTTTCGGTACAATGTCGGGCACTATTCTGGCCAGCGGTATACCTTTGGACACGTGTTGAGACCCGGAGGCCGTTACATCCAGTTCCCGTATTCTCGTTGAGCAGCGAAATAGGACCCTTAGAGCATGATCCCGTACATCCCATTGCAACTTAGTCCAGTGGTCTCGATCCAACGTTTTAATCTCAGCCTCTCGCTTCCGCGTTTTCAAGATCTGACGGCTTCGGATGGTCTGCTCGTTTGTTCTGATCCCGTGTCACTCGTAGCAACAGAGCTACCGTGCTCCCAAGCACGTGTCTCCCTCTAAACACTCCAGATCCGCGTGCTCTAGCATCCGACGGCTGCTGTCCCTCCCGCAACTTAACTCCATGAAACTGGGTACACGTTAACATCCGGATTTCAACCCTTAACCCAGCCGCCATCCAATTTAGGGTTTCTTATATTTTAAGCCCCTAGAATTCCCAAAGTAACCCTCTCTTTTTCACTTTTTACCACTTTAACCCAACAAAAACCCTAACCCTATATAATAACTCTTGATCCTCCATTAAAGCTAGACTTGCAAACCTTCTCAATCCTTCTCCTCTTTCAATCCCCTCTTACCTATTTCTTTCTCTCTTCTCTACTACTAAATCCATTTTCTCTATTATTTTACCATCTTTCTCTACTACTACTTCTTCTCTACCACTATTCTTTCTTCCATTAATAGTCTTCTCCTTCATCCTTCCATATTCTTCTACATCTTTATCCCCTTTCATCTCTTATTTCCAACTTCTTTCTACATCTAATTTCTTCCTTCTCTTTCTTTTTCTTATTTGGGTGAAATAAAATAGCTATTACTTGGAATTCTTGGAGTAAGATTTTTGAGCACAAATGGAGCAAATCTTAGACAAATTGGAGATACATGGGGATATGGAATTTGATTGGTGATTTCTTTCCATTAATTTCTTAGTATTTTCATTTATTTTACAATGTCAATGAATGTTATTCTAGATTCCATGTATAGTTAATTTAGTCATCTAAGGTTGTAAATGAAATCCATTATGGATCTTTATAATACTTGTTCTTGATTAATTAAATCCTTTGATGTGCTTTAATGTCTATTGATTGTTTATCTATATGGATTGGATTTTCTTTCCATTACTCATGCCTCATAATTAGATATTTCATACTTTCGTTAAGTTGTTAGATGGAGTATGCTTTTTAGATGATGAATAATAGTTAAGCAATCCGAATCTCTATAAGGTAGACAATTAGAATTAGTAATTATAAAATTGTTTTATCTAGAACATCATCCGGAATCCAAATAGTTCATTATATTGGATCCCGAGTAAATACAAAAGAGATTTAAGTAATTAAGTGCTTGTTTTATAAAGTTAAATTATGCGGTGGATTTTATAACCTTAGATATCCTCTTACCTCTCACTTAGATAGTTTAGATAGTTTTATTTGTTTTCTTATTTCTTGCAAATCAATTATCAAATTTATGAAGTGGTGTGTGTGTGTTAGTCTAAGTTAGCTATTGACATTTTGATTATTGGGCTAAACTCGGCGTCAATATCCAAAGTTACCTACCTATTCCTTGGGACGATTTCCCGATTTACAAATTATACTATAACTTGACCCCGTATACTTGCGGGAAAAGACCTATTTTGGGCCTATCACAGGTACAGCACAAGGACTCATGCTCGGGCGGATGAATCCTTTACGGTAATTCTTCGATCTTCTCTCTTAAAATCTCATTCCATGGGCCTATCACAGGTATAGTAATTCTTCGATCTTCTCTCTTAAAATCTCATCTTCCTTCGGACTCATACGGTAATGTCTCATATTAGGCAAGCTGGCTCCTGGAATGAAGTCGATATGATGTTGTACGTCCCTAAGAGGTGGTAGCTTTTCAGGTAAATCTTCAGCAATGATTTCCTGAAACTCTCCTAGTATTCCCTCAACCTGTTCTGGAATTTGGATTGGCAGCTTATGTACTTCTTCTTCCACTGCTGCTTTAACGACAATGGCATAGACTCCTTACGCTTCCTTCACATCAGCAAAGACTTCGTCGTCTGACCTGCTCAATGTAAGAAAAGTTTCTTTAGATGAGGATTTAGGTGAAATACTTTTAACCTTACTTCCTTGGGGCACCATGAGAATCTTATGTCCCTCCCAATCGAATGTATAAGTGTTGGATCGGCCTCTGAAGGTACAATCGGTGTCCCATTGCCATGGTCAGGGGCGGGCCCACATAGGGGCCCGTTTGCGCCCCCACGGACCCAAATGTGAGCTCCTTTACTGTTTAAAGAATAAAAGAACAAGAAGTGCCTCTAGTTTTAGTTTATAACCGGCCAACTCATTAATCAAGACCAGCCCAATATTAATACAATCTTGTTTAAACAAAAGATTTCAAGGCCCACCTTAATATTAACTTTAATTAAAACAATTATTATCCATCACCTTTGCCAACCTATCTATTCGCACCTTTGGTAAGGATTTTTGAGTCAACAGTCCAAAATCTGGGGGGTAAACCCTAAAAAAATCCACTCTTGCCCAAAAATTAGTTGCAGGTCCAAATGTCAGTTTTTTTTTATTCCCCTCTTGCCCTTGGACGGGACATGCTGACGTTTTCCTGAAAAAAAAAATGTCTGGTAAATAAAATAATTTACCAGTACACGAAAAATTCAAAGTTTCAAAATTTTTTGAAAATTTGAAATTTTCAAACGAAATTTCAAATTCCCGCCCAGCAAACCATCTCTTCCCGGTAAATAAAATAATTTCCTGTACACAAAAAATTCCAATTTTCAATTTTTTTTGAATTTTTCAAACGAAATCTTTTTTTCGAAATTTTCAAACGAAATTTCAAATTCCCGGCCAAAATTTCAAATTTTTTTACGAAATTTCAATTCCCGCCCAGCAAAAATGTCTTGTACAGAAAAAAATTTCCAGTAAATAAAATAATTTACCAAAAAAAATTGCGTTTCCCGGGAATTTTTCGGTGGCTGTTCCGTAATTTTCTGAACAGTACACATTCTGACGGACGGGTTGTCAGATTATTTTTCAGAAAAAAAATCGTTTTCCGAGAATTTTCGATGGCAATTTTGTAATTTTCGATGGCATGAACGGTAAATACTTTATTTTCTAAGGGCCCTTTACGTAATTTTGACCCCCAAACTGACACATTGGACCTCCTTTACATTTTTAGGCAACTTTGGGTGGGATTTTCATTTTGGCCCCCTTTTTGGACCAATGGCCCAACCCCTCCCTTTGGTAAACGTGGACATGAAGCCATTACCGGACTAAGCCTAGACCACTTAAATATGAAGTTTTCATTGACCTTCAAAGTTTTTGTTTCAAGAAAATTCTTAAATATTTTTGCTGCTCCTTTTCAATCTACCTTATATACTAATTCAAATCCTAATTCTAACCCTAATAATAAACAAACAAAGATGTAGAGGTTATAAATTTGGTAGTCAGATTTTCCTACAAAACTGCAGTCTTATATTTTTTTTTTCTTTATCGTGACATCAAAAGAAGACAAGTATATGATTTTTCTTTTCTGTTCTTATATGATTTAAATTAAATTTTTATTTGTAATAAGTTTCTTAAAGTCCGTAAATTGATTCGACTCTATATATATGTTACTTATATTCTCAGAAAATCACTGAGAGATATTTGAAACGAAAAATTACGGATGAACCTTCATCATAATTCAAGAAATTTCGTAATAGTTCATAAGAAAATAACAAAGACAAGAATTTTGAAGAAAATCATGATGATATCTTGTCGCTATCACCACCAATGGAACAAGAAATATAGATTAAGGAATCGGGTGGGAGACGAATGGATGAATGTTAATTTACTTGCATACATTGAGAATGATGTATTTGATATTATTAGTAATGAAGTTATTATGCAACGGTTTCAGAAAATAAAAACTCGTCGAAGACAACTGTAAAAATGTAAATAAGTAAAATATTATGAATCAATAAAAATCTTATAGCATGTGGAATTGTATTCCTTTTGACTTAAATGTGCCCCCACATCGAAAACATCCTGGCTTTGCCACTGGCCATGGTCGTCCTAGTAGAACATGACTAGCATCCATATCGGTCACATCACAGACGACTTCCTGTTTGTAGTACTTTCCGATAGAGATAGGAACTCGACACGTCTTGACAATTTTCTTAACATGTCCCGGTTCTATCCAACCAATGGTGTATGGTGACGGATTATCTTCCACGGGTAACTGTAGATGCTGAACAAGTTTTCTAGAAATAAAATTCTCAAAACTTGCGGAGTCTATGATTAGAGAACACACTTTTCCTTTGATAGTACATTCAGATCGGAAGATCTTTTTCCGTTGGCTACGATCTTCCTTCATTGGTGTGAGTAAGACTGGATGAATCATGCAAGCTACTCGTTCACCTTCCTCTTCGGCACATTCATAACCCTCATAATCTTCACCACCATCTTCGTCTTCTTCCGGAAAACCATCTTCTCTATTCTCTGCCACGACGTTCACTGACCTTCTGTTCCTTCCTTGGGGACAATTGCTTGACGTGTGGCCGATTTCTTAACAGGAGTAGCACTTAGTCCCACGAAATTTTGTATACGGATTTGGATTGGCTCCTGTGTTAGCTGGGGGTCTCTGATTAGCAGTACTGGAATTGCTTCTTGTCTCGTTTCGTGGGGATTCAGTATTTTCCCCGAGTCCCTTGCTCTTTTCAGCAGTTAATCGAGGTTGTTCGTCTCCTCTGAATCCTGAATTTCGACGATCTTTCTCCCAGGCTTCCGCCTTTAGTGCTAGATTGTACGCGTCCTGGATAGTCCAAACCGTAACCAATCCAATCTTTTCCCTTAGATTAAATTTTAAAACATTCATAAAACGATCCACTAACACGTTATTTGATTCTGTCAATTGTTCCATCCTATTTCTCTGGGCCAATCTTGAAAACTCCTCGTAGTACTCTCCCACCGAACGCAACCCTTGTTTACAATTTTGGTAGATCCTGAACAAGTGTTGTTGATAATTAGGGGGTAAGAACCTCTCCCTCAAGTGTTCTTTCATAGACGGCCAATTCTGGATTGGAGCCTTTCCTTGTTCCTTTCTTTGACGTTGTAATTCATCCCACCAAACCGCATCACTCCCTTTGAGTCTACAAGCGATAATGTTTACCATCTGTTCGCCAAGAACAGTATAAGACATATCCACTTGTCGCTCCACCTCATGTAGCCAATCAAGGAACTCTTCGATCGGCAAATAGCCACTGAAGATTGGAATTTCTGCCTTGATTTTGTATTCATCGTAATCTCTGCGCGGGTAATGTTGGTTAGGATAATAGTTACCATCACGTTCTTGGTTGCCAGCATATTGTTGAAGTATATGTGCTCTGCCTTCGTTTCCATTAACAGCTTGGTTGTGGCCGAATCCCTCAACACGTTCTCTGTTAATAGGTTGCCTAGGGTTTATGTTGACATTCAGGTTGTTAATCATCTCCATCATCTGATTTAGTTGATGACTGAAACCGTCAACTTTTACCCACAAAGCATTGTTACCTCGTTCACCGTCGAGGCTTGTGTTTCTAGCTTTGTCTTCTGGCATTAAGGCAGGAGAAACCTCGCTCTTGATGCCAACTGACGCAGCGGAAAACTGATAAAAACCCTTAGAACTCCGTCTAAAGACTATTGAACCGAAATTAAAAACAAGAATACTAAAAAGACTGAATTTTATTGATTGAATGAATGACTGAAACAACTTCTAAGCCCTCATTATATAGACTTAGGGTTTCCTAATCTTGGTCAAACTCCAATAGAAACTCCTAAAAAATAAAATACTAGAATAGTAGAAATCCTAAACTGAAAACAATTACCAGAAATTGAAAAAAACTAGTAAAAGTCCGTTTTGAGGCCCTAAACAATGGAATTTGCCCCTCAAAGTGGGCTCGTTCAGAACGTTATTTCGCACCATCCCTCAAAATTTCGTCCAATTCCGACACTCGTAGCTTCCATTTTGGCCGTTTTAGTCTGTCACCCTTGTATTTGGCCGCTTCGATCTCATCCATGTATTTCTCGGCCAATTCCTCTACATCACTGCCTTTCATTTTTTGGCTAATTAGGATGGGAAACCTATTTCCTCCCTCATTTTGGATGGTTAACCCAATCCCTCAAAAACAAATTAAGGGTCAGTGCCTTAAATTAAGAAATTGCTTCTCCATATTATTTATAAAACACATAAATATATAATAGTCTGCCAGCTTCATAAAGCAAGAGGATGTGAAAGAGGAGAGAGATGGACCGAAGATGAAGATAAAAGGCAACATAATATGGAGCATTTATAATTGTGGGCGTGCATTGACATATCAACATTTCGACATGAATTCTGTTCCAAATAGTAGCTCATAATTTAAATACTCTTTATCTAGTTTCTATACTAAATAAAACTAAATCAAATTCGTTGATTGATTATCGATCAATTAAATTATGAAATGTTTCTTACAAGGTAATCACTAAGGTTTTGGGAAATTGGTTGAGATCACACTTTCTATAAAATTATCTACATCATAAATATTTTACTTCTCCCACAAAATGGATGTGACTAAGGTTTATGATTGAATGAACTTAGATTGTACTCTTATTGTTTTGTCTAACGCGAATATACAAATAATTAACTAAATGAAAGCTAAAAATCTCTTCCACGTGAAAATAATACCTTATAATAATCAACTTTTGACATTTCTTACCAATTTAAAAAAGAAGTAAATACATTTAATAATCCATTCAATAAAATGCTTTCTTCTAGTAAACAAATTTTCACACAACAGAATTTGGTAATGGATGTAGTTGTCTGAGTCTACCATCCACAAATGAAAACAACTATCTACTAAAGCATACGAACGAATTTATCTATTGGTTTCTCTAACAACCTTTGACGTTTTAACAGCTAACTCTGCTTCTCCATCCAAAAATGTCTTAGGTTAAGTAACTTAGAGATAAGTTCCATAACCTGAAATTCAGTGAAAGATAAAGGGCGAGAATAATCAAATACAAGTTTAAACTAATTGATCGGTATTAGAGTACACCAAGATTAAATGTAAAACTTTCAACTCGTTTTGGGGGTGGTTTTTGTAGACACGAAAACTCCTTTTTATTGTCTTAACAATCCCTTAAGATTATCTCTACTTACAAATAAACTAATGGTATCACTAATAGTATCTCCAACCACTTCTTTACGGAAGCTGGAAAAACTAATCCTCATAGATCAACCTGGTTGCAGTTTCATTTTAGTTGAAATTCATCATAAATCTTACACCAAATAGATCTAACTTGTCGTAAATTTTTGGAATAGATCAATAGACCGAAGCAAATGATAAATTTGTAAGAAATTACGGTCATTGAAACATTCATATTACTACAATGAATTTATAAGAGTGCGTGGGTATATAGACCAAAATAATATTCAAAAAAGGTTTATGATCCAATCTTCCCAAAACATGGATATTTAGTCCTTTTACATTATGGACATAATAACCCATTCTTTATGAGATAACTACCGTCCATGTCCCTCCTACAAAAATCACGGGATTTTTAATTTTCCAGGGTGAATTTGGAATGTTTCTAATGTGGGCGTGATTTAGGGGATTTAAAGCAGCTAACGTATAAATCCGAAATTGATTTTTCTCTATCTTCTAACCGTTTTGGAAAGCAAATCTATTTCCAAATCAATGCAAAACAAAAATCGTAACCAAATAAATTTTCTCTCTCTTTACAGATTTGGAAACCAAATCAATTTTCTCTCTCTTTACAGATTTGGAAACCAAATCAATTTTCTCTCTCTTACTATGTAAATTTTTTTCGATTCAAATCAATTTTCTCTCACTTAACTTTCAGATTTGGAAATAGTATATTTTCTAGGATCAATTTAGCGTGATTTGGGGGTTAATATACAAAACATATATATCACTTTCTCTCACTTAACTTTCTGATTTGGAAATAGTATATTTTTCTAGGAACATTAAAGCAACATATGTTTTCGTTTTTACTCGTACATAAATACACATAGAATACAAATTATGAAACAAATACGTAAATTATGTATTATTTATGACGAGGAAACCATCATTTGTCAAGTATACAACATAATTTATCAAATGTATGTGGGTCTTGTTCAATAAATTACACATAATTTATTTTACATTACAAATAATTTCTTTTATATTACACATCCTTTACATTCTGTTACAAAAAAGTACAAAATCTTCTTGGGTTAAAAAATGGTGCCCATCCATGTACTCTCCATTAGTTTCGTTGACTCACTTTGATTTGATGATTCTCTTTGAAATTTCATCTGGTATATCAAATCTACACACATAAATACATATACATTAAAGAAAAAAAAAATCATATATTGTATTATAAACTACATGTACAGTTTTGTAAATTATGTATAATGTTTGTTAAATTTTGACAACATTTGAAGGTTTTGAGTAGTTTGGTAAACTTATCAAGGCTACTGTTTTGGGTGAAAAGTACACGTAATGGTAAATAAATAATACATAATTTATGTGCACTTATAGCGAAATTATATACATAATGGTAAGAACATGAAGATATACGTAAATTATATATACTTTATTGCAAAGTACACGAGATTTGATAGTAAAGCGAAGTATTTATATTAATAAAATGAGTACTGTTTTGGTGTTAGAGCACCGGTAATGTTATGAGTAACCGTACGAAAGAACAAATGTTTCATAAATCCGTACAGATTGAAAACCAGATCTGAAGAAAAAATGGAGAATATCATTAAGCTTAAACTACAAATCTAAAGATATCTGCTATGATGATTGATTGCAATAATGTCAAACTCGAGTTGAAGGATTAAACGTCAAGATCAAAAACATAAATGAAATTTTAAAAGAGAGAAAGAAAATAAACATCAAACATTCGATTGATGATTGATAATCTGATCTCACGAAATATCAGAAACAACAGAAGATTAAACATAGATCTAAAGGAATATGATATTATCACTGGATGCAAACATAACATACTAACTTTGAAGGAATTATTGAATAAGGAATAAACATAAAGATCTTAAACAGTTATGAAAATTTTAGGGTTTTAGTTATGAATCATTGAATAAGGAATAAACATAAAGATCTTAAACAGTTATGAAAATTTTAGACAGAGAAAATAAACATCATACATTCGAAGTTATTGAATTAGTAAACAGATCTTATCGATATGTATCATAAATCTGATACGTTTTATAATGAAGCGAAATAATTAGGGTTTTAGTTATAAGAAAAAACATTAGATATTAACAATGGTGTTTATAAAGATTTCGAAAGTATTAAACCTGATAAATGATGAATTTCGACAACAATATAATGTAGAAGAAGAAGATTTTACGAGTTTAATGGAGGTTTGTCAACTGAATCGGTTTTAGAGAGATCAAATAAAAAGTTTCCGTTATTGAAAATAATGAAGATATCCTTACTTTGAATAGAAACATGATTGGAGAGAAATATGAGAGATAAATATGGAAAAAGATATGCGTAGATTTCTAAGGTAAATCAGTTATAAAATATGGAAAGGTTAGATTAGGGATTATGAAATAATATTATTTTAGAGATTTGTGTTTTCTCTCTAGATGAGACCAAATGGACTAGATATCCATTTATATTATTTTTTTTATTTTAAAACCCTTTATAGGATTAGAGATGATTATATCTATTATTAGGACCCGTTTTTTGGGCTATAAGCCCAAAAATTCAATTTATAAACCACAACTCAAAATTTTGACTTCAGACTTATATTGTCTTCACTACCCATGTTTACATATATTTACATAAGAGTGATTAAGACATTCATATTTTTGGAATAGATCAGTAGACCGAAGCAAATGATAAATCTTTAACAAAATTACCAGGACGAAAGATCTCACCTCATACTGATTTGGTATGTTAAACTGAAATCCTAAAATGTTATAAAGAAAACCCCCAAACTATGTTTTCTCTTCCAATACTTTGACTCACGTCTCTAACTGCCTACATTGAACAAATAGGAATACCTTATATCAAATACATAGTTATATCAAGTGAAGGTAGAAGAATATACGAGATTAGTATAAATGAAATAAGTATGTAATTGATTTGATATAAAAAAACGAAAAGATACACACGACTATGAGATAACTTTTGAAACTAATCTTTCACCTTCTTCTTCCTTCTTCATTTGTACTTATTTGTCTCTCTAAAACTATGTCAGTTATTATCCTTTTGAGGCCTTTTGCATCTTTGGTTTCTTTTACCGATACGAAAGTTGTTGAAATCACTATGTTTGGCTTAGACAGAGCCCGATAAGTTTCGTGTGTGTAAGATTTTTGTTTGTCCATATATTGACCAAGTAATACAGCGTTGTCTAATTCTTATTTTCTTTTGCACCGAGGTCGTACCGAAATCACTTTCAAGGCAGTGGCCTCCATACCATGACACATCAAACTTCGTTCTTGATTTCTTCCGAGTGATAATACTTTTCATTGATCCAACTCTATATTTCCAACAACAATTGAACTTTTTGTCAAAAGATGAAATTGTTTCAAAAACCAGTCAATGGATTTCTTTTTTCTTTTTAGCTCTATCTTCATTGGATGGCAGTGTAAATATTGAATGATCTCATTTTGCTCTATCTAATTGAACTTTCTTGAGCCTGGTTTACTCATATATGGATTGAAAAGTTTGAAGATTTTTAATGCCCTTAGTTGACTCTGCAATGGATATTCATTAGAACCACTATCAGAAACAAGATCAAAATTATAGCCATCAATTATACTTGTTTCTCTTCAAGTCTTCCCCATGGTCTCCAACCACTAACAGAGGCCATCGAGAAACAGAGATCTAGAGAGAGAAAAACACGCATAGAGAACGAAACTCTACCAAGAGAGAACCTACGGTGAAAGAGGGAGAGTAGTTTCTTTTTGTTAGTTTTGATTTTATTAGATTTTCGTTTTTGGCAATAAGTTTTTTAAATTAAAAATATAATAAATGATGAGTTGACACTTAGAGATATCTCAAGAGGCATCATTTCTAGAGTGTCCTCTTGAGATATCTCTATTCAACAACCACCAAGTCACTTTTAAGATTTAAGTTAAATTTTGCATTGGAGATGATATTTTGAAAAAAAAAAAACTCTAGAAGGCTTATGTCGCACTCCGAGCTTCTAAGATTGAGTGTTGCATTGGAAATGAGCATCTCCAATGAAAGACTCAAGAAAAACTCAAAAAATCATATGTGTCAAGTGTGAAAAATGGATCTCTAAATAGTCTCTTTGCTATTTGGCCATTTAGAGATACTCTATTGCAAAACCTTCTCCAATGCAACACTCAAGAGAAACTCTAAAAACCTATATTTTGGTTTAAAACTAATTGATTTTCTTATGTGGTACTTAGAGGTCATCAAACCTATATTTTGGCGCGTCTAGGACGCGTCTGGGATATCCCAGTCCAACACGGACTAGGAGTCCTTGACTTATACGTCTCGGATATCCCAATGCGTCTAGGACGCGTCTGGGATATCCCTGTCCGAGACGGACAAGGAAGTCCGAGACAAACGCGTCTAGGACGCGTCTGGAAAATCGTAGACCCTAGACGCAAGTCCAGACGCATCTAGGATGCGTCTAGAGCGACTGGACGCGCCTAAAATGCGTCTGGAAGCTACCAGATGCACCTAGGATGCGACTGGAGCATCCAGATGCGTCTAAGACGCGTCTGGAACGCGTCAGGAGGCATCTCATTCGAGATTCCTATGCCGTCCAAGCACAGAAGCATCCAGGACGCGACTGTGATGCACCATGGCATCTTGGACCGTGCATCCGAGATGGCCTACGTGCTGTCCCAACCCGAGACACATCTAGGACGCGTCCGACTGTTTCAATACCTCTCGGACCTGGAGTCTGAGAGGGTGCACTGAAGACCTGATGGTTTGGACGTGTCTAGGACGCATCCTAGGCATCCCATCTGAGATGCCTACGATCTTTCCTAGGTCAGAAGAGTCTAGGACGCGACTGACCTGTCTGGAACGCGTCTAGCTAGGGTAAGACACGTCTGAACGAGGGACGACAAGAAATAACCTAAAAGATGAGATCTTTTAGGGGCTATAATAAGATTTAATAAATCATTACGCAAACCCACATAAACTTTTACGTAATAAATCATGAATGTTTATGCTAGACTTCACAGTAACGCAACTTGATAAATTACGTAATAGTCTCAAAAAGAATTTTAAGTAGAGCCTACCCAGATTAAGACACCTGTTGAGTGCTTGTTCATTAATGGTGGGTCTGCCAAAGCAGGGTGCTATCTTTTAGCTCGGGACAATACGGGTAGATCTATGAAGAGGTCTACATGTCTAAATGGTTATTCTCAACGAGTCAGTAAAAGGGTTTTGGGTTTCGGGGCTAAAGTACAATTTGAAACTTAAGTGTGAAATTTGTCAACTAAGAATCATAAGAGTATGATTAGTAAAATGTTACTTACCCAGGACGATGGGTTAAGGATAGTGCCCAAGTACGCTTAACCTCGAAGGAATGGGATCTTGAAATTATATTATCCTTAGGGGACAATAAATCTAGAATAATATAGGCAAATTAAGAATTATGTCAGGACACAATGTTTAAGTGACTTTTGCGTTTCTTACATGTAGTTTAATTACGACAACCAAAGAATCCTTCAACATCTGTTTGCTTCTAGAGAAAAAAAGTTAAATGGAGATAACTTCATTGTTTGAGAACGGAATCTAGGACTCGTTCTCAGACCCGAAAACAAGGCAGACATCTTAGACACACCTATTCCATAATCTCTGAAGATTCGACTAATCAAGAGAATGAGCTGGAAAAAAAATCTTCGGAAGAAGTCCGAACCCGAAACATGCCTGATGAGACATGAAAATGTCCCATCTGAATCTCTTAACTCGGACTAGTTAGTCCATTTCGAGCGGTTACTCTCATGATTTGCTTGTTTTTCCTACTCAGGTATCTTTTATGAAATTAAGCTCGAAAAATGGATAAAATCGAGAGAATGACACTCCTGAGGGCATTTGGTCATTTGAGAATTATGGTATTCTGGCTATGTGGTCAAATTTGGTGGTCGAGTGAAATGTAGAGTCCAAGATGAACCCAACGGCAAAAACGGAAGTCAAATCGGTGCCTGGATGAGGAAGTTAGACCAAGTCAAAATGCGGGTCAAAGTTAGTTGACTAGTGAAGCAAATAATTCCGTAGACGCGTGTCGCAAATCCAGAACAGTAACATGAGATTTCGGTACACTATGGGGCTTTGCTGGTACACTCTCGGGATGGATAAGAAGTTGAGATCCAATACATCTGGAACAGGTTGCTACGATGATCCCAGGGCATTCTATCCCTTCATCTGTGCACCCTCCTTCATCAAACGACATAGAATATTTCCATGCACATGGGTTCATTTTAGAGCGTATTGCTGCTTATTAACTTGCACCATGATACACCATAATAACTCCGCGTTGACATCCAAGCATCCCACGTTGACAACTAATTAATTCCCATATTCGTTTCAGCATACTATTAGTTCCCATATTTATGGGAAATTTGTTTTATCTTTTTCTCTCTCAACTCTATTGATTTGCAGAGAGAGAGAGAGAGCTGGAAATTTGGACGTGAACAGAGAGGGAAAGAAAATGTGTGAACAGTAGGCAGGGCCGGTCTTGAGTTTTTGGTGGCCCTAAGCGAACTTAGATTTTGAGGCCCTTGAGCCCCTTTAAAAAAAACTTTTAAAATGTGGTATGCCATCCAAGTAAAATTTTGATCGACGCTCCGAGAAAAAGAAAATCTTTTAGGGCACTAAATTGTGAGAAAATGTTGTGGATTTTGCATTTTCTAGGACAACAAAACTTTTTTTTCTTCTACTTCGTCTTCTCTAATCCTCCAGCCACCACCACCATTTATCTTTCCTCTCTTCTCTCCCTTCTCTCTCTTCTTCTCCTCCTCTTCATGTTCTCTCTATCTGTTCCGACAAAGGAAAAGATCCTCCAAAATAGTGCGGTTTGGGTGAATCCCCTCCAAACCAACAAATAATTTGAGATATTCTCACAGACTTTTGTATAGATGCAGTATGAACCGGGAAGAAAATTGAGCAAATGTGACTTTGCGAAGACGAAGAGGAAGTGAGAAAGGAGAGACGAAAAATAAATAAGAATGTGTTAGCTAAATTTTTTTTAGAAAGAATGAAGAGTTTTTTTTTTATGAGATCGATAAGAATGAAGAGTTGAAATGGAGAAATAAGTTATAGAAAGAGACAAAGAAAGAAGATAAGAACGTAATTGAAGGAGAGCATATAAGGGTCGAGCAAGAAACTAATTTTAAACTAGAGGTCGTATAAGAATGGGCGGATACCTTAATAAGTGAAAAATGGATGACAATATTAGTTTTTAGAGACCAATTTTAAACTAGGGGTTATATAAGAATCGACCGACAACTCAATGAGTGGAAAAATAGTGAAAATATTACTTTCTAGAGACCAATTTTCGTATGGTACGTTAACATGATATATTTGAGTTGGCTCGCTACATAGTTGAAAGCATAAGGAGCTACCAATTAAGGGCAAGTTTAGTTTTCTCTTTTTTTTAAGGGTTATTTCCCAAATGATACTTGTGTATGATCCCTATTTTCCCCCCAAAACCAGAAATTCAGCCGTCGCGATTTGTATCAGTCAACAATCAGTACAAATGAACGACTAAACTATAAAGAAACTAGAGATCCCCCATTAATGTATAGAGAAGTTCAGAACCATCAAAGTTCTCTCAGAAGAAGACCTTGAAGGAGAGAGAGAGAGAGAGAGAGAAAGTATTTGGTGGTTTTGGTTTCTCTCTCTGAAAATGAAAATTGGTATGATGGACTCTTTTTTCCGACAAATAAAGCAGACCTTTGAAGGTCTGGCTTCCCAGACCCGCCGGCCGTTTATAGAGACAGTGAAAAGAGAGAGAAAAAAAAGAGGGAAGAGAGAGAAAGAAGAAAAAGAAAACAAGAGAGAGAGGAAGAAGAAGAGAGAGAAAACAGGAGAGAGAGGAAGAAGAAGAGAAAAAACAAATAATTTTAGGTTTGAAGGTCGCCGGCCGGAAAATTGGTCGGCCGACGACCTTTGCCGGAGAAGATGATGAGTTGGCTAGAAGATGAGGTGGCAGAGAGAGGTTATGAGATGGAGGAGAGAGAAATATTGACTGGTTAACGGTGTTATAACCGAAACTCAAAAAGGGGGCCATAAGGGTATTTTTGCTAATTTAGGGGGCTAGGCAGGAAGCTGGTCACAAAGTTGGGGGCCATTTGGGAAATAACCCTTTTTTTAATCATTTCTTTAACCCTCCTGATATATTGTAGCGGGAGTTCAATTTTTTCCAATACATATGTTGTGGTCATGTTCTTATAATACTTTATGTTTTCTTTTCATTGCAGTACTTGTTTGGGTATAGTGTGAAATTTAAAGGACAAAGGTGGGCACCCTACAAGAACAATCAAATAACAAAGGTAGGGCTATACAGAGTCTCAAAAAGGAGGCAGCCCCGGGCCGGATGGCTACCTGCCATTCTTCTTTCAATCCAACTGGGATACTATTCGAGAGGATATCTATGACTTGGTCAAAAAAAATTTTCATCTTTGCTACACCGCGGAGAATATTCACTTGTCTACGATTCTGCGCATATTATGGAAAGGTAGATGTGATCACTGCTTTCAACATGAAATCAATGATCTACATAAGATCATCAATATGATTGCAAATTATCCGAGAATCCCCAATAAATCAGGAAATATCACTTCCAGGACTAACCTCCCCACTATATATGAAAAATGGCAACCTCCTCAAAATAATTTTATTAAGATCAATGTAGATGCATCTTTTATGCATATAATATCCAATATGGGAATTAGCATAAATGCTCATGATGCAGAATCGAAGTTTATCGGCGCACAGGCAAAATCTTCTAGAGCTAGGAACAGTGAAGAGAGCGAAGCTATGGCAATCTTACTTGGTATTGAATGGGCTAAAGTAATGAACCATACTTTCATCATCATAGAAAGTGACAACATCAACCTCATCAAACACCTGAACGACACACAACATGCAATACAATGGCAATCTATCAATCACATAAAGAAAATACAGGAATGCAGGAAAGAATTTCGGATGATCAAATTCACTTACACCGGGAGAGAACTTAATACAAATGCAGACAAACTAGCAAAATGGGCGAGGAAGAAGAATATTGGTAAAGTGTGGAAGAATGTACCTTGTATCTTAGCTGGCAAATATTGTAATAACGTTTTGATTTAAATGAAAGTTAGTTCAACAAAAAAAAAACTAATTTGCTTGAACTAATGAATCGTGTGGGTCCCACGTTACTATTGTTCACCAAGTAAAGAATGTTGGCTTCCCAATCCCGTAAATTGTTGCCATTTGATAAACAAAAGTTGAGTTGGGGGCCCTTAACTAGTACTGTAATAGGTTTGGCCCGTGGTTGATGCTCAAGAGAAGATTAGAGGTTGGGGGCCCCTAAATTTGGTGGCCCAAAGCAAGGCTCGTTTTGGGCCCAGGGTCGGCGTGACAGTAGGGTGAATTATTTTGAAAGAAATTTTTAATAGTTAATTCCTATATAGTTTATGGCCCCCAAATTTCTGTAAATTTAAATATGGCCCCTATTTTCATGGAAATGAAATGGTCTGTTCTTCAACAGACCAGAACTCCGGCGAAAGGAAACCCCCTTCGCCGGATTTTCCAGAAGAAGATCAAAAATCGACTTCATATGGTTCAGAAGATCAAGGATCGTTGATGATTTATAATCGGTTTCATACGGTTAGGTTTTTATTAAGAGATGAAATCTTTGATTTTTCTGGATTCATGGGTCTTAAAATCCTAAAATCAAGATTTAGGGTATTTTAAAAATTAAATCGAATAACAAATCAGTTACTTTAATCCAGATTGGATATCTTTGTTGATTGAATATCTCTGTTGATTTGGTCAACTATTTGTGATCAAACTTCGATTTATTTGTAAGAGGTTTGTAAGATGCGAATGAAATCAAATCTATTTCACTATATTTTATTAATTTTTTTAATTTATTTTATCATATTTAGTTTCCCTGAATTTAGTGTATAAATTTCTAAGAATACTCTCTTATCTCTTTGTGTTCTTCCTCATCTTCTTGGTTTGTATTCCAGAAGATTCTTTGTTACTCTCTCACCCTTCTTTCTCAGTCATGATATGTTAACCTTGTTAGGATGGTAGTAGATGAATTTTTCTTTTAGGGTTTGTTTGAAGTTTTTGTTCATGATTTCCTTTCCGGCCAACTGTAGAAGATATAGCACATGTCTCCTGTGTAGAGCTTGTTCATTCTGAATGCTACACGCGTCCCTACACGTGTCCTTACACTTGCTCTCCCACTTTGGTCGATTATTACAACTTAATGGGCTTGGTGATATGTTCTGGGCCCAACTCACTTACCTGCCTTTTGGCCTATATGAGTCACTGTTTGGGGCATTCTTTTGATCCAGGAATTTCTTCTCGAGCGTGGGCCTTATTCGTGTTGGGCAGACCATTCGACCCTGGTAGATTGTTTAGTTCTACCTACCAAGATACTATTAGAGCTGATTGCTTCTCTTCTGTAAAGGGATACATCTCTTTAGTTGCTCTTCGAAATGGAAATGTTCTCCGAAGATGATAATTTCCTATATCACCCTACATGGGAGTTGTTCGTTTTTGTGTTTTTGGGACATGTATGGATAGATCAGTTTCGAAGTCTTATGGAGATGGGTTGTTTTCGTGGGATCTCATGCTCGACTATGGATGAGTTGCAATGGACCCAAACTTTGCTGATTATTTATCCGTTGAGTTTTGTTGCTTCATATCCTCCTGTGAATGATGGTTGGACTACTAGATACTACATAGTTAGTCCGACGGCTTATCGTACAACCAAGAGGGTTATATTGAGGAGAATTAATTTCAAGTTGTATCTTTCAGGTTTTATCTCCTTTGTTGTAACTTTGTTTTTCCTTCTGTAAACTCTTGTTATATAAATAATACGATGTTTACCGTTGTCTTAAAAAAAAAGAAAAAGTAAGACTATAATGAGCCATCAAGTGTGGCATGTGGAGATGGGTAATTCTATCAAGTTTGGCATGTGCCAATGGCATACACACCACTTAATTTATGAGAAAACTAGAAACTGGGGTCTATATCAGTAATATTTTGGCAAAAAGGGTCAACATGGAATACCACATATTATTGAGTGTCTATATCAAATTAACCCAGAAACAAACACTACGTGTGGCGGTGTGGGTAGGGTTTCCTTTATTTTCTTGTTGAAAGGGTAGGGTTTCCTAATCCTACTGAAATTCTG
This sequence comes from Eschscholzia californica, assembly GCF_041429995.1. Classification (NCBI taxonomy): domain Eukaryota; kingdom Viridiplantae; phylum Streptophyta; class Magnoliopsida; order Ranunculales; family Papaveraceae; genus Eschscholzia; species Eschscholzia californica. The sequence continues at coordinate 43,813,186 of NW_028238198.1, forward strand.
TTATCAAATTAACCCACATACAAACTTCTTATTGTAATCCATCTCAAAATCAAACTTGATTTCAGAATAAGACTAAGAAATAAGAAACACAATCTCCATCGGTAACAACAAAACAGATTCTTCTAGTATATCAATACCACTACGAGTACTATTTTTAAATCTTCTCCTATATATCTATGATCAAGTAAGGTTTGTATCTGTAAGTTCTTCTTGACCTTCTATAAATATCTATTTATATTCTATCTATGGAGCTGCAACCGAAAAACATATCCACTACGAATACTATCTTAAAAGCTTTTGTGAGACGGTTGAAGTGCTGGTTTCTTCGTAGCAGCGAGGCGAGAGCCATGATAATCCTGCCAGAAGATATCATCTTCAACATCCTCTTGAGATGTCCTGTGAAATCTCTAGTTCGGTTCAGATGTGTATCTAAATTTTGGTTTGACCTAATCACAAACCCTAATTTTATTAAGATCCAACTAGATTACTCTATCCAAAACGACAAATTTAATCTATTGCTGACTAATTCCAGACTAAATGGCGAATTTTACTCAATTGCTTATGATCCATCGTTCTGTTTTGATCAACAAGAGGTGATCATTAAGCTGTTTCCGGATGCTAAAATTGTTGGTTCTTGTAATGGCTTGATTTGCATAGTAAATACATGTTGTTTCGAGTATCCTATTCTTTTCAATCCCTCTACTACTGAATACAAGGAAATTCCATCGCCACCATTACTAGGTGAAGAAACTTCATGCTTATATTGTTTTGGTTACGATCATGTGATTGATGACTACAAATTGATAACTTTTGTGTCATTATATCCACTTAAGGTTTCTAAAGTGCAAGTCTATACTTTAGGATCAAATTCATGGCGAACCAATCCATCCGTTATTCCATATGATTTTAATTTTGGCTGGGATGATCACATCCCTGTGGTTTTGAATGGATATTTTCATTGGTTTCTCTCACCTTACACGTCCATAATTTCTTTCGACATTGTCAAAGAGATATTCAATGAGTTACCATTACCTGCTAACTATAGCTATTCAGCTGAGCTGTTCCTGACCAATGTAAGTGCGTTGAGAGGAAGCCTTTGCTTACTCAAAAATCTTAATAAGGATGGCATCGAATTCTGGGAGATGAAAGAGTATGGAGTGGTTGAATCTTGGACTAAAATGTTTATTACCTCACCCACAAATGTTTATCACTCGAATCCCATAGAATTATCAAAGAATGGAGAAATTTTATTGGATATTCATGGAGGTGATATTTACGAAGATTCTTATCCTGAAGACGGGTTATATATGTTAGTTTCGTCTGATGGAGAGCCTCAAAAAGATAGAATCGTTAAAGTGCATAGTACTTTTGATAAGGACGCTGAAACGACTTACGTGGATAGCCTAGTTTCTCTTAACTCTCATACTTACTTGGGAAATAATATGAAACTTTGTGAAGAAAAGAAATGTTCTGGAAGATATCGAAGGCGAAAAGGAGGTGATTTTTCATAAGGACACAAGTGTTGGGGATGCTATTATCTTGTAACAGCATTCCATGTTTTTTTTCCTCTGGCATGAACTCATGTTATCCTTTTTTTTGTGGTTTAGATGTTTCTTTAATGTTTATCCCATATAAATATACTAGGCATAACCCGTGCCTTCGACACGGTGAATGTTCAATTTTAGAGTTAGTGTATGATAATGACTTCTACCTTTCCGAGTTTCACTTTGATCTTCTGCAACTCACAAACCACGTCAAAAAAGTGACAGAAGATACAAATACAATATCATATGGAGAACTACAATTTTTTATTTTTTTTAATTGTCAGCGTACCTCGTGCTATTGACCTCGAAGGTGAAAGATTAAACTTCTTACCACTCCACCCAAGAGGTATTGGCGGGACATATAGTTATTAAGGATGAAGTAGAAAATATAGGAACCGCTGAAGAGAACAATGTGAAGCGGATTTTTTTTTTTAGATAATGTGAAGTGGAATTGTTGTTGGATATGTGAGTTTGAATTAATTTTTAAGAACATCTCGGTTTAACTATGAAGTGTAGAATTTAAGAAATTTAGTTTTGGAAGGAGAGATGTAGCATTCATCTACCAACATCACTCATGAGCCTAGTTCTACATCTTGTTATGTTTGTAGACGACGAGTTCAGAACAAATTGACAACGAGTGGCATATATTATTCGTTACACGACTGTTTATGTGGGACTCACAATCCATTATAGCATCACAGTGGAGCAAGATAACGAAAGGAGGCAAGTCATGTAATACTAGATTGTGTTAGTACTAGTTTCAGTTTCCTTTAGTTTTTTGTCATTTGTCACAGCGTTTCGTTGTATTCAATATCTGTTTGTCATAGGTAGAGTTTTCTAATTCAATTATTTTGTTATGCTAAATATAATTTTGTCACCGGTCAGGCTTTCTAATACAAGTTTTGCACGAATATCAATTGAGAAAGATGTCGTCTCGGTATCCAGTAATTGACAACCGTCCGATTGAATAGTGGAAGGTAACCGAGTTAAAAGAAGAACTTAATAGAAGGAAACTAATGGAGAGGGATGCTGCTGATAAAAAAGGTGCAGTAGATGAGGGGACTGAGTGTATTAAGGTGGAATCGGGTAAAGAAACGGATGGTCAACTCGAAGATGTGAAGGAAAAGCCAGTGGAGCCACATTTAGTTGAGGATACAAGTCATGGTGAAAATAAAACTCAAGAGGTGGATGAAACTTCAGTCACTATTGAAATCAGTGATAAGCAAGATGTGAATGGTAAGCCCGTGGAATGTCAAAATGTTGAATACACCGTGGATGATGGGCAGGATAAAACCCAGAAGATGGATGATACTGCAGCCATTGTTGATAATGATGATGAGCGAGTAGATGTCGAGACAAAGTCTGTGGAGAGTCAAATGGTTGAAGATGCTGGGGAGCACTCTGAAAGTAAAATTGAAAATGTGAATGAGAGTGCAATTGCTGTTGACGTCAATGACGGTTCTGTTAATCCAGATGAGGTTCAAACACAAGATGGGAAATTAGTTGGGGACAATGATTCTGTTATGACTGATAGGGAGCCGGTAAGTGTTGCAGTTTCTGTGGAAACCAGTATCACAGTCACCGAGACTGTGGTATCCCAGACATCGGTCTTCAGAGAGGAGTGCAGAGACAGTGATAACCAGGTAAAGATTGAGGACCCAAAGCTTCTCCATGAACATGACATCCTTAATGTTTCTGAATCAAACAAACAGGTATCTGAGGTCAGCTCCATTATAGGGTTAAAAGTAAATGAGTCTATTTCTTCTGATTCTGAGTCAATTAATGAAAAGAATGAACTAAAGGATTCTTTAAATGCTTATAATTTCCATTTAGAACTAGAAGTTGTTAAGCCAGTAACGGTGGAACCATCATCAAATGACTCACCTCCTAAAGGTGGCAATATGCCTGCTCCGGCTGAGGCCATGCAGTCTGAGAACCAAATCTCTGTTGAAGAGACAGATGATACTAATGCTACAAGTGCAGACCTTAGCAGAAAAATTGATATTGCAGATGGAAGATCTGCAGAAAAATTGAATTTGGATCGAAGTTCAGGGGATGATTCAATGGAGGAAGATGTATTAGAGAGTAAGCAAGTGGATTCAAATCACAATTCCGATGTCAGAATTACAATTTTATGAGTTGTCTTGTGTTTTGTGCAGGCAAAATAGTAGTGGAAAACAGTGAACCTCCAAAGCCGCAGCGTAGGTGGAATTCTGAAGCCCCTAAAGTTTCTGAGCCACCAACAACGCCTAAAGATACATTTTGGTCTGCAATCCCTAAAGGCAACTTCAGTAGATCTGATTCAACGACTAGTAGTGGTGCAGATACACCAAAGGAGCGTGTTGGTAAGAGTTCATGGCTTCGGTTTCCTCAGTTTCCAAACTAGTAACTCTCTTGTTTGAAATGTGGGTCTTTGTTATCACATTGACAGTTCCTCAATCATCAAAAGCTCCTACCAATTCTCTTAGAATCGACCGTTTTCTGCGCCCGTTCACTCTTAAAGCTGTAAAGGAGCTTTTGGCAAAAACTGGAACTATCTCCAGTTTCTGGATGGACCATATCAAGACCCACTGCTATGTTACGGTAAATTCCTATTATCTCTTTTTTGTATTCTAAATGGAACAGTCATCAGTCCCTTTGGATGTCACAATTTGATAAAGTTAATCCTTGAGCAGCTATTTTTATTTACATATTTTACAGAATTTGCCGGAGATCTCTCTTCGACGTGTTTAAATAACATTTTTTTTGCTTAAAATCTGGATCAGCCCATCATATAATTAACAACTCCTTACATCCAACTTCCTAGGGTGCTTAATAGATCCAATATCAGCCACCTTAAATGATGCACATAAATAAATGAAATATTTGTGATATCTAAACTGACGTGAACAATTTTTTTTTTGAAGAACTGACTGGAAAAGTTTTTTTACCGACCACAGTAAGTTTTTTTTTGAAGAACTGACGTGACATGCCGTTCTCCTGGTACCATATAGCCGTTCTGAAAATTTACATGAAACATTTGTTTGTGGACCTGTTCAACTTATAATCCTTGGATCAATACTGGTTCTGGTGCATTGGTGCTTGAATAGTTGAACAGGATCTACCTTTGTGGCTTTGTTTTATATCTTGTCAGGTGCAGGATTTTATTGAATATAACTTTTGGTTCTACAGTTCTCATCAGTGGAAGAAGCCAAAGAGACTCGAAATGCTGTATACAATTTGCAATGGCCTCCGAATGGAGGACACCTGCAGGTGGCCGAGTTTGTTTGATGTAGAACGCAGCGGAATTTAAGAATAAAATAAACTAATACAAAGAACGATAAAATAACGATTAAATAACTCTAAATAACTGTAAACTCGATTAAACTTGATTGAGTTTTCTCTTCAACATCGGAATAATGGACAAACTAGATATCCTTTTATAGGATTCTGAACTTTCCTAGATAGACTTGAATTTAGACTTTCCTACATAAATAAAATACTGCAACTTCCTAAATAACTAGACTCAAATCTGGACCTTTCCAATTATTGGAAATACTAAAATAACATAATTTCCTAAACCTAAGTTCTCCAATAATCATACTAAAATTGGGACTTCCTAAAGCTACTCTCCATGGTCGGATGGCCCATGGCCCGGTTTAGTCATGGAAAAAGCCTCCACATCTGGTGTGAATACGGTTGTATAAGAGGTGGTGAATACGGTTGTATAAGAGGTGGTGAATACGGTGCCGGTGTAAAATAAGAGTACGAAGGTTGCGGTGGTGGTGGTGATTGTGGTGAATAATAAGTGTACGAAGGTAGAGGTGGTGAAAACGGTTGTGAATAATAAGAGTACGAAGGTGGTGTAGAAGAAGAATATGGATGTGAAGTTGTATAAGACAATGGTGGGGGTGGTGATGGTGATGATGAATACGGTTATGGAGGGGTTTCTCGTTCGATTTCTCCCGGATTCCAATGATAATTGTACGAGTCGTTATTCGCATATAAACATGAAGAACATGAGCATTGATTCGTTATCTCTTGATGAGTATAATTTGATTGAATATAATCATCTTGACGAATATAATACGGCATATACTGATGTAACTGGTCTGGAAAAAAATTTCCAGAATCATTAGCCAAAAACTTTGGTGGCTCTGAATACCACATGATGTAGAACGCAGCGGAATTTAAGAATAAAATAAACTAATACGAAGAACGATTAAATAACGATTAAATAACTCTAAATAACTGTAAACTCGATTAAACTTGATTGGGTTTTCTCTTCAACATCGGAATAATGGACAAACTAGATATCCTTTTATAGGATTCTGAACTTTCCTAGATAGACTTGAATTTAGACTTTCCTAAATAAATAAAATACTGCAACTTCCTAAATAACTAGACTCAAATCTGGACCTTTCCAATTATTGGAAATACTAAAATAACATAATTTCCTAAACCTAAATTCTCTAATAATCATACTAAAATTAGGACTTCCTAAAGCTACTCTCCATGGCCGATGGCCCATGGCCCGGCTTAGTCATGGAAAAAGCCTCCACGCCGGGTGCCCCTGCATCATTGTTGAACCCGAAGGAGTGAAAATTCGGGCTGAAGCCACAGTCCAGAAGGCGGGGCCAATTGTAAGCAACAGTCCCACAACACCTGCCGGCCCGACACCCTCTCTGTCCAAGCCTTTGCCTCGTCAGCATTTGCAGAAAGAACAACTTCCACCACCACCTCCTCTGTCTCAGCCTCAGCCTCAGCCTCGTCAGCATTTTCAGAAAGAGTAGCTTGCTTCACCAGTTTCACTACCACCACCACCACCACCAGCAAGGGAGAGGGTTCAACTTCCACCTCCACCACCACTCCCCGCTAAAGCAGATATCCCGATTCTAACCCTTGACGACCTCTTCAAGAAAACCAATGCCACTCCTCGAATCTACTACCTGCCAGTGTCAGAAGAACAAGTTGCAGCTAAAATTACATCTCAGAGAAACAAGAACATGTGAGTCAGGAATTTGAACTGCTCATATTTGTATGATGCATTTCTGATCCTTCGTTGATAATACTTTGGTGTTAAAGACTGGTGTCTCTCTCTCTCTCTCCATATACATATATATTATGTTATAATTGCAGGTTTGAAGAAATTTTCTGTAGGCAGGAAATCAGGCTGTGTCTGATGTTAGTGTGTTAAGAACTTCATGGAGGGAAGATGCCTGAATTTGGTGGTTCAAATGTTTTGATTAACCATTCAAATACATGGGTGTCTCTTTCTTTTCCTTTTTCTTTATTAGGATCACTATGTGTCTTCTTATACATCATGTCATTGACTTGGTAAATCATGTTTTGGTAGATATTGTAACTGAAGTTTGAACTCTGTTTGGAGAACCTATTTGAGTACTGGACATGAGATTGATCAATATTGTAAAACCTCGCATTTCCCAATAAACGCATCGGTGGCAATATGTAAATAAGCATTCAAGAGCATATTATCATCTTCATGAGTATAACGCTGAGGATTTACCGACGACGTTGGCGTTTGCGTTTCATTACAATCAAAATTTTCTTCGACCACATCATTTGATAAATTAACTTCATTATAATTGAAATCGGAGTTTAACATTTCTAGATAGCCTAAATTGTTGAAATTGGGATTTGGACTATCCATTGAAGAAAGAAAAATGAATTGAGGAAGAGAGATTGAGAGATTGAGAGATTGAGAGAACTTGCAAGAAATTGAGGGAGAAAGAAAAAAAATTGAGAGAGAAAGATGGATTTGAGTATTGGGGTGGATCCCCTTTAATAGGGGATCCACCCCAATTCAGCCGTTGGGAACTCCCAACGGCTCTTTTTGGGGGTTGCGAGCCCCCCAGCCTGGGCTCCCGGGTTGGGCATCAGTTTATGGCGGCTGGGCTCCCAAAATGGCTTTGCCCCTAACATGAATTTTGGGAGCCTAGCCCCCATAAACTGCCTTTGCCCTAACACAACACTCATCTTCATATAGGGGTTTGTAATTCTTGTTATTGCTTGATTTCTCCATAGATCTTTAGGGTTTTAACACTGATTAAAGTAACTTTTGAAGATTCAAAAAAGAAATTTCGCTCAGCGTAAATAAAATTTGATGAATGAAAATAGGAAAAATTTTCGTCAAGAACAACTGAAAATTTAAACAAATTTCGTCCAGAGCGGATGAAAAAACATAATAATTTCAACCGGCTCAGCCGAAATTTATTGTTTTTTCCAGCTTACCCGACTGAAATTTGTTGTCTTCAGCCATCCTAGTTGAAATTTTTTGTCTTTTTCAGTCGACCCAACCGAAAAACCTTTACAAACAAAAACGACCTAAAACCCTAAAATGTTTTTTAAACCATAAAGGAAGACAAGAAAATGTTTTCTTTACCTGAGACATATTATCTTCATTATATATGTCTTTGTTTAAGTCGATATCTTCGTTTAAGTCAATGTCCTCGTTTAAGTCAATGGTTTCGTTTATGTCGATGTCTTCGTTTAAGTCAAAGGATTCTTCTTTCTTGATGTAGGTTGCCTCCTTCTTCATTAATGGTGGTTCCTCATCCATGAGATCTTGAGGCATCATTAAAAGCTTGAAACTAAGACTATAGTGATGGTAAATTTTGCCAGTTTTTTTAATACTAATCGTGATGTTGATAGTAGTGACGATATTAGGGTAGAGTTATTTATGTGAGAGAAAACTACAAGTGGATAGAATATTAAATTTAATATTTATTTTTATCAAAGTCCTTATATTTTAGCACTATTTATTAAATGATCCTTAGATCGACCTCCTTAAACTAATTTGGTAAACGAAGAATAAATGCATAAGTTGACCTTTCTAGCGCACTGTCTTTACTAAAAAATGTTCTTCCTATTGATAGGCCTAAAACAGGTTTATTTCCGCAAGTACACGGGGTCAAGTTATAGTAAATTAGTAAATTCGTGAATCGTCCCAAGGAATAGGTAGGTAACTTCGGATATTGAATGCGATTTTAACCCAATAATCAAGATGTCAATAGCTAACTTAGACTAAAACACACACCCACCCCACTCATAAATTTGATAATTGATTTGCAAGAAATAAGAAAATAAATAAAACTAACTAAACTATCTAAGTGAGAGGTAAGAGGATATCTAAGGTTATAAAATCCCCCGCATAATTTCACTTTATAAAACAAGCACTTAATTACCTAAATCTCTTTTGTATATACTCAGAATCCAATATAATGAACTATTTGGATTCCAGATGATGTTCTAGATAAAATAATTTTATAATTACTAATTCTAATTGTCTTCCTTATAAAGATTCGGATTGCTTAACTATTATTCATCATCTATAAAGGATACTCCATCTAACAACTTAACGAAAGTATGAAATATCTAATTATGAGGCATGAGTAATGGAAAGAAAATCCAATTCATATAGATAAACAATCAATAGACATTAAAGCACATCAAGAGATTTAATTAATCAAGAACAAGTATTACAAAGATCCAAAATGGGTTCATCTACAACCTTAGATTGCTAAGTTAACTATACATGGAATCTAGAGTAACATTCATTGACATTGTAAAATAAATGAAAATACTAAGAAATTAATGGAAAGAAATCACCAAGAATGTTCAAAATCCATATACTCATGTATCTCCATTTTGTCCAAGATTTGCTCCATTTGTGCTCAATAATTTTACTCCAAGAAATCCAAGTAATAGCTATTTTATTGCCACCCAAATAAGAAAAAGAAAGAGAAGGAAGAAATTAGATGTAGCAAGAAGTTGGAAAGAAGAGATGAAAGGGGATAAAGATGATAGAAGAATATGGAAGGAAGAAGGAGAAGACTATTAATGAAAGAATAATAGTGGTAGAGAAGAAGTAGTAATAGTAGTAGTAAGAAGAGGAAGGAGTAGCGAGAAGAAGACTAGCTACTATTACTAATACTAAATGAGAGGGATTGTTCAAGTCTAGAGAGAAATGAGAGAGGTAGAGATTTATTTATAGATGGGTTGATGGCTAGGGTTTTAGGAGTTAATTGGGAGAAAATGAGAGAAAGAGGGTTAAAATAGGAAGTTAGGGTTGCTTTCTACTCAATAATTGGATTCTTATTGGTAGAAAATTGAAAAGGACAAAAAGGAGGGGCTATTAGGTAATTTCGGGGGGTTAAAAGTAGAACAGAAAGACCACGCGTCTTCTGTCCGTTTGGGCATTAATTCCAATGCTGGTTCACCATGTTATCTTGTGCTAGGAGCAGTAGCTGTCGGATTAAAAGGAAAGGAATTAGATGGCCAAGATTAAAAGAAATGATGTGGGACTACGGAAGTTATGTGGCCACGGTCGTATACGATCGTCTGGTTTAAGGAAAACTTCAATACTGAGCGGGTACAGCAAACTAAGATACTCACCCCTTTGGAGTTCGCCACGTCATGTAATATTGTCCCACCAGCCAGAAATGTGACCGACACGATCCCACCGGTCAACATTATTTGACTTCATCTTTGACTTTGCATATTTCCCTCGTCCAGTCTCCGAATTGACTTCCGTTTTGTCCTACGGGCTCGTCTCGGACTCTATTTTTCACCCATGTACTGATCTTGGTCCAATTTCCCAGAATACTGTTGACTCCAAATGACCAAAATATCCTTCATGCATCTATTTTCTCATTTTTAACCGTTTTTCACACCTAACTCTGCAAAAGACACCTAATCAAGAAAGCCACCATTTTATTATAATAAAGACTCGAGACCGACTAACATGGCTAAATTGAACAACTCAGATGGGACGTTTTCATGACCCATCACCTATACCAAAGGCCTTTTTTAACCATCATTATCTTTATTTTCTTTCTTAAGATAAAATGTGGTTTATTGGCGTGGCCAAGAGGGATCTATCGCGTCCGTAGGACACGACGGAAACCTAATACTTCTTAAAGTAAAATCAGATCAGAAGTAGAAAGGGACCAGAGATTTAACCTACCATTAGTATAACCCGAGAAAATGACAATCCTAATTAAAACCTATCATAATCCAATGTTTAAGAACAATTACATAATTATTGATGAAACAAATTTAAATGTAAAAAATACTCATCATGGCAAGTAAAAAATGATTGAAATTCAAAAGGGATAAAATATTTAATTAATTCCAAGATAATACTTTGATAGAGTGATCATGTGGTAACTATGTTTTCTATACTTATCGCTTTCACGTTTCGACGACTTCATCTTCTTATGCTATTGTAAAAATGATTTTTGTATATAGGTTTTCGTGTTTCGACGATTTCATATTCTTGTGCTACTTTTGAAAGGATTTTTGTAAATCGAATTTCTGTGCCCGAGTAAAATATAAAACTTCTAATTCCTTTTCACAATTAGGGGTTGGTGCCTTTCAAAAGATAAAAATAAAGGATCTTTGAGTGAGAGGTCCAATTTTTGGGGGGTAAAACCAAAATAAATCCAACCTTGCCAAAAAATGAGTTTCCAGTCCAAATGTCAGGACAGCTCATTATTTCCTGCTTTTTTTTATCCCCCTCTTGCCCTTGGACGGGCCATGCTGACGTTTCCTGACAAAAAAAAATTGGATGGTAAATAAAATAATTTCTCGTACACAAAACAATTCAAATTTTCAAATTTTTTTGAAAATTCAAACAAAATTTCAAATTCCCGCCCAGCAAACCATCTCTTCCCGGTAAATAAAACAATTTCCCGTACACAAGAAAATTCAAATTTTCAAACGAAATTTCAAATTCCCGCCCAGCAAACCATCTCGTCCCGGTAAATAAAATAATTTCCCATCAATTTTTTTGAAAATTTGAAATTTTCAAACGAAATTTCAAATTCTCGGAACAAAAGTGTCTAGTACAGAAGAAAAATTTCGGTAAATAAAATAATTTCCAGGTTACAAGAAAGTTCCGGGTACAAAAGTGTCTAGTATAGAAGAAAATTTCCGGTAAATAAAATAATTTCCCGGTCATAAAAAAATTCCGGGTACAAAAGTAAATAAAATAATTTCCCGGTCCGTCAAAAAATTTTCAAAAAAACATCGTTTCCCGGGAATTTCTCGGTGGCAATTCCGTAAATTTCTGACCCGTACAGAATCTGATGGACGGGTTGTCAAATTCTTTTTCAGACAAAAAATCGTTTCCCGAGAAAATTTCGATGGCAATTTTGTAATTTTCGATGGCATGAACCGTAAATACTTTTTTTCCAAGGGCCATTTCGTCATTTCTTTTCTTAACCTGACTTTTTGGACCTGCCTGACGCAGCGGAAAACTGATAAAAAGCCTTAGAACTCCGTCTAAAGACTATTGAACCGAAATTGATAAAAAGAATACTAAAAAGACTGAATTTTATTGATTGAATGAATGACTGAAACAACTTCTAAGCCCTCATTATATAGACTTAGGGTTTCCTAATCTTGGTCAAACTCCAATAGAAAATCCTAAAAAATAAAATACTAGAATAGTAGAAATCCTAAACTGAAAACAATTACCAAAAATAGAAAAAAACTAGTAAAAGTCCGTTTTGAGGCCCTAAACGATGGAATTTGCCCCTCAAAGTGGGCTCGTTGTAACGAATGACCGGAACGCTATTTCGCACCATCCCTCAAAATTTCGTCCAATTCCGACACTCGTAGCTTCGATTTTGGCCGTTTTAGTCTGACACCCTTGTATTTGGCCGCTTCGATCTCATCCATGTATTTCTCGGCCAATTCCTCTACATCAGTCTCCTCCACTTGGAAAGAACTCGATCTCGAGTGATTGTTAGGAGAAAGTGGTGTATCTGGATAAAAGGTATAGATATCAGCAACATTAAAAGTATTTGAAATTCCCATGTCTTCAGGAAGATCCACCACATAAGCATTGTCATTGATTTTCTTCAAGATCTTGAATGGACCATACTTCTTAGGTTTCAATTTATTATATGTGCCTGCAGGAACACGCTCTTTTCGTAGGAAAATCATCACTTCATCACCCTCCTTATATACCTTCTTTCGACGATGTTTATCGGCAGATGCTTTGTTCTTAGCGTTAGTCTCCTCGAGGCAAAGTCGCACTTCTTCGTGCATTGTCTGAATTTGCTCGGCCATGTTTTCTGCTGCCATACTAACTCTTATTGCTTTGGGTAATTTCGCTAAATCTACAGCGTGATTAGGAGCTTTCACGTAAACGACAGAAAATGGAGTTCTTCCAGTAGCACTATGCGCTGCATTGTTGTAGGCAAATTCTGCTTGAGGTAATGCATGATCCCATTGTTTGGGTTTATCTCCACAGATACATCGAATCATGTTACCTAAAGTTCGGTTTGTTACCTCTGTCTGTCCATCTGTTTGAGGATGAGCTGTAGTACTTCTGTTTAAAGAAGTGTCGAACATCTTCCATAAGGTGACACAAAAATGGCTAAGAAACTTTGAGTCCCGGTCTGAAGTAATCGATTTGGGTACTCCATGTAGCTTGACAACTTCACGAAAAAAAAATTTTGCTATATGGGTAGCATCCGAAGTCTTCCTACACGCAATAAAGTGAACCATCTTCGAAAACCTATCGACGACCACAAAAACTGAGTCTACTCCCCTTTGTGTACGAGGGAGTCCTAACACAAAATCCATGGATAAATCCTCCCAAATGGTTGCTGGAATGGGAAGAGGCATGTAAAGACCCGTATTTTGTGCCTGACCCTTTGAGACTTGACAAACATAGCACTTCTGAACATAATTCCCCACATCTCTCTTCAACTTTGGCCAGAAATATCGACTGGATAAGCTCAGAACTGTTTTATCTCTTCCGAGATGTGCGTTTAATCCACTAGCGTGTAACTCGCGGATCAAATTTTCCCGTAGGGATGTTTTGGGAATGCATAAGTTGCTGCCCTTAAATAGGTAACCCTCTGAAATAAGATAATCTGCCACAGGTTGATCTTCCTTACACTTAGCCCAGATTTCTTTGAAGTCCTCATCATCTTCGTACAACTCTTTTAATACTTCAAAACCCACAACTTCTTGTGTTAACGTTACCAACAGTGTGGCACGTCTACTAAGTGCATCTGCGACTCTATTCGTTGCTCCAGATTTGTGTCGAATAATAAAGTTGAATTTCTGAATAAAAGTGGCCCACCTGATGTGCATCTTGTCTACTTGTTTCTGACTGTTAATGAATTTCAGGGCCTGATGATCTGACTATAAGACAAACTCATTCTGGTACAAATAAACCTCCTAACGTTGTAAAGCTCGAACTACTGCATAAAACTCCTGGTCATAAGTACTCCACTTTTGCCGGGCTTCATTCAATTTCTCACTAAAGAAGGCTACAGGACGCCTTTCCTGTGATAAAACTGCTCCAATTCCTACCCCACTAGCATCACACTCGACTTCGAAAGGTTTATCAAAGTTGGGTAAGGCTAAGACCGGTGCATTGCATAATTTTTCCTTAATAAGGGAAAAGACTTCGTCTGCTTCGACACCCCAGTCAAACTTTGCTTTCTTCATGCACTCAGTGATAGGTGCCATGATAGTGCTGAAATTCCGAATAAATCGTCAGTAAAAGGTGGCTAATCCATGAAAACTACTTACTTCAGTGACTGTTTTCGGAGTCGGCCGCTCTTGTATAGCCTGTATCTTCTCGTTATCAACATGAATTCCTTCTGAACTTATTACAAAGCCCAGAAATATAAGACTATGTGTGAGGAAAGTACACTTCTTCAGATTCAGGTGTAATTCATTCTCCTGTAGAACCATCAATACTTTTCGGAGGTGTACGAGGTGTTCCGCCTCAGTTTTACTGAAAATAAGGATATCATCGAAATAAACAACAACGAATTTTCCAGTAATACAAGGTTCAAGTACCTGGTTCATCACTCGCATGAAGGTGCTGGGAGCATTGCTAAGACCGAAGGGCATGACCAACCATTCATACAGTCCATCTTTACTTTTGAAAGCCGTTTTCCATTCATCTCCTGGTCGGATTCTGATCTGATGATATCCACTCCTCAAATCAATTTTGGAAAAGATTTGGGAGCCCTCTAATTTATCCAACATATCCTCTAGTCGTGGAATTGGAAAACGGTATTTCATAGTTATTTTGTTGATAGCTCGACTGTCCACACACATTCTCCAACTTCCATCTTTCTTTGGAATCAATAAAGCAGGTTGATGGGTCATGAAAATGTCCCATCTGAGTCGTTTAATTTAGTCGAGTTAGTTCGTTTCGAGTCTTTATTGTAATAAAATGGTTGGTTTTCTTGATTAGGTGTCTTTTGCAGAGTTAGGTGTGAAAAACGGTTAAAAACGAGGAAAAGATGCATGAAGGGTATTTTGGTCATTTGGAATCAAAGACATTCTAGAAATTTGGCCAAGATCAGTGCGTGGTAGAAAAGTAGAGGTCGAGACGAGTCCGTAGGAGAAAACGGAAGTCAATTCGGAGTCCGGATGAGTAAAAAATGCAAAGTTAAAGTCAGGTCAACATTTGGTCAGCTTTCGGTACAATGTCGGGCACTATTCTGGCCAGCGGTATACCTTTGGACACGTGTTGAGACCCGGAGGCCGTTACATCCAGTTCCCGTATTTCCGTTGAGCAGCGAAATAGGACCCTTAGAGCATGATCCCGTACATTCCGTTGCAACTTAGTCCAGTGGTCCCGATCCAACGTTTTAATCTCAGCCTCTCGCTTCCGCGTTCTCAAGATCTGACGGCTTCGGATGGTCTGCTCGTTTGTTCTGATCCCGTGTCACTCGTAGCAACAGAGCTACCGTGCTCCCAAGCACGTGTCTCCCTATAAACACTCCAGATCCGCGTGCTCTAGCATCCGACGGCTGCTGTCCCTCCCGCAACTTAACTCCATGAAACCGGGTACACGTTAACATCCGGATTTCAACCCTTAACCCAGCCGCCATCCAATTTAGGGTTTCTTATATTTTAAGCCCCTAGAATTGCCAAAGTAACCCTCTCTTTTTCACTTTTTACCACTTTAACCCAACAAAAACCCTAACCCTATATAATAACTCTTGATCCTTCATTAAAGCTAGACTTGCAAACCCTCTCAATCCTTCTCCTCTTTCAATCCCCTCTTACCTATTTCTTTCTCTCTTCTCTACTACTAAATCCATTTTCTCTATTATTTTACCATCTTTCTCTACTACTACTTCTTCTCTACCACTATTCTTTCTTCCATTAATAGTCTTCTCCTTCATCCTTCCATATTCTTCTACATCTTTATCCCCTTTCATCTCTTATTTCCAACTTCTTTCTACATCTAATTTCTTCCTTCTCTTTCTTTTTCTTATTTGGGTGAAATAAAATAGCTATTACTTGGAATTCTTGGAGTAAGATTTTTGAGCACAAATGGAGCAAATCTTAGACAAATTGGAGATACATGGGGATATGGAATTTGATTGGTGATTTCTTTCCATTAATTTCTTAGTATTTTTATTTATTTTACAATGTCAATGAATGTTATTCTAGATTCCATGTATAGTTAATTTAGTCATCTAAGGTTGTAAATGAAACCCATTATGGATCTTTATAATACTTGTTCTTGATTAATTAAATCCTTTGATGTGCTTTAATGTCTATTGATTGTTTATCTATATGGATTGGATTTTCTTTCCATTACTCATGCCTCATAATTAGATATTTCATACTTTCGTTAAGTTGTTAGATGGAGTATGCTTTTTAGATGATGAATAATAGTTAAGCAATCCGAATCTCTATAAGGTAGACAATTAGAATTAGTAATTATAAAATTGTTTTATCTAGAACATCATCCGGAATCCAAATAGTTCATTATATTGGATCCCGAGTAAATCAAAAGAGATTTAAGTAATTAAGTGCTTGTTTTATAAAGTGAAATTATGCGGTGGATTTTATAACCTTAGATATCCTCTTACCTCTCACTTAGATAGTTTAGATAGTTTTATTTGTTTTCTTATTTCTTGCAAATCAATTATCAAATTTATGAAGTTGTGTGTGTGTGTTAGTCTAAGTTAGCTGTTGACATTTTGATTATTGGGTTAAACTCGCCGTCCATATCCAAAGTTACCTACCTATTCCTTGGGACGATTTCCCGGTTTACAAATTATACTATAACTTGACCCCGTATACTTGCGGGAAAGACCTATTTTAGGCCTATCACAGGTACAGCACAAAGACTAATGCTCGGGCGGATGAATCCTTTACTGAGTAATTCTTCGATCTTCTCTCTTAAAATCTCATCTTCCTTCGGACTCATACGGTAATGTCTCATATTAGGCAAGCTGGCTCCTGGAATGAAGTCGATATGATGTTGTACGTCCCTAAGAGGTGGTAGCTTTTCAGGTAAATCATCAGCAATGATTTCCTGAAACTCTCCTAGTATTCCCTCAACCTGTTCTGGAATTTGGATTGGCAGCTTATGTACTCCTTCTTCCACTGCTGCTTTAACGACAATGGCATAGACTCCTTGCGCTTCCTTCACATCAGCAAAGACTTCGTCGTCTGACCTGCTCAATGTAAGAAAAAATTCTTTAGATGAGGATTTAGGTGAAATACTTTTAACCTTACTTCCTTGGGGCACCATGAGAATCTTATGTCCCTCCCAATCGAATGTATAAGTGTTGGATCGGCCTCTGAAGGTACAATCGGTGTCCCTTTTCCATGGTCGTCCTAGAAGAACATGACTAGCATCCATATCGGTCACATCACACACGACTTCCTGTTTGTAGTACTTTCCGATAGAGATAGGAACTCGACACGTCTTGACAATTTTCTTAACATGTCCCGGTTCTATCCAACCAATGGTGTATGGTGACGGATTATCTACCACGGGTAACTGTAGATGCTCAACAAGTTTTCTAGAAATGAAATTCTCAAAACTTGCGGAGTCTATGATTAGAGAACACACTTTTCCTTTGATAGTACATTCAGATCGGAAGATCTTTTTCCGTTGGCTACGATCTTCCTTCATTGGTGTGAGTAAGACTGGATGAATCATGCAAGCTACTCGTTCACCTTCCTCTTCGGCACATTCATAACCCTCATAATCTTCACCACCATCTTCGTCTTCTTCCGGAAAACCATCTTCTCTATTCTCTGCCACGACGTTCGCTGACCTTCTGTTCCTTCCTTGGGGACAATTGCTTGACGTGTGGCCGATTTCTTGACAGGAGTAGCACTTAGTCCCACGAAATTTTGTATACGGATTTGGATTGGCTCCTGTGTTAGCTGGGGGTCTCTGATTAGCAGTACTGGAACTGCTTCTTGTCTCGTTTCGTGGGGATTCAGTATTTTCCCCGAGTCCCTTGCTCTTTTCAGCAGTTAATCGAGGTTGTTCGTCTCTTCTGAATCCTGAATTTCGACGATCTTTCTCCCAGGCTTCCGCCTTTAGTGCTAGATTGTACGCGTCCTGGATAGTCCAAACCGTAACCAATCCAATCTTTTCCCTTAGATTAAATTTTAAACCATTCATAAAACGATCCACTAACACGTTATTTCATTCTGTCAATTGTTCCATCCTATTTCTCTGGGCCAATCTTGAAAACTCCTCGTAGTACTCTCCCACCGAACGCAACCCTTGTTTACAATTTTGGTAGATCCTGAACAAGTGTTGTTGATAATCAGGGGGTAAGAACCTCTCCCTCAAGTGTTCTTTCATAGACGGCAAATTCTGGATTGGAGCCTTTCCTTGCCCCTTTCTTTGACGTTGTAATTCATCCCACCAAACCGCAGCACTCCCTTTGAGTCTACAAGCGATAATGTTTACCATCTGTTCGCTAGGAACAGTATAAGACATATCCACTTGTCGCTCCACCTCATGTAGCCAATCAAGGAACTCTTCGATCGGCAAATAGCCACTGAAGATTGGAATTTCCGCCTCGATTTTGTATTCATCGTAATCTCTGCGCGGGTAATGTTGGTTAGGATAATAGTTACCATCACGTTCTTGGTTGCCAGCATATTGTTGAAGTATTTGTGCTCTGCCTTCGTTTCCATTAACAGCTTGGTTGTGGCCGAATCCCTCAACACGTTCTCTGTTAATAGGTTGCCTAGGGTTTATGTTGACATTCAGGTTGTTAATCATCTCCATCATCTGATTTAGTTGATGACCGAAACCGTCAACTTTTACCCACAAAGCATCGTTACCTCGTTCACCGTCGAGGTTTGTGTTTCTAGCTTTGTTCTGCCATTAAGCCAGGAGAATCCTCGCTCTTGATGCCAACTGACGCAACGGAAAACTGATAAAAAGCCTTAGAACTCCGTCTAAAGACTATTGAACCGAAATTGATAACAAGAATACTAAAAAGACTGAATTTTATTGATTGAATGAATGACTGAAACAACTTCTAAGCCCTCATAATATAGACTTAGGGTTTCCTAATCTTGGTCAAACTCCAATAGAAACTCCAAAAAAATAAAATACTAGAATAGTAGAAATCCTAAACTGAAAACAATTACCAAAAATAGAAAAAAAGTAGTAAAAGTCCGTTTTGAGGCCCTAAACGATGGAATTTGCCCCTCAAAGTGGGCCCGTTGTGGCAAAGCCGCAATGAATGACCGGAATGCTATTTCGCACCATCCCTCAAAATTTCGTCCAATTCCGACACTCGTAGCTTCGATTTTGGCCGTTTTAGTCTGTCACCCTTGTATTTGGCCGCTTCGATCTCATCCATGTATTTCTCGGCCAATTCCTCTACATCACTGCCTTTCATTTTTTGGCTAATTAGGATGGGAAACCTATTTCCTCCCTCAGTTTGGATGGTTAACCCAACCCCTCAAAAACAAATTAAGGGTCAGTGCCTTAAATTAAGAAATTGCTTCTCCATATTATTTATAAAACACATAAATATATAATAGTCTGCCAGCTTCATAAAGCTAGAGGATGTGAAAGAGGAGAGAGATGGACCGAAGATGAAGATAAAAGGCAACATAATATGGAGCATTTATAATTGTGGGCGTGCATTGACATTTCAACATTTCGACATGAATTTTGTTCCAAATAGTAGCTCATAATTTAAATACTCTTTATCTAGTTTCTATACTAAATAAAACTAAATCAAATTCGTTGATTGATTATCGATCAATTAAATTATGAAATGTTTCTTACAAGGTAATCACTAAGGTTTTGGGAAATTGGTTGAGATCACACTTTCTATAAAATTATCTACATCATAAATATTTTACTTCTCCCACAAAATGGATGTGACTAAGGTTTATGATTGAATGAACTTAGATTGTACTCTTATTGTTTTGTCTAACGCGAAAATACAAATAATTAACTAAATGAAAGCTAAAAATCTCTTCCACGTGAAAATAATACCTTATAATAATCAACTTTTGACATTTCTTACCAATTTAAAAAAGAAGTAAATACATTTAATAATCCATTCAATAAAATGCTTTCTTCTTGTAAACAAATTTTCACACAACAGAATTTGGTAATGGATGTAGTTGTCTGAGTCTACCATCCAAAAATGAAAACAACTATCTACTAAAGCATACGAACGAATTTATCTATTGGTTTCTCTAACGACCTTTGACGTTTTAACAGCTAACTCTGCTTCTCCATCCAAAAATGTCTTAGGTTAAGTAACTTAGAGATAAGTTCCATAACCTGAAATTCAAGGAAAGATAAAGGGCGAGAATAATCAAATACAAGTTTAAACTAATTGATCGGTATTAGAGTACACCAAGATTAAATGTAAAACTTTCAACTCGTTTTGGGGGTGGTTTTTGTAGACACGAAAACTCCTTTTTATTGTCTTAACAATCCCTTAAGATTATCTCTACTTACAAATAAACTAATGGTATCACTAATAGTATCTCCAACCACTTCTTTAGGGAAGCTGGAAAAACTAATCCTCATAGATCAACCTGGTTGCAGTTTCATTTTAGTTGAAATTCATCATAAATCTTACACCAAATAGATCTAACTTGTCGTAAATTTTTGGAATAGATCAATAGACCGAAGCAAATGATAAATTTGTAAGAAATTACGGTCATTGAAACATTCATATTACTACAATGAATTTATAAGAGTGCATGGGTATATAGACCAAAATAATATTCAAAAAAGGTTTATGATCCAATCTTCCCTAAACATGGATATTTAGTCCTTTTACATTATGGACATAATAACCCATTCTTTATGAGATAACTACCGTCCATGTCTCTCCTACAAAAATCACGGGATTTTTAATTTTCCAGGGTGAACTTGGAATGTTTCTAATGTGGGCGTGATTTAAGAGAATTTAAAGCAGCTAACGTATAAATCCGAAATTGATTTTTCTCTATCTTCTAACCGTTTTGGAAAGCAAATCTATTTCCAAATCAATGCAAAACAAAAATCGTAACCAAATAAATTTTCTCTCTCTTTACAGATTTGGAAACCAAATCAATTTTCTCTCTCTTACTATGTAAATTTTTTCCAATTCAAATCAATTTTCTCTCACTTAACTTTCAGATTTGGAAATAGTATATTTTCTAGGATCAATTTAGCGTGATTTGGGGGTTAATATACAAAACATATATATCACTTTCTCTCACTTAACTTTTAGATTTGGAAATAGTATATTTTTCTAGGAACATTAAAGCAACATATGTTTTCGTTTTTACTCGTACATAAATACACATAGAATACAAATTATGAAACAAATACGTAAATTATGTATTATTTATGACGAGGAAACCATCATTTGTCAAGTATACAACATAATTTATCAAATGTATGTGGGTCTTATTCAATAAATTACACATAATTTCTTTTACATTACAAATAATTTCTTTTATATTACACATCCTTTACATTCTGTTACAAATAAAGTACAAAATCTTCTTTGGTTAAAAAATGGTGCCCATCCATGTACACTACATTAGTTTCGTTGACTCACTTTGATTTGATGATTCTCTTTGAAATTTCATCTGGTATATCAAATCTACACACATAAATACATATACATTAAAGAAAAAAAAATCATATATTGTATTATAAACTACATGTACAGTTTTGTAAATTATGTATAATGTTTGTTAAATTTTGACAACATTTGAAGGTTTTGAGTAGTTTGGTAAACTTATCAAGGCTACTGTTTTGGGTGAAAAGTACACGTAATGGTAAATAAATAATACATAATTTATGTGCACTTATAGCTAAATTATATACATAATGGTAAGAACATGAAGATATACGTAAATTATATATACTTTATTGCAAAGTACACGAGATTTGATAGTAAAGCGAAGTATTTATATTAATGAAATGAGTAATGTTTTGGTGTTAGAGCACCGGTAATGTTCTATAAATTACTCATAATTTACTATAAATTGTGGTAATTTACGATAAAGTACATGTACTGTAAATTTTGTTATGAGTAACCGTACGAAAGAACAAATGTTTCATAAATCCGTACAGATTGAAAACCAGATCTGAAGAAAAAATGGAGAATATCATTAAGCTTAAACTACAAATCTAAAGATATCTGCTATGATGATTGATTGCAATAATGTCAAACTCGAGTTGAAGGATTAAACATCAAGATCAAAAACATAAATGAAATTTTAAAAGAGAGGAAGAAAATAAACATCAAACATTCGATTGATGATTGATAATCTGATCTCACGAAATATCAGAAACAACAGAAGATTAAACATAGATCTAAAGAAATATGATATTATCACTGGATGCAAACATAACATACTAACTTTGAAGGAATTATTGAATAAGGAATAAACATAAAGATCTTAAACAGTTATGAAAATTTTAGGGTTTTAGTTATGAATCATTGAATAATGAATAAACATAAAGATCTTAAGCAGTTATGAAAATTTTAGACAGAGAAAATAAACATCATACATTCGAAGTTATTGAATTAGTAAACAGATCTTATCGATATGTATCATAAATCTGATACGTTTTATAATAGAGCGAAATAATTAGGGTTTTAGTTATAAGAAGAAATATTATTAACAATGGTGTTTATAAAGATTTCGAAAGTATTAAACCTGATAAATGATGAATTTCGACAGCAATATAATGTAGAAGAAGAAGATTTTATGAGTTTAATGGAAGTTTGTCAACTGAATCGGTTTTAGAGAGATCAAATAAAAAGTTTCCGTTACTGAAAATAATGAAGATATCCTTACTTTGAATAGAAACATGATTGGAGATAAATATGAGAGATAAATATGGAAAAAGATATGCGTAGATTTCTAAGGTAAATCAGTTATAAAATATGGAAAGGTTAGATTAGGGATTATGAAATAATATTATTCTAGAGATTTGTGTTTTCTCTGTAGATGAGACCAAATGGACTAGATATCCATTTATATTATTTTTTTTATTTTAAAACCCTTTATAGGATTAGAGATGATTATATCTACTATTAGGACCCGTTTTTTGGGCTATAAGCCCAAAAATTCAATTTATAAACCACAACTCAAAATTTTGACTTCAGACTTATATTGTCTTCACTACCCATGTTTACATATATTTACATAAGAGTGATTAAGACATTCATATTTTTGGAATAGATCAGTAGACCGAAGCAAATGATAAATCTTTAAGAAAATTACCAGGACGAAAGATCTCACCTCATACTGATTTGGTATGTTAAACTGAAACCCTAATATGTTATAAAGAAAACCCCCAAGCTATGTTTTCTCTTCCAATACTTTGACTCACGTCTCTAACTGCCTACATTGAACAAATAGGAATACCTTATATCAAATACATAGTTATATCAAGTGAAGGTAGAAGAATATACGAGATTAGTATAAATGAAATAATTATGTAATTGATTTGATATAAAAAAACGAAAAGATACACCCGACTATGAGATAACTTTTGAAACTAATCTTTCACCTTCTTCTTCCTTCTTCATTTGTACTTATTTGTCTCTCTAAAACTATGTCAATTCTTCTCCTTTTGAGGCCTTTTGCATCTTTGGTTTCTTTTACCGATACGAACGTTGTTGAAATCACTATGTTTGGCTTTGACAGAGCCCGATAAGTTTCGTATGTGTAAGATTTTTGTTTGTCCATATATTGACCACGTAATACAGCGTTGTCTAATTCTTATTTTCTTTTGCACCGAGGTTGTACCGAAATCACTTTCAAGGCAGTGGCCTCCATACCATGACACATCAAACTTCGTTCTTGATTTCTTCCGAGTGATAATACTTTTCATTGATCCAACTCTATATTTCCAACAACAATTGAACTTTTTGTCAAAAGATGAAATTGTTTCCAAAACCAGTCAATAGATTTCTTTTTTCTTTTTAGCTCTATCTTCATTGGATAGCAGTGTAAATATTGCATGATCTCATTTTGCTCTATCTAATTGAACTTTCTTGAGCCTGGTTTACTCATATATGGATTGAAAAGTTTGAAGATTTTTAATGCCCCTAGTTGACTCTGCAATGGATATTCATTAGAACCACTATCAGAAACAAGATCAAAATTATAGCCATCAATTATACTTGTTTCTCTTCAAGTCTTCCCCATGATCTCCAAACACTAACAGAGGCCATCGAGAAACAGAGATCTAGAGAGAGAAAAACACGCATAGAGAACGAAACTCTACCAAGAGAGAACCTACGGTGAAAGAGGGAGAGTAGTTTCTTTTTGTTAGTTTTGATTATATTAAATTTTCGTTTTTGGCAATAAGTTTTTTAAATTAAAAATATAATAAATGATGAGTTGACACTTAGAGATATCTCAAGAGGCATCGTTTCTAGAGTGTCCTCTTGAGATATCTCTATTCAGCAACCACCAAGTCACTTTTAAGATTTAAGTTAAATTTTGCATTGGAGATGATATTGTGAAAAAAAAAACTCTAGAAGGCTTATGTCGCACTCCGAGCTTCTAAGATTGAGTGTTGCATTGGAAATGAGCATCTCCAATGCAAGACTCAAGAAAAACTCTAAAAATCCTATGTGTCAAGTGTGAAAAATGGATCTCTAAATAGTCTCTTTGCTATTTGGCCATTTAGAGATACTCTATTGCAAAACCTTCTCCAATGCAACACTCAAGAGAAACTCTAAAAACCTATATTTTGGTTTAAAACTAATTGATTTTCTTATGTGGCACTTAGAGGTCATCAAACCTATATTTTGGCGCGTCTAGGACGCGTCTGGGATATCCCAGTCCAACACGGACTAGGAGTCCTTGACTTATACGTCTCAGATATCCCAATGCGTCTAGGACGCGTCTGGGATATCCCAGTCCGAGACAGACAAGGAAGTCTGAGACAAACGCGTCTAGGACGCGTCTGGAAAATCGTAGACCCTAGACGCATCTAAGATGCGTCTAGAGCGACTGGACGCGCCTAAAATGCATCTGGAAGCTACCAGATGCACCTAGGATGCGACTGGAGCATCCAGATGCGTCTAAGACGCGTCTGGAACGCGTCAGGAGGCATCTCATTCGAGATACCTATGCCGTCTAAGCACAGAAGCGTCCAGGACGCGACTGTGTTGCACCAAGGCATCTTGCACCGTGCATCCGAGATGGCCTACGTGTTGTCCCAACCCGAGACACATCTAGGACGCGTCCGACTGTTTCAACACCTCTCGGACCTGGAGTCTGAGAGGGTGCACTGAAGACCTGATGGTTTGGACGTGTCTAGGATGCATCCTAGGCATTCCATCTGAGATGCCTATGATCTGTCCTAGGTCAGAAGTGTCTAAGACGCGACTGACCTGTCTGGAACGTGTCTAGCTAGGGTATGACACGTCTGATTGAGGGACAGAGCGCGATAGGAACGTGCTGCCCCTAGGTCCGGACTATGCCTAGGGTGAGCCGAGACAAGTCAAGGGTTGACCCGAAACCAGTCAATGGACTTTGACCAGGGTTGACTTGGGTCTTTTCGAGTTTGACTCGAGGTCTTTTGGGTATTGACCCGAATGAGACTTTTTCAAATCTTTTTTCCCGGTTCCAAGCATATTGTCCCGACATGATCCGGGCCATCGGAGGGCCCAAACTGAGTTTTTCCTTGAATCGATTTTGGAAATCGTTAAGGAAGAAACATAATGCGCCATTAGTCCGAATTTTACGAAAATAGACTTTAGAGCCCATTAGACATAGAGATTTCACAATTCTCCACGATTAGCTATACGAAATATAGCGAACCTAGAAACGAGTCTAGGTTACATATTTTATTTTAAATTATGAATGTCATTATATTGTATTTATAAATGTATCTTATTGCATAGATTAGTATGCCTTTAGATAAGTAATTGAGTCTAGTTTCTAAGCACAAGTGTGTGTGCCCGAATAATACGTAGAGTATAGGGTCTTAGAATCCATTGATGAACCGGACGATGAGATCATGGTTCAAGTGGGAGTAATCAATGGAGGTTCAAGGATATGAATCTAAACGAACCATAGGTGAACAAGAAATAACCTAAAAGATGAGATCTTTTAGGGGCTATAATTAGATTTAATAAATCATTACGCAAACCCACATAAACTTTTACGTAATAAATCATGAATGTTTATGCTAGACTTCACAGTAACGCAACTTGATAAATTACGTAATAGTCTCAAAAAGAATTTTAAGTAGAGCCTACCCAGATTAAGACACCTGTTGAGTCCTTGTTCGTTAATGGTGGGTCTGCCAAAGCAGGGTGCTATCTTTTAGCTCGGGACAATACGGGTGGATCTATGAAGAGGTCTACATGTCTAAATGGTTATTCTCAACGAGTCAGTAAAAGGGTTTTGGGTTTCGGGGCTAAAGTACAATTTGAAACTTAAGTGTGAAATTTGTCAACTAAGAATCATAAGAGTATGATTAGTAAAATGTTACTCACCCAGGACGACGAGTTAAGTACAGTGCCCAAGTACGCTTAACCTCGAAGGAATGGGATCTTGAAATTATATTATCCTTAGGGGACAATAAATCTAGAATAATATAGGCAAATTAAGAATTATGTCAGGATACAAAGTTTAAGTGACTTTTGCGTTTCTTACATGTAGTTTAATTACGACAACCAAAGAATCCTTCAACATCTGTTTGCTTCTAGAGAAAAAAAAAGTTAAATGGAGATAACTTCATTTTTGAGAACGGAATCTAGGACTCGTTCTCAGATCCGAAAACAAGGCAGACATCTTAGACACACCTATTCCATAATCTCTGAAGATTCAACTAATCAAGAGAATGAGCTGGAAAAAAAAATCTTCGGAAAAAGTCCGAACCCGGAACATGCCTGATGAGACATGAAAATGTCCCATCTGAATCTCTTAACTCGGACTAGTTAGTCCGTTTCAAGCGGTTACTCTCATGATATGCTTGTTTTTCCTACTCAGGTATCTTTTATGAAATTAAGCTCGAAAAATGGATAAAATCGAGAGAAAGACACTCCTGAGGGCATTTGGTCATTTGAGAATTATGGTATTCTGGCTATGTGGTCAAATTTGGTGGTCGAGTGAAATGTAGAGTCCAAGACGAACCCAACGGTGAAAACGGAAGTCAAATCGGTGCCTGGATGAGGAAGTTAGACCAAGTCAAAATGCGGGTCAAAGTTAGTTGACTAGTGAAGCAAATAATTCCATAGACGCGTAGCGCAATTCCAGAACAGTAACATGAGATTTCGGTACACTATGGGGCTCTGCTGGTACACTCTCGGGATGGATAAGAAGTTGAGATCCAATACATCTGGAACAGGTTGCTACGATGACCCAGGGCATTCTATCCCTTCATCTCTGCACCCTCCTTCATCAAACGGCAGAGAATATTTCCATGCACATGGGTTCATTTTAGAGCGTATTGCAGCTTATTAACTTGCACCATGATACACCATTACAACTCCATGTTGACAACCAAGCATCCCACGTTGACAACTAATTAATTCCCATATTGGTATCAGCATACTATTAGTTCCCATATTTATGGGAAATTTGTTTTATCTTTTTCTCTCTCAACTCTATTGATTTGCAGAGAGAGAGAGAGAGCTGGAAATTTGGACGTGAACAGAGAGGGAAAGAAAATGCGTGAACAGTAGGCAAGGGCCGATCTTGAGTTTTTGGTGGCCCTAAGCGAACTCAGATTTTGAGGCCCTTGAGCCTCTTTAAAAAAACTTTTTAAATGTGGTATGCCATCCAAGTAAAATGGATGACAATATTATTTTTTAGAGACCAATTTTAAACTAGGGGTTATATAAGAATCGAGCGACAACTCAATGAGTAAAAAATAGTGAAAATATTACTTCTTAGAGACCAATTTTCATATGGTACGTTAACATGATATATTTGAGTTGGCTCGCTACATAGTTGAAAGCTTAAAAAGCTACCAATTAAGGGCAAGTTTTGTTTTCTCCTTTGTTTTAATCATTTCTTTAACCCTCCTGATACATTGTAGCGGGAGTTCAATTTTTTCCAATACATATGTTGTGGTAATGTTCTTATAATACTTTATGTTTTCTTTTCATTACAGTACTTGTTTGGGTATAGTGTGAAATTTAAAGGACAAAGGTGGGCACCCAACAAGAAAAATCAAATAACAAAGAGAATAGCTTTGCCCTTTTAGCGGTATAGATGACTAATTTGCTTGAATTAATGAATCGTGTGGGTCTCACGTTACTATTGTTCAGCAACTAAAGAATGTTGGCTTCCCAATCCCGTAAATTGTTGCCCATTTGATAAACAAAAGTTGAGTTGGGGGCCCTTAACTAGTATTGTAATAGGTTTGGCCCGTGATTAATGCTCAAGAGAAGATTAGAGGTTGGGGCCCCTAAATTTGGTGGCCCAAAGCGAGGCTCGCTTTGGGCCCAGGGCCGGCGTGACAGTAGGGTGAATTATTTTGAAAGAAATTTTTAAGAGTTAATTCCTATATAGTTTATGGCCCCCAAATTTCTGTAAATTCAAATATGGCCCCTATTTTCATGGAAATGAACTGGTCTGTTCTTCAACAGACCAGAATTCCGGCGAAGGGAAACCCCTTCGCCGGATTTTCTAGAAGAAGATCAAAAATCGACTTCATATGGTTCAGAAGATCAAGGATCGTTGATGATTTATAATCGGTTTCATACGGTTAGGTTCATATTAAGAGATGAAATATTAATTTGATTTCTTTGGATTCCTGGGTCTTAAAATCCTAAAATCAAGATTTAGGGTATTTTAAATTAAATCGAATAACAAATCAGTTACTTTAACCCAGATTGGATATCTTTGTTGATTGAATATCTCTGTTGATTTGGTCAACTATTTGTGATCAAACTTCGGTTTATTTGTAAGAGGTTTGTAAGATGTCAATGAAATCAAATCTATTTCACTATATTTTATGAATTTTTTTAATTTGTTTTATCATATTTAGTTTCCCTGAATTTAGTGTATAAATTTCTAAGAATACTCTCTATCTTTTTGTGTTCTTCCTCATCTTCCTGGTTTGTTTTCCAGAAGATTCTTTGTTACTCTCTCACCCTTATTTCTCAGTCATGATATGTTAACCTTGTTAAGATGGTAGTAGATGAATTTTTCTTTTTGGGTTTGTTTGAAGTTTTTGTTCATGATTTCCTTGCCGTCGTCGAGTTCAGCGATCCCGATTGCCTTCGTAGTTTCCCGCCAACTGTAAAAGACATAGCACATGTCTCCTGTGTAGAACTTGTTCCTTTTGAATGCTACACGCGTCCCTACACGTGTCCTTACACTTGCTCTCCCACTTTGGTCGATTATTACAACTTAATGGGCTTGGCGATATATTCTGGGCCCAACTCACTTACCTGCCTTTTGGCCTATATGAGTCACTTTTTGGGGCATTCTTTTGATCCAGGAATTTCTTCTCGAGCGTGGGCCTTATTCGTGTTGGGCAGACCATTCGACCCTGGTTGATTGTTTAGTTCTACCTACCAAGATACTATTAAAGCTGATTGCTTCTCTTCTGTAAAGGGATACATCTCTTTAGTTGCTCTTCGAAATGGAAATGTTCTTTACTTGTCATGGAATACAAATCTAGTAACACTCTCTCCACCTTTAGTAGCCATGCTACTTCTTTTAACTGGTTCAATCCAGTCTTTCGACTTGAATTGGATCAGCAACCCTAAATACCAGGTATCCAAATTTTCTTCCTTTGGTAGACATTTGGGTATTATTTCTCTATCGAGAGAAGTCTGGAGGGTAAACTTGGAGTCTCGATTCCGAACTCTGGAATTTTTATATCTTCTCTGAAGATGATAATTTCCTATATCACCCTACATGGGAGTTGTTCGTTTTTGTGTTTTTGGGACATGTATGGATAGATCAGTTTCGAAGTCTTAAGGAAATGGGCTGGTTTCGTGGGATCTCATGCTCGACTATGGATGAGTTACAATGGACCCAAACTTTGCTGATTATTTATCCGTTGAGTTCTGTTGCTTCATATCCTCCTGTGAATGATGGTTGGACTACTAGATACTACATAGTTAGTCCGACGGCTTATCGTATAACCAAGAGGGTTACATTGAGGAGAATTAATTTCAAGTTGTATCTTTCAGCTTTTATCTCCTTTGTTGTAACTTTGTTTTCCCTTCTGTAAACGCTTGTTATATAAATAATACCATGTTTACCGTTGTCTTAAAAAAAGCAAGACTATAATGAGCCATCAAGTGTGGCATGTGGAGATGGGTAATTCCATCAAGTGTGGCATGTGCCAATGGCGTATACACCACTTAATTTATGAGAAAACTAGAAACTGGGGTCTATATCAGTAATATTTTGGCAAAAAGGGTCAACATGGAATACCACATATTATTGGGTGTCTATATCAAATTAACCCACAAACAAACACTACGTGTGGCGGTGTGGGTGGGTTTCCTAATCCTACTGAAAATCTGTTATCAAATTAACCCACATACAAACTTGTTATTGTAATCCATCTTGCCTTTGCCTTATATATCAGTGAAGTTATTAGATTTCAAAAAAAAAGTACGGTTTGTGTCTGTGAGTTCTTCTTCATCTCTCTCATACTACTTCCCATCGAGCTAAAATAGACCGGATCCTACAACGGGTTACACATAAGAGAGGTACCTGGATCGGAGAGATTTGAATAGTGGGAGCTGAGTTATAGATGGATATGATCCAGTCTAAAGATGCTCAAAAGATAGAAAGAATCGGGCTTGAAAGAGAAGTCCGAAAAAGTAAAAATCCACTTTAAAGGAGCAACCAGGGATTCCCTTAAAGGTAATTCCCCGGCCGGCCTAATTAAAGAGGTGGGCCGGACAGAGCAAGCTCATTAAGGGCTGCTCTGGCCGGCCATACCATGGGGAAACCCTAATTAGGGTTTTCCCCATATTAAGAGTTCAAGTTAGTTTAAACATTAATCCTTGCTTATCTTTTCTGAAGGGAGTTTTAGGATTCTCTATTTGAGTGGGACTCTACTAAATTAATGCCTATATAAAGCCTCATTATGAATTCAGAAAAGGTGTGGAATTTTCTCTGAGATAATCAATTCTCTCACACATAAAAGAGAGAAAAGATAAAAGAGAAAAAGCTCCCATTCTATCTTTCTAGTCAAGAAGAAAGTTTATTCTCAACCTTCCATCAAAGTTCTAGTAGACATTAAGGACGGGAGATCAAGTTATACTACTCCGTGTCTCAAGTAGAAGAGCGACAATTGGAGCTCTGAATCTTCTCACGCGATTGGAAAGGTTCGAGAGAAAAATTGCGATAAAGGTTAGTTTTTCTGATTCTAGTTCTTATCAGTTCATGTATAGATCCTGGACAACTTGGTGTTAAGCATTAGATGTTTGAGATTTCGCTACCAACACTAGTTAGTGTATTAGATACACAAAAAACCCAACAGACTTCCCATCAAGAAGCGTTGTAGGAAGTCGATAAGCATATAAGCAGCATATTGGAAAGCATCATACCAATATTTTTTAGGGACAAAAGCTTGAAAACAAAACGTGTTACCCATCTCTGTGAGTTGCCTATTTTTCCTGTCAGCTCTACCATTCTGCTGAGGGGTATAGGGACATGATATTCTAATAAGAATACCATTGTCATCCAAATAACCTTTGAAATCATTTTTAGTCAATTCTGGTGCACCATCACACTGAAAAACTTTACCTTAGTAGATAATAGGTTCTCATAGGCAGCCTTACATCTCTTAAAGCAGGTAAGACTATCACTCCTAAGCTTCATAGGATAGATACACAAAAATCGACTATAATCATGCAAGAAGAGAATATAGTATCTAAAACCAGTAGAAGAAGCAATTGGAGCTGGACCCTAGATATCACAGTGAATGAGATGAAGTGGTGCTGGGGTCAGACTAGATGATAATTCACAGTGAATTAGAAGGGCATTCCATTCCATTTGCTGAGGGAAAAATCAATCAATCTTAGAACTTAAGTTTTAAATGACATTTTACTAAGACTAGAACGGTATTGAATCTACTAACAACTTCTAGATATTTTATATGTCTGCTTGATTAAGGAAACGAATGCCAAAACGAGAGAAAACACATAATATTTTTTCTGTCTCTATTGTCTGTTCGAAATTTCGAGTTTAGTGAATTTTCACTCATCTTAGTAGTTGGTTCACAAGGCATTCTTCTGTTGTGTCTTCGAAATTTCGAGTTCAACGAATTTTCACCCGTCTTAGTAGTTGGTTCACAAGGCATTCTCCAATGATGGATCTCCTGATTTTTGCTGATTAGGTTTTGTTACTCTTTCACCCTGAGGGTGGAGAGGAACTTGCATTTGAGGAACTTGCATCTGGGGAACTTACATCACCTCTCCAGCTGAGGGCATGGTCCAGGATGGCCTAACCTGATTAAAACATGCCTGGGCCCGAGTCTGGGATGGGCCAGCTCATGCTCATGTGTTTCAGTCAAATCGGAGCCATAGGCTAGTCGGTCCTGGGACGGAGCTGCAAACACTAGGGGTGATCCCCGTCATATCATCACTCTGATCAAGAATCGAATATCAAGAAAAAGCTCTCTCTAGTCCCCCTTCCGTTCCTTCTCATGTTTTAGGAAAGTTATCACTAGGTTTTAAATTTTCGACTAGCATTGCCAATTAGCTCATCAAATTTGGGTAAGTTGTTGTGTTATGGGATGTTTGCAGGGTGTCTAGAGTCTGCGTTCTTCTAAAGTTGAACAACTCCTTAAGAATCGATTATCAAACGTATCGTCAGTCGCCATTGAAACATTCTAGAACCCAAATAAACCTTTGTCAGGTGGTAGAGTACGAGGAGAATGGGTAGTTAAAGGTTGTGTTTGATAGTAATTGGGAGAAAAGAAAAAAAAAAGAGAAACATTTACTTTGAGAAATATTTATTCTGGGAATCATTTTCTCCATTCATCTGTTTGGTAAGCCAAGGGAAAAAAGAAAGATTGTTTCTCATTTTTCCACTTTCCACCATTTGGTTCATTAGGACAAAACATTATATTTTAATGTCTCCATTTATCTTATAAGCATGTAGATAGATGTTAAATCGTTTTAGTTTCATTTGAAGTTGCTTAAGAGACAGGTTGAGGAAAAAAGAGATTTTTATAGAAAGAGAAGTTATTGATTTTTAAAAGAAAAAAACGTCTAATTTTCAAATATTTATAATGTCCTAAGCCAAACTAATCAGAGTTTAAACTGATTAAGTCTGTTTATCTTGGTTTAAATTGTCCATTTGACCAATTAAAAAAAATAATATAATTAAACACGTTACCAGATTTTAAAATCTTCGTTGAAAAAAAGAATTGGAAACCAACAAAATATTATTTCATACTAATTTATGTCATAGAAACGGTCAGTTTAGCTTAAGTCGAAGTAAAATCAAATCATTTAAAAAGTTTATTTCGACAAGAAATTTTTTGGTTTTGCTCGGTTCAGTTTCAGTTGGTCGATTCATAATTTTTGCTCATCCTTTAATAAAATATACTCACATTTAATATTATTTTATAATTTTATAAGCTACTGTTTTCTATTTAATATTGTAAATATATAATCTAATGCAAAAGTGAGCATGATCCTTATTCTTCACTTGATTTTTTAATATTGTAAATATATCGATATGACTTTCTCTTTCTAGGAGTAATTGCTTCTCAGGTAAAACTCGGGTAACAAATTTCCTACTTTTGGAGAAAGTTTGGAAAAAAACTGTCACATGACTTTTAACTTTCCCCTCCCTACAGTACATACCAAACATAAGAAAAATTCAGATTTTACAAAAAATGTCTCTTTTTTCTCCGGAAAAAAAGATCTATCAAACACAGCGAAAGACTCATCTTTACAGGCATTGCTAGTGTACACCTGATTTCGTTTAACTAGGGGTGGCAATTTGGTCCGAACCGGTGGGTTTTTACCCGAACCCGCCCCTAATGGAACAGGTTTTACCGCCCCGTTTATTAAGTGGGGTGGTAATGGTATGAAGATAAAACCATTTACCGGGTTCGGAGCGGGTTTGGGATTAGATAGTAAAACTCGCCCCGCCCCGATTAAATATGTTATGTATTATATATACAATAGGTTTCTAAAACTTTTTATCTTTTATCATCAATTTAACTATTTTATATTTTATATTATGTAATAAGTTGTAGTGTTTATAGTTAATAAAACCGAATTGTTATGAAATTTTGTTTATAATATCTATATTTTTTTTATTAATATAACTTATTTGAAATAAAAATATGAAATTTATGTTTAAATCCGACCCGCCTCGCACCGTTTCATATTAAACGGGGCGGGGCGGGTCGGTAATGGTTAAGTAATTTTTAATCGGGGCGGGTATGGTAATTGAATACCCACCCTAGGGGTGGTAATCGGTCCGGACGGGCGGGAAACAGACACTAACTCAACCGGTCCGGGCGGAACGGACACGAGTCCTAAGTGTCCACTCGGACATCCGGACAAAACGGGCGGACATTTCGGATTTTTCTCCAACAAAGTGCCCGTCCGTGATCGTTTTGATAGTCGGGCAAACCAGGTATCGATCGGGCGGACACCGGTCACTAATGAACAAATAAAGAAACTTTTATTCGAAATTTAAAATGTTTAGTCGCTAAATACAACTTTTTAAAACTCCCACTTTACAATTCTAAAAAGTAAATGAATTCAAAATCGCAAGATAAACATTGAGATTTCTCATGGATTATGATCGGTTTCAATGCTTCTTCTCATGGATTACGACCGGTTTATTGTGGATTCTCGGGTTATTGATGAGATACTGAGATTTTGGAGGAGATAGAGACTAAAGAAGTACAACGACGAAGACAAAATCAATCATATAGGCGGACGGGTATAACGGGTAGGATAAACGGACGGGTGTGGGCGGGTTCGGTCGGGCGGACGATATAAGCGGGTGGACTCGATCGGACCACCGGGTAAAGACCTATGCCCGCGTCCGTCCGCTTAAGGTCTTTCGGTCGGGCAGGTACGGACCGATTCAGGCATCGGACGGTCACAGACCCTTCGGACTCGGACGGTCGTGGGCGGGTTCCGGGTCAAAATCCCACCCCTAACCCACCCCGATTAACTATTGGGGTGTGAACGGTAAAACCCGTTTACTAACGGGGCGGACTTGAGAAAGAGATAACCCGTCCCAAACCCGGTCCGTTGACATCCCTACGTTTAACTAAAGAGTAGTGAGAAACTTTTCTACAAAAAAAAAAAAAAAAAAAAAAGAAAGAGTAGTGAGAAACAAGGGCGGAGTCAGGGCTACCCATGCCTATAGTTGTATAGATCGAAGATTCAAAGATTGTAGGTAAGAAATGTTTCTTCCCTCTTCTATTTTATTCTTATTAAAGCTTCTACTACTTCAATTTTTATTCTTATTAAATCTCTACTAGTTCATTGTTAATGTTACTGTTAGTGATTTTTATAGATTGAACTAGTAATTTAGGTTATTTGTTTTATTGAATTTTAATTCACTGTCTAATGTCTATTACTTCCATGTTAGGGTTACTAATGTTGATAGTTTGTGCTACTAATTTAGACTATTTTGGTGATTATTTTTTATTAATTCATTGTCCATTACTAATTTTGAGTTTTGAAATCCTACTTTGGGGAAATTCTAATTTGGTGACATTCTAATTTGGTGACATTCTAATTTGGCGAAATTCTAGTTTGACACTGCTAAGGAGATGGAGTTTCTCTGAAAGCCGTCCTGTGGGTATGGTTTGTATCACTACTCTCTCTCTCTCTATATATATATATCTGTGGAATTCTTCTTCACCTTCTATATATCTATTTATATTCTATCTATGGAGCTGCAAACAAAAAACATATCCACTACGAATACTATCTTTAAAGCATTTGTGAGACGTTTGAAGTGCTGGTTTCTTCGTAGCAACGGGGCGAGCGCAATGATAATCCTGCCAGATGATATCATCTTCAACATCCTCTTGAGATGTCCTGTGAAATCTCTAGTTCGGTTCAGATGTGTATCCAAATTTTGGTTTGACCTAATCACAAACCCTAATTTTATAAAGATCCAACTAGATTACTCTATCCAAAACGACAAATTTAATCTATTGCTGACTGATTCCAGACTAAATGGCGATTTTTACTCAATTGCTTATGATCCATCATCATCATCATTCTGTTTTGATCAACAAGAAGTGATCTTTAAGCTGTTTTCGGGAGCTAAAATTGTTGGTTCTTGTAATGGCTTGCTTTGCATAGTAAGTACATGTTGTTTCGAGTATCTTATTCTTTTGAATCTCTCTACTACTGAATACAAGGTAATTCCATCTCCACCATTACTCCATGATGAAGCAACTTCATGCTTATATTGCTTTGGTTACGATCATGTGATTGATGACTACAAATTGATAACTTTTGTGAGATTATATCAACTTAATGTTTGTAAAGTGCAAGTCTATACTTTAGGATCAAATTCATGGCGCACCAATCAATCCATTATTCCATATGATCTTGATTTTACCTGGAATAGTCACCTCCCTGTGGTTTTAAATGGATTTTTTCATTGGTTTCTTTCACCTTACAAGTTCATATTTTCCTTCGACATTGTCAAAGAGATATTCTATGAGTTACCATTACCTGCTAACTATAACTTCTCAGCTGAGCTGTTGCTGACCAATGTAAGTGTGTTGAGAGGAAGCCTTTGCTTACTCAAAAATCTTAACAAGAATGGCATTGAATTGTGGGTGATGAAAGAGTATGGAGTGGTTGAATCCTGGACTAAAATGTTTATTACCTCACCCACAAATGTTTATTACTCGAATCCCATAGAATTATCCAAGAATGGAGAAATCTTATTGGATATTCATGAAGGTGATATTTACGAAGATGATTATACTGAATACAGGTTATATATGTTAGTTTCGTCTGATGCAGAGCCTCAAGGTAGACTCGTTAAAGTGGACCGTACTTTTCGTAAGGACCGTACTTTTCGTAAGGAAGCTCAAACGATTTACGTGGATAGCCTAGTTTCTCTTAACTCTCGTACTTACATGGGAAATAATATGAAACTTTGTGAAAAAAAGAAATGTTCTAGAAGATATTAAAGGGGGAAACAAGGTACGCATGCAGGCACAAGTGTTGGGATGGCTATTATCTTGTAACAGAAAATAAACATTTATTTATATTTTACATTCAATGTTTTTTTTTTCCTGTGCGAACTCATTTATTTATATTTTTCATTCAATGTTCTTTTTCCTGTGTGAACTCATTTATTTATATTTTACATTCAATGTTTTTTTTTCCTGTTTGAACTCACTAGGTATAGCCCGTGCCGTAGGCACGGTAAAAACAAATTTTTTTATGATCTTCATCATCCATTGAATGATATTAATAAAACACATGAGATGATTATGAGATCTTCATACCTTACATTGCAAATAAGGATATAAAAATACCACTAATATCCAAAAGGATTGAACTTCTAGTACATTAGTTGATAAGATTATACCAGTCAAAGCTAATACTATTCCATGGCCAAAAAGATTGAACTTACCCGGCATTAGTCGTTCTTTGGACAAACATTGGATGATTCCATGGCAAAATTTGGCAGGTCTATACCTATACCCTAACTACTATTTCCCATCACGTGACTCTTTTCTTGAGCAAGAGCGAAGGAACTTGTTAATCTTTCGATTCAGAGTCTTATGTCCCATGCCTTGGCTTTTTCAAATATTTTTCTACAATTGGTTCCTTGAGTCTTGAACAACCTCTCCATAACAACTGGTAGGTTAAGTTATCTCACTTAACTAATATAAGAATTTCCTTATTCAATTGGTAAGTGTCAAGCGTGATTTTGATCTACTTGTACAATTCTATCATAGTTCTGCATCATCACCACCCAACCCAGAAGAAGAAAAAACACCATATGAACACATTTTTAAACTGATATGAATATATCGCTCTCGACAATGAAATTGTTAGTGATAGTATTCTTACGTGTATATAACATCAGGATCTTTAATTAAAGTGTCATTACCGGGAGAAAAGCAGTAGCAGAAAATGCTCACAAGGTACTCTTTGTAAATGGAAAAGCATTATGTCTTTGACCTGCAGGACAAAGTATAAACATTAGAGAAGCTTAAGCATAATTTTGTATTTAAAATAATTTCAAAAGTTCCATTCTACAGATTTCTTAGTTGTTATGTTAGATTTTCCTTGCTCTTTATAGTTTTAAACAAAGAGTTCTGAATGTATATCTGAAGGGACGAACACTACTGAGAAACAAATTTGGCCAATGAAATCCAAGCAAAATAATACACAAAATAAGATCTTTTACATTCTTTCAGATAAATGTACCAAGACCTTGAATACTTTCATAATACACAAAATAAGATCTAGAAGCTGAGGTTCCTTCTATATTTTTATTTGCTTGTATGTGGTTTTGAAGTTGTATTTGAAATACTTGTTCTTATTTGATACTTTCATACAGATTTATGTCCTGTCTGATTTGCTGTCATTTGCTATACGGGTCCTAGAAAATGGCATGGTTTCATTTTCCTATTCTCTTCAACAATTATTTTTTTGCAAGTGCAGGCCTATGCTTCTTATATGAAGGGGAACCTACTCTTTGACCTTGATCGCAATTGGGACACTGCACTAATGAATTTCCAAAGTGCCAGGTGCATTAATTTGTTAGACTTATTTTTGCTGCTGCTAGTTCACATATCAATGTTCTCTAAATAGATAAGAATGACAGGGCTGTTTACGAGGAACTTGGAAAGTGTGGTGACCTCGAAAATCAAGTATCGTGCCGTGAACGTGTTGAAGAGTTGGAACCCAGCATCCGCTACTGCCTACACAAAGCCGGTGAATCAAATATACAAATATCTGAGCTTTTGGATATTGGAAAGATGGAAGGACCTGCATTGGACCTCTTTAAAGCTAAGCTAGAGGTATTATTGTTTGTGAGCTGATTTTTTCCCTTGTCAACACTAAGCTTGCATGAACTGTATTCTGTTTTTAGTAATTGAATTTCTCTTCAATATTCACATGATAAAATTAGCTTCTTCCTGCCTTAGCCGCCAAATATGTCAATCAAACTTCATTGATCTTTATCCAACTATGTGAAGCCCAAAAACTAAAGCTCCTATCTCGAAACCTGTAATTTTGTTTACTTACTTAAAATGACTTGAATTGGATTGTTATTGTACAAGTAACAATTATTGAGTGCATAAGTTAGTATGATGAGTTCCCCTTTCATCCAATATATGAGTCTAACACTAACCATTTTCGGATCTGATTAGATTCAATTGAACCTGGACATTTTATTGCATTTTCAGAAATCAGTACTAAACCACCATAATCAAACCATAAAAAGATGGTCACTGGACAGGTTACCAGATACTAAAATGAGCCAGAGAATGGAAAAATCACTTATAGCTTTCACGACATTATATCAAGCTTAGGATTTTTTCCTTAGAAGGTGTTTGATCTCAAGTTGTTTTCCGTTCGGCAGATATCTGGTATTTGAAAGACAGCGATTAAAGTTAGGAAATTAAGGTTTTTCTTAGTATGCATCAACTTACCCTACCATGAGCAGCCACAACACAAAGCATTTCCGAGATGATTCCTAGGGGAAGAACTGCTTCTAACTAGAATTTTATTGATTCTCAAAGCTCTTCGGATGTCTTATACGAACATCCGCGAACCTAAAACGAACCAAAAAAGTATATCTCTCACCTTCAAATTCATGTAAATGAAGGATACAACAAATGTAGAAAAAAAATAATAAAATCATATCAATGGAGGATATAGTTACTTAATCAAACAAATCTGCAATATATAATATGAATGAGACTTTGTATGGCTGCAATTTTGATAAAAGAAAAAACATACCTATTAAGCTTCTTTCTTCGTGCTATTTCATGGAACACAAAATAGTTTGAATCAAACACAGAAAAAAAAAAGTTAAACAACATTATAATTTTCTTAAAATCATTTAATAACAGAGTTTGATATGAAGGTAAGGACAACCGAGAGTTTTGGACGAGGAAAGTGCAGATACACAGGTTAATCATCAGTCTTATCTTTCTATCTTTTTTTTTTGAAAACTATCTTATCTTTCTATCTTATCGCTTACAAAACTCATATAAAACTTGGGAATGAGGCCAGGTACTTCATCTAACAAATAAACTTCCATTCTTGAGTTTTTGTTCAATGACTTCTGCTTTGGGTTTACTTTGTCTATTGAATTTTATTACAGGTAGCTTATATTCTGGATCAAGCTAAACCTTTGGAAAGCGAGATGCTTCAACGCATTAAGCAGCAAGGACTTCATATCACCCCTCGAATTCTCATTGTAAGTCTATATCGTTATTATACCGTGTATATGAACCTTGTTAATTATATATATATATATATATATATATATATATATATATATATGTCTTTCTTTGTCTGATCGACTAAATCATCATTTGATGCTCAATTTTTCTGATTAATTCAGGTGATAAGACTGCTACCCGATGCAGTAGGTACTACTTGCGGCCAACGTCTTGAGAAAGTTTTTGGAACAGAGCATACTCACATTCTCCAAGTTTCTTTCAGAACTGAAAAGGGGATTGTTCGTAATTGGATCTCGAGGTTTGAAGTATGGCCTTACTTGGAGGCATACACTGAGGTAATTAATTATTTTTATCTATCGACGATGGCTTTCACATAACCCGAATTTCAAGTTTCTAACAGTTCTTTCTCGTGGGTTCTTAGGATGTCGCAAATGAGTCGGAAAATTATACTTAATATGATTATCCAATGGACGTGTCAGATTGTAACAATTCTTTCAAGTTTCTAACAGTTTCTCATGAAACTGAGCTGGGGTTTCCTATGTACTTGTGTTTGTCTTCAGATATTAGTGCGCAAGAAGCGTTTACCAAAGCCATAGGGGCTGGTCTAGAGTATAGGTGGGACAGATTGAAGTTTCACTATTCGAGCTACCAAGGGGTCGGAAATATTTTAACATAACTCTAGATCCTAAGCAGCTTGCCTAAATCCAGATTCAAGTGGTGAAAGTACTTCTTTAACCGCATTAAGTGAATTAAAGAAAGACTCTACGGGATCATTAACAGACACCATTTACCCAAACCTAATTTTAAGCAATTCTAATGCAAAAATTACCATTTTTCGCAAATCATTCTTTTTCCCATCAAGAAAACAACTAAATCACGTTAACCAATTCATTCTACCACTGCTTCCACCAGAAAAATAAAAAAAATGAATTGAAATGATTACCGGAAAATATTACCGTGAAGGCATGTCTAGCTTAGCATCCCATGAGTTGCAGAGTGCTTTGCAAAACTAACCTAGTGTATCAAAACGATTCACTTCCATTCCCTTCTTTATCCCCATCACCACCAATGATAGGGACAACTATATACAACATATTTGGCGATTCCGCCATCTTTGATTTGTTCTCAAAACTTGAAACTGCAAGATTTAAGTAATTAATGCAGATCGAAGACTTATCGCGCACTAAAATGAAGAAGATTAAGGTCCTATCTTCATAGTTGGTTATGGAGAATTCTCCATTCATCTATAAATCTCCATAACCAAAAATCAAAATCAATGTTACTTACTTTGATCTCAACTTACCTTTAATTATGAAGAAGATTAGGATCTGTATTGGTTCTTCTATTATCATCTTAAAAAATTCTTTAATCATCTCGACTAATACTACTATCATTAATTTTGTTTCCTTCAAAACAACTTTTCTTTCCCACATTCTAGTTGAGTAATTTTATCAAACATCTTAACACCAATTTCTGATTCACAAGTTTTAATATGTAAAAACATCTTGTGAAACTTTGCTTGTCATTGGATGGGTAAATTGTCACCACCACTATCATTTAAGAAGAACAAGTGGAAAATGGGGATAGAAAGAAGGAACAGAAGAAGATGAAGAATTGAGAGGAACTAAGAAATAAAAAGAAAAAGTATAGCAGAAAAAGGATTTCTAACTGTTTGATGAGCTTTTCACCGTTATCTTCTTTGTTGATTCCAGATACTTGAATTCTCCATAAGGATTAATGGTTGTTGATTCGGACTTTTTGAATTCCTCGTGAAAATTTCGACACAGTTCTCTCTATCGGGCAAAATCTATGGAATAGAAAAATGTTTCACAAGAGACAAGTACAAAAGAGTAAAACGGAAGGCACCTAAATCACTTTCTCTCTCCTAATTACTCACGAATTCACTAAGGAGTTTACTTGTGTAATGAATGATGAAGCACCAAGTTCTTGGAGGAACGCCATCGGACGGGAAGGGAGATGATGGATTTTGGTGTTCCGCCGTGTACGCTGAAGCGGGCAGCAACAGTAGCGTTGGATAACATGAATGGTCAGGATCCACCTTAGATTAGAGATAGGATCCTCCTCATTTTTTTGCATCCTAGTCAAATGTCCACATCCTTGTCCAAGTAAGCAGAAGGTTGCATTTATTTTGTCCTAGTCAACAAAACAAGCTCTGTTTTGTTATATAGATTTATTTATATTTTTCATTCAATTTTGAAATCCTACTTTGGGGGCATTCTAATTTGGCGAAATTCTAGTTTAAGGAGATGGAGTTTCTCTGAAACACGTCCTGTAGGTATGATTTGTATCAGTACTCTCTCTCTCTCTCTATAGTCTATATATATATATATATATATATATAGGTCTGCGGAATTCTTCTTCACCTTCTATAAAGCATATCCAGTACGAATACTATCTTTAAAGCATTTGTAAGATGTTTGAAGTGCTGGGTTCTTCGTAGCAGCGGGGCAAGCGCAATGATAATCCTTCAAGTGTTGGGGATGCTATCTTTAAAGCATTCGATGTTTTTTTCCTGTGGCATGACCTCATGTTGTCCTTTTTTGTGGTTAGATGTTTCTTTAATGTTTATCCCATATAAATATATATAAGTCAATAACTGTTTTTTCATTGCCAACATATATGTCTCACCAAAAATAGTGGGGTTACAAACTTACAATAATTTTCTCACATGTTTCTAAGTGTCACTTAAGATTTTAAGATTGAGTCTTGCATTGGAGATGCTCTAAGGTTGTGTTTGTTTCTTAAAAAAAATATAGATCTAAAATCTGAATTATTGCCCTATTCAAATTTCATATGCTTGTTTTTTATTTTTATAAAAATCTGAAAAATGAGCTAAACGGGCTTGTCATCTGAATGGCCTGAACAAAACCCATATTTTTGAGATTCCAGAACAAGTCTAA
This sequence comes from Eschscholzia californica, assembly GCF_041429995.1. Lineage (NCBI taxonomy): Eukaryota > Viridiplantae > Streptophyta > Magnoliopsida > Ranunculales > Papaveraceae > Eschscholzia > Eschscholzia californica. The sequence continues at coordinate 43,856,274 of NW_028238198.1, forward strand.
AGCTAACGTGAAACCATCTCAAATATGGCAATTGACGAACATTCCCCTCTTTTAATGTGAAATCCATTCCTAATCTCTCAAAAGAATAAATTCTCTTTGGTAAAAAAAATCCATTAATATTTTCTAGTGTTCAGCTCCGTATTACATTTCTTAAAACTATCTACCCTAATGAAAACATAAAAGTAACCTTGAGAATCAATCTACGGTGCCGTTTGTTTTTTCAAATTTTCAGATCTGAAATCTGAATTGGAACCAATTCAGATTTCAGATGTTTGTTTTTTAATTTTACCCTAATCTGAAATTTTAACTGAAATTAATATATGTCTGAATTGGCTGAATAAATGCCCCAACATTTCAGACTTCAAAACAAGTCTGAAAAATTTGTCCAATATCTGAATATATGCAAAAGACATTTACACCCTTGTTAAAACTTAAAATACATAACTATATCTCTCTTCTTCACCACCTCCACCACCACCACCACAACCACCAGCCCCCAACTGAACCACCACCACCAGCCCCGAACTGAACCACCACCACCACCAAAAGACCCGAACTGAACCACCACCACAACCACCAGACCCGAACTGAACCACCACCACCAAACCGAACTGAACCACCACCACCAAACCGAACTGAACCACCACCACCGATAGACCCAAACTGAACCACCACCACCACCACCAGACTCGAACTGAATCACCACCACCACTAGACTCGAACTAAACCACCACCACCAGATCTAAACACCGCCAGATGTGAACAACACCATACCCGAAAACGAACAAGACCCGAACACCACCACTCGCAGCAGCAACACCACCACCAGTCCTAACACCACCAGTCCTAACACCACCAGATCCGAACATCACTAAACGAATCCAACCAAACCCCAACACCACCACCACCAAAAAATCAGCACCCACAAACCAATATTTGGTTAGAGAGAGGGGGGAGAGACAGAGATGGAGAGAGATCTTGTCGTGGAGAGAGATAGAGAGAGGGAGAGATAAATCGCTAGAGAGAGAGAGAGAGATCGCTGGAGAGAGAGAGAGTGGTTTATGGGTTTAGGGTTTTTTTTTTATTAGAGATAATAAAGGTAGGGTTTTGTTTTATTTTTATTAGAGAGAAAAAAAAGTTGGGTTTTGTAAAATTAAGATTTTATGTTAAAACTATTAAATAGGAGTATAAAAGTAAAATTGTTGATTCAGACAAAAAATTCAGATTTAAAAAAACAAACATCAAACTTACAAAATAATTCAGCCAATTCAGATTCAGCCAATTCAGATTCAGCCAATTCTGATTCAGGCGTATAAAAAAAAAAACAAACAGCACCGACCTCTCTCTCTAAAACTGAAACGATTTTTCTCTTTCCCTATCTCTAAATTGAACGATGAAAAGAAATAATTAAGGAGATCGTTGATTTTTATTTTCTGATATAGGTGAAATTGTCGATTCCCAAAATCACCAACAAGGTATTCTTGGAATTTCCAAAATCTTGGAATTTTCATCATATAAGAGTTTGAAAAAGCAAGATGACTTAACCTAAAATAAAATTTCATTAGTTCGCAAATTTTTTGCAATGCTTTGTAGAGGTTTTGCGATGGTCTAGAAAGCATTACAAACAAGGCCACAATGGCTTGCGAACCTTTGCAATACTTTGTGATGATCCAAAAAGTGGTCATCTGTTGACTGAGGTCAACGAGTCAACAGAAGACTAAAAGTTCAGCGGATCAACGCGCGTCAAGTCAACAGGAAGGTCGAATTCGAAGGAGGTGTGCCATTCAAGGCCAGAATTAGGGGGTCGGCACGATTATCCTAGGCACCTTAAACCTACCCTTACTCAAATACAACTAGGTCTGCCTTAGGGTTCGTGAGAAGGATAGGGAGCTCAAAAGAGGAAAAATCTCCTAAAGTATCTATCAACTCCGAAAGATGTCTATCGAGGATCTTGAAACAGAAGACCTCCTAATCCAAGATACGATAACTTTAAAGAGAAACCCTAAATCTCTTAATTATCAAAGAATAATCTCAATTATTTCAATCTAACTTTTGTTCACCTACTCTAACCAAGTAATAACACATTTTACATATTATGATGTTGTTAAAATCTATCAAATGCTAGAGAAAATTGAAAATTACTTTAATTTAATGTAAGCAACACAAAAAGTATGTTATATATAAGTATGTTGTTGAAATCAAGTAGATAAACAATTAAACTTTTGTTCACCTACTCTAACTAAGTCATAACACATGCCACACATATAATGCTAATAAAATCAATAAAATGCTATACAAATATAGAAAAAGCTATAAAACTATAGAAAATGTAAGAAAAAAAACATATCCGTTTACAGACATATTTTTAATGAAAACAAGATTATAGTGATTGATGTGGCGTGAAAATGCCACATTTAGGTCACTTAACTTTGATGAGTTAGTTCTTTTCGGGTTTTATTTCTAATTATTTATGTGTTTTTATTGTTAGGTATATATTTGGAGATACACATGTAAATCGGAATAAAGGGAGCGAATTGTCACTATCATTTCATGTGCGCAAAACGAGAGAAAATATTTCAAGCAAATCAAATGACAAGAGGAGTCAATGACGAGTCTGACGGTGAAAACGGAAGACAAATCGGAGTTCGGACGGAAAAATTATTGGAGATGGAAGCAAAAGTCGTCTCTTGAAATTAGATTTGTAGAGAGCAAGTATGAAGGCACCCTCCTTGTTTCTTAGGAAAAGCCCAAGTCCAGATCAAGCCCACAAAAGAAAAGAAGAAGAACAAGATAAAGAGAAATTTATGAGCACCCTCTCTTTGGTCCAAGTCAAAATGGTCTAAGACTTAGTCAAGTTTGACTAAGTCTAGGGTTGTGTATACACAAGTGAGAGAAAGGGGTCAAGGGGACCTATCTACTATTCATCTTCTTCACCAAGCAAGAAAAGAGAGAAAAATAGGAGGCAAGAGAGTTCTTGAGAGTTAAGGTTCTTCATCAAGAGAGTTTGAAGGAGAGAACAAGAAATAAGGAAGAAGGAGGGCCGGCCAAGCATAGGCCGACCAGCACACTATGCCGGCCTAGCTTAGCCGACCGAGCAGCAGCTCGGGCTGCTCTAGAGAACTCGGGACAGGCAAACAACCGCTCGGTCCTGCAGCTCGGATGTGCAAGGAGCAGCACGGTCTAGCACGCAGCGGCATGTCACAACCCACATGATTGGAGCATAAAACAACAGCTAAGTGGGCCGGATAGCAACTACCAGAGAGCACCACAACAGCCCAGACAACACCTTCCTTAGCAGCCCAAACAACACACATGTTACGGGCTGCATTGTACATAGTTGGAGCATCTCTTTGGCCCAGCCCAAGGAGAATTCTAGAGATGGCATGGAGATATTTTGAGAGAGTTTTCTAGAGATACTTGGAGCCCAAGTAATCTAGAGATTTCCATAGCCATTAGATGGGTTACATGTGGGTAAATCCCAACCGTCCATTGTATATAGGAACTAGTATAAATAGGGGATCACCCCTCATTTGTAAAGCATCCAAGTAAGGATTCAAAGCAATAGTGTGAGAGTTGAGTGACTTGGGAAACGTGCCCAAAAGCCTTCTTGTATACAAAGAGTTCTTAGTAATAAAGATCAAAGTTCTCTTTAGTTGGTGCACACTTTGGAAGCTTATCTTTCTTGGGTCTTTGCCTATTTAGTCAAGGTTACTTAGGCATTTGGGAAGGTTAAGGCTTAGACTTGTACTTAGGAGGAAGCTAAGTCAAGTGCCGCAAGGTGCTAAAGTAGGAGCGAAAACTTTACCCCGTGACAGTTGGTATCAGAGCCACGTCGGAACTATGTCAAGCGAAGTGGAGAACGTTACTCTGCCCGAGCCAAGAAAGGAAGGGCGGTCCAAGACCAAGGGTGGTAAGTCTGCAGAAAGGGACGCTTCCATGGAGGCAAGGTTAGAGCAACTAGAGACCAAGTTTGACATGCTGCTGGGACGTGTCGAGAAGGTTGAAGAATCCTTTCCTGACCTTAGTGAGGGGGTAGAAAAGGTGATGGGTAGTCAGAATGAGGCTATAGCCAATCTTGAGAAGTCTCTTGAGACTACCGTGGAGGTGCTCAAGAGGGAAATGGCAGCTATAGCCAGACCTTCCACTGCGGTTGAAAGGATACATGCTCAGTTTGAGGAGTTCAAGACCCAGATTGCTCTGCTAGAGAGAAGGCCGTGGCGAATGGCGGAGGACCCTCAACTAGGGATGGACCAAGGGTCAAGGTGCCTGACCCTGAGAGCTTTACTGGAGCTAGGAATGCCAAAGAGGTTGACAACTTCATATGGCATATGGAGCAGTACTTCAAGGCTATTTACCTTGAGGACCCATAATCCATGGTGAGCACAGCAGTCATGTACCTGAAGGGAGATGCCTTAACATGGTGGCGACGCAAATCAGGCGAAGTCGAGAAGGGACTCTGCAGGATGGACTCTTGGGAAGACTTCAAAAAGGAATTTAAAGCGCAATTCTTCCCGGAGAATGTTGAGTATCAGGCTCGTGACAGGCTGATGAATCTCAAGCATACAGGTAGCATCACCGACTATGTTAAACAATTCAATACCCTTATGCTTGATATAACCCACATGACCGAAGAAGACCGACTTTACTTCTTTCTCCATGGTCTCAAACCCTGGGCTGCAACCGAGCTACGTAGAAGAGGGGTTGAAGACCTACCCACCGCCCTTTGTACTGTAGAGAAGCTTGATGACTATACGTATAGGTCTGACCAAAGTGCCAAGACCAAACCATCTAAGGGCAACCAGGGCAAAAGTGGGGGAGAAAGCAAGCAATCACCGAGGGACACCCGTAGAGATGCCCCTAAGGAGGGTCAGAAGGGCCCAAGGGACTGGAAGGGCAAGTGGAAGACGGCAGATCGTCCAAAGAAATGCTTCTTATGCACAGGAGACCACATGTCATACGAATGTCCCATGAGAGCTAAACTCAATTCTCTCTTGGCCGAATCGGATGAGAGCCAAGAAGAGCCACACATTGGTTCTATTAGTCTCAATGCTCTCAAGGGAACCCAACCCACCAAACTCAGGAAAGGAAGGAGTCTTATGTATGTTGACATCTGAGGGGCCTAGAAAGGTTACCCTAAATAAGTCTACACCCGCAAGTGCACGGGTGTCAAGTTGTAATAATTTCCGGTAAGACCGGTTCGTTCCTCAGAGACTAAGTGAAATCTATTCTAAAACTGGGAAGTAATAAGGTTTTTCAAATGTTTTGATTTTGGTTTTAAAATGAATGAAATATTAAAATAAAATTACAGAAAGAAAATAATTACAAATGATACAAGGAACTCAAATGGGGGAGAGCCTAGAGTTTTCTGAATCCATCCATATAATCAATTCTAACGACAATTTAATTTGGTCTAATTCGATGGTTCTTTGTATAACTCAGGTTTTCAGTCCATGGACGGTCTAAAAACCCGGAAGATATTATCGTTAAAATAATAAAAACTGTAATAAATTTATCATTAGAATAATCATTAAAACTTCATCTAAAACCCTAGATAGGAAAATTAGTTACTCATAGGCATTATGTAAAAAGAATTGGAAAATAAAGTAAAGAATCGGAGAGAAAACACCTTTTTCGTTTTTTTTTCTTCTGCGCAGCCAAACAGGACCTCAGGGAAAATTATTTTCTCATCTTCCCGGAAACGATTTCCAGGTGAGAAAATAATTTTCCTTCCCTGGTTTTTCTTCTCCTTTTCTGTTTTCTCTTTATTTCTCTTTCTATACTGTTTTCTCTTTCTCTTTTCTCTCTTTCTCTTTTCTTTCTCTTTCTCTCTCTATATCTCTACTAATCTGATTTATAAAACAAAGATAAGAGGAAGAAGATTCAATAACTAATGATGTTCTGTTTACTCAACCAATACCCTCTCTCTCTCACAAAGATAAAAAGATAATGACAAGTCTAAATCCTCTCTGGTTTTCTCTTAGTAAACTTTGAGGAGTTGATTAACAAGAAAAGAATAAAAAGATGAAGAAGATAATGATAACTCTTTCTCTGTTATTTTCTTTCCCTCACTACAAATCTCTCTTCCTCTCACTATTGATGTTTTCTTTCTCTCACTAAAATAAAAACAGAAGAATGAGATGAAGATGATGATGATGGTAATCACTCTCTCTCTAATAATTTCTGGTTTTGTTGAGCTACCAAGAGGATGAACCCCCCGGCTGAGATGGTGATTTTTTTGACCCCAAACCGAGATTCCTTTAAATAAAACCAATCAAATCTTCATCTCTGTTTTTTATCCAAACCGAGACCGAGTTCCAGCTATCTATATTTCCATTTCTATGAAGTTTCTAAAAGCTCCTTTAATTTCTTTCTCTTTTCTTTTCAAGATCTCTCTATAAGAAGAGATTTCTGTTTCAATCTCTTTCTAAAATTGTTGTCTTGAATCAGGGGAAGAAACCTCAAGTTTCCATCTTCTAAATTTCATTCCTTCTCTGTTATAAGTTTGTTTCCTTCCCTCTCTAATAATATTCTTAAGTCTTAACTAATTTGAATGGAAAGAGAGAGAAACAGGAAATAAGAGATAAAGCCATAAAGGATTTAAACTGTTGACAGAAATCGTGGGATTGACCAACCGGTTAAAGTACTCGTGTGAGCTGTCAAAGCTAACGATACAGTGCATCGCGATGTACGTTTGGGAAACTATATCACCGTTTGATCCAATAACGTGCTTCTCATAACCGTCAGATCGCCGAAGGAGCACTGAAGCCTGGACGCGCTTGAGTACCGCACCATGCTCCAGGTAAGTCCAGAGCGCCCTCCATGAAGCCCGAAGATGTACCACACAAACCTGCTGCCGTCAGATTGCACCGTGTCATCCTGATAGATTTGCGCCACGTGTCCTGTAGCTGACTTGGTCAACTGAGTTTGACCCCAACTTTGACCCATCCTAGTTTTCGCATCCGGACTCCGATTTGACTTCCGTTTTCTCCTACGGACTCGTCATGGACCCCTCTTCTCATCCGAGCATCAACATTATCCAAAATTACCATGATACCCTTGTCACCAAATGACCAAAATGCCCCTCAATTGTGTCTTTCTCCTGATTTTAGCATTTTTTCGCACCGACTCCGTAAAAGACACCTGGAAAAGAGAAACAAGTAATTCATGAGAGTAACTGCTCGAAATAGACTAACAAGCCCAAATTAAGAGATTCAAATGAGGCATCTTCATGACTCATCAACATCCTACTTGGTGGGAAAGCTACTAGGGCCATGACCGATTGTGGAGCCACAGATAATTTCATAGTCCCAGATGAGGCCAGGAGATTGGGACTTAAGTATGAAGGAGACGCGAGTAAGATGAAGGCTGTAAACTCGCCTCCTAAGACCGTGCATGGAGTAGCACGGAACGTACCACTAAAGATTGGTACCTGGAGTGGTACTGTGGACTTCATGGTAGCAGACATGGATGACTTCAAGGTTGTCCTTGGGTTGGATTTCATGGAGCATGCCAAAGCAACCATTACCCCTTACTTGAATGTTGTAAGCATCCATGATGAGAAGTCACTATGTATGGTACCTGCCGTTCAGACAAAGGCAAAGGGAGGATCTCTTTCAGCTATACAGCTTAGCAGGGGACTTGCCAAAGGAGAAGAGACATTCCTTGCCACACTTAAGGCAGAACCTGATGGGGCTGAAGAACCAGTCCCTACTGAAGTTCAAGCTGTCCTTGAGGAGTACAAGGACATTATGCCAGATGAGCTGCCAAAGAAGCTTCCACCAAGGAGAGAGGTGGACCATGAGATCGAGTTGGAGCCTGGGTCTAAGCCACCTGCCTTGGCCCCTTACAGGATGGCACCTCCTGAGTTGGCAGAGTTGAGGAAGCAACTCAAGGAACTACTTGATGCAGGATTCATCCAGCCTTCCAAATCACCTTATGGGGCGCCAGTGCTCTTTCAGAAGAAATACGATGGGAGTTTACGTTTATGCATCGACTACCGGGCACTGAACAAGGTGACAGTAAAAAACAAATATCCTATCCCACGGGTGGAGGACTTGTTTGATCAATTAGGTGGTGCAAGGATCTTTTCGAAGTTGGACTTGAGGTCATGCTACTATCAGGTATGAATAGCCGAAGGAGATGAGCCCAAGACCACTTGTGTCACCAGGTATGGAGCTTATGAATTTCTAGTTATGCCCTTTGGTTTTACAAATTCTCCTGCCACATTCTGCACCCTCATGAACAAGGTATTCCATCCTTACTTAGACAAATTCGTAGTTGTTTACCTTGATGATATAGTAATATATAGTCATACCATGGAGGAGCACCTTAAGCACCTACGAATTGTCTTTCAAGTACTAAGGGAGAACTCTCTCTATGTCAAAAGAGAAAAGTGTTCCTTTGCTTCCACCAAGGTTGCCTTCCTTGGTCATTGGATAGGAGAAGGGAGAATATGGATTGATGAGAAGAAAATACAAGCCATTCAAGGTTGGGAGGAGCCAACCAAAGTGACCCAACTAAGGTCCTTCTTGGGGCTTGTTAACTATTACCGGCAGTTCATCGAGGGATATTCCAAAAAAGCTGCCCCACTCACTGATCTTCTAAAGAAGAACCAAGCTTGGTTTTGGACTGATAAATGCCATGCTGCCTTTGATGATCTAAAGCAAGCTGTTATGAAAGAACCTGTACTTAGCTTGCCAGATCATACTAGACCTTACGAGGTTTATACAGATGCTTCTGACTTTGCTATTGGAGGTGTTCTTATGCAGGATGGTCACCCGATTGCATATGAAAGTCGGAAGCTTAACGATACGGAGCGACGCTACACGGTCCAAGAGAAAGAGATGACAGCTGTGGTGCACTGCTTAAGGACATAGAGGCACTATCTTCTGGGAAACTTCTTCACATTGTACACTGACAATGTTGCCACAAGCTACTTCCAGACCCAGAAGAAACTAAGTCCTAAGCAAGCAAGGTGGCAAGACTTTGTGGCCGAGTTCGACATGAAGATGGAATATAAGCCAGGCCGCACCAACCATGTTGCTGATGCACTAAGTCAAAAGGCAGAGCTAGCATCCTCAAGGCTTTGTGCAATAGTCAGTCAACCCGACACTTTATACTTGGACCGGATACGGGAGGGACTCCAACACGACTCCCATGCACAAAAGCTAATGCAGGCCGCTCGTGAAAGGAAGACCAATAAGTTCTGGGTGGATAATGGTCTTCTCTTTGCAAAAAGGAACAGGCTTTATGTGCCAAAGTACGGGGACCTTCGTCGGACACTCCTAAGGGAATGTCATGATACTAGATGGGCAGGACATCCAGGCCAGAGGAGGACTATGGCATTACTCGAGCTGAGATACTATTGGCCAAAGATGTTGGAGGATGAGGAATCCTATGTGAGAACCTGCCTCATATGCCAGCAGGATAAAGTGGAGCAGAAGAAGGCGGCAGGACTATTGGAGCCACTTCCTATAGCAGAGAAGCCTTGGGCAAGTGTCTCTTTGGACTTCATTTCTTCCTTACCCAAAGTTGATGGGTTAGGTTACATACTTGTGGTGGTTGACAGGTTCACCAAGTATGCTACCTTCATTGCTGCACCTACCGACTGCACTGCCGAACAAGCCGCAAGGTTATTTGTGAAGCATGTAGTCAAATATTGGGGTATACCTGCCAACATTGTTAGTGATCGGGACCCAAGGTTCACTGGAAAATTTTGGACGGAGATATTCAAGCTACTTGGGTCGGAGCTATCTTTTTTTACGAGTTTCCATCCACAAACAGATGGTCAGACAGAACGTGTCAATGCACTTTTAGAGCTATACTTAAGGCACTTCGTCACAGCAAACCAAAGGAACTGGTGTAGGGATTTAAACCCTTATACTAGTGTTTATAGCGGAAATAAGACATCTAATGTCTACACTAGTATTCCCAGGATCACATGCAAAACTAAATTTTAAACTAATGGAGATAGTAGATTACCTTAATCGCTTTTCCCTCGAACTAATTGAATTGATTAAAGAAGACCAAGAGCTTCAAGTGTAGCTCCTCTACTTGGGACACGAGCAATCAACTTGATCTCCCACCTTGTTGTATAGCTACCACACCAATGGTGGTTGGAAACAAGAACACCTTCTTCTTTGACTAGATAGATAGTTAATGGGAATTAGCTCACTTTCTCCTCTCTACTTGATGTGGTAGAGTAAGAAAGCTTAGAGAGAAATTCCACACCTTATTCTCTGCCCTAAGAGTTTTTATATAGAACCCTAATAAGAATCCACCTCCTTTTAGGTTTCCCAAAACACCCTTTAGAATAAGATTTAGGGAAATAGTCGAAAATAGCAACTATTGATATTTTCTCAATTCCCTAAGGAGGAGGTGTTCAAACACCACGAAAATTGTCAGATATAATGTTTATTATATCAGAAATTAACCCTCCAAAATTCAGCCCAATCCGAGTCCTAGAAGTACCCGAACCGGTCTAGGCCCAAAAACCCTGTTTTTGTCCTTTTTGTACTATCTTTGCCTAATTCCTTTTTAGGCCTATGAGATATGTTTATGGGACACACCCATGATTATATCTCACTCCCACTAGTCATATCCTAGATCAATTTATCACTCTTACGTGTAACCCGTTGTAGGATCCGATCGAAGTTAGCCGCGAATTACTTCGTTATTCGACGATCGTAGTTGGTCTCTAGCTACAACTCTACGATCCCTAAATCAATCGGACTTGATGATCTTCCACATCAATTATCCTATCCGACAAATTGTTCGCATTGTCACCTTGGTCGAAGGACATCTCCTTCAACTCCTTCAGACTCCCACTTGGACTTGGAACAAGTGCAATGCCTCGATTCCCGTGTCAATTTAGTATCCCATCTGATACGTCACGTCATTCAGACTTTCTTGATATCCGAGTACAACTGTAAAAGACAAACGATTAACTTTTAATCCGTTTGAGCGCGGCCACGCATTTTCAGTTGCTACTCATCAAGTGGCCTTGAGACACTTTGTACCTAATGTGATTGGGGTGACACAATCCATTCTTGCGCTCCACTTAACTTCATGTCTATCCTGTCCTTCCCAGTATCCGTCTCTATAACCTACTTTTACGGCGCGGCGTTTGACGGAACCAAAGTCGGACATTCCTTTCATAAGATGAATGGAGCACTCATGTTTTGAGGAATCTCTCCAATTGTCTTTATGAGAAGTATTGACGTTCATCACGAGTGATGTACTTCTCATTTGAGGGTTATCCAGTGTATAAACCTTTTACACACCCACGTAGTCGAATAGAATATACTATTCCTATAGCCCATGAAACTGCGCTATCCCATCGACTCCCGTGCTAGTCTTCGTGAGTCATTGTTGTCCATGCAATGACCTGGACCAGGGTTTCGATAATAAATATTCCAAGTTCACTTAATAGGGTTTCATTCATCAGATCACGTATCTGACAAACCTATTCGGAATTTTTTATCATCAATGGACTGTCGTTTAAATACTAAACCAAATTTAGACGACTTGTGAAATAACTTTATTATTTCTGATAACGAGAGTTGTAAATCTGAGCCTCTTCCGTAAAACTCTTTTTACCCACTCAGTTTTACTTGTCGAGGTTTAAAATTATACCTCATGCCTTAGACTGTGTATGAATCTCAAACTATGTCTTAGGTGACAGTTTAGTTTGACTACCGTGGTAGTCGATTTTAAACTTTGCTTATTATCAATTAATTTGAAGATTGCTATCTTCAACCTTGATAATATCTAGTAATCTTTTACTAGAGTTAAGGCCTTTAATTCTTTGTGTAGTATTTGCAACAGTTCCCGGCTTAAAACACTTTTAGCCTACTTTCCTTCCATGTCTGGAAGTTTGCTACGATGACATGTTCAACTTTTGTACTACTTCATCCTTTAGCCTTCTAGGATGTTTCTATGTAGTGTTTCGGTTTTCAACTCCGAATTTGGATATTCAAATGCTAATCATATCCAATATGATTGACTTTATGTATTCGAACATAAATCTCCCTCTCATGCTTGTTTGCTACATCGGTGTCTTTTCAAACTCCGATTTAGCAACGTTCTTAGTCATGAGTTTTTGGGTCGAAATTCTTTTAGACTTTCCGAGTCTTAGATTTTCTGTTTCGGATCTCAAGCATCTCAGCGTACTGAGTCTCTCCAATCCTATCATCCTTTTGATCTATGCTTATAGATCTTCAAATGCCCAAAATGGCATTTCATCCTTGTGTGAGGTCTTTTTATCGAGTCAGTGTGTTCACTGTTACACAACATCTTATGTCGTACTCAATCTTTTGTATGTACTCAGCATACGGACCCGGAAGGTTTGTTTACTCCCACTTACCTTCTTGAAATTTCGTGATTCAAGATTTTCTTCATTCCTCAGGAATCAAACTTCTTTGATTGCCTTTTTGAATCGAAGATTCTAACTCTTGCGTGCTTTTAATCCGTCGATAGATTTCTGAAGCATGCCTATGGACATAACTTGATTGGAAGAATCTTATTCTTCTTGTCTAGTTTCGGGAAACATGAATGTTTCCATCCTTCTCAGTTTTCTACTTTGGAAAACCAATTTAGGTCTTCGGTTGACTTAAATTATCAAGCTTCATGTCTTGACGAGATATGGATTCCACGATGATTTTGGCTTCTAGCCAAAATCTAGAGTCAGTTTCCGTTTCTGCGCAGGTCTTTTATCTCTTCAGAAATAACCTTTATTTTCTGAGTCTTTAAGATTTTATTTTGACCTTTCTAGGGCTTTTGAACAACAATTTGGAATTTTCTCAACTACTTTGAGATATTCCTTTAGAGACACTTTCATTCGCTTTGAGAGTTCTCCTGCGAATGACGTTCGCTTTTGTGCGGTGGGTTTACAAGATCATATCTTTAACCTTTCCTTTTCCGAGGAGCCGCAGTTTGTTGCTCTTGGTCGAATTTAATCGTCTTGTACAAGTTTCATGATTGTTCTTCATGACCCTCCATGATTTTTCACATGATCGAATTAAATCGACTTGTACTTTTCTCCCACTTATTCTTCTAATAATTAGTGCTTTTCTCCCAGACTACTAGGTGTGCTAATTACTAGAAGAATACTATCATGAGCAACAAACACTTTGTTCTCTTGATTGTTTGTGGAAGATGCCCAAATTTCTTCTAAAAGAAATTGCGTCAGATATTGGCTAGTTTTTGTAATGCGTTTACAAGCTTAGCTGTTAGACGGACTTTGGTAAGTGTGAAAACAATCGTTTCTAGAATATGTCCAAAAATATTCGGAAGACTGGCTTAAACCCATCTTTGATCGAATTATGCATAGCAATGTTCGATTACTCCCACTGAATCCACCGTCCCTCAGATGTGTTCCATGGAGCGAGTTGGGAATCGGCTTCTCAACTCCTTTGATGGTTATCAAATGTTTGACTCAAGTTTTTACCACTCCAATCTAATCGGATGATTTAAATTCTCTTGTCAAAATGATTCTTTACTTCAGTTTGTACTTTGTTTGAACCTTTCAAACATTCTGACTTATACTTTATGATTTGTACGTTTCCATACTTCATGAAGTTATCAGCGTACATATTGGAGCAGCTCTCGTTAGCTTCTGCAAGTAAACTTATAGGTCTGCATAACACTGTATGAGTCCTAATAGATTACTAGTCTCTATGCCTTTTGAAAAGGGTGACTTTGTCAAATTAGTCCTTAAAACCTAATTGACAATGCTGAATTTTAATGAGTTTGAATCTTTTGATTTTAGCCATTATCAATGTTAACCTTCAGTTAATTTTACCACTGGTTTAAAACATCACATGTTTCTAGAAGAACAAAATAATCACTATTAAGTTCTAAGCTAGATCAGTGTCTAAAAGAAGACTTTGATCCCTTTCAGCATCCTTAGCATTACTGCTTCTGCTCCCTCTTGGATCTTTACTTCCTTTAGTCAAGTATGTTATTTCCTTGAGCTTTACCGAGCCGTACATCCGGTATAAAATACCTGATGAAGAAATTTTACGATACTTGTTTTTAACTTTGTTAACAAGGATACGGAACCGGAATTCATAATTCCATTCCTTTTGTCCTCCAGGTGCTAAAGGTAGTTTCATTTTAAATGGTCTAGCCATTGTTTAGAAACATTCACAGTAATGAGAAATACTCTTGATCATGTACTCGGTAACTGCTTTTCTTTGATCAAATGTTTGTCTCACTTGACTGATCATTTTGCCCTTTTGAATCTCAAGAGCTCTTTCTTAGATTTTTGTACCAAATCTCAAGAACCTTTCTTAGATTGGATATTCCCGTATCTTCCGCTCAGTTTGTTCGTAACAACCTGAGTGACTCATCTAAGGTTTTATCTATCTTTGTTCAATCGCTATTGAATTGGGTGATAGATGTATTCTGTTGTCTTCCGTTAGGATGACTTTCAGATTGCCTTGGAGGTCTCGTACCTCTTCATTAAAGACTTTTGTGGGAAATTCTTCCTCAGTTTATCTTAATGGTTATGCTAGCATCCATTACTCTTCCAAAGAGAATGTTATAAGATTGCTTGCAAATGGCTTTTGACCTTCTTCGGTATGAGTCAACATTGGGATTGGGCATTCTAGTAAGCTTTCCTTTTGAATCTGAGAACTATTCTCGGATTCATTCTTCCATTCTAGGAAGTGGATCAACACCTCCCTTAGGTGTGATTTTAAAGTTGAAACCGTTTTCATGTGTCATCTTAATTCTACATAAAGAAATAGCAAAGTTTTAAAACTCGTTATCGTTTTGAAAAACTTAGTTTTCCCACATTATTCAATAAAAATCATCTCCGATTGAATAAGTGATTCCAAGACCCCAGTTCTTCAGAGTAAAGCGGACGAAGGCCCTACCCTTTGACTCCGTCGTTCCGGGTGAGTGAACTACTTCACTGATCATACCTTATGACTCTTAGTTGATAGATTTCATTAATGAATGACTAATCTATCCTTTTGCCTCGAGTATCCTAGACTCTCTTGCTAATCTCGTTGAGTAGAACCATTTAGACGTGTAGGCCTCTTCTATAGACCTACCCGCATTGTCCCAAGGTAGAGGAGGTACTCTGCGAAGGCCGACCCACCTTCCTCGAACAAGGGCGCAACGAGTGTCTTAATCTGGATAGGCGATTACTCAAGATTACGTTTTGGGGACTTTTACGCTAGTCTGGCGTTTGTTATAGTGAACTATTTAGCCTAACTAACGTCCACGACATAAAGCGTAAATAAGTAAGTAAATGCGCGAGAGAAAGTAAATCAAGCAGACATGGATCCTAGTATGGCCCCTAACCTAGAAGATCTAATCTCCTTTGGTTTTCTTCTTGTTTCGCCTTTCGGTTCGTCTCAGATCGCCATCTTTGAACCTCCATTGATTTCTCCCACTCGCCTTTGGATTTCATCCTCGAGTTTCTTCAATGGACTCATAGACCCTAAACTCTAATTACAAGACTTTAACGATTCGCAGATCGTATAAACTTGAAATTAAAATTAATTACAAAGCATGCACCCATTCGTGCTTAAAACAAGAATAAAGATATAAATCTATGGCCATACTAGTTTCCCGTATTCACATCACATGCAATCATATAATATATCAAGGCTAAGAATTATATATGCATGATTATCTTGGGAGATACTTTAGTTGACATCACATGTCACATTACGGACCTTAAGTCTAAATTCGAAGAATTCAACTAATGGTGCGTTCCGGTTTTATCTTTTATGATTTCTAAAATCATCTTTAAGAAAAACTCCGTTTCGGGTTCTGAAAGCCCGGGTCAATTTCGGAAAAAATATTGGTTCGATTCTTAATGATTTCATAAATCAATTTAAAGAGAAATCCGTTTTGGCCTTCTGGATGGCCCGGACGATTTTGGAATTATTTGGTTGGGATCGGAAGAAATTTTGGCAAAAACTCCCACTTGAATGATGGTCCCTTTTTGTGGTCCGAAAAGCCTCGAAAAAGCCCGGGTCAAGTCCTAGACAAGTCCCGGCCCAAGCCCAAAAAGGGCTCGGACAAGGTCCGGACATAACACGGCCCATAGGGCCGGCATATCCTGGCCGAGGCCTATCAAAGCCTGGTCTCGTCCTGGCCGGAGCCAGGACGCTAGTCCATGTACCAGACGCGTCCTAGACGTGTCTGGTGCTGGACCGGACCAGCTCTAGGTGTCTCGGACCTAGTCCGAGACACCCAGAACCTCAGACGCGTCTGGTGGTAGCTACTGGTCGCGTCTGGAAGACGCGACCACAGTAGTGGGACGCGTCCTGGCCTGACCAGGACAGCAACCTTGAAGTTTCTAAAACTTTAAGTTTCCACCTTTTTTTTTTTTTTTTTTTTTTTTTTTTTTTCTTATGCAATCCTAAGTTGCTATTTTCCAATTTAAAACTTTTCTAAAATTTTGAAATTCCCTTTAGAACACTTCTAAAATTTTTCAAAACTTTTAGAAACTTTTAAAATTTCCAAATTTGTTTTGGGAGTTTCCTAAACTCAAAACAATTCCTTTTAGAACACTTCTAAAATTCCAAATTTTTATTTTTCAAAAGTTTCCAAAACTTAAAAACAACTCTTAATCAAACCAATTTTGGATCAAAATCTAGGTTTTTGAAACTTTTTCAAAGAACAATTTTGAAATCAATTTTAAAGATCTTTGAATCCAATTCAAAATTAATCAAATTTTATGTTTAAAACCTTTTTAAACATAACTATCAACTTAATCAAGCATGGATTAGTTTGAAATTCAATCAAATTGAGTCTTTTAAAACACTTTTGATCATCAATTTGATTCTCAATTTGAAATTCATTGAATCCCATTCAATAATATCAAATTGTGAGTTTAAATATTTAAAAGACTTTTAAAATACTTTTATAAACTCAATTTATAAAACTATCAATCATATCCAATATGAACTAGTTCGATTCTTAGCAAAAACTAGTTAATTGCAAGAGGCTCTGACGCCACTGTAGGGATTTAACCCCTTATACTAGTGTTTATAGCGGAAATAGGACATCTAATGTCTACACTAGTATTCCCAGGATCACATGCAAAACTAGTAATTAAACTAATGGAGATAGTAGATTACCTTAATCGCTTTTCCCTCGAACTAATTGAATTGATTAAAGAAGACCAAGAGCTTCAAGTGTAGCTCCTCTACTTGGGACACGAGCAATCAACTTGATCTCCCACCTTGTTGTATAGCTAGCACACCAATGGTGGTTGGAGAGAAGAACACCTTCTTCTTTGACTAGATAGTTAGTTAATGGGAATTAGCTCACTTTCTCCTCTCTACTTGATGTGGTAGAGTAAGAAAGCTTAGAGAGAAATTTCACACCTTATTCTCTGCCCTAAGAGTGTTTATATAGAACCCTAATAAGAATCCACCTCCTTTTAGGTTTCCCAAAACACCCTTTAGAATAAGATTTAGGGAAATAGTCGAAAATAGCAACTATTGATATTTTCTCAATTCCCTAAGGAGGATGTGTCCAAACACCACGAAAATTGGCAGATATAATTTTTATTATATCAGCAATTAATCCTCCAAAATTCAGCCCAATCCGAGTCCTAGAAGTACCCGAACCGGTCTAGGCCCAAAAACCCTGTTTTTGGCCTTTTTGTACTATCTTTGCCTAATTCCTTTTAAGGCCTATGAGATATGTTTATGGGACACTCCCATGATTATATCTCACTCCCACTTGTCATATCCTAGATCAATTTGTCACTCTTATGTGTAACCCGTTGTAGGATCCGATCGAAGTTAGCCGCGAATTACTTCGTAATTCGACGATCGTAGTTGGTCTCTAGCTACAACTCTACGATCCCTAAATCAATCGGACTTGATGATCTTACACATCAATTATCCTATCCGACAAATTGTTCGCATTGTCACCTTGGTTGAAGGACATCTCCTTCAACTCCTTCAATTGGGTGGAACTCCTAGACATTGCCCAGTTTTGCTATAATTTGCAAAAGAGTGAATCGACTGGGCATAGTCCGTTTGAGTTGGCTATAGGCCAACAACCACTTACCCCACTTACTCTTGCAGGTGGGTATAAGGGTGCAAGCCCGGCAGCCTTTCAGGTTGCCAAAGGATGGTAAGAGGAGCTTGACGTTGCCAGATCTTACTTAGAGAAGGCCGCCAAGAAGATGAAGAAATACGCTGATCAAAAGAGGCGTGCTTTGGAGTTTCAGGTTGGAGACTTGGTGATGCTCAAGTTCAACCAAAACCAGTTCAAGTCCCTTCAAAGGGTGCACAAGGGGCTGATCAGGAAGTATGAGGGACCATTCCCCATACTTAAGAAGGTCGGGAAGGCATCTTACAGGTTGGAACTTCCAGCACATCTCAAAATCCATCCCGTCTTTCATGTAAGCTGCCTCAAGCCTTATCATGCGGATCCAGAAGATGCAACCAGAGGCCAGAGCAGCAGAGCACCTGTGACAATGACTACCTCCTTTGACAAAGAGGTAGAAAGCATCGAGTCCCATCGGCGGGTTTCCAGAGCAGGACGCGTCTATAAGGAGTACTTGGTGCGATGGAAGGGGCTACCAGACAGTGAAGCAAGCTGGGAGCATGAAGACACCTTATGGCAACATAAGGATCTTATCGCCAAGTACCATGAGGAGACCGCAACGAGGACGTCTGCGGCTTAAGTGGGGGAGAATGTCACAGCCCACATGATTGGAGCATAAAACAACAGCTAAGTGGGCCGGACAACAGCTACCAGAGAGCACCACAACAGCCCAGACAGCAGCTTCCTTAGCCGCCCAAACAACACACATGTTCCGGGCTGCATTGTACATAGTTGGAGCATCTCTTTGGCCCAGCCCAAGGAGAATTCTAGAGATGGCATGGAGATATTTTGAGAGAGTTTTCTAGAGATCCTTGGAGCCCAAGTAATCTAGAGATTTCCATAGCCATTAGATGGGTTACATGTGGGTAAATCCCAACCGTCCATTGTATATAGGAACTAGTATAAATAGGGGATCACCCCTCATTTGTAAAGCATCCAAGTAAGGATTCAAAGCAATAGTGTGAGAGTTGAGTGACTTGGGAAACGTGCCCAAAAGCCTTCTTGTATACAAAGAGTTCTTAGTAATAAAGATCAAAGTTCTCTTTAGTTGGTGCACACTTTGGAAGCTTATCTTTCTTGGGTCTTTGCCTATTTAGTCAAGGTTACTTAGGCATTTGGGAAGGTTAAGGCTTAGACTTTTACTTAGGAGGAAGCTAAGTCAAGTGCCGCACGGTGCTAAAGTAGGAGCGAAAACTTTACCCCGTGACAGGCAGCTCGGGTCTAGCAGCTGCAAGCAGCAGCGTGCGCGACATGGAGCAGCAGGCTCCGGCCGGAACAACAGCGGCCGGGACAGCAGCACATACAACAGCACGGATGCCTCTGCACGGCTTGGGTGGAAGCTTCCTAGCTCGGAACGTGCACGGGATGGATGCCTTTGGCCCGGATCTAAGTTTTCATGGTCGTATTCCATGTTTTGGCCGGATTTCTCCATTCTTTGGCCGGACTTTTCATGGTGTTCCAGCCACTTTCTTGGCCGGAAACTTTAGGGCTTTTACTTCCGACATCAAGACCTTGCTTCCCATGTTGTTTGATTTGATTTTGAGTAGAAATTTGTAGAGAGAGAAAGCTAGGGTTAGCTTTAATGGAGGTTGTGTTCTAAATAGAGAAGATGATGGTGGTCGCTATGGGGAACCCAGAAATTTGTTAAGGGGAGATCGGCTGCAACTAAAAACTCATATTTTCCAACGATCTTAGCCTCGAACCACATTGAAAAAGGAGGATTCTCTCATCATTTTCTTTCCATTTCTTATTCAATAACCATAATTAGCTAACTTTAGTGTGTCGATTATATGAGATGAAATGTGATGAATTCGTGATTATGTTTAATATGATTTGATATTCATTTATTTCGATTATTGTTTTGATCGTATTTTCATGTGTCTTGTCAAGCACTTCGCATAGTTAATAGACGAAACGAAATATTCGATATCGATCGTAGTCTTAGTCATAATTTCATGTGTCTTGTCATGCACTTCACATAGTTAGGCGACCAGACAACACCTTCGATGACTCGGGTTTAACCGATTATGACGTTTGTTTGACTAAGTATGATCTCCGGATATACGTAGTACTTAGAGACATCTACTTTAGGAGTCGAACATCGATTATACTTCGACACATTAGATTGGATCATACGTAATCGTAAATTTATCATTATGAATTCCCGGACTTCGACACCTCTCTCACCTATATGTTGTGATGGGCCTAAAAAGTTTCCTAAATAGGTCTACACCCGCAAGTGCACGGGTGTCAAGTTGTAAAATTCCGGTAAGACCGGTTCGTTCCTCAGAGACTAAGTCGAATCTCAATTCTAATCTTAAAACTATTAGGTTTTCAAGAAATGATTTGATGGGTAATATATTTTTTTGAAATAATAAAAAGATAAATAGTAATTCAAAATTAAATAATATTAAAGTTGATATTCAGATAAAGGGAACCTAGGGTTTTCGAAACCGTTTTCCTAAAAATTCTAAGGATAATTTAATTTGGTCTAATTCGATAGTTCTTTGTATAACTCAGGTTTTCAGTCCATGGACGGTCTAAAAACCCGGAAGATATTATCGTTAAAATAATAAAAACTGTAATAAATTTGTCATTAGAATAATTATTGAAACTTCATCTAAAACCCTAGATAGGAAAATTAGTTACTCATGGATAATATATAAAATAAATTGGAAAATTAAATAAAGAGAGGAAGAAGAAAACTTAACTTTTTCGCTTTTCCCAAACCAAACAGACCCTAAGGGAATAGTTTTCCTTTTATTTTTCCAGGTTTCAGCCAAACAGAGCTTAAGGGAAAGGATTTCTTCTGTTTTTTCAGAAATCTGCCAAACGCACCCTCCGGGAAAACGATTTTCTCGTCTTCCCGGAAATATTTTCCTTGAGAGAAAATAATTTTCTCACCTTCTTCCTTTCTGTTTCTGTTTCAATCTTTCTGTAATCTCTCTCTATCTTTCTCTGTAATCTTCCTCTCTCTCACTAAGAAGTATAAAGTAACAAGAGAAATCAAAAGATCACAAAAAAAATCAAATAGTTTTCTTTTGAACCGAATTTCTGTTTCTCTCTCTCTCTACAATAGCTCTCTGTCTCTCTCTTGTTCTTTCTCTCTTCCTCTTTAATCTCTCTCTCTCTCTGTCACTAAGAAGCAGAAATAAAGATGGAAAAGAATAAGAAAAGCAATCGAGAAAGAAATCAAAGTAGTGATAATCTCTCTCTCTCTCTACTGTTATAACCGTCTCCCTCCCTGTTTCTCTTTCTCTATGTAATCTTTCTCTCACTAAAAGGTTACAATCAAAAGAGGAAGGAAGAAGATAGAAGATGATGATGATGGTAATGATGATCGACTCGGTTATCTCTCTCTGTTTCTTTCTCTTTCTAACCTCTGTAATTTTCTTTTCTGCCGTGAGCCTCCTCCTTTCTTAACAGTCGAGTATATACTATATAGGAGGAGAGAAGGATATTGAAATCCCAAATCTCTCTCTCTTTCCTTCTCGGCTTCTTCTTTCCATTTTTACCTTATTCACTGTCCATCTCTTCTCTCTCGGTTCTCTCTCTCTTTCCTTTTTCCTCAAGAAAACCGAGAAGAGAAATATTTCTCTTCGATTTGGTAACAGCAGCTGTTGGCTCTACCATTAAGAGGGACACTAGGATGATGCACGGATCACTGAAGCAAATACCAATAACCGTCTGATCTTCGCGCGAGTTACAATGCCCGTCGGATGTGAAATGGGAGTACTGATGCCGTTACATGTGAAGCACCAAATCATGTTTCCGGAAAAACCAAAGTACCCTCTTCTTTACCCGACACTATACCGAATATTTCACGTACCGTCAGATTAAACAATATCGCCAAACTGGATCATTGCCACGTGTCATCTAGAACATGGTCAATCGCCTTTGACTCCAATCTTTGACTTCGGCTAACTTTCTCATCTGAACTCCGATTCGACTTCCGTTTTCGCCCACAAGTTCGTCTTGAACTCTACTTTCACATGAGCACTACTATTGACCATAATACCCTTGTCATTAAAATGACCAAAATGCCCCTCAAGTATGTCTTTATCACGATGTTTTCGCATCGAACTCCGTAAATGAGACCTGAGAAAGAAAATCAAACAAATCATCAGAGTAACCGCTCGAACTGGACTAACTAACCCGAGTTAAGATATTCAGATGGGACATTTTCATGTCTCATCAAACATCCCCAAACTTAGATTTTGCTAGTCCTCGAGCAAAACAGAAAAATAAAACTAAGCCCAGTTCACCACTTTCGTAGGGAATCACGATTGCACTTAGCTCGTGCAACAAGCCGTTAAACCTCTAGGTTACCCTAAAGGACGAGTTTTGTCTCGTGAGGGTTTGCAGTGAATATACCCACAAAATTCAAAAATTTCAAAAATGCAGAAGGGTCTAAATATGGTATGAACTAAAAATGTTTATCCGGTAAACTTTCGAAAGTTAATAGAAATGAAATCCAAGCTAACCAAACCATACAAATGCTAAAAATCCCTTCATTAGTAATCAAGACCTAAAGTGCACATGACCAGCCAATATGAGTATCATTTCGGTTCCAAATAGACAGGACCTCGATTACCTTCTCAATACATTTCGCCTCGACTACTGCCTCACGGTCATACACTCAAAAATTTAAGTCACTCGGAAATGGTTCGCTCAATGTGCGAGTATGAGTATGAAGGAAAACTCAACACATTAAAAAAGACGGACTGAATTTTTGGTAAACGACTGATCTCATAGAAAGGAAACAACCACTAATACGGAATGGGGAAGCTAACCAACTCTTCTCACCTGATCAACTATCTAACAATGCTTCCTAGAGGTTAATAGACTATAATGATGATGTTACTAGAACTCCTGAGAACTCGACGTCTTCAAATCTTCAAAAAACCACTTCAGGGATAAACGCTTAAACAAAACTACATAAACATTTTTTTCTTTTTCTTTTTCTTTTTCTTTTTCTTTTTTTTTTTTTTTTTTTTTTTTTTTTTTTTTTTTTTAAACCTCTGGTAATACAACTCAAAATACACAACTTACTTTCTCAACAATTTCCTTGGGTATACTTTTCTCCACTTTGCTTCATGTCTTATTCTCAGGGTTCTAAATGATGGACGATATCTATTTTCCTCTAGTTGACATTGCGTTCAAGTTTCTCAGACTACAAGAGAAGGGTTTACTTCCTGATGACATCCCTAGTGGTTGTAAAGTTTGAACTCAAGAGATCAACTGAGCTCTAATGAATATTGCGAGGTTGAGTAGCTCTTCATTCTACTCGGAATTAGCTCAGAAGAGATCACTCAAAACTGTAAAGGCTCAGAATCTCACATAGGTTAAGTCTCCACTAATGATTAATCAGGTTCTCTCAGAAAAATCCACTCTTCACCTATCTAACACTCACATGGCTAGTGCACAGGCAACTTCAAGACTCGAAATTCATGGAAAAACCTTTAGCAAACGGATAGTCTGACGAACTAGACTCTATAACTATTAACAAGCAAAAACAACTAGACTCACATTTTCAATTCAAAAATTAAAAATTTTGAACCCTTTTGAATTTTTGAAATAAGGACTAAAAATTCAATCCCCTATCCCCAAACTTAAACCGAACATTGTCCTCAATGTTCTGAAGACTATGCAAAAATAATAGGATGTAAGGAAAGATGTTACCAGATTCGGAAGTCCTATGCATGGGTTGCCTCCCAGAAAGCGCTAAGTTTAACGTCTTCAGCCAGACGAAACTGATCATAGCGGATCAGTCTGGATAGACAGGATCTTCGATAGAAACATCCTCTGTATCGTTCAACATCTCTAAAAATGGTTTTAGCCGTTGTCCATTCACTTTGGACACACTACCATTTTTTTCTTCAATGTCAACCGCACCATAAGGATAAACGAACTTGACCGTGAAAGGTCCTGACCATCTAGAACGGAGTTTCCCAGGAAATAAATGCAAGCGTGTGTTATATAATAAAACTTTCTGACCCGGTGAAAATGTTTTTCTTAAAATATTTTTATCATGAAACATTTTCATCTTATGCTTATACAACCTAGCACTTTCATATGCATCATTTCTCAACTCCTCCAACTCACTGAGTTGCAACTTTCTCTCCCTACCCGCCTTGTCAAGCGAAAAATTCAATTGCTTGATAGCCCAATATGCTCTATGCTCTAACTCAACAGGTAGGTGACATGCTCTGCCATACACTAGTCTATATGGAGACATTCCAATAGGGGTCTTAAACGCTGTACGGTAAGCCCATAGTGCATCGGTTAGTCGTAAAGACCAATCCTTCCTATTGGTGTTAACCGTTTTCTCCAGGATGCGTTTAATCTCCCTATTCGATACCTCGACTTGACCACTAGTCTGTGGATGATATGGGGTAGACACTTTATGGGTAATACCATATTTTTTCATTAAAAGCTCAAACTGCCTATTACAAAAGTGTGTGCCCCCATCACTAATGATTGCCCGCGGTGTACCAAAACGTGAAAATATGTTTTCCTTTAAGAAATTGATCACAACTTTGTGATCATTCGTTTTGGAAGCAACCGCCTCAATCCACTTTGACACATAGTCAACTGCAACTAGAATGTACAGATTTCCAAATGAATTTGGGAAGGGACCCATGAAATCGATGCCCCATACATCGAAGACCTCAACTACCAAAATAGGATTAAGGGGCATCATGTTCCTACGTGAAATGCTTCCCAACTTCTGGCATCGTTCACAAGCCAGACAATATGCATGGGTATCCTTAAAGATAGACGGCCAGTAAAAACCACATTGTAGAATTTTTGCGGCCGTCTTCTTACCACTAAAATGCCCTCCACATGCATGATCATGACAAAAGGAAATGATTTTGGACTGTTCACTATCAGGAACACACCTCCTAATGATCTGATCGGGACAATACTTGAACAAGTATGGATCGTCCCAGAAGAACCGTTTTACCTCGGATAGAAATTTATCACGATCTTGCTTGGTCCAGTGTTTGGGTATTTGACCAGTAGCAAGATAGTTCACTATATCAGCAAACCAAGGTAATTGGGAGACACTAAAAAGTTGCTCATCAGGAAAGCTCTCTCTCATGGGTAACTTGTCTTCTACAGACTCGACTACAAGTCTAGACAAGTGGTCTGCTACTAGATTCTCGGAACCCTTTTTGTCCCGAATCTCTATGTCAAATTCCTGTAGCAAGAGTATCCATCTAATCAGCCTAGGTTTTGCATCCTTTTTAGAAAGGAGATATTTTAATGCAGCGTGATCAGAGAATATGATGACCTTAGAACCCACAAGATATGATCCAAATTTCTCTAGGGCATACACTACAGCTAACAACTTTTTTTCAGTGGTAGAGTAGTTTAGCTGTGCCTCGTTCAACGTCTTACTGGCATAGTATATAACGTGAAGAAGTTTATTCTCACGTTGACCTAACACGACTCCGATAGCATAATCAGATGCATCGCACATGATCTCAAATGGAGTACTCCAGTTGGGAGGTTGGACAATAGGGGCGGAAGTAAGCATAAGTTTTAGTTTCTCAAAGGCTTCTAGACAAGGTTCATCGAAGACAAATTTGTTCTCTTTTGCCAAAAGATTACAAAGAGGTCTAGATATCTTGCTGAAATCTTTAATAAACCGTCGATAAAATCCAGCATGTCCTAAAAACGATCGAATATCTTTGACCGTTTTAGGGACTGGAAGGCTCTTTATCAACTCTACTTTAGCCTTATCTACTTCAATGCCCTTTTCAGAAATGACATGCCCTAAGACTATTCCTGAGCGAACCATAAAATGACATTTCTCCCAATTTAGAACTAGGTTCTTCTCTTTGCATCGAACCAACACGAGTGTGAGGTGATGCAGACACTGATCGAATGATGAGCCAAAGACTGAAAAATCATCTATAAAGACCTCAAGAAACCTCTCTACCATATCTGAAAATATGCTCATCATACATCGTTGAAATGTAGCGGGTGCATTACACAACCCAAAAGGCATCCGACGATAAGCATAAGTTCCAAATGGACAAGTGAAAGTGGTTTTCTCTTGGTCCTCAGGGGCTATTGGGATCTGATTATAGCCAGAATAGCCATCTAAGAAACAATAGTAGCTATGCCCAGCTAGTCTTTCTAGCATCTGATCAATGAAAGGAAGAGGAAAATGGTCTTTCCTCGTGACCGTGTTCAATTTCCTGTAGTCAACACAAACACGCCACCCAGTGGTTATCCTGGTGGGTATTAACTCATTAGATTCGTTCTTGACTACAGTAATGCCTGATTTCTTGGGTACAGTTTGAACAGGACTGACCCAAGTACTATCTGAAATAGGGTATATGATACCCGCTCCTAACAATTTCAGGACTTCAGCTCTAACAACCTCCTTCATGTGAGGGTTAAGTCTACGTTGCATTTCCCTAGACGGTTTAGCATCTTCCTCTAGGTAGATATGGTGCATGCAAACAGAAGGACTTATACCCTTTAAATCAGCTATTGACCACCCTAAAGCCTCTTTGTGGTTTCTAAGGACATCTAGCAATCTACTTTCCTGTTCTTTTTCTAACTCAGAAGCAATAATGACAGGTAAAGTTTCAGATGGGCCTAGAAACGAATACTTTAAGTTCTCAGGCAAGGGTTTCAATTCTAAGGAAGGTTGTTTCTCTGTGGATGGAGGCAACTCTGGGATAGAAAGACCACTGGACTCACTGGTGGATGATAGTTGGTTCGTCTCTACAGTTGGCGAGTCAATTGGCTCAGACTCAATGAGGGGTTCAGCTTTTGCTTTCCACTTATTAGTATCCAATAATGGGGTAGAATCCAACAAAGCATTCACCTCATTGATGCTTCCCTCCTCATCAAAGTCTAAGCCAAAATGAGCCAACAATGTTTCTAAAGGATCCTCGGATAAAGTCTCAGGTAAAGAATCCTGAACGAACATATCTATTAGGTTCATCTCACTAAAATCATTAACATCATCAGGGAAAAGTCCAGCCTTAAAGATGTTCATCTCTACAGTCATGTTTCCAAAAGATAATTTTATAACTCCACTCCTACAGGATATGACAGCATCAGATGTAGCTAAGAATGGTCGTCCTAAAATGACAGGAATTTGGTTTTGGGTATCACTAACTGGTTCAGTATCTAAGATGATGAAATCTACTGGAAAGATAAATTCACCAACTTTTATCAAAACATCTTCCACTATCCCACGTGCATGCCTAAGAGACCGATCTGCCAACTGGAGAACTATAGAAGTGGGTTTTATTTCTCCTAACCCTAACTGTAAGTAAACCGAGTAAGGAAGTAGGTTAACACTGGCACCTAGATCTAATAATGCTCGTTCGATCTCATGTTCCCCTATGGTGCAAGGTAAGGTAGGGCTTCCCGGGTCTTTATACTTAGTTGGAAGGGTTTGCTGGAGAATAGAGCTGACTTGATTAGTCAAGAAGACTTTCTTATGCACATTCATCTTACGCTTCCTAGTACATAGGTCTTTAAGGAACTTAGCGTAAGCTGGGATTTGTTTAATAGCATCTAGTAATGGAATGTTAATGCTAACCTGTTTGAACATTTCCATTATCTCCTCAAACTGAGTCTTCTTCTTTAGTTCTACCAAACGCTGAAGATATGGGGCTCTAGGAACATATGGCTCAGGTACAATGGGTGGGTTTTCAGACTCAGAAGCCTTCTCAGGCTCTTTACTAGGGATACTAGTTGGTAAGGTGGGTTGTTCAGAGTTTGGTTCACTATCTTCGGGTATTCCTACCTTATTGTCTATTACCCTACCACTTCTAAGGGTGGTTACTGCATTGGCCTGGTCCATCGACTGTTTACCCCTCGGGTTTGGTTCTGGTTGACTAGGAAACCTACCCTGTTCTCTCTGCCTAAGGGCTTCTCTAAGTTGACCTACCTCGGTTCTTAAACTTGTTACAGCCTGGTTGGTCTCTTGTACAGTCTGGTTAGTCTGTTGTAAAGCCTGGTTGGTCTGTTGTATAGACTGGTTGGTCTGTTGCAAAGACTCTTTATGGGCTTTAGCTAGTTGCTTCATGATTTCCTCTAAAGACTCACTGTTTTGAGAAGGATATTGGGTACTAGATTGACCCTGATTTTGAGCAAAAGGATTCCTAGGAGCATTAAACCCAGGAGGGTTCATGGAGCTACTAACCAGACCCTGATTTTGACCCTTGGACCAAGCAAAATTGGGGTGATTTCTCCAACCCGGATTATAAGTGTTCGAATAAGGATCATATTTCTGACGGTTATCTTGCCTAGAGTTTAGATAAAGAGCATTAGCTTGCTCTTTTTCGTCAGAAACAAAGAATAGGGTACACTTATTCCCTGTATGAGATGGGTCTCCACAGACGGAGCACGGATAAGAGATGGATTCATTTCCAACACTCATGACCTGAGTGGGATCCTCCCTAATTGCTTTAGGCTGACCAAGCTCTAGGGCTTCTATCCTTCTCGTCATGGCGGCGAGTTTAAGTTCGGACTCATCAACTCTATAGATGCTGCCTTTATTTGGAGTAGGATTTGCCCTAGTAGGAGGTCCTCTAGAAGTTTCCCATTGGTGGGATTTCTCAGCTAGATCTTCTAGAAACGCCATGCAGTCATCGACGGATTTATAAGTAAATCCGCCACCACAGAATGACTCTACCATGGATGTAGTGGGATAGTTTAGTCCGTCATAGAGAAATTGGACTAGTCTACTCTTTTCATAACCATGGTGTGGACACTGTAGTTCCAGTTCTTTAAATCTCTCTAGATAATTGTAGAGAGACTCTCCTTCTTGTTGCACAAAATTATTAAGACTTTGCCTTAAAGCGGTGGTTTTGTGCTTGGGAAAGAATTTCAGAAGGAATAAACTGGTTAATTCTTCCCATGTGGTGATGGAATGAGGTTGTAAGGCATACAACCAAGATTTTGCTTTCTCTCTCAAAGAGAAAGGGAACAACCTAAGCTTCACTATTTCATCAGACATATTGGGGAATCTTATAGTCCCACAGATTTCTTCAAAATCCCTAACATGGTGGTAGGGATTCTCGTTCTCAACTCCACGAAAGAGTGGGAGCATTTGGATAATGCTCGGCTTTAACTCAAAGTGAGCCGTGGAGTGGGGTAACTGTATGCATGATGGTTGAGATGTTCTAGTAGGGTTCATGTAATCCCTGAGTGTCATAGGTGGATTTCCATCCCTGGCTTGGTTTAGATTTTCACCCATAGTGTCACTCAAAGAGAGATTGGCTAGAAAATTACTTAGATGGGTTTCTCTACTGATGAAACGACCTCTCTTATCACGATATCTATCGGGCATAAACTAGAGCCCAATGACCAAGGATATTCTCAAAAACTTTTTTTTTTTTTTTATTTTTTTATTTATTTTTTTTTTTTTTTAAATCGAAAACCGAGGAATCACTACGAAGACCCTAGAGGAAAGCAAACACAATCAGTCTGACTCCACCAAGCAACCTAAACAGAATCTAGACGAAAGACAAGTTGGTCAGATTCACCCTAAAATTCTAGACAGCTCCTACTTCGTTACAAAGCTTGAACTATAATGTTTATGAGGGTTACTCCGTTCAACTCTCGAGGCGACCTTATAAAGAGTTGAATGAACTTTCCCTTTAGGAATGCCCAAATAAAAATTAAGTCCCTGAATTGTGTCAAAGATCCTATGAGCTCGTCACCTTAGGGGCTAATGTCTAAATCAAATTTTAGATTTTAAGTGAAGTTTGGGATCGTGAATGTTGTTACCTATTTGGGCAAGAGAACGGTGATGAAATCCGTCTCCTATCTTTCAATTGGGTTATTGCCCTTACTAGAATGCTTACACTAAGCAATTCGATCAAGCAATTAGGCACACAAAACACACAATTACCCACTGACAGGGGCTTCGTGGGTGATTTAGAGAAATTACCTCCCGTTCCAGACGGGCGATGACCCTTGCAGACGACCCGGGCCACTCTCCCCTTGAGTGTTCCAACCCGAGGCTTCGATTTTGGTTTTCGGTTACAAATTATAAAGCCCTCCAATTTAGGGTCAAAACTTTAATACCAAAAATAAAAACTAGAAAGTCTAAAAGTCTCTCTCTCACCAAAAATAAAAAATTACTAAAAATAAAATGTAAATCTTCCTTCTTGAGCTCCTCTCCTTGTTGCGCCTTTTCCTTCGCTCCTTAGCGTTCTACACACCAAAAATGGAAAAGCAAGTCAAAGTGTCCAAAAATAAAAACTTACCAAAAATAGAAATAAAATTAGATTCAATTCAGACTAAGTCCCCGGCAGCGGCGCCAAAAACTTGATGGGCCTAAAAAGTTTCCTAAATAGGTCTACACCCGCAAGTGCACGGGTGTCAAGTTGTAAAATTCCGGTAAGACCGGTTCGTTCCTCAGAGACTAAGTCGAATCTCAATTCTAATCTTAAAACTATTAGGTTTTCAAGAAATGATTTGATGGGTAATATATTTTTTTGAAATAATAAAAAGATAAATAGTAATTCAAAATTAAATAATATTAAAGTTGATATTCAGATAAAGGGAACCTAGGGTTTTCGAATCCGTTTTCCTAAAAATTCTAAGGATAATTTAATTTGGTCTAATTCGATAGTTCTTTGTATAACTCAGGTTTTCAGTCCATGGACGGTCTAAAAACCCGGAAGATATTATCGTTAAAATAATAAAAACTGTAATAAATTTGTCATTAGAATAATTATTGAAACTTCATCTAAAACCCTAGATAGGAAAATTAGTTACTCATGGATAATATATAAAATAAATTGGAAAATTAAATAAAGAGAGGAAGAAGAAAACTTAACTTTTTCGCTTTTCCCAAACCAAACAGACCCTAAGGGAATAGTTTTCCTTTTATTTTTCCAGGTTTCAGCCAAACAGAGCTTAAGGGAAAGGATTTCTTCTATTTTTTCAGAAATCTGCCAAACGCACCCTCCGGGAAAACGATTTTCTCGTCTTCCCGGAAATATTTTCCTTGAGAGAAAATAATTTTCTCACCTTCTTCCTTTCTGTTTCTGTTTCAATCTTTCTGTAATCTCTCTCTATCTTTCTCTGTAATCTTCCTCTCTCTCACTAAGAAGTATAAAGGAACAAGAGAAATCAAAAGATCACAAAAAAAAATCAAATAGTTTTCTTTTGAACCGAATTTCTGTTTCTCTCTCTCTCTCTACAATAGCTCTCTGTCTCTCTCTTGTTCTTTCTCTCTTCCTCTTTAATCTCTCTCTCTCTCTGTCACTAAGAAGCAGAAATAAAGATGGAAAAGAATAAGAAAAGCAATCGAGAAAGAAATCAAAGTAGTGATAATCTCTCTCTCTCTCTCTACTGTTATAACCGTCTCCCTCTCTGTTTCTCTTTCTCTATGTAATCTTTCTCTCACTAAAAGGTTACAATCAAAAGAGGAAGGAAGAAGATAGAAGATGATGATGATGGTAATGATGATCGACTCGGTTATCTCTCTCTGTTTCTTTCTCTTTCTAACCTCTGTAATTTTCTTTTCTGCCGTGAGCCTCCTCCTTTCTTAACAGTCGAGTATATACTATATAGGAGGAGAGAAGGATATTGAAATCCCAAATCTCTCTCTCTTTCCTTCTCGGCTTCTTCTTTCCATTTTTACCTTATTCACTGTCCATCTCTTCTCTCTCGGTTCTCTCTCTCTTTCCTTTTTCCTCAAGAAAACCGAGAAGAGAAATATTTCTCTTCGATTTGGTAACAGCAGCTGTTGGCTCTACCATTAAGAGGGACACTAGGATGATGCACGGATCACTGAAGCAAATACCAATAACCGTCTGATCTTCGCGCGAGTTACAATGCCCGTCGGATGTGAAATGGGAGTACTGATGCCGTTACATGTGAAGCACCAAATCATGTTTCCGGAAAAACCAAAGTACCCTCTTCTTTACCCGACACTATACCGAATATTTCACGTACCGTCAGATTAAACAATATCGCCAAACTGGATCATTGCCACGTGTCATCTAGAACATGGTCAATCGCCTTTGACTCCAATCTTTGACTTCGGCTAACTTTCTCATCTGAACTCCGATTCGACTTCCGTTTTCGCCCACAAGTTCGTCTTGAACTCTACTTTCACATGAGCACTACTATTGACCATAATACCCTTGTCATTAAAATGACCAAAATGCCCCTCAAGTATGTCTTTATCACGATGTTTTCGCATCGAACTCCGTAAATGAGACCTGAGAAAGAAAATCAAACAAATCATCAGAGTAACCGCTCGAACTGGACTAACTAACCCGAGTTAAGATATTCAGATGGGACATTTTCATGTCTCATCATGTTGCTTCCCGACTCTTGTTCCTCCGACTCTTCTCTCGGATCTTTCTCGTCTTTTACTTAAATTGCTAAGCTAGTTTTATTTGTTTTCTTTATTTCTCATAAACTAATCAAAAACCCAAATTGACACCTTCTCTTTTTAGTCTAAGATAGTGAGTGACTCGTAGACCGGGGGATAAGACCCTTCGACATCCAAACTACCTTCCTATCCTTGGATCGACTCCGGATTTACCGGGTACTACTTGATACCTCCGCTTGAGTGTGCAACCTTTTCGGGTGCATCAAGTTTTTGGCGCCGTTGCCGGGGATAGGTTTAGTAGTTTAGATATCGTTTACGTGTTTTTTTCATTAGTTTAGTGTTATTTGCTTACTTGGACGTTTATTTTGTTTGTTTATTTTCGTAGTTTCTTCTTAATTTTTTTGATTTTCTCTAAGGTACTCATCCAAGGAGCTCTAAAGGACGAAAGTTAACAAGTTTGAGGATATAAAGGGAGACACAAAAAAAGGGAAGAGGATCAAATTGTGGTAACAAACGCCACCTCTAGTATCGTTCCCTAACCTTTACCTATTTGAGCGGCTTAAGTGCATTTGCATCTTGACTATTATTAATAGTAGTAGTTGAATTGAACACTTGTGATTGCTTGCATTTTGCTTTAATTGTGCTTCAATGGATGTTTATGGGAATGATAGTTGGAATGATGGGTATGAGGTTCATCGACCGCTTAGAAGTCTTAGAGACTACCTTGAACCTAATGTGGCTAGCATGCCTTCATGCATCATATTTCCGAGTAATGAGTGTAATTTAGACATAGACCCTGAGATTATTCCATTACTTCCTATATTCCGAGGCCTAGAGAATGAAGATCCATATTTTCATTTGAGAGAGTTCGATGAGATTTGCTCGATACTCCCAATCAATGGAGTACTTGAGGAAGTTGCTAAGCTCAAACTATTTCCATTATCATTGAAAGAAAAGTCGAAGATATGGTTTCATTCTCTGAGGCCTAGGACTATAAGAAGTTGGGATGAGATGACTAGGGCGTTTTTGAAAAAGTTTTTCCCAAACCATCGAACCAACACCTTAAGAAGAGAAATTATGAATTTTGAGCAACACAAAGAGGAGTAAAGGAGTTGAAGGAGATGTCCTTCGACCAAGGTGACAATGCGAACAATTTGTCAGATAGGATAATTGATGTGGAAGATCATCAAGTCCGATTGATTTAGGGATCGTAGAGTTGTAGCTAGAGACCAACTACGATCGTCGAATTACGAAGTAATTCGCGGCTAACTTCGATCGGATCCTACAACGGGTTACACATAAGAGTGACAAATTGATCTAGGATATGAATAGTGGGAGTGAGATATAATCATGGGAGTGTCCCAGAAACATATCTCATAGGCCTAAAAAGGAATTAGGCAAAGATAGTACAAAAAGGCCAAAAACAGGGTTTTTGGGCCTAGACCGGTTCGGGTACTTCTAGGACTCGGATTGGGCTGAATTTTGGAGGGTTAGTTGCTGATATAATAAAAATTATATCTGCCAATTTTCGTGGTGTTTGAACACCTCCTCCTTATGGAATTGAGAAAATATCAATAGTTGCTATTTTTGACTATTTCCCTAAATCTTATTCTAAAGGGTGTTTTAGGAAACCTAAAAGGAGGTGGATTCTTATTAGGGTTCTATATAAACACTCTTAGGGCAGAGAATAAGGTGTGGAATTTCTCTCTAAGCTTTCTTACTCTACCACATCAAGTAGAGAGGAGAAAGTGAGCTAATTCCCATTACTATCAATCTAGTCAAAGAAGAAGGTGTTCTTCTTTCCAACCACCATTGGTGTGCTAGCTATACAACAAGGTGGGAGATCAAATTGATTGCTCGTGTCCCAAGTAGAGGAGCTACACTTGAAGCCCTTGGTCTTCTTTAATCAATTCAACTAGTTCGAGGGAAAAGCGATTAAGGTAATCTACTATCTCCATTAGTTTAATTACTAGTTTTTCATGTGATCCTGGGAATACTAGTGTAGACACTAGATGTCTTATTTCCGCTATAAACACTAGTAGAAGGGTGTAAATCCCTACAAGGAGACCTTCTTTGGGTGTTGGGAGAGATTTAAAGACCTCCTCTCGCATGTCCACATCATAACTATGAAATATGGAGGGTCATCGGGTTCTTTTACGATAGCTTGACCTCCAAAATGAAACACTTCGTGGAAGTGATGTGCAACGGAAAGTTTATGAGTAAAAGTCCTAATGAGGCTCGGGAGTATCTCGACCTCTTAGCGGAGAAGGCCCAAGATTGGGACACACCCGTTAAGAGTGACGGAGATGTAGTCGAAGGAAACCATTACTCAAAAGGAGGCATATGCTTTTTAAAGGAGAACGGGGAAGTAAAAGATAAAATTGCCTACATGGCTCGGAAAGAATTTATAGATATGCATGACGGGGATTTGGCAATTGATAGTGTCTGTAGCATTTGTGCAAGTCGAGAATACCTAGCGAGTAAATTCCCTACTATTTCTCTTTGTCGGGATGTATCGCTAGGATGCACAAATGTCGTAAACACTCATATGAAGCCCGTAGGTTCGAGGATTGATGTCTCTACCAATGATTATGAGAATCTTCAAGAGCCCTTAGTTGGTTCGTATGCGTCTCATCATGAGAGGACTCTTGAAGATGTTTCGAAATCATTTTATGAGGCAGAAACTCAGATTAGCCAAAACACCTTGCACGCCCTTAATGAGATGGAGGAAAAATTGAAAGACATCGAGAAAAGGGTTTCACAACCCCAAACTCCAACAGATCTCAAGGGTACAGGTGAGGGTAATACACCTAGTGCTAATGTTAAGTCCAACTTCATTCTTGGAAGTGATGAAATGATTAGCTTGGACACTCCTATGAAGGTAGACATACCCGAGGATCTTACAAATTCTGAGAGAGGAGATGGACATAACGAGGTTTCAAGTTCGAAATCCGAGGCTAAACTAGTTGATGAACCTCATTCCTCTTTTCATAAACAATTGTTCCCTACTCGTGATATGAATATGCTTGCATTGATAGTTAAGAGGGACAGTACTACTAGTGCTCAGGAGAATCATAACGACATGACTAGTTTTTTACCTGGGACCTTTGTAGCTAGTAAAGATGGACTAGATGTGGATGCCCTCTTGAGCGAGGCTATAGATTTCCCTAAGGACACTGATGAGACATGAAAATGTCCCATCTAGATCTCTTAACTCGGGTTAGTTAGTCCAGTTCGAGCGGTTACTCTGATGATTTGGTTGATTTTCTTTCTCAGGTCTCATTTACGGAGTTCGATGCGCAAACATCGTGATAAAGACATACTTGAGGGGCATTTTGGTCATTTTAATGACAAGGGTATTCTGGTCAATATTAGTGCTCATGTGAAAGTAGAATCCAATACGAATCCATCGGCGAAATTGGAAGTTGAATCGGAGTCCGGAGGAGAGAGTTAGTCCAAGTCAAAATTCGAAGTCAAAGATCCTAGTCAATTAGATGACACGTGGTCCAGATCTGACGGGAGTACGCGAGGCAATATGGGCGTCAGTGGGATAGTGTTGGGCGCACATGGTACACTTTCGGGACTCAGTTCTATTCTTGATTCAATGTCATGCACTACAAGTATTATGGTGCTCCACGCATGATCCTACGATCTCTGGTATACACACGTGTCATTCAATTCAATCTAAAGGCTAATACACATACTCTCGGTAGTCCCTGTAGCAGCTTATCCAATCTACTCATATTGGCATGGTACTAATCACGTGTGGTGGACCAATTATTTTCTCTTATTTCTTCAAATTGGTACCTTCAAATTGGTTTTGGAATTATATACAACAGAGATCTCACGGCCATCAAATTGGTACCTTCAAATTGCTTTCTTTAGAAACAAAATTCTGAAGAAAGAAAGTTGGATATTTGGAAAGAAATTTCTTTGTGAGACATGGAAACAAGAGATTGAGTGGGAGCTGGAATTGATAGGGATGGTAAGAGACCATTCGGCTGGAAATGGAAAGAAAGGGAGAGAGGTATAGGGTCTCGGCTATAAGAAATAACAGGAGGAACTGATTGAAGTATCTCGGATTTGGGGGAGTCAACCTCTCGAGCTCAACTAAACAAGAAATTACAGAGAGAGAGGGAGATTGGTCATCATCTACATCTCAGTTGAGAAGAAAATTTAAAGAGAGAAATCATCATCTCTCGGCTGGGAATTAAGAAGGCACAACACCATTTCTCTTCAAACCAGGGCCGAGAAGAAACATAACCGACCACCATTAACATCATCAAGCTCTCTTCTTCTTCTGTTTATAATCTTTTTAGTGAGAGAAAAGGTTATTAAGGGAGAAAGAATTATAGAGAAAGGCAACAGAGAGATTGTAGAGAGAGAGAGATTACAGAGCTCGGTTTTATAAAAGAATTCATTATCTTCATCTTGTTTTTCTTATTTTCTTTCTTTT
Organism: Eschscholzia californica; assembly: GCF_041429995.1. Taxonomy (NCBI): domain Eukaryota; kingdom Viridiplantae; phylum Streptophyta; class Magnoliopsida; order Ranunculales; family Papaveraceae; genus Eschscholzia; species Eschscholzia californica. The sequence continues at coordinate 43,893,152 of NW_028238198.1, forward strand.
GTTCTTCTTCTTTGTGAGAGAGAGGGAGATTAACAGAGAAAATGAGAGAGATTGTTGAGATTACAGAGAGAGGAAGAAAAAAAGTAGAGAGAGAAAGTGATTGGAGAAGATGAGAAAATAGGTGAGAAAATAATTTTCTCACAGGGAAAATATTTCCGGGAAGACGAGAAAATCGTTTTCCCAGAGGGTGCGTTTGGCAGAACAGTGGAAAATCAGAAGGAAATCACTTCCCTAAGGCTCTGTTTGGCTGGAAAATCAGTAAGAAATTCAATTTTTTTCTATTTTTCTCCCACTTTTTATATAGTTAACCTTTAAATCTTTATCATGAAGAACTAATTTTCTATCTAGGGTTTAGATGAAGTAGTAATAATCATTTTCTCGACAATTTATTAAAGTTTTTACCATTTTAACGATAAAATCTTCCGGGTTTTTAGACCGTTCATGGACTAAAAACCTGAGTTATATAAAGAACTATCTAATCAGACCAAAATTAATTTGTCGTTAGAATTGTTAGGAATACGGATTCAGAAAACCCTAGGCTCTCCCCCATTTGAGTTCCTTGTATCATTTGTAATTATTTTCTTTCCGTAATTTTATTTTAATATTTTATTTATTTTATTTTATTACCAAAACCTCATCAAAACCAAAAACCATACCAATTCTGAGTTTAGAATAGGTTTCACTTAGTCTCTGAGGAATGAACCGGTCTTACCGGAATTATTACTTGACGCCCGTGCACTTGCGGGTGTAGACCTATTTAAGGTAACCTTCTAGGCCCATCAAGTTTTTGGCGCCGCTGCCGGGGACTATGTTTTAAATTTGTTCTAATCTTGGAAAGTTTTTATTTTTGGTAAGTTTTTATTTTTGGCCACTTTGACTTGCTTCTCTATTTTTGGTGTTTAGGGCATTAAGGAGCGAAAGAGAAGGCACAAACAAGGAGGAGGAGTCGAAAAGAAGAATTTACATTTTTATTTTTATTTTTTATTTTTGGTGAGAGAGAGACTTTAGACTTTCTTAATTTTATTTTTCTGGATTAAAAGTTTTGACCCTAAATTAGAGGGCTTGTAAATTGTAACCGAAAGTCAAACGAAGCCTCGGGTTCGGACACTTAAGGGAAGAGTGGCCCGGGTCGTCTACAAAGGTCTTCGCCCGTCTTGAACGGGAGGTAATTTCTCTGACCACCCACGAATCCCCTGTAAGTGGGTCCTTGTATGTGTTTTGTGTGCCTAATTGATTTGACGAACTGCTTAGTTTAATCGTCTTTAGTAAGGGCACAAACCCCATTACAAGATAGGAGTCGGATTTCATCACCGATCTCTTGCCCATTTAGGAAACAACGTTGCGAATCCCAAACCTCACTTAAATTAAAATCTGGTTTAGACATTGGCCTTAGGGTATCGAGCTCATAGGATCATTGAAACAATTCGGGGACTCGATTTTTATTTGGGCATTCCTAAAGGGAAAGTTCACTCAACTCTTTATAAGGTCGCCTCGAGAAGAGGAAACGTTACCAGGTTGGACGGCTATCACAACGTTTATCGTTGGTCGTCTCCAAGAGTTGTTTGATCGTAGTACTTGGACGGAGTAACCCTCATAAACATTATAGTTCAAGCTTTGTAACGAAGTAGGAGCTGTCTAGATTTTTAAGGGAAATCTGACCAACTTGTCCTTCGTCTAGATTTTGTTTAGGTTGCTTGGTGGAGTCAGACTGATTGTGTTTGCGTTCCTCTAGGGTCTTCGTAGTGATTCCTCGGTTTTCGATTTTAAAAAAAAAAAAAAAAAAAAAAAAAAAAATTGATGAGAAATGGATAGATCGTGGTCCCAACATAATGGCAGAAGGGACGAGAGTTCTTCAAATCTACCATGGTCGTACTTAGCAAATGGGCAGAATAGTAGTAGTCATCCTAGAGACAATGTGCATAATGATGGTCGTAGGGATTATTATCAACCTCAAGAAGGTTATGAACCATATTATAGATATCCTGACAGATCATCTTACATGCATTATAGTAGAGAGTCTTATGCTCCAAATGTGTCCCAACCTCAATGGGAAAACATTGAAACTAATGACTCTTACATGCATTATAACGAAGAATTTTATGCTTCACACGTATCTCAACCTCAATGGGATAACGGTGAAACTATTGATCCTTCATCTCCAGCATCACCTTCGTTGGCCGAAGAAATGAGTATGTTAAAGAAGGTTCATGAAGAGTCTATGAGTGCGCTAAGGAGGATTTGTGGAGAGTCTTATGCTCCACACGTGTCTCAACCTCAGTGGGATAACGGTGAAACTATTGACTCTCCATCTTTAGGATCATCTTCGTTGGCCGAAGAAATGAGTATGTTAAAGAAGGTTCATGAAGAGTCTATGAGTGAGCTAAGGAGGATTTGTGGAGAGTCTTATGCTCCACACGTGTCTCAACCTCAATGGGATAACGGTGAATCTATTGACTCTCCATCTTTAGGATCATCTTCATTGACCCAAACTGTTAGTGATCTTCAAAAGAGTACTTTCGAGTTTTGTCAGACTGTAGAAGAAAAGAATGACAATACCTATGGAACTCTACAAGAAATAACAACTAGTATTATAGAAGAAGATCACCATGAGAATGTAGAGTACGGTCCACAGTGTCCTGTGTACTATGATGACGAGGATACAATTTTAGAGGAGTATAGTTCTCCCGACCACACCGTTATTGAGACTAAAATCTCAGAAACGATGGAGCCCGATATTGAGATATCCTCTCATTGTATCGAACTTGAAATACATTCAGACCATAATGAAGAGTTCACTAGAGTTGAAGATGATTTGAAGTCGTTTGACTCAACTGAGGATGATGAATCATGGTTGACCAATTTGCTAAATGAGAGGATTGACTCGCCTGATTTAGGCGAAGATTTAGAATTCTTTAGGGACACGGATGATAACATGATAAAAGAAATTAAAGAAGGACTATCTAACTCGACTTCTAGGGATTGTGAGTCTGATAGTAGGGTTCCTCCATTGAAAAAACCCGAAGTACCTGTTTTAGAGAACCCTAGTTTAAGTCCTAGTGTCATTGATAGTCCTCTAGATTGCTTGGTATTTTGTCCCTCAAAACCATGTGTAGATTTTGAAGCACTCACTCCCTCTGTCGATCATCCATATGAAGACCCATTCTATCCGGTCTGTACTTTTTCTAGTGCGGTACCAAACTTAACGACCTTAATGTCGTCTAAGTTTGGGGATTGCCTTTCTTTTCTGATAGTCTCACATGCACTATCAGTAATTTACAAAAATGTGAGACTATCGTTCAATGAAAACTTTGTGTTTTGGGTGGACCCACAGATGTATCGAATATTGGTTTACAGTTAATCACATATCTGTAATCCAATAGGTTAACTCTTTTTATTTGTTCGAATCATCTGTTTCGTCTGGCTGAAGACGTTAAACTTAGCGCTTTCTGGGAGGCAACCCACGCTTAGGACTTCCGAATCAGGTAATATATTTCCCTTCATCCTGTTATTTTTGCATAGTCTTCAGAACATTGAGGACAATGTTCGGTTTAAGTTTGGGGATAGGGGAATGAATTTTTTGCTAAGTCCTTATTTCAAAAATTCAAAAGGGTTCAAAATTTTTCAAAATTTTAAAATTTTTGGATTGAAAATGTGAGTCTAGTTGTTTTTTCTTGTTAATAGTTATAGAGTCTAGTTGGTTGTACTACACTTTTGCTAAAGGTTTTTCCACGAATTTCGAGTCTTGAGGTTGTCTGTGCACTAGCCATGTGAGTGTTAGATAGGTGAAGAGTAGACTTTTCTGAGAGAACTTAATCGATCATTAGTGGAGACTTAACCTATGTGAGATTCTGAGCCTTTCTTGTTGTTTTGAGTGATCTCTTCTGAGCTAATTCTGAGTAGAATGAAGAGCTACTCAACCTCGCAATATTGAAAGAAGAACTCATTTGATCTCTTGAGTTCAAATTTTACAACCATTAGGGATGTCATCAGGAAGCGAACCTTTCTCTTGTAGTCTGAGAAACTTGAAAGCAGTGTCAACTAGAGGAAGATAGGAACCTCATCCATCATTTAGAACCCTGAGAATAAGGCATGAAGCAAAATGAAGAGAACATTACCAAGGAAAGAATAATGTGAATAAAGTAGTATTTGTATTATGAGTCGTATGAAAAAAAAAAAAAAAAAAAAAAAAGAAAAGAAAAATGTTTGTTTGTGTTTAAATGTTTATCCCAAAGTAGTTCTTGAAGATTTGAAGACATCGAGTTCTCAGGCGTTCTAGTTCATCCGTAGTCTATCGACCTCTAGGAAGCATTGTTAGAAAGTAGATCAGGTGAGAAGAGTTGGTAAGCTTCCCCATTCCATATTAGTGGTTGTTTCCTTCCTATGAGATCAGTCGTTCACCAAATTTTTAGTCCATCTTTTCCATGTGTTGAGTTTTCTTTCATACTCATACTCGCACATTGAGTGAGCCATTTCTGAGTGACTTTAATTTTTGAGCGTATGACCGTGAGGCAGTAGTCGAGGCGAAATGTATTGAGAATGTAATCGAGGTCTTGTCTGTTTGGAACCGAAATGATACTCATATTGGCTGGTCACGTGCACTTCGAGTCTTGATTACTAGTGAAGGGAATTTTAGCTTTTGTATGGTTTGGTTAGCTCGGATCTCATTTCTATTAACTTTCGAAAGTTTACCGGATAAACATTTTTAGTCCATATCATATTTAGACCCTTCTGCATTTTTGAAATTTTTGAATTTTGTGGGTATATTCACTGCAAACCCTCACGAGACAAAACTCGTCCTCTAGGGTAACCTAGAGGTTTAACGGCTTGTTGCACGAGCTAAGTGCAATCGTGATTCCCTACGAAAGTGGTGAACTGGGCTTAGTTTTATTTTTCTGTTTTGCTCGAGGACTAGCAAAATCTAAGTTTGGGGATGTTTGATGAGACATGAAAATGTCCCATCTAGATCTCTTAACTCGGGTTAGTTAGTCCAGTTCGAGCGGTTACTCTGATGATTTGGTTGATTTTCTTTCTCAGGTCTCATTTACGGAGTTCGATGCGCAAACATCGTGATAAAGACATACTTGAGGGGCATTTTGGTCATTTTAATGACAAGGGTATTCTGGTCAATATTAGTGCTCATGTGAAAGTAGAATCCAATACGAATCCATCGGCGAAATTGGAAGTTGAATCGAAGTCCGGAGGAGAGAGTTAGTCCAAGTCAAAATTCGGAGTCAAAGATCCTAGTCAATTAGATGACACGTGGTCCAGATCAGACGGGAGTACCCGAGGCAATATGGGCGTCAGTGGGATAGTGTTGGGCGCACATGGTACACTTTCGGGACCCAGTTCTATTCTTGATTCAATGTCATGCACTACAAGTATTATGGTGCTCCACGCATGATCCTACGATCTCTGGTATACACACGTGTCATTCAATTCAATCTAAAGGCTAATACACATACTCTCGGTAGTCCCTGTAGCAGCTTATCCAATCTACTCATATTGGCATGGTACTAATCACGTGTGGTGGACCAATTATTTTCTCTTATCTCTTCAAATTGGTACCTTCAAATTGCTTTTGGAATTATATACAACAGAGATCTCACGGCCATCAAATTGGTACCTTCAAATTGCTTTCTTTAGAAACAAAATTCTGAAGAAAGAAAGTTGGATATTTGGAAAGAAATTTCTTTGTGAGATATGGAAACAAGAGATTGAGTGGGAGTTGGAATTGATAGGGATGGTAAGAGACCATTCGGCTGGAAATGGAAAGAGAGGGAGAGAGGTATAGGGTCTCGGCTATAAGAAATAACAGGAGGAACTGATTGAAGTATCTCGGATTTGGGGGAGTCAACCTCTCGAGCTCAACTAAACAAGAAATTACAGAGAGAGAGGGAGATTGGTCATCATCTACATCTCAGTTGAGAAGAAAATTTAAAGAGAAATCATCATCTCTCGGCTGGGAATTAAGAAGGCACAACACCATTTCTCTTCAAACCAGGGCCGAGAAGAAACATAACCGACCACCATTAACATCATCAAGCTCTCTTCTTCTTCTGTTTATAATCTTTTTAGTGAGAGAAAAGGTTATTAAGGGAGAAAGAATTATAGAGAAAGGAAACAGAGAGATTGTAGAGGGAGAGAGAGATTACAGAGCTCGGTTTTATAAAAGAATTCATTATCTTCATCTTGTTTTTCTTATTTTCTTTCTTTTGTTCTTCTTCTTTGTGAGAGAGAGGGAGATTAACAGAGAAAATGAGAGAGATTGTTGAGATTACAGAGAGAGGAAGAAAAAAAGTAGAGAGAGAAAGTGATTGGAGAAGATGAGAAAATAGGTGAGAAAATAATTTTCTCACAGGGAAAATATTTCCGGGAAGACGAGAAAATCGTTTTCCCAGAGGGTGCGTTTGGCTGAACAGTGGAAAATCAGAAGGAAATCACTTCCCTAAGGCTCTGTTTGGCTGGAAAATCAGTAAGAAATTCAATTTTTTTCTATTTTTCTCCCACTTTTTATATAGTTAACCTTTAAATCTTTATCATGAAGAACTAATTTTCTATCTAGGGTTTAGATGAAGTAGTAATAATCATTTTCTCGACAATTTATTAAAGTTTTTACCATTTTAACGATAAAATCTTCCGGGTTTTTAGACCGTTCATGGACTAAAAACCTGAGTTATATAAAGAACTATCTAATCAGACCAAAATTAATTTGTCGTTAGAATTGTTAGGAAGACGGATTCAGAAAACCCTAGGCTCTCCCCCATTTGAGTTCCTTGTATCATTTGTAATTATTTTCTTTCCGTAATTTTATTTTAATATTTTATTTATTTTATTTTATTACCAAAACCTCATCAAAACCAAAAACCATACCAATTCTGAGTTTAGAATAGGTTTCACTTAGTCTCTGAGGAACGAACCGGTCTTACCGGAATTATTACTTGACGCCCGTGCACTTGCGGGTGTAGACCTATTTAGGGTAACCTTCTAGGCCCATCAGACACATATGATATCGAGACAAGAATAATGTTTAAAGGATTGGTTGAACCCTCACTTAAGGAAATTTCTGACTTAGTCTTGAGCCTTATGGGCAAACCCTTAGGTTTTAGTTCGACATCTCAACCAATATCTCATAAATATGTGGATCCTTTTAGTGAAATGCATGTTTTCCCTGTTATTATATCAAACTTTGTTGCATTGTCATCATCCAAGTTTGGGGATTACCTCTTATTTTTTACCGTCTCACTTATGTACCAATGCCAATACATTGTTGTGAGACAGTTCTTACCGGTTACATCTTTTCTTTGGGTAGACCCCAAATATTTCATCTTTTGTTATATGCTCATGATGATGGGACACCTGCACTTAAGTAAAAAACTATTAGTGAGGAGACTCTTAGCATGCTTTTGTGTTTATTGGTTTGATTCATATGTTTGATATACTTAAGTCTCTCACTTGTGGATCGTTACCTTATTTGCATCGATAGTTCAACTCTTTTATCTCTTCGAATCTTGAACTTTGTGGGTGTATTCACTTGAAACCCTCACGAGACAAAACTCGTCCTTTAGGGATAACCTAAGGGTTTAAAGGCTTGTTGCATACGCTAAATGCAACCGGGAGTCCTTCGAAAGTGAGCTAGGTTTACTTTATTTTCTTCTTTTGTTTGTTTGCTCGAGGACTAGCAAATTCTAAGTTTGGGGATGTTGATGTGGTGTGAAAATGCCACATTTAGGTCACTCAACTTTGATGAGTTAGTTCTTTTCGGGTTTTATTTCTAATTATTTATGTGTTTTTATTTTTAGGTATCATATTTGGAGATAAACATATAAATCAGAATAAAGGGAGTGAATTGTCACTATCATTTCACGTGCGCAAAATGAGAGAAAAATATTTCAAGCAAATCAAATGACAAGAGGAGTCAATGACGAGTCCGACGGTGAAAACGGAAGACGAATTGGAGTTCGGACGGAGAAATTATGGAAGATGGAAGAAAAAGTCGTCTCTTGAAATTAGATTTGTAGAGATCAAGTATGAAGGCACCTCCATGTTTCTTAAGAAAAGCCCAATTCCAAATCAAGCTCACAAAAGAAAAGAAGAAGAACAAGATAAAGAAAAATTTATGAGCACCCTCTCTTTGGTACAAGTCAAAATGGTCTAAGTTTGACTAAGTCTTGGGTTGTGTATACACAAGTGAGAGAAAGGGGTCAAGGGGACCTATCTACTATTCATCTTCTTCACCAAACAAGAAAAGAGAAAAAAAGAGGAGGCAAGAGAGTTCTTGAGAGTTAGGGTTCTTCATCAAGGGGGTTTGAAGGAGAGAAAAGAGAGAAGGAAGAAGGAGGGCTGACCAAGCATAGGCCAGCCAGCACACTAGGCCGGCCTAGCTTAGCCGGCCAAGCAGCAGCTCAGGCTGCTCTAGAGAACTCGGGACAGGCAGCAACAAAAACTTGGACCTGCAGCTCGCATGTGCAAGGAGCAGCACGGTCTAGCACGCAGCAGCAGCTCGGGTCTAGCAGCTGCAAGCAGCTGCGTGCGTGACATGGAGCACGGGATGCCTCTGCACGGCATGGACAGCAGCACGGGATGCCTCTGCACGGCTCGGGTGGAAGCTGCCTAGCTCGGGACGTGCACGGGATGGATGCCTTTGGCCCAGATCTAAGTTTTCATGGCCGGATTCCATGTTTTGGCCGGATTTCTCCATTCGTTGGTCGGACTTTTCATGGTGTTCCGGCCACTTTCTTGGCCGGAAACTTTAGGGCTTTTACTTCCCACATCAAGACCTTGCTTCCCATGTTGTTTGATTTGATTTTGAGTAGAAATTTGTAGAGAGAGAAAGCTAGGGTTAGCTTTAATGGAGGTTGTGTTCTAAATGGAGAAGATGATGGTGGTCGCTATGGAGAACCCGGAAATTTTCTAAGGGGAGATCGGCTGCAACTAAAAACTCATATTTTTCGACGATCTTAGTCTCGAACCACATTGAAAAAGGGGGATTCTCTCATCATTTTCTTTCCATTTCTTATTCAATCACCATGTTTAGCTAACTTTAGTGTGTCGATTATATGAGATGAAATGTGATGAATTCGTGATTATGTTTAATATGATTTGATGTTTTGATTATAAATTGATGTTCATTTACTTCAAATATCGTTTTGATCGTATTTTCATGTGTCTTGTCAAGCACTTCTCATAGTTAATAGACGAAATGAAGTATTTGATATCGATCGTAGTCTAAGATATAATTTCATGTGTCTTGTCAAGCACTTCACATAGTTAGGCGACTAGACAACACCTTCGATGACTCGGTATGAGCTCCGGATATACGTAGTACTTAGAGACATCTACTTTAGGAGTCGAACATCGATTATACTTCGACACATTAGATTGGATCATAAGTAATCGTAGGGTTATCATTATGGATTCCCGGACTTCGACACCTCTCTCACCTATATGTTGCTTCCCGACTCTTGTTCCTCCGACTCTTCTCTCGAATCTCTCTCGTCTTTTACATAAATTGTTTAGCTAGTTTTATTTGTTTTCTTTATTTCTCATAAACCAATCAAAAACCCAAATTGACACCTTTTCTTTTTAGTCTAAGATAGTGAGTGACTCGTGGACCGGGGGATAAGACCCTTCGACATCCAAACTACCTTCCTATACTTGGATCGACTCCGGATTTACCGGGTACTACTTGATACCTCCACTTGGGTGTGCAACCTTTTCGGGTGCATCAGTGATTGAAAATTTCAACTTCTTTTTTACTGAACAAGTGAGAAAACGTGTTACATTTAATCTCTTGTTAGATTTGAACAATGCTATCGGAAGATTCCATACCTTATCAAAATATATATATATGGTTACAAGATAAATAGGTTGTAGAGAGATAGAAACGTTAGGAACATATTGTTGATGGATTTCTTTGATAGTAAACGAGTGAACAGACTAGAAGAACAAAGAAGCAGCTAAAAATTCCAAAGATCCATCTTCAAACCAGAAGATGAAAATACCTTTATGATAAATTTTGGCAATAAATTTTCTCTCTTATAATTTATGAAATTAATAGCTTGATTAACTCAACCTTAAGAAACCTTTGGCTTACTTATAGTTTAAAATATTCTTTATTTTATAATATCCATAGGTTAATTTTTTTATCTCAATATAGGGTCCTAACAGTGGTATACTCCTATTAAGTAGAAGTCAAATAAGTCAACTAAGTTTGGCTTAAACAGAGCCCGATAAGTTTCGTCTGTGTAAGATTTTTGTTTGTCCATATATTGACCACTTAATACAGCGTTGTCTAATTCTTATTTTCTTTTGCACCGAGGTTGTACCGAAATCACTTTCAAGGCAGTGGCCTCCATACCATGACACATCAAACTCCGTTAATGATTTCTTCCGAGTGATAATACTCTTCATTGATCCAAACCTATATTTCCAACAACAATCGAACTTTTTGTCAAACGATGAAATTGTTTAAAAAACCAGTCAATGGATTTCTTTTTTTCTTTTTAGCTCTATCTTCATTGGATGGCAGTGTAAATATTGAATGATCTCATTTTGCTCTATCTAATTGAACTTTCTTGAGCCTGGTTTACTCATATATGGATTGAAATGTTTCAAGGTTTTTAATGCTTCTAGTTGATTGAGCAATGGGTATTCATTAGAACCACTATCAGAAACAAGATCAAAATTATAGCCATCAATTAGACTTGTTTCTCTTCAAGTCTTCCCCATGGTTTCCAACCACTAACAGAGGCCATCGAGAAACAGAGATCTAAAGAGGGAAAAAACACGCATAGAGAGCGAAACTCTACCAAGAGAGAACCTACGGTGAAAGAGGGGGAGTATTTTCTTTTTGTTAATTTTAATTTTAATAGATTTTCGTTTTTGGCAATAAGTTTTTTAAATTAAAAATATAATAAATGATGAGTTGGCACTTAGAGATATCTCAAGAGGACACTCGTTTCTAGAGTGTCCTCTTGAGATATCTCTATTCAACCACCGCCAAGTCACTTTTAAGATTTAAGTTGAATTTTGCATTGGAAATGATATTTTGAAAAAAAAAAAACTCTAGAAGGCTTATGTGGCACTCCGAGTTTCTAAGATTGAGTGGTGCATTGGAGATGAGCATCTCCAATGCAAGACTCAAGAAAAACTCTAAAAATCCTATGTGTCAAGTGTGAAAAATGGATCTCTAAATAGTCTCTTTGCTATTTGGCCATTTAGAGATACTCTATTGCAAAACCTTCTCCAATGCAACACTCAAGAGAAACTCTAAAAACCTATATTTTGTTTTGAATCTAATTGATTTGTTTATGTGGCACTTAGAGATCATCAAGAGCACGCTCTAAATTTAGAGTGTGCTCTTAAAGATCTCAAAAATAAATCTTGACACATCACTTTAGAGATTCATGTTGAGTTTTGCATTGGAGATGGATTTTAAAGAAAAACTCTAAAAAATTCTATGTGGCACTATGAGATTTAGAGTTTGAGTCTTGCGTTGGAAATGCTCTAAGAGCATCTCTAATGCAACACTCAAACTCTAAATCTCTAAGTGCCACATAACCAAATCAATAAATTTTACACCAAAGTCCTTGAGGTTTTTAGAGTTTCTCTTGCATGTTGCATTGGAGAAGGCTTTCAAATAGAGTATCTCTAAATAGCCAAATAGGAAAGAGACAATTTCGAGATCAATTTTTCACACTTGTCACATTGGATTTTTAGAGTTTTTCCTGAGTCTTGCATTGGAGATTCTCTTAGTTTTGGTCTTAAGAGAAAAATACTTACATGTGCCAGATATTACTTTTTTTTGGGTTATTTCCCTAATGGCCCCCTACTTTACGAGAAATACCCATATGGCCCCCTTCAATTATAACACCGACACTCTCTCTCCTCCATCATATTTTCTCTCTCTACCAAATCACGCCACATCATCTGTTACGCCACCTCATCACCTTCTCTGGCAGAGGTTGCCGGCCGACCAAATTTCCGGCCGGCGACCTTCAAACTAAATTTTTTTTTCTCTCTTCCTCTCTCTCTAAAATTACTCCATCATATTTTTTCTCTCTTCCCCTCTCTCTCTCTCTAAAATTCCGGGAGACCTTCGCCAGAGTAATTTTAGAGAGAGAGAGGAAGAGAGAAAAAAAAAGAATTAGTTTGAAGGTCGCCGGTCGGAAATTTGGCCGGCCGGCGGCCTCTGCCGGAGAAGGTGATGATGTGGCGTAACAGATGATGTGGCGTGAGTTGGCAGAGAGAGAAATATGATGGAGGAGAGAGAGTGACGGTGTTATAACGGAAGGGGGCCATATGGGTGTTTCTCGTAAAGTAGGGGGCCAGGCGGGAAGCTGGTCACAAAGTTGGGGGCCATTAGGAAAATAACCCTTTTCTTTTGCCATTATGACCATTTTTGGATCCTTTGGTTGGCCTCTTGTGGTATTAATAAAGTTTCGGAGACAGATGTATAAAGGCCGCGGCTTTGGGGAATAAAAAAATTCTCCGGGGAATAAATTCTCGAGGGAATCCAGATTTTTTTGAAAATTCTCCAGGGAATAAATTTTTATGGGAATACAGAATACATTTTTTTTTAAAGTACTCCTCCATCTCATCTGTTCTCTCTGCCACTTCATCTTCTCTATACCTCATCTTCTCGACACCTCATCATCTTCTCCGGCGAAAGTCGCCGGCCGGCGACCTTCAAACATAATTTTTTTTTTTTTAATTTTCTCTCTCCTCTCTCTCTCTAATTTTTTTTTTCTTACCTCTCTCTCTCTCTAAGTTTCCTTCCTTGAAGATTTTATTGTTTTGATCGATCCAGATGCTCCATAAGATGGCTGCCGGGACAAGCTCCCAAATCTCTTTTCTCCTTCTAGGCTTGAACAGGCCACTCCACTGCTCCATAAGGGTTTGACAATTCAAAATTAAAAATTACCAAATATATACAGCAATGAAAGAAACTCAGATCCAAATCAAGAATCTAGTGTTATTCCATTTAATTTAGCTTGAGTGAGTATATATAGCCTTATTGTTCTAGAATACGAAAGCAGTAAGCAATTGATGTTAGTGTTGAAAAGAAATTTCAGAGTTTTAAGTTTTCCTTACCAACTTTTAGGGTTTCCATTTAATCCAAATATGAAGTTTAATTACCCACAAGAATACAACACTTAATATGGAAATTCAAACAAGAAACAGATAAAAGATCAGAGAAAAGCTTACATTTTTCTTCCTTCCTTGATCGAAACCCTCTCCACCTTCAATTTCAGGAACGAACGCAGAAGGAACTTGACCTGGATCCATAAGAACACAAGATACGAAAGAGACGAACGTATCTGTTCGTGTTTCATCACGAACAGGTATATTCGTGATGGAACACGAATAGACCTCTCTCTCTCTAGATCTGTTCTAGAGAGAGGTAAGAAAAAAGAAAAAAATTAGAGAGAGAGAGAGAGGAGAGAGAAAATTAATTAATTTTTTATTTATGTTTAAAGGTCGCCGGCCGGAAAATTGGTCGGCCGGCGACTTTCGCCGGAGAAGATGATGAGGTGTCGAGAAGATGAAGTGGCAGAGAGAGGTGATGAGATGGAGGAGCTTTTTTTATAGCATCTTCTAAAATTAGAAGCCCCTTAGCAATAAAAAGAAACATAAAAAGTCAATCCTATTTAACTAGTTTTAAGAAAAGTTTATTCCCCGGAGAATTTTCCTTATTCCCCAAAGCCGGACCATGTATAAATCTTTTGGACTTCCTTTTAATTCAGTAGAACAAAATCTTCAAGATTTTGCTACGTGAGAAGATTTCTTCTCACATTTAATGACTTCCACTAGCATTCTTATACAAACCCTATAAATTCTTAGTTCACCGCCAAAGTTCACAGAGAAAGTACTAGACAAAAGAACTTAAGGGAAAATTGTCATGAAGACGATGAATGTATTTGTATTGTTCATGGTAGTATTGGTTAGTTTAGGCCTGTTTAATCAACAAGCTTCGGCACTTGACATAGGTTGTCTTACAGAATGCTTGAAGAAATGTGGTGACCTCCTCAACCCAGGTATAACAGATATTGTTGATTGGGAAATGCTAAAGGCACAAAAGATTTTGACAAAAGAACTTACCCAGCTGATGTGGCGGTTGTGGTTTGAAAGTTTGACTAAATCTACGCTGTTGAGAGATGAATATCACAACCGCCACATCAGCTGGGTAACATTTCTTGTCAAAATCTTTTGTGATTCTAGCACTTCCGTTGTTGATTCACTCTCTCTATTTTCTCACATATTTAGATTGATTTCTAGACCCTAAAAGTGATGTCTTCAGTCTCAATAAGAGCAAAATAACCTCTATTAGAGAAGATCAAGTTTGTATATACTTTTACAATCTTGTTCATTAGTACAACAAAAACCATTCAACAGAATAATTCGCATAATATTCAAAAGTTCTATAATAAATCATTAACCCTCAAATTTCTAAGAATAAGTTGTACTATGACCTATCCACTCTCGGCTAACCCTATCATACTCTAATTGAGTTGTTAGAGTTAGTTGGAGCCATACTCGTGATGTCCAGCCTAGGAGCACTGGATCGGATCTTCTTTTGGTTGTTATTTTCGGTTATAGTTTGTTAGAAGTTGTTATTTGTTTGTTATTGATTCTTCTATATAAACACAATGTGATCACTCTTTCATCAATGAGAAATTCATTCTTCTATGGTATCAGAGCTATGTTCCAAGCTCCTTAAAGAAATTAATTTTTTCCTCTCTAGAATTTTCTCTCCCTTTTCTTCCTCTTGCTCCCTTTCTCTCTAAAACCTCGTCTTCAATCTCCTATTTCTGAAAGTTTCAGCTTCATCTTCTTCATCTAAAGACGGATAATCCGAAAATAACATATTTATCAATCAATTCAATGGGAAATGCTGAAGGATATATTTCCTCGGTCTGAAGGAATGGTATCCTTCCGAAGGAATGTCCTTCGACCAAGATGTCAATGCACACAATTTGGCGAATAGGATCTTGATGACCTTACTCGGAAGATCATCTAGTCCGGTCGAATTAGGGGTCGTAATGCTTAGCTAGAAGCCGATTACGATCGTCGGGTCGCTTTGGTAATCCGCGACTAACACAGACGGATCCAACCAGGGTTACACATAAGAGTGATGGTTTGAACAGAAAGAATTGACTTGTTGGAGATTGGAGAATATATGGATTGGATCCATTATGGGTAAGTTCAATTAGTTCGGAGGAGTCCGAACACACACACATCCGGGCCCGAGAGGGAGGCCCGGGAAGGCTTTAAGAGGGCCAGCCATGTGATGGCCGACTTAAGCAAAGGGCCGGACATCTCATGGTCGGTTAAAGCTTAGGTGGGCCGGCCAAGGAAGCCCATAAAGGGGCTATGTTGGCCGGCCACACTGAAATAACCCTAAAAGGGTGTTTTGGTAAAAACCTTCTAATTGAGTCTTATGAACCTAGTTTGGGTCAAATACCTATTCTAGGGATTCTATATAAGAACCAAGTTAGACAACCTAAAAGTGAATGAGAATGAGAGTCAACTCAACTGAAAAGCAATTTTGTGTGTAATTTCTCAAAGAGAGAGAGAGCTGTCTGAGAGAGAAAGGGAGTTTTCTCAACTGTCTAGTCAAGAAGAAGGAGTTCTTCATCTCAACCTTCAAGAAGGTCCTAGCTGACTCGAAGGAAGGATTTCAAGTTATACACTCGGTGTCTCAAGTAGAGGAGCTACACTTGGACCTCATATCTTCCGAATACTGGTCGGGGTTTAGTTTGTGGGAAAGCGATTAAGGTAATCATCTTTCCTATTCTAGTTCACTGATATGTTCATGTATAAATCCTAGACAACCTAGTGTTAATCATATGATGATTGAGATTCCGTTTACATCATTAGGTAGTATCATATTCCTATAGATAGTATGAAACCCAATAGTGGTATCAGAGTCGTTTGCATGAACTATCTTTGACTAGGCGAATTAGATTTGAACTTGAATAACTAGATAGAATTGTTTGAATATGGATTTGAACATGTTTTCAATGACCTAAACACTAAAACTTTAGATTTTTGAAAAGGGTTTTCCAAAACTAGTTTAATGTTTTGAAATTTTCGATGAAATATCATCAAATTCAGTGTTTTTGATGAAGAATTTCATAAAAAACTACAGCTTGGATGATAAAAATAAAGAAGAAAGAAGAAAGAAGGGAACAAATTAGGGTTTCAATTTTAGAAACCCAGCTGGCCAGACCGGCCAGGACGCGTCCGGCCCGGCAAGTATTTGACTTGTTGTCCGAGACCCGGTGGACACGGATTGGAAATCCCAGTCCGTGACGGACCGGGATTCCTAGTCCAACACAGACTAAGAGTCCGAGTCAGGAGCGTCTCGGACACCCCAGCGCGTCTGGGACGTGTCTGGGATATCCCAGTCCAACACAGACTAGGAGTCCGAGACTTATACGTCTTGGACATCCCAACGCGTCTAGGACGTGTCTTGGATATCCCAGTCTGAGACGGACAAGGAAGTCCGAGACAAACGCGTCAAGGACGCGTCTGGGAAATCCTAGTTGGTCTCGGTCTAGGACCGAGACCCTGGACGCAAGTCCAGACGCATCCAGGATACGGCTGGAGCGACTGGACGCGCGTAGGATGCTTCTGGAATCTACCAGACGCACTTAGGATGCGACTGGAGCATTCAGATGCGTCTAGGACGCGTCTGGAACTCGTCAGGAACGCGTCATGAGGCATCTCATTCGAGATTCCTATGCCGTCCATGCACATAAGCGTTCAGGAGGCAATTGTGATGCACCAAGGCATCTCAGACCGTGCATCTGAGATGACCTACGTGTTGTCCAACTCGAGACACGTCTAAGACGCGTCCGACTGTTTCAACACCTCTCGGACCTGGAGTCTGAGAGGGTGCACTGAAGACCCGATGGTTTGGACGTGTCTAGGACGCATCCAGCACGCATCCTAGGCATCCCATCTGAGATGCCTATGGTCTGTCCTAGGTCAGAAGCGTCTAGGACGCGACTGACCTGTCTGGAATGCGTCTAGCTAGGGTAGGACTACGTCTGACAGAGGGAAAGAGCGCGATGGGAACGTGCTGCTCCAAGGTCCGTCCTATGCCTAGGGTGGGCCCAGAGACCAGTCAATGGACTTTGACCAGGGTTGACTTGGGTCTTTTCGAGTTTCACTCGAGGTCTTTTGAGCCTTGACCCGAATGGGAGTTTTTCAAATCTTTTTTCTCGGTTCCAAGCATATTTTCCTGACATTGACCCGGGCTATCGGAGGGCCCAAACTGAGTTTCTTCTGGAATCGATTTTGGAAATCATTAAGGAAGAAACATAATGCGCCATTAGTCCGAATTTTACGAAAATAGACTTTAGAGCCCATTAGACATAGAGATGTCACAATTCCCCACGATTAGCTATACGAAATATAGCGAACCTAGAAACGAGTATAGGATACATATTTTATTTTAAATTATGAATGCCATATTATTGTAGGTATGAATGTATGTGATTGCGTAGATTAGTATGCCTTTAGATAAGTGATCGATTTTTGTTTCTAAATACAATTGTTTGTGCCCGAATAATACTTAGAGTATAGGGTCTTAAAATCCATTGATGAACCGGACGATGAGATCATGGTTCAAGTGGGAGTAATCAATGGAGGTTTAAGGATATGAATCCAAACGAACCATAGGCAAACAAAAAATAACCTAAAAGATGAGATCTTTTAGGGGCTATAATAAGATTTAATAAATCATTACGCAAACCACATAAACTTTTACGTAATAAATCATGAATGGTTATGCTAGAGTTCACAGTAACGCAACTTGATAAATTACGTAATAGTCCCAAAAAGAATTTTGAGTAGAGCCTACCCAGATTAATTCACCTGTTGAGCGCTTGTTCATCGATAGTGGGTCTGCCAAAGCAGGGTGTTATCTTTTACCTCGGGACAATACGGGTAGATCTATGAAGAGGTCTACATGTCTAAAAGGTTATTTTCAACGAGTCAGTAAAAGGGTTTTGGATTTCGGAGCTAAAGGACAATTTGACACTTACGTGTGAAATTTGTCAACCAAGAACCATAGGAGTATGATTAGTAAAATGTTACTTACCCAGGACGACGGGTTAAGGGCAGTGCCCAAGTACGCTTAACCTCGAAGGAATGGGATCTTGGGATTATATTATCCTTAGGGGACAATAAATCTAGAATAATATAGACAAATTAAGAATTATGCCATGGTAACAAGTTATGGTCACTTTCGCGTTTCTTACATGTAGTTTAATTATGACAACCGAAGAATCCTTCAACATCCGTTGGCTTCTAGAGAAATAACAGTTGAATGGAGAAACTTCATTGTTTGGGAACGGAATTTGGGACTCGTTCTCAGATCCGAAAACAAGGCAACCATCTTAGACACACCTGTTCCGATAATCTCCGAAGATTCGACTGATCAAGAGAAGGAGCTGGAAAACAAAATTATCGGAAGAAGTCCGAACCCGTAACATGCCTTATGTTAGAAATCATGGAACCGAACCTTCAGGATAAGCATTCAAATGGATGCTTAGACCATGATACGACTATAGGGATGTATGTATCTAATACAGTATTTAGTGTTTATTGCGGAATCTCAAACATCTATATGTTAACACTAGACATCTAGGATCGATATTTACATGACTAATCAATGAACTAGAATGGAAAGAAGATTACCTTAATCGCTTTCCCACGAACAAAATTCCGACTAGATTCAGAAGATCAAGAACTCCAACTGTAGTTCTTCTACTTGAGACACCGAGTGTATGACTTGAACTCCCTCCTTCGAGTCTGCTTGGACCTTCTTGAAGGTTGAGATGAAGAACACTTTCTTCTTGACTAGATAACCGAGAAAACTCCTTTTTCTCTTTCTTGCTTTTTCTCTCTTGAAAAAAGCTCTCTTAACATTGCTCTTGATTGCATACATAATTATGTCTAATGAGGTGTATTTATAGGGAACATAGTATAGGAGTTTGTCCCAAACTAGGATTTCTAAAATATCTCACTTAGACATATCCTTAGAAGTCCCACATAAAACCAAATTAGGGCTTATGGTGTGGCCGGCCACTATAGCCCATTATGGGCTTTGTGGCCGGGCCACTTAAGGGTCTAGCCGGCCATGTGCTGGCCGGCCCCTTTCTAAGGTCGACCATCACATGGCCGGCCCCTTTATGGGCACTCCCGGACCTCTCTTTTAGCCCGGGTTTATGTATACTTGTGTGGACTCTTCCGAACACTAAATAATGGATCCAATCCACTTATTTGCCACTTTATATCTAGTCAATCTCTCTCCGTTCAAACCATCACTCTTATGTGTAACCCTTGTAGGATCCGGTCTATGTTAGCCGCGGATTACCGAGGTCATCCGACGATCGTAGTTGGCTTCTAGATAAGCATTACGACCCCTTATTCGACCGGACTAATGATCTTCCGTATAAGGTCAGTATGATCCTATTCGATCGCCAAATCGTACGCATTGCCATCTTGGTCAAAGGACATTCCCTTAGAAGGATACCATTCCTTCGGACGGAGGGAATATATCCTTCAGTCTCCCACTTGTACTTAAAACAAGTGCAATGCTCGATTCCGATGTCTTTTCATATCTCATCTGATATGTCATACTTATCAGACTTTCTTGATCCCGAGAACAAACTGTCAAATCAAATGATTAACTCTTATCCATTTGAGCATGGCCACGCTATTTTCAGTTGTTTCTCATCAAGTGGACCGGAGATATTTTATCCTGATTTTACTCAGGAAGACATATTCCATTCTTGTAGTCCCACTCAATTATATGTCTATCATGTCTGCCCCAGTAATCCGCCTCTATAACCTCCTTTTACGGCGCGGCGTTTAACGGTACCAAAGTTCGACATTCCTTACATAAACTGAGTGAGTACTCATGTTTTGAGGAACCTCTCCGATTTGCTAAACGAGAGTTATGACATCTTACGACTTCTTCTCCTGAAGTACTCTTACTTGGCGGGTTTCTAGTGTATTAGCTTATACACCCATGAAGTTGACTTTGAATACTCCTATTCCTGTAGCCCAAGAAACAGCGCTATCTCGTCAATAACTCATGCTAGTCTTCTTAAGTCATTTTTGTCCAACCAATGACCTGGACGAGGGTTATTATAATGGTGTGCTTCCATGTTCACTTAGTAGGGTTTCTTTCATTAGATCACGCATCTAATAAACCTACCTAGAACACTCCATTATTTTGGACTGTCTTCTAAATTCTAAACCACAATTTAGATGACGAAACTGAGTTTATTTCGGATAACAAGAGTTTGTAAATATCAAGCACCGCGTAAACTCCTTTACGTTTCTCAACTTTACAAGTCTTTTTAGGATTTTCTACCTTGATCCTAATTCCTTAGATCCGTTCATCTTCCATGTTCGTTCTAAGGTGACTGTTTAGTTTTTGTTTTCACTTTGCTTATTATTATCTTGCTTATGAACGTCGTTATAAGCTATTACGATAATATCAGTTTCTCAAACTGAAATTAGTACTTCCTAAGTTCTAATTTTAATTTCTTATCTAGTAGAGTTAGCCACGACTCCCAGCATAAAAACTCTTTTTCATCTTTTCGCCCTTCCTAAAAGATTCTTATATTTTTTTTCGGAAGATTGCTTTTATGACTTTCTTCAACCTTTGTGTTCAGAGATATGATCCCAGATGCTTCCAGCATTCTAGGTCTTTCTCTGATTTTTATGGGTGACGAATCTTTTGTACTCCATGTACTTCTTTTACATGTGCGAGTAAATCTCAATCATCTTCATGATCGATCTTATGTTGTCCAAACATAAGTATTTCTCTCATGTTTTTGCTTTCGTTTGTCAGAATTTTTCAAGTTCCGAGTTTGTTTCGCAGTTCTCATGTGACATGGGTAGAATCTCTTTCAAAATTCCTTTTGAACGAGTTCTCATCACTTTAATCTATTGATATAGATTTTGATGCCTTAATTAGTTTACCCTCGTCTTTGTCCTATTGAGTCAGTTCTCCAACTGTTTTTAACATTCCTGATGTTTTTTTTTCTCAATCCCAGTATGTCTCTACATACAGGACTTTGAAACATTCTTGTTTCACTCCCACTTACCTTCTTGTCGAACAAGACTAATCATTCTAAGAAATTGAATCCAGATAATTTCTCTACGAATGTTTAGAAACTCACTCTTTAGATCTTATCTCTTTAGACTCTCAGTCTAAACGCGGAGTGGTTTTGCTATAGTTTCTATGAATCTTCTTTATAAGACTCACTCGGGGTTTTGAGCACATATCGAGATATTTTCTTAACTTCTTTTTAGAGGATTCGTGGTGAGTAACTCCTTACTCCTATTTGTTGCTCTTATTCGAACTTGTTTCCAATATTTGTTTGCTCCCACTTGTTCATTTTAAAAGATGCCTTCTTTTAAATAGGACACCATCGAGAGCAACAAAAGTTGTTCCGATGATTTGTGAGAAAACCCCATTACTCTTCGTTCGAAGAATCTATGTCTAACGGTCGTTTAGACTTTTAATAAAAGATCATTTTAGAACTCTTTCTAAAATCCATACTTGTATGGAATCTTTTATTTGCTATAGCTTTTTAGGTTTTTAGTGGGATGGCAGATGTGCATTTGGATTTTTACTTTCGGAAGATTTTATGACTTTTTAGACTTATGATTTCATCATAATCTTTGGTTATATTTGATCCTTACTTGATTTAGGTTTAGTCTCTAAGACTTTCCTTTAATCTAGTGTTTAGTCTATTCCAGTCATATTAGTCACTTTCTTATGTCTAACATAAGTTCTAGTGAGTAATTTGACCTTTGGAATCTCGTCAAATTTCTTTTGTTTGAACCATGATTAACTATCGTTGAGAGATACGAGATCAATCAACTTTAGCTTCATCCATGTTCTTTCAAATTTATTTGACTAGATTAGAATAACTAAATTGGATCGTTCGGTATAATTGTTAAAAATTGAATATGCCTTTTTCTTGAGAACATTTATAAAATAATGATTATTTTATTTATCTCCATAATCTTATTGCAGAGTCAATGTTCTTAAAAAGAAAAAGAAAACTAAAAACTAATTTAAAGTTATGCCTATGGAGCCCATGATCCTTCTCCAGCTTTACGTAACAACTTTTGCTTCCTTCAGCTTTTGACAGGTTCGTCTCCTATTCAATAAGTACTCAGCTTCCATTTGTTCTTGTCATTCATAATGAAAAGAACAATTTTAGGTATCCAATACCATTTAGGAATTGTATTTAATTGAATCAACTTTCAATTCTTATTACCTTGAGCGGAAATCACATTTCTGTTGTTCAGCTCTTCTTGGTAGCGTAGACAATCTCTTATCCATATATGAGATCTGCTACCACAGAATATGCAGCTGTTGTTAGGAAGGATTGTCCTAGGTCTTCGGACTCTCCCGCCCCTTCTTGTCCTAGGGCGTTTCCTTCTCCTAACTTCTTCCGTTCCCGACTTTGTACCTTCTTGGACAATAAGACCTTTGATGGGCCTAGAAGGGTTACCCTAAATAGGTCTACACCCGCAAGTGCACGGGTGTCAAGTTGTAAAATTCCGGTAAGACCGGTTCGTTCCTCAGAGACTACGTCAAATTTCAATTCTAATCTTAAAACTATTATGTCTTCAAAATAGTGGTTTGATTGGTAATATTTTTTTTCAAATAATAAAAAGATAAATAGCAATTAAAAATTAAATAATACTAAAGTTGATATTCAGATAAAGGGAATCTATGAGAAGGGAGAATCTAGGGTTTCAGGATCCACTTTAGCAAATATGACATCTAACTTATGCAATTCAAATCTTCTTCTTATATAACTCAAGGAAGAATAACCAACCTCGGATGATTTTTACTTTTCAAAACTCTTACTTTAACACTTTCAATTTCGGTACGTAAAATCACGGGTACTCTAACTATTAGATATCAAACATAAGCATGATACATTAAAGACCTAAAGCCTAAATATGAACCATCAAACATAAGTATAACTAATGAAAGGGGTTATCGTAAAAGATACGCGAAGAAATCAAAGTATTTAAGTACTTATAAGAGATTAAGTCAGAAAATCACATAAAACTAAAGCTTAACCTTAACCCTAGATCGGGAAAGTTAGTTACTCATGATGTATGAGAGCATAATAATGATTAAAAAGAAGGAAAAGAATAACATTAAAGAAAGGAAAAGAATTGGAGAAGAAAACACCTTTTTCGCGAAATTTTACTCTATGCAGCCAAACAGACCCTAAGGGAAAATTGTTTTCTCGTCTTCTCCGAAAATACTTCTCTGTGGGAAAATTATTTTCCTTCTCTGGTTTTTCTCTCTCTTTGCTGTTTTCTCTTTCTCTCTCTCTCTCTAAAGTTTCTCTCTCTCTCTAAAACAGCAACAGTAACTCTCTCTTTCTCTCTATAATTGTAACAGAAAAGAAAGAAGAAGAAAAAGATAATTTTAATGGATGTTTTGATAATAAATTCAATCTCTCTCTCTCTACAGAAAAGGAGCTCCTCTCTCTCTCTAATTCTTGTAATCTAAACCTCTCTCTCTCACAAAGAGAAGAATAAAGAAGAAGAAACAGAAGAATAACAGAAACTCTCAAATTCTCTCTCTCTCTCTACCTCGGTTATAGCTTTAATGGTGAGGTATAGTTCTTCTCTGTTTTTCTTATAACCGAGTCTCCTCTTAATCCTTCTCCCTTTCCTGTTTTTATCTTCTCTCTCTCTCTCTACTTCGTTTCTGTCTAACCCGATATGAGACATCCTCCTAAGCCGAGCCGCCCCCTGTTATATAGTAGAAGACCATCCAGCAATCCGAATCGAATCCCTCTTTAGAAAGAAAAATTTCTCTCAATCCAATCCCCAAAAACGATCAAATCTCCTTCCTTGTTTCCATCTCCAGCTACCTGTCTCTTTCTTTTATTTCTATTCTCTCTTACTACAAATATTAACGTAAGATTCAAAAGAGATAAAGAGGGAAAGAGCCTTATAAAGGATTTCACGTGAAGGTGAGCTGGGGTTATAAAGGGAGTGATTCGGTGTTTCACACGTTTCTGGAGCAGGTGGAGTGGTGGTTCCTGGATCGTGAGATTGAATTAGACGAGTTCTAGCCGTTGGATTTGACACCGTGTGGATAGGAGCATCATAATATCTTGTGTTATGTTATACCGGATCGCGCGCTCCTGGAGAGTCCCTTAGCACACCAAGACTGACCTAAAGCATCCCGCGTTTGACCTGGACCGTCCGATGTATTTCCCTCGTGCGCGCCATGTGTCATCCAGCTGATTTAGTCAACAATCATAGATTCCAAACTTTGACTTAGTCTATCTCCCTCATCCGGCCTCCGATTCTAGTTCCGCTTTCGCCGATAGATTCGTATTGGACTCTACTTTCACATGAGCACTAATATTGACCAGAATACCCTTGTCATTAAAATGACCAAAATGCCCCTCAAGTATGTCTTCATCATGATGTTTCCGCATCGAGCTCCGTAAATGAGACCTGAGAAAGAAAATCAAACAAATCATCAGAGTAACCGCTCGAATTGGACTAACTAACCCGAGTTAAGAGATTCAGATGGGACATTTTCATGTCTCATCAAACATCCCCAAACTTAGATTTTGCTAGTCCTCGAGCAAAAATAAAACTAAACCCATCTCACCACTTTCGTAGGGAATTACGATTGCACTTAGCACGTGCAACAAGCCGTTAAACCTCAAGGTTACCCTAAAGGACGAGTTTTGTCTCGTGAGGGTTTGCAGTGAATATACCCACAAAATTCAAAAATTTCAAAAATGCAGAAGGGTCTAAATATGATATGGACTAAAAATGTTTATCCGGTAAACTTTCGAAAGTAAATAGAAACGAGATCAAAGTTGACCAAACCATACAAAGGCTAAAAATCCCTTCACTAGTAATCAAGACCTAAAGTGCACATGACCAGCCAATATGAGTATCATTTCGGTTCCAAACAGACAAGACCTCGATTACCTTCTCAATACATTTCGCCTCGACTGCTGCCTCACGGTCATACACTCAAAAATTAAAGTCACTCAGAAATGTTTCACTCAATGTGCGAGTATGAGCATGAAGAAAAACTCAACACATGATGGGCCTAGAAAGTTTCCTAAATAGGTCACCACCCGCAAGTATACGGGCGTCAAGTGATAATTCCGGTAAGACCGGTTCGTTCCTCAGAGACTAGGCGAAACCTATTCTAAGACTTGGAAGTAACTTGGTTTTTGGTTTTGATGAGGTTTTGGTAATAAAATAAAATAAATAAAATTACGGAAAGAAAATAATTACAAATGATACAAGGAACTCAAATGGGGGAGAGCCTAGGGTTTTCTGAATCCGTCTTCCTAACAATTCTAACGACAAATTAATTTTGGTCTGATTAGATAGTTCTTTATATAACTCAGGTTTTCAGTCCATGGATGGTCTAAAAACCCGGAAGATATTATCGTTAAAATAATAAAAACTGTAATAAATTAATCATCAGAATAATTATTGAAACTTCATCTAAAACCCTAGATAGAAAAATTAGTTACTCATAGCCATTATGTAAAAAGAATTGGAAAATAAAGTAAAGAGTCGGAGAGAAAACACCTTTTTTTCGCTTTTTTTTTTCCTTCTGCGCAACCAAACAGAACCTTAGGGAAAGGATTTCCTGCTGATTTTCCACTGTTCTGCCAAACGCACCCTCCAGGAAAACGATTTTCTCGTCTTCCCGGAAATATTTTCCTTGAGAGAAAATAATTTTCTCACCTATTTTCTCGTCTTCTCCAATTAATTTCTCCCTCTACTGTTTCTGTTTCTTCTTTCTTTCTTACTCTAATCTCTCTCTCTATGTTCTCTCTTTCTCTCTCACTGGAAACAGGAACCACAAAGAAAGAAAAGAAGAAAAATAAAATCGAAATGATAATAGATTCTTAGAAACCGAGTTTCTCTCTCTACAAATCTCTCTGTCTCTCTACTGTTCTCCCTCTCTGTTTCTTTCTCTCTCTGTAATCTTTTCTCTCACTAAGAAATTACAATCAAAAGAAGAAGATAAAAGATAGAAGATGATGATGATGATTGATGTTTTTCCTCCCTGTTTCTTTCTCTCTCTAACCTCTGTTTTCTCTCTCTGTTTTTCTAGCCGGGAGAGATGATCTCTCTACAATCTCTCTCTTCTTTCTCTGTAATCTCTACTGTTCTATCTCTCTTTGTACTCTGTTTTTATCTTTACTTGAGTTCTGGAGAGATATCCCAGCCGAGAGAAGATGATTAATTGTTCAGCCGTGAGCTCCCCAAAACCGAGCTGTCTTTTTCACTTCCCCCTCTCTCTTCTTATAACCGAGTATATCCTCTCGGTTATCTCTTCTCTTCTTTCCTTTCTTCTCTTTTCTTTCCTTTTCTCTCTCGGTTTCTATAGAGAAACTTTCTCTGTTTGAAAAATCTTGGTTTGAAGAAAATTATAACAGCTTCGGTTCTAATAAAAGGAAGAAGAAGATGACGTCAGCTGACGTCATCGAGTCGGGTTGGGGTATCCGGGTCACGCGTATAGCTTGGTGTACCTCTGGACGTGACAGAAAGTAGCCCGCGCATTCCCTGGTCCATTCGATTTCTTGCCGGATGCATGCCACGTGTCCCTCTTGACTTTTAGTATACCAAATTTGACCCGAACTTTGACTTGCTCTAATTTATTCATCCGGACTCCGATTTGACTTCCGTTTTCGCCTCTGAGTTTGTCATGAACTCTTCTTTTCAATCGAGTACTAAAATTTCCAGAATACCCTAACCTTGAAATGACCAAAATGCCCTTTTGTGCGTCGTTATCTCGTTTTTAACCATTTTCCGTGCTCAATTGCATAAAAACCACCTGAGTAAGAGAAACAAGCAAATCATCAGAGTAACCGCTCGAAAGTAACTAACTAACCCGAGTTAAGAGATTCAGATGAGACATTTTCATGGCTCATCAAACATCCCCAAACTTAGATTTTGCTAGTCCTCGAGCAAAACAGAAAAATAAAACTAAGCCATTTCACCACTTTCGTAGGGAATCACGATTGCACTTAGCACGTGCAACAAGCCGTTAAACCTCTAGGTTGCCCTAAAGGACGAGTTTTGTCTCGTGAGGGTTTGCAGTGAATATACCCACAAAATTCAGAAATTTCAAAATCCAAAAGGGTCTAAATAAGACGTGGACTAAAAATGTTTATCCGGTAAATTTTCGAAAGGTAATAGAAACGAAATCTAAGTCGACCAAACCATACAAATGCTAAAAATTCCTTCACTAGTAATCAAGACCTGAAGTGCACGTGACCAACCAATATGAGTATCATTTCGGTTCAGAACAGACAAGACCTCAATTACCGTCTCGATACATTTCGCCTCGACTACTGCCTCACGGTCATACACTCAAAAATTAAAGTCACTCAGAAATGGTTCACTCAATGTGCGAGTATGAGTACGAAGAAAACTCAACACATGAAAAAGACGGACTAAAATTCTGTGGACGACTGATCTCAAAGAAGGAAACAACCACTAATTCGGAATGGGAAAGCTAACCAACTCTTCTCACCTGATCTACTTTCTAACAATGCTTCCTAGAGGTCGATAGACTAAGGATGAACTAGAAACTCCTGAGAACTCGACGTCTTCAAATTTTCAAGAATCACTTTAAGGGATAAACATTTAAACAAAACCACATAAACACATTTTTTTCTTTTTTCTTTTTTTTTTTTTTTTTTTTTTTTTTTTTTTTTTTTTTTTTTTTTACCTCTGGTAATACAACTCAAAATACACATCTTACTTTCTCAACAATTTCCTTGGGCATAATTTTCTCCTCTTTGCTTCATGTCTTATTCTTAGGGTTCTAAATGATGGACGATATCTATTTTCCTCTAGTTGACATTGCTTTCAAGTTTCTCAGACTACAAGAGAAGGGTTTACTTCCTGATGACATCCCTAGTGGTTGTAAAATTTGAACTCAAGAGATCAACTGAGCTCTAATGAATATTGCGAGGTTGAGTAGCTCTTCATTCTACTCGGAATTAGCTCAGAAGAGATCACTCAAAACAACAAGAAAGGCTCAGAATCTCACATAGGTTAAGTCTCCACTAATGATTAATCAGGTTCTCTCAGAAAAATCCACTCTTCACCTATCTAACACTCACATGGCTAGTGCACAGACAACTTCAAGACTCGAAATTCATGGAAAAACCTTTAGCAAACGGATAGTCTGACGAACTAGACTCTATAACTATTAACAAGCAAAAATAACTAGACTCACATTTCAATCCAAAAATTTAAAATTTTGAAAAATTTTGAACCCTTTTGAATTTTTGAAATAAGGACTTAGCAAAAATTCATTCCCCTATCCCCAAACTTAAACCAAACATTGTCCTCAATGTTCTGAAGACTATGCAAAAAATAACAGGGTGAAGGGAAAGATATTACCTGATTCCAACGTCCTAACCGTGGGTTGCCTCCCAGAAAGCGCTAAGTTTAACGTCTTCAGCCAGACGAAACAGATGATTCGAAAAAAAAAAAATAAAAAGAATTAACCTACTGGATTACAGATATGTGATTAACTGTAAACCAATATTCGATACATCTGTGGGTCCACCCAAAACACAAAGTTTTCAGTGAACGATAGTCTCACATTTTTGTGAATTGCAGAGAGTGCATGTGAGACTATCAAAGAAGAGGGGCAATCCCCAAACTTAGTGGATGCACAGTCCACTAAGTAACTATAAATACTCGGACCAATGACTAGAAAGTCATCAAAAGGATCGACATAACAATGAAGGGTCAATATATCCGTCGAAGGCAGAAAGTCATCTGCAAGCTTAGTGGATAGAATATCCACTACTTCCATAGACGTTCCCGAGGAGACATCTGAAGTGTCCCAAAAGGGATCAACAACCGAGTCTGAGACCATGTGAAAGGTCAAACTAGACTCTAAGGGTAAGGCAATATGCTCGGGGACCACGTCAAGGTCCATGGTTTCCTTAGGTAAACAGTCTGACAAACTATCTAACGTGTCTCTAACGTTATCAATGTCCTCAAAGACATCTGAAGCCTCGCAGTCAGGTATAATATCATGCCTTCCTAGAATTTCATCTAAGGCTGACTCCTTACAAATCTCAAATGTCGGAAAGTTTAGAATAGTGTCATTCCCAAACTTGCTCATAGAGCCATCATCTTGAATATCAATGTCTAGTGTAGTCCTATCATGGTGAGATGACATAGGTGGAGGAAGCAAGACAACAAGGTCATCAGACCTTTCAGGCTCTAGGGTATTATCAGTAAATTCATCGACATTTAACTTAGTACTAGGGTTAGACGTATTAACCTCGTCATCGTACCTAGTACCTTCCTGAGTTTGGGGTGGTGAACCCCCTTCCTCGTCGGTGAATAACTGTGACTTAAATATTTTCATCTGTTGAGCCAAGGACTCAGTATCCTGCTGCATTTGAGTCGTAAATTGTGACATAATCTCAATAAGACGACTCTCGGACTCTGATCGAGATCTATCTTCAAGAGTCTCCTCATAATAAGGTTCGCTAGTGTAATTAAACGTAGACTCTTGATAATAACTTCCTCCGTACATATTAGGATCATACCTGTCTCTAAAGTCATTGGTCTCAGAATAGTGTGGACAATAAGGTCTCTCATATATATTTGGCGTCGGACCATATCCATCGCTAATCGGACCATCTCTACACATTTGCTGATAATCTCCTAATGTCATATGAGGTCGATCAGGCTCATATGGTCTACTCCATTCACTAATCGGACTGTTTCTAGACATTCGTTTATAATCCTGAAATGTCATACCCGGTCGGTTAGGCTCGTCCCTACACATCTGTTGGTACTCTCCTAGGGTCATACCAGTTCGGTTAGGCTCAACTAGCCTATTCCCCTCGTTAAGTCGTTGACAATCTCTTAGAGTCGTACCACGTTGGTTAAGCCAGTCTTTACGCAACTGTTGGTATTCTCTTAAGGTTATATCAGTTCGGTTGATGACGGGTCCCTTTAGATCAAGGTCATCATCATCAACAGGGTACGTCCAACCATTAGAAAAATGCGCCATGATGATCAGGCACGATCACAAGATGGGAATTGACACTTGCAAAAACTACACTCGATTCCTTTTCTTTGGTCCATTTTTTTTTTTTTTTTTTTTTTTTTTTTAAACACGAAAAACCGAGGAAGCACTACGAAGATCTTATGAAAAGTACCCACTAACAGGGGATTTGTGGGTGATTAGAGAAAGTTACCTCCCGTTCGAGACGGGCGACGACCTTTGCAGACGACCCGGGCCACTCTCCCCGCGAGTGTTCGAACCCGAGGCTTCGTTTTGGTTTTTCGGTTACAATTTATGCCCTTTAAACTAGGGTCAAAACTTAAATCCAAAAATAAAGTCTAGAAAGTCTAAAGTCTCTCTCTCACCAAAAATAAAATAAAATAAAACTGTAAATTTCTTCTTTTCGACTCCTCCTCCTTGTTTGCGCCTTCTCTTTCGCTCCTTAATGTCCTGCACACCAAAAATAGAGAAGCAAGTCAAAGTGGCCAAAAATAAAAACTTACCAAAAATAAAAACTTTCCAAGTTTAGAAAAAATTTTGAACTTAGTCCCCGGCAGCGGCGCCAAAAACTTGATGGGCCTAGAAAGTTTCCTAAATAGGTCACCACCCGCAAGTATACGGGCGTCAAGTGATAATTCCGGTAAGACCGGTTCGTTCCTCAGAGACTAGGCGAAACCTATTCTAAGACTTGGAAGTAACTTGGTTTTTGGTTTTGATGAGGTTTTGGTAATAAAATAAAATAAATAAAATTACGGAAAGAAAATAATTACAAATGATACAAGGAACTCAAATGGGGGAGAGCCTAGGGTTTTCTGAATCCGTCTTCCTAACAATTCTAACGACAAATTAATTTTGGTCTGATTAGATAGTTCTTTATATAACTCAGGTTTTCAGTCCATGGATGGTCTAAAAACCCGGAAGATATTATCGTTAAAATAATAAAAACTGTAATAAATTAATCATCAGAATAATTATTGAAACTTCATCTAAAACCCTAGATAGAAAAATTAGTTACTCATAGCCATTATGTAAAAAGAATTGGAAAATAAAGTAAAGAGTCGGAGAGAAAACACCTTTTTTTCGCTTTTTTTTTTCCTTCTGCGCAACCAAACAGAACCTTAGGGAAAGGATTTCCTGCTGATTTTCCACTGTTCTGCCAAACGCACCCTCCAGGAAAACGATTTTCTCGTCTTCCCGGAAATATTTTCCTTGAGAGAAAATAATTTTCTCACCTATTTTCTCGTCTTCTCCAATTAATTTCTCCCTCTACTGTTTCTGTTTCTTCTTTCTTTCTTACTCTAATCTCTCTCTCTATGTTCTCTCTTTCTCTCTCACTGGAAACAGGAACCACAAAGAAAGAAAAGAAGAAAAATAAAATCGAAATGATAATAGATTCTTAGAAACCGAGTTTCTCTCTCTACAATCTCTCTCTTCTTTCTCTGTAATCTCTACTGTTCTATCTCTCTTTGTACTCTGTTTTTATCTTTACTTGAGTTCTGGAGAGATATCCCAGCCGAGAGAAGATGATTAATTGTTCAGCCGTGAGCTCCCCAAAACCGAGCTGTCTTTTTCACTTCCCCCTCTCTCTTCTTATAACCGAGTATATCCTCTCGGTTATCTCTTCTCTTCTTTCCTTTCTTCTCTTTTCTTTCCTTTTCTCTCTCGGTTTCTATAGAGAAACTTTCTCTGTTTGAAAAATCTTGGTTTGAAGAAAATTATAACAGCTTCGGTTCTAATAAAAGGAAGAAGAAGATGACGTCAGCTGACGTCATCGAGTCGGGTTGGGGTATCCGGGTCACGCGTATAGCTTGGTGTACCTCTGGACGTGACAGAAAGTAGCCCGCGCATTCCCTGGTCCATTCGATTTCTTGCCGGATGCATGCC
Source organism: Eschscholzia californica (assembly GCF_041429995.1). NCBI lineage: Eukaryota > Viridiplantae > Streptophyta > Magnoliopsida > Ranunculales > Papaveraceae > Eschscholzia > Eschscholzia californica. The sequence continues at coordinate 43,925,148 of NW_028238198.1, forward strand.
ACGTGTCCCTCTTGACTTTTAGTATACCAAATTTGACCCGAACTTTGACTTGCTCTAATTTATTCATCCGGACTCCGATTTGACTTCCGTTTTCGCCTCTGAGTTTGTCATGAACTCTTCTTTTCAATCGAGTACTAAAATTTCCAGAATACCCTAACCTTGAAATGACCAAAATGCCCTTTTGTGCGTCGTTATCTCGTTTTTAACCATTTTCCGTGCTCAATTGCATAAAAACCACCTGAGTAAGAGAAACAAGCAAATCATCAGAGTAACCGCTCGAAAGTAACTAACTAACCCGAGTTAAGAGATTCAGATGAGACATTTTCATGGCTCATCAACATTACAAAAGACGGACTAAATTTTTGGTAAACGACTGATCTCAAAGAAGGAAACAACCACTAATACGGAATGGGGAAGCTTACCAACTCTTCTCACCTGATCTACTTTCTAACAATGCTTCCTAGAGGTCAATAGATATTAAGGATGTGACTAGAACTCCTGAGAACTCGTCGTCTTCAAATCTTCAAGAACTACTTCAGGGAATAAACACTTAAACACAACTAAACACTTTTTTTTTCTCTTCTTTCTTTTTCTATTTCTATTTTTTTTTTTTTTCTTTTCTAATTTTTTTTTTTTTTTTTTTTTTTTTTTTTTTTTTTCATACGACTCATAATACAAATACTACTTTCTTCACATTATTCTTTCCTTGGTAATATTCTCTTCATTTTGCTTCATGCCTTATTCTCAGGGTTCTAACAAATGGATTTCTATCTTCCTCTAGTTGACATTGTTTTCAAGTTTCTCAGACTACAAGAGAAAGGTTTACTTCCTGATGACATCCCTAGTGGTTGTAAAATTTGAACTCAAGAGATCAAATGAGTTCTTCTTTCAATATTGCGAGGTTGAGTAGCTCTTCACTCTACTCGGAATTAGCGCAGAAGAGATCACTCAAAGCAAAAAGAAAGGTTCAGAATCTCACATGGGTTAAGTCTCCACTAATGATCGATTAAGTTCTCTCAGAAATGTCCACTCTTCACCTATCTAACACTCACATGGCTAGTGCACAGACAACCTCAAGACTCGAAATTCGTGGAAAAACCTTTAGCAAAAATGTAGTACAACCAACTAGACTCTATGACCATTAACAAGCAAAAACAACTAGACTCGCATTTTCAATCCAAAAATTAAAAATTTTGAAAATTTTTAAACCCTTTTGAATTTTTGAAATAAGGACTTAGCAAAAATTCATTCCCCTATCCCCAAACTTAAACCGAACATTGTCCTCAATGTTCTGAAGACTATGCAAAAAATAACAGGGTGAAGGGAGAGATATTACCCGATTTAGCGTCCTCTGCATGGGTTGCCTCCCAGAAAGCGCTAAGTTTAACGTCTTCAGCCAGACGATACAAATTATTCAACAATCCTCAAGTAGCATCTCCATAAACCAATAGGCGAAACATCTGAGGATCTACCCAAGACACGAAGTGATTAGTGAATGATAGTCCCACACTTGTGCAAATATGTTGCAGTACCCGTGAGACTATCGTGATCAGGTAAGAATCCCCAAACTTAGACGACAATAAAGTCGTTAAGTTTGGCCATGGACTAAAAAGAGTATAGTCCTCGTAGAAAGGATCTAGGTATGGAGGAGAAACCAAGTGAGGTATTGCACAAACTTTTAAACATGCTCCTGAGGGATACGATACAAGAGGATCTAGAGAACTATCAAATACACCCAGAGTTAAACAAGAGGTTTCTAAAGCAGGTACACGAAGTTCTTCCAAAGGAATCACTCGGTTACAAGACTCAAGCTCTACCAAAGTTGGTTCAGATAAACCCTCTATAATTTGTTTGATTATGATGTCATTAGTGTCCTTAAAGAACTCCAGGTCTTTGACTAAGTCAAGCGAGTCATCATTCTCATTTACTAGATTGAGCAGCCAAGATTCATCATCATCTTTTATGGTGGGTCCATAGCTCAGTGGTAGAGCATTTGACTCATACGATGGAAGTGGTGACTCCAAGGTTGGCAAAGTAATCGGCTCAGACACTAACAAGGAGGTAGACTCTGACATGTTATCTATCTCATTAATACTACCCTCCTCATCTAAGCATAAAAGTGCCAATAGAGTTTCTAAAGGATCTCTCGACTGCTTTGTTGGTAATGCATCTTGAACTAATAATTCTACCAAGTTCAACCCACTAAACTCATCTATGTCATCAGGGTGAAGTCCCGCATTAAAAATATTCATCTCCACCGTCATATTTCCAAATGATAATCTTAAAAGACCACTTCTACAGTATATGACAGCATTTGATGTAGCTAAAAATGGTCGACCCAAAATGACAGGGATTTGACTTTGGGTATCATGAACTGGTTCAGTATCTAGGATGATGAAATCTATAGGAAAGATAAACTCACCGACTTTTATCAAAACATCCTCTACTATGCCACGTGGTCGTCTGACAGACCGATCTGCCAACTGAAGAACTACAGAAGTGGGTTTTATTTCTCCCAAACCTAATTGTAAGTACACAGAATAAGGAAGAAGGTTGACACTGGCACCTAGATCTAACAAAGCTCGTTCAATCTTATGGTCCCCTATAGTGCAAGGTAATGTAGGGCTTCCTGGATCTTTGTACTTAGGTGGGAGGTTTTGCTGGATGATAGAACTCACTTGTTGAGTCAAGAAGACCTTCTTATGCACATTCATCTTACGCTTTCTAGTACATAGGTCCTTAAGGAACTTAGCGTAAGCTGGGATCTGTTTAATTGCATCTAGTAATGGAATATTAATGTTGACTTGTTTAAATATTTCCATTATTTCCTCGAACTGAGACTTCTTCTTTGGCACTACGAGACGCTGAGGATACGGGGCCTTAGGAATGTAAGGCTCAGGCACTACAAGTGGTTCCTCAGACTCAGGAGCCTTCTCGGGCTCTTCACTAGAGACACTAGTTGGTAAGGTGGGTTGCTCAGAGTTTGGTTCACTATCTTCGGGAACTCCTACCTTATTGTTAATTACCCTACCACTTCTAAGGGTGGTTACTGCATTGGCCTGATCCATTGGTTGTTTACCTAGTCTACCTTTTGGGTTTTGCTCAGTTTGACTAGGAAACATACCCTTTTCCCTCTGGCTAAGGGCTTCTGAAAGTTGACCTACCTGGATTTTCAGACTATTCAAGGATTGGTTGGTCTCTACTTGGCTATTAGCTAGTTTTATGAAGGCCTCCTCTAGAGAGTTCTTGTTCTCCGGAGGATATTGTGCACTAGACTGAGCATAAGGATTCCATGGAGCATTAAACCCAGGAGGGTTCATTGAACTACTAGGCTGACCCTGATTTTGACTCTTGGACCAGGAGAAGTTGGGATGATTTCTCCAAGCTGGATTGTACGTGTTGGAATAAGGATCATACTTTTGACGATTGTCTGGCCTAGAGGTTTGATAAAGAAAATTGGCATGTTCTTTTTCATCATAACCAAATAACAGGGTACACTTGTTCCCTGTATGAGAAGGGTCTCCACAGACGGAGCACGGATAAGAGATGGATTCATTTCCAACACTCATGACCTGAGTGGGATCCTCCCTGAATGCTTTAGGTTGACCAAGCTCTAGGGCTTCTATTCTTCTAGCCATGGCAGCGAGTTTAAGTTCTGACTCATCAACTCTATAGATGCCACCTTTATTTGGAGTAATATTTGTCCTAGTGGGAGGTCCTCTAGAAGTTTCCCATTGGTGGGATTTCTCAGCTAATTCTTCTAAAAAGGCCATGCAATCATCAGCACTCTTATCGATAAACCCGCCATTACAGAATGACTCTACCATGGATGTAGTTGAATAATTTAGTCCATCATAAAGAATCTGGACTAATCTCATTTTTTCAAAACCATGATGTGGACACTGCAGTTCAAGTTCTTTGAACCTCTCAAGATAGTTATAGAGAGACTCTCCTTCTTGTTGCACAAAACTGTTAAGACTTTGCCTTAAAGTGATAGTTTTGTGTTTAGGGAAGAATTTCAGAAGGAACAAATTGCTTAATTCTTCCCATTTAGTAATGGAATGAGGTTGTAAGGCATACAACCAAGATTTTGCTTTCTCTTTTAAAGAGAAAGGGAACAACCTAAGTCTCAAAATTTCATCAGGCATATTGGGGAGATTCATAGTCCCACAGATTTCTTCAAAATCCCTAACATGGTGGTAGGGGTTCTCGTTCTCAACCCCACGGAAGGTAGGGAGCATTTGAATAATGCTCGGCTTCAACTCGAAGTGAGTCGTGGAGTGGGGTAACCTTATGCTTGATGGTTGACTTTTTCTAATAGGATTCATGTAATCCCTGAGTGTCATAGGTGGGTTTCCGCCCCTGGCTTGGTCTGGATTTTCACCCATAGTGTCACTCAAAGAGAGATTCGCTAAAAGATTACTTAAATGTGTTTCTCTACTGATGAAACGACCTCTCTTATCACGATATCTATCGGGCATAAACTAGAGCCCAATGACCAAGGATATTCTCAACAAAACTTTTTTTTTTTTTTTTTTTTTTTTTTTTAATTCGAAAACCGAGGAATCACTACGAAGACCCTAAAGGAAAGCAAACACAATCAATCTGACTCCACCAAGCAACCTAAACAGAATCTAGACGAAAGACAAGTTGGTCAGATTTCCCTTAAAAATCTAGACAGCTCCTACTTCGTTACAAAGCTTGAACTATAATGTTTATGAGGGTTACTCCGTTCAAGTACTACGATCAAACAACTCTTGGAGACGACCAACGATAAACGTTGTGATAGCCGTCCAACCTGGTAACGTTTCCTCTTCTCGAGGCGACCTTACAAAGAGTTGAGTGAACTTTCCCTTTAGGAATGCCCAAATAAAAATCAAGTCCCTGAATTGTTCAAAAGATCCTATGAGCTCGTCACCTTAGGGGCTAATGTCTAAATCAAATTTTAGTTTTTAGGTGAGGTTTAGGATCGTGAATGTTGTTACCTATTTGGGCAAGAGAACGGTGATGAAATCCGTCTCCTATCTTTCAATTGGGTTATTGCCCTTACTAGAATGCTTATACTAAACAATTCGATCAAAGCAATTAGGCACACAAAACACGCAATTACCCACTGACAGGGGCTTCGTGGGTGATTAAAGAAATTACCTCCCGTTCAAGACAGGCGATGACCCTTGCAGACGACCCGGGCCACTCTCTCGTGAGTGTTCCAACCCGAGGCTTCGTTTTGGTTTTCGGTTACAATTTATAAAGCCCTCCAATTTAGGGTCAAAACTTTAATACCAAAAATAAAAACTAGAAAGTCTAAAAGTCTCTCTCTCACCAAAAATAAAAAATTACTAAAAATAAAATGTAAATCTTCCTTCTTGAGCTCCTCTCCTTGTTGCGCCTTTTCCTTCGCTCCTTAGCGTTCTACACACCAAAAATGGAAAAACAAGTCAAAGTGTCCAAAAATAAAAACTTACCAAAAATAGAAATAAAATTAGATTCAATTCAAACTAAGTCCCCGGCAGCGGCGCCAAAAACTTGATGGGCCTAGAAGGGTTACCCTAAATAGGTCTACACCCGCAAGTGCACGGGTGTCAAGTTGTAAAATTCTGGTAAGACCGGTTCGTTCCTCAGAGACTACGTCAAATTTCAATTCTAATCTTAAAACTATTATGTCTTCAAAATAGTGGTTTGATTGGTAATATTTTTTTTCAAATAATAAAAAGATAAATAGCAATTAAAAATTAAATAATACTAAAGTTGATATTCAGATAAAGGGAATCTATGAGAAGGGAGAATCTAGGGTTTCAGGATCCACTTTAGCAAATATGACATCTAACTTATGCAATTCAAATCTTCTTCTTATATAACTCAAGGAAGAATAACCAACCTCGGATGATTTTTACTTTTCAAAACTCTTACTTTAACACTTTCAATTTCGGTACGTAAAATCACGGGTACTCTAACTATTAGATATCAAACATAAGCATGATACATTAAAGACCTAAAGCCTAAATATGAACCATCAAACATAAGTATAACTAATGAAAGGGGTTATCGTAAAAGATACGCGAAGAAATCAAAGTATTTAAGTACTTATAAGAGATTAAGTCAGAAAATCACATAAAACTAAAGCTTAACCTTAACCCTAGATCGGGAAAGTTAGTTACTCATGATGTATGAGAGCATAATAATGATTAAAAAGAAGGAAAAGAATAACATTAAAGAAAGGAAAAGAATTGGAGAAGAAAACACCTTTTTCGCGAAATTTTACTCTGTGCAGCCAAACAGACCCTAAGGGAAAATTGTTTTCTCGTCTTCTCCGAAAATACTTCTCTGTGGGAAAATTATTTTCCTTCTCTGGTTTTTCTCTCTCTTTGCTGTTTTCTCTTTCTCTCTCTCTCTAAAACAGCAACAGTAACTCTCTCTTTCTCTCTATAATTGTAACAGAAAAGAAAGAAGAAGAAAAAGATAATTTTAATGGATGTTTTGATAATAAATTCAATCTCTCTCTCTACAGAAAAGGAGCTCCTCTCTCTCTCTAATTCTTGTAATCTAAACCTCTCTCTCTCACAAAGAGAAGAATAAAGAAGAAGAAACAGAAGAATAACAGAAACTCTCAAATTCTCTCTCTCTCTCTCTACCTCGGTTATAGCTTTAATGGTGAGGTATAGTTCTTCTCTGTTTTTCTTATAACCGAGTCTCCTCTTAATCCTTCTCCCTTTCCTGTTTTTATCTTCTCTCTCTCTCTCTACTTCGTTTCTGTCTAACCCGATATGAGACATCCTCCTAAGCCGAGCCGCCCCCTGTTATATAGTAGAAGACCATCCAGCAATCCGAATCGAATCCCTCTTTAGAAAGAAAAATTTCTCTCAATCCAATCCCCAAAAACGATCAAATCTCCTCCCTTGTTTCCATCTCCAGCTACCTGTCTCTTTCTTTTATTTCTATTCTCTCTTACTACAAATATTAACGTAAGATTCAAAAGAGATAAAGAGGGAAAGAGCCTTATAAAGGATTTCACGTGAAGGTGAGCTGGGGTTATAAAGGGAGTGATTCGGTGTTTCACACGTTTCTGGAGCAGGTGGAGTGGTGGTTCCTGGATCGTGAGATTGAATTAGACGAGTTCTAGCCGTTGGATTTGACACCGTGTGGATAGGAGCATCATAATATCTTGTGTTATGTTATACCGGATCGCGCGCTCCTGGAGAGTCCCTTAACACACCAAGACTGACCTAAAGCATCCCGCGTTTGACCTGGACCATCCGATGTATTTCCCTCGTGCGCGCCATGTGTCATCCAGCTGATTTAGTCAACAATCATAGATTCCAAACTTTGACTTAGTCTATCTCCCTCATCCGGCCTCCGATTCTAGTTCCGCTTTCGCCGATAGATTCGTATTGGACTCTACTTTCACATGAGCACTAATATTGACCAGAATACCCTTGTCATTAAAATGACCAAAATGTCCCTCAAGTATGTCTTCATCATGATGTTTCCGCATCGAGCTCCGTAAATGAGACCTGAGAAAGAAAATCAAACAAATCATCAGAGTAACCGCTCGAATTGGACTAACTAACCCGACTTAAGAGATTCAGATGGGACATTTTCATGTCTCATCAAACTTCTTCTGTATTTTCAGGTACAACGAATCTGCTTTCGGCCACTTCCAGAATAGCGAGCAATCTTTCCAGTGATACTAATCCAAATTTCAGTTTGAAATTATTCCTTACTTGCTCAAATCCATCATGTAAGGACAACAAGATTGTGTCAATAGCCATATGAACGTCCCTAAGAGACCCCAACCACTTCAAGTCACTAAGATGGTCCATCATGCTTAAGACATAAAGTCGGACCGGTTCTCTTTTTGCTGGCGTTTGTCAAGCAAACTTGAGAAGATCTTAAATCTTTCAATTTGACATTGTGTTCTGAACACATTTCTTAGCTGTTGAATGATGTTTTATGCATCCATGTCAATGAAAGTATCTAGATACTTTGTTCCCATGGATACCAGCATTAAACCTGTCACCGGTCCTGACTTTTCTTGATAATTTCAGTATGCTCACGTTCTCCTTTAGAAGAGGTTTCTGTAAGTGTCGAGATGGGCGTGTCCAATACTACTGCTGTTTTCCAGAGAATTTTTCTCAGATTTCTGTTCCATTGAACTTAGTTTGTATCGTTCAATTTCTCTATCATGTTGCAAAGGTCGAAGATTCCTTCGTTCGTCATAATGAAACTACATGTAAGAAACGCGAAAGTGATTTAAACTTGTTATCCTGGCATAATATTCGTGTATGCCCATATTATTATTTATTTATCGTCCCCTAAGAATAATATAATTCCAGGATTCCATTTCTACGGAATTAAGCGTACTAGGGCACTGCCCTTAATCCGTCGTACTGGGTGAGTAACATCTTACTGATCATACTCTTACGACTCTTGGTTGACAAATTTCACACTTTAGTGTCAAATTGTCCTTTTGCCTCGAAATCAAAAACCCTTTTGCTGACTCATTGAGTATAACCATTTAGACATGTAGACCTCTACTATAGATCTACCCTTATCGACCCGAGGTAAAAGATGGCACTCTGCGAAGGCTGACCCACCATCGATGAACAAGAGAGCAACAGGTATCTTAATCTGGGTAGGCTTTACTCAAAATTCTTTTCGGGACTTTTTACGTAATTTATCTAGTTGCGTTACTGTGAACTCTAGCATAACCAGTTATGATTTATTACGTAAAAGTTTATGTCGGTTTGCGTAATGATTTATTCAAATCTTTAGTATATCCCTAAAAGATCTCATCTTTTAGGTTAATTTCTTGTTCGCCTATGGTTCGTATGGATTCTCATCCTTGAACCTCCATTGATTACTCCCACTTGAACCATGATCTCATCGTTCGGGTCATCAATGGATTCCTAGACCCTATACTCTAAGTATTATTTCGGGCACAATCAGTTGTGTTTAGGAACAAGAAACGTTAGCCTATCTAAAGGTATACTAAACTACGCAATCACATAAAGTATACATACATTCAAAAGTATGACAGTCATAGTATAGTATGTATCCTAGATATGTTTCTAGGTTCGCTATGTCTCGTATAGCTAAATGTGGGAAATTGTGACATTCCTATGTCTAACGTGAGTTCTAAGTCTATTTTCACAAAATACGGACCAATAGCACATCATGTTTCTTCCTTAATAATTTCCAAAATCGCTTTAAGGAAAAACTCCGTTTGGGCTCTTTGACGGCCCGGGTCAATTTCGGAAAAATAAGTTTGAAACTCGGAGCAAAAGATCTGAAAATCTCCCACTCGGGTCAAGGCCCAAAAGTCCTCGAGTCAAACTCAAAAAGACCCAAGTTGACCCTGGTCAAACCCTGGTCAAATTTCTGGTGAAAGTCCCTTGACTAATCTCGGGTCAACCCTTGACTCTGACTAGTCATAGGCCGGACCAAGGGACAGCACGTTATATCGTGCTTTGTCCCTTGGCCAGACGCGCCTTAGCCTAGCTAGACGCGTCTTGCCCGGGTCAGATGCGTCCTAGACGCATCTGGCCCTAAGACAGACCCTAGGATGCGTCCTGGACGCATCCTAGTGGAGTTTGGTGCATAAGACGCATCCTAGACGCGTCTCGGGTGGGACGGCATGGGCATCCATCTTTGGATGCCCTTTGGACGCGTCCAGATGCGTCCTAGACGCGTCCAGATGCGTCCTAGACACGTCTGGGCGCTCCGGACACGTCCCAGACGCATCCGGACGCGCCAGTCGCATCCGAGGTGCGTCTGGAAGCTTCCAAACGCATCGTGCGGCACTTGACTTAGCTTCCTCCTAAGTATAAGTCTAAGCCGTAACCTTCCCAAATGCCTAAGTAACCTTGACTAAATAGGCAAAGACCCAAGAAAGATAAGCTTCCAAAGTGTGCACCAACTAAAGAGAACTTTGATCTTTATTACTAAGAACTCTTTATATACAAGAAGGCTTTTGGGCACGTTTCCCAAGTCACTCAACTCTCACACTATTGCTTTGAATCCTTACTTGGATGCTTTACAAATGAGGGGTGATCCCCTATTTATACTAGTTCCTATATACAATGGATGGTTGGGATTTACCCACATGTAACCAATCTAATGGCTATGTAAATCTCTAGATTACTTGGGCTCCAAGTATCTCTAGAAAACTCTCTCCCAAAATATCTCCATGCCATCTCTAGAATTCTTCTTGGGCTGGGCCAAAGAGATGCTCCAACTATGTACAATGCAGCCCGGAACATGTGTGCTGTTTGGGCTGCTAAGGAAGCTGCTGTTGATGCACCCGAAAAGGTTGCACACCCAAGCGGAGGTATCAAGTAGTAACCGGTAAAACCGGAGTCGATCCAAGGATAAGTTGGTAGTTTGGATATCGAAGGGTCTTATCCCTCGGTCTAGATATTACAAGCTAACTTAGACTAAAAAGGAAAAGAACAAAGGTAAACGAGGGTTTTGATTGAATAAACAATAAAGAAAACAATTAAAGCAAGTAAAACTAAACAATAAAGTAAACGGGCGAGAGAGATTCGAGAGAAGTGTCGGAGGAACAAGAGTCGGGAACAACAAGTGAGAGAAGTGTCGAGGTCCGGGAATCCGATGTGGTGAACCTACAACTATGTACGGTCTAATCGAATGGATTGATACAAACCTAGTCTCGATTCCTAAAGTGGATGTTCATAAGCACTACGTATGTCCGGAGATAATACTTAGTCAAATAAACTTCCTAAACGAACAAAACCGAATCATCGATCACATTGCCTAATTGATTAACTATGCGAAGTACTTGATAAGACACATGAAAAACGATTGAAACAAGTAATCGAAATAAGAGAACATCAATTTATTATCAAACACATTAAATTATCACAAACACAATCACAAATTCATCGCATTTCATCTCATTAACGACACACTTGATTTAGCTAACATGGTGAATAAGTAATAAATGAAAAGAAGATGATGAGAAATCCCCCTTTTTCGATGTGGTTCGAGGCTAGGTTCGTCGGAGAATTTGAGTAGTTAAGGTTCAGCCGATCTCCCCTTAGCAAATTTCTGGATTTCCCCTTAACAGTGCATAATGGGTCTCCCCGAGCAAAAATCAGATCTCCCCTTAGCAACCAGACTCATCTTCTTCATTTAAAACCCACCACCATTAAAGCTTCACCAAGCTTTATCTCTCTAAGAAATTTCAACCAAAAACCAAATCAAACACAAGGGGAAGCAAGCCAATGATGAGGGGAGTAGAAGCCCTAAGTTTTCCGGCCAAGAGAGTGACCGGAAAACCTTTGAAAATCCGGCCAAAATTTGAGAACAAATCCGGCCAAATAATATGAAATCCGGCTATAACACCCTGTCCCGAGCTGTCCCTAGCAGCTCCACGCGTCCCGTGCATGTTCCCTTGAAGTCCCGAGCAGCTTGCAGCCGCGACCTTGAAGATCCGAGCAAAGAAGATGAAGAACACAGAAGCTTGCATCGTGCTGAGGAAGGACCGGAGCTGCTGTTCGTGCTGGTATTGTGCAACCCCGAGCTCCGTCCCGTCTTGCAGCAGTTCCGAGCCAGCAGCTGTTCGTGCACTTCAATAGCTATCCCGAGCGTCTTCTTTGGTGTTCCGGCCTCCCGTGTTGCATCCCGAGCTGTTGCTCTTAAGCCGGCCAAGCTTGGCCGGCCTTGAGTGTTGGCCGGCCTAAGCTTGGCCGGCAGTCCTCCTCCTCTCTCTTTTCCCTCTTCAACCTTTAGCTCTAAACTCAAAAACTACCAAAACCCTAGAAAACCCTAGTCTATTCCCTCTAACTTTAGCTTTTTTTTTTTTGATGAGACCTCTAACTTTAGCTTGGTGAAGAAGATGATCAATAGTCTTTTTCTTTACTACTTGTGATCCTTTCTTTTTGACTCAAAACCCTAGTCAATGTTTGACTTTGACTCAGACTTTACTTTGAACCATAAAGAAGGTGCCTCCAAGATTTTTCCTTGTCATCTTCTTTGGGCTTGTGTGGGCTTTGGGGTTGGTTTAGAAACCAAGCGAGTGCCTTCATCTTGTCTCTACATTTAGAACCAAAGGGGGGGGGGGGGGGGGGGGGGGGGTGCCTTCAAGAAAAGACCTTAGCTTCTATCTTTCACATCTTCCCCGTCCAAACTCCGAATTGAATTCCGTTTTCACCGTCGGACTCGTCATTAACTCGTCTTGTCATTTGATTTGCTTGAAGTCTTTTTCTCTCGTTTTTGGCACATGAAATGATAGTGACGATTCGTTCCCTTTATTCCGATGTTCATGTCTAACTCCAAAATAGGTACCTAACATGAAAAACACATAAATAATTAGAAATACAACTCGAAAAGAACTAACTAATCAAAGTTAAGTGACCTAAATGTGGCTTTTTCACGCCACATCAACATCCCCAAACTTAGAATTTGCTAGTCCTCGAGCAAACAAACAAAACAAGACAATAAAGTAAACCTAGCTCACTTTCGGAGGACTCCCGGTTGCATTTAGCGTATGCAACAAGCCTTTAAACCCTTAGGTTACCCCTAAAGGACGAGTTTTGTCTCGTGAGGGTTTCCAGTGAATACACCCACAAAGTTCTAGATTTCCAAGAGACATAAGGGTTCAACTATCGATGCAAATAAGGTGATGATCAACAAGTGAGAGACTTAAGTATGTCAAGCATATGAACCAAACCAATAAACACAAAAGCATGCTAAGAGTCTCCTCACTAATAGTTTCATACTCAAGTGCAAATGTCTCATCATCATGAGTATCATCCAAGGCTAAAGTTACAAAACCTTGTTTCCTATCATAGCACATTTCGCCTCGACTTTAGCCTCACGGTCATACGCTCTTAAACATGAAATCACTCAAAATCGAATTGTAATGGTTCACTCTCATGTGTGAGCATGGAATAAAGTAAACTCAACACATACAAAAATTAAATGAGGATATCAAGTTCTAAAACGAAATGATCTCTTAGGAATGGAAATAACCACTAACGGAATGGGGAAGCTCACTCACCCTTCTCACCCACTCTACCCTCTAATAATGTCTCCTAAAGGTCAACGGATACAAGTGATGGAATGGAAGATGATGAAATCCCGAGAATGTCGACGCCTTCAACGATAAAAGAACACTCAAACAACTTTTAAACTTAACTTCTTGCATTGAATACTTTATTTTCATAACACTTACACAAACACAAAATAACACATATAACCAAACTTTCTTTTTTTTCTTTTGTTTTTTTCCTTTTTTTTCCTTCCTTTTCTCTTTTTCTTTTTTTCTTTCTTTTTCACTTTTTCTTTTATTTTTTTGCACACATATCCAAACACCAAAATAAAAATACAACTAGTATTCTCAACAAATCACCTTTACTTTCACATTTTGCTTTCACATTCTTTCTTCTTTACTTCTCATGCCTTCATTCTCGAGAGTAGTATGATGAATGGATGGTGGAGTATCCGTTTCCCTAAAGTTGACACCATTATCGGGTTTCATGGACTACAAGAGTAAGGTTTATTCGCTATCCTGATGTCACTCCTAGTGGCTAAGGAAGTTGAGCTCATGAGATCGTCTAAGCTCTTTTGAAAGTTGCGAAGTTGAGTAGCTCTTCATTCTACTCGGAGTTAGCGCGGAAGAGTACACTCAAAAGCAATAGAAAGGCTCAGATATCTCACATGGGTTGAAGTCTCCACTAATGACTATTTTAGGTCACTTAGAAGTGTTTCTTCTTCCTTAAGATGCTACTCACATGATAAGACACCAACACCAAAGGACTTAACATTCATGAAAAGGCTAAGAGCATGCATAAGGTTTATCAAGAAAGAACCACATGTATCAACATACTTAAAAATACCACTAGAGTCATACCAAATCTACCCAAAAATTTTCAAATTTGGTCAATTTGTTGAACCCTCGTGTCTTTTGAAATCTAAGGTCATGATGTCATGCGACCAAAAGGTCGTATCCCCATCCCCAAACTTAAAACTAACATTGTCCTCAATGTTCTAAGCATATGTTCACTAAAATATAAGAGGTACAATAAGTTAAAGAGAAGAGTGGAAGGATATTACCATAGCCGAAGGAGATAAAAGATAATACTACCAAGATTTGTGTATTCGAGTTCCAAGTTGATGATGAGCCCAACGCCATCCCCAAACTTGGAACGAACCACGTCCCAAAAGTATACAAATTGAGAAACGCTCCTAACACATCAATAATAGAATAAGAATGAAACATAAACATGACCATATAAAAATGACCACTCACGCGGGATCACTCGATTGCATCAAGCTATGCAACTAGCCTTTTAGTTTCTCGTATGCACGAGAGCACGAGTTTTGTCTCGTGGAGGCTTTTCAGAGATGCTACCCACAAACATCAAGGTCCCACCTCAATAGACCAACCAATCATATAACAAAAGACGAAAGATTTGGGGGTCCTCCCAAAGAAAAGATGTAACCGGTAAGAACCGTCTCACAACAATGTAATGACATTGGTACATAAGTGAGACGGTAAAAAATAAGAGGTAATCCCCAAACTTGGATGATGACAATGCAACAAAGTTTGATATAATAACAGGGAAAACATGCATTTCACTAAAAGGATCTACATATGTATGAGATATTGGTTGAGATGTCGAACTAAAACCTAAGGGGTTGCCCATAAGGCTCGAGACTAAGTCAGAAGTTTCCTTAAGTGAGGGTTCAACCAATCCTTTAAACACTATTCTTGTCTCGATATCATATGTGTCCTTAGGGAAATCTATAGCCCCGCTCAAGAGGGCATCCACATCTCGTCCATTTTTACTAGCTACAAAGGTCTCAGGTAAAAAATTAGTCATGTCGTTATGATTCTCCTGAGCACTAGTAGTATTGTCCCTCTTAACTATCAATGCAAGCATATTCATATCACGAGTAGGGAACAATTGTTTATGAAAAGTGGAATGAGGTTCATCAACTAGTTCAGACTCAGATTTCGACTTTAAAACCTCGTTATGTCCATCTCCTCTCTCGGAATTTGTAAGATCCTCGGGTATGCCTACCTTCATAGGAGTATCCAATCTAATCATTTCATCACTTCCAAGAATGAAGTTGGACTTAACATTAGCACTAGGTGTATTACCCTCACCTGTACCCTTGAGATCTGTTGGAGTTTGGGGTTGTGAAACCCTTTTCTCGATGTCTTTTAATTTTTCCTCCATCTCTTTAAGGGCGTGCAAGGTGTTTTGGCTAATCTGAGTTTCTGCCTCATAAAATGATTTCGAAACATCTTCAAGAGTCCTCTCGTGATGAGACGCATAAGAACTAACTAAGGGCTCTTGAAGATTCTCATAATCATTGGTAAAGACATCACTCCTCGAACCTACAGGCTTCATATGAGTGTTTACGACATTTGTGCACCCTAGCGAGACATCTCGACAAAGAGAAATAGTAGGGCATTTACTCGCTAGGTGTTCTCGACTTGCACAAATGCTACAGACACTATGAATCGCTAAATCATCATCATGCATATCTATGAATTCTTTCCGAACCATGTATGCAATTTTATCTTCTACTTCCCCATTCTCCTTTAAAAACCATATGCCTCCTTTTGAGTAATGGTTTCCTTCGGCTATATCTCCGTCACTCTTAAAGAGTGTGTCCCAATCTTGGGCCTTCTCCGCTAAGAGGTCGAGATACTCCCAAGCCTCATTAGGACTTTTACTCATAAACTCTCCGTTGCACATCACTTCCACGAAGTGTATCATTTTGGAGGTCAAACCATTGTAAAAGAACCCGATGACCCTCCATATTTCATAGTTATGATGTGGACATGCGAGAAGGAGGTCTTTAAATCTCTCCCAACACCCAAAGAAGGTCTCCTCTTTGTGTTGCTCAAAATTCATAATTTCTCTTCTTAAGGTGTTGGTTCGATGGATTGGGAAAAACTTTTTCAAAAACGCCCTAGTCATCTCATCCCAACTTCTTATAGTCCTAGGCCTTAGAGAATGAAACCATATCTTCGACTTTTCTTTCAATGATAATGGAAATAGTTTGAGCTTAGCGACTTCCTCAAGTACTCCATTGATTGAGAGTATCGAGCAAATCTCATCGAACTCTCTCAAATGAAAATATGGATCTTCATTCTCTAGGCCTCGAAATATAGGAAGTAATGGAATAATCTCAGGGTCTATGTCTAAATTACACTCATAACTCGGAAATATGATGCATGAAGGTATGCTAGCCATATTAGGTTCACGGTAGTCTCTAAGACTTCTAAGTGGTCGATGAACCTTATACCCATCATTCCAACTATCATTCCCATAAACATCCATTGAAGCACAATTAAAGCAAAATGCAAGCAATCACAAGTTTTCAATTCAACTACTATCAATAATAGACAAGATGCAAATGCACTTAAGCCGCTCAAATAGGTAAAGGTTAAGGAACGATACTAGAGGTGGCGTTTGTTACCACAATTTGGTCCTCTTCCCTTTTCTTGTGTCTCCCTTTATATCCCCAAACTTGTTAACTTTCGTCCTTTAGAGCTCCTTGGATGAGTACCTTAGAGAAATTCAAAAAAATTAAGAAGAAACTACGAAAACAAACAAAAAAAAAACGTCTAAGTAAACAAATAACACCAAACTAATGAAAAACACGACAAACGATATTCAAACTAATAGACCTATCCCCGGCAGCGGCGCCAAAAACTTGATGCACCCGAAAAGGTTGCACACCCAAGCGGAGGTATCAAGTAGTAACCGGTAAAACCGGAGTCGATCCAAGGATAAGTTGGTAGTTTGGATATCGAAGGGTCTTATCCCTCGGTCTAGATATTACAAGCTAACTTAGACTAAAAAGGAAAAGAACAAAGGTAAACGAGGGTTTTGATTGAATAAACAATAAAGAAAACAATTAAAGCAAGTAAAACTAAACAATAAAGTAAACGGGCGAGAGAGATTCGAGAGAAGTGTCGGAGGAACAAGAGTCGGGAACAACAAGTGAGAGAAGTGTCGAGGTCCGGGAATCCGATGTGGTGAACCTACAACTATGTACGGTCTAATCGAATGGATTGATACAAACCTAGTCTCGATTCCTAAAGTGGATGTTCATAAGCACTACGTATGTCCGGAGATAATACTTAGTCAAATAAACTTCCTAAACGAACAAAACCGAATCATCGATCACATTGCCTAATTGATTAACTATGCGAAGTACTTGATAAGACACATGAAAAACGATTGAAACAAGTAATCGAAATAAGAGAACATCAATTTATTATCAAACACATTAAATTATCACAAACACAATCACAAATTCATCGCATTTCATCTCATTAACGACACACTTGATTTAGCTAACATGGTGAATAAGTAATAAATGAAAAGAAGATGATGAGAAATCCCCCTTTTTCGATGTGGTTCGAGGCTAGGTTCGTCGGAGAATTTGAGTAGTTAAGGTTCAGCCGATCTCCCCTTAGCAAATTTCTGGATTTCCCCTTAACAGTGCATAATGGGTCTCCCCGAGCAAAAATCAGATCTCCCCTTAGCAACCAGACTCATCTTCTTCATTTAAAACCCACCACCATTAAAGCTTCACCAAGCTTTATCTCTCTAAGAAATTTCAACCAAAAACCAAATCAAACACAAGGGGAAGCAAGCCAATGATGAGGGGAGTAGAAGCCCTAAGTTTTCCGGCCAAGAGAGTGACCGGAAAACCTTTGAAAATCCGGCCAAAATTTGAGAACAAATCCGGCCAAATAATATGAAATCCGGCTATAACACCCTGTCCCGAGCTGTCCCTAGCAGCTCCACGCGTCCCGTGCATGTTCCCTTGAAGTCCCGAGCAGCTTGCAGCCGCGACCTTGAAGATCCGAGCAAAGAAGATGAAGAACACAGAAGCTTGCATCGTGCTGAGGAAGGACCGGAGCTGCTGTTCGTGCTGGTATTGTGCAACCCCGAGCTCCGTCCCGTCTTGCAGCAGTTCCGAGCCAGCAGCTGTTCGTGCACTTCAATAGCTATCCCGAGCGTCTTCTTTGGTGTTCCGGCCTCCCGTGTTGCATCCCGAGCTGTTGCTCTTAAGCCGGCCAAGCTTGGCCGGCCTTGAGTGTTGGCCGGCCTAAGCTTGGCCGGCAGTCCTCCTCCTCTCTCTTTTCCCTCTTCAACCTTTAGCTCTAAACTCAAAAACTACCAAAACCCTAGAAAACCCTAGTCTATTCCCTCTAACTTTAGCTTGGTGAAGAAGATGATCAATAGTCTTTTTCTTTACTACTTGTGATCCTTTCTTTTTGACTCAAAACCCTAGTCAATGTTTGACTTTGACTCAGACTTTACTTTGAACCATAAAGAAGGTGCCTCCAAGATTTTTCCTTGTCATCTTCTTTGGGCTTGTGTGGGCTTTGGGGTTGGTTTAGAAACCAAGCGAGTGCCTTCATCTTGTCTCTACATTTAGAACCAAAGGGGGGGGGGGTGCCTTCAAGAAAAGACCTTAGCTTCTATCTTTCACATCTTCCCCGTCCAAACTCCGAATTGAATTCCGTTTTCACCGTCGGACTCGTCATTAACTCGTCTTGTCATTTGATTTGCTTGAAGTCTTTTTCTCTCGTTTTTGGCACATGAAATGATAGTGACGATTCGTTCCCTTTATTCCGATGTTCATGTCTAACTCCAAAATAGGTACCTAACATGAAAAACACATAAATAATTAGAAATACAACTCGAAAAGAACTAACTAATCAAAGTTAAGTGACCTAAATGTGGCTTTTTCACGCCACATCAGCTGTCTGGGCTGTTGTGGTGCTCTCTGGTAGCTGCTGTCCGGCCCACTTAGCTGCTGTTTTGTGCTCCAATCATGTGGGCTGTGACATTCTCCCCCACTTAAGCCGCAGACGTCCTCGTTGCGGTCTCCTCATGGTACTTGGCGATAAGATCCTTATGTTGCCATAAGGTGTCTTCATGCTCCCAGCTTGCTTCACTGTCTGGTAGCCCCTTCCATCGCACTAAGTACTCCTTATAGACGCGTCCTGCTCTGGAAACCCGCCGATGGGACTCGATGCTTTCTACCTCTTTGTCAAAGGAGGTAGTCATTGTCACAGGTGCTCTGCTGCTCTGGGCCCTGGTTGCATCTTCTGGATCCGCATGATAAGGCTTGAGGCAGCTTACATGAAAGACGGGATGGATTTTGAGATGTGCTGGAAGTTCCAACCTGTAAGATGCCTTCCCGACCTTCTTAAGTATGGGGAATGGTCCCTCATACCTCCTGATCAGCCTCTTGTGCACCCTTCGAAGGGACTTGAACTGATTTTGGTTGAACTTGAGCATCACCAAGTCTCCAACCTAAAACTCCAAAGGACGCCTCTTTTGATTAGCGTATTTCTTCATCTTCTTGGCGGCCTTCTCTAAGTAAGATCTGTCAACGTCAAGCTCCTCTTGCCATCCTTTGGCAACCTGAAAGGCTGTCGGGCTTTCACCCTTATACCCACCTGCAAGAGTAAGTGGGGTGAGTGGTTGTTGGCCTATAGCCAACTCAAAAGGACTATGCCCAGTCGATTCACTCTTCTGCAGATTATAGCAAAACTGGGCAATGTCTAGGAGCTCCACCCAATTCCTTTGGTTGGCTGTGACGAAGTGCCTTAAGTATAGCTCTAAGAGTGTATTGAATCGTTCCGTCTGCCCATCTGTCTGAGGATGGAAGCTCGTAGAGAAAGATAGCTCCGACCCAAGTAACTTGAATATCTCCGTCCAAAATTTGCCAGTGAACCTTGGGTCCCGATCACTAACAATGTTGGCTGGTATACCCCAATACTTGACTACATGCTTCACAAATAACCTTGCGGCTTGTTCGGCAGTGCAGTCGGTAGGTGCAGCGATGAAGGTAGAATACTTGGTGAAACTGTCAACAACCACAAGTATGGAACCTAACCCATCAAATTTGGGTAAGGTAGAAATGAAGTCCAAAGAGACACTTGCCCAAGGCTTCTCTGCTATAAGAAGTGGCTCCAATAGTCCTGCTGCCTCCTTCTCCTCCACTTTATCTTGCTGGCATATGAGGCAGGTTCTCACATAGGATTCCACATCCTCCATCATCTTTGGCCAATAGTATCTCAGCTCGAGCAATGCCATAGTCCTCCTCTGGCCTGGATGTCCTGCCCATCTGGTATCATGACATTCCCTTAGGAGTGTCCGACGGAGATCCCCGTACTTTGGCACATAAAGCTTGTTCCTTTTTGCAAAGAGAAGACCATTATCCACCCAGAACTTCTTGGTCTTCCTTTCACGAGCGGCCCGCATTAGCTTCTGTGCATGGGAGTCGTGTTGAAGTCCCTCCCGTATCCGGTCCAGGTATAAAGTATCGGGTTGGCTGACTATTGCACAAAGCCTTGAGGATGCTATCTCTGCCTTTCGACTTAGTGCATCAGCAACATGGTTGGTGTGGCCTGGCTTATATTCCATCTTCATGTCGAACTCTGCCAGAAAGTCTTGCCACCTTGCTTGCTTAGGACTTAGTTTCTTCTAGGTCTGGAAGTAGCTTGTGGCAACATTGTCAGTGTACACTGTGAAGAAGTTGCCCAGAAGATAGTGCCTCCATGTCCTTAAGCAGTGCACCACAGCTGTCATCTCTTTTTCTTGGACCGTGTAGCACCGCTCCGTATCGTTAAGCTTCGGACTTTCATAAGCAATGGGATGACCATCCTGCATAAGAACACCTCCAATAGCAAAGTCAGAAGCATCTGTATAAACCTCGTAAGGTCTAGTATGATCTGGCAAGCTAAGTACGGGCTCTTTCATAACAGCTTGCTTTAGATCATCAAAGGCAGCTTGGCATTTATCAGTCCACAACCAAGCTTGGTTCTTCTTTAGAAGATCAGTGGGTGGGGCAGCTCTTTTGGAATATCCCTCGATGAACCGCCGGTAATAGTTAACAAGCCCCAAGAAGGACCTTAGTTGGGTCACTTTGGTTGGCTCCTCCCAACCTTGAATGGCTTGTATTTTCTTTTCATCCATCCATATTCTCCCTTCTCCTATCCAATGACCAAGGAAGGCAACCTTGGTGGAAGCAAAGGAACCCTTCTCTCTTTTGACATAGAGAGAGTTCTCCCTTAGTACTTGAAAGACAATTCGTAGGTGCTTGAGGTGTTCCTCCATGGTATGACTGTATATTACTATATCATCAAGGTAAACAACTACGAATTTGTCTAAGTAAGGATGGAATACCTTGTTCATGAGGGTGCAGAATGTGGCAGGAGCATTTGTTAAACCAAAGGGCATAACTAGGAATTCATAAGCTCCATACCTGGTGACACAAGTGGTCTTGGGCTCATCTCCTTCGGCTATTCGTACCTGGTAGTAGCCTGACCTCAAGTCCAGCTTCGAAAAGATCCTTGCACCACCTAATTGATCAAACAAGTCCTCCACCCGTGGGATAGGATATTTGTTTTTTACTGTCACCTTGTTCAGTGCCCGGTAGTCGATGCATAGACGTAAACTCCCATCGTGTTTCTTCTGAAAGAGCACTGGCGCCCCCATAAGGTGATTTGGAAGGCTGGATAAATTCTGCGTCAAGTAGCTCCCTGAGTTGCTTCCTCAACTCTGCCAACTCAGGAGGTGCGATCCTGTAAGGGGCCAAGGCAGGCGGCTTGGACCCCGGCTCCAACTCGATCTCATGGTCCACCTCTCTCCTTGGTGGAAGCTTCTTTGGCAGCTCATCTGGCATAATGTCCTTGTACTCGTCAAGGACAACTTGAACATCAGTAGGGGCTGGTCCTTCAGCCCCATCAGGTTCCTCTTTAAGTGTGGCAAGGAATGTCTCTTCTCCTTTGGCAAGTCCCCTGCTAAGCTGTATAGCTGAAAGAGATCCTCCCGTTGCCTTTGCCCGAACAGCAGGTACCATACATGGTGACTTCTCATCATGGATGCTTACAACGTTCAAGTAAGGGCTGATGGTTGCTTTGGCATGCTCCATGAAATCCAACCCAAGGACAACCTTGAAGTCATTCATGTCTGCTACCATGAAGTCCACAGTACCACTCCAAGTGCCAATCTTTAGTGATACATTTCGTGCTACTCCATGCACGGTCTTAGGAGGCGAGTTCACAGCCTTCATCTTACTCGCGTCTCTTTCATACTTGAGTCCCAATCTCCTAGCCTCATCTGGGACAATGAAGTTATCTGTGGCTCCACAATCGGTCATGGCCCTAGTAGCTTTTCCACCAAGTAGGATGTCGACATACATAAGGCTCCTCCCTTTCCTGGGTTTGGTGGGTTGGGTTCCCTTGAGGGCATTGAGACTAATGGAACCCATGTGTGGCTCTTCTTGACTCTCACCAGGTTCAGCCAGAAGAGAATTGAGCTTAGCTCTTATGGGACAGTCGAAGGAGATGTGATCTCCTGAGCATAGGAAGCATTTCTTTGGTCGGTCTGTCGTTTTCCATTTGCCCTTCCAGTCCCTTGGACCTTTCTGACCTTCCTTAGGGGCATCTCTACGGGTGTCCCTCGGTGGTTGCTTGCTTTCTCCCCCACTTTTGCCCTGGTTGGCCTTAGATGGTTTGGTCTTGGTACTTTGGTCAGACCTATATGTATAGTCATCAAGCTTCTCTACAGTACAAAGGGCAGTGGGTAGGTCTTCAACCCCTCTTCTTCGTAACTCAGTTGCAGCCCAGGGTTTGAGACCATGGAGAAAGAAGTAAAGTCGGTCTTCATCGGTCATGTGAGTTTTATCAAGCACAAGGGCATTGAATTGTTTGACATAGTCAGTGGTGCTACCTGTATGCTTGAGATTCATCAGCTTGTCTCGAGCCCGATACTCAACATTCTCTGGGAAGAATTGTGCTTTGAACTCCTTTTTGAAGTCTTCCCAAGAGTCCATCCTGCAGAGTCCCTTCTCGATTTCGCCCGATTTGCGTCGCCACCATGTTAAGGCATCTCCCTTCAGGTTCATGGCTGTTGTGCTCACCATGGATTCTGGGTCCTCACGGTAGATAGCCTTGAAGTACTGCTCCATATGCCATATGAAGTTGTCAACCTCTTTGGCATTCCGAACTCCAGTAAAGCTCTCAGGCTCAGGCACCTTGACCCTTGGTCCATCCCTAGTTGAGGGTCCTCCGCCATTCGCCACGGCCTTCTCTAGCAGAGCAATCCGGGCCCTTAACTCAAATGGGGGAGAGCCTAGGGTTTTCTGAATCCGTTCTCCTAACAATTCTAACGACAATTTATTTGGATTTAATTAGCGAATTTTATATATAACTCAGATTCTAGTCCATGAATGGTCTAAAAATCCGGAAGATTTTATCATGAAAAGCAATAAAAATATTAATAAATCATATCGATAAAATTACTTATGAAGAACTTCATCTAAAACCCTAGATAGAGAATTAATTACTCATAGACATTATATAAAAATATTGGAAAATAAAGTAAAGAGAGGGAGAAGAAAACTTAACTTTTCGCTATTTTAGAACCAAACAGAGCCTAAGGAAGTGATTTCCTTCTGATTTTCAGGGAATTCTGCCAAACGCACCCCTAGGGAAAACGATTTTCTCGTCTTCCCGGAAATATTTTCCTCTCTGAGAAAATTATTTTCTCAACTTCCTTAACTCTCTTCCTCTCTCTAAACTTTCTGTTTTATCTCTCTATTCTTAGTCTCTCTCTCTGTAATCTCTCTATCTCTCACAAACAAAGAGATTAAAAGAAAAAAAGATTATAATGGTTAGAGTTAAAAAAAACTTCTCTCTCTCTCTACTGTTCTATCTCTCAGCTGAGATACAACTTTTCTTCTCTCTCTCTCTATTGTTCTATCTCTCAGCCGAGATAAGAGGAATAACCAATCTCTCTCTCTCTACCTTTGTTTCTGTCTAACCCGAGATGAAGAACAGTGATTATGATGATTATTCAAACATAAGTAATATGATCAAAATTGATTTTAACTGAAGCTTCTTCAAGAATGATTCATAACAACTCAATCAAACATCTCTGTTACTCTCTTTCCCTCACTACAAATCTCTCTTCCTCTCACTATTGATCTTTTCTTTCTCTCACAAAAAGGAAAAATTACAGGAGAAGAAGAAGAAGGATAGGTGATGATGGTGATCGTTGCTTACTGTTTCTCCCCAGCCGAGTGATCCTTTATCTCTCTCTATCTCTCTGATATTTCTGTGTTGATTGAGCTAGAGAGAATGATCTCCACCCAAGATGAGATGATTTTTAGTCCCAGCCGAGATAAGATGATATAACCGTGGCTCCCTCTTCAGTTTATGTAGAGAAAGAATGATCTCGGTTTTCTCTCTCTAAACCGAGATGAAGATGATTTATTTCCTTCTCTCTCTCTCCAACTTTCTATTCTTTTAAAAATATTCCTTTCTGATTCCTTCCATTTCTGATTCTTTCCATAAGTTCTCTCTCGGGCTTTATCTCTCTACTTTCCTTCTTTGTTTAAACAAAAATCTCCATCTCTGTCTCGGTTCTTTCTCTCTCTATATAGTTTCTAAATTTGAGTGAGAAGATAAGAGAGAAAGGAGAAGGACAACCAGAGTGGTCACGGGTTGTAGTTGGCTGCGATTCCGTGCTTCGCGGAGTAATGAAGTGCAATAAGACCACTGACCGAGATGGCTGATCCACGCGGTCTCTCTTCCTGTCCGTCAGATCTTTGCGAGGATTACCGGGGTCGTGATGCACCTGATCCCGTCCCATAAAGAACCTCGCGTCCCCCCTACTATGCCCGAAATTATCCCGTACGTTATCTGATCCGTCAAACCAATGCCACGTGTCTGTGAAAAGCCCTAAGTTGATCGAATTTTGACCAAATCTTTGACCCAATATAATTATCTCATCCGGACTCCGATTTAACCTCCGTTTTCTCCGTTCGACTCGTCTTGGACTCTACTTTCACATGAGCACTAATATTGACCAGAATACCCTTGTCCTTAAAATGACTAAAATGCCCCTCAAGTATGTCTTTATCACAATGTTTTCGCATCGAACTCCGTAAATGAGACCTGAGAAAGAAAATCAAACAAATAATCAGAGTAACCGCTCGAACTGGACTAACTAACCCGAGTTAAGAGATTCAAATGAGACTGTTTCATGTCTCATCAGAATGCCCTATAATATTCCGTTATATAAGGAGATAATGTTTGAGAGAAGGACATAATTATATTTACACTACAAGATGTTTGGAAAAAATCTGCCATTATATAAGGAGAGAAAGTTTGAGAGAATGAAAGTAGTTTAGATTGGAGAGAGTAAATATGTTTAAAAAGGAAAAAAATATATGGAGAGAGAAATTCGAAATTAGTTAAAAGTTGAAGAGAAAAATTCGAAATTGGTTAAAAATTTGAGAGAAAATAGAAATTGTAGAGGGAAAGAAACAGTAAAGTAATTCTAAAGAGAAAGAAATTAGTTGAGATTGGAGAGAGAAATATGTGTAGGAGAAAAATATAATAAATAATTATGGAAAGAGTAGAGAGAGAATGTCGTAAACGGCAAATTTTGTAATGCTAATTCTATGAGTTCGTGGAAAGTACAAGATTTGATGAGAGGTGCGTCAAACTTGTTTTCAGAAATTTTCAGATATCTCGGGCATTTTTCAATGGCAATCGTAATATTTGAAATCTCGAAAGTTGTTTCCGAAATTTTGTCTCTCTCTCTGACGCTGTGGACCTGTCGCTAATACTCTGGCATCCGCGGACTGTGCTCTCATTTCATGGCCTATTTTGTCTTGCTAGCCCAATTTTTCCTAAATAATGTTTGTTTGAGATATAAGTTTCTTTTTCCGTCAGAAACTACTATTTTTATCATCACTGGAGATGTGACATATGGGTTTGGATAGATTTTTTTTTTGACAAAAAAAATTTAATTTAATTTAACCGAATTGAGATACAATTGAGTTGCTACATTACATTGGAATGTTGGAATTATTCCAAACATTATTTAAGTTAAAAGTAAGACTATAATGAGACTTTGTCTCTCTAACTTGTAGAGAGGGAAAGTAGATCTAGATTGTTTCTTGCTGGATAATCAAACTTTGAAAGCAATCGACGAAGGAAAGGTGCCTCTTCTGTATGGTTTCTGCCTCATCTTCCCCAAAAATCGTTTTATAACTTCACTATTATCTAGATCTTGTTCTGTTTCAAGTTGAATAGCAGTGACTTCTGTGCCTTGATCTTTTGACAGGAGGAAATGGCTCGCCCAGCCTTTAAGAGGATTTCTTCTAAAGCTTCTTATTGATCTCATCTCTTATGCTTAATATTACTATCTAGACTTGTCTGAGCCAACTTATTTCAGGATCTAGTGTATAAATTTCTAAGAATACTCTCTTATCTCTTTGTGTTCTTCCTCATCTTCCTGGTTTGTTCTCCAGAAGATTCTTTGTTACTCTCTCACCCTTCTTTCTCAGTCATGATATGTTAACCTTGTTAGGATGGTAGTAGATGAATTTTTCTTTTTGGGTTTGTTCGAAGTTTTTGTTCATGATTTCCTTGTCGTCGTCGAGTTCAGCGATTCCGATTGCCTTCGTAGTTTCCGGCCAACTGTAGAAGACATAGCACATGTCTCCTGTGTAGAGCTTGTTCCTTCTGAATGCTACACGCGTCCCTACACGTGTGCTTACACTTGCTCTCCCACTTTGGTCGATTATTACAACTTAATGGACTTGGCGATATGTTCTGGGCCCAACTCACTTACTTGCCTTTTGGCCTATATGAGTCACTATTTCGGGCATTCTTTTGATCAAGGAATTTCTTCTCGAGCGTGGGTCTTATTCGTGTTGGGCAGACCATTCGACCCTGGTAGATTGTTTAGTTCTACCTACCAAGATACTATTAGAGCTGATTGCTTCTCTTCGGGAAAGGGATACATCTCTTTAATTGCTCTCGAAATTGAAATGTTCTTTACTTGTCATGGAATACAAATCTAGTAACACTCTCTCCACCTTTAGTAGCCATGCTACTTCTTTTAACTGGTTCACTCCAGTCTTTCGACTTGAATTTGATCAGTGACCCTAAATACCAGGTATCCAAATTTTCTTCCTTTGGTAGACATTTCGGTATTATTTCTCTATCGAGAGAAGTCTGGAGGGTAACCTTGGAGTCTCATGATTCCGAAATCTGGAATTTATATATCTTCTCCGAAGATGATAATTTCCTATATCACCCTACATGGGAGTTGTTCGTTTTTGTGTTTTTGGGACATGTATGGATAGATCAGTTTTGAAGTCTTATGGAGATGGGCTGTTTTCGTGGGATCTCATGCTCGACTATGGATGAGTTGCAATGGACCCAAACTTTGCTGATTATTTATCCGTTGAGTTCTGTTGCTTCATATCCTCTTGTGAATGATGGTTGGACTACTAGATACTACATAGTTAGTCCGACGGCTTATCGTACAACCAAGAGGGTTACATTGAGGAGAATTAATTTTAAGTTGTATCTTTCAGCTTTTATCTCCTTTGTTGTAACTTTGTTTTCCCTTCTGTAAACTCTTGTTATATAAATAATACGATGTTTACCGTTGTCTAAAAAAAAGTAAGACTATAATGAGCCATCAAGTGTGGCATGTGGAGATGGGTAATTCCATCAAGTTTGGCATGTGCCAATGGCGTATACACCACTTAATTTATGAGAACACTAGAAACTGGGGTTTATATCAGTAATATTTTGGCAAAAAGGGTCAACATGGAACACCACATATTATTGGGTGTCTATATCAAATTAACCCACAAACAAACACTACGTGTGGCGGTGTGGGTAGGGTTTCCTAATCCTACTGAAATTCTGTTATCAAATTAACCCACATATTATTGGGTGTCTATATCAGTGAAGTTATTAGATTTCAAAAAAATAAGTACTGTTTGTACTACTTCATCTCTCTCATACTACTTTCCATCGAGCTCCCTAAATCGTTCCCCACGAAAGCATATGCCATCTCAAAATCAAACTTGATTTCAGAATAAGACTAAGAAATAAGAAACACAATCTCCATCGGTAACAACAAAACAGATTCTTCTAGTATATCAATACCACTACGAGTACTATTTTTAAATCTTCTCCTATATATCTATGATCAAGTAAGGTTTGTATCTGTAAGTTCTTCTTGACCTTCTATAAATATCTATTTATATTCTATCTATGGAGCTGCAACCGAAAAACATATCCACTACGAATACTATCTTAAAAGCTTTTGTGAGACGGTTGAAGTGCTGGTTTCTTCGTAGCAGCGAGGCGAGAGCCATGATAATCCTGCCAGAAGATATCATCTTCAACATCCTCTTGAGATGTCCTGTGAAATCTCTAGTTCGGTTCAGATGTGTATCTAAATTTTGGTTTGACCTAATCACAAACCCTAATTTTATTAAGATCCAACTAGATTACTCTATCCAAAACGACAAATTTAATCTATTGCTGACTAATTCCAGACTAAATGGCGAATTTTACTCAATTGCTTATGATCCATCGTTCTGTTTTGATCAACAAGAGGTGATCATTAAGCTGTTTCCGGATGCTAAAATTGTTGGTTCTTGTAATGGCTTGATTTGCATAGTAAATACATGTTGTTTCGAGTATCCTATTCTTTTCAATCCCTCTACTACTGAATACAAGGAAATTCCATCGCCACCATTACTAGGTGAAGAAACTTCATGCTTATATTGTTTTGGTTACGATCATGTGATTGATGACTACAAATTGATAACTTTTGTGTCATTATATCCACTTAAGGTTTCTAAAGTGCAAGTCTATACTTTAGGATCAAATTCATGGCGAACCAATCCATCCGTTATTCCATATGATTTTCAGTTTGACTGGAATGATCACATCCCTGTGGTTTTGAATGGATCTTTTCATTGGTTTCTCGAACCTTACACGTCCATAATTTCTTTCGACATTGTCAAAGAGATATTCAATGAGTTACCATTACCTGCTAACTATAGCTATTCAGCTGAGCTGTTCCTGACCAATGTAAGTGCGTTGAGAGGAAGCCTTTGCTTACTCAAAAATCTTAATAAGGATGGCATCGAATTCTGGGAGATGAAAGAGTATGGAGTGGTTGAATCTTGGACTAAAATGTTTATTACCTCACCCACAAATGTTTATCACTCGAATCCTATAGAATTATCAAAGAATGGAGAAATCTTATTGGATATTCATGGAGGTGATATTTATGAAGATAGTTATCCTGAAGACGGGTTATATATGTTAGTTTCGTCTGATGGAGAGCCTCAAAAAGGTAGACTCGTTAAAGTGCATAGTACTTTTGATAAGGAAGCTGAAACGACTTACGTGGATAGCCTAGTTTCTCTCAACTCTCATACTTACTTGGGAAATAATATGAAACTTTGTGAAGAAAAGAAATGTTCTGGAAGATATCGAAGGCGAAAAGGAGGTGATTTTTCATAAGGACACAAGTGTTGGGGATGCTATTATCTTGTAACAGCATTCCATGTTTTTTTTCCTGTGGCATGAACTCATGTTATCCTTTTTTGTGGTTTAGATGTTTCTTTAATGTTTATGCCATATAAATATACAAGTCAATAACTGTTTTTTCATTGCCAACATATATGTCTCACCAAAAATAGTGCGTTACAATAACTTTCTCACATGTTTCTAAGGTTGTGTTTGTTTCTTAACAAAATATAGATCTAAAATCTGAATTGTTGCCCTATTCAAATTTCATATGTTTGTTTTTTATTTTTATAAAAATCGGAAAAATGAGCTAAACGGGCTTGTCATCTATAAGGCTTGGATAAAGCCCATATTTTTGAGATTTCAGAACAAGTCTAAAGCTAACGTGAAACCATCTCAAATATGTCAATTGAGGAACATTCCCCTCTCTTAATGTGAAATCGATTTTATTGGAAATTTGGCCTAATCTCTCAAAAGAATAAATTCTCTTTGTTAAAAAAAAAAATTCCATATGACATTTCTTAAAATTATCTACCATAATGAAAACACAAAAATAACATTGAGAATCAATCTACCTCTCTCTCTAAATCTGAAACTATTTTTCTCTCTCCCTATCTCTAAAATTGAACGAAGAAAACAAATAATTAAGGAGATCGTTGATTTTTATTTTCTGATATAGGTGAAATTGTCGATTCTCAAAATCACCAACAAGGTATTCTTGGAATTCTCAAAATCTTGTTTAGGTTGTTGTTCATCATATAAGAGTTTGAAAAAGCAAGATGACCTAACCTAAAATAAAATTTCATTAGTTCGCAAATTCTTTGCAATGCCTTGTAAAGGTTCTGCGATGGTCTACAAAGCATTACAAACAAGGTCACAATGGCTTGCGAACCTTTGCAAGACTTTGTGATGATCCAAAAAGTGGTCATATGTTGACTGAGGTTAATGAATCAAGAGAAAACTAGAAGTTCAGCGGGTCAACGCGCGTCAAGTCAACAGGAAGGTCGAATTCGAAGGAGGTGTGCCATTCAAGCTCAAAATTAGGGGGTCCGCACGATTATTGATGTAGAAACGCAGCGGAATTAAAAGATACGAATAATTAAATAAGAACAATGAAAATAAAGATCAAATAACTCTAAATACTTAACTTTATTAAAAACTTCAATGGGGGTTTTCTCTCAATCTGAGAATAATAGACAAACTAGATATCCTTTTATAGGATTCTGGACTTTCCTAGATAGACTTGAATTAGACTTTCTAAATAATTAAATACTGCAACTGCCTAAATAACTTGGACTCAAATATGAACCTTTCCAATTATTGGAAATATTAAAATAGCATAATTCCTAAACTTATTTTTGAGTCTATAGACCAAAAATAGGGTCTTAATAGGAGATTTAATCCTCTATAATCCTAAAAAGGATTTAAAAACCAAATTAATCATCATAAAAGAGATCTAGTCCATTTGTATTCATCTCGAGAGAAATATCAAATCTCTATAATATTTAATCATTATTAATACCTATTATAACCTTTCCATATATTTTGTAACCGTGTTTTTCCAAAATAATCATGTATATATCATTTCCTTAATTGTCTCCATCTTTCTCTCTCCAATCAGAATTATAAAGAAAGAAATATTAACAAATCTAATATGTAACCGTAATATAGTATATCTCATTTTCAAGAACATTAACCTAGTTGTTTAACCACTATTAACATCAGAACTCTACATTCATCTCCATTAAACTTATCGAAGATCAATTCTTGAAGGTAATTATTTTTGCTAAAATCATAATGAGAACATTCATTTGTAAGATTTCGTTTTGTTTTCATGTATTTGATATTACTGTTTTGTATTTAGATTCATTTTTAAGATCTAATAATTAATTTTTTAAACTGTATCAAATTGTTATGTATTATTTCTGAAAAAACGATTCAATTGTAGATCTTTCTCATAATATATATTTCCATCTTTGATAGATCTGAAATGGAAGTCTAAACTTCTCTCTCTCTCTCTAAAATTTTAATATCAATAATGAAATCTTTGATCTTTATATCATATTTAATGTTTTATTGAATCTAGGTATGTTCTATATCTTTCAATTTTCGTGGTATGTATCTTAAGATTTTCGTTTAATCATTACTGAAGTTTTTTTCAGATCAGATTCATCTTCACTGACGGACTCAGATTTGCGGTATATTCAGATTCATTGTTTTCGCTGGATATAAAGTACATGTACTTTACGCGTACTTTTTTCACAAAACAGTTGCCGTTTATAGTACAATAAATGTTCCAAAAATTATATGTAATTTATTGCACATTATACATATTTTTTCACATAACAGTGACCTTGTGATTCGAACTAACGTTATGTTTGTCTTCTAACACATTATGAAGTTTAACAAACAGTATGCATAATTTATTCCATTATACATGTCGTTTCTAGTAAATTGTTTGTTTTGTTAACAAATGTATATGTTTTATTTTTGCAGTTTTGTTGTAACTTATGGAATTTGCTACTGAAGTTGGTCATTTGTTTCCTGGTGGTGAAAAATCATTTGGATATGCTCTTCGACAATATAGTGTAAATGTTGTTTGTCCTGCTCAAGACTACATATGCTCTTCGACAATATAGTGTAAACGATTTTTTGGTAACAGAATGTAAACGATGTGTAATGTAAAAGAAATTATGTGTTATGTAATAGAAAGTATGTGTAATTTACTGAACAAGACCCAAATACATTTGATAAATTACGTTGTATACTTGACTAATGATGGTTTATTCGTCATAAATAATACATAATTTACGTATTTGTTTCATAATTTGTATTCGATTTGTATTTATGTATGAGTAAAAACGAAAACAAATGCTGCTTTAATGTTCCCAGAAAAATATACTATTTCCAAAACTGAAAGTTAAGTGAGAGAAAGTAATATATATGTTTTGTATATTAACCCCCAAATCACGCTAAATTGATCCTAGATTGATTCAGATAATAGGAAAGAGAAAATTTGATTTCCAAATCTGTTTAGAGGAGAGAAAAATTATGATTTGTTTCTATCTTTTTTTTTCTAATAAATCTCCATATTTTTGGCTAATAAATCTCCATATTAAATCTGTAAAGAAGAGAGAGAAAATTGATTTGGGAAAGTTTAGATTTTGTTTCTAAACAGATTATAGAAGAGAGAGAAATTTTCGTGAGAATCTAACCGCTTTTTCCTAAATTTATCCTAAAATCAAGGTACATTAAATCGATTGAAATCCCAAATGAAGTAGGTTTAGAGAGAGAAAGTGTCTTTATGAAGATTGGTATCCAATCTGTTTCGGCTGAATAAAGATCCCCCACAAATCACGCCCACGGGTTTTGGGAAAGTTTCCTAAAACCCTCGTAAATTCAAAAAATCCGGGGTTTTTTTATTTGGGATACATTTGGTATTACCCAATAAATTAGCCATACTTTATACCCTTCTTGTAAAAGGACCAAAAATCCATAATCTAAGAAGAATGGTCTATAGACCTATTATCAAATTAATTTTGGTCTATATACCCATGGACTCATTCCTAAACCCAAATTAATTAATAATCATACTAAAATAAGGACTTCCTAATTCTACTCTCTCTGGCCGGTTGGTCCATGACCGGGTCCGGTCATGGAAATAGTCTCCACGCCGGGTGCCCCTGCATCAGCATCCCCTTCCCTCAAGAGGTTCGTCCCGAACCGTTTGTGAAGAGAATGTAGTTCTTCCGATCCATCTTCAATTGGCAATAACGTCACAATCTTCTTCTTCCACGGAAATTCATAAACATTCAAACGACCACGGTAAGTGGCATCAACATCATATTGCCATGGTCGTCCTAATATGATGTGGCATAAATCCATATCGGTGACATCACAATTAACTGTAGACACATAAGAAGAACCAATAGAAAGAATAATAGTACACATGTGATCAACCCGTGTAGTAGTTCCTGACTGAATCCAAGCGATTTTATATGGGTTTGATTTCATCATTGTAGGAATACCCAAGAATTTGACCAGTTTTGTACAAATTAAATTCTCTACACAACCATTGTCAATCACAATAGTACAAACTTTATTCAGTACTGTTCCCCGTGTAACGAACAAATTCTTTCGTTGAGATAAATTCCTCTTGAAAGGTGTGAAAAGAACTCGTCGAGTGAGTAACATAATCCGATCACCGTTGTCGGGAATAGTATTAATTCGTTCCAATTGATCATCATCTGTATCCGAATCAGCTTTCTTTTCTACCAAATTAGCTTTACCGCGAGAGGGGCAAGCGTTAGAATAGTGGCCTGTTTCAAAACAACGATAACACTTAACTGGTGGAGGTTTTTTATAAGGATTTTCTGTTAGTGATTTAGTACCGTCCTCCGCCTGCTTTGATTGATCTAATTCATCTGGTAGAGTTCTGACTGTTTGACTTCTCGTACTATGTCCTCGAAAAATTGAACGTGAATCTGATTCAAAAGACCGAGCTACACTAATGCATTCAGAAACCGAATTAAAAACTCTCAAATTAACCAAATCTTTAATATCATTACGAAGTCCGTCCTTGAATTTTTCTACTTTCATTGACTCTGAATCTGGGAGATTAAGTCTTGTAATTAGTCTTTGGAATTCCGAAGCATATTCCTCAACGGAACGTCTTCCTTGGCGGCAACGTAAATAATCAACACATAGTTGGTTCTCATAATCCGGAGGGAGGAAACGGGAGAACATTAATGGTTTCAATTCTAACCATGAAGAAATAGGAGGAAGGTGTAATAAACGACGATTCTCAGATTCCTGTTTCCACCAAGTAAGAGCAGTTTTAGATAAATAACCAGTTACACAACGTACCTGTTCAGGGCCTTCAACTTGCATAACATCAAAAAAAATCTCAAGTCTAGAGACGTAATCCAAGAAATCTTCAATATTTATCGAACCATCATACGAAGGTACTTCCATTCGAATACGGTATGATGAACTAGGATTCGGAGATTCGGTGTCGGTGGGTGGAGTGTAATGATCACGTTCGGTTTGGATGCATTGGACTCCCAATGGTTGTCGTTGTGGTATGTTGGTTGGACGGGTGATAGGAGTAGTAAGGTCACGGTTTTGTGAATGGGTGGAGATGTGGTCTCGGGTTCGGTTGAACGGGTGGGCTTGGTGACGTGGGTTTGTGGTGTTGTCGGGTTGGAGAGGGAGGTTGAAGTTTGGTTCGGTTTCATGTGGACGACGGTGTTGTGGAGGTGGTGTAACCGGATCAATAGTCGTGGTGGTGGATCGTATTTCGGTATGAGGGTTTGGGTGGTTGTGATGTTGATGGTATGGTGAGTGGGTTTCGATTGGGTTGGTAGTGAATGAAGGATATCGGGTATACGGGTAAAGGGGACGTGGGTCTTGATAGGTTGTAATGGTTCCTAAAGGGCCAATTGGTTGGGTTTGGTTGGTGATGTTTCGGTTGTTGGTTTGTGGGTTGGTGAGGGAGTTGTGGTCGGCCGAGAAGTGGCTCTCGGGTGGTGGTCGGAGTGGTGTTGTAGTCGGCTCGGGGAAGGAGAATGATGGTGGTGTTGACGTGTGGGTATAGGGGGGGTAGGTAGGTGTTTGAAAAGGTGTGTTTGGTGAATAGGAGGTGATGAAGGGTGGTGTGATAACCGGTGGAGGGTGGCTAATGGTGTGGCCGAAGAGTGGTGTCGTGGGCTCGGGAGAGAAACCGAGAGGAGGAAATCGAGTGGTGTTGGTGGTGCCCGGTAGTTGAGATGGTTGTTGATGTGTGGTAGTGGTGGGAGGTGGAGTTTGGTTTTTACACATACCTTCTAGTTGTTTGGAGATGATGGTGATTGAGTCATTGAGTTGATCGAATCTTTTATCGATTTTGTCGAATTTTTCTGTTGTTTCCTTCTTGTACTCATTGAACCCTTCTTCCAATTTTCTTCCTGCAGATAGCCCTTCTTTAATGTTGTCCCATTCAGAAGAGAAAGTTGGTGTTTTCTCCTTAGTTGGTGTAGTAGAGATAGTAGTATTAACCATGATGATAAAAGTGATGAAGAAAAAAAAAAAAAAATTATGGCTCTAGATACCACTTGATGTAGAAACGCAGCGGAATTAAAAGATACGAATAATTAAATAAGAACAATGAAAATAAAGATCAAATAACTCTAAATACTTAACTTTATTAAAAACTTCAATGGGGGTTTTCTCTCAATCTGAGAATAATAGACAAACTAGATATCCTTTTATAGGATTCTGGACTTTCCTAGATAGACTTGAATTAGACTTTCTAAATAATTAAATACTGCAACTGCCTAAATAACTTGGACTCAAATATGAACCTTTCCAATTATTGGAAATATTAAAATAGCATAATTCCTAAACCCAAATTAATTAATAATCATACTAAAATAAGGACTTCCTAATTCTACTCTCTCTGGCCGGTTGGTCCATGACCGGGTCCGGTCATGGAAATAGTCTCCACGCCGGGTGCCCCTGCATCAATTATCCTAGGCACCTTAAAACCTACCCTGACTGAAATACAACTAGGTCCGCCTTAGGGTTCGTGAGAAGAATAGGGAGGTCCATGTAAGCAAGGCCCATACCTTAAGCGCGGAACATGGAAACGTAGAAGCGTGCCTCAAACTTACCGACTTAATCCAGAATCCAATCAGAGACCTCAGTTGGCGAGGATCTTAAGTATTTGCCTCACATGGGTTTCAAGAGTCTCGAAGGAGGAAACATCTCCTAAAGGATCTATCAACTCGGAAAGATATCTATCGAGGATCCTGAAACAGAAGACCTCCTAAATATCCAAGATACGATAACTTCAAAGGGAAACCCTAAATCTCTTAATTACCGAAGAATAATCTCAATTATTTTAATCTAACTTTTGTTCACCTAGTCTAACCAAGTAATAACACATGTTACATATTATGATGTTGTTAAAATCTACCAAATGCTAGAGAAAATTGAAAATTACTTTAATTTAATGTGAGCAACTCAAAAAATATGTTATATATAAGTACGAGGTATAACCTGTGCCTTCAGCACGGAGATTTAGTATAGTATGTGCTTCTGGCAAAAAGATTCTTTTGAGGCATTTGGAGATTTGCTAAACAAAAACAACAAACACTTGTAAACTTATTTCAAAAGAAAGCTCAAATGACTTTATTTTGAAAATGACCTATATTTTCTAATAAATTAGAGAAGATAATTGTTATTTTTTTATTTTATCTCCGCCCATACTACCACATATAATTAAAATTACTACCACCAAAAAATACATTTTGTAATCAGTAAGATAAAATTAAAACAATTAATAGAGAAATCTGGTGCCAGACATGTAATATAACACATTAAAATGAAGTTGTATCATATTATTAGCCCGTTCAAAGAAAAGAAAACTACATTTTCCAACCAATTTTTTTTAAACACTCATCTATTTGAAAAATGTTGCAATATATAATGAGAACAACATTTACACAATTTAAATGGGAATGTAGAGACACAAAAATTACTAAATTTCTGTATATTAATACCGAATGAAAAGTAACAAAGAGGGAAGGATCTTAAAATTGAAATTGAGTCATCTGATGCAAAGTGACATCTGCCAACAATTAATTCAAAAAAGGATTTTTAGAACTTCTTTGTTATCTGCCTTGGATGTCGTACTTTGTTGAATTCACGAATCTGAGAGTATAACCAAATAAATTGTTTAAGGCTTGATCAAAATGAAATAAGGCAAATGTATAGCATTATCATCACTACGGTGTCACAAAAGTGTAGAATAAAATTGACATTTAGTACCATGGCAAAACAAACAATGGGAATCAAAATTATGGAGGTAAAAACTTCAAATTATCAAAACTTCATCAAAATAATGTGTAATTAGTATCAACTTCAAAAGAAATTAGTAGTTACCTTACCTCAAAACATATGAAATACCAATTCGAACCAAGGAGTTGGCTTAAGAAACTTTTAAACTTTAAGGTAAGCATATATGCTGCAATACATGGCCTTGAAGCAAGTGACGGTCTAGCTCTCTTCTTTCATAAGCCTTCACTTTGGCGTTCTCTTTGTTCTACCAACCTCCAAGTCAAAAGCTTCTAGTATTCTGGTAATTCAGACTCCGCCTTCACGATCCTTTTATCGTTCCCCTCAATTCTTGCTCGCTCTCTTTGTAGAGTTGATAAGTAATCAACTTATGAATTTTGGGAGCTTTACTTAGCTTATTCCTTGCCAAACACAAATATAATATTCGACTCCTACTATGGATTAGTGAATCAAGACAAAAGAGTAATACTTTTAGACCAACAAAAACCTCACCTTTTTTGGGTTGGATGTTTCTATTGTATTTGTTGACATACTGTCTGGTATCGTCTTCCTTGGAAAGGTTGAAGAGTTATATGATTTTCGATATTTTCGGACCTCTCGTCCTCAGATTCTCTGTATCAATTATATCTGGGAAATCATTTACAACCTTCTTCACAACCACCAAGTTAATAACAGATGTCCTGGCTGACCATGCGTCCACAAGCTAACTGGCTTCCTTCTCCTTTCTTCATTTACCAAAAGAAACAAGGGTTATTTCCCTAATGGCCCCCTACTTTGTGACCAGCTTCCTGCCTGGCCCCCTACTTTACGAGAAATACCCATATGGCCCCCTTCCGTTATAACACCGTTGCTCTCTCTCTTCACAATCTTTTCTCTCTCCTCCAGCATGTTTTCTCTCTCTGCCACCTCGCTAAAACAAGCCACATCATCGTCTTCACCGACGGGTCGCCGGCCGGCCAAATTCCGGCCGGCGACCTTCAAACTTTTTTTTTTTTCTCTCTCTTCTCTCTCTCTCTAAAAAAAAAATATATATTTTTTTTTTCTCTCTCTACTCTCTCTCTCTAAACTCCGGCGAAGGGGGTTTCCCTTCACCGGAGTCGACCTTGAACAGATTGTTCAAGGTCAGTTCGTGACCTTGAACAGATCTGTTCAAGGTCGCGAAATGACCTTGAACAGATCTGTTCAAGGTCGCGAAATGACCTTGAACAGAGCTGTTCAAGGTCACGAACTGACCTTGAACAGATCTGTTCAAGGTCGATTTCGACCTACTCCGGCGAAGGGAAACCCCCTTCGCCGGAGTTTAGAGAGAGAGAGTAGAGAGAGAAAAAAAAAAAATTTTTTTTTTTTTTTTAGAGAGAGAGAGAAGAGAGAGAAAAAAAAAAAAAGTTTGAAGGTCGCCGGCCGGCGACTCGTCGGTGAAGACGATGATGTGGCTTGTTTTAGCGAGGTGGCAGAGAGAGAAAACATGCTGGAGGAGAGAGAAAAGATTGTGAAGAGAGAGAGTAACGGTGTTATAACGGAAGGGGGCCATATGGGTATTTCTCGTAAAGTAGGGGGCCAGGCGGGAAGCTGGTCACAAAGTAGGGGGCCATTAGGGAAATAACCCAAGAAACAACCTGATTATTAAGCCACAAGTTATAACAATGTATTTGATCCCACCATCACGATAAAGAAATGAAAATCTAATAGGAAACCTTCATAGGAGAATGCTAGATCACCGGTCCATATGTTGTAAAACAGTAAATAGAAGCAACCCTCAGTAGACTAAATCTTCATAAGAAAATAATAGCATTCCTATCTATGGAATTGCCTACAGATTTTTACGGTGAAAGAACATAAATAAATATATGGAACTTCCATAACTTGTTCTTGATTAAACACGAACAAAACAAAAACTAAGAAAAATTTCAAACCATCATAGTAGATGAATACTATTTTGATGTGAACTAACTTCTACAAAGTGCGAGGAAGACTTGTACGTTGATCTTACCCCATATCTGTAAACTATTGAAATGGCAAATTTTAAACCAATTTTCATATCTATTTGACTGGTTAATAGTTTCTTCTCTGATTTTCAGAATGTCAAGCGAGCTCGGTATTTCGACCTTCACTTTCGCTCCTTTTGACCTTTCCAATTAGGGACTAAATTATAAGACCAATTTTGCGAACAAAATACTTGAATAAAGCAATGGAAGCTACTCTAACGAGACTTTAGGGCTCGAGGATAGGCAATTGAAGCAATCAGTCCCACATTGTCAAGGAAGATCTTTCAGACTTGAGGTTTCGTAACATAAAAATGCATCTTACGTGTTGGCATGTTCAAGTGCTTTTTGGCATTTAAGAGGAGAAACATTGGTAGGCCTAGGCAAGCTTATGCTAAGGAAGACTTTGTATATTGTCAAGCTAGGTTAGTGGGCCTAGGCAGTGCCTCAGTCCAAGCACATATATATCCTGTATTTAGATAGATGTGACATCATTTTCACTAAAGATCGCTCAGTCATCCGTGGGTACCAAACCCTAAGCCCAACTACCTAGTATTGAAATCTGCTATAGAAATAAGCTGAGGTATATAATATGCTGGCTTAAATTGTAGAAAGCTAGCACAAAACCAAAAACAAAAAAAATGTCAAGCTTGGATCGTTATCATCTGTGTCCTAGGGTTCCAGTTTCAGAGTCAAATATTCACCTGAGGTTCTTCAAAGTACCATTTTAACAGAGTATCGTGGAAGAAAAACAAAACAAAAGGACGGACAGTTTAGGCAATGCAAAGAACATGAAGAAGTAGAAAAAACTTACTTCTCTTGTGCTGCCATGTCATTTTTAACTGCAGGAGGAGCAAAGGCCGGTGATTCGACAAAGTGTAGGTCGAAATCACTGTAAAATGTGACAAGTTGTAAGTATACAACACATGAAAAAAAACAAAAGTATGAAGAAAGATTACCAAAAAAATATGAGCATCATCAAATAAAAGTAGTCATTTTTAACAGTAAACTGCAAGCTTTCTGGCTAGATACAAGTAAAGCTTCTCGAACTTATAATTACACTTTGCAGATATCTCTTATATAGTACTGGAGATTTTGCCTTTACTTGCTTGTTCTTCACATCAGCCTTGTTTCTAGAAAGAACAATTGGGGAATCCTCGTGATGAGACATGAAAATGTCCCATCTGAATATCTTAACTCGGGTCAATTAGTCCAATTTGAGCGGTTACTGTGATGAATTGTATGATTCTTTTGTCCAGGAGTCTTTTACGGAATTGAACGCGGTAAACGGATAAAATCTGGATAAAGACACACTTGAGGGCACTTTGGTCATTTGGAGGTTATGATATTCTTGTATGTTGCCCAATATTGATGATCGGGTCAAAAGTAGAGTCCAAGACGAGCCATTGGGAGAAAACAAAGGTCAAATCGGATCCCGGACGTGAAAGTTAGACAAGGTCAAAGATTGGGTCAAAATCAATTGACTTTAGGTCAGCATACATCAAATCAGCGAGAGACACATGGCGAATGCACAAAGAGTCAGGTGGACGGTAACGATTTGCAAATGGGACACGTTCGGGCAAGGAATGAGGACGCTGGGGTTTTTCAAGGGTCGATTTGGTGTATCACACATCTGATCCCCAGTGTACCCGCGCGAATCTGAAGTGGTACATGTGCCAGCGCACTCAGATCAACGGTTGAACGGCCTCTGCATCTCTTCTTGATATACTACCGTTACAGCAAAGTCATTCCCCTTTTCAGCAGTTACCCGGTATTGGCCAAAGTAGTGGTAATCCTTATTTAACCTTTTCAAAAGGAAATAAAGTATTAGTAAAGATTAGGGGTGGGATTCGGGCGGGTTCGGGCGACCACGGGCTTCTTTCTTACGGGCTCGGGCGGATCGGGTAACAGAAGTTGTAGCCCACCATTAAACGTCGGGCGGATCGGGCCGGACATTTAACCCCAATCTCATGCCCGCAGCCCACCCGTGCCCGCAAGCCCAATCGGGCCACGGCGGTCACGGGCCGGACGGGTTCGGATTATTTATAAAAGATTTCGATTAAAATATTAATATTGACTCTTTATTAACAAGTTTTACCTTAGAAATTACCAAGTTTTAACTTGTAAATTAAATGCATGTACGATTAGTGGGTTTGACTAAGGATGGTATAAATAACCATTCTCTAACCTCTCTTTTTCTTTTCACCCAATGATGTGGGACTATGTAGAATGTTACTCCTACTTACTTAGATTTTAATTTTCACTAACTCTTTAGTGCCAAATTGATGGTGTTGAAGATAAAGAAAGCAAACTTTGCTTTAAAAAACAAAGCTTGCATTTCAGAATTTAACACCCTTGCAATTCTTTAGTACCACATAATAACGAAATGAAACAATTGATTAAGTTATATAATCTCTTGGTTTTCAATACAAGGCTTTCATTAACTCAGTTGTACCATATTGATAGTGTTGAAGATGAAGCAACCGAGGGAAGAACATGTAACCTCTTCCTTTGCATTTCATAAACAACACCTTTACAAGTCAAATGAATCAAAAGAGGAGCAAAAGTGCAAAACAGAATCCCCTAGCTGTTCTTTATCTTTAGAATCACCAAGAAACGTTACTAGCACTGTCTTGAGATTTACTTAAAAGTTCTTCCTAAGTAATTTCAAATGTTACTAGCAAAACAGAATCCCCTAAATCTTCAAATTCTACTAAGTTCTTTACATTTTCTACACTCATTTTACCTTCACTTTCTATTGATTGATATTTTTCTATTAATTGATCTTCTCCTCATTAAATGTTTCTTTTTTAAAGCCAAGACAGATCCTTCTTCGAATCGATATTCATTTCCTCGTAAGGGTTCAATTACTTTCTCGATTGGAAAATTAAGAATCGCCATCGACAATACATATGATTCGAATTCAATTAAGATCATACAATCGTGATCAAGCAACCCTCTATGATTAACCAAACAGGATCTAAGTGTCCTATTAAGTAATTAAACCTATTTAAAGGCTATGAAATACTTAACTTCCTTTAGCAAAATGTCTAGTAACTTCAAAACATTAGGAATTCTCTATTTCTAAAAAAATCTCCAACCAGGAACATCCGAACACTCGACTGGAGTATTAGACCCATTACATATCTCGAATAATTTTTGTTGAGAAGACAAACCACACAACAAGAACAAAGAGAATAGAAAAAGATTACAAATGGGTCAAAGTCTAGATAGTATGCATGTGTGGATTCTAATTTCTACACTTCATATGTAAAGAGAACTGCTCCTATAGATCAACTCACTCTATATCCCAACTATTCTTACCTATTAATCACTAAACAAAATGAATGTTTTGTAATTTTTTAATTTTTGCCATTGAGGGGAATTGAAAGTAAAGCCTTAAGGCCGTGTGTTTCAAGCTATGACCGACTGCACACTACATTCACTACTAGTACTGCCTTCTTTTCAGCTTCCTGTCATGCCTCATATTCTCTTGCGAGCAATTCGTTATCACAACCATAACGAATATTATTAAATTATGCATCTCCTCCCAAACTTGCCTAACTCCTTAAATTGCATCCTTCTACGAAAAACAAGACATAACTCTTCACTAGATATTCTTTTATGAACACACATATCGACATTTTCAACCATAATTTAACCCATTAAGTCGTCTAATGAAGTTTTTGGTTGGGCACATTAAAATACGGAATAGACATGGTGACCGTGACCACTAAAGTTATTAACTATTTATAATGTCTTACAAAATTTTGTTTAGCAAAATATACCCAAGTATTTTTTTTGTGTTGAAAATAAAATACATCAAAGTTAGGAGGAAAAAAAACATGATCTTAGGACCATTTGATATATTCAATTAATATTGACCATGCCCCATAGTTAGTCAAGGTCACAAGAAGGCCAACATCACAAAACAAACTTTAAGCAAACTTTAGCTTTTAGTCCCACACCTTTGAGTTAGAAATAAAAGAAGCAAGGAGATAGGTTATATATAACCTCCTCATTTGCTTTAGAAGACATGTTTCTTTAAAGTCAAAAACTTTAAATAAGCTTCATCTATTAGTCCCATATTGTTGGGATAAGGATACAAGAAGCAAGAGGGAAGTTATATCTACCTCTTCCATTGCATCCCAAAACAAGGCTTGGTAAAAGCTAAAATTTTAAGTAACTCAAGCTCTTTA
Organism: Eschscholzia californica; assembly: GCF_041429995.1. Lineage (NCBI taxonomy): Eukaryota > Viridiplantae > Streptophyta > Magnoliopsida > Ranunculales > Papaveraceae > Eschscholzia > Eschscholzia californica. The sequence continues at coordinate 43,968,539 of NW_028238198.1, forward strand.
GTCCCACACCTTCAGATCATATAAACTTGTGTTGGTGATATGGTATGAAAAGAGTGTTTGGGTAGTACCCTTCGGGTAGCTAACGGGCTGGTTGTAGCGGGCGGGTCTTCACGGACGGGTTTTGGACGGGTATTTCGGGCCGGGACTCGGATAGGAGCTCCTGTCCGTGTCCCGGCCCATATAGCCCGAGCCAGCGGGCCGGGTATACCCGGCTCGGGTAGCAATCGGTTTCGGGTGTAAACGGTCCGGGCGGATTGGGTTGGATATCGGGTTCCCGGACCGTTTTCCCACCCCTAGTAAAGATTGCTCACTGTTTTTTTGCCTTCTTCAAAGTTATAACGAGAAAAAAATCCAGAGAGAGGAGTTTAGCTGGAGACAAATAAGGAGGAGATTTTTGAAAAGGAAAGAGTGCTAAATATTTTTGGAAGGATGAAGAGGAGATTGGGCAGAATAGGAGGGAGAGATTGAGAAGATTATTTGACAGAAAGATTTCTAGTAAGAGAAAGGGGAATCAATGAGCTGGGTATTTTCTTGAAACAAAAATTCGAGGGAATGGTTCGAAAGAGATATGAGAGAGATTCGATCAAGAAGGAAAGATAATAGAGATAAAATCTAAAGAGATAGATGAGGATTAGAAATGACAGCAAGGCTCGGCTGGAGATTTTCTCTTCTATTTGGTATAAAAGAGAGAGAGAACAGAGGGTTAAGGAGGATCTCTTCACGGCTACAGAAACAGAAACCAAGAGTCACTATCAATCCATTCTCGGCTAAGAAACAGAGGAAATTTGTTCTTATCCATCTTTTCTTCTTCATATTCTGTAATTTTTTTTTGTGAGAGAGAGGAAACAGAATAGAGAGAGTGATTTAGAGAGAAACAGAGTAAAGAGACAGAGAGAAATCGGAAATTGTTGAGAGAGAAGCTGAGAAACAATAAAGAATCAATTTGATATTGTTTACTTCTTCATTTTCTTTCTGTATTTCTCTTTTCTAATAGTTGTAACAGAGAGAGAGAAAGAGTTTAGAAGAATTTTACAACAGAGAAGAGAGAGAAAAATTATGTTGGAGAAGAAGACCGCATTTGGCGAGTGGGTGTTGCTGGAAAACTATTTTCTCTAGGGGTGTGTTTGGCTGCAACAGGGAAAATCAGTGAGAAGAAAAATTGAGTTTACTTTCCATATTTCTCTCTCATGCTTCATACTTATTGTTTTATCTCGTTCAATATGAGTAACTAACCAATTAATCTAGGGTTAGGATGAAACCTTAGCTTTGTATGAATATTTGACCATTTTCCTCACAACGAATATCTTCGAGATGCTTTTATATAGAAATTTTGATTTTTCTCACTTATTTCATGATATTTCTCTCATTAACTATGCTTATGTTTTGATGTTTCCTATTTAGACTTAGTGCCATTAATGTCTCATGCTTAGGGTTTGATAGCTAATACTTTGATTGTCTTTGAATATGTGTTTTGAAATTAAAATATTATGTCTGTTTGTTCTAAAAAATTAAGATTTTCCGAGGTCGATTGATACAGCGCATCCGGGCCGGCCCCGCAAACCCACACGTCCATGGCCTAATCGCCCAAGCTAGTAGTTTAGAAAGAGTCATAGTTTAGTAAGATTCATAATGAATTCAGGTTTAGGAAATTACCTTATGTTAGCATTTCTATTATTTAGGAAGTTTCTATGTTTGAGTATCTTTAATATTTATGAATCCTAGTTTGTGTCTATCTAGGAAAGTTTAGTAATCTATAAAAGGAGGTCCAGTATGTTATTGATATTCATATTGAAGAGAAAAACCCTTGAAGTTTAATAAAGTTTATTTTATTTACAGTTATTTACCGTTCTTCGTTTATTTACATCGTTCTTCTTTTAATTCCGCTGCGACTACATCAAGTGGTATTCAGAGCCATCAAAATTCTGGATTTTTTTTCTCTTACAAAAAAAATAAAAATTAAATATCTATGGATACATCTCCTCTTGAATGTTGGAAATTTTTTCTACGTTTAAGTTGGGATCCTATTCGAGATACAACTCAATTTTATGTTGATCGAAAAGATCAAGAAAAAATCAATACCGTTTCCAAAATTCCTCTATTCGACGGTCAATATCATATAGATTTTTGGATTCAACAGATGGAGGATTGGTTCATAAATCAAGATGTACATGTCGAAGATAAGGTTTTTGTCGTGGAACAACATATGTCCGAAAGAATTTATGAACAATTCAATGCAATGCAATGAAGACTCATTGACGGAAGAAAAAAATTCATCGATGATTGGACTACATTGAAAATTGTCTTCAAGTATATTTTTCTTCCTTTGGATGAATATTTATCTTATGTGGAAACAAAGATTGACTCGAGAAGGTAATACTACGAAGTTAATTCTATCTCTGTGATCAATGATTTTGAAGAAGAAGTTCTTGACAAGATGAACAAAATTCTCTCAATGGCCGAGGAAGTAGAAAGAAGTAATTTTTCTTCATCAAACCGAAATTCTATTCGTGATATTAAGAAACCATGTCCGGACCAATTAGTCGATTCATATACAACTCCGGGAGAAGAAATCCTCGTTTCGAATCACAAAATTCTTCCTCATCGAATTGTGTCATCATTAGGTTTATCTCCTCGTAATCATGAACTAATTACAAATTTTTGGTTTTCTGCATGGAACCAATTGGAATGCGCCCATCAAGTATTCGGCACAATGTTCCTTAAAAGGTTTTCACCTACTCTATTCTTCTCATTCAAGAAGAAGTCAATAGGACACCGGTTCTTGCTACACAAAATACTTCCACTAGAAAATTAATTTTTTGTGATGTGTCGACTAAGGTAATCCCAAACTTGACAATTTATGATGAAGTTTTGCTTTATAAGCTTCATGAAGATGAATGTGGGAAGAATATTAGTAAGGATCATAAGGCACTTGGGAAGTTGAGAAGAGAGAGCGAACGAGCCAAGAGAGCTTTGAGCAGCAACCAACATCAAGTTCCAGTTGAAATTGAGTCTCTATACGAAGGTTTAGACTTCTCCGAGTCACTTACACAGGCTAGATTCGAAGAGTTGAAAAGTGGGTTAGTTAAAAGGACTATGTATGGTGGCAAGTTTACAGATGAGAACTTTATGAGGGTTCATAATGAGCCTAGTGATGGCCCTAAAAGGTTACCCTAAAAGGTCTCCACCCGCAAGTATACGGGCGTCAAGTAATAGTTCTGGTAAGACCGGTTCGTTCCTCAGAGACTAAGTTAAACTAAATTCTATCCTTAAAACTATTGAGATTTAAAAATGGTTTGATGGTGGTAAAATAAAAATAAAATATAAAACTCAAAAATAAATAAAGAAATAAGTCGGTATTTAGAAAAAGGGAACCTAGGGTTTTCGAATCCGTCTTCCTAACAATTCTAACGACAATTTAATTTTGATCTAATTAGAGAGTTCTTTATATAACTCAGGTTTTAGTCCATGAACGGTCTAAAAACCCGGAAGATTTTATCGTTAAAATAGTAAAAACTTTAATAAATTTATCGAGAAAATAATTATTATGACTTCATCTAAAACCCTAGATAGAAAAGATTTAGCTACTCATGCTAGAAACGATAAATATTTGAATTAGTATAAGAAAAAGAAGAAAGAAACTTAACTTTTCTGCGATTTTCCCACCAAACAGAGCCTAAGGAAGTGATTTCCTTCTGATTTTCAGAGAATTCTGCCAAACGCACCCCTAGGGAAAACGATTTTCTCGTCTTCCCGGAAATATTTTCCTCTCTGAGAAAATTATTTTCTCATCTTCTTCAACGTTCTTTCTCTTTCTCTAACTTTCTGTAATCTCTCTCTCTCTTTCTAATATGATCCTTCCTTCCTATCTTTTTATCTAATATAACTAAAAAGAATCGAATTATAGTAAGGAAATCATTCAAAATAAATACTTTGACTCTCGGTTATGTCTTTCTCTCTCTACAATCTCTGTCTCTCTGTTCTCAATCTCTTTCTCACTAAGAAACAGAAAACAAAAAGAAAAATAAACTCAAAGACAATATGATGATCACCCTTCTCTCTCTCTCTACTGTTCTATCAAAACCATCCTCCCTTTTCTTCCTCCAAAACCGTGACTTCTATCTCTCCCAAACGTGATTTTCACTCTGTTCTTCTTCTGCTCCTTTATAGACCCATAAAACAAAAATCGAATCTTCCTCCAAATCCGGATCCCAATTCAGTTACATCTTTTCTCTCAATCCGTTTCTCTCTCTATCTCTCTCTCGGGTCTCTCTCTTTCTCTCTTCTGTTTCAAGAATATCTGTTTTTCTCTCTCTCGGTCTTATCTAAATCCATATATATCTCCACCCTCCTTGTGGTTTGATTTTGAATTTAAATCATATCGAATCTCTCTCTCGCGGGTCTCTCTCTAGCACTGATAAGAGAGAGAGAGAGAATATGATTCCACTTAATGTGGAACAAAACAGTGGCCGTTAATTGCCAATAGGAGCTGATGAGGTATGCTACGGGACATCAAAGGATGATGAGATGCATTCCCAGATGATGCCACGTGCATGAGTAAAACCGAGGCCGTTTGATGCTCGCTGTTGTACGGTAATCTTCTGGTCGCGGCTATACTGGATCTTTCATTCCAGTGGACCTGGGGTACACCTGCAATGCCCGACTGTAGCCCTCAGATGAAGAAATCGCGGCTCTGATCAGCGCCACGTGTCTATGGGCTTCCTTGTTTTACTTTGGTCAACGCACTTTGACCAAACTTTGGCTTGGGCTATCTTGCTCATCCAGGCTCCGATTTGACTTCCGCTTTCGCCGATAGATTCGTATTGGACTCTACTCTCACATGAGCACTAATATTTACCAGAATACCCTTGTCATTAAAATGACCAAAATGCCCCTCAAGTATGTCTTTATCACGATGTTTTTGCGTCGAACTCCGTAAATGAGACCTGAGAAAGAAAATCAAACAAATTATCAGAGTAACGGCTCGATATGGACTAACTAGCTCCAATTAAGAGATTGAAATGAGGCATTTTCATGACTCATCACCTAGTCTTCTCCCGATGGCACATTCTGGACGAGACACAAAGGCATCATCACTGGATTCATCCCCACAAAGGCATAATCAACTATGGGCTCCGATCTATGGTCTTGTTAATCTTTACGCTAAAGAGGGAATAGCTCAAGGTTTGCGAAATCCCAACTTAGGGTTTGTAGAAGATGCAACAATTGATTCTTGTGTATATGATGAACAATATAATACGTTCCAGGAAGAGCAGGCATCAATTGGAATTTTTCAACTTTCGATGATGCTTTTAAAAAGGGTGGAGTACTTAATGGGAAGAACACCTTTTCTCGTACAAAACCTCAATTAATCTCCTTCATGGATGAAATTAAAGTAGTTGTGGTTGCTGTCGTTTCACCTTTCCCACCATCTGATAAGATTGGTATCAGACCAGCTCAACGTGGAAAAGAAGGTTTAATTCATATGAAGCAATTGAAGCTTGTCTGGATTCTATATATCCCATTACACTCCAAGAGTGATCAAGTTGAACGATTCAAGTCGTCGTCCGAAAAGATTTTTATCTTGAGTTGTACACAAAGAAGAGCTTCTCTGAAACACCTTACGATAGACAGTCTCAAGGAATATGAATACTGTCTGCCATATTTCTACCAACCACTAAAGGAAGAGGATGTGTTCGACAATATGCTTCTTAGAAAAATCAAGGAGATGGAAATTTTGGCCACATCGCATATTGCACAACGACAAACTTCGACCAAAACAATTAATTTGGATGATATATTGGTTTGGAATCTAACTCAATTTCCAAGTATTGATCACGTTACAGTATATAAACTACATGAAGATGAACGTAGGGAATTAAATTTTGAGTGGCATATCAACAGTACATGGTTCCATATCTGGTGGGCCTAGAAAGGTTACCCTAAATAGGTCTACCCGCAAGTGCACGGGTGTCAAGTTGTAAATTCCAGTAAGCCCGGTTCGTTCCTCAGAGACTAGTTAAACTTATTCTAAAATTAGGAAGTAATAAGATTTTGAAATGATTTGGTTTTGGTTTTGAAATGAATAACATATTAAAATAAAATTACGGAAAGAAAATAAATACAAATGATACAAGGAACTCAAATGGGGGAGACGTCAAATGGGAAAGAGCCTAGGGTTTCTGAATTCACCACATAAAATCATTTTTAATAATAAATATTTAGTCAAATTAAATCACTTTGTTTTTATAACTCAGAATTTCGGATAATGAATTATCCTAATTCCGGGAGATGTTTTTGTTAAAACTCAATTAAAATTTTGAATAAGGTTTCATCATTAACCCTAGATTAGAGGATTAGATAATCGTAATACGAGATTAAAGTACATATAAAGAGTAAAAGAGAAATAGGGAGAAAACTAAACTTTCGTTGAAAATTATTTACTGTCTGCAGCCAAACGCACCCCTAAGGGAGATATTTTCCTTTTGTTTTTACTGTTTAAAGACAAACAGACCCTTAGGGAAAATTATTTTCTCGTCTTCTCGGAAATATTTTCTCTGTGGGAAAATTATTTTCCCAACTGTTTTCTCATCTTCTCAACCTCTTTTTCTCTCTCTGACTTTCTGTAATCTCTCTCTTTCTCTAATATAATCCTTTCTTTCTCTCTTTTTATCCAGTATAAATGAAAAGAATAAAACTATATTAATCAAATCTATCAAAATAAAACAAGTTTTATAAACTTCTCACTGTTTCTCTCTCTCTCTTAATTGATAACTTTCTCTCTCTACCATTCACTAAATCTCTCTCTCTCTCTTAACTTACTGAAACACAACAGAAGCAGAAGAAGAAGAAGAAGAAGAAGAAGAAGATAATGATGATCTCTATCTCTCTGTTCTTCTCCTTAAAGTTTTCTCATCGTAAGCTCATAAAATAACAGAGAGGGAAAAAAATAAAATTTCAATACAAGATCAATCCCCCAACCGAGATGTCATCTCTCTGTTTCAGTTATACATATATAAAGAAGAAGAAGAAGAAGAACCAGCCCCTCTCTCCAATCGAAATCTTTCTTTATTTCTTTCCTCCTGTTCTCATTCTCTGTTTATTAAGGAAAGTAATATCTCTTTCAATAATATTATTCCCTCTCTTCTCTGATTTTTGTATATCCAGTTATAAACTCCATTTCAAATCCCCTCTCTCCAGCTTTCTCTCTCAGGCAATATCATATGATAATGGAAAATATGCTTGCTTCAATCAATCCGTACTGAAATATTCTGTTGCTTCAATCAATCCCTACTGATTTCAATTTCCTTCTCTCTATTTTATTTCTGATTTTATAAACAACTTTCTATTACCCATCTCTCGGTTCTCTCTCTAAAAATAATATTATCTTCATCAATCTCTCTAAAGTCTCCAACCAGTCGAATCTCTCTTTAGAAATCTCTCTGTCAAAATTATTCGAAAATCTCCTTCACTTTGCTCTTTCCATCTCGGTTTCTATCCATTTCCTACTCCAAGCCAATCTTGAGAGAAATATATTATCTTCACTTCCAATATCTTTCCTTCTCTCGATTTCTCTATTTACTATTAACTAGGTTTCCTCCCCGTCCTACGGACGGGAAAGATCCCTCTTGGCTAACGCCTGAGAAAATAAATAACGTGTGAAGTTAACTGATGAGGGAGAGAAATAAGTGGGTAGTTATGTAGGGATATCCTAACCACTTTTGGTCGTTTTATACTATTACCCTTCTATTTTGAAGGGATTTACACGAAAAGGGATTTTATAACGGCCATTAGATGTGATCTTTATGAAAATCCCAATAAAAATAGACGGTCAGACTTATCCCCTGGATAACCGACTGAGCTGTTTTAATATAATAGATAGAGTTTGGAGAAATGGAAAGATAAAAGAAACAGCATCTTTGGCCCCAATTAACGTGGATCTTATTAACGTGAGTTTTTGGAGATTTAAGGAGATGATTCTCTGTACCATGGAGCAACATTAGAGGATGTACCAACCGTTTGATCGCACAACACGTGTTTTAGGTCCGTTAGATTGCTGAGAGGAGCATGGAAGCTCTAATGTGGCATACACCAGATCACGTCCTGAAGAGAATCCCGAATGCCGTCCCGCGTAGCCCGAGCTTGTACCGAAACTATATCATAACCGTCCATCTGCTAGATTTGTGCCACGTGTTACAGAAACATTCGATTTTGACCCAAACTTTAACTAGCTCTATCTTTAGCATCCGGACTCCGATTCGACTTCTACTTTCGCCTCCAGGTTCGTCTTGAACTGCACTTTTCATTTGGCACAAATGTTGACCAAAAGTACCATAATCAAGAAATGACTAGAATACCCCCAACCCGTCTTTCTCTCGATTTTATCCGTTTTTTACACTAAACTCCATAAAAGACATATGTCAAAGAGAAATACACAATTCATCCGAGTAACTGCTCGAATTAGACTAACTGATCCGAGTTAAGAGATTTAGATGGGACATTTTCATGTCTCATCAAACATCCCCAAACTTAGATTTTGCTAGTCCTCGAGCAAAACAGAAAAGAAAACTAATCCTAGTTTACCACTTTCGTAGGGAATCACGATTGCACTTAGCACGTGCAACAAGCCGTTAAACCTCTAGGTTACCCTAGAGGATGAGTTTTGTCTCGTGAGGGTTTGAAGTGAATATACCCACAAAATTCAATATTTCCAAATCCATAAGGGTCTAAATCTTAACATGGATTGAAAAATGTTTATCCGGTATAAATTTTGAAAGTTAATAGAAATGAAATCCAAGTCGACCAGACCATGCAAATGCTAAAAATCCCTTCACTAGTAATCTAGACTCGAAGTGCACGTGACCCGCCAATATGAGTATCATCTCGGTTCCGAAATGACAAGACCTTGATTACCTTCTCAATACATTTTGCCTCGACTACTGCCTCACGTCATACACTCAAAAATTAAAGTCACTCAGAAATGGTTCACTCAATGTGTGAGTATGAACATGAAGGAAAACTCAACACATTACAAAAGATGGACTAAATTTTTCGTAAACGACTGATCTCATCGAAAGGAAACAACCACTAATACGGAATGGGGAAGCTAACCAACTCTTATCACCTGATCAACTATCTAACAATGCTTCCTAGAGGTCGATAGAGATTAATGATGTGACTAGAACTCCTGAAAACTCGACGTTTTCAAATCTTCACGAACTACTTCAAGGGATAAACACTTAAACAAAACTACACAAACACTTTGATTTTTCTACTTCTTTTTTCTTTTTCTTTTTTTTCTTCAATACACTTCTGGTAATAAAACTCAAAATACACAAAATACTTTCTTAAAACTTTCCTTGGGTATAATTCTCTCCACTTTGTTTCATACCTTATTCTCTGGGTTCTAAATGACGGATAGGGTTTCTATTTTCCTCTAGTTGACATTGCTTTCAAGTTTTTCTGGCTACAAGAGAAGGTTTGCATTCCTGATGACATCCCTAGTGGATGTAAAATTTGAGCTCACGAGATCGAATGAGCTCTTTTAAAATTACGAGGTTGAGTAGCGCTTCACTCTACTCGGAGTTAGCGCAGAAGAGATCACTCAAAGCAAAAAGAAAGGCTAAGAATCTCTCATAGGTTAAGTCTCCACTAATGATCGATTAAGTTCTCTCAGAAAAGTCTACTCGTCACCTATCTAACACTCACATGGCTAGTGCACAGACAACCTCAAGACTCGAAATTCATGGAAAAACCTTTAACCAAAGCATTATACAACCAACTAAACTCTATGACTATTAACAAGCAAAAACAACTAGACTCACATTTTCAATCCAAAAATTTTAAAATTTTGAACCCTTTTGAGTTTTTGAAATAAGGACTTAGCAAAAATTCATTCCCCTATCCCCAAACTTAAACCGAACATTGTCCTCAATGTTCTGAAGACTAAGCAAAAATAACAGGGTGAAGGGAAAGATGTTACCTGATTCCAACGTCCCAACCGTGGGTTGCCTCCCAGAAAGCGCTAAGTTTAGCGTCTTCAGCCAGAGGAAACAGATGACTCGAAAAAATAGAAAGAATTAACCTACTGGATTACAGATATGTAACTAACTGTAAACCAATAATCAATAGTCTCACATTTTTGTGAATTGCAGAGAGTGCATGTGAGACTACCAAAGAAAAATGGGGCAATCCCCAAACTTAGTGGATGCACAATCCACTAAGTAACTATAAATACTAGGACCAATGAGTAGAAAGTTATCAAAAGGATCGACATAATAGTGAAGGGCCAATATATCTGTTGAAGGCAAAAAATCATCTGCAAGCTTAGTGGATAGAATATCCACTATCTCCATAGACGTTCTTGAGGAGACGTATGTAGTGTCCCAAAAAGGATCAATAACCGAGTCTGATGCCATGTTGAAGGTCAAACTAGACTCTAAGGGTAAGGCAATATGCTCGGGGACCAAGTCAAGGTCCATGGTTTCCTTAGGTAAACAGTCTGACAAACTATCTAACATGTCTCTAACGTCATCAATGTCCTCAAAGACATCTGAAACCTCACAGTCAGTTATAATATCATGCCTTCCTAGAATTTCATCTAAGACTAACTCCTTACACATTCCAAATATCGGAAAGTTCAAAATTGTGTCACCCTCAAACTTGCTCATAGAGCCATCATCCTGAATATCAACGTCTAATGCAGTCCTATCATGATGAGACGAAAGGGGTCGAGGAAACAAGACAACAAGGTCATCAGTCCGTTCGGGCTCTAGGGTCTTCTCAGTAGATTCGTCGACATTTAACTTAGTACTAGGGTTAGACGTATTACCCTCGTCATCGTATCTAGGGATTAAGAAGGAGTGCGTAGATGTATGGTGTGATAGTCAATTCCATATAAATTTCTAGATTCAACGCATGGAAGATTGGTTCAGAAATCAAGAAGTTCATGACAATGATAAAGTTTTTTTGGTTGAACAACATATGTCCAAAAGAATTTATGAACAATTCAATGCAATGCAATGGAGACTCATTGACGAAGGAAAACAAATCATAAACGATTGGACGACGTTGAAAAGCATCCTCAGGTATGGTTTTCTTCCTCTCGATGAATATTTGTCATGTCTCGAAACAAAAATTGAATCTGGAAGACAGTTCTTCGAAGTTACTTCAATCACTAAGATTGATAATATTGAAGGAGAAGTTATGGAAAAAAAGGAACAAAATTCAGTCAACGGAGGAAGAAGAAGAAGGAAGTAACTTCCCTTCATCACACCGAAACCATAGACGTGATACGAAACAACCAAGTCCGAATCAATTATTTGATTCATATGCAATTCCGGGAGAAGAAATTCTCGTTTCGAATCATAATATACTTCCTAGTAGTTGTAGTTGTGATGGAACAGTGAGCTACGACGAAGATGATGACTGTGTCGACGATTGGGAAGTTGTTGCAGCTGCATTAGCTGCTGATGAAGATAAGAATCCAATTTTGTATTCTTTTATAAAGCCGGGTCAGACGATCGAAGACGAAGACGCAACTACTAAATCGACACCTATTGCAGAGAAACATGAGGTAACTACCCCTCCCAAAAATTCTTACTTCTCTTATACATACGATTCCGGTTGGGAATTAAATTCTCAATCTTTTGTTGATTCACATACCAATGATGGAAACCCTAATATCAAACCTATCACTATTGTTTGTACCGGTGAAACTACTAAACCCATGGAAACCAAAGAAAAACCCAAATCAAAACCTAATTGCACTTCTTCCACATGTACAGTTGTTGTTAAACCCTCTGCCGATTCAGAGAAATTAGAAAAGCACAACAAAAAGTGTTGTTATGTTTCTGAAGAAACAGAGAGAAAATCGGCTTCAAGATTATTTCGTGAAGATGATAAAATAGTGATATTGAAAGTATGCTTGAGATACATTGGTGGTAATGGATTGGAATTGCCTAATGGTAGAGTTGATTCTATTTCTAAGAAACGAGAGAGTAAAAGGGAGATTAATGTAGTAGCTTCACTTGGACGAGAAGATATTCAGGACCTTAATGTTGACACTCTTGGTCTAATGGAGGACGAACATGATGATTCCCAAAAGAGAAGGTATCCTAATTTATTCAAAGTTCTATATGTTGCACCATCACTGAATATTAGTGGTGTTCTTGATAAGTTTGTTGAGGAAGGAAACTCATTGGACCGTTCGGTTATCTCACTGTCCATGTTCAATCTTTGTCAGCGTCACATGTATGCAAAGGCGCTTCAATTATCCCACGAGTTGGAGTCAAATGAATGGCTCACCTTCACGGAAAGAGACTATGCTTCTCTAGTTGATTTAATTGCTAAACTACAAGCCCTACAAACTGCTCAGAAGTATTTAGATTTGATTTCCAAGTCATTCAAAAGGAAAATAGTCTATAAGTCATTCCTTGCTAATTGTATCGTTGCTGATACCATAAAAAAGACAGAAGCAGTTTTTAACATATCGAGGGACCTCGAATCTCCAATCACAACCTTAGCTTGCAACCAATTAATCTTACTGTATTTGAGACTTGACAACAAGAAGATTAATGAACTTATTGAGAGGGCTATTCAGTCATTGGTTGGGAATCCACGTGCATTAATTCCAAGCTCTTGGTTTTCTTCATGGAATCAATCGGAAGGCGTCCACCACGTGCTCGATAAAATGTTCTTAGGAGGTTTTTCAACTACTCGGTTATTTCGATCGAGTAAGGGAAGATTTAATTACGGTATTGTCTAACTTGACAAGTTATGATAAAGTTATGATTTCCAAACTTCACGAAGATGAACGTGGTAAGCTAGTTTTTGAGAGTCATAGCGACGCTATATATTTCCATATCGATACCTTTATTAGAGTTGGTTTCGTTGATACTTCGTCTCTTGGTGAAGAACTTTTGGGAATTGCTACAATAAGTCTCTCTTCATACTTGTTCATGTTACTTTACACCTTCTTGAAGATTGTTAAGTGGCAAATTTTACCATGGGAAGATGGCACGATCAACATTGTTTATTCTTCACTAGTTGGTCGAAGCCTCGATAAGATGACAAATTACATGGTTGAATTTTTTAGAGAGAATAATGTGAGTATTATGATCCTCTTCATTGAATTACTAGATGACGGGAGATGTAGAAATTTGTTAGAAGTTTGTTTCCTGCAATTGATTTTGCGGGATATTTCACATCATGGGTTTCAGATTCTAGTCGGTGAATTGTTCTATATATGTCTTCTTTGAAATTTCAGCAAATTTCGTGCGAAGTGGGAATTACGGATCGTCATGACAAGGTTACTCGTATACGGGTGCATCAAATTTTTTTTTTTTTTTTTCGAAACGGTTCTGGGCGAACCATCTGGGAAGCGGGGAGCTGATGCAGGCGCATATCGCGTGGGCCCACGTCCACGCGTGCCCACGGCCTAGTCGGCCAAATTAGCTAGGTTTAGGAAGTTTTTTTTTTTATGGAAGATTCATAATGAATCTTAGTTTAGGAAGTTACATTAATTTAGTGTTTCTATTATTTAGGAAAGACCAGTTTGTGTCTATCTGGGAAAGTCTAGTAATCTATAAAAGGGAGTCCAGTCTTGTTTATTCTAGATATATTGAAGAGAAAAACCATTGAAGTTAATCAAGTTTTAGTTTATTTATCGTTTTCTTTACAGTTCTTTGTTTATTTTATTGTTCTTATTTTAATTCCGATGCGTCTACATCAATTTCGTACGAGATGTCGTAGAGGAAGGTGATGTTTCTCTCATGAAGGTTCACACAGATGAGAATCCCGCGGACATGTTGACTAAAGTGGTGACGTGTAGCAAGTTTCAGCATTGCTTGAAATTGTTACAAATCGGCTCATGTTAAGTTGCGCGAAAGGGCGTAATGGCGACAAGGTAAATTTTATTTGAAGGGTTGGTAAAACTACGGCAGGCTTGATCCTATAAAAGGGTACGTAGGCAGCCATGGTCATATGGTCCAATCGGATGAAGTTACAAGGAATAGATATATCTCAGAAGGAGTATCCTGGTGTTCGTCCAAAATTTGAAGTGTATCAAATTGTGTACGAGGTGGAGAATAGTAAGAGGTGGTTTCTTGGCTTTTCTAATAGGCGGTTTCACGAACTCCATAGGCGGTTTTGGTTTGTGAAAGAGGCGGTTTTTGGTTTCTAAAAGTGCGATCCACTTGGCGAAGTATCAGGTTCATCATGCTCGTATTAGGCATATCGATGTCAGGTATCACTTCGTACGAGATGTCGTAGTGGAAGGTGATGTTTCTCTCATGGAGGTTCACACAGATGAGAATCCCGCGGACATGTTGACTAAAGTGGTGACGTGTAGCAAGTTTCAGCATTGCTTGGAATTGCTACAAATCAGCTCGTGTTAAGTTCCCCTAAAGGGCGTAATGGCGGCAAGATAAATTTAATTTGAAGGGTTGGTAGAACTACGGTAGGCTTAATCCTATAAAAGAGTACGTACAGCCATGGTCATATGGTGCAGTCAGATGAAGTTACAAGAAGCAGATATATCTTACAAGGAGTATCCTGGTGTTTCGTCCAAAATTTGAAGTGTATCAAATTGTGTACGAGTGGAGAATTGTGAGAGGCGGTTTTCTAATTGGGAAAGGCGTTTTCTAATGGTTTCTAATTGGAAGAGGCGGTTTACGGTTTCTAATTGGAAGAGGCGGTTTGCGGTTTCCAATTGGAAGAGGTGGAATCTAAGTGTGAATTGGTTTCTAAAATTAAAGAGGTTGTTTGGACATAATAGTCAGTGGATAAAAGCTATATATAGGGGGTTTTGTGTATTGGTAATACACAACAACAGATCAACAACAAATACAACAACTATTCTTTAGAGAGAGCTAGAGAGAGAGCAAGTCAGAGAGAAATTTTGTTCATAGTTTTGAGCAGTGTTTAATTTCTCGGTCGTCAAAGATCTAATATAGACGGTTAATTTCTATACGGTACCATCTTGGGACGAACTTGCGGGTTGTGGGAGTCGTCTTCATCTATCCTTCAATAAAGTTTTCTTGTTCACCCGAGGACGTAGGCTTTAAGCCGAACCTCGTTAATTTTGTTTGCATATTTAGTTTTGACATAGCTTTTCGATTAATTATCATAATCGGATCAATTTCTAAGATAGGTTCGATAGCTTCCGCGACTTTTAGTACTAACAGAGGAGATGATGAATATTAAATGGTAGGAACCTGAAACTACTTAACCCATTTCCTATATTATCTCCTTGTGATTCGATTATCTCCCATATTTAAGCTGGGAAAATGTAAATCACTATAATAACCCTTTGACTGAACTTTTAAAAATTAATATAAATGCCATTTCTACATAATATTGAGGGTCCATAAATAAAAATGCAGTTTTGATAAGTCACCACACATAACAACTTCTTACAACCGTGTAGTGAAGCCAAAAGTGTGGAGGTTGTTAGTATTCTTCTTATCCTTTTAACATATAATCATGAGATGAATTGGAGGCTTCTAAGACGACTGTTAGTATTCACGAACGAAGATTGCACGACCGAGATTTATTAAAAAAAAAGTCATGACATGGCACCAAAACCATGCATGAGATTTATAGTAGTGATAAAAAGTAGTTATTTCGGGAGTTAGTTAGAAACAATTGACTAAGAACATGAGATTTACCATTTGCAACAAAAGCTAGCAAGAGGTAAGGTTTCTCCCACACTTACTAACACACACCCTGCCCCTTCCACAACTAATGTGGACTAACCTTACAGTCTCCCCCTAACACATTAGCTCTTAACTTCAATACTTATTGGGCCGAGACTTGTTATTATCCGGGCTCTAATACTAATTTTGGGTGATCTTAGGACTCTCTCACCCCAAAAACTAGCTCAAGAGGTAAGGCTTCTCCCACACTTACTAACACACACCCTGCCCCGTCCACAACCAATGTGGGATTAACCTAACACTTATATCTTAAAACAAAAATCAAATATGTAAAACAAACAAATGTTCATCTTCTAACTTAACACAAACACCAAAAACACAAACGTAACAGATAATGTAAGGAAAAATATTACCATGAAAAGTGGGAGCTAGAAATAGTCAAAGTGAAGTGTTTATGGTTATTCCATGATGCCTGTAAAAAAGAAAAAATTAGTTAGCAAAAACCTTGATAGTGGTTAGAGAAAAATAAGAAAGGTAATTAGCAAAGTCAAGAGTTGATCTGAAAAAAAAAAGTAGTTAGGTCTCTACGATTCTCTCCTACCCACGATTCTCTCCCTCCCACGATTCAAAAAAGTCGGATGGATATAAAAAATAGTTTTCATAAGTTACGGAACTTAAAAACTGCTTAAGTAAAGCTTAAGAAGGGGAGGTACTTGTTTTTTTTGTATCCCATTGCTAATTTATAAGCGTGATATGGGTTGATGCTTGTCTGACAACGGCTAAGATTAAGAAATAAAAGTTCGACGTCCGAGATTTATAGAGCCAAGTTATGAGATGACACCCAAAACCTAGCTAATTTGTTACATAGAAATATATATATATATATATATATATATATATATATATATATAGAAAATGCCACTATTACAAAGAACTTTTACTTATCTTTGACATGCTGGCTCACTTGTACTAAAAGACAGTTTTTCAAAAGTTGTCTACGATGTAGACCACTCTTTTACTCGGATGAGTCAGCTTGTCAAAGATTAAGTAAAAAATTTAATTTTCTTAATTATAGCATTTTCTATAGACATTTCAAATGTAATCTAAACCAATTAATACATTTACATTTGCACACATGTAAATGACAAGACAATTGTCAAATGAGTCAACTGAGTTGGATGTCTTTGGAGTGTCGAAATAGGGGATTTTCGTGAAATGCCCCGATCCAAGGGCCACTTCCTTTTTTTGCCCCAACCCAAGAAAAGTTTGGTATAATGCCATTTTTTCACTTTTTTATTTTTTTGTTTCCCACCTTACCCTCCTATAACTAACATATTTAGAATTTCTAGATATATTCAGATTATCTCCAAATCAGAGAGTAAATCGGATGTTCTTCATCTCTCTCTTGATTCCCTCTCAACCAAAGCTCGAAATCACTATTTGAATCAACTATCACTCCAAATTTCTATCTCAATCTAGTCTTAGTTCTCAAATATCTCGGTTGATTTCTCTTTCAACTCCTCATTAAGCTAGAGTGGATCCTAAGAAACCTATGAAAGCTCTCACTCTCTTTAGGTCAAAATTTTCAAAATCATCAAATCGATCGACCTTGTGAAGTAAATTTGTCTCTCTTCTTCATCAATCGAAGGTTGAAGTCCCTCCAAAATCATAATCTTCATCAATAAAATAATTAGCAAAAATCAAGATGAAATGTATGACCATAAAGTGTTTGATGAAATGACCTACGAGAGGTTATTATGTTACAATGTAATAGAAACACAAGTATGCAAATGTGAGTCTCTTACTTTGCCAATCAAGTGTTTGATAATATGACTAAGAGAAGTTATTATGTTATAATGTAGTAGGAACACAAATATGTAAAATGTGAGTTTCTTACCTTGCCAATTAAGTGTTTGATGAAATGACTAAGAGAGGTTATTATGTCATCATGTAATGGAAATACAAATATGCAAAGTGTGGGTCTCTTCCTTAGTCAATAAAGTGTTTGATGAAATTCCAAGGAGAGGCCATTATCTCATACGAGTTGATTTATGTTGTTGTCCATTCCATTGGCTAATATCAATTTTTCAATCATGTATAGTTGAATGTTTTGTACTCTTATTGCTTTCCATTAAATTTGAACATTAATTTTGTAAAATGCAAAGAGAAGAACACGTTCTTGGTGTTTCTATGTAACAACTATCTATATCATAGTTTCAATACAAATCGGTAGTTTCATATTGAAATCCCTTGAAGGGAATCGACACTAAGCCACCGATTTGAACAGTGGCTTAATCTAGAGCTATTTCAGTCCTAATCGGTGGCTTCATGTCGATCCTATTCAAATGAGTTCGACATGAAGTCACTGATATCCACTCCAGCAGCTTGCCTAGGCTACTATAATTCAAATCGGTTGGCTCATGTCGAATATGCTTAAAGGGAGTCGACAGGAAGTCACCGATTTAAAACAACTACCTAAATCATGGTTTCAATTAAAATCGATAGCTCCATGTCGAACTCACCCAAAGACAATCGGCTGTTTCGTGTCGAACTCAACTCTAGTAGCTTTGCTAAGCTTTTGGAGTTCAAATCGGTGGCTTTGTGTCGATTCCCTTTAAGCAGATTCGACATCAGCCAACCGATTTGAACTCCAGCCCAACTATAGTAACCCACGCAAGCTACTGGAGTGCATATCAGTGACTTCATGTCAAACTCACTTAAAGGGGATCCATATGAAGCCACCGATCTTTACTTGATTAAATAATTGGTGGATCACATTCACGATAAAAAAATGAAAGAGATTCACAAATATCAAGCTCTTATTAGACATAAATTCATAAACTAAAAATCTTTGTTTTCCTCAACACAATAACCTAAAATTGAAACAACAATAATAAGTGAATGCTTATACTTCTTGAGCAGTCTTGGTTCAAGCCTTTGTTCCTTCCTTTGCTTCAAGTTTTTGGAGCTCTTCAATTCTCGGAGTTCATGAACTCGTTACTCCATGAACTCTTTACCCACAAACAAAAGCTTACAATTTATAATTATTTTACAAAGTACCCATTAAGATTAATCTATTACAAAAACTCCACTAAATTCATTAAAACCAAACAACTCCATGATTTCTTTCGAATACAATTTCATATTGAACTATGATTTTAATAGTGTTCATGGAGTAACGAGTTCATGTATGAGGCACAAAGGGGTAACCTGCAAACCATGGCAAATAAACACCCAAATGCTTTTCTAAGCTCTAACTTTTTTTCATACAAAGAAACCAAAATCCTATGAGATTCAATCACAAAGTCGTGGTTATCTTGTTTTACAAAATTAACAGACATGGACTATCTAATAAGTTCTCGTTCTCTTACTATACTTCCCCTTTCAATCAAAAGAGTGTCTCGTTAGCTTAATTACCCACTCTTCAACTAGCATAGAATGCTACCCATTACAACTTATTTTCAGTACCGATTATCCCGTTCCAGCTTCCATGTTAGTAAAATGGATTTGATCTCATCAAACACTTCTATTCATATCTTCTCTTTCTAGCATCCTGGGTTTCACTATGCAATTCTAGAACCTGCAACTTATATCAAATCTAAGTTCTGCAGTCGTTGATATTTTTGTGTCGCATGCTAAGATATTAAGAATAAACCACCCGTTGCAATTGCATAGTTATCTTTCCTACTTCTGTTTCAACCTCCTAAGTTTATGTGTGTCAATTTCACTTCCCATATTGTTTTCTAGAGAGTCTATCCCAGCAAGATATAGACAAAGTAAAATAAAGGAAAGGGGGGATACTTAATCTACTCAAATTCCTAGCAAAAACTACTTCACAAATACTTTGTAAGAAGAAACTCAAAGAAAATCTGTAATAACTCACCTCCATAATCTCACTTAAAGAAGAGCTTGACATTGACATTCTCCGAGAGCAAACAATACGTGCAACGGATCAAGTAACACACATAAGAAGTGGAATACCAGATTGCCGAGAGTCTACCAGAAGGTGAATCATCTCTTAGCACATTGTAACAGCTTCTGTTGTTCATAACAAGGTCATGTTGTTGAAACTGGTTAACTTAATGTAGCAAAGGAAACAACAAGACATGTTAAAATATTTCTTCTCTACAAAAACTATTTAGCTCTCGAAGAGGCAACTATTCAATCTCCTCAAAATCTAACATATTCTGATATCACATAATAACCATATTAGCACAATCACATTTATCAATACCAGCTAATTTTGGTAACTTCTATGGATAATTTACATCCATAATGAAAAAAATTCATCCACAAGTAACGAGAAGATGCGACTACAAACTGCAAGACAACTACTATAACAAAAGGGCCATTGATAATCATTCAATATCAAACACACAATCAATCAAACCACAAAATAAAACACACAATAAAAACCCTAAATTTTTTGTAGTACAAACCCTAGGTTTTGGTAAATAATCAAATCCTAGATTTCATTTCATTGATACAACAGAAAATCAAACTTAAACATATAACATTGTGTAAATTTAGAAATGAAACACTTGTTTGAGATAGATAGAGAATAGTCTTTATAGATTTCGACCTAGAGAGAGAGTGGGAGCTTCTCAAGCTTATGATTCAACCTTAGGTATCTTGAAGAGATGAAAAAGAGATTAAAATCGAGTTACTTCGTGTGACAAATTAATTGGAGCAAGAAATTTGATCGGATGGTTCAGTGAAATCGAGCTACTAGTGAGATTAAAGAAGAGAGAGATGAAGAAATCGTTTTCCCCATTTTCATTCTCTGATTTGGGGATGATCTGAACATATCTAGAAATTCTAGATATGTTATTTATAGGAGGGTAAGGTGGGAAACAAAAAGACGAAAAACTTGAAAGAGGCCATTTTACCAAACATTTCTTGAGGTGGGCAAAAAAAAAGAAAACACCCTCCAATCGGGGCATTTCACCAAAATCCCCGTCAAAATATCAGTTCAAAAAGATTGAATTAGTCAGAGGAAGAGGAGAAAGAAGTTGGGTGAATCGAGAGAGATAGGCGTTATGAGGGAAAGAAAGATGAGAAAGAAGTCATGTGAACCAGGGGGTTAAGAAACAAATTAGAGGCTGGAATTTTAACTAAAAACATCCCATTTTAAATTCCAAAGAGTTGTCAATATTCAACCACCTTTGACTTAATGTGAGGTATATGGATCTAAAAGCAAGGATTGGGCTCAAATACAAACACAAACACAAACCTGGTTTATCAAGGGTTTGTCCCAGTCAACACTCTTTCAACTGTTTTATATAATTGTATGATTTTATTTTCATTTCATTTTTGACATTGACTCAAAGAGTCATTACATTCAATATGGTTTGAATATATCAAGAATAAATAAGATGAAACAAATCACAAATTGAATAAGTCATATGACTACCAATTTAAAAAGAATTTTGGGTCTTAAAAGTCACATAAAGACTCTCAAGGATATTCCGGGGAGCTCAAAGCCAATTTTTTATCACTACTTTATAGACTTCACTTCGAACGTAAATCATAGATATATGCATATGGAGATATCATATATATATACTAGGTGTCCACCGCGTCTTATCGATGGGGTGGATCCCTTTTGGCTAACACCTTCATGTATGAGCCAACCTAAAATTTTTTGTCTTTCTCCTCATCGATTGTGTTGAGTGTGTCTTGGTGGTGCGTTTATATTGGGAACACACATAACCTAGACGTGTTTGTGTTGCGATACATACACGTCTTGGTTATGCATGATCTCAATATACACGCACCACTAAGACATACTCAACACAATCCATGAAGAGAAAGACCACATAATTTAGGTTGGCTCATACATGAAGGCGTTAGCCAAAAGGGATCTACCGCGTCCTACGGACGCGGTGGACACGTAGGGTTTATACAATGTAAAACTGAATCACGAATAAAATAAGATTTTTTTCATAAAGAATAGTTGGTGATCATAGTTCAAACATGTTTCATAAAGAACAAGAGATAAATCAACGGCTCACCTCAAAAAACACCATTGTGCTTTCTATATCTACTAGCTATAACCCGTGCCCGTAGGGCACGAAAAACTTTGTAATCTTGCAGTGCGAGGGATGTAGGCAATCTTATTGATTTAGAAAAATAATTAAACTGAATAACAATAATTACAAGATGAGCAAGAAAGTGAGAAAAATATAAAAATTTAACGACAGTATAAAATTAACAGTAGAGCAAGAGAGACACAACAACAGTTTACATGAATAAAGCGATGGAGTAATAAAAAATTATCAGTTAAGATAAGCACAAATTCGTTATCAAGAAACTAACAATCTCTCTTGAACTAATTATATCAAATATTAATCACCAAAAAATAGATACTGTAACATTGATAGCAAAAGGCTAAATTACATAGGAATTTGGCGTTACCCTGAAATCGATATAAAACAATATGAGCTAATCACAAAAAGATATTACCACACAAAATTAACAACAACTGTCTTAAGAAAATAATCTCGTTGGAAAATATTTAAATTATGGTAGTTAATTAAGAAATGTTGAAGGTTGTACCTAATTAAAAAACAATTGCTTTCTACACACATGTATTTCTCTAATGGCAACCCTAGAAAAGGTATTCCATTTGAATCGACTACTGCTTCCCACAACTGAAGTCTGCACTATATCAAACGAAGTTGGAACAAAATAACTGACATACATATATGTACAATAAATAATGAAATAACAACCTGTGTACGAATGACTGAAATAAAATACAAATTTGAAGATCATAGATCAATTTATGGTAACAATGGAGACATTAACATGGAATGGAATAGACATGAATTATTATGAGAATTTTTGTCATAACAGATTTTGCATTCAAAATTTCACAAGGAAATTGATACAAAATTACTAATATCTAAATTGATACTAACACTAATATAATGTCCAACACTATATCAAGTTTTCAATCATATAGATCGGCTATCAAGGCCAAGGAAGCCAAATTTCTACCACAATAACTGAAGCACCGTCAAGAAAATGAAAACGGACGAAGTGAATGGGTCATTGATTTTTTTGGGGAAGAGATGATAATAGTTAGAGATGAATTAGTTCATCAATTTTTTAGGGGGAAAAATCGAACATGGTTTCATCCCATTAATTTCACCCCTCCTTGGAGATGCTAGGGTAGTTAATATACTCAACCTCATAGTCTTGAAATTATTG
Organism: Eschscholzia californica; assembly: GCF_041429995.1. Taxonomy (NCBI): domain Eukaryota; kingdom Viridiplantae; phylum Streptophyta; class Magnoliopsida; order Ranunculales; family Papaveraceae; genus Eschscholzia; species Eschscholzia californica. The sequence goes on from NW_028238198.1 coordinate 43,991,407, forward strand.
CTTCATCGTTTCATAGGGTGATAGGGGTGCACAAAATCCAGATTCTACAGAATTAAGGCAAAGGTTGGTTGTAGCCAACTGGCCATTTAAGCAAACGACATAAATAACCTACACCAAACAAAAACTCTAAAACTTATTGGAATAGATGAACACTTAGAATTTCCATGAACTAATTTCAGGAACTTCGAGATGGGTTTATACCAATGCAACAGAGTGAGAGATGATACAACATTGGTTGCCCCATTAATAACTATAACAAGTATGACATCGATTGCTACATAAACACCCATAGCAAGAATAACCCGAGTATGTGTTCTGATCAAACCACCGAATGATGAGATGTTCTTGAATCGGATATAGGACCAAAGAAGAAAGGACTGCTGATGGTTTTCTCAGTGAGAATTGTTTATATGGGGAAACTTGGAGGAAGTCAGAAATGGAGAAACCTGAAGGGTTAATTATGTGAAACCGTTATCTATTACATTGAATTTATCTATTACATTATATTATTGTCTTGTCCGTTCCCATTCTCTTATCTCTCCTATAAAGTTTTAATGGGAGGTAATGTAATTCCCTGAAATCAACCGTTTAGAGGGGAATGGAAAAGACAACAGAAAACGCAGGATAGACAGTTCAGATTCATCACTTTGTTTACTTTCTTGCATTGAGTGGGTGAACAAATTTTATTCTTTTGGGGTAGGTCATAAATCTAAAGGCCATGATTTGAGAGAAAATGCAGCAAATGACTGGATTTGTCTCTCAGTTTGTCCCAGTAAACACAGAACATTGTGTTTTATATAATAGATTATATAAAGCACAATGGTTTTTTTTTGGTGGACCGTAGATTTATGTATGAGATATTCAGGTCCGTCGGATTATCATAACAAATTTTGTAATTATATATAATATCAAAGGTTATTTATGTCTTAAATAATAACAAGAAAACTGCCCACATCTTCATCTTTCTAAAATCTCTCTACCAATTCGATTTTAACTACCCACAATCAAAACTATCTCTCCTTACCCATAAATGATCTCCACGATTAGTTTTCAAAATAATCATCTTCTCTCTTTGAAAGAATTTCCTTTCCTATTTCATCTTTCCATTTTAAAATTCTTTATCATTATAGAAAATTCTTACCCTATGGGTACGGGCTATACCCTAGTATAGATATATGGAGGAAGGTTAGTAATGGAAGAAAAGTAAAATAACTATGACAAATAAGACTACAAATGGTTAGGGTTGGATAGGAGACATCAAGTGAGAGAGAAAGAGAGAAAATGATAAGGGGAGTAAGATCACTCTTTTATTCTTGACAAATCATCATTAGGTTCACCATTATCGATTGTTATTGTGTATTTTCAGATGATCTCTGTGATTATCTACCCATACCTATCACTAGTTCGACATATTGACCTACAATGATAATTTGCAGTTGTACCAAATCAATCATTGTTTATTCATTATTTTTTTCTATAAATCTCAAACTTCGAATCAATTTTTAATTAAAGATTTGATGCGAAATTATTATTTAGATTTTATCTATCCGATTTGTTATCAACTTGGAACGACATAATGGTTGATTGAGATCAAAGAAACAAAAATGAAGCAAACAGTGGTATTATCAAGAAAATGTCAGTTATCTTGAGATTCTGAGTAATTTCATCATTGTGGGACAAATTATTCGGGAAGTACCACCAATGAAGTGTTCACATCAAAGCAGAATAAATTCGCATTAGTCGCTGATTTGCGACATTGAGTTTTATAATCCTATTTGGCTAAAATCACACTGATTCTATAGGCGCCTCATAAAAATATCCCAACGAACAATTCTCCTTGATAGGATATTTACTTTCTAAAAAATGAAAATAAATTTATATTAGATCTTAGTGGACGGTTGAACACCGTCGTCGACAGTACTTTAGGGCACAACCTTTTTGCATTGAAGATGGCTATTGCGAACCATATAGTGGCACCAAATCTTGTAGCCACTACATATGTCTATGTTACAAATATAAAGTAAATGGTAATATTATTCGCGACAATATGTACCCATATGTACCCTCTTTGGATAACATTGACGGAATGAACTTTTTCATTTTCTGGAAATTAATTTCATTGAAAGGCTGAAAAACGGCAACTGGTGGATAGATACAAGAAGTTAAAAGGACTAAAGATTACATTGTTCCAATATCAGGACGGAAATGTAAATAGTCTTCAATGGACCATATACCGTTGGGCCGTCTGGTGGGCAACTTCGTTAGCCTCTTTGTTTCATTGGACGAAGTGGCTATTGGGTTGGGCCTGTAGTAAAACCCTAGCTGCCAGCACATGTCTCCTTATCTTCCACGGAGGGTCATCGCAGCTGCCCATCAACGAGTTGATCAACAATTGGTTGTCTCCCTCATATATAACTCGTTGTTTTATTTTACGTGAGTCGCCAAGTAAAGTTGTCACCAAAATATGTACTAATGCTATTGGATCGACGTCATTTGCGCCTATATGTGAGTCGCCAAGTAAACTTTTTTCTTATTATTTTATTTTACGCTAGAGACAGTTGTTGTATTTTACTTCTCTTCCAATTTTTGAGTTGGACGTTTTTTCTCTCCAAAGGTAAAGTATGTGAGGTTGTTGTTTATTTCTTGTAGTACAAATCTGACACCATAGTAAAATTGTCATCATCAAACTTCAAATTAATTGGAAATAAGCAATGAGACTTTTCATCTCAATTATTTTTCTTTTACCCTCAATTAGCCTATGTAATTAAGTCTTGTGACACTTTGACTTGGGTTGAGCATACAATAACAATAATAATAATAAATTAGTAAAGGAAAATTGAGAAGAACAATGTGACGTTTTTTAAGGAGATATTTTATTTTAGATCACATAATTCATACAATGACAAATTAAGCGATCAAGAAACCCATTTACAAGCTACCATTTTCATCCCATAAGTTAAAAACAACTCTCATATTGTTAGAGGCATTTTGCAAGGCATGCAGCAAGACACGACCCCAGTGCTGCAAGTCATGAAATTTGAAGAGAAACTTAAAATACATTGAACCAGTCATGCCCAAAAGGCACAAAATTTAAAGTGATATATATATATAGGAAGTGAGTGAATTGACAAGATGGGTATACCTCTACGGTGGGAAGCACATCTCCTAGCGCAATTTAGGACACAAAATGGGACTTGTGCCGAAGCTTGTTGGCTAAACATGCCTAGCATAACAAGCACTACCATGACCAACATAATCACATTCCTCGTCTGTTTAACAATTTTAGCTTCCATATCTTCTTACACCAACAAAACACCAAATCTTCTGCACTAAATATATTTCCTTCTCTAAACTTTGATGTGGACTTATTTGTAGGAACAAATGATTTTGAAGTCATTAAGTGTGACAAGTGACATTTGTAGGTAACGAAATCCCCCATATTTTATCTACTTTAAATAAAATCTAAAAGATTTGTGATATAACATGTATGGACATATGTCATAAGGGAGGGGGGATTGGTTAATGATTCCTTACTAAACCGAGAGCCAATTGACAAAAGAATCCAAAAGATTTTGTATGTTAAATGCAGAATCCTATGGGGTGGTGGGATGGGTAAATGATTCCTTAATAAACCATGAGAGCCAATTGACAAAAGAATCCAAAAGATTTTGTGTGTTAATTGCACAATCTGTCGTAAAGCAATTCCACATTGGTGGGAGACAAGAATGTGGTGCTCCTCTTAAGAGGTTAAGCACCCTTCCCTAGTTAGGTCTTTTAAAACCGTGAGGTCTAGGTGTGCCAAAGCGGACAGTAGCACTAGCAGCCCAGAAGGCTGGTCCGCACCATCCTATAACACGTTATCAGCACGATTCACTCTAATGTGATGTGGTCTTGGGAGGGTGTGTTGTAAAGCATCCCACATTGGTGGGAGACAGGAGTGTGGTGCTCCTCTTAAGAGGTTAAGCACTGATGAGACATGAAAATGTCCCATCTGAATCTCTTAACTCGGGGTAGTTAGTCCGATTCAAGCGGTTATTATGATGAATTATGTGTTTCTCTTTCCCAGGTGTCTTTACAGGGTTCAATGTGAAAAACAGACGAAATCAGGAGAAATAGATGTTAGGGACATTTTGGTCATTTTAATGACAAGGGTATTCTGGTCAATATTAGTGTTCAGATGAGAAGTGGAGTCCATGACGAGTCCGTTGGTAAAAACAGAGGTTAAATCGGAGTCTGGACGAGAAAGATAAAGCGAGGCAAAGTTGGGGTCAAAATCATTTGACCTAATCAGCTAGAGGACACGTGGCGGACAATCCAACCGCCATGGAAAAATATTTCGGTACGCAGGTGGGATGCGGGTTAAACTCGGGATTTTCAGGAGTTTTTGACTCTGTGCAACACGGTATAAGTTAATAATGTATTCCCAGAGATCTCACGGCCAAGTAGTCGCAGAGACACGTGGTGTAATCTTGAAGCACGTTGCTGCCTTTTAAACTACCTCGCGTTGGATGCTATCATTATCGTTTTTTTCCAGCTAATACACGTTCATGGTGGACGTCCAAATTTGAGAAAGATTCTCTCCTCTCTCCTCTTTAGATTTTGGAAGGAAATCTCTAATACTAACTAGAGACATAATACACAAAGAGGAGCAGAGAGTTCAATAAGGCCTTAAATAAATAGGAAGGGAATTTTCATGATATCCTAGTGAGAGAAGATGAAATTAAAGATATGGAACAGAGAATGAAAGAAATCACAATAGAAATGGAAAGAAGGTAATAGAGAGTGTTGGCTGAATATATCCAAAGAGGAGATTATGGAATTCACTAATGGCTGGAGATTTATCTCCATTGACAGATTTCATAGAGAGAAAAGGAAAGAAATTCGAATTCAAATATATTCTAGAGAGAGAAACAGAGAACTGATTTATTCTTTTCTTGCTACATAAAATAACAGAGGAGATAGAGATTAGTGAATTGATGAAGAAATATTTTAGAGAGATAAGAAGAATAAAAACAGAGATGAATAAAGAAAGAATGGAGCTTCGTTGATTTAGAGAGCCCGGCTGGATGAAGATTTTTGTTCTTGCTATTAAGAGAAGATTTCGAAATCAAATTCAAAAGAGAAAAGATAATTAATGGGAGTTGGATTTATTTTCTTTCTCGGATCAAAATATTTGAGAGAGATTGGGATTCTCGGTTTGGCTGGTATAAAACAGAGAGAGAAGAGAGCTAAGGATATCTCATCTTTGGGGGTCCTCTCTTCAGCTCAACATAAACAAGAAATAAATCAGAGAGAGAGAGACCATTATCTATCTTTTTCTTCTATTGTATTTCTTTTAGTGACAGAGAGGAATTACGAAAACAGAGAGAGAGAGAGAGAGAGAGAGAAAGAGAACAGTGAGCATTTTTTGTAGAGAGAGAGAGAAGATTATTTCTAATTCTTCATCTAATAAAGTCTTCATCTTTCAATTTGTTTGTGTTAGTTATTTTGATTGAAATAAAACAGAGAAGAGAGACAGAAAGAGGAATTTTCCGAGGAAGAAGAAGACCGCGTTTGGTTGCAACAATTGCTGGAAAATAAGTTTCCCACTTTGTAGGAAAATAATTTTCCGTAGGAGATGTTTGGTTTACAAAGGGAAAACAGTTCCGAGCAAGAAAAAGTTTAGTTCTCTTCTTTCATTTTCTCTCTTATCCTTCTATTAATTTTAATCTCGTTGATCATGAATAGCTAAATCTCTCATCTAGGGTTTTACGATGAAACCCATTTTTGATCTTTTAGAGATATAATTTTTATTGATTAACTCTTGATTAATGCTTCATAGTTTAATTCGTTTTAGTTTGATAAATAGATTTTCTTTTCACTATTTATACTTTTCGATTTGATGCATCGTGCTTATGTTAAATCATTTGACGGTTCATACTTATTAATTGATACATAGTAGTTTAGAGATTTATTTATTTAAAATAAAATGATTACATTGTTATGTTTTATTCGGTTTTAACGAAGACATCTCCCGGAATTAGGATAGTTCATTATCCGAAATTCTGAGTTATAAAAAAAAAGAATTAACCATTTTGAATATTTGTTTCTAAAAGTAATTTTATGTGGTGGAATCCTAAACCCTAGAATCCTCTCCCCATTTGAGTTCATTTTCATTTCCATTATTTTATTTAAATATTTTATTACCAAAATAAATTTTCAACAACAAAAACCGTCTTACTTCCAAGTCTTAGAATAGGTTTAACTAGTCTCTAAGGAACGAACCGGTCTTACCGGAATTTATTATTACTTGAGCCCGTATACTTGCGGGTGGTGACCTATTTAGGAAACTTTTTAGGCCCATCAAGCACCCTTCTCTACAGAGGCCTTTTAAAATCTTGAGGGCCAGATGTGCCAAAGCGGACAGTGTCACTAGCGGCCCAGAAGGCTGGTCCTCACCATCCTATAACAGAATCCTATATTTTGTAAGAGAGTTTTTTCAGCTAAAACTTTTAAATATATTAGAACTAGGGGTGGGAAAACGGTCCACGAACCCGGGACCCAGCCCGATCCGCCCGGACGGTTTACACCCGAAAACCGAAAGCTACCCGAGCCGGGCATACCCGGCCCGATGGTTCGGGCTTATAGGTGGGACTCGGACAGGGGCTCAAATCTGAGTCCCGGTCAAATAAGCCTGTCTGATACCCGAGCCCGATGCCCGCCCGATTCAAAACCTTGAGATCTTTAGATCCAACAGCCGAGGTATCGCGTCTCTTCGGGACATACCTCAGCCGTTGGATCAGAAGGGGCGTCTGGTATAAACCCTAAGACGCCCCTTAAACCCTATAAAAGCCCTAATCCCATTCCAACTACCACTTTATCTTGCCGCCTCCTCTCTTTCTCTCTTTCTCATTCTCATCAAATCTGAGAGAAACCAACTCCATTGAACCCTAAAAAGCCTAAACCATTACACCTTCTCATCTATTCAACTTGTTAGAAGTTATTCGAATATGAATTTTGGATCCGTTAGCGGAGCTGATTGCTGAGATAGAGCTGATATGCGAAGCAGGGCTGGGAGGCAGAGCTGGACTCCGAGACAGAGCTGGACTCCGAGACAGAGCTGGACTCCGAGACAGAGTTGGAATGCGAAAAACTAGGCTCATGTCGGTGATTAGTGTTATCTGTGTATAATGTCGGTTGTAGAGAGAGTCAGTTGTAGAGAGTCGGTAAGGCGGTGGGATTAGGGTTTAGTGGCTAAATAAACTAAACCTTAAGGAGATATCAATAGCACAATCTCACGAATCTCTTGTGTAAAATAGTTTGCTTATCATACTGGAAATCATCGCGCCGTTGTCGCCGTGGAGTAGGTCTCACCAACCGAACCACGTAAATCTCTTTGTTCTGTTCTTGATTGTTCTTTACTATTCCTATTCTTTGTCTTGGATTGTTCGTATTGATAACATTAACCCTGACTGGCATAACAAACTAGTATCAGAGCTTTGGTTTTGAGGTTTCTGTGATAGCAAAATACAAGATAGAAAAGTTCAATAAAAGTACCGATTTTAATCCTTGGAAGATTAAGATGCGAGCAGTATTAGTTCAACAGGTTCTGCCGAAGACGTTGAATGGGAAAGCTGCACTTGCTGAATCACTTTCAGAAGCAGAGAAAGAAGATCTCATAGTCAGATTCTGCTCTGTTTGAGCAATGAGGTCTTGCGGGAAGTAGCGACGGAAACTACAGCCGATGGGCTATGTGAAGGAGTTGAATGAGATGTCCTTCGACCAAGATGGCAATGCGAGCAATATGTCGGCTAGGACAATTGATGAAGAAGATCATCAAGTCCGATTGATTTAGGGGTCGTAGCGTTTAGCTAGAAATCAACTACGATCGTCGAATTACGAAGTAATTCGCGGCTAACTTCGATCGGATCCTACATCGGGTTACACATAAGAATGGGTATTTAATCGGATGATATGACTAGTGGGAGTGTGATATAACATTGGGAATGTCCCATAAACATATCTCACAAGCCTATATAGAATTTGGGCAAAAGATAGCAAAAAGGCCCGAAATAAGGGTTTTGGGCCTAGGCCGATTCGGGAAGTTTTAGGGCTCGGATTGGGCTGATTTTTGGAGGGACGTTTCCTTATGTTATGAAAATTAACTCTGCCAGTTTTGGCTGGGTTTGGACGTCATCTCCTTAGGGAAATGAGAAAATATCTTCTAGTTGCTATTTTCGACTATTTCCCTAAATCTTATTCTAAAGGGTGTTTTAGGAAACCTAAAAGGAGGTGGATTCTTATTAGGGTTTTATATAAACACTCTTAGGGCAAAGAATAAGGTGTGGAATTTCTCTCTAAGCTTTCTTACTCTACCACATCAAGTAGAGAGGAGAAAGTGAGCTAATTCCCAAGCTATCTTCTAGTCAAGCAAGAAGAAGGTCTTCTTATTATCAAACCACCATTGGAGTGCTAGCGAGCTTTCAAGGAGTGAGATTAAATACACTATTCGGTGTCCCAAGTAGAGGAGCTACGTTTGAAGCTCTTGCTCTTCTTTAATCTATACAACTAGTTCGAGGGAAATAGCGATTAAGGTAATCTACTATCTTCTTATTGGTTAATTACTAGTTTTGCATGATGATCTTGGGGATACTAGTGTTAGACATTAGATGTCGTTATCCGCTATAAACACTAGTATAAGGGTATAATTCCCTTCACTATGGAGTAAGCTGAAGACAAGGTATATGACGAAATATCTAACTAATCGTTTGTACTAAAGAAGAAATTATTTAGCTTACAGATCTTAGAAGGGGAATCGTTGAAGACTATATGGATGAACTCAATCGAGTATTCTTAGATTTGGCAAATATAGATGTCAAATTCGAAGAAGAAGATAAGGAAGTACTATTGCTTGCATCCCTGCCACCATCATATGAAAGCTTTCTTTTAGTGACATAGAGGAATTACGAAAACAGAGAGAGAGAGAGAGAGAGAGAGAGAGAGAGAGAAAGAGAACAGTGAGCATTTTTTGTAGAGAGAGAGAGAAGATTATTTCTAATTCTTCATCTAATAAAGTCTTCATCTTTCAATTTGTTTGTGTTAGTTATTTTGATTGAAATAAAACAGAGAAGAGAGACAGAAAGAGGAATTTTCCGAGGAAGAAGAAGACCGCGTTTGGTTGCAACAATTGCTGGAAAATAAGTTTCCCACTTTGTAGGAAAATAATTTTCCGTAGGAGATGTTTGGTTTACAAAGGGAAAACAGTTCCGAGCAAGAAAAAGTTTAGTTCTCTTCTTTCATTTTCTCTCTTATCCTTCTATTAATTTTAATCTCGTTGATCATGAATAGCTAAATCTCTCATCTAGGGTTTTACGATGAAACCCATTTTTGATCTTTTAGAGATATAATTTTTATTGATTAACTCTTGATTAATGCTTCATAGTTTAATTCGTTTTAGTTTGATAAATAGATTTTCTTTTCACTATTTATACTTTTCGATTTGATGCATCGTGCTTATGTTAAATCATTTGACGGTTCATACTTATTAATTGATACATAGTAGTTTAGAGATTTATTTATTTAAAATAAAATGATTACATTGTTATGTTTTATTCGGTTTTAACGAAGACATCTCCCGGAATTAGGATAGTTCATTATCCGAAATTCTGAGTTATAAAAAAAAAGAATTAACCATTTTGAATATTTGTTTCTAAAAGTAATTTTATGTGGTGGAATCCTAAACCCTAGAATCCTCTCCCCATTTGAGTTCATTTTCATTTCCATTATTTTATTTAAATATTTTATTACCAAAATAAATTTTCAACAACAAAAACCGTCTTACTTCCAAGTCTTAGAATAGGTTTAACTAGTCTCTAAGGAACGAACCGGTCTTACCGGAATTTATTATTACTTGAGCCCGTATACTTGCGGGTGGTGACCTATTTAGGAAACTTTTTAGGCCCATCAAGCACCCTTCTCTACAGAGGCCTTTTAAAATCTTGAGGGCCAGATGTGCCAAAGCGGACAGTGTCACTAGCGGCCCAGAAGGCTGGTCCTCACCATCCTATAACAGAATCCTATATTTTGTAAGAGAGTTTTTTCAGCTAAAACTTTTAAATATATTAGAACTAGGGGTGGGAAAACGGTCCACGAACCCGGGACCCAGCCCGATCCGCCCGGACGGTTTACACCCGAAAACCGAAAGCTACCCGAGCCGGGCATACCCGGCCCGATGGTTCGGGCTTATAGGTGGGACTCGGACAGGGGCTCAAATCTGAGTCCCGGTCAAATAAGCCTGTCTGATACCCGAGCCCGATGCCCGCCCGATTCAAAACCTTGAGATCTTTAGATCCAACAGCCGAGGTATCGCGTCTCTTCGGGACATACCTCAGCCGTTGGATCAGAAGGGGCGTCTGGTATAAACCCTAAGACGCCCCTTGAACCCTATAAAAGCCCTAATCCCATTCCAACTACCACTTTATCTTGCCGCCTCCTCTCTTTCTCTCTTTCTCATTCTCATCAAATCTGAGAGAAACCAACTCCATTGAACCCTAAAAAGCCTAAACCATTACACCTTCTCATCTATTCAACTTGTTAGAAGTTATTCGAATATGAATTTTGGATCCGTTAGCGGAGCTGATTGCTGAGATAGAGCTGATATGCCAAGCAGGGCTGGGAGGCAGAGCTGGACTCCGAGACAGAGCTGGACTCCGAGACAGAGCTGGACTCCGAGACAGAGTTGGAATGCGAAAAACTAGGCTCATGTCGGTGATTAGTGTTATCTGTGTATAATGTCGGTTGTAGAGAGAGTCAGTTGTAGAGAGTCGGTAAGGCGGTGGGATTAGGGTTTAGTGGCTAAATAAACTAAACCTTAAGGAGATATCAATAGCACAATCTCACGAATCTCTTGTGTAAAATAGTTTGCTTATCATACTGGAAATCATCGCGCCGTTGTCGCCGTGGAGTAGGTCTCACCAACCGAACCACGTAAATCTCTGTGTTCTGTTCTTGATTGTTCTTTACTATATTCTTTGTCTTGGATTGTTCGTATTGATAACATTAACCCTGACTGGCATAACAAACTAGTATCAGAGCTTTGGTTTTGAGGTTTCTGTGATAGCAAAATACAAGATAGAAAAGTTCAATAAAAGTACCGATTTTAATCCTTGGAAGATTAAGATGCGAGCAGTATTAGTTCAACAGGTTCTGCCGAAGACGTTGAATGGGAAAGCTGCACTTGCTGAATCACTTTCAGAAGCAGAGAAAGAAGATCTCATAGTCAGATTCTGCTCTGTTTGAGCAATGAGGTCTTGCGGGAAGTAGCGACGGAAACTACAGCCGATGGGCTATGTGAAGGAGTTGAATGAGATGTCCTTCGACCAAGATGGCAATGCGAGCAATATGTCGGCTAGGACAATTGATGAAGAAGATCATCAAGTCCGATTGATTTAGGGGTCGTAGCGTTTAGCTAGAAATCAACTACGATCGTCGAATTACGAAGTAATTCGCGGCTAACTTCGATCGAATCCTACATCGGGTTACACATAAGAATGGGTATTTAATCGGATGATATGACTAGTGGGAGTGTGATATAACATTGGGAATGTCCCATAAACATATCTCACAAGCCTATATAGAATTTGGGCAAAAGATAGCAAAAAGGCCCGAAATAAGGGTTTTGGGCCTAGGCCGATTCGGGAAGTTTTAGGGCTCGGATTGGGCTGATTTTTGGAGGGACGTTTCCTTATGTTATGAAAATTAACTCTGCCAGTTTTGGCTGGGTTTGGACGTCATCTCCTTAGGGAAATGAGAAAATATCTTCTAGTTGCTATTTTCGACTATTTCCCTAAATCTTATTCTAAAGGGTGTTTTAGGAAACCTAAAAGGAGGTGGATTCTTATTAGGGTTTTATATAAACACTCTTAGGGCAAAGAATAAGGTGTGGAATTTCTCTCTAAGCTTTCTTACTCTACCACATCAAGTAGAGAGGAGAAAGTGAGCTAATTCCCAAGCTATCTTCTAGTCAAGCAAGAAGAAGGTCTTCTTATTATCAAACCACCATTGGAGTGCTAGCGAGCTTTCAAGGAGTGAGATTAAATACACTATTCGGTGTCCCAAGTAGAGGAGCTACGTTTGAAGCTCTTGCTCTTCTTTAATCTATACAACTAGTTCGAGGGAAATAGCGATTAAGGTAATCTACTATCTTCTTATTGGTTAATTACTAGTTTTGCATGATGATCTTGGGGATACTAGTGTTAGACATTAGATGTCGTTATCCGCTATAAACACTAGTATAAGGGTATAATTCCCTTCACTATGGAGTAAGCTGGAGACAAGGTATATGACGAAATATCTAACTAATCGTTTGTACTAAAGAAGAAATTATTTAGCTTACAGATCTTAGAAGGGGAATCGTTGAAAGACCATATGGATGAACTCAATCGAGTATTCTTAGATTTGGCAAATACAGATGTCAAATTCGAAGAAGAAGATAAGGAAGTACTATTGCTTGCATCCCTGCCACCATCATATGAAAGCTTTCTTGATTTTTTTATGTCTGGTAAAACAACTACAACCTTTGAGGATGTTAAAGCAGCATTGAACTTGAAGGAATTGAGACGCAGGTCAATGGAAGAAAATAAGTCAGAAGATGGTTTGGTTGTGAGGGAAGGTCGCAGCATGTGGTCGATGGAAAGGGCCGTTCACGGTCTAAATCGAAACCTAAGAAGTACAGATGCTTTAATTGTAAGAAAGAGGGACACTTCAAGAAGAATTGTCCTGAGGTTAGGAAGAAGCCAGGTGAGGCAGCAGTCCTCGAAGAAGATGATGGTAATGTCTTGGCAATCATTGAAGAATGTGATGAAGCTATGGTTCTGGTGATCAATGTCTGCTTCGCTGAAGAGAGGTGGATTTTGGATACTGGTTGTACGTCCATGTATGTCCTCATAAGGAATTGTTTTCCACTTACACAACCATTAAAGGCGGTAAGGTGTTAATGGGAAACGACGCTCCTTGTAAGGTGTTTGGAATTGGTACTATTCAAATCAAGATGCATGATGGTGTTGTGAGGACTATAACATACATCAGACATGTTCCAGAATTGAAGAGGAATCTAATCTCTTTGGGAACTCTGGATGATAATGGTTGCAAATATGCTGGTGAAGGTGGTGTTCTTCGGTTTTCTAAGAGGAGTCTTACAATTATGAAGGGGTTGAAAAAGAATGGTCTATATGTGTTACAGGGTAACACTGTTACCGGATCTGTGATGGTATCATCATCAGACAAGGAAGTCGAGACTACCAAGCTATGACATATGCGGTTAGGACATATGAGTGAAAGGGGGATGGCTATACTTAGCAAGCAGGGTTTATTCTGTGATCAGAAGGTTGGAAAACTGGAATTCTGTTAACATTGCGTCTTCGGGAAGCAATGTCGGGTAAAGTTCAGTATAGCGGTTCATAATACCAAAGGAACTCTGGATTACATCCATTCAAATCTTTGGGTCCCTCTCGGGTCAGCTCACATAGTGTGGGTAGATACATGTTAACCTCCATAGATGATTTTTCTAGGAAAGTATGGGTTTACATACTGAAACGCAAAGATAAGACATTCGTCAAGTTCAAGCAGTGGAAGGCCTTGATCGAAAAGCAGACTGGAAAGTCGATCAAATGCTTGAGGATTGACAATGGCATGAAATTTTGCGAAAACGAGTGTCATCAAAGATATCTCGGGGGGAAAGCCAGGCAGCCTCGCAGATCGAATAGAAAGGTTGCAACAGTTTATCAGGTAAGTGGAGAATTATTTACGAATGAAGGACTTGGCCAATATTCCTTATGAAAGTGAACGCCACCGAAAAAGAGAAGGGGAGGAAGTCAGGTTACCGAGGGAACGAGAGCGAGGCAGGAGGCCCAGGGCTGACTTCGCAACATACACCCCCCAGATGAAAGGGAGGGAGGAAATCTTGCAGGTACTAGTAGCGAAAGGAAAGACTGAATTGCCCAAACCCAATGACGACCGAGGAGGGTTCGGTTCCTAAGATATGACTGTGTGATGTGCCTTTCCCAGAGGCTACGACCACAAGACCGACGACTGTCGGCACCTCAAAAATCTGATTGAGGAGGTGGTAAGAAAAGGAGATCTGGATAAATACATCCATAAAGAACAACGACCCTACGAATACCAATACCATAGCAGGAGGACCTACCCTCGGATGAGCAACCTAAGGCGAGCAGCGCAGATACGCCAACGAAGCAAAAATCCAGTCGGTCTTTCTAATCAAGCCTGTCGTGGAAACTCCACCCATTGTCTTTACAGACGACGATCTGATCGGGGTAATAACTTCACACGCAGATCCGCTGGTAATAACAGTTGTAGTTGCGAATTGTAGGATAGGACGCATTCTAGTCGATATAGGGAGCTCCACGGAGGTCATGAGCCGAGCGTGCTTCCAAAAACTCGGGGTAAGCGAACGCCATCTCAAATCTTTTAAATCTTGCTTGACAGGATTCGGAAACAATCAGGTCGAAACAGACGGAATAACGACCCTGCCAGTACTAATTGGCGAAGGAGAATCAGCAAAGGCGATAATGCTAAACTTCGCAATCGTCATATTAGGCAGAAACTTCCTGAGGGAGTCAGGAGCAATAGTTTCCATGAACCACCTTACGATGAAGTTCCCAATTCCGGGAATGAATCTCATCGAAACAGTCAGGGGAGATCAGAAAATAGCCTGGGAATGCTATCTCGTCGCCGCCCAGGGCTGCGAACAAGAAGAAGTGAATCCAGTCACAATTGGAGGAGACAAAGTGTTCTACGATGACCCGACGGCATATATGCAGAGCTGAAAAACTAAAGTGATCACTACCCCTACTATCTTTCCCTTTTTTTTTGAATAAAGCCATTAGACAAAAGAAGTAGCATTAGTAGCTACATATTTTACCTTATAAAATAAAAATATTTTTTAACACAAGACACTATAATAGGAGGAGTCCTAATTAAAACTCATCTTGTTCTGAATCGAGCAGGTAGCCCTGACAGCGAAAGCCACGACCAGGGGCCAAAAGGCAGCCTTGATAGGTGAGAGCAGCGACCAAGGGCCCTAATTTAAAAAACCCTGCTAAGCGAAAGCCACGATCAGGGACAGGATAGCCTCCGTAGCTACGGCGACAACCGAGGGCCCTAAGGAGCAGTCCTAGTTAAACTGAACTTTGCTCGAGCAAAAACCGACCCCTCACCAAGGTCCCAAGAAGAAGTCCTAGTTACACTTATCAGCTCAAGCCGACAAAGGAGGTAGCTCCGTTAGCTACGGCTGCGACCCGAGGCCTCACAAGGAGGAGCCTAGCCAAACTCAACCCTTTACTCGAGTGAAACGTGGTCCATGTGGATCCCCAAGGAGAAGTCCTAGATAAAACTACCGCCCCGATGAAGGTGACCGGGGGTATAAGGAGAAGTCCTTGCAAAACTATTCATGCTTAAAATGAGGAAGACAACTCTGGTAGCTAAGGCCACAACTGAGAGCACGGGAGGAGTCCCGGTGAAAACAAGTCGAGCTCAAGCCGACGAAAACAGCCTTGCTAGCGAAAGTTACGAAAAGGGACAGGACAGCCTCGATAGCTATGGCAACGACCGAGGGCCCTAAGGAGAAATATTAGTTAAACTAGCCAAGCTAAAGCTGGTGAAACCAGCTCTGGTAGCGAAAGCCACGACCAGAGGTTTAAGGAGAAGTCCTAGTTAAACTAGCCAAGCTCAAGCTGGCGAAACCAACTTTGGTAGCGAAAGCAACAACCGGAGGTTTAAGGAAAAGTCCTAGTTAAACTAGCCAAGCTCTAGCTAGCGAAACCAGCTCCGGCAGCGAGAGCCACGACCAGAGGCCTAAAGAGAAGTCTTGACAAAACTAGTTTTGCTCAAGCAACCGAAACCAGCTCTGGTAGCGAAAGCAACGACCAGAGGTTTAAGGAGAAGTCCTAGTGAAACTTGCCAAGCTCAAGCTGATGAAACCTTCTCTGGTAGCGAAAGCCACGACCAGAGGTCTAAGGAGGAGTCCTGGCGAAACTAGTTATGCGAAGACAGCTTTGGTATAGACAAACATGGGCAGAGCAAAAAACTCTAACACTATTCAAAACTTTTTACGCAGGGCTAATTCGGGTTCTATTTTGCAGAAGGAAATAGTAAGCTTAGGGCATGTTAAACTAGGTCTGAAATTATTTCTTTTGCAGGAGCGATCATTCGGAGCATGCGCAGTAAGCCTAAGAAAAATTGCATTAGTGAGTATAGGGCTAATTACATTAACTTTTTAATTACATATTTAAGAAAACAGGAAAATACAGTTTGGTGGCAAGCTCTTATTTGCCAGAGGAAGAGGATGAAGGACCGCCAATATCCACCGAAGCCCTGATCATGATGGTCAAAAGGCGACCACCTCCACGGCGACGAACCAGAAAACTCACAGCAGAAAAAAGAGCAGGTTTTGAAGTACTGGTAGTACCAGTCAGAGAATAAACTAGAGGATAAAGTGGCATGGAGGAACTGAGGGTAGAAAGGTAATTGTCACCCTTAAGATCGCGCGGACGAAGGACGTCAACAAAACCCTCGCCAGCCACTTCCATGCAGAAGTGCTCAATGGAAAAGTCATCACGATTCAGAACCATGTGGAAGGCAACCCTAACATAACTACCAGAAAGAGTTCGACTAACCATTAAAAGAGACATGGTGAGATTTGAAAAAATTATTCTTGCCTTAAACATCAATTTATAAGGCAAAAAGGGCCATGATGATAGGGCGAGATCAACGAAGAGTCGCGACAAGCAGTCGTGGGAAACTAGCGGACCCAAACATTAGAAATAATGGAAAGCACAAAAGTAATGAAGAAAATGTAATTCTTTATTAATTCATAAGAAGAAGCTATTACAGAAGAAATTACAGAAAATGACACCCAAAACCACCACTGGCATTTGGGTCTATTACAGAAGAAATTACAAAAAGCCCCAATTGTTGAGGGAAACGAAAACATATCAAAAAACATGAGAGACTGCAAAAAGAGTCGTCATGGAGTTTGAGAGAAGAAAAGCAGATGCAGTTAAGGACGAAGAAGCCATCTGGGCATCATCACCCTGCCCTTAGCACCCAGGCGGAAGGCAGTACTGACAAGCCTCACCCTCCTTTGAGCTCAAACATAACAGCGCGTGAAATTATCACGCCCATTATGAAGAAACCCATCCTTTATCACGGTCATTACGAAGAAACATTCATCAAAGCAAACTCTTGGCATGAACCCAAACAGGGGCCTCATCCCGAACCTTTGGGAAGTAAACAAGAAGAAATGACGAAACAACAACAGAAGGAAAGAACAGCCGAGATATTTTTTAAAACTTTTCGGTAATGAAGAATTAGGAGGCAAAAGCAGGCTATTTATAGTAAGAGGATAACCAAGAGACCTCTCAGAAACAGATAAGAAGCATTAAAGGCGACAGACCAGACGCGCCTCGAAAACACTCATCGGAATGATAACTAGGACGTGCAAACAGCTCAAGAACCGCGGTTACCAAAGAGGCTTCCGTAGATTTCAAAGAGGCGTGCCTCGTAAAATCACGCATGAAAATTGAATCTATGACATCATAAAATCACGCATGGAAAAGAATCAATTGCTTGCGCAGAAGGCGAAACGTTCCCTAGAATAATAAGCTACGTGTCAGAACACAGTCGGATCAGCTCTAGCAGAGCTAACACCTAGTCAAAGTAAATCTCCAATTCATGAACATCAATCCGCTCTGGAGTACTGACAGTAAGACAAAACTCCACCAAACTGCCATGGTCTAGGTAAGGCCCAAAGAGCTCAACGGTACAGCTCTGGGACAGGTAGTTGATGCACCCGAAAAGGTTGCACACCCAAGCGGAGGTATCAAGTAGTAATCCGGCAAAGCCGGGATCGATCCAAGGATAGGAAGGTAGTTTAGATATCGACGGGTCTTATCCCTCGGTTTAGATGTCAAATACTAACTTAGGCTAAAAAAAAACAAGGATAAATGGGGGGTTATGATGAATAAGCAATAAGAGATGTCGAAGTCCGAGGATCCATAATGATAAACGTACGACTATATGTAGTCCGATCTAATGTTTCAAAGTATAATCGATCTTCGACTCCTAAAGTAGATGTCTGTAAGTACTACGTATATCCGGAGATCATACTTAGTCAAACAAACGTCTAAAGCGGTTAATCCCGAGTCATCGAAAGTATCGTCTAGTCGCCTAACTATGTGAAGTGCATGACAAAACACATGAAATTATGACTTAGACTACGATCGATATCGAATACTTCGTTTCGTCTATTAACTATGCGAAGTGCTTGACAAGACACATGAAAATACGATCAAAACGATAATCGAAATGTATGAACATCAATTTATAATTAAAACATCATTCATATTAAACATAATCACGAATTCATCACATTTCATCTAATATAATCGACACACTAAAGCTAGCTAAACATGGTGATTGAATAAGAAATGGAAAGGAAATGATGAGAGAATCCCCCTTTTTCGATGTGGTTCGAGGCTAAGATCGTCGGAAAATATGAGTCTTTAAGGTGCAGCCGATCTCCCCTTAGCAATTTTCTGGGTTCCCCATAGCGACCACCATCATCTTCTCCATTTATCACAAACTCCATTGAAGCTAAACCCTAGCTTTCTCTCTCTAGCAATTTCTAGCCCAAAATGAAATCAAACCACATGAGAAGCTAGATCAAGACATGGGGAGTAAAAGCCCTAAGGTTCCGGATCAAGAAGGTTGCCGGAACCCTATAAAATTCTGGCCAAAGGATGGTCAAAATCCGGCCAAAATGGTGAGATCCGGCCAAGAAACCACTGTCCCGAGCCGTCCCGTGCTTGGAAGCTTCTGCAGCCGCATCTTGGTAGCTTCCCGTGAAGCGAGCAGCAGCTCCGTGAAGATCCGGTCATGGGAAGCTTTCACCCGAGCTGTTGTCGCGCCGGAGCAGCTGCTGGTCGCTTCTGCTGCTGCTACCGTGGTCGCGTCCCGAGCTACCCTATGCCGTCCCGTATTGCAGCAGCCCCGAGCTGCTGCTCGTATTGCAGCTCGGGCTGCTGCTCGGCCGGCCAAGCTAGGCCGGCCTAGTGTGCTGGCCGGCCCTCCTCCTTCTTCCTTCTCTCTTTCTAGCTCTCAACCCTTTTGAATCTCCAAGAATAAACCCTAGCACAACCCTAGCCTCTTTTTCCTCTCTCTTGCTTCTTAGTTCTTGGTTGATGAAGAAGATGATGAATAGTAACCCTTTACTACAAAAACCCTATGTCAAGACTTTGACTCAAACTTGACTTTGAACCATAAAGAGGGTGCCCATATATTTTCAACTCTTTTCTTCTTCTTTGGTTTATGTGGGCTTTGGGCTTGGTTTTGGGCTTAATTTAGAAATCAAGAGGTGCCTCCATCTTGTCTCTACATTAAAACCAAGGGAAGTGCCTTCAAGAAAAGACCTTGGCTTCTTTCTTTCATAACTTCCCCGTCCGAACTCCGAATCAACTTCCGTTTTCACCGTCGGACTCGTCATTGACTTCACTTGTTGTTTGACTTCTGATTTTGACCAAAATGACCAAAATACCCCTGGTGCTCTTTTCTTCCCTATTGCCGCATAAGATGAAAATGTGATAATTCGCTCTCTTTATTCCGAATTACACGCCAAACCACAAATAAACTACCTAGCAATAAAAACACATAAATAATTAGAAATAAAACTCGAAAAGAACTAACTCATCAAAGTTAAGTGACCTAAATGTGGCATGTTCACGCCACATCAACATCCCCAAACTTAGAATTTGCTAGTCCTCGAGCAAACAAACAAAACAAGACAATAAAGTAAACCTAGCTCACTTTCGGAGGACTCCCGGTTGCATTTAGCGTATGCAACAAGCCTTTAAACCCTTAGGTTACCCCTAAAGGACGAGTTTTGTCTCGTGAGGGTTTCCAGTTAATACACCCACAAAGTTCTAGATTCCAAGGGACAAAAGAGTTCATCTATCGATGCAAATAAGGTGATGATAAACAAGTGAGAGACTAAAGTATGTCAAACATATGAATCAAACCAATAAACACAAAAGCATGTTAAGAATCTCCTCACTAATAGTTTTATAATCAAATGTAAGTATCCCATCATCATGAGTATCATCCAAGGTTAAAGTAACAAAACCTTGTTTCCTATCATAGCACATTTTGCCTCGACTTTGGCCTCACGGTCATACGCTCTTAAACATGAAATCACTCAAAAACGAATCATGATGGTTTACTCTCATGTGTGAGTATGGAATGAAGTAAACTCAACACATACAAAATTAAATGAAGATAACAAGTTATAAAACGAAATGATCTCTTAGGAATGGAAATAACCACTAACGAAATGAGGAAGCTCACTCACTCTTCTCACCCACTCTACCCTCTAATAATGTCTCCTAAAGGTCAACGGATACAAGTGATGGAATGAAAGATGATGAAATCCCGAGAATGTCGACGCCTTCAACGATAAAAGAACACTCAAACAACCTTTAAACTTAACTTCTTGCATTGAATACTTTATTTTCATAACACTTACACAAACACAAAATAACACATATAAACAAACTTTCTTCCTTTTTTTCTTTTTTCTTTTCTTTTTTTCCTTTCTTTTCTCTTTTTCTTTTTTTTTTTCTTTCTTTTTCACTTTTTCACTTTTTCTTTTATTTTTTGTACACATATCCAAACACCAAAATAAAAATACAACTAGTATTCTCAACAAATCACCTTTACTTTCACATTTTGCTTTCACATTATTTCTTCTTTACTTCTCATGCCTTCATTCTCAGAAATAGTATGATGAATGAATGGGTGAAATATCTGTTTCCCTAAAGTTGACACCATTATTGGGTTTCATGGACTACAAGAGTGAGGTTTATTCGCTATCCTGATGTTACTCCCATTGGCTAAGAAAGTTGAGCTCATGAGATCGTCTAAGCTCTTTTGAAAGTTGCGAAGTTGAGTAGCTCTTCATTCTACTCGGAGTTAGCACGGAAGAGTACACTCAAAAGCAATAGAAAGTCTCAGATATCTCACATAGGTTTAAGTCTCCACTAATGACTATTTTAGGTCACTTAGAAGTGTTCCTTCTTCTTTAAGATGATACTCACATGATAAGACACCAACACCAAAGGACTTAACATTCATGAAAAGACTAAGAGCATGCATAAGATTTATCAAGAAAGAACCACATGCATCAACATACTCAAGAATACCACTAGAGTCATACCAAATCTACCCAAAAATTTTCAAATTTAGTCAATTTGTTGAATCCTCTTGTCTTTTGACATCTAAGGTCATGATGTCATGCGACTAAATGGTCGTATCCCCATCCCCAAACTTAAAACTAACATTGTCCTCAATGTTCTAAGCATATACTCACCAAAAGATAAGAGGTACAATAAGTTAAAGAGAAGAGTGGAAGGATAATACCGGAGCCGACGGAGATAAAAATTTATACTACCAAGACTTGTGTATTCGAGTTCCAAGTTAATGATAAGCCCATCGCCATCCCCAAACTTGGAACGAACCACGTCCCAAAAGTATACAAAGTGAGAAACACTCCTAACACATCAATATAAAACATAAGAATGAAGCATAAGCATGACCTCATAAAAATGACCACTCACGCAGGATCACTCGATTGCATCGAACCATGCAATTAGTCATTGATTCTCTTGCTTTAACAAGAGCACGAGTTAGGTCTCGTGGAGGGTTTCTAGAGATGATACCCACAAACATCAAACCCATCTCAATAGACCAACCAATCATATAACAAATGACGAAATATTTGGGGGTCTACCCATACGAAAGTTTTAACTGGTAAGAACTGTCTCACAACAATGTAATGGTATGGGTTTATACGTGAGACGGCAAAAAGTAAGAGGTCATCCCCAAACTTGGATGATGACAAGGCAACAAAGTTTGATAAAGTAACAGAGGGGGCATGCATTTCACCAAAATGATCTACAAAGGTCTCAGGAATCAAACTAGTCATGTTGTTATGGTCCTCCTGAGCATTAATAGTATTGTACCTTTGAACTACCGGTGCAAGCATATATATATCTCAGGTAGGCAATAATTGTTGAGAGAATGAGAATTTAGGTCTATCAACTAGTTTAAACTCAGATTTCGACTGAAAAACCTCGTTATGCCCACCACCATTCTCAAAAATCGTACGATCCTCGGGTATGTCTACCGTCATGGGAGTCTCTAAGTTAATCATTTCATCACTTTCGAGAATGGAGTTGGACTTAACATTAACACTAGGTGTATTACCCTCACCTGTACCCTTAGGATTTGTTGGAGTTTGGGGTTGTGAAACCCCTTTCTCGATGTCTTTCAATTTTGCTTCCATCTCTTTAAGGGCGTGCAAGGTGTTTTGGCTAATCTGAGTTTCTACCTCATAAAATGATGAGATGCATAAGTGAAACCAACTAAGGCTCTTGAAGATTCTCATAATCATTTGTAAAGGCATTACTCCTTGAACCTACGGCCTTCATATACGTGTCTACGACATTTGTGCATCCTAATGAGACATCTCGACAAAGAGAAATAGTAGGGCATTCACCTGTTAGGTGTTCTCGACTTGCACAAATGGTACAAACACTATCAATTACTAAATCACTATCTGTAAATTCTTTCCGAGACACGTTGAAAATTTTATCATGTACTTCCCCATTTTCCTTGAAAAAGCATATGCCTCCTTTTGAGTAATGGTCTCCTTCGGCTATATCTTCGTCACTCTTAACGGGTGTGTCCCAATCTTGGACCTTGTCCGCTAAGAGGTCGAGATACTCCCAAGCTTCATTTGGACTTTTACTCATAAACTCTCCGTTGCACATAACTTCCACGAAGTGTTTCATTTTGGAAGTCAAGTCATCGTAAAAGAATCCGATCACCCTCCATGTTTCGTAGTTATGATGTGGACATGCGAAAAGGAGGTCTTTAAATCTCTCCCAACACCTAAAGAAGGTCTCCTCTTTGTCTTGCTCAAAGTTCATAATTTCTCTTCTTAAGGTGGTGGTTCGATGAGCGAGAAAGAACTTTTTCAAAAACACCCTAGTCATCTCATCCCAACTTCTTATAGTCCTAGGCCTTAAAGAATGAAACCATATCTTCGACTTTTCTTTTAATGAAAACGGAAATAATTTGAGCTTAGCGATTCCCTCAAGTTCTCCATTGATTGGGAGTATCGAGCAAGTCTCATCGAACTCTCTCAAATGAAAATATGGATCTTCATTCTCTAAGCCTCGAAATATAGGAAGTAATGGAATAATCTCAGGGTTTATGTCTAAATTACACACATTACTCGGAAATATGATGCATGAAGGTATGCTAGCCATATTAGGTTCAAGTTAGTCCCTAAGATTTCTAAGTGGTCGATGAACCTCATACCCATCATTCCAACTATCATTCCCATTAACTTCCATTGAAGCACAATTAAAAAAATGCAAGCAATCACAAGTGTTCAATTCGACTATAACTATCAATAATAGACAAGATGCAAATGCACTTAAGCCGCTCAAATAGGTAAAGGTTAGGGAACGATACTAGAGGTGGCGTTTGTTACCACAATTGGATCCTCTTCCCTTTTCTTGTCTCTACCTTTTTATCCCCAAACTTGTTTGCTTTCGTCCTTTAAAGCTCCTTGGATGAGTACCTCAAAGAAAACAAGGATTAAAAAGAAACTAAAAAAACAAAGAAAATAAACGTCCAAGTAACCAAATAACACTAAACTAATGAACAAAACACGTAAACGATATCTAAACTACTAAACCTATCCCCGGCAGCGGCGCCAAAAACTTGATGCACCCGAAAAGGTTGCACACCCAAGCGGAGGTATCAAGTAGTAATCCGGCAAAGCCGGGATCGATCCAAGGATAGGAAGGTAGTTTGGATATCGAAGGGTCTTATCCCTCGGTCTAGATATTACAAATGAACTTAGACTAAAAAGGGGAAGAACAAAGGTAAACGGGGGTTTTGATCGAAAGAGTAACAAAAGAAGAAAGCGAGTAAAACTAAATTAACTATCAAAGTAAACGGGCGAGAGAGATTTGAGAGAAGTGTCGGAGGAGCAAGAGTCGAGAGGCAACAAGAGTCGGGAGATATATAAGTGAGAGAGGTGTTGATGCCCGGGAATTTGTAATGATAAACCTACAACTATGTATGGTCCGATCTAATGTTCGAAGTATAACCGATGTTCGACTCCTGAGGTGATGTCTATAAGCACTACGTATATCCGGAGATCATACTTAGTCAAACAAACATCATAATAGGTTAATCCCGAGTCAACGAAAGTGTTGTCTAGTCGCCTAACTATGTGAAGTGCATGACAAGACACATGAAAATATGACTTAGACTACGATCGATATCGAATACTTCGTTTCGTCTATTAACTATGCGAAGTGCTTGACAAGACACATGAAAATACGATCAAAACGATAATCGAATTAAATGAACATCAAGTCATAATCAAACATCAAATCATATTAAACATAATCACGAATTCGTCACATTTCATCTCATATAATCGACACACTAAAGTTAGCTAAACATGGTGATTGAATAAGAAATAGAAAGAAAATGATAAGAGAATCCCCCTTTTTCATGTGGTTCGAGGCTAAGATCGTCGGAAAATATGAGTTTTTAGTTGCAGCCGATCTCCCCTTAGCAATTTTTTGGGTTCCCCATAGCGACCACCATCATCTTCTCCATTTAGAACACAACCTCCATTAAAGCTAACCCTAGCTTTCTCCCTCAAGAAATTTCTTGTCCAAAATGAAATCAAACCATATGGGAAGCAAGACCATGACATGGGAAGTAAAAGCCCTAAGTTTTCCGGCCAAGAAAGTGGCCGGAAAGGCATGAAAAAATCCAGCCAAAGAAGCTTCAAGATCCGGCCAAAATCATGGAGTTCCCTGCCAAAACACTTAGATCCGGGCCAAGAAACCACTGTCCCGAGCCGTCCCGTGCTTGGAAGCTTCTGCAGCCGTATCTTGGTAGCTTCCCGTGAAGTGAGCAGCAGCTCCGTGAAGATCCGGTCATGGGAAGCTTCCACCCGAGCTGCTGTCGCGCCGGAGCAGCTGCTGGTCGCTTCTGTATGTCGCTTCTGTTGCTGCTACCGTGGT
This sequence comes from Eschscholzia californica, assembly GCF_041429995.1. NCBI lineage: Eukaryota > Viridiplantae > Streptophyta > Magnoliopsida > Ranunculales > Papaveraceae > Eschscholzia > Eschscholzia californica. Next base: position 44,016,570 of record NW_028238198.1, read on the forward strand.
CGCGTCCCGAGCTACCCTATGTCGTCCCGTATTGCAGCAGCCCCGAGCTGCTGCTCGTATTGCAGCTCGGGCTGCTGCTCGGCCGGCCAAGCTAGGCCGGCCTAGTGTGCTGGCCGGCCTATGCTTGGCCGACCCTCCTCCTTATTCCTTCTCTCTTTCTAGCTCTCAACCCTTTTGAATCTCCAAGAATAAACCCTAGCACAACCCTAGCCTCTTTTTCCTCTCTCTTGCTTCTTAGTTCTTGGTTGATGAAGAAGATGATGAATAGTAACCCTTTACTACTAAAACCCTAGGTCAAGACTTTGACTCAAACTTGACTTTGAACCATAAAGAGGGTGCCCATATATTTTCCAATCTTTTCTTCTTCTTTGGTTTATGTGGGCTTTGGGCTTGGTTTTGGGTTTGATTTAGAAATCAAGAGGTGCCTCCATCTTGTCTCTACATTAAAACCAAGGGAAGTGCCTTCAAGAAAAGACCTTGGCTTCTTTCTTTCATAACTTCCCCGTCCGAACTCCGAATCAACTTCCGTTTTCACCGTCGGACTCGTCATTGATTTCGCTTGTTGTTTGACTTCTGATTTTGACCAAAATACCCCTGGTGCTCTTTTCTTCCCTATTGCCGCATAAGATGAAAATGTGATAATTCGCTCTCTTTATTCCGAATTACACGCCAAACCACAAATAAACTACCTAGCAATAAAAACACATAAATAATTAGAAATAAAACTCGAAAAGAACTAACTCATCAAAGTTAAGTGACCTAAATGTGGCATTTTCACGCCACATCAGTAGTACTTTTGACTTCTGGCCTTCAAAGTAAAGCACACTAGAAGTCTATCTACTTTCAACTAAGGAGTGGCGGGACGCATGATGATGCATAAAATGTCCGGACGTTGACTAACGTCTGAAGAGTCAAAGATCAGACTAGAAGTCTCTCGGAACAGCTCGGCTTAAGGTAGCAGGACGGCTAAAACCCATGATCCACCACACATTCTCACAACCGGGAGGCTGGCCAGAAGAAACCAGCTCTGCACAAAACGCCCTTGACATGGATAGATCAGCCCTAGGATCTCTAAAGGAACAAAGGGGGTCTCCACAGGTTCAGCCCATATCTTACGCCCAGAACTGGGAAGATATCAGCCCTAAGAACCTAATCCCGAACTCTCCAAAAAGATCTCAGTCGGTTAGGCATCTTGAAGTGTTTAAGCCCGGTTGGACTCAGCAGTATCTAAAGGAGGAAACTTCTCCTTTAGAGTCTACCACTCCGGCAAGATATCGACGAAGTATCCTTGAACTTCAGAACTTTCACTTATCAAAGATCCGGGATAGACTCGAAGAGAAACCCTAGATACACAAAAGAGATAACTTCTATTACGGTTTGACGGCCACCGCCTCACCACCGCCACTAAGGACAGTCGGCTTACCTTCGCCTATAAAAGGCCCCCCACATCGTCTGGAGAACAAACACACCATCTCTCCTAAAAATAAGATCCCTTCACACCAGAAGGATCACCCCCCCAAAATAGAGTTCTCATAACTCGCCCCTCAAAAGGATCAATCAATATTCATTCTTTTACTGCAAAAAGCACCCTGACTGTCTTGAGCGTCGGAGCGGTTTTCGAACCCTTTGCAGGTTTTCCCCCCTCGGGAACAGACGAACATGAGCAAGGCATCTGGAGTTGGAGCAAGGAATCAGGAGCTGGACAAGAAGTCAGGAGCTGAAGCAGGAAGCAAGGAGCAAAGAAGCATAGCTGTACAAAGGAATCTCCTCTCTCTAAACAGAATATTCTATCATAACGGAGGTTGCATCAACTCTTTTTTTCATGCTTATTTTACCGGGAGCCAATTTTTGACATCAGCAACACCATACGGTTAGAAAGACCCCACAATAGAATGGGGTGGCGGAACGTATGAACAGAAGTTTATTGGAAAGAGCTCGTTGTATGCTTTCAAATGCAGGGCTGCCGGAGGTGTTCTTGGCTAAAGAATTAAACCGACAGCGTATCTGGTAAATATTTCACCCTGTAGATCTATTGACTATAAAACTCCTAATGAGGTATGGTCTGGTTATCCTGGTAATTATGATAACTTGAGGATCTTTGGTTTTCCGGCTTATGCACATGTTAAAGAAGATAAACTTGATCTGAGGGCTAAGAAATGTGTATTTCTTGGGTATGAGCCTGAAGTTAAGGGTTATCGGTTGTGGAATCCAGATGGAAAATCGAAGAAGTTTCTCATAAGTAGAGATGTTACTTTTGATGAGTTAGCCTTGGTAACTCAGAAGGTAACGCCTATAGATGCTCGAGAGGGTGTTGGTAAACAGGTGGAGCAGGACGATCATAGGGAGCAGGTGGAGTTTGAGATAGACACTCCGGGAGAGGTTCGGCCTCAGATAAATGAGCAAGCTGAGGAAGATGAACCAGAGCTGGTTCATTACAGTTTTGCGAGGAATAGGGGAAGGAGGGACATCCGGGCACCGGAAAGGTATGGGATGGCAGATATGGTTGCATTTGCACTTAGTGAGCCATGCACCTACGAAGAAGCTATGAGGAGTGATGAATCTAGGCAGTGGTCTCTTGCCATGAATGAGGAGATTGAGTCTCTTAGGAAGAACCGGGCCTGGGAATTAGCCGAACAACCTAAGGGTCAGAAGATTGTTGGTAGCAATGGGTTTTCAAGAAGAAGAAGGAAACCCAAGGGTGGAAGATGCACGTTACAAAGCACGGTTACTAGCTAAGGGGTTTACACAGCGAGAAGGGATAAACTTCAATTAGGTATTTTCTCCTGTTGTTAAACATAGCTCTATTAGAGTGATACTTGCTATGGTTGTTTTGTATGATATGGAACTGGAGCAACTTGATGTTAAGACTGCGTTCTTACATGGAGAGCTGGAAAAGCAAATCTATATGCGTCAGCAAGAGGGGTTTGAAATTCTCAAGAAAGAATACCAGACATGTTTTCTGAAGAAGTCTTTGTATGGACTGAAACAGTCTCCTAGGCAGTGGTATATGCGTTTTGACACGTTTATGGTTAAAAACGGCTATGACCGAAGCAGGTATGATAGTTGTGTGTACTACAAGAAACTATAGGATGCTTCTTACGTGTATCTACTTCTGTATGTAGATGACATGCTGATAGCTTGCAAGGATATGTCGGAAACCCACATGTTAAAGGATCAGTTACAGGGTGGGTTTGAGATGAAAGACTTGGGTGCCTCAAGGAAGATATCGGGCATGGAGATACGAAGAGACAGATCTGCTGGAAAACTGTTCTTGTCTCAGAAAACGTACATCGAGAAGGTGTTGAACGTTTTGGTATGACTGAGGCAAAACCTGTCTGTACTCCATTGGCAGCACACTTCAAGCTTTTGGGTGAATTGTCACAAACAACTGATGACGAGATGGAGTACATGTCTTGGGTGCCTTATGCAAATGCAGTAGGTAGCATTATGTATGCTATGGTGTGCACAATGCTTGATATTTCACATACTATTAGTGTAGTAAGCAGATACATGGGAAGACCTGGGAGAGGTCATTGGCAGGCTGTGAAATGGATATTGCGGTATCTAGGAGGAACTGCGGAGCTTGGTTTGGTTTACGACATAGGTCGCTGACGGGCTACACGTTCACATCTGCGGGAGTGCCATTAGCATGGAGAGTAGTGCTGCTGTAGGTGGTAGAGCTGTCTACAACCGAAGCAGAGTACATGGCAGCAACAGAGGCAGTGAATGAGGCAATATGGTTGAGTGGTTTAGTTCGAAATTTAGGCCTGAAGCAGGAGGTGACAGAGGTCTAGTGCGACAACCAAAGTGCTATTCATTTGCCTAAAAATCAAATGAATCACGAAAGAACTAAACACATTGACGTCAGGTATCACTTTATCAAGCACGTGATTGAACAAGGGGAACGAATTTAGGATACATATTTTATCTTATAAATGTCATATTTCTGTATGTATATGTGAATGCGTAGAACAGTATTGCCTTCAAATAAGTTATCTATTCTTGTTTCTAAGCACAAGTATGTGCCCGAATAATACTTAGAGTATAGGGTCATAGAAACCATTGATAAACCAAACGATGGGATCATGGTTTAAGTGGGAGTAGTCAATGGAGGTTCAAGGATAGAAATCCAAACAAACCATAGGCGGACAAGAAGTAACCTAAAAGTATAGATTTTTTAAGAGGTATACTAGGAACTAATTAATTCCTTACGCAAACTTACATATACTCTACGTGTTAAGTCATGAATGGTTATGTTAGAGTTCACAATAGCGCATACTTGATAAAATACGTAAAAGTCCCCAAAAGAATTTCGAGTAAAGCCTTCCCAGATTAAGAAATCTGTTGAGCCCTTGTTCATCGATGGTGGGTCTGCCTCCGCAGGGTGTCATCTTTAACCTTAGGACAATACGGGTATATTTATGAAGAGGTCTACATGTCTAAATGGTTATTCTCAACGAGTAAGCAAAAGAGTTTTGGACTTCAAGGCAAATGATGAATTGAACACATAAACGTGTTATTCATCAACCAATAGTCATAGGAGTATGACCAGTAAAGAGTTACTTGATGGTAGAACCTCTTAAGCAACTCAACATTTGTTTCTTGCTTCAAATACTTATTCATGAACAAAAACACCAACATATATTTACAATCACATCACTCACACCAAAGAGCTAACACATGCTCAAACATACACAAATATCACTGTTTTCACTTTTTTTTTCTTTTTTTTCTTTTTTATATCACTTTTTTTTCATTTTTTCTTCCTTGTTTTTTTTCTCCTTTTTTTTTATTTTCTTTTCATAACACAAATACAAACAACCAAAACAAAATACAACACACACAACTCTATTCTTGCAATCAACTTTTCATTTCATACTTGCTTTTGACATTCTTCATTCTTTTATCTCATGTCTTCATTCTCGGGATATAAGATGATGGATGGTGATAGAGTATCCGCTTTCCTCTAGTTGGCATTCTCATTGAGTTTCATGGACTACAAGGGCAAGGTTAATTCGCTATCCTAATGTCACTCCTAGTGGATAAGGAAATTGAGCACACGAGATCAAATGAGCTCTTTTATAAGTTACGAGGTTGAGTAGCTCTTCATTCTACTCGGAGTTGGCGCGGAAGAGTACACTCAAATGACAATTTAGGCTTTGAGCTCTCACATGGGTTAAGTCCCCACTAATGACTACTTTAGGTCTCTTAGAAATGTTTCTTCTTCACTAAGATGTCACTCACATAGCACAACACAAACACTAAAAGACTCGACTTTCATGGAAAGGCCATTAGCAATCACAAAACTCATCAACTCGACACATATGCCTCAAAATTCTTAAAATTATCACTAGAATCACATGCAAATCAACTCAAAATGTTCAAAAATTTCAAATTTTGGCTAATTTGAACCCTTTTGTCTTTGAAACCCATGGTCATGCATTGAATATGGTCATATCCCGCATCCCCAAACTTAAAACTAACATTGTCCTCAATGTCATAAGCATACACTCACCAAAAGATAAAGAGACACATCAATCTAAAGAGAAGAGTGGAGAGATATTACCATAACCGAAGGAGATAAAAGATGATACTACCAAGGCTCATGTATAAAGAGGTTCCAAGTTGATGTCAAGCTCGCGCCATCCCCAAACTTGGAACAAACCACGCCTTAGAAGTAAAACATATAAGAATTATTATGTGTCCCATCTAATAAAACATGTAAAACATATTGTAGTATTATATGAAACATATAATAAAATAGGAATTGGAACAAAATAAAACTTATAAAACATATAAGAATTATATGAAACTTAGAACTAACTTGTCGTTGTAGTATAGTGGTAAGTATTCCCGCCTGTCACGCGGGTGACCCGGGTTCGATCCCCGGCAGCGGCGCCAAAAACTTGATAGGCCTAAAATAGGTCTATTCCCGAAGTATACGGGGTCAAGTTATAGTATGTTAGTAAATTCGTGAATCGTCCCAAGGGATAGGTAGGCAACTTCGGATATTGAAGGCGAGTTTAACCCAATAATCAAGATGTCAATAGCTACTTAGACTAAAACACACACACCCCACTTTATAGAATTGATGATTGATTTGTAAGAAATAAGAAAACAAATAAAATTAAATAAACTATCTAAGAGAGAGGTGAGAGGCTATCTAAGATTATAAAATCCACCGCACAATTTCACTTTATAAAACAAGCACTTAATTACTTAAATCTCTTTTGTATTTACTCGGGATCCAATATAATGAACTATTTGGATTCCGGATGATGTTCTAGATAAAACAATTTTGTAATTACTAACTCTAATTGTCTACCTTATAGAGATTCGGATTGCTTAACTATTATTCATCATCTAAAAAGCATACTCCATCTAACAACTTAACGAAAGTATGAAATATCTAATTATGAGGCATGAGTAATGGAAAGAAAATCTAATCCATATAGATAAACAATTAATAGACATTAAAGCACATCAAAGGATTTAATTAAATAAGACAAGTATTACAAAGATCCAAAATGGGTTTCATTTATAACCTTAGATTGCTAAGTTGACTATACATGGAATCTAGAGTAACATTCATTGACATTGCAAAATAAATGAAAATACTAAGAAATTAATGGAAAGAAATCACCAAGAATGTTCAAATTCCATATTCTCATGTATCTCCATTTTATCAAAGATTTGTTCCATTTGTGCTCAAGAACTTTACTCCAAGAAATCCAAGTAATAGCTATTTTATTGCACCCAAATAAAAAAAAAGAAAGAGAAGGAAGAAATTAGAAATTAGATGTAGAAAGAAGTTAGAAAGAAGAGATGAAAGGGATAAAGATGATAGAAGAATATGGAAGAAAGAAGGAGATGACTATTAATGGAAGAATAATAGTGTGGTAGAGAGGAAGTAGTAGTAGTAGAGAAAGATGGAAAAAGAATGGAAAAGATTGATTTGGTAGAGAAAATAGGTTGGAGAAAGAAATAGGTAAGAGGGGATAGGTAAGAGGAGGTTGAGAGGGCTTTCAAGTCTAAGTTTCAATGGAGGATCAAGAGTTATTATATAGGGTTAGGGTTTTTTGTTGGGTTAAATTGGTAAAAAGTGAAAAAGAGAGGGTCGCTTTTGGAATTTGGGAGGGTTTAAAGGATAAACCCAGGCGGCTAGGGTTTGAAATCCAGATTGAGAGGGACACTTGTCGGCTGGAGAAGGAGGTGGAGAATCTGGTCGTTAGGGTGTGAATGGACGTAGCATAACAAAGTGGGACGACTCAGAAACCGTCGGATCTTGAAACGCGCGGATCTAGAGGGACGAGAGATGGACACGTGTCTGGGACTACCCTAATAAACAGCTTCAGGTAACATGTAAACAGCTTAATGACGGGACGGTCAGCAGCCGCACGATCTCGTAAGCGCGGAAGCAAACGGTCAAGATTAGAACGTGGATACACCAACCTCGTAAGCGCGCTACACTCTATCATGCGTATAGGATCCATTTCGCTGCACAGCGCAAACACGGGAATTGGATACACCAACCTCCACAGCGCGCCACGTGTCTTCCTGTATACCGCGCGCCAGAACCATGCCCGAAGGTGTCCCACCAGTCAACATTCTTTGACTCAACTTTGACCTTGATTTATTCCTTCGTCCGGACTCCGATTTGACTTTCGTTTTCTCCTATGGACTCGTCTCGAGCTCTACTTTTCAACCACGCACTGACCTTGGCCAAATTACCAGAATGTCCTTGACTCCAAATGACCAAAATACCCTTCATGCATCTTTTGCTCGTTTTTAACCGTTTTTCACACCTAACTCTGCAAAAGACACCTAATCAAGAAAATCAACCATTTTATTATAATAAAGACTTGAAACGAACTAACTCGACTAAATTAAATGACTCAGATGGGACATTTTCATGACCCATCATTACTCACCCAGGATATATGACTGCTAGAAAATAGTTTTCCTCGTTCATTCCATCAGAAGGAATAAAACGTAACTTATTTCCTTGATTGGATTAGGATACGAGAAACGCTCTCGAATTCGAAACAAAGAAAAAGTCCGAGAATATCCCATTCCTAAAATTCGTTGCTACCTCAATTAGTAAGGACAACTGAAAAGAACATTGAGGAACGTTCAATCTAAGAAGCAAGTTCTTAAGATTCAGCAACCAAAAGAATATAAGAAGGCTTTATGATTCATAGGGACAAAGGGTTGGTATAAATGTTCCTAAAGCAATGACTAGGCCATTAAAGGAAACTACCCTAGGTACCTGGAAGACAAAATAAACGGAATTGCGAATTCTGGTTCATGCATCTTTGTTAACAAAGTTAATCTAGCAGGTTAGTAGACTTCCTTCGTCAGGTATTTAAGACCGGATGTGTGTCTCAGTGTGAGCCCAAGGAAATTACATACTTGACTAAAAGGAGAAAAAAATCCAAGAGGGACCAAAAGCAAGTGATTGCAAAGAATGCTGAATTGGATTAAAGTCTTCTTTTAGACACTGATCTAGCTTAGAACCTAATAAGTGTTACTATGTTCTTCTAGAAACATCTAATGTTTTAAGTTAGTGCTAAATTAACAAAGTCGGTTCCAGGAGACCTAAAGCGTTAACAATGATACAATAGGCTATAATCAAAGGATTCAAGCCGGTCAACTCTAGCAATGTCATTGCGTCAAATTGACATAAGACACATGATGACGATCCAGTGGTATGGACTTCTAGTCCAATGATTTAAAATCATATGACACATGTGAATTTTTGTTCAAAAGGACCATTTGACAAAGTCACCTTTTCGAAAGGAAGATATGACTAGTGAATTAATAGTCTTCATACATACGGATGTATGTAAAACTATTAACACACTAACTAGAATTAACCAGAATCCACTTGACAAAATATAAGTCATTCAATTAGATCGAGATGATGAATATTTGAGTCAAGAATTTGATAACCATCAAAGAAGTTGAGAAATAGTTTCTCACCTTTCTCCAGCAAACACATCGTATGGGTCATGAGTCAAGTGGGAGTGATCAAACATGTTAGACATGAGTCGATTAATGATGGGTATAGGCCAATCTTCCAAACACTTTTGGAGATATATTCTCAAACATCGTCGGTTATCCTACCTAACCACATTCTGTCGATAGAGGAAAAGACACCATAAGAGTATGGGGTTGGAATGGTTCCAAAGAGGTCTTTTCTCAAGGTCTAGAGATATGAAACTACCGTAAATGGTTACCGAGAACCAAGTTGTCATATCAGACAAAATATTTCTTTATGCGATAAGAAAATGTTGGGGATTCTTCCACAAACAATCAGAGAACAAGATAGTTGTTACTCACGATGGTGTCTCACTTAAAATAAGAGTTATTCCAAGAAGACACGTGGGAGAAATTTAATATATCGAAGAAATTCGATCTGAGCAACAAACTGACAGTGTTGTACGAATCTGAATATTCAAATTAGATTCGTAGGAGAGCCCTTAAGAAGTTGAGAGTGTCTCAAAGTTGTTCAAACCCTTTATAGGCCTTGAAGACTCATAGACCTGTCTCAGAGGATTAAAAACCTGCTGAAGAAGAAAATGAACAATCTACACAAAAGCTATGACGGAATCACTCTAAAATATGGCTTGGAGCCATAAGATCAGAACGGAATCCATGTCTCAAATAAAGTTTGGAACTTGATCTATTTCCTTAAAGGAATAGTTCTTGTTAAGTAAAAATAGGTTTTTCAAAGTGAAAAATAGACAAGGATGGAAACGTTGATGTTTCCCAGAGCAAGACTAAGAAACAAGGTGACCAAATTCATGGTTTAGACTATGAAAAGACCATCTCTCAAGTCGCGGCGCTTGAGACCATAATGATTAAACACTAGCAAATAGAATGTTTACGTGACACATCTTGGAGGAAGTTAACACTTCTAAAATCTGGTGATAATTGCAAGCTTTAAAAATCGATCGAAGGATGCAAGCGGGCGGGTAGGAGTTGGAATCTTTGATTCTGCAAAGTAATCAAGAGTTGGTTTCTCTGAGAATGAAGATAAATCTTGAATTCAGGAAGTTCAAGAAGGTTAGTGGGAGTGACCAAGTTTTCTTTGGTCTAGTGTGTAGACGACATACTAGAGATTGAGAACAACATTCTGATGTTGAAAACAGTTTAAAACTGACTGAATAAAAGGACCACACACAAAGGTGAAATGCTTTTGGGCATCAAAGATCTATGGAGATAGATCGAGAAGATGATATGACTCGTTCAAGAAAAGGTCTTGAAAAGTCTAATGTGAAAAATTCAGATAAAGTTTTTCTACCCAAGTCTCATGGCACACAATTTAGCAAGCTTCAACATCCAAAGGATTCTGATGAGCAAACACGCATGAGAAACATGGTTATGCTTAAGGCACAAAATTTGTCACACTGGACATGATTAGCATTCGCCTCGACGTCCCAAAATACTAGGAGTATCTATGGTCGTCACCAATCAAATCCAGATAAGCTGATCTGGATCGCACAAAGTTCTTGTGCTAAATTCTCAATAGGAAATAAAAGGTTGAAAAGTTATATCTTGCAAACTTCCAGAATAAGATGACAATCTTGACTTGGAAGAGCAGTAAGCTGGAAAGTTTCTAGGCGAAGACTGTTGCAAACATTGGAACAATGGCACGTTACATTTCTTCCTTAATGATTTCTAAAATCAATTCAAGGAAACACTCCATTTGGGCCCTCGGATAGACCAGGTCAATGTCGGAAAAATTTAGTTGGGTTTCTCTTAGAGTCTATCTCGGATCTTGGTAAGTGGAAGTTCCTAAGTTTAAGGATTCTTCGTAGATATCTTCCCGAAGTGATAAACTATAAAGGAGAAATTTCCTCCTTTAGATACGTGGAGTCCAAACTAGCTTAAACAATTCTAAATATGTAGCCGACTGAGATCTCTTTGGAAGTTTCGGGATTAAGTCGGTAGGTTGCTTGGCGCTCCAGCCTCCCTAGTTCTGGGCGTAAGACACTGGTCGAACCTACGTAAGCCCCCCCTTACTCCTTTGAGGACCCCAGGGCTGATCTGTTCATGCCAAGGGCGTTTTGCAAGGCTGGTTTCCTCTGGCCGACCTCCCAGTTAGGGAATATGGGGTGGGCCATCAACGACTCAACTGTCCTGCTACCTTAAGCCAGGTTGATCCAATGGACTTCAGGTCCGATCTTGACTCATCAGATGTTAGTCAACGTCTGGACATTTTGTACATCATCAAGTACCTTTTCGAAACTAATTATTTTTTTAAGCTCTTCAGGCAGACATGTCTTCAGAGGAATACACCCCCCCGGGGATCCCAAAACCTGATTCCCAATGTGGCCGAACTCATGGCTGAAATAGAACAACTCAAGGTTGACCGCGTACAAGGAAAAGAGGAGATGAAACAACTACAAGAAAGCCTCCGCAAAACTGAAATAGTCAGAAAGAATGCAGCATCGAAGGATAGAAAAGAAGTAATCAGGATGCACGCCAGGAGACTCTTCTCACCAGGCAACATGTTCACATCTGGAACTTTAGAAGTACAACCGGGTGTAGGGGGTTTAGTCGTTTTGTTTACCTTAAGCCGGGTTGGCCCGTTGGACTTCAGGTTCGTTCTTGACTCTCTGATGTTAGTCAACGTCTGGACAATTTGTGCATCATCACACATAAATACGCTAACACTAATAACCAACATAAGCATAGCTCCGTATTTCAGCTCTGTCTCGGAGATCAGCTCTGCCTCAGAGCCTTGCTTCACATACCAGCCCTCTCTCAGTAATCAGCTCAGCTAACGGGTCCAAAATTCCGCAGGTAATTACCCTTGCCTTGGAAGTGGGTTGGCGGGTCGTAAACCAGGTTCGATATTAACCCATATCAAAGACACTTTCAACAAATCTCTACTTTGACTTGAATATGCTCCTCTTGACTTAATCCGCCACCATCACAACTCAACACCTCTGTGTCATTGTCGCTCCAACCCTCCAAAGGGCTCAACATCTAGAAATCCCAATCAAGTTTAAGCAACGCTTAAACTTGAAAGTTGTAACTGCCTTAATCAACATATCCGCTGGATTATCTTCCCTAGACACCTTCTTTATCATGATCTTCCCTTCTTCAATCACGTGAAGGGTTCTAGGGGTATCTCATACACCTAATTGTCTAGTGTTGTTAGCGGAATCTCAAACATCTCTATGTTTAACACTAGTTTCCAGGATCTATACATGAACATATCAATGAACTAGAATAGAAAGAAGATTACCTCTTAATCGCTTTCCCACGAACTAAATCCCGACCAGTATTCGGAAGATAAGAGCTCCAAGAGTAGCTCCTCTACTTGAGACATCGAGTATATAACTTGAACTCCCTCCTTTCAGTCAGCTAGGACCTTCTTGAAGGTTGAGATGAAGAACTCCTTCTTCTTGACTAGATACTTGAGAAAACTCCTTTTTTTTCTCTCTCTGAAATGTATATTCTGAAACTCTTTCAGTTGGCAGTTTCTCCTTTTGAGAATTGTCTAACACTCGAGACCTCCTCTTTAGGTTGTCTAATTAGGTATATATATAAATCCCTAGAAAAGGTATTAGACCCAAACTAGGATTCCTAAAACCTAATTATAAGGTAACTTCCAAAATTACCCTCTTTTAGGGTTCCCTTGAGTGGTCGGCCAACATAGCCCATTATGGGCTTCCTTGGCCGGCCCACTATGGGCCTAACCGGCCATGTAATGGTCGGTTCCTTGCCTTGGTCGGCCATCACATGGCTGGCCCACCTAAAGCCGCTTCGGGCCTCCCTTTCGGGCCCGGACATGTTTATATCTCTTCGGACTTCTCCGAACTAATATGGACTTATCAATAATGGATCCAATCCACTTATTTGCCAATCTCTTTCTAGCCAATTCTCTCTGTTCAAATCATTACTCTTATGTGCAACCCTTGTAGGATCGGGTCTATGTTAGCCGCGGATTACCGAAGTTACCCGACGATCGTAGTTGGCTTCTAACTAAGCATTACGACCCCTAATTGGACCGAACTAATGATCTTCCGCGTAAGGTCATTAAGATCCTATTCGCCAAATTGTATGCATTGCAACCTTGGTCGACGGACACTCCTTCGGAAGGATACCATTCCTTCTGACTGAGGCAATATATCCTTCAGTCTCCCACTTGTACTTAGAACAAGTGCAATGCTCGATTCCCATGTTTTTTCGTATCTCATCTGATATGTCATATTCATCAGACTCTCTTGATCCCGAGAACAACTTCCAATCCAAATGATTAACTCTTAATCCATTTGAGCACGGCCATGCATTTTTCAGTTGTTTCTCATCAAGTGGCCCGGAGATACTTTGTCCTGATTTTACTCAGGAAAATATTTTCCATTCTTGTACTCCCACTAAATTTCATGTCTATCCTGTCTCCCCCAGTAATCCACCTTTATAACCACTTTTTACAGCTGGCGTTTAACGGTACGAAAGTTTGACATTCCTTCCATAAATTGAGTGAGTACTCATGTTTTGAGGAATCTCTCCAATTTGCTTAAATGAGAGTTATGACAACTCACAACTTCAACTCTTGAAGTACTGTCATTTGGCGGGTTTCCAGTGTATCAACAATACACCAATGAAGTTGACCTTGAATACTCCTATTCCCATAGCCCAAGAAACAACGTTATCTTTTCAATCACTCATGCTAGTCTTCTTAAGTCATTATTCTCCAATTAATGACCTGGACCAAGGATCGTATGATGGTGTGCTTCCATGTTCACTTAGTAGGGTTTCCTTCATTAGATCACGTATCTAATAAACCTACCTGGAACAGTCCATCATTTTGGACTGTCGTCTAAATTCTAAACCATAATTTAGATGATGAAGTAAACCAAGTTTATTTCGGATAACAAGAGTCTGTAAAATTTGAGCACCCGCGTAAACTCCTTTACGTTCTCAATTTTATAAGTCTTCTTAGGATACTTATACCTTGATCCTAATCCCTTATATTCGTGCATCTCCATGATCGATCTAAGGTGACAGTTTAGTTTCATTTTCACTTCGCTTTGTTATTATCTTGCTTTCGTACCCTTTCGTAAGCTTTTATGATAATATCAGTTTCTCCCACTGAAATCAGTACTTCCCAAGTTCTAATTTTATTTTCTTATCTAGTAGATTTAGTAACGACTCCCAGCATGAAAAACTCTTTTCCATCTATTTGTCCTTCCTAAAAGATTCCTATCTTTATTTTCGGAAGATTACTTTTATGACTTTCTTCAATCTTCTGACTTGTATGGGTGACGACATCTTTTATACTCCAAGTATTTCTCAGATGTTCGGGTAAACAACAATCATCTCATGATCGTTCTTATGTTTTCAAACATAAGTGACTCTCCCATGTTTATCAAGTGGGGATGGGTAGAATCTCTCTAAGAGATCTTTTGTTCAGATCTCTTCAAAACTCATTTTGAACGAGTCTTTATCATCTTTTGATCTATCGCCATAGACTTCGATGCCCATAGTTAATTTACCCTCGTCTTTTGTCCTTTCGAGTATGTCTCCTACATACAGGACTTGAAACTAGCTTGTTTCACTCCCACTTACCTTCTTGTCAAACAAGACTTAACCATTCTTACTCTTATCTCTTTGGATTTCTTGTCCAATTTCAGAGTGGTTCCGTTATAGTCTGTTTGAATCTTTCCAAGACTCATTGGGGTTTTTGAGCAAATTTGACAACCTTTCTTAACTCCTTAAGAGGTTTCTAAGCGATTTGTCCCTTATTCCCAAGGCGACATCCCTAGTAAGGCGAGTAACTCCTTACTCCCTTTTGTTGCTCTTATCGAATTGAATTCGAATATTTTCCTCCCACTTGTTTTAATTGAAGGACCCTTCCTATCATTTAAGACACCATCGAGAGCAATAATCCCATTGTGTTTCGATGATTTGTGAGAAAACCCCGTTCTTCCTTTTGAAGAACTTATGTCTATCACGTTGTAGACATTTGAATAAATGAATAGTTTTTAGAACTCCTTCTAAAAATTCCATATTCGTATGAATATTCACTATATCTTATTCTAGATTTTAGTGGGTTGGCAGATTCGTATTAGACTTTTATGCTTTTGGAAGATTGATGACTTTCGAACTTATGATCTCATCATATTCTTTAGTCACTTCGACCCATTTCTTCATTTAGGATTGGTTTCTAAAACTTTTCCAAAATCTAGTTCTTAGTCCATTCTAGTCACATTAACCGTAGGTTTTTATGTCTAACATGAGTTTCTACGATTAATTGTCCTCTGTTTTGTCATAAGAGATCTTGTCAAATTTATTTGTCCAAACCATGATTAATTATTGTTGAGAGATACGTGACCAAACAACTTTAGTTTCATTCATGTTCTTTCAAGTTTATTTGACTAGATTAGAATGACTAAGTCGGATCGTTTGGTATAATTCTTTAAAAGTTAAATAGGCTCTTTTAAGAACATCATAAAATACCAAATATTTTATTCACTCCCATAATCTCATTACAGAGTCAATGTTCTAAAAGAAAAAGAATACTAAAACTGGTTTAAAGTAATGCCTATTGCGTCTATGATCCTTCTTGAGCTTTTCCAGCAACTCTTGCCTTCGTAGCTTTTGACAGGTTCATCTCCTCTTCAATAATACTTACCTCCCACTTGCTCATGTCATTCATAATGATAAGAGTCTTTTAGGTATCACATACCTTGAGGAAATAGTATTTAATTGAATAACCTTTAATATTTTTTACCTTGTCCGGAACTCCTAGTTCCGTTCCTTTTGTTTTCCAGGAATTTTGGACAGTTTCTTTTCCAATGGCCTGTGCCATCGCAATAGAAACACTTGGAATCAGAATGGGTACCTTTGTTCATGGCAACTTGTTTGCCTTTCCCTTTGCCCATTTTCTTCTTTTTGAATTTCTGCTTCTCGTCCTTCTGAAATCCCCTTTCTTTGTGAACCATCAGAACTTCTTTCTTAGGTTCAACTATTGCGATGTTCTCTTCGGCTGTCTGGAGCATAGCGTGTAGTTCTTCCAGAGATTTATCCCATCCATTCTAATTATAGTGCATTCTGAATTGACTGAATCCATTATGAAGTGAATGCAGGATAATATCAGTGGCGAAATCTCGGGCATTATCGACTCCCAGTCGATTCAGTTTTTCAAAAAGACTAATCATTTTGAATGTGGCCCTGCAGGCTTTCCCTTTTCAAGACGTATATCCAATATCGTCCTTGAAGTCTCATACCTCTCCATTCTTGACTTCTTTTGGAACAAATTCCTAAGTTGTCGTATCATGGTGTAGGCATCAATTTCTATGAACTTATCTTTGAAGATTAGGTTCCATGGTTGCCAACATGAGGCATGTTATGGATTCCTAAGTTAGCCGCGAATTACTTCGTAATTCGACAATCGTGGTTTGTTTCTAGCTTAAACTCCACGACCCCTAAATTAACCGGACTTGATGATCTTCTTCATCTATTGTCCTAACCGACAAATTGCTCGCATTGCCACCTTGGTCGAAGGACATCTTCTTCAATACCTTCATCTGAGGGATATGATTGAAAAATTACCTCCATTTTGGAAGGATTTTAATAACTACTTGGAACATAAGAACAAGGAAATGTCTCTTGAAGAAATTATCCTCAAGTTAAGAATTGAAGAGGATAGTCGTAATGCAGAGAAGAAGATAGAAACGAATAATTCTTCTTCTGCAAAAGTCAACATGGTTGAGGGTACACCAAACCCCAAACAGAAAAGAAAGAGGATGAAACCAGGTAAGCCATCAAAGAAAAATAATGACCGCTTTGATGGTACTAGTCACAATTTTGGTAAAAATGGTCATTTTGCTAGGATTATCATTCTAAAAATAGCAAATTCAACAAGAACAAGAAGGCTAAAAATCAGGCCTCTCTTGTGGAAGATGAAGAACTCCAGAACCTATGTGATTTGGTTATTGGAATGAAGGAAGAAATAGAAGAAGTAACAGAAGACCTTCAGAAACTTAATATATGTTTTGTAGTTTCTAAAGTTAACTTGGTTGGTGGAAATCCAAGTTATTGGTGGGTTGATACATGACCCGCTAAACATATTTGTGGAAGCAAAAACTTGTTCTCTAAATATACCAAAAATTCCAGAAGGAGAAACCTTCTTTATGGGAATTGCTACTACTACCCAAGTTGCTGGGAAAGGAAAGGTGGTCCTGAAATTCACATCAGCAAAAGAAGTTACCCTCAATGATGTATTTCATGCACCAGATATTCGTAAAAATCTCTACTTTCAAAAAATGGATTCAAGCTAGTTTTTGAGTCTAATAATTTTGTATTAAGCAAGAGTGGTATGTATGTGGGTAAGGGTTATCTATGTGGGGGGTTATTCAAGATGAATGTAATAACGGTATCTCCAAAAATTATTAATAAAGATAATGTTGCTTATATTGTAGTTAATTTTTGTAGTATTTGGCATAAAAGACTTGGCCATGTAAATAACCATTCATTAAAGAAGTTAATGAATATGTATTTAATCCCGAAATTCGAAGTTGACACTAAAGAAAAGTGCCAAAGATGGGTTGAGTCTAAATCAACAAAGACTTCATTTCATTCCATAGAAAGAAATACAGAACTTCTAGATTTAATAGATAGTGACATATGTGATTTAAAATTGGTTCAGACAAGAGGTGGAACGAAATACTTAATTTATTACTTTCATTGATGATTCTACTCGTTACTGTTATGTTTTCTTACTTAGAAGTAAAGATGAACCAGTAGAGAAGTTTGAACTTTACAAAAATGAAGTAGAAAATCAACTTAACAAAAGGATAAAAGCACTAAGAAGTGATAGAGGAGGAGAAAATGAATCTCCCTTTAAAGAATTATGTGTCAAAAGTGGCATTATTCATCAAACGACAGCTCCATACACACCTCAACAAAATGGTGTAGCCGAGCATAAAAATAGAACCTTAAAAGAGATGATGAATGCTTTGTTACTAAGTTATGGTTTACCACAGAACTTGTGGGAGAGGCTTTACTCACAGCAAACCATCTATTACATAGATTGCCCCAAAGAAAAACAAGAAGAATTCCATATAAATATGGAAAGAAAGGAAACCTTCATTTAAATTCACAAAAGTGTGGGGGTGCCTTGCAAAGGTATTAGTCCCTCTTCCTAAAAGAGTAAGATAGGACCAAAGACAATAGATTGTGTATATTAGGACCTGCTATGAATAGTGGTGCTTATAGGTTTTTAGTAACAAATAAAAAATATCAGATATTCATCCAAATACTATTTTGAAACCAAGGGATGCTGAGTTCTTGAACATATCTTTCCTTATAAACAAAATTTGTATAAATCTTCTGAAACCAGAAAACGGGATAAGAAAGAAGATATCCAAATTCTAGAAACATCTCAAAGAGATAGAATGGATGAAAAGGAAAATGAGGCTGAACCTCGAAAAAGTAAAAGGATAAAGGTATCTAAGACTTTTGGTCCTGATTTTCTCACCTATATGGTTGAAAATGAGCCTCAGACATTCACGGAAGCAATGACTACCCCAGAAGCTTCATTCTAGAAAAAGTAGTGAAATAGATTCCATTATACAAAACCATACATGGGAAAATGTAGATCTTCCACCTGGATGTAAGCCTTTAGGTTCCAAATGGATTTTTAAGAAAAAAATAAAAACAGATGGATATATTGACAAGTACAAAGCAAGACTTGTGGCAAAAGATTTTTGACAACGAGGAGGATTGGACTATTTAGATACCTACTCTCTGGTGAGTCGAATAACCTCTATAAGAATGTTAGTATCCTTGGCATCCTTATATAATTTGGAATAAAACGGTGTTTGGGCACATCGAGCATCGTATCAAATCCCTTACTGCGGCTATCCAGTCTACTCATAACTCTGACTCTCTCCTCAGTCTTACTCTGCAGCTTGAAGAGGCCTATAATCAACAGGAGAGTATCTGGAAGGAAAAATCCAGGGTGGCTAACATTCAATTGGGAGATCGTAACACGAAATTCTTCCACGCCAAAGCCATTGCTCGGAATCGAAAAAATTCTATTACTATGATTAAGAAAGAGGATGGCTCCTGGTGTGATGACCTTTCGGAGATCTCCCAACTTTTCTCCAACAATCTGAAAACCATTTCTAGCTCTAACATGTTGGGGGATCAAAGTAGCATTCTAAATCTTTTCCACTCCCAAATCACGGAATTCCAAAACCTAATCCTCATCACTTCGCTGAATGAAGAGGAGATTCGCACTGCTACTTTCTCCCTCAAACCTGAAGCTGCTCCGGGCCCAGATGGTTTCCCTCCTTCCTTCTTCCAATCGAACTGGGACACGGTCAAAAATGATATTATCTCTATGGTCTCTACCCTCTTCCTTTCCGCTTCTCTCCCTCCGGGCACAAATCATACTCATATCTGCTCCTGCCCAAGTCTAAATCCCCTCAATTCACTTCTGATTTAGACCCATTAGCCTTCTTAATACCACCTATAAAATCATTACCAAAATCCTGGCTAACAGATTCAAAACGACGTTGTCTAGCATCATTTCGCCTTTCCAGGCCGCTTATGTTCCGTGTAGGCAGATTACAGAGAACATTATCATCAGCCAAGAAGTGGCGCACTCTTTCAAATTAAAACGTGGGTCTAAAAGTTTCTTTGCCCTCAAATTGGACATGTAAAAAGCTTTTGACAGAGTAGAATGGTCTTACCTTGAAACTATCATGTCCAAGCTTGGCTACCATCAGTTTTGGATCAAAATGATTCACTCGTGCATCTCCTCTTCTTCGATGGCGGTCTTAATTAATGGTCGCCCGGGTATTTCTTTCAATGTATCTCGGGGTCTGCGGCAAGGAGATTCGCTCTCTCCTTTTCTTTTTACTCTGGCCATGGAAGGTCTCAGTCGGCTGCTGGAAGCTCCAGACAGTCCCTTCAACTTTATTGGGTTCGCCATACCCAGATCCTCCTTTACCATCAAACATCTTCTCTTTGCTGATGACTGTATCATTTTTGGTCCTAACACTCTTGACAATATTACGACCCTTCTCAACATTCTCCATTCTTTTGGTCAGGAATCCGGACAAATAATCAATTACAACAAATCTACCATTTTCTTCACCAAAAACACCCACCCCAAGTTCAAACGTATTATCATCAAGTCCCTTAAAATCCATCAAGCTTCCTCTCTCGATAAATATTTGGGCACCAAGCTCTTTATAGATGCCAAAAAGAAACTTGCTTTCTCCTCGTTGGTTGACCAGATTCAAACTAGACTTTCTAAATGGCAGTCTAATCTCCTTTCTCAAGCTGGTCGTGCCGTTGTGGTTTCCGCAGTGGCGGCGGCCGTTCCCCGATACCAAATGCAATGCTTCGCCATACCCAAAGGCGTTAGCAATTGCATTGAGACTTTACAAAGGTCTTTTTGGTGGGGTAAAAGTAAATCTATTCATACTATTAACTGGTCGAAAATCTGCTGCCCGCGCAAGTTTGGGGGGCTAGGCCTTCGGCTCCCACACCTTGATAATGAAGCTTTCCTGGGCAAACTGTGTTGGCGTCTCCTCAAATTTCCGAATTCTCCCTGGGCCCAACTTCTCAAAGCTAAATATTTCCCTAAAGTCAGTAAACCTTCTACACCCAACCAGCAACACTCCTGGGTGTGGAAGTCTTTGGCAGGTCCTTTAAATGAGATAAATAAGTTTATCTTCTGGGATGTGAACAAGGGTACGAATGTGAACATCTGGAACGACTATTGGATTCCCAACCATAGACCACCAATAATGAACCACAATAATTGTCCTTTTGATTTGGTTGAGAAATTGATCTGTAATCAAAATTGGAATATAGAACTGCTAGACACTTATTTTACCGAGGACATTAGACTAGCGATCCTTAGCATTAATATTCATCCTTATGCGGATGAGTAAAGGCCTGATGAAACCCTACCTAGAAGACTGAAGATCCCACGATCTAGGTTCAAAGGGAAACTGAAGTTATATCCTGACTCGAACATAACACTGAAAGAGAATTTTTCTCTTTCCCATGCCTAGGATGAAATCCGTGTTGTCTGCAATGCAGAGGTAAACCTTACAGCTTTTAATGTATCAGAAAAATTTAGAAAAATAAAATTTTTCTATAAGGAAGGTATAGCAGTGTACCTAAGTAGGAAACACCTATATGTGTGGGAATTAGTGTCGGTTCTATGAGAAGGTCGTATGAGGCTGACTTCTCTAATGCACACACGAAAATTGGAATGTTCATGACCGCGAAGAACAAAACCAAGAACTTAAAACAAGTTAGGAATTAGTTGTGTGTTAATTATATTTGGCTTACAATTACCAGGACTCAGTTCAAGACTAACAGTTCACTGTTGTCCTTGTAGACCTGATAGTTATCATTATGGAAGGTTCAAAGCTTTAAAGTCACATTCATCCGATGCAGTGACACTCTGCGTAAGAACTATTGTCTTTCAGCATTATAGTATAGTAAGATCAGTCAGTTTGTTGTGATGTTTGAACATGTAATAATCACTTGTGTGGGAGATTGTTGGAATCGGTACCTAGCTCAAAAGAAGCTGGACCAGTTTTTCCTCAATTTGATGTACCTATATTCATCAAAATCTTACACAAGACGTCTCGTTGGATTCGTCTCGTCGAGCTCTTGAATTTAGACTCAAATTTTTCCAAATCCGATTTCGTATAAGTGAGTTATTAAAAAATTAGTTTGGTATGGGTACCATTAACTCTAAACCGGGATTTTGAGTTAGTACCACATTTATGATGAAGGAAATGTTTTATTTCCTTATATAGAATCTTCCATATATTTATGTCATGTTGGTTCAAATGGAAAGGTGTCTCGCGTGGTTTTTACCAGCGTGGGGGAATGTGCGTTTAGGGCGCATTGGGCGCTTTAGAGGCGCCCGCACGCACGTTGCACGTACGCATCGTCGTGAGGAACAATTGGAGTCTTTGATTTTACGGTCATAGATTTGATCCGACGGTCAGGATGATTGGAGCCTTTAAGATAGATCCGTTGATGATCTAACGGTGGGCGTTCAAGGCGCGAGATCTTGATTGATCTGTTGAGATCTGACGGTCAAGATGGCACCCGAAAACCAACAGTCAAATATGACTGTTCGGAAGCATCCATTCGTCTATAGGCACCTGTCTGGAGTTTCACCAAGACTTCTATATAGTACCAAACAGAATCCAGCAAACAAAACACGAAATCTAGCATTCAAAGTTAAGAGCATTTTAGAGGGTAAGTAGTCACTTGCATCTGGTTCTTACTGCTTCTTTGAAATTCGCACGCTTTCAGAAAAACGGAGTACTCTTAGTCGTCATCCTGAAAGGTATAGCCGTTGTATCCTGGGAGACAAAGATCTGACTGGTTTTAGTACTAATACCAGGGTGTTCACTGTCTTAAGGAAAGAGACAACTCGACTCGGCTTTCTCTCTCTAACCTTCTAATCAATTTCTGTTTTAAATTATAGTAGCTTTCTTTTTAATCTGTTTTAAATTATAGTAATATTTTTAGACTTAGAGTTATCTCTGAATTTATTTCAGAAAGACACTCTAAAGTGTATCCCTGTTTTTTATTAAAATAGGAAGATCGGATTCTTGGTTTTTCATAATACCAAAGAAACAACAATTGGAGATGAAGAAAACGCAGAACTCAAAAGTATATAGTCATCCCGATAGACAGTCAAATTTCATTCACGAATAGGGAAAGAGAGAATAGGAAGTGAAGCAATCAAATTTATAGGCGATTGTGGGTCAGAGAATGATAATAAAAATGCAAAATCGTCAAAAATTTCAGAAGATGCAATGGTATCCGCAAAGATTGGTTCATTGGATTTAGATCAAAATCAGAGACAACGAGAAAGTGCACCGAGGACGGGTTTTAGGAAGCATCCAATTGAGAAAGAGTCGGAACCGGAGGAGAATACTCGATAGCGTCATCCAAGATCGAGAGATTGCAAGGTGCATAAGTGCGTGATTGTAAAGAATCAACAGAGACAAAAGAATATCGGAAAGTATCTCCATAGAAATAACTTTTTGCTCCCGTTTAGCTTTAATGCCTCTTGGGAATAGACTGGGCTCCTAATGCTTAACTCTTTGAAAATGAAGTTGATTATAATGGTTGAGTTCTCTTTTTGCTCTCTTCTTATTTGATTCTTGAAAACAGTCTCTTTTTATTTGATTTGTGTCACATATCTAATAAATAACTTTTTCATGTCACTTTATAAAATGATTAAATGAGTGTGAATGCAAAACGTCTCAAACCTTTGACTTTGAAGTTAGAAATATAGTTCTCAGTCACTCTAGCAGAGAGTCTGTGGCTCTTTAATTAGTAGTGATAGCGTTTTAGTAGAATACCCGTGGCTAAATTCAAACTCCTATAGCTATAAGATAGAAATAAACAGAATACAATATCTTTCATTTGACATTATCACTCATTTTACTAAGAATTAAGTAGTACAATGTCATTCATAGTTAAATATGTGAAAATATTCCCGTCGACTGGAATAGAGAGTCTAGGTACTGGCTCTGCATTTCTCGAGGCATGGACCAAGACAAGTTATATTATCTGCAAGAAATGAACAATTGTGGCAACACCAAGAAGTTAATAAGAGCATTACATATGAATGGAAACCATGTCTACCGATCGCTATCCATAAAAAATCTAGATAGACAACCCTAAGGACTTGTACATTTTAAAAGCCTTAAGTGGGCTCTCTTTGGTCATTCCAATTGAATGGGTCAGACGATTTCGAAGTCTAGCACTTTTTATTGCCTTTATCTAGGCGGAAAATGTTAGAATTTCATTTACATGAAAGTGTGTGAATGTTAAGACCTTGTCAAATCTGAACTTATAATATTTTTCTTTCACATAAATAGAAGCGCTAGTGTACAGACTTTGACAACATTTATAGACGTACAAACTCACCTCTGTGGGTGGTTTACAAATCTCCCTAAAACCAACTATTCTACAAAATTCAATGTTCAGTTAGGTACCTTTACATTTGTCAATGCATTGTTGTATACAATCCTGTGCTGAGATGTGTTGAATAAACATGGCTATCACTACAAGTACTGTCATGAAGATTGCTACTTTATTCATCATTTTCCTCTCACTTTAGAATAATATATCAAGACTTCTAACTTAGTTTTTTTTTTTGTTGAACTCTTCTAACTTAGTTTTTCTCTCTAAACTTCTATCATGTAGACCAATTTTTAGGCTCTATGTCGAAATTGTAAATCGGAGAAATACTTTTCAAGGAAACAAAATCAAATAGATTTTCTTGAATAAAAAAAATCATTCAGATTTAATATTATATTTTCTATATAGTGTTTCCCTAGTTAAGGTCATTAAACTATTTTCATGTTTAACATATAAATGTTCAACCAGTGCAAGATTTGTTAGTTAAAATGGGAAGATTAATGGCAATGCCGTCAGGGCAAATTAATTTTAGAAACCGTTTCTAAAAAAAATTATAATCGATTTTAGGCGACAAGAGTAAGAGATTATAGATGATGCCATGGAAAATATAATATATACAGTTTGTAGGATAATGAACCACGTGTGAACCAACAATAGACAAGATCGGCCCTGACACTTTGGTGGCCCGAATCGACTTTTTAAAATTTGGCCCTCACAAGAACTTGAGCCATTTTAACAAAAAAAAAAAAGCTTGAGCAAAATTGTTTTCCAAAAAAATATTTCACAATAAATACAAATTATCAAGGGAGAATTAGTATTTTACGAGAATCAGTTGGTGGTGTAAGATTTCTCACTTGTGAAACTTCAATTTTATTCAATCACTTGTAATCTTTCTTAGTTACAATCTTATTTATACTAAGTACAATTAGAGAGAGAGAAACAGAATTAGGTATTAGTGTAACTAACTAATTCTGATTCTGTTATTCACACAGGTGGAGTGCCTATAGACACGGTGCAGTCTGCCTTGACTTCTGACTTCTGTTGACTTCTCAGTCTCCCTTGACCTATGACTTCTGTTGACTCCTTTGACTCTAATACACCGAAACCCTAAATGTATCTCTTATTCTTCTTTCCTCTTTTCTCTTCTTCTCTGCCGAGAAACCCTAGCCACCGAGTGTGTTCCAACATCCCCCCTCAAACCGATGGGGTTGATGTGTAGAGAAACTCCATTAGTTTGCTGCGAAGATGATGAAACAGATCAAGGGATAAACCCTTGGTGAAGATGTCGGCTAACTGCTCTTTGGTTGAGATGTGATGAACCACCACAACTCCAGTGGTTACCAAATCACGAACATAATGAAAATCGACTTCTATGTGTTTGGTTCGAGCATGGAACACTAGGTTCGAGGCGAGAGACTTCGCACTGACGTTATCACAGTAGAGCACAAAAGGGCGATTCATCGAACAGTGAAGTTCATCAAGAAGGTAAGATAACCAAATCATCTCAGTTGCTGTTGTCGAAAGGGATTTATATTCGGCTTCTGTAGACGACTTTGCTACTGTTGCCTGCTTTTTTGAACTCCATGAAATGAGACTCGAACCAAGGAAGACACAATACCCTCCTGTGGACTTCCTCGAGTCTGGACAACCAGCCCAGTCTGAATCTGAGTAGGCTGTTAGGGTAGTAATATCACCTGCTGACAGTCGAATACCTGAGCCAATAGACCCCTTCAAGTATCTTAAGATTTTCTTCACAATACTCATATGAATTTCTGATGGTTTATACATGAATTGTGCTGCATAATTGACTGCAAAGGAGATGTCTGGGCGAGTCAAAGTGAGGTATTGGAGGCCCCCTACTAAGCTTCTATATTCTGTTGGATATGATAGTTCAATACCATCAAGGATAGAAACTCTCTGTCCACTGGAAACTGGTAACTTTGAAGGTTTGGAATCCAGTAACTTTGCTCTATTAAGAAGCTCCAAGGTATATTTATTTTGTGTAAGTAGCATACTGTTTGGAGACTTGTCATAAGAGACCTCTATGCCTAAGAAAAATGCCAGAGACCCCAAGTCTTTCATCTTAAAGGCTGAGCATAAATCAGCAATGAGCTTTGATAGGATAGATTGAGAACTCCCAGTGAGGATTATGTCATCTACATATAAGAGAAGTACCACTGTGTCTGATTTTACATGATAGACAAACATTGAGTGATCAGTGGTACTCTTCTGAAATCCATATTCAACCAAGAAGGTAGCAAATTTGTGAAACCAAGCTCTAGGAGCCTGTTTAAGGCCATAAAGAGCTTTGTGCAGATGACACACATAATTTTCCTTTTGGGGTTGAACAAACCCTGGTGGATGCACCATATACACTGCCTCTTCTAATTGTCCATGAAGGAAAGCATTTGATACATCCAGTTGTCTGATTTACCAAGATTTTGTGACTGTTATTGTAAGAACCAATCTGATGGTGTTTACCTTGACTACTGGCCTGAATGTCTCAGAGTAGTCAATGCCCTCTTGTTGATGGAACCCCTTGGAAACAAGCCTTGCCTTGTACCTCTCAATTGAGCCATCACTCTTTTGTTTTAACTTGTAGACCCATTTGCATCCAAAGATGTTCATGTTGTTGTTGAAAGGTACTAAAGACCATGTCTTATTGAGTTGTAGTGCTTGAAATTCATCTTCCATTGCTTTGCACCACTCAATACTCTTTGCTGCCTCTTTATAAGTTGTGGGTTCAGTGGGAAGTTGAAGTATAGATAGATATGCAACATCCAAAGTGTGAGGTGATGTGAAATGGGCCACAAAGTCAGCTGGAAGCTGCTTAGGTCTGACAATGCCATTTCTGCCTCTAGTGACCACCTGTTCTGATTGGAAAGGTTGTAATGGTACTTGTGTGATAGCTGGTGGGCTAGTATTATGACTAGATGTCCCTATCTCATGAGAAGTCATGCATCCTGACCCTGAACTAGCTGGTGGACTAGTAACATTACTAGGTGTACCTAGTTCAGGCCTAAAGGAATGAGGTGGATCTATAGATGGTAGAGGCAATGAAATAGGTGGTTCCACAATTTGATCACACCTAGACTGTTTGTTAGTGATGTTAGCATAAGGAAAGTGGCTCTCATCAAAACTTACATGTCTAGACACATATAGTCTTCTTGTTATAGGGTCATAGCATCTATACCCCTTATGCTCATGACTGTAACCTAAGAAGACACATTGTACACTTTTGGGGCTAAGTTTGTCTTTTCTGAGTTCACCTAGATGTGGATAGCATGCACATCCAAAAATTCTAAGGTTTGTATAATCAGGAGGTATATGAAATAATATCTCAAATGGTGTAAGACCCTGAAGTGTGGGAGTAGGAAGTCTGTTTATAATAAAGACTGCAGTGCTAAAAGCATCAAACCATAGATTTTTTGGTAAGGAGCAATGAAACGATAATGTATTACCCAATTCTGTGATATGTCTATGTTTCCTTTCTGCCTTTCCATTTTGCTGTGGAGTGTAAGGACAAGAGCTCCTGAAAGTGATACCATGTTTGTCTAGAAAGGCTCTAAAGTCTCCTTTCTGTAATTCTGGTGCCCCATCTGATTGGAAGTACACTATTTTTTCTTTGAGTAGATTCTCTGTTGTTGCTTTAAAATGGGTAAAGCACTTTATGCTATCTGATCTCACTTTCATTGCATATATCCATGCATATTTGCTGTAATCATCTAGAAATAAGATATAGTATCTTGCTCCATGAGGTGTTTGAATGGGAGCTGGTTCCCATATATCACAGTGTATCATATGTAGTGGATGATTGGTTGTGCTAGAAGATGATGTGAAGGGTAAGCATCTGCTCTTTCCCAATTCACAAGATTTGCAGAAAGGTTTATCATTTATATTGGATACTATGATCTTATGTTCTTGATGAAGTTGTCTAATAGTTCCACTGTGTGAATGCCCAAGTCTAGCATGCCATATATCATAATTTGTAGTTATCTTGGTGACATGTGCAGCTGTGATGTCTTGTGATGATCTCACACATTGTGCCTCTATAGGGTATAAATTGTTTCTCATTGGTCCTTCTGCTAAGGTTTGTTTGGACCAAATGTCTTTTATTTTGTAACCCCAAGGCATAAACTCTACTGAACATGAGTTATCTTTGGTGAACTTGGATATAGACAGTAGGTTCCTTTTCAAATTTGGGACACATAGAACATTTCCCAAGTCAAAAACATATGTGGATGTTAGGAGAGTGGATGTACCTGTGCTGGCAATAGGTAGAAAGTTTCCACTCCCAACCATTACTGCTTCTGTACCACTATAAGGTTGAGAACCCTTTAAATTGTCTGCAGAATGTGTCATGTGGCTGCTGGCTCCTGTATCCGCCAGCCATGATGAGTCTTTCCCTTGTATAGGACTGATTATAGCATGACATTCTTCATTGTTTACTTCTTGTTCTTTTTCTGTCATGATTGCAGTGTAACATTCATGAAACTTATCTTCATTACATTCATTTCCCTCATATATTTCAGCATTATTGCATTCTAGTAATGGTTCTTCATCATAAAGATAAGTTTCATCATTTGGATCCTCAACTGTTTGATCTTGGTGTTCCTTTGGACTTTGGGATTCAGTGTGATATCCAGCAGGGTTCATGGGTCTGTTTGGTTTGTACCTAAAGAAGCAAACTCCTGCTGAGTGTCCCCACCTCTTGCATATACCACAAGGTACTGTGGTAAAGTCAAAATCTTCTGCCTTCTGGTTCTTGGTTTGTGAATTGTTTGCTGGCACATTGGAGTATGACCCTTCTCTTCTTTGAGGAGGTTGAGTTCTATAATAAGTGGGTGATGGTCTACATTTCCTCTCTGATATGACTTTTGGATTGTTCTTTTGGTATAGTATGCTTCTGCATCTTGTTCTTTGGTATGTAGCCACTGCTCATGTTGAATTAGCCTAGACTTGAGTTGTGCTAATGTCAGTTGTTCATTGTTGGCTCGAATTGCTATTATGAACTGATCATAATCTGAATCAAGGCCTTGTAAGGCCATCCTGACCAGCTCTGAGTCACTGACTCTATCATTCACTGACATCAATGAGTCTGATGTCTGTTTCAATTATCTTAGATAATCTGCAACAGAATTGTTTCCTTTCTTGATATTTTGCAGTTTCTTTCTTAATTGGTCTTTTCTTGATTCAAGACCCTCATTGTTGGTAATCTCAAGGTAATCCCAAATTTCTTTTGCAGTCTTTAATCCATAAGTATCATAGTAAATGGATTTAGATAGTGTACTTTTGAGATAAGACCTCACAAAACTCTCTTTTGATCTCCAAGCTTGAAATTCTGGATTTACTTGTTCTACTCCTTGTATGAATTTCAATTGTGATGGTTCCTCAACAGAACCAGTAACAAAACCTAGTAACTCATAGGTACTTAACATATTCTCTATTTGGTCTCTCCACATGAGATAATTGGTGTCATCCAATTTCTCAGTAATGAAATTTGTGACTGAAGAAATGGGTGGAAGAGTACATGTGTGTGTATTTGCGGAAGCCATGAAATGATGATGATGATTGCTGGTGTCAAGTCTGAAAAAACAATAAGTGATACTGTTCTTTTTCTTTCTTTAAATCTTTCCTTTTAATCTTGATGATTCTTTTCCTTTCCTTGAATCTTTTCCTTTTAATCTTGATGATTCTTTCTTTGAATTTTGATATAATCCTTCTTTGTGTTAATCTTGATCTTCTTTGTTTGTTGATTTTGATTTTATGAGATGTTGATGTTGATTTTGGGAGATTGCTTTTCAAGTTTCAAGAGGAGAAACCCTAATGATCTAACACAGGCTCTGGTACCATGTAAGATTTCTCACTTGTGAAACTTCAATTTTATTCAATCACTTGTAATCATTCTTAATTACAATCTTATTTATACTAAGTACAATTAGAGAGAGAGAGAGAAACAGAATTAGGTATTAGTGTAACTAACTTATTCTGATTCTGTTATTCACACAGGTGGAGTGCCTATAGACACGGTGCAGTCTGCCTTGACTTCTGACTTCTGTTGACTTCTCAGTCTCCCTTGACCTATGACTTCTGTTGACTCCTTTGACTCTAATAAACCGAAACCCTAAATGTATCTCTTATTCTTCTTTCCTCTTTTCTCTTCTTCTCTGCCGAGAAACCCTAGCCACCGAGTGTGTTCCAACATCCCCACTCAAACCGATGGGGTTGATGTGTAGAGAAACTCCATTAGTTTGCTGCGAAGATGATGAAACAGATCAAGGGATAAACCCTTGGTGAAGATGTCGGCTAACTGCTCTTTGGTTGAGATGTGATGAACCACCACAACTCCAGTGGTTACCAAATCACGAACATAATGAAAATTATAAGAGGCAGAGAAGGGGCCGTCAATGGTAGTTTTCTCGTGTTTTCACACATGCTGCTGATAGGAGATGAACTACTTAACCAAATCCATCCAAATGAGGGTGTTCTCTGACTAAACAAAATATTGAGTTGAACCCTTCGTATCTCAGAGTATTTAAAGATTCGAGACAAAACCCCAAATAATAAGGGGGATGGGTTTTAGGTCCAAAATCACAGAGTCCGTGGGTTTAGAGCCCAAAGATTTATTAAATAGAAAATAACTCCATTAGGAGTAATTTATATGTCTAACCTCTCTTCTCTACTTCTACCTAACCCATCCTAAGTTAAACAAAATTACCCTTATTAGAAGATAGAAATAATCTTTTCAGCTTCAAGAAAATAATTCCTCAATAAGAAGTTTCTATCTCTACAAAGAGTTGCCTTTTCAATTTAAAAGAATGTTTCCTTAATCTTTTGACCAAAAGAAAATCGATCATAACTCTTTCTTATTTAGTTCACCGAGAGAAAACCAAGAGAAACCGCAGAGAAAACTCATCTAAGCTTTTTAGTCTTCACCTGGAGAAAACCTAGAAGAACATGATGCTCAATGAATTAAATTTCTTCTTTACCATATTCTCGTCTTTTTTTTCAACGATAGATTGTTGAACCGTGCATAGTTTTGTTGTTCTTATTCTTAAAGTTAGGACATCAATCTTTTTCTTAAAAAAATCCTTTGGATCATGTCTCACTGTTTTTCTCCTATAATCTTGTTTTCTACAAAAAAATTACATTAAATGTAATTATATATTTTGTAAATTTTTTGTATATTCTCATATCATTTTCTTGATTCTATGAACATATTTACGTTTTATATTTTTCCAACTTACCCAGAAAATCATTTACGTTTTGTAATTTTGAATGAGCGAGTTTGTTTTTTAGTCCGCAACACCCTCAAATTTCTTGTAACACTTCTTTGATTTTGCATAAATTGTTGAGATGTTACCAACATCTTCTACACGTACTCTAAAAAAATAACATATTTTAAAAACATAACAACGTTACTCTCAAAATGACTTTATCGGCAATAGAACTTTACAGATTTTTCGCGAAGTTTTAAATTTTGGTTCTTTTTACGTTTTTATATTTTATCATTCCATGAACTACAAGCACTTGTTTGAACATTAATTTATTTTACAAATTTAAGGACGAGATTGTGGTTGTACATATGTGATTTTGCACGTGAATGAACTTTTGTTCGAATATAACTATAAGCATTTTTCACACGGGATGTTAGCCAAAGATTTAACAATACAATTGCAAAAGAAGAGGGTTGAATTAACTTGGTTGTTACTGGATGAATTAAATGATAAATGACAAAAAATCTTTAAGTTATTGGTTCTTGTAATGGATTATGTTGTAATAGATTTCTCTTAATTTTAATAACTTTAAGTTTTAGTTCAAATATCGTTAAATACGGTAAAAATGTTGAGAGTTAATGGAAAATGCTAGAAGATCTCACAGAAATGCTAGAAATACCACAAAGATGTCGACAGTATCTTTGAGTATATCCACATAATGTTTGGCCTACATGGGTGAAGATGGGACCACATGACTCTTTCTAGTTATTCTCCATTTCATATAAGAGATTGTAGAATTTTGTTCACTAACGTTTGTTTCATGATCGGGTAACTTCTGCATTTACATAACAAATAAACATTGAATGGTACGAAAATATCGATTTAAAAGAATAAAAATGTAAACTTTGCGGGAAATTTATATACTTATATTGTAGTTAAATCCAACTTATTTATGTTTGTAAAAATATACTGAATTTTTTAGAGTTTAGAAGATGTTGGTAGAGTTGTCAAAATTTATGCAAAAACTTAACAACGCATATTATGTTGATAGAACTAATAAAATGCTAAAATAATATTGAAAGGATACCCATCTCCATTGCAACCAACAATCACCCTATATCGGTCATTCTTTATAATCTTTATAGTTTTTTTACGTACTGATAGAGTAATGACCGAGAGCATCTCGGAAGGCTTGAACCCCACCCTCAAACTCTTTACGTGGATGGACATTAGACCTCATGCATCTACTTTAGTTTTTTTTCATTTAAGGTAACAACCACAAGAAGTTGCATCACTGAAATCCATTCAGTGATTAAATAAGTCCATAAAAATGTAAAAGCATTACGTGTAATAAGAATAAAGAAAATTCTAGAAAAATGGTTTCCCCTAATTTGGTTAATATAATGTAAGTAAGTTAGAAAACATATAATACATTTAATATATTGTTGTTACGTCGATTCATTACCTAAGTTCTTTTAAAAACTCAGAAGTATTTCTGAGTGTAAGTATATAATTGTGTTTTAAAATCAATAAAATTCTAGAATTTTATTTTTTAAAATTCGGTTATACCTAAGAATGTTGTTAGAATCAAGAAGATGCTAGACAAATAATTAAACTCTTACTCACATACTCTAATTAATTCGGAACATATGTTACGCATATTATGCTAATAGAATCAATAAAATATTAAAAAAATATTGAAAATGTCAACAAAATGAGTTACATTTAAGTATGTTGTTAGAATTAAATAAATGTCTTAAGAAGATTCAACACATATATAGTTTTGATAATGATTTCCAAGACAAAATAATTTGTAGAGATAGGAATATTGTCAGAACATAGAGGGACAGAGAAGGAAATCTCATTTTTGGGACTAGGAATTTTTTTTTTCAAAACCGACAACGGTGTGGTTGTGCTATGGAGGTTTTTAATCAGGATTGGCGTAAGCCCGACGGGATTGACCGCGCCCGCAGGGCGCAGGAGATACCTTGTATTATAGAAACGGAATGGTGTTTTTTGAAGTAGGCCATTGATTAATGTCTTGGATATTCACGCCCTTCTGATTATAATCTGTAGTTTCTTGATTTCATGATTCGAATTGCGTGATTAGGAGATACATATGAATTTTGAATTCGAGAAATAATAACCAAAATTTAAATAGGTTGTAACTAACCAACCCACGAATCTCTCATCTTTTATCAACAATTGTCAACAACCACCCACTAAACTCTCTTCCTTCTTACTTTTTACTTATTCTGACACACGATTATCTCCCTTATATCTATCTAAACTCCCTTAAATTGTTCTATGGAATTACTACATTCTCTTCTTCTTGTTCTTGGTTGTCTTAGGTTTCTTCTTCTGTTATTGTTTTTCATTACAATTTTTTCTTGCTTTCTTTTTTAGTTTCATTTTAGATTGTCTCACATCCATGAAGGTTTAGCCAAAAGGGGTGCGGTAGACATTTAGTATATATATATACTAGGTATCTCCCGCGCCCTCAGGACGCGGTCAATCCCGTTGAGATTACATCAGTCGTGGTCGAAAACTTTCATTGTACAAGCATAGTGGGTTAAAGCATTCGCTCAGATGCACGTACTACGTTGTCTACGTAAATTGTCGTCTGATGTCACACAGGCCGAGCGAAAACCTAGACGTGATAGCAATTTTTTTTGCCTATTTTAATATTATGTGGGGATTGCACGTCTAAGTTTTCGCCCGTCCGTGTGACTTCAGACGACGATTTACGTAGACAACGTAGTACGTGCATCCGAGCGAACGCTTGAACCCACCGTGCTTGTACAAAGAAAATTTTCGACCACGACTCCCGTAACCCCGACGGGATTTGCGCCTATACGTGAGTCGCCAAACCTATGTGCTAATCATATTGGGTCGACATCATTTGCGCCTATACGTGAGTCGCCAAGTAAACTTTTTTTTTTTACGCTAGAAACAGTTGTTGTATTTTACGCCTTTTCCAATTTTTGAGTTGGACCTTTTTCCTCTCCAAAGGTAAAGTATGTGAGGTTGTTGTTTATTTGTTGTAGTATAAATTTGACACAGTAGTAAAATTGTCAACGTCAAACTTAAAATTAATTGGACATAGGCAATGAAACTTTTCAACTCAATTATTTTTCGAATTTTTGGGTGTATGGCCCAAAAAATAGGCCCTAATAGGACTTTTAGTCCTCTCTAATCCCATAAAGGGTATAAAAACCAAAATAATATTACAAATAGATATCTGGTCCATTTGGTTCAATCTAGAGAGAAAACACAAATCCCGAGAATAACTATTAAATATTAATACCTAGACTAACCTTTCTTAAATATAAAAACAGTTATAAGATCAAAATCACCAAATATATTTTCCATTTTTATCTCCCTGTTTCTCTCTCCAATCACGTTTTTATATTAAGAAACCGTGATCTTCTCATAATCAGTAAGTTTTCTAACCGAAACTTTATTGTCTCTGCACTCTCTCTCTCTCTCTCTCTTCATCTGATTCGAAAGTAAATCCTCCATTAAATCAGACACCTTGATTCATATTCTTTTGATTTGCTGAAATCAAATCACCATTGTTAATCAGGTAAAACATTAATCAAGTTATTAGTTTTGTGATTTTGTTTTATTTTATGATAATTGATTATCTCTCTACACCTTAATCTACTGAAAATCTTCCATTAAAGCAAAGAAATTTGTGTTTAATATTCATTAGAGATATTCAAAAACAGTTTCTTAACATTGTTAAACAGGTTAACAATCATCTTCTTAAATGATTCTGTTTCAAATGAATATGAAATTCTTGTCTTTCTCTCTCTAAAAATTTATTGAATGATATATATTTTGATGAGACAATCCTTCATGACTGATTCTTACAAATTCAGTATCGAATTTCTCTCTGTATCATCTAATCAAATCTTCATCATTATGTAGTATTTTCTCTCTCTAAGATTCATAACCGATTTTATTATGTTAATGTTAAATCCGTCTTTACTGAAGATAATGCGATTAAGAAGTGTTTGTATCTATGTATTTTGTTACTTTTTAGTAGTTTTAGGTTACAGATTTTTAGTTCATTTCTTTAAATCTTCATCAAGGTTTCCGTACAATTTTTGATGCAGAGAAGATCTCGTAAGATTTGCTATAACTGAATGCAAACGATATATAATTTAACATAAATTACGGATCGTTTACAATAAATTACATATCATTTTTTATCCAGAGTAGATCTAGTACGATTTGGTTGTAACAGAATGTAAACGATATATAATTTACACGACATTACATGATGTTTACTGAACATAACACATACATAACGCAGACGTCTTTTGTACGATGTTTTTATAACAGAATGTAAAATATATGTATTTTGTTACAAATTATACATACTTTATAAATAATATCAAAAACATCTTATAAATCTGCATAAATTAAATATAATTTATTCAACATTACGCGTACTTTTTTCACAAAACAGTTGCCGTTTATAGTACAATAAATGTTCCAAAAATTATATGTAATTTATTGCACATTATACATATTTTTTCACATAACAGTGACCTTGTGATTCGAACTAACGTTATATTTGTCTCCTAACACATTATGAAGTTTAACAAACAGTATGCATAATTTATTCCATTATACATGTCGTTTCTAGTAAATTGTTTGTTTTGTTAACAAATGTATATGTTTTCTTTTTGCAGTTTTGTTGTTACTTATGAAATTTGCTACTGAAGTTGGTCATTTGTTTCCTGGTGGTGCAAAATCATTTGGATATGTTCTTCAACAATATAGTGTAAATGTTGTTTGTCCTGCTCAAGACTACATATGTTCTTCGACAATATAGTGTAAACGATTTTTTGATAACAGAATGTAAACGATGTGTAATGTAAAGAAATTATGTGTTATGTAATAGAAATTATGTGTAATTTACTGAACAAGACCCAAATACATTTGATAAATTACGTTGTATACTTGACTAATGATGGTTTATTCGTCATAAATAATACATAATTTACGTATTTGTTTCATAATTTGTATTCGATTTGTATTTATGTATGAGTAAAACCGAAAACAAATGCTGCTTTAATGTTCCCAGAAAAATATACTATTTCCAAAGCTGAAAGTTAAGTGAGAGAAAGTGATATATATGTTTTGTATATTAACCCCCGAATCACGCTAAATTGATCCTAGATTAATTCAGATAATAGGAAAGAGAAAATTTGATTTCCAAATCTGTTTAGAGGAGAGAGAAATTATGATTTGTTTCTATCTTTTTTTTCTAATAAATCTCCATATTTTTGGCTAATAAATCTCCATATTAAATCTGTAAAGAAGAGAGAGAAAATTGATTTGGGAAAGTTTAGATTTTGTTTCTAAACAGATTATAGAAGAGAGAGAAATTTTCGTGAGAATCTAACCGTTTTTTCCTAAATTTATCCTAAAATCAAGGTACATTAAACCGTTTGAAATTTTTGTGCGGCCCCACACATTAAAATCCCGTGAAAAACGACTGGGACATGGAAGGAATTATGTAATATATATTAAGGGTTTTTAGTCCCAAGAGCAAAAGGACTAAAAATCCATTTTTGGGGAAGATTGGACCCTAAACCCTTTTTGAACATTATTTTGGGCCATATACCCACGGACCCTTATTTTTCTCTTACCCTCACTTAGCCTATGTCATGAAGTCTTGTGACACTTTGACTTGGGTTGCGCATACAATAATAATAATAATAAATTAGTAAGGGAAATAATTTATTTTAGATCACATAATTCATACAATGACAAATTAAGCAATCAAGACACCCATTTACTAGCTACCATCTTCATCCCATAAGTTAAAAACGACTCTCATAATGTTAGAGGCATTTTGCAAGGCATGCAGCAAGACACTCCCCCAGTGCTGCAAGTCATGGAATTTGAAGTTAGTGTTATCATCAAATATAAAAGTTCTACTTTAACAACCAAATTTTGTACAAACATTTCTACAACCTTTAAGAAAGATTAATTTATCTTTATTATACAACTTAAAATATTTCATATATACACATTTTATCTTTTGTGTCGAAAAGACACAAAACTTAACGTGATATATATAGGAACTAGGAAGAGAGTGAATGGACAAGATGGGTTTACCTGAACCGTGGGGAGCACATCTCCTAGCGCAAGCTAGGATACAAAATGGGACTTGTGCCGAAGCTTGTTGGCTAAACATGCCTAGCATAACAAGCACTACCATGACCAACATAATCACATTCCTCATCTGTTTAACAATTTTAGCTTCCATATCTTCGTACAAACAAAACACCAAATCAATCTTCTTTGGCTTTTCTGTACTATTATATTTCCTTCTCTAAACTTTGATGTGACCTTATTTATAGGAACCAAATCCCCCATATTTTATCTACTTAAAATAAAATCTAAAAGATTTGTGACATAACATGTACGAACATATGTCATAAAATCGGTCAAAGTTCCATTGTTGGGGGATGGATTTCCTTAATAAACCATGATAACCAATTGACAAAGAATCCAAAAGATTTTGTGGATGACATTGGAAGTCATATTAAATGTAGAATCTTACATTTTCTAAGAGAATTTTTTCAGCTAAAACTTTTAAATATAAAAGAATTCATGGTGTGTTTGGATGACGGAATCATGAATCCGCGGATTCATGAGTCGAAGTAATAATTTTTGGTTTGTTTGGCAACTAATAAGAATCCTATGGTTTATTTTTATTGAGTTATTTCCCTAATAGCCCCCAACTTTGTGACCGGTTTCCTACCTAGCCCTCTACTTTATCAAAAATACCCAGATGACCTCTTTTTTCAGTTACCGTTATAACAGCGTTAACTAGTCATCACCTCGCTCTCATCCAACTCATCGCCTCTCTCTGCCACCTCATCTTCTCGCCACCTCATCATCTTCATCAGCAAAGGTTGTCGGCCGGCCAATTTTCGGCTGACGACCTTCAAACATTAAAAAAAAAACTTAAAACTCTCCTCGCTCTCTCTAAGAAATTGTTTCTTTTTAAAAACTCTCCCCTAAAGTTGTTCCTGATGAGAAGAATCTTAAAATTTATGGATCAACTAATTTGTTGAAGTTGATTAAGATATCATTCTATATTTTGATTCTGACTGTGATTGAGTCTCACTAGGTATTAAATTTGCACAAAGGTATTCCTCTTATTTTTTTTAGTAATCGGTTCAATCATAGAAGATGAAGACGCCTAAATTGATGGATCTTTATGTGCCTAGGGAATATATGTGGTGGATCTGTATGTGGGGTTGATGGATGGTGATCTGTTTGAGATGAATCCATTGCTAGAAGACCATGAGGTCTTGTTACTTTCCCCCAAATACATCTATAATGAGATCCATTTGTCTTAACACTAGCTTTATAAACATCTTCTTTTGTGTTTACTCCTTGGATTTGGATCAATGAAGTATTTTAATATTAATTTGATCTCGACCTAATTTAACAACACAAACCCTAAATAAGTTTCATTGAAACATGAATCAAGAAACACAAATGTTTAATGAGAACAGGAGAGAGAAGAGAGAGGAAGAAGAGGAGACAGAAAAAAAATTCTTGAAGAATCTTCAAGATCGGAGCGGGCGTTGGTTACGAATCAAAAACACTCCCATCAGATTTAACAGGTAAAAATTCAAACTCAAGATTTGATGATGCTACCGAGAAGTTTCCTAAAACAGATTATAAATGGGTTTTCATCTGATATTGAATCTTACTCAATTCCCAAGGCCACCGCTTTGGGGAAAGCAGAAAAATTTCCGGGGAGGACGGTGCAAAGCTAAAGAAGCGCAAACCAAACACACCACAGAAGTCGCCGGCGCGGATGTTGCCGGCCGTCGCCGGCGACTTCATCATCTTCTCTCTCCCCCTTTCTTTCATGGGGTTTCCAAAAATTGAATCAATTTGATGAATAACAGAGCACCCATGTCTAGTTTCTTGGTGAAAGAAGATTAGAATCTTTCTTTCTCTATAAATTAAAGAAATGGGTATGTGAAATTGAAAGACATTATTGTGAAATCTTACCAGTATTAGAGAAAAACCAGCGAGTAATAGCACAAAGAACAAGAACTTAAGGAATAACATGAACAACATTTTCAGCAAATTTGATACGTAATCTTTCCTTCCCATATCTGAAAGTGGATCATAAATGGGTAATTCATTATCTATTGTTCTTAGATTTGGTGATGTTTTTGAAGATGGTGATGATGAATGGATAAAGAATTCCTCTGATGCTCTAGATGTGCTTGCTGATCCGTGCATTTTCTGAGGAAGAAAGAAGAGAGTAATTTCAAGAAAGATACCCCAGAAACTAGAGAGAGAAACTAGAGCGTAATGGAACTATGGAACTTTGGAAGTTTGAAAGGGGGTTGGAATGGACGAAGAGAGAGAGAGAGGGATGGAGAGAGAGAGGGAGAAAGGGACGAAGAGAGAGCGGGAGAAAGGGACGAAGAGAGAGGGTCGCCGGTGTTAATGGTAGAAGGCGCCGGGATCCGGTGGAGGTCGCCAGAGTTCTAGTTGAAGTAGAAGAGAAGAAGAAAAAATAAAAAACTGAAAGGGTGATGTTTGGAGGAAACAAAAAAAGTTTGTTTCCACCCAAAATTTATTGCCCCGAAAACTTTGCTGATTTCCCCAAAACACTGGCCATTCCCAAAGGGCTTTCTAAAGATACTATTAGGTTCATTTCTTCAATTAAAGAGGAACCATAATGGATGCTTGAATTTAGGTTAAAGTCGTATGAGAAATTAATGTAAATGGTCAGATACTCAGATAATGTTTACCCACCCATTAATTTCCAAGATATGTGTTATTATTCAGAACCAAAGAATAAACCCAAGTTGAAAAACTTAGATGAAGCTGATCCTGAGCTTCTCAAGTACTTTGAGAGATTAGGGATTCCATTGACTGAACAAAATCGTTTATCTAATGTTGTTGTTGATGATGTATTTGACAGTGTTTCAATTGCAACAACTGAGAGGAAAACCCTAGAGGCAAAAGGTGTAATCTTTTGTTCAAAATCTGAAGCAATTAGAGAATACCCAGATTTAGTATAGAAATATTTAGGTAAAATTGTTCCTCTTGAAGATAATTATTATGCTGCTTTAAACTCTGTTGTAGTTAGTGATGGGTCATTTTGTTATATCTAGGAGGGTTGAGGGTTTGAGGTCGCAAGCTGGAAGAGAAAGGAAGAGACAGAGAACATGGAGGAACAGAGAGAACAGGAGAGAGAAGAGAGATATTATTTTTTTTTTACTAATTAAAGTTCGCCGGTCGAAAAATTGGTCGGACGGCGACCTTCGTCGGTGAAGACGATGAGGTGGCCCTTTAGTGAGCATCGTAGCCCTTCCATAAGGTAAGATAACCAAACTAACTCTGTTGCAGTTGTTGATAAGGCTTTATACTCTGCTTTGGTTGATGATTTTGCTACTGTAGCCTGTTTCTTAGAACTCCATTAGATAAGACTCGAGCGTAGAAAGACATTGTAACCACCAGTGGATTTATTGGAATCAGGACATTTAGCCCAACCTGAGTCTGAGTAGGCTGTGACAGTTGAGATGTCTCCAGGGATTATTCAAATCCTAGAACCCATAGACCCTTTTAGGTATCTTAAGATTTTCTTCACAATAACCAGATGTGTTATTGTTGGTTTGTGAATGAATTGGTCTGTGTAATTTACGGCAAAGGAGTTGTCTGGTCGAGTCAAGGTAAGTTATGAAGAGTACCCACTAGACTTCTGTATTCTATTGGAGAACAAAGCTCATCCCCATCTAAAAGAGACTCTCTGACCACTGGAAGCGTTGAAGGTTTGCAATCTAACAATTTTTCTTTTTGTAATAGTTGTAATGTGTATTTGTTCTGAGTAAGAAGAATACTAGACTGAGTTCCTTCATTTTTGACCCCTATGCCCAAAAAATAAGACAGAGGACCCAAATCCTCCAATTTGAATGTTCAACTCAAATCAGATATCAGTTTAGAGATTTGAGCACCAAAGCGTCATGTGAGAATAATATCATCAACATAGAGTAATAGAACCATCATATATGTCTGAGAGCGATGAACAAACATTGAGTGATCTATTTTTACTCTTCTACAATCCATACTCATATAGAAATGTAACAAATTTAGTATACCGCCAGGCCTAGGAGTCTATTTGAGACCATATAGAGCTTTGTGAAGATGACAGACATAGTTTTCTTTGCCTTTCTGTTCAAAACTAGGAGGTTGTATCATGAATACTGCCTTATCCAATGTACCATATAAGAAAGCATTAGATACATCTAGTTGTTTAACATGCCATGCCCTTGTGACTGCAATAGTAAGAACTAGTCTAATTGTATATGCCTTAACAACAGTACTAAAGACAATGAATGAAGAATATTGGAAAAACTCTCACTATCATAATGAAGGTAAAATGTGAACATTGGTCCAATGACCAACCCGTCGTCAAAAGAAATAGAAGGATTTTAGAGAAAATAAGTAAAAGTAGAGAGAAGAAGAAGAAGCAACAAAGAAAGAAGAAATAAGAAAGAAACAAGAAGCAACTAACTTTTATAAAAAGGGCAATTGACGAAACAAAATAAGTAACTGTTATAATTGACAGACGGTTTCACAAAAAGGGGGTCATGTTGAATTTATAAAAACCAGGGTGCGAAAAAGGAAGCCGGTCGCAAACTAGGTGGCCAAAAAAGAAATAACTCTACGTTATTTAGGTTCGATGAATCTTTCATAAACTCAAGCCAATTTATGGGTTCATGAATGAAATGCAACTTTTCGAAAAAAATGTAAAGTAGCCTTTGAATTACAGTGATAGAACTCTAGGGTGATCGATTTTAGTTTAGAGAAATGGTCACAGTGTGATTGATTTTCTGATATTTTTGAGATCCGAGTGGAACCCTTCAAATTTTCTCCAAATTAGTTTTACATCTTAAAAGACAGGATCATACAAGTGGTTCTCATGTCTCTTTATCAGTCATCTCTATCTTTGTTCCTCTATCTCTCATTTTGTACATATCCACCAACTTTGTGTCTCATTATATTGCTGAAACTATTTATTTTTGGGTTATTTGAATCTAGGTTCCCACTGCATTCTTCCTATTTATATTTGATGAAATTCTTGAATGACGTGTATTGTCTTTAAATCTAGGTTCATGATACAACCTCCTAGGTTTGATGAAAGTGTTCCAATCGGTTTAGGCCCAAAACTCCGTTTTTGGACTTTTTGTACTATCTTTGCCTAATTTCTCTTTAGGCCTATGATATATGTTTATGGGACACTCCCATGGTTATATCTCACTCCCACTATTCATATCCTTTGATCAAATTGACACTCTTATGTGTAACCCGTTGTAGGATCCGGTCGAAGTTAGCCGCGAATAATTTTGTAATTCGACGATCGTAGTTGGTTTCTAGCTTAAACTCCACGACCCCTAAATCAACCGGACTTGATGATCTTCCTCATTAATTGTTCTATCCGACAAATTGATCGCATTGCATCCTTGGTCGAAGGACATCTCCTTCAGACTCCCATTTGTACTTAGAACAAGTGCAATGCTCGATTCCTACTCACTTAATATCCTATATGATACGTCACGTCATTCAGACTTTTTTGATCTCGAGTACAACTGTTAAAACAAATGATTAAATTTTAATCCATTTGAGCACGGGCATGCACTTTTCAGTTGTTGCTCATCAAGTGGCCCGAGGACACTGTTGAAGGAGTTGAAGGAGATGTCCTTCGACCAAGGTGACAATGCGAACAATTTGTCGGATAGGACAATTGATGTGGAAGATCATCAAGTCCGATTGATTTAGGGATCGTAGAGTTGTAGCTAGAGACCAACTACGATCGTCGAATTACGAAGTAATTCGCGGCTAACTTCGATCGGATCCTACAACGGGTTACACATAAGAGTGACAAATTGATCTAGGATATGACTAGTGGGAGTGAGATATAATCATGGGAGTGTCCCATAAACATATCTCATAGGACTAAAAAGGAATTAGGCAAAGATAGTACAAAAGGGCCAAAAACAGGGTTTTTGGGCCTAGACCGGTTCGGGTACTTCTAGGACTCGGATTGGGCTGAATTTTGGAGGGTTAGTTTCTGATATAATAAAAATTATATCTGCCAATTTTCGTGGTGTTTGGGCACCTCCTCCTTAGGGAATTGAGAAAATACCAATAGTTGCTATTTTCGACTATTTCCCTAAATCTTATTCTAAAGGGTGTTTTAGGAAACCTAAAAGGAGGTGGATTCTTATTAGGGTTCTATATAAACACTCTTAGGGCAGAGAATAAGGTGTGGAATTTCTCTCTAAGCTTTCTTACTCTACCACATCAAGTAGAGAGGAGAAAGTGAGCTAATTCCCAAGCTATCTT
The DNA here is from genome assembly GCF_041429995.1 of Eschscholzia californica. Lineage (NCBI taxonomy): Eukaryota > Viridiplantae > Streptophyta > Magnoliopsida > Ranunculales > Papaveraceae > Eschscholzia > Eschscholzia californica. The sequence continues at coordinate 44,060,144 of NW_028238198.1, forward strand.
CTAGTCAAGCAAGAAGAAGGTCTTCTTATTATCCAACCACCATTGGTGTGCTAGCTATACAACAAGGTGGGAGATCAAATTGATTGCTCGTGTCCCAAGTAGAGGAGCTACACTTGAAGCTCTTGGTCTTCTTCAATCAATTCAACTAGTTCGAGGGAAAAGCGATTAAGGTAATCTACTATCTCCATTAGATTAATTACTAGTTTTGCATGTGATCCTGGGAATACTAGTGTAGACATTAGATGTCATATTTCCGCTATAAACACTAGTAGAAGGGTGTAAATCCCTACAGTGGCGTCAGAGCCTCTTGCTATTAACTAGTTTTTGCTAAGAATCGAACTAATTCATATGCTTGATAGTTTGAAAATTGAGTTTATAAAAGTATTTTAAAAGGTGTTTTAAAAGGTATTTTTAACTCATAATTTGATAGGATTCAATAAATTTTCAAATTGAGAATCACATTGATGATTAAAAGTGTTTTAAAAGTCTCAATTTGATTGAATTTCAAACTAATCCATGCTTGATTAAATTGATAGTTATGTTTAAAAAGATTTTAAAACATAAAATTTGATTAATTTTGAATTGGATTCAAAGATTTTTCAAAATTGATTTCAAAATTGTTCTTTGAAAAATTTCAAAAACCTAGATTTTGATTCAAAATTGGTTTGATTAAGAGTTGTTTTTAAGTTTTGGAAACTTTTGAAAAACAAAATTTTGGAATTTTAGAAGTGTTCTAAAAAGAGTAGTTTTGACTTTAGGAAGCTCTCAAAACAAATTTGGAAAAATTTAAAAGTTTCTAAAAGTTTTAAAAATTTTTTAGAAGTGTTCTAAAAGGAATTTCAAAAATTTAAGAAAAGTTTTAAAATTGGAAAATAGCAACTTAGAGTTGCATAAGAATTTTTTTTTTTTTTTTCTTTTTGGAAACTAGGGTTTTGAAAAACCCTAGTGTCCGGCCAGGAAGCTTCCTGGCCGGACCAGAAGCTCCTGGATGCGTCCTCTGGACGCGTCCAGAGCAGCTGCTGAGACGCGTCTTGAAGACGCGACCAGCAGCTGCGACAGAAGCTTCTGGACGCGTCTTTGAGACGCGTCCAGAGCAGCTACTAAGGACGCGTCTTGAAGACGCGTCCAGGTTGCGTCTAAGACGCGACCAGCAGCTGCGAAGGAGCTTCCTGGACGCGTCTAGGACGCGTCCAGAGCACTCGACCAGACGCGTCTTGGAGACGCGTCTGGGAGGTTCTGGGTGTCTCGGACTAGTCCGAGACACCTAGTGCTGGTCCGGTCCAGTACCAGACACGTCTAGGACGCGTCTGGTACATGGACTAGCGTCCTGGCTCCGGCCAGGACGAGACCAGGCCTTGATAGGCCTCGGCCAGGACATGCCGGCCCTATGGGCCGTGCTATGTCCGGACCTTGTCCGAGCCCTTTTTGGGCTTGGGCCGGGACTTGTCTAGGACTTGTCCCGGGCTTTTTCGAGGCTTTTCGGACCACGAAAAGGGACCATCATTCGAGTGGGAGTTTTTGCCAAAAAATTTTCCGATTCCAACCAAATAATTCCAAAATCAATCTGGGCCATCCAATAGCCCAAAACGGATTTCTCTTTAAATTGATTTATGAAATCATTAAGAATTGAACCAATATTTTTTTTCGAAATTGACCCGGGCTTTCTCGAGCCCAAAACGGAGTTTTTCTTAAAGATGATTTTAGAAATCATAAAAGATAAAACCGGAAAGCACCATTAGTAGAATTCTTCGAATTTAGACTTAAGGTCCGTAATGTGACATGTGATGTCAACAAAAGTATCTCCCAAGATAATCATGCATATATAATTCTTAGCCTTGATATATTATATGATTGCATGTGATGTGAATGCGGGAAACTAGTATGGCCATAGATTTATTTCTTTATTCTTGTTTTAAGCACGGATGGGTGCATGCTTTGTAATTAATTTTAATTTCAAGTTTATACGATCTGCGAATCGTTAGAGTCTTGTAATTAGAGTTTAGGGTTTATGAGTCCATTGAAGAAACTCGAGGATGAAATCCAAAGGCGAGTGGGAGAAATCAATGGAGGTTCAAAGATGGCGATCTAAGACGAACCAAAAGGCGAAACAAGAAGAAAACCAAGGGTGATTAGATCTTCTAGGTTAGGGGCCATACTAGGATCCATGTCTGCTTGATTTACTTTCTCGCGCGCATTTACTTACTTATTTACGCTTTATGTCGTGGATGTTAGTTAGGCTAAATAGTTCACTATAACAAACGCCAGACTAGCGTAAAAGTCCCCAAAAGTAATCTTGAGTAATCGCCTATCCAAATTAAGACACTCGTTGCGCCCTTGTTCGAGGAAGGTGGGTCGGCCTTCGCAAAGTACCTCCTCTACCTTGGGACAATGCGGGTAAGTCTATAGAAGAGGCCTACACGTCTAAATGGTTCTACTCAACGAGATCAGCAAGAGAGTCTTGGATACTCGAGGCAAAAGGATAGATTAGTCATTCATTAATGAAATCTATCAACCAAGAGTCATAAGGTATGATCAGTGAAGTAGTTCGCTCACCCGGAACGACGGAGTCAAAGGGTAGGGCCTTCGTCCGCTTTACTTCGAAGAACTGGGGTCTTGGAATCACTTATTCAATCGGGGACGATTTTATATTGAATAATGTGGGAAAACTAATGTTTTTCAAAAACGATAACGAGTTTTAAAACTTTGCCATTTCTTTTATGTAGTTCAAAGATGACAAAAGATATTTTCAACTTCCGCTCACTTCTCGACAAGGAGAAGCTGAATGAGCACAACTTCCTTGACTGGGAAAGGAACCTAGGAATAGTTCTCAGGATGGAAGGAAAGCAACATGTACTAGAAACTCCAATTCCTGTATTGGATGATAATTCGACTAAAGAAGAGATAGATGAAGAAAGGAGTGTGCGGAAAAAGGCAGAGCCCGTAACTTGCTTAATGCTAGCAACCATGGAACCGACTCTGCAAGAGCAGTTCATAGACATGGATGCTTACTCCATGATGCGACAACTTCGGGAAATGTTCCAGAAACAGTCAAGATTTGAGAGGTTTGAAACCTCTAAAGCAATTATGGACATGCGCCTTGAAAAGGGAAAACCAGTTGGGCCTCATGTTCGTCAAATGATCAGGCTCATAGGCAAACTGGCTAAACTAGGTTTCCCTTATAGCCAACAAACGGCTACCGACACTATCCTTCACTCCCTCCATAGTGGTTTTAATCAGTTTAAGATGAACTACAACATGAATGGATGGGATAAAACGTTTGAGGAACTTCATTCTATGCTTCTAACAGCCGAAAAGGACGTCGCTATAGTGGAGACTAAGAAGGACGTTCTTATGGTACAAAAGGACAAAGGGTTCAAGAAAGGTGGAAAACAGAAGAAGAAAACCGCGTCAAAAGGTAAAAGCAAACGAATTGCCAAACCTAAAGACAAAGGTCCTCCTCCTGACACCAAATGTTTCTACTGTGATGGCAAGGGCCACTGGAAAAGAAACTGCCCTAAGTTCTTGGAGGACAAAAAGAATGGAACAATAGCTTCCAATTCAGGTATAAACAGTTAACTTATCAAATACTGTAAAATTCCCAAATTATGGTATGTAATACCTAAAATTGCCCTTTCATTGTGAATGTACAGGCGCAGCTGGGAACTGAGTATTTGGCTAAGGAAGACAAGATCCAAGAGGGAGCAGAAGCCTCGACTGCTAAGGATGCTGAAAGGGATCGAAGTCTACTTTAGGCACTATTCTAGATTTATCGTTTTTCTAGTTTTTTAACATCATCTCTGTACTAAGTATTATGGAGAATCAATAAAGAATTTTATTTCTAAATTGAGATGTTAATAAGTGCTAAGTTTAACAAACTATACCAAAAGATTCTAAACTTGGTCAAAAACCTATAAGATAGGTTCATCCCAATCGAAAGGGATGAGGACAACAAGTCCACTATAACCAAAACATGAATCAAACTGACAAGAAAGAAAGCCTTGAGTCAAAAACAGAGATTGATCTTCAAACGTACTTCTAACCTATCCATATTTGGAGTGTCCAAAAGGATTAAGATGAAGAACACGAATCAAACTCTATCCTCCAAAATCCATTTAGTCTAGACATAGCTTCTCACAAAACTACCAAAATTCCGTCTAACAGCTAAGCTTGTAAAAGCATTACAAAACTAGCTAATATCTGACGCAATTTCTTTTAAAAGAAATTTGGGCTTCTTCCATAACTAATCAAGAGAACAAAGTGTTTGTTGCTCATGATAGTATTCTTCTAATAATTAGCACACCTAGTAGTCTGGGAGAAAACACTAATTATTAAAAGAATAAGTGGGAGAAAAGTACAAGTCGATTTAATTCGATCATGAGAAAAATCATGGAGGGTCATGAAGAACAATCATGAAACTTGTACAAGTCGATTAAATTCGACCAAGAGCAACAAACTGCGGCTCCTCGGAAAAGGAAAGGTTAAAGACATGATCTAATAAACCCACCGCACAAAAGCGAATGTCATTCGCCGGAGAACTCTCAAAACAAGTGAAAGTGTCTCTAAAGGAATATCTCAAAGTAGTTGAGAAAATTCCAAATTGTTGTTCAAAAGCCTTAAAAGGTCAAATTTCAAAGACACAGAAAATAAAGGTTATTTCTGAAGAGATAAAAGACCTGCGCAGAAACGGAGACTGACTCTAGATTTTGGCTAGAAGCCAAAATCATCGTGGAATCCATATCTCGTCAAGACATGAAGCTTGATAATTTAAGTCAACAAAAGACCTAAATTGGTTTTCCAAAATAGAAAACTGAGAAGGATGGAAACATTCGTGTTTCCCGAAACGAGACAAGAAGAATAAAGATTCTTCCAATCAAGTTATGTCCACAAGCATGCTTCAGAAATCTATCGACGGATTAAAAGCACGCAAGAGTTAGAATCTTCGATTCAAAAGGCAATCAGAGAAATTTGATTCCTGGAGAATGAAGAAAATCTTGAATCACGAGTTTCAAGAAGGTAAGTGGGAGTAAACAAACCTTCCGGGTCCGTATGCAGAGTACATACAAAAGATTGAGTACGACATGAGGTGTTGTATAACAGTAACGAACTGACTCAATAAAGGACCACACACAAAAGGATAAAATGCCATTTTGGGCATCTGAAGATCTATAAGCATAGATCAAAAGGATGATAGGATTAGAGAGACTCAGTACGCTGAGATGCTTGAGATCCGAAACAGAAAATCTAAGACTCGGAAAGTCTAAAAGAATTTCGACCCAAAAACTCATGACAGAGGGCGTTGCAAAACTCGGAGTCTAAAAGACACCGATGAGCTAGCACGCATGAGAGAGACATTTATGTTGGAAAACATAAAGTCAATCATGTTGGACATGATTAGCATTTAAACATCCGAATTCGGATTGGAAAACCGAAACACTACTTAGTACATCCTAGAAGGCTAAAGGATGAAGTAGTACAAAGTTGAACATGTCATCGTAGCAAACTTCCAGACATGGAAGGAAAGTAGGCTAAAAGTGTTTTAAGCCGAGAACTGTTGCAAATACTACACAAAGAATTAAAGGCCTTAACTCTAGTAAAGATTACTAGATATTATCAAGGTTGAAGATAGTAATCTTCAAGTTAATTGATAATAAGCAAAGTTTAAAACCGACTACCACAGTAGTCAAACTAAACTGTCACCTTAGACATAGTATGAGATTCATACACAGTCTAAGGCATGAGGTATAATTTTAAACCTCGACAAGTAAAACTGAGTGGGTAAAAGGAGTTTTACGGAAGAGGCTCAGATTTACAACTCTCGTTATCAGAAATAATAAGAATTATTTCACCAGTCGTCTAAACTTGGTTTAGTGTTTAAACGACAGTCCATCGATAATAAAACGTTCCGAATAGGTTTGTCAGATACGTGATCTGATGAATGAAACCCTATTAAGTGAACTTGGAATAATTATTATCAAAAATCCCTGGTCCAGGTCATTGCATGGACAACAATGACTCACGAAGACTAGCACGGGAGTCGATGGGATAGCGCAGTTTCATGGGCTATATGAATAGTATATTCTATTCGACTACGTGGGTGTGTAAAAGGTTTATACACTGGATAACCCTCAAATGAGAAGTACATCACTCGTGATGAACGTCAATACTTCTCATAAAGACAATTGGAGAGATTCCTCAAAACATGAGTGCTCCACTCATCTTATGTAAGGAATGCCCGACTTTGGTTCCGTTAAACGCCGCGCCGTAAAAGGAGGTTATAAAGACGGATACTGGGAAGGACAGGATAGACATGAAGTTAAGTGGGAGCGCAAGAATGGATTGTGTCACCCTAATCACATTAGGTACAAAGTGTCTCAAGGCCACTTGATGAGTAGCAACTGAAAATGCGTGGCCGCGCTCAAACGGATTAAAGTTAATCCTTTTGTCTTTTACAGTTGTACTCGGATATCAAGAAAGTCTGAATGACGTGACGTATCAGATGGGATACTAAATTGACACGGGAATCGAGGCATTGCACTTGTTCTAAGTCCAAGTGGGAGTCTGAAGGAGTTGAAGGAGATGTCCTTCGACCAAGGTGACAATGCGAACAATTTGTCGGATAGGACAATTGATGTGGAAGATCATCAAGTCCGATTGATTTAGGGATCGTAGAGTTGTAGCTAGAGACCAACTACGATCGTCGAATTACGAAGTAATTCGCGGCTAACTTCGATCGGATCCTACAACGGGTTACACATAAGAGTGACAAATTGATCTAGGATATGACTAGTGGGAGTGAGATATAATCATGGGAGTGTCCCATAAACATGTCTCATAGGACTAAAAAGGAATTAGGCAAAGATAGTACAAAAGGGCCAAAAACAGGGTTTTTGGGCCTAGACCGGTTCGGGTACTTCTAGGACTCGGATTGGGCTGAATTTTGGAGGGTTAGTTGCTGATATAATAAAAATTATATCTGCCAATTTTCGTGGTGTTTGGGCACCTCCTCCTTAGGGAATTGAGAAAATACCAATAGTTGCTATTTTCGACTATTTCCCTAAATCTTATTCTAAAGGGTGTTTTAGGAAACCTAAAAGGAGGTGGATTCTTATTAGGGTTCTATATAAACACTCTTAGGGCAGAGAATAAGGTGTGGAATTTCTCTCTAAGCTTTCTTACTCTACCACATCAAGTAGAGAGGAGAAAGTGAGCTAATTCCCAAGCTATCTTCTAGTCAAGCAAGAAGAAGGTCTTCTTATTATCCAACCACCATTGGTGTGCTAGCTATACAACAAGGTGGGAGATCAAATTGATTGCTCGTGTCCCAAGTAGAGGAGCTACACTTGAAGCTCTTGGTCTTCTTCAATCAATTCAACTAGTTCGAGGGAAAAGCGATTAAGGTAATCTACTATCTCCATTAGATTAATTACTAGTTTTGCATGTGATCCTGGGAATACTAGTGTAGACATTAGATGTCATATTTCCGCTATAAACACTAGTAGAAGGGTGTAAATCCCTACAACTGTATCCTAATATAATTAGGAGGACATAATCCACTCTTGCGCTCTCACTCAACTTCATGTCTATCCTGTCCTTCCCAGTATCCGCCTTTATAACCTCCTTTTACGGCGCGGCGTTTAACGGAACCAAAGTCGGACATTCCTTACATAAGATGAGTTGAGCACTCATGTTTTGAGGAATCTCTCCAATCTTGTCTTTTATGAGAAGTATTTTCACGCTTCATCATTCTTGATGTACTTCTGATATTGAGGGTTTTCAAGCGTATAATCTCTATTACACAGCCACGTAGTTGAATCGAATACACTACCAGTGCAGCTTCTGGTCGCGTCCTAGACGCGTCCTAGCTGCTCTGGACGCGTCTCCAAGACGCGTCCAGATGCTTCCATCACAGCTGGTGGTCGAGTCCTAGACTCGACCTGGACGCGTCTCCAAGACGCGTCCCAGCTGCTCTGGATGCGTCTCTAAGGCGCGTCCCAGCTGCTCTGGATGCGTCTCTAAGGCACGTCCCAGCTGCTCTGGATGCGTCTCTAAGACGCGTCCAGTAGCATTCTGGTCGCAGTTGCTGGACGCGTCTCCTGGACGCGTCTCAGCAGCTTCTGTCCGGCCAGGAAGCTTCCTGGCCGGACACTAAGATTTCCAAAACTCTAGTTTCCAAATTTTTTTATTTTTTTTGTGCAAATCTTATTTGCTAGCTTCCAATTTAAAAACTCCTTCTAAATTTTGAAATCTTTTAGAACACTTCTAAAATTTTCCAAATTTTGTTTTGGGAGTTTCCTAAAACTCAAAACACTTCTTTTAGAACACTTCTAAATTCCAAATTTTTGTTTTTGGGAGTTTCCTAAAACTCAAAAGCAACTCTTTTAATCAACCAATTTTGGATCAAAATTCTAGGTTTTTGAAACTTTTTCAAGAACAATTTTGAAAACCAATTCAAAATCAATGAAATTCAATGTTTTCAAATACTTTCAATCATCAATTTTGATTTTAATTTGAAAAACTAGTTGAATCTTATTCATTGTAATCAAATTATGAGTTTGAAGTACTTTTAAAACACTTTTAAAATACTTTATAAACTCAATCTATCAAACTATCAAGCATATCAAATATCAATTAGTTCGATTCTTAGCAAAAACTAGTTAATTGCAAGAGGCTCTGACGCCACTGAAGGGAATTATACCCTTATACTAGTGTTTATAGCGGATAACGACATCTAATGTCTAACACTAGTATCCCCAAGATCATCATGCAAAACTAGTAATTAACCAATATGAAGATAGTAGATTACCTTAATCGCTATTTCCCTCGAACTAGTTGTATAGATTAAAGAAGACCAAGAGCTTCAAACGTAGCTCCTCTACTTGGGACACCGAATAGTGTATTTAATCTCCCTCCTTGAAAGCTCGCTAGCACTCCAATTGTGGTTTGATAATAAGAAGACCTTCTTCTTGCTTGACTAGAAGATAGCTTGGGAATTAGGTCACTTTCTCCTCTCTACTTGATGTGGTAGAGTAAGAAAGCTTAGAGAGAAATTCCACACCTTATTCTCTGCCCTAAGAGTGTTTATATAGAACCCTAATAAGAATCCACCTCCTTTTAGGTTTCCTAAAACACCCTTTAGAATAAGATTTAGGGAAATAGTCGAAAACAGCAACTAGTTGATATTTTCTCAATTCCCTAAGGATATGACGTCCAAACCCAGCCAAAATTGGCAAATTTAATGTTCATAAAATAAGGAAACGTCCCTCCAAAAATCAGCCCAATCCGAGCCCTAAAAGTGCCCGAATCGGCCTAGGCCCAAAACCCTTATTTCGGGCTTTTTTGCTATCTTTTGCCCAAATTCTATTTAGGCCTGTGAGATATGTTTATGGGACATTCCCAATGTTATATCACACTCCCACTAGTCATATCATCCGATTAAATACCCATTCTTATGTGTAACCCGATGTAGGATCATATCGAAGTTAGCCGCGAATTACTTCGTAATTCGACGATCGTAGTTGGTTTCTAGCTAAACGCTACGACCCCTAGATCAATCGGACTTGATGATCTTCTTCATCAATTGTCCTAGCCAACATATTGCTCGCATTGCCATCTTGGTCGAAGGACATCTCCTTCAACTCCTTCAATATGTTTATGGGACACTCTCATGGTTATATATCTCACTCCCACTAGTCATATCCTTTGATCAAACTGACACTCTTAAGTGTAACCCGTTGTAGGATCCGGTCGAAGTTAGCCGCGAATTACTTCGTAATTAGACAATCGTAGTTGGTTTCTAGCTTAAACTCCACGGCCCCTATTCGACAAATTGATCGCATTGCAAGCTTGGTCGAAGGACATCTCATTTAGTTTTATCTTTTACTTTAATCTATGTCCAATTAAACTGAACATAAGTCGAAGTTTGACTGTAGTTTTACCTATGTAGTACCTATAGGTTAAATGCGATGGAAGCAATATATAAGAAAAATTTTGTCTGTTTTAATGCAACGTAGCAATTTATAAAGCCTAAACAGAAACGAGAAGTGTCTGACTTCTTACTCTTTGGGTATGCTTTTCTTCTTAGAGTCCTTCAAAATGTACATAAGCTGTTTGAAAAAATATCTAGCTGAAATTTCTTGCTTTGTCTTAGTTTTATTGCTAAGAACAGTGTTAAAGGCTTCTTGAAAAATATTTTTGGTTTTCCCTAGGTTCTCAATCCTTTGTGTCTATAATTTTTTAAGTTGGGTTTGCTTCCTAGGTAATCAATTTGGTTTCAGATCGAGTTTATAACTTTACTTCTTTGGTTGTGAAGGGTAATCTTGATGTCAAATTGTTTCTTTGGTTATCATCTTTATAATTTTGTATTTATATGCACGATATTGAGTTCATTGTATTTCTTTTGTTATTATCTTTTTAACTATTTCTATTTTCCACAAATTCTACAGTTTTGAGATCGTAGTTAAAGCTACTCGTAACACTTTTTCTATGAAACAATTGTTTCTTCAATTTCTTTCTCATTCGCCCTTCTTCATACTGTGAAGCTGCATGTTTATCTTCATCTTACACTTTCTGCAGTTTTTAAGGTCATTAACTTTATTATTTGGTGCATCCATCTTTTTGTTTCTTTTGTTTGCAGGTGGTTTTAAGTTTAACATTTGCTTGAAATTTCAATTTTGACATCACTGCTTCTTCATTCAGAAATTGTTTTATGGTATATTTATCTTTCCTTGATTTTTTTCCTTCTTCCCTTTTTTCTATTAACTCTGCTTTGCTTAATGATTTATGCATTATGACTGTAGTTTCTGTCACAGCTTCATGTTTGTAACTTCAGGAAACAACCCCCACGCTAAAACTTGCAACGTTGATGTTTGTATAGAAGAATTAATTTCTTAGCATCGCAAAGTGCTTGTATTTATCTTTTTTTAGATGTCTCCAACCTTTAAGTTTGACATACAAGTTACATATGATTATCTAAATATGCATGACTTTCTCTCTATGTATCAGGTGGATTTTAAATGTGTTTCTCTTTGAAATTCTTATTGATTAGAGATAGCTTGGTGTTTAATATTAGTACTGATTTGTTGTTTTAAACTTATAAGGATCATATGCAAGTTGTTCATCATTGTTATATGGGGTATCGATCATATGCAATTTGTTATATAGGGCATCGATCTTAGATAAAATTGAATTTAAATCTCACTTGGTGTTTCGTTGTTGTACAGGTTCAATATGTTCATCATTGTTGGGAGGAAGATTTTTGTAAATGTCAAAGAAAACTGAAGTCTCAGTAATCTAAATGGGATGAAGTGAAAGTAAAGTTATGCCCATTTACTTTGATGGTAGTGTAGTAAATCGACATATACAAACTTATTCGACTACTTTGATGGCAGCGTGGTTATGAGTACTACTTCAACGCTAGCACTTTGATTAGTATGGGACGAATGCGATTATTTCTGTCGCATTATACTATAATTTGACTCTTCTCTGTAAACAATTCATGATTTTAATGTAGTTAAATGTTTAATATATTTTCGTTATTACAGTTTTGCTAGTAGATAAGTTTTGGAATGAAACTATGAAAGTACGTTCTTTTCCTTTTGTTTTATCTGATTGAATTATTTTTTACCAGGTCAAGGCCGCAGTTAGTGTTCTCTGGAGCACCGGAAGCTTGAGTCGAGCATCTTCTTTTAAGCATAATAAACAAAAAGTAGGAGATTTGAATCTTCTTGATTGGTAAAGGACTACAATTGGGTTTCAGGTATTAAAAGGAATCTTCCTAACCGAACGGAGATAGAAGTTCTCAAAATATTTTTTTATAACATTAACGACATTTTCGAAGTGATATTTTATGCATATATATAGTCGTATAAGTGATGAATCCTTGGTTGTCTAGAACAAAATAATAAAGAACAACTAATAAAGGAAGATTGTTTCAATTTCCAGAATAATAAACATTGACACAAGACTTTGTCGAACATAATGAACATTCTGAAGGTCATAATTTTGTTGTTGTGTCAGGATGGTTTCCAAATGTAAATTCTCGTTGACATGTTTTATCGTTAACAAGAAAACTAATTCGACAACAATAGATTAAATTCTATATCTGTTGGGTTATGATGTCTCCTAGTGTTCTAAGCAGAATCTTAGACATCTAATGTCTAACACTAGTATCCTCACGATCTCATGCATAAGCTTAATATGGACTAAGTTAGATAGAGATTGTTACCTTAATCGCTATTTCCCACGGACTTAAACGGTGGAATATAAGAAGACCCCGAGCTCAATTGTAGCTCCTCTAGTTTAGACATCGAATAATCAACTTGATCTCTCACCTCGAGTTTACCTATAAGTTTAATGGTGGTTAGATGAAGAACACCTTCTTCTTTAGACTAGATAGATAGTTGGGAACTATTCTCTCTTTTTATTCTCTCTTTCTTTATCTACTTGATGTTGTAGAGTTAGAAATCTCCTTGAGAATTTTCCACATGTAATCTGTTCTAATGATGGCCTTATATAGAATCCCAAAGTTAGAGTCAAACCCTAAAAGCCCATATCAGAATCAGAACAAGAATTTTCAGTCTAATGGCCGGTCGTAGCATGCCATACTAGCTAGGTCTTCCCGGCCCCTTATAGTGTGGGCGGTCATGCCTAGGCCGGCCCACTCATGGGCCTTAAGCCCGGTGTAAAACCCCCTTTTGGTTCCGGCCTTCGTACTGTCTTTGCCTTAGTTTTTCTTTCGCCTTTTGGACATATTTATGGGTCTAACCCATGTTTATATGTCTCATCCCTCTAGTCATTAAACCAAACTTCATCATGGATATGGTTTCTGCTCATCCATTTTAACCGTCGCTGATGAACAATTCATATATTCAGTAAATGTGGTACTTTTAATGTTCCTAATCTTTCTTTAGATTTTTCATTTTGGAAGTAAAAGCAGGGGGCCAACAAGACTTTTTTAAATTATGGACAAGAAGTCACAATAGGTGCACGTTAGTCTTACTACCCATTTTTGGACTTAGCCACTACTGATAATGTCGTGGCATACTCGCATGGAAGCGTCTTCCCTCTCGACAGAGAACAAAATCCCAAGTCAATCCCATCTTCTAATTTTATATTAATTTAATTTAATTATTAATTATATTAAATTTGAGGATGGGGAAATAAGTAATGAACTTGAGAGAAAATGATGGAGGTTGGACGATTTATAATCGTGGCACAAACGTGTGGATGAATTGAAATATGATAATATTATGACGTAACCTCTATTGATAATGTTGTCGCAATGAAGCATATTCAGACAAACTTTTTTTTTCCTTTTCTGATAATAGATTACAAGAAGAGAAACATTATTATCAGGTACTGATAAATCATGAAAAAAATTTGTAAATTTCTTCTTTTTGAGGTCATCCTCCTTGTTGCACCTCTTTTTCAGCTCCTTAGTGTTTTACACAGCAAGTCAAAGTATTCAAAAATTCAAAACTTACCAAAAATAAAAAAACTTTCCAAGATTTGAACAAACTTAAAACTTAGTCCCCGGCAGCGACACCAAGAACTTGATGGGCCTAGAAAGTTTCCTAAATAGGTCTATACCCGCAAGTGCACGGACGTCAAGTAGTAAAACCCGGTAAGACTGGGGTCGATCCGCAGAAACTAGTCAAATTCGTTCTTAACTTAGAAGTAATGTGATTTTTCAAATGATTCTAGTTTTGATTTTGGTGATGAAATAAAATATTAAAACAAATAATGAAGATGAACTGAAATGGGGAGAAAGCCTAGGGTTTAGAATCCATTCTAATCATGCATAGACATCGACTTAAATTTAATATCTTTTATGAATCAAAATACTAAGTTCTTATCAACTCTAACTCTTACCTATCAACTAGCAAGTATCGACAATTAAAGAACCTAACCTAAACATGGTGGATCAAGCTTCAAGAAGCAAAAGTAATGAAAGACAAGTCACGATTCACTAATCGACTAACAACTAAGAAGTATTAATCATTAAAGGCGTCATTTTAAATATGATAAATCAACTCAAGAGTATTAACCGATGAAGAAATCATGATCAAAGTCTAAAAGAAATCAATACATGAAGCACTTAATCTATCAAAATAATCGTCTAACAAATATGCATAATCAGAACTTCATCAAAACCCTAAACTAGATACTCATGATGAGAGAGATAAATATTTAAACAATTTAAAGTATGAGAGAAAAGTGGGGAGAGAATTAACTTTCTTGCTGATTTGCAACCAATCGGGGCCTTAGGGAAGTATTTTCCTTCTGTTTTTACTGTTTTCCAGACAAAAAGACCCTAAAGGAACACGATTTTCTCGTCTTCTCGGAAATGATTTCTCTGTGGGGAAATAATTTTCCTCAACCGAATTTTCTCTCTCTACTTTTTGAAAACTCTCTCTCTCTTTCTAAACTCTTCCTTTCTCTCCCTATTATAACTCTCTTCTCTTTAAATCAAACCAGAGAATCAAAATAAACAATTTGAAGACGAGTATCTTATAAGACGAAAAATTAAAAATAAAAACAATTTCTCTCTCTCTACAAACGTATCTCTCTCTCTCTCTGTTCTCTGTTTCTTTGTTTCTCTCACAAAAAACAAAAGAAAACAGATGAAGAAGATGAAGATGCTAATGATTTTGATTTCTGTTTCAATTCCCAACCGACATAAGTTCCTGATTAATCTGAGATGCCTCTGTTCATCTCACTCTCTCTCTCTAATCTTTTATTCCAGACCGAGAGTGGATAATCCTCTCTCTCTCTCTCTTCATCCCCTATATGTAGAGAGAAGAAGAGATCACCCGCCTGTTCTTGCTTTTTCTCTCCTTGATTTTTAGCTACAAACTTTCTCTAAAACACCTCTTCTTTCTATATTCTGAAAATTCTCTCTTCATCTCATCAAAAATCGAATCCCCTTTTTCCTAAAACCATTTGTTTCTCTCTCTAATCACAGCTATGTTATCTTCCTTTTGAATTCAAATCCTGTCAATCGCAGCCGAGAGATCAGAGAAGACACCTCTCATCAATCCAATCGAATCAATCATCTCTCCAGAAATATCTCCTTAACCGATTTTATATAAAACTTTCCTCTCTTATGCTTTCTCTCTACTGTATTTGGGTTGTTTACATTTTTCCATGATTTGAGGAGATAAGAGCGAAAGAATAAGGGACGTACAGACTGGACCACGCGTGAATGGTGAGGGTCGCACGACTCTGTGCTTTGCGGAGTATTTCAATAGGTTGCAATGCACTCCAAATTGGTCTACACGTGTAGAGAGCTTCAACAACCGTCCGATTATCTAAAGTACGGATCTGGATGTCATACGGACTCGGGAGTACAAGAGAAAGTTACGTTGCGATGCACCGAATCTTAAGCCCAAGTGCATCCCTATTTCTGTACCACGCGGCCCCGATAAGATCCCGCGTGATTCTCTTCTGCGTCACGGATATCCGCCACTTGTCTTTGATGCTCCTGGTTGACTTCTAGTCAACTTGTTTTGACCATGACAAGCTCTAGAACGAGAAGAACAAATTGTTATGGAGAGGGAAAACATGAGAGAGAGAGAGAGAGAGAGAGAAAGGGGAAATTAAGAGGGAAAAGACGAATTTGTTTCCCCCTTTTTTTTAGCCGAAATTTTGTATCTGTACATTTGGCTCTCATTTTTTTTTTATAAAATTTTCTCCAAAACGGATTACTTTGTCCCTATTGTATTTTTATTGGGGACAAACATTACAAAATTTTCCCTATTACAAAAATATTAGGGACAAACGTAAAAACGTGTGTCCCTATTGAGCGTTCTTTTTGTAGTGATGGAATAGCATGATACGAAGCACCTAAGTCAACCAACCATGTTGTTTCTGGTTCTGACTCAGTCATACTTAAGCAAGTGTCTCCACAACCTGAGAGTAAGATAGTGTCATCACCTGAGGCAACTGCCGCAATTGATCTTGTTTTTCATCATCCTTTTTATTTTCTTTCTTTGGTTTTCTGCAATCACTCTTGTAATGACCCATTTTTCCACAACCAAAACATCTAACTTCTTTCTTTGGTTTTGATCTCCCCCTTGACTTATCACGGTTATGAGGTTTTCTACTTTTACCTCTCCCCCGTCTTTCTGTAACAAGTGCTTCTGAATGAGACTCGTCTGACGATGTTTACCTTCTTGTTTCTTCATTCAACAAACTACCTGTTACGTGGTTCATACGCATTATGCCATCAGGAGCAAAATAGCTAAGAGTCACCACCAATGTCTCCCAACTATCTAGTAAAGAATTTAGAAGAAGTAAGGCCTCCAACTCATCATCCAAGACTAACTTCATTGCAGAAAGCTGATTTACTAGACTTTTAATCTCATTCAAGTGTTGAGCAATTGAGGTTCCTTCTTTATATTGTAATTTTCCTAGCTTTCTGAACAAGTAAGCCTTTTTGGCAGCTGTCTTCTGATCATATAATCTTCTAGTTTCCTCCATAGACTAAGTGATTATCACTTAGTTAGTGATATCACTTGTAAGTGCTATGGCGTTTGTTTTCCATCGTTTCTAAGTGTTTGATTTTTGTTTTTATGTTAAATTTAAATGTCATAAAAATGAGAAATTGTCTATTTTGACCTTAAAGTAGTTACATTTTAGCATTTCATGCTAATTCATTATGCTCGCGAGTTTGGATACAAGATAATTACGATTTATAAATACTTTGTGTTGAAAAATATTAACCTCAAATAATTAAGAATTATGACCGAGAAAAAACTTACGTTGCGTTATGGAGTTTGGGTGGTTCCGTGATTAATGAAGGAAGAGATGCGAAAAAATTAGAAGAAAAGCTTAGGTGCAGGATGAGTGAAGAAGGAAAAGAGATGCTAAAGTCATAAAAAGATTTTTTACTTATCAATTGTTTAAGATTTTCTCTTTAGTTATAATTATATTGGTAATTATTATATTCGGAGAAGGATAAAAATGTCTTTTTTAGCACTTAGAAAGTAAGTGCAAAAAAATAAGCTTCAAATTGGAGCTTACTTTTTTGCACTTACTTTGACCCCACTTACAAGTGATATTCACTTATTAAGTGAAAAATCAAACAACCTAAAATTGCCGGCCCGCACTTATTAAGTGAAAATCACTTAATAAGTGTGAAAATCAAACACCCTCTAAAAGCGGAAGTCTCCGTTGATACATGATGAAAAACACTGGGTTCTACCCATTGTCGAATAAATCCAACAACCTTTCGATCTAATACCTTCCAGTCATCTTCATCCATCTTCATCGGTTTCGTACCGTTATTTTCAATGGGTGGAGCTAGGTCTTTGCAGCATAACAAATCTTCCATTTTTGCTTTCCACATCAAATAGTTTTCTCCATCTAAACTAATCATGCGATTAGTATTCAATTCCATATTAACTTGTTCAGGAATATGAAGATAAACGATGCAAAAGTAAAAGTAGAGACACCAAGATTATTTAACGTGGCAAAAAACCCCTCCAAGATAGAAGGTACAAAACCACGGGACCTAGTCCAGAAATCTTCCACTATCATTAAATAATGGGTTACACAATTATTCACCAAACCTATGGTGGATAAACCAATTCTTCAAGATGTGTAGAAACATTCTTGGATAACAACTCTTCACCAAAACTATGGTGGATAAACTGAACAAAGAAACAAAGAAATAGAAATCTCTTACTCCTTAAGATTTGAACAAATCCTAGATTACTAAAGGTCGAAGAAGATAACCACAAACTAAATTGCTTGACAAGATTAATAATCTTCTTTTCTTCAAACCAATATTCTTCTCTTTCAATCTCTCTTGAAAGAACCACTTCAGAAATCTCTCTTTCTTTGACTTCTCTTTGTTCTGGAAGTTGTTGTGAATAATCTCTTCCCTTTCATTCCCTTTTATAATGATAAATAGGGAGGTTTACCAATAGAAATAGGAATTCCTCTTTAGGCTTGAAAAATAGAAGTTTCTATTTTTTCCCCAGACAAAGAATAAGGGAAATCCTATTCCAACTAGGAGTCCTTTTATTATAAGGAGGGACCCCAACACTTATAATACATACCTTCGGGTTAGAAGAATGCAAACTCCAACACTAAACCTAAAGCAAACTATTGTATATGGTGATAACTTAGCTTCTATATGGGGAGATCAGGCCGGGCAACTGCCCAGCCTGGTCTCCACAACTGCCCAGCCTGGTCTCCACATAGTTCTTCCCCTGTTGTGATATAACATGTATAGACATATGTTATTAGGGGTGGGAATCGGGCGGGTTCGGTCGGGCTCGGGCTCTTACTTTCCCGGGTACGGGCAGATTGGGTTCTATGATGTTGTGTCCGATCGGGCTATCGGGCGGATCTGGTCGGGCACATGTTCTTTATTTTGTGCCTGCGGCCTGATTTTACTCGAGAAACCGATAGGGCTCTAAGGGGCTCAGGCGGACGGGTCGCGGGTTTTTTGAATAAAAAATAATATAAATGAACAATAATAAATCATGTCCATCAAAAAAGAAACTTAATTAAATCATGTACATCAAAAAATTACATCAAAATAATTTCCATAAATCTCTGAAATAGACCCTTGAGTTTTTTTTATTATTGCATCAAATATAAAAAATTAATCAAAATAATTTCTATAAATCTTTGAAACAGACCCTTAAGTTTTTTTGTATTATTACATAAAATTATCAAAAATTACCTGAAAATATCAAAAAATAAATCAAAATTGCATCCACAAATTACATCCAAATATCAAAAATTACATCAAAATAATATAAAAAAAAAAAAAAAAAATCTTATGGTGTGTTTGGTTGCAGGATTCCTAAGTAGGATTCCTATCAAAAGTGGAATTTGGTAGGAATCATGAATCCTTGGTCTGTTTGGCTACCAAGAATCCTAGGACTCTTGAATTCAAAGGATTCCTAATTCCAAAATTTGTATTGGACCAAAATCCCACCCTACCCATTAGGATTTGCTAGGATTTTGGATTAATGAGCCTAAATTTCAAACTTAAAATCAACAAAAAAAATATTTCCTTCTACAAAATCATTATTTTTTTCAAAATCATTGTTTTTTTCAAAAATCATATTTTTTCTAAAGACGTTTAAAAATACTCAAATAATAATAAATCATAGGATTCTTAGTTGCCAAACAAACAAAAAAATATTACTTGGATTCATGAATCCTAAGGACTCATGAATCCGCGGATTCATGATTCCGCCATCCAAACACACCATTAATGAAAAATGTCAAGAAATCACAATTCAACATTTAGAACTCTCATGAAACCATCTGAAGCCATCTAATATTGCAACAAGAACAAAATATTAGTCATTTCATCTCTGAAGCATATCTACAAATCATCAAATAGATATGTTTCAGATATGTATTACATTTCTAAAACCATCGTATATTGCAAAAAAAAACCATTACATCTCTGGAACTTACATAAAAAAACTTGAAGGAATCGGTTACAAAATTACCAACAGTTTTGATTATCAGAGAAGTCGAGATGGTCGATGGTCGGAGACTTAGATGCTGTGACTCGTGGTGGCTTGTTAACTGAGTCTTGCCTTGAGCGTTAGTAACTTAGGGTTTCCGTTTGTAAGGAAAGGAAGAAGTGGTCGTCTGGTGGAGGTGCAGTGATTGTCTAGTGGAGGTGGAGTGGTGGTGTGGTGGAGCCGAGTGGTGGTCTAATGGAGGACGGTGGTGAAGCGTTGAGTGGAGGCAGTTTAGGGTTTCTAAGGAAAGAAGATTTTGGTTTGGGGGTTATATAGAGAAGATATTTTGATCCAACGGCTGATGATGCTCAGCCGTTGGATCGTTTAATGAAGACGTGGACGGGTCGCGATAATAGACGGGCGAGCGGGTGTATAGACGAGCGGGCGGGCGAGTGTATAGACGGGTGGGCGTGTATCGGGTGTCTAACGGGCGCGCGTAACGGGTCGGGACTCGGGTAGGAGGCCTTACCCGAGTACCTCCCGTGCCCGCCGGAAAAAACGGGTCAGGTACGCCCGAACCAGATTCTTTTCGGTCTTCGGATTGCCTTGGTTCGGGCGGTTAGGGTCGGGTTTCTGATTTCCGGACCGTTTTCCCGGCCCTATATGTTATTATGTCGTAACATCAGGCAAAGTTTCATTGTTGGGAGAATGAGTTAATGATTCCTTGATAAACTATGAGAAGCAACTAACAGAGAATGCAAAAGATTTTGTGCATGCAAGGGCGACTCAGGTCCAAAATAGCCAAAGCAGCTGCTTTGGGCCCCATTTAGAGAAAGGCCCCAAAACCAGATTTCTTTATAGGCACCTGTTGAGTAAAAGTTACGGACTCAATAAAGAGTTCTGGGCTTGTAAGGGACCGACGAATCAAAAAAGGCCTTACCTGTGACTTCGGGAGCAATAAACCCACATATTATTCAAAAAAGGCACCAAAATATTGTATATGTTTCAGAACTAATTATCAGGATACACATAAATGAAATACATCTCTTATTCAAAGATGGTTCAGTGAAGCAGAAGCACAAGCAATTCTAAATATACCAATTCATCAGGCTAGTTCAACAGACAAATTAATTTGTTGTCCCAAAAAAAGTGGCAAGTTTTCATCGAAATCCTTTTATGAAGAAATAAAAGTGAACCCAGTCCTATCTCAACAGGCTCTGATTTTCCATGGTCACAATTTCGAAAAATTAGTCAAATGCAACCGAAAATTCAAAATATTATTTAGAAATTAATTCATAATGGACTACCAACACTTACCAATATAGGAATTCAAATTCCTCAAATAAATCAGACATGCAAGTTATATGGAACAGTAGCTTTGGAAAGCATTGAACATCTTTTTGGAGAATGTATTCTGTACCAAAACCTTATATATAAGGCAGGAGTTGCAGATCTACAATTTATAACCACATATCCAATTAAGGCTCTTAATATGTTGATTAGAGACAAAGAGACAAGACAGAAAAATTGGTACACTGTTACTTATCTTATGTGCTCTTGGTGGAAGTTCATAAATGAATATCATTTTCAAGATAAACAACCAGCTCTTGACAGATGTTGTTGGAATACAACAGAAGCACTAAGGTACGTAACACTTCAAACTCCAACTTTACCTTCTAATCAGTTTATGCAGGAAAATAGATGGTGCCCTCCACTTGAAGGAGTATTTAAAATCAATTTTGATGGATCTTTTCGAGAATCACATGCTTCATGTGCTGCTATAGTTAAAAACTCCAGTGGAGGAATGATGGCCTCTCGGGTGATTTTGATAGAACCGATTTCTCCCATGAGCAGTGAAATCGCCGGCTTTGAATTGGGACTAACTAGCTGAAGAGATGAATCTCTCCTGTTTTATAATAGAAGTAGACGCTAGGGTTTTAATCGAACTAATAGAAGTCGTGGAACCTGAAATCCCTTGGCGTTTATCAGCCAAAATCCACGACTTGCGTGCAAGAGTAAATGGTAGACAGTTGGGCATAAGATACTGCCCTAGAGTTAACAACAAGGACGTGCATGTTCTGGCAGCATCGATTATACCCCTCTACACTTAATATTTTTTGTTTTAGCCCTTTTGTTGGTAAATTGTTGTCTTTTCTACCCTGGTTTCGTTGTAATTCTTTTGGTCGGGATATTGTAACGTTGTCTTTTAATTTAATTGGCTGTTAATAAAAAAAAATGCATAAGAAAAGGAAACCTACCTACTCACCTATTAACCTAAACAAGGTCTAGTTCCGTATTGAGTTAATCCCTATTTGGCCCCCTACTTTGTGACTAGCTTCTTTTTTGGCTCCCTATTTCTTGTAAATTCAAATTTGACCCCCCTTTTTAAGATAAATTCTTTAATTACCCCTCCTACAAATTATATATTTCAAAATAAAAATAAAAATAAAAATAAAAACCCTCCACCTGACCTCACTCTCTCTCCACCCCACCTCTCTTTCTCTTCACCTTACCTCTCTCTCCACCTTACCTCTCTCTCTCTCTCCCCACCCCTCTCTCTGTCTTCTCCGTCCAGGTCGCCGCTCAAAAAATTTTCCGGTCGGCACTTGGAAGGATAAAAAAAAAATTTCACTCTCTCTTTCTCTCTAGAAACTCCAGCGAAGGGGTTTCCCTTCGCCGAAGTTCCGGTCTGTCGAAGAACAGACCGATCTGGTATGTTCTTCAACAAATCGGAACTGGTCTGTTCTTCAACAGAACGGAACTTCGACAAAGGGAAACCCCTTCGCCGGAGTTTCTAGATAGAGAGAGTGAATTTTATTTTTTATTTTTTATCTTTCCAGGTCGCCGACCGAAAGATTTTCTTGCCGACAACCTGGTCGGAGAAGATAGAGAGAAGGGTGGGGAGAGAGAGAGAGGTGAGGTGGGGAGAGAGAGAGGTGAGGTGGGGAGAGAGGGAGAGGTGAGGTGGAGAGTGAGTGAGGTGAGGTGGAGGGAGGTGAGGTGGAGGGTTTTTTATTTTTATTTTTATTTTGAAACATATAATTTGTAGGAGGGGTAATTAAGGAATTTATCTTAAAAAAGGGAGCCAAATTTGGATTTATAAAAAATAGGGGGCCAAGAAGGAAACTGGTCACAAAGTAAGGGGCCAAAGAAGAATTAACTCTTCCTTATTTTATTAAATCTGTAACCAATAAAGCATTAAAGCCTCTCTCTCTTATTCACAGTAAATCCACTACTCTAGTTTCTTCATTTCTTATCTCATTAAATTTCATTACATCATATCTAATTGGGTGAATTCTCTATTTCTCACGTATCAAGTTTGAGGTTTGTCTTTTGAAAAAAAGGGGTTGAGATTTGTTTTTATGCAACAAATACAAAATAATTGTTGACACTATTACACTAGATTTTCTTTTCTATATTTATACGTCATTGAATCTATATAATTGAATATGTGATACGACAATGGAAATTTGTTTAAATTTATTTTTTCCCTATTTTACGTCTAAGTCTTGGCATTATACTTCACTAATATTTAGTGTAGAAGCTATGTGCGAATCAGGACATGCTAAGAGACAAAAGAGAAGAAGATTGGATATTAGCAAAATCTCAGATAGGTTCACTTAATAAGTATTTTACGACAACTAAAAACTCGAGAATAATTCTAGTGAAGAACGTACATATGTTATTGAAGGATCTAGTAGAGGAAATGTGGTCGAAGAAATTTCTCATGAAGATGCCGGACGTCATGATATAAATGAAAAAATGAAAAAGAAACTACAACTGAAGAACATAGATACGAAATGTTAGTGAAGAACTTATGAATGAGTAATTGATGAAGATATAGAGAACACGAATGTCAATAAAGATTTTAGTGATCCAGCTAGTTGGAAAACAATTGATCAACCATCAAGGGACATTTTAGTCGAAAGCGAACCTATTAGAGTTTTAAGATATGAAGATCCTAAAGATGTTCTTAAGAGACACTTCTTTTCGCACTAATTAATGTTACGTCAATTTTTTTTGTAGTTAGCATATAGAGGGTCCCAAATTTTACTTTGTTTTAGACCCCAAACAACTTTGGCAGGCCCTGTGTGTATGACTTACAAAGTCATATCAAATGCAGAACCCTACACTTCTTAAGAAATTTTTTTCAACTAAAACTTTTAAATATATTAGGAGTTAATAGTTTGTATTTTACAGTTGTACTCGGATATCAAGAAAGTCTGAATGACGTGACGTATCAGATGGGATACTAAATTGACACGGGAATCGAGGCATTGCACTTGTTCTAAGTCCAAGTGGGAGTCTGAAGGAGTTAAAGGAGATGTCCTTCGACCAAGATGGCAATGCGAGCAATATGTCGGCTAGGACAATTGATGAAGAAGATCATCAGGTCCGATTGATTTAGGGGTCGTAGCGTTTAGCTAGAAACCAACTACGATCGTCGAATTACGAAGTAATTCGCGGCTAACTTCGATCGGATCCTACATCGGGTTACACATAAGAATGGGTATTTAATCGGATGATATGACTAGTGGGAGTGTGATATAACATTGGGAATGTCCCATAAACATATCTCACAGGCCTAAATAGAATTTGGGCAAAAGATAGCAAAAGTTCCGAAATAAGGGTTTTGGGCCTAGGCCGATTCGGGCACTTTTAGGGCTCGGATTGGGCTGATTTTTGGAGGGACGTTTCCTTATGTTATGAACATTAAATCTGCCAATTTTGACTGGGTTTGGACGTCATATTCTTAGGGAATTGTGAAAATATCAACTAGTTGCAATTTTCGACTATTTCCCTAAATCTTATTCTAAAGGGTGTTTTAGGAAACCTAAAAGGAGGTGGATTCTTATTAGGGTTCTATATAAACACTCTTAGGGCAGAGAATAAGGTGTGAAATTTCTCTCTAAGCTTTCTTACTCTACCACATCAAGTAGAGAGGAGAAAGTGAGCTAATTCCCAAGCTATCTTCTAGTCAAGCAAGAAGAAGGTCTTCTTATTATAAAACAACCATTGGAGTGCTAGCGAGATTTCAAGGAGGGAGATTAAATACACTATTCGGTGTCCCAAGTATAGGAACTACGTTTGAAGCTCTTGGTCTTCTTTAATCTATACAACTAGTTCGAGGGAAATAGCGATTAAGGTAATCTACTATCTTCTTATTGGTTAATTACTAGTTTTGCATGATGATCTTGGGGATACTAGTGTTAGACATTAGATGTCGTTATCCGCTATAAACACTAGTATAAGGGTATAAATCCCTTCAGTGGTATCAGAGCCTCTTGCAATTAACTAGTTTTTGCTAAGAATCGAACTAATTGATATTTGATATGCTTGATAGTTTGATAGATTGAGTTTATAAAGTATTTAAAAAGTGTTTTAAAAGTACTTCAAACTCATAATTTGATTGCAATGAATATGATTCAACTAGTTTTTCAAATTAAAATCAAAATTGATGATTGAAAGTATTTCAAAATATTTGATTTCATTGATTTTGAATTGGTTTTCAAAATTGTTCTTGAAAAAGTTTCAAAAACCTAGAATTTTGATCCAAAATTGGTTGATTAAAAGAGTTGTTTTTGAGTTTTAGGAAACTCCCAAAAACAAAAATTTGGAATTTAGAAGTGTTCTAAAAGAAGTGTTTTGAGTTTTAGGAAACTCCCAAAACAAAATTTGGAAAATTTTAAAAGTTTCTAAAAGTTTAGAAAAATTTTAAAAGTGTTCTAAAAGATTTCAAAATTTAGAAAGAGTTTTAAAATTGGAAGTTAGCAAATAAGATTTGCACAACAACAAAAAAAAAAAATTTGGAAACTAGGGTTTTGTAAACCCTAGTGTCCGGCCAGGAAGCTTCTGGTCGCGTCCACTGGACGCGTCCAGAGCAGCTGCTGAGGCGTCCAGCAACTGCGACAAGAATGCTACTGGACGCGTCTTAGAGACGCATCCAGAGCAGCTGGGACGCGTCTTGGAGACGCGTCCAGGTCGAGTCTAGGACTCGACCACCAGCTGTGATGGAAGCATCTGGACGCGTCTTGGAGACGCGTCCAGAGCAGCTAGGACGCGACCAGAAGCTGCACGGGTAGCTTCCTGGACGCGTCTGGGAGGTTTTGGGTGTCTCGGACTAGTCCGAGACACCTAGTGCTGGTCCGGTCCAGCACCAGACGCGTCTGGTACCTTGACTAGCGTCCTGGCTCCGGCCAGGACGAGACCAAGCCTTTATAGGCCTCGGCCAGGACATGTCGGCCCTATGGGCCGTGCTATGTCCGGACCTTGTCCGAGCCCTTTTGTGGGCTTGGGCCGGGACTTATCTAGGACTTGTCCCCGGCTTTTTCGAGGCTTTTCGGACCACGAAAAGGGACCATCATTTGAGTAGGAGTTTTTGCCAAAATTTCTTCCGATTCCAACCAAATAATTCCAAAATCAATCCGGGCCATCCAGAAACCAAAAACGGATTTCTCTTTAAATTGATTTATGAAATCATTAAGAATCGAACCAATATTTTTTCCGAAATTGACCCGGGCTTTCAGAACCCGAAACGGAGTTTTTCTTAAAGATGATTTTAGAAATCATAAAAGATAAAACCGGAACGCACCATTAGTTGAATTCTTCGAATTTAGACTTAAGGTCCGTAATGTGACATGTGATGTCAACAAAAGTATCTCCCAAGATAATCATCATATATAATTCTTAGCCTTGATATATTATATGAATGCATGTGATGTGAATGCGGGAAACTAGTATGGCCATAGATTTATTTCTATATTCTTGTTTTAAGCACGGATGGGTGCATGCTTTGTAATTAATTTTAATTTCAAGTTTATACCATCTGCGAATCGTTAGAGTCTTGTAATTAGAGTTTAAGGTCTATGAGTCCATTGAAGAAACTCGAGGATGAAATCCAAAGGCGAGTGGGAGAAATCAATGGAGGTTCAAAGATGGCGATCTAAGACGAACCAAAAGGCGAAACAAGAAGAAAACCAAAGGAGATTAGATCTTCTAGGTTAGGGGCCATACTAGGATCAATGTCTGCTTGATTTATTTCTCGCGCGCATTTACTTACTTATTTACGCTTTATGTCATGGATGTTAGTTAGGCTAAATAGTTCACTATAACAAACGCCAGACTAGCGTAAAAGTCCCCAAAACGTAATCTTGAATAATCGCCTATCCAGATTAAGACACTCGTTGCGCCCTTGTTCGAGGAAGGTGGGTCGGCCTTCGCAGAGTACCTCCTCTACCTTGGGACAATGCGGGTAGGTCTATAGAAGAGGCCTACACGTCTAAATGGTTCTATTCAACGAGATCAGCAAGAGAGTCTTGGATACTCGAGGCAAAAGAATAGATTAGTCATTCATTAATGAAATCTATCAACCAAGAGTCATAAGGTATGATCAGTGAAGTAGTTCACTCACCCGGAATGACGGAGTCAAAGGGTAGGGCCTTCGTCCGCTTTACTCCGCAGAACTGAGATCTTGGAATCACTTATTCAATCGGGGACGATTTTTATTGAATAATGTGGGAAAACTAAGTTTTTCAAAAACGATAACGAGTTTTAAAACTTTGCCATTTCTTTATGTAGAATTAAGATGACACATGAAAACGGTTTCAACTTTAAAATCACGCCTAAGGGAGGTGTTGATCCACTTCCTAGAATGGAAGAATGAATCCGAGAATAGTTCTCAGATTCAAAAGGAAAGCTTTCTAGAATACCCAATCTCAATGTTGACTCATACCGAAGAAAGGTCAAAAGCCATTTGCAAGCAATCTTATAACATTCTCTTTGGAAGAGTAATGGATGCTAGCATAACCATTAAGACAAACTGAGAAAGAATTTCCCACAGAAGTCATAAATGGAGAGGTACGAGACCTCCAAGGCAATCTGAAAGTCATCCTAACGGAAGACAACAGAATACATCTATCACCCAATTCAATATCGATTGAACAAAGATAGATAAAACCTTAGATGAGTCACTCAGGTTGTTACTGAGCAGAACATACGGGAATATCCAATCTAAGAAAGGTTCTTGAGATTTGGTACAAAAATCTAAGAAAGAGCTCTTAAGATTCAGTCAAGTGAGACAAACATTTGATCGAAGAAAAGGTAAAAAGTTACCGAGTACATGATCAAGAGTATTTCGCATTACTGTGAATGTTTCCAAATAATGGCTAGACCATTCAAGAGGAAACTACCCTTAGCACCTGGAGGACATAAGGAATGGAATTACGAATTCCGATTCCAGCATCCTTGTTAACAAAGTTAAAAACAAGTATCGCAAAATTTCTTCATCAGGTATTTTATACCGGATGTACGGCTCGGTAAAGCTCAAGGAAATCACATACTTGACTAAAAAAGGTAAAGATCCAAGAGGGGGCAGAAGCAGTAATGCTAAGGATGCTGAAAGGGATCAAAGTCTTCTTTTAGACACTGGTCTAGCTTAGAACTTAATAGTGATTATTTTGTTCTTCTAGAAACGTCTGATGTTTTAAACTAGTGGTAAAATTAACTGAAGGTTAACATTGACAATGGATAAAATCAAGAGATTCAAACTCATTAAACTTCAGCATTGTCAATTAGGTCTTAAGGACTAAATTGACAAAGTCACCCTTTCCAAAAGGCATAGAGACTAGTAATCTATTAGGACTCATACAGTGTTATGCAGACCTATAAGTTTACTTGCAGAAGCTAACGAGAGCTACTCCAATATGTACGCTGATAACTTCATGAAGTATGGAAACGTACAAATCATAAAGTATAAGTCAGAATGTTTGAAAGGTTCAAACAAAGTACAAACCGAAGTAAAGAATCATTTTGACAAGAGAGTTTAAGTCATCCGATTAGATTGGAGTGGTAAAAACTTGAGTCAAACATTTGATAACCATCAAAGGAGTTGAGAAGCCGATTCCCAACTCGCTCCATGGAACACATCTGTGGGATGGTGGATTCAGTGGGAGTAATCGAACATTGCTATGCATGATTCGATCAAAGATGGGTTTAAGCCAGTCTTCCGAATACCTTGGGATATATTCTAGACACGATTGTTTTACACTTAACCTACTCCGTCTAAGGCTAAACCTTGTAACAGCGTTACAAAACTTAGTTAATATCTGACGCAATTTCTTTTTAAAGGAAATTTGGGCTTCTTCCACAACCAATCAAGAGAACAAAGTGTTTGTTGCTCATGATAGTATTCTTCTAGTAATTAGCACACCTAGTAGTCTGGGAGAAAAGTACTAATTATTACAAGAATAAGTGGGAGAAAAGTAAAAGTCGATTTAATTCGATCATGAGAAAATCATGGAGGGTCATGAAGAACAATCATGAAACTTGTACAAGACGATTAAATTCGACCAAGAGCAACAAACTGCGGCTCCTCGGAATATGAAAGGTTAAAGATATGATCTTGTAAACCCACCGCACAAAAGCGAATGTCATTCGCAGGAGAACTCTCAAAGCAAGTGAAAGTGTCTCTAAAGGAATATCTCAAAGTAATTGAGAAAATTCCAAATTGTTGTTCAAAAGCCCTGAAAGGTCAAAATAAAATCTTAAAGACTCAGAAAATAAAGGTTATTTTTGAAGAGATAAAAGACCTGCGCAGAAACGGAAACTGACTCTAGATTTTGGCTAGAAGCCAAAATCATCGTGGAATCCATATCTCGTCAAGACATGAAGCTTGATAATTTAAGTCAACAGAAGACCTAAATTGGTTTTCCAAAATAGAAAACTGAGAAGGATGGAAACATTCATGTTTCCCAAAACTAGACAAGAAGAATAAGATTCTTCCAATCAAGTTATGTCCATAGGCATGCTTCAGAAATCTATCGACGGATTAAAAGCACGCAAGAGTTAGAATCTTCGATTCAAAAAGGCAATAAAAGAAGTTTGATTCCTGAGGAATGAAGAAAATCTTGAATCACGAGTTTCAAGAAGGTAAGTGGGAGAAACAAACCTTCCGGGTCCGTATGCTGAGTACATACAAAAGATTGAGTACGACATAAGATGTTGTGTAACAATGAACACACTGACTCAATAAAAGGACCACACACAAGGATGAAATGCCATTTTAGGCATCTGAAGATCTATAAGCATAGATCAAAAGGATGATAGGATTGGAGAGACTCAGTACGCTGAGATGCTTGAGATCCGAAACAGAAAATCTAAGACTCGGAAAGTCTAAAAGAATTTCGACCCAAAACTCATGACTAAGAGCATTGCGAAATCGGAGTTTGAAAAGACACCTATGTAGCAAACAAGCATGAGAGAGAGATTTATGTTCGAATACATAAAATCAATCATATTGGATATGATTAGCATCTGAATATTCAAATTCGGATTTGAAAACCGAAACACTACTTAGAAACATCCTAGAAGGCTAAAGGATGAAGTAGTACAAAAGTTGAACATGTCATCGTAACAAACTTCCAGGCATGGAAGGAAAGTAGGCTAAAAGTGTTTTAAGCCGGGAATTGTTGCAAATACTACATAAAGAATTAAAGTCTTAACTCTAGTAAAAGTTACTAGGAATTATCAAGGTTGAAGATAACGGTCTTCAAATTAATTGATAATTAGCAAAGTTTAAACAGATTACATCCGTAGTCAAACTAAACTGTCACCTAAGACATAGTATGAGATTCATACACAGTCTAAGGCATGAGGTATAATTTTAAACCTCGACAAGTAAAATTGAGTGGGTAAAAGGAGTTTTACGGAAGAGGCTCAGATTTACAACTCTCGTTATCAGAAATAATAAGAGTTATTTCACCAGTCGTCTAAATTTGGTTTAGTATTTAAAACGACAGTCCATCGATAATAAAACGTTCCGAATGGGTTTGTCAGATACGTGATCTGATGAATGAAACCCTATTAAGTGAACTTGGAATATTTATTATCAAAAACCCTGGTCCAGGTCATTGCATGGACAACAATGACTCACGAAGACTAGCACGGGAGTCGATGGGATAGCGCAGTTTCATGGGCTATAAGAATAGTACATTCTATTCGACTACGTGGGTGTGTAAAAGGTTTATACACTGGATAACCCTCAAATGAGAAGTACATCACTCGTGATGAACGTCAATACTTCTCATAAAGACAATTGGAGAGATTCCTCAAAACATGAGTGCTCCACTCATCTTATGAAAGGAATGTCCGACTTTGGTTTCGTCAAACGCCGCGCCGTAAAAGGAGGTTATAAAGACGGATACAGGGAAGGACAGGATAGACATGAAGTTAAGTGGGAGTGCAAGAATGGATTGTGTCAACCTAATCACATTAGGTACAAAGTGTCTCAAGGCCACTTGATGAGTAGCAACTGAAAATGCGTGGCCACGCTCAAACGGATTAGGAAATAATAGTTTGTATTTTACAGTTGTACTCGGGTATCAAGAAAGTAATAATGACGTGACGTATCAGATGGGATACTAAATTGACACGGGAATCGAGGCATTGCACTTGTTCTAAGTCCAAGTGGGAGTCTGAAGGAGTTGAAGGAGATGAAGGAGATGTCCTTCGACCAAGATGGCAATGCGAGCAATATGTCGGCTAGGACAATTGATGAAGAAGATCATCAAGTCCGATTGATTTAGGGGTCGTAGCGTTTAGCTAGAAACCAACTACGATTGTCGAATTACGAAGTAATTCGCGACTAACTTCGATCGGATCCTACATCGGGTTACACATAAGAATGGGTATTTAATCGGATGATATGACTAGTGGGAGTGTGATATAACATTGGAAATGTCCCATAAACATATCTCACAGGCCTAAATAGAATTTGGGCAAAAGATAGCAAAAGGCCCGAAATAAGGGTTTTGGGCCTAGGCCGATTCGGGCACTTTTAGGGCTCGGATTGGGCTGATTTTTGGAGGGACGTTTCCTTATGTTATGAAAATTAAATCTGCCAATTTTGGCTGGTTTTGGACGTCATCTCCTTAGGGAATTGAGAAAATATCAACTAGTTGCTATTTTCGACTATTTCCCTAAATCTTATTCTAAAGGGTGTTTTAGGAAACCTAAAAGGAGGTGGATTCTTATTAGGGTTCTATATAAACACTCTTAGGGCAGAGAATAAGGTGTGGAATTTCTCTCTAAGCTTTCTTACTCTACCACATCAAGTAGAGAGGAGAAAGTGAGCTAATTCCCAAGCTATCTTCTAGTCAAGCAAGAAGAAGGTATTCTTATTATCAAACCACCATTGGAGTGCTAGCGAGCTTTCAAGGAGGGAGATTAAATACACTATTCGGTGTCCCAAGTAGAGGAGCTACGTTTGAAGCTCTTGGTCTTCTTTAATCTATACAACTAGTTCGAGGGAAATAGCGATTAAGGTAATCTACTATCTTCTTATTGGTTAATTACTAGTTTTGCATGATGATCTTGGGGATACTAGTGTTAGACATTAGATGTTGTTATCCGCTATAAACACTAGTGTAAGGGTATAATTCCCTTCACCTCCCTCCTTTGGATCTTCCTCTTTTAGTTTATATGTTAGATCTATAATAAGATCTTGTAGGTTTTTAGAGAGAGAAAATATAGAATCTAAATCAATCTTACACAATGTTTCTCTTTCTCTCTTAACTCTAGTAATATCATTTTCAAGATCGTCAATTCTCTCTTCTTCTTGTTCTTCTCTTTCCAACATGGATCGCCTTACAACAATTAAATTTGGATGAAGGATATAATCCACTTTTTGGTGATTTTATATGGTTATAGAATGGAAGAATGGATATAGAGGTCATGAGAAAAGAAGAGTAATGTTGCCGATTTCTACGATGAACATCTCAAGAAGATTGAAGATGAATTTACAAAACAAGAGAAAAGGCCGATCAAGATTTCACTTTTATTAGTTTAATTATTATTGATGTAATTTTATTATTGTCTGGTTATTTTCATTTTGGTTGACCTTTAAGGTCTTTTAATCCGTGATCTTTAGGATCCTTTCATCTTTCGACCTTTAATTGAGTCGGTGTCTAGTCAATTTCTTTCTCTTCATGAGGCACTTTACATTTAAAGGTATGTAACTCTTATGATGTTTTCAGAGGAGAGAAATAAGAATTATCATCCATGTGACATTGTGATTTTATCAGTTATGAATGAAAATGGTTTCACTTAAAAAAATGTAATGATATGTGCCTCTAAATATGTTTCCGAAAGGCAGTCATTGTTGGTTCCTCAACTTGTGACCAACACACCATTTTTACTTCTATAAATGTCCGACAGTTCGATTTGATCTTCAAAGACGAATTTCAATTTCTTCTGTAACTATTCTTGGAGGTCAAGATGAAATTATTCCAACAAAATTAAAAACACAAAAGCCACATCACCTCTCTATTTCTCCTCCACTTCACCTCATCTATTATCTATCTCATTTCCTCCTCTCCACCTCACTTTTCTTCTGTGGCAGAAAGTCGCCGACCGGCAAAAATTCTGGCCGATGACCTAACCCTAAAAAGATGACTCGTGCCTCTTTTGAAAAAATCATCCCTAGTAGGTCGTCACTAATACTTCGCTTATTTGTAGTACTTTGGATTCATAATAGAAAAGACATTTAAGTAAGGAACGATTATCTACAAGCTTACGACTGTCCAAATTAACTTTTATGGACCACAGGGTCCTAATTACTTTGGGTATACATTTTAGACAATGACTGCCTTTCGGAAACAAATACAAAATGAAAGGGATGGAGCTCAGGGAACAGCTTGATTGTACCAAGTTCATGTTTGATTCTAGACAATGTAGTTGGGCTGTTGTTCATTCCATTTTGTGTATTCACTTCAAGAAATGTACTCATTTTCCTTAGTTATTAACAAAAGTCAAGAACTTCAACAAAAACAAAGTTGCTAAGGCGTGTAAAAAAGATTAAAATGTTATGTGTAATGTTAAATGACTACAATATTAAATTCGTACAAGATAGTTTGCCAAACTGTAAGGATGAGAAAACAGTTCACTATAAAAGACAAAAAACTGGACACAAAGCAGTCTGTCTTCTCTCATTTTATCGGGAAAATATTGCATCTATGCAATGGTTGTGAAAATGTAAATACGATGTTAATGCTAATGAATGTAAGCTTAGAGTAATGAAGGAAGACGAGATTTAGAGATGAAATTCTCTGTTGTTTTGTATTGATAATCACATCTATTTATAGATTACAAGTCGGTGTTAGGATATACATCAAAAGATACACATAAAATCATAACTAATATGTATACAAATCACATGAAATCATAACAGTTCGGTTAGATCCGATTGTGCTGTTGTGGCGCCTCTATGCTGCTGGTCCGTGGGCTATACTGCTGGTCCGTGGGCTATCTTAGTATTTGACCTGTAATACTCCCCCTCAAGGTGGTGCAGATATATTAATGATGCCCAACTTGCCAATTGTCTTCATAAACGCGTCACCACCAAGTGGTTTGGTAAAAATGTCGGCAAGCTGATCAGCAGTTGGTGTAAAACGAGGAGCAATGGTATTGTCTTTAATCTTTTCACGAACGAAGTGACAGTCGATTTCAATATGTTTCGTTCGTTCATGAAAGACTGGGTTGTCTGCTATGTGGAGGGCCGCACGATTGTCACAATAAATAGACATAGGAGAAGAATGATTAATACCAAGGTCACGGAGAAGTGACTTAATCCATTGAAGTTCACAAGTGAGATTTGCTAATGCACGATATTCAGCTTCGGCAGAAGATTTTGCAACAGTGGGTTGTTTCTTGGATTTCCAAGATAATGGGCTGGATCCAAGCATAGTGAAAAACCCAGTAGTGGACCGTCTGGTTGTAGGACAACCAGCCCAGTCGGAAACACAATAGCCCGAAATGTGAAGTGGACTTGTGGCCGAGAGAAATAAACCATGATTAATACTTCTATTAAGATAACGAAGTATTCGATGAGCCGCATCTAAATGCATGTTTGTTGGTTAATGTAAAAATTGACTTAAATTATTTACTGCGTAACAAATGTCAGGCCGCGTGACGGTAAGATAGAGTAGTCGGCCAATGAGACGACGGTAGATAGATGGATCGGAAAGAGGATCCCCATCAGAAGGGCCTAAGCGTAATTTTTGTTCCATTGGAAAAGAGGATGGACGAGAAGCTGTGAGTCCTGAATCATTGATGATGTCAAGAGCATATTTTCTCTGACATATTAAAATGCCTTTCGAAGAACGGGATACCTCAATCCCTAGGAAGTATTGTAAGCGTCCAAGGTCTTTGATAGAAAAGGTGGTATGTAGGAAAGATTTCAAATCAGAAATCGCAGAATCATTGTTACCTGTGATGATGATATCATCTACATAGACAAGGACATAAAGGGCGATGGAAGACGTCTACAAAGAGAAAAGAGAATAGTCAGAGAGTGATTGAGTGAAACCGCGACGGATAAGAACAGAGGAGAATTTCGAGAACCATTGTCGATAAGCCTGTTTAAGGCCGTAAAGGGATTTATGTAGTTTACAAACTTTCGACTCCCCCTGTCGAGTGAATCCTGGAGGAAGTTTCATAAAAATTTCTTCATCGAGATCTCCTTGAAGAAACGCATTGTTGACATCCAACTGATGGAGGGACCATCCCTTGATGGCAACAATGGAGAGTAGAATCCGAACGGTGACAAGTTTAGCGACCGGAACAAATGTGTCATGATAATCGAGGCCCTCTATTTGAGTGTAGCCTTTTGCAACAAGACGTGCCTTATACCGTTCAATAGAACCGTCGGAACGAAACTTGATCTTGTAAACCCATTTACAACCAATGGGTCGTTTACCTTGAGGAAGATCAACAATTGACCAAGTTTTATTTGATTCTAAGGCCAAGATTTCTTTGGACATGGCGTCCCGCCAATGTGATGATTTCATTGCTTGGGAAAAGGAAGTAGGTTCATTATTGGAAATGACTGAACCAAGAAATGCTTGATGAGCCACTGAAAAAGCATCCAAGGAAAAATAATTGACTAGAGGATAAGGAACATTGGATTTTATAAGAGGAGGTGTAGAATTATAACAAATGTAATCATTAAGACGAATTGGAGGACGTCGGGCACGAGCCGGTCGAGTAGGAACAGTGGACTCGGGTGAATGATTGTCTACTGTTAAGTTATCAAGTGGGGGGTGGTCATTAGATTCCAAAGAAATAGAAGTGTTATTAGAAAGGTCAGGAGTTGTGGCGCCTGTAGAATCAGTGGATGGGGCGCCAGGAGTTGGGGCGCCTGGAGAAGCAGGAGTGTAATTAGATGTTGTGGCGCCTGTAGAATTAGGTGCTGTGACGTTTTCAGAAAACCGGTCCAGAGCTGGACAGGAGCTACTGGTTCGGTTAGTATGATAGTGTGACCGATTTTGTGATTGGTGAGATGAAGGAAACATAAAAGAACCATTGTCGGAAATGGATATATAAGTTTGTTGTCGAGGAAGGGAAATGGATGACATAGGAAAACGATGTTCATGAAAAATAGTAGCGGAGTAGCGGAGTTATCAACACCGTAGTGGGTGAATCGGAATGATGAACGTCAAAAACTTGAGAGTTTTGAGCAGCGGAATGAGAAATAGTAGTACCATCAGAAGAAGACATCGTTAAAAAAAATCAAATCAAAAAGCAACGAGGCTTTTATACCATGTGAAAATGTAAATACGATGTTAATGCTAATGAATGTAAGCTTAGAGTAATGAAGGAAGACGAGATTTAGAGATGAAATTCTCTGTTGTTTTGTATTGATAATCACATCTATTTATAGATTACAAGTCGGTGTTAGGATATACATCAAAAGATACACATAAAATCATAACTAATATGTATACAAATCACATGAAATCATAACAGTTCGGTTAGATCCGATTGTGCTGTTGTGGCGCCTCTATGCTGCTGGTCCGTGGGCTATACTGCTGGTCCGTGGGCTATCTTAGTATTTGACCCGTAATAATGGTGATAATTGGCTATAACAGAAAACTAATTATTATCTTTTTCTTTTTAGAAACCGACTACGTTGTCGTTACATTTTGGCATTGATACATCAAAGATGTGATAAGTTCGAATCCCGCCCGCTCAAACTCTAACATGCCCAGGCCTATAACCCAACTACATAATGGCCGCCCAACTGCACTACATTATTTATACTCTAATAATCCCAATTCAAATAACCAAAGATTCCACCTTTTCTGGGATTCAAACCCGGGACCTCCAGGGGTTTCTGGAGTTTATGTCAACACCTTGGAACCACTGTTGACACTAATTATTATCAAGTTGCTACCACGATTAACAATTTTCTTACAAATAATATAGGAAAACAATATTTATTAGGAAAAATTAAGAGCGTTAATTTGAAGGGTGCTTTTAAAGGCACCGGGCCAAAACGCTGTTAGCATCCAGAAATTTTAGTGACTCGGGTCAATTACCATTGACCCGAGTTCTCTATAAGCACCGGTTTTTAATGTAGGTAACGTTCACCTTCGTTTGCTTCTTCCATATTCAAGATACTATCCCCCTCACGAGATCAAAACAATATGTATTCAAGATACTATCCCCCACATGTTTAAGGGTCAATATCACTTGCTCCCCACGATAGCAAACTGGTAAGGCATCTAACAGTATCGTGAATTTGAATAGCATATGTTTTTCGTCTAACTATGATTGTGTATTCAAGATATTACCTTCGTCTGGGGACTCATGTGAGCTTATAATAGAGCAGACCCGTGTGGTGGAGGGTGCGGACAGGGCGCTCGCACTGGGCGCCCCACCACAAGGGGCCCATTTCTTGTAAAGAGATGCTACTCTTTATATAATGGACGATGTTAAGTTAATCATGGTACAGTCTTTGGATTCGTTGGTGAGTGACAAGAAGTTTCATGCGTTTGACGTAGGTTTGAATCTCATTGGCTTCACTTTTACTTTAGATTTTTATGGGGGTTGTATAGGAGCTTTGAGACTGACTTAACCACTAATTGAACTGCCGAAAAAGATCATATGGTGCATTTGCCGTTGTTCTTTGGGTGAGGTTGTACTTTTTTGGGTGAGGGTGAAAGTACAATTGTCAATTCAATCTTTATTTAGAATTTTTGGGTTTATAATCCAAAAAACGGGCTCTAATAAGACATTTATTCCTCTCTAATCCTATAAAGGGTTTCAAAACCAAAATAATAATGTAAATGGATATCTGGTCCATTTGTATCCATCTCGAGAGAAAACACAAATTCCTAGAATACATAATAAATCTTAATACCTAAACTAACCTTCCTTATATATAAAAACAGATTTACCTTCAAAATCCCTAAATATCTTTTCCCATTTTTATGTCCCACTTTTCTCTCTCCAATCACGTTTCTAAAAAAAAGTAACCGTGATCTTCATTATCTTCAGTAACCGAAACTTACTTATTTTCTCTCTCTCTAAATCAGAATTGTATGATAATCATCCATTAATCTCAGAAATCTTGTTTCTTCTTAATTAGAGCAGCTGAAATCATCTTCTTCATCGTTTATCAGGTAAAACACATTACATAAGTCATTTTTCGTTCCATTGAAACAGATTTTGAATCAAATTTAGTATTGCTTTTTAAGTAACGTTAAAGGTTTTGGTTTCTTCTTTTCTGTTTAATGTTTTTCATCTTCATCTTTAACTTTGGTCATGAATTTCATTATAATGAAATTTCTCTCTGTATCATCTAATCAAATCTTCATCATTATTCAGTATTTTCTCTCTTTAAGATTCATAGCCGATTTTATGATGTTAATGTTAAATCCGTCTTTACAATTCATTTTATTCGATTAAGAAGTGTTTGTCTCTATGTATTTTGTTACTTTTTAGTAGTTTTAGGTTACAGATTTTGATTTTTAGATCATTTTTTCAAATCTTCATCAAGGTTTCCGTACAATTTTTGATGCAGAGAAGATCTCGTACGATTTGTTATAACTGAATGCAAACGATATATAATTTAAAATAAATTACGGATCGTTTACAAATTACATATCATTTTTGATCCAGAGAAGATCTATTACGATTTGGTTGTAACAGAATGTAAACGATATATAATTTACACGACATTTCATGATGTTTACTGAACATAACACATACATATTTTTTCACATAACAGTGACCTTGTGATTCAAACTACAGTTATATTTGTCTCCTAACACATTATGAAGTTTAACAAACAGTATGCATAATTTATTCCATTATACATGTCGTTTATAGTAAATTATATGTTTTGTTGACAAATGTATATGTTTTTTTCTGTAGTTTTGCTGTTACTTATGGAATTTTCTACTGAAGTTGGTCATTTGTTTCCTGGTGGTGCAAAAGCATTTGGATATGGTCTTCGACAATAAAGTGTAAATGTTGTTTGTCCTGCTCAAGACTACATATGCTCTTCGACAATATACTGTAAACGATTTTTTTTGTAACAGAATGTAAACGATGTGTAATGTAAAAGAAATTATGTATAATTTATTGAACATGATACACATACAGTTGATAAATTACGTTGTATACATGACAAATGTTGGTTTCCTCGTCATAAATAACACATAATTTACGTATTTGTTTCATAATTTGTATTCGATGTGTATTTATGTATGAGTAAAAACGAAAACAAATGTTGTTGTAATGTTTCCAGAAAAATATACTATTTCCAAATCTGAAAATTAAGTGAGAGAAAGTGATATATACGTTTTGTATATTAACCCCCAAATCACGCTAAATTGATCTCAGAAAATATACTCTTTCCAAATCTGAAAATTTAGAGAGAGAAAATAAATTTAATTTCCAAATCCGTTTAGAGGAGAGAGAATTTATGATTTGTTTTTATCCGTTTTTTGCTAATAAATCCCCCAAATCACATCCAAATTTGATTTCCTTCTTTTCAGTGTTTGATTAGTTTCTGGTAATGGTATTTCGAAGATTTAGGTTAGGGTTTTTGGAAACGTTTCGTTTTGGGAAAGTTTAGATTTTGTTTCCTATAATTTATCCCAAATTCACGGTAAATTAAGCTGTTGGAATTTTTGGTCCGGCCCCATAATTTAAAATCCCGCGGAAATGGTTTGGGACACGGATGGAATTGTTGTATAGATAGTATGGGTTTTTAGACCCAAGAGCAAAAGGACTAAAAATCCATTTTTGACAAGATTGGACCCTAAACCCTTTTTGAACATTATTTTGGTCTGTATACCCACGGACTTCTTTATTTATGCACGATACATTTTTCCTTATAATAATTTTGTTATTTTGGGTGCATATCCTTCATATATTGAAGTGTTTTTATAAAATTTGAATTGAGAAAATTTTCCAACGACTACTTTTTTTAGAAAACATTTTGATTGATCCACACTTTTCATCTATTCAATAATAAATTACCGTGCATTTTATTCAATTTTTGTTTGTAACTTTTTCTTGTCAGAAAGACCCCCGATTCAAATTACTCTAGGACCCCGATTCAAATTTCGCACGGGGCCTCCAGATTCTCAGGCACGGCCCTGTAATAGAGACACATAAAATTAAGATTGCTACCTCCTAAAGAGATCGAAAAACATAAACAACATATTTATCAAGCAAACTAAACTAACTATAATTTAACTTACTTCAACCTATACCTAGATTGCTACCTCGTCACTTTCCCTAACTTACAACGATCTCGGCATTAACCCTAATAGACATGTCTCCCCCCAACCCACAAACGATCTTAAATCATATCTGCTGCAACTATTTCAACTCTACAAAACTGTGCATTCACTACTAAATAAGTTTTAATATTACACAATGAGTGAAGTTTCCTAATTAAGTAGCATTTCTACAACTTTTATTTAGCATTTTTAACATGTAAAAGTAAGAACTTTTAGTATAAAAGTGAAAGTGGCGGATCTACGGGGGTGCTAACAGAGAGCAGTTGGGCCTGGTGCCAGGGGCGGATCTATGAGGGTGCGAGTGGTTGCGGACGCACCCCCTCGATCCTCCCGAAAAAAAATGTAATAGTAGTAACTTTTTTTTATCTATAGATATATATAGTTATATATCTAATGATGTCAAAGATGACATGAAGAAGGCTTTGGCGTACTGGTTAGGACGCGGGTTACATTTCATCTTAATGGTAAGGTCATGAGTTCGAGTCTATTCGAAGGCATTTTAAATTTTCTTTATATATATATATGTGTGTGTGTCCGTTGACTGTATATCAGACTGTGCGCGTATGAAGATGACAAAAACTATAGGACGGCTCAGTGGTACCACGATGTGGTCTTGTGGATACATGACCTTGAGGTTGTGGGTTCCATTCCAACTTCACACATTTTTAGTTTTATTTTTGAAATAATTAAACCTAATTTCCTAACTTCATATAAAATCAATTGTCACAAGTACTACAAAGAAAATACCAAGATGTTGTGACTGCCATGGATTTTGTTGAATCATCAAAAGCTAGAATCCAATGTATACGAGACCATGAGTGGTCATCATTGGTTTCGAATGTTTCTACTTTTTGTGAAAAACATAATATTGAAGTTGTTGATCTTAATGGTTCGTACATAGTTTCAAGGGGAATGCACAAAAAATTACAAACTTTTATTGATATGCAACTTAAAGAATTAAATGCTCGTTTCATTGAGAAGAATACCGAGTTGCTCCGTTGTATGGCATGTTTGAGTCCATCTAGAGGTTTTGCCCTTTTCGACAAAAGTAAGTTGATGCGTCTTACTGAATTTTATCCGTCAGATTTCAGTAGTCTTGACATTTTGCTACTTAGTTCCTAGCTTGATAATTACATTTACGATATGAGGCAGAATGATGATTTCTCAAATTTAGATGGAATTGGAGCTCTTGCCATAACATTGGTGGAAACTAAGAGGGATATAACATATCATTTAGTTTATTTGCTTATCACTTTAGCACTAACTTTGCCGGTTGCAACTGCCTCTGTTGAAAGAGTTTTTTCAGCTATGAAGCTAGTTAAAACACGCTTAAGAAACAAGATGAGTGTGGCTAAATGATAGTTTAGTAGTCTCTATTGAAAAAAGTTTTTAGTGAAATTGACAATGAGTGGATTATGCGAACATTTCAAAATATGATCTCTCGTAGAGGTTAATTGCGTTTGTAGTCGTTGATGTATTAATATAATTAATGAATGTAAGTATTTTATTAATTATTGTGTTTGCAAAAAACAAAAGTTGTTTAGCTATATAAATTCGCACCCCCTAAAAGTGAAAATCCTGAATCCGTCCCTGCCTAGTGCTAATAGAGATGGATGCTAACAGCCTTTTGGCTCGGTGCCTTTAGAAGCACCCTAATTTGAAATACACAAGACAAATCATTTTATAATTAAACCCCCATTGTGAACTACCTAATAGCGATGGAGCCTCCAGTAGTTGCTTTGAGTATGGCGTAGCAGATGTATGTGCTTAACATTCTTTTAGTCTGAAGGGACAATGGTATCCTATTGACTGTTGTGCTTCATTTTTTCAGTTTTTTTTTTATGAATTATATTAAAACCAAATCCAAACAAACACACACAACAACTACTAACTAAGAGTGGAAAGGAAAGTTGGTATTACATTTCAAACTTTTTTCTGACTGTTTTTCCTACCCCATTTGGCTAGAGCATCTGCTTTGGCGTTGACTTCTCTCGGAGCATACGTGAATTTGATATCCGAAAACTTATTCTTGAGTTCTATAGCTTGTGAGATGATCTGTTTGGATTGCCAGTGTAATCCATCACCTTGTTCGTTGATGTAGTTGACGATGTTTTGGTTGTCGCTTTCTATTTGTACATATCGGATCTGCAGCTGTATTGCCCATAAGATGTCGTGGTGTATAGCTAAGCTCTCACATTCTTTAGCATTTTGTCCTCTGACTGTATCTGCCATGGCTATGATAAAGTTTGCCTCTTCATCATGAATTATACAAACTATACCTGCTGGTTCTGATAATTGCTTAAAAAACGCATCTACATTGATTTTGAGAAATGGTGTCGATGGAGGTCTCCATTTTTGTTGCCTTGGTTTCTCCCTGCTTTTATTTTTTGTTGTTGTATCAATTTTAAGAGGTTTTGTTGACGTATTGTTGATTCTGTGGATCATCTGTATTGGTGATTGTTTTGTAGGGTTGAAGCAATTTTCGCATCTAGCTTTCCAGACAAACCAAAGGATTTTTGCATATAAAGTCACAGGTTCTTCATCAAGTTATTTCCATTGTTCAATCCACAGTTTAATTGTAGTTAGTTGTTCCGTCCTGATCTGAAATTGAAATCATATCACTCTAGCATAGTTGCAATGTAACAGTACATGGTCTAAAGTTTCATCGTTATCACAGTATATGCAATTATAAACATTACCAATGTATCTCCCTATTTTGTCTTTTACTAGCAGACTATTCGTACAACATTTCCATAGAAATAGTTTTATCCGAGGTATAGTGTTCAGCTTCCATATGAAAAATTAATCAGTAGTATCATGCATAGGATTATTGTTGCCTGTTCTCAAATAATTATACATCGATTTAATAGAGAATCTTACAGCTATAAGATTTTAATTTTTTTTTTGGAATCTTACAGCTATAAGATTGTTATTAAAGAAGGACAACAAATTTTTCATAAATGATTCACTTGATCATATAACATTAGCACCAATTTAATTCAAAAATAGTAGTAAAACTTCATTTGTAGTAAGTTCAACAAAAAAAAACCTTCATTTGTAGTATATCAAAACATATTCTCATTTTATCCATGAAATTGGAATCTAGGTTTGTCACATTGGTTGAGGCATTCACCAACACACCTAATTGCATCTGCAAAAGAGTCAACAATAAATTAATAAACATTACAAACGAAATTTAAGCATTCTAACACCATTATAAATAAAAGAATAAGGGAAGTTTTATAAGGCCTCCCCAATTTTGTTAAAAGGCCTCCCCATGAACCATTTTACTTGTTAAATTATCACTGAGGGGAGGCCTTTTAACAAAAATGAGGGGGCCCTATAAAATCTCCCAAAGAATAATGCTGTACAAACAGAAGGCTGCCATAAAATGGTTGTCGGGGTCACTCTCGTCGAGTTTGTGGGATGACTTCTGAGTATTCCACAAAATCCACTGGTTCTTGTTGTGTTATAAATAAAGAGGAGAAGATTGG
This sequence comes from Eschscholzia californica, assembly GCF_041429995.1. Lineage (NCBI taxonomy): Eukaryota > Viridiplantae > Streptophyta > Magnoliopsida > Ranunculales > Papaveraceae > Eschscholzia > Eschscholzia californica. Next base: position 44,103,665 of record NW_028238198.1, read on the forward strand.
AACTATACCTCCACATTCGTAAATGCATTTCTTTACACACTCGAGGTATTCTGCTGAAATTTGTTGAATAAACATAACTATCACAACAAGTGTTGTCATGAATATAACTAATCTATTGATCTTTCCCCTTGACATCTTACTAAAGAATATAATGGTTAACTTTTTTTCCAAGGAACTTCGTGTATTTCTAACTTAATTTTCTCTCTTTAAGCTTTGTATGATGGTATCTTATAGACTAATTTATAGGGCTCAAATCCAAGTAATGTTAAAATCGTGAATCTAAGGAAATCTGTTTTAGAAACAAAAAATATCAATTAGATTTTTCTTATTTAAATTATAATCATTCAGATTTCCTCTTAATTAACTAATTACCTTTTGAAAAGGATTTTGAGGGGTAAGGGCATCTCCAGTGCAAAATTCAAAAAAATCCCTATTAGTACTATGGGTTAAGTTCCAATTCGTTTGTATGGAGAGTACATAGAGATCTCCTTCTCTTTTGTTGTGTCTCTAATACAAAACTCTAAACTTGCTAATTTACCTATGTGGTGTGGTTATTTTTGTAAATAAGTAATTAGTTATTTTGAAAACTATGGTATATCCCGTGCCCTAGGGCACAGACACTTGTATCAATCAAATGTTACGAAATTTATTGTTAATTATATTTTATTGAGAGAGGGAGATTTTTATTAGTTATTATTATTTCTGTTTATTTTCTCTTAAATTAGTTATTATTTTATTGAGAGATAGATTTCAATTTCTTTTTTTAACTCTTAAAATTTATTTTGTTTTTTCTTAAATTATTTATTTTATTTCTATGAAGGAAACAATTATTGTTTTTTAAATTAGAATTTAATTTTGAGAGAGAGAGAAAGATTTTAATTTTTTGTTTTTAAATTAGAAGGAAACGATTATTAAGAGACAGAGAGATTTTAATTTCTTTTTTTAATTTCCTAGGGTATATCCCGTGCCCTAGGGCACAGACACTTGTATCAATCCAATGTTACGAAATTTAATTGAGAGAGAGAGATTTTTATTAGTTGTTATTTTTTTGTATTACTTTTTTGTTTCTTTTCTCTTAAATTAGTTATTATTCTATTGAGATAGAGAGAGATTTTAATTTCTTTCTTTAACCCATGAAATTTATTCTGTTTCTTTTTTTCTTAAATTAGTTATTTATTTTTAAGAAGGAAAAAATTATTGTTTTTTAAATAGGTAACTTTATTTCTACGAAGGACTATATTTTAAATTTTGAGAAGGACTTCTAGACAATATGCATAATTAAATAAGGATGTTTGTCCCAGTCATCGTTTTTTCCTTCTGTTTTATATAATAGATTTTCTTAAATTAGTCTTTTTATTTCTACGAAAGTAAGGATTATTATTTTTTAAATAAGTAACTTTATTTCTACGAAGGACTATATCTTAAATTTTGAGAATGGCTCCTAGACAATATCCTTTATTAAAGAAGGATGTTTGTCCCAGTCATCGTTTTCCCTTCTGTTTTGTTATATAGAATAGGGTATATCCCGTGCCCTAGAGCGCGGACACTTCTATCAATCAAATGTTACGAAATTTATTGTTAATTATATTTTATTGAGAGAGGGAGATTTTTATTTGTTATTATTTTCTCTTAAATTAGTTGTAATTTTATTGAGAGAGAGAGATTTTAATTTTTTTTTAACCCTTGAAATATATTTTGTTTCTTTTTTTCTTAAATTAGAATTTTTATTTCTAAGAAGGAAACGATTATTGTTTTCTAAATAATCAATCAAATGTTACAAAATTTATTTTATATTTTACTGAGAGAGAGAGAGAGAGAGAGATTTTTGTTAGTTATTATTTTTTGGTATTATTTTTTGTTTCTTTTCTCTTAAATTAGTTATTATTTTATTGAGAGAGAAATATTTTAATTTCTTTCTTTAACCCTTGAAATTTATTTTGTTTCTTTTTTTCTTAAATTAGTTATTTTATTTCTCAGAAGGAAAGGATTATTGTTTTTTAAATAGGTAACTTTATTTCTACGAAGGACTATATTTTAAATTTTGAGAAGGGCTTCTAGACAATATGCATAATTAAATAAGGATGTTTGTCCCTGTCATCGTTTTCCCTTCTGTTTTATATAATAGATATGGAGGTTTGATTTCTATAGATTCAAATTCAAATATTGATGAGTCATACAAGTAAATAATTTCAAGAGTACATAGAGATCTCCCTCTTGAGATATCTTTATTTACCTACCTACTCATCATCTTAGAGATACAAATTGAGTTTTGTATCTGAGTGAGCTTTAAGAAATAAACTCCAAAAAATCTTAAGTGACACTCAAAATTTTTATAAGATTGAGTAGTGACTGCATTGGCGATGCTCAAGATAGGTGGATTTTGGATACTGGTTGTACGTTCTATGTATGTTTTCATAAGGAATGATTTTCCACTTACACATTCATTAATGGCGGTAAGGTGTCAATGGAAAACGACGCTCCTTGTAAGGTGGTTGGAATTAGTACTATTCAGATCAAGATGCACGATGGTGTTGTGAGGACTATAACAGACATCAGACATGTTCCAGATTTGAAGAGAAATCTAATCACTTTAGGAACTCTGAATGATAATGGTTGCAAATATACTGGTGGAGGTGGTGTTCTTCAGATTTCCAAGGGGAGTCTTACAACTATGAAGGGATTGAAAAAGAATGGGCCTACATACTGAAACGCAAAGATGAGGCATTCGTCAAGTTCAAGCAGTGGAAGACCTTGATCGAGAAGCAGACTGGAAAATCGATCAAACGCTTGAGGACTGGCAATCGCATGGAATTTCGCGGAAACGAGTTTAATAGGTTCTGTGTAGACGAAGGGATAGTGAGACACCATATGGTCAGAAAGACCCCACAGCAAAATGGGGTGGCGGAAGTATGAACAGAACTCTATTGGAACGAGCTCGTTGTATGCTTTCAAATGCAGGTCTGCCGGAGGTGTTCTGGGCTGAAGCAGTGAACACGACAACATACCTGGTGAATATTTCACCCTGTACATCTATTGAGTGTAAAACTCCTAATGAGGTATGTCTGGTTATCCTGGTAATTATGAGAACTTGAGAATCTTTGGTTGTCCGGCTTATGCACATGTTAAGGAAGGTAAACTTGATCCAAGGGCTAAGAAATGTGTATTTCTTGGGTTTGAGCCTAGAGTTAAGGGTTATCGGTTGTGGAATTCGGATGGAAAATCGAAGAAGTTTCTCATAAGTAGAAATGTTACTTTTGACGAGTTAGCCATGCTCAGAAGGTAACGCCTGTAGATACCCAGGAGGGTGTTGGAAAACAGGTGGAGCAGGAAGATCATAGGGAGCAGGTGTAGTTTGAGATAGACACTCCGTAAGAGGTTCGGCCTCAGGTAGATGAGCAAGCTGAGGAAGATGAACCAGAGCTGGTTCATTAGAGTGTTGAGAGGAACAGGGGAAGGAGAGACATCCGGGCACCGGAAAGGTATGGGATGGAAGATATGGTTGCATTTGCACTTAGTGTGGGAGAAAGCATAGATGGAGGTGAGTCATGCACCTACGAAGAAGCTATAAGGAGTGATGAATCACGACAGTGGTCTCTTGCCATGAATGAGGAGATTGAGTCTCTTCGGAAAAACCAGGTCTGGGAATTAGCCGAGCAGCCGAAGGGTCCAAAGATTGTTGGTAGCAAATGGGTTTTCAAGAAGAAGGAAGGAATCCCAAGGGTGGAAGATGCACGTTATAAAGCACGGTTAGTAGCTAAGGGGTTTACACAACGAGAAGGGATATACTTCAATGATGTATTTTCTTCTGTTGTTAAACACAGCTCTATTAGAGTGATACTTGCTATGGTTGCTTTGTATGATATGGAATTGAAGCAGCTGGATGTTAAGACTGCGTTCTTACATGGAGAGCTGGAGGAACAAATCTATATGCGTCAGCCAGAGGGGTTTGAGATTCTCGGGAAAGAAGACCAGGTGTGTTTGCTGAAGAAGTCTTTGCATTGACTAAAACAGTCTCCTAGGCAGTGGTATAAGCATTTCGACACGTTTATGGTTAAAAACGGCTATGACAGAAACAGGTATGATAGTTGTGTGTACCACAAGAAACTATCTGATGGTTCGTATGTGTATCTACTCATGTATGTGGATGACATGCTGATAGCGTGCAAGGATATGTTGGAAATCCACATGATAAAGGATCAGTTAAAGGGTGAGCTTGTGATGAAAGACTTGGGTGCCTCAAGGAAGATATTGGGTATGGAGATACGTACATCGAGAAGGTGTTGGAACGTTTTAGTATGACTGAGGCCAAACCTGTTAGTACTCCATTGGCAGCACACTTCAAGCTTTCGGGGGAACTATCACCAACAATTGATGACGAGACGGAGTACATGTCTCGGGTGCCTTATGCAAATGCAGTAGGTAGCGTTATGTATGCTATGGTGTGCACAAGGCCTAATATTTCACATGTTGTTAATGTAGTAAGCAGATACATGGGCAGACCTGGGAAAGGTCATTGGCAGGCTGTGGAATGGATACTGCGGTATCTGGGAGGAACTGCGGAGCTTGGTCTGGTTTACGACAGAAGGGCTGACACTTCTGGTTCGGTAGTTGGATTTGTAGATTCGGATTTTTCGGGGGATCTTGATAGGAAGTGGTCGCTGACGGGCTATACATTCACACTCTGCGGGAGTGCCAATGAGCTGGAGAGCAATGCTGCAGTCAGTGGTAGCTTTGTCTACAACAAAAGCTGAGTACATGGCAGCAACGGAGGCAGTGAAGGAGGCAATATGGCTGAGTAGTTTAGTTCAGAATTTGGGCCTGAAGCAGGAGGTGACAGAGGTCTACTGCGACAACCAGAGTGCGATTCATTTGACCAAAAAGCGAATGTATCACGAGAAAACTAAACACATTGATGTCAGGTATCACTTTATCAAAGACGGGATTGAAGAGATGACCAAAGAAGGAAAGAAATTGACTCGGGAGGCTAAAACAGTTATTGACAGTTACTGACAAAAAGTAAGGCAGTTTCTGGTCGGAAACCTCCTTCTGTGGAGGCGCTAAGAACTCTGATGGTTTCTTCTTTCTGTATTAGTGATTGATTCAACAAAAAAGTCTTACAAACCAATTGGCTGATCTTTTATTGGAACTACTTCACAGGCTTTACCAAATTCATGGAAATTCAGTACCCCCTCAACTGTTCAGTGAAATGCCTCAAAGAAATGCTACCACTAATCAATTATAATGCTTAGCTTTTAATTTCCTTTCAATGGTGAAGATATTTGTGTCAACACTAACTCAATTCAAGAGTAAAACCACTAACACAATTCAAGAGTCAAATTCAGTCAGGGTTTATTAATCTTCTTGAGTAATAACAAGAATTTGCTAGGGTTTCTTAATCTGAGTGGCCAAAACGGTTATTAGTAGTTTCCCCCCATATTTCAGTCGGTAACCGATTTGCGAACCACCATTAGCGGTGGTGATTTCAGTTAGTGTTGGTCTTCAAGACCTTTATGTTGGCCTTTAGGGCAGTTCTCAGTTATAATTTCTGCTTATCATGACTTCAGAGGAGGAATTTCTCAAACAGATTGCATCACTTTCCACCAGTGATCCGAACCCGGTCATTGCTCAGGCTTCGGAGGAAGAGAATGTGGGTTCACAGGCTCGTCATTGTTGTATGATGAAGGTGCTAAGTTACATGCAATTCAAACCAGACCTTCTTCATCGTAAATTCAAAGGTATTTGGAACCTACCTCACCCCATTCATTTCAATGAAGTTTCGTACAACATTTTGCTGGTCAGGCTAGGGACGGCTGGAGAGGTGGATATTGTGGTGGAGCGGTCTCCGTGGATTATCAGAGATGACATGTTTCTTATGGAACGTTGTGTCGAGGGAAAACCTTTGTTCGATTATAATTTCGACAAAGCTTGGTTCTTTATTCAGTTCCTAGACTTTCCATTACTTTTTCTTAATGCCAAGACGGTTAACTTGTTAGCAAGATCCCTGGGCAAAAGTATTCCGGCAACCGAATTAGAGGCAACCAAGTGGACGGAATTTGGTAGAGCCAAGGTGGAAATTGATATATCCAAGCCACTGCCTAAAGAGGTTGTGCTAAAAACACAGACGGGGAGATCTATCAATGTTCGATTGCGGTTTGAACGATTAGGTCGATTTTGTTTCTTTTGTGGTTTTCTTGGGCATACTACCCAATTTTGTGCAAACAGATTGAAATTATTGGACCTCATAGGAGACAACCTCTCTCAACAACAAATTGATCTGGTTAAAGAACGAGCTCTCCCCAAATATCCAGATGATTTCAAAGTGTACCCCTTCTGGAATCGTTCAAATGAGACCAACCGATCACCCCTTTATCCAGGTCTAAAGGAATCAAGTCAGGGAAATTCACATCCTATAGGAGATCAGGACTTTCCCCCAATGCATGAGTTCGATAACAGGTCCCAACAATACAGTACTGGGGACTCGCGGTTCAATGCGGAGGATCCTAGTGAGTCTTTACGTGAGTTGTTATTCTCTTCTAAAAGACGCAGGCGAAATGAAAACACTGCAACTATTGATCCGGCTATGGCGAGACTCACCCCTTCAGTGAGGGGGGAACCGAGTACTTCCAATGTGAATCAGCTTGGGGAGAATATATCACCGTTGGAGGTGGAGGAATCAAACCCTGTAGGTTCCATTCGCAAGAACTTGAAGAGGAATGCTGGACAACAAAGTGACTTTAGTTATATTCCAAGGGTCGTGGCGGCTGCTCCCAAAGAGCCGCAAGGTAAATGTTAATCCTATCTTGGAATTGTCGAGGTATGGGGAACACCTCGACAATATTCACTCTGCATCAGTTCCTCCGGGCAGTCAGACCCGATATTCTGTTTCTTGCTGAAACTAGACTTAAAAGTGATGATCCGTCCTATAATTTAGATATGTTCAATCTCCCTTGCAAATTGATTGTGCCGGCCATAGGCAGAAGTGGGGGGGTAGGCTTATTTTGGTCGAAGGAGATCAATCTTAATGTGTTGTCGAGCAACCAAAATTTGATTCAGGCTCAAGTTATAGATGACAACTTTAGTTGGACTCTAAATTGCATCTACGGCCCTCCTAGGCTACAAGACAGATTTAAATTTTGGATTAACTTATGCAACAACTTTCAGAATTTAGCTTGTCCTTTTGCTTGTATTGGGGACATGAATGCAATTAGTTCTAGCTCGGAAAAATGGGGTGGGTCTTCTTACACCCCTTTTCTCTCTCAATTTGCTTCTTTTGTGGACAGTGCGGGACTTATTGACCTAAGATTCAACGGTCCGGCCTTCACGTGGACTAACAACAGGACTTTGCGGCATCTCACACGTGAAAGGTTAGACAGGGCATTGGCTAATTCTAGCTGGATGGACCACTATAATAACGCTGGGGTCTTTCATCTACCCCGTTATAATAGTGATCATTGCCCAATCCTATTAAAAACTGAAGTGCACTCGACCTCCACAACCAGGATTTCTAGATTCGAATCATTTTGGACTAAACATGATCAATAAGCTGAGATTCTTGATGCTGGTTGGAATAGCAGAAACACCAATTTTCTTGGCAGACTGCAACATGTAAAGGATGATCTAAACAAATGGGGTAAGCATACTTTTGGTAAAATAGACAGGAGACTTAAAAATCTTCGTGTTCAACTTCAACAGGTTCAGGTTCTCAATCCAAATGCAGAAAATCTAAATAGGGAAGCCATCATTCAAGAAGATATACTATATTTGGAGGAAATGCAAAGAATCAAATTAGAACAAAGAACAAGACAACATTGGGCTTTAAATGGGGATCGGAACACTAAGGCGTTCCACACTTCGGTCAATATGCGGAGGAGGAAAAATCATATTCAAACTTTGACTACTCCTGCTGGTCAAGTACTGAAATCCGAAAATCAAATAGCTTCTCATCTAGTGGATCACTTTCAGAGTTTCTTTAGGGAGGAACCGGTGACTGCTCCTCCCCCTGAGGTGTTACAACTTTATGAGCCAATTAGGGAGAATGATCTGTTATCCTTATCCAAGATTCCAACAGAGGAGGAAATAAGAAAGGTGGTGTTTGGGTCGGGTCCCATTAAAAGCCCAGGTCCTGACGGGATTCCTTGTTTGTTCTTTCAGAATGGATGGGACATAGTTAAATCTGAACTTATTAGATTCATTCAGGACACCTTTTCTCGGGGATTATTTGAACCCTCGCTTAACCAAACAAACCTAGTTCTTATTCCCAAGTCTGAACACCCAAAGATGGCAACAGATTTTCGTCCTATAGCTCTCTGCAACACCACGTATAAACTCATCACTAAGCTAATTGCTAATAGGCTTAGACCTTTCTTAGAGGACCGTATTGACTGGAACCAGAGTGCCTTTGTACCTGGACGACAAATTATGGAAAATATAGTGATTGTTCAGGAGTGTCTTCACTCGATGCATCTATCCAAATCTCAAAAGGGGGCTTTTGTATTGAAAATGGACATGTCTAAGGCCTATGACAGGGTGAGCTGGCCTTTTCTCAAGCAGGTTCTTTATGCTATTGGTATTACAAGTACTCTCCATTCTCTTATCATGTGGTGTGTATCGACTCCTTCCTTCAGCATTTTGGTTAATGGAAAACAATATGGTCAATTTGGGGCATCTCGTGGGCTTCGTCAGGGGTGCCCTTTGTCCCCTTACTTGTTTATATTGGTCTCCCAATCGCTTTCTATCCTCATCGACAAATATGTTAGGGATTCATTATTCGAGGGCTACAGAGTCAACAAATATGCCCCACAAATTTCTCACCTATTGTTTGCAGATGATCTCCTTATTCTAGGAGAGGCCACAGAGAATAACTTATATGCGGTGTTGGAAATTATACAGTCCTATACTTCATTCACAGGTCAGGCAGTGAATTTTCAGAAGTCTTCTATCCATTTTAGTGCTGGGGTCAATGCTACAAAACAAGATTTATTTTTATCCCATCTCCAAGCACCCATTATGTCTGATGCTGAGAAATACCTAGGGACCCTTATACTCAAACCTAGAAGCAGAATCCAATCACATGAGTTCCTCATCAACAAATTTAAAGCAAAGCTAGCAGGGTGGAAGAAAAATCTTACTTCTCAGGCAGGTAGAACTACCTTGATTAAAGCAGCATTTAATCCTATTGGGACTTACTTCCTTAGCCTCTCTTTGATCCCCTGAGGTATTATTGACCAACTCGAGAGACTCGAAAGAAACTTTTGGTGGAACCACGAGGCCGACGAACACAAAATGCATTTTCTTCCGTGGGAACTTATTCGGAAATCTAAGGAATTCGGGGGTCTGGGTATCAGAGACTTGGCATTGGTCAATGAATCTCTTGTGGCTACTTTAGCCTGGAGATTTCTCACTAATCCTCAATCGACTTGGATTCAGATTATGAAAGCTAAATATTACAACTCAGATGACTTTTGGACAGTAATTAAGAAACCAAATGTTTCACGGATTTGGGCTTCACTTCTTCAGGTTAGGGAAGTTCTAAAACAACATTGTTGCTGGCAAGTGGGTAACGGTGAAGATATTAATCTGCTCTCAGACCCTTGGGTACCTACTCTACAAAATTTCAGGCCAACTATGAGAATTGGAAGGAATAGCAACCATTTATATGTCAGAGATTTAATGTGTAACTCTAAATGGAACGTACCTCTTATTAAAGATCTGTTTGAGGAGGAGTCGGCAAAGGAAATCCTCAAAATACCCATCTCTAGCCACCAACAAGTCGATACATTGATTTGGACCCCGCATGACAAAGGAAAATTCACATCGAAATCTTATTACAGGCAAGTTGCTCCACAAATCACTAATGAGAGAGGAGGTTCAGATTTTCCGTGGTCAAAATTTTGGCTTATGAAAGGTATTGAACCAAAGGTTTTATTATTTATATGGAAATTGGTTAATCAGGGTTTACCTTTACTCGATAGTATACACAGAGGGAACAACTCAGTAGATCCTACCTGTATATTGTGTGGCCAAGCTCCTGAAACTACTAATCATCTCTTCGGATCTTGTTCCAAGTTTCAAGAACTATGCTCCAGAGCAGCTCAAACAGAATTCTTCACCATATTCATTGATCCAGTGGAGCATATCAGAGATCTAATTACTAACAGGAAGGATGAGAAAAGAGTAGTATTTTCGTTGTATCTCATGTGGTTCTTTTGGAAAAACAGGAATGCAAACATTTTCGACAAGACCAGATATGTTACTCCTCCATCATACATCAAGCTAAGAACAAAGCAAAAGGATTTTCGAACAGATCTGAAGTTGAAGAACCCCATACTACTGTCAGAGAGTGGATCCCTCCTCCAGAAGGCATGTTCAAAATAAATTTTGATGGGGCTTTCACTTCGAGAGGATCAGCCATAGCGGCGATAGTGAGGAACCATAGATATGAGATGATCAACCAGAAAGTGAGAAGGATTGAAGCGAACTCAAGCTTGGAGTGTGAAACTAGAGCCTGTCTATTGGCGATGGAGATAAGCAATGAACTAGAGTTAGTCCCTATTATATACGAAGGGGACTGCCAAGTGTTGATATCAGCCATACTGGACGATCAAGATGATACACCATGGAGGATCCGACCGTTGATATCAGGCGCTAAGGCTGAGCTAGCGTTTTCTCGTTTAAGGACCATTCAACATTGTCCGCGAGAAGCCAATTCTGAAGCCCACATGCGGGCCCATTCAGTCTTGGAGCAACTTTCTCTTTAACTTTGCGTTCTAGTCCTTATAATGGTCTAGTGTACGTTTAGTGTTTCTTTTAACTTCGTATTGTATTACATTTGGCTTTGGCCTTTCTATGAAGTTATCAGTTCCAAAAAAAAAAAGACGGGATTGAAGAAAGGAAGATCATGATGAAGAAGGTTTCTACGGCAGATAATCTAGGGGATATGTTGACCAAGGAAGTTACAACTTTAAAGTTTAAGCATTGCTTAAAATTAATTGGGATTTCCAGATGTTAGCCGTAGCAGGGCCGGAGCGACGACGACTCGGAGGCGCTGAGCTATGGTGGTGGCAGATTTAAGTCAAGAGGAGCATATTTAAGTCAAGGTGGAGAATTGATGGAAGTGACATGAATATGGGTTGATATCAAATCCGGTTTATGACCCCCCAACCCACTTACAAGGCAATGGTAATTTCCTGCCGAAACCGATAGTTTCGGCGGCGAATTTTGGACCCCTTAACGGAGCTGATTACTGAGACAGGGCTGGTATGCGAAGCAGGGATCAGATGCAGAGCTGATCTCCAAGAGAAAGCTGGAATGCGAAGCTAGGCTTATATTGATTATTAGTGTAAGCGTATCCATGTGTAATTTGGATTTAGAAAGAGAGAGTCGGTGAGGCGGTGGGATTAGGGTTTTAGTGGCTATATAAACTAAAACCCTAAGGAGATATCAGCAGCACAATCTCACAAAATCTCTTGTGTAACTTGTTTGCTTATCATAGTGGAAATCATCGCGCCGTTGTCGCCGTGGAGTAGGTCTCACCAACCGAACCACGTAAATCTCTGTGTTCTGTTTTTTATTGTTCTTTATTTCCTATTGCTCCTGCTAGATTGCTTGTATTGATCACATTAAACCCCAATTGGCATAACATTATCTTACAATAAGGCCAGTAGGCTATGATGTAGCAGTAGCTACAATACCTATTAATAAATAATGCTTTCCAAAAACAAGTATTATTCTAGGAGAAGTCTTAGTTAAACCAACTTTGCTAAAGCACAACGGACAACCCTGGTAGCGAAAGCAATGACCAGGGGCCCTTAAGAGAAGTCCTAGTTAAACTAACTTTGCTAAAGCAAAACAGACAGCCCTGGTAGCGAAAGCAACGACCAGGGGCCCTAAGGAGAAGTCCTAGTTAAACTAGTCTTGCTCAAGCAGTCGCTAAAGCAAAACGGACAGCCCTGGTAGAGAAAGCAACAACCCGGGGCCCTAAGGAGAAGTCCTAGTTAAACTAGTCGTGCTCAAGCCGACGAAGCAGCCTTGATAAAGAAAACGACGACCAGGGGCCCAAGGAAAAGTCCTAGTTAAACTAACTTTGCTAAAGCAAAATCGACAACCTTAGTAGCAAAAGGAACGACCAGGGGGCCTAAGAAGAAGTCCTAGTTAAACTAGTCGTGCTCAAGCCGACGAAACAACCCTGATAGCGAAAGCGACCACCAGGGCCCCAAGGAGAAGTCCTAGTTAAACTAACTTTGCTAAAGCAAAACGGACAACCCTGGTAGCAAAAGCAACGACCAGGGTCCCTAAGGAGAAGTCCTAGTTAAACTAGTCGTGCTCAAGCCGACGAAACAACCCTGGTAGCGAAAGCAACGACTAGGGGTCAAGGAGAATCCCTAGTTAAACTACGAAACTACCTAGAAATTGTTATATAGGGCTAACTTGGTTTTTTATTTTGCCCATGGAAGTAGTAAGACTGGGGCATGATAGAATAGGTCTAACTTCTTTTATTATTTCGCAGAGGCGATCATACAAAGCATGCGTAGTAATTTAGGAAAATTGCACTAGCAAGTTAGGATCGAACTAACGCATGATTAACTCTCTTGGCCAAAAAATTTACTTGTCTTTCAGGAACAAACGATCGGCGATCCAAAACAAAATAAAAAGATCTGTATCTACATAAGTATAGTAACCGGAGAAATGTTCTTCAAAACACGGGGTTCATCATGCAGATACATATCAAAACAGGAGGAAAAGGATAACTTAAGAAAAATAGAAGTTCTCTTAAACAAAAAAAAACTACGAAGTCAGAAAAGACAAAGACCCAGACACTCGGACAAGCCAGGGGTTCTTCTCAGGGGGAGAAGGGTCAGGAGTACCACCGGAACCAAGACAAGGGACAGAAAAAGTAGATCCTTTGTTAGAATCATCATCTACTGGAATTACGGAGTCAGCAGCTTGCTCGTCTCCCCATTTGTCATCACTGAAGGGGAGGTCTTCCCTAACACCCTGCTCAGGAGCAACAGAATCAACAAGCTCCGCTACCTTACCCTTGCTGAGACGACGCAAGGGAGAAGACGCATCAGGGGCATAGAATCGACAAGTAGACTCCCAAGCTGCTTTGAAACTCAGTTTGCGATGTCTCATCAGAATATTAGAAAATTCGTCTCCACACTTGAAGTTGGCAATCACCTTCGCCTAATTTAAATTTACTAGCTCAAGGGTATTACGGCGAGACTCATGGAGATAAAGTTTGTCTTTCTCTCTCCGAGCAACAAGACTAGCTTCCGTTTCCTTGAAGGATTCAAGCCGCTTCTCGAGAGCTGCAATACGAGCGTCCACCTGGGAAGACTGTAGTTCAGAACTAGATCGTGATTGCTCGAGTATTAACTTCCAGGAATCTCGATCAACAGCGATGACCTTCAAATCGGTAGTCAGAAGCTCAACTTCAGTTTTAAAAGATGAGGCCTCTTCCTTAGACTTTGACAACTGAGCTTCTAGACGTTCGATTTGGCTCAGATAAGAGGCAACATCTTGACTGACCCAAGAACCATGCAACAAAATACTATTAGAAAAAGAAGAAGGAGCGATACTGCTGATGTCAAAAAATGGCCTTCCCTTATATCAACATGAAACAGGGAGTTGATGCATGACAACCTCCTTGCGATCGAATATTTGGTTATGTTAAGTTAGATTCTACAGAGTGTTCCTGCTTCCAGCTGTGGTTCTTTGCTTCTTTGCTCCCATTCCTTGCTCCTCACAACTGTTCCTTGCTCCAATTCCTCGCTCCAGCTATTGTTCCAGCTCATGTTTGTGTGTTCCTGAGGGGCGAGGGTGGGTAACCTGCAAAGGGTTCAAAAACTGCTCTGACGCTCCAGACAGTCAGGGTTCATTTTGCAGTAAAAGAATGAATATTGATCGATCCTTTTGGGGGCGAGTTGTGAGAACTCAAATTTTCTTGTGATCTTTTAGGGTTTAGAGATCGTGTCCTTTGAAGGACGATTTTGGGGCCTTTTATAGGCTTAAGAGGCGGCGGTGATTGCCGTGGAGGGAAGTTTTCCCTTTGTGTTTATATCGTATCTAGGATAGATAAATGTTCCTAGGTTTAAGGATGTTTCATATCCTGCCAATCTGATAGATATTCTAGGAGACTCCAAACTTGCTTAAACACTTAGAGATGTGTAACTGACTGAGATCTCTGTAGATATTCTGGGATTAAGTCGGTAGGTTGCTAGTGTACTTTTTCCTTCCAAGTTCTGGGCGTAAGACATCAATCGGACCTACGTGGACCCCCCTCATTGCTTTAGAAACCCCAGTGCGGAACCTTTCATGCCAAGGGCGTTACAGGGCTGGTTTCCTATAGCCGACCTCCCAGTTAGGGGAGTACGTGACGGATCGTCAAGGGTTCAGTTGACCTGTTGCCTTAAGACGGGTTGAGCTAATGGACTTCAGGTCTGATCTTGACTCTTCAGACGTTAGCACCTCGCAGACTGTCGGATCGTCTGTACATCCTTCGCCGACCCCCTTAGCTTTAAGGACGTACGGGCGGTTTGGATCCAGTACTCCATATTCATCTAGGATGTTCTCTTAGTGCATCTGAACGTCAAGCTGTAGTGCCAGAGCTCCGGTTGAGAATGCATTGCCAGCGAGAAGAGTATTCGGGCATACATCCTGATTGTTTCCTTTCTTTCCTCTGGTGCGGCATTTTTCCTGGCCGTTTCGGCCTTAAGTTGTTCAATTTCGGCCATGAGTTCAACCACGTTGGGTATCAGGTTCTGGGATCCGTGAGGAGTGTGTTCATCCGAGGACATGTTTACGTGAGGGTCTTAAAGAAACAGTTAGTTCTGAAAAAGTAACGAAGAGAGTTCGGGTTACAGATTTTGATGACTTTGCTGGGAAGATCCCCTCCATCTAACGCCAAATGCTGATGTCAAAAAGTGGTCTTTCGTTATATCGGCATGAAACAGGGAGTTAATGCATGACAGCCTCCGTTATGATCGAATATTCAGTTATGTTAAGTTAGATTCCACAGAGTGTTCCTGCTTCCAGCTCTAGTTCTCTGCTTCTTTGCTCCCGCTCCTTGCTCCTCGCTTATGTTCCCTTCTTCTTGCCCCTTGCTCCTGCTACTTGCTCCTGTTCCTCGCTCGAACTCTTGTTCCAGCTCCTGTTTGTCTGTTCCCGAGGGGGGAAAACCTCCAAAGGGTTCGAAAACCGTTCCGAGGCTCAAGACAGTCAAGGTGCTCTTTCCAGTAAAAGAATGAATATTGATCGATCTTTTTGGGGGCGAGTTGTGAGAACTCAGAGTTTCTTGTGATCTTTTAGGGTTCAAAGATCGTGTCCTTTAAAGGACGATTGGGGGTCTTTTATAGGCTTAAGAGGCGGCGGTGATTGCCGTGTAGGGAAGTTTTCACTTTGTGTTTATGTCGTATCTAGGATAGATGAAAGTTCTTATGTTTAAGGATCTTTCATAGATATCTTACCAATGTGATAGATATTCGAGGAGAAGTTTCCTTCTTTAAACGCGTGAAGTCCAAACTTGCTTAAATACTTAGAGATCTGTAACCGACTAAGATCTCTATAGATATTCTAGGATTAAGTCGGTAGGTTGCTAGTGCGCTTTTGCCTTCCCAGTTCTGGGCGTAAGACATCGACCGAACCTACGTGCGCACCCCATATTCCTTTAGAAACCCCAGGGCTGATCCGTTCATGCCAAGGGCGTTACAGGGCTGGTTTCCTCTAGCCGACCTCCTAGTTAGGGGAGTACATGACGGATCGTCAAGGGTTCAGCTGACTTGTTGCCTTAAGCCGGGTCAACGTCTTGACATTTTATGCATCATCAGATACGAACACAAAACTGGTCGGAAAGGATACGAGTACCTACCCCTAAAGATGCTGGTTCAAGCCGCTAACCAAAGATGTCACCAAACGACAAAGGACCTTGGGCCAGCGGGTCAACTTGGAAGGCAGCTCGACGACGGCAGGATCTTTTCCCTTGTCAGCTCTGGATAAGCCACCTCTAGTCTGAGAAGCGACAACCCCACTTCTAACCAGAGGAGTCACCTTAAGAACAAAACCTAGAGGAGCTGGATGAGTGGCAGTACTGCATGGCTCACGAATAGTGATACCGGCAGAGCTCCAGTCAGCCAGTAATTTGGTACGAGGCCTCTTTGCAGTAGAAGAAGACGGTCGATCATAGAAAGGGCAAAAAGAAATACGAAGACAGAGAAGAGTCAAAAAACATACCAGGATAAGAAGAAATCACACCAACAATAATAAGGGCATGAAAGTCGGCAATCTCTTCAAGAACCAGCCTATCTTTCCCACTGTCCAGGGGAGATAGGGCCTCAAAACACTTGACATCTTGGGAGTCGGGGGTAATCTTCAGAAGCTCTCCCAGGAAATTAGGAGTACGAGTAACGAAACCAAAATCCTAGGTAACAACGAGGAGACAAACGAAGAAAAACCTTTCTTTGTAATCTTTGGGAGTAGATGGAGTAGAAAAGAATGGCCCCAAAGGAGAAGAAAACTAATACCAGAAGTGATCGCTGGATTTAATAGAAAAAATCTTATCGAACGCATAGACAGTAACCTTCTCACCGAGATGGTTACCGAGCAAGTAGAACGCCATCATTGTCATCACGACATCGGGGCTCATTTGAAAGAGTTGAAGTTCGTAATAACTCAATAATTCCACCAGAAAGGAAGGAAAAGGGAGGAACAAACCCAACTTGAAGAAAACCTCAGAGACACCAACGCGGCGATCAGAACTAAGACAGACACGCTCGTCCAGAGTAGGAAGAAGAAGTTCAATAGTAGCCAGAAATGAGTGCTCTACACGAAGCAGGTCGAGATCCTTCTGCATCATCGAGCTCGCATAACGCTTTTGACCGAGATACGAAAGATCGGGAGTAGGAGCAGCCATTGTTTGAAGAAGTAGGAAGAAATAGAAAAGAAGCTTTAGGGGAACAACCAAAGGTGGAGGTGAGAATAACAGAAGAAAGATAAAAGGAATGAAGACATCTCGAGGGTCGGTTTATTTATAGAACATCCCCAAGAGCGAGATCAATCTTGAATCCGTGCCAAACGTGAATCACAAATAGAAATTAAACACGTTGCAATAGCCGCGGCCGGTCGCAAGAGGCAAATGCACCCGAGCCAAACATAAGAAAGGAAAAAAACACACCCAAAATGAAGAAAAAGCACAATTACAAAACTAAAATTCATTACAGAAGAAATTAAAGTTACATGACATCTAGAAGAGTGTGACCATTCAAGTTATCACAAAAATTGCCAAAGAATCAAACGTAAATCGACAAATCTCGAGAAGCATTAGAAGAGTGTAGTGGTCAAAAATCGTGTAGGGCCTACTTCGTCTAAAGGTCGCCTAGACCGAGCCTACTTCGAACAAATATCACTTGGGCCCGACTCGCTTGCCTACTAGTTGGACACCAAAGTCATCGGAGACCGACTAGAAAACTACTAAATACTCTTCTCTCTCTCCTTTACTATTTTCTGATCAGTGCTCTAGACGACGATAATCGACCTTCGAATTCCAGAAGAGTTGAAGGGTAATCTTCTAGGGGATCACTCTAGACGACGATATTATATCTTCAAGCTCCATCACTCTCGAAGTCCTTCTAAAGTCCTTGTTACATCCCACTTCTCCATTATCCAGGATCTTCGATCGAGACGACCTCTCGACCTGCTCTAGGATATCAATCCGACCCACTATCCCGTAAAGTCGAAGCTTTGGCCACTCTACGAGTCTAGCCACCCTCCGACGATACAACACGGTGACACTCTCAGCATTCAGTCAATTAATATTTATCTTTTATAGTTTGCTGACTTGACCGTCGGAGTGCCCTTGGCAAGACACATCCCGGTGTCCCCAAGACTTCACGGTTTTACTCGTTTTTGTCTGTCTACAGGTCCAACCGGAACTTCGTCCGTCTCGAGGTCTAAATCCCAAGTTGTCGGTGGCCCACCAATCAACGATCTATTAATTATGTGATTTTCTACCGTCCACAGTTTGGCGCCCACCGTAGGGCCCCTTCAACTAACATCTCAAACTACCTCATCAATAGAAGAAGGAATGGTAGCCTCACCAAACGATGTCTCGACCCAGATCGCCGAACTCACAGCTCAGATGCGAGAAAATTCCCAAACATTTAAAGCCCTGGAGGAGGAGAATGCTTTGGTTCGAGCAGAAAACCAACTACTTCAAGAAAAAGTTACTGAACTCGCCATGGTGTATCAAACAGGACCTAGGTTTCGAACTCCAGTCAACCCGATGCAATCCCTTGGTGACCCCTGAAGCAGGAAACTCCTCCAGCCAAAAACCGTCCAGTCTGGCACCATTGGCGTCTCGATTTCGAATCCAGTGACTAATACTACGACTTCGGCAACTACGTTATTACCATCTTTCCAAAGCTCAGCTCAAACCAATCAACAATCGCAGTCGATGACTGTCCCTCTTTTCTCATCCTCATTTACCACTCCTACTTTACTACCTACTAGTGTACCCTTTAGTCTGTTGACTGAAGGTCTGAACTCTGGCTTTGCAGGAAACCCCTTGGAGCAGGCGATGGCTAAAAAATTGGCAGAGATGGAGGCTCTGATCACTCGCATTCCAAGAGTCCCAACCCCGCTTACAAAGAGTCTACCACAGAGTTATGCAGACTCCCCTTTCGTCGACGCCATCGCCTTAGTGGAGATGCCGAAGAAATTTTCATTCCCAAGTATGAGAATGTATGATGGCACCTCAGATCCAGACGACCATATTGCATCCTACAAGCAAAGGATGTTCACTGCAGCCATACCCAGGGACCTTAGAGAGGCTTGCATGTACAAAAGCTTCGGGTCGAGCCTCATTGGTGCAGCTCTCTAATGGTACACCAACCTGCCGAACAACTCCATTGCCTCATTTGCTCAGCTGACAGACACGTTCGTTGAACAGTTCGCGAGTAGTAAGAAGTTATAGAAGCTCTTTGGAGACCTTTACCGACTTAGCCAGAGGCGAGGTGAACCACTTAGAGATTATGTAGGGAGGTTCAACGGAGAGAAAGTCTCGATCCCCTATTGCAACCAAGAGACGACAGTGGATGCATTTCGAAATGGGTTACTTTCAGACAGCGAACTCTACAAAGAACTCACCAAGTTCAAGTGCACCACCATGGAGGATGTCCTTGCTCGAGCTTGGGTAGAGATCCGTTGGGAAGAAGACGAGTGCCATCAAAGCAGACACTACCTTAGCGATGAGCGATCCCGAGAACGTCGCTTGAGACGAACAGATCGTAGGTCAGATGGTAGATACTCAGAGCCTTACACTACCTCAAGGAGACCTCAACCTCGAGACAACAGAAAACCACTTGACCCACCAGGTCGAACTAGCGAAAGGCCACAAGGACCAGTTCGCACCAGAATTCCAGAGTACAACTTGAACGTAGAACCAACTGAAGTTGTAGCAATCTTGAAGGGCATGGGAAACAATGTCCGATGGCCAGGAAAGACAAAGACCCCAAGCGAGAAACGAGATAACTCTAAATGGTTTGAGTTCCATGGTGATCATGGACATACCACTGTTGAATGCATCGCCCTCAAACTCGAGGTGGCCGAGTTGCTGAAGAGAGGTCATCTCACTGACTTGTTAACCGACAAGGGAAAGAATACATTAGCTCAAAGAGATGTGCCGGCTAGAGAACAAGAGGAACCTACACCCTCGAAAACATGCCTAGTCATAACAGGAGGATCAGATGTGATTGGAGTCAGTCACTCAGCCGCCAAAAGAAGTGCTCGAGCTGCAGTCAACCCAATCGTCAGATCAACCACAGGGCCCTCCTATACTGAGCAAACTATTAGCTTCCTGGACAATCAAATTTCTACTCTCATTAACCCTTATCATGATGCCCTCGTTACTTCACTTACAATTGCTAATTGTTTAATTAAACGTATACTTCCAGATAATGGGTCTTCGACTAACGTTTTGTTTCTATATGGCTTGAAAGATATGGGTCTGGAGGAATCTAGCATCTGTCGTCGCTCAACCATCCTAATTGGCTTTAGTGGTGAACAGAAATACACACTTGGAGAGGTCACTTTACCAGTCTACGCAGAAGGAATCAATCTCAGCACGACGTTTGTAATGTTAGACTTCCCTTCAGCCTACAATTTGATTCTCGGAAGACCATGGATCCATGGCATGAGGGTTGTCCCTTCCACTTTCCACCAAGTAGTCAGATTTCCAACCCCCTGGGGAGTGCGAGATATCAGAGGGAAACATAGCACCTCGAAGAATTGCTACAAAAACACTCTGAAGGCCCCGAAGTCTCCATTATAGCAATTACAGAACGAGAAGCCTCTTAACGACCCTGATCGCCCGAGCATGGAAGAATTGGATGAAGTCCAGACACACCCTGACTTTCCAGACTACAAAGTGCAGATTGGGTCAAGGCTCAATCCTATATTGCGTAACAAACCCATAGAATTCTTATCCCTTAACCATAATTGTTTTGCTTGGTCGCATTCTGGCATGACAGGTATCGATCCAGAGGTGATAGTTCATAAACTCCAAGTGGATCCTAACCACCCTCCAGTGAGGCAGAAACGAAGAAAGTTCGCTCCAGAGCGCAATAGGGTGATTAATGAAGAAATCCAGAAGTTAATTGACATTGGGTCAGTTCGAGAAGTCAGTTATCCAGACTGGTTGGCCAACGTGGTAGTAGTAAGAAAGAAGAATGAGAAGTGGAGAGTCTGCAAGAGTCTGCATAGACTTTACTGACCTCAACAAAGCATGCCCTAAGAACTCGTTTCCATTACCTCACATCGACATGTTGGTTGATACCTTTGCTGGACATGAGTTCCTAAGTTTTATGGACGCCTTCTTGGGATATAATCAGATATTGATGCACCCAGCCGACCAAGAGAAGACTGCATTTATCACTGATAGAGGCATATTCTGCTACAAGATTATGCCCTTCGGGCTAGAACGCTGGAGCGACCTAACAGAGGCTAGTCAACAAGATGTTCTCCAACATGTTAGGCGACACCATGGAGGTCTACATCGACGACATGTTGGTCAAGTCCTTGATCGCTGATCAACACCTCGAACACCTCCAGCAGGCTTTTGATGTCCTAAAAAGGTATAGCATGAAACTCAACCCCACTAAATGTCCTTTAGGTGTGTCATCAGGAAAATTTCTAGGCTACATGGTTACCCAGAGAGGCATTGAAGCAAATCCTGACCAGATCCAGCGGTCATCAATATCCATTCTCCTTCCTGTGTCAAGGACGCCCAAAAACTGGTTGGCCGAGTAGCTGCTCTAAGTCGCTTTATCTCACGATCGTCAGAGAAGTGCCATCACTTCTTTTCCACCTTACGCAAGTCCAAAGAGTTCAACTGGACTCCAACTTGCGAAGAAGCACTTCTGGATTTGAAAAGGTATTTAACAACTCCACCTTTACTCTCCAGGCCTAAAGAAGGTGAGAATTTATATATATATCTAGCGGTCTCCGAGACTGCTGTAAGTGCTGTGCTAATTCGAGAAGAAGAAGGTAAGAAATTTCCTATTTATTACGTTAGTAAAACTTTGCTCGACGCTGAGACTCGCTATAGTCAGCGTGAAAAACTCGCATTGGCCTTAGTCATGGCAGCTAGGAAGTTGAGACCATACTTCCAGTACCATTCAATAGTTGTTGTCACAGTCTTTCCCTTGAAAAATATACTTCATAAACCAGAGTTGTCTGGGAGACTCACCAAATGGGCCGTAGAATTAAGTGAATATGATATAACCTATCGGCCTAGGACTGCCATCAAGTCCCAAGCATTAGCCGATTTTATCGTTGATTTTTCAGCTAACACTTTGCCACATGCCGAGAAGGAATTTTTGTGTCTTATAGATCGAAGCAAACAAAAGTGGATCTTATCTGTAGACGTCTCAAGCAACATGAACGGGGTTGGTCTTGGCGTGGTCCTCCAATCTCCAGAAGGAGACTTGATCCAACGTGGCATTAGATGCAGCTTCAAAGCGACCAATAACGAAGCAGAGTACGAGGCCTTTATTGCTGGCCTAGCCCTTGCCAAAGACATGGGTATTCGACATCTTGAAATCAGGTCAGACTCCCAACTGGTAGTTAACCAGCTTCAAGGAACTTACCAAGCCCGAGACGCCAAAATGACAGCCTATCTGGCCCATGTAAAAGAAATGCAAGTCGAATTCGAAGAAATTTGTATAACCCAAGTTCCTGGACTTGACAATGAGCACGCGGATGCACTGGCCAACTTGGGATCCTCCATCCAGACTAAAGCAGTTCAGACTATCCCTCTGGTCATCCTCGAGTGGCCAGCTGTATGGATGTCTCCAACTTCCCAAGTGGCCAGTACAGATCTAGCTGATAACTGGACGACTCCAATACTCCGATACTTAACGAATGATGAGCTTCCAGAAGATAAAAATGAGGCGAGGAGACTTCGAGCCAAAGCTGCGCGGTTCATTATACTTGAAGGCCAGTTACTAAAAAGATCATACTCTGGCCCATACCTCAATTGCGTCACTCCTAACGAAGCCAGGTACGTACTAGCAGAATTACATGAAGGTGAGTGTGGTAATCATGCAGGTGGTCGCAGTTTGGCTAACCGAGCCCTCACGTCTGGTTATTACTGGCCAACCATGAGAACTGACGCTTCAAATTTCTCTAAACGGTGTGATAGTTGCCAACGATTCGCCCAATCCTCTCATTTGCCACCTGAATGCCTAAACTCAATTTTATCACCTTGGCCCTTCATGAAGTGAGGATGGATATTGTAGGCAAACTTCTAACAGCCCCAGGACAACGAGTATACATGCTAGCCGTTACTGACTATTTTACCAAGTGGATCGAGGCCGAAGCCTATCACCAAGTTCGAGATCGAGAGGTAAAAACTTTTTTCTGGAAAAATATTATTTGCAGGTTCGGAGTCCTGAAAGAGATTGTCACAGACAACGAGTCTCAGTTCATCAGTTTTGATTTTCAAGACTTCTGTCAAAATTGGTGGATCAAACTCAGCTTCTCTACCCCGAGGTACCCCCCAATCGAATGGCCAAGTAGAAGCTTCGAACAAGACTATCATAAAAACTTTGAAGAAAAGACTCGAAAAGGCTAAAGGAGCATGGGCAGACGAGCTACCAGGAGTTCTCTGGTCGTATCGAACCACTGCTCGAACTCCAACTGGCGAAACACCTTTCTCCCTTGCATACGGTTCAGAAGCTGTTCTACCAGCCGAAGCAGGAATTCCATCAACTAGTTCCTAGTGGACTAGTGAAGAAGAGAACTGGGAACAACTCAACCATAACTTAGACACTATCGACGAGTTACGGGACTTGGCAGTAATCAGAAATGCAGCCTACCAACTGAAGGCAGCTCGCCACTACAACAAAAATATCAGGGCTCGAACCTTCAAAGTGGGTGACTGGATACTTCGAAAAGTATTCCAGAACACTAAAGAAACTGGGGCTAGAAAATTAGCACCAACTTGGGAAGGATCCTACCTAATAACTAAAATAGTAGGGCAAGGTGCATGCAAACTACAAGCCAAAGATGGACTCAACATCAATAACAGCTGGATATCAACACTTCTTAAGTTGTATCATTTCTAAACTCTAAACTTTTTGTTTAAATTTGATCTCAAACACTTTACTGACTTAAGAATCGGAGAGTCGGTGGCTAACCCTCTAGCACGATCTTTTGCTGGATAGAGCATACAGCTGGAATGCAACACATGTTAAGTCGTTAGAGCATCTTACCCAGACAAACAGACGTCTCGCTAGAGGTGTATCTCTATCCTTCCAAAACTCCACCTCAAAAGTTTATATTTTAAAAACTGTACTAAGTAACTTTTGTAGACGTCCCACCCAATTGCAGAGCGACTACGAACGACAGGGGGACAAGCATGGGTGAAAAAAAACCTCCATCATCCACCAGCTTCAGTCGACTCGAAAGATAACAGTCTGGAAAAGTTGATTCAACTTTTAGACTAAAAGGCGTGAAACATTCCCCACCTTCAATCAGGGACCCAAAAATTGTCAATGATCCCTTGGAAGCACGAACGAACCAAACCATTCTCAAGTCTTGCACAATCCAAGACTCCATATAAGGTCAAACAATGTTCATCTCAACTTCCATGAAGTACTGAATGTATTCACTACGTACTTCTATCCTTCCCCCTATTAATAGAATATTACTGACTTGAGCGTCAGAGGGTCGGTGGCGCTTCCATCGACCATCGTTTTTGTGTGCGTACAGGTCGGCTCAGGGACAAGCAAGAGAAGCACAACCTTCACTCATCCACTGACGCTAACCGACCGGTAAATAATCAAAGTCCAAAAAAACTATTTTTCTACACTTAGGCTGGGGGATAAACGGTGCCTCAAATTCCCTCAAAGCCGAAGCAAGACTAGAGCTTCGATCTCACACTTCAAACGAAAAACACAAGACTTCTACGAGAAATCAGTACTTCCTAGAAGCTTATTGTGACTTCAACGAGGCAACAAGGTCCACGCTCGAACTCCAGTTGGCCTAACAAGAGTAACGTCACACCAAAATGCAAGCTGAACTTCCTGCATAGCCGTGTAAGAGACCAGCGCAATCAACCTCAAACTTCTAGACGAAGAACATAAGACCTCGACGAAAGCACAATAATTTCCAGAGTCTTACTGTCACTTCAACGAAGCTTATGTGGTTCACACTCGATCTTCAGGTTGCCTAAGAGGAAGTACTACTACATCATACACGTTCTTGCACCCCCATTTCAGCCACACAACACAAGACGCCACTTATCTATTAATTGCTTTTTATATAACTCTCTTTACGCATTGCAGTTCATGCGGGCCGAGACGTCTCCCAGACTCCACCCTGCCTAAGGAAGGTTCGAGATAAAACACAACCCGAGGAATGTTAACACCTCGGATGTTACCTAAAAACGACAAAAGAGCTCGAGACTTCGAAATCATCAAAGCAATAGAACGACTTGAAATTTTCACCTTCTTCCCGAGAGAATACGATCTCGAGCTCTACATGACGGAATTACGCCTCAAGGCTCGACTCCAACAACAAAGTCTTAGAATTCTACCATTCCAGAAGAATGCATTCGAAAATGCTAGCCCAAGGACAACTCTGTAGACGACAGTGGAATCCCGAAGGTCAAGCTCAAAAAGAGCACCCTCAAAATTTCATCCACTAGGCTCGAGATGACAAACCTCAAGCCTAAATTACTTTGTAATACTTCTTACTCAACTCTTTTTTGTTACATTGCAATATTTTCTTATGAGTACCTTTTTTGAGTGTTTGATTGAAGTGACTTGACTCATAAAATTCATTGAAGAGATCATCACCCTTGCAAATATTTGAATGGTCAAGACTACAATTCTACTGATAAGAACCAAGTAAAGGAAAGTTAGAACAACAACAAGGCATCACAAAAAGCCCCATGGGCGTCTAAAGTTGCATATGCCTTGAGGGCGTTTAATACACGTCTAGAACACAAAAATAACATTAAAGCCCCTTGGGCATCGGGACGACACGACTTGCCTCAAGGGCATCGAAAATACGTCTAAACAAAAACCTACCCAACATCAAAGACCCGATCAAGCATCTGGTCCATCTATAGTATCATCATGAGAATCATACCAGTTCTCCCTTCGCCATTCCCTCCAATTCTCCAACTCGTCGTTTATGACCAGGTTGTATGAAGACCTCTCTAGTACTCCTTCGCCATCTCGGCTCGAGAACGTAATGTTGCAGATTCCCCCATTTTGAGAATGTTTGTCGCACAGTCATTATGTTCCGCCTTGAATCCTTCAGATGAAACTTTCAACTCTTCATGAGTAACCTTCAACCTCGACATTTCTTCCTCAAGAGAACTAATGCGAGCCTCAAGGGCACTCTCCCTACCCTTCTCCTTCGAGCATTCCTCCTTCAGCTCAGCCACCTACTTTGCGTAGGAAGAAATGAGCCTCTGGGCATGAAAGATCCCAGACACAGCCTGCAAAAAACATAAAAATACATTAACCATTCAATCAATCAAGGAACTAAGATTTCGAGAAGCACAAAAGCTTACCTGGGCCCCACCAATGGCCACACGCCTCATCGCCTCCTCAGCGCCCAACTCACCAAGGAAGTCCACATCACCATCCAAGTAGTAGAGATCAGACAATCCTTACACAAAAGAAGGGTCTCGAGAACACTGATGCACCCTCGGGCAATTGAGTACAATAATTACCAACTCGAATCTGCATAAAGGTTGTCTCGGGACAAGCACGCTCAACTGAAGGGGCAGGCTCGACTGGGGTAGTCGAAGGACCGGCTTGTTGAGATGGAGTAGGCTGAAGCTTCCTCTTCTTTGTGCCCTTAGCAGCACGTTCCTTTGCCGAGGGCGGAAGAATGCTTCGTGGAGGCATATCGTCAGCTAAACAAGTCAAACAGAGAAAAGGTAAGTGAAACATAATGCAACTATAACTCGTTAGTTTAAGCAAATGAAGTACCTATAGGAACGATAGAAAGAAGGCGAGTGATACGTTGGTGTTGAAGGTTTGTCGGACAAAGAAGGGTGGTCCAATCTCTCCTCTCGACCTCTAAGAAAGTGAAAGCCCCGAGTCTAGACTCGGCTTCCTCGAAAGTCAGACCGTGGCGGTTGCTCTTTTTCACACCTAAGCAGAAGATATTCAGGTGACAAAACTCTTTCCTTTACAAAAATCAAACAAACAACGCATGCATAACTCACAAGGGCGACGCCAGCCAAGTGGAAAGTTCTGCTCAGTACTACAACCAAACATGCCGCAAACGAAGAAGTATCGTCATTGCCAATTCCTGTCATGTTTAGTCAAATTAAGGATGGGGTGGACCATATGATGCACCCGAAAAGGTTGCACACCCAAGCGGAGGTATCAAGTAGTAATCCGGCAAAGCCGGGATCGATCCAAGGATAGGAAGGTAGTTTGGATATCGAAGGGTCTTATCCCTCGGTCTAGGTATCACAAACTAACTTAGACTAAAAAGTAGAAGAACAAAGATAAACGGGGGGTTTTGATCGAATAAGGTGATAAGAGAATAAAGCAAACAAGTAAAATAAGCTAAACTAAACAATAAAAGTAAATGGGCGAGAGAGATTCGAGAGAAGAGTCGAAGGAACAAGAGTCGGGAGACGGTAAGACTCGATTCGGGCAACAAATAAGTGAGAGAGGTGTCGAAGTCCGGGAATCCATAATGATAAACCTACGACTATGTGTAGTCCGATTTGATGTGTCGAGGTACAATCGATATTCGACTCCTAAAGTAGATGTCTCTAAGTACTATGTATATCCGGAGATCATACTTAGTCAAACAAACGTCTAAATCGGTTAATCCCGAGTCATCGAAAGTGTTGTCTAGTCGCCTAACTATGTGAAGTGCATGACAAGACACATGAAATTATGACTTAGACTACGATCGATATCGAATACTTCGTTTCGTCTATTAACTATGCGAAGTGCTTGACAAGACACATGAAAATACGATCAAAACGATAATCGAACTAAATGAACATCAATTTATAATCAAAACATCAAATCATATTAAACATAATCACGAATTCATCACATTTCATCTCATATAATCGACAAACTAAAGTTAGCTAAATATGGTGATTGAATAAGAAATGGAAAGGAAATGGTGAGAGAATCCCCCTTTTTCGATGATGGTTCGAGGCTAAGATCGTCGGAAAATATGAGTTTTAGTTGCAGCCGATCTCCCCTTAGCAATTTTCTGGGTTCCCCATAGCGACCACCATCATCTTCTCCATTTAGAACACAACCTCCATTAAAGCTAACCCTAGCTTTCTCCCTCTAGAAATTTCTTGTCCAAAATCAAATCAAACTACATGGGAAGCTAGCCAAGATGATGGGAAGTAAAAGCCCTAAGGTTTCGAACCAAGAAGGTTGCCGGAAAACTCATATAAGTCCGGCCAAAATATGAAGAAATCCGGTCAAAATCCATGGAATCCGGCCAAAAGGCCACTGTCCCGAGCCGTGAGCTTCTTGTCCTTGCACGTCCGAGCCGTGAGCAGCTACCCCTTGCACGTCCCGAGCTATGAAGCATCAAGACCGGCCAGATGCAGCAGCTACCCGAGCTGCTTGCACGCGTCCTATGCTGCTGGTCGCGACTAGCAAGTGCTGCTCCGGCCTGGTCTGAAGCTCTCCCGAGCTGTGCTGCTTAGCAGCTTCTCCCGAGCAGCTCGAGCTGCTGCCGTGCAGCCCGAGCTGCTGCCGGCCAAGGCTAGGCCGGCCTTGCCTTGGCCGGCACTCCTCCTTCTCCTTCTTCTCTTTTTCTCTCTCTCAAACTCTACTAAATGATGAAGAACCCTAGCCCCTTGCCTCCTTCTCTCCTCTCTTGGATGTTGGATGATGAATGATGAAGAAGATGAATAGTGTATTTGACTCAAACCCTAGCCATAGTCAACCTTGACTTTGACTCAAACTTGAGTCCATTGGGTGCCTCCAAAATCTCTTCCTTCTTTCATCTTCTTTGGGCTTGGGTTTTAGACTTGGGTTTTAATCTTCACTTGGAAATCAAGAGGGTGCCTTCTGGAATTATAACCAAAGGAGGGTGCCTTCATAGAATCCTTGTTTTAAGACCGAACCTCGACTTCTTTCTTTCACAACTTCCCCGTCCGAACTCGGAATTGACTTCCGTTTTCTCCGTTGGGCTCGTCTTTGACTCCTCTTCTCATATGATTTGCTTGAAGTCTTTTTCTCTCATTTTGGGCACATGAAATGATAGTGATAATTCGCCCCCTTTATTCCGAATACCATGTTTAGCTCCAAATATGGTACCTAAACAAGAAAAACACATAAAATATTATTGATAACACTCGAAAATGACTAATTAGTCTAAGTTAGGCTCTCCAAATGTGACATTTTCGTGTCACATCAACATCCCCAAACTTAAACTTTGCTAGTCCTCGAGCAAACAAAATAAAATGAAAGCCTAACTCACTTTCGGAGGAATCCCGGTTGCATTTAGCATATGCAACAAGCCGTTAAACCCCTAGGTTACCCCTAGTGGACGAGTGTTGTCTCGTGAGAGTTTCCATAGATGATACCCACAAACATCGAGTCTCATGAGACACAAGGGTCCAACATCCAAATCATAGATAAGCATGGTTCAAATAGTAAAGGGTTTAAGCATGTCAAAACATAATGAATCAAGTAAACAAGTTCATGTGAAAGCTAAAGGCCCCTTCACTAATGATCTTACCCTAAAGTGCTAGTGTCATACCATAATGAGCAACATCTATGTTCCGAAGTCACAACGCCTTGGTTCCTAGTTTAGTACATTTCGCCTCGACTTTGGCCTCACGGACATACACTCCAAATATGAAATCACTCAAGAATGGTTCGCTCGTATGTGTGAGTGTGATCACTAAACATGGACTCAACACATAAAAAGGGGTGGGGACAACATTTTGGAACGAATGATCTCCTAAAAGGAATTAGCCACTAAATGGAGTGGGGAAGCTCACTCGCCCTTCTCACCTATTCTACCCTCTAAGGATGCCTTCCAAAGGTTGACGGATACAAAAGATGGATGAGATGGTGGATTCCCAAGAATGTCGATCTCTTCATGATGAACCTCTCAAGCATCTTCACATTTGTTTCTTGCTTCGAATACTTATTCATGAAAACAAACACCAACACATATATACACTCACATCACAACACATAAGAGCTAACACATGCTCAAACATACTCATATACAACTTTATTTCATTCATTCTTTCTTTCTCTTTTCCTTCTTCTTTTTTTCACTTCTTTTTTTTCTTTATTCTTTTTCTTCATTCCTTTTTTTTTCTTTTCTTTTTCTCATAACATAAAATCACACAAAACAAAACAATTTCAACTCACACAATACTATATTCTTGCAATCAACTTTCTTTTCGTATTTGCTTTGGAAATTCTTCGTTCTTTTCTTCTCATGTCTTCATTCTCAGAATATAAGATGATAGATGGTGATGGAGTATCCGCCTTCCTCTAGTTAGCATTCTCATTGGGTTTCATAGACTACAAGGGCAAGGTTAATTCGCTATCCTAATGTCACTCCTAATGGCTAAGGAAGTTGAGCACACGAGATCAAATGAGCTCTTTTATAAGTTACGAGGTTGAGTAGCTCTTCATTCTACTCGGAGTTAGCGCGGAAGAGTACACTCGAAGGACAATTTAGGCTTTGAGCTCTCACATGGGTTAAGTCTCCACTAATGACTACTCTAGGTCTCTTAGAGATGTTTCTTCTTCACTAAGATGTTACTCCCATAGTATAACACAAACACTCAAAGACTCGACTTTCATGCAAAGATCATTACCAATCACAAAACCCATCAACTCGATACATATGCATCAACATTCTTAAAACTATCACTATAATCACATGCAAATCTACTCAAAATGTTCAAAATTTTCAAATTTTGGCTAATTTGAACCCTTTTGTCTTTGAAACCCATGGTCATGCATTGGTTATGGTCATATCCTGCATCCCCAAACTTAAAACTAACATTGTCCTCAATGTTCAAAGCATACACTCACCAAATGATAAAGAGGCACATCAATTTAAAGAGAAGAGTGGAGAGATATTACCATAACCGAAGGAGATAAAAGATGATACTACCAAGACTCATGTATAACGAGGTTCCAAGTTGATGCCTAGCTCACGCCATCCCCAAACTTGGAACAAACCACGCCTTAGAAGTAAAACAAGTAAGAAATGCTCCTAAAATATCCAAAAATATAATGAGAATGAAGCACAAAAGAAGACATGACCATATAAAGTCTACCACTAACGCGGGTATAGACGATTGCATCAAGCTATGCAACTAGCCTTTGATTCTCTTGTTTTCACACAAGAGCACGAGTTATGTCTCGTGGAGGGTTTCCAGAGATGATACCCACAAACATCAAAGGTCAATCTTAGTCGGCTAACGATCATATAGTAAAAGCCGGAAGATTTGGGGGTCAACCCAAAGAAAGCTATATACAAATGCTAAAAGTCTCACAATAATATCGAACCATATAAGTGCACGTGAGACTAAAAGCGAAAAGAGACCATCCCCAAACTTAGTGGATGCACGGTCCACTAAGTACGCATAAATGCTAGGGGCGACGACTAAAAAGTCGTCAAAAGGGTCGACATATAAGGGAAGTGGGAGGAGGTCAGTCCGAGGCAAATAATCAAACTCAAGCTTAGTGGATAAAACATCCACTAAGTCCCTAGACATGCTAGGAAAGACATCCGAAGTGTCCCATAAGGGGTCAACAACCGAGTCTGAGATCACGTGGAAGGTCGAACTAGACTCTAAGGGTAAGGCAATAGGCTCGGGGACCAAGTCAAGGTCCATAAGTTCCTTAGGTAAGTAATCCAACAAGCTATCCGCTATCTCTTCAACTACTATGTTATCGACATCCTTAAAGGCATCGGGAGCCTCAAAGTTAGGCATAACACCTTCCATTCTACATAATCCATCCAGATAATCACAAGTGGTAAAAGTTGGAAAGTTCAACATCGTGTGATCCCCAAACTTGCTCGTAGAGCTATCATCCTGAACATTCAAATCTAATGTAGTCGGATCATGGTGAGATGACAATGGTCGAGGGATTGAGCAATAAGGTTCATCGGTCAGTTCATGCTCTAAGGGTCTATCAAGAGCTTCTTCGACATTTAACTTAAGACTAGAGTTAGGTGTATTACCCTCACCATCATTCATAGTCTCCTCTTGAGTTTGGGGTGCGCGAACCCCTTCCTCGTCGATGATAGGCTCTGACTCAAGTCTATCAACAATTTTGAGAAGTCGTTCCGTGATCTCCATTATATCTCGATTAAATCTAGTTTGGTACTCTAAAACTAATTGGAGAGTCTCTTCAGACATCTCCTCGTAATAGGGCACATGAGTATAACTAGACGAACACTCTCGCGGAACACGGATCATGGGACAATAGTCGGTCAAATGGTCTAAGCTCGCACAAATAGCACAAACCGGGCTAATGGTCTCCATAGTCCTTTCTTCACTACCTTCATGTAGATACCTAGACTCGACTCTTTGAGTGAAATCATCGAGTCGGGAATTGTCATCACTAAATGAACCGTTCATATATGCTTGTCGATAGTCACGAAGACTTCGACGTGGTCGATCAATACTAATAGAACTACGGTCCTCATTAAGTGACAAATTCATACATGAAGGTGTGGTCATCCCAAATTCTTGTCGATAGTCTCGAAGACTCTTACGGGGTTGATTACCCTCATGCTCATAATCCATAAAACCATGTTCATGACGAGTCTGACCGACTCCATACATCCGTCGATATTCACCCATGGTTATCCTAGGTCGGTCAGGCTCAACTCGCCTATTCCTATCACTAGTCGGAACATTCCTATGCAAATTTGAGTAGTCCTGATGACTTGTAGATGGTCGACTAGTGTTGGAAAGGGTTCGCATAAGGTCATTCTCATCAAATGACCAACTTGCCATGATCTCACAATGTTCAAGGATACTAACACACAATCGCAAAATGGGAAAGAACACTTATAGACTAACAATCACACACAAGTAAAAAGGAAGAGATAGAATGTGATACTATCGAGTGCTCCTCTCCTTTCGTTCGCCTTTTCCTTGGCTTCTCGATTCCTTCCTTTTCCCTCGCCTTTATGTCGCTTTTGGCTCTTTTCTCGACGGTACCTAAAAAGAAGATAAAAACTACAAGAATAAATAAAGAGAAAACGTCTAAGAAAGCAACTAACACAAGACTAATGAACAAAACAACAAACGCTATCCTAACTACTAAACCTATCCCCGGCAGCGGCGCCAAAAACTTGATGCACCCGAAAAGGTTGCACACCCAAGCGGAGGTATCAAGTAGTAATCCGGCAAAGCCGGGATCGATCCAAGGATAGGAAGGTAGTTTGGATATCGAAGGGTCTTATCCCTCGGTCTAGGTATCACAAACTAACTTAGACTAAAAAGTAGAAGAACAAAGATAAACGGGGGGTTTTGATCGAATAAGGTGATAAGAGAATAAAGCAAACAAGTAAAATAAGCTAAACTAAACAATAAAAGTAAATGGGCGAGAGAGATTCGAGAGAAGAGTCGAAGGAACAAGAGTCGGGAGACGGTAAGACTCGATTCGGGCAACAAATAAGTGAGAGAGGTGTCGAAGTCCGGGAATCCATAATGATAAACCTACGACTATGTGTAGTCCGATTTGATGTGTCGAGGTACAATCGATATTCGACTCCTAAAGTAGATGTCTCTAAGTACTATGTATATCCGGAGATCATACTTAGTCAAACAAACGTCTAAATCGGTTAATCCCGAGTCATCGAAAGTGTTGTCTAGTCGCCTAACTATGTGAAGTGCATGACAAGACACATGAAATTATGACTTAGACTACGATCGATATCGAATACTTCGTTTCGTCTATTAACTATGCGAAGTGCTTGACAAGACACATGAAAATACGATCAAAACGATAATCGAACTAAATGAACATCAATTTATAATCAAAACATCAAATCATATTAAACATAATCACGAATTCATCACATTTCATCTCATATAATCGACAAACTAAAGTTAGCTAAATATGGTGATTGAATAAGAAATGGAAAGGAAATGGTGAGAGAATCCCCCTTTTTCGATGATGGTTCGAGGCTAAGATCGTCGGAAAATATGAGTTTTAGTTGCAGCCGATCTCCCCTTAGCAATTTTCTGGGTTCCCCATAGCGACCACCATCATCTTCTCCATTTAGAACACAACCTCCATTAAAGCTAACCCTAGCTTTCTCCCTCTAGAAATTTCTTGTCCAAAATCAAATCAAACTACATGGGAAGCTAGCCAAGATGATGGGAAGTAAAAGCCCTAAGGTTTCGAACCAAGAAGGTTGCCGGAAAACTCATATAAGTCCGGCCAAAATATGAAGAAATCCGGTCAAAATCCATGGAATCCGGCCAAAAGGCCACTGTCCCGAGCCGTGAGCTTCTTGTCCTTGCACGTCCGAGCCGTGAGCAGCTACCCCTTGCACGTCCCGAGCTATGAAGCATCAAGACCGGCCAGATGCAGCAGCTACCCGAGCTGCTTGCACGCGTCCTATGCTGCTGGTCGCGACTAGCAAGTGCTGCTCCGGCCTGGTCTGAAGCTCTCCCGAGCTGTGCTGCTTAGCAGCTTCTCCCGAGCAGCTCGAGCTGCTGCCGTGCAGCCCGAGCTGCTGCCGGCCAAGGCTAGGCCGGCCTTGCCTTGGCCGGCACTCCTCCTTCTCCTTCTTCTCTTTTTCTCTCTCTCAAACTCTACTAAATGATGAAGAACCCTAGCCCCTTGCCTCCTTCTCTCCTCTCTTGGATGTTGGATGATGAATGATGAAGAAGATGAATAGTGTATTTGACTCAAACCCTAGCCATAGTCAACCTTGACTTTGACTCAAACTTGAGTCCATTGGGTGCCTCCAAAATCTCTTCCTTCTTTCATCTTCTTTGGGCTTGGGTTTTAGACTTGGGTTTTAATCTTCACTTGGAAATCAAGAGGGTGCCTTCTGGAATTATAACCAAAGGAGGGTGCCTTCATAGAATCCTTGTTTTAAGACCGAACCTCGACTTCTTTCTTTCACAACTTCCCCGTCCGAACTCGGAATTGACTTCCGTTTTCTCCGTTGGGCTCGTCTTTGACTCCTCTTCTCATATGATTTGCTTGAAGTCTTTTTCTCTCATTTTGGGCACATGAAATGATAGTGATAATTCGCCCCCTTTATTCCGAATACCATGTTTAGCTCCAAATATGGTACCTAAACAAGAAAAACACATAAAATATTATTGATAACACTCGAAAATGACTAATTAGTCTAAGTTAGGCTCTCCAAATGTGACATTTTCGTGTCACATCACCATACCGCTGCGAATCTTTAGCTGATATCGACCACGGTCTAAGTGATTCTCTTTCAAGTAATAATACGCGCAAACGTCGACCTCGTCTACATCTTGCTCCTCCTTTTCCGCTAAGGTAGCTAGAGCTAACAACAACCTCCAAGTGTTCGGCATGAGCTGAGAAGGGGCTATTTTGTACCGAGATAACACTCTGCAAACTAGGGAAGGCACGAGATACCTAAGGCCCGAACGGAAGCAATGCTCGTAGATAGCCGTCCAACCTGGGGGACTGCCCCAGCAGGAAAGCTCGTTAGGGCAAGCCGCCCTAATATCGACTTCGGGTGGAATATCATACTTATCTCGCAATCCACTAACATATTCGTCATCAAGTATCGAAAAACAACACCCCTCTGGCATATCCTCTACCTCGGCACTACGCGAGTCTGAGGCACCCTCGCCGTTGTCATCAGTAAGGCACATGCTCGGGTCCTCCATCCTACAAGTCATCGACGGAAAAGGGTGAACAATTGCTTCCCGCCTAATGTCGAGGCCTACAAACTTTTGTCTGGAACAAATCCAACAAATGTTTGCACGTATGACTCGCGAGCGAACCAATACTTAGTCTAACCAGATTATATTTGATCTCTCTAGGACAAATAAGTCCCGCTAGCTCGAATGAATTGAGCCAACATTTAGTCCAGCTAGACTATATTTGGTCTCTCTAGGGCAACTAAAGTCCCACTAAATAGATTGAGCCAACACTTAGTCCAACTAGACTATATTTGGTCTCTCTAGGGCAACTAAAGTCCCGCTAAATGGATTGAGCCAACACTTAGTCCAGCTAGACTATATTTGGTCTCTCTAGGATAACTAAAGTCCTGCTAAACTTTAAATGGCTAGGCTTCTAATACTACCATAACAGGTAAGGGACGAGCTGACACTTAGCCATCTAGACTACTTCAAGCAAATTCAAGGCCAATATTCCATAAATAGCAAAACAGGGATTTCAACAAATATATTATTTCATAAAGATTCAAGCATCAAAATCTAGCTAAAAGCGTGCAAAGTAAAAAATATGGAAAGCACGGGGAGAACATATGAAGAACATGGGAAAACAAGCAAAAAATATGAAGAACATGAAGAACAAAGGTAAAAACCAAAAACCTTACCTTAAATATCAAAAGCAAGCAAAATCCCTCCACAAGTTGCTCCAAGTCCTCACAACACAAGTGAGGGGTCTTCACTCCTTTATATAGGGGTTGGGCTACAAAAGGAGTGGATCACACCAACTCACATGTCACATCACCATGTAGTACTATTACACCCACAAAATTTACTTTGTCATAAATGTGCCATATAGTTGTTGAGACCCCCCCCCCCCCCCCCCCCCCCCACAAAAAACTATTTAATTATATGACACTTGAACAGATTTGTTCACACACATACATGTATACTACACATGATAGATGTACACATATTTAACAAATTATAGGTGTACACATACGCATATAATTATATATACATATACCCACATATATATATAAGTATTTACAAACATATTTATATTTATACATATCTATATCTATATAATAAAAGAGGAGGGTATCTTTTTAGAATATACCCTCCTCACTTAGTGGCTAGGATTTATCCCCACAGATTTGTCTAGGACGGTTCAGATTTAATTTGGGAGATGCTTTTTTTTTTCAACCTCACCCTCCCCCAAACACATTCCCGCCCAAACGCACTCTCTCTCTCTAGCTCTCTGTCTTTCACTTTTTCCTCTTCACGGTTTCTCCCTCCTCATCTTTCTCGCACAAAAGTTGTGGGTCTCGGCCTCTGCTTCTCTCATCTTCTTCGCGGGTAACGCTTCCTAAAAAGTATCTCTTTCTCTCTCCCTCTCTCTAGGGTTTTGATTTTGTTTTTAGATTTTCAATTAATATAGTACATCATCTAGGGTTTTGATTTTTTTTTTCAGTTTTCAAGTAATATAGTACATCATCTAGGGTTGTGATTTTGTTTTTCAGTTTTCAAGTAATATAGTACATCATCTAGGGTTGTGATTTTGTTTTTCAGTTTTCAAGTAATATAGTACATCATCTAGGGTTGTGATTTTGTTTTAAGTCTCTATCTAGGGTTTTGATTTTGTTTGAGAAACTTTGAGTTTTGATTTTTGTTAGTAGCAATTAATTCCATAGTGTTCCATTTTGATTTTCATGTGATTTTTCATATGTGTTATTTGAGTAGCTTTTAGATTGATAATAATTGTAGTTTATTGCTTAAGAGTAGCTTCTAGATTGATAATAGTTGGCTAAGACTCTGAAGTCTTACCTTCTGAGTTTGTATAAACTATAATAGTTGGCTAAGTCTCTGAAGTCTTACCTTCTGAGTTTGTATAAACTATAAACGAGGGTGTAGCACATTTATTTGCTGGCTAACACCACTTCCAAACATAGATTTTCGAGATACAATATGACAGCTTATTCGCTGGCTAACACCACTTCATTGTCTTGCAAGAAAAAAATAATTCTCATGGTTAAATTGATTTTCGAGAAGATTATATGAGAAAATAGTTGAACCTAAGAAAGTTGTATAATATATTGTTTGTTTTCAAATGGTTAAATTGATTTCCGAGAAGAACTTCATATTCCTCCTCATTATTTATATCTTTCTAAATGTTTAGCATCCCTAATTTAATTGAATTTTTGTTGCCTTATTGATGATGAACTTCACTAATTTGACTATGAATCTGATTATGAACATTTGGGTATTTCAACAGTTACTAAAGTAATATTTACAGCTCCAAGATCAGATGATTGATATGTTTTACCAAAAAGGAGTTGAGCATGGGCAAAGGAGAAGAAGTTTTGCATATGTAAGTCCTTCTACTGATCTTGCTTTGTTTTTGTCTATCTGAGTGGTTATTAACATACTTCATGTTCATAGCACAATTAGGGTTTTGATGATTAATCATTTTTGCCAAATTTTTTTGCCTCTTTGACTCTACAGTTTTGGTGAATTCTTTGCATGTTAAGGTTCAATTGCCACTTTCGCAGGTAAAAATTTTGTCATTCTATATAGTGACATCTCTGTGAAAAGAAAAAAAATATGTTTCACTAATTGTTTAGAAGAAAAAAATGCTTAGCTTAATGTGTAGAAGAAAAAAAAATGCTTAATGGGCATCTCTGTGAGAAGATGAATCAATAAGGATATTAGTATCCCATCAATCCTCTCATAAGAAAAACTTCATATTCGTGAATTCTTTGTCTATTGAAGTTCGCTCCAACTTCGTCGTTTATTGCAATTGTCGCAGGTAAAACTTTGTCATTCTTGCCATATTAGATCTCTCAATCGACAAAACGCAATAATTCTCTCTCACACAGGTATCTCTCTTTATTGATGTAGGGTTTTCAAGGTAGCAGTTCCAGGTATCTCTCTTTGAGACTTAGTGTACCACATTGTTGGGCCAGAAGTTAGTCCAAACGAATCGGGTAAATATCCGAGGAGAAGACCCATGGCTTACTAGCCGATATCTTTAGTGCTGCCAATCGAGTAAATCTTCTCTACCTTTTTTTTTTTTTGGGCCTTACCTATTCTCCGTCACTGAGGTTGATAATCTATATTATCACTAAAATCGTTGTAAATGAAGAACAAACAGAGGCCAACAAGAGCTCAAGTAAGTTCTATCTACGAGCTCAATCATTTATCATTTCCTAATATATCTCAAGGTTTGTTCATTGTAGTTTGCTCATTGTAGTTTTGCCTTTTACTTTAATAATTTTTATTTTCTAATATAGCTCGTTGTCTTTCCCTCACATTTTCACATCGGTCTCTCCCTTTCTTATCTTTCTCGCATAGAAGTTGTTGTTCCACACTTTTCATTTTCAGAAGAAGTTTAAATGCCGAACGAGTATAACCCCGGGATCGACTTTTGTTTTGTTCCACTATCCACTTGCGCGGCTAGCTGACTTTCCTACTATTTGAAAGTCGGAACAAAGGTAACGAAGAACAGCCTGCTGCCCTTTTCATCAAATGTGGGCAGGTAATACGTGTGTCGTTAGGTAATTAGGAAGTAATTTTGGTAACGAAGCCTTATTTTTTAAAAAACAAATTTAAATTCTGGCTACATTGAAATCTGTTAAACGTCATCCTTTGATAGAAAAAAAACATAAACGTTTTCAATTTATCAATCTGTGTCGATCTTAGTTTGATTTGTTATGTCTTTGTTTTTTGTTACTTTTCTTTTCGCGTTTCTTCATCGATTTCCATTCTTTTTTTCAAGTAGATTTGTTATTTTCAATTGTGATTATATTCTTTTAATCATACCTGTAATTCCATTACTTTGATGGATGCTTGCATCAGTCTAGGGCATTAACAAATCTCTCTTTGGACTTTGATGGATGCTTAGACTCTCCCACTGAACCCCCACAGGTATCTCTTTCCCCTCTTTCTTTCTCTCCCTCTATGTCGAGTTAAGGCTTCAACTTTGTCGAGCACCTAAGATTTTCAACTTTCACGTCATCAAGAGCATCTCCAATGCCACATAAGATTGAGGAGGGGATATCTCAGGTATTTTCTTATTGTACAAGACATCCCGCTGTTTTGTAATTATGCCCAAACAGTAGTAATAAAAGAAGAATAACACTATCACTTTGTTGTTTTGCCACCATTTTGGTTCTTTCGGGGTAGTCAAACTTGGGAGAAACCAATTTAAATGATTGAGACTTACACTATGCTGATTTTAGGGTTTGAAAAAGGTACAACGTCGGCACAACTTAATAGATTCACAGGTAAATAACTGTCAAATCTCCTCTCAACCCCGTATATCTCTCTCATCGCAGGTATCTCTCTAGATCTATCTATCGAGTTAGGGATCTGCCGCTTGCTGTCACTCTATATATATCTTTCTATCGAGTTAGGGCTTTGATGTAGGTTGATGATTAATAGGGATATAGGACTTCGATTTAGTTTTTCTACTTAGTTTACTTTCAATATATTTTTTTTATATCATTTAGGTTGATGTAGGTTGATGATTAGTGGTAATCTAGGGGCTTGATTTAGTTTCAATCTGTTTTTGCGCTAAATGACATTTAACTTCTATCTATTTTTTATGTCATTAAGCAAAATCAACTTAATAGTTTCATCTGTTGCTTTGGCAAAATTGATGTATTAATTCTTTATGACTGGAATTAATACAATCTATGTATTAATTCAAAGTCAAAGGAAGAGAAGTCGTGAATATGGAAATCGATGGTGTGGAGGTAATTCAACTTTACTACGATTCAACAGTAAATGGGCATCTTTTGTGTTATCTTATAACTAGGTTGGTGGTTGTGTTATCTTATAACTTGGTTGGTGCAACTATAGCAAAGGATTTAGTGTTGGGTGGTTGGGAATTAAATTACCTGAGTATGTTTCAAGTTGTGAAAGCATAATTTCAAGAAGTTCCTCATTGTGCTTTTATCGCTCTTGGGGTTTTATCAAGAAAAAATTGATCCCGACTGGATCCTTCTTGAAATTATGCTTTCACAACTTGAAACATACTCAGGTAATTTAATTCCCAACCACCCAACACTAAATCCTTTGCTATAGTTGCACCAACCAAGTTATAAGATAACACAAAAGATGTCCATTTACTGTTGAATCATAGTAAAGTTGAATTACCTCCACACCATCGATTTCCATATTCACGACTTCTCTTCCTTTGACTTTGAATTAATACATAGATTGTATTAATTTCAGTCATAAAGAATTAATACATCAATTTTGCCAAAGCAACAGATGAAACTATTAAGTTGATTTTGCCTAATTACATAAAAATAGATAGAAGTTAAATGTCATTTAGCGCAAAAACAGATTGAAACTAAATCAAGCCCCTAAATTACCACTAATCATCAACCTACATAAACCTAAATGATATAAAAAAATATATTAAAAGTAAACTAAGTAGAAAAACTAAATCGAAGTCCTATATCCCTATTAATCATCAACCTACATCAAAGCGCTAACTCGATAGAAAGATATATATAGAGAGAGTGACGGCAAGCGGCAGATCCCTAACTCGATAGATAGATCAAGAGAGATACCTGCGATGAGAGAGATATACGGGGTTGAGAGGAGATTTGACAGTTATTTACCTGTGAATCTATTAAGTTGTGCCGACGTTGTACCTTTTTCAAACCCTAAAATCAGCATAGTGTAAGTCTCAAGCATTTAAATTGGTTTCTCCCATGTTTGACTACCCCGAAAGAAAGAGGGGAAAGTGATACCTGTGGGGGTTCAGTGGGAGAGTCTAAGCATCCATCAAAGTCCAAAGAGAGATTTGTTAATGCCCTAGACTGATGCAAGCATCCATCAAAGTAATGGAATTACAGGTATGATGAAAAGAATATAATCACAATTGAAAATAACAAATCTACTTGAAAAAAAGAATGGAAATCGATGAAGAAACGCGAAAAGAAAAGTAACAAAAAACAAAGACATAACAAATCAAACTAAGATCGACACAGATTGATAAATTGAAAACGTTTATGTTTATTTTCTATCAAAGGATGACGTTTAACAGAGTTCAATGTAGCCAGAATTTAAATTTGTTTTTTACAAAATAAGGCTTCGTTACCAAAATTACTTCCTAATTACCTAACGACACACGTATTACCTGCCCACATTTAATGAAAAGGGCAGCAGGCTGTTCTTCGTTACCTTGGTTCCGACTTTCAAATAGTAAGAAAGTCAGCTAGCCGCGCAAGTGGATAGTGGAACAAAACAAAAGTCTATCTCGGGGTTATACTCGTTCGCCATTTAAACTTCTTCTGAAAATGAAAAGTGTGGAACAACAACTTCTATGCGAGGAAGATAAGAAAGGGAGAGACCGATGTGAAAATGTGAGGGAAAGACAGCAAGCTATATTAGAAAATAAAAATTATTAAAGTAAAAGGCAAAACTACAATGAGCAAACTACAATGAACAAACCTTGAGATATATAGGAAATGATAAATGATTGAGCTCGTAGATAGAACTTACTTGAGCTCTTGTTGGCCTCTGTTTGTACTTCATTTCCAACGATTTTAGTGATAATATAGATTATCAACCTCAGTGACGGAGAATAGGTAAGACCAAAAAAAAAAAGGTAGAGAAGATTTACTCG
Organism: Eschscholzia californica; assembly: GCF_041429995.1. Taxonomy (NCBI): domain Eukaryota; kingdom Viridiplantae; phylum Streptophyta; class Magnoliopsida; order Ranunculales; family Papaveraceae; genus Eschscholzia; species Eschscholzia californica. Next base: position 44,145,700 of record NW_028238198.1, read on the forward strand.
ATTGGCAGCACTGAAGATATCGGCTAGTAAGCCATGGGTCTTCTCCTCGGATATTTACTCGATTCGTTTGGACTAACTTCTGGCCCAACAATGTGGTACACTTAGTCTCAAAGAGAGATACCTGGAACTGCTACCTTGAAAACCCTACATCAAGAAAGAGAGATACCTGCGTGAGAGAGAATTATTGCGTTTTGTCGATTGAGAGATCTAATATGGCAAGAATGACAAAGTTTTACCTGCGACAATTGCAATAAACGACGAAGTTGGAGCGAACTTCAATAGACAAAGAATTCACGAATATGAAGTTTTTCTTATGAGAGGATTGATGAGATACTAATATCCTTATTGATTCATCTTCTCACAGAGATGCCCATTAAGCATTTTTTTTCTTCTAAACATTTAGCTAAGTATTTTTTTCTTCTAAACAATTAGCGAAATTTTTTTTTTTCTTTTCACAAAGATGTCACTATATAGAATGACAAAATTTTTACCTGCGAAAGTGGCAACTGAACCTTAACATGCAAAGAATTCACCAAAACTGTAGAGTCAAAGAGGCAAAAAAATTTGGCAAAAATGATTTATCATCAAAACCCTAATTGTGCTATGAACATGAAGTATGTTAATAACCACTCAGATAGACAAAAACAAAGCAAGATCAGTAGAAGGACTTACATAAGAAAAACTTCTTCTCCTTTGCCCATGCTCAACTCCTTTTTGGTAAAACATATCAATCATCTGATCTTGGAGCTGTAAATATTACTTTAGTAACTGTTGAAATACCCAAATGTTCATAATCAGATTCATAGTCAAATTAGTGAAGTTCATCATCAATAAGGCAACAAAAATGCAATTAAATTAGGGATGCTAAACATTTAGAAAGATATAAATAATGAGGAGGAATATGAAGTTCTTCTCGGAAATCAATTTAACCATTTGAAAACAAACAATATATTATACAACTTTCTTAGGTTCAACTATTTTCTCATATAATCTTCTCGGAAATCAATTTAACCATGAGAATTATTTTTTTCTTGCAAGACAATGAAGTGGTGTTAGCCAGCGAATAAGCTGTCATATTGTACCTCGAAAATCTATGTTTGGAAGTGGTGTTAGCCAACAAATAAATGGGCTACACCCTCGTTTATAGTTTATACAAACTCAGAAGGTAAGACTTCAGAGACTTAGCCAACTATTATAGTTTATACAAACTCAGAAGGTAAGACTTCAGAGACTTAGCCAACTATTATCAATCTAGAAGCTACTCTTAAGCAATAAACTACAACTATTATCAATCTAAAAGCTACTCAAATAACACATGAAAAATCACATGAAAATCAAAATGGAACACTATGGAATTAATTGCTACTAACAAAATCAACAAAACCTGGACTGCTACACTTGAGGAAGAAAATAAAAATCAAAACTCAAAGTTTCTCAAACAAAATCAAAACCCTAGATAGAGACTTAAAACAAAATCACAACCCTAGATGATGTACTATATTACTTGAAAACTGAAAAACAAAATCACAACCCTAGATGATGTACTATATTACTTGAAAACTGAAAAACAAAATCAAAACCCTAGATGATGTACTATATTAATTGAAAATCTAAAAACAAAATCAAAACCCTAGAGAGAGGGAGAGAGAAAGAGATACTTTCTAGGAAGCGTTACCCGCGAAGAAGATGAGAGAAGCAGAGGCCGAGACCCCCAACTTTTGTGCGAGAAAGATGAGGAGGGAGAAACCGTGATGAGGAAAAAGTGAAAGACAGAGAGCTAGAGAGAGAGTGCGTTTGGGCGGGAATGTGTTTGGGGGTGGGTGAGGTTGAAAAAAAAAGCATCTCCCAAATTAAATCTGAACCGTCCAAGACAAATCTGTGGGGATAAATCCTAGCCACTAAGTGAGGAGGGTATATTCTAAAAAGATACCCTCCTCTTTTATTATATAGATATATATACTATACTATACACACACACACACACAATAAAAAAAAGCGAGCTGCCTCTGGAGAGAATCAATCCTAAACTGCCTTAGGCAGTTTGGAAGGATTATCCTCCAAACCGCCCATGTGCGGTTTGGAAGAATTATCCTCCAAACTGCCTACGGGCAATTTGGAGGCATTACCCTCCAAAATGCCCATAGGCAGTTTGAAGGTTTTTTCCTTCACATCACTCTTCTCTAATTTTTCTTTAGCGACGATGTCTTGGTATGTCCAACATTCGTATAGAAAGTTGATCGATTAATTTTAGACTAACAAATGAAGCTTTGACATTTCTTGTAGCTAAATAATGGTCTCAAATTATCCGACGAACTACCAGGATCTTTAGGGTGACACAATAACGGTTGAAATTAACTGAACTATGACTCCAGTACGACACTTGACTTGGACGTTCCCTCGACGCTACCAACCTACTCTCTAAGTGAGGAAATCACTAACTTAGAGAGTGGGGGATAACCCCACGTACTCATTTGACGAAGTCGCTCTACAACCCCACGTCGCCTTAAGTACCGTTAGGCGATCTCAGACTACAAAGGGTTTAAAGTCGAGGCGGCGTAATCGTACGATTGAGTTGCTCCAAGCGACAGATCGACGGTCAAGAATGAGTTTCCCTTAGGGTTTGGGGTCACCTCGACCCCAATTATCTCGGATTTTATAGACTCCACGAGTCCATCAGTCGCCTATAAATAGAAGGAGACTCGGACTCCAAAGTCATCGAAGACCGACTAGAAAACTACTGAATACTCTTCTCTCTCTCTCCTTTACTATTTTCTGATCAGTGCTCTAGACGACGATAATCGACCTTCGAATTCCAGAAGACTTGAAGGGTAATCTTCTAGGGGATCACTCTAGACGACGATATTATATCTTCAAGCTCCATCACTCTCGAAGTCCTTCTAAAGTCCCTGTTACATCCCACTTCTCCATTATCCAGGATCTCTGATCGAGACGACCTCTCGACCTGCTCTAGGAGATCAATCCGACCAACTATCTCATAGAGTCGAAGCTCCGGCCACTCTACGAGTCTTGCCACCCTCCGACGATACAACACGGTGACACTCTCAGCATTCAGTCAATTAATATTTATCTTTTATAGTTTGCTGACTTGACCGTCGGAGTGCCCTTGGCAAGACACCATCCCGGTGTCCCCAAGACTTCACGGTTTTACTCGTTTTTGTCTGTCTACAGGTCGAACCGGAACTTCGTCTGTCTCGAGGTCTAAAGCTCAAGTTGTCGGTGGCCCACCAATCGACGATCTATTAATTGTGTGATTTTCTACCGTCCACAAAGAGCAAAGGGAGAAGGGAATCGATGGACAAGAACGGCTAGAAGGTGTACCAGCAGCACCAACCCCGTGATCGAAAGAAGAATCCCCTCATTCTGAGGCTCACCCTACGGAAGGCCGGTTGCCAATCACCCTCTAGGATCACCACCGTTTTGAAGAGAGAAGGAGAGACCTTTGCCGAAAGGAAGAACCCTTAGACCAATTGCGGAGCCTAGAATGGCATCTAACCCACTGCAATCTCGCGAGCTAGACCCAGAACTGGCACCCCGGGTCGCCACTCCCATCATTAGAAGCTCCACCTTTCGCCGCCACTATTGTCGGAAGAATATCTTTTGAAAGAACATCAAGTATAAACTGGAACAGCTAAGCCCTCAACGCTCCATCACCTACAACCCTAACTGGGAGGTCGACAAGGACAAGCTAAGAGGTATCAGCTATGTTTCGCCCCCAACACCAACAGATCAACCCTTGAATTTCCAAAGGAATGAGGGGGGTCCTCGTAAGCTAGGCCGATGTCTCACGCCCTAAACAGGGGAAGCAAAAGCGAGCCAACAACTTACAGACTTAATCTCGGAATCTCCCTAAAAGATCCCAGTCGGTTAAAGATCTTAAGTGTTTAAGCAAGTTTGGACTTCAAGAGTCTCAAAGGAGAAAGTATTTCCTCGAAGATTTATCACCTCGGCAGGATATCTACAAAGTATCCTTGAAAGTAGGAACTTCCTGCTATCTTAGATACGAGATAGACTCTAAGGGAAACCATAGATACGAATAAGAGAAAACTTCTCTCACGGTTAAATGGCAACCGCCTCACCTACGCCAATTATCACAGTCGGCCTAACATCGCCTATAAAAAGCCCCCCCCCCCATCGTCTTCCACAGGAAACGATCTCTCGACCAAAAAGATCCCCAGTTACACAGAGTTCCCATAACTCGCCCCCAAAAAGATCAATATATATTCATCCTTTTACTACAAAGAGCAACCTGGCTGTCGTGAGCGTCTGAGCGGTTTGCGAAACCTTTGCAGGTTTCCCCTAGGAATCAGGAGCTAGGAACAGAAGGAGGAGTAGGAGCAGAAGTACGGAGCTAGGGCTGGAGCTGGAATGAGGTGGAGAAAGAAGGAATCCAAATCAAATAACAGAATATTCGATAATAATGGACGCTGTCATGCATCAAGTCCATGTTTCATGCTGATATAACGGGAGGCCATTTTTTGACATCAGCACCTAAAAGTATTTTTCAGTAAAATGGCTACCCATATTATGACACTCGTTGATCCCTTGACTATTGATGGTGGGTTTGCCTTCGCAGGGTATCATATTTACCTTGGGACAATGCGGGTAGACCTATGCCAGAGGTCTACGCGTGTAAATTGTTTTGACATTCATTAATGCAATCCATCAACAAGATTCATAAGAGTATGATCAGTGAAGGATTCACTCACCCTGGACGGTGGGATTAAGGGCAGGGCCCTAGTCCGCTTAACTACGAAGAAATGGGGTCTTGGAATCACATTATCCAACCAAGGACGGTTTTCATTGCATAATGTGGCAAACTAGTTTTTTTGCTTGATAAGAAGTTTTAAACTTTGCTTTTTCTTTATTGTAGTTTTAATAGCATATTAGAAAATTAGTTTTCTAACCTTCGTTCAATCCTTGAGAAGGAGTTGAACGAAAGTAACTTTCTTGAGTGAAAAGGAACCGTTCTCAGATTCAAAATAAAGAAAACGTCCTAGAATACCCAATCCCAATGTTGACTCTTACCGGATAAGGTCAAAAGCCTTTGTAAGCAACCATAAAACGTTGTGTTTGGAAGAGTGATGGGCCTAAAAGGTTACATCTAAAAGGTCTCCATCCGCAATTATACGGGCGTCAAGTAGTATCTCAGTAAGACCGAGGTCAATCCACGGAGACTAAGTCAAAATTCTTAAACTTAGATCTAGCACGATTTTCTTCGAAATTTGTTTTGTAATGAGACGATAAAATAACAAACTTAGAAAAAACTACGAACAGATAATTAATGGAGAAACTTATTAGGAGAAAGTCTAGAGTATCGGAATCCACCTTAACATGTATGAAAAAATGACCTAGCCATTGACAACTTAAATCTTTTTTTATAACTCAAGAATGGGCAACCGATCGTACCAACCTCGGAAAATATTTACTTTTTGAATCAAAACCTACCACTAATGTTTTAATTTCAAAACAAATATTCAAGAGATGCTCCAACTATTACTTATCAAACCCTAAGCATAAGACATTAAAGACACTAAGTCTAAACATGTAACATCAAAGATGTAAGCATAATTAATGAATAAGATACTATGAAATAAGTGCGAAGAAATTAAAGTTATACTATCAAAGAACATCAAAGATATTCATTGTGAAAATGACATTCATCCATACACAATAAAGGGTTCATCCTAACCCTAGATGACAAGTTAGTTACACATGTTAGAACCAATATTGAGATTTAAATACAAATGAAAGTAAACACACATGATTTGGAATACTGAAAATCTCACCGAAAGTTATTTTCCCTCTGCTGCAGCCAAACGCAATCCTAAGAAAAACCCTTTTCCAGCAACTGGGAAAATAAATTTCCAGTAATAGTCCTAAACCTAACGAGGTCTTCTTTTACACTTTTTTTCCTCTCTCTGTTTTGTTCCAATTTCAATCCAGCAACATTAAACAAGTTGAAGAAGAAGATTATATTAGATCGAGAAAATAGAAAACAATTCTCTCTCTCAGCAAATTTCCCTCTCTCTCTCTCTCTTTGTTTCTCCCTTTCTCAGTTTCTCTCTCAACAAAGATCTCTCTCTTTATGTTTTTTTTTCTCTCTCTGACAAAAAGAAAAGAAAACAGAGGAAGAAGATGAAGATGATAATGGTTTCTCGTTCTTGTTCAGTTCCTCACCAAGAGTTAAAGATGCAACAGAAACTCCCTGACCGAGCTACTCTCTCTCTAATATTTATGTTCTAGTTGAGCTCTAAAGAGGATGATGTTCCCTCAAAGAGAAGATGCCCCTGATCAGTTGATGAAGCTCGGTTTTATATGCAATGGCCGACTCTCAACTCTCTCTAGATAAAATATCCCAGTCGAATCCCTCCTCGTCTCTCTCTAAACTGTAATCTTTATATAAGGTTAGAATCACTAAATCTCCAGCTCTATTTCCTATCATTCAATCACTCTTTGCTTTCTCAAGATATCTTACCCTCTCTCTCTCTATTAAGATCTCCTTCTTGTTCTTCATTCTCTAAAAACCACTCCACTGATGTCTGTTTTTAAAACTGAAAAGAAGAAATCCCTTTCTCTCTCTACTGTATATTAGTGAAGATAGAAAGATCTGAGAGAAAGAAGGGAAGGGGCGTTAAAGAGCATGGGTCTTGGTCAGCCAGTTGCTTATTTCCATAGAAAATGAATGGAGGACTCCCTTGGACATGCTCCCAAGTGTACTTCCCCTCACAGGACAAGGTCATTTTGGTCTTTTCAGTCTGACAAAAACATTGAAATGACCAAATTGACCTTGTCACTGTGAGGGCGAGTATGCCCAGGATTCCCCCTATCATCATTGTAGTTCCATTCGGTTTCACATTTCCAAGAGAAATTCACGTTACTGACTGGTGAGTGCGCGATTCTCTATGGTAGGGGCTACCGAGTTCGTGCGTGTCTCACCAAGGGTGACCTTCAAATGGGAGTTGATCAACATGTGTGCAGCAGATTCCGTCGAATTAGATTGGGGAGTGCTAAAGAATGGATGTGTAAAGCACTTAATCATCCTTCAAGATAAATCCCGAATGTCTCCCCGTGCAACCCACAAATATATCAAAAATTTCTCCCACGACGGCGGATTGCCCGGCACTTGTCATTGAAAAAACCCGAAGTTGACCTTATTTGAATAACACTTTGTCATGATATACTTTGCAAACCGAACTCCGATTTGACTTCTACTTTCGCCGTTGGGTTCGTCTTGGGCTCCAGTTCTCTTCCAAATATAGATCTTGGCCAAATCACCAGACTCTACAATGTCTTCAAAATATCTTCATCCTTCTCTAGAATACACCTTCGGTTAAGCAAATAGTAGGCAAAATGGGACCTTCTACTATGTACAAGGCAGCCCGGTCCAAGATGGCATATTTCTAAGTGCATGGTGTTGCCTATGTTGTTGATTTGGGTTATCCTAGATGTTGTCCGACCCAAGATGCAGTTGTTGTTTGGTGCGCCTATGTGTGGGATGTGACATGCCGCATCCCTATCCTTCCCTGGTCATTTATGATGCATTCATAAATACTTTTGACACTTTGATACAATGAGGAAAGTTTTGTCCCACAAATAAACTAGAAAATAACTGATTTATTCAAAACTTCTAGAGAAATATTTTTGGAATTAATTCAGACCATTTGTATATTATAGAGTTGTTATATGCTAATCTAAGAAAGAGTTAGTGACTTAAGTTGGCCCTATCTGCACATGTCAGGCAAGCCTTTTATGAAAGTGTAATTAATTAAAGAGAAGATCTCAATGATTTTGTTTTAAATAAGAAGAGCTAATGACTTAATTTGGCCCTAACTGCATGTAGTACCCAGTTTTCTTTCTGAGGATGCCATTAGAAAAATAAGTGGGTTCATATAGCATAGACCCAGATTTCCTTTTTGCCCTTTTAATAAATAGTAACTGTAGCCTCCTTATTTCTTTTTCTCTCACCCGTAAAGAACAAGGTTGGGAAGGGGATTCTAGAGTGAGAAAGTGAGATTTTAAAGAGAGAAAGTGAAGAAGGAAAAGGAGGAGCTTGAAAGGGATTTGCTAAAGGGTTTAGTTTCTTCTTCTTGGTGCTACATCTCAAGTAGGTTTCTTCTTCCCTAGGGTTTACATAGCCCTCTTCAATTTTAAACCTAGTTTTGAATAGTTAGAACTACAACAGCTTTAAACTATCAATTGTTGCTAGGTTATCATCAACTTAGAACCAATTAGTGATACAATAAACTTATACTACGATTAGAAACTAATTACAACAAAAATATAGTAACCCTAGACCATTATAGTTACTGATGATGCACAAAATGTCTAGAAGTTGACTAACGTCTGAAGAGTCAAGATCAGACCTGAAGTCCATTGGGACTACCCGACTTAAGGCAAACAGGTCAGCTGAACCCTTGATGTTCCGTCACGTACTCTCTTAACTGGGAGGTCGGCTAGAGGAAACCAGCCCTGTAACACCCTTGGCATGAACGAATCAGCCATGGGATTTCTAACGGAATGAGGGGGAGGTCTTCGTAGCTTCGATCGATGTCTTACGCCTAGAACTGAGAAGGCAAAGCGCACCAAGCAATCTACCGACTTAATCCCAGAATCTCCGTAGAGATCTCATTCGGCTACAGATCTCTAAGTGTTTAAGCAAGTGTGCACTTCATGCATCCAAGGAAGGAAACTTCTCTCCAAATATCTATCACGTCGGCAGAATATCTACGAAAGATCCTTGAATTTAGGAAATTTCATCTATCCTGGATGTGAGATAAACACAAAGGGAAAACTTCCCTCCACAGCAATCACCGCCGCCTCTTAAGCCTATAAAAGACCCCCAAATCGTCCTTCAAAGGACACGATCTCAAAACCCTAGAAGATCATTGTTAACTCTGAGTTCCATAACTCGCCCCTAAAAGGAGCAATCAATATTCATTCTTTTACTGCAAAGAGCACCTGACTGGCTTGACCGTCTGAGCAGTTTTCGAACCCTTTGCAGGTTTCCCCCTAGGGAACAGACGAACAGGAGCGGTAAGCAGGAGCAGGAGCGAGGAGCAAGAAGCAGGAGCAGAGAGCATGAGAAGCAGAGATACAAAGCTGGAAGCAGATTCGATTGATAGGATCTAACCTGGCTTAACAGAACATTCAACTTAACGGAGGTTGTCATGCATCAACTCCTTGTTTCATGCTGATATAACGGAAGGCCATTTTGTGACATCAGCATTTGGCGCTAGAAGGAGGGGATCTCTCCAGCAAAATCATCAGTCTGGTAACCCGAACTCTTTTCATTAACTTTTCAGAACTAACTGTTTCTTCAAGACCCTCAGGAAAACATGTCTTTAGAGGGGCACACTCCACGCGGATCCTAGAACCAGATACCCAGCGCGGCCGAGCTCATGGCCACAATTGAACAGCTTAAGGCCGACTGCGGACGAGGGAACAAAGAGGTAAAGCGATTACAAGAAAGCCTCCGTAAGGCCGAAACAATCAAGAAAAGCACAGCACCGGAGGAAAGAAAGAAAGCAATCAAGATGCACGCCCGAAGACTTTTCTCGCTCAGTAATGCATTCTCGACCAGAGCTCTGGAATTACAGCCTGGCGACGAGATGCACTTAGAGAACATTTTAGACGAATACGGAGTACTGGACCAGAGCCGCCCATACGTCCCCAAAAACAAGGGGATCGGCGAAGGATGCATCGACGATCCGATAGTCTGTAAAGTACTCATACACTAAGTAGGGGAGCTGACTGAGAGAGAGAAAGAAAAGCAGTGGGGAAGAGCAGTGATACACCAGCCCCCTCTAAGTAGAGAGATATTGGAGCCAGAATAACCCAGGAACTTCAAATGCCCGACACTCGACCACTATCACGGTTTGGAGGATCCAGGAGTATTCTTCAATAATTACACCTCAGTGATGAACCTTTGTACCACTAACCAAAATGTATGGCGTGTGGTTTTCGCCACCATACTAAAAGGACCAGCTCAGGCATGGTACCAAGCATTGGCACCAGGTTCGATCAAATCCTTCGAGCAGCTCGCCCAAGTCTTCTGCGACGCTTTCCGAGGAAGCACCACAATCAAAAGAGAGACCGACGAAGTGTTTAATATAGTCCAAAGAAGAAACGAACCCCTTGCCACCTACTGGCAAAGGTTTCGAAACCTCATGATGCAGTTACCCAATTGGAACCAAAAGTTACGTTCGTCGCCTCGAAGAGGAGTCTCTGACAAGATGACATCATAAAAGAAATCTCTAGCCGATGGCAAGGCATGCTCGGGAAGCTGATAGAAAAGGTCCAACAATATAAGAAAGGAGAACGATTATCGAAGAATGAAGGAAGTGGCCAACATCCCATACGAAGGAGAGTTACTCAGGAGGAAAGAACGAGAGGACACAAAGCCCCTCGGAGAACGAGGCCGGAGTAGAAGATCAAGACCCGATTTCATCACATAACCCCGCTTACAAAGGGCAGAGAGGAAATCCTGCAGATATTTAAGTCGAAAGGCAAAGTAGTGATGCACCCGAAAAGGTTGCACACCCAAGCGGAGGTATCAAGTAGTAACCGGTAAAACCGGAGTCGATCCAAGGATAGGTTGGTAGTTTGGATAACGAAGGGTCTTATCCCTCGGTTTAGATGTCAAATACTAACTTAGGCTAAAAAGAAAATGAACAAAGATAAATGGGGGGTTTAAAGATTGGTTAATAAGAAATAAAGAAAACAAATAAAACTACTAAACAATCAAAGTAAAACGGGCGAGAGAGATTCGAGAGAAGAGTCGGAGGAACAAGAGTCGGGAGACGGAAAGAGTTGATTCGGGTAAAAGTTAATTGAGACGGTTACTTCGATCCACAAGATCGACAATGATAAATACTATGTATCTATTCACATGAAAGTGTAATTAACTTCACCCACATTGACAATCCTAAGCATCATGTGTCTAACTAAGCATAACCGATCAAACGTCACTAAGCATCGACTATCAAACTTACACACACCATCTAATGAATTGAGAATGAACAAGTATGACACTAATAAGCATAATACGTCAAACTAAGTATAATCGATCAAACGTCACTAAGCATCGATTATCAAACGACGTACGCATTATCAAAGTTCGTGTCAATAGACGATTACGATCGAGGCTTCTAGTTTATAAAACTAGACGAAGACAATTAAACTCACATGTAAACAAATAATAAGTCAATCATCACATTCAAATCATGCTTCAAGAGTATCCGAATACGAGAGTTCATGTATCGAAATTCGGGAATCCATAATGATAAATCTACAACTATGCATTGTCCGATTTAATGTGTCAAATACAAGCGATGTTCGACTCCTAAGGTGATGTCTATAAGTACTACGTATATCCGGAGATCATACCTAGTCAAACAAACGCCTAATTCGGTTAATCCCGAGTCATATCAAATGAACATCAATTCATAATCAAAACATCAAATCATATTAAACATAATCACAAATTCATCACATTTCATCTCATATAATCGACACACTTGATTTAGCTAACATGGTGAATAAGTAATAAATGAAAAGAAGATGATGAGAAATCCCCCTTTTTCGATGTGGTTTGAGGCTAGGTTCGTCGAGAAAATTGAGTCTCTAAGTGTAGTCGATCTCCCCGTAGCAATTTTCTGGATTTCCCTTTAATAGTGAACTTTGGGTGTCCCCGAGCAAAAATCAGATTTCCCCATAGCGACCACCATCATCTTCTCCATTTTTTACCCAAACTCCATTAAAGCTTCATCAAGCTTTCTCTCTCTAGAGATTTCTTACCCAAAATCAAATCAAACTACATGGGAAGATAGATCAAGACATGGGGAATAAAAGCCCTAAGGTTTTGAATCAAGAAAGTTGCCGGAAAACCATGAAAAATCCGATCAAGAAAGCTAGGTTTCCGGCCAAAAATCATCAAAATCCGGCCATGTCCCTTCATTCCAAGCTGTCCCGTGCCCCGTGCGCGCGTCCCATGCACGTCCGAGCCGCAGCCGCATCCCGTGAAGGCGTCCCGAGCTCGGAGAAGCTTGCAGCCCGAGCTAGAAAGCTTGCAGCCCGAGCTGCTGAGCTGCTGTCGCTGCTGCTGTACTAGCCGTCGCTGCTGCTGTGCTGTCGCGGTTCCTGCTGGCCGTCGCTGCTGCTGCCGTCCCATATAGCTCTCCCGAGCAGCAGCTCGTGTGTAGCCCGAGCTGCTGCTCGGCCGGCCAAAGCTAGGCCGGCCAAGTGAGCTGGCCGGCCTATGCTTTGGCCGGATCCTCCTTCTTCTTACTCTCTTGTTCTCTCTCTATCAAACCTTTAAGCTCTCTAACTCCAAGAACAAAAACCCTAAACCCTTAGCCTCCTCTCTCTCTTGGTTGTTAGAATGATAGAATGAGGAAGAAGATGAATAGTGATGACCCCCTCTTTTTGACTCAAACCCTAGGTCAAGACTTGACTTTGACTCAAACTTGAGTCCATAAAGAGAGGGTGCTCATATAATGTTTCCATGTCATTCTTCTTTGGGTTCTTGGGCTTGGTTGTGGGCTTCTCAACTAGAAGTCCAAGGAGTGCCTTTATGGAATCCTTGTTTTAAGACCGAACCTTGACTTCTTTCTTTCACAACTTCCCCGTCCGAGCTTGGAATTGACTTCCGTTTTCACCGTTGGACTCGTCTTTGACTCCTCTTCTCATTTGATTTGCTTGGAGTCTTTTTCTCTCGTTTTGGGCACATGAAATGATAGTGATAATTCGCTCCCTTTATTCCGAATTAAGTTCTTTATTCCAAATATGGTACCTAAACAAGAAAAACACATAAAATATTACAAATAACACTCGAAAAGGACTAATTAGTCTATGTTAGGCTCCTTAAATGTGACATTTTCGTGTCACATCAACATCCCCAAACTTGAACTTTGCTAGTCCTCGAGCAAACAAAACAAAATACAAGCCTAACTCACTTTCGGAGGCATCCCGGTTGCATTTAGCGTATGCAACAAGCCGTTAAACCTCTAGGTTACCCCTAGAGGACGAGTGTCGTCTCGTGAGGGTTTCCATAGATGACGCCCACAAACATCGTGGTTTCAAATACACAAGGGTCCAACATCCAAATCGTAGATAAGCATGATTGATATAGTAAAGGGTTTAAGCATGTCAACACATAATGAATCAAGTAAATAAGCTCTTGTAAAAGCTAAAGGCCCCTTCACTAATGATCTTACCCTAAAGTGCTAGTGTCATACCATAATGAGCAAAATCTATGTTCCGAAGCCACAACGCCTTGATTCCTAAGTTAGTACATTTCGCCTCGACTTCGGCCTCACGGACATACACTCCAAATATGAAATCACTCAAGAATGGTTCGCTCGTATGTGTGAGTGTGATCACTAACATGGACTCAACACATAAAAAGGGGTGAGGACAACATTTTGGAACGAATGATCTTCGAAAAGGAATTAGCCACTAAATAGAGTGGAGAAGCTCACTCGCCCTTCTCGCCCATTCTACCCTCTAAGAATGCCTTCTAAAGGTTAACGGATACTAGAAATGGATGATGATGGTGGATCCCCGAGAATGTCGAACTCTTCATGATAGAACCTCTTAAGCATTTCCACATTCGTTTCTTGCTTCGAATACTTATTCATGAACATACACACAAACACACATATATACAATCACACCACTCACACAAAAGAGCTAACATGCTCAAACATAACATAAACAACTTTATTAATCATTCTTTTTTTTCTTTTTGTCTTTCTTTCTTTTCTTTTTCTTTGTTTTTTCATTCTTTTTTTTTTCCTTTTCTTTTTTCTTTTTTTTTCTTTTTCGTAACACAAATACAATCAACCAAAACAAAATACAATACGCATAACTCTATTCTTGCAATCAACCTTTCATATCATACTTGCTCCTGACATTCTTCATTCTTTCTTCTCATGTCTTCATTTTCGGGATATAAGATGATAGATGATGATGGAGTATCCGCCTCCCTCTAATTGGCAATCTCATTGGGTTTCATGGACTACAAGGGCAAGGTTTATTCGCTATCCTAATGTCACTCCTAGTGGCTAAGGAAGTTGAGCACACGAGATCAAATGAGCTCTTTTAATAGGTACGAGGTTGAGTAGCTCTTCATTCTACTCGGAGTTAGCGCGGAAGAGTACACTCGAAGGGCAATTTAGGCTTTGAGCTCTCACATGGGTTAAGTCTCCACTAATGACTACTCTAGGCCTCTTAGAGATGTTTCTTCTTCACTAAGATGTTACTCCCATAGTATAACACAAACACTCAAAGACTCGACTTTCATGCAAAGACCATTAGCAATCACAAAACCCATCAACTCGATACATATGCATCAACATTCTTAAAACTATCACTATAATCACATGCAAATCTACTCAAAATGTTCAAAAATTTTCAAATTTTAGCTAATTTGAACCCTTTTGTCTTTGAAACCCATGGTCATGCATTGGTTATGGTCATATCCCGCAACATCCCCAAACTTAAAACTAACATTGTCCTCAATGTTCAAAGCATACACTCACCAAATGATAAAGAGGCACATCAATTTAAAGAGAAGAGTGGAGAGATATTACCATAACCGAAGGAGATAAAAGATGATACTACCAAGACTCATGTATAACGAGGTTCCAAGTTGATGCCTAGCTCACGCCATCCCCAAACTTGGAACAAACCACGCCTTAGAAGTAAAACAAGTAAGAAATGCTCCTAAAATATCCAAAAATATAATGAGAATGAAGCACATAAAAAGCAAGACCATATAAAATGACCACTCACGCGGGATCACTCGATTGCATTTCGCTATGCAATTAGCCTTTGATTCTCTTGTTTTCACACAAGAGCACGAGTTATGTCTCGCGGAGGGTTTCCAGAGATGCTACCCACAAACATCAAAGGCCACCTTAGTCGGCTAACGACCATAAAGTAACAAACGGAAGATTTGGGGATCAACCCAAAGAAAACTATATACAAATGCTAAAAATCTCACAATAATATCGAAGCATATAAGTGCACGTGAAACTAAAAGCGAAAAGAGACCATCCCCAAACTTAGTGGATGCACGGTCCACTAAGTACGCATATATGCTAGGGGCGACGACTAAAAAGTCGTCAAAAGGGTCGACATATAAGGGAAATGGGAGGAGGTCAGTCCGAGGCAAATAATCAAACTCAAGCTTAGTGGATAAGACATCCACTAAGTCCCTAGACATGCTAGGAAAGACGTCCGAAGTGTCCCATAAGGGGTCAACAACCGAGTCTGAGATCATGTGGAAGGTCGAACTAGACTCTAAGGGTAAGGCAATAGGCTCGGGGACCAAGTCAAGGTCCATAAGTTCCTTAGGTAAATAATCCAACAAGCTATCTGCTATCTCTTCAACTACTATGTTATCGACATCCTTAAAGGCATCGGGAGCCTCAAAGTTAGGCATAACACCTTCCATCCTACATAACTCATCCAAGTAATCACAAGTGCTAAAAATTGGAAAGTTCAATAACGTGTGATCCCCAAACTTGCTCATAGAGCTATCATCCTGAACATTAAAATCTAATATAGTCTGATCATGGTGAGATGACAATGGTCGAGGGAGTGAGCAACAAGGGTCATCGGTCTGTTCAATCTCAAATGGTCTATCAAGAGCTTCATCGACATTTAACTTAAGACTAGAGTTAGGTGTATTACCCTCACCATCATTCATAGTCTCCTCTTGAGTTTGGGGTGCGCAAACCCCTTCCTCGTCGATGATAGGCTCCGACTCAATTCTATCAACAATATTGAGAATCCATTCCGTAATCTCTTTGATTTCTCGATTGAATCTAGTTTGGTACTCTAAAATTGCTTGGAGAGTATCTTCTGACATCTCCTCGTAATAAGGCACATGAGTATAACTAGACGACGACTCTCGCGGAACACGGATCATGGGACAATACTCGGTCAGATGATCTAAGCTTGCACAAATAGCACAAACCGGGCTAATGGTCTCCACAGTCCTTTCTTCACTACCTTCATGTAGATACCTCGACTCGACTCTTTGAGTAGAACTATCGCGTCGGGAATTGTCATCACTAAGTGAACCGTTCATATATGCTTGTCGATAGTCACGAAGACTTCGACGTGGTCGATCAATACTAATGGAACTACGGTTATCATCAAATGACAAATCCATACATGAAGGTGTGGTCATCCCAAATTCTTGTCAATAATCTCAAAGACTCTTACGGGGTTGATTACCCTCATGCTCATAATCCCTAAAACCATGTTCATGACGAGTCTGACCGACTCCATACATTCGTCGATATTCACCCATGGTCATCCTAGGTCGGTCAGGTTCAACTCGCCTATTCCTATCACTAGTCGGACCATTCCTATATAAGTTTGAGTAGTCCTGATGACTTGTAGATGGTCGACTAGTGTTGGAAAGAGTTCGCATATGGTCATTCTCATCAAATGACCAACTTGCCATGATCTCACAATATTCAAGGATACTAACACACAATCGCAAAAATGAGAACAAACACTTATAGAACTAAACAATCACAGACAAGTAAAAAGGATGAGATAGAATGCGATACTATCGAGTGCTCCTCTCGTTTCGTTCGCCTTTTCCTTGGCTTCTCGATTCCTTCCTTTTCCCTCGCCTTTATGTCGCTTTTGGCTCTTTTCTCGACGGTACCTAAAAAGAAGATAAAAAACTACAAAAATAAATAAAGAGAAAACGTCTAAGAGAGCAACTAACACAAGACTAATGAACAAAACAACAAACGCTATCCTAACTACTAAACCTATCCCCGGCAGCAGCGCCAAAAACTTGATGCACCCGAAAAGGTTGCACACCCAAGCGGAGGTATCAAGTAGTAACCGGTAAAACCGGAGTCGATCCAAGGATAGGTTGGTAGTTTGGATAATGAAGGGTCTTATCCCTCGGTTTAGATGTCAAATACTAACTTAGGCTAAAAAGAAAATGAACAAAGATAAATGGGGGGTTTAAAGATTGGTTAATAAGAAATAAAGAAAACAAATAAAACTACTAAACAATCAAAGTAAATCGGGCGAGAGAGATTCGAGAGAAGAGTCGGAGGAACAAGAGTCGGGAGACGGAAAGAGTTGATTCGGGTAAAAGTTAATTGAGACGGTTACTTCGATCCACAAGATCGACAATGACAAATACTATGTATCTATTCACATGAAAGTGTAATTAACTTCACCCACATTGACAATCCTAAGCATCATGTGTCTAACTAAGCATAACCGATCAAACGTCACTAAGCATCGACTATCAAACTTACACACACCATCTAATGAATTGAGAATGAACAAGTATGACACTAATAAGCATAATACGTCAAACTAAGTATAATCGATCAAACGTCACTAAGCATCGATTATCAAACGACGTACGCATTATCAAAGTTCGTGTCAATAGACGATTACGATCGAGGCTTCTAGTTTATAAAACTAGACGAAGACAATTAAACTCACATGTAAACAAATAATAAGTCAATCATCACATTCAAATCATGCTTCAAGAGTATCCGAATACGAGAGTTCATGTATCGAAATTCGGGAATCCATAATGATAAATCTACAACTATGCATTGTCCGATTTAATGTGTCAAATACAAGCGATGTTCGACTCCTAAGGTGATGTCTATAAGTACTACGTATATCCGGAGATCATACCTAGTCAAACAAACGCCTAATTCGGTTAATCCCGAGTCATATCAAATGAACATCAATTCATAATCAAAACATCAAATCATATTAAACATAATCACAAATTCATCACATTTCATCTCATATAATCGACACACTTGATTTAGCTAACATGGTGAATAAGTAATAAATGAAAAGAAGATGATGAGAAATCCCCCTTTTTCGATGTGGTTTGAGGCTAGGTTCGTCGAGAAAATTGAGTCTCTAAGTGTAGTCGATCTCCCCGTAGCAATTTTCTGGATTTCCCTTTAATAGTGAACTTTGGGTGTCCCCGAGCAAAAATCAGATTTCCCCATAGCGACCACCATCATCTTCTCCATTTTTTACCCAAACTCCATTAAAGCTTCATCAAGCTTTCTCTCTCTAGAGATTTCTTACCCAAAATCAAATCAAACTACATGGGAAGATAGATCAAGACATGGGGAATAAAAGCCCTAAGGTTTTGAATCAAGAAAGTTGCCGGAAAACCATGAAAAATCCGATCAAGAAAGCTAGGTTTCCGGCCAAAAATCATCAAAATCCGGCCATGTCCCTTCATTCCAAGCTGTCCCGTGCCCCGTGCGCGCGTCCCATGCACGTCCGAGCCGCAGCCGCATCCCGTGAAGGCGTCCCGAGCTCGGAGAAGCTTGCAGCCCGAGCTAGAAAGCTTGCAGCCCGAGCTGCTGAGCTGCTGTCGCTGCTGCTGTACTAGCCGTCGCTGCTGCTGTGCTGTCGCGGTTCCTGCTGGCCGTCGCTGCTGCTGCCGTCCCATATAGCTCTCCCGAGCAGCAGCTCGTGTGTAGCCCGAGCTGCTGCTCGGCCGGCCAAAGCTAGGCCGGCCAAGTGAGCTGGCCGGCCTATGCTTTGGCCGGATCCTCCTTCTTCTTACTCTCTTGTTCTCTCTCTATCAAACCTTTAAGCTCTCTAACTCCAAGAACAAAAACCCTAAACCCTTAGCCTCCTCTCTCTCTTGGTTGTTAGAATGATAGAATGAGGAAGAAGATGAATAGTGATGACCCCCTCTTTTTGACTCAAACCCTAGGTCAAGACTTGACTTTGACTCAAACTTGAGTCCATAAAGAGAGGGTGCTCATATAATGTTTCCATGTCATTCTTCTTTGGGTTCTTGGGCTTGGTTGTGGGCTTCTCAACTAGAAGTCCAAGGAGTGCCTTTATGGAATCCTTGTTTTAAGACCGAACCTTGACTTCTTTCTTTCACAACTTCCCCGTCCGAGCTCGGAATTGACTTCCGTTTTCACCGTTGGACTCGTCTTTGACTCCTCTTCTCATTTGATTTGCTTGGAGTCTTTTTCTCTCGTTTTGGGCACATGAAATGATAGTGATAATTCGCTCCCTTTATTCCGAATTAAGTTCTTTATTCCAAATATGGTACCTAAACAAGAAAAACACATAAAATATTACAAATAACACTCGAAAAGGACTAATTAGTCTATGTTAGGCTCCTTAAATGTGACATTTTCGTGTCACATCAAGTAGAGCTGCCCAAACCTAACAACGACAGAGAGGAGTTCGGCACCAGAGACATGACCGCATGCCGACACCTCAGGAACCCCTTAGAAGAAATGGTAAAGAAAGGTAAACAAGACAAGTACATCCGGAAAGAGCAAGAAATTCCTGAATATAATAACAAGAGGTCAGCAAATAAAGGAGGAATTGGGTTGGGATTGGACATCGACACACATTTCACGAGCTCCAGGAAAGCGGCTAAAGGATCAGAAGAGAATGACGGAATAATCGGCAGCATCAATACCATTATCGGGGGACCAACCCTTAGTAGAAACAACAAGGGAGAGCAGCGCCGATACACCAACGAGGCAAAAAGCATGCCAGCCCTGTTCGGCAGGCCCAGCAAGGAAACACCACCTATCACCTTCACTGATGATGATTTGATAGCAGTAATCACTCCACAGACAGATTTGATGGTAATAACAGCAATGGTGGCAAATTGGAATGTTGGACGCATCCTAGTCGACATAGGGAGTTTACCCGAAGACATGAGCCGTACATGCTTTCAAAAACTCGGGCTAAGTCCTAAATACCTTAAATCGTACAAATCTTGTTTGATAGGTTTCGGCGACAATCAAGTGGAAACCAACGGGACGGCGTCGTTACCCATATTGATAGGAGACGGGAAGGTAAAAAAGGCTATAATGCTAAACTTCGTCATAGTCGACAAAATGCACGCCTACAACGTCATACTAGGAAGGAACTTCCTAAGGGAATCCACAGCCATAATCTCTATGAACTACCTAATGATAAAATCCCCAGTCCCGAGAACAAACCTCGTAGGGACGGTGAGAGGGAATCAACAAGTAGCTCGGGAATGCTATCTGATCTCGGCCCAGAACTGTAGAGAGGAGACAACCAACCCGGCGACCGTCGGAGGAAATAAAGTTTTCTACGGAGATCCCACAACAGATATGCCGGAATAAAAGCCGCTCAGGTACGACGAACGGTTACTACATTATCCGATTTCCAATTTATTTGATAAATAAAGCCGTTAGGCGGGAGAATAACACTACAAGCTAGAGTCTTTATCAATAAAACGGTATTTTTCAATAAAAATACAACTGGATCAAGGAGAAGTCTTAACGAAACTAGTCATGCTCAAGGCGACAAAATTAGCTCTGGTAGACCAAGCTACGACTAGAGGCCTCAAAGAGAAGTCCTAACGAAACTAGTCGAGCTCAAGACGACGAGAACGAGCAGCTCTGATAGCCCAAACTACGACCAGATGCCTCAGGGAGAAGTCCTAACAAAACTAGTTGAGCTCAAACTGACGAAAATAGCTACAGTAGCCCAAGTAAGACCAGAGGCCTAAGGAAAAGTCCTAGCGAAACTAGTTGAGCTCAAGCCAACAAAAACAACCCTGGTAGCGAAAGCAACGACCAAGGACCTTGGGAGATGTCCCAGTGAAGTTAGTCGTGCTCGAAGCCGACGAAACAACCCTGGTAGCTAAGCCCATGACCAGGGGTGGAATCTAGACCTAGAAACAAAAACAATTATACAGGGCTAATTCGGGCTTTAATTTGCAGAAGGAATTAGTCAATTAGGTCATGGTAGAATCGGTCTAACTTTTTTTCGTTTGTGTAGGAGCAATCATCTGGAGCATGCGTAGTAAGATAGGAGAATTACATTAGTAAGATTAGGGCTAATCAAACATAATATGTATTTGATCCATTATCTTTTTTATACAGAAGCAAATGGGAGAAACAAGCGAGTAACAGGAACAGAGGGGGACAATCACAGACGAGAAGCTATGATACATCAGAAGAAGAGGAAGGAGCGGCAGGAGGACTGCCAACGACCACCGAGGCTTTGATAATCACGGAAAGTAGCCGACCACCCCCACAGCGGCGAACCAAATACCCGACGGTCGACGAATAAACCAGGGGATAGAGAGGACTAGCTACGGCCAACACCGAAAGATTGTCGTCATCCAACAGGTCCCGAGGACGAAGGACCTCAATGAAACCTTCACCAGCCACTTTCATGCATAAGTTCTCAACAGAGGAATCATCGTCGTTGAGGGCCATGTAAAAGGCCATCCCTATGTCGCCACCAGGAAGAGTTATATTAACCATTAGGAGATCCATGACAAGAATTACAAGATACTCGTACTGCACTTTCAGGCATATTTATAGCACAAAGGGCATTCATGAATGGGCACGTCCATCGAAGAGTCACGACGAATATAAGATAGAATGTCTCTAACTACTATGTCATCGACGTCCTTAAAGGCATCGGGAGCCTCAAAGTTAGGCATAACACCTTCCATTCTACATAACCCATCCAAATAATCACAAGTGGTAAAGGTTGAAAAGTTCAACATCGTGTGATCCCCAAACTTGCTCGTAGAGCTATCATCCTTAACATCAAAATCTAGTGTAGTCCTATTATGGTGAGATGACAATGGTTGAGGGAGTGAGCAATGAGGGTCATCGGTCAATTCAATCTCGAAGGGTCTATCGGGAGCTTCTTCGACATTTAACTTAAGACTAGAGTTAGGTGTATTACCCTCACCATCATTCATAGTCTCCTCTTGAGTTTGGGGTGCGCAAACCCCTTCCTCGTCGATGATAGGCTCCGAGTCGATTCTATCAACAATATTGATAATCCATTCCGTGATCTCTTTTATTTCTCGATTGAATCTAGTTTGATACTCTAATACTAATTGGAGAGTCTCTTCAGACATCTCCTCGTAATAAGGTACATGAGTATAACTAGACAAAGACTCTCGCGGAACACGGATCATGGGACAATAGTCGGTCAAATGGTCTAAGCTCGCACAAATAGCACAAACCGGGCTAATGGTCTCCATGGTCCTTTCTTCACTACCTTCATGTAAATACCTAGACTCGACTCTTTGAGTGGAATCATCGAGTCGGGAATTGTCATCACTAAGTGAACCATTCATATATGTTTGTCGATAGTCACGAAGACTTCGACGTGGTCGATCAATACTAATGGAACTACGGTTATCATCCAATGACAAATCCATACATGAAGGTGTGGTCATCCCAAATTCTTGTCGATAGTCTCGAAGACTCCTACGGGGTTGGTTACCCGCATGCTCATAATCCCTAAAACCATGTTCAGGACGAGTCTGACCGACTCCATACATCCGTCGATATTCACCCATGGTTATCTTAGGTCGGTCAGGCTCAACTCGCCTACCCCTATCACTAGTCGGAACATTCCTATGTAAATTTGTGTAGTCCTTATGACTTGTAGATGGTCGACTAGTGTTGGAAAGGGTTCGCATAAGGTCATTCTCATCAAATGACCAACTTGTCATGATCTCACAATGTTCAAGGATACTAACACACAATCGCAAAATGGGACAAACACTTATAGACTAACAATCACACACAAGTAAAAAAGATGAGATAGAATGCGATACTATCGAGTGCTCCTCTCGTTTCGTTCGTCTTTCTCCTTAAACTTCTCGAATCCTTCCTTTTCCTTCGCCTTTATGTCACTTTTGGCTCTTTTCTCGAAAACGGTACCTAAAAAGAAGATAAA
The DNA here is from genome assembly GCF_041429995.1 of Eschscholzia californica. Lineage (NCBI taxonomy): Eukaryota > Viridiplantae > Streptophyta > Magnoliopsida > Ranunculales > Papaveraceae > Eschscholzia > Eschscholzia californica. Next base: position 44,168,473 of record NW_028238198.1, read on the forward strand.
AAACTACAAAAATAAATAAAGAGAAATCGTCTAAGAAAGCACTAACACAAGACTAATGAACAAAACAACAAACGCTATCCTAACTACTAAACCTATCCCCGGCAGCGGCGCCAAAAACTTGATACACCCGAAAAGGTTGCACACCCAAGCGGAGGTATGAAGTAGTAACCGGTAAAACCGGAGTCGATCCAAGGATAGGAAGGTAGTTTGGATGTCGAAGGGTCTTATCCCTCGGTCTAGATATTAAAAGCTAACTTAGACTAAAAAGGAAAGAAACAAAGGTAAACGAGGGTTTTGATTGAATAAGCAATAAAGAAAACAAATAAACTAATTAAACGATAAAAGTAAACGGGCGAGAGAGATTCGAGAGAAGAGTCGGAGGAACAAGAGTCGGGAGACGGTAAGAGTTGATTCGGGCAAAGGTTAATTGAGACGGATATTTCGATCCACAAGATCGACAATGACAAAATACTATGTATCTATTCACATGAAAGTTTAATTAACTTCACCCACATTAACAATCCTAAGCATCATGTGTCTAACTAAGCATAACCGATCAAACGTCACTAAGCATCGACTATCAAACTTACACACACCATCTAATGAATTGAGAATGAACAAGTATGACACTAATAAGCATAATACGTCAAACTAAGTATAACCGATCAAACGTCACTAAGCATCGATTATCAAACTAAGTACGCATTATCAAAGTTCGTGTCAATAGACGATTACGATCAAGGCTTCTAGTTTATAAAACTAGACGAAGACAATTAAACTCACATGTAACAAATAATAAGCCAATCATCACATTCAAATCATGCTTCAAGAGTATCCGAATACGAGAGTTCATGTATCGAAGTCCGGGAATCTATAATGATAATCTACAACTATGTATTGTCCGATTTAATGTGTCAAATACAATCGATGTTCGACTCCTAAGGTGGTGTCTATAAGGACTACGTATATCCGGAGGTCATACGTAGTCAAACAAACGTCCTAAATCGGTTAATCCCGAGTCGTCGAAAGTATCACACATGAAATACGATTAAAACGATAATCGAATCAAATGAACATCAATTCATAATCAAAACATCAAATCATATTAAACATAATCACAAATTCATCACATTTCATCTCATATAATCGACACACTTGATTTAGCTAACATGGTGAATAAGTAATAAATGAAAAGAAGATGATGAGAAATCCCCCTTTTTCGATGTGGCTCGAGGCTAGGTTCGTCGAGAAAATGAGTCTCTAAGTGTAGTCGATCTCCCCGTAGCGATTTTCTGGATTTCCCTTTAATAGTGCACTTTGGGTGTCCCCGGGCAAAAATCAGATTTCCCCATAGCACTCATCATCATCTTCTCCATCTCAAGAACATCCACCATTAAAGCTTCATCAAGCTTTCTCTCTCTAGAGATTTTTCACCCAAAATCAAATCAAACTACATGGGAAGATAGATCAAGACATGGGGAGTAAAAACCCTATGGTTTCGAATCAAAAATGTTGCCGGAATCCCTTGAAAAATCCGGTCAAAGAAACCCTAGTTCCGGCCAACCCTAGATCCGGCCATGACAAGATGGAGTTCCGGCCAGCAGCTTCCGAGCACGTCCCTGCAGCCGCGACCCGTGCTCATGCATCCGAGCTGTCCCGTGCCTTGTCCGAGCAGCTCCCGTGAAGCACAGCCCGAGCAGCAGCTTGTCACAGCCCACATGATTGGAGCACAAAACAGCAGCTAAGAGGGCCGGACAGTAGCTACCCGAGAGCACCACAACAGCCCAGACAGCAGCTTCCTAAGCAGCCCAAACAGCACACATGTTCCGGGCTGCATTGTACATAGTTGGAGCATCTCTTTGGCCCGGCCCAAAGGGGAATTCTAGAGATGGCATGGAGATATTTTGAGAGATTTTTCTAGAGATACTTGGAGCCCAAGTAACCTAGAGATTTCCATAGCCATTAGATGGGTTACATGTGGATAAATCCCAACCATCCATTGTATATAGGAACTAGTATAAATAGGGGATCACCCCCTCATTTGTAAAGCATCCAAGCAAGGATTCAAAGCAATAGTGTGAGAGTTGAGTGACTTGGGAAACGTGCCCAAAAGCCTTCTTGTATACAAAGAGTTCTTAGTAATAAAGATCAAAGTTCTCTTTAGTTGGTGCACACTTTTGAAGCTTATCTTTCTTGGGTCTTTGCCTACTTAGTCAAAGTTACTTAGGCATTCGGGAAGGTTAAGGCTTAGACTTGTACTTAGGAGGAAGCTAAGTCAAGTGCCGCACGGTGCTAAAGTAGGAGCGAAAACTTTACCCCGTGACAGTTGGTATCAGAGCCACGTCGGAACTATGTCAAGCGAAGTGGAGAACGTTCCTCTGCCAGAGCCAAGGAAGGAAGGGCGGTCCAAGGCCAAGGGTGGTAAGTCTGCTAGAGAGAAGTCTGCAGAAAGGGACGCGTCCATAGAGGCAAGGTTGGAGCAACTAGAGACCAAGTTTGACATGTTGCTGGGACGTGTCGTGAAGGTTGAAGAAGCCTTTCCTGACCTCAGTGAAGAGGTAGAAAAGGTAATGGGTAGTCAGAATGAGGCTATAGCCAATCTTGAGAAGTCCGTAGAGACTACCGTGGAGGTACTCAAGAGGGAGATGGCAGCTATAGCCAGACCTTCCACTGCGGTCGAGAGGATGCATGCCCAGTTTGAGGAGTTCAAGACCCGGATTGCTTTACTAGAGAAAGCCGTGGCAAATAGTGAAGGACCCTCAACTAGGGAAGGACCAAGGGTCAAGGTGCCTGACCCTGAGAGTTTTACTGGAGCCAGGAATGCCAAAGAGGTTGACAACTTCATATGGCATATGGAGCAGTACTTCAAGGCTATCTATCTTGAGGACCCAGAATCCATGGTGAGCACAGCAGCCATGTACCTGAAGGGAGATGCCTTAACATGGTGGCGACGCAAATCAGGCGACGTCGAGAAGGGACTTTGCAGGATGGACTCTTGGGAAGACTTCAAAAAGGAATTCAAAGCGCAATTCTTCCCAGAGAATGTTGAGTATCGGGCCCGTGATAGGCTGATGAATCTCAAGCATACAGGTAGCATCACCGACTATGTTAAACAATTTAATGCCCTTATGCTTGATATAACCCACATGACCGACGAAGACCGACTTTATTTCTTTCTCCATGGTCTCAAACCTTGGGCCGCAACCGAGCTACGTAGAAGAGGGGTTGAAGACCTACCCACCGCCCTTTGTACTGTAGAGAAGCTGGATGACTATACATATAGGTCCGACCAAAGTGCCAAGACCAAACCATCTAAAGGCAACCAGGGCAAAAGTGGGGGAGAAAGCAAGCAATCACCAAGGGACACCCGTAGAGATGCCCCTAAGGAAGGTCAGAAGGGCCCGAGGGACTGGAAGGGCAAGTGGAAGACGACGGCCCGTCCAAAGAAATGCTTCCTGTGCGCAGGAGACCACATGTCATATGAATGTCCCATGAGAGCTAAACTTAATTCTCTCCTGACCGAACCTGATGAAAGCCAAGAAGAGCCACACATGGGTTCCATTAGTCTCAATGCTCTCAAGGGAACTCAACCCAACAAACTCAGGAAAGGAAGGAGCCTTATGTATGTTGACATCCTACTTGGTGGGAAAGCTACTAGGGCCATGACCGATTGTGGAGCCACAGATAACTTCATAGTCCCAGATGAGGCTAGAAGATTGGGACTTAAGTATGAAGGAGACGCGAGTAAGATGAAGGCAGTGAACTCGCCTCCTAAGACCGTGCATGGAGTAGCACGGAATGTACCACTAAAGATTGGCACCTGGAGTGGTACTGTGGACTTCATGGTAGCAGACATGGATGACTTCAAGGTTGTCCTTGGGTTGGATTTCATGGAGCATGCCAAAGCAACCATTAGCCCTTACTTGAATGTTGTCAGCATCCATGATGAGAAGTCACCATGTATGGTACCTGCCGTTCGAGCAAAGGCAAAGGGAGGATCTCTTTCAGCTATACAGCTTAGCAGGGGACTTGCCAAAGGAGAAGAGACATTCCTTGCCACACTTAAGGAGGAACCTGATGGGGCAGAAGGACCAGTCCCTACTGAAGTTCAAGCAGTCCTTGAGGAATACAAGGACATTATGCCAGATGAGCTGCCTAAGAAGCTTCCACCAAGGAGAGAGGTGGACCATGAGATCGAGTTGGAGCCGGGGTCTAAGCCGCCTGCCTTGGCCCCTTACAGGATGGCACCTCCTGAGTTGGCAGAGCTGAGGAAGCAACTCAGGGAGCTACTTGATGCAGGATTCATCCAACCTTCCAAATCACCTTATGGGGCGCCAGTGCTCTTTCAGAAGAAACACGATGGAAGTCTACGTCTATGCATCGATTACCGAGCACTGAACAAGGTGACAGTAAAGAACAAATACCCTATCCCTCGGGTGGAGGACTTGTTTGATCAATTAGGTGGTGCAAGGATCTTCTCAAAGTTAGACTTGAGGTCAGGCTACTATCAGGTACGAATAGCCGAAGGAGATGAGCCCAAGACCACTTGTGTCACCAGGTATGGAGCTTATGAATTTCTAGTTATGCCCTTTGGTTTAACAAATGCTCCTGCCACATTCTGCACCCTCATGAACAAGGTATTCCATCCTTACTTAGACAAATTCGTAGTTGTTTACCTTGATGATATAGTAATATATAGTCATACCATGGAGGAGCACCTTAAACACCTACGAATTGTCTTTCAAGTACTAAGGGAGAACTCTCTCTATGTCAAAAGAGAGAAGTGTTCCTTTGCTTCCACCAAGGTTGCCTTCCTTGGACATTGGATAGGAGAAGGAAAAATATGGATGGATGAGAAGAAAATACAAGCCATTCAAGGTTGGGAGGAGCCAACCAAAGTGACCCAACTAAGGTCCTTCTTGGGGCTTGTTAACTATTACCGGCGGTTCATCGAGGGATATTCCAAAAGAGCTGCCCCACTCACTGATCTTCTGAAGAAGAACCAAGCTTGGTTGTGGACTGATAAATGCCAAGCTGCCTTTGATGATCTAAAGCAAGCTGTTATGAAAGAGCCTGTACTTAGCTTGCCAGATCATACTAAACCTTACGAGGTATATACAGATGCTTCTGACTTTGCTATTGGAGGTGTTCTTATGCAGGAGGGTCATCCTATTGCATATGAGAGTCGGAAGCTTAATGATACGGAGCGGCGCTACACGGTCCAAGAGAAAGAGATGACAGTTGTGGTGCACTGCTTAAGGACATGGAGGCACTATCTTCTGGGCAACTTCTTCACAGTATACACTGACAATGTTGCCACAAGCTACTTCCAGACCCAGAAGAAATTAAGTCCTAAGCAAGCAAGGTGGCAAGACTTTCTGGCCGAGTTTGACATGAAGATGGAATATAAGCCAGGCCGCACCAACCATGTTGCTGATGCACTAAGTCGAAAGGCAGAGCTAGCATCCTCAAGGCTTTGTGCAATAGTCAGTCGACCCGACACTTTATACTTGGACCGGATACGGGAGGGACTTCAACACGACTCCCATGCACAGAAGCTAATGCAGGCCGCTCGTGAAAGGAAGACCAAGAAGTTCTGGGTAGATAATGGTCTTCTCTTTGCAAAAAGGAACAGGCTTTATGTGCCAAAGTACGGGGATCTCCGTCGGACACTCCTAAGGGAATGTCATGATACCAGGTGGGCAGGACATCCAGGCCAGAGGAGAACTATGGCATTGCTCGAGCTGAGGTACTATTGGCCAAAGATGATGGAGGATGTGGAATCCTATGTGAGAACCTGCCTCATATGCCAACAGGATAAAGTGGAGCAGAAGAAGGCAGCAGGACTATTGGAGCCACTTCCTGTAGCAGAGAAGCCTTGGGCAAGTGTCTCGTTGGACTTCATTTCTGCCTTACCCAAAGTTGATGGGTTAGGTTCCATACTTGTGGTGGTTGACAGGTTCACCAAGTATGCTACCTTCATCGCTGCACCTACCGACTGCACTGCCGAACAAGCCGCAAGGTTATTTGTAAAGCATGTAGTCAAGTATTGGGGTATACCTGCCAACATTGTTAGTGATCGGGACCCAAGGTTCACTGGCAAATTTTGGACGGAGATATTCAAGTTACTTGGGTCGGAGCTATCTTTCTCTACGAGCTTCCATCCTCAGACAGATGGGCAGACGGAACGGGTCAACGCACTCTTAGAGCTATACTTAAGGCACTTCGTCACAGCCAACCAAAGGAATTGGGTGGAGCTCCTAGACATTGCCCAGTTTTGCTATAATCTGCAGAAGAGTGAATCAACTGGGCATAGTCCGTTTGAGTTGGCTATAGGCCAACAACCACTTACCCCACTTACTCTTGCAGGTGGGTATAAGGGTGCAAGCCCGGCAGCCTTCCAGGTTGCCAAAGGATGGCAAAAGGAGCTTGATGTTGCCAGATCTTACTTGGAAAAGGCCGCCAAGAAGATGAAGAAATATGCCGATCAAAAGAGGCGTCCATTGGAGTTTCAGGTTGGAGACTTGGTAATGCTCAAGTTCAACCAAAATCAGTTCAAGTCCCTTCGAAGGGTGCACAAGGGGCTGATCAGGAGGTATGAGGGACCATTCCCCATACTTAAGAAGGTCGGGAAGGCATCTTACAGGTTGGAACTTCCAACACATCTCAAAATCCATCCCGTCTTTCATGTAAGCTGCCTCAAGCCTTATCATGCGGATCCAGAAGATGCAACCAGAGGCCAGAGCAGCAGAGCACCTGTGACAATGACTACCTCCTTTGACAAAGAGGTAGAAAGCATCGAGTCCCATCGGCGGGTTTCCAGAGCAGGACGCGTCTATAAGGAGTACTTAGTGCGATGGAAGGGGCTACCAGACAGTGAAGCAAGCTGGGAGCATGAAGACACCTTATGGCAACATAGGGATCTTATCGCCAAGTACCATGAGGAGACCGCAACGAGGACGTCTGCGGCTTAAGTGGGGGAGAATGTCACAGCCCACATGATTGGAGCACAAAACAGCAGCTAAGAGGGCCGGACAGTAGCTACCCGAGAGCACCACAACAGCCCAGACAGCAGCTTCCTAAGCAGCCCAAACAGCACACATGTTCCGGGCTGCATTGTACATAGTTGGAGCATCTCTTTGGCCCGGCCCAAAGGGGAATTCTAGAGATGGCATGGAGATATTTTGAGAGATTTTTCTAGAGATACTTGGAGCCCAAGTAACCTAGAGATTTCCATAGCCATTAGATGGGTTACATGTGGATAAATCCCAACCATCCATTGTATATAGGAACTAGTATAAATAGGGGATCACCCCCTCATTTGTAAAGCATCCAAGCAAGGATTCAAAGCAATAGTGTGAGAGTTGAGTGACTTGGGAAACGTGCCCAAAAGCCTTCTTGTATACAAAGAGTTCTTAGTAATAAAGATCAAAGTTCTCTTTAGTTGGTGCACACTTTTGAAGCTTATCTTTCTTGGGTCTTTGCCTACTTAGTCAAAGTTACTTAGGCATTCGGGAAGGTTAAGGCTTAGACTTGTACTTAGGAGGAAGCTAAGTCAAGTGCCGCACGGTGCTAAAGTAGGAGCGAAAACTTTACCCCGTGACAAGCTGCTGCTGTTCCGGCCGTGAGAGCTTCCCGTGGACGCGTCCGTGAAAGCCTCCCGTGCCGGCCAGCTGCTGTTGCAGCTCTCCCGAGCAGCTGCTGCTCTTGCTGTTCCGGTAGCAGCTGCAGCCCGACCCTTGTGTGCCGGCCTGGCTTGGCCGGCCTAGCTTGGCCGGCCAAGCTAAGGCCGGCTACTCCTTCTTCTCTCTTTTTCCCTCTCTCAAGCTCCTTCACTCTCTAAACCCTTGAACTTCCAAACTTCAAACCCTCAAACTCTCTTCTTCTCTCTACTAATTTCTTGGTTTTAGAATGATGGAGAAGAAGATGAATAGTGACCCTTTGACCCCTTACTCTAACTTGAGTCAAAACCCTAGACTTAGTCAAACTTGACTATGACTCAAACTTGAGTCCATTGGGTGCCTCCAAAATCTCTTCCTTCTTTCATCTTCTTTGGGCTTGGGTTTGAGACTTCACTTGGAAATCAAGAGGGTGCCTTCTAGAATTATAACCAAAGGATGGTGCCTTCATAGAATCCTTGTTTTAAGACCGAACCTCGACTTCTTTCTTTCACAACTTCTCCGTCCGAACTCGGAATTGACTTCCGTTTTCACCGTTGGGCTCGTCTTTGACTCCTCTTCTCATATGATTTGCTTGAAGTCTTTTTCTCTCATTTTGGACACATGAAATGATAGTGATAATTCGCCCCCTTTATTCTGAATTCCATGTTAAACTCCAATATAGGTACCTAACATTAAAAACACATAAAATATTATTTGTAATACTCAAAACGAACTAACTAGGCTTAGTTAGGCTTTCCAAATGTGACATGAAAATGTCACATCACTTTCATGTTTATTATGTTATGATTCCGTGGCAGGATGGCCTATATCTTGGTTTTCATGGTGGCCGACGTGAAAATTGGGACTTGAGGCGTTACAAAGTGGTATCAGAGCTCTAGGTTCATAAATCATAGGGTCAGTGTGTAGGGTTCAACCCCGTTAAGCGCATTGTACGTGGTAATTTTTTCGCACGGAGCTATTCACTATCTAAGTTTTGACTTAGTTTTTCTTTTGGATTTGGATAGGTTATGGAAAGCGAAAGGGCTACTGGTCGTGGCAGAGGTCGTCGTAGGGCTCGCATCCAAGGAGGTGGTAGAGGTCGAGGTGTTTCAATTGAGGAAATGGGGTCTACAGGACTAGAGGGTACACATGGACAGTTAGGGGGTCATGAAACCACAAATCCTAATCTGTATGGAGGGGCAACTGTGACAATAAGAGTTGAGGAATTGCACAACATAGTTAACAATGTTGTGGATGCAGCATTGCGGGCTAATGAGATTCCACAAAATTCCGCATCGGTAAGGCATGAGGGACTTGTTGAGCAACCAGGACCGGAAGTTGTCGTGAATCAACGACAACAAACTTAGATGACATGGTTGAAGTACTATCATGAGTTTAAGAAAATGGGACCACCAATATTTGATGGGACTGGAGAGTCGGTAGAGCATATGAATGGTGTAAGGAGATAGAGAGGATGTTCGTGGCGTTTGATTGCTCTGAGGAGTATAAGCAACGGATGGCGGTGTTCCAGTTAAAGAAGAATGCAACTACTTGGTGGGACACTTAGTCTAGGCTAGTGGATCCGTTGAGGTTCACCTGGGAAGAATTTAAGAAGGTCTTCATGGAAAATTTTGTTCCTTTCTCAACAGAACAAACACTTAAGAGGGAATTTGAGGACTTGAAGCAAGGAGAAAACCAGTCAGATTTGGAGTATGACAATGAGTTTCACAGACTCTCCCTATTTGTTAGTCAGCTAATTCCCACAGAGCAGGAAAAGATTGAGAGGTTTGTAACGGTTGCGTGACAACATTGCTAGGTACATTCCTGGGTAACCTAGTTTTGACACCTATCAGAAGGTGGTTTCTTGTGCTAAGGTTCACGATGCTCGGATACAGGAGGCAAAGAAGCAAAGAGGAAACAAAGTGCAAAAAGGGGAACGGTAAAAATTATGAAAAGGTTGGTTGTAATCAGCGCAGTGACTATAATGGTCAGCCAGATGGTAAGAGACCCACGGGTCGAGGGAAGCAACAGTGATATGGCGGTGGTGACTACAGTTAGACAATCGCCAGTAGCTAATGGTGAAGGTGTGGGACATAGACCATTTAAAGGGGTTTGTTTTAATTGTCAGGAAGTAGGGCACAGGTCTTTTGATTGTCCGAGGAGGAATAGAGCTCAGACAGGAAATCAGGGCGTCATCAAGAGCGTAACCCACTGAATAGACCACAGGGATGTGGGCAGCAACCACAGTTGAATGCTATCGTTCCTAGAGATGACCGTGCACCTACTGATGTGGTGGAAGGTGCTGATGTCGAAAATTGTCTCCCGGTTAAATCAGCATGAAAGAGGGAGTTGAAGCATGACAACCTCCGTTATGATAGAATATTCTGTCTAGAGAGGTGAGATTCCTCTGCTTAGCTCTGCTTCTCTGCTCTGCTCCGCTTCTCTGCTCCCCGCTTCTTGCTCCAGCTCCTGACTCTTAGCTCCAGCTCCTGATTCCTTGCTCCTGTTCGTCTGTTCTCAAAGGGGGGAAAACTTGTAAATGTTTCGAAAACCGCTTCGACGTTCAAGACAATCAGGTTGCTCTTTGCAGTAAAAGAATGAATATTGATTGATCTTTTTGGGGGCGAGTTATGAGAACTCTGAGTTTTGGGCGATCTTTTTGGGAGAAGAGTTCGTGTCTTGAGGAGGACGATGTGGTGGGCCTTTTTGTAGGCGATGTTAGGCCGACTATGATCAGTGGCGGTGGTGAGGCGGTTGCCGTCAAACCAATATAGAAGTTACCTCTTTTGCGTAATACTTCGTTGTTATCTTTGCCAGAGTAATAGACTCTAAAGGAGAAGTTTCCTCCTTTAGATACGTGGAGTCCAACCGGGCTTAAACACTTCTAGATGTGTAACCGACTGAGATCTTTCTGGAAAGTCCGGGATTAAGTCATTAGGTTGTGAAGCGCTGATATCTTCCCAGTTCTGGGCGTAAGATATGGGCCGAACCTGTGGAGACCCCCTTATTCCTTTCGAGATCCCAGGGCTGATCTGTCCATGCCAAGGGCGTTTTGTGCAGAGATGGTTTCTTCTGGCCGACCTCCCTGTTGTGGGAATGTGCGGTGGACCATCAGGGGTTTTAGCTGTCCTGCTGCCTTAAGCCGAGCTGTTCCAAGAGACTTCTGGCTGATCTTTGACTCTTCAGACGTTAGTCAGCGTCTGAACATTTTATGCACCATCATGAGTCCCGCCACTCCTTAGTTGAAAGTAGAGAGGCTAAGGAGTAGAAGTAACTCGTGTGTTTTACTTTGAAGGCCAGAAGTCGAAAGTTTTACCTGTCCCAGAGTTGTATCGTAATGCTCTTTGGGCCTTACCTGGACCGTGGCCATTTGGTGCAGTCCTGTCTTACTGTTAGTATTCCAGAGCTGATTGGAGATTTTCTTTGATTGTGTATTAGCTCTGCTAGAGCCGATCCGACTGTGTTCTGGCACGTGACTTATTATCCCAGGGCACGTTTCGTCTTCTGCGCAAGTAATTAATTCCTTTCCATGCGTGATTTTGTGATGTCATAGATTTGATTCTCTGATTGCCTGTTTTTCGGCGCTGATCTTTTGGATCTTTTCACACGGTAACCTGCTCTGCCGTTTGTGGACGCGTGGAACGTCATGACTGGTGAACGAGGCACGTCTCCTTGAAATCCGCAGAAACCTCTTTGGTAACGGTAATTCTTGAGTTGTTTGCATTTCCTAGTTTTTATTCTGTTGAGTGTTTTCAAGGTGCGTCTGGTATACCACCTTTAATGCTTCTTATCTACTTCCGAGAGGTCTCTTGGTTATCCTCTCACTATAAATATCCTGCTCTTGCCTCCCAATGCTTTACTACAAAAAAGCTTGAAAAACATCTCGGTTGTTCTTTCCTTCTGTTGTTGCTTCGTCATTTCTTTTTGTTTATTTCTCTAAGGCTCGGAATGAGGCCTCTGTTTGAGTTCCTGGCAAGCATTTGCTTTGATGAATGTTTCTTCATAATGGTCGTGATAAAGGATGAGTTCCTTCATAATGGTCGTGATAATTTCACGCGCTGTTATGTCTGAGCTCGGAGGAGGGTGAGGCTTGTCAGTAGTTCCTCCCGCTTAGGTGTTCAGGACAAGGTGATGATGTCAAGAGGGTTCTTTTATCCTTGGTTGTCTTCTGGTCTTGACTACTTTTCTGGAAAGGGATACCTGGTAGACCTCTATTTCCCCTCCGGTCAGGGTGCGCGACTGCTTTTGTGGCTCACGTTTCTTGGTTTTTTCTTTGCCTTTCAACTATTGGGTTTTTGTAATTTCTTCTGTAATAGACCCAATGCCAGTGGTGGTTTTGGCGTCCTTTTCTGTAATTTCTTCTGTAATAATTCCTTCTTATGAATTAATATAGAATGCCCTTTTCTTCATTACTTTTGTGCTTTCCTTTATTTCCCACGACTGCTCGCCGCGACTCTTCGTTGATCACGCCCTATCATCATAGCCCTTTTTGCCCTATAAATAGACGTTTAAAGCAAGAATAATTTTTTTATCTCACCATGTCTCTTTTAGTGGTTAGCGGAACTCTCCCTGGTAGTGACGTTAGGGTTGCCTTCTATATGGTTCTGAACCGTGATGAACTTTCCATTGAACACTTCTGCATGGAAGTGGCTGGCGAGGGTTTTGTTGAAGTCCTTCGCCTGCACAATCTTTGTTCTGCCTCCTATTGTCTATTCCAGAGCTGTCTTTGCATGACTAGTTTTACCAGGACTCCTCCTTAGACCTTTGGCTATGGCTTTCGCTACTAGAGCTGGTTTCGCCAGCTTGAGCTCGGTTAAACTAGGACTTCTCCTTAAACCTCTGGTCGTGGCTTTCGCTACCAGAGCTGGTTTCGCCAGCTTGAGTCTAGCTAGTTTCGCTAGGACTTCTCCTTAGACCTATTGTCGTGGCTTTCGACACCAGAGCTGGTTTCGCCAGCTTGAGCTTGGCTCGGACTCCTCCTTAGACCTCTGGTCGTGGCTTTCGCTACCAGAGCTGGTTTCGCCAGCTTGAGCCTGGCTAGTTTCGCTAGGACTTCTCCTTAGACCTCTGGTCGTGGCTTTCGCTACCAGAGCTGGTTTCGCCAGCTTGAGCTTAGCTAGTTTAAATAGGACTTCTCCTTAGATCTTTGGTCGTAGCTTGGGCTACCATAGTTCATTACGTCGGTGCAAGCACGACTAGTTTTCACCGGTACTCCTCCCATGCCCCTGGTCGTGGCCTTAGCTACCAGGGTTGTCTTCCTCATTTAGGCATTAATAGTTTCGCAAGGACTTCTCCATGTACCCCCGGTCACCTTCATCGAGGCGGTAGTTTAACTAGGACTTCTCCTTGGGGATCCACAGGGACCACATTTCACTCGAGTAAAGCGTTGAGTTTAACTAGGACTCTTCCTTGTGAGGCCTCGGGTCGTAGTCGTAGGTACCGGAGCTACCTCCTTTGCCGGCTTGAGCCGATCAATGAACTATGACTTCTCCTTAGGACCTTGGTGAAGGGTCAGTTTTTACTCGAGCAAAGTTCAGTTTAACTAGGACTGCTTCTTAGGGCCCTCGGTTGTTGCCGTAGCTACGGAGGCTATCCTTTCCCTGATCGTGGCTTTCACTTAGCAGGGTTATTTAATTAGGGCCCTTGGTCGCTGCTCTCACCTACCAAGGCTGCCTTTAGGTCCCCTGGTCGTGGCTTTCGCTGTTAGGGCTACCTGCTCGATTCAGAGCGAGATGAGTTTAATTAGGACTCCTCATTTTATAGTGTTTTGTGCTAAAAAAACATTTTTATTTTATAAGGTAAGATATGTAGCTAGTAATGCTACTTCTTTTGCCTAATGGCTTTATCTAAAAAGGAAAGATAGTAAGGGTAGTGATGACCTTAGTTTTTCAGCTCTGCATATCTGTCGTCGGGTCACCGTAGAACACTTTGTCTCCTCCAACGATGACTGGATTCACTTCTTCTTGTTCGCAGCCCTGTGCGGAGAGGAGATAACATTCCTGGGCTATTTTCTGGTCTCCCCTAACCGTCCCAATGAGATTCGTTCCCGGAATTAAGAACTTCATCATAAGGTGGTTCATGGAAACTCTTGCTCCTAACTCCCTCAGGAAGTTTCTGCCCAATATGATGTTATAGGCGTACATCTTATCGACGATTGCGAAGTTTAACATTATCGCCTTTGCTGATTCTCCTTCGCCAATCAGCACTGGCAGGGTTGCTATTCCGCCTGTTTCAACCTGATTGTCTCTGAATCCTGTCAAACAAGATTTATAAGATTTGAGATGGTGTTCGCTTACCCCGAGTTTCTGGAAGCACGTTCGACTCATGACCTCCGTGGAGCTCCCTGTATCAACTAGAATACGTCCTATCCTCCAATTGGCAACTACGACTGTTTTACCAGTGGATCTGCGTGCGGAGTTATTACCCCGACCAAGTCGTCGTCCGTAAAGACAATGGGTGGAGTTTCCACGGCAGGCTTAATTAGGAAGACCGGTTGGTTCTTTGCTTCGTTGGCGTACCTGCGCTGTTCGCCTTTGGTTGTTCCTCCGAGGGTAGGTCCTCCTGCTATGGTATTTATATTCCCCATTACTCCGGTGGGCCCCTCTGGACCTTTGTTTGCTTTTCTATAAATGGGGCCCTGCCAGTTGATTTCGGATCCCGATCCGATTCCTCCTTTGTTTACCGACTTTTTGTTTCGATATTCGTAGGGTTGTTGTTCTTGGTGGATGTATTTATCCAATTCTCCTTTTCTTACCATCTCCTCAATCAGATTCTTGAGGTGCCGACAGTCGTCGGTCTTGCGGTCGTAGCCTCTATGAAAGGCACACCATGCAGTCATATCTCTAGATTTGAACTCTCCTCGGTCGTCATTAGGTTTGGGTTGTTCGGCCTGTAGGATTTTGTGTGTATCTAATACAACTATCTATTGTTCTAAGCGGAATCTCAAACATCATATGTTAACACTAGAAGTACCCAGAATCATAAGCATGAACTAATCAATGAAATATAAGAGGGATAAATACCTTGAACGCGTTTTTCCCTCGAACCTTTTCAATCGCGTGTGAAGATCGAGTGCTCCAATTGTAGCTCCTCTACTTGAGACACCGAGTGTGTTGACTTGATCTCCCCTCCTTTCAGACTGCTAGGACTTACTAGAAGGTTGAGAAGAACTCTTATTCTTGACTAGATTGATAGAACGGGAGCTTTTTCTCTGCAAACCTCTCTCCACTAGCTGTATATTGAGAGAGAGAGAGAGAGCTGTATATTTTTCTTCCAGAGAAAAATCCACACCTTTTTTGTTCTCTAATGACCCTATATATAGAGAAACCCTAATTAGAATCATATTCAGATTAGGTCTTTCTATTTTCGGGTCACAGAAAAGATAACTACCAATTTTGGCTATCCCCTCTAGTGTGGCCGGCGAGGGCAGCCCACTATAGGCTTTATATGGCCGTCCCACTCACCTTGGTCGGCCATCATATGGCCGGCCCAAAAAGCCTTGCTCCGGGCACCTCTTTTAGGCCCGGTTCTTTCTATCTTGTTTTGAATCTCCATTCGAACCTTTTCGGCTTATTTAGTTGGATGCAATCCATCTTTAGCCTGTTCCCGTCTAGTCAAGTCTCTCCGATCAAGTTACCACTCTTATGTGTAACCCGTTGTAGGATCTGGTCTATGTTAGCCGCGAATCACCGAATTGATCCGACGATCGTAGTTGGCTTCTAGCAAAGCATTACGACCCCTAATTGGACCGGACTGGATGATCTTCACAATATGATCATTGTTATCCTAGCTGACAAATTGATCGCATTTCCATCTTGGTCGAAGGACACTCCTTCGGAAGGACATCTTCTTCAGACCGAACAGATATATCCTTCAGTCTCCCACTTGTACTTAGAACAAGTGCAATGCTCGAATCCTATGTCTCTTCGTATCTCATCTGATGCGTCATATCTTTCAGACTTTCTTGATCTGGAGAATAACTGCCAAAACAAATGATTAACCATTAATCCATTTGAGTGTGGCCACACATTTTCAGCTGGTTCTCCTCAAGTGGCCCGGAGATACTTATCCTATCTTAATAGGAGGACATCATTCACTCTTGTACTCCCACTTAACTTCATGTCTATCCTGCTCCCCCAGTAATCCGTCTTTATAACCTCCTTTTACGGCACAGCGTTTGACGGTACCAATGTTCGATATTCCTTACATAAGATGAGTGGAGTACTCATGTTTAAGGAATCTCTCCAATCTGCCTATGAGCGTTCATGACGTTTTTCAACTCTTGAAGAACTCTCATGTTTGGGTTATCCAGTGTATATTCCCCAATCATACACCCATGTAATTGACTTGAATACTCTATTCCTATAGCCCATGAAACTGCGATATCAGTCAATCTCCCATGCTAGTCTTCACGAGTCATTGTTGTCCATGCAATGACCTGGACTAGGGACTTAATAATGAATCTATTCCATGTTTACTTAGTAGGGTTTCATTTACCAGATCACGCATCTGATAAACCTACTTGGAATGCTTCATTATTTTTAGACTGTCAATTAAACATTAAACCATTATTTAATGACAGAAATAATTTATTTATTTCTTTTATTGAATGTAGCTAATTGATTACATAAAACTCCTTTTATTAATCCAATTACAACCTAAAGCCATTCTTCGATGCGCTTTGTACCTATGCCCCTTCTACGACTCTCATACTTGGGCTGAGGCAGTGGTTTAGTTAACAGATCGCCAATGTTGTCGTCCGTATCGACTTTGCAAATGACCACATCTTTTCGCTCAGTGATTTCCCTAATCACGTGGTACTTCCTTTGGATATGTTTGGACTTTTGGTATGCTCTTGGTTCCTTAGCCTGGGCAATAGCTCCATTGTTGTCACAATATAGAGTTACCCCTTTTTCTATGCTCGGAACGACACCAAGTTCAGAGATAAACTTCTTGATACAAACTCCTTCCTTGGCTGCTTCCGAAGCGGCTAGGTATTCTGCTTCTGTGGTAGAGTCTGCTACAGTAGTCTGTTTTGAGCTTTTCCAGCTTACTGCTCCTCCGTTTAGACAAAAGACGTAATCCGACTGCGATCGGAAATCATCTCTGTCCGTTTGGAAGCTCGCATCCACATGGCCTTCCACGATTAGTTCATCTTTCCCGCCATAAACCAAGAAGTGATCCTTTGTCCTTTTCATGTACTTCAGGATATTCTTGGTTGCGGTCCAGTGTCTCTCACCTGGATTAGATTGGTAACGACTACACATGCTCCGAGAATATGAGACGTCTGGGTGAGTGCAGACCATGGCGTACATGATTGATCCTATTGCCGAAGCATAAGGCACCTTCTTCATGTATGATGTGGCGCGAAAATGTCACATTTGGAGAGCCTAACTTAGACTAATTAGTCATTTTCGAGTGTTATCAATAATATTTTATGTGTTTTTCATGTTAGGTACTTATTTTGGAGTTAAGCGTGTAAACCGGAATAAAGGGAACGAATTGTCACTATCATTTCATGTGTCGAAAACGAGAGAAAAAGATTTCAAGCAAATCAAATGAGAAGAGGAGTCAAAGACGAGTCTAACGATGAAAACGGAAGTCAATTCCGAGTTCGGATGGGGAAGTTGTGGAAGAACGAAGTCGAGGTTCGGTCTTAAAACAAAGATTCTATGAAGGCACCCCCCTTGATTTCCATGTGAAGATTAAAGCCCAAGTCTAAAACCCAAGAGCCTAGATATGAAGGAACAAAACCCAAACCCAAAGAAGATGAAAGAAGGAAGAGATTTTGGAGGCACCCTCTTTATGGACTCAAGTTTGAGTCAAAGTCAAGTCTTGACTAAGTCTAGGGTTTGAGTAAAAAGAGAGGGTCAAGACACTATTCATCTTCTTCTTCATTCTAACAATACAGAAGTTTTGGGAGGAAGGGAGAGAAAGTTAGGGTTTGCCTGGTTCTTCATCACCAGAAGCAAGGGTTGAAAGAGGGTTTGGTAGAGAAAGAGAGAGCAAGAGGGAAAGAGACAAGGAGGGTGCCGGCCAAGTTGGCCGGCACCACACAAAGTCGCCGGACAGCATGAGCAGCACGGCAGCAGCAGCGAGCAGCAGCAGCTCGCAACAACATCAGGAACAGTAGCTTCTCGGCAGCAGCAGCAGCTTCAGCGCACGACGGGAGCAAGGCAGCAGCTCGGCTGGAAGCTTCATTGCTCGGAACTTCAAGGTGCAGCACGGGAAGGGCCTGCAGCGTGCACGGGACGCAACCGCGGCTCGGATCTAACCGGAATTAGTGTTTGGCCGGAATCTCACCATATTTGACCAGATTTCTCGAGGGGTTCCGGCCACTTTCTTGATTCAAAACCATAGGGCTTTTACTCCCCATGTCTTGATCTATCTTCTCATGTAGTTTGATTTGATTTTCGGTGAAAAATCTCTAGAGAGAGAAAGCTTGATGAAGCTTTAATGGTGGATGTTCTTGAGATGGAGAAGATGATGATGAGTGCTATGGGGACTCTGATTTTTACTCGGGGACACCCAAAGTTCACTATTAAAGGGAAATCCAGAAAATTGCTACGGGGAGATCGGCTGCACCTTAAAGACTCATTTTCTCGACGAACCTAGCCTCGAGCCACATCGAAAAAGGGAGATTTCTCATCATCTTCTTTTCATTTATTATTCAATCACCATGTTAGCTAAATCAAGTGTGTCGATTATATGAGATGAAATGTGATGAATTCGTGATTGTGTTTAATATGATTTGATGTTTTGACTATAAATTGATGTTCATTTAATTCGATATCGTTTTGATCGTATTTTCATGTGTCTTGTCAAGAACTTCGCATAGTTAATAGACGAAACGAAGTATTCGATATCGATCGTAGCCTAAGTCATATTTTCATGTGTCTTGTCATGCACTTCACATAGTTAGGCGACTAGACAACACTTTCGATGACTCGGGATCAACCGATTAAGGCGTTTGTTTGACTAAGTATGATCTTCGGATATACGTAGTGCTTATAGACATCACCTTAGGAGTCGAACGTCGGTTATACTTTGAACATTAGATCGGACTACACATAGTCGTAGATTTATCATTATGGATTCCCGGACTTCGACACCTCGCTCACTTATTTGTCTTTCGACTTTTGTTGCTTCCCGACTCTTGTTTCTCCGAACTCTTCTCTCAAATCTCTCTCGCCCTCTTACATTGATATTTTAGTTTGTTTTACTTGCTTTCTTCTTTGTTGCTTATTCGATTATAAACCTCACATTACTTTCTTTTATTTCCGCTTTTATTTAAGTAAGCCTTTAATATCTAGACCGAGGGATAAGACCCTTCGATATCCAAACTACCTTCCTATCCTTGGATCGATCCCGGCTTTGCCGGATTACTACTTGATACCTCTGCTTGGGTGTGCAACTTTTTCGGGTGCATCAAGTTTTTGGCGCCGCTGCCGGGGATAGGTTTAGTAGTTTAGATATCGTTACGTGTTTTGTTCATTAGTTTGGTGTTAGTTGTTTACTTGGACGTTTATTTACTTTGTTTTTTTAGCTTCTTTTTAATTCTTGTTTTCTTTGAGGTAGTCATCCAAGGAGCTTTAAAGGACGAAAGCAAACAAATTTGTGGATAAAAAGGTAGAGACAAGAAAAGGGAAGAGGATCCAATTGTGGTAACAAACGCCACCTCTAGTATCGTTCCCTAACCTTTACCTATTTGAGCGGCTTAAGTGCATTTGCGTCTTGTCTATTATTGATAGTTGTAGTCGAATTGAACACTTGTGATTGGTTGCATTTTTTAATTGTGCTTCAATAGATGTTTGT
The DNA here is from genome assembly GCF_041429995.1 of Eschscholzia californica. Lineage (NCBI taxonomy): Eukaryota > Viridiplantae > Streptophyta > Magnoliopsida > Ranunculales > Papaveraceae > Eschscholzia > Eschscholzia californica. The sequence continues at coordinate 44,187,948 of NW_028238198.1, forward strand.
GGGAATGATAGTTGGAATAATGGGTATGAGGTTCATCGACCTCTTAGAAGTCTTAGGGACTACCTTGAATCTAATATGGCTAGCATACCTTCATGCATCATATATCCGAGTAATGTGTGTAATTTAGACATAGACCCTGAGATTATTCCATTACTTCCTATATTTCGAGGCTTAGAGAATGAAGATCCATATTTTCATTTGAGAGAGTTCGATGAGATTTGTTCGATACTCCCAATCAATGGAGAACTTGAGGGAATCGCTAAGCTCAAATTATTTCCGTTTTCATTAAAAGAAAAGTCGAAGATATGGTTTCATTCTTTAAGGCCTAGGACTATAAGAAGTTGGGATGAGATGACTAGGGTGTTTTTGAAAAAGTTATTTCCCGCTCATCGAACCACCACCTTAAGAAGAGAAATTATGAACTTTGAGCAAGACAAAGAGGAGACCTTCTTTAGGTGTTGGGAGAGATTTAAAGACCTCCTTCTCGCATGTCCACATCATAACTACGAAACATGGAGGGTCATCGGATTCTTTTACGATGGCTTGACCTCCAAAATGAAACAATTCGTGGAAGTGATGTGCAATGGGGAGTTTATGAGTAAAAGTCCTAATGAGGCTTGGGAGTATCTCGACCTTTTAGCGGAGAAGACCCAAGATTGGGACACACCCGTTAATAGTGATCGAGATATAGCCGAAGGAAACCATTACTCAAAAAGAGGCATATGCTTTTTAAAGGAAAATGGGGAAGTACATGATAAAGTTTTCAACGTGTCTCGGAAAGAATTTATAGATATGCATGATGGTGATTTGGTGATTGATAGTGTCTGTAGCATTTGTGCAAGTCGAGAACACCTAGCGGGTGAATGCCCTACTATTTCTCTTAGTCGAGATGTCTCACTAGGATGCACAAATGTCGTGGACACTCATATGAAGCCCATAGGTTCAAGGAGTGATGCCTTTACAAATGATTGTGAGAATCTTCAAGAGCCCTTAGTTGGTTTCACTTATGCGTCTCATCATGAGAGGACTCTTGAAGATGTTTCGAAATCATTTTATGAGGCAGAAACTCAGATTAGCCAAAACACCATGCACGCCCTTAAAGAGATGGAGGAAAATTTGAAAGACATCGAGAAAAGGGTTTCACAACCCCAAACTTCAACAGATCTCAAGGGTACGGGTGAGGGTAATACACCTAGTGCTAATGTTAAGTCCAACTCCATTCTTGGAAGTGATGAAATGATTAACTTGAATACTCCTATGAAGGTAGACATACCCGAGGATCTTACAAATTCTGAGAGAGGAGATGGACATAACGAGGTTTTAAAGTCGAAATCTTAGTCTGAACTAGTTGATAAACCTCATTATGCTTTCCCTCAACAATTGTTCCCTACCAGTGATATGAATATGCTGGCATCGATAGTTAAGAGGGACAATACAAGTAGTGCTCAGGAGAACCATAACGACATGACTAGTTTGTTACCTGAGACCTTTGTAGCTAATAAAGATGGACTAGATGTGGATGCCCTCTTGAGCGGAGCTATAGATTTCTCTAAGGACACGTATGATATCGAGACGAGAATAATGTTTAAACAATTGGTTGAACCTTCACTTAAGGAAACTTCTGACTTAGTCCCGAGCCTTATGGACAAATCCTTAAGTTGTAGTTCGACATCTAAACCAATATCTCATACATACGTAGATCCCTTTAGTGAAATGCATGTCCTCCCTGTTATTATGTCAAACTTTGTTGCATTGTCGTCATCCAAGTTTGGGGATTACCTCTTACTTTTTGCCGTCTCACATATAAACCCATATCATTACATTGTTATGAGACGGTTTTTACCAGTTAAAACTTTCGTATGGGTAGACCCCCAAATATTTCGTCTTTTGTTATATGATTGGTTGGTCTATTGAGATGAGTTTGATGTTTGTGGGTATCATCTCTGGAAACCCTCCACGAGACCTAACTCGTGCTCTTGTGAAAGCAAGAGAATCAATGACTAATTGCATGGTTCGATGCAATCGAGTGATCCTGCGTGAGTGGTCATTTTTATATGGTCATGCTTATGTTTCATTCTTATTCTATTTATTGATGTATTAGGAGCGTTTCTCAATTTGTATACTTTTGGGACGTGGTTCGTTCCAAGTTTGGGGATGGCGATTGACTTATCATCAACTTGGAACTCGAATACTTAAGTCTTGGTAGTATCACTTTTTATCTCCTTCGGCTATGGTAATATCCTTCCACTATTCTCTTTAACTTATTGTACCTCTTATCTTTTGGTGAGTATATGCTTAGTACATTGAGGACAATGTTAGTTTTAAGTTTGGGGATGGGGATACGACCATTTAGTCGCATGACATCATGACCTTAGATTTCAAAACGCAAGAGGGTTGAACAAATTGACCAAATTTGAAATTTTTTGGGTAGATTTGGTATGACTCTAGTGGTATTTTTAAGTATGTTGATACATGTGGTTCTTTCTTGATAAATCTTATGCATGCTCTTAGTCTTTTCATGAATGTTAAGTCCTTTGGTGTTGGTGTCTTATCATGTGAGTAGCATCTTAAGGAAGAAGGAACACTTCTAAGTGACCTAAAATAGTCATTAGTGGAGACTTAAACCCATGTGAGATATCTGAGCCTTTTTATTGCCTTTGAGTGTACTCTTCCGCGCTAACTCCGAGTAGAATGAAGAACTACTCAACTTCGCAACTTTCAATAGAGCTTAGACGATCTCATGAGCTCAACTTCCTTAGCCACTAGGAATGACATCAGGATAGCGAATAAACCTTACTCTTGTAGTCCATGAAACCCGATAATGGTGTCAACTTTAGGGAAACAGATACTCCACCATCCATTCATCATACTACTCTCGAGAATGAAGGCATGAAAAGTAAAGAAGAAAGGATGTGAAAGCTAAATGTGAAAGTAAAGGTGATTTGTTGAGAATACTAGTTGTATTTTTGTTTTGGTGTTTGGGTATGTGTGTAAGAAAGTGAAAAGTGAAAAAAGGAAAAAACGAAAAAAAGAAAAAAGTGAAAAGAAAGAAAAAAAAAAGACAAAAAAAAAGAAAAAAAAAAGGAAAAAAAAAAAGAAAAAAGAAAAAAAGTGTCTATATGTGTTATTTTGTGTTTGTGTAAGTGTTGTAGAAAATAAAGTATTCAAGGCAAGAAGTTAAGTTTAAAGGTTGTTTGAGTGTTCTTTTATCGTTGAAGGCGTCGACATTCTCGGGATTTCATCATCTTCCATTCCATCACTTGTATCCGTTGACTTTTAAGAGACATTATTAGAGGGTAGAGTGGGTGAGAAGGGTGAGTGAGCTTCCCCATTCCGTTAGTGGTTATTTCCATTCTTAAGAGATCATTTCGTTTTAGAACTTGTTATCCTCATTTAATTTTGTATGTGTTGAGTTTCCGTTATTCCATGCTCACACATGAGAGTGAACCATTACAATTCGATTTGAGTGATTTCATGTTTAAGAGCGTATGACCGTGAGGCTAAAGTCGAGGTGAAATGTGCTATGATAGGAAACAAGGTTTTGTAACTTTAGCCTTCGATGATACTCATGATGATGAGACATTTGCACTTGAGTATGAAACTATTAGTGAGGAGACTCTTAGCATGCTTTTGTGTTTATTGGTTTGGTTCATATGTTTGACATACTTAAGTCTCTCACTTGTTGATCATCACCTTATTTGCATCAATAGTTGAACCCTTATGTCTCTTAGAAATCTAGAACTTTGTGGGTGTATTCACTGGAAACCCTCACGAGACAAAACTCGTCCTTTAGGGGTAACCTAAGGGTTTAAAGGCTTGTTGCATACGCTAAATGCAATCGGGAGTCCTCCGAAAGTGAGCTAGGTTTACTTTATTGTCTTGTTTTGTTTGTTTGCTCGAGGACTAGCAAATTCTAAGTTTGGGGATGTTTGATGTGGCGCGAAAATGCCACATTTAGGTCACTTAACTTTGATGAGTTAGTTCTTTTCGAGTTTTATTTCTAATTATTTATGTGTTTTCATTGCTAGGTAGTTTATTTGGGGTTTGGCGTGTAATTCGGAATAAAGAGAGCGAATTATCACATTTTCATCTTATGCGGCAAAAGGGAAGAAAAGAGCACCAGGGGTATTTTGGTCATTTTGGTCAATATCAGAAGTCAAACAACAAGTGAGGTCAATGACGAGTCTGACGGTGAAAACGGAAGTCGATTCGGACGGAAAAGTTGTGAATGAAAGAAGCCGAGGTTCGGTCTTGAAACAAGGATTCTATGAAGGCACCCCTTGGTTCTAAATGTAGAGACAAGATGAAGGCACTCCCTTGCTTTAGAAAGAAGCCCAACCAAAGAGCCCAAAGAGGAAGAGAACAATAGAGATTCTATGGGCACCCTTTTTGGTCCAAGTCAAAAGTCTTTTATGATGGACAAAGTCAAGGGTTTGAAGTAGTCTAAAGACTTAGTCAAACTTTGACTAAGTCTAGGGTTTAACTCAAGTTAGAGAAAAGGGGTCAAAGACACTATTCATCATCTTCTTCACCAAGCTAACAAGAAGAGTGAGGAAGAGGAGGCTAGGTTTTGTTTGTTCTTGAGGGCTTTCTAGGGTTTGAATTTGAAGAGAGAGGAAGAGAAGAAGGAGAGGTCGGCCAAGCTAGGCCGGCCAACACATGAGGCCGGCCTGGTCTTGGCCGGAAGAGCAAGGTCGCGGCTGTTAGAGAACAGCAGCCCGAGCTCCATTGGAGCAGCTCGGGCTGGAGCAGCTCGGGCAGGAGCACTCAAGCACGGACGAGCACGGGACTAGCACGACAACAGCACACACCAACAAGAACAGCACGGGCTGTTCTTCACGAGACAGTGAGCTGCTCCGAGCAACAGCTTCTTCACGGGACGAGCTGTACTTCGCACGGGATGGCTGCTCCATAGCTCGGGACAGCACGGACCTTGCACGGGATGCGGCTACTAGCTGGAGGATGCTCGGGTTTGCTACATTTGGCCGGATTTTGAGTTGGCCGGAATTCCCCTTTCTTTGGCCGGATTTTTCATGGTGTTCCGACCACTTTTTTTGGCTGGAAACCGTAGGGCTTTTACTCCACATGTCATGGTCTTGCTACCCCTTGTGTTCGATTTGATTTTTGGTTGAAATTGCTTTGAGAGAGAAAGCTTGGTGAAGCTTTAATGGAGGTTGTGTTCTAAATGGAGAAGATGATGGTGGTCGCTATGGGGAACTGATGAGACATGAAAATGTCCCATCTGAATCTCTTAACTCGGGTTAGTTATTCTATTACGGGCAGTTACTCTGATAAATTATGTGTTTCTGTTTCCCCGGTGTCTTTTACGGAGTTCGGTGCGAAAAAATTGCTAATATCGGGAGAAAGACACACTTGAGGGTATTTCGGTCATTTAGAGATGAGGGTGTTCTGGAAATTTTAGTACTCGGTTGAAAAGTACAGTCCAAGACGAACCCAAGGGCGAAAACGGGAGTCCAATCGGAGTTCTGGCTGGAGAATCATAGCTAGTCAAAGTTGGGGTATAAATTAGTTGACCAAATCAGCTTGTGGACACGTGGCGCGTAAGTGGGAGGCAAAGCAGACGGTTCAGATAGGGAGAGGGATCGTTTCGGTTACAGAAAGTTGTACTTCGGGATCTTTTAAAGTTCTTAATCTCGTATACCCGCGTGCAAAGTTATACCGTACTCCCCAATCCGTCTACCATCCAGATCCGTTCCTTAGGAATCTGACGGCTGCCGAATCTTTTTATGCACGTGGGTCAATCTGAGCGCGCGCTGCAACCATTTCCAGCTACCCGCAATGCACTGAATCGTCCTTACATAACAACCACCATGTGATCACGCGATTGTCTCCCATGATTCTGTCTCTCTCTTTCCTATTTTATTTGAATTGGAAAAGAAGAGGGAAAAACAGAAGGTAGAGAGAGAATGAGAACGAGAATAGAAAGAGAAAGATGTTTCCTTTCTCTTCCCTAATTCTTCACCAAAACAGAGAAGGAAAGGATAGCTATAATAGAAAGAAACCGAGAGCTGAAGGAGGAAGGTGATATTTTCTTAGAGCTGGAAACCGAGAGAGGAGAGAGAAGGCTCTCGGTTATTAGTGATAGAAAATCTAGTGAGAGAAAGTGATAATTAAGAAATAGAAAGAGATCAGACAAGGTTTTTGGAGATAGAATTAAAGATTTTCAGAAAGGAAGGATTGCTTCGAGAAGGAAAGAATTGATGGATCACATATTTTGATTTCAAAATTGATTCGATTGAGAGATGACTCTCGGCAGTAGGGAGATTCTCTTACATATATATTGAAGAACAGAGAGAAGGATTTTTATCTCATCTTTGGGGGGGATCAATTCTCTCTAAGCTCAAACAGAATTTTAAAACAGAGAGAGAGAGAAATATTTGTAGTGAGAGAAAGGGAGTAATTTGTAGAGAGAGAAATTCAGTGAAATCAAAGTGATAAATCGATTGTGAATTAAACAGAGAAGATTATTACAGTGATTCTCATCTTCTTTATTCTATTTCTGTATTGTTGTTAGTTTTATGAGAGAGATAGATTAAAAGAGAGAGAAAAACAGAAAGTTTGATTTAGAGAACATAGCTTATCATCTCGGTTTTGTTTTGATCATCACTCATATTATTTATTTTTCTTTTTCTTTTTGTTTCTTCTTCTTTGTGAGAGAGAGGGAGATTACAGAGAAATAGAGAGAGATTATAGAGAGAGAGAGATCAGAAAACAGTAGAGAAAAGAGAGAAAACAGTGGAGAAAAAAAACCGTGGGAAATTTATTTTCCCACGGAGAAAATACTTCCGAGAAGACGAGAAAATCGTTTTCCCTAAGGGTCTGTTTGGCGGAATTTTGGGAAAAACAGAAGGAAATCATTTCCCTAAGGCCCTGTTTGGTTTGGAAATAGCGAAAAAGTTAAGTTTTCTTCCATTCTCTTTTATTATTCATATTTATTTGAATCTCGATCATGATTAGCTAAGACTCTCCATCTAGGGTTTTACGATGAAACCCATTTTTTGATCTTTTAGAGATATAATTTTTATTGATTAACTCTTGATTAATGCTTCATAGTTTAATTCGTTTTAGTTTGATAAATAGATTTTCTTTTCACTATTTATACTTTTCGATTTGATGCATCGTGCTTATGTTAAATCATTTAACGGTTCATACTTATTAATTGATAAATAGTAGTTTAGAGATTTATTTATTTAAAATAAAATGATTACATTGTTATGTTTTATTCGGTTTTAACGAAAACATCTCCCGGAATTAGGATAGTTCATTATCCGAAATTCTGAGTTATAAAAAAGAGAATTAACCATTTTAAGTATTTGTTTCTAAAAGTGATTTTATGTGGTGGAATCCTAAACCCTAGACTCCTCTCCCCATTTGAGTTCATTTTCATTCCCGTAATTTTATTTTAAAAACCAAAAACCAAATCATTTTACAATCTTATTACTTCCTAATTTTAGAATAGGTTTAACTAGTCTCTGAGGAACGAACCGGTCTTACCGGAATTATTACTTGACGCCCGTATACTTGCGGGTGGAGACCTATTTAGGAAACTTTTTAGGCCCATCAGGAACCCAAAATTTGCTAAGGGGAGATCGGCTGAACCTTATCTACTCATATTTTCCGACGAACCTATCCTCGAACTACATCGAAAAAGGGGGATTTCTCATCATCTTCTTTTCATTTATTACTTATCACCATGTTTAGCTAAATCAAGTGTGTCGATTATATGGATGAAATGTGATGAATTTGTGATTATGTTTGATATGATTTAATGTTTTGATAATAAATTGATGTTCTCTTATTTTGATTACTTGTTTCAATCGTTTTTCATGTGTCTTATCAAGTACTTCGCATAGTTAATCGATTAGGCAAAGTGATCGATATCGATCGTAGTCTAGATTCAAATTTCATGTGTCTTGTCATGCACTTCACATAGTTAGGCGACTAGACGACACATTCGATGACTCGGTTTTAATCGTTTAGGAAGTTTGTTTGACTAAGTATTATCTCAGGACATACGTAGTCCTTATGAACGTCAACCTTAGGAATCGAGACTAGATTTACATCAATCCATTCGATTGGACCGTACATAGTTATAGGCTTATTATCATGGATTCCCGGACTTCGACACCTCGCTCACTTATTTGTCTTTCGACTTTTGTTGCTTCCCGACTCTTGTTTCTCCGAACTCTTCTCTCAAATCTCTCTCGCCCTCTTACATTGATATTTTAGTTTGTTTTACTTGCTTTCTTCTTTGTTGCTTATTCGATTATAAACCTCACATTACTTTCTTTTATTTCCGCTTTTATTTAAGTAAGCCTTTAATATCTAGACCGAGGGATAAGACCCTTCGATATCCAAACTACCTTCCTATCCTTGGATCGATCCCGGCTTTGCCGGATTACTACTTGATACCTCCGCTTGGGTGTGCAACTTTTTCGGGTGCATCAATGTATGCTAGCTCATCAGGATCTTGGGGACACTGAGTCTTGCTTAGCGTCGTGCCATGTCTCATGGGTAGAAATCCTCTCTAAGAGTCTTCCATTTTGAATCTCCCAAGAATCTTATCGATATAAGTTTCTTGACAGAGTCCAATCATCTTCCTTGATCTATCTCTATAGATCTTGATGCCTAAAATATATTCTGCATCTCCTAGGTCTTTCATTGAAAAACACCTAAGCCACTCTTTCACGGAGTTAAGCATAGGAATGTTATTTCCAACGATCAGTATGTCATCTACATACAGGACCAAGAAAACTAGGTTGCTCCCACTAACCTTCTTGTATACACAAGATTCTTCTTCGTTCTTCAGAAAGTCAAACTCTTTGATTTTCTCGTCGAACCGAAGATTCCAGCTCCTACTTGCTTGCTTCAACCCGTAGTAGGACCTTTAAAGCTTGCAAACTTTTCCAACATTTTTGGAGTCCTCAAAACCTTCAGGTTGTGTCATGTACACATCCTCTTCCAGTTTTCCGTTCAGGAAGGCGGTTTTGACATCCATTTGCCATATCTCATAATCGTAATGAGCTGCAATTGCTAGAATAATCCTAATGGACTTAAGCATTGTGACAGGGGAAAAGGTTTCTTCGTAGTATATTCCTTGGACTTGTCCGTAACCTTTTGCCACGAGTGTAGCTTTGAAAACGCTTACGTTTCCATCCTTGTCTGTTTTCATCTTGAAAATCCATTTGCATCCAATGGGTTCTACTCCATCGGGCAAATCAACCATGTTCCAAACTTGATTTTTTCAGACATGGATTTCATGGCTTCCAGCCATTTTTCGGAGTCTGGGCTCGTCATAGATTGTTTGTAGGTGTTGGGTTCATTATCTTCTATCAACAAGATCTCTTGTCGTTGAGATAATTCAATCAGCCTTGCGGACCTACGTGGGGCGTGAACAACAGGTGAGACACTCTCAACTCCTTGAGGGTTCTCTTGCGAATCTCATTCGCTTTGCGCGGGAAGATCTCCGAGATCTACTATCTCTTCCTCTGTTCCCTTTTCTATTGGTTCTGAATAGTTAGGGATCGCGACTTCTGACATCGGTACGACGGGGTAAGTTTGTTGCTCGAACCTAATCTCTTCGATCTCTATATTTCTCCCACTTGTCTTCTTGGAAAGAAACTCCTTTTCAAGGAAGACACCATCACGAGCAACAAACACTTTGTTCTCTGATGGGTTGTAGAAATAATACCCCTTTGTCTCTTTTGGATATCTAACAAAGAAACATTTGTCTGATCTTGGTGCTAGTTTATCTCCTTGTAAACGTTTTACATAAACATCGCAACCCCAGACTTTGAAAAAAGACAACTTTGGAACCTTTCCTGTCCATAACTCATATGGTGTCTTTTCTACAGCTTTTGACGGAGCTCAGTTTAGTGTGAAAGCGGACGTTTCTAGAGCATATCCCTAGAAGGTGTTAGGAAGATCGGCTAAGTTCATCATCGATCGAACCATGTCCATCAAGGTTCGATTTCTCCTTTCGGACACACCGTTCATCTGAGGTGTTTCTGGTGGAGTGAGTTGGGATACTATTCCGCAACTCCTAAGATGATCCTCAAACTCTTGACTCAAATATTCACCACCTCGATCTGATCGAATGGCTTTTATTTTCTTGCCAAATTGATTCTCTACTTCGTTCTGAAATTGTTTGAACATTTCAAACGATTCCAACTTATGCTTCATAAGATATATGTAACCATATCGAGTGAAGTCATCGGTGAACGTTATAGGTCCGCATACATCTCTATGTATCAGTCCTAATGGTTCACTCACTCAATCACCTTTCCCCTTGAAGGATGATCGTGTCATTTTGCCCACTAAGCATGGTTCACATGTATCGTATGATTCAAAATCGTACGATCCCAGAAGTCCATTCGCAAGAGACACCGAGTGTGTTGACTTGATCTCCCTTCCTTTCGGACTGCTAGGACTTACTAGAAGGTTGAGAAGAACACTTCTTCTTGACTAGATTGATAGAACAGGAGCTTTTTCTCTATAACCCTCTCTCTCCATTAGCTGTATATTGAGAGAGAGAGATAGAGCTGTATATTTTTCTTCTAGAGAAAAATCCACACCTTTTCTGTTCTCTAATGACCCTATATATAGAGAAACCTTAATTAGAATCATATTCAGATTATGTCTTTCTATTTTCGGGTCATAGAAAAGATAATTACCAAAATACCCTTTTAGGGTATTTTGGCTATCCCCTTTAGTATGGCCGGCCAGGGCAGTCCACTATGGATTTATATGGCCGGCCCACTCACCTTGGTCGACCATCATATGGCCGGCCCAAAAAGCCTTGCTCCGGGCACCTCTCTTAGGCTATGTTCTTTCTATCTTGTTCTGAATCTCCATTCGAACCTTTTCGGCTTATTTAGTTGGATCCAATCCATCTTTAGCCTGTTCCCGTCTAGTCAAGTCTCTCCGATCAAGTTACCACTCTTATGTGTAACCCGTTGTAAGATCCAGTCTATGTTAGCCGCGAATCATCGAATTGATCCGACGATTGTAGTTGGCTTCTAGCAAAGCATTACGACCCTAATTGGACCGGACTGGATGATCTTCACAGTATGGTCATCGTTATCCTAGCTGACAAATTGATCGCATTGCCATCTTGGTCGAAGGACACTCCTTCGGAAGGACATCTCCTTCAGACCGAACAGATATATCCTTCACGGCCTTTACTTTTGCTATCTGTATCTGCAAGATTTCCTCCCTTCCTTTCATTAGGGGGGGTGTATGTTGCAAAGTCAGCCCTCGGCCTCCTGGCTCGCTCTCGTTCCCGGGGTAACCTGACTTCTCCCCTTTCTCTTTTTCGAGGGCGCTCACTTTCGTAAGGAATATTGGCCACCTCTTTCATCTGCAAATAATTCTCCTATGTTCTGATAAATTGTTGCAACCTTTCTATTAGACCTGCGAGGGTGCCTGGCTTTCTCCCTGAGATATCTTTGATTATGTCGTCTTGTCTGAGACCTCTCTTTAGGGCAATAAAAGCAACGTTTGATTCTAGGTCGGGAACTTGAACCATAAGGTTGCGAAATCTCTGCCAGTAGCTCGCCAGTGTTTCACTTTTTCCTTGTACTACGTTGAACAGCTCTTCGGTCCCTCTCTTGATACTCGTGCTTCCTTAGAAAGCCTCGTAAAAAGCTTGGGCGAGCTGGTCAAAAGACTTTATTGACCCCGGGGCTAGCGCTTGGTACCATGCCTGAGCTGGCCTTTTTAGGATTGTGGCGAATACCACACACCATATATTTCGGCTGGTCGTGCATAAATTCATCCTCGCAGCATAGTTGTCAATGAATACCCCTGGAACTTCCACGCCGTGATAGTGCTCCAGCGTGGGACACTTGAAGTTGGCTGGTTTTTTGGATTCCAGTATTTCCCGGCAGAGAGGTGGCTGCCGAATTACTGTCCTTCCCCAGAGTTTGTTCTTCTCTTTTTCTCTTGTTAATTCCGCTACTTGGTGTATAACCAACTCGCATAGGGTGGGGTCGTCCACACACCCCTCGCCTATCCCAGCATTCCTGGGGGTATAAGGTTCGTCTGGATTTTGCACGCCTTATTCCCTCAAGATACTCTCCAGACGCATCTGGTCGCCTGGTTGTAGAGTTAGGGCCTCAGGTGTGTACGTCTCTCCAGGCGAGAAGAGCCTTCTCGCGAACGTCTTGAGAACTTCCTTCCTCTCATTAGGTACCGCGGCCCTCTTGCCTATCTCAGCCTTGCAGAGGCTTTCCTCCAATCGTTTTGCGTCCTCGTCCCTTCGGAGGTATACAGTCTTGAGTTATTCGAGTTCTGTCACGAGATCATGTACGCTCTGGGATCTATGGGATGTCCCATGTGGAGTGTTCTCGTTTGAAGACATGTTTGCCTGAAGAACTCAGGGAAGTAGATAGTTCTGAAAAAATATTGAGTAGGATTTGAGTTACCGAATGTGATGATTTGTTGGAGAGATCCCCTCCTTCTAGCGCCAAATGCTGATGTCAAAAATTGGCTCCCGGTTAAATTAGCATGAAAAAGGGAGTTGATGCATGACAGCCTCCGTTATGATAGAATATTCTGTCTAGAGAGGCGAGATTCCTTTGCTCAGCTCTACTTCTCTGCTCTGCTCCGCTTCTCTGCTCCCTACTTCTTGCTCCAGCTCCTGACTCTTAGCTTCAGCTCCTGATTCCTTGCTCCTGTTCGTCAGTTCCCAAAGAAGGGAAAACCTGCAAAGGTTTTGAAAACCGCTCCGACGTTCAAGACAGTCAGGTTGCTCCTTGCAGTAAAAGAATGAATATTGATTGATCCTTTTGTGAGCGAGTTATGAGAACTCCGAGTTTTGGGTGATCTTTTTGGGAGAAGAGATTGTGTCCTGAGAAGGACGATGTGGGGGGGCCTTTTATAGGCGATGTTAGGCCGACTATGATCAGTGGCGGTGGTGAGGCGGTTGTCGTCAAACCAATATAGAAGTTACCTCTTTTGCATATCTAGGGTTTCTCTTCGAGTCTATCCCGGATCTCTGGTAAGTGAAAGTTCCTAAGTTCAAGGATACTTCGTTTTTATCTTTGCCAGAGTGATAGACTCTAAAGGAGAAGTTTCCTCCTTTAGATACGTGGAGTCCAACCGGGCTTAAACACTTCTAGATGTGTAACCGACTGAGATCTTTCTAGAAAGTCCGGGATTAAGTCATTAGGTTGCGCAGTGCTTATATCTTCCCAGTTCTGGGCGTAAGATATGGGCCGAACCTGTGGAGACCCCCCTTATTCCTTTAGAGATCCCAGGGCTGATCTGTCCATGCCAAGGGCGTTTTGTGTAGAGCTGGTTTCTTCTGGCCGACCTCCCTGTTGTGGGAATGTGCGGTGGACCATCAGGGGTTTTAGTTGTCCTGCTGCCTCTGTTCCAAGAGACTTCTGGTTTGATCTTTGACTCTTCAGACGTTAGTCAACGTCTGGACATTTTATGCATCATCAGAAGGTACACTCCTTATGCATACTAAAATGGGTAAAATTTTATTTGATCCTGGTGCCATGTGCACATTTATCTCTGTTTCTTTTGTTCGTAAGTTACCCATAGCGCTAGATCGATGTGGAAGATCTTTTTCAGGGTTTTCTGCTTGGGGTGGTCTGATTGTGATAGACCACATCTGTACGGGGTGCATTATTAGATTCGGCGAGCGAGATTTCGTTGCAGACCTTTTTGTGCTTGAATTGGTACGGTATGATGTGATTTTAGGCATGGATTGGTTTGCCTCACACTAGCACTTGTGGACTGTTATGCCAAAACAGTCACATATTTTCTTCTAGGGGAAGAAGTGTTTACAGTGTTAGCATTGACTAGTCCGATTAGAGAGGTTCACTTGAGCAACGTAGAGCTAGAAGAGCATCTGGTAGTGAGTGAGGGGCTTGATAGTATTGATGTGATTAGTGAGCACCACGATGTGTTCAGAGATGTACCAGGGTTGCCACCACGCAGGGAGATTGACTTCTGCATTCATTTGGAACCGGATACCAAGCCTATAGCTCGGACTCCTTACCGAATGGCTCCGATAGAACTGCGAGAGCTTAAGGACTAGATTCAGAAATTACTAGATCAAGGGTTCATAGGTCAGAGTAGTTATCCTTGGGGTGCACCTGTTATTATGTTAAAAAGAAAGATGGGTCAATGCGGTTGTGTATCGATTATAGAGAGCTCAACAAGGTTATTGTGAAGAATAAATATCCTTTGCCAACGATTGATGACCTGTTTGATCGACTGAGAGGGACCAAGTGGTTCTCTAAGATTGACTTGAGGTCAGGGTACCATCAGTTACGAGTCCGAGAGGAGGACCTTCCGAAGACGGCATTTGTGACACGTTATGGTTCATATGAGTTTCTTGTTATGTCATTCGGTTTAACTAACGCTCCTGTAGTGTTTATGGATCTCATGAATCGGGTGTTCAAGGACTTCTTAGATAAATTTGTCATTGTTTTTATTGATGACATTCTTCTCTACTCCAAGACTAAGGACCTTTGACGAATCTTACAAAGAAGGGAGTGGTCTTCTCATGGGCTGCAAAGTGTGATGAGGCTTTCAAAGAACTTAAGACAAAGTTGACTACGAAAACGGTGTTGATCATTCCAGAGAGTGACACCAGATTTGTGATTTATACTGATGCTTCTATTCAGGGTTTGGGTTATGTATTGATGCAAAAAGATAAAAGTGGTTGCTTATGCTTCTAGGCAGTTGAGGCCACATGAGCAAAACTATCCAACTCATGACTTAGAGTTGGCAGCTATAGTGTTTGCCTTGAAGATTTGGAGGCACTATCTGTATGGTGAGAAGTTCGATCTCTTTACCGATCATATGAGCCTCAAGTATCTCTTCTCACAAAAGGAGTTGAACATGCGTCAACGCAGGTGGTTGGAGTTGATGAAGGATTATAACTTCACGTTGCAGTACCACCAGGGTAAGGCAAATGTGGTAACTGATGCACTAAGCCGAAAACCGAGGGGTATCGTGGCAACATTGATGATGAACCAGTGGAAGATGTTGGAGGATGTGGCAACATATGCCATTGACGTTGTGGAGTCAAGAGTTGACTCGTTATTTTTTGGTAGTATGGTTGTTAGACCATCTTTGCTGAACCGTATTGTGGATGCTTAAATTGATGATGAGTGGTGCCAAAAACAGGTTTCGTCTATGCAAGACACCGATACTGAATTCAGTACTGGGCAGGACGGCGGATTGAGATTTCGAGGGAGGTTATATGTACCAACAGATCCGGTCTTGAGACGCGATATATTAGATGAAGCACACCGAAGTAAGTACATAGTTCACCGTGGGGGTAACAAGATGTACAGGGACTTGAAGAGACAGTACTGATGGTCAGGGATGAAGAAAGATGTTGCGGAGTATGTGAGGAAGTGTAATGTGTGTCAGATGGTGAAAGCGGAAAATCGACATCCATCGGGACTCTTGGAACCGTTGCCCATTCCAGAGTGAAAATGGGAGAATATATCGATGGACTTCATCACAGGTTTACCGCGTTCTAGTAGAGGCTTTGACGCCATTTGGGTGATAGTAGACAAGTTGACTAAGTCGGTTAACTTCCTACCAGTGAAAAGGACAGATAGTGGAGATCGACTGACACAACTTTACATCAAGGAAAAAGTCAGGTTGCATGGAGTTCGGGCGTCTATTGTTTTAGACAGAGATTCGTCCTTTACTTCACGGTTTTAGAAGAGTTTTCAAACTTTTATGGGGACATCTTTACATTTCAGTACAGCTTTTCATCCTCAGACTGATGGACAGACAGAGCGAGTTAATAGAGTACTTGAAGATATGTTGCGATGCTCAATACTAGATCTTGGAGGGAGTTGGCAAGATCACTTTCCTTTGGTGGAATTTGCATATAATAATAGCTACCAATCTAGTATTGGCATGGCACCTTTCGAGGCATTATACGGGAGACCTTGTCGGTCACCATTGTCTTGAACAGAGGCAGGTGACGCTAAACTAGAAAGACCAAAGGTGATTCGTGATACTTCTAAGAAGATTACTTTGATTCGGAGTAGGCTCCAAGCAGCTCAAAGTTGTCAGAAAAGTTATGCTGACAAGCGATGCAAAGATTTGGAGTTTATCGTTCAAGATGAGGTCTTGTTGAAGGTGTCACCTATGAAAGGTGTTTTACGATTCGGTAAGAAAGGAAATTTGGCTCCCAGATATATTGGACCTTTCAGAGTAGTTCAGAAGGTGGGAAAGGTAGCCTATCGCCTTGACTTGCCTGCAAGTTTGGCAGGAGTTCAAAATGTATTTCACATTTCGATGCTACGAAAGCACGTGAGAGATGGAGATCAACATTCAGTCGTAGACTACCATTATTTGGAGCTCCAGCCAAATGTATCTTATGAAGAGGAACCGGCTCAGATTATTGATCGTAGAGAGCATGTCCTTCGACGAAAGACCATTCCCATGGTCAAGGTTTAGTGGCATCACCACAATGACAAGGAAGTTACTTGGGAGCGGGAAGATGATATGAAGCTTCGTTATCCTCACCTTTTTCTCTCGACATGTACATTCAATTTCGAGGACGAAATTTTGTTTTAGGAGGGGAGATTGTGGTACCCAGTTTTCTTTATGAGGGTGCCGTTAAAAAATAAGTGGGTTCATATAGCATATACATACCTAGATTTTCTTTTTGCCCTTTTAATTAATAGTAACCCTAACATCTTTATTTCTTTTTCTCTCACTCCTAAAGAACAAGGTTGAGAAGGGGATTCTAGAGTGAGAAAGTGAGATTTTAGATAGAGAAAGTGAAGAAGGAAAAGGAGGAGCTTGAAAGGGATTTGCTAAAGGGTTTAGTTCTTCTTCTTAGTGCTACATATCAAGTAGATATTTTCTTTCCTAGAGTTTACATGGCTCTCTTCAATTTTAAACCTACTTTTTAATAGTTAGAACTATAATAGCTTTAAACTATCAATTGTTACTAGATTATCATCAACTTAAAACCAATTAGTGATACAATAGACATATACTACAATTAAAAACTAATTACAACAACAATATAGTAACCCAAGACACTACAAAAATAGGCTTTATTGCCGACGGCCGTTGCCGACGGCTTAAACCAAAACCGTCGGAACAGATGTTATAGTCGACGGTTTTTAGTGGATCCCGTCGGGAGAAGTAGACAAATGCCGACGCCTTACCAAAATACCGTCGGCAGATACCACCACGGTAACAACCCGGTCTTTCGCTTCGCCTACGGGTGGGCCGACGGAGCTAAAAACCGTAGGCAGTTGAACCTGAGACGACGGTTTATTACTTTCCGTCGGCGACAAATGGGCGCCAAAATTTTTGGGAAGAAATTTTCGCGGCAATGCGAAAATGATACCGCAAAATTTATTGTGCCGACGGAAAGAATTTCAGTTTCCGTCGGGGGTGTGAAATATTTTCCCAGTTTCTATTTTCAATTGAGACCTCCGCCGACGAATTTTTGTTCTTCGTCGGCGCAAGTCTCTTATGCCCTAGACATAACTTTCTTTTTACATATCGCCTTTCCACTTTCTTTCATCTCTTGTTTTCTTGTTTCTTCCATCGCCTGTTTCCTCAATCTCTCTCCATCACAAACCATCCAGTTTCTTGATGTTGAAGACGATGAATCAATCAGGTAAATAGATTGAAGACGATGAATCAATCGTGTTCTAATTTGTTCTTGTTTTACATTAGCTTATCTTCCTTTTTCTATACTTTTTTTTTGTGTAGTTAGGTTGTGAACTTATCTCCTTCATGTACATTAGGTTTGATTATCTTCGATTTAGGTTATATTTTATCATCGTCATCACCAGATTATCTTCGAATTAGGTTAGTAGTTAAGTTTGTGTATTTTTTTCTTTGACTTGCTAACAGGTTAAATAATAGAGATGAAGAAAACTACTCGTTCTTCTAGGGTTTATCTTTAATCTCCACTTCCTCTCTCAAGGATTTCTGGTAAGGGTTTCAAGTTTAACTTTCTCTCATATCTTTTTCAAAAAGAAAAGTCGACGACAGCAAGCTGCCAAGCAACTAGGGTTTTATCTTAAATTTCGGTTTCTCTCTCAAGTTTCATTTTTGGAATACACCAACGTTGGGAATACTCGGATTTCTTGTGAGTACTCTATACTCGATTTCATTCTAATCACTTCGATCTGTAATTTTTAAAAGACTCTGAAATCTGAATGATTTGATTTATAGAGATTATTGATCCTAATTTATCATGACTTAGATATAAATTTGCTTCTCCTTTTAAGAAATTCATCAAGAAATTGATGAGTCTCTTTCAGAATTGTTGAGATGGTTTAGGTTGCAGCCTAACTGTTTGATGAAATTACTCAAAAGTTTTTGTTTACAGACCACTTGAAAGTTAGAAATAGCAAATTTAAGATTTACAATATTCAACTGCTGATGATTATGATCTATGAACTATGATTCAAAATTGCAAAAATCTATAGTTGTTTTTGAGAAAATTACTCATATTGTTTTTGTTTGGATTACTTATTGGCAGTTTTTGTTCTTTGGTTAAGCTAGAGAGGGAGCTTCTGAGTTTGTGTTTTTTGGGGAAATCAAGAAATTGCAAAAATTTATAGCTTATCTTACAGGTAATATTCCCAACTTTGTTTGTTTTTCATTTACTTATTAGCTTGGTCTGTGTTTGAAATATGTATCATGTTTTAGCATAAGCATGTATTATTCAGACATGGTACTAACTTCATTAAATATATCATGGATTCATGAGTACTTATTTTACTATATACTATTGTTAGATGGCTTGATTACAAAATAACAATATCGTTTTACACATTTTGTTCCCATGATTACCAAGAGATATAGGGCAAATTGAAGGTTGAATTTGATGGTTTCATTTTATTTGGAGGTTAGTGATATGTGCCCTTTGTTTATTTTGGTTGTTCTTTGTTGTTTTTTTCTGAATTTCTTCATGTTTTAGAGTCTAATTAGAAGCGGGTCTTGTTGGAGATGGAGTTGAGTTTTTGAATTTTATGTCACTTGCCTCATAAATATACAAAAAGTTGTTCACCTAGTAGTAGTTGGATTGCTTTGCTTTGTGTATTAGGATTTAGATATAAGAAGCTTGTTGATTTCAGATTTTAGGGATTTGCTATTAGACTTGACTAGTGTGTTGCAGAATGTGCCCTTTCTTCATGTCCTAGACTTCATTAAAAATATTTTAGGATTAGTTTTCTCTCATGGGTTTCTCTGTATGTATTGCATCTCTTTAGCTGCTTATGAGTTATGATTATCTTCTAAATTGTTGTTGTGATTTTCACCATTGGAATTAGCTTGAGCTCCATGACAATGGGTATGTCTTAGGTTTCTTTTGTGGGTCATATAACCAGTCCTAAGATTCATTTCCTTGAAAGAAAAGAATGCCAATTGTCTTATCTGTAGTTTATAGATGTAATGCCCTTTGCCACTTCGGAGATGTTGGATGTTCTCTTGGTTAAGTTTAATATCTCCACCCTATATTATGTGAATTCAGCTTGTTGGCTGAACACTCTGCTTCACCTTTACTCTCACGTTACTGGCTTCTTAGCAAACTAACATTTCTTGTTTTGATATTAGCTTGCCTGTCTATTATCTTCTCGTAGTTCTGTTTAATGCTTTTAAAGTATTTCTTATATTGGTTTTCAAGTTTAGTTTACCAATGTGGAAAAAGTAATGCTTCAGTCTTGATCTTTGACGAGTACTAAGGTTGTTATATCCTATGTGTTACTCTGAAGATGGTTAAAGTGTTTATTCTTAAATGTTGAGATGGTTAGCTGTTTGGGTTAGAAGTAGCGCCCCTTGAATGTTTAGTCAAGTACTAACTATTCTATCTGGATTATCACACTGATATAGTGTTCTAAACCCTAAATTATGTCTGGGTGTCTTATCTGTTAAATACTTCTATTGTCTCAGTTAGTGTTTGGGTGTTCTTATTCTCTTTCCTCGTGCAGATTTTCGAGAAAAGCCCAACTAAGATCAAGAACTATGGTATCTGGCTACGATACCAAAGCCGAACAGGGTACCACAACATGTACAAGGAATACCGTGACACTACTCTCAACGGCGGTGTAGAACAGATGTACACCGAGATGGCATCCCGTCACAGGGTGAGGTCTCCTTGCATCCAAATCATCAAGATAGCAACCATCCCTGCCAAACTCTGCAAGAGAGAGAGCACTAAGCAATTCCACAAGAAGGATATCAAGTTCCCATTGGTTTTCAAGAAGGTTAGGCCACCATCCACGAAGTTGAAGACCACATACAAGGCAACACGGCCCAACTTGTTCAAGTGAGGTTTGTGGTTTATCGTCGTTGTCAAGTTATTTAGTTTGATCATTTATATACAAATGATGTTGTTGTTGTTGTTGTTGGTAGTAACATATAGTTTACGTTTGTAAAATGTTCAAAATTTGGCAAATTTATCTATAGATTTATGTTTTATAAATTTGTTTCGATGTCTATGTTATGATGAAACGGAAGGTTATTATTGTTCAATATATTGCTGCAGTTTAAAAACCACCTGCGGCAACATCGGGTAAATTTTTTTTTTTTGTAATTTTGATAAATATTGCCGACGGTAATTATTTCTAATACACCGTCGTCATCACAATGTGATTCCTAGGAAAGTAACCGGAATTGCCGACGGAGTGGGTATTTAGGAGAGCGTCGGCACTACCACTCCCGACGGTATGTTGTCGTCGGCAGATTCGTCGGCAATAGTATCCCCGACTCTTATATAGCCGACGTTTTCTGAGCCGTCGGTAGTCACTTCTGCCGACGGTTTTTGTTAGTTGCCGACGGTTTTATGCCGTCGGCAATAACCTTGATTTTTGTAGTGAGACCATTATAGTTATATTAATGGAGTATATATATACCAGGAAAGCAACTTAGTCTATTAAAGTTACATATATATAGTATAAATACACCCGGACAGTAGCCTAGATGCTAAGAATTATTTGTGTTTATGTTATTGATATTCTTAATTGATTGTATAAGATGATATGTATGATATTGGAGCATAAGTGCTAGCAATAGTTGTGTGTGATATATATTACTTTAGGTTGTTAACCTAGAAAGCATAGGCTTGTCGGAACTAAGAATGGTTGGCTCGACATGTGGGTCGATTGCAAACAATAGTTATTGATGTGATATTAGATAACTTGGTGGACCATGATCTTGAGATCTATTAATGGATTGAACTAAGACTGGTTGGCTCGACATGTGGGTCGATGCAAACACGGGTTTGTCAATGTGATATTGGACAACCCAGTGGACCAGGGCTTAAGTTCTAATTTAGATTGACGGTTGTAATCCATAAGTAATCGATGGTTGGCTCGATAGGATGATCGATGCAAACACTGAAGGATTTATCCGTTCGGTCTGAAGGAGATGTCCTTCCGAAGGAGTGTCCTTCGACCAAGGTGGCAATGCGATCAATTTGTCAGTTAGGATAACGATGACCACACGTAAAGATCATCCAGTCCGGTCCAATTAGGGGTCGTAATGCTTTGCTAGAAGCCAACTACGATCGTCGGATCAAGGAGTTGATTCGAGGCTAACATAGACCGGATCCTACAACGGGTTACACATAAGAGTGGTAGCTTGATCGGAGAGATTTGACTAGACGGGAACTGGCTAAAGTTGGATGGGATTCAACTGGAAAGGCCGAAAGGGTCCGAATGGAGATTCGGCACAAGATAGAAGGAAGGCTCTTTGGGCCGGCCATGAGATGGCCGACCAGAGTAAGTGGGCCGGCCACATAAGGCCCATAGTGGGCTGCCCTGGCCGGCCACACTTAAAGGGATTATCAAAATACCCCAAAAGGGTATTTTGGTAATTATCTTTTCTGTGACCCAGAAAATAGAAAACCTAATCTGAATGAGATTCTAATTAGGGTTTGTCTATATATTGGGTCAGTTGAGAACAAAAAAGGTGTGGATTTTTCTCTAAGGAAAAATATACAGCTCTCTCTCTCTCTGAATATACAGCTATTGGAGAGAGAGGAATATAGAGAAAAAGTTCCCATTCTATCAATCTAGTCAAGAAGAAGAGTTCTTCTCAACCTTCTAGTAAGTCCTAGCAGTCTGAAAGGAAGGGAGATCAAGTCTATTCACTCGGTGTCTCAAGTAGAGGAGCTACAGTTGGAGCTCTCGATCTTTGCATGCGATTGGAATGGTTCGAGGGAAAAACGCGTTAAGGTATTTATCCCTCTCTAGTTCATTGATTAGTTTATGCATGTCGATCCTGGGCAATCTAGTGTTAAACATGAGATGTTTGAGATTCCGCTTACAACACTAGTTAGTGTATAGGATACACAAAACCCTTCAGTGGCATACGAGCCGGTTGCATGAAACTATCTCTGACTAGTCGAATTAGATTCGAGCTTGATTGATTAGATGATTTTATGTTTAAATAGGGATTTAGACATGAAATTGATTAGTTTAAATTAGATTTAGACTTAATCGGATAGAAAATTGAAAGAGTTTCAATGGGAAGACTTTAAAATTTGGTGTTTTTGAAAAGAGTTTTCAAAATAAAATTTTAGAGTGGATGGTTTTTTGAAAAGAGTTTTCAAATTGCTGAGTTTTGGATGAAGAATCATCAAAACAGCAGCAAAAAGTTGGAATTTTTTGAAAAATTGGAAGAAAACAGGGTGCTGTCCAGGAAACCGGACTGACCAGGACGCGTCCCAGTCCTTCCCGGATTGGGAATCCGAGAGCGTCTCGGATTAGGACGCGTCCGAGTTTCTCGGACAGAAAGACGCGTCCGAGAGCGTCTCGGACTGGGAGTCCGAGAGCGTCTCGGACAGGGATCCCGAAGGATCCGCGTCAGGCACCTGAGGTCGCGTCCAGATGCGACCACAGAGAGAAGTCCGGACGCGTCTCGGATTGAGAATCCGGACGCGACCAGGACTGGACCTTCCAGAACGCGTCTAGGACGCGTCTGGTGAGACCAGAAGCTGTCTCGGACTGGGAGTCCGAGAAGCATAGGCTTGGGCAGAGCGTCTAGGACGCGTCTGCGGAGGTCAGGAAGCGTCTGGCCTAGGGCCAGGACGCGACCACCCGAGGGACACAGCACGGTCTGGAACGTGCCAATCCGGGTCCGACCTTGGTTCGGACCTTGACCGAGACTTGACTAGGTCTAGTCAAAGGGTCCCTTGACCAAGTTTGACTTAAGTCTTTGGAGTTAGACTCGGGTCTTTTGGGCCTTGACTTAAGTGGGAGGTTTCGATTTTCTTCTTCCGACTTTGACCATATTTTTTCCGAAAGCGACCTGGGCCCACCAAAGCCTGAGTCGGAGTTTTTCCAAAACGATTTCAAAATCTTTTGAGATAAAACCAAACGAGCCATTAGTGGGACTTAAGACACGTTAGACATAGAGATGTCGGTAGTATCTCCCGAAAAGCTATCTAGAACATAGCAAACTTAGATTCGACCTGAGTAAGCGAATCTCATACATACTTGGGTGTTTTATGAGTGTCATATTATTATGTATGTATGGATGTGAATGCGGGTTCTAGTATGGCCATAGAATTGTTCTATCTTGTTTTTAAGCACGGATGGGTGCCCGATGTAATTAATTTAATTTCAAGTTTTATACGATCTGCGAATCGTTGAGTCTTGTAATTAGAGTTTAAAGGTACAATTGAGTCCATTGAAGAGCCAAAGGATGAGATCGTGGTTCGAGTGGGAGAATTCAATGGATGTTCGAGGATGGAGATCCAGGCGAACGGAGGCTAAACAAGCAAAGAACCTAAGAAGATTAGATCTTTTAGGTTAGGGGCCATACTAGGATCATATCTGCTTGATTTATTTTCTCGCGCGCATTTACTTATTTACGTTTTGTGTGGTGTATGATTATGTTAGAGTTCACAGTAATGCATGCAAACAAAAACGTAAGAGTCCCCAAAAAGAATTTTGAGTAATGCCTACCCAGATTAAGACACCTGTTGCGCCCTTGTTCATCGATGGTGGGTCATGCCAAAGCAGGGTGCCATCTTTTACCTCGGGACAATACGGGTAGACCTATGAAGAGGTCTACCTGTCTAAATGGTTATTCTCATCGAGTCAGCAAAAGAGTTTTGGATTTCGAGGCAAAAGGATGAATTTAACACATAAGTGTTATTCATCAACCAAGAGTCATATGAGATATGATCAGTAAGGAGTTACTCACCCAGGAGGGTGAAGTTAAGGGCAGTGCCAAAGTACGCTTAGCTTCACAGGAATGGGGTCTTGGAATCGTATTATTCATAGGGGGACGTTTTTCATTGAATAATATGGCAAAAAGTGTTTTTGCGTAAACATTGAATGTAGTACTTAGCAAAATCCTTATTTTGTTTCTGTAGAGTAGAGATGGCAAATAGGATTAGTTCACGTTTAGATAGAGATCTATACGACTTTCTAGATTGGGAGGAAGATCAGAGAAGAGTTCTCGATGCTTCAAAGAAAGAAAGCGTAATAGAGCTACCAGAAAGGGAAGTGGAAGTCGGTGCCTATGTTATAGAGGTCAATTTGGCAGATATGGCTGACTCTCCCTCATGGGTATATGATACCGGATGTGGAGCACACATAATTTCAGAATTAGATGAGCTCAAGGAGGTCAGGTATCTGACAAAGAGCGAGATGGTTCTACGAGTCGCAAACAAGGCAAGAGTTGCTGCTGTGGCTGTAGGAACTTTCGAGCTCAGTTTAGAGACTGGGTTGATATTAGTGCTACGTAATTGCTATTACGTACCGACTATATCGAGGAACATCATCTCTACGTCGGTGTTAGACAAAGAGGGATATCACGCTATAATAAAGGACAAGAGTTGTTCTTTATACAAGGGTGAGATGTTCTATACCAGTGCTAAGCTGCGTAATGGTCTTTATGTTGTGAACATAGAAGACGAAGTCCTGAACATAGACACGAAACGGCTTCGTACTCATGATTCTAACCAAAGCTATCTCTGGCATTGTCGTTTGGGTCACATTAACATGAAACGCATGCAGAAGCTTCATGCAGATGGACTTCTGGGATCGTGTGATTTGGAATCATACGATACATGTGAGCCATGCTTAGTGGGCAAGATGACAAGATCGTCCTTCAAGGGGAAAGGAGATCGGGTGAGTGAACCCTTAGGACTGATACATACAGATGTATGCAGACCTATGAGTACACTTGCGAGAGGTAACTATGGCTACTTCATAACGTTCACTGATGACTTCACTAGATATGGTTACGTGTATCTAATGAGGCATAAGTCGGAATCGTTTGAAGTGTTCAAACAATTCAAGAATGAAGTAGAGAATCAGCTTGGCAAGAAAATAAAAGCTATTCGATCGGATCGAGGTGGTGAGTATTTGAGTCAAGAGTTTGAGGATCATCTTCGGAGTTGTGGAATAGTTTCACAACTCACTCCTCCAGGAACACCGCAGATGAACGGTGTGTCCGAGAGGAGGAATCGAACATTGATGGACATGGTTCGATCGATGATGAACTTAGCCGATCTTCCTAACACTTTCTGGGGGTATGCTCTAGAAACGGCTGCTTTCACACTTAACCGAGCTCCGTCAAAAGCTGTAGAAAAGACGCCACATGAGATGTGGACTGGAAAGGTTCCAAAGTTGTCTTTTCTCAAAGTCTGGGGTTGCGATGTTTATGTAAAGCGTTTACAAGGAGATAAACTAGCACCAAGATCAGACAAGTGTCTCTTCGTCGGTTATCCGAAAGAGACAAAGGGGTATTACTTCTACAACCCGTCAGAGAACAAAGTGTTTGTTGCTCGTGATGGTGTCTTCCTTGAAAAGGAGTTCCTTTCCAAGAAGACAAGTGGGAGAAATATAGAGATCGAAGAGGTTCGAGCTGAGCAACAAACTGGCACCGTTGCACCGATGTCAGAAGTCGCGATTCCTAACTATTATGAGCCGATAGAAGAGGAAAGAGGGGATGAGATGGTAGATCTCGGAGATCCTCCCGCGCAAAGCGAATGTGATTCGCAGGAGAACCCTCAAGAAGTTGAGAGTGTCTCACCTGTTGTTCAAGCCCCGCGTAGGTCCGCAAGGCTGATTGAGTTATCTCAACGACAAGAGTTGTTGTTGGTAGAGGATAATGAACCCAGCACCTACGAAGAAGCTATGACGAGCCCAGACTCCGAAAAATGGCTGGGAGCCATGAAATCCGAAATGGAATCCATGTCTGAGAATCAAGTTTGGAACTTGGTTGATTTGCTCGATGGAGTAAAACCCATAGGATGCAAATGGATTTTCAAGATGAAAACAGACAAGGATGGAAACGTGAGCGTTTTCAAAGCTAGACTGGTGGCAAAAGGTTACAGACAAGTCCAGGGTATAGACTACGAAGAAACCTTTTCCCCTGTCACGATGCTTAAGTCCATTAGGATTATTCTAGCAATTGCAGCTCATTACAATTATGAGATTTGGCAAATGGATGTCAAAACCGCCTTCCTGAACGGTAAACTGGAAGAGGATGTGTACATGACACAGCCTGAGGGTTTTGAGGATTCCGGGAATGCTGGAAAAGTTTGCAAGCTTCAAAGGTCCATCTACGGGTTGAAGCAAGCAAGTCGGAGCTGGAATCTTCGATTCGACGAGAAAATCAAAGAGTTTGGTTTTCTGAAGAATGAAGAGGAATCTTGTGTATACAAGAAGGTTAGTGGGAGCAACCTAGTTTTCTTGGTCCTGTATGTGGATGACATACTGATCGTTGGAAATGACATTCCTATGCTTGACTCCGTGAAAGAGTGGCTTAGGAAGTGTTTTTCAATGAAAGACCTAGGAGATGCAGAATATATATTGGGCATCAAGATCTATAGAGATAGATCGAGGAGGATGATTGGACTTAGTTAAGAGACTTATATAGATAAGGTTCTTGGGAGGTTCAAGATGGAAGACTCTAAGAGAGGATTCCTACCCATGACACATGGTACGACGCTTAGCAAGACTCAGTGTCCCCGAGATCCTGATAAGCTAGCACACATGAAGAAGGTGCCTTATGCTTCGGCAATAGGATCTATCATGTACGCCATGGTCTGCACTCGCCCAGACGTCTCATATGCTTTGAGTATGTGTAGTCGTTACCAATCTAATCCAGGTGAGAAACACTGGACCGCAGCTAAAAATATCCTGAAGTACTTGAGAAGGACTAAGGATCACTTCTTGGTGTATGGCGGGAAAGACGAACTAATCGTGGATGTGGCGTGAAAATGCTACATTTAGGTCACTTAACTTTGATTAGTTAGTTCTTTTCGAGTTTTATTTCTAATTATGTATGTGTTTTTATTGCTAGGTAGTTTATTTGGGGTTTGGCATGTAATTCGGAATAAAGAGAGCGAATTATCACATTTTCATCTTATGCGGCAAACGGGAAGAAAAGAGCACCAGGGGTATTTTGGTCAAAATCAGAAGTCAAACAACAAGTGAAGTCAATGACGAGTCCGACGGTGAAAACGGAAGTTGATTCGGAGTTCGGACGGGAAAGTTATGAAAGAAAGAAGCCAAGGTCTTTTCTTGAAGGCACTTCCCTTGGTTTTAATGTAGAGACAAGATGGAGGCACCTCTTGATTTCTAAATCAAGCCCAAAACCATGCCCAAAGCCCACATAAACCAAAGAAGAAGAAAAGAGTTGAAAATATATGGGCACCCCCTTTATGGACTCAAGTTTGAGTCAAAGTCAAGTCTTGACTAAGTCTAGGGTTTGAGTAAAAAGAGAGGGGGAAGACACTATTCATCATTTTCTTCACCAAGCAAGAAAGGGAGGAAGAAGAGGCTAGGAACTTTAGGGTTTTTGTGCTTGAAGGTTAGAAAGGGTTGAGAGCTAGAAAGAGAGAAGGAAGAAGGAGGAGGGCCGGCCAAGCATAGGCCGGCCAGCACACTAGGCCGGCCTAGCTTAGCCGGCCGAGTTGCTGTCTTCACAGCAGCTCGGGCTGCTTTCAACAGCAGCTCGGGCTGCTTCCGGCAGCAGCTCTCGGGAGGAGGAACAGCAGCGACCAGCAGCTACACGGACGACCAAGGATGCGTCAACAGCAGCACGGGACAGCTAAAGAACGGCCGAACAGCAGCTTCTCCAGCACGAGCAGCTCGGGATCTGGCCATGGGACGCGTGCATAGCTCGAGACGGCATAGGAGCATCACGGGACAGCAGCTGCAGCTCGGGACAGCACCTTAGACGCGCACGGAACAGCAGCTTCTTGTCGGGACAGCAGCTTCTTGCCGGATACACCTAGGGTTTTGGCCGGAATCTTCATCTCTTTAGCCGGTTTTTCTTGTGTATTCCGGCAACCTTTTTGATCCGAAACCTTAGGGCTTTTGCTCCCCATGTCTTGATCTAGCTTCCTATATGGTTTGATTTGGTTTTGGTTGAAGATTGCTAGAGAGAGAAAGCTAGGGTTTAGCTTTAATGGAGGTTGTGTTCTAAATGGAGAAGATGATGGTGGTCGCTATGGGGAACCCAGAATTTGCTAATGGGAGATCGGCTGAACCTTAAAGACTCATATTTTCCGACGATCTTAGCCTCGAACCACATCGAAAAAGGGGGATTCTCTCACCATTTCCTTTCCATTTCTTATTCAATCGCCATGTTAGCTAACTTTAGTGTGTCGATTATATGAGATGAAATGTGATGAATTCGTGATTATCTATGTGATGATTTAATGTTTTGATAATAAATTGATGTTCTCTTATTTCGATTACTTGTTTAATTTGTTTTCATGTGTCTTATCAAGTACTTCGCATAGTTAATCGATTAGGCAATGTGATCGACGATTCGGTTTTATTCGTTTAGGAAGTTTATTTGACTAAGTATTATCTCCGGACATACGTAGTGCTTATGAACATCCTCCTTAGGAATCGAGACTAGGTTTGTATCAATCCATTCGATTAGACCGTACATAGTTGTAGGTTCACCACAACGGATTCCCGGACCTCGACACTTCTCTCACTCGTTGTTCCCGACTCTTGTTCCTTCGACTTTTCTCTCGAATCTCTCTCGCCCTCTTACATTGATATTTAGTTTGTTTTACTTGTTTTATTCTCTTATTGCTTATGCGTTTAAAAACCTCTCATTATCTTCGTTTATTCTCGCTTTTGTCTAACTAAGCCTTTGATATCTAAACCGACGAATAAGACCATTCGATATCCAAGCTACATTCCTATCCTTGGATCGATCCCGGCTTTGCCGGATTACTACTTGATACCTCCGCTTGGGTTTGCAACCTTTTCGGGTGCATCAGCCATGTGGATGCGAGCTTCCAAACGGACAGAGATGATTTCCGATCGCAGTCGGGTTATGTCTTTTGTCTAAACGGAGGAGCAGTAAGCTGGAAGAGCTCAAAGCAGACTACTGTAGCAGACTCTACCACAGAAGCAGAATACCTTGCCGCTTCGGAAGCAGCTAAGGAAGGAGTTTGGATAAAGAAGTTTATCTCCGAACTTGGTGTAGTTCCTAGCATAGAAAATGGGGTTACTCTATATTGTGACAACAATGGAGCTATCGCCCAGGCTAAGGAACCAAGGGCACACCAGAAATCTAAACATATCCTAAGGAAGTACCACGTGATTAGGGAAATCACTGAGCGAAAGGATGTGGTCATTTGCAAAGTCGATACGGACGACAACGTTGCCGATCCGTTAACTAAACCACTGCCTCAGCCCAAGTATGAGAGTCATAGGAGGGGCATAGGTATAAAGCGCATCGATGAATGGCTTTAAGTTGTAATTGGATTAATGAAATGAGTTTCATGTAATCAATTAGCTACATTCAATAAAAGAAATAAATAAATTATTTCTGTCATTAAATAATAGTTTAGTGTTTAATTGACAGTCCAAACATAATGAAGCATTCCAGGTAGGTTTATCAGATACGTGATCTGGTAAATGGAACCCTACTAAGTGAACATGGAATAGATTCATTATTCAGTCCCTAGTCCAGGTCATTGCATGGACAACAATGACTCAAGAAGACTAGCATGGGAATTGACTGATAGCGCAGTTCCATGGGCTATAGGAATATGGTATTTAAGTCAATTACATGAGTGTATGATTGGGGAATCTACACTGGATAACCCAAAGATGAGAGTTTTTCAAGGAGTTGAAAAACGTCACAAACTCTCATAGGCAAGATTGGAGAGATTCCGTAAACATGAGTGCTCCACTCATCTTATGTAAGGAATGTCGAACTTTGGTACTGTCAAACGCCGCGCCGTAAAAGGAGGTTATAAAGGCAGCATACTGGGGGAGACAGGATAGACATGAAGTTAAGTGGGAGTACAAGACTGGATGATGTCCTCCTATTAAGTTAGGAATAAGTATCTCCGGGCCACTTGAGGAGAAGCAACTGGAAAATGTGTGGCCGCACTCAAATGGATTAAGAGTTAATCATTTGATTTGACAGTTGTTCTCTGGATCAAGAAAGTCTGAACGGTGTGACGTATCAGATGGGATACTAAGCAACATGGGAATCGAGCATTGCACTTGTTCTAAGTACAAGTGGGAGACTGAAGGATTTATCCGTTCGGTCTGAAGGAGATGTCCTTCCGAAGGAGTGTCCTTCGACCAAGGTGGCAATGTGATCAATTTGTCAGTTAGGATAACGATGACCACACGTAAAGATCATCCAGTCCGGTCCAATTAGGGGTCGTAATGCTTTGCTAGAAGCCAACTACGATCGTCGGATCAAGGAGTTGATTCGAGGCTAACATAGACCGGATCCTACAACGGGTTACACATAAGAGTGGTAGCTTGATCGGAGAGATTTGACTAGACCGGAACTGGCTAAAGTTGGATGGGATTCAACTGGAAAGGCCGAAAGGGTCCGAATGGAGATTCGGGACAAGATAGAAGGAAGGCTCTTTGGGCCGGCCATGAGATGGCCGACCAGAGTAAGTGGGCCGGCCACATAAGGCCCATAGTGGGCTGCCCTGGCCGGCCACACTTAAAGGGATTATCAAAATACCCCAAAAAGGGTATTTTGGTAATTATCTTTTCTGTGACCCAGAAAATAGAAAACCTAATCTGAATGAGATTCTAATTAGGGTTTGTCTATATATTGGGTCAGTTGAGAACAGAAAAGGTGTGGATTTTTCTCTAAGGAAAAATATACAGCTCTCTCTCTCTCTGAATATACAGCTATTGGAGAGAGAGGAATATGGAGAAAAAGTTCCCATTCTATCAATCTAGTCAAGAAGAAGAGTTCTTCTCAACCTTCTAGTAAGTCCTAGCAGTCTGAAAGGAAGGGAGATCAAGTCTATTCACTCGGTGTCTCAAGTAGAGGAGCTACAGTTGGAGCTCTCGATCTTTGCATGCGATTGGAATGGTTCGAGGGAAAAACGCGTTAAGGTATTTATCCCTCTCTAGTTCATTGATTAGTTTATGCATGTCGATCCTGGGCAATCTAGTGTTAAACATGAGATGTTTGAGATTCCGCTTACAACACTAGTTAGTGTATAGGATACACAAAACCCTACAAACACAAGTTCATTCTTGTGGACCACATTCTTCTAGTTTGAGAAGTAAGTTACCAACTTGAGGTTGGCTTGCCTCATGCTCATATGTTAAGGGCTCGTGTTGTATTGTGCTCGTATTGCACGGAGCCCGTTTTTGGGAGGTATCCATGATTTATTGAGAGGTTTAAGTCGATGCAAACACGGATGCTAAGTGAAGCTATCTCGTGGACCTGAAAATTGGTTATACTACTTCAAAAGGGAAGTTGTATTGTTTGAATCTCTTCAACTGTGTAACAGTTTGACTTTAGTGGTGTTGACATGGAAGGTGTAACACAATAGACTATGTTATTGTCTGTCTTCTGTTCGATACTTGGTTTTGCTGTTGAATTGGTCTATTTAGACCTTACGTAATTGGAAATCTACTAGCTGGGTTCTGACCCAGCCTACTATTTTTTTCAAGTGACAGAGACTGGGGATTTCCACCAGTTTGATCTCAATTCGTCAGCTCAGAGTTTCTTTCGTAGCTTTTCCTTTCGAGATAAGGTAGTTGTTTGGATTTCTTTTCTCCGATTCGTAGTATTTCCTTTCGGACTCATTTGCCATTGATGTAATCGGACACTCCAAGGATTATTATTTAATATATTCTTCATTACTTTGATTTGTGATTTCTTATGAGCTCCATAATACATTTTATTGCCTTTTATTTGGCTTTCATGTTTATTACATTATGATTCCGTGGCGGGATGCCCTATATCTTGGTTTTCATGGCGGCCGACGTGGAAACTAGGACTTGGGGCGTTACACTGCAGATGTTAGGCAACTTATTTATAAAAATGTAACTAATTAAGGAGAAAATCTTAATGATTTGTCTTTTCTAAAAATATAATTAATAAAGGAGAAAATCCCAATGATTCTGTTTTAGATAAGAAAAATCTATTTGATTTTGTTTTTGAAAAGATTTTCTCACTTTCACTAACATTCCTTAGACTTCAATCCTATAAATTACCCCATAAGATAAAAGCTTAAGCAAAACAAAAAATTAAGAATTAAATTTTATTAGAGTAAGATGTCGACTGAAATGAGAAATACAGTTGTGATGTTTCTGGTTGTATTTGTTGTGATGGCAATGTTTATTCAACAAACTTCAGCCCAGGATCGAGCCGAATGTGTCGGCCAGTGCCTCAAGCAATGTAGTGGTATCACTGGTGATGGTATATATCTCCTCGTTCCTCTATTCATTTTCAAGACCAATTTCTTTTCTTTTTTTTAAATGGCATAATATATCTATTCGATGTACGAATGTTTTAAAGACACCCATAAGGGTTAAAGGCGCCTTCTTCCGCAGTAAACTCCTCTTTAAATTAGCGGAGGGGCCTTCAACACTTAATAAGACATCCCTTTGCTGCATACTTAGATATTTTATTTTATAATGGGTATGTCTGGTCTCTCGAATAGACAAACCTAGAATTTTTCTCTGTATAATAATAAAAAGTAAAAACAAAAAAAATCATGTTTACCACCCATGTATATTGTTATTACTAACTTCATGTCGTCTAAACTGGTGTTTTTTTTTTTTTGCAGAGAAATATACTTGTCTTACTGAATGCTATCAAAAATGTCCGTCGGTGGCTAGAGTTTTAATTTCATCAATAAAAGGGGAATAGTTTCTCATATTCGACTATAAATGAAGTTGTATAATTGTCAATAAGATGGGTTATAATGTTACTTGACAATTTATGGAAATAATAAAATACTTCCTTTATGAAAGTTATTATCTCTTCTAGAATTTATTACGAAATAGAAATTTCAAATATGCATCATAGCGCCTAAATACTTGATTCATCAATGAAAGAGGAATAGTTCCTAATTTTTTGAACAAAAAAAATTGGTACTACTTTCAATAAGATGGGTGATAATGTTACACTTATTATTCTTTTGTTTGTTTTAACAGTGGAATTGAATTTCTTACCAAGATGTGCAGTCCTAATTTTATTCAAATGAATTTCGAATTTTTGAGTCTAAGGTCCAAAAAAAGGGGTTGTAATTAATCATATATCTGAAGGAGATGACCTTCGACCAAAGATGCTATAGAACAATTGATGAAGAAGATCATTAAGTTTGGACGATTTAGGGATCGTAATGTTTAGCTAGAAATCAATTACGATCGTCGAATTACAGGGTAATCCGCGGTTAACTTTGGTCGGATCTTACGTCGCGTTATGTGAGGGTAGGAAATCGCGAGTCAAGAAGTCAGTTGGACCGAGTCGTTGACCGAACGTCGAACCTCCACCTGTTAATATTTTTGTGGGCACCGACGACGTCTTTGGGCTTAACCTGTGACAAAAGAGACACGAACACACGTGACCGTAAGTCCCTTAGGACACCGGGATGGTGCCGACCTAAGGGGGCTCCGACGGCCAAGTCAATAAGCTTGCAAGAGAAGTAATGTATACGTGGATATTAACCTGTGAACGTTACCGTTGGTTGGATAATGATCGGAGTTTAACCACGACTCGTAGAGTGTCCGAGCTCGCTCTCTACGGATTGACTAACTTGTTGGAGAGAGGGTGTGTCACAGTACTCCTCGTGGATGAGACAACTCTGTTGAGATAAAGTAGTTTGTTTACTTCGTCAGGAGAGAGAGAGAGAGAGAGAGAGACATGGCGTCATCCCTTTATGAGTGGTCGTCGGGATAAATAAAGATAGGTTGTCCTTCTCTGAATGTAGGTCGACCTCCTTTGATGAGTAGTCGTACGAGAGATAAAGATAGGTCGTCCTCCTTTGATTGTAGGTCGACCTCCTTTGATGAGTAGTCGTAGGAGAGATAAAGATAGGTCGTCCTCCTTTGAATGTAGGCCGACCTCCTTTAATGAGTGATCGTTAGGAGAGGGAAATATGTGTCGACCTCCTTTTGATCAGTCGTATGTGGTTTAATGGATATTTGATTAGTCGATCACAGAGTAGGAATAGGACGATGACTAGTGGTAGAAGTGTCGTAGACACCTGGTTGATTCCTCTGTGGAGAGAGAAAGTGGTGTTGAGTATTCGATGATCGAGTGTTTTAGTGTGAAGTTTGATGACTAGTAGTCGATGTATTCACTCAGAACCTGATGATCTTGGAGTGCTTGAGAGCGATGTTAGTGGAATATGGGGTATGTTCGGCGATGACCAGATGATCTGCGTCATTCTTGGTTATATCATTTTATAGTGTCTTGGGTCGACCGTTACCCAATGATGAGTTGTCATCTTTAATGGTGGTAACGCATGGGTTGTCACCATTAATATAAACTTCGTAACCCCCTAATGGATATATCCGGGATATTGTCATCTTGAATGACTGTAACGTCTCTCTAACGGATATACGATAGGAGGTCCATTGAGGAGTTGAAGGCGGACGGACCTCTTTATCCAGGGTTGGATGTGCTTTCGTACTTAGGTCTGCTGAGAAGGTGAGGGCAGACCTCTTCTTCCAGGACTGGAAATGGTTACGTATTTCAACCTGGTGAGGAGGGGAGGGCGGACCTCTTCTTCCAGGGCTAAAAGTGCTTATTTACTTTGGCGTTGCTTCAGGGTGTCCGAAGATAAATGGGTAGGGCCCATTAGCCATTAGTTCATGGTCTTGGTCACCGATTAAGCCCATTAATCGTGAATTTCTTGGGGCACTCTGTGCGTATTTTTGCCCATACGCGTTACACCAAAGAATGGAAATTTGATCAGATGATATGTCTAGAGGGGTGAGACTCATAGATATTTCCCTAAGGCCAAAGAAGTTTGGGCAAAGATAGTACAAAAAGCTCGAAAAAGGAATTTGGGTCGGACAACTAAAAGAAGGTTTTTGGCCCAAAAACGGGTCGGCCTTAGTTGGTCGGGTGCCCTTATAGGGCCGGCAGATCTGGAGACTCCAGGATACTAGTGTTAGACGTTAGATGTCTGAGATTCCGCTAACAAGACTAGGAGACTCCATAACCAACAATATCCACTCCTAAATCAATAAACGTTATAATACCAAAATTCAAAAAGTGTAATTTTTGGTGGACCCCATGCTTCAAGCCATTTATTTTTTCTCATTATTATCCTTTTCTAAATATATTTTAACTTATAGTAAACCAGTGGTTTCATGAGGTTGAGTTAATAAATAGTTTGTCAATATTTATTTCCAAAATTTATATTAGTCAAAACTAACATACCAAATCAGTCGTTCTTGTCATAAAAATGAGATTCCTTTATCTCTCTCTATGTTTTTACAACTTCATGAAAGTAGGACTTTGTGATTTGCTTTTTATCTCTCTTTGTTCTCAACGTTTCTATCTCTACAAACTATTTTATCTTGAAAATTATTATGAAAATTGTATATATGTTGATTGAAGTTGGAATCTTCTTAAAACATTAATTTAATTCTAATAATATACTTGAATGGAACACTTTTTATCACTTTTTCGTAAGAAAATAAATTAAATTTTCCATCACTATAATCTAGTTTTCATAGAAAAAACATTATGTAAGTTGATATTTATTTTTCTAACATTTTCAGTATTTTTCTAACATTCTACTGATTCTATTAGCATAATATGTGTGGCACATGTTTTGAATTAGTTAGATACGGTGAATAAATTTCATTATATATCTAGCATCTTATTGGTTCTAACAACATTCTTAGATATAATAGAATTTTAAAAAAATTTCTAGCATTTTATTTATTCCAAAAGCACAATTATATACTTACACTCAAAAATACTTTTAAGTTAAAAAAACTTATTACATTATGTTAACCAAATTTTTAACATTTCTTTAGCATTTCCTTGATTCTCATGTATTACTTAAATTAGGAGACTAACATTTTAAACATTTTTCTAGAATTTTCTTCAT
The DNA here is from genome assembly GCF_041429995.1 of Eschscholzia californica. Taxonomy (NCBI): domain Eukaryota; kingdom Viridiplantae; phylum Streptophyta; class Magnoliopsida; order Ranunculales; family Papaveraceae; genus Eschscholzia; species Eschscholzia californica. The sequence goes on from NW_028238198.1 coordinate 44,224,273, forward strand.
TCGTATTATACGTAATGCTTTTACATCTCAATCATTGAATGGGTAATTATTCCATCTTTAAATTAATTTCAGTGATGCAAACTCTTATGACTCTTACCTAAAACGAAAAATAACTAAGCCTGATGCATGGGGTCCAATTTTCACTTATGTAGGTTAAGAGTTTGACTCCACACATTTTGTTCCATAATTGTATATGTTATCGTTGGTTTTAGAGTTAGAGGCTTGAGTTCATCATGCATTTGCTATTTTACGTAATAAACTAGAATAATGTTGATAGTGTCGGAGAAATTTTGTCGGCATCATTATGTTATCTTTATACCATGCGCTAAAACATTATTTTGTTGTTTTGGGTTGTTCTAGGTGTTGTCCGGCCCAAGATGTCGTTGTTGTTTGGTGCGCCTATGTGTGCTCTGTGACAGGCCGCATCCTCTCTACCTTCCCTGGTCATTTATGATGCATTCATAAATACTTTTGAAACTTTCATACAATGAGGAAAGTTTCGTCCCACAAATAAACTAGAAAATAACTGATTTAATCAAAAGTTCTAGAGAAATATTTTTCGAATTAATTCGGACCAATTGTATATTAGTTGAGTTATTATATGATAATCTAAGAAAGAGTTAATGACTTAAGTTGACCCTAACTGCACATGTTAGGCAAGCCTCTTATGAAAGTGTAATTTAAAGAGCACATCTCAATGATTTTGTTTTAAATAAGAAGAGTTAATGACTTAGTTTGGCCCTAACTGCACATGTTAGGCAAGTTATTTTTAAAAATGTAATTAATTAAGGAGAAAATCTTAATGATTTGTCTTTTGTAAAAATGTAATTAATAAAAGAGAAAATCCTAATGATTTTGTTTTAGATAAGGAAAATCTATTTGATTTTGTTTTTTGAAAAATATTTTCTCACTTTCACTAACATTCCTTAGACTTCAATCCTATAAATTACCCCATAAGATAAAAGCTTAAGCAAACAAAAATTTAAGAATCAAATTTTATTAGAGTAAGATGTCGACTGAAATGAGAAATACAATTGTGACGTTTCTGGTTGTATTTGTTGTGATGGCAATGTTTATTCAACAAACTTCAGCCCAGGATCGAGCCGAATGTGTTGGGCAGTGCCTCAAGCAATGTAGTGGCATCACTGGTGATGGTATCTATCTCCTCATCCCTCTATTCATTTTCAAAACCAATTTATTTTCTTTTGTTTGAAATGGCATAATATATGTATTCGATGTACGAATGTCTTAAAGACAGTCATAAGGGTTAAAGGCGCCTTCTTCCGCAGCAAACTTCCCTTTAAATTAACGGAGGGGCCTTCAAAACTTAATAAGACATCTCTTTGCTGAATAGTTAGATATTTTATTTTATAATGGGTATGTCTGGTCTCTCGAATAGACAAACCTAGAATTTTTCTCTGTATAATAATAAAATAAAACAAAAAAAAACATGTCGACCACCCATGTATACTGCTATTACTAACTTCTTGTCGTCTAAATTGGTGATGTTTTTTTCTTTGCAGAAAAATATACTTGTCTTACTGAATGCTATGAAAAATGTCCTTCGGTGGCTAGAGTCTTAGTTTCATCAATAAAAGGAGAATAGTTTCTCATCTTCAACTATAAATGGAGTTGTACTGTTTTCAATAAGATGGGTTATAATGTTACTTAATTTATGGAAATGATAAAGTACTTTCCTTATGAAGTTATTATCTCTTCTAGAATTTATTACGAAATAGAAATTTCAAATATGCATCATAGCGCCTAAACACTTGATTCATCTACGAATGAGGAATAGTTCCTAATTTTTAATAATGAACCAAGTAGTACTATTTCTTTTCAACAAAAAAGAATTAGTACAACTTCCAAAAATAAGGGGTGCAATTAATCATATATCTGAAGGAGATGTCCTTCGACCAAAGACGCAATGCGAGCAATTTGTCGGATAGGACAATTTATGAAGAAGATCCTCAAGTCCGGACGGTTTAAGGATCGTAATATGCTTAGCTAGAAACCAATTACGATCGTCGAATTACGGGGTAATTTGCAGCTAACTTCGACCGGATCCTACATGGGTGATATTACATATAATCATGGGTGACACCCATAGATATCTCCCTAAAACCTAAAGGAAGTTTGGGCTAAGATAATACAAAAGGCCCGAAAAGGGGAATTTGGGTCGGGCAACAAAAAGAAGGTTTTAGGCCCAAAAAGGGGCCAGCTTTGGTTGGCCGAAAAGGGTAGATTTGACCGGCCAGAAGTTAGGGTAACAAGAAATAGAAACTAGTTTCTATTTTTGTGAAAACTCTAAATCTTATTCAAAAGGGATTTTTAGGAAACCTAATTGGAATGGGATCCTAACTTAGGGTTCTATATAAGGTTTTTTAAGACTGGCATAAGGAGTGGAAAATTCTCAAGAAGCTTTCAAGCTCTACAACATCAAGTAGAGAAAGAAATAGAGATAATTCCCAAACTATCTATCTAGTCAAAGAAAAAGTGTTCTTCATCAAACCACCATCGAAGTTCTAGCTAGCAACAAGGTGGGAGAGCAAGTTGATCATTCAGGTGTCTCGAGTAGAGGACCAACAATCTGAGTTCTTGGGCTTCGCATTCTGATTGGAAAGGTCCGAGGGAAAAACTAGCAATTAAGCAGGTAATCACTAAACTAGTTAACTTAATTATAATTATTAGCTCATGCACGAGATCCTGTGATACTAGTGTTGAACATTAAATGTCTGAGATTCCGCTAACAACACTAGGAGACTCCATAACCCCACAGTGATATCAGAGCCTCTTGGACATAGCTAATTTTGACTAAGTTTCTGACCAATCTAAGCTTGATTAGATAGATAGATGGGTGTAAAAGTGTTTTAGGCATCAATTTGTTTAGTTTCAATGTGATTTAAAGTTATTCAAATTGTTTTCAAAGTTGATGATTGAAAAGAGTTTCAAATGATTCGATTTTGATTGATTTCGGTTTTGATAAGAGTTTTCAAAAGGTAGAGATTTTCATAATTTAGAAGTTTCTTGAAAATCAAATTTTGGATTTTAGATGGTTTCTAAAAGACTGGGACAGCAGCTATTGAGAATAGCAAAAGAAAAAAAAAGAAAGAAGGAACTTTAAAAGTTCCTAAAACTGGTCGGCCAGACCAGGAAGCGTCTGGGCCGCGACCAGGGATGCGTCTAGTCCGACGCGACCAGGGACACGTCCCATCCCTTATGGGCCAGAACAAGTCAGGCCCAGGTCAAGGAGCACTTGGCTCGGGCCAGAGCATGCTGGCCCATGGCCGAGACATGATTGGCTCGGGCCAGAGCATGCTGGCCCATGGCCGAGACATGATTGGCTTGTTCCAATGCATGTCTTTAGGTTTGGCCGAGAGAAGCCCATGGGCTTGGGCCGAGATGGTCTCAGACCTTCGCCAAGGCTTGTCCCGGGCCATTCCGAGATAGGTCTCGGGCTAAGGGCTAAGTTTTTCTGGTTTTGACCCCAGTGGGAGTTTTTCCGACGAAAAACCAATTTTTCTCCCGTGTCCACCCAAATATTACCGAAATTATTTTGGGCCACCCGAAGGCCCGAAAAGGGTTTTTCTTGAAATTGATTTGAGAAATCATTAAAAGTTAAACAAATTTTTTTCCGATATTGAGTCAGGCCCTCCGAAGGCCCAAACGGAGTTTTTCTTAAAATTGATTTGGGAAATCATTAAGATAAAACCGAAACGCACCATTAGTCGAATTCTTTGAATATAGACTTAAGGTCCGTTTGTGACATAGAGATGTCGAAGAAAGTATCTCCCAGATAATCATGCATATAATAATTTTATTTTCGAGTTTTATACGATCTGCGAATCGTTAGTCTTGTAATTAGAGTTTAGGGTCTATGAGTCCATTAAGAAGCTAAAGGATGGGATCTTGATTCAACTCGGAGAATTCAATGGAGGTTCGAGGATGGCGATTCAGGCAAACTAAGGCGAAAACAAGAAGAATCCTAAAAAGATTAAATCTTTTAGGACTAGGGGCCATACTAGGATCCATATGTGCTTGATTTACTTTCCCGCGCGCATTTACTTATTTATTTACGTTTTTTTTTTGTCATGGATGGTAAGGTTAAATAGTTCACTAAAACGCATACTAGACAAACCGTAATAGTCCGTAAAAGTAATTTTGAGAAAAATGTCTACCCGAACTAAGACACCCTTTAATCCCTTGATCAGGGAAGGTGGGTATGCCTCCGCGGGGTACCTCATTTATCTTGGGACAATGCGGGTAGATATATGGCAGAGGTTTACATTTCTAAATGCTCTTTCTCAACGAGATCAGCAAAAAAGTTTTGGATACTCGAAGAAAAATGATGGATTAGGCATTCATTAATGCAATCTATCAACCAAGAGTCATAAAAGTATGATCAGTGAAGGGTCCACTCACCCAAGACAATGGGGTTCAGGGCGGGGCCCTAGTCCCTTAATTCCGAATAAATGGGATCTTGGAATCACGTTATTCAAATAGGGACGGTTTTATATTGAATAACGTGGAAAAACAGAATTTTTCCAAAACGACAACAAGTTTAAAACTTTGCAATTCTTTATTGTAGTTTTAATGAGATATTAGAAATTTAATTTTCTAACCTTCGTTCAATCCTTGAGAAGGAGTTGAATGAAAGTAACTTTCTATATTGGAAAAGGAATTCGAGAATGGTTCTCTTTAAAAGAGTAATGGATGCTAGCATGCCCATTAAGACAAACTAAGGAAGAAGTTCCTGCAGAAGTCACTAATGGAGAGGTACGAGACCTCTAAGGCAATCTGAAGGTCATCTTAAGTAAGAACCGAAAGGTTTCATATTTTCAATATGACTTATCTGTTCGATAACTTGAAACGACTCGGATTTCCCTTATTAAGAGATGACAACATATTTCGTCTATCACCCAGTTTAGTACCGATTGAACCAAGATATATAAGACCTTAGATGAGTCACTCAGATTTTTGTGAACAACTGAGAAGAACACACGGGAACATCGAATCTAAGAAAAGGTCTTGAGATTCAGGGCAAGGAATCTGGCAAAGAGGTCTTGAGATTCTTAAGGGCAAAGGGTCAGTCAAGAGAGACAAACAATTAATCAAGAACGACAAATCGATTGTCAAGTCCATGATCAAGATTGTTCCTCATTACTATAAATGTTTCTAAAACAATGGCTAGACCATATAAAAGGAAACTACCCTTGGCATCTAGAGGACAAAAGGAATGGAATTGTGAATTCCTGTTCCAGTATCCTTGTTAACTAAGTTAAGAAAGTATCGTAGAATTCCTTCATCATGTATTTAAGACCAGATGTGCGGCTCAGTGGGAGCTCAAGGGAAATACATACTTGACTAAAAGAAAAGATCCAAGAGGGAGCAGAAGCTATATTGGTAGGGATGTTGAAAGGAATCAAAGTCTTCTTTTAGACACTGATCTAGTTTAGAACTTAATAGTGAATACTACGTTCTTCTAGAAACTTCAAATGTTTTAAACCAGTGGTGATTAACTAGAGGTTCTTGGAGAACCAAGATCGTTAACATTAATACTAACGGCTAAAATCAAAAGATTCAACCCATCAACTCTAGCATTGTCGTCTGGATCTAGTTGACATAAGATACATGAAGAAGCTCCAAAATAAAGAACTTCTGAGTCTAAATGATTTGGTATCATAGGACACATGTGGATATTGTCTTCAAAGAACAAACGACAAAGCCACCCTTTTCAGAATGGCATAGAGACTAGTAAAGTATTGGGACTCATACTTGGTTATGCAGCATATAAGTTTACTTGCAGAAGCTAATCGGAGTTACTTCAATGCCTACCCTGACAACTTCATGAAGTACGTAAACGTACAAGTCATAAAGTGTAAGTCAAAATATTTGAAAAGTTCAAGCAAAGTACAAACCGAAGTAAATAATTACCTTGACAAAAAATATTAGCCATCAAAAGAGTTGAGAAATGAAAATTTCAAACAAAGTTTAAACAAAGTACAAACCGAAGTGAAAATTTGAGTCAAGAATTTGATAACCATCAAAAGAGTTGAGAAATGGATTCTCAACTCAATCCATGGAACACATCGGATGGATGGCGGGTCTAGTGGAAGTAATCGAACACTGCTATGCATGATTCAATCAATGATGGGTTTAAGCCAGTCTTCCGAATATTTTGGGTATATTCTAGAAACGGTCGGTTTCTCACGTAACCTACTCCGTCTAAATCTAAAGCCATGTAAAGGGTTTACAAAGGCACAAAATTAGCTAGTCTGACGCAATTTCTTTACAAGAAATTTGGGTTTTTCCACAACCGATCAGAGAACAAGTTGTTGTTGCTCGTGATGGTATCCTCCTAACAATTAGAAATAATTGGTAGAGGATAAGTGGGAGAAAAGTACAAGTCGAATTAATTCGACCATGAGAAAAGTCATGAGGAACAGTCATGAGAAAAGTACAGGTCGAATAAGTTCGACCAAGAGCAACAAAACTGTTAAGAAAAGTTAATCGCGGTTCATAAAGGAAGAGGAATAAAAGGTAAAGTTAGATAAACTCTAAATACCTACCGCACAAAATGAATTAAAATTCGCAAGAGAACTCTCAAGTAGTCGAAAGTTGCTCACAAGGAAATATCTCAAAGGTTGAGAGGAGTTCAAGTGTTGTTCATAAGCCCTTAAGGTCATAATAGCTTATCTAACAAGTTCAGAAGAGTGAAATCTTACTGATAAAAGATAAAAGCCATGCATAGACCTACGCAGAGATGGAAACCAACTCTGAAAATTGGTTGGGAGCCAATAATTCATGGAATCCATATCTCATCTAGTTTTGGAACTTGATAATTTGGTCAATGGAGTAAAACCCATTGGACGGAAATTAGTTTTCAAAAGGGAGAAAACTGTGAAGGATGGAAACATTAGTGTTTCAGAAAACTAGACAAGGGGGTAAAGATCACAAATTCATGCGATGAACGAGATCTTCACATCAGTCTAAGTTTAAGTACATACTAACATAAGGAAATAAATAACCGTCTTTCATAATGAATTTATGGAAGTAATAGGTTAACGACTTTAGAAGTTAGTAAATACGCATGCTTCGGAAATCCATCGATGGATTGAAGCAAGCAAGAGTTGGAGTCTTCGATTCAACGAGGTAATCAAAGTTGTTTGATTCCTGAAATGAATGAAGAGAATCTTGAATCTCGGGATTTCAAGAAGGTGAGTGGGAGTGACACGTTTTCAGGTCCAGTATGCAGTTTAGATACCAAGAATGAGAACAACATAGAGATGTTGAAATCAGTTGGGAACTGACTCAGTAAAGGACCATAAAGTATGAAATGCTCTTGAGCATCAAAGGTTTACGAGTATAGATCGAAGGATGATAGTGTAGGGTTATGACCTCTTCCACTAGTGTTGTATGCGGATAACTTGACATCTAATGTGAAACACTAGTATTCCTAGGATCTCATGCATAAGCAATAATAATGAACTAGGTAAAACTATTGCATATATACCTTTAGCGCTAGTTTTCCCTCGAACCTTTCCAATCGCTATTGAGAAGACCAAGAGCTTTAATTGTAGCTCCTGTACTTGGGACACCGAGCAATCACCTTGATCTTCCACCTTGTTTATTAGCTAGAATAATAGTTGTGGTTAGATGAAGAACTCCTTCTTCGTTAATTAGATAGATAGTTACGAGAATTAGCTCACTTTCTCTTTTCTACTTGATGTGGTAAAGTAAGAACGTTTTATGAGAAATTCCATACCTTATTCAATACCCTAAGGTTTTGTTTGATATCAGGGAAATTATTCCATGAGTATAAAAGAGTTCCATGGAAAGTCTTCCACGGAATTTATTCCATCGAAATAAAAGTTATTTCGTTTGGTAGTTATTTATTATCTTACGGAATTTCAAACTCTGTTATTTGGTTGACAACCAGGGACAAAAACTAAAACTAAAGACCAAGGGGGGCCAATTAAAAGGGGGGATTGGGTTGGAGGTCCAAAACGAGGCCCAAAATGGGATTCCCATCCACGGTTGCCCATAAATGAAAGGGAGGTCCAATGTGTCAGTTTGGGTTTTAAAATTACGCAAAGAGGCTCCAAAATTTTCGTATTTACGACCCGTGCCATCCAAATTAAACCAGGATTTGGCGAAAATTTAAGCGGGATTTCTGACGCATGGAGGGAAGGAAGTGACCGTTTGCAGCAAACGTCTCTTCCACATTAACTTCATCCCACGCCTCTTCCATCCTAGCCATTTTGCTCCTTCTCAAGAAAAGATCCAAAATTCAAAATCCTTCACCTTCATCTTCCTCCTTCTCAATAACAGTTCTCAAGAAAAGATCCAAAATCCTTCAACTTCTACTTCTCAATAACAGCTAATGCTATTAAGTTGAAGAAGAGGAAAAGTAAACAACAAAATCTACAAGATTTGAAGCAAAAAGACCAAGAAATAGTAGGTTTTACTTCTATCTCATCCCCTTAAACTTCCTTCTGCACAAAAACCTTGTGAATGATCTTTCATTTTTTATACAAGTTTGTTTCATACAAGTTTTTAGAAACCCTAAAATTTGTGAAACCCTAAAATTTGTGACGCAGATATGGTGAATGATCTTTCATTTTTTGACGCAAGTGTTTAGAAACGCTAAAAGTTTTTAGAAATAATCTCTTATTGTTTGTTTGATACAAGTTTTTAGAAACCCTAAAATTTGTGAATGATCTTTCATTTTTTGACACAGATATGGTGAAAACTAAGAATACAACGAAGAAATCAAAGAGTGTCACAATCAAAGAACCAACATCCACGACAGCAATATCAGAAAAGGAAAAGAACCCTACACAAGAAATTCTGGCTAGAAGAACAAGTCCAAGAAAGAAGAAGGTATGTAACTGAAAAAAAAATAATTTGTTTTGTTCCTGGTAAATAAATAAATTTCTGGTAAATGTTTTTGTCTCTTGAAAATATTTTATTGAACTGGAATTATTTTGTCCCAAGTTATTTGGATTTGTCTAGTGTTAATGGGAAATAATATTTTGTACAGTAAATTGTTTTGTTCCTGGAAAATAATTTTGTTTACTATAAAATGTTTTGTTTCTTGAAAAGATTTTATTGTACTGAATTTATTTTGTTCCAAGTGATAAGGATTTGTCTAGTGTTAATGGGAAATAATATTTTGTACAGTAAATTGTTTTGTTCCTGGTAAATAATTTTGTTCACTGTAAAATGTTTTGTTCATGGTAAATATAAATGTTTCCTGGATTTTTTTGTTCCTGGTAAAGATGACCATGCACTTCAAGTGTTTGTTGTAATGTGTGACATAACTAAATTCCCGGTTGGTAAATTTTGTACAGGTCGAACCTGCTGAGACCATTGAAGTAAAAGAGCATGCAAAAGGCAAGAGAAAAGCTCCAGCAGAAAGAGAAGAAAGCAGTAAAAAAAAAAGAAGGCAAAGAAATCAAAAAGTGAAGTGGGAAGCTCAAGTGAACGGAAAAATCGACCAGCCAACCTTGCAGCAATGTTGTCAAAGGCTTATAAGTATGCCCTTCTTAATACATGGAGACAATTGAAGACTACTTATCCAAAGATGTCGACTAGACAAAAAGAGTTGTTAGGAACTACTCCATTCAAAAATTTGGTGATGGCTTTTGTTGAAGACAAAATAGATTGGGACAACATAAACGAACTCAACAAGGCAATCTTTGAAATACTCTGCCTTTATTCTAGTTCGACAGAAAGGTTTACATTGGCGAGGAAAGAAATGCAAGTGAAACCTGAAGATGTGGCCCTAATTCTAGGTATGCCATTGTCAAGAGAGGTGAGAGAAATTTTCCCTAAAAATAGAGCACTAAAGCAGTCAGAAATAGATTTCTGTATGAAGTACTTCGGTGAGATCCCTGGTTCGGTATCATGCATACAAATATCCAATGCCCAGAGAATTGCTGTCAACGGAGAGGAAGATGACATGGATGTGATCAGGCTGATCATCATGTCTATTTCTGCAAATGTTTTATTTGCTCCGCTAACAGGTTACGCGGTTCCAGTGCGTATTCTATTGAACTTGCAATCAATGGAATCAATTCAAAGTTTGTGTTGGCCAACGGCAGTGCACTCATACGTGATCGATTGAATCAATTAGTACCCCAACGACCCACCGGAAGCTTCAGGGTGCCTTGTATTACTCCCTGTGAGTATGTTTTTTTTCATTTAAATTCATACTTAACATTCATGTGTCTCATACTCTATGTTTTTTATAGCTGTGGTTTTGCGAGCATACTCTATGTTTTGATCGAGAAGAGAGGTTTAGGGATGAGGTGCCTAGAATTGTGAGATGGTCTTTGACGAATATAGATGATACATTTGACCAGAAGCTTGCAACTCTGACTGCAGAACAGGTATACGTTTGTACTTACTCTTTCAGTGTTAATGGGAAATTGTTTTGTTCTGGTAAATAAAAAATGATCCTTTAAATTGTTTTCTTGTTGGTAAATAAAAATATTTCCTAGCAATTGTTTGGTTCCTGGTAAATAAATTTGTTTATTGTACATTAAATCAGGTTAGTCAATCATTTGTGTACCCACCAAATGATCAAGAAACAAAGTTGCTGTCAACCCCAAAGAACACAGCAGTGGTAAATGAATTGCTTCTCAAGATTGAACAACTACAAAAAGAAAATGCGAACTTCAAGCAAAACTGTTGGAAGCGTGCGAGGATAGGGATGATTCTTACAAAGCGTATTCAGCACTCCTTTAAAGCTTGTTAGTTCCTGTAGAAGAACAGGTTAGATGAGAAGATGGCCTAATCAAGGTTGCGGATAACGTGGAGGAGCTAAAAGCATAGAAGCGTAAGGGAAAGAGTAAGAATGAAGATCCAAAAGATGGGGAGAAAGAGAAAGAGGAGAAAGAGGAGAAAGATAAAGATGAGAAAGATGAGGGTGAAAAAGGGTATAGAAAAAGATGATGATGAGGGAGAAGAAGATAATGAGGGAGAAGAAGATGATGAGGGAGAAGAAAGTGAGGAAGAGGGTATAGAAAAAGATGATGAGGAAGATGATGATGAGGAACAAGATGATGACAGTGACGAAGATGATAAGGAGAAAGATGGAAGCGAGGATGGAAGTGGCAAAGAGGAGAAAGATGAGGGGAAACAAAAGAAAAAATATCAGACTAGTAAGTATCAACTTGAAGACAGTGACGAAGATGATAAGGAGAAAGATGGAAGTGAGAAAGATAGCGATGGGAAAGAGGATGGTAAATGAAATAGTTTTCTTTTTTATTTTATATTCTCAGGAAATATTATTCTTTTTCAGTTTTATTTGTTATTCTGAGAAAGTCTAATAAGTATGGTAAATGAAATTATTTTTTCTTTACAATCAATGATAATTTAGACAAGCTGAATGATGAAGGCGATGAGGGAGAGGAAGCAAAGAAAGGCAAGCTGAAGGATGAAGGCGATGCTGAGATGGATGATGAGGATGATGTTGGAATCAATTTGTCAAGTGACGAGCCAGGGTGGGTGGATGATACTATTGAAAAAGAGATGCCTTACAAGAGAGGTAATGTTGACAAATTATGTGGTGAAATAATTAAAGTTTCCGAGTTTGTTAAAACATTATTTTTCTGAATATACATTATTTGACAAAGAGTATGAAGGATGATACCAATGATTTCCCAAGTTTTGATCTTAACTTTAGGACGCAAATTATTGTATGGACTCCACCACCACATCCGGACATGGAGAAGAAGGAAGATGAGGTTTGTAAAACAGCTGAACATAATTTCTTCAATATTGCAGAAATAGGGAGAGCATCGGCGGAACAAGTATCCAAAAACATGGATCGTGTTGGACCAAGTACAAAAATTAAATCACCGCACGTCAGCCCCCCAAAACGAGTAGTATCGAAGAAACGCAAAGGGTCGATAACAAAGACTAAGCCAACATCTCTTATCAAAAGGGTAAAGGATAATCCCAGAACACGAAAACAAACATCCAAAGCAGCTGCCATTACATTCCCTGTGATTAATATAGAGTCGATAACAATGATGAAAGAAGTGAAAGAAAAAATAAGTAACTGGAAAAATGGAGGGTTATGGCCCTACGTGCAAGAGAAAGAAAAAGCACTACTACTAGAATTCATGACATATGGGTGGACAAGGTAAATAACTCAGTGTCTGGTAAATAATTAAATGTCTGGTAAACAAAAAATGACTGGTAAATAATTTGTGTAGTAAATGTATATCTTTCTGGAAAATAATTGTGTGGCTGGTGAAATGTATGTTACTTTGTACAGCCTCGACGTGTGGAACAAGGACAAAGAACATTACCTGAAAGCGAAAGATTTAGATGAACTTATGATGAATCGGGGATGTGACTCGCAAATCATAGACTGGTTTGAGGACCACCTGGCACAGGACGCCAGAGACGTGAACAAAGAAGTTATTTTCCTATCTTCATTGCTTTTTGTAAGATTCCTTGTCAAACATATAATTCATTTTTAGATGGTGTTGAGTAAATAGTAGTCTAAATTATATAACGATTTGCAGACCTTGATCAAACAAGAGTGGAATCAGACAAGTATTGAGTTCAATTTAAATCAGCGGCTGGAAGCGCAATACATCAAAGATCATACTACAACGTTGTGCGCGCCACTAAATACTCCGTACACAGATGACTCATTCGAGGGTCATCACTGGACTCTGCTTGTCTATGAATTCGAAAGAATGAATGGAAACACTACAACTCTTTGCACCGTGACACTAACCTGGCTAACCAATGCAACAATAATGCAAAGAAATTTGCATCGCAGCTGGCAGAAACATTGATATAGATGAAGTGCGCATGCAAACGATGTGGGGCTTACGCTAAAGAAAGGATGACGAAAAAGATAACCTATGTAAAGGAGGTTGATTGCCCTCAGCAAGGGGATAGGTGAGTCTAAAATTTGCTTCCTTACTTTAGTAGTTAATAAGTTTCTTTGAACCAACTGCATCTTTTTTGAATCAAACAGTCTGGACTGTGGCCTCTACGTAATGCTCTAGTTAGAGGATATCTTCAACATAAGCAACCAGTCCAATTTGCCGGGGTGCTGCTCGCAGCTGGAAACTTATGCAGACAAAGCAAAAAGAAAGAGGGTAGAAGTAACATTCAATATTTTAGATGAATCAAAGGAGGTATGGAGAAGGATGATAGCGGAAGCGTCCTAAATAGTTGTTTATGTGAAACTTATGGTTGTGTTTTTTAAGTTTTACTAAGTACTGGAAAAAACTTGGAAATTTTTGTTAGTGTGAAATTTTTTAAGTTTTACTAAGTTTTACTAAGTACTGGAAATTTCTTCCACTGGAAATTTTTGTTAGTCAAAAATATGTTCGCACTGGAAAAAACTTGGAAATTTTCCATAAAAAATACCGGGAAACAAAGAATTTCCGGTAAATAAAATAATTTACTGGACAAAACTTAGAAAATAATATTCTAAAACCCGGGGAAACTTAAACTTTCCGGTAAATAAAAATATGTACTGGACATAACTTAGCAAAAAATATTCTAAATCACGGGAAAACAAATAATTACTGGTAACTAAATTAATTGACTGGACAAAACTTAGAAAAAAGTATTCTAAAATCCGGGAAAAACTAAACTTTCCGGTAAATAAAAATATGTACTAGACAAAACATAGAAATTTTCCCTGAAAAATCCCGGGAAAACAAACAATTTCCGGTAAATAAAATAATGTACTAGACAAAACTTAGAAAAAATTATACTAGAAAAAACTTAGAAACAAAGGAAAAAAATACCGGCAAAACAAATAATTTCCGGTAAATAAAATAATTTACTGGACAAAACTTAGAAAAAAGTATTCTAAAATCCGGGAAAACTTAATCTTTCCGGTAAATAATAATATGTACTGGACATAACTTAGAAAAAAAATATTCTAAATCATGGGAAAACTTAAACTTTCCGGTAAATAAAATAATGTACTGGACAAAACTTAGAAATAAAGATTATAAATCCAGGGAAACTTAAATTTTCTGGTAAATAAAATAATGTACTGGACAAAACTAAAAGTTTCATGTAATGCATTAAGTTCGAGCACAATACACATTAACAAAATATAATGTAACACATTAAGTTAAAACACAAATACATTAAGTTTGACAAAAGATACACAAATATCAAAGCAGCACAAGGCTAAAATATGACTCTCTTCAAAAATTTGAAAAGCTCCAACACTGTAAATGCTTTTCAAAATTGTAGAGTGCCCCTAGTTTTTGCTGCTGATATATAAACAGTTTCAATCCCTAAACCGCTTCGTTACACGAAGCACGGTTGTGATAAGAGAGCTTTTTACACCTACCGCATATCCGCTGTCTCTTTTTAAAGTTTCCAGAACTTTCAATTCTTACAAAACGTGGTCTGCCCGGACGTTTCTGGGTTAAAGGAGGAAGTATCTTGCTGGCTTCCTCAAACGTTTTTGGTTGATCAAAGTGGCACAGGGTTTATGGAATGACTATAAGTCTTACAGTATGCATCCGTTGTAACAGCGGGATCAAAAAAGGATGATGAATCACCTCCATGCACTTTAATACACAATATTGCATGCTCACAAGGGATACCTTGGACTTGCCACTTACGACATGTGCATGTAAGAGCCCTAAGGTCAACGGAGTGACTCGGCATGGACATTACTTCATATACAAATTTACCTGATTGTATGCACTTCCCGCTACAAGCAACGTTGAATCTAGCCTGCATTTTTTCGTTGACCTTAGGGCACAAGAAAGAGTCCCAAGTTGCCGACTCAGTTCTTCTTACATTCATCATGTTCATAATTTTAATCCTCAACATATCTAGCATTACGGTTATTGGAAGAACTCTCTCATCCCTTATCCACGAATTGAAGGATTCCGAGAGCGAAGAACATAATAAGCCGTACCTTTTTCCTGGATAGAAAACATCAGCCCAATGTTCCGGATTTACAGAGTGCAAAAATGCATCCACGTCATTGCCACCCATGACTACGAGTTCAGAAGTGTACTTCTGAAAATCCGATATAGTAAGGGCTCTAGCCGCCTTAAACATGAGGGATTGGAAATCGTCCGACTTCTTGGCGCCATTCTTTACACGTACATTCAAATTGTTTCGTAGATGCCAAACGCAGAATGAATGGTGCGCGGTTGGGAAAATGTTCGCAACTGCATTTATAATACCATTGTGCCTGCCCGACATGAAAGTCAAAGACTCACTAATATCAACCATTTTCGCCAAATTACAAAAAAACCATGTCCAGCTTGATCATTTTCTACATCAACGACAGCATAGGCGAGAACAAAAAAACCTGCAAAGTACATGTTATTCGAATTAATTCGCAGTAGGAAGAACAGGAAATTCTTTCATATTTCAGCCTAAATATTTAGGTTAAGAAAAAACAAAAAATCCAGTAAATAAAAATGTGTACCGGACAGAAAAACTTGGTAAAATACATACCATCATCGCCATTCTTCGCTACAGCTGCAAGAATGCATCCATTGTATTTCGTTTTCCAAAAAGTACCATCAACAAATATCAATGGGCGGCAGTGCTTGAAACCTTGGATGCATGCTCCAAGAGCAATAAATATTCGAACAAAACGGTGGGAATCTTTATCAACTTGAAGATCAATTACTCTATTAGGGTTAGAACGTGATAGGGCATCAACATACCAGTAGAGTTTGGCATAAGAATCAGCTTCCTCCCCATAAGCTAAAGAAATACTCCTGTTTCGAGCCTTATATGAAGTAGTAGCTGAGTTTAATTCCATAGTCTTTCTTGAAAGATGTGACAATGTCTTTAGTACTTTTGGTCGGATTCTCCCTAATGTCATCGACTATTAATAAGCTAACAGTTTCGGTTGATAATCTTGGCTTATTCTCTGACATTATGAAGTCTTGACAAGTGTGCACAGGGTTGTAAGCATTTTGAACAAACATTGACCTTGACTTCAGAGAAGCCACAGCGTGAATGGTCCAAGAACATTTTGGGGATTTGCATACGCAAGTAATACCATCAAGATCATTCTTCAAATAATTAAAATTGTACCCGTGCTTTATGGAATATCATCCAAGTGCATTTCGAAAGGCATTGGCGCCTCCAGGGAATTCCTGCCCCAAGTGTGACATCTCAGGCCAGCTAGCAGACCTTAGAGGTTCAGCCCTGACAATGGCAGTAGATGCATCCTCAACCATGAGAGAGGAATTTCTTGAAAAATCCTGTTGGACACTGCACAAAACAAAATGGTTTCATTTTTAATGATAAATCAGAACAATAAACTAAATATCACTACAAGAAAAACATATCATTGGAACGGGTAAATTTAATTTAGGCAAGGAAACAGTTTTGTTCTCGGTAAACAAATATATTTACTCACCATATTTTTGTTCACGGTAAACAGAAATATGTACTCATCATAATTTTAAGTATTTATGTATACTGAACCAGTAAAATTTTTTATTTACCGTAAAATAAGGGATGGTTATCAGTACACAACAATATGTAATGAATTCCACACTTACTTATTAGACATTTGTTACTTGTCATGTCATTGGCACGGGTAAATTATATTTAGGTAAGGAAACAGTTTTGTTCTCGGTAAACAAAACTATTTACTCACCATATTTTTGTTCATGGTAAACAAAAATATGTACTCATCATAATTTTAAGTATTTATGTATACTGAACAAGTAAACTTTTTTATTTATCGTAAAATAAGGGATGGTAATTATCAGTACACAACAAACAACAATATGTAATTAATTCCACACTTACGTATTAGACATTTGTTACTTGTTCATGTCATTGGCACGGGTAAATAATATTTAGGTAAGGAAACAGTTTTGTTCTAGGTAAAGAAAAATATATACTCACCAGAGTTTGGTTTGCGGTAAACTAAAATGTGTACTCACCAATTTATAATTTTAAGTAAAACAATACTGAAACAGTAAAGTTCAAATTAGTTCCAAACTTACTTATTAGATATTTGATTTTAGTTCATCATTTCAGATGATGTTGCGGCAGAAGTAGATGAAGTATAGCCGAAAAAATCACGCTCCAACCGGGATAGAGAGAGAAAATAAAGAAGGTATGAAACGATAATGTACAGAAAACAAAAAAAATCCTTTCAATATCCATTGTATATTGTTACAACTAAGTTGAAGTTTGTTTCACCAGAGAGGAAGTCGTGCAACAATGTCCCCAAAAAGCATTTCTTCAATATCCATTGTATACTGTCCAGAAAAGAAAAATAAAGAAGGTATGAAACGATAATGTACAGAAAAGAAAAAAAATCCTTTCACTTAGTCTGTCATTTTGGAATGTCCAAGTTTCAACATAGATTTAGATGAGTAGTTGTTCATTTACAAATGGAATTATCATCTTCCTGAAAGGACAAATGGAATATTCAGCTTCCTTAAATTCTATCATTGAAGACAAATGGAATTTGTTCATTTAAGAGGCATTACCTGAAAAAGTTGGAAGATAAGAGCAGATTCTGGTTGGAAGATATTAAGACAGTCGGTGGTTTGAATAGGAAGATGAAATTTTAAACTTTTTGAAAGTTTTTGAAACTGAATACAGAAAGAGCGGGATCCCAAAATTTCGCCAAAAATTTGGGCAAAATGGGCGGAAACTCAGGGAAAATGGAGGAGATAAGCTTTCGAAATTTAGAGAGGGAAAGAAAAGGAAAGAAGGAAGAAGGGAGTTGGCGCGAAATGGGAGGGAAGGATGTGATTAGCTGCAACGGAATGGACGGGCATTTAATGATCGGAGGAAATCGTGGGAGAGAGAAGGAGCTGGGTCAAGTCGAGGGGCAAGAAAGGAAGAAAAAAAAAGGAAAAAAATATTTTCCCTGCCATTAGGACCTGCGCCGAAATTTTTGGCAAGAGTGGATTAGTTTTGGGTTTACCCCCCAGTTTTTGGACCGTTAGCTCAAAAAATCCAATTAAAAAAGAAACAGAGAAGTCTTAAAAACCAAGTTTAAAATAAAAATATATGCTATCGCAAGGAGTTGAACTCGGGTCATTAGGTCATAACCACACAATCCGACCAAAATTACTTCAACACTTTGTTGGTATACCTAACCTATTCTTTGGACTAATACTGTAATCTTCATGATCATGGTTGTACATCAAGTCACTACGGCTAGGTCAAGGGAGGCCATGGCCCCCTCTGGCCTAGCTGTAGTTCCTCCCCTGTTGACAACTAACTTCTACGAATATAATATTCAATTAAGATTTTTTATTCACTCTTTATGTATTCAAAATGACATTTTTTACTTTCATGTTGCCAAAATTACATTTTCATCCTTATGTGGTCGAAACTACACTCTTACCCTTATGTTTTCAAAATGACAACGTATAGATAAAAAAGAGACTTTACTAATATAAAAGTGTAAAATTGTCATTTTAATGTAAAAGTGTGGACATGTTTTTAAAAGATAAAGGTAAGAATGTCATTGAGACCACATAAGGTTAAAAATGTCATTTTTGATATTATCGAGGGTAAAAATGTCATTTTGACAACATAAAGGTAAAATGTCAATTTGATATTATAAAATGGTAAAAATATAATTTTGGCTATATAAAGCCAAAATGTCATCTTGACAACTTTGTAAACATGTCATTTGGTAAGAAGGACAAAAATGTCATTTGCTCAATGTATAAATAAAAGTTTATTTTGCTAAATTTTATGGGTAAAAATGTCATTTTGAACATATATGGAGATAAATATTAGGTTTCAAGTATCCGAATATATTAAAATATTTTTATTTTGATTTTTGACTTTCCATGGAAACTAATTCTGAATGGGGGATGAAGGAATTAAAAGTGGTCTATTTTATGGAGATAGATTCCCTAGCGAATTAAAGCCATGGAATTATACTTCGTATCAAACGGTAGAAATACCTATTTCCATGAAAATTATTTATTTCCATGGAAATAGGAGATATCAAACACACCCTAAGGGTCCTTATATAGAGGTCTAAGTTAGATTCCAACCTTAATTAGATTCCCAAAAGACCCTTTTGGATAAGATTAAGGAAATAATGAAAAATAGAAACCAGTTTCTATTTTCTCACCTTTCCTCAATGTGGCCGTCCTTTTTAGGGATTCCCAAACTGATCTGGCCGGCCCCTTAAGAGCAGCCCTTATCATGTGGTCGACCACTCTCTTGGGCCCAATTCATCCCTTTGGTGCCCCGACCAAAAATCCCTTCTTTCGGGCCTTTCGTACTATCTTTGCCTAAACCTCTTTTAGGCCCATGGACATATCTCTATGGTCATTATTCATGTATATATGTCCACTCCCTCTAGCCATATATTCTGATCAAGTTGACACTTTTTGTGTAACCCGTTGTAGGATCCGAACAAAGTTAGTCGCGAACCGCTTTCACGATTCGACGGTCGTAGTTGGTTTTTAGCTAAACATTACGATCCCTAAATTATCCGGAATTAATGATCTTCTCATCAATTGTCCTATCCGACAAATTGCTCGCATTGCATCCTTGGTCGAAGGACATCTCCTTCAGACTCCCACTTGTACTTAGAACAAGTGCAATGCTCGATTCACATGTCACTTCGCATCCCATCTGATATGTCACGTCATTCAGACTTTCTTGATCCCGAGTACAACTATCAAAACGAATGATTAACTTTTAATCCATTCGAGCACGGCCATGCATTTTTAGTTGCTACTCGTCAAGTGGTCCGGATACACTTTATCCTAATTTCATTAGGAGGACATAATCTGTTCTTGCACTCCCACTCAATTTCATGTCTATCATGCCCTTTCCAGTATTCGCTTTTATAACCTTCTTTTTCTGGTGCGGCGTTTGGCGAAATCAAAGTTAGACATTCCTTACATAAGATGAGCAGAGCACTCATGGTTTGAGGAATCTCTTAATCTTGTCAATGAGAAACATTCATCACTTTGATGCGTTCTCATTTGTGGGTTGTCCAGTGTACAATCTCCATTACACACCCACGTTGTCGAATTGAATACCCTATTCCAATAGCCCGTGAAACTGCACTATCTCATCGACTTCCCGTGCTAGTCTTCGTAAGTCATTATTGTCCATCTAATGACCTGGACTAGGGAGTTGATAATGAAATAATTCCAAGTTCACTTATAGGGTTTCATTCATCAGATCACGTATCTGACAAGTCTATTAGGAATATTTCTTTATCAATGGACTGTCTCTTAAATACTAAACCAGATTTAAGTGACAAAATAAAACTCCTTTTATTTTATATATCGAATGTAACTAATTACATACATAAACTCCTTTATGAATCTCAATTACATTTGTTGCCATTCCCCAATGCGTTTTATACCAATGCCCCTCATGTGTGAGTTGTGTTTGGGCAGAGGTAACGGTTTAGTAAACGGATCGACTACGTTGTCATCCGTATGGACTTTGCAAATAACCACATCCTTTCTTTCAGTGATTTCCTTAATCACGTGATATTTCCTTTAGATATGTTTGGATTTCTGGTGTGCTCTAGGTTCCTTGGCTTGGGCGATTGCTCCATTGTTGTCGCAATAAAGAGTTATTCCTTCCTCTATGCCAGGGACGACACCAAGTTCCATTATCAACTTCTTGATCCAAACTCCTTCCTTTGCTGCTTCCGAAGCTGCTAAGTATTCTACTTCAGTGGTAGAGTCTGCAACAGTACTTTGTTTGGAACTCTTCCAGCTTACTGCTCCTCCGTTCAGACAGTGCCGTAACAAGATTGTGATCTGAAATCGTCTCTATCCATCTGAAAGCTTGCATCCACATGGCCTACAACCTTTAGTGTTTCTTGCCCGCCGTATACTAGGAAGTGATCCTTAGTCCTTTTCAGGTACTTTAGAATATTCTTAGTAGCGGTCCAGTGTGCTTCGCCTGGATGCGATTGGTAACGACTACACATGCTCAAGGCATACGAGACGTCTGGGCAAGTATGTTGGGTTTTAGCGTCTACTAATGTTTATAAAGGAATCTCAGACATCTCATGTCTAACATTAGTATCCCAGGATCACATGCATAAACTAATAATTAACTAAGTAAAACTAGAAGATTACCTTAATCGCTAGTTTTCCCTCGAACCTTTCCAATCGATTTAGAAGACCAAGAGCTCCAATTGTTGCTCCTCTACTTGGGACACCGAATGGACTCCTTAATCTCCCACCTTGAAGGGCAGCTAGAACCCCAACGATAGTTTGATACGAAGAACACTTCTTCTTGACTAGTTGATAGCTTTTGGGAATTAGCTCACTTTCTCCTCTCTACTTGATGTGGTAGAGTAAGAAAGCTATATGAGAAATTCTACACATTATTCTCTGCCCTAAGAGTCATTATATAGAACCCTAATAAGATTTCACCTCTAATTTGGTTTCCTAATAGACCCTTCAGAATAAGATTAAGGAAATTGCCGAAAATGGCAACTAGTTGATATTTTCTCAATTCCTTAAGGAGGTGACGTCCAAACTCAGCCAAAACTGGCAGATTTTATGTTCCTTACTAGAGGAATTAACCCTCAAAAAATCAAGCCAATCCCAGCCAGTTCGTAACTGTTTTACAACATCTTTATGTCGTACTCAATCTCTTGTATGTACTCTGCATACTGACCTGCAAAGCTCGTTACTCCCACTTACCTTCTTAAAATTTCGTGATTCAAGAATTTCTTCATTCCTCAGGAATCAAACTACTTTGATTGTCTCTATGAATTGAAGATTCCAACTCTTGCGTGCTTTTAATCCGTTGATGAATTTCTGAAGCATGCTTATGAACATAACTGGACTAGAAGAATCCCATTCGTCTTGTCTAGTTTCGGGAAACACGAATGTTTCCATCGTTCTCAGTTTTCTTCTCTGAAAAACTTATTTAGGTCTTCCGTTGACTAAATTATCAGGCTACATGTCTTGCTGAAATATGGATTCCATAATATTTTGGCTTGATGCCAAAATCTAGAGTCGTTTTCTGTCTCTGAGCAGGTCTCTTATCTCTTCAGAAAATATCTTGATCTTCTGAGTCCTTGAGATTACTTTTGACCTTAAGGACTTTTGAACAACAATTTGGAATACTCTCAACTTCTTGAGATTTTCCTTTTGAGACACTTTCAACTACTTGAGAGTTCTCCTGCGAATCACATTCGCTTTTGTGCGGCAGGTTTTAGGTTCCATCTTTTACCTTTTGTGTGGAACCGTAGTTAACTGTCTTTTAACAGTTTTGTTGCTCTTGGTCGAACTTAATCAGCATGTACAATTTGCATGATTGTTCCTTGTGACTCCTCATGACTTTTCTCATGGTCGAATTAATTTGACTTGTACTTTTCTCCCACTTATTCTTCTAATTAGTACCTTATTACACTAATTACGAGAAGAATACTATCATGAGCAACAAACTCTTTGTTGTCTTGATCGTTTGTGGAAAAAACTCAAATTTCTTCCAAAGAAATTGCGTCAGCCTTTTAGCTAATGTTTTCTATCCTTGTAAAACACTTTTACACAGCCTTTAGCTTTTACACGGATTTTGGTTATACGTGGGAACCTGTGTCTAGACATAGCGGATTTTGGAGGATAGGGTTCGATTCATCTTCTTCAATTTTATCTTTTGGACACTCCAGATTGGATCGGTTAGAAGTACGTTGACGATCAACCTCTGTTTCTGACTCAAGACCTTCTATCTTGTCAATCGATTCAGTGCTTCCTTAAGCATTCTTGGTTACTTAAGGCATACCGTCCTCATCCCTTTGTCATTGGGATGAACCTATTTATGAGAGTTTCATGTCTCTTTTACAGGTTTAACCAAGATTAGAATCATTCGGTCTAATTGGTTAATTTAGCACTTTATAACATCTCAATATAGAATTAAACTTCTTTATCGATTCTTCATAATACTTAGTACATAGATGATGTTAAACTAGAAAAATACTTAATCTAGATTAGTGCCTAAAGAAGATTTTGATCCCTTTCAGCATCCTTAGCAGTCTAAGCTTCTGCTCCCTTTTGGATCTTTATCTCCTCTAGTCAAGTACTCAGTTCCAGCTGCTCCTGTACATTCACAATGATAGGGCAATTTAGGTATCTAATACCAAATTTGGGAATTTACAGTATTTGATAAATTAACTGTCAATACTTGACGTGGAAACCACTATTCCATTCTTCGTATCCTCCAGGAACTCAGGGCAGTTTCTTTTCCAATGGCCTATTCCATTGCAGTAGAAACATCTGGATGTAAAAGGACAACCTTTGTTTTTAGGTTTAGAAATCCGTTTGCCTTTTCCTTTTAACGCAGGTTTCTTCTTCTGCCTCTTGTTCCCTTGAGCCACAAGAATCTTATTCTTTTGCTCCATATCCATTGTTAATCGCTCTGCTGGCTGAAGCATTGCATCAAGTTCTTCTAAAGGCTTGTTCCATCCATTCATAGCATAGTTAATCCGAAATAGATTAAACCCTTCATGAAGTGAATAGAGGATTATATCATTAGCCGCCGATTGGCTAACAGGAAAACCCAACTCTTCTAGTTTAGCAAAAAGTTTTATCATTTGCCGAACATGGGGACCTACTGGTTTTCCTTCCTCGAGGCGCAGACGCAATAATTTATCACTTGTATCAAACCTCTCCAATCTCGCTTTTCTTCGGATCGACTCCTCAGTTTTTCGAGTAATGGAGGGGACTTCCATGTTATGAGGTTTCTCATCAAGAGTAGCCTCTATGGCTGATAACATCCAAGACTTTATTGATTCCGGTTCTGCTCTCTTTAGATTATCCTCTTGATGATCTACTTCTTCAGTAGTCGAAAAATCCAATTCTTAATTTGGATAGTCTGAGACATCTAACTCGTTTTCAAGCATCCTGGCCGAATTTTAGGAGTTTCTAAAAAACTCCTAGTTCCAATTTTTTTTTTCTTTTGCAAATCATATTTGCTATTTCCATCTCAAGCATCAAATTTGAACTTTTAGAAACTTCCAAAAAGGTTCAAACTTGATTTCCAAAACTCTTAAAATCACAACTTTGATCTTTTAAGGAAAGTTCTAAAATCCAATTTCTTTGTTCTTGAGACAATTCCAATTTTTAGTAACTACTAAAAAAACCAATTCCTTGATTCTCATCTAATTAATCAAAATCAATGAAAACCGAAGTTTTAAAAACACTTCTCAATGCCAAAAATGATTCGTTTGAAACACTTTCAATCTTTGATTATCAATTTGAAAACCACTGAATCACATTCAAATTGGATGTTTAAAACACTTTTAAACATAACTATCAACCTAATCAAATATGGATTAGTCCGAAACTTAGCAAAAATTAGTTATTTGCAAGAGGCTCTGAAACCACTGTTGGGTTTTAGCGTCTATTAATGTTTATAGCGGAATCTCAGACATCTCATGTCTAACATTAGTATCCCAGGATCACATGCATAAACTAAAAATTAACTAAGTAAAACTAGAAGATTACCTTAATCGTTAGTTTTCTCTCGAACATTTCCAATCATTTTATAAGACCAAGAGCTCCAATTGTTGCTCCTCTACTTGGGACACCGAATGGACTCCTTAATCTCCCACCTTGAAGGTCAGCTAGAACCCCAGTGATAGTTTGATACGAAGAACACATCTTCTTGACGAGTTGATAGCTTTTGGGAATTAGCTCACTTTCTCCTCTCTACTTGATGTGGTAGAGTAAGAAAGCTATATGAGAAATTCCACACATTATTCTCTACCCTAAGAGTCATTATATAGAACCCTAATAAGATTCCACCTCTAATTTGGTTTCCTAATAGACCCTTCAGAATAAGATTAAGGAAATTGCCGAAAATGGCAACTAGTTGATATTTTCTCAATTCCTTAAGGAGGTGACGTCCAAACTCAGCCAAAATTTGCAGATTTTATGTTCTTTACTAGAGGAACTGACCCTCCAAAAATCAAGCCAATCCCAGCCCGTTGTAGGATCCGATCGAAGTTAGCCGCGAATTACTTCGTAATTCGACGATCGTAGTTGGTTTGTAGCTAAACACTACGACCCCTAAATCAATCGGACTTGATGATCTTCTTCATCAATTATCTTATCCGACAAATTGCTCGCTTTGCAATCTTCATCGAATGACATCTCCTTCAGAGTACAGATCATGACATACATGATTGATTCTATTGCCGAAGCGTAAGGAACGCCAACCATGCACTTTAGCTCATCAGGTTTCACCGGGAACTGACCCTTGCTAAGTGTGATGCCATGTGACATGGATAGGAATCCTCTTTTAGTGTTTTCCATACTGAACTGGCGTAGAATCTTATCTATATAAGTTTCTTGACTGAGTCCAATCATCCTCCTTGATCTATCTCTATAGATTTTGATGCCCAATATGTATTCTGTCTCCTCTAGATCCTTCATTGAGAAATATTTCTGAAGTCAGTCCTTGACTGATTCTAACATTTGAATGTCGTTTCCAATGATTAATATGTCATCGACATAAAGGACCAAGAAAACTAGGTTGCTCCGACTAACCTTCTTGTAAACACAAGATTCTTCTGTGTGCTTAAGGAAACCAAATTCTTTGATTGTCTCGTTGAATCGAAGATTCCAACTCCTGCTTGCTTGCTTCAGTCCATAAATGGATCTCTTAAGCTTGCAAACTTGTCTAGTATTTTTGGAATTTTCAAAACCCTTAGGTTGTGTCATGTACACATCCTCTTCCAAATTTCCGTTCAGCAAGGCGGTTTTGACATCCATTTGCCAAATCTCATAACCGTAATGAGCTGCAATTGCTAGAATGATCCGAATGGATTTAAGCATAGTGACAAGGGAAAAGGTTTCATCATAGTCAATACCATGAACCTGTTTGTAACCTTTTGCCACAAGTCTAGCTTTGAAAACACTAACATTTCCATTCTTGCCCGTTTTCATCTTGAAAATCCATTTGCATCCGATCGGTTTCGCTCCATCAGGTAAATCGACCAAGTCCCATACTTGATTTTCTGACATGGATTCCATTTCCGATCTCATGGTTCTAAGTCATTTTTCAGAGTCCGCGCTCGTCATAGCTTCTTTGTAGGTGCTCGGCTCATTATCTTCTAACAGTAGGATGTTTGTTCTCTAAGATAACTCCTTGAGCCTCTGAGACCTACGAGGGGCTTGAGGAACAGTTGGAGTGTTCTCAACTACTTGAGATGTCTCCTGTAAATTTAATTCGGCTTGTGCGGGAGGTGTATTGAGTTCCTTTAACTCTACCTCATTATCCTCTTCCACTTGTTGTGGAAAGACAAGAGTCGTTAAACTTCTTGATATCTCCATATCTTTGTTTATTTGTTGCTCAGATCGAATTTTTTCGATCTCTACATTTATTCCACTTGTCTTCTTAGAAATAAATTCCTTTTCAAGGAAGACACCATCACAAGCAACAAACACTTTGTTTGTTGATTCGTTGTAGAGGTAGTAGCCATTTGTCTCTTTTGGATAACCAACAAAGAGACATTTGTCTGACTTGGTTGTTAGTTTATTTGCTTGTAAACATTTTACATAAACATCACATCCCCAGACTTTGAGCAAAGATATCTTTGGAACCTTTCCATACCATAACTTATATGGCATCTTTTCTACAGCTTTTGACGGAGCTCGGTTAAGTGTGAAAGAAGTCGTTTCCAGAGCATATCCCCAGAATGTATTTGGGAGGTTGTCTAAACTCATCATATATCGAACCATGTTTAACAGGGTACGATTTCTCCTTTCGGAAACTCCATTTAACTGTGGTGTTCCGGGTGGAGTGAGTTGCGATACTACTCCGCATCTCCTAAGATGATCATCAAATTCTTGACTCAAACATTCACCACCCCAATCAGATCAGATGGCTTTTATTTTCTTGTCAAGTTGATTCTCTACTTCGTTCTGAAATTGTTTGAACATCTCAAATTATTTGGATTTATGCCTCGTCAGGTATATATAACCATATCTAGTGAAGTCATCCATGAACGTGATGAAGTAGCTAAAGTTACCTCTTGCGGACGTACTTATTGGTCCACATACATCGGTATATATGATCTCCAATGGTTTCTTGGCCCGTTCTCCTTTTCCCTTAAAGGAGGTCCTTGTTATTTTTCCCATTGAACATGATATCTATGGTCATTATCCATGTATATATGTCAACTCTCTCTAGCGATATCTTCCGATCAAGTTGACACTCTTTGGGTAATCCGTTGTAGGATCCGGACGAAGTTAGCCACGAAACGCTTTCGCGATTCGACGATCGTAGTGGTTTCTAGCTAAACATTACGATCCCTAAATCATCCGGACTTGATGATCTTCTTATCAATTGTCCTATCCAGCAAATTGCTCGCACTGCATCCTTGGTCGAAGAACATCTCCTTCAGATAGGACTAAGTTAAGAAACTTGGGATTCTTAAAAGTCTAGATACGAAAGACTCTAAATGAGAGATTCGACCCAAATCTCATGGCACAAAGCTCAGAAAAACTCAGAGTCTGGGAGGCTCTGATGAGCAAGCACGCATGAGGAATATGGTTATGCCTTAGGCATAAGATCGGTCATGTGGGACATGATTTAGCATTTACCCAAGACATCTCGAATATTGGAGTATAAGAGACGTTAACATCCGAATTCAGATAAGACAATTTGAACCAAAACTAACATCATAAAACGCTTGTAAAAATACTAGGATGAGTTAGAGTGAAAAGAAAAGGTAAACATGTCATACAATGCAAACTTCCATACATGGAAGGAAAGTAGGTTGAAAGTGTTTCAAGTTGGGAAATTATGAAAAAAAGTTGAATGAAGCGACCTTCAATTAATTGATAATATGCAAAGTTTAACCGGAGTAGATCCGTTGCAAACTAACTGTCACCTAAAACAAAGTATGAAAATCATACAAAAGATCTAAGGCATAAGGTATATTTTGGAAATAACCTTGACTAGTAAGTTGAGTGGGTAAAAAGGGTTTTACGGAAGAGGCTGAAATTACAAACTCTTGTTATCAAGAAATAAACCGATGTTTATTTTATCGTCTAAATTTGGTTTAGTATTTAAACGACAGTCCTGAAGGACTAGCATGTGAGGTCGACAAGACTAGCACATCAATGACTTACAAAGACTAGCATGTGAAGTCAACAAGATAGTCTTGTTTCATGGGCTATAAGAATAGAGTATTCAAGTCGACTACGTGGGTGTATGATTGGGAATATACACTGGATAACCCAAAAATGAGAGACATCAAGAGTTGAGTTATTCCCCACCATTGGACACGACCTTCTCCATCAACAAGTACCGAGACATGAAATCCTCGAACTCAGCATGCATCCTCTCTAAGGCCCTCTGCATTTTGGCTATGTCCATCTTCAACACATCCACAGTTGTTGCTACCAACTTCTCGATCCCATCAATGGTGTCTTGCTGGCGGCCTATGTCCATCTTCAACACATCCAGCTTCTCCATAAGTTCCAGCAACACGTCCAGTTTTCCTCGACTGCCACCAACCTTACCTCTATGTAAGTCTCCCGGTCTGTCGTCTTCTCTCGTAGAGACTTGGCCCCCTTGGCCTTAGGACGCCCTTCCTGGAAACCTTTTGTTGTATATTGTCGATCTCACTCTACATGGTTCCGAAGTGGCTCTGATACCAACTGTCACGGGGTAAAGTTTCGACTATGCTTTAACACCGTCCAGCACTAGTCTTAGTTCCCTTATAAGCACAAGTCTAAGCCTTCACCTTCGCATGCCTAAGTAACCTTGACTAATAGGCAACTCCAACACTAAAAAGCTCCAAGAGAGTTAAGCTCAAAGTAGGCAACAACACTTAAAGAACTTGATCTTATTGATATGAACTCAAAGTATACAAGAATGCTTTTAGGCATAACTCTTAAGTCACTCAACCTTAGAACCCTAATGCTTGAATCCTCACTTGAATGATTACAGCATGAAGGGGTAGACCCCTATTTATACTACTTGACATGTAAAAGATTTAATGCCTTTGGAAGAATATGGATCCTTCCACGGAGATCTCTAGAATTCTATAGATAACTCTTGATGTTCCTCAAAATATCTTCATCCTTCTCTAGAATACACCTTCGGTTGAGCAAAGAGTAGGCAAAATGGGACCTTCAACTATGTACAAGGCAGCCCGGTCCAAGATGGCATATCTCTAAGTGCATGGTGTTGTCAATGTTGTTGTTTTGGATTGTTCTAGATGTTGTCCGGCCCAAGATGCAGTTGTTGTTTGGTGCGCCTATGTGTGGCCTGTGACAGACCGCATCCCTTCTATCCTTCCCCGGTCATTTATGATGCATTCACAAATACTTTTGAAACTTTCATACAATGAGGAAAGTTTCGTCCCACAAATAAACTAGAAAATAACTGATTCAATCAAAATTTCTAGAGAAATATTTTTGGAATTAATTCGGACCATTTGTATATTATTGAGTTGTTATATCCTAATCTAAGAAAGAGTTAATGACTTAAGTTGGCCCTAACTGCACATGTTAGGCTAGTTTTTTATGAAAGTGTAATTAACTAAAGAGAAGATCTCAATGATTTTATTTTAAATAAGAAGAGTTAATGACTTAATTTGGCCCTAACTGCAGATGTTATGCAAGTTATTTATAAAAATGTAACTAATTAAGGAGAAAATCTTAATGATTTGTCTTTTGTAAAAATATAATTAATAAAGGAGAAAATCCCAATGATTTTATTTTAGATAAGGAAAATCTATTTGATTTTGTTTTTTGAAAAAGATTTTCTTAGTTTCACTAACATTCCTTAGACTTTAATCCTATAAATTACCCCATAGGATAAAAGTTTAAGCAAAAAAAAAATTAAGAAACAAATTTTATTTGAGTAAGATGTCGACTGAAATGAGAAATACAGTTGTGATGTTTCTGGTTGTATTTGTTGTGATGGCAATGTTTATTCAACAAACTTCAGCCCAGGATCGAGCCGAATGTGTCGGGCAGTGCCTCAAACAATGTAGTGGTATCACTGGTGATGGTATTTATCTCCTCATACCTCTATTTCATTTTCAAGACCAATTTCTTTTCTTTTTTTTAAATGGCATAATATATGTATTCGATGTAAGAATGTTTTAAAGACACTCATAAGGGTTAAAGGCGCCTTCTTCCGCAATACTCCCCTTTAAATTACTGGAGGGGCCTTCAACACTTAATAAGACATCCCTTTGCTGCATACTTAGACATTTTATTTTATAGTGGGTAAGATTTTCAGTCTGCTCTCTCCAATAGGGAGACCTAGGATTTTTATCTGTATAATAATAAAAAAATAAAAATAAAAAAATCATGTCTACCACCTATGTACACTGCTATTACTAACTTCATGTCGTCTAAACTGTTGGTTTTTTTTTGCAGAAAAATATACTTGTCTTACTGAATGCTATCAAAAATGTCCGTCGGTGGCTAGAGTCTTAATTTCATCAATAAAAGGGGAATAGTTTCTCATATTCAACTATAAATGAAGTTGTACTAGTTTCAATAAAATGGGTTATAATGTTACTTAATAGTACATGAAAATAATAAAGTACTTCCTTTATGAAAGTTATTATCTCTTCTAGAATTTATTACGAAACAGAAATTTCAAATATGCATCATAGCGCCTAAATACTTGATTCATCAATGAAAGAGGAATAGTTCCTAATTTTTTCAACAAAAAAGAATTGGTACTACTTTCAATAAGATGGGTGATAATGTTACACTTATTATTCTTTTGTTTGTTCTAACAGTGGAATTGAATTTCTTACGAAGATGTGCAGTCCTAATTTTATTCAAATGAATTTAGAATTTTTGAGTCTAATGTCCAAAAATACGGGGTGTAATTAATCATATATCTGAAAGAGATGTCCTTCGACCAAAGATGTTATAGAATAATTGATGAAGAAGATCATCATGTTTGGATGATTTAGGGATCGTAATGTTTAGCTAGAAACCAATTACGATCGCCGAATTACGGGGTAATTCGAGGCTAACTTTCGTAGGATCTTACGTCGCGTTACACCAAAGAATGGCAATTTGATCTAATGATATGTCTAGAGGGGTGAGACTCATAGATATGTTCCTAAGGCCTAAAAGAAGTTTGGGCAAAGATAATACAAAAAGCCCGGAAAGGGAATTTGGGTCGGGTAACTAAAAGAAGGTTTTAGGACCAAACACGGGTCGGCCTTGGTTGATCGGGTGCCCTTATAGGGCCGGCCAGATCTGGAGACACCAAGATACTAGTGTTAGACATTAGATGTCTGAGATTCCGCTAACAAGACTAGGAGACTCCATAACCAACAATATCCACTCCTAAATCAATAAACGTTATAAGACCAAAATAAAACATGAAATTTAAAATAAGTTAAAAAGTGTAATTTTTGGTGGACTCCATGCTTCAAGCCATTTATTTTTTTCTGATTATTATCCTTTTATAAATATATTTTAACTTATAGTAAACCAGTGGTTTCATGAGGTTGAGTTAATAAATATATTATTTCTATAAATTTTAAGAGATAAAATTTAAGGACAAAATTTATTGTCAATATTTATTTCCAAAATTTATATTAGCCAAAACTAACATACCAAATCAGTCGTTCTTATCATAAAAACGAGTCTCCTTTATCTCTCTCCATGTCTTTACAACTTCATGAAAGTAGGACTTTGTGATTTGCTTTTTATCTCTCTTTGTCCTCAACGTTTCTATCTCTACAAACTGAAGTTTCTTATATTTAAAACGTTGACATGTTTACTATGTTTTCACACCATACATTTAGTTCCATAATTGTACATGTTATCATTGGTTTTAGACTTACAGGTTTGCGTTCATCATGCCTTCGCTATTTTACGTAATAAATTGGAAAAATATTGATAGTGTCGTTGAAATTTTGCCAACATCTTTATGGTATCTTTATACCAGTTGGACCATGCGCTAAAACATTATTTTGATGTTTCTAGCATTTTTCAAAATAATTAAAGCAACTTTGCTAGAAGTTTCTTATATTTATAACGTCGACATGTTTGCTGTGTTTTAACACCACACATTTAGTTCCATAATTATACATGTTATCATTGGTTTTAGACTTAGAGTTTTGAGTTCATCATGCCTTTGATATTTAACGTAATAAACTGGAAAAACGTTGATAGCGTCGGAGAAATTTTTTCAACATCTTTATGGTATCTATAAACAAGTTGAACAAAATATAAAATATAATGTTGGTATTCTAGGAAATTGCAATATAATCCCATAACTTTTCTAGATGTTCTTAAATTTAAAGTCTCAGCATGTTTGCTATGTTTTATCATATAGCCCGTTACAAAAACTAACAAATTATTAACTTCGCAGTCTTTCTCTTTTCAGCTGGATCTTCTATCAAAGCACCCCTCTTACGCCTTCCATCTAGTTGCTTTGCTACAAACATAACATATATGACATTAAAATTGCAAAAATGTTAAAGCACAAAAGCAGGTTAAACAGATATCGCAAAACGATAGTAGAAAATTTCAAATGTTGAATTATATTACTAGATTTTCTAACAAACTATTAAATGTATACCATACCTCATCTTCTCTTGTTTTCCTCTTCTTTGACAGAGATTCCACCATACACATCTTTGTTGGTGGTAAGGTCCTTATTGAAGGACTTATTCGCACCAGTTTTTCTAGAATCACTAAAATGCTAAAGAAAAAAAAATAAAGTGTTTATCTCCAATGTTAAACAAAGTTAAGGGTTTTTACTAGACTATGTCAAATGTTAAACCAAATATTTAATTTTACTATAATCATAACTACATTGAATCATGAAAACTAAAATCACATAGAATTGGGGGTTTGGTTGTAACTAATCATTAGGTTTTTTTTAGAATCTTCAAAATGCTAGATAAAATAAACTAAAATATGAAATTAAATTGGATTTAATGTAGAGCTAAAATCCAAATCTCGCATTTACTAGAATCAGTAAAATACTAAAAGAACACATAGGGTTTCTATAAAATGTTAACCAGGTTTTTTGCTAGAATATTTAAAATGCTAAGCAAAATTTTATAGTTTTACTATAATCAAAATTACATTAATCATGAAAACTAAAATCACATACCATATTTAATAATCCAGATCATTGTTTGGCGTATGGGAATGGCGTGGGAATCCTATTCCTCTGGAATGGTATTCCCCCTAAACGGGGTAATAGCAAACCCGGGGGTGGGGTGGGGGTGGGGGTGGGTTTGTGATTCCCATTCTCCCGGAATCACATGTACTAATAGTAATGGACAAATATATCCTTAAAAAAGTATTGGAATTACCTATTCTAAAATTACGTGTCATATAAATTAGTAAACTAGGGTTTTCAAAATAACATAACCCGAGGTCTCTCTCTCACACTATTTCGATCAGATCAATCATGTCAATAGCCCAGTTCCATAGTTGTACACTCTGAATTGGGTGGTAAGAAAATTGATTGGATGGAGGTAATGATTAGCTGGTGATGAAGTCGTAGCGTAGTTCCATCGTTGTATACTCTCAATTGGCTGGTAGGAAAAAATTATTGTATGGAGGTAATGATTAGTTGGTGGTGAAGTCATAAAAGTAGGCACCTAGGTTTGACCTAATAAAAGTTATAATAATTTCATATCAAGGACCTTCATCCAATATGAACGTATCTTCATTGTGTAGGGGATGTTTTCTTCTTTTTTTCTCCTTTTTTTCTTTTTTTTTTTTTTGCAAAGGGGATGTGTTAAATGGCGTAATTCAGTTGCAATCAGTTTTGCTGAAAAAACGCAAGCTGTCTCTGAGTATTCAACTAATGCAAAATGGAAATGGTTCAAGGTATACATCTTATCTATAATAAAGATTTTTAGGTTAGATTAAGTTAGAAATACATCTTAATCTTATAAGTAATTAAATTTGATGCAGAATTGTTCGGAAGCTCTAGATGGTACATATATAAGAATTAATGTGTCAGAAAATGACAAACCTCGATATCGTACACGAAAGAGTGATATTGCTACTAATGTATTAGAAGTGTGTTTTCAAGAAATGCAATTCATTTACATTTTGGCTGGTTGGGAGGGATCAGCAGCGGATTCTCGAGTTCTAAGGGATGCCTTACATAGGAGAAACGGGTTGAAAGTTCCTCATGGTATAACCATATGGTATCAGTGATTATTCTTGTGTCTTTTGTCTCACCTTAATGAAAATTATAACTTGTAATTTTTTTATTAGGTTGTTACTACCTCATTTATGTTGGATATCCAAATAGTGAAGAATTTGTTGCCCTGTATAAAGGTCAACGCTATCATCTAAATGATTGGCGGGAAGGGCACACACCTACCACTACTGCGGAGTTCTTTAACATGAAAAATTAAAGTGCTCAGAATGTGATATAAAGATGTTTTGAATTACTAAAGCTTAGATGGGTCATCTTGAGAAGTCCTTCATTTTATCTCGTTAAGACGCATAATAGGATAATAATGGCTTGTTGTCTCTTGCACAATCTCATACGTCAAAAAATGTCAGTACATCCATTAGAAGAAACATTAGACCGACATATCTCAAATTATACACAACCACATGGTGATCCAATATCGTATATCGATTCTTCCGGACATTGGTCTACATGGAGGGAAGAATTAGCATCTAAAATGTTAAATGAGTGGCAGACATTTAGGAACGCTTAATCTCACGCCTTCTTCTTACTATTATTTTGAAAATTTTGATATTAGATAAAAAAAAAATTATTTCTTTTTTCAAATTACATCGAATATTAATAATTATAGTAATCTTATTTTTATTGCTAGTTTGTTCATTGATGTTGGTTAGTTATTTTAATTATATGTGACATACTTGTTTCTAATACATCTAGATGGCACCTCGTACTGATTTACAATCTCGCTCCAAACTAACAAAACATATATGGCTACCTAAAGCAGATGACAAACTGGTCGAGTGTCTAGTAGAAATTGCTATTGGTGGACATTGGAAGGTGGAAAATGGTTTTTAATCAGGATATCTTTCTCATCTAGAAAAATTGATGGAAGAAAAGTTACCATGATGCAATATTAAAGGGGTGCCTCACATTGAATCAAGAATTAAAATATTAAAAAAACGGACAGCAGCAATCTCAGATATTATTTCAAATGCAAGCGAATTTACATGGAGTGATGAAGAAAAAATAATTTTATGTGAAAAAATTATTTTTGACGAATGGGTTAAGGTAAGCCCATTATTATCATTTATTAGTATTCTTATTGAATTTATTGTGTATGTTGAGTTCTTTGTTTATCACTTAAATTTTATTTTTTCAGACTCATTTATCGGCCAAAGGGCTTAGAAGTAAGCCTTTCCCACCTTATGATGCTTTGGCAGATATATTTTTGAAAGAAAGGGCAAACGGAAAAGATGCAGGAGCACCAGTTGACGAGGAGGAACAAATTGATGCAAATAAAAATGATTCCTTCGTTGATGGTGTTGATGGGTTTGATGGTGAAATCAACAGGGAATATAATTCTGAAGCATCATTTGCTAACGAGGAAGAAACCCCTAACCCTAGTCCAGCTCCAACAACAAAAACCTCAAACTCTACTATATGGATAAGATGGTTGTAGCTCTTACTCATAACCAAGAAAATGAAACTGCAACCAAAGTGGTAGCCGAGTTATCCAAGTTACCAGAAGGATTGGATTACGACCAATTGCTAGAAGAAGCAGATATCCTCAATAATGACTCTTCGAAACTGCTCTTTTCTTTGCATTGCCACCTGAATGTCGTTTATATTAAGTTCTTAGGCTACTTGGAAAGAATAAGCCCTAGATATGAACAAAATTTTATTTTAGATAAATTTTATTTAGGTTTATGAGCAGAATTTTATTTCAGATAAATTTTTGGGTCATGGGTATAAGGCCCAAAATAATGTTCAAAAAGGGTTTAGGGTCCAATCATCCCAAAAAATAGGTTTTTAGCCTTTTTGCACTTAGGACATAATAACCCTTACTATATAAAAAATATACCGTCCATGTCCCGTTCAGAGTTCCCGCTACTTTTTTAATTGGGGTCGGAACGATTTTAAACAGCATATTTCTAGTGTGATTTAGGGTATTAAATAGGAATAACGGATATTTCCCAAATCAAATTTTCTCTCTCATCCTTTCAGATTTTGAAACCAAATCAAATCTTCCTTTTTCCGCATCAGATCAAGGACCGATAGCATGATTTGAGGGTTAATTTACAAAACATATATATCAATTTCTCTCACTTGAATTTCAGATTTGGAAAGAGTATATTTTTTTGGGATCAATTTAGCGTTATTTGGGGGTTAATATACATAACGTATATATCACTTTCTCTCACTTAACTTTCAGATTTGGAAAGATTATATTTTTCTCGGATCAATTTAGTTTGATTTTGGGGTTAATATACATAACGTGTATATAATTTTCTTTCATTTAATTTTCGTTTTTACTTTTTTTTTATAAAATTTGGCATTGGCCTTATTTATTCATTCAAATATTCAGCTATATGAGAGTAGCTCCAATTCTAACACTCTTACAATGCATTGTGGGGGATTGAATTCCTCCCACTGTTTACATAGTTTAAGCATGAAGCCTCTTTTACTAGATAATGAGCAATCTCATTGTGTTCTCTAGGGATGACATAAAATTTCACCTCATCAAACAGTTGTGCTTCATCATGTATATCATTGATTATATTTCGAATTTGCCAAGGAATACTAGTATTCTTCGATTCACAAGTTGTTATAATCGATTTCGAATCTCCTTCTATCACAATTCTTCTGTGTGAATGGTTCTTAGCTAACCTCAGCCCCATTAAAACCGCTTTTGCTTCCGCCTCAAGCGCACTTCCTGCAATATAGTACTCCGTTTCAGCAGCTATGAATGAATTGTTATAGCTTCTCATAACCACAGCTGATGCCCCTTCTCCATTTTTGTATGATCCATCCACATTTAGTCTTACTTGATCTTCCATTAACACACCCCTTGTTGCTCTTTGTGAATTATTTTTCAAATTTGTATAGTTGATGTCCCCATTTTCCTTTAAGTTCGTTTCATAGGCCATAAACAAATCAATTGCCTCTTTAATGGTTTTCAACACATCAGGAGTTTTACCATCAAATATCTTTCTGTTTCTTGCCTTCCAGATTGTCCAAATTAAGTAAGCACTTATTCTCACACCTTCATCTTCTACTCTGATTTCAATCCGTTCTTTAATTTTGTCTTGGATGGTGTTATTATCCTCAAATCGATAGCCTAAAGGAGATCGAAACCATTTCCTTCGCAAACTTACACTCTTTAAAGAGATGGTTAATGTTTAGGTTCTGTATTATTGAATCGAAGGACTTTGAGTTTGGTGGGTATTGCATCGTTCAACACTCGCCATAAAAACATTTGTACTTGTGGAATGACCTCGAACTTCTTCCATAGTTTTTGCCATTTAAAATATGTTGTACTACTAGTAGCGTTATTCGAACTTGCCGGTTGATTTGACAAAATGGATTTATATAAGGATTTTGCAGTGAATTGTCCTTTTCCAGTCAATACCCATATAAGTTTGTCTTCACTTGCTGAATTTCCTAATTGAATCAATTAGTGTTTGATTCCACCTCTTCGTGTGTTGGTCGATTAACTTTCACCATATATAAATTCGGGATTTCCTCATTCTCCTCAATTTTCCCTGGTCTAAACCCATTGAGCGAAGGAACCCAAGGGTCTTCCCATATTCGGGTGCTTGCTCCATTGCCTATACTCATGCACCTACCTGTTTCTAATTCCTCCCTCATGTCCATCATACTTTTCCAAGTATTGGTAACATTGGATTTACATGTATGAGACCAGAAATCGTCATGTTTGAGATATTTTGCTGTCAATAAACGAACCCATAAAGCCTCCTTTTCATTCTGAAACCTCCACACTAATTTGCCGACTAACGATTTGTTTACTATGCCGATGTTCCGAATACCAAGACCTCCCTTTTTTTGATCGGATTGTAATTTCTGCCAACTCATAAAATGCATTTTTTTTCGTCCTACCTCATGTCCCCACCAAAAATTTCTTTGAAGTTTTTCAATTTCATCAAGTACCTTCTTTGGGACTAAGTTTGTAGACAGAAAATATACTGGAATTGTTGCTAGTTCATTCTTTAGCAAAACAGTTCTACCTCCATAGGATAATGAATTTCTTTTCCAACCAGATAATTTAGAGGACAATTTGTGTAAGATGAAATCATATGAAGTACTCTTATGTTTGGGTTTGAGTAAGAAATTACCCAGATACTTGTCGTTGTACTCCATTTCTTTCACCCCCAACAAATTCATCACCTCACTTCTCCTATGAGATGCACAATTTTTACTGAAATGTATGGATGCCTTGTGATAATTTATTCGTTCACCCGAGATTCTTGCATATTGGTTCAGAATTTCCTTTAGTTGATTGATATTGTTGTCTGAAGCTTGGCCAAAAAACAGTAAGTCATCGGCAAACATAAGATGATTGACTGATGGTGCATATCTGTTTATCTTCAATCCTTCATACAACCCTGTCGTTTCATAGTAAGTTACTAATTGGGTTAGTGTTTCTGAGCATAGGATGAATAGGTACGGACTTAACAGACAACCTTGTCTCAGTCCTCTTTCACTTCGAAAATTTCCTTTTGGTCTCCCGTTTATAAGTATTAAATACGAGGTGGAGCATACGCAATTCATAATCAATCTATGTATCTTACCGTTAATTCCGAATCTGATGAGAACCTCACCCAAGAAATTCCAATTGACTCTATCATATGCTTTCGCCATGTCTACTTTGAGTGCAAAAGCTCAACTTTTTGCTTTTGTATACTTCAATCAGTGAATTATTTCCTGGGCAATAATTAGATTATCACAAATTTGACGGCCAGGAACAAATGCATTCTGCACTAATGACACCATTCTAGTCAATAATGGCCTAACCCGATTTGTTATGATCTTAGTAATTACTCTATATAATACATTACATAGGGAAATTGGTCTAAAATCACTCGGATGTTCGGGAGCCTGAATTTTTGGTATTAAGACGATGTGTATATGGTTCAAAGTACCTGGTATCTCTCCTATTTTGAAAATGGTGTTTATCTGATTGTATACTTCATCCCCCACTATCTGCCAACACTTCTTATAGAATAAGCTAGGGAATCCATCTGGCCCTGGCGCCTTGTAAGATTTCATATTCTCGATAACTTCCCAAATTTCTTCTTTGCTCGGTGATTTGCTTAATAGAGTATTTTCATCATTCTGCACTGGATGTTCGGTCAATACTAATGAATTTGGTATGGGTATTACTGCTTCCTCCCTTGTAAACCTGAAAAAATGATCAACAAATATGTTAGCAATTTTCTCTGGATCAGTCGTCCAGTTTTGATCCTCCATTTTAATGGCATAAATGGTATTTTTCCTCCTTCGATTCAATACTGATAGGTGAAAGAATTTTGTATTTTTGTCATTATCTTGAATCCATTGCTTTTTTGCTCTTTGGCTCCAGAATTTCTCTTCCATATGATATAACTCAGACAGTTTTATTTGCACTCTTTACTCCTCTTCTATAGTTTGCATCGTTGGTGTTTTCGACTGTATCTCCAATAGTAGTCTCATATGTTCTTCAATTTGATAAAAGATATTGCCCACATTCTTTTTACTCCACTTTTTCAGTCTTCCTGCAAGTGTGGCAAGTTTGTCAATAACCCTTCCATTTATTGTTGCCCATTCTTGTTTCATCATCCCCTCAAATTCTCTAGGTTGTAGCCAATGTGATTCAAATCCAACTGGTAGATTTCCTCTAGGTCGGCCTTTGCTTAACTTTAATATAATAGGTGCATGATCACTTTCAAACCTTGGCAAATGTTTCACATGAGCATCCGGAAATCTTACTCTCCACTCTGACGAAACTAAAGCTCTGCCTAGTCGTTCTCTAATATGTTCATTATCTTTCCTACCGTTCACCCATGTGTAAGCGGGGCAGAATATCCAAAATCCATGAGATCACAATCCGATATCATGTCTCTGAATTGAGTAACCGCTCTTCTATGTAAGCCGTTACCTCCCCATTTTTCTTTGGTTGACTGAATTGCATTAAAGTCTCCGATGGCACACCATGGTTCAGATAGTTGTGTACTAAATACTCTCAAAAAGTCTCAGAATTTCTCTCGTTCATGAATAATCGGTGGTCCATACACCCCCAGCAAGCTCCATGGCATATTACTTTCGATTGTATTAATTTTGCTGTGTATGTGGTTTGGAGATGAGCTAACCACATTTACCTGGATAGTATCTTCCCATAAGAGCCACAAACCTCCACTCAACCCAATTGCAGGTACAAAGTAATGGTTTTTGTATAATAACTTCTCAGCCCATTTCTTCGATGAATTTTGCGACAATTTTGTTTCGGACAAAAAAACAATGAACGGCTTAATTGCCCGGAGGAATGAATTCAATGTCTGAATAGTCGATGTATTCCCCAAACCTCGACTATTCCAACTTAGGACTATCATTGAGTTAGCGGCCTTTCTGGGCTAGCCGCCATTGCCCTATTGTTGAGTTTCTTTTATAATTTCCTAGCTTTCTTGTTAATATTCAGTTCTTTCTCTTCTTCACTAAAAGAATTCCTGTCTCTTTTCCCATTTTCCTTCTTTTCCATCACTGTCACATTTTTACTAGCAATTGCACTTCTTGCTAATCTTTTCAAGTTCAGAGTTCGAGTTCTAATTGTCAAATTCCTTCCTCTCATCCTCTTTTCTGGCTCTTTCCTGTTTGTTATTTCAGTGGTTTTTGTATTTTCTCCCAATGGCGCTTCAATAGTTGTTCCTGATGTTAGTTGGGCCTTTTGGCTTTCAAGCCCAGCATAAGTTTCTTCTTCAACATAGGATAAGTTGACATGTTTCAATCCCTCTGAACCTTGATTTTTTGTAACCAAATTGGTTCCCATTTCATAATCCATCGACTCTTCTTCTTCTGCAGTTTTATTAAGCGTATTGGTAAGTTGATTTTCACCAATTCCCTCCTCTGATTTGTTTCCATCTTTAAGGCTATCTTCATTCGATTTTTGGAAGTAAGATTCCTCCTCACTATTCTTTCCTGATTCGTTTCTATCAATTAGTAGCAGTTTGGAAACCTTCCTTAATCTATTAGATATTGCTTGATCTTCACCGGTCTCCTCCAGATCTGCCCGTATCTCCTCAAGATCTTCCCTCGTCGGTTCTTGGTTTCTCCGGTTCGAATTACCGCCGGTTGATGGTGGTTTTTTCTCAAATTTGATTGTAGTTCTGTACTTTGCCTTAATCGAATCATCTAGTCTGGGTAGTAATAATTCTTTTGCTATGTTTTGTACTTCTATGGACCAATTATCAGAGATAGCCTCTCTAATTTCTGACGTAGTTTTGCAGTTCTTCAGTTGATGCCCTAGCTTCCCACAATAATGGCAGAATTTATTCAATTTCTCGTATTTGAATTCGATTTCGCATTTCTTTTCATCTGTTAATATAGCTGTGAGGTTTGTTAACAAGGCTTCATTGATGTTCACGATAATTTTAACCCTGGCATATTTCCCCCACCGCACTATATCTTCATCCTTGACTAATTTGACAATTCCTAGTTTATTCCCAATTTTTTCAACTGCCTCTTTAGTCAAGTATTCAATAGGTAATCCGTGGATTTGCACATTAAACTCCGCTTTATCAAATTTGTAGTCTCTTGGTATTTTGTTTTTGTCGCAGTTCTCCATCAATATGAGGTCATCATTTATGTACCAAGGGGATCTTCTTGCCATGTCTTCTTGATCTGTTTTCTTGTCGAATTGTATCAGGTATAAGTTTCTATAAAACTCTTTAATGATTATGTCTCCTATTGGTTTCCATAGTTTCTTCAGGATCTCCTTCAGAGTGATCAAACTATATGTTCTTCCCGACATCAGTTTTATTGCCATGCTTTTCCTCCAATCGTCTTTAGGTTTTGTATCAGAGTTTGTAAGAGTGACTTCTTCACTTTTTCTCCCCATTAATGCTCCCATTAGTTCCACAATTGAGTCATATTCTTTTCCTTTCATCGAATCTTTACGTAAGTTGTTTTCTTTTCGAGTTTCTTGATCAGAGTAATGGGATTCAGATTGTTGTTGTTGGTGGGAACCTTTTGTTCCAGAGAGGGACGCCTTCATTGGCGCAAAGAG
The DNA here is from genome assembly GCF_041429995.1 of Eschscholzia californica. Classification (NCBI taxonomy): domain Eukaryota; kingdom Viridiplantae; phylum Streptophyta; class Magnoliopsida; order Ranunculales; family Papaveraceae; genus Eschscholzia; species Eschscholzia californica. The sequence continues at coordinate 44,266,454 of NW_028238198.1, forward strand.
ATTTTGTGACGTCCTATACATAACCAAACATCCCTTACAAATTATAAAACATTTTCATAAATTATGTACTAGTTACGAACATTATAGAAACATTTATTTTTCGTTTTTACTCATACATGACCACACATCAAATACAAATTATGAAACAAGTTCGTAAATTATGTATTATTTATGACGAGGAAACTATCATTTGTCATGTATACAACGTAATTTATCCAATGGTTCACATTATTTATACCAGAACTTAATGTTTTTTACACAGGTACACTGCAGTATTTTCTCAACTATCTGAGTCATTCAACAAATAGCAGTTACACGCTTTAAATCATTCTTGACAAACTTGAAATCATGTCCTCTGTTTATACTATATTGTTGAAGGGTGAATCGAAATGTTTTAGTTTTATCTTCTTCCCTACGTTGGATGATTCTGTAGGAATTTCCATCAGTAATAGCTAAACTACAAAACAAAAATGTAAATAATTGTCAACAGTACGTATCATTTATGAAAACCTACAATGTAAAATGTTATAAAGTATATGTACTATTTAATAAATTTCATCGTTTGTTCGATAAAAACTTAACTTTAGATTAAATAAGACGGCTATTGTTATGTGAAATTAAATGTGGTATGTGTAATAAATTACACATAATGTTTGGTAAAGGTATTATAATTTAAAATCTGTAACATTTGAATTGTACGGAAACCTTCGCCTGGTTTTAAAATTGGTACGAAAACCCTTATTCTCATTACAACAGACGTTTTAACAAATCAAAATCCAAAACCTAAATAATGAAAATTATGCATAATGTGTAGTAAATTCATCATGTATTGGATACAAACAAAACTTTAGTTTGAATAAGAAGGCTACTTTTATGTGAAATAATATGTGTCATGTTCAGTAAATTACACACAATTTTTTGTAAATTACGCATCGTTTACATTCTGTTACAACAAAATCGTGCGGAATCTTCTCAGGTTAAAAAATGGTACGGATACCTTGGTCTGATTACAACAGATGTTCTAAAAATCAAAATATGTAACCTAAAACTAATGAAAAGTAACATAATACATGAAGACACGGATTGTAAACACGGATCAAACATTAACATCACAAAATCGGTTATGGATCTTAGTGAGAGAAAATTTATAATGATGAAGATGACTTAAAGATGATACAGATTAAAAGATCAAGCGAAGTAGATGAAACAGATTATACTGAAAATCATGGATAATTTTAAAGATGATGATGAAAAACACAAAAAGGAAAGATGAATTTTGATACTTTAACCATTACTGGATATGTCGAGCTTCTCATGAATACGAACCTGATTCAATAACGATGGAATTCGAAATAATCGATGGAGGTTTCGAGCTTCAAAAACTGGAGATTGGATGAAGGTTTCTGAATCATAACAATGGTTTCGGTTTTTTAGAGAGAAAAGAAATATTTCAGTTTTAGAAGTGAGAGAACTTTGGGTTTCTATTATTAGGGTGGAGATTGGAGAGAGAAAGTGGGAGATAAAAAAGGAAAAAAGTATTTGGGGATTTAGATTCAAAAGGAGGTATTTCTTATATAGAAGGTCATTATTGGTATTATAAAATAATATGAAACCTATAGATATGTGTTTTCTATAGAGATGGACCCAAATGGACTAGATTTCCATTTATATTAATAATTTGGTTTAATATCCTATATTAGGATTAGGGTGGACTAAATGTGTGCTTAGGGATTGTTTTTTGGACTCTAAACCCAAAAATTATAAATTTTTATTAAGACCTTTATTTATTATCTTTAAATAAATATTGATTTTAATATATAACAAAGTTAATGTGTATTTTATGTAGTTTAAGTAAGGTAAAAGTGAACTTTTACAAAAGTTTACATTCCCATTCCTATACAAACCAAACACCAAATTAAGAATCCATTTGGAATGACATTCCTATTCCTGGTCTAACCAAACATTAAACTAAGTTATCTGATTCCCAAGAATCTCATTACGGGAATGACATTCCCGGAAATCACATTCCATTCCTGCTCGCCAAACATTACCATAGGAATTCTATGAAATGTTACACCAGGTTTAGGGTTTTTACTAGAATATTTAAAATGCTAAGAAAAATTTATAGTTTTACTATAATCAAAATTACATTAATCATGAAAACTAAATCACATACCATATTGAACAAAAACCCATCCCCCCCCCCCCCCCCCCCCCCCACCATGAATTTATTCATAAAAGCGGTTCATTCCTATCGGATCCTAGCTGAAAATTGAGGGGTCTCGTGCCAAAATTCAATTGGGGCAATGTAAAAAAAAACTCTACATATGGAATAACAATATGAAAATTTGGAATAATTTAACTATAAAAGGATATTAAATCGTAAATAAATTCAAGATTAACATATGAAATTGCTATATAATGGACCTCCATTGTTTCATTCTCTTATTTGTTAAGACTTTTATTTCCTCAGAGCTTTATTTAGAATTCAAGAAAAGTAAACGTCAACGATAAAGACCTAACATTTATTCTTTTCTTTCCCTTGCACAAAAAACATAGATGCGAAGATCGATTTTTTTTCATTCAGAAAACAATTTTTTTACGAGATAATCAGATGTGAGTGCTTCGAACTTGGTGGGAAGATCTAAAAATGATCATCAATTGACTACAGTCAATAAACACCAAAACTCCAACTGGTCAGTCAATCTGTACCAAGTCAATAAGGAGGTCCAAAAGAGGTCTGCAACTCAAGCCCAGAACGGGAAGGTCTGCATGATCGTCCTAGGCTCCTAAGTCCTGCCTTGGCTCAAATACAACCTAGTCTGCCTTAGGATTTAAGAGAATACTTGGGGTCCGCGTAGGTGGGTCTATACCTCAATCCCGAAACATGGGAGAATAGAAGTGTGCATAATGCTTTACCGACTTAATCCCAAAATTCTATCGAGGATTATTTAATAAAGTTGGGCTTCATGAGTCCTGAAAGGAGGAAACTTCTCCTAAAGAATCTACATGATCGGAACCCAAACTTTTCTGGTTTACCCCAACATTACCCATTTGTCCGACTTGTTGAGCAATTTTTCGATATCAAACGGACCTCCCCAGACACGATCTATTAAGTATATATCCTTGAAACAAGTAACTTTTAAATATTAAAAATACAAGATAATTCCAAAGAGGAATCATAATATCATCTAACTACGAAATAGTAGTTTCAATCCAACACAGTAGATCTCAACCGTCTCATCAACACCACCTATCAATAGCCGGTCAAAGCAACCTATAAAAGGCAATGAACTCGCCTCGAAGAAGGCACAACGCTCACGATACGATCACAAGCTAAGTCTCAAGCTTAATGATCAATCAAAGGTCCAATTCCTAAACCCATGACCACTCAATACTCAATAATTTAAATGCAAGGGAAATATGACTGTCTTGAGCATCGGAGAAGGTTCCAAGTTCCTTGCAGATTTTGCCCCTTGGGGAGCAAAGTGGGATTCAATGTAGCAGTCTCAATGTATTGACTGATTCTACGAAGACAAATTTTGACATCAGGAAATTCACGCTAGAATGAGGGCTAACTCTGCCAGAATCACCATTGTTCGGTAACCTGAATCCCAAATTCGATTCTTAGCGGGATCACAATCTTACTTTATTTTCAAATTACTTTGAGACCAACAATGATTTCGGACAAAGAGTTGGTTGTTGAGGTCGAACACCTCAAAGCAAAGGAACTAGCTGTTGAGGTTGAACGCCTCAAAACAGAGAAACTCAGGGATCTACAAAGTATGCAAGCTTTACAAGCAAGTCTCTCGAAAGCTTAGGAGGAGGTGACTTCCTTGAAAGGGGCCAAAGAAGCTAAAAAATGAAGAAAATCACTTAAAACTCCATCTGAAAGTTGTTCTGGACCCCTGCTAGCGCACTCGCACTACGCCCTCACATCAATAATAGTTCCAAAGCTATGAAGTTGTTGCTCAAGCGAAGCGAGGAAAGAAGGAAAAATTGCGGGCTCAGATTTAAAAATTAAGGGTCCCTCAAGAAAATAGTGTCCCCCTGGCCGAAAATGATGAGGTGGAAGTCGTGTTGTGTCCCGTAAGATGAAAGGACTAGGATAACCTCCTAATAACCGATCAGGTCATCCATCAGTTGTCAGAGCTCACTAGGAGGACTGAAGAGAGAAATATGTCGACAAAGGAAGAAATAGTCCCGCCTGTACTAAGCTCTGAGATAATCGAGGTAGAAAGGCCCAAAAGTTTTAAGCATCCTCACTTAGAAATCTAGGATGGCTTGAGATCCTAGGGTATGTTCCTCTGATATTACATCTCACTCATGAGCTTGAGTACCACGGATAAGTCAATATGGTGTTTGGTCTTTGCAACAGACCTAAAGGGACCGACAAGATTATAGCACAATGCTCTTAGGGCTAATACTATTCGTTCCTTCGACGAGTTTTCCTCAAATTTTTGCACTGCTTTCTAGGGCAGTCGAATAATGGATAAAAAGGGGCAAGATCTATTCAACATCATTCAAGCAAAGGGGGGATCGTTATGAAGCTACTGACAGATGTTTCGGAACAAGATGGTCCAAATACCTTACCAGAACTCTGAAGTCCTTCACATAGCCTTGAAAAAGGGACTGCGGCAGGACAATATACTCGAGAAATAGCTAAAGACAAGTATCCCATCTGAAAGAGATGTCCCTGGACCAAAGATGCAATGCGAATAATTTGTCGGATAGGACAATTTATGAAGAAGATCATTACGTCCGGACGATTTAGGGATTGTAGTTTTTAGCTAGAAACCAACTACGATCGTCGAATAACTACGTAATTCGCGGCTAACTTCGACCGGATCCTACATCGTGTTACACAAAAGAATGTCTATTTGATCGGATGATATGACTAGAGGTATAAGACATATAATCATGAGAGAGTTCCATAAACATGTCTCATGGGCCTAAAAGAAGTTTAGGCAAAGATAGTACAAAAGGCCCAAAAGGAGGGTACTTGGGCCGGGCACCAAAAGAGGTGATTTGGGGCCCAAAAAGGGTACGGCCATGCTTGGCCGTGTATCCCTATAGGGACCGGACAGATCTGCCCAAGATGAGCCTCATATGGTCGGGCAAGGCAAGGAAAAAGAGAAAATTGAAACTACTTTCTATTTTCGACTATTTCCTTAACCTTATTCAAAAGGGACTTTTAGGAAACCAATTAGGGTTGGACTCTAACTAGAATTCTATATAATGTCTCTTAGGGTTTGAATAAGGTTCGGAAGAATTCTCCAGGAGCTTTCTTCTCTACAACATCAAGTAAAGAAAGAAAGAAAGAAAGAAAGAAAGATTATTCCCAACTATCTATATAGTCTTAAAGAAGAAGTGTTCTTCAAATCAAACCACCATTGGTGTTCTCGCTAGAAACAAGGTGGGAGATTAAGTTGATCATTTGGGTGTCTTGAGTGGAGGAGCAATAATTGGAGCTCTTGGTCTTCGCATTCGATTGGAAAGGTTCGAGGGAAAACTAGCAATTAAGGTAATTATCGAACTAGTTAACTTAGTTATAATTATTAGTTTATGCATGAGATCCTGGGAAATAGTTGTGTTAGACATTAGAGCAGAACTATTGTCTTAGATTCCGTTATCGGAAGAGATGTACAGGAAGATGAAAGAAATCAGTAAGCTCCCGGCGAAAAGGGAACCACCAAGAAGAAGGGAGTGAGAACAAGATTGGCGCGCCAACGAGCAGGATCTATATAGAAGAATCAGACCAGAACACGAGTTTTAACCCATCTGACCAAGAACAGAGGGGAGATCTTGGAAATCCTGGTGAATAACAATAAGTTTTAGGTCCTAAAGTCGAACCCCAATAAGTAAAACTTCGGACCAAGAGACATGAATGCAATGTGCCTTTTGAAGGAAATATCTTTCCATCTGTAGGAGGTGTCCTTCCGAAGGAATGTCTTTCGACCAAGATGACAATGCGCTCAATTTGTCAGATAAGATAATGATGACTTGATCCAGAATATCATCTAGTCCGGTCTAATTAGGGGGTCGTAATGCTTAGCTAGAAACCAACTAAGATCGTCGGATCACTTCAGTGATTTACGACTAACATGGACCCGATCCTACAACGGGTTACGTCAAAGAGTGACGGTTTGATTTTAGATATAAAACTAGAGGGAATGGGTTAAAAGAATTGATTAGATCCAACCTAGAAGGCCCAGAAGGTTCGGATGAGATCCGGACAAAGATGAAAGAAACCGGGCCAGGAACAAAGGGAATGGGTCGACATGGCTAAGGGGCGGCCAGGCCCAGCCCACTAATGCAAGAATCAAAAAAGAAAGCTCCTGACTTGTTGGATTGTTAAATAGGTAAACTAAGTAAGATATAAGTCTAGCTTCCTAATATCGACGGACTGATAACCAACAAACTACCACCTGACTAAGCAAGAAATAAGATAGCAGATAGTGAAATTAAAGTCATGTAGAGGTATGAAATAACAAAAAACCAACTATCACACAAAACTAAAGGCTTAAGAGTCTAGTGAACTCTTTTTCCTCATCATCCATGTGTTCTTCGATATTAAGGCATGAGGGAGGTAAGAAAAAGCCATCTAAGTGAGCCATTAATTCAGCATTAGGAATGAGAGGACTATCGTGATAGTCATTCAACCAGAGAGTTGCTGAATGTAGAGGGAAGTTCTGAACACGAACCTAGGCTTCTGTTCCTGGAAAGAAAAACTGCCCCTAGTAGAGGAGCTATCTGAGTGATGTACCTTATATTTTTGTTGATGGTTGGCCCAGAGGAAGAAGGGTGACCAAAGATAGAAGAAACAATGTTGTCTTGATCCTTTCTTTCTCCAACAGTGAGGATTGACAGTGGAGAAGACATAACTCGAGAATTAGGGGTTTGATCAGCAATATACAAGGACAAGTTTGGATGTCCAACCCCTTTTTGTTGGAGTTAGAAATCTCCATAGGGATGGGAATACCGACTGGTTATCTATCTAAGGAAAGGGAATAGGCTGGCAGTGCAAGAGAGGATGATCCATAATTCTGCAAGTTTTGCCAATTGCACCAGGAATTTTTTTTTATAACTAAATTTTACTTCCTTACATCAGTCAGGATGGGATTGACAATTGCGAGGAGAGGTATGTATACATCATACATGAATTGTACTCTAATAAAAGTATTAGCCACCACATCAAAGATTTTAGGTAAGATTTACAAGACATGTCTCATTGAAGAAAAGATTATGTTGATATCATCCTAGTTTTGCAAAGATTGGTACATTCTTAAGCCTACACCACATAGGCTCTATAATGTCAGCAGAAAGTGGGAACTCTTGTTTAAGTACAAAAATCATACCCCTCAACATCCAGGGCCTACCACAGTGTATTGCTTTAAGTAAAACGTTGTTCTTGGGCTTAATAATGAAACTTTTCAACCCTATGTGAATTTAGTGGATTAATGACTCATTAAGAAGTCATTGATGGACATTTTAAACATAAATCCTAGAAAGTATTTTTAGAATGTGGACAATATATAAAGTAGTTAAATATTTGATAGAGGTGGAAAGAGATAATGTCTTAACAAGTTCCCTAAAGGCACGTGCTAGGAAAATTCTTCGTAAAAAGTAATTAATTAAATACAAAATCTTAATGATTTTGTTTTAAATAACGATAATCTTAATGATTATATTTCAAATAAGGAAAATCTATTCGATTTTGTTCACGAAAATTATTCTCATGCTTATTGATTTCACCATTGCTTGGATTTGAGTCTATATAAATCAGTCCATATGATTAGAGGTTTAACGAGTAAAAAGTAATTAAGAAGCAAATATTATTATAGTAAAGATGTCTAGCGGAATGAGGAATACAGTTGTGATATTTATGGTCGTTCTCGTTGTGATGGCCGTATTTATTGAACAAACTACAGCTCATGGACCGAATAAATGTGTAGGGGTGTGCTTTGACAAATGTGGTCGTGTCATCCGTACAGGTACAACCACTTCTCTATATATGTTTCATATAAGGGTGTTCATTGGTTCGAAATTCGGTATTTCTGAATCATTTGCTTACTATTTTCAAGTATTTAGTTAACAGGATTTCTCAAACACACAAAAACACATTTTAGTAGAGTAATTCGATTTGCTTATTGCACCACTACAAAGAACCTGAGAATATATGATTGAATTCTAATTTATGTGTATGTCAAATACATACATAAATTAAATTATTTATATTGGATAAAATTTAAATTCTTAAATATATGTAAAATATATTATTCGGTAATTTGTATGTGGTTTGGTTTGTTCCATCTGGTTTGGTTTTTTAAACCTAATCCATCGACCTAACTAAGGCAAACCGGTGATTGTTTGATTCCGTTACAAAGTCGGTTGGAATTGTTTGGTCCGGTTTGGAATTTCATTGTTCAGATAGTATTTGAGCACCCCAAATTTATAATGTTAGTAAATCTTCACACTTATGTGTCAAAATCGGGTCCTCAGATTAATTCTATTATTTTTCATGTTAGAGGCGGCAATTTATGTTCTGAAATTAACTCACAAACACCCATTAGACGTTCACAAAAATCAACCTACTTAGAATTGTATTTATTTCAGAAAAGATAAGAATCAAACCCTCAGAAATTTTTAAAAAAAAAGAGCATCATGTTACCACTTGATCATAGTGAGCTTCACTAAACCTATAATTTTTCAATATATAATAACTAGTAGATATATTTAGGATTGATATGTGATGCTCTAGTACTAACTTCTTCTTGTCAAATTGGGTGATTAACTTTTGCAGCTTGTTTTGTTGCATGCTTTAAAGAATGCATGAACGGTGGCAAGATATCCTACTTACAATCAAATTGGTGATAATGTTACTTACTCTGGTATATTGTCATTTTGTTGATGATGTGAAATAACAAAGAAATGTCATAATGAAAATATGGTCTTTTATATATTGAGATGTAATGGGTCAATATTTTATCCCAAAATTAGGATAAAACTCCAAAAGAACAACGCCTCCTAATATGATTTAGGTTTGTGTCAGAAAAAACTTAGGTGTCGGTCTTTTTAGCAGAAAATATAGGCCCAATGGAGAATACGTAATGTACATCAAGAAAGAACACAATGTTCGTACCATTTTAATATTTGGGTGCGTCTATAGGCCCCCCTCATTTTTATTCCTGGACTTCTTTCACTCTTAGACTGCCCGATAGATTAGGACAGTCCAAGGGTACTCGGACTGAGCCTCATTTGTGATGAGCTTGAATAAAAAGACTCAGACTAGTCAGAGTGTCCTTGAACTGTCCTAATCTGTGAGTCTTGGGCTGGTCAATCTGAAGTCCACAGAGAGTGTCAAGAAAGGGGTGGGCTAAGAGCAAAAGGAAGATGTTCCTTTGGACTCTTAATATTTTTTTTTCAATTCCATTTTGGGAGATTTTATAGGCAATGTCCTTTATTGTTCAAGACAATGTATTTTACAAGCTTGACTTGGTCGATTCATTATGACCAAATTTGGTTAAATGCAGCGTTAAATTTGAGGATTAAGTTCACTCACCTGATAATCTTCGGTCGGCGATCTTAATTTCAAAAAAAAATGAAGAAGAAGGAGGGGGAGGAGGAGATTGTTAAGTCAGTTGGCAGTCGGCGACGATCTAACGACAACGGACGTTGTTAGGTCAAACAGTATTTGAGACATTGTCTCTTAAATACACATTATATTTAACCAAACTAGAGATGGATTTTAGCGAGATTGTCTATAACAACTTTGGGCATTGCTTATACAATCTTCCTTCCATTTTAAACATTCTCTCTCATTTCTCTCTCGATACCATGTGCTACTCTCCTTCTTTGAACTCTCTTTCTCCTTTCTTAATTTTTTGTCTGAAATTAACAGAGATAAATAAGAAGAAACGAAAATAAATGTGGTTTTGCGGACCTAGATTTAGAGAGATAAAAACTTGTAAATTTCGTTCGAGATGGTATTCAATAACCTAGTTGCTCTCTTTAGAACTCCTGCTAATGTGTTGAATAGAGAAGATTCTTTGATTGTTCAATCTAATATTATGAAATCAAAGATTGTTCAATGTATTTATTTTAGACAAATTTAAGCGCGAGATCTCGCTTAGGCTCTCAGACTGTTCAGTTCGTGTTTTCTAAGACCTCTCGGATATGTACGAGTCCATATAATTAGGGTAGGGGAATTTAAAATCCCAAAATTTGAGGTATAATATAAACCAGACCCAAATCTAAATAATATTTGAAAAAATAATCATATTGTGAAAATACAAATTTACCATGAAATCAACGTGGAAAACATTTTTAAAAAATTTCTGAACAAATCTTAGTTTGCTCTCAACGAACAAATCTTAGTTTGCTCTCAACAATTTTGTAAATTTCTGAACAAATTCGTTTTTGCTCAAAAATTTTTTTGCAAAAGTGTTTCGCATTTTGTCTTTTGCATTTGACAAACAAAGACTGACACTAACATTTTGGCTAAAGCATTTTTTGATTTGTCTTGCAAAGAAAAAATAATTTCTGTATTTTTTTTGTTTTGCTTTTGGTAGAAACATTAGATCAATGCATTTTTTTTATTTGTCTTTTTTCAAAAATTAGAATGTTATGCATATTATCCTTTGTATTTGACAAACCCATTAACGGACGAATAATATTTTGGCTAATGCATTGTATATGTTGTTAACTACATAATTATGTATGTTGTCAACATTTTATAACAAGTCGGGACAAATATATATGTTGCTAACATTTTATAACAAGTCAAGACATTATTGCATATATTGTCAACAGTTTATAACAACATAATTACGTATTTTGTCAACCGTTTATAACCATATATTTATATATGTTGTCAGCATAGAAGTGTAAAAAGAAGATTATGAAAACAAATATAACAGTCTTGTTAACAACATAATTATAGAGTAAGACTACACATCTCGTCAATTTGAACCCCCACTCAAACCGCCCGAGACAAATCTTGGTTTCTCTCTCCTCTCACCTGTGACGTCACCTGGAGAGAGAAACCAAGGTTTGTCTCTTGGACGGTTTAAATGGGGGTTTAAATTGACGGGCTGCCTAGAGTTTTTGATAATTATATATGTTGTCAACAGTTTAAAAAATGTTAAAAAATGCGTTTTTTACATTATTATTTTTTATGGGTTTTTTCGATTAGGGTCGAGATTTTGGCCTTTTCACTCATTTTTTTTACAATCAGCCCATACTTAAATAATAAGGCTCTCAGATCTTTTCCCTGTTGTAATCTTATTATTTATGTATGGACTAATTACAGACAATATATTCTTGTTTCCTTAAAAAATTCTCATATTTACTTATAAAATTGCTCATATTTGAGTTCGTATAATTAGTGCTCGCGGCTTTAGGGAATAAAGAAAAATCTTTAGGGAATAAATTTTCTGGAGAATTCATGTGTTTTTTGTAAAATCTTGAGGGAATAGTTTCCTATGAGGAATACAAAAATAATTTACAATTTACAAAATTAACTTTAAGTAAAAAAAAAAAATTTAAGTCATTTCCCCCTCTTTCTTCTTCTCTGGAGAAAAACTCGTTCATCCCATCTCCTCCATAACTTCTAGCCAAACTTTTGTTCTGCCTTCTCCATGACTTATCTTCCCCAAATCCCCAATCCCTACTACTCACATTTCTCTAAAATCAGAAACAAAGTTAAAGAGATAAAGAGGGAAATAACATTCTAAAACCCGGAAGTCATCAAACAAAATCTCTTAAAGCTGTTAACAGGGACGGAACTAGAACTAAAGACCAAAGGGGGCCAAATTCAAAAAGAAACAGAGAAGTCTTAAAACTAAATTTAAAATATATGTTGTTGGAAGGAGTTGAACTTGGGTCACTTAGGTCACAACCACATAATCCGACCAAAAAGGTTTTAGGACTTTGTTGTTATTTCTAACCTTTTCGTTGGACAAATACTGTGATCTTTATGATTACGGTTGTACATCAACTCATCAAGTCACTACGGCAACACGGCTAGGTCGAGGGGGGCCATGTCCCCCTCGGGCCTAGCTGTAGTTCCGTCTCTGGCTCTTAATACATCTTTATAGGACGTCCAAAGCAAGTTTCTTCATCCATTAATCCTCCAAGAGTGGTAAACACATTCTAAACCCTAGAAATCAATTAATTTTGAGCTCTAAAATATATTTTCATCACTTCTAACATATCAGGTTTGTTATCCTTGTTTTTAGGAGTTAGTGATTAGAGGACCTCCAATGCAAGACTCAAGAAAAACTCTAACAATTCTATGTGTCAAGTGTGAAAAATGGATCTCTAAATGGTCTCTTTCCTATTTGGCCATTTAATGACACTCTATTGCAAAACCTTCTCCAATGCAACACTCAAGAGAAACTCAAAAAACCTATATTTTGGTTAAAAACTAATTGATTTGTTTATGTGGCATTCAGAGATCCTCATGAGGAGTCCTCTTAAGGATCTCTAAAATAACTACCGCCACCTCATTTTAGAGATCCAAGTTAAGTGTTGCACTGGAGATGGATTTTGAAGAAAAACAAAACTTTAGAGTAGATTTTGTTCCCCTAAGATTTTTCTTTATTTTTCAAAGCCCCAACCTAATTAGTTCATACTTCAATAATAAAGTTTCACCCCGTTGTCTATTGGCACTCACCAGTTGGAGCCAAGAATATATTATTTTGAATTTTGAATTTTGAAAATATCTCATCTGGGTAACAAATATATTACCTATTCAGCGGCTATTCTCTATAACCAGTCGTTATTCTTTTTAATCTTCTCTATTCCCTATTACAAGTAAAACTATCTTCTTTAGAAATTGTATTAGGATAAGAAAAAACTCTTTTGTATGCATCACAATAGAGGTAAGATCTTTCTAATGTCTTTCCTTTTTTACCTTCGTGGAATGATCTTGTAATCATATTTTAGACTACTATAAATAGAGGTCTCCCCTTTCAAGAGAAAGCAAAGGAAATACAAAACCTAGTATATAGAAGGTTATAGAGCAATTTTTATTAGAGTAAGATGTCGAGAGGAATGAGAAATATAGTTGTGATATTTATGGTAGTACTTGTTATGATCAATATGTTTATTCACAAAACTTCAGCTCGTGAACAGAATAAATGTGTGGAAAAGTGTTTTGAAGAATGTGCTCGTACCATCAATGCAGGTACAATCAATTCTTTATATATTTTTAATACAAAGTTTGTACATTTCCCCACTCGAGTGTCAAAAATAATGCGCTAGACCAATTCTATTAATTTTCTATCGTGAGAGAACAGTTAACAGATCTTGATTTCCCTTACACTAAAAATTTTCAATATAGAGCAACCTATAGATAGACTTAACATTTCGTTCTTAATTCTTTATTACTAACTTTTTCTTGTTGTCAAAATTGGTGATTTTTTTTCAGGGTGTTGGATGCCATGCTTTACTGAATGCACTAAAGGGCATGTTTAGAACAATGCATAAATTGTGCCTAGATTCTCAATGAATGAAGGTGTACTTACAAGAAATGGTTTTTTTTTTGTTGAACAACTTACAAGAAATGGTTGAAAATGTTAGATATTTTCATTTTGGTGATAACGTGAAATAATAAATATTTTTTTTACGAAGATGTGTTATTCAAGGCTCTAAAATAAAATAAATAAAAATGTGTAAGTTCTATTTCGCCCCCTAAAGATAACCCGCTTATATTATAGTCCCCCTTTGGCCTTTGCCCTTTGCATACTTCCACTTCATTAGTCAACTTTAACATCAGAATCTTAGTTCTTTTTTGTGCCCTTCTGTTCAAAATGAAATCCCCCCCCCCCTTTTGTTGAACCCTTTCTTTATCGGAAAATTGTCATTGAGATAGGTTACCTGCGAGATACTTCTGGAAACTCATCAACGAAATATCTTATAATATTGAGGTGTTACTTTTATAAAGGGAGTTTATAAAGTGAATCTCTAATGGTTCTCTCCCCTGTTTGGGAAGATTGAGAGTTTGAGATCCCTCATTCTTGGATGCAATCATGCAACACTCTTAAGATATATAAAAGGTTAATTCCATTATGGCCCCCAAAAGATTACCAACCCATCCAAATGGCCCCTAAAGATGATCAGCTTCCTTTTTGACCCCTTTTGCATATTTTTGTCTTAGTATTTTTAACTTGATGACATTGGACTTATAAAAGATGACCACAAACAAGACGCCACATTGGCCATGCAGCGAAAACCTTGTCCAGCGTAGTCTTACTAAGTGTATTCACATTATCACAACCAAATGTATACATTTATACCGAGTGTCTTTGCACTCTAAGAGACCAATATTTGAGTCTTATTGTATCAAACGAAAAAATTATTGAGGTTTGGAGTCACTGTTTGGGCTGGATACTGCATCTAAAAACTACTCAACTCTAAACAGTTGCTCGACATTTTGTTGTACAGATGCTAACAGTAAAAACATATAGTGCCTTGCAAGAGTGGTGAAATCAGTGACTGTTTGGGCAGGATATAAATCCATCAAACAAACAAAACCCAGCAATATAATAATTAATTCCCAAATTTATAAGAGAAATGAATCTGTCATAAAAGTGCAAGACAAATATCTCATGTAATAAACCAATTTAGAATATCAATATCAACTATGCTCCAAATTGATATAAAGATTTGCATTTAACAAAATTGCCCTGACAACAAAAGAAAGCGTCCTACTACTTCGGATGTTTTTAAAATAAATTATTTCAGAACTCACTGGTCACCAGGAAGAGTCTTAATGATATCGGAATCGCCTGCAAACCCAAATAATGAAGGAAGGATTATCAAAAGCATATTAATTTAAGATATCAGTGCTTGAAATGGAAATTAACAACTGTTGTTAAGAAAATGAAAATCTCACCGGGGTCAACAATGCTAAGGCAAGAAACTCTGTAGTATCTACCACAAGCAGTTCCTAAATCAACATTGTCTGCAATAACCATTTTAAAAGGAGAACGTCAACTTGAAAGACTTAAAGAGACACATTTGTCTACGATGTTATTTTAAAGTACCAGTATGTGATAACTCAAAGTAGAAGTGCAAAAGATCTAATGGCAAGTCAAATTATGATTTAATGAATTTGCAGGATGTTAAAATCAATCATCCATTTCGACCACAAAAACGTGCATTAAAGAGTTAAAAGGCCAAAACCTCCTCTTTCTTTCTCTCTGTGACCAACTTAACTAGAAACACAACAAAATTACGAATTCACAATTCACAATCAGGTTAGACCGATTAAGATTTACTCCAACATTGAAATATAAATATGGGGATCATGCGTGTTAAGGTTTAAGCATTAAGTTATAGAATCTTCGGAACATCTTAATATGCAACTTACAAGAAAGGGCTAGGTTAAAAGGTTTCAAGGAGACACATAAGGTGGGAAATATGCTGGGCTTGGGTACTCGTACGTATATTTGACCATAAGCTAGACATTTCGAGCTCAATATTCGGAATAAGCCCATCCTGGCAGTATGGGCCAAGTGCAACAAGGGAAGAAAGAGTATCGGGTAAATCAACCCATCCTAAAAACAGAACACCCCACTTCTAGGAACAATCAACATTGATACCTAGTTGTTTTGGTATGACTCTAAATTCTACTACTTCATTATCTCTCAACTAGCTGACATTAGGCCTAGACAACAATCACGATAACTAAAAAAAAACCTTCATTGAGACTGGAGTATCAAGCATCAAAAGACCTAACACATAACCATATGACCACAAAATGTAGAGAAAGAAAGTACATTTGATAAATTTTAGATCAAGAATCTTACTTCCATTGTAGTGGTGGACTCCAATCTTAGCAAGCATGGCATAGTACTCAATCTCAGATTTCCTCAAAGGAGGGCAATTGTTTGAAATAATGATCAATTTTGCTGCAAAATACAGTCACAAATCAATAACCCATACGCTCAAACAAACTGAATAGAACATAGTAACACAGAAAAACCCTAGAGAGAGAGAGAAGAGATTATACATTTGGAGTTTCTGAGAGTTCTGAGGACGGTTTTGTACCCAAGAGTGTATTTCCCACTCTTCATCACAAGAGCGAGTCTGTTGTTGATGCTCTCATGAGTCTTCTTCTGCGAAAATCAATCAACAAAGAGAAAAAGAAAGAGAAAATCAGCAAGCCCTAAATATATGCATAAAAATAGAAATCTAACCTGAGATCTTACAACATACCGTTTTCTTCACTGCCACCATTGTTGCAAATTCTACGGCGAGAGACTTAAGCCTGTAAAATTCTTTTCTTTTAGAAAGACAAACAAGAAGCGAAGCTTAAGAAATGCGGAAATTTGGAGGTGAGAGAACTTACAGATGATTAGGGTTTACAGGAAGAAGATGTACGTCAAAAGAGGGGCCAAGCAGAAGATTTTAGGTATTTAGAGCATCTCAGTGCGGGCCGGGCGCAGGCTATAATTGCCCTCCAGCGCGGGTCGGCTGGGGCCTCCGCCCCAGTCGATGCTTCAGTCGCCCCTAGGGGTGGGAATCGGTCCGGACGGGCGGAAACGGACACTAACTCAACCGGTCCGGGAGGAACGGACACGAGTCCTAAGTGTCCACTCGGACATCCGGACAAAACGGGCGAACATTTCGGATTTTTCTCTAACAAAGTGCCCGTCCGTGACCATTTTGATAGTCGGACAAACCGGGTATTGGTCGGGCGGACACCGTTCACGAATGAACAAATAAAGAAATTTTTATTCGAAATTAAAAATGTTTAGTCGCTAGATACAACTTTCTAAACTCCCACTTTACAATTCTAAAAAGTAAATGAATTCTAAATCACAAGATAAGCATTGAGATTTCTCATGGATTATGATCGGTTTCTATGCTTCTTCTCATTGATTACGATCGGTTTATTGTGGATTCTCGAGTTATTGATGAGATATTAAGATTTTGGAGGAGAAAGAGACTAAAGAAGTAGAACGACGAAGACAATATTAAGAAAAGTGATTTCTAGGGTTATCTATTTTTTACTCTTGAAATCTAATGGTTGTAGCTAACTCTACAAATCTAAAGACTTAAAATCAATCATATAGGCCGGCGGGTATAACGGGTAGGATAAATGGACGGGGTGTACGGGTTCGGTCGGGCGGACTATATAAGCGGGCGGACTCGGTCGGACCACCGGGTAAGGACCTATGTCCGCGTCCGTCCGCTTAAGATCTTTCGGGCGGGCGGGTACAGACCGATTCGGGCATCGGACGATCACGGACCCTTCGGGCTCGGTCCGTCGTGGGCGGGTTCCGGATTTCCAGGCCAAAATCCCACCCCTAGTCGCCCCTAACATTAGGGGCGACTGAAGCTGTCCCCAACGTGACCATTGAGGACCCAACAGTCACATTGGGGTTGATCTTGGCCGTTGTCTAACGGCCAGATCTGCCTTAATTTTTCTTTTCTTAAAATAAAAAATACTAAAAAATTAAAAATAACTTAAAAATCGAAACTAACATTAATAATAAAAATATATTAATACAAACCGACTTTTGCATTAATAATCCAACGATCAAAACACAAAACTAATAATCCGACGATCCAAGACATATTACTAATAATCCAAGACCAAAAACTATTCATTGCCATCGTTAGATCTCGTATTCCATAAGTGGTCAACAAGATCTGCCTTCATGACCGAGTTGTCTATTACGATCCATAGTTTGGCGACCCAAAATAGAACCAACATGACGAGAATGTTTTCGTGTAACGTTACTTTCCATTTCTTCTACATTTTACGATCATCGTCATCTCTACTTCGAGCTCATTCATCTTCTTCAAACATCAACATTAATAAAGAAAAATTGGAATTCATGGGATTCAAAGGATTTAATGGATTCATAGGATCCATGGTAGAGAAAGAAGAAGATGAAGTTTGATGAGAAAGAAGAAAATGAAGTTTGATGAGTTTGTGGAGAAAGGGAGATATATTTATAGAGAAATATGAGATATTTAATATGGTGGTTGGATGGTTAAAGATATTTAATATGGTAGAGAAGAGGGAAATTCAAATTTTCAGCCTCAAGAAAGGCTGGGGTTGGAGCTGAATTTTAGAGGCTGAGCTGAGGCCAAAAAATTTGGATGAAAAAGTGATTTTTTCGACCTAAGACAGACTGGGGTTGGAGTTGCTCTTACAAGTCAATCGACTTTCGACTCAAGGTACTGAGAAAATTCTCACCTGCAGGTCCCTGGTTTATGACCAGCTTCCCATCTAGCCCCTTAATTTATCAAAAATATTTAGATGATTATTTTTTTTACTGTTACCATCAAAAGACCGCTAACTTTATATTATTTGTCCAAAATTATCTTGTTGTTACTTCTTTTTTTTTCTTTTTTTTTCTTTTTTTTTTAACTAGATCATCTTCCTTAATTGTTTGTCTCTCTAAAAATTGTCATCCAATTGAAAAACAAATCAATCCCAGACAGGCAAGTTTAGAGAGAAAGGAAGTAAAGGGTTTTTACTTTAGGATTTGATATGTTCTTCGGGACTAAATGAGTTACTCCATAAAAATACAGTTTTTGATAATCTAAATCAAATTAAAAATAAGAAAAAAAAATAAACCCAAATTTGAAGAAAGAAATATCAACACCTGGTTTGGATTTGAATATGAATCTAGGGTTTGCTTGACTACAGTGTAGAGAATGTAAAGAAGAGTAATTTTGAACAAAAAATATAGAGTTAACGACCTTTTGTCGGTAACGACAAGGATCATCTAGAAATATTCGATAAACTAAATGATTAGGTAGGAAGGTGGTCATATACTAAGGGGTCATTTTGGAAATGACCATTTTTTATTTGCCCAACAAAGGAGTCGTAGGGCAGAGCTCTCCGAGAGGCTTTCCTTTGAGCTCCCAAATGGAGCCCTTTGGTAGATGGTCCAGTTTCTCCCAAACTAGTTGTTAGGGAAGTGCCAATGGATAGTTTGGGTAGATTTCTCCAAAAAGGGGATCCATCGTACTGTTTTTTATTTATTTTCTTCAAAAAAATATTATGTTCTTTTCAAATTTAAAAAGAATCATTTTTCTCCAAGTCCTTCTTGTTATGTTAATACGTTCCCTAAGAGTCTATGACAACCTTATAATGAAAAAATCAAATAAATTTTAGGAACAAACGAACCAAGAAGATTAAATCTGGGACATGTTGTCTGATAGTTGAAATTTAGAACTAAAGTTTCACACACGGTTAGAAGTTGTAAGTGAATCTTATGAATATTATTACTTCAACACTTATTACAAAGTACAATCTTGTTTATAAAGAGTTTAGAAAAAAAAAGAAGATAACAGACTTAGAGAGTTCGGTTTAGAGATAGAGAGTTAGGTTAAGTAGTTAGTTAAGTATAACTAACTACTTAATCTACACTGATTAAAGAAGAAGGCACGAGTGAATTGAGCGTGTGAAAGAGAGTGCCTCTAGAAACAGAATACTTTGACTTCAGTCCCTTCTTCTAAACCACCATTCCATACTTCAGTCCTCTTTACCCTTTATCTTCTAACATTCAGTCCTTCTCTCTCTTACACCCCCCCCCCCCCCCCCCCCCTCAAACAGATGTTCCATGGAAGGAATGAACATAAGTTTGCTACGAATAAAATCAAATGAAGCAAAGAGAATTCCTTTTGTACAAATATCAGCCAAATTTGCAGCAGAAGAAACAAATTGCACATCCAACTGATGTTGCTGAACCAAGTCCCTAATAAAATGGATATCAATCTCAACATGCTTTGTCCTTGCATGAAAAATAGGATTAGAAGCTAAGTACTTTGCTCCCATATTGTCACAGTAAAGAACCATTGGAGTAGTCACCTTGACCCTAAGTTTTTTCAAAAGATAAGATACCCACAATAATTTAGAGGTTGCCAAAGACAGAGCTCTGTATTCAGCCTCTGTTGAGAATCGAGACACAGTATGTTGTTTCTTGGAAGACCATGAAACTAAGGAAGAACCCAAAAATATGCAATAGCCACTAGTCGACCTTCTTGAATCTGGACAACTCCCCCAATCAGAATCTGAATATCCAGACAGAGAAGATACATCTCCAGAAGCTATAGTAATGCCAGCTCCAATTGTGCCTTTTAAGTATCTTAGGACTTTCTTAAGGAGCACCAAATGAACTGTTCTAGGTTGATGCATAAATTGAGAGAGGTAATTAACAGCATAAGTCACATCTGGCCTAGTCATTGTGACATATTGAAGACCACCAACAAGACTCCTATAGAAAATTGGATCATCAAGTAGAATACCATCCATTTTAGACACTCTTTTCCCTTGAGAGACAGGAACAATACTAGGCCTACAATCTTCCATGTCTGCCTTCTTTAGAAGTTCCAGCACATACTTGGTTTGAGTAAGTTGGAGAGAAGAAGATGCAGAACACTTATTGACCTCAATACCTAAGAAATAGTGAAGATTACCTAGTTCCTTCATAGCAAATTCCTGTCCAAAGTCATGTACAAGAGTCTGAATAAGAGTGAGACTTGAACCAGTCAATATGATATCATCCACATACAAAAGGAACACAAGAAGTTGATCATTCTCTGCATAAACAAACATAGATGAGTCTGAAGAACTCTTCAGAAATCCCCATTTGACCAAATAGCTTGCTATCCTAGTGAACCATGCTCTAGGTGCCTGCTTAAGGCCATATAGAGACTTATGCAGATGGCACACAAAATCAGGGTGGTTAGCATCTACAAAACCTTGTGGCTGCTTCATATAAACATTTTCACATAGATCCCCATGAAGGAATGCATTTGACACATCAAGTTGGAGAATAGGCCAGGAGTTTGTGACTGCTAAAGTAAGTACAATTCTAATTGTTTGGATCTTAACCACTGGACTAAAGGTCTCTTGATAATCAATACCCTCTTGTTGATTGTAGCCTTGTGCTACCAACCTAGCTTTATATCTCTCAAGAGAGCCATCTGATCTATACTTGATCTTAAACACCCACTTACTACCCAAAACATTCATGGAAGGAAGTCTAGGTACCAATGACCAAGTTCCATTTTGAAGAAGAGCCTGAAATTCTGCAGACATGGCCTTACACTAATGATTACTCTTACTTGCTTCTTTATAGGACCTAGGCTCTGGTAGAGACATAATAGTACCAGCTAGAAATGAAGAGGGAAGCATTTGAGGAGAGGTAAGAAAAGTTACATGGTCAGAGATCTGTTTAGGTTTGGTGATACCACTTTTTGACCTTGTCTGCATAGGATGAGTATTGAGAATAGGGATTTCAATTGGATCAGTGGGTACAATAGGAATATTTTCAAGAGGAGGGATAACAACTTGATCATTGTCAGGGTAGGTTGTGTGATGAGAGCCTAAAGACACATCATAGCTAGAAGGTAAGGCTGGAAGGACAATGATTTCATAAGGAGAGATGGTCTTTTGATCTGAAGTAACAGGTATAATAGACTTATCACTAAAGGGAAAAGAATGTTCATCAAAGATGACATGTCTGGACACATACTCCTTATTAGTGATTAAATCAAGGCATTTATATCCTTTGTGTATAGGACTATAGCCAATAAACACACATTTGGCAGACCTTGGACTAAGTTTATCATCCTTAATGTCACCAAGGTAAGGATAGCAAGTGGACCCAAACACCTTAATCATGTTATAGTCTGGAATCCTATGTAATAACACTTCATAAGGAGTTTTAAATGATAATACCTTAGATGGTGTCCTGTTGATGAGATAAGCTGCAGTGGAATAAGCATGAAACCAGAAGTTCTTTGGCATAGATGCTTGAAATAATAAGGTGTTGCCAACAGAAGAGATATGTCTGTTCTTCCTTTCAACTTTCCCATTTTGCTGTGGTGTATATGGGCAAGAGCTTCTAAACAATATACCACACTTATTTAGATGTGCTTGAAAATCTCCTTTTGACAATTCCAAAGCACCATCACTCTGAAAAGTCTTGATAGGAGTGGAGAAGAGCCTTTCATAATGTCTTTGGAAGTGTTGGAAACATCCCAGACTGTCAAACCTTAGCTTCAGTGGATAAATCCAAAAGAAGCTACTGTAATCATCCATAA
The DNA here is from genome assembly GCF_041429995.1 of Eschscholzia californica. Taxonomy (NCBI): domain Eukaryota; kingdom Viridiplantae; phylum Streptophyta; class Magnoliopsida; order Ranunculales; family Papaveraceae; genus Eschscholzia; species Eschscholzia californica. The sequence continues at coordinate 44,288,534 of NW_028238198.1, forward strand.
AGAAGATATAATACCTGATTCCAGACTTAGTTGTAACTGGGGAAGGTCCCCAAATGTCACAGTGAATCAATTCAAGTGGTGCAAGAGAAGAGCTTGTTGATGCAGAAAAAGGAAGTCTCTGACTCTTTCCTAATTGACATGAAGTACATATACCATAGTTATCTTTAGGAGACATAATAATGTGCTTTTCCTTTTCGAGAATGGAGAGAACATCTTTGGAGGGATGACCTGATCTATTGTGCCAAGTCTTTGAGGATGCACTCACACTGTAAGCTTGCTCTACTGTTATCTCAGATGGGCTATCACACAGATTCATTGAAAAATCAATGCTATACAAATTATTGACCATAGGTCCATCAGCTAGTATCTCTTTGGACAAGAGATCTTTAATGAGATATCCCCAAGGTAAGAATTCAACACTACAAAAATTCTCCTTTGTAAATTTTGAAGTAGAAAGTAGATTTTTCTTTATTGCTGGGACATGAAGTACCTTATTGAGCTCAAAGGAATGTGCACCAGTGATAACAGTAGCTTTGCCAGTATTTTGAATATCCAAGCACTTCCCATCTCCAATCATTACTCCATTGTCACCTTGGTAAGGAGAACTGTGCTCAAGATTACTCTTTGTGTGAGTCATATGACTTGTGGCTCCTGAGTCAGCTATCCACCTTTCATCCTTGTCACTGTGGCTTGTTAGGTGGACTTCTTCTAATGAACAAGGAGAATGCAGAGAAGCACCTATCAATGTGCCAAAATGGGCTTGTTCCTCATCTTCCTCCTGAGTGTCAATAAACCCTTCTCCTTCTTCATCTTCCTCTTCAACCTCCTGAAGATGTGGCAAAGGTTCTTTGAGGAGCTTTGTGAGTCAAAGCAGGCTCCGAGAAATCTCTGAATCTCATACGACATTGACGAGCTGTATGCCCCCACTTGTAGCAAATCCCACAAGGAATTGTGGTGTAATCAAAGAAATTAGTTCTGGTGGAAGAGGGAGTTGGTCTTGAAACAACTTTAGTACCAGACTCATTTGATTGATTTTGTGGAATGGTTCTTGAGTTTGGACCAGGAAAAGATCGATACCCACTTCTAGTTTGGGGTCTCTTGACAAAATAAGACTCGTGTTCATCAACAGTTTCTTGCTCTTTTGGCCAATGCTCATGATGGGTAAGTCTACTTCTAAGCTCAGCAAAGGTTAGGGATCCTTCTATATTCTGAATTGTAATAACAAATTGGGAATAATCTTTTCCCAGACCTTGAAGAGCAATTCTCGAGAGTTCTGAATCAGAAACTCGATCATTCACAGCCACAAGTGAATCAGCAATCGTCTTTATCTTACTCAAGTAGTCAGAAATGGAGGAAGAACCTTTCTTGATTGTTTGAAGTTTATACCTTAAGGAAGATTTCTTAGCTTCGAATTCTTGAAGAAAAATAAGTTCAAGATATGACCAAATTTCTCTTGCAGTCTTTAAACCCAATATGTCAGAAGCTATAGAGTGAGAAATAGTAGTCTTAATACATGATTTTAACGAAACTATCATTTTTCCGCCATTGAAGGTAATCAGGATTGACAGCATCTCTACCATCAAGAACAATTAATTGGGGGGGTTCTTCATTTGTGCCATCAATATAGGAAATGAGATCGTTTCCTATTAGGGCATTCTCAATTTGGTCTTTCCAGACCAAGAAATTGGAACTATCTAAACGAGCAGAAATTAAGCTAGTAATATTGGCATTGTGAGATGACTGACCTGAATTAGGGTTTTGATGATGATTCATTATGTGAGGAGATTAGTTCTGTGATTCTGTGATCAAGAAGAATCAACTCCTTTCCAAAAGAAAACGTGAAGAGATTGAATCCCTGATTCGAAGATACAGAAGATCGAACTCTTTTCTAGAAGAATTGACAAAGAATAGCTGAAATCTCAAACTGATTCGAAGCTATCTCGTTCTTTGAATTTGTCCCAATGGAGTTTTTAGGAATTCTTTGATTCGAAAAAAAAAACGCTAGGGCTCCGATACCATGTAAGTGAAGCTTATGAATATTATTACTTCAACACTTATTACAAAGTACAATCTTGTTTATATAGAGTTTAGAAAGAGAAGAAGATAACAGACTTAGAGACTTCGGTTTAGAGAGAGAGAGTTAGGTTAAGTAGTTAGTTAAGTATAACTAACTACTTAATCTACACTGATTAAAGAATGCACGAGTGAATTGAGCGTGTGAAAGAGAGTGCCTCTAGAAACAGAATACTTTGACTTCAGTCCCTTCTTCTAAACCACCATTCCATACTTCAGTCCTCTTTATCCTTTATCTTCTAACATTCAGTCCTTCTCTCTCTTACAGAAGTCTTATCTGATGCTATCAAATTTAATACTTGTTATCTCTACGTTCATCTTGTTTTCAGTGGTTAGAGAATCTCTAACTCATAATTCGAAGAACAACCATGAAGTTTGAAAATAACTATTTGAATGACTGCTACAACTTAGTAACAGATCATGGTTCAGAATCTCGGATCCAAATCATAGACAAACAGAAAACAAACTAACGAAATGTATATCGATAAATACTTACCATGCATCCGCCCCCTGCTGAAATACATCTAGCCCGTCTTTTGGTTAGCTTAAATGAGCGACAAATTACCTCGTCTTAAGTGCTTACTAACTTAATTTGTGTTTGGTAAACTAAGCTAATTCTTTTTTTAAGGCAAAAAACCCAAATTTTGAGAAAAGCAGAAGGCAAGATAGAACAGCTTCTGAAAATTAGGACAGATCATTCTCCCCTATGTACATGGGACTATGGGAGTGCCAGCACTGGAGTAAGAGAGATCTTTTCTAAGCCACGTCCTCCGTTAGAGCTTGAACGTCCTCCATATGTAAAATAAGTCCATGGAAGTACAAACCTCAATATTGATCAATCTCATGCACGTCCATGGAAGTACAAACCTTGGAAGATCAAATCCACACGGTTGGAATCATTATAAAAATAAAATATCACAAATCAAAACACCAAAGTTCATCATATCCATTAACAAGTTCGAAACAGATAATAGTAATTTGGATGGGGCCGATGTTCAGTACTCAAATAGGTTCTCCAAACAGAGTTCAAACTTCAGTTACAATAACGACCAAAACATGATTTACTAAGTCAATGACATGATGTTTAAGAAGACACATAGTGATCCTAGTTAAAAAAGGAAAAGAAAGGGACACCCATGTATTTGAATGGTTAACCAAAACATTTGAACCACCAAATTCAGGCTTCTTCCCTCCACGAAGTTCTTAACACATTAACATCAGACACACAGCCTGATTTCCTGCCTACAGAAAACTTCTTCAAACCTGCAATTATAATATAATATATATGTATATGGAGAGAGGGGGAGAGAGAGAGAGACCAGTCTTTAACACCATAGACACAACCAAGGATCAGAAATGCATCATACTACAAATATGAGCAGTTCAAATTCCTGACTCACATGTTCTTGTTTCTCTGAGCTGCAATTTTCGCTGCAACTTGTTCTTCTGACAGTGGCAGGTAGTAGATTCGAGGGGTGGCATTTGTTTTCTTGAAGAGGTCGTCAAGGGTTAGAATCGGGATATCTGCTTTGGCGGCGAGTGGTGGTGGAGGTGGAAGTTGAACCCTCTCCCTTGCTGGTGGTGGTGGTGGTAGTGAAACTGGTGAAGGAAGCGACTCTTTCTGAAAATGCTGACGAGGCTGAGACAGAGGAGGTGGTGGTGGAAGTGAAGCTGGTGGTGGAAGTTGTTCTTTCAGCAAATGCTGACGAGGCAAAGGCTTGGACAGAGAGGGTGTCAGGCCGGCAGGTGTAGTGGGACTGTTGCTTACAATTGGCCCCGCCTGCTGGGATGTGGCTTCAGCCCGACTTTTCACTTCTTCGGGTTCAACAAACTCGGCCACCAGCAGGTGTCCTCCATTCGGAGGCCATTGCAAATTGTATACAGCATTTCGAGTCTCTTTGGCTTCTTCCACTGATGAGAACTGTTTAACCAAAAGTTAAATTCGTTAAAATCCTGCACCTGACAAGATATACAACTAAGCCACAAAAGTAGATCCTGATCAACTATTCAACCACCAATGCACCACAACCAGTATTGATCGAAGGATATAAGTTGAACAGGTCCACAAACAAATGTTTCATGTAAATTTTCAAAACGGCTATATGGTACTAGGAGAACGGCATGTCTAATCTCAAAAGCTAACTTACTGTGTTCGGTCAAAAATACTTTTCCAGTCAGTTCTTCAAAAAAAACTTGTTCATGTCGGTTTAGATATCACAAATATTTCATTTATTTATGTGCATCATTTAAGGTGGCTGATATTGGATCTATTTAGCACCCTAGGAAGTTGGATGTAAGGAGTTAGAGTAGTTAATTATATGATGGGCTGATCCAGATTTTAAGCCAGAAAAATGATATTTAAACACGTCGAAGAGAGATCTCCGGCAAATTGTGTAAAATATGTAAATAAAATAGCTGCTCAAGGATTAACTTTATCAAATTAGTATAGGAGTTCAGAACACTTAGAATACAAAGAAGGGATGATAGGCATTTACCGTAACATAGCAGTGGGTCTTGATATGGTCCATCCAGAAACTGGAGATAGTTCCAGTTTTTGCCAAAAGCTCCTGTACAGCTTTAAGAGTGAACGGGCGCAGAAAACGGTCGATTCTAAGAGAATTGGTGGGAGGTTTTGATGATTGAGGAACTGTCAATGTGATAACAAAGACCCACATTACAAACAAGAGAGTTATTAGTTTGGAAACTGTGAAAACAGAAGCCATGAACTCTTACCAACACGCTCCTTTGGTGGATCTGCACCACTACTAGTCGTTGAATCAGATCTACTGAAGTTGCGTTTAGGGATTGCAGACCGAAATGTATCTTTAGGCGTTGTTGGTGTTAGAGTAGAGTTTGGTGGCTCAGAAACTTTAGGGGCTTCAGAGTTCCACCTACGCTGCCGCTTTGGAGGTTCACTGTTTTCCGCTACTATTTTGCCTGCACAAAACACGAGACAACTCATAAAATTGTAATTTTGGCAAATGGGAAAGAGGGAATATCATTTTGTGCTGACATTAACTAAAAATCTAATGAAGTTCAAAATCTGTAAATCGATCAACAGACCATTCTTAATACATTCAAACTCCAAAGTCTATCAATAAAATCAACAGACCAGCCTTGAGGGCCAAACCAAGATATAGTAATTGGACAAGGGCCTTAATGTTTAAAATTGAATCTTATATAATAAAATCCATGAAGCATTAACCAACATAAGAAAGCAACAGAAAATTATTAGAATATTCCTTACCTTCGAATTTTCTTTTCTCAGCAGCAGCAGCATGACTGTCATTATCTTTCATTGCACCATCTTTGTCAGTACATGAATTGGGAGCAGTGGTATCAACAAGACTTGGCTCTTTTACAATGTCCAAGTGTGACCCACTCCTGTCTTTCACGTCATCAGGATTGTGATTTGAATCCACTAGCTTACTCTCTAATACATCTTCCTCCATTGAATCATCCCCCGAACTTCGATCCAAATTCAATTTTTCTGCAGATCTTCCATCTGCAATATCAATTTTTCTGCTAAGGTCTGCACTTGTAGCATTAGTATCATCTGTCTCTTCAACAGAGATTTGGTTCTCACACTGCATGGACTCAGCCAGAGCAGGCATATTGCCACCTTTAGGAGGTGAGTCATTTGATGATGGTTCCACCGTTACTGGCTTAACAACTTCTAGTTCTAAATGGAAATTATTAGCATTCAAAGAATCCTTTAGTTCATTCTTTTCATTAATTGACACAGAATCAGAAGAAATAGACTCATTTACTTTTAACCCTAAAATGGAGCTGACCTCAGATACCTGTTTGTTTGAATCGGAAACATTAAGGATGTCATGTTCATGGAGAAGCTTTGGGTCCTCAATCTTTACCTGGTTATCACTGTCTCTGGACTCTTCTCTGAAGACCGATGTCTGGGATACCACAGTCTCGGTGACTGTGATACTGGTTTCCACAGAAACTGCAACACTTACCGGCTCCCCGTCAGTCATAACAGAATCATTGTCCCCAACTAATTTTCCATCTTGAGTTTGAACCTCATCTGGATTAACAGAACCTTCATTGACGTCAACAGTAATTGCACTCTCATCCACATTTTCAGTTTTACCTTCAGAGTGCTCCCCAGCATCTTCAACCATTTGACTCTCCACAGACTTTGTCTCGACATCTACTCGCTCATCATCATTATCAACAATGGCTGCAGTATCATCCATCTTCTGGGTTTTATCCTGCCCATCATCCACGGTGTATTCAACATTTTGACATTCCACGGGCTTACCATTCACATCTTGCTTATCACTGATGTCAATAGTGACTGAAGTTTCATCCACCTCTTGAGTTTTATTTTCACCGTGACTTGTATCCTCAACTAAATGTGGCTCTACTGGCTTTTCCTTCACATCTTCGAGTTGACCATCCATTTCTTTACCCGATTCCACCTTAATACACTCACTCCCCTCATCAACTGCACCTTTTTTATCAGCAGCATCCCTCTCCATTTGCAATGCTTCACCCAATCTTCTTATTAGATCATCTTTTAAGCCTTTTGTCATTAGTTTCCTTCTCTTAAGTTCTTCTTTCAACTCGGTTACCTTCCACTGTTCAATCGGACGGTTGTCAATTACTGGATACCGAGACGACATCTTTCTCAATTGATTATTTGAGCAAAACTCGTATTGGTAAGCCTGATCGATGACAAAATTATATTTAGCATAAAAAAATAATTGAATTAGAAAACTCTACCTATGATAAACAGATATAGAATACAACAAAACGCTGTGACAAACATCAAAAAACTAAAGTAAACTAAACCTAGTACTAACACAATCTAGTATTACGTCACTTGCCTCCTTTCGTTATCTTGCTCCGTTGTGATGCTTTAATGGATTGTAAGTCTGGTACTTACTTATATTTTTGGTTGGATATGTCACCATTTCTAGAACTTAACAAAATCGCTTTTTTACCCACTTGATAACGTGATTACTTATCCAATTTGAATTCCTAGAACTTCAAGCATCGAATGAATCTTCTATCAAACAGATCAAAAGGTGTTCTTATTCATATAAAAGAGTGTTGGGCAAATTTTGACATTTGACATAAAAGATCTTGTTCCATGATTCAATAACGTTAACAATTTTTCAACAAATTCTCTTTATAAATTTCTAAATGGAGGACCACTCTCTAACTTGGGGTGTAAATTATACATCAAGTTATGGGAGAAGTTCAACAACATTATCCCATAGGCTAAGCAAAGGCTACAATAGTCAAGCTCAATGGGGGTGCAAATTGACATGATGCCATATGAATTACTGTCACCAACATTATCATAAACCCTAATTGAAGCCTTAACCACGATTCAGTACGGAGAAATGAAAAGAATGGAACCTTAAAAGAAAAAAGAAATCCAATACAGTACTTACAGCTGTTTCCTCTTTAATGACAGTAAAGGCCTCGAACGAAACCCTAATTTGCAGAGCAGAAAAACAACGATTAGAGAGAGAAAATTAAAATTTCCTGATCATAAAAGTAGATGACAGTTTCCTGTAGAAAACACCCGATTCTTGAGAAGAATTAACAAATTCTTAATCTTCCTTCCCTGAAACACCAAAAAGAAAAACGAAAACAGAAAAACACTTGTAACGAAGTAAAAGAGAAAGATGGTAGAGAGCGAGATATTAGAGAGATGGAGAGAAATGGTTTTCCAAGAGAAATCAATGGGAAAGATGATATCTTTATCTGATTTTCTTGATCCAATTTCTTTTTTTCTAGGGTTCTTGTGTGGTGCGTTTTTGGATTCCCTCCGTTCAAGAGAGATAGATATGAAATGATGAATACGCTCGAGTCGTGTATCCCACATCAACCTAAAATATACCAAACCCGCCAAACAACCCGAGCCTAACCCGTGGATTAATTCTTTGTGTTAATTTCAATTTGGCTCCTAATTTGTGACCAACCGAAAATGTGGCTCGACTAGTGTTCTAATTTGGCCCTAGTACCATATTTCCATTACAGAAACAAAAAAAAATTCAAAAGCATTTTCCTTCCTATGCTCTCTTTTTTTATGGCCGCGGCTTTGGGGAATAAAGAAAATTCTCCGGGGAATAAATTCTCGAGGGAATCCAGATTTTTTTGAAAATTCTCCGGGGAATAAATTTTTATGGGGAATACAGAATACATTTTTTTTGAAAATTCTCCCCCATCTCATCTGTTCTCTCTGCCACTTCATCTTCTTGACACCTCATCATCTTCTCCGGTGAAAGTCGCCGGCCGGCCAATTTTCTGGCCGGCGACCTTCAAACTTAAAAAAAAAAAATATTTTCTCTCTCCTCTCTCTCTCTACATCTTTTTTTTCTTTTCTCTCTCTCTAGAACAGATCTAGAGAGAGAACAGACCAGATCTGTTCTTACTAACAGACCAAAGGTACAACTCCTAAAACGACTTCTCACCCTTAAGTATTCTTGCCGGAGGTCCGGTCTCCTTAGGTTCCTTCCACAATTCCGGCTCTGGTTCTCCTGCAATTTGACAAATATTATGTAATACACAACACGCCACAATCGTTTGAGGGGCATAATCAAGTCCAACATTCAAATCTTGAAGAATTCTCCATCTTCCATTAAGCAAACCAATTGCTTGTTCCACCATTGATGCTCCTCTCATTAGAAAAGAATGGAACGAATTCTGAGCTAATGTGCCAGTACCATTAGGCGAAAATGGTGTTAGTAAGAAAGACATTAATGGGAAACAACAATCTCCAACGATATACGGACGAACATGATGACCCCGAACCGTAATCATTGAATCTCTAAGAATTTCAGCAGAAGTAAGCTTATTGTATAATTGACCATCCCTAAAATGGGTAGCATCATCAGTTCCACCTAGGGCTTTTACACAAACATCCCAGAAATTTTTTATATGATCAGCAACAACTTGAAGTAAAACAGATGGAAACCCATGTTTAGATCGAAAACTAGAAGAATTATGAACTTGAAGAGTGAGATCTGGTCTGTTCTCACGAACAAACCATTGAAGGTCTCTTCGTGAGAACAGACCCTCTCTCTCTCTCTAGATATGTTCTAGAGAGAGAGTAAAGAAAAAAAATAACAAATTAAGAGAGAGAAAAGAGAAAATAAATTTTTTTTTTTCTTTTTTTTATGTTTGAAGGTCACCGGCCGGAAAATTGGCCGGCCGACGACTTTCGCCGGAGAAGATGAAGTGGTAGAGAGAGATAGAAGAGCCTTTTTTATAGCTTCTTCTAAAATTAGAAGCCCCTTAGCAATAAAAATAAACATAAAAAGTCAATCTTATTTGACTAGTTTTAAGAAAAATCTTTATTCTCCGGAGAATTTTCTTTATTCCCCAAAGTCGCGGCCTTTTTTTATTAGCCGAAAAGAGTTGTTGGCAACGACCGGTCGACCTTTGCCAGCGACCTTTAGAAACAAAAAATTTTCACCTCTCTTTTGTTTGTTCTTCCTCTCACCAACATTACCATAACTACCCTTACCACTAACAGCCATCATCATCGTCATGACATCTCTCCATATTTCCCTCTGGAAAAATATGGGGATATAGAAAAATCGAAGATTGAGATTTTTCTTCTCCATAGCAGTAGAAAGTTAGAAAATATGGGGATATAGAAAAATTTGTTGAAGGTAGTGGCAATGGTTGGCCAGTAATTGTTAGCGACCATTGTTGGCAATCCACTCGGGCTAATAAGAGAGATAGAAGGAGAATAAAGAAATAAATACTTTTGAAATAGGGGTAGAATGAAATTTAGATTGTGTTAAGTTGCCTTACATCACTCACAAGAATAGTTGAACCTGCAACGCTCCGCCACCTACACCCTAAACTGGGAGGTCGGTTAGGATCAGCTAAGAGGAATCAACCATGTTTTGCCTACAACACGATCAGATCAGCCCTGGAATCTCTAAAGGAGTGGGGGGGTCATGTAAGTTGGGTCGATACCTCACGTCATAAATTGGGGAGGCAGAAGCGCGCCACAAGCTTACCGACTTAATCCCAGAATCTCCCTAAAGGATCCAAGTCGGTTAAAGATCTTAAGTGTTTAAGCAAGCTTGGACTTCAAGAGTCTCAAAAGAGAAAACATCTTTTAGAAGATCTATCACCTCGACAGGATATCTACGAAGTATCCCTGAACTTAGGAACTTCTATTTATCCTAGATACGAGATAAACTATAAGGGAAACAGGAGCTAGGAGCAGGAGCAAGGAACAGTAGCATGGAGCAGGAAGAAAGTATCTATCAATTAAACAGAATATTGATCATAACGGACGTTGTCATGCATCAAGTCCCGGTTTCATGTTGATTTAACGGAATGCCATTTTTCGACATCAGCAGTTGCTTATTTTGTTTTTAAATGTAAGTAATAAGTTACATTGAAGGTGTTTTTTCAATATAATGATTATCTTTGCTTTTGTTGTCCAGCAAACCCAGCAAAATGTAACAGTAATGATTGGGTTTTTCACAAAGGAAAATTTGTATGGTCCGTTTGTTTTATTCGACAATCCGAGCAGTCATTGGTGGCAGGTGTCTGATCCACCTGGACTGGAAGAGTAGTTGTTCGCCGATTGCCTGTCCGGTTCGATTCCCACCCCTAGCCCTAGCCACGACCATAACCTTTAGAATTTTTTTCTTTATTTACCCAACCGTGAGGAAGTATGTAATTGTTCCCCCTTATTTCTCAACCAATTATAAGAATTCCAAATTAGCAACTAGCCAACCTCCTTAAGCCATCACAAAAATCTATATAATAAAACACAATGTTTTGTGCTGACTAGGACAAGTCAAAAGACAAATTCGATCGTCCGTTGGGATTTTGATACAATCCCCACTCTTTGAGCCATTACCCTACCAAATTTAATCACCCACTACATGATAGAAGGTAAATAAGACCTTTAATCTGGGATTCATCATCTTCCTACGCGCCTTATCTTCCTTCATTCGCGCGTTATCACTAAAAAAGAAACTATCGAACCGTATCTTCTTAATGCATGTTGGGACGTTAGAAAATTTATGGTTGTAGAAATTGTGAATCATGACAGAAGAAATCATGGCCTCTTGGGACGTTACAAACTAAAAATCGATGAATCATGGTTTAAGATCTCTCCTACTCTGGTTCTCTCTCTATGAAATGGGTTTTATCTGGTCCTCTCTCTCTAAAATGGGTTTTCTCATCTAGGTCTTACTGCTATCTCTCTTTCTCTCTCTAGGTTTTACAATATGAAAATTTTTTTTTCATAACTTATAATTATTTCTCACCGATTGTTTTGGTACAGATAGTTTGGCGTGGAGTTCGTCTTCCAATCTTCTGATAACGACAAGTGAACATGTAAGTTTTGTGTATTTTCTACAGTACTTTGATCTATTTTGGTTAAATAAGTATATTGAAGATTTTTACACATGATTAAGTAAAAATTTAGAATTTCAGGAGTTTCAATTTCTTCCCCAAATCTTTATTCTTCCCCAAATTTTCATGGCAGAAATCACTCACCCAGATCTGCGGAAAAAAGAAATAACCATGGCAGAAATCATTTCCCTAATCTTCGTGGCAGAAATCACTCACCCAAATCTTCATGGCAGATATCTTCATCTCCCTAATCTTCATCAAAGAATCAAACCTCAATCTTATAGGGTAAGATATTATTACCGAATAAATTTTCGGTATGCCTCTCTATAAAGATTGTTGAGTAAAAAAGATGTTCCATCTATCTACAACTTCAATTGTATAGGTGAAATCTGATATTTCATAGTTTCAATTTCTAATCAATTTCAATAGGTGAAATCTGATATTCCGTAGTTTCAATTTCTAATCAATTTCATAGTTTTCATTCCATAATTTCAAGTTCAAAGTTTTAACTTCTAATCTTTTCTGTAGTCTGTTATGTCGTCGTCAACGAAATCATCGTGTGCCTCTTCCGCATACGTCAATCGTCCATTTTCCCCATCTATTAATAGCCCACCGTCTCCTTCTTCATCAACATTGTCTTCGCAATCTGCCACCCGTCCACCTTCACCATCATCATGTGATGCAGCTGTACCAAATATCCCTGTTTATAGGCGACCTTATTGCCCTCGTTACTATAGACATTGTCCCGAGACAAAAACCGTTAAAGGTGTTAGCATGACGTACCTCAGAGTCTATTGCCCATCATGCCACCGAAAATTCACTTTACTTGGTGTCAATGTCATTACCAGCAAACTTATCTACTTTTCGACGCCAGTTTCAGGTTCGACTGCTTCTAAAGGGCGTCGTGGATAATGCCATCAATCCTTTATTTTTGAAGTTTTTAATCGTTTACATTGTTACGCTACCCCATGTTATATGTATTTCCTTGAAATAATTAATGCATTTAATCTTATGTCTTCATATATCATACTCATCGGTGTTCATTATGATATTTGATTAATTAATTGTCGTAGAGTTGGTAATCTCATTTTTAACTCTGTTTTAAATTTCGGTACTTAAGGTTGACTAGGGTTTATCTGTCCTAACAATTTATTCTTGCTCAATGTTGGGTTTAGGGTATAGGGTTTACGGTTCGTGTATGTTAATATTGTGCATTGTTGACTTTCAATCAATTCTCATGTTAGTTACATGCTTATTTTTTAGTGTTTATAATATGATTTTTGAAGTTAAGTTTGTCACAATTCCATTATCAGTTTACAAATATAGACTATTTGCATATGATCAAAGCTTATAGGTATGTTTCCATTGCCGACACTTAGAATCTTTTGTCTCTTTCATCTTCATCTATGATTACGAATAGGGAAGGTGGGACAAAATTGCGGCTTATATGCATATGATATGATTGTTATTGCAGAAAAGGTGGGACAAACTTGCGCATTGATCTGTCTCTAAGGTTACTCATGAACCAAACTAAACAGTCTGCAGTTGAGTTAGATTTTTAATTGGACTCACATATCCTTGCAGGTGGATGCGATAGGCATTGATGAAGCTCAATTCTTTGAAGACCTTTACGATTTCTGCCGTAAAGTAGCTGATCATGATGGGAAGATTGTCATTGTTGCAGGTCTAGATGGCGATTACTTTGAGGTATTTTGTGTATGAAATCTCCTTTTCGGAGTAATCAACATTACGTCGACGGGCAAGTAGCCATTGAAGTGACAAGAGTTGTACTGAAATCTCAAAAGGTTTTAAATGATGAGTATGTTGGAGGAGTGCCATAGCGTTGGGGTAAGCAATAGAAGTAGCTAAAGATTTGGAACCAATTCCAACAAAGAAGCCAGTTCAATACTGCAGTGGCTACAAACTAGGTTGGCTGAGTTTAGTAGAATTTTTTATTCTTCTTTTATTCTCTCTGCTTATAGCTCTTCTCTAAAATCCATCTTTCGACCTTAGCAAAGCAAATTAAAATCAAAAGTAGTCGAACAGTAAGATATAAAAGTGTTAGGTCCCACGTACCTCACTTGTCAGACCATACTTGGCACAATCAATAGCAAGACGAGTAGCACGTCCAACGCTTTCCTTTGTCCTTGTCAATGTCTCTACCATTCCTTCAAAAGAGTCTCGAATGACAGATGCTTCAGTACTACCATTCATTGACCCCCCACGTCCCTGACATCCAGTACTAACCTTGGATTTCTCATATTCTTGAGGATCTCTCTTTTGTTTTAACATGACCAGGTGGTGCTGAGAAGATGGACATGTTAAAGTTTGGTCTGCATTTTTATCAGAACGCATCGCACTCACAGAGTTCGGTAAGGGTTGAACTTCAGCAGCAGGGACTGGACTCCCTTCAACTACAGAAGTTGTGGATACAACTGAAGGCAAAGGATTGTCATGGGAAGAAGATTGAAATCGGGCTTCTCTCGTTTTTTGCGGTACTGCTGTAATAAGCGATTTCATTGGTGACGCAGAACCGGACACCATGGAGTTTATCAATAAACTACTGCTTTATCATCTTTCGCATCTTCAACACTGCAGTTGAACAAAGAGAGTGTACACAAATCAGAAACAGTAAATACTTACGAAGTTGAAAATTAATCGAATGTACCCATAGATGAGGATTTGGATGAGTCAATTCTCCGTGTCATTCAGTACACCTTGATAGATGGTCTGGGTTATGCCCTCTTTTTTGGTATAATATAACTAATTTGATGCACTGATGCCTTCTTTAATATGTTATATATATATATATATATATATATATATATATATATATATATATATATTAAAGAGAAACTGTGGTACTTTTTCAGTATTTACGTAATTTCAAGATTTTTTGGTGTTTAGAAATGTTATTTTATTGTTTTATTTTATATTCATATGTAGGAATGTTACTTTTTAGATTTATATTCTTATATGACCCGTCAACTCTTTACTTTTATGTACTCAATATGTGTTTGTCCACGAAAGACAAATGAAAATTTAAAGGTACCCTTCTTCTCCACTGTCCTCTTCTCGAATGTCCCTCTGTCGCTCCATTTTGGATATATCAAATTGAGTACGTAAAAAAAATTATTTGAAATGGTAATTTTAGTTAGTCCATTTTTTTCCTTCTATGATGTGATAAATACACCTACCGGTGCCCTTCTCCAATGTCCTCTCTCGCTCGCTCCATTTTGAATTGAGTACATAAAAAAAAAAATTGAAATAGTGATTTTAGTTAGTCCATTGATTTTTTGGCCAATTCCCAAGTTTCACCAAGTATGGAGTTGTCATAGGATTTCGAATTCTTGAAAATCAACAATTACAAATCTTATGATCCATCATACTAGCAACATCTTTCACTACCTTAAAGAAGTTGAGCACTTCAATTTAACTTCACATCTTAATAGTAACAGAAGGATTATAAAAAATTGAGTCTTCATTTTTCGCAAATATAACAAAATCTATGCGGAGTTTAACCAAAATTTCCTACGTGTTTGTTAAAGGTTTATGCTTCCCAACATTCAAAATGGTTGCATGGGCAAGACAGTTGCAGAAAAAAAATACTCGACTTGATTGAATCGGGTTCTATTGAGTTAGAGACAACTAATTAAAGAGCTTCCGTAGTGCAAAATTCAAATTGAAAAAAGTCGAATTGTTTGATACAACAAATATATCCGCCACCTTCAAAAAAAAAAACAAATATATCCGCCCTTAATATTTACAAGAGAAACTTTCAAAGTCAATATAAAGTCACATACCCTTTTTTTATTAAATGAAATAAGCCACGAGTGTGAAGTTCAACGACCCTTCTTTTGTGTTAAATGTAGTAGCAAGGTATTCCAAACAAAATAATCTTGGCAAATAGTAATTTTATTTGATCGTCTGTGATGAGGTAAACACATGCCTATGCCCCGCGGGCACGGGCTATACCTAGTCTATATAATAAAACAGAAGGAAAAAATGCTAGTTGGGACAAACATCCTTTTTTAATAAAGGATATTATCTAGAAGCTCTTCCTAAAATTTAGAATCTCTCTTAGAAATAAAATAACTAATTCAAAAAATAACTGTGTCTTTCGTAGAAATAAAATAACTAATTTAAGAAAAAATGAAACGAAAGAAATTGGCAAGGTTAAAAAAAATTGAAATCTCTCTCTTTCAATAAAATATTAATTTAAGAAAAAAGAACACAATAAGTAGAATGCCAAAAAATAAGGATATTCTGAATATAATAATAATAAACGTGGATGTTCAGTGACATGTTTCCGAGAGCAGCTAGAGCAATACTATGGGGCACCTTTAGAAGCACTGGGTTAAAATTTGTGCCATAGGGCACGGGATATACCATAGTTTACTATAAAAATAGAATTCCCTTATGGACCATATTTTGTGATCTATTTATGACATGCCTCTAACTTTCATAAAATTTGAATTTGACCCATTGGGTTTCATCCATAACTTAGGTTTTGTGTTTTCTTTAACTATCATTATGCCTAAATTGGTTCTTCCTAATACGTGGTTCTCACTCTTTTTCTTTACTCCTCCTCCTCCTCGTAATCATGACCATCCTGATTTTTATTAAATTTCTTTCCTTTAAAAATAATATATTTGAAAAAAAAAATCGAGATGAAAATGATAACGGAGAGTTGAAGATAAAAAATTGATGGATTAAGTGACCCAAATTTTTGTACGAATCACTATGAAAAGTAAAACAATAACGGTTAAGTAACATAATCTCTAAAGAGGAGCTCACACTCGCATATTGAAAGATAGAATTTTTTGGTGACCTTCAAACTTACTATTTTAATTTATTATACGAGTATCATTCTATTTTATTATTTAAGTTTCATTATTAAAAATTGTATCTACACGTTTGTAACACTGAGGTGTCATTTGGCAACGCTAAAAAATACTTAATCATGCGCATGAATTATCAATAGTAGAGGCTATCAAAAGATACTTAAGTCATAAATTCATATAAATTTATTTGATTCGTCTTAGTTTTAGTTTTTCCTGTTTAGTTTTCTGTCTCAGGAGCTGTTTATGTTTTAGTCATCTCTTTTGTTTGCAGCAGTCCTCTTTCTCCGACTAGTATAAGATAGTCGGGGATTCTTGTGGTTTGATTAGTATTACCAGTCAAATGGTAATCTTTTGATGCTTTGTCTGCTGTCGAGTTTGACTTAGTTATTGGTTAGTTCAGGGTTCTTAGTTGGGTGTGGTTTGTTAATAGTTGTTCCTAGTAGTTGTCAATATAATTATCTTCTAGTTCATCTTATGTTATTTATTCCTACTATCCCTCTGTTTTGATTCTTAAGTTAGTTTCTTCGCTTTCAGTTTGTTTATACTTTCATCACTCTGTCTATGGTTCTTTCTTTTGAGAGTGTCGTTAACATATTATTTTGGTTCAGTTTAGTTAAGTTATAGTAGGTTTTACATTCTATTTAGGCACTTGGGTTGTCTTTTTCTTCCTTTCTAGCATGGATAATAACACCCCCACCATGGAAAGCCCATCCATTTTAAGTTGGCATGTTAGAGGTGCCTCTTCATTCCTCACTAAAAAACATATCCTTAAGCTAATCACTAAAAACCAGTCGGACATTGTCTTCCTTTCGGAGACAAAAAACAAATCAAACATCATGAACAAAAACATTCCCATCAATAAAACTTATGCTAGCCACTTTATTGATCCGATTAACAAAGCTGGCGGTTTAGCCCTTTACTGGAAACATAACCTTAACATCAACATTAAATACTCGGACAACAATATCATACATGCAGATATGAACATTGCGCATTCGACCAATCCCATTGTGATCACTGGCTTCTATGGTTCCCTACACCACAAGAACAAACTTAAACCCTGGAAATCCCTCAATCAACTCAACACGGACAATGACAACCCTTGGATAGTGATAGGAGATTTGAACCGTATTCTGGATCCCCTTGAGAAAAGTGCAGGCTCTAATGTATCCAATTCCCATATGCCTAAGATCATAGACATTATCAACAATATGGGTTTACTAGATTTAGGGTACCAGGGTAAACCGTATACTTAGAGTAACAAGCAGTTCGGAGAGAAGCTTATTCAAGAAAGACTAGACAGAGCTATGGCGAATCTCCAATGGCTACAACATTTTCAATCTTCCGGAGTCACCCATTTAGATGTGGTAGGATCAGATCACTTGCCTATCCTTCTAGACAACAAGGACCTCAACCAGCTTAGCCCTAAACCTTTCAAGTTCATCCTTACTTTGATGATCCACCCGGACTGCCACGGTTTCATTGAAGAAAATTGGAATAACATTAAGAACACCCAGGAACCTAACAATATCCAGAATGATCTCAAGAAGCTTAGCAAGAAGCTCACTAATTGGAACAAAAAAGTCTTCGGTAACATTGAGAATAACATCAATCGGATTATTAAAAAGCTCCAGAATAATAATTCCAAAGAGGAACACATCCGCCTCAATCACAACCTTGAAGAACTCTACAGCCGGCAAGAAAGCTTATGGAAGGAAAAGTCGAGAAACAACTTTATCTCGCTCGGAGATAAGAACACCAAATACTTTCACTCCCAAGCTATTCAACGCAACAGAACTAACAAGATTAGAGCCATTAAAGATACAAATGGAGATTGAAAGGAAGACATAAAAGATATCCAAGATACCTCCACGTCACATCTCCTTGACATCAGCACCTCTATAAACCCCAAGGAGGACCCGTCAACTCTTAATCTTTTCAATGTTGTTATCTCTTATGAGCAAAACAAGGATCTGCTTGCCATTCCCGACAAAGAAGAAATAGACCAGGCGATTCATAGTCTTAAATAGGAGGCAGCCCCGGGCCCTGATGGCTACCCTCCTTTTTTCTACCATTCGAACTGGGAGAAGATTAGCTCGGACATCTACGATTTGGTTCAGAACTTCTTCAAGACAACCTAATTCTCCCCTGATATTAATCATACCCACATATGCCTTATCCCCAAGACTCCCATCCCCCAAACCCCTGCTGACTACTGCCCCATCAGTCTTCTAAATACCACCTACAAGATCATCACCAAGTTGTTGGCTGACAAGCTTAACCATACTTTGAACCCCATCATCACCCCTTTCCAAGCTGCATATGTTTCGGGCAGACAGATAACCGACAACATCATCATGGGACAAGAAATAATTCATTCATTCAAGAAGATGAAAGGAGCAATAGGTTATTTTGGTCTCAAGTTGGACATGTTCAAAGCTTTCGACAGAATTGAATGGAAATTTCTTATTGACATCATGAGACATTTGGGTTATGACGAACACTAGATTAAGATGATCCATACTTGTATCTCTACATCCTCAATGTCAGTTCTAGTTAATGGTCGACTAGGAAATACGTTCTATCCTTCCAGGGGGCATCAGACAAGGCAACCCGCTCCCCCCTTCCTCTTCACGCTGGCCATGGAAGGCCTTAGCCGCAAGCTGATGGCGAATAATAATTAAGGTAGATTCCTGAGGTTCCCTACTAACAACACTGATCAGGAAATATCCTATCTCCTTTTTGCGGGCGATTGCATCATTTTCGGTCGGAACACTATTGATAACACCCACAATCTTAAGAAAACTCTTCACGAATTCTGTGAAACCTCTGGACAAATGATTAACTACACCAAATCCAACATATTCTACTCCAAGAATTCTCATCCCAAGTTTAAACGCCTCATTATGCGGACCCTCAAAGTCAAATATGCTTCTACTTCTGAGAAATACCTGGGTGCCCAACTCTTTATTGGAGCTCAAAAAACTAAAGTTTTCAACGATATCCTCGATCACATCAAAAACAAGCTCAATAAATGAAATCACTCGTTTCTCTCCCAAGCTGGTCGCACGGTGGTCATCTCGGCCATCGCTGCAGTCGTACCCCGATATCAGATGCAGTGTTTTGCTATTCCTAAAGGAGTTAGCAAACGCATCAAGTCTGTTCAAAGGACCTTCTGGTGGGGTAAGTCTAAAGGAATATGCACCAAAGCCTGGTCATATATCTGCCTGCTGAAGAATCAAGGAGGCCTAGGGATCCACTTGCCAGAGCTGGACAACACCGCTTTACTCTCTAAAATGGCAGGGAGGCTCAAAACTGAACTGGAAGCTGTATGGGTGAAACTTCTCAAAGCCAAATACTACCCCCACTCTGATAAACCTGGTCCAGCGAAACCTCATCATTCTTGGAGCTGGAAAACTATCAGGAAACACTACAATCTCATCGAGGATTTAGCCACTTGGGGAGTACACTCAGGTAATGATATTAACATATGGGAAGAGAGTTGGATCCTCGATATCAATGAACTAGTGCCGAACACCAATCAATCCAGTCTGAATAAGGTGACCCAACTTATTACTAATAACAACTGGAACAATGAGGCTCTCAATGCCAATTTTGATGTCTCGACTCAAAACCTAATCAAAGTTATCTCAGTGAACAACGAAGGAAAAGATCAACTCAAGTGGAAACTTACCAAATCGGGTAAGTTCACTGTGAAATCTATGTACCAACATCTTAGCACTAACAATATCAATCAGAATCCTAATCAGCAGAACTGAAAGTTCATCTGGTCTCTTCTAACTATTCCTCGTATAAAAATCTTCATTTGGAAAATCGGTACTAAAGCTCTCCCTGTTAGAGAAAGAATAGGAAAATACATCGACAATAACACTACTTGTCTGAATTGTATGAATACCGAAACAATTGAACATGCACTTTTACATTGCGGTGGCAAAAAACGTTTGGTTTCATTTTAATATTAAATCTGAAAAAATAACATCTATCTTAGATTGGATCTTCTCGTGGGAAAAAAAAATACCAATCGATGTTACACTAGTGAAGATATTCACTTTGCGAGCGTACTTTGGATTTTATGGAAGGTGAGATGTGACCACTGTTTTCAACATGAGATAAACGATCTTCATAAGATCATCAGAATGATCAAATCATTTCCAAAAAACAACAAAAATCCTGACAAAAACAAACATAAATCCACTGAAAAATGGCAACCACCAGCAGAACATTTCATTAAGATCAACGTTGATGCATCCTTTATGAACGTAACATCCAATACGAGAATAAGCTTAATAGCTCACAATGCAGATTCAAAATTTATAGACGCTCAAGTGAAATCCTCGAGGGCAAGAAATAGTGAAGAAAGTGAAGCTATGGCAATTTTATATGGCATGGAATGGGCGCAAGAACAAAATCACAAGTCAATTATAATAGAAGCGACAACATTAACCTCATCAAGCACATTCACAATATTAAGCATTCAGTTCACTGACAATCTTTAATCCACCTCCGAAGAATACGAGAAAACAGAAGAAATTCGATGTAGTTCAATTCGAATTCTAAAGAAGAAAACTCAACTCGCAAGCAGACAATCTGGTAAAATGGGTTAGAAAGAAGAATAGAAGTAAAAAGTGGAAAAATGTTCGTTGTATTTTAGTTGATAAATATTGTAATAACGTTTTTATTAATTAATGTATGGAAAGTTCAACAAAGAAAAAAAACCTACACAAAAATAAGTATTGTGAAATCTAAGTTAAGCCCGACTGCGAGTTTGATTTTAGATTTAAATTAAAGAAATTAAAGAAGATGGAGAGGCAAGGGTGGCGTCCACTTAGACATCCAGATTTGCTATTAACACCTTATCTATTTAAACAGAGTTACACAAACAGGCTCGGTCAATGAAGTGGGCGGGCTTGGGCCCTTTGCATAACGGATATAGTTATTGACGGAACTGTCCATCTAGAGTCTAGACTACCCTAATATGACCTCACCTTTTTGGCCCGGCCTGATTCCGGTCCAATATGCATAGGCCTAAGTCAAAGCCGTAAAAAGGTGTCATTGAACAGAAGTCCTATAGGAATGCTTATAGCTATGCCGCGGTGCCTATAGGCTTTCTAATTGGTTGGCTGATACAAGCACATCACATGATAGTAAAGGTCCAACAACCTTTTTTTACAAGAAAAGGTCCAACAACTTAGATATTTTTTTTTCGGAAATATTTTACAGCTTGTAGTTTATGAAAATATTTTAGAATTGGCCGATGAAAATAAAAAAAAATGAACATTTCTATTAGAATATTTCAATTTTTTTCATTTTTGTTATTCTATTATTAATTTTAACAAAATTTTTTAAATAAAGAAAATTTTATATTTAAATCTAACAAAGTACTATTAATTGTTTAAATATCAATTAGTAAAGCCGTGAATCATGGAATTGTCTCTTTCTGAGTTAGCTAATTTCATAAAAATGGCATTAAAATTAAACTAAATTTTATCCGATAAAAATTTATTTTACCAAATAAAATTTTAGTGGAATTGAAATCTTTTCTAACGCTAAGACAAAAAATGATGATGTGTTTTGGATGAACGAATCATAAATCTACAGATTCATGAGTTCAAATGACTTTTTTTGTGTCTGTACTTAGTAAGAATTCTACGACTTAATATTATTATTTTTTCTAAAACGCATCTAAAATTTTTTTAAGAAACTATTTTTGTCCGAAAAAACGTCTGTTTTTTTTTTTTGAAAAACATTTTTTTCGGAATCAGTTTTCTTTTCACGAATGTCGTTATTTTTCTCACGGAAATTGTTTTTGTAACATAAAGCCATTGTTTTTCATGAAAATTCTTTTTTTTAAACACTATCTGGAAAAAAAATTGGTTCATGAAAAAAAAAGGTTTCGGAGAAAATGTGTTTTACAAAAAACATTTTATTTTAAGTTTTAAATTTGGACTTAATAATCTAAAATCCTAACAAATCTTCGAAAGTATGCTGAGATTTCAGTTCGAAACAAATTTGAAATTAGGATTCAAGAGTCATGCGATTTTGATAGCTAGAATAGACAAAAGAAAATTTTGATTCCTATTAAATCATTTATAGTAGAAATCTTACTCAGGTATCCTACGTCCCCTCTTAACAAAAAAAAAAAAAAGGTATCCTACGTCCCAGCAAGCCTAAAATGTTTTTTTTTCTCTCATTTTTAAACGTCTAATAACGAATTAGCCAGCAATAACAGGCAGAGTTGAGGAGTCAATTAATTAAGTGCTTGACCTCCATTTTGTTGTTATACTTTGTACAGTTGTCTGCCAACTAAGCACACTAGTAGTAAAGTAGTGAGAGAAAGAAGAGAGATAAAATTCCTCATTATATCGGTTTAACTCGGCTCATCCAATGGCTGGGGTCATTAGCCACGACTTGTTACACGACAACCGACCAATTGGTATGGACATTATTGCCACGTAACCGAACCCTTTATGTGGGTCCCACAGCATGATCCTCCGCTTCTTCTTTGTGTCTTTGTTGGTTGTTACCGTGTTTGAACAACATGACAAATTTATCCAGCTTTGCCAAATTGCCAGTGCCTTGGAGATATATAAACGTTGGATTATTAATTGGAAAAAGATGTCTAATTTGCCCATTAGTCATTAAAAGAGCCTTTAAGTTAATGAATTGCTGATCATACATCACCATACAAGTCGAGCTACCGTTAATGACTTTCTAATCATACATCACCGTACGAGTTTTGAGCTAGACATTAGTGTGAAACTTTATAGAAAAATTAACAAATAAATGGTTGTGTAAAGAGAACTGGCCAAAGATCGGTATCTCTCCATCAAAATTTATATCCTTGAGAGATCGTTCAAGTTTTACCAATGACATCGTATAGAAAAACAGACATAACTATTCACACTTTTAATGTGGAGTGAAGAAAATTAATGTAAACTTAAAAATCATTCTCTATAAGAATCCTATAAACGGTATGAAAATGTTCAACTCTATTTTTATTGATTGGAATCATGTTAGTTCTGAAATATTTACTTTGGCGATGGAGAATAAGAGCAAGGCGATGGGGATAAAAGCAAAAACCTAGATCGTAAAGTAGTAATTTAAATTAATGGTGTGTTTGGATGACGGAATCCTGAATATGTGGATTCATGAGTCTTTTGAATTCATGATTCCACGAATTCATAAGTGCAAGTAATTTGTTTGGTAACTAATAAGAATCCTAAGATTTACTATTATTTATTTTTCTTAATGCGTCAACGGTTCAAAACTAATTTTTTCTTAATGCTTCCACGGATTTAAAACTAATTTTTCAAAATTGTTTTTCCAATTTTATCCGGAAACCGTTTTTTGAGTTTTTTTTAAAACCCTTTTTCCCGAAAATATTTTTTTCCTAAAAACTAAAATTTTCTGAAAAATGTTTTTTTTTTCACGAAAATCGCTTTTTCCTTGCAAAAAGAGTTTTCATGAAATTTCGATTATCGAAAAAACGATTTTCGAGCAAACTTGTTTTTATGAAAATACAGTTTTAAGGAAATTTTGGTTAAAGAACAAAAAAAATCGGGAAAAAAGTTTTACGAGAAAAAATGATTTTCGGGTAAAAACAATTTTCAGAAAAAAAAAAACAATTGATAGGAAAAAAATGGTTTTTGGAGGAAAACTGTTTTCGAGAAAAAAAAATAGTTTTTGGGGAAAATCGATTTTCGAGGGAAGAAACTCAGTTATCGGAGATAAAAACAGTTATCAGAAAACTTGGATTTCGGGAAAAATTTCGGAAATAAAAAACGGTTTTCGAAAAATAACAATTTTTGGAAAAAAAAAAATGGTTTCCGAAAATCAATTTTCTTGGTAAAAATGATTTTCGGAAAATACAGTTTGTGGAAATAAAAACGATCTTTTAAAAAAAATATTTTAAAAATTATTATTTTGTAGAAGAATATGTTGATAAGAGAATATTTGTTTTTGTTGATTTTAAGTTTGAAATTTTAGTTTAATAATCTAAAACCATACCAAAAATTTTAGGGGGTTAAGGTGGGATTTTGGTCTAATATAAATTTTTGACTTAAGATGCGAGAGTCGTAAGACTATTAGTAGCCAAGCAAACTAAAAAATCTTGAATCCTAACAAATCTCACTTTTATAGAAATCTTATCTGGGACTCTTACAACTAAACGCACCATAAATGTTCAATCAAAGGAAATGGTACTCATAAGTTGATAGTTGTTTAATATAATACATTATGGGGAGTATATTTCCATGTTAGAGTATTTTTTTATTTTTTTTTGTTGAAACCATGTTAGAGTTCTTAATCAAAATGTTTGATAAAAAACAACCACATGTACATGTGCTGTGCCTACTTGTATAAACAACCAAATTACGTTTTTGAACAATGATATATTTTCGAGCATGGAGGTCTCTGTCAATTCCCATGTCAGATATCAATAAGGTGTTAGAGGGTTGAATTTATTTAGTTATTTCCTTTTGTAAATAGAAATAAATTCAATACAATGAAACCACCAACCGTTATGGATTCCGAAAATTTCTTATATAAGAAAGTAACCTACCACGTCTATATCAACGACTGAACAACATTGAGGGTGGAAAGTAAAAGAAACACAAGGATTAAAACAGATTACCAAGTGGTAGTATGCCAAAATAATCCATAGTCACGAAGCGAAATAGAATAATACACTCCTTGTATTCGAATAAGACATGAAATATTTTGGTCTTTTCACACACTCATAAGAGGCGTCGAAGGACAAAAATATCCATTGTCTTGTCTTAAAATGTTGAATAAAAGAATGACCAAGGCTGATTCCTGTCAGCGTTGTAATACAAATTACTGTAAACACTATTGAGCACCTGTAGTAGTACGTTATATTTTTTTTGTTGCAATCTTGAGGTTATGTCATTCCAAACCTTTAACCCACCCTTTTGTGTTGAAATATGGGAGAGCTACACAACCAACCTTTTTTTTTGCCAGTATTTTGTGGATAGAAGCAAAAGTTTCCGAGGCAATAAGTTTTGGGTGGAAACAAAATTTTTTTTGTTTCCTCCAAACACTACCCACTTCTTATGTCTTCTTCCACCATCTTCCTTCTCACCAACATCAACTCTGACGACTATTATTTCCGGCGACAACAACTCCGGTCATCCATCTCCCTCTTTTTCTCTTCATCCCTCTCTTTTATCTTCTCTCTCTTTCCTATCTCTTTCCTCCTTTTTTTTTCTTTTTTTTTCTCAAAATTCCGGCGAAGGGACCATTCCCTTCGCCGAAACTTAGAGAGAGAGAGAGGGAGAAGAGAGATGCAGAGAAGGGAGAGAGAAGAAGGAGAGGAGAGAGAGAGAGAGAGAGGAGAGAGAGGAGAGAGAGGAGAGAGGAGAGAGAGGATAGAGAGAAGAGAGAGAGGAGAGAGAGATAGAGAGAGGAGAGAGAGATCGTCGACCGGCCGTCGGTGGCCAGAGAGAAAGTTGGTCGGAGAAGAGAGAGTTGATAGATAAGGTGCGTTTGAATCGTGTTTTTTTTTTTATTTTCCACCGTGTTCCCCTGAAACTTTTTTTTGGTTTCCCTAAAGCGGTGTTTTTTTTTTTTTGTTGAAAGACTACACAACCAACCTAGCTACAAGATATCAAGATGAAATAGCTCATGTGCAAAACATTATTACACAAATTGAGGTGCTAATTAATGAGCCAAGTCAAGCCGAGCCGGACAGTTATTCTACCCAGCCAATTTAGAGCTGTCGGCGGTCTTACAAAAGTAAAAGCTTCACTCCTTCTACACACTTACACAAATAATAATAAGAAAATAAAGAAAAGATAAAATCATCGGGGAAATAAGAATAAAAATCTCTCATTTTTTTTCTCTCCTTCACTCCCAACTTCAACCGGACATAAACCGGTGCTTCTCTCTCTGTCTACTTTCTCTCTCTACTCTCTCTCTCTCTCTAGAGGTAAGGACTGATGAACTGAGATTTGACAACATAGATTTTGAGGTTCTTCAAGTTTTGAATCAAATCAAGTGGAAAGATTTGAATCTGTATTTTCATTTTTCTTTCGGATAGTGTCTTCTTGAAACTTCTGTATTGAATGTGTGATTCAACTTTGTCAGTTTTGTTTTTGAAGGTTTGGCGTTTTATAGAGATTTTGTTTCTGAGATTTGCAGTTTTTTCTTTGAATCCTATCATTTTTGCACACAAGAGATCGAATCTTTGAGGTTTATTACACTCGATCTAGTGGATTTTCAGTAAAATTAGTAGAATTAGGTTGTTACACTGTGAAAACTTTCTTAATTTCATTAGTTTTTTTAAGAACTATGTATTCATTTGATTGATCTATTCTTCTAAAACTGTATAAATGTACAAATTTTCACATCTATAGATCTTAATGTTTATCTGGTCTACTTTGATTTTGAGATTTGGGAGAAATTCAGATTGCGTGGATTAAGATCTGCAATTGCATGTCTAGTTTTTGTTCCTTAGGTTTGCTTTTCTGTATTTTTGCAGGAGATTTTCCATTTTTGTATGATTTCTCCTTAGTAGATCTGAAGAGAAAGAAGGATCTGCAAATAAATTTTTTTGGAGGTTCCAGATTGAGGCAAAGCTGGCGGCTGCACTAGCGTGGAGGTATGGCAATGGCCATGGAGTCAATAACATGGTAATTTTCCACTCAATTAACTGCTAGCATTGTTCTAAGTTGGATTGAACGAAGTCAATTGTGAAATCAGGTTTTGTTTTGGAAGATATAGAGTTACATTTTGCTTTGAATGGTGTTTTAAAATTTGTGCTGTTGGTCTTAGGGTGTATGTGGTGTTTATTACGGACCTTGCCAAAGGGGTTCTAATGCAATTATGCAAAATTATTTATTCTGGATCTGTATTTGATTGGTGGATATGATGATGGCTTGTAAATGTTAGAACATTCTAAACCGAAATGCCATTTTTCTTTGACGATGATAAGAATGCGCGAACAGACACACACGCATATATATATATATATATGCCATTTTTCTTTGACGATGATAAGAATGCGCGAACAGACACACACGCATATATATATATATATATATATAAACATATGATTGTGTGACTATAATCTTAATCAATTTGAATTCGGTTAGATATCAAGTTCTCAAATAACCTTTCCAATACTATTATTGTTTAATGCATCAAAATCCTTTTCCTTGGTTACTTCTCAATTTTGTATTGTTTAGATAATGCCATTAGTTTACTATGTTTGTTAATTATGTTCCTAACTTCTACATCTAATGTTTCGTATCTGTCCTTCTTGGTATTGTAACAGGAAAGAAATATGGACTCCAAAGTCCAGGAGTCAGAGCCGCCTACTCCAATGAAGATGAGTTTGAGGTTAGTTAAAATTTGACGTTGCTAAAAGCATTCATATTTGTTGAATGCTTGAATTTAAAAGTATTTCAGTTTCCAACTTATATTGAAAATCCAAAGACCATGACATTCTCGCGTATATTGGTTGGAAGGAAATTTCGCTGTCTCTAGTGATCAACTTGGAATTATGCCTTATAATAGAAGGTTATGTCTTTATGGTGTCTTCTAGGTCAAGAAGACGGATAAATTGTTAGAAAACCAGCATGAGTTTGCATTATTTTCTAAAAGAAGCCTTTTTGTTCTTTAGAATGCTTTCACCTGTAAAGTTCTCATGAATTTTTGTAGCTTGGAGGATCTTACTCACTAATATTATGTGCAGGGACCGTACTACTAGTATGGAGGATCCAGACGGAACATTGGCAAGTGTTGCAGAATGCATCGAAAAGTTGCGCCGGAGTTCCTCAGCTGTGCAAGAGAAAGAGAGCTCATTAAAGCAGTTGCTGGACCTTATTGAAACCCGTGAGAATGCTTTTAGTGCAGTTGGGTCTCACTCTCAGGCTGTCCCAATACTTGTTTCTCTTCTCAGATCAGGATCACTTGGAGTGAAGTTGCAGGCTGCTACAGTTTTAGGTTCTCTCTGTAAGGAGGATGAACTGAGGGTAAAAGTATTACTTGGTGGTTGCATTCCGCCATTGCTTGGGCTTCTTAGGTCAAGCTCAGTGGAGGGGCAAATATCAGCCGCTAAGGCTATTTATGCTGTTTCTCAAGGTGGAGTAAAAGATCATGTTGGGTCAAAGATCTTCTCGACTGAAGGAGTGGTTCCTGTGCTTTGGGAACAGCTAAAGAATGGCCTCAAGGCTAAAAACTTGGTTGATAACCTGTTAACTGGAGCTTTGAGAAATCTATCCAGCAGCACTGAGGGATTCTGGCATGCAACAGTAGAAGCTGGAGGAGTAGATATACTAGTGAAGTTGCTTATCACTGGACAGCCAAGCACCCAGGCAAATGTTTGCTTTCTTCTTGGTTGCATGATGATGGAGGATGCATCTGTTTGTTCGAGGGTCTTAGCTGCAGAAGCCACCAAAAAACTGCTCGAGCTATTAGGATCTGGTAATGAAGCCTCTGTTAGAGCAGAAGCAGCAGGTGCTCTTAAATCTCTTTCTGCCCAGTGCAAAGAAGCGAATCAGGAGATAGCTAATTCTAAGGGGATACCTGCATTAATAAATGCTACAATAGCTCCATCAAAAGAATTCATGCAAGGTGAATACGCCCAAGCATTGCAAGAAAATGCAATGTGTGCTCTTGCAAATATCTCTGGTGGTTTATCGTCTGTCATTTCAAGCCTTGGTGAAAGCCTTGATTCATGCACTTCGCCTCCACAGATTGCTGACACTCTAGGGGCTTTGGCTTCAGCTCTAATGATATATGATAGTAAAGCAGAATCTATCAGAGGATCAGACCCTTCACATATTGAACAGATATTGGTTAAGCAATTCAAGGCCCGACTACCATTAATTATCCAGGATCGTATCATTGAAGCCTTAGCCAGCTTGTATGGGAATAGTATACTCTCACAGAAACTCATAAATTCTGATGCTAAACGTCTGCTTGTTGGTTTGGTTACAATGGCAGCAACCAGTGAGGTTCAAGATGAGCTGGTAAAGTCCCTTTTAATACTCTGCAAAAGTGAAGGTAGTCTATGGCGTGCACTTCAAGGTCGTGAGGGTGTTCAACTATTAATATCTCTTCTTGGGCTTTCATCTGAGCAACAACAAGAATGTGCAGTGGCTCTGCTTTGCCTTTTGTCTAATGAAAATGATGAAAGTAAATGGGCTATCACAGCTGCTGGAGGCATACCACCACTTGTTCAGATTCTAGAGACAGGATCTGCAAAAGCTAAGGAGGAGTCTGCAACAATTCTTGGAAATCTTTGTAACCACAGTGAAGATATTAGAGCATGTGTGGAAAGTGCTGATGCCGTTCCTGCTTTGTTATGGCTTCTGAAGAACGGAAGTACAAACGGGAAAGAGATTGCAGCAAGTACCCTAAACCATCTTATCCACAAATCTGATACAGGGACTATCAGCCAACTTACTGCTTTATTGACCAGTGATTTGCCTGAATCAAAAGTTTATGTTTTGGACGCACTGAAAAGTTTGCTTTCTGTTGCCCCCCTAAAGGATATATTGCATGAAGGTAGTGCACCAAATGATGCAATTGAGACAATGATTAAAATTTTGAGTTCGACAAGAGAGGAGACTCAGGCCAAGTCTGCGTCTGTTTTAGCCAGGCTGTTTGATGTCCGGAAGGATCTGCGTGAAAGTAACATTGCCATTAAGACTCTGTGGTCAGCTATCAAGTTGCTAAATGTTGAGTCAGAAAAAGTTTTAGTAGAGTCCTCTCGCTGCCTTGCTGCTATTTTTCTTTCAATTAAGCAGAATCGGGATGTGGCTGCTGTTGGTAGAGATGTATTGGGCCCATTGATTGTGCTGGCTAACTCTTCAGTTTTCGAAGTTGCTGAACAGGCAGTACGGGCTTTGGCTAATCTTCTTTTAGATAATGAAGTTTCAGAGGAAGCTTTTCCTGAAGATATCATTTTGCCTGTAACAAGGGTATTGCGGGAAGGCACAGTTGATGGAAGAACTCATGCTGCCGCAGCAATTGCTCGCCTTCTCCAGTGTCGTTCAATTGATTTTGCACTATCTGATTGTGTGAATCGTGCTGGAACTGTTCTTGCATTAGTGTCTCTTCTTGAATCAACTAGTGTTGAATCTGGTGCCACATTAGAAGCACTTGATGCACTTGCACTGTTATCAAGGTCTAAAAGAACTAGTGGGCACATTAAACCAGCATGGGCAGTCCTAGCTGAATATCCTCTTACCATAGCCCCCATAGTTTCAACAATAGCTGATGCAATACCCTTGTCACAGGACAAAGCTATTGAAATCTTGTCAAGACTTTGCCGTGATCAGCCTACTGTTCTAGGAAACACAATTTCTAGTAACTCTGCGTGCATCTCATCTATCGCAAGAAGAGTGGTGAGCTCCAAAAACCTGATAGTTAAAGTTGGTGGCACTGCACTTCTAATTTGTGCTGCCAAAGTTCATCATCAAGAAGTGATAGAAGCTCTTAATGATTCAAAATTATCTGCCTACCTCATTCAATCACTTGTAGACATGCTGCATATTAACCCATTGGTAGAGAAGGGGGACACTGAAAGCCTCGATGACATAAGCATTCATAGGCAGACCAATGGACAAACTAGGTATGGTGAATCCGAGAATAGTACGACAGATATATCTGGTGACAATATTGCAATATGGTTACTTTCTATTCTTGCATGTCATGACGACAAAAGTAAAATTATCATTATGGAGGCAGGAGCAATTGAAGCTCTTACTGACAAGATCTCGCAGTGTTTATCACAAGCTAATCAGGTAGTTTACTAACTCATTATACTCGTATTTCTTTTGTTTTTAGCGATAACACAGTGAGACATCAAATTCTTTTGCTTACTCATTTATGCTCATAATTCATTAGTTCTCGAAGCTCACTCTTCTTGTTGTTTTTTGCAGAATGAGTGTAAAGAAGACAGCAGCACCTGGATCTGTGCATTACTGCTTGCTATCTTATTTCAAGACAGAGATATTATACGTGCAAATGCGACAATGCGATCTGTTCCAGTACTTGCGAGTTTGTTGAGATTCGAGGAATCAGCCAACAGATATTTTGCAGCACAAGCTCTGGCAAGCCTTGTCTGTAATGGTAGCAGAGGGACTCTTCTCACAGTTGCAAACTCAGGAGCTGCAGTTGGGCTTATTTCCTTGCTTGGGTGTGCTGAAGTTGATATATGTGATCTTCTGGAATTGTCAGAAGAGTTCTCTTTGGTACGCAATCCAGATCAAGTTGCTCTTGAGAGATTGTTTAGAGTGGATGATATCAGACTAGGTGCTACTTCTAGGAAGGCAATACCTGTTCTTGTTGATTTGCTGAAACCTATTCCAGATCGACCTGGGGCACCTTTTCTAGCTCTAGGACTTCTCACTCAGCTTGCCAGAGACAGTCCTTCCAATATGATTGTAATGGTAGACTCGGGAGCTTTAGAGGCATTGACGAAATACCTTTCGCTTGGCCCCCAAGATGCTACAGAAGAAGCTGCAACTGAGTTATTGGGTCTCCTTTTCGGTAGTGCTGAAATTAGGAGGCACGAGTCCGCATTTGGTGCTGTAAATCAACTTGTAGCCGTCTTACGTCTAGGTGGGAGGGGTGCACGTCTTAGTGCTGCAAAAGCTTTAGAGAGCCTATTTTCCGCAGATCATATACGGAATACAGAGACTGCACGGCAGTCTGTTCAACCATTGGTGGAGATTCTTAATACTGGTAGCGAGAGAGAGCAGCACGCTGCTATTGCTGCTTTGGTTAGATTATTATCGGAAAGCCCATCTAAAGCCCTAGCTGTTGCTGATGTTGAAATGAATGCAGTTGATGTTCTCTGTAGAATCCTTTCTTCTAACTGTTCAATGGATCTGAAGGGTGATGCTGCAGAACTATGTTGCGTCCTTTTCGGGAATACTAGAATTAGGTCCACCATGGCGGCAGCCCGTTGTGTTGAGCCTCTGGTTTCACTTCTTGTAACTGAGTTCAGTCCAGCTCAGCACTCAGTGGTCCGAGCCCTAGATAAACTATTAGATGATGATCAACTAGCCGAATTGGTAGCTGCACATGGTGCTGTTGTTCCTCTTGTTGGTCTTTTATATGGTCGAAATTATACTCTTCATGAAGCCATTTCAAGAGCTCTTGTGAAGTTAGGAAAGGATAGACCTTCTTGTAAAATTGAAATGGTGAAAGCTGGTGTCATTGAGTGCATATTAGATATCCTTCACGACTCACCCGATTTTCTCTGTGCTGTGTTCGCTGAATTGCTACGAATCTTGACTAACAATAGTACCATTGCAAAAGGCCCATCTGCTTCGAAAGTGGTTGAACCTCTATTTCTTCTCCTTTCAAAGCCAGATTTTGGTCCTGATGGACAGCACAGTTGTTTGCAGGTTCTTGTCAATATCTTGGAGCATCCTCAATGTCGTTCTGAGTATAGACTGACACCTCATCAAGCTATTGAACCACTTATCTCTTTACTTGATTCTCCAATTTCAGTAGTCCAACAGTTAGCTGCCGAACTCCTTTCACATTTACTCTTGGAAGAACATCTCCAGAAGGACCCGATAACACAACTAACGATCGGCCCTCTGGTACGAGTTCTTGGATCTGGGTTGCAGATTTTACAACAAAGAGCTATAAAAGCTCTTGTTAGTATTGCAGTGATTTGGCCAAATGAAATTGCAAAAGAAGGTGGTGTTAATGAGATATCCAAAGTTGTATTGCACTCTGATCCTCCATTGCCTCATGCTTTGTGGGAATCCGCTGCTTCTGTATTAGCTAGTATTTTGCAGTTCAGTTCTGAATATTATTTGGAGGTTCCTGTTGCAGTTTTGGTAAGGTTGCTCCGTTCCGGAACCGAGAGTACAGTAATTGGTGCCTTAAATGCTCTCCTTGTGTTAGAAAGTGACGATTCAACAAGTGCTGGAGCAATGGCCGAAAGTGGTGCTATCGAGGCACTTGTGGAACTTCTTCGATCTCATCAATGTGAAGAAACTTCAGCACGCCTTCTAGAAGTCCTTCTAAGCAATGTGAAGATAGGAGAAACAAAAGCAGCAAAATCTGCAATTTCACCATTATCGCAATACCTTTTAGATCCACAAACGCAAGCTCAGCAACCAAGGTTGCTGGCAACCCTAGCTCTTGGTGATCTAGTACAAAATGAGGTTCTTGCTAGATCCACTGATGCTGTTTCAGCTTGTCGGGCTCTAGTGAATGTGCTTGAAGACCAACCAACAGAAGAAATTAAAGTGGTAGCTATATGTGCTTTGCAGAACCTGGTAATGTACAGCAAATCGAATAAAAGAGCAGTTGCAGAAGCTGGTGGTGTTCAGGTTATACTTGATCTTATAGGTTCAAGTGATCCTAACACATCGATTCAGGCAGCAATGTTTGTTAAACTTCTGTTTTCTAATCACACTATACAAGAATATGCTTCCAGTGAAACAGTGAGAGCTATTACTGGTATGTTCCCTTTAACTTTTTTCCTTTCCTTATTTCTGTGCTTCTATCAATTTGAGATTAGTGTCATGTGTTTGATACTTTGATTGATGCCTCAAATATTTAGAATGTAGTTGCATAATCTGCTAAATGACATCTTAGAAATTAGAGAAACGGAAGATAAGGTATAGATCTGATCCTTCATCACTTCATGACTGAGTTGTCTTGCATGATTTGGTTTCTCTAGTTAAGTTGAATCTAGAAACAAGTCCTCATCTCCGATGCATGTGTTTTCAGCTAAAGAAGGCTGAATTTGAGAAGAATACTTGTTTTAAGATCTGATTTTACTAAAGAAATAGATGCATGCAAAACTCATGTTATACAAGTAAATGAGTCATAAATAAAATTCAGATTCTGACATGGATCCTTTAAAAATAGAAATACAGCCTGCAGTCGGGCTCAGAAATGTCTCAGGCTGAGGTTCCAAAACTTATATTTCTTATTAAAAAAAATATGTACATATTATTTTTACTGCCATTCCAAGAGCCCCATATATACAACAAATAAACAACTTGTCAGAACAATAAGCAAATAAACAAAGTAACAGAAGGGGTAGGGGTGCGATTTGGACGAGTTCCCCAAACTTGGATAAATTCACGAGCCCAACTACACCGTTACTAGATTAATAAATATCTATTGGGCCTAGACCAAGTCTTCATGCCTAGGTTTCTTTGTTAATCTTTCTGTTTGTTGTGTTCTTACAAAGACACAGATGAATCCAATTAATTCCTCGCCATTGACTTCTCATATACAGTTTCACAATTAACCTTTAAAGTAGTATTTAAAATTCATTTGCCCGAGCTACATCTTCTGTCGTTGTAGTTAACAGGTTGCTCATGTCAAGCCCTAAGTCAACTCTAATCCTTGCTACGGACGTCAATAGTTGTTGTTACAATCTTGACCATCCCCGACGACCAATGATGACTCTGACATAGCTAGCAACTCATTGACCTTTACAACTAAGCAGCTCTTTAATACTGTTCTTACACCACCTGCTCAGTACAGCTCGCTATTCCTTTAGCAAGCCTTGTAAGACAGTTGTTCTTCTTAAAGCTAATCAGGTCTTTTTTTTTTTCTCTTCAGCTGCTATTGAAAAAGACTTATGGGCGACTGGAAGCGTGAACGAGGAGTATCTGAGAGCTCTAAATTCATTATTAGGCAACTTTCCTCGATTGAGAGCTACTGAGCCTGCCACACTTAGTATTCCACATCTAGTGACTTCACTCAAGACTGGTTCAGAGGCAACTCAAGAAGCTGCTTTAGATTCACTTTTCCTTCTTCGACAAGCATGGTCGGCTTGCCCTGCTGAAGTTTCTAAAGCACAATCAGTTGCTGCTGCCGATGCAATTCCTTTACTTCAATATTTAATCCAGTCTGGTCCACCTCGCTTTCAGGAAAAGGCAGAACTTCTTTTACAGTGTTTGCCTGGGACTTTAACTGTGATTATCAAACGTGGTAATAATTTGAAGCAATCGGTTGGAAACCCTAGTGCTTATTGCAAGCTTACTCTCGGAAATACTCCACCAAGGCAGACTAAGGTAAAACAAATGAACCCCATTCGAATTGGGTTACTTTTTTCCCCATTTCATAATTAAAAAGTTCAGAATTTCGAAGATATTGTTCTTATTTCGCGACCACAATCATCATGATTATCATTTCTCTGTTTCTTCTGTTGTTTTGCTTCACAAAGCTTGTACTTAGAAGTTTAAATGGCCGATACTAATCACAAATACAATGTTCATTGACTCTTTTCAGGTTGTGTCTACTGGGCCGACACCCGAGTGGGAGGAGGGATTTGCATGGGAGTTTGATTGCCCTCCAAAAGGACAGAAGCTTCACATCACCTGCAAGAACAAGAGCAAAATTGGCAAGGTAAATCATCCATATATACAAACTTAGAGAACCAGAATTCATACTCTTTCTCTCCCTCACTCTTTATCTCTTTGAACTGACTCAAAATTCTTATGATTCAATAACAGAAGTCATTTGGGAAGGTAACAATCCAAATCGATCGGGTTGTAATGCTTGGTGCTGTTGCTGGAGAGTATGTTCTACTACCAGAGAGCAAAACAGGTCCTTCCCGGAATTTGGAAATCGAATTCCAATGGTCGAATAAATTACAACCCGTGGAGTAACTCATTTTTTTGATGTTAGTTGTTTGTAATATTTACTTTTGCAAAGTATTTGACAGTTCAAAAATATCTTCTTATTTATTTTTTGTATATAGGAGAGGTTGATTCTCATTAGTTGTTATTGTTTTTTGCAGTCACTAAACAAACTTGGATTGTTGTTAGGTTTTGTTTCTTGCCTATGTTATCTATTCTTTTGTATTTTTTTTTCTTTTCTTGCTTAAAATCTTTTGCGTTGGGGAAAATTGGGAAGGACAAAGGAACGTAACTTTATTTTGTCTTCTAATTAGTTCTTTTTCCTGGCTGCTGCTTTGGTGCATCTTAATAAAATCTTCGGGGTATTAGTGGAAAAAATTTAGATGCCCCTAAGACTTCACTGACTTTATTCTTTCAGGTCGGCAAAGGTCGTGGGGGAAGGCCATCATTGACCTTTTAAAAAAACTCATATAACCTCAATTTTCATCTCTCCCCCTCTCCCAGAGTCTAAAGGAAGACTATGGGTATTTGATATCAGATGCGGTGTTCATTTTATTTCGAATTTGCAAGAGCTAAATGAAATTAGGTATTTGGCTAGAAGGGATAGATCTAAAGGAAATTAGATATTTGGCTAAAAGGGATAGATCTTCTAGTTGCTAATCACAAGGCAAAAGTTGTTATTCTAGCTGTGAGATCTTATAGTCCTCTTTTAGACAATGACTTGATCTTATAATTAAATAATTATTAATTTATTCAGTTGATTTCTAAAAACATTAATAGATTTGTGAATGGGATCTTAAGTAACTAATGTTTGATGTTAGAAATTTGAAATTCGGCTATTAGACTTAGGGTACCACATGATCCAACACCCTCTTCAAAAGTCTCCATTACAACATCAAGAAGAAATCAGTTATGAGTTACAAAGTTTATTTTCTTGTTGTTATTGCGATTCGCGAAACCACTTTTTGACACCATCAATATGCAATGTTTATGTTTGTTAAGTTTGGCCTGTCTGTACAAATTTATGCAAATCATATAAATTTCTGCAAATCCCTACAAGACATGTGTAAAATATAAAAGAAAGTTTGCAAATTTTACTCATCAAATTGCTAGACACATGCAAACCTTTCTAGTGAACTAAAGCGTAAAACAGGTTGTTTGATATTTTTCAACAATTGAAAAGTTAGCTTACCAAGTTTTGACCATTTTCTTATGCTGATAGATCATCATTACACTATCTACATATTAGGGAAGAGTACTAGGCTCATACGTCAAACGGGTGAGCTCTTAAGCATAGAGGCCTATCAGAACATGTTCTGAGCCATAATTATAAATCAAGGTGCGCTAGTCTTTTTTCTTTGTTGAACTTAGGAATATTATTAAGCAACCAGAGTACCATTACAATACATAGAAATAAAAAGTAAGGTACATTTTTCCAAGTCTTAGATCTATTCCTCTTGCGCTAATCTAAAAAATAAAGTGTGAAAAAACAATACTGAACAAGAAATAAAGGACAAAATTAAAAAGTTGTTTTTTTTAGAGAACGCTCAGATAGCATAAAAAAACCATCACAAAGGATGGAAATGTATACATGTGCACAAATAAAGGACTAAAACTGAATGTAATGGATTAAAATCGAATTAGCCAGCTCATGGGGGGCCTGATTAGCATCTCTATAACAGTGGGTGATAGTCACACACTTCCCAGCGAGATTTCCACGTATAATATCAAGATCACGCTTGAGCCTCCACGGGCAAGAATCTGGGCCATTGATTATTAGGTTAACCATGACTTCTGAATCCCCTTCCACGTCATAACTATAAAGCCCCAATTTCTCGCCCAAAGCAAACCCTAGCATAAAAGCTCTCAACTCACTATGCAGAGCCGAAATCGGAGAGAATACTTCTATGATAGAATCCACCACTTCTCCCCTCCAATTCTTTGCCACCGCCGCTGCAGCTGCACCTTGTTGTCGGTATGCTCCATCCACGTTAATTTTTATCCGACCTAAAGATGGTGGTTTCCATGAATGTACCTGCATCACATTAGACAAATGAGAAGGAACAAGAATAGATGAGTTACGATTCAAATCCATATAAGTCGATCTCCATATTCTGTCTAGATCTACATGAACACCCCTGAACTGCAACTCATTTCTACTCTTCCACCAATGCCAGAGAAGATAAGTGTATTTATACCATGTTTGATTTCCTTTTTCCCCTTTGTTTAGTAGAAATTTCAGATTATCTATATAATTTCCTGTAAGATCTGATAACTTATCATCTTGAATATTTGAAATGAGAAGCCTAAATTTATTGCATGACCCAAATAAATGTAGACATGATTCGATCTCATTTGAATCACACATATAACATATCTGATTTATATTTGAAACCCCTTTACTGATATTGGATAAAGTTGCCACACCATTATGTAAGATCCTCCAAATGAACAACTGTATTTTCGGATCCATGTTGATTTTTTTCCATAACTTTGTCCATGGAAATTCTACTATTTCCGAAGATACAATTGGTCTAACTTTAACGGATGAGTAATAAGATTTTGTCGTGAAATTCCCTTTCTCTGTTTTCTTCCAAATCAATCTATCTCTTTGATTAGCAATTGGTAATGTGAGATTGGTTATTGCTGTTATTGTTTCCTGGTTAAAATGATGCTGGAGAATAGTGAGATTCCAAGAATTTGTATCTTTGTCTATTAAGTCTGCCACCCATGTTATGTTTGTTGGAAGTTCTCGAATTAAAATTGGCTTGTGGTTGTCCATTTCAGGTATCCATTTGTCTTCCATAATACGTGTATCTGTTCCATCTCCTATCATCCAAATGGTGTTGTTTCTGAATGTATCCCTAGTCTGGAGAAGAGACTTCCAAAAAGGAGATGCAGGTTTACTCTTATCCACTTCCCAAAAGCTTCAATTCTTAATATATTTTGCTTCTAATAGTTTCACTCATATTGCCTGTTTATTTGTTAAGAAACGCCATGCCATTTTGGCTACCAGTGATTCATTCGCTTCATTTAGAGATCGAATACCCAAAACCCCATGTTTCTTGGAACTAGTGATGAGGTCCCAATTGATAAAATGTATTTTTCTATCTTCGACATTGTGACCCCACCAAAAAGATCTTTCTTCCCTTTCTAACTGGTGGATTACGCCTTTTGGAATTAACTGATAGTTAAAAAGGTAGACACACATAGGCCCTAGGACTGATTTGATTAGAACCGTACGGCCAGCTTGTGAAACAAGATGTTGCTTCCATCCTGATAGAGCTTTCTTGAATTTATCCTTTAACCAGTCGAAGCTTTTAATTTTATTGCCTGGTTTGAGAATTAAAGCTCCCAAGTATTTTGATTGATCGGACATAGCAGAAACTTGTAATATTGACTTGTATTGTTCTTTGTTGCAGGTGGGACTCCCGAGCTGAAGTAGATGCGAGATTTATCATAATTGACTGCTTGGCCTGAAAACCTGGAATAAATAGTCATGAACTCAAGAATAGCATTTAGATTATCATTAGTTGCCTTTCCGAAAATGATTAAGTCATCAGCAAATAATAAGTGAGAGATCGAGGGGCTCGTGTTATTTATCTTGTAACCTGTAAAAAAACACTTTGATTCATAATGATAAATAAGTAGGGATAGAGTCTGAGATGTGAGGATGAAGAGGTAGGGTGACAGAGGACAACCCTGCCTCAATCCTCTCGAGCTCCTAAAGCTCCTATATAAGTGACCATTGACCTGAATGTTGAAATTGGGTGTGGTGAGGCAAGAAAGGATAAGCTGGAGCAAGTGACCATTGACCCTATCATAAGCCTTCGCCATGTCCATCTTAAGAGAGAATCCTCCACCCTTAAACTTTAGAACAATTCATAGAATGTAATAACTCTTGGGTGATAACTATATTGTCGAAAATTTGTCTGTTAGGGACAAAAGCATTCTGAGTCCACATCACGTTTTCTTCGAGAAAAGGTTTTAAACGGTTCGCTATTATTTTAGTGATGATTTTGTAAATGGAGTTGCAGAGTGAAATAGGTCGAAAATTAAAAAGTTGTTAATGAAAATAGACAGAGAAGGGCCAACGAGGACCGCAGAGAAAATAGATGGTCAAATAAAATCTAATTAACAAAAATTAATAACCTTAAGGATGATACCGACATCATTCCAACATTGTTCCAGCACCAATCTAAGTAAGCAATCATCTCGTGAAAGTTGACTCCATATTTTCATAGTGGTCTAGATCCTAGCTAGTAATTACGAAATGACTGCTGACTACAGCGAGAGACAACCTATAACTGCCTCTACCCTTGTTTCCCAGTAATCAATTATAATACTACACACGTTTCTCTTGAATTACATAAGTTATCGTAGAAACACAATAATATTAATGAGATAAACACACTACAATAATAAAGTAACTACATAATTACAATGATACTGTTACTCAAATATAAGCTTTCACAACTAGTTATTCAACAACAAAAAAAAGAACTGGTGTGTATTTTAATTAACACTTATAAATTAAGTAGGATGAGTTTTAAACCTAAATTTTTCATTTCAGGATGATCTAATGTGCTCCAATTGTCATTCATACCTAGGGTTTTAGGTGCATCTTTTTTCTTTAATTTCATAATGACCGACCATGACTTAGCACATTTCCGTAGCCCCACGGCTCAAACCTTTTAGACCGGCGGGGACACGTGATTTAATTTGTCTTCTTGGATCCTAGACGAAGATGATTTCATCTTCCACAGGAGTTCGTACACCTTAAATGAACAGTCGTCGGATCGATCATTATTATATCTTTAATAATCTATAAGTTAATCCAACGGCATAAAACTAGAGAGTACATTTTCCTAAGATTCTCTCATACATATTCAATCATTTATCTTTGTCCACGCTTTAAAGTGGAGTTCTAAAAACACTCCAACTTAATGCTCTTAGCGCCCTCATACAGGCCAAATCTTAGAAGGGTTTTGTGGGTAGAAGGGCGCCTTTAGCAATACACGTATATCGAGGTAATAAATCAACGGCTCTATAGATAGAGTAAATAACAGATGGAAATCAACGGATGAAATTATTTAACGGTTTAAAGGGTTGGGTGCGTAGTATAAACCGAGGCGTAACTTAGTAGCTGGCGGAAAAATTTTCCATTCAAAACGGAGCTTCGTTAAACGTCTCTCTCTATCTCTACTTTTATAACTCACTTTTTTGGTTTTTCTTCTGGTTTCAGTGTGTAGATTATCTCAAGCTGAGCTGCTGAAAACCCTAGATCTCTATCTCTCTCTACATTCTCTCTCTCTCTCTCTCTAAGATTATTGATTATGAATTTGTGTAGATCTTTCGATTAGTAATGCGTACTAATATGAAGAGAATCTGCAATCTACTTTGAAAAGCTTATAGTTGTTTCTTACTTTTAGATTTCAATTAGACATGGAGATTAGGTTATTGATTTCTTTAGTAACGGCGATCCTCCTAACTAATAGTTCTTTTGCTATTACATTATCTTCGAAGCTCATTCATCGGTTCTCTGATGAAATGAAGTCATTTAGGGTTTCTACAAACGATAAGGTTTTTGATTCATGGCCAAAAAGTAAGAAGAGTATGAATTACTATCAGTTGCTTGTGAGTAGTGATTTGCAGAGGCAGAAGATGAAGATTAATGCTCAGTACCAATTTTTGTTTCCTTCTGAAGGGAGCAAGACTATTTCCTTCGGAAATGACTTTGGATGGTAAGTGATGTTACTTGATTTCTGTTGCGATTCTGTTTATAGTATGTAAGATTAGGTTAGGGTTCTTGATCTCAAATTCATTTGTTTACAGTATCTTAGTTCTATCTTACTACTTAATTAGTCTTGGTTGAGATAGCAGATAACTGATACCATTTTAGGCATTTTGTAGGAAGTTTGATTTAAATGAGAAGTATTTATAAATTATAAAGGTAATAGCCAATTTTGGGTTCATCAAAATTACCATATCTTGTAGTTTGGATATTGGATGGCTCTACATTTCATTGAATTTTCACTCAATATATACAAAGATTGTTTCTCCAACTAAAAATGAAGCAAGTTTTGTAATGAAGATATTACAAAGACAGTGACATACTAACAGATGTCAACCATCACGGTCAGTTTCACTGTAGTGGGTCTCTATAGAGTCGAATGATGTATATAACTCTTAACTAGCAGTTATCGAAATTTAACTAACTTTACTAACTATTATCATCTAGAGATTTACAGTTTTTGACTCTTCGGTGATAAAGTCATAGTGAGTTGAGAAAGCAGGGCGTCGGTTCGGAGCTACCTGCATCTTAAATGTGCTAACGATTTTGGCATGTATTACGGGCATTTATAAATATAAAAGTCGGGGAAGAGTCTAATGAAAATGACTTTTCAGATTGTTGTTATCCTGCAACTTGATTCTCTTGTATACTTTATAGAGGAGAAAATCTCCTCTTTTTCGGTCAACTCTTGTCTTTTTATCCTAAAGTTTTCGTTTATTTCTATTAACCATTGAAATAATTGAAATATTTCCATTTCCATAGAGATAGGGGTGATTCTATGAGTAGGATAGCCAAACTCATTTTCCGTTAGGAGTAGTCTTAGTAGGTTCTAACAATATCGCAGTTAAACTTATTACCCAGGGTCAATCAATTCATTAGAGTAACCTAAGTAAACTAGTTCCGTTACTTACGAGTTCCTAGTTCTACCTTGCATACACACCTCCAAAAATTATAGCAAATGATTGAAATTATTGAAGTAATTGAAATGTTCAAAACAAACCTTGAATACCTACTGAAGTTTATAACAAAAAAAAAAATGTTTATTATTGTTAATATTAGTTATAAGCTGTGTAAACCAGTCCTGCATTCCACACAGGCGTATTCGTTACCAATTTTGTTTATCACAGAAAGTAACTCATTAATGATTCCCGACTCCCTATTTTCACTCACCATGGTAATTGACATAGCTTGTAACATCTATTTTCATGGTGTTTTTTTTTGTTTCCCATAGATTTCTACTGTAAATTCTTCGTCTGTACATAACTTCCACCATTTTCACGAAGTCATAGTTCTTTTGACACTAGAAATATTTTCAATTTTCGAAGAAAATTTATAGAGAATTTTTTTATCAAGAGGAAAAATTAAATGTATAAAGAAATTAAAATTTTGCACTAGTAGTAATTTATTACCAAGTGCAAGTGCAATTTTGTTATAATACATTTTTGGTGATATTAATCAATATATTGCTCCACCTCCCAATGGGGTTACAATAACTTCTAGTTTATTGAGGCTATCATGTATCGATTTTCTTTGGACAGGCTACATTACACATGGGTTGATATTGGGACGCCAAAGGTTTCTTTTCTTGTTGCTTTGGACACTGGGAGTGATCTCTTTTGGGTTCCATGTGACTGCATACAGTGTGCAGCACTCTCTGCTAGTCACTATAATTCACTGGTATGGTGAACTCATTCTTTTTCCAATTTTAATATTTTTATAGTATGTAAAGTTGTTGACTGAAAATTTAGTTACGAACATTGTGTTAATGGAAAAAGGTGTATGGTCTAAAAGACTGAGTGGATAAGCAAAAGCAGAGGTTTTAATAAATTGATAATAATGTTCCAGAGTTTTTTCTAATCAAATCTGCCAATAAAAGATTTGAACTGATATTGTTTCA
The DNA here is from genome assembly GCF_041429995.1 of Eschscholzia californica. Taxonomy (NCBI): domain Eukaryota; kingdom Viridiplantae; phylum Streptophyta; class Magnoliopsida; order Ranunculales; family Papaveraceae; genus Eschscholzia; species Eschscholzia californica. Next base: position 44,332,121 of record NW_028238198.1, read on the forward strand.
GGATTAGAACAAAGATGTAGACGGTCCCTACTTTATTTTGGAATGCTTCAATAAGTGTTATATTCTAGAGCGTACTAACTCGGAAAGGAAACTTGTAAAGGTTCATTGTGGTATACTGTGAATATCAATGGCAATTGATTTGTCTTTCGGTGGAATATCATTAGCTGTATATCGACTATTACTAAGCTGGTAAACTCGGGCTTGTCTTCGGATCGGCCAAAGGCTGAGCAGAGTTACTCGCTCCAGTCAGGCTTATATGCAAAACAACAATAATCTTTGACTATTTAGTGAACATGTCTAATTCTTATTTTATTGTCAGGCACTTCAACTTGAGAGCTCCTACCTTAAACATAAGTTACATAACTACTGATAATTAAGAGAATTCTACTGACCAATTCCGTTTTTTTTTCTTTTCATGAGTATCTTTTATTATAATCTCGTATAATGCTTCAGGACTTCTATCGCATGGTCAACGATTACATAATCAGATGAAAAACTTAAATTGTTACTTTTTCTTGAGATACTTGGTTATGGTTTCAGAACTCATGTTGCATCTGCCACAGGGTTCTTCGGTATTAAGCTAGGACTTGGTAACAAGTTTAGCACTTATTTCCAATGATTGATTGACAGGTGCTCCCTGGTAGGGGCATCTATTATGCAGGAAAGAGATTTAAGTGAGTATAGCCCAGCTGGATCAAGCACCAGCAAGCACGTATCTTGCAGCCACGAGCTATGTGAATTGGGTTCAAATTGCAAAAATCCAAAGCAGCCCTGTCCGTATATTGTTAATTATAGTTCAGTAAACACTTCAAGTTCCGGGTTGCTAGTTCAGGATACATTACACTTGGCATCAAGCAATGATCATGCATCAAAAAGTTTGGTACAAGCTCCGGTTTTCATTGGGTGTGTTTTTTACGTACTTTTCTGCAATTGTAATATCTAAGTTTCAAATCGCTATGGCTTAAAAATTCTTTCTAAAAATGATTTTGGTTCAGGATTAGTGATAACTAAGTGAAAGATTTAGGTTTTGGATGAGGAAAACCATATACCTCCATATTTATTTATACTAGAAGAGAATTACAATGGATGGAAATAAATAACGTAGATATAGAAATAATCCTATTTCTAATATATTCATATTTTGGAGATATATATGAGAATATTTCCTTTGAATTTCTTGGGTAAGAATATTTGACTTGAATACCTCTGTTACCCTTATTACCCTCCCGCAAATTGAACGGAGGATCAAACCAAAAGTTCAATTTGAGAAATAACTTCATGGGGAGAAACTTCATGATACGATTCTTCGACATATACTTCATTATAATGGATTGGTTGTTAAGAAGCTTTTGTTTGGTGTAGATAACATAAATAACCAAGTAATTTTGGACAGTGGTAACGAGCAAACATGACATAATCACAATGGATTTAGAGGCCATTTAATAAAAAGAGGTTGCACTTAGTGAGCATAACCACTGTAGGTTCAGAGACCCATGGCAACAAGATTGCACTTAGTGAACATAATCACAACGGATTCAGAGGTTCATGGCAAAAAATAATCAGCCTCAAAACTGAGGTAATAATCGACGTCCAGGAAGATTTCTCAACTGGGAAGAAACAAAATAACTGCTCCTGCCAAAACTGCCCCTATTTACGATTCTTTTATGATACCGATTTTCACCAACACATAACTAACTTGAATAATAAACCATTAACATGAACCAAGTAACACTGTGAAGATCATCCTGAACATCTTTCCTTAGATTGATTATGATCTATTTACTAGCAACTACTCCCATATAATTATCATCCAAACTACGATTTGTTGAATCAAATATAATGAGAGTACTAAAATAAACCTAACTTAATTGAAACTGGTAAAGAAAAAAAAATTTAATGATTCCGGCGGACGATAGTCATTGAAGTGGCTACCGCCGTCGGTTAAGCAGAAGCAAAATAAGATCGAAACTATACTCGTTTGAGTTTTCTAGGCTCAGATACCATGAAAGATTTAGGTTTTGGATGAGGAAAACCATATACCTCCATATTTATTTATACTAGAAGAGAATTACAATGGATGGAAATAAATAACGTAGATATAGAAATAATCCTATTTCTAATATATTCATATTTTGGAGATATATATGAGAATATTTCCTTTGAATTTCTTGGGTAAGAATATTTGACTTGAATACCTCTGTTACCCTTATTACCCTCCCGCAAATTGAACGGAGGATCAAACCAAAAGTTCAATTTGAGAAATAACTTCATGGGGAGAAACTTCATGATACGATTCTTCGACATATACTTCATTATAATGGATTGGTTGTTAAGAAGCTTTTGTTTGGTGTAGATAACATAAATAACCAAGTAATTTTGGACAGTGGTAACGAGCAAACATGACATAATCACAATGGATTTAGAGGCCATTTAATAAAAAGAGGTTGCACTTAGTGAGCATAACCACTGTAGGTTCAGAGACCCATGGCAACAAGATTGCACTTAGTGAACATAATCACAACGGATTCAGAGGTTCATGGCAAAAAATAATCAGCCTCAAAACTGAGGTAATAATCGACGTCCAGGAAGATTTCTCAACTGGGAAGAAACAAAATAACTGCTCCTGCCAAAACTGCCCCTATTTACGATTCTTTTATGATACCGATTTTCACCAACACATAACTAACTTGAATAATAAACCATTAACATGAACCAAGTAACACTGTGAAGATCATCCTGAACATCTTTCCTTAGATTGATTATGATCTATTTACTAGCAACTACTCCCATATAATTATCATCCAAACTACGATTTGTTGAATCAAATATAATGAGAGTACTAAAATAAACCTAACTTAATTGAAACTGGTAAAGAAAAAAAAATTTAATGATTCCGGCGGACGATAGTCATTGAAGTGGCTACCGCCGTCGGTTAAGCAGAAGCAAAATAAGATCGAAACTATACTCGTTTGAGTTTTCTAGGCTCAGATACCATGAAAGATTTAGGTTTTGGATGAGGAAAACCATATACCTCCATATTTATTTATACTAGAAGAGAATTACAATGGATGGAAATAAATAACGTAGATATAGAAATAATCCTATTTCTAATATATTCATATTTTGGAGATATATATGAGAATATTTCCTTTGAACTTATTGGGTATGAATATTTGACTTGAATACCTCTGTTACCCTTATTACTAAGTATGCATACGAAGGTTCTCATTTTTATTATATGTTTATTTTCATGCAGTTGTGGCAGAAAGCAGAGTGGTTTTTATTTAGATGGAATTGCTCCTGATGGTGTCATGGGTTTGGGACTTGGTGACATTTCAGTTATAAGCTTTCTAGCAAAGGCTGGCTTGGCCCGCAATTCTTTCTCGGTGTGCTTTGATAATGATGATGCAGGCAGAATTTTCTTTGGGGACGAAGGAGTTACTTCTCAGCTATCGACGTCTTTCTTGCCAATTGACGGGAAATAGTATGCTACAGACAAACTTAAATAAACATCATGTGGATTACTTATTGTGTTTCTGTTGACGTGTGATTTTAAGTACCTTTGCCAGATATATCATGCTTTTAGCGTCTGTTATGTTTTTATTTGGATTTAATTTAATAACTTCTTGTTTGTTGAATCAGTATTGCTTACATGGTTGGAGTTGAAAGTTGTTGCATTGGGACTTCGTGTCTTGAGGAAACTGGATTCCAAGCACAAGTAGACAGTGGCACATCATTCACGTTTCTTCCACAGAAAGTATATAAGAAGGTTGTTATGGAGGTAATCCTTTATCACAGTTTCTTACTCAAACTTCACGTTGAAATCATTTGGTCAAAAACACCATCTTCTTTGCTGATAGTTTGACAGAAAAGTGAATTATACAAGATCCAGCATTGAAGGATCCCCGTGGGAATACTGCTATGAGTATGAGACGAGGTATGTTTTTTAGACTTGACATGAAGAGCTCTGGAACATTCTTACTTGCCTATTTGTGATAATTTCCATCTGCCTTATTATGCTGGAACAGTTCGCCGGAGTCGCTGGAGATCCCTAGCTTGTCTTTGATGTTTCCCTTGAACAACAGCTTCGTGGTCCATAATCTTGCTTTCCCTTTCCAGGGAGATGAGGTCCGTGGTCTTGTTTATTTATTTATGTTTGATCAGAATAATAATCAATTTAAGACAGATTTCACACCTAACAGGAAAGAGACTTTTTGCAAGGAATTGCTCATTTTAATCCTCCCACAGTACCATGTTCCACTCTTGTCAAGATTTGAACTTGATTATTGCATCTGTCGATTAAAAAAAACTTATTAAGAAGACCATTGTTCATTAAGGCCTGTAGTCTAGTTGATGTATGATGCTTCACTAGGTCGCTGTTTGTATTAAGGAGACCTTGTTATCATTATTGTGTTGTACAAAAGATGCGCATAAGAGTCTTTGATATAGGTTAATGTCAAACACAGCAGCCCGGAATTTGAATTATTTAACTACTTTTTTTTTTACTCTAATTCAGTAAATTTTCTGCTACAGGGGCTTGCTGGATTTTGTCTAGCCATACAGGCTACAGAAGGAGATTTCGCTAGAATTGGCCGTAAGTTGAGATTTACTTTTGGTAACTGATTAAGACGTCGTCTATTTTCTTTCAACTTTTCTAGTATCTAATTCATATTGTCTAAATAAATTTGCTCAGAAAACTTCATGACGGGTTATAGGATGGTGTTTGATAGAGAAAATCTGAAGCTTCGTTGGTCAAGTTCCAATTGTAAGTGTTTTGCTTAACTTCTAATCCTAGTGGAATATATATAGCCCATCGGCCCCATTGTCATTCCATACAGAGAAATGTTTCTTGCCCAAGAGTTTCTCCCTCAGAAGTTGATATGACATCTTTCTGACCACATACATTTGGCAACTGTTTTGTTTTTGAATATTTGAATGATTTAAATTCAAGGTTACACATTATGACATCAATTCATCGAGTGAGAGAGAGACGCTGAGTCGGACTTTAGGTGATTGTAGCACCTCCCCTCAATATTTACACAAGTCTCCGTTAACTATTTGTTCGTGCATATGAAAGACGAGCCAACAAAGCCAAACTTCCTTTTCATACTAGTCCAATCTTTAAATGTTTGCTACATATCACGTCAAAGGCTAGCATGTCTCTTTATATTTCGGGTGCCTCGATTTAGTGCGTGGTGGTTTTAAGATACATTTTATCGTATATATTTGTTGATATAATCATATAATTGACTAATTAAAATAGTGTACATTTATCGTATATAGATGAATTTTGTTTTTGCAATTCGTTGCATGGGACACCTCCCACACCTCACAACACCCACTAATTTCATTTCTCCCCCTTTCTCTGCTTTTCACCCCTAACAATCTGCATACAGGTCAAGATCTGAGCGAAGATGAGAAGCCGGGAGCCCCTGAAGGTAAACCAGAGAACCCATTACCAACAAATGAGCAGCAGAGTACTTCTGGTGCTGGACGTGCTGTTTCTCCTGCTGTTGCTGGAAGGGCTCTTTCCCCTCCCTCGATTGCTTCATCGTTGTTTATCAGGTCCGAGTTCTATACTATCACAATCTTCCTGCTTCCGCTCACATGTTTCTCCGGTTCAGTCTTCTAAGTTGGTTAGTGGGTTATTTGAAGTATAAACCTCTTCTCTCTTTCTTTAAATATATATGGTGTTTGCTTGTATATTATGTTAAGCTTTCTTGTTATCCAATGTAATTTTTTTTATGTCATTGGGTCCACTGGGTTAGGGAAGACCACTCTTTGCTGTTTTTTTGAGCCATCTTTTGGTTGGGTTAGATATGGTCTTTTTGGCTGGAAAATTTAGTGATATTTTGACAGTAGTCCTTTATTGGGCTGTAGATTATGTATTTTGTTGTGAGACTTTTACTATAATGTGTTTTTCTTATATAGATTTAAGAGTTATTACATGGTTACATGGATTCATCTTGAACATATTACACCATGAATTAGATAAGTCTAATAACTAACATCTCAAAGACATTTTGGGCCTTAAGGACCATATATAACCCTTACAGATGCCTATGGGGCATATGAGCCCATTTATTCTACTCGTATGTTATGGTGGCTAATATATGACAATCAAATATCTTATGGGGTAACAGTTTTCGGCGCTGTGCAAGTCAACTATGATCGACTTATATTTAACAGGGACCCGAAAACACAAGTCCTTTGATATTAATACAATAATTAATTTGAGGACTATAAACAAATACAATAGTTAAAAATTGAAAACGTAACTCATATTTTTTTTCCTGTTATTCGTATTCTCTCACGGCTAGTACAAATAAACTAAGATTTCTATCACTTCACGAAAAATTTGGCAAGACACGTACTTTGCACGAAATTTGGCAACTTGACTTCATTTTGCCGAACTTTTTCTTTTCAGATTTTTTATAAGCACCGTTTTTCCTTGCTAAATCTTCGAATTGAAGATATCGAAGCGACTCATTTTGTCTTTTCAACTCTTAGACAAAATGTGAATTTTACCTCATCAATATCATTATTTACTATAAAAATCCTTAGAAAAAAAATTTAAATGGAGATTATATTATCACGATTTCCTACATTACCATTACAGACATAATTTATAGATATCTCTTCATTTGGAGGTAACTCATGCTCTTCAAGAGCTTCTGCCTCTTCTAGGGCTTCACCCACTTCTAGGGGTGTATTAACTAAAGGTGTAGCTTGTTGATTTGTTATCTCTTATGGAACATTACTTGCTTGTGGTTGGTTTTTCCTCTTCCGGGGAACTATATCTTTAGAACCGATTGGTCGTCCACGTTTCAGATGTGTTTTGGACGATTCATTTGCTGCAATATTTTGATCGCGTCGTTCAGGGACATCCATCCTTGCTAGAACATTGACAGAGCGGGTATATATGATTTTGTCACTTTCTCGGCGTCATTAAATGCGTTAGCCATTTTATTGGCAATTTCTTGTTGATGTATTATCCTTTGTACTTCAACTTCAGATTAATTGTACTTCAATTTCAGATTGATTAGTACAGGGATTATAATGAGACAAATTTGGTGTAAACCAAGATAGTTATTTTTCGTAATATTTGCTTCCGGCAAATTTACTCCCTCTAATGCGGGAAAAGTGTCTCATCAAAATGACAATCGACGAAGCGTGTTGTGAAAGTCTCACCCGTCAGGGGTGATGAGACATGAGAATGTCTGATCTGAATCTCTTAACTTGGGCTAGTTAGTCCGTTTCGAGCAGTTACTCTGATGATATATGTGTTTCTTTTGTCCAGGTGTCTTCTACGGAATTGAGTTCGAAAATGGTTAAAAACGGGAGAAAGACAAAAAAGGGGCATTTTGGTCATTTGGAGATTCTGGTATTTTGGCCAATATTGACGATTTGGTGAAAAGTAGAGTCCAAGACAAGCCCGTGGGTGAAAACGGAAGTCGAATTGGAGTCCGGATGAACAAACTAGAGCAAATCAAAGTGGGTCAAAGTCAATTGACTAAAGTGAAGAAAAGAGCCTTCATGGGACACGTGGCGCGCTCGTGGGTAGCAGATCTGACGGCTGGGATGCAGTGAGGGATCTCTTCGGTCATAATAAATTGTACTCCGGGGTCTGCTGGAGTGGCCTAATCCCATACTCCCCCGCGCAAAAGGAAACCGTACTCCTCTCATCTATCCAACCGGATCTAGCATCCGGTGTCTTTGAATAGACACGTGTCTTTGTTGCAGAATTTGTTGTAACTTTCTTTATTTCGCCCGAGAAGCAGCCAATCACCCTCTCAACAGCCAAATCAGCAGCACCCGATTATTCCCAAAATTGTTGGGATATCTTTCCTTTAGTCATCTCTAACTTTAGGAACTGGAAAGGTGAAATACTAGGAACAAAGACAAAGATCATCGAACCAAGATCAGCCAAGTTTAGTGAAATAGAAGGAATTTTTTGTGGGATAGAGCTTGGAAGAAAACTCGGCTTAGCAGGCTATTTATTAGAGGGTGATGCTAGGGTTTTGATCACCCTCATCACAACCGTCGATTTGGATCCCCCGTGGAGATACTTGCGCGAGATCGAGACAATACGTGAGATCATTGGGGGGGGGGGGGGGGGGCAGCTGGAAATAAATTATTGCAACCGAATTTTCAATAAAGAGGCACATATTCTGGCTGCGTCTGTTTTACCTCCCGAAATTTGAATTGGTGCTATTTCACCCCAAGTTTGTTAACCTATTGTAAAGTTAGTCCTCGGACTTGTCTGTAAGGTCTACTTTATATTATATATTAGTTTAACTTGCTTAAAAAAAAAAATTAGAGAGAGTAAGGAGAAGGTTTCTTTAAAAAGAAAACCAACAAAGAGAGGGAATCATATTGGATAGTTGAAAACAAACCGAGAGAGAGAGATTGAAGATGATGTGTTCGAGAAAGATTGATGGCAAGATAGGATTCGATTGAGAAATCTAGAGAAGAATTGGAAGGTTACGGTTTATGGCTGATTCATAGAGAAGAATATATTTTCTTCTCTCTACTCGGTTGGAAACAGAGGCAAAGATGGAAAGAGAGATATTGATAGATGAGGAAAGAAAGTTGAAGAAGGAATACAAGATTGGGGTGGATTCGGTTCTGTGGTGGCAGCAGTAAGATCTCAGAGAGAGACGGAAAGAGAGAAGTTTGAATTGATTTTCTTACCATAATCAAAGAAGGAAAGAAGAGAACAGGCTGGTTCTTTATAACAGGGAGAGAACAAAATAGGGAGGCAGCTCCTCACGGCTAGAACAGGGACAAAAACCACCATCAGATATCTTTCTTCTTCTTCTTTTGTAATCTTTTAGTGAGAGAAAGATTATTGAGAGAGAAAGAAACACAGAGAGAGAAAGAAACAGAGAGAGAGAAGAATTGTAGAGAGAGAAAGATTATTTTTGTTTATCAATTATAAATTTAATCTTCATTATTTCGATTCTCTGGTTTAAGGTTTTAAGGAGAGAGAGAGAGAGAGAGGGTGTCTTGTAAAGAGAAAACAAACAGTACAGAGAGAGAGAGAGAGAAAGAGAGAAATACAGTGGAGAAGACGAGAAAATTGCTTGGGAAAATAATTCTCCCACAGAGAAATTATTTCCGAGAAGATGAGAAAATCATTTTCCTGTAAGGTCTGTTTGGTTTGTTTATCTGGAAAATAGTAAAATAGAAGGAAAACACTTCCCTAAGGGACTGTTTGGCTGTAAAAAGGGAAAATCAACGAGAAAATAAAAAGTTCTGTTTTCTTTCTACATTCCTCTCTCATGCTTAATACTTATTGTTTTATCTCGTTCAATATGAGTAGCTAACCAATTAATCTAGGATTAGGATGAAGTCTTAGTTGTGTATGTTAGGATGACATTTTTCTCATGATAAATATCTTTGATGTGCTTTGATAGATAAACTTAATTTCTTTGTACTTGTTATATAGTATCTCCTTCATTAATTATGCTTACAATTTGATGTTACATGTTTAGACTTAGAATCTTTAATGTATCATGCTTAGGGTTAGAATCTTTAATACTTATTGTTTTATCTCGTTCAATATGAGTAGCTAACCAATTAATCTAGGGTTAGGATGAAGTCTTAGTTGTGTATGTTAGGATGACATTTTTCTCATGATAAATATCTTTGATGTGCTTTGATAGATAAACTTAATTTCTTTGTACTTGTTATATAGTATCTCCTTCATTAATTATGCTTACAATTTGATGTTACATGTTTAGACTTAGAATCTTTAATGTATCATGCTTAGGGTTTGATAAGTAATAGTTGGAGCATCTCTTGAATATTTGTCTTGAAATTAAGATATTAGATGTTTATGTCGTTTTAAAAGATTATGATTTTCCGAGGTTTGGTATGAATGGTTACCTTCCCTTGAGTTATAAGAAAAAGATTTGATTGTGAAGAACTAGGTCATTTTACATACATGATAAGGTGGATTCCGAAACTCTAGATTTCTCCTTTATTGATCCTTTTACCATTATTGTCTATCCCCGTCGATTGTTTGAATAATCTTGTTATTTTTATTTTTCTCATCACAAAAATCAATTTCAAAAGAAACCTTATTAGTTATAGGATTTAGAATAGATTGACTTAGTCTTTGCGGATCGACCCGGTCTTACCGGAATTATCACTTGAGGCCCGTATACTTGCGGGTGGTGACCTATTTAGGAAACTTTCTAGGCCCATCAAGGGGTTTGAGGTATCAGATAATAAATGACGAATCAAAACCCATATATATTCCCAGTCGCTGCTGAGGCTCAAACTTTGTGCGTTGTGGAGCTGTAATAGGAACATATACAACACATTCAAAAATACGCAAAATAAGATATGTTTGGCTGCTGGCCCTCAACATATTGCAAAGGTGAGTATTGGTTATTTAAAGTAGGACGTAACCTTATCAAGGCTGCAACATGAAGGACTGCAGGTCCCCATGCATTAACAGGTAATTTAGTCCTCATCAACATTGGTCTCGCTATCAGTTGGATATGATTTATGAATGATTCAGCTAGACCATTCTGAGTATGAACATGAGCTATAGGATGTTTAACATTAATTCTAATGGAGAGATAATAGGAATCAAAAGTATTTGATGTAAATTCTCCTGCCCCATTTAGACGAATCAACTTAATTGGATAATCAAGAAAGTGAGCTCGTAATCGAATTATCTGAGTAGGTAACTTTGCAAGTGCCTGATTCCGAGTCGAGACCAGATTGACATGAGACCATCTGGTTGATGCATCTATTAATACCATAAAATATTTAAATGGTCCACACTGCGATTGTATATGGCACATATATCACCTTGAATCCTTCCCAAGAACTTGGGAGATTCAATATGTACTTTTGTCACAGATGGGCGAGTAATAAACTTTCCCAATGAACAACCAGTACAAGTAAAATCTTTGTCTATCAGAAATTTGGTTCTGTAGAGGGTGCCCCTGGGAGTTCTGTATTATTCAACTCATCATGGTAGAGCCTGGGTGTCCTAGTCGACCATGCCAAATCTTAAAAGTATTTGGATCGTGCTACTTCTGGTTGACCACGACATATGATTCGACTGTTTTAATTTGTGTAAGATATAACCTAATGATGGGCCTAGAAGGTTACCCTAAATAGGTCTACACCCGTAAGTGCACGGGTGTCAAGTTGTAATAATTTCCGGTAAGACCGGTTCGTTCCTCAAAGACTAAGTGAAATTTATTCTAAAACTAGGAAGTAATAAGATTTTTGAAATTGATTTTGGTTTTGGTTTTGAAAATAAATAAATAAATAAAATATTAAAACGATTAAAAAGGTGAAACTCAAATGGGGAGAAGTCAAATGGGAGAGAGTCTAGGTTTTCTGAATTCATCCATATAATCAGTTCTAACGACAATTTAATTTGGTCTAATTCGATTGTTCTTTGTATAACTCAGATTTTCAGTCCATGGATGGTCTAAAAACCCGGAAGATATTATCGTTAAAATAATAAAAACTGTAATAAATTAATCATTAGAATAATTATTGAAACTTCATCTAAAACCCTAGATAGAGAATTAATTACTCGTGGACATTAAATAAAAGAAATTGGAAAATAAAGTAAAGAGAGGGAGAAGAAAACTTAACTTTTTCGCTTTTTTTCCAAACCAAACAGGGCCTTACGGAAAGATTTTCCTTCTGTTTTCCCAAAATTCTGCCAAACAGACCCTTAGAGAAAATTATTTTCTCATCTTCCCGGAAACGATTTCCAGGTGAGAAAATAATTTTCCTTCCCTGGTTTTTCTTCTCTCTTTACTGTTTTCTCCTTCTTTCTCACTCTAACCTTTCTCTTTCTCTCTCTAAAACATTAATATAACTATCCCTCTCTCTCTCTAACCAAAACAGTAAAGAAATAGAGAGATTTCAATCGGTTTTATTAATTCAAAAATATCTCTCTCTCTCTCTCTCTACAAACCAGGAGCTCTCTCTCTCTTAACTCTTTCTATGTATCCTTTTCTCTCTCACAAAGAGAAGGATTAAAAGAAGAAGAAGAAACAGAAAAAGAAAACTCTTCCTCTCACTTTCTCTCTCTAGCTTTCGGTCTTCAATGGATGGTGTTCTCGGTTCTAGCTTCTCTCTCTCTCTCTCTAGTCTTTCTGTTGGTTGAGCTTGAGAGGTTTTTTTTTCAGTCCCAGCCGAGATGATTTTAGTCCCAGCCGAGATGATCCCCACCTCCTGTTTTCTTCTCTCCTTTTAAAGAGAAATCAATCTCTCTCCCTTTCTACAAATCACAACCGAGTCCTCCTTCCATCTCCGTTAATTCTTTCCTTCTCTATTTCGATTTCTATCTTCACTTTCCATCTTTGTCTCCCTTCTCTCTCTCTACTTCCAAGCTTAAGAGGAAGGAAATCTTCTATTTAAAATAAAGATGGGAGAGAAGGAAGGAGATAACTATGGCCCGATCAGCCTTGCTGTTTCACAAAAGCGTAATTATTCAGTGCTTCTCAGTCGGTTTAAGAAGCTAGGACACGCGCCCAGATGAAGCCACGTAGTAGTAACTCAAACCGACCGTTGGATCTAATGGCACACGTACAGGAGCATCATGGTGTTGTGTTCCGCTTTACACGAAATTAGCATGAAGTTGATCCCGCAAGTAACCGGTTGTGCCCACCAGAATACCGAGAAAATATCCCTCACCTTCACATTGGTCGCCACGTGTCTCTCGAAACTATTAGCTTCTTTGGTCAACTGACTTTGACCCAGACCTTGACCTGGACTATCTCCTTGATCCGGACTCCGATTCCACTTCCGCTTTCGCCGATAGATTCGTATTGGACTCTACTTTCACATGAGCACTAATATTGACCAGAATACCATAATCTCCAAAATGACCAAAATGCCCTTTTTGTGCGTCTTTCTCCCGTTTTTGCACTAAACTCCGTAAAGGCACCTGAGAAAGAGAAACAAACAATTCATGAGAGTAACGGCTCGAAATGGACTAACTAGCCCAAGTTAAGAGATTCAGATGAGGCATTTTCATGACTCATCAAACATCCCCAAACTTAGATTTTGCTAGTCCTCGAGCAAAACAGAAAAATAAAACTAAACCACCTTCACCACTTTCGTAGGGAATCACGATTGCACTTAGCACGTGCAACAAGCCGTTAAACCTCTAGGTTACCCTAGAGGACGAGTTTTGTCTCGTGAGGGTTTGCAGTGAATTTACCCACAAAATTCAAAATTTTCAAAAATCCAGAAGGGTTTAAATATGACATGGACTAAAAATGTTTATCCGATAGATTTTCAAAAGTTAATAGAAATGAAATCCAAGTCAATCAAACCATACAAACGCTAAAAAATCTCTTCACTAGTAATCAAGACCCGAAGTGCACGTTACCAGCCAATATGAGTATCATTTCAGTTCCGAACAGACAAGACCTCGATTACCGTCTCGATACATTTCGCCTCGACTACTGCCTCACGGTCATACACTCAAAAACTAAAGTCACTCAGAAATGGTTCACTCAATGTGCGAGTATGAGTATGAAGAAAACTCAACACATGAAAAAGACGGACTAAAATTTTGTGGACGACTGATCTCAAAGAAGGAAACAACCACTAATACGGAATGGGGAATCTGACCAACTCTTCTCACCTGATCTACTATCTAACGGTGTTTCCTAGAGGTCGATAGACAATAAGGATGAACTAGAACTCCTGAGAACTCGACGTCTTCAAATCTTCAAGAATTTCTTCGAAGGATAAACCCTTAAACTAAACAAACACACTTTTTCTTTGATTTTTCTATTTCTTTTTTTTTTTCTTTTTTTTTTTTTTTTTTTTTTTTTTCAATACTTTTCTAGTAATAAAACTCAAATAAGACTTTCTTCACATTATTCTTTCCTTGGGTAAAATTCTCTTCATTTTGCTTCATGTCTTATTCTCAGAATTCTAAATGATGGATGAGGTTCCTATCTTTCTCTAGTTGACACCGCTTTCAAGTTTCTCAGACTACAAGAGAAAGGTTTACTTCCTGATGACATCCCTAGTGGTTGTAAAATTTGAACTCAGGAGATCAAATGAGTTCGTTTCAATATTGCGAGGTTGAGTAGCTCTTCACTCTACTCGGAATTAGCTCAGAAGAGATCACTCAAAACAACAAGAAAGGCTCAGAATCTCACATAGGTTAAGTCTCCACTAATGATCGATTAAGTTTTCTCAGAAAAGTCTACTCTTCACCTATCTAACACTCACATGGCTAGTGCACAGACAACTCCAAGACTCGAAATTCATGGAAAAACCTTTAGCAAACGGATAGTCTGACGAACTAGACTCTATAACTATTAACAAGCAAAAACAACTAGACTCACATTTTCAATCCAAAAATTAAAAATTTTGAAAAATTTTAAACCCTTTTGAATTTTTGAAATAAGGACTTAGCAAAAATTTCAATCCCCTATCCCCAAACTTAAACCAAACATTGTCCTCAATGTTCTGAAGACTATGCAAAAATAACAGGCTGAGGGAAAGATATTACCTGATTCGGAAGTCCTAAGCGTGGGTTGCCTCCCAGAAAGCGCTAAGTTTAACGTCTTCAGCCAGACGAAACAGATGATTCGAAAAAAAAAAAAAAAAAAAAAAAAAAAAAAAAATAAATAAAAAGAATTAACCTACTGGATTACAGATATGTGATTAACTGTAAACCAATATTCGATACATCTGTGGGTCCACCCAAAACACAAAGTTTTCAGTGAACGATAGTCTCACATTTTTGTGAATTGCAGAGAGTGCATGTGAGACTATCAAAGAAGAGGGGCAATCCCCAAACTTAGTGGATGCACAGTCCACTATGTAACTATAAATACTCGGACCAATGACTAGAAAGTCATCAAAAGGGTCGACATAACAATGAAGGGCCAATATATCCGTCGAAGGCAGAAAGTCATCTGCAAGCTTAGTGGATAGAATATCCACTATTTCCATAGACGTTCTCGAGGAGACATCTGAAGTGTCCCAAAAGGGATCAACAACCGAGTCTGAGACCATGTGAAAGGTCAAACTAGACTCTAAGGGTAAGGCAATATGCTCGGGGACCACGTCAAGGTCCATGGTTTCCTTAGGTAAACAGTCTGACAAACTATCCAACATGTCTCTAGCGTCATCAATGTCCTCAAAGACATCTGCGGCCTCACAGTTATTCATAATATCATGCCTTCTTAGCTTTTCATCTAAGACTGACTCCTTACAAATCTCAAATGTCGGAAAGTTAAGAATTGTGTCATCCCCAAACTTGCTCATAGCGCCGTCATTCTGGATATCAACGTCTAATACAGTCCTATCATGGTGAGATGACATAGGTGGAGGAAGCAAGACAACAAGGTCATCAGACCTTTCAGGCTCTAGGATATTATCAGTAAATTCATCGACATTTAACTTAGTACTAGGGTTAGACGTATTAACCTCGTCATCGTACCTAGTACCTTCCTGAGTTTGGGGTGGTGAACCCCCTTCCTCGTCGGCGAATAACTGTGACTTAAACATTTTCATCTGTTGAGCCAAGGACTCAGTATCCTGCTGCATTTGAGTCGTAAATTGTGACATAATCTCAATAAGACGACTCTCGGACTCTGATCGAGATCTATCTTCAAGAGTCTCCTCATAATAAGGCTCACTAGTGTAACTAAATGAAGACTCTTGATAAAAACTCTCACCGTACATATTAGGAGCATACCTGTCTCTAAAGTCATTGGTCTCAGAATAGTGTGGACTATAAGGTCTCTCATATATATTTGGCGTCGGACCATATCCATCGCTAATCGGACCATCTCCACACATTTGCTGATAATCTCCTAATGTCATATGAGATCGATCAGGCTCATATGGTCTACTCCACTCACTAATCGGACTGTTTCTAGACATTCGTTTATAATCCTGAAATGTCATACCCGGTCGGTTAGGCTCGTCTCTACACATCTGTTGGTACTCTCCTAGGGTCATACCAGTTCGGTTAGGCTCAACTAGCCTATTCCCCTCGTTAAGTCGTTGACAATCTCTTAGAGTCGTACCACGTTGGTTAAGCAACTGTTGGTATTCTCTTAAGGTTATATCAAGGTCATCATCACCAACAGGGTATGTCCAACCATTAGAAAAATGCGCCATGATGGTCAGGCACGATCACAAGATGAGAATTGACACTTATGTAACTAAACTTGACTCCTTTCTTTTGGTCCAATTTTTTTTTTTTTTTTTTTTTTTTTTTTTTTTTTTTTTTTTTTTTTTTTTTTTTTTAAACACGAAAACCGAGGAAGCACTACTAAGATCTTATAAAAAGTACCCACTAACAGGGGATTCGTGGGTGATTAGAGAAAGTTACCTCCCGTTCGAGACGGGCGACGACCTTTGCAGACGACTCGGGCCACTCTCCCCGCGAGTGTTCGAACCCGAGGCTTCGTTTTGGTTTTTCGGTTACAATTTATGCCCTTTAAATTAGGGTCAAAACTTAAATCCAAAAATAAAGTCTAGAAAGTCTAAAGTCTCTCTCTCACCAAAAATAAAATAAAATAAAACTGTAAATTTCTTCTTTTCGACTCCTCCTCCTTGTTTGCGCCTTCTCTTTCGCTCCTTAATGCCCTACACACCAAAAATAGAGAAGCAAGTCAAAGTGGCCAAAAATAAAAACTTACCAAAAATAAAAACTTTCCAAGTTTAGAAAAAATTTTGAACTTAGTCCCCGGCAGCGGCGCCAAAAACTTGATGGGCCTAGAAGGTTACCCTAAATAGGTCTACACCCGCAAGTGCACGGGTGTCAAGTTGTAATAATTTCCGGTAAGACCGGTTCGTTCCTCAGAGACTAAGTGAAATTTATTCTAAAACTAGGAAGTAATAAGATTTTTGAAATTGATTTTGGTTTTGGTTTTGAAAATAAATAAATAAATAAAATATTAAAACGATTAAAAAGGTGAAACTCAAATGGGGAGAAGTCAAATGGGAGAGAGTCTAGGTTTTCTGAATTCATCCATATAATCAGTTCTAACGACAATTTAATTTGGTCTAATTCGATTGTTCTTTGTATAACTCAGATTTTCAGTCCATGGATGGTCTAAAAACCCGGAAGATATTATCGTTAAAATAATAAAAACTGTAATAAATTAATCATTAGAATAATTATTGAAACTTCATCTAAAACCCTAGATAGAGAATTAATTACTCGTGGACATTAAATAAAAGAAATTGGAAAATAAAGTAAAGAGAGGGAGAAGAAAACTTAACTTTTTCGCTTTTTTTCCAAACCAAACAGGGCCTTACGGAAAGATTTTCCTTCTGTTTTCCCAAAATTCTGCCAAACAGACCCTTAGAGAAAATTATTTTCTCATCTTCCCGGAAACGATTTCCAGGTGAGAAAATAATTTTCCTTCCCTGGTTTTTCTTCTCTCTTTACTGTTTTCTCCTTCTTTCTCACTCTAACCTTTCTCTTTCTCTCTCTAAAACATTAATATAACTATCCCTCTCTCTCTCTAACCAAAACAGTAAAGAAATAGAGAGATTTCAATCGGTTTTATTAATTCAAAAATATCTCTCTCTCTCTCTCTCTACAAACCAGGAGCTCTCTCTCTCTTAACTCTTTCTATGTATCCTTTTCTCTCTCACAAAGAGAAGGATTAAAAGAAGAAGAAGAAACAGAAAAAGAAAACTCTTCCTCTCACTTTCTCTCTCTAGCTTTCGGTCTTCAATGGATGGTGTTCTCGGTTCTAGCTTCTCTCTCTCTCTCTCTAGTCTTTCTGTTGGTTGAGCTTGAGAGGTTTTTTTTTCAGTCCCAGCCGAGATGATTTTAGTCCCAGCCGAGATGATCCCCACCTCCTGTTTTCTTCTCTCCTTTTAAAGAGAAATCAATCTCTCTCCCTTTCTACAAATCACAACCGAGTCCTCCTTCCATCTCCGTTAATTCTTTCCTTCTCTATTTCGATTTCTATCTTCACTTTCCATCTTTGTCTCCCTTCTCTCTCTCTACTTCCAAGCTTAAGAGGAAGGAAATCTTCTATTTAAAATAAAGATGGGAGAGAAGGAAGGAGATAACTATGGCCCGATCAGCCTTGCTGTTTCACAAAAGCGTAATTATTCAGTGCTTCTCAGTCGGTTTAAGAAGCTAGGACACGCGCCCAGATGAAGCCACGTAGTAGTAACTCAAACCGACCGTTGGATCTAATGGCACACGTACAGGAGCATCATGGTGTTGTGTTCCGCTTTACACGAAATTAGCATGAAGTTGATCCCGCAAGTAACCGGTTGTGCCCACCAGAATACCGAGAAAATATCCCTCACCTTCACATTGGTCGCCACGTGTCTCTCGAAACTATTAGCTTCTTTGGTCAACTGACTTTGACCCAGACCTTGACCTGGACTATCTCCTTGATCCGGACTCCGATTCCACTTCCGCTTTCGCCGATAGATTCGTATTGGACTCTACTTTCACATGAGCACTAATATTGACCAGAATACCATAATCTCCAAAATGACCAAAATGCCCTTTTTGTGCGTCTTTCTCCCGTTTTTGCACTAAACTCCGTAAAGGCACCTGAGAAAGAGAAACAAACAATTCATGAGAGTAACGGCTCGAAATGGACTAACTAGCCCAAGTTAAGAGATTCAGATGAGGCATTTTCATGACTCATCAAACATCCCCAAACTTAGATTTTGCTAGTCCTCGAGCAAAACAGAAAAATAAAACTAAACCACCTTCACCACTTTCGTAGGGAATCACGATTGCACTTAGCACGTGCAACAAGCCGTTAAACCTCTAGGTTACCCTAGAGGACGAGTTTTGTCTCGTGAGGGTTTGCAGTGAATTTACCCACAAAATTCAAAATTTTCAAAAATCCAGAAGGGTTTAAATATGACATGGACTAAAAATGTTTATCCGATAGATTTTCAAAAGTTAATAGAAATGAAATCCAAGTCAATCAAACCATACAAACGCTAAAAAATCTCTTCACTAGTAATCAAGACCCGAAGTGCACGTTACCAGCCAATATGAGTATCATTTCAGTTCCGAACAGACAAGACCTCGATTACCGTCTCGATACATTTCGCCTCGACTACTGCCTCACGGTCATACACTCAAAAACTAAAGTCACTCAGAAATGGTTCACTCAATGTGCGAGTATGAGTATGAAGAAAACTCAACACATGAAAAAGACGGACTAAAATTTTGTGGACGACTGATCTCAAAGAAGGAAACAACCACTAATACGGAATGGGGAATCTGACCAACTCTTCTCACCTGATCTACTATCTAACGGTGTTTCCTAGAGGTCGATAGACAATAAGGATGAACTAGAACTCCTGAGAACTCGACGTCTTCAAATCTTCAAGAATTTCTTCGAAGGATAAACCCTTAAACTAAACAAACACACTTTTTCTTTGATTTTTCTATTTCTTTTTTTTTTTCTTTTTTTTTTTTTTTTTTTTCAATACTTTTCTAGTAATAAAACTCAAATAAGACTTTCTTCACATTATTCTTTCCTTGGGTAAAATTCTCTTCATTTTGCTTCATGTCTTATTCTCAGAATTCTAAATGATGGATGAGGTTCCTATCTTTCTCTAGTTGACACCGCTTTCAAGTTTCTCAGACTACAAGAGAAAGGTTTACTTCCTGATGACATCCCTAGTGGTTGTAAAATTTGAACTCAGGAGATCAAATGAGTTCGTTTCAATATTGCGAGGTTGAGTAGCTCTTCACTCTACTCGGAATTAGCTCAGAAGAGATCACTCAAAACAACAAGAAAGGCTCAGAATCTCACATAGGTTAAGTCTCCACTAATGATCGATTAAGTTTTCTCAGAAAAGTCTACTCTTCACCTATCTAACACTCACATGGCTAGTGCACAGACAACTCCAAGACTCGAAATTCATGGAAAAACCTTTAGCAAACGGATAGTCTGACGAACTAGACTCTATAACTATTAACAAGCAAAAACAACTAGACTCACATTTTCAATCCAAAAATTAAAAATTTTGAAAAATTTTAAACCCTTTTGAATTTTTGAAATAAGGACTTAGCAAAAATTTCAATCCCCTATCCCCAAACTTAAACCAAACATTGTCCTCAATGTTCTGAAGACTATGCAAAAATAACAGGCTGAGGGAAAGATATTACCTGATTCGGAAGTCCTAAGCGTGGGTTGCCTCCCAGAAAGCGCTAAGTTTAACGTCTTCAGCCAGACGAAACAGATGATTCGAAAAAAAAAAAAAAAAAAAAATAAATAAAAAGAATTAACCTACTGGATTACAGATATGTGATTAACTGTAAACCAATATTCGATACATCTGTGGGTCCACCCAAAACACAAAGTTTTCAGTGAACGATAGTCTCACATTTTTGTGAATTGCAGAGAGTGCATGTGAGACTATCAAAGAAGAGGGGCAATCCCCAAACTTAGTGGATGCACAGTCCACTATGTAACTATAAATACTCGGACCAATGACTAGAAAGTCATCAAAAGGGTCGACATAACAATGAAGGGCCAATATATCCGTCGAAGGCAGAAAGTCATCTGCAAGCTTAGTGGATAGAATATCCACTATTTCCATAGACGTTCTCGAGGAGACATCTGAAGTGTCCCAAAAGGGATCAACAACCGAGTCTGAGACCATGTGAAAGGTCAAACTAGACTCTAAGGGTAAGGCAATATGCTCGGGGACCACGTCAAGGTCCATGGTTTCCTTAGGTAAACAGTCTGACAAACTATCCAACATGTCTCTAGCGTCATCAATGTCCTCAAAGACATCTGCGGCCTCACAGTTATTCATAATATCATGCCTTCTTAGCTTTTCATCTAAGACTGACTCCTTACAAATCTCAAATGTCGGAAAGTTAAGAATTGTGTCATCCCCAAACTTGCTCATAGCGCCGTCATTCTGGATATCAACGTCTAATACAGTCCTATCATGGTGAGATGACATAGGTGGAGGAAGCAAGACAACAAGGTCATCAGACCTTTCAGGCTCTAGGATATTATCAGTAAATTCATCGACATTTAACTTAGTACTAGGGTTAGACGTATTAACCTCGTCATCGTACCTAGTACCTTCCTGAGTTTGGGGTGGTGAACCCCCTTCCTCGTCGGCGAATAACTGTGACTTAAACATTTTCATCTGTTGAGCCAAGGACTCAGTATCCTGCTGCATTTGAGTCGTAAATTGTGACATAATCTCAATAAGACGACTCTCGGACTCTGATCGAGATCTATCTTCAAGAGTCTCCTCATAATAAGGCTCACTAGTGTAACTAAATGAAGACTCTTGATAAAAACTCTCACCGTACATATTAGGAGCATACCTGTCTCTAAAGTCATTGGTCTCAGAATAGTGTGGACTATAAGGTCTCTCATATATATTTGGCGTCGGACCATATCCATCGCTAATCGGACCATCTCCACACATTTGCTGATAATCTCCTAATGTCATATGAGATCGATCAGGCTCATATGGTCTACTCCACTCACTAATCGGACTGTTTCTAGACATTCGTTTATAATCCTGAAATGTCATACCCGGTCGGTTAGGCTCGTCTCTACACATCTGTTGGTACTCTCCTAGGGTCATACCAGTTCGGTTAGGCTCAACTAGCCTATTCCCCTCGTTAAGTCGTTGACAATCTCTTAGAGTCGTACCACGTTGGTTAAGCAACTGTTGGTATTCTCTTAAGGTTATATCAAGGTCATCATCACCAACAGGGTATGTCCAACCATTAGAAAAATGCGCCATGATGGTCAGGCACGATCACAAGATGAGAATTGACACTTATGTAACTAAACTTGACTCCTTTCTTTTGGTCCAAATTTTTTTTTTTTTTTTTTTTTTTTTTTTTTTTTTTTTTTTTTTTTTTTTTTTTAAACACGAAAACCGAGGAAGCACTACTAAGATCTTATAAAAAGTACCCACTAACAGGGGATTCGTGGGTGATTAGAGAAAGTTACCTCCCGTTCGAGACGGGCGACGACCTTTGCAGACGACTCGGGCCACTCTCCCCGCGAGTGTTCGAACCCGAGGCTTCGTTTTGGTTTTTCGGTTACAATTTATGCCCTTTAAATTAGGGTCAAAACTTAAATCCAAAAATAAAGTCTAGAAAGTCTAAAGTCTCTCTCTCACCAAAAATAAAATAAAATAAAACTGTAAATTTCTTCTTTTCGACTCCTCCTCCTTGTTTGCGCCTTCTCTTTCGCTCCTTAATGCCCTACACACCAAAAATAGAGAAGCAAGTCAAAGTGGCCAAAAATAAAAACTTACCAAAAATAAAAACTTTCCAAGTTTAGAAAAAATTTTGAACTTAGTCCCCGGCAGCGGCGCCAAAAACTTGATGGGCCTAGAAGGTTACCCTAAATAGGTCTACACCCGCAAGTGCACGGGTGTCAAGTTGTAATAATTTCCGGTAAGACCGGTTCGTTCCTCAGAGACTAAGTGAAATTTATTCTAAAACTAGGAAGTAATAAGATTTTTGAAATTGATTTTGGTTTTGGTTTTGAAAATAAATAAATAAATAAAATATTAAAACGATTAAAAAGGTGAAACTCAAATGGGGAGAAGTCAAATGGGAGAGAGTCTAGGTTTTCTGAATTCATCCATATAATCAGTTCTAACGACAATTTAATTTGGTCTAATTCGATTGTTCTTTGTATAACTCAGATTTTCAGTCCATGGATGGTCTAAAAACCCGGAAGATATTATCGTTAAAATAATAAAAACTGTAATAAATTAATCATTAGAATAATTATTGAAACTTCATCTAAAACCCTAGATAGAGAATTAATTACTCGTGGACATTAAATAAAAGAAATTGGAAAATAAAGTAAAGAGAGGGAGAAGAAAACTTAACTTTTTCGCTTTTTTTCCAAACCAAACAGGGCCTTACGGAAAGATTTTCCTTCTGTTTTCCCAAAATTCTGCCAAACAGACCCTTAGAGAAAATTATTTTCTCATCTTCCCGGAAACGATTTCCAGGTGAGAAAATAATTTTCCTTCCCTGGTTTTTCTTCTCTCTTTACTGTTTTCTCCTTCTTTCTCACTCTAACCTTTCTCTTTCTCTCTCTAAAACATTAATATAACTATCCCTCTCTCTCTCTAACCAAAACAGTAAAGAAATAGAGAGATTTCAATCGGTTTTATTAATTCAAAAATATCTCTCTCTCTCTCTCTCTACAAACCAGGAGCTCTCTCTCTCTTAACTCTTTCTATGTATCCTTTTCTCTCTCACAAAGAGAAGGATTAAAAGAAGAAGAAGAAACAGAAAAAGAAAACTCTTCCTCTCACTTTCTCTCTCTAGCTTTCGGTCTTCAATGGATGGTGTTCTCGGTTCTAGCTTCTCTCTCTCTCTCTCTAGTCTTTCTGTTGGTTGAGCTTGAGAGGTTTTTTTTTCAGTCCCAGCCGAGATGATTTTAGTCCCAGCCGAGATGATCCCCACCTCCTGTTTTCTTCTCTCCTTTTAAAGAGAAATCAATCTCTCTCCCTTTCTACAAATCACAACCGAGTCCTCCTTCCATCTCCGTTAATTCTTTCCTTCTCTATTTCGATTTCTATCTTCACTTTCCATCTTTGTCTCCCTTCTCTCTCTCTACTTCCAAGCTTAAGAGGAAGGAAATCTTCTATTTAAAATAAAGATGGGAGAGAAGGAAGGAGATAACTATGGCCCGATCAGCCTTGCTGTTTCACAAAAGCGTAATTATTCAGTGCTTCTCAGTCGGTTTAAGAAGCTAGGACACGCGCCCAGATGAAGCCACGTAGTAGTAACTCAAACCGACCGTTGGATCTAATGGCACACGTACAGGAGCATCATGGTGTTGTGTTCCGCTTTACACGAAATTAGCATGAAGTTGATCCCGCAAGTAACCGGTTGTGCCCACCAGAATACCGAGAAAATATCCCTCACCTTCACATTGGTCGCCACGTGTCTCTCGAAACTATTAGCTTCTTTGGTCAACTGACTTTGACCCAGACCTTGACCTGGACTATCTCCTTGATCCGGACTCCGATTCCACTTCCGCTTTCGCCGATAGATTCGTATTGGACTCTACTTTCACATGAGCACTAATATTGACCAGAATACCATAATCTCCAAAATGACCAAAATGCCCTTTTTGTGCGTCTTTCTCCCGTTTTTGCACTAAACTCCGTAAAGGCACCTGAGAAAGAGAAACAAACAATTCATGAGAGTAACGGCTCGAAATGGACTAACTAGCCCAAGTTAAGAGATTCAGATGAGGCATTTTCATGACTCATCACCTAAAATGAAGAGCTTCTAGTCTCTTAGGAAATACTTCTGGCATATATACTCGAGGTTATATATAAATATTCCTAATTATCCCAGACTCAGTTTTGACGTGATACCCATTTAGACGAATATCTTTGAAACTCAATAGATTCTTCAGGGATCTGGCCGAGTACAAAACGTCGTCAATGATTATCTTGGTACCTCGAGGCAATATTATAGTAGCTCTTCCGGAGCTCTCTGTAAGGCTTGATGAGTTGGCGATAGTAATTGCATTTGCCTCACATGATTTTAAGGTCGAGAAACATTTTGTATTGTGAAATATCGAATTTGTGGTCCCACTGTCGGCTAGACATGTATCTTCATCACCTTTAGATATGTTTTTTCTGGAATCCATACCTTTTCATAAAGAATATAATACAAGATTCAAATTATACTATTGCAAAATAAAGTCAGTACTGAAACTAAATAAGTAAGTCAAAGTTAACATAGTAGTTAGTAAAATTAATCATATAATTAAATTTAGTAACTCCTTCGGGGAGATAAATCTAATATGTAATGGTGGATCAAGCTCATGAGATTCATCTTTATAGCTTCAGGCTTTAAAGATGCTTGATATAAATCCGCAAAGTGTTTTTGCCATACAACAGGTATGAGATAAACAACTAATTATTTCACACATGTGACAAGCTTTTTCCCGAACCTTGGGAGGGTTATTCACCATATTATTCTTAGGTATATGTCGAGTTTTTTTTTTCTTTTCCCACTTCCGGTGGTAAGGGGCTTGTCTATTATTTCTTTCTCATTTCCTTGTGTGGGATAGACGTTGGTGGTTTCTTTAAGAACCACGTTTCCTATTTGTAATTTTATTTTCTTCTATGATCATTTAACAATATTGCATGTGCTTCAGGCACAAGTACGAACCTAACTAGTGGGTCTAGATTCATGGTTATGTAACAACAACTTGTTGTTTTGTTCGTTTATAACGAGAAAAGTAAGCAAATGAGAATACTTAAGAAAATGACACATTCAGTATTAAGTCTGCAAGACGATAACCACGGCGTGGAGGGCATTTAGTGTAGTCAATCACTTGTTCATTTGTAACAATATCTCCTCTTGGAGCCAACAACCCTTGGTTGGAGTGGTAAGAGGTATAATCTTCCACCTAGAGGTCAAGGGTTCGAGGCACACGTTGAACAATTCAAAAAAAAAAAATCTCCTCTTGGATAAATCTAAATCTGTAACAAGAGATTAATATAGGTTAGTTATAATAAAACCAAGAATTTAAATGTATACCTTTCACCGGGAAGAATAACGACTTAGTTTGTTCAATCTTTCACCGATGTTGGCGTTGACAAACGGGTAGAGTAACGACTTGTTTCAGCCGGCTAGAGACTCGTGCTGATAACATGTTGTAATAAAATAGAAATTGATGGAGAGAGAAAAGATAGACACTACAATATCATTTATAGTTATTATGCTCTCTGTATATTACTTACTAAAGGATCATAAGGAAGATGACAATTACAAAGTAAAAGTAGGGAGGGAGAGAAAGAGATTCAATCCAAAATTATCTACCAAATTATTCGTATATAGAATGGGATGCCTGTTCTCTATATATAATAATTAATGCATGGAGTAATGACTACATGAAGAGATAAGTGGTGATGCATGAGAGTAATGACTTCATGAAGAGACAAGTGGTGATGCATGGGAGTAATGACTCCATGAAGAGACACGTTGAGGAGGTAGGAATACCGACACTTTATCCCTAAGGAAACTTGACTTCTCTGGATAAGATTAGTGTAACACTCAAGGCAAC
The DNA here is from genome assembly GCF_041429995.1 of Eschscholzia californica. Taxonomy (NCBI): domain Eukaryota; kingdom Viridiplantae; phylum Streptophyta; class Magnoliopsida; order Ranunculales; family Papaveraceae; genus Eschscholzia; species Eschscholzia californica. The sequence continues at coordinate 44,358,187 of NW_028238198.1, forward strand.
CATAAATCTGTCTATGGGCGGCCACCATCATATATAACATAATGTATTTTTTTGATTTTAGATAACTGTTATACATAGTTTTTGGAATGCCACTCATTTTCTCTTGAGAAATGATAGAGAACAAGAAAATCTGAACATACTATAGACATACATCCTATGTGGCTTGCCGTGATTCATTGTCTAGTGAATGAGAATCATCAAGAACACGAATCACAGCAAGCCACATAGGATGTATTTCTATAGTATGTCTGGATTTTCTTGTTCTCTATCATTTTTCTTTTTTTTCTTTATATTTTAGATGAATATAGATACTTACACGACCCATTTTATGATATGCATTCAAAAAATATTTTATTGAGTATCCAATTTATTTATATGCCTTTACAAATTTTGAATTTGTATTGAGCAACCAAGATTTTACTGACAACGTTTAAGTACATGTCGTTACACTCAGAGACGTATTTACATGTCGTTTAAGTATTGGAAGGAGTCACTTTCCCTTCAAAGTATATTGGCCCCATTATTCCAATCCAAATGCAAACTTAAACCTAAGCCCAATCCTTTCCACCTAATCCTTATTTGTATTTTTTATTTGTGTCTTTTGCCGTGGTTGATATTTAGGTCGTCATTTTTAAATGAAACTGTTGTATAAATTTCTCAAACTAATTTATGACTGGAATAGTTTGGCCTCCCTCTAATCAAGTTTTGGTTCCGTCTCTAGTTACACTTGATCTCCAGTTATGAACCCATACCACTCTAACCATTTTGGATAATCTCAACAACAAAAAAACCATTTTGGATAACAAAATATTTTGCAATAAGATGTAAACACCTGCCAGGTGTTCCCATGCTATTTAGGAGTTATATAAATATAATAACAAACATACCAACAAATGTATATACATTTTCGTACCAATATACAGAGAGAGATAGGGAGGACATGAGAAGGTGTTTGTTCTTTGAATTGTGAAATTCAAGTTCACATATTCTGAACAGTTTGTCCTCAAAGTTAGTTGGGGGTGCCATGTGCATTGTGATCTAGGGTTTCATCAATTATTGAGTATAGTTGTTGATTTTATGCATCTAGGTTCTTATTTTATGTTTCCTTGATTGGCTCACCAACTGTTCTCAAAAAATATCTTCGAGTAAGGTTAAAAAAATTAAACCTTAGCCAATATACATCACTATCAAGCTTGTTTTTTGTTTTTGGTACATGTTGAATGGTTTTAACTCTGCCACCTCTCTCTCTCTCTCTCACATTTAAATATAGGCCCTTAAATATATTATATTTGAATTATATATGCTTAAAACAAAACTGATAGATCAATAAAATATAAATACCATTGACGAGTGGACCAAATCTATTTTTTCTTTTTTTGCATATGTTACATCTTGACTATAGTTTCATTAAGATCAATACTTTAGACCAATATATATTTTTCGTGTAAACCTCAATTCGATATTACACCCAAATACCGAAAGTGTAGTCTCGAATATGATTATAAGAGCAGGTTAGCCCAAGAGTAAAAAGGTTGGATGCCTATAGGCGCACCCATTTGGCATTGGAGATATAATAAGTTGAGGCGTGTAAGAAACTCCACTTGACTCTAATTTTATTTTTCCAATCAATATCTTTTCACATTACATTTTTCCTTTATATAGAGTTCATAGAGAAGAGAAAACAGAAAACTGTTTTCATAACAGAATAACAGAAAGACTAACTAATAACAGAAAGATTAACTAATCTAATCTTTATTTGTTGTGGCTGCCTTTAGCAGGTGATGAAGTGGCAGGACTTGAGCTTGGGCTGGGTTCACAGGCCTTTGACATCTTGACTGACTTCTTAGGACTTGACTTGACTAGTCTTTGATGTTGACCATATAAGTGATTAGAGTTTGCCCTAATCTTCTCATTTCTCTTACTGCCGAAACCCTAGTTCTCTCAGTCGAAACCCTAGTTCTCACAGCCCCCCTCAAACCGATGGTGATGAGGAACGAAAAACCATCAGTTTGTCCCGAAATTTCTTGAAGAGATCTTTTGATAATCCTTTTGTGAAGATATCTGCTAACTGTTCTGTGGTGGAAATATGAGTTATCTTCACCGATCCATTCGAGACCAAATCACGAACATAATGAAAATCCACCTCTATATGTTTTGTGCGAGCGTGATAAACAAGATTCGAGGCTAGGTATTTCGCACTGATATTGTCGCAGAAGAGTTGAAAAGGACGAGAGAGAGCACAACCGAGTTCATCCATAAGGTATGATATCCAAACTAATTCAGTGGCTGCATTTGATAGAGATTTATACTCTGCTTCTGTTGATGATTTGGCCACTGTTGCCTGTTTCTTTGAGCTCCATGAGATAAGACTTGAGCCTAAGAAAATACAGTATCCCCCAGTCGACTTTCTTGAGTCAGGGCATCCAGCCCAATCCGAGTCAGAATAAGCTATAAGAACAGACAAATCACCTGATGAAAGGTTGATTCCAGACCCCATTGACCCTTTTAAGTATCTTAATATCTTCTTTACAATGACCAAATGTACTGTTGTTGGTTGATGCATGAACTGGGCTGAATAATTAACTGCAAAGGAGATATCTGGTCGAGTCAGAGTGAGGTACTGAAGTGCTCCTACAAGACTTCTATACTCAGTGGGATTTGAAAGTGCATCCCCCTCTGTAAGTGAGACCCTTTTTCCACTTGATACTGGCAATTTTGAGGGTTTTGAATCTAAGAGATTTGCTTTCTGTAGAAGTTGTAATGTGTACTTGTTCTGTGTGAGTAGTAATGTACCCTTGAATTGATCATGTGTAACTTCAATCCCTAAAAAATAAGCCAAGGGACCCAAGTCTTTCATCTTAAAGCTGTTGCCTAGATCCTTTATGAGACTTGATAGTTGGGACAATGAGTTGCCTGTGAGGATGATATCATCCACATATAGAAGTAGGACCATTTTGGTTGTCTCTGTATGATAGACAAACATGGAGTGATCTGACCTACTTTTCTTAAATCCATACTCCAACAGAAAAGTGGCAAATTTGTTGAACCAGGCTCTTGGAGCCTGCTTTAGGCCATACAAAGCCTTATGAAGGTGACAAACATGGTTGTCCTTCCCTGGTTGAACAAAACCTGGTGGTTGTATCATATAGACAGCCTCATCAAAAGTTCCATGTAGGAAGGCATTTGATACATCAAGCTGTTTAATATGCCATGAATTCGTGATTGCAATAGTGAGAACCATCCTTATTGTATTTGCCTTTACCACTGGGCTAAAAGTCTCTTCATAGTCAACCCCTTCTTGTTGATGATAACCTTTGGCTACTAATCTTGCTTTATATCTTTCTATAGAGCCATCACTTTTCTGCTTTATCTTGAATACCCACTTACACCCAAGTATATTCATATGATTTGCATAAGGAACTAGAGACCATGTCTTATTATCAAGTAAATCTTGATATTCTTCATTCATGGCCTTTACCCATTCAGTATGCTTTGCTGCCTCCTTATAAGATGTGGGTTCAATTGGTAGTTGCAAAATTGATAGAAAAGCAACATTTAAAATGTGAGGTGATGAATAATGTGCCACAAAATCACTAGGTAATTGTTTACTCTTGATAATACCATTTCTGCTCCTTGTTGTTATTTGATCAGATGGTATAGGATGTCTTTGTACTTGTGAATTTGCTGGTGTGCTAACATTTGTAATGCCCAAATCACTTGTAGAAGAACACCTAGTGTCTGAATTTGCTGGTGTACTAGTATGCATACTAGGTGTCCCAAATTCAGTACTATCCTAATAATGACATATAGGTGGCAGGGGTAATGAAATATGTGGTTTCATTGTCTGATCACTACTAGGCTGTTTTTGAGAGAGGTTGACATATAGAAAGTTGTCTTCTTCAAAAATAACATGCCTAGAAATATAAAGTCTCTTGGATGTAGGGTCATAGCACCTATAACCTTTATGTTCATTACTATATCCCAAAAACACACATTGTATACTCTTGGGACTTAGTTTATCTGTTCTAAGCTCACCAAGGTGAGGATAGCATGCACAACCAAATACTTTGAGATTGGAATAATCAGGAGACACATGAAATAAGGTTTCAAATGGTGATGTTCCTTGTAAAGTTTTTGTGGGTAGTCTATTTATGATATAAACAGCAGTGCTAAATGCATCAAGCCATAAACTTTTTGGTAAAGAACAATGAAAAGATAGTGTATTACCTAGCTCAGTGATGTGTCTATGCTTCCTTTCAGCTTTTCCATTTTGCTGAGGGGTATATGGACAGGAACATCTGAAAATGATTCCATTCTTGTCTAGAAAAGCCCTGAAAACCCCTTGTTTTAGTTCAGGAGCTCCATCAGATTGAAAATAAACAATCTTCTCCTTTAAGAGATTTTCATTTGTTGCCTTAAAGTGAGTAAAACACTTAATGCTGTCAGATCTGACTTTCATTGCATATATCCAGCTGAATTTGCTATAGTCATCTAGAAATAGAATGTAGTATTTTGCTCCATTAGGTGTAGATATAGGGGCTGGTCCCCAAATATCACAATGAATTAAGTATAGAGGAGTAGTTGTTGTAGTAGAGGAATTCTCAAAAGGTAAACATTTACTTTTACCTAATTCACATGATTGGCGAAGGTATTCTCAAATTTGTTTGATATAGCAATCTTATTTTCATGAGATAGTTGTTTAATGACTCCACTATGAGTATGACCTAATCTTGCATGCCAAGTTTCATATGTTGTTCTTGTTTGAGCTAAATTGGCAGAGATAGTCCTTTGTTTTAACATAGGAACATGAACTTCAATGGGATATAGATTGTTTTTGATAGGTCCTTCAGCTAGTATTTTCTGAGAATGAATATCCTTGATGTTGTAACCCCAAGGTAGAAATTCTACTGAACAGGAATTGTCCATTGTAAACTTTGATATAGACAATAGATTCCTCTTTAGATGAGGAACACAGAGAACCTTACTTAGACCAAATTCATGTGTGGAAGTTGCAAGTTTAGAATTACCTGTACTAGTTATAGGTAAGAATTTACCACTCCCAACCATAACAACCTCTTTTCCTATATAAGGCTGAACAGAACTAAGGTTCTCCTCACTATGAGTCATATGACTACTTGCCCCTGTATCAGCAAGCCATGATTTATCTTTGATATTTGTTGTATTTGAGACTGTAGACACATAGCACTGTTCATAATCTGATAAACAATCATAAAAGATATCATCTTCTCCTTCATCCTCAATAACTATAGCAGTATGACATTCCTGAAAATCATCATTATCATCACTATGCTCATGTGGTAATAGAATTGCATTATTGCATTCTAACATAGATTCTTCCTCATATAGATAGGACTTGAAAGCTGTATTATCATTATCATGTTCTATTATTTCTTCTTGTTGATCATGTGACTCAGTATGATATCCTGATTGAAACTTATTAGGTCTATATCTGAAATAACACACACTTGGAACATGTCCCCATCTTTTACACAGACCACAGGGAACAGATGAGAAATCAAAATCATCAGCTTTCCTACCCTTTTGCTGATTATTCATGAAATTATTTCCTTGATTTGTCAAAGAACTACTATTACCCTGATTATTCATAGAAGGCCCATTGTTGTTTGTATAAGCTTGATTCCTGTAGTAAGAAGGTGCAGGCTTATTTGGTGGTTTATTATACTGTTTTGGGTTTAATCTTCTAACATAATAGGCTTCTTGATCAGTTTCCTTTTGGAGTAACCACTGTTCATGCTGAATGAGTCTTGATTGAGATGAGCTAGTGTTAAATGTTCATTGTTGGCTCTAAGTGCAATGATAAACTGATCATAATCAGACCCTAGACCCTGAATAGCTAGTCTGACCAATTCAGACTCACTTATTCTATCATGAACAGACATTAAAGCATCAGCAATCTGCTTTAATTCTCTGAGATATTCAGCAATGGAAGCATTACCTTTCTTTATAGTCTGTAATTTCCTTCTTAATTGATCCTTTTTGGACTCAAGACCCTCATTGTTTGTGAGGTCTAAATAGTCCCACATATCTTTAGCAGTCCTTAGACCATATGTATCATAATACACAGATTTTGATAAGGTACTCTTAAGATATGACTTTACAAAACTTTCTTTTGATCTCCAAAGTTGATAGTCTGGGTTTACTTGTTCTATACCTTGAATTATTCTAAGTTGAGGAGGTTCTTCTATAGAACCAGTGACAAACCCTAATAGATCATAAGTAGCTAGCAAGGTCTCAACTTGATCTCTCCACATCAAATAGTTGGAGTCATCAAGTTTTTCAGTGATAAAGCTAGTAACAGATGAAATTGGAGGGAGATTACCTTGTATTTGTGCTGCCATGATGAAAAAAGAAAGCCAAATTCGAAGAACAGCACGAAAAAAACAGTAAGTGATTCTTAATCTCTTGAATATTGTTATATGAATTCCTTGAATTTGTAATGTTGAGAAATCTTTGATCTTTAATCTTCTTGAATATTAATCTTCTTCATGTTTTGATGTTTCAATGTTATGAATGAGATGATGATGATTGTTCTTGAGTTCAAGAGGAGAAACCCTAGCTTGTTGGATCTTTCTAACCTAACTGATACCATGTAAGAAACTCCACTTGACTCTAATTTTATTTTTCCAATCAATATCTTTTCACATTACATTTTTCCTTTATATAGAGTTCATAGAGAAGAGAAAACAGAAAACTGTTTTCATAACAGAATAACAGAAAGACTAACTAATAACAGAAAGATTAACTAATCTAATCTTTATTTGTTGTGGCTGCCTTTAGCAGGTGATGAAGTGGCAGGACTTGAGCTTGGGCTGGGTTCACAGGCCTTTGACATCTTGACTGACTTCTTAGGACTTGACTTGACTAGTCTTTGATGTTGACCATATAAGTGATTAGAGTTTGTCCTAATCTTCTCATTTCTCTTACTGCCAAAACCCTAGTTCTCTCAGTCGAAACCCTAGTTCTCACAAGGCGGCCTTACATAAGAGTCTGCGGGAGCATGTGCCCCCACAAACGTGAAGTTGAAAATGTCTAGTAGGTCGGAGTTTAAAAACACAACAATATTAACTGTTTTTTTGTCGAGAGTCATAACAATATAGACTTGATGTAATATAATGGTAGTCCTCTTTTTTTGTGAGGAAAAGAAAATGTTTGGCTTAATGGTTGAAGGAGTGTATTCTTGCTGGGGTAGTCTTTTCTTTATTTTAATTCTTTTTAGGTAATTTGTTTTCTGCCCCACTTTTCTTTATTATGGTAATTTTTTGTCCTTCATTTTTTCTGCCCTATATTTTCTTATCAATTCTCTTTTGGTATTTTTATTTTTTCAGCTTGACTCCTTTTAATTAATGTCCCATCTCTTGAGTAAATTCTTTGTCTTGGTATTGCTTATGTCCTTTTGTTTTTTATTTTGTTAATGTATATTTTATGTGAATAATTTTTCCAAAATCAACCTTCTCTCCCTCTTATCTCTCTTCAACTCTTTTAAAGAATATAAATATAAATTATGATAATTCTATTCCAGGTCAAAAGAAATCTCATCATTTTTTTAAAGTTTACGTATTTTTTATGTAATTAAAATATGTATATAACTACTTATTATATTTAGATTGCAATTAAAAGGAAAATCGGTCAAAACTCTCTAAAATATTTGGACTTTGCTTAAAAAAGATCAGTCAATTTTTTTAGTCTTCAGCTTCTTGACTATTTTTTTTTTAATTTGCAACACTTATAGACAGTTTTGCAGCGTCTTGCAACAACTTTTTAACGCCTTGCGACATCTTTAGATGCTTTGCAATAGTTTTGGAGCGTTTTGCAACACCTTACAACAGCTTTGCAACCCCTTGCAACATCTTTGCAACGTCTTGCAACACCTTTGCAACGCCTTGCAACATTTTTGTAGAAAATATTGGGTTTTGAAGCAAACAAAATACAAATATTTGGAGTGTTAACAAAAAAATATAGTACAAAATTTGGATTTTAACAATTTTTCTTTAACTTGTCCTTTTAACTAAATAAAAGTTTAAAATTAGGTCTTCGGGTCAATTTCCTTAATTAAAACACTTCACAAGTTAGTCGCAAACAATTCCTTGAAAGTGTCGCCATAACATATAAAGATTACTAGTTTGAACACTACATTAACTTTTGGACAATTTACTTATAACACAACAATTTATGTAATTTAGATTGGTAATGTAATTTGACAATCAACCATCGATCGTGATATTTACTTTTTCGCTAATTATTATAACTAAAATGTACCCAATAAACAACATTTTCTGGGTCCGCCATTGATAATAAGGTCATTATTAGGCCATATGTTATTATGGTTATAATCAGATTTTTTTTATGTAAACCTCAATCCTAACTCTAAAACTATAATGTTTTAGACTATCTTTTCAATATAGACCTGAAAACTTAGTGTGCAATCCTAACTCTAAACCTATAATCTGTTAAACTTTATTTTCATTGAAAATCTACAGTAATGAGAGATCTATAATTTTTATGTTTTGGTGAAAAAGAATCACTAATTTTTTTTAGTTTTCAGCTCTCTATGTATTTTCGTAATTTGAGATATCTTTCAAGAAGTTTGCAATAACTTTGCAAGAGGGTTGGAACAACTTGCAAGAGGATTGCAAAAACATATGGGGTTTTAATTGAACAAACGAAAAATATTTTAGTTTTTAACTAAACAAAATACAAATTTTGGGTTTTTAACCAAACAAAATATAATTTGTCTTTTTAACTTATTTTTTTAAAAAACTAAGTCTTTTGTCTAATTCCCTAGAAAAATAATTCAATTTTCCAAATAGCTAAAATAAACCATAACCACCTTCCTTCAACGTTTATTTGTTTTGTAACCCACCTTTTTCAAAATATTATTGAGGCTAAATAATAAACCTAATCCCTAAGCCTTATTCTAATCTGTATCTTTTGATTTTTCTTTTAAAGTGCATCTCTATGTTTGCCAGTCTCTCTAAAGCCTCTAAAGTTCAGATCATCATTTTCCATAAAAGTTCACATTAAGAATTTGAAAGGTATGCTAAAGATGGAGGTGACTTCAAAATTCAAATATACAGATGAGGAGAATAGCCTACGGCCTCTTCCCTATTAGAATATAGTTTTCCAAAAGGTGCATGTATAGAGATCCCTATTTGGTGTATAGTTTTTTAGGTTATGCCCTTGGAGTCTATACAAATTGGTAGAGAGACCTCTCGGACGTCATTAATTTGTTTTTGTTATCTTTCCATCAATACCACTTCCAATATAAAAATTCTCTACTACCACTATCTTCTCTCCCTCCCATTCTTCTCCACTTTCATCATCATTTTCCTCCTCCTCCAGTTGACGATCGAGGGGATTTTGTCATTATCAGCATTTTCTAAGTTGAGGGTTCTCAAATTTCCTTTCTTGTCGATACAAGAAGGAAGGGAGAGAAATTTAGAGTTTAATGCAGTTGGAGGATGTTGAGAATTTTTTTAATATAGGCCCTTCAAAGTAATATGTAAAGTTTTATGGCCTCATTATAAAGATGTGTTAACTGAAAAGAGATTGAGGTCCCTATACACGAGGGCTTCTAAAAACAGCTAAGTTGCCTCTCTCTCTCTCTCCCTCCCTCTTTCCTATTCTTTTCTTTGTTTGAAATTCTCTCCCTCTCTCTCTCTCTAATCAAAACTAAACACAACTCACAAACTGCCAACCTACTAATGAGAGGATTCTTTATTCCATATTATAAAGATGTACCAACTTTTTCTACCCGCTCCCTTAAAAGGGACCCTAAGCTTTCACCTGCTGTTCATTTTGACACATGGCACCTATCACACATCATATCAGGTGATGATGGCTTAGCATATCCAGCTCACACTTTATTGTATTCTTGGTTGTTTTGCATTGGACATTCCCATTCTCATTCAAACCTCACTTGCCACTTTCTTTCAGAGAGACTACGGTTTCTATTTTACCCCTTTTCAAAAGGGAATTGCACAAAAGGTCCAAAAAATAGGATTAATTGCGGAGAAGTATTCAAGTGCAAAATGCCATATTTTTCCGATGCACAATGCATTTCCAAATATTTTGTTTATGTCATTTGGTATTTCACACCATGCATATCTCCGTGCATAATAGATTTTAAAATGTCTTTTACAAAATTTGATATGCAATTGACATAGCTTATATTTTTACCCCTCAAGTTGTGCATTATCACTTCTGAAGATAACTCTAACCATCATAAAACTTAACATTTCAATTCAAATTTAATCTTTTAGACTGATTGTGAAAAAAATTCTGACACAAACTATTTTTTATTAAGTGTTAATTTTATGAACCCTTCGTCAATTTTGGGGTTTTAAAGCTAATGTATGTTTATCTATAACACCGCTATATGAATCGTGATGATGGTGATGTTTGCAATTGTTTTTCTTGAAACCTAAAACACGTACATGATAGGTTTCTTTCAATAAAAGTGTACACATGGACTTATACTAAAGAATAAAATGACACATATTTTTTTTTTTAAAAACAAACGACGCACACTATATACAAATATTTTTTAGGGTAATCATGATGATCCAAAAATTAGTCATTAGTTGACTACATTCAATAAGTCAAGGAGAACCAAAAATCCAAAAGGTTAACCCGTACCCAAGTCAACATGGAGGTTATATGCGAAAGAGGTCTTCCACTCAAGCCCAAAACTAAAGTGTCGATACAATAGTCTTATTTTTCGAGGTCACAAAGGGGTGTGGAAACACATAAGAACTCTTGCATGGAAATTTAAAGAGATGTAGCTCCAGTTCCTTCGAAAATGATAAGATCTTTGGCGCAAGAAGAAGGGGTTAGGCGCCTAAGCCCTGATCTGATTCAAATACAACCAGGTCTGTCATGAGAATTCAGAGAAGACAAGGAGGTTCGCGTAAGTGGGGTCAATACCTCAATCGCTAAATATGGGGCGGGGGGAGGGGTAGAAGCGGGCCTAACGCTTTACTGACTTAATCCCGAATCATATTAAAGAACTCAGTGGGCGAAGATCTTAAGTATTTATTAAATTTGAGATGCAAGAGTTCCGCGGAGACGAAACCTTCCCCCATAAGATAAATACGATTGAAAATTTCGATCTATTCGAGATACCGAATATCCTTGAATGAGGAAATTTACGTGTATCGAATATATAGGATAATCCCCAAAAGAAATCCTAATATCTCAAGACTACGAAATAGTAGCTTCATGATATAGGGAGATTTTCAGAAGATCTTCCAAGAAATTTAGATATCATCAAATCTAGTTATTTTAGTAGTTTTTTTTTATTATTTTTGTTAGTAGCGAATAATTATTTTTAGTTGTTTTATTATTTTTGTTAGTAGCGAATAATTATTTTTAGTTGTTTTATATTTTAGGGAACTTCTTAGTTTTAGATTCTAGTATTTTATTTATTTAGAAATTGTTATTAGAATTTGATTAGGTTTAAGAACCTAGTATTTTATTTATTGAGAAGTTATTATTAAATTTGATTATGTTTAAGAAATTAGTATTGTATTTATTATAAGTTGTTAATTAGAGTTTGTATAGGTTTAGGAAACCTCTAATGCTATATAAAAATGACTCAGTAGTTATTTAGTTCACCAAGTTTGAAAGAGAAAATTAAATATTTAGTTTAATCTTTGTTAGTTTTGATTTTACAAGTCTTAAGACGAAGATCTAATTTTTTCTTCGGTGTTTTCCGCTACGTCATTTCAATCAAATTTAGTGGATCTCAACTGCCTCATCTCAACCGCTCGATGCAGTTGACCAAACAAGTTTAAAAGGTAATGAACTCGCCCTGGACAAGGTAGAACACTCACAATCACAACTACGATATCTAAAACGAATACCATCAATCAAAGGTCAAATTCCTGAACTCGAATCACTTAACATTTATTACTTTTAACTGCAAAAACTTTCTAACTGGCTTGTGCGTCGGAGAGGTTCCCGAGTTCTTTGCAGGTTCGCACCCCCAGCTCGTGAGGAGTACGAGATTCGACGGAGCAGTCTCTCATCCGGAATGATAGCGGAAGCACAAATTTCGACGTCAACAAATTCCTAAATGGCTTTCATGACCAACTCCCCTCGCTGATTTTAATTTTGTCTAGCATACCCACTAGCTTTGTTTTCTTTCATTTATGTCAAAAATCGTTAAGTAATTTTATTTCCAGTTCAATTTTTCTTTATTCTAATTTTGTTTTTGGTTATCTCTATAGTCATCTTCTTCAGCAATCATCTTATGTCTTTCTCTTTCCCTCACTTTCTCAAAACTGAGATTAGTTTCCAACTACAATCTAGATTTTTCAAATAAACTTCAAAGAGAAATTAGATTTGGGTTTCCTTGAAACCTCATCATACTCGATTTGAAGGAAGAATCTAAATTTGAATTTAATGAGTTAGGAGCCCCGAGTTGAAGTTGGAAGATACGACAATCAGAAACATATACTAGTTGATTAAAAGAACAGACACAAAGACATGCCCCTAGCATCTCCAACGGTGGAGCTCCAGATGCCTTTCCGAAATGGCATCTTCTCCAAAATTGGCCCACATTTTAAATAGTTATTCTAATCTAATTATTTGTATTGAAACAAAAACTTATTCATACACAAATATATTATAGTAAGACGTCTTTTAATATATTTTCATTAATTAAAATTTTAGTTGCTTTAATTTCTGACAAATATTATTGATTTGTGTATTTTTTATTATTAAAATGGGGCATAAAATTTATAGCATACTGGAGTAGGGACTTGAAAATAACGACTTATCAATTAAGAGACTCCAAAAAATTTACTAGGGATTTAAATACAAAAAGTATAAATCACTCAAATTTTCATTGAAAAGGCAAGAGCTTGCAAACTCAAATTTTTGGAGGAGTGAATCGTGCCCCTCCATATCATACAAAATTTGGAGGGTTGGAGTATCCTTTGGAGATGCTCTTACAAATGATTTAGTTGGACAAATCTAGACACAAACATCTGTTTCTTGAAGGGCATGAATCCTTCCTTGACACTCATTCAATATTCTTTTAAAAGCCATATTAGATTTCAATCTTGATTGCAATTTGGATTGTAAGAAAGACAGAATGAGATACTATTATGGTATGTATATAGATGAAATTTTGTAAAGAAGATAAAATAGTTGAAGAAGATGATGATTGAGGAAGAAGATGAATATTGAGAAGAGAGAAACAAAATCAAGGAAAAAAGAAATAAAACTGAAATAAAAAATATAATTACTTAGACAGTTTTGTGATGGTAAAGAAAAACAAGAGGGTCAAGTGCGAATGTTGGATTAAATTGAGAGCCAAATGGGTGAATAGTTCATATTATAGGGGTCATTTCGTAACTACACATTGTTTTATGGAGTATTAAAAAATTTGTAAGTATATACTAGTTTTTTTTTTTGGGTGCTTCTAAAGGCACCAAGCCAAAAGGCTGTTAGCATCCATCTCTATTAGCACCAGGCCCAACTGCTCATTTCTCTGTTAGCACCGTTCAACTATGTAGGCACCAGTCAAAGCCAACTTAACCCTAACACCTCCATCCGTTTATCACAAAATCAAACAAAATCTATCGGACGGACTGAACCAGTCCGAGCCTTAAGAGGACCAAACAGATCAGTTGATCCGGGACTTAAGAGGACCAAACGGATCAGGTGATCCGGGACTTAAGAGGACCAAACGGATCAGCTGATCCGGGACCTAGGAGGACCAAACGGATCAGATGATCCGGCACTTAGGAGGACCAAACGGATCAGATGATCCGGGACCTAAGAGGGCCAACCGGATCAGCTGATCCGGGGCTTAATAAACATCCCAATCCTCACTCTCTTTCCCGTGAACTCGACCATGACCAGCTCCTCTTCTACTTCTCGCAAGGTTTTCTTCATCTTTCTCTCTCTAAAAACCCTTATTCTCATCTCTCTCTCTCTACCTTTCTGAATCTTGCAATCTTTCTTCTACATTTACAAAGGGGATATAGAAGGAATGAAGATGAACATGAGAAGGAAGAGGAGAGAAAATGAGTTTATTTTGTGGATGAAATTTGGTGAAGAAGGAAGAAGAGAGTGGACCCATTCTTTTCAATTTTGTGTATTTACTAACAGGAATATAAAGTAAATAAGAAAAAATGAATTTTTTTTACTTACACTATCTAGATGAGCACACATGATTTTTGTTTTGGAAAAAAAATGAATTGGTATTCTTTTTATTTTGGAAGAAGAAGATGGAAGAAGCAAATGAAGGTGAATGTCACCCACATTAAAAACCGGTGCTTATAGAGAACTCGGGTCAATGGCTATTGACCCGAGTCAATAAAATTTCCGGATGCTAACAGCCTTTTGGCCCGGTGCCTTTAGAAGCACCCTTTTTTTTTTTGTAAAAGTGTGTGCACATAGACTTGGGGGAATGGTAAACAAAATATTCTTACAAAAACATCTTTCTTGCACTCGAAGTTTCCAATTGCATATCTTATACCCAATGAGGCCACAACATCAATCAACCCTCTTTTTAATATTTCATTATTCTTTTAATGTTTTAAGATTTTGAACAATAAACCAGGTCCCTTGAGGTTTCTATGTGTTGTTCTTTTTCATTTGTAGGTGGCACCAACTCCCTTTCTTCTTTTCTTTCTTTTACTTGAAAGGACTATATAAAGAAAGTGCTCAATGTCTTAGAGCCATCAAAGAGAAGAACTAAAAGAGCCTTTGAGGCCTTAAACAATCCCATATTTTGCAAGGAAGTTTCCTAAAGAAACCTCAAAACTTTAACTTAAAGAGAGAAAGAGAGGGAGAGAGAAGAAGCTCATAAACCCATCTTTTGTTTCTATATCAACTCATCATCTTTGTTATCATCTTTAATTCTTGAAAGATTTGAAGAAAACACAACATGGGTGTTAAAGGAACCATAGAATACTTCTCTGATTTGTTAAGTAGTACTCAAAAACACAAGAAAAAGAAACAGATGAGAACTGTTGAGCTCAAAGTCAGGATGGATTGTGATGGGTGTGAACTTAAAGTCAAGAACACTCTCTCTTCTATGAGTGGTATGTATTCATCCACTTTTTCTCTCTAGTACTTACTAAATGATGGGTTGATCTTATAATACTATGTTTTTTTTTTTCATTTTTGTAGGAGTTAAATCTGTGGATATAAACAGGAAACAACAAAAGGTAACTGTAACAGGATATGTTGAAGCTAACAAGGTTTTAAAGAAAGCTAAATCAACAGGCAAGAAAGTTGAAATTTGGCCTTATGTTCCTTATAATCTTGTTCTTCATCCTTATACTGCTCAAGCTTATGACAAGAAAGCTCCCCCTGGTTATGTCAGAAAGGTTGATGTTACTTCAACAAATACAGTGAACAAACAAGAAGAAGATCAATATACTACCATGTTTAGTGATGATAATCCAAATGCTTGTTCTATCATGTAGTTTGATCAAAAGGGAGACACACCAATTATTTTATTATAAATGTTATATATAGATGTGCGTACAAACCTCTCACATTAGATGATTGTTTTACGGATTGATCACATATTGACTCTCCCAAAATATGTGATCAATCTGCACAGATAATCTCCTATATGAGAAGGTTTTATGTATATAGAGGAATTGGGAGTTTTTTTTAGATGTTTGTTTTACTATATTTGATTAAAAGAGTAGTTTACTAAGTAGGGCACTTCATCTGGTTTTAAGTTGTATTTTATGTGTTGAGAATTTAAGGGTCTAATTAATCAGTTGTTTTTGGGATATGAGATTTTATTTTGTTTTTGTGACATGAAGTTGAAAAGTCATTAAATTGTTGTTTGGCAACGCTAAAATAAGTTACTTTTTGACTTATTTAAGAAAAAAACAGAAAAATTAGTATGGTAGAAAAATAATATCGACTTTTTTCTAAGTCGAAAATTAACTTTTTTTTAAAGTTAATTTTTTTAACTTTTGACTTCAAGTTGAAGTCATTTTCCGGAGAGGGAACGGCCAATTAATATGGTTTAAATTAATACATCTTTAGTAAATATATGAATTAAACAAGTCAGATAACTACCACCGGTTTCACATCTTGAGCCCTAAAAATCATAAAATACTTTTGAAACCATCTTAAGGCATGGATATGTCCACTCATGTCCTTACTTTATATTTACCCTCTGACCAAAGTCAATAAATGATAAATTCTACTTCTACAATTATGGGAACCTATAACCTCCAAATTTTTGTAATAGACACACAACTAGCAGCCAAAAAAGTTGTTGGCTGGTTAACAATAAATTTATACAGGTGGCCTTTTTTAAGAGTTTGTGTTTTATTGTAATAAAAATATTGATGCTTTTCTTTTGGGTTAATTCCTTTTCGACCCCTAAAGATGATTAGTCCACCAATATAGCCCCTAAAGATGATCAACTTTCAATATATCCCCTAAATCAATTTCCCCTTTAATTACCTTCAAACATTAATTTTTTCTGTTGGGTTACAAGTTTTACCGTTCTGACATTACCCCAGTGTTTATAGTCTCATGATCATCAATCATCAAGTCATGTCGTTCATTAATAAATTCATATTTTCTCTCAACAATTAATTCTTTTTTTCCCTAATCAATTTTTGGCCACGACTTTGGGAAATAAAAAATAATCTTCGGGGAACAAAGATTGTAGTCAATAAATATTGACTCAAGGGCATTTTTTTTAGTCCAAAAATTGACTTGATCAAACATTGCCCCCTAATCTTCATCTTATCTCTCTTTATTTCTTTCTCCCTCTCTATATCTCTCTCTCCTATTGTTCTCTCTCCCATTGTCTCACACCATCTCTCTCTTGTTCTCTTATTATTTCCCTCTTCTTCTCTTTCTCTCTATTTCTCATTGTCTATCTCTTAATATCTTTCTCTATTGCTCTACTATCTATGTCTTTCGATTTCTTACTATTTTTATCTCAATCTCTCACTGTTTCTCAATCAATCTCTCATTGTTTCCCTCCCCTTCTCACACAGACACCGCTTCGATTAAGGGAGGTGTTCTCTTCGTCGGAACCTGACATCGAGGAGGATTTCGTGGCCACGAAACATTTTATGGGCATGACCATTTTGTGGCCATTACCATTACGTGGCCACGAACTCTGTGATTTCCACAGAGAGATCTATACATACTGAGAGAGGGTGACTGTGAGAAAGAGATAAAGACCGCGAGAGAGATATAAATAGTGAGAGAGAGAGACATGTCTACTATGAGAGAAGTAATGAAAGTGACTACAATGAGAGATAGAGAGAGAGAGAACGAAAGCTACAAGAGAAAGAAGGTAACATTGAGTTAGAGAGGAAAATAGAGGAAAGAAGAGAGGTAGCAATGGTGGTCGGAATGGTGGTGGCCAGAATGGTGCTGGTGGGAAGTTGTTGGTGATCAAAGTGATAAAGAAGATGAAGCTTTGGGGGCAATGTTTGATCAAGTGAGTTTTTGGACTAAAATAAAATATGTCACCGAGAATATACAAAAAAAACATGGATTCCCTAGAGAAGTTATTCCCCGAAAATTATTCTTTATTCCCCAAACCCACAACCTAATTTTTTCATCCCTCCATCATTATAACATCTTCTCATTTCCACCTTCATCACCATTATCATCTTCAACATCTTTTTTTATCTTCATCTTCATCATCTTCATCATCACCTTCATCTTCATCTTCATCTTCATCTTCATCTTCATCTTCATCTTCATCTTCATCATCTTCATCATCATTCTTTAACATTTAGTTAGTGTGTTCTAAGCCAATTTGCTGTTATGGGAATCGTTCTGGGTACATTATAATTGTACCACCAATGAATATAAATTTTCGTCTAATTACACCCCTAAAGATGAGAAAGATAATGGTTCATCCATTGATTATTACTGACGTTACGGTTTGCTGTTATGGGAATCATTAGTTTCATACCATACTTCAATTGATTTGGTCCGTTAGTTGACTTTTTTTTATCTCTATATTGTTTCTCTCTTAGATTAGGCCTTTTCCAAGTATCCATTATAAATGATTCTTGGTTTTAATGTAGTGATTTGATTTTGAAAAGGGTTTAGGAGTTTGATTCGCGGTGTTAAAGTCAAAGAAAAAGATGATGGATCTGGTCCAATTAGATATTGATGTAGACGCAGCGGAAATATAAAAACGATAAATAAAGTAAACGAAGAACGGTAAAATAACTGAATAAACTATAAAATTTGATTTGGTTTTCTCTTCAATCTCTCATAAACAAAGACTGGACTCCCTTTTATAGATTACTAGACTTTCCTAGATAGACACAAACTGGACTTTCCTAAATAATAGAAACACTAAAAATAATGAAACTTCCTAAACCTAGATTCATCATGAATCATACTTAAATTAGGACTCTTATTAAACTGCTAATCTTTGACCGACTAGGACATGTTCGTGTGGCCTTGTGGGGCCGTTTGGGATGCGCCTGCATCAGCTCCCCTTTCCCCAGAAGGTTCGTCCCGAATCTTTTCGATGAAGAAAACAATTTGATGCACCCGCATACGATGAGTTTTGCCATACCGATCCGTAATGCCCACTTTTCACGAAATTTCTTGGAAATCCGTAGAAGACAATGATGGACTAGTGAACCCACTAGAATCCGGACCCTTTGACACGCCAAGATTCGCAAAATCAACAATAGTGAAGAAATATCCAACAAATTGCGACATCGACCGTCATCTTTGAGTTTCAGGAAAGAAATCACAAATACGACCTTCTTTATTGGAAAAACAACAATGAATGTCGTCTTCAATTCCAATATGAAAACCACCTTGTTTCGTTTCATAACCACCTGAAATAACTGAACAAGGTGTCGACTATCTTCAAACCTGTAGAAAAAACTCGTAGAAGCATAACCAAGTGCGATTAAGATATCGATCTGGAAACATGTAGCGTTGATATGATACTCAAAAACTACCTTCCCACGTTCATCTTCGTGAATTTTATAAACCCGAACTCGATAATCACGTGGAAATTTAGTTACATTCCGAGCCCACATAGTTCCAAAATTTATATGTTTGACATAAGCTCTGCTTTTTCTAGAAGGTATTGTAGCAAAATTACCTATCGCATGAATATTTCTAAGAAATTCCTTATCGAACACATTAGAGACGTGAATGATCAGTCCCATCAATTTGAACACTTCAATAGAATTTGGTTTATCAATACCATGAATCCTCCCCAATACCAGAGTCACTAGCTTTCTCGTATCTATAAGATATAATTGACACATACTAGCAACACAAAAACTAAACCCATCATAATTAAGCCCAAAAGTTTTTATCTTCTCACCAGGAACAATATGTGGTTGTAGATCTTGTATCATAACAAAAGATGGTTGCTGAAGATAACCTCTATTTGATGGATTACCCATTAACGTAACCCATAAATCTGATCCTTGAAAGATATTTCCAAAAAGAGATGCGCAAGAAGCCGAAGTTCGAGTTTGTGAAACTGTAAAGGCTCCTGGATCCCAAACAAAGTAAAGAATTTCTTCGTCGAGAGAAAAATCATAGTCTTCACTGAGCAAAGGAATGCCTTCTTTAGACGATGATCCAGAATATAAACTGTACGATTGACTCAAGGGTGTTGTGACCGAGCTTCTGTTATGAATATAGTGAGTACGTTTTTCTTCATGGTAGTTATAAATTAGCCTCAAATTTCCTTCCCCTATGGTGTCATATTCACTTCCCTTGGAAGTATACATGGTGGAACTGGCAAAAAAATTAAGCCAATACTTTGGAGCATCTTTCTGGGATTTACCCAAGTATGCCTTAGCATAAGAATTTCCTAAGGGCAAAGAAACGTTGACTAAGGGTAATATTTTGGACTTGATTACGTTGTCGCTTGAATCCCGAAAAGTAACTGAGCCCACTGATAACTTTTTCTTCCACCAAATTCGAAAGAATTTTGTTATGTTCAAAGTGAACGCCTTTATTGGTATCATCTTCTTCTATTATTTCTTTGTAGTTGGAATCATCTTTTTCACAATCTCCCTCTTCAACTTCTTCATGATCAACTTCTTCCACTTCTTTGTATTCTTCTTTTTCTTCTTCATGATTGAAAGATAAAATCGACGAGGAATATGGTTGACGTATTAATGTTCTGAGGTCGTCACACATATCTTGAATCTTAGCTAAATCGGATAGTAGTGATTGAACCGTTTCGGCAGACGTCGTTTGTGGTGGCGGTGGTGGTGTATAAGAAGATGGAGGTGATGGTAAATAAGAGTACGGAGGTGGTGTATAAGAAGATGGAGGTGATGGTGAATATGGTGGTGAGTACGGTAGTGGTGTATACGAGGACGGAGGTGGTGTATAAGAAGATTGAGGTGATGGTGAATATGGTGGTGAGTACGGTAGTGGTGTATACGAGGACGGAGGTGGTGTATAAGAGTAATATGGATGTGAAGTTGTAGAAGACAATGGTAGGGGTGGTGACGGTGATGATGAATACGGTGGTGAATTCGGTGGTGGTGAATGATTAGAGTACGGCGGTGGAGTATAAGAGTACGGTGGTGGTGTATAAGAGTACGGAGGTGGTGGTGATGGTGGTGGTTCGGTGTTTGTCGGATAATAAGAGGATGGAGGTTGCGATGAGTTTTCTCGTACGGTTTCTCCCGGATTCCAATGATAATCGTACGAATTCTTATTCTCATACACACATGATGCACATGAACATCGATTCGTTATCCCTTGATGAGTATAATCTGATTGAATATAATCATCTTGACGAATAGAATACGATCGATACGGATTTAACAGGTCTGGAAAAAAATTTCCAGAATCATTATCCAAAAACTTTGGTGGCTCTGAATACCACATGATGTAGACGCAGCGGAAATATAAAAACGATAAATAAAGTAAACGAAGAACGGTAAAATAACTGAATAAACTATAAAATTTGATTTGGTTTTCTCTTCAATCTCTCATAAACAAAGACTGGACTCCCTTTTATAGATTACTAGACTTTCCTAGATAGACACAAACTGGACTTTCCTAAATAATAGAAACACTAAAAATAATGAAACTTCCTAAACCTAGATTCATCATGATTCATACTTAAATTAGGACTCTTATTAAACTGCTAATCTTTGACCGACTAGGACATGTTCGTGTGGCCGTTTGGGATGCGCCTGCATCAGATATGATCATGATGAAACTAGGGGTTAAATTTGTTAAGGATGATGATTTATCAACTCCAATACAATGCAATTTGTCATAATGATGATTTATGAACTCCAAAAATTTCTAAAAGAAAACGTTGAATATGAGATGATAAAGATGAAGTAAATATTGAAGATGAAGATATAGTGATAAGAGATGTTGAAGATAATAGATAGAGAATAAAATCTAATTAGAAATTACAAAAAAAAAAAGAGTAATTTTTTAAGAGAACCAAGAAATTTAGTAATTAATGTTCTTGGAACCATAAATATTAGACAGGTAAAATCAGGAGGGTAGAATTGGTAATGAAAAAAAAGAGAAACTAATATCTGACGGTAAAATAGACGGTAAAACGATTTAGGGGGCCATTTTGGAAAGTAAGGGGCTATTTTGTTGAGATGGTCATCTTTAGGGATCCAAAATAGAATTAACCCTTTCTGTTTATGTCTTAAAACTTTTATATTTCCTCCCTAAAATAATGTTAGAAAGAGGGTGACAACCCTATGGTTATTAACTTATTAGTGAACAATAACCTCTAGTCTAAAGATGTCTTTTTGGTACTACTGCTGTTTAAGATTGATGGTTTTGGGTTTTATTCAGTTTTCAGATTGACCACATGTTGTTACTTTTTCTGTCCATGAATACAGACCCATCTTTTCTACTGTTTTGAGTGTGAGAAATTTTGAAACTAATTGGATTTTTAAATTTCTTTATCTAGCTTTGTCGATTTGAAATTTGATTTGATAAGAGATTACAACTTTGGTACTTTTCTTTGTACTGTGTTGGGGTATTGTGATGGATATATTAAATTTTGATGAAAAGGACTTTTCTAGCATTGAATAATTGATTTTGAATTATTGTTTGGAATATTTGGTATGATGAAACAGCTGTTGTGTTTTAACCTGTATGTTATTTGTGTGTGAACTCAATTTTTTAGATAAATTTGGATAATTATTATTTGTGTTATGAAATTTCCCAACAGACTTATATATTGTTCAAATACAAAGGCATATGGATTTGTGGTTAAGTGGATTGACATCTCTTACCAAAATACATTTAAAAGTAAGTTAGTTTGAGTCTTGAGGAACACAATTTAGGTAAAGAAATTTCCCATATAGAACAGTTAGGAATACAGTTGAAGTAGCTACAACCTTCTTTCCTACACGAAATCAACACGCTAGACACGATTATTACCATCATTTCGACATTCCCACAAATTCAAATAGTGAATGAAACAAAAACCAAAACAGAACAAGAAAAATGGATCCCTCCTGAAACGTCCTTTTTAAAAATCAATGTAGATGCATCTTTTATAAATACTCAAAGTATCACTGGAATCAGTATTATCGTCCATGACAATGAATTCAAATTGGTCGAAGCGGCAGCATACACCTCAAGGAGTAGAAACGCGGAGGAAGGTGAAGCTATTGCGATCCTCAAAGGAATACAATGGGCAGAATCTCATGAATATAAAAAAATCATTATCGAAAGTGACAACATTAATATCATAAAATACCTTCAGCAAGGAAAGAACAACATTCAATGGCAATCCCTAATACATATCAAAAGAATCCAGGACATAAAAAAGAGATTAGAAATAGTGAAATTCTCTCATACAAGCAGGAAATTCAATCAAGCAGCGGACAAATTGGCAAAATGGGCAAGAAAGAAAAACAGATCGAAGGTTTGGAAACAAATACCTTATTTTCTTTGTAAATTGTATTGTAATAGAACTCTTATTTCTATCTAATATATATCTACTTTCAACAAAAAAAAAAAAAAAAATACAACCTTCTTTCCTAGTGTTAATGGCAAGGGAGTTAACAACTCTATTTATCCTCCTATTACCATACGAAAAACTAATATTTTCAAAAGTGGGGATGATTTATCTCCTTCATAACATGATTTGTTTTCCGGTGCATAGTATTGGGGAATCTATTAAAAAAGTTGTTGATGTTAATGGAATCTCCCTTCAAAATAATTCTGGTAATTCCACGCATTGCGGCCCAACGAACACCATATAGACCTGCCTTACCCTCTCCTTCATCTATTGTTCTCGATCTCGTGAGTAAGGAGTCCATTGCAACATGGTTTTCTGTAGAGTCATAAACCACAATTGCCAAAGTTGAGGTCAAATTAGTTTTGACAAATGATACGTCGTAGTTTGTTTCTAGAAATCCCCTTGGAGGTGGATGCCATTGAGAAGCATTTGAAATTTGGCTTAGATGTAAGTTTTTAGCAGAGTAGTTTGAGTGTGAAGGAAACTCTTGATATTTATGATTATGTTGTTGATGTTCAGTTAAGACCCTCGAAATATTAAGTTACACCTTTCCTTCCAAATGTGCCAAAGAGTCGTAGATAGAGTTTCTAGTTGAGGTAAATGTTGGGTTATGGTGGTGTCTACTAAGTATAAGCGGAATCTCAGACATCTCATGTCTTGACATTAGTACGTCCCAAGATCATCATGCATAAACTAATAGTTAAACTAATAAGAAAATAAATGATTACCTTAATCGCTATTTTCCCTCGAACCTTTCCAATCGCTAAAGAAGACCAAGAGCTCCAATTGTCGCTCCTCTACTTGGGACACCGAACAGTGTATTTAATATCCCTCCTTGAGATCTCGCTAGTGCTCCAATGGTGGTTTGATAAAAAGAACACCTTCTTCTTGTTTGACTAGTTGATAGCTTTGGAATTAGCTCACTTTCTCTACTTGATGTGGTAGAGTAAGAAAGCTTAGAGAGAAATTGCATACCTTATTCTCTGCCCTAAGAGTCATTATATAGAACCCTAATAAGAATCCACCTCCAATTAGGTTTCCTAAAGACCCTTTAGAATAAGATTTAAGAAAATTGCCGAAAAATAACAACTAGTTGATATTTTCTCAATTCCTTGAGAAGGTGACGTCCAAGCCCAACCAAAATTGGAAGATTTTATGTTCCTAACATGAGGAACCGACCCAAAAATCAGCCCAATCCAAGCCCTAAAAGTGCTCGAATCGGTTTAGACCCAAAACCCTATTTTCAGGCCTTTTTGTTATCTTTGCCTAAATTCTCTTTAGGCCTATGAGATATGTTTATGGGACACTCCCATGGTTATATCTCACTCCCACTAATCATATCATCCAATTAAATACCCATTCTTATGTGTAACCTGATGTAGGATCCGATCGAAGTTAGCCGCGAATTACTTTGTAATTCGATGATCGTAGTTGGTTTCTAGCTAAACACTACGACCCCTAAATCAATGGGACTTGATGATCTTCTTCATCAATTTTCCTAACCGACAAATTGCTCGCATTGCAATCTTAGTCGAAGGACATCTCCTTCAGACTCCCACTTGTACTTAGAACAAGTGCAATGCTCGATTCCCGTGTCAATTTGTATCCCATCTGATACGTCACGTCATTCAGACTTTCTTGATATCCGAGTACAGCTGTATAAGACAAACGATTAACTCCTAATCCGTTTGAACGTGGCCACGCATTTTCAGTTGTCAACTCATCAAGTGGCCTTGAGACATTTTGTACCTAATGTGATTAGGATGACACAATCCATTCTTGCGCTCCCATTTAACTTCATGTCTATCCTGTCCTTCCCAGTATACGCCTTTATAACCTCCTTTTACAGCGCGGCGTTTAACGGAACCAAAGTCGGACATTCCTTACATAAGATGAGTGGAACACTCATGTTTTGAGGAGTCTCTCAAATTTTGTCTTAATGAGACGTGTTTGACGTTCATCACGAGTAATGTACTTCTCATTAGAGGGTTATCCAGTGTATAAACCCTTTTACACACCCATGCAGTCGACTCGAATACTCCTATTCAATAGCCCGTGAAACTGCGCTTTATTGTCGACCTCACGTGCTAGTCTTCCTTGGTCGTTGTTGTCCAAGCAACGACCTGGACTAGGGAGATGATAATAAATATTCCAAGTTCACTTAATATGGTTTCATTTATCAGATCACGTATCTGACAAACCTATTCAGAATGTTTTATAATCTGTGGACTGTCATTTAAATACTAAACCAAATTTAGACGATTGTGAAATAATTAACTTATTTCTGATAACGAGAGTTTGTAAATCTGAGCCTCTTCCGTAAAACTCCTTTTACCCGCTCAGTTTTGCTTGTCGAGGTTTATTCAGAATATACCTCATGCCTTTAAACTTGTGTATGAGTCTCATACCTTGTCTTAGGTGACAGTTTAGTTTGACCACCGATGTAGTCCGTTTTAAACTTTGTTAATTATCAATTAATTTGAAGACTGCTATCTTCAACCTTGATAATTTCTAGTAATCTTTACTAGTATTAAGGCTTTTGATTCTTATATAGTATTTGCAATAGTTCCCGGCTTAAACACTTTTAGTCTACTTTCCTTCCATGTCGAGAAGTTTGCTACGATGACTTGTTTCAACTTTGGTACAACTTCATCCTTTAGCCTTCTAGGATGTTTCTAATTAATGTTTCGGTTTTCCAATCCGAATTTGGATGTTTAAATGCTAATCATGCCCAACATGATTGACTTTATGTTTTCGAACATAAATGTCTTTCTCATGCGTGCTTGCTCATCGGTGTCTTTTAGACTCCGAGTCTTGCAACGCTCTTTGTCATGAGTTTTTGGGTCGAAATTCTTTTAGACTTTTCCGAATCTCAGTTTTCAGTTTTGGATCTCAAACGTCTCAGCGTATTGAGTCTTTCTAATCATATCATCTTTTTTTATCTTTGCTTATAGATCTTAGTGTAGGGATTTATACCCTTCTACTAGTGTTTATAGCGGAAATATGACATCTAATGTCTACACTAGTATTCCCAGGATCACATGCAAAACTAGTAATTAATCTAATGGAGATAGTAGATTACCTTAATCGCTTTTCCCTCGAACTAGTTGAATTGATTGAAGAAGACCAAGAGCTTCAAGTGTAGCTCCTCTACTTGGGACACGAGCAATCAATTTGATCTCCCACGTTGTTGTATAGCTAGCACACCAATGGTGGTTGGAAAAGAAGAACTCCTTTCTTCTTGACTAGATTGATAGTAATGGGAATTAGCTCACTTTCTCCTCTCTACTTGATGTGGTAGAGTAAGAAAGCTTAGAGAGAAATTCCACACCTTATTCTCTGCCCTAAGAGTGTTTATATAGAACCCTAATAAGAATCCACCTCCTTTTAGGTTTCCTAAAACACCCTTTAGAATAAGATTTAGGGAAATAGTCGAAAATAGCAACTATTGGTATTTTCTTAATTCCCTAAGGAGGAGGTACCCAAACACCACGAAAATAGGCAGATATAATGTTTATTATATCAGAAACTAACCCTCCAAAATTCAGCCCAATCCGAGTCCTAGAAGTACCCGAACCGGTCTAGGCCCAAAAACCCTGTTTTTGGCCTTTTTGTACTATCTTTGCCTAATTCCTTTTTAGGCCTATGAGATATGTTTATGGGACACTCCCATGATTATATCTCACTCCCACTAGTCATATCCTAGATCAATTTGTCACTCTTATGTGTAACCCGTTGTAGGATCCGATCGAAGTTAGCCGCGAATTACTTCGTAATTCGACGATCGTAGTTGGTCTCTAGCTACAACTCTACGATCCCTAAATCAATCGGACTTGATGATCTTCCACATCAATTGTCCTATCCGACAATTTGTTCGCATTGTCACCTTGGTCGAAGGACATCTCCTTCAACTCCCACTTGGACTTAGAACAAGTGCAATGCCTCGATTCCCGTGTCAATTTAGTATCCCATCTGATACGTCACGTCATTCAGACTTTCTTGATATCCGAGTACAACTGTAAAAGACAAACGATTAACTTTAATCCGTTTGAGCGCGGCCACGCATTTTCAGTTGCTACTCATCAAGTGGCCTTGAGACACTTTGTACCTAATGTGATTAGGGTGACACAATCCATTCTTGCGCTCCCACTTAACTTCATGTCTATCCTGTCCTTCCCAGTATCCGTCTTTATAACCTCCTTTTACGGCGCGGCGTTTAACGGAACCAAAGTCGGGCATTCCTTACATAAGATGAGTGGAGCACTCATGTTTTGAGGAATCTCTCCTATTGTCTTTATGAGAAGTATTGACGTTCATCACGAGTGATGTACTTCTCATTTGAGGGTTATCCAGTGTATAAACCTTTTACACACCCACGTAGTCGAATAGAATATACTATTCATATAGCCCATGAAACTGCGCTATCCCATCGACTCCCGTGCTAGTCTTCGTGAGTCATTGTTGTCCATGCAATGACCTGGACCAGGGATTTTTGATAATAATTATTCCAAGTTCACTTAATAGAGTTTCATTCATCAGATCACGTATCTGACAAACCTATTCGGAACGTTTTATTATCGATGGACTGTCGTTTAAACACTAAACCAAGTTTAGACGACTGGTGAAATAATTCTTATTATTTCTGATAACGAGAGTTGTAAATCTGAGCCTCGTCCGTAAAACTCCTTTTACCCACTCAGTTTTACTTGTCGAGGTTTAAAATTATACCTCATGCCTTAGACTGTGTATGAATCTCATACTATGTCTAAGGTGACAGTTTAGTTTGACTACCGTGGTAGTCGGTTTTAAACTTTGCTTATTATCAATTAATTTGAAGATTACTATCTTCAACCTTGATAATATCTAGTAATCTCTACTAGAGTTAAGGCCTTTAATTCTTTGTGTTGTATTTGCAACAGTTCCCGGCTTAAAACACTTTTAGCCTACTTTCCTTCCATGTCTGGAAGTTTGCTACGATGACATGTTCAACTTTGTACTACTTCATCCTTTAGCCTTCTAGGATGTACTAAGTAGTGTTTCGGTTTTCCAATCCGAATTCGGATGTTTAAATGCTAATCATGTCCAACATGATTGACTTTATGTTTTCGAACATAAATGTCTCTCTCATGCGTGCTAGCTCATCGGTGTCTTTTAGACTCCGAGTTTTGCAACGCCCTCTGTCATGAGTTTTTGGGTCGAAATTCTTTTAGACTTTCCGAGTCTTAGATTTTTTGTTTCGGATCTCAAGCATCTCAGCGTACTGAGTCTCTCTAATCCTATCATCCTTTTGATCTATGCTTATAGATCTTCAGATGCCCAAAATGGCATTTTATCCTTTTGTGTGTGGTCCTTTATTGAGTCAGTTTGTTACTGTTATACAACACCTTATGTCGTACTCAATCTTTTGTATGTACTCTGCATACGGACCCGGAAGGTTTGTTTACTCCCACTTACCTTCTTGAAACTCGTGATTCAAGATTTTCTTCATTCTCCAGGAATCAAATTTCTCTGATTGCCTTTTGAATCGAAGATTCTAACTCTTGCGTGCTTTTAATCCATCGATAGATTTCTGAAGCATGCTTGTGGACATAACTTGATTGGAAGAATCTTTATTCTTCTTGTCTCGTTTCGGGAAACACGAATGTTTCCATCCTTCTCGGTTTTCTATTTTGGAAAACCAATTTAGGTCTTTTGTTGACTTAAATTATCAAGCTTCATGTCTTGACGAGATATGGATTCCACGATGATTTTGGCTTCTAGCCAAAATCTAGAGTCAGTTTCCGTTTCTGCACAGGTCTTTTATCTCTTCAGAAATAACCTTTATTTTCTGTGTCTTTGAGATTTGACCTTTTAGAGCTTTTGAACAACAATTTGGAATTTTCTCAACTACTTTGAGATGTTCCTTTAGAGACACTTTCACTTGTTTTGAGAGTTCTCCGGCGAATGACATTCGCTTTTGTGCGGTGGGTTTATTAGATCATGTCTTTAACCTTTCCTTTTCTGAGGAGCCGCAGTTTGTTGCTCTTGGTCGAATTTAATCGTCTTGTACAAGTTTCATGATTGTTCTTTATGACCCTCCATGATTTTTCTCATGATCGAATTAAATCGACTTGTACTTTTCTCCCACTTATTCTTTTAATAATTAGTGTATTCTCCCAGACTACTAGGTGTGCTAATTATTAGAAGAATACTATCATGAGCAACAAACACTTTGTTCTCTTGATTAGTTATGGAAGAAGCCCAAATTTCTTTTAAAAGAAATTGTGTCAGATATTAGCTAGTTTTGTAATGCTTTTACAAGCTTAGCTGTTAGACGGAATTTTGGTAGTTTTGTGAGAAGCTATGTCTAGACTAAATGGATTTTGGAGGATAGAGTTTGATTCGTGTTCTTCATCTTAATCCTTTTGGACACTCCAAATATGGATAGGTTAGAAGTACGTTTGAAGATCAATCTCTGTTTTTGACTCAAGGCTTTCTTTCTTGTCAGTTTGATTCATGTTTTGGTTATAGTGGACTTGTTGTCCTCATCCCTTTCGATTGGGATGAACCTATCTTATAGGTTTTTGACCAAGTTTAGAATCTTTTGGTATAGTTTGTTAAACTTAGCACTTATTAACATCTCAATTTAGAAATAAAATTCTTTATTGATTCTCCATAATACTTAGTACAGAGATGATGTTAAAAAACTAGAAAAATGATTAATCTAGAATAGTGCCTAAAGTAGACTTCGATCCCTTTCAGCCTCCTTAGCAGTCGAGGCTTCTGCTCCCTCTTGGATCTTGTCTTCCTTAGCCAAATACTCAGTTCCCAGCTGCGCCTGAACATTCACAATGAAAGGGCAATTTTAGGTATTACATACCATAATTTGGGAATTTTACAGTATTTGATAAGTTAACTGTTTATACCTGAATTGGAAGCTACTGTTCCATTCTTTTTGTCCTCCAAGAACTTAGGGCAGTTTCTTTTCCAGTGGCCCTTGCCATCACAGTAGAAACATTTGGTGTCAGGAGGAGGACCTTTGTCTTTAGGTTTGGCAATTCGTTTGCTTTTACCTTTTGACGCGGTTTTCTTCTTCTGTTTTCCACCTTTCTTGAACCCTTTGTCCTTTTGTACCATAAGAACGTCCTTCTTAGTCTCCACTATAGCGACGTCCTTTTCGGCTGTTAGAAGCATAGAATGAAGTTCCTCCAATGTTTTATCCCATCCATTCATGTTGTAGTTCATCTTAAACTGATTAAAACCACTATGGAGGGAGTGAAGGATAGTGTCGGTAGCCGTTTGTTGGCTATAAGGGAAACCTAGTTTAGCCAGCTTGCCTATGAGCCTGATCATTTGGCGAACATGAGGCCCAACTGGTTTTCCCTTTTCAAGGCGTATGTCCATAATTGCTTTAGAGGTTTCAAACCTCTCCAATCTCGACTGTTTCTGGAACATTTCCCGAAGTTGTCGCATCATGGAGTAAGCATCCATGTCTATGAACTGCTCTTGCAGAGTCGGTTCCATGGTTGCTAGCAATAAGCAAGTTACGGGCTCTGCCTTTTTCCGCACACTCTTTCTTCATCTATCTCTTCTTTAGTCGAATTATCATCCAATACAGGAATTGGAGTTTCTAGTACATGTTGCTTTCCTTCCATCCTGAGAACTATTCCAAGGTTCCTTTCCCAGTCAAGGAAGTTGTGCTCATTCAGCTTCTCCTTGTCGAGAAGTGAGCGGAAGTTGAAAATATCTTTTGTCATCTTTGAACTACATAAAAGAAATGGCAAAGTTTTAAAACTCGTTATCGTTTTTGAAAAACATTAGTTTTCCCACATCATTCAATAAAAATCGTCCCCGATTGAATATATGATTCCGAGACCCCAGTTCTTCGAAGTAAAGCGGACGAAGGCCCTACCCTTTGACTCCGTCGTTCCGGGTGAGTGAACTACTTCACTGATCATACCTTATGACTCTTGGTTGATAGATTTCATTAATGAATGACTAATCTATCCTTTTGCCTCGAGTATCCAAGACTCTCTTGCTGATCTCGTTGAGTAGAACCATTTAGACGTGTAGGCCTCTTCTATAGGCCTACCCGCATTGTCCCAAGGTAGAGGAGGTACTCTGCGAAGGCCGACCCACCTTCCTCGAACAAGGGCGCAACGAGTGTCTTAATCTGGATAGGCGATTACTCAAGATTACTTTTGGGGACTTTTACGCTAGTCTGGCGTTTGTTATAGTGAACTATTTAGCCTAACTAACATCCACGACATAAAGCGTAAATAAGTAAGTAAATGCGCGCGAGAAAGTAAATCAAGCAGACATGGATCCTAGTATGGCCCCTAACCTAGAAGATCTAATCTCCCTTGGTTTTCTTCTTGTTTCGCCTTTTGGTTCGTCTTGGATCGCCATCTTTGAACCTCCATTGATTTCTCCTACTCGCCTTTGGATTTCATCCTCGAGTTTCTTCAATGGACTCATAGACCCTAAACTCTAATTACAAGACTCTAACGATTCGCAGATCGTATAAACTTGAAATTAAAATTAATTACAAAGCATGCACCCATCCGTGCTTAAAACAAGAATAAGGAAATAAATCTATGGCCATACTAGTTTCCCGCATTCACATCACATGCAATCATATAATATATCAAGGCTAAGAATTATATATGCATGATTATCTTGGGAGATACTTTTGTTGACATCACATGTCACATTGCGGACCTTAAGTCTAAATTCGAAGAATTCAACTAATGGTGCTTTCCGGTTTTATGTTTTATGATTAAAATCATCTTTTAGAAAAACTCCGTTTTGGGCTCGAGAAAGCCCGGGTCAATTTTGAAAAAAAAATATTGGTTCGATTCTTAATGATTTCATAAATCAATTTAAAGAGAAATCCGTTTTGGGCTCTTGGATGGCCCGGATTGATTTTGGAATTATTTGGTTGGAATCGGAAAATTTTTTTGGCAAAAACTCCCACTCGAATGATGGTCCCTTTTCGTGGTCCGAAAAGCCTCGAAAAAGCCCGGGACAAGTCCTAGACAAGTCCCGGCCCAAGCCCAAAAAGGGCTCGGACAAGGTCCGGACATAGCACGGCCCATAGGGCCGGCATGTCCTGGCCGAGGCCTATCAAGGCCTGGTCTCGTCCTGGCCGGAGCCAGGACGCTAGTCCATGTACCAGACGCGTTCTAGACGTGTCTGGTACTGGACCGGACCAGCACTAGGTGTCTCGGACTAGTCCGAGACACCCAGAACCTCCCAGACGCGTCTCTAAGACGCGTCTTCAAGACGCGTCCAGAAGCTTCTGTCGCAGCTGCTGGTCGCGTCTTCAAGACGCGTCTCAGCAGCTGCTCTGGACGCGTCCAGAGGACGCATCCAGGAGCTTCTGGTCCGGCCAGGATGCTTCCTGGCCGGACACAAGGGTTTTTCAAAACCCTAGTTTCCAAAAAGAAAAACCTTTTTTTTTTTTTTCTTATGCAACTTTAAGTTGCTATTTTCCAATTTTAAAACTTTTCTTAAATTTTTGAAATTCCTTTTAGAACACTTCTAAAATTTTTCAAAACTTTTAGAAACTTTTTAAATTTTTCCAAATTTGTTTTGAGAGTTTCCCAAACTCAAAACTACTCCTTTTAGAACACTTCTAAAATTCCAAATCTTTGTTTTTCAAAAGTTTCCAAAGTTTAAAAAACAACTCTTAATCAAACCAATTTTGGATCAAAATCTAGGTTTTTGAAATTTTTCAAAGAACAATTTTGAAATCAATTTGAAAAATCTTTGAATCCAATTCATAATTAATCAAATTTTATGTTTAAAACCTTTTTAAATATAACTATCAACATAATCAAGCATGGATTAGTTTGAAATTCAATGAAATTGAGTCTTTTAAAACACTTTTAATCATCAATTTGATTCTCAATTTGAAAATTTATTGAATCCCATCAAATTATGAGTTTAAAATACTTTTAAAAACATCTTTTTAAAATACTTTTATAAACTCAATTTTCAAACTATTAAGCATATTAATTAGTTCGATTCTTAGCAAAAACTAGTTAATGGCAAGAGGCTCTGACGCCACTGTAGGGATTTATACCCTTCTACTAGTGTTTATAGCAGAAATATGACATCTAATGTCTACACTAGTATTCCCAGGATCACATGCAAAACTAGTAATTAATCTAATGGAGATAGTAGATTACCTTAATCGCTTTTCCCTCGAACTAGTTGAATTGATTGAAGAAGACCAAGAGCTTCAAGTGTAGCTCCTCTACTTGGGACACGAGCAATCAATTTGATCTCCCACGTTGTTGTATAGCTAGCACACCAATGGTGGTTGGAAAAGAAGAACTCCTTTCTTCTTGACTAGATTGATAGTAATGGGAATTAGCTCACTTTCTCCTCTCTACTTGATGTGGTAGAGTAAGAAAGCTTAGAGAGAAATTCCACACCTTATTCTCTGCCCTAAGAGTGTTTATATAGAACCCTAATAAGAATCCACCTCCTTTTAGGTTTCCTAAAACACCCTTTAGAATAAGATTTAGGGAAATAGTCGAAAATAGCAACTATTGGTATTTTCTCAATTCCCTAAGGAGGAGGTGCCCAAACACCACGAAAATTGGCAGATATAATTTTTATTATATCAGCAACTAACCCTCCAAAATTCAGCCCAATCCGAGTCCTAGAAGTACCCGAACCGGTCTAGGCCCAAAAACCCTGTTTTTGGCCTTTTTGTACTATCTTTGCCCAATTCCTTTTTAGGCCTATGAGATATGTTTATGGGACACTCCCATGATTATATCTCACTCCCACTAGTCATATCCTAGATCAATTTGTCACTCTTATGTGTAACCCGTTGTAGGATCCGATCGAAGTTAGCCGCGAATTACTTCGTAATTCGACGATCGTAGTTGGTCTCTAGCTACAACTCTACGATCCCTAAATCAATCGGACTTGATGATCTTCCACATCAATTGTCCTATCCGACAATTTGTTTGCATTGTCACCTTGGTCGAAGGACATCTCCTTCAACTCCTTCACTTAGATGCCCAAAATGACATTTTATCCTTGTGTGTGGTCCTTTTATTGAGTCAGTTCGTTACTGTTATACAACATCTTATGTTGTACTCAATCTTTTGTATGTACTCTGCATACGGACCCGGAAGGTTTGTTACTCCCACTTACCTTCTTGAAATTTCGTGATTCAAGAATTTCTTCATTCTTCAGGAATCAAAACTACTTTGATTACCTCTATGAATCGAAGATTCCGACTCTTGCGTGCTATAATCCGTCGATGGATTCCTGAAGCATGCGTATGGACATAACTGGACTGGAAGAATTTCATTCCTCTTGTCTAGTTTCGGGAAACTCGAATGTTTTCATCCTTCTCAGTTTTCTACTCTGGAAAACTAATTTAGGTCTTCCGTTGACTTAAATTATCAAGCTACATGTCTTGACGAGATATGGATTCCATGATGATTTTGACTTCTAGCCAAAATCTAGAGTCAGTTTCCGTCTCTGCGCAAATTTTTTATCTCTTCAGAAATAACCTTTATCTTCCGATTCTTTGAGATTTACTCTTGACCTTTAGGGCTTTTGAACAACAATTTGGAATACTCTTGTCGCTTGAGAGTTCTCCTGCAAATGATATTCGCTATTGTGCAGTAGGTTTTTATGATCACATCTTTACCTTTTCCTTTTCTGAGGAACTGCGATTTATTGTCTTTCAACAGTTTTGTTGCTCTTGGTCGAACTTAATCGGCCTGTACAATTTTCATGATTGTTCTTCATGACTCTTCATGATTTTTCTCATGGTTGAATTAATTCGACTTGTACTTTTCTCCCACTTATTCTTGTAATAATTAGTACTTTTCTCCTGGAGACGCTAATTACTATAAGAATACTATCATGAGCAACAAACACTTTGTTCTCTTGATTGTTCGTGGAAGAAGTCCAACTTTCTTCTAAAAAATTGCGTCAAACTTTAGCTAATTTTTGTATCCTCGTAAAACGCTTTTACACAAGATTTAGCTTTTAGACGAATTTTGGTAAATGTGTGGGAAGTTGTGTCTAGACTTAGTGGAATTTTTGGAGGATAGAGTTTGATTCGTGTTCTTTATCTTTATCCTTTTGGACACTCCAAATATGGATAAGTTAGAAGTACGTCGACGATCAATCTCTGTTTCTGACTCAAGACTTTTTTTCTTGTCAGTTGATTCATGTTTTGGGTATATTGGACTTGTTGTCCTCATCCCTTTCCGATTTGGATGAACCTATCTTGTAGGTTTTTAACCAAGTTTAGAATCTTTCGGTATGGTTTGTTTAATTTAGAACTTAATAACATCTCAATATAGAAATAAACTTCTTTATTGATTCTCCATAATACTTAGTACAGAATTGATGTTAAAACTAGAAAAACACTTAATCTAGATTAGTTCTTAAAGTAGTGGTGGCCAACGGGCCGTGCCGACACAGAAACGGACCGGCACCGCCCGTTTATTTGAGGACACGGAACGACACATAACGGTCTGCTCCGTGCCGTGCCGACCCGTCACGGGTCTGGCGTGCCGTGTCGGGGCCGGGATTTTAGAGCCCCAGACCCATTAAACACGATACATTAGACACGCAGGAACGACACGGAACGGATCGTACACGACACGACCCATGGGCACGGAACGACATGGAACGGAAACGACAACAACGACACGCTAGCAACGGACCAATCTAGTTATTTGAATTTTGAGAATTACTTATGGTGTACTAATATTCTAATGTGTTTACAAATTGTTAGATTTTCATGACAACTACTTTATACTACAAAAAGAAAAAACATTACGAAAAAGTAATACTTGAATTAAAAAAGAAGTAATACTTAAAAAAAGCAATACTTGAATTTAACAAAAGAGGTTTTACTTTTTTTTTTACTTAGATTTTTTTTTTAAACAAACTAAAACTTTTTTTCAAAAAAATAAACAAATAAAGTGGTAAAGATAGTCCCACACCTAAACCACAAAATATAAAGTAAATGTGGAGAATCTTTATACAACTCTTTTCCAATAAAATAAACAAAGATATGACATAAACTCTAAAGTTTTTGTACATCACAATTTTTTACTTGAAAAAAAATGTAATGTTTCTTTTATTACTTTTTTTTGACAAGTAAAAAAAATAATTATGAATAGGTCGGAGCCACGGGAACGCCACGGAAACGACAAGAAACGCCACCGGAACGACTAGGCCGTTCCCATGGGCCGTTTCTGTGCCTAGACCTATGTGGTCTGGGCACGGAACGGTACGACTCAAGCCGTGCCTGGCGTGACGTGTCTGACACGCCACGACTGTCAAACGGGCCGTGCCGGCACGGCACGACCCGTTGGCCACCACTAGCCTAAAGTAGACTCCGATCCCTTTCAGCATCCTTAGCAGTCTAGGCTCCTGCTCCCTCTTGGATCTTGTCTTCTTTAGCCAAATACTCAGTTCCCAGCTGCTCTTGTACATTCACAATGATAGGGCATTTTAGGTATCACATACCAAAGATTGGGAATTTTACGGTATTTGATAAATTAATTATTTATACCTGAAGTGGAAACCACTATTCCATTCTTCTTGTCCTCCAAGAACTTAGGGTAGTTTCTTTTCCGGTTGCCTTTGCCATCACAGTAGAAACATTTGGTGTCAGAAGGAGGATCTTTGTCTTTAGGTTTGGCAACCCGTTTGCTTTTTCCTTTTGACACAGTTTTCTTCTTCTGTTTCCCACCTTTCTTGAACCCTTTGTCCTTTTGTACCGTAAAAACATCCTTCTTATGCTCCACTATTGCTACGTCCTTTTTGGTTGTTCGAAGCATGGCATGAAGTTCCTCCAATGTCTTATCCCATCCATTCATGTTGTAGTATATCTTAAACTGATTGAAACCACTATGGAGGGAGTGAACGATAATGTCAGTAGCCGTCTGTTGGCTATAAGGAAAACCCAGTTCAGCCAGCTTGCCAATGAGCCTGATCATCTGACGAACATGAAGCCCAACTGGTTTTCCTTTCTCGAGGTGCATGTCCATAATTGCTTTTGAGATTTCAAACCTCTCCAATCTCGACTGTTTCTGGAACATTTTCCGAAGTTGTCGAATCATGGAGCAAGCATCCATGTCTATGAACTGCTCTTGAAGAGTTGGTTCCATGGTTGCTAACATTAAGCAGGTTACTGGCTCTGCCCTCTTCCAAACACTCTTTTTATGTTTCTTTTCTTCAGGAGTTGAAGTAACATCCAATATTGGTATTGGAGTTTCTAGTACATTTTTCTTGCCTTCCGTCCTGAGAATTATTCCCAGGTTCCTCTCCCAGTCGAGGAAGTTGTGCTCATTCAGCTTCTCCTTTTCGAGAAGTGAGCGGAAGTTGAATAAGTGATTCCAAGACCCCAGTTCTTCGGAGTAAAGCGGACTATGGCCCTGCCCTTTGACTCCGTCATTCCGGGTGAGTGAACTACTTCACTGATCATACCCTTATGACTCTTGGTTGATAGATTTCATTGATGAATGACTAATCTACCCTTTTGCCTCGAGTATCCAAAACTCTTTTGCTGATCCCGTTGAGTAGAATCAATTAGACATGTAGGCCTCTTCTATAGGCCTACCCGCATTGTCCTTAGGTAGAGGAGGTACTCTGCTAAGGCCGGCCCACCTTCCTCGAACAACGACGCAAAGAGTGTCTTAATTTGAATAGGCACTTTACTCAAAATTGCTTTTAGGGACTTTTTCGCTAGTCTGGCGTTTGTTATAGTGAACTATTTAGCCTAACTAACATCGACGACGTAAAGCGTAAATAAGTAAGTAAATGCGCGCGAGAAAGTAAATGAAGCAGACATGGATCCTAGTATGGCCCATAACCTAGAAGATTTAATCTCCTTCGGTTTTGTCTTGTTTCGCCTTTTGGTTCGTCTTAGATCGCCATCATTGAACCTCCATTGATTTCTCCCACTCACCTTTGGATTCTATCCTCGAGTTTCTTCAATGGACTCATAGACCCTAAACTCTAATTACAAGACTCTAACGATTCGCAGATCGTATAAACTTGAAATTAAAATTAATTACAAATTATGCACCCATCCGTGCTTAAAACAAGAATAAAGAAACAAATCTATGGCCACACTAGTTTCCCGCATTCACATCACATGCATTCATATAATATATCAAGGCTAAGAATTATATATGCATGATAATCCGGGAGTTACTTTTGTCGACATCCCATGTCACATTACGGACCTTAAGTCTAAATTCGAAGAATTCGAGTAATGGTGCGTTCCGGTTTTATCTTTTATGATTTCTAAAATCAACTTTAAGAAAAACTCCGTTTTGGGTTTTGTAAGCTCGGCCGGGTCAATTTCAAAAAAATTGGTTTGACCGAGATGCGTCTCGGGCTCGACTGAGGTCGAGGAACCTATGGCCGCAGCTAGGTGCATCTCGGATGCGACTGAGATGCATGTGGATTCACTAGACGCACCCTGTCGCGTCTGGTTGGAGCTTTCAGCCATCTCGGATGGGATCCGAGACGTGCTCAGACTATCCGAGTAACCAGTCGCGTCCTGTTGCGTCTGGTGCTGTCTCGTGCATCTCAGACCCAGTTCGAGATGCTCTCGGGACGCGTCCTAAGCTATTCCGCATGTCTCGTGCATCTGGTGGAAGCTACCCAGACGTCTCGGATCACATCCGAGACGTGCTCGGGCTTCCCGAGCCACCAGACGCATCTGGTGCTGTCTCGAGCATCTCGTCCCAGCCGAGACGCTCTAGGGCTACTAGGACGCGTCCTTGTGGTCGCATGTGTCTCGGTCTTAGGCTGAGACACACCCGAGATGTCTGGGGCGCGCCCTCATCTCGAGTCAACTAGTCGCATATGTCCCGGCCTAGCCGAGAAATACCCAGGATGTCTGAGGCGCGTCCCAGACACGCCCTCATCCCGGGCCAGCAGACGCAACCGACTCGGACATGCAGTCTGAGTCGGTCTAGGTCTTCTGACCGAGACGCGTCTGCTGGTGCTGCTGGTTGAGACGCGTCTTCTGGACGCGTCCTGGCCAGCATGGACATGCAGCCCAATTTTAGCAACTTCTATTTTTTTTTTTTGATTTGCTTCTAAAGCTTCAATTCCCAAATTTTAGAAACTTCTAAAACCAAATTGTTTTGTTCTTGAGAGAATTCATAATTCATGAAGATCAAAACTTTTTGAAAACACTTTTCAAAACAAAAAATCAATCAAATTGAATTTTTTGAAACACTTTCAATCATCAATTTTGATTTTCAATTTGAAAACTCATTGAATCCCATTCAATATAAACAAATTGTAAGTTTAAAACACTTTTAAACTCAACTATCAAGCTAATCAAACATGAATTAGTTCGATTCTTATAAAAAATTAGTTATTTGCAAGAGGCTCTGACGCCACTGTTGGGTTATGGTGGTGTCTACTAATGTCGTGTAAGCGGAATCTAAGACATCTCTTGTCTTGACATTAGTACGTCCGAAGATCATCATGCATAAACTAATAGTTAAACTAATAAGGAAATATATGATTACCTTAATCGCTATTTTCCCTCGAACCTTTCCAATCGCTAAAGAAGACCAAGAACTCCAATTGTCGCTCCTCTACTTGGGACAACGAACGGTGTATTTAATCTCCCTCCTTGAAAGCTCGCTAGCGCTCCAATGGTGGTTTGATAAGAAGAACACCTTCTTCTTGTTTGACTAGTTGATAGTTTGAGAATTAGCTCGCTTTCTCTACTTGATGTGGTAGAGTAAGAAAGCTTAGAGAGAAATTTCACACCTTATTCTCTGCCCTAAGAGTCTTTATATAGAACCCTAATAACAATCCACCTCCAATTAGGTTTCCTAAAAGACCCTTTAGAATAAGATTTAAGGAAATTGCCAAAAATAACAACTAGTTGATATTTTCTCAATTCCTTGAGGAGGTGACGTCCAAACCCAGCCAAAATTGGCATATTTTATGTACCTAACATGAGGAACCAACCCAAAAATCAGCCCAATCCGAGCCCTAAAAGTGCTCGAATCGGTTTAGGCCCAAAACCCTATTTTCGGGCCTTTTTGCTATCGTTGCCTAAATTCTCTTTAGGCCTATGAGATATGTTTATGGGAAACTCCCATGGTTATATCTCACTCCCACTAATCATATCATCCGATTAGATACCCATTCTTATGTGTAACCCGATGTAGGATCCGATCGAAGTTAGCCGCGAATTACTTCGTAATTCGACGATCGTAGTTGGTTTCTAGCTAAACACTACGACCCCTAAATCAATCGGACTTGATGATCTTCTTCATCAATTGTCCTTGCCGACAAGTTGCTCGCATTGCAACCTTGGTTGAAGGACATCTCCTTCAGTAAAGAACATGAATTATCTCTGCCTGCTTAAGTGGTATGATAATACTCAAAGTCTCAAACCAATTTTGAAATTTGGTATGTGTTTGACCTATGGGACTTTGATCACTGAATTCTCCAATAATTTTCTTGACAAGCGTGTGAAGGAGTTGAAGGAGATGTCCTTCGATCAAGGTGACAATGCAAACAATTTGTCGGATAGGATAATTGATGTGGAAGATCATCAAGTCCGATTGATTTAGGGATCGTAGAGTTGTAGCTAGAGACCAACTACGATCGTCGAATTACGAAATAATTCGCGGCTAACTTCGATCGGATCCTACAATGGGTTACACATATGAGTGACAAATTGATCTAGGATATGACTAGTGGGAGTGAGATATAATCATGGGAGTGTCCCATAAACATATCTCATAGGCCTAAAAAGGAATTAGGCAAAGATAGTACAAAAAGGCCCAAAACAGGGTTTTTGGGCCTAGACCGGTTCAGGTACTTCTCGGATTGGGCTGAATTTTGGAGGGTTAGTTGCTGATATAATAATCATTATATCTGCCAATTTTCGTGGTGTTTGGACACCTCCTCCTTAGGGAATTGAGAAAATATCAATAGTTGCTATTTTCGACTATTTCCCTAAATCTTATTCTAAAGGGTGTTTTAGGAAACCTAAAAGGAGGTGGATTCTTATTAGGGTTCTATATAAACACTCTTAGGACAGAGAATAAGGTGTGGAATTTCTCTCTAAGCTTTCTTACTCTACCACATCAAGTAGAGAGGAGAAAGTGAGCTAATTCCCATTACTATCTATCTAGTCAAAGAAGAAGGTGTTCTTCTTTCCAACCACCATTGGTGTGCTAGCTAATACAACAACGTGGGAGATCAAATTGATTGCTCGTGTCCCAAGTAGAGGAGCTACACTTGAAGCTCTTGGTCTTCTTCAATCAATTCAACTAGTTCGAGGGAAAAGCGATTAAGGTAATCTAGTATCTCCATTAGTTTAATTACTAGTTTTGCATGTGATCCTGGGGATACTAGTGTAGACATTAGATGTCTTATTTCCGCTATAAACACTAGTATAGGGGTTTAAATCCCTACAGTGGCGTCAGAGCCTCTTGCAATGAACTAGTTTTTGCTAAGAATCAAACTAGTTCATATTGGATATGATTGATAGTTTAATAAATTGAGTTTATAAAAGTATTTTAAAAGTGTTTTAAAATTATTTAAACTCACAATTTGATATTATTGAATGGGATTCAATGAATTTCAAATTGAGAATCAAATTGATGATTGAAAGTGTTTTAAAAACTCAATTTGATTGAATTTCAGACTAATCCATGCTTGATTAAGTTGATAGTTATGTTTAAAAGAGTTTTAAACATAAGAATTTGATTGGTTTTGAATTGGATTCAAAGATTTTTCAAATTGATTTCAAAATTGTTATTTGAAAAGTTTCAAAAACCTAGATTTTGATCCAAAATTGGTTTGATTAAGAGTTGTTTTTAAGTTTTGGAAACTTTTGAAAAACAAAATTTGGAATTTTAGAAGTGTTCTAAAAGGAGTTGTTTTGAGTTTAGGAAACTCCCAAAACAAATTTGGAAAATTTTAAAAGTTTCTAAAAGTTTGAAAAATTTTAGAAGTGTTCTAAAAGGAATTTCAAAATTTTAGAAAAGTTTTAAAATTGGAAATTAGCAACTTAGAGTTGCATAAGAAAAAAAAAAGGTAGAAAC
The DNA here is from genome assembly GCF_041429995.1 of Eschscholzia californica. Lineage (NCBI taxonomy): Eukaryota > Viridiplantae > Streptophyta > Magnoliopsida > Ranunculales > Papaveraceae > Eschscholzia > Eschscholzia californica. Next base: position 44,400,274 of record NW_028238198.1, read on the forward strand.
TTGAAGTTTTAGAAACTTCAAGGTTACTGTCCTGGTCAGGCCAAGACGCGACCAGGACGCGTCCAAGGCCGCGACCAAGACGCGTCTGGGACGTGTCCAAGGCCGCGACCAGGACGCGTCTGGGACGCGTCCAGTAGCTACCACCAGACGCGTCTTGGAAACGCGTCTGAGGTTCTGGGTGTCTTGGACTAGTCCGAGACACCTAGTGCTGGTCCGGTCCAGCACCAGACACGTCTAGGACGCGTCTGGTACATGGACTAGCGTCCTGGCTCCGGCCAGGACGAGACCAGGCCTTAATAGGCCTCGGTCAGGACATGCCGGCCCTATGGGCCGTGCTATGTCCGGACCTTGTCCGAGCCCTTTTGTGGGCTTGGGCCGGGACTTGTCTAGAACTTGTCCCGGGCTTTTTCGAGGCTTTTCGGACCACGAAAAGGGACCATCATTCGAGTGAGAGTTTTTGCCAAAATTTCTTCCGATTCCAACCAAATAATTCCAAAATCAATCCGGGCCATCCAGAAGGCCAAGACGGATTTCTCTTTAAATTGATTTATGAAATCATTAAGAATCGAACCAATATTTTTCCCGAAATTGACCCGGGCTTTCTCGAGCCCAAAACGGAGTTTTTCTTAAAGTTGATTTTAGAAATCATAAAAGATAAAATCGGAACGCACCATTAGTTGAATTCTTCGAATTTAGACTTAAGGTCCGTAATGTGACATGTGATGTCAACAAAGGTATCTCCCAAGATAATCATGCATATATAGTTCTTAGCCTTGATATATTATATGATTGCATGTGATGTGAATGCGGGAAACTAGTATGGCCATAGATTTATTTCTTTATTCTTGTTTTAAGCACGGATGGGTGCATGCTTTGTAATTAATTTTAATTTCAAGTTTATACGATCTGCGAATCGTTAGAGTCTTGTAATTAGAGTTTAAGGGTCTATAAGTCCATTGAAGAAACTCGAGGATGAAATCCAAAGGCGAGTGGGAGAAATCAATGGAGGTTCAAAGATGGCGATCTAAGACGAACCGAAAGGCGAAACAAGAAGAAAACCAAAGGAGATTAGATCTTCTAGGTTAGGGGCCATACTAGGATCCATGTCTGCTTGATTTACTTTCTCGCGCGCATTTACTTACTTTTTACGCTTTATGTCGTGGATGTTAGTTAGGCTAAATAGTTCACTATAACAAACGCCAGACTAGCGTAAAAGTTCCCAAAACGTAATCTTGAGTAATCGCCTATCCAGATTAAGACACTCGTTGCGCCCTTGTTCGAGGAAGGTGGGTCGGCCTTCGCAGAGTACCTCCTCTACCTTGGGACAATGCGGGTAGGTCTATAGAAGAGGCCTACACGTCTAAATGGTTCTACTCAACGAGATCAGCAAGAGAGTCTTGGATACTCGAGGCAAAAGGATAGATTAGTCATTCATTAATGAAATCTATCAACCAAGAGTCATAAGGTATGATCAGTGAAGTAGTTCACTCGCCCGGAACGACGGAGTCAAAGGGTAGGGCCTTCGTCCGCTTTACTCCGAAGAACTGGGGTCTTGGAATCACTTATTCAATCGGGGACGATTTTTATTGAATAATGTGGGAAAACTAAGTTTTTCAAAAACGATAACGAGTTTTAAAACTTTGCCATTTCTTTATGTAGAATTAAGATGACACAAACGATTTCAACATTGAATCACACCTAAGGGAGGTGCTGATCCACTTCCTAGAATGGAAGAATGAATCCGAGAATAGTTCTCAGATTCAAAAGGAAAGCTTACTAGAATACCCAATCCCAATGTTGACTCATACCGAAGAAGGTCAAAAGCCATTTGCAAGCAATCTTATAACATTCTCTTTGGAAGAGTAATGGATGCTAGCATAACCATTAAGACAAACTAAGGAAGAAATTCCTACATAAGTCATAAATGGAGAGGTACGAGACCTCCAAGGCAATCTGAAAGTCATCCTAATGGAAGACAACAGAATACATCTATCACCCAATTCAATATCGATTGAACAAAGATTGATAAAGACCTTAGATGAGTCACTCAGGTTGTTACAAACAAACTGAGCAGAACATACAGGAATATCCAGTCTAAGAAAGGTTCTTGAGATTTGGTACAAAGAATCTAAGAAAGAGATCTTAAGATTCAAAAGGGCAAAAGGATCAGTCAAGTGAGACAAACATTTGATCAAAGAAAAGCAGTTGCCGAGTACATGATCAAGAGTATTCCTCATTACAGTGAATGTTTCTAAAACAATGGCTAGACCATTTAAAAGGAAACTACCTTTAGCACCTGGAGGACAAAAGGAATGGAATTATGTATTCCGGTTCCGTATCCTTGCTAACAAAGTTAAAAACAAGTATCGTAAAATTCCTTCATCAGGTATTTAAGACCAGATGAGCGGCTCAGTGGGAGCTTAAAGGAATTACATACTTGACTAAAAGAAGTAAAGATCCAAGAGGGAGCAGAAGCAGTAATGCTAGGGATGCTGAAAGGGATCAAAGTCTTCTTTTAGACACTGATCTAGCTTAGAACTTAATAGTGATTATTTTGTTCTTCTATAAACATATGATGTTTTAAACCAGTGGTAAAATTAACTGAAGGTTAACATTGATAATGGCTAAAATCAAGAGATTCAAACTCATTAAACTTCAACATTGTCAATTAGGTCTTAAGGACTGAATTGACAAAGTCACCCTTTTCAAAAGGCATAGAGACTGGTAATCTATTAGGACTCATACAGTGTTATGCAGACCTATAAGTTTACTTGCAGAAGCTAACGAGAGAAACTTCAAATACGTACTCTGACAACTTCATGAAGTATGGAAACGTACAAATCATAAAGTATAAGTCGGAATGTTTGAAAGGTTCAAACAAAGTACAAACCGAAGTAAAAGAATCATTTTGACAAGAGAGTTTAAGTCATCCGATTAGATTGGAGTGATAAAAACTTGAGTCAAATACTAAATAACCATCAAAGGAGTTGAGAAAACGTTTCCCAACTCGCTCCATGGAACACATCTGAGGGATGGTGGATTCAGTGGGAGTAATCGAACATTGCTATGCATAATTCGATCAAAGATGGGTTTAAGCCAGTCTTCCGAATATTTTGGGACATATTCTATAAACGATTGTTTTCACACTTACCAAAGTCCGTCTAACAGCTAAGCTTGTAAAAGCATTACAAAATTAGCTAAAGTCTGATGCAATTTCTTTAGAAGAAATTTGGGATTTTTCCACATGCAATCAAGAGAACAAAGTGTTTGTTGCTCATGATAGTATTCTCCTAATAATTAACACACCTAGTAGTCTGGGAGAAAAGCACTAATTATTACAAGAATAAGTGGGAGAAAAGTACAAGTCGATTTAATTCGATCATGAGAAAAATCATGAAGAGTCATGAAGAACAATCATGAAAACTTATACAAGACGATTAAATTCGACCAAGAGCAACAAACTGCGGCTCCTCGGAAAAGGAAAGGTTAAAGATATGATCTTGTAAACCCACCGCACAAAAGCGAATGTCATTCGCAGGAGAACTCTCAAAGCGAGTGAAAGTGTCTCTAAAGGAATATCTCAAAGTAGTTGAGAAAATTCCAAATTGTTGTTCAAAAGCCCTGAAAGGTCAAAATAAAATCTTAAAGACTCAGAAAATAAAGGTTATTTCTGAAGAGATAAAAGACCTGCGCAGAAACGGAAACTGACTCTAGATTTTGGCTAGAAGACAAAATCATCGTGGAATCCATATCTCGTCAAGACATGAAGCTTGATAATTTAAGTCAACAGAAGACCTAAATTGGTTTTCCAAAGTAGAAAACTGAGAAGGATGGAAACATTCATGTTTCCCGAAACTAGACAAGAAGAATAAGATTCTTCCAATCAAGTTATGTCCATAAGCATGCTTCAGAAATCTATCGACGGATTAAAAGCACGCAAGAGTTAGAATCTTCGATTCAAAAAGGCAATCAAAGAGTTTGATTCCCGAGGAATGAAGAAAATCTTGAATCACGAGTTTCAAGAAGGTAAGTGGGAGAAACAAACCTTCCGGGTCAGTATGCTGAGTACATACAAAAGATTGAGTACGACATAAGATGTTGTGTAACAGTGAACACACTGACTCAATAAAAGGACCACGCACAAGGATGAAATGCCATTTTGGGCATCTGAAGATCTATAAGCATAGATCAAAAGGATGATAGGATTAGAGAGACTCAGTACGCTGAGATGCTTGAGATCCGAAACAGAAAAACTAAGACTCGGAAAGTCTAAAAGAATTTCGACCCAAAAACTCATGACAGAGGGCGTTGCAAAACTCGGAGTCTGAAAAGACACCGATGAGCTAGCACGCATGAGAGAGACATTTATGTTCGAAAACATAAAGTCAATCATGTTGGACATGAATAGCATTTAGATATCCAAATTCGGATTAGATATCCGAAGACACTACTTTGAATATCCTAGAAGGCTAAAGGATAAAATAGTACAAAAGTTGAACATGTCATCGTAGCAAACTTCCAGACATGGAAGGAAAGTAGGCTAAAAGTGTTTTAAGCCGGGAACTGTTGCAAATACTACACAAAGAATTAAAGGCCTTAACTCTAGTAAAGATTACTAGACATTATCAAGGTTGAAGATAGCAATCTTCAAATTAATTGATAATAAGCAAAGTTTAAAACCGACTACCACGGTAGTCAAACTAAACTGTCACCTAAGACATAGTATGAGATTCATACACAGTCTAAGGCATGAGGTATAATTTTAAACCTCGACAAGTAAAACTGAGTGGGTAAAAGGAGTTTTACGGAAGAGGCTCAAATTTACAACTCTCGTTATAAGAAATAATAGAGTTATTTCACAAGTCGTCTAAATTTGGTTTAGTGTTTAAACGACAGTCCATTGATGATAAAACATTCCGAATAGGTTTGTCAGATACGTGATCTGATGAATGAAACCCTATTAAGTGAACTTGGAATATTTATTATCAAATCCCTGGTCCAGGTCATTGCATGGACAACAATGACTCACGAAGACTAGTACGGGAGTCGATGGGATAACGCAGTTTCATGGGCTATAGGAATAGTATATTCTATTCGACTACGTGGGTGTGTAAAAGGTTTATACACTGGATAACCCTCAAATGAGAAGTACATCACTCGTGATGAACGTCAATACTTCTCATAAAGACAATTGGAGAGATTCCTCAAAACATGAGTGCTCCACTCATCTTATGAAAGGAATGTCCGACTTTGGTTCCGTCAAACGCCGCGCCGTAAAAGGAGGTTATAAAGACGGATACTGGGAAGGACAGGATAGACATGAAGTTAAGTGGGAGCGCAAGAATGGATTGTGTCACCCTAATCACATTAGGTACAAAGTGTCTCAAGCCCACTTGATGAGTAGCAACTGAAAATGCGTGGCCGCGCTCAAACGGATTAAAAGTTAATCGTTTGTCTTTTACAGTTGTACTCGGATATCAAGAAAGTTTGAATGAAGTGACGTATCAGATGGGATACTAAATTGACACGGGAATCGAGGCATTGCACTTGTTCTAAGTCCAAGTGGGAGTCTGAAGGAGTTGAAGGAGATGTCTGATGTGGCGTGAAAATGTCACATTTAGGTCACTTAACTTTGATGAGTTAGTTCTTTTAGAGTTTTATTTCTAATTATTTATGTGTTTTTATTGCTAGGTAGTTTATTTGGGGTTTGGCGTGTAATTCGGAATAAAGAGAGCGAATTATCACATTTTCATCTTATGCGGCAAAAGGGAAGAAAAGAGCACCAGGGGTATTTTGGTCATTTTGGTCAATATCAGAAGTGAAACAACAAGTGAGGTCAATGACGAGTCTGACGGTGAAAACGGAAGTCGATTCGGAGTTCGGACGGAAAAGTTGTGAATGAAAGAAGCCGAGGTTCGGTCTTGAAACAAGGATTCTATGAAGGCACCCCCTTGGTTCTAAATGTAGAGACAAGATGAAGGCACTCCCTTGCTTTAGAAAGAAGCCCAACCCAAGAGCCCAAAGAGGAAGAGAAGAATAGAGATTCTATGGGCACTCTTTTTGGTCCAAGTCAAGACTTGACTAAGTCTAGGGTTTTTTATTCAAGTGAGAACTATTCATCATCTTCTTCACCAAGCAACAACCAAGAAGTAAGAGAGAGAAAAGGGCTAGGGTTCTTGGGGTGTTTTTGAAGTTTTCTAGGGTTTGGTAGTGAGAGAAAGAGAGAAGAAGGAGAAGGAGGAGTGCCGGCCAAAGCAAGGCCGGCCAAGCTCAAGGCCGGCCGAGCCTTGGCCGGCAGCAGCTCGGGCTGCACGGCAGCAGCTCGAGCTGCTCGGGAGAAGGTGCAAAGCAGCACGGCAGGGCAGCAATAGTGCACGAGCAGCAGCTTACACGGGAACAGCCATGGACGCGCACAGCTGCTGGCTCGGCCGGGACACACAGCAGCTGTTCCGGTTGCTCACCAGCTCGGGACGCGATTTTCATGCACGGGACAGCAACAGGGACGCGTACGGGAGCTGCTAGGACGGCCGCAACTTGCTGGGAACGGCTCGGAACAGTAGCTTCTTGCCGGGACAGCAGCTTCTTGCCGGATAACCTAGGGTTTTGGCCGGAATCTTCATCTCTTTAGCCGGTTTTTCTTGTGTATTCCGGCAACCTTCTTGATCCGAAACCATGGGGCTTTTACTTCTCGTGTCCTTGGCTAGCTTCCCATGTGATTTGATTTGATTTTGGACAAGAAATTTCTAGAGGGAGAAAACTAAGGTTAGCTTTAATGGAGGTTGTGTTCAAAATGAAGAAGATGATGGTGGTCGCTATGGGGAACCCAGAATTTGCTAAGGGGAGATCGGCTGCACCTTAAAGACTCATATTTTCCGACGATCTTAGCCTCGAACCACATCGAAAAAGGGGGATTCTCTCATCATTTTCTTTCCATTTCTTATTCAATCACCATGTTAGCTAACTTTAGTGTGTCGATTATATGAGATGGAATGTGATGAATTTGTGATTATCTATGTGATGATTTAATGTTTTGATAATAAATTGATGTTCTCTTATTTTGATTACTTGTTTCAATCGTTTTTCATGTGTCTTATCAAGTACTTCGCATAGTTAATCGATTAGGCAAAGTGATCGATATCGATCGTAGTCTAGATCCAAATTTCATGTGTCTTGTCATGCACTTCACATAGTTAGGCAGCTAGACGACATTTTCGATGATTCGGTTTGAATTGTTTGGGAAGTTTGTTTGACTAAGTATTATCTCGACATACGTAGTGCTTATGAACATCCACCGTAGGAATCGAGACTAGGTTTGTATCAATATATTCGATTGGACCGTAAATAGTTGTAGGTTCACCACAACGGATTCCCGGACCTCGACACTTCTCTCACTTATTTGTTGCCTCCCTACTCTTGTTCGTTCAACTTCTCTCTCGAATCTCTCTCGCCCTCTCACATTGTTATTTTAGTTTGTTTTACTTCCTTTATTCTCTTAGTGCTTATTCGTTAAAAACCCCCATTTATCCTTGTTTTTCTTCTTTTTAGTCTAAGTTAGCCCTTAATATCTAGACAGAGGGATAAGACCCTTCGATATCCACACTACCTTCCTATCCTTGGATCGATCCCGGCTTTGCCGGATTACTACTTGATACCTACCCGAAAAGGTTGCACACCCAAGCGGAGGTATCAAGTAGTAATCCGGCAAAGCCGGGATCGATCCAAGGATAGGAATGTAGTTTGGATATCGAATGGTCTTATTCGTCGGTTCAGATATCAAAGACTTACTTAGACAAAAGCGAAAGTAAATGAAGATAATGAAAGGTTTTTAAACGAATAAGCACTAAGAGAATAAAGGAAGTAAAACAAACTAAAATAACAATGTGAGAGGGCGAGAGAGATTTGAGAGAGAAGTTGAACGAACAAGAGTAGGGAGGCAACAAATAAGTGAGAGAAGTGTCGAGGTCCGGGAATCCGTTGTGGTGAACCTACAACTATTTACGGTCCAATCGAATATATTGATACAAACCTAGTCTCGATTCCTACGGTGGATGTTCATAAGCACTACGTATGTCCGGAGATAATACTTAGTCAAACAAACTTCCCAAACAATTAAAACCGAATCATCGAAAATGTCGTCTAGCCGCCTAACTATGTGAAGTGCATGACAAGACACATGAAATTTAGATCTAGACTACGATCGATATCGATCACTTTGCATAATCGATTAACTATGCGAAGTACTTGATAAGACACATGAAAAACGATTGAAACAAGTAATCAAAATAAGAGAACATCAATTTATTATCAAAACATTAAATCATCACATAGATAATCACAAATTCATCACATTCCATCTCATATAATCGACACACTAAAGTTAGCTAACATGGTGATTGAATAAGAAATGGAAAGAAAATGATGAGAGAATCCCCCTTTTTCGATGTGGTTCGAGGCTAAGATCGTCGGAAAATATGAGTCTTTAAGGTGCAGCCGATCTCCCCTTAGCAAATTTTGGGTTCCCCATAGCGACCACCATCATCTTCTTCATTTGGAACACAACCTCCATTAAAGCTAACCTTAGTTTTCTCCCTCTAGAAATTTCTTGTCCAAAATCAAATCAAATCACATGGGAAGCTAGCCAAGGACACGAGAAGTAAAAGCCCCATGGTTTCGGATCAAGAAGGTTGCCGGAATACACAAGAAAAACCGGCTAAAGAGATGAAGATTCCGGCCAAAACCCTAGGTTACCCGGCAAGAAGCTGCTGTCCCGGCAAGAAGCTATTGTTCCGAGCCGTTCCCAGCAAGTTACGGCCGTCCTAGCAGCTCCCGTACGCGTCCCTGTTGCTGTCCCGTGCATGAAAATCGCGTCCCGAGCTGGTGAGCAACCGGAACAGCTGCTGTGTGTCCCGACCGAGCCAGCAGCTGTGCGCGTCCATGGCTGTTCCCGTGTAAGCTGCTGCTCGTGCACTATTGCTGCCCTGCCGTGCTGCTTTGCACCTTCTCCCGAGCAGCTCGAGCTGCTACCGTGCAGCCCGAGCTGCTGCCGGCCTTGCTTTGGCCGGCACTCCTCCTTCTCCTTCTTCTGTCTTTCTCTCACTACCAAACCCTAAAAAACTTCAAAAACACCCCAAGAACCCTAGCCCTTTTCTCTCTCTTACTTCTTGGTTGTTGCTTGGTGAAGAAGATGATGAATAGTTCTCACTTGAATAAAAAACCCTAGACTTAGTCAAGTCTTGACTTGGACCAAAAAGAGTGCCCATAGAATCTCTATTCTTCTCTTCCTCTTTGAGCTCTTGGGTTGGGCTTCTTTCTAAAGCAAGGGAGTGCCTTCATCTTGTCTCTACATTTAGAACCAAGGGGGTGCCTTCATAGAATCCTTGTTTCAAGACCGAACCTCGGCTTCTTTCATTCACAACTTTTCCGTCCGAACTCCGAATCGACTTCCGTTTTCACCGTCAGACTCGTCATTGACCTCACTTGTTGTTTCACTTCTGATATTGACCAAAATGACCAAAATACCCCTGGTGCTCTTTTCTTCCCTTTTGCCGCATAAGATGAAAATGTGATAATTCGCTCTCTTTATTCCGAATTACACGCCAAACCCCAAATAAACTACCTAGCAATAAAAACACATAAATAATTAGAAATAAAACTCTAAAAGAACTAACTCATCAAAGTTAAGTGACCTAAATGTGGCATTTTCACGCCACATCAACATCCCCAAACTTAGAATTTTCTAGTCCTCGAGCAAACAAACAAAACAAGACAATAAAGTAAACCTAGCTCACTTTCGGAGGACTCCCGGTTGCATTTAGCGTATGCAACAAGCCTTTAAACCCTTAGGTTACCCCTAAAGGACGAGTTTTGTCTCGTGAGGGTTTCCAGTGAATACACCCACAAAGTTCTAGATTTCCAAGAGACATAAGGGTTCAACTATCGATGCAAATAAGGTGATGATCAACAAGTGAGAGACTTAAGTATGTCAAACATATGAACCAAACCAATAAACACAAAAGCATGCTAAGAGTCTCCTCACTAATAGTTTTATACTCACATGTAAGTATCCCATCATCATGAGTATCATCCAAGGCTAAAGTAACAAAACCTTGTTTCCTATCATAGCACATTTCGCCTCGACTTTAGCCTCATAGTCATACGCTCTTAAACATGAAATCACTCAAACTCGAATCGTAATGGTTCACTTTCAGGTGTGAGCATGGAATAAACTAAACTCAACACAACATAATTAAATGAGGATAATAAGTTATAAAACGAAATGATCTCTTAGGAATGGAAATAACCACTAACGGAATGGGGAAGCTCACTCACTCTTCTCACCCACTCTACCCTCTAATAATGCCTCCTAAAGGTCAACGGATACAAGTGATGGAATGGAAGATGATGAAATCCCGAGAATGTCGACGCCTTCAACGATAAAAGAACACTCAAACAACCTTTTAAACTTAACTTCTTGCATTGAATACTTTATTTTCATAACACTTACACAAACACAAAATAACACATAACCAAACTTTCTTTCTTTTTTTCTTTCTTTTTTCTTCTTTTCACTTTTCTCTTTTTCTTTTTTTTTTTCGATTTTTTTCGTTTTTTTTCCTTTTTCACTTTCTTTCCCTTTCTTTTCTTTTTTACACACATACCCAAACACCAAAACAAAAGTACAACTAGTATTCTCAACAAATCACCTTTACTTTCACATTTTGCTTTCACATCCTTTTTTTTTTTACTTTTCATGCCTTCATTCCCGAGAGTAGTAAGATGAATGGATGGTGGAGTGTCCGTTTTCCTAAAGTTGACACCATTATCGGGTTTCATGGACTACAAGAGTAAGGTTTATTCGCTATCCTGATGTCACTCCTAGTGGCTAAGGAAGTTGAGCTCATGAGATCGTCTAAGCTCTATTAAAAGTTGCGAAGTTGAGTAGCTCTTCATTCTACTCGGAGTTAGCGCGGAAGAGTACACTCAAAGGCAATAAAAAGGCTCAGATATCTCACATGGGTTTAAGTCTCCACTAATGACTATTTTAGGTCACTTAGAAGTGTTCCTTCTTCCTTAAGATGATACTCACATGATAGCACACAAACACTAAAGGACTCAACATTCATGAAAAGACTAAGAGCATGCATAAGATTTATCGAGAAAGAGCCATATGCATCAACATACTTAAGAATACCACTAGAATCATACCAAATCTACCCAAAAAAAAAAATTTCAAATTTGGTCAATTTGTTGAACCCTCTTGTCTTTTGAAATCTAAGGTCATGATGTCATGCGACTAAATGGTCGTATCCCCATCCCCAAACTTAAAACTAACATTGTCCTCAATGTACTAAGCATATACTCACCAAAAGATAAGAGGTACAATAAGTTAAAGAGAAGAGTGGAAGGATATTACCATAGCCGACGGAGATAAAAATTGATACTACCAAGACTTATGTATTCGAGTTCCAAGTTGATGATAAGCCCATCGCCATCCCCAAACTTGGAACGAACCACGTCCCAAAAGTATACAAAGTGAGAAACACTCCTAACACATCAATATATAACATAAGAATGAAGCATAAGCATGACAACATAAAAATGACCACTCACGCAGGATCACTCGATTGCATCGAACCATGCAATTAGTCATTGATTCTCTTGCTTTCACAAGAGCACGAGTTAGGTCTCGTGGAGGGTTTTCAGAGATGATACCCACAAACATCAAAGCCCATCTTAATCGGTTCAACAACCATAAAGCAAAAGACGAAAGATTTGGGGATCAACCCAAAGAAAAGATGTAACCGATAAGAACCGTCTCACAACAATGTAATGACATAGGTATATTAGTGAGGCGGCCACAAGGACGAGGTAATCCCCAAACTTGAATGACGAAAAGACAACAAAGTTTGGCATACTAATAGAGGGGGCATGCATTTCACCAAAATGATCTACAAAGGTCTCAGGAATCAAACTAGTCATGTTGTTATGGTCCTGAGCATTAATAGTATTGCCCCTTTGAACTACCGGTGCAAGCATATATATATCACAGGTAGGGAATAATTGTTGAGAGAATGAGGGTTTAGGTCTATCAACTGGTTTTGGCTCAGGTTTCGACTTAAAAGCCTCGTTATGTTCATCTCCTCTCTCGGAATTTGTAAGATCCTCGGGTATACATACCTTCATAGGGGTCTCCAAGTTAGATGCTTCATCTATTTCGAGGGTGGAACTAAACGTAACACATTTAACACTAGCACTAGGTGTATAACCCTCACCTATACCCTTGGAATTTGTTGGAGTTTGGGGTTGGGAAACCCTTTTCTCGATGTCTTTCAATTTTTCCTCCATCTCTTTAAGGGCGTGCAAGGTGTTTTGGCTAATCTGAGTTTCTGCCTCATAAAATGATTTCGAAACATTTTCAAGAGTCCTCTCATGATAAGACGCATAAGTGAAACCAACTAAGGGCTCTTGAAGATTCTCACAATCATTTGTAAAGGCATCACTCCTTGAACTTATGGGCTTCATATGAGTGTCCACGATATTTGTGCATCCTAGTGAGATATCTCGACAAGGAGAAATAGTAGGCTGAAGGAGTTGAAGGAGATGTCCTTCGACCAAGGTGACAATGCGAACAATTTGTCGGATAGGACAATTGATGTGGAAGATCATCAAGTCCGATTGATTTAGGGATCGTAGAGTTGTAGCTAGAGACCAACTACGATCGTCGAATTACGAAGTAATTCGCGGCTAACTTCGATCGGATCCTACAACGGGTTACACATAAGAGTAACAAATTGATCTAGTATATGACTAGTGGGAGTGAGATATAATCATGGGAGTGTCCCATAAACATATCTCATAGGCCTAAAAAGGAATTAGGCAAAGATAGTACAAAAAGGCCAAAAACAGGGTTTTTGGGCCTAGGCCGATTCGGGCACTTTTAGGGCTCGGATTGGGCTGATTTTTGGAGGGACGTTTCCTTATGTTATGAACATTAAATCTGCCAATTTTGGCTGGGTTTGGACGTCATATCCTTAGGGAATTGAGAAAATACCAATAGTTGCTATTTTCGACTATTTCCCTAAATCTTATTCTAAAGGGTGTTTTAGGAAACCTAAAAGGAGGTGGATTCTTATTAGGGTTCTATATAAACACTCTTAGGGCAGAGAATAAGGTGTGGAATTTCTCTCTAAGCTTTCTTACTCTACCACATCAAGTAGAGAGGAGAAAGTGAGCTAATTCCCATTAACTATCTATCTAGTCAAGAAGAAAGGAGTTCTTCTTCCAACCACCATTGGTGTGCTAGCTATACAACAAGGTGGGAGATCAAATTGATTGCTCGTGTCCCAAGTAGAGGAGCTACACTTGAAGCTCTTGGTCTTCTTATAAGCAATTGGAAAGGTTCGAGGGAAAACTAGCGAATAAGGTATTTATCTTTCTAGTTTTAATTAATGATTATCATAGGTTTATGCATGTGATCCTGGGAATACTAGTGTAGACATTAGATGTCTTAATTCCGCTATAAACACTAGTAGAAGGGTGTAAAACCCAATAGCATTCACCCGCTAGGTGTTCTCGACTTGCACAAATGCTACAGACACTATCAATCACCAAATCACAATCATGCATATCTATAAATTCTTTCCGAGCCATGTAGGCAATTTTATCTTCTACTTCCCCTATCTCCTTTAAAAAGCATATGCCTCCTTTTGAGTAACAGTTTCCTTCGGCTATATCTCCGTCACTCTTAACGGGTGTGTCCCAATCTTGGACTTTCTCCGCTAAGATGTCGAGATACTCCCAAGCCTCATTAGGACTTTTACTCATAAACTCTCCGTTGCACATCACTTCCACGAAGTGTTTCATTTTGGAGGTCAAGCCATCGTAAAAGAACCCGATGACCCTCCATATTTCATAGTTATGATGTGGACATGCGAGAAGGAGGTCTTTAAATCTCTCCCAACACCCAAAGAAGGTCTCCTCTTTGTGTTGCTCAAAATTCATAATTTCTCTTCTTAAGGTGTTGGTTCGATGGATTGGGAAAAACTTTTTCAAAAACACCCTAGTCATCTCATCCCAACTTCTTATAGTCCTAGGCCTTAGAGAATGAAACCATATCTTCGACTTTTCTTTTAATGAAAACGGAAATAATTTGAGCTTAGCGATTCCCTCAAGTTCTCCATTGATTGGGAGTATCGAGCAAATCTCATCGAACTCTCTCAAATGAAAATATGGATCTTCATTCTCTAGTTCATTCTCTAGGCCTCGAAATATAGGAAGTAATGGAATAATCTCAGGGTCTATGTCTAAATTACACTCATTACTCGGAAATATGATGCATGAAGGTATGCTAGCCATATTAGGTTCAAGGTAGTCTCTAAGACTTCTAAGTGGTCGATGAACCTCATACCCATCATTCCAACTATCATTCCCATAAACATCCATTGAAGCACAATTAAAGCAAAATGCAAGCAATCACAAGTGTTCAATTCAACTACTACTATCAATAATAGACAAGATGCAAATGCACTTAAGCCGCTCAAATAGGCAAAGGTTAGGGAACGATACTAGAGGTGGCGTTTGTTACCACAATTTGATCCTCTTCCCTTTTCTTGTCTCTTTATTTTTATCCCCAATCTTGTTTGCTTTCGTCCTTTAAAGCTCCTTGGATGAGTACCTTCGAGAAAACAAAAAGAATAAAAATAAACTAGGAAAAATGAACAAAGAAAACGTCTAAGTAAATAAGTAACACTAAACTAATGAACAAAAACGACAAACGATCTCCAAACTACTAGACCTATCCCCGGCAGCGGCGCCAAAAACTTGATGCACCCGAAAAGGTTGCACACCCAAGCGGAGGTATCAAGTAGTAATCCGGCAAAGCCGGGATCGATCCAAGGATAGGAATGTAGTTTGGATATCGAATGGTCTTATTCGTCGGTTCAGATATCAAAGACTTACTTAGACAAAAGCGAAAGTAAATGAAGATAATGAAAGGTTTTTAAACGAATAAGCACTAAGAGAATAAAGGAAGTAAAACAAACTAAAATAACAATGTGAGAGGGCGAGAGAGATTCGAGAGAGAAGTTGAACGAACAAGAGTAGGGAGGCAACAAATAAGTGAGAGAAGTGTCGAGGTCCGGGAATCCGTTGTGGTGAACCTACAACTATTTACGGTCCAATCGAATATATTGATACAAACCTAGTCTCGATTCCTACGGTGGATGTTCATAAGCACTACGTATGTCCGGAGATAATACTTAGTCAAACAAACTTCCCAAACAATTAAAACCGAATCATCGAAAATGTCGTCTAGCCGCCTAACTATGTGAAGTGCATGACAAGACACATGAAATTTAGATCTAGACTACGATCGATATCGATCACTTTGCATAATCGATTAACTATGCGAAGTACTTGATAAGACACATGAAAAACGATTGAAACAAGTAATCAAAATAAGAGAACATCAATTTATTATCAAAACATTAAATCATCACATAGATAATCACAAATTCATCACATTCCATCTCATATAATCGACACACTAAAGTTAACTAACATGGTGATTGAATAAGAAATGGAAAGAAAATGATGAGAGAATCCCCCTTTTTCGATGTGGTTCGAGGCTAAGATCGTCGGAAAATATGAGTCTTAAAGGTGCAGCCGATCTCCCCTTAGCAAATTTTGGGTTCCCCATAGCGACCACCATCATCTTCTTCATTTAGAACACAACCTCCATTAAAGCTAACCTTAGTTTTCTCCCTCTAGAAATTTCTTGTCCAAAATCAAATCAAATCATATGGGAAGCTAGCCAAGGACACGAGAAGTAAAAGCCCCATGGTTTCGGATCAAGAAGGTTGCCGGAATACACAAGAAAAACCGGCTAAAGAGATGAAGATTCCGGCCAAAACCCTAGGTTATCCGGCAAGAAGCTGCTGTCCCGGCAAGAAGCTGCTGTCCCGAGCCGTTCCCAGCAAGTTGCGGCCGTCCTAGCAGCTCCCGTACGCGTCCCTGTTGCTGTCCCGTGCATGAAAATCGTATCCCGAGCTGGTGAGCAACCGGAACAGCTGCTGTGTGTCCCGGCCGAGCCAGCAGCTGTGCGCGTCCATGGTTGTTCCCGTGTAAGCTGCTGCTCGTGCACTATTGCTGCCCTGCCGTGCTGCTTTGCACCTTCTCCCGAGCAGCTCGAGCCGCTGCCGTGCAGCCCGAGCTGCTGCCGGCCAAGGCTCGGCCGGCCTTGAGCTTGGCCGGTCTTGCTTTGGCCGGCACTCCTCCTTCTCCTTCTTCTCTCTTTCTCTCACTACCAAACCCTAGAAAACTTCAAAAACACCCCAAGAACCCTAGCCCTTTTCTCTCTCTTACTTCTTGGTTGTTGCTTGGTGAAGAAGATGATGAATAGTTCTCACTTGAATAAAAAACCCTAGACTTAGTCAAGTCTTGACTTGGACCAAAAAGAGTGCCCATAGAATCTCTATTCTTCTCTTCCTCTTTGGGCTCTTGGGTTGGGCTTCTTTCTAAAGCAAGGGAGTGCCTTCATCTTGTCTCTACATTTAGAACCAAGGGGGTGCCTTCATAGAATCCTTGTTTCAAGACCGAACCTCGGCTTCTTTCATTCACAACTTTTCCGTCCGAACTCCGAATCGACTTCCGTTTTCACCGTCAGACTCGTCATTGACCTCACTTGTTGTTTCACTTCTGATATTGACCAAAATGACCAAAATACCCCTGGTGCTCTTTTCTTCCCTTTTGCCGCATAAGATGAAAATGTGATAATTCGCTCTCTTTATTCCGAATTACACGCCAAACCCCAAATAAACTACCTAGCAATAAAAACACATAAATAATTAGAAATAAAACTCTAAAAGAACTAACTCATCAAAGTTAAGTGACCTAAATGTGGCATTTTCACGCCACATCAATGTCCTTCGACCAAGGTGACAATGCGAACAATTTGTCGGATAGGATAATTGATGTGGAAGATCATCAAGTCCGATTGATTTAGGGATCGTAGAGTTGTAGCTAGAGACCAACTACGATCGTCGAATTACGAAGTAATTCGGGGCTAACTTCGATCGGATCCTACAACGGGTTACACATAAGAGTGACAAATTGATCTAGGATATGACTAGTGGGAGTGAGATATAATCATGGGAGTGTCCCATAAACATATCTCATAGGCCTAAAAAGGAATTAGGCAAAGATAGTACAAAAAGGCCAAAAACAGGGTTTTTGGGCCTAGACCGGTTCGGGTACTTCTAGGACTCGGATTGGGCTGAATTTTGGAGGGTTAGTTTCTGATATAATAAACATTATATCTGCCAATTTTCGTGGTCTTTGGACACCTGCTCCTTAGGGAATTGAGAAAATATCAATAGTTGCTATTTTCGACTATTTCCCTAAATCTTATTCTAAAGGGTGTTTTAGGAAACCTAAAAGGAGGTGGATTCTTATTAGGGTTCTATATAAACACTCTTAGGGCAGAGAATAAGGTGTGGAATTTCTCTCTAAGCTTTCTTACTCTACCACATCAAGTAGAGAGGAGAAAGTGAGCTAATTCCCATTACTATCTATCTAGTCAAAGAAGAAGGTGTTCTTCTTTCCAACCACCATTGGTGTGCTAGCTATACAACAAGGTGGGAGATCAAATTGATTGCTCGTGTCCCAAGTAGAGGAGCTACACTTGAAGCTCTTGGTCTTCTTCAATCAATTCAACTAGTTCGAGGGAAAAGTGATTAAAGTAATCTACTATCTCCATTAGTTTAATTAGTAGTTTTGCATGTGATCCTGGGGATACTAGTGTAGACATTAGATGTCTTATTTCTGCTATAAACACTAGTATAGGGGTTTAAATCCCTACAGCGTGCAGTATTGGACAAAATGCATTGTTGTTTATCCTTCCTGAGAACAAAGAGGGCAAAAGGGAGAGATGTTTGCAAGAAACTGAGATAAATGATGATTAAGTGGGAGGATTCATTGTGCTAGTTTCCATATGAAAAGCATTATTCGTTAGTTAACTCTGAGTTTCCATAACTTTTTCCAATCGTTGAAAGTATGAGTTGTTGGTGTGTTAGATGTTGTGCTGGGTGAGTGCATTAGGTGCTTATAATAAGAGGAGACAATGTGTTTTCATGAGTTTGAAAGCTTCCATTTTTGCTTATCATGGTAGGAAGTTAGAGGAATGGTTTGGATTTTTGACCGGTTTCTGCATTGAACATGAGGGACAAGGTGTGAAGACCCCAAGTGTGGTCTGGTTTTATGAACTGTGAGACCATTTTAAAACCATGAGTATGATTTGGCAATCCTAATTGTTGCATTCCAGGAACCCAAATACCTGTCCAAATGTTGACAGAAGTACCATCACCTATGTCCCAATAAATTAAGTCATCTATTTTCTTTTTGTTCCCTTTGAGTGATTTTCCAGAGTTAAGAAGATTGAGCAGAGCTCTGACTCTGAGTAGAGGGGCACTTAGCTGTTATGACTTGAACCCAGGAAGTGTCTGGTTTGGTTCTAAAGATCCAATTCATCTTGCTTCCAAGGGTCAGGTTATCTTGTGTGATATTTCTGAATCTTAATCCCCCCTGAGATTTTGGTTTGCAGATTGATGTCCAACTTTTGTAGTAAGTCTTCTTCCTGCTGTGACATGTTTCCCGCCAAAATTCACTCTGCAGGGAAGTGATAACGTTTTTTGTCTTTGATGGGCATAAAAAGTTTCCTAAATAGGTCTACACCCGCAAGTGCACGGGTGTCAAGTTGTAATTTCCCGGTTAAACCGAGTCGATCCTCCGGGACTAAGTGAAACCTATTCTAAAACTTAGAATTAGTACGGTTTTGTTTTTGAAAATTGTTTTTGGTGATAGAAATAATAAAATACTAAAATGATTAACGAATATGAACTCAAATGGGGAGAGGACCTAGGATTTTAGAATCCACCACATAAAATCACCTTTATTACACATAGTTAACTAACTAGTTCTTTTTTCTATAACTCAAAATTCTTGATAATAAACTATCCGAATTTCGGAAGATGTTTTCGATAATCGGTTTTTATATCATAAAATGGTATTTGTCTTCTTTTGAAAAATATATTTCTAAACTACTATCTATCAATTAATAAGTATGAACCGTCAAATGATTTAACATAAGCACGATGCATCAAATCTAAATGTATAGATAGTGAAAAGATAACTGATTTAACAAATTAAAACAAATTAAACTTTATCGTTCAATCAAAAGAATTAGTCAATCAAGAATATGCTTAAAAGATCAAGAGTTGGTTTCATCATCAACCCTAGATAGAATGATAGCTAATCATAATACGAGATTGAAACAAATATGACAAATAAGAGAGGAAAAAGGAAGAACAACAAAACTTTGTCACTGATTTTCCTATGGCAGCCAACCGCTCCCCTGGAGAAAATAATTTTCCAGCGTTAATGGAAAATTATTTTCTAGCAAAACTTATTAACCAAACGTGGTCTTCTTCTCCACCAAGTTTCTTTCTCTATTTCTCTCCACTGTTTCTCTTTCTGTTTTCAATTCAATTTCAACTCAAAACACCAACCAATTGAAAGAAGAGATGTTATATAATATTAAAAGCTTGAAAATACAAACAACCTCTCTCTCTCTCTGTACAAACTTCTCTCTCTTTCTCCCTTTCTCTCACAAAAACAAAAGAAAACAGAGAAAGCAGAAGATGATAGAGTCTCTGGTTCTCTCTCTACTCTGATTTTTATATTTTGGTTGAGCTTTAGAGAGGCTCCTCCCAAGATCGAGATATTCCAAAAGTGAGAAGAGAAGAGGTATTTAACAGACCTCTCTCTCTCTCTCTAAAATTCGAATATCTTCAATATCCCCCTCTGTTTCTGTTTGTGATCTTCAAATCAATTAACCATATCTCTCTCTAAATATAATTCTTGAACCGAATCTTGGTCTCGGTTTCCAATCTTTTCCAATTATCAATCTCTCTCTAGAATATATCATCATAGAGAGAGAGAGACAACTGGCCAGCTATCAATCTCTCTATTAATAATATCATCTTCATGATTCCTCCTTTCTTTAAAAAATATCTCTTCAGTTCTCTGCTCTAAAGATTATGAATCAAATCCATCATCAGCTCTCTCAATCTTCTTTAATTAGTGCAACAATCTCTCTAAATAATCTCTTCATCTTTCCATTATTTTTCTTTCTTTCAAAAGATCTCTAATAATCTTTTCTTTCATGGGTGTAGAGAGAAGATACTGTAGTATATAATATCTATCTATCTATATATAATGGCTAAGTGTGGAGATGAGAGACAAAAACGGAAAGAAACCACCTACCAAATGTGTTGTCTCTTTTGTTGGAAATAAGAGTTGATATGGTGTTTCTCAAAGTAGCCAAATAATGTGCCAAAACAACTCATAAACACGGGATCAAATAAGAGTGAGTTTCAGCCGTTAGATTCCCTTGGACCCACTGTGATACAGTTGCGTGCAATTAAGAACTCCTGCAATCCCTCACGTACACCAGTGTACAACCGAAAACAGCCCACACCCCATCCGATGCATGCCATGTGTCATAATCTAGCTTATTTTTGCCAACATCTTTGACCTTCTCTAACTTTCTCATCGGGACTCCGATTTGCCTTCCGTTTTCGCCACTGAATTCGTTTTGAACTCTACTTTCCATCCAAGCAACAACATTGACCAAAATTACCATAATTTAGAAATGACCAAAATACACCCAACATCTCGATTTCATCCGTTTTTCACACTGGACACCGTAAAAGACACCTGAGAAAGAGAAATACACAATTCATCAGAGTAACTGCTCGAAATAGACTAACTAGCCCAAATTAAGAGATACAGATGGGACATTTTCATGTCTCATCAGTCTTGCATGGGAGATCAAAAATTGTCATTTGGTATCTAGGGGCAGCAGCCAGGAATGCTTTAATCAATTCACCCCTGCCAGCCTGAGAGAGGAGAACTCTTCTCCAGGTACTTAACTTTTTGTGAAGCTTGTCTAATGTGGGAAGGAAGGGTTTACCCAAGTAAGGTTATTTTATATACTCTTTAGAGAAGTTTTGTGACAATTTGTATTTTTTTGTGAATGAAGGCCATTGTCTTATTTATTAGCTACTTAAGCAAAAAAGTAATGTTGGCTAAATTTGCCGCCAACAAGCTTACAATGCAATTCGAAGTCTCACACGTCTCCATAGTTTGATTTAATTTAAGCTTAAAATTGAACTTTGTTAATGAATGAGCGACATTATTTGCTTCTCGAGGACAATAAATCTACTTGTTGAAGTTCTGCCAAATCATCTTTAATATCATTAATAATAGCTGAAATTCTCCATGGTGCGTTATTTGGGTGATCCAAACAAGTTTTTATGTTAGTTAAGGCATCTCCTTCAATGATGCATCCATATTCAGGAATTTGTTTCGCCATGTATACTGCCAACTCTGTTCCCCTAACTGCAACCTCCACTTGAAGCTACACAATTTCTCACATCAGCCATTACAAACTCTCATTTGCTATTCCGACATATAGCTGCCACCCTTGCTTCTCCATTCTCAAAAGTTGCATCACAATTTATTTTAAGTAAGTCTGACCTGGGAGGAGAGAAAAACCGTTCTTGTTATCTTGGTAAAGTATCTTCTTGTGTATCTCTACTTGTGTTATAACTCTAGTAGTCATGAAGCATTGTTTGAGCATCTCATATTATTCTGTAATTGTTCGGTTGTATTTTCTCAAATGTGCGTTTGTATGCTTATTCTATTTTCGTGATGTACCGATATCATATGATGTAATCATGATTTTAAGATATGATGCATGGTAATGTGCATTATATCTTTAGATTTTTTTTGTAGAAATATATTTAATTATGTTATGGGAATTATGTGGCTGCCCATAAACTATTACCTAATCGCTATGCTGTCAAGTAGTTGCCGATATGGGTTGCCTATAAACTATTATTAAGGAGCTATTAGGTTTTACATATTAGCTCATGTAATATCCTTAAAGATGAAGTAATGAGGTGCCTTCGTTGAGAGTACTCATAGCCACCTCAAGCATGCAAGTATGAGGTGCCTCTTATCAAGCTCATTACTCATACTAATGCATGCAATACGTGTAATCTCCATGTAACTCATTTTTGGGTATTTATACCTCGTTTATTGTAGTTATATGTATTAGAAAGAAAGCTTTTACTTGAAAGAATAAAGTGGCTTGGTGTTATTATAAAATACATTTTCTTATACTCTAGGTTTTATTTGTTACATCAATACCATATATTCGTAATACGTCATCAGCACGACGCTCTAACCAGTCGAGGAGATTTCATTCAACTCAAATAGGTTATCAAAATTTGCAGGTAATTCGTAAATTTTGAAGTTTAATATGTCAACTCTATCAAGTGTTGATTTTATAGCCCTTGAATTATCGGGAAAAAACTATATTACTTGGAAGCTTGAAATCGAAGCCCATCTAGAGGCCAAACAACCAGAGAAGAGAATTTGCGAGGGAAATAATGAACCTCTTTACAGAAGCTCAGCGGACCTGATTGTGATCCGCCATCATTTGTGTGAAGAACTTAAATCAGAATGTTTAAATAAAAAAGACCTGCTTGTATTATGAAATATTTACAGAAAAGATTTGGTCATTTAAAAAGAGTTATTTTACCAAAGACCCAAAATGACTGGATAAACCTACGACTGTAGGATTTTAAAATATTTTTGAATATAATTATGTATTAGTTAAGATAGCTACAAAATTGGGACATTGTGGCTATCCAGTTTCTGAAGAATAGATGTTAGAGAAAACGTTTTTCACTTTTCATATATCTAACATCAACTTACAAGAGCAGTACAGTACTATGACTTTTAAATGTCATTTTGATTTAATTTCTTGTCTACTTGTTGCGGAACAAAATACGGAAGTCATTATGAAAATCAAAAGGCTCGTCCAACGGGTTATACAGAAGTACCATTATGGACGAGGTGGTCGTGGAAACGATCACAACAGAAATAATAGAAGTGGTGGTTACCACTCTAGAGGGCGTGGTCGTGGTAACGATCACCAAATAGATACCAAAGATGACGACTACCAACTCTGGAGGGCGCAGACGTGGGGATAGTCAAAATTGAAATAACGGAGATGGTGGCTACCACTCTGGTGGGCGTGATCGTGGTTACAGTCGTGGTCGTTGAGGATGTTACAATAACTCGAATACTAGACCTCATCCATTTAGTCGACAAGACAAAGGAAAAAGGGTATTAAATGAACCATCTGAAACACAAACTAAGTCATGTTATATATGTGGCATGACAGGTCATTGGCAAAGGACCTGTAAAACTGCAAAACATCTGGTAGATCTTTACCAAGCGTCGTTACAGAAATCAACGAGCAATACATAAATAAACCAGATGGAGATAGGTGGTTCCTCCTATAACACTGGATTGGATGTGTTTGATTTTCTAGTTGATGAAGTGGAAATTCATCATACTGAATCCCAAACTGAATTATTTCCCCTTGATTACTCTGGTAATCTTGAAATTCCAGAAGATTGTGTCCCATAAGATGAAAGAGATATATACAATGGTAGTTTTGATCATTTATCTTCCACTGAATTTGACAAACTACTTGATGAAGAATTTGACAAAAATTTTGATCAAATTTAAATTTTCCCAGAATAGTGTTATATTTGTACATATTGTTTTGTTTCTTAAATAATGTAATATTATCATGTTCATATTAATATAAATATGTTATAATTATCTTATGTCTTATTTTTGTGTATATAAGGTATGGATTGCAAAAATACAATATCGAAAGATGATGAAGATATATGTATGGTTGAAAGCGGAACTACTAACTATATCTTTTGAAATAATAAGTATTTTGAGACCTTGAGGTTATACAAGGCTAATGCAATAACAATCGCTGGGTCATCTACTCTTATTGAGGGCTCTGGTAGAGCTACTATAATATTACCGCATGTTACAAAAATAACCATTGATGACGCATTGCTTTCAACCAAGTCATTGAAAAATTTATTAAGTTCAAAGACATTCATCAAAATGGTTACCACGTTGAGACTAGAGATGAAAATAGTGAAGAATATTCATATATTACTTCCAATGCTTCTGGCGAGAAACATGATTTAGAGAGACTGTCGACTCTTTCTTCTGGATTGTATCTTGTAATTAAGGATAAAAATGATTGAATCATATATTATCCTAAACCAGAAGTTTTACGACCCTAGTGTGGTGACACTTTGACATGATCGTTTAGGACATCCCGGTTCTAACGTGATGAGTTGAATAATCCAAAATTCTCAAGGACACCCATTACAGAACCAGAAGTTTCTAATAAGTACGACTATTACTTGTAAATCCTGCTCTCTGGGTAAATTGATTGTAAAACCATCTTTCACAAAAGTTCATAGAGAATCTCCTAAACTTTTGGAAAGGATTCAAGGAGATATTTATGGTCCTATTCACCCATCATGTGGACCATTTAGATATTTTATGGTATTAATTGATGCATCTACCAAATGGTCACACGTTAATCTTTAATCTACTCGTAATAATGCATTTGTATGGTCACTAGCTAAAATTATTAGATTACGTGCTCATTTTCCTATTAAAATGATACGTCTTGATGGGGCAGGTGAATTTACATCAAAGGCTTTTGATGCTTATTGTCAAGCAGTTGGTATTGATGTCGAACATCTTCTAACCTATGCTCATACCCAGAATGGTCTAGCAGAATTATTCATAAAACATCTACAACTAATTGCGAGACCAATGTTGATGAAAACTAAGTTGTTTGTTTCGGCATGGGGATCTGCAATGTTACATGCTGCAGCTTTGATCCGCCTTCGACCCATAGCGAATGATTATTCGTCGTTACAACATGTTTTGGGCCATCAACCAAATAGGAAAAATGACTCTTTAGGTACTAAAACATTTCATAATAACTCAAAAAGTCGGCATCTTTTAATAGGATTTTTTATTTAAAAGCCCAAAAAATTGGGTCAAATACCAAATTAGGCCCACCATAGATTAATAATTCATACAAACCCCATTTTTTTGAAAATAAACCAATAAAAAACCCAATTTCGGATCCCTAGGTGCATTTTCCCATCTCTAGAAACCCATTACTTTAGATAATCCCTATTCTACCCTTTATATATATAACCCAAATTTCCCTCATTATTTCCCTTTTAAGTCAGAGAATTTCTTTCCTTCTCAAAAAAATTTCTTTCCTTCCATTATATCCTTCCATCTTTTCTAGAAACACAAATACCTTCCCTCTCCCCACCGAAGCTGCTGTCCGGTTTGGCGAAATCTTAGTCGGAGTTGTTGTTCGGTTTGGGAAAGGTTTTGGACATCTTCTTCAATACACCTATCATCATGATCAACAACTTTGTTATCATCTTTATCATATTTTGATCATCTTCTTCTCCCTTAATCTTTAACTCATCTGCAACAACAACCAAGGTATGATCTTCTTCATCTTCTTCTTTAATCTTTTGTTGCAACAAATGTATTATTCATCATCCATCTTATTTATCTCTTTTCAAACTAGATTCTTCGAACTTTGATATAATCATTTTAGATCTATTTTTGACATATGTTTGTTCTTTAAACTTTGATATGTTTTTAGATATGTTCTTCCAACTTTGATATAAAATTTTTCAAAGAAAACAAAAGTACAACTTTAGATCTGTTTTTTAGTTTCTCTCTCTAGAAATTACGTTTTTAGCATATTTTGATATTTAACAAACAAATTTACTGATTTGTTAAGCATTTTAATATATGTCTTTAGAATGATTCTAATACAACGAGCAAACTTTAAAATGTTTTATTAATTTTTATAAATGTTACCACCAAAACTCAGATTTTTTTCACTTACGGAAATTGATTAGTGTTTTAATCATCTTAATTTTGATATAGAAACGATGTTGGTTCAGCGAGCAAACTCAAAAATGCTTTATTTATTTCGTCAATTTTATTGACATTTTTTTATTTTCTTCAAACATAACATCCGTTTTTTGGAAGAATTGCGTTCTAGGAACATTCACGTGTTTGTTTCACGCACTTATACGTTTGTTTTGAGCACAAGTGGTTATGTTTTGAGCACACATGTAAATGCTCAACGTAACCATTAAACACTATCTTTCTCTTTCTTTTTTTTATGTTTGCAACTTATCTTCAAAGATAACAAATACTATATATTTTGCATTTTTTTTTAATAATTTCTGGACATATTCCAGTTTGTTCTAAAAGTTTTTGACATTTTATTGCGCTACTATTCTCTGTTCATTCAATACTTTTTTATATGAGAAACCATATATGATTGTTCTGAGACCAACTACTATACTTTATAGCATTTCCGATACTAGCCTGGACAAGCATGCATATGTTTATTGCATTTTTTTTGCTATTTTGTGCATATTATTATTTGTTATCGAAACCACATTCTTTTTTGTTACTGATTGTTAACCACTTGCAGTCTCATTTAGAAAGGAAGTAGATAAAACAACTGACGATTCACGCGACGGGAACAAAAAATTTGTATCGGAATCTTGAAGTCCCAATTTAACTCACATATGTCAAATATGTTCAGGACGAGTGAAAGCTTTTGAACCAATATCCAGATTTGTTTGTAAATTTTTAGCTTGGTCTCGATGATGATTTTTTGTATGGAGACATTTTAGCTTTTGTAACTGGCACAAAAGATTTTATTATAAATACTTCAATTTATGTTGTTTATTTAACTCATTTATGGTTTCAACACTACCGTACTTGCTCAAAACATTAAATGAAATGCGACGCGAAAAACAGGTTAGTAGAAAAATTCTTGAAAATTCTTGAAAAGTTGAGCTTCAAATAACTACATCTAAAATTTAAATCATTATCTATCTAAAACCTAACTAGATGAAAAGTGGATCTAACATATGAACATAAATGGTGAAGAGGATTATGGTTTGAAGAACAAAGTTTGAAAAGAGAAAAATAGATAAGAAGATCTTCATTAATGGAGCAACATAATTTCAAAGTTCTAAGCAACATAATCTTTTAGCTTTAACAAGGTGAAAACCCATTACACAGTTTCTTGTTCTAATAAACCAAAAAAGTACAAACTTAGATCTACTTTTCGGTTTCTCTCTTTAGAAATTACGTTTTAGCATATGTTGATGTTTAACAGAAAAATTGTCAGGTGTTTTAAGCATTTTAGAATATGTTGTTTGTTAAGGGGTTTTGTTTCAAACATTTAGGGGTTTGTTGATGAGTTTTGGGTGTTTTACTTGGTAAAAAAGGTATTGTTATTCGTTAAGTATTTTGGTGGATTTTGGGGACATTTACATTTATGTTGAAGACATTTAGGATTCTGTTTCAAACATTTTGGGTACTGTTGGTAATTTTTGGGTGTTTTACTTGGTAAAAAAATCTTTTGTTCTTCGTTAAGCATTTTGAGAGTTTTTGGAGACATTTACAGTTATGTTGAAGACATAGGGGGTTTTGTTTTAAACATTTTGGGTTCTGTTTCAAACATTTATGGATTTGTTGAAAACATTTTGAGTTCTGTTTCAGACATTCAGGGAAATGTTGATGATTTTTAAGTGTAAACTTGGTAAAAAGCTTTTGTCTTCGTTTAGCATTTCGGGTGGTTTTGAAAACATTTACAGTTATGTTAAAGACATTTTGGGTTCTGTTTCAAATATTTATGATTTTGTTGTAGTTATTTTGGGTTTTGTCCCAGACATTCATGGGTTTGTTGATGAATTTTGGGTGTTTTACTGAGTAAATAAGTCTTTGTTCTTAGTTTAGCATTTTGGGGGGTTTTTGGAAACATTTTAAAATATGTTGAAGACATTTTGGGTTATGTTTCAGACATTCAGGGGAATGTTGATGATTGTTTAAGGTTTTACTTGGTAAAAAAAAAATTTTGTTATTCGTTTAACATTTTGGGGGTTTTTTGAAACATTTAAAGTTATGTTGAAAACATGTTGGGTTCTGATTTAAACATTTGCGATTTTGGTCCGGACATTTTGAAGAATGTCAACTACAATGTTGGACATGTTCATAGCATTTTATGATTAAGATAACAAAAAATTTGTTCTTCAAAATATATGAGATGCAGAGACAATAAACAGTTTGTCTCAGGAATTAAACAAAATATGAAGAAACAATCAATAATGTTATGAACATTCTTTAGGTGCATTTTTACATTGTTTGACACTCTTTTGGATGAATAAGAAATTTACAAAATAAGAGTTAGCCATGTAAGGATCCATTCACTAAACAACATGAGTAAGAAATGTTATGAACATTCTTCAGGTGCATTTTTACATTGTTTGACACTCTTTTGGATGAATAAGAAATTTACAAAATAAGAGTTAGCCATGTAAGGATCCATTCACTAAACAACATGAGTTAGAATGTTTGGAACAATATATAAAATTCATAGACAAAAAGAAGAAAATCTAAGACAAATAAGCAACATATGCAAACATTCTAATTCATGTTGGAGACATACGGAAGAATGACAACTACAATTGGGCGCGACACGATTCACAAACTAGCTTTTCTTATCATTATTTTGAGAAGTAGCAGGTGCTCTATCCGGTTCCATAGATGAAAATTCTGCAAGCGGAATGAACAAATGATTATATGCAGTAGGAATATAGGAAAATGTTCGAGACATTAAAGCGAATGTTATCAGCATTTCTAAAAATGTTTAAAAGTAGTGGAAAATGTCAAAGGCATACTCATTCAGAATGAATCCCGAATATGAAGAGCAAAAATATACATTAAACAATTGATAAATATGTTTCTAACAAAAGAGAAGGTGTTCTCATTATTGAAGAAGTGTCGGTATTTTGAACAACAAAGAATGCTTAACGAAGAACAATAGTTTTTTTACCAAGTAAAACAACAAAAAATCATCAACAAACCCCTGAATGTTTGAAACAAAATCCAAAATGTCTTCAACATAACTTTAAATTTTTCCCAAAACCCCTAAAATGCTTAACGAAGAACAAAAGTTTTTTTTACCAAGTAAAACACTAAAAAATCAACAACAAAACCCTAAATGTTTGAAACAGAATCTCAAATGTCTTCAACATAATTGTAAATGTCTCCAAAAACTCCCAAAATTCTTAACGAAGAACAATAAATTTTTTACCAAGTAGAACCCCCAAAAATCATCAACAGACCCCTAAATGTTTGAAACAAAACCCAAAATGTCTTCAACATAACTTTAAATTTTTCCCAAAACCCCCAAAATGCTTAACGGAGAACAAAAGTTTTTTTTACCAAGTACAACTACCCAAAATCAACAGACAAAACCCTAAATGTTTGAAACAGAATCCGAAATGTCTTCAACATAACTGTAAATGACTCCAAAACCCCCAAAATGCTTAAAGGAGAACAATAGTTTTTTACCAAGTAAACCACCCAATAATCATCAACAAACCCCTAAATGTTTGAAACAAAACCCAAAATGTTTTCAACATAACTTTAAATTTTTCCCAAAACCCCCAAAATGCTTAACGGAGAACAAAAGTTTTTTTTACCAAGTACAACACCCCAAAATCACCAACAAAACCCTAAATGTTTGAAACAGAATCCGAAATGTCTTCAACATAATTGTAAATGGCTCCAAAAACCCATAAAAATTGTTTAACAAAGAACAATAACTTTTTTACCAAGTAAAACACCAAAAAATCATCAATCAAACTCATAAATGTTTGAAACATGACCCAAAATGTCTTCAACATAACTTTAATTTTTTCCAAAACTCCTAAAATGCTTAACGAAGAACAAAAGTTTTTTTACCAAGTAAACACCCAAAAATCAACAACAAAACCCTAAATGTTTGAAACAGAATCCCCAATGTCTTCAACATAGCTGTAAATGTCTCAAAAACTCCCAAAATGCTTAACGAAGAACAATAGTTTTTTTTTTACCAAGTAAAACTCCCAAAATCATCAACAAACCCCTAAATGTGTGAAACAGAACCCCTTAACGAACAACATATTTCTAAAATGCTTAAAACACCTGACAATTTGTCTGTTAAACATGAAGATAGTGTTTAATAGTTACATTGAGCATTTACATGTGTGCTCAAAACATAACCACTTGTGTTCAAAAATAACAATTTATGTTGCAAGCACGTAATGTTATCTTTCCACAACATTGATTTATGTTCTGGGTTTGGACGAAAACGTAAAAAAACAGAAACAAATAAGAGAGAAGCAAGAAAGAAATATCAAAATGTGTACGAAAATATGTTCTAAATAAACCAGATATGTTAATCGCAAATAAGGAAGTGATGTAAAAAAAGAAATAAGATAAAGAAACTCCAAAAACAACTTCATTAATGGAGCTTCAAATAACTAGATCTAAAACTCAATTGTTTATCTCTCTAAAACCTCATAAGATAAATAATCCATGTTAATATAAAAAAAATGTTTCAAACACAGAGAAATCTGTTATGATATAATCCCCTTCTTTATGTAAAATCTCTTTAACATTAAGAGACAACATCAAAACCTATAGTTTTTCCCAAACAAAATCCTAATAATCTTCAACAGACCTTTCAACAATCAAAACCCTAATATTTCCCCTCTCACCTGAAACCAAAAATAGAAGATCTTAGATACCCTGAGTTTCTCTGGATTTCAGTCGAAATTGGTCGAGAGAGAAGATGGAGATTTAAGTTAAAAAACGATTTGCAGAGAGAGAGAAGATGGTTTTTGTAGAGAGAGATGGAAGATGGTTTTTGTAGAGAGAGAGAATGAGAATATGAAATGTCTTTTTTCAGCTTACTAAGAGTAAATGGGTTTTGAGTCTTGGGTTATTAATAACCCCAATCTGACTTAATGGGATGCCAAAGTTTTGGACGGGAAATTTGGGAGGATAGGATTGTCTCTTATTTGTGTAAATGAGGGTAATGTGGTACTTTTACAAAGTGGGTTTTTTTCTCATTAATATTTAAGATTGGGCCTCCTCCCTATTATCCCACATATTTTGGGCCTTAGAATTACGGGCCCCTCTTTATATTGGTTATTAGTTATCATAATTTTAGGCTTAATAATAGATTAGGGTTAAAATAATATTGAAAATTATTACTCGGGTCAAAATTTTAAAAGAAATTTATTAATATACCAATACTACCCTTTGGTAGAAGTTCAGTAGCTCTCTCTCTCTATAACTTAGCTCGACCAAATCCTAGAGAGTTCTCCATGGATGCCGATCGGAAGCTGAGAAGAAGATAATTTCTGTCTCAAAAACCAAAAAAATAGGTTTGTTTTCTTCTTCTCCTCCCGATCCTTCTTCTCCATCTCGATCCTTCTTCTTCTGAAGATTTGTTTCTTCCATTTCTGTTGATAATAAGAAGATGTACTTTTGAGGATAAAGTTAGAAAGGTGCACAATTTAGGGTTTGAAGCTGCTATTGTATATGATGATGTAGATGATGGTGCTTTGATTGGAATTATATTTCTATCCTTTCACAAATCTTAGGATAAGTTGATCTTATCTTTAAATGTTAATATTTAGTTCCAGAGCTTCCAGAAAATGCAAAAATAGAAGAAATTCATGATATTATTGAAGTAGTGAGAGAAAAGAATTTGACTACACACGTAGATTCAACTTTGTTGAACTTTATGTTTCTGGATTCTAGGGATTTTTTTGTTCTAATAGATAGTGTATTAGGGCTCAGATTGAACTTTGATTACTTAGAATTTGGAATGTTTGGGTTTTTGAGTGGTTGGATTAGGGCTCAGATTGGAGTTTTGAAGACTGAGGATTAGATTTAGATTTGTATGTTGTTAATGGGTTGGTTCGTTGCTATGGAGTTTGTGGGTATAGGAATGATGCTCGAATACTGTTCGAAGAAATGCCTTAAAGAAATTTGATTGTTTGGACCACTACTGTAAGTGGTTATGAACAAAATTTTGATTCAAATGAGGCGTTGGTATTGTTCCATCAAATTTTGATTCATTTTCTCATTACTTTATTTCATACCTCAAATCAATAAAGCAAATATGATAGATATGAGATAGCTTTTTTTCAATTAAGTATGTTCTTTTCTTTTTGTATTAGTGAATATAAGTAATTATTGTGTTCGCAAAAAAAAATTGGGTATATAATTCCACATCTCCTATGTCGAAATTCTGGAGCCGTGCCTTGATGGAACGATCTTGAATTCTACCTTCTGTAATTTGAAAACCTTTGCTCTTGAAGAAGAAATGAAGAGAGAAAAGTATTTTGCTAGTTTATATGGAGAGAAATTCTACCTTCTGGGTTTTTTTGTTGAAAAAAAAGTATTGAAAGTAGATCTTGTTAGAAAGCTAATGAAAATTCATTTCTAAATATATAATTTTTATAGAAATCCGACATCTCAAACAAAAGTTATATCGATTTAAAGTTTAAAGAAAGATAAAAGAATTTAGTTACACAAAATGACAAAAAGGGGTATTTTAGAATTTCCACACTTTTTGACCTGAATAATAATTTTCAATGTTTTGTGTTTTTTTACTCATTTTCAATATTATTTTGACCTTTCTAGAAATTACCCCCAACCAAATATTACACATTTACGTGTTTATGGTGTGCGGTGCGTATCCCTATTTCACCTCCAAAACGTACTAAATTTGGACCTCAGCGGCGACTTGGTATATATGTTGGTTTTGCGTCACCATCTATTATAAGATATCTCAAACCTATGACAGGTGATACTTTTACCGCACGGTTTGCGGATTGTCATTTTGATGAGACAATTTTCCTACCATTAGGGGGAGAAAATCCATCTACATCAAATACTAAACAAAATGATTTGTTTTGGCATACACAAAGTTTGTCTTATCTAGACCCTCGAACTAGTCAGTCGGAACTAGATGTACAGAGGATAATACATTTGCAAGACATTGCAAATAAACTACCGGATGTATTTAAGGACACAACAAGGGTAACAGAATCATATATACCTGCATCTAATGCTCGTGAACGAATCAATATTCTTGGAGGACCAGGTGAAAATGATACAGAAAATAAGTCGTCTAAGCACGCTAGAAGCGTGGCGACCAATTGGTTCCAAAGATACTATCTGATGTGACACGAAAATGTCACATTTGGAAAGCCTAACTTAGACTAATTAGTCTTTTTCGAGTGTTTTCAATAATATTTTATGTGTTTTCATGTTAGGTACTTATTTTGGAGTTAAGCGTGTGATTCGGAATAAAAAGAGTGAATTATCACTATCATTTCATGTGCAGAAAATGAGAGAAAAAGACTTCAAGCAAATCAAATGACAAGTATAGTCAATGACGAGTCCGACGGTGAAAACGGTATTCAATTCGGAGTTCGGACGGGGAGGATATGAAAGAAAGAAGTCCGAGGGTATTCTAGTCCTTTGTGAGAATTTGAAGATGTAGAGACAAGGATGGAGGCACTCTCTTGGTTTCTAAATCAAAGTCCAAGAGCCCAAGGAAGAATGACAAGGAAGAATTATATGGGCACCCTCTCTTTATGGATCCAAGTCAACAAAGTCTAAAGAAATTGACTAAGTCTTGACCTAGGGTGTGAGTAGTAAACACAAGTTGGAGTTTACTATTCATCATCTTCTACCTTGAAAGAGAGTAAAGAGAGAGAAAGGGAGGCTACAACTTAGGGTTTTAGTGTTTTTGAGAGCTTGAAGGTTGAAGAGAAAAGAGAGAAGAAAGGAGGAAGATCTGGCCAAGCTAGGCCGGCCAGCACTAAGGCCGGCCAGCACTAAGGCCGGCCTAGTCTTGGTCGACAGCAGCTCGGGACGAGCACAAGAAGGTGGTTGCTGCTCGGGTCTTCAAGGTAGCAACCGAGAGGAAGCATCCAAGCACGGGAAGCTAAAGAACGGCACGAGCAGCTCGAGATTTGGCCAGGAACAGCAGCTGTTGTTCGGTCTTCAACACAGCCTGCAACAACAAGCTTCTCATGCTCGGCTGCAGCTCGGAGCAAGCCTGGGACGCGGATGCAGCTCGGTACGGCACTAGGGACGCGGCTGCAAGGCACGGGACAGCACCGGTCGGATGCACAAGGTCCGGGAAGGAGCTTTCTTGGTCGGATTTGTTTTTGGCCGGATTTCTTCCAACTTTGGCCGGATTTTCCAGAAACCTTAGGGCTTCTACTCCCCATGTCCTTGGCTAGCTACCCATGTGGTTTGATTTGATTTTGGACAAGAAATTTCTAGAGAGAGAAAGCTAGGGTTAGCTTTAATGGAGGTTGTGTTCTAAATGAAGAAGATGATGGTGGTCGCTATGGGGAACCCAAAAATTTGCTAAAGGGAGATCGGCTGCACCTTAAAGTCTCATATTTTCCGACGATCTTAGCCTCGAACCACATCGAAAAAAGGGGGATTCTCTCATCATTTTCTTTCCATTTCTTATTCAATCACCATGTTTAGCTAACTTTAGTGTGTCGATTATATGAGATGAAATGTGATGAATTCGTGATTGTGTTTAATATGATTTGATGTTTTGATTATAAATTGATGTTCATTTATTTCGATTGTCGTTTTGATCGTAATTTCATGTGTCTTGTCAAGCACTTCACATAGTTAATAGACGAGACGAAGTATTCGATATCGATCGTAGTCTAAGTCATAATTTCATGTGTCTTGTCATGCACTTCACATAGTTAGGCGACTAGACAACACTTTCGTTGACTCGGGATTAACCGATTATGACGTTTGTTTGACTAAGTATGATCTCCGGATATACGTACTGCTTATAGACGTCACCTTAGGAGTCGAACATCGATTATACTTTGAAACATTAGATCGGACTACACATAGTCGTAGATTTGTCATTATAGATTCCCGGACTTCGACACCTCTCTCACTTATTTGTTGCCCGAATCGAGTTTTACCGTCTCCCGACTCTTGTTCCTTCGACTCTTCTCTCGAATCTCTCTCGCCCGTTTTACTTATTTTGTTTAATTAGTTTATTTTAGTTTTCCTTGCTTTAATCTCTTTGTTGTTTATTCATTAAACCCCCCGTTATCTTTGTTTCTTTCCGTCTTAGTCTAAGTTAGCTAGTGATACCTAGACCGGCGAACGAGACTCCTTCGTTATCCGAGTTACCTTCCTATACTTGGGTCGACTCCGGCTTTACCGATTACTACTTGATACCTCCGCTTGGGTGTGCAGCCTTTTCGGGTGCATCACTATCCCCAAAAAGAAGAAGAACAAATTACAAAATAATAGTTATTTAGAAGAGACTATTAATGATACTCCTAGACTTACTGAACAAATACCCATTGAAGAGGGTAGAGCCCTTGATGAGGCAGAAATACCTAACAATGAGGAAATCTCTATAAATTATGAATGTTCGAAAGAAGTGTGAGATCGAAATGGAACAATTGTCGATGATGTATTCTCTTTTGCAGTGGCAACCTTTATTCTAAAAGAGAATGATGATTATGAACCATTCTCTATTGAGGAATGTCGACAAAGATCTGATTGGTCGAAATAGAAGACGCAATTCAAGCAGAACTAGATTAACGCAATAAGCATAGTGTTTTTAGACCAGTGGTCCTCACACCTAAGGATGTAAATCCAGTTGGGCTCAAATGGGTTTTTCTGAGAAAACATAATGAAAATAATGAAATGGTTCGCTATAAAGCACGACTTATGGCACAAGGTTTTCTACAAAAATCTAGAATAGATTATGAGGAAACATATTCTCCTGTTATGGATGACATTACATTTAGATATTTAATCAGTCTGGCAGCTGAAGAAGAACTCGATATGCATCTACTAGATGTTGTTACTGCGTATCTATATGGCAATCTTGATACTAATATTTATATGAAAGTCCCTGGAGGATTCAAATTGCTTGAGGAAAAACCACGGGTCCTGCATTCACTTAAACTTAATGAAGCTTTATATGACTTAAACCAATCAGGGCGAACATGGTACAATCGCCTCAGTGAATACTTTACTAAGGAAGGATATGTAAATGATCCTATTTGTCCATGTGTTTTCATCAAAAAATTAAATATTGTTTTTGTTATCATTGCGGTATACGTTGATGATATAAATCTAATTGGGTCAGTTGAAGATGTCTCAAAAACTGCAGAACATTTGAAGAAAGAATTTGAAATGAAAGATTTTGGAAAAACAAAATTCTGCATTGGCTTACAAATTGAGAGAAGTACAAATGACATTCTTGTCCATCAAAATTTATATATGAAAAAGGTTTTGAAAAGATTTCGCATAGACACTGCATACCCTCTTAGTACTCCAATGGTTGTCAGATCTTTAGATACTGTAAAAGATCTTTATCGTCCTAAAGAAGATAATGAAGCACTACTTGGTCCTGAAGTACCATATTTAAGTGCAATAGGTGTTTATATTTGACTCAATGTACTAGACCTGACATTTCTTTTGCAGTAAATTTATTAGCCAAATTCAGTTCGGCAACAACAAAGCGACATTGAATGGTAGTAAAGCATATTCTTCAATATCTTCGAGGAACTACTAACATGGGGTTATTTTATTCGAAGAGTTCATCCAATTATTTACAAATAATAGGATAAACTGATGCAAGATATCTCTCTGACCCACATAAAAGAGTTTCACAAACAGGTTATGTTTTTAATAGTGGCGGTACAACTTTCTCATGGCGATCGAGTAAGCAAAGTATGCCCGTTACATCTTTTAACCACTGAAAGATTATTGTTCTTCATGAAGCTATTAGAGAATGTGTATGGCTCAGGTCTATTATCAGTCATATTAGAATTTCATGTGATCTTTCTAGAATTACAAAGTCACCTACCATTATTTATGGGGAAATTGATATTCAGAAGATACAATCATGTGAGAATTATGCTGACTTGTTTACCAAGTCTTTACCAACTACAACGTTCAGAAAACTAATACAAGGCATCAGAATGCGAAGCTTAAATAACTTGACGATGTAAGACTACATCAGACCACTAAATAATATTCATCAGGGGGAGAGTATTATCATGTGAAGATTTCTATGCTATGTACTCTTTTTCCTTCGTCCAGTTTGTGTCCCAGTGAGTTCTTCTGACAAGGTTTTCACGAGGCAACATTTTGCATATCAAGCGCCACTAAGAACTCTTCTATTGTACTTTTTCTTTTATCAGATTTTGTCCCGCAGGATTCTGACAAGTCTTGACGAAATAATTATTCCGAGTGATGGTCGTCCAAAGGGGAGTGTTATGGGAATTATGCAGTTGCCCATAAACTATTACCTAATTGCTATGGTGTCAAGTAGTTGCCAATATGTGGTTGCTTATAAACTATTATCAAAGAGATATTAAGTTTTACATATTAGCCCATGTAATATCCTTAACGATGAAACAATGAGGTGCCTTCATTGAGAGT
This sequence comes from Eschscholzia californica, assembly GCF_041429995.1. Taxonomy (NCBI): domain Eukaryota; kingdom Viridiplantae; phylum Streptophyta; class Magnoliopsida; order Ranunculales; family Papaveraceae; genus Eschscholzia; species Eschscholzia californica. Next base: position 44,437,660 of record NW_028238198.1, read on the forward strand.
ACTCATAGCCACCTTAAGCATGCAAGTATGAGGTGCCTCTTACCAAACTCATTACTCATACTAATGCATGGCATACGTGTAATCTCCATGTAACTCATTCTTTGGTATTTATATCCCGTTGACAGTAGTTATATGTAGGGTCCGTGGGTATATAGACCAAAATAATATTCAAAAAAGGTTTATGATCCAATCTTCCCAAAACATGGATATTTAGTCCTTTTACATTATGGACATTGATGTGACATGAAAATGTCACATTTGGAGAGCCTAACTTAGACTAATTAGTCCTTTTCGAGTGTTATCAATAACATTTTATGTGTTTTTCTTGTTTAGGTACCATATTTGGAATAAATAACTTAATTCGGAATAAAGGGAGCGAATTATCACTATCATTTCATGTACCCAAAACGAGAGAAAAAGACTTCAAGCAAATCAAATGAGAAGAGGAGTCAAAGACGAGTCCAACGGTGAAAACGGAAGTCCATTCCGAGTTCGGACGGGAAAGTTGTGAAAGAAAGAAGTCGAGGTTCGGTCTTAAAACAAAGATTCTATGAAGGCACCCCCCTTGATTTCCAAGTGAAGATTAAAGCCCAAGTCTAAAACCCAAGAGCCTAGATATGAAGGAACAAAACCCAAGCCCAAAGAAGATGAAAGAAGGAAGAGATTTTGGAGGCACCCTCTTTATGGACTCAAGTTTGAGTCAAAGTCAAGTCTTGACTAAGCTAGGGTTTGAGTCAAAAGAGAGGGCCAAGACACTATTCATCTTCTTCATTGGGAGAATACAAAAACTGGGGAGAAAAAAAGGAGGAGGAGAGAGAAAGAGTTAGGGCTTGAAGGTTTTTCTAGGGTTTGTGAAGGAGCAAGAGGGTTTGAGTGAGAGTTTGAAAGAGAGAAGGTGGGGTGCCGGCCAACTTAGCCGGCACCATAGCGGCACGGAACAGAGACGCGGCTGCACGGCAAGAGACCGAGCAGCAGCTTCCATTACAGCAGCTGCAACTCGCACGCAGCAGCACGGACGCGTCGTGCAGCTTTCTCGGACCGGCAGCAGCATATGACAGCAGCGACCAGCAGCTACTCCTGATTGAAAGCAACTCGGGTGGAAGCTTCCATGCTCGGATGTGCTCGGTTCTTCACGGGAAGCTTGTCCAAGTGTCACGACCTTACTTCTTCGGAAGGTGTCGTGCGGCACTTGTGCGCACTCTAGGTACAAGTCAGCCTAACAAAAGTAATATTACAAGAGATGGGTACAAGTATATTGGGTAGCTACAATTGAAAGCAACAAGATTTTATTGATGGTAAGTTGAAAGCTACAATTTACAACAAGCATATGACTAAGTAAGCTTCCTAAAGGCTAGGGAAGCTTCCGGCTCTTTGGTTGCCCACAATTTGGAAGGTAGGGGTCTTCCACTCAAAGCTTACCATCCACTCCCCTACATAGTATCAAATAACCGTTTAGCCTAATTTTACAAGGAAACATCAATATTTTCACCAGGCATACTCCTTTGTTTGGCCTAAATGACATCTATGTCCCCGTGCCAAGGGTATTCTCTAGGAAGCTACTATATACAAGAGGCACCTTCCTAAAATGCATGAGACATATGCCAAGATAGCCTAAGGCATATGCTAGACATATTACAATGCATCCAAAATAGCAAAAAGACACGGGCCATCGGCAATACCAACATGGCTTGACAAGATGGCCGTGACAGACTCCCCCACTTGTTATGTCGCCGTCCTCGACGACTTCGCTGCCAAGTACTCCACGATCTTGTCGGCATGGTCTAGCAAGGAGCTGGCGCGTTCCCAACTGGCTTCGGCATCTGGCAGGTTCCTCCACTTCACTAAGTACTCCAGCTCTGGTGGTGAATTGTGGTGAGCTTGAGCTAGACGATCAGCAACGATCTTTTGCACCTCCTTGGTTGGCTGGAGCTGCGGCCTCGGATTTGATCTTTCTTGGTTGGCACGTTGGGGATCCTCCTGATCCGGGTTGAACGACTTTAAGTTGCTGGCATGGAATACAGGGTGGTGATTCTTCATCCATCTTGGGAGTTGTACTTTGAAAGAGACCTTCCCGACCCGAGCAATGATAGGAAAAGGACCATCGTACCGTCTCACCAAGTTTTGATGTAGCTTCTTCACGAACCTGGATGTATCCCTGTTGATCTTGACAAGCACCAAGTCACCTACTTTGAAGTTGTGTGGTCTTCGCTTGTCATCCGCGAACTTCTTCATGCGTTCAGCAGCTTTCTCCAAGTGAGCTTTGGCTATTTCTGCTGTTCGTTGCCACTCCTTAGCAAAAGTGAATGCCCGTGGGCTGGTACCTGTATAACCTGTTTCAACCGTGTGGGGAGTTAACGGTTGCTGCCCTGTTACCAGTTCAAAAGGTGTCTTGCAGGTTGAAGAACTCTCCTGCAAGTTGAAGCAGAACTGAGCTACATCCAGTAGATTCACCCAATTCTTCTGGTTGGCACTAACAAAGTGCCTAAGATATTCCTCAAGGAGAGCGTTGAAACGCTCCGTCTGGCCGTCTGACTGCGGATGATTGCTAGTTGAGAAGTTCAGCTGCGATCCTAAGAGTTTCATGAGCTCGGTCCAAAACCGCCCTGTAAATCTTGAATCACGGTCGCTGATAATGGTCTGAGGCACTCCCCAATACTTCACAACATGCTTTAAGAACAAGAAGGCCACTTCTTCCGCAGTACAGTGTGCTGGTGTCGGAATAAAGGTTGCATACTTCGAAAACCGATCAATCACCACCATGATAGAAGTATACTCCCCCACTTTTGGCAAGCCACTTATGAAATCCATGGAGACACTTTCCCACGGACGCTGCACCACCGGCAATGGCTCCAAAAGTCCCATAGGCTTCTTCCGCATCACCTTGTCCTGTTGACAAATGAGGCAAGTTTGCACATACTCTTCCACTTGATTCCTCATGCCCGGCCAGTAATAAGCTTTCTCAAGCAATGCCCACGTACGTCGGTTTCCTGGATGGCCAGCCTAGACTGTATCATGGCACTCCCTGATAAGCTCCCGCCGCAACTCCGCAGAGCGCGGTACATATAGACGCCCACCTGTGGTATATAACAAATCATCCTTGATTCTGAACCTTGTGGAACGCCCATTCTTCACCATATCGAACAAGATCTTGGCTTCTTTATCACTCTGCAGCCGCTCACGAACCTTGTCGATGATGGTGGTCTTCAACTGGGACATGCTCCTCTGCCCCGAAGTAACTAAGGCGGCCAACTCCGCCTTCCTGCTCAGTGCATCCGCAACATTGTTCACCCTTCCTGGTTGATACTCCATCTCGAAATCAAACTCTGCCAATGACTCCTGCCAGCGAGCCTGTTTGGAAGTAAGCTTCTTTTGAGTCATGAAGTGTGAGGCAGCAACATTATCGGTCTTCACTAGAAACTTCGACCCCAATAGATAATGCCTCCAGACCCTTAAGCAATGAACAATGGCCAATAACTCCTTCTCCTGAGCAGTATAACGCCGTTCCGCTTCGGAAAGCTTTCGGCTCTCATATGCAACTGGGTGACCATCTTGCACTAATACCCCACCAAGTGCAAAATCAGATGCATCTGTGTGAACTTCAAAAGGCTTGGATATGTCGGGCAATGCCAATACGGGATCTTTTGCAACCTGCTGCTTCAAGTCCTCGAATGCTTCTTGACATTCCTTCGACCAAACCCAAGGCTTATCCTTCTTCAGCAAATCTGTCAAAGGTGCCGCTCTGGCTGAATACTTCCTTATGAACCTGCGATAGTAATTTGCAAGTCCAAGAAACGATCTGAGCTCCGACACTGAAGTAGGCACCTTCCACTCTTGGATGGCTCTCACCTTCTCCATCTCCATTCGGATATGCCCATCGCCTATAATATGGCCCAGAAAACCGATGTGTCCTTGCGCAAACGAACACTTCTCTTCCTTCACATATAGTTGGTTTTCTTTCAAGACCCTGAACACCTGTCTCAAGTGCTCTGCATGATCTTCCAAGCTGTGGCTATACACAACGATATCATCCAGATATACTACCACGAACTTATCAAGGAACTCATAGAAGATCTGATTCATCAAGGTACAAAACGTGGCAGGCGCGTTGGTTAAGCCAAAAGGCATCACCAAGTACTCAAACGCACCATACCGCGTCACGCACGTGGTTTTTGGCTCGTCACCTTCTGCAACTCGAACTTGATAATATCCGGAACGCAAGTCCAACTTCGAAAAGTACCTTGTCGAACCCAGTTGATCAAACAAGTCCGCTATAAGTGGGATTGGGTATTTGTTTTTCACGGTCACCTTATTCAACGCCCTATAATCCACACATAGCCGCAAACTACCATCGTGCTTCTTCTGGAATAGCACAGGAGCACCATAAGGAGCTTTCGAAGGACGGATGAATCCCGCCTCCAACAGCTCATCGAGTTGCTTTCTCAATTCGGCCAACTCTGGGGGAGCCATCCTGTAGGGAGCTCTAGCAGGTGGCTTAGCTCCTGGAACCATCTCAATCTGATGATCAACAGCACGTCGTGGGGGTAACGCCTTTGGGAGCTTTGCTGGCATCACATCCTTGAACTCCTTCAGGATGCTTTTGATCTTGGCAGGTACAGGCTCTGCATCTACTCCTGTTGTCTCCATCTTCAAAGCTGCCAAGTATGTCATCTCTCCCTTCTTTAGGCCCTTCTCCAACTGCATAGCTGAGATCATCTTGTCGCCTCGACTCTTCTCGGCAACGATCGGCACCATACATGGTTTATCTCCAAGAAAACATATGCTTCCCAAGTACGGCATCGGCACCATCTTGTGCTCCACCATGAAGTCTAGACCAATGATGACCTGAAAATCATCCAAAGGCACACAAGTAAAATTAGTCCTTCCTGACCACTTGCCAATCTCCATGGGCACATCTCGGGCTACTCCATTCACGGGCTTTGGCGCCGAATTAACGGCCTTCATGCGACTTGGGTCCTTATGGAGCTTTAGACCCAATCGCTTCGCCTCCTCTACATCGACAAAGTTGTTGCTCGCTCCAGTGTCTACCATCACCTTGGTAGCTTTGCCATTCACTTTGCATTCAATGTACATCAACACCCTTGAAGCCTTTGGTTTGTCACTTGTTTGGCCTGCAAGAGCATTGAGCACCTGGAGCGCACCCATCTTTGCATCCTCTTCTTCACTATCCCCATCCTCCTGTGGATCATGCATACTTTCTTTGTCCTCCTTGCCACTAAAAGTCACCTTCAATGCATTGAGTGCGGCTCGGGACGGACAATCTCGTATGCGATGAGGGCCACCACATAGGAAACACTTCATAGCAGCTTTAGTTCCGGATGTGGCGCCTGTCTTTGACCCTGTGCCATCCCGGTTGGGGTAAGGTCTCCTATCCCCACCATGGCCTTTCCCCCTTCCGGGATTGGGCTTTCCTCCAGCACCAGCAGGCTTCCTCCTTTCCTGTTCATTCGTGGCAAAATCTGTGAGTCTTTCGGCTGCGGCCTGCGCTGAGGCCAAGTCTTGCACCCTCTGCCGTTGCAACTCTGCTTGAGCCCATGGCTTTAGGCCTTCCAAGAAACAAGAGAGCTTGTCCTTCTCTGACATGTCTTTTATATCTAACATCAATGCCGAGAACTGCTTCACATATTCCCGAATGGTTCCTGTGTGCTGGAGCTTCCGAAGCTTCTTCCTTGCCATATACTCTACATTCTCTAGAAGGAACTGAGTCTTGAGCTCTCTCTTCAAGTCCTCCCAAGTCTCTATGATGGCACGTCCGGCCTGTATCTCTTCGTACCGTGTGCGCCACCATAGCTTGGCATCCCCCGTCAAGTACATCGTAGCCATCGAGACCTTGGTGTCTTCATCTTCGGGTCGCACCGCACGAAAGTATTGCTCCATGTCAAACAAGAAGTTCTCCAACTCCTTGCCATCTCTGGCTCCACCATAGGATCTTGGATCCGGCACCCGCACACGAGGAGGATGCGCCTCTGCTACTCCGGCTCGATCCTGGGTACCTACAATCCGCATCAATACGTTCACCTGCGCACGCAACTCATCGATCATATTACCTTGTTCTTCTCGAAGGTCATTGATTTGCACTTGCATATCTTCAAGGGTTGCACCCATAGCTTCCACCGTCATGTCCACACCATTGTGGCGACCTTCCAAACCATCTAGCTTCTCTCGGAGCACCGGGACACCTACGATCACTTCTTCCAAGTGCGCAGCCCGTTCCTCCAATGCATCCAACCGTTCCTTTGTCCCTCTTTGACCCGCCATCCTATGCTCTGATACCAATTGTCACGACCTTACTTCTTCGGAAGGTGTCGTGCGGCACTTGTGCGCACTCTAGGTACAAGTCAGCCTAACAAAAGTAATATTACAAGAGATGGGTACAAGTATATTGGGTAGCTACAATTGAAAGCAACAAGATTTTATTGATGGTAAGTTGAAAGCTACAATTTACAACAAGCATATGACTAAGTAAGCTTCCTAAAGGCTAGGGTAGCTTCCGGCTCTTTGGTTGCCCACAATTTGGAAGGTAGGGGTCTTCCACTCAAAGCTTACCATCCACTCCCCTACATAGTGTCAAATAACCGTTTAGCCTAATTTTACAAGGAAACATCAATATTTTCACCAGGCATACTCCTTTGTTTGGCCTAAATGACATCTATGTCCCCGTGCCAAGGGTATTCTCTAGGAAGCTACTATATACAAGAGGCACCTTCCTAAAATGCATGAGACATATGCCAAGATAGCCTAAGGCATATGCTAGACATATTACAATGCATCCAAAATAGCAAAAAGACACGGGCCATCGGCAATACCAATATGGCTTGACAAGATGGCCGTGACACAAGGTCGCGGCTGCAACTCGGACTACTAGGGATGGCTCGGACCAAGGTGTTATAGCCGGATCTAAGCTTCCTTTGGCCGGAAATCTTGATTTTGGCCGGAAACCTAACTTTCTTTGATCGGATTTTCGTGGTGTTCCGGCAACTTTCTTGATTCAAAACCTTAGGGCTTTTACTCCCCATGTAGTTTGATTTGATTTTGGGTGAAAAATCTTTAGAGAGAGAAAGCTTGGTGAAGCTTTAATGGTGGGTGTTCTTGAGATGGAGAAGATGATGATGGGTGCTATGGGGAAATCTGATTTTTACTCGGGGACACCCAAAGTTCACTATTAAAGGGAAATCCAGAAAATTGCTACGGGGAGATCGACTATACTTAGAGACTCATCTTTCTCGACGAACCTAGCCTCGAGCCACATCGGAAAAGGGGGATTTCTCATCATCTTCTTTTCATTTATCACTTATTCACCATGTTAGCTAAATCAAGTGTGTCGATTATATGAGATGAAATGTGATGAATTTGTGATTATGTTTAATATGATTTGATGTTTTGATTATGAATTGATGTTCATTTGATTCGATTATCGTTTTGATCGTATTTTCATGTGTCTTGTCAAGCACTTCACATAGTTAATAGACGAAACGAGGTATTCGATATCGATAGTAGTCTAAGTCATAATTTCATGTGTCTTGTCATACACTTCACATAGTTAGGCGACTAGGCGACACTTTCGTTGACTCGGGATTAACTGAATTAGGCGTTTGTTTGACTAAGTATGATCTCCGGATATACGTAGTACTTAGAAACATCTACTTTAGGAGTCGAACATCGATTATACTTCGACACATTAGATTGGATCATACGTAGTCGTAGGTTTATTATTATGGATTCCCGGACTTCGACACCTCTCTCGCTTATTTGTTGCCCGAATCGAGTCTTACCGTCTCCCGACTCTTGATGATTCTCTTTGAAATTTCATCTGGTATATCAAATCTACACACACAAATACACATACATTAAAGAAAAAAAAAATCATATATTGTATTATAAACTACATGTATAGTTTCGTAAATTATATATAATGTTTGTCAAATTTTGTCAACATTTGAAGGTTTTGAGTAGTTTGGTAAACTTATCAAGGCTACTGTTTTGGGTGAAAAGTACGCGTAATGGTAAATAAATAATACACAATTTATGTGGACTTATACGTAAATTATATACATAATGGTAAGAACATAAAGATATACGTAAATTATATATACTTTATTGCAAAGTACACGAGATTTGATAGTAAAGCGAAGTATTTCTAGTAATGAAATGAGTACTGTTTTGGTGTTAAAGCACGGGTAATGTTCTATAAATTACCCATAATTTACTATAGATTGTGGTAATTTACGATAAAGTACATGTACTGTAAATTCTGTTATGAGTAACCGTACGAAAGAACAAATGATTCATAAATCCGTACGGATTGAAAACCAGATCTGAAGAAAAAAAAATGAGAATATCATTAAGCTTAAACTACAAATCTAAAGATATCTGCTATGATGATTGATTGCAATAATGTCAAACTCGAGTTGAAGAATTAAACATCAAGATCAAAAACATAAATAAAATTTTAAGAGAGAGAAAGAAAATAAAACATAAATAAAATATGATATTATCACTGGATGCAAACATAACATACTCACTTTGAAGGAATCATTGAATAAGGAAAAGATCTCAAACAGTCGTGAAAATTTTAGAGAGAGCAAATAAACATCATACATTCGAAGTTAATGAATTAGTAAACAGATCTTATAGATATGTATCATAAATCGGATACGTTTTATAATAGAGCGAAATAATTAGGTTTTTAGTTATAAGAAGAAATATTAGATATTAACAATGGTGTTTATACAGATTTCGAAAGTATTAAACCTGATAAATGATGAATTTTGACAACAATATAATGTAGAAGAAGAAGATTTTCTGAGTTTAATGGAGGTTTGTCAATTAAACCAGTTTTAGAGAGATCAAATAAAGAGTTTCCGTTACTGAAAATAATGAAGATATCCTTACTTTGAATAGAAACATGATTGGAGAGAAATATGCGAGATAATAATGAAAATATCCTTATTTTGAATAGAAACATGATTGGAGATAAATATGGAAAAAGATATGCATAGATTTCGAAGATAAATTAGTTATAAAATATGGAAAGGTTAGATTAGGGATTATGAAATAATATTTATTCTAGAGATTTGTGTTTTCTCTCTAGGTGAGACCAAATGGACTAGATATCCATTTATATTATTTTTTTGGTTTTAAAACCCTTTATAAGATTAGAGAGGATTATATCTCTTATTAGGACCCGTTTTTTGGACTATAAGCCCAAAAATTCTTATATGTATTAGAATAAAACCTTTACTTGAAAGAATAAAGTTGCTTGGTGTTATTATAAAATAAATTTTCTTATACTCTAGGTTTTATTTGTTACATCAATACCATATATTCTTCATAAATTACTTGGTATAGTCACAAAAACATTAGTCGTTGAAGGTGTGGACCATAGCAGGGTAATGTGCAGCTGCAATGGGCCAGGCCGACCGGCCCATACTGCCAGACTCGGCCTGGTTGATATACTGGCCTTTCCCGAGCGAGCGCATGCCCAAGCTATGGATATTAGGCGTCTCCGCTTTCTCTCTCATTTTGCCGAAGTCGATCGCCGATCACCCTAAAACCCCAGGAACGAGTTACTGAAGAAAATCGAATATGGAATTGGAAGCACAAGAAGAACAAGAAACCCTAATTTCGTCAGATCTTCAATCCTTATCAATTTCAGATCCATTATCAAACCAATTTGGTTCCATAAACGATCTCTGTTTCGAAATTTCATCTCTTCAAGATCTAGCTTTCCGAGGTTCATGGAGATCAATCCTTGACAAAATCTCTCGATCTCGAAAACTTTCTCTCCTTCAAAAACCTCACGAACATTTGATTTATCTCTGTTACAATGTTTTAGCTTTAACAAAACTTCGTCAATTCACTGAAGCATCTGAAGAACTTGATACTCTTGAAGATTTTGAAAGTTCTCAGTATAAATATGAATCTCATCCTGATCATTATCCGAATCGGTTTGGTTCTATGGTTCCTTTCGCTCTTCGATGGCTTCATGCTGAGATTCCATTTAAATTAGGTAAGAGAGATGAAACCCTAGATAGATTGTATTCTTTACTTGGCTTTGTTCGGACCAAATTGAAGGAGAGTGAATTGAAAAACCTAGTTGCTTCTGTTGATCAATGGAGAAAAAGAGAAGCTTTTCTCATAAATTCAATCTCTAGTCATCATTTAAACAATAAAGAGTTCGGAATTTGCTTGACATTGTTACAAGATTTGCTCAATCGTAATTCATCAGATCCAATTTTGTTATCAAAATTAGGTTATATACAATTACAGTTTGGTGATATTGAAGGTTCAAAACTTTCTTTCAATAAAATTGAGAGCTTGCTGAAGGAAGGGGAAAATGTTTCATTATTAGATGAAAGAGAGTTTAAGAACTTAATTAATCGTAATAAAGCCCTAATTTATGTGGTTGGTAAAGATTATATATCTGCTGTGAGAGAGTATGATGAATGTATTGAAAGAGATCCATCAGATGTGGTTGCTATGAATAATAAAGCTTTATGTTTGATGTATTTGAGAGATCTTTCGGATTCAATAAAGGTGTTGGAGAGTTCGTTGGAGAACTTACCTACATTTGCATTGAACGAAACCCTCGTCATGAACTTATGCAGTATGTACGAACTCGCTTATGTTAGTCATGCTGAGACTAAGAAGACTTTGAGCAATTGGATTGCTAAAGTTGCCCCTGATGATTTTGATTCAACTTGCACTCGAGTTTGAGGTAATCGCCTATTACCCATTTCGTTTATGTTGTTAGTTTTATTTTTTAGGTATCTAGATGTCATCCATTTACCTAGGGTTGACTGCTTAATGCCTGTCTTGATTTCTGAAACTGGTTATGTAAGGATTCTTCAACTTAATTGCACTTCATATTTGCAAGTTCTCATGTTCACTTTTTCTATTCTTCTGCCAAAAAAAGAAATCGACAGAGACCCTGATTCTGCGCTTACCACTTGCGTGCAATTTTTCAACGACATTTGTATGTATTGAATGAGTTGATTAAGGCATTTAGTGGGTTTGGTCGATCTTGATGAATATGAACTTAGGTCTCAACTTCCCTGAAATCCGACATCCATATGAATAGTTTGTAATTATTTGGCTTCTGCAATATTTGATTGCAAATCACTAGCCTTGCTTGTGCATTAGCTTCCTGCGGGCTGCGGCCCGAAATGTAGGCACCAAAGTTGTCTCATAGACTCACATATCAGACTGGATTCCGGCAGAGTCTCCTTTGTAAACCAAATCAGTTTTTTTTGTTGCAGGATAAACCAAATCAGTTGCACCTATCAAACTTGTCATTTTGCCACTTGCATTCATGAACACTCTAATCTTGTGGAAGCTTACCAGCTTTAAGTTAACAAGAACTTCAGTCCATATACAAGAGCTTACAAGAAAAATCTTTCCACCCTTTAAGAAGTAAAACCATAAAAGACTAGCACTCATATATGCTATCCGTAAAAGTCTAGAACACATTAGGTTTTTGTTCAAAACTGAAGGTAGTTTAAAAGATATCCAGAAGACTTTATCATAATGAGTCTAAACACCACATTGTACCCATACTTTTTCTCGTGAGGCCCTGCACACTTGTGCTTAACTTCTTTTCCGTATAGATAGATATTTTATTTTCCAAGTTCTTCCGTATTTTGAGTTCTTCAATTGTACTTACTTTTGGATCGACCATTACCAAACTATACACAAACAACCTCAACCTAGGTAGGTATTTTATGTATCTAACATGATTTATGCAAGTACATGCAATATTTTGCATACCAAAATGTCACATTATACCAGTTGAAGTGATTGCGAGTTTCAAACAAGTATTGGAGTATCGGTTATGAAACTCTGTATCCGACTCGGTGACTCCTAAAAAACTATTAGAAAGTAGTAAGCATTCATATTAGATAAATCAAAAACTGATTCACTTGTAAGGGTAATGGCATGCTGATCTTATTCAAGACTTCTTCACTTTGTAGCATTTTTATCTGATACAATTCACTTATCCTTTTCTTACACTTCATCAGCTGCCTGCCTTTGCATAGTTTCCTGATACAAGATTTGCATGGTCAGACATGGTAATGAAAATAACGGGCTGAGCACTGTTTTGTGCGAGAGTTGAAATTCACGATCGCTAAGAAATTGTGGATTCTTCATCAATATAGGGGTTGGGATGGCCTTCATTAAGCTGTACAAACACTTTCTTGATTGAAAAAATTGTTGTATTTGGTTCTTTTTAAACCTAAGGGTTGAAATGTTGATATATTTAATTAAGGTTTCTGAAAGAACATTTGGACTATGAATAGGGTCCATGACAACATCGGAGTACAATGAGACATTGTTACTGTTTTTATATTACTTAAAAGTTTCTTCTTTTGTAACATTTATGTTACAACTGTTATAACGTTCTAATATTATATCGAGAAGTATTTCCCCCATTTTCGAACTGTTTCGCAACAATTTTTTGCTCGAACTAATGCATTACAATGCTCGTTTTCTATTCTAGTGTTATAATTGTTACATTTTTTGTTGTATTCTGAAATTGATATTTTTCAGTAGATTTATCTGATGTTATTTTCCTCATTGTCTTCGTCCACTAGTTTTGAATCTTAATCATCTGATTGAAACGAACCCAACAACTGGCTTAAGTAGCCAATCTAACAAGTCAGACAAAAACATTATCAAATCTGACTTGAGTCGATTCAGATCTCGAGTCACGTTTCAGATCCAACTTAGGTAAAATATACACTACTTAAAAAAAAAGTGAAAACATTATAAGCTCATTCAATGATCATGTTTAACGAGTGAATAAAATGACTAATTTTCTATTTGATCATGTTTAACGAGCGTGAATAAAATGCGAATTATGTGGAAAAAGTGTTGTTCAAACTGGAATGAATCAAGAATCATGTTTTGAGAGTTCAACAAAAAAAAAAAAATCATGTTTTGAGGGTTATAATGTAAAATTAATCTTTACCAATTTACTTTCTGTTCAACCAAACAATGCTAATTGTATTTTCTCCGGCATGTCAAGCAAAACAATACATGTTAAGTCAATATTTTGAACTCTTCTCCCGTCATGTCTAAATTAATAGTGTATCTTTTTTTTTGGTAGTATAATCTATATAATAAAACAGAAGGGAAAACGCTGACTAAGTCAAATATCCTTTTTCAAATATGAATATTGTTTAGAAACCCTTACTTATTTGCAATATGATCCTTAAACCTATGAGATCCACATGATTTTAATAATTTAAGAGAATAAATACCAAAGATCACTCATCAGGCGATTCTCTATCTCTCCTTTACTGCAACCCTAAAACTTATCCACCCTCAAGATTTCACTCATCGAAACCCTAATCATCTTCATCCTAAGCATTAAAGCTCTTAAATTGCCTCTATTGCTCATGCAATAACCGGACCATCTACCAACTCTCAAGAAAACTTTTATTAAAATCAAATCTAGGTTAAAGAGACCATAAAGAGCATACTCAAGTAGTGTTTAATAGATAAAAACAAATCACTCAAGATATACTCAGAGAGAAGGCCAAAAGATTCAGTCGTTTCTTGGGAAGAAGCAAAAGGAGATGATCAGGCATAATCAGATAAGTATCCCTTAATCTTCTTCTATTTACATCTGTCTCGATATTATTAGTGCAATTAACATGTGGCATAACTAAACCATTTACCAAGACGGGCTACTCATTAGAACCCTCACGCATGCGACGGATTCTGAGGGATAGAAGATGCTCGGCCTCCCCACTCTGTTTCTTCCCCTTTGATCTTCCAAGTGGTTTAATTCTGGTAGGGTTCTTCGAGAAGAAGGGAAATCCGCGGCTGTCCTCCTACACGTGGATAACATTCACATGAAGATCATTAAATAGACCTTTCTCTCAACATGCAGATGAAAGATCATCTTCCTACTCATTTCCATTTAAGAGTAGTTAAGTTCTTTAGGTCTGAACATAGAGTATTTGCACTCACCCTCTGTTTTCTCTATCTGCTTCTTATGTCGACTAATCCCCAAGATAATCTTGAAGAGCTTGCTCAGTTGATGTCGATCCAACTTAGTCTTTCAGACTCTGGAAAACTTACCATCAATTATCCCAAGCCCTCTGAGAACAAACAACTTCCTGTCATTTCTTCTGGTTTTCTGGCTCGCCTGTGTTGCCAATATGACTATGGTATTTGTTTCATACGCAAGCATCTCTCTGCTTAGTCAAGGTTCTTTCGAGAAAGTCGTATAACTCCCTCTGCTACTGGCCCCAACCACTTTATGATTAAGCCTAGGAATCTTATAGCTCTTAATGAGATTAATCAGGGTAGACCATGGATTATTATGGGATATCTAGTGGTTATGCAAGAAGTTGATTTTCCTTTTCATGGAGAGGTTCCTGCATTAAAAGCAGGAACCGATGTGGTGCAGTTTCTCTGGCTTGCCTTCGTCCATCCAGAATCGTCATGACCTCGAAATCATCTTTTCTTGCATGGGGTTCATTATGCAGATTTAACATAGAAATTTCAGTACGGTTACGAACACAAGTATAAGAATTCAATTTATGTATGATGTTCGTACACCACTGCTAGCCACTCTAAACTCGATTTAAACTGATGGAGGCAAGCCTGTTAATTTTAGTTATCTTATGTTTCCTAAGGCTATCTGTCATAAGTGTAGAGTGGTAGAGCACCCCATTAATCCCTGTATCAAACCTCAAGATCATCTAGACAGTGTCCCTATGGAGGTTAATTTCGTTGCCCATGGTCCAGCAGAGAATTGGGCTCTCACTGTGGTTCCTTCTTCTATAGCTCCTTCCAACCCTATCCCTCCCTATGAAATATTTTAGCAAAATGGGAAAAGGAAGGACTTAGACAAGCTGATTGACGTTAAAATTGAAGTAGATGATCATCATCAGTTATGAGTAAGAAGTTTAAGGAACACAGTTTGGGTCGGAGCTCATCTTTTTCGGGTTATCATCATGGTTGGTATTCAGGTAACTCTTCAGGTTCTTCTTTTACTGGATATGATCCTTCTAGCTGGTACACTTCCCCCCTGAGTCTGTCGATAGCCAGGAAGAGCGTCGGAGACACATCTTTGCTGACTCACTCTTAGAATCCTCGAGGCAACTAATGGAAAACAGAAGTGAAGGGGACAATGAGTAGTCTGTTTCTTGGCATGGATATTAAGGTTGTTTCGGTTTTTTTACTTTGCTTATACTTAGTTCTGTAAAGGTGATAATCTTTACTAGTTTTGGTAATCTCTATTAACATATGATGATAGAGATCATGTTAAGTTATTATCTTTTTATGTTTATTTGAACTATTTTGATGTACTGTGTTATGGTAGATAGTTGGTATTATCAGGAACTGTTTATGTTTTAACTTTAATTTAGGATCGTATTATATAACTATCACATGTTATGTTTTAATTAGTTTTATGTTTTGTTTAATTAGTTTATTTGACTTCAAACATTAGATTATTATTGTAGACGGTGAGAAGTCTACGGGTTGGAAGTCAGAAGGTCGGTAGCGGAAACGTCTTCTGGAATTCCAAACGTCGAGTTCTTGATTGATGGGCACCAGCAACGTGTGAAAGAAACCTGCAAAAGAAGGTGAACAGACACAAACAAACCCGTGAAGGCTTGGGGGGACACCGGGATGGTGCCTGCCAAGGGCCCTCCGACGGTCAAGTCAGCAAAGTATTACAGTGGATAATAAATGAAAAGCCGAGGGTATAACCGTTGATGTGTAATCGGAGAGTGGTTAGGCTCGTAGAATGACCGGAGTTCGAATCTACGGGAGTGAAATGATCAGAAGTATGAGAGTAGATGTTACCAGTAGCGTCGAGCAAGAAGGAGGTTGTGATCTCCTCGAAGACGTCTGGAAGCGTCGAGCAGGAAGCGTCGAGCAGGAAGCGTCGAGCAGGAAGCGTCGAGCAAAGATAAGCTTTAACACCCTTGAGGCGTCTAGTAGTGTCCTCGACCAGAACCAGGTGAACTTGTATGCAACGTCTCAAGAATAATCGAAGAACAGAGGGCGAGTGGAGAAGAAGAAGTAGTATGGGTTGCTTTGCTCTGTATTCGATGTGTTTTTTCTTCCCCCTTTTTAAGTGGAAGAGCTCCTCTTTATATAGGCGTGAGGAATGATCCGTTGGGAGGAGTAAAGGCTAACCGTTACGGAGTAAGTGCATGGCAAGATACCTGGGATATGGTGACGTGTACACTAGCTGTACATGCACAACGGTTGTGTATGTTCTCTGACAACTACTCTAATTGTGCATGCACATGGTCTCACATTTATGTGAGACGTTACCATGTTATGCATGTCATTGATGGGGGATAATTGTCTCTGGAGTTACGTTGACCAAGTTTGAGATCTATGTCATTATGGGCATATGTGACATGTCGAGGATCTCATCGTCAAATGATCTTTAACACGTGGTGCATGGAGATCTAGACGTGTCAAGCGCCAGACGTGTGGAGACTCAGGCGTGTGGAGTTCTGTGCACGTGGAGACTCTTTGCACGTGGTTGGGCTCGACACAAGTTTTAGGGTCTAGGCGACGAGGTCCCATTAAGAGACTTCAGGGCTGGGCCCGAGAGTGTTGCGCTGGGCTTGACGTCTTAATGGGCGCTTTTAGTGTCGAGTGCCCTGGTGTGGATTTTGGTCAACACAGTTTGTCCCCCACTCTCTAAGTAAATATTTTATTTTCTTAGAGAGTAGATGCGTATTCGAAGAGGTGGCCTCGTAAGTCGGATAGATCCCGTGTTAGTCGCATGGGCTCAGATAACAATATGGAACTGATTTGTGCGGGTCAGTCAGGAACTTTGCCCGGAGTTAGCGAACGCGGTGTGGGTCCTCTGTGCGACGAACTGGGATTGAAGACTTCTCCATACTGTTGGGTAGTGTGGAGGGTATTTTTGCGCTGCCGGACAGCGTGGGGGACGTCTCCACGCTGCCGGACAGCGTGGGGGACGTCTCTACGCTGTCTGGCAGCGTGGGTGACTTCTCCACGCTGCTGGACAGCGTAGGGGACGTCTCCACGCTGCATGGCCGTGTGGAGGATACGCCCACGCTTTCTGGCAGCGGGGAGGACTTTACTTCGTCGGTGGCACGGGGCCGAACCTCGTTGTCTCATGGCGCGGCGTCGTCCGCGCCGAGTGGCATCGTCCGCGCCGAGTGGCATCTGAGCCGATCGCGTCCGGATGCATGGGAGATTGTTTTCTGCTATGGCGTAGAAATTGTAATTGTTATAGCACGCAGGGTGTCTCCTCTGTTATTCCTTGGCGCAGAAAGTTCTTTAAATTTGGCGAATTGTAAAGTTGCGACATGTGGATGCCCATGAACCTGTTATTTCGTGTTTGTCTTTCCGCTTAATATGTTTGTTGATACTAAGACTTGTAGATCTTGACATGTATACTACTTTTCTTATGCATGTGAACATGTAAACTTGTAGTACACGTAGGTGCACACGTGAACTTGGAGTACATATAGGTGTACAAGTAGACTGGTAATGCGCGTACATGTACACGTAGACTTGGAGTACACGTAGGTGTACACGTAAACTTGGAGTACACGTAAGTGTACGCATATACTTGTAATGCGCGTAGATGTACACGTAGACTTGAAGTACAGGTAGGTGTACGCGTAGACTTGGAGTACACGTAAGTGTATGTGTAGACTTTGTAATGCGCATAGAGGTGTACACGTACTCGTAAGGAGGATGCGTGTATGATGCCTGGCGTATATCTGTTCATAAATGAGAAAAAATTATTCAACCTTTAAGTAGTATAGAAAATACCTCAAGTTAATGTGGTTCGTCTGTACGTGCTCTTGTTTTGTAAAGAGGGATGGTGTGTTTACTCCACGCGAGTACGGGAATGCTCCGTTCAAATGGCGGGATGCTAGTGAGTGTTGTTTGTATGATCAGTTCGTCTTCACATGTTTCACATGTTTGTATGATCAGTTCGTCTTCACATGTTTCACATGTTCGTCTCGACATGTTTCACATGTTCGTCTCGACATGTTCCACATGTTCGTCTCGACATGTTCCACATGTTCGTCTCGACATGTTCCACATGTTCGTCTCGACATGTTCCACATGTTCGTCTCGACCTGTTTTGTTCCACGTGTTCGCCTCGACGTGTTTTGTCCCACGTGTTTTGTTCCACGTGTTTTGTTCCACCTGTTTTGTTCCACGTGTTTTGTTTCACGTGTTTTGTTTCACGTGTTTTGTTCCACATGTTTTGTTCCACATGTTTTGTTTCACATGTTTTACTCTGACATCTGCTCTGTGTAATGTAGAATTGGCAGACGGGAATTTGCACGGATTTTCTTGTGACGATCAGATAGTTAGGCTCTAGAGTTTCTGGGAGGAGCCCGCATTGAGGAGGAGTTGGAGAAGGTTGGTTTTCGGAGAGACTGAGTATGTAGTTTCTAGACGCGCACAGGGTACGTGTTCTGCTTTCAGCTTTCTCCAGGCGTTTGACTTTTACCTGTTTCCTTCGTGCGCGTAGATGTTTTCTTCAGCTGTTTCCTTTGTTTCTTACAGGTGGAAACATGGCTCCAAGACAGAGTTTGAAGGTACCATCAGCTAAGGAGGTGGCCTCCAAGAAGAAAATTCCAACGAAGAAGCCGAGGGTCGAAACGTCCCCCGAGCGTGCGCTCGTTCATCCCCCTACTTCTGGTGTTGGGCCCTCTTCCTCGAGAGTTAATACGCATGAGGCAGACTCTGAAGCGATGCACGTGGATTTTTCCTCCTCGATGTCGGTGTTCGAGGATCCATCCTCCCTTCGACGTGTTTCTAGCTCCTTAACTTCTGAGAGTGATAAGGCCTACCTTAGGAAGATAGGTGTTCAGAAGGCGTTGGAGCAGACGGCGCTTAGCGGTTACCAGGTTTGTAGTTCATAAAGTGTTAGAGCAGCCGTCTGCTACATCATCGGCTTCCCGACTAGTACGTGTTAACATCCATATTATTTTGTTGTAGGCGATGATGAGCGCGAACTATGCCCAGGAGCATATTAGTTCTTTGAACGCGCAGATCGAAGCAGAGAGTAGTCGTCATGCAGAGTCGGAGAGATCCATGCAAGGGCGCTATGAGGAGTTGGAGGCCAAGTACTCCAAGTTGAAGATCTCGCATAAGAAGTGTGCGGGAGTGCTTAAAGAGATGACTTACAATACTGTGGCAGTAGCTCGAGGCGAGATGATGAAGGAGTACGTTGCGAACGAGCATAAAGGATGGGACCTCGAAGGAGAAATTGAGCGTTATGAGGCCCTGAAGGATGTTGATTACAACCTAGATTCTTGCTCTGACTAAAGATGTCTTTTGAGTCGTGGACTCTATTTCTTTCTTTGCTTGTCTGTTTTTATTTCAGTACAAGTTTGATAAACTTCGTGAATGGGTGAGTTTTTGCCCCATTCTTTTTAAGTATTCCGACTTGAACTTGGTGAGACGTTGATTCTCACTTGTTATATTCTGAATGAAGTATTTTGTTTACGCTTATACTGTGCAAACAAGTTGTGAACGTTCTTTGTATGAGCAAACGGGTTGCCTTTTATAAGTCGTGTTGACTTATGATTTATAGATGTGGAGCATGCCGAATCTGTGCAAGTATTTTGTGCATGTAAAAAGACAAGTAGAAGTAAGAGACTTAGATTTTAAGTGAATTAATACCTTAGGAAATTCTTTATTGATACGTGTGAAGATTTCATACACTAGTACGAGTACAAGACAATCGGGTTGTCGTATGTAACCCTTTTATAGGAAGGGTAGCAATCGGGTTGTCGAGTACATGTAAAACAGATAAGCAATCGGGTTGCTAAGTACATGTAAAGAAAATGAGCAATCGGGTTGCCACTTTGTTGATGCTTGCGAATGTAGACAGACAAACGGATTGTCTTGTAGTTGAGTTTGTTGTACATTCACACTTGGTTTGTGTTGTCTTTTCATGCGTTTTTATTGTTCTTCATCTGTTGCTTCTTCATATGTCTTTACGTGCAATGTTGCTTCTTCACATGTCTGTATGTGCATTTTATTTCTTCTTCAACTGTTGCTTCTTCATACGTCTTTACGTGCATTTTATTGTGTCTTCGTTCATGCTTGTTCTTTCCCACATCTCTTTGTCCTGTGAAAATACATCATGAGTGTGCTCCCCCCAGCCTAAGTGTAGTACTGGACTTTGTGCTGGACTTAGGCTGTGTTAACCTTCGGCGAGAGGTGTCTTCGATTTCCTGTGGGGGAAGAAACAAGTGGTCAATGGCATAGCCATTGACCCTCCGACGCTCAAGTTAGTCAAGTACTAAAAGAGAAGCGAAAGATGGAATATTTGAGTTTAGAGTGCGAAAACTACTTCCCATTTCCTCTAGACATGTTCTTGTGAGCGTGAAACGTGTACTGGTGTGAAGATGTTTTTACCTGCACAATTTCCGTTGAGGGGCTATAGTCGGTGGAAATCCCACCGACTCTCCGATGCCTAAGTCAGTACATGTACAAGTAGGAGAGAAAACAAAGAGGTAACAATAGAGTTTAGAAATGATACAGTTTGAGATGCACGGCATTCCAACTGTTGTTTATGTCACGTCCATCTTGTGCTTGAATTTTATACGCGCCTTGTCCTACCACTTTAGTGATCTGATACGGGCCTTCCCAAGTAGGTGCAAGTTTTCCAGCGCCGCTTTCTTTGGTGTTCTGGAACACCTTTCGAAGTACCCAATCTCCTACCTTAAACGTTCGAGCTCGTATGTTTCTGTTGTAATGACGTGCTACTTTCTGTTGGTAAGCTGCATTTCTAATGGCTGCCATATCACGAATTTCATCGAGCGTGTCGAGATTGTGATTGAGTTGTTGCCAGTTACTTTCTTCTTCTGTCCATTGGTAACGGGTAGAAGGAAGTCCTGCTTCTGCTGGTATGACGGCTTCTGAGCCATAAGCGAGTGAGAAAGGAGTTTCTCCTGTTGGAGTTCGAACAGTGGTTCTGTACGCCCATAAGACTCTTGGTAGTTCATCTACCCAGGCGCCTTTGGCTTTCTTCAATCGTTTCTTTATTGTGTTCATGATTGTTTTGTTGGAAGATTCAGCTTGTCCATTTGCTTGGGGGTATCTCGGAGTTGAGAAGTTTAGTTTGATCCCCCATTCTTTGCAAAAATCTTGAAAGTCGAAACTAATGAATTGCGAACCGTTGTCGGTCACAATTTCTTTTGGAACGCCAAACCTGCAAATGACATTCTTCCAAATAAAACTTTTTACCTCTCTATCTCGAACTTGGTGGAATGCTTCTGCTTCAATCCATCTGGTGAAGTAGTCCGTCACAGCTAACATGTATACCCGTTGTCCAGGTGCTGTAGGAAGTTTTCCTACTATGTCCATCCCCCATTTCATGAACGGCCAAGGAGATAGTATTGAGTTGAGACGTTCTGGGGGGAGATGAGATGTGGGTGCGAAGCGCTGACAACTATCACACTTTTTTACGAAGTCAATGCAATCTGACCTCATAGTTGGCCAATAGTACCCGGCAGTGAGTACTCTAGTTGTTAGACTGCGTCCTCCGGAGTGATTCCCACATTCTCCTGCATGTAATTCAGTGAGGACGTACCTGGCTTCTTGTGGGGTGATACACTTGAGATAAGGTCCTGAGTATGACCCCTTGAGTAGTTGTCCATCTAGGATGGTGTATCGGGCAGCTTTAGCACGAATCTTTCTCGCTTCTCCTTTGTCTTCTGGTAACTCGTCATTTTCCAAGTATCGAATCAAGGGATTCATCCAGCTATCGATTTGATCCGTAGCGGCTACCTCTGAAGTAGGATTTTTCCACACTGCTGGCCACTCGAGCAAAACTAGAGGAATATTTTGAGTTACCTTTGTTTGAATTGAAGAACCGAGGTTAGCGAGCGCATCAGCGTGTCCATTCTCTAGACGAGGTATCTGTGTTATGTTCATTTCTTTGAAAGAAGTTTGTAAATCCTTTACGTGAGCAAGGTATGCAGTCATCTTGGCGTCACGTGCTTGATAAGTTCCCTGTAACTGGTTGACAATGAGTTGGGAGTCTGACTTAACGTCTAATCTCTGGATTCCCATTTCTTTTGCAAGTGTAAGTCCAGCTATAAGTGCCTCGTACTCAGCTTCATTTTTTGTTGCTTTGAACGCACAACGGATAGCTCGTTGTATTAGATCTCCTTCGGGAGAAGTCAGAGCTATCCCCAACCCTACACCGTTCATGTTGCTTGAACCATCTACTGATAGGTTCCACTTCTGTTCGCTTTTGTCGGTTAAACACAACAACTCTTTCTCTGCCTGCATTAGTATGTTAGGTGAAAAATCAACAAGGAAATCCGCTAATACCTGTGATTTGATGGCCGTCCTTGGTTGGTATGAAATGTCATACTCACTCAGCTCCACTGCCCACTTGGTGAGACGTCCAGAAAGTTCAGGTTTGTGGAGAACATTCTTTAGAGGAAATGTCGTAACGACCACTATTGAGTGACACTGGAAATAAGGTCTGAGTTTACGAGCAGCAGTTACCAGTGCAAGGGCAAGCTTTTCTAACCGGCTGTATCGGGTCTCTGCGTCTAGAAGTGATTTGCTCACGTAGTAGACTGGAAGTTGTTTTTTATCTTCTTCCCGTACCAGCACAGCGCTTACTGCTGTTTCTGCAACTGCCAAATAAATGTAAAGTTTCTCACCTTCTTTGGGTTTTGAGAGTAGAGGTGGAGAGGTCAGGTACGCTTTGAGTTGTTGAAGTGCGTCTTCGCATGCTGGCGTCCACTCAAAGTTTTTTGACTTGCGTATGGTGGCGAAGAAAAGGTAGCACTTTTCAGAAGATTTTGATATGAAGCGACTGAGTGCGGCGACTCTCCCTGCTAACTTCTGTACGTCTTTTATGCAAGTGGGAGATGGAATGTTCATGACTGCTTGTATCTGTTCTGGATTGGCTTCGATTCCTCTTTGTGTCACCATGTAACCTAAGAATTTTCCAGAGGAAACACCAAATGAACATTTAGCAGGGTTTAGTTTCATGTTATACCTTTTAAGGACGTCGAAGGCCTGGCGGAGATGATCCAAATGTTGTTCAGCCTCCAAAGACTTGACTAACATGTCGTCAATATATACTTCCATGGTATCACCTAGCATTTCGGCAAACATTCTGTTGACGAGTCTCTGATAAGTGGCTCCTGCATTCTTTAACCCAAAGGGCATCACCTTATAACAGAAGATACCTCGTTCCGTCACAAAAGCCGTCTTCTCTTGATCTTCAGGATGCATCAAGATTTGGTTGTATCCGGAAAAGGCGTCCATAAAACTCAAAAGTTCATGGCCAGAGGTAGCGTCGACCAGCATGTCAATATGTGGCAACGGGAAGGAGTCTTTTGGACACGCCTTGTTGAGGTCGGTAAAATCGATACACACTCTCCACTTGCCATTCTTCTTTTTTACCACTACTACATTCGCAAGCCAGTCAGGATAGTGGACCTCACGAACTGAGCCGATGTCGATCAACTTTTGAATTTCTTCGTTGATTACTTTGTTTCTTTCTGGAGCAAACTTTCTCCTCTTTTGCTTGACCGGAGGGAAGCTCGGATCAACCTGTAATTTATGAACGACAACTTGTGGATCAATACCTGTCATGTCAGCGTGTGACCATGCGAAGCAGTCATGGTGAAGCGTGAAGAATTCTACTAGCTTTTCTCTGAGCGTAGGATTCAGTCTTGAACCGATTTGTACTTTATGATCTGTTAGCTCTGGGTGAATCTGTACTTCATCCAACTCCTCCATAGTTGGCTTGTCTGGGTCGCTATGGAGTAGTTGTTCTGTCTGTAATTGCTATAAGGGAGCTTTGGGCGTCTTCAAGGTGTTTTTGTAGCAGTTTCGAGACGTGCTCTGTTCGCCTTTGACTTCACGTACCCCCCACGGAGTAGGGAACCTTATAACTTGGTGGAAGGTTGATGGAACCGCCCTCATGTTGTGGATCCAAGGACGTCCAAGTATGATGTTGTAGGCAGAGGGACTGTCGAGTACTACGAAGGTTGTACTCATGTTGATTCCACCTGCAAAAACAGGTAAAGAAATTTCGCCGAGCGTGTACTTTTGCTCGTCGCTGAAACCGATGAGAATGGTAGGTCGGCGACATATACTCGTTTCTTCCAGTCCCATTCCTCGCAATGCATGTAAAAACAACACGTTAGTAGATGAACCATTATCGACAAGTATTCTTTTAACAAGAACATTAGAAATAGTAAGTGAGATAACGAGAGCGTCATGATGAGGGTTGACGAGCCCTGATGCTTCATTGTCTGGGAAGCTGAGAACTTGGTCTGTGAAGACAGGTGAACACGGTTTAGATGAGTGAGCGTCTGGGTTGGCCGCTACACGTGCACTTCTTTTGGCGGCCGAATGACTGACTCCGCTTACTTCTGACCCTCCTGTGATAACCAAACATGTTTTTGTTGGAGTCGGTTCCTCTGGTTCCTTTGGATGAACATCTCTTTGGGCTATAGTGTTTTTCCCTTTATCTGTCAATAGGTCAGTGAGGTGACCTCTCTTCAAGAGTTCAACTACTTCTAGTCGAAGGGCTATGCAATCAGCGGTCATGTGCCCGTGGTCAGCGTGGAACTCACACCACTTGGTATTGTCTTTCTTATCACTAGGAGTTTTCGTCTTGGCGGGCCATCTCACTACATTGCCCATTCCTTTCATTACAGCGACTACTTCGACAGGTTCAATGTTGAGATTGTATTCTGGAATTTTGGAGCGAACAGGCGCTTGATTCTTATCACTTGGACGCCCAGAGGGGGTGCTGAATGGTTTCCTGTTCTCTCGGGACAAGGGTCCTCTAGATGTTGGATATGGTTCTGCATGTCGACGATCGGTCCTTCTGTCGGACTGTCTAGAACGTCGATCACTGTTTCTTCCTTCATACGAGTATGACCTGTTTCGGTGGGCTTCGTCTTCTTCCCAACGAATTTCTACCCACGCCCTTGCTAACACGTCTTCCATCGTAGTGCAGTTGAACTTTGTGAGTTCTTTGTAAAGCTCTCCATCTGGTAGAAGACCTTTTCTGAAGGCGTCCACGGCAGTTTCCTGGTTACAATAAGGGATAGATACTTTCTCCCTGTTAAATCTTCCCACGTAGTCACGTAGTGGTTCTCCTCTTCTTTGGTGGACTCGGTACAAGTCACCAGAAAGTTTTTCCAACTTTTTGCTGCTGGCGAATTGTTCGACAAAAGTGTCCGTCAACTGAGCAAACGACGCAATCGAGTTATTTGGGAGGTTTGTGTACCACTGCAATGCTGGTCCAATGAGACTAGACCCAAAACTTTTGCACATGCAGGCTTCACGCAGGTCTCTTGGAATAGCTGCTGTGAACATCCTCTGTTTGTAAGAGGCAATGTGGTCATCTGGGTCAGATGTACCATCATACATCTTCATGTTCGGGAAAGAAAACTTCTTTGGCATCTCCACCAACGCGATAGCATCGACAAAGGGCGAGTCAGCGTAACTGTGAGGAAGACTCTTTTTGAAAGGAGTGGGCATTCCTGGAATACGTGTAATCAATGCTTCCATCTCTGGCAATTTCTTTGCCATTGCCTGTTCTAGAGGAGTACCTGTGAACGCAAACGGAAGCGAATCAGAAGATACATTAACTTGAGTTGATCCGTTTGTCATAGGATATATAGTAGGTAAAGTATATGGGAGAGAAGAGTAAAAGGGGGTAGTAGTTGGAAGAGTTTGATGCGTGTGTTGGGAGACACGTAATGGTGTGACAGGAGTAGCGGTAGGGACTGGAGTTGATCCTCCAGCTGTTACAGGAACTTCTTGACTCGAGGGGCCTGCTCCTTCTGTACTTGTAGGAACTGGTCTGGCATTTCTCGAGGTATGAATTCTTGAACCTCCTGGAGTCATCATAGAAAGTTCGGTAATTTTTTCCTGGAGTAATTGGTTCTCTGCTCTAACCAACAGGTTCTCTTCTTCCAACGCTTTGAAGCGTTCAGAGTTCTCTCGTACTTGAGCGGTAAGTGCAGCAAGTTGAGCGGAAACGTTAAGAGGAGCAGATGTCATGTTCTCTTCCATTTGGCTGATTGTCTTCGTTGTTAGTTGCTGAGGCCCCACGGTGGGCGCCAAACTGTAGACGGTGAGAAGTCTACGAGTTGGAAGTCAGAAGGTCGGTAGCGGAAACGTCTTCTGGAATTCCAAACGTCGAGTTCTTGATTGATGGGCACCAGCAACGTGTGAAAGAAACCTGCAAAAGAAGGTGAACAGACACAAACAAACCCATGAAGGCTTGGGGGGACACCGGGATGGTGCCTGCCAAGGGCCCTCCGACGGTCAAGTCAGCAAAGTATTACAGTGGATAATAAATGAAAAGCCGAGGGTATAACCGTTGATGTGTAATCGGAGAGTGGCTAGGCTCGTAGAATGACCGGAGTTCGAATCTACGGGAGTGAAATGATCAGAAGTATGAGAGTAGATGTTACCAGTAGCGTCGAGCAAGAAGGAGGTTGTGATCTCCTCGAAGACGTCTGGAAGCGTCGAGCAGGAAGCGTCGAGCCGGAAGCGTCGAGCAGGAAGCGTCGAGCAAAGATAAGCTTTAACACCCTTGAGGCGTCTAGTAGTGTCCTCGACCAGAACCAGGTGAACTTGTATGCAACGTCTCAAGAATAATCGAAGAACAGAGGGCGAGTGGAGAAGAAGAAGTAGTATGGGTTGCTTTGCTCTGTATTCGATGTGTTTTTTCTTCTCCTTTTTTTAAGTGGAAGAGCTCCTCTTTATATAGGCGTGAGGAATGATCCGTTGGGAGGAGTAAAGGCTAACCGTTACGGAGTAAGTGCATGGCAAGATACCTGGGATATGGTGACGTGTACACTAGCTGTACATGCACAACGGTTGTGCATGTTCTCTGACAACTACTCTAATTGTGCATGCACATGGTCTCACATTTATGTGAGACGTTACCATGTTATGCATGTCATTGATGGGGGATAATTGTCTCTGGAGTTACGTTGACCAAGTTTGATATCTATGTCATTATGGGCATATGTGACATGTCGAGGATCTCATCGTCAAATGATCTTTAACACGTGGTGCATGGAGATCTAGACGTGTCAAGCGCCAGACGTGTGGAGACTCAGGCGTGTGGAGTTCTGTGCACGTGGAGACTCTTTGCACGTGGTTGGGCTCGACACAAGTTTTAGGGTCTAGGCGACGAGGTCCCATTAAGAGACTTCAGGGCTGGGCCCGAGAGTGTTGCGCTGGGCTTGACGTCTTAATGGGCGCTTTTAGTGTCGAGGGCCCTGGTGTGGATTTTGGTCAACACAATTATTATTAATTTTGGCTCGTATGTTATGCTAGTTCAGCTGTCTTATAGATGAATTTTATCTCCTTTCTAGCTGTGATAGTTAGGCTTTAGACTACTGCATCTAATCTTAGAAGTGTTCTCACGAAGGTGATTTTAGATTCCCAGGCTGATTTCATTAGAGTTTAGCTGGTATCAGTAATTATAGTTTAGTTTAAGGGCCTTCACCTTCAATTAAATGCCTCTAGCATCAGAGTGAGCGCCTTTAGATTTTCGGTTTAGCTTCATAAATATAGTCGGGTTTAGTCTTATAGATTAGTTTCGAGCCCACCACTTCCTGCGCAGATAGGTGCCTATAGATTTCGGTAGTCAGATATGACTAAGAATTACGGACCCTCAGTCCTGAGTTGGAATGTTAGAGGTATAACGTCTTTTTAGTACTAGGAAACATCTTATGAGTCTTATAAACAAGTATAACCCTGATATTATTTTCTTAGCCGAAACTAAGACCAAATTTTCCAACATTAATAAATATATAAAGATTAACAAACACTATGATCATTTCTTTGTGGAGCCGATCAATAAATTAGAGGGACTAGCTATGTATTGGAAACACAACCTTTCTCTTAAAATACTTTACTCGGATAATAACATGATTCATGTGGAAAACTATAATACTAATAATAACTCACACCACATTATCACTGGTTTTTATGGTTGCCCATACCACAAAAATAAACTTAAACCTTGGAAAACTTTAGATACTCTAAAAGTGAATGATGAGGTCCCTTGGATTGTCATAGGTGACCTTAATGTTATCCTTGACAATCAGGATAAAGAAGGAGGCACGATGACATCGAATTCTCATACATCCAAAATTAATTCCTATATTAATCACCTTCAATTAACGGACATGGGCTATAAAGGTTACCCTTATACCTGGAATAATAGATAATTTGAAAAGAATTTCATCCAAGAGAGACTAGATAGAGCCTTAGCCAACCTCCCCTGGTTTCAAAGTTTCCAGCTTTCTAGTATTTCTCATCTTGAATCGGTAGGTTCTGATCACCTACCCATTCTTCTGGCAGATACAGAGATGACTTATAGTAAACCTAAATCCTTTAAGTTTATCCGTACCTGGATGTCCCACCCTGATTGCCACAAGTTTATCTCGGACAAATGGACTAATCATAGCAATATTCAAGTAAACCTTAAAAATCTTAGTAGACATCTTACGAAATGGAATAAAACAGTCTTCGGCAACATTGAAAACAACATCAAAGAATTAATCACTAAACTTAACATTACTACTAATAAAAATGAATTTAACCTATTAAATAATCAACTTGAAGATTGGTATAGATACCAAGAAACTTTATGGAAAGAAAAGTCGAGAAACAATTTTCTGTCTGTGGGAGACAAAAACATCAAATTTTTTCACTCTCAAGCTATACAGCGCAACAGGACCAATAAAATTATAGCGATCAAACACCAATGGCGATTGGCATGAGGGTTTGGAGGACATCTAAGCAGTCTTTACTTCGCATCTTCTCACCATTAGTTACTTCCAATGGCATCAATCCTGAACCTAATATTCTCAATCTTTTCCATCACACTATTACGCTTGAACAAAATCTAGAGCTTATTAGAATCCCTGATCAGGAAGAGATTAATAGTGCCATTAACAGTCTTAAGAAAGAAGCGGCGCCTGGTCCTAACGGATACCACCCCTTCTTCTTCCAATCTAACTGGGAGACAGTTAGCCCCAACACTTATAGTCTAGTCCAAGAATTTTTCAACTCTGCAGAACTCCCTCAGGAAACTAATCACACCCACATATGTCTAATCCCTAAAACAACAGCTCCTTAAACACCAGCAGACTACAGACCAATTAGCCTCCTCAATACCACTTATAAGATCATAACAAAAATCCTGGCAAATAAATTCAGATCCTCTCTTCATAATATCATCTCCCCCTTCCAAGCTGCCAATATTCCAGGCAGACAAATCTCTGATAACGTTATCATGGGTCAGGAAATCATTCACTCTCTCAAAACCATGAAAGGTGCCACGGGCTATTTTGGACTCAAGCTTGATATGTCCAAAGCTTTCGATAGGATAGAATGGAATTTCCTGACAGATATCATGGCTAAGCTGGGATATTCGGATCATTGGATCAAAATGATCGCTCAATGCATTTCTACATCCTCAATGGAAGCTTTGGTCAATGGGCGTCCGGGACCCACTTTCTACCCCTCTAGAGGTATCAGACAAGGAGATCCGCTTTCTCCTTTTCTGTTTACGTTCGCAATGGAGGGCCTTAGTCGTCTCCTTAAGGAGGAACAAGATAGAGATAACTTCAAGGGATTCCCAACTAATAATCCTAATCTCACTATCTCTCATCTTCTTTTTGCAGATGACTGCATTATTTTTTGACGCAATTCTTTGGACAATATCCATACCCTCAGAACTATTCTTAATACTTTTTGCAATGCTTCCGGGCAGATGATCAATTACGCTAAATCTAATATTTTCTACTCTAAAAATTCCCACCCGAAATTCAAACGTTTAATCATGCGTTCTCAAAGTCAAATATGCTACCACTTCAGAGAAATATCTAGGAGCACAATTACTTATTGGTGCTAATAAAAAAAAGATTTTTAATGATATTCTCCAAAAAATAAAAATGAAATTAGACAAATGGAATCACAATTTCCTCTCTCAAGCTGGTCGCACTATAGTCATCTCGACTATAGCGGCGGCCGTACCCCGATACCAAATGCAATGCTTTGCCCTTCCCAAAGGCATATGCAAGAGCATTTCGACTTTGCAAAAGTCGTTCTGGTGGGGTAAGTCCAAAGGCATATTTACCAAATCTTGGTCATCTATTTGCCTTCCAAAATTTCTTGGTGGTCTTGGATTACATTCCCCGGAGTTGGATAATCAGGCTATGTTTAGCAAGTTAGCCTGGAGGATTAAATCGGAACCGGAATCCAAGTGGGTGCAGCTATTAAAAGCCAAGTACTTCAATAACTCTGAGAATCCAGGCCTAGCTAAATCTCTTACTCTTGGATTTGGAAAAACATTAGTAAATATCTTAATACCATTGAGAATTATACCATGTGGGAGGTTCATAACGGAAAACGGATAGATATTTGGACAGATAAATGGATTCCCACTCTCCCGATCCTTCCCTACAACCAGAATCCTAATCTAACTAAGGTTTCCCAGCTGATTGACCAAGATAATTGGAATGAGACTCTTCTTAATGATGAGTTTGATACTGACACTAAGAACCTAATTTTAACGATTCCGATATCGAAAGAAAGTGAAGACCAAAGAAAATGGACCCTTACCAAGTCAGGTAAATTTACTGTCAAATCCATGTATCAACACCTCTGCATCAGTATGAATTCGCCGCAACCATTTTCTCCTAATTGGAACTTTCTTTGGTCTATCCCGGTAGTCCCCAGAGTAAAAATGTTTTTAGGGAAAATTTGTGTTAAAGCACTCCCAGTCAAAGATAGAATAGGTAAATATATTGACAATAACCGGAACTGTCCGAATTGTAATGAGATTGAATCCATTGAACACGCCCTACTTCATTGTCCGTTGGCAAAAAATATATGGTTCTACTTTAATATTTTATCTGATAAAATTAACTCGGTTAGAGAATGGATTTTTTCTTGGGAAGATAAATCCCAAAACGCTTACACAGCTACCAATATTCATTATGCTACAATTATGTGGAACATATGGAAGACGCGATGCGACCATTGCTTTTAACATGAAATCAACACGTTAGACAAAATCATTTCAATCATTACTGCATTTCCACAAAACCAAAAAATGAATCATACAAAAAATAAAAGAGAACAAGACAAATGGAACCCCCCTGAATCGACGTTTCTAAAAATCAATGTGGATGCTTCATTCATAGATATTCATACTATTACAGGTATCAGCTTAATTATCCATGACAATGAGTCTAAGTTCTTTGAAGCTGTCGCCTCTACAACTAGAAGCAGAAACTCGGAGGAAGGTGAAGCCATTGCGATTCTCAAAGGAATGCAATGGGCAGAATCTCATGAATATAAAAGAATCATTATTGAAAGTGATAATATTAATATTATAAAATATCTTCAGAACGGCAAAAATAATGTACAATGGCAATCGAAAATTCCTGTTAAAAGAATCCAAGAAATAAAAAGGAGGCTGGACATAGTAAAATTCTCACATACTAGCAGGAACTTCAATAAAGCAGCAGATAAGATGGCTAAATGGGCAAGAAAGGAAAATAGATCGAAGGTTCGGAAACATGTACCATATTTTCTTTGTAAGTTGTATTGTAATCGAATTCTTATTTCTAGTTAATTAATATATAGCTCTTTCAACAAAAAAAAAAAAAAAAACCTTCCAAAAATAATGATTGGTGCGTTACATGCCATTTATACACCTATAAATAAACACCAAAGATCACCCTCGTGAAAGACAATTTGTTTTCCATACTTGAACCTATATAATAAAACAGAAGGGAAAACGCTAACTGGGACAAACATCATTTTTCAAATATGAATATTGTTTAGAAACCCTTACTTATTTGCAATATGATCCTTAAACCTTTGAGATCCACATGATTTTAATAATTTAAGAGAATAAATACCAAAGATCACCTTCCAAAAATAATGATTGGTGGGTTACATGCCATTTATACACCTATAAATAAAGAGTTAATTCCTATTTGGCCCCCTACTTTGTGATCAACTTCAAATATGATCCCCAAATTTCTGTAAATTCAAATATGGCCCCCTATTTCATACAAATGCCATAACTACCCCTCTTATTAATGTATTTTCGAAATAAAATAAAAATGAAAACCTAAATTCCACCTCACTCCCCTCTCCACCACTCATCTCTCTCCATGTCACCTCTCTGTCCAACTCACCTCTCTCTCTCTCCACCTCACCAGTCTCTTCTTCGATGAAGGTCGCCGCCGGAAAATTTTCCGGTCGGCGACCTTCAAACTAAAAAAACAAACTCTCTCATCTCTCTAAAAACTCCGGCGAAGGGGGTTTCCCTTCGCCGGAGTTCTGGTCTGTTAAAGAACAGACCAGTTCTGGTCTGTTGAAGAACAGACCCGTTCCAGTCTGTTGATCTTCAACAGATCCGAACAGGTCTGTTGAAGAACAAACCAGATCTGGTCTGTTCTTCAACAAACCAGAACTCCGGCGAAGGGGGTTTCCCTTCGCCGGAGTTTTTAGAGAAATGAGAGAATATATATATTTTTTTTTAGTTTGAAGGTCGCCGGCGGGAAAAATTTTCGATCAGGCGACCTTCATCGGAGAAGAGACTGGTGAGGTGGAGAGAGAGAGGTGAGTTGGAGAGAGAGCTGACGTGGAGAGAGATGAGTTGTGGAGAGGGAAGAGAGGTGGAATTTAGGTTTTCTTTTTTATTTTATTTTGAAAATACATTAATGGGAGGGGTAGTTATGGCATTTGCATGAAAACAGGGGGCCATATTTGAATTTACAGAAATTTGGGGACCATATTTGAAGCTGGTCACAAAGTAGGGAGCCAAATAGAAATTAACTCATAAATAAACACCAAAGATCACCCTCGTGAAAGACAATTTGTTTTCCATACTTGAAATTGGGCGGACCCCATGTAAGGAAAGAAAAAGATTTAACCCTTTGTACACCTATAAAGATCAATTGAATTGGAAACTCCATACCTAATTTGAGTTAGTTTCCATGTTGGATAACTAATTGGGAATTAAATTCTTTTCGAGTGGATCCTCAATCAACTGAACCTACTGGCCTATTATGTTGAACAAAATCCACACCAGGGCCCTCAGCGCTAGAGTGCCCATTAAGACGTCAAGCCCAGCGCAACACTCTCGGGCCCAGCCTAGAAGTCTCTTAATGGGCCTTCGTCGACTAGACCCTAAAACTCGTGTCAAACCCAACCACGTGCAAAGAGTTTCCACGTGCACAAAACTCCACACGCCCGAATCTCCACACATTTGGCGCTTGACACGTCTAGATCTCCATGCACCACGTGTAAAAGATCACTTAACGAAGAGATCCTCTACATGTCACATATGGCCATAATGACATAGATCTCAGACTTGGTCAACGTAACTCCAGAGACAATTATCCCCCCATTGATGACATGCATAACATGATAACGTCTCACATAAATATGAGACCATGTACATGCACACTCAGAGTAGTTACCAGAGAACATGCACAACCGTTGTGCATGTACAGCTCGTGTACGCGTCACCACATCCCAGGTATCTTTCCACACATTTACTCCGTAACGGTCATCCTTTACTCCTCCCAACGGATCATTCCTCACACCTATATAAAGAAGAGCACTTCCACTTCACAAGTCATCGAAAGCAGAGCAAAGCAACCACTACTTCTTCTTCTCCACTCACTCTCTGTTCTTCGATTGTTATTGAGACGTTGGCACACGAGTTACCTGGTTCTTAGATGCTTTATCTCCTTTACTTGACACGTTCATCTTGTTCAGATCGTCGACACTACTAGATGCTTCAAGGGTGTTAAAGCTTCTTTCTTTCTCGACGCTGCTGGTAACATCTACTCTCACACTTGTGATCACTTCTCGTAGTCTCGAGCTCCGGCCATTCTACGAGCCTAGCCACTCTCCGATTACACGTCAACGGTTACATCCTCAGGCATTTCGTTTATTATTCATTGTAATACTTTACTGACTTGACCATCAGAGGGCCCATGGCAGGCATCATCCCGGTGTCCCCCCAAACCTTCACGGGTTTGTTTGTGTCTGTTCACCTTCTTTTGCAGGTTTCTTCCACACGTTGCTGGTGCCCATCAATCAAGAACTCGACGTTTGGAATTCCAGAAGACGTTTCCGCTTCCGACCTTCTGACTTCCGACCCGTAGACTTCTCACCGTCTACACCTATAACAGAGGTAACCTTGTGTAACTAAAGGGGGATGAAATTGAAAACCTTAAGACAACACTATCTATAATAGTATCCGAGTTAAATCAAGGGGAAGGGGGATACGAGGCAACTGCACCATCACAATATTTGCAATGGTTCCTTGAATTTCTCATGTTAGTCTTAGATTTGGGAATAACTTGCTCAATTTTTTAGTCGAGCTTCATGTTCAAGTAGAATGGACGATTTTCACAGTTTAGATTGATTTTGTTTGTTGCACAAAAAATTGCAAAGCAACTCTTTTATTATTTACTTTGCTAAGTACATTGTTTATATATGACTTGTGAATTTTGTCTTTTGAACTGAGTTGATATTTCTATTCTTTTTGTAGATTAAATTAATAATATACGACTGAGATACTATATGGAAAAGTATCATTCTAGGTTATGTGAATGTTGCAGCTAAGAGTGAAGCTCAATTTGGAGAAGTCTGGTACAAACTAGATAACTCATCAGGATAGGTGAATTTACTTTCTGACATTCGTTTTATCATCTACATGTTTCCGAACTTTTGTTTTACTATAAAACGACCTATGCGTGTTATTCCAGGCCTTTCTTCATATCAGAACAAGTAAACTACCCGAAGATCAATTAGGTGTTGTCTTAGATAAGTAAGGTACCATTGTGGTTCATTATGGTTAAACTGTATGCATCTATGCGTCTATTCTAATCGATTCGGTTGTTTGATACTGAACAGTGATATGTTGAAGTCAATACTCAGAAAGGGTTATCTTAGATAAGTAAGGTACCATTGTGGTTCATTAAAGACCCGAGCCGCTTCAGACTATCTTTGAGCTCCCTTCGAATTAGGTAAGTCGCCTTCATCGTGAAACTCATCTTCATTAGTGGAACTTGACTTGTGTAGCATTCTAACTTCGTACCTCTCTCTACTGGTCTTTCGGATCATGGAAACACTTGATTTAAGAAAATAAATGTTTTTCTTTTTGGTTGTTTAAAATAGTTTGTCATTTGCTCTTGAGAGGTCCTTCCTAGACGTGTCTATATCTTTTCATGGCATATTTACTTCCATTCCAATGAATTTTCTAAGCATGTGAAGGTTAGGTCATCTTCTCCATTGATTAAGTTTATGAATGTATTAAGCTCTATGTAAGTATTTTGTAAAGGATGTCATTTGTTCCGTTTTATTTACACAGTACATCTAAGTATTTGGCTGACACTCTACTACAAATTCATTAATATCGACAGATAGATAAACGGTTTGTATTGACATTTTTTTTTCATGAATTCGTTACTTAAGAATTCTCATATTCCTCTGGACAGGTGATTATTCATGTTCAGGATGCAGATAGGTACTGTATAAGTATCAGTTCTTCAATGGTTTTAGATATTGTTACAGTTTAACTGATGGCTTTACATATTACATTCTATTATTGTTATTGTTGCAGATAAAGAGGAGCCAACGTGCATTTATAAATCTGGCTATTAGTATTATTCTTCGCGGGCGTGGTGGACATGGTGTACCGCAGCTAGCAGCGGCGGATCTACCTTGGGCCTAGGGGGTCTATAGACCCCCCTCAACATTCATTTATAAATAGTATACAATATAATAATTTAAAAAATAAAAATTACTTTACCATTATAACTGCAGTTGCCTTCCTGTTGTGACCATTACATGACGCTGGCTTAGTGGTGATCAAATGCTAAGTTATATGGAGGTCATGAGTTCGAGAAACAACACCGTTATCTTATTTAGGTTTTTTTTATGTTTTGGTTGAAATTTCAAAATAGTTTTAGGTTTTCCGATTAGTTCATATGAATTTCAAATTTAGTGCAGAGTATTTCATAATATGTTTGAGTTAATTCTCAAACCATTATTTCCTTTTTAGCAAAAATTTGTTCCATAAATCATAACTACATATTAAGAAATTCTAAAATCTAAAGCAATTAGATGTATTATATTCAATTATTTTCTTTCCCTGAACACAAAAATAGCCGAAAAAATTGAGAGACATCTGTAATTCAGTCACCAAAAATTCAACCTTATATGTTCTTCACTCTTTGAAATCAGTATTGAATCATGAGGATATAGTTAATATATTTGTTTTTATTTCTAATTTATGTACTTACTTTATGAAGTATAAAAATGTGAAATATGTCTAAAATGTTTAAATTTCAAATCTCTTAATATCGATTATTTGTAAGCGTGTCAATGGATATCCGGATATTCGACATCCGATCCGCATCTGTATTCGATTTTAAAAAAGGCCGCGACTTTGGGGAATAAAAAAATCTTTGGGGAATAAAAATTCTCTACAAAATTGGTCAACCGAGATTGACTTTTTTTTTTATATCTATTTGTTGTTATAGGGCTCCCAATTTTAGAGTTAAACAAAACTAAACTTTTAGAAGATCCTATAAACGAATTTAGAAAGAACTTTTATAAATTTAAGCAAAATCTTTCTAGGGTTCTAAACCCTAAACTCTTTCAAAGTTTCTTCTTTTCTTCATCTTATTTTTCAAAGCTTTGTTTTCTTCTAATTACTAAACCCTAAAAACATAGGAGAACAACCTAATATGTTTAGAAGTGAATATGTTTTAGGGTTTCAAAATTAATTGATTTTTAGGGTTTATAATGTGTTTATCTTGGGGGGGATTAATGGAGGAAGAAACTTGTTTCGGACATCCCATGGAAGATGTATTAAGAACTTCAAAATATTTTGTTTGATGATTTATAGGGTTTAGAATGTTTTTTTCCTCTTTATCTCTCTAACTTTGTTGTTGATTTTAGAGAAATAAGGTTAGTATGTATTTGAGATTTGGGGAAATAAGTAAGAGAAGGAAAAAAGATGAGATGAATAAGTTTTTTTTTCGGAGAATAAGAAAAAAGAGGGGAAGGAGAAAGAGGTGTAAGTTATAAAAAAAAAATTGTGTTCCCCATAAAAACATATTCCCTAGAGATTTCACAAAGAAATATGGATTCTCCGGAGATTTTTCTTTATTCCCTAAAGCCGCGGCCTTAAAAAAATATTTGAAATTTCGGATATCGGATACGGATTCGAATATTCCTTATCGAATATCTGCTTATCGGATACGGATACACTAGTATTCGATCCGATAAATATCCGTATCCGATAAGTAATATAAAAAAATAAAAAAAATTGAATTTATTCATAATAATATATAAAATGTATGGTTGAGATTTATTATTTAGATCTAATGGTTAAAAATTAAAAAAAAAAAAATTGAAATTTTGTTAAAGTTTCGAATATCGGATATTCCGTTAATATTATCGGATTCGGAAATTGATTTATAATATACGTCGGATAATTATCGGATACGGATAGATAGCTTATCGGATTCGGATACGGATATGCCTATATCTAGGGCTGGGAAAACGGTCCGAAACCCCGCAATCCGGCCCGAACCGTGAGAGACCGATGACCGAAGCCAACCCGAGCCGGGCTTACCTGGCTCGATGGCTCGGGCTTATAGGGTCGGGACTCGGACAGACTCTCAATTCCGAGTTTCGGCCCGAAAAGCCCGTCCGAGCCCGATTAAGAGCCCGATTGAAGAGCCCGATAGGTTGCCCGTTTGAATAGTCTGAAAGAGAGCCCGACACTAAGCCCGACAAGATCCGCGTGTTTTTATTTAATCCAACGGCTGAGATTAAATAATATCTCAGGCGTTGGATTAAATCCAACACGGCTATAAAAACCCCATTTTTTCCAAAACGAACCCTAATCTACCACCGCCCTCTCCCTCTTTCCGCCTCTCTCTCTCTCTCTCTCTCTCTCTCTCTCTCTTTCCGCCTCTCTCTCTCTCTCTCTTTTCCAGAACGAACCCTAGAGGAGAAACATCACGTGGATTTGAAGAAGCAAATACCCGTTTCAGAAGAAGCAAATACCCGTTTCAGATTTATTTGAGGAGCCATTAATTCCTTCATCAATGGAGCGAGAACTCGAACTTGGGTTTGAGTTAGATTCATTCTTAATGGATGATTTTGGGCAAGTTTTCGACGATTTTGGAGAGTGGGATGATCTCCAATTATGTGGATTTGAAGAAGAACAACAAAATGATCTTTTAAACCTAGACTTTGATTTCAAAGTTGATGATTTTGATTTCAAAACTGAAGAACTAGGTTGGATGGATGAGCCTATGAATCCCATAAGTTTTGCAGCATAGAAATTTCATATTATTTATTAATTAGTATTCTCAAGTAATATTAGTTTAAATTTCATGAGTTTATGTAAAATTTTAAGAACTGATATAATCACAGTTCTTGAGATTTGAAGGTTTTGTTGAGGATGTTGTTTTTATTTAATTTGTTATAGTTGTTGAGTTGAGAAATGTGGAAAGATAAAAGTGTGTAAATTTGGGTTTTTTTGTGCTATTAGAGTCGTCCCAAATGTTACAACTTTTTGTTATTAGTATGGATCTTTTGAAAATTATGTAATTTTGTGTATGATATATCATATATATAAAATGGTATTTTAGTTAATTATTTGTTTTTATATTAAAGAATTGTTTTTTTTTTAATATTTTTTAAGTCCCCAAAACCCGAGCCTGTTGGAACCCGCTCGGGCAGCCGGGCTCGGACGGGCTACGGGCACTTAAAATGAGTGTTTCGTCCGGTCCGATCCGCCCGACTCCCTACCGCGGGCTCTGCTTATCCGAGCCCGATCTGTCGAGTCCGGCACATTGTAGTCCGAGCCCGTCCGCGCGATTCTAACCCCTGCCTATATCAGATCCGATAAGCTACCGTTTACAGGCCTAATTGTTTGTGGCTATCAATTTTATCAATAAAAATATTTATTATTAGCTTAAGTTTGTGAAGTTGTAATTTTTCAAAGAAGTTGTAATTTTCTAAAGTTGTAATTGTTCGAATTGAAGTGGTAATTAATATTTTAGACCCCCTCAAAGTAAATCCTGGATACGCCACTCGCTGCTAGGAAGTCTAAATAAAATATTATAATAAATAAATACTTGTTTGATGGTTATTTTTTTGTTGAAAGTGTTTGATAATGGAAATGTTGTTTGATGCTTCTACGGGAAATGCAGATGGATTCACTTCGAGATCAAGTTTAGGAATGTTAGGAAGAGAAAACACCCACTGCTTCTTGTACATTGAGAAAGTTATGCAAGATAAATGAAATTGTATTGTTTTTCTTATTCTGCATACACTTGCACCATGAATGATGTACTACGTTTGACTTTTTTTAAATATCGACTTATATGTTCCTTCTTAAAGTTCAAACAATCTGTTACAAGATTGTTGGTTTATCTTGATATTAATCTTTTGTGTGGAATCTTACATTTATGGGTAAAATTTGTTCATGTTAATTAAAGAAGTTCAAACAATCTGTTACAAGATTGTTGTTTATTTTGATATTAATCTTTTGTATCGAATCTTTTTTTTTTTTTTGTTGAAACTATCGAATCTTAAATTTATGGGTAAAATTTGTTCATGACAATTTAATGTTAGGCTTGATTTCTTACTAATTTTGTTGAAGGTGATCGATAAATTTGTCCGTGCCCTTGGGAAATCAAGCCTGTCAACACAGGTTTGAACAACCAAAAGAGAAAAGTCTGTCAACACATAAAATACCAAGTCTGTAACATTCATTCTTTAAGTCAGGCAATCCACATGCATATTGGCAGCAGTAGTAGCACCAACACCCAGTGTTGTATCTTGGTCTCCCCTCATTTGGAGAATCTCACCCATACACCGTATTATAGATTTCCCAATCAGTGCCAAATTAAACTCCTCAGCCAAAAACTTACGGGAACAACGCTTGCCTTTGTACTGTTTGTCTAACATTTTAGCCAAATCCTACAGTTACAAAATCATATCATCAGTATGACACAACTTAACAAATCATTAAAAACAATTTGTACAAAATATAGTACATGGAATGATAGAGATGGCAATCGAAGCAGATTATAAGGCAATTAAATGATGTCCATGACACAAGGCAATGACAGATATAAATATAAACATGATACAAGGCAATAAATGATGTGCATGATATAAGGCAATGATAGATATAAAAAGTAATTATGACAGAAATCGGGCAACTCGATTTGCCCTCTTTTGATAAGTTACACTTCTATTAGGGTGGGTCACAAGGTGTCATCTAATCTGCCTATTGGTCTTTTGATCTAACGTGATGAGCCAAAAATGGAGGTGCAACTGGCATTATCCAGATGGATTGTATATGGACTTACGATCAATGTATAGGGTTTTCTATATAGTTATGCAGATGAATGGTATTTCTATACTTGTACTTTGTTACGGTCATTCGGTATAACTTTCCTTCACTATTTTTTATCAGATTCATGGGTCAAGAGTTTGGTTCCGAAGTTATTAAAAACTAGGAGCTTCACAATGAAAAAGGCCAACGCACCCTAACACCATGGGTCAAGAGTTTGGTTCCGAAGTTATTAGAAACTAGGAGCTTCACATTGAAAAAGCCCAAAGGAGGCTGACACCATGGCCAAGAGTTTGATTTCGAAGTTACTACAAACTAGGAGCTTAACAGAATTTGGGGACAGGGGGAGGGGGGGCTTCTTGGCCCCTTCGACCAAGATTGATTTGTTTGTGTGTTCCAATAGAAAACCCTATTACCCATTCCTGATCACAACACCGTCACATTACCCATCATCAAACTCTGGAACAATTCGATGTTGCTATTTTGTATCACCCCACACTATAATTCGGAAAACCTAGCAATTAAATTAGGAAAATCATTAGAAACAATCTGTTATACTTCGATTACCTCGTACTCATCATCTTTAATGTCTCCCAAATCCATCTTCTCCAAAGTAGGAATTAAATCGTCGTCAATAAATCCAAGGAGGTAAGATCTATCAAGTTTACGGACCGAGATATCCTCCCTCATCTTGTTAACCACGTTGTCCATGCCCAACTGTTCATACATGTAAAATTTAGGGCAAACAGAGATGGAGTTAAGTTGTAGAGATAGAGGTTTACCTTATATAATTTTCCCAAATTCAATGTCCATTCACGATCATATGTTTCCTTGAGATATTTATCGAATGCCCGACTGTCCTTGACCAATTCACCAATCACCTTCTAAAGAACCATAAAAGCATGTTAATACAATAACAGATGGATTGATTACCTCGTAATACAGGTTTAGAAATTAATTACCTTGAAGAGGTTAAATTCCACTAGTATGTCACTGGTGTTACTTGTGGCCAGT
Source organism: Eschscholzia californica (assembly GCF_041429995.1). Classification (NCBI taxonomy): domain Eukaryota; kingdom Viridiplantae; phylum Streptophyta; class Magnoliopsida; order Ranunculales; family Papaveraceae; genus Eschscholzia; species Eschscholzia californica. Next base: position 44,479,118 of record NW_028238198.1, read on the forward strand.
GAGTTATGATAAAAATAATCCTCAAGGATCCTTTGTAGCTCTACAAAATAAGTGAAGTTCAGAGGATCTTCCGTTCTTTTTTCATAAGAAAGGCCCTTCCAGTAATCGATATGGTTTTGGATCTTTTTCCTGAAGAAAAAGAACAATAAGTAGAGAGTTCAACAACAAGCCTCATCATCCTATAGAGGTGAGACCAAATATTTATAGGTCCGGTTTTAGGGTTTCTTATCTCTGCATCAAGATTTTCGGTATTTGAGTAACAAACAGTTCTAATTACTCTAACCTATAACTTCAACAAATCAAATTGAAGACTGGTAAGAAGTAAAATTCTAACAAATCTCACAAGAAAAAAATAAAGTATATAGATGAAACCGAACAGATCCTCGATACCTGATTTCCTTCAGATCATCAAGAGAATACAGCTTCCGATTATCTTTTTCCTCCTCCGTTTCGTATTCAGAATCTTCCTCCTCCGTTTGTTTTTCTAGTTTTTCCTTTTTTGGATCCGGTGGATTGCACAAACCCCCATCCTCCATGTTTTTCTCTTTCTTTTCTGTCTAGGGTTTGAGAGATTGCAACATGGATATTTTTGTTTTTTTTTTTTTGGTTAATCTTTGGCAAGAAAATTACTCCATTTTTACTCGGGATGATGTCACTTTCTAGCCCGCCTCAACGTGACATTTTGGACCTACCCATGATGGACTTGCCCGTTAGCCCGCCCCATGATATTTGTAGTGTTTGCCCCCCCCCCCCCCGGCCCCCCCACCCCACCCCACCCCACCTCACCAAATAGATAGTATATCACTCTTCAGTCTTCTCTTTCTCTCTCTTTCTGTAGTGTAATGGCGCTTCTGAGCTTTCGTAATTTCTACTGCTATTACAACTTCTTTTCAAGACCATCACTCAAAACATCTCTCTTGCCTCACTCTCGGAACCCTAAAAACATCTCCTTTTTATTCACTTCCTCCCCCAAACCCCAATCTCAAACCTTAAACCCTCATTATTCTCCCAAAGGTTTCTCCTTTTTCACTCTTCCTCTTGCTAAAACTATAATCATTTGTTTACTTCTTTTACTGATTTTATTGTTGTTGCAGAAAAATCCCTAGTTCTTCCAAAAGATGAACGTTTTGGTTCAAATTCAGTTAATGATGAACCAACAACAGAGAATTCTAGCACAATTGCCGCCATTGTTACTTCAGTGGGAGGTCGTCCTGGAGCAGTTGGGATTGTTCGGTTGTCAGGTCCTATGGCTGTGAGTATCGCTTCTCGTGTTTTTAAGCCTTCCAGAAGGAAGAAAACTTCTAGCTTTGTTAAATGGCGACCTAAAAGCCATTTGGTGGAGTACGGTTTGGTTTCAGACCTTCGAGGAAACGTCGTCGATGAGGTATAACTCTCTCTCTCTCTATATATATATAAAAAGAAGGGAAATGCTAAAGTTACAAAAGATTTTGACAAAAGATTTTGACAAAAGATAGTTCCCAGCTGATGTGGCGGTTGTGGTTTGAAACTTTGACCAAATCTAGGTCGTTGAGAGATGAATATCACAACCGCCACATCAGCTGGGAACTTTCTTTTGTCAAAATCTTTTGTAACTCTAGCATCTCCCTAAAAAGAAATCATCAACTTTTATCTGAATTTAGTTATGAGTAGTTCTTTCAATGCAATTTAGAAAGTTTGAAGCTCCTTCATTTGGAAATGCATTTGTTGTTTGAACAACAATTATGCTCACAAATACTAGCTTCTTTGTGCTATGTAAATTCTAACTAAGACAAAAATATGCTTACTTTTTCTTTGTTTTCATATTTCCTTGGTGCTAATGGTGTACCTGTTAAGTGGGTTAGTGGGTAATTAGTGATATTGCTATTTTTTTGTTTTCAAAGGTTTTAGCAGTGCCCATGTTGGCACCAAGATCTTACACTAGAGAAGATGTGGTGGAGCTCCAATGCCATGGGAGCGACGTTTGTCTGCACCGAGTTTTAAGAGCTTGTTTAGAAGCTGGTGCAAGACTTGCAGAACCAGGTCCTATTCGTCTCTACGTCTCTCTCTCTCTCACACACACACACACACACACACACTCCACATGTATGAAACACACATACACACACACTCACACACACACTCTCGTTCATGGTGAACGAGATAAGAACTCTAGAATAGAGGTTGAAACACTGTCTTCGTCATTACTTTTCACTTGGTATGCTTTGAATGTATACAAACATTTGTGGGCCAAGTCATTATTCAGCATTAGGTTGTTTAGGTGCAACTTGACTGTCTAGTTTGTATTTTTCGTGAACCAGTATGTTTTTGTAAAAGCGGGTTAATAGATTATCTTTTAAAGTGATTATAATGTTCACACTTCTGCCAAATTTCATGTCGTACAAAAAAGTGGTGGTTCATATGGTTGCACATAAAGAGGCAATATCAAAGCTCAATACAGACCTTGAAAATTTGCGACGTATACCAAGCAAGACTGCTTAGGCAGCACATTAGGATTTCTTACTGTACTGTTACGATATAGATCTTAGTTAACCGTGGATCTCTCAAGGAGTGTGGGTTATATTTCGGGGAAACTTGTACAGTTAGAAGTCGGGAAATCTGACTTTTCTTCAAGTAGTAGCCATGATTAAAGAGGATTGACCAACTTCGGTTTTAACGTTGAAGTGTTCAGGATTTAGTGGCAACTAAAACATAAGATATTTAAATGTGGTATTCATTAAAATTTTGGAGACCTCTTGATATAGTTATGCTAATGTTACATATATCTTGTCTATTATCAGGCGAGTTCACTCTCCGTGCTTTCCTAAATGGACGCTTAGACCTCTCTCAAGCTGAAAATATCGAAAAACTGATTTCATCAAAGTCTGTGGCTGCTGCAGATGCAGCATTGGCAGGGATTCAGGCATGTTTTACATTTTCCGAACTTTAGGCGGATTAAGCGTTGTATAGTAGATATTTTCTTTTACCCGAATTTACATGCTTCACAATTTCGAGGTCCTTGTGAGTTTGTGATTAACTATTCAATAGCTTAAGTTTGAACAAAATGTCTGACCAGTAATCCTGGTTTCACATGTTTTCTTCTATAGGGAGGTTTTTCTGCTCTAGTAAAATCACTGAGGACACAATGCATTGAGTTGCTTGCTGAGATTGAAGCTCGTCTGGATTTTGATGATGAGATGCCACCACTTAGTTCCCAGTTATTAATGGATACAATACATTCAATGTCGAAAAATGTGGAGGAAGCTTTGGAAACTGCTAATTATGATAAACTCCTAAACTCTGGATTACAGGTATTTTCTTTCCTTCAGTTGGATGTCTGGTATCTATAATTTATCCACTTCATTGTTTATACCCTTTCATTCAAAGGCTCATTATTTTGTTCTTATATCTTCCCTGCAGATAGCAATTGTTGGTCGGCCAAATGTTGGAAAATCAAGCCTCCTAAATGCGTGGAGCAAAGTAGGTTAAAGTTGTTTTCCTAGCTATTACTTTTACTAAATATTTTATGTTTATTCGTGGGATCCATATTAACTATTCCTTATTGTTTATCTGCGGCAAAATAAATGCCTACAGGAAAGTTTCAATTGATAATTTGACATAATCTATTTCTTTTAGAATTTACAAGCAATTCAGTGATATGCTGTAAAAAAGAAGTAATTTTAACTGTGTTTATACAAAACCGCCTATCAAGTACTAAAGGACGGGAGACAAAGTTTCGGGCCTTATTTTAGCATGGGTATTGTTTAATTCCAATTCTAAGAGGGCATCACAATGTGCGAAAACTCCTTTAACCAAAATCAGTTAGTTTCTTTAACTGTGATCCTCATAGGAATATCTAAGTCTTGATTCCTATTACTGTTTCTTGAACATTTAGCTTGTTTGAACAGAAGTATTGTTTTTTCTCTTGCCTTCCAAGATAAGTTGAATAATAGTACAAAGTGCTTCCCTTCGGAGACCTTGAACTGGACTGAACATTTTCCATTTTCATGCCTCAGCAAGCTGACTCTTTCTCTTACTTCATTTCTGTCCATAATGGTCTATGACATTATAGAGTGATCTTCATGGGTCGGTGTCAGCTTACAGTATGCTATATTTCTTTGTAGCAAGCAGAGTGAAAGAGCAATAGTTACAGAAATTGCAGGAACCACGAGAGATGTGGTGGAAGCCAGTGTCACAGTTCATGGCATCCCTGTGACCCTCCTTGATACTGCAGGTATCAGGGAAACTGATGATGTTGTCGAAAAAATTGGTAAGATTGTTTTTCTTTTTGAAATTTCTAAATTGTTAGTGGAATAGTGACAAATGACATACGGAGCTTGAAAAAGAAAAATAACAATTCTAGGCAGTACTAGTAGTCAAATAAAAATGTAAAGAGAAAACTATTAGTGCTCAATAATTCGGGAGTCCTTATTTCCCATTGTTTTCTCCCTAGGTGTACAAAGGTCGGAAACAGTTGCCATGGGTGCCGATGTTATTGTAATGACTGTTAGTGCTCGTGAAGGGTGGACCCTTGATGATACCAAACTTCTTGAGCGCATTCAAATCAATCAGGTTCGAATTAATGACGTCTTTTTTACACTTAAACGAGAAGGAAGAAAATGGTAGGCAGGTTATAAGGAAGTTCGATTTGAATATACTTGAACCATGTCTAGGTTTGGCTTATTGCCAATTTACAGCACTCCCAAACCAGTGCTCTTACCATAATCATCGAATCATCTAAAGAGTGTCCTACTGTTTGAAATGGATTATATAATAGGCATCAGTCATGGGTAAAAATGTCATCTCTCTCTTTTTGTATTTGGATTTGCAGAAATCAATGGGTACTCCTGCACCAATGATCCTTGTAATAAACAAAATAGACTGTGCTCTTTCTGCATATACAGAAGCATTCAGGAGGAAAGAAAACCTTTTCAATAAGCATGTTCTTACATGCGCGGTTACTGGTCAAGGAATACCGGAGTTGGAGTCGGCAATACTTGAGATCATGGGCCTTGACCGGATCCCAGCAGGGGGGCGCCGATGGGCTGTAAACCAGGTTAGCTACCTTCACATACATATTGTGTTTATCTTCTTTTATACTTTTATTTCCTTAAGTCTGTTCTCATCTTTCTTTTTATTTTCTGCTATCCAAGCCAGTGTTCAAAAATTTGGTTGCTGTAACGGTCATAAAGGTCACTGTTTTGCCTCATGGTGCTGTTATAACCCTTTTAACAGGACGACGTGTTTTGGCCGTTAGTGACCAATGAAAAACAAAAAATTTAAAAGGACGAGCTGTTAAAAGGGATACTTTTTTTAGCATTTTAACATTTTCAAGTCCCCCCCCCCTTTTGACTGTTTTCGACACCCCTTCCTGAAAAGATTCTGTTGTGTTTTACCGTAAGGCCGATTGAAATAATTTTGCCTTTTCAGAAGAAAAAAGGATCTTTGTGAAAGCTGTAAGTTTCCATGGTATGGTTCTTTGAACATGAGTGGTATTACTTTTATTGTCCTTATGGGGGAGAGATTTAAAAGCCACTAATTTTTATGAATTTGTTGCTGATAAAATCAGAGACAATGCGAGCAACTTGTTCGAACCAAGGAAGCTCTGATGAGATTGAAATCATCGATAGAGGAGGAGTTGCCGTTGGATTTTTGGACAATTGATTTAAGGGAAGCGGCATTGGCACTTGCACAGATAAGTGGAGAAGATGTATCTGAAGAAGTCTTATCCAACATATTTGGCAAGTTTTGCATCGGTAAATGAAGTCCTTTTCATTCGGCGATTATCCATCAGGTATACTAACATTTTTTGTCCTTAACGACTAATTGACGTAACACCTGATTCAATATCAGCCAGACCCACTATAGCTTAGTTCCATATGACCGTTTTCTCTGGAATCGGCTCACACCAGACCACTTCAGGCTTCTCGACTTGATCAATCTAGACGCCGAACTCACACAAAAGGCCCAACTCGGTATTAGTTAGTGGAATTAAGGGTCTTGGACATGAAACTTCCTTTTTACATCCCTAATTTTAGCAAAATGTGTCCCATCGCAACCTTAAAAATTGAAGTTGAAGAAACTTGGCCATTAGTTCTTCATTTCTGTCAAATTTGTATACCCACCAGTACCAGTAATAACACCAGAGTTCAATTACTAAGCTCAATCATTTTTGGTGACAGGGAAAGTGAAAGAGGAAGATCAGCAGATGCATCATTCTGAAATCCCATCATTAAACGAAGATAGGTAATCTATCCGACAGCTAAGAATTACCGATGAAGCTAAGAAATTTAGTGGACTGTATGTATTGATCGATCCTGCATAAAAGGATGGAGGAGAGAGAAAGATTAATGATGGCTGCAGTGTTCTGTTGAAGAGAAGTGGCTGCTGTATGGGTTGTGGACACTCCATCCAGATTCTGTTTTGTTGTTTCTTCTCCATTTTCTTCCTTTAGAGTTAAAGGGGTTAAAGTTAAGAGTACATCCCTTATTGTAATACTTTGATAAGTAAATACTGTTATACTAGTTTTCAGATAATTGTTATGGGTCAACATTCCAACCAGGTTATGCTAAAATTGTTCTTGCTTTGTTACCGAAAGGTTGCCTGGTTTAGAAAAGATTTTTCTCATGGAAATGTTAAAAGAATGAAAGCCAAATACTAAACTGTGATAATATTATTTATAAGTCAAACTGATCCATTCTCACAATACCCATAGCTGAAACTCATGAACATTGGACATACTGAGGACTTCCTTTAGAAACAATGTAGCTAAAGAGATTGAATCAAACCCAGAATATACGAACAAATTCTACCTCTAAGTCTAAACCAAGACTACCGAAATTTACAGTTTTTTTGAGTACCAAAATAAAAACCCACCTCCATTGTCATGGCAGTCATGACATTATTAGATCAAGAGGAAAGGGCTATACGTTCGATGGTTTCCACTTTCTGATAAATTAATAAACAATATTCTACAACGACAATAAATAGTAAGAGAAGTTGATTGCAGAGAACCAACTTCTAGTTATATTTTCTTGCACCTGTTATCAATCTAGCACCTTTCGGAGTTGCTCGATCAACTGAACCCGACTTGATGGTTCTACCTGAAATGGGTTTCGACAATTATACCAAATGGTTTTTGGAATTTAAAAAAAATGAATAAATTGTTGTGAAATGTGACGAAAAGTTACCGAATTATTTACCTTGTCCAAAAGTGCAGTGAGAGCATTAGGAAGAGCTTGCAAATCTGAGTTTGATTCACTAAGATTTGATAGTTGAAGCATTACTTTCTGTACTCTTAGTTCCTTCAGTCGATCCTCGTAGTTCTTGGGATCATCCTTCCATGAGAAGAAAGCTTCATCATCTAACCAAGAATCCTCGTTATCTTTTGAAGGTCGAGAAGTGAGAAACCAGTTCTTGATCAAATCCATGGCTGATTTATGAGATAACTGATCCCCAGCAGCATTTCTCACAGTTCGGATTAACGATCCTTCTGCAACTCTCCTGTTTAATCTTTTGTAGAAGAAAGTTCGAGAGTTCGCCCAGTCAACAACTTCTTTGATTACTCCTTTCGCAGCCATCCTGAAGGAGGTATCATGCAACTCAGCAAATCGAGTAGCAATTTGAGTATAAACTGGTAAGAGCTGCTTCTCACGGGACTTTATCTGTTTTTGCAGAGATTCAATGGCTTCTAAGACTCCATTGTTCTTAGCTTCTTGAAGTTTTTCCTTCAGAGTGATCAGCTGTTGATCCAGCCTACCCATACAATCCAAAAGTTCCTTCGTCCTGAACTTGATTTCGATCATTCCTTCTGGCTCAAGGACATTTCCCTTTGCAGTTTTCTCAGCATACATCTCGATATGGTCCGGGTTGATTTTACTATCAACAACAACCCAAGCTCCGCCACGAAGTTCTCCCATCATAGGAATGTAAACAAACACGGGTTGATTATAAGTTCGAAGGTTCTCAACAATGGCAGATCCTGCTTGAAGAATACCTTCGAAAAGATCCCTCTGGCCACCAGAGAAGCCTCTCCAGTTTGCCATGATAAAAAGCGGAAGTTCTTCTCTGTTAAAATCTAGTAGTGCTTGAGATGTTTTCGTGGCAGAATCAGGGAACCAGACTTGTCCCGCTTGAGGGACAACTCTCTCATGGGAATCAAGCTGACCTGGATCTGCAGGAATAACTTGCATCACAGTTTGTGTTTCAACAGCAACAATTCCGACTGGGATGCCTCCAAGTTTCGATCTTCCTGTAACTACAGTTCTTGCCCAACCTTCTAGAGTCTCAACAAAACTATCTTTGTCGAAAATTCCCCCAAGCCATCTTCCATTACTAGCTTGAACACCACAAATTGCAGCACGAGGATCGCATGAGTTTTCAGGTAAATATTCAACGGGCCTGCTGGTAGGGTCTGATGGGCTTAAAATGGGTAGAGGTCCACCAACACACGGTGGTACATAACTAAGCCACTTCAAGATTGCTGAAACACCTTCCAGATCATCTGAAACTGTTAAATGAACAACCCCATTGGTAGCCATGATTTTAGGACCACCAAGTTGCATATGAGAACTATATACTTCACGTCCAAGAAGTTTGTTTAGTGCTGAAAAGCCCGTCAAGATTATAGGCTGGTCTAGCCGTTGGATGCACCGCATACCTAACCTAGCCAGATAGGCACCAATACCAACCGTTCGACTTGTCACATAGGTCAATGTAAACGTCTCTCTGTAAGCTCGGGAATATGCACCAGCAATGGCTCCACTTCCCGTCAAGTTCTCAACTCCTAAGCCATCCTCTTTTCCCACAATTGTATCTATGACCCATCTGGTTTCTCCACTTTGGAGCTTCAACTCATGTGCAATCACGGAAGATCCAAGACTTGTATAATCTTCAGGGGTTAAATATACATATTGAAATCCACGGTCGGGGTTTAATTCGTCGGACCATCCGACTTTAAAGCAAGCTTTAACTTCCTCAGCTACCCCAATACGGGCACCGGAATTTGCTGCCAAATAAATAAGAGGTAGTTTTTTATCACAAGCTAGATTGCTTACTTCAAGGAAAAAGGCATCCTCTCTTGGACCAAAAGAACCGGCTTTGAAGGTGACGTCATTTGCGATGATTAGAATAGTTCTTCCGTTAGGGAACTCAGGAGTAGACATTTCCATGCTCCAAGCCACCATCCCCACGTCATTGAGTGCTGGTGGGCGCTCCACAGAAACAAGAGGAGTGCCCCAAGCACCTTGTTTGTTTTCAAACATGATCTCCGTGACTTTAATACGAGCTTTATTTTTGGGTTTACCAGGGAACTGAGATGCCCATGACTGTTGTAAGGCTCTCTCAAATGCCTGCAGAATTTTATTATTTTTACTTGGTAAGAAATTAGGTTGTTAAGCAGTCTTTTATGAAAAATGAAGAATTGAAGCCTCACCAGTGGAAAATCGTAACAGTAAGTGGTGTTACTTTTTCTTGCTAAAAGCCGTTTTCTTGCGAGCACCCCCAAAGGCTGATAACGAGCGTTTACTGGAACACCATGAAGTGGACCCTGAGGGGAGAAGGTTGAGTAAACCACTTCACGTTTGCTGGTATCATCTACTTCTCGATATACCTGCATAATGAAGCTTAATCAAACTAAAACGAATAGCAACAAACGATAAAGGTATAATTGATTTATTCAACAGGAAGAGTAAATGAACTTACATGAACAGTACAAGTTTGGCCTGTCACGTTTGTAACTACAACTCTCCAGGCACCACTAGCAAGTCCTACAGACGGCATCCAGAGCTTCACCTCCCACTCACAAACACCTAGACGATGCATTCGGACACCAACAATCTCATGGATTTCATGCGCCAGTGTTTCCAAGACCATCCCAACTTCAGCTTCTTCTTGGCCATCGACTAGGTTAGTTCTCCTGATAGATATGCTTCAAATGTGAGACCAAATGAAAGGTGTAACTACAATTTTCTTTTCCTTTTCTCTTAAGAAATAAAAGAAGAAGAAATCATGCACCTTGGGTATGGCACGAGATCATCAAGTTGTTGTTCTCGTAAGATGCAAAGGTACATATGGGCATGATCAGGTCGCACAGTTGCATTATGTCCATGTAGTTCCAATTCTTCTAGCGCAGTCATCAAGGACCTCAAGATGCTTTTTGACGTGAAAGACAAAGCTGGTTGTTCTTTTCCCAAGTCCAGACCTTGAAATGCCAAGAACCCTTCGTTTGTGTTTGATTGCCTAACTAGAGTACGGAGAAACATCCTTTGAATAGGTTGGGGTTTGTCCATAACAGTGTATAGATGCCATTGACGATCTCGTGACGGGGTATACTGTGTTTTCTCGTACCCTTTTAGCTTTTCCTGCATCATAATAATCAATGAGGACCAAGTGCAAGTCAGTCAAAGGCTCATTCACGATGATATTGAAAGAAGAAGTGATTATGTAGAGGGAAATTTTATAGGGCCCCCTCATTTTTGTTAAAAGGCCTCCCCTCAGTGATAACTTAACAAGTAAAATGGTTCATGGGGAGGCCTTTTAACAAAATTGGGGAGGCCTTATAAAACTTCCCTTATGTAGATTACAAACCAGTTCCAGAAAAATGGAAAGTGGTGGTTCCAGGTGACGCATTAGAGGCTCTTCTTCGTAATAGAGCTTTTCAAGAGACCAATGGAAGGAGTGCCTCATAGGCGGACGCCCTTCATCTCTCTGTATTATACAGCTAATAACCCCAACACCTACAGATCGAAGAGCAGAGCCAACTTGCTTCTCTTTGAGGATCTTCGCCAGTTTATTTATTCTCTCCTGAGCCTGGTCCTCATCACCACTGCAAAAAGATGAGCAGAAGGTATTTATAGAAGAATTTAATATTTTCTTTCACATGTAAATAACATTTACTCGAGGATATTTGAAGCTTAAAGTTGATATACCAATCGCTTAAATACATGAAAATCTTGAAAAACTGTGAAGTACACAAACTAGTATCAGATTTACTAGAAGCTTCAAGAAACGGATGCCAAAAAGTAAAAAGTGATTTATCTTAGAACTCTATCATATGCTTTTAAAGGTGGTAAAAACGATTGGGAAGATTTGACAACAAGATATACAACTTATGTCAATGCATAAGATCCTTTTCCATCAATTTAAGGTGCAATTGAGTATTGAGCTGAAGGGTACAGAACACTGATCAAGTGCAAACTACAATCTTTGTAGATTTAAGCTTAACCAGAATCAAACCCATATCTCAAAGTCCTAAACAGCACCCTAGAAAAAGTTGCATCACAATATGATGGAGTTCATACAACTTGAAAAGCAATGGAAGCGGCATATACCTATCTTGAAGCAAGCTCATCTGGTTGTTGATTCCCACCACTGCAATATGTAGCATGTTTCCATGACTAACTGGTTCCGTAGAGGACCCATTTGCTATCATGTCATGGGAACCATGAGTAGTTTCCTTCAAAACCGTACTAATTGCCATTGGCAAGAACTGGAGAGATTTAACAATAACCATGGCTCCCCATTTCCTCTCAATATGTTTCTCAACTGTTGGTTTTGGAGGTATTTGGTCTTCCAATGCATCCCTTCGTTCGATGTGTTCTTCGTAGAACTCCCATGAGGCAATAAGACCAGATCTATGCCACTGCATTCTTACACTTTCTTTCACAAGGTATGGCTGGAATAGATGAAAATATCGACAAATGAGTATTTAAAATTGGATTCGGTAATCAGAAGAGAATCTTTGAAGGTCAATTTCATATTACCTGATAGAGCCTGCGAATATAAGTTTCGACAACCCGTCTCTGAAGAGTGTGGTCACCGTGATCGAAGAGACCCACAAGAGCGTCTTCAACTGCAAGAGGAGCACTAACAAGATCCTCCATTCTTTCATTAATTGCACTTTTTCTCCTGGGGGTATCTAAATGTTCACCTTCCTCTGTAAACATCTCCAACTCTGATAGGCTTCTAGCTATGCTCGAACGAAGCTCACTCAACTTTGTTTGTTCAAGTAATTGACTGGCTTTTAGTGCAACCTATAGAACATCGTTTCGTATCTTAGTTGGGGCTTACACTTTCGTCTAGATTAATGATAAATACAAGGAAATGAAGAACAACTCCTAGTAAACTTGCACAACTGAGTTCCAAACCTCAGAATAACTTGTATGGTTAAGAACAGAGAATCGGATCAGTTTCTCCCTGTACCCTGCAGGATTTGGGTAAACCATTGCTTCCATGAGTCTCAAAATTAGCTTGTTTTTACTACGAACCCCCTGCAGAATATGAAAAGTGTATCGCTCAAATTCATGCTAGAAAAAAACAGCCGTTTCAACCAAAATAATCACAAAAAGACATGTAGAAATCCTGTTGGTGGCTAGAAACATAAAATAGTGCGGTGAACATGTCAAAATTTCATACCATGACATTATCTATTAGGAGAACATTTTCCTATGTGGTCATTCATATGTAGGTACATATATAATATGAATACGAACCTGATGAGAGAGCACTATGTCCACAATCTTTAGAAGATCTTTCTTATATTGAAGTCGGAGACGTTCAATCACATCAGCCTGAAAAAAGGAAACATTATTCGATTCACAACCAAAACCAGGGAAAGGAGCGAAGGAAAAAAAAGTGATGGGGTGCTATTAAGTTTTATCGAAAAGCTTACCTGGATATTGTCACTAAAGAGTTCTTCAACTGACAGATATTCCTCAAAGAGTGACTGGACAATGACACGGGCATGACTCTCCCGTCCACCCTCATAAGACTTAACAAGACTCATCAGAGGTTCTAAAAGCCTTTCCTGGGTAGCTTTTTCTTTATCCGGACAAGATGATATATGAGCCTGCAGCATAAAAAGCTCCACCAAATATCACGAATATACCCTTTTAGAAGAAAAACATGAAATTAGATAACGAGAAAGTGGGACTAACCTCTAGAACACCTCGCAGCAATTTGGTGGGGAAATCGATATTCTTTTTAGAGCTAGAGATCCCCTCGTACTCCTTGTATTTTGCGTCCAACTGAATATCACAAAGGATTTAAGCATGTAAGATAGATTCCAGGTTCTAATTTAAAGGAATAAGGTCAAGCTAAGGTAAGAGAAGGAAACGAAAATAAACCTCATTTTTTAGATCTTTTGGAAGACGGGTTGCCAGGACTGCCATACACTCTTGCCACTGAAGAAAAGGGAGTTCTGGACTGTCCAGACAGTTGAGCAAATCTTGTACAACCTGAAATGGATTTGAAACTTGTCAATCAGACTATTGTCAACTTGGTAAGAGCAGAGACAATTGATTTATTTTTGTTGTGAAATAGCTGGTTTCTGGTCTTCTTTTAGAAAGACAAAAAGATTCATGCATAAACATGTACATATCAAAACTCCAATCTTTAGGATTGCAATATTGCGAAGTAGGTAGTTACTTCATTGATGTCGTGCTCATAGCCTGCAAGAATCATTCGAGCAGCATTTAAACTTGCAGCACATCTCTGATGAACTCTCCCAGACACTGCAGTTGGAGGTCCTAGGAGGGGGAAGCTCCCATGAAAAGGTTCAGCTTTCCTTACAGCTGTTGGATCATCCAGATCAAGCCTTGCAATAAGATCACCAGCCTGCAATAGAAGTGGTTCCTCAATCAAAATTAGGACAATAAGAGAGAGAGAGAGAGATAGAGAGAGAGAGAGAGAGAGAGAGAGAGAGACTACAAGGGAACTTTTACAGAAGACTTACCTGCATAGCTTGGCCTTCAGATATCTTGAAATGGATAACTCCAGAAGCAGGTAACAGAAGCGGCATACACATCTTCATAACTTCAACTTCTGCATATGGCATATCAGCTTCCACATGACCACCATCTGGGACTAGAAAACGAAGCAGTTTACATGGTGTCTCTGCTACTAACTTTGATGGATCGTGATCATTCTGGAAATTAAGAAATGCATTTTTCTCATTCCGAAGTATGAGCCAGCCGGAAACACATAAACTGAGAAGTAAGAAAAAAGTTTCAGGTTACCTGTAACAGACAAGTCCTCCCATCTATTAGAAGGCGGGTTCCAGCTGCCTCTTCCTCTGCATATATCACGTGACTGCTTCCATCCAACTGTTATCCGTTATCAATAAGAAATTCAGAGCTTAAAAAATGTTCAATACCAAACTCACCTTCCAATTTTCCAAAAACTTAAATATAAAGATAAAAATAACACAAAAATTGCTTACCTGCATCAAAAGACCACCATCGCGCAAAGTATGTATTTCGGATTCAATCTGAGACTGATTCATCCTCAATTTATAGCTTCCTGGTCCTCCCTTTACCATGTCAACCTAAGGGAAAACCTCGCATAGACTCAGTAAAGCAGTAATTACTCAATAAGATGAAAAGATTTAATCACTGTCAAGGTTGTTAAGAAAAGCTACCGTATACTTGCTCCCTTCGATATTTAAAGAGACTTGAGAGTTGACAAGTGATATGTGCTGCATTTCAGGAGATATATTTATATAACTAGTACAGACAAATAACAGAAAAAGACACCCCAAACTCAATGATGAACTTAGAAGGTTTGAAGTATAACACAGTACCTTGGGTGGGATCTGCCCCTTCTCAAGATAACCTACATAGTCCGATACCATGGTTGTGCTGCTGGTTGAAGCTTTCTTTAAAGGTCCAAGGGTGAACAAGAAAGAATTCAGTGATTATGTCTAACCATTAAAAACGCAAATATAAAGCACGCGACAAACTTCAATCTCTAATAGAGGACTAAATTAAATTAAATTAAATTTTTCGTACATATAGAGCTCCTCCAACCACTGAGATGTACCAAGGAGGTCTCTCAGCTCTAACGCGCATGGCGATTCTACTGTCCAACCAACCAGTATGGATCTTGTTGTTTCTGTATTCTGATGCCTGCCAAAACGTATTGGTGATATTAGATGAGTTTTTTTCAGATTAATGAAAACTCGACTACTGTGCCGCGTACTTACATGTAAAAGATCTACTGTGTAATCGACGTTTGTATGAATTTCTCCCCGGATATGGATCTCCTTAAGCCCAAGAACCATATTTGCTATAGCTATAGCTCTTGACTCACCAAACGCAAAGACATGCCCTAGAAAAAATATACCGACTTAGGAATAGTTACAGCAACAGAAAGCATAATAATTCTAACAAATGAGTTATAAGTCTTGACTCTTGATGAAGAAATCAACTCAGTTTTATATCAAATCGATGCAAAATAGTCAAGTTTATTGGGCGCAATCAAATATTTAAGTACTCCAGGCGACACAACTTACCAAATTGAGAGTCCGAGAATTCATGGATACCTCCTCCAGACTGCAAATAAAAACGTTAACTATGTCAGTCTCTACTAAGGATAACAATCAAGTGGTGCCACAACCTTAAAGTTTGTCTGAAGATATATACCTTAACAGAGAAGTATGCCCACACATTTGGCTTACTTTTAAAACTAAGTTCCTGCGAGCAATCATAATTCAAGTTTGGTTCATCACAGAAGTGAAAAAAACTAAAGGAGTGTGCTTCACAGAACTCAGAAAGACCGACCTGCACTTTCCCACTAGTAGGCTTGAAACCATCATCTGGGTCTTCACTTGTTACGCGAACAGCAACACAATGACCTTTCGGTCTTACAGACTGAGCTTTGTCAAAATCGAACGGTGTGGCAACTTCATTTCCTCCATTACGGTCCTTCCCATAAAATCTCCTTATTTCTGAAAGAGAAGAAAGGGCATTACAATATGTAATGAGGTCAAGGGAAAGTATTAACAGTTCTATATAAGACCATACCAGGAATTCTCCAGAGAGGAATCCCCATCCCAACCGCAACTTGAGCTGCTGGTAAATTTACTTCAGCTATCCACTCCGTTACTGGATGCTCCACCTATAGAAATAGTTGGTGATAGATTTAGAAAGAAAGGAAAAAAGGCAATTAATGACTTAAAACGACAATTACTGAAGTCTGGCCGAACCTGTAACCTTGGGTTGAGCTCTAAGAAATAGTATTCGCCAGTCTCCATACTGTATAAATACTCAACAGTAGCAGCCCCAACATAGTTCACAGACTTAGCTAGCCTTCTAGCCGCCTGTTCAAGCTCCCTCACTGTCTCAATCGGTGCTACAGTAATCGGGCCCTCCTCAATAATCTATTGGACATAAAACTGGCATGTTAATAGTTGTATAAATAAGAAGAATGAAACTCATATTTCCATATCTCTAACATAAAACTGCACCTTTTGATGCCGCCTCTGAATACTACAATCACGGCTATGCAAAGCTGCAACATTTCCATGTTGATCGCAAAGTAACTGAACTTCCAAGTGTCGGCTCTAAGTAAAGAAACCCAACCCGTTCTCAGAGAGGAATCAAATACTTGCAACATGTTTAATGTATTCAGCTAAATGGAGTGGAATATTAAGGAAGTCTTACCTGTGAAGCAACCTTCATTATAAAAATTGGAGAACCAGGAACTTCTCCCTGAACTTGCTTAAACAAAGCTTTTACCTCATCATCATTGTGAACCTGTAATATGAAATAGAAGGATTCCATAAAGTTTCGAAGATAGAGTTAGCCAAACGTAAATTCAAGTAAAGTTGCAGAAAGATGTTATAGTACTACTCGAAATTTTCCTACTAAAATGCTTTCTGCATTTTGCACTAAATCCTCATCAAATATGACATTGGCACTCTACTGCTGATCAGATAGACATGATTTCTTGACATTAGAAGCAAGGTAATATATTTTGGTTTCAATAACTTTGTCCTTCTTGGAAGCCGAAATATCTGATGGCATATTTCAGGTAGTGTTGAAATTTATGACACATTCATAGAAATAATAGAAATAACGTGTAAATGGTGGACATATTTTTATGAGAGAGCTAGCAAATAATAAAAGAAGCATATATAACATTTAGCAGGCTACATATTATAACAATAATGATGGTGTATAGAGATGAAATTAGTGGGATTTTGTTCAAACTTGTATATGAAGGTAAGAGTTTTTAGAGAAAATACAAAAAGCCATTTGTCTTAGTTACTGACAGAATTTGTCACCCCATGAAATTTGATTCAGAATAAACATTACAGTGTTTTTTTAACAATTTGTTTTTTTGAACAAGATAATCTAGTTTTCAACCAGGTAAAGTAATTTATTACATTTTGTAAATCGAATATGTCCCAATGCCCTTACATATCCGCACGTGTTTATAATATTTGGGTCGAAATCACTATTAATGTAGAACATGGCAGAGGTTTCCCTGGAAGTAATAGAAAAACGACATTGCACACTGAACTTCTTGTCGGTGGCCATCTATACCAAAATACATTGTTCATTTTCATGAAATATGCCAAACTTTAATACCATCTACAAAAGTATGAAACATACCTTTCTTATACCTTTACCACCACCGCCCCAAGATGCCTTGATCATCGCAGGGTAACCAATCACTTGGCAGCTTGCCACAGCCTCCTCCGTTGTAGAAACACAGGCTTCGCGATATATATCATCAGGGATAGATACCAAACTACTATCTGGAGGAATTTTCACCTAGAAGAGGAAATTTCATTAAGGACAACCAAGTCTTGGAGTAGATCATCAAAACAAATTCCAGAGGAAGATAGTGGGAGAAAATTACATGTGAACCACTCCATGGGAGTGTAGGGACTCCTGCTGCTTGAGCAATCAGAGATGACCCAATCTTGTCTCCTAGTGCCGCCATTGATGAAGCTGGGGGACCTAGAAATATGATTCCCTTTTCATCCAGTGCATCGGGTAGCTCGGGGTTCTCAGATGCATGGCCCCATCCAGGCCAAACGGCATCAACATGTGTTATCTCTGCCATCTGTGGTTATCGAAACATTACCAGTGAGCATATCAATGGCTACGTAGAGGTCAACAACGTTCAAACTTTATTTCAATTTTCAACTACAACTCTTAATGTCTAAGACCAACCGAGGTTGCTAAGAAACATGCGTATTGAAAGGATGAAAGTCGAAACTTATTCTCAAACTGTTAATAGCGGATTTGTCTTTCGTGTGACATTTTTAGCAACTTAAGAAGTGGCAGGAAATGGAATTCTAAGTTCTCTCAAATTGCCAATAGCAAAGGCTCATATCATCCTTATTTTCTTACAAATTAAGAACTAATTCAAACATTAAGAGATAAAAAATTTGAAATACTAACTGTTCCAAACTCTTTTCCTGATCCATTATGGAGAAGATTATTGATCATCGATGCGATTATAATTACTAAGTCGTGACCAATTGTTTAGAGTTTCTGTTTCTATTTGATACATAATTTAGTATGATCGATTTATCTAATAGAGCTTAAATATGAACCCACCTCTACAATGAGCTGAACGTTTGCATAATTGTTGTTGTTGGTTCCACCAGGTACTTCTACAAACTGATCAGCAATTCTAACATGTTCAGCATTGATTCTCATGTCCTCCGGAGTTGCCATTGCAACCAGCAAGATTGCTTTTTCAGTTCCAAATGTTTCATAAGCCCATGTTCTAATACTACGAATGAACTTAACTGCTGCCATTCCATTGTTAGCAATTAAGATACTGCGGATAGGCTTTTCTCCGCCAAATGCTACACAAAAGTCATCAACTTTGGATAAAGTAGCAGGATTCCTGATCTGGGTAGTTCCATTTATAATCCCATTCCCGCGCCAAATTTCAGCCATGCTTGTACTGTTAAGGGCTTCAGACATGCTTAATTTACAAAATCACCAAACAATCAACAAAACAAAACTTTCTTTAGGTTTAGGAACAAATCAGTAGTATAACAAAACTTAATCATAGTGAATTATGAATGTTTGATGCTTATATATGCTATGATTCTATAATTATCTTCTACTTGTGGGTAGATAAAGTTCAATTCAACTCAATAGTGTTCAAGAAGCTACCAAACCTTTGCCTACCCAACAAAAAAAAAAAATCTAAGTTCATCTTAATTGGGTATAAAATAGAACAACTACTCTCTCTCTCTCTCTCTCTCTCAAAATAAAATCCCATTAAGCAAATAAAATGAAATGGGTAGCTAGAAAACTGGTGAATTTGAAGTTGATCCATCTAAAAATTTCATAAGAAGAAGTACTCTTAAAACTGAAACTCAAACAAGAGTTAAAGAACCCCAATTGAAGAGTAACTCAGATCTTCAAAAACCCATAATCAAACTTTCCACACTAATTTTCCAGTACAAACAAGACTCAAATCCAAAACCCACAATCAAACTGAAACAAAAAAACTCTGAAAACCAAAAAGAAAAGTAAATGCAAATGAGATTCAATGGACTAACCTCAGAAAAGAGCAATAATTAACAGGGAGGATCTCAAAAAACCCAAATTAGATTTCTTTGTGATCCCCTTTGTTGCAACCAAGCATTATAATTCAAGAAGTTAGCAGACCAAACACGGAAGAACACAGTTATGTATAAATGTGCTTCTGTGTGTGAAGAAGCAAGCAAATTTAGTGAGGGAGAGAGAGAAGGAGAAAGGGGAAGTTTAACGGCTTTAATGAGAGAGTGCACGTGTTTTCAATCGAACCCTTCTTCTGTAGTAGTTCCCAACTACCCTCCTCAATTCCTCTCTTTCTCTTTCTCTCTCTAAATGATCTCAATTTTTGATTTGAAATCCCATGGCTTAAAAAGCTCCACAATTTTGTAAGAAAGCCAATTTTGTTGTTGGTTTACTGCTTTTGGTTAGATAGCAGCTGACTGGGAGTTGGGTAGGGTAGTCGACCAACCTCTCTCTCTCTCTCTCTCTCTCTCTCTCTCTCTACCTTACTACATACAGCATGGCTGAGAGAGAAGAAAATATAAAGAAATTGATAAGAGATCTCTCTACTATTGCAGTAAGAAATGTCCTTTTTCTAATCTCTTTATAATGTACCCAACCTCATGGGCAGTGCCCATACTAGGGCCACCCATAGCACGGTCTACCTGTAGGACTTGAGCCGGATTTGGATACCGATGGGTACTTCATATTCTAGGCCCCCGATTTTCTAAATGCAAGACTCAGATTGAAAAACTATAATACTCATCTAAGATTTTTTTTAGTGTTTTACTGTATTATAAAAAATTCTCCAATGCCGAACTCAATTGGATCTTGAGATGATGTAGTAGCATTTAATTCTAAGATGTCTAAAAAAAAATACTTAATATTTGAGATTTTTCTCGAGGATTTTAATTATCCACTCAACATTAAAAACAAACCCACTCATCTCGGAAAATGGAAATGACACCTAATTAATTTTTAAAAAATTTAGTGTGTTAAGAGATTTTGTTGAGTTTTGATTTGAGATGCTCTGGGATTTTCATGAACACTAAGATTTCATTGGGTTCCTCTAGACAAATTGAAACTATTTTGCACAAATTGCACCTTGTTTACATTTATAAATGACTTAATTAACAAACCTACGAGATAATGGGTAATTAGAAATAAAATATTCGAACAAAATAAAAATCTATATGGTTAAAAAGATGATGATACCGACTAATCTTTTGGATACTAGTGATAATGCACTTTGACAATACTGACCCTCACAGTTCTAAAAAGTCTCACTTGGGAATGGTGTTTAATCTCTTAAGATGAGCACTACATCCATCTTCCACAAAATTGTATTTCTACATTTCTTTTACATTCATATGGAAGTCATAAAACTATCAATGAGTGACAAATCTAAAGTTATTCTCCATCTATCTCTTATTCTTCCATGGTAGGTTATGGGTAAATTGTAATGCTATTAAAGTGATCGACCTAAAACTAACCAAAACCTAGACATTGCATCTAACGGGTAACCTATTTTTTCTAATACCCCTATAGTAGAAGATTAGATTACGGGTACAGGCTAAATTTTATCCTTAGTCGGACGTGGTTGTGAGTGTTAAACTAAGTTTGAAGAACAAGAGTTTTTTTTGAAATACTCCGTCAAATCATATTTAACTTATATAAATACATAGTAAAGTACTCAGATACACACAAAAATATCATAATATATACAACAAAAGACATTATGAGCAAGAGAACAAAATGCAGCCAGATTTTTAAGAAGACACCGATGGACCCGATGATAATGCATGTACACGATATTGCGACATTCAATTTATCCGTCCAATTTCTTGCCGATATACTATCCCTAATTACCCTCAAGTGACATTGCGTGGTTCTTACCATAGAAAGCCTAAACTAATCTTTTTGCGAAATGGCAAGAAAAGAATATAAAGAAACAATCACTTCACTTGGAACTTATATTTATGTACATGAAAACACCTACCTCATCATTCGAGCTTCAAAAAGGATTGGCATTCGAGATTTTTGTTGCAATTTCACGTGTTTGGATAAAGATGAGACTCGAGCGCGTTGGGAAGGTGAGAGCTTTGGCCTTCTTACCCTTAAGCTACATCTTCCTTTGTTCCCAAGGCTCAAAGGATCCATGGACCAACCTATAGAAATTTGCCCCAGCATGATTTCATAAATTTTTCAAATTGGTGGTATTGAAATTAGAGACCTTTAAAAGTTCATAAAACGTCGAATAGCAAAATACAAATTTTGCCCACTAATATACAAGGCAAAGACTCGAACAAATTTACTCTCCTCAATTAAATTTGAATATAAACTACATATGCACGAAGGCATATTTTGATGTCAACGTTGAAAACTTTAGAAATAAAAACAATTTGAAAGCAAACCAAATTTAAGGGTTATATTCCATCTATAGTGATGAAAGTAAAACGAACATAATTTCTTCAATTGAATGTAACTATAATAGTACGTAGCTGAACCTATACTAAATTCTCCATAAATACCTGAAAAATGGCATTATTCGATCTTAACATACAAGTTCCAAATAACTCAGACCTCTAAAGGTACAAGAACTAAGAAATATAACTATATTAAGTTTTAGTTTGTAAATTTGGTGTGTCATGTATATTGCCACTGTACTCTTAAGTTTATTGGTTAGGCACTACCATTGTATGTGTGTGTTGATGTTTGGTGCTCTTTAGATGTGAATTAAGAAATTACTATTGGCCAAGAAAATGACTTCATCATTGGGCTATATATTAAATTAAACCCTAGATTTTTTTTTTCACTTTTGAAAAAATAATAAATGTTGGTCTGCATGGAGCAGAATTATGGTTGGGAAGTAGGTTTATTCATGGCCCTCGATATATATACATATTTAATTTCTATGTAGACCCAAGGTCAAATAAACTTATCAAGCGGATAACAATCACAAAGGCTGTGACATTGGCTAAGACAGATTGAAGAACTATCCTCAACAAATTGACCTTTCTACATGCTTGATCTCCAATTGTTAAATTTATGAAGTTCAGAGTACCAATATACTTAACAAAAGATTCTTAAAAAGTTTATAGGGATATGTATGTAATAAGTGAAGTAGATACAAATAAATTCATTAAATTAAAATTATTTTTTTGGCCAAATGATCGATTAGAATATTTAGTTTGTATGAATCGCTATTGGTTTGATATCAGTAATGACATGGAGAGACGAAATCTTATGATCAAGCAAAGTCTAAAGATATTTGAAGATATTCAAAATCATAAAAGATTCAAAAGATTGAGTTTCATATATTCAGGATATTTTTTAGGTCGCGGCTTTGGGAATAAAGAAAATTCTCCGGAGAATAAATTCGCGGGGCGATCCAGATTTTTTTGAAAATTCTCCGGGAAATAAATTTTTATGGGGAATACAGAATACATTTTTTTGAAAGTTCTCCTCCATCTCATTTGTTCTCTCTGCCACTTCATCTTCTCGCCACCTCATCATCCTCTCCGGAGAAGGTCGCCGACCGACCAATTTTCCGAGCGGCGACCTTCAAACATAAAAAAAAATCTTCCGCTCTCTCTCTCTCTAACACTCTGGCGAAGGTCCCTTCGACGGAGGTCTGGTCTGTCCACGAACAGACTGGATCTGTTCGTGGACAGACCGGATCTGGTCTATTCGTGGACAGACCAGACCTCCGGCGAAGGTCTCCCTTCGCCGGAGTGTTAGAGAGAGAGAGGAAGAGAAAAAAAAAATTCTTTTTTTTTTTATGTTTGAAGGGCCGGCGACCTTCGTCGAAGAAGATGATGAGGTGGTAGAGAGAGTTGATGAGATGAAGGAGCCTTTTTTTTTATAGCATCTTCTAAAATTAGAAGCCCCTTAGCAATAAAAAAAGAAACATAAAAGTCAATCTTATTTGACTAGTTTTAAGAAAAGTCTTTATTCCCTGGAGAATTTTCTTTATTCTCCAAAGCCGCGACCATTTTTTATAATAATCTACTATTATTATTAGATACGTATTATCATGTTTCTTAGATTAACTAGGCATATTAGGAAACTAGGAAACCCTTATTTACTGATTTACTCTATAAATATAAGTTGGGTTCCTAGAGTTTTATTCATTGAGTTATGTCTGACCAATGTAACTTATGAAACTCATAATTGTGATGATTATGAATAAATCCATTATTGATTTCTCTGTGGATGTAAGTCGAGATTATGAGAGAAGATTTTCGATTGAACCACGTTAAATTATTGTGTCGACTATTTTTATTAATCTCTCTGGTTATCATCTAATCATGAATTTAACAGAGTTAAGATTTATACAAAAACTCCAAATATTTCTATCTATAACAATTATAATTACAATTCTAAATCAAACTCACATGTGATAATATATTCAGAACTTTTTTTTAAATTTTTAAGAAGGCATTTTAAACTTTTTTTTTTTTTATTACCAGAATCGAAGGGCTTACATATTAGATAACAAGATTATGATCCCAATCATAATATGATTGAGATTATAATATTCACATTTTTTTTCCGAAATTTAAAAGAGGCATTTTAAACTGTTATTTTCTCCATAATCAAAGGACTTACGTATTAGATAACAAGATTATTGTCCTGCACATAAAAATGAGGAGAAACGAAACAATAGGAGCAACTAGGGTACCTAAACAACAACTTTCCTTTTTCTCCTTATCTATTTACCTCAACAAAAACGATAAAACATGTCATACATGTAATCATTTGGAAACTATGGAGCATGCTTTGTTAAAGGCTCCTTAGCTAGAAACGTTTGCTTTTATTTTAATATTAGATCCACTAACATTGTATCTCAAGTCCATTGGATTTCGTCGTGATAAATGGTTATCACTGCAGGATACTTGTACCAAACACAACTTCAAACTACTATTCTATGACATATTTGGAAAATAAAAATAAAAATATAGAACCATCTCAAATAATTCAACAAATCAAAGCTTTTCCGGCTGTCGGTGATTATAACAGCGGGTTGAAGGCCTCTACTAAACTCCTAGAGATAGAACTTGGCTTCCGCCAACAAATCCTTATATTAAATTTAATAATGATGGTTCTTGAAGTCGGATTAACGAAATTGGAGGAATTGGTTGTATCACTCATGATCATAATACTCGGTTTATAACCGCTCCAACATCCACCCTTAGAGCCAGAAATACGGAAGAAAGTGAAACAAAAACCATCTTATTTATTATCCAATGGGCAACGAAATACAAGTTCAAATATATTATAATTGAAAGTGATAACGTTGCACTAATCAACCATATTATTGATACTAAGAAAACGAACGATATGGTGTACCGAAAGAAAAAGTAGAGGAGGCTTGTTGTCGAGACCCCGTCCTCTTGCAGGGGAGGCAAAGCACCGTAACTGTAATGAAAGTTCAGATCAAGTGCCAGAAGAAATGGTCTGACTCTAAATCCGGATTGGTTTGATTTGAGAATGAAAGATTTTCTCCAAACTAGAAAACCGTCAAGAAAGGATCCATCAACATGATGGGCACTTGAAACCAACTTTGGTTTGTGGAAGGAGGGAACCGATTTTACCTTACCAGTAAAGGGGGAAACAAACATATTCTCAGAAGTGGCAACTCTCCTGCTGGTACTCTTGCAAAACGGGCGAGAAAAATAATTGTACTAGAATTTTTAATTCGTTTCCCCATTCGCTTTCCCAATTTCTTTGTAATAATACTCTAGTTTTTTTATGATATCACTCTTGCAACAGAAAAAAAAAAAAGATGCCCTCGATGATTATTCGCCTACGTGGTGAATAAGACACTGCCCATTTTGGTCGTTTTACGTCTCGTGAAAAATGTAAAAGAACCAAAATACTCTTTATCTTATTCGGAGATGGTCACCAATGGAATCACATATCACCGTCGTTATTCAAAGGTTAGAGAAAGACAAAAATTAGAAAGTGAAAAAGGTCAAACTATATCACAGTGACCGTTGGGTTAGATAGAGAATCATAATTTACCAATTCGTATGCCAACTGAGTGTGGATGGAACCTTTTTTTTTTTTGTTGAGAGATGTGGGATGGAACTTTTTTTTTCATAAATGATTTTGGCATGTTCCCTATTAATTGAAGCATGGCAAATAGGTGTAGGTGGGTATTATTAATGTTATTTGGTTTTAAGAGATTCCCAAGAGGTTGAAATGTTGAATGGGCAGTATACTTATAAATAATACTACCTAACTCCTTAACCTACTTCATTCATCTCCCACCTCAAAATTTAACTACCACTGCCCTACTAACTTTGTTGTCCCCTTTATCCACGTCAATCTTAAAAATCAATCTTTTTTTTTTTTTTTCTTTTCATTGTTCAGCGTGTGCCTCGAACCCTTGACCTCTAGGTGGAAGATTATACCTCTTACAACTCCAATCAAGGGTTGTTGGCAAGAATCATCATCATTATGTCTACAACATTACTATCTTCATTGTCCCGTCCTTTAGCTCTTAGCCCACTTCTCTCCTAGCACTATCTGTGGGCTTGGGACGGAGTAGTCCTAGGTTACTTGAACGGGTCTAAATCCGTGTTGTTCAACTTCGGCACCGATTAAGTCCAGTCCGAAAACTCGGACGACCTCAATCCATGGGGATCTAAGAGAGAAGATAACCCAAAAGTATAAATAAGTGGCACCTATAGACGCGCCCTTTTCAATTTCTTACATATCTACCGAAGTCTGAAAATGTTTTTGAACGCTAGCATTATAAAGTGGAAAATGGTCTGTCAGCCAAAAAATGGAAATGACTGGGCCGGCTATCAACCTAATTTTGTAAGTGTTGCCAACAATTTTATGCGTGATTTTACTTGGCCGTGGTGTGGACTGTGGAGCAACAAAGTTCTCAACCCAAATTGCTGAAAGGCTACCTTGGGCTTAACCGCTTAAGTCAATTGGAGGTTGCTGTTATACAAAAAAATAGTGGTGCCTATAGAATTTCTCTCTTACAAATCCAAGGTGCCTATAAAGCTACCCTAGCCCTTCGAACACTGGTCTTTGACAATTATTCGGTTGAAAGTTATATGAGCACCACGAAAATTACAAACTTCAACCCCTTATAAGGGCAAGCTAACCAATTATAGATTGTCCGCCCCTTTAGGAGATTTTTTTGGACTACAAAATTTTGGGTGGAAGAAAATATTTGTTTTCGCCTCCATTTCTTCTTTTCACTCAGGCTGGGGTCCCCAACAGATTACCATCAATGATGACCCTTAAAAAGTATTTAGCATCTTCATCTTCTTCCTCCTCACCTCTACCACCATTCTCTCGCTCTTTCTCTTTCCTCTTCCCTCTTTCTATGTTTCGGCGAAAAAGAGTTCCCCTTTGCTGGAACTCATGTTCTAGTTCTGGGATTTTCCCAAAACAGAACACTACCCGGTCCCTCAAATCAGGTTGCAATCAAGTTTGGGGATATCCTTTTCTGTTAGAATAGTTAGTCCCACATTGTAAAATTGATAAAACATCTCTCTTGTGTAACTCTTTATAAGGAACTTATGTAATAACTAAGAAATCAATACAATCAATACAATTTCTCTATTTCTTACATGGTATAAGAGCTTCTAGTTTCTTTCTTGGGTTAGTCAATAGAGTCTTCCGCTTGCCGGCGGCGGTAGTCCCATTAATGGCTACCGTTCGCCGGACTTTTATCGGTTTTTAGTTCAAGTTTAGTATTTTTTTCCTTTCCAATAAGAGTAGTTCTTTTCTATTGTTGAGATCTAATCATTCTTCAATACTTTTTTCAATAGTATTTGAAGATGATGAAGATTAACAAGAAGATGAAAGATCCAAACAAGAGTGATTTGTTGAAGAAATCACATGATATACTCTTCAATGATCTCAAACATTTCCAATGTCAAGTCCTCCACAACATCAAATCTATGTGTATCCATGGTCCATGAAGTTATATTTTGAGAGAAATTGGAAAGCTATTAGAGAGGGGGAAAATAATTCATGGATTTCTTGTTAGAATAGTTATATACCCCATGTTTATCTTGAAATTATACTTATAGTTGTCCAAAATCTTGATTTCCAATATGATGCACATGAAGTGTTTGATAGAATGCATCAAAGAAATCATGCTTATTTTCAAAGATGGTTTTCTTTTGATGTTTGAAAACATGTTTGTGGGTTCCTTTATGGCAAAAGAGTTAATTCTCTTACTTGATTTGCTCATACTTCTTATATCCAAGATGAGAACTCTCAAATGTTTGTTCCTTTAGTAATCTACTTGATTCCATTAGTTTTTCATAAGATCATATGAAGAGGGGATAAGAGAAAAAAAAAATAGAAAAGAATTGAAGTGGGAAGGTTCCAGAATGGTGATTGCTAGTGGTTGAAAAAGGTTAAAATCATAAGATCAACGGTTTGCATTCTATATGAAGTAATAATCATGTGTGAGAGCTATTAAAAGCAAGGAGTATATCTCCGCCCAACACCGGACAAATGGTATAATTGTCCGCTTTGTCTTTAAATAGAGAAAATACCTGACAATGGCGCCAACTTTTCTTCACATGGTATTCCAATGGAGAAAAGATAAACAACACCTGGTAATGGTACCAACTTTTCTTCAAATGGAGAAAAGAAAAACAACAACAAAGAACAACAACAACAACAACAAAAAACAACAACAACAAAAAACAACAACAACGACAACAACGAACAACAACATAGCAACCTCACAATGATGTCTCCATATCAATACCAAGTCAACATCTACAAATTTTAGCAAACTCATGAATTTTTCACTAGCAAAAGTCATTCGTTTGAGGGGGAATGTTAGAATAGTTAGTCCAACATTGTAAAATTGATAAAACTTCTCTCTTGTGTAACTCTTTATAAGGAACTTATGTAATAACTAGGAAATCAATACAATTTCTCTATTTCTTACATTTGCCACCAATAATTCTCATTATCTTTTATTTATTTATTTCTTTGCCAGAACGAACTGTATTTATATCCGGTTTGTAAAATTAAGGGGCGACCATATTCACTTAGACTCAGAGTCCTTGGATGGGGTCGGTGAAGTCGCTATGTTCGTAAAACTTCTCATACATAGTGACCAAAATGCCAAGACATAGTCCAAGCAAAAAAAATAATTCTGAAGTTGGTCTGTGAGAAAGTTTAAGAATAGACTAATAATCCAAACAGAAAAATTTGCATGCCAAGGAAAATATTCCAAAAGCCAATTCCAAGCTAAGTTATAACAAATTAGTTTTGCTTTTGAAGCCAAGTGAAAAAAGACCTTGCTAAATTATCAAACATTACTATACCGGTTGCAGGCGCAAATGAATTGTTCGCTTTCTATTTTATCAAACGTTGTGTTTAATATCAGAGAAATAACTCGATGGAAATAAAAAACTTTCTAAAGAAAGTCTTTCGTGGAATATATTCCGAAGAAATAAGAGTTTTTTTTGTTTGGTTTTCATTTGTTATTTTGTGACATTACATAATTCCATTATTTAGTTGACATCTAACTTCCACGCTTATGATAAATAATCATATGTTTAGGAATTTTATTATTGGAGACTGAGAAAGAGCTTTTACTTGCCACTTATATTGTCAAATGACATTTTCATCTTTATATTGTCAAAATGACATTTTCATCCTTGTGTTACCAAAATAACATTGTTACCCTCATGTTAGCAAAATTACATTATTACCCTTATTCCATCGAAACGATATTTCACCTTTATCTACCAAAATAACAAATGACATTGTTACGCTGATATTTTTTATCCTTATGACCTTATGCTACCAAAATAATTAACGACATCGTTAACCTTATGTTGCCAAAATAACATTGTTACACTTATCCCGTCGAATGATATTTTACGCTTATGTTGCAAAATGACATTTTGCACTTACGATGTCATAATAACATTTTTACCCTCTTATAGTACCAAAAGACATCATACCTTTATGTTGGTAAAGTTACATTTTTAACCTTATATGTTGTCAAAATGACAATTGTACCCTTCTAAATTAACAACGTGATATTTTTATGTTCCTTTATTAACAAACTTTTACCTATTTGATTATTCTAAATAACTTTTTCATCATGTTCCCACCAAAATTACGTTCCTACCATATTACGTCGGCAAAAGGACATTTTGTTCACGAAGAAAGGTAAAAATTTCACTTACCTAACATTACAGTAATAATTTCACTTTGTTAGTGCGACAAGATTAAAATGTAAATTTACAAGGTAATCTGACAAGGTAATAATAAAATGGGTTAATTCCGTTTTGGCCCCCGATTTGTGACCAACTAGCCGTTTTAGCCCCCATAAGTGTCCGACAGTTCGTTTTGGCCCCAAGGGCCAAATTTTTGACGAAATTATCCTCGGTGGCCAAAACAGAATTATTTCTGAAAAAGGGTAAAAACAAAAAAAAACCACATCACCCCTTTCTTTATCATCCACTTCACCTTATCTTTCCTCCATCTCACCACCTCCTCTCCACCTCACCCTTCTTCTCCGGCAAAAGGTTGCCGGCCGGAATAAAAAATTCCGGCCGGCCACCTTTAAAAAAAAAATTTTTCTCTTTCTCTTTCTTCTTCTTCTTTCTCTCTCTTACTCTTCTTCTTCTTTTTTTTTCTCTCTCTTTTCTTCTTCTTCTTCTTCTTCTTTCTCTCTCTCTTCCTCTTCTTTACTCTCTCCCTCTCTCTTTACAAGTCCGGCGAAGGGAACTCCAGATCCAGACGAAAGGGAACTCCAGATTCGTCTGGATCTGGAGTTCCAGATCCAGACGAAGGTCTGGAAACCAGACGTCCGGCGAAGGGGGTCCTCCCCTTCGCCGGACTTGTAAAGAGAGAGGGAGAGAGTAAAGAAGAGGAAGAGAGAGAGAAAGAAGAAGAAGAAGAAGAAAAGAGAGAGAAAGAAGAAGAAGAAGAGTAAGAGAGAGAGAGAAGAAGAAGAAGAGTAAGAGAGAGAGAGAAGAAGAAGAAGAGTAAGAGAGAGAAAGAAAGAGATTTTTTTTTTTTTTTAAAGGTGGCCGGCCGGAATAAAAATTCCGGCCGGCAACCTTTCGCCGGAGAAGAAGGGTGAGGTGGACAGAGGTGATGTAATAATTGTTATATGAGGTGGACAAAGAAAAAGAAAAAAAATAAATTACAGAAATGCCATGGGGGTAGAATTGGGAGGTTGGAAAAAATTTGGGGCCAATTAGGAAATTTTTGGGGCCAAAACGAACTGCCGGACACTTATGGGGGCTAAAACGGCCAGTTGGTCACAAATCGGGGGCCAAAACGGAATTAACCCTAATAAAATTGACATTTTACTAATATAAAAAGATAAAATAACATTTTAATTTTTTTTTGATGAGATATAACATTTTAATGTAATGTAATTTTGGTATTATAAAAAGGTACAATATATTTTTGCAACATAACGCTAAAATTTTCTTTGGACAACATAAGAACTGTTATAGGATGGTGCAGACCAGCCTTCCGGGCTGCTAGTGATACTGGCCGCTTTGGCACACCTGGGCCTCACGGTTTTAAAAGGCCTCACTAGGGAAGGGTGCTTAACCTCTTAAGAGGAGCACCGCACTCCGTCTCACCAACAATGTGAGATTGCTTTACAACACACCTTCCAAAACCACATCACAGTAGAGCAAATCGTGCTGATAACGTGTTGTGAAACTAAGGAAATGAGATAGATTAGAGAATAGAGAAAACTAACATAACTAAGAACACCAAATATCTACCTTAAGATTGTAGTAAAATGTTTTACCAATTGTTGTGCCTATTACATTAGGTTAAAACTGTTATAAATATTAGATTTATGGTGGATGACCACCACCAATTGTAACTCCCACCACCATAGGTTCTCCACCATTACTTTGTATTCAAGCTCCATTATTGTGTGCCTATTGGATATGTAACTCATCTAGCTAAATGCCTATATAAGGAGGTTACTTGCTAATGAAGAAGATGGACCAAACCAATGTACCAAACTAGTGTACCAATGTACCTAATATACCAATATATCAAAGTACAGAAATCATCTACAAACATATGAATACAAATCAAGTTCTTCTTGTCTCTATCTCTTGGTCTATATTTCCATTATCTTTCTTCTTCCCTACTTCTTTTATTTTTCACAACACGTTATCAGCACGATTCGCTCTATGATCAAAGAGAAGAAGAAATTTTCCACTTATTGATCAAGATACAAACAAATAAAATAAGGGTAAGTTTGGTCAATTGTAATTGGTAAGTTAAAAGGTATGTGGGTTCTCTTTGTTAAAGTTTAAAACTTATTATTTTTACTTATCTCTAACCATTGATTTTGTGATTGTTCAGGCATAGTGAATCATATCAAAAGAATATTAGAATTAAGTAGATGATAATGGTGAAAATGTTGGTATTGCAAACTAATATGAATATCAATGCAATCTATTCAATGGTAAGGTCAAGGTAAATTATGCATCCAAAATAAATTGGTATTACTCTCATAGCCAATGTTTCATTTTGTATGAATGTATCATAAGAGTATATTTTGATCTATGAATGAAGATTTTTCCAAAGAAGAAATTTAACCATTAAATTTTGGTTAAGATCAAATTGGAACGTCTATTTGTATATGAGATTGCCAAACTTGGCGTATATACTTCTTCAAGTCTAGAAAATTCTAAAATAATTACTAGAGTAAAAAAATCTCAAAGGATGAAAACATATATCCCTTATGAGTTGGTAAATTGTCACCCAAAAGGGTAAACCCTTGGGAAAAGAAATTTATTTGCGCATTCCTGAAGAATGACAAATACTAATTTTTCAGTACTGAAATTATTTTCCGTTGGTTATTAAAGGATTATAATTAAACGGTGATAAGAAAATCTTACGCCGAGTTCATATTGAAAATAGAGTGACAAAATTGAAAATCTCATTTTACTATACGAACATATAGTTTGATTAAATTTGACAAAGTTCTTCATGGTGGAAGACAACCAAATTTTATGACATTACTTGTTAGGAAAAAAAATCCGGTTCACGAAATTGTTTTAAGGAGAATGTGATATCAAAGTTTTGGTTGCACTTGCATTGCAAGTGGTGATGATATTTTTTCGCATCTTTGGACGGTGATGATATCCGTTTTAGCATTACACCTGAAATTGTATACCCTAAAAGAAAGTGGTGATGGATTTAATAAATAAAATCACATGAAGATGATATATCTCACATGTAATTAATCACACCCGAAGTTGTGATATTATAAAAAATTGCTCACACCTGAAGCTGTGATCAGATAGTAATTTTTGTCTAACGGAAAATATGATATGAAAATAAAAATCAAATTTGCCTAAAGCAATTGATTTTTCCTTCGTCTTTGTCACATCCTTGAAGTATGTGCTCATAAATAAGACGGAAATCGATCGACATTAGGGGGAGGAAGTCCTATATTCAATGTCGTAAAATACTTGAAAATGATCGAGTTTCTCTCATTTGGAATCAATATACGGAAAACTTGCTACCTCGAGATATTAATATTTTTCAGAGCTTAATATGCTTATATCCAGATAAAGGTAATGGAAAATGATCAAAGTGACATATACTCTTTGACACTGAAGAAATAATTTTTCCTCCTGAAGAGGTTATCAAATTAGAAATGAATGTGATTCATATTCCTAATGAAATCTCCTGAGGAGGATATGTGTAAAAAGAGACACCGACCTTTTACAAAGGTACATACATATATGAGATCACTGAACTATGGATGCTGTGAAAATTTGAAAAATCAAATAAATCATCTCAGACGATATATTTCTGAATATAGTAGCTACTGGGAGCATATTGATCCGGAATTACTATAAGTAATATTGATCAACTTTTGACGAGATACTTCATTACTTGTGGATTTTCTTACAAAATAATTAAGTCTTCAGACATGAAGTCGAAGCACCAATCAAGAATTACCCTGAAGGTAATAAAATAGACATGTGTAAGAAATGTCCTTTAGTCTATAAAGGATTTGACGTCCACTTATAAAATTTCAATATGAATTACAAATCCTCGAATTATATTATGAAGTATTTATAAATCCTATTGTGACTCTTGAAGAGTTTATCAAAGCTTCGGAGTAGATTGTTGAAAAAGATTATTCAAGTAACGAAAATCTTGAAAATGAACATATTCTGAATTACTAAAAGGCTTTAAGCTTCAAAGCAACTCATATTGTCTTAACTTATCATATGTCATGAAAATTCAGATCTTGAAGTACCTAATATAGTACATACAATACATTATGTGTGTTGTAATGTGGTTTTAGAAAACAACCATCATTCATATATAAAAATCGCGTTGTACTCTTTTTTCCTTCGTCAAGGTTTTGTCCCATCGGGTTTTCCTTGTCAAGGTTTTAACGAGGCAACTATGCGTATTGAAAATCGTTATAATTTGTTTAAAAGTTGTAGTATTTTTTCCTTCGTTCAGGTTTTGTCCCGTTGGATTTTCCTGACAAGGTTTTGGCGAGACAACTAGTCATCGAATGATGAGTTTAACACCTATTATGTGTGTGAGGTGGATTGTGCATGAAATTTATAGTGCACATTGAAATGTGATTAGTACATTGATTTCACAAAATATTATAATTATCTTATCGATGTATATGACAAATATGAATAACTAGAAAGTGAGTTCAACTGAAATCCTATAAGGATTTAACAAGCTTCAATCTAAAGTATGCATAAACTTTAAAGCATTATATGAATGCAACTTGAAATGTCAAATGCTACTTATTATAGTTATGTGTTTATATACAAAAAGGAAGCTGACCATAACAAGTTGAACAATGTCCTCAACCTTCATGAGGGGAAGCAAGTTTATGAAGACACTGGATACTACATTTTCATACTGTACTCTTTTTCCTTCGTTAAGATTTTTTCCCACTGGGTTTTTCCTAACAAGGTTTTAATGAGGCAGATTATGTGTACATAAAAGATGTACATGAACAAAGAATTTGTACTCTTTTTCCTTCACTATGGTTTTGTCCCATTGGGTTTTCTTAGTAAGGTTTTAATGAGACAATTTCTGATGTGGTGGACATCCAGGGGGAGTGTTATAAATATTAGATTTATGGTGGATGACCACCACCAATTGTAACTCCCACCACCATAGGTTCTCCACCATTACTTTGTATTCAAGCTCCATTATT
This sequence comes from Eschscholzia californica, assembly GCF_041429995.1. Lineage (NCBI taxonomy): Eukaryota > Viridiplantae > Streptophyta > Magnoliopsida > Ranunculales > Papaveraceae > Eschscholzia > Eschscholzia californica. The sequence goes on from NW_028238198.1 coordinate 44,513,588, forward strand.
GTGCGCCTATTGGATATGTAACTCATCTAGCTAAATGCCTATATAAGGAGGTTACCTCCTAATGAAGAAGATGGATCAAACCAATGTACCAAACTAGTGTACCAATGTACCTAATATACCAATATATCAAAGTACAGAAATCATCTACAAACATATGAATACAAATCAAGTTCTTCTTGTCTCTATCTTTTTGTCTATATTTCTATTGTTTTTCTTCTTCCCTCATTTATTTTTCACAACAAAAACCCTTTTATAGGCTCTACAAAGTAAGTACATTCATGAATATTTACACAAGGGGTTATATGCATACACATGAATGTGTCATTAAGTTATAGATTACATATGACCACATTAGTTTAGATGTTACACATTATAGTACTGGAAGACAAAGCATTACAACACTCCCCCTTGAATTCCACAACATAGGAAATTGCCTCGTTAAAACCTTACCAAGAAAACCCTATAGGAAAAACCACGGTGAAGGAAAAAGAGTACAATATTCCTTAATATCTTCGATTATGTTAAAAGTACATAAACTGACTCATTAAAACTTTGCCACGAAAAACCCTATGGGATAAACCTTAGCTAAGGAAAAAGAGTACAGTTCGAAGATTTACAATGTAAGATACATTTTCACTTTGTCACTAACCTTCTTAGTTCACTCCCCCTCATAGATACTCCCACTCATAGATATTCCCCCTCATAGGCGTTCAATTGGTTGAGATTGTGAAAGATCACTTAGCCTACGCATTCCGATGTTATAGACTAAGTTCTTGAATGTTGAAGTTGGTAAAGTTTTAGTAAACAAATCTGCAAGATTATCACTTGAACGTATTTGCTTAATTTCTATGTCACCATTTCTTTGCAATTCATGAGTGTAGAAAAATTTAGGAGATGTCCTGTCACCTTTGATATATCCCCCTTTAAGTTCTGCAATAAAAACTGCATTATCTTCATACAATACTGTTGGAGTATCCTTGATTGAGGAAAATCCACATGTTTTCTGAATATGCTAGATAACAGACCTTAACCATATACACTCACGACTTGTCTCGTGAATATCAATTATTTCAGAATGATTAGAAGAAGTAATGGTTATAGTCTGTTTTACCGATCTCCAAGATATGGGAATATTACCACTAGTATATAGATACCCTATCTGTGACCGTGCATTATGAGGAACAGAGAGGTATCTGACATCTTCATAGCCACATAATTGTGATTTTGTTCCTTTCGAGTAAAACAAACCCATATCGATAGTTCCTAGCATGTTTGACACCATTCCAATGTTTGACACCATTCCAATGTCTTTTGATAGGTGCACAGTTGTATGTTGCTAATAAACTTACAACAAATGCTATATCCGGTCGGGTACAAGTTGCTAAATACATAAGAGCACCAATTGCACTCAAATACAGTACTTCAACACCAAGAAGATCTTCATCGTTCTCCCGAGGACGGAATGGGTCTTTCTTTTCATCAAGTGAGCGAACAATCATAGGACTACTTAAAGGATGAGCTTTGTCCATGTAAAAGAGTTTTAAGACCTTTTCTGTATACATCGATTGATGGATAAAAAATCCATTTTGTAAATGTTCGATTTGTAAACCAAGACAAAATTTAGTTTTGCCAAGATCTTTCATCTCAAATTCTTTCTTCAAATATTCAACCGTCTTAGTGAGCTCTTCTGGAGTCCCAACAAGATATAAATCATCTACATAAACTGCAATAATAGAAATCCATTCTCTGATTTCTTAATGAATACACATGGAAAAATTGCATTGTTAATATATCCTTCTTTCAAAAGGTATTGCTAAGGCGATTATACCACATCTGTCCTGATTGTTTCAATTTATGTAACGATCTTTGTAACTTGGTCGAATACATGTTTGACAATCCTAACTTGGATGTTTTAGGCAAGTTATATCCATCAGGAATTTTCATGTAGATGTCACTATCAAGTGAACCACACAAATATGCAGTCACTACATCCATTAGATGTGTTTCAAGACATTCTGATGCTGCCGGACTTATGAAATATCGAAATGTTATGCATCCATTACAGGAGAATATGTCTCTTGAAAGTCAATACCCGGTCTTTGAGAAAAACCTTGAGCAACTAAACCTGCTTTATACCTGACAATTTCATTTGTCTCGTTTCTTTTGCGCACAAATACCCATTTGTATCCTACATGTTTTATATTTTCTGGTGTTTGAACTACATGTCCAAATACCTCTCTCTTTGCTAATGAATTTAGCTCAGTTTGAATAACATTTTTCCACATTGGCCAATCTTTTCTTTGTCGACATTCTTCAATATTTTGTGGTTCATGATCATCATTATTTGCTATGACATCCAGAGCTATTGCAGATGCAAATCTATTATCAAGAATGATTTTGTTTCTTTCCTAACATTCTCCCGTGCTAATATAATTAGTTGATAATTCTCTCACATTAGTTTCTTGTGCCTCTTCTAGGCAGTGAGTTTCATATTGGTGGATTGATTGATCATTTCAGGTACAAGTGTTCTCCGTGCCTCTTCCGGAGGGCTAATTATTTTTTCAAGTTTCTTTCTTTTCCGTGGAGTAGTATCTTTTGCACTAACAGGCACACCGCGCTTTAACCGTGTTTTAGATACATTTGTATCTTTAAGTTGATCTTTGGGAATATCAATTCGTGTTGATGTATTAGCAGCTGGTAGATGTGACTTTGTTACTTTCACTGAATCTGTAAAAACATCTGGTAATTGATTTGCAATCTTTTGTATGTGAATGATCCTTTGAACTTCAAGTTCACACTGGTTAGTGCGAGGATCTAGATGAGATAAGGAAGATGTATTCCAAGAAATTTCACGTTTTGCCTCATTTTGTGGTTTATCTTCCCCTAGCGGTGGAAATTTTTCCTCATCAAAATGACAGTCGGCTTGTCGTGCAGTAAATACATCACTCGTAAGTGGCTCTAGATACCTTATTATTGAAGGTGAATCAAAACCAATGTAAATACCAAGACACCTTTGAGGACCCATCTTTGTTCGTTATGGGGGTGAAATTGACACATATACAACATAACCAAACACTTTAAGATGTGATATATTTTAGTGGTTGTCCAAATACAAGTTGCATTGAAGAGTATTGATGATAAGCAGATGGTAATACGAATTAGAGCTGCATCATGTAATATAGCATGCCCCATGCTGAACTAAGTAATTTAGCTCTTAATAACAACCGTCGAGCTATAAGTTGTAAGCGTTTAAGAAAAGATTCAACTAATCCATTTTGAGTATGGGTATGAGCTATTGGATGCCCAACAGTAATCACAATTGACATGCAAAAATCATCAAATGCCTTTGATGTAAATTCACCTGCATTATCGAGACGAATTGTCTTTATTTGGTAGTCAGAGAATTGTGCCTTAACCTTATTATTTGAACAAGAAGTCTAGCAAATGCATCAGTGCAAGTCGATAATAGAGAGACATGTGAGCATCTTGTTGAAACATCTATTAAGACCATAAAATAGCGAAATGGCCCACAAGGTGGATGAATAGGTTCGCATATGTCTCCCTGAATCTGTTGCAAAAAGTTAGGTGACTCGATGCTTATTTTCTATTGAGATGGTCGAACAATTGACTTTCATTGAGAACAAGATGCACATGGATAATTGTTTGATTGAAAAATCTTCTGGTTTCAACGGGTGTCCATATGAATTTTCTATTATTCGACGCATCATTATAGAACCCGAATGACCAAGTCTATCATGCCAAATTGCAAGAGTCATTGAATTGAACTTCTGATTCATCAGATAATTAGACTCTATAGTTCTTATACTTGTATAGTATAAACTAAAAGCAAAAGCTGGAAGCTTTTCTAGTATCAGCTTTTTGTTCAAGACTATTGAAGTAATACAAAGGTATTCTTTTTTTTGTCACAAGTTGTCTCAGTATGATATCTATTATGACGAATATCTATAAAGTTAATAGATTTCGTGCAGATTTAGTAGAATATAAAACATTTAGAATATCAATTTTTGTACGATTTGGTAGTATAACAACGGCTTTGCTAGAGTCTTCTATCAGGTTTGTGGGTCCTGAAATTGTGATGACATTAGCCTTAACTAATTTTAGTTGAAAGAAAAATTTCTTGTTTCGCAGAATAGTATTTGTCGTTCCACAGTCGATAAGACATTCATCCCCACAATTTGTTTTACAATCTTTAGGAAACTCCATGCTAGTCAAAAACTTAAGAGAAAAATATAGTAAATATTTTAATATTTTATAACAAAAAGAACATAATAAAAGCACAATTATTTCGAAAGTAAATGACAAAAACAAAAACATAGCCTCAGAAAAAAAAATATCTTCCTAAAAGCATAATAAAACTAGAATTTTAGTAGAGATTCTAGTTAACATTTTCATTGTTAAGTAAAACATCAAATTCTTTGCCACTTGGATCTGCAAAAAATCCAAAGGAGTTGTGTTCCCGGTACTTCAAATTCTGTTAAATTGGCTTCTATTTCTTTTCCTTTTCCTTTCCCCTTAATGGAATTTTGGTAAAGGTTAACCAAGTGTTAAGCAGTACGACAAACACGTGACCAATGCCCCTTCATACCACATCAGTGACAATTATATTCACGATGATTAGATGTTTGTACACCTTTTCCTTTGTCATGTTTGTATTTGGTATTATTCCACTTCTCATGGTTTAATGCTAGTTTTTGTTCACTTGAAGCCTTAATAGGACCACCACGTCGTCGATTATTATATCGACCTCGGCCTCGACCACGCCCATTACCATGTTTGCGTTTGATAAGACATGAAAGTGTCTCATTTGAATCTCTTAACTTGGGTTAGTTAGTCCAGTTCGAGCGGTTACTCTGATGATATGTTTGATTTTCTTTCTCAGGTCTCAATTACGGAGTTCGATGCGAAAACATCGTAATAAAGACATACTTGAGGGGTATTTTGGTCATTTTAATGACAAGGGTATTCTGGTCAATATTTATGAGCGAGTGAAAATAGAGTTCAAGACGAGTCCAACGGCGAAGACGGAAGTCAAATCGGAGTCCGGACGACAAAACTAGGTCAAGTCAAAGTTTGGGCCAAGATAAGTTGATCACTTTGAACCAGTGATCTCACTTTGAACCACGTACCCGATTGGACGGTTGCTGTTAACTTCTTACACGTGGTATTACTTCTAAAGCTCGTTGTATCTTACTAATCTGTCCGCGAAGCGCTATAACAACCCCTTCACACCAGCTGTTAAATCACGGGATTCTTACAATTCTCGCTACGGTAATCTCAGGCGCAAGATATTACAATGGTCCTGAGTGCTTCACGACCATTCATGCTGCATCTAACGGCTGTCGTGCAACCCTTGTTATCTAGCAACTCGAATTTGTGCATCTCATCCTCTTATATTTCTTAGCTGCCCACGTCAGTTCCAGTTTGGAATTGCTAATTGGGGCCACATCACACGTCCTTTCCATTTCTCTCTTCTCCATCTTTGGAAAATCACCAGCAGAGAAAGGCTTAGAGAAGGAATAGAGAATGGAATAAAAATGGGAAGTCTTGATTATTATTTGTTGCTTACAATAGAAAATATCTAAACAGTGAAAGAGGATGAGGAGTTTTGGAAAGAATTCAAATTAAAGAGAGAGTTGGAGACCGAGAAGGAAAGTGAGATCGAGGCACTCGGTTGGAGACCATTATCAAGATCTCGGGTTAGAAAATAAAGGTATATAAAACAGAGAGCAGAAGGGAGGAGGATTATCTTCTCACGGCCAGAAAACAGAAACCAAAGAGAACCATTCTTATCATCTTCATCAACTCGGTTTTGAGAGCTGAAATTATTATCACTCGAGCTTTCTTCTTCTTTTTGGGTTTTGTAATTTTTTTAGTGAGAGAAAAGATTACAGAGAGAGAGAGAGAGAGAGAGAGAGAAAGGAAACAGAGTGATTACAGAGAGAGAGAGAAAGGAAACAGAGAGTTGTAGAGAGATTATATAGAGAGAGAAATTACAAAAGAAAGAAAAATAGAATTTTCAGATTTGCTTTGTGTTTATCTTTGTTATTACTTTACTGTTTTCTTAGTGAGAAAGAGAAACAGAGAGAATATAGAAGAAATAGAGAGAAAATCAGAAAGTTAGAGAGAGAAAGAGAGTCGGAGAAGGTGAGAAAATAATTTTCCCACAGAGAAGTATTTTCCGGGAAGACGAGAAAATCGTTTTCCCTGAGCGTGCGTTTAGCAGAATTCTGGGAAAACATAAGGAAATCCTTTCCCTAAGGCCCTGTTTGGTTTTGAAATAGCGAAAAAAGTTAAGTTTTCTTCTCCCTCTCTTTACTTTATTTTCCAATTCTTTTTACATAATGTCTATGATTAACTAATATTTTATCTAGGGTTTTAGATGAAGTTCTTCGTACTTAATTTTATCGATATGATTTGTTAATAATTTTTATTGTTTTTCATGATAAAATCTTCCGGATTTTTAGACCATTCATGGACCAAAAATCTGAGTTATATAAAGAATTTGCTAATTAAATCATAATAAATCGTCGTTAGAATTGTTAGAAGGACGGATTCGAAAACCCTAGGTTCCCTTTATCTGAATATCAACTTTAGTATTATTTAAATTTTAATTGCTATTTATCTTTTTATTATTTGAAAAAATATTACCAATCAAACCACTATTTTGAAGACATAATAGTTTTAAGATTAGGATTGAAATTTGACTTAGTCTCTGAGGAACGAACCGGTCTTACCGGAATTTTACAACTTGACACCCGTGCACTTACGGGTGTAGACCTATTTAGGAAACTTTCTAGGCCCATCAGCGTTCATGGTTCACTGATGCAACAAAATCTTTAGGGAATGGTGCAGTTCCAGTCAGATGAGCATTATGATTTTTCATTAACAACTCGTTATTTTGTTCAGCAACAAGAAGACATGAAATTAATTCAGAGTACTTTGTAAACCTACGCTCTCGATATTGCTGCTGCAGGAGCATATTCGATGCGTGGAGAGTTGAATATGTTCTCTCTAACATGTCCTCTTCAGTTATATTCTCTCCACATAATTGTAGTCGAGATTAATTTTATACAATGTTGAATTGTATTCCCTTACTGTCTTAAAATCCTGTAAACGCAGGTGCATCCAATTGTAACGAGCTTTTGGGAGTATGCCAATCTTTTGGTGGTCATATCTTTTTTTTAGATTCGTCCATAAGACATATGGATCTTTTACCGTTAGATATTCAGTTTTCAGACCTTTATGAAGATGATGACGAAGGAAAATCATTGTTTTTGTCCGATCTTGTGGGGATGTTTCATTTGCAGCCATAATGAAATTTCCAAGATTCATAGCATCAAGATGAATTGCAGCATCTAATCCATGTTAAAAAGTTTTTTCCAGTAATATCAACAGCAAGAAATTGCAGTTTTGTAAGATTATCTGACATGATCTAAACAATACAAACAAACAAGTTAGATAAATATGTCTAAGAAAAATACTTGTTTGTTTTCTTCCTATTTTCTTTTCTATAAATCTTCATCATTGCATGGATATCAATATGTTCATAACACTGTTAATAATCACTATAGATGGACATGGATGATACTAGCAATTTTAATCATGCATACATAGGAGAAAAATAATATGAACAACATATAAAAAAAATATTTGTTAGAGTTTATCTATAATATTAAATGAAGACTATTCCAATCCTACCATGAAAAATAATATATGCTACAAATGCTAATATGAAGAATAGTTATGTCTATCAAAATCATTACCTTCATATCTAATTACTTTTCCTAAAGATGCAAATGAAGGAAAAAAAATTATTCACATGTATACAACAAGAGTTAAAACTATTTGGAAGCATACTCGTACTGATAACGTGTTATAAGATGGTGCGAACCAGCCTTCCGGGTTGTTAGTGATACGGTTTTAAAAGGCCTCACTAGGGAAGGGCGTTTAACCTCTTAAGAAGAGCACCACACTCCGCCTCACCACCGATGTCGGATTGCCTTACAACAATAATAAATATGTCATTTTTGTACTATAAAAAGACAATAATTTCTTTTGCCAATATAAAGGTAAAGGCCAACAACTGATAACTCAGTTGGTAAGACATGTACTCCTAAATCTAGAGATCTATTCTACCTAGATTTAATTCGACGGTTATCGTACTTATCACATCTTTAGTATATCAGTATCTTTGTAATGATCTACATAGTTCAAAAAGAAAAGAAAAAGAAAAAATATAAAACTAAAAGTACTTTTTGCTAATATTAACAAGTAAAGATATCATTTTGGAAATGCAGGAAGATATACATTAGATTTCAAAATATCAAAATAATTTAAAATATTATGGGTAATTTTATAGGCAATGCCTAAAGTTGTTAATGGCAATGTATTTTGCCTCCAAGACTTAGTCAAATCAAGTTGACTAAATTTAGTTAGAAGCAATGTCATCCCCTTCTTCGGCAAAGATCGCCGGCAACCGGTGATGATTTCCGGTCGGCGATATTAACTTAAAAAAAAGAACACAAAAATTCTCTCTTCTTCTTCTTCTTCTTCTTCTTCTATTCAATCGACGATAATTTCCGGACAGAGGTGTGGTTTCCTCTCTCTCACACTCTCTCTCTCTCTCTCTCTCTCTCTCTCTCTTCCTTCTCTCTCAAAGAAACCAGACGAGATTTTATTTGAAACCAGATCTCGTCTGGTTTGTAACCAGACCTTGAAGATCTGGTTTTTTTTTCGAGAAACCAGACCTTCAAAGTCTGGTTCGTCTGGAAACCAGACATTCCCGACGAAGGGGTTCCTCCGCTTCGCAGGGGATACAGATAAACCGTAGAGAGAAGTTGAAAAAGAATAAGGAAGAAGCAAGAAAAAGAAAAAAGTTAAGGTCGCCGGCCGACGACGACCTCTCCATTATGTCAAACATTGAATGAGGTATTGCCTCCAAAATACACATTGCCTTTGACCAAACTAGGAATTGCCTTTAACAACTTTGGGCATTTCCTATAAAATCTCCCAAATATTATTACTTCAATCTCTTTATTTCTTTGTTTTTCTTTTTTTGCAAGTTCAATCTCTTTGTTTCTAACTCTATAAACACTAATATGGAGGTTTTCTCAAAATTAGTACGGTATTACCAATCGGACATGTAGGGCTACATTAAGGACTATATATGTACAGTAAGGACTATATATGTACCAATCGGACATGTAGGGATACAGTTTGTACATTTAGATTAAGAGTTATTTCTTTTTTGGCCCCCTACTTTGTGATCAACTTCTATTTTGGCCCTTTATTTTTCATAAATTTAGATTTGGCCCCCTTTTGTAAATGCTGTCAGTTAACTTCAATGATTAATTTTTTTTGTTTCCATAATTGTCTTTCTTACAAAAATAATTGTGTAAATTCAAAATTGTCCCTTTTTAAATTTGGGTTAATTCCAAAAAAAAATCTAGTACTTTTAGAACATATTAGGAGGCCAAAATGGAATTCACTTAAAAAAAATATAGCACCTCATCTGTCATCCATTTCATCACCTCTCTCCTCTGCATCATCTTTCTCCACCTCATCATCTTCTCCGGTGGCCGACCGGTCAAATTTTTCGGCGACCCTCAAACTTGGTTTTTTTAATCTCTCTTCTTTTTTCTTCATCTCATTCTCTCTAATCTGTCTCTTTCTTTAATCTTGTTCTCTCTCTCTCTAGCTCTAGCTCCGTCGACGGAAGGAACCCCTTCGCTGGAAAAACCAGATCTTGGTCTGGTTTCAAACCAGACCGAATCTGAAACCTCGGAGGTCTTGTTTCTCCAGCGAACAGGAACCTTTCGCCGGAGCTATACAGAGAGAGATATATTAGAGAGGAAGAGAATAAGATGAACAAAAAAAAGAAGACAGATTTAAAAAAAAAAATTGAAAGTCACCAGAAAATTTAACCGACCGACGACCTTCGCTGGAGAAGATGATGAGGTGGCAAGAGATGATATGGAGGAGAGAGGTGATGAAGTGGAGGAGAGATGAGGTGTTTTTTTTAATTTATTTTTTAAATGAATTCCATTTTGGCCCCTTAGTTTGTTCTGAAATAGTAAAATTTTTAAAAATGAACTCAAATTTAAAAAGGGATCAATTTTGAAACAAAATCATTTTTATAAGAAGGACATGGAAAATACAAAAATTAATCATTAAAGTTAACTGACCGCGTTAACAAAGGGAGTCAAATTTGAATTTATGAAAAACAGGAAATTAAAAAAGAAATTAGCCACAAAGTAGGGGGCCAAAAAAAAATAACTCTTAAAATTAATTTCCAAAAATACTTTTGTGGTGGTAAATAATGAGGCCTCTCCAAAGTGTAATTTTGTGACCACCACCAAGACTGAAACATATCGCACAGGTGAAAGAACATGATTGGATGTTGGGACCTACTGAAGTGTCGTAGTGTGGCTCTAGGGATTTTTTTGGTCGGTCCCCTATTTCGTGACCAGTTTTTGTTTGGCCCCTAATTTATGCTAAATATTCAAATGGTTCTTTTTTAGTACTTTCAATTCGTGGTGAGATTTTAGCCCGGAAAAGTGGAATCCACCCACGACCGTCCGAGTCCAAAGGGTCTGTGATAGCCCGATGCCCGATCTGGTCACTATTCAACCGCCCGAAAGGGTCTGTGATTACCCGGTGGTCTACTCGAGTCTGACCGCTTATGTTACCCATCCGTCTGAATCCATTCGAACCTATTCGAACATGTCCATTTTCAATGTTTCTTTTTTAGTACTTTCAATTGGAGTTGGGATTTTGGCCCAGAACCCGCCCACGACCGCCCGAGTCTGAAGAGTCCGTGACAGTCCGATGCCCGATCCAGTCACTACCTGACTGCCCGAAAGAGCTTTAGCGGACGAATGCGGGCATAGGTCGTTACCCGGTGATCCGCTTGAATCCGACCGCTCATGTTACCCGTCCGTCCAAACCCATCCGTTTTCCATCATACTCGCCCGACCGAACCTAATTCAAGTAATTCTAAGCCTTTAGATATTTAGGTTTTGCAAGTGCCGCTAAATTTTGAGGGTTATCATATATTACCCTCGAAATCAGAATGCCACCGACCAACCGACCAAAACCAGAATTCTTCTTCTTTTCTTCTTCACTTTTATTCCTCTCTAATCTGATCTTTAGGGTTAACTAGGTTTGAAAATTCTCTGGCTCTCTTCTCCTTCTTCGCTGCGTGAAACCTTGCGGCGTGCCTTACTAAAATCTTTAATTCCTTCTTCAATGGTCAGTGGTTTCTTTCGATCTTTATTGTAGTGTTACTTTCTCGAGGGCTTCTGTTTAAATTTTCTGTTTCTCTTTGAATGTAAGTAACCATAAGACATACAACAATTTCTTCAATTTGAATCGATTTCTTCAATGGTCACTAGACTCTCTATCTAATATGGTTTCTGATTTTTAATCGATTCAGTTTCATTTATCTTTTTATTCTTGTTTTTATCTTGAGGGACTTCTAACTATTTTCATATTTTTTATTCAATTTACAAGCGAAACATTCGACATACAACAATTTCTTCAATTTGCTATTTAGTAACTATTGTAAATTGTAAAATGGACTTTCAACAAATTTTTATTTTTGTAAAATGGACTTTCAACAAATTTTTTTGTAAAATGGGAGTTTTAAACTTGTATTTGCCTACTAAGCGATTTACAATTTCGAATTAAAATTTCTTAAATTTTGCATAGTGGTCGGTGTTCGGCCGGACGATAACCATTTTGTCCGGCCTCTAAAACGACCAAGAACAGTCTCTTTATCGGAAAAAAATCTGAAATGTCCATCCGTTTCGTCTAGATGTCTGAACGAAAACTTAGACCTGTGTTCGTTCCGCCCGGACCAGATGAATTAGTGTTAGCATTCTGCTCGTCCAGTGGGTACATTTATAGGAGCCTCAATGATTCACATGGCTTAGTTGCCTCGTTATCTTCTGCTTCGAACTTGGATTCTTTGTCTTGATGATTACATAATTTTCGTAACCGATTCAAAGATACATAGATGGTTGAAGTTGATTTAATGCTTATGTATCAATGACGGGAAGAAGAAAAGAAGAGAGGGTAAGAGAGAAGGGAGAGGAGAGAGAAAATATAGGAGGGAAGACAAAAGGGAGATAGATAAATAAAAAAAATTAGTCGTCGTCCGACCGATAGTAGTTGTCGAACCACAAATTGGTTGTAGTGGAAGGGTGAGAAGAAAATTGAGGCGAAAGAAAGAAAACTAAAAATAAAACAAAATAAAGAAATCAAAGAAGGGTATTTTAGAAAAGTAGAACGTTGACTTTCTACACAACACATCAAAAATACGAAGAAGTTGTTGTTTGGGTATTCGTGATAAATTAAGGAGCCATACCAAAAACTAATCACGAATTTACAGGGCCAAAGTGAAAATAGCCCCATCTATTACCTCAAGGGCCCTACACAACACTGTGACTGTCACTTGTAAATGCACTAACACCAAATGAATCTCTTTCCACCTTAATGAGTTGTCGGTCCCAGATGACTACATACTGACGAAGCGTTTGATTCCTTCGTCTAGAAAACGATTTGCACTTCCATTATCTATTCCCAAGAGGGTGTTTGATTTTTTAGCACTTATAAGTGCTACCACTTACTAAGTGATAATCACTTAGTAAGTGAAATCATTTGTAAGTGATGTGGCGTTTGTTTTCTATCACTTCTAAGTGTTTGATTTTTGTTTTTATATTAATTCTAAATGACATAAAAATGAGAAATTGTCTATTTTGACCTTAAAGTATTTACATATTAACATTTCATACTAATTCATTATGCTCGCGAGTTTGGATACAAGAGAATTACGGTTTATGAATATTTTATGTTGAAAATATTAACCTCAAGTAATTAAAAATTATGAAGGAGAAAGAACTTACATTGCATCATGGAGTTTGGGTGGTTCCGTGATTAATGAAGGAAGAGATGTGAAAAAAATTTAAGAGAAAAGCTTAAGTGAAGGATGAGTGAAGAAGAAAAAAGGGTCATTGATAAAGTCATAAAAAGATTTTTTACTTATCAATTATTTAAGATTTTCTATTAGTCATAGTTATATTGGTAATTATTATATTCGGTAGGGATAGAAATGTCTATTTTAGCACTTAGAAAGTAAGTGCAAAAAAATAAGTTCCAAGTTGGAGCTTACTTTTTTGCACTTACTTTGACCTCACTTACAAGTGATATTCACTTATTAAGTGAAAAAACAAACGGCCTAAAATTGCCGGCCCACACTTATTAAGTGAAAATCACTTAATAAGTGCAAAAATCAAACACCCTCCAAGTATTCTCAGCTTTGTGTTTATTTTTATGAACGGCACAAAATGTGATTGCCCTGCCTCCCACTTGGTTGGATTTATGGAAAATAAGTGTGCAAGTCATAATATAAGTAGGGGCAGGAATTAGACCAGACACCAGCGTTCATGGGACCATGGGTATTTTTAGTCCGAATTGGAACATTTTGGATAAAAGAATTTGTACAAAATCTACATAAGCACTAACACGTGACAAGTAAAACATGTATAGAGTGGCCAAGCTTCAACCCATTCGTCACAAAATACGAGAAATAAATGAATTTCTATTCTAATAATAATAGAGAAAAAGACCTCTACAAACCCTAACCCCCAAAATAGTCGTAAATTATATTTTATGGACAAACATTCTTCATCAACTTCTGCTCAGATACATACATAAAGAAGGAGAGAGCTACGAAGAGAAAGATACACAACAAGATATGAGAATATATATACATATATATATATATATAAAGTAAGTGGAAAAAACTTAACTTTTTTTTTTTTTGATGAGAGGGAAAAAACTTAACTTACATATCTAAAATGGAAAATAATGAAACCATACAAACCGGAACAAAAAATTATGCACAAAATATATCATCATCATCTTCATCATCGCATGAAAAATAATATTTTTACTAAAAAGAACTAAATACAAAACAATTGTACAAGACAAAAAGACTAAGAAGCAAGAGATAAAGACATTATTTTTCATTTCTAGATCTATAAAGAAAGTAAAAGATTGTTTATCCTTATCCTGCAACTCGTAACTTCCTTCTAATATCCATGCCTCTCTCTCACACTCACACTCACACTCTCACTCTCTTCTCTTTTCCTCTTTGATTTTGGGCGGTCTCTTATCTTTTCCAATGTGATCTTGGGCGGGGGAGAGGTTGGGACAAGCGAAAAAAAGTTCTTTTATACCATTGAAACCCTAAAATTTGAACTCTAAATCTGACCATCCAACCTCTTCTAATCTAACGGACCTTATGACTTAGGAAGTAGCTCGGGCTATGCCCCCGGATTAAGCATTTATGGGTAGACCTCAAACCCGCCCATCAAATTTAACAGACGTGACGAGTAGCGCCCTTCTCGTGCTTGGGGTTGTTCGTCAGTCAGTCGAACACGCCCAGAAAGTATAGCTTAGGCAATGACCCGGGTTAGGCATTGTTGGATAAAGCTCAAACCTGCGCACAAAATTTAACAGACCGAGCAAGTAGCACCCTTTTCAGGATTCGGGTTGCACGTTACCCCGACGAACCCGAGCAGGTCTGGCTTCGGCCTCACAAAAATTCAATTCTAGTGGCTTTTTCTATAGTTAGACCCACATTATTTTGGCCCAATCGGCAACTATTTTTTGTTCAGAGCCATTTACTTCATTTGTATGTTCGAAACAGAATATACAAAAAAATTGATAACTCTACTTTCATAATAAAGGATGGTAATATGTATCTTCATGTTTGCATATGTATGAAAAGTAGCTAGAAATCACTAACTTGAAAGCTTTTCACTTGCAAAGGTGATTTATACTCTCACACCTTCATACTCATCTCATATTATCATGCATAAATTAAGCAGAAGAGACTATATAAACCACATAATTTGGCTTGCGATTATCGTTTCTTCACTGCTCAATGCTTCAGATCCGACTGTCATTGGTGTAGCTTCAATCTTTTTTGCCCAAGAATGCCTCTATTTTCTTTCATCTTGGCTCATTTTCTCCTCTCCACATTCTAGACTGCAAAAGGCAATGCCCCCTCTGTAATTTTCAAAGAGAAGATCAATGATTAGGAATTCCTTTGGCCAGGACTGAACAGTCCAAGGTCCACTGATTGAGATAGCTCCACACCACTTAGACTGAGTCAAATCCGTGTTTTCAAGCAAACACATATTATGCCCCCCCATAACACTCAGACTGAGCCTAATCTGTGTTTTCAAGCAGACATATATTAGACCCAATCGAGTGTCGTCAATCTGTGGAGCAAAATAGTTTTAACTTATAAGTTTCTTTAAAATTAAGAAAATTTAGTGAAGAATATAGTTAGAAAAATATTATTTAAATATACAAAATTGAATCTTATGTTATTTATAAAAAAAAATTGATTTGGAGAAAAATTATTTAAATATTTTTTTAGAGAATAACACTGTAGAATACCATCTTCACAACAAGCAAAGTGGAGTTCCTCTAAATTGGGATATGAGGATCAAAATTTCCAAAGGAGTGGCAGAAGCTTTACACTACCCGTGGAAAGGAAATACGCGAGAAATGTATTCGGTCAGGTGGGCAGGTATATGGACAGAGTTAATCTAACGGTTCATATTTATAAAAAAAAAAAATTGATTTGGAGAAAATTATTTAAATAATTTTTTAGAGAATAACACTGTGGAATACCATCTTCACAAACGGGCAAAGTGAAGTTCCTCTAGATTGGGATATGAGGATCAAAATAGCCAAAAGAGTGGCAGAAGCTTTACACTACCTGTGCGAGGGAAATACGCGAGAAATGTATTCAGTCAGGCGGGCGGGTATATGGGCGGAGTTAATCTAGCGGTTCATACTAAAACCCTAGATAATCTAAGGGACAAAATGTATTCGTTTAAACGGGTGGGAATATGGACGGAGTTACCAGGTTGAGCTTAGCGAACAAATGGACGGGTTAAGTTTCGCACGGGTGAACAGTCTTTCGGTTGGTCAGATGACGGACCCTTACAGACGTGGGTGTCTGTGGGCGGATCCGGGCAATGGACGAAAATCCCACACCTACTCCGGAGTGTCTCTTGTAGCTAGGGGAATTCAATAGGCGCCCCGTCTCCACAACTTTTATGTCAATTTTGGTTGCACAGTGGCATTATTAGTACTTACTTATGTGGGATGGGCATAGAACTTCTTCTGTTGTAGTTGACACGTGGAGAGCAGCTCAGGGGGGAGAAGAGAACCCAAGCGAAAAATTAAATTAGATGACTAGCTCTAGCTCTCTATGTAAATACCCCACGCTCAAACCAAAAGAAAGAAGTAAGAAACAATATGTGCTTCAACATATCCTGTCTTCTTTCCCTCTATCAACTTTTTCCCCCTCAAACAATTTCATTAGGGGTGAGCAAAAATCGAACCAATCGGCCAAATCAAACCAAGTCGAACCGCACCGATCAATTTTTAGACCGAATCGATCACCGTTCGACTCGGTTCGGCCGAAAAACCGAACAACCTAAATCGACTTGGTTTGGCCTCGGCTTGGGTTTCTAGAAACCGCCCAAACCGAACCGACCGAACTCTTTGGAAAGATGAAATAATAATTTTGTAAAGTTAATAAGGGAAAAAATTAGGAAAATCATAATCAAATCTTCCAAGTCTAAATTTGTCCTCCTTCCTAGTTGTTGTTGTTGGCTTCGTCAACAACAACCTATTCAACTTGAGTTTTTAGAGGTAAGTCTTCACTAATGTTCTATGTACCACAACTCATTCTTAGTTAGTTACTTAAAATATAGATTTTGCATTGGCACTTCTACTTCTTTTTTGTTTGTAATGGTGGAAAAGTACGATGAATTTTTAATTTTTATTTTCCGTATATGTAATGGTGGAAACGTACGATGGACTCTTAATTTTTATTTTCCGTATATCCAATGAAATGAATAACATTAGTTTATCACTTTCTTTAAATTGTGTTCGGTTAAACCGAACTCAACCGAGTCGAACCAAACCGAGTCGAACCATGTCGGTCGGCCGAATGATCGGCTCGACTTCGGCCGATGATTTAGTCAAACCGCCACTTATTGGTTCGGCTCCGGCTCGAACCAAAACCGAAAAAACCGACCGCTGCTCACCCCTAAATTTCATCTTCCCCTCTTTTTTGTCAAACAATGAAGAAGATTTTCAAAGGTTTGTCAAGAAAAAATCCATTTCCCAACCTTCAGAAAGTCATCCCTCAGAAAGTAATAATTTTTAGATTTAAGGTAGAATATTTGATTATTGTGATTTAGTAAATGATCTTCAATATTTTAATTCAGATAGATATTATAGTTCAGTGATGAAATTGTTAAAGGGAGAGAGATTACTTGCTGTAAAAATAATAAAAGAAGCGGTTCAAGAGGATCAATTTCAGTATCTCTTGGACCAATGTTTTGGAATAGCAATCAAAACATTGATGAGTATTTGGGTTACGTTAAAGATGGTAACACAAGGGACATCTTTCCGAAATTTTTAGAGAATAACACTGGGGAATACCGTCTTCACGGCGGCCAAAGTGAAGTTCCTCTGGATTGAGACAGGAGGATCAAAAAAGTCAAAGGAGTGATAGATGTTTTACACTTGTGCGAGAGAAATACACGAGAAATATTTTTGAATGTGAAATCATGTAACGTCCTACGAACTGGAGATTTTGAAGTCAAGTTAAAAATTGATGATTGTATTTTAGATAGTTACACCACTCCATCACCACCAACTAAAGAGTCATCCTTGTACGCTTGCGGGGAGTTTGTGCTAAAATTGCTTTCATTGAAAGAACGGGTCCTCAAGAGACAAGCATTAGCTTTTCGGTATGTAACTTCTAACATCTTATTATTTTAAACTTTCAAGACCAAAAACACATATTATAAAACTTCTTAAAGTTTCTTTCAATTTTGAGAAATTATACAAAAATGAACTCCCTAACTCGGACCACATCAATTGTAGAGATTGAGTTGAGAATCAAGTTTATTCGTATTATAATCATTTGTAGGCACGACGATTCATTGAGATAGGGTCATCACCAGATGATTTTTGGATCCTATGTAAACTGGGAAATATTCACCCTTCTACTTGGCCACGACTGTGTCGAATGATTCACAAATGCCTTGATGGAGCTCCAGAAGTTAACTTTATAATATGCAAGTTGGCGTTTAACTAGTAGTCGTTGGAGATGGAATAGTTGTGTGTGTGCGCGTAGGGTCTATGTACCCCAGTTGAGTGCATGGTTTTCATGATGAGTAGATTTGGTTTAATAATTAGTATGTTTTAATTCTAGAGGTCCGGTAGTGGTGGCCAACAGACCGTATCGGCCTGGAAACGGACCGACACGACCGTTTATAAGCCAATACGACACGACACGGAACGTCGCGGGTCGTGTCGTGTCGACTCGTCACAGGTCAAGCGGGGCGTGACGGGTCTAAGATTTTAAGTTCCCAGACTCGTCAACCACGACACGTTAGGAACGAGAACACGACCCGCCACGATCCGTGGTGTTCCAAACCCGCCACGCTAACCCGTTAGAAACGGATTATTTAATTCACAAAATATTATTGCTACTTTGTTGAAAGTAGTTATTAATTAATAATTTTAAAGAAAGTAGTTTACTTGAAGTTAGAACTAATAATTAACATAATATATTTTAGCTACATACTTTAAATTATGAGTAAATGCGCCTATTATGAGATGTAGCACAATAAGTCCACTATTAACACAAAATAGACCAAAAGTAAACAAAAATTATATAAATTTTGAAATGTACCAAACAAATTATTTTTGCATATACCATTTTTTAGGATTCAGCAAAAAAATCATTACATTGTTACCTTATTGCATTAAACAAACTATTATGAGATGTAGCACAATAAGTCCACTATTAACACAAAATAGACCAAAAGTAAACAAAAATTATATAAATTTTGAAATGTACCAAACAAATTATTTTTGCATATACCATTTTTTAGGATTCAGCAAAAAAATCATTACATTGTTACCTTATTGCATTAAACAAAATGTAAATAACCCTATACATTTTAGTGTTAAACTTCACGTAATTTGGTTTGTGTTGCGTACAAAACAAACCTATTCGTACACATATCTACACATTCACTAAACAATCAACATTTTAATAATACATTTGTGTATTTGTACGACAGGAAAAGGAATATACAAAAAAAAAGGTACTTTTTACTTATTTTATATTAAGTTTATACCTTAAATCTAATTTAATTTTTATATCGGACTTTTTACCCACGGACCCCTTTTTGAAATAGCTAAAATGTCATATTTATTATATGTAATTTTATCTTATATATATACTATACTATCTATAAGTAGTGTTCGTTGTTAGTAGTGGTCATCCAACTCAAAAGTAATTGGCTATGAATGGAGAGGATCTAGACATTATATTCTTGGTTGTTGCGTACCTCTTCTCCCATGTGGGACTATTCTCACACGTCCCTCACGTGTAGCATGGTTTGCCTAACATGTATTTGTTTTTTGTTTCGAGCGACGTGGAGCACGTGTGGCTTTTAAGCCTATCACGTGTGGCTTTTAAGTCTATCACGTCTGACCCTAACTCTGATACCATGTTAAGTTTGTGGTCATCCAACTCAAAACCAATTGACTATGAGTGGAGAGACCTCTACATTTTATTCTTGATTGCTACATACTCCTTCTCCCACGTAAAATTACTCATAATTTCTCATTTTTATCTCATCATTAAAAATTTGGTTTGTAAGTGTAGGTTCCTTTATCTTCTATCGCAAATAACAACAATCATAAAAAGAAAATTCGATTATATGTACAAATCCAAAAGGAGACAAATTGTTTTTGTAGGCCAAATAGTGTTGAAAATTTTCTATTTAGGTTTTTCTTGTGCTCCTTCTTCTTTCTCTCTCCTCTCTCTGTACATATATATTCACATATAATATATATATATATATATATATATATATATTAATTCTAGTGTTTTTTTCCATCGTTATATCACATTATTTTGGCCCAATCGGCAATTATTTTTTGTTCAGAGCCATTTACTTGTTGGAAACAAAATATACAAAAAAATTGATAACTCTACTTTCATAATAGAGGATGGTATTATATGTATCTCCACATTTGCATATGAAAAGTAGCTAGAAATCACTAACTTGAAAGCTTTGCACTTGCAAAGATGATTTATACTCTCACATCTTCATACTCATCTCATATTATCATGCATAAATTAAGCAGAAGAGACTATATAAACCACATAATTTAGGCTGCGATTATCGTTTCTTCACTGCTCAATGTTTCAGATCCGGCTGTCATTGGTGTAGCTTCAATCTTTTTTACCCAAGAATGCCTCTCTTTTCTTTCATCCTGGTTGATTTTCTGCTCTCTACATTCTAGACTGCAAAAGGCAGTATCCCCTCTGAAATTTTCAAAGAGAAGATCAATGATTAGAAATTCCTTTGGCCAAGATTGAACAGTCCAAGGTCTACTGATTGAGATAGTCCCACACCACTGAGAATGAGCCTAATTCGTGTTTTCAAGCAGACACATATTAGGCCCCCCACAACACTCAGTCTGAACCTAATATGTGTTCTCAAGCAAACACATATTAGGCCCAATCGAATCCAGTCAATCTATGGAGCAAAATAGTTTTAACTTCTAAGTTTCTTTAAAATTGGGAAAATTCAATGAGGAATATAGTTAGAAAAAATATTATTTAAATATACAAAAATTGAATCTTATGTTATTTATAAAAAAAAATTGATTTGGAGAAAAATTATTTAAATAATTTTAGCTACTTTATGAAAATATATGGCTTATTTAGGGAGACAGTTAAAGTAGTTGAAAGAGGAAAACCCCATTTCAGGAAGTGCAGAAAAAACAAAAGCATCAGATCCTGAAAGAAACACAAAACATCTAATTCTACAGAATTTATGATCATAACATTTTCGGATGAAATTGAGAAATACCTCAAAATTTCTGATATTTTTTCAAAGAGTGAAACAGAATATAGATCAATTCAACAGAGGAACCCAATCAACTGAGAAATTCTTTGGAATCTCTTCAATTATTTTTTTGAGAAGAACAGAGATCCAAGAATAAATCAAAACTATTTAAAAAAAAAAAAACCCAGATCTATTAGAGAGATAAAGTAAGAACTATCTAATCAATTAATTCTCTCTCTAAAATTTTAAGAATTGATGAATAGAAGGCAAATCAGGTTAATAGAGAGAAACCCTTCAAAATTTATTCAATCGAAGATTTAAACAGAACCCTAATTGCAGACAGATATATATATATATATATATAGAGAGAGAGAGAGAGAGAGTTTGGGGATAATTTAGAGAGAGAAAGAGAGAAGAAATACCTGTAGATGAAGATATCACGACCAGGAGCCAAACGACGTTTACAAAGATCACAAGATCTTAAGAAATTAGCAGTAGGTTCAACAGAAAAATCACCTGAATTTCTTCTATGATTTCTAGGCAATGGAACAACATTAGACAAGAAATTTTTATCAAATCCACCTGAAACATTTTCTTCATCTCCACCACCACCACCTACAGTATTTCTTCTAACAAGAAATCCATCAGGAATACCCAATTCTTTCTGCCGATCTCTCAATAACTGATTATTATTATTATTAAGATCTGAAGATTCAGATGATTCCACCAAGTTGATTGGATCTAAACTTAATCCCTTCATGCTTGTTGTCCTCCTAATTGAAGGTCTTGTTCTCTTACCCAACAACATCTTCCTTTTCTTCTTCTTCTTCTCCGCTACTCACTCACTCTGTCTCTGTTCTAGAGAGAGAGAGAGAATGAGTTTTAGAGAGAGAAAAATTGGGGAAGAGAGAAGTGGTGCGGTAAGGTGGGATGTAAGAACATAAATGAAGAAGCTAGAAATATGAGAAGCCAATCTCAACCGTTGCTTTTTGTATGTCAACATCTAAACTTACCCTTTTTCTCCTTATCATTGTACTCTTCATGTGGCAGTATTTCACTGTGTTTAAAGTGGTAGCAACTCATCACTCTAATCAATATGGAAAATGATAAATTGCCCTCCAACCACACTCCCTACACTACCGTGCTTGATGACGTGTCCAAGACAAAACTAACGGACCTTCACTGTCTAAGAGCATCTCCAATGCAAAACTCAAAAAAATCTCTATTCATCCTATGTGTCAAGTTTCAATTGAGATTCTCAGTCCTAGGTGGCGTCAATAGAGATCCTCAAATTTTTTGTGTCTCCAATGCAAAACTCGAAACTTATCTTATTTACTTATGTGTCATAGTTATTTTTGTAAATAAATAATTAGTTATTTTAGAAAATATAGAAGACTCGATTTCTATTGGTTGAAAATCAAATATTGATGAGGTGGAGAATTAGAGATATCTCAAGAGGACACTCTAGAAATAGAGTGTCCTCTTGAGATATCTCTATTCCACCCTCGACACGTCATCTTAGAGATCCAAATAGAGTGTTGCATTGGAGATGGTTTTTAAGAAAAAAACTCTAAAAATCCTAAGTGGCACTCGGAGTTTCTAAGATTGAGTGTTGCATTGGAGATGCTCTAACCTTTAGCGTTTGGTAAATGATGAAAAAGGGAAACTGTTCAATTCGTATCCTTTGTTTTAGATCGTGGCTGTCCATTAAATGTTGATAAAATCTAACCGTTCATCTTACCAAATAGGTTATAAATCCCTACTTGCATCCACTTTTCATCTCCATCACTTTCTTCCAAATACGGTTCTACTCTCTCACTAACCAAAATACTCCATCTTTAATCTCCATCACTTCCTTTGGTAGATAATTAATTTTAGTTTGCAGAGTCATCCACATATCATATGACAATTTATCCAATAAGTGAACATAATATTTGAATTGTTCTTGGAATAATGAGTTGAATTGGGCAAAAATTCATTCTTAATGGTAAATATAGTGCCACTGCCTCTCTCTAGCTATAATAGATTTCCATTACTAGTTATGAACTTATGATCATGGAATTAGACTTCTTGATTCTTGATCATTCACTACTTAACTCTAAAGTATCAACCTAATTCACAACTACTTCAATATATGTTAAGTTTGTGGCCATCCAACTCAAAACCAATTGGCAATTAGTGGAGAGGACCTAGACCTTAGGTTCTTGGTTGCTAGATACCCATTGTCCAATGTGAGACTATTCTCACACGCCCCCTCACGTGTAGGGTTCTTTGACCCTAACACGTGTATTTCTTCGGGCGACGTGGAGCACGTGTGGTTTTTTACCTATCACATGTGGGCCTAGCTCTGATACCATGTTAAGTTTGTGGCCATCCAACTCAAAACCAATTGGCAATTAGTGGAGAGGACCTAGACCTTAGGTTCTTGGTTGCTAGATACCCATTGTCCAATGTGAGACTATTCTCACAATATATAGTTCCACTGCCTCTCTCTAGCTATAATGGATTTCCATTACTAGGTTATGAAACTTGGTTGCAATGAAAAATTTGAAAGAACTGGAGAAGAAAGGAGTGTATTTTGTGTTTTTTTTTTTGTTGAAAAAGTGTATTTTGTGTTAGAAGCAAGATAGAAATAATCACCTTCAACCAAAACAGAAAGAATAAGATTATAAGCCTTAGTTCATTAATTAAAACCATTAAAGTCCCAGCACTTACCCAATTTTTCCTCCCGTTAGCACCGTTAACTATCCCATATATTTTCTTTCTGTTAACTTAAAGTGTTACCCAACTCTCTACCCAAGACAAAAGGCATTTTTTTAGCACACCTCACCAAAGACGGTAGGGTAGGGAGTGAACAAGGCGGGGAGCGTATCACGGTTGGATCAATATTAATGGTCTCATTGTCCAATATGTTGTTTGGCACCAAAAAGGAGGTAGATCAGAACACTAACGGGGTGGTAGTGGATCAAGACCCCCAATGTCGTGTTATTGGATGGAGACATTTGAAATGTATTTAAATATCTGTTTTATTGATTGAGGACATTTTAAATGTCTGTGTTATTTGTTTTGACACGAATTTATGAACATTTCAAGACAAATTTGTCCTAGAGACATTTTAGTGTAAATTTGAAAAATTTTTAGAGAGAAAATGTTTCTCAAACTATGGAAGACACTTGAGAACACTTGGAGACATTTCAGTAAGAAGGGTAATAAAAATAATTATTATATCAAATTAGACTAATAATATATAATAAATAATAATATTAAATATTATAGTATACTATTATTATATTTTTATAATATTATCTTATTATCATATTATTATATTATATTATCATTATTATCATTATTATTATATTAATATATTATTATATTATATTAAATAATAGTAAATATTTACCAATTGTCCATCAATGTCCACAGATATTTACGGATGTCTATGAAAGTCAAAAAATATATAGTTGAAATATTAATTAAATTTTGCTTATTTCATATGATAAGGCAATTATAATATTCAAATGGAGTAATAAATATCAACTAAATGTCTATCAATGTCCACAGATATTCACGGATGTCTACGAAAGTCGAAAAATATATTTTTGAAATCGTAGTACAAATATATTATTTTATATGAATAGGCAATAATGATAATATTAAAATAATAAATGTCCTCAATTATCCACAAATGTCCACAAAAGTCGAAAAATATATTCTTGAAATATTAGTACAAATTTATTATTTCATATGGTTAGACAATAATGATAATATTAAAATAATAAATGTCTACCAATTGTCCTTCAATGATGAGATAATAATAATAATAATAATAATATCCACTACACATTTTGTCTATGGATTCAATATGTTGAAATGTCCCCAGGACATTTTGTCCATGAACCAAATGTCTTGAAATGTTTCCAAGACATTTTGTATATGAATCAATTTGTCTTGAAATGTCCATAAAGATACTTTGTCTACGGACAAATACCCCGAAATGTCATAAAATGTCTACGGAACATTTTATCTTTGAGTGTTCCCCAATGTCTTGAACCACTACCATCCTTAAAGATGATGTAGTCGGCTCACATTTGCTGACGAAAATCACACAAGCTAATCAGAGTCGGTCGTATCATCTTTTCCGTTGTGGTTGTTCTCTATTTTCACGCCATAATCATTTCTCACTATAACATGGATTATGTTTTAATTCCATAATTCGCGGTTATAACATGTTTTTATTAAAATTTTGATTGACTATAGGTGGGTAAACAATTATACTTAAAAATCAAATCAATTTTTGTTCTTCTTTATAAAGAAACTAGGGTATATCCCGTGCCCTAGGGCACGGACACGGACACTTCTATCAATCAAATGTCATGAAATTTATTATTATATTTTATTGAGAGAGAGAGATTTTTATTAGTTATTATTTTTTTGTTTCTTTTCTCTTAAATTAGTTATTATTTTATTGAGAGAGAGAGATAGAGAGATTTTAATTTCTTTTTTTAACCCTTGAAATTTATTTTGTTGCTTTTTTTCTTAAATTAGTTATTTTATTTCTAAGAAGGAAAGGATTTTTGTTTTTTAAATAGGTAACTTTATTTCTACGAAGGACTATATCTTAAATTTTGAGAAGGGCTTCTAGACAATCTATATAACAAAACACAATGTTTTGTGCTGACTGGGACAAGCCGAAAGACAAATCCGGTCGTCTGTTGGCTTTTTTGTTAAATCTAAGCCACTAGATCTATTACCTACCTAAGAAAATGAAAATTAGTTCACCCACTCATTAAGCTATCATGACCGTTTGTTTCATGCAACTCAAAGCCTGGCCTTTGGATTGAAATTTTAAGTTATTTATCTTTCTAAAAATAATTAAGACCCTATTAAAGATAAAATTTTAGCTTCTAATATCCGGCCGTCCATCCCACATCAACACTAATATCCGCTTTTAGATAATTACAACCATGATTAACGTTAAAAAAATCATTAATTGGGGCACACTAAATCATGACCGTTTGTCAGTTGTCAGATCTAATCGTGGCCACTAGATCATAATTAAACCTTCCCTCTTAATTATACCATCCCTCTTAATTATACCATCCCCTCTTAACAATCCTTCTAATCCACACACAAACAAGGGGTTCACTAAACTCTTGCAATTTCCTCAATCCATCAGTTACAATTTTTATCACATACTCCGTCTCTCTCTCTCTGCAATATTAGAAATCTTAAATTGACCATGAAGATGTCAGTTACAAAATCTTGATTATTGAAGCAGTTACAAAACAAAAATTATGTGGCCAAACGGCTAAAATCAATTTATATCCCTCTTTCAAACAACTATAAAATCAATTTTATATCTAATCTTCTAACTCCTCTTTGAAAACAATGAAGTTACAAATAATATTATAGCGGAAAATTATAGTCCATTAATGGGGATAATTTTTCTTCCAAGTTGCTTTTCCCGTTCCTCTGTAATACTCAGTTGCCCCGGAATGAAAGGAAGGTTGTTAACATTGATTGGTAATCTCTATCGCCCTTCATTTACAAAGTTCCGGTAGAGCAAGTGGAGCATTTTACTTTGAGTTAGTCACTTAGTGGTGTTAGTTTCTTTTCTAAACTGATATATATTTTCTTTTCATGTGGTCTCCTTTCCCATACTTTAGATATATATTTCTTGGATTGAGCTTGAATTAGAAACAGGTTCTTTTTTTATTTGTGGACGGGTCATGAATATAGATGCAGTCTCTTTGAGTTTAGTTTTCAGACTACTTAGTTGTATTCCGAAACAGAAAACGTGATTTTGAAGGATAAGACATAGAAGTTGAAAATTCAAGCAGATAAAGCAAGTCAGGTTTTCAGTATAATAGCAAAAGAAATCAATTAAAAAAGTAAAAAGAACTTTCGGTTGCTGCAGAAAAATTCAACAAGTGGTGATGGATATTGTCAACACTATTGCCTCCTCGAGTGATCTACAAGAATCCTCCATGTTCGGGACTTCTACACTGGAATTCCATATGGTATTTCACATATTTAAATTCTTCGAGCCATAACCAAATTGGGGGTTTCAACTTTCATGTAGTTAACGTCTTTTAGTCTCTGTAATATACAATTTACTCAGCGTAGCGTAGGTGCGTAGGTACACTTATTGCTTAAAGCTTCCACTCATTCATTGTGTCAGAAGCCTTTCTCAATATGCCTCTTATTTGTTATACAAGTATGTTCACTTCATCATCAAGTTCAACTTTTATCATCAAGAGGGGTTTTGTCTGATCAACCTCCAATCCACTTATTTCAACAAAAAAAAAAACTCCAGTCCACTTTCTAACTTATCTCCTTATGCATACCTAATCAAATATGTTTGGATTTCTTATACCAAAGTCTGATGACAACAGGACACTTATTTGAAAGATCTATTCTCTTTTACCCATTGTTTCCATAAGCTTCCACATTCATTTCATTTACTTCAACATGTTATTTGTAGCCCACATGTAACTTCTTTCTTTCTCTTTCAACCCACAATTGATTAAGAACATTTGAAATGGTTAGAAGACGCAGGTAGGTATTGTGTGTGATACACAAATTTCGTATGGTATATTGTTCTTATATAAATTAGTCGAGAAAGGAAGTGTTTGGGAGTATCTGTGCTTAATTTCGTAGTTTATCTTTTTCTTATATGTTAGTCTAACATATTTTTTCTGAATGGTTTTGTTCTTGTTGATGATATGAATGAGCTTAGTTTTTTACTTGAAGCTTTCATTAGCTAATGGAAAAAAGAAAGAGAGATAAAATCTTCTTATATATTTGTTAAGTGTTTTTTGTTTGAATGTGTATATCATCAAAATGCGACATTTAAATTGTGTTTTTCGTTTTAATCTTCTTCAATGAACGTTGACTATATTATTCTTATTATGCTTTGAGATGAGCCTTTATTTGTTCCTCCAAGAACAGTAAAAAAAGTTAACCTCTTTAACTTGATATATCCCGAGTTTCTTTCTCGTATCATTTCCTCACTAAACGGAGGGGTTACATTCTCTTCTCTATTTTTTTGTCTCTTAAGCTAACATATAGTTGTTATGTGTTTGAGGCCTAATAATGTAAGGAATTTCCTTTTGTTTGATATTCTGCTTGGATTTCATTTAACAGTTTCTTTGATCAACTATGTTATTTTCTTTTACAGATATAACGTTAACAACTCTTGCGTCTTATAATGCACTAGAATTTGATCGGTAAAGGTTGGCAAAGAAGATCAGATAGCCGCGATTAAGATGGTCCCATCTCCTAAGGGACAACCGATACCCGCTACAAGACATAGGTGCACCCAGCATGTCAGGCATGTAGTTAGTGTTCAGGACATAGGCAAAGACCTTTAACTGAGTGACTGGAACGTATTGCCGACCAATTTCTACCTGACAGGGTACCCGAACAGATCAAATACCCTACACAATTGTGTACTTTTGCTTTCACGCGAAGAACCAAATGTCTTCAAATCTTCGGTTATCATCTTTAACATTTTCCCCACCGTCTTCATCTTCTCTCTTACTCTCCACTACAGACCATATATATCAGCTTCCATGGTGAGAATTGATGAGAACATCTCCAAATTTACTACTTCTCATATATGTGGGCGTTACTGACATTTAATAGCCTCTTGCTTTTGTTTTAGATTTGGTTCATATTTCGGGTGTGTTTCTTTTAAAGAGATTTTCTTTAATTGCATCTATCAAAATAAATATGTTAATGTAATTGTCCTTCTAAATTTCGAGAAAACAAATTTATTTTATTTTAATATGAATGCGATTTGGCGTCGTGCCGAAGGCACGGGCTATACCTAGTATCTATTATATAAAACAGAAGAGAAAATGATGACTGGGACAAACATCCTTATTTAATAAGAGATATTGTCTAGAAGTCTTTCCCAAAATTTAAGATATATATAGTCCTTCGTAGAAATAAAAGGTCAGCGCTTTGGGGAAAGCTAAATAATTTCCGGGGTGTGAAATTTTAAAGGGAATATGTAAAATTTTAGAAATTTTCCGGGAAAATAAAAAAAACACTCCACCTCACCTCACTCTCTCTCCACCTCACCTCTTTGTCTTCTCCGATTAGGTCGATTTTTCACTCTCTCTCTCTCTCTCTCTAGAAACTCCGGCGAAGGGGTTTCCCTTCGCCGGAGTTCCGGTCTGTTGAGGTGGAGAGAGAGAGAGAGAGGTGAGGTGGAGAGAGAGTGAGGTGAGGAGGAGAGAGAGAGAGCTGAGGTGGAGAAGTATTTTGCTTTCCCCCTAAATAAAATTGTCAAACAAAATTGACCAATATTTGACCAAGTCTTCACACCCCGGAAACTATTTAGCTTTCCCCAAAGCGCTGGCCAAATAAAATAACCTATTTAAAAAACATTTCTTAGAAATAAAATATCTAATTTGAGAAAAAAAGGAAACAAAAGATATTGGAAAGGTTAAAAAAAGAAATTGAAATCTCTCTCATAAAATAATTAATTTAAGAAAAAATGAAATAAAAGAAAATAAATAATAAGTAGAATACCAAAAAATTATGGTATCCACTGTATAGCAATAATAAATATTGAAAGTCGTCAAATTTAATTGATACGACTGTTTGTGCCCTAGGGCACAGGGTATACCCTAGCCATCGTTAGAAATTTAAATAAGGATGTTTGTCCCAGTCATCGTTTTTCCTTCTGTTTTATATAATAGATGTTTAGCCATTACAGAAACCAGTCGAAAGTGCAACGAAACTACATGCCTAAAGCCCAACTAAACTACATACCTAGAGCCCATCGAACTACTTTATTTACATCCAACTTCAATAAATTCTAACACTTCTATGCATGGGATCGAACATCAGACCTCTGTATTGCGAAGGAGATGCACCACCAACTAGACCTACCAGTTGTTGGCAAAAAAATGTTTAATTAACATTAACAGATCAAAACTATGTTCAATGGATTAAGAGGCTAAACTATCAATTGAGATCATAACAAAAGACTATTTTAAGGACAGAAAAAAAAATATAACTCCAAGAAACGTAACGATACTAATTAAGTTTGTATTGACGTTTGTATTAGGTCAATACGCACTCAAGTTGTTCATGGATACCAGGAGCTTAAAGGTCTCAAAGGACAGTGCGACAATCCCTTAATTCGTGTCAGTTAAAGTATTGGTGACACAAGTTATTCCATTTCTAAATCGCTAAGATTCAAAATAATAGATGATTTAAGCATTTAGTCTCAGATATGCCAGATCCATCTCAAAGTAGAGGTTAACTTTGAACATAAACTCTCTCAAAAAAAGAAGATATGGGCTCATGGATGGTACTATTTATGTAAATGTACATATTTCATAAGTTTGGACTTTATAATTGGGTGACTTGGAAATTCACTCTATCAGGGCTTAGTTCCTTTTTTTTTTTTGAAAGCATTTTAGGGCTTAGTTGTTATTCATTCAAAGACCTTTTGGAGAAGTCAAATCATATTGGCTAATAAAGCCAAAACAGCAAATGACAAAGAGCATTCACAATATTTCAAAAAAAAAAAAAAAGAGCATTCACAATAATTAAAATAAAATCTTTCATTGAGAATTGAGCATATTCAAGAATTGAAATGAACAAAGGAACAAACCAACAGGTCAGTTTCCTGAATCAAAAAAACAAAATAGTCACACACTTAGGAATCTTTAGAACTGAAATAGCAAATAGTGGTTATTAATACTCCAGGTTATCAAGAGAAAGAGTCCAAGGAATTGCCATGAAAAAACAATGGTCTCTTTTTCTCCCCTCTAGTACCTTTAGGAAACTCATGAGAAAATAAGTAGTCAAGGGATTGCGACCGAGAATTAGTAGTTATACTTGGGAGCAACTGCTGGTGAAGGAGGGGGTGGGGATGTGTAATAGTATGGTGGTGGTGGAGATTTGTATTCATACTTAGGGGCAACTGCAGGTGAAGGTGGGGGTGGAGATTTGTAGTAGTATGTTGGTGGGGGTGGAGATTTGTAGTAATATGTTGGTGGTGGTGGAGACTTGTATTCGTATTTAGGGGCAACTACGGGTGAAGGTGGAGGTGGAGATTTGTAGTAGTATGCTGGTGGGGGTGGAGACTTGTAGTAATATGTTGGTGGTGGTGGAGAGTTGTACACATATTTGGGAGCAACTTCAGGTGAAGGAGGTGGTGGAGATTTGTAGTAGTATGCTGGTGGAGGTGGAGACTTGTAGTAATATGTTGGTGGTGGTGGAGAGTTGTACACATATTTGGGAGCAACTTCAGGTGAAGGAGGTGGTGGAGATTTGTAGTAGTATGCTGGTGGAGGTGGAGACTTGTAGTAATATGTTGGTGGTGGTGGAGAGTTGTACACATATTTGGGAGCAACTTCAGGTGAAGGAGGTGGTGGAGATTTGTAGTAGTATGCTGGTGGAGGTGGAGACTTGTAGTAATATGTTGGTGGTGGTGGAGAGTTGTACACATATTTGGGAGCAACTTCAGGTGATGGAGGTGGTGGAGATTTGTAGTAGTATGCTGGTGGAGGTGGAGACTTGTAGTAATATGTTGGTGGTGGTGGGGAGTTGTACACATATTTAGGAGCAACTTCTGGTGAAGGGGGTGGTGGGGATGTGTAGTAGTATGGTGGTGGTGGAGACTTGTATTCATACTTAGGTTCAATTACAGGTGAAGGTGGGGGTGGGGATTTGTAGTAGTATGTTGGTGGTGGTGGAGATTGGTAAACGTATTTTGGAGCAACTTTTGGGGAAGGTGGAGGCGGTGATTTGTAGTAGTATGCTGGTGGTGGTGGGGATTTGTAGTAGTATGTTGGTGGGGGTGGAGATTTGTAGTAGTAAGTTGGTGGTGGCGGAGATGGGTACACGTACTTGGGAGCAACTTCTGGTGAAGGAGGGGGTGGAGATTTATAGTAGTATGTTGGTGGTGGTGGAGAGTTGTACACGTACTTGGGAGCAACTTCGGGTGAAGGTGGTGGTGGGGACTTATAGTAGTACGTTGGAGGAGGTGGAGAGTTGTAAACGTATTTAGGAGCAACTACTGGTGAAGGAGGGGGTGGAGATTTGTAGTAGTATGCAGGAGGTGGTGGAGAGTTGTAGACGTATTTAGGAGCAACTTCTGGTGAAGGTGGAGGTGGTGATTTGTAGTAGTATGCTGGAGGGGGTGGGGACTTGTAGTAGTATGTTGGTGGTGGGGGTGAGTTGTATACATATTTGGGAGCTACTTCTGGTGAAGGTGGAGGTGGTGATTTGTAGTAGTATGCTGGAGGGGGTGGGGACTTGTAGTAGTATGTTGGTGGTGGGGGTGAGTTGTATACATATTTGGGAGCTACTTCCGGTGAAGGAGGGGGTGGAGATTTATAGTAGTATGTTGGTGGAGGTGGAGACTTGTATTCATATTTAGGAGCAACAACGGGTGAAGGTGGTGGTGGGGATTTGTAGTAGTATGTTGGCGGTGGTGGAGAGTTGTAAACGTACTTTGGAGCAACTTCTGGTGAAGGAGGTGGTGGAGATTTGTAGTAGTATGTAGGTGGTGGTGGAGACTTGTAGCCGTAACTTTGTTCATGGGCCTTTGCCGGTGTTGGTAGAGGCTTATGCTCTTGACCATTAGGAGTATACCTAGGTGTTGGTGGTGGAGGAGAACTGTAATAGTATGCAGGAGGTGGTGGTGGAGAACTGTAACCATTGAGGTGGAGAGAAGCTTCCACTCCCAAAGCTGGTTTCGCCGGAGCTTCTTCACCATAAGGCTTATCAGCCAAAACAACTCTAGCTATCAAACAGATAGCCAGAGCATGAACTAGGAATGGCAAGAGCCTTGCCATTTTTGAGTAAAGGAAGGTGGAAGAAGAAGCTGAAGAGAGACTTTGATTTTAATTTTTTTGTTTTATGAAGAAGAAGATACATCTAATCCCCTTTTATAGTGAAACAAATTAGGTTTGTTTATTGAAGATATTGGAGTACCACTAAACTCTCTCATTTTGAAACCTTCTTACATTCAACTATGCACGTCTAGATTTTGATTTAGAACGTGAAGAGATGTTTGTGAAAATTGTACTACAAAATTATGATATTAATATAATGCCTAGCTAACCAAAGAGTATTAACCTTTTACTTATTTTAAAGGAACTTATTTATTTATTTTTCCCAATTCCTTTATAGTTTTGAGTTCATTTTCATAGTGAAATTAGCGATTTAATTTACTCTATTTTTTGTTTTTACCGTTGTTACGCTTTTTAGTATGTATTTTTTCGTGCTAAGGGAGATTTCCGTTAGAAATTGCTTTTGGAGTATCTTTATCAGTGATTCTGAGCTAGTAAAGAGTTATGATTTCATGTATTTTTCTTTTAAATGTTAGGGTTTTCACATATGTAGTGAAGATACAGATTTTGTACGAACCCCTTAGATAAATCTTTGAGTTCCAACTGCGTAAAACTAAGATTGTACTCGTTTATTCTAACATATTGTTGTTCTTTATGTAAAAGATGTCTCACAAATTAAAAAAAAAAGTCACTATATAAACTATATTCAACCAACATAGACATGATTGAAGGAGTCTAGGACATATCTCATGTCTCGTCTCCAATGATATCATATAGAACGATTCCAATCTTTCGTGATCACAATAATGTAATATTTTGCCACGAACCGTTGGTTAAGATGCTCCAATATGCGCTCTGTTCAACTAGGATCTTCTGGAAAAATTGTACTATCAATAGAATTGTCCTCCCTGTGACGAAACTAGAACATATATATGTAAACTATTAAAATAATAATCATTTCGGATAGAATAACCAGCTCCATATGATGCCTCGTTTATCTGCAGCTTCTTCAACAGTACTAATAACAAGGCTTAGTTGCTTTTGTGAAGAAGCATTCGCGCTAACCAGTCACCACACCCTAGAAACTGACTTGACGAGGAATCCGTTCGAGCAAACCAAACAAATCTCTACACACTTAGGAGCACATCTTCCTGCATATCCATAGGCGAGCCGAGATTCTAAGAGTACCCTCCCGAAAAGAAAGGGTGCATCTGTCATGTTTGTTTCTTTTTTGTTGCGTTAAGCGGCTTATGCACGAAAGAAACCCTCTTCCAAAAAGCATAGCAGGCCTACTTTACGACGATGAACGCCTTCTGCAGGAGGCTTATTGCGCGAAGTCCATACAGCGAAAAAGCATTATCCCAGGAGATGCTCATATCCTCGCAACACAAGGGTACTTTTGTGAAGTGTACTTATGATATAATCCCTTGATACTTCTACCCGTAAAAACGGACTTCCATGAACCTCTGGAGTAGTTAACTCTGAAGTTCTCATGCATTTTGAGAATCAGGCCAATGACACAGACAGTTTCATTTTTAGTTTCCATTAGAGGGGAAGTTGAAATGTTAGCAAGCCTATCTCACTGCCAGGCAGATTCAAGGGCTAGATTTTGATTGTCTCATGACCTTGTTCGAGCAAACATTGCCATTAGGCTGTTGTTGAGTTGGTTTTCCTTTAAAGAGGTCTCATATCATTCTGATTATGAAAAGATCTTCATCTTCAGAAGGAAGGCTCTGCTTATGTTAGTTTCTTAGTTATATTACTAAGATTCTTGACGCTCAATTTCTGTGTTCTTTCAAGTACATTCCGCAGTCACATCCTTCCCCTTTATTACTAAGATTCTTGACGCTCAAGGAACGACTCTGTTCTGTTGGTTTCTACCAAACTAAACCCTGGTATCTTTCTTAACTTACCTTCCTCCATCTTCTCTCTCATCTTCTCAACATCACCCCACCTCCCTTTGGAAGCATATATATTAGACATGAGAACATAATCTGCAGGTTGATCTGATTCTAGCTTGAACAAATTTCCTATCACTGCCTCGGCAATTTCAATGTTTGAATGCAATGTACAAGCACTTAGTAGTGTCCTCCATATAATTGGATTTGCTTCAATCTCCATTGAACAAATGAACTTATATGCTTCAACTAGACTCCCTGACCTGCTTAGAAGATCGATTACGCAACCATAATGCTCAATTGTAGGAGTTATTTTGTACTTATACCTCATTAAGTTAAAGTACTCGAGTCCTCGCTCTACCAATCCTGCATGACTACAAGCACATAAAACACCGACAAAGGTTACCCCATCCGGTCTCAAACCCATTTCCAACATTACCGAGAAAAGATCGAGTGAATTTCG
Source organism: Eschscholzia californica (assembly GCF_041429995.1). Classification (NCBI taxonomy): domain Eukaryota; kingdom Viridiplantae; phylum Streptophyta; class Magnoliopsida; order Ranunculales; family Papaveraceae; genus Eschscholzia; species Eschscholzia californica. The sequence goes on from NW_028238198.1 coordinate 44,548,767, forward strand.
TGCATACCCGTGAACTGCAAGCCCGCAAATCATAGATGTCCATGTCATTACATCTCGTTCTTGGATCCGATTAAAGACTTTTAGTGCCTCGTGGATGCACCCGCATTTTGAATACATGTCAATCAAGGCTGTTCCAAGTATGGAATTGAACATGAAGCACTTATCTTCGGCTAATAAATGAATCCTTTTTCCGACGTGTAAAGCCCCTAGATTTCCACAAGCACACAATGTGTTAACTAGTGTTGTCTCGTCAGGATCAAACCCATCCGATTCTAATTCTTCAAACAAGTTTAAAGCTTCTCTGAAATATCCATTAGAAACATAACCTCCTATAAAAGCATTCCAAACACCAATATCTCTTCTTCTCATCTTACTAAACACTTCTTTCGCCAAATCCATTTGCTTGCATTTTCCATACATGTCAATTAATGATGTCTCGACATTCAAGTTCGATTTAAATTCAGCTGTGTTGTTATTAATATAAGAATGAACCCATCTTCCCAATTCGAGTTCTTTCTTCTGAGAACAGGCAGAAATCACACCAATAATGGTTACATCATTAGGTCTAATACCTTCTAACCACATCAAGTTAAAAACCCTCAACCCCTCATCAGCCATATGATTATGTACATAACCCAAGATCAGAGCATTCCAGGTAACAACATTCGGTTCAGACATTTCCTCAAACACTTTTCGAGCAGAACCTAAATCCCCACATGATGAATAAATATGAATAGCTGTATTGATAACAAACAAATGTGATCCATACCCAGACTTCAAAACTACACCATGAACAGATTTTCCAGTCTCAAAAGCCCTAATTCGAGAACAAGCTTTAAGAACAAAAGCATAAGTGAAGCTTTCTGGTTCAATTGAATTCCCACGCATTTGATTGAAAATGAGGATAGATTTTTCTGGGTTTTGACTAATTGAGTATCCTCTAATAATGGTATTCCAACTGAACTGATTAGGGTTCAATGTTTGGGTAAAAATTTGCACTGGAAGTGCCATGTTCTTGTTGTTTTGGTGGAATTTAATTGCTGATATTTCAACAAGTTTACCAATCAAAATCTGATTTTCATTGAGACCTGAAGTAATAATGTGCCCTTGAATTTGACTAAATTGTTTCATATTTCTGCATTGATCTAAAAGAATAAGAAGTTTTTGAGGATTTGAATTGTAAAAGTAAGGTTCTGTTGAAGTTCTTAGGTAAGAAAATGATCTGATGAAAGGGTTTTCTGAAGATCTGAATTTCTTGTAAATTAGGGTTAGAAAACGCATTTAGGGCAACTTTACAGTCAATAACATTAAGGAGTGGAACTATATTGGCGGCAAAAAAGAATCAAATGCGTCCAAATATATGGGTAGTTGGGACAATTAAACGGCGACGTTGTTTGTAACGGGCACTCTCCTTAAGCGTGTACTACGGGCACTCTCCCTAAGCCAACCATTCAGCTTGATTCCTTCATTCTATGTCTTCTATCTCTTAGCCCTCCTAAAATGGGCTTAACTGAAATAACGACTCATGGGCCAACCTCACTGCTGCGACTACTATGGGCACTCTCCTTACACGTGTATTTCTCACGTGTATTGTTAGTTAGTTAGAGATATTAGCTAATTTGTTTTGGTTAGTTAAATTGTTACTAACTTCTCTTTCTCTCTCTAAGAGACTAAGACTATAGTGTTAGTTTATATAAGTAGAGAGATGCTTGTAAGATCTTAATCAAGAAACAAAGTAATCAATAAAACTTTTCTTTAAATGGTACCATAGCCTAAAAGTGATTTTCAACTCAAATCGAAAGTTAGAAAACCTAAATTGGGACAGAATCAGAAAGGAGTTGAACCATTTGTTATCAAAGAATTAGTGATTTAGTCTTCTCAATAATCGAAGGAAGAAGAATTGAATCTTCTGTGTCAACGAATCAGAGAACCAATTTCTTCAATGAAATTTCCCCAAACTCAGGGTACAAACCCTAATTTGGGATCAGGTCAGATCACTCACAATGCTAACATTACAAGTTTAATTTTCGTTAGATTAAATGGCTCTAATTTCTTGATATGGAAAGATCAAAATGAGAATGCCCTAATTAGCTATGATCTAGTCTGTTATATAGATGGTACTTACGAAGAACCCCCACAACTTACTGTATTAAAGGTAGATATATGGTTAATCCAGCCTATCTTCAATGGCGGAAAAGTGATAGTTTTGTAAAATCATGTATTAAAGCGACAATCAGTCAATCTATAACATCAGACATATTGGACTTAAAGACATCTAGAATATATGGAAATACCTAGAAGTGATTTATCTTCGAGAATTCGAAGCCAAGAAGTCATCATTAAGAAATAAACTTCAAACTATTGGGAAAGGAACTGCTTCAATCTCTGAGTACTTGAGTAAGATAAAGAACATAGCTGACTCTCTTGTGGCTCTGAATGATAGAGTCAATGATAAAAATTTATCTAGAATAGTTTTTACAAGGATTAGGGAAAAGAATACTCTCAATTTTTTATAGCAATTCAAAATAGAGATGCAATTCTGAATTTTGCAGAATTAAGAAGCAGACTAACTCGTCATGAAAACTGGTTGAAAGAACAAGAAAGAAGTGATGACAATGAATCTTATTTTGTCAAGAAATTTCAGAATAAGAGTGTTATGAGATCACCATTTCAAAATCAAAGATTGGTAAATCAAAACCAGTCTTTTGAAGGAGCACAATCAAAAGCATTGAATAGACAAAATGACATATCAAACACTTCTCAAACAAGAGGGATTTTCTTTGATTTCACTAGAGTTCCCTATGCCATCTTCTATAAATGGGGACACACAACCAGACAGTGTAAAATGAGGTTCAAAGATTTTTCAAATCCTTCTTCAAGCAAATCATCTCCAAGAAATTCTGTAAATTTACATTTGCAAGAGATTGAGGAAGATGAGTTTGTTGGTCAAAATATTGAAGAAAAGGAACAAGCTAATTACATTATTATAGAACCACAACCCACTTTTGAAGAGACAAACTTATCTTCTCAACATAAACAAGACAAGAAATGGATTGCAGATACTGGAGCTACAAGTCATATGACTTATTCAAAAAGCAATCTCAGTGAAAGTACACCCTATCAAGGTACTACTGGTGTTCTTATTGGAGATGGGAAGTCTTTGAATATTGACAACACAGGACAAGTCACTGTCATGGCTAGTACAACCTCTTTTGAGCTCAAAAGGTACTTCATGTGCCAAATATTCAAAAGAACTTATTGTCCATTTCTAAGTTCACTAAAGAAAATTTTTGTAGTGTGGAATTTCTACCATGGGATTTTCTTATAAGAGATTTGTGGTCTAGAGAAGTCTTAGCTGATAGACCAATTTGTTAACAACCTATATAGCATTTATTTCACAATCAATCCTGTCAACAACCATCAAGATGGGTCTGAGGAAGCAAATTCAGTCAGTGTCTCAGCCAAGACTTGGAACAATAGACTTGGCCATCCATCAAGAAATATTGTTCTGGGGTTATAAAAGAACCAATTGATCAAATTGACTTCAAGGGATTTTCATTCTATTTGTTCTTCATGTCAACTTGGTAAAAGTCAAATATTGCCATTTCCTCAGTCTGAGAGTGTATCCACTATCCCTCTTCAATTAATCCATTGTGACATTTGGGGACCAACCACTGTCATTAAAAAAATAGGTACAAGATACTATATTTTGTTCATGGATGATTTCAGCAGGTTCTTTTAGATCCATCCAATGCAAAAGAGGTCACATAGCTTAAGGTGTTTTCAACATATTCAAAGACATTATGAGAAGCTATTCTCAACTCTTATCAAGTGTTTTCAAAGTGATGGAGCACTTGAATTAGCCAAATGAGACTTTCAAGAGCATTTGAACAAGTGTGGTATCCTCTTTAGAAGCTCCTGCCCATACACTCCAAAAGAAAATGGGAAAGCTGTGAGAAAGAACAGACACATCACTTCAGTGGCCAATACTTTGTTATTTCAGGCCTCTATGCCTAAGCATTTTTTTGTTCAATGCCTTTGACACTGCTGCCTACCTTATCAACAGAACACCTAGCAAGGTACTTTCATGTAAAACACCTTATGAAGTTTTATTTCATAAAATTCCAAATTACTCTATGATTAAAGTCTTTGGTTCAGTCTGCTATCCCTATTTAGGTGATCTTGATAAACTAAGTTTTATTTCACAAGAAATAGTGTAAGGTCCCCAATTGTTTCATGGCAAACTCTCTTCCAAGCTCAGCAATCAACCTTTTCATGAGTTGCTCACTAGACCCAGTAAGAATAATATCATCCACATAAAGGAGAAATTAATAAGTGTCCACCTTTATGATACACAAATAGGGATAGCAGACCTAAGACTTTTCATGAGCTGCTCACTAAACCCTTTATCGTTTTCTACTTTGGATTTCATTAAAAGCAAACTCATGTTCCTTCCCAGCTCGAAACATGTATTTGAGGGGGGTTGTGAGGTAGAAGACATAGAATGAAGGAATCAAGCTGAATGGTTGGAAGGAAATGAGCTTAACTGAAATAACGACTTATGTGCCAACCTGCTGCGACTACTATGGGCACTCTCATTAAGCGTGTATTTCTCACATGTATTGTTAGTTAGTTAGAGATATTAGCTAATATGTTTTAGTTAGGTAAACTGTAACTAACTTCTCTTTCTCTCTATAAGACTATCGTGTTAGTTTATATAAGTAGAGAGATGTTTGTAAGATCTTAATCAAGAAAGAAAGTAAGCAATAAAACTTTTCCTTACAAGGGGAAGGAGACTTTACAGACCACGTCTAAAGTTTTTAAAGACAATTTCGCTAAAACCAAACTCACAAATAGTTAGAGGCAATGTATTAGAAGAACAAATGGTCAGAGGCAATTAATAGAAAATGGGTAAATGTCTTTAACCAACTTTTTTTTTTGATGATATGTCTAACCAACTTGAACATAAGAAATTAACCAAATGAAAGTTGCAAAATGCATTGCCTATACCAACTTTAGACATTGCCTATCAAACTTTCCCACTAAAATTAATGAATGGGCAATCAAAATATAGTAAAAGAAGCCATTATCATAAAGTATGATTTCTAAGGCCAAAGGGACAACCCTGGATTCCCTCCTTTACTACTGTCATAAGAAAAAGAAGAAAAGAAGAAAGGTACTCCAAATTCCAAGCCCTCTGTTGTCTATATATAAACCAGAATTACTGCCATTAACCATGGTTAGTAGGCAGGTTGGTGCATGCATGAAAATGATCTAGCAATGTAAACATTGTTTTAGAGAAATATTATAGAATACATTGAACTCCTTAATGAAATTTGAAATCAACTGTAATTCAATAACAATAGTTCTTTTAAAGGTCGATCTTTTTTGTACTAGTGATGGAGTAGGATTTCACTCCATAGTCATCAAGTTTGATAATAAATTTTTTTAATATATCAAATACGAATATTAGTTATGTTCAAAATACTTGTATAATGTAGGTTTCTGTCTTCATACAATTCTAACACAAATCAATTTTTTCTTTTTTTAAGATTGAGATAAATGAAGTTTTTTAAAATCCGGTCTTATTTTACCATGTTGATTGGTATGTTTCTCAGTGGCGTGGCTGAATATTTGGAGGCCCGGTGCGAAGTTTTAATCGGGGCCCTTTATATCGCAATAAGACAATAAAAAATAGCGTACACCCAAAACAATAAACATTAAATATAAATGCATCTATACAACAAATTAAACATATAATTACAGAATTTTCATCAAAAATAGACATTACTTATTTTTGCTTAAAGATTAATAGAAAAACAAAAGAAAACAACATTAATTTTGTAAAGAAGATTTCGAACCTATTAAATTAAAGGAGGAGTGAAAGAGAAAGAAAGATAAGAGAGGAAGAAAATTTGAAACGTCAAATGTTTGGTTTTGTTATTTTACATTTAGCTTCGTATTTGACTTATGAGATAACAAAAATAGGTCATCCAGCGGAACCAACTTACTTACTATTTAGAAGTTATTGGTTGGAGGGCCTACGAAATAATATCATTGCCCTTAAAACATCATAGAAATGAACTCCTCCTTGCCTCATAAAAGAAAAGAAAAAAAAGTGCTTGGAGGACTCGAACCCGCAGCCTGCATGGTCCTAGGTAAGGAACGGACCAACGGAGCCAAATTGATTTCATGGCATATGTACGCTGGCTTCTTTTACGATGTATAAGCTTTTCAGAAAGGGGCCCCTTGGGTGAGGGAAGCCCGGTGCGACCGCACCTCCCCGCACCCCCTCACCCACTCCCCTGAGGTTTCCGTCATATGTTCATATGCTTCTATCATTGTAGCTAAACACGATACAAAGAAGTTTTTTTTTGTAGTTTAGCTATATTAGAGACATACAAATTATAGAAGGGTTAATTCCGTTTTGGCCCCCGATTTGTGACCAACTGGCCGTTTTGGCCCCCATAAGTGTCCGGCAGTTCGTTTTGGCCCCAAAAAATTCCTAAATGGCCCCAAATTTTTTCAACCTCCCAATTTTACCCCCATGGCATTTCTGTAATTATCTTTTTTTTCTTTTTCTTTGTCCACCTCATCTAACAATCACCACATCACCTGTCCACCTCACCCTTCTTCTCCGGCGAAAGGTTGCCGGCCGGAATAAAAAATTCCGGCCGGCCACCTTTACCCAAAAAAAAAAAAAAAAAAAAAAATTTCTTCATTTCTCTCTCTTCTTCATCTCCTTCTTTCTCTCTCTTCTTCTTCTTTATCTCTCTTCTTCTTCTTCCTCTTTCTCTCTAACCCCTCTCCGGAGGAAGAGAGAAAGAAGAAGAAGAGAGATAAAGAAGAAGAAGAGAGAGAAAGAAGGAGATGAAGAAGAGAGAGAAATGAAGAAAAATTTTTTTTTTTTTTTTTTTTGGGTAAAGGTGGCCGGCCGGAATTTTTTATTCCGGCCGGCAACCTTTCGCCGGAGAAGAAGGGTGAGGTGGACAGGTGATGTGGTGATTGTTAGATGAGGTGGACAAAGAAAAAGAAAAAAAAGATAATTACAGAAATGCCATGGGGGTAAAATTGGGAGGTTGAAAAAATTTGGGGCCATTTAAGAATTTTTTGGGGCCAAAACGAACTGTCTGACACTTATGGAGGCCAAAACGGCCAGTTGGTCACAAATCGGGGGCCAAAACGGAATTAACCCATTATAGAATTACAATTATACGAATCCTTTTGAAATTTAGATTTCTGACTAAAAAAACAAATGCACTTAATTCTCAATTTCTTTTTACACCTTTTAGGGTTTACACTATAGCCTTTACCTGTCCCTTCGTAAATGTTGGCAAATGTCCTTTGATTTATTGGATTTGCAAACAGGAAAGCATTATTCCATTATAATATGAAGAAAGAAATAAAAAAGAATTTTGCTTCCTTAAAGTAATTCTGACAAACTTTTTACATGGAAAGCATGAATTAGAGGAAGGATGACTCTTTTTGTTGGAGCAGGAAGGATGGTCATGTTGTTCAACAAAAAAAAAGAAGGAAGGATGGCCATGAGGCCCATGACATTAGACTTTATTAGTATAAGACGATTGCCTAACTATAGTGTCATAAACTTTATATTTTAATAAATATGGTTATAGATACAAACTACTTTGGCTTTCATAGATTCCGGGCCCACAAGATACTAATTGAAATATTCGAAAAAGAAATGTTGGTGTTACTTTTTCTTTTTTCTGAAGATATTTATTATTTGTCGAGTAATTGTTATGATTGTAACATTGTTGCTGTTAGAATATAGCAGTTTTGCTATTATGTAAAGTTGTTAATTATTGTAATATTCATGAATAGGGAAGTTTCCCAATATTCATGAATAGGGAAGTTTCCCATTATTCCTAAATTACTTCTATATGTAAATCCCTTGTAAACCTATAAATACTTGTGTAAATCAATGAATAAAACACACAGAGAAATCTTCTCACATATCTCTCTCTCTTTCTTGTCTTCTCTCTGTGTTCAAGCTATTATTATTCAAGAGGTATTTCCCTCTTCACATGGTATAACAGCCAATTCAGTTTTTTTTAATAATCAATTTCTTCTATCATGACTACTACTGAAGTCGATTCTGGAGACTATACTCCTCATTCTCCACCTAATCCGGTGTTTGATGTTCATCACTCTGACTCACCAACTACTATTCTCATCACTCCATTATTAACCGGAGATAACTATGCCTCTTGGTCAAGAGCCATGAAGATGACTCTTCGGACAAAAGATAAATTCGGGTTTGTAGATGGTTCTATTCCCAAACCCACTTCTCCAAATCAATTACACTCATGGGGAAGGTGTAATGATCTTGTTAGTAGTTGGATTATCAATTCCATTGCTCCGGATATTCGGTCTTCCGTTTTATACGATGAAAGTGCCGCCGATATTTGGCGTAATCTTTATGAAAGGTTTTTTCAAACCAATGCCCCCAAAATTTATCAATTGAAACGGGCAATTTCATCCTTCAAACAAGAAGGACATGATGTCTCCTCCTATTTTACTCAACTCAAAACTCTACAAGATGAGTTACAATCCCTCATGGTAATCGATCCATGTATTTGTGGTCAGGGGAAATCGTTACTTGATCGTACTAATCAAGAACGTGCTATGGAATTTCTTCAAGGGCTTCATGACCGTTTTTGGCAATTCGAAGTCAAATTTTGTTAATGGATCCTCTTCCTTCAATCCTAAAGATTCATTCTCTTGTCAAACAAGAAGAAATCCAACAAAATATCATGGCCGCTACTTCCAATCCACCGGAAGCCGCCACCCTTGCAACATACAACAATGATCAACGAAATTTTCGAATGGAGAAACCAAACGCTCAACGTCCTAAACGAGCTCGTCCCTTTTGCGACTATTGTCAACAACATGGCCACATCTGGGCTACATGATATCAATTAAACGGTTATCCAAACCGTTCCAACTCGGGTGCTCGGCCAAATCGCCCACCACGACCGACCGGTCCACTTGCCACCACCGTAACCGAGACGGTTGATCCTCCAACAGGAGCACCTCTAGCCACCTCATTAACTCAAGAGGAATATCAAGGTCTTCTTTCACTTCTCGATCACCAACGCCATTCTAACGACACTTCCAATCCTACTCAAGGATCTACCGACGCAGGTATTAACTTTACAGGTATTCAATTCCTCTCTTCTCCTTGGGTTATTGATTCTGGTGCCGCCAAACATATATGTAGTTCTTTATCTCGTTTCTCACATTATGTTGATGCTCCACCTCAATGTTTTGTCCGTTTACCGGACGGTAAACGTATTCAAGTACGTCACATTGGAACGATTGTTTTCAATTCAAATTTAATTCTCAAAAACGTTTTACATGTTCCGAAATTTAAAATCAATTTAATTTCTGTCTCCCAACTCACCAATTCTCTTCGATGCTTAGTAACATTCGATTTTTCTTCATGTGTCTTTCAGGACCCAGTGACGAAAACGAGGATTGGACTTGGTGATCTCCATGAAGGACTATACTTTCTCCGCACGGATATTAGGATTTGTTCCTTTTCAATTTCTAGTAATAGTCTATATAATAAAGATGTTTCTGATATTTGGCATTGGCGCCTCGGACATCCTTCTTCTTCTCTTTTTAAGTCTTTAATTTCAAGAACTCAATGTATGAAATCAGTTTCATTCAATAAAAATCCGTACGAAATTTGTCCCTTGTCCAAATTTACACGTTTATCTTTTCCGTTAAGCAATTCTACTTCTTCTCGTCCCTTTGAATTAATTCATGCGGATTTATGGGGACCTTTCTCTGTCCCCTCAAACTCTGGTTGTCGTTATTTCTTAACTTTAGTGGACGATTTTACTCGTTGCACTTGGATTTTTTTAATGTCAAATAAATCCGACACTACTCAATTTCTCAAGAATTTTTCTAATTATATATCAACTCAATTTGATTCTTCCATCTCCAATTTACAATCCGGACAAGGAACGTTTCCTATTCCGAAAATTCAATCAATCCGATCTGATAATGGTATGGAATTTATGAATCATGAACTTCAATCATGGTTCCGTAAGAAGGGCATTATTCATCAAACTAGTTGCCCTCATACTCCTCAACAGAATGGCATCGTCGAAAGAAAACATCGACACATTCTGGAAGTAGCACGCTCCTTACGTCTTCAAGCCCATCTCCCAATTTCCTTTTGGGGTGAATGTGTTCTAACGGCAGTATATCTCATCAACAAATTGCCAACACCAACATTACAAGGCATTTCTCCTCATGAAAAACTCTTGGGTTCTCCTCCCAAATTTGACCATCTTCGGGTCTTTGGATGTCTGTGCTTTACTAGACGTCCTTTGGTAAAAACAAAGTTAGATTCTCGAGCATCTCCGGGTATTTTCGTTGGCTATCCCCACAATAAAAAAGGATATCGCGTTTTCGACTTGAATTCTCGTAAAATAATCACCTCTCGTGATGTCCTTTTTTACGAAGACAAATTTCCGGTCTTGTCTAAACATCCGATCTCTTCTCCTCCTCCTTACCGACCGATGGTCTCCATCCACGATGATGGTTCCTTTAATTTTCCGAGGACATCACCATCGGCTCCTCGTCAAGCATCTCATCAAGCGTCTGATGTGCCTATAGGCACTCCCTCACGGCTTCCCTTCCGCTTCGAGTCAGCCCGACAGCGACTCCTCTTCTGGCACTCCTGGGCTCCTCACGGACCAAAGCCAGAGCCCGGCTCCCTCCTCCATCGATCACGCACCCACATCTCTAGGGACGCCTCCTCCCGATGGTCAAATTCATCCTTCACGGCCATCCCGCAACCGCCGACCACCCACTCATCTCAATGACTACATCTGTCACTCTTACCCGGATTCTGATGTGGTCTACCCTCTTACTCAATATCTAAATTTTGAACAATTCTCGGGTTCTCATCAAGTCTTTCTCAATTCGGTAATCACAACCGTTGAACCCACTTCTTTTTCTCAAGCTGTCAAATCACCTCATTGGCGTGAGGCAATGTCTAAAGAAATTGCCGCTTTAGAATCAAATAACACATGGACCATTACAGACCTCCCTTCTGGAAAAAGGGCCATCGGATGTAAATGGGTCTACAAAATCAAATTCAAAGCCGATGGTTCCATTGAACGCTACAAAGCCCGTCTTGTAGCAAAAGGATACACACAAATCGAGGGTCTCGATTTTCATGACACCTTTGCCCCCGTCGCAAAGTTAGTTACTGTACGCGTTCTTCTATCAATCGCGTCTATTAAAGGTTGGTCTCTCCACCAACTAGATGTAAATAATGCCTTTCTCCAAGGCGACCTCGATGAAGAGGTCTTCGTGAAATTACCTCCCGGTTTCTCCAAACAGGGGGAGTCCAAAGTCTGTCGCCTTCAGAAATCTCTCTATGGCCTTAAACAGGCATCTCGTCAATGGTTCTCAAAATTTTCATCCGTCCTTATCAAGAAGGGTTTCACTCAATCCCTCTCTGACTATTCATTATTTTCTCTCTGCACATCTTCCGTACATCTATACGTTCTAGTTTACGTAGATGATATTGTCATCACTGGAAATGATGAATCCGCCATTTCCAAACTTAAATCCTTTCTCCACGCCACTTTCTCTCTCAAGGATTTGGGTCCTCTTAAATATTTTTTAGGGATCGAGGTCTCCCGATCCTCCAAAGGCATATTCCTTTGTCAACGGAAATATGCCCTTGACATCATTAAAGACTCTGGTCTTTCAGCATGTCGTCCTTCTCCTTTCCTAATGGAACAGAAACTTCGCCTCAGTCCTTCTGATGGTGATCCTCTTCCGGATCCCACCGTTTACAGACGGCTGATTGGTCGTCTTCTCTATCTCACCGTAACACGTCCTGATATCTGTTATGTGGTCAATAATCTTAGTCAATTTCTACAAAAACCCAGCACTACTCACCTTGATGCTGCTCATCGGGTCCTTCGTTATGTCAAAGGATCCATTGGCCATGGCCTTCTTCTCTCTTCTTCCAGTTCTCTGCACATCACTGGATACTGTGACTCTGACTGGGCTGGATGCCCCTCCACTCATCGTTCTACCACGGGTTACTTCACTATGTTGGGTTTTAGCCCTCTTTCTTGGAAATCCAAGAAACAACCAACGATTGCTAAATCTTCTGCTGAAGCAGAGTATCGTGCGCTAGCACATCTCACTAGTGAGCTTCAATGGCTGAAGTACCTTCTCAAAGATCTTGGCATCACACATTCTTCACCCATGACGGTTCACTGTGATAACAAAGCTGCTCTCCATATCGCCAATAACCCAGTCTTCCATGAACGAACAAAGCATATTGAGATTGATTGTCACTTCGTTCGGGAAAAGATCAAAGCAAATGTCATCGCTCCTCGTTTCACACCAACTTCTGAACAACTAGCGGATATCTTTACCAAACCACTAAGAGCTGATGCATTCAAGACGATTATTGGCAAGTTGGGCCTCACGTCCCTTTCGGCTCCAACTTGAGGGGGAGTGTTAGAATATAGCAGTTTTGCTATTATGTAAAGTTGTTAATTATTGTAATATTCATGAATAGGGAAGTTTCCCAATATTCATGAATAGGGAAGTTTCCCATTATTCCTAAATTACTTCTATATGTAAATCCCTTGTAAACCTATAAATACTTGTGTAAATCAATGAATAAAACACACAGAGAAATCTTCTCACATATCTCTCTCTCTTTCTTGTCTTCTCTCTCTGTGTTCAAGCTATTATTATTCAAGAGGTATTTCCCTCTTCACAGTTACTTTTTCGTTCTTTTTTCATACTTTCTTTCTTCTGCTAATCAGATGTGATATATTGAAAAAAAAAGTTGGACAGTTTGTCAAGAAAGAAACAATAGGAAAATATTGATCTCTAAGAATTTATTGAAAAACGAATAAAGGTGCTATTTACAGTACATACGGTGATATGAAGGAGAAAAGGTGGGACTATTGTCCAAAATGTATTGTTTTTGTAGATTCTAGCTCATTTTGCTAGATTGTCATTTGAGCATTTCCTTTGCAAGGATGTAAAAGAATAGTGGCCAATACGTGGACAACCCATTTTCTTATATGGACAACTATTTTATGTGGACAACTAGAAAAATTAAAATTTTTATATGGACAACAGTTTTTAAAGGGACAACAATCTACTATTTTTAACTCTAAGTTCCCTAAGAATTAAAATTTTATTTTAACTCCTCCCTCTTTTTTCCATAAACCCTAGACTTTAGTCTTCTTCTTCTACTACTTCATCACCAACAAATTTTTAGAGAGAGAAAAACTTTGGGTTGCACATTTTTATGCGTGTTCATCTCCTCTTCCAATCCACCCAACACATAATCAACAATCCATAAACGAAACGAAACGTCAATACGTAAAAAAGAAAAAAAAAAAAAAAAAACAAAAACAAAAACAACCTAAATGAAGAATCCAATTTGGGTAAATCGAGATACAGAAAACAAAAAAAAAAACCCTATCGGTCAAAGCAATAGCAAGTAATAAGTCAATCCAAATCCATCTAATCCAATATGATGATATACCTATAACTTAACTGCTCAGAAAAAAAAGAGCATACTCATATCTATTCACTTAGTTCTCCAATATCAATTAAAACACCTTAATTATAACCAACCCCAAATCAGTAAAACAATATCTTTAATGAAATCCCACAATCTTAAGGTTTCTGAAGTTCACCCTAATAGACCAACTGATCCCAAAACAAAAGTAAAAGCGAAAAAAAAAACTATGTTCTGGAAATCATTTTAAAATTTAGTCTCCCTTCTCAAAATCAACCAGATCAAGGAGAAATCATTTTAAATTTGGCTACTGGATGCATCTTCTTCGAGAAATACGACTGGTCAGTCGAAGGTTGATATCAGGATGAAAACCTAACCTATGACTTAAGTTCGATCCAGAAAGAAAACTGCTACAATGCTACTGTAGTAAATTTGAAACAAGGGTTTAAAGAAGAAGAAGATGATGAAGATGATGAACAGTAAGGTTTTCTATTTTTAATTATTGTAGTTGTTAATGGTCCTTAGATTAAGTAGTGTTAATATTCAAGTCCTTGTCGAGTTGTCCCTTTATTAAATCAAAGTCAACTAAGTCAAATATAGTTGACTCGAACCTGACCCAAAAATAGTTGTCCATATAAGAAAATTGGTTGTCCACGTATTGGCCACCAAAAGAATTTGATGCCTAAAAATTGTGAGAGAAGTTTCTTTATCTCCTTAACATGAGTGTTGGACTGCCATTGGATTATTTTACTAGGGATCTAGAGATGATTAATTACTGATCTATTTGAATGAATTTGTAATTGCTATTAGTTGCCCATAGTTGTATGTGTATATGAATTTTTAAGCATTTGTTATGTGTTCAAATAAATGAGACGTAATAATATTTCAAGAAAAAAGATATAGATGCGTTTAATGTAAATATTATTTTTTGTGACCTGTTTTAAAATCACGAACCCTAAAATATGAAGTCGATAGTATCACTAGCAACAAAAAAACTAATCGGCTAAGATGTGGTCCTTAAAAAAGATATATTACACACTAATCACTTTTATCGGTAAAAAGACAAGGTGTGACGCCCAATATAAATCGAACACTTTTTCGGACGTTTATTTTTACATAGATCTGCAAGAGTCGTTACAAACACTGATACATCAGGAATAGATAATGTAAAGATACGTCAAGATTAATGATAAGAATAAGCATACTACGTCAACCTGATCTGAAGACATTTGAACCTTTAAAGCCCTATATCAAGAGTTAAAGGCCATTCTAAGGGGCCTAATAAAGCTCGTCTAACTTGCTTATACTTTTTTTATACCCAGGTTCAATAAAATCTGAATTTTCACGTCTATGAGATCGAACTTGTGACCGTCCGATTACGAAGTGAGTATCCAACCACTACACAAGAGATGTTGGAGGGAGGCAATTTAAGGTCGGTGATTTGGAGAAATAAGAAAAAAATTCGGAGTACAAAATTTTGGGCGGAAACTAATTTCTTTTTGTTTCCTCCAGACATCACCCACTTCTAATGTTTTTTCATTTTCTTCTTCCTCCATCTTTCCTTCCCACCACCATCAACTCCGACCACCATTAACTCCGGCGAACGGACCAATACTAACTATGGGGACTCTCTCTGTCTCCCTCTTCATCTCTCTCCATTTTCGCTCTTTTCCTCTCTTCTTATGTTCCGGCAAAAGGGAGGTCCCTTCGCCGCAACCCTTGTCTGGTAGAACCAGACTGCTTCGCCTAGATCTGGAGTCAAATCTAGACGAAGAGTTTCGACGAAGGAGACCATTCCCTTCACCTTAACTTAGAGAGAGAAGGATGGAGAAAGAGAAGGAGAGAAAGAGAGCGAAGAGATAGGAGGCCGACGACTTAAAAAGTGTGTTTGGTGGATGTTTTTATAATTTTCGTTTTTTTCTCCAGAAACTTTTCTTGTTTCCCCGAAACGTGGATCATAATATCCATAGTTAAGGGTTTGAAGTTGCAAAGCATTTTGGAGACCTGGGCCGGTGGGCCCGAGATCGACGCAGCAACACGTAAAAGGAAAAAAGTCAGGGGTATTTTAGTCATAATAATAAGAGGAAACGTTTCTTGAATACTGACAGTTCAGAGTGAAGTACTACGAGTCTCCGACGGAGTTTTCTCTCTCTATCTTTCTTCTTGTTGTTTTCTCTCTTTCTTCTTTTTTTTTTCTTTCTGCAACTTCTTTTTATCTCCCCTTTTTCTCTCTACACCCTCTCTCTCTCTAGAGTATATTCTTCATTGTTTTTATTTCCCCTTCTCTCTCTCTACCCATCATTTTCTTTTGTTTTTTTTTTTATTTCTCTCAAAAGCTCAGAAGAAAGTTTTTGGAGTTTCAGTCACTTTCTCAACCTCATTTTCTGATTCTCTTTATTTCTCTACTCTCTCCAAGTCCAATCAATTCAGGGTCTTTTAGGTTTTCATTGATAGCTTCACGAGACACTTCTTTTTCACACTTATTTGTCCTCTGTTTTTTTTTTTCTATTCTATAGAAGAAGTGAAAATGAGGGTTTGTTTCAAAAACAAAAGATAAGAGAGGTTACCATCATTTTTCATGATTTCATCTTGGGTATCGTTAAATTTCTTGAAGTGGGTTACCCTTTCTTTTTAGTTTCGTGGAGAACCCGCAACTTGCTTCAGCCTTCAGTGGTAGTACCTCTGTTCTTTTGAGAGAAGTTGGTTTCGATTCTTTCAAAGTTTTGAAAGATTAAACTGGTTTTTGTCAAGTATTTTCAGTGGAAGTTTCATTAATGGTGGTTAGTTGAAGTGGGTTTTCACTTATTTTTGAAAGATCAAAAGAAAAAGAGAAATGGGTCTTTCAAATTCTAAGATTGAGAAAAGTGAAGCTTTGCGTCTTTGTAGAGAGAGAAAAAGATTCATCAAACAAGCTATTGATTCAAGGTATGAGTTATCAGTTACTCATCTTTCTTATATTCAATCTTTGAGAAATATTGGGATTGCTCTTAGAAGATTTGCAGAAGCTGAGGTTTTAATTGATTGTTCAGATAAAACCCCAACTTCTAATTGTTCTAACCCTTCTCCTTCACATACTATTGAGACCTTAGATTCACCACTTAACAATGGTAGTTCTCTTTCACTTTCTCACTCTACTGTTAGTTACATGAAATCAGGTGGTGGAAGTCAAACCATGACTGTAAAGATCAATCCATCTTCAATGGAAGATGAGTCTTTGACTTTCCATTCTCCTCATACTCCACCACCTGACACAGGTTCTTCTTGGGACTTTTTTGATGCCATTGATGATGCACCAAGTTTTAGGTTCTTAAGTGAAAATGGGTTTGATCACAATTGTGAAACCTCGAATAATTCCAAACAGTTCGTAGAAGAAACAAGTAAGGATTGTGAAAAAGTTGTGTCGAAAGAGAATTGTGAAATTGTTTTGGAATCAGTAAGGTCTGAATCTGAAGCTGATTATCAATGTAAAGGTAGTCATGGGTTAACAATATCTAAAAGACTCGATGATGTCGAAAGAATACCAATTGGAGAAGGCATACAGATGAAGCCTGGTCGCTCAAATGGGTTAATAGAAACTTTGCGGGAGTCTAGTTTGGAGAAGGCGATTGTAAAGAAGGATTCATGTGAAGAAAGGGAAGAGCCTTCAGAGTTCATGACCCACAAGGCTAAAGATTTCTTATCAAGTATTAAAGATATCGAGAATCGTTTTTTCAGCGCTTCTGAATCTGGCAAGGAGGTCTCTAGAATGCTCGAGACAAACAAAGTCCGATCAAGATGTGATGATGTCAGAGGTAAACCTATTTACTCGATGTGATTACGCCTCCTGAATTCACTCAGATTAATATGTTTCACTTTTGTACTACTTCTACTCTGCAGGGACATCGACTTCTGTGTTGAGTGCGGCTTTTCAACTAGCTTGTTGTCACAGGGAACTTGAATATCGTGGTATGTCTTTCGTTATCTAATGAATGTAGGGTCTTTGTTAACTTAAACGTGATAGAGGATGGGCTCAAATATAGGATACTAAAATATGATACATAGTAAGGTCTACTGTATAATCTTACCATGCAATAAAATGAAACTTAACTTGTATTTGAAAGACACGAACTTTAAACTCTGAGATACCGTATTTTGCAAGCTCATGCGTTTTGATAAATTTGTTTTTCTTTTTCTCCGAGAGAAACCCATAGATCATGTCATTCGAATTTTCAAATATCTTTAGCATCCAGGAGAATTTTTTTCCTAACCTAAGATCTGTTAGAAGATTACTAACTTGTCGAAAACGTATGATCAAGAGATTGGTGAATATATCTACTAGGAGTATCTGCTTTGTAGGGGCAGAACGACGGATTTATATAGAGGTGCTCGAACCAAGGATTACCGTTGTGCGCAAGTTATATATTAGGCAAGGGAACTGTTTGTGGGCTGACCTGGGCTAGCCAACTAATGGATTCACATCTACTGCAGGGTCTACCAATTCATAGATTATAGTTCGTCGTACCTATGAATGTTGTCATTATTATATGTATCTAATCCCATGGTGCATGTATAGAACCTCCGGAGCAACTGACAAAGGAAATCACATGTGACCAATCAATATCTTCATTGTCAACTTCATCAAAGAATCCTCTTGCTCCCACATCAAAAGATGATGGTGATGATAGTGGGAGTGACTTCATTGAAGAGTTCAGCATGATCACAGGAAGCCACTCATCTACATTGGACAGGCTGTTTGCATGGGAAAGGAAACTCTATGATGAAGTGAAGGTACTTTTTTCGACTCCGTTAGTTGAATAAAACTATCTCTAAATACTTCTTTCTAGCCCTACTTTTTCATGGATGGTCATTTAGATTTTAGAAGCCTTAGTTGGTATTTTAGAATGTTTTATTTCCAATAATGGAGGTATTTCTACATTATTACTGATTTTGTCGATGGTTTTAGAGTTAAATTGTTCAGTTACTATAAGTCTATAACCAAGTCCTCATAGATAGCAAAAGACTCTCGTGTTGTACTACTCTTTATTCTTTCTTGTCGTTTTCACTTCGATATGCTCTGCCCCTTTCATTTCACTTTGTCGAAAAATCTTCATTCAATCTTTCCTTTATAGGCTAGTGAATCCATCAGGAAAGAATACGACCAAAAGTGCGATCAACTAAGACACCAGTTTGCCAGAGATGCAAGTGCACAAGTGATAGACAAAACACGCGCTATTGTTAAGGATCTTCATTCACGAATAAGGGTGGGCCTACATGCTGTTGATTCTATTGCAAAGAGAATTGAAAAATTGAGGGATGAAGAGTTGCAGCCCCAGCTTGTAGAGCTAATACAAGGGTAAGGGTAATCTTTTTCTCTCAGCTTTCTTCTTAATATCCAACTTGAGTTTAATCCTTCATCATCTAGCCCCTAGCCAGCCTAGTGTTGTTCTGGTTTTATAATAAAACGACTTGGGTATTAATAATAAGTCCACAAAATACGGATCGTTTGTTCAGTTATGCTAATCCCTAGAGGATCTGAGAATACCCATGTCTTCCAATTGCCAGCATTTGCATCCATTGCTACACTAGGTGCAAGGTTAACCTCGGGTGAGAGATACCCTAGGCAACCCTTAGTAGACGTCTAACTGCAGGTCATTTTTGTATAACTCTTAAGTTCTTAACGTGTGTGAACTGTGAAGTATGAAAACTATGCAGGACTTCAACGGGTTGTCATGATAATTACGTTAATAATGTTGTTTCTTGGGCTAAGTGGCTAACCCTGTTTGTAAGGATGAACGAAACTGGACTTGTCTAAATATATGCCTTGACACTAACAACTAGACATTCATTGCAGATTCGTCCGAATGTGGAAAAGTATGCTCAACTGTCACCATGCTCAATATATCACTATCTCATTAGCTTACCATCCAAAAGTTTCAACAAACTCAACTAACGGAGAATCGTATCGGCAAATTCTAACTCACTTAGAACTTGAGATTGACTGTTTTACTTCAAGCTTTGCGAATTGGATTGATGCCCATAAATCATATATGGAAGCTATTAATGGCTGGCTTCAAAACTGCATTTTATTACCTCGAGAACGGTTAAAGGGTAGAAGAGTCTTCTCACCTCGAAGAGCTCTAGCTCCACCAATATTTGTTTTATGTCGTGACTGGTCATTAGGGGTGAGATCTCTTCCGTCTTCAGATGTCGTTGATTCTTTTAAAGATTTGGTATCGATTTTACATCAGGTAGATGAACAACAGAAGAAACAAAGACCTTCGAATCTAGACAGCAATGAAGAAATAGAAAGTGGGGAAGACGGTAAGTCTGAAAAAACTTCTAATTTGATCTGCTTACAAACAAGTTTGACACAGGCTCTTCATCGGCTGACCAAGTTCACAGAAGCTTCTCTAAAAATGTGTGAAGACACTAGACAAGCAAGCGAGACGGCTCGAGTAGCATACTCAAATTGCAGGGCACTTAAATATTGAAAAAGATGATTTATCTAACTAATACAGGTATCCAAGAGTGAAGATAAGTTCGTGTTTGTTTTTTTTATTAATCTGATATCGTAGGTTGTGCGAAGTTTATGTGTAATTTAGTTGTTTAACACGTGTTATGTTTGCGTTTATCACTTCAATAGCAATAGATCTTAAAACAAGTCTTCATTTCTACTGTTCCAATTTTCAGCTAAAATGAGTTTGAATTTGAGAAAACTACTTGTTTTAAGATCTGGTTTATTAGAGAGGTGTATGTATGCAATAATTCATGTTAAACAAGTAAACACAAGTATACTTTCAAATCCAATTAGATCCATGAAAAGAAGTAATAGTTGGTATTTGTAAATTTAAGTGGTAGAAAGTGTTTTTTTAGAAGACATGAACAAGTTTTTGAGCGTTCATTTACAGGGACAACGATCAAATTATCATGGATAATGCTACTCAGACTCCTGAAGTACAGAAGTCAAGAAAGTAGGCACTTAGAAGTCAAAAAAAATTGTAAATCACTTTTACTTTGGTAAAGTTGATAAAACCTTACTCTCAAAGTGCCTACTTTCTTGACTTCTTCTGTACATTGGGAGTCTGAGTAGCATTATCCAATTATCATGTATCAGTTGTTCTTGACTGAAATTGTAATTGTTTTTTAAATCTCAGATACGTGCAAGTAATCATCTGTTTGTACCTTTACTTTAGAAACCTTCTCAAAGTTTGAGGTTTTACATTGATTAAATCTTGCCCTTCATTATTGTTTGACCGATAAAATCAGATGAGACCACCGGAACAATTATTCTGTTACTACCATGTACAAGTCGAACTTAAGCGAGTTACATCTTGGTAAGTATAAAGTCGTGATCTTTTTCTTCGCTCATTTGTGCAGTTCTTCATCTCACCACTAACCAAACTGTTATAAAAAAATAATCACACAAACTTTTCATTGCAAGCAGATATAATAAAAATTGCAAGCGATTATTGAAATCACCAAAATTTACCTTGCCATTTCGTAATTCCCTACATAATTTTGTTTTTTTGTTTCGAGATAAACTCGTAGATAATCTAATAAAACATGTATGGAGGGAATATTATAATCACTCCCCTAAAAGGCTAAAGGTGAAAGATAATAATTATTCTCATACCATGTGCCATCTATAAGATCTTTTTTTTTTGTTAAGAGGATGTGCCATCTATAAGATCTGGTCATCTCATATTTTCATTTGAAATATTTTTCAAACCCTAATGAGTCTTTCAGGCAAATCTAGGGCATACATTGGGGTCATAAGGTACCCCATGTGGCATTGCAAAGAACGTAGGATATGAAATTATAAAGCGCCAAAAGATTCAAAAACAGAGATTACTAATTAGTAAAGCCCTAACTAGTCTTTTCCCGCCTGAACGAAAAAAAGGGAGCGTATTACGCACCGTCAACATTATAGCGCGGCGCCAACTGCTGTTACAAAATGATAATTTCTCCCACTTCAATTCCTCTTTTCTTCTTTCTTCTTCTCAGTTACTCCTCAAAACGAACCCTAAATTTTTTCCCCATTTATACCACTAGTATAGATCTTTGATCTTTCTGGAATCAGCGTTTCCCTCTTCATCTATTAACTAGGGTTTCCTCGTTGGTGTATTACTTGTAAGTTTCTCTTACGCTTTTGCTTGGAAATACATTTCTACTTTACTTCTATCTTTGATTCGTTTCGATTGATGAGTTTGATTTATTAATTTGAAATTTTTTCAGATTTTAAGATCTGTAGTTTATGATTTGATTTGGCTTATTTTTGTTTTTTTGTAGTGTAAACCTAGTTGGATTACTGTTAGGGTTTGAAGAAAGATAAAGATTAGAATTCGGAGATCTATCTAGGGTTTTTGTGAAGTGGGTATAGGAAAATTACGATTTTTATGTTTAAAACACAACATTAGGACAAAAATATAAGATGGTGGAAGATAGTTCATCTCAGGGATCTCTTAAGGAACGCCGTGCTTTCGCCGACGTTACAAATCGACATGGAAAAAGAGGGTTTCTTTATATTTCAAACAATTCAGTAGCCCAAAGTGGATCTGGGGATAAAGAAAATGTGGGAAGTAGAGAGAAAAATTATGAGATTTCAAAGAAAGTTTGTCAAGGGAAGGAGAATTCAATCACAACAAGGGCTATTTTAGAAGTTATCGAGGACAGTAGGAATAATTCTCAATTGTCAAAAGCTAAGGGAGTTTGCAGCAAAGAGAAACTAGGTTTTGTAGGTGAGATTCCTCAATCTAATAGAGTAAATAGCATCTCAAAAATACCCAATGAAGTATTGAGACAAGAAATATTTAAAAGAGGAGGGGGTCAATCAAAACATAGCAGTTCTTCAGATGGGATATCGAAGCTTGTGGGTGATGGAGAGTGCAGTGGAAACGAGAAGTCATCATCCTCGGCTACTATTAGTGTGAATGAGAAATGTCAAGATGATAAAGTGGTATATCCTGATGTTGCAAAAGAATACATTGACCTTGATTCTTCAGATGACGAGTTGACTATTGAAGATGTTGGAGGAATCGATGGTGAGGATGTGACCTCAAAGAAATTGAGTTTAAGTTCGACCATGGAACCTTCTGCAGCATCAAGTTCTAAGTTTTCTGAATTAGACAGATGCACAGGTTTTAACAGTGATGGGGGTATTGATTCTTCTCCAGGCCAAGACATTCTCAAAGCTTGCTCCTGTTCCTTCTGTTTGAAAGGTACCTCAATTTGTTTGAATTTAGTTATTGATATACATGTCTTGTTTTGTTATATTTAGTTTTATGGAGTTGGGTATGGGATCAGTTGGTGATAGTATAGGGGGGTCGATGCTCGATCTTCACTGATCCCAGTCGAGTAATTCGGTCGAATTTTATCAAGCTATACACTGTACCACATAACATACGTCAAGAGTTCTACTCTAATAGCTCAAATTTATCCTCAACCTTTCAAAGTTTTGAACATAATAACATAGTCTGTTTGTCATGGAATCAGCTGGACTGCGACTCCGATCTGATCCATGAGTTACTTGGGTGGATTGGCCGATCCCAACTTCTTCGGAATTAGCAATAGATGTAGTTGTATTAAAGTTTTATCTCTTTTTGTAAAGTAAAGCATAAGAGACATGAATTCTTCCCAAGTTTAGAAATGGACAAAATCGATAATTTGATAGTGAAAACTCAAAAAAATTCATTGAAGTTGTGCATTTTATCGAAAGGGATTGATGGTTTTATTATCGTTACCAGCTGCTCATATTTGGTCGGATCTCAACTACCAAGATGCTAAAGGTCGGATAGCTGGTAAGTTTGACAAACTATATTCTTGAAATCTACCTTGGACATTTATTTGTGGTAACCGACTTATTGTGTATCTCATTCCTTCAACACAGCGTTAAGTAAGAGTCGTAAAGAGGTTAGATCATTGGTGGAGAAAAGTACTATTCCTCCTGATGTTGCCAAGTTATGTCAAGGAAATGCAAACAACTCAGTGAAATTAGAAGTTGATCTTATGAGCCGTTGGAGGTCGCTTTTCGTTCATACTGAGGAAATCCTTGTTTGTGAAACCACAGAGCTTGTAAGTATCTCTTTGCTTTTTATCTAATTGCAGTTCAATGAATCTCTAAGTTTTGTTCCATTTCTTGAGTAGTATCTAGTTTATGTCAACCAGGGCCAGGATACAACCCGACCTAACCTACTAATGATACCTCTAGAAAGGTGTAGTAGGTACTCTTTCTTTATCGAGAGTGCATACTGATTAGCCCAGAGCAGCCCATCCATTATAATACTTTTAGAACGGCACAGTTTCTGGTTCGCTCATGATGTAAATTTGTCAAATTATCAACCATGATGGTTAATTTTGTTTAATTGCGCTTGCAGCAATCGAACCTTTTTGCATTGAGGGAATTGAGAGAGAACTGCAAGACTGATTTGGAGACAATTACGGGAGATCTGTCAAATAGGAAGTAGTTTTTTGTAATCGTTTGATCAACACTGTAGAAAAATCTGTAAGGTTTGTTTGTCATTCTCATACAATTTGTACCTGAAATATCTCTCCACTTCATTTCTTGGAGATCACTTGTTACGTTTTACGCATATATTGTACGAATTCAGTTTTAAATTCAAGCTGTGCTATTGAATTGTCAACATTTCTTTTCTAATCTACTGTTCCACATTATAAATGCTTATACTTGAACCCATATTTCAGTTTGAATTAAGCACCTTATAGTTTATACTAGTATGATTTCATAGTTTTGATGTCATTTTAAAATTTTCATTACATGTAAGTGGTGAATAAGATTATTTAGCCTGGTTTTTTGCTGTTCTATACTTGTATATGGTCCCATTTGCTTCAAATTTACAATTCATGGTTCATCTACTATTGGCTGATAACTTCACATTTAGTGTAACTCTCTTTCGGTCCTTCTGATTGTCATTTGTTTTTTGTTTTTTTTTTCTGCACAAGTTTGGATTGTTATGTTCTTTTCTAGGAGGAAATCTGTTTCAGGGTAAGATATAGTCATGGCGAAATGAACCAAAAGCTTTGTAGTGTTAAGTTTGTGGTCGATGAGCTTCATCAAGTGGTGTTCATTCAATCTGCCGATTGTTAGAATTATATGGCGGTAGATTAAGTGTATGATCCTCACTATGTTATGGCAGGTTTCAGAATTTCACACAAAAATAGGAAATTTACATAGATTTAGCTGGGTCTAGGATAATCTAATTTTAATATGAGATGAGCTTATAATACATATTTAGATATGAGTTAATTCCTATATGGCCCCCTACTTTGTGACCAGCTTCCTTTATGGCCCCCTTTTTTTCGTAAATTCAAATATGGCCCCCTTTTTCCTGACGCCGTGTAAATGCCGTTTGGTCCAAACATTTTATCCCTAACCTACCCTTACCTTGGTTAAGCCGCGTGCGCAGTGTGACCTCAGCAGACGTGGGCGGCGATATCTTTTCAAAGTGTCTCTTCCCTATGCAATTCAAATCCCAAAAGTAACATTTTGTTTCATCTTCTCTACCCAACTTTTTCTCTCTCCTTATTCACCTTTCCTTATCTCATTTTCTTTCTCAGAAGCCACAACGAAGCAGTTTTTGGTTTCATCTTCCTAAATCTTCACAAACCTTTTACAAAATGTTCTACTCAGACTCGTCGGACGAGGAAGAGCGGCACAATTTCTACTCAGGCTCGTCGGACGACGAAGAGCGACGCAATTTCTACTCCGGGTCGTCAGAGCATGAGGAGGAGGAGGATTTATCTTTTTCCGGTACAGTTGATGTTCAAGTACATTACGGTGGGTTGTGGAAAGATGATCTCGAAATCTCTAATGCAAGCTATAAGGACTACATCGGTGGAGATGTGTTTTTGATTGAAGATGTTCCTGTTCCACTGCATGATGATTTTACATTCGAGGGTTTTCTGAATATGATTTCTACAGAGATGAACTTGGCTAAGAGAGGCGTTTTGATTAATCTGATGAGCATTATTCAAAGTGAGAAATGGTTAGTGTTCATCACGGCAGATGAATACTTACAACAAAAATTTTTCTTACAGGCTAGACCCGATGATGTGGGTGGAGGGTTTCTACATTTTTTTGTTTTTGAGGAAGAACTGCAGATTCCCCCCCCCCCCCCCCCCCCCTCCGAAAATGTTGTTACTTGAATGGAAGAAACCTCCCAGGATGAAATCGCGTGGGCGTGTAGGGTATAAACGTAGGCCTCTGAACCCTAGAAGGCCGAAGAAGCTTGCTTCAAAAGGAGATATACCAGTTCATCATGCATGCATAGAAGAAAACCCTTTTGTGGAAGATACAGTTATGCCTATGGGTGAAACAGAAGGTCCCCAAATCAATTTTGTGGAAGACACGGTTATAGATGAAATCCAAGATACTGAAGGCAATATTGGGGGGAAAGATACTGTAATGGTTGACAGAAACGAGAATGTAATGAATATTGGGGAAGATACTGTAATGGGTGATGTAGATCAGGGTGAAACAGAAAGATCAGTGGGGTGTCAAATTGGAACTGAAATTGATGAAATAGTGGAGCAGATTTGGTCTGAAATTGAAGGGGGGCCAAGAAAGAACTGAAGACCTAGGTGGCCAATCAGGAACTGAAACAGTAGGGGGCCAAGAAGGAACTGAAACAATAGGGGGCCAAAGTGGAATTGCCTCCAGTAGTAACTACGAATCCTTCGATTGGGCGAATTTTGATTGGGATAGTTTCATAAGTGGAAACGATAAAACATGGAGGTGTACTTTGAGAGATATGGTGGGACCTTCTGACCTTGTTGGTACACAGGCTTCAGTTCTTACAGATGATGTTGTGATAGAAGATGTTGTGACAGAAGATGTTGCTCTGGATACAAATGGTCCAGGTACAGGCGACTTTGGTGGGGATGTTGATCTTGAAGAATGTTATCACAGTAGCAGTTCAACCGAAGAGGAAGCACAGGAAGACAACCAATCTGAGGACGATTATTTTGACTCAAGGTTTGAACAATTTGAGGATTTTGTTGAAATGACAAGTAATGTGTACGAAGATGAAGAAGCAGGAGCTGAGAGAGAAGATGAAGGTGGACTACGAATTGGTATGACCTGGGCAACAATTGAAGAGGCAAGATTATACGTCAGGAATTATGCGATTGCCAATCAATTTTCCTTCAAGCAAGTTTAGAATGAAACAAGAAGGTTGAAGTTCAAATGCAGAGATCCGACTTGTAGTTGGAGTATCTACATTGGTCAGAGGAAAGATGGACACACGTATCGTCTTGGTGAGAGCAATCTGGTCCATACTTGTGTTGCCGATCCTGAAGATAAAAATGTTCTAGCAAATGTTAATTGGTTGGCAGGCCTGTTCTTGGAGGAGTTTACACGAGACCCAGATATAAAAGTAGGGACTATTATTGCATGGGTGAAGGAAAAACATGGTGTAAATGTCCAATACAAGACTGCTTGGAATGCTAAGAACATAATGATGGAGAAGATTAATGGGAATTTTGAAGAAGGTTATAGACTGGCTCCAGAGATGGCACGACATATACTACTTTCAAACCCAGGAAGCATTGCCACTGATTCGAGGGACGACACAACAGGTATGTCTTCCTTTTTGGCCCCCTTTTTATTGTTTTCCATTTTGGCCCCCTTTTGTAATTGTTTCCCTTTTGGCCCCCAGGTAAATTCACTAGTATGTGTGTTTGCTTTAAGGCTAGTATTGATGTTTTTTAGCTGAGTGTCGCCCTATATTAGGTATAGATGGATGTTTTTTAAAAGGAAAATATGTTGGAGTTTGCTTGTCCATACTTTCTTTGGATGCTTCAAATGGAATTTTTCTGATAGCTATCTATATCTGTAGGAATGAGTGCAAGGAAACATGGTTAAGATTTCTTGAAACAGTTGGACCTAGACTGATGCAACACAGTAAACCACTTACAATTATCTCAGACAGGCAGAAAGGTTTAGTGGATGCTGTTGACACTGTGTTTGGGAGTGGAAGACATAGGTTTTGTTTTAGACACATGTATAAAAACTTCAAACAGAAACATCCTGGTCTACATCTGGAAGAGATTGCATGGAATGCAGCTAAGTCATTCACCAAACCAGACTTTGATAAATGGATGGCTTTGATGGACAAAACAAAGTCTAGTGCTAAACAATGGTTGATGAAGGAAGACCCCATATCATGGGCTAGATCTCATTTTGATGTTGATGCCAAGTGTGAGCACATAACAAACAACTTTAGCGAGAGTTTTAACAATCAGATAATGAAACTGAGGGATAAACCACTGTGCAAAATGATCGAAATGTATTGGTTAATGGTTATGTCAACTATATACAATCGAAAGATGCAGGCGAAAGAATGGCGACAAGATGGGTTAGTCCCTAAAGTGGCAAAGTTTCTTGAAACACAGAGGGATAAGATTAGGTATTATACTGTTCAACCTTCTGATAATACATTGTGGAATGTGAGTGTAAGTTCAGGCACTAGATGGCAAGTTGATTTGACAAATCAGACTTGCACATGTTGCGCATGGCAAATATCAGGGTTGCCTTGTATCCATGCCATGTCTGTTTTGGTGCCAAGGAGGGAAAATTTAACAAGGTAAGACACATAGTTTCTTTCTTGGCCCCCTTGTTCCCACTTATATTAGTCCTTACCATTTGTCTCAATTAACCTTTCTTTTTGTCTTTTAACAGGTTTTGTAGCCCTTTTTTCACAGTAGCTTCATACTCCCTTACCTATGGGCATCGAGTAACACCTATTCCTGATGAATCAACATGGGGAGAGGTAACTTTTTCCTTTTTGACCTCCTTTATGTGTTTATAAGTTCACTTATTTAAAATTTCCTTTTTGACCCCCTTTATGTGTTTACAAGTTCACTTATTTAAAATTTCCTTTTTGACCCCCTTTATGGGTTTACAAGTTCACTTATTTAAAATTTCCTTTTTGACCCCCTTTATGGGTTTACAAGTTCACTTTTTTAAAATTTCCTTTTTGACCCCCTTTATATGTAGCCTGCGTATGTTGTCTGACCACCTCTACTCTCAAGGCCAGCAGGCAGACCCAGGAAAGAAAGAAGGAGAGACAGGTCAAAAGAAAGACATGGACAGAGAAGGAATATATGCAGCACTTGTGATAATGTTGGCCACAATAAGAAGTCTTGTAGAGGAGCTCCCCCTCCCCAAACTGGTGCATCTTCAAGTACTGCAGTTCCTCCACCAACTGGTCCATCTTCAAGGAGGTGGAGGAAGAGGAAGTGGGGGCAGGAGAGGTGGGGGAAGGAGAGGTGGTGGCAGAAGTGGTGTACAAAATGAGGGTCAGCAGGAACAACAACAAGAGCCGAAACAACACAGAGGTGGAGGAAGAAGAGGTGGGGGAAGGAGAGGTGGTGGCAGAAGTGGTGTACAAGAGACGGGTCAGCAAGAACAACAACAAGAGCCACAACAACACAGAGGTGGAGGAAGAAGAGGTGGGGGAAGAAGACGTGGAGGGAGAACTTCTGCTCAACAACAACAACAACATCAGGACCAACAACCTCAACAGCCTCAACAACAGCAGGACCAACAACCTCAACAACAGCATGACCAACAACCTCAACAACATTCAAGACCAAGATTGGTTATTCCACCAATCCTAGAAGCCCACCCTATATTCCTAGGAAGAAGAGGTAGAGGGAGAAGAGGTAGAGGGAGAAGAGGTGGAGGGAGCAGAGGTGGAGGCCTGTGGAGTTGGTTCAACATGAGCCGAGATGCAAGTGATGAGTAATGGGTTGCTAGTTAAACCTTGATACATTGGGTTACATTTTGTGTTAAATGATACATTGGGTTACATTTTGTGTTAAATGATACATTGGGTTACATTTTGGGATAGTTAGATGTTTATGATGCTTTATACTTGTGCTTCAACTTTTTGTGTTTGTGATGCTTTATACTTGTGCTTCTAGTCCTTAGTGACTCCCTAAAACCTATCTTCTCTACATTAGGTATCTATTCCTCTGTGGCCCCCTTCACCAATGGAATGTGAATGTCAAAAATTCCTCTATGACCCCTTTAAAACCTATCTTCTCTACTTTAGTTATCTATTGCTTTTTGACATCCTTCACAAATGGAATATGAATGTCAAAATTCCTTTGTGACCCCCCCCCTCAACAACATATCTTCTACATTAGGTTTCTATTGTTTTTTGACCCCCTTCACAAATGGAATATGAATGGCAAAATTCCTTTGTGACCCCCCCCCCCCCCCCCCCAACAACATATCTTCTACATTAGGTTTCCATTGCATTTTGACCCCCTTCACAAATGGAATATGAAGGTCAAAATTCCTTTGTGACCCCCCCAACAACATATCTTCTACATTAGGTTTCCATTCCTTTTTGGCCCCCTTCACAAATCGATTCAAATTGACAATGAAGATATTCGTCTGAGTAGAACAATTTCTGGAATTTTTACTGTAATTAACATACAAGAGACTTTTCATTCATTAATTATACTGAAACTTCACATAATCAAGGTACATAAGATCACATTGAATTCTTCTTAACAAAATCCCTACAGAACTGATCATAAGGTATTTGGATTGACACCATTTGTGGTTCTGCTTTAGATTTTTCTACACTTTCAACCCAGTCAGACAACCAATCGAATTTGTTGCAGCGTACACAAGACATAAACTTCCTCTGATAATTTTTGGTTGTCAAAGATGTACGGATCTTCCTCCTGCCTGTGCATTGTGGCATTGGACATGGAGTGTCAAACCATGGGCACTCTTTCGCCCAGTGATCCACAAAACCGCAATGAAAGCAAGATTTGTCCACCATCGACTTAAAGCTTCTGGATCCGTCAAGTGAAACCTTACCTGGCCGAGCGCTTACAGAAACATCTTCATCCTTACCCTCACTCTTCGCCACCACCGACTTAGAGCTGCTGGATCCGTCAAGTGAAACCTTACCTGGCCGAGCGCTTACAGAAACATCTTCATCCTTAACCTCACTCTTTGCTTCATTTAGCCACTGGAATTCAAGGCATTTGTAAAACTGACAAGAAAGGTATTTTCGCACTTTACCTTCTTTGCTTATGGAGGCAGACACAAATCGAATACCAATGCAGTTTGGGGTTCGGCAGGGACTGTAGATCCATGGACACTCTAAACCAGAGTGTGATTTTTCATCACAGATCTGACAAGACTAGAGAGAGAAACCATAGATTAGAGACGCAAATGGGAGAAGGAAAGGGAAAGGAACACTCGGACTACAACTTACCATCTTATCTGATGCATCACCTCCACCCATTAATCCAGACGAACCTTTCCGCATGTCAATGGCAATATCCGATCTGTTTAGGGTAAAAAGGCGTTGAACAGCTGAGTAGAGAGAGTTGAGAAGTGAAGAAGACCTTCTGAATGAATGGGGTTTGAAGATGGAATCGTAATTAATGGCACATTTGTAGTGATTTGACAACATCGGGAAGGAGGAAA
Organism: Eschscholzia californica; assembly: GCF_041429995.1. Lineage (NCBI taxonomy): Eukaryota > Viridiplantae > Streptophyta > Magnoliopsida > Ranunculales > Papaveraceae > Eschscholzia > Eschscholzia californica. Next base: position 44,579,765 of record NW_028238198.1, read on the forward strand.
GTAGTCTACTGAGGTCACAATCTCTGCGCACGCGGATTAACCAAGGTAAGGGTAGGTTAGGGATAAAATGTTTGGACCAAACGGCATTTACACGACGTCAGGAAAAAGGGGGCCATATTTGAATTTACGAAAAAAAGGGGGCCATAAAGGAAGCTGGTCACAAAGTAGGGGGCCATATAGGAATTAACTCTTTAGATATTTACTAAATGAAATAAAATTACAATTGTGTCGTGTTCCTGGTTATTCGATTGCAGTTTAGGAAAGCTATGGCTCTGGGCATCCAAAAGATCTGCGAAATAAAGACTTAGTAAAATAAAATTGACTTACGGGTCATATTTATTTTTAAATCAGAAATTTACTTGATAGTATTTTACCCTCTGATCTTCATCTTTAGTTCAGTTAGAGAGAAACACTGATGCTCTATGCTCATACTTCTGTAAAAGCGCAAGTGTTTAAAGAGAGAAAATGTACAAGGGGTGTATGTATCTTTTCTTGTTTATCTGTTGGACTAATTCTAGTCATTAGTTTATTTTGTATTGAGCTCACTATTACTATATTAGTGAGTTCTCTGATTCACACACCACCTACCTTACGAAATTGTAAATTTGCCTGGAGTTGTCCTGAATTATCACTTAACATGGAAGGACCGATGGGTATCATTGGCATAGTTAGTGGGTGGTTCATGGGAGAGGACACCGACTGCTCGATTAAGTCAAGGATATACACCTTGTGGTCTTTGTGGAAAGCCAGTAATAAGATGGTATTTGAAGGGATCAATCCATGTAAGTCAATGGTTGTCCGGGAAGCTATAAACATGATGAATGACTTCTTCATCAATGAGACTGAACATGATGATGTAGTGGACAGAGAAACATATGAGAGATATGAAGTATGGACTCCTCCCATAGTTGAAGTGATGGAATTCAACTTTGATGCCGCTTTTAAAGACGGTAAAGCGGCAATGCTGGCGGTTGGAAGAAATAGTCATGGGTCATTCACAATAGCCACATCTAGAGTGGTGATGGCAATGAATGCATTAAAGGGGGAGGCAATGGCAGCAAGGTTAGCCTTACATCTAATTAATCAAGGGAGTTGCTGAAAGTGGTATTATTGAAGGTGATGCAAGAGGGAGTTGCTGAAAGTGTATTATTGAAGGTGATGCAAGGTTGTGGTTGATGCTTGCTCGGATAAAAATGAGACCCCTCCTTCGAAGATAAAGAACATTGTGGCAGACATAAAAAATGCAAGTAACCTTCTTCGATACTTTGCAGGTTTCCTTCTGTTCATAAAAGGTGAACCAAGTAGCTCATATACTACTTCATAAAAAAAAAAAAGTAGCTCATTTACTAGCAAAATCTGCTTTCGAATTAAATTTAAATGAGACTTGGAAATTACTCATTATCTCTAATTGCATTGTAAGTCAGTTAGCGACGGATAAAGCTAACATGTTAAATTCTAATTCTTAATAAATATTAGACAAATGCCTACATTCATCAAAAAAGAAAGGGCTATTTCCCTAATAGCCCATTTGTGACCAGCTTCCTGCCTAGCTCCTAACTTTATCGAAAATTTTCAGATGATCCATTTTTTCAGTTACCGTTAGAACACCGTTAACCAGTCATCTTTTCTCTCTCCTACATCTCATCACCTCTCTTTGCCACCTCATTTTCTCGCCACCTCATCGTCTTCACACGAGAGCCTTTAATCTTTACAATAGACTTTCTTCTATATTCGACTTATTGATTTCACATTCAGTTAAACTGATACCAAATTTAAACTCAAAGTAATCTCAATATTAAAATTTTGGACCATTTTGATGTACCATTACATATTTACATATAAGAAACTTTCAAAGACGCTTCTAATTTGTGTTATTGGCCCAATGGCGCCGCCCAATTAGTAGACTTGAGCCGATTGTGTGAATCAAACTCGTTCGAGTCCACCAATTTTGTTGTTGAAAAACGACCTTAATCTATCATTCTACAAACAATTTCTCGAAATTAACCAAATTATTAAAGTTCAACATAATTAATACTAACTAATGTCAACCAAAACTCCAACTAAAATTCATAGAAGAAGATGTTCTCCAGCCCTTTAAAGATTTGGCCTATCTATCGTATTAAAACAGCTCAGTCGGTTATCGAGGGGATAAGTCTGACCGTCCATTTTTATTGGGATTTTCATAAAAATCACATCTGACTGTTGTCATAAAATCTCTTTCGTGTAAATCCAGTCAAAATAGAAGGGTAGTAGTGTAAAACGATTTTCAGTCACGATTTATTAGTTAATATCTCTTCCCTATTTATTCTCCTCGTTTCAAGAAATTTAAATTTTTTTTCTTAGGCGTTAGTCAAGAGGGATCTTCTCCGTCCGTAGGACGGGGAGTAAACCTAGTAGAGAAAGAAAGAAGAAGAAAAACCGTTTGCACTTCAAACTAGTGGACTCAAGCCAGTTTAGTGAATCGGAATCAGACCGAGTCTACCAATTTTAAATCAAACACAAATATGAGAGATCTTTTCTAATAGGGCAGCGCTTTTAACCATTTTCTAGAAGTTGAAGGGCGGCTCTTTTGAGTGGACTCGGGAAACACCACTAACACTACTAGGAGCGCCTCTAAAACATCCCTTACTTACAAGACAATATTCTATGAGGAAGATTGTGGTCTTTAATCCAACGATACATGAAAGATCATGTTGAATTACGATCTCTAGGTAAGTATACTGATTTTCAGTTAAAAAACTGAACTCTTCATTATTCCGACCTTGTATAAATCTGAGGGTTTTCAAAAACCCTAGGTTTCCAAGTTAAAGATCATTTACCCTCTGATCGATCCGAATCTCTAGATCTCTCTATTTATCTCCCTAATCTCCCAATTTGATTGAAGATCTCTCTCTGTCTCTCATTCGATTTATCAACGCCACTTTAAATCTAAAGAAAATTTTCAGCTGCATTTGAAGGTTCAGGAAGTTACTTTGAAGAAATTGGTGAAGGAATTTCAGGAAGGAAGGAGTTAATCGAAGCTAGCAAGAAATTCAAAGAAACAACACAACTCGATTTCTCAACCTCTTATACTTCAGTTGTCATCTCCAACTTAAGGTTAGTTATTTTGTTTTACATAACATAAAACCTCGATTTCATTGATTCAAATCACAGGTTGAAGTTGTTATTATTTTAGGGTTTTGGTTGTATTATTAGTTTGATGAAGATCTTCTTATTTTTGGTTTTATTAGTTCAATTAATTGATGGAGTTGATGCAATTACCCGAAACTAATAGATTAGTAAAAGTGTGCAAAAAACAATGACAAGTAGAAAGAGAGTATATATGTGAGATCTTGTTTCAGTTGGTTTCTTCCAACTCCAAGAAACAAGATTTTCATTTTGAAGGGATGGCGTTTTATTTTGGTGTAACAATGAATATGTTATTACTGGATTTTTTTAAGTGCATGATACATGTTTGATAAAATTCCTGAGAGAAGTAACTTAGAACAACACTTCAAACTGATTTGCTTAGAATTCTATGTGATTTTGTTCTTGCAAGAAACGTGTTTGATAAAATTCCTGAAAAAAAGTAACTTAGAACAGCATATCAAACTGCCTTGCTTCGAAGTTCGAATGATATAGGTACTGTATATCATATACAATTGATTTAGGAATTCAAGTATGTGTCATAGGTTTGTAAACAAACACTATAATGTCCATGTTACATATGACATGATATGAACGCGTGTCGTAGAGGACCTCGACAAATTCCATGCCCTACTACTTAATCTAATATAGTCCTATTTTGATTCTGTTTACAGTTAGAATTTTCTACTCTTGAGGGTTTTGATAAGGAGATAAGAAGGAAGAAAGGAATGCTCGTCAATGGCTAGTGTGAGGTCCAGCTCAAAAACCAATCGATATTACATTCCTAATAAATGGCAAGAGCTTCCCTTCGAGATGTTTTTCGATCTATAAACTTTCCTTCATTGCCTTGTTCAAGAATTCCTTGTAATTTTATCAAAAAAATTCATCTCTCCTCTGCTTCCTTAGCACCTCAAGGCATAAATTTCCTCCTCCAAACATGTCGAACCATGACTCAACTGTTCCAAATACAAGCCCATCTAATCACATTTGGGTTTTTTCAAAATCTTATCCCTGCCAGTCAGATTTTGAAGTTCTCCTCAGATTTTGGCGACATTGATTACACCATTCTGCTTTTCCAGCACATAGACTCGCCTGATACATTTTGTGTAAACACAGTCATCAAGGCTTACTCTAGCAACTCTGATTCAGAGCAAGCTGTGCTTTTCTATTTCGACATGCTGCAAAAAGGGTTCCTCCCCAATAGTTATACCTTCCCCCCACTTTTGAAATCTTGTGAGAACATGAGTGGTTCTTCTAAAAAAGCTACTGGAGAGAAGTGCCATGGTCAGGCTATTAAAAATGGTGTTGCTGATGTTTTACCTGTACAGAATTCTTTGATCCATATGTATGCTAGTTTTTGTCTAATAAATTCTGCTTGGCATTTGTTTGAGGGATTGTCTACTAGGGATTTAGTTTCTTGGAATTCTATTGTCAATGGGTATGTGAAATTGGGAGAATTGGGTGTTGCACACGGGATATTTGATAAAATGGCAGTGAAAAATGTCATTTCTTGGAACATCATGATTTCTGGATACTTGAAAGCTGGGAACCCAGGATGCGGATTGAAGTTATTTAGACAAATGGTTAAGACAGGAATTAAAGAGAGTGAAAGGTCAGTAGTTAGTATTCTCACTGCATGTGGCAGATCAGCCAGGCTTAAGGAAGGAAAATCTGTCCACGGATCACTTCTTAAGAACTTCTTGAACTCAAATTTGATTCTTAACACTGCGCTGATAGACATGTATAGTAAATGCAAAAGAGTTGAATCTGCGAGAATAGTATTTGACTGTATGTCGAAGAGGAATTTGGTTTGTTGGAATGCGATGATACTGGGGCACTGCATTCATGGATCTCCTGAAGATGGGATTAAGCTATTTGAAGAAATGGTTGGAGAGAATTCAGAAGATCCAAAGCTATGTGGGCAAAATAATAGTAAAAGTCAGCAAGTCAATGAACGAGTAATTCTTCCTGATGAAGTTACATTCATAGGCATCTTATGTGCTTGTGAGCGCTCTGGGTCGTTATTAAAAGGGAGGGATTACTTTAACCAAATGATCAATATTTACAATATAAATCCCACCTTTGCCCACTACTGGTGTATGGCAAACCTCTACGCTGGTGCTGGGTTACTTCAAGAAGCAGTTGAAATCTTGAGGAACATGAATATGCCGGAAGGGGATGGGTACGAGGAGCACGGCATTTGGTTACCTGATGGATCAACATTATGGGGTTCCTTGCTTGGCTTGTGTCGATTTCGTGGAGATGTTGCTTTGGGAGAAGAAATTGCAACTCGCTTAATCGAGTTAGAGCCAGACGATTCCTCTTGGTACTTGTTACTCTTGAACATATATGCAGCAGCAGGTAGATGGGAGGATGTTTTGAAGGTGAAAGAGATGGCAAAAGAAAGAAGAGTGAGAAGAATACCCAGTTGTAATCTATCTGACTTGAATGAAATTATTTCCGAGTGTAAATTGGGAGATAATTCTCATCAACCAGGGAGAATAAAAGTTCATGCTTTAGTTGATGAACTAGCTCAGAGGCTACAGTTGTCAAAATGAAGTACAGGTATTCAGAAGTGCAGGTATTCAGTACATCATGTTTGTGACCCAGGAGCAATACTAGCTGGCATGAAGGATACATCTCCTGAGAGGTACGGAAATCTATAGTATAATAAAACAGCTCGGTCAGTTATCCCAGAGATAAGTCTGACCGTCTATTTTTTGTCTGAGATTTATTTTGGATCAGATCCAACGACATATACAAAATATACTTATGTAAATAGACTCAAAATATAAAGGCATTAGAGTCGTTTTAAGATCAGAAACCCCCCTCTCGAAACTCCCACTTACACAATACACGTTCCGGATTTCTAGAAACCCTCTTCCCCCAATTTCACATCTGATTTCACGCGATCGTTCAAACCTGGGATTAAATGTTTCTTTATCATCTGATTCTGTCGACTAAATCTCCAAAACATCTCTCTCTACCTCCATCGACATCTCCGGAGGACCTCATGAAGTGTGTCAGCTTCTTTTGAATTGCAATTTTGATTCTTCTTCATAATTCTTTCGAATTGTAGGAAGGTAGTTTTTGTTTTTCATAATTTTTACATTAAGTAATAATCTTTTCATTGCAATTTAATTTCCTTTCGTCTTTCGAATTGCATAAAGGTATTTTTATTCTTCATAATTCTTACAGTAAGTAATAATCCCTTCATTGTAATTTTTGAACTTTAGTATTTAATTTTGTTTCTTTGTTTGAATTGCATGAAGGTATTTTTGATTCTTCATTGCAATTTTACTAGGTTTGTAATAATTTTTTCTTCATAATTCTTTTGATCTTCAGTATATACTTCTTGGCTTCTTGCTTGCGAAGTGTTTGAAGAAATGATCCGGTGAAGTTCTTTTAAGGTATAAAATTATTTGGTGAGTGTTACATTCACATCTTGCAAATTGTTTTGTAACTTTTGTTGGTTAATCACATGCCTATCTCCAAACTTTTCATTTATGTTTGAACTCATTAGAAGTTTTATGGACTTTGGATGGATCTTGAGAAGAAAAGAGTTTGTTTTGCTGCAAATGTTGATGAATTTTGAATGGATTGTTTTTTGCAGAGACTGCTACCACTACAGATTTTAGGAAGGAAACACACTTCATCTTCGAGTCAGAATAACTTATCCAGGTATTTCTTCAAGTCAGAAACTCAAACGGTCCTGAAGACATGACTTTTGTGTTAATTTAGACAGTCCAAAAGCTATATAGACAGTCAGAATATTTTTTTTGTTAATTTACTGTTAATTTGCTTTATAGACAGTCTAAAAGCTAAACCATTAGTTCGCTTCAGGTCTAAGGTCTCCAGACGAACCATTATCTAGAATTTTTAGTTTCAAATATGTGTTTTATTTTCTCTACCTTTTGTTTAAGTTTTATTGTTGTGTTTTCTCTGCATCTTTTTTCTTTTGTTCTTCAATTCCGTGTTCTATATTCTACGTAATCTCTTATCTCCTTCCGTGCTTTGGGTTTATTTCTAGGATTTTTCAACTCTCTAATTATAAATTGAAGATAAAATATCGGTATTGTTTTAGGAATATGGATTTCTCGCTTTGATTGATTAATAGTTGAGAACTGGTTAATGATACATTGTTTTAATTCCCATAATTTTTTTACTGTTTTGTAACGGAAGTTCCGCTTTATCTATGGGAAGTCATGTTTGACCATTTGCTTGCAGCAGCTTTCCAGTAGTCCTTTGGGTAGAACAAGATTGGGTCTTGCTCAAAATATCAAGACAATCACTAAAGCTCGTCCCTAGAACTACATTTGAGCTCACTAAAGAAGGTACTTAATTATTTAAATTTTCGGTAAAAGTAGTTTATTATCTTATTCTTAGACCAACTCAGATAGATTTAATATTTTTTTTCTGTTTGCTCGTTAATGACTTTTATTTTGTATTGCAGGTTTGTCTTCATGATCAGTAAAATCAAATAAGATCTCAACAGTAAAATCCAGACTGAAGGGTTTTATCTTTGTGGTGGTAAACATGCTTATTTTTACCATCACATAATTCTCTGCTATCATCAAAATTAGATCATGAATGAATGTCAATGCACCAGAGGCCATTCATCAGGGGTATATATACATTTCACTGTGGAGTTCCCTGACTCTTTGACTTCGTTGCAGTGCAAGGCACCGGAGGCTGTGTTGTCTGCTATGGCAACCACTCAGATGACATACAACAGATTGTTAGTAAAACAACACAAGTAGTAAATCCGCTTGGCTTCCCAGTCACACAACAGATTGTTGGTAATAACATCTTTAATATATTTCAGAGGGATCAATATCCGTTCAGTTTTAACTGAAAATTGTGTTGGAATGACCGGATTTTCTTTTCTGATCAATTTTTTTTAATACGGGTCGGTTTTGAGCTCGGAGTTTAGATAAAATTTTATGTCATTATACCTAGTACAATTTCATTTTTTGCGATCGAAGTGTTTTCGACTATGCGTTCGATCTGAATGAGTAATTGTATTATGTAGTTTGATTTAGGTTGTTTACATAGAAGGTATTTACTTCATCCTTGGCTGCCATTTCCTTGTACTCTTTCCAAACTTTAACGAAGAGGTCTTAGAGGAAAGAGAAGCCAAATTCTACATTTACAAAAGAGAGACGGATTCTTCTCATCATGGAAGAAATTTGCTGGATGCTTTGGATGATCTCGAGGAGTTCAGAAAACATTCTATTTATGATCATCGGTAAGTCAATCTGTTTGTGAATTATTCCATTTTATGTTTGAAGTGTCTTGTTAATTTCAATTTTCATTCTATTCTTGAACAATTTACCTTTTAATAGGTAAGTTGAATGTGATCGAATAGAAAATGATTGTGAACATGTCAATTTACAGCTATTTAAGTATTAAATAAGGAAAAATCGTGATTTGTACCATGGATTGAACACTTAGGTGCTGTTTGTTTTTTTTTTCTCGTCTCAGTCTGAATTGGCTGAATCTGAATTGGCTGAATCTGAATTAGCTGAATCTGAATTGGCCGAATCAGTTACAAGTTAGGTGCTGTTTGTTTTTTTTTTCTCGTCTCAGTCTGAATTGGCTGAATCTGAATTGGCTGAATCTGAATTAGCTGAATCTGAATTGGCCGAATCAGTTACAAGTTAGACTGTTTGTTTTTTTATCTGAATTTGTCGGGTCTGAATTTTAATTATGACATTTATACCCTTTTTACATAAATGACTAAGGTACCAAAATAACTCTCCGAAAATCATAACCCTAACCGGCTAACCCTATCTTTGCTCCATTCTCTGCCGCCTCCCCTCCATTTGCCTAACACCCAAACCCTAATTATCTCTTTCTTCCTTCTTCCCCTCTCTATTGCCTCTTCACCTCTTCCAATACCAGGGCTTCAACTAGATCTTTGTGGTGGTTTTACAGTCGACTCTTTAGGGTTTCGGGAGAGCCACACTGGCATTGGTCCTGATTGAGATGAAGGATTTGTTGAAGAAACCAGAAACCCTCTATGATCTACACCTACAGAAGCTAGACAAAGGAGAAGATCAGCTTTTGTATTGAGAAATCGCCCAAATTTAGAGGAGAGTATGTTCAGAAATTCGTCAGATTCAGAGAGAAATAGAACTTTTCTCTTGGTGTCAATAGTGGAACTTATGGTGGAGTAGATGGAGAAAGTGGGATTATGAAACTTTACTATGGTAGATCTGGTTCAGAAGGTCATCCCATTTTCAAGCTTGTTGTATATTCCTTGTAATCCTCTTGGTGTAAGTTATGGTGTAGTAGAGAGAGAAAGAGGAATTATCCAGTTTTAAAATGGAGTTGCTGGTTCTGAAGATCTCTTCCAATCTTCAATCTGATTTTTAAATTTCTTGATATGTTTTAAATTTTATTGTGGTGGTGGTCGGCGGTTGGAGGTCGGTGGCGGTGTTATGGTGGTAGGTGAGACTGTGAGATGAAGATGGAGATTGGAAAGTATTTCTTTATTTTTGTGGGGATATATTTGTCTTTTGAGTACTTTTCAGCTGGTGAGCTTATATTTCAGACTTATTTTAAAGTCTGAAAAAAGTGAGCCTTTATTCAGACAATTCAGACTTCTCACTTATTCAGAAAAAGTTTCAGATTTTGCAAAATAAAAAAACAAACATCTGAAATCTGAATTGTTACCTAATTCAGATTTCAGATCTGAAATATTAAAAAAACAAACAACACCTTAGACTGTTTGTTTTTTTATCTGAATTTGTCGGGTCTGAATTTTAATTATGACATTTATACCCTTTTTACATAAATGACTAAGGTACCAAAATAACTCTCCGAAAATCATAACCCTAACCGGCTAACCCTATCTTTGCTCCATTCTCTGCCGCCTCCCCTCCATTTGCCTAACACCCAAACCCTAATTATCTCTTTCTTCCTTCTTCCCCTCTCTATTGCCTCTTCACCTCTTCCAATACCAGGGCTTCAACTAGATCTTTGTGGTGGTTTTACAGTCGACTCTTTAGGGTTTCGGGAGAGCCACACTGGCATTGGTCCTGATTGAGATGAAGGATTTGTTGAAGAAACCAGAAACCCTCTATGATCTACACCTACAGAAGCTAGACAAAGGAGAAGATCAGCTTTTGTATTGAGAAATCGCCCAAATTTAGAGGGGAGTATGTTCAGAAATTCGTCAGATTCAGAGAGAAATAGAACTTTTCTCTTGGTGTCAATAGTGGAACTTATGGTGGAGTAGATGGAGAAAGTGGGATTATGAAACTTTACTATGGTAGATCTGGTTCAGAAGGTCATCCCATTTTCAAGCTTGTTGTATATTCCTTGTAATCCTCTTGGTGTAAGTTATGGTGTAGTAGAGAGAGAAAGAGGAATTATCCAGTTTTAAAATGGAGTTGCTGGTTCTGAAGATCTCTTCCAATCTTCAATCTGATTTCTAAATTTCTTGATATGTTTTAAATTTTATTGTGGTGGTGGTCGGCGGTTGGAGGTCGGTGGCGGTGTTATGGTGGTAGGTGAGACTGTGAGATGAAGATGGAGATTGGAAAGTATTTCTTTATTTTTGTGGGGATATATTTGTCTTTTGAGTACTTTTCAGCTGGTGAGCTTATATTTCAGACTTATTTTAAAGTCTGAAAAAAGTGAGCCTTTATTCAGACAATTCAGACTTCTCACTTATTCAGAAAAAGTTTCAGATTTTGCAAAATAAAAAAACAAACATCTGAAATCTGAATTGTTACCTAATTCAGATTTCAGATCTGAAATATTAAAAAAACAAACAACACCTTAGTCAAGGGTTTCTTGAACTGAGCTTGCAGATATGAGTCTTTGTTATATTGTGCTTGGGTAAATGCACCTTGAACTGCCAAAGCGCTTAGGTATATACTCTGACCAGCTTAATTATTTGTTAGCCTTTCGCTTAATATATCACCTTGCTGGAAGCTGTTATGACAGTTCCATATTGAGAAATTATTCAGTTATATGGAGCACCCAAACGCCTTTTGACTTCGGAGTTCCATCAAGTGAAGTGGAGTGACGAATGCCCAGTATCACCCAAGTCAAAACTTCCCGAGACTTTCGTCTTGTGGAGTTCCCTGAGTGATATAAGAACTAAACTTTGTGGGTTATGACACATGCTCTTTAGATTCCTTCAATTTCGTCATTCGCATAGATATTGAGATCAACTTTGTCAAAACTATGTTTCTTCAAGAAGTTGGTTATCTCTTAGTCTCTTACTTTGGTCCGAATTTGGTGCGCCATTTGTGCCAACAGGATTTGAAAATGAAATGACATGTTCTTTTGATGACGTCTCTTACCTGAGAGAGGAGATCGGATGCCTAAAGTATAAATCGATCTGACTCGGACATTACATATTGGGATTCGTTTATACTTGAAATCTCTATTTCTATCTTTTTTTTTAGGAGAAGATGGGACATTTCCTTCCTAACTGCAGATCAAGCCCGTCAATGGAGTTCCACCCATAGAAGGGCCAAGACAAAGACCCTGTTAAAAGATTTAGTTCACCACATGCCCCTCAATACCTAAAACAAAAATGAATAGGAGACTCCCTAGGAATACTCCCAAGTGTACTCCCCCTCACATGACAAGGCCATTTTGGTCTTTTCATTCTGACAAAAACTATGAAAAGACGAAAATGACCTTGTCTCTGTGAGGGGGAGTACACTTAGGGAGTATCGTTAGGGAGTCCCCCTATTATCATTGTACATTTGTACCTAAAAATGCAATAAGGAGTGGGACTCCTTACCATCTCATACTCCCCTTGGCAGGTTACAGTAGCAGCTCTGTTTCGACTCCATATCTTATTGGATAAATCTTCGGGCTTACTTCCTTTATTTTCCATAACACAACATGTCTCCGACATTAAAGAAAATGAGGAAAGAAAAGTAATAGTAGTTTGACAACATTTTAGTGGGGGTCCATTGCACCTACATTTGAACAACCATCATCGATTACTCCGCTAATTAAACACTAGAATTGTTGACTAGATCAATTGGACAAGGGGAGAAATTTGTTGACGAATTGATCCAATTTTGGTTTGACAAATAGTCAACTGATGTTATTTCAGTATTTACTTTTTCAACAACAGAAAAAAAAAATCAGCGTTCACCCGTAATTAAAATTTTATACGTGTCATGTGTAGAAGGGGCGGCAACAGCAATAATGTTGGGCTCCTTTCGAAGTGTCCTAAAAGAAACACTATGTAGTTGAGAAATTGTTTTAGTAGAGAAGACAATACAGAGGGAGATGATACACGCAATTGATTTTATAATATCATCATAACGTAACAGATTATTCACTGTTTCAAGAAGTTTAAGGGAGCAAAAAGTTGTTTCGGTCTCAAACTCAATATGTCAAAAGCTTTTTATAGTATCAAATGATAATCTCTGATTGACATTTTAGCCATGTTATACTGCAAAAAATTTAATACCCCAATAGCCTCACCAAAGCCCATCATTCTTGGATTTGGAAGAACATCATAAGAAACACGGATCTCATCAACCCCTTCATCTGTTGGGAAATATACAGTGGGTCTAACATTCATATTTTGATGGATCAATGGAATCCTTGTAAATAACATGAAGGATTCTATGTTAATCTTGTCTCTCAACTCATACATATTAATGAATGGAACATCAGTAATCCGAACACTAATTTCGATCATAACATTGTTAATCTTATGCAGACTATGTACCTCAGTCAGGCAGAAATAAACAAAATGTAATGGTCTTTCACCAAATTCAGACAAATGTAACTCGCTTTGTAATTTTATGGTCATGGCAGACACTAGTGATACTTATAATGAAATAACCCATCATATAAAGCTCTTTCTCCCAAAATTTTGTACACAGGCACCCCTATCAAAAAGATGATAGGAAAATATGTTAGTAATGACATGAATGGGGCAAAGTACGTTGTGGACTTGTGGTAGCAACAATTGAAGATGTTCTTCAATGTAGCTTGGCTAAAAAATATATGGTTTTCTTCGATCTAATATCAATTTAGATCGACTATGTCCATAAATGGATAATAGTGAAGAAATCAAACCCAAATAACCCTATAGCACAAAATATGGTGTTATTTTGAGCTTGTCAATAGATATCTGAATATTTGACATCCGATTCGCATCCGTATTCGAATTTTAAAAAAATATCTGAAATTTCAGATATCGGATACGGATTCGGATATTCCTTATCGGATATCGGATACGGATACACTAATATTTGATCTGATAAATATCCGTATCTGATAAATAATATAAAAAAAATAATCAAAATTCAAATTTTTTCATAATAATATATAAAATGTATGGTTGAGATTTATTGTTTAGATCTAATGGTTAAAAACTTAAAGAAAAAATCTACAGTTTTTTTAAAGTTTCGGATATACATATGTCTATATCCGATCCGAAAACTACCGTTTACAAGCCTAGGATTATGGTAAGTCTGGAAAGTGCTTATTGTCCGTGATCATAACAGTCATTTTGTTTTAGAAGAAGTTACGAATCTTAAAGTCGGGACGAGTGAAGAAGGCGAAGCAAAAATAATCATAACAAAGACTAAACTAGATTATGTTAAAAAAATTCAATACTCCATCTTGTAGACATACAACGAAATCTCATTAGAAAATGTCATGGGAAAAGAGTATGGACCTCAATCCATACTCCTTCCACTATTATTATTACAGAATTTTTCAGATTTTCTTTAACAATAATAAATTTTTTTTCCTAAAACAATCGAAACCATATTGCATTCATAAGTGATTCAATCACATGTTACATGGATGAATGATGATAATTTTTATTTTTTGAGAATTACATGAGAGTTACATACCTTCAAATGTAAAGTGCCTCATGAAGGGAAAAAAATTGACTAGACACAGACACGAAGATCCTATAGATCGAGACTAAAAGACCCTAAAGGGCGGCAAAAAGAAAATTACAACAATAATTTTAGAGTTAATTCCTATATGGTCCCCTACTTTGTGACCAGCTTCCTTTATGGCCCCCTTTTTTTCGTAAATTCAAATATGGCCCCCTATTTTCATGGAAATGTCCTAACTACCCTTCCTTTAAATCTTTTTTCAAAATAAAATAAAAAAAACAAACATAATTCCACCTCACTTCCCTCTCCACCACTTATCTCTCTCCACCTCACCTCTCTTCCCAAATCATCTTTCTCTCTCTCCAACTCACCTTTTTCTCTCTCCACCTCACCTCTCTCTCTCTCCACCTCACTCTATCTTCTCCGATGAAGGTCGCCGGCCGGAAAATTTTCCGGCCGGCGACCTTCAACCTAAAAAAAAAAAAAAAAAAATTTTTTTTTTTTAACTCTCATCTCCCTCTCTCTCTCTAAAAACTCCGGCGAAGGGGGTTCCCTTCGCCGGAGTACGGGTCTGTTGAAGAACAGACCTGATCTGGTCTGTTCTTCAACATATACTAATAACTGAAATCCTTCACCGGAAAAAAAAATACTCTTTTTTTGCCAAAATCTAACTCACCGGAAACAAAAAAGAAAAGATAATTTAGCAGCAAAATTACATCGAACTAAAGCTCATAATTAAAGAAGCCCTAGAGAGAGAAAGAGAACTTTGGTTCACCATCATTCATTAAGAGCTTCAATTTTCTCTCTCTAAAACTTTTATAAAAACAAATCAAGAAGTTTAGGTTCAATGCTTCTTCGTCTTTGATCTCCACTATCAAAACTAGTTGTAACAGATTCTTCTGAATTCATTGAAGGTGAACGAGGAGATCGTTTTTCTGGCCGATTTATAATCACACCTCCTCCTCCGCCTGAAGTTCATAGTTTCATGCCAATTTTATAGAAAACTACTAGAAACCCTAGACCCAAATCATTACAATTTCCAACAAACCCAAAACCAGATCGATGCCCTAACCTGATAAAAAAGAAAAACTTAACCAAACACATAAGAAATCGATAAGAATCATAAACATATTCTTACCTTTCAATAACGTGGTTGGATCCAGATCCACTCGATCTCTATAATGATATAACGGCGGCAACCAAAAAATAGCAGAAAGAAAAACAGCAGCACTAAAAAGAAGAACAATTACACATCTGAAACGAACGAATTTGAAGATATTTGTACATGGATTATGATCCACATTTTCATTTGGGATTGGAATTCCAACAACACCTGAAGAAGAAGAAGAAGAAAGTGATGATTCTTCTTCAATTTTACCCATAATGGATAATTGTTTTATAGATCTTGTTATTTCTCATATCCCTTTTTAGATACCCTAATTTTAGACAAAACGATTCACCATTTTTGTTTGAGTTTTTATCTTTTTCCCTCAGCTACTATTTTAGAGAGAGAAAGAGAAAGAGAAAGAGGGGAAGAATTGTAGAGAGAGAGAAAAAATAGTAGTACTATAAAATTTTTTTTTTTTTTTTTTTAGGTTGAAGGTCGCCGGCCGGAAAATTTTCCGGCCGGCGACCTTCATCGGAGAAGATAGAGTGAGGTGGAGAGAGAGAGGTGAGGTGGAGAGAGAAAAATGTGAGTTGGAGAGAGAGAAAGATGATTTGGGAAGAGAGGTGAGGTGGAGAGAGATAAGTGGTGGAGAGGGAAGTGAGGTGGAATTATGTTTGTTTTTTTGATTTTATTTTGAAAAAAAAAATTAAAGGAAGGGTAGTTAGGACATTTCCATGAAAATAGGGGGCCATATTTGAATTTACGAAAAAAAGGGGGCCATAAAGGAAGCTGGTCACAAAGTAGGGGGCCATATAGGAATTAACTCATAATTTTATACTTGAATTGTTTATCGTAGAATTCGGCGATATTGAATCTTCTTTTCTCATTGACATCTTTATCCATACTTTAGTTCCTTAAACATATAAAATCACCAACAAGTGGATTAAATCCTCTATCGACTTTAATTTTTGTAACTTTAAAAAATGCGTATGTGATCTATGTTAGAGAGAGAATAACAAGAAGAACTGTGTAGAATAAGATTTGATTCCATAGAATCTCTCTCTAAAACCTACACTCCAAGATCTTATTATAAATATAACATAAACAATAAAGATTCAATAAAAATATATTGAATATGAAAAATATTTTATTTTGTTTTTCAAGAAATATAATAAAAATAAAAGAGTATTTTGTTTCGTTTTAATTCAAAAGTGATGCATACAGGGGGATGCGAATATTACTGTAAACATTTAGGGGATTATTTTTTTTTTTTTTTTGTTGAAGATAGGGGATTCTTTGTTTTTTTTTTTTTTTGTTAAGGTGATAGGGGATTCTTTGTTAAAAATTCAGAAATGTGTACGTGCACGTGACTTTTATGTCGAGATTGGGACCTTGTAATCACGTGACAAACTAATATCTCCGCGTATTTGGCTTCGTCTTCACCCAAAATGAAATTCATTCAAGAAGCGCGTGACGTACAGAAACAGTTGACGCGCTTTTATAGCAACTTCCCACCTACTACATCTAGTGATGTTAAAAAGGCCAGGCCGGCCCGGGTTGGGCCCGGGACCGGCCCGTTCCGTACAGGCCCGGCCCGGCCTGGCCCGTACGGAAAACGGGCCTGGCCAACCCGGGTTCTATTCCGGGCCCGGGCTGGGCCTATGGTTTGGGCCCGACGGGCCAGGCCCGGCCCGGCCCGGCCCGGCCCGCAAAACCTTTTTTTTTTTTTTTTTTTTTTTTCATGCCTTATTTTAAAATTTTAGATAATTTGAAAACATTCCTTTTCGAAAAGATCTATCCAACAAAATCGTTCCTAAAAGATTCATTTCCATAAAATATTTTCGAAAAATCTTTCCTAACTTGTTAATTTATCTATTTAAATCATCCTCTATATTATTTCCAAAACGTAATTTCTAAAATCACTTTCACGAAATCTTTTCAAAAATCTTTCTTAAACTTGTTAACCTATTTATGTAAATCATTTTCTATTTATATAAATCATCCTCTACTAATTAGTTTCAAAATATAATTTCTAAAATCATTTCCCAAAAATCTTTTCATAGAATCTTTCCTAAACTTATTAATTTATTTATGTAAGTCACCCTCTATTAATTATTTCCAAAAAGTAATTTCATAAATCAATTCAAAAAACTCTTTCTGAAAATCTTTTCTATACTTATTTATGAAAATTATATCCTATTAACTAATAACTATTCCTAAAATCTTTCCAAAAGTCATTTCTAAATCATGTCATTATTTATAGAAAATCCTTTTTAAAGTTTTAATTTTTTATATTCAAAATAAACAATAGATTTGTATTTTTTTAATTTAAATTTTGGTTTTGCAAAAAAAAAAAAATATATATATATATTATAGAAAATCCGGGCTGGCCCGGCCCGGCCAGGCCTGGGTCTATACCCAGTCCCGGGCTGGGCCCTTGTATAGCCAACCCGGGTTGAGCCCGGCCCGGGAAACTTTCAACCCGGGTTGGCTAGGCCCGGCCCGGTTACTAGCCCGGCCTGGACAGGCCCGGGCCGGCCCGGCCCGGCCCGGCCTTTTAAGCATCACTAACTACATCCTCCCCAGTACTACTACACCTCTCTTCTTTTATACTTCTCAACCTCATCCAACGGATATTATTAAAGATAGTTTGTACTCCTGAGGACTACCCTATCTTAGATCACCCTCAAACGGCTCTTCAGTGTTATAAATAGCTGTGTGACCACGTGGCGATAAATCAGCTGAACCCTCCTATTTATTAACGTCCACGTCGGAAACGGCTGTAAAGTAGCGTCAGATGTGGACTGCGGGCCCCACAATTCCGTTTACTTATGGAAAAATGATGCTATGCCCGGCTGAATCCCGGCCTGAATCCCGGCTGGCCGAGTTGGCAGTCCAACCGGGCATAGCATCATGACTCATCTGAGAGTGAAGAGGGTATTTTGAGGGTTTTACAAATTGGTCCCTTTAATTATATACAATTCGAGTTGAGGCCATTCTTCATGAAAATACAAAGACACGGGATTTCATTCCCTTTTCATACAACAGCTAGGGCAAAATCACCATTTTCATTCTCCACCTCTTCTTCACTCGATTCCAACCCAAGGAGACTCAAAAGCACCCGATTCCATTCCACTCTTCACTCTAAGTAAGTTCATCCAACTTTACTCAAAATCGATTAACATAACTAAACCCTAGTAAAATTCTGCCAAAATCTCTAGCTGAAGCCACTAAGCTTATCCAACGTCGTGGTCTTTCTGGTGGCGGAGGTACCTTCCTTTCATCTCTCAACCCTTTTCCATTTACAAATCAAAATCTTATTGATTTATTTAGATTTTGTTCTTGCAATTTTTCCTGAATCCCGACTATAATTTCAGTCTCAGTTTGTTGATGATTGTGAATCGGATTCATATACCCTAATCAATCAGTAGTATTTCCTGGGAATTAGGTTATGTCTTGATTGATTTCTATCCTTTACATGATTTGATCACACCCAAATTCAAAAAAAAATGTTTTTTTTTTATAATACCCACATTTTAATCTTGTCAGTTAAAAAGAAATAGTAGTTTGGTTTGATTACCAACTAAATCTCTGATATTGCCTAATTCTATACTAAATGAACCAATTTGATCCATCCAAAATCAAGGATTTATCACTAATGCCCTGGCATTTAGGGTTTCTGCCTTTTATGATTTCAGTATCATATATTTGGTCCTAGTTATTTTTTTTGTTGACATTTATAATGAAGAATTAGTAGTTTTTTTTTACTGAATAAATTGATATCTACATGACTGGTGTGATAAATCTGAGAGAACTTGCCCTCAAATATGGTCTAATGTCATGCTATATATTGTTTTGTAGGTGATGGCTCCACTAACCGAAACAGAAAGGTAATATTGTGGTTGTGTGTGTGTGTGTGTGTGAGACTTTTTATTTAGATACTATTTGAAGCAGATATGAAGTAGTATTTGTTTGCCCATGACAATTAGTTCTTCCTCTTCAATTTTTAGAGTATGGGCTGTTTTCATAGATTTGAGAAAATTTATATGTTGAATATCAACCTTTTCATCTAGTATGAAAAGTTGCTAACTATAGCAAATGAAAATCAGTTTTCTCTTGTGCAGCGTAATTCATCAAATCCCATGGAATAGGGCAGATAAACAGTCTCAAGCACAGTGAAAGGGTATCATGGTGTTGCAGAGTGCTTTTGTAATGAGATTTTGCTTTCATACTATCATGGCGTTATGGTGTTTTGTTATTTTAGGACCGTGCAAAGATGGGCGATATGATTCGACAGTACAGTAACAGAGAACTAAAGAGTTAAGTTTCTATGGGGAAAATTGAACACCCTGATGTCTTAATGGAATGTCTAGAGGTCCTGAGTCCTGACTTGAAATTATTTCTACCTGAAGAAGCATCTTCAAGATTTCAGGAAATGAAAAGTGAAAATCTATAACATTTGTGGGTTTATGACAAGTAGTAAAGGAAAACTAAACCAATATGTATATTTCTCTTGATACATTTTGAGTAACAAAATTGATTCATCTGTGTTAAGTGATTGAACAGTATGAAATTTGACTTCAAAGTTAAAGATCTCTAATTCTTTTCAGCTTCCTATTTACATATGTTTTTTATTTGAGCATTTCATAATGAACCAACATTAAGATATTTCATGCAAAAAATAGTAACAAATATCTATAAAAGTTTAAGATACCATAGAAACATAAGAATGTAAAAGTTCGTAAACTAACACTACAATAATATAACTAAATCTTGCGCCAATGCTCTTTAACTTAAACTCTGCAGTTCTCATAAGATCCTTTAATTCTTCACCCTGTTGATAACTCTCCACAACTTTACGACTCTTCGAAGGGCTCGAACTTTCTTTCCTGTATGAGTGATTCAAAGAGGCAGCCATTTTACAGTTTCTCATCGACAACCCTCTTCTGCAACCAGTTGGTGATTTCGGAACGTTTGGTTTGTCAATTACCCATGTTCTAGTGTTGTCAATCTCTAAATCAGAGGGATTGTCACAGGAGAAAATGGACTTATTTGTGCGGACCCATGGGCTTTCAACGAAGTGGACTCTGATGTCGTTGTACTCTTCTTGTGTTGAAATTACCCTCCATCTCAAACAATTTGCATATTATACTGTAAATTTGCCGATTGCATCATGTTTCTGCCATTCAAAAATTGAAACTTAAATCATCTTATATAAATTGCAATGAAGTACAAGGAGATGTTTGTTTATAAACTACAAATTACAGGAACAATGAAATCAAGATGGGTAAGTTTAGATCTTTGTGTATAAACTAAAACTAGGTACACATCATATAGTTGTGAATTTGTGAGAAGCAACTCGAAGATAGTTTATAGAAATGAGCAGTGAACTTTATGGAGGTAATAGGCCTCCTAAATACTGTCGGGAAACCCAGGTTTTAAGTCTAATACTGCAAGAACGATTGAGGAACATGGATAAACATAAAGTAACATCTAATTTCTTATGATAAAAGATACGAGCGCAATCTTCTAACGAGTAAGAATTGAATTCTAAGGATGTCAATGCACAATGATTGAGCAATAATCGATTTAATAACATAAAATCAATTTCAGAACATATAATCAATTTCAGAACATACATCTTAGTACATATAATCGAAATTTCAGAAAATACATCTTAGTAACATATAATTGAAATTTCAAAACATATAATCGAAATTTCAGAACATATAATAATCGAAATTTTAGAACATATAATGTATTGATGTTAAAACCGAGTTACTGTTAAGAGAAAATCAAACTTCAACTTGTCCCAAATTAGATTTTAGGTTTGTAGAGAGATTTTAACATCAAAATTTGAGAGAAATCAAGTGAAGATGCCTTACCTGATCTTGGTTGGACGTTGATTTTGAAGAAAAATTCGAGTTCAAATCGATGTTGATGGGTGGAGAGTTTTCCCTAGCTCGGTTGAAGATGGGTTTGCCCTAGTTTCCTGACTCCGAAAATTGCATCTTAGTTTGAGTGACAAAGAAAGTGATAAGAATTTATGGATACACCTTTAATATTAAAAATCATGGATAATACATCTTAGTTCGATTTCATAGTACTGAAAGTTGATAACTTACCACACACATGAGATGGGTTTAATATTAAAGGTGTTATTAGAGGTGTTTTTAAACAAAGGGGCGGATGATGCATGATTTCTACTCTGAAAAATACAACGAAGAAGAAGAAGAACGAACTGGTTCTTCAATGGGAACTATTACCTAATAAAACCCTAGAATTTTACTAGGATTTAGTTATGTTAATCGATTTTGAGTAAAGTTGGATGAACTTACTTAGAGTGAAGAGTGGAATGGAATCGGGTGCTTTTGAGTCTCCTTGGGTTGGAATCGAGTGAAGAAGAGGTGGAGAATGAAAATGGTGATTTTGCCCTAGCTGTTGTATGAAAAGGGAATGAAATCCCGTGTCTTTGTATTTTCATGAAGAATGGCCTCAACTCGAATTGTATATAATTAAAGGGACCAATTTGTAAAACCCTCAAAATACCCTCTTCACTCTCAGATGAGTCATGATGCTATGCCCGGTTGGACTGCCAACTCGGCCAGCCGGGATTCAGGCCGGGATTCAGCCGGGCATAGCATCATTTTTGTTACTTATGATCGCAGCTGTACTCTAACAGCAAATCCAATCTCAGTATGTTTTAAGCCGAAAAAACCATTTTTCATCCAAAATTTTCAGTTTCATCTCAGCCTAAAAAATTCAATTCCAACCTCAGCTTATCTTGAGCCCGAAAATTTGTGCATCTGAGAAACGCATGTGTGATTTTTTGTAGGTGTGTGGAAAACGTGTGTGATCTTATGTATGAGCGAAACATGTATTTGAACTATGGGTGCTTCTAAAGGCACCGGGCCAAAAGGCTGTTAGCATCCGAAAATTTTATTGACTCGGGTCAATAGTCATTGACCCGAGTTCTCTATAAGCACCAGTTTTTGATGTGAGTGACATTTACCTTCATTTGCTTCTTCCATCTTCTTCTTCCAAAATAAAAAGAATACCAATTCATTTTTTTTCCAAAACAAAAATCATGTGTGCTCATCTAGATAGTGTAAGTAAAAAAAATTTCATTTTTTCTTATTTACTTTCTAATCCTGTTAGTAAATACACAAAATTGAAAAGAATTGGTCCACTCTCTTCTTCCTTCTTCACCAAATTTCATCCACAAAATAAACTCATTTTCTCTCCTCTTCCTTCTCATGTTCATCTTCATCCCTTCTATATCCCCTTTGTAAATGTAGAAGATAGATTGCAAGATTCAGAAAGGTAGAGAGAGAGAGATGAGAATAAGGGGTTTTAGAGAGAGAAAGATGAAGAAAACCTTGCGAGAAGTGGCAGAGGAGCTGGTCATGGTCGAGTTCACGAGAAAGAGAGTGAGGATTGGGATGTTTTTCAAGCCCCGGATCAGCAGATCCGTTTTGCCCTCTTAGGTCCCGGATCAGCTGATCCGTTTGGTCCTCCTAGGTCCCGGATCAGCTGATCCGTTTGGTCCTCTTAAGTCCCGGATCAACTGATCTGTTTGGTCCTCTTAAGTCCCGGATCAACTGATCCCTTTGGTCCTCTTAAGGCTCGGACTGGTTCAGTCCGTCAGATAGATTTTGTTTGATTTTGTGATAAACGGATGGAGGTGTTAGGGTTAAGTTGGCTTTGACTGGTGCCTACATAGTTGAACGGTGCTAACAGAGAAATGAGCAGTTGAGCCTGATGCTAATAGAGATGGATGCTAACAGCCTTTTGGCTTGGTGCCTTTAGAAGCACCCTTGAACTATTTCTGAAACATGTACGGAGACAACCACGTTGGTGGGATGTATTTTAATTGTTAATCTATAGAGTTTAAAAAATATTTAAACTAATTAAAGTTTGTAAAAAAATTTAAAAAGAAAAAAAAAAGGAGAAGATCTAGCCGTTGAATTTGATCCAACAGTCATGTTGGGGAACTTCAGTCGACCCTAATCTTAGGGTCGACTAAAGTGGTCGGTTGGGACTCAACCCCAACCTACCGTGACTGGAGTGCCTGGCTGAGGCCAAAAATTTGAATTTTTTTGCATCAGCCAGGCCCCCATGGATTTGCTCTTATTCCATGTAATAACTATTGGTACAAGTAACATGGTGTAAATTGTCTCAAGGATAAAGATTAGTTGACTCGACGGATCTCTCTTTCATCTCTTCTTTTTATAGATTATTTTTTATTTTTATTTTGTTGATAAAACTGATTTTAAAAGTTCTTATCCAAACCGTAAATAAACGTGTTGTTAAAACAAATTTAAAAGTCCATATATTAAGCAGAACTTATTCACTTATCTTGAAATCTTCCCATATAATTTTTACCATTTTATCACCAAATTTTCTAGTTTCGATATACCCGAGAAATAACAATTAGGACTCGTGTGAATAATATCTATGATTATCAATCAGACTATTTTCTATATTTTTACTCCAAACACCCCCTTAGCTAACAAAAACATTTGTTTCCCTCAAGACAAAGACTAGAGTTTTAGGGGTTTATTTATTATTCTTATTCTTCCTCGCATTCAGATCTTATTTCGACAAAACTGATCTTCATTCAAGAACTTGATGTCATTCTCGTCATCGCCATCATCTTCTGTAGTAGCAACACTAGGTTTGGTAAGAAGATCTGCAAATCGAATTTGTATGTTTTTTTCCATCTGATCGGTGACTTAGTTCTTTCAAAGAAAGAAAGAAAAAGAGAAAAGGGTAATTGAGGGGTTATATAAGCTGGTTGTCTCTTCGACAATTTTTTTGTCAGAAAAAGCTAAAATAAAAACCTGCAACTTATTGTTTCACTGACAACAAATTTTTTTTCCTATCAAGGGGTTGTTTTTAGACCCCTTCTTTGTCACTTGGACAACTTTTTGGCCTGAAGAAAAAAAATATAAACTTGCAACTTGTTGTTTCTCCAACAAGGATTTATTTCCTGTTAAGGATTTGTTTTTTGAACCCATTCTCAAATTCTTATATTAATATATTTATACTGATATTCAAAAATATTTTATCGAGCTTTTGTAGACTTTTATTGGTATTGATGGATATGGTGGACATTTATTATTATTAATTACCTGCATAGTATGTCTATAGTGTCTTCCATATTTTGCACGACATCCTTTCTCCAAGATCTCTCCAAGTTTAAACGAAAATAAAAAAATAAATTAAAACACTGATGTCTAAGAAATCAAACAAAAAAAGATATTTGAGATCTTGAGTCCAAAAGGCTAGACAATTTTATTAATATTTGAAATGTTCTAAACTAACAAAGAAGGATAACCCTAGACATTTGGCTTTTTCTCCATGTTTACGGAGTTTGTCGGGATTTTATTCCTGCATATCAAATAGATCCGCCTCTTTGGGCCCTTCCTTTGGCTTTTTGAAATTGTGATTCGAGATGACATAGCAATCTCGGGTTAGGCTTTAGTTCCCCCTAAGGGTTCCTATCATGTTGATTCTTGGATTGGAAACTTCACCATTAGGTGTGAAATGGAGGCGATGACTCCAAAATCTTAGATGAAGCACCTTCCGCATATGACGTTGTAAGTCGTGAGTCGTTCGACTATGATGATATCCACTATGATTATGCGGTTTGCCCTTCCTTTTCCAATCGCCAAAGGCAATGTGATTATTCTGTACTTGAATATTTGACTCTCACCGAACCCTGCTAAGAATGCATGGTATGGTTTTAAAAAATTCAGGCTCACGCCTAGGTATTGAAAACAAACCCTGCTCATGACGTCGGCATAGCTGCCACTACCAACCATGATCCGACTTACACTCCAATTTTCTCTTGTCGCAGTGATCACTAGAGAATCATTGTGTGGGGTAATTATCACGAGTAAATCGTCATCTGTGAAGATAATTTGAGGAGTTTTGGCCCCAGGTTTTCTATATACGGGGGGGTGGTCCCCTACTTGAAGGAGATGTCTTTCGACCAAAGTGACAATGCGATCACCAAAGTCCAAACGATTTAAAGATCGTAATGTTTATTTAGAAACCAACTACGATTGCAGAATCACGGGGTGATTTGCGGCTAACTCCGTCTGGATCCTACATCGAGTTACACCAAAGAGTGTCAATTTGATCGGAAGATGTGACTATAGGGATGAGACATATAAGTACGGATTAGATTCGGAAATATGTCCAAAAGTCCAGACAAAAGCTAAGACAAAGATAATACAAAGGCCAGAAGTGAAAGAGTTTTGGGTGGCCGACCATAACATAATAAGAGTTACTATTATGGGGAAACCCCTAAGTTTGTTTCCATTATGGCAATCAGGAGTCCATATTAGGATTGGAGTCTTACTTCATGAATTCTATATAAGGGTCTTATGAGAACAAAAATTGAAGGTGGAAATTCTCAGAGAGATTTCCACCTTTACTACATCAAGTAAAGAAAGAATAGTTTCTTACTATCTATCTAATCTAAAGAAGGAGGTGTTCTTCGTCTAACCACCGTGAAGTTCTAGCTAACTTGAAGGTGGGAGATCAAGTTGATTGCACGGGTGTCTCAAGTAGAGGAGCTACAATTAGAGCTCTTGGTCTTCAAGAAATCAATCATATTAGTCCGTGGGATTTAGCGATTAAGGTAATTTATTAAACCTCTTAGTTCATATTTAGCTTATGCATGAGATCCTGAGGATACTAGTGTTAGACATTAGATGTCTGAGATTCCGCTTAGAAGAAGACACCATAATCCAAAAGTAGCTTCGTTCGCGTATCTGCGGCGAGCGTTTTTGGTATTTCCTCCTAATGTCGGGCCCCCGACGATGGATGTGGATGGTTCCAACTGTCTTAGGCTCTGAATCTTCTTTGGGTTCTTTCCCATTTAAGAATTGTTCTTTGCAATAGTGAAATGGGATTTGGTGTCTAGCCTTGACCCTACGCCCCTTTCCAAGAGGACTTCTTTACTTTGTATTCGGACATTTGAGCCTGGTATTCTTGCTTTACATATTTCTCTAGTTGTTCTTTCCTCACTAAATCCTCTATGAGGTTTCTGAGTTGCCTGCAATTCTCAGTTTTGTACCCATATTCTTTGTGAAAGGCGCACCATGCATTCATATCCCTTGGATCGAAGTCCTTCTTGTCTGGATTTGTGTTTGTCAATTGAATTTTGTTCTTTTGCACAAGGATTTACAATTTTCCCTTCTCTTACTGGTCAGATGGGTTTAAAATTATATTTCGGCCTGACTCTTTTATATGGGCCCTGCTCGTGGGCACGTCAATCTTCTTTTTCTCGACGGTTTCTTTTCCACTTGGAGTTAGGTGATTTCCTTCATCTTTTGGTATGTTTCCTCTGTTTTTACCACAAATTGCACTCTTTCGATAAAACCCTTTGAGGTAGGAGGCTCGTCTTTAGCCATCTCTCTGATTATGCTGTCTTGCCGCAGTCTATTTTTCAGGGCTATGCGAATGACTTCAGAGTTCTAGTGAGGTATTTGGACCATCTTGTGTCAGAACCTCTATCAGTAGCTTGCCAACGATTTCCCCTTTTCCTGTAAAACTTTTAACACGTCTTCTCCTGTTTTATCCATTATGTGATTGCCCTGGAAGGCAGTGCGAAAAAGCCGAGGCGAGTTCGTCGAATGATTTGATGGTTCCTGCCCCAAGGGAGTTGTACCATGAGATAACTGCCTTATCAAGACCATTGAGGATACCAACACCATACTGACCTGTCAGTGGTCGTTAGACTCATAACTGACACGTAGTCATGAATGAATATGGTTAGATCATTTGTGCCATTATAACTTTCTAAGTGATGACACTTAAAGTTCTTGGGTCGGGTGCCTTGAGTATTTCAGAATCAGTGGTGGAGGGACTATTGTTGTTATTGCTGGCGCGTCCTTTTGTTCGTGCCTCCTAGTGAGTTTGGGTACTTAACGCATGACCAGGTCGCTTAATACGAGATTGTACAGGTCCCCTGGTATTGCGGGGCTAGGTTCGACTTCCACTACTTCATTTTCAGTCGTTAGAGCAATTCCTTCTCGAGGGGTCTTTAACTTTCGTTATGGTCCTGCATTTTTTTCTTTCTCCCTTCGCTCTGCCTAAGTAACCGATCTATAACTTCTAAGTTGTTTTCGTTGTCACTGCGAGGCGTGAATGCACTAGCGAGAGTTGAAAATAAGTTCCATGAAAGGTATGGTTGTTGTCTGCTTTTCAGCCTTTTTAGCTCTTTTCAAGGACGATGCCTCTTTTCGAGCCTTCGAGAGGCTTGTTTGTAAAGCTTTTAAATTTTATCGATCTCGCAATTTTTCAGCTTTGAGGCTTTCAACCTCAGTAGCTAACTCTTCGGCTTTGAGGCGTTCAACCTCACTAGCTAAACCTTATTCCGAAGACATTACACCTTTCGAAAGTAATAAGATATGCTTCCGCAAGGAATTGAGTTGATATTTGGGTTACCAATTCAACCCTCTTTTCAGGGTCAATTTGCTGATGTTAAAATTTATCTTTCTAGAATCAGTCAGAATGTTGAGGTTGATGCATTGAATCTCGATCTACTCTTCGCGAACTAAGGGACGAAACTTAGAAGAGACTCGGAAACCTCTCTGACGCTCAAGACAGTCAGATTGTGCTTGCAGTTAAATAATTGAGTATAGAGTGACCTCGTGTTATGGAGTTGTGACTTACCTTTTATAGGCCTTTGTAGCTGACTGCATTGTGTGGCTGAGATCCACCTTATCCTATTAGATTTATTATTTCGTAGTCTGAAGATATCAGGATTCCTCTTTGAGATTATCTCATATTTTTTGTATTTAGAAGTTACCTTGTTCAAGGATACTTAGTGTTTATGATATATCGTGTTTTCGATCTTATAAAGTCGGTTGGGAACGTTTCATCCCGTAAAAATCTTGCAGCCCAAGATTAATGAATACTTAAGATCCTCAGTGGTTGGGATATTTGATAGGATTTCGAGATTAAGTCGGTAAAGTATTAATCATGCTTCTCCAGTCCCATATTTCGGGATTAGGTCGGTAAAGTATTAAACTATTAATCATGCTTCTACTGACCCCATATTTTGGGATTTAGGTCTCGACCCCACTTACTCGGACCCTATAGTCTTCTCTTAAATCCCATGGCAGACCTGATTGTACTTGATTCAAGGCAGGACTTAGGCGCCTAGGACGATCATAGCGACCCCCCAATTCTGGGCTTGAGTGGCAAACCTCTTTCGGATTCAACCTCCCTATTGATTTGATATGGGTAGACTCGTTGGACTTTTGGTCCTTTCTTGACTTACTGATCGTAGTCAATTGATGACCATGTTTTGAATCATCAATTTCAAATGTTATAAATCAATAGGTCGTGGCTTTGGGGCATCCTAAATAGTCTTCGGAGAAAAAAGACTCCGGTCAATTAGATTTGACATAAAGGAAACCATTTTTGAGTTTAAATATCGGCTTGTTTGTGCTTTTACTTTCTGTCTCTCTATCTCATTTTTATCTACTTTTCCCATTCTCTCTCATCCAATCTCTCTTTCTTTCTTCTTCTTTCTTATTTTCTTTCTCTCATTCTTTTATCCTACTTTCTTTCCTTGCTTCTCTTCTTTTATTTTGTTTTCTCTCTCTGCTTCTCCCCTGTTGTTTTCTCTTTCTCGCGCTCTCATTGTTTCGGTGAAGGGAAGGATTCTCTTAATTGGAATCCCCTTCGTCTAAAACGAAGGGGATTTCAAGGAGGATTTCCAACGAAACACTCGGACGAGGATTTTCCCCTTATGTTAGCATCTTGGCAACAACAATGTTGTTTTGCTACTGCTATAAAGACGAAGGGGTGTTCCTGTTCGCCTTCATCTGAGAAAAAGGAATATAGGAATAAGAAGAGAAAAGGAATAAGAAGAGAAAAAGAAAAGAGAAGGGAAGAGAGAGAGAGAGAGAGAGAGCGAGAAAAAATGAGAAAGAGAGAGATTAACATCTATATAACAAAACACAATGTTTTGTGCTGACTGGGACAAGCCGAAAGACAAATCCGGTCGTCCAATGCAATTTTGATACATTATTTACCTTCAGATCTATTACCCACCTTGATTTATTGACCCACTAAAACAAAAAAAGTGACTAAACCCTCTAATCTGGTCGGTTATCTCTCCTCACCCCTTATTCTCCACTTCTCCAGCGTTACAACATTGATGAAGAAATTGATGATCAGATGTTACAAATCGTGCGGAAATTGATTATGGTATCTTCCCGTATTATCTTCTGCTTCCCGCGTTTCATTTCTTCACCTCTTCAATCTTCAATCAAATTTCATTTCTTTTTTGGGTTTTCTGGTTTACGACCAAAGTGAAGCCTTCAATAGGGTTTCATCAAATTGATTATTATTTCAGGTTCAATCTTGGCAGGCGAGTTTCATTCTTCTTTCATTTCTTCTTTGATTTAGGGTTAGTTTCATGAAATTGATTAGGATTTTGTTTTATCATGGCAGAAAAATGATTTCAGGTTCAGGGGTTTAGGGTTTCTCACACAACCACAGGACTCTGGAAGCTGGAGAACAACATAATCCAAGGTTCGTTTTTGTAGTTATCTTCTTGGGTTTTCACATGAAATTGATTAGGATTTTGTTTTATCATGGCAGAAAAATGATTTCAGGTTCAGGGGTTTAGGGTTTCTCACACAACCACAAGACTCTGGAAGCTGGAGAACAACATAATCCAAGGTTCGTTTTTGTAGTTATCTTCTTGGTTTTTCACATGAAATTGATTAGGATTTTGTTTTATCATGGCAGAAAAATGATTTCAGGTTCAGGGGTTTAGGATTTCTCACACAACCACAGGACTCTGGAAGCTGGAGAACAACATAATCCAAGGTTCGTTTTTGTAGTTATCTTCTTGGTTTTTCACATGAAATTGATTAGGATTTTGTTTTATCATGGCAGAAAAATGATTTCAGGTTCAGGGGTTTAGGGTTTCTCACACAACCACAGGACTCTGGAAGCTGGAGAACAACATAATCCAAGGTTCGTTTTTGTAGTTATCTTCTTGGTTTTTCACATCTGGTTTACGACTAAAGAGAAGCCTTCAATCTCAATATAGAGGTTTAGGGATCATGGTTTTTAATTGTTTTTAATGCATCATGGCAGAAGAATTCATGAATCTCGGCATTGTTCATCAAGGCGATACACCTCATAACTTGACTGAGTGACTTTGAATACTTAGGTTACAAGACAGAGGGCTTCTCAGGTTCGGGTGTCTCCGTTTGTGTAAGTGATTGACATTGTTCATTCACATTAGTATAACACTCCTACTCGCTTCACTATTTTATTCGTAAAAGCAGTTGACAATTATTCTTTTCATGAATAGGTTAAAGATGTTCTCTTGGAACCTTCGGAAAACACAGGATGCCATGTTCTTTATTAAAACCGGTAATGACATGTGGGCCAAAACAACGAGGAGCAGTTCAGACAAGAGACAACTATGCAAGAACTTGCAGCAAAAGGCCTTGTTGCGAAGGTATGCCCTAGCACTCAAGAATGCTTCACCAATCAGACTTTCAATTCGAAAGTTATAGCTCGTTTGCTTTGTGATCTAAAAAGACGTTTCCAGAAAACTAATCTGCGCCTAGACAATTCTTTTTTTCTGTTACCTTATTTATAAAATCATGTACCCGTTTGCTTTCTGATCTAAAATGACGTTTTCAGAAAACTAATCTGCACCTAGACAATTCTTTTTTTTCTGTCACCGTATTTATAAAATCGTGTATATATATCCCGTTTGCTATGTGATCTAAAAAGACGTTTTCAGAAAACTAATCTGCGCTTAGCCAATTCTTTTTTCTGTTACCGTATTTATAAAATCGTGTATATATTTCCATAGAGAATATTGGGAAAATTGTATTATTATTTTAATCTCGAATTGTCAGATTAGATGTATGCAGATACTATACATTTGTAAAAACATGTCACAGGAAACGCCCCCTTTGCATCTGCGAAAAGTAATATTATTGTGTATAAGAAAGTGAATGCCTTAAAATGCTACTTAACTTATAACGTTTTTATTGTACATCCTTCCACCGCCCATAATGAAAACAGATTTCGGCAAAGTACTTGCAAGCCAAAGGCCAACGGTTAGCAAATCTGATCTCGATGTGCACGAGAGATTTACAAAGGAGTTTGGAGAGGAAGGTTGATAAAATTCCAATACAAAATCAAGATTCAAGCGATTTCAATATAAGGTAATTTTATGTACTTTAAACTATCATTGTTGGAAGGGATGAATTATACCACATATCTTTGTTGCTTGTTCGAAGATATCAAATTTGTACTGTTTGTATTAGGATTTTATACTTCTCTATGAAGCATGTTTTCTTTCTATAATCCATGGAAGCGAAATTTAAAACTATTTTATCTTGTGTTATTGCTCAGAATGATGATATGTAACATGGTTTTTCTTCGTATTTTCATCGTTCTCACATTTTGCTCCGACTTAGATTTTGATTTATTTCTTCATGTACTACCCATGAAAATTTGTTGTCATAACCCTCACTGTGGCACTCTTCATATTTTAAGTCAAATTGTAAGTGTAAATTTAAGTTTTCAAAGGTATTTGAATCAGTATAAGAACACTATTTTTTATATGTTATCCTTTCCAGTAGTGGTATTATTGATGACTTCATCCCTAATATAAAGTAAAGTGAATGTGTATGTGGTCACAGTGGTTACTCACATTTGGATCAATGCTTACCCATATTTTGCTTACATGGACGATCCAACTAAAATACCTTTAGACTATTTTCTGTTTAACCCTAATTCAGGAATGGTTGATCCATACACAAAGTTACACTATGATAATATGCTTTATGCACAGGTTGATGCAGTTATATATGCTATTGCTAGAATGGGTTGTATAGGTTTGGAAGTTAGGGTTTTTGAGACTGGGTGGCCCTCAAAAGGAGATACAAATGAAGTTGGTGCAACCATACAAACTGCACAGGTTTATAATAGAAACTTGTTGAGAAGGCAGATGGCAAATGAAGGAACTCCTTTGAGACCTAATCAGAGGCTTGAAATTTATTTGTTTGCTTTATTTAATGAAAACATGAAGCCGGGACCGACTTCGGAAAGAAACTATGGTCTTTATGAGCCAGACGGCACCATGACTTACAATGTTGGTTTTTCTTCGTTCTCGACTACATCAGCTTCTTCTGCAACTACGTCTGTCTCTTCAACTACCTCTGCTTCAATTTCCTTGCCTTCTACTCTAACTCGGGTAATTAACTTTCAGTGTTGATGCTTTGCCCGACCAAAATCCCGGCCGGGCATTTCACCATTTTCCATTAACTTTTATTGTTTTATCTTACTTGATTTCTCATCTGTGTTAGTATGCTTACAGGTAGCAAGAGAGGGGCAGCAAAGTTTGGGATCTTGGATATCTTTACTAATGGCCGTCCAAATAATTTTAATACGAAAACCAGTATAGGAATACAATTATTTCTTGAGGTATAATTTATGCCGAGTAGTAATGTTTTTCTGGGAATATGTCTTTATGAACTCATAAAGGTTTCTGCCCTTATCATTGAGGTTCATATACAAATAACACTTGAGAGAGTTAAAAGTGAGAGACTAAATGACATTTTAAGTAGTCCTAACATTTATATACGAAGTCCTTGTAGGTAAGCTCGGTTTGTTATTCTATGATTCAATTATGAGATGAACGGTACAATTAATAGAGGAACAAAAATTATATGGTGGCTTTAGTTAGTGCATTGTCATTCATTTTACAAAGAACATGCCTGTGCCCCACGGGCACGGGTTATACCTAGTTTGATTAATAAAACGTAACCATGGTTCATTTATGATCCTTTTAGATTTTGTGTTGCCCAAATTTTGAAGGAACTCAAAAATATTTATGTCAATGCCCATGTGACCATTTTTTTTTTTGCTTGAATCATGTACAATGTTTTCAGCACTATAATTCCACAAACTGACAACAATAATACAATAACTTTTAATTTTTTTGTTTGTTGAATTATAATAACTTTTAATTGCTCAGTCAACTTAAATCAAACCCCACAAAATTCTAAATAAAATTTAATGGAAATTTGAAGTTCACATAAAATTATTTCTTTTAAATAATTTTATAATTTATGTATGTTTAGGTTAGTAACATAACTTTTAGACCTTCCTTTCACTCTATTTTCATTGTGTAGTTTGAACAGAGATGTATTAAACTATATTAATGATAGTGGAGAATGGAATATTTAATATTTAAACCAATACACATGACTTAACAAGGGGCGTATAATAACGATATTATTTACAAGTATTTACAGGTAGAGAGTAGCATGTTCTATTTTCTTTTATCAATTGGCAGTTTATTAGCTCCATTTAATGCTATGTAATTCAACTGATATTTGTTGTGTGATGGTGGGATATAATTTACAACATACCAAACTATTGGAAAATATTTAAGGTAACGTTAATACATTGTTCCTGGATGTAAGTATTGAGCACTTCTTCATTATTTATTTAGATAAAAAAGAAAAGAGTCAACAAAATCTCAGCAATAAAATATTACCATTTGGCCATGTTATTGCAATTGTCAATCACTCAATCGTTTGAAAGGAAACCCTAATCTTAAGCAACTGGAATTAATCAACTGGGAGAAAATTCAAGATCCAAAATTGCACAACAATCCACAAACCTGTCCCTAATAAGAAATTAGTATGCGTCACATAGTTTACAGTAATCAGCTCAAAACATCTATTGAACAAAAAAAATCTCAAAGAAAAACTCAAAACATGGAGTTCAAGACAAAAAAATTCAGATTCAGAGAGGGTTAAAAGTTGGATTACAGGAGGAGACAATGTAACTTTTTTTTTTGTTAAACTGACAATGTAACATTTTGAGGGATAAAACTACATAAACTAGGCCCCTAACATGACATTCGTTTTATGTTTGGTGCACATTCGATGTACGTGTGAGTTATGCCTCAAGCACACAAATCATATCAGACGAATAACATCAAATTATGTAAGAAATATTTCAAAACATACTCGGTACGATATTATGTTTGTGCAAAATACCAAATGACGTAAATGATGTCTGAATGCAATGAGAATACGGAAAATATTACGTTTTACACTATACTTATATAAGAGGGGAAATATGTCGCGTGCAACTTTTCATGCAGTAGAATATACAACATTTTTCACGAAGCACGTGTTCGCTGATGACACTTTTTGGGTAAGTCAAACCTGATTTTTTTGACCTGCTCTATTTTTCTTTGTCGCGCTTTGGGTTATGAAAAAGAGCCTTCAAGGCATAAAGACTTTGGTCGACAATATTACACCTACATGACATCATTATTTGGGAAATGCTAAGTGTACAAAGAATCTTTGACAAGATTCTTGATACGATGAGTCACACGGGTAAAAGAACGGTCCAGATCAAAGTCAAAATTTGAAACACTTTGAATTTCTTTTGTCTTTTAGTGAGAATGACTCATCATGTCAAGGATTTTGTACATGTAGCATTCCCGTCGGTCCAAATTTTTGTTTTTTGTCCTCTAATCTTCATCTCCACGCGTCTTTCTCTTCTGCTGTTTCCTGTCTATCTTTCACTGTCTCTCATTGTTTAGTTCAGGGGTAGGGTCGAGTATTTGTTTAACAAGAAATTGGACCGAAGGCGCGGTTTAATTTCTTTTTATGTTAAAAAAACAAAATATATTTTGTTTGGTTAAAAGTATAAAAGTAGTATTTTGTTTAGTTAAAAATTCGAATGTTTGTATTTTTTTTGTTTAAAAATCCAATATTTTTTGCAATCTTCTTGCAAATTGTTTTAAAATTGTTGTAAAACAGTTGCAAGTGGTTTAAAAAACTCTTGCAAGTTGTCTACAAAATTTCTCATCAAAAAAAAAAAAAAAAAGTTGTCTACAAAATTAATTACTCACTAAACCAAAATAATTTAGTGGAATTTTGACTAAATTTTCTTGTCTTTAATTTAGAATAATTATCATCATAAATCCCATCCATGAAAATTAGGACACCTACCCATGAAGAGCCTTTCATTGCAAGAACGGTTGACTTGAAGGGAGAGGGAGACATGGATTTAATTAACTAGTGGTGCTTATTAATTAAGGAATCTTACTGTAATTAATTATTATTTTAAAATGCACAGAGAGAAAAATTGGTAATTTAGAGAGAGAAACCAAGTGCCATAGCCCATAGGCCCATAGTGTGTATATAAACAGCTTTACCTAACGTTTGTAAAACATAACAAAATAGAGTGAGTTTAGAGAGAGAGAGAGAGAGAGAGAGAGAGAGAGAGAGAGAGAGATTGTGAGGTTAAAATTTCAGAGTGATTGATCTTCATCTTCTTCCCTCAGCGCCCCCACCCCCCAATCTAATAATCCCGCTTCTTTGTATCCCTTTCTGTCATCATCTATCTGTTTTTTAAAGATTTGATTTTGGGTTTGGTTTTTAAAAGTGTTTTAGAAATTCAAACTTGGAAGCTTTTATTTTTGAAAGAAAGCTAGGTGATTATCAGAATAGAGATCCAGTATCTTTAAATTGTTAAATTTTTATCTTGTATCTTAACTTAATAGATCAACTTAAGAGAGATTTATTTTTCTATCTCTCAAGTTGGATTTTTTAGTTAAAACTTTTTCTTTAATTTGTAGATCTCATCTTGAATTACATATATCTTTTTTATTTTATTTTATTTACTTTCTTCTCTCTCTAAAAACTTCAACCTGTTCTTTGATTTTGGTAAGAATCAGGTTGGTTTTAGAGAAATTTTTAATTTAGATCTTTTTATTTGTACTTAATTAATTCTCTCTGTTCTTCTTTTGTGATAATTTAATGGCAGCAGCTATTGATATTTACAGTAGTAGTAGTAGTAGTAATTGTAGCAGATCAGATCCTTTCAGAGGAGAACTTATGAAAGCACTGGAACCTTTTATTAAAGGTGCTTCTTCATCAACTCCCTCTACTGTTTACCCTTCAAACCCTTCTCCACTTTCTCTTTCTTCTTCTTCAAACCCTTCTCCATTTTCTCTCTCTTCTTCTTCTTCTTCTTCTTCTTCTCTAAACCCATCTTCACTTTCTTTATCTTCTTCTTCTTGTCCCCCTTCTCTGCAAATTTCTTCACAACCTAACTTTTATAACCAAGATTTTTGCTCAACATCAACAACCCAGATGTTTTATCCAGGGTTTTTGAATTCTTATGATCCAAGTTTGGATCTTGAGCAATCTAATGGTTTAGTTGGGTTAAATCAACTTACCCAAGTTCAGGTAGATCAGATTCAAAACCAAATCCTTCTTCAAAACCAACATCAACAACAAATAGCAAACTTGGTTGCCTTGTCTGGAACTGGTTCAATTCAGAACCAGTACCCATGGAACCAAAACCATCAAACCCTAATTAATCATCACCAACAACAACAACAAAATCAGAGATCCTGTAGTAATTACCTAAGCCCTAAATCTATCCCCATGAAGCAAACGGGTTCTTCAATTCAAAAACCCACAAAGCTTTATAGAGGGGTAAGACAAAGGCATTGGGGAAAATGGGTAGCTGAGATCCGTTTACCTAAGAACCGTACCCGGTTATGGCTTGGCACTTTTGATACTGCTGAAGATGCAGCTTTAGCTTATGATAGAGCTGCTTATAAGCTCAGAGGTGATTTTGCTAGGTTAAATTTCCCAAATCTGCGACACCAAATTTCAAATGTTGGATCAGATAATGAAATTGGATCTAGTAAAAAACCCACTTTAAATTCACTTGTTGATTCAAAGCTTCAAGCAATTTGTCAAAGTTTAGCTCAAAAGAAACAGGAGAAATTACAGAAACCCTCTGTCAAAAATGGGGTTTCTAAAGTGGGTTCTTCATCAAAATTGCCATTAAAGCCGGTTACGGAAGAAATGGGTTTTCAGGGTTCTTCTTCATCATTAACATCTGAGGAGGAAAAGATTTGTTCAAAGGTTGATAATTTATCATCATCATCACCATCATCATCACTGTTGTTTTTGGAAAGTGATGGATCTGCAGGTTCTTCTTCACCTGAATCTGAAATCAAGTTTCCTGATTTTACAGAACCTTCATGGGACGAATCAGTTAACTTTGGATTGAAGAAATACCCATCTTGGGATTTTGATTGGGAAGCAATTCTTTCTTAGTTTTTTTTTTTGTAATCAATATTCTCAATTGGTTTACTGCAATGAGTTTTTGACATTTGCAGAGACAACCTTTGAGTTTAAATTAGGGTTAAATTAAAAGTTGTAATTTTTTCCTTTGTTAGTGACAATATTATATTATATATATATGTAAAAGAGAAATCTTTTTCTCTTCTCTTCCTTTGATCGGCTTGTTTTTATTCTTGCTTTGATCAGGTAGAGAGAGAAATAATATGTAATATTTCATTGTAATTGTAGTTTATAGATTGATGTAGTAAAAGTTGTATTTCTTTTGAATATTAATCAAGTTTTTTTTTATTATGTAAGTTTTCTTCCATTTCTTTATTATGAGCAACTTGATTAAAAATAGTAGATGAGAGAGAAGTGATGACTAGTTAACGGTGTTATAACGGAATCTGAAAAAAGGGGCATTCTGAGTATTTTTGATAAAGTAGGGGGCTAGGCAGGAAACCGGTCACAAAGTTGGGGGCTATTAGGGAAATAACCCTTCTAATAACAGTAAACATTATCTTCGTTCATCTTCAAAACGGAAACTAATTTATTGATCTTCCTAAAATCGAAACCTATATTCAATCTCGTTTTTCATCACAGAAGCATGGGATCTCATTCTAATCTAATACACCAACTGCAATCTCTATTTCTATTTCTTCAGTTCGTACTCTTATATACGATCAAAAGTTGCATCTCATCTTAAGGTAATAAGCTAAATCTTTCTATTAACTGTTTTTCATCATCATCTTTAAAGATATTTCCGATTTTCATTAAAAATAGTTTTCATCTCTGTATCATCTTTTAAAAAATTCATCCTTATTCATTATTTTCTCCCTCTAAGATCTTCATTACCGGTTTATGATCTTAATGTTTAATCCTTGTATACTAATTCATTATATTCGATTATATTATGTTTGTATCCAATTATCATTTCATTTTTCATTAGATTTAAGTTAACGATGTTGATTTTCTGATATTCCTTCATATCAGATCTCTGTATACGTACCATTTATGAATCAGATATTATTCTGTACGGTTTTTCATAACAGAATGTACACTATCTGTAATTTATAGTAAATTTTGCATATTTTCCAGTACATGACTCATATATCTTCCGTACAAATTTTTTATAACAGATTGTAAACAATGTGTATTTTGTGAACAATTATATGTGCTTTAACACTAATATCAAAAACATCGTGTAATTGTTTTAACATTATATATAATTTATGAAAAATTACGCATACTATTTTCACAAACAGGGGCCATGTTATTCAGACTAAAGATCTGTTAGTCTCCAAAACCTGATGAAGTTTGACAAACATTATACATAATTTATGAAACTTTACATGTCGTTTATAGTACATTATATGTTTTGTTGATTAATGTATGTGTATTTCTGTGAGTAGATTTAATTTTACAGATGGAATTTCCTATAGAATCATCAAATCTAAGTAAGATTACGAAACTAAAATCTGATGGTTGGGATTAAATATTTACTGAAACTGGTCAGTTGTTTCCTGCTGGTGCAAAAGTATTTCGATATGCTCTTCGACAATATAGTATAAACACAGGGCATGATTTCAATTTCATAAAAGATGATTAAGTTTCCATCAGAGAAGATTCTGTTTGTTTGTTGAATGCCTCAGATAGTTGAGAAGATACTGCAGCGTACCTGTGTAAAAACATTAATTTCTGCTATAAACAATGTGAAATATTGGATAAATTACGTTATATACATGACAAATGATGGTTTCCTCGTAATAAATAACACATAATTTACGAACTTATTTCATAATCTGTATTTGATGTGTGGTTATGTATGAGTAAAAACAAAAATAAATGATGCTATAATGTTCGTAGATTGTACATAATTTATGAACATGTTTCATAATTTGTAAGGGATGTTTGGTTATGTATAAGTAAAAACGAAAATTGAATGAAAGAAAATGATATATACGTTATGTATATTAACCCCCCAAATCACGCTAAATTGATCACAGAGAAATATACTCTTTCCAAATCTGAAAGTTAAGTGAGAGAAAGTGATATATACGTTTTGTATATTAACCCCCAAATCACGCTAAATTGATCCCAGAAAATATACTCTTTCCAAATCTGAAAGTTAAGTGAGAGAAAATTGATTTGGTTTCCAAATCTGTAAAGAGAGAAAATTGATTTGAAAATATATGTTATTTCTTATTTAATCCCCCGAATCACGCAAATTGATTTCGTTTCCAAAAAAGATTCGACGAGAGAGAAAATCGATGATTTTGTTTCCTTTTTAAAACTAAAAATCACGGTACAAAATGCCGTTTAAAATTTCGTCTGGCCCCACATTAAAAAATTCACGGGAATTCCGTTTGGGACAGGGATGCTATATTGTTTAATATACTAAGGATTTTTGGTCTAAAGTGCAAAAGGACTAAAAACCTATTTTTGGGAAGATTGGACCCTAAACCCTTTTTCAACG
Source organism: Eschscholzia californica (assembly GCF_041429995.1). NCBI lineage: Eukaryota > Viridiplantae > Streptophyta > Magnoliopsida > Ranunculales > Papaveraceae > Eschscholzia > Eschscholzia californica. The sequence continues at coordinate 44,619,494 of NW_028238198.1, forward strand.
TTATTTTGGGCCTTATACCCATGGACTCATGGATTAACTTTGACAAACTTTATCATTCAAAAAGTAATGAGATCTAAACTTTAATGTTAGTTAACTCAAGTAAAAAAATGCACCAAACACGAATTTTTAAGAACTTTTATGTCTCCAACACTAATTTCTTAAATTAAAACACTAGTTATTTACATTGACCCCTTTGGTCACCTTAAATCCAACTACCAACATTAAAAAACCACTAGTTTCTCGACCTTTGTATCTAGTAAATGCGAGATTTAAAACAATGGTTTGAAACATTACGAGGCGTACACAAGACATGTTGGATTACACGGGGTGTGATGTGTTGGCCTTTATAGCTAATAATATGTATGGGTCTTTATTGCGAGCTTAAAAGACGGGTCTTTCAGATAGGTAAAGGTTTTCTGATGCAGCTGACAAAATAACATTAAAATTTTATGCTAAGTGGGGCAGTGACAAGTTAGGGATTAGATGACCCAGAGGAAGATTTTCTATTTTTAGTAGTTTCCGAATTCTATATTTTCTTAGTTTTAGTAGTTTCAGAATATTAGTTGCTTTAGAGAAGATTTCTTAGTTCTTAGCAGTTTCCCAATTCTGGTTGTTTTCTTAGTTTTTAGTAGTTTCTAGATTTTAGATATTTTAGAGTTTTAGTATTTTAAGACTTCTATTACTTTAGGGTTTCAAGCCTATAAATAGGCCTTTTATGTTCATTGTTAAGGGAGCTTTGTTTATTGAATAAAATTTCGTTTGATCTAATCAATCATAAAGGAGCGATCTCTATACTTTTAATCTCTTGCCTACTACGCGTTGCATCAGTTGGTAGCAGAGCTTGCGTCGATCTTTAACAATGTTACCGAGAAGACAACCTGCTAGGGGTAGGGAGGACCCCATGGATATTGTTAATGAAAGAGCTGAAGCTATAAATCAACGATTAGACGGTGTAATCTTCCACCTAGAGGTCAATGGTTCAAGGCACACGCTGAACAATTAAAAAAAAAAACGATTAGACGGTGTTGACGAATCGCGACAACAGGTGACTCGAATGATGAAAGAATTAACGCATCGGTTAGATGCCTACATTGTTCATCAAAGGAAACTGACTTCACCAAATCGTCACTCGGTAAGGGATAGGGCTGGGAAAACGGTCCGGAACCCCGCGATCCGGCCCGAACCGTGAGAGACCGATGACCGAAGCCAACCCGAGCCGGGCTTACCTGGCCCGATGGCTCGGGTTTATAGGGACGGGATTCGGACAGGCTCTCAAATCCGAGTCCCGGCCCGAAAAGCCCGTCCGAGTCCGAGCCCGATAGTGTCCGCCCGCTACCCGAGCCCGATTGAAAAATTACCCCGGCAACCCTACGTCCCCGATCCGCGTGAATTGTTTAGATCCAACGGTTGAGAGACCTCAACCGTTGGATCTAAACAACTTGGAGCCCTTATTCTCTTATAAATAACCTCCCCCAAAAACTAAAACCCTAAATCTAACCTAATATGCCTCTCTCTCTGCGTCTCTCTCTCTCTGCCTCCCTCTCTTTCTGCCTCCCTCTCTCCGCAGTCTCTCTCTCTCTGCTTCCCTCTCTCTTTGCGGTTGCATCTTACATTCTCTCGGGGTGCTCAAGAGTATTCAATCAACATTTTCCTTGAATATTCATGGCTGATAATCTGGGTCATTAACTATAAAAATTTGGCGAGATTTATGATGCTTGGGTTTATCTTAGCTTCTTAGGAATATTCATAACAGAGCTACAAAAGAACTATACAATGATTGCATCAAACAGTTATTAGTTACTAGGTGATTTCACTTGAGCAAACTTATTCATAACAGAGATTTATAATGCTTTTAGCACTGACCCCAAACTTTTCAACTTATTCCTTAGGTGATTTGTGACTAGGCTTCACTTGAGCAAACTTATTCATTGATGGTTTATCTTAGCCTCTTAGGAATATTCATAACAGAGATTTATAATGCTTTTAGCACTGACCCCAAACTTTTAAACTTATTCCTTAGGTGATTTGTTACTAGGCTTCACTTGAGCAAACTTATTCATTGATAGTTTAATTATATTTTTTTAATAAAAATAACCCGAGCCCGCCCGGCCCGAGCCCGAGCCCGTTGGAACCCGCTCGGGCAGCCGGGCTCGGACGGGCTACGGACACTTAGATGGCGTGTTTCGTCCGGCCCGATCCGCCCGACTTCCTACCTCGGGCTCGGCTTATCCGAGCCCGATCCGCCCGAGCCCGGCACTTTGAAGCCCGAGCCCGGCACTTTGAAGCCCGAGCCCGTCCGATTCCCACCCCTAGTAAGGGATGATGAATCTACTGAAGATGATTTTGATAATCCTTTTGCTAGGTAAGTTCGGTGAAGAAGGAACAAAACCAATCATGGTTCTCAGAGATGGGAAACGGGATTGAGGATTGATATCTCGAAATTCAGAGGGCGTGATCAACCTAAAGAATTCCTCGAGTGGCTAACTGTGGTTGACGATATTCTAGAGTTTAAGGGGATACCTCAGGATAAACAGGTTTTTCTTGTGGCTACTAGACTTCGTGACAAGGATGCTGCATGGTGGCAGTAACACAAGTTAATGCGGTCCAGAACAGGGAATCAAAGATAACTTCGTGGGAGAAGATGAAGAAATATATGCATGCAAATTTTCTTCCAAATAACTACACCAATTTAATGTATCAAAAATCACAGCAAGTGCAGCAAAGAAAGAACACTTATAGTTTTCAATTCGACAAGAAGAAAATTGTGTTGCTACCTAGTAAAAGATTTCTCCTACAACTAACAAAGCTGACACTTCAAATTTGTTATCTTATGGGTTGTTCATTGAGTAGGTTGAACAAACTGATGTTGAATATTTGATGATTGGTAAGGAAAGTAGTATTGTGGACGAGGTGATTCCATTTTCTGTTTCCCCAACATTGAAAGAGATCACAAATGTTTTGCCTACAGATCTGTCTGACGGTTTACCACCGATAAAAGATGTCCAACATCAAATAAATCAATATCCTAGTGGGACTTTACCGAATATAGGTCATTATAGGGTGGGTCTAGAGGAACACGTGGAGTATGATGAGGGCCAATATGTTCAGGTCGTTTTAACCAAAGATAGATTCTGGTGGGCGAATATAACAAGTTATCAGCAACGAATATCAGACCGCTAGATATACCTGAAAAAATTAATCCGAATGCTTATCGTTTGAAATTTCCAAGTCATATGCACTCCTCAGATGTTTTTAATGTCAAAGACTTATTAACATATTCTAGAGATGATTCAGACGAGGACGATTCAAATTCGAGGTCGAATTCTGTCCAACCCGAGGAGGATGATGCAGCTGGCAAAATAACATTAGAATTTTATCCTAAGTGGGTACCTGACAAGTCAGGGATTGGATGACCTAGATGAAGATTTTTTATTTTTTGTAGTTTCTGAATTCTATATTTTCTTAGTTTTAGTAGTTTTAGAATATTAGTTGCTTTAGAGAAGATTTCTTAGTTTTTAGCAGTTTCCCAATTTTGGTTGTTTTCTTAGTTTTTAGTAGTTTCTAGATTGTAGATATTTTAGAGTTTTAGTATCTTCCAATTTTGGTTGTTTTCTTAGTTTTTAGTAGTTTCTAGATTGTAGATATTTTAGAGTTTTAGTATCTTTAGACTTCTATTATTTTAGGGTTTCAAGCTTATAAATAGGCCTTTTATGTTCATTGTTAAGGGAGCTTAGTTTATTGAATAAAACTTCGTTTGATTTAATCAAGGGATATTTAGCGTTTGGGTCAAGGATAAGTACCGGCATTAGTGTTTAGGTCACAAGTTTGTCCGTTATAGCCTTTGGGTCACGGACTAACAGTTGACCGCGTTGACCGTCTACGAAAACTAACTACCGTTTTAATTCAAAAACGCTAACGGCGTCACGCTGACGAGTTAACGGTCGTCTGCTGACGTCATGTGACCGTTTTTTGAAATTGATCTGGATCGTCCAAATGAACGATCCAGATTACTCACAAATGATACCGTTTTTTCCCAAATCTTTTAAATACTCTTCTTCCCTCTTATTCATACCTCAATCTCATCATCTAATTTGAACAAGTAAATTGTGTTTTTTTTTCTTCAAGTTAGGAGTCTGCTAACATCAACATCAACATCAATTGGAGTTAAGAGAGAAATAACAAATATGGAATCAAAGAAGCAATTGGTAAGTTTTATTTTTTCTGCCATTTTTGACCCAAATACTAACATTATGCACAAACAGATGTACCAATGCCTAATTTATACTTAATTTTCAGATATGTCAATTGTGTGATCAAGCTTCACATTCTGCAATTTCCTGTTGTTGGATGTACTCTAAGTGCTCCAAGAGAGGATGCCCTGGTATTAGAATGCTATTGCAATTTGAAGGAACACTTGTTAAGGGAAAAAAATACCTAAAATGTCAATTTCCTTCATGTGATGGATTCCAATGGTTAGATGAAGCTCTTGCAAATGCAAATGGGTCATCTTCATTCTCAAAATGCTACTATTGTGGTGATGATGATCATAAAGCAAGAGACTGCCCATGGGATGGATGCCCATGTCCTAAACAACAATGCAAGGGTATAATGCATATAGGGATATCACATTCACATGAAAATGAAGGGAAAAAGTTTGTGAGATGTGAAAAGTGTGAAAAGTTTGAGTGGTTGGCAGATGCAATTGCCAAACATGAGGCAACCACCAAGCAACAATCCTTGTTGAGAGGGAAAGGCATGCAAACACCAAGTCTACATATGGATGAATTATGTGAGGAATTTATGAACAAGTCAAAGATGCCCAAGTGCTGCTACTGTAACTCATTTGAACATCATGGAAGTAATTGTCATATTTTGCTTACTAGATGTGTTAGAAATTCATGTAATGCAGAAATGAAACTAGGAACTAGTGGCAGAGCTCATAGCTATGGAAAGAAGTTTTTTTCATGCACTAAACCATCATGCTCTGGATTTATGTGGCTTGAAGATGTATTGAAAAATCAAAACAAATGAATATGTTATGAACTACAATATGAAAATGCATTCAAAAGTTCTAACATCAATATTACTTCAAAAGTTATAACATTAGTATCAAAATGCATTCAAAAGTTATAACATCAACATCCAATCTCTCATACTAACATGAAAGAAACCATTGTGACCATAGTAACATAACATCCCATTTAGTCAAGAAACCATCAAGAAACCATTAAGAAACCATTAACTACACAAAATACTTAGTCAAGTTTTGGAGTACATACCCATTTAGTCATCAATGACAAATGTCTTCCCATTCAGAGCAGGATTGCTTCTGAAACCAATTCTTCCACTTCTGCGCACAGGAGCCAACTTTTGCTTTTTGTTTTGATTCCCTTGTGATATCTGTGACTGTTGTGTGATCTGAGAGTCTTGAGTTGTCTGGGTGAAGGTTTGAGATGGTTCAACTGACTCAATAGTATTACCTCTACCAACTGATCCACTGCCCCTACTCAAACCAACTGAACCAACTCCCCTTCCTCTAACCACTCCCCTCCCTTGAACCACTCCACTTCCTCTACTCAATCCAACTGAACCACTGCCCCTACCCATCTCAACTGGACCACTGCCCCTACCAATCCCAACTGAACCAACTCCTCTACTCAAACCTCTGCCACTGCCCCTACCAATCCCATCTGAACCAACTCCTCTAGTCAAACCTCTGCCACTGCCCCTACTCAAACCTATACCACTGCCCCTTCCTCTACCACTAGATTCACCATTAACTTGTCTAGTCTGATTCCTTATATGTGGGCCTTCATATGGACCAGTTCCAGCAGCTGAAACTGTATTAGCTGGTGCACCTTTGCAAGTACTCCTGTTGTGACCATATTCTTTACACTTCCCACACATTTTCCTATCTCTTACAACTCCATTTTGCTCATCTCTCTCTCTTCTTCTCTGAGTTCTTGGTCTTCCTGCTGGTCTTACAAGGGGTGGTGGCTTCACATTGTATGTTGGCTACACAAGTAACCTTAAAGTGAGTCCACAATAGAGTAAGAGTTATAACATAAGATAAGATGCAAATGATTACCTCTCCCCATTCTGATGTATGGTTTAATGGTTCAATGTGATCCTGGTAGGTTCTCCTGTATGCACTCACTGTGTGTGATTGATCCACATACCTGTCAAAACAAGAAACAACATATTAAGAACAACCACTAAGTCCATATAACATATGTAACAATGATATTATAAATTCAAACTTACTTCATAACATTAGAAAGACCATAATTTGGAAGAATCACTGCAATAGCATGAACACATGGGATTCCAGACACTTGCCAAGCACAACAAGTACATGTCATTTCTTGCAGGTCAACCTTCCATGACATCTCCTTGTAATCATCAACTTTCCATTTTGTCTCTGTGGATGGCTCAGTCTGATACAAGTGGTAATTCTTCTTGTGAGCATTTATAACCTTCTTCACTCTAGGAACCATATCATTCACATCCCACTGCCTCCCCTTCATTTTCCTCTCATAAAACAATCTCATAACCATACACTGAAATGCATCCACAAACTTACATATTGGTTTAGCTCTTGACTCAAGAATCCAAGAGTTGAAAGACTCTGAGAAGTTGTTAGTAATGTGATCACATTTTGATGTTGTATCAAAATGTGATCTTGCCCATTGAGATGGGTGTTCTCTGTCCATCCATTGCCTTGCTTCTTTCTTTGCCTTCTCTAGCTCTTCCATATGTTTCTTGAACTCACTTTTGCTATAAGTCTTTGCAGCCAACCAAGTAAGAGACTCAAGGTTTGAACCAGGGTGATATCTCTTAAAGTTCTTATACATATGTCTGAAGCAGAATCTGTGGAAATGATTCACATCCCCAAACACATCATTTACTGACTCAATCAAACCCTTTTGTCTGTCAGAAATGATTGTTAGGGGTTTTGGATGTAGCTTCAGATAACCAGCTACAGTCATAAGAAATGTAGTCCATGTCTCTCTGCATTCATTCTTGCATATATAAATAGCAATAGGAAACATACCATTGTTAGCATCAAGTGACATGATGCTAAGACACATACCCTGATACTTCCCCTTCAAAAAACAACCATCTAAACCTAAAATAGGCCTACAACCCCTAACAAATCCATCTAAACTTGCTTTATAGGCAATACACATAGCTTTGAACTGCTCAGTTCTATCATCTCTGCTACAGGAGGCTATTGAACCAGGGTTTGACAGAAGTACCTGCATACAACATTCTGGTGCCATCCTGTAAGACTCCTCAAAACTACCCAAGATCTTCTCCATGCATTTGTGCCTAGCCAACCAAGCTGTCCAATATGAGATCCTTACATGATGCCTTCTCAAGATGATCTTTCTGATGTCTTTGGGTTTATGCTCAATGTTTTCCCTCAGATCTTCAAGTATCTTATCTGCCACCCACTTGCTGTTTGCCATGGGGTTTTTTAAATCCCTAAGCCCTTTACAAGTGTGTCTTAAAACACCAGTCCTAAGCCTAAAGGTTTGTTGGTCTGGCAGTACAGAGCAATACACTCTCCACTCACAGTCTTTATCTTTACACTTATACTCTTGTTGACTTTTGTGATTCCTTACTTGAGCTGTCACAAACTTCTTTGAGATGGAGTAAGCTCTTATAAAATTTCTACAGTGGGTCACACTCTGCCATTCCATACCAATGAATAACTCATCTGTATCTGTGTTTGTGTCTGTGTCATGTGTTCCCTCATCATACACATCTTGTGATCTACTCACAAAGTCTTCATTAAACAAATCTTCTCTATCAGAATCTCCTCCTATGTACTCATCTTCATCATCTGCATCTGTTGGAACAGATTCTTCACCATCACTACTTCTTCCAGAATGGTATTCCTCCTCAGGTTCAATACCATCATCTTCATCATCTTCAACACCACTATCTAACACATTTGTATGTGAACCTCTTCTAGCAACTTCATCTTCACACCTTTTAGCAAAATCTATGATAGGAAGCCAATCTAACTCTTCCTCAGACACATAGTCAATGCTCTTGCCCTTTCTTTTGCTTTGTTTACCCAAACCCTTATTGTTTACTGTTTCTTTTGAGGTAGACCCCACCATTTTTCTGCAAAGCTATTCATGATATAACAATACAAAAGCATTGAAACTTACAACCACATTCACAACCACACATAATAAACAATACAAAAGCACAGTGACAGAATTTCAAAGTTACAAACATGGAAAACAGTGAAAGTGTTTCAAAATTACTAAGTTACAAAACATGGATGACAGTAAGGTAAATGGGTTTACAAGGCAGTAAGTGTTACAAACATAGAAGCAATTTTGAAATTAGGTTACAAACATGGTAAGACAGTAAGGTAAATGTGTTTACAAGGCAGTAAGTGTTACAAACATAGAAGCAATTTTGAAATTAGGATACAAACATGGTAAGACAGTAGGTTAATCATTAAGCTCTTCAGCAATCTAAACCCTAAACCTACATCCAGAGAGAGAAAGTTCGAAATCTTGGAAATTATTAGGTAACAAACATGGTAATCATTAGGTTAATCTAAGTAGAAATTAGGTTAATCATTCATATGGAAATTAGGTTACAAACATGGTAAACATGGTAAAGTTCGAAATTTTGGAACAGTTCTAAATAGAAAGATTAGGTCAAAAATTCACATGAAAATCGATGAACACTTACCTTACTGTAAACCCTAGAGTTTTGTCTTCGAAGTAAACAGAGAACCTCGCACGAACATGTAACCAGCCGAAAATTGAGTGAAATCGAGTGAAATCGCAAGAACCCTAAACCCCCAAATCGAGTGAAATCGCACAAACCCTAGGATCCAACCAAAATCCCCAATTCTGTCGCGGGAAATAGATTAAGAAAACCCCCGATTTTTTGTTTTGATCCTCACCGTCCATTCATAACGAATCCAGGCCGTCGGATTCATTCCGTCAAGCTAACGGAATTAGGTTAGGTTTTTCGGTAATTTATATTTAATAGTTAGGGTAAAACAGTAATTTCGGGTGATTTGAAACGGTAGTTAGTTTTCGTAGACGGTCAACGCGGTCAACTGTTAGTCCGTGACCCAAAGGCTATAACGGACAAACTTGTGACCTAAACGCTAATGCCGGTACTTATCCTTGACCCAAACGCTAAATATCCCTTTAATCAATCATAGAAGAAAGATCTCTATACTTTTAATCTCTTGCCTACTACGCGCTACATCATTTTCTCAGTGAAGTCCAGACTCGCTCACTAACTATAGTCCAGACAGGCGTTCCTTACATCTGTCGGGCTTTAGGCACCATGTTGCACTGGTGGGCTGCATTTAAGGTCTTCGGGAAAAATTCCTACTATTTGAAAGCATTGATTATAACGTGCTTTCTAATAGACCAAAGTATGGGCGTAAAACTGATTCCCCATTCTCATCAAGTTGAGAGGTTGTGTCCCTCCAATTCAGAATTTAATTAGAGAGTAAGTCTACAACTGAGAAATTTATGTTAAAAGAATCAAGTATTCTAAGCAAAAATGCAAGGTAGTAGAACATTTAATAGTTTTAAGTTGATTGTAATAATCACAGTTCACGTTATTTCCTATATATTTGCCTATACGATACTAGGAGCGGTTTGTATAACATTTCTACAAATGAAATAATACGAAAAAATGGTATTAATTTTCCATATACAAGATCCAATCACTCGTGTCTGTGTTGGCATGATTGTCCCCCTCCATCATATGGTTGTACATAAAACAAATTGTATATTTACCTGAACTTGTAAGTGTTTGCCAGAGAGTGTTTGTTTTCTGCATTTGGATTTCAATCGTCTGAAAGAGAGTGACAATTCGTGGCTCAAAGGTCTTGTAGTAATTTCATAAGAGTTAAACATATCATCAGTGACATGAAATAGGAGTGGATTCTTGGTATTCATGATAGGTGAGCGACTATGTAAAGTCAGAATGTAGTTGTCGTTCCATATGTTTATGTCAGTACCTTTGTGAACTTCTCAGTAACGTTGCATGGAGATGGTGTCGAGGTTTTTTCAGGTTTCTTTCCTAATCCAGAAATGATGAGCTTTCGCAGGCACTAGGTGGTTGGAGCGATTGAGTTTTTTTTTCCAAAAAGGTGTTTGGCGCGGTTTTGAGACGCCATACACGATTGCCTAGAAAGGCACAATTATCTAAGTGAGAATTGTGAATGCCAAGACTTTTGTTTTTCTTGGATTTTTATGGATGACCTGGATTAAGAGTCCTTTAAATATTTCCACCAAAGAGACTTGCGTGAAGTCTTAATGCATTTGCAAATCCCATCGGGAATTGTGAAACAATGCATTTGTTATTCAAGAACGACATCTGTTATTATTGTAATAATCACAATGCGTCTAGCTTCAACCATTAAGTTATTCTACCAAAGGAAACTAATTTGATCGAGGAGTTGCTCTTCGAAGTTCCTATGAAGAGTTGTGCCCTAAGTTATTTTTTTAGAAAAAGAGACTGACGAACCTTGAGATTTCTAGTAATCATGCACTTAAATTTGGGACGAGAGTTTGTAGAAAAGAAAATATGTTTGACTTAACATAACTAATCATTCGCCGTGACAACACACTAATTTTTTTAAGAATTTCCTTTAGATTATGCATGTCCTCCACATATTGCGGCAAAATATAAGGTATTCAGTTGCAAATGTTAAATTTGTATTCCTCCAACTCAAAACCAATTGGCAAAGAGTGGAGAGGACCTAGACATTACATTCTTGGTTGCTAGATACCCCTTCTCCAACGTGTGACTAGGGGTGTACACGAGTCGAGCTCTTAACGAGCTGCTCGAGCTCGGCTCGACTATTGCTCGTGCTCGACTAGAATATTAACGAGCCCGAGCTTAACATGAGCTCAAAATCAAGCTCGTTTACATAAACGAGCCGAGCTTGAACATTCTTTAGTGTATCACGAGCTACTCGTGAACAACTCGTTTAACATACTCTTATAATAGTATAGTACATAATTACGTATTAGTATTGAAACTTGTACATGAAATATCAACCATTACAAAATTATTAGAATATGAATCATTAATCATTATTATTGTATGTGACAAATGATCATTGAAGTATTTTGATGATTTAGAAAGTTTTAATTTGAAGTATCTTGATAAATGAGCTTAAAACAATGCGAGCTCGAGCTCTTTCAAACTTATACGAACCGAGCTTGAACAAGTGGACAATTACTCGAACGAGCTCGAGCTCGACAGTCAAATACACGAACCGAGCTTGAACATCTTACTACTCGGTCGACTCGAGCACACCCCTACGTGTGACTATTCTCACACACCCCCTCACGTCTGGCGTGGTTAGCCTAACACGTGTTTTTTCGGGTGACGTGGAGCACGTGTGACTTTTAAGCCTATCACATGTGGGCTTAGCTCCGATACCATGTTAAGTTTGTGGTCATCCAACTCAAAATCAATTGGCAATGAGTGGATGGGACATAGACATTATATTCTTGGTTGCTAGATACCCCTTCTCCCATGTGAGACTATTCCCACAACAAATTGCAGGTGGTTAAGAAATAACTCTGGGTTAGAGGTAAAAGGAAACCACCAAAATAGAGAGAATAGGTGGTGAAGAGGCGGCTAAAACCCTCCACGGCCTGAATAAAAAGGAAAGGAGGAAAGGGTATCACCTTGATGGATGGTTGTCACCATCTTGTTCTTCTTTGTGCAGACCGATGGTCGTCAGCATCTTCTTCTTCTTTTGAGTACGTCGTCCGCATCATATTCTTCTCCTCTTCGTCGAACTTTTTCTTGTTCTTCTTCATCTCATCGTCTTCGTTCACTTACCTCTTCAAACGTCGAAAAAAGATTAGGAAAAACATATCTGGATTCATCTTTTTCTCTTCCTCGGTGACCATCTTCTGATTCTTCTTCATCTCATCGTCTTCGTTTGCTTCTCCTCTTCATAGACTGAATACATATCTGGGTTTTCTCTCTCTAACTTTTTGTATTGAACTTTGTAGACCTGGTTAGATTTTGTATATGAAAGGATATCAGATTTTCAGAAGTTTGTACTTGATTTATCTTTATTGTTGGATTATGGATCGAAAGTTGGTACGTTCAATTATGGATGACCCTTTGCTTTGTTTTCATTGTGCATTAACATTAGGTAATAAAGAAGATGACACTTTTTTCAGATTTGAAGAATCAAAACTTTCACGTTTTTTATTCTAGCTTTTCAAACCAATCGAGTTTGCGAGATCTGCAAATTGAGTCTGCATTCCGCAAATAGAGTTTATAAGATCTGTAAATCAAGTTCACATTGTGCAAACTGAGTTTGCAGGATTAACAAGTTGGATTTTTTATTTTGTAAACTGAGTTTGCACAAAAAAAGAAGAGAAAAAGGGGTCGTTTTTTATGAATTTATTTTTGTGAGGAAAATGTAATGAAAGTAGATCTTGTTATCAAGATAATGAAAAATCCTTTGGATATGAATAAGTTTCAGCAAAATCCGACATATGCTGAAAAAATATACTTAACGTTTAAAGGCAAAAATATAGAAAATTAGTCTTTACTATTTTAACTTAAACAACAATAATGTTTGATGTATTATAATGTTTGATGTTTTTTTTTAAAAATATTTTGGATATTATTACGACTCAAATAGCTAAAGATATACTATTTAATAAGGGGCATGAGATTTAGGAAAAATTGGAAAACGGTCCAAAAACAGGCCTAATACGAAATCTCCCCAGCTTTTCTTGGAAATGAGGCGCAGATCCATTTTGTCAGAAATGTACTTTCCACGTCTGGCTTTCCTTTTTTTTCCTTTCTTTTTTCTTCTTGTAACACCCTTGTACAGTACAAAAAATAGTGGACCTTCCTTTTTTCCTGATGGAGATGACAAAGTGTAATTAATTTCCATTTCTTATTTCTCTCTCCGTATATTTTTCACCTTCTCTCTCCCTCTAACATTTATAGAACTTTATTTCTTTTCCCGATCTAAAACTTTATCTACAAATCGATGAAGTAAAGATTAATGGAGTTTTAAGAATAGGTCTGAAGGACTCAACATCAAAATTACATGAAATATTTCTTGAACATACCTTGAACAAATTTGAATTTTTCTTTCTTGTACAAATCTGAAGATTTTGTAACTAATCTATACTATAAATTTCAGTTTAGGAGATTGAAAGCTTGAAGATGAAATTATTTTTAGATTTCATTGTTAGATCTAGAGTTTTCTGTACAAGACCGATCTAATAAATTTTTGATTTAAAAGCTTGAAGATGAAATTATTATTTCTCTTTATGTGTTTAAGTGGATGATGATGATGATGATATTAACAAATTTGATGTTAATCTTGTTAAAATCTGTAAGAAATTAAAGAAGTATGTATAACATAATTATATGCACAATACATGACATTAGATTATGTATTGTACACAACAAAATGTTATGCATGCTGATGGAAAAAAATAGTTTTCCGTCTTATCAGCATGAAACAGGGAGTTGATGCATGACAACCTCCGTTATGTATGAATCCTCCGTTAAGTCGAGGATCGATTAGTCAGGTATTCCTGCTTCCTGCTCTGCTTCCTGTTCTGCTTCTCTTTATTCCAGCTCCTAGCTGCTGCTCATTGCTCTAGTTCCTAACTCCAACTCCTTGCTCCTTGTTCCTGTTCGTATGTTCCCGAGAGGGGGGAAAACCTGCAAAAGGTTCGAAAACCGCTCCGACGCTCAAGCCAGCCAGGGTGCGAGTTATGAGAACTCTGAGTTTCTTGTGATCTTTTTAGGGTAAAGAGATTGTGTCATGTGAAGGACGATGTGGGGGGCCTTTTATAGGCGATGTTAGGCCGACTGTGATTAATGACGTTGGTGAGGCGGTTGCCGTCAATCCGAATGGAAAGTTTCCTCCCTTGAGTATCTAGGGTTTCTCTCAGAGTCTATCCAGATCTTTAATAAGTGGAAGTTCCTAAGTTCAAAGATTTTCCGTAGATATCTTGCTGGTGTGATAGACTCTAAAGGAGAAGTTTCCTGCTTTAGATACGTGGAGTCTAACTTAAACACTTCGAGATGTATGACCGACTGAGATCTTTCTAGAAGTTTCGGGATTAAGTCCATAGGTCGCTTGGCGCTACTGCCTCCCCAGTTGTAGGCGTAAGACACTGACCGAACCTGTGTGGACCTCCCTCACTCCTTTGAAGACCCCAGGGCTGATCTGTCCATGCCAAGGGCGTCTTGCATGGATGGTTTCTTCTGGCCGACCTCCCAGTTAGGGGAACATTCGGTGGACCATCAGGAGCTCAGCAGTTCTGCTGCCTTAAACCGGTTTAACCTTGTTGATTTCAGGTCTGATCTTGACTCTTCGGACGTTAGTCAACGTCTGAACATTTTATGCGTCATCATAATTCCCACCACTCCTTAGTTGAAAGTAATGAGACTAAGGAGTAGAAGTAACTCGTGTGTTTTAAACATTGAAGACTCTAAAGTCAAGGATTTTACCTGGACTAGAGTTGTTTCGCGAAGCTCGGTCTTTCTTTTGGTTTTCCAAAGCTACATATTCCTGGACTAGTTTGTGCCGAGCTGGTAGAGACTGCTGATGGTAAAACCTCTTTTCCTAGGGTTGTATTTGCCAAAACTGATTTAAGTTGTGTTTGCCTTGGACTAATGGACGCGTGGCTGGTTTTTTCGGGACACGTCACTACTTCTGCTTAAGCAATTAATTTCCTTTCCATGGGCGATTATGTGACGTCACATAGTTGATCTTCTGATCACGTGTTTTCGGCGTTGATCTTTTGGGTGACTGCGCACGACAGTTATTTCAACATGCGAGGACACGTGATGCCTTGCTAGTGGAAGAGCCGACGCGTCTCTTCGAAATCTGTCGATATCCCGTCGGATCTGATCAGTCTGGCGCTGTGTGTATCCCTCAGTCATTATTCCTTTGAGTGTTCCCGGGAGGTGTTTGGTCTTTGCCTTTAACGACCCTTCATCTCTTTTCAAGAAGTCTCTTGGCTATTTTTTCTCAGTATAAATAGCCTACTTTGGTTCTTTCAACTTCTCATCGTCAAAAGTTTTAGAGTCGAGAAGGTCCTTCCTTCGCAGATATATTTCAACTTTGCTCCTAACCTCCTATTTTCATCGGAAATCCGTGATGCAGCCTCTATTTGACTTCATACTGGCTTCCCGCTTGAAGAGTGTTTTGTTGACAATGGAGATAGTTAAGGGTAACTTTTCTGATAATGGAGATAGTTTCCCGGGATACCAATTTGGGTCTAGCCCCAAAAATGGTGGTTCAGTCGGGCGCCATTCTTGACCAGGCTTTTGGTCGAAGGTTCCTTCGGCTGTTCGTGGGGCGATGCTCTGAATGAGGGAATTTTCCTCCTGATTGCATCGTGAGCTTATCCCTTTGTTCTTTTAACGCTTTCTTACCTTCAACTTCTTTTTCTTTTATTTTGAGCAATTTCTTCTGTGATAGACCTGAATGTCTGTTGTAGCTTCGGTGTCTTTTTCTGCAATTTCTTCTGTAATAGATCCTACTGAATAAAATTATCTGTTTTGGCTCTCCCTCTATCGTTTGTTGTTTTCTGGATGTTAACCACCCGTTCGCGAAGGAGTGCTGATTCGTCTTTAATACTTGTTGCTTTATTAATACTTTTCCGATCGAACCGCCTGTTCGTTCCGTCTTCCTACGACCCGGACCTATAAGTATGGCTTGGGCGGGCAGAAAATTTTCATTCGTTTCCTTCATGGCCAGTTTGCCTATCCAAAGGCTTCTTCCCCGTGATAACTTTAGAATTAATTTTCGCCTGACGCTTTTTACGGATGAATTTTACGTCCGTCGTTACCATGTTGATGTCGAGGGTGAAGGCCCGATCAGGTTTTTTGCCTTATCGACTTGTCTGTCTTTGAGAATCTGGAGGCAATTCTGTTTGGCGAGCCTTTCTGTCCCCTGCAATAATGGAAGATGAAATTCAAAGATTGAGATTACATAGGAGAAAAATAGTTAGCCGAATTTGTCCTCGTGTTTTTTTCCTTCCATTGTCCTTGTGAGTAATGCAATCCCAATTTTTTTTTATATAGATGTCATATTAATTTATCTTTGGAAACCCATATTTTACTTTCTTTGGGAAAACGTATCAATAATCCTCAACCATTATAAAATGCCGAACAGTAGATGAAGGGGTGAAGATGGCGACACATCACGCAGGGCAATTTCTCATTGTCTCAAGGTACACAGTAGTGCTCTTTGTGAGTGACTCACAAAATATAGCTCCAGGGAAGGTAAACCTAAACACACTACACGTCCCATTATTTACAATTTCAAATTAATTTGAAGTGTTTGTTTTGAAATTTTTCAATTTTGTTATGTAAAGATCAATTGACCTTTCAACAAAAAAGAAAACTATAATGCCATAATGCCATTTTGGCGTAATGTAAGCCATTCAACTAGGTGTGAAGCTTCAAATTGTAATATTTCTTCCTAAAGATATGGCAGTTATTTCATCAAAAAAAAAAAAAAAAATATGGCAGTTGGTTTTAAAAATGAAATATATAGGAGTGCAATTGGGTTCTATTCTTCTTTTCCCCTAAAAAGTTAAAAAGGAAATTCTTATGGTGGTATTCCACTCTGAGAAATATGGTTAGTTAATGATGGAGTAAAGTTGAAGAAATCAAATTCAACAAGGAAAGGGAAGCATCTAGTATCTATTAACATGTAAGACAATAGGAGGTATCTTCTTTGTTTTGCTTATCCTAATAAGAACCCTAATCACATGATCTTAACATCTTTCCATCTTATCTCTTTGTTTGATAAACATCAGAAATTAATTCCTACCAACCCATTCATAAATAATAAATTGTATCCTTTTATTTCAATCGGCTAAACTCAAACTAACTCTTAAGGATTTTTTTTTTGCTTTTCACCCCCCAAGTTGCATCTTTCCTTTTCTTTCTAATAACTCAATTTAGATACATTTTTTGAATGATTTACGAAGCTTTAGATCTAATCACATATTTAAAAAAAAGTTAGAATCATGAAAAGATATATAATCGAAAGCTAAATTTATAAGTGATCACATACTTAAACCAACAAGACCCCTATATAAACAGAATGATAAAGTGTACAATTTACATTTCACTTATATTAAGCGTACTAACTAGATAAATTATTTTGCTAATAGCAAAAATTCACTCGCACCTCAAAGAGTGTTTTAAGAGCTTTTCTTGTTTTTTTTTTGTTGTTGAAAGTTTCTTTGTTTTTTTGTTAGTTCTTGACAAGAATATCATGGCTACAACTATGCTATTGTAACAATAACAATTCCAACCAATTACTCTCTCCGTCCCAAAATGAATGATCTATTTTAAAAACCCAACTTATTAAAGGAACATCATTAATTGGTGTTTGACTTTCAAAAATAACATGATTTTTCTAATTGTATCCTCATGAACTAATTTAATTTATAATGAAAAAGTTGAACTTATCTTTAAATAAAGTTGTCATTAAATTTATAGTAATGGGTATTATTGGAAAGAGCGAAAAGTTCATTTATTTATTTTTAGAAATAGGACACTAAAATGGGACAACCAAAATAGAAATTTAGTCATTAATTTTGGGAGGGGAGGAGGGAGTATATTAAATGTGGAGTCTCAAGGTTGTGATGTAAAAGAGCTTTCTAGATAACCTATTATATAAATATAAATGTTGTCACACCTTTGAAGATAAAGAACCCACTAAGAAAGTCATCTCTATCATCTCTTTATTCTAATTCCATCTATCTTTTCAAACATTCACACATGGGACAGAGCCCCCAAATAACAAAGTGAGAGAGAGAGAAAGAGAAAGAGACTGAAAAGCTATTCTTGGAAGCAAAGTTGGAAAATATCAACCAATCTATTGTTTTCGTTGAAGTTTTTGTCTTTTGTTTTTATGCTTTGTCTCTACTTATAAGTTAGATTCAATAATAGTAATAGTTTAGTTGATTTAGTGGTAGATTAATATTTTGACAAACTTGAGCTCACTAAAAAAGTTACTGAATATAGACTAATAATATCTACTAAAAATTGAAATTTCCTTGCCTTCACTACAAGATTTTGAATTAATTTGGAACTTCTCGACTCTCCTTCACCAAAAGATTGAATAATTCAAAATTTAAATAAGATTTAAACCGTTTTTTATCTGAGTGACTGAGCAGGTCACAATAATATTTTGTACACTTAACATTTCTCTTTACTTGTTACTTTAGTTAAACTTTAGAGTATCCTACATTATTAAGGTGTAAGCAACATGACAACTTAAATTATGAAAGAAGAGTGAATTGAAAAGAAAACGGGTCATTTTCAATAAAGAAGTGTGAATGAAGAAAAATGTCTCTTTGATCAATTGATTTCTCTTATCAATGGTATTCTTTTATAGACAAAAAAGAGAAGTATATTCACAAATTTTTGATGATTTGCTTTAGGAGAATTTTGATCCTCAATTATAGCTGCATCTTAGCTTTTTCATTATTTAGTGTTTGTTTTTCCTTCTTTTTGTTTATTGAATAAAGGAAGGTAACCAACATGTGTTTTCTAAGGTATATAAATCCTTTTCACATTTGCACCGCAGATTCGCAAATTCTCCATGTGTTACTCATCTGTTTGCCACTTTGTTCTGAACGGTTACTATCTCTCGAGGGAGACAAATTAGGTTGAGCTAAGAACCTCTTTTTTTCCCACCCAACCATGTGTGAACCAATACTTACGTACCAGAATCAAACAATGCCTTGATTTCTTTCTCAAGTTTTTTCTCATTCCCTTCCTCGTCTCTTTCTCCCCCTCATTCCACCTTTTCTTTGCCATCATTAATGAATTTTTTTTTGGAGAGTCACCTTCAAAGGTTTGGTGTTGTAAAAATAATGTGGATCTTGCTCGGAAAGACATTTTACGTTAAAAATATCTCGCCATTCTTAGCATTCTAACATCAAGAACTTTTGTTTATGTACTTTTATTCTATTGTCTTTATTGTTAGATGCATTAATAACTTTTGTGAATTTATCAGTCAACCTCTACATCAGGACATTTGCCAAATTGGTCAAAAGTCAAAACTAGGGCGAGTATAGTTTCTCTTATAAATTAGGAATAATCTCAAGAGTTTTGAAAAGAAAAAGGGAAGTCCTATAGACACCAACAAATTCGTTAGGCCCACCTCTCCGCTAAAACTCAATAGGAAATTACAAAATTATGAGGGGACCTTTGTTACCATCTCCAACCCTAGACTCTCTTTAATTCGGTTCACTCACTTAAAACCAAGTCTCCGCTAATGGTGGTGATGACGATTGTGATAGCGCGGTGGTTGGTAATGGTGGTGTTGACGGTTATGGCTGATAATGGTGGGGAAGATCTTCATCTTCATTAGCTTTCAATTCTCCGTTTGGGAGTTGTACACGTGCGGAGAAATTATTCATGCACAACCCCTAATTTTGATTGAGTGCCCTTACACAGGGGTCTACCGTAAAAATAGTTGTGCCCATATAAGTTCCAAAATGGCGGTGCTTATATACTTCCAACATTACATACGACATAAATTGTAGGAAAATTGTAAATGTACTCACCATTTTGGTTATACACACTTACAGCAAAGATATTTTTGTTGAAGTTAAAGGAGATGTGAGTGCATGTAACAAAAATAGTGAGTCCATTAAAAATTTCCGAGAACATAACCTTGTTGGTTATGTGGCACCCCCTTACTACAATCTCCAAGAACAAACTACTTGAATGGAGTGTTATCATGTTTTGGTTATGGAGAACTCTAAAAGTATACCTTTTCTCCTATCTTCTCTTTAAATTTTGATCAGTAACAACCACCATTTTTAATTGACTAATAATTGCACCAGTCCGACCCCTTTGGACACGAAAGTAATGTACTGTTTGCTTGAGACACAAAAAAGAGACAAATGTGTTCGGCGTCTCTCTAGAAAGTTGCCATATAAAGTTAGTGAAAGGCCAGTCTCTTCATTCTCGCGCTCTTTGGATGTGAGATTGGTTACCATTTCTCATACTCTTGTTATGCATCTATACTCTTGAAGAAGTCATTTCTTTGAATGGAAACTTAGAGAACGGTCGTCATTTTAAAACTTTCCATATATATAAAAACGAAAAGGAACCGCTTCGGTACCTTCCTTTAAAAGTTCAGGCCTTGTGAGTTATTACTTATTAGGTTTTTTGTATAATTAGATATGATTAAATCTGATCACATATGTTTTTATTGACTAACCCTAATTTATTCTCGTAATAATCCAAGTTCAATATATCATGGATTTCATTTTTATTGCGAATTGAGCCTAGAACCCGAATTTTGGAGTAAATGCACACTACCAACTGGGCTGTTAGTTGTTGGCAGTTATTCATAAGAATATACATATGGTAGGGTTGATCTGCTCTCCCTGAGAGAACAATGGCCGTTACACCCTAATCTTCGAGTCAAAGAATCGTGCAAGTTAAACCGCTGAGCAAAGCTCGTGATTTTTAGGATTTGGTTTTGAATACTTATTTTGGTTGAGCTGGGACATTCATCAGATAGCTCTCGAAGAATCAGGAAATTTGACTGGTCATCTGTGATGTTCCAACGTTATTCGAATTTTACTGGAAGGTGATGGATGGGTTCGACCACTGATGCATTAACGACATTTTTTCGAGTAAAAAATATTTTATATAGTACAATAGCTATCTATATTAATTATTGCATTTTTCGAGAAAAAAAAAGTTACTATTTAAAATGGATTTTGTTATAATACAAATCCAAATCCACCTACCGACCCCATGTGGTGGCATTTGAATTCAAACTAAACTTTCCTCTTTTGGCCAAAGTGATGAAGCACCACCGGTGAAAGCTTGGTCGACTTATACAACGGAAGGGGTTTGGGATTTTGTTGGTTCGATTTCTCCGTTAAAGGGTCCAAATTCAATGAAATTCGTTCCAGATAATCCTATTCAACTTGGTCTCTATATGTAACGGTTCAGAATTTTCTATTTCGTACGAATTTGATGGTTATTTGATAGTTGTATCGCCTGTATAGTTGGGTCTAATTTCTTTTGGGTTTGTAATTTGGAGTTATGTGGATCATTATTAGTCAATTTCTTCGAATGATTTATGTTCAGGAACATGTTTAGGATATTATGGACTATTTCGGGATGTCCATATATAGGCGGGGTGCTGCCGAATTATTTAACTGCTCGAATTTCATATTTGGACTTGAATTCGAACAGAGATGGTTGGTTACTCAAACTTTGCCATATTTCATTTGAATGAACAGTTTCAATTATAGATTTATATTATGGGGTTCAGATATTCAGTGGAATGTTTCAGTGAACTGCATAGTGCCGATAAGACATTCTTTATCTAGTTTGTTATTAAGAAACAAGTAATCCAAGAAAAGCAATAGGAAATACAGAACAATCATATAGAACATAAAAGATTTACGTGGTTCGGTTGGTGAGACCTACTCCACGACGACAACGACACGATGATCTTCACTATGATAAGCAACCCTAATCCCACCGACACCACCTTACCGACTCTCTCTTTCTAAATCCGTATTACACATTGATACGCTAACACTAATAACCGACATAAGCCTTACTCCGCATTCCAACTCTGTCTTGGATCCCTGTTCTGCCTCGGAGCCATGCTTCACATACCAGTCCTGTCTCGATGATCAGCCTGCTAACAGGTCGAAAATTCCGCATCGAGACCTTCGGTCTCGGCAGGCAAGTACCATTAGTTTGTAAGCGGGTTCGTGGGTCATAAACCGGGTTTGATATCAACCTATGTTCAAGTCACGTTCAACAATTCTCCACCTTGACTTGAATATGTACCTCTTGACTTAAATTTGCCACCATCATAGCTCAACGCCTTTGAGCCATCTTCGCTTCAAACATGCATGGGCTTGCCCTCCAAATGGCTCAACATTTGAGAATCCCAATCAAGTTTAAGCAATGCTTAAACTTGAAAGTGTAATTGCTTTGGTCAACATATCCGCTGGATTATTTGTCGTGGATACCTAGAGATGTTAGTCAGATGAATCTTACTTTGGTTGTCGTAATAAACCTCTGTCACCTCTTGCTTCAAGCCCAAATCACCAACTAAATCACTCAGCTATATTGCCTCCTTCACTCCCTCTTTTGCTACCATGTATTCTGCTTCAGTTGTAAACAGAGCTACTACTGGATATAGCACTGCTCTCCAACTTATGACACCTCCGCAGAGAGTGAACGTATAGCTCGTCAACGATCTCTTCCTATCAAGATCTTTTGAAAAATCCGAATCAACAAATCCAACTACCGAACTAGAGGTAACATCCCTTCTGTCGTAAACCAGATCAACGTCAGCAGTTCCTCCCATATACCGCAATATCCATTTCACAGCTTGCCAATGACATCTCCCAGGTCAGCCCATGTATCAGCTGACTAAACTAACAACGTGTGAAATATTCGGCCTTGTGTAAACCATATCATACATAATGCTACCTACAGCACTTGCATAAGGCACCCGAGCCATATACTCATCTCTTCATCAGTTGTCGGTGATAGTTCACAAGAAAGCTTGAAGTGTGTTGCCAATAGAGTGCCACCAACACTGCCTCACCGACTCTCTCATTCTAAATCCGTACTATACATGGATATGCTAACACTAGTAACCGACATAAACCTTGCTCCGCATTCCAGCTCTGTATCGGAGGCCTACTCTGCCTTGGAACCCTGCTTCACAAAACAACTCTGTCTCGGTGATCATCCCTCTTAACGGGTCCAAAATTCCGCGACGAGACCTTAGATCTCGGCAGGAAATTACCATTGCTTTGTAAGCGGGTTGGCGGGACGTAAACAGAGTTTGGTATCAACCCATTTTCAAGTCACTTTCAATAATTCTCCACCTTGACTTGATTATGCTCCTCTTGACTTAAGTTTTCCACCATTATAGCTTAACGCCTCTGAGCCATCGTCGCTTCAGCCCTGCTTGGCCTTGCCCTCCAAAGGGCTCAACATCTGAAAATCCCAATCAATGCTTAAACTTGAAAGTTGTAACTGCCTTGGTCAGCATATCCGCTGGATTATCTGTCGTGGACACCTTCTTCATCGTGATATTCCCTTCTTCAATCACATCCTTGATAATGTGACACATTACGTCAATGTGTTTAGTTATCTCATGATACATTTGATTTTTGGTCAAATGAATCTCTTTCTGGTTGTCGTAGTTGACTTCTGTCACCTCCTGCTTCAGACCCAAATCACCAGCTAAACCACTAAGCCATATTGCCTCCTTCACTGCCTCTGTTATTGTTGCCATGCATTCTACTTCTGTTGTAGACACAACTACTACTGACTATAACACTGCTCTCTAACTTATGAACTCCCGCAGAGAGTAAACGTATCACACGTCAACGATTTCTTCCTATCAAGATCATTTGAAAAATCTGAATCAACAAATCCAACTACCGAACCAGAGGTACCAACCCTTCCGTCATAAACCAGACCAACGTCCGCAGTTCCTCCCAGATACCGCAATATCCATTTCATAGCCTGCCTATGACCTCTCCCAGGTCTGCCCATGTATCTCCTGACTACACTAACAACGTGTGAAATATCTGGCCTTGTACAAACCATAACACGCATAATGCTACCTACTGCACTTGCATAAGGCACCCGAGACATATACTCCGTCTCTTCATCAGTTGTTAGTGACAGTTCACTAGAAAGCTGATGAAACATGAAAATATTCGATCTGGATCATTTAACTTTAGCTAGTTAGTCCATTTGGAGCTGTTGCTTGATGAATTGTTTGTTTCTCTTACTCATGTACCTTCTAAGGAGTTAGGCGCGAAAAATTGATAAAATCGAGATAAAGACACACGAGGGGCATTTCGATTATTTGGTGATAAGGGTACTCTGATGAACATTGATATGCGGATGAGAAGTTGAGTAAAAAACAAATCCAATGGCGAAAACAGAAGTCAAATCGGAGTCTAAATGAGAAAGTTAGGCCAGGTCAAAGTTGAGCCAAAGAGTTCACCAAATCAGCTAGAGGGACACATGTACAGAACTAATCGCGTGTGGCCAATATTTTGGGGAAATTGGGTGGAATGACCTTTGACCAAGGAGAAACTGTTAGAATGGCCTAAGTTTCTTCAAAACCTCTCAAATGACCTAATCTTTTTGCATTTTTTGCCAAAATTGCCCTCCTATATATATTGGAGTCTAGAAAGTCCAGACTCCGAATTTGCCAAAGCTCACAAATTAGAAACCTACAACCGGGAATTCTCCCTCTACAACCCTGTTCGAAATTTGGCATCTCTAATCCATTCCACCATTTCTTGTTCGATTTTTTTGATGAAATCATTGTAATTGTGTGAAAATCTTGAGCATCTTGAATCTGTCCACTTTTCTAGAGTTTCACTCAAATCTCTTCTTGTTCTTCACCAAAAAATTGGGGAAAGATTTTGTTCGGTTAGGGTTTCTGTAATTATTGAGGTAAGTTCATATTGGCTAAGGTTTTGTGAAATTTCATCTTCATTGTTACTTTCTTTCATTTATAAGTTGTTTTGTTTTGTTTTATATAGGGGTTTTGATTGATTTAAGTATTGTTCGTTTTGCTAGGGTTTTACCTTATTTCGACCTCATGATTATATCGTTTTATCTTATGTTTTGTTTGTTTGTCTATTTTTGTATGTTAAATTCATTTTATGTGTTGTTGATTTTTCAGTTTTGGTTAGGGTTTTACATTAATCTTAAGCATTGGTTAACAATGTTTACCATGCGTTTGTTAATAGTTCTCAATGAATTGAAGTATTGTTAACGTTTCTTCTTACTTCATCTGCATTATTCCGGTCATTTATCTTATGTATTGCTTGTTTGTCAGTTTACATGTTGAGTTCATCTTATGAATTGAAGTGTTGTTTATGTTATTTGTCAATCTTGGCTAAGCTCCGCCTTTACCATGTGGCTAATTGCTACCATTTTCATATGTCTTGGTTGTTAATAGTTTAAAATGTCCAACAACGGTTAGTCAATAATCGTCAACGTATCAGTGTTATATGTATATATAATATATGTATCTTCTCAATGCATCTCTTCTTTGTTAATGCTTGACAATGTTCTCCTTCTGTTAATAATCTTCAAGCATAAAATCCATCATTTGCCCATTCCTATGGAATTAGTAATATTTAGAGGTTCACTTGTTTGTATGTATTTTGAAAGTTGGTAGTACTTTTATAACGCGCAAATAATGAATTTTATCTTTGTTTTGTAGGGTAATTCATAATGGAATCTGTGAGCATTTGGTTATTCCATGGTGATAGATTGGAAGATGTATGACACAAGTTTTTTGAACTTAAATTTGCAGGTTGAGCACTTAAAGGAACTTCTTTGATCAAATCTTTTAGAGTGAAAGTACAAAAATATCGATAGTATGCCACGATTTCTCGATAGTGGTGAATGAATTTGTATTTCTGATACGTAATTATTGAATACTTCGATTTGTTTTACTTGGAGATCTATTATAATTTGGTAATATTAATTTGAATATTTAAATTTCTTATGAATATGGTGTCAATTCTCGACGCAATATGGGTGTATACTTGTCGACAAAGTCCGAGTACAAAGTCCTCGACAAAGTTTGAGTACAGAGTCCTCAACAGGTTTTGAGTCTAGACTAACCGAAAGAATCCTGGACACAGTCTAAGTAGACTAACCGAAAAAACCCTCGACACAGTCTGAGTCTAGACTCTTGCAGTTTTTGAGTCTAGACTCCTGCAGTCTTGAGTCCAGACTCCTACAATATTGAGTCTAAACTCTTGCAATGTTGTCATACAATGTTGTCCAAGTTTTTTTACATCCAAGGAAGAATATCAATTGACGTCTTGAAATATCCACACACATGCAACGAGTTCACAACAGAATTAAAAAGTGAAACAAGTAAAAGGTCCTACTACATTCGAATATCTTTCATTGGAGATGCATTAAGAGGCTTCACAAATTATTTTTCTTCATCGACACAACTATCTTTGTGTCAGTAGTTGTAATCTCTAAAAAAAATTTCTCAGCTATTTGGGACAAATTTTCAAACATATGCTCGAGCTGAGCAATTGCGTCGTCCTTCACTGCCCAGTTAATTAATCTATTTTCATTAGTCCTAATTGTTCCCGATGTCTCGTTCTCATCCCAGTTAAAATATTTGCAACTTGTCGAGTAAGTGAAAAAAAATACTTGCCATGATTTTCATTATTTTTTTTACCTTTAATCATTGGACTACACCTTTTCCACATCGCGAACACTTTTTTTTGGCATTCAACCAATTTATGACCCGGAGACAACTAGCGCAAATATTGTCGTTAAATCCTCCCATTTTGTCTATCTTTTACTGCAATCTGAAAATGATGAATAAGTAAAAGAAGGTGATAAAGTAGTAGAATAAGAAGAGTGATGGACTGGTGATAACCAAAATATTGTAATGGATGTTATCTAGAGATGTTACCAATAATATAGTGTATAGAAAATCTGACTAGTAAGTTCCCCAATTGACATGTGGGTTGCAAATTAGGTTTCCAGACTCAGTCTAGACTAGTTCAGACTCAGTCAAGACTGTAGCCTATACAAGATTACTTTCAATATTTCCATCATTTTGATTATTCACATGAACAATACTTCAATTCATAAGATGAATTCAACATAGAAATTGAACAACAAGCTGATAAGACCAAATCTCTCATATTGTTTATATTTTATCACTATCATTTATTTTTGATACGACAATATTATATCTTCGATATTGCAATATTATATTTTCGATATTGCATCTTGTATTTCTGTGAAGAATTATATTGTTGCCATGTAATATCGTTCACAATAATATATAAATTCTCATCGATTTGCCTAAGATAAGCAACCGAGACTTCTCAATCTTTCATGGTATCTCAGCTTTAAGGTTTTTAATGGCTGCCGCAAACACCACCACCACCTCCTCTGATTCTGTTGATCAACAACAACCCACCCACCTCTCTCTCACTATCACCAATATTTACTCTCTCACAAACTTGGTCCCTCTTATCTTGGTTAAATTGGACCACACCAACTTTCTCACATAGAAGAAGCAAGTACTTCCCATCATGAAGTCATAAGACCTTTTCCATCTCATTTTTAATGATGCCACACCACCACCACCGCTTCTCCTAGACGATGCTACAAATCAACATATTCCAAATCCGGCATTTCACTGTTGGCATCGAGTATACAAGACTTTGATAAGCTGGTTAAACACCACCTTATCACCGTCAGTTCTGTCCCAAACACCAGAGTTTTCAACAGCCAAAGCTCTCTTTTCTCACTTTGAGTCTACCTCCTCAGCGCAAAATACGACATGCAAGTCTCAACTATTACTCTATCTCAGACTATCCAGAAGCACACTATGCCGATGACCGAATATGTGGGTAAGATCAAGGAAATCTCATATGCTATTGCTGCCTCCAACGCAGCATTCCCTGACACTGAACTTGTCCTCCACACTCTTAGAGGACTAGGCTCAGACTACACCTCGTTTGTGACTGCCATTGAGACTAGGGAAAACTTCCCAACATTTGCTAAATTGTTGCCTTTATTATTTTATCACGAGATGAGGTTATCCCAACAACAATGTTAAAGTTCTTTGGTTCAGCCATCGGATTTGGCGACTAAAACACAGTTGTATCCGACTCCTACTTGTGAAGAAAATCAACCACGGTCTTTTAGTTCTGGTTTCTCTTGTCCTGGATTTCCTGGTGGAAGGAATGGTCGTGGCCGTGCTCGATCTACTTAAAACCCAAAATTTTCTGGTTCCTTTGGTAATTAATATGAAAAATCAATACTTAGCTCTCCCTTCGTCTGAAATGGATCTGTCATCTGCCAAATTTGTGGGCGGACAGGGCATACTGCCCTATATTGTTATCAACGAGAAAATCAAAATTATCAACTTAGTGATGTTCCCCAAAACTTTTCCGCATATCAAAATAACCTTTATTATTATCCAAGTGTCTATGCAGATTCAGGAGCCTCAAATCACATCGTTAGCGATGCATCAATGATGACTAATTACATCCTTATTATGGACCAGATCAGGTGGCTGTAGGAAATGGTTCTCTCTTACCCGTCCAAAATACTGGTAAACTCACTCTAAAGTCACCCACTTTTTCCCTAACTCTCAAAAATGGTTTTCATGTTCCCTCCATCACCAAAAACCTACTTTATGTCTCACAGTTAACTTCTGATAATGATTGTTTTGTAGTGTTTGACCATGATCTGTTTTTCGTACAGGATCGGCTAACTGGGAAGCGGGTCCTTCACGGTCATAAGAGAGGTGGCCTATATCAATGCTCGGCAAATGCACTCCATTCTCTTCCCAAGTCTTTAAATAACCTACTCTTTAATTTTGTAGGAACTAAGCTTTCCTCTAATATATGGCATATGCGCCTCGGACACCCAAATAATCGCATTTTCTCTCAAATTATTAATAATAATGAAGTTGCCACCACCTCTACTAACCCTTCATCTCTTTCTCAAAGTTGTGTACTCTCTAAACATCACTGTCTCCCTTGCCCCCCTTCGACTCATCGGGCAACTACACCTTTATTCAAACTTCATTGTGACTTATGGGGTTCGTCACCTACTACCTCTCGTAAAGGTTTTCGTTATTTCTTTATTATTGTAGATGATTACACACATTTTACATGACTTTTCTTTTTCCATGGAAAATCATAAGTGCCCGATATTTTCAAAACTTTTTGCACTATTGTTGAAAATAGATTTTCTTCAAAAATTTGTATTTTGCATAGTGACGGTGGTGGAGAATTTATTTCCAACTCTTTTAAAAATTATTTAAATGAATGTGACGTTACTCAACAATTTTCATGCCCACATACACCACAATAAAATGGCATAGCCGAAAGAAAAATACGGCATGTCGTTGAAACGGGCTTAGCCCTCCTTCGTCAAAGCCACCTTCCTAAAACTTTTTGGCCAGAAGCATTTGGCACCGCCTGTTTTCTAATCAACAGACTACCCACAAAGGTTTTAAAGAATGCCTGCCCTTTTTTCTTCTATTTACTCATCAACCTGACTACCACTTTCTCCGTGTCTTTGGGTGTAGATGCTACCCCCTCCTAACCCCATATCGAAAGAACAATCTTGAATATAAAAGTACACCGTGTATTTTTATAGGATATAGTGATTCACATAAAGGTTATCTTTGCTTTGAACCAACAACTTCACTCACTTATGTTAGCCGTGATGTCCTCTTTGACGACCCTTTTCCCGTTTGCACTCCCACAAAATCAAGAAATTTCTAATGAAATTAAAGTCTCTGACGCCCCCCTCTTGGGTCTTTCTTGATAACATTTCATTTCCATCCTCTAGAGTTCCTCACACTGTACCTATATCGTCTACTCCCCTTATTACACCGATTGTTCATTCCTTGTCGGCACCGCAAATGTCTTTTTTTCCCAACTTGCCTACCCCATCCTCCTTGCATTCTACACCCTCTACTTCCCCCTCTACTCAGCTGACAGTACCTTCCAGCGTTGATGTTCCTCTTCCACCTACCGACTCTGGAGCTCCCGCTCAACCGTTGCCTGTTCAACGAATACATAACATGGTCACTTGTTCAAAATAAGGTATTTCTTAACCTAAAATTATTCCATCAATGTGTGTTACTAAGTATCCTGTATCCACAACATTATTGGCATCTCTACCACTTTTGCTGAGAGAACCAACTTTTACTGAAGCTAGCAAGAGTGCTTAATGGAGGGAAGCTATGTCCGTCGAGTTTGATGCCCTTCTTCGTAATCAAACCTGAACTGTGGTTCTTCAACACCCTTCTATTAATATTGTTGGCAATAAATGGGTTTATAGAGTTAAATCCAAAATGATGGGACTATTGATCGTTGTAAGGCCCGGTTGGTGGCCAAAGGGTTTTCTCAACACTATATGAAATTAATTTTTCCATTTTCATCTCTGAAATAACAGATATTCAGGTAAATACTATTTTAGAGTCAAGAGAGGCCGAATTCTTCGAATCAATTTTTTTTCATATAAATCAACAGTATATGAACAATTACTTAAGAGAAAACGTGATGAAAATGGAAGAAGTAATTCTTTGGCAAAGTCTAATGAAGACGAACACCAAAAACATGGAGAACCTCGAAGAGCAAAAAGAGAAAGAGTGTCTAAAGACTTTGGACTTGATTTTCTTACTTATATGTTAGAAAATGATCCACAGACTTACTCACAAGCCATGGCTACTCCAAAAGCTCCCTTCTGGAAAGAAGCCGTGAATAGTGAAATCGAGTCGATTTTGGCTACACACTTGGGAATTAGTGGAACTACCACCAAGAGGCAAACCTTTGGGTTGCAAATGGATTTTCAAAAAGAAAATGAGAACAGATGACTTGATAGTTAAGTACAAGGCTAGACTTGTTGCAAAGGGATTCAAACAACAAGAAGGGTTAGATTATTTTGACACTTACTCTCCTGTCACTCGAATTACATCGATTCGGTTATTACTAGCCATATCCTCTATACATAATCTAGAAATACACCAGATGGATGAAAAAAAAACCTTCCTAAATGGAAATTTAGAGGAAGAGATCTATATGACCCAACCTGAAGGGTTTGTTGTACCCGGTCAAGAAAGAAAAGTATGTAAGCTCGTAAAATCACTTTATGGGCTAAAATAGGTTCCTAAGCAGTGGCATTTGAAATTCGATAACACACTAACATCAAACGGTTTCAAAATAAATGAATGTGACAAGTGTGTTTATACTGAGACCACTACCAAAGGAAGTGTTATCCTGTGTTTGTACGTCGATGATATGTTAATTATGGGTAACAATTTGGATATCATTAAAGCTATAAAAAGGATGCTCTCTAAGAATTTTGATATGAAAGACTTAGGTAAAGCAGAAGTCTTTCTTGGGATTACAATTTCTAGAAATCTAAATGGGATAACTTTATCTCAATCTCATTACATTGAAAAAAATCCTAGAAAGATTTAGTAAAAATGGCTTGAAATTTGTAAGTACACAGATAGACCCAAGTATACATTTAGTAAAAAATACTGGTCAAGGAGTAAAACAACTTGAATACTCCAGGATTATGGGAAGTCTAATGTGCTTAATTAATTGTAGGGAGATTGGGTGAACCATCCAAAATGAGGGAGGAAATAGGTTTCCCATCCTAGGTAGCCAAAAAATGAAAAGCAGGTCCAAAGAGTCAGGTTGGGAAAAAAAATGACGAAATGGCACTTGAAAAACAAAGTATTTACGGTTCATGCTATCGGAAATTACAAAATTGCCATCGAAATTTTTTCGGGAAACGAATTTTTTTCTAAAAAAGAATCTGACAACCTGTCCATCAGAATCTGTACTGTTCAGAAATTTACGGAATTGCCACCGAAAAATTCTCGGGAAACGAAATTTTTTTTGAAAAATTGTCTGACGCACCGGGAAATTATTTTATTTACTGGAAATTTTCTTCTGTACTAGACACTTTTGTACCGGGAATTTTCTTGTGTCCGGGAAATTATTTTATTTACCGGAAATTTTTTTCTGTATCAGACACTTTTGTACCGGGAATTTGAAATTTCGTTTTAAAATTTCAAATTTTCAAAAAAATTTAAAAATTTGAATTTTCTTGTGTACGGGAAATTATTTTATTTACCGGGAAGAGATGGTTTGCTGGGCGGGAATTTGAAAATTTGAATTTTCTTGTGTACGGGAAATTATTTTATTTACCAGGAAGAGATGGTTTGCTGGGCGGGAATTTGAAATTTCGTTTGAATTTTCAAAAAAATTTGAAAATTTGAATTTTTTTTGTGTACGGGAAATTATTTTATTTACCATCCAGTCTTTTTTGTCAGGAAACGTCAGCATGTCCGGTCCAAGGGCAAGAGGGGGATAAAAGAAAAAAATCAGGAAACAATGAGCTGTCCTGACATTTGGACTGGAAACTCATTTTTTGGCAAGGTTGGATTTATTTTGATTTTACCCCCCAAAAATTGGACCTTTCACTCAAAAATCCTTAATTGTACTAGACCAGACATAGAATACTCGATCAGCAAATTAAGTAGGTATACAAGAATCCGAGTAATCAACACTGTGCTGCTATAGTACGAGTACTAAGTATCTAAGAAAGACAAAAGCGTATGAGCTCAATTACACTTTATATCCTGAGGTATTAGAAGGATATTGCGATGCAAATTGGATCTCATATACAGATGATACCAAATCAACCAGTGGATATGTATTCACATTAGGTGGGGCTGCCATATTATGGAAATCCTCGAAGCAGACATGCATAGCTCGATCAACAATGGACTCGGAGTTCATTGCTTTGGATAAAGGAGAGGAAAAGGCAGAGTGGCTGCGACACTTCCTGGAGGATATTCCGATATGACTCAAACCAGTGCCTGCAACTAAAATACATTGTGACAACAAAGCAGCTATTGCGAAGGGACACGGTAAAACGTATAACGGTAAGTCTTGACATATTCGTCGTAGTCATAATACCGTAAAACAACTACTCTCAGAAGGAGTCATAACTGCAGATTATGTCAACTCCAATGATAACCTAGGGGATCCATTTACAAAAAGGTTACCTAAAGAGATAGTAGTTGCTTCATCAAGGGGAATGAGACTTTTGCCTAAAGAAAATGAGTAAAGTCATAACGGAAACCCAACCTAGCTGACTGGAGATCCCAAGATCTAGGTTCAATGGAAAACTGAAGTTATATATTGACTCAGCCGATACGCTGAAAGATATTTATCTCTTACCCATTCCTAAGACGAATCAGTATAGCCTACAAAGAGTAAGGATAAGCATGGTGCTTTTAGTCAATCCTAAGACTTAGAAATACTTCTAAAAGCAAGGTATAGCAGGATACCTTTCGAAGGATTACCTATATGTGTGTGAATTGGTGCCGATTCTGTGAGAAGGTCGTAATGGCTGACTTCTCTAGAGCACACACGAAATCTGGGAATGTTCAAGGCTGAAATGAACACAACCGAGAACTTAAGCAAGTAAGGAACTAACTGTGTGATAGTTTGCAGAGGTTTACAAATCATAGAACTCAGTTCAAGACAATATGTTCACTGAAGTTCTTGTAAACCCAACAATTATTCACTACGGAAGATTCAAAGCTAAAAGTTATTGTTTCCGATGCAGTGAACTTCCGCATATGAACTTTGTCATGATCAACTTAATAAACCATATTAGGTACATATGGATACTCTTTGAGAGAGAAATAAACAAAATTAATATCCATTCGTGTGAAGGATTGTTGGAAACCCAAAAACATAGAGTACATTTTTTTGCATATTTGAGTGGGATCCACTCGTCAAAACATCTCGAGACAGGTACCGTTGCATTTGTGTTGTCGAGGGCTTGAATTGTGACTAAAGATTTATATAAAACAGATTCCATATGAATGAGATATTAATATTTGAAGTTGGAGTTAAAAAAGCAAACCTGAGAGCTAATTACAGTTAGTCCCACATCTAGTACGAAAACAAATACGTTAAGGCTTATAAGCAACCAGGCACTTATACCTGGGTATAAGTGAGACGTGCTATAGTGCTTTGCCTGGTTTGCACCACGCAAACCGCGCACTCGTGTGGGCGAATGGGCGTTTACGGCGCTTTAGAGGCGCCCGCACACACTTTGCACTTCGCACGTGCGCATCATCGCTAGGGGCTTGTCTGATAGTGATCACACAGATGACAATCTAACGGACTAGAACAGTCCCATTGACTGGTCATGGCTCAACAACCATGGTGTCTGTTCTTAATTTATAAAAGACTAATAACCTAGACTGAAAAACACACTTCGAAGTAACAAATATTCAAAGAAAGAATCAAGAGAAAATTCGTATTGTTTGCAAGAGTTTTGATGTGACATGAAAATGTCACATTTGGAGAGCCTAACTTAGACTAATTATTCCTTTTCGAGTGTTATCAATAATATTTTATGTGTTTTTCATGTTAGGTACCATATTTGGAATAAAGAACTTAATTCGGAATAAAGGGAGCGAATTATCACTATCATTTCATGTACCCAAAATGAGAGAAAAAGACTTCAAACAAATCAAATGAGAAGAGGAGTCAAAGACGAGTCCAACGGTGAAAACGGAAGTCCATTCCGAGTTCGGACGGGGAAGTTGTGAAAGAAAGAAGTCGAGGTTCGGTCTTAAAACAAAGATTCTATGAAGGCACCCCCCCTTGATTTCCAAGTGTAGATTAAAGCCTAAGTCTAAAACCCAAGAGCCTAGATATGAAGGAATAAAACCCAAACCCAAAGAAGATGAAAGAAGGAAGAGATTTTGGAGGCACCCAATGGACCCAAGTTTGAGTCAAAGTCAAGGTTGACTAAGTCTAGGGTTTGAGTCAAATACACTATTCATGTTCATCTTCATGGATAATTTCAAGAAAAAAACATCAAGGAAGAGAGAGAAAAGAAGAGGCTAGGGTTTTGGGTGTCTTGAGCTCTAAGCTTCTAGGGTTTGAGGGGAAGAGAGGAAAAGAGAGAAGAAGGAGGTAGGAGTAGCCGGCCTTAGCTTGGCCGGCCAAGCTAGGCCGGCCAAGCAAGGCCAGCACTACAAGAGTTCGGGCAGCCATGAAGCATGGGCATGGGACAGCAGCTCGGGACAACACACAACAGCAGCCCGAGCTGCATCCTAGAAGGTGGAGCACGGGAACGGCAGGAACGCGTGCTCGGGAGCTGCAACAGCAATGGAGGATGCGGCCAGCAGCAACCCGAGCTGCTTTGGAGCAGCTCGGGAGTGTTTCCAGCTCGGGACAGACCGGATGGCTGCTCGGTACGGCTCGGATGTGCACGGAACAACAGCTCTCGGCCCGGATCTAGGCATTTTTGGCCGGATCTTGATTTTGGCCGGATTTCCACAAGCTTTGACCGGATTTTTATGAGTTTTCCGGCCACCTTCTTGGCCGGAAACCTTAGGGCTTTTACTCCCCATGTCCTTGGCTAACTTCTCATGTGATTTGATTTGGTTTTGAGGTACAAATTTCTAGAGAGAGAAAGCTAGGGTTTAGCTTTACTGGAGGTTGTGTTCTAAATGGGGAAAATGATGGTGGTCGCTATGGGGAACCCAGAATTTGCTAAGGGGAGATCGGCTGAACCTTAAAGACTCATATTTTCCGACGATCTTAGCCTCGAACCACATCGAAAAAGGGGGATTCTCTCATCATTTTCTTTCCATTCCTTATTCAATCACCATGTTTAGCTAACTTTAGTGTGTCGATTATATGAGATGAAATGTGATGAATTCGTGATTATGTTGAATATGATTTGATGTTTTTGGTTATAAATTGATGTTCATTTATTTCGATTATCGTTTTGATCGTATTTTCATGTGTCTTGTCAAGCACTTCGCATAGTTAATAGACGA
Source organism: Eschscholzia californica (assembly GCF_041429995.1). Taxonomy (NCBI): domain Eukaryota; kingdom Viridiplantae; phylum Streptophyta; class Magnoliopsida; order Ranunculales; family Papaveraceae; genus Eschscholzia; species Eschscholzia californica. Next base: position 44,654,967 of record NW_028238198.1, read on the forward strand.
AACGAAGTATTCGACATCGATCGTAGTCTAAGTCATATTTTCATGTGTCTTTTCATGCACTTCACATAGTTAGGCGACCAGACAACACTTTCGTTGACTCGGGATTAACCGATTATGATGTTTGTTTGACTAAGTATGATCTCCGGATATACGTAGTGCTTTTAGACATCACCTTAGGAGTCGAACATCGGTTATACTTTGAACATTAGGTTGGACCATACATAGTTGTAGGTTTATCATTATCGGATTCTCGGTTTGACATCTCTCTCACTTATTTATCTCCCGACTCTTGTTTCTCCGACTCTTCTCTCGAATCTCTCTCGCCCGTTTACTTTTATTGTTTAGTTTAGTTATTTTACTTGTTTGCTTTATTCTCTTATCACCTTATTCGATCAAACCCCCATTTATCTTTGTTTCTTTTCTTTTTTTAGTCTAAGTTAGTTAGTGATATCTAGACCGGCGAACGAGACCCTTTCGATATCCAAACTACCTTCCTATCCTTGGATCGATCCCGGCTTTGCCGGATTACTACTTGATACCTCCGCTTGGGTGTGCAACCTTTTCGGGTGCATCAAGTTTTTGGCGCCGCTGCCGGGGATAGGTTTAGTAGTTAGGATAGCGTTTGTTGTTTTGTTCATTAGTCTTGTGTTAGTTGCTTTCTTAGACGTTTTCTCTTTATTTATTTTTGTAGTTTTTTATCTTCTTTTTAGGTACCGTTTTCGAGAAAAGAGCCAAAAGTGACATAAAGGCGAAGGAAAAGGAAGGAATCGAGAAGCCAAGGAAAAGGCGAACTAAAGGACAGGAGTACTCGATAGTATCACATTCTATCTCTTCCTTTTTACTTGTGTGTGATTGTTAGTCTATAAGTGTTTGTTCCCATTTTGCGATTGTGTGTTAGTATCCTTGAACATTGTGAGATCATGGCAAGTTGGTCATTTGATGAGAATGACCTTATGTGAACTCTTTCCAATACTAGTCGACCATCTACAAGTCATCAGGACTACTCAAATTTATATAGGAATGTTACGACTAGTGATAGGAATAGGCGAGTTGAGTCTGACCGACCTAGGATGACCATGGGTGAATATCGACGGATGTATGGAGTCGGTCAGACTCGTCATGAATATGGTTTTAGGGATTATGAGCATGAGGGTAATCAACCCCGTAAGAGTCTTCGAGACTATCGACAAGAATTTGGGATGACCACACTTTCATGTATGAATTTGTCATTTGATGAGGACCGTAGTTCTATTAATATTGATTGACCAAGTCGAAGTCTTCGTGACTATCGACAAACATATATGAACGGTTCATTTAGTGATGACAATTCCCGACTCGATGATTCCATTCAAAGAGTCGAGTCTAGGTATCTACATGAAGGTAGTGAAGAAAGGATCATGGAGGCCATTAGCCCGGTTTGTGCTGTTTGTGCGAGCCTAGACCATTTGACCGAGTATTGTCCCATGATTCGTGTTCCGCGAGAGTCTTCGTCTAGTTATACTCATGTGCCTTATTACGAGGAGATGTCTGAAGACACTCTTCAAGCAATTTTAGAGTACCAAACTAGATTTAATCGAGATATAACGGAGATCATAGAACGACTTCTCAAAATTGTTGATAGACTTGAGTCAGAGCCTATCGTCGACGAGGAAGGGGTTTGCGCACCCCAAACTCAAGAGGAGACTATGAATGATGGTGAGGGTAATACACTTAACTCTAGTCTTAAGTTAAATGTCGAAGAAGCTCCTGATAGACCCTTTGAGAGTGAATTGACCGATGACCCTCATTGTTCACTCCCTCGACCATTGTCATCTCCCCATGATTAGACTATTCTAGATTTTGATGTTCAGGATGATAGCTCTACGAGCAAACTTGGGGATCACACAATGTTGAACTTTCCACTCTTTAGCACTTGTGATTATTTGGATGGGTTATGTAGAATGGAAGGTGTTATGCCTGACTTTGAGGCTCTAGATGCCTTCAAGGGTGTCGATAACATAGTAGTTGAAGAGATAGCGGATAACTTGTTGGATTATTTACCTAAGGAAATTATGGACCTTGACTTGGTCCCCGAGCCTATTGCCTTATCCTTAGAATCTAGTTCGACCTTCCACCTGATCTCAGACTCGGTTGTTGACCCCTTTTGGGACACTTCGGACGTCTCCCCTAGCATGTCTAGGGACTTAGTGGATGTTATATTCACTAAGCTTGAGTTTGACTTTTTACCTTCGACTGACTTCCTGACCCTTCATTTGTATGTCGATCCTTTTGACGACTTTTTAGTCGTCGCCCCTAGCATTTATGCGTACTTAGTGGACCGTGCATCCACTAAGTTTGGGGATGGTCTCTTTTCGCTTTTAGTCTCACTTGCACTTCATTCGTTTAATATTCTTGTGAGACTTTTACCATTTGTATATAGTTTTCTTTGGGTTGACCCTCAAATCTTCCGGCTTTTATTATATGATCGTTAGCCGATTAAGATGGGTCTTGATGTTTGTGGGTAGCATCTCTGGAAACCCTCCGCGAGACATAACTCGTGCTCTTGGGTGAAAACAAGAGAATCAAAGGCTAATTGCATAGCTTAATGCAATCGTGTATACCAGCGTTAGTGGTAGACTTTATATGGTCATGTTTTTATGTGCTTCACTCTCATGATATTTGGTGATATTTTAGGAGCATTTTTTATATGTTTTACTTCTAAGGCGTGGTTTGTTCCAAGTTTGGGGATGGCACGAGCTTAGCATCAACTTGGAACCTCTTTATACATGAGCCTTGGTAGTATCATCTTTATCTCCTTCGATTATGGTAATATCTCTCCACTCTTCTCTTTAAATTGATGTGCCTCTTTATCTTTTGGTGAGTGTATGCTTAGAACATTGAGGACAATGTTAGTTTTAAGTTTGGGGATGCGGGATATGACCATAACCAACGCATGACCATGGGTTTCAAAGACAAAAGGGTTCAAATTAGCCAAAAATTGAAATTTTTTGAACATTTTGAGTAGATTTGCATGTGATTGTAGTGATAGTTTTAAGAATGTTGATGCATATGTATCGAGTTGATGGGTTTTGTGATTGCTAAAGGTCTTTGCATGAAAGTCGAGTCTTTGAGTGTTTGTGTTATACTATGGGAGTAACATCTTAGTGAAGAAGAAACATCTCTAAGAGACCTAGAGTAGTCATTAGTGGAGACTTAACCCATGTGAGAGCTCAAAGCCTAAATTACCCTTCGAGTGTACTCTTCCGCGCTAACTCCGAGTAGAATGAAGAGCTACTCAACCTCGTACCTATTAAAAGAGCTCATTTGATCTCGTGTGCTCAACTTCCTTAGCCACTAGGAGTGACATTAGGATATCGAATTAACCTTTCCCTTGTAGTCCATGAAACCCAATAAGAGTGTCAACTAGAGGAAGGCGGATACTCCATCACCATCCATCATCTTATATCCCGAGAATGAAGACATGAGAAGAAAGAATGAAGAATGTCAAAGCAAGTATGAAATAGAAAAAGTTGATTGCAAGAATAAAGTTGTGTGTGTTGTATTTTGTTTTGGTTGATTGTATTTGTGTTATGAAAAAGAAAAAAAAGAAAAAGAAGTGAAAAAGCGAAAAAAAAAGTGATGAAAAAAAAAGAAAGAAAAGAAATAAGTATTAAGAATAAAGTTGTTTATGAGTATGTTTGAGCATGTTAGCTCTTGTTTATGTGTTTGATATGAGTGTACATATGTGTTGGTGTTTGTTTTCATAAATCAGTATTCGAAGCAAGAAACAAATGTGAAGATGCTTGAGAGGTTCATCATGAAGAGGTCGACATTCTCGGGAATCCACAATCACCTCATCCATCTCTTGTATTCGCTAACCTTTAGGAGGCATTCTTAGAGGGTAGAATGGGTGAGAAGGGCGAGTGAGCTTCCCCACTCTATTTAGTGTCTACTTCCTTTTCGAAGATCATTCGTTCCAAAATGTTGTCCTCACCCCTTTTTATGTGTTGAGTCCATGTTAGTGATCACACTCACACATACGAGTGAACCATTCTTGAGTGATTTCATATTTGGAGTGTATGTCCGTGAGGCCGAAGTCGAGGCGAAATGTACTAACTTAGGAATCAAGGTTTTGTGACTTCGGAACATAGATGTTGCTCGTTATGGTATGACACTAGCACTTTAGGGTAAGATCATTAGTGAAGGGGCCTTTAGCTTTTACAAGAGCTCATTTACTTGATTCATTATGCATTGACATGCTTAAACCCTTTACTATATGAACCATGTTTATCTATGATTTGGATTTTGGACCCTTGTGTATTTGAAACCACGATGTTTGTGGGTGTCATCTATGGAAACCCTCACAAGACGACACTCGTCCTCTAGGGGTAATCTAGAGGTTTAAAGGCTTGTTGCATACGCTAAATGCAACCGGGGGATGCCTCCGAAAGTGAGTTAGGCTTTTATTTTGTTTTATTTGCTCGAGGACTAGCAATGTTTAAGTTTGGGGATCTTGATGTGACATGAAAATGTCACATTTGGAGAGCCTAACTTAGACTAATTATTCCTTTTCGAGTGTTATCAATAATATTTTATGTGTTTTTCATGTTAGGTACCATATTTGGAATAAAGAACTTAATTCGGAATAAAGGGAGCAAATTATCACTATCATTTCATGTACCCAAAACGAGAGAAAAAGACTTCAAACAAATCAAATGAGAAGAGGAGTCAAAGACGAGTCCAACGGTGAAAACGGAAGTCCATTCCGAGTTCGGACGGGGAAGTTGTGAAAGAAAGAAGTCGAGGTTCGGTCTTAAAACAAAGATTCTATGAAGGCACCCCCCTTGATTTCCAAGTGTAGATTAAAGCCTAAGTCTAAAACCCAAGAGCCTAGATATGAAGGAATAAAACCCAAGCCCAAAGAAGATGAAAGAAGGAAGAGATTTTGGAGGCACCCAATGGACCCAAGTTTGAGTCAAAGTCAAGGTTGACTAAGTCTAGGGTTTGAGTCAAATACACTATTCATCTTCATCTTCATGGATAATTTCAAGAAAAAAACATCAAGGAAGAGAGAGAAAAGAAGAGGCTAGGGTTTTGGGTGTCTTGAGCTCTAAGCTTCTAGGGTTTGAGGGGAAGAGAGGAAAAGAGAGAAGAAGGAGGTAGGAGTAGCCGGCCTTAGCTTGGCCGGCCAAGCTAGGCTTGCCAAGCAAGGCCGGCACTACAAGAGTTCGGGCAGCCATGAAGCATGGGCATGGGACAGCAGCTCGGGACAACACACAACAGCAGCCCGAGCTGCATCCTAGAAGGTGGAGCACGGGAACGGCAGGAACGCGTGCTCGGGAGCTGCAACAGCAATGGAGGATGCGGCCAGCAGCAACCCGAGCTGCTTTGGAGCAGCTCGGGAGTGTTTCCAGCTCGGGACAGACCGGATGGCTGCTCGGTACGGCTCGGATGTGCACGGAACAACAGCTCTCGGCCCGGATCTAGGCATTTTTGGCCGGATCTTGATTTTGGCCGGATTTCCACAAGCTTTGACCGGATTTTTATGAGTTTTCCGGCCACCTTCTTGGTCGGAAACCTTAGGGCTTTTACTCCCCATGTCCTTGGCTAACTTCCCATGTGATTTGATTTGATTTTGAGCTACAAATTTCTAGAGAGAGAAAGCTTGGGTTTAGCTTTAATGGAGGTTGTGTTCTAAATGGGGAAGATGATGGTGGTCGCTATGGGGAACCCAGAATTTGCTAAGGGGAGATCGGCTGAACCTTAAAGACTCATATTTTCCGACGATCTTAGCCTCGAACCACATCGAAAAAGGGGGATTCTCTCATCATTTTCTTTCCATTCCTTATTCAATCACCATGTTTAGCTAACTTTAGTGTGTCGATTATATGAGATGAAATGTGATGAATTCGTGATTATGTTGAATATGATTTGATGTTTTTGGTTATAAATTGATGTTCATTTATTTCGATTATCGTTTTGATCGTATTTTCATGTGCCTTGTCAAGCACTTCGCATAGTTAATAGACGAAACGAAGTATTCGACATCGATCGTAGTCTAAGTCATATTTTCATGTGTCTTGTCATGCACTTCACATAGTTAGGCGACTAGACAACACTTTCGTTGACTCAGGATTAACCGATTATGATGTTTGTTTGACTAAGTATGATCTCCGGATATACGTAGTGCTTATAGACATCACCTTAGGAGTCGAACATCGGTTATACTTTGAACATTAGGTTGGACCATACATAGTTGTAGGTTTATCATTATCGGATTCTCGGTTCGACATCTCTCTCACTTATTTATCTCCCGACTCTTGTTTCTCCGACTCTTCTCTCGAATCTCTCTCGCCCGTTTACTTTTATTGTTTAGTTTAGTTATTTTACTTGTTTGCTTTATTCTCTTATCACCTTATTCGATCAAACCCCCATTTATCTTTGTTTCTTTTCTTTTTTTAGTCTAAGTTAGTTAGTGATATCTAGACCGGCGAACGAGACCCTTTCGATATCCAAACTACCTTCCTATCCTTGGATCGATCCCGGCTTTGCCGGATTACTACTTGATACCTCCGCTTGGGTGTGCAACCTTTTCGGGTGCATCAAGTTTGCCCGATTTCCGATCAGAAAGAACCTTCAGAACAGTACGAGAAAGAATCAAGAGAAAATGTGACTATTGTCTTAATGAAAGTGCGATTATCTTCTGTTAATTTAAGTTGTTAGATTATAAGTTATTATTGTTCATCATTATTCTGAAACTCAAAACAATACGAGTAATACTCAGAACTCTGAGTTCTTATGATCAGTAGAGTTTGTAAGATAAGTTCACAAAATTCTAATTCTATTTTTATCCTTGCACTAAAATCTTTTACATATATTTAAACTAACCAAAAAGTATTTGCGCCATCTTTTTCTCCGTCTTTAAACGAAGAGGGTCATGAAATTTTATAAATGGAAATACTATGTGCCAGAAGAAATTGGATTAAAAAGGTATGTCGATTCTCTTTAAGGTGGGACCTTATGTAAAGTTGAGACTTATGCAAATTCATGCATACTATGTGTTAATATGTGCGAACTCCAAATCTTTGCTAATCCATGCAAACCAGCTGGGCGGTGAAACGTGAAACCATTAATATATAGATCGTTTTTGAGAAAAAAGAAATTTTGACCAAGAGATTCCCGAAAATTTTCCTTTCAATTAAAGTCCATTTTGGACTCAATATTGTAATAAAATTATTCTAATTTAGGTCATGAAATTAATTTTAGTTGTATTTCAGAGAGAAATAAAAATTGACTTGGTTTTGAAATTAAATTAGCATATTAGTAATTAAGTGAGATTAATTTGTGTGTTTTACGCATAAAATTAATTACATTGGAGTATGATTTTTCAAATAACTTAAAAGGGTTTTCATAATGTCGTAGAAGATAGATCAAATCAAATCAAAGAAATGAAATGCAATTGTAAATAAAATTTTATAAAGACTTCGAAGAACACTAAAAACTTATAAACTAATATACTACTAATACATCTCATAAACTAAATATAATAGATAATAATTTGTCATGAAGACTAGAACACAAAAAAACAAAAAGAAAGAACAAATTGTAAACATAAAGTAATAGCAGAAGAAAAGAAACTAAAGAAAGAAAAAGACACCTTTTTTTGTTGAGAATCATACAGAAATAAACAAAACTAAGAACAACATACAAAAATTAACTCTTGCAGGTTGTACCACACACGTTGTCGCCTGTTCTTCCTGCTCAATTTGGCTAGACCGTCCGCCAATAGGTTATTTTGCCTCAGAGAGTACGAAAAGATGATATTGGTGAATTTTTCTTTGAGTTTCTGGATGTCTTCTATAATCTTGATTGATTTCCATTGCACTGATGTTCTATGGTCGTGAAGATGTCTAATCACATTCAGGTTGTCGCTTTCGATATGGAGATATTCAATTTTTAAATCGTTCGCCCAGAGCATTGCGACTCGTATTGCTAAGCATTCACAATCTTCCAGATTTTGTCTTCTAGTTGTGTGTGAGAATGCTACAACAAATTGAGATGAATCGTCATGCATAATACCGCCTATGCCTGTTAAATCCGTCAATTTGGTGAAGGATGCATCCACATTGATTTTGAGGAATGGTGCGATTGATGAAGTCCACTTTGTCTGATGAGTCTGTTGGAAAATATGCAATTTTGCATAAAGATAGGGTTTTCGATATCCTTTGACTTAAAGGTGCAAGTTAAGATATGTATTCGTGTTCTTTCCTTTTGATGGAAAATATGAAATTTTGCACAAAGGTAGGGTTTTCCATACAATTTGACTTAAGGGTGGAAGTTAAGATATGTATTCATGTTCTTTCCTTTTTTAATTACAAATTTTAGCATTTGAACTGTCAAATAAAAATAGACTCAAACTTCAGCTTGTTAAAAGTAGAAAATATGAAATTTGGGTGCTTCTAAAGGCACCGAGCCAAAAAGCTGTTAGCATCCAAAAATTTTATTGACTCGGGTCAATGGTCATTGACCCGAGGTCTCTATAAGCACCGTTTTTAATGTGAGTGACGTTCACCTTCATTTGCTTCTTCCATCTTCTTCGTTTGCTTTTTCCATCTTCAGGCTGTAATTGATATCATTAAAACTTTACAAATTGAAGGGATTGATTACTTTGTGTAAATCCAGACAGTTTTTAGGATGTTGAAAGTGATAACTGGTGGTCCTTAGCAGTTGGCTAACATTGGTTGCCTTGATAGTTTGAAGCTCTGGTTTGGAATTTTTCAACAACTACTCCATTCTCTCTCACTAGATTCAAACCAAAATAAAGCATAGTATTGTATGAGGATTGAAACAAAAAATAAAGCATAGTATTGTATGAGGATTGAAACAGAAATAAAGCATAGTAAAACCACAAAGAACACGTTAGCTGGTTTTAGACCTCTAAAGAAACCCTAAAAAGTACTAATAAAAGAAAAAAAAAAGGCCTATTAAACCTATCTTAAATGATCAAAGATTGAAGTAGCATATCCATATGTAATATTTTAATGGAGAAAGATATTCATATATGTAGTATTGGGTAAAGAGGAGTTTCCTGTTTCAGTAAGATTGACAGATAAAATTTATTAGTCATTCTTACTGGATTGGAACTCCTCTACACCCAATACCACATAGTTAAATATCTTTCTCCATTACTAGTCTTTTCTTTTTCTCCTTAGAATAGCTCTCTCTGAAAACCTCTTCGTTTTTCTCCAAGTGGTCTTGGGATTTCTGGTTGGTTTTGTGAGAGATGGATGGAAGGGTTAGGGTTAACTGAGAAGGGACCGGTGCCTACATAGTTAGTTGGTGCTAATAGAAAAAATAGTGGTTGGATCTGGTGCTAACAGAGATGGATGCTAACAGCCTTTTGGCCCGGTGCCTTTAGAAGCACCCATGAAATTTTGCATAAAGATAGGGTTTTTATCATTTGTCATGTTTTCTTCCTATTAGTGTCGTAATATTTCTATGATCTACACCAAGTAAAAAACTCGTTCGTCAACCAATTCCATGATTGTCTTAGTGAAGAATGTGTCAACTCTCATAAAGTTATCTTCCAAATTGAACTTTGGATTTAATCCTTTGTTCAATTTGCAAGAGGGTAATAAGGGTAAAAGTGGTACTCAAGTCAAATATTCCTTCCCAAGATACAAATCAAGGAAATATTCTAATATATCTCTCCAAAATATGGATACCTAAATCTTTCAATCTTTGAATTGGTAGAACCGAATCCATTCTAATGTAAAATAAGCTGATATTCTATAAATGCAATATTGCCATTAGTATCACGTTATGCAGAAAACCTAGATTTTGAATCAAAACGACTTTCTCCTTCAATTAAATCTTCTTGGCTATCAAACGATTTCTTCTAATTCTATTTTGTTCAAATGTTAAGAAAAATGTTTATCCAACTTGACTTGAATGGTGTGAATAGCCGAAACAACGATAGTATAAATGCAATATTCCCATTAGTATCACGTTATGCCGAAATCCTAGATTTGGAATCAAAACGACTTTATCCTTCAATTAAATCTTTTTGGCTATCAAACGTCTCTCCTGATTCTGTTTTGTTCGAATATTAAGAAAAATGTTCAGTTAACTTGACTTGTATGGTGTGAATAGCCGAAAGAACGGTAGTATATTATAGAAAAGAAATTTGAAAATCAGAAAATAACGCAAACTTTGGTTTTAGATTACTTACTTTCTTGTTCCACTTCTTTCATTCAATCATTTGGTGTATATACTACACGAGAACAAAACCCTAGTTAGAGAGGATTGAGCAAAGAAGATTGTTGAAAGACTTGGGAACAATTAGATTAATAAACTAAAATAGATTTATGAAGGAAGTACTAATAGAATTCCTAAGCAAACATCTTAAAACAAAGTTATTCATGAAGATAAGAGACGACAAAAGAAAATACCCCAAGCATAAGTGAATAACAGAAAAAAAAAAAATCTAGGAATTAAGATAAAAAAACAAAAATAAAAAAGAGAGAAAGAAGGAAAAGGAAACCTTGGTTAAAGATGGAGTCCTTTCTTGTCTTTATTCAATCCTTCGATAAAGAATCTATAAGGTGGAAAAACTAATGTAGTTTTTTCGAGGTCAAAGGGAAGCGAATAAGTAGTTTAATTAAATAAGATGAGGGTTGATAAAAACAAAAAACACCTAACAAGGTATTTATAATGAGCTTGCTTCGTACCTAAGATCCATCTAGAAGCTTATGATCACATAGGTCGCACAAAATAAAAGTTTGGAAGGTTGGACAATGTATCTCTCGTCAAATTTACATAACAAGAGGGTTTTCCTATTATGTGATTCAGCACTGCATGTTAAGAAATATATTTCTATTTTTTTCCTTTCTAAAATAAAAATCTTGGAATTATTACGTTTAACAAAAATAGTTGAATCTTCACTTGTTAAAATTAGAAATAATTTATGACCTAACATTCAATTAAATACGTTATAAAATCAGTAGGTATGATCACTTTGAATCATAATTAGAAGTTTATTTACGGTAGAAAATAACCTTAATGTTTATATATCGAACTACCCAACTTTGATGATTGATGTTTATAGTATTCTCATATGGATTCATATTTACATAATCTTGAGAGAAGTCAACAATATATATCCGTTTCGAAACAACTAATTCTTTTCCTGAGATTATACAGGGATTAAATAAATTGTTTGGGCTTTGTGTTATTCAATTGAGTTTCTTCTTCTTTATTCGTCTCATTGAATTTTTGTGACGCAGCGGAAAAACTGGTAAAAGCCTTAGAACTCCGTCTAAACACTATTGAACCGAAATTGATAACAAGAATACTAAAATACTGAATTTTATTGATTGAATGAATCACTGAAACAACTTCTAAGCCCTCATTATATAGACTTAGGGTTTCCTAATCTTGGTCAAACTCCAATAGAAACTCCTAAAAAAATAAAATACTAGAATAGTAGAAATCCTAAACTGAAAACAATTACCAAAAATAGAAAAAAACTAGTAAAAGTCCGTTTTGAGGCCCTAAACGATGGAATTTACCCCTCAAAGTGGGCCAGTTGTGGCAAAGCGACAACGAATGACCGAAACGCTATCTCGCACCATCCCTCAAAATTTCGTCCAATTCCGACACCCGTAGCTTCGATTTTGGCCGTTTTAGTCTGTCACCCTTGTATTTGGCTGCTTCGATCTCATCCATGTATTTCTCGGCCAATTCCTCTACATCATTTTGTTCCTCGGTTATCAAAAAAAATGTTTGTTTTATCAAATACCTCTCCTTCAACAATATTGGTCATGGTGGTTGAAGGAATGTCGGACAATAATTGCTCAATTTGTTTTGATATTCTACATAAGATAAGTATTCATCCAAAGGGAGAAAAGCATACCGATAACTAATTTTCTCTTCATTCCATATATGAACGATTTTTCCTGATCAATGAGTCTCTAGTTCATCTCGTTAAATTTTTCATAGACTCTTCTAGACAAGTGTTGTTCAATTACAAAAACCTTATCTTCATCATGAACATCTTGGTTTGTGAACCAGTCTTCCATCTGTTGAATCCAGAAATTCATGTGATATTGACCATCAAATAGAAGATTTTTGGTTATTAATTTTTTTTTAATCTTGTCGATCGACATAGATTTGTTGTGAATCTCGAAAGGGATCCCAACCTAAACGTGGAAATTTTTTCCAACATTCAAGATGAGATGTATCCATTAAAATAATTTCATCTTCTGTTCTCAGGCTCTTCAACCTCTGGCTAAGTACCAACTAATGTAGATTGTCGCGGAAGCGATAATGTAATTGAATCTACCATTAAAACTAATCCAGATTAACAAAACAAAACTCATAAAACAAAGATAAACTGATAAATTGATAAATTGGATTGATGAATATTCAATTGATAAAAATAAAGATAAACTAGACTCTCTTATATAGAATTGGGTTATTTCCCTAATAGCCCCTAACTTTGTGACCAGTTTCCTGCCTAGCCCCTAACTTTAGCAATAATTCTCGTATGACCACCTTTTTCCGTTATCTTTAACTTTCCGTTACTCTCTCTCCTCCACCTCATTTCCTCTCACTGCCAAGTCACCTATCACGCCACATCATCATCTTCTCTGACAGGGGTCGCCGATAGGCCAAATTTCCGGCCTCCCTTTCGGGCCCGGACATGTTTGTATCCCTTCGGACTTCTCCGAACTAATATGGACTTACCAATAATGGATCCAATCCACTTATTTTCCATTTTCCTTTTAGTCAATTCTCTCCGTTCAAGTCATTAATCTTCTGTGTAACCCTTGTAGGATCCGGTCTATGTTAGCCGCGGATTACCGAAGTTATCCGACGATCGTAGTTGGCTTCTAGCTAAGCATTACGATCCCTAATTGGACCGGACTAATGATCTTTCGAGTAAGGTCATTAAGATCCTATTCGCCAAATTGTACGCATTGCAACCTTGGTCGAAGGACACTCCTTCGGAAGGATACCATTCCTTCTGACCGAGGCAATATATCCTTCAGTCTCCCACTTGTACTTAGAACAAGTGCAATGCTCGATTCCCATGTTTTTCGTATCCCATCTGATATGTCATATACATCAGACTCTCTTGATCCCGAGAACAACTTCCAATCCAAACGATTAACTCTTAATCCGTTTGAGCACGGCCATGCATTTTTCAGTTGTTTCTCATCAAGTGGCCCGGAGATACTTTGTCCTGATTTTACTCAGGAAAACATATTCCATTCTTGTACTCCCACTCAATTGCATGTCTATCCTGTCTCCCCTAGTAATCCGCCTTTATAACCACTTTTTACGGTTGGCGTTTAACGGTACTAAAGTTCGACATTCCTTCCATAAACTGAGTGAGTACTCATGTTTTGAGGAATCTCTCCAATTTGCTTAAATGATAGTTATGACAACTTACAACTTCAACTCTTGAAGTACTCTCATTTGGCGGGTTTCCAGTGCATCAACTATACACCCATGAAGTTGACATTTGAATACTCCTATTCCCATAGCCCAAGAAACATCGCTATCTTGTCAATCACTCATGCTAGTCTTCTTAAGTCATTATTGTCCAATTAATGACCTGGACCAGGGATAGTAAGATGGTGTGCTTCCATGTTCACTAAGTAGGGTTTCTTTCATTAGATCACGTATCTAATGAACCTACTTGGAACACTATACCTTTTTGGACTGCCGTCTAAATTCTAAACCATAATTTAGATGACGAAATAAACCCAGTTTATTTCGGATAACAAGAGTTTGTAAAATTTGAGCACCCGCGTGAACTCCTTCACGTTCTCAATTTTATAAGTCTTCTTAGGATACTTCTTCCTTGATCCTAATTCCTTAGACTCGAGCATCTCCATGATCGTTCTAAGGTGACAGTTTAGTTTCATCTTCACTTCGCTTTGTTATTATCTTGCTTTCGAACTCCTTCGTAAGCTTTATGATAATATCAGTTTCTCCCACTGAAATTAGTACTTCCCAAGTTCTAATTTTATTTTCTTATCTAGTAAAGTTAGTAACGACTCCCAGCATGAAAAACTCTTTTCCATCTGTTTGCCGTTCCTAAAATATTCCTATCTTTATTTTCGGAAGATTACTTTTATGACTTTCTTCAATCTTCTAACTTGTATGGGTGACGACATCTTTTGTACTCCAAGTACTTCTCAGATGTTCGGGTAAACAACAATCATCTCATGATCGTTCTTATGTTTTCAAACGTAAGTGTCTCTCCCATGTTTATCACGGGTGATGGGTAGAATCTCTCTCCAAGAGATCTTCTTATTGAGACCTCTTCAAAACTCCTTTTGAACGAGTCTTTATCATCCTTTGGTCTATCGTCATAGACTTTGATGCCCATAGTTAATTTACCCTTGTCTTCTGTTCTCTCGAGTATGTCTCCTACATACAGGACATGAAACTAGCTTGTTTCACTCCCACTTACCTTCTTGTCGAACAAGACTTAACCATTCTTACTCTTATCTCTTTGGATTTCTGGTCCAATTTCAGAGTGGTTCTGCTATAGTCCGTTTGAATCTTCTCAAGACTCATTGGGGGGTTTTGAGCAACCTTCTTAACTCCTTAAGAAGTTTCTAGGCGATTAGTCCCTTATTCTCAAGGCGACATCCCTTGTAAGCCGAGTAACTCCTTACTCCCTCTCGTTTTAAGGCAAGTAACTCCTTACTCCCTTTTGTTGCTCTTATCGAATTTTATTCGATATTTTCCTCTCACTTGTCTTCTTTGAAGGACCCTCCCTTTTAAAGAAGACACCATCGACAACAACAATCTCATTGTGTTTCGATGATTTGTGAGAAAAACCCCGTTCTTCCGTCCGAAGAACTTATGTCTATCACGCTGTAGACATTTGAATAATTGACTAGTTTTTAGAACTTCTTCTAAAAAATCCATATCCGTATGGACTCAATTATTCACTATAGCTTATTCCAGGTTTTAGTGGGTTGGCAGATTCGTATTAGACTTTTGTGTTTTTGGAAGACTGATGACTTTTGAACTTATGATCTCATCATATTCTTCAGTCACTTTGACCCGTTTCTTAATTTAGGATTTGTTTCCCAAACTTTTCCAAAATCTAGTTCTTAGTCCATTCTAGTCACATTAATCGTAGATTTTTATGTCTAACATGAGTTTCTATGATTAATTGACCTCTGTTTTTCATGAGAGATCTTGTCAAATTTCTTTGTCCAAACCATGATTGACTATTGTTGAGAGATACGTGACCAAACAACTTTAGCTTCATTCATGTTCTTTCAAGCTTATTTGACTAGATTAGAATGACTCAGTCGGGTCGTTCGCTATAATTCCTTAAAAGTTTAAATAGGCTCTTTTAAGAACATTATAAAATATGAAATATTTTATTCACTCCCATAATCTCATTACAGAGTCAATGTTCTGAAAAGAAAAAGAATACTAAAACTGACTTAAAGTATTGCCTATTGAGTCTATGATCCTTCTTGAGCTTTTCCAGCAACTCTTGCCTTCTTAGCTTTTGACAGGTTCATCTCCTCTTCAATAAATACTCAGCTCCTACTTGCTCCTGTCATTCATAATGATAAAGAGTCTTTTAGGTATCACATACCTTGAGGAATTAGTATTTAATTGAATAACTTTTAATAATTTTTACCTTGTCCGGAACTCCCAGTTCCGTCGTTTAATTCTTACAAAAACCGCGGGCAATCTCTTAACCGAATATGAGATGTACTACCGCATACTAGACATCTTTTGTTAGGAAGGATGGTTCTGGGTTTCGGTACTTTCTTCCCCATTCTTTTGCCAGATGGCTTTCTCCTTCTAACGTCTTCCGTTCCCGTATTTACAGTCTCCTGAACACTCAGAATTTCTTCAAGAGTTTCAGGTGTGCTGAACCTACTTTCAGCTACTTCCAAAATTGCGAGCAGACTTTCAAAGGAAACTCGGCCAAACTTATCTTCAAAGTTTGTTACTACATCCTGAAATCTTTCATCTAGTGAATTCAGGATGAGGTCAACCGCCATGTCGACTGGCATGGGAGATCCCATCTATTCCATGTCTTTGAAGTGATCAATCATTTCCAAAACATGGTAACGAATGGATTTCCCTTTCTCAAATCGCATTCCCAGTGTCACCATTGTGATTCTAAATCTCTCCATTTGACATTGTGTTCCAAACACGTCTCTTAGTCGTCGAATGATGGTGTATGCTTCCATGTCAATAAACATATCTATATATTTTCTTTCCATGACCATCAGCATTAAACCGGTTACTGGCGCTGCTTCCTTCGAATATCGTCTACTTGCTTACGCTCTTCATCAGAAGAGGTTTCTGAAAGCACGGGGATTGGAATGTCCAATACTTCTGCGCTTTCTCCTAGAACCTTTCTCAGGTTTCTCTCCCATTGAACGAAATTGGTATCGTTCAATTTCTCAAGTATGGAATAGAGGTTGAAGATGTTCTTTGTCATAATTAAACTACATGTAAGAAATGCGAAAGTGATTAAACTTGTTATCCTGGCAATTTTCTCAATTTGCCTATATTATTCTATATTTGTTGTCCCCTTAGAATAATATAATTCCAAGATCCCATTCCTTCGAAATTAAGCGTACTTTGGCACTGCCCTTAATTCGTCGTCCTGGGTGAGTTACACCTTACTGATCATACTCCTATGATTCTTGGTTAACGATTCAAACGTTAAATCGTCCTTTAGCCCCGAAATCCAAAACCCTTTTGCTGACTCGTTGAAAATAACCATTTAGACATGTAGATCTCTTCATAGATCTACCCGTATTGTCCCGAGGTAAAAGATGGTACCCTGCTTTGGCACGACCCACCATCGATGAACAAGGGCTCAACAGGTGTCTTAATCTGGGTAGGCTTTACTCAAAATTCTTTTTGGGACTTATTACGTAATTTATCAAGTTGTGTTACTGTGAACTCTTGCATAACCATTCACGATTTATTACGTAAAAGTTTATGTGGGTTTGCGTAATGATTTGTTAAATCTTAGTATTACCCCTTAAAAGATCTCGTCTTTTAAGTTTATTTCTTGTTCGCCTAAGGTTCGTTTGGATCGAATCCTAGAACCTCTATTGACTACTCCCACTTGAACCATGATCTCATCGTTCGGTTCGTCAATAGATTCTAAGACCCTATACTCTAAGTATTATTCGAGCACGACTTCTTGTGCTTAGAACAAGAAACGATAATCTTATCTAAAGGTATACTATTCTACGCAATCACATACATCCATACATACAATAATATGACATTCATAATAAACAAAGTATGTATCCTAGAATCGTTTCTAGGTTTTACTATGTCTCGTATAGCGATTCGTGGGAATTTGTGACATCTCTATGTCTAATGGGCTCTAAAGTTTGTATTCATAATACTTAAACTAGAAGCACATTATGTTTCTTCCTTAATTGTTTCCTAAATCAATATAAGGAAAAACTCCCTTCGGGCTCTTCTCTAACCCGGGTCAATGTCGAAAAAACTATGCTTGGAACCGGGAGAAAAAGTCTGAAAAAACTCCCATTTAGGTCAAGGCCTAAAAACCCTTGAGTCACACTCAAATTGACCTAAGTCAACCTTGGTCAAAATCCTTTGACTGGCCTCAGGTCAACCCTTGACTTAACTTGGTCAAGGTCCGGACCATGAGATAGCACCTTCCTGTCGTGCTCAGGCTCTCGGGCAGACGCGTCCTAGCCTAGCTAGACGCTTCTGTCCTAGGACAGACCATAGGCATCTCGGGTGAGATGTCTAGGATGCGTCCTGGACGCGCCCTAGACGCGGCCAGACCATCGTGTCATCTATTGCTTCTCTCAGATGCTCAGTCCGAGAGGTGTTGGAACATCCAGACGCGTGCCATACGTGTCTCGGGCTGGGACAACACATATGCCATCTCGGATGTTCGGTCCGAGATGCACTCGTGCACCACAGTCGCGTCCCAGACGCTTCTGTGCACAGACGGCACGACCATCCTCCTTGGGAGGCCTTCTGGACGCGTCCAGATGCGTCCTAGATGCTTCTGGATGCTCCGATCGCATCCCAGGCGCTTCTGGAAGCTTCCAGTCGCATCCCAGATGCGTCCGGCAGCTCCAGATGCATTCTGGATGCGTCCGGACCACTGTCTAGTGTCTCGGTCCTTGACCGAGACTTAATAGGATACCCTCGAGCGCGTCCCGGACGCGTCAGGGGTGTCCGAGACGCTCATGTCTCGGACTCCTATTCCGTCTCGGACTGAGATATCCCAGACGCGTCTTCCACGCGCTGGGACGTCCGAGACCCGAGAGTCTCAGACTCCTAGTCCGTGTTGGATTAGGATATCCCAGACGCGTCCTAGACGCTCTGGGATGTCCGAGACCCGAGAGTCTCGGACTCCTAGTCCGTCTCGGACTAGGATTTCCAGTCCGCGTCCCACCCTGTCTCGGACTAGCTGTCCGAGGCGTCCTGGTCCGGGCCGGACGCGTCCTGTCCGGTCCGGCCAGCTAGGTTTCCAAAATTTTTGGAAACTCTACTGTTCCAACTGAATTCTTTTCTGTTTTTCTTTGTTCCAGCTGCTGTTAGGTACTGTTTTTGACAAATTCATCAACCATTCTTCATGGTTTTGATGATTTTTATCAAAATTCTTAAAACCTAAAGCTCGTTTATGAAAACCCTTTTTATAAAACTATGTTTTTAGTGTTTTTAGGTCAAGAATCACATTCAAAACCCTAATTTGATCTCATCAAAATATGCTTGAATCTTCATGCAAACATCATAAACACTATTATCTAGTTGTTCAGGTTTGAATCTAATTTGTCTAGTCAAAGATAGTTCATGCAAACGGCTCGTCATGCCACTGAAGGGTTCTCATAGGGTATCTCATACACCTAATTGTCTAGTGTTGTTAGCGGAATCTCAAACATCTCAATGTTTAACACTAGTTTCCAGGATCTATACATGAACATATCAATGAACTAGATTGGAAAGAAGATTACCTCTTAATCGCTTTCCCACGAACTAAATCCCGACTAGTATTCGGAAGATAAGAGCTCCAAGTGTAGCTCCTCTACTTGAGACACCGAGTATATGACTTGAACTCCCTCCTTTCAGTCAGCTAGGACCTTCTTGAAGGTTGAGATGAAGAACTCCTTCTTCTTGACTAGATACTTGAGAAAACTCCTTTTCTCTCTCTCTCTCTGAGATGTATATTCTGAAACTCTTTAAGTTAACTCTCAGACCCTTTGAGAAATCCTGTCTCTTCAGGCTCTCTTCTGGATCTCTCTTTAGGTTGTCTAATTAGGCATATATAGAAATCCCTAGAAGAGGTATTAGACTCAAACTAGTATTCCTAAAACCTACTTACAAGGCAACTCCCAAAATTACCCTCTTTAGGGTTACTTTGAGTGGTCGGCCAACATAGCCCTTTATGGGCTTCCTTGGCCGGCCCACTTAGGGCCTAACCAGCCATGTAATGGCCGGCCCCTTGCCTAGGTCGGCCATCACATGGCCGGCCCACCTAAAGCCTTTCCGGGCCTCCCTTTCGGGCCCGGACATGTTTGTATCCCTTCGGACTTCTCCGAACTAATATGGACTTACCAATAATGGATCAAATCCACTTATTTGCCATTTTCCTTCTAGTCAATTCTCTCCGTTCAAGTCATTACTCTTGTGTGTAACCCTTGTAGGATCCGGTCTATGTTAGCCGCGGATTACCGAAGTTATCCGACGATCGTAGTTGGCTTCAAGCTAAGCATTACGATCCCTAATTGGACCGGACTAATGATCTTTCGAGTAAGGTCATTAAGATCCTATTCGCCAAATTGTACGCATTGCAACCTTGGTCGAAGGACACTCCTTCGGAAGGATACCATTCCTTCTGACTGAGGCAATATATCCTTCATAATGATCTTCCGACTAAGTTCATCATGATCCTATTTTCCAAATCGTACGCATTGACATCTTGGTCGAAGGACACTCCTTCAGAAGGATACCATTCCTTCAGACCGAGGGAATATATATCCTTTAGTCACTATAATCAAGTTTCAGAGACTACAAGGGTAAGGTTAAGGAAGTTGAGCTCATGAGATCGTCTAAGCTATTTTTAAAACTTGCGAGGTTGAGTAGCTCTTCATTCTACTCGGAGTTAGCGCAGAAGAGTACACTCGAAAACAATATAAAGGCTCAGATATCTCACATGGGTTTAAGTCTCCACTAATGACTATTCTAGGTCCCTCAGAAATGTTTCTTCTTTCTTAGGATGCTACTCACGTGACTAGACAACAAATGCTAAAGGATTTGACATTCATGAAAAAGACTAAGAGCATGCATAACATTCACAAAAAAAATCACATGCATCAACACACTTAATATACCACTAGAGTCATACCAAATTTACCCAATTTTTTAAAAAATTTGGTAGAATTATTTAACCCTCTTGTCTTCTGAAACCCATGGTCTTTAGGCCAAAAGGCCATATCCCCATCCCAAAACTTAAAATTAACATTGTCCTCAATGTTCTAAGCATACTCACCAAAACATAAGAGGCATATTAATTTAAAGAGAAGAGTGGAAAGATATTATTACCATAGCCGACGGAAATAAATGATGACACTACCAAGACTCGTGTATGAATAGGTTCCAAGTTGATGTCAATCTCGTCGCTATCCCCAAGCTTGGAACAAATCACGTCTCAAAAGTAAAACAAGAAATAAATGCTCCTAAGATCAATAAGAAATGTGAGAATGTAGCAAATAAGATCATGACCGTATAAAAACGACCACTAACGCGGGTATACACGATTGCATTGAGCCATGCAATTAGCCATTGATTCTCTTGCTTTCACAAGAGAACGAGTTATGTCTCGTAGAAGGTTTCCAGAGATGATACCCACAAACATCAAGACCCATCTCAATCAATCAAATAATCATACAATAAGAGACGGAAATTTTAGGGGTCAACCCAAAGAAAGCTATATGCATTTGTTAATCGTCTCACAAAAAGAACAAAATCATAAAGTGGATTAGTGGATGCACGATCCACTAAGTAAGCATAAATACTAGGAGCGCCGACTAAAAAGTCATCAAAAGGATCGACATACAAGTGAAGGGCCAATATATCAGTCGAAGGCAAAAAATCATCTACAAGCTTAGTGGATAGAACTTCCACTATGTCTATAGACGTTCTCGAGGAGACGTCTGAAATGTCCCAAAAGGGATCAACAACCGAGTCTGAGATCATGTGGAAGGTCGAACTACACTCTAAAAGTAAGGGAATAGGCTCGGAGACCAAGTCAAGGTCCATGGTTCACTTAGGTAAATAGTCCGACAAACTATCCAACATGTCTCTAACTACTACGTCATCAATATCCTAGAAGGCATCTGGAGCCTCATAGTCATTTATAATATCAGGCCACCCTAACATTATATCTAAAACCGAGTCCTTACAAATGTCAAAAATTGGATAGTTCGGAATCGTGTCATCCTCAAACTTGCTCATAGAGCCATTATGATGAACATCAAAGTGCGTTGTAGTCCTATCATAATGAGACGATAAGGGTCGAGGTAAAGAGACCATAAGGTCATCAATCTGTTCAGACTCTTGAGTAATATCCGTAAATTCGTCGACATTGAACTTGGTACTAGGGTTAGACGTATTACCCTCATCATCATACCTAGTATCATCTTGAGTTTTGGTGGCGAAACCCCTTCCTCGCCGGCGAATAACTGTGACTCAATCATCTCTAATTGATGTCTTAAAGACTCACACTTCTGCTCCGTATAGTCAGTGCCTCTACAAGTTGTGACATGATCTCAATAAGACGATTCTCGGACTCTGATAGGGATTTATCTTCAAGAGTCACTTCATAATAAGGTTCACAAGTATATCTAAATGAAGACTCTTGATGATAATCCCCACCTTACATAGTAGGATTATAGCCACCTTGAAAGGCATTAGTCTCAGATAAGTGTGGACTATAACGTCTTTCATACATATTTGGTGTCGGACCATATCCATCACTAATCTGATCGTCTCTATACATCTGTCGGTATTCACCTAATGTCATACGAGATCGATTAGGCTCTGGTCTATTCCTTTCACTAATAGGACCGTTTATACACATCCGTTGGTACTTTTCTAAGGTGGTACCAGGTCGGTTAGGCTGTCTCTACACATTTGTTGGTATTCTCTTGAGGTCATACCAGGTCGATTAGGCTCAACTAGCCTATTCCCCTCATTAATCTATCGGTATTCTCTTAGGGTGATACCAAATCAATTAAGCTCAACTCTACGCAACTGTTGGGGTTCTCTTAAGGTCATATCAGGTCGGGTAGTGATGGAACTCCTCAGATCAAGGTCATCATCATCAACATGGAGTGGCCAACCATTAGAATAACGTTCCATGATTTCACAATGTTCAAGCAACTAACACACAAGCTATAAATGCATAAATCCAACCAATCACACACCAGTAAGAACGAAAGAGATAAAATACGATACCAGCGATTGCCCCTCTCGCTTCGTTCTTCTTTCCGATTAGCTTTTTGACTCCTTTCTTTTCCTTTGCTCATATTTTTCTTTTTTGGCTTTTTTTTTTCCTTAAAGTAGTTCCTGAAAACAAGAAACAGTGAAAAACTACAGAAATAAAGAAAAATGTCTAAGTTAACAAATAACACTAAAATAATGAACAAAACAAACAAACAATATCCAAACTACTAAACCTATCCGGCAGCGGCGCCAAAAACTTGATGGGTCTACAAGGTTACCCTAAAAGATCTCCACCCGCAAGTATACGGGAGTCAAGTAATAACCCGGTAAGACCGAGATCGATCCACAGGGATAAAAAGGTAATACGGATATCGAGAGAGTCTGGCCCACCGTTTAGGTATCACTGACTAACTTAAACTAAAAACTGAAAGATGATAATTTAGTTTTTGATTGGTTTATAAGAAATAAAGAAAATAAATAAAACTAACTAAATGAAGAGGTGTTTCGGGAGAAGAGTTGCAAGAGTAATCGGGCAAGAGTAGGTGGAGAGGGATACTTCGATGCACAAGATCGATAATGACGAAAACTAATTATCTATCAGCATGAAACGTTAGTTAACTTCACCCACATTGACATCCTAAGCATAATATGCCATACTAAGCATATTAGATCAAAAGTTATTAAGCATCGACGATCAAACTAATAACATACTATCAAATGGGTTGACAATGAACAAATATAACACTAATAAATATAATACGTATAACTAAGTATAATTGATCAAAAGTTACTAAGCATCGATTATCAAACTAAGCACGTACTATCAAACTATATGTCAATGGATGGTTGAGATCAAGGCTTCTAATTCATAAAATAAAACGAAGTCAATTAAATTAATATTTAAACAAATCATAAGTCATCCATCACATTCAAATCATGTTTCACGAGTATCTGATACAAGAGCTAGCTAGACATGGCGAAACAAATAATATACTGGAAGAAGATAAAGAAAGACACAAGTTAAGGTTAAAAACCCCTTTTTCGGTGATGGCGCAAGGCTAGGATCGTCGCAAAATATGAAGATGTATGTGCTGCCGATCTCCCCATAGCGAAGTTTTGATTTCTCCTTAACAGTGCAAAATATGTGTCCCCTTAGTAAAAACTAGGGTCCATTTAGCAACAGAGTCTTCTTCTTCCTTTCAATCAAACCACAATAAAAGCTTGAGGCAAGCTTTCTCTCTCTAGGAAACCGACACCAAATCAAAAGCAAATGACAAAGAAATCACATAGAATTCTAACCAAGAAAGTCCAAAGCAACAACAACAAAACTTCCGGCCAACAGGTGACCGAAAATCCCTCAAATATCTCGACCAGATGTATCTTGGTTCCGGTTAGCTCTTAAACAACACGCGCCTTGTTGTGCTGCCCCCAGTTGTTTCGTGTTGATGGCTATGCGTCCCCGTTGCTGTACCGGCCAGACGAGCTATTGCCGGTGAACCCCGAGCTGCTTCTACTATGGCATCCTGAGCTGCTCATGTTCACGTACCTAGCTGTTCCGTCTCTTTCAATGTGCCTGCCAAGCTTGGCTGGTCCTTGTATGATGGCTGACCAAAGCTTGACGGTTCCTCCTTCCTTTCTCTCTCTACAAACCCTAGTTCTTCCTCTCTCCCCAAAACCCCAAGTGTTGAATGTAGAAGATGATGGAAAAGATAATCCAAAATAAGACCTCTTCTTTTTCTTGAAGACCAACACAAACCCTTGACTTGGTAAGACTTTAGACCATCTTTTATTTGGATTTTTAAAGGGTGCTCATAAACTCTCTACTTGTTCTTCTTCTTTAGACTTGTGGGTTTTGGGCTAGCTTAGGCTTTGATTTGGAAACCAAGGGGTGCCTTCATCATATGTCTCTACAAATCTAATTTTTAGAAAATACCAAAATGCCCCTCAACTTATTTCTGTCATAATTTTTCTGTCTGAACTTCGATTCGACTTCAGTCTTTGCCGTAGGACTCACCATAGACTCCACTTATCATTTGACCTCTGATTTTCACTTAAATGACCAAAACTCCCCTGGTTCTCTTTCCGGTTTCTTTCATATGAGATGAAAATGTGATGAATTGCTTCGTGTTATTGCAAATCTAACGTCAAAATCCAAATAAGCTCCCTAACAAGAAAAATACATAAATTATTAGAAATAAAACCCGAAACGAACTAACTCATCGAAGTTAAGTGATCCAAATGTGGCATTTTAACGCCACATCACTTACCAAGGGAAGAAAGGACTTTATCATTTAGTATTGATGATCTGATTCATAACAAGAGATGAAAGCAATTGAGGGGAGATTGAAGATGTAATTGGTTGACTGTTGCACTTTTTTTGAAAATTAGTTTCTATGGTTTTTAATTCAGAGTTTGGAAAAACTATGTTTGGAAAAACTATGTTTGCGAAACTATGTTTGCAAAACTTTAGAGGGCGCGATATTTTATAACACTGCGAAATTTCATCAAAGGAAAAGAGTTCGTACAAGGACATAAAAAGGAAAAGATTTAATCAAAGGTGTTCATTATTCTTTCTTTATCCAAGAGGTGTATTGCATTAGATTTTGCAAAATGTTAGTGCTTCATTCCTGTATCATTGTAATCATGCTATGTTAATGATATCATGTCTCTGGAAATTTTGAGAAAATAAAGATTTACGCTTGAGTATAGGTGTTATACCGTCATATTAAACCAACAAAATTAAGTATACTATATTTTTATATTACAAAATTTATACTTGCATGCAGTAAGTCTCTCTCCAAATTATTCAAATCTAAAACTGAACAAGTCAATGAACTTAAAAGATGATCATAAAAATGAAGACAACCCGTTCTTAAGTGATTGATAGTCGACCTTATTCACAATAGTAATGTCATCCATCGTATATAAGAATTTTGATATTACCTTGATGTTCTGAACGTTGTAAATTAAGATTTTTCGTCTGCTTCTTTAAATTCATAAAATTAAATCAGTATGTTCAATACCAATAATTCTTGTGTTGTTTACTGATTCTACGGAATCTAGAGTTCTAGACCAACCATTGAGTACCTTTATCGTTATGTCTATGGAAGAGGTAAAAAAAAATTCTCATCTTCTTGTTTAAACTCATAAATAAATATGACGAACGTTAGAGTACCATTCTACTTGCTTTAGTAGATGTTTCATGAGAAGAAATTGTCCTGCTTGAAACCTTCCAACAAAATTATATTATGGCTTTTTATCAAGGTTCGTGTACTACCGTTCTTTTGCATCTCCTTTTTGCATCTCCTTGCAGTGGGTCATTTCATATGGAAATATTTAAACTAGTATTTTACCTCAACAATTAATCTTTGAGAATTATAGGTGGTGGAATTAAATCAGTGACTTCAAATTTCTGAGAAATTCACCGAGACAAGTCCCAACAAACTCAAATTTGGTGATGGGCATTCTCTTTACGTGAGAATGAAATTCATATAACCATCTAAAACCTCTGTATGGTCAAAATATATGAACAAACTATCAAAGTGATGCAAAAACTTTTACATAAAAAAACATAAAGAGAACGACAGCAAATGATTTCAACAAAATATGTAGCAGATAATCTCATAATTGTAAGCGACCATAAGAAACTGTCCTCATCATAATTACATTAAACCAAAAGTAACACAACTTTAAGTTAGAAGTAGGGTTTATTTGAGGGAACGGATGAAAGGCCAAAAACTGAGCCCAAAATAAGAGCCCATTCCAAATTCGACCAAAAATGTAAACTAGGTCCAACATGTCAGGCACTCTTTCGAAATTACCAAAACGCCATTCAAATTTTATCAAATTTACCGAAGCTGCCACCCAGAAATTTACGGAATTGCCACTCTGAAAAATCCCGGGAATTGCCACTCCGCGTTTTACTTTCTCTCTTTACTCTTTTACTTTCTCTCTCTAATTCTCTTTCTAGATTTATTTATTTAACCAATTCCTACTTCCTCTCCAACTTTTAACCAATTTGTAACTAATTTATAAGTTTTCTTTCTCCAATTTCTATTCTCTCTCCAATCTTGAACAAATTTCTCTCTCTTTAAAATTCTCTCTCCAATCTCAACAAATATTTTTTTGGGGAAAGCTAAATAATTTCCAGGGTGTGAAATTTTCAAGGGAATATGCAAAATTTTGAAAAGTTTTCAGGGAAACATATTTTATGGAGAATATGGTTCAAAATAAAAAACCCTCCACCTCACCTCACCTCACCTCCCTCACCTCACCTCCCTCACCTCACCTCTATCTCTCTCTTCTACGAATAGGTTGCCGGTCGAAAAATTTTCCGGTCGGCGACCTTCGGAGAAGAGAGAGAGAAGATGAGGTGGAGAGAGAGAGAGAGAGGTGAGTTGGGGGTTTTTTATATTTTCCTCTAACAACTTACAAAATAAAATTGTGAAACAAAATTGACCAATTTTTGACCAAGTCTTCACACCCCGGAAACTATTTTGCTTTCCCCAAAGCGCTGGCCATATTTCTCTCTCGAAAATTCGAAATTGGTTCAAATTTCTCTTTCTATTTTTTCCAGATTTATTTCTTATCTCTTTACATTTAAATTTTCCTCATTTTTGGTAGTTTTTCATTTGAATTTAAATTTTCCTCTTGTGTACCGGAAATTGTTCTGTGTACAGGCCATTTGGTTATGTACAAGACATTTTTGTACTGGGAATTTTCTTGTTTCTTGAAAATTGTCTAGTTTACTAGCCATTTGGTTATGTACTACACATTTTTGTACTGGAAAATTTCTTGTTTCCTGAAAATTGTTCTGTGTACTGGCCATTTGGTTATGTACTAGACATTTTTGTACTGGGAAATTTTCTTGATTCCCGGAAATTGTTGTGTGTGATGGCCATTTGGGTTATGTACTAGACACTTTTCGAATTTCTCTCTAGATTTTTCCCTCTCTCTAAATTTTATTCCTTTTTCATATTTTCTCTCAAGATTTTCTCTCTCCAATCTTACTACTTTCCTATTCTCAAATAGATAGAAATGGCAAGAATATAATCGATTTCGAAATATTTATATAGAGAGAAAAAATTTACATATCTTCTCCCTCTGTTTCTCTAAAACAAAATTACAATTTTTTTTTACAGAGAGATTAGAAGTTGATAAACTTTTAGAAAGAGAGAGAGAGGAAAAAGATAATCAACTTCCTAAGATTAGTTTAGAGAGAAAGGGGGAGAATTTTCGGAAAATTTTTAAAGAGAGATAGAGGAAGATTACTTTAGAGAGAAAGAAAGGAAGAAGATAATCAACGTCCATGGTTTTCTGAAGGTTTTCGAGAGAGAAAGAAAAAAAAATCCAGATTTCGAAATATTTGTATAGAGAGAGGGAAGAAGATAATCAACATCCATGATTTTCTAAAAGTTTTAGAGAGAGGATGAAAACGAGAAGAGAGAGTTTGCTGGGCGGGATCCCAAAATTTCGTTTGAAAATTTCGAATTTTCAAACCAGGGGCAAGAGGGGGAAAAAAAAATTAAAACCAGAAAAAAATAAGTTGTCTTGACATTTGGACTGGAAACTCATTTCTGGTCGGAAATGGTCCGCACGCTCATTTCCTCCCCAAATTTTGGACCTCTCACTCATTTTTTGTTGTATTATTCAGCTCTTCAATTTCATTAATTTTCGGCTACTTATATATAAATTGTCACTTTAAATATGTTTATTTACTTGATGACATTTACTTACTAAATTAGGATGAGTTTTTATTCTTCATCATTCTTGTAGTTCCTTTTTTTAATTATTCTACTTTTTTGTTCTGGTAATCTAATAAAAGCTCCTAATACAAATGTTATCTTATATTCAACACACACATACACACACTGACACACACACACACACACGTGGTACACTCTGTATTCGATGAGCACAAACAATTCTATAATCTCAACCTCTTGAGATAAGTTTGAGAAGTTTAATCTTAGCCATTGAAGATAAGAGAGGTATAATCTCAACTCTAAAGATAAGTTTGAAAGATTTAATCTCAATCCTCTGAGATAAGTTTGAGAGGCCTATTTCAAGATTTGAGTTTCTAACATGAGTTTATACCTTTTCCTCTATCTCCAAAAGGTAATGGTCCTCTATCTCAATTCTGCAAATGTGCAAAAGTTTAAACTAACATATTCTTCAAAAAACACAATTCTAGATAGTAGTTCCTGTTGGAGTTTGTAAAGAATTGAACTAATCGAATATCAATCTTATTAGCTAGGTTTCTCCAGAATACAATTACAACCTTTATGATATCCTTATATAGTCTTTAGAGAGAGAGATTAAGAGAGACTAAACAGTATTAAGAGAGAGAAAGATAACTAACTAATTGAATAGTTAGTTTATATTAACAGCTTAGCTAAGAGCGCCCTGACACGAGTGCCTTGTGCAATATAATCAGAGTGCCTTCAATTATAGCTGAGTGTGCCTCTATCCTGTCGTTAGTTATGGTAGTTAACTTCATCTTCTTAAACTCTTTTATCAGCTGCATCTTCCACATATCCCTTATCTCTTACAGCCCCCCTCAAACGAATGATTCGATGTTGGGAAGAACCATGAGTTTGCTACGAAAGAAATCAAATTGAGAAGAGAGAATACCCTTTGTAAAAATATCAGCCAAATTTGCTTCAGATGAAACAAATTGAATTTCCAAGGTTGAACTCATAACCAAATCTCGAATGAAATGGTAATCAATCTCAATGTGTTTGGTTCTAGCATGGAATACTGGATTAGAAGCAAGATATTTGGCCCCCATATTGTCACAGGAGATTCGAAAAGGAACAGAAACTGAAACCCCAAGTTCTTCAAGTAGATAGGACATCCATAAGAGCTCAGAGGTTGCTAGAGACAGAGCTCGATATTCTGCTTCTGTGGAAGACCTAGACACTGTTGTCTGCTTCTTTGAAGACCATGAAACCAAAGAAGAACCAAGAAAAACACAGTACCCACTTGTAGATCTTCTAGTATCAGGACATCCTCCCCAATCAGAGTCAGAAAAGGCTTGTAACATAAAAACATCTCCTGACTTAAGCAAAATACCAGCACCAATGGTACCTTTTAGATACCTTAGGACCTTTTTGAGAAGGAGTAAGTGAGAAGTCCTAGGCTCATGCATAAATTGTGATAAGTAATTGACACTATAGGTCAAGTCAGGCCTAGTCATAGTAGCATATTGCAAACCCCCAACCATGCTTCTATAGAAAATAGGATTGTCAATAAGTTCACCATCTAGCTTAGAAACTCTCTTGCCAGCTGAGATAGGTATTAGGCTAGGTTTAGAGTCAGAGAGTCCTGACTTTTCCAACAGCTCAAGTGTATACTTAGTTTGAGCTAAAAACAATGAGGAAGTCTCTCTACTAACCTCAATTCCAAGGAAATAATGAAGATGGCCAAGCCTCTTCATAGCAAATTCTTTAGCCAGGACAGCAAGAAGTTGATCAAGCAAGGTTTCTGATGAACCAGTTAGGATGATATCATCCACATAAAGCAAAAGAACCATCATTTGTCCATCAGATTGAAACACAAACATTGAAGTGTCTGAAGCACTTTTGTGAAATCCCCAATTCAGAAGATATGTAGCAAATCTTGTAAACCAGGCTCTTGGAGCCTGTTTAAGCCCATAAATGGCTTTGTGCAGATGACACACATGGTTAGGAAAGTGAGGATTAGAAAACCCTGGTGGTTGTCTCATATAAACTGTCTCAGTAAGATGCCCATGAAGGAAGGCATTTGAGACATCCAACTGCTGAATAGGCCAATGTCTAGAGATGGCTAAAGTGAGAACAACTCTAATGGTTTGGATTTTAACAACTGGGCTAAATGTCTCCATATAGTCAATACCCTCTTGCTGATTATACCCTTGAGCAACAAGCCTAGCCTTGTACCTTTGGAGAGACCCATCTGAGTTACATTTAACCTTGAATACCCATTTACACCCTAGAACATTCATATGGGTGGTTCTTGGTATGAGTGACCATGTTCCATTTTTGAGGAGAGCTTGAAACTCTTCTTCCATGGCATGTTTCCATTTAGGGTCTTTAATTGCCGTTTTATAGCTTTTTGGTTCTGCTATAGATGATGAAGAGTGAGTGTTCACAGTAGGAAGAACATGAGGTACTGAGAAATGAGCTACATGGTCAGGAATGGTCTTGGGTTTTACAATTCCACTCTTGAGTCTTGTTTGCATAGGGTGTTTAGTGATATTGGGTCTTGGGTCCTCTTCATCTCTTAAGTCAGAACTTACTTGAGAAGGTGAACCAGTAGGAGATGAACCCTGGTCATCTATTGTAGGAGATATGTGTTCAGAGGATGAAACAGTAGGTGAAGGGTATACTTGATCATCTAAAGAGTATGTGGTATGATATGAGGGAACAGACATATCAACATTGATTGGAAGAGGTGGAAGCTGGAATACTTGATAAGGAGAATTTGACTCTTTCTGTGATTTGGAATTTGAAAGGGACTTGTCTATTTCAAAAGGAAAGATAGACTCATCAAAGATGACATGTCTAGATATGTACTCTCTTCCTGTCTCAATGTCTAAGCACTTATATCCCTTGTGTGTTGGGCTATACCCAATAAAAACACACCTTGAAGATTTAGGACTTAACTTGTCAGGCTTAATGTTTCCTAAGTAAGGATAACATAGAGAACCAAACACCTTTATCATAGCATAGTCTGGACTTTTATCAAATAACATTTCATAAGGAGTTTTATATGAGAGAAGCTTACTTGGAGTCCTATTTATGATATATGTGGCAGCAGAATAAGCATGGAACCAAAAATCCTTAGGCATAGAAGCCTGAAACAGCAGTGTATTTCCCACAGAGGTTATCTGTCTGTTCTTCCTTTCTGCTCTCCCATTTTGTTGAGGAGTGTAGGGACAGGAACTTCTAAAGATAATTCCACATGACATAAGATGAGCATAGAAATCACCTTTACTGAGTTCAGGAGCACCATCACTTTGAAAGCACTTGATAGATAGAGAAAAAAGTCTTTCATTTTGTGTCTGAAAGTGTTGAAAGCATTTCAAGCTTTCTGACCTTAGCTTCATAGGGTAAATCCAAAAGAATCTGCTATAATCATCAAGAAAGAGTATATAATATCTAATTCCTATCTTAGTAATGACAGGTGATGGCCCCCAAATGTCACAATGTATCAATTGAAGAGGAGCTGTGGATGAACTTAGTGATATAGAGAAAGGAAGTCTCTGACTCTTCCCTAATTGACATGATGAACAAACATCTTTAAAATTCTTAGATGTTATCCTAATCCTCTTCTCCCTTTCTAGAAGTAAAATGACCTCTTGAGATGCATGGCCTAACCTGTTATGCCATGTTTCAGCTGTTCCTCTAGCCAAATAGGCCATTTCTGTGTCTTCTTTAGGTGTGACATAAGGATCCATCTGAAAATCAATACTGTAGAGATTGTTTACCATTGGTCCTTCTCCCAAGACATCCTTGGACCACAAGT
This sequence comes from Eschscholzia californica, assembly GCF_041429995.1. Lineage (NCBI taxonomy): Eukaryota > Viridiplantae > Streptophyta > Magnoliopsida > Ranunculales > Papaveraceae > Eschscholzia > Eschscholzia californica. The sequence continues at coordinate 44,686,959 of NW_028238198.1, forward strand.
CTCTTATTAAGAAACCCCATGGGAGAAATTCAACACTGCAAAAGTTCTCTTTTGTGAATTTTGAGATAGACAAGAGATTCTTTTGAATTGTTGGAACATGAAGCACCTTCTTGAGATGAAATGTGTGTGAGCCAGTAGCTAAACTTGCTTGTCCTGTACTAGCAATATGTAAACACTTTCCATCTCCTATAAGAACACCATTCTTTCCTTGATAAGGAGTAATATGTTCTAAATCTTCTTGAGAATGTGTCATATGGCTTGTTGCTCCTGTATCAGCTATCCATCTCTTATCTTTATGGTTTATAGAGAGATAGCTGTTTTCTTGTGACTCACCCTCAAGTTCTTCCTCAGCACCAAAGTGAGCTTGCTCATCTTCTAGTTCTAGAGGGTCAGATTCCTCTTCTTCTTCCTCTTCTTCTTCATCTTCAATTTCTTGAAGATGTAAATTTTCAAAATTCCTACTTGCTGATCTTGAGGCTTCTGAGGAGAAGTCCTTAAACCTTAGCCTACATTGTCTGGCTGTATGTCCCCACTTATAGCATATCCCACAAGGTACTGTGGTGAAATAAAAAAAATTGCTCCTATTTTGAGAAGAAACTCTTACATTGGGTCTGAATGGTGTCTTTTGACCATTTTCAGGAATTTGGGTCTGATTAGAAGGCCTCATAGATGATGATCTTGAGCTATTTCTATTCTGTACTTTCTTGACAAAATATAGCTCACTTGAATCATTATTTGATTCTTGCTCCTTCAACCACTGTTCATGATTGATCAATCTACTTCTTAATTCACCAAAACTCAGATTACTATCTCTATTTTGTATGGTAATAACAAATTGAGAGTATTCTCTTCCTAAACCTTGAAGAACTATTCTTATTAATTCACTTTCACTCACTTTATCATTCACAGCTACAAGAGAATCAGCAATGTTTTTTATTTTACTCAAGTATTCAGATATGGGAATCGATCCTTTCTTTATGTTTTGAATTTTGTTTCTTAAAGAAGACTTCTGTGCTTCGAATTCTTGAAGAAATACTGTTTCTAAATAGCACCATATCTCCCTAGAAGTCTTTAACCCTAGAATATCAGATGCTATAGAATGTGTAATTGTGGCTTTGATGCATGACTTTACAAAGCTATCGGTTTTTCGCCATTGAAGGTAAGCTGGGTTTGCTATATCTCTTCCTTCCTCTACAATCAATTGAGAGGGTTCACTATAGGTGCCATCGATGTAGCACACTAGGTCATTACCAATTAAGGCATTTTCAACTTGATCTTTCCAAACAAGAAAATTCGATCCATCTAATCTCGCAGATATTAAATTCATAAGATTTGGATTATAGGATACCTGATTTTGATTTGAATTCATCTTTAATTGCTTGAAGTTTGATGATGATGATAAAGACTGTTATCTCTGATTCCTTGATGACAGAAGATCAGCTTTCTTCCTTGTTCTTGATTTCGGTTTGCTCTTCGAAGATCAATTTTAGGGTTTTTTGCTCTGGTACCATGTAAAGAATTGAACTAATCGAATATCAATCTTATTAGCTAGGTTTCTCCAGAATACAATTACAACCTTTATGATATCCTTATATAGTCTTTAGAGAGAGAGAGATTAAGAGAGACTAAACAGTATTAAGAGAGAGAAAGATAACTAACTAATTGAATAGTTAGTTTATATTAACAGCTTAGCTAAGAGCGCCCTGACACGAGTGCCTTGTGCAATATAATCAGAGTGCCTTCAATTATAGCTGAGTGTGCCTCTATCCTGTCGTTAGTTATGGTAGTTAACTTCATCTTCTTCAACTCTTTTATCAGCTGCATCTTCCACATATCCCTTATCTCTTACAGAGTTGTTTTCCATTTATTTTTCTTCTTCCTCTTCTCTCAATTCTGTTTTCTTCTGCTTCCTCTTCGTCCTACTTTTCCTCCCATGTTCTCCCTATTCTCTTTCGTATGGAACAATGGCCCCAAAAAAAATGTACTTTTATTAATCTTGTAATTGGTAGAATCTAATCAATTTTAATATATTAAAATAGGCTTACATTCTATAAATGCAATATTTTCATTAGTACCACTCTCTTCAGAAAATTCTGATTGAATCAAAACGATTTTATCCTTTAATTAAATCTTCTTTCCTAACAAATGATTTTGTTTATTTTATTTTGTTTGAAAAATGAGAAAACCTTGAACCAATTTGATTCGTAAAGATGGTACGAATAGTAGAAACAACCGTCGTGTATTGTAGAAAAAAAAAATCTGAAAAAAAATGCATAACTTGGTTTTAGGTTACTTACTTTCTTGTTCAACTTCTTTCATTCCATCATTTGGTGGATAATCTAGACAAGAACAACATACTAGCTAGTTAGACAGGATTAAGTAGGGTGGTTTGGGTATAAAATCAACAAGGTTTTAGTTTTCATTAAAATTTCCTATAACTTCATAAAGGTTTTCAAATCGAAGTTTCAATATAAATTGAATCATATACTGGTCAAGGAATTATTAATAGATCTCACAAAAAAATCATAAAAGAAAATAATTTTTCATGAAGATAAGAAACTAGAAACGAAGAAAAATTAAACATTAATAAATAGCAAAAAAAAACTAATAAGTGTCTGTTTGATACATGTGAAAATGTTTGATGTGAAAACCATTCTTTTTATTGGGAAGAAAACCAAGTTTTTGTAACAGAAATTCAATTTTTTGTGAATTTGATATGCCATGAGAAAATAAAAGGAGAACATCTAAAATCACTCGACAATATTGCTGTTGACCCCCTTTTTATACATATAAAGGGATGTCATTTTGAAAATGAAACTAGTTTACACCTTTTGGTTGATTTTCAAAACAAATTGACTCTGTTATACATGAAATTGATTTGGATTCAACTGGGACAAGAGATCATTGTGATTTGAAATTTAGTGCACTGAAATTAGTAAGTATCTGAGTTGAAATTAAAAAAAAAAATTTTAATTGTTTTATAAAAATGAAATTATGTAAGCATTAATATATAATGGATTTTTTTTCGAATTAATTAAATTTTTACACCCGATAACTTATTAGTCATAAATTTCCTAGAGTATTTTGTTCAAACCTTTAGGAAGGCCCCTCATCAACTTAAAATAACGAAAAACAATATATTTTTGCTACGTTTCAAATTTTTGCTATCTTTTGGAAAAAATTTGCACAAGTACACGAAGTGGTGTGATAATACAAAGGGGCGTTGCTACATAAAAAAAAAAATTGCACAAGTACACTAAGTGGTATGATAATACAAAGGGGTGTTGGTATATACAAAAAACTGAAATGTTAAAAATTCCTTTTTTATATCCAAATTACTCGCTAACATATCCATATGGCCTTCCTGCTTCTGGGTCGTGGTAGTAGGAGTAGAAAATGCAGAAGATCAAACTTGATGGGAAGTGAAGATCAAATACTTTGCCCCCTAACAATGAGAAAACACTTTGTATCTCCTTTCTCTCTCCTTCCTTTCTCATCTCTCTGCACACACTTTCACCCATTTCAGTATTAAGGTCACACAAGATTCCCTCGTATTATAGTTTAGCATGGTTAACAGAATCATGGATCACAAATTTACATGAAAATGAATGGAATTTGATTCCAGTTGACTGAATCTGTATAAAGAACCACGGAAAAATGAAAGATCGAAGTATATTTTAATTTTATATTACAAAATTCATAATTACAAAAAACTCGACTTAAAATTATTCAAGCCTCAAATTAGCCAATTCATTTAACTTAAAAGAAGACCATAGAAATAATAATGACCGTTCATGAATGGTTCGAAGTCGACCTTATTCACAATAGTGTTATTTTATTAGTTGCATATAACAACCCGTTCAGGGTTCTGTTAAGTTTCAATCAAGGTTTTGATAGCTTCACCTACTAGGTAGTTGTTGATTCAAGGTGGTGGTTGGGAGGGTGGTGGGCGGTGGTGGGCGAAAATGGTGGTGGCAGACATAAGTTGTGGTGGTGAATGTGATGAGAAGATGAAGATTAAGAGGAATAGTTCGATCAAGTAAATTATTGGGCTATAAAATAAATATGTCCTCTAAGTCAGTCTTGATTGACTAAATCTTTATGCCCCAGAGACTTTTCTCTATGCCCCAAAGTCGTGGTTAGCACATAATCAAGTTTCTTTTTTTTTCCAGAATTTGAGTAAACAAATTTTAAATAAATATCACACAGAGAAAAGAACGGGAAGAAATTATCTAAATACCTTGCTTTTAAGACGACCACCAAAGACTGTATTTACGATACTTTATTCTTCCGTCGTGAAATCAGAAGAACAATTACGAAGCTTTCTGAGCAAACAATGAAGGAACTCATGTGCATCTTCCAGTTGATTAATCTCGAACGAAGAAGACATATCTAAAATTATCTAAGTCAAGAACTACATAATGTATTACAGAGTGCTAAAAAATAATCGAAGTACAAAAACTAAAATTATCTAATTCAATTCAAATCCAGGATTAGATTTAACTAAATTAAATAATCACTTATCATATTAAAAACTAAACCAGAAGAACTATTAAATAGAGGATACTGCTTAGATTTTTGACAAATTCGAAAGGAAAATACTTCCATGAGGCGAAACAATCATTTCCCAACAATCTAATTCAGAGAATAAAGTGCACAAAATCCTTCAACTCCGCCTTCAATTAAAACTCAAGATTCAGAATCAACTAGATAACCAAAACAAAATGAATCAGAAGAAAAATGAATACCTAAAAAAAAGAAAGTTGGAAGATCTTACTTGTGCATGGATGTGGATGATTAGATGCACAAAACTTTTGCAATATGGGACTGTATGGGTAACACATTGCAGAATCGAGTTTAAAAAGCAAGTATTTCCTAAATCCTGAAACCCGAGACCGGTACGATGCTTAATACTATAAACATCGGTTGAAACAAATAAGAAATTAAATCCTAAAATTAGTTCCTTACCTCCAAGAATTGATCTTTGGGAATAATAAACAGTTTGGAATCGAATCTGGGACCTCACGGATGACTTCATAATGATGAGCCTCATCAAACTCAAATATAGTGATAGCAGACATTTTCTCTTTGTGAGAAATTAAATTCACATAACCAACAAAAAAACCTGAAAGGTCAAAATGTAAGTTTAAACTGTCATACAAATTATTCTGATATGATATTTAACCAACGATCTAATCAAATTGTAAGTGATCTTAAGGAATTAATTCCCAAATAATGGTTTTATTTAGCCAAACGTACGAATCTTTTACATTGGAGAAAGGTTTATAGATATTTCTCATCGAACGTGCATGTGGCTCTTCCACGAAATCAAAGAAAGAGTCAGAGTGTATCACTCTTGTACGAAGTTCTTTTTTCAAAATATACTACCTTATATTCAATGAGTACATAATCTTTCAAGTATATTTTATCAGTTTCTAACATCAGTTTATAAAATCCTAACTTTTTTCCGTACATTATAATCTTTGACATATACCAAAGTTTCCCTTAAAGTATTTATGATATCTCTTTTTCTCTAAGTTTTTTAAATGAAAATCCTATGCAGCATAAAAAGTAATAGACTAATTCTGGGAAAGCTTTATAAATGAAATTCAAAATTTCAGATATTTTTCTAAATAATAAAATTTATATTTTACTCTCCTATCGAAGTTGTTTTTCATTTCTTCCTATTTTCTACTTCCTCTTCGTGTTCCTCTCATTTACATTTCTTCTTCTACTTCTTTTTGTCCTCCTTCATATGGAAAATCATCATATAAATTGGAGGTCTTTGATGGCGGGAAAGGTAATATTTGTTTTAGTTAGGAAGAACTATGGTTCACATAGTTTCGAAAGATATATTTTTATTGATATTAAGGAGGCACCTTTAACACACTTTAACACTTATCATACAAAAAAATGTTTATTTGTTTAAAAATTAGTCTCAACATGTTTTTAGTTCAGGATCTGGAGAAATTTTATTTCTACAAAATTTTAGAGGAGGTTTTCTAAAACACTGCAAAATTTCTTGTTCATTGGATAAACAGTTCAAAAAATACGACAGTTTTACAATAGGGTTCCTACGAGGCATATTGAGAAAAAAAAAAGATTAGTCAAAGGCGTTAATTATTATTTCTTTTTTCAAGAGAAGTTAAACACCAAATTTACCGGATGAAAATGATGACTCATCTTGTAAAAATGATTAAGATAAAAAAATATCCCTTATCGTTAGATTTACTTGCTCTTAGCATTAACGCTACTCATTTTCTGACAAATGTAAATTCTTACTACAAAGATTGCGAGTCAACCAAATGGGAGACAAATTCTCTTATATTCAGAAAATACATATTTAAAACTATTATACATTGTAATTGCACTTTTTTGTTTAATGAAAACTCATCTTAGAGATATGTTTATCAATTAGTCGGTAAAGTGCTCCCGGAGACAAAAATTATTTGGCCTCGCCAATGTATGGAACTATGTTTTCGACATATAGTTTTAAGAGATCGGTGTACTTTTATTCATCTTTTAACTGTTAGAATCTAATCCATTTTAATGTATTAAAATAAGTTGATATTTTATAAATGCAATATTCCCATTAGTATGACGTTATTCCGAAAATCTCCATTGAATCAAAACGATTGTATACTTCAATTAAATCTTCTTTCCTATGAAATAATATTTCCTTATTTTATTTTGTTCGAAAATTGTTTAGCCAACTTGATTTCCGGAATAGCCGAAACAACCATAGTATATTATAGGAAAAAACCTAAAAGTCAGAAAACAATGCATACGTTGGTTGTAGATCAATTACTGTCTTGTTCCACTTCCTTCATTAAATCATTTGGTGGATAATCTACACAAGCACAAAAGTGTAGTTAGAGAGGATTGACCAAAAAAGATAACGAAAACACGAAACAGAAGTTAAGAAACGTTATGCCATAAGTTACTAAGATGAGAGCGTGAGTATGTATATACTAAAAACAGAAGTTAAGTTAGGGTTCTTTGGGTATAAAATTGATAAGGTTTTATTTTGGTTTGATTCATCAAATAACTTAAAAAGTCTTTCAAGTCGAAGTCGAAGATTATTGTTGAATCAAATTAAGCAAATGAAAGTGCCAATTCTAAGCAAAATATACAAAGACTTGCTAAAACATTAAAACTAATAAACTAAAGTATAATGATCAATTACTAATAGAACTCCTAAGAAAACATCCAAAAGAAATTTGTTTTTTCTTCATGAGGATAAAAAACGATAAATGAAGAAAACTAAACATAGATGAATGACACAAAAAAAAAGAGAAAAACTACAAACAAAGAGAAAAAAAAAGAGTGAAAAGAAAGAAAGAAAAGAAACCTTGGCTTGACGGAGTCCTTTCTTGTCTTTTTTCAATCCTTCAATGAAGGATGTACAAAAGTAGCAAAGCTAATGTTGTTTTACCTAACAAGGTTAAAGGGAAGAAAATGAGTAGTTGATGGAAGAAGAAGATTGATGGAAGAAGAAGATTGATGAAAACAAAACAAACCTAACAAGGTATTTATAATGAGATTGCTTCCTACCTAAGATCCATCTAGAATCTCTTGCACCAAAAAAAAATCCATCCAGGAGCATAAGCACCATGAATGCTAAGAAATATATTTATTTTCTTTCCCTTTTCAAATAGAAATCTTGGAATTATTATAGTCAAGGATTTAGTTGATTTTTAACTTTTTAAAATTAGAAATATTTTACAACCTATGTAAGAAAAGAAAGATATTAACGTTGTGAATAATAAATGTAACCGTGTATACCATGATATTTGAAGGGAAACAGATAATCTCAGGTCTCTACAAAGCCAACTCAGCATTTTAATATTTGCGCCTTCGATTTTTAGTTATCAAATTTGCAATTATGTTACATTTTGGTGATACATTTTTTTCTTTTCAATGATTTAAATTGAAACAGGAGACCGTTTTGGTCTATTGCCTGTTCCATTTTGGTAATGAAACTGGTTGACGTCTTTTGGTTCTCTTTCAAAACAAATTGACTCATTTTAGGTATGAAATTGATTTGGGTACACCTAGGGAAAGAAATCTTTGTGATTTGAAATTAGAAATAAACTGAAATTAGTAAGTATCTAAGTTGAAATCAAAAACAAAATTATTCAAATTATCTATGCATTAAGATATTTTGGAATACGTAGTATTAAACTTTTGACACCCGATAATTTCCGTAACCATAAAGTTTCTAAAATACTTGTTCAAGATATTTTGAAAGACCGGCCTTGAACTCATCGTAAAGGAAGTGGCACATTTGTAATATGTTTCGGGTTTTTGATATTTTGAGGGAAAATCTTGCTCAAGTAAATCGAGTGGTGCACCATTACAACGGGATGTTGCGCTATGTACAAAATATAAATTACCTGTGGTTACAACCTTCAAACTCACCCATAAGATCAACGGATCACAAGACCCTTACGTTCCAAAAATCTGTAACTTAAACAAAACCCTTACGTTTGCAAAAACGGTAACTCAAACCAAAATCCTTGACCACACTTCACCCCTAAAATAAACAGTTACTCAATACCCATAATTTAAACTTAAAAAGGCTCAAACTTATATAAAATTGCATTTAATTTTTCCCCAATAACGAGTTACGCGTATAACGTGACAGATCAAGAAGCCGAAGATCCAGTGATGAACAAAAGCTCAAGATGTATAAAGATCCAGAAAATTGAGTTTCATGTATGTATTTATTGCATCTCTTGTAATTATCTAATATTCTTGTTAGACAAGTATTTTCTATTATCCTACGTTAGTAAGGAAACTTAAGAAATGAGGAACCTCTAATTTACTCTATAAAAATATGACCTGCTCATAGAGTTGTATTTACTTCCAATTCTGTTGGCTATTTCAGTTTATCTCTTGGATTATCAGATACTCATACATTTAGCACCCCCATTGCTTATCTTGGGAGATAATCCTCACCTATAGGTTCAAATTTTCGCTATAGTATATGCGTTGGTAGACGTTTGATGGGAAAAGATTTCTCTCGCTTGATATCCACTAACACAATTATCTTAGGTCATTGACGTTTCACTCATTGTGTGTGGAAGTGAGGTGAAGATGAAGACTAGGGGCATAAATCAATCAGCTTTAGTTTTGAGCTAAAAAATAAATCTGCCTCATAAGTCAACTTGACTTTTCTTTATCTTTAAAGCCGAGGCCAAGTAATTTTGAGTGAAAGTTTTTGGTTTTTTTCTTTTTGTTCCACGACTCCAACGCCATTTTTTCTCTACTCCTGCAATGGTCGCTGCAAATAAGTATATTTGTGAACAATGTTTAGTTTCTAGAAATTGGGTAGAATGCCAAATTTTAAAAATTTTAAGTTGAAAAGACAATTTGTGTTTTGTATAGTTAGAAATCCAAATAATAAATTTAAACGTGCAAAACCATGATATTTAAAGGGGTAACAAATAACCCAAAGCCTTTACGAACTAAATTCGGAAACTTTAACTTTTTCTAATCGATTTAGTTATCAAATTTATAATTTCTTTTGCGATGTTGTAGAGGAAATGGTTTTCTATTACCATACAAATTTTTTATGTTCATTGGATAAACAGTTAAGAAGATACGATGGTTTTATAAGAGGGTTGTTAAAGTATAACCGTCACGTTCCGAACTTGTTAAAGTAAGATTTCTGATACACTTCTTTGAACTCATAAATACAAATAAAGTAAATACTTTCATTTCCAGTAATTCTTGAACAATTGTGGCATCTATCTTCTATCGTTTTTTGATTCTAGGGAAACTAGACCAACCTTCCAATACCATAACCTTTATGTTTACGTGAGAGGTAAAAACGATCTTTCATCCAGAAGGGTAACTTCACTTAGTTTCACCCATAAATAGAACTAGATCTTACACGACTTCCGGGTTTTACTTCTTTTATCATTCTTTGGTTTGGGAGAAACATGACAAGCCAGTAGTATCATCAGAGCCGTGGCTGGGAATTTGAGGGCCCTGGGCGAAACTTGGTTGCGGCCCTTTGGTACATAAATAAATTACGAACACAAAATTGAACAAAATGTAAGATGATGAAAATCATTAATGATTCACATGTGTATTTATGTATTATTAGTTTTTTTTGTGGAAAAAACACCAAGCTCTCTATTTCTTAAAAAAATACTTCAAAATTAACGAAATACGCCTAAAATAACAAAATGGTTAAGAGAAAGTGTAGTGAAGCAAAAATAAAGATAGACTTAGCAATTGTATTCTCAACAATATTTTTTTCAAAATGTGGCCCTCAGGACTCGAACCCGAGTCAACTACATGAATAACCCGTTCCCTTCCCAAAGAGCTAGTAGTGGATAGATGCTTAAGTTGGTATTGTAAAGTATATAGCTGTGGGTCCTTTCATAGAAAATGGGCCCTTTTGAGGTGGGGGCCCAGGGCGGACGCCCTGCCCGCCCCCCTCAAACACGGCTCTGAGTATCATTCTTTGGTTCCATTTACAAGTAACAAAGAGTGATCTAATTTTCTTCATTGAGTCTTATCCACCACATTAGGTTTATCTGCATTCAAATGACAATTACCAAAACCTTATATGTAAAATACACCAAATAAACAATAGCCAAGAAGAAACTAGTGCATATGTGTTATGAGTGAAGGGATTAAGGTCAATTGTGATAATCCAAGATCTTAGAACAAACAAATTCCAACAATAAAATCAGAACCGAAATTTTAGAAGTATTTCTTTACCTTGGGAATTGATCTTTGAGAATAACAAAAGCTTGGAATCGAAGGTGGAGGAGACTATGACCTCAAGTTTTGAATAAATTCACAAAGACAAGCTCCAACAAGCTCAAATTTAGTGATGGGCATTTTCTCTTCTTCCGAGATAAAATTCATATACCAACTAAAAGTTCTGCAAGGTCAAATTATATGAACACACTGTCAAAGTGATGCAAAATAGTATTAAATAAAAAAGGTATAAAGAGAAAGAGAACGAGAACCAATTGTTGTTTACTGTGACAAACTAATTACCAAATTATGATTATATTAAACCAAAATAACATAGGTTCCAACTTGGAGTATGATTTATAGATTAAATCTTGAACCAATTTTATTTGTAAAGATGGTATGAATTGCTCAAACAAGGGTAGTGTATTATAGAAAAAAATCTGAAGCTATGCATAACTAGGTTGTAGGTTACTTACTTTGTTGTTCCACTTCTTTCATTCAATCATTTGGTGGCTAATCTACACAAGAAAAGAACACTAGTTAGACAAGACTAAGTTAGGGTGCTTTGGGTATAAAATCAATAAGATATTAATTTTGACTAAAATTTCCTAAATAGCTTTACAAGGGATTTCAAATCGAAGTTGAACAGAAATTGAATCAGTTTCTTGATCAGTGAATTATTAATAAATCTGATATAAACTGAATGTTTAGTGCGATGACCGACTGGTCCGCATGGTAAGACGTACTGAGGTGCGACCTAGGTATGGAGCGTATGGGGTAGACGCTAACACAAGGATAACTTGTGGATCCCACTCTGATGCAACGTGGGTTTTGGGAGGGTTCGGGTGATGGATCTGATTTCCCTGGAGAGACACCAACTTTGTTATGACAATTAGGGTTTAATGTGATGGAAATCAAGTTGCTGATGTCGAAAATTGGCTCCCGGTTAAATCAGCATGAAAAAGGGAGTTGATGCATGACAACCTCCGTTATGATAGAATATTCTGTTTAGAGAGGTGAGATTCCTCTGTTCAGCTCTGCTTCTCTGCTCCCTGCTTCTTACTCCAGCTCCTGACTCCTAGCTCCAGCTCCTGATTCTTTGTTCCTGTTCATCTGTTCCCAAAGGGGGGAAAACCTGCAAATGGTTCGAAAACTGCTCTGACGCTCAAGACAGTAAGGCTGCTCTTTGCAGTAAAAGAATGAATATTGATTGATCCTTTTGGGGGGCGAGTTATGAGAACTCTGAGTTTTTGGTGATCTTTTTGGGAGAAGAGATCGTGTCCTAAGAAGGACGATGTGGGGGGCCTTTTATAGGCGATGTTATGCCGACTATGATCAGTGGCGGGGGTAAGGCGGTTGCCATCAAACCAATATAGAAGTTACCTCTTTTGCGTATCTAGGGTTTCTCTTCGAGTCTATCCCAGAACTCTGATAAGTGAAAGTTCCTAAGTTCAAGGATACTTCGTTGTTATCTTTGCTAGAGTGATAGACTCTAAAGGAGAAGTTTCCTCCTTTAGATGCGTGGAGTCCAATCGGGCTTAAACACTTCTAGATGTGTAACCGACTGAGATCTTTCTGGAAAGTCCGGGATTAAGCCATTAGGTTGCGCAGCGCTGATATCTTCCCAGTTCTGGGCGTAAGATATGGGTCGAACCTGTGGAGACCCCCCTTATTCCTTTAGAGATCCCAGGGATGATCTGTCCATGCCAAGGGCGTTTTGTGCAGAGCTGGTTTCTTCTGGCCGACCTCCCTGTTGTAGGAATGTGCAGTGGACCATCAGGGGTTTTAGCTGTCCTGCTGCCTCAAGCCGAGCTGTTCCAAGAGCCTTCTGGTCTGATCTTTGACTCTTCAGACGTTAGTCAACATCTGGACATTTTATGCATCATCATGAGTCCCGCCACTCCTTAGTTGAAAGTAGAGAGACTAAGGAGTAGAAGTAGCTCGTGTGTTTTACTTTGAAGACCAGAAGTCGAAAGTTTTACCTGTCCCAGAGCTGTATCGTAAAACTCTTTGGGCCTTACCTGGACCGTAGCCGTTTGGTGGAGTCTTGTCTTACTGTCAGTACTCCAGAGCTGGTTGGGGATTTTCTTTGATTGTGTATTTACTCTGCTAGAGCTGATCCGGCTGTGTTCTTACACGTGGCTTATTATTCCAGGGCACGTTTCGTCTTCTGCGTAAATAATCATTTTCTTATTCATGCGTGATTTTATGACGTCATAGATTTGATTTTCTGATCATGTGCTTCCGGTGCTGATCTTTTGATCCTTTCACACGACAACATGCTCTGCCCTTTGTGGACGCGTGGAACGTCGCGATTGGCGGACGAGGCACGTCTCCTTGAAATCTGCGGAAGTCTCTTTGGTAATCGCGATTCTTGAGTTGTTTGTACTTCCTGGTCCTTATTCCGCTGAATGTTTTCGGGGCGCGTCTGGTCTGTCGCCTTTAATGCTTCTTATCTATTTCCGAGAGGTCTCTTGGTTATCCTCTCACTATAAATAGCCTGTTCTTGCTTCCCAATTCTCTACTACAGAAAAGCTCGAAAAATATCTCGGTCGTTCTTTCCTTCTGTTGTTGCTTCGTCATTTCTTCTTGTTTATTTCTCTAAGGCTCGGGATGATGCCTCTGTTTGAGTTCCTGCTAAGCGTTTGCTTTGATGAATGTTTCTTCATAATGACCGTGATAGAGGATGGGTTTCTTCATAATGGTCGTGATAATTTCACGCGCTGTTATGTTTGAGCTCGGAGGAGGGTGAGGCTTGTCAGTACCGCCTTCCGCCTAGGTGCTCGGGGCAGGGTGATGGTGTCAAAATGGCTTCTTCATCCTTAACTGCATCTTTGAATGGTTGTTCCTGTCAGCCTTTCTGCTTTTCTTCTCTCAAACTTCATGACGACTCTTTTGCAGTCTCTCATGTTTTTTGCTCTGTTTTCCTTTCCCTCAACAATTGGAGGCACTCTTGGTTTTTTCTTTGCCCTTCAACTATTGGGCTTTTTGTAATTTCTTCCGTAATAGACCCGAGTGTCAGTGGTGGTTTTGGCGTCCTTTTTTGTAATTTCTTCTGTAATAGCTTCTTCTTATGAATTAATAACAAAATACCTTTTCTTCATTACTTTTGTGTTTTCCTTTGTTTCCCATGCTTGGTCCGCTAGTTTCTCACGACTGTTCGCCGCGACTCTTCGTTGATCACGCCCTATCACCATGACTCTTCGTTGATCACGCCCTATCACCATGGCCCTCTTCATTGATCACGCCCTATCACCATGGCCCTTTTCTCACGACTGTTCGCTCTACCTCCGGTTGTGTATTCCAGAGCTGTCTTTGCGGGACTAGTTTCACCAGGACTCCTCCTTAGACCTCTGGTTGTGACTTTTGCTACCAGAGATGGTTTCGTTGGCTCGGGCGCATTAGTTTAACTAGGACTTCTTCTTAATCCTCTGGTCGTGGCTTTCGCTACCAGACTTGGTTTCGCCAGCTTGAGTTTGGCTAGTTTCAGTTAGACTTCTCGTTAAATCTCTGGTCGTGGCTTTCGCTACCAGAGCTGATTTCGCCAGCTTGAGCTCGGCTAGTTTAACTAAGACTTCTCCTTAAACCTCTGGTCGTGGCTTTTGCTACTAGAGCTGGTTTCGCCAGCTTGAGCTCGGCTAGTTTAACTAGGACTTATCCTTAAACCTCTGGTCGTGGCTTCCGCTACCAGAGCTGGTTTCGCCAGCTTGAGCTCGGCTAGTTTAACTAGGACTTATCCTTAAACCTCTGGTCGTGGCTTCCGCTACCAGAGCTGGTTTCGCCAGCTTGAGCTCGGCTAGTTTAACTAGGACTTCTCCTTAAACCTCTGGTCGTGGCTTTCGCTACCACAGCTGGTTTTGTTGGCTTGAGCACAACTAGTTTCGCTAGGACTTCTCCTTAAAGCTCTAGTCGTAGCTTTCGCTACCAGAGATGGTTTCGTTGGCTTGAGCACAACTAGTTTAACTAGGACTTTTCCTTAGATCTCTAGTCGTAGCTTGGCCTACCAGAGTTGGTTACGTCGGTGTGATCACGACTAGTTTTCGCCGGGACTCCCCCGTGCCCCTGATCGTTGCTTGGGCTACTAGGGTCGTCTTCCTCATTTAAGCATGAATAGTTTCGCAAGGACTTCTCCTTATACCCCCGATCACCTTCATCGGGGCGGTACTTTAACTAGGACTTCTCCTTGGGGATCCACAGGGACCACGTTTACTCGAGTAAAGGGTTGAGTTTAGCTAGGACTCCTCCTTGTGAGGCCTCGGGTCGCAGCCGTAGCTACCAGAGCTACCTCCTTTGCCGGCTTGAGCCGATTAGTGTAACTATGACTTTTCCTTGGGACCTTGGTGAGGGGTCAGTTTTTACTCGAGCAAAGTTCAGTTTAACTAGGACTGCTCCTTAGGGCCCTCGGTTGTCGCCGTAGCTACGGAGGCTATCCTGTCCCTGATCATGGCTTTTCGCTTAGCAGGGATGTTTAAATTAGGGCCCTTGGTCGCTGCTCTCACCTACCATTGCAGCCTTTAGGTCCCCTGGTCGTGGCTTTCGCTATCAAGGCTACCTGCTCGATTCAGAACGAGATGAGTTTAATTAGGGCTCCTCCTTTTTATAGCATTTTGTGCTAAAAAATATTTTTATTTTATAAGGTAAAATATGTAGCTAGTAATGCTACTTCTTTTGCCTAATGGCTACATTAAAAAAGGAAAGATAGTAGGGGTAGTGACGACCTTAGTTTTTCAGATATCTGCCGTCGGGTCATCGTAGAACACTTTGTTTCCTCCAACGATGATTGGACTCACTTCTTCTTGTTCCCAGCCCTGGGCGGAGACGAGATAACATTCCCGGGCTATTTTCTGTTCTACCCTGACCGTTCCGATGAGATTCGTTCCCGAAATTGGGAACTTCATCATAACTTGGTTTATGGAAACTATTTCTCCCGACTCCCTCAGGAAGTTTCTGCCTAGTATGATGTTATACGCATACATCTTATCGACGATCGCAAAGTTTAGCATTATCGCCTTTGCTGATTCTCCTTCGCCGATCAGCACTGGCAGGGTTGCTATTTCGTCTGTTTCGACCTGATTGTCTCCGAATCCAGTCAAACAAGATTTATAAGATTTGAGATGGCGTTCGCTTACCCCGAGTTTCTGGAAGCATGTTCGACTCATGACCTCCGTGGAGCTCCCTGTATCGACTAGAATACGTCCTATCCTCCAATTGGCAACTACGGCTATTATCACCAGCGGATCTGCGTGTGGAGTTATTACCCCGACCAAATTGTTGTCTGTAAAGACAATGGGCGGAGTTTCCACGACAGGCTTGATTAGGAAGACCGGCTGGTTCTTTGCTTCGTTGGCGTACCTGCGTTGTTCGCCTTTGGTTGTTCCTCCGAGGGTAGGTCTGAATGCTATGGTATTGATATTCTCCATTACTCCGGTGGGCCCCTCTGGACCCTTGTTTGCTTTTCTAGAAATGGGGCCATGCCCGTTGACTTCGGATCCCGATCCGATTCCTGCTTTGTTTATCGACTTTTTTATTTCGATATTCGTAGGGTCGTTGTTCTTGATGGATGTATTTATCCAGTTCTCCTTTTCTTACCATCTCCTCAATTAGATTCTTGAGGTGCCGACAGTCGTCGGTTTTGTGGCCGTAGCCTCTATGAAAGGCACACCACGCAGTCATATCTCTGGATCCGAGCTCTCCTCGGTCGTCATTAGGTTTGGGTAGTTCAGCCTTTCCTTTTGCTATCAGTATCTGCGAGATTTCCTCCCTTCCTTTCATTAGGGGGTGTATGTTACAAAGTCAGCCCTGGGCCTCCTGCCTCGCTCTCGTTCCCGGGGTAACCTGACTTCTTCCCTTTCTCTTTTTCGGGGGCGCTCACTTTCGTACGGAATATTGGCCACCTCTTTCATCCGCAGATAATTCTCCTCTGTTCTGATAAATTGTTGCAACATTTCTATCAGATCTGCGAGGGTGTCTAGCTTTCTCCCCGAGATATCTTTGATTATGTCATCTTGTCTGAGACCTCTCTGTAGGGGCAACAAAAGCAACGTTTGATTCTAAGTCGGAAACTTGAACCATAAGGTTGCGAAATCTCTACCAGTAGCTCGCCAGCGTTTCGCTTTTTCCCTGTACTACGTTGAACAGCTCTTTGGTCCCTCTCTTGATACTTGTGCTTCCTCGGAAAGCCTCGCAAAAAGCTTGGGCGAGCTGGTCAAAAGACTTTTTTGACCCCGGGGCTAGCATTTGGTACCATGCCTGAGCTGGCCCTTTTAGGATGGTGGCGAATACCACACACCATATATTTCGGTTGGTCGTGCATAGATTCATCCTCGCAGCATAGTTGTTAATGAATACCCCTGGATCTTCCGCGCCGTGATAGTGCTCCAGCGTTATACACTTGAAGTTGGCCGGTTTTTCGGATTCCAGTACCCGGCAGAGAGGTGGCTACCGAATTACAGTCCTTCCCCAGAGTTTGTCCTTCTCTTGTTAGTTCTGCTACTTGGTGTATGAGCAAGTCGCATAGGGTGGGTGTAGGATTTTGTGTGTATCTAATACACAATCTAGTGTTCTAAGCGGAATCTCAAACATCATATGTTAACACTAGATTGCCCAGAATCATATGCATAAACTAATCAATGAACTAGAAGAGGGATAAATACCTTTATCGCCTTTTTCCCTCGAACCTTTCCAATCGCGTGTGAAGATCGAGAGCTCCAAGTGTAGCTCCTCTACTTGAGACACCGAGTGTATAGACTTGATCTCCCTTCCTTTCAGACTGCTAGGACTTACTAGAAGGTTGAGAAGAACTCTTCTTCTTGACTAGATTGATAGAACGGAAGCTTTTTCTCTATATTCCTCTCTCTCCACTAGCTGTATATTGAGAGAGAGAGAGAGTTGTATATTTTTCTTCCAGAGAAAAATTCACACCTTTTCTGTTCTCTAATGACCCTATATATAGAGAAACCCTAATTAGAATCTCATTCAGACTAGGTCTTTTTATTTTCGGGTCACAGAAAAGATAATTACCAAAATACCCTTTTGGGGTATTTTGGCTAACCCTTTAAGTGTGGCCGGCCAGGGCAGCCCACCATGGGCTTTATATGGCCGGCCCCACTTACCTTGGTCGGCCATCACATGGCCGGCCCAAACAGCCTTCCCCCGGGCACCCTTTTAAGGCCCGATTCTTTCTATCTTGTTCCGAATCTCCATTCGAACCTTTTCGGCTTATTTAGCTGGATCCAATCCATCTTTAGCCTGTTCCCGTCTAGTCAAGTCTCTCCGATCAAGTTACCACTCTTATGTGTAACCCGTTGTAGGATCCAGTCTATGTTAGCCGCGAATCAACGACTTGATCCGACGATCGTAGTTGGCTTCTAGCAAAGCATTAAGACCCCTAATTGGACCGGACTGGATGATCTTCACATTATGGTCATCATTATCCTAGCTGACAAATTGATCGCATTGCCACCTTGGTCGAAGGACACTCCTTCGGAAGGACATCTCCTTCAGACCGAACGGATATAATCTTCAGTCTCCCACTTGTACTTAGAACAAGTGCAATGCTCGATTCCCATGTCTCTTCGTATCTCATCTGATACGTCATATCCTTCAGACTTTCTTGATCTGGAGAACAACTGTCAATACAAATGATTAACCCTTAATCCATTTGAGTGTGGCCACACATTTTCCAGTTGCTCCTCCCCAAGTGGCCTGGAGATACTTATCCTAACTCAATAGGAGGACATCATTCAGTCTTGTACTCCCACTTAACTACATGTCTATCCTGTCTCCCCCAGTAATCCGCCTTTATAACCTCCTTTTACGGCACGGCGTTTGACGGTACAAAAGTTCGACATTCCTTACATAGGATGAGTGGAGTACTCATGTTTGAGGAATCTCTCCAATCTTGCCTATGAGAGTTCATGACGTTTTTCAACTCTTGAAGAACTCTCATGTTTGGGTTATCCAGTGTATATTCCCCAATCATACACCCATGTATATTCCTATAGCCCATGAAACTGCGCTATCAGTCAATCTCCCATGCTAGTCTTCATGAGTCATTGTTGCCCATGCAATGACCTGGACTAGGGACTTAATAATGAATCTATTCCATGTTCACTTAGTAGGGTTTCATTTACCAGATCACGTATTTAATAAACCTACTTGGAATGCTTCATTATTTTTGGACCGTCATTTAAACACTAAACCATTATTTAATCACAGAAATAACTTATTTATTTCTTTTATTGAATGTAGCTAATTGATTACATGAAACTCCTTTCATTATTCCAATTACAACCTAAAGCCATTCAGCGATGCGCTTTATGCCTATGACCCTTCTATGACTCTCATTCTTGGGCTGAGGCAGTGGTTTAGTTAACGGATCGGCAACGTTGTCGTCCGTATCGACTTTGCAAATGACCACATCTTTTCGCTCAGTGATTTCCCTATTAACGTGGTACTTCCTTAGGATATGTTTGGACTTCTGGTGTGCTTTTGGTTCCTTAGCCTGGGCAATAGCTCCATTGTTGTCACAATATAGAGTAACCCCATTTTCTATGCTAGGAACGCCACCAAGTTCGGAGATAAACTTCTTTATCCAAACTCCTTCCTTGGCTGCTTCCGAAGCGGCTAGGTATTCTGCTTCTGTGGTAAAGTCTGCTACAGTAGTCTGCTTTGAGCTTTTCCAGCTTATTGCTCCTCCGTTTAGACAAAAGACGTAACCCGACTGCGATCAGAAATCATCTCTGTCCGTTTGGAAGCTCGCATCCACATGGCCTTCCACGATTAGTTCATCTTTCCCGCTATAAACCAAGAAGTGATCCTTTGTCCTTCTCAAGTACTTCAGGATATTCTTGGCTGCGGTCCAGTGTTTCTCACCTGGATTAGATTGGTAACGACTACACATGCTCAGAGCATATGAGACATCTGGGCGAGTGCAAACCATGGTGTACATGATTGATCCTATTGCCGAAGCATAAGGCACCTTCTTCATGTATGCTAGCTCATCAGGATCTCAGGGACACTGAGTCTTGCTTAGCGTCGTGCCATGTGTCATGGGCAGAAATCCTCTCTTGGAGTCTTCCATTTTGAATCTACCAAGAATCTTATCGATATAAGTTTCTTGACTGAGTCCAATCATCTTCCTTGATCTATCTCTATAGATCTTGATGCCCAAAATATATTCTGCATCTCTTAGGTCTTTCATTGAAAAACACTTCTTAAGCCACTCTTTTACGGAGTTAAGCATAGGAATGTTATTTCCAACGATTAGTATGTCATCTACATACAGGACCAAGAAAACTAGGTTGCTCCCACTAATCTTCTTGTATACACAAGATTCTTCTTCGTTCTTCAGAAAGCCAAACTCTTTGATTTTCTCGTCGAACCGAAGATTCCATCTCCGACTTGCTTGCTTCAACCCGTAGATGGACCTTTGAAGCTTGCAAACTTTTCCAGCGTTTTTGGAGTCCTCAAAACCTTCAGGTTGTGTCATGTACACATCCTCTTCCAGTTTTCCGTTCAGGAAGGCGGTTTTGACATCCATTTGTCATATCTCATAATCGTAATGAGCTACAATTGCTAGAATAATCCTAATGGACTTAAGCATCGCGACAGGGGAAAAGGTTTCTTCGTAGTCTATTCCTTGGACTTGTCTGTAACCTTTTGCTACGAGTCTAGCTTTGAAAACGCTTACGTTTCCATCCTTGTCTGTTTTCATCTTGAAAATCCATTTGCATCCAATGAGTTCTACTCCATCGGGCAAATCAACCAAGTTCCAAACTTGATTTTTAGACATGGATTCCATTTCGGATTTCATGGCTCCTAGCCATTTTTCGGAGTCTGGGCTCGTCATAGCTTCTTTGTAGGTGCTGGGTTCATTATCTTCTATCAACAAGATCTCTTGTCGTTGAGATAACTCAATCAGCTAGCCTTGCGTACCTACGCGGGGCTTGAACAACAGGTGAGACACTCTCAACTCTTTGAGGGTTCTCCTGCGAATCCCATTCGCTCTGCGCGGGAGGATCTCCGAGATCTACCATCTCTTCCTTTGTTCCCTTTTCTATCGGCTCTGAATAGTTAGGAATCGCGACTTCTGACATCGGTACAACGGTGTCAGTTTGTTGCTCGGATCGAATTTCTTCGATCCCTATATTTCTCCCACTTGTCTTCTCGGAAAGAAACTCATTTTCAAGGAAGACACCATCACGAGCAACAAACACTTTGTTCTCTGATGGGTTGTAGAAGTAATACCCCTTCGTCTCTTTTGGATATCCAACAAAGAGACACTTGTCTGGTCTTGGCGCTAGTTTATCTCCTTGTAAACGTTTTACATAAACATCGCAATCCCAGACTTTGAGAAAAGACAACTTTGGAACCTTTCCAGTCCATAACTCATATGGCGTCTTTTCTACAGCTTTTGACGGAGCTCGGTTTAGTGTGAAAGCAGCCATTTCTAGAGCATATCCCCAGAAAGTGTTAGGAAGATCGGCTAAGATCATCATCGATCGAACCATGTCCATCAAGGTTCGATTTCTCCTTTCGGACACACCGTTCATCTGAGGTGTTCCTGGTGGAGTGAGTTGGGATACTATTCCGCAACTCCTAAGATGATCCTCAAACTCTTGACTCAAATATTCACCCCCTCAATCCGATCGAATGGCTTTTATTTTCTTGCCAAGTTGATTCTCTACTTCGTTCTGGAATTGATTGAACATTTCAAACGATTCCGACTTATGCTTCATGAGATATATGTAACCATATCTAGTGAAGTCATCGGTGAACGTTATGAAGTAGTCATAGTTACCTCTCGCGAGTGTACTCATAGGTCCGCATACATCTGTATGTATCAGTCCTCATGGTTCACTCACTCGATCTCCTTTCCCCTTGAAGGACGATCGTGTCATTTTGCCCACTAAGCATGGTTCACATGTATCGTATGATTCTAAATCACACGATCCCAGAAGTCCATCTGCATGAAGCTTCTACATGCGTTTCATGTTAATGTGACCCAAACGACAATGTCAGAGATAGCCTTGGTTAGAATCGTGAGTACGAAGTCGTTTCGTGTCTATGTTCAGGATTTCGTCTTCTATGTTCATAACATAAAGACCATTGCGTAGTCTAGCACTGGTATAGAACATCTCATCTTTGTATAAAGAACACCACTTGTCCTTTATTATTGCATGATATCCCTCTTTGTCTAGTACTGAAGCAGAGATGATGTTCCTTGAAATAGTGGGTACATAATAGCAATTATGCAGCACTAATATCAATCCAGTCTCTAGACTAAGCTTATAGGTTCCTACAGCCACAGCAGCAACTCTTGCTTTATTTGCGACTCGTAGAACCATCTCGTTCTTTGTCAGATACCTGATCTCCTTGAGTTCATCTAATTCCGAGATTATATGTGTTCCCCATCCGGTATCAAATACCCATGAAGGAGAGTCAGCCGTATCTGCCAAATTGACCTCTATAACATAGGCACCGACTTCCACTTCCCTTTCTGGTATCTCTATTACGCTTTCTTTATTCGAAGCATCGATAACTCTTCTCTGATCTTCCTCCCAATCTAGAAAGTCATATAGATCTCTATCTAATTGTGAACTAATACTATATGCCATTGCTACTCTACATAAACAAAATAAGGATATTGCTAAGTACTACATTCAATGTTTAAGCAAAAACAGTTTTTGTCATATTATTCAATGAAAACCGTGCCCCTTTGAATAATATGATTCCAAGATCCCATTCCTGTGGAGTTAAGCGTACTTTGGCACTGCCCTTAACTCCACCCTCCTGGGTGAGTAACTCTTTACTGATCATACTCCTATGACTCTTGGTTGATGAATAACACTTATGTGTTATATTCATCCTTTTGCCTCGAAATCCAAAACCCTTTTGCTGACTCGTTGAGAATAACCATTTAGACATGTAGACCTCTTCATAGGTCTACCCGTATTGTCCCGAGGTAAAAGATGGCACCCTGCTTTGGCATGACCCACCATCGATGAACAAGGGCGCAACAGGTGTCTTAATCTGGGTAGGCATTACTCAAAATTCTTTTTGAGGACTTTTACGTTTTTGCATGCATGCATTAATGTGAACTCTAACATAATCAAACACGACATAAAACGTAAATAAGTAAATGTGCGCGAGAAAATAAATCAAGCAGACATGATCCTAGTATGGCCCCTAACCTAAAAGATCTAATCTTCTTAGGTTCTTGTTTGTTTCGCCTTTGTTCGCCTGGATCTCCATCCTCGAACATCCATTGAATTCTCCCACTCGAACCACGATCTCATCCTTTGGCTCTTCAATGGACTCTATTGGACCCTTAACTCTAATCACAAGACTCAATGATTTGCAGATCATATAAAACTTGAAATTAAATTAATTACATCGGGCACCCATCCGTGCTTAAAAACAAGAATAGAACAATTCTATGGCCATACTAGAACCCACATTCACATTCATACATACATAATAATATGACACTCATAAAACACCCAAGTATGTATGAGATTCGCTTCCTTAGGTCGAATCTAGGTTTGCTATAATCTAGATAGCTATTCGGGAGATACCACCGACATCTCTATGTCTAACGTGTCTTAAGTCTAATTTTCTCAAAATTTGGACTAATGGCTCGTTTTGGTTTTATCCTAAAAGATTTTGAAATCGTTTTGAAAAAACTCTGTTTTAGGCTTTTGGTTGGCCCGGGTCGCTTTCGGAAAAAATATGGTTAAAGTCGGAAGAAGAAAAGTAGAAACCTCCCACTTAAGTCAAGGCCCAAAAGACCCGAGTCAAACTCCAAAGACTTAAGCCAAACTTGGTCAAGGAACCTTTGACTAGACCAAGTCAAGTCACGATCAAGGTCCGAGCCAAGGTCGGACTCGGATTGGCACGTACCAGAACGTGCCAAGTCCCTCGGGTGGACGCATCCTGGCCCTAGGCCAGACGCGTCCCAAGCCCTTAGACGCGTCCTAGACGCTCTGTCCAAGTATGTGCATCTCAGACTCCAAGTCCGAGATGGCTTCTGGCTTCTCCAGACGCGTCTGGAAGGGATAGTGTCAGTCGCGTCTGGATTCTCAATTCGAGACGCGTCCGGACTATTCTGGTCGCGTCTAGGTGACGCGACCTCACGTGCTAGACGCGGATCTCTCGGGATCCCAGTCCGAGACAATCTCGGACGTGTCTCCTGTCCGAGAGGAACTCGGATGCGTCTGTCCGAGACGGTCTCGGATTCTCAGTCCGAGAAGGACTGGGATGCGTCCCAGGACGCGCCTGGCCAGTCGCGTCCTGGTCAGTCCGGCTCTTGGACAACAGCTCCTCCCTTCCTGTTTTTCGATTCCTTCCAACTTTAGCTGCTATTTTTGATGAAAATTCATCAAAAACAGCAGATTTTGAAAACTCTTTTCAAAAAACCATCTCTTTTAAAACTTCCTTTTGAAAACTCTTTTCAAAAATCGAAATTTTAAAGTTCTCCCCATTGAAACACTTTTAATTTCTATCTGATTACGTCTAAATCTAATTTAAACTAATCCATTTCATGTCTAAATCCATATTTAAACATAAAATCATCTAATCAATCAAGTTCGAATCTAATTCGACTAGTCAGAGATAGTTTCATGCAACCGGCTCGTGATGCCACAGTAGGATTTGGTGTGTATCTAATACACTATCTAGTGTTCTAAGCGGAATCTCAAACATTATATGTTAACACTAGATCGCCCAGAATCATATGCATAAACTAATCAATGAACTAGAAGAGAGATAAATACCTTTATCGCGTTTTTCCCTCGAACCTTTTCCAATCGCGTGTGAAGATCGAGAGCTCCATGTGTAGCTCCTCTACTTGAGACACCGAGTGTATAGACTTGATCTCCCTTCCTTTCAGACTCCTAGGACTTACTAGAAGGTTGAGAAGAACTCTTCTTCTTGACTAGATTGATAGAACGAGAGCTTTTTCTCTATATTCTTCTCTCTCCACTAGCTGTATATTGAGAGAGAGAGAGAGAGAGAAAGCTGTATATTTTTCTTCCAGAGAAAAATCCACACCTTTATTGTTCTCTAATGACTCTATATATACAGAAACCCTAATTAGAATCTCATTCAGATTAGGTCTTTTTATTTTCGGGTCACAGAAAAGATAATTACCAAAATACCCTTTTGGGGTATTTTTGCTAACCCTTTAAGTGTGGCCGGCCAGGGCAGCCCACCATGGGCTTTATATGGCCGGCCCAAACAGCCTTCCTCCAGACACCCTTTTAAGGCCCGATTCTTTCTATCTTGTTCCGAATCTCCATTCGAATCTTTTCGGCTTATTTAGTTGCATCCAATCCATCTTTAGCCTGTTCCCGTCTAGCCAAGTCTCTCCTACCAAGTTACCACTCTTATGTGTTACCCATTGTAGGATCCGGTCTATGTTAGCCGCGAATCAACGACTTGATCCGACGATCGTAGTTGGCTTCTAGCAAAGCATTACGACCCCTAATTGGACCGGACTGGATGATCTTCACATTATGGTCATCGTTATGCTAGCTGACAAATTGATCGCATTGCCACCTTGGTCGAAGGACACTCCTTCGGAAGGACATCTCCTTTAGACCGAACGGATATATCCTAAGGATATTATCCTTCAGTGGGGTCGTCCACACACCCCTCGCCTATCCCAGCATTCCTGGGGGTATAAGGTTCGTCTGGATCACGCCTTGTTCCCTCAAGATACTCTCTAGACGCATCTGGTCGCCTGGTTGCAGAGTTAGGGCCTGATTGCAGTGTTATGTGCCTTCTCGCGAACGTCTTGAGTACTTCCTTCCTCTCATTAGGTGTTGCGGCCCTCCTTGCTATCTCAGCCTTGCGGAGGCTTTCCTCCAATCGTTTTGCGTCCTCGTCCCTTCGGAGGTATACAGTCTTGAGTTGTTCAAGTTCTGCCGCGAGATCATCTGCGCTCCGGGATCCATGGGATGTCCCACGTGGAGTGTGCTCGTCTGAGGACATGTTTGCCTGAAGAGCTCAAGGAAGTAGTTAGTTTTGAAGAAATATTGAGTAGGATTCGAGTTACCGAATGTGGTGATTTGCTGGAGAGATCCCCTCCTTCTAGCGCCAAATGCTGATGTCGAAAATTGACTCCCGGTTAAATCAGCATGAAAAAGGGAGTTGATGCATGACAGCCTCCGTGATGATAGAATATTCCGTTTAGAGAGGTGAGATTCCTCTGTTCAGCTCTGCTCCACTTCTCTGCTCCCTTTGCATTATGCATCATCAGAACCCTTTGCAGGTTTTCCCCCCTTTGGGAACAGACGAACAGGAGCAAAGAATCAGGAGCTGGAGCTAGGACTCAGGAACTAGAGTAAGAAGCAGGGAGCAAAGAAGCGGAGCAGAGCAGAGAAGCAGAGCTGAACAGAGGAATCTCACCTCTCTAGACAGAATATTCTATCATAACGGAGGCTGTCATGCATCAACTCCCTTTTTCATGCTGATTTAACCGGGAGCCAATTTTCGACCTCAGAGGGTTCGAAA
This sequence comes from Eschscholzia californica, assembly GCF_041429995.1. NCBI lineage: Eukaryota > Viridiplantae > Streptophyta > Magnoliopsida > Ranunculales > Papaveraceae > Eschscholzia > Eschscholzia californica. Next base: position 44,713,194 of record NW_028238198.1, read on the forward strand.
ACCGCTCCGACGCTCAAGACAGTCAGATTGCTCTTTGCAGTAAAAGAATGAATATTGATTGATCCTTTTGGGGGGAGAGTTATGAGAACTCTGAGTTTCTGGTGATCTTTTTGGGAGAAGAGATCGTGTCCTGAGAAGGACGATGTGGGGGGCCTTTTATAGGCGATGTTAAGCCGACTATGATCAGGGGCGGTGGTGAGGCGGTTGCCATCAAACCAATATAGAAGTTACCTCTTTTGAGTATCTAGGGTTTCTCTTCGAGTCTATCCCGGATCTCTGATAAGTGAAAGTTCCTAAGTTCAAGGATACTTCGTTGTTATCTTTGCCAGAGTGATAGACTCTAAAGGAGAAGTTTCCTCCTTTAGATGCGTGGAGTCCAATTTGGCTTAAACACTTCTAGATGTGTAACCGACTTAGATCTTTCTGGAAAGTCCAGGATTAAGCCTTTAGGTTGCGCAGCGCTGATATCTTCCCAGTTTTGGGCGTAAGATATGAGTCGAACCTGTGGAGACTCCCCTTATTCCTTTAGAGATCCCAGAGTTGATCTGTCCATGCCAAGGGCATTTTGTGCAGAGCTGGTTTCTTCTGGCCGACCTTCCTGTTGTGGGAATGTACGGTGGACCATCAGGGGTTTTAGTTGTCCTGTTGCCTTAAGCCGAGCTATTCCAAGAGACTTCTGGTCTGATCTTTGACTCTTCAGACGTTAGTCAACGTTTGGACATTTTATGCATCATCACAAGTAATCCAAGAAAAACAATAGGAAATAAAGAACAATCACACATAACTCAAGAGGTTTACTTAGTTCGTTGGTGAGACCTACTTCACGGCGACAACGGCGCGATGATTTCCACTATGATAAGCAAAGAAGTTACACAATAGATTCGTGAGAATTAGACGACGATATCTCCTTAGGGTTTTTGTTTATATAGCCACTAAAACCCTAATCCCGCCACCTCACTGACTCTCTTTCTAAATCCGGAACAGACATGGATATGCTAACACTAATAACCTCCATAAGCATAGCTCTGCATTCCAGCTGTGTTTCGGAGTCCAGCTCTGTCTCGGAGCCCTGCTTCACATACCAACCCTGTCTTAGTAATCAGCTCCGCTAACGGGTCCTGAATTCCTGACCGAAGGTTAGCGGGTGGTTAACTGGGTTCGATATCAACTCATATTCCAGTCACTTTTAACAATTCTCCACCTTGACTTGAATATGTTCCTCTTGACTTAAATCTACCACCATCATAGCTCAGCACCTCTGAGTCGTCGTCGCTCCAACCCTCCAATGGGTTGAACATCTAGAAATCCCAATCAAGTCCAAGCAATGTTTAAACTTGAAAGTTGTAACTACCTTGGTCAACATATTTGCTGGATTATCTGCCGTAAACACCATTTTCATCGTGATCTCCCTTCTTCAATCACGTCTTTGATAAAGTGATACCCGACATCAATGTGTTTATTTCTCTCGTGGTACATTTGATTTTTGGTCAAATGAATTGCACTCTGATTGTCGCAGTAGACCTTTCTTACCTCCTGCTTCAGGCCCAAATCACCAACTAAACCACTCAGCCATATTGTCTCTTTTACTGCCTCTGTTGCTGCCATGTATTCAACTTTCGTTGTAGACAAGGCTACTACTGATTGTAGCACTGCTCTCCAACATATGGCACTCCCATAGAGTGTGAACGTACAGCCCGTCAGCGACCACTGCCTATCAAGATGCCTTGAGAAATCCGAATCCACAAATTTAACTACCGAACCAAAAGTGTCAACCCTTCTGTCGTAAAGCAGACCAACTTTCGCAGTTCCTCCCAGATACCGCAGTATCCATTTCACAGCCTGCCAATGACCTCTCCCAGGTCTGCCCATGTATCTGCTTTCTACACTAACAGCGTGCGAAATATCAGGCCTTATGCACACCATAGCATATATAATACTACATATTGCACTTGCATAACGCACCCGAGACATATATTCTGTCTCTTTTTCAGTTGTTGGTGACAGTTCACCCGAAAGCTTGAAATGTGCCGCTAATGGAGTACCGACAGGTTTTGCCTCAGTCATACCAAAATGTTCAAAGCCCTTCTCAACGTACGCTTTTTGAGATAAAAACAGTTTCTTAGCAGATCTGACTCTCCGTATCTCCATACTCAATGTCTTCCATGAGGCACCCAAGTTTTTTATCCCAAACTCACCCTTTAACTGATCCTTTAACATGTGGACTTCTGACATCTCTTTGCAAGCTATCAGCATTTCATCCACATATAGGAGTAGATACACATTAGAACTATCTGATAGTTTCTTATGATACACATAACTATCATATTTGCTTCTATCATAACCGTTTCTGACCATAAAGGTATCAAAACGCTTATACCACTGCCTAGGAGATTGTTTCAATCCATACAAGGATTTCTTCAGCAAACAGACATGGTCTTCTTTCCCGAGAATCTCAAACCCCTCTAGTTGACGCATATAGATTTGTTCCTCCAACTCACCATATAAGAACGCAATCTTAACATCAAGTTGCTTCAATTCCATATCATACAAAGCAACTATAGAAACTAATACTCTAATAGAGCTATGATTAACAATAGGAGAAAATACCTCATTAAAGTCAATTCCTTTCGTTGTGTAAACCCCTTGGCTACTAACCGTGCTTTGTACCGTGCATCCTCCACCCCTGGGATTCCTTCCTTCTTCTTGAAAACTCATTTGCTACCCACAATCTTTTGACCCTTAGGCTTCTCGACTAATTCCCACGCTCGGTTCTTATTAAGAGATTCAATCTCTTCATTCATGGCAAAAGACCACTGTCTTGATACGTCACTCCTCATAGCTTCTTCATGGGTGCATGGCTAACCTCCATCAATGCTTTCTCCCACACTAAGTGCAAATGTAACCATATCAGTCATTCCATACCTTTTTGGTCCCCGAATGTCTCTCCTTCCCCTGTTTCTCGCAACACTATAATGAACTTCTTCATGTTCATCTTCCCAGCTTTCTCATCTATTTGAGATCTAACCTCTTCCCGAGTGTCTATCTCAAACTCCACCTATTTCCCATGATCTTCCCGCTCCACATGTTTACCAACACTCTCCCGAGTATCTACAGGCGTTACCTTCTGAGTTACCGTGGCTAACTCATCAAAAGCAACATCTCTACTAATGAGAAACTTCTTTGATATTCCTGAAGGATATATTGCCTCGGTCTGAAGGAATGGTATCCTTCCGAAGGACTGTCCTTCGACCAAGGTTGCAATGCGTACAATTTGGCGATAGAATCTTAATGACCTTACTCGGAAAATCATTAGTCTGGTCCAATTAAGGGTCGTAATGCTTAGCTAGAAGCCAACTACGATCGTCGGATCAAGGAGTTGATTCGCGGCTAACATAGACCGGATCCTACGAGGGTTACACATCAGAGTAATGATTTAAACGGAGAGAATTGACTATAAGGAGAATGGCAAATAAGTGGATTGGATCCATTATTGGTAAGTCCAGATTGATTCGGAGAAGTCCGAAGAGATACAAACATGTCCGGGCCCAAAAGGGAGGCCCGAAAAGGCTTTAGGTGGGTCGACCATGTGATGGCCGCCGACCTAGGCAAAAGGGCCGGCAATGTGATGGCCGGTTAGGCCCTAAGTGGGCTGGCCAAGGAAGCCCATAAAGGGCTATGTTGGCCGGCCACTCCAAGTAACCCTAAAGAGGGTATTTTGGGTGTTGCCTTATAATTAGGTTTTAGGAATCCTAGTTGGAGTCTAATACCTCTTCTAGGGATTTCTATATATACCTAATTATACGACCTAAAGAGAGAGACAGAATTCTCAAGGGTCTGAAGGTTAACTGAAAGAGTTTCAGAATATACATCTCAGAGAGAGAGAGAGAGATAAGGAGTTTTCTCAAGTATCTAGTCAAGAAGAAGGAGTTCTTCATCTCAACCTTCAAGAAGGTCCTAGCTGACTGAAAGGAGGGAGTTCAAGTCATTACTCGGTGTCTCAAGTAGAGGAGCTACACTTGGAGCTCTTATCGTCCGAATACTGGTCGGGATTTAGTTCATGGGAAAGCGATTAAGAGGTAATCATCTTTCCAATCTAGTTCATTGGTATGTTCATGTATAGATCCTGGAAACTAGTGTTAAACATAGAGATGTTTGAGATTCCGCTACCAACACTAGACAATTAGGTGTATGAGATACCCTACAAACCCCTACAGTGGCATCACGAGCCGTTTGCATGAACTATCTTTGACTAGACGAATTAGATTCAAACTTGAACAACTAGATACTAGTGTTTATGATGTTTGAATGGAGATTCGAGCATAGTTTGATGAGATCAAATTAGGGTTTTGAATGTGATTCTTGACCTAGAAACACTAAAAACATAGTTTTATGAAAAGAGTTTTCATAAACAAGCTTTAGGTTTTAAGAATTTTGATAAAAATCATCAAAACCATGAAGATTGGTTGATGAATTTGTCAAAAACAGTACCTAACAGCAGCTGGAACAAAGAAAAACAGAAAAGGATTCAGTTGGAATGGTAGAGTTTCCAAAAAGTTTGGAAACCTAGCTGGCCGGACCGGACAGGACGCGTCCGGGCCGGACCAGCACGTCTCGGACGGCTAGTCCGAGACAGAGAGGGACGCGGACTGGAAATCCCTGCCCGTGAAGGACCGGGAATCCTAGTCCGAGCTGGACTAGGAGTCTGAGACTCTCGGGTCTCGGACATCCCAGAGCGTCTTGGACGCGTCTGGGATATCCCTGTCCAACACAGACTAGGAGTCCGAGACTCTCGGGTCTCGGACGTCCCAGCGCGTGGAAGACGCGTCTGGGATATCCCAGTACGAGACGGAATAGGAGTCCGAGACAGGAGCGTCTCGGACATCCCTGACGCGGCTAAGACGCGTTCGGGGGAACCTATTAAGTCTCGGTCTAGGACGCGTTCGGGGGAAGCTTCCAGACGCGACTGGGATGCGACCGGAGCATCCAGAAGCGTCTAGGACGCATCTGGACGCATCCGGAAGGCATCCCAAGTAGGATGGCTCTGCCGTCTGTGCACAGAAGCGTCTGGGACGCGACTGTGGAGCACGAGTGCATCTCGGACTGAACATCCGAGATGGCATATGTGCTGTCCCAGCCCAAGACACGTACGGGACGCGTCTGGATGTTCCAACACCTCTCGGACTGAGCATCTGAGAGGAGTGAGAGATGACCCGATGGTCTGGACGCGACCAGAACGCATCCTAGACATCTCACCCGAGATGTCTATGGTCTGTCTTAGGATAGAAGCGTCTAGCTAGGCTAAGACGCGTCTGCCCGAGAGACTGGGCACGACAGGAAGGTGTTATTTCATGGTCCGGACCTTGACCAGTTCATATCAAGGGTTGACCTGAGACCAGTCAAAGGACTTTGACCAGGGTTGACTTAGGTCTTTTTGAGTGTGACTCAAAGGCTTCTAGGCCTTGACCTGAAAGGGAGTTTTTCAGACTTTTTCTCCCGGTTCCGAGCATAAGTTTTTTTTCCGACATTGACCTGGGTTAGAGAAGAGCCTAAACGGAGTTTTTCCTTATATTGATTTAGGAAACAATTAAGGAAGAAACATAATGTGATTCTAGTTTGAGTATTGTGAATATGAAACTTTAGAGCCCATTGGACATAGAGATGTCACATATTCCCACGAATAGTTATACGAGACATAGCAAAACCTAGAAACGAATCTAGGATACATACTTTGTTTATTATGATTGTCATATTATTGTATGTATGGATGTATGTGATTGCGTAGAATAGTATACCTTTAGATAAGATTATCGTTTCTTGTTCTAAGCACAAGAAGTTGTGCCCGAATAATACTTAGAGTATAGGGTCTTAGAATCTATTGACGAACCGAATGATGAAATCATGGTTCAAGTGGGAGTAGTTAATAGAGGTTCTTGGATATGAATCCAAACGAATCATAGGCGAACAAGAAATAAACTTAAAAGATGAGATCTTTTAAGGGGTAATACTAAGATTTAACATATCATTACGCGAACCCACATAAACTTTTACGTAATAAATCATGAATGGTTATGCAAGAGTTCACAGTAACGCAACTTGATAAATTACGTAATAAGTCCCAAAAAGAATTTTGAGTAAAGCCTACCCAGATTAAGACACCTGTTGAGCCCTTGTTCATCGATGGTGGGTCATGCCAAAGCAGGGTGTCATCTTTTACCTCGGGACAATACGGGTAGATCTATGAAGAGGTCTACATGTCTAAATGGTTATTCTCAACGAGTCAGCAAAAGAGTTTTGGATTTCGGGGCTAAAGGACGATTTAATGTTTAAATCGTTAACCAAGAGTCATAGGAGTATGACCAGTAAAGTGTTACTTACCCAGGACGACGAATTAAGGGCAGTGCCAAAGTACGCTTAATTTCGAAGAAATGAGATCTTGGAATTATATTATTCTAAGGGGACAACAAATATTGAATAATATAGGCAAATTGAGAAAAATTGCCAGGATAACAAGTTTAATCATTTTCGCATTTCTTACATGTACTTTAATTATGACAACAAAAGACTCCAGCAGCATACACTGGCTTCTGGAAAAAGAAAAGTTGAATGGTGACAACTTTATGGTATGGGAACGGAATCTAGGACTTGTCCTAAGATCCGAACATAAGGCAAACGTGTTAGACACACCTATTCCTGTTCTCAATGAAGATTCGACTGAACAAGAGAGGGAGCAAGAAAGAAATATTCAGAAAAGGTCTGAACCCATAACATGCCTCATGTTGGCAACCATGGAACCTAATCTTCAGGATAAGTTCATAGAAATGGATGCCTACACCATGATTCGACAACTTAGGAATTTGTTCCAAAACAAGTCAAGAATGGAGAAGTATGAGACTTCAAGAACGATATTGGATATGCGTCTTGAAAAGGGAAAGCCTGTAGGGCCACATGTTTTCAAAATGATTAGTCTTTTTGAAAAACTAAATCGATTGGGAGTCGACAATGTCCGAGATTTCGCCACTGATATTATTTTGCATTCGCTTCATAATGGATTTAACCAATTCAGAATGCACTATAATATGAATGGATGGGACAAATCTCTGGAAGAACTACACGCTATGCTCCAAACAGCTGAAGAGAACATACAATATTTGAACCCAAGAAAGAAGTTCTAATGGTTCATAAAGAAAGGGGATTTAAGAAGGACGGGAAGCAAAAATTCAAAAGGAAGAAAACGGGTAAAGGGAAAGGCAAAGAAGTTGCCATGAACAAAGGTACCCATTCTGATTCCAAGTGTTTCTATTGCGATTGCACGGGCCATTGGAAAAGAAACTGTCCAAAATTCCTTGAAGACAGAAAGAACAAAACTGGGAGTTCCAGTCAAGGTAAAAATTATTAAAAGTTATTCAATTAAATACTAATTCCTCAAGGTATGTGATACCTAAAAGACTCTTAACATTATGAATGACAGGAACAAGGGGGAGCTGAGTATTTATTGAAGAGGAGATGAACCTGTCAAAAGCGAAGAAGGCAAGAGTTGCTGGAAAAGCTCAAGAAGGATCATAGACTCAATAGGCAATACTTTAAGGCAGTTTTAGTATTTTTTTTTTTCTTTTCAGAACATTGACTCTGTAATGAGATTATGGGAGTGAATAAAATATTTGATATTTTATAATGTTCTTAAAAGAGCCTATTTAAACTTTTAAGGAATTATACCGAATGATCCGACTTAGTCATTCTAATCTTGTCAAATAAGCTTGAAAGAACATGAATGAAACTAAAGTTGTTTGGTCACGTATCTCTCAACAATAGTCAATCATGGTTTGGACAAAGAAATTTGACAAGAATTCTCGTGAGAGAACAGAGTTCAGTTAATCGTAGAAACTCATGTTAGACATAAAAGTCTACGATTAATGTGATTAGAATGGACTTAAGACTAGATTTTGGAAAAGTTCTGGAAACAAATCCTAAATCGAGAAGTGGGTCTAGGTGACTAAAGAATATGATGAGATCATAAGTTCAATAGTCATCGATCTTCCAAAAATATAAAACTCTAATACGAATCTGCCAACCCACTAAAAACCTAGAAAAGCTATAGTAAATAATTGAGTCCATATGGATATGGATATTCTTTTTAGAAGGAGTTCTAAAAACTAGTCAATTATTCTAATGTCTAAAGCGTGGTAGACATAAGTTCTTCGAAAAGAAGAACGGGGTTTTCTCACAAATCGTCGAAACACAATGAGATTGTTGCTCTCGATGGTGTCTTCATTAAAAGGAGGGTCCTTCAAAGAAGACAAGTGGGAGGAAAAATCGAATAGAATTCGATAAAGCGCAACAAAAGGGAGTAAGGAGTTTCTTGCCTTAAAACGAAAGGGAGTAAGGAGTTACTGACCTTACGAGACGAGGGATGTCGCCTTGAAAATAAGGGACAATCGCCTAGAAACTTCTTAAGGAATTAAGAAGGTTGCTCAAAAACCCCAATGAGTCTTGAGAAGATTCAAACGGACTATAGCAGAAACCACTCTGAAATTGGACTGAAAATCCAAAGAGATAAGAGTAAGAATGGTTAAGTCTTGTGCGACAAGAAGGTAAGTGGGAGTGAAACAAGCTAGTTTCATGTCCTGTATGTAGGAGACATACTCGAGAGGACAGAAGACGAGGGTAGATTAACTATGGGCATCAAAGTCTATGGAGATAGACCAAAGAATGATAAAGACTCGTTCAAAAGGAGTTTTGAAGAGGTCTGAATAAGAAGATCTCTTGGAGAGAAATTCTACCCAGCTCCCGTGATGAACATGGGAGAGACACTTATGTTTGAAAACATAAGAATGATCATGAGATGATTGTTGTTTACCCGAACATCTGAGAAGTACTTGGAGTACAAAAGATGTCGTCACCCATACAAGTCAGAAGATTGAAGAAAGTCATAAAAGTAATCTTCCGAAAATAAAGATAGGAATCTTTTAGGAAGGGAAAACAGGTGGAAAAGAGTTTTTCATGTTGGGAGTCGTTACTAAATCTACTAGATAAGAAAGTAAAATTAGAACTTGGGAAGTACTAATTTCGGTGGGAGAAACTGATATTATCATAAAAGCTTACGAAGGGTTCGAAAGAAAGATAATAACAAAGCGAAGTTAAGAGGAAACTAAATTGTCACCTTAGAACGATCATGGAGATGCTCGAATCTAAGGAATTAGGATCAAGGAAGAAGTATCCTAAGAATACTTGTAAAATTGAGAACGTGAAGGAGTTCAGGCGGGTCCTCAAATTTTACAGACTCTTGTTATCCGAAATAAACTGGGTTTATTTCGTCATCTAAATTGTGGTTTAGAATTTAGACGACAGTCCAAAAGGATGGAGTGTTCTAAGTAGGTTTGTTAGATACGTGATCCAATGAAAGAAACCCTACTAAGTGAACATGGAAGCACACCATCTTACTATCCCTGGTCCAGGTCATTAATTGGACAATAATGACTTAAGAAGACTAGCATGAGTGATTGACAAGATAGCGTTGTTTCTTGGGCTATGGGAATAGGAGTATTGAAAGGCCAACTTCATGGGTGTATAGTTGATACACTGGAAACCCGCCGAATGAGAGTACTTCAAGAGTTGAAGTTGTAAGTTGTCATAACTCTCATTTAAGCAAATTGGAGAGATTCCTCAAAACATGAGTCTCACTCAGTTTATGGAAGGAATGTCAAACTTTGGTACCGTTAAACGCCATCCGTAAAAAGTGGTTATAAAGGCGGAATACTAGGGGAGACAGGATAGACATGAAATTGAGTGGGAGTACAAGAATGGAATATGTTTTCCTGAGTAAAATCAGGATAAAGTATCTCCGGGCCACTTGATGAGAAACAACTGAAAAATGCATGGCCGTGCTCAAACGGATTAAGAGTTAATCGTTTGGATTGAAAGTTGTTCTCGAGAGCAAGAGAGTCTGATGAATATGACATATCAGATGGGATGCGAAAAAACATGGGAATCGAGCATTGCACTTGTTCTAAGTACAAGTGGGAGACTGAAGGATATATTGCCTCGGTCTGAAGGAATGGTATCCTTCCGAAGGAGTGTCCTTCGACCAAGGTTGCAATGGGTACAATTTGGCGAATAGGATCTTAATGACCTTACTCGGAAGATCATTAGTCCTGTCCAATTAGGGGTCGTAATGCTTAGCTAGAAGCTAACTACGATCGTCGGATCAAGGAGTTGATCCGCGGCTAACATAGACCGGATCCCACAAGGGTTACACATCAGAGTAATGATTTGAACGGAGAGAATTGACTAGAAGGAGAATGGCAAATAAGTTGATTTGATCCATTATTGGTAAGTCCAGATTGATTCGGAGAAGTCCGAAGAGATACAAACATGTCCGATCCCAAAAGGGAGGCCCGTAAAGGCTTTTGGTGGGCCGGCCATGTGATGGCCGACCTAGGCAAAAGGGCCGGCCATGTGATGGCCGGTTAGGCCCTAAGTGGGTCGGCCAAGGAAGCCCATAAAGGGCTATGTTGGCCGGCCACTCCAAGTAACCCTAAAGAGAGTATTTTGGGTGTTGCCTTATAATTAGGTTTTAGGAATCCTAGTTGGAGTCTAATACCTCTTCTAAGGATTTCTATATATACCTAATTATACAACCTAAAGAGAGAGACATAATTCTCAAGGGTCTGAAGGTTAACTGAAAGAGATTCATAATATACATCTCAGAGAGAGAGAGAAAAGGAGTTTTCTCAAGTATCTAGTCAAGAAGAAGGAGTTCTTCATCTCAACCTTCAAGAAGGTTCTAGCTGACTGAAAGGAGGGAGTTCAAGTCATTACTCGGTGTCTCAGGTAGAGGAGCTACACTTGGAGCTCTTATCTTCCGAATACTGGTCGAGATTTAGTTCGTGGGAAAGCGATTAAGAGGTAATCATCTTTCCAATCTAGTTCATTGGTATGTTCATGTATAGATCCTGGAAACTAGTGTTAAACATAGAGATGTTTGAGATTCCGCTACCAACACTAGACAATTAGGTGTATGAGATACACTACAAACCCCTACAATTCCATCCGGATTCCACACCAGATAACCTTTCACCCCGGGCTCATAATCAAGAAATACCCATTTCTTAGCCCTCGGATCCAGCTTACCTTCTTTAACATGTGCGTAAACCGGGAAACTGAAAATCCTCAAGTTCTCATACTTTGCAGAATTACTAGACCATACCTCATTAGGAGTTTTATACTCAATAGATGTACACGGAGAAATATTAACCAGATACGATGTCGTTTTCACTGCTTTAGCCCAGACCACCTCCGACAGCCCTGCATTTGAAAGCATACAACGGGTTCTTTCCAATAGAGTTCTGTTCATACGTTCCGCCACACCATTCTGTTGTGGTGTCTTTCTGATTGTATGGTGTCTCACAATCCCTTGGTCTTCACAGAATCTATTAAACTCGGTTCTGCAAAATTTCATGCCATTGTCAGTCCTCAAGCGTTTGATCGATTTTTCAGTCTGCTTCACGATCAAGGTCTTCCATTGCTTGAACTTAACGAATGCTTCATCTTTGCGGTTTAGTATGTATACCCATACTTTCCTGGAAAAGTCATCTATCAAGGTTAACATGTATCTACCACCACCATGTGAGCTAACCCGATAGGGACCACAAAGATTTGAATGGATGTAGTCCAGAGTTCCTTTGGTATTATGAACTGTCGTACTGAATTTGACCCGACATTGCTTTCCGGAGACACAATGTTCGTAGAATTTCAGTTTCCCAACCTTCTGCCTACAGAGTAAACCCTGCTTGCTTAGTATAGTCATCCCCCTTTTGCTCATATGCCCTAACCACATATGCCATAGCTCGGTAGTCTCAATTTCCTTGTCTGATGATGATACCGCTATAGATCCATTAACAGTATTACCTTGTAGCACATATAGACCATTCTTCTTCAACCCCTTCATAACTGTAAGACTCCCCTTAGAAATCTGAAGAACGCCATCTTCACCAGTATACTTGTAACCATTATCATCCAGAGTTCCCAAAAAGATTAGGTTCCTCTTCAAATCTGGAACATGTCTGATGTCAGTTACAGTCCTCACAATGCCATCGTGCATTATAGTCTGAATTGTACCAATTCCAACCACCTTACAAGAAGTGTCGTTTCCCATTAACACCTTCCCGCCATTAATGGTCGTGTAAGTAAAAAACCAATCCTTATGAGGACATACATGGAACGTACAACCAGTATCCAAAATTACACTATCTTTGGCGAAGAAGGCATTGATAGCTAGGACCATAGCTTCATCACATTCTTCACTGATTGGCAAAAAAGTACCATCGTCTTCTACTTCGATGGCTGCTGCCTTTGCTGGATTTTTTCTAAGCTCAAGACTATTCTTCTTAAAGTGTCCTTCCTTCTTACTAATTATAGCATCTGTACTTTTTAGGTTTTGATTTAGACCATGAACGGCCCTCCCATTGCCTACATGTTGCGGTCTTCCCCTTACAACGAAACCATCTCCTGGCGAGCTTTCTTCCATTGACCTTCGTCTCAACTCCTTGGAGTTCAATGTTGCTTTAACATCCTTCAATATTGTAGTTGTTTTACCAGACATAAAAGAATTAACAAAGTTTTTATATGATGGTGGCAGGGACACAAGCAAAAGTACTGCCTTATCTTCATCTTCGAATTTGACATCGATATTTGCCAAATCCAAGAACACTCGGTTGATTTCATCCATATGGTTTTTCAATGATTCCCCTTCTAACATCTGTAAACTAAATAATTTCTTTTTTAGATAAAAAAAATAAGTTAAGGATTTCGTCATATACCTTGCCTCTATAGCCCATCGGCTGTAGTTTCAGTCGCTACTTCCCGCAAGACCTCATTGCTCAAACACAACAGAATCTGCCCATGAGATCTTCCTTCTATGCTTATGATAATGATTCAGCGAATGCAACCGTCCCACGTGCAACCGTCCCACGTTTTTTAGCAAACCCTATTAAATCATTACTTCCATCGAACTTCCCAATCTCGTATTTCGCCATCACATAAATCTCAAAACTAAAGCTCTGATACCAGTTTGTTATGACAATTAGGGTTTAATGTGATCAAAATCAAGTAATCCAAGAAAAACAATAGGAAATAAAGAGCAATCACACAGAACACAAGAGATTTACGTGGTTCGGTTGGTGAGACCTAATCCACGGCGACAACGGCGTGATGATTTCCACTATGATAAGAAAACAAGTTACACAAGAGATTCGTGAGAATTAGACAACTATATTTCCTTAGGATTTTAATTTATACAGCCATTAAAACCCTAATCCCACCGCTTCGCCGACTCTCTTTCTAAATCCGGAATACACATGGATACGTTAACACTAATAACCTCCATAAGCCTAGCTCCGCATTCCAACTCTGTCTTGGAGTCCAGCTACGCCTCGGATCCCTGCTTCGCATACCAGTCATGTCTTAGTAATCAGCTCCCTAACGGGTCCAGAATTCTTGTCGAGACCGAAGGTTGGCGGGTCGTAAATCGGGTTCGCTATCAACTCATATTCTAGTCACTTTCTACAAACTTATTATAACATTTGTGTTTATTTGTTAATTTGTTACTTGCCTATGCCTCTAGTTGTCACCATTACTTATATAGATGGAGAAATCTAGTTGACTTGATGGATCTTGAGACTGTCTGTCGAGATTCTAGGGATTTGGAAATCTATTTGATGGGTTCTGACCCAGCCTATTATTTTTCAGGTTAAGGAAATCGAGAAGTGCCACCCGCTTGAGTCGTAGTAAGCTCTTGGAGGAGTTTTCGTAGCGGTTTTATTTCTTTTCTTAGGTAGTTATTTGGAGTTGCATCTCCTAAGTAATAATTTTTTATTCGTTTATTTCCGACCCACGTGTCTATGGTTTGGAGACTTCATTCTAGTTTTATGACCTTAATAAAGTTTCTCTTAAATAATTTATTGTTTCTTATGAGCTTCTAATGTGAGGTTATTTGTCTCTTCTGATGAATATATCGAATATGTTTACTGTTCTGCTGAGAAATGCTTTAAATTTAGGTTTTTATAGCGGCTGACGTAGAAATCTAGACTTGGGGTGTTACACCCAACTTGCAAGTGATCTTCTGGAGAGCGTCAGCACCAAGTGGTTTTGTAAAGATATCAGTAAGTTGAACTGCAGTCGGAGTGAAACATGGCGCAATTAACTTGGTTCCAATTTTTTCACGAACCAGGTGGCAATCAATCTCAATATGCTTGGTACGTTCATGAGATACAGGATTGTCTGCGATCTGTAAAACGACACGATTGTCACAATGAACGGTCATTGGAGAGGGATGAGAAAAACCAAGATCGACAAGAAGATACTTAAGCCATTGAAGTTCATAGGTGAGGGTGGCCAAACTTCTCCAGGTTTATGTGGAACAACAGGAGGAGGAGTCATATAAACTTCTTCTTGAAGATCTCCATTTAAGAAAGCATCTTTGACATCCATTTGAGAGATATGCCATTGACGAATCGAGGCAACTGCAATAAGCATACGAACAGTAGTCATTTTTGCAACCGGAGCAAAAGTCTCCTCATAATCCATCCCGTACACCTACGAAAACCCCTTAGCAACTAAATCTAGCTTTGTACCGCTCAATATACCCATCAGATTTTGTTTTAATTTTGTATACCCAACGAGAACCAACAGTACGTTTACCAGAGGGCAAAGGTACCAAATCCCATGTATCAGTCTTATGCAAATCAGAGAGTTCTTCAGCCACTGCCTTCTGCCAAAGAGGATGAACAACTTCCTCCTTATAGGAAGAAGGCTCAGAGTGACAATGAATAGATGCTAAGAAAGAAGTAAAAGAAGGAGAAAAAGTAGAATAAACAAAATCAGGTACTGAGTGGACTTACGAACACGTTGAGGATAACGAGAAGTTAGATGTGCAATCTCATTAGGAGTTTGGTCGGCTGTATGGATTGGAGGGACATCACAAGTGAGAGGAGCATCAGTAACATCAGGTACAACAGGTTCAACATGAGTAGTAGGAGCATCACAAACATCAGAAAAGGGATCAATCTGGATTAGGTTAGAATGAGTCACATCATGAGCATTACCAGGAATAGAAAAATAAGGTATATGCTCTAAAAATACAACATGACGAGAGACATAAAATTTAGGAGTAACTGGATCACAACACCGATAACCCTTCTGACCTTCACCATAACCAAGAAATACACATATGACATACGAGGAGATAACTTGTTACGCTCAACACGAGGGCGAAGAACAAAACAAGTACACCCAAAGACTCTTAAGGTCGAGCAGTCAAGAGCATGCCCTGTCAATTCTTGAAATGAAGACAAACCTGAACAATGAGAAGTTGGAATTCTGTTGATTAAATTTACCGCAGTAAGAACAGCTTCGCCCTAATACTCACTAGGCACAGAGGCAGACAATAACAAAGAACGAGCAGTTTCAACGATGTGTCGATGCTTCCTTTCGGCAACACCATTTTGCTCAAGAGTATCTGTACATGAAGATTGATGAACAGTTCCATCCATAGCAAGCAATTCAAGAACCCTATTTGAAGTATATTCCCCACCTAAATCACATCTAAAACACTTAATGATAGAGGAATATTGTGTTTTAACTAAGGCTCGAAATTGTTGATAAATATCATAAAAGTCATAACGATGTTTCATAAGATAAACCCAACAAAAACGAGTGCAATCATCAATAAAGGAAACATAGTATTGAGAACCTCCTTTTGTGGGAACAGGAGAAGGACCCCATACATCGGAATGAACTAAGTCAAAAGGTTTAACTGAAACAGACAGACTCTAAGCAAAAGGTAAAGCGGAAAATGTTGCAAGTTTGCAACCACTACAATCAGAAATGTTATTAACTTGCAAATCTCCTAATGCACCAGTAGAAACTAAATATTTCAACCCAGATGCGGAAACATGACCAAGACGAGAATGCCATAAGTAAAAACTAGAAGAGGAAGGACTCAAACGGAAGGATGACAAGTCAAAAGTGGAAGCTGCAACATTAGGTACTATCAACTCCTCTACAAAATATAATGCCCCATGCCTACGGCTCGTCCCAAACAGCTTCTGAGATTATACATCCTGCACATAACAACCAGTGGAAGAAAATAAAATTAAACATCTAGAATCACACAACTGACTAATAAAAGCAAGATTTAAAGTAAGCTTAGGAACATGAAGAACATTCTGAAGAGATAGATTAGGTGTGACAACAGAGCCAATACCACCTAATGACATTGGTGTGCCATCAGCGGTTTGGACTGGAAGGTCAGATATATGTTTTAATGAAACAAAAGATGATAAGTCATGAGACATATGACAAGAGGCTCCGGAATCTAAAACCCAAACTGAATAAGGCATACTTGGAGAAGAAAGAAGAGAAAACAAACCTTCAAAAGAGGACAAGGCATGGGGTTGCATGGCTAAGAATCTCTGACACTGATCTGAGAGTGAGTCTAATGTAGTACTGGAAGACTTAGGAGCTAAAGGGCCTTCCGGAGCAGAGGTGGACATAGCATGTGGTTACATAGCAAGAAATTTCTGAAACATTTGAAATTGATCAACCACATTATCAGTTTTCGGCATAGAAGAAGATGAACCACTAGAACCAGACGAGTCAGATGGCGGTATAACTGTTGCAGTGTTATACTTAAAAGGCTTTTGAGGTCTCTGATTCTGTTGTGACCTGTTAATTAACTTGGGAAATTGAGCTTTCCAATGACCCTTTTGCTTACAAAAGCTGCATTCATCCATAGTAACCTTTGTATAAGGTTTGTTCTGATGATTTGGCTTCGGCTGTACAGCTAACACTGTTTCAATAGGTGTTTCAAGAATGCCTTTCCTTGCTTGGTACTTGAGACGTGTCTCTTCATCCATAAGCTCATTAACAACTTTAGCAATAGAGGGAAGTGGCTTACTATGTAAAATTGTACTACGAATGGCTTCAAAATCACTACGCAAAGCCATCAAAAACTGAACCAAACGACCTTCCTCCCTACGAGCAATATAAGGAGCACAAGCCTGCAACTCTTCAGATTCTGTAAGAGCCAACTGATCCCAAAGATCAGTTATTGCAGCATGAAATTCTTGAATACTCATATCTCTTTGTTCCATATTTCTAATATCAGCTTCTAACTTATAATGTGTTGCAAAGTTCGACTGTTGGAACCTATCTGCTAAGTAAAACAACATCTCACGACAAGTTTGAAATTTCGCCAACTGATATCTTATAGTGTTATCTACTGAGTTATTAATCCAAGTAATAATTTTCGAATTGTTTGCTTCCCAAATCCTTAATAACTCAGCGAAGTTTTCTTTCAATCTATCAACTGGTTTAACAATAGTAACATCAATGTAATCCCACAAATATTTCCCTTTTAAAAAATTTCTCATCAAAAAACTCCAATAAGAGTAGTTTTTATCATTCAATCTTACACCAATAGCTTGCAACGAATCATCTTTTCCACTCTCCATTTTCTCAATTCAATAGCAAATAAAAACCAAAAAAAATAACACCAAACAGACTAACTAAAGAAATACGAAGAAGAAAAAGTAACAATACCAAATATGTGACGAGAAAATATGAAAGAACTGGTTGGTGTAAGAAGATAATTTTCCAACGGTAGCCAAACGATCCCTGGAAGAAAATAAAAAATTCTGCAACAGAACCACCAAACCAAATGCACCTTAAACTCTAAACCACCTTCAATCCCAAAAAAAAAAAAACCGTTTTTGCTGGTTTTTCCAAAAAAAACCACTTTCAACCCCAAAAAAAATGCCCCTTTTAAATCACACAATCAGCTTTCACAAAACCAGCCAATAAATCATCTAACAATCCTAGCAAAAAACCGTTTTCTCCTTAACACAAACCACCTGTTCAAATCACGCAACCAACCTTCTCAGAACCATCCAAAAAATCGCCCAACAAACCCAACAAAAAACCGTCTTCTCCTTAGCACAAACCACCTTCTCCTACCCTTCAAAATCACTCTAATGGTAATGAAGCCTTACTTCCTTCAAGAATTTAAAGGCTCTGATGCCATGTTGAAATCAATATCAATATTCAAAGAGAAAAGAAGATGAGAGAAACAATGGAGACAAAGGTTTTCATTAGTTCAAACTAGGTTTACAAGATATCAAATATATAGTAAAGATAAAAGACTAAAAGGCCCTTAAAGGGCAAATTACTAAACAACCCCTAACTATTATATATATATATTATTCTAACAGTCGGTACCGAAGGCGAAAATATGACGGTGTGCCCGCAAAAAGGAACCCAGTTCTTCCTTCTCACCTTCGTCCAAGGTACTCCCGACGTAAGTCACCTCGCTAGCTTTTTCCTCAATCTGCACCGATACGGTCAGGTTCCCTGTCCTTTATTCTTCCTCCTGGATTTCTCCTTTTTCTGGTTCGTTGATTTCGGGTCCCCGATTTTCTAGGGGAGGTGATTCCGTCACTGGATTCGTGATGGTATCGTGTTCCGACGTCATACCTTCCTGATGGACTTGAAGGAAAAGTTAGGCTAAAAAGTTTAATGAATGAGATTCGGGTTACCAAATTGATAGTTTTGCT
Source organism: Eschscholzia californica (assembly GCF_041429995.1). Lineage (NCBI taxonomy): Eukaryota > Viridiplantae > Streptophyta > Magnoliopsida > Ranunculales > Papaveraceae > Eschscholzia > Eschscholzia californica. The sequence continues at coordinate 44,731,799 of NW_028238198.1, forward strand.
GGAGAGATCCCCTCCTTCTAGCGCCAAATGTTGATGTCAAAAATTGGCCTTCCGTTAGATCAGCATGGAAAAGGGAGTTGTTGCATGACAGCCTCCGTTATGTATGATTCCTCCGTTATGTTGGGGGTTGTTCAGCTTAGTGTTCCTGCTTCTAGCTCTGCTTCCTGCTCTGTTTCTCTTAATTCCAGTTCCTCGCTCCCAATCCTTGCTCCTGGCTTCAGCTCCTTACTTTTGCTCATGTTCGTCTGTTCCCGAGGGAGGAAAACCTGCAAAGGGTTCGAAAACCTCTTCGACGCTCAAGCCAGACAGGGTGCTCTTTACAGTAAAAGAATGAATATTGATTGATCCTTTTGGGGGGCGAGTTATGAAAACTCTGAGTTTCTTGTGATCTTTTTGAGTAAGGAGATTGTGTCCTGTGAATGACGATGTGGGGGCCTTTTATAGGCGATGTTAGGCCAACTGTGATTAGTGGCGGTGGTGAGGCAGTTGTCGTCAAACCGAAGGGGAAGTTTCCTCTATTGAGTATCTAGGGTTTCTCTCAGAGCCTATCCCGAATCTTTGATAAGTGGAAGTTCCTAAGTTCAAGGATTTGTCGTAGATATCTTGTCGGTGTGATAGACTCTAAAGGAGAAGTTTCCTCCTTTAGATACTTGGAGTCCAAACTGGCTTAAACACTTCGAGATGTGTAACCGACTGAGATCTTTCTAGAAGTTTCGGGATTAAGTCGGTAGGTCGCTTGGCGCTGCTGCCTCCCTAGTTCTGGGCGTAAGAAACTGGTCGAACCTGTGCGGACCCCCTTACTCCTTTAAAGACCCCAGGGCTGATCTGTCCATGCCAAGGGCATTTTGCAGGGCTGGTTTCTTCTGACCGACCTCCCAGTTAGGGGAATATTCGGTGGACCATCAGGGTCTCAGCTGTCCTGCTACCTTAAGCCGGGTTTACCCAGTAGACTTCAGGTCTGATCTTGACTCTCCAGACGTTAGTCAACGTCTGGACATTTTATGCATCATCACCTACCTTCAACTTCTTCAACTTTTAGCAATTTCTTCTGTAATAGATTTGAATGGTCACACTCTTCTTGATGTACTTTGGTTGCAATTTCTTCTGTAATAGACCTCTTTTATTAATTGGATCTTCCTTTTATTTTCCTGACCTGTCGTGCTCCCTCTGTTCCTGATTGCTGAGTTGTTTTCATATTTGTTCTTCTCGTTCCGGTGATCCTACAAAATTAATTAGTTATCATTGTTAATACAAAACCTAGCTTACTAATGCACTTTCCCTAAGCTTACTACGCATGCTTCGAAAGGTCGCTCCTGCAAAACAAAAAACGATTTGAGTCTATTCTAGCACAACCTAGTCTTACTAATTCCTTCTGCAAAATAGAATCCTAATTAGCATAACTGCATAACTTGGAATGATTTTCGGGTCTGGACTTTGCCCCTGATGATGGTCGTTGCTCCCAGGGTTGTTTTTCGTTGACTTGAACTCAACTAGTTTAGCTAAGACTTCTCCTTGGACCCCTGGTCATTGCTTTCGCTATCAGGGCTGGTTTCGTTGGCTTGAGCGCAACTAGTTTAGCTAGGACATCTCCTTAGGCCCCTGGTCGTCGAATTTACTTCCAGGGTTGGTTTCGTTGGCTTGAGCACAACTAGTTTCACCGGGACTCCTCCCGTATCCCTGGTCGTTGCTTCCGCTATTAGGGATGTTTTGTCTGCTTAAACATGACTAGTTTCGCAAGGACTTCTCCTTATACCCCCGGTCACCTTTGTCAGGGTTGTAGGTTAACTAGGACTTCTCCTTGGGATCCTCAGTGGGGACCGCGTTTCACTCGAGTAAAGTGAGTTTAACTAAAACTTCTCCTTATAAGGTTTCTGGTCGTTGCCTTAGCTACCAGAGCTGCCTAATTTGCCGGCTTGAGCATGGTCAGTTTAACTACGACGTCTCCTTGGGACCTTGGTGAAGGGTTAGTTTTACTCGAGTAAAGTTTCAGTTTAACCAGGACTCCTCCTTTGGGCCTCTGGTCGTCTCCCTGGCTACCGGAGCTGCCAGTTTTCCGAAGCAAAGTGAGTTTAGTTAGGACTCCTCCTTAAGATCTCTAATCGTTGCCTCAACTGTCAGGGATGTCGGCTCTATTAGGGTCAAGTGAATTTTACTAGTGCACGTTCCTAAGTGTGTTAAGATCTAGTTCAATTTTCTATAGCATCCTTATATGATATAGCACCATACAAACGAGTTTATTTCTTGCCTTTTGGACCTAGCTGATTCCCCATGTTCAAGGTACATCAGTGTTCTTCTCCTGGAAGACGAACTTGAGATGTTCCGCATGTCCAGGGGTGTGTGAGGATCTGTCCTGATGTGTTCTCCAATCTATATGTACCGGGACCCACGACTTTCACTATCTTGTAAGGCCCTTCCCATGTGGGGAAGAGTTTGGCTGCCGATGATTTTTGGGTAAATTTGGAATTCCTCCATACCATATCTCCGACATCAAACTTTCTTATCTTCATGTGAGATCTGTGTTGTTTATTCATTGTGTCTTTGAAGGCGAGGTTTCTTAACTCTGCCCGATCTCGGACTTCGTCGATTAGGTCCAGATGTTCTAACGCTAGTTGTTCATTGGTTTCGGGGTCAAAGTGTCTTATCCTTAGACTCGGTTTACCTATTTCTACGGGTAGCACGGCGTCCATGTCGTATACCATCCAGAACGGTGTTTCCCCTGTGGCTCTCCGCGGTGTGATGCGGTAGGTCCACAGTAGTCGGGGAGTTCGTCCACCGTGTTTTTGTTTTCGTGACATTTGGTCTTAATATACTTAACCAGAGTTTTGTTAGTTACCTTGACTTATCTGTTTCCGGTAGGATGTGCTGGGTTGACATAGGCTGGTTTGATCCCATATTCTGCAAGAAACTCCTTCATGGCCTCATTGTTGAACTGGGGCCCGTTATCCATGACTAGGATCCTTGGAACCCCGAACCGGGTTATTACGGTTCTCCACAATATGTTGATAATCTCCTTCGTCCGAGTTCTGGTTAGTGCTACCGCCTCCGCCCATTTGGTGAAGTAGTCTACCATGACCAGCAACATCTTTTTCCCTCTCGTTCCTGTTAGGAAGGGTCCCACCAGGTCAATTCCCCATTGCGCAAAGGGGCAAGGGCATATAATCGGCGTCAGCTCGATGGGATGTAGTCGATAGTCGTTGGCGTACACTTGGCACGATTCACAGTACTTGGTATGCCTTATGCAATCCTCTAGCAATCCTGACCAGTAATACCCAGCTAGGGTTAACTGCTTGTACAATGTTCTTGGACCTGCGTGATTCCATGCGACCCCCTCGTGTGTCTTTGTCATTACGTATTCTTGTTCATCCATTGCTAAGCAGCACCGCAAGGGGTGAATGAGGGACTTTTGGTATAGTAGTCCTCCGAGCAAGGTATATCTCGAAGTGTTCCTGCGTATCCTCTTAGCTTCGTTGACGTCCTCTGGTAATTTCTGAGTTAGTAAGTATGGTCTCATCCAAACATCTCCTTTTGTTATCCTGATAACCATTATTTCTTGTGCCCTGTCAATGCTTCTTTCTTCTAATGTGTTGAATATTACTTCAGGAATGGTAGTTTGGCCATTGATCATCTTTGACAAAGCGTCGGCCAGTGTATTCTCTTCCTAGGGTATCTTGGTGAGGGTAAACTTCTCAAAGTGCCCAATTAGTTCTTTGAATTTCTTCAAATACTTTATCATGTCAGTCCCTTTTGCTTCATTATCCTCGTTGACGTGATTGACGACTAGTTGGGAATCGCTGTATACCCGAATATTAACAGCTCTGGCTTTCATAGCCAGTTTCAAACCTTCCAGCAGGGCTTCGTATTCAGCTTTATTATTGGTCACGTCGAATTTGAACGTCGTAGTATGGGAAGTCTTCTCCTCCTCCGGGCTGATTAGCACTGCTCCAGCTCCTTTTGTGGCTTCGCTTGAAGCTCCATCTACGAAAAGAGTCCAAACTTGCTCTGGTCCAATGCTGGTTGCTGCGACTGAGCATTATGTTACGAAGTCTGCCAACGCCTGTCCTTTTATCGCAGTCCGGGGTTTATATCTGATGTCGAAATCACTCAGCTCCACTGCCCATTTGGTTAGTCGTCCTGAAACGTCCATTTTCTAGAGTATGTTTTTGAGTGGTTGATTCGTCTGTACAATCATTACGTGAGCCTGGAAGTAGGGGCGAAGCTTCCTGGCTGTCAGGATGAACGCGTACGCTAATTTTTCTACGGTCGGGTAGTTCAGTTCTGCTCCACCCAATACTTTGCTGACGAAATATACTATCTATTAGAAACTTCTGGTTCTGAAGAGGGTGTCCCTGAGAGTTTTGTATTATTCTACTCATCATGATAGATCCTTGGTGTCCTAGTCGATCATGCAAAATTTTATAAGTTTTTAGATCGTGCAATTTCGGGTTGACAACGACATATGATTTAACTGTTTTAATCTTTGTAAGATATAACCCAGAAGAAAGAGCTTCAAGTCTTTCTAGAACACGCTTCTGGCATGATATACTTTAGGTGATATATAAATACTCTTCATTATCCTCAGACCCAGTTTCGACGTGATACCTATTTCGTCGTATATCTTTGAAGCTTAACAGATTCTTCAGGGATCTAGTCGAGTACAAAGCGTCGTCAATAATAAGTTTAGTACCACGAGGCAATATTATAGTTGCTCTTTCAGGACCTTTTATAATGCTTGATGAGTCAGCGATAATAATCGCATTTGCCTCGCATAATTTTAAGGTCGAGAAGTATTTTGTATTTCGAAGTATCAAATTAGTAGTCCCACTGTCTGCTAGACAGCTATCTTCATCACCTCTAGATAGGTTTCTTCTGGAATCCATACCTTTTCATAAATAATATAATACAAGATACAATTCATACTATTGCAAAAGAAAGTGAACAATTTACAATATCAAAAATAAATAAATAAGTCATAGTTAGATGTGTTAGCATATTAGTTAGTAAAATTAAATATATGATTAGATTGATTGACTCCTTTGGGGAGATAATTTCTAATACATAATGGTGAATCAAGCTCATGAGATTCATCTTTATAGCTTCAGGCTCCAAAGATGTTTGATATAAATCCACAAAGTGTTTTGCCGTACAGCAGGTACGGGATAAACAACTAATTATTTCACACATGTGACAAGCTTTTTCCCGAACCTTGGGAGGGTTATTCACTTTATTATTCTTAGGTACGGTAGTATATATCGAGTTTTTGCCTTTTCTCAGTTCCGGTGGTAAGGGGTCTGTCTATTATTTCTTTCCCATTTACTTGTCTTAGATGGACGTTAGTGGTTTCTTCAAGAACCACATTTCCCGTTTGTAATTTTATTTCCTTCTATGATCATTTAACAATATTTCATGGTTATGTAACAACAACTGGTTGTTTTGTTCGTTTATAACGAAACAAGTAAGCAAATGAGAATACTTGAGAAAACGATGCTCTCGGTATTGAGTCTGCGGGACCATACCCGAGGTGTGGAAGGCGGTTAGTGTTGTCAATCACTTACTCATTTGTAACAATATCTCCTCCTGGAAAAATTTAAATCTGTAACACGAGATTAATACATGTTACTTATAATAAAACCAAGAATTGAAATATATACCTTTCACTGGACGGAGTAACGGCTAGTTTATTTGACTTGGAGGAACGAATAAATAACTTCTCAGCTGGCGAGAGACTCGTGCTGATAACGTGATATAATAATTATAAGTACTTGTAGAATATCTCTTCAAGAAATAAAGATAAGATGGAAAATAGACTAAAGGAATTTCAACATAGATCACTCATAGAATTTCTCCTTTTATCTCTTTTCAACTTGTGTGTACATAAGAAACAAACATATCGGTGTATTTATACCCAAAATCAAGCAACAAATGAAAGTCACCTCATGCTTTTGCATGTGAGAGGTGTAAGCCTATAAAATACAACTTATGAGAACCTCATGCTATTGCATGTGAGAGGTGTAAGTATACTACACAACTCATGGACACCTCATGCTTCCTAGGCTTCTTAGTCATAAGAGAATGACACCTCATGCTTGAATTTAGAGGCACCAACTTGATGAGCAATTTCTATACTTCATGAGCCTCCATCTTTATATATGTTTAGACAAGAGAAGGTATATTAAAGGCTATCAAGGTTCCTTACTTGCCAATGATTATATGGGCATCCACATACTCTATAACAGCAAAATTGGTTGTCCATGTATTAGTCACCATTTTGAAACCATTCCTAATGAAATAGTGGTGCCTATAGAATTTCCCTATGTAGTTTGATGACCAGGAAGCTCTTTTTGCTAACGGTACCACCCGTTTCTGCTAAAACCAGCTCCCTTCCACCCACTCCCACTGACCCTAATCAAACGATTTTGACTACCAAAGTCTAGAAGCACCCCTTTTTCTGGTCTGTTTTATTTCCACCCATGTGTTGGATGAATGTGCTCTATTAGACCTTTTGATTTGGTATTTGAGGGACCGGGGATTAGTTGGTCTATATACATACATACCTCAAATGGCCCATACATTAGAAAATGCTACACACTAGCCCTACAGGAGCAAAATGTGAAATGGCGTCGCTCACTTGGGAATGCATGTACTCCAAAATCTTTGGGGTTGTAGGTTTGATTTCTATCGGAAGTGGAATCTATGGTTATTAAACTTCAATTATTAAGGGTGTAAAGAAAGGCCTAAAGGAAAGTTGTATAGCCTTTAAGAGTTATATTAAAATAATAATATTAAAATAATAATGGAAGTTATGAGCATATTACATCACATGATGTATCAAAGTCACGAGAGCGGTGTAATCATATTACTTAAATAAAAAAAGAATTCAAATGGCACTGTAGCGTACAATAGATTATTGATCGGTTGATTTTATTTTGTATAGAGAAAACATCTACTAAAATCAAGGGGTCTACTTTATTCGCTACATCAATTTTGTGCTAAGAATTTTAATTTTTTGAATTTTTTACATCAACATTCTGTCTATCATTTACATTTTTTCGTTTCAATGTTTCTCTGGTTTCAAATTCTCTCTTTCAATTTTAAGAATTTTCAAAATATGACAATTCAATCTGACAATGACTGCTTCATAATAGGGCGCATATATTTCTCTTTTCTTCGAAAAGATGGGTGTATGTAATATATATGATACTATATCTAAAGAACTAACCATTTAGTTCCGCAACATACTTCCACTATCTAAAGAGCATAAAATCGAAGGGTCTACATTTATGCTCCATTCACTTTCTTTTTCACACGGGAATGTACAAACCACAAGGGCCTCATGCCCATGGGATATTTCACCTCTCTATATCAACATTGTTTTGAAGATGCAAGGATCAAATGTAGAATGACTTTGAAGAATCAAGTAGTAAGTGAAATACATATAGTTGATTTGACTTTATTCTCTAGATATGGGTAACTCTAAATATAACATAACATTAAGATAATGAAGATGGAATAAATATTCCTTCCCATTTTATCCTACTTGAAGGAAAGGGAGGATAAACTCATTTGTTATCCAAGATTTGGATCTTTAGATCTTGTGACATGGAAAAGGAACAAATTACATGGAAAGGTTCAAGTGGGTTTAGACTAACCGACCCATTAAAACTATTTGTTCTTTTTGACTTGCATTTTGTAGATCTAGTCAACCATATTAAGCAAGCATGGGTTTCACAAGGAATTGGGATATTAACCAATAGTTTAGCTCCAGGTCTACCCATTTCCGAATGTTTGAGTTGTTTGCTGATGTAAAATCCATGGTTTATCGAATTTAAGTTATTAAAGTATAAATAAAGTAATTTGGTCGGGCTTTAGGCTCGTAGTTTAGTTGGGTTTTAAGCCCGTTTCTGTAAGGGTTTATATTTGGTGGTTATCGTGTTTATCACCTCTTATTGATGTAACGATGTCGTTGTAATGACTATCATAGTGAATTTCCAAAACCGAAGGAAGATTTTAAAAAGGCCCAAATCTATTGCTACAGTCGCCCTATTTAGTCATATAACGAAATTAACTAATGTTGTTATGTGTATAGAATGATATAAAATATTGTTTCTTGTGTCTTTTTCTTTCTCGTCCTCTATTATGGTTTGATAGCTCTTCCTTTGAATGGTGATAATTGGTTATTCCTTTTTTGTACGACGAGTTGAATATGATAAGTTTTATTTTTATACGAATTTTCTGGTTGATAAATTTGTACTTAAAAAATTGAAATTCCAACCAGCCGCGAAGTTTCTTTTGTTTTTATTAAAATACCCTCAAGATGAAGTAGACATTGTACCTTTGAAGGTATACTTGGGATATCAAATATCAAATGCAAAAAAAAATGAAAACGAAAAATCCAATTTCATCAATTGACATACAAAACCAACTTTATGGCAAAAATTAACCTGATATCCCAATGAAAATAATTAAAGTAAGAAATCTTACATTAGTTCAAAAGACAAATTTAAAAAACTCCAAAGCCTAATGTACAACGAAATATAAGGAACCGAAAATACAAACTAACTAAAAAAGCGAGAAGAAAAATAAATAGTACCATGAAATATAAAGAAATTGAGAATACAAACTATAACTTAGAAAGCGGGAAGAAAGACATTATGCCTATGGTACGACAGGTATGACCAAAACTTTTCACACATAATTAACAATTTCCTCCTAATGTTATGAAAAGTTAGTACATAAAAGTCTAATGCCAAGAAAAATATGTATATATATATAATATATATATATACTCCTACATCCTACATATATAATACAATACAATACATATATGATACATAAATAATACTAAATGGGTGATAAGGGTCGAACTATTACACTCCACAAATTCGACAAGACATGCAACAAGTACTATCTAGTTGTGTTGTGGATTTAGGGCTGGATGTATTTCTGCGTAGCATCAATCTTGTTACAAAAGGATATTTTGTTCAATAACAATACTATGTGGTTCAACGAAAAAAAAATAACAATACTATGTTCCAAGTACAATGGCTGAGAAATGTTATCTAATGTTTTTTCGTCTAAGCAAACATTTATCATTATAGTAGGGGCCACTAGGGGGGATCCACAAAAGAATGTAAGTGAGGTGTTAGAACGAAAAGTAGGCCGACCTCCATAGTTAAGATGGAGAAAATATTTTAGGAAGGGTTCTTGTGAGAATTGCAATTTATGCGGAAAATATGCTAATTGGGATCAAATCAAATCAGGGTTCACTTTATGATCTTAATGGATTTACTTTTCATCTAATTAAATAATACATAGAAACCAAGTTGGTTGGTTTTGATGTGATTTCCTTTCTTCTTGCAACTTATGGTTTGTCACGTGGAAGTGTCAAATGTTCAATGAATAAGGGATTTGAGAGCATTTGAAAGAAAGAAAAGTGAGGTCCCATGCCAAACCCCATCTCTAACTTTTCTCTTTTATACCATATCAACATTAAACCCACATTTAATATGAATCAAAATCAAAAGAGAAACAAAGATTGGGTATTTGAGATTGATTTTTTAAATGATTTAACCTACCAATTAAGTCTAATATCAAGCTTAATTAGTTTGTTTGGAGGAGCTATATGGACCTTCCAAGCTTCAAAGGGTGGTGTTATTTCTCTCTCAAGATTTGTCTCTAATCTAAAAGTGCTTTCTTTCTTAATTCTATATTTTTAAGTGCAATTGGGTGAGATTCAATAAATACATGATAAGGAGATAAAGAAAAGTGATAAAAAGGAGAGCATATATGATTGGCAAAAAGACCTAAATAAACCATCTCTATTGCTCACTGCAAATATATTTATAATTTAGTATATAAGATTGTGGGTTCGAAATATAATCATGAGCCACACTAGAGTAGGGGGATCAAGTAGAATAAGACGAGGAGAGTAATTAAACCTATCAAAATCCTTGCTTCTAAAGGAGAAACTAATGTCCTTAAGTTTTCATGGGCCTAAATTAATTGGAGGGAAGATATTGAAAATTAATTATCTTAAAATAATAGGGAATATAATGGTATGCCATTTATAGTTTTCATTAATTTATAGTTGTAGTGCCTAGAGATGGGATTATTAGTAGATTAATGGCCTCTCCACTTAAGCAATAAAAACTTAAAAAGGTAATTAATTAATAAAATGATGTTTTACCTTTTCAAATAGAGGAAATTATTCAATTAAGAAAGCAATTCGTATTAAATAATTCTTTTTAATGGAAAACAATATAATGCCTTGGCGGAAAATTCAAATATTTAGTTGTTGGATACTTCCAAGGATCTCATTCTTTAATCCCCAATAGTTGCAGGCAGTCCCACATGTTAGGTTAACAAATTAAAATGAAGATTTAGGCTCAGATTAGGGTGGAGGAATGATTTATGGTTAAAACGGTTAACGAAATAATTATATTTAGAAACATTCTCCACCAAAACACTAAAGCTCAGTGCACTTTCACTTCTTTTTTTGTTGCTGAAAGATAATTGCATTAAGTTCAAATGTAGCAACCGTACAAAATAAATAAAACAAAATTACGGATCTGAAGAATTGCGTTAACTATATAACGTCAATTCAGCAAATATTCTTCATGTTGTGGCTTGTAATTCTGACAGCTGGCCTTGAAAATGAAATGGAATTTGATCATAGAAGCGGGCAGAGTTATCTCTCATCCTGTAACATTGTCGATGGACTAAATGAACACCCAAATTTCTAAGGGAAGCGAGGATGTCCAGAGAGCGGAACCAATAATTGATTCTAAATTATCCCGCCAGTATTATCTGAAGTTGTGGATTTGATTTTCTCTTGTTGTGTGTCCAGAGAGGAAGCATTTCAAACTAAGTTTACTCAATTTTGCAAACCACGTTCAATTCTGCAAATGGAGTTTGCAAACCTAGATTGCATTCTTTAAATTGAGTTTGCAAGATCTACAACCGAGATCGCATTCTACAAGTTGAGTTTGCAAATCATGCAAATCAAATTTATGTTGGAATCAGAGTCGATTTTGGCTCGACCCGACTCGTCAAACTCAGAAATGGAATGCGCCATTGCGTTCGTCTCATCGAGCTCTTAAACTTAGATCCGAGAATCACTCGAATTCGATTCCAGATGAATGACAAATTCAAGTTTAAATTTTGAACGAAGATCGGTTGAAATAGGGACTAAAATGTCAAAAGGGACAAGTCACTTTGGGGGTCGTTTGAGCGAAGCACGCGCGTCCAAATCTGGACGGCTGGCGTTCAGTCCGCGGGACTGCGCGAGATCTAACGATCTCGTGTTGGATGTCGCGGGACAGCGTTGGGACGAAGCCAACCGCGTTGGATCAGAAAGATCCAACGGTTGGCGTTCCACCTGTATCGGGCAGGATTCGGGATCTTTCGAGATCTTCATCCAACGGCTCATTCTCTTGACTTGTTAGGCACGCGTCGGGATGGATCTAAGGGTGCGCGTTCTTTTCGAGAATTTGACCAAGATCCGACGGTCTATAACTCAACTGACTATATAACTGATTCAGATTTCGTTTCAAGTCCTCAAAATGAAGAGATGTGTCTCTTCAACCCAACAGAAACATGAACCTATTCAATTCCTATATAAACAACCAAAAACCATTCAAATTCTCATTCCATTCATTCTCTTCTTCTCTTCTCTTCTAACAATTAGTATTCTGTGTGTCTAGAATACTGATTTGGAAGTAATTCTAGTATATCTAGAAAAAAGAAGAAAGAAGTTTTGAGTGAAGTTATAATCTAAAACGTCTAGAAGATTCAAGTCCATTCTTTTCTTCTCTTCTCTTCTAACAATTAGTATTATGTGTGCCTGGAATACTAGGATCACTGAAAAAGGAAGAAAGAAGTTTTAAGTGAACTTATAATCTTAAAACGTCTAAAAGATCCAATCACATCAGTACAAGAGTTCATATTATTTAAGAAGGTTCGCCCACTTTCAAAATATAGAAGTTTTGAGTGAAGTTATAATCTAAAGCGTAAGTCCATTCTTTTCTTCTCTTCTCTTCTAACAATTAGTATTCTGTGTGCCTGGAATACTAGTATCACTGAAAAAAGGGAGAAAGAAGTTTTGAGTGAACTTATAATCTTAAGACGTCTAAAAGATCCAATCACATCAGTCCAAGAGTTCATATTATTTACGAAGGTTCGCCCGTTTTGAGTGAAGTTATAATCTAAAACGTCTAGAAGATTCAAGTCCATTCTTTTCTTCTCTTCTCTTCTAACAATTAGTATTCTGTGTGCCTGGAATACTAGTATCACTGAAAAAGGAAGAAAGAAGTTTTGAGTGAACTTATAATCTTAAATCGTCTAAAAGATCCAACCACATCAGTCCAAGAGTTCATATTATTTACGAAGGTTCGCCCGCTTTCAGAATACCATCTTAAAATTCTGAAAGGATAATCGTTGTATCCCTAAGGCATACACCCTAACGTTTGCTACTGTTACGGGGGTATAAAATGTCTTAAGGAAAGAGAATTTATTCTCGCCTCGACTCCATTATTCATTGTCTATCTCGATTAATCCGAAAACTGAAAAAGTCGGTATTCGCTTATCGTTTATCTCTCTAAAACTTAGAGAAAGGAAGTTCCCTACTTCAACGCAGACTCTGTCTTAATCAAGACAAGACTGAGATAGACTGAACTTAAATTTTAACCAGAGGAATGACAATCTTAAGATATTTTACATAACGATTATTTCTCTGGTTATAAGATTTGGTTTGATTTTCTGTGTGTTTCAGAAAAATGGCAAGAATAAGAACAACACTACGGGTTCTTCAACCTAACACCACATACGTGGAAAAACCAGAGAAGTTCAAGGGAACTGACTTCACCCTGAAGCGGAAGCATCCGTTTTAAAACAGAGGGGAGTCGAAGAAAAAGTTTGACGAATGCGACAACTGTAGAAAGCGGGGCCACCTAGCCAAAGAATGTCGCTCCACATATGGCAATCAAGGGGAAAAGGTTGATAACCAAGCTTCATTAGTAAAAGACACCCGAAAATCAAAATCACTGTCTTATGACTACTGAATTCGAAAAGGTGTTTGAGATACTTCATAAGATGAACCTCTGTGCAGTGGCACATGAAGATAACCTGGTTAACAATTAGAGATGGTGGGTCAACACTAGGGAAAGTCGTCAGATTTCCAGTGACAAAAGCCTATTCTCTTCCTATACGGAGGTAGCCGAAGGAGAGACCTTATTCAAAGAAAACGGCTCGACCACCCAAGTCAAAGGAAAGGGGGAGATCGTGTTAAAACTCACTTCAGAGATGGAAGTGACTTTGACCGAGGTACTCCATGCTCCAAAAATTCAAAATAACTTGATTTTTGGTTCCCTTCTAAGTGAGAACGGGTTCCGACTAACCTTTCTGTTAGATATCGTTATCCTATTTAAGAAAAAGATGTATATTGGAAAGAGCTATTTATGTGGGGGGTTATTTAAATTAAATGTTACCCATTTAAGCCCGAAGGCACCTATTATTAATGAAATTAATAATTGTGCGTGTATTGTCGAGTCCTCCAATATTTGTCACGAAAGATTAGGGCATGTGAATAATAAGTCATTAAAGAAATTAATGAATTTGGAGTTAAATTCCGAAACTCGAAATTGACTCAAGACGAACATGTCAAACACGTGTAAAGTCAAAGATGACTAAGACATAGTTCAAGTCTTTAGACTTAAGTCACAATGAACTCTGGAGCTTAAAGACGGTTCAAACATGAAGTGGCAAAAGGTAATTCATCACCTTTATCAATGACTCCACTTGGTTCTGTTATATTACTTACTAATGAGTAAGGATGAAGCAATCAAAAAGTTCGAGCTTTATAAAATCAAAGTAGAAACTCAACTTCATAAAAAGATTGAGGCTTTGAGAAACGATTGAAATGGAGAGTGTGAATCTCCTTTCGCCGAGATATACGTCAAGAATGGCATAGTTCATCAAACGACGACCCTTTTGGTATAGTAGAGTGAAAGTACAGAACGTTAAAAGGGATAAAATTCGATTAGTGAAGATTAAAAACGATGATCAATCTAATCTCGCTGGGTCTTGTGAAGTATTTCACTAAAGGCTATCCCTAGCAGTGGACAAAAAGACACAAGTCTTGAATACTTAATCCTAAAGGTTCAATTCGATGACAAATTGAAGAAGACAACCGCATAAGTGAGCGGAGAAGTGTATCAAGTCAAATGTCAAAACCTAAACGGTTAGGCAATGCCGACGACAAAATGTTGTCGTTGTATAAAGAGTTACAAGACAATGAACTGTTCAAAATAACTCATCGGTTTGAGACAATGAAAATTTCGTGAAACAATCTCGAATACAAAGTTGACGGAGAATGCAAAATTCTGAAATTAAACTTGTCTTCGAGAAAGTAAGTTATGATGCATAACATACTCAGACGGTAAATTAGTATAATTCTCTAGAATGTCCTTAAATCTGTCTAAGAATTACAAGAGGATCCTCAAATATGTTAAAAGGAAGGACCGTTGCTGAAAGATCTCGAGATTATGAGTTATTATAAATAACTCCTCAAGTCTTTGTAAGTAGGTCCTTAGTTCTGTATAATTACATAATGGTCCTTCATAAATCCTCATGAGCAACTTAATCTTATTGGAAAGATAAGGGAACTAAGGTTGATAAGACATAAAGTTGAATATTACATCATTCGATCTAGACGTGACTCAAATAGTAAACTCAAGGGTCTTGGTAAGATTTTCGATTCAAGAATGTGAACGAAATCTAGAGACGATGAAGGACAAAATAGGGAATGATAACTTTGATGATCATGTGATAGTTTTAAATCTATCAAGGGAGTATATATGTTAAGACATATAACTTAAGAAAGAGTCAAGAGAGAAACTCACCTTATGTTATATTTCAAGGTTCTAATGATCATAAATTATCATGTTATGAAACAAAACTAAAAACGCTACACTAAAGAAATTGTGCACGAAAATAGTTTTGTTAAAAAAGGGAGAATTCATTGGTTACCCTAAAACTGTGGGGGAAAATATTGTTAAATATCTGAACGGTACCCTATATGAAATATTATAAGATTCCATCTAAGTCGATGGATAAGAGAAAATACTCTTGAAATGTGGAGAGAACCGAAAGGAATCGAAATGCCAATTACAAAGAAATTAATGGCATAAAAGTCTCTACATTCTCCTTAAGATATAACGTCGTAGGGACGTGAGAAGAGGGAAATTATGGAGTACCTCGGGAACCAGATTTAGCCAAAAAGAATCTTTGGTCGATAAGGTTTCATTGAGCTAAGAACTGTAGTTATATTCACTAAGTTGTGACAAGATTGAGAAATCAAGTGTGTGAATAAAAGTGATGACGTGAATGTCTAATTCACTCAACAAATCTGGATCAAAAAACACAAATGAAAAGAACTTCTCTTTCTAATCCTAGTTATAAATAAGAAAGTATCTGAGAAGATATGATTCGATGCTTTTCCAGATTGAATCGTTACTCATGATTGATAATCTAAAGTACATGGTTAGATAGAGAATGGTAGAATTACCACTCAAGAACCACGATAAGCATAAATACTTGAATTTGAACAAATTCAAGAAAGAGTTATCTGAGTAACAAATACTTGTTAGATATCTGAGTAGTCTCGTATATTTTGGTTGTACATATCATAAACAAATGAAAATGGAGATATGTTGACAACACTTGAATCTCAAAGTCTAACAGTGGATTTGGAAAAATCACTAAGGGCTACGATATCACAAAATTCCTCAAAGAGCAGACGTGCATAGCTGGATCGACAATGTAGTCCTAAAGGCCTTGATGAATACATTGCTCTGGAGAAAGCAAAAGAAGTAGGTGAAAATTCTGGAGGATATTTGTTTGTGATTGAAGCCAATGCACGCAATAAACCTAAGTAGTTGTTGCGTATGCACTAATACGGTAAGTCTAAAGAATAAATAGACTAGGACCTTAAAGCAATTGCTCTCAAGGAATGCATACATTGAAATTATGTTAAATCTTAAGTTACCAGGTGGATCCGTAGAGAACAAGAGAGTTGAAATTGCATCATCAAGGGGAATATGGCAAAAACGCCTAAAGTAAATGAGTAAAGGGATGGTGAAACCTTACCTAGATGACTAGAGATCCCACGATCTAGGTTCAAAGGAAAACTGAAGCTATATCCTGACTCGACAATAACATTGTAAGAGAATTCTATCTCTTACCCATTCCTAGGATGAAAACAATGTTGCATGCAGTAAGAGGCTAGCATTAAGCTTTTAATGAATTTGAAAACTTAGAACTTGATTCTAACGTGAGGTATAGCATGATACCTTATTACGGATAACCTATATGTGTGTGAATTGATGCCGGTTCCGTGAGAAGGTCGTCTAGGCCGACTTCTCTAAAGCACACATGAAATCGGGATTGCTCAGGGCCAAAATGAACACAACCGAGAACCTAAGTAAGGGATTAGTTGTGTGATCGCTATTTAGGTTTACAATTCCCAAGACTCAGTTCAAGACGAAAAGTTCACTGCCGTCCTTGTAAACCTTGTAGTTATTCACTAGGAAAGGTTCAAAGTCGAAAGACTACCTTCTTCCGATGCAGTGAAGTTCCGCATATGAGCTCTTCTACTGTCACTATAGTTTGTATATCATAGTAAACCTCGAATTTTCATTCATGTGGGGGATTGTTGGCATCAGAGCCCATTTTGGCTCGACCCGACTCATCAAACTCAGAAATGAAATACGCCATTGCGTTCGTCTCATCGAGCTCTCAAACTTAGAGCCAAGAATCACTCGAATCCGATTCCAAATGAATCAGAAATTCAAGTTTAAAGTTTGGACGAAGATCGGTTGAAATAGGGACTAAAATGTCAAAAGGGACAAGTCACTTTGGGGGTCGATTGAGCGAAGCACGCGCGTCCAAATCTGGACGGCTGGCGTTCAGTCCGCGGGATTGCGCGAGATCTAACGGTCTCGTGTTACATGTCGCGGGACAGCGTTGGGACGAAGCCAGACGCGTTGGATCAGAAAGATCCAACTGCTGGCGTTCCACCCGCATCGGGCAGGTTTCGGGATCTTCCGAGATCTTCATCCAACGGCTCATTCTCTTGATCTATTAGGCACGTGTCGAGATGGATCTAAGGGTGCGCGTTCTTTTCAAGAATTTGACCAAGATCTGACGGTCTATAACCCAACCGACTATATACCTGATTCAGATTTCGTTTCAAGTCCTCAAAATGAAGAGATATGTCTCCTCAACCCAACAGACACATGAACCTATTCAATTCCTATATAAACAACCCAAAACCATTCCAATTCTCGTTCCATTCATTCTCTTCTTCTCTTCTCTTCTAACAATTAGTATTTTGTGTGTCTGGAATACTGATTGGGAAGTAATTCTAGTATATCTAGAAAAAGGAAGAAAGAAGTTTTGAGTGAAGTTATAATCTAAAGCGTCTAGAAGATTCAAGTCCATTCTTTTCTTCTCTTCTCTTCTAACAATTAGTATTTTGTGTGTCTGGAATACTAGTATCACTAGAAAAAGGAAGAAAGAAGTTTTAAGTGAACTTATAATCTTAAAACATCTGGAAGATCCAATCGTATCAGTCCAAGAGCTCATATTATTTACGAAGGTTCGTCCGCTTTCAGAATATAGAAGTACCATCTTAAAATTCTGAAAAGGATAGTCGTTGTATTCCGAAGGCATACACGCTAACGTTTGGTACTGTTACGGGGGTGTAAAATGTCTTAAGGAAAGAGAATTTATTCTCGCCTCAACTTCATTATTCATTGTCCATCTCGGTTAATCTGAAAGAAAGAATTACTGATAAAGTTTCAAAGAATTTATTGTACAAAAAGACAGTTTAGTATTTATAAATATTTTCACCTGAATAACAATAATAATCATGAAATAATCTTTACTTATTATATTTTGACTCATATAGTTAAAACCCCTTAATATTATCAGTTATAATACATCCTCCTGCAAGTCTACAACGTTTTCCTAATTTTAGCTTATTAAAGTACTTTTACAAATAAAAGGGCTATTTTTCCTAGTTGTCAAATGCCACCTTATTGTATATATGCATGTACCAGCTACCAACTAAATACCAAATATCAATTATGAGTGGGATTCCAAAGATTATTAAGGACGTGGCTAAGTTTGCCAACTTTCTTAATCACAAATTAACTTACCTAATACTATTTCTTAATCAAAGAGAATATTCAAAGTTGAAGCCTAAAGTTTAAAGAAATACAAAACAACAAATAAAGTCATCAAAGGGAGACTATTAGGTCAATTTAATAAACTTCTTAAGTAAAGACTAATGAGTTCGTTAACATAATGGAATTATAATTACTTTCAAATTAAGAAACACACTCTCTTTCTTTTTCTATTTTTCATCTCTACCTCTCACCTTCCATTCTTCAAGATTCTCTAAATATAGATAGAATAAGAATTAAGAACAAAAATAGCCATTTTAAAGCATCTCTAAAGCGGTTTGTGTGTTAGACTACAATGTATTACCCCTAAATTTCATCACAACCCATGTGAAAATTTCTAAGAATCTATAACTTTCTCAAAGAATCAAAAATATTTGGTTCTTTTATGGATTTGGTTTGAAATTCAAATTGACTATTCTTTTTACCTTCTTTGATACTTGATTGTGCTTTCTTCCCTTGTTTCTGAACACGTTTTCTTTGCTTTTCCGCACATTTTGATAACTTTTATCAAATACAATTGAAAAATTCTACTTATACAAATGTACACGCTGCGTAGACCTACAAATGCAACAGCGGAATATAAGATAGTGATGAAAAGTACTTTTTTTTTGTTGAAGAAGTGATGAAAAGTACTTGATTGGGAGACAAACTCTAAGGAAAAAAGAGAAATCGGACAAACTAGTAATTGGTATTCTCATCAGTCGAAATACTAATGACAGGTTTATATAACCAATTACCACAACTTATCTACATAATTTAGTCATACTTTTTATGGATTTCCATATATCTTAAGTTTCTGTCAGAATCTCGCCAAATTTATGTTAAAGATGATCTAAATCTGACGAGAAAAACATTCATCTAATGATATAAGCAATGCAATTTGTAGAAATTGAACAAGAAAAGTGAGATCTAATGGGCGGAGTTGGTATGGTTGCATACTTCAAAACTTGTCTAAAGTTAGAAAACAAAGTATTGAAATTGAGTGGGCTATATTATATTTCATGCTGTCAACGGTTGCGAATTCGTGATATTTGATAAAATTTCTAGAGAAAAGCCCTATTAGTTTTCACATTATTTTCTAAGAAAATCTTCGATGATAATGCTATTCGGTTTAGGGACCTATCAAAGTCAGATTAATATCTCTTTCTGATATTAGTGATTATATTAACTTTGATAAAAAGGTGACAATTAATTACGACGTTAGATAAGTGCATTGATGTAGGTAACGAGGACTACCATGTAAATTAGATTATGTTCTTCTCCATATAAGATCATTTCTAAACATTGATCCCCAGCATCTGTTCATACATAAAATCTCATGTACATATAACTTATGAGAATCACATAGATTTGCAAAAAGATAAATGTAATAAATATAGGAGTACATACAGATTCTTTGGGATTTGATGGATTATGCCAAAAGTAAATGTAATAAATCCGACCCCTATGGAACTAAATGTCATAAATACGAGACCTAAATTTTGAATCTTTACCCTAGGATTTATTTTTCTAAATCTCAAAATTATACTTTAGAAAAACAAGAATTTCTAGAGATCAAAGAAGTTTTACTTATAAAAATGTTTGGCTAATTATATAGCAACGTCAAACGTTAAACTTTGATTCATTATCAATTTAGTCCACTATTTTTCATAGTTAAATATCTTCAATATTTTGTTTATTAGACTAAGCTCTTTCAAAAGGACTAAAGTTTTAATTTGACCAACATACAAGTTATATAGAAAAAGAAAAGAAAATTAGTGTACCCATCCATAGAAAGAAAAACCTAAACGCAGAAAGATTACCGGGACTGGCAACGCAGTTGTTTTCCAAACGAAGACGGCTGAAAATACAAGGGGCCTTTACAAATGTTGGCCCACTATAACTCTCTTCTTGTGGGCCCCAAAAGATTTCCAAATGTGGAGCCCAAACACTTCCCTAATGTCCTATAAATTTGTCTAAACTTCTCCCTATGTTTCTCACTCCCAACTCACCTCTCTCTCTCTCTCTCTATCTATCAACCCTTCTTTGTATTCTTCGTCTTCCCTTGAGCTTTCTCTCTCTAACTCTCCAATACTCTTCTTTGAATTCGCCTTAGTTCTTAAGGTTTAGTGAAAATCTTGAAAAAGGGTTTTGTTTGAAATCTTTCATATCATCCTAATTTGAGATTTAGGGATAGAAGAAATGACAAAACAAAATGTGATGGTATCTGTGCCGAGATCATCTCTGTTTTCATCAACAGAGAAGAATCACCCAAATAATGGGTACATTTTTCCTAGAAAGAATTTATTAAAGAAATTTGAAACAGAAGGAGGAAAAGTTAATGCTCTTGTTGATTCTATGAGAGCTTCATCTCCTCCTAGAATTAGTTTAATGGAAGATCAAAGCTCTTGGGGTGTAAGTACTTTAATCTCTCTCTCTCTTTAATCTCTCTCTCTCTCTCTCTCTCTCTCTCTGGGATGGGTTTTTGATTACCCTTTGTTTTCTTTGAACAGATGCATCATCCATCAGCTTTAGATATGTTTGATCAAATCATTAAAGCTTCAAAGGGTAAACAAATTGTGATGTTCTTAGATTATGATGGAACCCTTTCACCTATTGTTAATGATCCAGATCGTGCTTTCATGTCTGAATCGGTTAGTCTCTCTCTCTCTCTATCTATCTATATATTCATACAACTTTCTCTCTCTAACCTTCTACCCAAACCCCTCTCTCTTTCTCTCTCTAACTTTCATTTAAAATACAGATGAGAACAGCTGTAAGAGATGTAGCCAAGCAATTCCCAACTGCAATTGTGAGCGGAAGATGTACAGAGAAGGTACATTTTCCATTCTCCATTTTCTTTTTTCTTCTCTGGAAAAAAAAGTAGTCATTAAAATCCATTAGAAACTAACTTGTTTTTTTTTGTGGGTATTTCAATTTTGTAGGTTTATAGCTTTGTACAGTTATCAGAGCTTTACTATGCAGGTAGTCATGGAATGGACATTAAAGGACCAGCCAAAGATCCCAAATATAACAAAGTGAGTTGTATTCAAAAGTGGAAAAATCAAACTACCCTTTTTTCTAAACTGTGAAAATCTGAAAACCCATATATTAGAACAACAAGTTTTTAACTTATTAGGTTTTAATCTTGCAGAATAACCAGCCTGTCCTGTTTCAACCAGCCACTGAGTTCTTACCCATCATAGATGAGGTTTGTTCTCTCTCTCTCTCTCTAATCTTGTTTCTTTCTAGAAAATGTGGTCCTTTTATAATTTCCATTGATTTTATTTTTTATGATTTTTTTCAGGTTTTTAAGACTTTGTCTGAAAAAGTGAAATCAACCCCTGGAGCAATGGTTGAAAACAACAAATATTGTGTTTCTGTTCACTTTAGATGTGTTGATGAGAAGGTAAAAAAAAACAAACCCTCAACTTTTATAGAGATAGAGAGAGAAAGAGAGAGATAGGATTTGATTACTAAAAATTTGGTGGATGGATTTCAGAGATGGAAGGCATTGGCTGAACAAGTTAGATCAGTCCTCAAGGAATATCCACAACTTAAACTCTGTCAAGGGAGAAAGGTATGATATGGCATCAACTTATTGGCTAACACTTTAGTTTTTTTTTTATTGTTGTGGATTTTATTAATTTAGTTGTTCAATATGATATCAGGTATTAGAAATCCGCCCTAGCATCAAATGGGACAAGGGCAAAGCCCTTGAATACTTGTTGGAATCACTTGGTAATTTCCTTGCTCAAAAGTTTGATAAGCTTTTGTTAATTTGAACAAAACCCCTCTTTAATTAGTCTATCTTTACATTATAATTACTTTGCTAATCTAACATTTTTTCTTGTTTTAGGGTTCGCTAATTGTAATGACGTATTCCCGGTATACATTGGAGATGATCGAACGGACGAGGATGCCTTCAAGGTATATATAAATAGCATGTTCTCGATTATTATAACCATTTCGTTCCTTACAACTTTTGAGTAATTGTTATTTATGAAGTTGGATCTTTACTTAATGAATATCTATTATTATTTAGGTCTTACTTAAAAGAGGGCAAGGATTCGGCATTCTTGTATCGAAATATCCAAAAGATACAAATGCATCTTATTCTTTGCAAGAGCCGTCTGAGGTAATGGAGTTTTTGAATCAGTTAGTGGAATGGAAACAAGTTTCACAACAAAAGAAATCGAGGGCGTAACTAAGGATCAAAGAAGAGAATTTATACACCAAGAATAATATCTTGGGGTGGAACAATTAAATTATCTGTATTTTCTTTATTTTGGAATGAAAACAAGTAGGATAGAAGAAGAGAAAAAGAAGAGGCTTTTCTCCTTTGTCTTTTTTTTGCCCTTGGCTTGAAAAGCCCTCTTTTGCTATTAGTTGTATGTAAATGAAAAAACTGAAAAAAAAAAATATTTTGTAAATTTTTGTTTCTCTCTCTTGTATTTGTTTATTCTCCTCATCAAAATGTTCATTGAATTGACTTGTGAATTAAGTTAAACCAGTGGTTATGAAAGTGGATTTTTTGTACTTCAGTGTTGGGAATCTACATTATGATCTCATAGCAAAAAACCATCAATATTAATGATAGCCAAAGATACAACTTAATGGAATAAAACCATCAAGAATTCAATTTTTCCTGAATTATTTGCCTAAATTCGAGTCCGAAAGCTATGCTGCTAACAAAAGATCGAATCATTATTAACACATTTAAGCTATTGGATCAATTCTTGAGACGATATCGAATTGAGAAGTTGAAATTTTGAAAGTAAGTTGCCCGAAGCCGACAAAGAAAACAATTCCTGAAATATATATGCTATTTTGCTTCTCAGATGAGTTTTCCGACAAGAAAAATACCCTCAATTATAACCATTAAATATAACTATTTTACTTGGGTGAAATTCGTAAGTTTGTTAGAAGGACAGAAGATATCAACACATTGAGAGGTTTAAGAATAGTTTTTGGAAAATAACAGGTATTTTGGCATAGTCTCACGTTTGTGTATAACTTGGTTAGGCAACCATTAGATCGATGAACTGGCTAAGTTTGCTCGTATTAATTACGTTAATAAGACTATAATAGCCAATATATTTGTATTTATTCTCATTAAAATTCGTCATATTGAATTTCATGCAACAACGTTTCCTGTATTCATGATAGTAATAGATAATTATTTAGCTCATAGTTGATATTATATTGACAACATTTTCTGCAAATAGGAATCTTTAAAGGCAGTAGTTGCTTACGTTATTTTATTCTCTTTCTGTTAGAGTTCGACTTGTTGTTATTTGTTGGTGACCACATGTAAATATGTAACCATCATGTGGATCATATGTTCTTCTTTTCATTTGTCCATTTTACCTACATTAAGGGAGCTAGTCACCTCTCCCCTTGGAATCTTGGATCAATAATTGGATCAAAGACTAGGGAAATAATTATATAACAGTTAGTGCTATTGTTAGATTTAGTTAATTACTTAAAAAGTACTCCATATGATTTTGCAAGTTAGTTGGAATGTTAAATGTGTGACAAATTAAATGACATTGAAGGCTGAAGTTTCCATAATTTGAGGAAAGAACACATTTATTCATGCACTTTATATTAGTATCAATAAAGCTAGGTCAAATCCAG
The DNA here is from genome assembly GCF_041429995.1 of Eschscholzia californica. Lineage (NCBI taxonomy): Eukaryota > Viridiplantae > Streptophyta > Magnoliopsida > Ranunculales > Papaveraceae > Eschscholzia > Eschscholzia californica. The sequence continues at coordinate 44,755,657 of NW_028238198.1, forward strand.
AGAAAATGTTGATCAACATTATAAATCATTGATACTTTCAAGAACATCTAACTAATTATGTAGTTAAGTGATGCTTGATCAATATACTGAGTATGTCGTTAAGATAAAGTATTGTTTACTGCATTAATAAGTGAGCACCTTCACGTAAAAATTTCCAGAATAACGGCAACATCGTCTTGCAGTGTCATGAATGATGTCAACTAGATGGTTGGACTAACATTATTTTTGTAATATCACCTCCTTATTAGAAAACCTAATTAGTAGTTTTATTCTACTCTGATCTCACTGTGCTTCTTACTTCCCACACAAAAACCTAGATCTTCACCCTAATCTCAAGACACAACAATATAATATCTTCAACTTTAATTTAAAGGTTCTTGAGAGATACCCATTTCTTAGAAAAATGTGAGATTCCTTGCTAAATTATGGAGGTAATCTCCATAATTATTTGGACCAATACTTTTCAATCTTAGCCAGAATCCCAACACAAGTAGCCTCCAATCCTCAATAAAATATGATAAGAAGTTCTTAATGTGCTCATGGCCTCAAAATACTTGAGAAGGTTTATCAAGGTGTTCTTATTTCTGCATTTAATATATGTAGTGGGCAATTATTAAACCCTCACCCTTGACATTTTACCCATACAATTCTATAATTGTAATAAGTTAAACTTTTTCTGTCCTAAATTCGAGGCAAATTCATACTCTAGTCTCTTTTACAACAAAAAGGAAAAAAAGAAAATCAATCAAGAGTTACAAAATTAGTTTTCTGTTGATAACAGGAAAACCATTTTCCACCACATAGATTTAAATCTTCCGTCCTAAAATCTTGGTAAGTTAGTACTCACTCTTTCTAAGTATATTTTTATTTGAGTTAGTTAGACCGAACTTTCTACTTTCGTAGTTCAAACTACTGTTTGCTATTTAATGCGTATGCCTTATCATACTCTAAAGTGAAATAGACCATTATTGTTTAGTTTCTATGTTCCTTATTAATGATAAAAATCAAATAAATCACTAGCACTTAATGGTAAATTACGAAAAATATATGCTATTACATTAACTAAGTTATATCACTTCTAAGTACATTATAAGTTAAGTTCTAGATACTAATAAAGTTATGAAGAACAAGTACTTTCTAAGATGGTTTGGTTGCCCATATTGAAAACTAAAACATGTGTAGTTTTTTAAGGTTTAGAGTTACACTTTATTTGGTGCAATATTAGAACTTCTAAGGGCATGCCTTTATTAGTTAGGTAATGCAAGAAAAGGAAAACATCCACTATATAAAAAGAGAATCTATATATGGTTGAGGAGTTGGATTCCACTTAGGGGTTTTCTTTGAAGAGCACAAATGGATCTTGAAATGAGACACTAGCATGAATCCATTTTTTTTCTTTCTTTTTTGACAGCCCTAGCTTTGGGCTTTCAAGCATGGAAAGATGAAATCCACTAGGTTCATCTCATGATTGGCCCCCCAAATGAAAATAAACTATGTCCCTCTATAAGCTACAATAATTGGTTGAAAAAGGGGTCCTCCCCTCAAAGCCAACCAACTCATCACCTTCACTAAAAAGCACTAAAATACTCATCATTTGATAGAAATGAATAAACAAAACCTAAGTATATATGGTAGATGTGCCGGCTTCTAACACTTATGGCACTATTTTTATTCTCTTCTCTTATTTACACCTGTTATCTGCCTTCTATTGTACTAGCATTTGTAGGTCATATTCCCACTACTATCTAATATTGTAGCAGTTATTCCTTTTTCTTTAAACCCTAACTTTACAGGGATCTGAATTTTTTTAGGATTCCATCAAATTAAAGAAAAAAAAAAATAATGAAATTGGGAGTTTTCCAAGAAAATCTAGTTATATGGTCTCACTTGATTCCCTCTTGTTCCCACCAAACCGGACCCAAATAATCAAAACCCTAAAATAATGGAAAGAAGTAATCTAAGTTTGGATTTATCATTCGAATGTATAACCCATCATGTGATGAACACTTCAATACAAGCCTGCCTTGAACTAACATATATAGAAATGTTTTATATTAGGAGCTTTATGTGTTGCATGGCAGCTTATATAATTTTTTAGGTGTGGTCCTGGAATACGTGTCAATATCGAATAAAATCTGATACTATTTTTTTGACATGTGTAAATCTACGCGATTGGTCCCCACTTTTAATGGATCTAACTTAATGACAGCATGGTAGTAATATTTTTAGTTTTATTTATTTTTCATTATAAACTGAGAAATTAGGTTTCTGTAACTTTGTTCACATGTAGTTCCATGTGAACCAGTGTTGCATCAGTTATGGGGAACAACTGAATAATGTAAGTCGGACATATAATAGCCGCTATCCATCTTTTCTGTTAGCTCAAAATTAATTATACGCCAGGTGTACAGGTACACTCCATATACTTTTTTTTTTGAAAACAAAATCATTAGGGGCAAAGATTATAACATGGAAATGTGGATAATTTATTAACTTAGTTTTTATCATATGGATAAATTATTGAGACCCATAGGTGAAGCAATTTAAAACCTAAAAGCATGACCTAGAATCTACACAAGAGTGGTATTATTATCAAAACAGTTTGAGAGGCTTAAAGTTGTAAGCTTTGAAGCTTAAAGAAGGTAGGAGCCTATTTATGTTTCTATTATGGGAAGATATGTCTTTGTTCTACTCACAAAGAAGGCATTTAAAGTCCTATTAAAGGTCTTCCTCTTTAGTATGCACTAGCCTTTAATACAAAGAAGGCACATCTAGACCCTGAAACAATATATATAGCTAGCTAGAGTGACTGTGTGAGAATAGTTCCACCTCACCACCTGCATTATCATAAGACCAACAATATGTAGAAGTTTTCTTTGGCATTGTCCATTAGTTCTAATTTGGATGTCTATGAATTTAACGTAGTCTCAATGTTGGTACCCACATGATAGGCTCTACCATATTTTCAATTATACTTCACACCACCCAACAAAAAGAAAAATGTGTTAGACTCGAAAAATATCATAGATCGAAGAGGGGACGTTTGAGTGTACTCCCAAATAGACTAAAGAAAATCTTATGACAAAAGAGTGTTGATACATTTCAAAATGGTTTGTGACCTAAACCCCTCAATAGTATTTGGTACTTGAGTTTACCCCTTAAATTTTACTATTTTTTGTCAAAAACACTAAGGTCATGTTTGACCAGGGCCGACATGGCCCAAAATTGACAAAAATGGTTGGACCCATACTTTAAAAGGGCCCAATGGGTGGAAAATAAACAAGAAATAATCGTCCAATTATTATGTTAGTGAAGAAGTAACCTATTGGTTAAGGTAATGGGAAATATCCAATGCCACCCAGGTCCAATCCCCCTTTCTCCTCACCTTTTTACTATTTTATATTGTTTAATTTATTTTCATGGTTTGTATTTTGGCTTTATTTTTTTGTTTAATATCTCGTTAGAATGAACTAATATCAGGTACTGATTCAAAAAATTCTCAGGTTTATTTCTTTCATATGTTATTTTGAAAACCGTTGTTTCCAACTTTCCATTACTGATAAACATTTACAAAGGAGAGCATTTCTAAATTTACTTTTGTTAACAAATTTTCCTACAAAAACGAAATATAATCTAAATAGTTGTAAGTTAAGATGGTATGATTCCTTTTAAAAAATCATTAATAAAATAATCTATTATATAAAACAGATGGGAAAACGATGACTGGGACAAACATCATTATTTAATTATGCATATTATTTAGAAGCCCTTCTCCAAATTTAAAATATAGTCCTTCGTAGAAATAAAGTTACCTATTTAAAAAACAATAATCCTTTCCTTCTTAGAAATAAAATTTCTAATTCAAGAAGAAAAGAAACAAAATAAATTTTAAGGGTTAAAGAAAGAAATTAAAATCTCTCTCTCTCAATAAAATAATAACTAATTTAAGAGAAAAGAAACAAAAAATAATAACTAACAAAAAAACCCTCTCTCAGTATTATTATAAAATAAATTTTGTAACATTTGATTGATGTAAGTGACCGTGCCCTGGGGCACGGGATATACCCTAGTAATAATAATAAAATGTCGTTTCAACACCAATAATAAATTAGTATAATTCATTAATTTGTTTCTTTGTAAATTTCTAATTAGGCTGAGCAAAAATCAAATAAACAAGTATTATCTGAAAGGTGGTAAATTTTCTAACTCAAAATTTAGATAGAGAACCATTTGTTTACTTTTTGTTTATGTTACCTAGCTAGATTATCATGTTTTTTTTGTTGGAATCGGAGCCGATTTTGGCTCGACCCGACTCGTCAAACTTACAAACGGAATGCACCATTGTGTTCGTCTCGTCGAGCTCTTCAATTTAGAGCCAAGAATCACTCAAATCCGATTCCGGATGAATGAGAAATTCAAGGTTAAAGTTTGGACGAAGATCGGTCGAAATAGGGATTAAATCGTCGAAGATGACAAGTCAGATTGGGGACCGTTTGAGCAACGCACGCACGTCCACATCTGGACGGCTGGCGTTCTGTCCGCGGGAATCCGCGAAGATCTAGCGGCCACGCTTTATGAGAAGCGGGACCGTGTCGGGATAGCGCTAGGCGTGTTGGATCAGCGAGATCCAACGACCTGCGCTTACCCCGCGTCGGGCAGGAGGCGGGATCTCCTTAGATCCCCATCCAACGGTCATCTTCTTCCGCTGTTGGGCACAAATTCGGGACAGTAACTCTCCATCTAACGGCCAGCGTTCTGTCCGCGATTTCTAGCTTAATCTAATGGCCCAAGATGAACCGACTCTAAATATTCAGTTGAGTCCCTAGTTCCGAACAGTTATGCCTTTTGGACCCAAAAGGCAAATGCACCTATTCAATTCCTATATAAACCCACCAAACCCACTTCATTTTTTGATCAATTCAATTCATTCTCTTCTTCTCTTCCCTTCTAACAATTAGAAGTTCTGGTTTGCCTAGAATATCTAATTAGGAAGTATTTCTAGAAGTTCTGGTTAGACTAGAATATCTAGAGAAAGGAAGAAAGAAGTTTCGAGTGAAATTTGAATTTCCGAAGCATCTAGAAGATCATCCGCATTAGTCCAAGAGCTCATAATACTTACAAAGGTTTGTCCGCTTTCAGAATAAAGAAGTACCATCTTAAAACTCTGAAAGGAAAGTCGTTGTATCCCGAAGGCATACACCCTAACGCTTGGTACTGTTACGGGGGTGTAAAATGTCTTAAGGAAAGAGAATTTAGTCTTGCCTCGACTATATTAAACACCTATCTCGGTTAGTCCGAAAGAAGGAATATTGATAAATCATTATTCTTTAATAGTTTATCTCTCTATAAGTTAGAGAAAGGAAACTCTGTCTAAATCAAGCCAAGACAGAGAGAAATCGACTTCTCGATTGATAACCAGAGAAACAACATTTTTTTTCACATTTGGTTTATGTTGGAATATCCATAATTATTACAAAAAAAATGGAAAGAGGACCGATAATTTGTAATTTGCTGTGGGCCTTCTAAATGCTAAGGTCGGCCCTGATGTTTGACCTATGAAAGTAAATTCAAAGATTAAGTAATCTATAGACAAAATCAATCCCCATTAATCCTATTCCAAACAAAACCAAATAATAAAAAACTAACATGTTGGAATCACAATAAAGAATTTTTGTTCGAGTAATCATATTTTTTTCAGTGAATTGAGCCCAAAGCCCAACTGAATTTTGGAAATAAAGTCAGAGTCTCTGTAGAAAATAAATAAGATGCAGGTCCACAAGTCAGAATCCTAGAAGTAAGAAAATGAAAATAACATAACGGAGTATACTTTACACGATATTATAGATCGTTTTCAGACAAATTCTTCATGTGTCATCCACAAGAATAATGATACTTAATTTTTTTTTCTCTTTCATTTTTTTCTTTCCCCCAACTAAAATCAACACAAACTCTCTCTCTCTCTCTCTCTTATGTCTCCAAAATCACATTTATGATATTTTTCTTTCTCCGGTTTCTACCTTATATTCCCAATTTCTACTTTCTCTTTTCAATGTATACTTTTTTTTTTTGCACTTTATATTTTCTTTTTCCAATTTCTAAGATTTCTCTCCAAGATTATTTTCTCCCTAAAACCCCATTATATTAGAGAGAGAGAGAGAGAGAGAGAGAGAGAGAGAGAGAGGGTGAAGATAAGAAAAAAATCGAAACAAAAATCTGATGAAGGATCGCTAGCAGGTAGTCGGGCGACCAACAAGAAGTGTAAAATGGTAAAGAGAACGTCGGCCGTTGAAGTTGACAAACTAAAAAGTTCAAAATAGAGTTACTTTGGAAGTTGGTCATATTTGGAGGGCCATTTTCGTGAGTTGGTCATTTGAAAGGGGCCAAAATGAAATTATCCTTTTTTTTTCTTCTTTCCAATTTATATTTTCTCTTTAAACATTTTCTTCTCCTCGAAATGTGTAAGACATTTACGAATGTACTGTAATTCCATAAAAAAAATTCAATTTCTTTTAGTACTGCGCATATCTTATATTGTCTAGGATATTTTCGAATATATTTGACATTATCAAATGTGAAGAAAATTAAAAAAATATCTCTCAAATGCTAGGATATATGAAAGTAAAGAGAAAGTCAGTTGTTGAAGTCGGCTAAAATTGACAAACTAAAAAGTTCAAAATACAGTTATTTTGGAAGTTGGTCATCTGTAGAGGGCCACTTTAGTGAGTTGACCATCTGCAGGGGGCCAAAATGAAATTATCTTTTTTTTTCTTTTCATCTCTCAATTTATCTTTTCTCTTTAAACATTTTCCTCTCCTCGAAATGTACAAACATATATAAAATATATAGGACATCGCTGAATGTACTGTAATTCCATTTAAAAAATTCAATTTCTTTTAGTAGTGTGCATATCTTATATTGTCTAGGGTATTTTCGAATATTTTTGACATTATCAAATGTAAAGAAAATTAAAAAATATCTCTCAAATGCTAGGATATATGAATGTATAGGACACTTACCAATGTGATCCACATACTCTATTTTTTTCAATTTGTTTTTATATCGTGTACTTTTCAAGTGTAGATATATTCAAATGAAAATTACGATTAAGAAAAAGTCTCAAATGCATAAGCCACTTTACAATGTAAAATGCATTCATAAAATGTAGAAGACAATAATCATATAAATTAAATCTTTCAAACTACGACCCAAGTTTAGGACATTTCATTTAAAGTGTTTTGGACATTCTCCTAAGTTTTCATATTTAATTTTTAAATAGAGTTAATTTCACAACCAAAAGCTAATGAATCTTGAACTAACTCTACCCAACGAAAGGTGCATTTACAAATTCATGGGTATGCTCTGGAGGTGTGATGCTACTAATTCCCTATTTGTTGTTGGTCATCTAATCATCTATCCAATTGCCCATTTCCTTTTTAAGTCGGGTGATATTGTTACGCGTGATATTGTTACGCGTTTGTTCTTGCTTAAGTATGCCAAAACATGAAAATATTTAGTATTCGAATCTCTCAATGTTACTGAGTCTTCTCGGGATTTTGTATCTGTATTTCTCTTTCACATCATAAGCCTCCTGAAGTTCCAATAGCAAGTTATTTGAGCCTTGCTTTTGGATCTGATTTGGTCTAACAACTTTGTTTCAGCAAAAAAAAAAAAAAAAAACACCCTTTGGACTTGGAACTCATTTGTGATTCTGAGCGAAGTCTAATAAGCTATTTGGGCCTCATTTTTTGGACATGAAACCTAAAACGTGTATTACTAAAATAAACAATAACACGAAGAGTTGACATGAGAATGATGAGATTGTCTGCACAAATACATTCTCAAGGTTTCAAGAATGTCTGCACAAATTTTCAACAAAAAGAAAAGAATGTCTGCACAAATGTTGAAATAATTAGGTTATGCTAGGGGGTAAAATGCAATTGCTATGAACATCAAATCCTTGATGTGATTTGGTGTGATTGCTTTTCCTTTCCTTTACGGGGGGTAGTGGATAGGGATTTAGGAAGACATTCGTGGACAAAATGTCTCGTAGACATTTCAAGACATTTTAAGATATTTCGAGACATTTATCTGTAGACAAAATGTCTTTATAGACATTTTAAGACATTTGATTCATGGACAAAAAGTCTTTATGGACATTTCAAGACATTTGGTTTATAGACAAAATGTTTTGGAGACATTTCAACATATTGAATCCATGGACAAAATGTGTAGTGGATATTATTATTATTATTATTATTATTGTTCCGGTCATCTAAAAATTTTTATAAATTCCGAATGTTGGTTCATTCTGAACGCAAGTTATTTTCTTCTAAGGTTTTCCTTTTCAAGTTTTTAGTTTCTTCTCTGTCAAGCTCTGTAATAGTAGTTTGTAATTAAAGCTAGAAGATTAATAAAGCCGAAGTATTTTGAAGATTAAGTCTGGTTTCTGCTCTCCCATCTTTGTAAGTTTTCTATTTTGAAGATTAAGTCTGGTGTCTAGTATTTTGAAGAATAAGTCTGGTTTCTGCTCTCCCATCTTTGTAAGTTTTCTCTTTATCTCTTATGTTAAACGATCCATCTGAATTTGGTATTGTAATTTACTACAAGCCTTGGAACACCTCTTTCCTTTTCAGCTGCTTTATTCACATAGAAAGCGGTACAACTCCATGGTGAATAACTTTTTCTGATAAGCTTCTTTTCTAATAAATCTTGAATTTCTTTCTTGCAAAGTTCAAGATATTCAGCATTCATTTGACTAGGACGAGCCTTAGTCGGAATCTGAGTTTTTTCATCAAATTCAGGTTTATAAGGTAAAGATACAATATATTTTTTCCTTTCCCAAAAAGCATTGGGAATATTGCTACAAACTTCGGTTAGAAATTGATTTTCAATTTTTTTGATTTTTAGTTTTATTTCTGGGGAGTTCAATTTCTCGGAAATATTCAAATTATGTATTTCTTCTTGTAAGAAGTTTAAATGAGCAGTTTTAGAATTAATTAAATATTCTAACTCATTTAAAGTCCTGGTTTCAGGGCTAGTAATAAATTCAAAATGTATTTTATGATTCTGAAAACTAGCATATAATCCGGTTTCATCTATCTTGTCATAAGGGAAAAATAAATTAATAAATGGAGTTCCCAGAATAACTTCTTGAGATAAATTTCGGATTAAAATAAAGGTTTGTGGAATACAGATTCCTTTATTACAAATATAAGCTTCAGGTAGCTTATAATTAATTGGCATTCTATCTCCACTTGCAGAATGTAGAGATTGTACGGTTTTTTCGAAGTATTTAGTCGGAACTAAACCTTCTCTAATACAGTTCATGTCAGCTCCGCTATCCACCAATGCTACTGCATTAGTAATGGTATATTCTTTGTTGATAACAATATTAATACTTATATACCATTTCTGATAGGTAATTTTCTGCATAGTATTTAAAAAGATAAGATTATTATCTAAAATACTAGATGGTTCTGTGTTTAGAATAGCAATCGATTTATCTTTTGATTGATGTTTTTCAGCTAGACTTTCTAATTGAATAAGTCTGATATTCTGGTTGTCTAACTCTTCTCTGATGAGTTTTATTTCAGATTTAACTATATTTACCTCACTTCTTAAATCTTGAGAAGTAGAAGGTTTTAAAGAAGTTTCTGGTTTTCCTTCAAGTCTTTGAAGTACTTCTTTCATACTGTAATGTTTAGTAATATTCGGTTTCTCAAAGGAACTTGGAGAGTTTTTTGTCTGTTCTAAGCAAAATTGTAATATTTTACTTTTTAGCAGAGGGTCTGTTACTTTATCTATCATAGATATTATTTCTGATTGAGTATCCGTTAAAACATTAATACTCAAGCCATTCATTTCTACAATGGCTTTCCAATAGTCTTGGTTTTTAGAACATTGTCCTGAACAAGGTTCCTTTTCAGATATATCTTCTGATTGGCTAGAAGATAGAAAGTCAATTTCATTGACATCCTCAGAGTCACTAGAAGATGAAGATTCTTCTTCAGTATTAGAGGTCAGGAAAACTTTGCTTAATTCAGCTTTTAGATTGTCATCAATTTTTAATTCATTCAGTTTTCTTTTTGTAGAACATTTATTAGCATAATGCCCTATTTTTCCGCATTTAAAACAAGTTTTATTACTTGTTTTTTGTCCTGATTTTGTTTCAGATTTATTAGGAATATAATTTCCTTTAAATCTTTTCTTATGTCGAGGCTTCTGATAATAAATTTCTTTATTCTGTTTGTATTTTCTTCTTTTCTTATAATAAGATTTTCGAGAATACTCTTTCGAATCTCTAGAATTCCTTTTATGAGATTTTGGATAATCAATTTTCATATCATATGCAAATTGACTACAGAATTCACCAATTTCTTTTTTCCCATGCAAATTCTGTTTTTTCAATTGGTATTGTAATTTCATATCATTACAAATTTCTAATCCAGTTTGAACACAAGTAGTAATTATATGTCCATAAGTTAGATAACTATAAGAGATGATGTTTTCATTATTTTGATCTCTTAGTCTTTGTCTAACTTTTTCAGCAAAAAGAGGAGGAAGTCCATCAATGAACTTAGCCTTCCAATATTCAGAATTAGCATCATTGCGTTGCATAACTTTACAGATAAAGACATCTTTATACCATCTAAAATGGGTTAAAGATGGACATCTAAGGTTCTGTAAAAGTTCTCGACTTTTCTCTTGCCTTTGAGGATGACTCCCCACAAAATGCAAAAGAATAGTCTGAAGTAAAGTATAAACTGCATCAGGTTTAACTTGTGCAGTATTTGGTTCAGGTTTTGTAGCTGTGAAAATTTCAGTCTGCTGGGCAACAGTGAGAACATTATCCCACCATCCTTTTAAGGCACCAACAAAACCAGTAACAATGAATTTAGCCACAGCCGAATCATCATTACCACTAGCTTTGCAAATGCTGGCATACATTAACATTTTATGAACAACTTCATAAATTTGATATTCTGAAAGACCATCAATATTCCATTCATAAATGGAACGACCATTATAAGAATTCTGATTTTGATAAAAGTCTTCCTCAAAGAGGAGATCTTGAGGAGTAGGTCTTTTATAATAGGTCTTAAAACCTGTATTAGGTTCATTACCAAGTTTATATAACATGGTTTGAACTTTACTGATATCTGGTCCAGACTCAAGATCAGAGTTTTCAGTACTAGAATCTTGGCTAATAGTATTAATCTTTAAATTTTTCATTCTTTCAATGATTAAATTAGCAAAGTCTATATCCTGTTTATCAGACAGTTTAAAGTCTTTGATTTCTGGACTAGGTTTAACATCTACTTCAACAATTTCTTTGTTTTTATTTTTTGAAGTGGATTCAACCTTGGTAGATAAAACTTTAGGTGTATCCTTAAGTTTTTCTTCAATACTACTCAATTGATTATGAATAGTATTTTCAATTCTGATTAATTGACTACCAATAGTCTGAAGACTTAGATTGGTATGATTGTGCTGTTTTATGACGGTAGTTACTGATTCACTAGGTATAGCATATGGAACTGCTTCTAGTGCTTTACTTTCATTGTCATTTTTAAGAGTCAAGGCTTCAGGTGGAGGATGAATAGAATTAATCTTAGTTCCATCACTCTTAGTCCACATTTTTGTATAATCTTCTATAACATGGATAGTTTTCTGATTAGGGTACCAATTATGAAACCAAATAGTAAAGGTTGTCATTTTTTGATCCCTTTCTAACTCTTGATAATAAATATTTTTAATATTTTCAAGAGTCCTACTATTAAAGGCTGCAAAAAACCAATTTCGGAAAGCTTCATGTTTTGTCATCATGAGCTCCTGATTAAGCCACTGTCTAGGTATTGATCCTGGACTATAATCCATAAAATTTTATAAATGGAAACTCATTTCAGATTGAGTCGGAGAAGTCCTTTGTTCTTTCTCCTGTTCAGTTGTCTGTTCAACATATACTCCATGTGGAATTTGTTGATCAGAAATCTTTAATCCTCGGATGATCTGCTCTTTAAGTTCATCATTTGATACAGAGTATCTAGATAAACTACTAGGATATGAGACTTTATAGTCTTCTATCCTTTTGGCTGAAGAGCTTCTAGTTAAGCTTAGTTTACTGATTTTATTAGGGGCAAATGTTATTTCAACATCTCCCTCAGGTGTTTGGGTTATTTGATTTAAATTCCTGTTCATAATATTGACAGGTGGTACAGCATCCTGTACAACCCATTCATGTGGAAAGTCAATTTCTTCCCATTTAATTAACTTCGGAATTGCAATATTAGTAGTCAAGCAATTACTATCTATTACTATAGTCTTGCCTGGTTCACTACGCAGTATTGCGTTAGGAGTCAAGGTATTCATTACCTTATAATGAATCCTATATATTACTGATATTGTCTCAGATCCAGGGAGATAATTATATCCCTGTGTTTGAATATGCAGGGACACGGCCTCAAACAGATTTCTATCTGTCAAAGATAAGGTCAAATTCGGGTAAACATTAAAATAAACCGGTCCATGGCATAAACTAGTTTGGATTATTCCCATTAAAGATGGTAAGAAATCCAAACACCTAGCATCTCGCAAATAGGATAAGATACTGGCATTTAATCCGGCCAAAGTCAAAGGTTTGAATGCTATTTGAATGCATCCAACGTGCAGGTAGTTGTATTTAGATTTTAAATACTTTTCAATATCTTTAAGACTCAAAAGTCTAAGGGTTTTGACTTCTTGGTCAAGTCCGATTGACTGTTCAAGAGTCTTGATATTATTTTGACTAATGAAATCAAAAAATCCTTTTTTATAGATTTTATTTGATTTTATTGCGGGTATGGTCCATTGATTTAATTGTTTAGTTTGGTCAAACTCTTCAATTACGGAGTTCTTTATAGAACTTTCAGTTAAGTCTCGAGAATCCAATTGATTCATTGAATTAAATTAGAGGAAATCATATAGACATAGCATAAATAGCAGATTATGATTTTTAGTAATTTCCTTTAAAATTATATTCTTAAAAATATTTATATATAATCATTAAATTACACGTCTGTCAACGGTTTAAAGGGTATCAAACGATCCTCAACGCCTACCCGGCAACAACGGATCTAAACCCATACGCGACTTGGGTGACGTACCATAATTCAAGGATTATAATAAATTATTTTTAAGTACAAATTTCTAAAAGGAAATTTCTAACTATCATAATTCGGATTTAGTCTATATCTACATATTCTCCTCTAATTCGGCAAATTAAGGATCGTTTAACATAAGAGATAAAGAGAAAACTTACAAAGATGGGAGAGCAGAAACCAGACTTATTCTTCAAAATATAAAACTTACAAAGATGGGAGAGCAGAAACCAGACTTAATCTTCAAAATACTTCGGCTTTATTAATCTTCTAGCTTTAATTACAAACTACTATTACAGAGCTTGACAGAGAAGGAACTAAAAACTTGAAAAGGAAAAACTTAGAAGAAAATAACTTAGGTTCAGAATGAACCAACATTCGGAATTTATAAAAATTTTTAGATGACCGGAACAGTTCCGGTTTCCAGGTTTACTTCGTCGTCTTCTGATGAATAGTGAATAGTAAAATTGACTTTTTACTATTTGCCTTTTACTATTTGTCACAGTAAGCCGCCATCTACTGTTGGCACAGTAAGCCGCCTTCTATTGTTGAGAATAGTTCTTGACTCTTCCTGTCGAAATAGTTCTTGACTCTTCCTGTCAAAATAGTTCTTGACTCTTCCTGTCGAAACAGTCTTGACCTTTACTATTTAAGCTGACAATCAATATTTTGAATAGTGTCTTCTAGATGCTGATACTGTCGAATAATACTGAAATACGGATTTACTGTACAATTGTACAGTAACTGTAGCAAACTACTGATCTTTTTGTTTGCCTTTTGCAGATTTTAGTAACTTCTGAGAATGCACTTCGATGATAGCATCCCAGTAATCTGCCATTGAGGTATCCGATTTTGCTGATTTTGAGTCATCGAAATCCTCATTTGGATCTTGGCTTTCTCCAGCCAATACAGCATACTGATTTTCTTGAGATGACGAGTCATCTAGAATTTCAGTCTCTATATCTTGCTTCTGATGATGAGCTAGGAATTGATTTTTAATTATTTCCATAACTTTAATCTGTTGATCTACCGATGAAAGGTTCGGATATTTTTTCTGAATATCATCCAATAAAAATTGGAAAATATTATCAGAAGGTGAAATAGATACGGATTTTTGAGTAGCCTTATAGGCATTTTCATACTCAATTACAGTTTGACAAATGAGTTTATGGGTATCTGTAATAGGAAACCCATCCCACCATTTGTAATGAAAAGTTCTGCTAATACATGGAATTAATAGATCATCAAAGTGAAATTCTAGATCCCATCTCCATATCCATGGTATTTTGAACTCTGCCATATAACAGAGTGCTGATAACCCTTTTGGGGTTTTTTCTGCAGTTTTTCCCTTGAGCTTTGGATGATACTCATACCATTTTAGCCAAGGGTCTTTCAGTGTATCTGGTAAGAAACTCAGTTCTGGACCGAATTTCTCCCACCAATGCAGAAACCAGAGAGGGAAACCTTTTCCTTTAACAATTTCAGGGTTAATACTGATAAACCAGGAGTGTTTCTTGATCGGATTCTGATAATAGAACATGAATGACCATGCCAAAACATAATCCCAATAATTATAGTTTTGACCATTCAATTTCAGGCTTCTGGGTCTTGAGGGGTCAAGAGCCCATTCTGTTATATGTAAGACTTTTACTATATAACACTTAGAATGTGTTATAGGAGACTTACTGTCTTTCAGATTATAATGGTGGTGTACCATTTGTACAGATTCTGTTTCATTCAGAATGGCTTCATAGATATATCTATGCTTGCCATCTTGGATAGGATAGTTTTGTACTCCTAAGTACCGTTCTTTGATGTGCCATGGATCATGTCTCCACTGGACATCTTCTAAGGATACAGATAGAATTTTTTCAGTTATTAACTTTTTAGCATAAATGATTTCCTTTTTTAGGATATCTTTAGCAGTTAGTTTCGGATTGGGTTTATCCTGAGAGGATGATCCTACTACAGGGAATTCTGATAGAGAAGAAAACTTCCCTTTTTTCTGATTTACTTTTTTCGGATATCTAGATCCTCCTGCTCCTTTATCAGGTGGTTCCATCTTTATCCTGCAAAAATTCACGGGTTAAAAAATCAGGAAGAGAGTTCTGATTTCCTTTAATATATTCAATTTTAAAATCGAATGCAGATAATTCAGATTGCCATCTTGCAAAAATTTGTTTAGAAACTAAATTTTTAACATCCTTTTGCAAAATATCTTTTGCAGCACTACAGTCAATACGGAGTAGAAAAGATTGATTTAATAAATCATCTTGAAATTTAGAAATGCATTTGACTATTGATAACATTTCTTTTTTGATGGTGGAATAGTTTTTCTGAGCATTCTTCCACATTCCAGATGCGAATCTAAGTAATTCTTCTTTATTAGTAGAAGGGTTTTTCTGTTTTAGAATACCTCCATAACCAATATCAGAGGCATCCGTTTCAACAATTTTGAACCATTGAGGGTTTGCTAACCCTAGACATGGTAATTGTTTTACTCTAAGTTTGATTTTTCGGACTGCTTGGGTATGCTGATCATCCCAAGGTAATGGATTCTTTTTAAGCCTATCATATAAAATAGCACTATCCATTGCTATATTCTGGTAGTAGTCTGCTATATAATTAAGACTTCCTAAAAATCTTTGCAATTGATTTTTGTCTCTAATTTCATCAGGAAATTTAGAGGCAAATTCAATGCTTCTGTCAATAGGGATTATTGTCCCTTGACTAATATTCTGTCCTAGAAATCTAACTTCAGTTTGAAAGAGTTTCATTTTAGGTGCAGATATGACTAAACCATTTTTTCTGATAACATCTTTTGTAATTCTAAGATGTCTAAAATGTTGATCTATATTAGATGAAAATACTAATATATCATCTATATAAACAATAGTAAAATTTGAATACGGAATAAAAATATCGTTCATAATATTTTGAAATTCTGAAGGGGCATTTTTTAAACCGAATGGCATAACATTCCATTCATAATGCCCAAAGGGTACAGTAAATGCAGTTTTATATCTATCTTCTTCAGTTAGTTGAATCTGATAGTATCCAGATTTAAGATCAAATTTAGAAAATATTTTTGCAGAATGCAATCTATCTAAAAGATCTTTTTTGTTTGGAATAGGATATCTAATCCATTTCAGAGCATCATTCAAAGGTTTGTAATTTACTACAAGCCTTGGAACACCTCTTTCCTTTTCAGCTGCTTTATTCACATAGAAAGCGGTACAACTCCATGGTGAATAACTTTTTCTGATAAGCTTCTTTTCTAATAAATCTTGAATTTCTCTCTTACACAGTTCAAGATATTCAGCATTCATTTGACTAGGACGAGCCTTAGTCGGAATCTGAGTTTTTTCATCAAATTCAGGTTTATAAGGTAAAGATACAATATATTTTTTCCTTTCCCAAAAAGCATTGGGAATATTGCTACAAACTTCGGTTAGAAATTGATTCTCAATTTCTTTGATTTTTAGTTTTATTTCTGGGGAGTTCAATTTCTCGGAAATATTCAAATTATGTATTTCTTCTTGTAAGAAGTTTAAATGAGCAGTTTTAGAATTAATTAAATATTCTAACCCATTTAAAGTCCTGGTTTCAGGGCTAGTAATAAATTCAAAATGTATTTTATGATTCTGAAAACTAGCATATAATCCGGTTTCATCTATCTTGTCATAAGGGAAAAATAAATTAATAAATGGAGTTCCCAGAATAACTTCTTGAGATAAATTTCGGATTAAAATAAAGGTTTGTGGAATACAGATTCCTTTATTACAAATATAAGCTTCAGGTAGCTTATAATTAATTGGCATTCTATCTCCACTTGCAGAATGTAGAGATTGTACGGTTTTTTCGAAGTATTTAGTCGGAACTAAACCTTCTCTAATACAGTTCATGTCAGCTCCGCTATCCACCAATGCTACTGCATTAGTAATGGTATATTCTTTGTTGATAACAATATTAATACTTATATACCATTTCTGATAGGTAATTTTCTGCATAGTATTTAAAAAGATAAGATTATTATCTAAAATACTAGATGGTTCTGTGTTTAGAATATCAATCGATTTATCTTTTGATTGATGTTTTTCAGCTAGACTTTCTAATTGAATAAGTCTGATATTCTGGTTATGTAACTCTTCTCTGATAAGTTTTATTTCAGATTTAACTATATTTACCTCACTTCTTAAATCTTGAGAAGTAGAAGGTTTTAAAGAAGTTTCTGGTTTTCCTTCAAGTCTTTGAAGTACTTCTTTCATACTGTAATGTTTAGTAATATTCGGTTTCTCAAAGGAACTAGGAGAGTTTTTTGTCTGTTCTAAGCAAAATTGTAATATTTTACTTTTTAGCAGAGGGTCTGTTACTTTATCTATCATAGATATTATTTCTGATTGAGTATCCGTTAAAACATTAATACTCAAGCCATTCATTTCTACAATGGCTTTCCAATAGTCTTGGTTTTTAGAACATTGTCCTGAACAAGGTTCCTTTTCAGATATATCTTCTGATTGGCTAGAAGATAGAAAGTCAATTTCATTGACATCCTCAGAGTCACTAGAAGATGAAGATTCTTCTTCAGTATTAGAGGTCAGGAAAACTTTGCTTAATTCAGCTTTTAGATTGTCATCAATTTTTAATTCATTCAGTTTTCTTTTTGTAGAACATTTATTAGCATAATGCCCTATTTTTCCGCATTTAAAACAAGTTTTATTACTTGTTTTTTGTCCTGATTTTGTTTCAGATTTATTAGGAATATAATTTCCTTTAAATCTTTTCTTATGTCGAGGCTTCTGATAATAAATTTCTTTATTCTGTTTGTATTTTCTTCTTTTCTTATAATAAGATTTTCGAGAATACTCTTTCGAATCTCTAGAATTCCTTTTATGAGATTTTGGATAATCAATTTTCATATCATATGCAAATTGACTACAGAATTCACCAATTTCTTTTTTCCCATGCAAATTCTGTTTTTTCAATTGGTATTGTAATTTCATATCATTACAAATTTCTAATCCAGTTTGAACACAAGTAGTAATTATATGTCCATAAGTTAGATAACTATAAGAGATGATGTTTTCATTATTTTGATCTCTTAGTCTTTGTCTAACTTTTTCAGCAAAAAGAGGAGGAAGTCCATCAATGAACTTAGCCTTCCAATATTCAGAATTAGCATCATTGCGTTGCATAACTTTACAGATAAAGACATCTTTATACCATCTAAAATGGGTTAAAGATGGACATCTAAGGTTCTGTAAAAGTTCTCGACTTTTCTCTTGCCTTTGAGGATGACTCCCCACAAAATGCAAAAGAATAGTCTGAAGTAAAGTATAAACTGCATCAGGTTTAACTTGTGCAGTATTTGGTTCAGGTTTTGTAGCTGTGAAAATTTCAGTCTGCTGGGCAACAGTGAGAACATTATCCCACCATCCTTTTAAGGCACCAACAAAACCAGTAACAATGAATTTAGCCACAGCCGAATCATCATTACCACTAGCTTTGCAAATGCTGGCATACATTAACATTTTATGAACAACTTCATAAATTTGATATTCTGAAAGACCATCAATATTCCATTCATAAATGGAACGACCATTATAAGAATTCTGATTTTGATAAAAGTCTTCCTCAAAGAGGAGATCTTGAGGAGTAGGTCTCTTATAATAGGTCTTAAAACCTGTATTAGGTTCATTACCAAGTTTATATAACATGGTTTGAACTTTACTGATATCTGGTCCAGACTCAAGATCAGAGTTTTCAGTACTAGAATCTTGGCTAATAGTATTAATCTTTAAATTTTTCATTCTTTCAATGATTAAATTAGCAAAGTCTATATCCTGTTTATCAGACAGTTTAAAGTCTTTGATTTCTGGACTAGGTTTAACATCTACTTCAACAATTTCTTTGTCTTTATTTTTTGAAGTGGATTCAACCTTGGTAGATAAAACTTTAGGTGTATTCTTAAGTTTTTCTTCAATACTACTCAATTGATTATGAATAGTATTTTCAATTCTGATTAATTGACTACCAATAGTCTGAAGACTTAGATTGGTATGATTGTGCTGTTTTATGACGGTAGTTACTGATTCACTAGGTATAGCATATGGAACTGCTTCTAGTGCTTTACTTTCATTGTCATTTTTAAGAGTCAAGGCTTCAGGTGGAGGATGAATAGAATTAATCTTAGTTCCATCACTCTTAGTCCACATTTTTGTATAATCTTCTATAACATGGATAGTTTTCTGATTAGGGTACCAATTATGAAACCAAATAGTAAAGGTTGTCATTTTTTGATCCCTTTCTAACTCTTGATAATAAATATTTTTAATATCTTCAAGAGTCCTACTATTAAAGGCTGCAAAAAACCAATTTCGGAAAGCTTCATGTTTTGTCATCATGAGCTCCTGATTAAGCCACTGTCTAGGTATTGATCCTGGACTATAATCCATAAAATTTTATAAATGGAAACTCATTTCAGATTGAGTCGGAGAAGTCCTTTGTTCTTTCTCCTGTTCAGTTGTCTGTTCAACATATACTCCATGTGGAATTTGTTGATCAGAAATCTTTAATCCTCGGATGATCTGCTCTTTAAGTTCATCATTTGATACAGAGTATCTAGATAAACTACTAGGATATGAGACTTTATAGTCTTCTATCCTTTTGGCTGAAGAGCTTCTAGTTAAGCTTAGTTTACTGATTTTATTAGGGGCAAATGTTATTTCAACATCTCCCTCAGGTGTTTGGGTTATTTGATTTAAATTCCTGTTCATAATATTGACAGGTGGTACAGCATCCTGTACAACCCATTCATGTGGAAAGTCAATTTCTTCCCATTTAATTAACTTCGGAATTGCAATATTAGTAGTCAAGCAATTACTATCTATTACTATAGTCTTGCCTGGTTCACTACGCAGTATTGCGTTAGGAGTCAAGGTATTCATTACCTTATAATGAATCCTATATATTACTGATATTGTCTCAGATCCAGGGAGATAATTATATCCCTGTGTTTGAATATGCAGGGACACTGCCTCAAACAGATTTCTATCTGTCAAAGATAAGGTCAAATTCGGGTAAACATTAAAATAAACCGGTCCATGGCATAAACTAGTTTGGATTATTCCCATTAAAGATGGTAAGAAATCCAAACACCTAGCATCTCGCAAATAGGATAAGATACTGGCATTTAATCCGGCCAAAGTCAAAGGTTTGAATGCTATTTGAATGCATCCAACGTGCAGGTAGTTGTATTTAGATTTTAAATACTTTTCAATATCTTTAAGACTCAAAAGTCTAAGGGTTTTGACTTCTTGGTCAAGTCCGATTGACTGTTCAAGAGTCTTGATATTATTTTGACTAATGAAATCAAAAAATCCTTTTTTATAGATTTTATTTGATTTTATTGCGGGTATGGTCCATTGATTTAATTGTTTAGTTTGGTCAAACTCTTCAATTACGGAGTTCTTTATAGAACTTTCAGTTAAGTCTCGAGAATCCAATTGATTCATTGAATTAAATTAGAGGAAATCATATAGACATAGCATAAATAGCAGATTATGATTTTTAGTAATTTCCTTTAAAATTATATTCTTAAAAATATTTATATATAATCATTAAATTACACGTCTGTCAACGGTTTAAAGGGTATCAAACGATCCTCAACGCCTACCCGGCAACAACGGATCTAAACCCATACGCGACTTGGGTGACGTACCATAATTCAAGGATTATAATAAATTATTTTTAAGTACAAATTTCTAAAAGGAAATTTCTAACTATCATAATTCGGATTTAGTCTATATCTACATATTCTCCTCTAATTCGGATTTAAGCTAACATGGCTCTGATACCAAATTAAGGATCGTTTAACATAAGAGATAAAGAGAAAACTTACAAAGATGGGAGAGCAGAAACCAGACTTATTCTTCAAAATATAAAACTTACAAAGATGGGAGAGCAGAAACCAGACTTAATCTTCAAAATACTTCGGCTTTATTAATCTTCTAGCTTTAATTACAAACTATTATTATTATTATTATTATCTCATCATGGATGACAATTGGTAGGCATTTATTATTTTAGTATTATCATTATTGTCTAACCAAACAAAATAATATATTTGTACTCATATTTTAAAAATATATTTTTCGAGTTTTGTGGACGTCTGTGGATATCTGAGGACATTTATGGACAATTGGTGGACATTTATTTATTTAATTTTATCATTATCGTTTAATCATATGAAATAAAAATAATTGTACCATTATTTCGAAAATATATTTTTCGACTTTGGTAGCCATCCGTAGATATCTGTGAACATTGATGGACAATTGGTAAATATGTATTATTTTATATAGTATACTAATATATATATATATATATATATATATATATATATAATATAATAATAATAATAATATAATATAGTAATATGATAATAATATCATTATTATTATAATATAATATAGTAATATAATAATATAATAATACAATAATATAGTAACATATAATAAGATAATAATAATATAACATAGTAATATAATAAGATAATATTATAAAATATAATAATAATAATACAATAATATAGTAATATAAGAAAATAATGTAATAATAATAGGATAATAATAATATAATATAGTAATATGATAATAATATCATTATTACTATAATATAATAATAATAATAATATAATATAGTAATAATATAATATAATAATACAATAATATAGTAACATATAATAAGATAATAATAATATAGTATAATAATATAATAATAAGATAATATTATAATAATATAATAATAGTATAATATAGTAATGGCAATAATATCATTATTACTATAATAAAGTATTATAATAATTAATATTTTTATATATTATTTATTATAAATTATTTAATCTAATTTGATAATAATTATTATTTTTATATTTCTTAATGAAATGTCCACAAGTGTCTTCCATATTTTGAGAGACATTTTCTCTCCAAAAGCTCTCCAAATTTACACTAAAATGTCCTCACATGTCTCCAAAACTTAAGTGTTATTTTCATTTGGTGGTGGTGGGTACACCAAGGAACACGGGTCAAAGTTTAAGTGTTATTTTCATTTTGCCACGATTGAAATACGTAAAATTCAAAATCGATTTTGGTGCAACAATCAATTTTGTTAGCCTTTCAGTAAAACTTACATGTAAAAATGTTCAAGTAAAGTCAAAAAAAGGAAGATACAATCAAGAAAGAGGAAATTGAAGAACATTAAAGGAAAGGACCCAAGTAGGACGGAGTGGTTTTGTTTATGAAAGAAGGCCGAAACTAGGTTTTCGCTTATAATTTTTGTGTAAATCTAAAGATTATCCCTCAGGAAAGTCGTTTTCCATTTGGAATGTCGCTTGTGGTTTATTCTTGTGTGCTAAACACAAGTTTATCTTCCTTGTAATAGCATATCATTCCCATTCACCACCGAAACAGCCTAATGCCATCTCATATGAGAGGCTTGTAGTAGTTCCCTACAAAGTCTGTAGTCTGTACACATAGCGCCCCGATAATTTTACTTTCTCCTACCAGTTACTTAACACGAACCAAAACTTCATAAAATGAAACATCTATTTTTCCACATTATTGGTAACAACAAAAAGTGGAAAACTTTTATCGAAAACATCAAAATCGTCACCACCACCACCACCCCCCACCAAAATACAACTGGCTTACCAGTCCATCATCACAACCACCCACCACCACCTTTCACCACCACAAACTTTTAGGTCTTAACAAGACATTCTTGAGAGAGAATTTGAATATCTTTCCCTAAGGTATTAACTTTTAAATTGCACAAGATATCCATATTGGTATCCCATGCTCTAATCCCTCCCATCTTCATCTCCACAGGTACATTCATAGAAAGAACCAAACTTTTCCCGGATTTTCGATCTTTAAATCTCTTCTCTACGTTACGAGACAAAACCTCGTCTGCACCTGCAAGAATTACATGAAAATCTTTCGTTTCCATGGTACCCTGCTCAAGAGCCGGAGAGTCTCCCGTCGCCATTGTTAGTTTATTAAATGATAGTGAAATATTACCTCCTCTGTGATAAGAAAAACTAACCATCCTATTTGGATTTTCAGATTTCAAAATCAAATCGTACCCCACAAAGGATTTATGGTTTGGATGATCATTCATATTCTTTACAATGAGATGCTTTATGGAAAAGTTTGGACTATTCGGCTTCAAAACAAAGAAGAACGTAACTACACCGACAATCGCTAGAAAGAAGATGAGTATGATGATGAAGATGAGAAACCCCGAAAAAAACGAAGAAGATGAAGAAGATGTCTTCTGGTTAGATGAGTTGAGGTGACGTTCGACTATTAGGGCGTTTTCAGGTGGTGGAATTCGATAAATTTTGTCTTTAGGTACCTGTACGAGATAAGTCCCTGAAAGTAAAGTGGGCCCTGGTTCCGATTTCGGTGGTGGTTTGCCGGGAGGAGGGACCCTCTCCTCCATTGAAAGAGGGGGAGAGGGTAGTGAGGAGAAAAATGCAGATTGAAAGGAATTACCAAGGATAGGAGGGAAAATGAATTTCTCTTTTGAGAATTGAATGGGGGAGGAGAAGTAGAATGGAGAAAAAAAAGGTGATAATCAGAATCACTCAATCAGGTTCTATAGTTAGACCATTGACTTGGTCAACATACAAATGGAGGACAATCAAGATTATGAGGTCCTTTCAATCTATGTTTCCTAACTTATTCAATAATTCATGAACTCTGAAAAGTAAAAAACAAGAACAATAAAAAAACACAAATTTCATCTTCTAATGAAGTTTTTCGTAAAGATATCAGAACTCAATAATAATACGATCCTTTAGTATCCAGTTTATAAATCTGGGTAAACAAATATTGAAGAATACAGAGGTTTACCTGAATGTACGAAAACTTTCCAAACTTACTATAAGCTTTAGATAAATTGCTACTACGCCCATGCACGATTAGCAACTACAGCACCAACTGGTTAAACTTCTTAGGTTGCTTGATGTTACAAGTGTCGCTTCAGCCTCTGCAATGAATGAAAGCTTGTACAAATAATCAGGAAACAAAAAAAAAGATATTACTATATTAGAATATCCTAATGATACGGTTTATAAATTATAAACCGTGAAGCTCAAGAAATCCATTCAAACCCATAGTGTCTATCTCTTCTGTTCAAGGAGTAAATTTAATCCGAACAATTCCATAGAAGTGCTCACAGAATGGTGTAATCTGGAGAAATGTGAACTCTAGACAGATCCAAGTGGGGAAAAGGATAACATTACGGCATTAGACATAATTGCTCTGTAAACATGAAACTACTAACCGAGAAAACATGAGAGAAACAACAAGGGAACTACAAGATTCACGATAAAATAGAAACTCATGATCCAATAGAATAATAAAATGAAATGTCAGTACAAAGTACAAGAAGTACACACTAAAGAGATACGAAAACTTGAAACCAAACATATCACAGTATCATTCTTCTTACTAATTTATTCCTCCCTTCGTAATTTGGTATCACCTAATGATCCAACAAAAAAGAAATCGACACAAGATCTTGTTATCAAAAGCTCTATGATCTTCAAATTCATTTAATATGATTGAATCGAGTTCAGTAAAGATTCAATGTCAAGCAACAATGAGTGAATTCCATTGCTGCACTTTTGTTGATTCAAGGAATGAAATTCATTCTTTACCAACATGATGATCGATATCCTCGCGAGCCAAACGGGTATTCAAAATGGTGTCCGACGCCATCTGCGAACTCAATTGCTACTCTTACACAGCCTTCATGAAATGAAATCACAACTAACCGAAATGAAAACTTTTCATCAGCCAATTAACCAGCAAGATTCCTCAATACGAAAGCTGAGTACCATGATGTAATTTAACTTTAATGCCTCAATAGTTTTGATTGAATTAGTTCAATTAATGTTTACGAATACTAATGCTCCCAACTTCATTCTCATGTGGAAGTATATATTTCTTAGCAAACCGATCGTCTGTCATCTTGCAGATTGAAGCCCAGCAACCAGTTTCTGCAATAAGATTCTTGCTCTTCAAAGTCTCCAACACTTCCACCCTAGGTTTAACTCGGCGTTCTAAGCTGTACATAAGCATTTCAGGATGAAGAACCAAGAAAGAAGCATTACATTTTGCAGCTTTGAAGAGAAACTCTACTCCCTCTTTCAGTTTTCTATTTGACGCCGTAAACACTGAGGGCATTCTCTTAAACATGAACAAAATATCATCTTCTGACCAACCCAAACTTTTAAACAGCTCCAATTTGAGTTCCCAACTTTCTTTAGTCATTGAACCCAATGCCCTAATTCCATGAATGTACATTTTCGATTCCCGATCACCACCCAATTCATCAGCCCTCTGAATCAATTCTTTCATAGTCTCTGGTTTTATAAGCAAGAATCTAGGATAGTTATAAAGGACTTTAATGATTTGAGATATGCAAATTCCACAACTTTTGAGAAGTTCAATATTTGGAATACATGTTTTCTCTAAATCATGATGGAGAAAAAATGTAGAACCTTTAAGAACTTTAGAAATTCCTGAAGTTGAACCCACAATCTCTTTTAGACTAACAATTGAAGGAACAAGTCTATTATTAGCACTTCTTTTCAGAAGCCATGGATTTGATGAAATTATATCAGCAATGCCTTCTTTTGTAAACCCTAAATCCATAAACACATTGAGTTTGGGTTTGATGGTTTTCTCAAGATTGGAGTTAAGTATCCTAGGTAAGATTTTAAGTAATTTCTCAAGATGGGTATTTGAAAATCCATTATTATGAAGGAAATCAAGGACTGAATCAGATTTTTCAGGATTACGTACAGTATTTATTCTAGCTGAGATCTTTGATGTTGTTTCTGGAGAAAATCCATGACGATTAATTAGGTACTCTGAGATGGGAATAGATTTTGATTTCTTGGGTTTGGAAGAGGAGGAGAAGAAGAAGAGTTGGAACTTCTGTTGATTTGAATTTGAAATAAGATTTCTAAAGAGTTTGATGTTCATTGTGTTGTATCGTGGGTTTAATGGTTCATCATATTATACAGAAAAGAAGAAACTAGAGAGAGAGAGAGATATTAAAACTTGCCTCTGAGACTGGGTAACAGATCAAGCTTTCTCTTTTGATTCTGAAGCGTCATTTCTCAGTGCAGATTGTAGATTTTAGGGTTTGCCTTCTGTTGTGAACAAGAACAAAGCGAGCATCACTCCGACCATGCTAGGGTGGAGAGGGAAGTTTTAGAGCGGCCTCCCATTTGTGTTATTGGCGTCCCCTCCCCTTTCACTACTATGGTAAATTTGCAGGGGTGGCCCTGGGCCAAAGCGAACAAAGCGTCGCTTCGGGCCACCAGCTTTTAGGGGCCACCGAGACATTAATTTCTGTAAGAAACGTATAAGAAGTCCAACTCTCTAACAAAATTATAAAGGCCCCATTTGAAAAACGTTAAGTAAAAAGGGCCACCAAATTTGATGATTTTTAAATAGATGGTGGGCCCAACAGTTTGTTGATTTATGTTAAAGTAGAGTAGAAAGTGTTGATTCAAAAACTAGTAGAGACAAGTTATGATTACGAGAAGCTTATCCAATTTAAAAAATGTTAAGTAAAAAGGGTCACCAAGACATTAGGTTTCAAGCTCCACAATTACGAGAAACTTTAGAAGAATTGGTGGAGACAAGTGATGATTCAAAAACAGTTCATGATGCCAAAAATATATTAAAACAAGACTTCGAAAATTTTGAATTCCTTTTGAGCATAATTATTTGGCATAATATATTGTTTGCGGTAAACTCTATTAGCAAAACACTTCAAGCTGAAGATATGGATATTGATGTTGCATTAGAGAAATTGAATGTACTCATTCGTTCTTTTGAAGATTATAGAGAAGTGAGATTTGAAGAAGGCATGGTTGAAGCTAAAGAGATTGTCATTAAAATGAGAGTTGAAACAACATTTTGGGAAAAACGTATTATTCAAAGAAATACACAGTTTGACGAGAATGCGTGTGAAGATCCATCAATGTCACTTGAAGAAGCATTTAGAGTTAATTATTACATATACATATTAGATCAGACTTTTTCTTCATTTAAGAGCATATTCAAGCAAACTAGAAATACAAAGAAATATTTAGTTTTCTGTTTGAGTTAAAAAAGTTAAACTCCCAAGATGATGGTAATTTGAGATATTCATGTGTTCGCTTTGAAACCTTTTTCAAGCATAATGAGTCATATAACATAGACGGACTAGACTTAGTTTCTGAACTGAAAATGTTGAAGCGTCTTTTACCAAATGAGATCAAAAGACCGACTGAAGTACTAGATTTTTGAAAGATATGAAAGGTTGTTAACCGAACACATGAGTTTCTTATAGAATTATGTAAACGATACCAGTTATTGTGCCTCTGCAGAAAGAAGTTTTTCTAAGTTGAAGTTGATTAAGTCTTATATTCGATCTACTATGTCAGAAGAAAGGTTAAACTGGTTAGCTATTGTATCTATTTAGAAGGATATAGCTGACAGTCTTGATTATTCGACGATTATTAGTGACTTTGCATCGAAAAATTTAAGAACCAAATTTCAGTGATTGTAATTATCAAAAAAATTATTTTGTTATATAAATATGATGAAAATATTTTACGATACTTATCGTTTTCATGTAAATACATTTAGACGTTTTACAATTTGGTAGAAAGGGCCACATTTTCAGACCTCGCTTCAGGCCACCGAAAAGTCAGGGCCGCCCCTGTAAATTTGTTTTCGCACTCAAGTTGAAATCCGTGGAGTTGAACTATTTTATAGAAACTGAGTTCGCCCTAAGAGCATCTCCAATGCAACACTCAGACTCTAAATCTTAGAGTATCACATAGAATTTTTTAGAATTTTTCTTTAAAATCCATCTCCAATGCAAAACTCAACATGAATCTCTAAAGTGATGTGTCAAGATTTATTTTAAAGATCCTTAAGGGGACACTTTAAATTTAGAGTGTTCTCTTGAGATTCTCTAAGTGCCACATAAACAAATCTATACGTTTTAAACCGAAATATTGGTTCTTAGAGTTTCTCTTGAGTGTTGCATTGGAGAAAGTTTTGCAATAGAGTGTCTCTAAATGGCCAAATCGGAAAGAGGTCATTTAGAGATTCATTTTTCACACTTGACACATAGGATTTTTAGAGTTTTTCTTGAGTCTTGCATTGGAGATGCTCTAAGTTCAACAATTTTAGCTGTATCAGTAGTGGTGGTAGGGTTCAATGGTTTGAACCTACTTTTTAACCCTAATCGATCATTTTACAAATACTTTCTCAAAATCAACCAAATTATTAAAGTTCACCATATACAAGCATAATTGATTTCAACCAAACAGGCAAACAAAACCCATAAGAGAACACCATATTTTAGCCCATAAACGAATCCTCAATTCATTTTAGCCAAAAATCCAAATAAAAACCATCGAGATTACCTAATTTCGATTCATTTAGTGATAGATTTAGAGAGAGAAAGAGAGACTTGAGAGATCATGTCAATTTTGAGACTTCAAATTATTGCACAGAGCATCGAACTTAGGTGATTTTTTTTTCAGATCTGAAATCTGAAACGAAATCCAATTCAGATTTCAGATGTTTGCTTTTTACATTTAAGTAAATCTGAAATTTCGTCTGAATGGGCTGAATAATGGTCCATTCTTTTCAGATTTCAAAACAAGTCTGAAAATGAAGCCCAACATCTGAGAAGTTACGAAAGACATATATAACCATGTTTAAATCTAAAATACATAACTATATCCATCTTCTTCCTTGTACTCCACCGCCACCACACCAGCACCACCACACGACAGACCACACCACCAAACGACAGACCGCACCACCACCACACGACAGACCACACCAAATCGCACCGCCACAAAACCGATCTTGGGTTGGAGAGACTGAGGAAAAGAGGGAGAGACGAACCCTCGCCGGATCTGGCGAGGGTTTAACGTTGCCGGTCTGTTAGAGAGAGAGGGGGGGAGAGAGACTGAACCCTCGTCGATCTGGCGAGCGTTTACCTTTGCCGATCTGTAGGAAAAAGATCCATCAGAAAAAACTGTTCATAAAACTGTTCAAGTAAATCAATACAACTGTTCTTGAAGCTACTAGCATTCGCCGTCGTTAGGTTTAGAGCGAGAGAGAAAATGGGAGAAAACTCAATTTGGGGTTTTGGGTAATGGGCTTAAAGAGAGAAAGGGAAGAGGGGAAATAGCAGAAAACTGAGATTGGGGTTTTAGGTAATGGTGTTAGAGAGAGAAAGGGAAGGGGGCGGTAGGAGTTTTGGGTTTAAGAGTATTTAGGGTTTTGCAAAATAAGTTTTTCTTTTTGGTAAAAATATCAAATAGGGGAATATCTGACAAAATTTTCATTCATACCTAATAATTTAGATTAAAAAACAAACATTTTTTTTGTAATTAATTAAGTCAATTCAGATGCAACCAATTCAGTTCAGCCAATTTAGATTCAGACAGTTCAGATTCAGACATAAATAAAAAAAACAAACAACACCTTAGAGAGGGAGGTAAAGTTTCTAATTTTAGGCATTTGGAGGTAGAAAACCGAAACAAAAAGGAAAAATAGCGCAAGCCTTTGAAATTAGTAGATTCGAGCCCATTTTGGACATTGGCGTGAGTATGTTGACTTTGAGTGAAACAAGAAGTGGGAGAGTCGGTTTTGAGAAGTGGCGCTTGAAGGGCTCTTTTTAACATGAAATGTTCTGAGAAGCTAGGGCTCTGACCTAGTTTTATTTATAAATAGAAAACATCACGACTCACCTCAACCTTAAGAAAAAAAAGAATTATATTTTGAGACTTCCTTTTCTCAAAATTGTATTCTTACACAACACAAATAAGACCTAAAAATTTATACAAATACATTAATATAACAAGTACATAACTGAACTAAACATTAATTTCGTAAAACATTATACCAAAATCAAGCGATTTACAAGAAACCCATCTCCCCCAAATTTCTAAAAGTCATATTTATCTCTCACTTGATTAAGTTGAATATCGTCATTTAGATTTTTTGTGAAGAAAATCTAGTCATCCATCTCGCATTCTAGTTGATCGCATTATGTTTCTCTTTTGTTGCTAGTAAACTTAGGATTAGATTAGACTTGAGAGGGAAAGGGTGTGCAGTCAGACTTAAATTTTGTGGACCTTTTTCGGAAGTCATATTTTTCAAGTTGTAGTATGAAATTTGACAGTGCTTTCTAACAATTCCAGGCTAGTTCCTGGAATATCCTTCATTCTTGATCCGTTCTTGTACATCTTGAACACTGGTAAAGAATTCACTCCCTCTGATTTTGCTACTTGAGGGTGATCTTCAACTACCACCTAAAATTAAATAACACAAGTATTAAAGTAAGTGATGATTAATATTAATTGGATTAAATATAGAACAAACATATAGTAAGTGGATTTTCCACACTAAATACTCGCATTATTTATGTGGATCTACTCTCACAAACAAGTGCATAATATTTCAGTATGTAAAATGAAACAAAATCGAACCTTAAGAAAGTGTAAGGTTGGGTATTTCTTGCAGAGATTCTCCATAACCACCGATGCTCGTTGATCACAGGATTTGTTGCAGAAATGCACCACGGATATCCCTGTCAATTTATGAAAACATCAAGATTTTCTTAGTAGTTCTTCATCATGCCTAATCTAGAGCCCCATGCCGAAATTGGTCTTGAATTCCAAGTTTGGGTCTTCTTCTGTATTCTAGCTTGTATATGGGTCCCTAATAATGTAAACCTTATGGGGACCCTTAGCGCCTTTCACTTTGAAGTCTAGACTCTGTAATTTCTTAATTTTGAAGGATTATGGGCTCTGTCTATGATGTAGGCGCCAACCTCATCGGGCACCCGCACGACTCCAAGTCAACAACACTTGGTTGTGCCATTGACCGAGAGGCAAAGAAACTTGCGGTACCCTTCAAATGGTAGGTGTTTGGAGGTGCTTATAGCTAAATCTTGGTGCCTATAGAATTTCCGTCTACATAAATGTTGTGTAGGGACATAGCTCGGACAGACGTCTCAGAATATGAATAAAGCAGATCGGTTAAGTCCCACCAAAACCGGCTTAGCCTTGGTTCGAGACGTTTGTAATCTACAACATATCGAGAATCTGTACAGATAGCACTGTTGTTTTTCTAGTTGTACAAATGTCGGGTTCTGCGTACCTGGCGATGTCACGAAGTGCCTTAAAGTGTCGTAGCTTGAGATAACAACAACACCGGAGCCTGATTTCACCTCCTTTGAGTTTCGACCGTGTTCATGTCGTTGTAACTTCTTGAGTTGGGCCTGGACATCTAACAAGGCCCGACCTACTTCTTCATCATCTGGTTTCTCTTTCAATAGCATCTCATAATCTTGGGCTGAAGCTTCCCATCTTTCCAACTAATTCGAATAAAACAGTTGTAAACTCAGTTATGTTTTTTTTGTATGACTGGCTAATCTTGATTCTTTCAAGGTAAAAATAGTCCAAAGTTTTAGATGTGAGAGTATCTCCAACGTAAAAACTCGAAAAGATCCTCTATCAGTCTTTATGTGTCAAGTCTCAACTGAATTTTTCTTTCTACGTGTCAAAATGGAGATCATCCAAGTTCCTCGTCTCCGGTGCAAATATCTAATGTGGAATTATTTACTTATTTGACATGATTATTTTTATAAAAATTACTAGCTATTTTGGGTTTTTATAAAAGAAAATGACTGCCATTGGTTTTAATTCAAATGTTGATGACTAGTTATTTAGAGATATCTCAAGAGGAGATTCTATTTTTGTAGAGTGCCCTTTAACAATATGTTTATGTTTATTTAATTGGTAATCATCATCTTAGATTCAAATTGAATTTTGCATCAGAGAGATTTTGTAAAGAAAACTAAAAATTCTATGTGATACTTAAAATTTCTATAATTAAGTGTTGCATTAAAAATGAACAAATACTTAGTTGGAGCTCACCTTAGCGTTACAATCCGCTCTTCTTAGTCTAGCTTTGCTATAGCAAGGCCGCACGTTGAGAGCTTTGTTACAATCTTCGACGGCTTTCTCAAACTGACCGAGTTTGGATCGGCAAGCAGCTCGATTACATAGCAACACTGAGTTGAGCGGGTCATGCTCGAGTCCTTCGCTATATGCTACACATGCATCTATCAATTTTGATGCTTTGAAGAGCTCATTACCTTTGGATCGAGCCGAAGCTACCCCTCGAGTCCTCTTGACCATCAAATTCACATCTTTGTTAGTTGAGTCAAGCTGAGCCGCACGTTGAGCGGCCACCACAGCATCTTCAAACCTATTTAAATACTTAAATCAGTACATAAAGATCCAAATAGCCCAACCATAGGGCAATCTTCGGATCGACCCAGGCCTAGCCAAAGCCCAAGTCTATTGCAACCTTAAATTGTTGAGTTAACCTAAAATCAAATTTACAAACCTCCCAACTGCCGTATCAACCTGTGCTTGTATTAGTAAAAGATTTGCATTGACGACCGGGCCGAAGAACTTGGTACATTCATCAACATCGAACTTTGGGGCCTTCGAAATTATTGTGTCTGCATCTTCATGTCTCTGCAACTTAAGTAAAGCTTCCGCTTGCAAGGCAAATATCTATAATCAAAAGAATAAAGAGAGAAGAAATAAGAGACTTTATATGCAAAAAAATAAAAACGTAAGATATTGGATAACTATTTTTTTTCGTTATCTTAGTAATTTGGATGGGCTGTGTTGGGCTGTGACTAATTCTTAAGGCCCAAAAAGTTCAAACCAAGGATGCAAGCCTCAGTGCGATGTAGGGCTGGGGGATAAACTCGAAAATCCGATATCAGACGTGTTTACCCGTGGGCAGATTCAGTAGGCATACATGGTAGGTATTAGAGGTTGCTCGGGGTCCAGTCTGAGCCCAAGGCCGAAATGACCCGAACATAAGCTCGATCACTACTTGCCTATACCTATTTTTATTTCGATTTTAGTCGGCATACACGGTACTAGAGGTTCCCAGGGTCCTTTCCAAGCCCAAAGCTGAAATGACCAGAATACTTAGAGAACCAACTGATTTACCTAAAATATATTATTTAATGTGATCAAATTAGGTTCTAAGTTTAGACCTAAGACCTGTGGAGGTGAATCGGCACCACAGCAGAACCAGTTGATTTACCTAAAATATATGATTAAATGGGACTAATTGGTTCTAGGTTTAGACCTGTGGAGCTGAATCGGCACCAGATGATATCGCCGAACCGGTTTCCTTAATAATGGTGTGCCAGTCTCTTAGCTTCTTCGCTTCGGTGCTTTTGTTAAGACAGAGTTGAAGAGCCTTAGCTTGAACTATCTCACTAGGATCAGCTTCAGATCCTGATTGTTTATAATGGTATAAGGCTTTCTCACATTCTCCCAATCTGCCAAAATATAAAAAAAAAAAAAGGAAACGAACTAGAATTATAATTTTTTGGTTTAAATCGAACTACCCTAGATTAATTAGTAACCGAAACAGGTTCGCCTATCAAATGTTAATGTAAAAGATAGGTAGGTTATTTCCGTTGGCCATTCTTTTGAACATTTTACGTATCTAATTTTAATATGTCCAATAAAATCTCCATATTGATTTTGTAAGGAAAATGTTAGGGAGAACAAGAAAAAATAGGCACACTCAAGACAGAAATCTTATGTGGTTTGTTGTGATTCGTTCTTCGCGATGATTGTGATATGCTTAACTACGAATTACGACAAGCCACATAAGATTTATGTTCAGAATCTGCCTAATTTTTCTTGTTCCTACAATACTCGTTTATAAGTTCATAGTACGTACCTGAGACATAATGTTGCCAAACGATGATGAGCTCGATGATAAGAGGGATCAATTCTAATGGCTTCTCTACATTCAAAAATGGCTTCGAGAAGACGACCCAAGGCCGTTAATGCTGCACTTTTATTGCTACGGTAAGAGGCCTTATCCGGGTCTAACCTGATTGCCCGGTCATAAAAAGCCAACGCCTCCGCAAACTGTCCCTGTTTATATTCTTCATTTCCCATTATCTTCAATTGCTCAGGGTCCATTCTTGTGGATAAAGCTCTACATAAAGAACCAGGTTGTTCTTTCGGTTCGTCGCACACTTTTCCCCACTTACCAACCTTTCCGTTACTTTTATTGTAATGGGAACTATCACTGTTACTATTGTGATTGCCATTACCGTTGCCATAAGCGTTTTCGTATTTCCCATTTGAATTTGAAGTCATCTCGTTTGCTGTCATTGGGAGGTAATCAAGAATATTTGTGTTTGATTTGTGAGAACTCGCATTTTGATTATGAGATTGTCTTAAATTACCCAAGTTACTGAAAAGCATTACATTACCAGAGGACGCTCTGACGAGATTATTACTTCCTTTTGATTGTTGATAATCGTTAATCATACTATTGAGCTCGCCCGATATCCCATTTGCCTCCTTTGGTACTCTCCTTCCGTGGCCTAATCCTTGAATCGTCGAAACTTTTGAGTTTGTGACGGTTCCTTTTGGATTTGTGACGGTTACGTTTGAATTTACAATGTTTTCATTCGCTAATCTTCCACCTTGTTTTTGATATGGGGAACGATGACTTGAGTTTGTTTTATCGTGTAATTTTGGTTCATAAGCTGGTAAATTTGTCTCGTCAAGAAATGCCATTTCGTCAGAGCCACGCCTTCTTTTAGAACTCATGCTTACCTTAAGAACATTGGTACCATGAGTTTTGGGACTTGAGTTTGTAGATGTGGATCTTCTAGACCAAAAATATCGCCGTCGGAATAACCCGCTATACAACATCGAAACACAGCCGGATTTTTTCTCCGGCGAATACTCTGCCATTTTCAAAGACATGAAATATTGTATAACATACAAGAAAGATTATCAAAAGAAACCCAAAACTGAGGAGAAAAAATGATCAAAAATTCAAGTTTTACTAGAAATTTGAACAAGAAATAGAAGAAAAAGAATAGGAGAATGTGATTGAAGATCAAAAACCATTAAATTAAGAAAGAAATGAGAAGTTTTTGGTTTAACAGCCCTAACTCCAGAAAGGTTTGTGTTGTCTCACAACCTCCTGGAGTGGCTGTTTAAAATCCAACCTTCTTTTCCTTTTTTTTCTTTTTTCTTCTTCAATTTTGATTTTTGTTGGACTTCCAAGGGAAAAAAAAATTTTGGAAAAAGGAGAACAAAAGAGGCAAGAGAGCTTCTCAATGAGGTTGTTTTGTTTACTTGTTTACCCTTCAACTTTATTTTATTAATATTTTGAGGGATGAAAGTAACTTTTTCTTGCTAACTATATTCACATAGGGCATTTATGGGAATTAACAATCTAAACCAACATTTCTCCCATAAATCAAGGAATTTTAAAGAGCTTATTAACCATACAATTTGAGAGAGTTCTTTAGCCATCCATCATTTTAGTAAATTTCATATGAACCATCCATTAAGTTTGGACTTCCAATTTACCAATCAAGACTATCATTGATGTAAAGCTAGAAGAGCACCTAGTTGTAGTTACAACTTACAAATGTAGAAGAGCCTTAAAGAGAAGTGTAACATTTTTTTTATTCTTATATATCTCCGTCCGAACATAGTTATATCTTTGTATTCAGTATCTGACGATGATAACCTTATGTACCAGAATGTCTCTTGTCAATTGCCACTATGTCGTGTTTGGGAAACAAGTTTTCTCTTTTTAAACATGATATTTTTCTTAATTTTGATAGACATTTCTTGTTAATTTTTTTTATTTTACAAACAGAATTTTGGGGTCGGAAGTTATTCAAAATTTCGAGTCAAAATTCGGAGTCAGATGAATGAAAGGGTGCGACAACTCAAAGAAAAGTTCTCAGTAAATATACTGGACATTGATTTTTCTCAGTTTGTCTTAATTTAAAAAAGAACAATTGTTATAGTCAATTTCCAATCACTGTTAAAAAAGACTTTTCCTAATGAAGTGACGAGAGTAGTAGCACTGGCCACTGGTGGTGCCCTGGTGGTGTGGAATGTCTTACCACCTGTCTTATCACCAACTACCATCTCTCAAATTTGGTTGTTCGCCAACCTCAATCTTCCTCATACTTTTTTTCTATTAAACTAGGTATAACATGTGCTGCTGACACGCCTCGTTTCAATGGATCGTTATACGAGTGTGACCTGAAATATGACTTCCATATATCAAAAGAAAAAAATGCAGAGAACGCCTCGCTTAAATAGATCACTATAGGACTGTGACCTTGGTTGTACAATAAGGCAAAAGGAGAATTCTCCCTGGCGTGCTTAAATTTGGAGACTCAGAAAATACATTGTCTCTTTCAACAAAAAACTTGAACAGCGGAGGAGAATAAAACTCATTCTTAAGGAAAACTAAATTGATGTACATCATTTAAATATATAAGGACTCATTACTTGTTGTGCCATTAAGAAATATATATATATATATATCTATATATATATAGACATCTATATAATAAAACAAAATGTAAAAATGCTGACTAAAACAAACATCTTTTTTTAGTAAAAGATATTGTCTAAAAGTTCTTCCCAAAATTTAAAATATAGTCCTTCTTATAATCTCTTTAAAGAAAAAAATAACTGTGTCCTTCCTAGAAATAAAATAACTAATTTAAAAAAAAAATTGCAAGGGTTAAAAAAGAAATTTGAATTATTTTCCTCTCAATAAAATAACTAATTTAAGAAAAAAGAAAATAAACAATATATAGAATACCAAAAAATTAGGGTATCCAGAATATAAAAATTAAACAATAAATATGGAGAGGCGGGTGGCAT
This sequence comes from Eschscholzia californica, assembly GCF_041429995.1. Taxonomy (NCBI): domain Eukaryota; kingdom Viridiplantae; phylum Streptophyta; class Magnoliopsida; order Ranunculales; family Papaveraceae; genus Eschscholzia; species Eschscholzia californica. The sequence goes on from NW_028238198.1 coordinate 44,792,662, forward strand.
ATTTGGGGAGAGCGCCTAGAACAATTCTATGAGGTGCCTATGGAAGCATTGGTCTACAATTTCGTCAAATTTAATTAATACAACTGTTCGTGCCATAGGGTGTATGGGCCAAAATCCATCACCAGAAGTGCCCTAGAAATCCATGATTGATGAGCCCATAGAATAGCCAAGCCCATGAACTAAACGATAAATGAGCCCGACCCATTTGTCTCAAAGCATCCGGGGTGGCAAGAAAATATATACGCGTTAAACAAAAGAATCAGGCTTGGATGAGAAGTCAGCCCTGCACGAAAAGGTTAGTCGTTATTGCCTAAGCATATACCCGTTGAGGCGTTACTGTTATTCAAGATCACAGTTGGGCAAGAATATCATCAACATATCCTTCGGATGGGAGTTACGGTATTCGCATTCATGTCCAGGCGTTACCATATTCAAGACGACAACCCACCACAAGGTGATAGTTGACCAAGACAGACAGTTGACCACGAAACACTATATAAGGATCATCTGGTCATCGACTAAGGCATCAATGACGGATAACATCACTAGACACATCCAATTCACTCGCATTCAACTAACCACTTATTTTCTCTCTCATATCGATCATCCAAACCTCTGTTAGGCAACCAACGATTGCTACTATCATCATTTCTCCTGACGACCACCTGATTAAGGAAGACGAGTGATCTTTTTCTCTCTTGACGATCACCTGATCAAGGAAGACGGGTGATCTTTCTCTCTCCTGACGACCACTTGATTGAGGAAGACGAGAGATCTTTCTCTCTCCTGACGACCACCTGATTGAGGAAGACGAGTGATCTTTCTCTCCCCTGACGACCACCTGATTAAGGAAGACGACTGATCTTTCTCTCTCTAAGCGACCACCTGATCAAGGAAGATGACTGATCTTTCTCTCTCCTCACGACTAAGGGGTGCAAGCACTTTATTTCACTCGACGACCAGAAAATTAGGCAAGCATTCACCCGGTTGTATCACCTTTTCTCCCAACAATCGTCTTGCTCAGATAACATATTTAACTCGATAGCTCAATCTCCGGTTTATTATTCATATTCAATATTTGCCAAGTTTATTGACTTGGCCGTCGGAGCCCCCCTTAGGCCGATACCATCCCGGTGTCCCAGGGATCTTACGATCAGGTGTGTTTTGTCTCTTCTCACAGGTTAAGCCCAAATACGTGTCGGTGCCCGTAAAAATATTAACAGGTGAAGGTCTAACTTTCGGTCAACGACTCGGTCCTCTTGACTTCTTGACCCGCGATTTCATACTCACATAGGGTAAAGGAAGGGAATTGATTTCGATACAAGTCAAGGTTACCTCATTTCACATATATAGCAATAATAAATATGGAAAGTCGGGTGCCATGTTTTGGAAGAGCGCCTAGAGCAACACTATGGGCGCCTATAGAAGTATTGGGTTAAAATTTCGTCAAATTTAATCGATACAACTGTGTGTGCCCAAGGGCACGGGATATACTCTACTAAATGTAGAAGCAATGAAGAAATTGAGTGGTTAATAGAGAAGAAAGATGAAATGATGAGTGGACGAAGAGAAGGTTCTGCAATGACCAATTCGTAGTAATCGAGAGAAAATTGAGTGAGAAATTCCACTGATGAAGACAAAAGATGAAGAAATGTAATAGTCAAGCGAAGGCCAAACGGGTGTTTCGCAGAGTGTATTATTGATGGTTTGAGGTTTTGACGTAAATGTATATGTGACATCTATTAGGATCATAGTCAGTAGAAATGAGCATTTATTTTGTCTCAGTCATAACCTCTCTTTTATATAGATGGTAAATTAATTTATGAATGATGGTCAACAAATAGTAAGAGTTGCAAGGTATACCGGTCAAAGATTTATGATTCCCTTATCCCACACGAATCGTTTACTCGCAACTATTCAATGTCTTTATTGAAAAGTGATCGCATCATTAATGATCCATGGTTTCTGACAAACGACCATTACCGACGACCTTTAATTCTTTTTCGAAAAATTTCATCTTCTCCTCCGACCACTACCTCTTACTAGGGGTGGGATTTTGGCTCGGAATCCGCCCACGACCATCGGAGTTTGAAGGGTCCGTGACCATCCGATGCCCGCATCGGTACGTACCCGCCCGACTGGAAGAGCTTAAAAGGACGAACGTAGGCATAGGTTTTTACCCGGTGATCCGACCGAGTCCGCCCGCTTATATAGTCCGCCTGACCGAACCATTCCATACCTGTTTGTTTATCTTAGCCCTTATACCCGCCCAGCCTATATGATTGATTTTAAGCCTTTAAATTTGTTGGGTTAGCTACAACCGTTAGATTTCAAGAGTAAAAATATATAACTCTAGAAATCACTTTCCTTAATCTTGTCTTCGCCTCTCTACTACTCTAGTCTCCTTCTCCTCCAAAATCTCAATATCTAATCAGTAACCCAAGAATCCACAATACACCGATCGTAATCCATGAGAATCAATGATTATCTTTTAATTTTGTATTCATTTACTTTTTGAAATTGTAAAGTGGGAGTTTAGAAAGTTGTATTTAGCTATTAAACAGTTTTAATTTCGAATAAAAATTTCTTCATTTGTTCATTAATGACCGGTGTCCGACCGACTGATACCCGATTTGCCCGACTATCAAAACGGCCTCGGACGGGCACTTTGTTGGAGAAAAATTCGAAATGTCCGCTCGTTTTGTGCGGATGTCCGACTGGACACTTAGGACTTGTGCTCGTTATGCCCGAACCGGTTGAATTAGTGTTTATTTCCCGTCCATCCGGAACGATTTCCACCCCAACCTCTGACTGCCACCATCACCTCCCACCACCGCCATTTGTCACTCCTTCCTCTTTCTCCTCTTCTTCCCCCCTCTCTTCCTTGTTCTCCCTCTCTCTCTATTTGTTCTGGCGAATAGGCGGCCCCCTTCTCAAGATTATATAGCCCTCTCCTTCGCTGAAACAAAATTAGAGAGGGGAGTATGAGAGAGGGAGAGGGGAAAGATAAATGAAAAAAAATGGTGGTGGTGGTGGTGTGAGGAGATGGGGAAGAAGAAAGGAAGGATAAAAAGAAATAGAGATAGAGGGGGAACATAAATGATTGGTTGTGGTTGTGGTCGGAGGTCGTAGCCAGAGAAGGGGAAGAAAAAGGTTTGTTCAGGTTGTTTAGAGCTCGAAGCGACCGAGCTCTTTCCAGTTGATCTCTCCACTCAGAGTTTCTAACCAGGTCAGGGCTCAGGTTGGGTAAATTTCATCTCGCATCCACCTTCCATCTACCCTCGAGGCAGTACGTGGCTCAAGGTGTAGATGATTTTCTCAGACCTCCCTTACTCTTTTAAGACCTAAAACAGAGCTCTTACCAGAGTTGAATAAATTTTTTCTCCAAGCTTGTCTCTAAGTCAGAGCAGGCTCAAGGCGTCTAGAATATTCATGCCGACCTCTCGTGTGCCCGTGTCAGGCTCAAGTGGCAGAGCTCACTTAGATGCACCTCCCTGGTAACTTTAAGGAGGGTTGCCGTGTGCGCGTTTTGGTTCACTAGTTGACTTCTTGACTTAGTCAAAGCTGACCAATATTCGACTCAACATATTTATTTCTCAAACTGATTATGGAAATGCTTTGATTTTGATTTGCTAGAGAGCTTGATTTGGAACTATGACTATATATCAAAGTAGTTTACTTATTTCGAAGATGATACTTCATGGGTTAGAGAAGTTCAATTTCTACTAATTTCTTGACTGGTAGAGATATTTATATAAAAATAATATATGAAGATATTGGTTTAAGGATGAATAGTTTGTTCTTCCTTTTTTTTGAATCATTGTCTTGTTATTGTTCTTTTGGGTTCTTTAGAGGTATTAGACAATCTAAATCATGTATTCTTTTGGGGTTTTGTAAAGGTATTAGACAATCTAAATCATGTATTCTTTGCAATTTGTATTGAGTTCCCATCAATACTATAGTTAAGCAGATTTTTTTCTCAAATGTCGTTTTCTAATTCTCAATCAACAAAGGATAGATCTATAGAGCAGACACAAACACATATTTTACAAGCAATGCATTTATCAAATTCGAAGTGTTTGATATTGTCGGAGTGGAAAATGAATGGTGGCGGGAGTTGGGGGAAACAAAAGAGTGCCAAAACAAAGTTCACTCGAAATTTTGTACCTCGAAAATCTTTCTTGTCTACATAAAACAAATTTTGACCTCAATAATAATTATAAAATACTTGTTTTTCTCTTTCTATTTAGGTTGCCTAAAATTTTCATTGCTTGAGAAACCAAAGCGAAAATGAAACATGGTCAAAGTTTAGAAATACAAGTGGGCAGATTGGTCACATACTCACATGGTCTAAGGGGCTGAGCGGTTACAATTTCTTTCTCTTTTGTCTTCCAAATGGGGACAATACTCGGAAAGGTAATGTTGGGAACAAAGAAAGCCATACCGACTTTGAACATAAATCTTATGTGACTTGTCATAATACCCGATTCAGTTGATCAGAATCATCAGAATCACAAATTACAACAAGTCATATTAAAGATTTATATGTTAAGTCTGTCTGGTTTTTCTTGTTACCTACCATTCAAAAATGTTTAATGTGCCTGCCATCTTTCACCCTCTCTTACCTACTTTCATCTTAATCCTCTCCCACCCGATGTAAGACCTAGATGTGAAAAGATGAAATTACCCAAATGTGTGAATCACTTTGAAGTGATTTTTTTTTGAGATAAATCATTCCATTAAATCAAACAGGATTACAAAGTCTAGTACAAAGTCAATATCATCTCTAATCACTTCAAATTGACTCCTGCCTAATTCAAATGCCGTAGGGAAGGGGAGTGAGACTTGCAATATCTCTAGGTAGTTGAGAAAGGTGAGCATAAACTAAGCAGCCTCTCTAGAGTCTAGTCTCTAGTCTCTACACACTCTCTCTCTCTCTTTTTCTATTAGAAAAGTAAAAGATGTCTCTCTCCTACCCTTTCTTGTCTTCCTAAAATGAACCCTAATTCAAACTCAATCCATTTAAGAAATTGAAGGCTTTTTTCTTCAAAAGAAAACAACCAACATCCTCCCCCCCCCTCTCTTTCTCTTTCTCTTTCATCATCATCAAGGCTCTTAATCTTCTAGTACATCCTACTTGCTCTTTCTCACATACCTAATGGTTAAACATAAAAATAGAAAGTAAGAGTACAAGATTTTCTTTATCACTGTCCAACAGTTTAAAACACCAGCATGGGCATATTTTGGAACCTAGATATAGATATCTTAATTACCTAGAGTTCTCTCTCTCTCTCTCTCTCACACACACACACAATCAGTGCCATGGATTCTGCTGGTAACAGTGGTAGTTTGAATTCAACGAGTGGTGGTGATGATGAATATGATTCAAGAACTGAATCACTCCCAACTTTCTTCACTTCTTCCAACCAACAACCACTACTTCCTCCTCTTAATCCCCATAACCACCAAACATCCTCCACTTTTGATCATCATCTTCATCTCTCTAACTTTTATTTTGACTCCACATTTTCTCTCTCTCCACCAACACCAACTACTACTACTACTACAAATTCTCTACAAAATCTTGACATGGTTTGGCCTAAAAACCTAATGAGTACTTTATCATCATCAACACAACTATCATATGGATCAGCTCATCAGATCCATTTCTCAGACCCACCACCATCATCAATATCACTAAAATTGGCAGGTGATCATGAAAGTAGTGCAACAAATAAGGGAACAACATCATCAGATCATCAACCAATAACTACATCTAGTCCTACCCGCCCTAACCCTAAGAAACGATCAAGAGCTTCTCGTCGCGCACCCACCACCGTTCTTAGAACCGATACGTCGAATTTTCGAGCTATGGTGCAAGAATTCACGGGTATCCCGGCCTTGCCGTTCTCCGCCCCTTCTTCGTCGACCTTATTCCCTCGGAGGCGATTTGATCTCTTCAACACTTCCACAACCATGAAGTCAGGGCATTTGGAGACACAATCACCACCACCATACCACTTAAGGACATTCCACTCTGATTCTCTCTTGCAAAATGATCATCATCAGTCAGCAAGAAATCTACCCATATTTGTTGATAAATCTAAAGAACCCGAGTTGACAATTTCATCAAACAATTCAAAGCTTAAAAATGGTCATGAGTTAGAAGAATTTAGTATGATTAATAATCATGGAAGTCTCTCAAATATTGTCACTACTACTACTTCTAATGAAATGTCATCAAGAAACTACGAAAATCAAGATCATCATCAGAATCATTTACATGGATAGCTGCCACTGATATGTAGCTCCTGGTTTTGGAAGATCTTCACAAGGGATGAAGGTACGTCTGATTCATGAATATGTTCTTCCATTAGAGCTATGTTAGTCTTCTCATCTAACTTCTCTAAACTTTTTTTTATCTGTGAAACTATTCTATTTCTTCGAGAAAAAAATGGGAAATTAGACCTATGCTTGAAATTTTACAAGTCAAAGTCTACTCCAGACCGATTTACAATTATTGTATTTTATGTGAATAATATCTATATGGTTAATTTGTAATTTTCAGTTTTAATCGAAACTAACTAGCATTGAATGTAGATGTAAGTCTAGACATTATAACCTTGGTCATGAGGTTCATCTTTGGTTTTTAAACGTGAGATTATTCTGGCGTGCCCTTTACGTGTGAGGTTTATTGAGACTAACACGTATCTATTTATTACTATTGACTATGACGTTTAACTCATCCTCGATTGACCAGATATAAAAATGCTTTTACTAATATTATTATCAATATGATACATGATCCGTAAATTTGGACCAAGTATAACTAAGAGATTGATGAGTTTTTTCTAGATTTTTCAAGCATGTCAGCGAGAGAAGATACTTGGAGAATCTGGATCGACTACATTTGCCATAGAAGTGTGGTCATTAGCCTAGATCTTTTTTATTAGGGTTGTATTATTATTTCCTTTAGATTACTAAACTTTCATCTATAACACATGCTAAATTAGTAATTAGATTAAGTCATTTTAGGTTATTTGACAAAAATAATTTGATTACTAATCCTTGTCGTGTACAAGTTATCTTTAGTTTTAATCATATATTAATAGGAATGATGAAATTGATGGCTAAACTTAGTTTTGTTTGTTTCCTGGTTGTTTTACACGATTTGGCTATTATATGAGTAGAAGAATATGTATACTAGAATCAAAATTAATAAGAACCCATCATAGGGATTTTGACTTCTTTGTACCTTCTCTGTTACTAAAATCATGAATCACACTATGGGTCTTGGGTAGGTATGTCCACTCCAACAAATTAAATTTTTATTTTATTGAGATATAATGGAAGTATCAGGTACATGATTTGTGAGAGAAAATCTAAAATTTTATTTGGGTTTAGCTCCTCTTAGTTTTTCAAAATGTTTCTTAGCAAAAATGCTACTAAATGTAAAACCAATGCAACTCAATGGAGATCCATTGCAACCCAATGCAAACCTATGGTAACACCACTGCAATCATAATCTAATCCTAGTTCAACCCTTGCAAACTCAACAAATGAAGAGAACATAATTGATGGATCATTTTGTTACGAGTGAATCGGCGCAGCTGAAATATAAGTTTTCCCCCTTTGTATTAGTTACGAGGATAATATGAAGAATAGGTAGAGCAATAAACAAAGAACTGAAAGTAAATAAGAAAACGATTTTAACGTGGAAAATCTCCTCAATATGAGAAGTAAAAACCACAGGACTAGTAGTCCAACCAAATCAACTATAATCAGCAATTGAGTTACAGACTACGCCATCCTTGTTCAAAATAACAACACCAGGGATTCAGACTCCAAAAGGAATCAATCTCAAACACGACGAAACCCTTACAAGAAAGAACAAAAACAACCCAGGAATATGCAGTCCAAAACGACTCTAAATTCACTAGGATTCCGACCACCAATCAACAATCACACCGTAAAATACTAGATGAACAAGTCAAGAATACCTCTGCAAAATTCCAGCTTAATCAGAGAAGATCTCATCGTCAGATTTTCCGAACAACGAAGACTGCGCGTGCTGAAAAAGTTCAGCCCCTTATTCTCGTTACCTTTATCTCTCTCCTCTCTTCCCTTACGTGTTTCTAATTGTTCTCTCTACTTCTAATTAAGATTAAGGTAGTATTTATAGACTTACCCTTAACCCTAACTCTACCGACCTAAGTCACCGACCCTAAGAAACTCGACTTGGGCCCGGATTCGGTTTACTAAACCAAACCCAACTAGGTTTCCCTACTAGGTGGAAAACCCAACACATTTTTTACCAAAGAAAGTTTGGGTCAAAGTGTTCTAATCAAATTTCTCATTAGTCTAAGTTGGTAAAGTCGTCGAGTGAGAATCAAACTTTTCTTTATAAAAAAATAAATTAAAAATTATTAAAGAATCTATATGGTATTGATGATGTTAGAAAGTGGTTTTCCAGGATACCTTCCCGATGATCAAGACCTCCGATCAAATGATAAACTCTACTCTGTGTTTCAGACCGAATTCAGGTGGGGCAAAGCCTGCAAAAAAATCAAAGAAGTCACTCTGACACCCAAGTCAGTTGGATGCTTTTGGAGTTTAAGAAAATAATTCAAAAGTCTGAGTGCAGAAGATGACCTTCGACCCAAATGCAGATATTAGGCCTCTTGGCCAAGCCTAGTGGGCCTCATGGCCAAGGAATAGGTTTAGGATAGGTGTTTAGTTATTTCCAGTTTAGGTATTTTATTTATTCAAAAGTTTCCAGGTTTAGGATTAGTATGAACCAAGAAAAATAGAGTTTAGCAATTATTCCTAGTTTGTGTCTATCTAAAAGTGTCTAACACTCTACAAAAGGAGTCCAGTATGTCCTTTTATTTACATCTTCGAATAATATCATGAAAATCTATGTTGATTGTAGTATTCTCCTTAATTAGCATAACTTAGCTTAGTTTATCTTAGGTTAATCTTACTTTAATGGTAGTTTATTTCTTCCGTTGCATCTACATCAATCCCTTTTAGGGCAGAACTGGTATACTTATGTAGGTTCAGATGATTGTGGTAGAGCACATCTGAGATGGCAAGACATCGATCTTGATAATAGTCACATGTGTATAGTCACTTGGAGGATAATATCTAATAAGTGTGTAACTTAAGACACTGGCAGATCCTCTCACAAATAATCATTCGTGTTTCAAAAGTGGATATTAGACTCCATCCGACCTTCCACGTCAGTGTTGTTCTCTTGAAGAAGATCGAAGCTAGAGGAGATTGAGCTTACTTTGGTTGATCTCCCTACTTTGTGCCTCCGACCAGAGTAGAGCTCAAGTTGCGAAGTTGACCCGGATCCACCTGTTCTCTTGCCTCAAGGCAAAGCAAGGCTCAAGGTGTTGAGAACTTATGCAGACCTCCCTCCACTATTCTGAAACCAAGGCGGAGCTCTTACTGGGGGGGGGCTTCGATTCACCTCTTCGCTTGCCCTCGGGCGCGTAGCGGTCTGGTGCCTACGACGCTCGTACCGACCTCCCATGTCAGGGTTGAGGTGACAAAGCTTTTTCTAATCCACCTCTCCGATAGCTTCAACGAGGGTATGCCTATCTCATTCTCAATCAATCTGTTGACTTCTTAACTTGGTCAAAGCTCTTCAGTATTTAGCTCAACATGTATATATAATGTTAATTATCACTAAAAATTATATATATGTTTACATCCAAACATACCCCCTAATCTCTATTTGGTCTTCACAGATGAAAAATAGGCATGTATCCATCTGACAAACCAAAAACTAGGCGCATATCTTAAAGTTAGTTTGTGGTGCACCCGAAATGTGACAACTTAAGAGTTAATATTAGTAATTGATATTGTCCCTGCTTTATGCATCCTGGCCCAAACTCAAAAGGTATGAATTTTGTTCTTTCTGAAGGCTCCACATGCCCACTCCAACAACCTTGACGATAAGTTTGAGCGTACACCTAAGCTCTGGACTACCTCCTAGAAATGTGGGATTATCACTATCTCCTACCCTTAGTGATGAGTGTCGTCGACTCTGGTACCATCTGTGACGCCCCAGATCATAATAGTTATCAGTGTTATCTTCGCTTAAACACCCAGATCCAAGCCCAATAGCGGGTCTTGCAGGCTAGAACCTAATTTTGACTTTTGTGTAATAAGGTAGTAAAACCTAGTTGTGGATTACACAAAGACTTTTCTTAGTGAGAATTGGGGTTGGTTGTAGGATGGGTAAGACTTTTTTTTTTTTTGTTGAAGAGACTGTCAACAGACAACTAGCTACCATTAATATCCAGCTCCATATCATTTCTCGAGTGCCAAAGATGTTGCGACCGATGAAGACGTCCCCATTTCGCCAATTTATCTGCTATCACATTCAGCTTTCTCGACACATATGAGAATTTAGTTTTCTTGAATGAAGATATAGTTGCTTCAAAGTTTGCCAATAATTTCTCCGTTTGCCAGTCGAGCGCCCGCCCTTTGTTGTTTAAATGATTAATGATATTGATGTTGTCACTTTCGAAGTGAATATAATCAATCTTAGCCTCAACTGCCCATCGGATCGCATTCAGCATTGCTCGACCCTCACATTCCTCTGCTGTCTGTCCTCTCACCATATCTGCTTTTGCCATTATAAAATCACCATTTTCATCCTGAAGAATCCACCCAATGCCTGCTGGCTCCGTGCATGATTTGAAAGATGCATCCACATTGAATTTTAGGAATGGTGCTACTGGTGGTAACCACACTTCTTGAGTTTGTTCTTTCTTCTTTTGTTGCTTTAGTAAGACCGTCGTGGAATATTGTTTGATCTTTTGTATAACCTGCATAGGATTAGTATCTATAGAAGAGAAACATTTTTCACATCTCACCTTCCATATGAACCACATTATTTTTGCCATCATCGTCATGTTATCCACCTCCATCGTTTTCCAGTATAGGATCCACTCTATGATATTGTTAAAATTATCTGGTCGGATTCCAAAATATAGCCAAATAGTTCTAGCAAAGTGGCAATGTAGGAGCAAATGAGTAGTAGTTTCCTGGCTATCACAGAAAAGACAATTGTACACATTTCCTGTATACTTGCCAATTTTATTTCTAACAGGTAAGCTATTAGTACAACATTTCCACAGGAATAGTTTAATTCTAGGGATGGTAGGAATAGTCCATATGAAATTCCATTCCGTCGGCTCGTTATCATTATTGTTAAAACTTAAATACGTATACATAGACTTAATGGTAAATTTACCTGTATTAGTAAGGGTCCAGATCATCGAGTCCTCAGCATCCGGTTGAATATTGATACTAAGGATAGCTCTACCCACCTCAGAATCAAAGTAAGGATTTAATAATTCCATATTCCATTGATTTCCTATAATAAGATCCGCCACCTTATCAAAGGGGCAATTGTACTGGTTCTGAAGAGGAGGTTTATGATTCGGGATCCAAAAGTCCTCCCAAATATTGATATTGTTACCTTTATTAACATCCCAAAAAATGAGATTATTCATCTTCGGCATTATAGCCATCAAAGATTTCCAGGTCCACGAGTGAGCCGGTTTAGCAGATAAAGGTTTTGGGCTTTTAGGGAAGTATTTGGCTTTAAGGAGTTGAGCCCAAGGAGCTTCAGGGAATTTGAGGAGCCTCCAAATGAGTTTGCAGAGGAACGCTTCATTATCCTTTAACGGGTGTCGAAACCCAAGGCCGCCGAATTTCCGTGGCCGGCAAATCGCCGCCCAGTTGATAGTGTGGATGGTTTTGGATTTTCCCCACCAGAATGACCGTTGAGTGGTCTCCATGCGGTTGTTGATGCCTTTCGGAATGGCAAAGCATTGCATCTGGTATCGGGGAACGGCCGCTGTGATAGTCGAAATGACTATGGAGCGACCAGCTTGCGAGAGGAGGTTAGTCTGCCATTTGGAAAGTTTATGCTGAATTTGCTCGAGCAGAGAAGAGAAAGCCTGTTTTTTCTTTGCACCGATGAAAAGTTTGGTGCCTAAATATTTATCAAAAGAAGAAGCTTGTTGGACTTTCAGAGATTTGATAATCATTCGCTTGAATCTATGGTGTGTATTTTTGGTGAAGAATATCGTGGATTTGTTGTAGTTTATCACCTGACCTGACGCCTCACTGAAAGTTTTGAGGATGAGAAGCAGATTGCTGATATTATCAAGAGAGTTCTGGCCGAAGATGAGGCAGTCGTCCGCAAAGAGTAGATGATTGATGGTAACCTTGGACCGAGGTATAGTAATCCCCATGAATTTATAGGGCTGTTAGTCGAATCCAATAGGCGACTAAGACCTTCCATCGCCAGAGTGAACAGGAAAGGGGATAGCGGGTCCCCTTGCCTGATCCCTCTGGAAACGTTAAAGGATGGACTTGGACGCCCGTTAATCAGGACCGCCATTGATGAGGAAGCAATACAGGTATGAATAAGCCTGATCCAATGCTCATCAAAACCCAGTTTGTCCATAATCGATTCAATAAAAGACCATTCCACCCGGTCGAAGGCTTTAGACATATCGAGTTTCAACCCAAAATAGCTTTTCGACCCTTTTTTTGTACGGTAAGTATGAGATAACTCTTGACTGATGATGATGTTATCCGTAATCTGTCTGCCCGGAACATATGCTGCTTGGAAAGGCGAAATGATATTAGGAAGGATAGCTTTCAGCCGGTTAGCCAGAATTTTGGTCATAATTTTGTATGTAGTATTTAGCAGGCTGATCGGTCTATAATCCGCAGTAGTGTGAGGAGTTTTGGTTTTCGGAATGAGACAGATATGAGTATTATTGGTCGCCAGCGGAAGAGTGGAAGAAGTGAAAAACTTAGTAACCATATCGATAATATCGTACTTCACCGTGTCCCAATTCGATTGATAAAAGAAAGGGGGGTATCCATCCGGACCTGGCGCTGCTTCGGGCTTCAGCGAGAAAGTCGCACCGCGGATTTCATCTTCATGAGGAATAGCAATCAGCTTATGATTTTGCGAAGCAGAGATCTGTGGATTGAAAAGGTTAAGGATATTGCTAGATCTAGGCGGATTGGTGGTAGAAGAGATGTTGATTATATGCTCCGTGAAAATGCTAGCAATCTCTGTCGGATCATTACTCCACGAGTTATCAGTCTTCTGGATGTAGTTGATGGTATTTTTCCGATTCCTCGTGATAGCTTTGGCATGAAAGAATTTAGTATTTCTATCTCCCAGCTGAATATTCGCCACTCTTGACTTCTCTTTCCATATGCTTTCTTGAAGGTTGTACGCTTCCTCGAGATGATAGTTTAGCTCCATAAGCCGATCTGAATTGTGTGTCGTTTGGATAGCCTCAACCAGTTTTTTGATCTTAGACTCAATGTGCCCGAATACCTCTTTATTCCAGCCCGCCAACTTGATAGCAAGAGAGTTTAATTTGTTTTGAATGAGGTTCACAGGGAGAGGCCAATTATCCTTGATAAATTTACTACAATCCGGGTGCGTCATCCAAGTCCTCATGAATCTGAACGGTTTACGACCAGACAGTTTGTTAATCTGGTTCGAAAAAAGGATGGGTAAGTGGTCTGATCCCACCCCCGGAAGATGGTGAACCACAGAAGCAGGAAAATCCGAAAGCCATTGCATATTAGCCAACGCACGATCTAATCTTTCTTGAATAAGTTTACCTTTGAATTGGCGATTAGACCAGGTGAAAGGATTGTCGTTAAAACCAAGATGGGTAAGACTTAATAGTGAGATTTTTGTTGTTCAAAAAGGATTCTTTCTCAGTGGAGCTACCCCTATTTATTGATAGGAAGAGGTCATCAACTTAATGAATATGTCAAGTTGACCCACTATAAGCTTCAAACTATCATAAGGGCAACTCCAACGTAGGTTGGTTGGGGCTCCCAAATTCAAATTTGGGAGCCCCATCCCAGCCCTATAGAGCTTCAATCAGGGAGCTCCACCCTCTTGATCTCCCAACCCAAATGTGACCGTTGGGGAGTTTCCAAACGGTCACATTTGCGCGGATCCCCTAAAAAACGGATCCACCCAATCATCTTTTATTTTTATTTTAAAAAAAATGGTCTAATTTATTTTTTAAATATTAATTGTTTTAAATCTTTTTTTTCAATTCTTTCTCAACCTTTTTTTTTAAATCTTTTTTAAATTCTCTATCTTTCTCTAGAATAATATCAAATTTTAATAATTTATAGTTGAAAACTGAAACCAAAAGCCTGCACAGATACATCACATACATACATAATTTGGATTTGGGAGCCCGATATTAGAGTTAGAAAAATTTATGGGCTCTCAAAATTGGAAGCTCAAGCCCCTGCATTGGAGTTGCCCTAAGGAGAAACCATTCGATTCACCTCTTTATTTAGGCATAGAAATTCACTTGATAAGAATTTCTTCCTGTCCCATTTTGTTGATCCTCTTTTGGGCTAGCAAGGTTGACATTGATCGACAATTGAGGTGGTCTTGATTTAGGAGTGAATGTCGGCGTATTATTTGTTTTTTTCAAAGTATAAAATCTGATTTAAATTGACTCGAGTCAGATATCAGAATATGATATATTTTGTTCGACTTTTGATGCTTATTTGTAAAAATTGTTAGGTTTAAGGGCTGGTAAATTTAGATTAATTCAAAACAAAGTCACATGATAAAAACAAACACCACCTTAAGAATTATTTGGTAGTTTGATGAAAGGGCGCCTCACACTACACTTGTAGGTGCCCTTAAATAGCCCAATTTTTGTAGAGGTTCATGTGTAAAAGAAGCGGAGCCACTAACACGGGCGCCTATAAAACTTTCATTGACGAAAACTTGTACCAATATTTTCTTTTTGCAGTGGGTGCCCCTTCAAAACATGTGTTTTTCGTCTCTAGCAATGTCATTGACTAGATGAAGTTGCTTCACTTTTTTTTTTTTTTTTTTTGATGAAGAGGAAGTTGCTGCACTTAAAATGGTATTCTTAAACGGTCAGCCACTTGTAGCTTCTCTATTGGGTGTACAAATGTGGAATGAATCAGAAGTGGCCCGTAAAGAACAACTATATTTGGCACACAAATTCTTGTAGGTGCTAGCCTACATACTAGCTTAAGGTACGCACCATTTAATGACAAAAATGTGTTACTTGAGTAGCAAGTAAATATATATATATATACACATATATATATTTGCAAAAAAAATAAATTCTTTCAATAAAAAAGAAGGTAATATATAATAAAAATGAATTTATGTATGGTTGTTCTGTTCTTTTGTATTAGGGGTTGTTTGGTATTACTTTGGAGATAATATTCATATGAATTTATGTATGGTTGTTCTTTTCTTTTGTATTAGGGGTTGTTTGGTTGTATTGGTAGTGGTATTGTTCGTTTTGGCATTCACAAATATTCCAAAAGCAATACACACTATTATCATTTCACACAACAAGATAGATAATTCATCTGGTTGTGCATCACACCAATGGTCCATCTCAATCGTCTGGCAAATGGACGTTGACGTCTCTTTCACTCAATTCGTCAGCAACATAAAATTGATTTCATTCTCCATGATCATGAAGTAAAAGTGTGTATATCTAAATTGGTCACTCTCAAAGCACGTACCAACGAAAAAAGACAACTCTAAACAACAACAAAAAAAAATGAAAAAAGACAAAGCAAGCCTTATACTATATGGAATGAAATGCGCTCAATCTCAAGATGTTAATTACTACCTGCTCATTGAAGGAGATAACCAAGGCAATCGCGAGAACTTTAGAAAGAGCCAAAGTTATCCTTCAATGGTAAACCAAAGCAATAATCCACAACATCTAGATTATGCGAGCATGTTCGCGTCTGTTTAATTTCATTTTACCCCTAGGACTTGAATATACCGATAGATTTACTAGCTAAATGGTCTCAAAAGAACTAGCTAAATGGTCTCAAAAGAACAGGGATAACCGGATATGCACTTAGATTCTTCATTCGATACCTTATATATTGTAATCAACGCTTTTCGTAATCTATATATGCCTCAGTTTAACAAAAAATAAATCAGCCTTTTAAAACACACTAATAGAAAAGATTGTTTATCCCTAAAGGGATACCACTCATTGTTCATCATACATTTTATGCATAATTCTTTTGAAAAACATATCACATATAAGTTTGTATGGTGACATGGTGTATCGGTGCGTAAGGTATCATATATATAATTGATATAACACTTAGATGCAGTTGTTAATATGTATGTCGTTCTTATATCAACATTTCGTTTCTCAACCTTATTTATACAGACTTATTGATTCTTTTTTCTTAACCACTTGACATTTTATTAAGCAACTATATTGATGAGATGATGATATTGGAGTGTGGGTGATTGAAAATTTTCCAAAAAATAAAACATGTATTATAATATTTATATTATTTATATTGTGTTTTGGAGAACTTTTTTTTTGTTGTTGAACTGTGTTTTGGAGAACTTAATGTCTAAAGAAGATGTTAGAATAATAGTGATTTTGTATTCCTCATTTTAAGATAAACTTCATGTTGACTTTTATCTTTTGCTAAAAGACACGACTTTGAGCATCAAAGAAGTAACTGCAGAATAAAGACATTGGTCAATTAGATTTGACAAATAAGAACTTCATTTTGAGACTATATATAAGCGATTTTTTAGGTTTTTGCTCCCTAATCTTTAGCTCCTTCTTTCTTTCTCTCTTATACTCTTTTCCTCGTTCTATCTTTTTATATCTCTATTTTGTGTTGATGCTGTCTCTATCTTCCTCTCCCTCTCTCCTGCTCATTCTCTCTTTCTCCTACTCATTATCTCTTTCACTCTCCCGTTATGTCCCTCTCGCTCTTCCGATCTCTATATTTTTCTCTCTCGCACTCTCTTTCTTTCTCCCCGTCTCACTGTTATCTGTACTTAAAAATCTTGCATCGAAACATGTCATTAATAATTTTTTGATTTACAAATACTTATCTTATCAAGTATAGTTATAACAACTTTTTACTGTGTAAAAGTAAAAAAAGAAATCTTGTTATATAGGATGGTGAAGGACCAGCCTTCCGGGTTGCTAATGATATTGTTCGCTTTGGCACACCTGGACCTTACAGTTTTAAAAGACCTCAATAGGGAAGGGTGCTTAACCTCTTAAGAGGAGCATCACACTCCATCTCACCACCAATGTGGGATTGTTTACAACACACCCTCCCAAACCCACATCATAGCAGAGCGAACGTGTTATAAGATGGTGCGGACCAGCCTTCCGGACTGCTAGTGATACTGTCCGCTTTGACATACCTTGGTCTCACGGTTTTAAAAGGCCTCACTAGGGAAGGGTGCTTAACCTCTTAAGAGGAGCACCACAGTCCATCTCACCAGCAATGTGGATTGTTACCACAATACACCCTCCCAATCCCACATCATAGTAGAGCGAATCGTGCTGATAACTTGTTATAGGATGGTGCGGAACAGCCTTCCGGGCTGTTAGTGATAATGTCCGCTTTGGCAGAACTGGGCCTCATGGTTTTAAAAGACCTCTTTAGGGAATGGTGCTTAACTTATTAAGAGGAGCATCACACTCCATCTCACCACCAATGTGGGATTGCTTTACAACACACCCTCCCAAACCCACATCATAGCAGAGCGAACGTATTATAAGATGGTAAGGACCATCCTTCTGGGCTGCTAGTGATACTGTCCGCTTTGGCACACCTGGGCCTCACGATTTTAAAATGTCTCGCTAGGAAAGAGTGCTCAACCTCTTAAGAGGAACATCACTCCATCTCACTACTAATGTGGGATTGCTTTACAACAATTTTAAAATTAATAGAATACTTTTACTCTCGCCAAATGACACCTCAACCTAACTTTTTTTTTAATGAAACCTAAACTTGAATGATACAGGGGGTACGCTTTAGGAATGAACCCTCAGGAATATCTCCCCACAAAACGTGAGAAATACACAAAGAAAAGGTCAAAGATAATATTGAGTAATAACAAACCATTATAAATGGTCAAACAAATGGAATATTTTTATAAATGGTCAATTAATATATTAAATTAAAAATAATACCATTATTCTTTTCACTAGAAACCTTAAAGTAATTTAATTCCTGTATTGCAGAAGCATCATAAAAATCTACAACAATTAGAACTTTGTTCCTAAACCTTTAGATTACAAAGTTGTGTGATTTCCAAATTCATTTCACTCTACGTGGAGGGCACAAAAGGCAAGTGTAAGTTATAAAAATGCTTCTGGTAATACCATAACTTCACCCACCTAGCCGAATCAGTGTAGTGTTTTTACTGTCATCTCTCTCTCTACTCTACCACCTCTCTGTCTAAAACCGTTTGGTCTCAAAGCTTTTTTAATGGCGTGAGCACGTCTCTCTCTCTCTCCACTCTACAGTAGTCCTTCTTCTTCTTCCAAAATCATAGAAATACTTTTTGATAAAAATAAATGAAAACCCATTTTCTTCAAACATTTTTGTAATCCTTGCATGTTTACCATCTTCATTTCAACAAAAATCTTCATCATCTCATCTAAATCAGAGAAAGAATCGGTAATCTCTATTTGGGTATTTGATTTTTAGTCCTTCTGAATCGAATTTAGATTTGGGTTTTTGTTGTTTTTGTTCTTAGATTAGTTTTTTTGTTCATTTCTCTTTCATTAATCTGAATCTTGGTTCTGTTAAAGTATCAGACCAAAAGGAAACATGAAGAACAATGAAGAGTTTGATATGTTGTTGAATGAGATGATCCCTCATGCAACTTCTGTAAATCTTCACTATCAACATCAAAATCGAAATCAAAATCAAAATCAAAATGGGGTTCATGGTTATGGCCATCTTCATAATGGTAATAACAATGTCAATGGTTATTTTCATGATTTTCATCTATACTGTGATTCCCCTTTTAGTGGACTTTCTTTACCATCTGTAGGAGGATCTTCTTCCTCAAGCTCCCTTTCTGGGTTAGAGGAAACTAAACCCCAAACCCACCAGAGAAATCACAATTACTTCAATGACTATAGGTCTGAATCAAAATTGCCTGTTTCATTAATGGATAGAAATTTCTTAGATATGTCTTCTGGTTATAACATGGATTTGTCTCAATATCTACATAATTTGACTATCAAAGATGACCAAGACAAATTTTCAAACATTAGGGGGTACCCAAATGAGAATTTTCATTTTAATGACTCTTCATTGGTAAGGAGTAACAATGGTTATGTTGATAGTAATGGTGTTTTTGAAGATCAAAGGATATATTCTTCTGATTATGAAAATTTTAACGATCCGTTTATCGAGAGTATGAAGATCTGGGATGATGATAGTAGACCAACAATGTTGGGGTTTCAAGAGAGAAAACAAACTGGTAGTACTCTATCACGATCGTCGTTCATCTTCCCCAATCGTTCAGATTATACGAGTCCTTGTTTAGATAGCTCATTGGGTCCTCCATGGGAGCAGAAGATGGAGCATTTAGGGTATAATGAGACATTAAGGAGAAATTTTCGAGTCCAAGAAGATGCTCCTTTTGTTAGTGATTCTATTTCTCATCCCATTGAAAGAATTTCAGTCCCACTTAATGTCCCTAACAATTGGATTCCTCACTCTTCCTCGTCGAAAAGCACAAGTGGGATTCAAGCTTTTAGTGGTGAGGGTAGCTGGATAATAGAGGGAAGTAGTTTGAATACTTTGAACAATAAGAAATCATATCATCGAACAGAACAGCAGAAGCTGCCTTACAATGAGAACATATTGGAAATGAATAGTAACAATAGTATTAGTCCTAGTAGGTTTTGGTTTTTAACATCACAACCCACATATCGATCCTTATGGGCATTTGAAGGGAAATTTTACTCAATGGCAAAAGATCAAAATGGTTGTCGATTCTTACAAAAAAAGTTCAATGAAGCGACCCTCCAAGAAATACAAATGATTTTTTATGAGATCATTGATCATGTGGTTGAGCTAACTATCAACCCATTCGGGAACTACTTTGTACAAAAGTTGTTAGATGTATGCACCGAAGAACAGAGAATGCAGATTGTGATAATGGTGACAAGTTACACGAACCAGCTAGTTAGAATCTCTTTAAACACTCATGGGTAAGCTTTTACGTATTACTTAGCTTTTCGATACTTTTTTTTATATTATATATGTTTCTAAATAGTGTTGTTATTTTCCCAGCACACGAGTAGTTCAGAAGTTAATAAGTACTCTCAAAACCAGAGAGCAGATTTCAGTCGTCATATCTGCCCTTGAACCTGGGTTACTTTATTTGATGAAGGATCCAAATGGGAATCATGTTCTCCTACAATGTCTGAAATGCTTAAGTAGTGAAGATAACAAGGTAATAGATGCTGGTTTCCTAGTTTGATTCTCGTTCTTAACAGTATGCTATGTTCTTGTCTAAATCCTCGATGTTCCGGTTCATTTATAATCATGTTAACTTATAAGCTCAATAAATTGACATTGTTCTTTATATTGTACGATTTCGTTCCTTTAGTTTGAACTTGTAGTTATACAAGTTACTCCTTATTCTTATTGAGCTCTTCTATTTCGTTTCTCAACCTTAACATTATCAATCAACTTCTCACCAAGTTCTCGGTTTTGTTTTCACAATGCATGAGAACTCTTATTTTCTAAAACCGCTCCATATGCTAGTTTCAGTTTACTCGTCTGTCTGGATTCATCAACTAACTCGATATAGATATCAGTTGCCACACCAAGATGCCTGTCCAATGAACTCTTGAGAATAATACTGCTTTTTAGTATCGAAAACATATTTATCTTACTTTGTATACATTATATTTTTGTTTGGCAGTTCATTTTTAATGCCGCTTCAAGGTTCTGTTTCGACATTGCAACTCATAAACATGGGTGTTGCGTCTTGCAAAAGTGCATCGATCATTCTACAGGTGGACGCCGAGAAAAATTGTTGGCTGAAATTTCTGTTCGAGGGCTATACCTTGCACAGGATGCATTTGGGTAATTTTTGAAAACCAATCTCCAACTAGAATCTTAATGTCATTCATATCTGCTTATTCTTGTTCCATCTTTACCTATAAATATTCGTTATTGTGTAACTTCTTGCTTTGTTATTGATTCACATATTGAGATAAAAATATCTATCTGTTTCTGTTTTTTTATGTTTTACTCTAAACGCTTTTGAGTCAGTTGTGTCTGAGTTACCTAGCAGTTAACATGTGAGGGTCCACTGAAAGTCTTAGAACATCTTTTGGTTGAGTTTTCTATTTAGGTTAGTCCACATAATTTTGTCGTTAGTCCACGTAATTTTGGCAAAAAATTTAGGGTACCATGTCGAAGACTACATTAATAAATGCACCTTAAAGGATAACTTCTACTATGAATATTCGAAAAAGAAAAACTCAAGTGGCGTCTGCTTTTTCTCAAATTCAGATCTAAAGTTTGACTTGAGATCTTAACTGATTTTTATCAGATTTCAGAGTTTTTGTTTTTTATCTGGCTGATCATAATAGATGGATCGGGTTAATGTTGGGGTCATTTGAGTCAGACATAAAATAGGTCTAAATGAAGAGCCCATTCTCTCAAATAACCTGAAATGGCTAATGTACACCCGACGAGGACTAGTCAGACTAAAAAGAAACTCAGATTCAGACAAGTCAGACTCAGGCGAGTCAGATTTAGACAATAAAATTTTTAAAAGATGGAAACTTACCTCTCTCTTTCTCTCTGTATATGTTCTAAAAACATTTTTCTTGTCTTTCAGAAATTATGTGATCCAGCATATTGTGAAACAACAGAGTCCATCGGCGAATGCAGTCTTGCACTCTCAATTTATGGGGAGGTATATAACCCTCTCCTTGCAGAAATTCAGTAGCCATGTTGTTGAGACATGCCTCAGATATTTCAAAGGAGAAGAGCAATCACAGATAGTCCACGAGTTACTATCATTTTATCCATTCGAACAATTGGTGCAAGATGAGTACGCAAATTATGTTATCCTATCTGGTCTTAGATACTGCAAGGTTTGTCTACCTCCCTACTTCAGAGTTTTTTCTTGTAAATTTTTTTATCGGAAATATTAAATGCATCGTTTTTCTATTCCGCGCTTATTACGGTCATTAATACGTCTGCTCAGAAGCCCACAAAAGAATGATGCTAAGGACTTTTTGGCTCTAGATCATCCTCTCAAACTAATCTTTTCTGAAACTTTTAACAGCATAAGTAGTGGATTAGTAGGTGGTTAGGTGAAACAACTTGTAAGATTACGATTAACTTTTAGGACAATGCTAGGTTGATACTAATTTGTTAATGCACCACTTGACACAAGTTTACGTTATCGGCCCATTCGTTCTCAACCTTTTGTAGAGATGCGCATGAGCTCTTTTTTATCACACCACATTGGCTCCACCGGTGGTCGGAGAAATACAATCCCATAACTTTGAAAGTTCATAACCACCCACAACCACCACTGTCATTTTATACATGGAAAATCGTCATCATCCACGCCAATTTTAAGAAAAAACTGCATTCAAACTTTCTCCTTATGCTTTGTTCTAATTGTTCATTATAAAATTCAGGGGTCTTCTGTGAACGCATTGATTGGAGCAATCCAACCCCATATTGCAGCCTTGAAAACAAGCCCATATTGCAAACAAATCTACTCGAAGGTCGCATCAAGGAAGCGAGATAAGAAGTTGTGAATTCGACAGAGGGTACCAACTAGTGTTGTCGGTTCGTTGTCGGAAGGAACTTCTCCACTGCTCAAGCTAAGATATAATTGTGGCTCTCTGTGGTATGTAGAGAAGAAAGAGAGTTCTTTTTTTGTTTTTCCAAACAAGTAGCCAATATATCAGATTGTTGTACAGTGTAGAACTGAATTAATTTATGAAATGGGAATATGCCGATAATTTTCATTTTAATCGTACAAAGTTAGTTAAATTTTGTTATGACAAAAAAGATCCAGTAACTTTTTTAGGCTTCCTAAACCTAAATTAGAACACTTCTTTAGGTTTTCATACACTAGAAAAGTATTAGTACGTCTTTATAACCAAGGCCAACATGAAATTTGGTCTTCACCCTAATTCACTAATATATGTTTATACTAGATGGGCTGGTTTAATGATTCATTTTCTATGACCCGTCGGCTTCAATTTCTAAATTGTCTTTTTATAATTCATTTTCCTCTAGAGCTCTTCATTTTTTTTGTTGAACTCTAGTGCTCTTCATGGAAGAGACAAAAAGAACACAAATTTTTTAGAATTACCCAAAAACAATATGAGCCACCAGATCTTAGAATTAATTACCCCTATCATCAAAAACAAAATAACAGCGACTCTGCTGGGGATCGAACCCAGAATCTCTGGTTTCGTAGACCAGCGCCTTATCCATTGGGCCACAGAGTCCCACACGTACATTGTTGTTAGGGTTTTATATTTAAACGATACATTTTGATCACAAAGTGAACCATATAAAGATTTAAATTGTATGTGTAAAGGTGGAACCAGGAAATCATGTTAGGGTTGGTGTAAATACTTTAGAAATTACACTCCTGTTTGACGATATTGGTGTTTGTAGGGCTTCACATAATCTATAGTTAACTTTGGTACGTGATACAATTATATGCGAATTGTTTTGCATACATATCCACTTTTTTACTTCAAACTACGACGAGGAGTTTGGTTTGGCGGATCCTACTAGTATACTTAAAAATGGAAGAGTTTCTGGAACTTCTCTCTGAAATTTTTTGAGAGAGAAAGTAGATCTAGTATTCTCTACTAAAAATAGAGCTTCAACATCACAAGTAAAGGGTTAAATCTAGTTTGATCCCTATCGTTTTTTGGGATTGGTTTGAGATCTTTAACTGTCATCCGTAGCTTGACTTTAAGAGGCATTTGATCCTCGTTTCTTCTCCGTTCAGTCGGAGCAATTGCTAGTCATACCTTTAAATGACTTACATATCCTTGTAAGGAAGTGTGGGCGATTTCTTGGATTTTATGCTTCAATTAATTTGACCTTAATGCCATGTATCATAATTCATCTCTCCATCCTTTCAACCCACGATTACGAAGTTTAGATCACTGTTTCTCCGACCTAATAGAGGAAAGGGTGAGGCTTCCGGTGGTTTCCACACGTGTCATTTAAAACCTCCCCTTGCTCCTCTAATTGACCATATCAAAGTGAATGTGCTTGTTCCATCTCAACATTATGTGTCATCTCAAAGTCAATTTTGGGTTCTTCTTGTGACATCCGTTTTCATACATTTTATGAGCCCAACTTAGTTTCCTATTTTTGGGCTTATGTGTCTTAGTAGTCGGGGCACCCTATTTGATCCCAGAGTGTCTACTGGCTCGTGGGCCTTATTTTTGTTGGGTGGACCAGTCGGCCCTGGTGAATTGTTCAACTTTACCTCTTAAGTTACTACTAAAGCTGATAGTTTTTCTCATGGGGCTGGATACACCTCTCGAATTGCTCGTCGAAATGGATTTGTTCTGTACTTGTCATGGAATATGAATTTACTAAAGCTCTCTCCACCCTTGGTAGCCTTGCTACCTCTTTTTCCTGATTCAGTTGAGTCTTTCAACTTGAACTGCGTCAGCAATCCTAACCACCACGCTTTAAACTTTTCTTCTTTTGGTAGACAATTGGATATTATTTCTCTATCGAGATAAGTCTGGAGGGTAACCCTGGAGTCCGATGATTCCGAACTTTGGAACTTAATTATCTTCTTTGAAGATGTTAAATTCATTTATCACCATACGTGGGAGTTGTTATTCAAGTATGGATTGATTTGTTGGAAAGTTTTATAGAGTTACGTTGGTTTTTTGAGATATCATGCTCGATTTCAGATGGCCTGCAATGGAATCTGAATTTGTTGAACAGTTATTTGTTGGATTTCGTTGCTACTCTTCTTCTTTTATTGGATGGCTGGACAACTGCTGGATACAAGATAGTTTGTCCGATGACTTATCATACAACCATGAAAGTTACACTTAGAGAATTGTTTCATGTTGTATGTTTCAGTTTTTATCTTCTTTGTTGTAACTTTGTGTTTCCCTTTTGTAAACTTTTGATATATGTTTACAGACAATGTTTACAGACAATGTTTACATTGTCTTAAAAAAACTACCTTGTTATGTGATGTGATGAAGAAGGAGAAATCCAAACTAAAATATTCGCCATTTTTAATTAATAACTGAGGTATACATGATGGCAATTGTTTGAACATTTAACCAGAATAACTTCACTAATCTCTTACAAGATTCGTGATAACAAATCACCTTAAGAGTCGAATTCTTAATGACATTTTTTTATGTATATATTTCAACTGATTTTTGTGTACGTATCACATTCGAGCCTAAAAAGTAGGCTTCTTGTTCCAGTATGACCCAGTTAGGAAAAAACACATATGTTCTAGAATATTCCAAGGATATTGAATTTTCTTATCCCATACCATTTTGAACATCTTCATCTAAAAAGGAAAAAAATACCATTTTGAACGAATTCATTGGAATGGATTCTTTTGTTTTTTTTTTTTTTTTGATGAAGAATGGATTCTTTTGTTTACTCAACAATCTTTATCAAAGGAAAAAGTGTGGAGGATATAGTGTAGTAAAAGTGGAGGTAGCCAATAGTAAGATAAAAGGAAGTCGGCCAAGAAAATAACACCATGTGCCATGTGAGGTCAAATGCTTCCCAAGCCACAAGTTTTCTAACTCCCGCTCACCCATTAAGTTATTTGTTCACCTCCTTTGACAGACGTCACTTTTACACGGGTTCATTTTCAAACGTGGACCAATTAAAACTCATAAACTTATCTTATCATCCTCAACCACTAATTTAGATATTAATTTCTCTCTCTAAAACGACGTGTCATATACCCCTTCGTCTCTCTCTCTCTCCAAAACAAAACTTTCATTTCGAGTCGGCAAATTTTGGGGTTTTATCTGAAGCGAGAGCGATTACTGAAAATTAGGGTTTACTCTTCTTCTGGTTTGTAATTGGTTAAACTTGCTTCTGCATCTTCTGCTATTGGTTTTGAAGGAAGCGATTTTCTTTTGGATATGTTTATCTGTTGAACTCTAAGCTTGTTTTTGAGCTTTTTGTTAGGGTTTGGTTGGGATTCATTGACTAATATCTGTTTTTAGTGGTCAGCAACAATTTGGTAATATTAGGGTTTACGGGATTTTCCCAGTTCTTTTGAATCTGGAAGTGAGTCGGTGTTCACTGATATTGTGGATATTTCAAGGTTTTTAATAGGGTTTGTGGGATGATCTGTGCTTAATCTGAGAATAGGAATACTGTGACGTATTAGCACGAGATTGAAGAGATAAGTTATTATTATTGTTTCTGGATAAGAGGATTTGGAAAGGATGACAGATTGGTCTATGTATAACGAGGTATGTTTTCTTCCAATCTAGGTTTTCTCTTTAAGTTTCATATTTGTTCTGTACCTCTTGTTGCAATTAGGATTTATCAGAGTAGAAGTTTGTCTGGAAATAGATTTGGTACTTCTTGTTGCAATTAGGATTTATTTGTATGGAGATGTATCAATTGAAATAATAATTATGAAAAAAGACTTGTTTTTTAGGTTACCCAAGTGATTTTAGGAGAAGTACTCCATGATACTGATGAAATAGTTGGGTTCTCTTGATGGGTTTATGGTGTTAAAGTTGGTTAGGTCAAACAAGAAATGAAATAGGAGAGAGGAGAAATATTATACGGAGAAATGGGTCAATGAATCTAAATGTCGGCTATATTTTTTTTAATGTTTTTTTGATGACTTTTAATGAAGTTTTGTAAGATATTGATTGATGTTTTCATTATAGTATTCCATTTACTTTCGAGGATTTTGTCTGTGAGTTGATTTTAGAAGACTTTTAATATCCATGTGGTGTTTGTCCTTTAACTTCTGAACTGGTCTTACAGCTTGGTGGTGGTCTATGGGATGATGTTCGTGAGAATGATGATAATATAGTTCCTCGTACTGGTATTCAGCTCTGGAGTGTGTTCTCAGATAAAAGTCGTTTCTGTGAGAAGAATGTTGATGGGAAATCTGTTGATGATGATGGTATTCAAGGAAGGGAGGGTAGTGGTTATACTAGTGTAAAAGAAGGTACGGCATCTATGGTTGAAAATAATTCATGGTCTAGTTCGGCTAATGGTGATTGTTTATATTCAGGCGATTCAGGTCTCGTTAAAGAAATTTCTGGTTTACCTAGTAATGATGCTAGGATGTCTGATACCTACTTAAAAAGCAATAAGACGGGTTCAAGTACCAACGAATTTTGCGAAGATGGTACTTTTGGAATTGGAGCTACAGCTTACAACAACTCACAATGGTTTCAGTTAGGTGATATATCTTCAGTAGGCAATAATCTAAATTTTGTTGCTGAAGAAGATGAAGCTAAGGATGGCAATAGTTTTTCAGACTATGGATGGGCTGACATTGGTAATCTTGAGGAAGTTGACAGAATATTTAGGTTAGTTTATCTAAATTTGTTCAGGAGCCGTGAGCCCATGAATGTTATTACTAGGATTAACTTTTCTTTCAATCATCTAAGTTTCCCATGGAAATGTTATTAGCTAGATATTTACCTTGTCTTAAGTGTTGTGATCTTGTTTTTTCAGAAGCTGCGATCCTATTACACTTGGACAAGAGAAGTACTCAAATGAGTTTGGACATTCTTGGTTCTTATCATCTTCACAAGCTAATGATGGTTATGAAGATCATAGAACTGGTGTCAGTTCGTTAATGCCTGACTATGAGAGTACATTAAAGCACTACGAAAGAAGTGCAGAATTTATGTTCAATAATCTTGCTACAACCAATTCCAACGAGCAGAATCTTCTTGATGCTTCTATGATGAATTCTAGTACGCGGAGCGCTGATGGTTTCGACTCTCGGGATCACTGTTATCATGATCTCTTGGATATAGATGTTGAAGAAATGGTGGCATCCGTCTCAAACAAACAAGTAAGTAGGAAACCACAAATTTCATTACAGTAATAGTATTTATTTTTTTGTTGACATTTGACTAATTATTGGGCGAGAGGATCAGTGAATGATCAATGACTAGAGTTTAAAAGGTCCATTTCTGACTCTGCTGCAGGCACGAGGACTTAGTGGTGGTGAAGAGCTCAATATGATTCCCGGTTCTTCAACTAGCAGTGAATATGGTGGGATGGTATGTCACATAAAAGTTACATTGTTTGCATGATCATTGGTTGGTTCACTCCAGTGAAATTGAAAAGGGAAAACGAGTAAAAAGTTTCAAATTTAGTTTCTAATTGTTTTTCGAGACGTTCGTTATTGATTTCACGATAGAATAGGGTGAACCTTGTACTGGTTTGTTTCTAATTCTTGGTTGATTTTTGCAAATTTTAGCTTCGAAATTTCCAGCTCTTCAAATTTAAGATTAGTTGATTTTTCATGTACCTTTGTCCTTTGGGATCTCTATTTGTAGTTGCTGATTCTTATAGCAGTTAATCGTAGGAGTAGAACATTGACGGACCAGTTATCTTAACATCAAATTTATCTGTATTCATATAAGATAGGTTACAGTGTGTTATAGGACACCATGAATATAGACTATGTCTTGTTAATTTGATCTAATTGCTAAGATATCATTCTCTGTACTGTATAGTGTTGAGTGTTCTTGTCAGCTCTTACAAAAATCTCTACTTCAAATTTTACCTCTAATTTATTATCAGATAATCATCTATATGGTAGTGGCCTATAATCCATTCAGTACATGGATTATAGATGCTTAAGTGTGTCATCGTCTTTTTTGACAGATCAATCTGCAATCGAACATGCAACGCCAGTCGGAAGGGCAAAAAGTGGACCAATCTTCTGAGTACTTGAATGATCGCTCTTTACATGGTCCTGCAACGTCAGAAAAACTTGAAGACAGAAAGCTTCCCTCATTTATGTCCTTACCCAAACAGGAGTTTCTTTCACCTACCATATCTCATCATGAAGATTCGGTAGTCAAACTAGCTCAAGCTAAGTTTATTGACCAGCTTCCAGTTAATAAGAAACTGCACCGAAATCATCCAGTAGTTGGAGGTGACAGCAGAGTTCAAGAAAAACCAGGTTCTTCAACTGTACTGAAAAGTGCAGGTGTGTCTACGCTGTCGCATGATGTTTCTTTGGAAGCTTCTAGTCTTCGGCATCTTCAATGTGCCATGAAACAGGTACATGCCTTCAGTAACTCCTTCCCACTATTGAATTATATAATTTTTAGTGAATACCATTAGAGACTAATATGTACATAAGTCAAATTACTTTCTGTAGGAATAAAACACTGCTTTTGTGTATCTGGTGTTAGTTGCAATGTTTGTCAATAGATCGTATATTGGCGTCGAGTTGAATTTAGTTGTGTTCATAGCTGCAACTTGGCTGATTTTAGTCAAAAGGTCTTTGTCCTGGATCTGCAGATTACTTGCTGGAGTTGGGATAGAATGTAACTAAGCATGTAGCGGGCGGAGTGATAAAACAATATAGTAAGATCGTGGGTGCGGCACATGTTAAACATTCTTGTATAGATTGCATTTATAGATAGGTGAGATAATTTTTGTTGGAGGAAGAGTTGGCCCGTAGTTGGCGAGTGTGGTAGTAGTTATTAGAGGGGATTGCATAATGCACACGGGTCAATATACCCATGCACCCGAACTACACATTACGAAGTCGGTTCAGTCTACGAATTGAACCGAACTTATTTGGTTCAACTTTCTTGTTTTCAGTTGGATATTAGAACAAAGCTATGTATAAGAGATAGTTTGTACCGCTTGGCTAAAAGTGCTGAACAAAGACATAATCTTGGATACTTGAACAGTAGCAGCAAAGACAGTATAGATGAAAAGGGACTACTCAAAACTGAAGAAGCGAATGAGTATGATCACTCACATATATTTCTGAAATACTATTTCTTCTGTAGATGATTGACTCTATATGGAGGTCTTTCCCTTTTGGGATTCATAAATATCATATAGTGGTCGTTTGTTCTTCTCTACTTCTCCATACGATTTAGAGTAGGAATTCTTCAATCTGAGTACATTTCAGATAATTCATTCGTCGTATATGCATTAATGCAAATACTTCGTTAACTTGTGCTTTGAAACAGTAATAAAAACAGTAATTTCTGTAGAGTAAAAAAAAAATGATTGTAGAATTCAAATCCTGTATGAGAACAGGTGTATGTATTCACGACTCTTGTTGTCATAGATAACAACTTAACGAACACTATGCATAGTGTCATCCTCTAATGTATAGGTTTTTGTTTCCTGGTGTTGTTTATTGAGTTGTGACATGTTGTTTGAGATTATTCTAGGGTCATTTTTCACAAATGGGAAATTGTAGAAGAATGTGTTACTCAATGCTATTTCACTTTAACTCCCAGAATACTAATATGAACTGTAAGAAATGATTCACCTTGTCCAGTAAGCTTGTGACACCTATGTCGTCCAATGCGGCAGACCACAACTCCAGAAGGCTCGATTTTTCTGGGCCACCCCATCGCTTACTTCGCCGCATTTTTGGGTGGTGAATGGTCGTGTTTGGTCATACGAATAGTATACTCTGTGATATCATATAACCATATGTATCATATTGTGTATATATATATATATATATATACTCCCTCTGTCCCAAAATGAATGACCTACTTTCCTTTTTGGGTTGTCCCATTTTAGAACTTTTCACTCTTTCCTATGATACCCACTACTTTAAATTTAATGACCACTTTATTTAAAGGTAAGTTAAACTTTTCATTGTATTGTGAAAAAATTAATGAGGGTACAATTGGAAAAATCATGTTATTTTTTAAAGAAACTCTAACTAATGATGTTCCCTTAAAAAGTTGGGTTTTCAAAATAGGTCATTCATTTTGGGACGGAGGGAGTATTATATTGTACAACATTGGCTCCTCATGTGGCCAGTTGTAGATTCCTCCGGCCCATTTCTTTTGTTCGCCCATCACAACCTTGCAGACATTCTAGACTTGGCGAGGCCCTGCAGCATGAGTTAATTGGTCCTATAGATTTGAGGCGTACAATTCTAGGTTATTCTACATTCAATCTTGCCTTCCTATTATTTTGTCTAATATATGTTCATCTTTTTGTAGGTCTTTGAGGTTTATTGATTTGGAAGCTGACACAAATCCAATAGATCGCTCTGTTGCAAACTTACTCTTCCAGAGTCAACCGGACCAAGTCACAAGGCCGAGTCACGAGGCTGGGTAAACGGTTCCTATTCCCATGAGGAGCCTTGTAGCATGGTAAACCTTTGATCCTCCATAAATTATGTTATTCCCTTGGGTTTAAAGGAAGCTGCAAAAATCTTCTAAACCGAAGTTTTTTTGGATAAGGATTGCAGATTCAAGGGTCTATTGGGAAATGCCATTTGATGTTAGCAAATCGGAGTGGGGTCGAAGGTGTACATGACTGTCGAATCATCGGTAAGGATCTCTCTCCCTACAACTGCAGTGGATTGACAATCTTTAGATGTTCTTTGTTTTGTTTGAGTACTGATTTAAAACTTAAGAAATACTTTGTTAGTAATAAGTTATTGATCTTAGCTTGATGTGTATTTTGATGTTGTATGTTGTTATGATGAACACAAAATTCCTAGGACATCGAGCGTGGGCTCTTTGTTACTTTATTAGATGTAATATTTTGCTATAAGGTTCTTGTCTGGTTCTCGTAGAGATGTTTCAATTGCAGAATTTACTCTATATTCATCAGTGGTTTACCTTTGATACATAAATAAAACAGGGTTACTCCACTTGCGAAAATCATCAGAAGGCTTTCTTTTTACCTGGGAATCTTGTGTAAGCGTTTTAGACATAGGTATTGTTCGTCTTTTTTATCTAGATCAGGTCTGAAATCTGACTTGAGTTTGTTTTTATCTGACTCGCGATGTCTAGCTTATTGAATAACTGTTTATGGTTGATGTTGGGTCTGTTGGAGTCCAGACGGGTCAAGTCCAAATGATTCAGATGAGAGAGACTCAAATAGTGAGAAGAAAAAACAGCTACCACCTATAATAGAGTTACCAAGTAGATAATGTTAATATAGTTTTTGTTTCTTTGAAGTTTGCAAGTTCTATATTAATTTGTTTTAAGTGTATAGATTTCATATTTAGTTGGGATATAAAGGGTAGATGTCATTGTTTTAATAGAAAATGCTTGGTGTGTAAATGAAGTGATCCTCTATAGTAACGGGACTTTTAGGGGATCTGGAGGCAGAGTATGGCGGGGGAAGAAGGGAGGAAGGAAGAAACAAGATTAAGCAATGTCGGAGAGAGATGATTATGTATAGAAGTAATCAACTAAGACGGAAGCCAGAATCGATTAAACATGAAGATTTGTGGAGCTCTTATGATGGTATGACCCGATATATTTTAACATAATCACCGTCGGCCGTCACTCGTGGCAAAATTGTTGCCCTAATAAAATCATGAGAAAACCTTGATAACTCATCTTGTAGATGCATTATGGTAACTTTTATCTTATAAACTATCTAATTAGTTTTCGATCAGAAACACTATGTTTTATGTATACAAGGAGCAAATACTGTTGTATTTTTGGTATGCATTTCATGTACAAAAATGAAATACAATTGGTGTTTTGGTATATGTTTCACGTATAGTAAAATCATATATAGTAAAATATGAAATAACCTTACTAAGGGTAGTGAGTGAGTTCACTGTCACAAGCATGGTGTTTTGCTTTTCCTGTTGATTTCTAGTGTTCTTTTTCTTCAAAAGATACTAATATTTAACCAGTTCCTTCCGAATATAGATAAATTTTCGCATGTCCGTTCTTAGTGTATAAATGTTACATTGTTCTCTTGGTTTCGTAAGTATTTAACGCCATTTTCCGATGTGGGCATACATATATGTAGTATTTGGCTGATATAATCAACTTCTGTTACTCTTTATTCCAGCTGTTCTTATTTCTCATTTTGCTTGGGTGTTAGCACTTTGAACAATTGTATAGGCAGCAGAAGTTCCTCCTCCGGAGTGTTTTGTGGTGTTTTCGTGTGTCCACTTTGGGCACACAAATGACTTGAATTTAATTTAATGTTCTCAATGAGACGAGTTTCTCAGTGCTCTGTGATGCTTATCTTATTGGTTCGACATATATACATAAGTGGAGACGTGGTAGTGGCAAGAGATCACTCAGTAATTGTCGATAGAACTTCATTATTGATGGGTAAGAAAACCCTGCTCGTGATTCTATGATTACCGTGTGAAGGCACTGAGCCATGAGCCATGTAATGGCACTTGGTAGTGGTACTTGATACGCTAATAACTCACTTTCAACTTGCTTTGGATATTGCACTCTAAATAGCCACTGGTTACATCATTTACTTGGTGGTTTAAAAGGTACCTTGAACTGAATTCGTTCCTTCCGTTTGAAAAAAGGAAGGAGTCCAAAAAAGGAAAGAGTCC
Source organism: Eschscholzia californica (assembly GCF_041429995.1). NCBI lineage: Eukaryota > Viridiplantae > Streptophyta > Magnoliopsida > Ranunculales > Papaveraceae > Eschscholzia > Eschscholzia californica. The sequence goes on from NW_028238198.1 coordinate 44,826,104, forward strand.
GAAGAATTGATCTATCTTTTAGTTGTTGAAATGAAGAGCAAGGGAGTTTTCTGGAAAAAAGCCCCTTATTGGATTTGAATCGATGATTTACGCCTTACCATGGCGTTAATCTACCTGTACCTTATGATAAAGAGGGATCAGGGTGTAGAAGTATACGCTTTAAGCCAACACATATGTACGTCTATTCACAAAGCATGAAGGGTAGTCGATCAGATTCGTGGGTGTTCTTACGGGGAAATACTTATGACACTAGAATTCATGCCTTATCGGGCATGGTATCCTGTTTTTAAATTGGTTTGTTCTGCAACAGCGATTTCAGCGGAACAGATCCAATCACTTGGTTAAAGCCCTGTAGTATGTGTACAGAGAAAGGTTTCTGTTCAAATCCTTTCAGTTCAAGAAATCGTTAGTAGTACAATAAGATCAACAGATAGTTGAAAGAAAATAAACGGTTGAGTGTGGTTTCCTTTTTACCGGCCATTCGCCACCACATACTAAAGTTGTTGAAGAAAGGAGACAAAGAAAAATAAGAAAATGTTCAACGTAGATTAAATTTTGAAAGAGCTATATTTATCATTTAGGTGTGGAAAGGCAATACAAAAGCTGGTGATTTGTTTTATTTAAATGAAAATTGGTTTGGTGATGCAGCTCTTTAGTTTTTTTTTAATTTGCCCTATAGTTCTACTATCACAGTCATGGTCACAATAAATATCCACCACATTAACCACCACCTTTTATTGCAATACTTGTAAGGTCGCAGCACTACTACCACTTTTGTCGCCACAGGCACAAATACCATTTGCCACAACAATGATCATGTGAAATATACTTTTAATGATTTTTATTTTGTTATATTGTCGTTTGGCGATCAAAAATAGAAGTTTTTTTCGCTAGCAATAGAACTAGTTTTGATTTAATGAAATGAATAGAAATTAATAAAAATATATTTAGCAAAACAGTGACTTACAAATATGAAAGAGTGAGTAACACCGTTTACTTGAAAACGAAGATGGTTCAAAATAGTGGCTTACAAATAAAATAGGCCTTTGGTATAGGAAGAGTAATTTTTAGCAAAGGCAGTGCATTAAGTAGGGATCTTTTTAGAATAGGGAGAGATAAACACTATTTTCTAAAATATCCTAACTTTAAATTTTGGTCCCTTTCCTCAAACTATTTTCGACCAAAAGATAGAGAAGAGAGAAAAATCATGTTCGAGCAAAAACCTGTTCGTCGATCAAAGGGAGAGAAGAGAGATAAACACCCTTAAAACCTGTTCAACCAAAAGAGAGGAAAAAAATCCTAAATCTGTTTGTTTCGATTAAAGAGAAAGATGGAAACCTAAACCTTAGATGACTAGCACAACACTCATCTCTATAGAGGGGTTTGAAATTTTTGTTATTGTTTGATTTCTCCATAGATTTAGGATTTTAACACTGATTAAAGTAACTTTTGAAGATTCATAAAAAATATTTCGCTTACCATAAACAAAAATTCATGAAGGAAAATAATGAAAATTTTCATCCAGAACAACTGAAAATTTAAACAAATTTCGCTCAGAGCGGATGAAAAAACATAACAGTTTCGGCCGTCTCGGCCAAAATTTATTGTTTTTTACAATGGACCCGACCGAAATTTGTTGTCTTTTTCAACCATCCCGATTGAAATTTGTTGTCTTTTTCAGTCGACCCAACCGAAAATCTTTTATGAAACAAAAACGCCTAAAACCCTAAAACATTGTTCAACCATAGGGGAGGACAAAAAAATGATTTTTCTTTACATGAGAAATATTATCTTCATTATATAGGTCTTTGTTTAAGTCGATATCTTCGTTTAAGTCGATGCCGTCATTTAAGTCGATAGTTTCGTTTAAGTCAAAGGACTCTTCTTTCTTGATGTAGGTGACATCCTTCTTCATTAATGGTGTCTTCGTTTCTAGACACTCAAGTCGAAGTCAAAACAGACCGATTTTGGGTTGTTCGGTTTTTCGGCCGAACCGAGTCGAACGGTAACCGGTTCGGTCTAAAAATCGATCGGTGCGGTTCGACTTGGTTTGGTTCGGCCAATTGGTTCGGTTTTTGCTCACCCCTAACCTCAACTGGAAGGTTTTTCACCAACTTTTATTTTCTTCCATCCGACCTCTAGATCTTCCAAAAACTCACATCTTCAAGCATACAATTTCTCATCACAATCACCTCAACACCCCTCCTTGTCAACTAGTTTGCATAAGGTTTGGTACTACCGAAAATTTGCACCGACCGTATTGTTTTGTCGTGTCTCTACTCCAAGTACAATAGATATCCTCTTTGTAGCAAATCACCATTGTTGAGCTGGGTAAAGAAAGTTAAAAAATTGGCGAAACATCTCAAGAGGCTACCAAACAAATTTCTATATATGATTTGGTTTTCAAAGTGGAATATAAAATTCAACACATTATTATATGTTTAAAGAATTTAGCGGGCCCTACGCCATCAATCATATCAGTAGTTGAAATTGATCAAAGAAATTGTTTTATTCCTTGATGATTACAAAAGAAATATAAGACTCTATTTATAGAGTTACAATACTACTAGTTTCTAACTTTACTAGTTTCTAATATTTTACTAGTTTCTTAATAGTTTATACTAATATATTTACTAGTTCCTAAATCTTACTAGTTTCTAATATTTGATATTTCCTAATATCTATTATATGTGATATCTTAATATATAGAAAGATATTTCAACACTCCCCCTCAAGTTGGTGCATAGATATCGCACATGCCCAACTTGACTACCATTTTCGAAAATATTCGACTTGAAACTGCTTTGGTAAGAACATCAGCCAACTGATCTTCAGATCGGACCTTTGGTAACTCTACAATGTTGTCTTCCAACTTTTCTTTAATAAAACATCGATCCACCTCAATATGCTTTGTGCGGTCGTGCTGGACTGGATTGTGAGCAATATCACATGCTGCTTTATTGTCACAATATAATTGAATTGGTCTTTCAGAAGGATATCCTAAATCATCCAACAGGAGTCTTAACCATAACGCTTCACATATGCCATCAGCCATTCCTCTAAATTCAGACTCTGCACTTGAACGTGCAACAACATTCTGTTTTTTACTTCTCCATGTAACAAGATTTCCACCAACAAAGGTAAAATATCCTGCAGTTGATCGCCTACCATTTACTTCACCGGCCCAATCTGCATCAGTATATACATCAATAGTTCGACAACTCGAATTTTTAGTAAACAAAATACCTTTTCCAGGAGCCGCCTTCAAATATCTCAAAATGCGTAAAACAGCATTCATGTGTTTTTCACCGGGATTGTGCATAAATTGACTAACAATACTTAACGCATATGCAAGATCTGGTCTCGTGTGCGCCAAGTACATCAACCTTCCAACCAGTCGTTGATATCTTCCTTTATCAACCGGTATCTGATTAGGCTCCACTGACAACTTTAATCCTTCTTCGACAGGTGTATCAATCGGCTCACACGCTGACATACCCACCTCATGTAACAAATCTAAAGTATACTTTCTTTGGGATAAGAAAATTCCATTACTAGATCGAGATACTTCAATTCCAAGAAAGTATTTCAATGGACCAAGGTCTTTCATCTCAAACTCTTTAGATAAGTAATTCTGTAAAGCCTTTCGTTCTTCAGGATCATCCCCAGTAACCACCATGTCATCAACATATACAATAAGTGCTGTGAGTTTTCCTTTATGCCTTTTTGTAAATAAGGTATGGTCAGAATTGCTTTGGTGATAACCGAATTCCTTCATAGCCTTTGTAAACCTTCCAAACCACGCTCTTGGTGATTGTTTTAATCCATACAATGACTTTTTCAATCTACATACCTTCTGGCTATGTATTTGTGGTATCTTGCATCCCGGTGGAAGGTCCATATAGACTTCTTTTAATAGTTCCCCATGCAAAAAAGCATTCTTTACATCAAATTGTTGTAGTGGCCAATCTAAATTTGCTGCTAACGATAACAAGACGCGAACAGTGTTGATTTTTGCAACTGGAGCGAATGTCTCTGTGTAATCGACTCCATAAGTTTGAGTGTAGCCTTTTGCCACTAGTCTCGCTTTGTAACGTTCAATTGTACCATCTGCTTTATACTTCACTGAATAAATCCACCGACATCCCACTGGTTTTTTATCTTCTGGACGATCAACTAGATCCCAAGTGTCATTCTTTTGTAAGGATTTCATCTCCTCATTCATAACTGCTTTCCATTTTGAATCAGATAAGGCTTCCTGTACATTGTTAGGAATATATACAGTAGATAATTGATTTACAAACGACTTATTTGATTCTGACAACCGATGATCTGACACATACTGACTCATAGGATATTTGACTCTACTAGTCAGCTCAGGTTCATATGTCGGTTTAGGAATACCTCTGGTTTCACGCGACGGTAATATTTTCCTAGGTGGTTCGGAAGGTGCTTCAGGAACATCCTCGACAACTGATTGGTTTGGTGTATTACTAACCCTTGGTTCAACGGCTTCAATTGGAGGTGAATCCACAATTTGTTCAACGATTTCATTAACACTTTCTTCCATTACCGATTCAGGTGTTGGTAATTCTGGAATTTCAATTTCAGCTCTACTTATTTCTTCAGGAATCAAATTTACTTCAATATTAGACCCAATTTTGTTATCTTCTACATGATTATCCGTTTCTTCATAATCAAGAGTCAGAACTTCCTGCTTAGTTTTCTCCCCCTGAAGTTCAGACTCAGGTGAAAAATAGTTAGAATCTTCATGAAAGATAACATCCGATGTAACAAACATTCGTTTAGTTGGAGGATGATAACATCTGTACCCTTTCTGATTTGCACCGTACCCTACAAATACACATCTTAATGCCCTTGGAGTTAATTTTGTACGTTGGTGCTCATGAAGATGAACAAATGCTACACACCCAAAGACACGGGGAGGTAAATTTGAAACTGTCGGAGAAGTTGTAGCATCCGATAGAGCTTGAAAAGGAGTCTTAAAATCAATAGTACTAGATGGTACTCTATTAATTAAATAGGTTGCAGCAAGAAGTGCTTCTCCCCAATAAGATAATGGCATATGTGCTTCGATCAACATAGCCCTGATAACTTCTAACAAGTGACGATTCTTTCTTTCAGCGACCCCATTTTGTTGAGGGGTATTTGGGCAAGTAGTTTGATGAACAATACCATGAGAAACCAAATAAGTTTGAAGTTCATGATCCATATACTCTCCTCCGTTGTCACTACGAAGTATCTGAACATTTGTGTTGTACTGAGTACTAAACTGTTTATGAACCTTCTGAAACAATAACTTTACCTCACTTTTAGATTTCATCAAACACACCCAAGTCATCCTAGTACAATCATCAATAAAGGTAACAAACCACCGAGCCCCACCCAAAGTAGGAACCTTAGATGGACCCCAGACATCGGAATGTAAGATCATAAAAGGAGTTGGACTTTTATTTAAATTTAACGGAAACGATGCACGATGACTTTTTGCAAGTGCACAAACATCACATTGAAAACTTGAAACATCGCATTTAATAAATAGCGATGGAAATAACTTCTTAAGGTAACCAAAGGAGGCATGCCCCAGACGGCGATGCCATAACCATATTTCATCTTTATTTTTTATTTCAGAATTGTTCACTACTAATGCCTGACGCAATTTATTAGAGCTTTCAGATACTAAATCCAAGTAATACAACTTTCCTCGCCTAACACCATAACCAATTGTTTGCCTTGTCCGGATGTCCTTAAAGACACAAAATTCAGGCCAAAAGATGACAACACAAAATAGAGTGGTGGTTATTTGAGACACTGATAATAAATTATGATCTAAAGATGGGACAACCAAAACAGAGTCTAAGTTCAATGTGTTCGTTAGAGTTATAGGTCCTTCCCCTACAACAGGGGCTGAGGTGCCATTGGCAGTAGAGACATATTTATGTGAAGATTCGTTTATGGTTGAGACCTGTCTAGAATCAAAAGTCATATGATCTGTAGCACCAGAATCAATTATCCAAGTACTATTCGAAAATTGTGTAGACATATTTAAAGTCTTGCCTACATTACCTGTAGTGGCTATTGTCGATGAAGCTTGCTTAACAGTTGGATCTACAAGGGTCTTCTTAGAGTTTTTTTTTCGATTATGATCCCACCATTCTGGATAGCCTAATAGTTCATAACAATGACTTTTGGTATGACCAATTTTGTTGTAGTGTGTACACTTATAAGTAATTTTGTCAGATTGACCAACAACTTTAGCAAAATTTGAATTTGCCTTATTGAGAGTCATTATTGCGGAAGCATCAGTTGCCCTTCACTTTAGCTAAACCAAAAAACAAGATGAAGATGAAAGGCTCTTCTCTTTCAATCAATATAAATTCCCAAACATAAATTTAAGACTTTTGGCTCTGGTACCAAGTTGAAATTGATCAAAGAAATTGTTTTATTCCTTGATGATTACAAAAGAAATATAAGACTCTATTTATAGAGTTACAATACTACTAGTTTCTAACTTTACTAGTTTCTAATATTTTACTAGTTTCTTAATAGTTTATACTAATATATTTACTAGTTCCTAAATCTTACTAGTTTCTAATATTTGATATTTCCTAATATCTATTATATGTGATATCTTAATATATAGAAAGATATTTCAACATCAGTTTGATCATATGGATATTTCTTCAAACAACATTTGTCATCAAAAGGATCTCCGATGATCACCAAAGCACGGAAGCCAAGATCTTTCAGAAATGGGTTCCTATACTAATAGTGCATAATCATAGGGTAAGCTCACACTAACCCGTAACTGTAATTTTTGAATTTCCCTTGAGAAGTATCTGGAAGGAACTGGAATGTAATATCATACAGACCTCAACAAAAAAAAAAAGGAATTGTAATATCATACAGAATAAAAGGTTCCCTATTGATTCAAACGTTGTACTTATGAGATAGAGGAAGAGGAAAATTTTGGTAGACGAACACCAATTTGGTCTGGTCGTGTACCAAATTCTTTCCCAAATTCGGTTCATACTAAAATAACCAGTTAATTAAGTGAACCTTTCATCATTGACCCAATTTCATACATAATTCGACTCTGCTCCAACGAAATAAAATCTAGCTAAGTCTATAAGTTTCTAAAGTTTAATACGGTGGGTTTGAACCGAATTTGTATATTTATTTTTCGGCCTTACCCGATTAATTAGTTAGTTTGACCCGAGATATCTGCAAAATTTCGGTTATTTATGTCATTATCTAATTATTTCATTTATTTACTTTGTTTTTTCCTGTAGGACTTGGATGTTGGTTTTTATATGTCAATCCATATGTCTTGTGACAATTTGGATTTTGGAGGTTGTAATACCCAAGAGAAGCGGTATGATGTAGGTATGGAAACATCTTCAGATTTTCAATATCCTCAAACCAAAGATAATTGGTATGAAGAAGCTGAGACCATCCCTCAAGGAACCCCTTTAGGTAACTACTTTTTATATGAAACAAAAGCTTGACTGTAGTCCTTATGTAACAAAGCTTTGCTTGCTTTGACTATACTTTCTTAACTTGTGATTTCTTCTATAATAAACATTCGGTTAATGAACGAAATATGCCTTTATCGCTTTATCTGTTCTCTTAATTTATCTATTATGTTCATTACATTGTCTGAAATTTGTTTGTGGTTTCAATCCCTAAACTGGTAATGCCGCTTGGATCGTGAGTACCCCTTAACAGAGAGCTATGCTTCGATCGATAATTGAATTGAAAAACTTAATCTGGTCTTCTCTGAGCTGCAACTTTAGGTAATTGAATTAAGAGTTCTGACTTCGATCGACATTGTCTTGATCTTCTCTCTCCGGTTTGATCGCTTTACTTGTCGCCCCATTTTTGGCCTTAGATTTGTCCTAAACTAGGTTCAAAGGTCTTCCTTGGAATCTTGTAATAGATACTAATTGAGTACGTTTTTCATGATCGGATTTATTACATGTTTGTCATCTCTTGGGTCTAAATAGATCATTATATTTCTCATTCACTTTATTATTGCATCTTTTTCTTCTCCACTGAGAGTTCCTGGCTCTCTAAGGTTTACCAATTTTTTTTTGTGGAGGTGTGGGGAGTTGTTTCAGCCTTTTGGCCTCACGACGTTGAGGATCCCTATTAGGTCAGCATGGTGACCCGGGCTCAACAGAAAATTCACTTTTATCAGTCTAGTCGGGAACGTCTACTAGATTAGTGGGAACTCATCTTCCTTGTTGAAGGATATCTGCTAAAACTTACGCAGAGGCTCTATTCGTCATGTTATTTTGCCGCTGGACGTGTTGGTCACGGTGGCGCCACCGCCATCGCCTTAATTTTACATTTTTTTGCTTGCTAAATCTGCTATTGATCAGCATTTGCCAAAATTTCCAATGAATACAAGCTTTATTTATCAAACGTCGTCGCTTTGTTTCTCGTATCGCTTTCTTTAGTTACGTCTGAACTCAGTCTTTTACTTCTTGAGGCCAACACCATGCCCTGTACTTTGAGGTCTCACTCTGACCCATATTATACACTTTCCTAGCTCTCAAGCTTTGGCATGTGCCTTGGACACTATTTGAAGGCTTTTTTTTTGTGACCTAGAAGGAATTTCAAACTTGATAATACTGAATAACCCATTAATGATAGCTTTGCTTGATAGACCATGATATGATCAAAAATTCTAACTCGATCCCCGTTCAGGACGCTTGGCTTTGCCTAATAACGTGCACAATACCATTCTAAGGTACAATGTTAAAAATTTGTAAAATAAACATAAAAAGAATTATAAATTTATTCCAGAGGAATCCTTAATCTCCAGCTCCTGTCGCCAAAAGTTGTTGGTACACCTCTGAATGATATATAACATTGTTCAAGCCTGCGAAGCAAGGCATTGGGTGTCTGGCTGAGCATTGAATTGGGTGCCTGACTGAGTTGGGCATTAGGTGCCTGGCTGGGTAGGGCATTGGGTGTCTGATTGAGTAGGGCTTCGTGTCTAGCAAAACAAGACTTTGGGTCTGGCAGAGCAATGCCCCGCCCCTGACTGAGCAGGGTTTTAATATTTACCGTTAATTCGTTATTAGTTTGTTAGGGTCCCTTTTCATAAGAACTTCTAGTGCCTGGTAGTTGAAAATGCTTTCGTTCTAAATTAGCATTTCTCGATGTCTGGTTATTACTTCAGTTGTTCCATCGCTTTGGTTAGTAGGTAAACAAACCTCAAAGGAGCTCTTTTCAGACTCTTTATAAAAGCTTTCCTTAGATGCTCTGCATTTCAGGGTCGGAGTAAGATGTACCCTCTAGCGTCTTCTGGAATGAATGTGTCAGAGAACATCACCTTCATAATCTTGTACCACCCTTCCCATTTATGGAAGAGTTTACCTACTAAAGGTGTTTTTCACAAATCTAGAGTTTCTTTAGGTGACTACGGCTCCTACTTCAAACATTCTTTCATTTGTATGAGACGTGTGTAATGTGTTGTCTGACGACTTGTTTTGGTAGGCGAGGTTTCAGAGCTCAACCTGATCTACGACTTCCTCTATGAGGTCCGAGTGTTCTTTGACTACTTCTCCATTCCTCTCTGGATCGAAGTATTTGACTAGGAAAATAGGCCAGCCTCTTTCGATGGGCATGTTGGATTCCACAATGTAGACCCTTTTAAAGGGGGTTCCACAATTGCTCTTCTAGAAGCAGTTCGGTATGTCCATATGACATTTGGAAGTTCATCTACCCAATTTTTACCCTTTCTTCACATATAGTTTTCAAATATTGAGTGAGGGTCCGGTTATCTCCACTTGTCCATTGGTTGCTGGAGAGTTACACTGGCATACACAACTTTTTCTTGGTACTCTGCCAAGATACTTCGTCACTATGAAACTGGGTTCATGGTCCATCAGTGAGATTTGAGACTCCAAGTCTGGTGGAAATATTTTCCAGATGAAAGATAAGATATTCTAGGTTTTGGTTTATATTTGAGCCACAATCTCCAGTCATTTGGTGAAGTAATCTACTCCTGGAGTCCTTGGAACATTCTTAACACAAAAATTAAAACTTCAAGACACCACATTCAAGACCATAAAAATCACATTTTAGGGTTTACCTATAATCGTGTATACTTCTTCTTCCGCTTGATTTACTCTTCATCGAACGAAATTGTCCAAGATAATGACTTCAAATAAACTCTTAAATGCCCCTACGCAAGAGATTGGAGCTTCGGGAAAGATTTGTTTACAAAATTTTTGTTTTCCAAAATCAAGGACTTAACATTGTTCTGTTTTGAGAAAAAAAACTTTTGTTTTCTTTCTTTTACTTGGTCTTCAAATTATAGAGAAATGAAGTGAGAACACTTGTAATTCTTGACTGGAACTTAAGTTCTAGATAGGATATTGGAGCGAAAACTTTGAGAAACTTCGGAGGAGGGTGAAGGAGAGAACAAGATGGCTCCTCTGTTGGTGGGGCACTTCTTAGTCAACAGACATGACGGTGACCTAGCGGTGTTAAAATTGTCGTCAGGTCAAACTAAAGGTGGGGAGTGGTAAGAGGTTTAGTCTTCCTCCTTCAAGGTGAAGGGTTCGAGGCACGCTGACAATTAAAAAAAAGGTGGAGAGTGCTTGTTTTACAAGGAGGCGCCTGTAACCAATATTTGGCATATGGGGGACGCTTACCAAGGGCCCTAATAACAATATTGCGAGGCACCCTTAGAACTTAACTACATATTAGAGAAAGAAAGTCATTCACAGATTTTCCAGAAAAATTTATTCTCTATCATGATTGTTAAAACATTCGTCCGGATCATATCAAGTAATCGTTTAGACACAACATCTGCTGTAAAAAAAACCAGACGACCATACAATTACGGAAAGGATACGACTGAAAGCACATACGTATTAATGGTAGCCAAGGGGTGCTGCAGCCTCCCTCAATTCCTTTCCTTGGAAATGAATATCCTGCAACACCATAACCATACATAAGAATCATGCCAGTATGATGCGAGTCGTAAGGCTCATTTTTCTTATGCCTAGTTAACTTGTTAAGAAGTAACCAACCAATTTAAAAAAAAAACTTACAGATGCAAAATGGTTGACATCACGATGATGAGCTTCATCAGCTCGAATGACAGTGACAACATCCTTCAAAGTTGCAGTCTTGGGTAATCGCCAATAGTCTATAGCAATAGCAGGAGCTGGTATGTTTTTAATTGAACCATTATCGATCTCTTTCAAGAACTCTGTATAAGAATGAATAGCTTCCTCTTCCAAATAACCAACAATCCTATGAGCTACTTTAGGAGTAATCAGATAAAGTGCAAAGAAAGCATTGAAGAAGACTCCTTGTACAGTTAGAACCAGTAGCCTCTCATACCATTTAGGTTGGACGAGTTCAACCATTGTCATTAAATGCATCCTTTCATTCTCAGCTTCTTCAAGTAAAGCTTTAACCCAACCACCACTGTGTTGGAATTTACGTAGTGATCTTAAATGAAGCAACATTCCACCCACCATTCCAGGAACAGCTGCTACTGTTTCTAGCATCATTGCACGACAACCATACCTTTTCTGCATCATATAGTATTACAAATCGTGATCTAGATACAATTAGTCATATGTGGCCATCGAGAAATAGTGAAACAACTATAAACCCAAGTCTTGGTTAGTTTTTTTCTGAATGAGCAGAAAGATGTTTCAAGTTCATATATAATAATCGTAGACTCATAGTCACTAGCAAATGAGAATATAGGACATTAACTTTAGGTACACGGGTTAATAATTGAATGATTGTCTGATCACATCATTATGAAACCTTTGACACTGTTCTATTATCCATTTCAAGCAAAGTAACTAAAGAACCTCTTCTTTCAATTAATAATATCTCGAAGGAACATTTTACCATACATTTTTTTCTTTGTACTTTGCTTTCATGGGTAAGATCATAAGTTCCAGTACTTGGAAGCACCAAACAATCAGAGTCATGAATCAAAGAAAGGGTAAGAGAAATGAATGAGATTAGTAAAACTTACTTTGAAAAAGACATCAGTTGGAATTCGGAGAAGTTTCACAGTCCTATAGGCGAATTTGTCTGAGAACGTCTTAGGTACATGGTGCTTACCCAGATCTATCGACAAATCAGCCTCATATGTCTCCCATGGCTGACAAATAAATAAAACAAAAGTTTATAAGCCAAAGCATAAGCATAGTAACCCGAAAATTAAAGTCATATAACTACAAAGAAGTACCGTGAAGGACTGACATGAAGAACCCAAGTATGAGTAAATAAGAACCCAATAATCTAATTTAAAATTCTCGTCTCTATACTTCGGTTTTAGTAGCTACACTGAAACGACTCCAACATATGAAGTATTTCATTTAAGTAGCGTTTGCTTTTTTTTTCCAAGTCATCTCCAAAATCCAACTCGAGGTCTGATTTTTTTTTTTTTTTGAACAATAGGTCTGAACTGTAGCGAGTCCAATTTCAGTATGTTTGTTTTCGCCTGACGGTTCAAGTGACCGATTTGGGTCCATTTGAGTCAGACTATTCAGATTCAGATACAGACTAGTCAGATTCAGACAATGAAAAATGTGTAGGAGGAGCTAGATCAACATGAGAATTATGTTCTCCTAAAGCTCTGCATTTAGAGATAAAGACAATATCGACTAAGCTAGTGAACTTCTACAATTCGGATCAATCAATTACATATAGCTAGCGATTCAAGTGCCACAGAATACAGATCAAGTAACTCACCAGAATGAAGAAAAAAACCAATCTAATTAGTACAAATGATTAAATAAGTAGAAATCTAATTAGTGCTAATCACTAGGATTAATAAACTTCATCCAGGACCAGATCTGACTTTTCTAAATAAACTAACAGTTATAAAGAAAACTTTCCTAAAATGATCATAATTAAATAATTAAATTAACACGATTTTCTAGATCTAGTTAATCCACGCTTAATCCAAGTTCTCAAAAGAATTCCAAAATGTCAGGAGATCAAAATGCAATTTCGAATTTAAAACCAAATAATTCTCCTTACCATGAAGCAATTCCACGGCCAAACAGTTCCATCTTCTCTAGTAATTTTAGGTCTTGAAACTCCCCAATAACTCGACACAATAACTCCGTCTTTCTTCTCTCCTTCTTCAGAACTCGAATTCTTCTTTTGATCTTTCTCGGCTAAAGCACTTTCAACAGAAGCAGCAGAAGATGAATCAGGAGGAGAAGAACTGAAAGATCTGTTCACTTGAGAAAACCCTAAAAATGGAGAGAAACTAGGTTTTTTCTCTGTTACAGAATCGGAAAAACAAGATGATGAAGATCTAGTAATGGTGGATGAAGAAATTAAACAAGTTCTTGATAATTGTGGATTAAGAAGAGTTTTTCTGATAAGAGATCTTGCTAAGTATGAATTCATTTTTGAAGATCAAAAATTCAAAAGTCAGTGGAAGAATTTGTTGTTTTAGTGAAAAAAATTCAGTTTACAGACTTTCTTTTGATCATTTAGAGAGAGAGAGAGAGAAAGATGATGAATTTCTAGAGAGAGAAACAAATGAAAGGAAATTCACGTGGAATCCGGTTACAATAGGACTCTGTGTCTTATCTACTACTTCGCAATTTGTTATTATTTTATGACTTCTCATGTATGAAACCATTAGATTTAGATTGTATGGACGGTACGAGTTATCGTACGGCTGATAGTACTCAACATCGTTAATTTTCTGTATTGATATACAACAAAATTTACTGAGTCGTGTTATTTTGCACATATTTTGGCTGTTAAGCCCTTAGTTTTAATTAATATTACTAATTAGTGCTACTTGTTCCCCAAGTAACGTGGAATGGATGCCTCTAAAGGCCCTTGTCCGTTTCCTCTTAGCCTATCCCTCTAGAGGCACTTTATGTGGTACGGGTGGCACTGGATATCTCGATTACCCGGAACTGAACCGGAACCGGAACGGTATATGCTAGTTCTGGATCCTCAGTTTCATATTCGATAGAAATTTAATACCCGACGGGTATTACCCGATTGGAATCGATAAGATTTCAATACTAATTGGGTAATAACCGACGGGTACCCGATTGGAATCGATAAAATTTCTCACTTATACATAACATTCTTAATTGATATCAAAATGTACTTATAATAAATTTTACGATAACATAAAGTATATAATAATAAGATTTGTTGTAAGCTTTAATAACTTGTTCATGTATCTCATATAGACCGCGAAAACCGAGAGATCGGTGAAACCCGAACCATAAAAAAATCAGGCCAAAAAACTCCAGTCTATAATGGTCGGTCCTTTTCGAGATGAATTGGTCTTTATGTAACACCCAGATCTTCGAGTCATGGAATCATACGAGTTATAGCGCCGAACAGAGATAGTGGTTTGTTTTAATATTGGGTTTCGAACATTTGATTGGTTGAGCTTAAGCATTCGTCAGATAGATCTCGAAAAATTATGGATTTTGACTGGTCATATCTGATATTTGGACGTCATTTGGACTTCAATAGATAGTTACTAGCATTTACCGTTATCGTTGAGCGTCAACCTTTGATCCAGTTTGAAGATTTTTTTAGTGATGGAAAGTAAACAATTTATGGTGTTATAAATATTAATATTCTATTATTTGTATTAAATAGGTATTGATATTATATTGGGTTTCAAAAGTAAAAAAAGAAAGGTTTAAAGTTTGGTTGCACGGGTTACACGTGGAGTGGGTGATTTTTATAATCAAAATTCAATGAAACTTGTTCTAGGTACTCCTATTCAACTCATTTTACATCTCTAGCGGTTCAGAATTTTCTATTTCGTCGAAATTTGGTGGTTTATTTGATAGTTATATCGAATACTGTATAGTTGGGTCTAAGTTCTTTTGGATTATAATTTGAAGTGGTTATTCTTTACTTTCTTCGAATGATTTATGTTCGGGAACATGTTTAGGATATTATGGACTATTTCGGGGTGTCTATTTATAGACTGGATGCTGCCGAGTTATTTTACTGCTCGATTTTCATATTTGGACTAGTTTTGAGAATAAATTGAAATATAGAGGATTACCTGAACTTTGTCATATTTTACATGAATGGATAGTTTGAGTTATAGATTCATGTTATGGGGTTTATTATATGATTTGCCAACTTATGAAGACTCTGAAATGTAAAATAGAGTTTATGAGAAGTTGGTTGGTTTGTATGCATTTCGGGTATTCGGTAGAATGTTGCAATAAACTGCATAGTGTCAATAGGACATATTTAGTCTAGTTTCATTCATTTTATGCATTCTTGCGTTGCAAGAGATCTCTTGACAGTTATGTAGCTGTCAAATGACTAGTTTGTCTTTTTATATTTTAGTAGGACTAATATACTGCAATAGTGAGCTCGAGGAGAGGTGTAGTTTAGTCAGAAGCACTATTACAGGCGCAAGAAGAGGTAGGATCCTATTAATCTTACTTGGAGCACGGGTATTCCTCGTTTTACCATTATATATATTTAGTTATTTTTCTTTTTATCTTTCTCTAGTTTGAATTGTGATATGGATGTACGTGGTGTGCTCTATGTTATGGGTGTTTATCTTTACGAAAAAATTTAGTTTTTCTGAAAAATAATCACGTGGTGGTGGATCGCTTGAGCTTCGTGTATAACATGGTGACAAAATTGCCTGGACCGTGTTACGTGGATGAGCCATATATTCATGTTAAGTGTTAAACTCGGTGCGTGGCCAACCGTTTGGTAACGACCATTCCAGTTTGCCCAGAATGGAGTCCAAGAGAGATTGAAAGTTGGGGTAAACTGGAATGGTCGGAGGTAGGATGAGATAGTTGTTTGTTTGTTTAATGTGTTACTTTGCGAGGTAGCGTCAGATCTGCTTAATGACCTACCTTGCGAGGTAGCGTCTGATCTGGTCGGAGGTAGGACGCTTCTCAAGGCGAGATAGTTGTATCGCCGTGGGAATATGACTCTGCTACACGGCGATATTCTTGTAGTCGTCTGGGTAAGTCATGACATATTCTGGGCATATCATTGTTTGAGTGAGATTTATTATTCGATGCGTATTGAGATCACAAGCTAGCCCGATGGGCGATGATGACGAAGGGAGAGTTACGGAAACTCTTACCGATTATTACGTGGATCCATATGTACACTGTAGTAGTCAAACGTTCGAATAGTAGGTGACTCCGACTGAGGGCGTATTAAGTCGTGATCTTGGTAAGCTAGAAGAATTATCTTGCTATATTGTTTTGTTTTGTGTGCATATTGATATCTCTGTGTATATACATATCACTTATAACTATTGATATATCAAACTGTTGATGTGTGCGGTGCGTGTAGGTTGTCTAGGTATCCTACTGAGCTAACCTTCGGGTTATCTCATCTCTATTTGTTTTTGTTCAGTTGCAGGTGCTGGTGACCCGGAGTGACATAGTTTACTTCGTTGACTCACATTATGTAAGCTCGATATAATTTCTATTATATTTTTCAACTTACGATTTTTTCACACGTTAATATTATATATGTATCATTAATCTAGAATAGTTAAGATCGTTTTCTCACTTGTTGTGCTTGTACACATGTAAATAGTATGCACACTGTCACTTTGAATTTATTGTTATTGATATGTTGAAGTTTATGAATACATGTATGCAGGTTTTTTATGTTTGATAGGTCCAATTTATAGAGGAGACTCTGTCAAATTCAGTCTCTTCTTTGAATCGTTCATATACATCATGAACTTAAGTTGTTTTTCTCTTTATAAAAATTATTTTGGGTTACACGTTTTCGGAACATATTTTTAAAAGGTTTAAACTATATTTGATTTTCCGCTGCGTTTGTTCTTGATTTTTAATCCGAGATGAGAGTTTTGACTTGAGTTTATATTTGAAACTGGTTAGAGTGACTATTAGACCAAGTTTCTTTTATAAACTGTCTGGCAAACCGTAATTCAGAACACGGGGCGTCACAGTTTAGGTTCGGTTCAGTTTTTTTTTTTTTTTTTTTTTTCTGACAAACCCGTGGACCCCGAACCAGACCGTATCAAATGCTATATATATTATCCATACAGTTAATGGTAAATATTTAATGGATAATTAAGTTTTATATCTTATCATGTAATTGTTTTTGTTCCCATTCTTGTTTTGATACGCTATCGCATGAAAGAAAAATCAACGAAATTGTACTTATTGTTGGATTATATTCATTTGATCTGTTGCACACGATGTTAGCCTCAATATAATCTTTTGATTGTTCATATTTGGTTAAATAAAATTCAAATTAGGTTTAAATTGAAAAACCAGACCGAAAGACCGGTTAAATGGGTGGTCTATGTTATTCTGTACGGATTTTTGGTCGAGTTTTTTTACATATAAAAATCAGACCGTTATAATAGGTATCCGTTCAAATATGTAAACAAAACTTGTCCATCCGGACCAATTTCACCCCAAAAGAGAACCGAGAAATACCCAATGGGCACTCGCACTTTTTATAGGTTCCAGTTCTGGATCCTTAAATTATAGAACCGGGACTGGAACTGCTAGGATCCAGAACTGTAATTTTTAATAGGTTCCGGTTCTGGGTAGTGAGATACCCGAACCGAGATCAATCCGTTAACACACCTACTATGTGGATTTCGGGCGACAGTTGCATTTCTTAGTACTAGTTTTCGTCTTCTTTTGAGGGTGGTTATATTTGTTTTGCAAATTAATCCTGCCTGGAGACGTAAATGGTACTATTCACTTCTTTTATATCGTAGCTCTATCTTTGGTTTTACCACCTCTCCTCGAAGCGGACTTACTAATTATAACCAAAGACATGTGATTTCTTTTAATTTTCTTTGCCCATTCAACGGTCTCTTGAGATTTAAATACTTTCAGTTTGAAAAAAATTCACCAACATCAATGTTTATTATGTCTTCATTTGATCACATATCTTGGCAGTCTTGTTCATTGTGATAGGGAAATTCATTACGAGGCATTCAAAGTTGACCTCAGCTTCGCCATATACACAATCTCCAATTGTAGGACCTCCAAAATTTCAAGATGGTTATATTCTTTCGGCTGCATCACGCCACCTTTCTTGGGTATCGAGACCTCAAACTCAAGAGTTAGAAGCCATTTAGGTTGAAAATTGAGGAAAAAGAATAACAACTAAGTCCTCTTAGGGAAAAAGAGAATGGATTAGGTTCTTATCAGTGTCTGATGTCATTTATAAATGCATGCATGTGTCAGTTTCTCCCGAACCTTTGTGAAGACAATTAGTAAGGGCCTATCGAATTTCAAGTCCAGAAACATAGTTAATCGTGGGATGCTGAAATCGGAGCGACAGGGATTCCCTCATGAAATTTAGCATGCACCATCGATTTCAACTTCTCAAAAATAAGTTTGTTAGTGGATTTAATTCGGTAAGGTCTTATTGATTTCTTCGGGGATGATGAACAATTCGGTGTTGTGAGGTCGTTTCTAAAACTCACAGTAATGGGCAACTTTTGTGATTCCGGTGAGATAAAGAGAGACGCTTAAGCATTTGAGATTTTAGGAGATTTAGGGTTTTCAGTTTTGGAGAGAGAAAAAGTCAACATGGGTGAAGAAACCTTAAAGTGGATTTTTATACCCGCAAAAAAATGAAGCTCTTATAACCAAGCTTGGCAAAAAATAATAGACCAGGTTAAGGGATTTACGCGAGGCCTTTTAAACAAAAATAAGGGCATATGAAACTTTTTTTTTTTGTTAAGAGGGCATATGAAACTTCCCTCTTGGATTTGTTTTCGGTTGGAAGTCCTCCAATATAAATGGCAAAATAAACGTTTGAGTCATATGGTGGGGCCAAATGGGAATCAACCAATAAGGGTGTGTCTATAGGCACACCCCAAAAGGTGACCCCGTTCTTCCTCCTCTTATTTTTTCCTCTGTTTCATCTTTTTTCTCTCTCTTCACTCCTCTTCAAGCAAGGTCACTTTCAGTGGTGAATCACTTTATCCACTGGTGAATCTCTTCAATCATATGCTATCTTCTTCCATATAAACCCCATTAGCTACCAAAGGAATAAAAGTTCTACCATCTGGATAATTTCTGCCTAACCTAATCTCAAAATCATAATTTTCCAAAAGACGATCATCATCTAATCTCAAGTTCTGCGAAGACCCTAGATCAGAATTTAGAAAATCATTACAAGTACCTTTAGAACTACATATACTTGTTGTACACATAAATGAATTAGCACTACTCTATCAAACTCTGATTTACCATGTGATGAGACCTTAAGTTTCTTCTCAAGCTGACCAGTCTCAGGCCCAAAACATTGCTTCGAACTGAGTTAATCCCGAAACCTATCAGATTGGATAATCTGACTCCCTTCAGACTGACACAGTCCGAAGTAATGCTCCGGACTTTAGACTCTTCCGGAACTCCTATACGTATCGTGAGTCAATAGAGATTGACTCTCAAGGGAGGTCACACAACCCAATCAATAATAATAAGTAGATTGATTGTTGAAGGAACCTCCAATCTATGACCCTTTTTCATCGTGGGATGTAGTTTGCACGAACAGCAAATCCAATCCATCATCTTTAGACGTAGAGCCTGTGCTCTGAATCAAACGGTCAGAGATCTTGTAGGTGAGACAGGAAACCAATAAGGATCCACCTCACTCATAATTTAGAACGTTCGTTACACGTGCACTTCATCTCACGACTACTCAAAACGAGATTAATAAAAGAGCTATGATACTACCCATCTCTTCTTACTAAGTTCAGGTCAATATTAACCAAATACAATAATGTAGTTCAGCTTGGTTGTATCATTTTTCCATTAAAACAATAAGATAAAATCCACTACCCAAGTTTACCAAGTCAACATACCTAATGATGTAATTTTATTTCCACCCATAACCTCAATGATCAAGAAAATCACATTGGAGATTCATTGGGTGTTATAGCACTGATTGGATATATTAGGCACATGGAGGCTCTATCACTGACTTTGTGATTATATTAAGCAAAAGGGGGGGGGGGGGGGTTCTGTCGTCACCTTTAATTATTGCTTTTGCTTCTGTTTCAGGCAAAATTCAAGATCTTGTATGTGTAATTGGAGCAAAGTAAACGACGTCTTTAGAATTTCCCTAAGCAAAATAGAAGATAACATTCGTTTATCGAATGATATATTTGGTTTAGTATGAAATATGATTAAAAGAGGTTATTTTTCTATAAATTATTCGATTAACGTTTTTCACACAATAGAAATTACAAAGGCGGCTCGCCCTCTAGATTTGGAATCGGCACAAAATGCCATCCCCTAGACATCTTGTTGTACCCGACATTATTTCACAAGGCCACCGTTTTGGGGAAAGCATTAAAGTTTCCGGGGAAGATGGTGGAAAACAAAAAAAATTAAACCAAACACCCCTTTAATGTCGCCGGAAAAAGTCGCCGGGCGGATGTTGCCGGCGACTTCACCATCTTCTCTTCTCTTTCTCTCTCTCAGCTCTTTCTCACTCTTCTCCCTCTCTTCTCTATTTCTTTTCTCTTTCTTCTTTTTCTTCTCTTTATCTCTCTTTCTTCTCAATGTCTCTGGCGAAGGGGAGGAACCCCTTCGCCGGAGCTCGTCTGGTTTGAACAAACCAGACGAGATCTGGTTTGTTCTTCAAACCAGACGGGATCTGGTTTGTTCTTCAAACCAGACCTTCGGCGAAGGGGTTCCTCCCCTTCGCCGGAGATGGAGAGGAGAATAAAAAAAAAAAAAAAATTGTCGCCGGAGATGATGGAGTCGTCGGAGATGGTGGAGTCGCCGGAGAAAAGAAGAAGAAACTGAAAAAAATTTGGTTGTTTGGGAAAAATAAAAAAATCAATATTCTTTTTTGTTTCCACCCAAAACTTCACACCCCTGAAACTATATAGCTTTCCCCAAAGCTCTGGCCTTTTACAATGCAATTTTTAGTTACCCTTTTCGTTTCGTCTTATATGCAAGTGGCCGTGATTGGGGTGTAAATAAAATAAACTAGAAAACAGTAGTATCAACTCCCAAGTGGGTAGTAAGTAAATTTTGGTAAATGAGCAGGGTATTTTAGTCATATTAAAAAATATAAGTAAACGACTATTCCTCATTCTGACCATGACCTCTCTCTCTCTAGATTTCCCGGAAAATTCCACAACCGCGGCTGCTCCTTTTCAGGTAGGTATCAACTCTTTCTTTTCCGAATTCGAAACTTCAATGAGTTTTCCTCTTTTATCTATTTCTTGATCTTATCAGATACTTGATTCTGTGAATCGATCCTTTTTCATCTCCCTGTCAGTTTCATTCAAAGGACATAGTAGAATTTTCCTTCTTGTCTTTTTAAATTTGATTATGTGAATTTCCCGGTTAGGTTTTTGAAATCGAGCTGTAAGAATATTTAGGAGAATCAAGCTGTTTATGGCGGAGAGTAGACGTTACCTATTTGGGAATCAATTAGGTGAGATAATTTTCTTCAATTTGAAGGATGCAATTTCTTATCTTATTGTTGAATTTTTATTTATTTATTTAAGTTTGAATGAAGTTCAACTTATAGTGAATTATGGGTATAACTTTGTTTAGGTTATCAAATTTATCTCTATTAAATCTAGATGCAGTGTGAGAGGCATTAACACAAAAAAAAGGAAATGGAATGAGAAAGTGGGTCTTAGTGGAAAAGTCAGCTATTTGAGCACAGTTGTTGTACTACAAGAGGAATCAATCAGATTTCCCTACTAATTACTTTTCAAAAGAAAAAGTCACTAGCTCCTAGATTTTGATATTGTTGTAGCAAACTTGAACTAATCTCATGTGTTGTGTTTTCAAATTAGGCCTAATTTGGCCTATGAGTCATGATCTAGCTGGATCGTATGTGTTCTTTCATTGATCCGTAACATTAGCGATGATATCTTTAATAACAAGGCAATTGAAAATGCAGAAGTTGATGGTTTCCGCTAATGATGGGTTATATAAATTGTCATGCAAAGATAGTTTTATGTGCTTTCGATGCAGGCTCATATGATGGATATCTTCTGAGATTCTATAAAAAAAAGTTTACCTTGGTTTGGGTGTGCAGATATTAAGCAGATACTCTTAGAAGCACAAACTCGATGGTTGCGTCCAGCTGAAATTTGTGAAATTCTTCGAAATTATCAAAACTTTCGCATTTCTTCAGAGCCTCATAATAAGCCACCTAGTAGGTTCTTTATTCTCTTATCACCAGGATCTTTAATTAGTTGTGGTTTGTTTTAATTTAGTTCTATTCTAGTAGATAATGACTCGTGCTCCTGTGGACTAGCACCTATTTTTCATTTTTATGTTGCTAGTGAACTTCCCAAATATTTTAAACAAGTTTACAATAAGGATAGGTCATCAGACCTCATTGGTAGTTGATTCTTGAGAATTAGGGGCAAGAAAAGTACATTTAGTAATAAGGAGCTTTTGAGCTATATAAATGAACAGAACATGTGCAGGAATAAAGACATACTTCCCGTTCTTTAGTAGCAAACCCTTTTAAATACGTGAACATTAGTTAAGTTGTCAATCAAGCACGTAACCATGCACTTCAAAGCTCCAAGTAACGATAATTTGGTAGAAGAAATACATTCAGTTTAAACAAAAACTTATCTACAATAGTTTTCAATAAATAAGGAGAAGCATATTCAACTTAGGAAAGGGTTAAATTCTTAATTTAATAGCGCATTGTAGAAAGTGTCTGGAAATAATGGTTAAGACTTTTAGGGGTAAAGAAAATCAAAAAGAAATTTAGGAGAAGCTTAAAGCCTCTCCATCAATAGAATATATGGCATGCCTCCTCATTCTATTTGGCTGGGGATAGTTGATACAGTTTATTAATTGTTGGGTTTTGTACTTTTGTTATTTTCCTGGAAGCTCCATGTTCCCACCACGAGGAAATTCATAGTTCATTTAAAATTTACATTTGTTTGATTTAGGTGGTTCAATTTTCTTGTATGATCGAAAGGTTTTGAGATACTTCAGAAAGGATGGGCACAATTGGAGGAAGAAAAGAGATGGAAAAACGGTGAAGGAAGCTCATGAGAGGTTAAAGGTTAGAGCTATACTGATGGTTCTTTTTATTCCGATTTTACATAACTTTAATTGCTTATCTTTCCTTACGCACAAATGTTCATAAACTCAAAAGGTGATTATAAGTCTATATTTAGCTGACGATTAATGCTTTTGATTTTATTTCCTTGGTTTGATGTAATGTTTTGTGTTGAAATATTTGCAATGCCACACTTGTTCGAGTTGGTTGCTGCATAGAGTTGAGTTAGTAGTCACTAGTTCGTAATTTGTTTGCATTCTTGGGTTCCTTGTAATAACCTTACATGATGGGATACTAGCTTTATTTATGTGGAACTTACTCTGTTCCAAATTACATGTACTAAATTGTAATGTGCTTACTCTCTTTAGGCGGGAAGCGTTGACGTGTTACATTGCTACTATGCTCATGGAGAAGAGAACCAAAAATTTCAGAGGCGCACTTACTGGATGCTCGAAGAGTGAGTATGCAAATCTTACATATTAATGTCTTTGCATATGCATAGCTTTCCTTTTTTTATTATTCTTTATGATGGTTTATTTCATTAATTAAATATAGTTACTTTTGACTTCAAAATCATTCCTTTCTGGTTTGTGAGGTAATGAGAGGATAAGATAATATGATATGATTATATGAATGGAGTCCGTTTCTAAATGTCTCTTTATTAATATACTACAATAGTATAACTGGAGAAGACCTTCGACTATCTATTACGTAAACGTGATCTATGATTGATTGAACAGTCGTGAGACCCGTGAATCAACCTCATGAATATGTTCACTCTATAGAAAATAACTACTTCTCTTATCGGTATATAAAGAAATAACAAAATTTGGTTTTGATAACATCGGTAAAGGTGATTTGTAATTTTTTGACCTTTATTCATGACTTCCGAGTCGTATTCTAACTGGTGAAGGTACTATTTTTAATGTATGAACTGTTGCTGTTCACAGTGGAAGATATTAACTAATAATTATTGCTCGAAAACATGAAATAAATCATATAAAAAGTATTGTATATGTAATAATAACTGGTTGGAGGTCTAGGTCTCGGCAAGTGAAATCTCGGCTGGATGGGGGGTCACTATTTGCTTAATCAAATCGAGAAGAAAAGCTTCTTTGAAGCGTAGGATAAACCAGTGGTGTGAGAAGGAAAGAAAAATAAAGATAAACACTATTCATTTTGTGTATCTCTTGATTTGAGAAGACGAAATTTTATTGTATACATTTCACAATGGCTTTACCAGTATTTATAGCTTCGCATGAGATAACATTACAGGAGAACTTTTTTCATTAATTCTATAGGGTGGCAGACCAATATTATCTTCTAGTTGAACTTGATATTTATGATAAAGAGTCCATTTTATCTCCAAGTTGCACATCAAGTTCTTTCCTGTCCAAACTAAGAATAAAGATAACATAACAAAAGACAAACTCTATTTTTATGGTTGCGTATCCGCCTCATAAGATAATCATATAACAACTGCCCTAAATTCACCCAAGACTGACCCATATAGCCACCCACCGAGGTCAGACAGCCAGGCCATATGGCTATTCTGGGCTTCGATATTCCTACATCACCTAGATAAATCAATCTGTATGTGTCAAGGAAGATTTTTTTTAAAAAGCTTGAAACATGATTTGTTCCTGACATTTGTAACTTCTCAATTATGATTATGATTAAAATGGTATTACTCAGTTCTGCTATGTTTTTTATTTGTTTTCTTTTTTCCTCTTTGTTATTTTACCTTTTATATTTTGTTTTTTTCCCTTGGTCAAACATCCATCGTGTTCATGATGAACTAATGCCGTTGATTATGTTTATGCTGATGTTTTTCCTTTTGTTACACTCCTGAGAAACAACTCATAAGTGTGATCATATGTCGTGCACTCATGCTCATGTTGAGCCCAATGTTAGTCATTAATCCACCATTTCTAGATGGAAAAGAAAATTAATAATGGTCATTTCAATGGCTGTGCACCTGCACTATAGTCTTACTTAAGACTTAGTTCTTCCATCATGACCATGTTCGATGTTCTTCTATTTCTGCCTTGGCTGTTCATGGAAGACAAACCAGACTTCTCATGCTCGATGGAAGTTGTTTTTCTCCATTCTTAGCAGCTAAGATAGCATTTTAGCAGAATAGGCCAATGCTCCAAAATTTTAGATCTTTTTGGTAGCTACTAATCTACTATGCAGTTTGGTTCATGTTCAAAATGCCAAGATATTATGAGTTTCTTTTTTGTTTCATATAGCCATAAAGGACTTGTCTTTGCATGGTGTCCAATTTTGTTCTTATCAAGTTGTTTGTTTTCTCAGGGACTACTTGCACATCGTTCTTGTCCACTATCTTGAAGTGCAGGTTTCTTCTTCTTCTTTTTTTTCTTCGTTTGAGCCCAAAAGAAATGGGCTAAATTCTTAAAGATGAATAACTTTACTATTGTTTTGGAGGAAATGTTGAGAACTTCGTTTTTTTTTTCTTTTACTTGTGCCGTGGTGTCAGCCTGGAGGCCTTCTGATTTCTTTGCCGGCACTTTCTCTCTTCTCTTTTCCTGTGGGTGCTTGCTTCTTTGACAGCACCTCAGTTTCTTCCGCGATTTTGGGAGTTTATTGTATCTTTAGCGTTCACGTGACTACGTGAGCCGAGAGCGTTAGAGCTAGTGAAAAAAAATAAACCCAATTGGACTGGTAACGATGGTCACGTCACATGACCAACCCTTTTCACCTTCATGTGAGCCGAAGGTGAAAAGGGAAGCTCTATGGGTCAGAACTTTGACAAAGCCAAAGCTTTTATCCCACAATGCTAGAAAAGGAAAGAAAGGGTAGGGTGTCTGTGGTTTATACAAGCCCCAAGCCCAGTCTTAACTTGTGGCTTGTGCTAATTCAGCGTTAAGTTAATGAGCTAGCCCATTTGGGCTGCACCTTAAGGCGAGCTTGTTATGAGCTGTGCCTTAGGGCGCGCCAATTTGGGTTTTGTCTATAGACATTCTCATTTGGAGCATTTGTCAAATTGTGTCCCGAGCCCTGAGCCACCCGCTACCCAATAGACCTAGCTGACTTGGCGGACTTGGGTAGATAATGGGCACTAAGGATTGCAGAATTGTCCCCATCCCGCCAAGTCCGCCCGATAACCCTGATGGACACATAGATCTAGTTCCCGACCGGCCTGAACCAATGAATGAGTGAGCCAGTGGTCACCTGGCCAGACCAAATGGAGTGAGCCTGTGGTCACCCGACACGGTCCGATTCGCACCCTAGTTATTGCTACTATATTCATCCAAAAATGGTTTTCAGAATTACTGTTGTTAATAAGATATGTTATATCTGAAAGATGCAAATGCCAAAGAGTGATTGACCTGTTAACTGTTTCACTAAAATTAGTATCTGTACCATGGATAAAGTGTCCTTTCTTTTTAGAATCTGGTTATACTGATACTACGGTAACTTTTTGTTCTTCAGAGTAACCGAGCAGGCTCTGGCCGCTCTAGAGATGTTGAAGAAGTTCCAACCAGTTCCCAAAATAGCAGTCCTGTGTCCTCTAGCGTTCTTGCAACTTACAGCCAACTGCATTCACAAACCACAGATACTGTAAGCCTCAACAGTGCACAGGCATCAGACTATGAAGATGCTGAATCTGGTAAATTTTGCTTTGGATGTCTACTGTAATGTATCACTTCTTTAATTGAAAAGTCGTTCTTATCTCGATAATTATTGTGAGGATGATGAATAATTTGGAATCATCATTGATTGGCCTACACAATTGATCTACTTCGCGTTCACTTATAAATCTATGACAACATTCAATGTGCAGATAATCATCAAGCAAGCTCTGCATATCATTATTTTCTTGAGTCACAGCAACATGAAGATAGGCCTTCGATGAGCTTGATGGAATCTGGCCTCCTGACTTCATTACTTTTGTCCGGTTCAAGTGGCCAACGTGAGCAACGTTTTCAGAAATCTGCTATCTCTTTTTAAATATTTGTAACATATTCTGTTTGATTTTCTTTCAGATGGGTTTCAAGGAAAACAACCAGCAATACCTGGATTGGACATTGCCTCGTTTGATCAACAAAATGGAGGTAGAGATAGAAATAGTGTTGGGTTTGGTTTAGATTTTGAACCCCAGAAGCAGCTTGACTCAATTTCCTGGGAAAATGTTCTTGAGAGTTGGCAGAGTGAATCCTGTATACCCACATTTTCTTCCATCATGCATCCTGCGAATATGGGGATTACCTCAAAACAAGAAAATATTTTGCTCGAGCAACTCTTAGCGAATGAGCTCAACAACAAGTCAGGGGTTGGGGATGGATCCAACCCCCAAGAAAAATGGCAGGTATTGATTACAATCTGTTGATCTTAATGTGCAACTAACATGCCTGAACCCTGAACCTTAATACTAGAAATATGAAGTGTTCCTTATTGAACATCTACCACTCTAGTTCTTTAACACGTTCAGTTTTGATATCTCTACTGTAATTTTTAAGTGAACTGATGCATAATATTGCTTGACAACTTGATGATATGAGCAGGTTATCTCGGACGATTCTTCAGAAATATATAAATGGACGATTGACCAGATGTCACATTTAAATTCAACCTATGATCTGACTGCTACGTTTGACAAGCAAAGGGATCAGTATATGAATTTACATAATAAGTCTGATCCTATGTTTACATACTCCGAACAACCAAATGGACATCTTGTACAAAATGACCCTCAGTTACATCTTTCAGATGAAGAACTTGGAGGCATTTTGAAATCAGATCTAGAGGACAATCTGAATAGAGGCGAAAATTTGAAGTACTCTTCTACTGATAAGCATCCATTGCTTGATAACTTAAAAACAGATGAATTGAAGAAAGTAGACAGCTTCACCCGTTGGATGAGTGATGAACTTGGAGGAGTAGAGGAAACAAACGCGCAGTCCAGTTCTGCACTTTACTGGGATACTGTTCAAAATGAAAATGCAGTAGACGGCTCCAGCTTGGCCCCTCAAGTGCAACTGGATTCCTACTTGTTGAACGCCTCTCTCTCGAAAGAACAGCTTTTCAGTATTATTGATTTCTCCCCGAACTGGGCATATACCGATTCGGAAACAAAGGTAGTTGCATAATTGATCATAGTTATGTCTTATTCTAGATTTACGCGAATTTTCTCTGTTCTACATATCCCTTTTCATAGTACAGTGTTAATAACCACTGAAAAACGATTATTTAATAACGAAGTATATGATGTTATTACTTATAAATCATTGTAAATGTATTTCAGGTTCTGATCATGGGAAAATTCTTAAGGAGTCAACAAGATGTAATGAAATTTAAATGGTCATGTATGTTTGGGGAAGTGGAGGTTCCACTAGAAGTTTTAGGTGATGGTGTTCTTAGCTGCCATGCTCCACTATGTAGAAGTGGTAGGGTCCCTTTTTACGTAACATGCTCCAACAGGTTGGCTTGTAGTGAAGTGAGAGAATTTGAATTCAGGGTAAAAACTCGAGATTTTGACATAACAGATCTTAGTAGTAGCAGCACAAATGATATCCTTCTTCATGTACGGCTTGGGGAGTTACTATCTCTAGGAACCGGGGGACATCCAAAGTCTCTTTCAAATATTATCGGCGATAATTCTAATATGAGCAGTAAAATCAGCTCTTTAATGAAAGAAGATGCTGATGAATGGCTCCAAATGCTAAAGCTCTTTACAAAGGAGTTTTCTCCCGGTGAAGTAAAGGATCAGTTGCTCCAAAAAATGCTAAAAGAGAAGTTACATGAGTGGCTTCTAGTCAAAGTAGCTGAAGATGGTAAAGGTCCTTGCGTATTCGACAAAGAGGGACAAGGTGTGCTACATTTAACAGCTGCTCTTGGTTATGATTGGGCCATTTCACCAATAATAGCGTCTGGTGTTAGTATCAATTTCCGTGATGTGAATGGGTGGACTGCACTTCACTGGGCTGCATCTTGTGGCAGGTAGGTTCAAATTATTTGACTGATGCATATATGAAGCGTTGGATATGTGAGTGGATAAATGCCAATGTTGACGTAATTCTTGTCTTAGGTGGTTTTTGTTTCTTATTGCCTGAATCTGGCGCGTGTAAGTCTGACTTGTCCTAGTCTGACTTGTCCTAGTCTGACTTGTTCTAGTCTGACTTGTCCTAGTCTGACTTGTCCTAGTCTGAACTCAGGAGCATAATAGTCATGCGAGAAATATTTAAGATAATGGGTTCTTAATCGAAAATTATTCTATATTTGACTGAAATGGACCCTAAGTGGAGCAAGCCATTCAGACAAGTCAGACACTCGAGTCGGATAAAAAACAAATAATGTGAATCTAACGCGAGTCAGCTTTTAGTGTTCTATTTTCATACAATTTATTTCTTACTTCTATCAACCATTGTCACGTTATGCACAAAAGGCGTAACCTAATGGTCCTAATACAATTGTCTGCAATCTCAAAAGATGTAATACATTGTCTCACTGCTAACTGATGTTGGGAGTATCAGTCACTGGTATCCAAGTATCAACCATGGGGAAAAAGTTACTACAGAGAAGTATCTATTTTACAAAGCTTTCTTTTCACAATCAGGTGCCTTTTACCATGTAAAGTTTCAGATTTATTTCATAGTTTTCAGTATCTGGTGCATTTTGTCCATTTCAGGGAGCGCACGGTTGCTGCCCTTGTTTCTCTCGGTGCAGCTACTGGAGCATTAACTGATCCATCTTCCACATTTCCATCTGGAAGAACACCAGCTGATCTGGCTTCTAGCAACGGACACAAAGGCATTGCTGGTTACCTAGCAGAAACTTCCTTGACTTCGCAGCTCTCGACGCTTGCTTTAAAGGATGCAAATGATTGTGACCTTCCAGAAACTTCCACATCGAAAGCGATACAAACAGCTTCCGAACGATTCATCACACCTGATGTGCCTGATGCATCATTAAATTATTCACTCACAGCTGTCCGTAATGCTATTCAAGCTGCTGGCAGAATTCACCAAGTATATAGAGTACAGTCTTTCCAGAGAAAGAAATTAATCGAATATGGTAATGATAAAATTGGAATGTCAAATGAACGTGCGCTTTCACTAATATCTGTCAAGACGTCTAAGTTTGGACAACACGACGAGCCTGTACATACTGCTGCTATAAGGATACAGAACAAGTTTCGTGGTTGGAAGGGAAGAAAAGAATTTCTGTTGACCCGACAGCGAATTGTTACAATTCAGGTGCTTTTCTATTCACAAAAGGTTTTGGAGTTCGAATGTTCTAGTATGGTTGTTTTATTTTTAACTACCATTAGTCTATCACGAGTTATTGTTCTACTGTCAAAAGCGTATAATTTGTTAGAATTCGAATGTTTTCTTTCTACCTTATTGTTTTCCTCACTTCCACGGATAAACTCATGATTTCCAACAACTTCAATAATGAAAAGGCCCATGTAAGGGGTCACCAGGTAAGGAAACAATACAAGAAGATCGTTTGGTCAGTTGGGATTGTGGAGAAAGCAATTTTGCGCTGGAGGCGGAAAGGGAGTGGATTTCGTAAATTTCGTAATGCAGCACTTATTCAGGGGTTGGAAACACAAACTCAGCTTTCAAAACAGGATGATTATGACTTCCTGAAAATAGGCAGAAAACAAGCAGAGGAAAGGTCCCAGATTGCACTTGCAAGGGTGAAATCTATGGTTCAATATCCAGAAGCAAGAGATCAATATCGTAGGCTGCGGAATGTTGAGTCAGAGCTTCGGGAAGCCAAGGTAATTTATCTTTTCAAATGTATCTAGTACTCTAATTTGTAGTGGGCCGACAAAATAAAGCATAAATATATAAGATAAGTACAGTATTGTTTTTCTTTTTCTAAGTCAGATATGAAATCTGACTCGAGGTGTGAAGAACTGTTTTAGGTTAATTTGAGTCAGGGGACTCAGATTCTAACGAGTCAGATCCGGACAAAGGATAAACACACCACCTGAAGTTGTTGTATACTTAAATGTTTTCACAAATTTTCTGAAAATCTAACAGCACGCAGAAATAACAAGAATACTCTCGTACATAAAATTCGCAAATTCTAGTATTCGAGAAACACAATACCCACACATAGATACAACATGAATACTTGCAATGAATAATAGGTTTGGTTCACCGAACATTGGAAACCGCTAACACCACACGTTGCTGGAGCTCTTGTAGTCCGTACTAGCCCACTATGGTTCTTTGTAGGAGGCTTAATTAGGGCATCTTTTTCGGGTCTATATCAAATTGATCTGGGCGGACTAACCATCGGAGTGGCTCCAATAACCAGCCTCCCTATAAAGCATTTGTTCTTAAACCCTTGCAGGCCAATAAAAGCCAGAGATATTTAGAAGGCCTACATAATTACTGCATAATTTTCCCTTATCTCGTTCTATAGTTTGTACATTTCCAGTTTTTGGCAAGTATTTCTGAACGAGTATTACCGTTCCATCTCGACTGTTTAATATGCTATGGCTATTCTACAAGTTCTACTTTCAACAAATTTTCTTGCAGGACATGGAAGATAGAAGTTTATACGGTTCAATAGAAGTAGTTGATTATGGCGATGAAATGATCGATCTTGATGCACTGTTGGACGACGACGCTTTCATGTCTGCATTATAAATGATTCATGTAAGAGTTGATTTGGTATTTCTTTTGTACATGATTTTGGGTAGTTACTGTGTGTTGTGTGTAATTAGATATTTAGTAAGTTAAGATCATGTCTGTCCATAATTTGTAATGAACCCATCTAATTAAAAGGGTTTGTAAGTTAACAGATAGAAATAGATTTAAATTTGATTGGGGTTTATGTTTGTAAAACTCAAAATTACAACCTTAAATCTGAACCACGTAACATTAAATAATAAATATCATAATGTTTTACTTACAATGCCATTGTATTATCTTAATATCTTCCTCTTTGCATGCATTGTTTTGTTACTTGTCACACACTCACACCTTGTCATGGCCCAACCACAGGCAGTTATCGATATTGTCTTCGCTTTCGCCTCCTAAGGTCAAGCCTGTCAACAACTACAATCTCTTGTTCATGGCGCTATATGAGTCCACCAAATAAACTTCGATACCTACCAAGTTTGAGTAATTTTAGTCGGGCTCTGCACGATCCTCTAAGCAATGTGGGCCTATCACATTGAATTGATTTTGTTCTTTAGTTTAAGAAACTCTTCATTTTCTTTGGTGCTTGTCGACAATGAATTTTGAGTTAGGGTTGCTTATTAGTGGAAGCCAAGTTGTGGATCAGTATACACTCTACCGACCTCGGGTCGGAGACTACTAATCGTGTTGGATAGTCTTGATTGTATAATGGATCGATTGGTAGTCCCTTGACGAACTCAGGGATGCCAAATTCACTTGGAGTAGTCGATTTGGAAGACAATATTTTTAAAGAAAATGAGATGTGCAGCTGGAGAAGTTTAAACACAAAACACCTTAAACAATCTCTATCTATCTAATAAGGGGAGGGGTCGAGGGTATATTTTTTGGATTATATTTTCTTCACGGCTAACATTACACCTTCCAAACTTATCTCTAAACATTGAGATTATACCTGTTGAACTTATCTTCAATGACTAGGATTACACCTCCCAAACTATTTCTACAGGTTGAAATTGCGCATTTGATAGAACTGTCGGTGTCCAATATGGACGGGTTATACATCGTGTCTGTGTATACAGGGCCGGTCCTGAGATTTCGGAGGCCCGAAGCGAGTTTA
The DNA here is from genome assembly GCF_041429995.1 of Eschscholzia californica. Classification (NCBI taxonomy): domain Eukaryota; kingdom Viridiplantae; phylum Streptophyta; class Magnoliopsida; order Ranunculales; family Papaveraceae; genus Eschscholzia; species Eschscholzia californica. Next base: position 44,858,912 of record NW_028238198.1, read on the forward strand.
TAAGAATGTGGCCCATATACGTTTCACAGTTTTTTTTTCCTATATCAGAACATTCTACATTTTTCTTACACCCAATGTGGGGGTTAAGCATAAAACTTTTGTTCATAACTATGTATTTATGTTCGGACGATCTGACCGAGTGACTCGAAAATTAAGTCAGATTGGGAGAAAGTACTAGTCGGTCTTTAGTTGAATTCTCGATTAAGTGGTTCCACGAGCAAGTGAGCAACTCAGTGAGTTTGGTGACGTTAATAACTTGGTTGGTTTCATTTTTCCTTAAAAAAAAAAAATCAAAAGTTATAAAATAAAAGAACTAAAAAGTGATGATTCTTAAAGAAGATGAAGTGAGAGAGCAAAAGTTTTCGACCTTCTTTTTTCTTTCATTTTAGTGATCTGATGGTGATAATGTTTCATGGGGTAAGATGATGGTGGCGGTGGGTGGGGGGGGGGTGGGGGGTGGGGGGGGGGGGGCGGTTTGGGGGGGGGGGGGGGGGGTGGGGGGGGGGGGGGGGGTGATGGTGGTAAGGCAGGTTTGATGGTGGTGTAGAAAAGGACAAAACTTTAGCCTCAAAACTATTAAAACTTTAAAAGAAAGTTAAAATTTTGATCTAAATGAAGTCGATAGTATTTGCGTTACTTAGATAAGTAAAAGATTTATATATTTTTTGTTGCCAAATAACGCCTAAGTTGTACCAACTAAAATGAAGTAAGAAAAGATATAATGTAAATAAAAAGGTGCATTAGGTGGAGGTTGAACCTAGGTTGGTTGTCTCCTTACCAAAATCATTAACCAACTAAGCTAGAATAGACTAAGTGTTCCAAGCATGTCATCAAGGTACAAACAAATTAGCACCAAATAATAGCCACATGAATCCTTATGTAAAAGAGTCAAAACATCTCCAATGTAACAATAATAATTTAGAAATTCTCCTAATTATTCTTAATTTATTAAGCTTGTTATAAGATGATAAACTCTTCTAATTATACACTAATTTTATCCTTGCAAAATTTTGCAAGAAGGATTCTCTTAAAATTGATTGATCTTCTTTGCTCACCATAGCTAGAAAGAATAGAAACACAATGAGCAATAAAAGACTCGAATAATATAGCGTTCAAATTTTGTATCGGTACAAAAATAAAATAAATTGGTCTCCCCAATATAATAAGAGTGTAAAGCGAAAAAAAATTTATATAACATCCCAAAAGGAAGATGCTAAAACTTTATTCTTCCACCTTCTAGGTCATACGTTCAAGGTACACTGACAACACAAAAAAAATGCTAACAGTTTACTTGATAGAAAGAATACGATTTCAATTGGTAAGCAATAATAAGATATTAGATCAATATAGTGTTAAAATTTTGTATCTGTATAAAATAAAATAAATTGCTCTCTACATAATAATACAAGTCTAAGGCGAAAGCAGTATAATTCCTTCAGACTTGATTGATGAATAGATGTTATCATCACCATCCTTATCATCGTTATTACCACTATCTTCAGCATCACCATCATCATTAATAACATCATCATAAGACTCATCGTCATCATCCTCATGGCAAATATTGTGTTTTTCATGCATTAAATAAAGGCATAGAGAGTCATAAGCCAGAGAATTACTCTTGTTGAGATCGTCAATTATTTTTAGGTCTTTTTTATATACTTCAGGAAGTAAGTGTGGTGGGACTTCTTCCTCTTCACGCTCCCATTTTTCGACATCAAGATTATATTCGTTACAATCTACACCAGCCATAGCTAAAGCTTCAAGTGATATCATCTGTATGTATCTCTCTGAAATTAAGTTTGGTTTAATTTTTTGAATTTTGACAAGGTAGAGTGATATAAACTAACTTGAGGGAGATATTGAATGATTAAGAAGCTAGCTAGGTGATCAGATACATATATATATAGTTACTATATATTTGAGCTAGGTTGAAGAGAGAGTATTAAGGGTAAAACGAATTGTATACGAAAAAGGATATTCACGGATTTCATTCAAACTTAAAAAATGATTCATATAAACTTATTTAACTCGTGATATCTTCGTTCAAACAAGACTCCCTCTCTCTCTCTCTCTCTGGTCTAGACCCAATGGAACTCTGATTTTTTTTTTTTCCTAAACTCAGTTTAACTTGGATTACAAGGAAACCTGAAATCATTGAAATTTCAAATACTTATAGGTCCAGAAGAGGACACCAATTTTCTAAGGTTAATTCAAATTTGGTCCCTTAATTTATGACCAACAGGAGAATTTGGACCCTTTATTTGTCCAACATTCTAATTTGACTCCTCTAACAGAAACTTCTAATTTGACTCAAATACCGTATTTTTGTTAGTTTTCGTTTTTCAATTCTAACAGTCGCCGTCGAACTAGGCCATCCGAGAGAGAAAATAGGGCTCTGCATAACCGTTTTTATCCTTAGTGAGAGAAACCAAGATCTTCCCTAGAGAAATTTCGAGATCTTTATATTCTGGTGGAGGGTTTCCTTCTCTGGAGTTTTTTTTTTATAGTATGTATTCTCTTTTAATCTAAGAGGGATCGGTGAACAAAATGGGAATGTACAACTTATCAAGGAAGAAGAAGAAGAAGAAAACAACACGACGGGAGATGACAAGAAGTTTCTATCAATGGAGGAAGGAAGATTACCACATAAACAACAAGAAGATAAAGTTATGGAATTAACTCAACCTTAATCTTTGAAATCAAATGTCAATGTCTCTGGTGACGTTCATAATTCTTCTCCGGTGACATTTATTTATCTAATTGGTTCATCTTCCCTACATATATTTTGGTATAATAAAGTTTTCGACCTTTAGGGTCTTCTCATTCTTGATCTTTAGGATCCTCTTACTTTCTGACCTTTATGGTATTTTCATTAAGTTATTGTAATGTTGTACTCCTTTCCCTTCATGGTGTAATTTTACTTTTGTAAGTTCTGTGACGTAATTTACTTCTATAAATCTCATGTTATACTCAAAGGAGTCAAAACTCTCAAAACCATGTAATATTCAGGATCGATTTCCTACGTATGGATGTAATTTTTGGTTTATTTAAAAAAAAAAAAAATTCTAACAATCACTGTCAACACTTGGTTGCCCAAGTGGTTGATAGTGTTGACATTATAAACTACAAAATCCTGGAGGCAGGGGCGGGGAGAGGTGGTGGCATAGGTGCGACGACATTAGGCCTCCCTCAAACGACAAGAAGAATCGAAGGATTCAGGGCTCTCAAATAACTAATGTTGGTATAAATGTCTGAAAGACTAAATTATAACACGATGTAATTGTAGCTTGGTTGGTAAATGCATTTTTCTACAAACTAGAGGTCAGGAATTCACTTCTAGTCTAGTAACAATTTATAAAGTTCTAAATTCAATAATAATAATTATTATTATTATCCTCGTATTTTTAAATAATGATTCTTTGTTGTACTTATGTAGAACTAGAATTTGATTTATGTTCTACAAAGAAAGTAAGTCCGAAAGTTCTTTGAAACACCAAATACATAGTTAGTTACTACATTCAGTCACATTCATCTAAAATATAACGGAAAAACATGATTTTTCAAATTGCACCCTCATTAACTTTTTACCATATCATGAAAAAGTTCAACATACTTTTAAATAAAGTTGTCATTAAATTTATAATAATTGGTACTATTTGAAAGAGGGAAACATCCTATTCTTTATTTTTAGAAATGGGACAATCCAAAAAAGAAATTAGGTCATTCAATTTTGGACAGAGGGAGTAATAAATTTGTCGGGTTTTAGGCATCTTTCATGTTGTTGTGCTTATTACATCTTCATGATGTATCAATGCCTTGTAACGACTAAGGTAGATTGCAGTCGCGATTTCTTCCAAATTTTTTTTTTGATCGACACCTTTTCCGACCAACAAAGGTCGGTCTGCCGTTTCCGGAGACCTTCAAATATTTTTTGGGTTATTTTCCAAATAGCTCCCAACTTTGTGACTAGCTTCCTGCCTAGCCCCCTACTTTATCAAAAATACCCAGATGACCCCCTTTTTCAGATTCCGTTATAACACCGTTAATTAGTCATCATCACTCCCTCCTCCATCTCATTTCCTCTTTCTGCCACCTCATCTTCTCGCCACCTCATCATCTTCACCGGCGGAGGTTGTTGGCTGATAAGCCTAAAAAAGGTCTATTCCCGCAAGTATACGGGGTCAAGTTATAGTAAGTTAGTAAATTCGTGAATCGTCCCAAGGAATAGGTAGGTAACTTCGGATATTGAATGCGGGTTTAACCCAATAATCAAGATGTCAATAGCTAACTTAGACTAAAACACCCACCCCACTCATAGATTTGATGTTTGATTTGCAAGAAATAAGAAAATAAATAAAACTAACTAAACTATTTAAGTGAGAGATAAGAGGATATCTAAGGTTATAAAATCCACCGCATAATTTCACTTTATAAAACAAGCACTTAATTACTTAAATCTCTTTTGTATTTACTCGGGATCCAATATAATGAACTATTTGGATTCCGGATGATGTTCTAGATAAAACAATTTTATAATTACTAATTATAATTGTCTTCCTTATAGAGATTCGGATCGCTTAACTATTATTCATCATCTAAAAAGCATACTCCATCTAACAACTTAACGAAAGTATGAAATATCTAATTATGAGGCATGAGTAATGGAAAGAAAATCCAATCCATATAGATAAACAATCAATAGACATTAAAGCACATCAAGGGATTTTAATTAATCAAGAACAAGTGTTACAAAGATCCAAAATGGGTTTCATTCACAACTTTAGATTGCTAAGTTAACTATACATGAAATCTAGAGTAACATTCATTGACATTGTAAAATAAATGAAAATACTAAGAAATTAATGGAAAGAAATCACCAAGAATGTTCAAAATCCATATTCCCATGTATCTCCATTTTATCCAAGATTTGCTCCAATTGTGCTCAAGAATTTTACTCAAAGAATTCCAAGTAATAGCTATTTATTGCCACCCAAATAAGAAAAAGAAGGAAAAGGAAGAAATTAGATGTAGAAAGAAGAGATGAAAGGGAATAAAGATGATAGAAGAATATGGAAGGAAGAAGGAGAAGACTATTAATGGAAGAAAGAATAGTGGTAGAGAAGAAGTAGTAGTAGTATTAGAGAAAGATGGAAAAAGAATGAAAACAACATCCGTCGGATCAGGAGAATGCAGGATCTGGACGGTCGGGAAGTGGACACGCGTCCGGGACTACCCTAATACGCAGCTTCGGGTAACACGGAAACAGATTAATGACGGGACGGTCAGCAGCCGCACGATCTCGTAAGCGCGGAAGGAAACGGTCAAGATTAGAACGTACGAGCGGGACCACGGAGGCAAGTTGCGACGCGCTAAATCATGCGTATACCGCGCTACGCGCAACACGGAAATTGGATACACCAACCTCCACAGCGCGCCACGTTTCTTCTTGTATACCGCGCGCCAGAACCATGCCCGATGGTGTCCCACTAGTCAACATCCTTTGACTCAACTTTGACCTTGATTTATTCCTTCGTCCGGACTCCGATTTGACTTCCGTTTTCTTCTACGGACTCGTCTCGTCCTCTACTTTTCAACCACGCACTGACCTTGGCCAAATTACCAGAATGTATTTGACTCCAAATGACCAAAATACCCTTCATGCATTTTTTCCTCGTTTTTAACCACCTAACTCTGCAAAAGACACCTAATCTAGAAAACCAATCATTTTATTATAGTAAAGACCCGAAACCGACTAACTTGGCTAAATTAAACGACTTAGATGGGACATTTTCATGACCCATCATCAGCCGACGATCTTCAAACATAAAAAAAATAATAAAATATTTCCTCTCTCCTCTCTAATTCTTTTTTTTCTAAAAATCTCTCCTCTCTCTCTGTAGATATGGTGAACCATCATCATCACCATTATCATCCTTATTACCACTATCTTCATAATAATAAGAGTCTAAGGCGAAAGCAAAACAAAAATAAAATAAATTGCTCGCTACGTAGTAATAAGAGTCTAAGGCGAAAGCAGTATAATTCCTTCAGACTTGATTGATGGATAGATGTTATCATCATCGCCATTATCATCCTTATTACCACTATCTTCACCAGTATCATCTTTATTACTGCTATCTAAATCAAGTTATCAAAAACTTGATAGGCCTAAAAAAGGTCTATTCCCCCAGTGTAGGGATCAAGTTATAGTAAAGTTTGTAAGTCGGGAAATCGTTCCAAGGGACAAGTAATTTTATTTAAATCTTAAATGAACACCACCTTTAATAATTTTGATTTAGTTTTGAAAATAATAAAACAACGACAAACTAAATAGGAAAGGGGTAAGATGAGAAAGAAAAATCTAGGATTTAGAATCCACCATATTAGTTCATTTTTTAACACATATAATTAATCAACTAAGCCTCTTTCTTTATAACTCAAAATTTAATATAATGAACTATATAAATTTCGGGAGTTATTCTTGATAAAAGCATTTCATATTCATGTATTTAAAGACATTAAAGCACAATCAAAAGGTTTAATTAATCAAATCACATATCTTAAAAAGATCCATAATAGGTTTCATCATAAACCCTAAATATAAGATTAGCTATTCATTGGATTTAGAGAAATATTCATTAAACTACAATTAAATGGAATTACAAATGGAAAATGGAAAGAGATCAAGATCCATAGCTCCATGTGCCTCCATGTTGATGTTCAATATTAGCTCCAAATGTGTTCAATAATATTACACCAAAGATTCCAAATAGTAGCTTTTTTAGAAGATGATAGAAGAGAAATTTAGAAGAGAAATAGATTTAGAGAAGAAGTTATGAAGAAATTAGAAGTTTTGATGAAGAAATTAGAAGTAGAAAGAAATTAGAAAGAAGAGATGAAGGTGGTAGAGAAAGTAGAAGAAGATGGGGTTTGAGGGTTAGAACTAGAAGAAGAGGGAAAGTATGAGATTAGAAGAATAGGTAAGAGGAGGTTGAGAGGGTTTTCAAGTCTAGAGAGAAATGAGAGAGGTAGAGATTTGTTTATAGATGAGTTGATGGTTAGGGTTTTAGGAGTTAATTGGGAGAAAATGGGAGAAAGAGGGTTAAAATAGGAAGTTAGGGTTGCTTTCTACTCAAGAAATAGATAAGCATTGGCTAAGGAATCAACTAGTACAATTGGGGGCAAATGTGGAATTTTTGGTAGGAGTTGTAGTGAAAAGATGGCCACTTGTCAATTAGTTATAGGCTGAAAATTAAGGAAGGGCAAAAGGAGGGGTTAAAAGCTAATTTCGCTGCTTAAAAGTGGAAAAGAAGGGACCACGCGGGCATTTGGGATGGAACTTTAATGTTCAGCGGGTATAACAAAGACTGATGCTCCACGCTTCTGAACGTGCCACGTCGTCTTGTTGTGTCCCACCAGCCAGAATGGTGACCGAAAGTATCCCACCTGTCAACAACCTTTGACTCCAACTTTGACTTTGCCTAGTTTGCTCATCCGGACTCCGAATTGACGTCCGTTTTCTCCTAAGGGCCCGTCTCGGACTCTACTTTCTACCCATGCACTTTACCTTGACCAAATTACCAGAATGTCCTTGACTCCAAATGACCAAAATACCCTTCATTCATCTTTTTCTCATTTTTTAACCGTTTTCATACGTAACTTTGCAAAAGACACCTAATCAAGAAAACCAATCGGCCTTTTATTATAATAAAGACTCGAAACGAACTAACTCGGCTAAATCAAACGACTCAGATGAGACATTTTCATGACCCATTAACCCTCATCATCAATATCAAATTGAAAATTACTCTCCCTCTCTCTAACTCTGTAATGAAGAAGAAACTTGAAAAAAATAAAGTAACTACTAACCTATTCTTCACCCAACAATGCTTGAACTCGATTTCTCCTTGTAGGAATTATCAATATCACCTCTTTTTGAACTCGATTTCTCTTTTTCTCTGTGTCTGAAATCCTCTCAAATACGAAAGGGAAAGAGAGAGACCAGTTCAAACTCGATTTGGAAATTAGGCAGAAGGTTATTATAACGACCTGAAAAACAAAAGGCCGTTACAAATGTAAGATATTATAACGGAATCCACTCAGTTATACAACAATGTTTTGGGTCTGCGAGATGTGGGGCCATTAAAACATTTTTGTAACGGTCGTATTTTAGACAAGCCGTTATGATAACCCAAATATAGGCGCCAACGTTGGTGCGAACTTATTTGGATTTTTTATCACGGCTTCGCAATAGAGAAGCCGTTATAAATAAGAAATTATTTGTAACGGCTAGAAGAAAGCCGTTATAAATGGCCGTTACAAAAAGGATCTATTTTTATAGTGAATCTTACCCCTCTCAGCCCTAACTCGGAATGATTTTACCCTTTCAATGATTGGTAGTTGAGTTTACTCGCTTAGATTTACTATTTTTATCAAAAATATAATCTCGTGTTTCTTGTGTGGAAATGAAATGTGATTACGATAAACAAAACTCCTTTAATGTGATCCCTAACAATTTTTTACCTCATATTATTATTTGATCTGGTCATGAATAAGATTAACGTTTTGTCCGTCGATTATTTAATTTATAATTCCAGATCTTTTTCTTGTTAGGAACTGACTGACAATTAAAAAAGAAATGGAATGTGCAATTATTAACAAAGATTTTTGATGAAGTTTCTGTGAGAGCTATTACTCAAATTTCGGTGAACAAAAAATAGGGGATGTGTTGGAAATAAAATGGACAAGAGAAGAAGGAGATGGCTAAAACTCTTTACTACTTGAAATTTTCTTTCTCACTTCTTGCTTGAAACAAATTACAAGTTTGGGTATTTTTAGATCCCCAAGTTAATTCTAAATTAATTCTAACTAAATGCAAAAGACTTTTGACTTTCTAAATACCATAACATAAGTAAGTACTAATACAATAATAGTATGACTTAGATATTTTAATTTAGTGCCTAATAAAAACATAAAACTTCTCTTGTTTCATCTTCCGCCGTTATTTTCAACTAAAAGCAATTGATTCCAATTTAATTTGGTTTAATTTTCATCAATGTCTCTCATAAACCAAATTTTCTTCTAATTCTTGTACTTGCATATTTCTCTTCAAAGCTTCTCCACTTAAAGGCTTTGTGAACACATCTGCCAATTGATCATTCGTCATGCAATACTTGACCGAAAAATTTTATGATTAACAAGCTCCCGTAGAAAATGATATTTGATACGAGTATGCTTTGTTCTTCCATGAAGTACTGGATCTTTAGTGACAGCAATAGTTGAACCATTATCACAAAACAATGTTGTTGGAATAATTTGTTCACGCTTTAGACTTTCCAAAAGACCTCGTAACCAAAGAATTTGACATCCCGACAAAGCAACAACTATTGGGTTGTAGATAGAGAAACAACATATTGTTTCTTTGAACACCATGAAATTGGTCGGCTACCAAGACTAAAAACATAACATGAAGTGCTTACACTATCATCCAAACTGCCCAGTGAGTAGAATATGCTTTTTCCATAAATCTACCAACAAAATTTACCGCGAACATAATATCTGGTCTTGTAGCAGTCAAATACATCAAATTTCAAACTAAACTTCGGAATATGGTGGAATCAACAATTTTCCTTCTTCCTCTTTGCTTAACTTTAAACCTGTAACACACGGACTTGAAACTAGATTTGCATCTTCCATTCTGAATTTTATTAATATTTGTTTTGCGTACCTTTCTTGTAAAATAAAAATTCCTTTCTCAGATTGATGAACTTCCATACCAAGAAAGTGATGTATTTTCCCCAAATCTGTCATCTCAAACTCATTTATCTTAGACAATTTAAAAACATCTTCAAGCTATTTCCAGTAAAAATTTGATCATCAACATAAAGACTTGCAATGATGAAATTTTGTGAACTCTCTTGATATAGAGAGTGTGCTCATATGGGCATTTTTTAAATCTATTTTTTTTCAAAGTAAGAATCAATTCGATGATACCAAGCTCTTGGTGACTGCTTCAACCCACAAAAAGCCTTTTTTAACTTGTCTGCTTTCTCTTCCTCTCTATTCTTTATAAAACCAAGATTTTGTTCAACATAAATCACGCCATTCGAAAATGCCGATTTAAATCCATTTGAAAAATGCTCCAATTATCCTGAGCTGCAAGAGATATAAGCAGACGACCCGTATCAAGTCTAGAGACAGGAGAAAATAACTCAGTATAATCTGCTCCTTCTTTTTGTTTATAACCTTTTGCTATAAGGCTAGTCTTGTACTTGTTGATAGAGCCATCTGGATTAATCTTTGTTTTATAGACCCATTTCACACCAATTAAATTCTTTTTTGGAGGCAAATCAGTAAGCTCCCATGTTTCATTTATTTCAATTGATTTTATTTCTTCATCCATGGCTATTTGCCACTTTTCTTCTTTAGATGCATCATCATAGGAAATTGGATCTTCACCTGCAAAGAAAGCAAAAAATATAGCATTATCTGGATCAATAGGATTAGTTGAATCATAAATTTCCCTCAAACTTCTGGTCTTCCTTGGTAGTGTACTTGAAAATGAATCATCATTTGATTGAATATCGAAAGATGAATGGATTTGACTATCATTTTCATCTTCAATTATAGACCAATTAGGACCCTCACTTTTTGATTCAAATGTACCACTTTCATCAAATCAAACATCTCGACTAATCACTATTTTGTTTATATCCGGATTGTGCAATTTATAGGCTTTGCTCCTATCACTATAGCCTAAAAATACATCTTTCGGATTTATCATCCAACTTTTTTCTTAGTTCATCTGGAATGTGTGCATAAGCAACACAGCCAAAAGTTCTCAAATGACCCACATTCGGCTTAACACCATCCCTTGCTTCATGAGGTGTGCAATTTTTCAAGCTTTTAGTAGGAGACATGTTAATCAAATAAACTGCACAAGCAATTCTCAAATGACCCACATTCGCCTCACCTTTGTATGCAATTTGAATAATCTCTAATGCTTGCTTTGAAATTTCAGCTCTAGCAATTCTTTCATACACCGACTTCTCAATTGCTTGGTAAATATGGAACAGTGCTTTGCTATATTTTTTATTTTTTTTGTTTTCATTCAACACGTTTTTTTGGATTATCGTTAGAGCTGCTTCATTCTCTGGAATAGTGAGACCTTCCGCAACAAAACTCCATAAGTCCACCGATTTAAGCAACACTTTTAAATTGTTGCTCAAATAATCATAATCCTCTCCATTGAAAGGAGGAATTAGTATAACCATGTTGTTACTACTACTTGCCATCTCTCACACAACTTTTCTCACAATTTTTTCTCCCAATTTTTTCGAACCTGGCTCGGATACCACTTTGTTGGAATAAAAATGGACAAGAGAAAGAGATGGCTAAAACTCTTTACTACTTGAAACTTTCTATCTCACTTCTTGCTAGAAACAAATTACAAGTTTGGATATTTATAGATGCCCAAGTTAATTCTAAATTACTTCTAACTACATGCAAAAGACTCTTGACTTTCGAAATACCATAACATAAATAACTACTAATATAATAATACTATGAGTTACATATTTGAATTTAGTGCATAATAAAAACATAAAACTTCTCTTGTTTCATCTTCCACCATTATCTTCAACTAAAAGCAATTGATTCCAATTTAATTTGGTTTAATTTTGATTAGGATGATTAACTTCCAAAATCACTTTATACTTCTATAGCAAAGGAGAAACCGTCTTCATCTTCTTCTATCACCAAGCTGTCGTTTGGTATTACTAGTTGGGGAAAGTGTTGTTTTAGCAACATTGTGTACAGCAAAAGATGGGGTATATATTTTGCAGGTGTTGTTCCTCTGGTTATCAATCGATAAGTCAATTTCTCTCTGTCTTGGTTTGATTTAGACAGAGATTCCTTTCTCTAACTTACAGAGAGATAGACTATTAGAGAATGATGATTTATCAATATTCCTTCTTTCGGATTAACCGAGATAGACGAGAGTAATGGAGTCGAGGCGAGAATAAGGTCTCTTTTCTGAAGACATTTTACACCCCCGTAACAGTACCAAACGTTAGGGTGTACGCCTTCGGGATACAACGACTTTCCTTTTAGAATTTTAAGATGGTACTTCTATATTCTGAAAGCGGACGAACCTTCGTAAGTATTATGAGCTCTTGGACTAATACGAATGATCTTCTAGACGCCTTAAAAAGCCACTCGAAACTTCTTTCTTCCTTTTTCTAGATATACTAGAATACTTCCCAATAAATATTCCGACACACTGAATACTAATTGTTAGAAGAGAAGAGAAGAAGAGAATGAATTTGATGTGAGAAATGAAGTGGGTTTAGGTGGTTTATATAGGAATCGAGTAGGCACATTAGTTTGGGACACATCTCTTGAGTTTTGGGGACAAAATCTTTAGTTTTTGGGACACAACTCTTGAAATTGAGTTGGTTAAATAACTGGATATTTCGGTTGCAATTTGGAGTGTCCGATTTGGCTAAAAAACGCGGACAAAACGCCCACAGTTGGATAGAGTTTGATCCAGCCTGAAGTCGTCCCAACAGAGTACATAGGTGACCGTCAGATTTGGATCGAGCGAAATCCCACTTGTGTCCAACGTGGGGTGAACGCAGGTCGTTGGATTCGCAAGGATCTAACGCTTCTGGTTCGTGCCAGAAGCTATCCCGAACCGCCTTGACGCGAAACCGTTCAATCTGGCGCAATCCCGCGGAAGGAACGCTGACCGTCCAGATCTGAACGCGTTCTCTTTGCTCAAATGCCCCCCAAATTAAATTGTCCCTTTTGACGTATTAGTCCCTAACTTAACCAATTTTCGTCCAAACTTTAAACTTGAATTTCTCATTCATCCGAAATTGGATTTGAGTGATTCTTTGCTCTAAGTTGAAGAGCTCGATGAGACGAACGCAATGGCACATTTCGTTTCTGAGTTGACGAGTCGGGTCGAGCTAAAATTGACTCCAATTCCAACAGCAGGTACTTCTCTTACAGAGACCTCGCCATCCTTGGAAGCTAAAGCTGAAGCAGAAGCAGCGAAGTTGGCGTCTTGGCAAGTTGTTCTTGCGTATAAAAAAACGAAGCTCGAAAACTTAGAAGCTAGTCATTTTCGTTTAGTTCGCGAATGGTCAATCAGGTAGCTCATTTGTAAGTTAGGATGTTTCCAATTTAAACTTAAACCAACCTAAAGAGATAACTAATATGTTTTAAAAAGAAAAAAGAGATCACTGGTACTCCTAGTTGTGTTGTAAGTCAATTGGCGGTAGATATAGTCAATATTTCTTTTAGTTCAAGTAGCTAATAAGTTAAGGCATTAGCTTCCTTTCATCAAAAAATACAAAGGTATTAAATTCAATGAAGTAATCTTAATTACCAATTATTAGAGGAAGTAAACTCAATTATCATTTAGTGTGAAGAAGATAAAAGTAAAAAACAGAAATCCATTCATATGTTTCAATTTTTATCTTTGGGCTCACAAATTACTACTTGGGGTGGTGTATACATGTTCTTTGAGTTCAATTATTATTTTCATCAATAAAACTTTTTTTAATTCTATTTAAGTGGATGAGCTCCACTAACATAAATTGTTCCCTCTTTTGTCAATCAGTGTAATGCCAACGCATACATTATTCTTTTTACTTTGTCAGTCTAAGGGTCCTCAAATCAATCAGAAGACTTCAACACTCCTTAAATTTAACATATCTTTAAACTTTATTTATTAAGTTTGAACGTACATCAATATCACAAACTCAAGATGGTCCCCAAGCAATATGGGACCAGCACACATGCCTTCATCCTTTCCAGAAACCTTCCAATTTTTTCCAATTTTTTCCAATTTCTCACGATGCACGTCCTAGCAATTACCGATCTCGTCTCCACATTTGCTAACCTAGGTGGCAACCTACTAGAGACATTGTTTTCTTTTCGAAAGTTTTATAGACAATATTCAAAGTTTTTTTTTTTTGTTGAACTAGGCAATATTCGAAGTTGTTAAAAATAATGTATTTTTCGTTCAAGACTTACTCAAAACAAGTTGACCAAGACAATGCCCAAATTTCTTATAACTCAATTTTTTCTTCTTTTTGCTCTCTTTTCTTTTACCTTCTTCACGTTTCTAGATAGGAAAACCCTCTAAAGTACATACGGTTTCAATGGGGAGTGAGAAACCCTAGTTTAAAGGTTTCATTAATGGAACCCTTAAACTAAGGTTCCACTTGATGTTTTGTACTCTGAATCGGGGGTTCCATTAAAACCCTCACTCGAGGGATACAATTAATGAGCCTTCGGAGTAGGGTTCCATTATAAGTGTAGAACTTCAATCGAGGGTTTCAATGGAACCTGCAATTGAGGGTTTCTTCCTCTCTTACTCTAATGCATTAAGAGAGGACAGTAGAGTGTTGACATAAGAAGGAAGAAGATAGAGCAAAAAAAGAAGATTTTTTTTTTGTGGGTTGGAGGTCTACGGCCGGACGTTCTTCTGTTGTGGAAGAAGGAAGATGGACATTGCCTCACTAGACCACATTGCCTCAAACCATTTGTAGGATTTTCTTTATCAAAATTGCTTTTTACAACTTTGGGCATTCCCTATAAAACTTCCCCTTTTTTTTCACTATGCAAGCCCTAGCAATTACCAATCTTGGCTCCGCGAATCCACACAAAAAACCTCGCCACTTGATCATTGATTCAGAATTCAAAATTTCCCAAGGTATGTAATTTATCACGCCTGCATCTATACGTAAAAAAATTATTTTTTTTAGTAATCGATTACGATCTACATTAGTTGTTACAAGACATTGATACATCATGAAGATGTGATAAACACGATAACCACATAAGTTAAACTTATAATGAAATAGGCCTAAAGTCCATCTACTTCTAATTTATTTATTGCATCCGGAACTCGATCCCACGACCTCACGGGGTGAAGAGGGTGTGTCCACTCGCTGTACCAAATGGGGGTGGACTGTTTTTTTTTTTTTTGTGTTGAACTAAATGGGGGGACTGTAAAAAAAGATCTTTCGAATGTATGACATAATGAAGAAAAAAACATATTTACATTAATATCTTAAGAAGAACAAGCAAATACACCTAATAAAACAGAAACTATTTGACACATTAAAACTACAAATCAAACCACCCTTCCATTTCTGTACTACCCAAAACAGGAGAATCAAAAACATTACTATTAAAACAATCTTCATCAACAATTGAACCAAAATTCTCTTCCCACCCATCAAAGATTAACCCTTGATCAAAACCAAATTGTTCTTCTCCCATTAGGGTTTCTTCATCATCTTCTTCTTCTTCCATTACTGTAACTATTTTCTTACTAGGTTTCTGAATTTCTTCTGTAATTGCAGGCATATGACCTTCAAATAAAGCTATATGTCCAAAAAGCTTATCTTTTCTTGAAAAAGTTGTTCCACAAGAACATTTCCATTTTGATTCACCACAATGTTTAAGATGACTTTTTAAATCAGCAAGAACAGAAAAACTCTTCTTGTTACATCTATTACAAGAATACATTTTAGGGCAATGACTTCTTCTAAAATGATTCTTAACACAAACTGATGATTTTAATGGTCTAAATTTCTTATGAGATTTGTTTCTATTACAACCTATAAATGGACATGAAAACCTAATTTTACGAATTGATTCAACCACCATTGATTTTTCTGGTTTTGCTAGGGCTTCTGGTGTTTTATATTGATTCCCATGAGCTCTCATATGCATTCTTAGATTTGCATCTCTTTTAAATCCTTTTCCACAAATTTCACAAACATGAATGTGTTCTGCTAGTAATTCTACTGCTTCAAGTTCAATAATTTCACAATTTTTATCATCGATTTCATCTTTCAAATATCTTTTTTCTTTAATCTTTTCAGAAATTAAACTCAAATCAGGCTTAATCGAATCAAAAATACCTAAATCTGAGCTTTCCACTGTCTTCCCAGAATTAATCGTTGAAAAACCTAGTGAATCTGAACATGTATTTGATCTTTCAACATAAGGCATCAGATCTACTTTATCATCAACAACAAAACTCTCAGGCATCAGAATCTTACCTCGTTCGAGACTTTGAGATTTTGTTGTTGATCCTCCGATCATAGCTGTTCCATTAACGATGATCTGATTAATAGCTGATGAGATCTCAGTTGAAACCATATCCATTTGATCTTTTCCAAGTAAAATATTACGATCAATCGATTCAGAAAGAAACTGTTGAAGTGATTCCATTTTTTGATTAAGGTGTGTTAAGTTGAACAGAGGAGTTCGAAGATCTTCATCGAAAACTAAAGGAATCTGCCGGGAATCATAGCCGGGAAATGAAGACATAGGTTCATCTCCGGCAGATTTCTTGCCGGGAAACTGACTACAATTCCCGTCGTTATAATTCATAACTCCGAGAGCGAGAGAGAGAGAGAGAGAGGGAGTTGAATTTTATTTGGCGAAGGCTGACCCTTCAACTGACTGACTAGTTATATGAACTTCTAGGTAGACCACTTTGCCTTTGGTGATGTGGGGAAATAAAGAAATCTTTGGAAGTATAAAGATTTGGGTGGAAATAAATTTTTTAAAATTTTTTGTTTCCTCCAAACACTTAAACCCTTACATTTCAACTTTTTCCCTCTTCTTCCTCTCCTATTTCCGCCAGGAACACCGACAACTTTCACCATAAATCCCGGTGACATCCACAACAAATTCCGACCTCATTTTCATCATCCCCGGCAACTCTCATCTTCTCTTTCTCTTCTGTCTCTGTTCTCTTTCTCTCTTTTTTCTCTCTACTATATCTCCAGCGAAGGGGAGGATCCCCTTCTCTGGAGCCACGAAACCAGATCCTGGAAAACAGATGGTTTTGTCTGGAAATCAGAAATCCAGCGAAGTGGTTCCTCCCCTTCTTCAAAGTTAGAGAGCATGACAAGAAAGAGAGAGAAGAGAGAAGAGAGAAGAGAGGGACAGAGAGGAGAGGGAATTTCCTCTAGAAACCAGATGTATTTTAAAGACAATAGATTCTAAAAATACATTGATAACGAAATGTGCGATTTACAATTACAATTTAGAAATAAATTTGGAATGTATTTTCAGAATCTATTATCTTTAAAAGTTGTTTCAACAAAAAAAAACAACCCTTTAAAGTTAGAAATTAAATTTTTTGTGGAAGGTCGACCATAATAACACAATAAGTCTTACGATACAAAATATGTCAAATATCTAAACAAATTATGAAATGCAACAAACAAATCATTTTTGCATACACCACTTTTTAGGATTCACCAAATAAATCATTTTTGCATGAATCCGTTATCTTATTCCACTAAACAAAACGTAAATAACCTATACATTTTACTGGAATTGAACTCAGTTTGTACCGATATTCTCTAGGAATTTCGCCTCGAGGTCACTAATGTCAACTTCTTAAGAATAAGTATGTTAATAGAATTGGAATCGGTTTGTGCTGATTTTCTCAAGGAATTTCGGCTCGAGGACTCCGACTTCAACTTTCCCTGATATCAACTTCATGAAAATTTGGTTGGCATGTACCAAATTTGTCTTGTAAAATTGGCTTACCTACACCGAGCTGAACCAAATCTATTATGTTTCTCTTTGAGACTTAGTTGTTTGTTCTTCTTTCTCAATTTTTGACCCATATGTCTTTTGACTCTTGAAAGGTGGCATGATGCAGCAAAGGGTTGGTCGAGTATTTTGGCGTGCTCATTCAAGATTTGGTCGAGTATTTTAACTCTTGCATCCATGCAAGCTGTCTTGATTGTAGCAACGATATTTCGAACACCGTCTCTCTAGTAATCCATATAGAGCCTAGTCACGTATATTTTCATCGTAAATAAGTTGAAAAAATAAAAATAACTATACTTACGTAGTAAGCAATCAACCCTAGGGAGTTTTGTGCTTGAGTCGTCTCCTAATGTGCTAGGTGTTGGAATCTTGGGCGTAACACTTGCTTGAACCACTCTGAATATATACCTACAGTTTCCCACGCCTAAACAACCCACTTCGACCTCTGTTCGATCCTCGTTCAGAAGAGGGTGAATCTAACTATCCCAATACAAAATGTGTTCTCCATAATCCTTCTTCTTCTTCTACGATCTCATGAGTACGATAGGCATAAGGATATGCTAAACAAAGCCAAACTACCTCAACACTCTTTCTGGTGATATGCCTCCGCAACGTCATAAAAAATCATACAACCATTTTAAAAGGTGAAGTTTGAGGGAGCCAGAACACCAAAATCTATAAGTCGGGGTCTCAAGTAACTTGAAGAACAAGTGTTGTTTGTTCTTACAAAAATGATGCAATAAATGTGCGAAATATCATTATGTGGAATTTTTGCCTCTTTATATCCTCCAAATCATCGATCATCTCTCGATGGTTAAACAATCTATTATTTTGGTTCTTCTGCGTAACATACTCCGCCCATCTACACATTATGAGAACTCCGAATGAGTATCAAATCGTTATTCGGAGTCGACTAATCAAGCTCTTAAAATTATCGTTGATCCACACCTAACCATATTTCGCCTATCAAATAAATTTAATAGGATATAAGATGAGAACCACCTAAGAAGACGATGATGACCCACTATTTGCCCGTAAGTGGAAATATGGCTCAGTTGACTGTAGAGATAGAAAGTCCATCAAATATCGCAGGTAGTTCACGGGCACCTTCGAACCACTCTTATCATAAAAAAATGGTGTTTATCGGATCGGTCTGACCCAAAAATGGCCCGGCCCCGTCCCTAGAGCTACATGTCCCAACCTAACTCGTATGACAGATTGGCCAAGCCAACCATAGTTATATTCCAGTCCCATGCTAGGCTTGCTTTGATCCCGGCGGGCCAGTTTGCGACGACCCGATAGTGAACTTGGTTGGGGGAAAGCCCACCAGGCCGACCCGTCTCAACTATTTTATTCTTTCGAACATTTATGCACATTTATAAAGAGTTTGATGATTTATGCACTTATAAGTATTTATGTCTCTTTCTTTTTTCCCTCAATTTAGATGAGATGTTTCAGACAAGTTATAATACTTTCGAGAAACAAACATGTCTTTTGAATAATTATACTCTTTTAGGGAAAGAACTTTCTGATCATTTCTCTTCCTATAACAAAATTTAAATAAGAAGTGAAGCTTTAAAGAAAAAATTACTCCCTCCGTCCCAAATTAAGAGCTCCATATTGGAAATCCAACTTATTTTCATATTTTCTCTTCTTCCATGTTTGCCCTCATTTATTTGATAATTTTTCTTGAGTAATTCACAGATTTCAATTTTCATTCTAGAAATACATATAACCTTATTAATTTCTCACTTGATTAATAAAAAAAGAATGGATTTGTTCATTGGAAAACAATCTTTTGTATTAGAAATAACCAAATGTCTTGATTAGCTTAATTAATTAATGCACCATATATTGAAACATATAACAAACGGTATTTATGGAAAAGTAAGGGATTTTATGTGATAAAAAAGGAATGGGGCTCTTAATTTGGGACATCTAAAAAAGGAATAATGGACTCTGAATTTGGGGCCGAGGGATATAAGTTTCTAATATTTTTTAAAAAATTACTGACAAAACAGCCCAATGCCACTCCCCTACCTGGTCCTGCTCACAGGCTGAGCCTGCCTTAACCGTGGTTTAGTATGCTCGGTCCCGGTCCAGACTGGGATACATGGTTCAATAGACCAACCCGACTCGAGACTCTTTCAACCAATGCGTGGTAAGCCTGGGTGGTAACCCGAATTGCCCCAATAAGCACCACTAACAAAAAATAGTCGAGCCTATAAGGTGGAGAAGGTACCATCTAACGCAGATGTCCCTCCTCTTCTCTTCGTCATTGTCAAAGATATCTGCAGAATTCTCCATCAAGCACTACCTTCGGACACTCTTTGAGTTATTTAGTGGCATTTCTTCGTCGATTGCTTCTACGGTCTCCCCACCCCTAATCCTTTCACGAGAAAGGCACACTCATCAGACTCTTCACCCTTAACCATCATTGATTTGCCTTCAATTTTAAGTTCGGTGATATGATACACATACTTTAATGTGATCATCGTCACTCTGAAAGACGCGTGAAAAGTGTTTGTGTTCTCTAAGAGAGGGTGAGAGAGATAAAAGGTGATGATGGTAGTGGTGGTGATACTAATGGTGCTAGTGTTGGTGGTGGATGTAAGAGGAAGAAAGGGATGAAGATAATGAATAAGGAGAAAGAAATTGTTGATAAAGAGAAGACGAAAAAAATTCGCCTAACTTCGACCCAACGGTCAAATGGGCAGAAAATTTCAAAAGGTCATCCAATATTTCTCCTAATTTAGGAGACGACTTGTGAAGTTGGTTACACTTCAGGGGTTGTTAAGTCCAATATTAGTCACCTTTGACTAAGTCAAGAAGTCAACAGATTGACCAAGAATGCGTATAGGTGGACCCTCGTCGAAGCCATGAAGGAGGTGGACCTAGCGAAGCTCTACCACTTAAGCCCTAACATGGGAGGTCGTCGCGGGCGACTTTGGAACCTTGAACCATGCACTAGCCTAAAAGCAAGCAAAAAGGTGAATCCAAACCAACTATTGTAAGAGCCCTGATTTGGTCTTGGAATAGTGGAGGGAGGTTTGTAAAATCATCTCGACAATTTGAGGCCCGTTCTGCTTCAAGGCAAGAGGGAAAATGAGTCGGATTCTGCTTTGCAACCTGTGCCCTGCCCTGGTAAGAACACAAAACAAAGAAATCAACCAGAGTAGGCTTGGTCACCTCGAGCTCAGATCTGTCTGGAGATAATAACAATGACGTGGAAGCTCAGACTTTTGAATTATTTTCTTAAAACTACAAAGAACACCCCCACTAACTTGGGTGTCAGAGTTTTCCATCTGATCGAACTTCTCAATCATTAGGAAGATATTTGGGAGAATCACTTCCCGACATCATTAGGGGTCAATCTAGAGTTAACCTTTTAGATTACATCATATATCCTGTTACCATGTATAGTTTTGAACTATAATTATATGAGGGTATAACCCGGGTCTCTCGGGCACGAACAGTTTATCCAATATGTGATCTCAAGCTTTGGAGATAAGTTTGGAATGTGTAATCTTACCTATTAAAAAGGGTTTGAAGATAAATTTGAGAGATATAATCCAAGCCCTTGAAGATGAGGTGGGAGGGGTAATCTTCGCCATTGAAGAATATGATATATTGATATATCATATTTTACGATGCCCTCTTCCCTTATTATATTGATATATCAATGTTCTACGATGTCAATATCAAGTTCATGGAAGGTTCAAATGAAATATTGCAGTAGTCACTAATAAAAGTGTCAGTAGTTTTTATTAATCTCTTATCTTAATAAGTTCTGATGGCGTGTGGTAGACATACGACCTAATATTCGTGAAGTATCATTAAATAGTCATTAAGTAATTTGTTGTTTGAGCTCAAATAACAAGTGAGTGTTGGGAGATATATATATATAATTTATACTCACTTCATTGGTAATATCACCTTTTAGATTAGGCAGATACTTCATTTATATTATATTTTTAAAAGTTACAACTCTAATATCACTTGGATTTTTAAGTTTTAACATTTAAAAGTATAATTTCATGCATTTTCAAATTTAATATAAAAAAGTTACTTTATATTGGTGATACAAAATATTTATTTTTAAAGACTACATTATGGTTGGTGATACAAACTCTTTTTTTTTCTCCTACAAAATAACAATATGTAATTTAAAAAAGAGAAGCCAAAAGATGGAAGAAGATGAGTGTGAATGAAGGATAATCTCAACCACTAGTGACTAGACATGTCTAATTTTGGGCCAAGACACTAAGTTCCCTAGAAGTTCATTTTAATGGTGACAAAGGTTCTTCAATTAAGATATTAGTAAATAGACTGAAGAACTTGTTTGACTTGTGCATTTCTCCATATCAGTTAGCTTGTGTTCCCAAACGACATATTTTTGATAATATAATCATTGCTCACGAGATCGTCCATTCCATGCATGGTGAGAAAGGAAAACACAAATATATGGGCCTCAAACTTGACATGTCAAACGCCTTCGATAGGGTTTTGGTGTTTCAGATAATTTTTCTAAATTAATACACCAATGCATTTCTACTTTTAGTATGTCTGTATTATTGAATGGAACTCGTGGACCCTATTCAAACGGACTAGGGGCAATAAACAAGGAGATCCGTTTTCTCTGTGTTTCTTCATTATTTGTATGGAGGCCCTTAACAGATTCTTGGACTATATTATGTCCTTCATGAAACGAATTCGAAAGAAACATGACGACATTTTGTATTAGGCTGCCCTTTTGCCAGAGGTATCATATATGAGATAAGTAATTGGTTGCATACAGACAGAAGGGAAGGTAGTTCTCTCAAAGACTGAATCACACAACTAGGAATGATAAATTGTGATGTTCCACCTACTGATATATTTCTCACGTTGAAACTTGAGATTGCCATATAATATTGTTGGAAGGAACAATGCTCGAAGGTTTTTCAAAATACTACCCTCTCACTTGAAAGAGTTCTGAACCAAGGCAAATGGTTGATAGTTCAAATGATAAAAAAACCTAAAGATAGTCCAACACTGTATGCACATCCACTAGCATATCAGTTGTTTGATATATGTATAAAGTTTGATGCATGTTGAACCAAAATGATCGAAGGAATATCACATACGCCGGACAACGGTTCATATTTTGGATTATATTAGGTGTCCAATTAATACTTTTGTTAATGAAAAGTTTATGTATGTAATCGTTCTGTTAATTTAGAAGCGGTAAAATTTGTTAAGTGGTCGATAACGCATAAAACGTCTAGATCATAATTCTTAAAGCAAGTTATTTTCAGCAGCAACAATCTCATATGTAACTTTGTTGATGTTTAATGTTGTTGCAGTTTATTTTAGAAAAAAAAAAAAAGTAATAGAGCGATTACTTTGGATCCATACAAGTCTCTTTTTGCTTAATGCACACAAAACAACCAGTAACTTTAAAGAAGAAAAACTAGAAAAAGAAAGTGGAGAGAGAGAAGGGTTACAAGGTAATCCAGTAACTGAAAGAGTTTTTATGAGTTTTGGTTATTGGATTACCCAACTCCTCAAATCAAGGAGAATCTAGGTGTCAAATTTATTTCTGGGTTGATCTTGACAAATTAAACGAGCTTGAGTTCTTCAGGTCCATGGGTATAAGGCCTAAAATAATGTTCAAAAAGGGTTTAGGGTCCAATCTTCCCAAAAAATACGTTTTTAGTCCTTTTGCACTTGAGACATAATAACCCTTATTATCTAAAAAAAATACCGTCCATGTCCCGTTCAGATTTCCCGCTACTTTTTTAATTGGGGTCGGACCGATTTTGAAACGACATGTTTATAGCGTGATTTAGGGTATTAAATAGGAATAACGGATGTTTTCCAAATAAGATTTTCTCTCTCATCCTTTCAGATTTGGAAACCAAATCAAATCTTCCTATTTCCAAATCAGATCAAGGACAGAATTTTTCTGGGATCAGTTTAGCGTGATATGGGGGTTAATTTATAAAACATATATATAACTTTCTCTCACTTAATTTTCAGTTTTGGAAAGAGTATATTTTTCTGGGATCAATTTAGCTGATTTGGGGGTTAATATACATAGCGTATATATCACTTTCTCTCACTTAACTTTCAGATTTGGAAAAGTATATTTTTCTGGGATCAATTTAGTGTGATTTGGGGGTTAATATACATAACGTACATATCACTTTCTCTCATTTAATTTTTGTTTTTCCTTATACATAACCAAAAATCCCTTACAAATTATAAAACATGTTGATAAATTATGTACTACACGAACATTCACAACGACATTTATTTTTCGTTTTTACTCATACATAACCATACATCAAATACAAATTATGAAACAAGTTTGTAAATTATGTATTATTTATGATGAGGAAACCATCATTTGCCATGTATACAACGTAACTTATCCAATGGTTCGCATTATTTATATCAGAATTTAATGTTTTTTACACAGGTAGACTGAAGTATCTTCTCAACTATCTGAGTCATTCAACAAACAACAGTTACACGCTTTAAATCATTCTTAATAAACTTGAAATCATGTCTTCTGTTTATACTATATTGTTCAAGGGAGCATCGAAATGCTTTAGTTTTATCTTCTTCCCCACGTTGGATGATTCTGTAGAAATTTCTATCAGTAACAACTAAACTACAAAATCAAAATGTAAATAATTGTCAACAATACATATCATTTATGAAAAACTACAATCTAAAATGTTATAAAGTATATGTACTGTTTAATAAATTTCATCGCTTGTTCGATAAAAACTTAACTTTAGATTGAATAAGACGGCTACCGTTATGTGAAATTAAATGTGTCATGCGTAATAAATTATACATAATGTTTGGTAAAGGTATTATAATTTAAAATCTATAACATTTGAATTGTACGGAAACCTTCGTCTGGTTCAAAATTTGGTACGAAAACCCTTATTCTGATTACAACAGAGGTTTTAGCAAATCAAAATCCAAAACCTAAATAATGAAAATTATGCAAAATGTGTAGTAAAATTCATCATGTGTTGGATACAAATAGAACTTTAGTTTGAATAAGAAGGCTACTTTTATGTGAAATAACATGTGTCATGTTCAATAAATTACACATAATTTCTTGTAAATTACACATCGTTTACATTATGTTACAACAAAATCGTACAGAATCTTCTCAGGTTCAAAAAGGGTATGGGTACCTTGATTTGATTACAACATATGTTCAAAAAAATCAAAATCTGTAACCTAAAACTAATGAAAAGTAACATATTACATGAAGACACGGATTGTAAACACGGATCAAACACTAACATCACCAAATCGGTTAAGGATCTTAGTGAGAGAAAATTTATAATGATGAAGATGACTTAAAGATGATACAAATTAAAAGATCAAACGAAGTAGACGAAACAGATTATACTTACACAATAATGCTAAAAATCCGTCATTCCACCTTTGGTATTGGTGAACATTTTTGCGATCCTAAATTTATATATTCGTGAAATGTAGATCTAAACCATGTATTTTTATTCGTACGACAAAACTCGGTAAATTTGTATTAATCTCTTGATCAACCATCAGTCAACGAAATATTAGAACCTAGGGAAGTTTTAATATCACCTTCTGATAGTACTATTGGTGCCCCATATACCCCCTTCACCCTTTTCATTTTAAAGGCACTTCCAAATCGGTGGAGCGGATGATATCTTTCTGAGATTCTTCTCAGTAATCATCAAGGGGCCACCTACAAGGACACTCCGATGCTCAAGTTAGTTCAGTTTTCTAGGTTTAAAGGAAATAATAATCAAAGGTAAGAATCAGATTCTTTTTCAAGACATGTGTCGTTTATATAGGCTTTCATGGCGGTGGCCAATTACCGAATTAATGAAGGTTGTGTGGCGGGTCCTTAATAAAATCTTTCTGATCATAGAAAATATGATCGTAACTCGAGATATGACAATAGGATATTCGATGTTATCTGACCTTCCATGTAACCAATATTTTTATTAGCCAAAGTAAAGTTCAGAGCGTCGAGCATACTTCTGGAGACCTCCTGTTACAAGGATCAGATTGCAGAGCTGACTCAGGTTTACCTTTGTGTTTGAGTCATGACATAACCCAAGGTGTCCAGGAGACTGTGTCGGCCTCTCATTTCTGGGCTCATGTAGCAGAGTTCTTTCACATCCACCACTCTGTTAGTTTTGTCAAAGTCTCCCTCGTGCATAATCAGAGATCTGACACGTGCCACCAAAGTCAATTAATATACATCTTGGATGGTCAAGACTGACCAATATTTGGACCAACACGAGTACCCCACACTCGTTAGCAGAACGTAGAGATGTTAAGGAGTTGAAGATTTTAATACTTCTGTCATGGTTTGTTATAGACAAGACCCAAGTCTATCAATGATTCTGATTTCACATAGGCAAGTCAATACCTTAGGCAGTACAGATGTCATTGCTCTTCTTTTTTGTCTTTGATTCTTCTCCGTGGCAGAGCATTGATCAGGATCTTTTGTAGAGCAGAGCGTTCATGAACATTTCTCTAGATTCAAAATTTCAAAGAGGGTTCTCACACAACGTCGCCGCTGCTCCGTAGCTTCGAACATCATCTTTTTTGTAAGACTCCATTGTCTATTTACTTACTCAGAGCGTGCCCTACTATTGAAAAATTAGCTTCCTAATACTTACTTTGTCAAGTAATCCACGTATCACTCTTTTGTATACTAGATATTTTGATTTTTGCATCTATCTATATTGTGGAGGACCAAAATGGTCAAAACTGACCAATATTTGGCTTAGCATGACGAAATTTTGTTACAAAACTCAGTTCAGCGTCTACCGTATTCAACTCCAATGTTATGGAATTACGATAATGGGCTTGAGGCGACATTTGTAAAAAACCTCAACTTGAGACCGCTGAGTCATGTTCAATACTCCCTCCGTCCCAAATTGAATGACCTAATTTCTATTTTGGGTTGTCCCATTTTAGTGTCCTCTTTCTAAAAATAAAGAAAAGAATTTTTCGCTCTTTCCAATAATACCCATTATTATATATTTAATGACAACTTTATTTAAAAGTAAGTTCAACTTTTTCATTGTAAATTAAAAAAGTTAATGAGGATACAATTGGGAAACCATGTTATTTTTGAAAGTCAAGCTCTAATTAATGATGTTCCCTTAAAAAGTTGGGTTTTCAAAATAAGTCATTTATTTTGGGACTGATGGAGTAGTGAGCAAGGTTCAACTAAAAAATCGGTTTAAACCCACCAAATTTGGAATTGGTGTGTTTGAGCCGATTTTGTAACAAAATTGACGTGAGCCTGTCGATTTTGAGTCCGAAGAAAAAGAGTGTATGTTTTGAGAAAAAAGCTCTTTTAACCATAATCTAGAATATGGGGCACTAATAACGGGGACGCCAATTACACTATCTGGAGGCCCCTTTAAAACTTCTATACAACCTATCGCGGTTTTTATTCAACAAACGTATATTAATGAGAAAAGAATCAGGATTTAAAAGATTGCCAATGCCTTTTCTCATTATATTGGGTCTCCAAAGGATTGGATTCCGGGATGGAATATTAGCGATGATGATACTCATATCCTTTTCTTTCAAAATATGTCATGATATATTTGGAAAGCTAGATGTACTTTCAGCATATCAAGAAACTCCAATGGAAAACTATAACAAAAATCATAGATTCCTATGAATAATAAAATTCATATTATACCGACGAAAGTTACTGAAGTTAAGACCTCTCTTCGGGAGCCACCTGATAGACCCTTCGTCAAAATGAATGTTGATGCCTCCTTTATGATCTTACGGAAGACACCGTAAGCCTCATATTGCATGACCACCAAATTTATAGCAGCAAAAGTAACTCACTTAAGAAGTAGACCGGCCGAAGAAAGTGAACCAAAAACTATTCTTTAAGGTATGAAAGGGGTCGAAACATCAGTAATCTTATAGTGAAGGACGTAAGTAAAACTTCATGAAGAATCTTGAAGAATAAAGATATATGTATTGGCAGTCCAAGAACACAATCCAGAAAATCCATACCTTCGGGCAAATGTTCACCTCTATACCTTTTTTTATTTGTTCAACATAAATGTAATAAGCGGGTAGACATACTAGTCAAGTTGGATGGAAAGACTAATGAAGACTGTATATGGATCTTGGTCCTGAATCCAATTATTCATCTCTACTATAATTAGTTTCTTTGTCCTCCATATATAATAAATGTAAACATATTTTGCTTTAAAAAAATTGTTGAAACAAAGAAAACTTGTTGTGGGAGAAATTTAATTATAATTAATGGTGGTCAGTTAGTTGAATCAAGACATTACATTAATGGCTTGATATGGGTCAATGATTTTGAGTTTCCATGTTCCTTCTTATAGGTTATTACTTTATTTAAATTTTAGAAATGAACCACTATACAACAGTCTTAAATTTGATGCGACCAACAAACTTAAACTTGAGTTCTACTATTTTTCGTTGACAAGTACTGAATCTATTACTATATCAAACTGTTATTACAATACTTAGTAAGAAGAAAAGAGGAGACTATTGTCCAAATTTCATTACATTTATTGGTTTTGACTCATTTCGCGAGACTATCAGCCCGGGTATCAACTTTCTGCGGGATGAAGGGAATTTGACACCAAGGAAATGTAATGAAATTTGGCTATGTGATCATGAATTATGCAACTGATGCCGACCTGTTCATTGATATTCATAGAAGAGGCATCTGAATTTAATTTAACATACGGGTAAGTAGGGGGCTATCAATTACATTATTTTTGGAGAGTTGCACTTAATATTGCATGAGCCAATAAATTTAAGAAAAGCCAAATTTTGATCAATAACCTGGTGGGGTGAAATCAGTGGCGAAGCCAGAAATTTTTATGTGTGGGGACACTTTTTAGTCAAAGTTAATGAAATAATTTCATACTATACGATTAGGTAAGAATCAAAAAGCAAATTCTTGACAAAATTTTAGTTATAGGTAAGATATTCCTTGGTAATTTTGACATATAACAAACTATATCTTTAATTTTTTCGCCAATATGATTCGGGAATCTTTTCTCCAACTAGATTCTCAAAAAATATTAAAACAGAAAACAAAGAGAGGGAGAGGAAGATGAAGAGATAGTGGTTAAGATTAAGATAAAACGATGGAGGAGACGATGAAGAGGAAGTGATCGTAATGGAAGAAAAGAAGAAAATAGAGTTTTCTTTCTAATAACATCTTTACTATGACAAATCTGACAAACGCATTAAAAAGACAATTTTGAATTACAAAATACAAGTCAAAGAAAAACCCAACAAGATTAAAATGTTAGAGGTTAGTTAGAAAATTTATCATCTCTACTACACTATTTTAATAAGTCGATCATTTTGAGGAGGTCAAAATTGCCTTAGCCCATAAGAACCAAATTAAGCCCAACATGGTTGTTATAAGGTATTTTTTTTATAAGCAATCATTTTAAACCAAAAAACTCTTTCATTCAACGCTAAGTAGTAAAAATTCTAGAAAAAATTATGGTGTATGAGATTCTATCCCGTGACCTTAGTTATGTAACTCAAGGCAGTCAAGTCTTTAACCGTCTGAGCTAGACGAGGCTTTTGTGTGAGAGACAAAAAGATACATATATAATAGGCTGGCTAATACAATATGGTATAAATGGTCCACATTAACGTTGTCGAGGCACGTGCCCCTATGTGGGCCCGCCCCTGGGTGAAATGATTTGTTGTTGAAAACAACGATCACAACGAGCTTTCAAAATAAACCAGACAATAGTGGCATAATAAGTACCTAGATTAAAGTTATCTTGATCCTTAGGTTATTCCATGAAATGATCCATTCCTTTAAGATATAATATTACACAGTTTGATATTAAAGTAGAACCAAATATTCTTAGCAAAGTTGTAGTGTAACAGGGCAGGGTCTTGAGATTCAATTAAATTACAATAAGGGTAAATAAAAATGTGACCAATGTATTTACCAATACGTCGTCTGACTGGTACGCTGCCTGAGCAGCATTTCCACACAAAAAAACGATATTCGAGGAATTGTTTTGATTTTCTAAATGAAATTACAATTGATATCATCATGACCGACATTACTGTTTTCGATCGCTAATTGGTGATACATCGAGCTAACTGCGTAATTGTCAGATTTCGTGAGAGTCCACTTGAGGGTATCAATCCCTCTATCATGATTATGAATAGAACGAATAGTATTGCAAGTATCGGTGTCAAAAGTGTTGGAGATTAAGGTGTCATTCCACTAATTGTAATGGATCAATTGAGACACCTTGGTGAGAGTAGAGTTATGAGTATTGACAATTGGGGGAGGATAGTTAAGGATCCAATAGTCATTTCAAATGTTATTCTTATCACCATTATGGACTTTCCATATGGAGAGGGATTTTATTTTTTTGAATTATTCAGCGTGTGCCTCGAACCCTTGACCTCTAGGTGGAAGATTATACCTCTTACCACTCCAACCAAGGGTTGTTGGCATATGTTGAGGGATTTTATTAAGTTGTTTGTTTATACTTTCCAGATCTATGAGTTGGTTTATTTAGCTGGCACAGGATTTTGGGTTTTAGAGAAGTAATTGGCTTTAAGCAGTTAGACCCAAATAACACTGGGTTCAGTCAATGTAACACTCAAACAATAAAGGAAAATTTGGTCAAAACTCTCTATAAATTTTTTTGTTTTGGTTAAAAAAATCATTTAATTTTTTTTTTCTTCACCTCTCTAGTTACATTTTTAATTTGCAGTAACTTGCAATAACTTTGCAGCACCTTGCAACACTTTGCGACAACTTTTCAACAACTTTCCAAAAAATATTGTGTTTTAACCAAACAAAATACAAATATTTGGATTTTTAACCAAAAAAATATAGATTTTGGATTTTTAACTAAAAAATTATAGCTTGTCGTTTTTAACTAAAAAAAATCTAAAATTGGATCTTCGACCCAATTTCCTGAACTCTGAAATATAGAGTGTCACTTTTAATTTTTAGGGTTTTTTTTTATAACATCTCCAATACAAAACTCAACTTAAATATATAAGTGTCACCTAACGTTGCACTAAATAATTGAACTAACATTGTACTCAAAGCATAAGTGTTAGAGCATTTGTTTAGTGTCCTATTCAATTTTTTTTTCTAGTAAAGTATCTTTAAATGATCAAGTAAGACAATAACAACTTAAAGATCCATTTTTTTACACTTGATATTTATTTCCAGATTTTTTACTTTGGTATTGCATTGGAGATGCTCTGTATCTATGAAATAATTATACATAACCTTGCACAACAAGAATGCATGATGGATTATGTATATAGCGAAAAAAAAGCGTTGAAGGTCACCATACATGGCAGCCCAAATGTTGTTGGCAACCTTTCGAACGACCTAATGCGGAGGCGAGTAATTTAAGAGGATAGAGAGGGCAATACTTTTAAAATGGAGGTAAACAACTGAAACAAAAATGAATGCTAAAATTTACAAACAAAGGTTAACGAAAATATGGTATTTGGATCAAATTAGAAGGCCGAACAAACAAAGGGTCCAAATTTTTTGGTTTGTGAAAAATAGGGACGAAACTTGAATGTACCTTTTAAGAAATTGGTGGGGTTAATTTGACATAGACCCCCATTTATTTAGTGATATTAGGACTTCACCCCAAAAATCAAAAGTGTTCTGGCGTTAACCCCTAATTCGCCTTTTTCCGTCTTTTTCAGGTTAAGTGGTTCGCCTGTGAATCACAGGCGTGATTCATGACCAAACTGTCCCTCATACTATCCTCCATCTAATCTAACGGTGACCATTTCATCTCGTGATCAACGGTCAAGAGATAACCGAGAATTTTTAATGTATCAAATCCAAAATTCAACTGCTTTCTAACCAAGGCATTACCCGCGAGAAATCTTTGGGTTCCTGAGTTCCATTCGATCGTCATCGTACCAGGTAAACCCTAAACTGATTTTGAGCTCGATCACCACTATTCAAATCAAAATCGTTAGGGCTTTCTTCCTGAATCACTTGTAAAGTATTTTTTCTCATTTGATTCTTCCTTTTGCAGCTCGTTTTGACTGAAGAAATAGCTTTCTCTCTTTAGCTCTAAGTGTAAAGTACCATCAATGGTGAGAGGACAACGGTCCAACATTTCTTTGTAAGTATAATCAACCTAACTCTAAGGTTAGTTAGCATGTATATTATGATGGGTTTGGGGTTTAGAAGCTTAAATGTTCATACAAATGGCTTCTTAGACTCTGTTTCTTTCAGAAGGGTTTTTAAATGTCCATACAAATAGTTAAATGTTCATACAAATGGTTTCTTAGACTTTGTTTCTCTTAGTTGTATATCATAGAGGGGTTTTTAGACTTTTTCCATGTATATCATATAAGGGTTTTAGGCTCTGTTTAGGGTTTTTAGATGTTCATAATATTGTGTCTCATGTTCTTGTCATATAAGAGTCTGCTTCTTTTGCCAAGAGTCATATAAGACTCTGCTTCATGTACTTGTTGATTTTTATGATTATATGCTATCATCTGTTCATGTCTGTAGGCCTAGCAGAGAACTTGGCAAAAGAATGTTGGTAGTAAATTATGATGGTCATTGGAAGAGTTATATTTTTCTTAAAAAACATTATTGGAGTTGTGATGCTATATGAGTGGAAAAATTGCCTTCATTCCAAATGTTGATGGAGACGAGCTTAACATGATTGACTTGGTTTAAGGGATGGTAAGTAGGGACAAAGATCTAGTTGGGCATAACATGAACTTTTTTTACTTGAAAAAGGGTAGTATGTGTAAAGTACTTAAAAAGGCAGATTTGCTAACATGGTGGACTGAACGGGACCTTGATTCAAGAGGAAGAGCACAATTGTTTCTTGACCACAGTCCACCACTCAACTCAACTCCAGTTGGACAGGGTATAAAAACAGTGAAGAAGATGACCCCTTGCTTATTGAATTCTAGTGTTGTTAGGAAGAAATTGTATGAAGTATCAAGTCCTACCAAGGATAGTGATTTGGTTGGTAGTGAAGATGTGCCAGATAGTGGAAGAAGGATGAGGGAAAGAAGAAAGTTTATGATGTCAACTCAGAGTTTGTTGATCTTATTGAAGAAGAGTTAGATGATATGCCCAACTTGGATGGTTTTGATCCCATGGAGCCAGTGCCCATTCTAGAACCAAACTTGACAAATGAAACTAATGTGACTTCAAAACCTCAAATCCCTCAAGACCCTCAGACTGAGGGTGTGCCAGATGAGTTGGATGATCTCCCTGTAGAAGACAGCTATCTTATTTATAATTCATCACGTGATGATGATTATGACCAAGTAAGGACAGTGAACAGATTGAGCAAGAACAAGATGTAGATTTAGATGAAAATAGTTATAGACCAAGAACTGAAGAGTTTAATGAATTTGTGCAAGAGTCGGCCAACATTTACACCAATGAAGAGTCTTTGGACCACCAAAGGCCTGAGCTTGCTAAGGATGTGCTAACAGTAGGTTTTATTTGGGATAATATACTTGAAGCAAGGAAGTTCTTGAGAAGATATGCTGTGGACCAAAGATTTGAGTTCGAATACATCAAAAATGAGGAATACAGGTTAAGAGCCAAATGTGTTAATGCGGACAGTGGTTGTCCTTGGTTCTTCTATGCAAGGAAGAGTGTGAAGGACAAAGGCTCAATTGTTTTGAAACAACTTGACAATACCCACACTTGTGAGCATAACTCTAGATTGAAGAACAAAACGGCTGATTGTATGTTTGTAGCTGAAGTTTTAGAGGAAACAATTAGATCACATAAGCCAAGAAACTTTAATCCCACAAACATCAAGGCTGCAATGTGGAAAGAGTTTGTGGTTGAGATAAGTTATTGGACTGCTTGGAGAGCTAGGGTCATAGCTCTTGAGAGGATATTTGGTAACTATGAGGATGGTTACAAAATGGCACCTGCCATGTGCATGAACTTACTTGCTGCTAACCCTGGCTCTATGGCTACATGTGCAAGGTCTGATTTTGATCATACATTCAAAAACATGTGCATTGCATTTAAGCCATTTTTAGATGGTTTTGTGAAGGGGTGTAGGCCTGTTATTGGATCGGATGGCTGCTTTTTGAAAGGGAAGTATGATGGTGTGTGTTTGTCTGCAACTGCCTTGGATGGGAATAATGGGTTATATCCATTGGCCATCTACATTTGCAAGTCAGAGAGCTTTGAAACTTGGTATGACTTCTTAAGCCAACTAGGTGAACATGTAAGAATGCATCCAAAACTACTCACTCTTATCTTTGATAGGCAAAAGGGGTTAATACAGGTTGTTGCACAACTATTTCCTAACAATCCTCATAGATTTTGCTTTCGGCACATGTATAAGAATTTTAAAAAGACTTATGGTGGTCAGGATCTTATGCATTTGGCTTGGGGGCAGCCAAGGCAAATAAAAGAGAAGATTACCAATTGTGGGCAGATCAATTGAAGAAAGACAATGAAGCTGCATCTCTTTGGCTACATAGGTGTGAAGTTAGTTCATGGTGTAGAGCTTTTTTTGATCAAGGAACTAAGTGTGAGCATATTACAAATAATCTTTCAGAAAGCTTCAGTAGTTGGATAGGAGAGTTGAGAAATTTACCATTGTCATCTATGATAGATAAACACTTGATGATGATGTCTTTGCTTTATGAGAGAAGAAAAACAGCTAGACAGTGGGATCCCAATGGGATTGTACCAAGGGCCAAAAGGGTAATAGATGGGTATCAAAAGAGCATAAACAAGTTTAGAATCCAAGGAGCCAGTGACCATCTTTTTAATGCGTATGAGGTGAATACTGCAAATAGAAGAACTGTGAACTTGGCTAACTTGAGTTGTTTCTGTTGTTTATGGGATCTTACTGGAATCCCATGCATTCATGCTGTCCCTATCATCATGCAAACGAGGAGATCATGGGCAGAGTAAGAACTTTTAACTTTTTTGACAATTCTTTAATCATTTGTAGTTTAAGATTACAACATGTGTAAACCTTTTTGACATTTCTTAATTCATTGATAGGTATTGTAGTGATTATCACAAGGTAAACACTTACCTAATTACATATGGTGGATTTATAACTCCAATGAAGCAAAGCAAAGACAGGGGTGAAGTAAGTGTTGCTATATTTCTTTGATGAATATTTCTTTGTTATTTTCATCCTAATGATTGTTTATGTGATGTGTTGGTCGTGTATGTAGTCAATGTATGAAGTTCTTCAACCCATCATAGTTAGGCTAGTTGGGGGGCCAAGGAAGCAAAGGAGGAGAGGTGTAAATGAAGGACCTTCCAGCCAAAAGCAGCCAAAGAAGTGCAGGAGATGTGGTGGTGTGTGTCACAACAGTAGGACCTGCAAGGGTGGTCAATCACAACCACAAAGACCCCCACCAACTCTGCCTAGGGGAATGAATGGTGCTACACCTTCCACACAACAGCCCATCACCACAACTCAACCATCAACATCCACAACCCAACCATCAACATCTACAGCAAACCCAGGATGCAGAACCTTGTTTGGCAGGTCACCCAACAATACCCATGAACCAAGTATTTAGGCCTTCTAAGTTACTGCCAAGAAAAGCAGGGAAGAAGTAGTTTGCAGACTTGTTAAGTTTGATCATTTTGTGAAGAACATACTTATAGTTTTGCTTTTTTTTGTTGAAAAGATAGTAATGTTTAGAAAGTTGATCATTTTCTGAAGAACATTAGGTTGGTTTTATCAAAACTTGTTAAGTTTGATCATTTTGTGAAGAACAGTAGGTTTGGAAACTAAGAAAGATGTGTTAGGTATCTAACAGGAACTATGTTAAGTCTTGTTAGGTTTATGTAACATGCACTTTTGGAGCTATAAAAGTTAGTTATGTTTTGAATCTTAGTTTTTTTGTAAAGTTGAAACCTTTTGAATGTTATTTGCTACAAATATGTCTTAGGGAAGGACCCCCAACCAAAAATAGAAGAGAACAGATTATACCTCAGTTGATGAACTAGACTTATCTCCTCCTCCCATCGTTTTGGCAACAATGAACTCACTTCCTTGTTTCAACCCTCCCAAAACCTCGTCATCCATCGAGTGAAGGTCTTGCTTTTTATAAGCCTTTAGGGTTCTTACCTTTGGAGCTTTTGGGGGTGGTTTGGGGATGATATTTCAACGGGTATTTTGAAATATCATAACTGGATCGTTGATCACGAGATGAAATGGTCACTGTTAGATTAGATGGAGGATAGTCTGAGGGACAGTTTGGTCACGAATCACGCGTGTGATTCACACACGAACCACTTAACGTGAAAAAGACGAAAAAAGGCGAATTGGGGGTTAACGCCAGAACACTTTTGATTTTGGAGGTAAAATCCTAATATCACTAAATAAATGGGGTTCTAATGCAAATTAACCCAAATTGGTGCCCTCTTTCGACAAAAAAAAAAAGAAAAGAAAAAGAAATTGGTGCCCTCTATTCAGGTTTCCTTGTAATCCAAGTTAGACTGAGTTTAGGAAATAAAATTAGAGTTCCATTGGGTCTCGACAAGAGAGAGAGAGAGAGAGAGTCTTGTTTGAATGAAGAGATCGATCACGAGTTAATTAAGTTTGATATGAATATTTTTCAAGTTTGAATGAAATCCGTGAATATCCTTTTCTGTATACTATTCGTTCTACCTTTACCTATATATATATATGTATTTGACCCCCTAGCTAGCTTCTTAAACATTCAAATCACAATATCTCTCTCAAGTTAGTTTATATCACTCTACCTTATCAAAATTCAAAACTAAACCAAACTTAGTTTTAGAGAGATACATACAGATCGATGATATCACTTGAAGCTTTAGCTATGGCTGGTATAGATTGTAACGAAAATAATCTTGATGTGGAAGAATGGGAGCGTGAAGAGGAAGGAGTCCCACCACACTTACTTCCTGAAGTATATCAAAAAGACCTAAAAATAATTGACGATCTCAACCAGAGTAATTCTCTGGCTTATGACTCTCTATGCCTTTATTTAATGCATGAAAAACACAATATTTGCAATGAGGATGACAGTGATGATGACGATGACGACGACGACGAGGACGAGTACTGTGATGATGATATTAATGATAATGATGGTGAGGATAGTGGTAATAACGATGATAATGATGTTCCATCAATCAAGTTTGAAGGAATTATGTGATACATACATTACTCCTTTGGCCAATTACCCAATTGGCCCTAAACTCTTGTTAACCAGGAAAACCAATTTGTTTTATTTTTATACATATACAAAATTTTAACACTATATTGATCTAGTATCTTATTATTGCTCACACTTTGAAATCCCATTCTTTCTAGCAATGATTGTTAAACTTTTAGCATCTTCCTTTACGATATTATATAAATACTGATTTTGCATAAGACTCTTAATATAGAGATAGACCAATCTCTTATATTCTTTATGCAGATGGATAATTTTAACACTATATTATTAAGTTTCAACATAAAATTCCGGTAATTTATAACCATGGTAGTTAAACTTTTAGCATCTTCCTTTACCATCGTTCCGGGACTCCATGGTGTATTCTCCCTAATAGGACAAGAGATATTTTGGTCCTTTAAGACTGAAAAGACCAAGATACCTTTTCATGGGGTATCTTGGTCGTTTTCGCCTTTTAGACTTGTACATTCCTTTCCCTTTTCCTCTTAATTCAATCATCTTATTCAAAAAAAAGACCAAGATACCCCTTGTCTAATTAGCCAACTCAGACATGGAATATGCTACGAAGTATGCTTGAGAGTCCCCCAATCATTTTTGTACTATATAAGACATTTTTTTGGAAAAAGTACGATAGATTCATGGATAAGAAAGAGAGGAGAAATAGTTAGTTGAGAAGACTAACTACTCCAAAACAAAAACCAAAAGAAAGAAAGATTACAAAGAGGTTTATACTATAATCAAAACATCCCAATTTCTTACATAATTTGAGAATAGCATACCCTTGTTCCAAACTTGCTTACTGCCTAGAAGAAATTGAAGCTTTAGACTTAATGACTATGTCATCCACTGAAAAGATTTGCGGAAGACGACTTCATGACTTGTTCCATTTGGCGAGCCTCCAAACAAAAATATGCATCGATCCTAGATTGTAAGAGTGGTAGTTTTGCGGAAGACGTTTGAAATTCGTATCTCTCGAGTCCTATTAAGAACTCAGAAGTGCAAGTGCAACAATTATCTGAGTTTTTATGCGCAACCTAATCTGTCACAACCACCCTTGCGGCTTCTCAGGATGAAAGGTCTTGGATCCCCTCCACCAGAGGACTTTCAGTGAATT
Organism: Eschscholzia californica; assembly: GCF_041429995.1. Taxonomy (NCBI): domain Eukaryota; kingdom Viridiplantae; phylum Streptophyta; class Magnoliopsida; order Ranunculales; family Papaveraceae; genus Eschscholzia; species Eschscholzia californica. The sequence continues at coordinate 44,896,866 of NW_028238198.1, forward strand.
CCCTCTAGAGAGCATTAGATGAACAAGTCAGCTACAAAAAACATTTTTCATGGCTGAATCTCATCACATACTACCCTCAAATGTCGGTTCCTGTCATTTTCTCTTGTTGCCCGAGTAAAGTTACATGGTTCTTAACTTCTTATTGTACGACTTATCGACTATCGTTAATGGAAACACATAAGAATTATATGAACATAAATTTAAGAAAATAAACCGAACATATATCTAAGGTTTTCCTAATGAGTTGATAAAAAATGTCATTGTGTCTAATTTGCTCCGCTAATAGTTTCTAACATCTTAAAAGACATTATCTTTGGATACTGTGGATCAGGTGGAAAACGAGCCTAAACCGCCCCACGATCATAAACTCTACACCCTTGATTAAGCCAGTACTGGTCATCATCCTCTTATACAAACCTCAACCATTTAAAGAGACGGTAAGGTATCCCTTGACAAGGCAATTTATTTTAATGTAAACGCGGTACTGATACGTCCTGAAGTAAAAGCATTCAAATCAATATTGTCCAAACTTTTTTTACACTGCTAAGTCTGCTATCTAATCTTAATAAGATTTTTTTTCCGCTAAAAGCATCTACAATGAGACACTCAAATTCTAAAACTTAAATTGCCATATAGGAAATATTAGAGATTTTGTTAAAAAAAATGTCCAATAGAACACTCAATGATGATGTTGAGGTAATTATTTTAGCGATCACTCTCAAGAATACAGTCTAAACTTAGTGTGTCATTTAAGTGTCTCTAATGTCAATTCAGCAAAATTCAAACTTTAAATCAATAGAATTTTTTTTTTTTTAACACTTCTTTTCTATTAGATTTAAGAGTGAAATGTGTATTAAATAGAGTATCATTCGTCTTTGTTCCTTTCAACCCAGATGTTCCAAATGACTGCGGCAGGAGTGCAAAGGGAAAGGAAGCTCTTCCTATCCCTGTTCTTGTTAGTAATAAGGGTAAAAGAGGTATTCAAGTCAAATATTCCTACCCAAGAAGTTCAAAGGAAATATTCTCATATATATCTCCAAGATATGAATATATTAGAATTAGGATTATTTCTATATCTACGTTATTTATTTCCATCTATTGTAATTCGCTTCTAGTATAAATAAATATAGAGGTATATGGTTTTCCTCAACCAAAACCTAAATCTTTCATGGTATAAGAGCCTAGAAAACTCAAACGAGTATAGTTTCGATCTTATTTTGCTTCCGCTTAACCGGCGGCGGTAGCCGCTTCAATGACTATCGTCCGCCGGAATCATTAATTTTTTTTCTTTACCAGTTTCAATTAAGTTAGGTTTATTTTAGTATTTTCATTATATTTGATTCAACAAATCGTAGTTTGGATGATAATTATATGGGAGTAGTTGCTACTAAATAGATCATAATCAATTTAAAGAAAGATATTCAGGATGATCTTCATAGTGTTACTCGATTCATGTTAATGGTTTATTATTCAAGTTAGTTATGTGCTGGTGGAAAATCGGTATCATAAAAGAATCGTAAAAAGGGGCAGTTTTGGCAGGAGCAGTTATTTTGTTTCTTCCCAGTCGGGTAATCTTCTCGGTCGTCGATTATTACCTCAGTTTTCACGCTGATTATTTTTGCCATGAACTTCTGAATCCGTTGTGATTATGTTCACTAAGTGCAATCTTGTTGCCATGGGCCTCTGAACCTAGAGTGGTTATGCTCACTAAGTGCAACCTTTTTATTAAATGACCTCTGAATCCATTGTGATTATGTCATGTTTGCTCGTTACGACTGTCCTAAATTACTTGGTTATTTGTGTTATCTACACCAGACAAAAGCTTCTTAACAACCAATCCATTGCAATGAATTATATGTTGAAGAATCATATCATGAAGTTTCTTCCCATGAAGTTATTTTCCAAATTGAACTTTTGGTTTGATCCTCCGTTCAATTTGCGGGAGGGTAATAAGGGTAAAAGAGGTATTCAAGTCAAATATTCCTACCCAAGAAGTTCAAAGGAAATATTCTCATATATATCTCCAAGATATGAATATATTAGAATTAGGATTATTTCTATATCTACGTTATTTATTTCCATCTATTGTAATTCGCTTCTAGTATAAATAAGGGTTATTTCCCTAATGGCCCCCTACTTTGTGACCAGCTTCCCGCCTGGCCCCCTACTTTACAAGAAATACCCATATGGCCCCCTTCCGTTATAACACCGTCACTCTCTCTCCTCCATTATGTTTTCTCTCTCTGCCAACTCACGCCACATCATCTATTACGCCACCTCATCACCTTCTCCGGCAGAGGTCGCCGGCCGGCCAAATTTCCGGCCGGCGACCTTCAATTTTTTTTCTCTCTCTCTAAAAAATAATTTTTTTTTTATTTCTTCTCACATCTCTCTCTCTCTCTCTAAACTCCGGCGAAGGGGGTTTCCCTTCGCCGGAGCTGTTCGTGATGAGCAGACCGGTCTGTTCGTCACGAACAGCAGATCTGTTCGTGATGAACAGACCAGGTCTGTTCGTCACGAACAGCAGAATGAACAGACCAGGTCTGTTCGTGACGAACAGACCAGGTCTGTTCATCACGAACAGATCTGGGTCTGTTCGTCACGAACACCAGATCTGTTCGTCACGAACACCAGATCTGTTCGTCACGAACAGACCTGGTATGTTCGTCACGAACACCAGATCTGTTCGTGATGAACAGACCTGGTCTGTTCGTGATGAACAGACCTGGTCTGTTCGTCACGAACACCAGATCTGTTCGTGATGAACAGACCTGGTCTGTTCATCACGAACAGCTCCGGCGAAGGGAAACCCCCTTCGCCGGAGTTTAGAGAGAGAGAGATGTGAGAGGAAATTTAAAAAAAAAAAAATTTTTTTTTTTTTAGAGAGAGAGAAAAAAATTGAAGGTCGCCGGCCGGGAATTTGGCCGGCCGGCGACTTTTGTCGGAGAATGTGATGAGGTGGCGTAACAGATGATGTGGCGTGAGTTGGCAGAGAGAGAAAACATGATGGAGGAGAGAGAGTGACGGTGTTATAACGGAAGGGGGCCATATGGGTATTTCTTGTAAAGTTGGGGGCCAGGCAGGAAGCTGGTCACAAAGTAGGGGGCCATTAGGGAAATAACCCTATAAATAAATATAGAGGTATATGGTTTTCCTCAACCAAAACCTAAATCTTTCAGTTAGTCTTCCAATCACGAATAACCTGAGAAACATTAGAATGCATCAATGAGTTTCATTTCAGTCCGTCCGACTCATACCTTTCCAGATTTTTGATGAGAAGGAGCAGTGTAAGAGAATATAATCAATGGACTCTTCAAACTTCTGTTTGGGTTAAAACTTCCTTACTTGACTAGTCTATCCATAGTAGGCAGTGATTTGTGCAAGACAAGGAATGAAAACATGGATGGGATTGACTTGTTCGGTTGCTCCATACGTAGGTCGTGAATGGGAGAACACTTGAGCTGGCTTGTTCATCTAATGCTTTACAGAGGGAATTCGCTGAAAAGTCTTTAATAGAGGGAATCCTAGACGTTCCATCTTGCAGAGTTCCAGTGGAAGCTATAGTAGTTGAGTGACATATGTACTAAACAGAGTTATTTGTTGGAAAATCGTCGTTTAAGTTGAAATGGAATGTGGAAAATAATCGATGAATAAAATAATATTGATCACTAGACTTCAAAGCTCGATAATATCGATTCTTTTAGACAGTAATTCACCCCCTTTTAGTATGAAACCACGAGTACACAACGGATCAGGAATTATGCCTTCAGGATGCGATGAAGCCCTTCAACAACTGCTTGGTTCAAAGTATGTACGCTTTGACCAAGACCAAGAACACTTCGAAATATATGACCGATAAAGACAAAGAGAAAACGACACTGACTTGGCCAAAAAATTCGTATAACAAAATAACCAAAAACACGCCTTCACTTATGAATCAAATAGAAAAGAGAGAGAGAGAGAGAGAGAGATGGAGTCGGGATTTCATGTCTCTGACCAATTCAACATGATGACAACCAATTTATAAAATTGGAGAGATATAATTGCATCCACTCACATGGGAGATCTTATGACCTTTCAAATTGAATGGGTACACCTATAATGTTAACGTCCAAGTGCATGGGAGGTTATTCCTTTCACTTAAACAGACACTTCCCTCCAATAGTCCCTCTATCTATAAATTTTTGAAAAAATTTCAACATTCCCCCACCATTTTCGAAAATTTGAAAGTTATAAAATAACTCAACCAAAACAAAACATAAAAAAAAAAAAAATCAAGAAAAACAAACAACTTTGGCTTTATCGTAGAAACTTGTACATACATGATAGGTATCTTATGGATTTGAACCTTCATTTAGTGCAGACAACTCAAAGATTTATCAGAATGCTATGGTAAACATATCTTGAACCAAGGATCCTTTAGTGATAAAACCGGAGTCATCGCACATACTTGTTTCGGTGAATCAGAGTGTTCATACTCCGCACGTTAATGGCCATGTGCAATATCCCTTTCATGAGTCTTCTTCAGAAAACGGTCTTATTTTCTTAGGAAACGGCCTGATTTCCACACTCACTTAGGTAAGTCCACATGAGGTGTTTCCGCGAGGCACCACTTAAAATTTGGACTTATTAAGAATTTTCATTCATCCTTCGTCTTGCAAAAAAATCAATACTAGTTTAGAAATGGGAGATTATAAAATGCTAGTATTCCATAATCGCGAAAGCTTTAACTTGTTAGTACCCGTTGAACTTTGTCTATCTATTTCAATACATAAGTTGGGTTCCCGTTAAAGGCGATCAACCTTCATTCACAGACCTTAGCCCATTTCTTTTTCTTTAGAGATAAGTTCTCTAGATAACTCGGAAATCATTAAAGAATATTAGTCTAGATAACAACATTAGAAAATATTACTCTAGGTACAAAATTGACTTAATATAATCAACCATAACTTCACATGAACAACAATTGACGGCACTAATTTTGGCAAAAATATTTTATGAGTAATAGTTTCTCAACCGTCTACAATTTGTCTCATGTAGTTTCTCAAAATATTCATCACTGAGCTTCTTTCTAGCACACATGACTAGAGAAATCAAATAAGTCATTCCATCAAACTGGATGATAACTCGTGGACCAATGATGAAGCGGAGATTGCCACTGTCTTTGCTAATCACCTTCAAAATATCTCCTCTTCAGTGGGCTCCACTTTATCTAACAATCTCATTGAGTGTTTCAACCCGCAGATCTCCCAATCCCAAAATGAGATATTAACCTCCATTCCTGAGCTAGAGGAAATCCGAAAAGCCACTTTCTCTCTGAAACCTGGAGTAGCTCCTGGCCCGGATGGGTATCCCCCCTTATTCTACCAAGCCAACTGGGATACTGTCAAAGATGATCTCATCCAGATGGTTTCCCTCTTCTTCAGAGAAGCCACTCTCCCTACGATGTCTAATCATACTCACATCTGCCTTATCCCCAAAACTAAAACACCCCAAATTCCGGCAGATTATAGACCTATAAGCCTTCTCAATACTACCTATAAAATCATTACTAAAATTCTGGCTAACAGGCTCAAACCCACTCTCACAGACATCATATCCCCCTTCCAAGCCGCTTACATTCCTGGTAGGCAAATCACGGACAATATCATAATAAGCCAAGAGCTAATTCACTCCTATAAGAAAATTAAAGGAGCGAAAAGCTATTTCGGCCTTAAACTCGATATGTCCAAAGCTTTTGATCGCATTGAGTGGCAGTATCTGGAGAAAGTTATGCTTATGCTGGGATTCTCCCCTAGTTGGATTAAGCTTATTAGTACTTGTCTCAACACTAGCTCCATGGCGGTCCTGATAAACGGACGCCCCAGTTTAACTTTCAATATTAGTCGGGGGATTAGACAGGGTGACCCTCTTTCGCCTTTCCTCTTTGCGATCGCCATGGAAGGTCTTAGCCGTCTTCTTGTTAAGCAGACTAGCCAAAACCCCTTTATCGGCTTCCCTATTGTTAATTCAGATCTTACCATCACTCATCTTCTTTTTGCCGATGACTGCCTTATCTTTGGTCAAAATTCCCTTGATAATATCCACAATCTCAAGAACATTTTGAAAGAATTCAGCGACGCGTCGGGTCAGATGATTAACTACTCTAAATCCAATATCTTCTTCTCTAAAAACTCGCACCCAAAATTCAAGCGTATGATTATTCGGGAGCTTAAAGTTCATCAATCCTCGACCGGCGACAAATACCTTGGCACTAAGCTCTTCATCGACAGAAACAAAAACTCGGTCTTCCAATCTCTTCTCACCCAAATTAAAAACAAGCTTGCCAAATGGCAAACTAACCTCCTCTCTCAAGCTGGTCGCTCGGTAGTCATTTCGACTATCGCAGCGGCCGTTCCCCGATACCAAATGCAGTGTTTTGCCATCCCGAAAGGCATATGTAACAGCATTGTGTCCATCCAAAGGACTTTCTGGTGGGGAAAATCCAAAACTTTCCATACTATCAACTGGTCAGCTATTTGCAAACCTAAGAAGATGGGTGGTCTTGGGCTTCGCCTCCCTCTTCTGGATAATCAGGCCTTCCTTAACAAGATCAACTGGCGCATGATCAATAATCCTAATGCCATATGGGTTCGCGTCCTCAAAAGTAAGTACTATCCCAAAACTCATAAGCCCACTCCTCCGAAAGCCAATCATTCCTGGCTCTGGAAATCGATTACAAAGCAATACAATCATATGGATAGTCTGATTTTCTGGGACATCAATAAAGGTGATAATATTAACATTTGGAAGGATTTTTGGATCCCGAACCACCCCCCTCCAATAACCAACCAAAGTGGGTCTAACCTTAATTGGGTTTCGCAGCTTATTACTAATAACAGTTGGAATTTTCAGATTTTACAGCAATGCTTTAATAATGAGGTTTGCAGAGCAATACTGAGCATTAATATTCAGAATAATCAAGAGGATAAACCGACGTGGACGTTAACAAAATCAGGTAACTATTCCATAAAATCTATGTATAATTATTTGAGAACAGAAAGCACGAACCAAATGCAGGATCAAACCGACTGGTTCTTTATATGGAACATGAATACTATCCCTCGAGTTAAACTATTTCTATGGAAGTGTTGTACTAATAGCTTACCTGTGAAAGCTAAAATAGGCAAATTCATTGGAAACTCATACTCTTGCATTAACTGTGATGAAAACGAAACTTTAGATCATGCTATGCTTCACTGCACGTTTGCAAAAGCAATCTGGTTTCATTTTCAGGTTAGAACAGATCAAATTAGATCTACTGATCAATGGATTCAACAATGGAAAGACCTAAACGAGGAAATCACTAATCAATATGCCAAAATCCTTTGGTTTATATGGAAAGCTCGTTGTGAAAACTGTTTTAATGCAAACAAACAAAACCCGAGACAAATTATTGACAGAATTAATAATGCTACTATCACCCCTCTCAAGATTGAGACGATTACCACTAACAAAAGCAGGAAGAACACTAAGCAACGCACGTGGAGACCTCCATCGACACCATACTTAAAGCTGAACGTCGACGCCTCTTTTACCAACTTTACAGATCCGGCCGGTATTGGATGTATCATCAGAGACGAAGAGTCAACCTTCATTATAGCAGCAGCGGACTCGGTGCGATGCCAAAATGCGGAAGAATGTGAAAGCCTAGCCATCCTCTACAGTATCCAATGGGCATTACAATTGGATATCACTCACGCTCATATAGAAAGCGATAATCAATCTTTGATGAATTTTATCAACGGTCACAGTGTCGGACTCCACTGGCAAGCAGTAAAGATTATGCAACAAATAAAGATCCTTATAGATAAATTCGAGGGCATCATCTTCACGTTTATTCCTAGAGAATGCAATACTCCTGCAGACGCGCTTGCCAAATGGGGAAGAAGGAATGCTTGCAGATATGTGTGAAATTCTGTACCTACGTTTATTTCTGATTTGCTTTAGTTTCTTGGTTGTTCTTTGTACGCTTGGTTTTGGTAATGCGATGTTTCTCTCATCAAAAAAAAAAATCACCACTTGTTTCTTGGTTGTCCAAGACAACAACATCTCACAACATGAGGATCTATGTATGGACCCAAGATGAATCCACCAACTTGTGTAGTTGTATTCTCTTAATACATGGTGATATTCTTTAAAATAAAAAATATCATGTCACTTGAAAATAAATAATCCAAATGAACTATAATTGTACTCTTACTCAATACAATTTCCATTCATTATATTCTTCACTCAAGAATATGATTATTCATTTCTTAGAGTTTTAATTCTAAGATAACCATTAACTTATTCATAATGTCAAAGACTCAAAGTTAGAATTTACCATTCATGTCTTCCACGAAAATGAATTCTAGTTTCACGAGCATTATTAACCACTTGTTAAATACCTCATGCTACAAAATAATGTCCGTTATTCCGTAAACATGATTTTCTCAAAGGTAAAAAGTTGAAAGATATGATCGGCTAGGATGTGAATACTAGAACCCTACCCAAAGTGCTGTTAAGGTACCCCAATACGCGCTTAGCCATTTGATGATGAGCAGTGCTAAGAGCAACCGTATATTGGGCAATGTAACTCACACCAAAAGCAATATGTGGCCTTGCCATTGTTAGACATTGCAATCCACTAACCAGGCTTCTAACTTGCAAAGGGTCTTCAAGAAGATCACCTTCCTGGTTTATCCTCTCTTATGGCATCCAGATGAGAATAGCAAGTTGATCCAAAAACTTTAGTGGAGAAGTAATCAGGTGGTTTTTAAAATAACATTTCAAATGAATCCTTTGTGCAATGTAATCTGCAATCCCTTAGGAATATAGGTTGGAGTGGAAAAACAATCAAATCAATACTTTGCGGGAACAGAAGCCTGAAACCTTAAGGTGACTGATAAACATCAGTGTATAAGATGCAGTATGTTCTAATCTTTTGTGCGAATGAATAGCAGAAGCTACTAAGTTAGCAGATAAGGCTTCAATTTGCAATGTAGTTAAGAGTCTCAAATTCAATAAGACATAGGGGAATTTCCAAAAAACCTACGACATAGGGTTATAGGGTTTAAAGAAGAGCAATATGAGAAGAAATTACAATTTGTCCGTTTCCAAATAGTACTTGATTTCAATAAAAGGCCTAATATAATGACTGTAACACTTTAAACTAGTAACAACTGTAACACTATAACCCAATACATTACCTTTCTATTGTGATTCAAGTATTCATAGGAAGAAGTAACAGCTACCCAGGGGGGTTTTTTCATAATATTTGTGCACTAACTAGAAGGCCATTTTACTTATCTCCGTCTACCACAACACTAATATTATAGGTTTTCACATAGTATACCAGAATCATGATGCAACACTAACAAAATAAGTTACCTGTTATGGAGTACACAACATCCTTAGGTAGGTAGATCATGTTCAGAGAGAGAGAGAGAGAGAGAGAGATCATGTTCAGAGAGAGAGAGAGAAAGAGAGAGAGAGATCATGTTCGGAGAGAGAGAGATCATGTTCGGAGAGAGAGAGATCATGTTCAGAGAGAGAGATCATGTTCAGAGTTTACCGACATCGATAGATAAGCCTATTGTCCCATATAATTAAGCTGTCCAGAGATCTTGGCCTTACAGGAAGGACACATAAAACCAACTGAACCTGATTCAATTGCAGGATCGATAGCATCAAGGTTGAATTCGACACCACACCATACACAAACAGTGGTAATGAACTGCTGCCCTGTCTCCATATTTGGTAGTACAGATGCCCAGTCAATCTGATCATGGGTGCCAAGAGATTCTAGATCATAAGTCATGTCCATTGGTTGTTCCTGCATAGAATTCGACCCCTGGCCCACTGTATTCCCAAAGGTAAACTTTGATGGCGACATGTCATACAACTTCAGTGCTTCAAAATCTCTTACCTTCTCAACCTTCTGAGCTACTGAACGAAAACCAGCTCCTTCGTGTTCCTTGGAATAAGAAAATGGGGATACAAAAATGAACTTCAAAAAGAATCACAATAATATAAGAAGGATGCTTACTGCAGGTGTTGGTCAGCTCATGAGATGTAAAACAATCTAACTTAGGTATTTACTACAGATATGAAATTTCAATACACTAAGGCCAATTTGCGCACCTAGCAATGTGTACTTGACTACTTTATGCAAGTTCTAGCTGTTTTGGGTTAGACACTCCAAGTGGAGCGTGTTTTTCCAACTCATCTTCCTTTGTGGAGGAGTTGGAGGTTAGGAGCAGGGATCATCCCCGACATCATAAGGTAGAAATGAGCATATCAAGTGTCTTTTAACAACTTGACGAGCCAATTTTGTGTCATTTCCGTGCTGTTGTGGAGATATATATCGCAATTATGAGGCAAACGAAAAAACAAATACTTATATACACCATTCCCTGCAGCCAACCCTCAGGGCCCTCGGATCCCAAGAATAGTTCACAGGTTTACTGTCAATGATGTAGGAAAATGTGTGATTGTGCAAATATATCACAAACAAAATCATGGCCTACTTATTTACTTAATGATTGAAAGATTGACATGACTTGCCTACATATCTAGTGTTAGCTCAAAGCAATATGATGGTGGCGTACCTTGTCAGAGAACATACTGAAGGTGGGGAAACAGTTCGATGATTTAACAAATTCCATCGATGTATTAGCCACCATAGTCTCCACGAAATTTCCTTCATCTGTAATCCCAATATTAGAGGTTAAGGCATCCTTAGAAGGCATGCCTAAAGAACGTTTTGGCTCATTATATTCAGATTGTTTTGCTTCAGAAAACTGGGGTTCCTTTGAGCACAAAGAGAAAACATCATTCACGCTAGTAGACGCCTCGTTAAATTGCTCACCGCCAGATAGTGTGAGCCAACAACTTCCAAAACTTGCTTCCTGTTCGAGTCCATGCTTGTCAATTTCACTAGTAGCAGCACGAAAAGCATATTTGTCATCAGAAGTTTTAAAAGTATCCCTTTGCTCAATATTAGATAAGCCTGATGCAGAATCCAAGCAGAAATTGAATGTCACATAATTATTTTTGGGTTCATAGATCTCCCCCAACTTATCATCAGCAATCTCATAACCACCGAATGGCTTATCACGAGATTCATCAGCCACCTTCATTTTGTTAACCCTTTCATCTTGTTTGTTGTAAGGAAAAGCAAGATGCAGTTCGCAGTTGGATTTGGCCGGAGATTTTTCTAGGATGGAATCTGCATCCAGTTTAAGATGAGAAGTAAGATCATTTGGTTTGGTAGTAAAACTCTGCGGAAAAATTCCTCTATCCTGCTCAATATCAGCAAACCCAATATTAAGCTCATACTTAGATTTGGCTCCAAACGTTCCTGAAGAATAATCCATAAGTCTTGTACTTTGAGGAGCTTCAAAATTTATCTCACCGTAATTAGATTTGGAAGTAGAAGCTCCTCGAAGAGAATTTGCCACTGATCTAATGTGTGGAGCATTAATGTTCATCTCATCATGGTTAGACATGGCACTGAAAGTTCCTGAAGCGAAATCCATAACAGTCCTACGAGGAGCTTCAACATTCATCCGATCACCACTAGTTTTGCAATTAGAGGCTCGTGTAAGAGAATCTGTAACTGGTTTGCTAAGAGGGACTTCTACATTCGTATCATCAGGTATTGAACTCACAACTTGCAAACTACGATGAGCTTTCAGGTTAACTTTATCAGAATCAGAGAAGGCATGAGAAATTCTAGGAACAGTAGTCACAGTTTTTTCACCAATGGGTGCTTCTTCATTAAGTTCAGCAGAGTTAGGTTTCGGATTATAAATTCCTGAATTATAAACTGTAGCTGATGTAACAACATCAGCTTCACCTTTCACTTCATCTTCACCAAATTTGGCATTAAGATTTTCAGGAACAGAACCCATACCTGGTTTACAATAAGGAGCTTCTATATTCATCTCATCAGTAACAGATTTGACATTATAAGTTCCTGGAATTGAATCTGCAACTGGTGAAGAGTGACAAGCTTCAACATTCTCGTCAGAGTTGGATTTCGTATTAGAAGTTTCCGGGAAAGAATCTATATCTGCTGTGCCGCGAGGAGCTTCAAAGCTCGTCTCACCAGGGTTATATTTGGCATTAGAAGTTCCTAAAACAGAATCTACAGCTGGTGTACTGTAAGGAGCTTCAACACACATCTCCGTCGAGCTGGATTTCACATTAAAATCTCCTGGAGCAGAATCCATAGCTGGTGTAGTATAAGGATCTTCAATACCCATCTCATCACTGTTAGGTTCGGCACTAGGCGTTCCTTGCTCAGTAACTGATATATGATGAAGAGCTTCAAGATTCATCTCGTCCCGGTTTGACTTAGCATCAAGAGACTCTGTAACAGAATCTACTATTGGTAGACTATAAGGGGCTTCCATATTCAGCTCATCATTTGCTTTCACGGGTTTTTCGGAAGCCTTATTCAAAGCAACAACCTCATCTGCCTGGGAGATCACTTGAGTTGTTACACTTAATGACGAGGCCTCCATTCCCTTTGGTGCTGGTTTTCCTTGTGATCCTTCAAACCTCTTGACATAATCTTTTACATGGTTCCCAACATGTCCATTGTACCGATGCTTTTCCTCGAAAATTTTATGACAGAATTGGCATTCATATTTTCCATCTTTAATTATAACTCCATCTGAAATGGTTGTGCAGAGTCTAGTCTTGTTTTTGTTCTGGTGTGAAGTCAACAAGTGGTGCAGAAACTCATCCTTATCGTAATAAATCATGTTGCACTTTTGACATACCAAGTGGACTTTCACTTCGACCTCCGCTAGATTTTCAACCCTCAATGGAGTAACTTGTTTCTGCTCATATATACGTAAAGGTGCAGCGGGTGATGGCAGATGGTTACTGAAGTCTTCTTTTGGCCTTCCATCCCCATGTGGAGGACCAGCAATCTGAAGCACATTGCTATATCAGAGGGAATAAAGTTGACCAAACATACAAGTTTACTAAATCATGTTACTTACACTTGAAGATGCAGAGATGTTAGCTCCGCAAGTTTCAGCAATGTGATGAGCATTTGACTGATTGCTATCTTGATTTCCACATAAATTTGAAGCAACTTCTCTCATTGATACAAGTTGCTCCCCATTTGGGCTGAAAATTTCAGGATAAATCATTAAAATAAAAAAACGGATATGAGAGAGAGAGAGAGAGAGCAAATGAAGCACTAAAATTAAAGTTAAAATGCCGCATTTCAAGGATTTTACTTCTACTCCTGAGGCGCTCGTGTGACGTGTACAAGTTACTAATCAGTAATCATTAATAGAACTTACATTTTTGTCTGATAGAGAAATATCTCATTCAATCAACAAAAGAGAGTTCGAACTTTATTCCTACTCGTCTATGACTATTACTTGAAACTCCTCAGTAGAAAGCGTTTATTCCTGCTGTCATTAAACTCATTCCGAACAAATTAATGAGTAACAACCATACAGCTAATAATCTTCAATAGAACTTGGATTTTGGCTGACATGACAATAAATCAGTCGATAATCTCGATATTATTAGCCAGAGCACATTCATTTTGTTTTGGTAATAGGTTAAATGATACTCTTAATTCATAAGCTTTAAAATCTTCGAAAACCAGGTTCCACACTCGTCAATACTAATAATGCATTCTTTGCAGAAGTAGTGAAGAATCGGTGAAAACTAGCTTCGGGCTGAGTGTCTTTATGAATTCTTTGACTGGTACTTGGGTGTCTGCAAACAATTTGAATGGTTTTCTTCAGAGTTGGGACTCAATGACAGTCTCTAAGCAAAGGAGTGACATTTGAAAGATTTTCCTGCAGGCCTTGATTCGGTCCATTCGGAAGGGAAGAAACAAATCAATTTTCAATAATGATAACTGATAAGGTGGAATTTGACACCATCAAATTGGACTGTCTTCCTTTGCCATACGCGTCGTGTAAGAAGAAGCAATAGACCTACAAAGACTTTACTACCAATTGGGAAGCTCTTATGTCCACTTTGTAATGTTATTCTTAAAGGTCTACTTTTCCATTTCTTGTTTTTTGGGCTCTATTTATTCACCATCTATGTATATTCCTATCTATGTCTTAATGTAATTCTTCCTTTCTTTACAAAAGGACACTACTTGTTGAAACGCCTCGTTCTAATGCTTTTAATTCTACTGTCTTTAAATCTACTTTCCCATTTCTTGTTTTTTGGGCTTTATTAATTCACCATCTCTGTATATTCCTATCTATGTCTTAATGTAATTCTTCCTTTCTTTACAAAAGGACACTACTTGTTGAAATGCCTAGTTCTAATCCTTTTAATTCTACTGTCTTTAAACTAACTCATACGAATTACTATCACTACCGAGTGTGCAGCACGTGTAGCGCATTAGCTGCAGCGTGATCATTAATAGAAGCATTTCGGCTAATATGGCAATATATTTGTCGGTATTATTGGCCAACCAAATAGTAATTCTGTTTTGGTATATCAGATAGCACCAATAACTGCTGATATATCAACTACTTAAGGTAGAAGATGCTGTTACTTTGTTACATCTAAAGTTTCGGGTAGCAAGAAAATAACCAAAAAGGAAATTAATTTCCAAGTTTTAATTTAACTAAGATATTGATCTTAATCATAATAAAATGAAAATTTAATAAATGGGAATAGAGGAGCTTAAAATGACAATCATTAAAAATATAGAAATGGCAACTCTATATGAATGTTTCCGATCCACGATCATATTTACATCCCGTGTACATTCATTCGGGTACGCGGTACAGTAAAATATGTTATGTTACATAGCCATAAAACTAAAGCTTGATAAATCTACAATGTAAGAGACGCATAAGGTCATAACTGAAACTCCATTCAAACAAATGAACACACAAACTGGTATAAATAAAAACAAGAAAAGCAACGCACCCTGAAAATTAAATGCTAAACCAAGAGAATGAAATATCGACATACATGGAAGTGAGTTTTCAGTAGCAACTAACTCTAAAGATAAAAAAACCGCGATACCCCTAAACTAATTGTATCCAAATAGCTGCCAAAAGAGAAGACTACAGTTCCTTTGTACGATCGTAAGAAATGGTATTAAAAGGAAGAAACAAGAAAAAGGAATAATACTAACTAGCAAAAGTAATGGAACTATCGCAGTTTGCACCATCGACTTGTTTCTAGATTTATATGGACTGCCTTAAAAACCTATAGAAAGAATTTTTCTAGTGTCTCATTATATCCATAAAGATATGCCAAATTGGTTCCTCGCCGCCCTTTGTTTCACACATAAAAACTGACCTAGAATGGCAGGTGACGAAGAGCGCATATTCGCAATAATAAATTCAACAAATGTGGTAAATCTGGACATTTTCGATCCTATTATACCACCGCTCTCTGCACCCAATGTCCTCGTCCACTTCAATCTAAACAAATAAGTAACACTAACAACTGGTAACCCTCTTCAAGGCAACCTAACAACAACTAGACCCTCCCCGATCTGTTACTAGGCTCGGATAAGAATCAGACGACCAATGCCCATACTTGATCTATATGAGAACTTTTTTCGTTCTTTTGGTTGATTATTATAGAATTGAAGTTTTACTGTCAAACACCGAGAACGAAATATAAAAATACTTATGCAGATATACATGGATATAATCACATAACTTATAAGGGAACTAATACGAAAAAATGAAAACAAAAAGATGCAGAAGAAACCTTATATATCTTCTACAATGCAACCACACTCGGCCTTCCTTTCTCTTGAGGCTAAGCAAAACCTTCCATCCATTGGGCAAAAAATCTCCAAATTCACCAGCATCAATAATTTTCCTTTTCTTCCTTGTACTAGCCCATTGACCCTCAATCCCTCTCAAAAACCCTAATAATTGCTCATCTGTTTCTAACCCAACAGTTCTCCTCTTTAATTCTGGATCAAATGGGTCTTCCGAATTACCCAACACATTAAGATCAATAACTTCACCTTTCCTATTCAAAACCTCCAAAACCCTATCTTGAACATTAAACTCAACAATTGCTTTACTCGAATCATGCAACTTCTCCTTCTGATACAAGTAATTTTCATCCTTTCTCTTCCTTCCTCTTTTCCTTTTCCTCTCCCCATTCTTATTAACCTCTTCAGCAACAAACCCATTTACCGCATTTAAGGGTTCAGGTTGCAAAATTTCTTCATCAGTTTGGCGACGAAAAGGAACTAGGTCAGTTCCAGGGTTATCTTTTGCAAACAATTCACGAAGAAGGGTAACAATCTTTTGATTCTCTTTTATTTCAGGATCATGAACATCAGTGTTTGAATCTAAAGGGTGTTTAGGAATAAGTCCAGAACCAGAAGAAGAAGAAGGAGAGAATCGTCGGTTACGTCCAATATTGGTGATTTCAGAATCAGGACGAGCGAAATTAAGACGAGAATAAGTTTGTTTACGACTTCCAGCACTTTCATTGAAAACTGAACGATCGATTTTAGGGATTACGATGTCATCGCAACAACGAAGATCGAAAGCGTCATTGGAACAAAGAGATAAAGAGTTGAGTTCAGATTGAGATAGGGATCCGATGTCGATTAAAGGTATGGATTCAAGTTTCAGATGTTTAAACGACGAATCGACGGTGACGACCGCCATTGATGAGGCAGAAACGAAGCTCTTTCGAGCGAGCGGAGAACGCAAGGCGGACTTGTGTGTTTCTTTTCTTCTTCGATGTTTCAGGTTTTGGGAGAGAGAGAGGGCATACTGTTTGAGGAGTGAGACTCTTACTTTTTTATGATATCGGTCCGTTTCAAATGTAGTAAGTCACGTGAGACGCACGTGTTTAAAAAATCAAATCAAATCAAACAGCCTCTATAGGCGCCTCCCCGAAAAGTCGTAGGGGCCTCTCCTTCAGTTGGCGCCTTCCATACGGTACCAAGAGAAACGGACCTTTGATCGAAAGGTGTCGGTCAAAGAGACTCCCACGGTCAAGTCAGTAAGCTTGTGAGAAAAGTAATAAGCACGTGAATGTCATCATTCGAATGTTAGCGTCAAGGGGATGGTCGGAGTATGGCATGACTCGTAGAGCGGTCGGAACTCGATCACTACGGGTAAACTGACTTGGTTGGGGAGATAATATGACAGCCTGTGAGGTCTGTCCTTAAATAAGGCAACTCAAATTTGTAAAAAAGTTAAAAAAAGAGAGAGATAGTAGACGGAGTCTAGACAAAATAGTCAAAATATAATAATATATATACATAAATGAAATAAAAGAGAAACGTAATCATATAGAAAAATGACTTTAACAAATTTAACGGGAGTCAACATCCAATAAAGGAAAAGGTAAAGGGGATAAACAATAACTAATAACAAAAGAAGGGGTATAAACAGATATTAACCAAAGAAACTTAGGGTCCGTTTGATACATGTGAAAACCATCTTTTTCCGATGGGAAAGAAAACACTCATTTTTCGATGGAAAGAAAACACTCATTTTCTGATTAGAATTTCAAAGTTAAGTGTTTGGTACAACTATAGTAAATTGTGGAGTGCCTGTCAAATGGAATATATTTATTGTACTTTTTGAGATTCCTTTGAGTGTATTGTTGAACTTCTCCCTGATGCCTTTAGAAAGTAGGTCTCTTCCCCACAATCTGATTTTTAGAGAGAGAGAGAGATGAACGATGGAATCCATGGCAATGAAGTCCATGATCATCTTGTGCATACAAATCTTCATAGCTACTACCCAGAAAACACATTCAAGAAGAAGAATCATAAACAGAATGCACGGAAGATATAAAACATCAAGTTAACCTAGAAATTGGATGAAACAATAGTCATTTTTCTCTCTCTACAACTTCATATAAAAAACATTTCATATCAGAAACATGGGAGAGATTGAGAGAGAAAACATCTGAAAAAAACCCTCTCTCTATAACTTCATATAAAAAACACTTCATATCTTATAAATAATAGGCATTTCTCTCTCCCTCTCTACAACTTCATGAAAAAACCCTAATTCATAAAGAACTCAGCTCAAAAATCAGAAATCTAAATCTGAAAGGGGAATCATCTCAAATACAAAGTTATGTTTTGATTTCAAATTGTTTGAGACAGGTGATTGACTTCTTGATCTGGATTTCCATTTACTACTATTATCCAAAAGGGAAATCTAAAAGGGAAATCTCGGAGGGGGTTGTAGAGATGAAGAAATTTACTTTGATAATTTCTTCCCATATACTGTATTGATTAATAAGATGAAGAAATTTGCTAGTGAAGATGGGTATGGATATGAGGGGGTGTAGAGATGGATCCTTCTTTGCTAGAAATAGATGGATTGAGGGAGTCAGGCTTCTTGATCTTGATTTCCATTTACTACTATTATCGAAAAGGGAAATCTCGGAGGGGGTATAGAGATGAAGAAATTTACTTTGATCATTTCCTCCCATATACTGTATTGATTAATAAGATGAAGAAATTTGCTGGTGAAGATGGATATGGATATGGATATGAGGGGGTGTAGAGATGGATCCTTCTTTGCTAGAAATAGATGGATTGAGGGAGTCTTGAGAGAGAGAGTCGACGGGAGGAGAGAGAGCGCGGCATGGGTGAGAAAGTGACTTTCCCATGTTTTAGATGGGGAAAAAATTCACTTGATTTTCCAACATTTTTTTCTACAAATTCGATTTTATAACTCTTTTTGGTTGAATCAAACAACGGAAAATCAATTTTCTTACGAAAATCGATTTTCCATCCTGATTTTCACAAGTATCAAACAGACTCTTAGGGTCCGTTTGAAACCCGTGAAAATAGAGTGGGAAAAATCGATTCCCACTGTTTGATTCAAATCAAAATGTGGGAAAGCCGAATTCTTATGAGAAAAAAAGGTGGGAAAAGCTTCAAATATATTTTACCACAAACAAGGTGGTAAAACGATTTTCTCATGAGTTAGATTACATGGCTTCTCCAGTCCCAATTCCCTTTCTTTCTTTCTCTCGATCAACTTCTCCCTCCCGATGATTTTCTCGATCTCTCAACAACGAAATCGAAGTTGGTTCTTCATTTGATTTTTCCTAATTGTTGCTCAGATCGAAGTCTCTCTCTATAACCTGGTTCTTCACTTGATTTTTCCCCTAATTTTACTGCTCATATCGGACTCCCTCTCTCTCTCTAGAACCTGGTTCTTCATTTTATTTCCAGAATGAAGTTATTTAAGTAGAGGAAGTTCTCCAAATCGAAATAGCAGGTTAGATTTTCCCCCTCTTGCTTCTCATTTACCTGCTTGTTTGCCGAATAATTAGGTCAGATTTCCCAGAATTTGCTTATTTTGACTGTTATCTGCCTAATTTTCATTGCAAAATGGGTTTTCATAGTTATCTTATTCTAAAATTTAGTGGGTATTTAGGGTACTCAAACTGTAAATCATGAACTAAAAGGTGGGTTCAATCGATTATACAACCCCACTTCATTAATAGGTCTATCATTAAGTTTATTCAAACTTCTTATACATAACCCACTCCACGAACAAAAAGTTTGTTCAAATTGCAAATAATTTGAAATGCATAACTAAGTCCTATTGATGAAGTTCAGTTTACTTTGGGTTATTACATCTTTAGTGGTCTTAAACTTTGATGCTATCTCAGCAGTTGTATCACCAACAATTTCGGATAAGAAAGTAACAACTTTGTTTCTTGTTTGAACTCCAATTGAGATGGGCAAGCACATATTGAATGTATCAATAATGTGAGTTTTTTTAGATTCAATGGAGATTGCTTTTCTTTATTGCTTTTTGTGTTACAGGTTTTTTTTTGTGGTATTGGATTTTGAGTGAATTGCTTTTGGTTGATTGAGGAGAGATGAAGAGATGGGTGGTAGTTTGTGAATGAATTAAAAGTTTACCAATGAAGAATCAAAAAATCTTAAGTTGGTACAATATAGCTGACAAGGTTGGGTGTTAATTACTTGTGCAACTGTTAGGAGTGTGATCACGAGTTCCTCTTATTTCAAGTTTTCTACAACTTTAATAAATTTTTTGGATTTCAAACTTCTTTAATTACGTACGTAAACTGTTTGAAATCATGCCCTTAAGAGATTTTCATAGTTAGGTGTCGTTTGGCAACACTAAAATAAGTAACTTTTTTGCTTATTTAAGTAGAAAAGTAAAAAAAGTTAGTTTGGTAACGTGAAAACTTCTGACTTTACTTAAGTAAAAATTTGACTTTCTTTTGAAGTTAAAATTTTTAGCTTTTGACTTTAAAGTAAAGTAACGTATGTACAACACATACATTAATTTTACTTGACGAAATTTTTTTCTTCGTCTACCTCCGCTCCACCACCACAACTAAATTTCATTGTACCTCCACCACCACCTCAACAACAATTGCACCTCCCCTGCCACCATACCTCAACCACCACCACCACACCTTAACCACCACCTTCGCACCTCCACCACCACCATTCCTCCATCACTAGCACCACTAACACACACCTCCACCACACCACACCTCAACTACAACCACCTTCGTACCTCCACCACCACCGTATCTTCACCACCACCACCGACCTTCACCACCACCACCATACTTTCACCACCACCACCATACCTCCATCACTACCACTCACATATTTTATCCACCATCACCACCACTATACCACCTCCACCACCACCAAATCTCCATCATTACCCCTACATATCTAATCCACCACCATACCTCCGTCTCTACCAGTCACATACCTTATCCACTACCAGTCACATACCTTACCTTATCCACCACCACCGCCACTGCCACCATCATTCCTCTACGACCACCATCATACCTCAACCACCACCAAACCCCATAACCATACGACCATACCTTCAAGGCACCGCCACCACCACTACCACTAATATCACCATCACTTCGTATACAAGAGTGATCGTGGAAATCATATATAACTTCATTAAAATCAAGTATCTCTATGACTAAAAGAAAAATAAAATTATCAAAAGTAAATTGGATTACCAAACTAACTTTTTTACTTATAAGTAACATTTTTGCCAAATATGCTTTTCAAATTTTGTACTTTTTTAAAGCAAAAGAACTTCTACTACAAGCAAAAGTACTTATACTTTTGGTTGCCAAACGACACCTTAGTACATTGTTTCATCTTTGCAGAGTTCTTAGACGTCTTTTCCGTCAATTCCAATGTTCACATGAGTACCAAAGGTAGCAAGAAAGAGTTTACAGTTTGTGATATTAATAAACAAAAAGTTTATTGGTGTTCATATTTACTCGAACTAGGGTGTTTGAAGTGATAGGTATTCTTCTAAAGGATTATCATCGGGTGGAAAAGCTAGCTAACTTTGATAGGTATTAGATTGAGTGAACATGGATGAAGAAACTACTACAATGGATCGTGGAGTTAGTGTTGTGGATGACGATGAAGAAGAAATTCATTACATATTATGTATGGCTGCTTGTACGATTGGCATGGTAATGGAATGCAAGCGTCCACCAATTATGAGGGATCCAACAAGTTTGAACAAACATCGAGAACAATTTTTGAATCGGTTATACAACGAAAGTGATCGAGTATGTCATGAAAATATTCGGATGAATAGGACATCATTCCGCATATTGTGTAATAAGTTAAAACTGAAGGGCTTGTGTGACGGACGGAAGGTACATAACAGTTGAAGAACAAGTTGCGATCTTCCTCTTTATTATCGACCCTGACATCAAGAATTGAAATGTGAACTTCAATTTTATTTGTTTAGGATAGACAGTAAGTCCCTACTTTAATGTTGTCTTGAAAGCAGTATTAAAGATGCAGAAAGACTTGTTGAAACCCTCTGATAGTAGATCATATCCTAATGATAGTACACGCCCCCAAGCTTGGCATCATTAATTTAAGGTAATCATGGATGATAACTATTTTCTAGTTTTTTTGTGTAAAGCTTGACATCATAACTTTAAGGTATAATATGCTGCTTAATTTACTTGTAGGATGCTGTGGGGGCTATTGATGGTACATATATACATGCAACTGTACCAACCAAAGATCAACCAAGGTTTCGTAATCATAAAGGTGATATACGATAAAATGTTTTGTAGCACGTGCTTTCAGTATGAGAATTATGTATGTTTTAGCTGGATGGGAAGGATCATCTCATGATGGTCGAGTACTGAAATCCGCATTAAGAAGTCCAATTGATCCATTGACTGTCCCAACTGGTTAGTTTTATAATCCATAGTTATAATGTTTGTTGCTGTAACACCCAGATCTTGAGTCAGAGAATCGGACGAGTTAGAGCGCCGAGCGGATTCAGTGGTTTCTTTGGGGTTTGGTATTGGATACGTATTTTGATTGATTCAGATAGCTCATTGAATAGTTCTCGAAAAATTATGAATTTTGACTGGTCACACGAAATTATCGGGCATGGTTTGGATATCGAGTCGTATTCGGCAATTTTCTTCGGTATCGAGTTAAGAGGGACAATATAATTTCTTCATGGTTGGTTGTGGGAGGAAGAAAAAAAGAAAAGATTAACTAGGGGGTCAAAAAGTAATCGATGGGGACTGGATCAGCAGACCATAAGATTAGAGGGACTGATTTATGAGGTATATAGAAATTATGGACTGAAAAGTAATTAAATTATGTGGCCACTTTATAGTGCGACATGTGGCACCCTATTTGCAATCCAACATTCCAACCGAGTTTAAGCCTGATTGTGCATGTGTGACGCGTTTTGGAAGGGAAAATGGTTTTATATTTCATGTGGACCCCACTTGTTATTACCATTCAAAACCCACTTTCACTTTTCCTTCGTAACTCAGTTCAATAGAGAGGGTCAGTGGCAATACTTTTATTTAGGCGTTTGGGAACAGAGAGTGAGAAAGGATGGGCGATTTTAATGGAGTTGATGGTTCGATTTTCGTCGGTCGATTTTTTGACGTACGGTGGTCGGAATTCAATGAAACTTGTTCCAGGTAATTTTATTTGACTTGTTCTACATATCTATCTGTTCAGAATTTTCTATTTCGTCCTAATTTGGTGGTTATTTGGTTGTTATTTCGATAACTGTATGGTTGGGTATAATTTCATTTGGGATCGAAATTTGGAGCTATTTAGACGATTATTATTCAATTTCTTCGAATGATTTGTGTTCAGAAACATGTTTAGGAGATTATGGACTATTTCGGAGTGTCCAAATATAGACGGGGTGCTGCCGAATTATTTTAGTGCTCGAATTTCATATTTGGATCAGTTTTATAATGAATTGGAATGAAGATGGTTACCCGAACCTTGCCGTATTTAACATAAATGGATAGGTTGAGTTATGGATTCGTAACATTAGGTTCATTTTATGATTTGATAGTTCAAGATTCATAGTATTTGGTTCATTATATGATTTGTCAACTTATGAAGACTCGGAAATGTAAAATAAAATTTATGGGAAGTTGATTGGTTAATTTGTATATATTTCAAGTGCTCGATGGAACATCTCAGTGGACTCTATAGTACCGATAGGACATTCCTAGTATAGTTTCATCCATTTTATGCATTCTTGCTCTGCAAGAGGACTTTTGACAGTTATATGACTGTCAAATGACCGTTTTGTCCTTTCATATTTCAGTAGGACTCTTGTACTACAATGGGAACTCGATGAGGGTGGAACTTATTCAGGAGCACCATTGGAGGCGCAAGAAGAGGTAGGATCCTATGAATCTTACTTGGAGCACGGGTATTCCCCGTTTCACCATTATATATATATAGTTAGTCATTTTCTTCTTTTTATAGTTCTCTAGTTCAATTTATGATATGATATGGTATGATATGTATGTATGTGGTGTACTCTATGTTATGGATGTTTCTCATTTCAAAACAAATTGGTTTTTCTGAAAAATAATCACATGGAGGCGGAATCGCTTGATCTGTGTGATCGTTTTGTGTGAATTGTAAACACGTGGTGGCGGAATCGCTTGAGCTGCGTGTATAACATGGAGGCGGAATCGCTTGATCTGTGTTATGTGTAATGGTTGTTTTCCGACGGGCATTGGTTGGTCCCCTTGTTTATTTTATGTTATGGATTAGCCATGAATTATGTCAAGGGTTACACTCGGTGCGTGGCCAGCCGTTTGGTAACGACCATTCTAGTTTACCCGGAATGGGGTCCGGAGAGGATGGGAGTTGGGGTATTCCGACCCTTGGAGTGATTAGGGGACTGACCCAATGCTATGCTTGTTTATTTATTCTGCTAAACCACTGGTGTGTGTGGTTTGAATTCTGTTGTGAATGATACTTACAATGTTTTCACCGAAATGAAAGAGGGTGTTTACCCGAGTTTTCTTAATAAGAAAATACTAATTCCCTGAAAGTGGACACTTGTAAAAGCTTGGCTTTAAACAGGGTTTACCCTACCTTGAGACATGAGAACGCTCTTCTCCTTTTGGTTGATGGGACCTTTAGGAGGGCTCTGTTCTTGTAGCTTTGGGAGTCTATCAGATCATTTAATACTATTATAGGTTCATGCATATTTTTGGGTATTCTTCGAATGGTCAATGAGTTACCTTGCGAGGAAGCGTCAGATCTGGCCGGAGATAGGACGCGCCTCAAGATGAGATAATTGTATCGCCGTGGGTATATGGCTCTGCTACACGACGATGCTCTTATAGTCGTCTGGGTAAGTCATGACATATTTTAAGCGTATCATTGTTTGGGTGAGATTTACTATTCGATGCGTATTGAGATCACAAGCCAGCCCGATGGGCGATGATGACGAAGGGAGAGTTACGGAAGCTCTTACCGGGGTATTACGTGGATCCATGTGTACACTGCAGTAGTCAAACGTTCGATAAGGCGCCGCCTGCCTACGCACTAACAAAGGCCGAACGGTTCTTCCTAGCCAAATAGTAGGTGACCCCGACTGAGGGCGTATTCAGTCGTGATCTTGGTAAGCTAGAAGAATTATCTTGCTATATTGCTTTGCTTCGTGTGCATATTGATATCTCTGTATATATATCTGTATATATGTAACACTTATAACTATTAATGTATTAAAATGTTGATGTGTGTGGTGCGGGTAGGATGTCTAGGTATCCTACTGAGCTGACCTTCGGGTTATCTCATTCCTATTTGTTGTTGTTCAGTTGCAGGTATTGGTGACCCGAAGTGACATAGTTTACTTCGACGGCTCACATTATGTAAGATTATAATTTCTATTATATTTTCAACATAATCACAACGTTAATATTATATATGTATCATCTAGAATAGTTAGGATCGTTCTCTCACTTGTTTGCGATTGTACACATGTAAATAGTATGCACATTATCACTTTTTATTTGATGCTATTGTTATTTAGAAGTTTGTGAGATATGTATGAATGTTTGACAGGTTTTTCAGGTTTCATATGTTCAATTTATAGAGGAGACTCTGTCCAAATTCAGTCTCTTCTGTGAACTATTCATAAACATGAATTCAAGTTGTTTTTCTCTTTATGAAAACTATTTTGGGTTACATATTTTCCGAGCATATTTTCAAAAGGTTTAAACTATATTTGATTTTCCGCTGTGTTTGTTCTTGATTTGTAACCCGTGATGAGAGTTTTGGCTTGGGTTTATATTTGAAACTGGTTTGAGTTAGTATTAGACCGAGTTTCTTTTATAAACTGCCGGGCAAACCGTGATTCTGAACACGGGGCGTCACAGTAATTTAACAAGCCTTGGTACTTTTAGTTGCCTCGCCCATTATTGCATAGAATATATTCTGATGCCAGTCGGCCCAATGCACGTACTCATGCTCTGATACCAACTGTGGCGCCCCGTGTTTCGAATCACGGTTTGCCCGACAGTTTATATTTGAAACTGGTTTGAGTTAGTATTAGACCGAGTTTCTTTTATAAACTGCCGGGCAAACCGTGATTCGGAACACGGGGCGCCACAGTTGGTATCAGAGCATGAGTACGTGCATTGGGCCGACTGGCATCAGAATATATTTTATGCAATAATGGGCGAGGCAACTAAAAGTACCAAGGCTTGTTAAATTCGTAAAAGCTTCAAGATAAAATATGAAAAGATAATAATATTGTTGATTTTATTTTGTTTTATTTGAGATTTTAAGATTTTGATTTTATATTTGCTGACTTTTATGTGCTCAACACATCTGAGTCAGGCCTACGTGAAGGTCCCACTCAGATATCATAATGTGAGTAAGGTTCCTTCAACGGTAGGTCACTTACATTGTGATTTTGTTATGCGAGCACATTGCCTGCAGAAGATAGTGGTGGCGATCAACCAAGCATTATTGAGGTACGAATTGCATTCATATTAGGCTTAGGTTCATATCATTGGTTGGTTGTGGATGGACTTTGTGACTTCGAGTTACTCAGAAAAGGGAACACTTTGTGATTGGTTGACGTTGGTTGATCTTTCCTTGATTATTGTGCAAGGTGGTATACGAAGACGATCAAGGGTTGATAAGAGGTTTTAGTATAAAGTTTTGGGCAGGCGTCATATTGATGTTGTGAAAGTATTAAAGACAAAAGTGCCTAAGAAATTTAAGTGTAGTTGACTTTTGGCAGTATACAAGTTCACAAAGATCGACAATCGGAAAATGTTAAGAAATTTACAAGATGAACATGGATATATCGGTTCATTTAGGACAAGGATAGTGAACTAGTAAGCTAATCTTCATAGAAGGACAATTTGGAAATCTGCAACGACTCAGGGAAACCGAAGCAAGAAATGGTGCTAACGACCAGGTGTCTAGTGACAATAACCTAGGGAATCAAAGTCAAGGAATAATATGCGTGGACAACTTATCTAATATAGATGGACTTGTGGTACAACTTTGTAAGCCTAAGTCACTCGAGCAGGTGAGTCTCATATGAAGACATTGCCAGGAGTAATAAACCTAGGTGAATCGGTAATATGAGAAATGTCATCGAGTAATGAAGAAGCTATAAATTGAACCACTAGAGAAGTATTGTGGTCATAATGGTGCGACCACAACGCTACGAAGGATTCACTAGATGAGAAGATGAGTCAGACCTTGTATTGTGGACATCGGGGTAGTTGTACACATTCCTTCATTTATGAGTTTCGATCAGATCAATTAGAGAGAGTTGAGGTTGACTTTGATCGATTTTGTTTCGAGCACGTATTATTTTAGTTTGATTGTAGATAAGGTATGGTCTGGTTGAGAGAGAGTTATATGATAGAGACATATATCTTTTTATTGACTATAGTTGTTGGTGGTAAGATTTAGGGGCATCGGTCACATAACCTTATCGATAAATTCACCAGATGGTAGTTCGTCACCTGAAAATAATAGATGTGTTGGTCTACAGATTTATAGATGTGACACAGATGTCAGTTATGTCGGGGGTTTTTATTCAGTTGTCAGAGTATTATCAGTGATAAGGATAGCTGTCTAAGTTCAGTTGTTATCTGGTACATCTTTTCATTCAGTTGTACTATACGAGATGGTATTCTCAAGTTATATGTTGACTGCACGATATTGAGTTCGATTTTTCTAAAGGATATATATTTTTCATATAAGACTATTATGGTTTTCATTGACAACATTCAGCTTATTTAGAGATTGAGGAATTATGGCTAGCAAGTTATTGTTGTACTGTTAAGGCTAATGCGTAGGGTTGAATTATATTGGTTCAACGAGATACTCTGATATTGGAGGTTATATTGTCTGAGACTGTGTTTGTTATTAGATATATCTGGGGTTCTCAGGTTATTGTAGAATGATTTTCGAGGGTTGGTTTCTTTATCACTTGTATAGATATTATAGCGGTCTTCTGTTGTATTTTATCGTCTTATAGACAACAACTATATTTTTCTGAGATTATGTGTCAATGCCAACATTGACTTGTATATCATGTATATGCCCTTAATCTTTATTTTCTTATACCATGGGCAACGGTATTTTGCTATATTATTGAGAATGGTATTTTCTTATATTATCGAGAATGGTATTTTCTTTGAGGATGTGGAATTAACGACATTTTATTCTTATATATAGATTATAAAGGCCTTCATTCTTTGCTTTCTCGTATTGAGTATGGTTATTGTTATAGATTATTCTTTGATCATGGCGTAAGATGGAAACTCCGTAAATTTATCGCTCAGTTGTTTCATATTTCAGAATTTGCTTCAGAGTATGAGTTCGATGTCAGAAGAGGAAACATATGTGTAATCTTATTCTATGGTTGCACATATTAGTGTTTAACCTCTTCACTTATTTATATTATAGGTTTTGTAGAAGAATTCAGAATATAAAAGGTTGGATCTTGTTTGTTTATAGAGTTTAGCCAGATTGACTTTTGTTAGATGAAGTGATTTCGTAACTTTAGAAATTGTTATAGGTTTTCTCAAGTTCAAAGTTGGTACATAAACTAGATAGAAGAATAGAAAAGGTTGGTTAGCTATCTTCCTAGCATATGGTCAGATTTGTGAGCATCGTAGTGACTGCTTCGAATGAGATTGCGAGATCACTTATCGAGGGTTCATTTCATTGTCTAGTATATTGTCTGATTATAGCATAGACTTTATTCTCATCATAATGAAATGGTTTGTGTTTCTGTTTGGAAGTTTGTGTTCGTCATCATTTACAGATTTGATTTATAGATCTTCTTAGACCAGATTGGCAGAGAGGATAGGGAAGTTTTGTTGTTCATCGACAAAGGCTCTCCAGTTCTAGGGAGAACTTTCTTCTTATGTATAGTGTTATGATGGACCAGTTTAGGGGAATTTGACTTCGGTGAAGTACCATTAGGGATGTCTGTATCCTAAGAAATTTACAGGTTACAGAAGTCCAGGTTAATGTCGAAAAAGGTAGTTCTCTTGGTTCGAGTTGTGACAGATTTTGTTGACATTGGCAACTGTTGTTTCATTATATACTTTCTTCGAATTTGGAGGACGAAATTCCAATTAAGGGGGGTAATATTGTAACACCCAGATCTTGAGTCAGAGAATCGGACGAGTTAGAGCGCCGAGCGGATTCAGTGGTTTCTTTGGGGTTTGGTATTGGATACGTATTTTGATTGATTCAGATAGCTCATTGAATAGTTCTCGAAAAATTATGAATTTTGACTGGTCACACGAAATTATCGGGCATGGTTTGGATATCGAGTCGTATTCGGCAATTTTCTTCGGTATCGAGTTAAGAGGGACAATATAATTTCTTCATGGTTGGTTGTGAGAGGAAGAAGAAAAGAAAAGATTAACTAGGGGGTCAAAAAGTAATCGACGGGGACTGGATCAGCAGACCATAAGATTAGAGGGACTGATTTATGAGGTATATAGAAATTATGGACTGAAAAGTAATTAAATTATGTGGCCACTTTATAGTGCGACATGTGGCACCCTATTTGCAATCCAACATTCCAACCGAGTTTAAGCCTGATTGTGCATGTGTGACGCGTTTTGGAAGGGAAAATGGTTTTATATTTCATGTGGACCCCACTTGTTATTACCATTCAAAACCCACTTTCACTTTTCCTTCGTAACTCAGTTCAATAGAGAGGGTCAGTGGCAATACTTTTATTTAGGCGTTTGGGAACAGAGAGTGAGAAAGGATGGGCGATTTTAATGGAGTTGATGGTTCGATTTTCGTCGGTCGATTTTTTGACGTACGGTGGTCGGAATTCAATGAAACTTGTTCCAGGTAATTTTATTTGACTTGTTCTACATATCTATCTGTTCAGAATTTTCTATTTCGTCCTAATTTGGTGGTTATTTGGTTGTTATTTCGATAACTGTATGGTTGGGTATAATTTCATTTGGGATCGAAATTTGGAGCTATTTAGACGATTATTATTCAATTTCTTCGAATGATTTGTGTTCAGAAACATGTTTAGGAGATTATGGACTATTTCGGAGTGTCCAAATATAGACGGGGTGCTGCCGAATTATTTTAGTGCTCGAATTTCATATTTGGATCAGTTTTATAATGAATTGGAATGAAGATGGTTACCCGAACCTTGCCGTATTTAACATAAATGGATAGGTTGAGTTATGGATTCGTAACATTAGGTTCATTTTATGATTTGATAGTTCAAGATTCATAGTATTTGGTTCATTATATGATTTGTCAGCTTATGAAGACTCGGAAATGTAAAATAAAATTTATGGGAAGTTGATTGGTTAATTTGTATATATTTCAAGTGCTCGATGGAACATCTCAGTGGACTCTATAGTACCGATAGGACATTCCTAGTATAGTTTCATCCATTTTATGCATTCTTGCTCTGCAAGAGGACTTTTGACAGTTATATGACTGTCAAATGACCGTTTTGTCCTTTCATATTTCAGTAGGACTCTTGTACTACAATGGGAACTCGATGAGGGTGGAACTTATTCAGGAGCACCATTGGAGGCGCAAGAAGAGGTAGGATCCTATGAATCTTACTTGGAGCACGGGTATTCCCTGTTTCACCATTATATATATATAGTTAGTCATTTTCTTCTTTTTATAGTTCTCTAGTTCAATTTATGATATGATATGGTATGATATGTATGTATGTGGTGTACTCTATGTTATGGATGTTTCTCTTTTCAAAACAAATTGGTTTTTCTGAAAAATAATCACATGGAGGCGGAATCGCTTGATCTGTGTGATCGTTTTGTGTGAATTGTAAACACGTGGTGGCGGAATCGCTTGAGCTGCGTGTATAACATGGAGGCGGAATCGCTTGATCTGTGTTATGTGTAATGGTTGTTTTCCGACGGGCATTGGTTGGTCCCCTTGTTTATTTTATGTTATGGATTAGCCATGAATTATGTCAAGGGTTACACTCGGTGCGTGGCCAGCCGTTTGGTAACGACCATTCTAGTTTACCCGGAATGGGGTCCGGAGAGGATGGGAGTTGGGGTATTCCGACCCTTGGAGTGATTAGGGGACTGACCCAATGTCATGCTTGTTTATTTATTCTGCTAAACCACTGGTGTGTGTGGTTTGAATTCTGTTGTGAATGATACTTACAATGTTTTCACCGAAATGAAAGAGGGTGTTTACCCGAGTTTTCTTAATAAAAAAATACTAATTCCCTGAAAGTGGACACTTGTAAAAGCTTGGCTTTAAACAGGGTTTACCCTACCTTGAGACATGAGAACGCTCTTCTCCTTTTGGTTGATGGGACCTTTAGGAGGGCTCTGTTCTTGTAGCTTTGGGAGTCTATCAGATCATTTAATACTATTATAGGTTCATGCATATGTTTGGGTATTCTTCGAATGGTCAATGAGTTACCTTGCGAGGAAGCGTCAGATCTGGCCGGAGATAGGACGCGCCTCAAGATGAGATAATTGTATCGCCGTGGGTATATGGCTCTGCTACACGACGATGCTCTTATAGTCGTCTGGGTAAGTCATGACATATGCTAAGCGTATCATTGTTTGGGTGAGATTTACTATTCGATGCGTATTGAGATCACAAGCCAGCCCGATGGGCGATGATGACGAAGGGAGAGTTACGGAAGCTCTTACCGGGGTATTACGTGGATCCATGTGTACACTGCAGTAGTCAAACGTTCGATAAGGCGCCACCTGCCTACGCACTAACAAAGGCCGAACGGTTCTTCCTAGCCAAATAGTAGGTGACCCCGACTGAGGGCGTATTCAGTCGTGATCTTGGTAAGCTAGAAGAATTATCTTGCTATATTGCTTTGCTTCGTGTGCATATTGATATCTCTGTATATATATCTGTATATATGTAACACTTATAACTATTAATGTATTAAAATGTTGATGTGTGTGGTGCGGGTAGGATGTCTAGGTATCCTACTGAGCTGACCTTCGGGTTATCTCATTCCTATTTGTTGTTGTTCAGTTGCAGGTATTGGTGACCCGAAGTGACATAGTTTACTTCGACGGCTCACATTATGTAAGATTATAATTTCTATTATATTTTCAACATAATCACAACGTTAATATTATATATGTATCATCTAGAATAGTTAGGATCGTTCTCTCACTTGTTTGCGATTGTACACATGTAAATAGTATGCACATTATCACTTTTTATTTGATGCTATTGTTATTTAGAAGTTTGTGAGATATGTATGAATGTTTGACAGGTTTTTCAGGTTTCATATGTTCAATTTATAGAGGAGACTCTGTCCAAATTCAGTCTCTTCTGTGAACTATTCATAAACATGAATTCAAGTTGTTTTTCTCTTTATGAAAACTATTTTGGGTTACATATTTTCCGAGCATATTTTCAAAAGGTTTAAACTATATTTGATTTTCCGCTGTGTTTGTTCTTGATTTGTAACCCGTGATGAGAGTTTTGGCTTGGGTTTATATTTGAAACTGGTTTGAGTTAGTATTAGACCGAGTTTCTTTTATAAACTGCCGGGCAAACCGTGATTCGGAACACGGGGCGTCACAGTTGCATAGCATTGATTAAATTGTTTTAACTACAACACTAACTTATTACTTATTCATAGGGAAATACTACTTAGGTGATGTAGGCTTCCCAAATGCTCATGGTTTCATGACACCTTATCGTGGAGTCCGTTATCATCTCAACGAACATAGTGGTCGTCTTTCTGCAAATACTAAAGAGTTATTTAATTATCGACATTCTTCATTGAGAAATGTGATTGAAAGGTGTTTTGGGTTACTTAAAAAAAATTGCCTGCCTACGGACATTTACATTTTACGACTTCAAAACACAAGCTTATATGGTAATAGCTTGTTGCATCATTCACAACCACATAATGAATGTAGATTTGTTGGATACATGCGACGAAGATCCTGATCCACTTGAAAATACTGAATTTGAACCTTCACCTGAAGAGCAGAGTGCCATACTTGGACCGACACCAGAGTGGTCTTTAAAAAGATATCAGCTAGCAACAATTATGTGGGAGGAGTACTGTCGGCGACATCATTCAAAGATTTCCTCTACTATATTTATGTTGCTTATATTTTGTTTTTTGAAGGACATGTTAATGCAAATTACTTGAACATTAACATTAATGTGATAGATTATCCGTTTAATTATTGTATTTGTGTTTTTTGTTTATCTAATACCGTAGGCCATGTACAAAATCAACCTAATAAGTTCCATTTGTTTCAGATTTTCTTACTACATCAATTTTCACAATCCTACCAAACACTAGAAATTGAATTTATCGGGAAAATCCGAAGTTCTATCAAACACTTAAATTTACATTTTAACATGGTAAAGTGGTTTTCTTTCCAACAAGAAAGAAAACCGTTTTCACATCAAATATTTTCACACGTATCAAACAGACCCTTAGTGAAAATGAAAGAAACTAACTAAAATGAAGATGGTGGGAATCGAACACGGGTATTGTACACGGACACCACAATCTCAAACCATCCCAAAAATAACAATAACAAAAGTACTTAATCAGAGGCAGTCGGGCGGAGCAATTTCCCTCCTAGGGTGGCGCCGCCTCCCGGTGGTGGTTACCGTCCTAGGGTTTGCAGTTCCTGACGGTTTCGTAGGCGGTTTCCAACAGTTTCTTTCAGATTAGGAGCCTTCATCCTCGTCTGATTCTTCTTATCCATCATTATCACTCTTATTCTCTTTCTCTTCCTCTTTAGACTCTGATGTATCTTTCGAGTTCTTCCTTTTCTTGGATTTTGAAGATCTTTTGGAAGAAAGGTTTTGAAGATTTACAGATCCGGTTAGGCATTGGACGAATGTTCGATTCTGTCGAGGGTCCATAGATCCATCAAGGATTAATCCCAACTCGGGTTTTGTATATGTTCTCCAGTGATGGTTAGAATCCAACGAGAAGTCACAGATCGGGTGAGGGATTGGTGTTTGTAGATTTTGTTTCAAATGGGGATGGGGTTTAATAACTCATTTCTCCATGAATTCAAACTTTTAGATCTGAAGATCTTATCAGAATCAATCTACAATGGAGGGGTATGGTTTAGGTTTCATAGTCGATCTATTTTCGGTTGTGATTCGTGGAGGAGAAGATGGATTTCGGATATGGTTCGTACATGAACAACAACGGAGATCTGGGTTAAGCGAATAAAATCACACGACGGGAATTGACTAAGTAATCTCTTCATCAGGTAGGTATATATACTAGTATCATCATATCACTACTTTTAATTTTCAATATTATTTGTATAATAAATTCTACATTGTCGACCTTTAGGGTCTTTTCATTTTCGATCTTTAGGATCTCTTTTGTCGACCTTTAGGGTCTTTTTTTGAGTTTGTGTCTTGTCAATGCCTTTGCCTTCATGAGGCATTTTACATTCGAAAGTTCTGTGAACTTTACTTATGTAGTTCTCATAAAGTTCTCAGAGGAATAAGAATTATCTACCATGTAATCTTGTGATTGTTATCACTTATGAATGTAATATAGTAAAAAAAAATCTCAAACCATCCCACAAAACCATATTGTTTGTCACGTAATTGAACTCAGTTTTATATATGATGTTTCTATTTGAAATTAGATTTAATTTGGGTTATGGGTGGCACTTACCCCACGAGCCTCTACGTGGGTCCGCCCATGGGGCTGAGCTACCATATATCTTTCACAGGCCTATCTAACCCACACGCCTACTTTAGACGGAGTCATTTGAGCCGTTTGACACCACTAATTATAAGTTTTAAAGGTGTTTGATTTTTGCGCTTATTAAGTGATTTTCATTTATTCAGTGTCGACTGACGATTTTAGGTTGTTTGTTTTTCACCTAAAAAGTAAATCTCAGTTCTAAAGGATGTCAAAGTAATTGCAAAAAAGTAAGCTTCAAATTTGATTAAAAATATATTTTATCCTTCTGCTAATATTATAATGACCAATATAATCATAACTAAAAACAAAATTTTAAATATATGTTTGATAAGTACAAAACTTGTTTGCGACTTTAAAGAAACTCTCCCCTTCATCACTCATCCTTCACTTAAGCTTTTCCCTTAGATTCTTTTCATCCCCCCTCCACAACAATCCAAACCTGATGATGCAATATAATATATTTCTCCTTCACAATTCTTCATTGTTTGTGATTTATATTTTTAACACAAAGTAATCATAAATCTTATGTTTGCGTTTAGATGCAAGATTTCCAAGTAGGATTCCTATAAAAAATGAGATTTAGTAAGAATCAAGATTTTTGAATCTGTTTGGCTACCAAAAATCTTAGAGAGCAAAAATCTAAGGCCCAAAATTCGGGTCAATACACCAAATGAAGCCCAACCCGGAATAATAATGGAAATAAGACCCAAAAGTTAAAAATACCCTTTTAACCTCATAAGAGAATCCACATCCCTCTTATACCCCTCCACCATTTCCTGCTCTCTTTTCTCTTACTTAATTCGCGAAAAACGAGACGGAGTCCCATCCATCAAATCACTCTTACAGCTGACATTTATTACAACTAACATTTATTACCTTCAATTTTTTTTTCTCTCTCTTCATTTGTCTGAAAAACGAAAAAAGGTGGAAGCACTCTAAAGGAACTTATTTCTGCACTAATACCTATGCTAGTGGCAAAAGTAGTAGTTCAATAAACATTTTGTAAAATGTTTTAGTATAGAAGTTAGGTGTCTTGATTTTGTAAATAAGTTTAGTTCCAAGAAAATTTTCATAACACTTTTAAACATAAACTTAATTGTTGGGAACAGATTATAAAATGTTTTTTGTTACATTTTTTTATATTTGAATAGAGTTTGAAAAAAAATTAGTACTTATACCTGTGTTGGTTTCAAATTAAGTAGTCAGCTAAGCATTTTACAAAATGTTATGACCATTCTGATGTGAGACGTGCACAAAGTAGTAGTTAGATGAACATTTTATAAAGTATTTTATGAAGTGATATTATGTCTGCACTTATACTTATGTTGGTGGCAAAAGTAATCGTTAGATGAACATTTTGTAAAATGTTTTAGTGTAGATGTTTGGTTTCTTTATTTTGTAAATAACTTTAGTTTTGAGAAAAAAAAATTATGTTTGCACTTATACTTGTGTTAGTTGCAAATTAAATAGTTAACTGAGCATTTTACAAAATGTTTTGAACATTCTCATTTGAGACGTGGACAATGTTGAGAATGTTTACACAGTACATGATAATGTTTGAAACAACTTTTGAAATGTACTAACATAACTGTCTTAGTCTCTAGGTTTCAGAACAAGATCGGAACAATCATGTTTCGGTTCAAACTCTTTATCTTGAAATTCAGTCTAGTTTCATGAACATTAGGTCGAATGTCTGTGCTAAATTATATTTGTTGGGAACATATTAAAAAATGTTGATATTTTATCTTGTTCATTTTTAAGTCTGAATAGAGTTTCAAATGAATTTTTGTCTGCACTTACGCCTCTACTAGTGGCAAAAGTAGTAGTTAGATAAATATTTTGTAAAATGTTTTAGAGTATAAGTTAGGTGTCTTGATTTTAAAAATAACTTTAGTTCTGATCTATTTTTCACAAAACTTTTAACATAAAGTTATTTATTGAAAACATTTTACAAATTTTTTTTTTTTTATCTTATACATTTTTTAGATTTGAATAGAGCTTCAAGTGAAGTTACGTATGCACTTATACCCATATTGGTGGCAAAAAATACTAGTTAGAGAAGCATTTCGTAAAATATTTTAGTATAGAAGTTAGGTGTCTGTATAACAAATGACATTTCACGAAAACATGATTGTGTCTGTATAACGAAGAAAAATAAAACGAGACATTAAATGAAAAAGTGAATACTAACGGTGTTGAATTATACAAAATGTTGTTTATATTACAAAAAATGTTTAAAACATTTGTAACAGTATACTCAACACAACCATAATCAACAGGCGAAATCTTCAAAACTTGTACAAAATCGAAAATGTTGGAGAACCATAAGATTGTACATCAGCTAAGAGCTTTTCAAAAATTTTTGACACCACCGAGAAATATTGCACCGATATCAAAAAATATTTCGTCCCAAGATTCGAAAACACGCTTTTTGTCCTTCTTTTGTGAAGTATCAATTGCTCTATCCTTTTCCATAGATATAAAGTCTACAAGTGGAATCAACACATAATTATATGCTTACGGGAAAGACAAAATGCACAAGACATTTGTGTGAATGCACTCGACAACTTGTTAAATGTTTACAAATTTGGGAAAATGTAAAGGACATAATATTTGAAATTAAGCATTATGTTAATAACACAAGATACAATGTTCCAATTGATGTGTTTGTGTCGGTATAACAACGAAAATATTTAAGGATTAAGATTTATGTTTAAAACACGACAACAAATGTTCACGAAAATACATTTTGTCAGTAACGAAGAAAAATGCACAAGAATCAACACAGAATTATATGCCTACGGGAAAGACATAATGCACAAGACATTTCTGAGAGTGCACATGAAAAATTTGTAAATGTTTACAAATGTCGAAAAATGAAAAAGACAAAATATTCGAAATTAAGCATTATGTTAACAACAGTACAGGAAATATCGAAAAATACTTACAAGTGCTCAAAACATACGTAAAAGTGTTTAACACCAATCGATTTTTGTAAAAAAATAAAATCTGATTTATGATGGTAACATCTATAAAAAAAAACTAAAGCATTTTTGAGTTTGCTCGCTGCATTAACATCATATTAACAACATATTTTAAAATGCTTAATGCACTAGTCAATTTGTCTGTTAAAAAACCAACATATGCAAAAAATCGTAATTCTAGAGAGAGAAACCGAAAAATAGATCTAAAGTTGTACTTTTTGATTTTTTAGAAAAAAATTTGTATGTAAAGTTTTTTCACAGTATTGTTTTTGAAATTATATGGTGTGGAAGTAAAACCAAGAAACTTCATAAGAAGATTAAACCTTATAAGATAAAGAAACACCAAAAACAACCTCACCAATGAAGCTTCAAATAACTATATCTGAAAATTTATATATCTAAAACACTATGAAAACACCCTAAAACCATATTTGGAGTTTCTTTCAACTTCCATTAGAGAAGATAAAAGATGATGATTGAAGATAAATGAGTAGAAGAGAGAAGATGAAGACGTACCTTCAAGGAGAAGCAGATACGACGAAATTTTTCGGCGGGATGGAATATCTGATCATCAAATTTGAAGAGAGAACAAAGAATTTTTTGTTCAGGTATTTTTAGAGAGAGAAAGAGAGGGAGAAATGAGTTTTAGAAAGAAAGAGAGAATGAAAATGAGAGGTAATGATTAGTAGTTGTATGTATATAAGGGTAAAGGAGGAAAAATGAAACTATAGGAGGTCTTAGAGATGCATTTTTTGGAGGGATGGTGTCTAGAGATCCGTATTTGGGTTTGATTTGGGATAATATTTGAATATTGGGTTTTTTGTGGGTTATTATTCCGGGCTGGGTTTTATTTCCTATTTGGGCCTAAAATTTGTGGTTTTTACCAAAATTTTCAAAATCCTAAGACTCTTGAATCAGATTATTAAGTCCAAAATTTGTATTGGACCAAGATCCTACTCTAATCCTAAGATTTGCTAGGATTTTGGATTATTAACCCACATTTCAACTCAAAAAATATTTCTTTAAAAACATATTTTTTCTAGAAAAAAATTGTTATAAAAATATTTTTTTCAAATCCTTTTTTTTTTTTTTCTGAACTCTTTGTTTTCTAAAGAAAGACATTTTTTTTCCAAAAATTCATTTTTATACGAAAAAACGTTTTTTCCTCTCCAAAAAATATTTTTTCCTTTAAAACCGTTTTTTCTAACATCGTGTTATTCAAAAATCATTTTTTCTGAAATGTTCTTCAAAAGCTGTTTTTTTTTTCACCGTTCGAAATAAAGTATGCTTTAAGACAACTTGACTATTTAAAAAAAACAGTTTTTCGACAATTTTCTCGAAAAGAATTTATGATTTAAGACACATTAGAATAACTTACAACTAAAAGAGAGTTTTACCCAACATGTTTCCCTATATCACGACTAAAAAAATCAGTTCTTTTCGTGGGTTGGTGGGGGGAAAGGAAAAAGATGAAGACTAGAAAATTCTTTTGAGGAGCATCCACGATGATATGCTGCCAACAACTTCTGCCGAGATGAAGTGAAGAAGTGGTGGTGATGACAGAGGAAAAATATCAGATCTTCCCATCCAAAAATCTTTGTGCTCCGTCTTTTCTTTGTATTTTTAAAGCAGCGACCTTCTTTTTATCATTAAGAGAAACATTAATGTTATTGAGAATCACATACGAAAGTTGATTTTTTTTTAGAATTTTTGGGTTCCTAGTCTAAAAATCTACCCCTAAACACATATTTAGTCCCCCCTAATATTAATATAGGATTTTAAGCCAAAATAATAATTATAATTGATATTTAGTCCAAATTAGTTAAAGTATGTCTAGACTTTAAAGTTACAGTATTTTTCTGTTTAAAAATTCTTGTTTTGTTTCATAAATTACCTGTTATTTATTGTTAAAGTTTCATACTTTATTTCATGTTTTCCATACTTTATTTCATTTTTTTATATGTGTCATACATAACACGTTATTTATCAACAATGTTTCTTACAAAACGAAAAGGACTAAAAACCTATTTTCTGAGAAGATTGGACCTTAAACTTTTTTTGAACTTTATTTTGGACTTAAAACCCATGGACCCTTTTTTTTTACCTTTTAAACCTAGAAACATTTTATGATTTTATAATGAAACGTGAGTAGTATATAATTATTTTCAGTTTCTCAACAAAGTTTCACCAAAAAAGAAAAGTTTCCCAATATCATATTCGTTTCACAATTCAAATCTCAAAGGATAAAACATTTATCAAGCGAGAAATTGTAATGTGTGGTCGAATTTTTCCTATAAAAGTGAAATTAATTTATGAATTGATTAGCAATCACACATGTTAGGTAAATTAGTCAATTAGAGAATCAAATATAACGTTCCTAGGAGATCTACCAAAAAAGATTTGGTGAATTGGTAAAACATTATATTTGATTCTCTAATTGACTAATTTACCTAACATGGGTCATTGCTAACATGTGTCAAACTCAAAATAAAGTAAAAGTGAATTGGTCCCAATTTCGAGTTCATATACAAAGTAAAAGAGAACTAGTCCCATATTTGAGCTCAAATACAAAGTACAACTGAATTGGTTCCAACTTTGAACTTAAATACAAAATTAATGTGGACTGGTCGTAAATTTGAACTTAAATAAAAAGTAAAAGTGATTTGGTTGCAAGCTCAAACTCATATAAAAAGTAAATGTAAATTTGTTGCAGATTCGAATTTAAATAAAAGGTAGAGGTGAATTGGTCCCATACTCAGACTTAAATAGAAATAAAAGGTGAATTAGTCACGAATTCGAGCTCAAACATAAAGTAAAAGTGAATTGGTCGCAAATTCGAACGTATACAGAAATTAGAGGCGAATTTCTCGCAAATTCAATTATTCAAACTCAATAAAAGGTAAATGAGAATTTCTCACAAATTCAAACTCAAAACTAAGTAAAGGTGAATTTATCGCAAATCTAAATTAAAATAGAAAGTAAATGAGAATTTCTCGCAAATTCGAACTTAAATAGAGAATGAACGTGAATTGGATGAAAGATTCATGCTCAAAAAGAAAATAAAAGGTGTGTTGGTCTGAGACTTTAGGTCCAATAAAAATGTGAAATAGTCTGCAAATTCCAGCCCATATACAAAGTAACTTCTCTCAGTTCTCCATTCTCCATTCTCCATTCTCCATTCTCCATTCTCCATTCTCATCAAGCAACCCCAAAATCTCTTGCAGTTTGGTGACTAGTGCTCTCTAAAATTTCAGCAATAGGGCATAGCTGATGGGATTCCTGCCATGAAATTTAGGATTATACCTAATCTCAAGAGAAGGAAGGTATCAACAATCAAACACTACAGCCATCTATATACTCCATTTTTATCTTAATTCACTAGTTAATTTTTGCTGTGCCGTTCCTTTATGTTATAGACCATTGTGTGTAAGAGCTTACGTACTATTTACTCAGATCTGTATCGATTTCTTGCGGCTTTGGGAAATAAAATAAATTCCGGAGAAATCGTTACAAATCTGAGTAAATCGCATTTAAGCCACACTTACTCTTTTTTCAACTAAAAAAAAGTCATTTTCAACAAGAAAAAAACAAACAAAAAAATGTCACACCTATTCTTGCATGGAAGGTTTTGACACGGATGAAAATTAACTTATGGTGTGTTTGGATGAAGGAAACATGAATCTGTGGATTCATGAGTCCTTTGGATTCATTTCACAGATTCATGAATCCAAATGATTGTCTTGGTTGTTTGGTAACTTATAAGAATTCCAGTATTTATAATTATTAAAAAAAATTTAACGCTTATTTAAGAAAAGTTAAAGAAACTTTTTTTTTTTCAAACATCGTTTTTAAAACCCTTCGTTTTTTTTTTTTGTCAAATATCATCTTTCCGAAAAACCATCTATTATTCTCGAAAGTCGTTTCTTTACAAAAGATTTCTCTACATTCGTTTTTCCAAAAATTGTTTTTTTTTTTTCGAAAAAAGTTTTTTTTCATAAAACATTTTTTCAAAAAAAAAACCTTTTATTTGTTTCGTAAACCATTTTTCCCGATTTTTTTTTGAAAACCTTATTTTTTTGGAAAATATGATTTTCAAGAAAAAACAGTCTCCGAGAAACAACGATTTTAAAGGAAAGTGGTTTTCGAAAAAAATCGATTTTGGAGAAGAAACTGATTTTTGGAAGTCAACCAGACAAAGATATTATGATTCCTACCAAATCCCACTTTTGTAGGAATCCTACTTAGAAATCGTGCAACCAAACACAACGTTTAACTTGTTTAAAGAATACAGTTACTTTGTTTCAACCCAAAGCTTCAACTTTGTCATGGGATCGTTATCAACATATTTTTTTTATTGTCGCGCCAGGATGTAGGTTTAACTTTGTCTACGATTAGTAATCCAAGGCTTTCGACTTTCCGACATTCAATGGGTCCTACAAGCATAGTTTTTCAATTTACAATTTAAGGGTTGGTCATGATGTTTCACGATAGGTCGTTTTTGCAACCACGGATGCGTTTAGAAATTCGACCACACATGCAGCTGTAATTGGAGTCACAACTGAAGTCGCAAACACGAGCTCCTAAATTATTTAATCCTTTGGGCCGTATGGGCTCATTAGAAGCTAGCTTGCAAAGTTCTTTTGCTAAAGAAGAAGGTGAAGTTTCTAAGTCCAAATTAGATCCAGATACAAGGAAGGCTTCTAATTTTGCAACATAGACAAGACATAATGCCCCAAAGCGACCTCCTTTCAAATCAGACCAACACCTCCACAAAGTCCAGTTCCGCCCTTGCATCTGTGCGATAGTTGATTCTCGTCTTAAGAACGTGTAAGCCCAACGAAACAAATCCGAACACTATTACCCGACCAACAAATGTAGGATTTTCTTTACAATCAGAAGCTATGGGAGATGAAGGTCATGTTCCATTGGATAGAACTTTCTATAAAAATTGGAGATCCTCTGTAGAGGTAACTAATATTACCTTAACTTCTTATATTCTTGAATGAGATGCATATACTTTCATATATAAAAGTTAAATTACAATTTGCTGATATTTGGGATCATTTTTTTTTTAGGGACAACACAAGCATGATCAAGTGAATAAACTGTAAGCATTTAAACCATCAACCAGATACAAGTAAATTTATATAACTGGAACAAAATGTGAATGTAAGCATTTCTAAATTCCTTTTTTGACTGGATGAACATGTGAATATCATATTTCGACTATTGAACTGAGCATAGGAAACTTATCGAATAATCTCCATTAAGTGCCTGAATATTGCAACCCTTTCGGTGGAAGGCCTTACTTGTAGTTTTTTCTATTTTGATGTTCTTAGTTCCATTCTTTTTTCATTATTTAGAATGCCTTGCCTAGACTCAAAGATAAATTTTCAGAAGTAATATCATGTGTATATTTTAGATAAATCATGTTTATCGGAAGCTTAATGTTCGTTTAAGAATAGAGAACCCTATTAGGCAAGGACTAAAAATGACATCTCTAAAATTCTGTTTAGATAACTTTATTTGGAATGGATATTCTGATAGAAACATGATTTCCTTAATTCTTTCTTGTTCTCAAGCTAGGATAATTTTTCTATTAGTCCTAGTAAAATTTTTGGAACCATTAGTCAAATACTATTCTACTTATCTTTTACAATATTTCATAAAGGATTATGTGACTTACTCTTAAGGCTTAATCATTATATTACTTATAAAAAAGTATGAAGATACCCTACTTGTAAGGTACAAATTTGGAGCTTTTACTAAACATTGCATGGCCAATTCAAATAACACTTCAATTCATGAAGGTTGAAACAAATTTTTTTATTGTTTAATGTATCAGTCATCTTCGTGATGCCCTACAATCAAATATGATATCAAATCTCAACAATATGTAGTTTTAACTTTTATCATTTTATATAGGTGGAAGTATCCATTCATGACTAAACCAGTAACATAAAAGGCTGGGGGGTGTTGAGGTCGGTAATTATCTAAACCTATAGCTTCTTATTGTAAAGGAAAGTACTGCATCGGTTACTCGGATTATAGTGTTCGGATCTGTTTTCTTGGGCTTATGCGTTCTTCAGACGGGAACCAGCTCTCGATTGATGCAAGGGCAGGGCTGGAATCTGTGGGGGTGCTAGTCTGTTTCAAAAGAAAAGCCTTTTTGGAGAATTATATTTGATATTTTGTCCATGTTACAAATTTAGTAGTCTTCTCCTTGATTGTGGGTCTAATTTGGACTCAGGACCTCACCTTATTCTACAAGAAGAGAACGTTGAAAGTTAGCTTCCAACAGGCCCACATGGCTCAAAGGATTAAGTGATTGAGGAGCTCGTGCTTGCGGCTTCAATTCTTATTGCGATTGCAGCTGCATTTGTGGCTGAATTTCTGAATGCATTAGTGGTTGCAGGAACTGCTTAGCATGAAATGACATGACCAACCCCTGAATGATAACTTGAGAAACTATGCTTCAGGAACCATTGAATGCTGGAAAGTCGAGAGCCTTGAATCTGGATTATTGATCATTGACAAAGTTGAAGGTGCATTCTGAGAAACATGACAAAATAAAACTATGTAATGATAATATAACATTCATTGTGATAATGTAATATTTCTTGTGAGGAAGTCGAAAGCTGTGTTCCACTTGATAGATTTACTCCTACATCCTGAATTGTGCATATTCAAACACAAATATTGAAGAAAAACCGCATAATAGATGTCTTTCACAAGACGGGTATGTCTAAATACAAATGCCATCAAACAGAAGCAGTACGACAGAGCTTACTTGGGTTAATATATTTTTCTTATGAATGTTGAATGATTATAACATTCAGACAAGGTATTAGAGCCTTCACTTGTCCCACATCTGTTGGAGTGCCAAAGTATAGGCGACAAGGGCAAGCTCATTCTTGGTGTTCATCGAGACCTAGCTGGGGAGCCTCGCAGACATGAGCAGAACTATGTGAGGGTTGAACTACATCTACATAAGACTTCAACATTCGGGTGGTAGAGGCTTCTACAATTCAATATTATTTCGTATTCGACAAGTTAGACAACCACATCAACGGGTTATAGTTACAATCAACTTACCTATTTCAGAGAGAAATTATGAATGTACTTGTTTTTTTTACAATTAAATAATCCATATGTCCTTCTATTGTTGAAACTGCAGTCTGAATTTGATTTAACTTAGATATGATATCGATTTCTTTCTTTTTCTATGATAAGTTCTTTTTCTATGTATACTTATTGTTGTTATTCAATATTGGAATGCTATAGCAGAGATCATTCCTCATGGAGTTCCCAATATAGATATATATGTAAAAGAGAGAGAGGAATAGTAAGACCCAGACAAGAAGCCTTCAACCATTAG
Organism: Eschscholzia californica; assembly: GCF_041429995.1. Taxonomy (NCBI): domain Eukaryota; kingdom Viridiplantae; phylum Streptophyta; class Magnoliopsida; order Ranunculales; family Papaveraceae; genus Eschscholzia; species Eschscholzia californica. The sequence continues at coordinate 44,941,754 of NW_028238198.1, forward strand.
CATTCAAAGGCCCAAAGCTTGGAAAGCCTGCGGATCTAGCTAGAATGCGTCAAGCCCTTCTAAAGTTGAAGCGCACTCCACTACTTCACATGATTCCACCACCACCACTACTATCTCTAACCGCCAAGGGTGGGTGGGTGGTGGGGGGGGGGGGGGGGGGGGGGGGGGGGGGGGGGGGGGAAGTCAAAGAGACGACAAGAATGAAAATGGCGCAAAAGATGCCAAGAACTCGAAAAAATCCAAAGATACCAAAGATGCGGCATCACCAACTAGAACTAAAATGAATAAAGTAGATTCCCCGGAAAAAGAAGTTACGAAAATGAACTGTTTCCAGACGACTCATTGAAGTGGCAGGCTGTGAGAATAGTCTCACATGGGAGAACGACTATCTAGCAACCAAGAATATAATATCTATGTCATCTCCACTCATTGTCAATTGGTTTTGAGTTGGATGACCACAAAATTAACATGGTATGAGAGCCAGGGCCACATGTTATAGACTTAAAAGCCCTACCTGCTCCACGTCACCCAGGAAGAAAAACACGTGTTTGGCTAACCACGCCACACGTGAGGGGGCGTGTGGGAATAGTCCCACATAGGAGAGGGCTATCTAGCAACCAAGAATATAATGTTTAGGTCTCCTTCACTCATTTCCAATTGGTTTTGAGTTGGATGACCACAAACTTAACACAGGCAGACCAACCATTGATGTTTGGCGTTCGTTACCATCATCTAATTTCGTCAAGTTTTGTTGGATTATCATTTTTAATATATATATATATATATATATATATATATATATATATATATATATATATATCGTTTTTAGCATTCTAATGTTGTCATTGTCATTTTTGTAAAACTAGTACAATTTTATAGAATCCTAAACAAAATTTGAGTTAGATATCCGACTAGGCAAGTCAACGGTAATTTTGTATCGTATTTTTCTTTCAACATCCTATATATTAAAACAGGTCAGTCGGTTACATGAGGGATAAGTCTGGTCGTCTATTTTTGTTGAGAGTTTGACAGAGATCACATTCGACGGCGGGTATAAAATCCTCTTGATGTAAATTAAATCAAAATAGAAGGGTATTAGTGTAAATCGGCCAAAATTGTTAGGATATCCCTACAATAACTACTACCCACGTATTTCTCTCCATATACACGATTTTCTGTCACGATTTACAACTTATTTACGAGTTGGTTATCATCCCTTCCCCATTTCTTTTCCCTTATCTTCTTTAGTTTCTTTCCAAAAATCGAATCATCTTTATTACTGATTGTTCTCTGTTTTTTCCATCTATAGAGCAGAGTTCTTCTTAGAAATTTTGATTTAGATGTCATCTTCGGCGTTAGCCAAGAGGGATCTGTCGCGTCCGTAAGATGTGGCAGAAACCTAGTTATTTGTAATGGACATGGGGTTTTTAAACCCTGGCTGAGTATCTTTGATATTTAATTTGAATGGACAAAAAGATGAGCATCCCCGTCTTTGATACCATTTCTATCTGAAAACGTAGCGAAAATCTTAGTGAGTGAAAAACCATTTTGGTTTGATTTCAACTGAGATCTTTGATCGGATTTAACACAGTTGGGATTCAAATTATTCAATTGGGTTGAAAAAAGAATTTCTTTGGTTGTTTACTAAAATAAGATAGATATAAGCAAAGTAAAAAAATTCCAGTTGGAGTCTGGCGCCTTAGACCACTCGACCATCCTGACTATTATGTTTTCGATGTGTTCATATCTCTTAATATAAGAATTTTATAAGTTGGAGTCTGACCTCCCCCAAAAACTAGGTATCAACTAAGTTAGAGTCAGTGCAGAAGAAAGAATCACATAAGCATGTAAGAGACGAAAATCAACTTTTGGAAAGTAATATAATGACCTGAATTGAGGAGTGGAGAAAGTTGTGGAGAGCTGAAAAGAAAGAATATCCCAGAACGAAATGTATTTTAGCTAAATTGGAGTACTTTATATGCAAATTGAGAATGTTTATGTTATAATTTGATTTTACGACAATTGTATGTTATACACTTAAATGAGAGTTGCATTGGTCAATTAACATTGGATTATTTGATTCCGCAAGTGGCTCAACAAATTTCATCCTGTCGGATACACCGGCTTATACCACGCATATACACTAGGCATGACCCGTGCCTTCGGCATGGACTAACAATTTCGTAAAGCATGTTGTGCATCACAAAACCGTGGAGGAAGAAAATAACTTACGATTTTTTTAAGTCATTTGGTCCATGTTATGTATTTTGTACTCCGAGGAGTTTCCACACCATTGTAATTCCCTATTTATCTGTTGAATGTTAAACAACCCTAGTTGGTCCAAACATACCAGAATCTTATTTTTTACTAAGTAGAAAGAACTAAACAAAAATCAAGAAGTACATCCGACCATAGTTTCCGACAAAGGAATTTGAATCTTAGATGAAAATTTTGGATCCTTTCTAAATTACGGCTATTAGCTCAAAATATTGTCATCATATTTCATGAATATTAAATATGTCGACAAGTATCTGACCAAATTTGTACAATTTTTCTAGAATTTTGATATAAGGTTAACATTTTTTCTAGTTTATCATCAATTTGTAATTTTATACTTTGCTGTTCATAAAATGATAAATCAAAATAGAAAAAAGAGAATAAACTAAGAACTCTATCTTCAATACCCATACGAAAACGAATTCGAAATTGATAATAGTTAACAAAAAATCATATTGGTACCAGATTTTTCCTTAATTCATCACAAGTTACAGAATAAGTTTAGCAATGTATGATACGTGAACCATGTAAATTTATAATGAATAAAAACATAATTTCTTTCATATTCATTAGATTAGATATCAGTAATTAATCTTAAGATATCAGTATAATTAATTTTGAAATTGACGATATTGGGAAGGTCTGATGATCGAACCTGGATTTTATGGATTATAAAATTATTCAATTTTATACTAAAAATCATTAATTGCTTAACAACTTTTGGAACACAAGAACAAAATGGACATCGGAGTGCTCTAAAGCAACTATAACTATATTAACAAAGCAATCCGTGAAATAACTATACCTCAGAGCAATGAATGCAGATTTGACATATTGGAGAAGACATCACTACTAAAACAAAATCGAAAGAAAAAATGAAAATCATAGAAGGTGAAACGAAAATAAAATGTTAAACGAAGATACTGAGAGAAAATATCTACAATTTCATGAGAGCGTTCACCTCTGTGGAAATACTTATTCGAAAAGATCAACTTAGTATAATTTGGAAATTGTCCTTCACACTTTACTTTGAGGAGCTTAGTTTCCAGAGAAAATTGGATGTTTCGTTGATATATCAAGTACATAACCATTACAATTTTATAAGAAGACTAAAATAATGAAAGACCATGACCAACAAACAAAAACTAAAGCGAAAGACTAAGAACCTTGTCTCTCTTATAAAGAAAAATTTCTATCTCTTCCATCTAGAATGGTAGATATCCTCGCCTTAATCATTATAAGATCAAGTCCACAAAGCTGAAACATATTCCAAAATCCTCCAAATTAGAATCCCTAATCCAAACCCAACATCTATATACTCAAGTTTTTATTTTTCCGAAAGGATAGAGAAAAAACTCGAATCTATTGCTTACTCCAATAACCAAACTTCAAATACATAAAAAAAAAAGAACTCTTACAAAATTAAGAATGGATTTTACCTTGCAATGAACCTGCTCGATCATTACAACAAAACTTGTTGCCATAAGATCATAAATTCGGAAGGTGAAGAAGAAAAAGAATACGCTTTAATCCTTCTCTTCTTTAATACATTCCACTTAGTGTTTTGTTTCCCAACTACTCTAAACACGGTTTAATTACACTTGTCATCCATATAACCATCTTCTAGATAGAGAAACAAAGAGATATCAGAAAAATTTAGAGAGAAAAATACCTACAATTTCATGAGGGTGCACGGTAAAAATGTAGACTCAAAATTCAATTAATGGGGGAAGAGGAAGACACGTAGTTTCATTTTTGAAATTTGCATCCTCTTAATTTTTCATTCATTTCTAAAGATGAATTAATGGGAAATGAGGAGATGAAGGGAGAGAGAAATAGTTTCTTTGAGATGAATGAAGGGGTATGATTAAAATCAAGATGTATTTTCAATGGGGGAGAGGAAGTTATGCAGTTTCATTTTTTAAAATTTGCATCCTCTTTGTTTTTCATTCATTTCTAAGATGAATTAATGGGAGAAGAAGAGATAAAGAGAGGTAGAGAGAAATAGTTTCCATCAGATGAATTAAGGGGTATGATTAAAATATGAATGCATTTCAAAATAAAGATACAAAAGTGGAAAAACTCGAAAAATGATATATGTATTATTTACAATACCATATAGGGATTCAAGAAATAAAAAATTGTAACTAATACAAACTTCAATCTGATTCTGACAGATAGTTATGATGTTTTGCAGATTCAGTTTATATATAGAGATTAGTAAAAAACACCTGGGTAGAAACATCATCACGAAATCTTAAAGATCAAAGTTTTTTTTAGTATTGAACTGACCTTGTTGAAGAGCTTATTTAGCTCGTTAAATAAGGATGGATAAATATAGATAAATATCACTTCATGAAAGGTAGCCTTCACAGACGTGGCTCCTTAAACATCAATATGGAAAATGCATCACAACAATAAATCATATTAAACTAAAAAGATAACTTCGTGATTTTCAGGCCTAGAACACAAACCGTGCAAGAAATTCTTGATGATCTTCTAAACTTCATAGCTTTAACTTGTATCTGTGTCGTTAATTCTCTCATAAAGAACATGTAGTGTCCTTGAGTGTTTTAGGAGAGTGCCTATAGTAAGGCAACACTCCCAGGTCCCCAACGTGAATTGGTATTGTCCCAGGCTAATGTTTCCTTTTAAATTAAAACCCCACTTATCAGAAACCCTAATACCAACCATTCTCATCCCCTCTTTCCAGCCGTTTTCTAGAGAGAGAAAGGGTGAGGGAGTTTAAAAAAATAAATAAAAAGGGTGAAATCCAAGAAGGGGAAGAAGGAAGAATCAAGGTGTTGGTTATTTTGGATTCGTTGTTTCTTCGTGTGGGAGTTCCTTTCATTGGTAGCTTTGGATTGAGGTAGGTTGCTTTTTCCCTAGGGTTTACATAACCCTCTTTAATTTCAAACCTAGATTTGAATGGTTAAAACAACAACAACTTTAAACCATGAATTTTTGCTAGGTTATCATCAAATTAGTACCAATGAGTGATACAATATACATATACTTGATTAGAAACTAATCCCAACAACAATAAAGTAACCCTAGAACATTATACTTATATTAATAGAGTATTTATATACCCGGACAACAACCTAGGCCATTAAGGTTATATAAATTTAGTACAAATAGATCCGGACAGCAACCTAGAAGCTAAGAATTATTTGTGTTTATGTGAATGATGTTGATAATTGATGTTTGTGATCAATTAGATGTAGTATTTTGCATCTCTAGACATATTTATATAAGTAAATTCATCGTAATAGATTATAGTGATATTATAACCAATATTTATCATGTTTGACTCGTTTGATTGTATGAGATGATGTGTATGATATTGGAGCATAAGTGTTATTAATAGTTGTGTGTGATATATTGCTTTAGGTTGTTAACCTAGAAAGCATAGGCTAGTCGGAACCAAGAATGGTTGGCTCGACATGTGGGTCGATTGCAAACACTAGTTATTGATGTGATATTAGATAACTTGGTGGACCATGATCTTGAGTTTCGTTAATGGATTGAACTAAGACTGGTTGGCTCGACATGTGGGTCGATTGCAAACACGAGTTTGTCAATGTGATATTGGACAACCTAGTGGACCAGGAGCTTGAGTTCTAATATGGATTGACGGTTGTAATCCATAGGTGGTTTGCTCGAAAGGATGATCGATGCAAACACAAGTTCATTCTTGTGGACCACATACTTCTAATTTGAGAAGTAATTTACCAACTAGAGGTTGGCTCGCCTCCTACTCATATGAGAAGTGCTCGTGTTGCACTGATCCCCTTCTTGGAAGGTATCCATGGTTTATTAAGAGGTTTAAGTCGACGCAAACACGGATGCTAAGTGAAGCTATCTCGTGGACTTCAAAATTGGTTATGCCCCTCGAAAAGGGAAGTTGTATTGTTTGAATCTCTTCAGCTGTGAATCAGGTTGACTTTGATGGTGTTGACACGAAAGGTGTAACACAATAAACTGTTATTGTTTTTCTTCTATTCGATACTTGGTTTTGTTGTTGAATTGGTCCATTTAGAACTTAGGTAATTTGAAATCTACTAGCTGGGTTCTGACCCAACCTACTATTTTTCAGGTGATAGAGATCGGGGAGCGCCACCAGCTTGATCCCAGTTCGTCGGCTCAGAGCTTCTTTCTTAGTGTTCGCTTTCGAGATTAGGTAGTTATTTAGAGTTTATCTTTCTAGATAGTTATTTCTTTCATTTGTTATTGTCCGACCTACGTGTCGATGATTCAGAACCATTATTTGAGTTAAGAAAGTTTAATAGATTTCTTTTAGATGATTTATTGATTCTTATGAGCTTCACATTTGATATAATTTGTCTCTTTTGATGGGTACATCACCTATGTTTACTGTTCTGCGGAGAAATGCTTTGAGTTTAGGTTTTCATGGCGACCGACGTGGAAATCTAGATTTGGGGTGTTACAAAGTGGTATCAGAGCTCTAGGTTCATAAATCCTAGGGTCAGTGTGATAGGGTTCAACCCCGTTAAGCGCATAATATGTGGTAATTTTCCATACAGAGCTATTCACTGTTTGAGTTTTAATTTAGTTTCTCTTTTGGATGTGAATAGAGTTATGGAAAGCGGATGGGCTACTGGTCGTGGCAGAGGACGTCGCAGTGCTCGCACCCGAGGAGGTGGTAGAGGTCGAGGTCGAGGTGTTATTATTGAGGAAGGGGGGTCTACAGGATCCCAAGGTTCACAGGCACAGTTAGGGGGTCATGAAACCACAACTCCTAATCTGAACGGAGGAGCGACAGTGACCATTGATGCAGCCGCGTTGCAAAATTTGATTAACATTGCAGTAGAGGCTAAAACAAGGGAACAAGCTGAGGCGCAGAATCCGACACCAGAGACGGGGGGTCCTGCTGTGAATCTGAGGCCACCGACTGAGATGACCTGGTTGAAGTACTACCATGAGTTTAAGAAAATGGGACCGCCAATATTTGATGGGACTGGAGGACCGGTAGAGGCATATGAATGGTGTAAGGAGATAGAGAGGATGTTCGTGGCCTTTGATTGCTCCGAGGAATATAAGCAACGGATGGCAGTGTTCCAGTTGAAGAAGAATGCAGCTACTTGGTGGGACACTCAGTCTAGGCTAGTGGATCCGTTGAGGTTCACCTGGGAAGAATTTAAGAAGGTCTTCATGGAAAACTTTATTCCTTTCTCAGCACAACAAACACTTAAGAGGGAATTTCAAGAATTGAAGCAAGGGAAGAATCAATCGGTTTTGGAGTATGAGAATGAGTTTCACAGACTCCCCCTCTTCGCTACTCAACTAATTCCCAATGAGGAGGAAAAGATCGAGAGGTTTGTAAATGGGTTGCATGACAACATTGCTAGGTACATTGCAGGGCAACCTAGTTTCGACACCTATCAGAAGGTGGTTTCTTGTGCTAAGGTTCACGATGCACGGATACAGGAGGCAAAGAAGCAGAGAGGAATCAAAGTGCAAAGCAAGGGTGAACAAAACGGGAAGAGTAGAAATTATGGGAAGGTTGGTTGGAATCAACGCAACGACCATAATGGTCAGCGGGACGGTAAAAGGCCTCGGGTCGAGGGGGCAACCGGGATATGGCGGTGGTGACTACTGATAGGCAACCGCCAATAGCTAAGGTTGATGGTGTGGGACAGAGACCATTTAGAGGAGTTTGTTATAATTGTCAGGATGTAGGACACAAGTCTTTTGATTGTCCGAGGAGGACTAGAGCTCAGACAGGAAATCAGGGGCGTCATCATGAGCGTAACCCACAGGGCAGACCACAGGGACGTGGGCAGCAGCCACAGTTGAATGCTATCGTTCCTAGAGATGATCGCGCACCTACTGATGTGGTGGAAGGTACATTCCTTATTCATACTAGAACGGGTAAAATTTTATTTGATCCTGGTGCCATGGGCACATTTATCTCTATTTCTTTTGTTCGTAAGTTACCCATAGAGCTAGATCGATGTGAGAATTCTTTTTCAGTGTCTTCTGCTTGGGGTGGTTTGATTGTGATAGACCACATCTGTAAGGGATGTATTATTAGATTAGGTGAGCGAGACTTCGCTGCAGACCTTTTTGTGCTTGAGTTGGTGCGATATGATGTGATTTTAGGCATGGATTGGCTTGCCTCATACCATGCACTTGTGGGCAGTTATGCCAAAACACACATTTTCTCTTCCAAGGGAAGAAGTGTTTACAGTGTCAGCATTGACTCGTCCGATGAGAGAGGTTCGCTTGAGTAACGTAGAGCTAGAAGAGCATCCGGTAATGAGTGAGGGTCTTGATAGTATTGATGTGGTTAGTGAGTACCACGATGTGTTTAGAGATGTACCAGGGTTGCCACCACGCAGAGAGGTTGACTTCTGCATTCAGTTGGAACCGGGTACTAACCCTATAGCCCGAACTCCTTATCGAATGGCCCCGATAGAATTGCGAGAGCTTAAGGACAAGATTCAGAAATTACTAGATCAGGGGTTCATACGTCAGAGTAGTTCTCCTTGGGGTGCATCTGTTCTTTTTGTTAAAAAGAAAGATGGGACGATGCGGTTGTGTATTGATTATAGAGAGCTCAACAAGGTTACTGTGAAGAATAAATATCCTTTACCAATGATTGATGATTTGTTCGATCAACTGAGAGGGACCAAGTGGTTCTCTAAGATTGACTTGAGGTCAGGGTACCATCAGTTACGAGTCCGAGAGGAGGACATTCCTAAGACAACATTTGTGACACGTTATTGTTCATATGAGTTTCTTGTTATGTCTTTCGGTTTGACTAACGCTCCTGCAGTGTTTATGGACCTCATGAATCGGGTGTTCAGGGACTTCTTGGATAAATTTGTCATTGTCTTTATTGATGACATTTTTATCTACTCCAAGACTAAGGAGGATCATGAAGATCACTTGAGATTGGTGTTAGAGAGACTGATGGAACATCAGTTATATGCAAAGTTCGAGAAATGTGATTTTTGGCAAGAGGAAGTAAAATTCCTAGGCCATGTTATTTCTAAGGGCGGAGTATTGGTTGACCCTTCTAAGGTTGAAGCTGTGCTTAATTGGAAGCAGCCTACCTCGGTTACTAAGATTCGCAGTTTTTTGGGATTGGCTGGGTATTATCAACGGTTCATCAAGGGGTTCTCAAGTATTGCAGGACCCTTGACGAATCTTACAAAGAAGGGAGTGGTCCTCTCTTGGGATACAAAGTGTGATGAGGCTTTCAAAGAACTTAAGACGAAGTTGACTACGGCACCGGTGTTGATCATTCCAGAGAGTGACACCAGATTTGTGATTTATACTGATGCTTCTATTCAGGGTTTAGGTTGTGTATTGATGCAAAAAGATAAAGTGGTTGCTTATGCTTCTAGGCAGTGGAGGCCACATGAGCAAAGTTATCCAACTCATGACTTAGAGTTGGCTGCTATAGTGTTTGCCTTGAAGATTTGGAGGCACTATCTGTATGGTGAGAAGTTCGATCTCTTTACCGATCATAAGAGCCTCAAGTATCTCTTCTCACAAAAGGAGTTGAACATGCGTCAGCACAGGTGGTTGGAGTTGATGAAGGATTATAAGTTCACGTTGCAATACCACCCGGGTAAGGCAAATGTGGTAGCCGATGCACTAAGCCGACAACGAGGGGTATCGTGGCAACATTGATGATGAACTAGTGGAAGATGTTGGAGGATGTAGCAACATACGGCATTGACGTGGTTGGGTCAGGAGTTGACTCGTTATTTCTGGGTAGTATGGTTGTTAGACCATCTTTGTTGAATCGTATTGTGGATGCCCAAGTTGATGATGAGTGGTGCCAGAAATAGGTTTTGTTAATGCAAGAGACTGAGAGTGAGTTCAGTACCGGGCAGGAAGGCGGATTGAGATTCCGAGGGAGGTTATATGTACCGGTAGATCCGATCATGAGACGGGATATATTAGATGAAGCACACCGAAGTAAGTACACAGTTCACCCCGGAGGTAACAAGATGTACAAAGACTTGAAGAGGCAGTCTTGGTGGTCAGGGATGAAGAAATATGTTGCGGAGTATGTGAGGAAGTGTAATGTATGTCAGATGGTGAAAGCAGAAAATCGACATCCATCGGGACTCTTGGAACCGTTGCCCATTTCGGAGTGGAAATGGGAGAATATATCGATGGACTTAATCACAGGTTTACCACGTTCTAGTAGAGGCTTTGACGCCATTTGGGTTATAGTAGACAGGTTGACTAAGTCGGCTCACTTCCTACCAGTGAAAACGATAGATACTGGAAATCGATTGTCACAACTTTACATCAAGGAGGTAGTCAGGTTACACGGAGTTCCGATGTCTATTGTTTCAGATAGAGATTCGTCCTCTACTTCACGGTTTTGGAAGAGTTTCCAAACTTCTATGGGGACATCTTTACATTTCAGTATAACTTTTCATCCTCAGACTGATGGGCAGACAGAGCGAGTTCACAGAGTACTTGAAGATATGTTGAGATGCTCAATACTAGATCTTGGAGGGAGTTGGCAAGATCATTTGCCTTTGGTGGAATTCGCATATAATAATAGTTACCAGTCTAGTATTGGCATGGCACCTTTCGAGGCATTATACGGGAGACCTTGTCGGTCACCATTGTGTTGGACAGAGGCAGGTGACGCTAAACTAGAAGGACCAGAGGTGATTCGGGACACTTCTGAGAAAATTGCTTTGATTCGAAATAGGCTCCAAGCAGCTCAAAGTCGTCAGAAGAGTTATGCTGACAAGCGACGTAAGGATTTGGAGTTTATCGTTGGAGATGAGGTCTTGTTGAAGGTGTCACCTATGAAAGGTGTTTTACGATTAGGTAAGAGAGGAAAGTTGGCTCCTAGGTACATTGGACCTTTCAGACTAGTTGAGAAGGTGGGAAAAGTAGCCTATCGTCTTGGCTTGCCTGCAAGATTCACAGGAGTTCACAATGTCTTTCACATTTCGATGCTTCGAAAACATGTGAGAGATGGAGATCAACATTCAGTGATAGATTACTATGATTTAGAGCTCCAGCCAAATGTATCATATGAAGAGGAACCAGTTCAGATTATTGACCGTAGAGAGCATGTCCTTCGCCGAAAGACGATTCCCATGGTCAAGGTTCAGTGGCATCACCACAATGACAAGTTACGTGGGAGCGTGAAGACGATATGCAACTTCGTTATCCTCATATTTTTCTCTAGATAGGTACATTCAATTTCGAGGACAAAATTTTTTTTAGTGGGGAAGATTGTAGTGTCCTTGAGTGTTTTAGGAGAGTGCCTATAGTAAGGAAACACTCCCAGGTCCCCAACGTGAATTGGTATTGTCCCAGGCTAATGTTTCCTTTTAAATTAAAACCCCACTTACTAGAAACCCTAATACCAACCATTCTCATCCCCTCTTTCCAGCCGTTTTCTAGAGAGAGAAAGGGTGAGGGAGTTTAAACAAATAAATAAAAAGGGTGAAATCCAAGAAGGGGAAAAAAGAAGAATCAAGGTGTTGGTTATTTTGGATTCGTTGTTTCTTCGTGTGGGAGTTCCTTTCATTGGTAGCTTTGGATGGACGTAGGTTTCTTTTCCCCTAGGGTTTACATAGCCCTCTTTAATTTCAAACCTAGATTTGAATGGTTAGAACAACAACTTTAAACCATGAATTTTTGCTAGGTTATCATCAAATTAGTACCAATTAGTGATACAATATACATATACTTGATTAGAAACTAATCCCAACAACAATAAAGTAACCCTAGAATATTATACTTATATTAATAGAGTATTTATATACCCGGACAGCAACCTAGGCCATTAAGGTTATATAAATTAAGTACAAATAGATCCGGACAGCAACCTAGAAGCTAAGAATTATTTGTGTTTATGTGAATGATGTTGATAATTGATGTTTGTGATCAATTAGATGTAGTATTTTGCATCTCTAGACATATTTATATAAGTAAATTCATCGTAATAGATTATAGTGATATTATAACCAATATTTATCATGTTTGACTCGTTTGATTGTATGAGATGATGTGTATGATACTGGAGCATAAGTGTTATTAATAGTTGTGTGTGATATATTACTTTAGGTTGTTAACCTAGAAAGCGTAGGCTAGTCGGAACCAAGAATGGTTGGCTCGACATGTGGGTCGATTGCAAACACTAGTTATTGATGTGATATTAGATAACTCGGTGGACCATGATCTTGAGTTTCGTTAATGAATTGAACTAAGACTGGTTGGCTCGACATGTGGGTCAATTGCAAACACGGGTTTGTCAATGTGATATTGGACAACCTAGAGGACCAGGAGCTTGAGTTCTAATATGGATTGACGGTTGTAATCCATAGGTGGTTGGCTCGAAAGGATGATCGATGCAAACACAAGTTCATTCTTGTGGACCACATACTTCTAATTTGAGAAGTAATTTACCAACTAGAGGTTGGCTCGCCTCCTACTCATATGAGAAGTGCTCGTGTTGCACTGATCCCCTTCTTGGGAGGTATCCATGGTTTATTAAGAGGTTTAAGTCGATGCAAACACAGATGCTAAGTGAAGCTATCTCGTGGACTTCAAAATTGGTTATGCCCCTCCAAAAGGGAGGTTGTATTGTTTGAATCTCTTCAGCTGTGAATCAGGTTGACTTTGATGGTGTTGACACGAAAGGTGTAACACGATAAACTGTTATTGTTTTTCTTCTGTTCGATACTTGGTTTTGTTGTTGAATTGGTCTATTTAGACCTTAATTTGAAATCTACTAGCTGGGTTCTGACCCAGCCTACTATTTTTCAGGTGATAGAGATCGGGGAGCGCCACCAGCTTGATCCCAGTTCGTCAGCTCAGAGCTTCTTTCTTAGTTTTCACTTTCGAGATTAGGTAGTTATTTAGAGTTTATCTTTCTAGATAGTTATTTTTTTCATTCGTTATTGTCCGACCTACGTGTCGATGGTTCGGAACCATTGTTTGAGTTAAGAAAGTTTAATGGATTTCTTTTAGATGATTTATTGATTCTTATGAGCTTCACATTTGATATTATTTGTCTCTTTTAATGGATATATTAGGTTTTCATGGCGGCCGACGTGGAAATCTAGATTTGGGGTGTTACAGAACAACACTAAAACAGTTGGACCATTTAATAATTATTTTGGCATCACTTGAGTTGAATAAATCCACGAACTAAGTAGCCCATGATTTTCTTATGTCTGTTTTTGCAACAACCACGGTACCACGACTCTGAAGAACAATTGCCTATGAGTGAGTCAAAATTGGGGTTAGAGGAGAAAACCCAGCTTGATCTACCTAAAAAAGAGAACCAACAACCCCATGACTATATATATGTACCGCAATACCAACCTAAGTTTTCAGAAGTTGTTGTTCCTCTATCGATGTAACTCGAGGATTAAGTAATGTTAAGAATTGCGTTGTCATCCCCATATGTAGACAGAGCACCAATTCTTGCTAGATTAGTAAAAGCGGTAGACTGAATTATCACATATGATAACCCTGACAAAAAACTGGGTGGTTCGGGCCCAAAACCGGTTAGTAAATAAACTAAATAGAATATCCATATGCAAAGATAGATCAAAATTTATAAGTAGCAAAGACGTTCTGATGTAAATTTGTGTAACCTATGAATAACCTAATAGGTGAGGGTTGTTCACCTTTAAACCGTTTCTAATATCTAACATTGGTTAGACATTTATATTGAGTTTGGTATGAATGGTTTTAATTAACTACACATTTATTTTCTCTAGTTTTAAGGATGTTTGCCTTTTTCATTTCATGTTATTTTATGGTTTGAGCTTGTCTTTTCTTTCGCGAGCACCTATGACCAAAGGGTATGGAATGTCGGTTCATATGATTTTAGAATACGAAAGAATTTGAAATTTAAATTAAACTCATTGGAGCACCTTCTTTGCATAAGCTTCTTCGAGCTTTTTGGTAAGTAATTCAGAGATGTTTTGTATAGAAGCTCCAAATTTCATCGAAGTCTACATATATAATGTTTTTCATCTAATTAGATAACTAATGAAAACTAAATAGAAAATAGTAATGTTTGAAAGAACTTACCCAAATAGTAGAACTGAAAAAAGCCGTGTATTTGTTAAATTTCACTTTGCGTAATAGATACCAATCTATTACTTGACTGTCAACAAATCCATTCACAATGAGAGATTCAATGTGTTCTTCATTGATGATCAAGTCGAAATTTTTGTTCCATGCAACTGAACTACAAAAATATGCAATAGAATTAGTTCAAAAATATTTTGCAACCCACAGTTGTAGACATTGGATTACAATCAAATGTTTGCAGACACTTTTTTGCAACTCAGTGTCTGCAGAAAATAATTTGCCAGTGCATAGAATTATTTCAAAACTCCATTGTTACAGAAAGAAAAATAAAATTTGAAGTAGATTTGTACTTACCTTTTAATTGCCAGTGCATAGAATTATTTAGCTATATTGAGTTTTTTTATTGTTGAAGTGGTTCCAAATTTCCGAACTCTCCAATTTAGCGGTGCAGGTGCTTCATTATCCTTCACATCAGATTGCTTTTTAGAACTACCTTCACTCACTTGGAGATTTACCTTTTCAATCGAACAACCCTTTGATTTGCTACATTTCACTTTTAACTTATTCAACTTGTATACTTGTTTATTTGATGTCTCAAAGTCAGAACTTTCAGACACTTCTTTTCTTTTTTGATATTTTTTTGTATCAACCTCCTCAAATTTAGTTTCTGAACTTACTTGGTTACCATCTATATCACCTGATCCCTTCATCTTGATAGTACTTTTCGATTTTGAAGCTACTTTTTTTTTTCAGTACTCTTTGACTTCATCTTCGGCATGTTCTCATCAACCTCCTCACTGCACTTTGTTTATTTTGAACTTTTAACTGCTCATTCTCTTTGACAAGAATCAAATTTGGTTCTCTTACGCAATACAACGCTTCTTTCAACTTTTCTATTTTTTCATCTTTTATTTTTAAATTTTTTTTCCTGTTCTTCACACTGAGCTTCTAATTTCTTAACTTTGTCTTCAAGATCTTTCAAATAAGAATCCTCACCATAAGATGCAATAGTCAATATTCAACCAGAAATCAGTAGTTCTTCAGTTTCAGATAGTGGAACCATAAAATCCTCTGAAATCTGAAATTCAAACAGTATGCTTGCGAATTTCAGCATGCATTAAACATTTGCAACCATTATATGCAACTTACAATATGCAACCTACAATTGTAAACTAAAATTTTGCAAATTCAACTTTCATATAATGAATGCAAATCAAAACAAATGAGAAGAGTAGAATATACCTGTTTCTCTCTTATATCTTCTAATGATTGGAGAAAATCCAGCTTCATGTGATCGAAACTCCATTTTACAATTCGAGGACATTTGTCCTTCTTGTGATGGATTATTCGATATAGATTTGTATGTTCACAAAATCAAAACTGAATAAAGTTAAAAGTACAATCATTATAGGTTGCAGACTAAGTATGCAAATTACATAAAGTTAATCAACATATATAAAATTGATTTTACAGGCAGTAGAAGGAGACATCCTGAAGCCTTTGAGAGTTTGTCGACATTTTCTTTTATTGTCTTCATCATGTACTTGTGAATAACTGTAAGCCATGAGATAGAATTTATCTTTTCCATCGACCTTAATAAGTTTGTGAACGACATTTGTATCGTGGTTCCAGCTTGTATTGCAAACAGGAATGATGAAGCTATGTGCATAATCACCAACTTAACAAAATCATTTGTTTTTTCTTCTTTAATAACAGTTCCTATCAATGATGTAGAAACCTTATGTGCCTTTTCTCCAAAATTGGTACGGACAAATTCTTCTTCTTTTTTTCCTTCAAATGGAGATACAATCATTCCTTCCTTCGACAATCCTAGTAAGATAGCCACATCATCTATTTTAAACTCTATCTCTATATCATCGAAAACAACTTTCCCTTTCTCTATAGAATATCTACTTACTAACTCATATAATGGAGATAGGTATTTCATAATTTTTTTTCTCAATGTCTTCACTATAAAGAGCTTTAAAAAGCCTCCAAATGGCGAGTCAAATAGTGCACTGAATTGCTCAATACTTAATCTGTCATATATCTTAACAATGAAGGCTGCACTATTCTTCAATGTGCATCTATAAACTGTAAGTATCATAATTTTTCTTCAATGTTTAGTTTCTTTTTTCAATATTTCCTTTTTTTTCTTCACCTTTTTTTGACATTTACTGCATATAAAAAGAGAAATTATTAATAAAAATAATATTTGCAAAACTAAAAATTACATATGAGCTACTGCAAATAGTGTTTGCATACCATATTTGCATATCTACTACTGTAAATAAGGCTAGCAAACCCTATTTGCGTAATTTTTAATAACAAGTAGGGTTTATAAGCCCTATTTGCAGATCTTATACTGCAAATAAGGTTTGCATACCCATTGCCAGAATCACGACCAACAAAATAGTGTTCGTAACCCCTATTTACATATCTATTTTTGGAAATCGGGTTAGCATAACCCATTCTAAAACCACGAACAACAAAATTGGGTTCACAAACCCTATTTGCAGATTTATTACTGCAAATAGGGTTTGCAAACCCAATATAAACAAAAATTGGGTTTTGCACTCAATTTGTAGATCTTCTGTCGTAAAAGTTGTTTGTAAACCCCGTGCATAAACCCAAGAACAACGAAATAGAGTTTACAAACCATATATTTGCGAGAGACAGAAAGATGGAAAGAAATCGAATATTTAAGTGAATAACTACTTACTTTAGTGTTGAAGAAGTAGAATGTAGAGAACTTATATGTAAATCACGACAGGAAACCTAAAACTCGAAGAAGAAGTAAAAGAACACGAACAATCGAGGATACTCAAGAGTCTCGGTGAATCGCGAGGGAAAGAAGAAAAATTTGATGGGAGATTTTATAGGGCCCTCTCATTTTTGTTAAAAGGCCCCCCCTCAATGATAATTTACCAAGTAAAATGGTTAATGGGGAGGCCTTTTAACAAAATTGGGGAGGCCTTATAAAACTTCCCAAATTTGATTATTGTGTTTCTGAAATTGCTTTTTATGGGTGGGGATACGCCGGTAATTTCTGATTTTTTTTAGGGATAATGTAGGAAACTCACTATTTTGGGGTCCATTCGGGATCTTTTTTAGTCAATTGCTAAATTACAAATGTTTTTTGTCTTTCCAACTATTTTCTAAATTTTTTGACCTATATAGTTAAAATCCCTTTGCTTTAGTACGAAATATATATATATATATTAATATGAAATATGTAGAGACGGTTCATTTAGTTAAAGATGTACCTGACATAAAATGTAGTTGTTAGAAATATGTAGAGACGGTTCATGTAGTTATAGATGTACCTGGCATAAAATGTAGTTGTTAGATTGAGAGATACCATTTTATATATTCGTAGTTAGATATTCTTGAGATTCTAACTAATCGGTGAACTCAACCGCAATAGCGCTACCACCAAATATATACGTACAGTCAACATGTGGACTCGATATGAAGTTATGATATTTAAAGGCTGCGACTTTGGGAATAAAGAATAATCTCCGGGAAATAAATTCTCTAGAGAATCCATGTTTTTTTTATATTCTCGTGGGAATATTTTATAATAGAAAGCGACAACATAAATCTCATCAAACACCTTCATAACAATCAGCACGCAGTGCAATGGCAATCACTCATCCACATCGAGCAAATTCGGAAATGCAGGAAAGAATTCCAGACGATTAAATTCAATTACACCAGGAAAGAACTTAACTCGAATGCAGACATATTAGCAAGATGGGCGAGGAAAAAGAATTTAAGCAAGAGGTGGAAGAATGTCCCTTGTATTTTAGTTAATAAATATTGTAATGCCGTTTTTACTAATTAATGAATGTCTAGTTGAACAAAAAAATAAATTTATTTTAGTCCAAAAACTCTTTGGATCAAACATTGCCCCCTAATTTTCATCCTCTTTATCACCTTCGCCACAAAAACTTCCCACCACCACCATTCCGGCCACCACCATGCTGACCACCATTGCAACCTTTTCTCTTTCTTCTATTCTCCTCTCTAACTCACTGTTTCCCCCTCTCTCCCTCTCTCTCTCCCTCTCACTCTCTCTTTTACATTAGAGATCACTCTCATTATTTCTGTCGTTGTAGACACATCTTTCTCTCGCAGTTTTTATCTATCTTTCTCGAAGCCTCTCTCCCCCACTTTTTCTCTTTCTCTCTCGCTCTCTGTCTCTCTCTGTCGCTCTCTCTCTCGGTCTGTATAAATCTCTCTAGGGAAATCACAGAGTGTCTATGAAACGTTTTGTGTCCACCAAATGGTCATGGCCACATAATCCTCTTTATCGGAAATCAGTATTTGACTGGTGGGATAAATTCCCAAAACAGCGTATGATCTGGTTTGAGGGATTTCACCCAAACCAAATCGATTTTTTGGCAAAGGGGAAAATTAGAGAGTGAAAAATGATATATAAAAGTTGTGTTTTTTTAGGAGAGAAGAAGATAAAAAGTGGAGAAAAATGGTAGTGGTGGGAGCCGGAGTTGAAAGATATTCCCATCATTGGGTTTGGGTACCAATGGGCCTGACTAAATCTCAATTTCTTGGACTGGTTTATGGTATCGAGTCGAATTTGTTCCCTATTTATGCTTCTAAAACAATGAGCGTACAATACGCATAGGATGCAAAATAGCATGACTCTTCATTACTTTATCAGGAGATTGGGTTAGAGTAGAGTGGGTTCTGTAAAGTTAAGGCATAAGCAAGTTAGAGATGGATTTCATCCTGTTCTTTGAGCTAGATATATGATTTGTATATTTGAAGGTTAATATAAGAGAAAATGGGTACTAAGTTTACAGAGAAACCCATATACATTATGTTACTACATTGCAGGTTTAAAATACAGTCAACCCTGGTGAGCAAATAGTATAGAGATGCATGCCATCAAAAGAAGAGCATTGTATTATCCTTATGCTGAAAAGCCACAAACACCATGATTAGGAGACATAAACAAAACTCCCAAGATTTACTTGTTACATGGATATATTTGCCTTCCACTCAGTTAGCTGCAAGGAAATCATTCCGACGACTACTTTTACTTGTTAAACTACCTCGCTAGTCATTTTAGAGTGGTGGTCTCAACCATCTTGGTCAAGTGGAATTTACGTAGGAACAATCATAAAGACCTAACTGATGGGTTTTACACCCTTCTACTAGTGTTTATAGCGGAAATAAGACATCTAATGTCACTAGTATTCCCAGGATCACATGCATAAGCTGTTAATAATACTAAGTAAAACTAGAAAGATAAATACCTTATTCACTAGTTTTCCCTCGAACCTTTCCAACTGCTTATGAGAAGACCAAGAGCTTCAAGCGTAGCTCCTCTACTTGGGACACGAGCAATCATTTTGATCTCCCACCTTGTTGTTTAGCTAGCACACCAATGGTGGTTGGAAGAAGAAGAACTTTCATCTTGACTAGATAGATAGTTAATGGGAATTAGCTCACTTTCTCCTCTCTACTTGATATGGTAGAGTAAGAAAGCTTAGAGAGAAATTCCACACCTTATTCTCTATCCTAAGAGTGTTTGTATAGAACCCTAATAAGAATCCACCTCCTTTTAGGTTTCCAAAACACCCTTTAGAATAAGATTTAGGGAAATTATCAAAAATAGCAACTAGTTGATATTTTCTCAATTCCCTAAGGAGATGACGTCCAAACCCAGCCAAAATTGTCAGATTTAACGTTCATAACATAAGGAAACGTCCCTCCAAAAATCAGCCCAATCCGAACCCTAAAAGTGCCCAAATCGGTTTAGGCCCAAAACCCTGTTTTTGGGCTTTTTGTACTATCTTTGCCTAATTCCTTTTAGGCCTATGAGATATGTTTATGGGACATTTCCATTGTTATATCTCACTCCCACTAGTCATATCCTTGATCAATTTGACACTCTTATGTGTAACCTGTTGTAGGATCTGATCGAAGTTAGCCGCAAATTACTTCGTAATTCGACGATCGTAGTTGGTCTCTAGCTACAACTCTACGACCCCTACATCAATCGGGCTTGATGATCTTCCACATCAATTGTCCTATCCGACAAATTGTTCTCATTGTCACCTTGGTCGAAGGACATCTCCTTCAACTCCTTCAGACTCCCACTTGGACCTAGAACAAGTGCAATGCTCGATTTTCATGTCACTTAGTATCCCATCTGATACTTCATGTCATTCAGACTTTCTTGATCTCGAGTACAATTGTCAAAACAAATTATTAACTTTTAATCCATTTGAGCACGGCCATGCATTTTCAGTTATTGCTCGCCAAGTGGCCCGAGGATACTGCATCTTAACATGGTTAGGAGGACATAATCCATTCTTGCGCTCCCACTCAACTTCATGTCTATCCTGTCCTTCCCAGTATCCGTTTTTATAACCTCCTTTTACGGTGCGACTTTTAACGGAACCAAAGTCAGACATTCCTTACATAAGATGAGCTGAGCACTCATGTTTTGAGGGATCTCTTCAATCTTGTCTTTATGAGAAGTTTGACGATTCATCATTCTTTGGATGAACTTCTCATGTTGAGGGTTATTGCAGCGTATAATCCCTATTATGCACTCACGTAGTCGAATCGAATACACTATTCCTATAGCCCATGAAACTGCGCTATCCCATCGACTCTCGTACTAGTCTTCGTGAGTCATTGTTGTCCATGCAATGACCTGGACTAGGGAATTGATAATGAATCACTCCAAGTTCACTTAGTAGGGTTTCATTCATCAGATCACGTATCTGACAAGCCTACTCGGTGTGCTTTCTTTATCTACGGACTGTCTCTTAAATACCAAATCAAATTTTAAGGACAAAAATAAAATTCCTTTTATTTTATTTATCGAATGTAAGTAATTAGTTACATAAACTCTTTTATGAATCCAAATTACATTTGTTGCCATTCTCCAATGCGCTTTATACCAATGCCCCACATGTGTGAATCA
Organism: Eschscholzia californica; assembly: GCF_041429995.1. Taxonomy (NCBI): domain Eukaryota; kingdom Viridiplantae; phylum Streptophyta; class Magnoliopsida; order Ranunculales; family Papaveraceae; genus Eschscholzia; species Eschscholzia californica. The sequence goes on from NW_028238198.1 coordinate 44,963,061, forward strand.
TGTTTGGGCTGAGGTAACGGTTTAGTCAACGGATCTGCAACATTGTCATCCGTATGAACCTTGCAAATGACCACATCTTTTCTCTCTATGATTTCTCTAATCAAGTGGTACTTCCTTTGGATATGCTTGGATTTTTGGCGTGCTCTTGGTTCCTTGGCTTGGGTTATCGCTCCATTGTTGTCACAATAGAGAGTCACTCCCTCTTCTATGCCAGGTACGACACCAAGTTCTATTATGAACTTCTTTATCCAAACTCCTTCCTTTGCAGCTTCCGAGGCCGCTAGGTATTCTGCTTCAGTGGTAGAATCTGCAATTGTGCTCTGCTTAGAACTTTTCCAACTCACTGCTCCTCCATTCAGACAGTAGACGTAACCGGACTGCGATTTGAAGTCGTATCTATCCGTCTGAAAGCTTGCATCCACATGGCCTACAACCTTTAGAGTATCATCCCCGCCATATGCCAGGAAGTGATCCTTAGTCCTTCTCAGGTACTTTAGAATATTCTTGGCGGCGCTCTAGTGCGCTTCGCCTGGATTTGATAGGTAACGGCTGCACATGCTCAAGGCATATGAGACATCTTGGCGAGTGCAGATCATGGCGTACATGATAGTGAAGGAAATGATACCCTTATACAAGTGTTTATAGCGGATAACGACATCTAATGTCTAACACTAGTATCCCCAAGATCATCATGCAAAACTAGTAATTAACTAATAGGAAGATAGTAGATTACCTTAATCGCTAATTCCCTCGAGCTAGTCGAATAGATTAAAGAAGACCAAGAGCTTCAAACGTAGCTCCTCTAGTTGGGACACCGAATGGTGTATTTAATCTCCCTCCTTGAAAGCTCGCTAGCACTCCAATGGTGGTTTGATACTAAGAAGACCTTGTTCTTGCTTGTCTAGAAGATAGCATGGGAATTAGCTCATTTTCTCCTCTCTACTTGATGTGGTAGAGTAAGAAAGCTTAGAGAGAAATTCCACACCTTATTCTCTGCCCTAAGAGTGTTTATATAGAACCCTAATGAGAACACCTCCTCAAAGGTTTCCTAAAACACCCTTTAGAATAAGATTTAGGGAAATAGTCGAAAATAGCAATAAATGATATTTTCTCAATTCCATAAGTAGGAGGTGTCCAAACCCCACGAAATTTTGCGTTCATACTACTGGGTGTGTCAGAAACTTACCCTCTAATATTCAGCCTAATCCGAGTCCCAGAAGTACCCGATTCGGCCTAGGCGCAAAACCCTTATTTCGGGTATTTTTGTTATCTTTTGTCCAAATTCTATTTAGGCCTGTGAGATATGTTTATGGGACATTCCCAATGTTATATCACACTCTCACTAGTCATATTATCCGATTAAATACCAATTCTTATGTGTAACCTGATGTAGGATCGGATCGAAGTTAGCCGCGAATTACTTCGTAATTCGACGATCGTAGTTAATTTCTAGCTAAACACTACGACCCCTAAATCAATCGGACTTGATGATCTTCTTCATCAATTGTCCTAGCCGACATATTGCTCGCATTGCCATCTTGGTCGAAGGACATCTCCTTCAATTCCTTTAGACTCCCACTTGGACTTAGAACAAGTGCAATGCCTCGATTCCCGTGTCAATTTAGTATCTCATCTGATACGTCACGTCATTCAGACTTTCTTGATCTCCGAGTACAACTGTAAAAGACAAACGATTAATTCTTAATCTGTTTGAGCGCGACCACGCATTTTCAGTTGTCACTCATCAAGTGGCCTTGAGACACTTTTGACCTAATGTGATTAGGATGACACAATCCATTCTTGTGCTCCCACTTAACTTCATGTCTATCCTGTCCTTCCCAGTATCTGTCTTTATAACTTCCTTTTACGGCGCGGTGTTTGACGGAACCAAAGTCGGACATTCCTTACATAAGATGAGTAGAGCACTCATGTTTTGAGGAATCTCTCCAATCTTGTCTTTTGAGAAGTATTTGACGTTCATCAAGAGTGATGTACTTCTCATTAAAGGGTTATCCAGTGTATAAACCTTTTACAAACCCACGTAGTCGAATCGAATATACTATTCCCATAGCCCATGAAACTGCGCTATCCCATCGACTCCCGCACTAGTCTTCATAAGTCATTGTTGTCCATGCAATGACCTGGACTAGGGATTTGACAATAAATATTCCAAGTTCACTTAATAGGGTTTCATTCATCAGATCACGTATCTGACAAACCTATTCGGAATGTTTTATCATCAATGGACAGTCGTTTAAACACTAAATCAAATTTAGACGACTTTTGAAATAACGATTATTTCTGATAATGAGAGTTGTAAATCTGAGCCTCTTCCGTAAAACTCTTTTTACCCACTCAGTTTTACTTGTCGAGGTTTATTCCAAATTTACCTCATGCCTTAGATTGTGTATGAATCTCATACTATGTCTTAGGTGACAGTTTAGTTTGACTACCGTGGTAGTCGGTTTTAAACTTTGCTTATTATCAATTAATTTGAAGATTGCTATCTTCAACCTTGATAATATCTAGTAATCTTTACTAGAGTTAAGGCTTTTAATTTCTTATGTAGAATTTGCAACGGTTACGGCTTAAAAACTTTTAAGCCTACTTTCCTTCCATGTCTAGAAGTTTGCTACGATGACTATTTGTACTACTTTCATCCTTTAGCCTTCTAGGATGTTTCAGTAGTGTTTCAAATTTCCAATCCGAATTGGATATCTAAATGCTAATCACGTTCAACATGACTTTGACTTTATGTTTTCAAACATAAACGTCTCTCTCATGCGTGCTTGCTCATCGGTGTCTTTTCAAACTCCGATTTGGCAACGCTCTTTGTCATGAGTTTTGGGTCGAAATTCTTTTAGACTTTTCCGAGTCTTAGATTTTCTGTTTCGGATCTCAAGCATCTCAGCGTACTGAGTCTCTCTAATCCTATCATCTTTTTGATCTATGCTTATAGATCTTCAGATGCCCAAAATAGAATTTCATCCTTGTGTGTGGTCTTTTTATTGAGTCAGTGTATTCACTGTTACACAACATCTTATGTCGTACTCAATCTTTTGTATGGATTCTGCATACGGACCCGAAAGGTTTGTTTCTCCCACTTACCTTCTTGAAACTCGTGATTCAAGATTTTTCTTCATTCCTCAGGAATCAAACTTCTTTGATTGCCTCTTTGAATCGAAGGTTCTAACTCTTGCGTGCTTTTAATCCGTCGATGGATTTCTGAAGCATGCCTATGGACATAACTTAATTAGAAGAATCTTATTCTTCTTGTCTAGTTTCGGAAAACATGAATGTTCCCATCCTTCTCAGTTTTCTACTTTAGAAAACCAATTTAGGTCTTCTGTTGACTTAAATTATCAAGCTTCATGTCTTTACGAGATATGGATTCCATGATGATTTTGGCTTCTAGCCAAAATCTAGAGTCAGTTTCTGTTTCTGCGCAGGTCTTTTATCTCTTCAGAAATAACATTTATTTTCTGAGTCTTTGAGATTTTACTTTTGACCTTTTAGGGCTTTTGAACAACTGTTTGGAATTTTCTCAACTACTTTAAGATATTCCTTTAGAGACACTTTCACTTGCTTTGAGAGTTCTCCTGCGAATGACATTCGCTTTTGTGCGGTGGGTTTATAAGATCATATCTTTAACCTTTCCTTTTTCGAGGAGCCGCAGTTTGTTGCTCTTGGTCGAATTTAATCGTCTTGTACAAGTTTCATGATTTTTCTCATGATCGAATTAAATCGACTTGTACTTTTCTCCCACTTATTCTTGTAATAATTAGTACTTTTCTCCCAGACTACTAGGTGTGCTAATTACTAGAAGAATACTATCATGAGGAACAAACACTTTGTTCACTTGATTGGTTGTGGAAGAAGCCCAAATTTCTTTAAAAAAGAAATTGCGTCAGATATTAGCTAGTTTTGTAACGCTTTTTACAAGTTTTAGCTTTAGACGAAATTTTGGTAGTTTTGTGGGAAGTTGTGTCTAGACTAATGGATTTTGGAGGATAGAGTTTGATTCGTGTTCTTCATCTTAATCCTTTTGGACACTCCAAATATGGATAGGTTAGAAGTACGTTTGAAGATCAATCTCTATTTCTGACTCAAGACTTTCTTTCTTATCAGTTGATTCATGTTTTGGTTATTTGAACTTATCTTGTAGGTGTTTAACCAAGTTTAGATTCCTTAGGTATAGATTGTTTAATTTAGCACTTTTAATAACATCTCAATTTAGAAATAAAGTTCTTTATTGATTCTCCATAATACTTAGTATAGAGATGATGTTAAAAACTAGAAGGGAGATTTTGACATTGACCCCCACTTTTATATCGATATTAGGACTACACCCCCGTTTTTTTTTTTAAATTTTGATTTACACCCCCACGTGGACGGAAACCGTCAACTCATAGTTAAGTTGAGCATGTGTGAATCACACATGTGAAGCAAGACAAAATTACCCTTATTTAAATTTTAATTTCCAATTTTGTACCGTCTTCTTCTTTCTTCCATAATTCCATTAATCTACTTCATCCACTAATCAACTCAAAACCACACAATTTTCTAATGGTTGAAAGAAAGCTATAATTTTAACCATGACTATGAAGTTTCCAGCAATACCAGTTTAGTATTTTAAAGCTTTGAATCTTGTTTTGCTTGCACCTTGACCTTGATACACCGTAACTTCTTCAAAACCTTTGAAGCAAAAACCCAAACTACCCAAAACTTAGATAAGAAAAGAGAGAGTGATAGAAATAACCAAAACCTAGACTAGATTTAAACTGAGAATCCCAAGTTTCTAGGATTCTTCACTGACAAACCTCTACCTCCACGCCAGGGAGAAACCAGGTTCATCACCACCACCATCACACCTTGTATTCATCCTCATCACCTTCATATTCACCCCTCCTTCTTCTTCATGGGATTCTTCACTAACAGACCACTACCTCCACTTCACACCACCCCAGCAGCCACCACCCTCTTCATCTTCATCACCTTCCTATCAAAAAATTTGATGCACTTGCAAGATTGCAGATTGTGGTGGAAATTCTCTCTCTATAATCCATATCCGCCACCACCAGAGGAATACTCCCAATTGGGATGAAGAAGATTTTGGTTTTTAAAAAGGAAGAGCTCCAAAGGGATAAAAACCATTTGGGTCATGTGAATATAGATGAGAGGGGAAATTCTCTCTCTATAATCTTACCAAATCAGCTAAGGTAAGAAAATTCTATATCACTTTCTTTCTGTAACTTTCTTGCTCTGTTTTTTTCTTGATGGGCTTTCCTAGTTTTCTTACTCTCTAACTTTCTCTCTCTAAAAATCTTTTTGTTTTTACAGAGTTTATTGGTAATTGTAGAGGATTTCAAAAGAGCTCAGGTGGGAAGAAAACTATTATTTGAGGTATGATTAGATTGAGTTCTTATAGAGATGAATTTGGTTTACCTTTTAATCAGATAGAGATCCGATCATCAGTATCTTCTTCTTCTCCACTCTTCAGTTGTTTCAAATCATGAAACGGGTATACAATCTTTCATAGATCATGATGATCCTTCTACTTCAGCTGGTTCTGTTGGTCTTGATTGTTTATGGAATGATTGAATTATAGAAGCAAAACTTCATGAAGTCATGAGAGAGGAGTGAAGATAGCGACATCAATGGAGAAGAGAAAGAAAGATAAGAGAAAAGTATATCAAGATAAGAGTTATGATTGATGAAATTGAGAGTTTGATAAGGTTTAAATTTGAAATAAAGTGATGAGAGGATTAGTGAATAGAGAATGAGCAAGAACGGCAAGGGAAAGAGGGGCAAAATGGTCCTGGTGGCGCGTGTGTGAAACACACACTCAACTTAACTATGATTTAGCGGTTCCCGTTCATGTGGGGGTGTAAATCAAAAGTTTTAGAAAAACGGGGGTATAATCATAATATCTATATAAAATTGGGGGTCAATGTCAAAATCTCCCAAACTAGAAAAACGCTTAATCTAGATTAGTGCCTAAAGTAGACTTCGATCCCTTTCAGCATCCTTAGCAGTCGAGGCTTCTGCTCCCTCTTGGATCTTGTCTTCCTTAGCCAAATACTCAGTTCCCAGCTGCACCTGTACATTCACAATGATAGGGCAACTTTAGGTATCATATACCAAAGTTTGGGAATTTTACAGTATTTGATAAGTTAACTGTTTATACTTGAATTGGAAACCACTGTTCCATTCTTCTTGTCCTCCAAGAACTTAGGGCAGTTTCTTTTCCAGTGGCCCTTGCCATCACAGTAGAAACATTTGGTGTTTTCCACCTTTCTTGAACCCTTTGTCCTTTTGTACCATAAGAACGTCCTTCTTAGTCTCCACTATAGCGACGTCATTTTCGGCTTTTAGAAGCATAGAATGAAGTTCCTCCAACGTTTTATCCCATCCATTCATGTTGTAGTTCATCTTAAACTGATTAAAACCACTATGGAGGGAGTGAAGGATAGTGTCGTTAGCCGTCTGTTGGCTATAAGGGAAACCTAGTTTAGCCAGCCTACCCATGAGCCTGATCATTTAACGAACATGAGGCCCAACTGGTTTTCCCTTTTCAAGGCGCATGTCCATAATTGCTTTAGAGGTTTCAAACCTCTCCAATCTCGACTGTTTCTGGAACATTTCCCGAAGTTGTCGCATCATGGAGTAAGCATCCATGTCTATGAACTGCTCTTGCAGAGTCGGTTCCATGGTTGCTAGCATTAAGCAAGTTACAGGCTCTACCTTTTTCCGCACACTCCTTTCTTCATCTATCTCTTCTTTAGTCGAAGTATCATCCAATACAGAATTGGAGTTTCTAGTACATGTTGTTTGCCTTCCATCATGAGAACTATTCCCAGGTTCCTCTCCCAGTCGAGGAAGTTGTGCTCATTCAGCTTCTCCTTGTCGAGAAGTGAGCGGAAGTTGAAAATATCTTTTGTCATTTTTAAACTACATAAAGAAATGGCAAAGTTTTCAAACTCGTTATCGTTTTGAAAAACTTAGTTTTCCCACATTATTCAATAAAAATCGTCCCCCGTTGAATAAGTGATTCCAAGATCCCAGTTCTCGGAGTAAAGCGGACGAAGGCCCTATCCTTTGACTTCGTCGTTCCGGGTGAGTGAACTACTTCACTGATCATACCTTATGACTCTTGGTTGATAGATTTCATTGATGAATGACTAATCTATCCTTTTGCATCGAGTATCCAAGACTCTTCTGCTGATCTCGTTGAGTAGAACCATTTCGACGTGTAGGCCTCTTCTATAGACCTACCGTCATTGTCCCAAGGTAGAGGAGGTACTCTGCGAAGTCCGACCATTATCCTAGCAGACATGGATCCTAGTATGGCCCCTAACCTAGAAGATCTAATCTCCTTTTGTTTGCTTCGTGTTTTGCCTTTTGGTTCGTCTAGATCTCCATCTTTGGACCTCCATTGATTTCTCCCACACGCCTTTGGATTCCTTCCTTGAGTTTCTTCAATGGACTCATAGACCCTAAACTCTAATTACAAGACTTTAACGATTCGCAGATCGTATAAACTTGAAATTTAAATTAATTACAGATATGCACCCATCCGTGCTTAAAACAAAAATATAGAAACAAATCTATGGCCATACTAGTTTCCCGCATTCATGATGTGACACGAAAATGTCACATTTGGAGAGCCTAACTTAGACTTATTTGTCCTTTTCGAGTGTTATCAATAATATTTTTGTGTTTTTCTTGTTAGGTATCATTTTTTGAGATAAACATGTAAATCAGAATAAAGGGAACGAATTGTCACTATCATTTCATGTGCCGAAAACGAGAGAAAAAGATTTCAAGAAAATCATATGACAAGTGGAGTCAATGACGAGTCCGACGGTGAAAACGGAAGTCAATTCCGAATTCAGACGAGGAAGTTATGAAAGAAAGAAGTCTGAGGGTATTCTAGTCCTTTGTGAGAATTTGAAGATGTAGAGACAAGGATGGAGGCACTCTTTTGGTTTCCAAATCAAAGCCCAAAAGCCCAAGGAAGAATGACAAGGAATAATTATATGGGCACCCTCTCTTTATGGATCAAAGTCAACAAAGTCTAAAGAAGTTGACTAAGTCAAGGGACCCTAGGGTTTGAGTAGTAAACACAAGTTAGAGTTTACTATTCATCATCTTCTATCAAGGCAAGAAAGAAGAGAGAGAAAGGGTGGCTAGGGTTGGTGTTCTAGGGTTCTAGAGAGTTCCAAGAGTGTGAAGCTTGAAAGAGAGAAGGAAAGAGGAGGCAGCCGATCAAGCTTGGCCGACCACCACTAGGCCGGCCAAGCAAGGCCGGCACAAGAAGGGGCAGCGCGAGCTGCTTCTCACGGGAACAGTAGCTACAGCTCAGGTTACACATCTCACGGGAAGGCAGGGCAGCAACAGTGCACGAGCAGCAGCTTACACGGGAACATCCATGGACGTGCACAGCTGCTGGCTCGGCCGGCACACACAGTTGCTGCTCCGGGTTCTCACTAGCTCGGGACGCCATTTTCATGCACGGGCCAGCAATAGGGACGCGTACGGGAGCTGCAAGGACGATCGCAACTTACTGGGAACGGCTCGGAACAGTAGTATTTGGCCGGATCTTGTCTTGACCGGACTTGTGCTCCTCTTGGCCGGATTTTTCTATGGTTTTCGGCCACTTTCTTGGCCGGAAACCTTAGGGCTTTTACTCCCCATGTCTTGATCTTGCTTCCCATGTGGTTTGATTTGATTTTGAGCTAAAATTTCTAGAGAGAGAAAGCTAGGGTTAAGCTTTAATGGTGGTTGGTTCTAAATGGAGAAGATGATGATGGTCGGTATGGGGAACCCAGAAATTTGCTAAGGGGAGATCGGCTGCACCTAAAGACTCATATTTTTCGACGATCTTAGCCTCGAACGACATCGAAAAAGGGGGATTCTCTCATCATTTTCTTTCCATTTCTTATTCATTCACCATGTTTAGCTAACTTTAGTGTCGATTTTATGAGATAAAATGTGATGAATTTGTGATTACGTTTAATATGATTTGATGTTTTGATTATAAATTGATGTTCATTTATTTCGATTATCGTTTCGGTCGTATTTTCATGTGTCTTGTCAAGCAATTCACATAGTTAATAGGTGAAACGAAGTATTCGATTCCGATCGTAGTCTAAGTCATATTTTCATGTGTCTTGTCATGCACTTCACATAGTTAGGCGACTAGACAACACTTTCGTTGACTCGGGATCAACCGATTTAGATGTTTGTTTGACTAAGTATAATCTCCGGATATACATAGTACTTAGAGACATCTACTTTAGGAGTCGAACATCGATTATACCTTGAAACATTAGATCGGACTACACGTAATCGTAGGTTTATCATTATCGCATTCTCGGTTCGACACCTCTCTCACTTATTGTCTCCCGACTCTTGTTGCCTCCAAACTCTTGTTCCTCCGACTCTTCTCTCGAATCTCTCTCGCCCGTTTTACTCATATTGTTTAGTTAGTTTTTCTTGCTTCCTTGTTTTGTTTCTCATTCAATCTAAAACCTCCCATTTACCTTTATTCCTATTCCTTTTTAGTCTAAGTTAGCTAGTAACACTAAAACCGACAGATAAGATCCTTCGATATCCGAACTAGCTTCCTATCCTTGGATCGATCCCGGCTTTGCCGGATTACTACTTGATAACTCCGCTTGGGTGTGCAACCTTTTCGGGTGCATCAATTCACATCACATGCATTCATATAATATATTAAGGCTAAGAATTATATATGCATGATTATCTTGGGAGAAACTTTTGTCAACATCACATGTCACATTACGGACCTTAAGTCTAAATTCGAAAAATTCGACTAATGGTGCGTTCCGGTTTTATCTTTTATGATTTCTAAAATCAACTTCAAGAAAAACTTTGTTTCGGGTTTTGAAAGTCGGGTCAATTTCGGAAAAAAAAATATTGGTTCGATTCTTAATGATTTCATAAATCAATTTAAAGAGAAATCCATTTTGACCTTCTTGATGGCCCGGATTAATTTTGGAATTATTTGGTTGGAATCGGAAGAAAATTTGGCAAAAACTCCCACTCGAATGATGTTCCCTTTTCGTGGTCCGAAAAACCTAGAAAAAGCTCGGGTCAAGTCCTAGACAAGTCCCGGCCCAAGCCCACAAAAGGGCTCGGACAAGGTCCGGACATAGCACGGCCCATAGGGCCGGCATGTCCTGGTTGAGGCCTATCAAGGACTGGTCTCGTTCTGGCCGGAGCCAGGATGCTAGTCCATGTACCAGACGCGTCATAGACGCGTCTGGTGCTGGACTGGACCAGCACTAGGTGTCTCGGACCTAGTCCGAGATACCCGGAACCTCCCAGACACGTCCCCAAGACGCGTCTGGTCGCGTCTGATCGAGGGCTCCGGACGCGTCCTACACTCGTCCAGGAAGCTACCAGTGCAGCTTCTGGTCGCGTCCTAGACGCGTCCTAGACGCGACCTGGACGCGTCTTAAGATGCGTCCCAGCTGCTCTGGACGCGTCTCCAAGACACGGTTAGATGCTTCCATCGCAGCTAGTGGTCGCTGCTAGACGCGTCTCCTGGACGCGCCTCAGCAGCTGCTCTGGACGCGTCCAGCAGCTTCTGTCCGGCCAGGAAGCTTCCTGGCCGGGCACTAGGGTTTCCGAAACCCAAGTTTCCAAAAAAAAAATTTTGTTTTGCAAATCTCTATTTGCTATTTTCCAAATTTTAAACTCTTTCTAAATTTTGAAATCCCTTTTAAAACACTTCTAAAATATCTCAAAACTTTTAGAAACTTTTAAAATTTCCAAACTTTGTTTTTGGGAGTTTCTTAAAACTCAAAAACAATTCTTTTTAGAATACTTCTAAAATTCCATATTTTTGTTTTTTGGGAGTTTCCTAAAACTCCAAACAATTCTTTTAATCAACCAATTTTGGATCAAAATTCTAGGTTTTTGAAACTTTTTCAAGAACAATTTTAAAAACCAATTTAAAATCAATGAAATTCAATGTTTTGAAACACTTTCAATCTTCAATTTTGATTTTGTTAATTTGAAAAACTAGTTGAATCATATTCATTGTAATCAAATTATGAGTTTGACGTACTTTTAAAACACTTTTATAACCTCAATCTATCAAACTATCAAGCATATTAAATATCACTTAGTTCGATTCTTAGCAAAAACTAGTTAATTGCAAGAGGCTCTGATACCACTGAAGGGAATTATACCCTTACACTAGTGTTTATAGCGGATAACGACATCTAATGTCTAAAACTAGTATCCCCAAGATCATCATGCAAAACTAGTAATTAACTAATTGGAAGATAGTAAATTACCTTAATCGCTATTTCCCTCGAGCTAGTCGAATAGATTAAAGAAGACAAAGAGCTTCAAACGTAGCTCCTCTACTCGGGACACCGAACGGTGTATTTAATCTCCCTCCTTGAAAGCTCGCTAGCACTCCAATGGTGTTTTGATAATAAGAAGACCTTCTTCTTGCTTGACTAGAAGTAGCTTGGGAATTAGCTCACTTTCTCCTCTCTACTTGATGTGGTAGAGTAAGAAAGCTTAGAGAGAAATTCCACACCTTATTCTCTGCCTTAAGAGTGTTTATATAGAACCCTAATGAGAATACACCTCCTCAAAGGTTTCCTAAAACACCCTTTAGAATAAGATTTAGGGAAATAGTCGAAAATAACAATTAATGATATTTTCTCAATTCCTTCAGGAGGAGGTGTCCAAACACCACAAAATTTTGCGTTGATACTACTGGGTATGTCAGCAACTCACCCTCCAAAATTCAGCCCATTCCGAGTCCCAGAAGTACCCGAACCGGCCTAGGCCCAAAACCCTTATTTCAGGTCTTTTTGCTATCTTTTGCCCAAATTCTATTTCGTCCTGTGAGATAGGTTTATGGGACCTTAGCTTCATAGCATAGATCCAACTATATTTGCTGAAATCATCCAAGAAGAGTATATAATATCTAGCACCATTTGGTGTAGTGACAGGAGCTGGTCCCCAAACATCACAATGAATTAGATATAAAGGAGTGTTTGTAGTTGTGGATGCATTGGTAAAGGGTAGACATTTAATTTTACCCAACCCACAAGACTTACAAAAAGTTTTGTCAATTTTGTTGGATATAACTATCTTATTGTCATCATGAAGTTGCTTTATAACTGCACTATGAGAATGACCCAATCTTGCATGCCATATATCATACTGTGATGCTGTTAGAGATAAATGAGCAGAAAGAGATCTATGTTGTAACATATCATTGTGAACTTCAATAGGTAACAAATTATTCTTGACAGGACCTTCTGCCAAAATCTTATTAGAGTGAATATCCTTTATACTATAACCCCTAGGCAGAAACTCTACTGAGCAAGAGTTATCTTTAGTGAAGTTGGATATAGACAATAGATTTCTCTTTAGGTGAGGAACACATAAAACTTTACTTAACTGAAAATCATGAGTTGAAGTGGATAGTTTGGACATACCAGTACTAGTTATTGGTAGAAACTTACCACGGCCCACCATAACAGCATCTGAGCCTGTGTAAGGCTGAATTGGAGTAAGTGTGTCTTCACTATGAGTCATATGGCTGCTGGCACCTGTATCAGCCAACCATGATTTATCTTTGTTTGATGAGATAGAGGAATCTGTAGAAACAAAGCATTGCTCATGATCTGATTCACAGTCATAATAAACATCACCATCATCATCAGCATCATCTATTTCCTTGATAACAATAGCAGTATGACACTCTTGAAATTCATCACAGTCATCACTATTTTCATAAGATTGTAAAATACCATTATTGCATTCCAAAAGACCTTCATCTGCATAAAGATAGGACTGAATATCCTTATTTTCATCTGTGGGAAACTCTGTTATATCTTCTTGATTATGTTGAGAATCAGTATGATAACTTAGATAACTCCTATTTGGCTTATATCTGAAATAGCATACCCCAGGAGTATGACCCCATCTTTTACATAATCCACATGGGACTGAAGAAAAATCAAAATCTTCAGCCTTTTGCCCCTTTAGTTGGTAATTCATGGAAGAGTTTCCCTTTAAAGGTGACCCCTCTCTTCTGGTATAAGACTGATTTCTGTAATAAGTTGGAGAAGTCTTTGTGGGTTGTCTTTGATGTTATTTATGATTCAATCTTTTGGCATAGTAAGCCTCTTGATCATTATCTTTTTAGAGCAGCCATTGTTCATGTTGAACAAGTCTAGACTTTAAATGAGCTAGGGTTAGTTGTTCATTGTTTGCTCTTATTGCAATTATAAACTGATCATAATCAGAGTTAAGCCTTGAATAGCTAATCTGACAAGTTCAGATTCACTGATTTTATCATGAACTGATATGAGAGAATCAACAATCAGCTTTAACTCTCTAAAATATTCAGCAATGGATGCATTGCCTTTCTTAATGGTTTGCAATTTCCTTCTAAGTTGATCTTTCTTAGACTCAAGACCCTCATTATTGGTAAGTTCAAGGTAATCCCATATCTCTTTAGCAGTTTGTAAGCCATATATATCAAAGTAAACAGACATTGATAAAGTACTCTTTAGATAAGATCTTACAAAACCCTCTTTTGATCTCCAAAGTTGAAAATCTGGATTCACTTGTTCTACACCATGAATGATCTTAAGTTGGGGAGGTTCTTCTATAGTACCATTGACAAACCCTAATAGGTCATAAGTTCCAAGAAGGGTTTCCACTTGGTCCTTCCACATTAAAAAATTACTATCATCTAATTTTTTCTGTGATAAAGCTAGTAACAGATGAAATAGGAGGAAGATTACCTTGCATTTGAGATGCCATGAATAAGAATTGAAGGGATGATAAAGAACCAGGAGAATGTTGGAGATGAGTGCGAAAAAAAACAGTAAGTGAAAACTTGTTCACTTATCACTTTCAGATTATTACTTGAATATACTTGATTTTACTAGAATTTGATCTGTATTACCTGATTTTGACCCATTTTACTTTATTTTGATCCATTTGACTTGATTTTGATCTATTTTACACGAATTTTGATCATAAACTTGTTGCTTGATGAGTTTTGCGAGGTGATGAATGATTGTTTTTTAGCTTGAGAAGAAGAAACCCTAGCACTGGATCTGTAACCTATCTGATACCATGCAAGAACTTCTCAATACTTTATGTCTATTACATTTCTCTTTATATAGGAAGAGATAAGAGAAAAGAGAAAAACAGTTATACAAAAATAACAGTAAAAAACAGAAATAACAACCACAACAAGAAAGTCGTTTATTCAACTAACTTTCTTGTTTCTTGTTTCAGGTTGGCTGCCTTTAGACGAAAAACAACTTGGGCTGGTTCTTTGATCTTGACTTGGACTAGTCGGAAGACCTGGACTGGTTGACCGGTCATCTAGGTCTTTGACCATATAAAAGAACACTTTGTTCTTATTCTTCTCGGAACCTATTCTTCTGAAACCCTAGTTTCTACAAAGGGTTTCTGAGCTTACACAAACCCGTAAGAAGGTTAAAGGTCAAGCTAGAGTTCAAGCTCTTTAAGAATTTCATCATCCTAAAAAACAGTGGTTTCTCGGTATTCTCTCTCTAAGTAGGGAAGATGATGACGTGGCATGAGAAATATATCTGAATCTCGACCGTTCATCTTTAACGGCCCAGATTTGGTCAAGTTTTCAAAAAGTGAATGCCACATCATTTCGGCATTTCCTTTCGTCAAAAACGTCCGTGAACCTGACATTCCCCAAAAATTTTTGGCTAATGAACTAGAAATACATAAGAATTTTACGATTAGTTAATCATAGTTAAATTTTGATATAATCCTTTATACCTAAGCCTCAATAAGGCCTATAAAGTCGTCTAATAGAATTCTTAAAGAAGTTTTCAAGCTCAAAGATTCTAAGTTTCACAGAGAAAGCCAGGAAGGAAGAACTGCATATTCTTATCGAAGTTTCAAGCTAAACCTACTCACCTACGTACATGTTCATCTCAATGAACAAACAGATTCTAAAGTTACATCTATGAAACTACCACAAATCCGATTTATGTAAGTATGAATATCACCAAGACCATCTAAACCCAAAACGAAGTTGGTATAAGACTTTCATGCCAACCACAAATGCGAGTTATTACCTTACGTCCGCTATATCGTGAGCGTAATTTACACTATTCATAAAGCAAACCTATAACTAAATGAATTTATGGTCGTAAGGTCTATTAATGACATCCTAATGGGTGATTAATCTGCTAATGTCACTTAATAAGTTTAAGTTCCACTTAAGAGAGGACTTAAAATAGTTTACAAACAAAGAACAAACACTTTCAAATTACTTGCAGTAGTTTGACGGACTTCCAATTAAAAACCCAAATTCTACTTAATGCTCAAAATATGCTTTTCCAAAAAATGAAGTTTTTGCTTTTAGTTTTTCTCTCTTCAAACTGATTTTTCACTTTTGAGCTTGTTTCCGATTAGATTCATGTCTTATGGAATCACATCTCTAATAAAGATCCACGACTAACTCTTCCCTCTCTGCTCTTTTTTGTCTTCAATGTTTTTCAATAAATTTAATAGATATGGTTCAAAAAAATGGGTATTAGTCTTTTGATTGTGGAAGTGAAGAAAGTGAACTCAAAAGAAGAAAAAAAATCCGACCTACCGGATTCGAACCAGTGACCTAAGGATTAATCTGCTACAACTACAGTCCTCCGCTCTACCAACTGAGCTAAGGTCGGATTGTGTCAATTTTGTGATGTACTAAGTTTTAATTAGATGAAATCAAATTGTCCAATACTTCTATATTCAATTTGAGGTGATGATATGTTCTAGCCAATGAAATGTTAAAGAAAACTTGAATTCATATAGGAAATTACTGAATACATTGGAATTTTGTTTGGGTGATGAACCTTATCAACTAATAAGAAAAGCTAATTAAATTGAGTATCAATTTGCTCCATTGAAACCCATCTGAAGGTGAGACAATCAATTAGATTTTTATTTAGGTTGTGTTCTGGATGTAAATTTACTGTAGGGTTCTTCAAAACAAAGCCACATTCAGTAAAAAAAGAAAAATGTTTTATGAGAATACTCTAACATGATTATACTCAAAACAATTGATTTCCGTACAAAGAATGTTTTAAATTTATATAGGTATTAAATTGTCTAGGTTCATTTTTTTTTTTTGTTGAAAGGAGCATCCTTACATTGTAGTCATCCTATAATGTGTTTCTTCCCTTTGCTTTCCCTACGAAGTTGAACCTGCTCCTGATGCTTTCAGATGAAGAGACAATCAATCAAAATATTCGTAATCCTTGTTCTAATTCTGAAATTTAACCAATAAAAAATCATGGTATAGCTTAGTAGCATGACTACATGAAGGAGTTCAAATTAAGTAAATAAACAAAAGATCATTTCGGACTATGGTCGGTTTTGAGTTGCGGCTCCCCCATCATTTTCATTAAACAATGAAGAAGTTGTTTACTAATCGTGTGGTAAAGAAATTCCAGGAGTATGAAAACCATATCTCATTTATTCAAATTCATTTCTTACAAGTACTAAGTTACACGAGAAGGAATGCAAAACATAAATTAAAAAAGAATGCAAATAAAATACCAAGTTAAATGAAACGAAACGTAAACATAAGTTATAAAGGAAGGCAAATAAAGTACCAAGATATATGAAACAAAACGCAAACATAAGATAAAAAGGAAGGCAAATGAAGTTTGTAGATAGAGAAAAGTTGATTCCTCTGCTAGAGTGGCGTCAAGGAGCATTGTGATTGTCAAGGGACAAAAGACTTTCGGAGAAAGTAGTACAAAAGCTATGACGGCATAGTTGTGGACTTAAGGATGGGATTCCACTTACATCAACCTCTGTCCAAGTATCCTTCTTCCAATTGCAACAATAAATAGACAGACGGTTCTTATTCTCTCGACTTTCCAGACCGTAGTTATTTGATGTTACGAGAATCTTGTCGTCTGATCCTATGAATGTATGAAACTTGACAATATTACTGCTCGTATCAAAAGGCAAGGTGATACAACTTACTTCACTCCATCTTCCGTTCGTAAGAGTAGAACTAATATAGTTCCACCGATCTTCTCATCCTTGTCCTTGTAATCATCATTGTGAGAGGCGGTTTCCAAATCAAGACAGGCGGTTTCCAAATTGAAGAGAGGCAGTTTCAAATCAATTGGAGGCGGTTTGGTTCACAATTGGAGGCGGTTTGGATTCAATCGGAGTCGGCTTCTCGGTCGTCGAAGATCTAGTATAGAAAGTTAATTTTATACGGTACCATCTTGGGACAAACTTGCGGGTTGTGTGAGTCGTCTTCATCTATCCTTCAATAAAGTTTTCTTGTTCGCCGAGGACGTAGGCTTTAAAGCCGAACCTCGTTAATTCTGTTTGCATATTTAGATTTTGGCTTAGCTTTTCAATTAATTTTCATAATCGGATCAATTTCTAGGATAGGTTCGATAGCTTCCGCAAACTTTTAGTACTAACAATCATCTTCATGTATATACATGTTGAACGTACAATTGTTCAATTTAACTACCATAGCTAAATTTCCATCGACTTCAAATAATTGAGCAATGTCTTCAAAACTTAAATGTTTGCCGTGAACCCGAGGGTGATCAAGAATGAAATCTGGAATTATGATGGTTCTACACGTCTCACTTCCGACATCAAACGTCACCAAGTATACTGGACGATAACCACCTCTTGATGCCCAACAATAAGAGAACAACCGGACCAGTAAATAACACCATTCACATAAACATAACCATCATTTAGTAAATCTGGTGGGACCTCTTCCATCCTTCTCCATCTATTTATTACTACATTGCCGCCCAATGGTTAAAACCCCACAGATAAAAAAAACAGCCACGAGCATATGAATGTGGAACTGTGGGCCAGACGCAGACCAGTTTGCGTTCATTAGTGGCAAGATCAAAAGTCAAAACCAAATGCACAAAGTTTTGATAAAGTGACAAGTTCTTCTCTCACGACTATCGAGGATGATTGAAACCAAGGCGATATTTCTCCAGTACAAATATCGCATATACGAGCAACATGTTCTGTGTATGAGTCAATGAGACAGATTAAGCCATTTATAGGTTTTGAAATGTGATCATAAGAAGATGAGTCAATCTTCCTTACTGTGTCAACCACTAGTTTCAACTTTGTACTGTCTTCTTCAAACAAGAGGTCAGCTGTAATGTGGAATTCCTTAAGTGGCCAATAGTCATAGAATAAGGTATCCCCAAATCTCACTAGGTTTTGTTCTTGTATATGTATCCGTGGTAGAGGAACAACGATAAGTAGACGAGAGGGGAGGCGTGTTCTGGAACGGGTGAGATGTAAATCAATGAATTGTTGATCTTTTTGGATTAAGTAACACCACTTTTTACGAACAGTCTTGGAACGGGTAAGGGACTTCACTGGAAGTCTATTTAGTATCTCAAATACTAACCAATCATCATCATCATTACAACTACTAATACGTTAGAGAAATAATGCTAATATATGGTTAGGGTGTTCATGACTTGATAATGATATTTGGAGATTGGAGCTAGAAAACCTAAGGATACAAATATTAGGAAGAGAAAATCATAGCACGAATCTTCAAGCAGAGTTTTGGACTAAATATATTAACGCTCTTTTCGACCTTTGTGCTTTGATAAGCTTAAGCTGTGACACTATGCCGAGAGTGGCATGCTGGAGGACAAAAGAGTTACCATAGGTCATAAGAACTGATATGCAGGCTGGCTTGCAATGTCTGGAAGGACACGATCGCTTTCATAGACAAGAACATACATGGGCCAATATTTTGTTGTGGAGACGTAATCGTCATTTGGTATCAAAGAACGGAGGATTTAGATTATGAACGAATAAGTTAATGTGAAAGAATTGTCGTCACCTTAAGCATTTTAACTCTTCAGCAATTCATAGTTTCTTCTCCTTATAATATGATATGATTAATTTACTTATTACGTGCTCTTTATGTCAAATTATTCCCAAAGATTAACTCGAATTGTTGTAACTTATAAATACTCATAATTCAGCAAGAGAATTAATGCAGTCACCATTGGTGTGTGTGACACAAACTATTTCTTCTATATGATGTTGTCTCACAATAGAGATGAAGCACCTTATATCAACCCATTTTAGCCACCTTTCGTAATCTATATAATGTTATCATGGCTCGTAGTCTCGTGTAACATATTACGTCATTTTGGCTACATATAATGCATCACAGAAGCCTCAAATAGACCAAGAGTATGTATCTATGCTACTCGACTGTTTCGTTCTATTATTTCTTTACCATACCCTGTGATCTGGGCAGAAAAATATCTACATTTTATCTGGAACAGGTTGACCCTTTGTTTTCTTCTTTCAATAACAACTTGATATGAGATAATGAAATGAACGGAAAATTTGAAGCACAAGCTAACATGCAAATGCAATTTCTTCAACTCAATATATCACCTCAATTCAAGAAGAGTAGAAGTCGAAAAATTCAAGAAGAGTAGAAGTCGAAAAAAGCCTTTTTTCTTGAGGAATAGATGTAACATGAATAAATACGTAGATTGTTTTTTTTTTTTGTTGCGAAAAATACATGGATTGTATAGACCGAATAACAATCATCATCAAATGGCATCTCTTTCATAAAGGGCACCTCTGCCTTGGAGCGTAAAAGTTTACTATCAATGGGGGCAAATTCATCCAAATAGAATATTTTGATTACAAAACCTATAGTATGTAATTTGGTCACCTTGCTCGAATGTGGGCAGTCGGACTTTAAATCATTTGAACAGTTCGCCGCATTGTGTTTCACTCATCTAGATAGTTGATTTCAAACAGTTCAAATCTATTTAAACTATAAAATTCAATTTAAGAAAAGTCGCGAGCTAGAGAAATAGCAGGACACCTTCATCTCATAATCATAGCACTAAATTGGCTCCATAAGCGGCAATGTAAACTATTTCAATTATTTGGAAGATCTGATCAATCTCCAAAAGACAAATAGCTAATTATTTGGAAGCTCTGATCAATCTCCAGAAGACAAATAGCTCGTACACTAATACCCGACCTATTTTCGCTGATCAATCCCCAAAAGACCGGTATATTCAAATAAACGAAAGTTACATTTACTTAAGTAAATATTAAAAGGAAAGCCACATTTATTTAAAAGTTAAAACGAAAGTTACATTTACTTAAAAACTTTAAACATTAAAAAATATTTATAACTTTTTAAGTAAATGTAACTTTCGTTTTAATTATTTAAATAATTAAAATACTTAAAATAATATAACTTTCGTTTTAATCTTCAAATTTAAAGTAAATGTAACTTTCGTTTTATTTATTTAAATAATTAAAATAATATAACTCTCGTTTTAATATTTAAATTTTTTAAGTAAATGTAACTTTCGTTTTAATTATTTAAATAAGACTTTCGTTTTAATTATTTAAAATAGTGTAACTTTCGTTTTATTTATATTATATTATTTCACTTAAAAATTTTAAATATGAAAATAGATCCCACCGTAAACGAAAGATTTTAACTATATGTAACTTTAAATATAGACAAAAAGTAATTAAAGTCAAGCAAAGGGTGTTTGGAAGAAAGAGATTTATCTGAAAAGTAATTAAAGTAACCCTGTGTTGGATTGATTTATTTTAATTAGTTGTAATATTTAAAGTTCTAATCTTAAAAGTTTTAGTATTTAAAATTTTAACCATAAAAGTTTTAATATTAAAACAATATAACTCGTTTTAATATTTAAAGTTTTTAAATAAATGTAACTTTTGTTTTAATTATTTAAAGTTTTAATCTTAAAATAATGGTGGTGTTTGGTGAAGATAAAGAAAAGAAGTAAACAACTAATATTTAAAGTTTAACTCTTAAAATAATATAACTTTCGTTTTAATCTCAACTATAAGTTTAGATATTTTTGATTTAAAACGGACTTTTTAAAGTTCTGAATCTTCAAAATTTTAATAAAAAAGTTTCAGAACTTAATGATCTAGTACTTTTAATGTCCCTGACCTTTAAAACTTTCAAAAGTTTAAAGTTTTAAATATTTATGTGTCAGAACGATTATAGATTCTCACAAACAGACAAGACCTTCGGCGAAGGTTTCCCTTCGCCGGTGTGTCAGAGACAAGGCCGTGCCTGACAAATTAGGGGCCCAGTGCCAAATTTCAATAAGGACCCTTTTGTGAGAAAAACATAAGATTTAAATTTATTTTGAAGTAGAGCAATTAACTAAAAATTGAAAAACTTCAATTATAAAAAATATATTAAATTTCGTATGGATGCAGCGATGTTGCTATATGCTTGACCTAACGTTTTTCAAAGTATAAAACACTTTTTATTGTAGATTTTCCTCAGAAAATATAATTTTTAGAATTTAAGAGAAGTAAGTAAAAATCTCGAAATAAAGAATGAAACTATTAGGTTATCTTGATCGCACGAAAAAAATGGATAGAAAAATCAATTTTCCATGAAAACAAGATTAAGTTTTGATAAGAAATCAAGTATCAACATATGAGAAAATACTGGAAAACTTGAACTCCCCTATGTAACAACAATTAAAATGTTAAGATGTTGACGTTTGTCCTTTCACACAATTCAAAGATAAAGTTTACAGATTTACATTTGGTATGCACATATATAATGAAGAGAAATGAAGATATTAAAGAGACATGAAAAGGGGAAAAAACAAGACATGAGATTTACCATAATAACTATTTTTTTGTCGTAAACGTAATAACTAAGTTATTAGACGCTACCACTATTTTTTTGTCGTAAACGTAATAACTAATTTATTAGACGCTACCTTTCAACAATAACAAGACACGAGATTTACCATAATAACTATTTTTTTTGTTGTAAACGTAATAACTAAGTTATTAGACGTTACCTTTCAACAAAAAAAATTTTATTAGACACTAAAAAAACTATTTCCAATTGAATGTAAAAGTAAAAAAATGAGATTTAAAACGAATCCTAGGGGAAAGGTGAGTAATTTGCCCTCAATACAAAAAAATGCAAACAAGAGGAATTGAACCCACTACCTTAGGATTATAATGTACGTACTTTTTCCACCAAGCTACTATGGATTTTCGATATTAATTTCAACTTTTATAAATTAATACTAAACATGGCTAAAGAGCTTATAAAAAAAATGGGCCCTTTGTGGTGGGGGCCCAGTGCGGGCGCACGGCCCGCACCCCCCACCACACGGGCCTGGTCAGAGAGAGAGAGAGGAAGAAGGAAAAAGAAAATTAATGTTCGAAGGTCTCCACCGGAAAATTGGTCGGCCGGCGACCTTCGCCGTAGAAGACGATGAGGTGGCGAGAAGATGAGGTGGCAGAGAGAGGTGATGAGATGTAGGAGGGAGAGAGTTGATGACTGGTTAATGGTGTTCTAACGGTAACTGAAAAAATGGGCCATCTGGAAATTTTTGATAAAGTTACGAGCTAGGCAAGAAGCTGGTTACAAAGTTAGGGGTTATTAGGGAAATAACCCTTTGTGTTACTAACACTATTTCAATATCATGATGAGTATCAAGTTTGTCAAAAGGGATTTTTCAGATGCAATGTATTGAAATTACAAGTGTTAAATGATAACTTTCTATCGAATCAAGAAAGAATTCTTGAGAAAGTCTACCATAGTATTCATCTTTTCTAAATACACTTAACTTCACAACTATTACAAAAGTTTAAATTCAGATTTGTAGATGTTCGAATGGGTGCCTCCTCCTCCTGATCGAATCGAGATAAACGTTGATGGAGGTTTTACTCTGGAGAGAGGATCAACGGCGACTATAGCTAGAAATTTCAGAGGCGAGATTTCAGCAACATAGAGAGAGGAGTTCAACCCTATATCGGTCGTCCACAGTGAACTTGAAGCGGTATGGCTTGAGTTACAAATGGGGGAGCCAATGGAAGCCAGAAACTTTATAATAGAGAGTGACTGCCTCCCCATCGTCGGATTCTTATCCAGCGACACACAAGAAGCCCCATGGAGACTGATGGACTCAATAGCAGAAATACGTGTACGACTGCTCATGTGGACACGAAAAATATCATGTGCACACGAAAATATCATATTGCCTTAGAGAACAAAATCAATTAGCGCATCTCCTTGCCACATCATCCTAATCAGGGGCGGATCCATGGGAGTGCGGCCGCATCCCTTGGATCCTCCCGAAAAAAATATAGTAGTAGTATTTTCATATATATGTATGTAGGTATATAAATATATCTTCTAATGTATTAAGATGACATAAACAAGACCTTGGATTAGTGGTTAAAGTGTGCGTTGAAATGTGGCTGGGATTATATGAGGACATGAGTTCGAGTCTCATTACAATCATTTTTTAAGTATCCTTTTTTATATATTTGTTTTTGTACATCAAATGATATGAAATTTCATGTTTGTTTCCATGGAATCATCGTCGTTAGTTGTTCACCCTGCTTCCACCCAACAATACAAACATAAAGCAAATACTTAGATAAATTACTTATGTATTTCCCTAATGGCCCCTACTTTGTGACCAGCTTCCTGCCTAGCCCCCTACTTTACAAGAAATGCCCATATGGCCCCCTTCCGTTATAACACCGTTACTCTCTCTCTTCCATTTCTTTTCTCTCTCCTCCAACATGTTTTCTCTCTCTGCCACCTCGTTAAAACCTGCCAACTCATCATCTTCTCCGGGAAGGTCGCCGGCCGACCAATTTTCGGTCGGCGACCTTTAAACCTAAAAAAAAAAATTTCACCTCCCTCTCTCTCTCTCAACTCCGGCGAAGGATTTTTTTTTTTTTTTTTTTTTTTAGGTTTAAAGGTCGCCGGCCGGAAATTGGTCGGCCGACGACCTTCCCAGAGAAGATGATGAGTTGGCAGGTTTTAACGAGGTGGCAGAGAGAGAAAACATGTTGGAGGAGAGAGAAAAGAAATGGAATAGAGAGAGTAACGGTGTTATAACGGAAGGGGGCCATATGGGCATTTCTTGTAAAGTAGGGGCCTAGGTAGGAAGCTGGTCACAAAGTAGGGGGCCATTAGGGAAATAACCCTAAATAATGGCCAGCGCTTTGGGGAAAGCTAAATAGTTTCCGGGGTGTGAAGACTTGGTAAAAAATTGGTCAATTTTGTTTGACAATTTTATTTAGGGGGAAAGCAAAATAGCTTCTCCACCTCAGCTCTCTCTCTCCACCTCACTTCTCTCCCTCCACCTCATCTTCTCTCTCCACCTCATCTTCTCTCTCTCTTCTCCGATAGGTCGCCGGCCGGAAAATTTTCCAGCAGGCGACCATGAAAATTTTTTATTTTTTTTTCTCTCACATCTCTCTAAACTCCGGCGAAGGGGGTTTCCCTTCGCCGGAGTTCCGGTCTGTTCTTCAACAGACCGGAACTCCGGCGAAGGGAAACCCCCTTCGCCGGAGTTTAGAGAGAGAGAGAGATGTGAGAGAAAAAAAAAATTCATGGTCGCCGGCCGGAAAATATTCCGACCGGCGACCTATCGGAGAAGAGAGAGAGAGAAGATGAGGTGGAGGGAGGTGAGGTGAGGTGGAGGGAGGTGAGGGGGAGAGTTTTTTATTTTGAACCATATTCCCCATAAAATATGCTTCCCCGGAAATTTTTCAAAATTTTGCATATTCCCTTTAAAATTTCATACCCCGGAAACTATTTAGCTTTCCCCAAAGCGCTGGCCTAAATAATATAAGAAAAGGAAAGCGTCTCAATGATGTGTCAACTCACAATCGAGTACGTCTTCAATGTCTGCCAACTTACCCTGCCATGAGTACATAACTAAGAATGAATGTTCGAATCAAATCAAAGAAATGCATAAGCTATTATATTCTGATCAAAGAAAGAAAACAAAAGAAAATAAAACAATAATTCTATAAATATTCAAGAAACATAAGCATTTTGCCATTGGCCGCGGCTTTGGTTAATAAAGAAAATTCTCCGGGGAATAAATTCTCGAGGGAATCCAGATTTTTTTGAAAGTTCTCCGGGGAATAAATTTTTATGGGGAATACAGAATACATTTTTTTTGAAAGTTCTCCTCTATCTCATCTGTTCTCTCTGCCACTTCATCTTCTCGCCACCTCATCATCTTCTCCGGCGAAAGTGGCCGGCCGGCCAATTTTCCGGGCGACCTTCAAACATAAAAAAAAAAAAAAAAAAAATTCTCTCTCCTCTCTCTCTCTCTCTAAAACTTTTTTTAGAGACCACCAGCTTTGGATTTGAAAAAGACATCAACCTCATTGAAACCCTTGCATGCTTTCTGATTCAATTTGGGATAAATCACAGTTCCAACCATGGTTCCTCCATACTGAGGAACCCCAAAATTTCCAATTGCACATTCATAAACATCTTTATATGAATCAGGAGATGTAACTCTTAAACTGTTCTTCTCCACCACAAATCTACCAAACAAGATGTGAAGCAAAGAGATAAAACCCATATCAGAAACCCTAGTTTCTCTCTCATTTTTTCCCAACCACCACCAAACAAAGTCAATTCGACACAAATCGAGACTCACTGATCAAGATAAATGAAGGATACCCAGATGGAAAAAAACCTAACTTTCCTTCCAGAACCGAACCAACTAGTGATGGATGAAAACTCAGATCGGATTAGTTCAAGATCAAGAGAAAGAAACTAAAATATAATATATAATATAAAAAAAAAAAAAAAGCACGGAGATCCTGAAACTTGAGATGAAACAAAGTTGTATTATTAAAAGGGGATAAGATAATTAAGTTGAGATTTGTTTGTTTAATTAAACAAAGGGCAGTGATTTAATTAATACAAATTCAGGATTAATGTTGGCATGGAACTGTTCGTGAGAACAGACCTTCTGTCTCTAGATCTGTTCTAGAGAGAGAGAGAAAATTCAAAAAAAAAATTTAGAGAGAGGAGAGAGAAAATAATAATAAAAAAATTATATTTTTGAAGGTCACCGGCCGGAAAATTGGTCGGTCGGCGACCTTAGCCGGAGAAGATGATGAGATGGCGTGAAGATGAGGTGGTAGAGAGAGGTGATGAGATGGAGGAGCCTTTTTTTATAGCATCTTCTAAAATTAGAAGCCCCTTAGCAATAAAAAGAAACATAAAAGTCAATCTTATTTGACTAGTTTTAAGAAAAGTCTTTATTCCAGGAATTTTCTTTATTTCCCAAAGCCGCGACCTTTGCCATTCCGAATCTATCTGACATATGAAATTTATTGACATTTGCCAGTTTGAAAAAATCTTGGCTTTTCAAACTGATTTAAACTTTATGGGCATTATAATTCAATGGTTGATTTAGACCTAAAGGTATTATGATTCAATGGTTAATATCAAGTAAAGTAGCTTATAGTCTAACAGTATGGGCATTATAATTCAATGGTAAGTATCAAGGAGATCAATCAAAACCAATGAAAATTTCAGCATTAGAAGATTAAGGTGGTACCATGAGATGAGAACAGATGGAAAACTTGAGAATAGAAACCAAAATGATGGTAGTTAAGCTCAATTCAATAAAAAAAATCTTGAGCAACTCGTACCAATTCATTTGCACGGTGCAAAAGGTTATCGACTCTTAAGTATAACTGAAGAGTTTAGATTCTATAACTCTTTCTCTATTGTAAGATCAAATTTTCAGTTCTCATTACAAATAGTGAATCTAATTTGTCCATCAGAATATACCATTTCAGATTATTTTCTTAGGCATTTTGAGGTTTTAAGGGGCTCGTTTCGATACTCGCCTGTAACTATATGCAACTATACATTAGTTGAATAAAATTGACCGCACGAACCTAATGACGAAAATGTACCATTTCTGTTAGTTAGCGCTCTTCAACTCTAAGCTTTTCTCTCTATTGTTCTTTCAGTTTCTTCAAACCTACCCAATCACCAAAAGAGTGCTCGAACGATAATTGAGTTTATTTTAATAAACAATGTCAACTTATGATATACTATAAAAGTCATAAATGCATCGTACATGAATTGCAATTATATGAGAATTAGTTCAAAATCAGTAAATGGGAAATGATCATATCACTTTAGTTATATGAGTGTTGCAGCAAATAATACGGTTATATACTGTTAGTTCTTCAACAATTGCGAAATTTAATCAAGATGAAGGAATCTAGAAATGATTTATGGTAATAGTTCTTATGCAAAAGAAATGAAATCACTTGAGCTAATTCAAATAATTCCAGCTAAGTACAAATTATAGAAGAAACTCATGAAGAATTTGATATCACAACTTGAGTTTGAAGTTTGAAGAACAACCCTTGTGTAGAAGTAGAAAACTTGTAATTTTATTCGAGTCGAAGTCAATTGTACACGAACTCCTAAAATGAAAGACGAAAAAATTGTTTAAAAAACCATAATCCCTTATGAAATATGTAATCATCCTGTATATTTTTTACGGGACAAAATTTCTCCTTCCTTACGAGGAATAATAAGAAGAACAAAACTACCAAATTCTGAAAATATAATGATAAAATGAAGGGTCTATAATAATATGGTTTTAACACAAAACAAAAGAAGTTTGATTTAGTTAAGATACTTTTTCAACAATTGTCATACCCAAGTGAAGTTGATAGTTTTCAACTGTCTGTTATGTAATAAAATCCAGTTATTGTTTTGGGTCAATAATCAATGAAGGGATGAGTTTTTCTTCCGATGATTTCGACTTGCTGAAAATTAATAAACAATATTCTACAATGATGGATAATAGTGATAAAAAAAAATTGCAGCCCCTTAACTTATTTGAAGTGCTCATATTGAGTTTTAACGCATATTACAAAGTTCTTACCTATACTTGAAAACTAGTTTGAATATTACATATCACCATATAATTGCTCAAGAATCATTTAAATTTCTTATGAGCATTTTAAGATTCATTTAAACTTCTTTTGAGCATTTAGACAAACACCTTTAGTGCAGTTTTAAAACAAATTAAAAAGTTCTAAACTAAACTTCAAAAAATAGTTTCATTACTATATATCACCATATAATATCAAAATAACAATTTAATTGGGAACACATAATCATTCAAACGATTATACAATGAGCAAATAGATCTAAACATATTTACCCATTATTTGGAGAAGATACCATCTGTAAGTTGCAATTATTTGGAGAAGACACCAATAGTAAGTTGAAGCTCTCAATCCAATATTTAAACAGAAAAGTAAAATAAACTGATTTGCAAATAACTTAGCTAAAAAACATCACAGAGAGAAGGTTGGATTAGAGAAGGTTGCTTACTTCAAAATTACCAATTGAATTGAAAGGAGGATTTCCCACTAACAAATTCAACCAAAAAAAGAACTGAAGAGATGATTACAAATGAAGAAATTGTCCAAATTCCCATTTATCCCTGTAAATCAGTCCCATAAGAATTGCAACTGAAGTTGTATTCATTTGATGAATGAAAAAATCGACTAAATCCTAACTTATTAGAGTAGATTCATCTCTCAAATTTGTAACCGAAATTGATAGTTGAAATTGATAATGATGCTAAACTGGGTTTCTGAGATAGAGAAGCGGAAGAGAAAGAAACGGTTGTGGTGGGAGAGCAACTGATCATGGATGAAGAAGACACATCGAGTGAGGGAGGAGAAGGGTTTTAAGTGTCACATTAAACATGAGATTCATTTGAACCGTCCAGATTAAAGAGGATGGTTATTAATTGAGCTGCCCAAGTCAACATCCAACTCACCAATAAAAACACAACACTAATTTTGTCCTGGTCAGTTTGTCCTAGTCACAACCTTTGTGTTTTGTTATATACTAGGTATGTCTCGTGCCTCTGGCACGGAGGCTTCCATTATCCGTTATAAGAATCTATTATTAAAAGACTTTCAGTCTAGAAAAATAGACAACTTGGTATAACAATTATTTGATATCCTTGAAACAAAAGTTCGATAAAATTTTTTAAAAACAAACTATAGAACAAAAACATATTAAAATTTGTTGAAAACTTATAATTGACTGCGACTGTTTTACAGATTGCAAAATCACTATTGTCTTCAAGATGCGCAAACTACTTTTTGAATTGATCAACAACACTACATACTACATAGTAAAGATCACTTTTCTTTAAGATCCATTCATGTAGTCATTGAGAAGTTTTTGTTTGAATTGTTCAGCGTGCCTTGAACCCTTGACCTCTAAGGTGGAAGACTATACCTCATATCACTCCAACTAAGGGTTGTTCACAGTCTTTGAGAAGTTAACTTTGTGTTTGGTTGGCAAGATGGTTCCCTCTTCACCCTAACCAGCCGTTTAAAGTAAGGATCAACCAATGCCTGTCACGAATAACATGGAAGGAGAACATTAAGATTCGACATAATGCATCAAGGTCACAAAGGAAGTATAATAATTAAATCAGAAGCTGCCATAATTGGATAAAGCAAAATAATTTGCATAGGATAAAACAAGCACGAAGGTCATGATCTGTCGATGAGAAGTAAATTAAAAAAATAGGTACAACTTCTGAGTTAATACAACACATCGTCTTAAGACCAAGACAAGTTCGGGTAGGACATTGTATTTTAACCAAGCTTGAGTTTATTGCAAGTTCCACATTAAAAAAACATACGAAAATACATGCTACTCAATATGAAAGTATATGACCAGCATTCTATATGAGAAAACTTGAATCTGTATTCATGGTTGTACAGTAAAAACCAGTTCAATAGTTCTCTGATCATT
Source organism: Eschscholzia californica (assembly GCF_041429995.1). Classification (NCBI taxonomy): domain Eukaryota; kingdom Viridiplantae; phylum Streptophyta; class Magnoliopsida; order Ranunculales; family Papaveraceae; genus Eschscholzia; species Eschscholzia californica. The sequence continues at coordinate 44,992,789 of NW_028238198.1, forward strand.
GGGATCAAGTGGTGAGAGTTGTTCCAACAGTTTGATGGCCACAAGATCGAAATTTGAAAACTTTTGCGCGAATGAAATCTACTGCTTCTTTCTCATGCTAGTTAGGTATCTCCTTGCATTCTCATTTCAAACCCTTAGCCACATAAAAACACAATGTTTGATGCCATGATTACCTCTATAAGAAAAACATAGCTCAAAAATACCCAAGAAATAGTATTTAATGAAGTGTACCAACTAAGCCTGACATCAAATCAACCTGGTGGACAACATTTTAACCAGGAAACAACAATTTCCCTGTTAATACTTCAGCAAAGATGTAATCTATACTCCAAATGTCAATTGCTAGGGTATAAACACTTCAAACATGAGTTAAACTTCTTAACTTTTAATCGTTCCAAATACATGAGCATATGGGCACATTATAATGAGGCAATGCAAATTTGATTGAATATTTTTTTTGTTGAAAAGTAAATGCTGATTTAGAGGCCAAAGGAAACAATACCTTCGAAATGAATGATCCACATAGCTCTGGAGCTCTATACGACCTAGGATAAAGAAAAAGCATAATCAGATGTTGATCCAGATTGTGTATGAGGCTTTCAGTGAAAACTTCACCACACACACACACACACACACACACACACACACACAGAATTACTTGTTTCTTTTTATTTTCCCGGCTGGAAAAGAAACTTTTGGTGAATGTCATTGTCCGTTTCTATTCTGTGGTTGTAACCTTTAATTGGGTTGTTTGCATGAAATAAGGGGTTTTCCATTCTGCTTAGTTCTGGTTTTCTATGTGTTGTGTATAACCAAACAGAACAGTCCAAGAAGAAGATGGATGGAGATTGAGTGAGTGAGATAACTTACTCATGGCTTTGTTTCCTTCCCGACAATAACATCTATCTTTTCCTATCTATGAGTTAGATACAAATGATGATAGAACCTAGTTACTTTTAGTGTTATACAACCAGATCAAGAAAATATAATTTCGCAAAATAAGATTAGTGTTTTTCATTCACACATGATTTGTTTTCCCTATACCAACGATTTTGTGCCTCTTAGATTACGAACACAAGCTTCTAACTCTAAGTTGGTAGATAAGAGAAGAATATGAAACCAAAGGGTAAAATAGCTAGGCATAGCAAAATACTTCCATTCAACTTGACAAGTTTACTTCTAGCATAACGCACTGCTACAGACGCAATTGTAAACAACCCAACGTAATATTCTATACCTCTCAAATCCTAAACATCAGTCTCATATTATGAAAAACCATAAGAATTTTTTAGGAGATCCATTACATATATTAGATACACTTGAAAGATCAAAGATAATTGAGTTTCTTTTCTAGCCTTAGGCCACACGCTATCACACTCTTAAAAATGTACGTACTTTTGGTAATTGCTAAGTGATAATAAAAGTTACAAAAGAATATAAACTGCTATAATCTATAATAGGTCAAACCAAATTGAAGATACAAATGTGATCATTAATGATTTAGATACAAATGATGATAGGTCCTAGTTACATACGTTTAATCTTAAGCAAAAATACAATCCTAGTGCTCTTGATTCACACATCATTTGCTTTCCCTTGTCACTTGAAGTTATCTCGTGGTTAGATTATTCCGTAGAAGATGCTTGCTACTGTATTATTGCCCTACGAATAAGGATGCTTATCTTTCGGCAGTTCTCCGTAGTTTAATTTAAAAAGATTTATGTGGGCAATTTCTATTGTCTTGGATACTCGTATAGGTGCAGTAAATGGTATTAATCTAAATATCTAATCTTTACTGCTGATAGAACCCATGTTATGGCTTAGAAATTCAAGATATTTAAGTGCTCATTACCCGAGGAGGTTTCGAGGGAGCCATCTTATTACTTGATGTATCATGGAGTGTGAAAGGTAGCACTATAAATTCATTTCTTAGATGTCTTGCTATTAGGAACATAAAAATAAGTAAGAAATCTCCCAGCCTACACTATAGAAACCAACAAGTCACCAAGAGAGAGTCCCAAGTAGAGAAAGAGACATCATACATGTTGGCACTCAACAGAAGTGAGGCTTTATTGTGTATGATGAATCATACCACAAAATTGAACAATAGTTTGTTTGTTGAGTGTATGATGAATTAAACCAAGCACAAAATTGAGAAGGGGCTTCCAGTGAATGAATTATTTCTTTTAGACATTTCATCAAACACATATATGACAGCATAAAACAGATTCATAAACAAAAAAACAGGTAAACCAAATTTTGACATTTCTATCAAAATCATAACCTCCTGCTGAAAGAAACATTCACAAAGATCAAATCTTCATTATCTAATCCATCCAATCTTCTCAAAATAACTAAATTATGACCTAACAAAGCCATACCCTAAAATTGGAAAGAAAACACAACAATTGAGAGAACAAACAATAACAGAAAACTATACGACTTCAAAGAAAAGATCAATGACAACATACAAACAATTGGTAGAACAAAGGATGAAGTTACCATTAAATAAACTTATGATCAATGAGAAAATACTAACCTTTCCCCTGAATTCCTGAACAACCAACCCAAAATGATGAAGGAAAATAATGAAGCAAGATCTAAACTCTCTAAGATTTCAGCGTGGCTTTTAAGTGAGGGAGAGAAGATGCGTCGAGAAGATGCGCCCGGTGAATCGAGGAGATGCACCCTTCAGCAAACAGAAAATCAGCGTGGAGAAAGGAGAGGAGGGTGTAACCTTGGCTATAAGCACCCGGCTGCTCAATCTAACGGCCCATACTAATGCTGATGTGGCTGGGACGGCTACATTTGTCCAGAGGTTTGTCCCAATCAGCACCCATCCACCTATTTTAGTATATAGATAGACTAGGGTATAGCCCGTGCCCGTAGGGCAAAAAATTTCTATATTTATGTTATACAAAATTATCAAATATTTCGGTCTTATACAAATATCAAAATAATGAAAATATATTTAAAATAATAACCGGGAGTATATACAAATATCAAAGTAATGAAAATTATCAAATATTTCGGTCTTATACAAATATCAAAGTAATGAAAATATATATCGAGTTGTTTGAAGGGAGAAAAGATGAAAGAGAGAAAAAGAGTTAGAGAGTTTTTAGGGAGTGGGTAGTTATTTTGACTGTTAAATATGACCAGCGCTTTGGGGAAAGCAAAATAGTTTCTGGGGTGTGAAGACTTGGTCAAAAATTGGTCAATTTTGTTTGACAATTTTATTTTGTAAGTTGTTAGAGGGAAATAAAAATAAAAATAAAAACCCTCCACCTCACCTCACTCTCTCTCCACCTCACCTCTCTCTCTCTCTCTCCACCTCATCTTCTCTCTCCCCACCTCATCTTCTCTCTCCCCACCTCATCTTTCTCTCTTTTCCGACTAGGTCGCTGGCCGGAAAATTTTCCGGCCGGCGACTTAGTCGGAGAAGAGAGAGAGGTAAGGTGGAGAGAGAGGTGAGGTGGAGGGTTTTTTATTTTGAACCATATTCCCCATAAAATATGTTTCCCCGGAAACTTTTCAAAATTTTGCATATTCCCTTTAAAGTTTCACACCCCGGAAACTATTTAGCTTTCCCCAAAGCGCTGGCCTTAAATATCTATCTTTTCAAAGACTCTTTGAAATGAAGGGTCATGATTTACAAAAGAACATTGTACAACCGAGATTTATAAACCAAAGTTATGACATGACACCAAAAGTGATGACTAGGACAAACAAAAAGATAAATCAAGCCGTCCATCCAAGATCGTCACTAATTTCAACCGTTTGATCATTTCCGTTATGATAAGCGTTGGGGATTCATTAATTGCTCTAATTTAATTGGCTCATACTTTGGGTGCCCTGGAATCAAACCTAGGAAATTATCTAGGCGCCTCAAATTATAGCAATTGAGCTCTAGGTGCCCCAGACTTTTTTAAATGTGGGATGGCGCCTGTAGCAGTTGCTTTTATAACAAACCCTTAGTCTTTCTCTCCCATTAAACAATCTGCTTTCTCTTCCGTTACCTTTCCCTTCACCACTTCAATATTCCAACGATTTCCTCCATGTCGTCAACAGTTGGTAGCCCAAGTGATCCAAGGTGTTGACATAAACTCCAGAAACCCCTGGAGGTCCCAGGTTCAAATCCCAGAGAAGGTGGAATCTTTGGTTATTTGAATTGGGATTATTAGGGTATTAATAATGATGTAGATGGGCTTTAGGCCATAGTTTAGATGGGCTTCAGGCCATAGTTTAGATGGGCTATAGGCCCGGTTTGTTTGAGTTTGTATGGGTAGTAATCGAGCTTATCACATCTATGATGTATCAATACCAAATTGTAATGGAATTACCAAAAAAAAAACGATTTCCTCCATGTCTTCCGTTAGTTTTTTCTTCACCACTTCAATATTCCCTGTATCTCTCTCCTACCTGTCATCATTCATCCATTAATCCTCATCAATGGAGGAACTTCAGTTACTTTACCTCTGTACAAAACCAGAGCTGTTCACCACGATTTTGCACCCTTCTAATCAAGGTTACTTTCCCTGAATCAAGGTTCATGTTGTTTTGAACTTTTTGTAAAAGATTTGATAGTGGTTTATTGTTCTTCTTTTGATGTTGTATGTTCTCCGTCCCACGACTTTGGTTGATTATCACCTTCAGTATGCTACAGACTCATCCAATTTAACAACCCTAATTTGGTAAATTCAAAATCCTAATATTCATTCAATTAAATTGTTTTGATTTTCAATATTCTTTTGGCTTTTTAATTCGGAAGTGGGTAGTGAGGATTTCAAATTCCCCTTTCTTTCTAACAATTGTTTTGATTCCCAGCTCCATCATTAAGCCAAGGTTAGTACTCAATTGTTCTTCTCTCAATAACAATTTTATGGTGTTTCTCTCTCCTTTTTGGATTGATAGATTTTAGTTAGATTTATTTGTGAATAATTCATTTTTAACCCATCAATTTCCTTATGTTTGTTGATGTTGAAATGTTCATGCCAACCATAAGTTATCCAGTCAGAAGAGATACATGATATGTGCTCATGGACATTGCACTGAAATACATCCCACTTCAAGGATGGCTCAATAACATCCCATGCCAAGGATGTATTATAATAAACTCAAAAATTTATAATTATGGTATATATATATTGCAGTATATGTACTTATTCGATCTTCATATTATATGCTGATTTGTATCTTGAGTGTCATGTAATGTTTCTCGGAGTCTTTGTTAAAAAAGATATTGAAGGTTGTATATGAAGTAAATTTTCACAATTCGATTTGTATAGTGTTATAGATGAAAATAATAACCAGGCAACACATATGTTTTATATAATAAACTCAAAAAATTATATTGTGTCTTGAAGTGGGTTGAAATCTTTTTTTTGTTGAAACAATGTGGGTTGAAATCTTACGTAGATGGTTTGATTTGCCCCATGTCACTCTCTTAATTGGTTTGGCCAAATCCGGCAGCCCACATTAGATTCTATATTCTACCCGGATTTTTTTGATGATTCTCACTGTTGTAATAAGTTTTTCAAAGTGAAATTGAAGTGCATAGAATTATATGTCTATGTATTTGTTAATGACTCGTAAAACGACATCTATCCATCTAAATCCAGTTTGTTAGTTAGTGAATATTATGTAGTTTTACCAAAATTAAGGGCCTGTTAAATACAATATATGTAGTGCACTGTAATATTTCTAAGAAATATAAGCATGGTTTTCTTCAATATGTTTAGAAAGTGAACGTTATCGTTGCTTCATAGATTATTCTCTACAACATCGAAGACTTCACTTCAATAATAAGCACTCGAACTGCGTGAACGTGTGGTTAGTATGTATGCATTATGGGGGCTTTTCTAGATGTCTTCGTGGGATGTATTTTAGTGCAAAGGATAAAGAAGAGATGATGTCCATGATATACGAGCAAAAAAACCGAGCATGATCTGGATACTCATTTCAACACTTTGTAATAAATATATTTTTTTTTTTTGTTTCAATTTCATTTTTCTAATTCAAATTTTTAAGAATAAACCTGTTATAAATTATAATTTTTTAGTTTTATATTTTCGTTTAACATCAGCGTCCGTGCCGGAGGCACGGGTCATACCTAGTCTATTATATAAAACACAGTGGTGTTTTTTGAGGTGAACCATTGATTTATGTCTGAGATATTATTGTCTCTCGGATTGTAATCTGAATTTTTTTATTTAACGGTTAAGATACATTCCTCGTATCTAAGTGAGTAGTTACTAACCACCCGTTAAGTTCTCTTCCTTTAATTTAGTCTTAGTGGTTACACGTATTTGTCTCTCTCATCTCCCTGTATCTATAACAATTAATTACCGGTCCGAGAGTCGGGATAGTGGGGCATCCAATTTAAAACTTTTTGCTCCCGGGCTGAGGGTTTGGAACTGCCGGTGGCGCCACCCCTTTGTAATCTTTGTTCATATCCTTCTCTCTTATCCAATCTACTTTAAACCTCCTTCCCTCTCTCTCTCTCGATTAGCAACCTATCCAAATTCCAAACCCAATTTCCAAAAACAACACATCTGATTACAGTAACACAACAACATCAACAAACGGGATTTCGTTCAAGAGAGAGACGATGAAGTTTGATCAAGAACGATCATCAATTATGCTCTTCCTTTAATTAGGGTTTCAAATTTCATTTTTCCTCAATGAAGTGGCAAGAGAATCAGATCTCTTCCTTTCTCTCTCTATTTGATGGAGACAGGAAAGAAAGATGGAAATTCGTTTGATCAAGAACAATCATCAAATATACATAATTCACAAACATAAACTTCTAAAGAATTAGATGTGGCGGTGGATCTAGTGAACTCTTTTTCTTCTTCTTCTTCTTCTCGTTCTTCGTCGGTTTCTTCTTCAAATGATGACGGTTATGTTAAAGTTTCTGTTGAATTAGAAGGAAGTAGTGATGTTGTTGGTGAATTAGGTCATATATCTGAAAGTAAGATGAGTTCGGTGAAGAATTTCAGTAGAGGCGACGATTTTCTGTGATGGAGGCAGTTCTCCGGTGATGCGACGGTTTCCGACGATGACAGCAGTTTTTCCGGTGACGAATTTCCGGCGACAATAACGGTTTTCCGGCGAAATTGGCTGTTTTCCGGCGAATGTGACGGGGATGTAAATTAATTTATTCTTATTTTGTATTTTCTGTTATTTTGGTGACCTTTAGGGTCTTTTCATCCGTGATCTATAGGATCCTTTCATTTTCGTCCTTCTTTTTCTAGTGTCGTGTCTAGTCCAATTTCTTTCTCATTATGAGACACTTTGCATTTAAAGGTATGCAACTCTCATGATGTTTGAAGAGAGAAATAATTAACATTATCCATGTACATCAGTGAATTATTCACTTATGAATGAAAAGGGATTCCATGGTTTCAAAAAAAAAAAACAATTAATTACCCACTTTCAATTTCTCTTCTTTAAAATACTACCCCATTATCTCTCCATAGTGTTGGTCGATTTTTTCCAAGTAACTACCAAGAATCAGTTACTAGAATAACTACAATCCAACGTCTCTAAATAAATCTCAGGATTACACGGGGTCAATCTACTCTTTAAAATTAGTTTTCTAACTCCTCACTTATCCCTTAAATAGAATTGCTCATTTCTTTAGTTTTATTTCTTTTTTTTTTCAAACCATTGAAACCCTTTTCATTCATAAGTGATTAAATCACTGGTTTACATGGCAAAATTAATTCCTCTCTGTTCAGCGACATTAGAGTTACATAAGTAAATTTTAAGAACTTCGAATGTAAAATACCTCATGAGGTGAGAGAACTTGGACTAGACTCTGACGAAAAAGATAGAAAAAGATGAAAGGATCCTAAAGATCACGAATAAAAGGACCCTAAAGATAGTAAATTCTCTTATCTTTTTTATTTGTGTTTTGTTTCTTCTAATGTTTGAATTCTCTTATTTATTTTTCTAACGTTTGAATTCTCTTATTTTTTCTAATGTTTGACTTTTCCTTATTTATGTGCAGGACCTGTAAATTGATTATCGAGATGAAGCAGGTTCTCTTTCGTACTTTTTCTCACTTTGGTATTTCTAATCCACTTCTATTATTGTTTTTCATATGTAATATTGATTTCATATGTTTCAGGCTCCAATGAAAGAAGGCTATCTCACCATCTTCATTGTGCTTTAATCTTCTCCTCTCTTGCTCTTCTTCTCACTGTTGTTCTTAATTGTTATGTATAATTGTTTCTTCTTTGTTAATTTGTGGTTTCTCCGTCTTTCCATCTCTTTAGGGTAACTCATATTGTAATCGTTGTTTGGCGGTTATCCTTACTATGTTCCTCTCTTCACTGTAAATTGTTGGAAGATCTCCTCCACTCGGCTAAACCGAGTGGATTAGGTCCACGGTTAGGATAAGGATTCCTAAGTTAATTAGGTTTCCTAGTATGATTAAGATTGTTGTATTTTAGATAGAGTTAATTAGAGTTTCATATTTCTAAACTTCTCCTATGTAAACCTATATAAAGAGATCCATACATAATGTAATATCAAGTTGTAAGTGTTAATAAACAAGGTTTTTACCTATCTCTCTCTCACGATCAACTCTTCACCATTATCATCATCTCTCGGTCTTCACCTTCATCAAACATCTCTTGGTTTGACCGAGAATCTCCCTCACTATACTCGGTTATAACCGAGAAGCATCTTCAACAAACTCTCGGTCATACCCGAGAGGTTCAAGCTTCCAACCTCGGCTATAACCGAGAGTCACTCATCTTCTCCCTCGGGTTCAACCGAGAGTTATTCAAGCTGTCTCATCCCTCTCGGTTTTCACCCGATCATCTCCTCTATAACTCGACTTAACTCGAGTTATACATACAAAGGTATTTATCCTTTCACATGGTATAAGAGCCTAAGTTTTTTTTTTTGAATCATGACTACTCCCGAAACTTCGGAAACTTCTCAAGTTCACAATAACATCAATAGTGGACCGTTTGATGTTCACCATTCGGATTCCCCCACTACTATTCTTATTACACCACTTCTCACCGGTGATAATTATTCCTCATGGTCTCGAGGAATGTCAAAAGCCTTAAGAGCAAAAGGCAAACTAGGTTTCGTAGATGGAAGCATCAACAAACCCACCGATCCTAATGAGTTAGAACAATGGGGACGATGTAACGATCTCGTCTCTAGTTGGCTTATCAATTCGGTAGACCCACCTCTTCGATCATCCATCTTATATGATGAGACGGCTTCCGATATATGGCATAATCTTTATGACCGATTCCATCAAAGTAATGCTCCAAAAATCTTTCAACTCAAGAGAGCAATTTCTTGTCTTAAACAAGACAATTCCGACGTTTCAACATACTTTACTAATCTCAAGGCTCTTCAAGACGAACTCAATTCCTTGTTAATCTCCGAGCCTTGTACATGTGGTCATGGTCGTTCCTTGGTAGAAAGAACTAACCAAGATAGAGCCATGGAGTTTCTCCAAGGACTTAACGATAGATTTTCCTCTATTCGGAGTCAAATTTTGTTGATTGAACCCTTCCCATCAATCCTACGTATTCATTCCCTTATTAAACAAGAAGAGGTTCAACAAAATCTCATTACTCCTATGCATATCGACTCCAACAACGCTGCCCTTGCCGTTGGAAATAATGAATATAATCAAAACCGTTACAACGGTTCGGAGAGGCAACGTACAAAAAGACCTCGACCCTTTTGTGACAATTGCAAGATTCATGGTCATGATGTTACTTCTTGCTATAAGATACATGGTTATCCACCCAATTATGGTCAACGCAATCGAAATCGCAATCGCCAAGACCCTATGGCCAACTCGGTTTTGGATCAAGGTACGGGGGTGCCTACAGCAACCTCATTAACTAATGAGCAATACCAAAACGTCCTTGCCCTTTTGGAACGATCCCAACAGCCCACATCTACTAATTCTAACGGCACCAACAAAGATCCTCTAGTCAACTTAACGAGTAAGTTTTCTTCTTCTTTTCATCCTCCTTGGGTCATTGATTCGGGAGCCGCTAAACATATTTGTTCAAATCTCTCAAGATTTTCTTCTTATTCCCTTGCTCCACCGGACTTATATGTTCGTTTACCGGATGGTTCCCGAATCAAGGTTGATCACATTGGTACCATCTATTTTTCAAATAGATTTTATTTACAAGATGTGCTTCATATTCCATCTTTTCAATTTAACCTCATATCTATTTCTCAAATATCTAATTCACTTCGTTGTACCGTCCTTTTTGACCGCAATTTGTGTGTTTTTCAGGACCGAACAACGAGGACGGAGATTGGGCATGGTAGTCTTCATGATGACCTTTACTTCCTTCGCACGGAGCGTCCCATCCTTTCGGTTTCAAGTTTAGATAGTTCTAGTCATGAGTCTTTTTCTTTATGGCACTCCCGCTTGGGACATCCATCTTTTAGTCGTTTTCAATTTTTTAATTCTAAACTTTCTTGTTTGAATTTTAAATTTTTATCTAATAAAGTACCGTGCGAAATTTGTCCACTTTCTAAACAATCTAGGTTACCTTTCCCACTTAGTACTTCTTCTACCTCTCATATATTTGAGTTAGTCCATGCGGACGTATGGGGACCCTTTCCGGTCCCATCCACCTCCGGGTGTAGATATTTTTTAACCCTTGTCGATGATTATTCACGTTGTACTTGGATTTTTCTTATGAGTTCCAAATCGAATGTTAGCAAATTCATAACTAATTTTTTCGATTATGTTTCCACGCAATTCAATTGCAAAATCAAAACATTGAGATCAGACAATGGATCCGAATTCATGAACTCCTATTTACAAAATTGGTTCATAGAAAAAGGAATTATACACCAACGAAGTTGTACTTACACACCACAACAAAACGGGGTAGTTGAACGAAAACACCGCCACATTCTTGAAGTGGCCCGTTCCTTACGCCTTCAAGCAAATCTTCCTCTCTTCTTTTGGGGAGAATGTGTGTTAACCGCGGTTTATTTGATAAATAAGTTACCGACACCCAACCTAAAAGGTAAGTCTCCTCATGAACTTATACTCGGTTCTCCTCCGAATCTTTCCCACCTTCGTGTGTTTGGTTGTCTTTGTTATGCCCGAATTCCATTGGTCAAAACAAAGATGGATGCCCGTTCTTCCGCCGGAATATTTCTTGGTTACCCCAATGGACAGAAGGGTTACCGTATATACGACATCTCAACTAAACGAATTTTTATTTCAAGAGATGTAACGTTTGTCGAAACTAGGTTTCCAATGTCCTCTTCTCTTCCGGCGGAACCACTACCTTCATGTACTCCGCCTCATCTATGCATTGAAGACAATGGTACGTTTGCCTTTCCGGCGAACGTACCGAAACAGACCGTCCAGCCGACGGACAGCAGCTCGGACGAAGCTGCTGTTCCAGTCAGTTCTGGACAGGAAACAGACGCAGGGGTGCCTCCAGACACCCCTGCCAGACCTGCTTCAGGTCTGCTACAGACAGCCACTTCGGGGGTGCCTGCAGACTCCACTGTCAGGCTTCCCTGTCCAGGGGCGTCTTCAGATTCTGTCGCTCCATCATCTACCGACACCTCCTCGTCCCCTCCCTCACCGAACGTCGTTCCCACTTCGGATTCCGGCGAGGAGAATACCGGCCGCCCCAAGAGGTCTCGCCGACCACCGGCCCATCTTGCGGACTACGTATGTTCCAACACGAGTTCTATCAAGTATCCACTTGAAAATTATTTCTCTATTAACTCGTTTTCCACTTCCCATCAACAATTTCTCTCTTCGGTCTTAACGACAACCGAACCAACATCTTTCACTCAAGCAATGAAGTCCTCTCATTGGAAAGACGCCATGGCCAAAGAAATTTCGGCCTTGGAAGAAAATAAAACTTGGACGATTACCAGTTTGCCTCCTGGCAAGAAACCCATCAGTTGTAAATGGGTGTATAAAATCAAATTCAAGTCCGATGGCTCCATCGAACGCTATAAAGCACGCCTGGTAGCTAAAGGATACACCCAAATAGAAGGGTTGGATTACAATGACACTTTTGCTCCAGTTGCTAAATTAGTTACTGTTCGTGTCCTTCTTTCCATCGCCGCCATCAAAGGCTGGACTCTCCATCAATTGGATGTCAATAACGCCTTCCTTCAAGGCGATTTGAATGAAGAAGTTTACATGAAACTTCCACCCGGGTTTTCCTCTCAGGGGGAGTCTAAAGTATGCCATCTTCACAAATCCCTTTATGGACTAAAACAGGCCTCCCGTCAATGGTTTTCAAAATTTTCATCCGTTCTTATCGAACGTGGTTTTTCTCAATCCAAAAGTGACTATTCCCTTTTTACTTTTCGTTCTCACTCCACTCAGATCTACGTTCTTGTCTATGTGGACGACATAATTATCACGGGAAATAATGATCATGCTATTTCCCAGTTAAAGATATTTCTTAATAAGGCATTCTCCTTAAAAGATTTGGGACGCTTACAATACTTTCTTGGTATTGAAGTATCTCGCTCGTCACAAGGCATTTTTCTATGTCAACGGAAATATGCACTTGATATTCTAAAAGATTCTGGACTAACCGCTGCACGTCCTTCGGAGTTTCCCATGGAACAAAAACTCCGCCTCTCTCCCACCGACGGGACACCATTGGCCGATCCGTCAATTTATCGTCGCCTCATCGGACGACTGCTTTACTTAACGGTCACACGACCAGATATCACTTTTGCAGTTAATAATCTCAGTCAATTCATGCAAACACCCAGTCAAGTACACCTAGACGCCGCTCATCGCGTACTACGATACTTGAAAGGTACACTTGACAAAGGAGTCTTCTTATCCGCAAACAGCTCTCTCCACATTACAGGATACTGTGATTCGGATTGGGCTGGTTGTCCTTCAACCCGTAGATCAACTACAGGATATTTTACAATGATTGGGTCCAGCCCTCTTTCCTGGAAATCAAAGAAACAACCCACAGTTGCCAAATCTTCGACAGAAGCAGAATATCGAGCTTTAGCCATACTTACATGTGAATTACAATGGCTCAAGTATTTATTACTTGACTTTGGAATTGATCATTCCGACCCGATGACAGTTTACTGTGACAATCGGGCCGCTCTCCACATTGCTGATAACCCCGTCTTCCACGAACGTACCAAACACATTGAGATAGATTGCCACATCGTTCGTGAAAAGATTAAAGACAACGTCATTGCCACGCGCTTCACCAGTTCAGATAATCAGTTAGCGGATATCTTCACAAAACCACTTGGGGCAGAACCGTTCAAGAACATTATTGGCAAGTTAGGCGTTACTTCCATTCCCGCTCTAACTTGAGGGGGAGTGTTGGAAGATCTCCTCCACTCGGCTAAACCGAGTGGATTAGGTCCACGGTTAGGATAAGGATTCCTAAGTTAATTAGGTTTCCTAGTATGATTAGGATTGTTGTATTTTAGATAGAGTTAATTAGAGTTTCATATTTCTAAACTTCTCCTATGTAAACCTATATAAAGAGATCCATACATAATGTAATATCAAGTTGTAAGTGTTAATAAACAAGGTTTTTACCTATCTCTCTCTCACGATCAACTCTTCACCATTATCATCATCTCTCGGTCTTCACCTTCATCAAACATCTCTTGGTTTGACCGAGAATCTCCCTCACTATACTCGGTTATAACCGAGAAGCATCTTCAACAAACTCTCGGTCATACCCGAGAGGTTCAAGCTTCCAACCTCGGCTATAACCGAGAGTCACTCATCTTCTCCCTCGGGTTCAACCGAGAGTTATTCAAGCTGTCTCATCCCTCTCGGTTTTCACCCGATCATCTCCTCTATAACTCGACTTAACTCGAGTTATACATACAAAGGTATTTATCCTTTCACATAAATGCATTAATATATTTTTAATTTCAATTCTATGTTGTAAATCATTGTTTTTCTTTTTTTTTTTTTTTTCACTGGAAATGCATTAATATATTTTTTATCTCAATTCTATGTTGTAAATCATTGTTTTTCTTTTTGTTTTGAGTGAGAGTAGTTATCTAGAAAGAATTATTTATTTTTCCTTACATTTTTAATGTTTTATTGGTTTAAGAAATCTTGATGTATCTATTCAGATATATTACAACCATGTACAGAATTCAACTTTAATATTAAATTTTGATAATTATTTGTAGGAGAATGATATAATGAATGCAGTCCAACTATTTTGTCTCAAATATCGTACCTTAATTGTACTCTTAGTTCTATAGCAGGAGAATGATATAATGAATGTAGTCCAACTATTTTGTCTCAATTTGGATATTTGAATTATATCTCATCATCTTCACCCTAAATATTCAGTGTTTTCTGTTTGTTGTAATTATTATTTTTTGTTGAAATAGTGGTTGTAATTATTTGATAATGTGTTATCGTATCTTTTAGACACATTTGAAGTGAACTTTTTAAGTTAACTATTGTTTTCATAATAGTTGGTTATCCCTTCTTTTAACAACTAGGTGTCCACCGCGCCCTATGGACGCGGTAGATCCCTTTTGGCTACGCCGTCAATACACGTACCTGTCACAATGGAATATGTCTTAGTGGCATATCCATATCAGGGGTATGTGTATACACATAGACGTGTATATACCACGATATTCATTTTTACACCATCTAGAATCATACAGTGACATGTGATTCGCATAGAAGATGCGAATTACAGGTCCAGTATAATGTTGGATGGTGTAAAAATGAATATCGCGGTATATACACGTCTATGTTATACACATACCCCTGATATAAATATACCACTAAGACATATTCCATTGTGACAGGTACGTGTATTGACGGCGTAGCCAAAAGGGATCTACCGCGCCCATAGGGCGCGGTGGACACCTAGTATATATATATATGGCTAGAGAATTTTTCTTCTTTTCGTACTTTTGCCGCAAGTGGACCTTGGCTTAAAATGGTATGTTAAGATTGCTCTACATGTATCGGTTGTTTATTCATTTATTCATATTTCCTGACGTGGAGGTTTCTCCCTACTCAAGCCAGTGAAAAAATCTGAACTATATGACGATCAACATAAGTGAATGCATCGATCATCTCCTTTTGCATGCACAATATCTTCATGAATATCTCGATTTTTCAGATAATCTTTTCGGGAATGCTAGGTTCACGGACGTTTTTGACGAAGAGAAATGTCGGTTTGACGTGGCATTAACTTTGTTGAAAACTTGACTACATCTGGTCCGTTAAAGATGAAAGGGCCAGATTCAAATCTATTTACTATACCAAATCATCATCTTCCCCATTTTTAGAGAGAGAGAGAGAGTAAGAAAGTGGCAAACCCTCTTCTTCAATCATTGGTGGAATGCCATAAGGGTTGGGTCTGAAGAAGATGATTAATGAACTTCATTTAACTGATGTTTCATCTTTTTCATTTGCCCAACTTCACTTGAACCTATGCAAGATCCGGTTAACTTTTGCTCAGGCCAAACGTATGAAAGATCCAACATTTTCAAAGGGTTCTATGTAGATCACTTGCCCAACAACTATGGAAGAGAGATAGCTTAGGGATGATTCAATCACACCTAACAAAACCCTCTAGCATTTAATCTACCGTTGATTTTCTGGGAAATTTTTGCTCAAGAATAAGAAATCAGAGGATATAGAAGGAAATAGGAAGGGTTTCTGAGCTTATACAAACCCGTAAGAAGGTTAAAGGTTAAGCTAGTGTTCAAGCTCTTTAAGAACTTCATCATCCTAAAAAACAGTGGTTTCTCGGTATTCTCTCTCTAAGTAGGGAAGATGATGACGTGGCATGAGAAATATATTTGAATCTCGACCGTTCATCTTTAACGGCCCAGATTGGTCAAGTTTTCAAAAAGTGAATGCCACATCATTTCGGCATTTCCTTTCGTCAAAAACCTCCGTGAACCTGGCATTCCCCAAATTTTTTTGGCTAATGAACTAGAAATACATAAGAATTTTACGATTAGTTAATCATAGTGTTAAATTTTGATATAATCCTTTATGAGTACCTAAGCCTCAATAAGGCCTATAAAGTCGTCTAATAGAATTCTTAAAGAAGTTTTCAAGCTCAATCAGATTCTAAGTTTCACAGAGAAAGCTAGGAAGGAAGAACTGCATATTCTTATCGAAGTTTCAAGCTAAACCTACTCACCTACGTACATGTTTATCTCAATGAACAAACAGATTCTAAAGTTACATCTATGAAACTACCACAAATCCGATTTATGTAAGTATGAATATCACCAAGACCATCTGAACCCAAAACGAAGTTGGTATAAGACTTTCATGCCAACCACAACTGCGAGTTATTTCCTTACGTCCGTTATATGGTGAGCGTAATTTACACTATTCATAAAGCAAACCTATAACTAAATGAATTTGTCGTAAGGTCTATTAATGACATCCTAATGGGTGATTAATCTGCTAATGTCACTTAATAAGTTTAAGTTCCACTTAAGAGAGGACTTAAAATAGTTTACGAACAAAGAACAAACACTTTCAAATTACTTGCGGTAGTTTGACGGACTTTCAATTAAAAACCCGAATTCTACTTAATGCTCAAAATATGCTTTTCGGCAAAATGAAGTTTTTTGCTTTTAGTTTTTCTCTCTTCTAACTGATTTTTCACTTTTGAGCTTGTTTCCAATTAGATTCATGTCTTATGGAATCACTTCTCTAAGAAAGATCGACCACTAACTCTTCCCTCTCTGCTCTTTTTTGTCTTCAAGTTTTCAATAAATTTAATAGATATGGTTCAGAAAAACCAGAATTAGTCTATATAGTTTTGATTGCCGAAGGAAGAAAGTGAACTCAATAAAAAATAAAATATTCCGACCTACCGGATTCGAACAAGTGACCTAAGGATTAATCTGCTACAACTACAGTCCTCCGCTCAACCAACTGAGCTAAGGTCGGCTTATATCAAATATTTGATGTAGTTAGTTTAATCAGAAGGAATCAATTTGTTCTGTACTTGTACGGTTATACCTCCCAATTTGAGGTGATGATATGTTCAAGCCAATGAAATGTTAAGGAAAACTTGAATTCATATAGGAAATCACTGAATACATTGGAACTTTGTTTGGGTGATGAACCTTATCAACTGATGAGTTTTAATTTGCTCAAGTGAAACCCATTTGAAGGTGAGACAATCAATTAGATTTTTATTTAGGTTATGTTCTGGATGTAAATTTACTCTAGGGTTCTTCAAAACAAAGCCACATTGAGTAAAAAAAGAGGAAAAATGTTTTATGAGAATACTCTAACTTGATTATACTCAAAACAATTGCTTTCCGTACAAAGAATGTTTTAAGTTTAACTCTATATAACAAATGACAGTTTTTTGGCCATGTCATAACTTGCGTTTATAAATCTTGGACGTTCATTTCTTATTTCTAAATCTTAACCGTTCTTTTTAAAGAGTCTTCTAAAGGCACCAGGCCAAAAGGCTTTTAGCATCCGGAAATTTTATTGACTCGGGTCAATGGCCATTGACCCGAGTTGTCTATAAGCACTCGGTTTTTAATGTGGGTGACTTACACCTTCGTTTGCTTCTTCCACCTTCTTCCAAAACAAAAGGAATTCCAATTCAATTCATTTTACTAGCTGAATACATCGATCCAATCGAGATTAAGAAATCGGAAAACGGAAGGCGTGGACTATTTTCGACGAAAAACATTGAAGCTGGAACTTTGTTGTTTGTCACCAATGCCATTGATACTGGTACAGGGATATTACCGGAATATGACGAAGAATCGAAAATAATCATGTGGAAGGACTTTGTTGATAAAGTTCTTGATTCTGCATCAAAATGCAGAAAACCCCATGATTTGATTTGTATATTATCAACTGGAAAAGATGATGAAAAGCTTGAAGTTCCTGAAATTAATTTTTTTAGGCCTGAAACTTAACAAGGAACTTCATTCTTGTCAAAAGAGAAAGAACCTGAAACTGATCGGTAACCTATTTCCTCTCATTACCCGTCTTAAATCCGGCGAGATAATGATAGTAGTCTCCCTTCATCTTATAGTAAAACACATTCGATTCACCAGGAGAAGATGAAGGAATAAGATGTTCATCCATCACAGTCATGATATCACTACAGATTTCAGAAAGCACAGATTCAACTTTCTGTCTATACTCCTTGATCCGCTTAGCATTCAGTTCATT
Organism: Eschscholzia californica; assembly: GCF_041429995.1. Lineage (NCBI taxonomy): Eukaryota > Viridiplantae > Streptophyta > Magnoliopsida > Ranunculales > Papaveraceae > Eschscholzia > Eschscholzia californica. The sequence goes on from NW_028238198.1 coordinate 45,010,988, forward strand.
TCCTATTTCCTTCTTCCTTTTGCTCAATTAATGAGAGGATTCTCCATGAAGCCCTCCTTGATCCAACCACGTTCTCATACCCAACAGAAAGAAGATTTCTCTCTTCAACAGTTAGTTCTGCATCAAGTTTAGCAACATTCTTCTTAGATTCCACCATTTCGTCATAGCGCCTGCTCAGCTAGCTTAGCTACATAGACGAAGTTGTCACGTTCTTTAGAAGAAGTCATGGCTGATCTCTCAAACTAGAGCTTGATCTTGGCTTTTGATTCTTCATCTTCTTCTTAGAGTTCGGTTTGCTTAGGGAGAGAAAGTTTGAAATTGGAATTTCTTGTTGGTTTTGTGAGATATGGATGGAGGGGTTAGGGTTAACTGAGAAGGGACCGGTGCCTACATAGTTAATTGGTGCTAATAGAGAAAGGAGCGGTTGGGCCTGGTGCTAACAGAGATGGATGCTAACATCCTTTTGGCCCGGTGCCTTTAGAAGCACCCTTCAAAATATAGATACTTAAAAGTCAAAATAACTACCCACTTCCTACAACTTCTTACATTATTTTTCTCTCTTTCCTCTTTCTTCTATTCAAACAAACCAATATAATCTCCATTATTATCCTTCTAGAAATTACAATTTATTATTTGTAATAGATATTTTTACTATTAAATATCTGTAAATAACGAAAGTACTTGAAGATAATCGCTTAACATGCATTTAGAAATTTTTGTGCCCTACGGGCACGGGCTATAGTCTAGTCTATATAACAAATGACATAGGTTTTAGTGACATGTGGGTTTGATTTGTTTGAGGAGGAAGATTAGCCGTACCAAAGAAGGCGTGAATCATGTCGATTATATCTTTATTGACTGTATTCCAATTCTGCTGAAAGAAATGAGGGGTAACCGCCCCGGACCTAGAGCGGCTTCAGCTTTAAGTCCCTTAATTGCAGATTCAATTTCCTCTCTATTAGGGGAAGCCGAGAGGTATTTGTTCTGATTCTCTGAGACTGTGAGTTCAAATAGGACTAGGACTCGCTTAAAAGTAGTGGTCTTAGTGGAGGTGAAATACTAAGGAAATAAGAAGTGAACACTTGCGAGATATCATCGTCCTGAGAAACCCAATTTCCATTGGTATCCTTTATGCATTGGATTTTATTCCGCCTATTCCTGGATATGGCAAGTGAATGGAAATACTTGGTATTTTTGTCGCCAAGATGTATGAAGGAGTTTCTAGACTTTTCTCTCCATATCCTCTTCGAAATCTTTGAACATATTGATGGTAGCTGAAATTATTCTTCCACGCACTATCTTACTATTTTCCAAGACTGGTTTATTCCTTGCCCTCCAAAGAAACCACATTAGGTATAAACCAATTTTCACTCCCTCATCATTTATAGCATTTTCGATCCATTCTTTTATGACGTCTTGAATGTTTCTATTCTCATCAATTCGAAGTGCAAGAGGAGATCGAATCCACATTTCGTTTGCAATCCGACAACACTTAAAAGAAGTGATTGACATCTTCTTCATTGCACATAGGGCACATTTTTTATTCACTTTGATTAAATCTAAGTGATTTCATCTTTGATGAAGTAGTCTCCATATGAACATCAGAATCCTTGGAGCAATGTTCATTTTGTTCCAACACCTAATCCATGGAAATGCATCTATAGTTGACCCGGAGTTTGGACTCGATGGTTGTTCATTCTCTATCGTTTGGTATAATGATTTTGTCGTGAAGTTGCCTTTTTTCTGTGTATATCTAGACTACTTTATCTGTAATCTCTACTCCGCTAAAAGGTATCTTCAAAATTTCTGTATCTAAATTAGTATCAAATATCAGATTGCTCTTCCATGCTCTGAGAACTTGGTCAATCAAATCTTTCACCTTATGTGATGTCAAGTATTCCTCTGCATGTCTCATACTTCGTTCTGGTCGAGGCCTTTTAATCACGGAACCCATGGATCATCCCATATTCCGATATCTTTTCCATTACCCACTATGAAGCATCAACCTCGTTCGATATATTTCCGTATTCAAAGCATACTCTTCCATGTAGTTGTAGCCGATTTTTCATTTGAGTGTCTCCAAAAATCTGCATTTTTAAGGAATTAATTTGCTTTAAGTAATTTCAGCCACAGTGCTTCTTTTTCTTCTAAAAATCTCCATACTAGCTTCCCAACTAAACTCATGTTAACTTGCTTTAATCACGAATCCCCGATCCTCCACTCTTCATGTTTTTCTTTAGTGCATTTTCTTTTGATTCGAGTCATGTCTCCACCAAAAAGCCCTCTTACAGTTTTCAATTTCATATAATGTTTTCTTTGGCACTAAATTTGTTGAGAGAAAGTAAACCAGTATTGTTGCTAATTCATTCTCAATAATACAGTTCTTCCAGCATGTGATAGGGAATGTCGTTTCCACCTATGACGCCCTGTGTCCCAAAATAGACACAACCACGCCTCGGCAATTCACAGACGAGACAAAAATCCGACAGAGTCTCCTCTGTAAATCGAACCGGTCGCACATGTAAACCTGTTATGCAAACCATACATTCGCATACACCAAAAATAAACTATGGAGCGGAAGCTAAACAAACTCAACTCAGTTTCGGGTCGAAACCCGAACCACAAAACAAAATACAAAAGCCTCTTACACATCGATACAACTTATAAACAACTCTAAGTGTTATATATTTACATATTCTAGTTTGGTTTCTGCAATAAATACATAACTTGGAAATAACGAAAAGCCAATAAACGAAAATCAAAGAAAACGATGCAACGCCACTAGCCTCGTCAGACAAGATCACCGGCTGGAATACAACTCCGCCTCGAAGCTACGACAAATTACCTGCACACTAACAACTGGTAGGGGGTCAGAATACTCACCGACACGAGTTATTATGGTAGAAGACCAATCCAAAACCCATCACGTTTTCAAAAGTTCATTCAATAAGTTGTAAACATCATGACAAAACGAGTTATCAAACCAGTTACTATATATACTATATACAAAACCATTTTTCCTTAATCTAGCAAGCAATAGCAGTGATTAGCTGCCCACCCATGGTGCGCTCCCAATTAAGAGGAGAGTTCCTCAGGAGAGCCTAGAGTGCGTTAGATAGTACCAGCCCATTTAGGCACGAGCTAATGCACTAACGTCTCCTCGAGAAAGAGACTTACATCTAGGCGGCAAGCCCCTCTCCCACTAAGGGACTCCGCAATCATTGAAGAGTTTACCTCATGATACATATATACCTTAAGTATCTAAATACGTTTTAAATCACCGAGTTCGAATAAGAGAGTCGTCCCCCAATATCCATGGAAGGACCTGAACCTCATTTTCTTCGGTACCCTGTCATGCATCTAATGCGATCTTTCAAAATCAGTTTCATTCGTATATCAAAACCATATTCTCATATTCGATTCAAATCAGTTTCATTCGTATATCAAAACCATATTCTCATATTCAATTCATTATCTTATCCAACACGGAAATGGAACAACCAATAGTCATATCGCGCACAAAGCAAAGGGATCCCAATCAATGTCACCTCCCAGACGAGCGGTCAGGGTATACGGCCATGTGCCTCGAGCTGGAGGCACGAACACCAATGGCCAGCAAGTGAAGCACTCTACTCCCACGGGTCTCATGACTAGTGTCGCACCACCTCACCGGTCTCACACGGGTCACACCCATGTCCACGTGTCATCCTAACCTCAATGGCTACGTGCCCGTAGGTTGACATAATCTGCAGTCAGGTACATACAAGAAAATCTTAATAGTTTGCGATCACAGTAAAACAGTTAGAAAACATTTCTACTGTCCACTACAAAAAAAAATGACCAATAAAGACATATGTTTTTACGTCTGTCCCTAATTTATTAAAGATGGGGACAACTTTTTACAATTTGCCCCCAACAAAATTACAATAGAGACAAATTTTGGGCACAACCACAAAATGGCGCAAAAGTGCGGCCAATTAAAAAAATGGGGCAAAAAGTTCCCTCTTTTTTTTTCCTAAAACAAAATCCTTTTTTCTTTCTTTTCCTTTTCTTTTCTTTTCTTTTCTCTTTCTTCTTTTCTTATCCTCATCAGCACGAAGAAAGAAGAATAGGAACGATCCTCACCACGACCAGGGAAGAGGAACGACCTCAATGCAGATAAGGAGATTTATCCTCCTACACGATATAGGGTTTGATTCTCTTCTTCAAACTCTCTCTCTTCTTCAATCTCTCTCTCCTGGGCGCAGGTTTTTTCTTTAGCTTCCACTTCTAGGGTTTGCACCACCAGGTATGTGTTCATCATCTTCTTCTTCAAATAAATCAATCACGATTTTGGATTAACATAATTCCTGATTCAACTTGGCTTCAATTGTATTCTTCTTCAAATAAATCAATCATGAAACCCTAATTTTTTTTTTTGCACAAAACTGTTTCAGTTTTAGTGTTAAACAAAGTTAGATTGTCCACGAATCTTGCCACAGCCAGGTTCTCATTCTTCTTCACATTGGTCTTCTTCTTCAAACTAAGCTAATAACTGTTTGTTTATAACATAATTCATGATTCAATTTGGCATCAATTTTATTCAATTTGCAGACCTTGTAATTCTATCATGAACTGTGAAACCATAACAGCATCAGATCCATCTTTCACAAGAGTAGTTTTTGGATCAAGCATGAGCATAATTAGTCTACCCACAAGGGCAATATGGGATCCCAATGTCTACCCACAAGGGCAATATGGGATCCCAATGTCTGGCTTTAATGGACCCAAAATCAGTCTGAGACTTCGATCAACCAAAGTTTGGATTAATATGTTCTTTGAAACAAATTAGGTTTTTTTAAGTGAGAAACAAAATTACATAGTTCATGGACACTTGCTAATTGTTTTTCTCACTAGGGTTATTTTGGATGGGAATCAATGCTTTACTGTACTCTCATCTAATTTCTGAATGTTAGTATTGTGTGGTTGATTTTTTTGATTAAAAATTAATTGAATAGTTTTGATTTCAAATGCAGATTTGTAGCGGATCTCAGAGCTTTAGCTTTTCGCAGTAGGAGTTTTAATCGTGTTTTCTAGAATTAATTAGGTAAAAATATACATAATCCTCTTTAACATGTTTATACTTTTGCTAATTATTACTTATTAGGTAATAAATAAAATATTTTAAAAACAACAATAATATTTGACAAATAGAGGTAAAAAAAACAAGCGTACCTGAGTCAGGACAGAAAGAATATGACATTGAAGGCGAACTTGAACAGTAAAGATATATGATGAGGGAAACAATTGATGGTGATCCTCCTCTAGTAAATCGACAAAAAGAATATGACATTGAAGGCGAACTTGAACAGGAAGAAGACGAAGATGAAAACGAAGATTTAGATGAAGAAGATTCAAATGATCATGATGACTTTGATTCTTGAATGCACTTCATGTTTATTTATTAGTAATATTAATTCGTGGAATAATAATTAATTATGTGATACTTAATATTTAATTCTTTCCTTATCTTGAAGTTACTCATTGATTGATAATAGTTATATTTTATTTTATAACTAGTTATAACCCGTGCCCCTAGGGCACAGACGTTTATGTCTGACAAATAACTAAAAGTTAATAGTTTTGGGCCGATTAACATGAAAACGAAGTATGTTACTTTTGCAAACAATAAGAAATAAAAAAACATTAACAAACACGAAAATTTCACAGAAGTTATCAAGTCATCTAGTGGAGGTAAAAAATAATTTTACTTTTACAAGAGATAATTCAAATTATTCAAAGAATCGATGAAAAGTTATATTTTAATGAAATTTAAAGAAGAAAATCAAGAGAAAATTTATAACAAAGAAAATCTCATTAAAGAATCACTATAAAGATAGATGTGTACCTTCCGATTTATATAATTTGTAAAGTCTAGCTAAAAGATCATAACACTATCAGCTACTTACTCATCTCAAAAAAAATTAGATGTAAAATAATAAATTCAAATCGTAAAATCAGGAAAAGAATAACAATTAACTCTTCAAAAGAGATGTTCTTCAAATCTAGAAGAAACGATACATGAAGAATGAAAACAAAACTTCAAATAAATAATTTCCTCACTTGCGAAAGATTAACATAGAAAACAAAAATATCATAGATTGATAGAGAAAGAGATACATGTAGAAAGAGAGAGAGAGAGGGAGAGAGAGATTTATCATTTATCATAGATTTCATTTACAATTAAACATTTCATTGAACTTATGGAGAATAAACAAAATAACCAATAAATGTTAACAAAATTTACTAATTAAATATTAATAAAATGAAGAAAAACTAATTTCGAACCATTTTGTCGTCGACAGAGATTACTTCTACTAACAAATGAGAAATGTAGTAAGAGAGAGAGAAAAAGATATAAGAGAGAAAGATTTTAAAAGGAAAATATATATAAAAAGAGGAGTGAGGAATATGATCCATGAATCTTCTTCTTTTATAACTGAAAGACAATTACTTTTTGGTAAATTATGAAGATAGAGAGGTTTTGAGAGAGATATCAAGGGTTATGATTTAAGGAGATATCAGGGATTAAGATCTAAAGGCTACGATTTCATAACCTAAAACACAATTAATATTTAAGAAGTTACGGAGATTATTACTTTTTGGAAAATTATGGAGATAGAGAGGTTTTGAGAGAGATATCAAGGGTTATGATTTAAGGAGATATTAGGGATTAAGATCTAAGGACTACGATATCATAACCTAAACCACAATTGATATTTAAAAAGTTAAGGAGATAATAAATTGTGAATGGTTATATAGATGGTCATTAGTATAAAATTAATTTGTCACTAATTTTATGATAGCGGTTATAATTTGGGATAAAATTTAAGGGTTGAGATTTAACTATGGAAATTAGACGGTCAAAATTTATCGTGGGTTTGTATGATAGATTTAGTGAATGGGTGAAAGAATTATAATATTTCTAGGTAGGTAATAGATCAAACGGTCAAAATTTAACAACAAAAGGAACGATCGACTGGATTTATCTTTTGTTTTGTCCCAGTCAGCAAAAAACATTGTGTTTTATATAATAGTCTGGACGGTCAAAATTTATCGTGGGGTTGTAAAATAGATTTAGTGAGTGGGTGAACGAATTATAATATTTCTAGGTAGGTAAGAAATCAAACGGTCAAAATTTAACAACAAAAGGAACGAACGACTGGATTTATCTTTTGTTTTGTCCCAGTCAGTAAAAAACATTGCGTATTATATAATAGATGTTGTATTGGTGCTTATTAAATATGCAACTTTATCTCTTTCTAATTTTTATTTATATCATTTTTTGTGTAGATGGTCGAGCATGAAGAGCAAACTACTTATAGAAAAGGAAGAAGCGCAACAAAATTTGATTCGGTGGGGAAAATAACTTATCCACTACCAATTACTTGGTATCGTGGGAAACCGGTTAAGAAAAACTCAAAGAAATTTGCTAAGGTTATGGGACCTAAACGTAGAGGTTTTATCCGGTGTTATGGAAAAGGCACCTCAAAAACCGTTTGGGGAGAATCATCCAAGGTTGAATCTCGTAAGAGCAATGAAGAAACTTCAAACTTGAAGAAAGAAATGGAAGAAATTAAAAAAGAACTTAAATAGTACACAAACGGAATTAGACGAGATGAGGGTTTATTTTAGACGGCTTCGCGATGGGGAGTTAGATTTTTAATATTATTATGATTGAGTATGTAGTTATCGTTTCAACTTATATTAATGACCTATGTAATTGTTTTACAGCTACATGTCTCTACGCCTGGCTTCTCATTTGAAAGTTCTCGTAATGACCCAAGGTCATCCTCACATTCTGATTAGCATGAGGTAACCTTCTCTCCTTAGTAGTATATATCACACAAATAGTCACACTTCAGTTACAGTAATGCGGGAATGTTATAGTCGGATATTACTACTTTGTCATCTTTGTTGTATGTAGTACTGCTGAATAGTTAACACCAAATTGAAACTCAATGACTATCTTCTCCTTTAGTTTGGGTTACTTTCGAAATGGCCCCCAACTTTGTGACCATCTTACTGCCTGGCCCCCAACTTTGTGACCAGCTTACTGTCTGGCCCCCTACTTTAGCAGTAATTCCCATATGGTCCCCTTTTTCCGTTATCTTTAACGGTCTATTACTCTCTCTCTCCTGCATCTCATTTTCTCTCTCTGCCAAGTCACCTATCACGCCACATCATCATCTTCTCCGGCAAATTTTTTTAGAGAGAAAGAAAAAAAAAATTGAAGGTCGCCGGCCGAAAATTTGGCCGGCCGGCGACTTATGCCGGAGAAGATGATGATGTGGCGTGATAGGTGACTTAGCAGAGAGAGAAAATGAGATGGAGGAGAGAGAGTAACAGACTGTTAAAGATAACGGAAAAAGGGGGTCATATGGAAATTATTGCTAAAGTAGGGGGCCAGGCAGGAAGCTGGTCACAAAGTTGGGGGCCATTTGGGAAATAACCCCTTTGGTTTCCATTTTGTTCAAGTCTTGAATGAATTAAAAGACATCCGAGTAAATCTCTCTCTGAAAAAACCAAGACACTATACTCACATACCAATAGGTAGGTTAGATGATGGGGCATGAAAATACGATTGTGTTGCGAGACCAAAACATATGGACAAGAAACTTAACCTCACTAGAACAGTTTAAATCTTATGCAACAGGCTAAGGGGATGCAGCTGTTGCTGCGTCGCAGCAGGTCAATGGGCTGCAACTGCTGCTACGTTGCAGCAGGCCAATAGGCTGTAGCTGTTGCTGTGTCGCAGCAGACCAATGGGCTGCAGCTGCTGATGCGTCGCAATAGCCAAGGGTTGCAGTTGCGTGGCAACAGCCAAGGGGCTGCAGCTGAGTCGTAGTATGTTTTGGTGTTATTTTTTACTGAATAATTGTTTATAGAACTAATGCAATATTACATGATCTGGACACTTAATATGAAACATTATTATGTAAAAGAACCCTCTTCTAAATTCAACCCAAAGACCCGTCATGGTATGCTCGTTAGATTACTAAAATAGCAAACACGAACTTATTATGAAGCTGCCGCTTTTAAGAAGATTTTGTGTGTGTTTGCTCTTTTAACAGTTTTAAAGAATTTTAACATGTTTGTATATTTGTCGTGCCCTAATTTCGAAAAAAGGTAATAAACTAATAGCTTACATTATCTTTTGTTTTTTGTTTCCAAGACACAGGGATAGGATGGAGCTCTGCTGAGATGATGATATGCTATTGGCGTTAGAGTAGTTTCTGTGATATGTTACCTTCCTACAACATGAGAAACAAGATGGGAGGATGAAGTTAGAGTAGTTTATTTTTAATAGGATTTTATCTTCCTGTGGAAGAGTTATTAGTTTATTCTCTTATTTTGGTTTAACATTTTTTTTCGTCAGGATTGTGAATTTCTTAGGGGGACTTCTCAAAACATGTTAATGTGAACATGTGTTTTTTTTTTATGTTTAAAGAAATGTTTTCTCTTTTGTGTAAACTAATTATTCCTTCAAAACTCCTCACCAAATCTGTAGGGATGAACATTAACAATATCAGGTACAGGCAATAGAAAATCACCGTCGATCTTATAGGGAAGGCTATTATCTGTCCCGAATAGAGAGGAAATTCCCGCTAAATTTTTAGGGACATATAATAGTTGTCCCTAATAATAGAGATATGAGATTCCCGCCAGCTTTTTAGGGACAGATAGTAATTGTCCCAAATGCTAACAAAAGGGAAGTCCCGCCAAATTTTTAGGGACAAATATATGTTGTCCCCAATAATCGTTGATATAGGGACAGTTACAAACCGTCCCAAAATAACTTTGGGGCAGATGTCATCCGTCCATATATTCGTCCCAAATATTATTTGGGACGCCACTTTGCGGGACAGATGTAAACTGCCCCCAATACTCTATTAGGGACGGTTTTGGCATTTTTGGGTCGCTTTTTGTCCGCCCCTAATGGACCTATTTCTTGTAGTGGTCACAGTAACACAGTTCGAAAACACTTCTCATATCGCAGTAAAACTATTCAAGCATATTCCAGTTCATCATTAAAAATCGAGTTTCATGCTCCCTAAACTCTAGTTATAATGGTGCATATATAACTATACGACTTAGCACATTTCATTATCTATCAAAACCATGATGGATCAAGGATTCAGAACCCCTACCTCAGTCCTTGCATCACCAAAGACCTCCCGCCTACCAGACGATCTTATTCCTCCTTATTCGCATACTCTGGGATAAGGAAGAATAACCAAAAAGCCGAATAGAAATATTAGGTTCTTCCATAAGAACCTTCTCACAACAAAACAATAATTAAAAGAAAACGATGAAAATTTTAAACTTAAAAACAATCTGTAACGCTGGAAGACTTCGAATAACCGAATTGATCTCTAATTTCATAGCCATGTCCACTAAATACCAGAAATGCATACAATCAACCCATTGACTTCTCATAAACTCTATCTTTCATTTTAGAGTCTTTATAAGGTTGTAAATTATATATTGAACTCCATAATATAAATCTGTAGCTGAAACTGTCCATTCACGTGAAATATGATAAAGTTCGACTAATTTTTTATATTCTAGTTCATTCTAAAACTGGTCCAAATATGAAATTCGAGCACTAAAATAATTCAGCAGCACCCCGTCTATATTTAGACACTCGAAATAGTCTACAATCTCCTGAACATGTTTCTGAACACAAATCATTTGAAGAAATTAAATAACAAACGTCTAAATAGCTCCAAACATGGTTTTAAAACCCACTCTTCTTCTAATTTTGTGTATCTCCCAAATGCAATCCCAACAGAAACCAAAGGATTTTGGTATAGGAAGAGCATTTTTTAGCAAAGGCAGTGCATTAGATAGGGAGAGCACTCTTTTTAGAATAGGGAGGGCTAAAATTTTCTTAAAAAATATCTCAAATTTATACTTTGATCCCTCCCATCAAACTATTTTGGATCAAAAGAGAGACAAGAGAGTATCCTCCTGTTCAACCAAAAACTTTCGAGAGAGAAAGAGTATCCTCCTATTCGACCAAAACCTTCGAGAGAAAAGAGAGAATCTTGTTCAACCTAAAAACTTTGATCAAAATAAAGAGAGATAAACATCCTGAAAAGGAGAAAAGCCCTAAATCTGTTTGATTCTATAAAAAAGAGAGATATAGAGATAAAAACCTAAACCCTAGATGACTAACACGCAACTTATCTCCATAGAGAGTTTGTAATTTTTGTTATTGATTGATTTCTCCATAGATTCTTAGAGTTTTAACACTAATTAAATTAACTTTTAAAGATTTCAAGTATCAATATTGCAATGAAGAATACAAACAAGGATGTAACTCGAAAAATATACAAGCGACATTTACATAAAAGAAATTTCGCTTAACATAAATAAAAATTTATGAATACCAACTGAAAAGTTTAAAAGAATTTGGCCAGAGCGGTTGAAACAACAGAATAATTTCAGCCATCTCAGCAGAAATTTATTACTATTTTCAGCGGGACTGGCCGAAATTTGTTATCTTTTTCAATCGACCCAACCGAAATTTGTCATCTTTTTCAGCCATTACAACCAAAATTTGTTGTATTTTCCAACAGACCCTACTGAAATTTGTTGTCTTTTTCAGTCGATCCAACCGAAAATACTTTACGAAAAAACGACCTAAAACCCTAAAACGTTTGTTTAACCATAGAGGAAAACAATATTTCTTTACCTGAGACATATTATCTTCATTATAAATGTCTTTGTTTAAGTCGATATCTTCGTTTAAGTCGATGTCTTCGTTTAAGTCGATAGTTAGTCAAAGGAATCTTCTTCCTTGATGTAGGCTGCCTCCTTCTTCATTGACGGTGGTTCCTCATTCATGAGATCTTGAGGCATCATTAAAAGCTCGAAACTAAGACTATAGTGATGGTAAACTTTGCAAGTTTCTTAATACTAACGGTGATGTTGATAGTAGTGATGATATTAGGGTTTTGGTTGTTTATGTGAGAGAAACTACAAGTGAATAAAATATTAGATTTATTATTAATTTTTATCTAAGTCCTTCTGTTTTAACACTATTTATTAAATGACCCTTATAACGCCCTCCTTAAACTAATTTGGTAAAGGAAGAGCAAATACATAAATTGACATGTCTAACGCACTGCCTTTACTAAATAGTGTTCTTCCTATACCAAAAACCAAACCAAATTGTGTCAAGTGTGTCTCAGAGAGCCTTTGAGAGTAGAGTCAAGGGCTAAGCTCAGGAGTTGCGGGGCCCTATACTAAACTAAGAAGGGCTACCTTTAAGTAAGATAGGGGTCTTGCTTGCCCCTTTAAGTAAGATATGATAGGCCCCTATCTTACTTAAAGAGAATGGGCCCCGCCTATGGATGGTGAGTGGGGTCCACAACAAAAAAATATACAAATTCCATTAGCTACCTATCGGACACGTCGTCATGGCATGCAGGATAACATTGGCAGGTTTGAACAATAAAAGTTGGTTTCCGCCACGTGTCATCATATAAGGTGCCATATGTCATAATTTACATCACAGTCCCTAGTCTTTATATAAAACATTAACTAAGTCCCGCCACATTTATATTGTTACTAATTCAACCCCCACAAGTTTCTTTATGACCCCTAATTTAGCCTTTTTCTTTTTTTTTTCCTCCAAAAATCAACAGTGATTAAACTATATAGTCCATATTGATTCGATAATGACGAAAGTTGCCGAATACGAAACGAAACGATAGTCAAACTATGTCAAATCTTTAGGTGTGACCAACCAAACTTCACGGTTTCTCGAAATCTATCCCATGAACCCTCGAGTTCAACCAAATAAGTGTTCGGAAACAATCGCCAATTTTATTTTTTTCTAAATGCTTTACCCCCTGTTTCTTTAATAAAAAACAAGGGATGTTACACCACCCTACCAATTTTGATGAATATTTTTGCAATAAAACCCATATGACCCGCAAACATACTTAGATTTAAGTAAGTAGTTTCCCAAGTATTATCACTGTTTTCCATCTCCATAACCCCCATAATACTCCTGATATGTTCTTTCTTCTTCATACCACAAATTCTGCTAAATCGAATCAAGGATTTATGATAATATATGAACTAACCGGAATAGCTTAAACAATTTATTTAAAAATAAGTCATGTGAAGCATCACCTTTCTTGGCAATAAATGGCCGATTTAAGCATCAACTTTTCTTGGCTATAGAAATTTAAAAGCAGTGTTTTTTTTTTTTTTATTTCTGAATCTCATGTGTTTTTTTAATTCAATGTTAATGTCTTTTAATCTAATATATTATGATTTTTAATATAATCATTTGGTTTTACTTTTTTTTTTCTTTGGAAATCATTAGGTCTTATTTAATATAATTTCTTTGTTGTGACGAGTTTTATTTAAGATATTAAAAAAATAAATAAGGGGTAAATAGTATTTTACAGTTTCTTACTCTAATATTTTTGCATGCAATGTTATTTTTAATTGTTAATTATTTTGTAATCTAATATATTTTTTATTTTAACATAATTGTTAGATCTTATTTTAATAGTATATTTCTAGTAATAAGTTTTTTGTTTAAATATTAGATAAAAATAATGAATTAAAATGTTGTTCATCCCTAAATTAATTGAGGTGTTGGCTTGTGAAATTATTGGGCCTTTAGGTACCATTGCAAACAAGATAATTATTAGGACTTATTTTAAATAGTATATTTTTAGTAAATGATTTATTTTGTTTGAATACTAGATTAATAATAAATCAAAATATTGTTCATTGTCTAAGTAAAATAAACAAACACAACCTAAGGGTATAAGTGCATCCAAATTTGAATTTAGACATAATATTTAAATTGTAAACAGATACATTTCTTGTTCAAACATTAAGAGTTTATGTTTGTTTTCTAAATAGTAAAAGGATACCTTATTTGTTATTGCGGATCACTTTTTTGCTACTAAATCATGTCAGATTTACCATGTATAAACAAAATTAACTACCTCTTTTTTCTTTTCATTTATTTTACCAAATCATATTCTTTAAACGTGGTGAAAATGCAGCATAATCACCGTATGATGACTGGAGCACGTTATTCTATATTGATCAGCATCAAACTATTTCTAATATTCCTGTCACGTAAAAGATAGGAAAGTTAAAATTGTATAAGTTTTGAATACTAAAGTAATGACTATTGGTAACTACAAATATTTCAATATGGCAATTAAAGATATAAAAATGAACATTTAAAGGTATTACAATAGGTTTTTAATATAAAATTAAAAAGATGGGTCGTTTATATTAAAAATAGGTAATTAAAGATATTTCAATAAGGCAATTAAAGATATAAAATGAACATTTAAAAAATAATACAATAGGATTTTTAATATAAAATTTTAAAAAATAGAATTTCTAAAAGTCTTATATTTTAAGTTTTATACAAAAATCTAATTGATTTTATTTTAAATATAAAAAATAGATGCTTCAAAAGTCGTTGTGTCTCTAGTGCAAATTATTTTAGTTACTTATATGACATAATTATGTTAATAAAAAAGATATAAGGAGTGGTTTTAAACATTTAAGAAATAGTGAGTTTACTCCTGAAAATATTAATTAAAAATGGACAACTAAAGATATTTAATATAACTATTAAAAATCTCCCAAACAACAAAAACTCTAAAAGTCTTTTTTTTTTTTTTTGTTAAGAACAAAAACTCTAAAAGTCTAGTGTCATAAGTTTTATAAATAGTGTTTAATGGATTTTATCTTATATGTCAATATAAGGACATCGAAAGTTTTTGTATCTTTAATGCAAAGTTTTAAAATTGCTTTATTCACTTCTCTGATATGATTATTTCAATAAAAATAATTTAGTGATTAATAAAGAGTAGTGTTATTTATTTAAACTAGGTATAACCCGTGCCCAAGGCACGGAAAATTTGATTACGTACATCGGATATGCCGTATGGGTTACATTTAGGGAATCTGAAAATTAAAATACAATCCAACTAAAGTTGGTGAACTCCTTAAATTCACAAAATTTGTTTTGATATAATAAATCACAAATTTATAATAGAAACTTACACAAAAATTATAATAGAAACTTACACAAAAAATTACTATTCGTGGAGGGCATCAATATGAACAATAATAATCCATTCGAACATGTAGTAGTGAGATAACTAAGTATCAAATTAAGTGCAAGTCACACTATTGAATAACAACTTTCCTAAAAAATTCATTAAAATCAACTCCTTTTCTATAAAGGGTGCGTAAGTTAAAAACCCAAACTTTGAAATTATATAAAACATTACTCGTTAACTTTTACCGAAGAAAATAGAGAATGTACTTTATTATAAAGTGTTATGTGGATAAAAATCCAACGATCAAAGAGGAGTCACTTTCCACTATAAATCTCCTTTGTTGTAGCTGCAAACCTAATTCCAACCCTAAATTTACTCCTTTGAGTTCACTGTCCAAAGCCGAAATGGGGGGAAAGGTGATTTTCGCCGTCGAGATTACATCGCCAGAAGAGTTTCTGGCTACTGTTGTTGATGTTCCTCTTGAAGTATTAAACCCTCCATCCACGTTGATCTTTAGTGTGTCTAATGGTGGTGGATGCCATGAATCTGTCTGAATAATACTAGAAGAAGGGTTAGTACCTTAGTTCAAGTAGAGATGATTGAAGAATATGATTCAGATTTGGTTCGACACCATTGAAGTACTTGTTGTTTCTGGCATGTTCTATTATCACCAATGAAAATCATAAAGTGAGATTCAAGGACCAAATTTCGGTATGAAGTCAAGATCTTACATCACCGAATGATTTATTATTATGTTTTTTCCTCTTTGAACGTTTGCTTAAACTTTTTCCAATTATTCCACGAAGTACAGAAGAAATCAAAGACAATTAGAAGGATTCGTCAGGCTATATATTTTGGCAGTTATCGTGTTTATCACATCGAGTTTTAGTCTCAATAGTATCAGGGCCGGCCCACGTAGTTAGGGGGCCTAAAGCGAAGAAAAATTTTGGGGCCCTTTTTACATTAGCTCTAAAAAAGTGAATTTTTCGCTTTAACAGATAAATTAGTATGAACAACATAAGAAGATCAAATTTACACATAGCGTTGAGCTAAATATGTTTCGAAAACATTCGTCTTGTCTTTTGATATACAGAATTACTAATTATTCGTTCTTAGTCCAATTCTTGCATTTTGAGATGTAAAATTACTAATTATGCGTTCCTAATACTATACGAGAATTAGTATGAAAATAGAAATATTACATCAAACGCCAATAACCTAATTGAGTAGTACAATTTTATAAATTACCAACGTAACAAAACATGTGTGTAGTTAAAATCGAATATAACACTTACAAACTAACTATTAAATTATGACTATGAATACTTATTCATTGTATTGAAAAAATAAAATTTATAACTTATTTACATAGCTTGTAAGGAGTAGAGAAGATCTCAAGATGAGAGAATGTAATTTCTTCGTTGAGATCTAATTTTAAAACTATTAAAAAATCAATATTTTTTAATTATAAAATAGAAAATGATTCTTTTAAAAGGGAGATACATCAAATATAATGAACTATAAAAATAGAAAAGAAAAGAATAAAAATTACCATAAAAAATAAGAGAGAAGAAAAGTGAGAAAAAAAACCAATGCCTCCTTGTAGAGTTTAGAGAGATATTGCAACAAAAAAAAAAACAACACGAGGGCAGCAAAAGTTTATAATTATTTAAAATTAACTTACTAATTTGAAAAAGAGAGAAAGGAAAACAGTAAACTAGGTTAGGGACGTTTTTAGGTCTTAGGATATAAGTTAGATTAGGTAATTAATTGTTTTCGTGGCCCCACACAACACTTTAATTAGTTGTCTCCCTTCTGGACAAGTACGGTATCTAACACTCTAACAGCAAAAGAAAAGAGAGGTCCTGCGTTTGGGCAACGTTTCAACCAGGTTGAAGCATTTGGCTGGGCTTTTTATTCTTTTCTTTTTTTTTTCTGTTTTTTGGGGGTTGCCTTTGATCAACTTGTATTTTGGGGCCCCTACAAAAGTAAGACCCAAAGCAACCAAAGAATAGCATTTCGGCAGTTATCGTGTTTATCAAATTGTCCTGATGTATCAATGTCTTGTAACGACTAAAATAAATTTCTCAAAAAAAAAAAAAAAGGATTTGTCGAATTAATTATTAGTTATTTCCTTATGTGTATTAATTATTAGTTGTTTCCATATTCATTATAATATTTAATGTGTATTAAGTGTTTCGAAATTGGTTTTGGAAAAAAAAATGGTTCGGAATTAATGTATGAATTTTAAAATTACCCGGGCTATATATCTTTCTATAGTTTCCAATTGTCCTGTATCCATACTATGGCAATTTGGAAACCAGTTTCGTATGCCAATTCTGTTAACATAAAAAAAAAATTAGTATGCCAATTTTTCTTGGCTTGTTTCCATGGCAATCCGGGTAATATAAGCCTTTCTATAGTTTGGTTTCCAATTTGGTTTGGATCTGTTTGTATTATGGGGAATTGTTATCTTTCGTTTTGTTAATAGATTTGATTTAGACCTTTGATTTAGACCTTCGATTTGTCCAAATTAATAGAATTGTATTGTAAAAATCAAAGGGCCTCTAAATAATATATACCTATAACAAATGACATAAATTTTGGTGTCATGTCATAACTTTGGTTTATAAATCTCGGTCGTACAATTTTCTTTTGTAAATTATGGCCCTTCATTTTAAAAGATAAAGACATAAAATCAAAATAAACTACCCACTTCCTATAAAATCTCACACTATCTCTCTCTCCCTATTTCCTCTCTTTCTAAATTTTCACAAGTCCCTTTCTTTTCTCATCTTTCTTTAAATTTCACATTATTACAATTATTATTTTTGTTTTATCGGCTTGAAAATTTCTTAATGACCAAAACATATGTCGATAATTTAACGTAAAATACTTATAAAAAACTTCGTGCCCTACGGGCACGAGTTATACCCTAGTCTATATAATAAAACAGAAGGGAAAATAATGACTGGGACAAACATCCTTTTTAATAAAGGATATTATCTAGAAGCCCTTCTCAAAATTTAAAATATAGTCTTTCGTAAAAATAAAATTACCTATTTAAAAAACAATAATCGTTTCCTTCTTAGAAATAAAATAACTAATTTAAGAAATAAAGAAACAAAATAAATTTCAAAGGTTAAAAAAAGAAATTGAAATCTCTCTCTCTCTCAATAGAAAAATAACTAATTTAAGAGAAAAGAAACAAAAAAGTAATACAAAAAATAATAACTAATAAAATCTCTCTCTCTCAATAAAATATATAAATTTCGTAACATTTGATTGATACAAATGTCCGTGCCCTAGGGCACGGGGTATACCCTAGTCTTATATTAAAAAAAGATGTTTGTCTCAGTCATCGTTTTCCCTTATGTTTTATTATATAGATAATAGACAATTAAAGATATTTATACATTATAATAAGATCTTCCATGTAAAACTAAAAGGGAGATGCTAGAGAGCCCAAATTTTTTGGGCATTTTAGTGCCCAGCTGATGTGGAATCACTAAAAGACAAGGTTTTTCAAAGTTTGACTACGGTGGGGACCGCTTTTATTTCTAAATGAGGAAATATGTCACCCTCTAAGTACCAATTTCTAAGTCACTCTATCATTTCCCAAACTAAAAAAACAAAAATTCTTAAAGTCTAAATGTTTTTCAAGTTTGTACAAAATTTATAATCGAATTTATCTTGTATGTCAAAAAGGGATTTACAAATTTTGAACGTTCTTTTATTTATTTATATCACTTATTTAGCAAAGTTTGTGATAATAAAAATCAAGGTATAATGAAATATCATAAATTTAAGAATGGGTAAGATAAAATGTGAGCTATGCATTTGGAAGGAGAGAGAGAGATGGATATATCATATATGGGAAAGAGAGATACGAGATGGATGAAGAGGGCTGGTTATTTGGGTTGGTTTACTTGAATGTGGGGGGTTTTTAGTTTTTAATCTTAAGACGTTCAATCTTGAACGGTCAGATTTTGGTCAAAAATTCAAATTGCCACCTCACCCATGTGACTGGACTAGTCATCTTTTAAGTAACCAAGTAACTCTACCATCATGTCAACAACCCTTGGTTGGAGTGGTAAGAGGTATAGTCTTCCACCAGAGGTCAAGGGTTCGAGGCACGCTGAACATTTCAAAAAAAAAACTGTACCATCATAATACAGTAATAATACTTTATCTTTAGGTTTGAAAAAATAAAAAAACTTATTTGATCCAAAACACGATTGTTGTGAATAACTAACAAAGTTGTAACTTACCCGCCCCTATTTTGAGAAAAGAACATAGAAGTCTACATCGAGAAAAGAAGATAGATGGACCCAAATATGATAAATGTGATTTTCGTGATCAAGGAAAGGCGCCTTAAGGAAGCCTCATCCTACAAGAAGAAAATGCAATGAGTGTTGATTAAATCCTCCTCCTTGTGTGAAGAAAATGAATTTGTCTGCTTGGGCTACCAAGACAAGAAGTGTACACCTCTTTTTTGTCTAATTGTGCAAGCTTAATATGTTATTATTTTTTTCGGAAATTTCAACAGACTTTAAAAAGTGTAAATCTGTGTTTCGAACCCAAAACCTGAAAAGGTGGAAACAAATTTGGAGAGTAGAAAAGTAATTGTGTTAGATTTTTTTGTGCCTAAAAATGCAATGTAAAGAATGATTCTTTATATACATATTTGGATAGAGAATTTTTTCTTCTTTTCGTATTTGCTTTTCTCCAAGCGGATCTGGGTTAAAAATGCTATGTTAACATTGCATTTTTATAGCAGATCTTATAGCGGATCTGTCGTGTGGCTACTATTAACCGATTCATATTTCCTCCTCGCTCGGGAGAGGTTTCTCCCTACTCACGCCAGTGAAAGAATTGTTAGAAATTATTTATTTTATAAATAAATTTCTTGTTTGGTGAATTATACTGAATGTATACTTCTGAAAAGACACAAGTTATGGGTGGTCACAACCCAATAGAGAAACATCTTGTAGAGTCACTAATAACTCTATAAATACTCCATTTGATTTGTTTTTAATTTCAGTGTTTTGACAGCTTTTTTATTGAAATTTTAAAGAGAAAAGTAGAGTCATCTAAAGTCGTTTATGAGAGCATAGTAACCAGAAAGTTCGTTGGAGCCTATAGAATTGTTGTGCCACGTTATATACGACGTCGATCGTTGTATCGTGGGAGACAAATGTCCATAGAACCATTACCACCATTGCAGGGGCTTGATTGTCTTAAGGAAAGAGTGACCACTCGCCTCAATCAAATAAGATAAATTTTTCAATTTTCATATTTATATGCTTCTATAGTACGTTATTATTTAATTGCCAAGAATCGAACTCAGATCCCTAAACCCGAAATATAACAAAAACCTTATCTCTTATGATGATCAACGAAAGTGAATGCATCAATCATCTCTTCACGAACATCACGGTTTTTCAGTTAAAATCTTTAGGTTAATGAATTAGAAATGCATAAGAACTTCAGGATTATGTTAATGATAGTGTTATAATAGTGCTTGTGTTTGATATAATCCTTTATACCTAAGCCTAAATAAGGCCTATAAAGTCGTCTAATAGAATTCTTCAAGAAATATTTAAGCTCAATCAGGTTCTAATTAAATATCACCAGTGAAAGCCAGGAATTGGAAAAAATGCAGATTCTTATCAAAGTTTCAAGCTAAACCTACTGACTTGCATTTTTCATCTCCATGACAACAAACAGATTTGTTTAAGTTACATCTATGAAACAACGACAAATCCGATTTTATGATAGACCGTCCGTCGGAATACACAAAAGGACTTTCATGCAACCACAACTACGAGGCAGATTCATATCTTGTGGAATCCCCTCTCGAATGAAGATTGACAAGTAACTTCTCCCTCTCTGCTCTTTTTTTCCTTCAAAATTTATAATAAATTTAGTAGATATGGTTCAGAAGTTTTGATTGTGGAAGGAAGAAAGTGAACTCGAAAAAACAAAAAGCAAAACAAAATTTCCGACCTACCGGATTCGAACCAGTGACCTAAGGATTTATCTGCTTCAACTACAGTCCTCCGCTCTACCAACTGAGCTAAGGTCGGATTATGACAAGTTTTTGATGTTGTTAAATATAACCAAATCAATTTGTTCCATACTTGTGTCTCCCAATTTGAGGTGATGATATGTTCAAGCCAATGAAATGTTAAAGAAAACTTGAATTCATATAGAAAATTACTGAACACATTTGAATTTTGTTTGGTTGATGAACCTTGTCAACTGATAAAAAAAGCTAATTAAATTGTGTTTCAATTTGCTCAAGTGAAACCCATTTGAAGGTGAGACAATCAATTAGATTGTTTTTATTTATTTTTTTGAGATTGAATTAGATTTTTTATTTAGGTATTGTGATTGAATTAGATTTTGAGATTGAATTAGACAATCAATATATATATGCTTTCTATACAAATTAAGAATGTTTTAAGTTCAAATAGGTATTAGCTCAAGTTCACCTATCACGCCTGGCCCCCTACTTTGTGACCAGCTTCCCGCCTGGCCCCCTACTTTACTAGAAATACTCTTCCGTTATAACACCGTTACTCTCTCTCCTCCATCTCATTTTCTCTCTCTGCCAAGTCACCTATCACGGCCACATCATCATCTTCTCCGGCATTGGTCGCCGGCCGGCGACCTTCAAATATTTAAAAAAAAAAAAATTATTTTCTCTCTCTAGATTTTTTTTTTCCTCAACCTCTCTCTCTCTAAAACTCCGGCGAAGGGAAACCCCTTCGCCGGAGTTTTAGAGAGAGAGGGTGAGGAAAAAAAAAATCTAGAGAGAGAAAGAGGAGACAGAAAATAAAATAAAAAAATTTTAATATTTGAAGGTCGCCGGCCGGCGACCAATGCCGGAGAAGATGATGATGCGGCCGTGATAGGTGACTTGGCAGAGAGAGAAAATGAGATGGAGGAGAGAGAGTAACGGTGTTATAACGGAAGGGGGTCATATGGGTATTTCTCGTAAAGTAGGGGGCCAGGCGGGAAGCTGGTCACAAAGTAGGGGGCCATTAGGGAAATAACCCTTTTTTTTTTGTTGAAAATTAGCCCAAGTTCATGATAGAAAGAAAATTGCTTACAAACAGTAAAAATCACACATGAGTTATATTCAATTTCATATATCAAAATATTCAATTACAAACACCACCTTAGACTCTTATTTATAAAATCGATCGCACAATCTATTAATTTATTATACAAAATAAATCAATATGACCAATGGTGAGGCCATAGTATTTATTTGCGGGGCAGATTTTAGTAATAACATTTCACTAATCTGAAAACAATTTTCATTAAATCGTATATCTTAATTAAATACATTTTTAGTTGCCTTTGATGAATTTTCATCTTGAAGCATGGTAGCTTCATCATGTGCACGAAGTGGAAAGTCTTGGTTTAAAAGAAATCCAACAATAATGCATTTAAAGAAACTCATAATTTTTTTTCTGTTATTTATTAAATTGTTTGAACCAAAGTGTCCCAATATGTTGCTTCTCTTGCAAAAGAGCTTCAGAGCTTCTAACATGGTATCATGATTGTTTTGTAACAAAATAAAATGAGTTTTATTTAGGTTTTTTGATAATATAATCATAATTTTTTTTTAATGAAAGGTTATCTTTTTATTCTTCAAGATTTAAAAAACCTAATATACAAGCTAACATTTATTCGGTTCTAGTAATGAAAATATTACAATGTTTTGACATATCTATCGTATACGGTATACAGTGAGATTTTGACATTGACATCTCCTTTTATATCGATAGTAGGACTACACTTCCGTTTTTTTTTTACTTTTGATTTACACCCCCACGTGGACGGAAAACGTTAACTTCTAGTTAAATGTCAGTTGTGTGAATCACACATGTGAATCAGGACAAAAATGCCCTTATGTATAATTTTGACATTGACCCCACTTTTATATCGATATTAGGACTACACCCATCTTTTTTGAAACTTTTGATTCATACCCCCACGTAGACGGAAAACGTTAGTTTCTAGTTCAATTTCAGTTGTGCGGATCAGACATCTGAATCCGGAAAAAATACCCTTACTTACATTTTAATTTCCTTTTTAATTCTTTCGTCTTCTTTATTCTATTAATCAACTTCATCAACTACAGACAACCATTCTTTTTCATCGACTTCCATCACCCCTACACAACCACCAACACAATCTTTATCTATACAAACCACCATCACAACCATCATCAATCTTAGGAGTTTTAGTCAGTGATCAAAGTTGTATACCTTCGTTGGTTGATTAGAGCTAATTGAGTTAGAGATCAGCGCATAGAAGAAATCAAATTTAACAGTTGATTAAGAAGATAATGATGATGCTGGTGATGGCGGTGGTGGCAATAACCGAAGAGCGCCATGATTTCAAGACAAACTCATTCATTGGGTACATGTTTTTGAAAAGAGATGACTCCATTTAGGGATGTCAAAGTTGTTGATACTCCAGTCCGTGTTTTTGAAATGAGATGATTCCATTTTAGGATTTATAAGTTGTTGATACCTCTTCACAATATTTTGCAAAGTTACTGTCTGGGTAGTGCTGATAATGATGGACTTGGAGATGATGAAGATTATAAGATTCATTATCAAGAAAGTTAGTTCAAGCAGTTTGTGAAGATTAAGATCGTGACGATGTTTGGGTAGGTCGGAGAAGATGAAGACGATGATGATGATGGTGGTAGCAGTTGATTAAGGGAATAGTTGTCTGTGGTTGATGAAGTTGATTAATGGAAGAAAAAAAAAAGTATTGAGATGGAAATTAAAATGTAAATAAGAGCATTTTTATCTTGATTCACAGGTGTGATTTCCACGACTGACATTTACCTAGAAGTTAACATTTTCCGTCCACGTGGGGGTATAAATAAAAAGTTTTAGAAAACGAGGGTGTAGTCCTAATATCGATATAAAAGTGGGGGTAACTTCAAAATCATACATAAGGGCATTTTTGTCCTGATTCACATGTGTGATTCGCACAACTGACATTTAACTAGAATTTAACGTTTTTCGTCCACGTGGAGGTGTAAATCAAAAGTTTTAAAAGAACCGGGGTATAATCCTAATATCGAAATAAAAGTGGGGGTCAATGTCAAAATCTCCCTAAAAGAAACCATTGCCTGCTTTGATGCAATATCTTGCCCAGACCATAGAAATTTTATAAATATGGACTATATTTCATGATGAACTCGGCTAGGCAAACTGAAACAGGTTATCCAGAATGTAATCATGTCAATCAATACCGCCTTGATAAGTAAGATTCAACCTGCATAAGAAAGGAAGCGAGCTTTCCACGATTTGACTTTATTGGTGATATGATTCAGTAGAGGTACACAATCAGAATATGACAATCTGCTGGATATAAGTGGGAGCCCTAAATATTTTATAGGCAATTCCCCTTGTTCTAACGGAATAATAGCATGAATATGGTTCCTCGTAGCTTCATTTACACCTGCAGTGAAGATGGTGTTTTTTTTATAGTTTACCTGCAACCTGTATAAGTGGAGAAGGCCAAAAGTACCTCTATCAATCCCACTGCTGAATTAGCATCTCCTTTTATGAACACTAGCATGTCATCAACGAAAGACAAATGAGTTACTGATGGATCTTTGCATCGAGGATGGAGACTGATATTACCCAGTTGTACCTGCTTCTTAATCAAACAATTAAAGAGTTCCATCATAATGACAAATAAATAAGGAGATAAAGGGCAACCCAGACGTATCCCTCTTTTACCTTCAAAGTATCCTCTTGGTTGTCCATTTATCATAATAGAGAACTTGGAAGTGGTTACGCACAATTTAACCCATTCTATGAACTGTTCGGGAAGTTTAATTTAGACATCTAGTGAAAAGTGCTTCCCAATGGACCATATCATAGGCTTTACGTAGGTCAATCTTTTTAACACACCGTGGTGATCCGTTATCTCTGTGATAGTTCCGGACAAGCTCATGTGCGAGCATAATATTATCTTGAATTGTACGACCAGAGACAAAAGCAAACTAACAAGGACTAACTAGCTTCATACACACTTTTTTGAGCCGACTCATAAGAATTTTTGTAATGCACTTATAGAAGACATTTAGACACACAATCGGGCGATAGTCAGAGAAAGAAGAAGCATTTTCTACCTTCGGGATGACTGATGAGGGTAACTAATGTTGAGTTCATCTCATGCAGAAGCTTCGTCTTCTTGAAGAAATTTGTGACAACCCCCACAAAACATCACCTACAATATACGAGCAGGCCCGTGCTTGAGAATATGGGGGCCCTGTGCGAAATTTCGATCAGGACCTTTGGTATAAGCAAAAATTGAACAAATTACAAGGAAATAATTTATCAGTAGATAGATGAAAACTATAGATGAATCCAAATGTATTTTAAAGAAAATAATCATAGGAAACATTTTTTTTATTTTAAAATCATTTTTATAGGAAATCTATTCCAAGAATCCACAATCGTCACATATATATTTACATATTATTGGATGTTTTTCAAGAACTCGTAGATTTCTGTTTCTCAAAAATGTTAAACGATTAAAAAAATAAATCCAAAATAGCATAATGGTAAAGAAAGTGCAAGGGAGTAGAAATAAAGATTGTTTTAGCAATTGTACCTTCAAGTCCTTAACTCTCAGCATCACAAAAAAACGAGTATCAAAAATGGAGAGGCCGTAATTCAAACCTTCATGGATTAATCGCAGCATACCAACTGAACTACTATATATTCATTGATGAGCTAGGTAACTTTAGTTATATATTAATAACTTCAGACCTTAAGTGGGAATGGGCCCTTTGTGGTTGGGGGCCCAGTGCGAGCGCCATGCCCGCACCCCCAACCACACGGCCCTGTATACGAGTACTTCTTGAAGAAAAGAGAAGAAATGCCATCCGGGTCGGGTGCCTTATGGCCTTATCCGAACCAATAGTTGATAGAGCCATAACTGTTTCATCTCTTGTAACCTCCCTTACAAGATCAATGCCCTACGCTGTAGTGAGACTATGATCCGGCTGGATATTTTCTATTATGGAAGGATCATACTCATTATTCTCGGGAGTGCCAGATATCTGTGTAAAATAATTTACACTTTCACGTGCAATATCATCCTCGTCTTCCAACATAACCCCTTCCTGATTTGTGATAGATATTCTGGTGTTCCTGCTTGTCTCTCTTTGATGGTATGGTGGAAAAATTTTGTGTTTTCGTTTCCTTGCTCCAACCAATTGACCTTTGCTCGTTGTTTGAGATTTGTCTCTTCAGCTCTAGCAAGCCGAGATTTGCTCCAACCACTTGGACGCGTACCAACCCTTTTTATATATGTGAATGAAACACGAGTAAGAGAAAGACCCTTCTCGATTCATCATGCTATTTACGTGCAAATTAACCTTTAAAAAACCAAAAACCGTTTAAAAGAAAACTTGCCAATAGGTTTTCAGTTTCATGACTTTCATCTATGCCTATATTATATCATGAGATCACCACCAACCAAAATTCGGCTCACTAAACCCTAAATTTAATATATATATATATATATGTTTTTCATATAAATCATAAAGAGGAATAGAAGAATAATAATGAAGAATATCAACAATGGAGATGATGATAATAGTTTAAAGATTATTAATGTTCCTAATGAAGACAAGGTAGCATGTGAAATACTAGTCTATTTTATAATTAACAAAATATTCAAGAAATAATTGACATATATAAGTAGTTAAAGTGATCCCCATCAACCCCTAAATAAAAGGTTCACTAAAATTCAATGGTCACTGATCTATCCCCTAACAAGATGTTTAAGGGGAAATCGCTTGTGCGTTATATAGCTAAGGTATATTTTTGTGAGATTTTGTTTGTATTAAACACATAACATCTCGAACCCATGCTTTGGGGTAGAAACCAACTTTGTGATGGAAGATTTTTGGCGTGATCATTTAATTTCGATAACATTAGGTATATCTTTGGGAAAATGGTTGTTTGGGTTTAAAAAATTTCTTAATAACTAAAAAAAGAAAGTGAGTTTTTCTATTAACTACAAGTTACCAAAATATTATGAGTAATGATATATAAAGTTTACAATAACATAGGTAATTAGCAATCAGGTCATTTTCTACTTTTACGATTCTCAAAGTATCCTTAACATTAAAACTTTCATTCTCTCCCAAAAAAAGCACAATTTTGAGGGTTTCTCCTTCTTCTTCTCCATGCTTCTTCTTTGATTCTTCTTCGAATCATCTTATCATTTTCTGCTAAATCCATTCAAGGTAGAGAAGAACCAATAAATGATCAATATTAGCAAGAGCAGGATCATTATTGTTGTTAGCTTTGAGAAGGTTTTTGTTGAGTTGTGTTCTTCTGTGTTGATCTGGATCTTGACGAGCAACATCAGTTATGGAGTGGAAATGAGATGATTGATGGGCTTAGAAAGTTTTCTTAAAAGGTCATCACCCGCAAGTATACAGGTGTCAAGTAGTAAAACCCGGTGAGACCGGGGTCGATTCGTAAAGACTAATCAAACCCGTTCTTAAACTTAGAAGTAGTCTGATTTTTCTTTGAAAATTATTTTTGGTGATAGATATTAAAATCTATAAGACAAATAATAACAGTAAACGGGTCAATGGGGGAAAGGCCTAGGGTTTCGAATCCACCTAATCATGATCAAATACCAACCTAATCATCAAATGACATTACATAACTGGATTTCTCGCACGATGATAAGTCAACTATTAAGCTACAACTGATAAGTATCAATCATAAAAGAATCTAACCTAATGATGATAGATCAAATCGGAGTCATAACTAATGAAAACTATATCTTCGACAAGTTGGAATTCATCTACCACATCATGGATACTAACTATTGTCTATCAACCTATCAAGCATCAACCATAAAAGAACTTAATCTAATGATGGTGGATCAAGCCTAGAAGCATAAACAATGAAAGGAAATCACTAAGATTATGGTAAAAGTTTAAACAACGACGTTATGATGAAAAAGCGATATATATACTAAACATGATCAAGGTCAAGGTTTCATTTAAACACTAGATAGAGATGGTTAGCCAATCATGATACGAGGTTGAAACAAATATGAAGAATAAGAGAGAAAATGGAAAAAAGAATGAAACTTTCTCACTGGTTTTCTTATGGCAGCCAAACGCACCCTTAAGGAAAATTATTTTCCAGCAATAGTGGAAAATAATTTTCCATCTTCTCCACCAAAATTTCTCTCTCTTTTTTACTTCAATCAAAACAACTAACACTAGAAATAGAGATGAAGATTACTTAACACTTATCTGTTTTCAATTCCTCTCTCTCTCTATCTTCCCATACAATATAAAATTACAAAGAAAAGGAAAGAAATGCAGAATCTCACCATTCACTCACTTTTCTCTCTCACAAAGAAAATGAACTCTCTGTTTTTACAGCATCTTATCTCTCTCTCTAAGAATTTCTATGAAGCATAATGAATAAGAAGAGAAACAACCCTATCTCTCTCTATAAGACTTTCTATGTACAGAGAATAACCCAAGGATCCCTTGGTCCTCTCCTTCTCTTAAATTGTTCTAATGAAGCTCTTGAAGGAGAGGAGGAAGACTCCATGTTTTTCTGTCCCAAAGAGGAGATGATCCCCAAAGATGAGATGCCCATCAACTGATGAAGCTCTGTTTTCTTATACTCCAATGGTTAGATTCCCTTTCTGTAAATACCAATCAGATTAGATAATACCCTCTCTAAGAAAGATCTTCCCACCTTCCTAACTATGGTACGAAATAATCTCCAGCTTTCATCTCTCTGTTCTTTCCTTTTCTCTTTCTCTAGATTTCTGAAAATCTTCTCTTCCATCATTCTTAAAATTAAGCTCCTTTCCATCTCTAGATAATCCTCCACGATCAGATATACATATATAAATAAGAAGAAGAAGAACCCAGCTCTCCCTCCAATCGAAATCTTTCCATCTCTGTTCGTTTCTTTCCTTCTCCAGCTCTTTGTTTCTTTTACCAAATTGTTCACTGTTAAGTAGAGGATATAAAGATAGAGAAGGAGAAAAAGGTAATTTACCCTTTCTTTCCAAATAAATAGGACTTGGGAAATACTCTGGTCACCGTGCGTTGATGGCTGCATGTGGGGATGATTTGGTGCTTCACGGCTGGATGAAAGTTGCGTGACAGGACAACTTTAGATTAAGCCATGTGCAAAAGACGGATCACCGTCGTTGGATTTGCCACAAAGTCTAGGATATACAGTGCTCTCGGGTGCACCATATCTTAAATTCTGAATAATCCCGCGACCCACCTGCTAATGACCGAAGAGAGCCCACACCTTATCCGAGCCATCCGATCACCTCGGAGTTACGTGCCACGTGTTCACTAGCTGAGTTGGTTAATAGATTTCAACCACATCTTTGACTTAGTCTACTTTACTCCTCCGGACTCCGATTTGACTTTTGTTTTTGCCGCAGGATTTGTCTCGGACTCTACTTTCATCCGAGCATCAAAATCAGCCATAACTCGCAGAATACCCTTACCACCAAAATGACCAATATGCCCCTCGTTTATCTGTTTTTCAAGCTCAATTCCGTAGAAGACGCCTGGACAAGAGAAACACACAATTCATGAGAGTAACTGCTCGAACTAGACTAACTAACCCAAGTTAAGATATTCAGATAGGGCATTTTCATGTCTCATCAATGATCTTAGACGAGATGATGGTACATAATTGCGAATAAGAAGATTGTTGAAGGTAGAGAGAGAAGTCTCCATCTTTTCTCTTGAACTTCTAGGGACTTGCATCACGGTGAAACAAAGAGCGAACAAATAAAGTTGGTATTTCTCCAATCTGTTTATGATTTGTAGCGATCTATTATGATCGATGATCTTTTCTTTACATGTCGACTATGAATATCAGGTTTTGAATTTTATAGAGAGGGTACGAGCATCCATAGTGTATTGTTTGTGTCTTATACCTGAAATTCTATAAAAGTGTATGATGATTAAGAGCTGAAGATTGGTGTTCCAAGATAAAGCTATCTTACTAAAGAGTGGGGTTTGTTGCTACCATTATAGACCTTAATCACGATCTTCATCACATTATACAAATAACTTTGCTTTTAATTTCCAGTCAAAATTAGATCCCTATGTTAGTTTTGATCATGCAGCCAATTTGGCAATTAGGAGGTGGTGATAAGTTAAATGTTTTTAAGAAAATGGGTAAGTTTGTATTAGGATTTTGGAATAGTGCACCTATTTTTGTATGTAGTCTTATGCAAAGTACGCTACTCGAGGATGATCGGTGATCCGGTCGGGCACAGATGGTGTGGAGTATTTGCCAATTGATATTACAACTATTGGTTTCTCTCTAGGTGGAAGTGATAAGTGAAAACTTGTGATATAACCCTAGTCAAAATTACCCTCTATCAAAATTTAGATTGAGATGATGTATTCAGATGCTTCATGAATTTAAAAAATATTTAAGTTAATTTCATGGTTTCACAAAAGATTTGAAGCAAGAGAGAGAAAGTAGAAAGAGGGAATGGAGATCGGATTTTGCAAACCCAGTTTGCAGCTATAAAGTTGTTCAAACTCTGTTTGCATGAGAAAAATTACAAAATCGGTTTGCAATATTGCAAATGCAACTTCGGTTTGCAGAAGAAAAATTGCAACCACGGTTTGGAGAAGAAAAATTGCAACTTCGATTTGCAGAAGAAAAATTGCTACCTCGGTTTGCATAAGAAAAAATTGCAAACCTCGTTTGCTGAAAAACGGTCAGAAAAAACGCCATTTTTTCTGAAATTTTATTTTTGAAAAAAGTATTGAATTTGGATCTTGTAAGAAAACTAATGAAAAATCCTTTTTAAATATATAAATTTAGTAGAAATCTGACATCTTAAGAAAAAGTTATATAGATTTAAAGTTTAAAGAAAAAAAAATAAAAAACTAGTTACAACAAATGACAAAAGGGTATTTTAGATTTTGTATGTTTCTCTACCTGAATAATAATGAGATAATTTCTAAAAAGGTCAAAATAATATTGAAAATGAGTAGAAAAACACAAAACATTTGAAAATTATTATTCAGGTCAAAAAGTGTGCAAATACTAAAATACCCCTTTTTGTCATTTTGTGTAACTAAATTCTTTTATTTTTCTTTAAACTTTAAATCGATATAACTTTTGTTTGAGATGTCGGATTTCTATAAAAATTATATATTTAGAAATGATTTTTCATTAGCTTTCTAACAATATCGATAATTATCAATATTGTTTTAAACTTTACCTACTATTATACATAAAATTTTGGTAACTTTTACCTAATAGATAAAGATCTAGGTTTTTTTAGTTATTATGATAATTTTTCCAACTTAAACAATCATTTTCCCAATAATAATTATTAAAGTGGACTTGTACAGGGGGAGGCCACCAAGGGGCATGTGGGCCCCACAAGCTCCAAGGTGACCTCTCTTTAACATCACTACAAAGTCCAGTAATAAAATACTATAATTTTATTCCCGTGTATACCCACCACCATCAATATTAAATATAGTTCATGCCCATTGAAAAATAGTCCTGAGGCCACCTATCTCTAATCCAGTTCTTCACATTAGAAATATATTACACGCAGTGGCGTATCCAGGATTTACTTCGAGGGGGCTCTAAAATATTACTACTTCCATTCGAAAAATTACAACCACACAAACTTGAGCAAATAATAAATATTTGAAATTCGGTTGAACTAATTGGAAATAATGGTTTGAGAATTAACTGGAATATATTATGAAATACTCTGTAAAAAATTTGAAATTCGATTGAACTAATTAGAAAACCCCAAAACTATTTTAAAATTTCAACCAAATCACCAAGAAAATCCTAAATAAGCAAAAATAAGTGAAGGAGTTGTAACTGGAACTCGTGACCTCAACGTAACTAAGCATGCATTCTACCTTTGAGCCAACCTCATCTACTAATCCAATAGGAATGCAACTGCACTTATAAGTTAAAGTAATTGTTTTTTTTATTATTACATATTATATATTAATTTATTAATGTTGAGGGGGTCTATAGACCCCCTAGGCCCAACATAGATCCGTCACTTATTACAATTTTTCATAATTTAATTTTTTTCGTAAACTTAATTTGTTACTAAACAAACCTTTTGTAATTATCTGTTCTCTAAACCGGGGTCCTTGTTTCTTTTTGCATTAAATTACATATTTTATTACCTTAAATACTTAACTCTATTATTTATAAATGAAAGTGTAACTGAAATACAACAAAAAATAAATGTGAAACATGTTAGTGTTAAAAATGTGATCGTGGATATATAGTCAGTCGCCTTAAAAATCAAACAAGACAAAAATCTTATTATATGGACTTTAATATTGATCTACTTTTAAAATGTTGATCAAATGTAAATTTTGTCCGTTAGAAAGTATGTAACATTTTTTCTTCCCTTGTCTTTATATTTTCATTTGAAATGTAATTTTTTTTTTTCAAAATTTCAACTCAAATTACCTTAGAAATGTAATCCAAAAAACATAATGTAACTTATATATGTATTTTGTATGATCACTTCAAATAATGACAAACAAAAATATGTTGATTCGAACAAATTTCATTCAAGATAATCGTATTCCAACTATGATGACCTATTGTGTAAGACCAATTTTTTTTCTATTGAGTCGATTCAGAAGGCATTCAATACAGTAAAATAAAACACGATTGATAAATAAATGTTATTTGATTTTTTTATGATATTTAACTTTTTTATAGTTAAAAGTGCCCCACAAAAGATATTTTCTGGCATAGCCACTGGACTTGTAGGCATCACACGAACATGAAAGCTTTTAAAGTCATCAATAAAGACATCTGGGTCTTAAAGGTAATATAATAACCCTTAAAGCTATCATAAGAATGATGAAAGTCCATTCATACTTTTACTTTATTTAACTCTTTAATATACGTCAATAAATGATGGATTCCATCTCCACTGTGAATGGAATCTGTAACCTCTGAATTTTTAGAGTGGATACACAACGAATTGGGCAAACAGTTGTTGGCAACATATTTTTGTAATACACAAATAATTTGTAATGTTTTGACCACATTGCCTAAACTGTAGGACGCATTTGTTCTTTCTAACATAGTCTAGTAAGTAACTTAATCTTCTCTAACATGTTCGCTAGTGTTTATGGAGTTAAGGGTGTCAATGGATCAGATTCGGTTAGGGTATCTCACTACCTAGGACCACGCTTATACAGAACTACAAAAATTATACATAAATTATGATGATTCTGTTTTAGGTAAAAAAGAATCTCATCTTTTTTTACATAATTTTTTTTCTATGTAACTTAGATGGTATGACTAATTATTTATATTGAGATTGTTATTAAAATACTTCACAAGTTAGTCACATGCAATTCCTTGAGAATGTCGTCATAGCATATAGGGGTTACTAATTTGAACACCACAAAATTTTTGAAAAATTTACTTATAATACAAAAATTTATGTAATTTTGACAGATGTTGGTTAATTTGACAACCGACCATAGATCATGATTTTGCATACATAGCCAGAACTCACAATGAACCAGCTGATACACTCGCGAAATGGGCTTGGATATATCATGGCAACAGATTATGGAGATATATCCCTAAATGTATTTTGAATATGTATTGCAACCGTACTCTTTTATTTTAGTTATATATCTCTTTCAACAAAAAAAACATCGATCATGATATTTTCTTTTTCACTATTTATTATAACTAAAGTGTGCCCTCATAATCAAAATTTTCTGAGTCCACCACTGCTCACACGTTCAGTCACGTGGAATGAGAAATCTTTGTCTCTCGCAGGCGGTTCAAGTGGGAATCCAAAGAGACGGGTCATCTAGGCACTTTTATAGTACTTTTTTTTTCTTGGTATAAGGTTGCATACAAGATGTTGCCAATCTATCATACTAATGTTTACTGATGCAGAACAATCGAGCCCGCACGATTGGCATCTCTAAATCAGGTTTCATGATAAACGGTGGTGATAACCCTAACTGCGAATCAGTACGTCACAAAGGAAACAGAGATTTCAAGACAATTCTATACTCAGCCGACTAGGGAGACTGGTCTTTGCAGCATACATATATCACATATGGGCAGAGAGGAATTCTCGAGTATTTCAGAGGGGTAAACGGCTATCACAATCTGTTCTCCAGGTGGTAGTTAGTGACGTTAAAATCAAGGTGTCGGCGTGGAAGATAAAACCCAGTTCAGCAACGGTGTCCCAACTCATCTTAGACCGCTGGAATTTAGATATAGTGGTACCTATAAAAGCACCCACGACTTGTAAATGGCACGGGCCACCCACTGGCCAGATTCTTATAAACACCGATGGGGCATTCAATGAGCTACTAGGGGGATTCGGAGCTGTTTTACGAGATTCGCAAGGAGATACAATTGTGGCTGCAGCAGCAAAAACAGAGAGCAAATCGGTGCTAATGCATGAGATGCAAGGAGTAAAGTTGGGATTGCAATTAGCAATCAAGTTTGGCTTTAGGCGAGTTAAAATTGCCTCTGACTCGTCACTCACGGTTACCATTCTGTTGAACAGAGAAATTAAACCACCTTGGAGAGTCTTACGCATCTACCATGAGATCATTTCACTTTGGGAAAGGTTAGAGGAGTGCTCTATTGTACATGTGTTCCGTGAGACCAACCAAGCAGCGGACTTTCTATCGAAGATGAAACCAAATACGGACATTCTAGAAATGTTACCACCAGAAATGCCGGAGGATCTCAAGAAGATATTGAGAGAAGACAAACGAGGCGTGATTAGAGTTCGATATAATTAGCTACTTGTTAGTTTTTTTGTAGTTATTTAATTGTCCTTCATTCTTTATTTTAAAGTTATTCTATTGTAAGTGTCGGGCACTTTAACCTGTTGACAAATTCAAATAAAAAAAACAAAGGAAACAGACAGAGTAGATTAGCTAGCTACTTACTTATCATTGATATTAACCGCACTTCTCTTCTCTTCTCTTCTGGTAGAGAGACAAAGAAGAGAGAGAAAGAAAAAGGTATCATCTCATTTCCGCCTTCTCTTCTTCCTCTCCAGCAGCGAAGTACAAGAGCTTCTCTTCTTCTGTGACCTAATACTCAAACTGAGCTCTCCACTCCAATACAAGAGGAACGGAAGAAGAAATATCCTATAGGTTTGATTTCAACTAGAAATTCTTGATTAGGGTTTAAGCACAAATTCTCTAGAGGTTTATATGTTCATTTCATATTGAATTTACATAATTATTCGATTCATTTGTTTGTTTGTTTTAAGTGTTTTTCTTTCCCCAAGATTGAAGCTTTATTACTCAAGTATGTGTGGTAAGAGATGTTTGTTCATTCTAATGGATGAAGATAATGTCTTTCTTTTTTAATATGAAACCCTAATTTCAAATAATTTTGATATATTGTCTCTTAGGGGTTTGAAATGTTTTGAGAAATTTCCTTCCCTCTTCCTAAATTATTTTAAACTTTGATTTGAAGAAAGTTTGGAAAGTTTTAACTTGCAATATAGTTTTTCAAATTTCTTGCGATGTCAACCGAGCAAGAAGATGGTGTTTCAAGGCTTTATCGTGAGTTCTAGAGAGTTGAGCAGTTCAGTTTGAGCTGGAGAGTGCTGGGAATGTGATTTAAAATCCCATTTTATGTGCTTCTTTTGTCTATTCTGAGGGGTTCACCTCTTGAGTCTTACTCTTCGAAATGACCGTGACCAGCAACACGTGCTCATTTTCTGTTAGGGAGTTGTTCAGGTCGTCATGTTTGGGATAGTAGCCCACTCATATAATTCGGAATTAAATTGTATTGCAGAGTCGTTTTAGGTTACCCAGGCTTCAATCCATGTATTTACTTTTTGAGAAGCGTCAATCAGTTTGTTGCAGTACTAAACACATGCTCATTTTCTTACTCTACAGAAACTTCTAAATGGCAATTATACCTTGTGGAAGTACATCTATAGCCCAATGGGGATCTCGGCCTCAAATTATGAGAAGGTCCTGTGCTTCAAACAAGTCACTGACTTCCCAATATCGGTGAGCATTCATGCATATACTTTCTTCCGAGATTCGTGTCCCAAAATGTAGGACTCTTAATCTATATCAGTTTGCCTTTGCCTTAATGTATAACAGGAAGTTCAGAGACTATTTCTCATCTCCATAGCTACTATTAGTCTGAAATACTTTGAGAAACCACAAACTTCATTAGTTTTTGAAACAGTTAAGCAAGTGGAAATGCTATAAGTTACTCAAGTTTTCCACAAGCTTTTGAGGATTCATACTATTTTTTTTTTGAAAAGTTTGAATTGATCTTTATTGAAAGAAGGGAAAGAATACAAAGGAAAGGGAAAGAGTTTATGATGAACACTACATCATAATCTCCTTCCAATTCAAAATGAAGTCCAAAAAGGTTAGGCTTTTTGCCCAAGACAAATGAGGGTTCATACTATCTCAATGTGAAAGTTTGAGACACCAAAAAATGTCTTCTCTTTGCAAGTGGAAGGAGCCGTATGTACGACTCCAACCTAATGTCTTTGCTTTGCAAAATGTACTACTATAAGACTACTCAATAATAATATGAACGCAAATCTTATTTGTGGATTTATTTATGCAGACATCAATACACCTTAAGTAGTCAATGCTGTTAATGGCCACATATCTATGCCGGCATTTGTGGCAGCTTAAGAGGAAATCAGGGACTCATCAGCCATATAAATATTAATATAT
The DNA here is from genome assembly GCF_041429995.1 of Eschscholzia californica. Lineage (NCBI taxonomy): Eukaryota > Viridiplantae > Streptophyta > Magnoliopsida > Ranunculales > Papaveraceae > Eschscholzia > Eschscholzia californica. The sequence goes on from NW_028238198.1 coordinate 45,047,894, forward strand.
ATATCCTTGTTCTTGTTATAAAAGAAGTATTGAAGGTTGACACTAATCGTAAGATCCACGTCATGAGGGTCACAACTTACAACCATAAAAGCAAATGGGTTACATATTTGTTGAAAAAGTTAACCATATGACCAGAGTTACAAATTTAAGCTTAACATCCAATACGTTCTGCTAGCTTGAAAACCAATTTAAAATTAGAAAATTTAAAAATATTTAAAGTTTAAACAGTGAAGTATTTTATAAAAATGGAAAATTAACACCCTCTTTGGTAGGGTGGTGACATGTTTTGTTGTCTATTGTGTTGGACGAGATTTGATCCTCGATACTGAGGTTCTTGGTTCACTTCCGTTAATTTCTTGGTTCAAATTAAACCAACTTGTTTTACACATTTAACGTATCAACCTGCAACTTGGGGGGTCTGAAAATTGTTCGGATTCAGCACCCATATTACTTGTAAAAGGGGCGCACAGCAAACAACACACAGCTAGACAATTGTCACACTGGAACCATGTATGGACACAAAATTTGATTGATATGAATCATCACCTTGTATGCAGTGTCGGCAACATGACATGTATGACGTCGCCAACTTCAAGCGTATTGTCTCAACAGTCCTTGTTTTCATTGTTTAATACTGGGTCCTCTCAAAATCCACCACGCCGTAGAGCAGCAGGACTTATCGTTAGAGCTGATAGTAGTGTGAGTATCCACTCTTTGGTTTTCTTTTGCTATGTTAAAAGAATTGTAATCTGAAGTCTGCTCCAGTCTTTCATCATACCAACTATTGTTTACGAGATTGCCCTCATCTACATTTTGCATCTTCTTATTATCAAAGATTAACTTTTTCTTTCTACAGGATTATTATTCCGTGCTTGGGGTGTCAAAAAGTGCCACTAAACCCGAAATAAAGACTGGTATGTAGTATGCACACTCCCGACACTGTTTGATTTTGATAATTCCTCCATTCATCATCTATTGGTTATTCATGATGTTTTTGTTAAATTTGTGGTCATCCAACTCAAAACGAATTGGTAATGAGAGGAGAGAACTTGGACATTATAGTTTTGGTTACTAAATAAACCCTTTTCCCATGAGGGATGCCACCTCACATGTGACTTTCTTTGGCCTGACATGTGTCTTTTTTCCTTTGGGTGACATGGAGCACGTGTGGCTTTTCAAACCTATCACGTGTGGCCTAGCTTTAGTTCCATGTTAAGTTTGTGGTCGTCTAACTCAAAATCAATTGGCAGTGAGTGAAGGTGGCATAAACATTATTTTTCTTTGTTTCTAGATTACCATTTTTGTGGGACTAATCTCACGGTTTTCAGTGTACTGTCTGGTCTACACTTGCTTGAGAATCTTGACTCATTTGTGAAGCTTTTAGTTCCTCCATTTACCATAAACTTGGTTCCTTGTATTCCTCACTTTAGGTGTAATACTGTAATCGTTTCATTTACCTCCGCTCATCTCTATTTTTTATTCAATATAATCCTTACTGATTACTAGTAGTTCAAAAATGAAAAGTTTAACCTGATGCATACACCTTTTCTCCCTTGTTTAGGCTAGTACAATTTACTGATGAGTTGAGTAATACCTGTTTGTTGTTCTGTCGTGAGGATGATGCCTCTACTACTCGTCATCGTTAAGAGTGTTCTTTTTAATTACTGTCTGTCTCTCTTCTGTTTTTCATGACCTTGTTGTCATTGGGTACACTCCATGCTTCCTGTCGCCATGCAGTCTCCTTGAAACTGTCCTATCCATTAGCCTGCTCACCTCTTAAAATATGATATTCAAAAAACCAAAATCTTATGCTTTCCCTACTTTTTTTAAGTAATAAACTCTTGTATTTTCTCAAGCTCCGCCAGAATTGATGCTTTCCAGTATTATTTGATATTTCCTTGGTTTCAGAACGCACCGAGTAGTTAATTTCTAACAAGAAACTATGGTTTCTTGACCAGGAATTTTTTTCTGTGTACAGAAATGTGGATAGGATCATAGCTTTTCATAACATTCATAACTTAATTAGTTTTCTAGAAACTATCAGTTCCCAACGTACACTTCCTGATGATTGTAAGTGATTTGATAATTTAAGCTGTAGAAAGTCTTAAATTGAGACATGTTGAATATTAACCCCGCATATTCTGTAGTTTTGGTCATAAGAGATGTATATAACCTTTTTTTCCACCGTCTCAAAGCCATGCCAGCGTGAACTACTATCGGCATCATGAAGTAATCTGAAAATCTATCATACTACAGTCGAGTAAACTTACTATCACTCTTTGATTTTCAATTGATATAAACTTACTAGTGCTTCACTTTCTCGATTTAACAGCTTATCGGAAGCTTGCAAGGAGTTATCATCCGGATGTGAACAAGTGAGTCATATCTCTAATTTACATTGCTGCTTAATCTGTCCAGCAGGTATAGCGGTGTCTGGTGTTTAGCAGCAGCATACACCAGCAATCTTTAACTAACATCAACAGCTTATTGAACTCAATAGTTTGATGCGCTAGAACACTATCTTTTTAGGCATCAAGCAGTAGTACGTTAATGCAGACCTGCCACGATGCAAAAAAAGTGATGCAATATGCAAAAGAAAATTAGGTTACCAAGTTGGTTGATGTTCTTTTGTCACATGTTATCTCTAGAATGGAGAACCCCTAGTCTAAGCCCGATGCACCTACGAACCAGAAAAATGCTTTGCCAATGTGAATATATACATCACCCACAAAATGAAATCTCCAAGGACTTTGAAAACGATAATACTATAGATATTACGTTCCTCAAACAAATCCTGACAGGCTATCACTATTCTCTCTATGATGACAATGGGATACGTGAAGAATACTTGGATTCTCGACTTTTCACAGATATCTGCAGTCACTTCAGTTGGTGTGATGTGTGATTTTTATATGCACATCTTCGTGTTAAGACAATAAGATACAACTCTGAGTCAACATCTTACATGTATGACAGTTTAAAAAAAAAATTTCATCTTTCCATAAGTAGAAGAAAACATTGAATTATAAAAGACCAATAATAAAGCCAAAAAATATATTTACAGCTGAGTCCTCAGTTTAGCATATTTTCACTCATTCTTCATACCTGTGTCGGATACCTAAACATTTACTGTCGGCGTCACATTGTTCTCATCTATAATGGTTTCTCTTCGTACTTATGTACTATCATCATGGGATTATTTTTACAGAGAACCAGGAGCTGAAACAAAATTCAAGGAGATCAGTAATGCTTATGAGGTTAACTCTAGTTCTGTAAATTTTAACTTTGTCATGTTCTTAAGCATTATCAGGCTTGAAGAATGTGGGTTATTAGTACTTCGTCTGCTGAAAGTTAATATTATCTCTTTCAGGTGTTATCAGATGATGAGAAAAGATCCTTGTATGACAGGTACGGAGAGGCTGGGGTTAAAGGTGCTGGAGCGGGCATGGGGGTAAGTCCCTACTGACTCAGGATACAACAAAAGAAGAGATTATCAGTTTCAGAAAGATTTTTTTTTTTTTTTTTTTTTTGCTGAAGTTTATGATCACTTGCTCATGAATACTCCTTTTACTTATAGCAGGATTTCAGCAACCCATTTGATCTTTTTGAATCTCTATTTGAGGGTATGGGTGGTATGGGGGGAATGGGCGGAATGGGCATGGGTGGAGGCAGAGGTTCGAGAAACAGGGCAATGGAGGGTGAAGACGAGATTTACAATCTCATTTTGAATTTCAAGGAGGCAGTTTTCGGGATAGAAAAAGAAATCGAGATTACCCGTCTAGAGAGCTGCAACACCTGTAACGGGTCGGGTGCCAAACCTGGAACCCAACCATCCAGATGTAGTACATGTGGTGGCCAAGGCCAGGTCATCTCATCAGCAAGAACCCCATTAGGTGTTTTCCAGCAGGTAATGACTTGTTCATCTTGTGGTGGAACAGGGGAACTGTCCACCCCTTGCAACACTTGTTCTGGTGATGGTCGAGTAAGAAAAACGAAACGAATTAGTCTAAAAGTCCCCGCAGGTGTCGACTCTGGAAGTCGATTAAGAGTTAGATCAGAAGGTAATGCCGGAAGAAGAGGTGGTCCTCCTGGTGATCTTTTTGTTATCATTGATGTTCTTCAAGATCCAGTTCTTAAACGTGATGATACCAATATTCTTTATACCTGTAAGATTTCATATTTCGATGCAATCTTAGGGACAACAATAAAAGTTCCGACAGTGGACGGTATGGTAGATTTGAAAATTCCAGCAGGTACCCAACCTAGCACTACTCTAGTAATGGCGAAAAAAGGCGTTCCTCTACTCAACAAAAACAACAGAAGAGGCGATCAGTTGGTGAGGGTTCAAGTCGAGATTCCGAAAAGATTAAGCAGCGAAGAAAAGAAGCTGATCGAGGAGCTTGCCAATCTTAAGAAAGCGAAAACTGCAAACAGCAGAAGATAATCTTCTTTGCTTTGTATCTTCATATCTTTACTTTCAGTCATATACCTCGCTCCCTATTTCAGGTATTCGTGTAACTCATTTCTTTGTTATAGTGTTATGAGATGTTAGTGATTTCAGACGCTTAACGAGAAAGAGAAAGATGAAAACCTGAAACTGATTTTGATCAGTTTTTCATTGTTTACTAGGGTAATTGATGGATTAGGAATGTTATATATTGTAATTGATCTTATAATCAATTAATTAATTTTGTAAAACAAAAAATTTTGGTTGGATTTAGTTTAATTCCAGTTTGTGAGCATTATTACAAAGATATCTTATTAGGGTTAATTTCTCATTGTTTAGTTAACTTCTTTGTTATCTTGTTAAATAACAACTTCATGAACAACAAGTAAAGCCTCTTATTGGAACTCAATTTTTCATAAAATTGGGGTTTCTATTTACTTTTTTGATGCATTTAAGGCTTGGGACGCCTAATAATTAAAGGCTAGACATCTCGGTTGAACATGGGTTACAATTTCTTCAACATGATAGGTTAGGTTAGGTTAGAGAAGGAGTTGAGGATGGGATGGGTATTGAATTCAACACCTCACAACACTTACTGACATTCCAATTATACCAATGGGCTTTGTCTACTTGTTTTTAACCTATAAAGTAAACTAACTTTGCTACTTTACATTTGTAAATGTGACTAATTTGCTTGTCTATAGTTGAAAAGTGACTTAAATATGGGACAATGTCTGATCCAGTTTACGGCCTACGAAACTGCTTTCAGGGGTTTTATTGAATACAAAATGTATCCATGTATTTTCGGAATTAAAAAGAGAAACAATGAGGCGGTGAGATTATGATTTTTAGTGAGCTATATAACTGAAACGCTAGAAATATCTTAATAAATTGTCTTTCATTCATAATGAAAATTATAGCAGCATTTCTCGCGGTAGAATTGGTTTAGTAAACGAAACTATATAAATCTTGTATTGTGTGTATTTATTTACTTTCGTTATTTTTTTTTGCTTGTTTTCCAGAGTAACATAATATACGAAACCGATGGTATGGTCAAGATTTGATGGTTGGTTGGTGGGACTATAGGAGCCTATCATGCCTTTTTCCTCTTTAAAATAAAATTTGTGTGAGTAAAGCATGATCTCTAGAGCAGCTTTACAACTAGGTGATCAGTTCAACAAAAAAAAAACTAGGTGATCAATCAAAGAAATCTAAATATAAAAATTATGAATCTTTCAAATTTACACCCTAGAGTTTTGGACCTAGTTGTGGATAAAATAATGGTCATTTCATTATGTAATCATTATTCTGATTCACCATATATCATGAGACTCAGAAGACATAAACAGTTAGACTCCAAATTATTGGTTTCAATTTGGGTGAGAAGATGTGGAGCCATCAAATGGTTTCCTACCACCAATTCAATATCAATATATTATTTAGTTGAAGTTGAACCAAGTTGTGTGTGGATTCCTCTAAGAATTACCAAAATATTTAATAATGACAGCTTGCATTTTTGGGGTCCTAGTAGATGGCTCCACATCTTCTTACTCAAATTGACATTGTCAATTCAAGATGAAATCAATAAGTTATAAGTGGGAAGCATGTTGAATTTGGATGACATTTGAAGGTCTATTCTTTTAAAGTCACTAGATTCTTGATCTTTTTTCTCATTAATCTAGCCAAGGTAGAGTAACAACAAAACTAGAAAGACTAAAAAAAAACTATTAGACTTTTTTTTACAAATAAAAACTAATACTCATACACTACTTATATGGGAAAAATAAATTTTTTATTTAATGTTCGAAGATATTTATAACAAAAAGGAGTTATGAATATATGATAATATCTGTAAATGTTATGCTATAAAAAGAGTTTTGGAATAATCAACAAGTAATAAAGTTTCTTAATTTGTTGAAAGGGTTAATTCTTATTTGGCTTCAAGCCTCCAACATGTAACCAATTTGTTGTTTCATCTTTAACCGTCTAACTTTGGTTCACCCTAAATTTGCTAATTTTAGTAGTTCAAAAAGAATGCCACAGTTAACGAATTTGAAACTCACGACTTCATATTTGGTATGTAAATTGCATACAAAACAAACTGTATCCTACCTCTTGAAGTATTTAAAACTTCAATTTTCATAACACGTTCAAATGTTTGAAAGAGTATGCAATTTGTCAGCGATTAGTTCGACAACTTAAATAGCCCTCTTTTAACACGCTAAAATTTCCCACTTACAATTGCATCAATAATTGCTTTTCCTAAATATTTATGTTGTTAGAAAAAATTAATTGTACAATTAAATCATCTATAACGGATTTGCAACCCTATATTGTTAGTTATTTTAGTTGCACCAACTAGCTTCACATATCGTTTTGACATCGACATATTTAGTTGTACACTAATATACTTTAATTTCTTCTTGTTATGAAATTATATTCATTTAAGAATCTAACGGAATAATAGGCCGGAGGGAAATTATACTAAATTAGTATTACTAAGGGAAGGAAGACAGAGAGGACAAGACCATACCAAGAGATAGAGAGAGAGAGAGAGAGAGTAGCTGTCAATGACATACTAAATAGAGTACAAAATACATAAAAATTGATCTTTCAAGAGACAGCAAATAAGTGTTGGCAGCTATGGAATAATACTCTCTCTCTCTCTCTCCTCTCTCTCAAAACAATAATCTCCAGCACCCTATTCTCTTTTCTTAATCATTTTTCATCAATCAACAAAACTTTATTTCAAACAACTCATCATCTCAATATTCCACAACAACTCTCTCTCTCTCTAGATATCAAACCAACATTGCTGTAAAGGAGCATTCATTCATTCATGGATGGAGAAAAAATTTAAACACCCCAACAAATAATGAAGATCAGAAGAAGAAGAAGAAGAATACCAACAACATAATCACTTTTCATTTCATACTAACATAAACCCACATTTTCTTCACCCATTCATTCACCAATCGTTTTCTTCTTCTTCTTACACCATGACATATCAACATAATTTTCGACCTCAATTCGGAGATACTACTTATATTAAAGTTTTCGTTGGAGGATTAGCATGGGAAACACCTACCGATAAGTTACATCAATATTTCGAGCAATTTGGAGAGATTCTTGAAGCTGTTGTTATTACAGATAAGATCACTGGAAGATCTAAAGGATATGGATTTGTAAGTTGTTCACTTTTCCTAAAAAAAAAATTGGGTTTTATGTTGGTCCCAATCTCAGTAGATCGTGATAACAATGTCATTATGTTATTTACAATACTCTGTCACGTATTTAAGTTTGTCTTATAGTAAATACAATTTTTTTGTATCATGGGTAAATAGGTCACATTTCGAGACCCAGAATCGGCAAGAAATGCTTGCGCTGAACCAAATCCTATAATTGATGGGCGTAGAGCAAATTGTAATATTGCGGCTATGGGTAGGCCTCGACCTTCTCCTCCTCGAGGTAATTAATATCATAGTTTCTTCGTGATACTTTTATGTGATTTTTGTTTATGTTAATTTACTGCATTTCTTTGGTGCTAATGTGTAGGGACTATTGAAGGAGGTAACATATATTATGGAGGTGGATCACCCGGTATGCGTGTACCGCTGCAAGGGCCCCAAGCTCAAGTCATTTATCCGCCATACGGGTGAGTGATTAGGAAAAGTAGACAAGTGAAATCTCATTCAAGATGCATAATAGCGTACTACTCTAGTACCTAGTTCAATTAGAAGCTTAAAATTTGAAGTTTTATTGAGATGTTTTGAATTACTTGCCGGTCTTCTTTATATTTCAATCTCATCTCGTCGTACGTGCAATTACAATAGTTTACACACTCGAATAAGAAAGATGTATAATTCAATGGCATTTCTTTTTTTCTATAGGTACACCGGTTATGCACCAAATTACGGGTATCATCATGTAAGTTTTCTTTTTTAGATGCTTGATGTTTTATATTTGGTGTAGTTTCTATTTGACTTTCTATATTATGACTAAAAAAGCTTGTTAGCCCACTTGGTTTCTTCAATGGATTGCTAGCCTGTTGGACTAACCATTCCAACAACCAATTAAGGGCACCAAAAGGTCTAATTGTCATAAATCCCAAATGGAAGTCCTACTATATGCATACCAAAGTCACAAATCAAATTTGTATGGCAAAATAAGATGATCTCAATAATATGTTCTTATTTCCTTGCATATTAAAAAGCTAAGCCTCCTGTCTGAATTCTGATAAGATAGTTCAAATCACTTAAAAAATGTTCATTATCGGGATCAGAGCAAATTTTTATTTAGTTTTCGAAAATCTTTATTTGAACTTTGTTTTTTGGCACAGCAGGCTGTCACCAATGCAAATTTCCAAGCACCATATTACACCCCATTGTATGGAACATCATCTTCAACTGTTGGATCTCCATACTTCTATGGCTATTCTCTGCAAAATCCTAGGGGAGCTTATCCTGCCACTCAGGCGCATGTTAGCAGAATACCATCCTATCTACACTATCCTGGGCAAGGGGAGGGATCATTCACCAACAATCTACATCCAACTGGTCTAGCATCTACCACCATTAATCCTACTCCCCCATCTGCAGGTACTTCACTTCTCTATGACCCTACCATCATTTCTTAAGGATCAGGTTCCACACACATAGTCCTCCATATTTGAGGAATTTATGTATTTAGTCCTCATGTTTTAAAAACTGACCATTTTGACCAATAACTAACTAAATGTTACTATTTCCCCCCAAAAATAACTAACTGTTACTGGCCTTCTAAGTCACTAATCAAATCAACAGCCATCTAACAGTTCTGTTAGCTAGTTAGGAGACCAGAAAGTCAAAATATATGAGGTCAAGTATAATGTTAGGGGCCAAACACAATTTAACCCTACACAAGATGTAGGTAAGAATCAGTTGATCTTCTAGGTTGGGCTTTACTATAGGACTTCGGCAGAATCGAGTTGTTGGTCCTTAATTTTCAAGACCAACGTTTTAGAGAAACAAGAAAATTTCTGAGGTACAAAAGTTTAAAGATGAATTATGGGGTTTGTCAAATTTCCCAAAGCAACACAACTTCTTCTCATCTCCTCCCATCTTCGGCCACCACCACCATTCTCCCACCACCACCTCTGAGCACTATCACTTTCGACCATCACAATCTCCTCTGACTATCATCACCATGTATCTATCCATCTCTATTCTGGCAAAGGGGAGGGTCCCCTTAGCTGGAATGCATATAAAAATACAGGGAGAGAGGGAGAGAGAGTGGTAGGAGGAGAAGAGGAAAAAAAGAGAAGAGGAGAAGAGAGAGAAAGATCTGATTTTATTTTATTCAAGGTCGTCAACAATGGTAGTTTGTTTGCGACCTTACTGGCGTGGAGAAGAAATGGTGGTGGAGTCTTGGGAGATACAAAAAAATTCAACTAGAATTTTTCATCCAAAATTTTGCACTCCAGAAAATGTTTTAGTTTTCACATAAGAGTGACCATTTTCAAACAGGATATAAAAGAATACGGATTCCTAAGTGAAACAACAAGAACGTAGTACCTGAATTATTCATTCATATGCCTTTTTAGTCACGGTGTAATCTATATATATATAGATACGTGTGTGCGCGCGACTTTGGACTTTGCACCATGCAATTTAAAATAGTTAATACAATTTAATTGGTGTTCTATCTGCAGATACACAAACTCCACAAAGAATTACATCATCATCAACAACAACTGAAGTTGGAGTTGGAAATTCCTCAGAGAGCCCAGACATCTAAAGAAGACACTACTAAACAAACAAAGTTGGGTGTTCACAATGTACATTGTCTGTCCAAGAAAAACAAGAAGATTCAATTTGTATAATCTTGACAAAGCTCTTTCTCATTTCTCTTCTTTTCTTTTTGTCTCAAATTGTGTTTTCAATTTTCCATTCCTCATTTGACTTTATTTTTTTCCATGAATTATGATAACAAATATGAACATGAGGGAATTTCAATCCCCAATAAAGAGTTTATTTCTCTATTTCACTATTTATTATTTATTTATTTTGGTGTAGAATTTAAGCATTTATTTTTCGTATAATTTTGAAACACTTACATTCAGTTTCATATGTCAAAACAACTAAGATCATCTTTTCGAGCGGTAACAAAGACACAATTGGATGACTTTCCAAATTAGTATATGTATTGTTTTTATCGAATTCTTGTAAGAACATTAGCCATCTCCAACTTCAAATAATAATAATCCCGCTCGACAATTTGAGAAACCCAACTTAGTCTAGGTATGGATCCCAAAGATTTCACTGATTGGCCAAACCAAAGTCCTCGGATAAATCCGCAAGATATGTATCATTGTTAGACTCTTAGATACTCTACTACATGAAGACAGTTGTGAGTCATACGATCACGAGTTAAAGATCATAATCATGGCGTTACAACAAACCAGCTCAATGTGTGTACACATTAGACACATGAAATTAGAGTCACACACCAGTGAACAGAGATTTAGTACATGACCTTCTGTGGCATGATCATAAGATAGCACAAAGTATTAATGTAGGACATACATATCTAACAAACCCAAGATTTAGATATTGTTACTGCTTTATACCCAGACTCAAGCCTAACGAGGATATTTATTCGGGCAAAGATTCCACAAACTCACCCGAAAAATCTCAGCAATTTGCTAAGCTTTACCTCGATTTAAAATTCAGACAAAGGGATGCTCTCAAACATGAAACTACAATATTGTGCCCCATACATACTACATCAAGCACAAAATTAAGAAGAAAGGAGAGCGTCTATAGACGCCACCAAAAGTTACTCTTGGCCTGTTTCCTTCTTCGCCCCCACGAACTGTGGTAGTCCATCAGCACTCAGACTTGGCCTAGTTTGTGTTGGGCTTCAACAGCAAGGACTTAGGCCAGTCCGAAACCCACGGCCAATGCCAAGAGTAATAAGCTAAAAGAGCAAAAGGACGGGGCACCTTTAGAGGCACCCATTAAGAAATTGAGATGTACCCTTACTCAAATATGTCGATTTCTTTTTTGTGTTCAAAATACTCAATTATGTCCATGACTGACATGGAGAGTGTGAGAATAGTCCCACATGGGAGAAATGGTAACTAGCAACCAAGAATATAAAGAATAGGTCCTCTCCACTCATTGCCAATTGGTTTTGAGTTGGATGGCCACAAACTTAACATGGTATCAGAGCTAGGCCCACACGTGATAGGCTTAAAAGCCACACGTGCTCCACGTCACCCGTAAAGAAGAAAAAACACACGTGTTAGGCTCAAATAACGCCACACGTGAGGGGGCGTGTGAGAATAGTCCCACATGGGAGAAATGGTAACTAGCAACCAAGAATATAAAGAATAGGTCCTCTCCACTCATTGCCAATTGGTTTTGAGTTGGATGGCCACAAACTTAACAGAGAGTAACAGAGAAAAACCTATTAAAGGAAAAAAGGTAAAAGGTGAAGGTACCAAAAAAAACAAAATAGAAATGAAAACATGTCTATAACCATGATCCAAAGGCTTACTCCAAGACCAAGTTGATTATGTCAAAGCCTCTTTTTGGCAGAGTACTTCTTCAATTAGTCTATCAAAATTAACCCAAGATGATCCACCTCTTTTAGTAGCATCTTCAACCTTTTTTTTCCAACATTTCATACTCATATGAGTATTTTTCTCCCCCTCTAATAATTCCTTAACAATTTTTTCAATTTCTTCTCTTCTTATATTACTATCCATCTCGATCCCAATCTTCCATATATCACAAGCATATCGACAATTTGTTTGTTGGTCCGCGTAGAAAGGCCAACATATCATCGGTACTCCCTTACACAAACTTTCTAGCATAGAATTCCACCCACAATGTGTAAGAAATCCTCCGATCGATGGGTGTGATAAAATTGCATCTTGTTTACACCAATTCACTAACAACCCACGATCGTTTTTTGCTATTTCTTCGAAAAATCCTTCGGGTAGAATTGTCGAATAACCCATTAGTACATCGGGTCGGATTATCCATAAGAATGTGTTTTTACTATTTACTAGGACCCATGCCAATTCTTGTAATCTTTCATCACTTATAACTGTGAAACTCCCAAAATTTACATATAAAACTGAATTAGGTTCTTTTGTATCTAACCATGATAGACAATTTGTGTCTTCTTTCCATAAATTTGATTCTATTTTCATTACAGATTTATGATTATTTGATCCTGGGTGTTCTTCGATTTGGTCTAGCATCATTCCTAATGCACCGATAGAATAAACATTTGGGCAAAATTTCGATGAGATTGCATCTAGAACATTGTCTTCTAAGTCATCAAATGTATTGAATATTATCGCGGATGATTTCAAACAATTATGTGCTTCCTCTCCCATGAAATTAAGCATGATATCGGCGGGGTTTGTCGTTCTAATAAAGCCCGGTATGTCTTTTAGTATAATATTTTTCATACCTGGTATCCAATCGATAACAGTGTTAAGATAACCGTTGGTAAGACAATTTTTATCTGCACATTTTGAAAATATATATTAGAGTTCTATCTAGTAAAGTTTGAGCTTACAATAAATTTCATGTAACTACATTAAGTATGGCATTGTGATATTAATTTTTTGAGTTTTGCACTCTACTTACCCTTTTTCTTTGTTGAAGGTCACTCTACTGGAGAAATATATATGTTACTACTCAACTAAAGTGAATTTCACAGTATATTTAAAATTTTTCTTTTCATTTATAACTTTTAAAATAACACATTTTTTCAACATAGTTTACTGCATAATAAACTACTAAATTATTTACAATCTGAGACATGTAACAAACCCGGGTTACGCTCTACAAAATTGAACTCTGATTGGATTTATATAAAGACTACGATCTGTTCGTTGAAATTGAACTCTGATTTTTAATCTAAGTCTTTGATTCATCTCAAAGAAATCATGTCTTCTCATCTCCGTATTATGAGAATTTTAGTAATGAAATATCTCTTCCTCCTCTATGATAAGATATGGAGGAGATTTGACCTATTCTTTTACATTGAAAACTAAAAGATTTTTTGATGAAATACATTGAAAACTAAAAGATGTTCACCATAAATCCACAACTTGATGAGGGTACCACTATCTATGTAATAAAATACATTGATTTCTTTATCTTCCTTGACTAGCTTGATAAGATTAGATGGTTGAGATTTACCTATATAATAAAATAGCTTCGACTTGTAGTCTCTACTAGCATTGGGATCGTTAATTTTCTTGTTAGAGCATCTCCAATGCAACACTCAAACTCTAAATCTTAAATAAGATTTTGTAGAGTTTTTCTTTAAAATTCATCTCTAATGCAATACTCAAATAAATCTCTAAAGTGATGTGTCAAGATTTACTTTAGAGATCCTTAAGAGGACACTCTAAATTTAGAGTGTCATCTTGAGGATCTCTAAGTGCCACATAAGCAAATCAATTACTTTTAAACCAAAATATAGGTTTTTAGAGTTTTTCTTGAGTGTTGTATTGGAGAAGGTTTTTGCAATAGAGTGTCTCTAAATGACCAAATAGGAAAGAGGACATTTAGAGATCAATTTCTCACACTTGACACATATGATTTTTAGAGTTTTTGTTGAGTGTTGCATTGAAAATGCTCTTAGTCTGGAATATGTTGTAGTTTCTACGAACGCACAATGTGGCCCTACGAACTTATAACTACCTTAGAAGTCGAAATGATTTACGGGACCAACCTAATGTCAAATACTGACAGATTCCAAAAGAAAATAAATGAATTAAGGATTGGTAAAATAAAAAGCACTACCTTTAAGGGGGACAAGACCTCTATTAACAAGTTCTTGAAGATGCAAACAACCCATGAATGAACAAGCAGAAGCAGTCCAAAACTGAACCCCAGGAACCCCAACTTCTTCAGCAGCTCTACTACCAAAACTCATTATTCCATCTGATATTATACAACTCACTTTTCTTAATGATGATGAATTAATCTTATTAATCAGATCTAGTAATGGAATCAAACAATTTCTTCTAGTTGATTCACATAACTGTCTAATATCTTGACTAGCATCTCGATCTGACTGTGGTAATCCATCTGGTATAGTTTCAAATCTGAAACCATCATAACCTGAAAGTTCTTCGATTCCTCGAGATCTGAGTAAACGTCTGTGATTAAACTCAGTGTTTATAAATGTTATGTGAAAGCCTTTAAAATAAAGAAGTTTGGAAAGTTGAAGAAATGGAGTGATATGGCCTTGAGCTGGGAATGGTATGCAGATTGCGTGGGGTTTCTCTGTTCCACCAAATATGCTGCTGCTGCTGCTACCCATTGACGCCATTCCCTCTCTCTGTCTGGTCTTTTTGTTTTTCAAGTAAGAAAAAGAGTGACTTTGAGAAAGATTGAAATTAGCTCAGTGCTACAGTTGCTTTATGCAAGGAAAAAGTGGCCCTAATAAGAATAATTAGTTATATTTTTTGAAAAATGTTAGGGAAAGAAAAATTAGGTAAATTTTGGACAGCCAAAATGTAATGTGGTCTAATGTGATCCGTGTTCTCGATGATTCTGATCCAGTAAATCGCGAATTACGGCAAGCGACATAGGATTTCTACTTATAGTCTACCTAATTTTTCTTGTTCTCTAGCATTACTCTTAACTTTTTTTTTTTTCCTTAGAGAGTGGTTATTAATTACTTCTTCTATTTTACAAATGAAGAGTGGTTATTTTTCTTGTTCCGTAGTATTACTTTAACATTTTTCTTTCTTTCTTCTCTCACTTCTCTCTTCTTCTTCTCTTCTTCTTTTTATTCTCTATCTTTTCTCTCCGGTGAAGGGGCTCCCCCCTTCGCCTGGATTGTCTAGTTTCCATACGAAACGGACCTTCAAGGTTTGGTTTTGAACCACATCTCTTCTGGTTTCGACCAGATCTCGTATGATTAACGAAGGGTCGTCTAGAAAACCAGACATTGCTTTGTCTAGATTCGGGTGTTTCAAATCTAGGCGAAGCTCGTTTGGAAAACTAGACAAAGGATTCAGATGAAGGGTTACAGTGAAGGAGCCCTCTCCCTCGCCGAAACTTAAGAGAGAGGAACATGCAGGGAGGAATGGAGAGACAAAGAGATGAAGATGAAGAAAAATAACTTCGGCAAGAATCATCGGCAACTCTATGTCCGCGACATCAAAAGAATAGTGCGTTCGAGAGAAAATTTTGATTTCCTCACCATTTGAAAATTTTACTCCGGAAATGTTCCTTCGTTCTCCAAAACAACCACCTCATGAAATTATTTTGGACTATTGACATAGCCTCAAATTTGAAGCTTCTTTCAGAAATTTTGTGTGTTCCTAAATGACAATAATGGCTCATTGGATATTTCTTAAAAAGAATTTCCATCCCAAAAAATGGCAACAGTTTTTGACAACAGCAATAATCAGCCGGGTAAGGTAGGTCTAAATCTAGCCAAAATCTAAGGTGGGAGGCATTCCTCCCAAACAACCAATCCGGCCATCACGACAATCGGAACGTGTTAGACATTTACTTGTTCTGTTATACAGTACTTGCAATCTACCCGCGATCCGACCGGCATTCATGGTTGTTCTTTTTGCGTTTTCTCTGCAACTCCCCCAATAATGATAATTGATGATAAAGAATCAATTGAAGGGCTCATAAGAAATTCCTACCTCACATCCTTGAGTGTGCATTATCTGAGCAATGCTAATATATAGGTTCACACTGTGGTGAGCCACGGTCTGACTTGATTTAGTCACGGTAATCTACATGGCGAGTAAAATAGCGTGACAGAAAACCAGGCGTAAGGATTTCATATCGAAACATAGACATAGGAAGTGAAAAAGAGAAAGATATGCCCGCAAATGCTATGTATGGCCAAACAAGAAAAGAGAACAATTACACACACTGTACATATACAGGAAAAAACAACAGCATTTGCACGGTGTGGAGAAACTAAACTTACATTAGGCATAGATTAATTCAAAGCGGAAAAAGGAACACGTGAAAAGGAGATTCATGACGAGATCAATCTTCCATCTCCTGAAATTTCTGTTTGATCAAAAGTTTAGCTTCATCCACTAACCTTTTTACAACTTCAGTTGCAGGTAGAATCTCTTTGATGAGGCTAACACCTTGCCCAGCATACATCACCATGCTCTCAATGTCACCGGTTGTTGTCAAGTTAGGAACTGTCCCAGCATACCGACGAATTTCTTTCTCCTAATTGATGCATACAAGAAGAAGCAATTATGTTCACATTTAAGTTTGGTGGGTGATTTGGGGAAATAAGGAAACTATCTGGGGTGCAAAATTTTAAAGGGTGAAAAAGAAAAATTAGCGAGTAAGAACATATGGCCTTGAAGCAAAAGTAGTCATGGATTAGGCTTACAATGCCATGTATTGTAGAGCGGCCAACAAGCGGTTGGTTGATCTCTGTTACATGATCGGGAAGACGTCTTGAGTCTTTGTAAAATTGAGTTTGGAGGGCACGGTGTGGGGCATTGGGCCATCTAGCACGGCCGAAGACATTTGTGTACTCGGTTTCATCTAGTTCGATCAACTTCCTTTTGTAGATTGGATGAGCAAAACTTTCCTCTGTTGCAAGAAACCTGTGGAACGAAGTTTGAAACAGATCTGAACAAGTTAGTTTACTCTTTTAATACTTGTCTACGGTTACTATGTTAAAATATTTATCACAAGAAACGTATTTAGTAATCAATTAGGATAATGCTCACCTAGTGCCGAGGCAAATACCTTGAGCACCAAGAGCTAAAGCAGCGACATAACCACGGCCATCTACAATACCTCCTGCAGCAATTACGGGGATATTTCGGTCTGCTACAAGATCAACCACTCTTGGCAAAAGTGTCATCAACCCATCCTGCAGACATAATCCACAGGATTATTCTAGGAATATACTTAGTAATTCATGGAAATGAGTTATATATCTCTTAAAACACCGAGGAAGCTAATCAATTGAACGATGGAAGAAGAGTATAAAAGGTGTTTATAGGTTTTTAATAAGCTGTTACAAACAAATGGAACTGAAGACTTCCATAACGTGAATTCTTAAATTCATAAAGAAATAAGTTTCTCCATAAGGATAAGGTGCATCTGAAAAAACAGTCACAAAGTTATGAGACATTGATGCTTTTACTCGGTGAGTATAAAACTAGTCTATCATGACTAATTGTATAAAACTTGTTATATTCACAAACAAAATGAAAACACGCCAGCTTAATTCCCATTTAGGTAAGTACGTACCCAAACGAAAGTAGATTGATTTTTTCCAATCCCGAGGAAGGACATACCTTATCCGGATCTTCTTCCATAATGGTACGAAATCTTATGGTCTAAACCAGATAGAGTCCATAAAAATCGATAATCCAATCATGATCATTGCAAACATACACATTATACATGGAAAATCTATGTTTTTAAGTCATACAGCACTACTCAAAATGTTCATCTGACGTAAAAATTGGACCGAAAGACGAAAACATCGAACCTTTCATTTCAAAACAAACAAGTTATAGGAGAAGATTTGAGAAGTTATGGAAAATAATAAATAATACTACCGAAAACCATCACTTAATCACTTTGTTTAAGATGTTCGATAAATTTGAAGTAAGTCGAGATCTCTTAAAAAGATTTAGTAAATGAACATGAGAAAGCGACAAAATGTTTGTCTTCGTTAGATTTTTATGCAACCAAAGATCTAAAAGAAACTTTTTACGAACCCTTCTTAATTTGTACTACCTGACCGATCACATGTCCACCTGCTTCGACTCCTTGTACGATAATTGCATCTACACCAGCATTAATAGCTCTCTCAGCACCTATAAGACTCCCAACCTGTTAAATTAGATGGTCATGGAGAAAATCAATCTGCTAATATTTGCCAATCACCATTTATTCCAGAGATTGAAAACTATTCGAAATTTTAAGGACTCTAATTGTGTACTTGAATCTATTTTCTTAAGAACCTGTAGAAGTGAAACTCACTTGATGAACAACTTTGACCCCTGCTTTGTGGGCTTCAAGTACAAGTTCCTTTGGAAATTCACCCCAATAAACTTGTAGCACTGCAACCTTCTCATCTAGTATAGCCTTTATGTTTGCTTCGTACGGAAAAGCTAGGACTACACCAACCCCGAATGGTTTATCAGTTAAGGTTCTTGTCTTCCTTATTAACTCCCTCAAGTAGTCTGGTGACTCCTGTCAAGTAATAGTTAGAAGCTCAATTAGCACAACAATTTGAAAAATTAAAGAATTAGAAGAAGAAGAAAGTCCAAATTATCATTTGGCTTGCATAAATAAGTGCTAGAAAACAACAAGAAATCATTTGGGCCTCTATCAGTTCCAACCTCTCGGTGGCAAACAATTTCACATGGTTGCAGGACGGCAAAAAAACATTCTTCGAGAGTATGGTTCAAATAGCCTAAATACTGCCAATTTTGCTTTTGGAGCTCAGTTACAATCTATGTGCTTTATACCAATATTTTTTGCTTAATTTAGTATGGAACATGGAACAGAACGGCTTGCAAATTCTATTTCATGTTTGTGATGACCCGGGTCATTCTTGATTCTTCATCGCTTTGATCTAGTGCAGGTTGATCCAATCCATAGAGGTAGTCAACAAGGATTGATAACAAAAGCTAAATATTTATACAACACCAAGGAAAAAAGATGAGTGCTTGGCGGAAAAAACTTTAACACCTTCTGACTAACCCTCACGAAACAACTTTAGTAAGTCTAGCAGATCATAATGTAAAAGGAGCTACTACAATATATTCATGTGACATAGTTTCGGACCTCTGAGAGATTGACCGGGAAGGGTAAGAGGAGAAGCCACTACCAATTATGAACAAAACCGACTTGGGTTTCATATTTATAGAGCAAAGAATTTCCATATTTCACTAGCATTTTAAAGATATATATATATATAAGAAAAAACTGATATTTTACAAAAAAGATACATTCACCTGCATACACAATTAGAATCTATAAGTAAGTTGTTCTTTTGTAATGTATATATTGAAAGTGTTCAAGGTGAAATTTAATTTCAGAGACGGTACTCTACCCGACTACAATCCCGATTGAATCCCAGACAAGATATGTGGCCAGATATGTGACCAGTCAGGATTTAGGGAGAGATCCAGCCATGTACCCTATCCGGGATTGTGGCCGGACAAACGCTATGTTTAATTTAATTTCTCTCTAAAAATCAAGAGACAATATTAACTAAAGATCGTACCTAAAACAAGTGTAGCAAGAAAAGCACCATCAATATAACCTTAGGTTGTGTTTATTTTCTGAATTTATGATTTGAAATCTGACTAGAGATCTGAATTGACCCGAGATGGGTTTCATAATCCTTGTTTATTAATCTGATTCGTCTGGATGGTTGACTCTAGTTATATTGGGTTCATTTTGAGACAGGGACTATAACCCTTTTGACTGCAATAACCTGAATTGACTGTTGTATCATAGGCCAAAAAAGTCAGACTCAGATGATTCAGATTCAGACAATTAGTGAGTCAAACAATCAAAAATACAAAAACACCTCCTTAATTAGTCTTGATAAACTCATTTCCAGCATATTATGGTTGATTATTGATTGGAATTCCAAAACACAGACAATTTTAAACCTTTATTGGATCTGACTAATTTTGTTTGGAGAAGCCAAGGATATTAAATTTGAAGTTGATGATCAAAGAGAACTGGATTAGGTATTGAATTTGAGAGTCTGATTAATGAATTTTGAAATAAGAGAAGAAGAAAGAATAGTATATACTAGTAATTACCCAATCAGGAGCTCTGAGTAAACCAATGGCACCAGCATTAGCAACAGCAGCGACTAGTTCAGGACCTGATATATCTGGGCCAAGTGGTGCCTGAACTATTCCATACTCGAACCCTAATACCCCTTTCCAACCCATTCTCTTAAATTTCTCTCTCTAGTTTATACTTCTTGTTTAGGTGTTGAGAAAAACAATAAGGGATGATGAAGGGAAGGACTCTCTCTCCTTTATAACTTTTGGAGGTGTTAGCAGTTACTTGGGCTGGCGCTAAATTAAATCAAAGAGGATAGGTTTAAAAACACAGAAAACAGACAAGTGCAGCAGCCAGCCCAGCAGTGTTCTCTCTCTATTCAATAACGTAAGCAATTACGAACTCACTCCAATTTGGTCAACCTAATTTGACCTCTGTGACGTGGAGAAACTTTACCTAAAATTGTAATTTGGACTCTGACCAATTGAAATTTTTGATCCTTAGGGTCCGTTTGTTGCGTGAAAAATCATGGGTAAGAAAATCAACCTTTTTCTGATGGGTAAGAAAACCAATTGCTTTCACATGTGAAAGCAAAGTTTAAGTGTTTGGTAGGAATGTAAGAAAACTGAATGAGTGCCTTAAATATGTTATGTAGTGTTGGGCTTTTCAATGGCGCCTTTAGAATTTCGTGTCTTATTACCCCCAAATGGCCCATATCTATCATTTCCCCCAAATTGCCTAACCCTTATTCCCCAAATCGAGTTTCTTTGAGTTAACCCCAAATTGATTAGATCAACAGATAGAGAGAGATAGTCAACAGTTGGTAGCCCAAGTGGTCCAAGGTGTTGACATAAACTCCAGAAACCCCTGGAGGTCCCAGGTTCAAATCCCAGAGAAGGTGGAATCTTTGGTTATTTGAAATGAGATTATTAGGGTATTAATAATAATGTAGATGGGCTTTAGGCCATAGTTTAGATGGGCTTCAGGCCATAGTTTAGATGGGCTTCAGGCCATGGTTTAGATGGGCTATAGGCCCGGTTTGTTTGAGTTTGTATGGGTAGTAATTGAGCTTATCACATCTATGATGTATCAATACCAATTGTAATGGAATTACCAAAAAAAAAAACAGATAGAGAGAGAGAGATAGAGAAGAGAGAGAGAGGTTGGGGTTGAATTCTTTTGTCCTTTAGAAATTCGTCTTCTCTTCTTCTTATTAGTTTTAGTTGATCGGTTGATGTAAAGAAGGGTTTGGTGTATGATGATGATGATGATGATTAACAGCTCCATAGTCTCCATTTCGTGGTAGCACTGATCTCCATATGCAAGGTATCACTATTTTCATTTCTTTTTGGATAGAAATCCAGAAACTTCAAAATAGTAAAAGAACTTCAAAAGAGTAGAGAGGAAGAAAGAGATATTCGATCTGGGTATGCTTTGTGTTCAATGAGTCTGGCTATTGTTTGTATTCCTTGTTAAAATAGAAAAGAGAAACTTCAAATCTCTATGTGTATTCTTTGTTAATAGTTTTTGCTAATGAATATGATATTCTTTGTTAATGGTTTTTGTTGATCCGTGAATCTGGGTATTCTTTGTTAATGGATTTTGTTAATTTATGAATCTATGTTTCTTCAACAAGAGAATAGAGATTTCTCAAAAAAAAAAAACAAGAGAAGAGAAAGTCAAGTATGCAAACTGAAAGAGGGAGAAAGAGAGTAAAAAATGAGATAGGATTTTACCCAAATACCCTTACAAGAGGAGAGAGAGCGCAAGTTTTGATAAGAGTGTGAGTAAGAAATGATTTTCCAATATAAAAGGTGGGAAAATCTTTTAAGCCATTTGCACACTTTTTTTCTCATGTGAAATCAATTTCTTCTTACTCAAAGGGTCCAAACAAACAGCAGAAAATTGATATTTTCGAGAAATCAATTTTCTTACCCATGATTTCTCACGTAACAAGCGGACCCTTAATATTTTTCATCCTTACGTCCTTTCTCTCTTCATGGCCGGCCAAAATGGGTTGTGGGACAAATAGAAGCATTAAAGCTTCAATATGATCCTTTATTGGAGCTTCACTAAAGCTTATGCCTTATGTGAAGATTCAACTTTCAAGAGAGGCTTTGCTTGAAGTTTCAGAATAGAGGTTCGAACTGAAGCTTATAAGAAGAAAAAAAAAAAGATGATGATGATGATAATGATGATGGGTGATTGTATTGGTGGTGGTCAAAGAAAGAAAATAAAGAGAGAAAAAAAGAATTATGATGAAAACCGCAAGTAATGACTGATTAGCCGTTGGTCGACAACCAATTCCTACGAGTCAGAAAAAAGAAAGGACAAAAAGGAAAATACTTTTGGAATAAAGGTAAAAAAGAAAATGTGGATGGTTAAGTATGACGAGCTGAAATATGTGTTCGAGGCCAAATTCAAAAGTTAGACAAATATGAGCGTCGAATTTTTCAATTGATTACAAATTGGGGGTCAATTTGCAATTAACCCAAAAAATAGTTTTCGGTGGGAGTTTTAAGGGCGTCTCTCATTTGTGTTATTCGCGCTTCTGCTTGGTTAAAAGTTCCCCCTAGTTTCTAAATATTGTTAAAAGCGTCTCGCTCAAAAGAAACTCAAACATTTCTTTTATTCAAAAATGAGTGGAGTCCATGTGATTTTGTCCAAAATCGGCTCGAGTCCATTGATTTCAAAGGGGTGCAAGCACTTTTTCCTTTTCTTCTTCGGTTCTTTATTGCTTGAACTCTAAAATCACAAACTTTATTTCTCTCACTACGTTTGATTCCCGGTGCAATAAATCTTTGTAGCCTTGAAAATCTGAAGCCTCTCTTTCTATCTGTAAGCTCGTCATTAGATGATCCAAATTAAGCAATCTCGGTGGTTTTTCTTCAGATTTTTGGTTGAAATCAGTTGATTTCATGAACTAAAATAGAATGTTTTACTATGGTTTTTGTTTGGATTTTGGTTGAAATATAACTATTGTGTACTTCAATAATTTAGTTGATTTTTGAGAAAGTGTTTTATAGAATGATTGATTAAGACTAAACGGTATGTTCTATTTTAAGGTTTTCCAATCACTCACATTGGTACATCTATTTTAAGTTCTTCTAGCCATAATTTTAAATTGCATAAAGTTCTACGGGTTCCTTACATCAAAAAGAATTTGTTATCAGTTCAACAATTTTGTCGTGACAATAATGTTTACTTTGTCTTTTTTGATGATGTCTTCTATATAAAGGATCGTTCGTCGGGAAAAGTTTAACTACAAGGAGAGAGTAAAGCTAGTTTATATCATCTCCCCTTCACTAGCAATATGAATAAAAGAGGGGAGATTTTCGTAGGAGTAGGTGAACGTTGTTCGGTAGAAATGTGACACAATCGTCTTGGCCATCCGGCCGAACAGGTCACGCGATTTGTTCAGCATAATAATAAGTTGCCAGTCGGCTCAAATAAAGCAATGGGAATATGTGGCTAATGTCAGCTAGGTAAAAGTCATCGACTTTCGTTGGCTCAGACGCGCTCTGTTTCAAGTGCACCATTGGACTTAATATTTACTGATGTATGGGGGCCGACTCCATTCGCTTCTGTCGATGGATATCGGTATTTTATTTCGTTCGTGGATGATTTTTCTAAATGTTGTTGACTTTATCTGATGACATTGAAGTCTGCAGCATTTAGTATTTTTAATAAATTTAAGTTGTTGGTTGAGAATTTATTTAGTACTAAAATTAAGTCGGTGCAATCTGATTGGGGTGGCGAATTTCAAAAATTAAATGTATTTTTTCAGGATCATGGTATTTTACATCGTATTGCTTGCCCCCATACTCATCATGAGCAAAATGGGGTTGTTGAACGACGCCATTTCCATGTGGTTGAAACAGGCCTTACCATGTTGGCATAAGGAAACGTTCTAAAACAATATTGGCATCATGCTTTTGAAAGTGCGGTATACTTAATTAATCGTCTTCCTTCCAAAGTCTTACAAAGACGTACACCATTGAAACTCTTGTGTAAGGCAAAACCAGATTACAAATTTTTGAAGGTTTTTGGTTGTGAATGTTATCCGTACACTAGACCGTATAACCGTCATAAGATGGATTATCGTTCAGTACGTTCTGTATTTTTTGGGTTACTCTCTTCACCACCACGGTTATCGATGTCTTGATCTCTCAAGTAAACGAATTTATATTGCTCGACATGTTATTTATAATGAATCTGTTTTCCCTTTCGCAGATGAGAAATATAGTACTTCTTCATCTACTGAGTCACGAGTAATTCTTCCATCAATACATGCTCCAATTGTGCCTAATATCCCTACTGAAGTTGAATCTACAGTACCTCCATTTGATGCAAGGTTAGATACATCATCTCCACCATTACCAATTGATGAGAGTCCCTTGCCAAGGTCAGAGTTGGCTCAAGATCCCTTACTAAATCAAATTTCTTCAGGTCTTCTCTCACCAACTAATGATAATGTTTCGCAAAGTACTACACCATGTGTTCCAAGTGAAACCACAAAAGTCTCTGTTCATCCCATGTAGACTCGTGCCAAGGATGGGATTTTCAAAAGACGGGTTTTTCATTGTTGGAAGTATCCATTAGTTTATTCCCCTTTCTTCAATCACGAAGAAGAAGAAATACCGACTTGTGCATCTCAAGCGGTTAAGGTACCTCATTGGCGGCATCCAATGACAACTGAATTAAATGCATTGCTACAACAAGGTACTTGGGGTCTTGGTTCCACGACATAAAAAATATGAATGTATTAGGTTCAAAATGGGTTTTTTCGATTAAACGACATGTTGATGGCACCATTGCAAGGTATAAAGCTCGCCTAGTGGCAAAAGGGTTCAACCAACATTTCAGAGTGGATTATAATGAGACATTCAGTCCCGTTGTCAAATTTACAACAGTTCGTGCTGTTATTTCTTTAGCGGTTTCTCAAAATTGGTGTATGCGGCAAATTGATGTTAATAATGCTTTTCTAAATGGTGTTTTGGAAGATGAGGTATATATCCTCAACCTTCGCATTTCGTTGATTCTTCCCATCCCGATTATATATGCAAACTTGTGAAAGCCATATATGGTTTAAAACAGTCTCCACGTGCTTGGTATACTCGACTGAGCACATATTTATTATCTATTGGCTTTGAAAGTTCCAAAACTGATGCTTCATTGTTTATCTTAACTAACCTTCTTTATCTTTTAATTTATGCTGACGATATATTAATTACTGGAAATAACACCTCAACTATTCAACGACTCGTGCAACAGATTAGTGAAGAGTTTGCTTTCAAGGACCTTGGGGATCTTCATTATTTTTTGGGTAAAGAAATTATTCGTAATCAGTCCGGTGTTATTCTTTCTCAACAAAAAGTATATTGTAGATCTTTTGAAAAGAGTGAAGATGGTAGATTCTAAACCTATCTCTTCGCCAATTTCAGCCTCACAGAATCTCTCTTCTGAATCTGGTGAGGTTTTATTTGATGCTACTTAATATCGAAGTGTGGTAGGGGCCCTACAATATCTAACCATAACGCGGCCCGACATTTCCTATGCATTAAATAAAGCATGTCAATTTATGCAAAAACTATCGACGGAACATTGACAACTTGTTAAGCGTATATTACGATATTTAAAACAAACAGTCTCCCACGGACTACAGTTATATAAATCGTCTGCTTCATTAATTTCAGTCTATTCTGATGCCGACTGAGGTGGTTGCTCTGATGATAGAAGATCGACTGGTGGTTATGTTGTATTTTTGGGAAATAGTTTAATCTCATGGAGCTCTAAAAAGCAGAAAACTATAGCAAAATCTAGTACTGAAGCGGAATATCGAGCAATTGCTTGTGCAGCAAAGGTCATTTGGCTCATCTCATTGTTTCAAGAGTTGGGTGTTCAATTTTCCGCTCCACCAACTTTACGGTGTGACAATATTGGTGCTACATATTTAACTTCAAATCCTATTTTTCATGCACGTATTAAGCAAGTCGAAATTGATTTTCACTTTGTTCGAGAAATGGTAAAACAAAAGCATCTTTTAGTCAAGTTCATTTCCACTAAAGATCAATTGGTCGATATTTTTTACAAAAGGATTATCTACACCTCGGCTTACTTTACTACGTGACAAGCTCAACCTTCTCCAGAGACCGTTGAACTTGAGGGGGCACATTAGATCAACCCAAGATATCATTGACACCAATCAAGCAACTAATTGAGTATGACAGATATTTGATTGATATCATATCAAATAATATAATATATTACAGAATATTATTGTTTCCATAGTAGCTCAATT
Source organism: Eschscholzia californica (assembly GCF_041429995.1). NCBI lineage: Eukaryota > Viridiplantae > Streptophyta > Magnoliopsida > Ranunculales > Papaveraceae > Eschscholzia > Eschscholzia californica. The sequence goes on from NW_028238198.1 coordinate 45,074,427, forward strand.
TCCTTATATAGTCCATTATCTTTGTATTCCTTCCTTATGTAATAAGTGTAATCATCTATAAATTAAAGAAATTTTATTGAGTCTCTCACAAAGAACAGAACTCAAAATACATATCTTATAGTCCCCAAAACAATTTGTATTGAAATGTTCATATTTCCGTATCCCAAACGAATAACACAGACATATCAGAACATTTCAAATGTCCCAAACGAATAACACATACATTTGGAGACATTTGAAATGTCCTCAACCAATAACACCGACATTTGGAGACATTTGAAATGTCCCCAAACAATAACACGGACATCCTGATCCACTACCCCTAATCATTTTTGAACCGAAATGGTATGGTTGGGTTCAGTTCTGATGGAAAGGCGTTTAGTTTTGGTTGGACGGGTTTGAGTTCTCATTCGCAAGGGTGAGATATTGAATCGAGAAACCACGTGGTATTAAAACGTTAAATTATCTCAAGAAAACCTGTCCACTCCCTTCTCGTTAGCGATCAAAAAAATGTAATATTCTCTCTCTCTCCCTCTCTCTCCCTCTCTCTTTCTCTCTACACTTTTTACTTGTCTTGTAGATTGATCGATACCGATATATTAGGTTTTCTAAGTATCTGCGAAAAAGTTTGAAATCATAGATCTTACTATTTCATGTTTCTCTCTATTCAAAACCCTAGCATTACCTAAAGATTTTTCAACGTCCAATTTTCTTAATTTATATTCTGTTTTTTTTTCTTTTCCGATCTGTAGTTAATCGAGTTATTTGACGAACTTCGATTTCAATGGATCAAGCAGAGTTAACTACAGAGAATGTAAGTACTTGAATTTCAATTTTGTTTGATTTCTGCTACTTTGATTTTGATTTTGAGCATGATTTGTAGAATACTAGTTAGGTTTACAATTATTATTGATATGTGAGTTATGAGATTTGATTTAGTCTCTTTCGATCTTGTTCGAGTTTGAATTATTAACCTGTATTTTGACTTCTTTTTGAGATTAGATCTAATTTTCTTTATAATTGAGTTTGAGATTGGTTTGTAATTGGTAAAACCAGCTTTGGATTGACTAATGAAAATAAGTATTTGTTGGTGAACACTTCAATTTACTTATTTATGCATATCAATGAGAATGAGATATCAGTGTCTTCATTGATTTAGTGATACTCTTAAAGAGAAAGGTTGTGAAAGCAAAAGAAATGCTATATAGGCAGAAAGACACCAATATTTTTAGTAGATTTTGATTTTTATGACATTAGAGGTTTAGGTTGGGTGAGATAATATCATAATGCCTAATCCACTTACCTCGTGGTTACAGCTTTAAGGCTAAAAGAGTGAACTTTTGTTAACTTGTACCGCATTTATCTTGAAGTAAAAGATTAAATAGGAAATGACTTGTGTGGAATGAGTAAATAACTTGATTACACCCTAAGTAAAAATCGGGTCTATTAGTATGAAGAACAGCTTTAGCATCCCTTCTCCCGATTGAGTTTATAGTTTCGAGACTTCAAAAAGTTGGGTCTAGATTACTATATCTTACTCGGGACAGGTTTTACTGTCATTATATTCAATTACTCAATAATGGTTGGTTTGGTCAGCTTTGTATTGGAAATGGATTAGACATATTAGATCATCAGATTATTAACCTTTTTTTTGTGATTACCATTTTATTTTATTCTTGAAGGTACTCAAGAGGGACATCCCATGGGAGACTTACATGAACACTAAGCTAATCACAGGGACATGTCTTCAGCTTTTAAGGCGTTATGATAACAAATCTGAAAGCTACAGGGCTTCTCTGCTCGATGATGTATGTCTTCTGTACTCGTGCTAGCGTTAGCTGCCTTAGAGCAGTAAAACCCTCTTTGAGAATGTAGTTGTGGTCTGATTTGTTTGTTCTACTGTGCATTTCTCTCTCCTAAGTAGATATTAATGAAGATCTTTTGTAATCTTTCCTTTACCTTTTCTTGTTAGAAAATGAAAGCCTTAAGACCTGTTTAACCAATGTTCAATTTTATTATTGAAGGAAGATTCATTGTATTTCTATAAGATGTGGCTCTCTTACTACTACCACAACCTTTGCAAGTCAGACCCCTTTGCTACATCAAATAAACTCCATAACTAGAACTTGACTGTTTCTTGTTTCTTAAGATGTTAAGAATTAACAGTGTGCTACGCATCCCTGAGAACCCATTTGTTGTCACTGATGAGTACATTAGTACTTCTTTCTATCACTCATTCAAATATTATTTTAAACGTTTTTATGTTTCACTTGAAGAGAATAGCGGTTTAAACTCTATGATACTATTCTAATCTAAATGATTCAACACCACTGTCTAATAGCGAATACCATTTTGTTTAGTTATATGATCTTTACTGGTTAAAATTTCATTTCAGGATGGGTCTGCTTATATCAGGGTATTTGTTAACCTTTTACGTGACGTATTTAAGGAAGATACAGTGGAATATGTTCTAGCACTTATTGATGAAATGCTCACAGGTAATGGACAATTTTACTGCACATAAATCGATATCACATTACTATAACAGAATAATAACTTGATATGTTTTTCATTTTTTTGGCAGCCAACCCAAAACGAGCTAGATTATTCCATGACAAGTCTCTCGCAGACGAAGATACTTATGAACCTTTCTTAAGGTAAGTGTATATTCGCAAGTGGGTTTATTGAGTAATGTTACTTCTATGTCGAACTCAATCATTAGATAGCTCTTCCACTAATCTGCTGATACATTATTTGATAGAAAGTTTAAAAATCTTTTACTTATGAAGGCTAATGTATGCCTGTTGCATTTCTAGCGTGCTACTTCTACTCTCAAATCTTCTACTTCTACTCTCAAGTTTAGAATTTTATATACTAACATATTTTAGTTTTTCATTTAGAAAAAGTGAAAAAAGATGCCCCTGTACTAGTTATTTGTCAAGACATTAATTTTGTTTGGGTTAAGTACACCGATAAAAAGTAATTTTGTTTTTCTGTAAGCTAAACCATTTCCCTTTCCATTTAGATTTGTCTTCATATTTGATTCTTTTTTTTTTAAATTTGGTCACAACTCACAAATACTTGAGTTCATTATTTCTGTAGGCTAAGCAACTTTATTTTCTATCTCAGGTTGCTTTGGAAAGGTAACTGGTTTATACAAGAGAAGAGCTGTAAAATATTGTCTTTGATAGTAAGGTACTTGGATATACTATATTACGACGAATTGGCTGTATACTCTGAGCACAGTATCTCTTTCTGCAATTTTTGCACTAAACTATTGGTTGCTTTCATATAATAACAGTGCTAGACCGAAAGGCAAGAATGGTGTAACTGCAAACGGAGAATCCTCGAAAAGCAAGTCTACTTCTATTGACGATGTTTTGAAAGGGCTGGTAGAGTGGCTCTGTGCTCAGGTTAGTATGTGAATAAAGCAGAATAAGACAATTGTAAATATTTCTCAGCATGATTTTAAAAGTTTACCTTCTGTGCTTCAGTCTCTTCAACTCATTATTGTATCCTCAATTTTTAAACCCTCATTTTGTGAATATTTTATGAAATAAAAATAAATGTGTTCATATACTCCATTTCAACCTGCCATTAATAGATTTAGGTAATGTTTGCTTTCCACAATATGCATCTTTCTGCCATTAATATAATGTGACTCATTGACTATGTACAGCTGAAGAAGCCTTCCCATCCTTCTCGTGGTATTCCCACTTCTATCAGTTGCCTATCTAATTTGCTGAAGGAGCCATTGGTCAGATCTTCTTTTGTACAAGTAGACGGAGTGAAGTTGCTCATTCCATTGATTTCTCCAGCATCCACTCAGCAATCAATCCAGGTAACATAGAATTACTTGCATTAACTTCAATATACATAGGTTTCATTTGCTACCCGCCTTTTCCCTTTTACAGGATACGTATAGTTTTGTTTTCACAAAATTCACTTTGTTTATTAAGTTTAATAAGGCCAATAATTTAGTCTGTTAAAATATGAGTTTGGAATGGATAAGATCTAACCAGTAACCACTCAAATCAGCCTTAATTTGGTGTAGTAGTAAAACAAGCGGAGTTGGCCTATCGGGGGCAGTGAGATTCTTCACTGATTTTCTAACTGCAAACATGATAGAACTGTGCCACCAAATTATTTTTTCTTTTTCTTTCTTCCTAGCTTTGTGTTTGTGATTCTGTTTGCATGTTATGAAGAGGTTCGACAAGTTCTTATTCTCATCTTAGTTTACATCAATGTGATTTTTCTGCAACAAAATTCTCCAATGATTTAGTATAGATGGAAATGTTGCAATGTAAGTAGTCCTGTTTATATGAGACACACTAAACTGTAATTTGTTTGGATATGGAGAATCACCTACCGTTTTTTACACTTCGAATGTTACCATTTGCTGGGCATTAATGCATGTGGTATCTATATGATCAAAGAAAATTTACTAAGTTGTCGACTCGTGTGTTAATAATGCGAATTGAGAGGAATGTTGAATGGACAGATGACGATCAGTGCCATTCCCATTAATAATTGTGCTTGGAAGTTTTATTGACATTAGTTCCTTTGTTATTTATTCCAGCTTCTCTATGAGACATGCCTCTGCATCTGGCTCCTGTCTTACTACGAACCAGCAATTGAATACCTCGCTACTTCTAGGGCCCTGCCGCGTCTAGTCGAAGTAGTCAAAGGTTCCACCAAGGAGAAGGTAACATATCGCGATCCTTTGGTATCATATTCCCAGTTTGGACTAATGCATTTTGATCAAATACTTACCTGGTTCCTTAGGATTTCGAATCTATATCTTTCATCAATCATTGTTAACACAAAAGATGAGAACAACTCACTTCTATTAGTTTGTATCTCTTATTCATGGTTTGTCTTGTTTTTTGCGCATTTACTGATTCACTATTTCCATCACTGTCATACCTATAATGGGCTGATCCTCTTCCGAAGCTTGTTTTCTTTAACAGTTTGGGTGAATTTCTCTTATTAGGTTGTCAGGGTTGTTGTCTTAACCTTTAAGAATTTGCTCGGCAAAGGGACATTTGGTGCCGAAATGGTAGACCTAGGGCTACCACAAATTGTTCAGAGTTTGAAGGGTCAGGCATGGAGTGACGAGGTGAAAAAAATAATCACATCCTTAAATTTTATTTTTTTTGGTTTTGTTTGTATTTTTATCTGGTTACTCGAGTTCAATCGAGACGATATTTCTCATATATAATGACGAAACCAACTCCTAATCTATATTATCATCTGGTTGATTCTAGGATCTGTTGGAGGCACTGAATCAACTAGAAGATGGGCTTAAAGATAATATCAAGAAAATGAGTTCGTTCGATAAATACAAGCAAGAAATCCTTCTCGGACATCTTGACTGGTCTCCCATGCACAAAGATCCGATATTTTGGCGTGAAAATATCACAAACTTCGAAGAGAACAATTTCCAGGTACTTCACGATTCCCTTCCTTTTTACCATAATCATCGTCGACTCATGCTAACGTTGTGAAATATGAAACAAATGGTTTCTTAAATTTGTGCGCGGTGTCTAATAAGTGTATTTTTTTCTCGGCTGCAGATCCTGCGTGTCCTAATAACAATCCTCGAGACATCTGGCGATTCTAAATCACTAGCTGTTGCTTGCTACGATCTTTCACAATTCATCCAGTATCATTCATCTGGGAGGCTAATAGTGAATGACCTCAAGGCTAAGGAGCGAGTAATGAAGTTGATGAATCATGATAATTCCGAAGTTACTAAAAACGCTCTTCTCTGTATTCAGAGGCTTTTCCTCGGTGCGAAGTACGCAAGCTTTTTGCAGGTGTAAATCGGTATGTTGTTACTTTTTTATTGAAAGTTTCGAGCATTCGGGTTTCTCCCTGATTATTTCGATGTCAATTTGGAATATTTTGTTTGTTTTAAATGACCATCTTTTGCCCTATTATTTGATTACTTAATAAAGAGTCGAACTCTACTGCACTACTAAAACTTTGTATAACAATGTAGAATGAATTTGTGTTGTTAAAACAATTGAATAAAATTATATTATTATTTTTTTGAATCTAATCAAACCCTAATCTATTGTTTTGATGTGCATAACATTAACATAAATATAATTTTACTAATAATCTTAACACAATGTCAGTATACACTTTTAAAATGAATTAATATGAGAAAAGTCCATATAAGTACTTGGATCACTCCCCTAAGGTTGTGACTTGTGTCATTGCGTGTTTGCTAGCTTTTAATATTAACATTTTAAATCTAATAACTTCAAAACTATTTGATGAGATTGGTAGTAGAAAAGAATGTTTCAAGATCTTTTAAGGGAGATGCAATATAAATGTTATTAGTTGGATTAATATTTGATCAGTCAGTGATATAGGGGTTCGACTCAGTCTAAGAGCAAACCTAATAAATAGGGGTTCGGCTCCCATTTTGTTACATCTTTTCTCCATATGAAGTTTTCTAAAACCACTGGGACGTTCATCTATAAACACAACCACTCATTCATTAAGTTTTCTACATCTTCTCTTTATATTAAGTTTTCTACATCTTTTTCTCTTATTAAGCTTTCTTGTTCTTTTCTCCAATGGGTGATGATTTCAAGTTAATAAATTTGATTATTGATGAGGATATTCATGCTATGGAAGACGATGCTACTTTATTAGAAATGTGTGAAGCAAAGATGAGGGTTCAACAATCGTGTACCCGTTTTGTTGGTTCTATTTGAGCCATCGAACGGTAGATCGTATCAGAAAAAGTGGTCATGAACAACTTATGCATGACTATTTTGATGGGAAACCACTTTTTGACGGTGGTACATGCCGACGACGATTTTGGATGAGGCGTAATTTGTTTCTACATATCCTCAATAAGGTAGTTGTCCATAATCTTAATTTTAAACAAAAAAAAAATGCCTTCGGACGTAAAACGCAACATCAAAAGATAACTGCAGCAATGAGAATGCTTGCTTATGGGACACCATCCGATCCAATAGACGTATACGCTCGAATTAGAGAAAGTACTATAGTCGAATCTTCAAGAGAATTTGTAACAAAAATCGTTAATGGGTTTGGTCCTCAATACTTAAGGTCTCCGAATAAATCTGATATTTGTAAGCTTTCACCACATGGTGAACAACAAGGATTTCCAGGAATGTTATGAAAATAGATTGCATTGTGAGTGAAAAAATTGCCCAACCTCATGGCACGAACACTATACTGGTTGTTGGTTATGGTGCTCCTAGTGTTTAAAGAGGTTTAGAGATTTACCTTAATCGTTAATTCCCACAGACTAATATGATTGCTTTCTCGAAGACGAAGAGCTCTAATTTTAGTTCCTTTACTTGAGACACCCGAACAATTGACTTGATCGTCCGCCTTCAAGTTAGCTAGAACTTCCAACAGTTAGACGAATAACACCTTCTTTAGACTAGATAAATGGTTGGGACCATTCTCTCTTTTTCTCTTTACTTGTTGTAAAGATGGAAATCTCTCTAAGAATTTTCTACACCTATTTTTGTTCTAGTGCGACCCTTATATAGAATTCCTAAAGTCAGAGCCCAATCCTAATTAAGTTCCCTAATTTCCTCGGAAATAGATTTAGGGTTTCACCATAATAGGAAACTCCTATTATGGCTGGCCACCCTATGCCCTAATGGACTAGGTCTGGGCTGCCCTATTAGTGTGGCCTTGGTCGGCCCACTCATGGACTTTATGTGCCCGCCTCTTTTGGTCTGGACTTCGCACTATCTTTGGCTTAGCTTTCGTCTGGCCTTTTGGACATATTTCTGGATCTAATCCGTACTTACATGTCTCATCCCTATAGTTTTATCTTCCAATCAAATTAACACTCTTTGGTGTAACCAGATGTAGGATATGGACGAAGTTAGCCGCGAATCACCCCGTGATTCGACGATCGTAATTGGTTTCTGGCTAAACATTACGATCCCTAAATCGTCCGGACTTGGACCTTCTTCATCAATTGTCCTATCCGACAAATTGCTCGCTTGCCACTTTGGTCGAAGGAGATCTCCTTTACTGGCCATTGTCATAGTTTGTCAATCATACTTGAAGTCGTTGCATCGTCTGATCTATGGATATGGCATGCATTTTTTGGGCAGCCTAGATCATGTGATGACATCAATGTTCTAGAAACGTTCTCCAGTATTCGATGCAGTAATGACATGTAAGAATTTCCCTGTTACTTATGAAGTAAATTGTAATCGATATCGTATCCTACTGATGGGATAAATCCTCAATAGGATTCTTTTGTTAACACCATACAATCTCCATTTATTTTGCAAAAACAATGTTTTGCAAATGTCAAAAGTCGATGAGAAAAGATGTTGAACGAGCCTTTGGCGTATTGCAAGCTCGTTTTGCTATATATCTCAAGACTGACACATTTCTCAAATTTAAAAACACTAGGTAATATCTTGAAGGCATGTATTATAATGCATGAGATGATAATCGCAAATGAAGGATGTGATGTTACACAGATTTTGATGGAAGTCTTCGAACATAACCAGTGCTTCGTGGGGGAATTGTCGAAAAAAGGGTTTGCTCGTCTTGACCGAGTTAGAAGCAAAAAGTTCATGCACAATTAAAGACATAGAGCACTTACTGGTGCTTATCGCTAGGCCGGGTCAGCCAGTCTCAAAATAAAACGGTTAAGGCCGGGTTGCGGGTCGGGCCCAAACAACCAGGGTTGGAACAGTTCTTGGCGGGTCGGGCCCAGGTTGCCTAAACCTATGGCCCAGCTCGGGGCCGGGACTTTACCCCAGTCGAACCTGGGTCTGACTGGGCCAACTTGTTTTCATATTATTTAAAATATGAAATTCAATTAAAATATTACATAATCCTAAAAATAAATTGAAAGGAAATATTACAAATATAAAATTATTTGTAATAGAACTTACCTAAAAGAAAATAGAACTCACTTATTACCAAATACTAAAGTAACGAGTATTTACCTAAAAGAAAATAGAACTTACCTAATACTAAAAGAAAATAGAACTTACCTAATACTAAAAGAAAATTAAAACAAAATAGAATTTACGTAAAAATTTCTTAATATTACTTACCTAAAAGATTTTAGAGGACTAATCTAAAAGATTTTATATTATTTACCAAGATTACTTCTCTAACTTAAAAGGAAAAGATTTTCTAGAACTTACCTAAAAAAGTTTTACGGAACTTACCTAAATTTTTTTATATTCTCCAACTTAAAACGAAAAGATTTTTTTAAACTTCCCTAAATTTATTTTTAGATAAGATTTTCTAAAGCTTTCCAAAAATTTCTTCTCAAATTTAAATTTTTTTTTATATTTTTACGTGAGGTATAAATGCTTAAAGAAATGAAGGAAAAAAAAAAAATAATTTATCGGGCTTTTGCCTAGCCCAGAATAGAGGTCCGGGACCGGGACAGAACCCGGGTTGCCCTGGCCCGCTTTTTGGTACGGGCCAGGTCGTGTTGGGCCTGTACGGAACGGGCCGGTCCCAGGCCCAACCTGTGCCGATCTTTTAAACACCACTAAGAACACTTGGAAAATCTAATTAAGCTCGCAACGACTGAAGAATATCTTATCGTTAATTTGTTTGTTTTTCTTATATTTCAGTTGTATGTGTTTGAGTTTAAGAATATATTTTGATTTTCAATGAAAATACTATTTTGCCCGCTTAAAGTTTCGAATACTAATATATAGGAGAAGAAAAAAAAAACTTTAAATTTTAAAGAAAAATGAAATAATTAAAAAAAAAACAAATGAATAAGTTGCTTGTTTTATTACTTTAAAAAATTATCAAAAAGTTTAAATCGTCGGCGGAGCATCCCAATAGCTATTATTAAGACTAAGAGCCCCTCCGACTTTTGAGACATCCACTCCAAAATAACAGTTCGACCCTCCCCAACTGCTATTATTGAGAGGAAGCTCCTCGGGGAGCCTAAGAGCATCTCCAATGCAACACTCAATCTTAGAAACTCCGATTGCCACTTAGGATTTTTTGAGATTTTGATTAAAAATCCTCTCCAACGCAACACTCTATTTAGATCTCTAAGATGACTTGTTGAGGGTGGAATAGAGATATCTCAAGAGGACACTCTAGAGTGTCCTCTTGAGATATCTCTAATTGTCCAACTCATCAATGTTTGATTTTCAACCAATAGAAATCGAGTCTTCTATATTTTCTAAAATAACTAATATTTATGGCTGCGGCTTTGGGGAATAAACAAAAGTCTCCGGGGAATAGAAACTTATTCAGTCAAGGTTGACTCGGGAAGTATATTTAACTTTTAGTCCAAAAATACGTTCAATTGAAATTTGGCACCTAATCTTCATCTTCTTCTCTCTTCCTTTCTAAATTATCTCTCTAAAGTCTAATAATAACTTGTTCTCTCTCTTTCTCTCTAACAGTTTGATCTTGGTGATGGTAGTCTGAACTCTAACAAAAAGTCATATTAGATTATCAATTCCATCTATTTACACAATCTCTTCTTCCTCATCTATTTAATTTTTTGTCCAAAAATGCATCTCCACATCTAACTTCAACAAGTTCTATTTATCAATCTGTGTAGCAGTTTGATCAAGGTTGATGTTGTCATATATGGTCTAAGAAACAACCAAAATCAGGGCTTCTTGGATTTATAAGATTTGATTGAAGTTGCTGGTATTACATAGATCGAATGATCCTAACTTTGTTCTCTGAGACTGTCTGAAGTCTTCATGCGCTCGTCGAGTTCGTCCATGATTGGTACAGTTCGTGTTGATTGATCTCCTCCCGTTATACATTGGGCGCCGAAGAAGATGGAACTAGTCTGTGATAATTGATTAGGGTTTCATTATGTCATTTTTGTCTCCTAGAAACCCTAATTTCATTATGTTCATCTCCACTATGTTGATTAATTTGCGGGAGAGAGAGGTCGAGAAAGAGAGACAGTAACATTGAAAGAGAAAGCAGGAGGAGAGAGAATGAGATAGAAGAAGAGAGGTGGAGAGATGAAGATTAAGGGGGAAAATTTAATCATATGAATTTTTGGACTAGAAGATAAATATTCCCCTTGAGTCAATCTAAATTGACTTAATTCTTATTCCCTGGAGATTTTTGTTTATTCCCTAAAGCTGCGGGTTTATTTATTTACAAAAATAACTATGCCACATAAGTAAATAAGATAAGTTTAGAGTTTTGTGTTGGAGACAAAAAAAATTAAGAATCTCTATTAACGTTACCTAGGAATGAGAATCTCAATTAAAACTTGACACATAGAATGAATAGAAATTTTTTTTGAATTTTGCATTGGAGATGCTCTAACCCTTAGACTTTGTGGTTGGATCTCCCGAGACTGGAGGTGGGGTTCTCAAAATTCTAGCACCAATATTAGGGGTTGCGCTAACCCATGCGGTGCACAACATGTTAGGCCACCACTATCCTCAAATAGTTGTACTGCCATTGCTCACTTTGGTTATTGTTAAACCAATGTCAAGGAAGAAGTTGGAAGTCAAACAGGTTTTTGACCTAATAAAGAAACATAATGTCAGCATGGTATTCTCATAGGCCACGGTTTCCACGTGATTTCCACAGAAACGTATCACGTGCTACACAAAGACAGAGAGATAGAATATGCTAGTGAAGGTGCGATGTATATAATAGACACGTTTGAATCAATATTGGTAGGTGAGATTCGTGACAAAGGCTGCCTGGATTTACCAACACCAATTCACTCTCACTACATACGTTGACAAAACTCCCCAAATGGGGAAGGTAGGTGGGTACACCTACAATAACGTCTCAAACACTCGTTACCGTATTTCTACGGTTCTACGGGAGTCTGAAGGAAAATTACCGGCGGATGCACATAACCGTACGACTCCCACCCCTAGACAAGGGATTTAGATTCTCATAGATATTCGTAGACGTTTCAAAGTTTAAAAATGTGCGGGGGCATTCAGTTGCAGATATTTCAAAATTTACGAATGTTCGAGGTATTCAATTACATTTATTTCAAAGTTGACGAATCACAAAATTTCAAAGTTCACATATATCAAGGACACTCGCAAGTTCATGGACTTCGGTGTGTTTCGACGTTTATGATAACTTTGGTGGATTTTAGTGTGAAAAAAGTTAAATATGTGGTAGCGTACTCCGTCCGTGACTTCACATTGGTGAAGAGAATAATAAGTAATATGATTTATCTTTCATATGGCCTCCTAGTTTATGTTGGTTTTCCACCTGGTCCCTTTTTTTTTGTTGAAGGGTAATATATTAAGATAAAGAGTCTATTACAACAAACAAAGTAGAAAAACAAAAATACAATAAGTAAAGTAGAAATACAAAATAGCATAGCTGAGGAATTGCATAAGATAATGTCGATTTTTCGAGCATTCTTCATTATGTAGCTTGCAAATCTGGCTGCTCCTCTTGGGAATGATATGCAATTTGATCTTAAGAGTCCTTCTGGTTGGTTGAGAGATGAAACTTCTATCTAACTTCCTGTAACATTGAAGATGGATTAAACATACATCCATAGTTTCAAGAAGAAACGAGGATGTCTGCAAGATGGAACCATTAGATGGTTCCGAGTTATCCCGCCAGTATTCTCCATATAAAGAGACCATATCCACACGAGTTCTACATAGTAGAAACAGGTTAGATACCTGGAAAATGGGATCGCCGACATAGTCCGAGTATAAATACCCAGCTAATCCGACAAATGATCGCAAATGAATTGCGACAAGGGGTGGAAGTGAAAATGTTACGGAACTTTGATAAAAAGTTAAGTCTATAAGATAACCAAATACCAAGGTGATCATCAAATAGTGAGCAGGAAGATTAGAAACAAAAACAACACGGCAAGGGTGGAGATTGATGTTCGAAATATTGTGTCGTCCAGGGTCGAAAGGTAAGTTAATACTAATATTAAATCTCTTATAAGAGCATCGATATGAACTCATGAGCCACAAGGTTAATCGATGGATTCAGTCATCATGTGAGAGACCTTAACCACAAACCCTAGATCCCCTTTTCCACCTGGTCCCTTAGCTATACAAACATGTCAGCTCAAATTTTTAAAGTTTTCACAAATTGGCCATTTTTTTACTGTTAAATTTTTTAATTCTTCTAATAATACCTTTAATTAATTTTTTTTCCTCCCAGTTTTTTTCTTTCTCCCTCTCTCATTGTCATCCTCTTTGTTTATGGGCGTCTATTAATGGAGGTCCAAAGATTACCTGGTTCTTCCCTCGGTTATCAATCAGATCTTATGCAGTTCCGATCTATAACGGTGATACAAAGATTACCTGGTAAATATTTATTCTAAATAAAAATCAATGATTTTTGAAATTGAGTATCTTTACAATTAAACTTGTAATAGCTAGATGATTCTAATGAGAAATCTAGTAGATGAAATGCAATTGTGAAGATGTTTTGATGAATTTCGTTCTTGTAGATTAATCAAACTCTGGTTTAATTTTGGTAGGATAAAAAAGGTTAACAAAATGTGACATTGTAAGAAATGAAGAATGAGAATGATCATCATCAAAAGCAGATGATGAGGAAATAATTAGTTTATAGGGAGATAAAAAGAGGGTAAAAACAAGTCGCAAATGAGAGAAAAGTGAGTAAGTGGATCTTTTCTCACCCTCTCAATCTACAGTTGTAAAACTCTTGTGTTTTTTTTTTTGATGAGAGTAAAACTCTTGTGTTAATTTATACTTGTATCGTTTGGGCTTTAGCCAATTCAAACAATAAGGACATTTTTTGGGGATTTTTAAAAACTAAATAGTCAATGGATGAAAACTTCAAAATCTACCATGTAAGTATTTCATTAATACTAAGGGGATAGGCGGAGAACTAGTCATAAATTAGAGGGTCATATTAGTAACTTTAATTGTATATAGGGAAAGGAATCGTTGGACTCCTAAAGCCAAGTTTTTCTGCTCTCTCATCTCTCTCCAGATCCACTATCTTTCGTGTTTAGTTCTGTGTAAGTAACAGTGAACCCTCGCCGGATCTGGCGAGGGTTCCTCGATCCCTCTTTTTTAATTCTCTCTCCTTCTCATTCTCCCTCTTGCTGTGGGTGGTGACCGATCTAGTAGTGGTGGTGGTAGTGTTTTGGATCTGGTGGTAGTGTTTGGATCGGATGGTGGAGAAATTTGATTTTCATGATTGAATCAAACCACTGTTCTCAATTGAAACAGTTACAGGTTCTCTAATTCTTAAAAGATCATAATCTAATACGTTTCAATTAATTTTAAGGATTGAATCTGGTAGTGGTGGTGTGATTAGTGGTGTTTTGGGATTTCAGATCTTGTGGTGGTATAGAGGAGATGTTGGTGATCGACTCTGGTGGGGGTATATGGTGGTGGTGGTGGCGTGGTGGTGGTGACGGTGGGATATGTGATTCAGTGGTTTGTGGTGGCGGCGGTGGCTTTCCCTACTGGGTGATGGCGGCGGTTTTCCAGTGATGAAAGCGATTTTCCGGTGACGACGGCGGTTTTCCGGTGTCAACGGCGGTGGTTCTTTAAGTATTAGTTTTAGTAAAGTTATTTTGAACTTTAGGGTCTTTTAATCCGTGATCTTTAGGATCCTTTTTATCTTTCTTCTTTTCGTCAGTGTCTAGTCAATTTCTTTCACCTCATGCGGTACTTCACATTCGAAGTTCAAAGAATTTACTTATGTAACTCTCATGTCGCTGAACCGAGAGGAATAATCAATTTATCCATGTAAATCAGTGATTGTATCACTTATGAATGAAATATAGTTTCGCGTGGTTTCAAAAAAGAATTTGTATATAGGGACCCATAAAATATTGGGATGATTCCATTATGACCCCAAAAGATAACCAAAATATGCCCTAGAGATGATCAATTTCTATTTTGGCCTCCTTTTCATTTTTTCCGTCAATCAACTATTGACTTCTCTTTTCCTTTTCTATCCCTCTCTTCAAAACTCTTTCTTTGGTCACGGAAGGGGGAAATTAAAAAGGGCCAAAATAGAAATAGGTCATCATTTGGGGGCATTTTGGTGAGTTTATTATATTTAGGGATCAAAATAGGAATTGGTGACTCGGATAGAATCGGCTTTGGCTTGACTTAGCCGCCATAACTCGGCTCAGTATGTGGCAATTAGTAGGTAGAAAAAAACATGACTTTTCTTGTTTCCAAGAAAACCCATTAAAAGTAATTTAATTACACAAATACCCTTCTCTCCCAACTACCACTTCACCAACCCGGTTGATTGATTTTATAGAGAACCCTATAAAAATCCTTCACATCTTGCATTTCTAAAATTAGGGCTTCCCTTCGCTAAATACATTTCCTCTCTCTGTCCAGAATCATTTTGTGAAGGAAACCCCTAAAAACTTATCACATTTTCTCTCTCTAGAATTTGTGAAAGAGAAGAAGAAAATCTCTACCACCAACAACAATGGCTCTTTCAAGCAGTTCAGCAATCTCTACCAATCTCCTTCAAACATCTCTCATCAATTCATCATCCAAATCTAATCAATCTTGTTCTTTACTTTCTCTCTCTAAAACACCCAGATCTCCAATCAAAACTATATCAGCTGTTCATTCTACTGAACCAGCTAAACCTAACAAATCAACAACAACAACTCCATCTGCTGCATCAACAACAACTACACCAGTAACAACCACCAAATCAAAGTCATGGAGTGTTGATAGTTGGAAATCAAAGAAAGCTTTGCAATTACCTGAATACCCAAACAAAGAAGAGTTAGAATCTGTATTGAAAACTATTGAAGATTTCCCACCAATTGTTTTTGCTGGTGAAGCAAGAAGTTTAGAAGAAAGACTTGGAGAAGCTGCCATGGGAAAAGCTTTTCTTCTTCAAGGAGGTGATTGTGCTGAAAGTTTCAAAGAGTTTAATGCTAATAATATTCGTGATACTTTCAGAATTCTTCTTCAAATGGGTGTTGTTCTTATGTTTGGAGGTCAAATGCCTGTTATTAAGGTTAGATCTCATCTTCTTTTTTCTTTTCTAGGGTTTATTTATTTTACCTTTTTGAAACTTTCTCTCAAAAATTAAATTTTCTTTATTAGTTGTACCCACGTACGAAAATGTTTCAAAAGATTAAAAAAGTTTTGTTTTTTAGGGTTTTCATTTTCTTTTCTTTTGATAGGAGGTGAAATTTAAGCTTTCCTCACCAAAATCAAATCCCTTTCATTTCAACCAAATAGAATTTTTCTTCTGAAAGGGAAATCAAATCCCTTTCATTTCAACAAGGGTACCTCAAATTTACCACAAAATTACCATTAGATTATAATCGATTGATGCTATATTTGTGTATCTCGAGGTGCAATAACCAAGCAGCTGACAGAACGATTGGAATCTTGTGGTAATTTTGTTTTAAGTTTTAGGGTACCAATTAAGTTAATAGTACAAAAAGTTAGTTGAGGATTAATAATAAATATGAGGCTAAATTAATCAACTTTTTTGATAGGTTTACAAGTTGTATTATTATACTATTTGAATTTTATTTTTTGACCTAAGAGGTTACAAGATCATCGATGTGTATAACCGATAAGAAAGGGTTATACTAGTCGACGCGGAAGAATGATAAACTTGAACCCCTCCATTTTGTTTTCTAATAAGATGTTGATATTGATTTGACTCAGAAATATGAATTTTTTTGTGGGTAATTTTTGTTGTTTATTAGGTAGGAAGAATGGCTGGTCAGTTTGCGAAGCCAAGATCAGATAATTTTGAAGAGAAAAATGGAGTGAAACTTCCAAGTTACAGAGGAGATAACATAAATGGTGATACCTTTGATGAGAAATCAAGAACTCCAGATCCACAGAGGATGATCAGAGCTTATTGCCAAGCAGCTGCAACATTGAACCTTCTTAGGGCTTTTGCAACTGGAGGTTATGCTGCTATGCAGAGGGTTACTCAGTGGAATCTTGATTTCACTGAGCACAGTGAACAGGGCGACAGGTATACTCAACTACATCACTTTTAGTTTTGAATTTAGCTTGATTTGGTATATGATTGTACTATTTTATTAGATTTGTAGTTCTGTTGGCCCTTTTTTGGTTAAATTGGCAGAAAGATAAAATATAATGTTTTTTTCGGTTGCATATAGTTGTATTTTGATGAGAATGTAAATTACGGTTATAAACATGAAAACCAGTATGTGCGAAGTAATCTTGGAACCATTTGCAAAATTTCTTCGTTCTGTTTTCGACTTTGTAGGTAGTTTCGATTTTTGTCCCCGAGCTTTGTGTTTTTTCATTATTACATGTACTAAATGTACTACCACGCATCAAACTGTTTCAGATTTGTACTAGACAGTCGGTGGACTATTAAGCAAATTCGTGTGTTGTTTCAGATTATGTCAATCTTTAAAATATGTACATAATAGTTACTAGATATTGTTAAGCTTCAGAAGTTCAGAACTCGGGTTGGTGATAAGCTCAACGTACCAAGTTGGAATCATGATTTATTTACACAGCTAATTTTTTTTTTTGATATTGGATAGGTACCGGGAGCTAGCTCACCGTGTCGATGAGGCCCTTGGCTTCATGTCTGCTGCTGGGCTAACTGTTGATCACCCAATCATGACTACTACTGAATTCTGGACATCACATGAGTGCTTGCTCTTGCCTTATGAGCAGTCTCTGACCAGAGAAGATTCGACTTCTGGGCTTTTCTATGATTGTTCCGCTCACATGCTTTGGGTTGGTGAGCGCACCAGGCAGCTAGATGGTGCCCACATTGAGTTCCTAAAAGGAGTAGCCAATCCTCTGGGAATCAAGGTAAATCTGAATATACTCCTTTTATGGTTTGATAATTTATTACTAATTGATTTTTGAAATAGTAATAATAGGATGATGCTAGACAAATATCACTAAAGTACTGGAATATCTACATGTCTCTGTGAATTGTGTATAATATTATTTCACTTTAGGTTGTTCAAATATCAGGAGTTTGTTTTGCTTTTTTCATAGCAAGTTGTGATTATATATATATATATATATATATATATATATATATATATATATATATATCTTGCTTTCTTCAAATCCTTTCGCTTCTCTTTACAGTAAAGTCAAAGTTTGAGACTGATGGTAGATTTTTTGTTTGTGATGCAGGTTAGTGATAAGATGGACCCAAATGAGTTAGTTAAGCTCATTGAGATCTTGAACCCACAAAACAAGCCTGGTAGGATCACAATTATCACGAGGATGGGAGCTGAAAACATGAGAGTGAAGCTTCCCCATCTAATCAGGGCAGTCCGAAGAGCAGGGCAGATCGTTACTTGGGTCAGTGATCCTATGCATGGAAACACAATCAAGGCGCCCTGTGGTCTCAAAACTCGCCCATTCGATTCAATCAGGGTATAGTCTCTTTCTCCATCACTCTCTAATACGGTCCGCGGTCTTAGAGTGGGGATATTCACTTTACACTGAGGCCTTTTTTGGGATATTATTCCAGGCCAGGTTCCAAATGAGTGGTTAAGTTACTGATAGTATTGTTGCAAGGGGGTTAGTAGGGTCCTTACTTTATTAAATATATCATCTTTCGATTAAAGACTACACATGTCATGTCTTTTCCATAGGAATTTTACTTAATACACCAGACAAAGTAGGTGGGACAGAGACACTTAGGGAGCCAAATTAGAGAAATGTTTTAGGGTGAAACCCAGTGGACAAAACCCCATTCCTTCATTGAAAACTTTGGTTGGATGATCTGCTTTCCTGTCTCTTAGTTAGGTTGATTCTTGAAACCTAATTTTCCAAACTACACCACCATTTTTCTTTGACTCTTTGATGAAACCCAGTCAAGGAATACATCAAGTCTATCTTGCTTACAACTGGCAAAAAATACTTACAATTTCAAACATCTTTTTGGTTGGTATGCACTTGTATTTGTTGGTGAGATTGAGACCCTGAAAACTCTTTTTGACCCTTTTGTTAGCAATGGATAATATCTAATGATATTGAAAATGTTGACAGGCTGAGGTACGTGCCTTCTTCGATGTACACGAACAAGAAGGAAGTCATCCTGGAGGAGTTCATCTAGAGATGACAGGCCAAAACGTTACAGAATGCATCGGAGGATCAAGAACTGTGACATTCGATGATTTGAGCTCTCGCTACCATACCCACTGTGACCCAAGATTGAACGCTTCTCAATCGCTTGAACTTGCTTTCATTATCGCTGAACGACTAAGAAAGAGAAGAATTGGATCACAGCAGACAATGGGATACTTAGGGCTGTAAGACAAAAAGAGGAGCCTTGTTATTTTTACTAGTACGAAAGTTGGTTTATTTATTATTATTATTATTGTTATAAGTCAGTGATGGTGCCCTTGAGATTCTGAATTATGGGTTTTGTGACTAAAAACTATGTATTTAATGTATACTATGGTTTGGATTTTGGAACTATGTTGAAACACGATGAGAAGAATGCAAAATTCTAAGTTTTTTATATCAATCTTAATTTCTTATCATATTCACATGTTCTGATTGAGAACCTGTTTAGGTTGGTACAAAATATATTCGTGTGTGCAAATCTCTTCAAAATTTTAATATGAAGGCGAATATTAGAAAAAGAATTGATGGATCTGATTTTACCCCAAAAATTGTCCCTAAAAGATGCATCTCAGAACTACCAAAAACGGTTCAATAGCATTATCCAATGACAATCTTAAATCCTAAAATGGGTGGCAACTACCCCTAAAACATTAGAATAATGACACTATGCTGGGCATGGAATCTCAACGGGATTCCGACAGGCTCACGTGTCGGGCCAGGATCTAGAGAATTCCGACGGGCTGACTTATCAGGTCAGGATGTAGAGAAATAAAATTTTGCCGGGCTGATGTGTCAGGCCAAGATCTAGAGAAGAGAGTGAAAATTTTTCTCTCTAGGTCCCAGCCCGATGGCAGGGATTCGTGTCGGGCATAGCATCACGTTTGAAAACATTATCCAAGCCATAAAAGAACAGCTTAATGTGGTTAAGATGAAAGAGTTGTCTTTCAACAAAAAAAAAAATGAAAGAGTTGTATTTCCTAGATTTTCTTTTATAAGGCCATTCAGGGGCCGGCCCCTTTATTTTATTGAATTACCCAATCTACCATTCTATTTACGGGCTTGGGCTATAGAACCAATCATGGCCAGGAAGTGAGGCAAAGACGGGGACTGGTGAATAAATACATTGGAAGTTCAAGAAATTATATATTTATCTCATCAAAAAAAAAAAATTATATATTTATCCCTCTGCCGGTTCCACATGACACAGAAAAAATGACATACATGAAATTAACATATTATGAACAAGCATTTAGGTAACATAATAATCCACAACATGCTATGAAAAACATGATATTCCTTAAAGAGAAAAAAACCTAAAAAGGAATAAGATCGTTTTGATCAAGAGAAAAAAAAATTGTGATAATATAATAATATATATCATCAAAAGAGCCTTCCAAAGAATATATATAATATTATAAGTGGACAAATGAATTCTTCAAATGAAAAATATAGTTGATCTTGATTCATATAACATTTATTGTTCTAGAGAAATGATGGAGACCATCAAGATGGGCCTCACAGCCGAACTAGTTAGAGGGCCTCATGGCCGAGCCCATTAGGTTAGAGTCTAGGAGTTTCCATGTTTTAATATTTCCTACTAAGTCTAGGTTTAGAAGTTTCTATGTTTGAGTATCTTTGATATTTAGGAATCCTAATTTGAGTCTATCTAGAAGTTTCTAAGTTCCTATAAAAGGAAGTCAGGTCTGTCCTTGTTATTCAGATCAGAGAATATTATGAATGAAGTTTATTGTTAATCAAGTTTATCGTTTATTATTAATCAAGTTTATCGTTTTATTGCTTTTATCGTTATTTCATCAGTTTTATTTCGTTAGTTTAGTTTAATAACAATGGTGGATTCCATTACTTTTACGCTTCCGCGACAATCTACATCAGCTGGTATTCAGAGCTTTAAGAATCTGGGAACAGATAAATTTTTTTTAAATACTTCTCATCTTGAATGTTGGAATAATCTTCTGCGTTTAGGTTGGGATCTTTTAAGAGATGCACAACAACTCTATGTTGATCGAAAAGATCAAAACAAAATTAATGTCGATTCCAAAATTCCTATGTTTGATTATCAATATCATATAGATTTTTGGATTCAACAGATGGAAGATTGGTTTATAAACCAAGAAGTCCATGACGAAGATAAGGTTTTTGTCATCGAACAACACTTGTCTAAAAGAGTCTATGAAAAATTCAACGAGATGCGATGGAGACTCATTGATCAAGGAAAAAAATTCGTCGACGATTGGACTACATTGAAAAACATCTTTAGATATGTTTTTCTTCCTTTAGATGAAATTTTTTCATATGTGGAGACAAAGATTGAATCCAGTAGACAGTTCTCGAATGTTATTTCGGTCACCGTGTTCGATGGTATTGAAGAAGAAGTTCTTGACAAAAAGAATAAAATTTTCTCAACGACGGAGGAAAAAGAAGAACAAAGTGAATTATCCTCTTTTAGCTTGAAAAGGTCAGTTCATTCTAGTTTAGATTTGATTAAGCCATATTCGAGTTTGGTTTATAAGCAACACGAAGATGAACGTGGGAAGATCGTTCAAGTGAAGAAATTCAAGGTTGATTTTTCAATAAAGTATTATGTGGTGTTTGTGATCTTCTTCATCAAATTAAAAGATGACGGGAGATGTTGCAATTTCTTGGAAGTTTCTTTCCTACATTTATTTTTGCAAGATTCTTTGCAGTATGATATTGAAGCTAGTGATTTCGTCCAAGTGGGTGTCCTTCAACCCCAATGCACTATTCGCTCGAAGTGGGAATTAAGGATTGCATTGTTGAGTCTCACTTGAGGGCAAGTTCGTTCTCGGTCGGGGAGTATGATGGAGACCATCAAGATGGGCCTCACGGCCGAACTAGTTAGAGGGCCTCATGGCCGAGCCCATTAGGTTAGAGTCTAGGAGTTTCCATGTTTTAATATTTCCTACTAAGTCTAGGTTTAGAAGTTTCTATGTTTGAGTATCTTTGATATTTAGGAATCCTAATTTGAGTCTATCTAGAAGTTTCTAAGTTCCTATAAAAGGAAGTCAGGTCTGTCCTTGTTATTCAGATCAGAGAATATTATGAATGAAGTTTATTGTTAATCAAGTTTATCATTTATTATTAATCAAGTTTATCGTTTTATTGCTTTTATCGTTATTTCATCAGTTTTATTTCGTTAGTTTAGTTTAATAACAATGGTGGATTCCATTACTTTTACGCTTCTGCGACAATCTACATCAAGAAAGAAACTACAAATAAAGCTCAATCAGATGATGATGATTATATATTCGATTTCTTTCTCGATTGATCTCTCTCTTACTAGAAATGACATTAATGATGAACTAAAGATACATTCCTACCTCTAGAATATAATTGAAGCGTTGTAAACTTCTAAAAGGGAAAATGGAAGAGCAAAAATTTATTTGCATATACTAGTCCCAATCTGCTCAAAACATGTTATGAACAACTATCATATTTTGTGCTTGTTCGTCACATATTATTTCTATTCACAATGCATTATTATGAGAAACAAAAATTTAGTTTAAGAAGAAGACAATTTTACATAGTGCAATATGATTGTTTATAATACATTCATAATGAATTTACGAGATTCATAAGATTTTGCAATGGAAGGGTATTTTGATTAGGAAAAGTCTATTTTAACTTCTGGGTAATTATTGTATCTTTTCCCAATAATTTTGCCTAAATCATAATGAATTTATGAGATTCAAAGGATTTTGCAGAGGAATAGTATTTTGATGAGGAAAAGTCGTTTTTGACCTCTAGGCTAATGGTATGTTTTATCTAACAAAATTTGGACTAATTAGCTATTTTTAGTAGAGTCGGGACTTATTAACTTAAAATAAATTTTAAGATCATTTTTCCTTCTATTTATTGTGATCAACCATACAATTTAGGACGCACAGTCGTATTATAGACAAACGTTAAGACGCAAGAACATAACGATTATGGTTAGAAACCATATGGATCTCTTCATGGAGCAGCTCCTAGTTCGCCTAAACTTGAATAAAACTCGCCATGAATGCAAGACGGATGGTTGCATTTGTTTTTATAGTGTACTAGGTTTTGATTTATAAGACACTGATATCAAAAGCGGAATCACAAGGCCCGCATTTCGCCATAGGCCTTAGATGCTTCCTGTAAACTAGTAGGAATATCCAAGAATATGTACCTAAAGGGAAAGATGCAACTATTTATGAAACTTCTCTAGATCAATAAATAAAATAGGAGGAAAAAAGCCCGGTAGATATGAATTTTACGAGAGGTATTATGATTCTGTAAAGACCGACTCTAGTTGCGGTCTCATTACATTCACATACATAGTTGCAGCGACAAATTGACCAAAAAACTACTCTAGATTCTAAAATACATAACACACATAAATATATACATGAACACGAAAAGATAGATGATGTTCCCTTGCTTGTTCACGTGGAAAAGACCCACACCCATATTTACTTTTCTTTGTCTAAGAGAAACTTGAGCAACACCGTAAAAACAGCATCGCTTGATGTATACCGGATAGTTTTTCAGTCTTACTCTGATTGACTAGCATTCGATACTCAGTCTTGGTTCATCCGCCCTTCAGAAAGGTATCAAAATGGAAATCAAGGGAAAACTAGTCTTGGGATATATGATTTTGTGACAGAAGTGCCTACTACTAGCCCAAGAGACAATAAAGCTCCAAAAATGGCATGCAACCTCACACAATAATATTTCGCCATGAATATCTTCGTCTTATCCTGTAAGAAATTCACATAAGCATAAATTAAAACTGACAGGGTTAATGCACAAGAACATTGAGAAGGACAAGAAACTCACAGCATAATTGTTTTCCACATAGTTGACAACCAATTTTGCTATTGGCAGGGTTAATGCACAAAAAGCCTGCAATGTTCGGAGAGTGAAATATATAATATCGAAAAATAGATGAACATAATGCAAGTGTAGCAGTCATTGTGGTCTTTCTAACATGGATGCTCCTTTCAACCTTTTTTTGTAGTGTCTGAAGTGATAAGATACTCGCGATTCAGCTACTCAGAGATATGTCTATGGGTATACCATGAGATTTTTCATATATATTTTAATAATGGATGGTCCCAAAGTCGGAAAATATATGAACGTGAAAAATGTTTCCTTTTGAGGTTATTTTTAGTTCTTGTTTCCACAACTAAGACCCATACTAGTGTCCAGTTACATAGGTTCTACGAAATAAAGCATATAAATTCATCAAATACTTACTACGCATGTAAAAGGAAGAAGTTTGCTTAGACCAAAAGCAAACAAAAGAGAATATAATGTCACAATTGCAACTTTGACGACCTGTGAACCAGCTTTTGTGCCGATTCTTACCTGCGATTGTCATATACATTATAATAGAAGATGTATTTGCTATTCATAGTTTGAAGAATTTTGAGATTGATGATTGAATCTGTACCAGAGGAGACATTTTCCCAACAGCTAAGTCCTCGTCCACCTAATTTTTTCTTAACTTGTTAAAGTTAGTCCATATATAAGAACTGATATAAATACTAGGATGAACAGAAAATTACCTGGTGGAAATGACTACAAAAGAGAATCAAGGTAGTTGTGAATCCAACAAGAACTGATGCAGATAAAATCGTACTTGTTATTGGTAGATGGTGAATCACACTGGAAAAATACATGCAAGTTCTTGAAATTTCAGGTCATGCTAATCGACACCTACTCTAGAAATAGAAGTAATCAAATGAAAGAGAACAACCTTCTATTGCTATGCATTAAATAGTAAGCAGTAGTAGAAAACGGGCCAAATGCTGCAAAGCAAAGCGGCTCTCCCAATCCGCGATAGCTCAATCTAAATGGTGGGCACTGCGACAATACTAACAAGGAATGGATAAGTAAATATGCAAAGTACAGAAGTTGTAGGGGTCGAGAATTATGTGGAAAAAAGCATTCAGAAAAATTGAAACCAGAAGACAATTGGTACCTGATAAATGTAACCCAAGAAAATAGCACAAGTTAATAAAAGTATGGAACGAATATCTCCTGCTTCAGAACACACATGAGCAAGCCCCATGAATCCAAGGGCAAGAAAGGTGTAGGCGGCAATAAGGGTCCCTGTACGACTTCCCGATCGCATAAAACATATTAAGGTTACTACAAGATAATAATCTACTTACAGATATAAACCCATACGTGGATTACGAAAAGTGGGTAAGAGAGAGTGAGTGGGAGTTGTACCTTTTGAGAAGGTTAACCACCGATTCTTTCTTGTTCTTATCTGCCCCAGTATCGAAATCGTAAACATCATTGCTGCCAATGAATCAATAAGTTTCTTTGAACAGTTGGGTAAATATAAGATGATTTTTTTAACTCAAAATGTAATCAAACTGTCCATAAAGAAGCATACGAAGTTGGCTAGTTCATGATCATGCAACGAGGATAGGGTTTCTCACGTTGACTATGTTTCAATACTAAAAACGAACCTTAAATTTAGCCAAGTAATAATAAGAACTGAAGAAGATAAGAGCAGAAAAAATCGCCTCGCAGAAAAAAGCCCTGCTTGCAAATACGAAGTTGCACTACCTACCTGTTCATATACATTTAATCGATTAACAACACCGAAAAAAGGTCTTCCTCCTCCAAAATGAATTGTAAAACTAAGATCGAAAAGGATAACTGATACGAATCTATAGGCCTATTAGCTTGTGTCAAAATTCAGTCAATGTTAAGTTTGTGGTCATCAACTCAAAACCAATTGGCAATGAGTGCAGAGACTCTAGACATTATATTCTTGGTTGTTGGAGTGCCCATTCCCGATGTAGGACTATTCTCACGAGCACTAATTGGAATCATTTATCATAATTATATATGTAGGCACAAATCCCCATTTTTACAAAAGAATGACTACATCAACCAATAGAAAGGGGGAAGAGAGTTTACAGCGAGAGGAACCAAAGCAACAGAGTAGATAGGCAATTTGATTGCTCTCCATATCAATGTAGACCTTGAAATCTCTTCCTTTTCTTCATCGTGGTTAGTACTAGTACTACCTCCTGATACGTTCAGAGAGGAGGATATTTGACGACGGTTCGATCTTGGAGGGTTAGATTTGAAGGAAATTTTTTGATGAATAGATTGAGGTGATTTTAATGGAGTTCTGACGGTGCTTCTGAGATGAAGTGGTACTGGTAGTTGTAGAGGAGGCTTCAGTAAGGGATCGACGGTGAATGTATGAGAAGAGATCGACGGAATGGTGAGAATTGAAACACAAACCATTCTCTCTCTCTCTCTCTAGTCTCTTCTTGTATTAGCGACCGACTGTGAGCACGAACAGTATGGATAAATCAATGGCTGGAAAGTATCTCTCATTTGATAAGGGTACACTTGGCATCTATATTTGAAAATGGCTAGGTAATGTTTGAATTTGGGAAGCCCAACCCCTCAACTTGGTGTTCTAACCAGGGAGAGCCTCTCACTCCGCGCTCCCATTTGGGAACGCGCGAGGCCACAATGTTATAGTCGTTGGAGCCCACATACATCACACGTTTAAGTTAGAGTAGAGAACTACTCGGTTTTTTAGGAGAGAGAGTCTCGCCTGACGTCATCAGAGCGATCATCTCCCCCTCCTTTTTCCCACACCAAAACACTAAACCGCTCTCATCACCTGCAAATCCTCCAACCTACTTTCATCAACAAATCACACATGCAACCACAAAAATCAACTTTCAATCACCCAATATCTCTATTAACCCAAGAAATTAAAAGATCAACCAACCAAAGCCACTCATAGACGCTTGATTTTTATTAAAAGATAACCACAGATCTGCGCTCCACAACCATCGCATCCCTACACAACCTTCGACAATCGATCTCAATCTCTCGGAATCACCAAGATTATACACATAGTTCATCATAACCTAGACTCACCAGGTATTACTCCCTTCCATCAGCACAACCCTATTACTAGAGCCTTCTTTCTTGAAGCAGAAGATACCTAGGAGAGGATTAAAAGAAACTCCAATCGGCAACAACCGAAGCTACCACCGTCAAACAACCAAAATCATCAACTGATAACAGTGGTAGTTATCACGAGAAGGAAACCCTTAATAAGTCGAACACATCTATCAGGGAAGTAAACTTTAAACCTACGCCTAATCTTACAATATCACTTGAAGCTTATGTTTGATGCTTTGGTCCTGGCTCAGTTAAGCTGATAGAATAGTGTCCTTGGTAGTTGTTAATTTTGTTTAACTGTTATAGTTGTTATCTACTATATCTCTCTGTTTATCTTTAATAGGGTATGTTTATAACTTTTGTGACTGGGTTGTTGGGCTTTAGGTCCATTATTCCTTGTTAGGTGCCTAGGGATGTCTTAACTTATCTCCCTACATGTATAATAGCACCCCCACCACTGAAAGCCCATCCATCTTAAGTTGGAATTTGAGGGGAGCCTCCTCGTTCCTCACCAAAAAACATATACTCAAACTTATTACTAAGAACCAACCTGATATTGTCTTCCTTTTGGAGACAAAAAACAAATCCAATATCATGAACAAAAACATTCCCATCCGTAAAACATACGCTAGGCACTTTGTTGACCCGATTAACAAAGTTGGGGGACTAGCCCTGTACTGGAAACATCATCTGAATATCAACATCAAGTACACTGACAATAATATCATTCATGCGGAGATCAACATTGCTCATTCGACCAATCCCATCATAATCACTGGCTTCTATGGCTCCCCTTACCATAAAAACAAAATTAAACCTTGGAAAACCCTTAACCAGCTCAACCCGGATAATGACAACCCATGGATAGTGATAGGGGATATGAACTGTATTCTGGACCCCCTTGAGAAAAGTGGGGGCTTTAGTGTTTCCAATTCCCACATGCCTAAAATTCTAGACATTATCATCAACCTTGGTTTACTGGATTTGGGTT
This sequence comes from Eschscholzia californica, assembly GCF_041429995.1. Classification (NCBI taxonomy): domain Eukaryota; kingdom Viridiplantae; phylum Streptophyta; class Magnoliopsida; order Ranunculales; family Papaveraceae; genus Eschscholzia; species Eschscholzia californica. The sequence goes on from NW_028238198.1 coordinate 45,102,432, forward strand.
ATCAAGGTAAGCCGTATACTTGGAGTAACAAGCAGTTCGGAGAGCACCTCATTCAAGAAAGACTAGACATGGCGATTGCTAATCTCCAGTGGCTTCAACAATTTCAATCCTTAGGAGTTACCCATCTAGAAGTTGTGGGGTCAGATCATCTGCCTATTCTTCTAGATAACAGAGACCTCAACCAGCTTAGCCCTAAACCTTTTAAGTTCATTCACACTTGGATGACCCACCCAGACTGCCACAGTTTTATTGCTAAAAATTGGACTAACATCAAGAAAACCCTGAACTCTAACAATATCCAACAAAATCTCAAGAAGCTTAGCAAAAAGCTCACAACCTGGAACAAAAAGGTTATCGGTAACATTGAGAATAATATCAACCAGATCATTAAGAAACTCCAGAATAGTGCCACCAAAGAGGAGCACATCCGCCTAAATCTCAAGCTTGAAGATCTTTACACCCAACAAGAAAGCTGTTGGGATTTACACCCTTCTACTAATGTTTATAGCGGATAAAGACATTATATGTCTAACATTAGTATCCCCAGGATCACATGCATAAACCAATAATGCTAAGTAAATAAAACTAGTTCGATGAATACCTTAATCGCTAGTATTTCCCTCGAACCTTTCCAATCGCTTTTGAGAAGACCAAGAGCTTCAAACGTAGATCCTCTACTTGGGACACGAGCAATCAACTTGATCTCCCACCTTGTTGTTAACTAGCACACCAATGGTGGTTGGATGAAGAACTCCTTCTTCTTTGACTAGATAGATAGTTGGGAATTAGCTCACTTTCTCCTCTCTACTTGATATGGTAGAGTAAGAAAGCTTAGAGACAAATTCCACACCTTATTCTCTGCCCTAAGAGTCTTTATTTAGAATCCTAATAAGAATCCACCTCCAATTAGGTTTCCAAAACGATCCTTTAGAATAAGATTTAAGGAAATTGTCGAAAATAGCAACTAGTTGATATTTTCTCAATTACTTGAGGAGGTGACGTCCAAACCCAGCCAAAATTGGCAGATTTTATGTTCATAACATAAGGAAAGGTCCCTCCAAAAATCAGCCCAATCCTAGCCCTAAATGTGTCCGAATCGGTTTAGGCCCAAAACCCCGTTTTTGGGCTTTTTGTACTATATTTGCCTAATTTCTCTTTAGGCCTATGAGATATGTTTATGGGACACTCCCATAATTATATCTCACTCCCACTAGTCATATCCTAGATCAAATTGACACTCTTATGTGTAGCCCGTTGTAGGATCCGGTCGAAGTTAGCCGACGATCGTGGTTGGTTTCTAGCTTAAACTCCACGACCCCTAAATCAACCGGACTTGATGATCATCTTCATCAATTGTCCTAGCCGACAAATTGCTCGCATTGCAATCTTGGTAGAAGGACATCACCTTCAGACTCCCACTTGGACTTAGAACAAATGCAATGCTCGATTCCCGTGTCAATTTGTATCCTATCTAATACGTCACGTCATTCAGACTTTCTTGATCTCCGAGTACAACTGTAAAGACAAACTATTAACGTTAATCCGTTTGAGCGCGGCCACGCATTTTTCAGTTGCTACTCATCAAGTGGCCTTGAGACACTTTGTACCTAATGTGATCAGGATGACACAATCCACTCTTGCACTCCCACTTAACTTCATGTCTATCATGTCCTTCCCAGTATACGCCTTTATAACCTCCTTTTACTGCGCGGCGTTTAACGGAACCAAAGTCGGGCATTCCTTACATAAGATGAGTGGAGCACTCATGTTTTGAGGAATCTCTCCAATCTTATCTTTATGAGAAGTATTGACGTTCACCACGAATGATGTACTTCTCATTTGAGGGTTATCCAATGTATAAACCTTTTACACATCCACGTAGTCGACTCGAATACTCTTATTCAATAGCCCATGAAACTGCGCTGTATGGTCGATCTCACGTGCTAGTCTTCCTTGGTCGTTGTTGTCCATGTAACGACCTGGACCAGGGAGATGATAATAAATATTCCAAGTTCACTTAATAGGGTTTCATTCATCAGATCACGGATTTGACAAACCTATTCGGAATGTATTATTATCTTTGGACTGTCGTTTAAATACTAAACTAAATTTAGACGACTCTGAAATAATCAACTTATTTCCGATAACGAGAGTTTGTAAATTTGAGTCTCTTTCGTAAAATTCCTTTTACCCACTTAATTTTTCTTGTCAAGGTTTAAAATTATACCTTATGCCTTAGACTCGTGTATGACTCTCATACTTTGTCTTAGGTGACAGTATAGTTTTGACTACGGATGTGGTTCGTTTAAACTTTGCTAATTATCAATTAATTTGAAGATTGCTTTCTTCAACCTTGATAATTTCTAGTAAATTTAAGGCTTTTAATTCTTTATGTAGTATTTGCAACAGTTCTCGGCTTAAACACTTTTAGCCTACTTTCCTTCCATGTCTGGAAGTTTGCTACGATGACATGCTCAACTTTTGTACTACTTCATCCTTTAGCCTTCTAGGATGTTTCTAAGTAGTGTTTCGGTTTTCAGTCCGAATTTGGATATTTAAATGCTAATCATGTCCAATATGATTGACATAAATGTCACTCTCACGCTTGCTTGCTTCCTTGGTGTCTTTTAGATTTCGAGTCTTGCAACGCTCTCTGTCATGAGTTTTTGGGTCGAAATTCTTTTAGACTTTTCCGAGTCTCAGATTTTCGATTTTAGATCTCAAGCGTCTCAACATACTGAGTCTTTCTAATCCTATCATCTATTTGATCTACTCGAATAGATCTTTAGATGCCCAAAATGGCATTTTATCCTTGCGTGTGGTCCTTTTATTGAGTCAGTTCGTTACTGTTATGCAGCATCTTATGTAGCACTCAATCTTTTGTATGTACTCTGCATACGGACCTGGAAAGTTTTGTCGCTCCCACTTACCTTCTTGAAATTTCGTGATTCAAGAATTTCTTCATTCCTCAGGAATCAAAACTATTTTGATTACCTTTATGAATCGAAGATTCCGACTCTTGCGTGCTATAATCCGTCGATGGATTCTTGAAGCATGCGTATGGACATAACTAGACTGGAAGAATTTGATTCCTCTTGTCTAGTTTTGGGAAACTCGAATGTTTCCATCCTTCTCAGTTTTCTATTCTTGATAACTAATTTAGGTCTTCCGTTTACTTAAATTATCAAGCTACATGTCTTGATGACATGTGGATTCCATGATGATTTTGGCTTCTAGCCAAAATCTAGAGTCAGTTTTCCGTCTCTGCGCAGGTCTTTAGAGATAACCTTTATCTTCTGAATCTTTGAGATTTTACTCTTGACCTTTAGGGCTTTTGAACAACAATTTGGAGTATTCTCATTCGCTTGAGAGTTCTCCTGCGAAGGTCATTCGCTTTTGTGCGGTGGGTTTTTAAGATCATATCTTTACCTTTTCCTTTTCTGAGGAACCGCGATTTACTGTCTTTCAACAGTTTTGTTGCTCTTGGTCGAACTTAATCGGCCTGTACAATTGTCATGATTGTTCTTCATGACTCTTCATGATTTTTCTCATTATCGAATTAATTCGACTTGTACTTTTCTCCCACTTATTCTTGTAATAATTAATACTTTTCTCCCAGAAGACTAGGTATGTTAATTACTATAGGAATACTATCATGAGCAACAAAAAATTTGTTCTCTTGATTGTTTGTGAAAAAAACCCAAATTTCTTCTAAAGAAATTGCGTCAGTCTTTTAGCTAATTTTTGTGTCCTTGTAAAACACTTCTACAGAGGCTTAGCTTTTAGACGGATTTTGGTAAATGTGTGGGAAGCTATGTCTAGATTTAGTGGATTTTGGAGGATAGAGTTTGACTCGTGTTCTTCATCTTTATCCTTTTGGAAACTCCAAATGTGGATAGGTTAGAAGTACACCGACGATCAATCTCTGTTTCTGACTCAAGACTTTCTTTCTTGTCAGTTGATTCATGTTTAGAATCTTTTGGTATGGTTTGTTTAATTTAGCACTTAATAACATCTCAATATAGAAATAAACTTCTTTATTGATTCTCCATAATACTTAGTACAGAGTTGATGTTAAAAACTAGAAAAACACTTAATCTAGATTAGTGCCTAAAGTAGACTTTGACCCCTTTCAGCATCCTTAGCAGTCTAGGCTTCTGCTCCCTCTTGGATCTTGTCTTCTTTAGCCAAATACTCAGTTCCCAGCTGCTCCTGTACATTCACAATGATAGGGCATTTTAGGTATCACATACCAAAGATTGGGAATTATACGGTATTTGATAAATTAACTGTTTATACCTGAAGTGGAAACCACTGTTCCATTCTTCTTGTCCTTCAAGAACTTAGGGCAGTTTCTTTTCCAATGGCCATTGCCATCACAGTAGAAATATTTGGTGTCAGAAGGAGGACCTTTGTCTTTAGGTTTGGCAACCCGTTTTCCTTTTCCTTTTGACGTGGTTTTCTTCTTCTGTTTCCCACCTTTCTTGAACCCTTTGTCCTTTTGTACCATAAGAATATCCTTCTTATGCTCCACTATTGCTACGTCCTTTTCGGCTGTTAGAAGCATGGCATGAAGTTCCTCCAATGTCTTGTCCCATCTATTCATGTTGTAGTTCATCTTAAACTGATTGAAACCACTATGGAGGGAGTGAAGGATAGTGTCGATAGCCGTTTGTTGGCTATAAGGATAACCTAGTTTAGCCAGCTTGCCGATGAGCCTGATCATCTGACGAACATGAGGCCCAACTGGTTTTCCTTTCTCAAGGCACATGTCCATAATTGCTTTTGAGGTTTCAAACCTCTCCAATCTCGACTGTTTCTGGAACATTTCCCGAAGTTGTCGAATCATGGAGCAAGCATCCATGTCTATGAACTGCTCTTGAAGAGTTGGTTCCATGGTTGCTAACATCAAGCACGTTACTGGCTATGCCCTTCTCCGGACACTCTTTTCATGCTCCTTTTCTTCAGGAGTCGAAGTAGCATCTAATATTGGTATTGGAGTTTCTAGTACATTTTGCTTGCCTTCAATCCTGAGAACTATTCCCAAGTTCCTCTTCCAGTCGAGGAAGTTGTGCTCATTCAGCTTCTCTTTTTCGAGAAGTGAGCGGAAGTTGAATTTTTCTTTCGTCATCTTAATTCTACATAAAGAAATGGCAAAGTGTTAAAACTTGTTATCGTTTTTTAAAAACATTAGTTTTCCCACATTATTCAATATAAAATCGTCCCTAATTGAATAAGTGATTCCAAGACCCCAGTTCTTCGGAGTAAAGCGGACTAGGGCCCTACCCTTTAACTCTGTCGTTCCGGGTGAGTGAACTACTTCACTGATCATACCTTATGACTCTTGGTTGGTAGATTTCATTGATGAATGACTAATCTATCCTTTTGCCTCGAGGATCATAAACTCTTTTGCTGATCTCGTTGAGTAGAACCATTTAGACATGTAGGCCTCTTCTATAGGCCTACCCAGCTTGTCCCAAGGTAGAGGAGGTACTCTACGAAGGCCGACCCACCTTCCTCGAACAAGGGCGCAACGAGTGTCTTAGTTTGGATAGGTACTTTACTCAAAATTACTTTTATGCTAGTCTGGCGTTTGGTATAGTGGACTATTTAGCCTAACTAACATCCACGACATAAAGCGTAAATAAGTAAGTAAATGCGCGCAAGAAAGTAAATCAAGCAGACATGGATCCTAGTATGGCCCCTAACCTAGAAGATCTAATCTTCTTTGGTTTTTGTCTTGTTTCGCCTTTTGGTTCGTCTTAGATCGCCATATTTGAACCTCCATTGATTTCTCCCACTCGCCTTTGGATTCCTTCCTCGAGCTTCTTCAATGGACTAATTGACCCTAAACTCTAATTACAAGACTCTAACGATTCGCAGATCATATAAACTTGAAATTAAAATTAATTACAAATTATGCACCCATCCGTGCTTAAAACAAGAGTAAAGAAACAAATCTATGGTCATACTAGTTTCCCGCATTCACATCACATGCATTCATATAATATATCACGGCTAAGAATTATATATGCATGATAATCCGGGAGATACTTTTGTCGACATCACATGTCACATTACGGACCTTAAGTCTAAATTCGAAAAATTCGACTAGTGGTGCGTTCCGGTTTTATCTTTTATGATTTCTAAAATCAATTTTAAGAAAAACTCCGATTGGGTTTTAGAAAGCCCGGGTCAATTTCGGAAAAACTTTGGTTTGATTCTTAATGATTTCATAAATCAATTTTATGAGAAACCTGTTTCGGCCTTTTGGATGACCCGGTTCAATTTTGGAATTATTTGGTTGGAATTGGAAGAAAATTTGGCAAAAACTCCCACTCGAATGATGGTCCCTTTTCATGGTCCGAAAAGCCTTGAAAAAACCCGGGACAAGTCCAAGACAAGTCCCGACCCAAGCCCACAAAAGGGCCCGGACCATGGCACGGCCCATAGGACCGACATGTCCTGGCCGAGGCCTTTAAGGCGTGGTCTCGTCTTAGCCGGAGCCAGGACGCTAGTCCATGCTCTAAACGCGTCCCAGACGCGTCTGGTGCTGGACCGGACCAGTGTGTGGTGTCTCAGACCTAGTCCGAGACACCCAGGACCTCCCAGACGCGTCTCCAAGACGCGTCCAGGAAGCTCATGTGGCCAGTGCTGGATGCGTCTCCTGGACGCATCCAGAAGCTCCTGTCGCAGCTGCTGGTCGCGTCTCCAAGACGCGTCCAGAAGCTTTCTGGTTGCAGCTGTTGGACGCTTCTCCAAGACGCTCTGGACGCGTCTCCTAGGTTTCCAATTTTTTTTCTTATGCAAATCTTTATTTGCTTATTTCCCAATTTTAAAACCTCTTTCTAAAATTTTGAAATCCTTTTAGAATCCTTCTAAAATTTTCAAAACTTTTAGAAACTTTTAAAATTTCGAACTTTTTAGAAAATTCTAAAGTTTCCAAAACTTTTAGAACACTTCTAAAATTTTCAAATCCTTTTAGAACATTTCTAAAATTTCCAAATTGTGTTTTAAAGTTTCCTAAAACTCAAAAACATCTCTTAATCAAACCAATTTTGGATCAAAAATCTAGGTTTTTGAAACTCTTTTCAAGAAAAATTTTGAAATCAATTTGATAAATTCTTGAATCCTATTCAAAATCAATCAAAATTTTGTGTTTAAAACACTTTTAAAACCAAAATTAATCAAATTGAATCTTTTGAAACACTTTCAATCATCAATCTTTGATTCTCAATTTGAAAACCATTGAATCCCCATTCAAAACATTCAAATTAGATGTCTAAAACACTTTTAAACAAAACTATCAATCTAATCAAGCATGGATTAGTTCGATTCTTAGCAAAAATTAGCTATTTGCAAGAGGCTCTGAAGCCACTGTTGGGATTTACACCCTTCTACTAATGTTTATAGCGGATAAAGACATCATATGTCTAACATTAGTATCCCCAAGATCACATGCATAAACCAATAATGCTAAGTAAATAAAACTAGTTCGATGATTACCTTAATCGCTAGTTTTTCCCTCGAACCTTTCCAATCGCTTTTGAGAAGACCAAGAGCTCCAAACGTAGATCCTCTACTTGGAACACGAGCAGTTAACTTGATCTCCCAACTTGTTGTTAGCTAGCACACCAATGGTGGTTGGATGAAGAACTCCTTCTTCTTTAACTAGATAGATAGTTGGGAATTAACTCACTTTCTCCTCTCTACTTGATGTGGTAGAATAAGAAAGCTTAGAGAGAAATTCCACACCTTATTCTCTGCCTTAAGAGTCTTTATATAGAACCCTAATAAGAATCCACCTCCAATTATGTTTCCTAAAAGACCCTTTAGAATAAGATTTAAGGAAATTGTCGAAAATAGCAACTAGTTGATATTTTCTCAATTCCTTAAGGAGGTGACGTCGAAACCCAGCCAAAATTGGCAGATTTTATTTTCATAACATAAGGAAACGTCCCTCCAAAAATCAGCCCAATCTGAGCCCTAAAAGTGCCCGAATCGGTTTAGCTAGCACACCTCCTCAATAGCAACTAGTTGATATTCCTCTTCATATGATACATTTGGCTGGAGCTCCAAATCATGATAATCTATCACTAAATGTTGATCTCCATCTCTCACATGTTTTCGAAGCATCGAAATGTGAAAGACATCGTGGACCCCTGTGAAGCTTGCAGGCAAGTCAAGACGATAGGCTACTTTTCCCACCTTCTCAACTATTCTGAAAGGTCCAATATACCTGGGAGCCAACTTTCCTTTCTTACGGAATCGTAAAACACCTTTCATAGGTGATACCTTCAACAAGACCTCATCTCCAACGATAAACTCCAAATCCTTGCGTCGCTTGTCAGCATAACTCTTCTGACGGCTTTGAGCTGCTTGGAGCTTACTCTGAATCAAAGTAATTTTCTCAGAAGTATCGCGAATCACCTCTGGTCCTTCTAGTTTAGCGTCACCCGCCTCTGTCCAACACAATGGTGACCGACAAGGTCTCCCGTATAATGCCTCGAAAGGTGCCATGCCAATACTAGATTGGTAACTATTATCATATGCGAATTCTCCAAAGGCAAATGATCTTGCCAACTCCCTCCAAGATCTAGTATTGAGCATCTCAACATATCTTCAAGTACTCTGTTAACTCGCTCTTTCTGCCCATCAGTCTGAGGATGAAAAGGTGTACTGAAATGAAAAGATGTCCCCATAGAAGTTTGGAAACTCTTCCAAAACCGTGAAGTAAAGGACGAATCTCTATCTGAAACAATAGACACCGGAATTCCGTGTAACCTGACAATCTCCTTAATGTAAAACTGTGTCAGTCGGTCCCCACTATCTGTCGTCTTCACTGGTAGGAAGTGAGCCGACTTCGTCAACCTGTCAACTATCACCCAAATAGCGTCAAAGCCTCTATTAGATCGCGGTAAACCCGTGATGAAGTCCATCGATATATTCTCCCATTTCCACTCCGGAATGGGCAACGGTTCCAAGAGTCCGGATGGATGTCGATTTTCCGCTTTCACCATCTGACACACATTACACTTCCTCACATACTCTGCAACATCTTTCTTCATCCCTGACCACCAGTACTGCCTCTTCAAGTCTTTGTACATCATGTTACCCCCGGGGTGAACTGTGTACTTACTTCGGTGTGCTTCATCTAATATATCCCGTCTAAGACCGGATCTGGCGGTACATATAATCTCCCTCGGAATCTCAATCCGCCGTCCTGCCCGGTACTGAACTCAGTCTCAGTCTCTGGCATTAACGAAACCTGTTTCTGACACCAATCATCATCAATTTGGGCATCCACAATACAATTCAGCAAAGACTGTCTAACATCCATACTACCCAGAAATAACGAGTCAACTCTTGACCCAACCACGTCAATGTCGTATGTTGCTACATCCTCCAACATCTTCCACTGGTTCATCATCAATGTTGCCACGATACCCCTCGGTTGTCGGCTTAGTGCATCGGATACCACATTTGCCTTACACGGGTGGTATTGCAACGTGAAGTTATAATCCTTCATCAACTCCAACCACCTGCGCTGACGCATGTTCAACTCCTTTTGTGAGAAGAGATACTTGAGGCTCTTATGATCGGTAAAGAGATCGAACTTCTTACCATACAGATAGTTCCTCCAAATCTTCAAGGCAAACACTATAGCAGCAGCCAATTCTAAGTCATGAGTTGGATAATTTTGCTCATGTGGCCTCAACTGCCTAGAAGCATAAGCAACCACTTTATCTTTTTGCATCAATACACAACCTAAACCCTGAATAGAAGCATCAGTATAAATCACAAATCTGGTGCCACTCTCTGGAATGATCAACACCGGTGTCGTAGTCAACTTCGTCTTAAGTTCTTTGAAAGCCTTATCACACTTTGTATCCCATGAGAATGTCATTCCCTTCTTTGTAAGATTCGTCAAAGGTCCTGCAATACTTGAGAACCCTTTGATGAACCGTCGATAATACCCAGCCAATCCTAGAAAACTGCGAATCTCAGTAACCGAGGTAGGCTGCTTCCAATTAAGCACAGATTCAACCTTAGAAGGGTCAACCAATACTCCGTCCTTAGAAATAACATGGCGTAGGAATTTTACTTCCTCTTGCCAAAAATCACATTTCTCGAACTTTGCATATAACTGATGTTCCATCAGTCTCTCTAACACCAATCTCAAGTGATCTTCATGATCCTCTTTAGTCTTGGAGTAGATAAGAATGTCATCAATAAAGACAATGACAAACTTATCCAAGAAGTCCCTGAACACCCGATTCATGAGGTCCATAACATTGCAGGAGCGTTAGTCAAACCGAAAGACATAACAAGAAACTCATATGACCCATAACGCGTCACAAATGCCGTCTTAGGAATGTTCTCCTCTCGGACTCGTAACTGATGGTACCCTGACCTCAAGTCAATCTTAGAAAACCACTTGGTCCCTCTCAGTTGATTGAACAGATCATCAATCCTTGGTAACAAATATTTATTCTTCACAGTAACCTTGTTGAGCTCTCTATAATCGATACACAACCGCATCGTTCCATCTTTCTTTTTAACAAAAATAACAGGTGCACCCCAGGGAGAACTACTCTGACGTATGAACCCCTGGTTTAGTAATTTCTGAATCTGGTCCTTAATCTCTCGCAGTTCTATCAGAGCCATTCGGTAAGGAGTTCGAGCTATAGGCTTAGTACCCGGTTCCAACTGAATGCAGAAGTCAACCTCTCTGCGTGGTGGCAACTCTGGTACATCTCTAAACACATCGTGGTACTCACTAACCACATTAATACTAACAAGCCCCTTACTCATTACCGGATGTTTTTCTAGCTCTACGTGACTCAAGTGAACCTCTCTCATCTGACAAGTCAACGCTGACACTATAAACACTTCTTCCCCTGGAAGAGAAAATGTGACTGTCTTGGCATAACAGTCCACAAGTGCATGATATGAGGCAAGCCAATCCATGCCTAAAATCACATCATACCGCACCAACTCAAACACAAAAAGGTCTGCAGCGAAGTCTCGCTCACCCAATCTAATAATACACCCCTTACAGATGTGGTCTATCACAATCAAACCACCCCAAGCAGAAGACACTGAAAAAGAATTCCCACATCGATCTAGCTCTATGGGTAACTTACGAACAAAAGAAATAGAGATAAATGTGCCCATGGCACCAGGATCAAATAAAATTTTACCCCTTCTAGTATGAATAAGGAATGTACCTTCCACCACATCAGTAGGTGCGCGATCATCTCTAGGAACGATAGCATTCAACTGTGGATGTTGCCCACGTCCCTGTGGTCTGCCCTGTGGGTTACGCTCATGATGACGCCCCTAATTTTCTGTCTGAGCTCTAGTCCTCCTCGGACAATCAAAAGACCCGTGTCCTACTTCCTGACAATTATAACAAACTCCTCTAAATGGTCTCTGTCCCACACCATCAACATTAGCTACTGACGGTTGCCTATCAGTAGTCACCACCGCCATATCCCGGTTGCCCCCTCGACCCGAGGCCTCTTACCGTCCCGCTGACCATTATAGTCGTTGCGCTGATTCCAACCAACCTTCCCATAATTTCTACTGTTCCCCTTTTGTTCACCCTTGCTTTGCACTTTGATTCCTCTCTGCTTCTTTGCCTCCTGTATCCGAGCATCGTGAACCTTAGCACAAGAAACCACCTTCTGATAGGTGTCGAAACTAGGTTGCCCTGCAATGTACCTAGAAATGTTGTCACGCAACCCATTTACAAACCTCTCGATCTTTTCCTCCTCTGTGGGAATTAGTTGAGTAGCGAAGAGGGAGAGTCTGTGAAACTCATTCTCATACTCCAAAACTGATTGATTCTCCCCTTGCTTCAACTCCTGAAATTCCCTCTTAAGTGTTTGTTGTGCTGAGAAAGGAATAAAGTTTTCCATGAAGACCTTCTTAAATTCTCCCCAGGTGAACCTCAACGGATCCACTAGCCTAGACTGTGTGTCCCACCAAGTAGTTGCATTCTTCTTCAACTGGAACACTGCCATCCGTTGCTTATATTCCTCAGAGCAATCAAATGCCACGAACACCCTCTCTATCTCCTTACACCATTTGTATGCCTCTACCGATCCTCCAGTCCCATCAAATATTGGCGGTCTCATTTTCTTAAACTCATGGTAGTACTTCAACCATGTCATCTCAGTCGGTGGCCTCGGATTCGCCACAGAACCCCCCGTCTCTGGTGTCGGATTCTGCGCCTCAGCTTGTTCCCTTGTTTAAGCCTCTGCTGCAATGTTAATCAAATTTTGCAACGCGACTGCATCAATGGTCACTGTTGTTCCTCCAATCAGATTAACATTTGTGGTTTCATGACCCCCTGACTGTGCCTGTAAACCTTGGGGTCCTGTAGACCCCCCTTCCTCAATAATAACACCTCGACCTCTACCACCTCCTCGGGTGCGAGCACTGCGACGTCCTCTGCCACGACCAGTAGCCCCTCCGCTTTCCATAACTCTATTCACATCCAAAAAAGAAACTAAATTAAAACTCAAACAGTGAATAGCTCTGTATGGAAAATTACCACATACTATGCGCTTAACGGGGTTGAACCCTATCACACTGACCCTAGGATTTATGAACCTAGAGCTCTGATACCACTTTGTAACGCCCAAAATCTAGATTTCCACGTCGGCCGCCATGAAAACCTAAACTCAAAGCGTTTCTCCGCAGAACAGTAAATATAGTCGATAAATCTATCAAAAGAGACAAATAATATCAAATGTGAAGCTCATAAGAATCAATAAATCATCTAAAAGAAATCCATTAAACTTTCTTAACTCAAATAATGTTACTAAATCATCGACAAGTAGGTCGGATAAGAACGAATGAAAGAAATAACTGTCTAGGAGGCGAAACTCCAAATAACTACTTAATCTCGAAAACGAAAACTAAGAAAAAACTCCGAGCTGACGAACTGAGATCAAATGGCGGAAGTCCCCTGTCCCTGTCACCTGAAAAATAGTAGGCTGGGTCAGAACCCAGCTAGTAGATTTCTAATTACCTAAGGTCTAAATAGACAAATTCAACAACAAAACCAAGTATCGAACAGAAGAAAAACAATAACAGTTTATTGTGTTACACCTTTCGTGTCAACACCACTAAAGTCAACCTGATTCACAGTTGAAGAGATTCATACAATATAACTTCCCTTTTCGAGGGGCATAACCAATTTTGAAGTCCACGAGATAGCTTCACTTAGCATCCGTGTTTGCATCGACTTAAACCTCTCAATAAACCATGGATACCTCCCAAAAAGGGGATCCGTGCAACACGAGCACTTCTCATATGAGCAGGAGGCGAGACAACCTCTAGTTGGTAAATTACTTCTCAAACTAGAAGTATGTGGTCCACAAGAATGAACTTGTGTTTGCATCGATCATCCTTTCGAGCCAACCACCTATGGATTACAACCGTCAATCCATATTAGAACTCAAGCCCCTGGTCCACTGGGTTGTCCAATATCAAATTGACAAGCCCGTGTTTGCAATCGACCCACATGTCAAGCCAACCAGTCTTAATTCAATCCATTAACGAAACTCAAGATCATGGTTCACCAAGTTATCTAATATCATATCAGTAACTAGTGTTTGCAATCGACCCACATGTCGAGCCAACCATTCTTGGTTCCGACTAGCCTATGCTTTCTAGGTTAACAACCTAAAGCAATATATCACACACAACAATTGATGGCACTTATGCTCCAATATCATACACATCATCACATACAATCAATTATCAACATCAATAACATAAACACAGACAATTCTTAGTATCTAGGCTGCTGTCCGGGTGTATATATACCATATTTATATAACCTAAATAACCTAGGTTGTTGTCCGGGAATATGTTATACTCCATTAATATAACTATAATGGTCTAGGGTTACTATGTTGTTGTTGTAATTAGTTTCTAATCATAATATATATCTATGGTATCACTAATTGGTACTAATATGATGGTAACCTAGCAAGAATTCATGGTTTAAAGTTGTTATTGTTCTAACCATTCAAATCTAGGTTTGAAATTAAAGAGGGCTATGTAAACCCTAGGGAAGAAGAAACCTACTAGATAATGAAGCACAAAGATGAAGAAACCAAACCCTAGCAAAGCTTTTTGATCTTCTTTATCCTTCTTCTTCACTTTCTCTCTCTAAACTTTACTCTCTCTCTCTCTAAACCTTTTCCCACTCAATCACCTCCCCACTTCAAACTCTCGGGTAAAGGACCAGAGAAAAGAAGATAAAAGGGTGGGAAGGGTTAAAGTGTTTTAAGGGTTTATAAGGGTGCTGCTATTTGCACCCTCGTTTTTGCTAGCAGCACCCCTATAAAGTAAGGGTGCTACACTTAGGATCACATGCACAAATCTAGTATGAATAAACTTATAGGTTATACTAGAGAACATATACTTTTCAACGCTTCCTTACTATTTACTTGAGCAAGAACTCGCAAATCGCTCCTCAGGTAAGATATGTGAGAGCTCCAATAGAAATGCAAGAGCTCGATTGTAGTTCCTCTACTAGAGACGCACAAGCTCGAATCATGATTACCTCCAATTAGTTACGTAGGACTTTATGCAAGTCGAACTCCTCATTTGGTAGCAAGAATCTCAACTTAAGAAACAATATTCTAGATCTAGGGTGATTTCCCGAATCCCTTTATAGCCCTAAAATATCCAAGACTAACTCTAAGGATAGGAAGAGAACACAACCTTGGATATGAACTCTAAGAGAGTGAAAAAAGAGAAAAATTCAAAATCTCTAAGAGAAGAGAGGGTGAGAGAGTTGTGATTTGTAAGGGATGTTTGAACTTGGCATTTCCATTTATAGGGAAGTTAACGCCTCTCTTACTGTGGGAAGTCGGTTAGTCGCGTCTTAGGCCTCGTCCTAGGATCGTCCCGAGACTCATCCTTGGACTAGCACAAGGCGCATCCTGAGCCTGACCCTTGCCCTAAGCCTTGCCCGACCGACTATGACCCTTGTTAGGTCGGACTTGGTTCCAACCCAAGTCCTAGCCCCAAGGATCATGGTCTGACCCATGGACTTCTCTACCTTATATTTCTCTCCTTATTCGTTGCATCATTTGAGACACTTAATTGTGGCCGGCACTCTAAGTGTGTAACACGTTGTAGGATTTAGTCGTCTTTTTTAGCGAGTCTTCCAATATCTCTCGACGATCGTAGTCAATTTCTAACTAAACACTATGATCCCTAAATCGAGTGAAATCCATGGTCTTTATCATGTAATCCTTCTTACTACTTGATCACATTGCCACCTTGACCCAATGACATTTCTTTCAAAAACGGCCCACCATGCATGACCCATGCCACAACCACACTAACCTGTTAAAAACAAGTTATTTTTATTAAATTTTTTTTCGGTAACAAGTTATTTTTATTAATTAAAAACTATTACACATTTTATTTGAATTAATACAATATAATTAATTATAACCAATGAAAGTGCGTTTGAAGTTTAATCCAATTCAACCTTAAAAAGTTCTAGTAGGTCTGTACATCAAGTTATGGATAAATGTTCTTATGAAGGTTTCTTTTGTAATTTGTTATCTTGGTCTCATCTTTACCCATTTTTTAGTAATTTGTTATCTAGGTCTCATCTTTACCCATTTTTTATAAGGGATTATATCTTTGATGTATCAAGGCACAATCATCTTCTTCAATATCAACCCAAATACTATAAAAAAACACTAATTTTTCCATCACCAAATATTAGTGGTGCTTAATTATCGATCTGGGCCAACCCGAAACTAACATGTTTAGGGAGTCACAATCGTCTTCTTCAATATCCCATAAATTATGTTCCATATAATATAAATAATATTCCTTAAGATCTTTTCTTTTATATTTGTTATCTTTTATGTTTGTTATCTTTTATTTCTAAAATTTTAAGTGAGTTCTATATGATATAAATAATATTCCATACAATCATTTCTTTTTATATTTGTTATCTTTTACTTTTAGCTAAGGTTCATAAGGTATAAATAATATTCTACAAGATCTTTTGTTTTACATTTGTCATGTTTTAGGGAAGTTTCATAGGGTATAAATTAGATTCTATATAAAATCTTTTCTTTTATATTTGTTATCTTTTGTTTTTAAATTTTTAGGTAAGTTTCATATGATATATATAATATTCTATAAGATCTTTTCCTTTTATATTTGTGATCATTTACCTATAGGTAAATTTCATATGATACAGATAATATTCCAATAGATTTCTTTTTCCTTTTATAACTGTAAAATCCAACGGTTGAGATCATATGCCTCTTCAATATTGTATCTCAGTCGTTGGATTAAACCCTAAAAGCTTTCTTTCTTCTATAAATAGACCCCAGAACCAACGAAGCCACTCTTTCATCTTCTCTTCTCTTCTCTTCTCTTCTCTTCTCACACATTTTTCTCCAATCTCTATCATCTTATTCGCTCTCTGACTTAAATATTCACATCTTGTGCAAAGTAAGCAAGATCTCTCATCTCACCGCTTATTATTTTTTGTTGCCTGAAGCTCTCAACCGACGACGTTAAATAAATTTAAATCAAAGTCAAAATGGTATATATCTCTAAACTTATCTCTCATCTTGTAATAGTGATATTCTTTTGAGATTATAATTAGAAGAGATGTGTCACTAATATGTTTGATCGAGCACATCTCAACCATCTAATGTGCTTGATCAAATAGATCAGGCTCGATTTGATCTCTTTGATCAAATAGACTCATATTTTGGGTCTGTTTGATAAAATAGATCAAAGTAGCATCTGTTTATTACCAAATCATGTCTGATCTTTTTTTAAAAAAAAAATCCAACGTCTTTTTTAGTTAAGATTACAGTTATGCTTCTAATCTGTTTGATCGAACACATCTCAACTTTCTAATGTGTCCGATCAAACATCTCTAATATGTTTGACCGAGCACATCTCAACCTTCTAATGTGCCCGATCAAATAAATCTGATTATATTTCATCTTTAAATGCAAATCTTTTATTTTTTTTAACATCACAATTATGTGTCTTATTGGTTTCTTCGAGCACATCTCAAACTTTTAATGTGCCCGATAAAACATCTCTAGACTGTTTAATCGAGCACATATCAACCTCTTAATGTGCCCGATCAAATAGATCCAGCTATATTTGATCTTTTGAATGAAAAACTAATCTGTTTGATAGAGCACATCTCAACCTTTTAATGTGCTCGATCAAATAGATCCGACTATATTTGTTATTTTCAATGAAAATCTTATATTTTCTTTAAGATCACAGTTATGTCTCTAATTGGTTTTTTCGAGTACATCTCAACTTCTAATGTGCCCGATCAAACATCTCTGATCTTTTTGATCGAGCACATCTCAACCATTTAATGTGCCCGATCAAATATATCTGACATATTAGATTTTTAAATGCAAATCTTATGTTTTTTTTAAGATAAGAAGTATGTGTCTGATTAGTTTCTACGAGCACATCTCAACCTTCTAATGTGCCCGATCCAACATCTTTGATCTTTTTGATCGAGCACATCTCAACCATTTAATGTGCCCGATCAAATATCTGACATATTAGATCTTTTAAATGCAAATCTTATGTTTTTTTTAAGGTAACAAGTATGTGTCTGATTAGTTTCTTCGAGCACATCTCAACCTTTTAATGTGCCCGATAAAACATCTCTAGTCGTTTGATCGAGCACATCTCAACCTCTTAATGTGCCCGATCAAAGAGATCCGACTATATTTAATCTTTCAAATGAAAATCTTATATATTTTTTAAGATCACAGTTATGTCTCTAATTTGTTTTTCGAGCACATCTCAACCTTCTAATGTGTCCGATCAAACATATTTGACTATATATGATCTTTTATACAAAAATTTAATATTTTTTTTGAGATTACAGTTATGTCTCTGATTGGTTTCTTCGAGCACATCTCAATCTTCTAATGTGCCCGATCAAACATATTTGACTATATATGATCTTTTATATAAAAATCTAATATTTTTTAAGATTACAGTTATGTCTCTGATTGGTTTCTTCGAGCACATCTCAACCTTCTAATGTGCCCGATCCAACATCTCTGATCTTTTTGATCGAGCACATCTCAACAATTTATTGTGCCTGATCAAATATATCTGACATATTAGATCTTTTAAATGCAAATCTTATGTTTTTTTAAGATAACAAGTATGTGTCTGATTAGTTTCTTCGAGCACATTTCAACCTTCTAATGTTCCCGATCCAACATCTTTGATCTTTTTGATCGAGCACATCTCAACCATTTAATGTACCCGATCAAATATATCTGACATATTAGATCTTTTAAATGCAAATCTTACGTTTTTTTTTTTAAGATAACAAGTATGTGTCTTATTAGTTTCTTCGAGCACATATCAACCTTTTGATGTGCCCGATAAAACATCTCTAGTCGTTTGATCGAGCACATCTCAACCTCTTAATGTGCCCGATCAAAGAGATCCGACTATATTTGATATTTCAAATGAAAAATCTTATATATTTTTTAAGATCACAGTTATGTCTCTAATTTGTTTTTCGAGCACATCTCAATCTTCTAATGTGCCCGATCAAACATATTTGACTATATATGATCTTTTATATAAAAATCTAATATTTTTTTTAAGATTACAGTTATGTCTCTGATTGGTTTCTTCGAGCACATCTCAACCTTCTAATGTGGCCGATCAAACACCTCTGATCTTTTTGATCGAGCACATCTCAACCTTTTAATGTGCCCGATCAAATAGATCCGACTATATTTGTTATTTTTAATGAAAATCTTAAGTTTTCTTTAAGATCATAGTTATGTCTCTAATTGGTTTTTTCGAGTACATCTCAACTTCTAATTTGTCCGATCAAACATCTCTAATCTTTTTGATCGAGCACATCTCAACCATTTAATGTGCCCGATCAAATATATCTGACATATTAGATCTTTTAAATGCAAATCTTATGTTTTTTTTAAGATAACAAGTATGTGTCTGATTAGTTTCTTCGAGCACATCTCAGCCTTCTAATGTGCCCGATCCAACATCTTTGATCTTTTTGATCGAGCAAATCTCAACAATTTAATGTGCCCGATCAAATATATCTGACATATTAGATCTTTTAAATGAAAATCTTATGTTTTTTTGAGATAAAAAGTATGTGTCTGATTAGTTTCTTCGAGCACATCTCAACCTTTTAATGTGCCCGATCAAATATATCTGACATATTAGATCTTTTAAATGCAAATCTTATGTTTTTTTAAGATAACAAGTATGTGTCTGATTAGTTTCTTCGAGAACATCTCAACCTTCTAATGTATCTGATCCAACATCTTTGATCTTTTTGATCGAGCACATCTCAACCATTAAATGTGACCGATCCAATATCTGACATATTAGATCTTTTAATTGCAAATCTTATGTTTTTTTAAGATAACAAGTAGGTGTCTGATTAGTTTCTTCGAGCACATCTCAACCTTTTAATGTGCCCGATAAAACATCTCTAGTCGTTTGATCGAGCACATCTCAACCTCTAAATGTGCCCGATCAAAGACATCCGACTATATTTAATCTTTCAAATGAAAATCTTATATATTTTTTAAGATCACAGTTATGTCTCTAATTTGTTTTTCGAGCACAACTCAACCTTCTAATGTGTCCGATAAAACATATTTGACTATATATGATCGTTTATACAAAAATTGAATATTTTTTTTAAGATTACAGTTATGTCTCTGATTGGTTTCTTTGAGCACATCTCAACCTTCTAATGTGCCCGATCAAACATATTTGACTATATATGTTCTTTTATATAAAAATCTAACATTTTTTTTTAAGATTACAGTTATGTCTCTGATTGGTTTCTTCGAGCACATCTCAACCTTCTAATGTGCCCGATCAAACACCTCTGATCTTTTTGATCGAGCACATCTCAACCTTTTAATGTGCCCGATCAAATGGATCCGACTATATTTGTTATTTTCAATGAAAATCTTATGTTTTCTTTAAGATCATAGTTATGTCTCTAATTGGTTTTTTCGAGTACATCTCAACTTCTAATTTCCCCGATCAAACATCTCTAATCTTTTTGATCCAGCACATCTCAACCATTTAATGTGCCCGACCAAATATATCTGACATATTAGATCTTTTAAATGCAAATCATATGCTTTTTTTAAGATAACAAGTATGTGTCTGATTAGTTTCGAGCACATCTCAGCCTTATAATGTGCCCGATCCAACATCTTTGATCTTTTTGATCGAGCGCATCTCAACAATTTAATGTGCCCGATCAAATATATCTGAAATATTAGGTCTTTTAAATGAAAATCTTATGTTTTTTTAAGATAAAAAGTATGTGTCTGATTAGTTTCTTCGAGCACATCTCAACCTTTTAATGTGCCCGATAAAACATCTCTAGTTTGTTTGATCGAGCACATCTCAACCTTATAATGTGCCTGATCGAATAGATCCGACTATATTTGAACTTTTAAATGAAAATCTTACATATTTTTTATGATCACAGTTATGTCTCTGATTTGTTTTTTCGAGCACATCTCAACCTACTAATGTGCCCGATCAAACATATTTGACTATATATGATCTTTTATATAAAAATCTAATATTTTTTTAAGATTACAGTTATGTCTCTGATTGGTTTCTTCATGCACATCTCAACCTTCTAATGAGCCCGATCAAACACCTCTGATCTTATTGATCGAGCACATCTCAACCTTTTAATGTACCCGATCAAATAAATCGGACTATATTTGTTATTTTCAATGAAAATCTTATGTTTTCTTTAAGATCACAGTTATGTCTCTAATTGGTTTTTCGAGTACATCTCAACTTCTAATGTGCCGGATCAAATATCTCTGATCTTTTTGATCGAGCACATCACAATCATTTGATGTGCCCGATCAAATATATTTGACATATTAGATCTTTTAAATGCAAATCTTATGTTTTTTTTAAGATAACAAGTATGTGTCTGATTAGTTTCTTCGAGCACATCTTAACCTTCTAATGTGCCCGATCCAACATCTTTGATCCTTTTGAACGAGCACATCTCAACCATTTAATGTGCCCGATCAAATATATCTGACATATTATATCTTTTAAATGCAAATCTTATGTTTTTTTAAGATAACAAGTATGTGTCAGATTAGTTTCTTCGAGCACATCTCAACCTCTTAATGTGCCCGATAAAACATCCTAGTCGTTTGATCGAGCACATCTCAACCTCTTAATGTGCCCGATCAAAGAGATCCGACTATATTTGATCTTTCAAATGAAAATCTTATATATTTTTTAAGATCACAGTTATGTCTCTAATTTGTTTTTCGAGCACATCTCAACCTTCTAATGTGCCCGATCAAACATATTTAACTATATATGATCCTTTATATAAAAATCTAATATTTTTTTAAGATTACTGTTATGCCTCTGATTGGCTTCTTCGAGCACATCTCAACCTTTTAATGTGCCCGATGATCCGACTATATTTGTTACTTTCAATCAAAATCTTATGTTTTCTTTAAGATCACAGTTTTGTCTCTAATTGGGTTTTTCGAGTACATCTCAACTTCTAATGTGCCCGATCAAACATCTCTGATCTTTTTGATCGAGCACATCTCAACCATTTAATGTGCCCAATCAAATATATCAGACATATTAGATCTTTTAAATGGAAATCTTATGTTATTTTTAAGATAACAAGTATGTGTCGGATTAGTTTCTTCGAGCACATCTCAACTTCTAATGTGCCCGATCAAACATCTTTGATCTTTTTGATCGAGCACATCTCAACAATTTAATGTGCCCGATCAAATATATCTGACATATTAAATCTTTTAAATGAAAATCTTATGTTTTTTTCAGATAAAAAGTATGTGTCTGATTAGTTTCTTCGAGCACGTCTCAACCTTCTAATGTGCCCGATCCAACATCTTTGATCTTTTTGATCGAGCACATCTCAACCATTTAATGTGCCCGATCAAATATATCTGACATATTAGATCTTTTAAATGCAAATCTTATGTTTTTTTTAAGATAACAAGTATGTGTCTGATTAGTTTCTTCGAGTACATCTCAACCTTTTAATGTGCTCGATAAAACATCTCTAGTCTGTTTGATCGAGCACATCTCAACCTTATAATGTGCCCGATCAAATAGATCCGACTATATTTGATCTTTTAAATGAAAATCTTATATATTTTTTAAGATCACAGTTATGTCTCTGATTTGTTTTTTCGAGCACATCTCAACCTTCTAAATTGTCCGATCAAACATATTTGACTATATATGATCTCTTATATAAAAATCTAATTTTTTTTGTAAGATTACAGTTATGTCTCTGATTGGTTTTTTCGAGCACATCTCAACCTTCTAATGTGCCCGATCAAACACCTCTGATCTTTTTGATCGAGCACATCTCAACCTTTTAATGTGCCTTATCAAATAGATCCGACTATATTTGTTATTTTCAATGAAAATCTTATATTTTCTTTAAGATCACAGTTATGTCTCTAATTGGGTTTTTCGAGTACATCTCAACTTCTATTATGCCCGATCAAACATCTTTGATCTTTTTGATCGAGCACATCTCAACCATTTAATGTGCCCGATCAAATATATCTGACATATTAGATCTTTTAAATGCAAATCTTATGTTTTTTTAAGATAACAAGTATGTGTCTGATTAGTTTCTTCGAGCACATCTCAACCTTCTAATGTGCCCGATCCAACATCTTTGATCTTTTTTATCGAGCACATCTCAACAGTTTAATGTGCCCGATTAAATATATCTGACATATTAGATCTTTTAAATGCAAATCTTATGTTTTTTAAGATAAAAAGTATGTGTCTGATTAGTTTCTTCGAGCACACTTAACCTTTTAATAGGATTTTTTTTCTTCGAAATATCGTTTTTCTTCGAAAAATCTTTTTTCTCGAAAAATCGTTTTTTTCGAAAAATGTTTTTTTATTCCGAAAATCATTTTTTTCATGGAAACGGTATTTCTCGAAATCGTTTTTTTATAAACCTTTCCCTTTTTCTCTGTGATCACTTTTTTCTTATGAAAATTAGTTTTTTCCCAACAATCATTATTTTCAGAACCCTTTTTTGCGAAAAAACAGTTTTTCTTTTCCCTGATTTTTTTATTTAGAAATTGTATTTTCACGGAAACCTTTTCTTTCATAAGTAGTTTATTTTTCTGACAAAATCGTTTTTTTTTTTTCGAAATAATGGTTTTCGTAGGAAACAATTTTTTCTCAAAAAATGTTTTTCAAGAAAAGAATGATTTTCTCGGGAAAAACAATATTTTTTTCTCGAGAAAAAGGTTTTCGTGAAAAAAAAACAGTTTTCGTGGAAAAAACTTTTTTCGTAGAAGAAACGATTTCCTTGAAAAAAAGTTTTGTGCGAAAAAACAGTTTCCGTGAAAAAAACTGTTCTCTTGATAAAAAAAAAATTCGAAAAAAATACTTCATGAAAAAAAACAATAGTTTTCAGATAAACGTATTGAAAAAAAAAATTCATATAAACTTGTAAATCCTAGGAATCTTATTAGTTACCAAAAAAATAACTTGGACTCATGAATCCGTGGATTCATGATTCCTTCATCCAAACACACCATAAGAGTTAATCATTTGTTTGGACAGTTGAAGTCGAGTAAAAAAAATCTGAAAGAAAGAGGATGACGTATCATCTTGCCTATTTTTCAAATTGAGATACTAAGTGACAAAAAATCGAGCATTATACTTGTTAAAAGACAAGTGGGAGATTGAAGGAGTTTTCCTTTGATCAAGATGACATTGCGGCCAATTAGTATGGAAAGAGAAATGGTGAAGATCAGTAAGTTTGGTCGCTTTAGGGATTGTACTGTTAAGCTCAAAACTAACTACGATATGCGGTTCAACGGTTGATTCGCGACTAATGGTGGCTGAATCCTAGAACAGGATATACTTTAAAAGCATTAGATCTAATCGGAAGAGTCGACTAAAAGGGCAAGTTTGCATGACTTGAAGCCCAGTATGGTATTGGTTGAAAGTCGGATAGGGCAGGGCCTAGTAATAAGAACGGGTCAAGACGACAACGCTTAAAACTGAAAATCATCTAGGCAACTACAAGAAGTTGTGTTCTTTAAAGATAAAGTATCGCCATTTAAAGAAAATCAAGAAGGTATTTGACTATGGTTCTAGAACCAGGAGTAGAGTTTAAGTCAATTTTATCGTGTGTCTCAAGTAGAGGATTTACACTTGGAGTTCTGAATGTTTGGATAAGAAATAGCATATTGAGTTTTTAACCACACAAAATACAAAAATATTTCGTTTTAACACCTTGCGACAACTTGACAACTATATTGAGTTTTTAACTACACAAAATACAAAAAATTAAATTTTTAATAAAAAAATATAAAATTTGAATTTTCAATAAGAAAAAATATAATTTTTGAATTTGAATAAAAAAAACTATAACTTGTCTTTTTAGCTTAAAAAATTTAAAATTGGGTATTCGGCCCAATTCATGACACAATAAACCTCACCACTTGATAATAGTGGCAATGGATTATTATTGGGTTAACAAGTTATTTTCCACCAATATTCCACCACAGTTGGCACAATTTCTACGTTATATACCTGGAGAAGACAACTATTTAGCTCATGCCACGGATGTTGCTGTCCTTGCAACTTAATTTCTTTGTTTTCATTTCTAATCCTAAACTTTGTATGGATTGGAAGTTTGCTACTTATCTTCGTTTTAATTTCACTAGCCCTTTATGGCCTTTGATGAAGTAAGTTTTCTCGAAAAAAATTTTGTTTTCCACCCTAATCTAGTCTATAGGTGACCCTTTTAAAAAAAAAATGAGTTATTTTCTTTTTGGCCCCTTACTTTGTGACTAGCTTCCTTATTGGCCCTGAATTTTTCATAAATTCAAATTTGACCCACTTTTTTCAAGTAAATGTCATAACTACCCTTCCTAATTTCAAAATAAAATATTAAACAAAATAGATATTTCCACCTCACCTCTCTCTTCTCCGACCGGAAATTTTCTGTTTGGCGACCTTTAAACATAAAAAAAATTCTCCTCTCTCTCTCTCTCTAAATACTCAGCGAAGGGAAACCCCTTCGCCGAAGTATTTAGAGAGAGAAAGATGGGAGTTTTTTTTTATGTCTGAAGATCGTCGGTCTGCGACCTTCGTTGGAGAAGAGAGAGGTAAGGTGGAGAGAGAGGTGAGGTGGAAATATCTTTTTTTTTAATATTTTATTTTGAAACTAGAAAGGGTAGTTATGTCATTTACTTGAAAATAGGGGTCAAATTTGGATTTATGAGAAATAGGGGGCCAAGAAGGAAGCTGGTCACAAAGTAGAGGCCCAAAAAGAAAATAACTCAACAAAAAATGAGTTATTTACTTTTTGGGCCCCTACTTTCTGACCAACTTCCTTTATGCCCCTATTATTCATAAATACAGATTTGCCCCTTTTTTTTATTTAAATGGCATAACTACCCTTCTTAAAAATGTATTTTCAAGATAAAATTAATTAGAAAACATCCCTTTCCACCTCACTTCCATCTTGCCTCTCTCTCTCTCCACCTCACATCTTTCTCCACCTCACCTCTCTTCATCCCCGCTATCCCCGCTTTCCATCTTTCTCTCTCTCTAAATTTTTCTTCTCTCTTACAGAAACCTTAGAAAAAAGTGAGGGCTTCAGACGAGAAAGAAACAACAATAGTGTTCGAGAAGCTCTTCAAATTCACAAACACAATCTTAGGAGCATAGTTGAGAAAGAATCACATGAAGGTCAGAAGAAACCCCAGGTCGTTACTGTTTTCGTCGTCAAGCTGATGTTGGTGAGTATTTGAGAATGGAAGATGAACTTTAAATTTGAATGATAGAAGTTATTTAGGGTTTGATTAATTGTTTTTGGGGTGTTTCTGTATCTGGGTAGCCATGGTTCAAACTTTTATTAATTTGGTTGAAGAATCTTGAAGGATTTTGAAGAAAACCTTGTGATTTTGGGCTTTTCTTTGATGACTTCATCATTTCCCAAGCATTGATGACTTTTGTGGGTCCATCTACCATTTTTTCTCAGATTTGGGTAAAACATGAACTGGTTTAGGAGGATATAACTTTGTTTCATGGATGATTTTTTTCACTGGATCTGAATCAAGTTTCAAAAGTCCATACGTACTTGATGTGAGAGAAGAAGCTTCAGTTCTACATATGGATCGAGTCTGATTGAAAACATTATCAGATAGATATCGATCTACTATGAAAATAACTTGGACAGGGGTGATCTTCCCTTCCCCTAAATTATCTTGTTGTTTCTTCACTTTCGGTTGTCTACCCATCTCTTTCAATTGATTGATAATCAGGAGAGAAATTTAGAGCGAGAAGAAGAATCACAGTGAAGTTTGAGAGTTTCATCGTCGGACGGGATCGGGTCATGGTCGTTAATGTCAAGATTGGGTTTTTTTAATGTTTAGAAAGATCGAGATTGAGATTTTTTTTTTTATGTTTGAAGGTCGCCGGGCGGAAAATTTTCCGGTCGACGGCCTTCATCGGAGAAAAAAGAAGTGAGGTGGATAGAGGGAGAAAGGTGAGTTGGAGAGAGAGAGAGGTGAGTTGAAGAGAGAGGTGAGTTGAAGAGAGAGGTGAGGTGGAGAGAGATGTGAGGTGGAGAGAGAGAGGTGAGGTGGAAGTGAGGTGGAATTTTATATTTTATAATTATTTTATTTTGAAAAAATATGTATAGGAAGGGTAGTTATGGCATTTACTTGAAAATAGAGAGCCAAATTTGAATTTATGAAAAATTGGGGGCCAAGAAGGAAGGTCACAAAGTAGAGGGCCAAAAAGGAAATAGCTAAAAAAATGGGTTATTTCCCTAATAGCCTCTAACTTTGTGACCAGCTTCCTGCCTGGCCCTAACTTCATCAAAAATTCGCAGATGGCTCATTTTTTTAGTTACCGTTAGAACGTCGTTAACCAGTCATCAACTCTCTCTCCTACATCTCTTCCTCTCTATCTACCACCTCATCTTCTCGCCACCTCATCGTCTTCCGGCGAAGGTCGCCGGCCGGCAAGTTTTCCGATCGACGACCTTCAAACATTAAAAAACAATATATTTCACTCTTCCTCTCTGTCTCTCTCTAACATTAAATTTTTTTTTTCTGACGAACAGACCATACCTCCGGCGAAGGTTTCGCTTCGTCGGAGTTAGAGAGAGAGAGAGGAAGAGTGAAAAAAAATTTAATGTTTGAAGGTCGTCGGTCGGAAAACTTGTCGGTCGGCGACCTTCGCCAGAGAAGACGATGAGGTGGCGAGAAGATGAGGTGGCGAGAAGATGAGGTGGCAGAGAGAGAGGAAGAGATGTAGGAGAGAGAGTTGATGACTGTTAACGGCGTTCTAACGGTAACTGAAAAAATGGGTCATCTGGGAATTTTTGATAAAGTTAGGGGCTAGGCAGGAAGCTGGTCAAAAAGTTAGGGGCTATTAAGGAAATAACCAAGAAAAGAATAGATGGTCATGGACCCAAAAATCTACTTCCGCGACCGTTTTGGTGCCCCATAACACCAACCTTTTTATTTTTTATTGTGGGACCAACAGTAAAGCTGGATGAGCAAGAGTTTATAAGGGTTTATTTAGTAGAAGAGTTTAGACTGTAGAGAGGAGAGAGATGGATGAAGACGAGCACGAGGTTTATGGTGGAGAAATACCAGTTGAAGGAGATACCGAGGTAGATTTGGATCCTCACAATGCCGACGTCGATATGCCTACCAAGCCTGAAGATGATGCCGCCAAGGTCTTCCTCTCTCTCTCTCTCTCTCTATCGATTTCTTTGCTTCCTTGTTCAAAAGCATAATTCAGATAAAAATATGGTTCTGGGTTTTATCTATTACGTTAATTAAGACTTCTTATATGTCGTTCTTTTTCTCAATTGTAGTTGCAGGAGTTAGACGAGATGAAGAAGCGCTTGAAGGAGATGGAAGATGAAGCTTCTGCTTTACGAGAGATGCAAGCTAAAGTCGAGAAAGAAATGGGCGCTGTTCAAGGTCAATTCATATCTAGGGTTTTTCTTCATCCTCTGATCCTATGATTATAATATCTTTTAGCGATCATAAGTAGAAATGTGGGTTTCTTCAAAAAATTTGTGTCCAAATTTAAATGCATTGTCTTTGTAGATCCTGCTAATGCTGCTGCAAATCAAGCTAGCAAGGAGGAGGCGGATTCTCGATCAGTGTTTGTTGGTAATGTATGTGTCGTTAGTTATATCGGATCAATTTTGCAACGTCGTATATCTATTTTTCATGGTGATTTTATCATGCATGGATATAATACTCATTGGTATATATAAGTATATATGTTAGCCTTTCTTGTGCTTGGCTTTGGATTACTTCGTAGGTTTCTTTAACGGCGTATGAGTTTTGATATAAATCTTGACAATTCTCTTTCGTTCTTCTAGAAGTACCAACAAACAATTTCGTCTTTTATATACGTTTCTTGTATCCCAAAGTTTAGTTACATATCTTCTCGCTATGTGAGTTGAAGGTGTCAATTGTGGATCTCACCGTATAGTTGAAAAATATAAGGGACATGTTATAACCGTAACTTATCAAATAGACTTCAATATCATAGAAGTCACATGGAGAAGTGTTTAGGGAGATATCTCCTCGATGCGGGAATTGTAGGTGTCAGATACAAATTACATATAGTTCAAGAATACAAGGGAGATGTTATGAGTTATAACCGAATCATATTGGATATAGTTAATGTGATAGTCCCACATCGCTCACGAGAGTGTCTGGGCTATAGGTGTACGTTCAAGCTTAGTAAGTGGCAATGCCTTTTGGGTGGGCTCATGGAGCCTTCATCGAGAACAAAACCCCGTATTTGTGGATTTGGGTCAAGGGTGCCAAAAGCGGGGACAATATCGTTAACTGCTAAGGATTGGGGTGTCACAGTTAATATCATAGAAGGCAGATAAAGAAGGTGTCAACATGTTTTATATGTTCACATAGATTTAAGGCAAGTAAGTTGGTTAATGCGGTTACTTAGGTGCCTTGTGTGCTTCTCTAACCCAATATCCTTCTAGTTTATTGGGATTTTGTGTATTGGATTCTCTTTCTTGTACAAGGACACTTACTTCGAAAGGAACACTTGGATGGAGCGGTTAATGGGTTAAAGTTGCTTCTCAAGAAAATCTGGTTTAATGGAATGGTTGGTGAATTAGTCAATCGTTCTTCTATACTAGAACTTTTTAATTTTTGGAAAAGCGAATTAATATGTATTATTGAAAAGAGTGATGAAGGTTACGAACTAGAGCAAGGAAAAAGCACAATACAAAGGGTTGTCTCTGTTACAGCTGTGTAAGAATGCTGGATTTTGAAGACGATGACATAAAAAATAGTTCTTCTGTCTGTATAAGTGGCATTCTTGCGAGTCCTCGTGAGAACCAAAATGTTATATGAGGGATGTGTTTCCAGATTTCCTTGCAAACTCTCGGGTATAACACTATCAGTCTATCACATTGAGCTATCAACGTCATTTTTAGTCGCCAGAAACACTTGCATTGACTTCAGGGGAGAAAAAACCAAACCGAGTATACCACTTAATGTTGTAGTACAAAGCCTATACCAGACATTGGCCATAATGGTGAAGTTAGCTCTTGGTAGACTATCTTCATCCAGATCTCATTCGCGATAGTCTGACTTGCTGGTAGAATCTCGGTTAAAAGCGTATCAAAGTTTGTGTTGGCTAAGAGCTTTGCAATGCCAAACTACAAGCACTACTATTGTAGATGGATCAAGATTAGGCATACATCAACAAGTGAAAATGGAAGATGAAAATTAGAATAACAAAGAGAACACAAAGAGAACATGCTTATTGAAAAGGATGCCTAAGAGATCCACCAGATGTTCAAAACAAAATGAGGATCATTAAGAGTTTGATCCCTGTAGTGATCGAGGTCTATATGGAGAGATGGATGTGAACAAAGCATTCTAGAGTTAAACGTTATTATTTGACGGCACTAAATTTATATACATTGTCAACATACAGCGAGGGTGCTTTTTATTTTTCATATCTTCCTCGTTAATCTTTTCCTGAATTTGTTTCGCTGTTGGCGGAATCTTCTATTCCTATTTACTGATAATATATCTCTTTCATTGCATGTTTTCTACTTTCCTTGCTCAACATAGACTGCTTCTTTAAAAACGTTGAGCAAAGGAAGTAGGGACCATGAGTAAGTGGTTCTCTTCTGGCTCCTTTTTGTTTGTTAGAAAATCATTGGAATCTTATTAGCTACTGAGCAGTTACTGGTTGATTGCTAAATATGAAGGAGAATATTGTAAACCTTGATTTAAATTTGATCTTTGATAAACCCGAGTTTTTTTTCGTTTTGGTAATTAAAAAACTGAGATCCAAAATATGCTTACAGGTGGATTATTTATGTACGCCAGAGGAAGTGCAGCAGCATTTTCAAGCATGTGGGACTGTGAACAGGGTCACGATCCTGACAGATAAATTTGGCCAGCCAAAGGGTTTTGCTTATGTTGAATTTCTTGAAACGGAGGCTGTTCAAGAGGCTCTTTTGCTGAATGAATCTGAATTGCATGGTCGTCTACTTAAAGTAGGTTAAATAATATTTCTGAGAGCTTCACAAACAATCCTAAACCAAAAAAAATGCCTTTAATGGTATCGTATTCTTACTCTTCCCTCAGGTTTCAGCTAAGCGGACTAATGTTCCTGGAATGAAGCAGTTTCGTGGGCGTCGTTTCAATCCTTACATGGGCAGATACAGGAGACCTTATGTACCTCCGTATTTCTATTCTCCTTATGGGTTTGGGTGAGTCTTTACATGTGTCTTTACCATTTTGTAGGTAGACTTTGAAATCCAACCGAACTGGGTTTGTACCTTGTGCAGTTCCAGTTCGATGGAAATTGGAAACCTAGTAAAAACATATCATCGGTTTTCAAGTTTGTACTTTTTCACCTTCAACCTTGATATTATGTTGAATGATTATATCTTTTCTCATTCTTTTTTTGTTCTGTTTTGTAGGAAAGTTCCGAGGTTCAGAAGGCCAATGAGGTACAGACCCTACTTCTGAAGAAAGAATGGCAATTTAAGAATAATTCTTGGATAGAGTATTTCAGCTTGGATATCTGGGTGACCCCTCAAGATGAGATCTGAGAGACCTTAAAAATCCATATGTATAAGGGAGAGAAAGAGAGGCGTGAAACTAGAAGTTCTTGAATGACAAATTTAAGATATTTCTAAATCATTATGATGATAATTAGTTATTGCGAAATTGTGGATTCGGTTTTAAATGTCCTTCTATGCCTGGTGACCTCTGTAATGGCCTCTTTGTGTTCATCACTTGTTCATAACCACCTCATAATTTCATTCTAAAACTTATGCTTCGCTTGAAAATACTCCCATCTTCAGGTGCTTTGATCATCATCATCATTTAAGAGTTACAAATCAATTTTTTTTTTTTTTTGATAAAGTTGCTAGAATTTCATATATATCACCTAGTATTTACAGACATTATTCTTGTAGTATTTTAACAAAAAGATGGAATAGTGTCCCACACACAAGACAATGAAGAAGCTCAGGCTGTTCGAGCTATAACATTAGCCAAGATATTAACCTTTCTAGCAACCTTAACAAAAATAACTTCTTGAAACTTACTTTTCAACTCCTTGATCTCCTCGATAGTGGCTCTGGAGATCCAACTACACGTGCTCTTCTCAAATGAAATTGTATCAATAACATTCAAAGAGTCTGATTTGATAATTATCTTTAAAAAGCGGAGCTGTAATGCCCATTCAAGTGCTAGCAGGAGTGCTTCGCACTCTCCGTTGCAGCATCAATTTAGTAAGATACCTTAACTTCACAAGGTTCATGTCTTAGCCCTTGGAATAATAAGTGATTTAAACATTTGAAATACCTCCCCAACTAAGAAACTGGGTCTGGTTTGGTTGAATATTTCTTTTACTTCCTGATTTCTTCATGTTCCAGGCTCCCTCTTGTTCAATCTTTAAACCACAAACCCTTCTACACAACTCAAACAAAATTTGATAATTATTAAGCTACCCATGTGGGTCGTGACTAGGGTGCTCAGTCTAGTCACCCCAACTAGACCGAACCCAAGCACCAATAACTACGTTGATATCGAATTCACCAGCCAAATTGAAAAAGAAAGTTAAAGCTTGAGTACCAGAAAGAGTCTGGCTAAAAATTCACGCCACTACCAATACTAGAGACAATGTCAAACATGGATAGAATTGGAATATCGTTCCCCAGGACGAAAAACCTAACAGATATAGAAAAAGTCTGAAACAAAAATGGCTTCAAAACTGACACAAGTAATCAAATATCCCCTAAGAATATCAAGATCTCAGCATAACAAGTAAGCACTTTCGCAAGTAAGATCTTAAGCTGCAACAGATGGCTTAGAAGCAGCAGAGAGTCGAGACCTCTTCTTAGCCAAACTCTCGCTGCGGCGTTCCCTCTGTTCCTTCAACCTAGAGGCAAGTAGCTTCTGGTACTCTGCTGCCTCGGACTTGGCTTTCACAATCCTTTTCTTCTTTTCTGCAATTCTTGATCTTTTCCTTTGCAGAGTCAATGGAGTCACAAGTCTCTGAATCTTTGGAGCCTTACTGACCTTCTTCCCTGAAAATATAAAAATGAGACGTAATCAATTGCTAGAAATCTAGTCATATACCTCTTTGCACCCTATGTTACAAACTCTAAGTGTGATTAACTTGCTGGTCTTTGAAAATGAGAAGAAAATCAATTACCATTTTTGGTGGTAAAATTCCGGCGGTAAGTGTTCACATACTTGCGGACATCATCCTCCTTGGAAAGGTTAAAGAGTTTCCTGATCTTTGATGCCCTCTTTGGACCTCTCATTCTTGGTTTTTCGGTGTCTGTCAATCCAGGAAGATCATTCTCACCCTTCTTGACAATAACCAAGTTGATAACTGAAAGGTCTTGGCTCACAATGCAACCACGAACAGACTTCCTTCTCCTCTCTCCGTTGCGTCTTCCAAATCCACGGAAACAAGGGGTACCTGACAAAATCATAAAATACAAATCTCACCAGTCATCGACCAGAAAGACCATCGGACACAAACTCTAACCAAGACACTAAATGGGGAACCAATGGTTTCAGTTCTCTCTCGGTGTCTGGGGCGTAAATGTTATGCTCTTTCATAAAAGGTTTCTCAAGTAAAATTTTTTACTTGGGACTCAATACAAGGGTCTAGTTCTGATAAGATTCAAGGAAGAAGAGGTTTTACTCTAAACCACTAACTCACCTCTGTGCAACAAGAGACGAACACGTCCTGGGGTCAAGACTCCTTGCTTCATTGGAAATCCTTGTTTGTCACAACCTCCCTTAATCTTGAACACGTAACCTTTGAACTCCTATGATAATAACAACGATAAATGAAGAGATTTTTAGCTGAAGAGTGTCTAATATCCCAAGTTACTTGGGCGAAAATCCATATATAGTTAGAAACTTACATCGCCCAAAGCATCTCCGCTGACCTCTTGTGAGATCCTCTTGTCATAAAATGCTCGTCTGTACAATCATAAAATCACGACCCATAAGTCATACAAATGAAATACGATATGAGTTTATCATCAAGAAACCAAAAAACAATAAACGATCTCATCATATGTGAGTATATTAAGTAATACAAATGAAATACAATATGAATTTATCATCAAGAAACCAAAAAACAATAAACGATCTCATCATTATGTGAATATATTATATTTTAGAAGCAGAACTCTACCAACGCTAACACAAATAGAAAAAAAAAATGCTTCGAATCACTGAACAAATTTAAAGTGGTAAATCAAACTAAAAGAATAATACTCCCTTTAAATAACTTAGTTAGGTTAACTTTTTATGTTCATACAAGAATACATCCTCTCCTCTCCTATCTTACTCTAACCCTATACTAGACCTACAAGGGTTTCTACTGTCATCAACTTCAACTCGTTCTCCATTATGTGCTAGTTGGATCTTGAAAAATGTATTCAGACACATTTCACTCATTGTGATTAAAGTCTAAATATATAGCTAAAATCCCAAATTTCTTATTTTTTATCATAAGTTTTAGGGTTAAAGAGAACTGAAAAAGAAGAAACAAATTCATCACTAAGGTTGCACTAATCATTTAATGTAGATTACCCTCTGTTCATATAGAATCAAGCAGCGCTTAAATCAGAATTTGAAAAACGAATCTAGAAGAACTTACAGTTTCTGATCATCGTCGATTTCGAGCTTCTTCTGGCATCCAGTGGTGGGATTTGCGATATTAAACTGTAGACATCGAAAGAAACAAGAATCAAAATCTGAAATGAAATCATGGTTAGAGAGAGAGAGAGAGAGAGATAAGGAAGAAGAAGAGATGAACCTTCATCTTCGATAGAGTCTTCCTTCCGCCGCGAAGATCAGTCGAGGGCGAGTGGATTAAATACTTATGGCTCTCTCCTCACGAATTAGGGTTTTCTCTAGTTAGTCTTTACTCCTTATTTATATCAATCAATCATAGATGTGAAAGGTTCCCGTTCTACCTGGAACCGGTCTTGGGCCGGTTCTGGTATTCTAACTAGTAGGGGTGTCAACGGGTCGGTTCCGGTTCCGGTTCGGGTATTTAACTATCCAGAACCGGAACCTATAAATCGTAACGGTTTCGGTTCTTGACGGTTCCGGTACCGGTACCTCAATCAAAGGATCCAGAACCGGAACCTTTAAAATTCTCGAGTACCCATCGGGTATCGGGTATCCATTGGGTATTCACAAAAGTATATCAAATATTTCTTAAAGTAGAAGAATTTGCATGAATCTAGTGAAAAGAAATATCATAAACGACATAGATCCTTAAATAAGCAAATATCTCGGGTACAATAGTTGATGAGTATAAGAGATTAGAGATTAGGGGAATCAAGAAAGAAGAAATGAACCTTTATGTTATATTAACTCGCTCACTTTTGTGTTTTATAAATTAGTTTTCAACCAAGGAAATGAGGATTTGAGAAATTTCATAACTTGGTGAGTTGGTAACTTGGTGAGAAAAACCCTGACGTACAAGAATACTATATAATCTAGGGTATTTTTTCGTATTATCTCGGGTACTCATTACCCGTCGGGTACCCGGCGGATATACCCGATAAGGACCCGCCTCCTAGTCGGGTCCTTTCGGGTATACCCATTTAAGACCCGATTTCCTTAATGGATCTAAAACCTATACCCAGTACCTACCCATTAAGACTCGGGGTCGGTTCGGTTCTCGGGTAAACGGGTACCCATTGCCACCCCTACTAACTAGGTTATCTAAGGAATTCGGTTTTGGCCCACCATTCGTGACCAATTCACGGTATTGGTCCCCGTATGTATCCGACAATTCGTTTATTACTCCGAGGGGTCAAAATATTTCCAACTTTTTCTGGAAGTACCATTAGGGGCCAAAAAAAAATGAATCTAAAAATAATTTTAGAATGTTAAAGGCCACATCGTCTCCTCTTCTTTCCTCTACTTCATCCCATTTATGCTCCATCTCTACTCTACATTTCTTTCTCTCTCTTCTTCTTATTATTCTTCCCCCCCCCCTCTCTCTCTCTCTTCTTCACCCTTTTTTTATCTTTATCTCTTTCTTCATCTTTCTCTCCCAAAACTCTCCAGCAATGGTTTGGTTTTCCATACCTCCAAAGAAGGAGAACCCCTTCGCCGAAGTGTTTAGAATGAGAATTAAGAGTTGAAGGTTCTGGCGAAAAGACTTTTCCTTTCCCCTGAACAGTGAGGATAAAGATAGAGAGAACCAAAGTTTTAGAGAGAGGGAGGGCGAAATATTTAGCAGGAAAAAGACTTGACAAAAAGAGAAGGGGAAAATGGGAGAGAGATAGAGATTTAGCAGAGAGATACAAGGACAGAGAAGAGAGAGATATACAGGAGTTAGAGGGAGAGAAAGAGAACGGATAAAAATGGTGGCAACGGTGGTGGGAGGTGTTAGGAGGAGATTAAGAAGGAAAAAAAAAATTATGTATGATCACTGCCCTGAAAAGATTGATACCACAATTTCATTGAAAAGTTTGTATCTCAAATTTTTTTTTTATCTTGATATTGACAACCAAATATTTCATCAACATCATGAAGGTTTTATTGGGCCACTGATTTGGAGAAATAAGAAAATTATCCAAGGTGCAAAGACTTTTTAAAAAACTTGTCAGCTTTAGTTGACCAATATATTTTTAAATTGTTATGGAGAATAAAATTTTGTTGACTATTTCTTCTCCATACCGGCAAGGCTCGCCGGAAAACTGCTATTGTCGGCGACCTTAGATTTTTCTTTTCAAATTTTTCTCTTTCATCTCTCCTTTTCCGATTACCAAATCCGGCCACCACCACTTCCAACCACCACCTTTCCGACCACCACCATCATCATTTCTCTCTCTCTAGTCTCTCTCTCTCTATAACTCTTACTGGCAGAGTACATTTTCCTCCTTGAACCAACAACATTGACCCCTATCATCCTTAAGATCTTTTAATGTCAGTAATGGAAGACCTTCTTCATCTACTTCATGTATCTCAAAAACATGTGCATATTGACCTAACCTAATCCATTCAGCCACATCCTTACTACATCTTCAAGATATCTGGTGGCTTCACTATCAGATGATGAACCCGCATCTAACTCCACAACATCATCGCCTTCTCTACATTCAGCAGAAACCCTAGTCCTGGTAATTTGTTTTCTCTTCTTCCTAATAAATGCCCCTTCGGAATTCTGACCTAAATCAAGATTAGGGTATTGAGGTAGGTGGTGTTCTTCTTTGTCTGAAGACTCTGAACCACCACCACCTTCAGGATCGAAAGGTTCTTCTTCCCTTAATCCTTTTTCATCCACATCGTTTTCGACACTAAATTTCTCATCGTCATCTTCGTCTATTCTGGAAAGCCCCTAATTGGAATTAACTTTCTTTAAACCACCAGTTCCTCCTCTTTTGGGCTTTTTTGATTTCTTGTCACTAGCATCACACGAAGAAGTGATTTTATTATATGATTATCATGGGTTTGATGGAAGATGTCGTCGGAGGCGTTGTTGTTGTTGTTGGTTAAATTGGTCAAAGGCCTGGTCTTGGAAGATTTGGGATCTTTGACAAAGTGAGAAGGGTGACGATACTTGAATCCTTGATTAGTAGTACTAGTAGTAGTAGTAGTATTCCACAAGTGTTTATTGTGGTTATATACGGTGTGAAAGTGGAAGAAGATAAGAAGAATCGTAAGAGGAGAATCTTCTAAATTTCATATCTTCCCTTTAAAATTTTACATCCCGGATACTTTTTTTTATTTTCCAAAACAGCGGCCTCTTATTGTGAAGACAAATAAGAATCCATATTTTATCTATTTTCGTAGCAAGGAAATATCTAGAAAGCTTTAGAAAGAGATGCCAAATTATAAGAACATCACCAATGAGACAATGAAGGAAAAAAAAACTCTACAAATTTGAAGTGTTAATTAAAATCTTTTTCCTGAATGGCAAAAATAACTTCTTCTACCAGACACGCCATTCTTAAATTTAATAAAAACAAAATAGTTACGAAATAAAATATCTTATTGGTTTAGGTCAGGGGTAGAGCCAAGATTTTGTTTGAGACAAGGCTGACTTAAGTGAATTTTTTATATAAAATTTTTATCTAGGAGGTTGCTTGCATAAGATGAAGATATTTTTTGCTCGATCATAATTGCTTCATACTTTCACCATTTTATACAATAAACAAATATACTTTTCTACCATAAGACATACCTAAATTTGAAAAGCGAAGAAGATAAAAAATGTTGTATTTAAGTTTGTGACAAAACACAAAAATTTGATACGTTAACTCTTTTGTCGTACAAAGTAATTGAAACAAAATAGGGTAGACATATCATGTTAATTTTGTGAAGAAGAAGTAGGTGAGAGGCCTGTTGTGGTGGTTGAAATGTAATAGAAAAGCAAAATAAAGAATAAGGAATGAGAGAAAATAGGGAAATAGAAGAGAGCAAATGTTGAAATTGGAGGGTCAATCGACAACCTTTACGGACGATGAACGACATATAGATAAATAATAACGAGATCATGAAGTGGAGGGCAGATAAACAAGACAGAAATAAAAGAAAAAAATTATGACTAATAAAAATAATTTAAGTACAACATAAGAAAATTTCAGAAAAACAAAAGAAAATTTGAGATCCAAAAAGAAACTTAAACATAATTAGGTGCGAAAACAAAAGTAGTTACGAATGAAGGCCTAATAAAATTAACATTTCTCCAAAACGGACTTTTGAAAGCTTAAAAGGTTGAGCCACGGATTCGACCAACTGGTGTTAGTAACTCAGGCCGGTAATAATTTGTTCCAAAACTATGTGAAGCTAACCTACGCTATAGTCAGGGTTAGTCTTCACATAGTTTCGCCCCTGGTTTAAATTTGGGTTATTTCTCAAATGGCCCCCAACTTTGTGACCAGCTTCCTGCCTAGCCCCCTACTTTAGCAAATATTCCCATATGGTCCCTTTTTTCCGTTATCTTTAACTGTCCGTTACTCTCACTCCTCCACCTCATTTCCTCTCTCTGCCAAGTCACTCAAAATGCCACATCATCGTCTTCTCCGGCAGGGTCGCCGGCCGGCCAAATTTCCGGCCGACGACCTTCAAACATAAAAAAAATAGTTTTTTTTTTCCCTCTCTCTCTAAAAAAAAAATAAAAAAAAAGTTTTTTTTCCCTCTCTCTCTCTAAAAAAAAAAAAAAAATTTTTTTCCCTTTCTCTCTCTAGATCTGGTTCACCATGAACCAGATCTAGGTCTGTTTCAATCGAACAGACCTTCAATGGAGGTCTGTTCGTCATTGAGGGTCTGTTTCAGTCGAACAGACCTTCAATGAAGGTCTGTTCGGGTCTGATTCATGGTGAACCAGATCTAGAGAGAGAAAGGGAAATTTTTTTTTTAGAGAGAGAGAGGGAATTTTATTTTTTTTATGTTTGAAGGTCGCCGGCCGGAAATTTGGCCGGTCGGCGACCCTTCCGGAGAAGACGATGATGTGGCATTTTGAGTGACTTGGCAGAGAGAGGAAATGAGGTGGAGGAGTGAGAGTAACGGACAGTTAAAGATAACGGAAAAAGGGGGCCATATGAGAATATTTGCTGAAGTAGGGGGCTAGGCAGGAAGCTGGTCACAAAGTTGGGGGCCATTTGGGAAATGACCCTTTAAAAAGTTAGATGAGTTGACACTTAGAGACTCCGAAGAACACCCTCTCAAACCTAAAACTTTCAGCAGTGAAGTTGTTTGCTTTCTACGATTTTGATCCGTCCTCAATTTGTTTTATTAAATTGGAGAAGGTTTGCCCTCTGATTGTTCTATTTGTCTGGTATTCTTTTGTTTTCATCACTGAGATTTATTGGGTTGAAAGTTGAAACATCTGAATCTTGTTGTTTTGTATTATTGTGTCCAAACGATTCATGAGATATGTATTAGAAATATATATTGAGGAAATCAATTAGGGAAGGGTATTGAGAGTAGATAATATGTTTTTTTTTGGTTGTCGAAAGGAGTAGATAATGAATGAACAAATACATTAGGATGGATTGAAATCTCACAAATACACAAGGATTTCCGTCTAATTGAAGTCTTTAACTCTCTCTTGTCGAAAGTCTTAATTGAAGTTGGAAGTCTCAAATCCAATGAATTCTGGTGCACTTTCTTCATTTATTACATAGTCGACTTCATAAAGGTTTGGTCTTGGATCAATCTCTTGTATATATTTGTGTCTAACTTTTATGGACACAATATTTGAAGGAAATTAGATACAGGTAATATCCAAGAGATTCATCCAAGGTTGAACCTCTGTAGAAAACGAGCGGCTAATGCACGAACAAAGACATTAGGATGGATTAAAATCTCACAAACGCTCTTTAATTTCCATCTAATTGAAGTTTTTAACTCTGTTTTTTTCCTTCAACCATAATTTCAGTAGATAAATTTTTTATCTTTCTCTTTCTTCTCTATGGATTGGCTATAACTCCCTAACCTTTTGGTCCTGATAAAGAGAACACATCCAAAGTGAGATAAATGATTTTCCTTCAACTCTCCTTTGTTGCCTTCGATATAATTTACTCATTCTTATCGTATAATCATTCGAAATCTCTATATGTTTCTCTCCCTAAATTATACGTTTATCCACGTGTATTTGGGTTGCCAGAGACTTCCCTTTGCCAAGAATAGAAGCGATAACCTCTGTGTGGAACGACTTCCCATTTTGAGATTATGGAATTGTCAGAATCTATGAACACATTTTCCTCAGTCTTATCA
The DNA here is from genome assembly GCF_041429995.1 of Eschscholzia californica. NCBI lineage: Eukaryota > Viridiplantae > Streptophyta > Magnoliopsida > Ranunculales > Papaveraceae > Eschscholzia > Eschscholzia californica. The sequence continues at coordinate 45,142,832 of NW_028238198.1, forward strand.
TAATAATCATTCAAATCTTCCTTTGTGTTTAGAGAGCTGTTTCAGAAGCCAGTCTTGACTTGGATAACACTTGTTTTTTTTGAAACCAAAACTGCAGAAAGGAGATTGATTGGTGATTTAATTTCAGAGGTCTTTCAGTTCCCTTCTCAGATTTTCGTTTCTGCAATGTTTGGATTTGAAGAAAACTTTCTTTCGTCGACAATGGCAGGATAACTCTTTAACCCTTTACTTTCTTTCAAATGAAGCTTCTACGTATGTCAGCCATCTTGGTTCGAACAGAAAAGGAGAAAAATCCTGATTTGAATGAGTCTTGATGTTCGATATATGATGAAGCTTTATTCAAAGCAAGAAAAGTTGTAGTTTGATCATATCCATTTTTGAGAAAGAATGTGTTTCTTTGAAATCCAACCACCACTCATGAATCAGAAAAGTAATTTGCGAAGAAAGTTTCAAAAGGAAGAGAACATAAGCAATAGAATCAGAAGATTATACCTACATATGGGTTTTTCAACCTAACCCTAGTTTGCCAGATTCATGTTATGTAGTATTCGGATATACTTCGGGTCTAACTAAATCCAATTACGTCCCTTCCTGCAGAATTTTACCGCTTACTGTTTCGTGTTATAGGTTCCAGGTCACCAACCCTGAAACTGGAAACTCTAGTTCGTAATGGAGTTTGAAGCTTAAGAACGATAACTCAAGATAATCACATAGAAATGAAACCTCAACCATTGGCACTAGATTGAAATAGGAATGGTCGGACACCCTATCTTGGATTAGTTTCCGTTGTAACGATAGAGGTAACAAAAGAAGTTTAGGTATCATTCAAGTGATATTGGATGTGTTTAATTCACCTACAACAGTTATTTCTTCTTTATTCAATCTCATGGCATCTGTTAAAAAACACTCAAAAGTAAAACAAAACAAAAAGGGCCGAACACCTTAATTTATTTGAGTAACATACTCCTTTACTTGAATCAATTTCCTGAATTTGGCTGTGCGAAAACTATCGCAGTAACAAATAATTCTAAATTTTATTAACTTAAATTTCGACGATTGATCTCACCCGTCTTCATTTGTCAAGAGGAGGCTTGCAGATAAGAAAATTGTAAATTGGACTTCCCTTTCTATAAAGGGCCGGGGAAGGTCCCATTCTCTCTCTGCTCATTCCATCTGTCTACCTGCATCCACATCCAACACAATTCAGCTTCTTGAGATAGTAAAGCTAGATCTTAAGTAGCCTACAAGCATTTTGACTAATTGAAAGCTCACCAAGATGTCTGTAGGCATAAAATTAACACTCAGACATGAGACAGTATTAAATTATTATGCTGGAACCTTCTTCTTTTGCTTAGTTACAACTTACAATTATATCTAGAAACGGTTTACCGTGTCATATTAAATATATCAATTATATTTTATCAATTAGAAGGTTTGTGCTTCTCATAATGCTAAGTACAATTTCGTATACCAAGCTTAAACCAAATGAACAAATAATATGCTATGAATTCTTCTGAAATCTGAAGCTATGCTAATATTTTAAAGCTCAAATGGAGCAATAGCTTGAGAACAATTTTTGAGAAAGTAAGCACTTAACAACTAAAATTGGATAATCTAGGGAAATATATTTTTCATTGATTAGTTGTTCTCACTGGCCTCTGTTAACGAGATTACAGAAAAAAAGATCTGTTGCATAACTCTTAAGTCTATACTTAGTTCTAGAAGTTCGAACCCTCTTTTCGCCCTTGTCACTGGTTAGGTTTCTTGAACGCTGTGTCTTGGTGAGTATTTGTTTTTTCGCATTAATCCAATACCTAAAAATACTATGAAAGAGTAGTCTACCTTCATTTATCTGCAATGATACTATACTAAGCATGACGCTGTGGATTGGGTAATCCCAAACAGTTCCAAATATATGATCAGACTATCAGAGACAGTTTCTGCTTCCACTTCAACCGTCACCTTATGCAACTAAATAGTAAATAGGAATGTAAATATGTAGTTGGTCTCGGTCTCGGTCCGGCCGAAGGCCGAGACGAGACCGAGACAGGCCGAGATTCTCGGTGAGACAGCAAATATAGAAATTAGCTAAATTCTAAAATAGTTCACTTCATTAGGTTAATAAAACGACGTTCATACTTCATAAGTATTCAATAACTAATAAGTCTAATAACTAATAAGTCTCTAGAATCACCTTCTTCTTCTTTGAAACTTCTTGACTTCTTCTTAGCTATGTAGTTGGTCTCGGCCGAGAATCTCGGGTCTCGTCTCGGCCCTCTCCCGAGACGAGACTCGGCCGAGACCCCGAGTTTCTCGGCCGAGACAACCCGAGACAGCAACTTCCAAATATTTAGATTTTTTTTGGAAAACTCTTTGACCTAAATTAAGTACTACTATTTATTATATTCTCAAATCTTAACTACTTATTATATTCCCAATGTATCTAATATAAACAGCAATAATACTATATAGAATATTTAGGGTTTATGCCTTAGAGAGAAACTAATAAATTCTTTAGAAACTTTCAAAAGTTTAGTAGATTGGGATTTCCTTATACAGAAATTAAGTTATAATACATAGTACAACTAGAATTAAGAACTAAGAAGAAGCAAAGAATACAAGAAGTCAAGAAGTTTCAAAGAAGAAGGGGATTTCTATATTTGCTGTCTCACCGAGAATCTCGGCCTGTCTCGGTCTCGTCTCGGTCTCGACCTTCGGCCGGACCGAGACCGAGACCAACTACATAGCTTCTTAGTTCTTAATTCTAGTTGTACTATGTATTATAACTTAATTTCTGTATAAGGAAATCCCAATCTACTAAATTTTTGAAAGTTTCTAAAGAATTTATTAGTTTCTCTCTAAGGCATAAACCCTAAATATTCTATATAGTTATTGTTGTTTATATTATATACATTGGGAATATAATAAGTAGTTAAGATTTGGGAATATAATAAATAGTAGTACTTAATTTAGGTCAAAGAGTTTTCCGAAAAAAAAAATCTAAATATTTGGAAGTTGTTGTCTCGGTCTCGGGTTGTCTCGGCCGAGAAACTCGGCCAAGCCCTAACTCGGGGTCTCGGCCGAGTCTCGTCTCGGGAGAGGGCCGAGACCGAGACGAGACCCGAGATTCTCGGCCATCTCGGCCGAGACGAGACCCGAGATTCTCGGCCGTCTCGGCCGAGACCAACTACATAGTGTAAAGGTAATATACTTCCTCATAGTCTCTCTCTCTCATCATAATATAACTACATCATACAGGGGTAAGTGAAATGGAAATCGACTGTCTGATTGTACGAAAATCGTACTTCATAGTGAAACTTGCATGATAAGAATCTATCGTAAGTTCTTTTTTTTTTTTTTCAAATCAAACTAGATCTTGACGCTATTAAGAACCAGTTCCTTTGACAAAGAAAAAGACCAAAAATGTAGACGATTAAAAATTAACTAAGAAAGAGAGTTAGTAGCATACCCATTCACCAGGGCAGAGCGATCGGTAATACTTTGCAAACTTATCACACTCAGGAGCGCCATCTCCTTTTGCAGCTATGCACCTACATAGAAAATTAGTTACCAGTTAGATTCTCAGGAAAAAGTATAACAAGCTTGGGCTCGGATCTTAAAACTAGAGATAATAGAAAAATATAAAATGAGTCCAAATTTGACTCACCTATGGTACTCAACATAGCGGGTAAAACAATGTCTTGATTGATTGGTAGTTGGGAACCGAAAATCTGCTGGTGCTGTCTCAAGCTGGAATCCACCAAATGAGAAATAAACTTTAACAATTAGCAAGTAACGCGGAAAGGAGGAAAACTTATGTATATTTGCACACCAGCGCAGACACTGTACAACATCGACACCTTAGAATTGCGTAGTTGGTCCTGTCATTTTACCTTTATTTCTGGTGCCTCTTCGTCGCCCTTTTCCTCCTCGGAAGCATCACTGCTTTCTTCAGTTTCATCAGTTTTCTCAGCGACTTCCTCAGAAGTAGGATTGACCGTCGTCTCAACATGAGCATCCTCGGAAGCAGTTTCTGTTGGGCTTTCCTTGACAACTTCGTCAGCGACAACACTTGTGGGGCTCTCTGTAATATCTACGGCAGCAGGTGCCTCAGTAGCAACATTAGTTGGGCTTGCATCAGCAACGGCTTCCAAAGGAAGCTTGCCATCACCTGATAACTCTTCTTTCGGCAGTGCATATTGCTTCATCAATGAAAACATACAACATTAAAATGGAGGAGTCGATTCTCATAGATAGTTGAAGAATAAGAAATATCTGTAAAATGTTAAAATTACTAAATTCCAGAAGGGTCGAAGACCATTCATTAGTCTCATTTTAAGAAGTCAAGTGGTTATTTTGGTTACCCTTTTATCTACTCTCTGTAGACATTCCCCTATGCCGATAGAAACCCTTAGTGCGAATTCCAATATGTGAACTGGTTATTTTTCTTCTCTACTTCCAAAGCTAAGGCATGTGTTTATATCGGTTCTGAATTCAGAACAAGGGTTCTTACTATATCTCTGAAGGCACAAAAGGGCCGGTACTGAAAATGTCAATTAGGGTTAAGGGATATTGAAATAGAGACTTGAAACTAGTAGTAGATCTCATTAATTACATAGACAAATGAAAATTGAGCATCAAAACTTATTAATCAAATCAAATGTTTGTTACAAATGATAAAATAGATCGATCTACCTTTAACTATTGACAGAAATGAAAATTTCGATTCAGTAAAATGGATGGGAGATCGAAATAGCTCATTTTCTAACTAGATATAATTGAGAAATGAAAGATGAATCTTTTGATAGGAGAGAAAAAGTACTGCGAGAATCATACCTCAGCTAGGGTTAGGGTTTTTTCGCTTTGGCGTTCCGCCATGGCTGACTCTCACTTCGGTAACTTCTCTGCCTTCTTCACTCGGTATCTAAACGAAGGAGACAGACAGAGTAGATAGAAAGGACCGGAATATTAGAGGATTGCTAACTAAACTCAACGTTTTGCTCTGTTACACATTCTTAGTTTTTTACTCGGTCACGCTTTTATTAAAAGGCCCTTAGGGTCCGTTTGATACGTTTTCGTATCAAACTTGAGTAAGAAAGTCATTTTCGCAGGAAAATCAATTTCGTCGTTTGATTGGACCAACTGAGTAAGAAAACTGATTTCTTGTAAGAAAAAAGGGTTAATTTCATTTTGGCCCCCTAAAGATGACCAACTCGAAAAAATGGCCCCCTAAAGATGACCAGCTTCTAATTTGGCCCCCTTTTTTATTTTTCTGTCATCTATTCCGTCAGAAGTAACTGGTCTATCTTTTTCTACCAAAGTTACCCTTGAGCCATATCTCGTCGGCCGATTTTTTGTATTCCCTAGGCTAATTATTACTTTCTCTCTCTTTCTTTCTACCAAAAAGGTAAGATCCAACAATAACAATAATGGAGCTTCATCTTCTTCTAATACTACTAATTCATCTTCTTCATTATCTACCCGTTCATCTGGATCTTTTAGAGGAATGCATTTGAGAAGATTTTCAGGTTGTTATGAATGTAGAATGGTTGTTGATCCATCTATTTTGGTTTCTAGAGATCCTTCTCTTAGAAATACTCTCTCTTCTTGCCCTAACTGTGGTGAAGCTTTCATGAAAACTGAAGATTTGGAACTTCATCAGTCTATTAGACATGGTGGTAATAACTCATCTCTCTCTCTCTCTCTCTCTCTCTCTCTCTCACAGACACACACACACACAAATACCCTAATCTAAAATCTTGATACCCAAACCAAAAAGATTACAAATTTGACTACCCATTTCACGAATCAATCTAAATCACTTGAACTCTTTATACCCAAACCAAAAAGATTACAAATTTGATTACCCATTTCACCATTTAATCCAAATCACTAGAACTCTTAATACCCTAACCAAAAGATTTCAAATTTGACTACCCATTTCACAAATTAATCTAATTGATTTGTGTTTTCTTTTGGGTGATTTTTTCTTGTTGCAGTATCTGAACTTGGACCAGAAGATAGTAGCAAAAACATAGTAGAGATTATATTCCAATCAAGTTGGTTAAAGAAACAAGCACCAATTTGTAAAATTGATAGAATTCTCATAGTAAATAATACTCAAAAAACTATAACAAGATTTGAAGATTACAGAGAATCCATTAAAGCAAAAGCAACTAAACTAATGAAGAAACACCCAAGATGTGTAGCAGATGGTAATGAACTACTAAGGTTTCATTGTACAACTTTTGTTTGTTCGATCGGCATTAATGGATCGACTAATCTCTGTAATTCAATCCCACAATGTAATGTTTGTAGTATCATAAAAAATGGGTTCAAGATTGAAGAAACCAACACCACCACGGGAGGAGGAGGAGGAAGAGGAATTTGTACTACTGCTACTAGTGGAAAATCTCATGATAATGCTAAAATTAAGTCCAAGAACGAGAAACGAGCTATGTTAGTTTGTCGGATCATTGCCGGAAAGGTGAAGAAGAATCAAGATGGATGGACAGAAGAGTTTGATTCAGTTGCAGGAACTACTGGAATTTACTCTGATTTGGATGAACTATTAGTGTTCAATGCTAAGGCTATATTACCTTGTTTTGTTGTGATATATGGAGGATTTTAATGGTTTCTTTCGATCTTGTTTTGTATAGGCCAATAGACTTCTAAGGGATTATGAACTCAGAGTCTTGCCTTTTCATCTTAGTTTTTCAAGTTTGTTATGTAATCTTTGGGTTTTTTGTATTGCTGTTAATTGAATGTAATTTCAATTGTGCTCAAGTACTACATGTTTGCTTCTTCTAGCCCTTGTTACATTCTTTTATGACGTAAAATGTCCAACCTGTTTCACAAGATAATTAGTATGAAATTTACTTGAAATTAATAAAGTTTGAATTTTTAATTCACTCACAGGGAAACCAAACTCTTCTTCTTTGATATTTGAAGAAAATACAAGTTTTCAAGATCATTTCCAAGATCTTCTTCAAGTAATCCATCAATCTCAAATTCCTTCTTCTAATTACTTGTGTTTTTAATCATATTAAAAAGCTTGATTTGACAACCTTGGGACCATAAATATTTATGTGGGTCATCAAAGATAGGGTAGATACATGCAGGGGTAGATCAGGTAAGAAATTGTCACCTCACTAATATCTAACGGAGCAAAGGATGGAAAAACGAAAAAAGGGGTCATATTGGAAGCTGGTCATCTTTAGGGGGCCATTTTGGTCAGTTGGTCATCTTTAGGGGGCCAAAATGGAATTAACCCAAGAAAAAAAGGTAGAAAAAGGACTAATTCATTTTCCCACAAAATAGGTGAGAAAGTCAAATTCTTACTCTTAAGTCTTGACAAAAACACGCTCTCTCTCCTAGTCTCTCTTCTCCCGTAACTTTCTCTCTCCCTTCATTCTCTATCTTTCAGACCTTCCCCCTCATCCTCAAATCTCTTTCCCTCTCTAATGGACAAAAACAATCCGAATTAATTCCACCATCTATCATCATTCTTTTTTTCCTTCAAACAAAGGAAGGATCGAATAGGATACTTGGTTTTAATGATGATGTTAACAACTGTTGAAGATCCACTGCTTGACATTCATCCCTAACCTACTATGAATTAATCCCAACCTAAGCTCGAAAAATCAGAAATCAGGACTAGTCGGCATATCCGGGCCTAGCTACTAGTCGGGACTACAACGGGACCAGTCGGATTTAATCGGTTAACTTAATATATATCTATTATATAAAACAGGATGTTTTATGCTGACTAGGACAAAATCTTTGACAAACCCAGAGATAAATCTGGTCGTCCGTCTTTCGTTACATTAAATCTCACCGTTCAACTTTTCAACGTTAAAAATAACCAAACGTCCTTCGTAAAATCACACCGTTGAGATGTTGGTCCTCCCTATCTGGCCGAGAAACAACTTATCACCATCCTTCAAAATTCCTAACGAGTGAAACAATCTTGCTAATTCACATAACCATGTCTGAAGACAATAAATCTCTCTCAATTCAGAATTCCTAACGGCTGAAAATCATTGAGAGAGACAATAAATGTCTCTCAATGATCCATAACTGAAATATTCAGTTTCAAAACATATCTCTTCCGATTCCTAACAGAGATCTCTCTCAATGATCCATAATCCCCTTGATTTCTTCCTTCAAGCTGACTATAAAAGTATGCTTCAGAAACTGAGTAACTAGCATCCTTCAAATCAAAATTTCTCTGTAGATTGGTAAGTTTCAAAACATATATATTCAAATTCCTTATTTTGTAGAGAAATTTTGTAGTTGTTTTGTAGTTTGTTAATTTGTTTCTGTAGTGAAATTTTGTAGTCAGTTTGTACTTTGTTTCCATAGAAATTGTTGGTCTGTAGTAGTGAAATTGTGTAGTTGGTTTGTAGTTTGTTTCCATAGAAATAGTTGGGTTGTAGTTTGTTAGTTTGTTTGTAAAGAGAAGTTCTATAGTTAGTTTGTAGTTTGTTTCTATTGAGTTTCAATAGGGTTTCTATTTCAAACAGTTGCACATAATATGTTTGAAACTCCCCAAATAGATTATACCTTTGTAGTTTGTTTCTATTGAGTTTACATATTAAGAAATTTGAAGTTGGTTTCAATAGGGTTTCTATTTCCAACAGTTGCACATAATATGCTTGACAAAACTCCCCAAATAGCTAATACCGTTGGCTAAATCATAATAGTTCAGTGTTTTACTTACAATCATGGAAACTTTAGTTTGACTCTTTCACATTTTATATCTAGGGTTTACATATTGCATCCAACAGTGTTCTCGACATCTCCAACTTCCATCGTCACACAAAAGTTAGTACTGTTGTCAAATGTTATCTCTTGAATTAGTACAGTTATGACGCTAGATAATGTTACAAAAATCTAGATGTATTCATGTTCTTTGAAGAGATTGATATGAAGTCAAGGATATTACAAGCTTACTAGGCATCATAAGAAAACCCTGTTTTGATTTTGTATTCCTTAATGTCCTTGGCTCAGTTGTCGTACAAAGTAAATAGGTTCTGAAAATTATTTGACTATATATGTATAGTAAGATGTGAGTATAACAGAAACACTACCTTATATGTGTAGTAACAGGTGAGTATAACAGAAACACTACCTTATATAGTTTCAAGAAAAATAGTAACGACTTTAAGTAACAACTTACCTCTTTTTAGTTGCTTTAGCTATCTCTGTCAAGCCAGATCCATGAGGACCCCCACGGTTCATCATTTGTTGCATCCACGACCTTAACAAATAAAATTGAAATACAATGACTGAAAATATATTTTGGGATTAAGAGAATTATATGTAGGTAGCCTGTTGGAAAATAAACAAATAAAATTAAAATACAATGTCTATAAATTTCATCAGAAAACAATAATTCTATAAGAATAAGAAATAAAGAATATGTGATTATCCTTATATGTAGTTTAAACTACCAAAACCTATTTTATATAATAGATTTGGTACACATTGATATGTTTCTGACTATATATAATTCTATAAGAATAAGAAATAAAGAATATGTGATTATTCTTATATGTAGTTTAAACTACCAACACCAGTTTTATATACTAATGTGAAAAATAGTTTTTTCCTGATTGGATTTTCCAGAGCACAAATTGATGCTCAAAGTACCTTTTATCTGTAGTATGCTTTAAGAAATTGAAAATATGTAATCTTTTTCGAACTTGGTGTTTCATTTTGGTGATTTTGCCATAAGACTGAGATATTCAAGGAGTACTGTGTCAATATAACATCTCTTTAGTCACCCATTGATGGTAACAGAACTTTGCAAACAGTCTCCTTTAATTATATGGCCTATTTGGTGAATATTCACTTGTAAAGTAGCATTGCTGTGTCAATTTTAAATTAATAAATCTCAACATGTTCGATAGAAATCCCGAGAGAGCTTACATAGTTCTGAATACTTTCTTCTTTCATAGTTTTGAGTTTATTGTTTCTAAGTGTTGACTATAGAAAAATTTCCAGGCAAAAAGAGTTGGTCGGTAGAAAAAATGTTTTGAATACTTTCATAGTTGAATTTTTTCTAAAGTTACCAATTAGAAACAACTAACAATCACCTAATACCTCTGGCTAAAGTTGACCTTGGCTATATCTCTAGATGTTTATGTGGTGGCTAAAGTTTGGTAGTGACTCTTATGTGCTGAAGTTGGATTATTTGAACTTCTCCAAAATTTATCGATTGATCATAAGAGTTAAGTTAGTATTACGTTTGGATCAAGAAAGGATTGTCACATGAAAGTGGGGATGAAGTCATCAAAAGACATCATGCGAAAGACTTGCTCATTAAACCCTTCAATTCAACACCTGCGTTAGATACAATTAAATATATACAAAAATATATCTATAAAGGTGAAGATTATACAACTCTGGTGGTCGAAGCGGCAGACGAGATTAAACAATAATTCAACTGTATTACTTTTTTTTTTTGTATAAAGTCCTTTTCTATAAATATCAATTTATAAAAAATTGATATTTTTATCTTCAATAAAATTATTTCGATTCTAATTACTGACCATGTAGTGGGAATAAAAATTGGTATATTTTCTATGGGAGCAGAGTTCTCAATGCGGAGGACAATCGTCCTAGGTTACACATCACTAATTGTACCGTCTTAAACATGTAATTGGTTTCTCCATTTCCCATTTCAGATTTTCATGAAAGCTTAACCTTAGTTTTAGTCATATAAAACCTTATATGATAGATGATTTCATTCACACGAAGCACGATAGTTTAGAAATGAATGAATACAACATACGAATACAAATGAGATGCTTTACACCTTTGGACTTATGACAAATAATGTATCAAACAAATTTAGCAGTGCCGGAGGCACGGGTTATACCTAGTATATATATATAATTACATATAAAATTATATGATATTATACATACATATAAAGAGATCTCTACATGTGTAATATTGTAATATAAATACAGAAAATAAAGAGAGTATTTGTTTACCTTCACTATAGTTTGAAATTCCCACAAAATTCCCAACTGCTAGAAATGTTTGTTCCTGAAAAACTCAAACATATACAAACATAATTCTCGACAAAAGTAATTGAAAGCGAAATACTAATATGATAGTCAGAAATCAAATTTCAAATAAACCTAATAAAAGTAGTTCATATTCATAGTCATACAATCCATAGTCAGAATTCATCATAATGTCGAATGAAAATGAAAGCAAAAGAAAACGACGCTAAATAACTCAATCTAAAGTTGCAAAGTGCGACCCATCCACTTCAATATCAGCATCGCTATCTTCATCAACAAGTTCCATCGGAGGACGTGATGTAGGAGTAGTTGAAGAACTAGAAGCCATTTGACTTCTCGTTCTTCGTCGCTCAATACTCGTAACTCCTTGCGCCTCCCGAACATCTTCCCGTCTAAGATCATCACCCCTATTGACGAAATCTTGTAGTTCTTCATCAGTTGGAAAAATCTATTCATCATTTTCTTCTACCTCCCTCAAAATAATTGGATCAATTGAATCATCTCTTGTTGGTCCACACACACTGTTTCTAGCTATATTTCGAATCTTCAACTTCATATTGTATTGGATGTAGACAACATCATTCAATTTACTTTGCATCAAGCAATTCCTCTTCTATGAATGCACCTGAAAAAAAATAAAGGCCAGCGCTTTGGGGAAAGCTAAATAGTTTCCGGGGTGTAAAATTTTAAAGGGAATATGCAAAAGTTTGTAAATTTTTCGGGGAAATACATTTTATGGGGACTACTTTTTACCAAGTCCAAATACTATTTTGCTTTTAGTCATAGGTCCTTGGGCCATTTAACCTAAGTAACCCTAAACCCTTATCTTCTTCTTCTTCTTCCCTTAGCAGCCAAAAATTTACAGAGAGAGAAACCGAAATTTAGAGAGAGAGAGAAACCGAAATTTAGAGAGAGAGAGATCTTCATCAACAAAACTACAACAAGCATTAATCTTCAAGAGAACATGGGTCGTTCAAAGGCTTCTTCAAGCATTAATCTTCAAGAGAGGTACCCATTCTTCCCAATAAAGCTAGGGTTTTGATTTTTGTAACAGTGGGTGTTTAGATCTAGTAGTTATTTAGGGTTTAGGTAAAGTTTGAAAACGATTTTGGGTGTTTTGTGTTTTGATTTTGGGTCTTTAGGGTTTTGATTTTGGGTGTTTAGGGTTTTGATTTTGGGGGTTTTAGTTTGAAAAGGATTTTTTGGGTTCTCAGAACCCACGAACAGTTCGTGCCCACGAACAGTTCGTGGTTCTCAGAACCCACAAAATTTCGTGTCCCTCTTCTCTCTCTTATATTGGTACTAATATTTAATGATTTTCATATTATTTTCAGATTTGATTTACGGTTTTCTTTGAAGTTAGTAGTGATATTCATAAATCTTTGTAAGATTGAAGCTCCTTCTATTGTCAATGATGTTTCTTTTCACTTCTTTAACTCGCTAGTTTCTTACTTTTATGATAAAAAGATGAAATTTGATTCATTTACTAGGTTTCTAGTGAGTTACCAACACATTACTTTCTATCTTGTTATGTGTTTAGCAAGAATCAATCTGTTTGCTCAATCAATTATCTTATTGATTTCAAAATGAAGGGTTATATATAGAAATACATTAAATGTTTGGTCTTATGTTGTTTCGAACTTGGTTTCCTCTTCTTTTTGTTACTGGAATTCAACATGTTCAATTCTGTTTAAACCATTTCAGAATGAAGTGTTGTTATGTACTTTTTCTTCATTTAGTTTTTTTCTCTTCTTATAGTTTTACTTTTAATATATTGATATGTAGGAGTAAAAAACAGAGAGTGGATGAATCTGCCGAAGTGTCCCCTCCACGTGAAGTGGTGCCTCGCGTTAGGCCTTCCATGTCGGTACGAGATAGACGTGGGGGGGGCTCGCACGAAACAAATGGCAAAGAGAAATAGGGGGACTCAGCAACCTAACTTGTCGGAGGACGAGTCTCATGATGAACTGAACAGAGAGCAGGACGTCTCGGGCGAGGAGTCCAGCGAGGAAGGACGAGTTGGAGGAGGAGGCGAAGGAGGAGGCGAAGAATCCGAAGAAGATGACCAAGGCTATTTGACTGACGATGTTGGATTCCCTATGGACAGAACATTACTTAAGTTCTACAAGTGGCACATTGCCAACCATATATGGCTTGGAAAGGTATGTTGTATTTGTTTTGTATATGATTGATTTCTTATGTATTTTGTTTTTTTTAATCTTTTCTCTTATGTATTTTAATTTTTTCCTTAATTTCGCGTTTGCTTCTAATTTTTGGAAAGAGTTTTGACCGTGAAACCCACGGCTGGGTGGATTGATAAATGGGATCTTGACGCAGAGTGCAACTTTGTGAAGGAAACGGTTCGAAATTCAAGATTTCAACCTATCGTTGACTATGTGTATAGAAGGCCAGATGAGGCACTTATTAGTGCTTTTGTTGAGAGGTTTTATCCAGAGACCAACACTTTTCATTTACCGTTTGGGGAGATAAGGATCACACTGAACAATGTGAAACACATCGTTGGTCTCCCTATTGATGGAAGTGCGGTAAATGGTGAAGTATACAATACAACGAACTTGGATCAAATGTTAGAAATGATGAATAGAACTCTGGGACTTAGCCGTTAAGAGTCGATGGATGCTCTAAAGAATGGGCATTTGAAAACAGTGAAGTTAGAATTTCTTAAGACAACATTTGCAAAATCAATGAACAATTTTTCGAGGAAGAAGAAGGAGTATGCGGCGAGAGCGTATTTACTTTACGTTGTCGGATCTTGTATTTGCCCCGACAAGAGTGGGAACAGGGTGAATGTTCAATATCTTCAGTGTTTTGAAGAGTTGGACAAGGTCCATACTCATTCATGGGGCTCCGCCTGTCTTGCTAACCTGTTGAATCAATTGTCAACTGCGAGCAGGTTTGAAGTGAAACAGATGGGTGGATGCTTTACCCTTCTCATGGTACGTTCGAGTTTCGTACTCAATCATTTTATTAATTTTATTTTTATAATTAGTTTACTGAATATCTGAAGCATTTTCTTAGGTTTGGATTTACGAGTATTTTCCTACTCTTAATGCTTCGGAACTTAAACCGGAAGTTGAACAAGGGTTGGCATTGGCTGCGAGATGGTTACCGAAGCCTGCTAGGGTCAAAGCTAGAAAGAGATCACTCGTAGAGTATAGACAGAAACTGGACGACCTATTAGTTGAACAAGTAAGTCATATACTCCATGTAATTTTCATACGTAAATTAGTTTTAGTTACTTCGAAATGAATATTTATAATTGTTTTTATTGTTTGGGGCAGGTTGCTTGGAATCCTTACTCGAAGTATGGAGATGATTATATGGAGGACGAGTTGTTACTCTACTTTGGGTTGATTGTCAATTTCGATATAGTTGGTTTATTATACCCAAAACGAGCCATCCGGCAGCTCGGATTTCCTCAGATGATTCCAGAACCTCCTCGCGACCATGATGCACAGAAGTCTATGTTGACGAGCAAGAGGTATGTGCCTTATTATGGTTCATCACCTGCTTGGGAATGGTCAACCAGAAACGATCGGAGATTAAACCTCATGGGAACTCGTAATGATATGACTACTCCCGGTGCTACTGTCCCAGAGTACATGTCGTGGTATGAAATGGTTTCTCACCTTAAGGTATGTAACCCAAATGTTCGAGTTGAAGAAGTTCCTCCTCCTCATCCAGCCGCAACAGACTATGAAAGAAGGTTCAAAAAAATGGTAAGTAATACGACTTACGGAATTAAATTCTTATTAAACCACCAAACTTTAGTACTAAACTAAACTCTTTTTTTTTTTTCAGAAATCGCGTTTACAAAAATTTGTTAAAAAGTTGAAGACATGTGGGGGTGGTCAAAGCGACCCAATTTCTCCAAAGACGAAGGAGAGAATGGTGCACATCGGGGAGTTGATAGTCAACGAAGCTGAAGATGTGCCGTCAGATTAAGAAACTTTTTATTGTTTTGGTATCTATGTCATATTTTTGATGTAAGACGACTTTGATAGGAGCTTTTAATGTAAGACCACTTTGATATGAGTTTTTTATATAAGATGACTTTGATAGGTGTTTTGGCCATTTGGAATGAAGAGTACTTAAATGCTCATTTCTCTCACTCTCTAAACTACACAAACAATCTTTCAAAAGCTTCAAAAGGGAATCAAATATCTCAATGGATTTCATCCAAACCATACAGACGAAATCTTGGAGAAGTTTTTTTCTTGAAAAAGTTTTTTTTTTCGGCTCTGTCCAATTTCGTGGAGAATAACTTGTTACTGTTTCACAAATATTTCGTGGCCACGAAATCCATTAAACACAGTAACAAGTTTTGGTCCACGAAATGGGACTTTTTTGGAGAAGTCCCATTTCGTGGACAAAAACTTGTTACTGTTTTATAGATATTTTGTGGCCACGAAATATGTATAAAACAATAACATGTTTATATCCACGAAATGGGACACAGCAAAAACAACAAGTCCTATTTCGTGGACAGAAATTGTCACTGTTTCATATAGATTTCGTGGCCACGAAATCTATATGAAACAGTACCAAGCTTTAGTCCACGAAATGGGACTTATCGAAAAAAGTCCCATTTCGTGGACCAAAACTTGTTACTGTTTCTAATGTATTTCGTGGCCACGAAATATTTGTGAAACAGTAACATATTTCTGTCCACGAAATGGGACAGAGCAAAAAAAAAGTCTCATTTCGTGGACCAAAACTTGTTACTGTTTCTAATGTATTTCGTGCCCACGAAATATGTAAGAAGCAGTAGCAAATTTTTGTCCACGAAATGCGACAGAGCCGAAAAAAAAAATTTTGTGAAACTAAAATCTATTCATCTTCGTGGTAGTTAATAATATATACTCATAGTTCTCGATTACATTTCCCCAAAATATGTTAAACACGTGTGAAACTAAAATCTTACGAAACTCAAAAAAGTAAAACTAAATAATAATCATAGGATCATCAAAACTTTCTATCGGACCCGTACCAACCAAATCCTTATAACCGCCAAATTCTGCTTCAAATAACTTGTACCAAGCCCAGTAATTTTCGTTTTCAACTTTTTCGTAGAAAGTAAATGGTGGGACAAAAGGCAGAGGTGACCCAAAGATAATGATCATTTTTATGATGAGCAAGAACGATTGTTTCACATTTGTTGTAATTCGATGGCCCAGTCAAAGTCGGCAAAAAAGGTCAAATTCATGTTGATTGATAATATCACCACCGGACGTGCAAAAGTCTCTGCTACAACAAATCCACATAATGGCATACAAAACCAATTTTTTTGGGAAGCAATATCATCCGTGCACATGATAACGTCTTTTAGTTGGGAAATGATATCATCATGCCACATTAACTTGTAAAAAGCTTCATTCGCGACAATGTGATCATACATCTTACGTCGAATTTCTTTACCCAATGCTTGACGTCCTTCAGTAATTGCTTTACTTACAACATGAAAGCCACAATGCCCGTCCCCCGGGACATTCTCTATATTGTAGATAAATGGTTGCATGTGATTAGAGATTGATTTCAAAAATACTGAATCTATCATTGGAGGATATATCATTCTCGACTGGCATCTTTGTGGAATGAGTTTACGTCTTTCAAAATCCTCTCTCTTGTTTTTTATCTTCAGATCCAGTTCTTCTTCATTCATTTGCCTAAAGTGGGTAATCCTATTTGATCCTTTTATATCAGATATAATCTCGGCATACCCTTTTCTTTGCACAACATCATCATCATCATCTTTTTCTATTTTTATCTTCACTTCTTCTCCCTTTTGCATATCCGCCGTTTCTTTTTTGGTTTTATCCTTTGCTATCTTTTTATCTAATCTCTCCTTTAATGCTTTTTCTTTTTCTAATTTCTTCTCTAATTTCTCTGTTAACGCTTTCTGTTTTTGTAAAATCTCAAAGCTAGATGGATTCCTTTTAGTCGACCTATCATTCTGACTTTGCTTTTTTGAAGGCCGACCTTTTCCAAGAATCGGTTGTTGAGGTTCTCTCATGTTTGTCGTTTTAGGAGCACCGACTAACCGTAGGTCAATTCTCATTTGCTCCTTCTCTGGTTGTGAGGCTTTCCACCACCTTTCTCTGACAATCATATGTTCAGGTAGGTCATCATAGTTTGTTTGCTGGACCTCAATCAAGACGTCGTATGACAATTGTCTCCAATATCTATCGATCGCATCAAGTGGTATAGGAACATTACTAGCAAGTTGCTTCATCAACTCATGTTTACAGAGTAAACCATGCGTACGCCTAAGTATACAAAGGCAAACATTCTCACTATCATAATCAGCTCGACTCATCTCTTTCAACATCATATCCATCGCACGGTGTGCAACCACGTTCCTTAATTTGTCGAAAAACTTAATTTGATGGGCATGCAACACCTTTCTCAAATTATTCTCAAATGAGTCCGTGAGGCCAATAAACTGAACATCTAAGCACTTATGAGCAGCTTCCCAACATGAAACAAAATTTCCTAACGAATTATTCAAGAAACACTTGAGCCTCCTGTGTTCTCCCTCAGCTCTACTTGTTGATGTGGTGCCGTAATGTCGTATCTGGTTTGTCCAAAAATGGACAAATCTCTCTTTGTAGAGTGACAACCATGTATCTTGACAATAACTTACTAACTCTATGGAGAATTTTCTCCATTTCTCAAAGAGTTTATAAACCCGAGTCTTGTATAGTTCCTCGGTATCTGCCCACGTGACAAGCTGCCATTCATTGAAAAACTCATCAACCATTTTATCTTTCTCAAGTTTCTTCTCTTTTGCATCCATCTTCTTATCCTTATTTACAATCTCTAAGTATTTTTCAGCCTTGGCCCGGACATTCTTGTTTATATGCCATATACAAAGCATATTTTTCGCATCCGGAAATATGATCTCAATTGCATTCATCAATGCGAGTTCCCTGTCAGTAATGAATACAGTAGGAGAGTCACCAACACTATATAACTCTCGGAAACATTCCATAACCCAAGTATAATGTTCCGTCTTTTCGTTGTTTATAAATGCGTTTGCCACTACGAAGGTCTTCCCAGTCGAAGTAGCTGAGACTACCTGGAGCAAAGGGTGTTTGAACTTGTTGGTTTTATAAGTGCAATCAATGACAACAAACTAAGGGAAACACAACGCAAGCTGAACACTCCTAGGGTGTGCAAAAAACAAGTCCTTTACCTCTTCGGAATTTTCATAGCATCTATGCTTGACTACATAGTGGTAATCCATGCACAACTTCATAAACTGTTGCATTACTGACCTACCTTCACTTTCCTCACACTTTACCTTTCGTTGAGAATTGTACACAGTCCTCATTGTAGAAAAGTTAGGCCTATCTTTCTTCATTTGTTTTATATGCAACAATATATCTTTAGGGCGTGATCCACTTTTAGTTAATGCAGTAACTAATTCTAGCTCATCTTCTTTAAACCTAGCTGCATATGGATGACCTGTGAGGCTCTTCTCCAACGGGTGGTTGTGGTGTCCATCGAGTAATTCAACAATCCACTTGTCGTGAGGTACGCTATATTTTACCTTTATACCAAATGGGCAATCACATTTAGAAGAACCCGTACGTCTCCTTTTACTTGGTTCCGTATTAGAAACCCAATTTTTCCCTTTGTGGCTACCAAAAACACCGCTTCGACTACACCGAAACAAGGTATACGATCCCTTTCCTTCATTGTTTACTAACCTCACTCCTTTTTTCACAATAACAAATCGAGCTTCTAAAGTAGTTTCAGTGCACCAAACTATTGCGTCATTCCTCGAATCAAACAACTGCGACATATAAAAAAATACATTATGTGTTTTACAAGAATGAATCGATAACATCGGTAATAACGTTAACAAGGTGTACCACAAATTACATACCATGCCTTTTGGAAATAAATGCGATACATCGACAAACACTAGAATAGGTGCTGCATCTCCGGACATTGAAGAAGCATTTGAATCAAGTTTAAAAGACTGAAAAAAGAATGAAACGAAAATAAGTACATACAAAAACTAAAGGAAGTTAAAAGTGCACTGAACCATTTCGTGGAATGAAAACCCACGAAACAGTTCGTGTGCACGAAATGGTTCGTGGTCCTTTAACCCACGAAACCACGAAACAGTATTTTTCTGTTTCTCACGAACCAGCTGGGGTTTAAGGAGCTGGGGTTTAAGGGTTAAAAAAAAATCATAATAAATAAAGTAAAAAAATCATTACCTCTTCAATGTCATCTAAACCCAACCATGATTCTTGGTCTTCTTGATTGATGTTATCATTAGCTATACTTCCATCACCATTATAGATTTTGTTAAGGTTTTTCTCCATATTTTAGGGTTTTAGATAGGGTAACTAATCTGAGATTTTTGAAGAAAAATAAAGTTGTTTAATGGTTCAAAGATGAATATGAAGAGTAGTTATTAATAAAAGATGAAGAAAAATCATGGAGATGAAGAACTTGAAGAACATTAATGGAGGTTTAATGGGGAAGTTTTAAAACACACTTGCCTTTTTGTTTGATCCCTAAGAAGATTTTGTAGGATTTGTTTGTTTATTGGAGTCCATCCAAAATTTGTATTTTTTTTAAGTCCCTAAATTTATTTCCCTATAACAACTTACAAAAGAAATAGGTTAACTCAAAATTGACCAATTTTTGACCAAGTCTTCACACCCCGGAAACTATTTAGCTTTCCCCAAAGCGCTGGCCAAAATAAAAGACACAAGTATAAAAGAAGTATTTAACTTATTACTTAATGGGTAAAAATAAGATGGATTAAAGTGTAACTTACATGATCAACTGCACTCCAATTGCGCTCACATGGTGAAGCACTACATGTCTGACTTAAAACTCTTTTAGCAAATGCTTGAAGGTAAGGTAGTCCCTTTCCATATTGTGTCCACCATTTATCTACATTTCGTCACAAAAGAAAGCAACCATAAGATCGCCACAAAAGTGAATAAATGTAACATTTTAAAAAAACTTACGCGGTAAATATTTGTTGATTCCTTTCCTCGCAAACTCATGTCCCAACGATCCAGTTGCCCTCCTATAGTGAAACATCTCATTATTCGTTTCCTCCAAAGCTTGCTCATCAGACACCAATTTACTCATTGCAAGAAAAACTTGATTCGTAACCGCATCAGTCTCAACCACTTCCCAACCCTTTCCGTAGTAAATCGAGGGATTCAAATAATAACCAGCTGCATGTAAAGGATGATGAAATTGATCCGTCCAGCGGTTATCAATAATTTCCCAAACTTTGGCTCGTGTCATGTTGTCACTGCCAAGGTTCTTCTTACTTTGGTCCTTTGCTATAACCATTGCTTCATATATGTATCCCATACTTGGTTTCTCTTCAGTGCCACCAATCTTACCACATCAACTAGTGGTGCCAACACTTGACACACGAACTGCACATTATCCCAAAAGCTATTTTTAGCCACTATCCTTGCACATCTATTACCATAAGCCTTTTTAGCAAAATCGGATTGTGTCCATTGATCTGACACAAACAACATTTGTAGATGACCCCTGTTCTTATGAATACTTTTGATTATGTAGAAAGCAGTAGCAAATCTAGTCACGCAAGATCGGTGCAACTCTTTCCCACCAGTAAATCTCCTCATCAAGCTTCAAACTCTACCATGGTTATAGATGTACGTTGTAACAACTTTAGACTCACTTAAAGCACTCTTGATCTTCGGAAATTTATCACCAATATCTTGCAACATTAAGTTGACACAATGTGCCGCACAAGGAGTCCAAAACATATTAGGATGTTGTTCCATTAAGATCTTGCCTGCAGCCTTAAAATTTGAACCGTTGTCGGTAATAAACTACATAACAAAAAAAAAGTAATTAGTTAAGTAATTGATGTAAGGAGAACGCAAAAATAAATGAAAATTAACATATATACCTGAACAACATTCTCCTCGCCTACATCTTCAATAACTTCATTGATCATGCCTACAATGAGATTTGCATCCTTAATGTATTCAGATGCATCGATAGACTTTAGAAAAACTGTTCCTTGCTCACAACTAACTAAGAAGTTAATCAAACATCTTCCGTTTCCATCAGTCCAAAAATCAGACATTATAGAACATCCATAAGACTTCCAGTGTGGTCAAAAGGATTCAATGAAGTCATCTGTTTCCTTTAAAATCTACTTAAACAAGGTTGTTCTCACACGGTAGGGAGATGGTGCTGGCAACTCTCTTCCATACTCACCAACAGAATTTAAAAATCTTTGGAAACTTTCACCTTTACAAGCATTGAAAGGTAATCCTTTCTCGATTGCCCAACGAGCATAATCCTTCCAAGCTAGGGGCTTTAATCCAATTTTAATCGGATTATTCTGCTCCAATGTACTTTGCTTCATTTTTTTTGTAGTCCGGACTAAAGATAGTATCCAAAGGACCTCTAATGTTACTTGATCGCTTCAGACTTCTTCCACTAGAACCACCAACTACCTCAGGTTGCTTAGATTTAGTTCTTTCATCTTCAATCTCTTGACACTCAATGTCTTCTTCTTCAATATCGCCACTTACCAAAAGATCATGATCTCGAATTATACTACTAACTCTAGCCTTCTCCAATCTTTTCTTTGTTACCTCAGTCATGGCTTGAACTGCTTTCTTTATCTCTTCAGTAACCTTGCCACATCCCTTCACATTTCCTTGTCTATGAGCAAGATGCTCTTTCAATCTATAAATGCCTCCGGACATCTTCTTGTTACATAGTTTGCACCAAACTAAATTCAAATTATTAGCATCCCGACATTTTCCCCATTCCCATGCCATATCTCCCGATTTCCTTACCAAAGCAGGAGCACTCGAAGCACCAGAACCAATAGAATCCATCGATGGAAACTAAGAAAAATACCTAAATAATAAAAAGAAACAAAGAGAGCAAAATCAGTCCATAAACCTATTTTATATCAACTATAAACATTGTCTATACATTAGAAATACAAAACAATAAAGAATATCAACCAATTATAGAAGTTAGAGAACAAAATTAGTCCATAAACTTATATTATATCAATTATAGACATGATTTATACATTAGAAATACAAACCTACAAAGAAAATCAACTAATTATATAAGTTAGAGTCTTAGAGAACAAAAAATCATAATTATAGAAGTTAGAGAGCAAAATTAGTTCATAAACCATAAACTTTATATAGAATATCAACTAACTATAGAAGTTAGAGAACAAAATCAACCCATAAACATATATGACTGTTCTCTGCTTCCATTAGTAATGGTGGAAGAAACTGGTGAAAACGTATAAGGGAATTAGAGAGAGAGAGTTTGGTAGACTGTTAGAGACAGAAAGATGAATCTGAAGGGAGACATTAGGTTTTTGGAAGAAAAGAAGAAGACGAATTTTAAAGGCACCCTCGATTATTTGGTTAATAGAAGAATAGTCCATTATATTTTAAAGGCACTTGCAGATTTTCTCACACCCCTACCAAACACTTGAAAGCATGATTTCACATGTGAAAGAGTTGACTTTCTTACTCATTAGAAAAATGTTGATTTTCTTACTCACATTTTCACACGTATCAAACAGACCCTTAATTTTTACCATTTGCCCCCTACTCTGACTAATAGAATGTTTGGTTCACTAACCAACAAAATTGTCTGTAGTTGTTAAGTCGCTAATGTACTTTATATGGCTTTGCCTTTTTTTTTTAATAGATAGTGATTACAAGAGTCATTACAAGATATTGGTACATTATGAAGAGATAACAAAAAGATACGTCAACATTCATGAATTGAATAAGCACTGTGACATTCTGATTTAAGACATTTTTGAGTCTTCAAAGGCCATATTATGTTTGTCGAACATTAAAATCTATGTTATTGGGCTTTAGACTCCTTTAGTTATTCGTTGGCTAACATAGTTCGTAGTCAATTCTCCAAAAGAATAAAATAAAAAGGAAAATATAGGTGGTGCTTTCTTATTTCTATTAAGGTATAAAACCTTATTTAAAGTTTTATTTGCAACCATCTCTCACTCATTTTTTTCCCCTCTAAAAGTAACCATCTTCGATCTCTACGGTGATCCCTTCACCAAAACCCCTTTTTCGTTAAAGGGGAACTCTAATTGTTCTTTTTTAGTTTTTTTCTTTCTACTTTAATCGGGTGAGGATTAGTTTGATTTGAGTTTCTTTTGGTCACCTTTCGTCTCCTTCTTCATGTTCAGATCTTCGATGACTTTCTTATTTCTTTTTCTATGATTGTCAAATCTAAAGAAAAGTCTAAATCAGATTTGCGGGTGAATCCCAAATATGAGATTATTGAGAAAGAGAATATCAGTAGTCACTTTACTTCGTTTGATTTGGTGATTTTCTTCAAGTACTTTATTTGAAGACTTTGAAAAGTTTGTCGATCAGACACCTTTAATTTAGGGTTTTCCTTTTATGATGCTCTCTACTACATCTATCACTTATTACTTAATTATGCTGGTCTTTGTTGATTCATCTACAACTTTCAATTCAGATTTGGCTACAACGATAATGAAGGATAAAAAAGAAAGAACACCAAAAAGAAGATTGGACAACATCTTACTAAATCAGGAGGACAACATCTTATTCACTCAACAACCTCGTCTTGGTTCATCGTTCCTACATATATTTAAGTATAACAAAGGTTAAGACCTTTAGGGTCTTGTGATTTGTGATCTTTAGGATCTTTTCATTTTGTGACTTTAGGGTCTTTTCATTTTGTTATTATAATGTTGTACTCCTTTAAGCTTCATGTTGTAATTTACTTTGTAAGTCTCGTATTGTAATTTACTTTTGTAAGTCTCATGTTGTACTCAAAGGAGTCAAAACTCTCAAAATCATGTAAACTGTATTGGATTAAATTCCTAAATATGAACGAAAATTCTGGTTTAAATCAATATATATTTTTTTTGAGAGATTTGATGTTTGGACCCCCTTTCACGTAATTGACTTGTTGTTTGGATTATCTTTTTCCAGAATTACGCTTTGGACTCATTTTTTTTTTTTAAAAAGTGAGTTAAATATAACAGTTCACATGGACAAGGGATATAAAAATACGATTTTACCCTAACTAGATGGGAAAATACTAATTTACCCTCTACATAACCTAACCCAATCTAAGTAGTTAACCCACAAGTTAACTCAACCCGAATATACAACCCGCAAGTTGTCCTTGGAAAAATCGATTTTCACCTAACCCAAACAAACAAAATCCATCGAGTTAACCCTGGAAACCAAACATCGATTTTAACCTAACATTTTTCAGGGAATTCCATCTTCTTCCTACTTTCTCTCTCTATAGCTTGCAAACCACAAATCCTTTGGGACGAACCATGAGTTTGAGTATCCAATGATTTTCAATTAAAAAAAAACTCATTCAAAGCTTAATGCATCAGTCACATTTGTATGATACTCCATTATGTTCAATAAAAACTCATTATGTTCATAAACAAAATTAAAATAGTGAAATTTAAGACATGGGTATCTCATAATCAGAGATTACTAACTCATTCACCAACAAATAGCAATTCAAATCAACATCCAGTACCTAAAGATGAATCTTTACAAATGATGAATCTCAATTACCTTAGAGCCAATTTCGGAATTATAATCATACTTTACAAGAGCAACGCGAAAATGTTCAACAGTGAAGTGAAATATCAAAAAACAAACGAGCTAGGTTTTCATTGTTGTAATTGCAAGAGTTGAACTTTAACAAAATCAAGATAAAGAAAGAAAAGTTTTAGATCTTTAACAAAACAAACATTTAGTGAGAGAGAGAGATTATTCACGTCAGATTTAGGACAAATCAGAGTTGTGATAGAAGAAGTAGGGTTAAAATTGAAGAAGAACCAGTGTCGAGTCGGTCCAAACGGGTTCCAACGATTTTATGGACTGAATAATCTTGACCTCTAATCTCCGTACACGTAGCAACCATCGATCTTGTTGAGTTAAATAAACTAGGGGGTCGAAAATGCAATATTGATTACATAAGGATAAACTAGGACTTTTTTCAAATATAACTTTAGAGATGGAATATTCTCTTTTGATTCCGTCAAAAGGGAGTCCAAAGTGCAAGTCTGGAAAAATGGAGTCCAAACAACAAATCAATAATACGAAAGGGGATCCAAACAACAAATAGTTTTTTATTTATTTGAGTCAGGCCCAAAAGGACTCAGTTATATCTGACCCGTTTGGATGGATGATTTGAAGTCTGATTGAGTCAGATAAGTCTGATTCAAACGAAGAAAAAAAAAAAAATAGAATACAGGAACGAGCGTTCCACTTCAGCTGTAAACAATGAATTAAGAAGGAAGAAAGGGTTTGTTTTTTTTTCCCCTTTCTCTCAATCACCTCTCCGACGCAGTTTCTCTCTCTAGACTTCCTTCAAATCCTCAATTAAATTTCTGAAACAATTCTTCTTCTTCATCATCATCGATCCACCACCAAATCTTCTCAGAAGAATAGAGAGAACGTAATAGAGAGAGAGAGAGAGATGTGGGTTTTCTATCTGATCTCTCTCCCTCTCACCCTGGGCATGGTTGTATTCACTCTAAGATACTTTGCTGGACCAGGTGTTCCTCGTTATGTTCTCTTCACTGTTGGTTATACATGGTTCTGCTCCATTTCCATCATCATCCTTGTCCCTGCCGACATCTGGACGGTACCCAAATTTCCCTTTCTCTCTCTAGAATGTTTTTAGATGATCTTCATTCATCTATTCTTGATCTCGGTTGACATAATTTATTTGCAATAACCCTCTTACCAATTAGAAAAATATGATTGATCTTTGGATCCCTTATTAGCTTATGAAAGTTTTGATTTTTAATTGTCTTTTTCATCTATTGGGTATTCATAAATCAGTTTTTCTTGGTCAAAAATCATTAATCAGCTTCTGGGTAGTTTGAAAATCCATTTATCTTAATGTTAGTCGTTATACATCCTTAGGTTGTACCCAATTTTGCCTGAATCCTTTTAACATCTATAGCAATTTTTGGTTGGTTATGAGATGCTGAAGAAGATGTGAAGTCAACCAATATGGGTCTGTGTTAAAACTGACTTGTTCGTCTATTCATAAGGTGTAAATCTAGACGAGTTTGAGTTCTTCATTACTGCAAAATTAGTTATGCTGTCGTACGCATTGGTTTTGAACTCTAGGGGTATGAAGTAAACTTTTTTTTTATGGACTGAATGTAGTTTTACATGCGTAGAAGGTGTAGATGCATTACAAGTGTGATTCTCGGGTTGTTTGTTAATGAAAGATCTGAAGTTAGCTATTGATTTTGGTAATGTAACTAAATGGATTTGGTCATTGGTCATGCAGACAATAATTGGCCAGGAGAAGGGAGGTATTGCTTTCTTTTGGAGTTGGTCATATTGGAGTACATTCGCGCTTACTTGGTATGCTGGAACTCAACTTTCGTTGCCCCTGTTTTTCATCATCATCATCTTTTGTTAACTGCAGAAGTAACTATTTCTATATTCATTTGAAAGTAGTCTATTCCCGTAACATTTTATCCAGTTATTTCAACGAATTGGGTAACAAATACCACTGAGCCAATCTATCTACATCATATTGTATATCATATTACCATGGAAGTAGCATTTTAGAGTTATCATCATGAAGGCCTAGCTCTGAGAGTTTGGTTTGAGTGAGCCACCACTGTCGGTCTCCAATTTCTTTCCATTCCATTGTTTTTAATAGGTGAACAGAATCAAGCCAATGGTCACATCTTACGTCTTATCTATTTTCTGCAGTACAATGTTTGGTGGAACTCCATGCCACATATTTGCAATTTGCGACAGTTTTTCTTTTTCCCGATTTACACTTCCGATATTTAGTAGTAGAACCTATTGATATCCGATTAGGCAAATAATGTCATGTGCATATATATGAAGATGTGGAGGAGCTTAAGATAACTAACTAAGAAGTAGAAATTAAAACTGGAAAGCCAATACTTGTAGTATAACTTTAACGAAAAAGAACTACAAGAAAGCCACTTATGTAAGGTTAAGGAGCAGGATCCTGAGCTGGAACACATCTAAGTGGCAGTTTGTTGGAACCCCAGATTATCTTTTTCACGTTCAGTTAACTTGGGGTCAAGACTATGTGTCAAGATTATTCTATCCTTGACAATTATATCCATCTCTGTGTTAGTGTCATGCTTATAGGAATAACATGTTCACATATAAAGTCATATCCATATACAGCTCTATAAGTATAATGCTGAATTACTATATGTTGGTCATGCTTACTGTGTTGTTTCTTGAGTATAAGAATTTAGCTATGGAAAAAAAGTCGAAATCGTATCTGCTCTGTGATGTTTAATTACGTGAAGATGGTATTCTGTGGTTTAACCGTTTAACATGCTATTCTTGTTGCTATAATCAGCATTGTCTTTCACATTCAGACTCTTATTGTTTTTCAATGTACTATTTCCCTGTGTAGGGCTGTGGCTCCCATTATTCAGGGTTATGAAGATGCTGGCGACTTCACCATGAAAGAAAGGCTGAGGGCTAGTCTACATGCAAACCTTGTGTTCTATCTAATCCTGGGAGTTGTTGGTCTTTTCGGGCTTATTCTTCTCATTCTCATGCGTAGACACTGGTTTGTCTCCTAACCAAAAGGCCTTTTATTCATCTATTTATTAATATATTTTTGGTCCACGTGTCATTTAAACCATTAGAATTTATGAGCGTAAGAATATTCATTAACCTTTTTGACCCATCAACTCCGATATTGGTGGCTGGTAAGTAGGATCCCCAGAACCCAGATGTAGGTCACGTACATTTTTAAGGTCGGTGCACAGTTCGGTTTTACAAGTCAAAGGATGGGGAGATTTTTGTATGATGATACTTAGGGCCGGATGATGGAGAGTATAGTCTGATTAGTATTATACTTCATTAGTGAAGAAGTTCATGCTTCACTGGTAATTGATTCTAGACAAATCTAGACTTTCTTTGTCTGACTTAAGGCTTATATATCGAACTCCTTTTAAGCATTTTTAAACATAATATCAATCTTGACTGGACAGAAATCATATGGATTTAGTACTTGATTGAATGCATATAATTATTCTAGCCTTCTCTCATTAATATAGATGGTGGAATTTCTCTGCATCCTGAACCAATGCCATCCAACCTTTATCCTTATTCTGGCTACCATGGTTTTAATTTGGCCAGTCTTCTCTCATGAAATTTGTTTCTTACGTATTTCTTGATTTTTGTATCAATAGGAGTGGTAGTATCACTGGTTTAGCTATGGCTTGCTCGAATACATTTGGACTTGTTACAGGCGCATTTCTTCTTGGTTTCGGTTTGAGTGAAATCCCAAGGAGTGCATGGAGAAATGCAGATTGGACCACTCGCCAAAAAGTACTTTCTCATAAGGTTGCGAAGATGGCTGTGAAACTTGACAATGCTCATCAAGAATTTTCTAATGCTATCGTTGTAAGTATACCTCTTATAACAATCTAAATGTTTCCTAGAGGTACGCATGGAAAGATTGCTTCCTTTGATATCTTGAACTTTACTGGACGTTGGAATTCTTTTTATTGTGGAATTGATATCGACAGACTCACAGTAAATTTCATTCCCAGTTTTTGGTTACTGATATCACATGTCGGACACCGACATCTGTACAAGTGTCCAAGTTATTTAGTGTAAAAGTTAAGCTTTTTAGTACTTGTTATGCTTGGAATATTGATGACAACTTGGAAATAAGCTTTATATCCTCGGAGCTTGCATCTGCATGGGGCATAGTCAGATATTTTCTTATTTGTTCCCCTTTTTTGTTCCTAGCTGTGTTTTACACATTAAGTAATTGCTCATACCTATTGTCTTGTTTTTCATTAGGTCGCTCAAGCAACATCCAATCAAATGTCCAAGCGTGATCCTTTAAGGCCCTATATGAATGTTATTGACAAAATGTTGAATGAGATGGTAATTTTCAAGCACAAAAGGAAATATGAAGCTTCGAAATTTTCCATACAATTTAAAATTTAATATTTTCTTTTTTATAGTTCAAAGAAGATCCTTCCTTCAAACCACAAGGGGGGAGACTAGGAGAAAATGATATGGATTATGATACTGATGATAAATCAATGGCAACCCTTAGACGTCAACTTAGAATTGCTCAAGAAGAGTATTACCGTTACAAAAGGTACGAGTGGTGATGATGTACTACTAGTCAAATTTTAGAGTGTGAAATTGGTAAATACAATCTCTAAAGTGCACAATACATGGAAATATCGTAGTAGCATCTATTCAACAATTACTTCTTTTCATTTGCACAAGGCTACTTACATTGGTAAATATATTACTTCATGATTTTTCCATTCCGACAATCTGGCATTGGCTGATCAAGTCCAAGTTTTTATTTTTAGTATGTCGAGATCAGTTGGCGTTTTCCATGCTTAAATTCTCCAAGCGTCCTTGCTCAACTAGTCGTTGTGTTTAAAGTATGAGTAATGCTAGAAGAGGCTACAAGTCAAAGCATAATCCAGACCTACACGAAAATACCTGTCTTCATTTCCGAGTCAACTCTCTTTCCCTCTCTCTTAATGAACTTTTTCACTCTCGATGGACGGTTTATTCGTATTTACGTCTGACGTAGGTTTACTTTCGTAGCCTCTTTTTTTTTTCTTAAAGTACTATTGGTTTTAATGATCCTTTACTAGATGGTAACATCATGCTTGATGCATCCATGATGTTTCATGTCTCTACTTAAACCATCTTTCTCACCATCTCTTATTAAATAATATACATTCTTAACATGTTACGAGTTACGAGACAATACCAATACCACAGAACATAAACATAACTATTGGAATTAATTTCTAGCGCATTTATTTGAACTTTTGTATCTTGCAAAGTATTTCCTCATTTCCAATGCTTTTCACTACACGTGATCATTTGAACCTTGGTCTTCCACCACCATTCGTTATCCAGGTTTACTATTCTTTGGATTATAGTTGCCCTGCATCAAGTTTCATTTCTTTCTGAATCAATTTTCTCCGGAGGGAAAAACCTTCATAAAGTAGACACTTGTAAATACGAGTACAATTTTTCCTTTAATTTTTCCCTTTAATAGTATGTCTAGACAAATTTCGTGTTAACTAGTTAATAACATTAAAATGTACCAGATGGTAACACAATAATAATCTATAGTTGCTGACTTATGCTTATCATCACGAGTACCCAAGTATTTCTCATCAGATTTTGTTTTATTGCAGCGAGTATATGACCTACGTCACAGAGGCCCTTGAGCTGGAGGACACAATAAAAAACTACGAGCATCGCGTTGGAACTGGATGGTTCGTTATGACCTATTCATTTCTCCCTTCTGGTTTTGTTTCGGTACCTCTATAAATGAATTGTAGTCTGACGTATATACTATACTTCTTTGAGATGCATGTTAGCTGATAAATTACTTCTGCAAACATCAAAGTCTGTAATAAATTTTCCAAGACGTTAATGTTGCAGGAAATATATTTCAAGCTTCAGGCCTGCTCGACCTGGCAAGTTGGGATCCTTTCTGGATACAACAGGTACTAGTCTGGACATCTGTGTGCGTGTCTGTGAGTGTTTGTTGTTTTTGGATAAGATATGTCATGATACTACTAGCTATTCTTTTGATGGACGAGGCGAGGTTTATGATCCCAAAAAAAACTTACGGAATTAAAAGTCTGGGTTTGTTCTCTCAACTTTTAATATATGAAATCGTGTTTGTCATTGAACCTCGAAACTGTTACCTACAATAATGAAGCTGTAATACCATTTATCTGGAAATACCAACAAAAATTCTTTTTTGCCTTTTAGATCCTTGTTTATCAGTAATGTAAGACTGCTTTCAACAAAAAGAAAGTAGTGACTGTAAGACAACCCAATTCCAGAAATAGCCTAACCAACACCATCTACATTGTTTTGGGTAATTGGTTTCAAAATCATTAAATTATCTTGCTTTATGAACCAAATGTGGCTTAAGATTGTTTTAAGTGGTATCTAGTTTCTCTGTACTGAACTGTAATACGAATTTCTCAGTGAGATCTTGCTCGAATGTGGTTTGTTATTATTATGGCTTCTGGAACATATAAACAAAGAGAAACCATGCATATGTTTTTTTGTCAATTCTAATTCTGAAGTAGTGAGTGGATTTTACAGAGTTGGTTTGGCGATGTATAATGAGGAAGCAACTTGAGAAACTCTTAGCTATCATTTTTGGTTGCATATCAGTCGCAATCCTTTTAGCAGAGGCTACTCTACTGCCAAGTGGAGTTGATTTATCTCTCTTCTCTCTGCTTATTAAGGCAGTGGGAAAGGACGAGATGCGTGTACAGGTAACACTACAATTCATTTAGAATTGTTTCTTTCCGGAATAAAAAACAAATACTTCTGCCTCTCTATAAGTGGACAACGAGTACTCACCATATAATTAGGACTTGAATTTGGTAGAGTAAACATGATTTGGTTGATGAAAATTCTATGTGAAAGGTGAACGCTCAAATGATGTCCTTATCATTTACGGGGATGGCCTATGATCTGCTGTTACACACCTGTACAGGTCAACGGTGAAATATATGTTTCGAGGACTAGACCTTTGATCCAACTATTATATTTCAATCAGCTCATACTGGAATTCAAATGCTTTATTCTAGAGTGGAAGCTGAGAATAAAAACTTTTAAATTTCGTGTGCAAATACATTGAGCACTGGCTTCTGAAAATTAAGAATGCACCCACTGAGTTGAAGCGACCCCTACTGGATAAATCTAATGGCTTCCAAGTGAGGAGTCAACTGACATTTCGATTTCAGAACTGAAAGCCAATAGATGGTTTTTGCCTAATTGTGGAACATTCTAAACCAGCAAGCTTACATGCCAATGTAAGGGTTTAAAAGGCCAGGTTAAAAAGTGAAGTGACAAGTCTAAGCATATTAAGACCATAAATGTGGTGGGATGACATATATCACTAACTCAGATTACTACTTATTTTTTCTCGTTACACTTCTTAAGGAGCAATTCTTGTTCATTATGTTGACAAATTCTATTTCTATGATTAATATGACACCTTCACAATCTGATTCTTCAAAATTTGCTGCTAATTAGCTGGAAAATTTTATTAGCTTTTCGCTTGTTTTGCAGGTAGCTGCTTTTATTCCTCTAATGTATATGTGCATGTGTACATATTACTCCTTGTTCAAGATTGGGATGCTGATGTTTTACTCATTCACACCAAGGCAAACAAGCTCAGTAAGCTTGCTCATGATATGCTCGTACGTTTTTACTGATCCTATGAATGCGGCATCATCGTTATCTAATAAAATGAGGAACTAATTGAGCTTCGTTCTGATATCTATTCTAGGATGGTTGCTCGATATGCTCCTCCAATTTCGTACAACTTTCTTAATCTTATCCGTCTTGATGGAAATGCCAAAACTGTCTTCGAGAAGGTTTGTCTTTGGTCATATATTGTTACTTTTTCCTTTTCAGTAAAGCGTTTCTTGACCACATCTCTCTTCTATGTTCATCGGTTGTGCAGTTACCATTCTAATAGAAACTGTATCAAACATCAGATAAATTGTAGGAGTAGTGTAGTTTAGAATTCAGACAAAAATTAGCATGTTGAGGCGCTTGTGTGTTTAGGATGGTATTTTTATTTTGAGAACTTATTTTCCTTGAGAAAATAAATTGTAGGTCTCTTTATGGTCTGGTAGGGTGGGTTAGTAATGAGAGGACTATACAAATGACTTGATCCGTTAATGGCTTTATACTGAGATGTTTCTTCCAAATTTTAGTGTTTGGTACGAATAGAAATTAGAAATGGATTACCTTCACCAAAATAAAAACAAAGAATTTCAAAATACTGAGGAAGTGGGTAGGTCGGATTTGGAACTCCTCTGTATGAGTGACTCGGCGAGTTCCTCAAAGGAATTCCCAATCCGCTCTAAATAGCTTACGGTATGTCTGAATTTGAAACCCAATGATCTGATCTGAAGCAGAGTCCACCTAACAAAACAGCCCCGTAATGTTGGGATCATTGATATACTACATACATTGACCTTCTCTTACAGAATTTCGTCTAGGATTCCTTCTTTCTGATTCTGAAAAGTGAAACCATGGCTCATCTTATCTATAAGGATAGACACGAAGTGCACTTGTAGGCTACCAAGTATTAACCAGACTAATCTAAAGCATCGGTTTACTTTGTTTACATGGTATACTTATCAACTACTAACCCAAACTAAACTAAAGCATCAGCATTTTGAATCTCTGATGATATTGTTTCCATTTCATTCTGCAGAGAATGGGAAACATTGATGATGCTGTCCCTTTCTTTGGGCAAGGGTTTAATAAAATATACCCACTTATTATGGTTGTCTACACGATATTGGTTGTAAGCAATTTCTTTGACCGAGTAGTTGATTTTTTCGGAAGCTGGATGAGGTTCAGGTTCCAGACTGAAGCTGATGATATGGATGGATTTGATCCATCTGGAGTAATTATCCTTCAGAAAGGTGAGGAAATATAATTTCATTGTCTTCTTGCAGGCCTTACATATTTATTACTGATTATCAGTCTCAAGATTAGGGGTTTCGGAAACGTGCTACATAGGCAAATACCTATGTACCCAACATGGTTTATTTTCTTGATTAGTCGGACATTTCCATTTCTTAAAAACGCTTGAATATCATATACTGAAATTTCTTCTCATATGTCCTACAGAAAGATCTTGGCTTGAACAAGGGCGTAAGGTAGGCGAGCACGTCATTCCTTTGGCAAGGAATTTTAACAATTCGAGTTTGGATATTGAAAGTGGCAATAACACGGTAGTGACCCACCCTTAATTTCCACGTTCTTTTTTCACAATTCTTGTTACTCAAGTATTTGCTAATGAAATTATTATTCAGGACAAGACTACTATCGAAATGAAAGCATCGACGAATCATGGCAAGGACAGTGGGAAAGCAAGTCAATCAAAGCCTTTAACAGAAGCAGCTCGAAAATATGGGTCAAGCAGAGAGGCAATAGAAAACAAGTACGCGTCGATAAGACAACAGGAAAGTAAGCAGGCCTCAAACACTAAGTCGGAGAAGAATATTACTTCAGCTAAAGTCTCTTTGCTTGAAACAGGCAATTCT
This sequence comes from Eschscholzia californica, assembly GCF_041429995.1. NCBI lineage: Eukaryota > Viridiplantae > Streptophyta > Magnoliopsida > Ranunculales > Papaveraceae > Eschscholzia > Eschscholzia californica. The sequence continues at coordinate 45,177,056 of NW_028238198.1, forward strand.
GAGAACCAGAACAGTACTGGTAACTTGACATCTTCTGGATTAGCATCAAAATGGGCATCCATGAAGAATGGTTTTCAAACATTCAAAGCTAACATTGAGGCCAAGAAATTCCTTCCTCTACGTCAAGTTCAGGAGAGTAATGTTAATTCCCACGACTCCTCATCCGAATCACTGGATGAGATATTCCAAAGATTGCAAAAACCAGCAGGTACCCATGGTGATTACAGTGATGAATATGATGATAACAATGAAATCAGAGCTTTGAGACCATCCAGATGATAAATACTCTAAGAAATCTCGACATTTCGCATATAGAGAGTCGTTGAAACTAGAAATCTACAGGTAAGAGAAGGATAGATCAGTTCTTAAACAAATTCTGTGGATTTTGAATCTCCTTCAGATGTGATTTTGCTGTACAGGATAACTATACAGGTTAATGGTGAGCTCTTGGACTAGTCCTCAAAAGCGTCATCCATGATCACAAAGTGAAAAAGATATATCGACAGGAGAGTTTTGTAACATTTACATACAAACTTGTGAAACTGCACTTTTGTATTCATACCCTTAACTTTATATTGAGCATTGGTATGAATGAATATAAGGTTCAATCTGTTATTTAGTTCCAACTGATGAACACCTTTAATAACATTATCAGTCGTTTTTACAGACCAATCACACAGTTTTAGGCCGAATCCTTGTGTTTCTGTATAATCTGCATCTTTTTTTTTGTTTGGTTAATGTGATTTGGGAACCAGGAGCATTCGATCTTCTAAGATCGTTCTACCGGTTCTGTTAAATGAAGGTCGACAAGAAACCTAAAAGACATACAGTATTGTTGCACCAAGATCTGAATAGCTTGGAGCTCAACTCGAATTTGTGCTATGAAAATCAACAAATTTTACCATTTATAGCTAGTATAAATACATTGAGTAGTTTTAAGACAAAACAGAAACAAAATGGGCTCTACCAAATCAACCATAACAAAATTTTCAATCTTTGTAACTCTCTTAACAATTTACATACAAAAAGACTAACACCTCCCTTTCCCTTGTTGGTTTCATTCTTTCCTAAACACTAGCTTCCTTTGAATGAAGTAAAAGAAGCCACAAAGGTGGTCAAAGAAGAAGAAGATGGTTAGCCAGCCGCCGACGTTCACTCGTTCGGTTATTCTTCACAACAGTTGAGTTCGTGCCTCGGTCGTCGTCTTTGAGTGCATCATCAAGATGTTACTTTTGTTTGTTTTAGTAGTATAATAAGAGGTAGGTTTGCTAAGTAATTTCAACCAAAACCCACCTTTCTTCTTCTTCTTGTTCTTCTTCTTTTCTACATCAATAATATCTCCGGCCGATTCGTCGTCCATAGAATGGTTTTGAATAACAACTTCCATAGAATGACTTCTCCAAAGCTTATTTCCCTCCTTATTCAATGATGATATACTACTAGTTTCATTATTGGGTTTTGATGAAGAAACCACCACTTCCTCCTTATTGATGCTTTGATGTTGTTGATGTTGTTGTTGTTGTATTGAAGGAGGAGGATGAGGAGAAGAATAAGTAGAGGAAGAAGAAGAAGAAGATAGAGAAAGAGGAGATAACCAATAAGGAGTTGAAGTTGAATTGAACTCTAAAAGCTTCTCTCTTAAACAACAAGAACATACCCCTGGTGATTGCCTATGCTTTGGATGTTTCTTGCATCTTACACTTGATTCACTTCCATTCCATCCCATCTCTCTCTCTCTCTCTCTCTCTCTCTCTCTAAATTCTAAATTCTAAATTCTAAATTCTTGATCTTGATCAATTATCTCTCTCTTCTATTATGGTGGGTGGTTCATTGGGAGAGGGAGGGGGGGTGGGTCAATAATATACTACTACTAGACACTTGAGGCAATTGGTGGTGATGTAAATGGAAGGTGAATTTGGGCCCACACAAGTTTGAGTTTTGACCAACACGGTGGTGGGTTGCGTGTACGTGGAAAGATCCTCCTCAGATGAGACTATTTTTTGCTGGTCTGATTAAAATACAGGCACACGTGTGCAAAATATAGTTGTTTCCGGTTTGAAAAATTGTTGTCTTGACCATTTTGATTTTTGGAGAAGTTTTTTTTTTTTTTTTTTTGTTAAAAGGATTTTTGGAGAAGTTGATAATCCATTAGCATAAAAGAAACCAAAGTCCTTAACAAAAAAATAAATAAAAGAAACCAAAGCTTTTTTTTTTTTTTCTCTCGTTGAACACCAAAGCTTATTTGATAGGCCGTGGCTTCAGAGTATAAAGAAAAATCTCTGCGGAATAAGTTCTCTAGAGAATACATGTTTCTTTGTATAATTTTCGGGACATATTTCACTGTGGATAATACAGAAAAAATTTACGATATATAAAATTTACTTTCATTATAAGTTCTTTCCCCTCTTTCTTTTTTCAATCATCTTTCTTCTTCTCTAGAGAAATATACATCCATCTTATCTCCGCCATGACTTTGTTCTTCCTTCTCCCATCACTTCTCTTACTTATCTTCCCCAAATCTCCAACCTCTACTACCCTTACTTCTCAAAAAATCAGAAACAAAGTTCGAGAAATAAAGAGGGAAAAAACATTCTAAACCTTAGAAATCGTCAAACAGAATTGGGGTTTAGTGATTAGAAAAAAACAGAGCTTTGGAGAAGATGAAGAAAAGAAGAAACACTTGAAAAGAGATTGGAGTTTAACTCTCTACACAGATTTTGTTTAAGTTTATAAAACTTCATTTTGAACTCTTTGTGGGATCTTCTAAAAGTTTAATTTTTTAACTCCCAAAATTGGAAGCCTTATATCAACAAATAGAAAATAAAAAAAAAATCAATCTCAGTTGAAAAAATTTTGTAAACAAATTTTATTTCTTGGAGATTTTCCATTATTCTCCAAAACCGCAGACATTTGATATTATCTCGAAGGTTTATTTTCTGGAAAACAAAAAAAGGCATCAGTACATAAAATTTCACATAATGGATCAATTTTTCCACATTCTTTTCTGACGTTGCCGGCAGAGGGTTGCTGACCCTGGTCGAAATTTTGTTCTTATCTTCTTCTCTTTCTTTCTCTTTGATCTCCCCCTATCTTCTTTCTCCCCTCTTTCTCTCTCTCCATCCTTCTCTCTGCCACTCTCTAAGTTCTGGCGAAGGGGACGGATCTTCCGCTTGAAGCCTTTGTTTGGAAACCATACTAAGGTTGCTTCACACCTGTATGGAAAACCAGACAAAGGTTGCTTCGCCCCAATCTAGAACCCCCATATCTAGATGACCATTCGTTCGGAGAACCAGACGGAAGTTGTGACGAAAGAGTCCTCCATTTTGTCGAAGAGAGAGAGAGAGAGAGAGGGAGAGAGAAAGGCGAGAGGAAAGTGAGGATTAGAATAAGAGGGGGTAGTGCAGCTAGAAGGTGTCACGAAAGTTGATAGCGGTGGTGGGAGGGAAAAATGAAAGAAGGGGACAAAAGAACACCAATTTTTTTCCAGAAGAATTTTCAGTGAATATCCTATAATAAATCGTATTATATAGATAACTCAAAAAAATCGTATTATATAGAAACACGTTTTAGTGAAATATTCTCGTGTTTGTGTTTTATTGCTTGGTTATATATAATATGCATATATAACATTCAAAATGGTTTTGAATGGGTACGAGTTAACCTTATAAAATCGTTTTCACATGCCAAGTTTGAAGGCAAATGAGATTACCATTAGAATTATTAGTCATATAGTAAAAGATGAGGTAAATTAGAGACATAAACAGGATAAAGAAAGGTCTATCTCAACAACTCTTCCTAATAATCTCATGATCTAGGTATCTTAATACTCCTACTCATCCATTTATCATTATATTAACAGTCTCCGCCACATGAATTAACAGTACAACTTCTTGACCAAGTACAAGCTTCTTCTTTTCACTATAATTAGTTCTGAGTTAGATATCGACAAACTTAATCTAGTCCAAAATCAGTCAACAAAGACCTACACATGTAGAGAATAATCACGCGTAGAGAAAAAAAAAACCCAAAGTACTTAATTTCAGGACTTCCGCCAATTTGACATGAAATTTGAGTGAAAAGAGTAGAACTATGCAGTCGAGATAGATCTTATTTGGGACCATACAGATCCATTTCTTCTTCCTATTCAAAGACAAACTTAATACTTTAGGCTTATTGGCCCCAACTCAAAGGCCTCATGATCACACAGCTAAAATTAGCCGCGGTATAGGAGGATTACCCATATGTACTTTCTCTTTTTGCTTTAAGTGCCGAACGCTTCCTTCTCCGTTTGATATAACGTATGAGATAAAAATCTCCCGTTCCAAACTTTTTTCGAACAGGCGATGACCATGATATGGAAAACAAAATACATAATTGGAGGACTTCAAATAAGGACAAGATATTATTAGGAAGTCTCTTAATCTAATTAAGTCATAACATAATTCTGTTTCGCTATTCCGAAGGAAAATGAAAACATTCAATTGGAGAACTATTGTAACAATGAAGAGACAGAAAGAGTACTTGATCAGTTTCTGGCTTATTTAGCAGTGGCCTCTGTAGTCTTCATTTCTCGCGCGCACTGAGAAACATATGGCTTCAGCTGCCACACAAACAACATATGGTAAGAAATACTATCAAATCTAATTTATGTGGTACAATTAAAACCCAGAATATCATATACAGGGATAGAAGAAAGCAAATCAGAACTCTCCACCCATCTCAAAATACTCATGCATGTATTGGTCGTAATTCATGGTTTCACTGGATTAAAGACCTTACATTTTATTATGCTCTATTTCCTCCTAAAATTTCAACTCAGAAAAAAGTAGAAACAGTTACGAGCTGTCTCCCTTTCGTGTTCACAAACTTCGTTAAAACATATTACTAACTCATTATCTAAGCAGCACTAACGTCAAGATGAAAACACGACATATTGGATCGGAGACAGCAGAGAGTTGGGACTTGGGAGTACCTTGAAGTCAGTTAAATCAGGAACCACATAGTTTGGCAATTTCTCCTCTACCACGACATATCCACCTGCACAGAAATCCATACTTAATGCTACAGATTCTGTATATTTTTACCATAAGTTCTGTAGGTTTTATCATCACAGCGAGTTATATGGGCATGTCAAATGAAGAAATTTACTGCCTACCTCTAATAAAAAATATTATCCAATAACCAAATACGAATCAGATGTTTCATGATACGGTTACAAACTAGGATATCTTTATGACTTCACTTTGGTTCTTATCCGCTACATTGGTCTCTTTAGGAAAAAGAAAAGTTTTTGATTTGTTAATTGACAAAGACAATGTAAGTTATTATCTCTGCTAAACGAAACAGCATAAAAACGGAGGGAAGATTAATTCTGCAAGTCACAACAAGAAAAGAAGAACTATATCGAGCCAAAGAACAAAGAATAACAGCAATATGCTAGCAGAAAGTAGCCAAACGAAAATAAAAGCAACAATACTATCTTTATATTGTGTTGTTAAGAGCTACCCAATTGGTACTTAAATCCATATAAGGGACGGAAGAAGCCCAATGCTTCTTCTTGCACCAAGCATAAAATAGAGACAGGCATCTCAATTTACCCGAATCGGACTCCAGCTGACCATCTTCGAGAATCACTTCATTTCTTTCCAAATGGATCGAAACAAAGTATGCAAGATAAGTCTCCAAGTGTTCCTCTTCCTCCCATGCTTAGGAATCGTATAGAAACCCAACTCTCAACAAAGTCGTAAAAAGAACTTGAAGGCACCAATGTTGCACCAAAATAATTCACAAAGAAACCCAATGAGCAATGGAAAAGTAGTTGATCCACTGATTTGTCATTCCTTTCACAAAGGATGCATCTATTTAGCAAAATGTCACCTTTTTGACTCAGATCTTCCATCATAGGCATACGGCATACCTACCCGAAGAGAAATCTCATATGAATATTTTACTGTGGCTCCCCCAACCCTATACAGCTTCCAGATGGGTCGATCATGATTATTAGAGAGCTTCAGTTTATCAAGTAGACCAAGCAATTGGAAATTTTCTCCAATTCCCAACCATTTGGATTTCTTCGAAAGCCAAGATCCCAGAAAACCCTACCCTCCCAAACGAATAGCAACCCAATACACTAGCATCCCTCTTCGTAGTGAAGGAACAAGGAGAAGGATAACCTCCTCTGAAGTCCAAAAGAATATCCAGAAACCAAAAGTCGGTCCAGATTTCATCCCCTTCCCATCTCCCACCACAAATGATGCCGATTTAGAGAAGTTCTGAATACATTTAACAAGAAGTTTATCCAGATTTAGGTCAAAATAAAATACGAAGTGTATCCGTAACCGAACATGACCTTATGTTACAAACTTCTTATGCTCTGATCATCGCTCAATAGGTATTTGGTTTAACTGGACATGAACTTACGTTACATTTTACCATCCTGACTTCACCACTCGACGGGTGATATTCTTCATGGGTATTTTGAACTTTGTAAGATTTAAACGTGGACGGAGAACTCCACAGAAAGAAATATGCTAAACAAGTTTATACTTGCAACATCTTAGTATTAGTACTAGTTACATGATTACTAATAGAGAACTTACAATTTTTAGGATCAAATAAAACATCCAACCTCATAGTAAACCTGAAATTTAGAAAAGTTTTACAAACACACAAGACTAAACTAAGAGGGTGTTTGATTTTTTAGCACTTACAAGTGCTACCACTTACTAAGTGATAATCACTTAGTAAGTGATATCAAATGTAAGTGCTATGGCGTTTGTTTTTCATCGGTTCTAAGTGCTTGATTATAATTTTTATATTAAATCTAAATGTTATAAAAATGAAAAATTGTCTGTTTTAACCTTAGTGTATTTACACATTAGCATTTCATACTAATTCGTAATAAGTTCGTTAGTTTAGGTAAAAGAGAATTGCGGTTTACGAATGCTATGTCAAAAATATTAATCTTAAATAATTAAGAATTATGAAGGTGAAAGAACTTAGTTTTTTTTTTTTTTGTTGTATCATGGAGTTTGGGTGTTCCATGATTAGTGAAGGAAGAGATGTTAGAAAAATGTAGGAGGAAAACTTAGGTGAAGGATGAGTGAAGAAAGAGAAGAGTCATAGCGGAAGTCATAAAAAGATTTTGTATTTATCAATTGTTTAAGATTTTCTTCATAGTTAAAATTATATTAGTAATTACAATATTAAGAGAAGGATAGAAATGTCCTTTTTTAGCACTTACAAAGTAAGTGCAGAAAAATAAGCTCCAATTTGGAGCTTACAATTTTGCACTTACTTTGCCACCACTTAGAAGTGATTTTCACTTATTAAGTGAAAAAACAAACGACCTAAAATTGCCTGCCCGCACTTAATAAGTGAAAATCACTTGATAAGTGCAAAAATCAAACACCCTCTAAGCCAGTACCTCAACAGCAAGAATACTAGGTTCCAGGTCTTAAACCCAAAATTATCAATCCATTCAATCCAGGAACTAAACAAAGTTCAATGCTTCAAACTTACATCCCCAATAGTACCAAACCTGACTTACCTATTCGAATAACTGACATATATACAGTTTAAAGCTGACCTAGTTGGGTTCCCATGATTCTTCAAACTCCCTTCAAAGAAGTCTATTTTATTTTAATTTTCTGTGCGATTCAGTAATTAAATCTAAGTTCAGTCATTTCCACTAAACAAGATGTTTTAGCTTTCAATCTACAACTATACAATATTAAACTTAGCTTAGGAAAAAATGATTGGAAAATCACATAAAAGACTCCTTTTAGGGTTTCAATTTTTCAACCCCAATTTTAGATCTAACATATGTAATCACCCAAGTTTGAAAGATTAACAGAAAGAATCGGAGAAGAAGATGAAATATACCTTTGCGAGTATGGAAACCCGTGGGTTTGCAGTTCTTTCCCTTGTAGTAATCTCGAGGAGCTCGTTTTGAAGATAAAATATCAAGAGATGAAGTTCTCTTCCTCCTCATTGACCTTCCAATACTCCCTAGTATCAATCCCAGAGGCATTTTCTTCTTCTTCCTTCTCACTATTTCAGAATCCCAAATGAAACAAATCAGAGAGTTTTGAGAGAGGAGAGAGAGATGTTTATAGCAAGGGTTTAACTTTTTTTTCCCTTTCCCTCCGTCAAGAGATGGGAACAGAGCCCGCGGGTACCCGTGACCCGCCATGTACATTTGAGCCGTTGCTCGATAAAGAGCATTACCCGCCCGTACCGGTTAGGAAAAACGAGCGGGGTCAGGTGACAACCTTGCGCCGGTTACCTGAGCCCACCCCTTTATTCTTGTACCGGATGAGACCCGTTTTCACCTGCCCAGTTTTTATACTCGACTTTACCTCCCTGAGATCCGCTCGATACTTATCAATAGGTGGCTTAACTTAGACAGTCGAATGAGTTAATATCATCCTCAGGAATGAGTTAATATCATCCTCAGGAGATTGTAGTGAAGTCTAGATTTTCATTTGTCTTTAAGATCTCATCTTTGTTAGCCCTTAAATAATTATGTTTTATGAACATTCATGATTGTGTTTGCTTAAAAGACCTAATCGATGTAATTTGCTCTGTCTTCTGGTTTTTTTTATGAATTTGTTGGGGATTTACCTGGTTTTGGACGAATTAGATAGAGAGAGAGAAGTGGAGAGCATAGAGGAAAGAGAAGAGGGAGGAAGAGAGAGAAGAAGGTTGAATGGAGGTGGTGGTGGTAGAACGAGAGAAGAAAAAAATAGGTAAAAAATGGTGGTAGTGGTAGTGGTCGGAGTTGGTGGTATGAGTTGAGGAAGAAGATGCTTTGTTTACCTTTAAAACTTTACACCCCTGAAAATTTAAAACTCACAATTTCTCTTTAAAGAAATTTACCCAGAATTTTTTTTTTCTTTCCCAAAACACCGCTCTTTTATGAATGTTCTTACATTTTTCATAAGTGAAGATTTTATTGCATGATATTTTAGGTCCGCTTTATGTTACTTTAAACTTGATTTATAATTTTTAGATCTTATTGTTAGTCTATAATAATCTGTTATTCTTATCTTTTGGTTGCAAGTTTACTCTTGAGTCGTGATATTCTTCTTTAATGGTTTAGCAACGAGTCTTCCGACTTCTTTAATTACAACGTTCTCAGATTCTCTTTTGTAATGTCATCTATACATGCTTTGTTAGGCTGTTGTGATCTGATATCTTGTATAATATCGATGAATGCTCTGTTTCTTGTGTTGCGATCTAATATTTTATACTCTTTAATTCGTAGACATACTTTGAAGTTAATATTTAATAATCGGGTATCCTGTTTTGTAGTCTGCAATCTTTATGCATGTTATGATTTTATGTTATGATCTGATAATCTATATATATATATATATATATATATATATTTTCCATGTCATGTTATCTAGTCTGTAATTTTTATACATGCTACGAGTGTTTGTTATAATTTGACAATCTGTATATATTTAGCAATGTCATGCTATATACTTTGCGTTCTTTATACATGGAATGATATTTTATTATGATACGTATATTTTTCCATGTCATGCTCTGTAGTCTGTAATCTTTATATATGCTTTGATCGCTTGTTGTAGTTTGACAATCTGTATATATTTCTCAATGTCATGCTTTATAGTCTGAGTTCGTTCTACATGGTTTGATCTTTTGTTATGATTTGTATATATTTGTTCATGGCATGCTCTTTAGTCTGTAATATGTAATCTACATACAAGATAGTGTGTATTTATACATGTTATTTTTCTTGTTTTGTCATAGTTTTAAAAAACTGTACATATATGACATGATTTTAAAAATCTGTATATATATGACATATATCCAATGTTCGAAAATACGTTTTTAAGCCTCGAAGCGGTGGACTCTCAAAAAGCGAAGCGGTGCATCAAAGCGTATGCCTCGATGCGTAAAATACGTAGTTTTATATATGTATAGAAAAATAACTTCAAAGAGTGTAAAAACATAACATGACATAATTTTACTACCAATTTACCATTATATAAAGTCTCAAGGGCTTCATAAACAAAGAACAAGAGTTTCATCGTCATAAACTCGTAGCTCATACCACTTAAGCAAACCAAAAAACGAAAATAAAGTCATGTTGTCCAACATCTCAAACAAAAACAAAAGAGTTTTTCTTTTCAAAATTCAATGTAATGCATCAACTCCTAACGAGACCATCATCCAAGGATGTTTTCATCTTCGTCATCACTTGTTCCATCACCATCTTCGTTGCTTCTAACAACTTGATCATTTTCTTCATCAGACAAGAAATCTCCCCACTCATCTTCTTCCTCATCTACCAACTCCATGGGTGCTTTTCCGTTCTTTTTTCCTATTTTAAAGAATAAAAAACATGAACTCAATGAAAAAACTCAATAATAACAACTGAGATACTATTACTAAGTTGTATAATTACCTCCATATTTTCTTCCCTTTTTACTCGATCCTCCCTTCTTTCTAATGGGTTGGCTGGGTTCCTTTCTTTTCTCTACTACTTGTGGCATTTCTTCAGAGGATTCTCCAATCGCCTTTTGAAGATTATTGATATCCAACTCATCAAGATTTTTCTCCCAATTACTAGTAATAATACTAGTTTCCTCATTTTCATGGACAAGTCATTCATCCTCACTATCTATCTCATCAACAACTAACGCATCTTCTTCTTTTCGATTCCTCTTTCTTAATTGTTTGGCCCTTAGTCTCTTGTTGTACATGACGAAAGCTAAAGCATTTAACTTTGTTGTACCCAATCTGTTTCTCTTCTTTGTATGAATCTACAAATTCCATTGAATCCCATGCCAATTATTAATTATACGATTCTTGTGAATGTCTAGTAATTTGAATTTAGCTTAACTTAAGTATTATATGGCATTTTACCTGATTAAAGGTTGACCAATTTCTTTCGCACGCGGACGAGGTACTTGTCAAACTTAATATTCTAACGACAAACTTCATCAATATTGGTGTCTCCACGCCATAAGTTGCCCACCAACGTGCTACCAAAAGACAATTATGAAGTAGTTTAATAAACTCAAACTACGATGAAGTGTAAAGACAAGCAATATAAGATATGGACATTACCAGGTGTTCTCCTCAGCCTAGTTGCCTCTGCCTCTGGACGACCAAATAATCCTTCTCTTGCTACATATTTGTCAAGTTCTACATAAGCCTCACTTCTATCATCTTTATTTGGAATTAGTTTGTCCATACAATTATAAAGTTCGTTTGAGACTTCTAAATGTCTCGAGAAATTAGGCTCATATCGAAATTGAGGGTTCAAGTAATATGCTGCAGCATGAAGATCTCGATGCATTTGGAAGTCCCACTTTTCATCTATAATATCCCATATTTCTTTGTACTTCGATAGATCATTGCCAAAATTTGCTGCAATTTCTTCCTTAGCCTTATCCATTGCTCCATATAAAAATCCCATAGACGGCTTATCTTCTGAATCAACAAGTCTGAGAACACCAACTAAAGGTTTTGTAGCTTTCAACGAATACACTAAACTTTGCCAAAATTGTTATCTCTCAAAATTATTTTCTTTATAGCTTTCCCATCATCTTTCTTTGCCCATGAACAAGTGTTCCACTTATTGGAACTAAACATAGCCTCTAAACCCCGTCTGCTTTGTAACATACTTTGTAGAGTTAGATTTGCCGTTGCAAATCGTGTTGCGACCGACCGAATCAACTCTCTCTTTGTGAAATCCCTCATCAAAGCGAGCACCCAACCATGATTATATATGAAATTACTCACCCGTTTCGCTTTTCGATAAGCATTTGCAAGTTGAGGTAATTTGTAGATTTTCTCAAGCATCAAGTCAATACAATGGGCAGCACATGGAGTTTAATACAAACACTTCCTCTTTTCCATTAGTTTCTCTCCCGCCTTTTTATAAGTAGCTGCATTGTCAGTTACGACTTGGACAACATTTTCTTCTCCCACCTCCTCAACAATCTCGTCTAAAAGCTTCATTATCGTATCAGCATCTTTAACTTCATTAGATGCATCAACGCTTCTCAAGAAGACAGTTCCTTCTGGAGAATTAACCAAAAAAATTAAGCAATTGCCTATCCCTAATGTCTGTCCAACCATCAGACAGTATGGTAACACCGGTAGCTGGCCACGTCTTCTTAATCTCGGCAACCATATTGGTCGTAGTTTTAACCTCTTCTTTGAGTATCCAAGTACTCAACTCATAACTTGACGGCCTTTGAAACCCACACCCAAAATCACCAACTGATTTTAGCATATTAGCAAAAGAGGGGCTATTTGCTACATTGAAAGGTATTCCATTCTCATAGAAGAATCGACCAATATCCATGCACACTCGGTTCCTTTTTTTCCTTGATATTTGATGGTGGAATTACCCGTGGTTCACCCCCATCTTCCACGAAATCATCAACTGAAACCACATACCGATCAATCGGACCTCTAACCCCATGACTAGATGCTCCGGGTCCACTACTAGTAGTAGTAGGAGTAGGATTTGAATCTTGATCTTCCCGTGCATCTCTGTAATATGCTCCATCACTGGCTATAGAGTCAAGTTCTCTTGCTCCGTATGCTTTTGTCTAACCCCTTTAGCCATATGTTGTTTGATTTCTTCTTTTACTTCGGGGGGTACCCGATCACATGGTTTACTATCTTGATGGTTAGCGGAAAGGTGATTCTTCAATCTTGTCACTCCTCCCGTTATCTTCTTCTCACAAAACTTACATTTGAAATAAAGTGTAAGCTTTACCATTAACACTCGGTCTTTCAATTTGAATTCCATACTTACGACCAGGATCAATACTCTTTGAAGTCTTCGACCTACCCATTCTAACGGCCTACGTAACAAATCAAACAACAATATACAAATCAAAGTATCAAAGAACTATTACTAACACAATTAACACATATGGAACAACTATATTAACTATTACTATTTAGTATTTACTAACACAGTACACATACACTATAAGAGTGTATAAGTATAACAGTAAGTTAGTAACCTATATTGCAAAAACAAAAACTTATATCTATTAAGGAAAATCTATTTCGTATTAGTCTAACAGTAAGTATAACACATATTTTGTTTAGTATTAGTCTAACACCTTTCAACAATAATAATATTAGTATTACTAATGAAAACCTAGAGAGAAATCGAGAGAATGACAGACTGAATGAGTATTTTTGTGAAAACCTAGAGAGAGAAGAAAACCTAAAGAGAGAGAGAGAGAAGAAAATCGAGAGAAAGAGAGAAAACCTAGAGAGAGAGAGAGAGAAGAAAATCGAGAGAAAGAGAGAAGAAAATCGACATACATGTTGTGTTTGGTTGCTGCTTGAGTCCTTCAGCTCGTAGAGAGAGATAACGAAGGAAAAAAGCCCTAAGAATCCCTCTATTTTATCCCGAAATTTCTAAATACACACCAACGGGTTGGAGCGTACGCTTTGTACGCTTTGATTCGTACCGCCCCTACTCGTACGCTTCGAGTTAAGGAAGCGGGCGAGTTGATTTTGCTGTAAAAAGCGTACAACTCGATTCGGTGGGGCTGCACATCAAAGCGAAGCGCGTCTCGATGCGCGCCTCGCTTTCGCTTTTCCACACATTGCATATATCTATTACATTCTTTGCAGACTCTTTAGTTTCTATACATGTTATATATCTTGTTTTGTTAACGGTTAATCCTACTTATAGATCATCTCTCTGACTCTGTCATATTATAAAATATAGAGAGCATGCATACATAATATCTTATCATAACAGTTAATAGAGGATGTATATTCCAAAATTTTGAAGAAATGACTAGCTGTCTAGTGATCTTCAGTTTTATAAAATATTTTACATGGATGTAGAACCATGACCTGCAACATGAGTAATAATCATGAAGGTTGATTTATATAGGGTTTGCAACATGAAATCTTCATAAAGGTAGATCCTTGATTCAACAACATGTAAGGATCTTCATGAAGGTAGACCCTTCGATTAGCAATATGTTATTTTTGTAGACCAAATGATGGTTAAAAGCTTAGAAAATAGTAAGAGAAATTATTGTTGTTTCTCATTTTGTATATGTTATATTGTTAAATTAACTTGTGAATGAAACTGGTCTTAGAACGGTTTATGAATTCATGTCATTTGTTGTAGTTCTTCAATAAATTTAGCAACTACATCAACTCTTATTCCACGTACCAATATTGTTGTGTTGGAACCAAGACTTCGTATTGATTCTACAACAGATGCAAACCAGATTGTGTTTGCTTCATATTGATCTTTAATACTTTTTTGTCAATTTTCCCATTGGTTTAGTCTTCCTAGGAGAAAAAGTTTCTCCTATAAAAGGTGAGTAAAAGATTCCTCATTTTTTGAGAAAAAATTGGACGAAAAAGTCACGTGATTGGGATTTTCTCTTTCCCTTAATAGCCAATCAAACATGTATAAATTTTAGATTTTAGGGAAATTTTTTCTCTTTTTCTGGGGAAAAATGCCTTTCAAACATAACCTTAATACATCAGAAAATATATATTCATATATACCTATATTACATATATAAAAAGTTACTAATAATATTTTTTTTCGGGAGGATCCAGGGGGTGCGGTTGCACCCCCCTTAGATCTATCCCTGCGATTCGGTTTAAATCGTGCGATTTGCAAGTTAATTATTTCATATATCCTTACTTATTTGATACTATCATAATAAAATCTATGTCTTATATGTAAATTTTAATGTTAATATACAGAAACTATAATGTTTTGGAGATTTCAATTGTTGTTGGTGGGTGATGATCCATTTTGATACCGAAATTACTATTTTGTGCAAGACCTCTATATAAACTATATAGCATAACAAAACCACGATAAACTTTTATCTGCGAAATCTTTTTTTGTGATTTGAATAATGTTAAAATTAGAGATTATAAAGACTTAGATTTTCCGCTTATGTTTTAAACTAATTATTTAAATCATAAAAAAGGATATTACAGATAAAAGTTTTTAGTGGTTTTGTCATGTTATATTCTTTATATAAAGTTCTTCTAAGAAATTTTGATATCTTAATGGACCATCACTAACCAACAACAATTAGAATCTCCAAATAAACATTATAGGTCTTATGTGTTAACATTATAATTTACATATCTAGATATAAATAGTAGTACAAGGAAATATGAGATAATTCGTAAATCGCACGATTTAAACCGAATCACATGTTTTTTTTTTGTAAATTGTTTATCATGGTGTAAATATCACTGAATCGTACAATTGTGTATTAAACCGTTTATTTAACCGTGGATCGTGAATCGTACGATTGTGTATCAAATCGTTTATTGAATCGTGGATCGTGAATCATACGATTTTGTTCAAATCCTCAATTGAATCTAGAAGATCCTATGGGGTTAGGAGAACTTATAAAACTGTATTATAAGTAATGAACATAAAACTAACGAAAAGCTTTTCTTACCTTATATATTATGATTAATATATCTAAGACTTTAACTAATCACTCTAATAAACTGGGTCTATCAAACGAATTATATGCCCAGTTAAACCTTTTTTATGTGTTGTTGATGTGCCCCAAAAGGGTGCACAAACAAGTATACATACGCCAAGTAATAAACCCGGTAAGATGAGGGTCGATCTTCAGAGATATGAAGGTGATTCAGACAAGAGAGTCTAGTCCACTGGTCTAGGTGTCACTACTTATCTTAGCTAGACTAAAATGGAAAGACAAAAAACAAATATTGGGGTTTATGAATTGATTTGAAATAGAGACGAAAATAAAACTAAACTTAAATATCTAAATGAGACATGAGAGTGATTTCAGAGAAGAGTCGGAGAAAACAAACGAGTGAGAGAGACGTCGAGGTCTGGCAATCCGTGATGATGAACCTACATTTATGTACAGTTTGATCGAGTGTGTCAATACAAATCTCAGCTCAAGTCCTAAGATAGATGTCTCTAAGCACTACGTATCTCCGGAGATCATACGTAGTCAAACAAACTTCCTAATCGGTTAAACCCGAGTGATCGAGGGTGTGGTCTTTTCGCCTAACTATGTGAAATGCATGACAAGACACATGAAATTTTGACTTAGACTACGACCGATATCGAATACTTCGCTTCATCTATTAACTATTTGAGATGCATGACAAAACACATGAAATATAATTGAAACGAAAATCTAAATAAATAGAGCTTCAATTTATAATCAAACATTAAATCATAACATACATAATCATAAAATTCATCGCATTTCATCCCATAATCGACTCACGGGAGTTAGCTAAACATTGCACAAGTAATAAATGAAAAGAACATAAAGAAAGAATCCTCATTTCCCAATGTGGCGCGAGATGGGGATCGTCGGAAAGTATAAGTACTTAGGTGTAGCCAATCTCCACTTAGTGAAATTTTGGGCACCCTTTAACGGTACAAAATAGGTGTCCCCGAGCAAAAGTCATAGTTCCCTATAGCAATCAACTATCTTGTTCCTCTAAATCACAAATCCACCATCAAAGCTTCATCAAGCTTTCTCTATCCAAGATTTCAACACCAATTACTAATTAGCAAGAAAAACAAGGCAAGATAATGTAAAGTGAAACCCCTAATTTTTCGACCAAGACAAAAAAGACTCTGGCCGAAAGAGTGTTTGCACAAGTCGTTTGAAGACCCGAGCTAATGACCCACTGTCCCAGCCAAACTTCCCGTGCACTGCTCCTTTAGCCAGAGCCCTCAATGAATATTCAAGTTGTTGTTTAACTTGGCTCGTTGTTGTTTAACTTGGTTCGTTGTTGTTCGGGCGTGAATACCCGAGCTGGGTTGCTGTGTTACCCGCCGGCCTAAGCTTAACCTGCCTTGTGTGTTGCCCGACCAAGCTTTTGCCGACCCCTCATTATTCCCCTTTTGTTTCTCTCAAATCCTCACTCCGACCAAAAACACCAAAACCCTAGCTTTCAATCCCTTTCCCCTCAGATCATACTCTCCCTCAAATAACTCATTTTCCTTGGTTTTAATCAAAACCCTAAGGCTAAAAGAGGATCTTATTTGTTCCTTTTTCTTTGGGCCTTTTAGGCATCGGGTTTGGTTTTGATTTTAGAAACCAAGAGGGTGCCTTCATCTTTTTCTCTACATCTTCTAATTTTCAGAAAATACCAAACTACCCCTCGACTCTTTCTTTCATAACTTCCTCCCCAAAATTATCTTTGGTGTTCTTTGCTTTCGGTTTCGGCCACTAAGATGAAACCATGTCTTTGTTAAGAAACTATTTTTGAATTAAGTGGTTTAGAAAAAGAATATCTTTTTGAAAAACACAATAAGTGAAAAAAGGGATTTTGAAAAAAAACCAAGTTAGAGAAATGAGTTTTGAAAAAGATATTCGGTTTTGGATTTTTGTTTTTAAATATCAGGTTTGGAAAAAGAAGTTCTCGAAGAAAAAGTTGAGAAAACTGTTGTTCGAAAAACTGTTTTTAAAAAACGATATTTGAAAGAACTCCTTTTTTATATAAAAAAAAATATGTTTTTAGAGAAATATTCTTCTTTTATGGTTGATTTTAAGTTTGAAATTTAAATACTATATTAATACAAAATCTACGACTTGGATTTTAATCCAAAATTTGGGTTTATGAATTCATAGGATTTAAAGTTACCAAAAATAAGAGAGAACCAATGTTCCTACTAAAAGTGAATCCACCTATTTTGAATTTCTCCATTCAAACACACCAAATAATAAAATCTTATGTTTAACTAATAAATGTGACCCTTCATCAAAAAAAAAAAACTAATAAATGTGACATGTTAGGTGCATTGGTTAGTGTATTACATAAATATAACTAAAAACAAGCAAACATCAATTTCTTTATTTAGATTCATGATTCATGGACGGCAATGAACAGGTCTCTCTTTTAAAATTAATTAAGTGAAAATTAGAGAAGTGAGAGGGTATCAATTTTTTAATTAGTTAGTTCCTTCTAAGTTCTCACTATAAGAAGGAAACTTAATTGTCTAATTTATAACAGGTTAATTAGTTAATCATCTTTCAACTTAATTTGAATTGATATGGCTTCCCTCTACCTCTCTTGCTCTTTTGCCACTCTTCACCAATCACAGTTAACATCTCTCTCTATCCTTACATTATCTTAAGTATTCATGTATGGGAAGTTGTAAAGGCACTCCCTAAAAGTGTTAAAGACGCCTCCCTCAAGGCATATTCGAGGGGAAGTTTGTGAGGGATGGGGGCACCTTTAACACTTATGGGAGGCGCCTATAAACAAACAACCTTATCTGACTAACTATATATTTGTTTGTTTTTTTCTCTAGAAGAAAGAAACAGTTCAACTTGTTCACAGGGCTACAATCTGTCAACTCATCTACTTTTCATGGAAGGACATTGAGTTTTTCACCTCTTGGCTTGAAGGGTACTGAGAATAGAGTTAGGGTTGGTCAAGTAGTGTCTGAGGAAGGAGATTTTTTCTCCTATAAAGGAACAAATGGTTCTGCTTCATTTCAAGCAGATATAGTTCCCACAACTGATGACACTTTTCTTGACAATGATGAATATGATTTGGACTTTCCTACAGGCGGATTCGCCTCTGTTTCAGAGGCGATCGAAGATATTCGTCAAGGAAAGGTTTGTTTTTCCTTCTTACGTAGGATAATTTTCTTTATAACTATCAAAGTTGTGGACATCCAACTCAAAATCAACTGACACTCACTTGGACATCCTAAGACTAATAATAGATTTATAGCTAAGCCTAACACATGTCTGTTTTCGGGTAATTTGGAGCACATGTAAGCGTTGGGCATATCACACGTAGACGTAGCTCCATTACCATATTATAGGTTTAGGACATCAAACTCAAAAGCAATGGGCACTAAGTGAAGACTAGACCTAAATACTATTCTTTATCCCGAAACTCTCCGTGTTGCCAACTTGACCTTTGGGACTATTCTCATAATACTCAGTAGTTTTTTTTCGCTTAGGTAGTTTTTTTTTTATGTGTTGCAGATGGTCATTGTGGTGGATGATGAAGGTAGAGAAAATGAAGGTGATCTTATAATGGCAGCTCAGTTGGTAACACCGGAAGCCATGGCGTTCATTGTAAAACACGGAACTGGAATTATTTGTGTGAGTATGAAAGGCGAAGACTTAGATAGGTTACAACTTCCTCTAATGGTACGAGCTAACGAGAACGAGGACAAACTTCGTACAGCATTCACATTGACAGTGGTATGTACTTAGATACCCTTGTTAAATAGTCTAAAAAAACGACTATCCATATTTTATAAAGAAACTATGAAACTATCAAAAATCTTGTTTTTGTTGTTTTAGACCGTTAGTTAAGAACCGTACTAATGTAGTAAACATGGGAACTCATCTCTCTCGTTTCAGGTTTAGAAAAGTGAGTGTTGCCTATATAACACATACTCATTTTTAGATTTTTTTCCGCGATATTTGGTACACGGATACTTGTGTGGGTCACTCAGATACTCGTGTCAGTCACTCAGATACTAGTTACTTTAGTAGGTACTAAGGTACAATATGAAGTTTTATATGTACATATTGTCGAAAAACTTGCATACAACCATGTTAGAACTTAGAAGCATAAAACTGTAAGAAAAACGAACGGCCTAATGGGTAGGGGAAATTAAATATTTACGTGTAAATTCATATCTCTATGCTAGTTTTTTTTTTTCGTTTCACTCTTCGTATCTGCATCGAATATTGATACCAGTATCGTTGTTAATGTTGCAAAGGTTTTGAACTTAACTTGTCTTGCACATTTTGTGTCTCTTCTACCTTTAGGATGCAAAATATGGTACAACCACTGGAGTGTCAGCTGAAGACAGAGCACAAACAATATTGACTCTTGCATCTAGAGACTCAAAACCTGAAGATTTGAACCGTCCAGGTCATATCTTCCCATTGAGGTACAGGGAAGGAGGTGTTCTGAAAAGAGCAGGACATACAGAAGCTTCACTAGATCTTGCTGTGTTAGCTGGGTTAGACCCTGTCGCCGTTTTATGTGAGATCGTCGATGACGATGGTTCAATGGCTCGCGTACCCAAACTCCGTGAATTCGCTCAAAAAGAGAACTTAAAGATCATATCTACAGCCGACTTAGTCAGGTATAGATTGTACAATATCTGTTGAAAAACGAACTTTATATATTTTTTCTACAAGTTTTTGTTTTTCGAGTTGATCTATGAAGCTTCTGCCATGGATTGAATTTGACAGGTATAGAACAAAAAGGGAAAAACTCGTCGACATGTCTTCTGTGGCGCGACTGCCGACTATGTGGGGATCATTCAAAGCTTACTGTTACAAGTCAGTGATAGATGGGATTGAACATATTGCAATGGTTAAAGTAAGTGTACATTATGCCTACTATTAATCATATCAAAACATTTTTACCTTATCTATATTATAAAACACAATTTGTGATGTTTCTTACTACAAATAAAACGCGGAAAAACAACAATCAAAATAAGCAATTGCACAAGAACACAAAAGATTTACGAAGTTCAGTTGGAAAAACTATTTTACCACGAACAATAACGTTATGATATTCACTATGTATGAAGAACAAGATTACAGAGATCTCTGAAGAGTTTTGAATGTAAAACCCATTAACCATAGCACTCTGCCCCTTCAAGAACTCCCCCCCAACCCAAAAAATGAAATTATTCCCCTTAGGGAAAACATATGACTTAAATGGGCCGGATAAAATTTTGGCCCGAGAACTTTCAAGTCGTATTTTGAGATTCATATAGACCTATGCTCAGAGCACTTTTCGACAATGATATTTGTTGATGATATAAACCGTTAGTGTTTCGATATAATAGGTCATATAAGAATATGCCTAGTAAAATCATAACTTAGGGTCTGATTTTTAAGATCTACTAATTGTGATTGAATTGTACAATGAACAGGGTGATATTGGAGATGGAGAAGACATTCTTGTAAGAGTACACTCTGAATGTCTTACAGGAGACATATTTAGGTCGACGAGATGCGACTGTGGAAATCAGTTGGAACTTGCAATGAAGAATATTGAAGCAGCAGGAAGGGGTGTGGTTGTATATCTTCGCGGACATGAAGGACGAGGCATTGGCCTAGGTCACAAGCTTAGTGCATATAATTTGCAGGATGCTGGCCGTGACACTGTCGAAGCTAACGAAGATCTTGGGTTGCCTGTTGATTCTCGAGAATATGGCATCGGAGCTCAGGTACTTTCATGATTATTTTCCGAAGAAATAATGATAAGTAGTTCCAAGGAAATTTTTTTCTTCACTCAGCTCTAAAGTGTCAAGCTAGTTAGTTTCTTTAAGTGGTGTTTATTTTCTTACTCGAATTTAACATGGCATCAGAGATAAACCTGCACGTGACAGCTTCAAAAGTCACACGTGCTCCACGTCACCCGAAAAAAAATACACATATTTAGGCTCAAAAAACGTCACAAGTGTGGAGGCGTGTGAGAATAGTCTTACATCAGAAAAGGCTAATCCAACTAAGAATATGATTGGACGACCACAAACTTAACAGGCTTGATACGTCTTAATCGAGGCAATATCGGAAAAATCATGAAATGATTATTGTGTGTATAGTAAAATAATTCAGGTTATATTCAAACGACAAAAAAAAAAAACGTCTACACCTCAGTCTTTTTACACGAAGAAAATCTCTTTTCTTGCAGAGAGTTGTGTGTCTAGTTCAACAAAAAAAAAAAAAAGAGTTGTGTGTCTAGAATTTTTTTAACTCTTACTATTATATTTTCATATTGCAGATTCTAAAACACCTTGGTGTCCGTTCGATGAAGTTAATGACAAATAATCCTGCAAAGTACATTGGACTTAAGGGTTATGGTTTGAAATTGGTGGGAAGAGTTCCATTGTTAACTCCAATTACCAAAGAAAACAAAAGATATTTGGAGACGAAGCGTTCGAAAATGGGCCACGTATATAATCTTGAATTTAACGGCCATTTAAACAGTATCACCAGTGAAACTGTGAATCGACATGTAGTAACCTCCCGAAAATTTTGAGATAATTGTGATCCCAAGATTTATTCCAACTAGAGGTGCTCTTAAAATTTAAGTTTGAATTTCCTTTTTGTTTGTATTGTTGTCTAGTAGGTGGTTATTTACCTATAACTTGGAGGAAATATCATTTGTCTGTTTAAGTCTCATGGTTAATGGCCTTTGTATTGGCTGCAATAATTCAAGTGAATAAATATAAGCTTATTTTCTCTCAACCATCTTATATCATTCTCCTGTATACCATTAATATTTTATAGTCGAATTCTTGGATTCCTCTGCTTTTAAATGAAATTTTTTCGTGATCTTTGTAGACTCTTCGTTTCAGTTGAACAAAGTAAAAAGTCTCTAAACAGCCACAGAGAAGTCACTGTAAAGACCCTTAAGACCATTGCTTTATTTGCGTAGGATATAAACTATTTATTCCCATCTTTGCTTCATTTTATCAAGAAGTCATTGATTTGCTACTAAGAACGGACTTAGAAGTTTTTCGCCGGTTCTAGAGTAGGTGCTTAACCACTACAACAAGAAGTTGTACACTCTTGATGGTTTTGACCGTCTAGACAGAGTAAAGTCAAATACAGATTAATGCTGGGTTGAACTCAATTACCATTTTTTTTTGAGAAGTCGACTACGATCTACGTTAGTCGTTACAGACATCGAAGCGATATGATAAGCACAATACTGCCGAAATACTACTAAACCTAAAACCCGACGAATTAAATGACCTGTAGCCTAACAAATTAAATGGCCTAAAACTTACATAAACTACTTTATTTTATACCCAAGTTCAATCTGGATTTGCACTTCCATAGGATCGAACCTGAGACCTCTCCATTGCAGAGTATATGCACTGACCAACTAGGCTACTAGTGGTTGGCAACTCAATTACCAATTAACACTCGGAGGCTAAGTCGAATTCACGAATCCGATCCGCCTGACCCTTGTCACTGAGTCAGGCCCATCATCTGGAGCCCATCAGGCCCGAAGTTGATCAAAGTTAGGGACCATTTTCAGGCAACGTCTTCTTGCCAGAAAGACTACACCATCTCTCTCTCTCTCTCTCTCTCTCTCTCAGTCTGACATTAGAAATTCAACAGTTTTGAACATTTCATTTTTATTGAATCTGAACAAACAGTAGAAGCGAAGAACTGAAACCCTAGATCTACCAAAACGCTTCGTTCTAAATCAATTTCACGCAAACTTCCAGGTAAGTTGCATATTTTATTTCTCAATTTCTGCTGTTCGGATTTGTTTCGAGTTTGATCCAGATCTTGCGAAATTCATAGTTAGGAGCGTTATTTATCACTGAATTGGGAAGCTAATGGATCTATCTTGTTTGGTCAAGCAGAGAATAGTATTTTTCGTGAAATTTTAGTTTAGTTTGAGCATAAATTGCGACATTTGTTCTTGGAGAGAAATGTAGAAACCAAAATGTCATCTGAATATGATACTGACGTTAGATTGATCTGTAATAGGTAAAGTTCTTGTTTAGTGAATTGATTAAGTGTTTGACTTTATGAACTTTTAGTAGAATTTGAGTATTTGTTGTCACAATTTATATTTGATTGGTTAGGAGATAGTAGAGGAAACGAAATATGGTAGTGAATTTGATTTAAGACTCACATAAGTTCAGTATAGATCTAGAAAGAAGTTTAATAGGAGAATCAAGAATCTATTTGTCATCTAGAGGTCATATCGAACTTGGATTTTCTTTCAGATGGTATTTTGATAATTCGGGTTGCTTTAAATGTATTTTGTTTCCTTACAATGCCTGATTTTAGATGCTTCGGCGATAACGTTTAACTTAGGTAACGTGTCAAATCTATATGATTGACAAACCTCCAAAATTACTTGAGAAGGACCGTGGACTTTAAGTACTTAGTCGATGATCTTAACATTATGTTGCGGTGTTGACGCTGATTCTGCGACAATCCACTTCTATCCGTTTACGGTCAATCGACGCTGACAGTAGCCCTTTCCTGCTAGTTGGCTTAGGCTTCACTCGTCTAGTAGTATTCAGTAGACAAAACTATTCTGTTGTACGATTCCAACACGTATTAATCCAGCATTCCAGCCTCCTTCTGCCTAAATTTTATTCTTGTCCTGGATATGGTGGTGGATCTTACCATATTTATATCTCAATTGATTTTGCTTTTAAGAAACAGAAATGAAAAGTAACTGGGAAATTGCTTATTGATCATTCATAAATATTGTTTTTCACTCACCAATAAGTGATACAGTGAAATGTGCATCTTATTATGTCCAGCATGATCAACAAAAAATGTATGACTTATTGTCTAGGGTACAAATTATGGAATTTTTTGTTACTCATGGTACGAATGATGAGACATTTTTGTGGCAACACTTAAAGAATCACATTTTCTTCTGATTGATTTCTTCAGGGACTGCATCAAGTTATCTACCGATTTCCTACTATGCAGCACATACCAAACACTATTGAGGAGCAACTTCTTTTAAAAGCAATCAAGGAAGAATGCCCCTGGGACAGTCTTCCCAAACGGCTTCAAGCAACCTTGTCTTCTAAAGATGAATGGCACAAAAAGTTAGTTTGTTTAGATACCTTATTTAGTAATTCCCTTGTCTTAGAGTTGCTGTGTCGATGTTTGTATATTTGGGTATTTGAAACTTCAAATTCGATTTTTTTGCAATTGGTATTCAGTCTTAAATCATCATCTGCTTCGTCAAGTGTTTGGCCACTTCAGTAACAAATATTTCCTCATAATATTGCAGAATAATAGATCATTGCATAAAAAAGCGGCTCCAGTGGAACACTTGTTTTGCTCGAAAAGTGTGCAAGGAAGGCGAATATTACGAAGAAATGATGCGCTATTTGCGAAAAAATCTAGCTGTGTGTATTAAAACTCTTTCATCTTTTCCTTTTCCATTGCTTATGTCATGTCACTGTTGTGGTTATTCCTTTTTCATGGTGATTACGATGTTGTAGAAGCTTTAAATAATACTCTTTGTTTGTAATATCTGCTGGAGTTGGATTCTGTCGTGCTTTTCTCTGCTATTTCCCTTTAATGGTACTAGTGCTACAATTTGTCTCATGACCTAAATGATTTATGCATGCTTTGCAGAACCCGTGCGTTTAGTTCAATAGTAGTTACAAAATTCTCAAATTTCTGATTCTATGACCTAGATAACTATTAGTGATTGCTTTGTTACTTTTTGTTTTGAGATATTACTTAAAAGGATACCAAGTATAATACTTATGCAATTCCTCTGCAGCTATTCCCGTATCACCTTGCAGACTATATTTGTCGAGTAATGAGGGTTTCTCCATTCAGATACTACTGTGACATGATTTTCGAGGTTATGAGAAATGGTAAACTATCATAAATCCTTACTTTTGTTTTCTTTTTTTCTCATGAATCATTTGCATTAAATGTTGAATATTGATATCCTAAAGTCTTGGCATGATACACATATGGATGGTCTTTAGATAATCCATGTGTCTCCTCATGTTGAAGTGCGACACAATCTCATGGCTTTATAATTTCGTGCAGAGCAACCTTATGACAGCATCCCAAATTTCAGTGCAGCAGATGCCTTGAGGCTCACCGGCGTTGGAAGAAATGAGTTCATTGATATCATGAACAAATGCAGGTCTAAGGTACTGATGAACAGCAGAAATGCCGCTTTACTTCCAATAAAAGATATGCATGAGCTACTTCGAGTAGTATAAAACAGACATGTAAAGTTCATTTTTTTTTGTAATATAATTACATTCTTTTACAAATATATACTTGTTTAAAAAGTTTGCCAAAGATGAGCATATCGTAACTTTTCAGTGATGGCAGTTGGCAAGTGCCATTGGCTTGTTAGAGCATTTTTTCCAATACCCTTTTATCCCCAAATATCAAGGTCTGGCATAATTGGGTGGCTATACTTAAGGTGAGAACTTAGAGGTACATGAAAAATGCATCTAGCAGAAATTGGACTCCTCCGAATAAAATGTCACATCTTCTATTAACGTATCTTGTTTTTCTCTCTTAACCGATCCAATTGACACATCAAAACATAATGCCTATGTAATTAAGTATACATAACCCTCAAAGTTAATGGGAGACTTAAAAATATATGAAATAAGGTGCTTCAGTTTATGCCAGACTTTGACATTGGAAATACGAGCCCTTGGTATTACAACACTTCATTGTTTTGCACTTCTAACTTATGAAACAAAATTTTCTTTAGGAACAAGATTGTGTTTTGGTCCTTGTATTGTTATACTACATGGAACATGAAATTTCAAAATAAGTTTTGCGAGCAATTTTAAATTTTACTTTGAAGGACTCTGTCTAGGTCTAGTTTTATGAACTTCATATAAAATGGGGTTTTTCTCTTACATTGGCTCTTGTTTATCATATACTCTTCTCTTGCTATCCAGAAAATTATGTGGAAGCTGAACAAGTCAATTGCAAAAGAGCTACTGCCCACACAACCTGTGGATTTTGCAGTTGAACCATGGTGGGGAGTTTGCCTGGTTAACTTCACCTTGGAAGAATTTAAGGTGAGTCTTTATGGTTTGAAGTAAATTTTCCGCAATTTACATCCTTCGATTCTATGAGCATTTTACTGCATATAGAGCTTCAGATTAACGTTTCAAACTTTACCCGTATGATGTGATCCTTGAATAATTTACTTAAGTTATACTTTTACCTCCCTAGAAACTTAGTGAGGAAGAAATGGCGACGATAGACAAAATTTGTAAGGAGGAAGCCAATTCATTTGTTCTTTTTGATCCTGAAGTCATAAGAGGTCTTTTCCGGCGAGGATTGATATACTTTGATGTACCTGTATATCCAGACGACAGATTTAAAGGTAATGTATATTCATTCACATTTTGTCTCACACCCTTATCATTGTGTAGACATTAAATTTATGACATCTACCTCCTCACCAAAAAAATTATCCGTTAAACTGTCTGGATCTACTCAATGACATTGGTTCGCATTCAAAGTAAATATATGATACAACTACGGTATTAAATTTCGGTTTCGTCTATATTTCGATCGAATTGGAAAATAAAATATTTCGTAAGAATATGTCGGTCAGTGTGAACATCACTACAAATTTGTAGAAATCATGAAAACGTTAAGCAATGATGAGAATATGATGTAACTTTCTGATAAACGATTATTAAACAATAAAAACACAAAAATTTATGTCACCTTATTCTAATGATAACTGATGAAGGGTGATAAGGAAATTTAGAAGCATTTTGTTAAGACGTTGTTGTAAAGTGTTTGAAGCTGATAAATCAAACTTACATTTGTATCATATCTATATATATTTATT
Organism: Eschscholzia californica; assembly: GCF_041429995.1. NCBI lineage: Eukaryota > Viridiplantae > Streptophyta > Magnoliopsida > Ranunculales > Papaveraceae > Eschscholzia > Eschscholzia californica. The sequence continues at coordinate 45,204,422 of NW_028238198.1, forward strand.
ATCTATACAATGTTTAGAAAAACGTTTTTTTCGCCTCAAGGCGGTGGGTCTTAAGATGCGAAGTGGTGCCTTGAGGCATACGCCTCGATGTGTAAAAGGTGTTCATTACTTTTTAAAAGGAAAATATCTCCAAATTTACATAAAAAATCTCATATCATACTTTTTTTTTTTTTACTTTGTTATTGTAAACTGAAGTCTTAAATGTTTGATAGACAAGAATATCAACATTGCTAATGTTGCATGATGAGAGACAAGTGTAACAATTCATTATGTTTCTCTATTTTTTACTAGAAAAAACAGAACCATGTACATATATAGCAGTTATTATTTATTGTTGGTTTTTTTCGTTAAAAAATCCACAAAACATTGAAAATAATAAATGTTACATGTGAAGTTAGGGAGAGTGCGAGACAACTACAAAAGCTGCAAAATACGTTTCTCTAATTTTTCCGTTTAAAACCTCTACGCAGTTCTTTATCTTTCTCACCATAAGTGTAAACCATGGAAAAGAAGTTGCATTTAAAATCATCTAAACAAGAACCGCGCATAGAGGGGCAAAGAAATCTGAATAAAGAAACCAAAAAACAAAACAAAGTAAATTTTTTGGGAATACAAATGAAGACCCGAAGAAGGAGAAATCTGGCAAACATAGAATGCAAAAATAAAGAAAACCATTTTTGTTCTTGAAAAAAGAATTAGTTCTCTTTGGTGAAGGGAACCCCCGCCTTTAGATCAAAGAAGAAGAAAGAAAAAGAGAATCATTGTTGTCTTTTGTTTTGGTATACAAAACATAGTCTGTGATCAAGGCGTACGCCTCTGATGCCTTGAGGCGTTTCGCATCAAGGTGCACGTCTTGAAAATTAAAGGCGTACGCCTTGATGAGCTGGAAAAAGGCATTATTTCCACCGAAATTACCAAAATATTTCCATTTCCAGTCCAACCGAAACGAAATCTTATAGTTTTCCTTTGCATTGTTTCCACTGAAATGGCTGAAATAGCGTTATATTCTTACAAATAATGTTTCAACCAAAATTTGTAATACCTTGAATTGGTTTAACCAGTGAGGAAAATCGAACTTTGAATTGTTGGAGAGAATTTATGACTTAAGATGTGCCCTTAAGGCTCATGGTAAGAAAGACCCTTAATAATATGTGTCTTATCCTCCCATTTATCTCAAGCAAGTACTTGTTCGAATGGTTAATAATTATACTGATTCAGTTTCCAGGCTAGAAGGGTTTGTTTCCAACAGGGAGCAGTCCTATGAAGATCCTATTGAGGAGTAAGATTCCTTCCTCTGACCTTAGTTTCCTTTTTAAATTTCTTTTCTAATTCTTTTTATGGGTCACTGAATTTCAAGCTCCTGATGTCAATATTAAGTTCCTGATATTGTTACTTCATTTTGTCTTCACAGGAGACTTTGTTTACCTTCTAACTGCTAATATTGAGTCCCCGTGTTTTAAAACATGTTCTCCAGGTTGTTGTATGCCGTTTTTGTCGTGTCTAGTGAGAATGCAACTGTTGCTGAATTGGCTGCTACCTTACAGGCCGACCTTTCTCAGCTACAAGCTGCTGCGTCCTTTGCATGTCGATTGGGCTGGGCCGTGAAGGTAATTGATCCAGCATCTGTTCTTCAAGATTCTAGCATCCCAGGTGTGCCTAAACTAATTAGCATTGCTGAGGAAGATGGATCCAATACTAGTATGAGCTCGGCCGACATGTCCATAGATGGTAATGTCCAAGCAGGAGTTTTTGGGGCAGAAAATCTCAAAGCAGCTTCTGGCCCTGCTCGTGTTGCTTTTGTTGTTGATGCTAATATAACTTCCTACCTCATGATGGGATCTGTTTCGCCAGGTTTGCTTCTCTTGTTAGATATAACAAGTTATGCTTTCTAACTTATTATGATATTCTTGTATCACTTTAGTTGAATAGTACTTCAATAATACTTATATGGTCAGACATGCTGCCAATATATAATGTTTCAGTAGACAATCATCTTGCTGAAGTTTTTATGGCCTCAAACATGCTAGAGCGCGAACTATAAAGTTCGAATGTACAAAGAGATTCAGAGGAAGCCTTCGTTAATCAACTCTCTAGTTCGTATATTGCCTCTAGTGTCTGGATTCTTTGATCAGTTCCTGTTTCTCTTTTCACGAGTTAAGATGGTTTAATAAATTCGTTTTTAGTCAAGCCAAGTGAGAGGGTGTGCCATGCCAGGTTGAGCGGCAAACTGGGTCTCATGATACATGTGGTGAATACTGTGCCCAGAAAGGAAGAAATTGAGCAGTTAGACCACATCCCGTATCTTACGCCATGTGCAGTCAGCTTCCTCTACGTGGTTATTTTATTTCATTTAGTTACTTCATTTTTACCAACCTAGGAGAATATCCAGTTCCCATTAAAGTTAATCTTTTAATTGGTCAATGGTGCTGTTTTTGAAGTACTAAAGTATCTGGTGGACAACATTTATAAGTATTTGTTTCATCACATTTTTGAAATGGATAACGGAATCCTATACATCTGATGTACTAATCACTGCTCTGATATTGACCGTCCTTCTGATTGTCTTCGCAGGCTTGAAATCTCATGCTGTGACACTGTATGAAGCAGGAAAACTTGGTCATGCTTCTATCGCCGAACTTTGTGAGGATTTGACAACATTAGAGGGAGCAAAATTCGAGGGGGAATTGCAGGAGTTCGCCAATCATGCTTACAGTCTTCGATGTGTTCTTGAGTGTCTTCTATCCGGCGGAGTAAATACAAATGAGACTATTGAAAAATTTTGTGACAAGGTGGATATTGAGGAGGCCACTTCTCTTGTAACTGATATTAATATTTCTGGAGAATCCAGCAAGTATGTTTCAAATGACGGCGTGTCAGAGGGAGATGGTGATGTGAAGATTTTGGATTCAGTTCAATCAGAAACCCCCGAAGATGGTTCTGTTTCAGTTGAGCCTGTTACATCAAGTGCTGGTAATGAGTTGGATTCGGTGAATTTATCGGATAGTAGCATTGATTTAACTGACGGTGTAGATCAAGAGCTTAATAATCAGAACGATGTGAAAATTATGCCACTTGATGATTCAGTTTTGGGAAAAAAGACTTCGAAGAAAAGAAATTATCATGTTGATATTCTTCGCTGTGAAAGCTTAGCTGCTCTTGCACCTGCAACATTAGATCGGTTATATCTTCGAGATTATAACATTGTTGTATCTATGGTTCCTCTTCCGCCTTCTTCTGTTTTACCTGGACCTACAGGCCCAATTCACTTTGGACCACCATCTTATTCATCCATGACTCCATGGATGAAACTGGTATTATATTCAACTGTAGTTAGTGGACCTTTATCAGTAGTTTTGATGAAAGGTCAGTGTTTGCGTTTACTTCCTGCACCGTTAGCAGGTTGTGAGAAGGCTTTAATATGGTCTTGGGATGGATCTACAGTCGGAGGATTAGGAAGCAAGTTTGAAGGGAATTTGGTCAATGGAAATATACTTCTTCACTGTTTAAACTCGCTTTTAAAGTATTCTGCTGTGCTGGTTCAGCCTTTGAGCAAGTATGATCTTGATAAATCTGGAAAAACCATTACTCTGGATATTCCGTTGCCATTGAAGAATTCTGATGGTTCAATTGCCCCTATGGGGAAGGAGATGGGACTATCTGAAGAGGAAAGTTCAAGCTTAAACACTCTACTAAACTATATATCGACGAAGATAGATTTATGCGCAGTTGGTTATCTTCGTGTATTAAAACTCTACAAGGAAAGAGAAGAAGAACACTTTTCACCAGACGATGAAAAGTATGAATGGGTTCCAGTAAGTGTGGAATTCGGCATTCCACTTTTTAGTCCAAATTTATGCAAGGCAATTTGTAAAAGAGTTGTTTCATCTCAATTACTTCAAGCAGATTCTCTTACTGATCATCATGTAGCAACGCAAGGTTTAAGGAAAAAGTTGCGAGATGTTTGTGCTGAATACCAAGCAACAGGTCCTACTGCTAAACTTCTATATCAGAGAGAACAAGTAAAGGAGCCATCTCCTCAACTTATAAATTATGCAAGTGGAAGGTGGAATCCACTTATGGATCCTTCTTCTCCAATCTCTGGAGCTTCGAGTGAACATCAGAGATTAAAGCTCGCTAGTCGACAGCGTTGCCGAACTGAAGTTTTAAGTTTCGATGGGAGTATTCTTAGGTGATTTTACTGTTTCAAACTCTTCTATCCATCATGCATTTTCGTGCTATGAAATTAGTTATCTCTCTTCATTTCTCCATCTTTCTTATTTTTGTTTCTAAAGCAACCTCATTTATTGATTATGTCGGCATTTTACAGGTCGTATGCTCTTTCTCCTGTTTATGAAGCTGCCACACGACCCATTATAGAATCACCAAAACCAGCAGTTGGTGCAACAAAAGCAGAACCAGATGATGCAGATAGCAGAGAAGTTGTCCTTCCAGGGGTCAATCTTATCTTTGATGGATCTCAATTGCTTCCTTTTGATATAGCTGCTTGTCTACAAGCTCGTCAACCAATTACCTTGATAGCAGAGGCTTCATCAGCCTCTGCAACTTTACCATATAAGGCTTTATAATCCAACTTCTGTGTGGGTACTATTGGTTTAGAATTAAGGAGGTTCCTCCGTAGATAATCATATACTGATTCATATGGCCACTCTCTCTCATTGTTTCATTGTTTGGCTTGTTTCCTGCAACCTTGACCACTCATCATTGTACATCGGCAAATCTGAAAAATTAAGGTAAGACCTTTTCTCTAAGGATTTATATTATCTAATTCATCTATACTTCATTGTTTCTTATAACGGCGTTTTTAGCATGTAGTATAAGATTACTTAGCTATTCTTAACATGGTCGTTAAATAGGGGACTTAGTTCAACACTAGAATATATTAAGTCTCCGTTGATTGGTATCTCGGGGTCAGGGTTTAGGGTCTGATGTCATTCGGCTCTCTTCCATGAACATCACAACCAAGGGCACTTGTAACCCATGCCTCACCTTGGCTACTATCACATCCAGAAAGACTCACTTTACTTAATTGCTTCCTTATTTCGCTTTTTTATCCTTAAATCCCATGGTTGTCTAATTACTATTTCTGATAAATTAGGAAACCTAATAGGAAAGGGTTTCTCTCCTACAGGTAGCCACTGAATTCTTTTGCTTAGTTTATTAGATTTGTAATCTGTAGTTATTTCTCAGGAATTCACACATATGGGTCGTGTTCTTTTGGATTTGTTTCTGATATTCATTTTTTTCCAATGCAGATGGTGATGCTTCTCTGTTAGTCTAGGGTATAATGTGAAAGAGGGAACACTCAGCGATCCTATTGGTAAAACTTCAACTGAAGTTTGAGGCTATACCAGACATTGATCATCACTAAAACAAAGTTCATGTCGTGAGTTAATTTCAGATTTTGCACATATAATATTTGGAAAGAAAGGGAGCTCATTTACTTGCAGTGAACTTCTTAAAACAAATTTACTGCTCTGAATTCTATCCACTTTTTCCGAGTTTACATATTTTTATTGTTCAAAATGTATGAGAAGTTAAAAAAAACATATGCAGGTAAGTTTGTCTAAAGAATTAGAAAAAGGTAATTTCTTCTCAGGAAGTACCTTTCTGGTTTTTCATTGATGAAGGTGGTAGCATATCTTTGGTAGCTTCTCCAAAGACATCGATTTTGATGTGACTGGACGAAGATTAGTTTTTACCCAACTTAGGTGGTGTTTGTTTTTTATTACTGTTTGAATCTGAGTCGCGTGAGTCTGATTGTGTGAATTGGGGCCACAGTAAGAGTAACTTGATTCGGTCGGGGTAAAATAGCCTTTTCAGGTTATCTCAGACAACGGACACCTAGTTCATGATTATCTATTTGGGGAATTTGGCCAAAACTCCCTAAGAAATTATGACTTTGGTTAAAAAGGATTCATCAAAGTATTTTAGGCTTCACCTCCCTGATGGCAATTATGTAATTTTCAATTTCAGTAAAATGACCAACCTAACCCTAGTCTAAGAAAATACCTTGCAAACACTTTGCACTGCCTTGCAAACACCTTGCACTGCCTTGCAAAGCCTTGCAAACACCTTGCAGAGCCTTGCAAAGCTTTGCAAATACCTTGCAGAGCCTTGCAAAGCTTTGCAAATACTTTGCAGAGCCTTGCAAACACCTTGCAGAGCCTTGCAAACACCTTGCAGTGCCATGCAAATGGTTTGCAAATTAGTTTTTGAATTGATTTAACATGAAATGTGTTACAAATTATTATATTTTGTCTAATAGAATGTTGTATCGAAAAACTAGCTAAAACCCCTACAAATTCATAATAGTCATATTATAAGCTCTAGCACCATCATTTTACATTTCTTCGAAAAACTTCCAAAGCTTTCATGAAATTCTCAATTTGAACATAAATACCAATTATGATTGTCCAAGAAAAAATATTTCTCATAGGCATGTCATCTAACAACTTTATAGCTATTTCAACCAATCTAAGTCTTGTATAACCAACTAACGTTGCATTCCAAGCAACAACATCTCTTTCAAGCATTTTATCAAACACATTGCTTGCATCAACTATACTTTCACAACTTCCATATAAATCCAACAAATAAGTTTGAACATAAACATCAAAACTAACAAATTGTCATCCATCATTCATAACTCAATGAAAATAAAGCAATGAAGAAGTTGAATTATACCTTGAAACACTATCAATTTCTCCTTCCATTGAAAGTATATAAAACTTTCTCTCTCTAGAATTTAGAACCAAAAACTAAATCAAACCCCTTAAAAGCCTCTTCAAACAACAAGCAAATAGATTAAATCACCAAAACCTAAAAACATCAACCTATCTTATAGCCAAAATCGATTCAAACCCCAGAAATTCTAATCGGCGTCGACAATCCAACTTGGTTCGGTCATGAGAAAAACTCAAAATTTTGATTTATTAGTTAGATTATTACTAGGTATTTCTAATTGAATGAAGGGTATTTTTGACTCTTAAAAAGTTGGTGCCTTTAAAAATGTCCTTCAAGCCTATTTTTATAACTTACTTGGGGCCTAGCTAGTTAAAAAGATGGGTTGTCTTTTTAACAAAAAAATACTAGAAATTGGGCCTCCGGCCCAATTTCCTGTATCTTTTATCTCACCCGAATGGGTTTAAAGTCAGTCTTACAACTATTCAAACAAATTAAACACACAGACCAAATAAAGAAAAACATTTTTGAAGTCAACTTTTATCTCGAATGATTTTATTCCACCTTAGTTTATGTCTAAATTTACATTCACAATTCAGATGTTTGTTGATTGATTACTTTAACTCTCTCTTCAACAACACGTACTTCGAGACATCATCATATCATGTTGACGGCGACCATACAACAGATTCCTCTGATGGGGTCTACTCTGATGGGGTCTATCACAGCTCATAAGGCCACCAAAATGTCTGAAGGAACGCAAGTTGGTATACTAATCTTGAGTTGGCTATGATAGTGAGTTTGCTTGGACCACTTTCTTCCTCCCTCCGGTTGCCACTTCGGTACAAAAATTGCAAACTAACCTTATATATAGTTCCATGCGGACCACACATCAAATGTATGTTGGTCTAGTAGTAACCGATAGAGTTCCAACTGGAAGTTTGGTCCACACACCAAATGTACGTGGTTCAGCAAAACAAGAAACAAACAAATATATATCGAAGTCTATAGATAAATATGTGTATGTGTGCTCGTAATGCTTTCAGAAAGACCAAGCTTTTAATGTCTTCAAATGTTTGATGACCAGCATTGTGGATTTGCTTTTTCATTGGCACTGAAAGATGTGTGACCACTTTCGGATTGCTTTCTGTAACTTTCCTGATGTTCCTCTCAGTTACCCATTTACTAGAAGAGCATATACCCTTGCCCCTTGGTTTATTGATTAGAAGGAGATTTTATAGGCAATGTCAAAAAGTGTTAAAGGCAGCATTCCCACGAATAGTTGGAGGCGATGTGATCTATTGATGGCAATGCACATCTTCCTTCTTCTTGGCAAAAGGTCGACGACCGGCAGTCTCTGGCCGTCGACCTTCAACCCACAATATGAGAGGGTTTCAAACCCTAGATCCACGGAGAGAATTTGTTCATATGGGATCCGGATCTAGGGTTTGTAACTCTAAGTCCAGACAAGATTCGGGGACCCAAATGAAGATAGAGAGAGAGAGAGAGAGAGAGAGAGAGAGAGAGAGAGAGAGAGAGTTTTTCAGTTAAGGTCGTTGGCACGAGTTTGCTAATCCGCGATTTTTTGCCTGAGAAAAAACAAGATGGATACTGCCTCTAAGCACTAATATATAAGATAATAACATGCACTATTTTTTTTTGTTGCGATAGACTATGACATGCATAGTCTCATAAATAAGATATTCTTTTTTCACTAGTTTGCTTTTGTCTAGTTGTTTAAACGTTTAAACATATCGTGTATGAGATCAAGAAGAAATCTCAAATTTCTTCTTAAAAAGAAACCTTAAAATATACTTAAAGTTTTGAGGGGCTTCACATTATACACCTTGCCTTTTGTTTTATTTCTTATCTTGTAACTTTAGAGCTGTACTACTTTTGGGGAATGGAACATGTTCTAATTAAAGTAAGTAATCGTTTTCATATACTATGATCTTATAGGCACTGAGTTTTAAGCTCTGAGTTTCTTTAAAGAAAAAGTTCAAGTGTAATAATGGTGACAGTGATGATATATCTTCAAGAACAAAAACTTGATGTACATAAAGGGCATTTATGAATCTTAGTTTTTAGAAGCTTTATTAATTGCAAAAAGAACATTCCAACATACTGGGTACCCATGTTTTACCATGTTACTTTCTATTGCTCCATGTATTGTTCAATAAATGTCAATTTCACACCATAATTCGAGCAAACATCAAAATTAAGTTTTGCATCTTCGTCACTGCTTGGTGTTGTGGTTCGATACCCACTTTGTATTTTGAAAGTATCTACAAATAATTATTGTTGATTGATAAGAGAGGAAATCTAATTTTACCAATAGTTTTTTTATATTTGTAGTGATTCTTAATGGCGATAAAATACGAAACTACAAACATAAATTAATGGTGAAGATGAGAGGTAGGGTTTTCTAGTCAGCTGTGGTAAGAATTAGGCTTTCTCCGACCACCTTCAACTCCCAATTTTACACATTCGTGAAAAATTAAGGCTTTTATAGTCGTCGAAGAAAAAACAGACTAGAAAACCATTAAAAAAGCTAGAGCTTTAACTGTTTTCTTTGAAATTTTGGAGTGTTCTATTGGATATGCTTTAGCTGGCCAATACGTGGACAATCATTTTTCTTATATGGACAACTATTTTTGGGTCCGGTGTGGGTCAACTATGTTTGACTTGGTTGACCTTGATTTAATATGGGGACAACTCAATAAAGTCTTAAATATTAATCGTTACTAACTTGTGGACCACAAGGAATGAAAAATCGAAATATTTCGGTCGAAATGACCGAAATATTTTGGTTTTTCAAGTTACCGCAACGAAACTTCACTTACAGAAGTTTCGTGTCAGGCAATCTTGAAAAGAATGCTAATTTTCGAAAGATCAGGTCAATATATCATACCTATTAGAATCCAAACTTGTTAGAACTGAAAATCAGATCAAAAGATCATACCTTATCTCTCTCTTCTTCATTTTTTGGTTAATTACTCAATATTTCTTCACCATCTCTACATACTTCTTTATAAAATCTCTTCACTTCTTCACATATTTCTTGTAATAGAGAAGATTATCAAAGTTTTAGGGTTTTAGTTTGAAAGAAAAGCTTGAGAGAGATGAGGAGTCGTTTGATCTTCGACGGCACTGGTTTGGAGATTTGATATTAGGGTTTGTTCTAGGGTTTATTTGTGGGTAATTATAAAGGCGATTTTGTAAAGTATTATTGGCGCCCCTCACGATTTTTTTAGGAGACCAAGAATAAATGGGGCGCCAATACAATTTGCCTTCTCTTTATTTCAAGGGATGACCATATTTTCAGGTAAACCCTCAAAATAACAGATGTTATTTTGTGGGTATTATTTTTCATAAGTATTTCAATTTAGCCCCCAAACCTATCTATTTTAGTGCAGATTAATCCTCCAATTAACATATTTTGTCACATATCTATTTTAGCCCCTTAGATTATGTCTTTATAACAATCTCACCCTCAAATTAACAAATGTCGTTACAAATCCGTCTTCAATAGTGTTATTCTAATATTTATTTTAATTTCTATCACGTAAATGCAGAACCAGTGACATTGGCTGGCAATGTCACAAGATTGCATCTATTTTATGCTTATTGATGATTAAAGAGTTTTGCTAGATACAATTGCATGATATTTTTATCGTTTTCATAGATTTGTAAAACTTCCACACTGACCGAAACGTTTCCACGAAACGTTTCCACGAAACGTTTCCACTTTTGGGCCGACCGAAATTTCCACCGAAAACGAAGTTTCATTCCTTGGTGGACCATTAACAAAACTAATAGTAGTAAAAATTGGAAGCCTAAACTGTTTTCTTCATCATCATCATCTTCTTTTTGTTCTTCTTCTTGTTCTTGTTCTTCTTCTTTAAACTTGTCATCCAAAGTGTAGTTTGATCAACTACAAAATTAAACTCAATAACACAAACTGAACAAAACTTTGATTTCCAAGCCAAACTAAGCTTGTTCACAGTACCTGTTATGCATAGTAATTTCATGGGTAGTTCTATTCTGGTTCAATCTTTTGTTCACAGTAGTTGGGAATTGATATTTGTTTTCGGAACTTAAAACCCAAGGAACAAATGAAAAAAGACATCATCCCCAAATGTTGATATCACCAAAATTTGTTTAGAAAATTGTGCAATTGTAGTAATGGATTTAGTTCTAGACACCAAATCCAATTTAGAGAAGAACCCAGTTCCTGGTAAGTTGTTAATGAATCCAAAGTTCATGATGGGTAGAGTAAGAAACTCCTGAACAGTAGCAACTACTGATTTCGGGAGTTTGAAATCCACGAACAGTAGCAGTCGTGCGCTAAAACGAGCAGATCTGCTGGTGATCTGCTCGTGTTTCGTCGATCTCCCGCGAGTCACTAGCAGATTTACTTGTTTGTTAAAAAGAAATGATTTCTAGGGTTTTGAAGTATTTGATTCCTAGGTTTTAAAAGTTTTAGGGTTTTAGAGTTCTTAGATCTTAAATTTTCCTTTGGGACGATTCTTCAACAATTCATTTCCCTTTGTTTGATGTCATAATCAATTATGTTTCTGCAAAAATTTTCTCTCTGAAAATTTGGGTGTTGGTAATGAAGATGAAGTAGTAGAACCAGAAGATCAAAATAACTTACGGTTTATGGAAAAAAGAGGGAGGAGTTAACATAATACATCTAATTGTAAGAGGACTTGAGTAAAAATAATAGAGATTTGTCCCCTTAAAAACTGGTGTCCATATATAAATTTTTAATTTATCTGGTTGTCCAAATAAAATAGTTGTCCATATAAGAAAAACGGTTGTCCACGTATTGGCCACCATGCTTTAATGCAATAGTTTTCATCTAAAAAACACAATTTACATTTTCAAAGGCACCTTAAGGGCACATGATTGAAAAACACAAAATAAAGAGGGGTGTTTTAATCATTAGACACCTCATTTCTTTTATTTTGCTTAGAAAAACACTTCAACCCGTACCACCGTATTATCAGTGTGAAAACAAATCCTTAATCAGTCAATAGTAGAACCTTAATATGCTCTTTTACAAATACGTAAACTCTTTTCCCTTCTTATTTGAAAAGTATTGACATTGGGAAAACAATATGAGAAGTTAAACTTTAACTTGTCAAATTTAGAAAAAGTAACGGCATACATTTACTCTTATGGAATATGACGACATAATTCTTTTCGGTTTTTTTAGAACATTCGAAGAGGAACATGAATATAGAAATTTGAACAATCATGTACCACACCGTGCATAATGTCCCTTGGGACAACAAAACATTTTCCAAATAAAACATTTTTTTTTTTTGTTGAAGTATTTTCCAAATAAAACATAATTCCTTCATTTTTCTTCTTGAACAATATTAGATTGGTAACATGAGAGGGATATTTACCTTGATTTATCATAAATGAAAAGTTAATAACTTGGCATGTCACTTATGGCAGGTGACTAAGTATAAATTCTTTCATCATTTCATTTGAAAAACATTATTTGAGTCTAGACTTGTTTGATTAATGATTTAGTATGAACAATCTAGACACTCGATAAGATACTAATTTTTTTCTGTTTTTACTACAAAAACATTGCTGTCAAAATATTATACTGTAGAAGGTAGTGAAAAGAATAAATAAAGACTCTCACCTCTTAAGGAAAATGATGAATAAACCACAAATTATTTCGTTTTTTATTGATTTTGAGAGACACTCAGAGTGAGACATATCAATTTTTCTTATTTCATATGATAAGATATCAATTAGTTCCTTTTATGCTTGGGAAACATGATGGAGGGTATATATTAAGTCAACTTTTCCGTTCTTGTTCTTTATTTTTATTTGGCCCTTTTCATTTTATCTATTAGGCACACTATGAAACTTCAATTCTTTTCCTTTAATTTTCAATAAAAATTTGAACACATTCAATGTAGATTGACTAGTTAAGAATATAAAAATTGATAGTTTTCATTTTGGTCACATGTTAGAAAAAATGACACTTTATTCTAAATATTTAAAACCTCCTAACCACATTAAAGTTTTAAACAATATCAAATAATTAGGGATAGCAGGGCGGGAGAGTACGAGTTACGTTATGAGAATCAAAAGTAAAAGAAAAATCTATCAGTCGTTTTCGGATGTTAGAAGTTAGGTTACGAGAATCAAAAGTAAAAGAAAAAAAAACCATCAATCGACTTTTATACAAGTTTTTGATGTAGTAAACTGTACTCCGTATTAATATGGTTTACGAATTTATTTCATACAAACTGTAATATGTTCCATCCAAGGACTATCTTATATAGGTTTATAGTATAAAGCACGATTGATGATACAAAAGTAGATTAACAATTTTATTCTTTAACCTCTCCTAGTGTGATTATTGGACCTAGAACAAATACTTATGGAGAGGGGCTTAGAAAAGTAAACCCTAGTGGGGGTGAGTTTTACCCACTTGATATGTACGTCAACAGACAGGTGTTTGAAACTTCAAACTTCGATGTCCTTAGCTTAGGCCACCACGAGGCATAGCAAATATATGCATTGTTGTTGTTAGCTTATATAATCTTCTTCTTCTCTATCTCTTCTTTTGCCCACTTTCTCTCTCTCTCTAAAACCCCTCCACTTTCTCTCTCTCTCTTCCTTCGCCCTAGACTTCTCTCTCTTTCTCTCTCTAGAACTTCTAACACCGAAACACAAATGGCGTCTTCACTCCACATCGTTCTCTTCATATCAGCTTTAATGATCGGATCCGCTATAGCTCAAGGTCCATCATCAGCACCAGCAGGTGCTCCGACCCAATCACCACCTAAAGCTTCTCCACCGACCGCCGCTACTCCATCTCCAATTCCAACTCCAACTCCAACTCCGACCGCCACTACTCCATCTCCAACTCCAACTCCAACTCCGACCGCCGCTACTCCACCTCCAACTCCGACCGCCACTTCTCCATCTCCATCTCCATCTCCGACCGCCGTCGCTACTCCTCCACCAGCTTCAAGTCCATCTCCATCGACTTCACCTAATTCATCTCCACCAGCTCCTCCTACTTCCGCTCCAACTCCTTCCAGTGCCGGACCAGCAACACCTCCTGCTAGTACACCAGGTGGATCTACCTCCGATAATGACAACGGCGCCGTTTCTCTGAACAGAATTTCAATATCTGGATCTGTTGGCGTCGGATTATTTGCTGCTGCTGCTACTTTGTTGATGATGTAGATCTGAATTTTCTTTTGAATTTCATATTTTTGTGGAGTTCAATTGAAGATTCTGATTTGGGTTTTTTAATTAGTTTTTAATTTTAGTATTTTGGTTGTTTAAATTTGTTCTGTTTATTATTAATTTGGTATTGTGATGGGTTCATGATTATGATGATGATGATGATGATAGATGTGCGGTTCAGATTGATTTGATTTTTATCTTTGTTCCTTTCTCACTCCATTTCTGTGTAAGTCAATTGTTTTTTTGGTTTCATTCTGAATTAGAATTTCTCCTTATTTCCTTAATTAAATAATTATCAATTGAAAGACAAACTTTCAGAAATAGAGTCAATTTGCAAAAATAAGTTAAGTTTATGGACCGATCAACACATTCTACCCTAATTAATTTCGTGTCTCTCTTCTAGATTGTTAATTCTTACTATTAATGTGTATATTTTTGTAGTTTCTTCTATTATTTTTGTATGATTCTTTCACCAAATGCGTGTTATCATCCCTTTTTCTGTCATTTTCTCTTGTTTTCAAGTGTAGGAATGTGTGACAAAATCTTGTTGTCAAGTGTATGGGTGTGACAAAAAAAACTCATCCTATTACAGACAGCTGTATAATAAGTTTGGGAAAATGACACAATGATGCCCGGCTTAATTCCGGCCGGAGTATGTGAGCCGGTTGATATTTAGATAGAGAGAGAGTACGAAAAAGTAAAGTACTTTCTCTCTCTAAATATGAGCGGACTCTCTCTCTCTAAATATGAGCGGGCTACATACCCCGACCGGAACGGCTGATAAGTTTGTAATGTTACCTTATTCTCTGTTTTTGACCAAATATGACCCCATTCTGTTCAACAAAAAAAAAAAAATATGACCCCATTCTCATATTGGGCTTCTATCACTTCATAAAAAGGATTTCATAATTCCCTTTGTTATTGGCTCACACTCTCAACATCATATTTTCAAAATGTATATACAATTGAAGACACTCCGGGTATTTATTCGTAAAACTATATGGTTAGCTATAAGGTGGTCCTATGCATCCAATTACTATATTTTACTAAAAATTGGCATTAGCCTAAAACGAGAAAAAGTCCATGTCACAAGAAAAAAAATCAACCCGAAATGTCAAGTTTCAGACTGAAACGTCATGTCCGAGATGACTAAATAGGTTTAAATGTGATAATGTAAAATTGTAAACTACATGTATGGTATATATGTTTTTGTGGGGTTCACATGCGTTTTTTCAGGCCCACATGATTTATATTAGGCGAAAAACATCAAATTATGTATTGGATTTTCAAAATGTGCTACGTGTACTATGTACAATACTAGATAAAAGAATTGACATTTGGAAATGTTCAGTGCATAGACTTACGCACTGTGCAAAATACAAAATGAAAAGAAAAGCATTTGAAAATGTAATGTGCATCGCATAAACACGACGTCTTGCAATGTACATTATGTGATGAAATATGTTACTGCAAATTTTTTAAGTACGATAATAGACAACTTTTTATGGTGCAAAAGTTTGTTGACATCACATTTTTTTGTCAGTCTGAAACTGACTTTTTCGACCAATCTCTTGTTCTTTTTCTGGCTTGGACCTCTCCTTGAGACTCTTATCTTTCCCGACCTATTGTCAACCTCTATTTAATTGGGCAAATAAACCAATGTTATAATTTGGGTGTCCAAGCGGGTACCATTGACCAAATATTGTCGGATTTGAACAGGACGCCAGTGGCACCTAAAATTTGAGCCCAACCCGTTTATTCATCGAGTTAACTAGTCTGAGCCCGTTTTCAAACTTTGGTGATCATAGGCTCTACCGGACTCAAATGCATATGACAATTTTTGGATTCTCCAAATTTCCACAACTAACATCCACCCAGTAGAGTGTAATAATATAGACAGCATTTTTAAAGGGAGAAACTAAACACAACCCAAAACACCTAAAATATCAAAATTTACTAGGTATTCTTTGAATTGCTAACCTCCAAAAAGATATACATCCAATGAAGTGATATAATATTAGAAGCCATAGAACAACAAACATTTTAAAACCATCAATTCTTGTTTGTTTGTTGATCTAGCATTGTCCTTTGTTAAGAAACACCTTCAATTATGCACATTTTAGGTATTCAATGTGAATGTTTAGAATGTTTGAGACAAAGACAACTCCATTGTCGTTCATCAAAAAAAAAAAAAAGACAACTCCATTGAAATACACTATTCCTGTTTTCATTTTGGTGTGGATTTTGGGTTACCTAAACTGCTTTCAAAGAGAACTAATGATTTCGTGGGTCTTACTTATAGACAACATTCTTCTTCTTGTTATTTATCTCTCTGTCTTAGATTTGTTTTGATATCTTAAATACCGATATCAGAAGTTTCGAGAAGAATCCATTTTGTGTTTCCAAAAAGATCTTAAGAGGTCGTGCTGAGTGGTTGTGTCTATAGATGTCCCACGTTTTTGTTTTAGGCCTGCTACTCTATATGGGCACCGTCTTTTTATCTATTTTGTCTTTATATTTGAATTTCTAAAGGTGTTGGCACCCTCTTTTCATTTATTCTGTCCTAAAGCATTCGCTTTCGATTTTCTTCTATAATCTTCATCAAGAAATTTAAATGTCATCGTGTTTTTTCTAAAAGGTGTCATCTATAATTCATTTGTTGAAGAAAAATAGTAAAACAAAACTTCAAAAGATATTCATTTCTTAATCGATTTTAAAAACAGGAAATTGGGCAGGAGGCCCAATTTCTTGTATTTTTTTTGTTAAAAAGACAACCCATCTTTTTAACTAGCTAGGCCCCAAGTAAGTTATACAAATAGGCTTGAAGGACATTTTTAAAGGCACCAACTTTTTAAGAGTCAAAAATACCCTTCATTCAATTAGAAATACCTAGTAATAATCTAACTAATAAATCAGGAACTTGAGTTTTTCTCATGAACGAACCGAGTTGGATTGTCGACGCCGATTAAAATTTTTGGGATTTGAATCGATTTTGGCTATAAGATAGGTTAATGTTTTTAGGTTTTGGTGATTTAATCTATTTGCTTGTTGTTTGAAGAGGCTTTTAAGGGGTTTGATTTAGTTTTTGGTTCTAACTTCTAGAGAGAGAAAGTTTTATATACTTTCAATGGAAGGAGAATTTGATAGTGTTTCAAGGTATAATCCAACTTCTTCATTGCTTTATTTTCAATGAGTTATGAATGATGGATGACAATTTGTTAGTTTTGATGTTTATGTTCAAACTTATTTGTTGGATTTATATGGAAGTTGTGAAAGTATAGTTGATGCAAACAATGTGTTTGATAAAATGCTTGAAAGAGATGTTGTTGCTTGGAATGCAACGTTAGTTAGTTATACAAGACGTAGGTTGGTTGAAATAGCTATAAAGTTGTTAGATGAAATGCTTGTGAGAAATATTTTTTTCTTGGACAATCATGATTGGTATGTATGTTCAAATTGAGAATTTCATGAAAGTTTTGGAAGTTTTTCGAAGAAAAGTAAAATGATGGTGCTAGAGCTTATAAAATGACTATTATGAATTTCTAGGGGTTTTAACTAGTTTTTCGATACAACATTCTATTAGACAAAATATAATAATTTGAAACAAATTTCATGTTAAATCAATTCAAAACTAATTTGCAAACCATTTGCATGGCTCTGCAAGGTGTTTGCAAGGCTCTGCAAGGTATTTGCAAAGCTTTGCAAGGCTCTGCAAGGTATTTGCAAAGCTTTGCAAGGCTCTGCAAGGTATTCGCAAGGTTGTGCAATGTATTTGCAAAAGTCATGCAAGGTGTTCGCAAGGCTCTGCAAAGTTTTTGCTAGGCTCTGTAAGGTGTTCGCAAGGCTCTGCTATTTGTTTGCAAGGCTATCCAAGGTGTTTGCAAAAACCATGCAAGGTGTTTGCAAGGCCTTGTAAGGCCTTGCAAGGCAGTGCAAAGTGTTTGCAAGGCAGTGCAAGGTGTTTGCAAGGTATTTTCTTAGACTAGGGTTAGGTTGGTCTTTTTACTGAAATTGAAAATTACATAATTGCCATCAGGGAGGTGAAGCCTAAAAAACTTTGATGAATCTTTTTTAACCAAAATCATAATTTTTTAGGGAGTTTTGGCCAAATTCCTCTTTTAAAAATCCTAGTTTTTTTTTATAATTCTATCTTTTAATCTAGTGTGAAAAGTTTTGAAGTGGATAAATCGAAGAAAATGTTTATCATAGGTTTCGGCTTCATGTCGAATTGTTTTAGGGTTTGTTTGGTACATGCGAAAGTAAGATGAGGAAATCGATTTTCGTAAGAAAACTGATTTTCTGCTATTTGATTTGGTGAAAGAGGTGCTAAATCAATCAAGGAAAAAAAAGATTTGAAAAAAGGTGAAAATTCTTACCACAAAAAGGTGGTCAAATCGTTTTCTTACTCACCTGTGACTCTTACGCCCTACTCTCTCCCTCTCCTTCTCCATTCCCTTCCCTCAAACGTCTTATGTCTATCTCCCCTCTCTTTCTCTGCAAGCATTAGACGGCAACTCATGTCCACTGTATCCATTTTGGAGATGATCTTAGTGATAAAGTGTTTCGCCTTTGCAGTTTCCTTTTACGGTTGTAGTTTAAATTAATCAAATTGAAGCTGGAGCTGCGCAAAACCTTAAATGAAAATACTCTCAATTAGATTTTCAGGGGTATGCAAGACCTTCACGTCTTCTACCATTCATCGCAGCTAATAGTTTCACTAAATTTTCACCAGTTGAGATGTTTAGTAATTTAGAGCGGGTGAATCTCGGTCAGCATACATTGCCAAATTAACTACTAGTGGTGTCTTCGGTTCATGTTTGAGCGATATGAATGCTGGAATATTGCTTTGCTTGATAGACAAAAATGGTGAGTCTATATTACAGTAAGGTCTGATGAGTTTACCAGAGAAGACATGACTGATACCTTTTCATCATCGGGCATGTCGTTAACCCATCACTTATCGTCACTTAAGAGTGGTGAAACCTAACTTGATCTTGCTGTAGTGGTGAAGGTTTCTGAAGAAGAAGAATTACAAATGGGAAATCCGAAATCGCTAGATCCCCAAGTCGAAGTATAAAATTTAAGCAGAGAACCCCCTATAAGTTTTTGAAGAGGAAAACTTCACCAGAGATCTCAATGGCTAGATCCCCAGACCGCCTCCCTCACTGGATCCCAAATCGATCTCTTCGGTTCTTCAATAAACGCTAAAAAGTTACGAATGAAAGAGATTGTGAGAGATCGAGGGAGGGTTGCACACTCTATTGAGTTGTACCAAAGGCGGCCGGATTTATTGCCATAAGCGCACCCTATAAATTTAAAAATGTGGGGTGCCTTTAGAAATTTCCATCAAATTTCCATCAGATTTTCACGAGAAATAAATGGTTTTCACATCCAAATGTTTTCATACGTATCAAACAGACCTTTAAAGTGATTTGTAAGTAGTGATGGAGTTTATCAGATCTTAAAACTCTGAATGGTCTCGGGCTCGTACAAGTCAGAGAGGTCTTAGATTGGAATCAGTCTGAGAAGTCTCGGTCTGGTACCAGTACGAGAGAATTGCGCCTACAAATTTTTTTTGTCAAACTAAATTGGCTGGAGTCAATGACACTAGCAGAGCGCCAATAGAAAAAAAGGGGGAGGTGCCTATAGAGGCACCCATTGATCTATCATTATTGGGTTGATTCCATTTTGGCCATTAAATATGATTACTTCACCAAAATGCCCCCCAAATTGACGAGTTTATAGTTTGGTCTATTTTTGTAATTCTTCCGCCTCCTCTCCGCCATAGTGATGCCCTTCTTTTTTACCTATTTTTCCCCTCCTACAATATCTCATTTTCAAACGTAATATTTATGGTCCCAAACCTCATTATTACGTTGTCAAGTCACTTTACATCAACTCTTTTAAGTTCAAGAAAAAGATAACTTCTTCCCTTCTCTGTACACATCAAAACTCCATCAGAATCCAATATAAAGTGTTATATTTCCAGTTGAAGTTCTTCACGCCTACATTAAAATACACGAACAAGTTTTTCACACCTCCATTAAAATACACAAATAATTCTTATTCTTCCTTGAGACCTGCTTTGATTTGACGTTCCAAAGAAAGTTCATCACCATTCACGAAGCCATAAGTACTGGAGGTAGTTCTTCATCTCCACCGGTTCAATCTTTTTTCATTTTTTGTCAAATGTCTGATGAAATTGATCACACGACATCGATTTTCTTTCGATATACAGTCCATGCACACCCCCAAATGCATTGAGATTACAATTTTTTTTCTTCTTCTAAGAATAGCTAAAGTAAGTCAAAAGAGTACTCGCTCTATATTGATGATTACAAGGCAACCAAATTCAAGATGGAAAGCCACAGGTACAAGATGCCTTAAAAACCAAGGAATCGATCAGTTGTCTTGAATATCCAATGATCAGGAACATGCCAGACCAATTCAAATGCATCAAGATTAAAATGTTCGACGTGCAAAGCTGCAAGATCCTCATTGGTAATAGTGTTAGTGTGGTCCTGATGACCCTGAGCCCAAGGACCGACATCTATGAATGATGGGACATGGAAGACCACAAATAAGCTTTGACAAAGAGTCGTTTGAAGATGAAGATTCAGTTCGAAGAATTTCGACTCAAGAAGACGAGTAAGAACCAAGCCACAAACGCCTGGAAACAACTAGCAATTGGGTCGATGGCGGTATTCTGGGAGTTATCAGTGAGGTGCCTTGGACAATCTTAGTTAGGATGGGTGAAACAAATTATTTATCTCTGATGATAACTCCTAGGTCTTAGAGAAAGACACTATGACTGTCTGTGAGGAAGAAAGACATCAAGGTTCTCACCAAAGCCAATTCGAGCCGAGATAGCGAGGAAAGTTGGACATTAAACAAGGAAAACCTAATATGAAACTGTGGAAGAAGATTTCTCAATTAATACTTCGCGTAAATGAAAGAAGAAACCCTGAATATGTTTATAAGAAAATAAAAGATTCGTTGCAATGATGGGTATTGATCTCGATCAGTAAATCACGATCGAAATAAAGAGCCATGGTAGTAATGCGTGGCATTGAGAGGATTGATCAGGTTAGGTGGTTTCAAAGTTAATGTGCCCTCAAAAAGGTCGGATAATGTCAGTAGAGTATATGACTGACCTATGGCGATCTTTACCCCAACAACTTTGCAGTATGAACGAAGAACAAGAAGTTAAGGCATAGACTAACCCCCTGCTCTGCCTAAGGTACACATATTATGTTAGAAAAACTAATATCTGTCGGATTCAACCGACACGAAGTTAACAAATTGACTAAGGGGGTGGCGGTGGATCAGAACATTGGGGGACACTCGGAGACAAAATGTTCCGTGAACATTTCAAGACATTTTAAGACATTTCAGAACATTTGTTCATAGACAAATTGTCTTTATGGACATTTCAAGACATTTGATTCATAGACAAAATGTCTTGGGGACATTTCAAGACATTTGGTTCATGGACAAAATGTCTTGGGGACATTTCAACATATTGAATCCAAGGACATGAATCCAAGGACAAAATGTGTAGTTGATATTATTATTATTATTATTATTATCATCATCATCATCTCATCATTGAAGAACAATTGGTAGACATTTATTATTTTAATATTATCATTATTGTCTAACTAAATGAAATAATATATTTGTACTCATATTCCAAGAATATATTTTTCGACTTTTGTAGACATCTGTTGATATCTGAGGACATTGATAGACAATTGGTGGACATTTATTATTTTAATATTATCATTATTGTCTAATCATATGAAACAATATATTTGTACTACTATTTCCAAAATATATTTTTCGTAGACATCCGTAAGTATCTATGGACATTGATAGCCATTTAATTAACATTTCAAATATATATTTTTCGATTTTCGTAGACATCCGTAAATATCTGTGGACATTGATGGACAATTGGTAAATATTTATTATTTAATATAGTATAATAATATATTAATATAATAATATAATATAGCATAATATAATTTAATAATACAATAATATAGTAATAAAATAATAAGATAATATTATAATAATATAATAATAATATAATATAATAATTATACAAAAATACTATAATATAATAATAAGATAACATTATAATAATATAATAATAATAATATTATTACTATAATAAATATTATATTGTTATATATCATTTATTATATATTATTAATCTAATTTGATAATAATAATTATATTTATTATCTTCTTTACTGAAATGTCCCCAAGTGTCCTCAAATGTCTTCCATATTTTGAGATCCATTTTCTTTCCAACAGCTATCCAAATTTACACTAAAATGTCTCCAAAACCAATTTGTCTTGAAATGTCCCTAGTTTCGTATCAAAAATGAATAACACAGACATTTCAAGACATTTGAAATGTCCCAAACGAATAACACAGACATTTGGAGACATTTGAAATGTCCCCAACCAATAACACAGACATTTGGGGACATTTCAAATGTCCCTAATCAATAACACGAACATTGGGGGACATGAAAATGTTCCCCAATGTCCTTATCCACTACCCCACCCCCCTAAGACTGCACTTGCGAAGCCCACACACGAGGGAGGTGGATACAAAAGAGCTCTACTACCTGGGCCAACTCTAATCGGAGACATTGTTGGAGGTCGACACAAGTATCCTAGGCACCTAAAACTCTATGTTGGCCCCAAGGCAAGCACGGACGTGACTCTTGTTGGGTTGTGGTGTCACCTAGTGTTCTACGCGGAATTTCAGACATCTCATGTCTAACACTAGTATGGTCCCAAGATCATCATGCATAAGCTAATAATTAACTGAGAGTTTAGGATTACCTTAATTGCTAGTTTTCTCTCGAACTTTTTGTTGGGTTTTGTAGTCTACTAATGTTCTAAGCGGAATCTCAGACATCATATGTCTAACATTAGTATCCCCAGGATCACATGCATAAGCTAATAATGATAAATAAGTAAAACTAGTTTGATTGATTACCTTAATCGATAGTTTTTCCTCGAACCTTTCCAATCGCTTTTGAGAAGACCAAGAGCTCTAATTGTAGCTCCTCTACTTGGGACACCGAACAATCAACTTGATCTCCCACCTTGTTGCTAGCTAGAACACCAATGGTGGTTGGATGAAGAACACCTTCTTTGACTAGATAGATAGTTGGAAATTAACTTACTTTCTCTTCTCTACTTGATGTTGTAGAGTAAGAAACCTCTTAGAGAAATTCCACCCCTGATTCACCGACCTAAGGGTCATTATATAGAACCCTAATGAGAGTCCTACTCAGATTTGGTTTCCAAAAAGACCCTTTTGAATAAGATTAAGGAAATAGTCGAAAATAGAAACTAGTTGCTATTTTCTCAATTTCTTGATGAGGAGACGTCCAAACCAAGCCAAAATTGGCAGAAATAACCTTCCCTCTTAGGGGAAGCGTCCCACCGATTTTCAGCCCAATCCGAGACCAAAAAGTCCCTTTTTGGTTCTAGGCCCAAAACCCCTCTTTTGGGCTTTTTGTACTATCTTTGCCTAAACTTCTTTAAGGCCTATGAGACATATTTAAGGGGCTCTCCGATGATTATATGTCTCATCCCTCTAGTCATATCCTCCGATCAAATTGATACTCTTTGTGTAACCCGTTGTAGGATCCGGATAAAGTTAGCCGCGAATTACTTCGTAATTCGACGATCGTAGTTGGTTTCTAGCTAAACACTACGATCCCTAAATCATCCGAACTTGATAATCTTTCTCACCAATTGTACTATCCCACAAATTGATCGCATTGCATCCTTGGTCGAAGGACATCTCCTTCACCTTTCCAGTTGAATGCGAAGACTAAGAGCTCCTAGTGTTGCTCCTCTACTCAAGACACCCGAATGATCAATTTGATCTCCTACCTTGTAGCTAGCTAGAACTCTAATGGTGGTTTGATTAAAAGAACACTTCTTCTTTAAGACGAGTTAGATAGCTTGAGAATTAGCTCACTTTCTCTCTCTACTTGATGTTGTAGAGTAAGAAAGCTTCTTGAAAAATTCTACACCTTATTCAAGTCCAAAGAGACATTAGAACCCTAAGTTAGAGTCCCACCCTAATTAGGTTTTCCAAAAAGTCCTTTTGAATAAGATTAAAGAAATAGTCGAAAATAGAAATTCTCTATTTCTCTAAGATGTGACCGCCCAAACCATGCCCAATTAGGCAGATCTGGTCGGCCCCTAAACTTCACCTTGCCCCCGATCCAAAATCCCTTCTTTCAGGTCTTTTGTGCTATCTTTGCCTATCTTCTTTTAGGCTATGAGACATGTTTACGGGACTCTCTCATGATTATATGTCTCACCCCTCTAGTCATATCATCCGACCAAATAGACATTCTTATGTGTAACCCGATGTAGGATCCGGTCGAAGTTAGCCGCGAATTACTTCGTAATTCGACGATCGTAGTTGGTTACTAGCTAAACACTATGACCCATAAATCATCCAGACTTGATGATCTTCTTCATCAATTGTCCTGTCCGAAAAATTGCTCGCATTGCATCTTTGGTTGAAGGACATCTCCTTCAGATCTGAATCAACTATGCTGATGAGTTCTGGTTTAGTCTTGAAACATAGTAGGGAGTTCTAGGGAAGTCAACGCGGCACCTTGAGACTTGTTTTTTTGTAAGGCAAGAAGGAAGGTGGATCAGAACTAGCTCCGCCCTTAAGCCTTGCTCTGACTAGAGAGACAATATAAAGAGGTCGTCAGAAGTAAGTTGTTGTGATGAAATCAAGAAACCAAGAAAAGTAATAAAAAATAAACAATCATAAAGGACACGAGATATTTACATGATTCAGTTTATTAAACCTACTCCTTGACAGACAAATACGCGATGATTTTCATTATGATAAGAATAACAAGTTACACAAGGAATTCGTGAGAATGATAAGATATCTTTAGGGTTTCAGGTCATATAGCCACTGAAACCTTAATCCCACGGCCCCTCAATCTCATTCTAATTCCGATATTTACATGGATACTCCTAACATTAATAACCGCCTCTAGTGAAGCCTTCTTCTGAGGTCAACCCTGCTTCTGAGGTCAGCTTTGTTAAACGGGTCCAAAATTTCGTGTCGGGGCCGCAGCGGATCGCGAGTCGTGTTAAATATTGACCCATATCCAAGACACTTTCAACATAAGCACTGCAACTAAAGCTCGCCTCTGCCTAAAGAGAAAGCAGTGATGCGGAAGGCCAGATCTAGCCATAGATCCCTTTTCATACATGAACCGTTATGTCAGAGGATCTACCAGTGTCGTAAGAAACACACTCGAACATATACTATTGTTTAACAACCATAATACGTGGCGCTCTCATCAAGTTGGTGTCCTCGCCCCACATCGTCTCAGTTGTACCATGTCGCCGCTTGCCACCTATAAAAGCATATCTTGTTTTCCCTGAAGGGGATCTTCATCTGCATTCTCACTCATTGAATAACTTCCTTAACTCTAAAAACACCTCACTGACTTGACCTTTAGAGCATCTTTTAATTTTTTTTGTAGGTCCTCCCCCCATGTGACCTGAGATCATTAGAAGAAGGAAGAACATTTGGTAGAGAAATCAAAAGAATCCTTCACCAAGAAGAAAAACGGAGAACCACTTTCTTGACATCATCAGTAGTTCTTTTAACCCCGAGAGAGGGAAATTGAGTGAGAGATCGAGCGAGATAAAAAGCTGAACCTGAGAGAGAGTAAGTCCGATTTTTCTGCGACGTGGGAAGTTCCGGCCAACAATTGAAAAAGAGGTGATTTCTGAATAAAACTTGATAGTAGTAAATGACCGAATCGATTATTATGTGTGGTGCGAATAATATTTTTTTGTGTGTGCGATGAGCAATGATGTGGAGTGCTATCTGTGTGTGACTAACAATTAGGGCCAAATAGAAACTACGCCGAAGAGCAATAATGTAGGAGAGGTCACTTTATTGAAAGAAAAATCACGAATGAACTAGATTCAACACGAACCGAAACGCTAGATTACAAATTAAAGCATATTACAATCCTTAGTCCTCTCAAACCCCAAGAAGACTACTACTAGAAACAAAGTGATATAATTGCTCCAAATCAAGGCAGGAGCATCCTGATATCTGGAGCGGAGAGACAAACATGCCAATACCCATCTAAAATGAGCTTCACAAATATTTCTAATTATAACCCATAATTTTAGAAATGAAACAAATAGAACAATGCCATCCCAGTAAACAATGCAACCATGGTTTGACCTTCTAGGTTACTCGAAGATGAATGTGTGTCAGCATCGGAGTCCGAAGCCCCAGAATCATCCGTATTGGGAATGGCAGCTTCCGTAGGGGTCGGCGTGATGCTGCTGCTACTAGATCTCGTGGGGATTGTGGTGGTTGATCTGGTATCATTATTGAGCGCTGGGATAGTTGGTTCCATCCCAATGGGGGTCGAAGATTCAGTGTCATTTGAAGACGATGACACTGGATCGATGGCCGTCGGAGGAGTGGTGGTGGTGGCTGAAGGAGGGGTTAGAATTGATGATGGTGGTGGTAGTGCAGACGTATCGTTAGTGTTTCCGCCGCCCACGTTTACAAGTAGTTTCATGCCATTGTCACAATGACCCATCATACCACAAATGAAGTAATGGGGTCCCGATGTCAATAGAGAAATCGAGGTTGAACCGGAGCTATCAGAACTTAGGGAGTTGCCTATTGTGCAACTCATGTAGTCACTTTGACTCACTTCTTCAACCGTATGCCCTCCTCCATAACTAAACACTGTCATGAAAATTAAGAATTATTTGATCAAATTACAACCATAATTTATAAACATGAGTTGTTGTAAATTTCCAACATTTTATTAGTTAAAATGGATTTTCTTGAGTGATATATCATATATGACACGACAAACACAGACCAATCAGGTGTGGGACTATTCTCACATGTGTTTTTCTTTAATTACGCTGAACACATTTCTCTATTTGTTGAGTCTATCTGTCTATGACGTGTGGCCTAGTTCTGGTATAATATTAAGTTTGTGGTTGTTGAATTCAAAATTAATTTACAATAATTGACAGAACCTAGATATTATAATTCGGTCACTAGAGTATCCTTTTTACATGTGGGGTTATTCTTACACGTAACTTACTAATAGTTATGGTAAGGTACAAATTTAAATAAGAAAAAAAAATACCCAAGGTGTCACCGATAGCAAAGGTCTTGGTAGCGGCCCATGTAGTGTAATCCGCACCAACCGACCAACCTGCTGCATCCCCTACGGTATGAACTACAGCCAAACTTGATCTTGTAAACAAGAACACCATAAAAGCAATCACAACTCCTCTTGTGATACTCATTTTAAATAAAACACAAATAAGTGATAAATCAAGAGAGGGAAATAGATAGTTTTAGAATGAGAGAAAGGGAATTGAGGGTAATGATCAAGCTCTTTCAGTGACCCCTCTTATATAATGGTAGGGAGTGAGAGAGGTGGGTTGACACAAACATGTAGTGAGTAAACGTAGGTAGACTTAATCCTTAGACAATACTAAAAGTGATCAAATTAAAGAAGAAAAACAGTTTGTGGAATGAAGTGGGTAGACTTAATTTGTATTTTTAACTTATTTATTCAATCTTCTTCTCCTACTACTTTGTTGGTTTCCTTAAGAATATTAGAGTACATCTTGATTCTACACCAACACCACATGGTATCAAATACAACATATAAATGCTGGATGTTTTTTGTGTTGTTATTAATTTGAAGGAAATAATTTATATCCTTTTCATATTAGTTTGCTAGTTGTTTTTGCTCTTCTAGCTTACTTAACTTAATCTTTCTTAGAGAGACTTCCATTTATTCAAGGCCGCGGTTTTGGGGAATAAAGAAAATTCTACGAGGAATAAATTTTCGAGAGAATCCAGATTTTTTTGAAAATTCTCCGGAGAATAAATTTTTATGGGGAATACAGAATACATTTTTTTGAAAGTTCTCCTCCATCTCATATGTTCTCTCTGCCACTGCATCTTCTCGACACCTCATCATCTTCTCCGGCGAAAGTCGCCGGCTCGGCCAATTTTCCGGCCGGCGACCTTCAAACATAAATTTTTTTTTCTTACTTCTCTCTCTAGAACTGTTCTAGAGAGAGAGAGGTCTGTTCGTGATGGAACACGAACAAACTCAGTTCGTGATGGAACACGAACAAACTCAGTTCGTGATGGAACACGAACAAACCTTTCTCTCTCTAGATCTGTTCTAGAGAGAGAGAGGTAAGAAAAAAAATTGAGAGAGAGAGAAAATTAATTAATTTTTTTTTTATGTTTGAAGGTCGCCGGCCGGCGACTTTTGCCGGAGAAGATGATGATATGTCGAGAAGATGAAGTGACAGAGAGAGGTGATGAGATGGAGGAGTCTTTTTTTTATAACATCTTCTAAAATTAGAAGCCCCTTAGCAATAAAAAGAAACATAAAAAGTCAATCTTATTTGACTAGTTTTAAGAAAAGTCTTTATTCCCCGGAGAATTTTCTTTATTCCCCAAAGCCGCGGCCTTATTCAAACGATTGACTTATACATGAGTAGTTCTTTTGTGAAACTTTTGTTGGGAACAGAGTCGGTTTTGGATTAGTCTGACTCGTCAAACTCAGAAACGGAGTATACTAATGCATTTGTCTCTTCTATCTCCTAAGTTTAGGGCTAAAAATTTCACAAATTCAATTCTGGATGAATGAGATATTCAAGTTTAAAGTCTAGACGAAATTTAATTAATTTAAAGACTAAAACGGCAAAAGAGAATGTCCATAACGGACAACCCGCATCCAGCCGCCCTAAAGATGAAAATCGAATGATCGGTGATCGCGCTACACACAGTGGAATCTTCTTGGGAAGCCTACCAAAAACGGCGGATCTACGAGATCGAATGATTTGCGTTCCGCCCGTGTCAGGCATGCGGTGGAGTTACTAGCTCTAGATCTTCCTGCAGTGACATTCTTTTTTACTTTTTTGGGCGGATTGGGGAAGATCTACGGGATACGTTCATGGGCAGACCCATAAATATTTTTGTGTGCGTACACATTTTAATACTAGTATTAAATTAATAAAATTTCACTCTTTGATTTTTAGTTATTTAATGTATAATGTATTAAGTTAATACTATTAAATTAATAAGATTGAATCAATTACATTTATTTGACAAAGAATAGTTGAACATAAAAATCTCAGGCGTAATGAAGAAATCTAAATTTTATCTACTGGTGTCAACACCATATGTTGAGGAAGGACGAAGATATTTGGACTCCACTAATTCAAAATGTTTTAATTCAAAATAATTGGGGTGCCAATAGAGGTAGTTTTAGGGTCAGGAACACTTTTTTTTTGGGTGAAAAAGACAACCCATCTTTTTAACTAGCTAGGACCCAATTAAGTTTTAAAAATAGTCTTAAAGGACAATTTTAAAGACACTCCCATTTTCTAAGTAAAAAATACTCTTTGTTTATCTAAAACAGGAAATTGGGTAGGAGGCCCAATTTCTTTTATTTTTTTGTTAAAAAGACAACCCATCTTTTTAACTAGCTAGGCCCCAAGTAAGTTATAAAAATAGGCTTGAAGGACATTTTTAAAGGCACCAACTTTTTAAGAGTCAAAAATACCCTTCATTAAATTAGAAATACCTAGCAATAATCTAACTAATAAATCAGGAACTTGAGTTTTTCTCATGAACGAACCGAATTGGATTGTCGACACCGATTAAAATTTCTGGGGTTTGAATCGATTTGGCTATAAGATAGGTTAATGTTTTTAGGTTTTGGTGATTTAATCTATTTGCTTGTTGTTTGAAGAGGCTTTTAAGGGGTTTGATTTAGTTTTTGGTTCTAAATTCTAGAGAGAGAAAGTTTTATATACTTTCAATGGAACGAGAATTTGATAGTGTTTCAAGGTATAATCCAACTTCTTCATTGCTTTATTTTCATTGAGTTATGAACGATGGATGAAAATTTGTTAGTTTTGATGTTTATGTTCAAACTTATTTGTTGGATTTATATGGAAGTTGTGAAAGTATAGTTGATGCAAGCAATGTGTTTGATAAAATGCTTGAAAGAGATGTTGTTGCTTGGAATGCAACGTTAGTTGGTTATACAAGACGTAGGTTGGTTGAAATAGCTATAAAGTTGTTAGATGAAATGCTTGAGAGAAATATTTTTTTCTTGGACAATCATGATTGGTATTTATGTTCAAATTGAGAATTTCATGAAAGCTTTGGAAGTTTTTCGAAGAAAAGTAAAATGATGGTGCTAGAGCTTATAAAATGACTATTATGAATTTGTAGGGGTTTTAGCTAGTTTTTCGATACAACATTCTATTAGACAAAATATAATAATTTGTAACAAATTTTATGTTAAATCAATTCAAAACTAATTTGCAAACCATTTGCATGGCATTGCAAGGTGTTTGCAAGGCTCTGCAAGGTGTTTGCAAGGCTTTGCAAGGTTCTGCAAGGTGTTTGCAAGGCTCTGCAAGGTGTTTGCAAAGCTTTGCAAGGCTCTGCAAGGTGTTCGCAAGGTTGTGCAAGGTGTTCGCAAGGCTCTGCAAAGTTTTTGCAAGGCTCTGCAAGGTGTTTGCAAGGCTCTGCAATTTGTGTGCAAGGCTATCCAAGGTGTTTGCAAAAACCATGCAAGGTGTTTGCAAGGTTCCGCAAGGTGTTTGCAAGGCTCTGCAAGGTGTTTGCAAGGCTCTGCAAGGTGTTTGCAAGGCTTTGCAAGGCAGTGCAAAGTGTTTGCAAGGCAGTGCAAAGTGTTTGCAAGGTATTTTCTTAGACTAGGGTTAGGTTGGTCTTTTTACTGAAATTGAAAATTACATAATTGCCATCAGGGAGGTGAAGCCTAAAAAACTTTGATGAATCCTTTTTAACCAAAATCATAATTTCTTAGGGAGTTTTGGCCAAATTCCCCTATCTAAAAATACCAGGAAATCCTAGAATCTCAAATTCTAATAAACATAAACGACTGAAAGAGAGAAACGACCGTGGGTTATTTCGCGATTTCATCGAGCTGGTTGAAGTCGATTCTTGCTATAAGATCATAAATATATTTTAGGTTTTGGTGATTAAATTTCTTTATTTGTTGTTTGAAGATGATTTTGAGGGGATTGAGTTAAGTTTTTGGTGAATAATTTTAGAGAGAGAAAGTTGTAATTTCTAATTTTTGAATCTTTAGTGATGAAGTAATTTTTTACTATGTTAGTTCTGATGTTTTGTCAGTTTTAATGTTTTGTTCAAACTTATTTGTTGGATTTGTATGGAAGTTGTGGAAGTATAGTTGATGCAAAGAATGTGTTTGATAAAATGCTTGAAAGAGATGTTGTAGCTTGGAATGCAATGTTAATTGGTATACAATATTTGGGTTGGTTGAAATAGCTATAAAGTTGTTTGATGAAATGTCCGTGAGAAATGTTTCTTCTTCGATAATCATGATAGGTGCTTATGTTCAAGTTGGGAATTTCACGAAAGTTTTGGAAGTTTTTCGAAGAAATATAAAAGGATGGTGCTAGAGCTCTGCAAGGTGTTTGCAAGGCTCTGCAAGGAATATGCAAGGTGTTTGCAAGGAATATGCAAAGAATATGCAAGGTGTTTGCAAGGCTATGCAAAGTGTCTGCAAGGTGTTTGCAAATGTTTTCCTAGTTCTAGCAAAACTTTGGAAACTTTTCTCATGATTGATCAAAATCACTTGAAATAACCATGAACTTTATTCACATCATGTTCGTCTTCATTTTACGGCGGTTCGGGGGCGGAGCCCCCTTTTTTTTTGAGAAATTTACATGTATCTTTATATTGTAATTATTGTCGACTTTCGTTTTTCGGGGGTTCCGCCCTCGTTTTTTTTAAGATATTTCATAGAAATTCATACAAAAATATGTAACTTTAGAATTTGAAAGTTTGTAAGACATTGCAAGTACTTTGCAAGGCTATGCAAGGTGTTTGTAAGGTTATGCAAGGTGTTTGCAAGGCACTGCAAGGTGTTCGAAAGGCACTGCAATCACTTTGCAAGGCACTACAATCACTTTGCAAGGCAGTGCAAGGAGTTTGCAATCTATTCAAAACATGTAAAGACAATATGAAAATAAGAAAATACAAATATTGTTCAAAAATGTAATTATAATATCCAACCAATCAACAAAATATTAACAAAAATATTCATTCATCAAAATATTCATATCCAAGGGAGAAATTCAAACTTTTTCTCTTTTTTTGACCAACAATAATTCTCATCAGAAATTATATCAAGAACTATCTTTCGTCTAAGTTTTGTCATGAGATGGTTTGATCTGCATTCCTTCAATATCACCACCCTTCGTAATATTTGAAATAATCTAGCATACGTATAAAACACAATTGACTCTGTAAAGAAAAGGCAAGTCATTAAGTTGATAAATAACCAAAAGTATAATTTGCTATAATAAAAAAATGATGATACTTACGAGGTTTCTAATTGTTGTGGACAGTTTACTTGCATTCTCGGTATTCGTAAAGGAGGTTTTGGACGTGAATTGTTGCTATTGTAAGCATAATAAGACATACATCTACAATATAAAACAAATACTTAGTTTTCATGGAGTTTTCAAGACTTTGCAATCACTTTGCAAAGCTTTGCAAAGACTCTGCATGGACTTTGCAAGACAATGAGTATGCAATCTATTTAAAACTAATTTTAATGACAAACATGAAAACAAATACTCAGTTTGAACCTTCAGTTCGGATATGCAGTTGCATAATCCATCTAAGCTCGACCAAATTGATAATTTTCTTACTACGATCGCTTTAGCATTTGATCTCTTTCATTTTTTGTTTGTATCCTCTTTACCCATACTGTCCATCAAAAGAATTTTATGGTTAGTCAAGAGATTATAAACCTTACAAAGATATAGTATAATTTGTAAATCGGGAAATCGTCCCAAGGAATAGGTAGGTAACTTCGGATATTGACGGCGAGTTTAGCCCAATAATCAAAATGTCAATAGCTAACTTAGACTAACACACACACCCCACTTTATAAGTTTGATGATTGATTGGTAAGAAATAAGAAAACAAATAAAACTAAATAAACTATCTAAGTGAGAGGTGAGAGAATATCTAAGGTTATAAAATCCACCGCATAATTTCACTTTATAAAACAAATACTTAATTACTTAAATCTCTTTTGTATTTACTCGGGATCCAATATAATGAACTGTTTGGATCCCGGATGATGTTCTAGATAAAACAATTTTATAATTACTAACTCTAATTGTCTTCCTTATAAATATTCGGATCACTTAACTATTATTCATCATTTAAAAAGCATACTCCATCTAAGTATCTAACAACTTAACGAAAGTATGAAATATCTAATTATGAGGCATGAGTAATGAAAAGAAAATCCAATCCATATAGATAAACAATCAATAGACATTAAAGCACATCAAAGGATTTAATTAATCAAGAACAAGTATTATAAAGATCCAAATCACAACCTTAGATTGCTAAATTAACTATACATGGAATCTAGAGTGACATTCATTGACATTGTAAAATAAATGAAAATACTAAGAAATTAATGGAAAGAAATCACCAAGATTGTTCAAAATCCATATTCCCATGTATCTCCATTTTATCCAAGATTTGCTCCATTTGTGTTCAAGAATTGTACTCCAAGAAATCCAAGTAATAGCTATTTTATTGCAACCCAAATAAGAAAAAGAAAGAAAAGGAAGAAATTAGATGTAGATAGAAGTTGGAAAGAAGAGATGAAAGGGGATAAAGATGATAGAAGAATATGGAAGAAAGAAGGAGAATACTATTAATGGAAGAAAGAATAGTGGTATAGAAAAAGTAGTAGTAGAGAAAGTTGGAAAAATAATGGAGAAGATAGATTTAGTAGTAGAAAAGAGAGAAAGAAATAGGTGAGAAGAGGGATAGGTTGAGTAGAGAAGAGGAATATTGAGAGGGTTTGCAAGTCTAGGTTTTAATGGAGGAGAAAGGGACTTATTTATAGGTGGGTTAGGGTTTTTGGTGGGTTAAATTGGTAAAAAGTGGAAAGTTGAGGGTCAAAATTGGAATTCTAGGGGTTAAAAGCACAATCTGGTCGGCGGCTAGGGTTTCCAATGAGTTTCGGTCGCTAAGATACTCCCGGATCTATAGAGTTAAGCTGCGGCGCGCACAGGAGCCGTCGGATCTTCAAGGCACGGATCTGGAGGGTTGGTAGAAAGACACGCGTCCGGGAGCACGGCAGCTATGCTGCTACGGGTGCACGGAATAAGCAATAAAAGACGGGATGCGCAGGAACCGTCCGATCTAAAAAAACGCGGAAGGCTACGGTCCAGATTATAAGGTGGGAGCGGGACTACTGGATCAAGATGCGACGCGCTACACTGAATCAGGCTTATAAGGGACATTTCGATGTCCAGCGGAAACACGGGATTTCGATGCTCCGACCTCCGAACTACGACACGTGTGTGCTGGTATACCGCGTGCCAGAATACATCCCGAAGATTGACCGAATGTTGACAAACTGTTGACCTGACTTTGACTTCACATAATTCTCTCGTCCGGACTCCGATTTGACTTCCGTTTTCTCCTACGGACTCGTCTCGACCTCTACTTTTCACCCATGTACTCGTATTGGCCAAATTACCAGAATGTTCTTGACTCCAAATGACCAAAATACCCTTCATGCATCTTTTTCCTCGTTTTTAATCGTTTTTCACACCTAACTCTCCAAAAGACACCTAATCAAGAAAACCAACCATTTTATTATAATAAAGACTCGAAACGAACTAACTCGACTAAATTAAACGACTCAGATGGGACATTTTCATGACCCATCACAAGCCTCTGCAAGGTGTTTGCAAGGCAGTGCAAGGTGTTTGCAAGGCAGTGCAAAGTGTTTGCAAGCTCATTAAAGCATTTTGTCGAGCAACTCTTGTGCATACTACCTAATTTCACCAAAACCTAATTTCATGCTGGTTAGACAAATGAATCTAACAAAAAAGTTGTAACAAAAACACCATATCACTGTATACTACCATCTTGGAAATCGAAACCCTAGCTTTAATCAAATACTCTTGAGATTGAAGAAGTCAAATACTATTGAGATTGAAGAAGTATACCTTGTAATTAGGTTGAAGAAGTTGTGGTAAACCCTAGCTTTAATCAAATTGTGAAACTGAAACGGTCATGAGGTTTGCGAGAGAGAGAAACTGTCGTGGGGTTAGAGAGAGAAGGAGGGAGAAAAAGTGTTGTGGGATTAGAGAGGAGGAAAGTGTGATTATTTAAACTAGGGTTAGGTTGGTCTTTTCACTATCATAGAAAATTACCTAATTGCCACCAGGGGGTGAAGCCTAAAAAAGTTTGATGAATCTTTTTTAACCAAAGTCCTAATTTCTTAGTGAGTTATGGCCAAATTCCCAAAAAACTTATTATATTTTCAGAATATTCTACTTTTCAGAAAAATGTAATCATTATGTGGTTGCTTTATAGACGAGTGGGCAAGAGTGACGGTTTTGCATCAAATGCTCGTTTTGTAGTAAAATCCAATCTTGTTAACAACGTGGATTATATTATACTTGCCAGAAAAAAAGTAGATTATATTAAGGTGAAGTAAAAGCTCAACCTATCTTGATAATGTTCCTGGTGAAACAAAACTTGTGCAAAAGGGGTGAGAGTGATTCAAACATGATATTATGTTGGAAAAAATGAACAATTTACTATGTAAAATTGATTTAATTTGATTGTTTTATTTTTTTAAAATAATATTTGAATTTTAAAATTAAGTCTACTAACTTTTGAATTTGAATTAGAAGTTTTATTTCAAATTAAAAAGAAATGTATCTACAAACTTTTAACTACTTTTATGAAAGGTTGCAAACTTTCATAAAAGTTGTTTCTTTACTTATAAATAAGAGAATTGGCAAGGCAAACAAAATCACTTACAAAATCAGAAAACTAGTTATCCATTCTATAATTATCTCTTAGCTAGAATAAACTTCCTTCCTACGCAACTTAGGCTTGCTTGTTCTGGGTAGAGAGGAGAGAAACCGTGAAACTCAAGTGGTTTTCGACTGGCTAACAATTCCGGCAAGGCCGGGGATCACGTCCAAGGTTTGATAACCATGGTTATTTTGATGGAAAACGGGGTTTACGACAAGGTTGTCCGATATCTCCATATCTGTTTGTTTTAATGATAGAGGTATTTGCGGTTCTTATTGATCGAGAGGAAAGGGCAGGTCGGTTTTTGCTACACCCTCAGTGTCTAGTCCCGAAGGTCACTCACCTTTGTTTTGCAGACGACCTCATGGTCTTCATTCGAGGAGACACGGGTTCGGCTCAATCTCTAAAAGGTATGTTAACTGCTTTTCATCGGGCGACGGGGTTGCAGGCCAACGTGCTTAAGAGTACTATTTTCTTTGCCGGTCTTCGGCTCAAGGTCAGAGTGATATCACCACCATCCTGGAATTTGGTACAGGTTCTCTGCCTCTTCGATACCTGGGATTGCCTCTCATATCTTCTCGTCTCACCTATAGTCACTGTATTCCGCTGATTGATAAAATCAAGGGACGAATCCAATCTTGGAAGAGTCGTTTTTTATCGTTTGCGGGGCGTGTTCTGCTTATAAAGGTGGGTTTGAACAGTATGTTATTATACTGGGCAACGGTGTTTGTTATCCCCAAAAGAGTTTTGAACGACATCAACTCCATCTTTAGTAAGTTCCTTTGGTCTGGTGCTGATATGGGGTGTAAGAAAGCTTCCATTAGCTGGGAAAACTTATGTTACCCAATTGACGAAGGAGGGCTTGGATTTCGCAATATCGAGGCGTTAAATCTTCGTCATATATGGGATTTGGTTAGTGTCAAGCCAACCCTATGGTTGGGTGAGAAGTAATCTCATCAAAGATCAGCACTTCTGGACCCTTTCAGCTCCGAGTACTAGTTCATGGTGTTGGTGCCAGATTCTAAGCAGCAGGCCAACGACTCGGCGGCTTATTGGTACTTCTCTGGGGGACGGTCGTGATACCAAATTCTGGACTGATTTGTGGCGTCCCCGCGGGCTTCTCTATGATGCATTTAAAGAGGGGTACAGATATAATTCTCATCTACATTTAGATGCACGGGTCTCTCAGTTTATTGGGCAGTCAGGTTGGGTTTTCCCAACTCGTACTGCAGCTACGTTAGGGAATATCGCGGTCGAGGCAAGAGATGTGGTGGTAGATAGTACCCTCAGAGATGAGGAGGTATGGACGCCCAACCAGAATGGAGAGTTTACTCTCAAAGAGACGTATGAAGCAATTCGACCTAGAGGAACTCGATTGATCTGGTCTTCCTTAGTATGGTCACCGGGAGGTATACCCAAACATTGCTTCATCACGTGGCTTGCTTTTCGAAGATGCCTCAAAACTAGATCGCTCTTGGCTAGTTGGGGTATGGTTATAGATACTACATGTGTATTATGTGGGGGAGATGAAGAAACGGATTTCCACTTACTCTTTGGATGTTCGGTCACAAAGATTATATGGGAATCACTATTACTTAAGATGGGATTTCAGAGAGTATGTGCTGCTGATTGGGAAGGGGAGCTACAGTGGTGTATTAATCACTTTGGTGGGATTTCTATTGCTGCCAGAGTGGGTCGTTTGCTTCTAAATGCCTATGTCTATCATATTTAGAAGGAGCAGAATAACAGGGTATTTAGAAGTTATATATTTCATGTCACCGGGGATAATTATACACACTATTTGTTATGAAGTGAGGATCAAGTTGAATACCGTTACCAAACGGTTTGAAGATACGGAGGAGAATCGGAGAACCATCGATTGCTAGAATCTTACTATCTCTCTCCAAAAGCCGGTTTAGTGTTTACACTCCATGTAGATGGAATCGGACGACGGCAGGGAGATATATGATTAACACGGATGGTGCACTAAACGAGGTGGACGCGGGGTATGGAGCCATTATTCGAGATTCGGAGGGGACGGTTGCGAGAGCAGCTACAGGCCAGGTTGATGAACAGACTATCTTCTTACATGAGCTACAGGGGTTGAGTTGGGATTAGAGCTAGCACTTAGCGCCGGATTGCAGGAAGTTGAACTTGGTCTTGACTCGATGAATATCAAGTTACTTCTTGCAAAACCACATCAGAAACTACCATGGAGGGCGAGACGTTTGTGGAAGAGAGTTCAGAGGCTTCAGAGCCAATTTCAGAGTTTTCGCGCTTTTCATGTCTATAGAGAAGCCAATCAGGCTGTTGATTTCTTGTCGAAGATGAAGCTCGGACCGGGGGTAACTCACTTGAATATTAGAAAACTTCCGGTGGAATTAGTCAATATTTTTAATGCGGTAACCATAGGAACAGTGGGAATGGGGAAAGGGTGGGGCTAATGATATGATATAATTTGATTGCTTTGCTGTTTTTTTTTCTTTGTATGCAGTTCGGGCTTCTCCCGCTTATCATAATAAAAAAAATTATCTCTTAGCCAAATCTTGATTGTTCTTGTGTTCCTTAAGTAAATCTTCACATACAACTTTGTGCAAATTTACATAAGGCTTGTCATATCTTGGGAGGCAATTTGCTCATAACCTATAAGTAATCTCAAGTTGGAGAGGGAGCAAATATTGTTTTAAAGAAAGTGTACTTAAATACATGTTTCAAGACTCTACAATCCCTATTTTAATTTGTTGTATTACTAATTTTTCTAAAAATCTTAAAGCAATGTTTTGATGGAGACCGAAACTACTATGACAACTATTAAATTGATGAATCAAGATTTGGTCAAATTAGATTTTTTGATGGTACAAATTTTACTCGTTGGCAAGACAAATTGAAATTTCTTTTAACTGCTCTGAAAGTGTTCTATATTCTTGATCCTACACTGAAATCCATTCCTAAACCAAGTGAGAAGATACTAATGAATTGAAGGATGAAAGAAAGAAGAGAGAAGAAGATGAACTTATTTGTAAAGGTCGTATTTTAAATGCTCTATCTGATCGACTGTATGATCTCTATACGGATACTCGTTCTGCAAAAGATATTTGGAATGCTCTTGAATTTATATATAAGGCTGAAGAAGAAGGTACGAAAAAATTTCTTATTTCTAAATATTTTGATTTTAAGATGTTTGATGATAAACCTATTTTCATGAATTACAAATTATTGTGACTAAAATGAGAGTTGACAAAATTGACATTTCTGAGTCTTTTCAAATTGGTGCAATTATAGCAAAATTACCACCAAGTTGGAAAAATTATAGGAATAGGATTCTTCACAAATCCGAAGATTTTACATTAGAGGAAATCCAAAAGCATCTTCGGATAGAAGAAGAATCAAGGTCAAGAGACAACAAGGTGGAGAATGATATTGGCATATCTAAAGCCAACATGGTGAAGCAATCAAATCATCCCAAGAAGAATAAAGAAAAAATTTCGGGTCCGAAGAGGGCTCAAGGAAAATTTAAAAAGACTTTCCAAGCCATGAAGAAAACTAAAGGTTGATTTGTGTGTGGAAAAGTGGGACATTATGCTCGAGATTGTAAATTTCGTAAGGAACAAACGCAAGAGGCAAATGCAATAAATGAAGAGATTGTTGCAGTTTTAAGCAAAATCAATGCAATTCATGGAAAAGTTCCAGGATGGTGGTATGATACATGTGCCACGGTTCATGTATCACATGATAGATAAAAATCAATAAATGATGGTCAAGAAATTCAAATGGGAAATGAAGTGTGTTCTAAAGTACTTGGTAAAGGTAATTTTGAACTTGTATTCACATTGGGAAAGAAAATTACTTTATCAAATGCACTTCATGTTCCTGATATGAATAGAAACCTAGTAAGTGGTGACTTATTGGGAAATCTGGAATAAAGTCGGTGTATGAATCGGGCAAATGAATTTTGTCTAAAAATGGTGTATTTGTTGGGAAAGGCTATTCTTGTGATAGAATGGTGAAACTATGTACTATGGAAAATAAAATTAATAATAATAATATTATATCTTCTACTTATATGCATGAATCTTTTAATTTATGACATAATAGATTACACATATTGGTGTGAGTACTATTAAAAGAATGGTTAAATGTGGTTTGTTATCAAGTAAATAAAAACTCTCCAACTATATCTCATCTTCTGTTTGCAGGCGATCTAATTCTTTTTGGTGCATCCACGTACGAGAACTTGAACTCCATAAAGGAATTGATGACACATTACTCCAACTTCTCAGGTCAATTGGTGAACTTTAACAAGTCTTCTCTTTACTTTAGCTCAGGAGTTCCTCATAACATTCAGGATCAATATATTAGATCATTAAATGCTCCTAGGATGACAAATCAAGCTAAGTACTTAGGAGCATTAATCTTAAAAGTAGGAAACAGAATTCATAGTCATCAATGGTTACTAGAGAAGTACCAAAAAACTCTATCAGGATGGAAACAAAAGCTTATCTCTCAAGCAGGAAGGACAATGCTACTTAAATCAGTTTTGAATGCATATTGTACTTATCCTTTTCGTTATCAGTTACTTCCCAAACACATTCATCAACAACTGGAGAAAATGGAACATAACTTTTAGTGGGGGCATGATGATGAGAAGAAAAAGATGCATTTCATTAAATGGGAAATTATCTGTAGTCCTAAACAGTATGGCGGACTTGGTATACGATCTCTATCAGAAGTCAATGAGGCCTTAATAGCCAAAATGACTTGGAGATTGATTACTAACAGTAGTTCAGTGTGGTGTAAACTCCTCAAAGCTAAATATGTTAAGGATGATGACTTCTGGAATTCACCTAAACCAAGTGCAGCTTCACCTTTCTGGCAATCAATTTTGAAAACAAAAACAACCATGCAAGCTAATGTCCTTTGGATAGTCGGAGATGGATCATCTATTAGGATCACTTCTGACCCCTGGATACCACTTATAGATGATCACAAACCTAGATTAAACTCAATTCTACCTAAAAATATTAAGTGGGTGGAGGACTTAATTCTACAACAGCCAAAGAGATGAAACATAACCCTTATTACTACCTTGTTCAACCCAGAGACATTAGCTTCAATTTTACAAATCCAACTCCAAGATGGAATGAATATGGACAGATTAATTTGGAAACCAGTCGAGAATGGGAAATTCAGCACAAAATCCTACTATAAACAAGTAAAGGAGCTCCCAATCTTATCTAACATAGCAGAAAATTTTCCATGGAAAAAGTTTTGGACAATTACACATATGAATCCAAAAACCCAAACTTTTATCTGGAAACTTATTCATGATGGATTACCAGTACTGTGCAACATAGCCAAAAGAGTAGAAGGTATACCTCTATATTGTAATCTCTGCAATCAAACAGAATTGGAAACCCCAATACACCTATTTGGAGAATGTCTGAAGCTTAAAGAGTTGTTCCAAATAGCCAATCAACAAGATATTCTACTCCTATCAGATAATCCAATCGATAATCTTAAACATCTACTCCAGAACAACAATAATGATAATAATACTTGGATGAAATATACTTACATGTTGTAGGAGTGGTGGAAACAAAGGAATGAGGTGGTTATCAACAACAATCGTCTGGACTTACAACGATGCTGGTCGAGACTCAAATCGAAGCTCAGGTATAATCATAACCCTACTATAAATTCTATTCATACTTCTAACTTGCAAGTAGACGACTGGATTCCACCTCCATAAGGTATTACAAAGATAAACGTGGATGGAGCCTTCAGACAAACTTAGGCAGGAGCAGCGGCCGTAGCAAGAAATTCTAGAGGAGAAATCTTTCTCACTAAAACAGAGGTTTTTCAACCAAGGTCGCCTCTCCATAGCGAGCTTATTGCCTTCAAAGTAGGGTTTCAAATGGGAGATGAAATGGGATTAACAGATT
This sequence comes from Eschscholzia californica, assembly GCF_041429995.1. Taxonomy (NCBI): domain Eukaryota; kingdom Viridiplantae; phylum Streptophyta; class Magnoliopsida; order Ranunculales; family Papaveraceae; genus Eschscholzia; species Eschscholzia californica. The sequence goes on from NW_028238198.1 coordinate 45,246,275, forward strand.
ACATCATCGAGGGCGACTCTAGGGTTATCACCCAATTCTTATCCGACGATGGACAGCTACCCCCGTGGAGGTTACTGAGAGAATTCGAAGATCTACGTGCACGCATGAGAAGAGGCCACGTAACTATCCAATTCTGTAGGAGAAATTTTAACTTGGTTGCCCACACGCTGGCGGAAAACGCTTTAACCCCTTGATCTTTCTCAAGTGGGATGTCACCCCTTTGCCGTTAACTTATTACATTTATGATCTAATGTTGTAACTGTTGTATTTTCTTGGATCATTTTGTAAACTTTTAGCCGTTTTATAGAATGGTTTCAGCTCAAAAAAAAAAATACTACCTAAATATATTTGGCTAAGTAGGTTTTTAATAAAATTGTTCAAATAGGGGATTGTTATCTTAACAAAAAAAAAGTAGGGGATTGTTGAAAAAAATGAACAATTTATTATGTAAAGTTGATTTAACTTGAATGCTTTATTTTTTGAAAATAATATTTGAATTTTAAATTTAAGTCTACTAACTTTTGAATTTGAATTAGAAGTTTTAATCAAATTAAAAAAAAATGTCTCTACAAACTTTTAACTACTTTTATGAAAGGTTGCGAACTTTCATAAAAGTTGTTTCTTTGCTTATAAATAAGAGAATTGGCAAGACAAACAAAATCACTGAGAAAATTAGAAAACTAGCTAGTTATCTATTCTATAATTATCTCTTAGCAAAATCTTGATTGTTCTTGTGCTCCTTAAGTAAATCTTCACATATTACTTTGTGCAGATTTACATAAGGCTTGTCATATCTTGGGAGGCAATTTGCTCATAACCTATAAGTAATACCAAATTAGGGAGGGAGCAAATATTGTTTTAAGGAAAGTATATTTAAATACACGTTTCAACTCTCTACAATCCCTATTTTAATTTGTTGTATTACTAATTTTTCTAACTTATTAAAAGGTCCCAAACAAACAAGTTTACTAGTTGAGCAAACTACTTTTATGGAATGATACCAAGCACAAACAAAAGGCAGCGACTTTGGGGAATAAAGAAATTCTCCGGGGAATAAAGATTGTAGTCAATAAATATTGACTCAAGGGCATATTTTTTTAGTCCAAAAATTTGACTTGATTAAACATTGCCCTCTAATCTTCATCTTCTTACTCTCTATCTCTTTATCCCTCTCTCTCTTTTTCTCTCCCTCTCTACCATTCTCTCTCTCTCCCACTGTCTCGCACCATCTATCTATTTTTCTCTTATTTTTTTCCCTCTTCTTCTCTTGGTCTCTCTCTCTCGATTCCTCATTGTCTATCTCATATTATCTCTCTTTATTGCTCTGACTGTCTATGTATTTCGATGTTTCTCTCTCAATCTCTCATTGTTTCTCAATCGATCTTTCATTGTTTCTCAATCGATCTCTTATTATTTCTCTCCCTTTCTCACACAGACGCCGCTTCGACAAAGAGAAGTGTTCCCTTCGTCGGAACCTGACATCGAGGAGGGTTTCTGGTGAAACCCTCCTCGAGGATTTCGTGGCAAAACGTTTCGTGGCCACGAGCTATGTGATTTTCTGAGAGAGATCTATACAGACCAAGAAAGAAAGGAGAGAGACTACAAGAAAGATAGATAAAGACTGCGAGAGAGAGATATGTCTACAATGAGAGAAATAATGAGACTGATCTCCAATGAGTGACAAAGAGAGATAGGGTAACAGTGAGTTAGATAGGAGATCAGAGGAAAGATAAGAGGTGGGAATGGCGGTCGGCATGGTGGTGGCCGAAATGGTGGTGGTGGGAAGTTGTTGTGGTGAAGGTTGAAGGAGTTGAAGGAGATGTCCTTCGACCAAGGTGACAATGCGAACAATTTTTCGGATAGGACAATTGATGTGGAAGATCATCAAGTCCGATTGATTTAGGGATCGTAGAGTTGTAGCTAGAGACCAACTACGATCGTCGAATTGCGAAGTAATTCGCGGCTAACTTCGATCGGATCCTACAACGGGTTACACATAAGAGTGTCAAATTGATCTAGGATATGACTAGTGGGAGTGAGATATAATCATGGGAGTGTCCCATAAACATATCTCATAGGCCTAAAAAGGAATTAGGCAAAGATAGTACAAAAAGGCCAAAAAAGGGTTTTTGGGCCTTAGCCGATTCGGGCACTTCTAGGGCTCGGATTGGGATGATTTTTGGAGGGATGTTTCCTTATGTTATGAACATTAAATCTGCCAATTTTGGCTGGGTTTGGACGTCATCTCCTTAGGGAATTGAGAAAATACCAATAGTTGCTATTTTCGACTATTTCCCTAAATCTTATTCTAAAGGGTGTTTTGGGAAACCTAAAAGGAGGTGGATTCTTATTAGGGTTCTATATAAACACTCTTAGGGCAGAGAATAAGGTGTGAAATTTCTCTCTAAGCTTTCTTACTCTACCACATCAAGTAGAGAGGAGAAAGTGAGCTAATTCCCAAGCTATCTTCTAGTCAAGCAAGAAGAAGGTCTTCTTATTATCCAACCACCATTGGTGTGCTAGCTATACAACAAGGTGGGAGATCAAGTTGATTGCTCGTGTCCCAAGTAGAGGAGCTACGTTTGAAGCTCTTGGTCTTCTTTAATCAATTCAATTAGTTCGAGGGAAAAGCGATTAAGGTAATCTACTATCTCCATTAGTTTAATTACTAGTTTTGCATGATGATCTTGGGGATACTAGTGTTAGACATTAGATGTCGTTATCCGCTATAAACACTAGTATAAGGGTTTAAATCCCTACAAAGGTGATAATGAGCATGAAGATTAGGGGCAATGTTTGATCAAGTGAGTTTTTGGACTAAAATAAAATATTCCTCTGAGAATATACAGAAAAACACAGATTCCCTAGAGAATTTATGACCCGGAGATTATTTTTTATTCCCCAAAACCACGGCCAAACAAAATTAACCTATACATGGCAGCTCATAGTAATAGCTTTCTATGGAGGGAATCCCACTTTATGTCCTCCACAGGCCCCAATGTGGGTCCGCCCCTGATCACGTTTCTCGGTGTTTTTAAACTAGATCTGGCCCTCCAGATCACAACCACCCAAGATTAAGTGAAAAGTTGCACTTAGCTAACAAATGTGTCCCTAATAAAACTAACAGATGTGTGCTTGAATAATATATCTACTCAACCACTATAATTGGATCTAAATGAACTCTGAATTCATTCTGTTTTCTCTAGTGAATCCAAAATTAAGAGTTCTACATTCTAGTGTGTAGAATATCAACTCTACAGAGAAAGTAAGGAGCATTCTAGTATGTCAAGAACAACAAAAATATATTTTTTGTCGACAGAACTTTCGAAGAAATGTTCTGCATAAACCGCCTAGAGAACTCCCACCCGAGATCAAGTTTTCTCTGGCGAAGGGTCTTCCTTCGTCGGATCCCTCTCATGTTCAAAGCAGAAGTTTCCGATTTACTTTTATTTTACTTAGTTTGTCTATCTACATCTATCGTCTATTATTTAATTATGTTGGTGTTTGTTGGTTCATTTAGAACTTCCAATTCAGATTTGGCTAGAACAATGATGAAGAAAAAAGAAAGAGCACCAAAAAGAAGATTGGACAACATCTATTAGATCAGGAAGACAACAACTTATTAAAATCAAGAGGACAACATCTCAATCAAGCCCTCTATTTGGTTCATAATTCCTACATATATTTAAGTATACTAAAATTTAAGACCTTTAGGGTCTTCTAATCTGTGATCTTTAGGATCTTTTCATTTTGTTATAGTAATGTCGTACTTATTTAGCTTCATGTTGTACTTTATTTTATAAGTCTCATGTTGTAATTTACTTTTGTAAATCTCATGTCGTACTCAAATGAGTCCAAAGGCCATGTAACATATCGAATTGAAGTCCTACATGTGAATGAAAATTCTGGTTTAACTAAAAAAAAGAATAATACTTTTATTGGGAATGTCAGGAGGATTCTAGTTCTTCTAGAATATCAAGTCAGAAGCATTCTAGTTTACCTAGGACCCAAATCAAAGTAGGGAGCATTTTATTGTGTCCAGAAAACAAGTCAGAACCAAGAGCGTTTTAGTTTATCAAGAAACAAAGTTAGAGGTCAGGAGCATTCAAGTCAGAAGAAGTCAAAGAGTTCATGTTTCTTACAAATTAGGTTTGTCCACTTTCCAGACGGCAAAGTACCATCACAACCTAAAAGGAATTCTTTGAACCTTGGAAATATACACTCAACTGTTGATACTCTTAAAGTGTAAAACATCTTAAGGAAAGAGAATTTTTTCCGTCTTGACTAAACTATCTTTCTAATTATCTTGGTTAATTGTAAATGACGGGCTTACTGTTAGTCAATATTAACCTATCGTTTATCTATCTGTAAAGTATAGAAGGAGTGTCCTATTTTATTAAGATACGGAAGATATATTAGTTGTGGTAACTACTAATATAAAAGATATGGAAGATATCGGAAGATAAAAGATATGAGACGGATCGCGATGAAGAGATCCGACGACCAAGAAGAGTCCAAAATATATGAAGATCTAGAAATATTTAGTTTCATGTAATTAGGATCTCTTGTAATTATCTTTAGTTAAAGATTATATCCTTTCCTAGTTTAGTGAGGAGGAACTAGGAAACTGTAATCTCTAATTCCTCTATAAATAAGAGATGAATTCTAGGATTTAGATTATCGAGTTATGTAACCGATCAACCCACATACAATTGTATGTGGTGATTATTAATAATGAAGTTGTAATTATTTTATATTTATCTATCCGATTATATATATTAATCGTGACTTTGTCATATCTCCGATTGTTATATAATCGTGAATTTAACATGGTGTCAGAGCAAGTTAATGTTCTTGATTTAAGCTTCCTCAAAATTAATTTTCAACGTTTTTTTATTCGTTGTGACATAATTAATCGATCAATTACTTTGACGATTTGTTTTCTTCCCAAGTTATTCTTGTGAATACCATAATCCAATGATTTTTTTATATCATTGTGAATATCATAATCCAATGATATTTTTTATATCATTGTGATTAAATAATCGATAAGTTACTCGTCGATTTTTCTTTCCAAGATAATCTTGTGATTATTTCTCATCTTCGTCACTCTTCTAACACGGGGTTACAAAGAAAAATAGTTGAAGCATTCATGGTTGGTTGGTTATGCGAAAAAGGTACGTTATACATTAATTTTCAATTTTTTAAGACCTAAATTAGGTCTGAATTTGAAAACAAAAGAGTTCCGCAACCTGAATTAGGTCTGAATTTTTTTTGCCACAGTTTGTTGTTGTTGGAAAGTCTTTTTGCGATAGAATATTACTGTCACTTGTATCCAACTGTTTCCAGTTGTGACGCAATATTTATGTCACCTTTTATGTTTGATTTGTGATACTAAATAGATTAATTTCATCTATTTTGACTTTTCATTACGGATACCCGTAACATTTTACATAGCATACTTTGTTTATGATAACTTTTATTTCTTTCCAAGTTATATCTTTGGAAATTCCTTTCAACTAATAGAATATTTTTATTTAGACTTTAATTCCGAAAACATACCCGCGACTTTGATATTTTCACGACAAAAATCTTTTGTCAACAATTTTCACAACACCATCTTTTTTTGGTTGTTACTTTTTCAATATTTTTTGGCAATCCGACAATAATTTTCTTGTCGATTTTCAGCGCAACAATATTATTTTGTTGACACTTATTAGGCAATGTTTAACTTGTCAATTTTATGCACAACAATTTATTTTGTTGTCACTCATTCCGTCCATAACGTTTTTATACGACAAGATATTGATCATCACAATTTTTTTTGACACATTATTCATAAATTGACATCTTTCATACATGACAACAGTATCATTACTTCGTTGTCATTATTTCTAGTTCAAGCTTCCACAGTTTCCAACGTTTTCGTTGACTTAATCGTCTTTCACTCATCTTCACAAAGAATCCAAAATCCCAGAGTTGCAAGAAGAAGAATAAGAAGAGTCAACAGTTTTTTTTCTCTCCAAGTCGGACACTTCAAAATTTACGTGCTCCAACTTGCGGGGGTGTATTGAGATGCGGAAGATATATTAGTTGTGGTAACTACTAATATAAAAGGTATGGAAGATATCGGAAGATAAAAGATATGAGACGGATCGAGATGAAGAGATCCGACGACCAAGAAGAGTCCAAAATATATATATGAATTTAGAAATATTTAGTTTCATGTAATTAGGATCTCTTGTAATTATCTTTAGTTAAAGATTATATCCTTTCCTAGTTTAGTGAGGAGGAACTAGGAAACTGTAATCTCTAATTCCTCTATGAATAAGAGATGAATTCTAGGATTTAGATTATCGAGTTATGTAACCGATCAACCCACATACAATTGTATGTGGTGATTATTAATAATGAAGTAATTTCTCCGTGGATGTAGATCTTGAGTATCCGACCGAACCACGTTAAATATCGTGTCATTATTTTATGTTTATCTATCTAATTATATATTAATCGTGACTTTATCATATCTCCGATTATTATATAATCGTGAATTTAACATATTTGGGAAACAAATAGAGACTTTGTTATAAGAGAATAAAATAGAAAGTGTAAACTTGAATCGAACAACGGGAACCCAACAAATCTACACTCCCATTCTTAGGTTTCCTAAACAGCTTGGGGATTTTGGAGACATTATTAGACTTCTTTGAACTCCTGTTAATGTCTTCTAATTCCACAAATTACTTTTCAACATTAAAACGGCTTCTATCTTACTGTTTGATCCTAAACATCTCAAAGCAACAAATATGTAATTTCAAGGTTTTGGAATTATATGCACACCCTAGATTTTACTAAGCCCAAAACCAGCTAATGGCACCATAACCATAACAGATGGTTGACGGCAATCTCATACTTCTGCAACCCCAAATTTATTGAACAGTTTTTTTCTTCATGACTTCCGTCAGTTAATCATATTGGTAAAGTTTAGAGAGAAAAAAGATTCACCCATAAACCGTTTTCTTCTTCCTGTCTGGTCATTTCGGAATATTAGAATATTTCGTCAAATCCAAGAAACTTTGTAGTCATATGCATTTTGTCACGGACTCGATGTCGTAAAATATCTACCAATGTCTTGAAATTAATATCTGCAAATCTGTCTATAAAAGTCCATTCTAAGCATTTCCGATATGATGCCTATATTATCAGAAAACAATGTTCTCAAATTCTACGAAAAATTGGATGTGGACATTCAGTTATTTTTAATGACATTTTGATTTCGGATGCCTGCCGTGGCTAATAATGGAACTCATGAGTTAACCATGTTTAGCTCAAATATCCTCCTTTATAATTGTTGTTATGCTATGTATCCATCATTTGATAGGAACCATATTTCTTGACAACAATTTTTCTATCTTTGATACGATCTATGAGTCACCTTTTACTTTTATGTTTATATCTTTCTCTGATTATAAAGATTGTGCTCAAATTTTATTTCATATTAATAAATAAGTCATTACATTTATTCCAGAAAAATCTTTAATACCAAATTAGATGTAACCATTAAAGAGAAGGCGATTTAATGAGCCCGAGCTTATACGGTGACGCATGAGTTCGAGTTTGTGGCAGTTGATTTTGAGAGATCAACCCTCATCCAAAAATATACAATTACCTTTTTCGTTACATTAAGGGACGATTAAAATCAACAGAAAATGTGCCTTTTATTTACATTTAATTACAGTTGATGGGTAAAAGTCACACGGTTAGAGGGATCGTCAGGTGGGCACTGGCAACTAGGCTTCTGCCCTTTAAGTAGACGAGTAAACGGACAGAACATTGCTCCTGGTAGTCTGGTAGCTAGGTAGGCGAACATCTATGTAGAAAACGGGTATGGATAGACGAACGTCTAAGTAGGAAACAAGTACTGGTAGACAGACCTGCACAAGAGAAACAGACCCGTGAAGTCCAAGAACACCGGTAGAAAACAGATTACAAATGATATCAGCGTGGTTGTAGCGTCGGGGGTGTAACGTGGCTTGTAGAGTGTCAGAAACTCGGTTATACGTAGTAATGAGTCAGGGTAGATTCTGGCCTACTGATACTAAAAAAAAATATTTCTTTTAGGGACACACACTATTTACATGTGTCCTTAAAAAATCTACAACATGGACACTTTTTTCATATTTGTCCCCAATGGGTCTATATTAGGAACAAATACATTTGTATCGCGGGCGAAAAATCGTCCAAAAAAATTTGTGAATGGTTATTATTATTATTATTATTATTATTATAGAAAATTTATAGTCAATTAGGGACAAAAGAGTAGACTTTGACTTGCAGAAGAGTAGACTTTTGGTTGCGGAAGAGCATACTAGTAAGAGATAAGAGGAACAAAGAGACTCTAGCAAGAACCGATGTGATAAAGTAGACACTTCTAGCCAGAAGCTCCTCCTAGGCTAGCTAGATAAGATATAGTCGAAGTAAGTTACTTCCAACCAGAGCTTTCTGGTGAAGGTGGCTAGATAAGAGATGATCTGATTAAGTGACTTCTGGAGTGCTAAGTAGAACGTGAGGATAAGTGATCTCGAGTAAGAGATTTTGAATCTTTTGCATGAGAGAGGCTTTCTCTATTTACCAAAAGACGAGAGGAACAACTTATGAAGTGCGTGGCTTGTCAGATCTAAAATAGTAGGATCCTACTTGGACTTTTAGTAGATGTTGATCTCTCGGGGAGGGCAGCTCCACCCTACGATGCACGCCATCCCTGGTTTGCCTGTTCCCGGTAGAAATGGTCTACTCTCTTTTAAAGCAGCACAATACTTGATCTTCTACCATGACTTCAACGTGTAGCGAAATGCAAGGATTGGACTGGCTCAATCTCTAATGATCTATCCACGTGGGCGTGCAACTAGCTAGAGTGTGCAGTGGGCTGACTGTTGGGTTTTAGTCCATACTAATGTTTACAGCGGAATCTCATACATCTCATGTCTAATATTAGTCTCCCAGGATCACATGCATAAATTAATGATTAACTAAGTAATTAAGTAAAACTAGTTTGATGATTACCTTAATCGCTAGTTTTTCCTCGAACCTTTCCAATCGCTTTAGAAGACCAAGAGCTCCAATTGTTGCTCCTCTACTTGGGACACTGAATGGACTCCTTAATCTCCCACCTTGAAGGTCAGCTAGAACCCCAATGTTAGTTTGATACGATGAACACTTCTTCTTGACTAGTTGATAGCTTTTGGGAATTAACTCACTTTCTCCTCACTACTTGATGTGGTAGAGTAAGAAAGCTATATGAGAAATTCCACACCTTATTCTCTGCCCTAAGAGTCTTTATATAGAACCCTAATAAGAATCCACCTCTAATTTGGTTTCCTAAAAGACCATTTAGAATAAGATTAAGGAAATTGCCGAAAATAGCAACTAGTTGATATTTTCTCAATTCCTTGAGGAGGTGACGTCCAAACCCAGCCAAAATTGGCAGATTTGATGTTCCTTATTAGAGGAACCGACCCTAAAAAAATCAGCCCAATCCGAGCCCAAAAAGTCCCTTTTTGGCTCTAGACCCAAAACCCCTTTTTCGGGCCTTTTTGCTATCTTTTCCTAAACTTGTTTTAGGCCTATGAGATATATTTATTGGACACTCCCATTGTTATATATCTCACTCCCACTAGTCATATCATCCGATTAAATAGTCATTCTTATGTGTAACCCGTTGTAGGATCCGATCGAAGTTAGCCGCGAATTACATCGTAATTCGACAATCGTAGTTGGTTTGTAGCTAAACACTACGACCCCTAAATCAATCGGACTTGATGATCTTCTTCATCAATTGTCCTATCCGACAAATTGCTCGCATTGCAATCTTGGTTGAAGGACATCTCCTTTACTGACATGGCAGACTGGGGCTAGCATGCAAGAAGCGTGAGTTTGAGCAAGCACGCCAAGCTTTCTGGACTTAAAAGGCGCGCTGCACTTGCTAGCTTAAGGGCTTCCGATGGGTTTCCTTGTTAGGCGCTAGCTGGGCTTGTGGGCATGGAAGGAAAGTCCAGTACGATTTCCACTTGCGTTAAGCCCACATACTATGTTTAGCCAATACAATTACAAAATTGCCATTGCTTCACTCCTTAACACTACAAACAAAATGTTCACTTATTCTTTATACGTTTTCAACCAACCAAGTTTAACGAGGAACTCGTGTTTTTCGTGAATGAGTTCTCTCTCTATCTTCAAAATAAATTCTTCATTTTATTTTTGTAGGCAAATTTTTTCGTGTAATTTGGTTGGGGTTAGAATGAGTTTGTTTTTTTTATGATGAAATTTGTTTTGGGCGATTTTGATTTTGGATCTTTCTGGTTTTCTTATTTTGCTTTTTGATTCTTGCAGGGAGGTTCCTAATGGATTTGATCGAGTCGGATTTCTAAGGTTTTGTAAGTGCGAGCTGATTGTTTAGGGTATTGTACCTTTATTGGACTAGTAAGGAGGTAGATTTTGTATATGTGATGTGGTTCATTCAATTGATGGATAATTTAAGAGAGCGTATATAATTTGGCTTGATAAATCTCATCGCCTTCTAGATATTTGGTGCTTAGTTTTAATAGCCAAATTTGTTTCATGTCATGTTCGTTTAGTACTTCTACTACTGGTATTAGTAATTGTTTTCACGAAGAAATGTACCTTCTAATCAGATTTTCCTTTCCGAGATTTATCTTTGATCTACTGGAATTTTGGACGTTAGATTGTGTGGGATTAAGGAGCCAAATTGAAAAGGTATGTATTAATGATATCTGTTTGGAGAAGTTGAGTGGTCAAATTAGTGTCGTTTTTCGGCGATTCTTTTGCCGAAAACGGTTACAAAATGAATAGGAAGAAAGAGCGAGAGGGAAGAGAGGAGGAGAAGAGAGAGAATGAGAGAAAGAGAGAAAAGTAATGACGTTGATGGTGGTGGAAGAAAGAATCTAAAAAGCATTTAAGGTTGTCGGCAATGGTCTTTTTCCAGTGACCGTTGCCGGAGTGGATAAAAAATGGTGGTGGAGTTGTGTAGAATAAAAAAGAAAGCGAAGATATTTCACTCAAATGGTTTCCCTCTAACAATTAGAAAAAAAAAATCATAATGTTGTCCAACTTTTAACGAAGTCTTTGCACCTCGAATTTTTTTTTATTTTTGCAAAGCGCCAGCCTTTGGTATATATCTGTGAGAATCCTTTTTATGTAGATATAGAAATGAAAACCGATGATTTTGGATTTGACAATTAAAGACGGCGAAATGAAGTGAAGCATTGGCAATTTTATAATTAAATGTAATTTAATTGTCCCTTAATTTAAAGAGGAGCTAGTCTATACCTTTTTGTATGAGGGTTGATCTCTTGTAATCAACTGCCACAAGCTCGAACTCATACCTCTCTGTATGAGCTCGAGCTCATTAAATCACATCTCACAATCTTCTTACCCATAAAGCAAAAGAAGAACTCATCAAATGAGAAGAATTTTTTGATGAAAAGGCAAAAAACGAGCCCAAATAGGGAATTAGAGTGACAATAATTTTTTTTTTAACAAAAATCACTTTTTAAATATTACCTCAAATCAAATCCAAACGCGGTTTAATGTGTTGTTTTCCCATCTCAAGGCAGTCCTATTTTTTCCTAATCCTTTTTCTACCTTTTATTTCGCCCTGACTTGTTATATAAGTTGTTAACAAGATATATAATTATGTTGTTAACAAGACCGAGATCTTAACTGTTTTTACTGAAAATTTTTTATTCATGTAATTATAAATTGTTGAAATCACATATATTTGTTTTTGATGATTGTCAAAGCGAAAGAAAAAATGTAGAACCCATTTCTTTCTTCACAAGACAAATTACAAAACCAAAACATTGTTTGTCCGATAATGAGTTTGTTAAATACAAAAAGTAATATGCATAAGATTTTTTTTTTGTGCAGAAAACAAATAAAAATTTCATTAATCTAAATGTTTCTGCCGAATGCAAATAAAAAAAATGCGGAAATCATTTTTTTCTTCACAAGACTAATCGAAAAATACTCTAGCCAAAATGTTACTGTCAGACAACGTGTTTGTCAAATGTGAGTGTTAAGCAAAAACAGATTTCTTCAAAAAATTTTACAAAATTATTAAGAGCAAACTAAGATTTGTTCAGAAGTTTTCAAAAATATTTTTCACATTATTTAGGCGGGATACGTAGTATGGACAAATTCGACACTAAGTTTCATTTTGAGGGTAAAATTATACTTTTATAAAATAGATTTTTTTTTTCAAATATTACTCAGGATTAGGTCTTGTTTTCTATAACCCGCAAATTTTGAGTTTTTATATTACGGATCCAATGGTTTCCTATTACCCCCAAATTTTGAATTTTTAAGTTAGGGGCCCAAGAGAGTATGGAGATTAATTAATACCCAAAATATGTGTCTCTTTTGATTCTTAGGAAAATAATTAGAGCCCCCCACCCCCACCCCTTTATCCTACTTTATAAAGATTTAGTCAAATCTTGTGAAATTTAATACTCTGATTCTTTTTCATATCAAAAAGATTTTCTTCTGGCTGGTCGATCTAAATATAAATAACCTAAAACAAGGGAGCTTTCTCTCACAAACAATTTGAGACTTGAGCTAATACACTATCTGTATTCCTGTCTACTGATAAGCCACCTTCGAGGTACATCTTCTCCCCATTTTACAATTTAATCAAATTTAGTGGCACGAAATTTTAGTTTACCGATACTTTCGTTTAATGTCAATGGATTGATTGTTGTTAATTCAAATTCATCAAGTGATTAGGGTATTAAGTCAATAGATTTCCCTTTAATTTGCTAGAAGATTAGATTCGATCTCATGCGAATTTTCACATCAGTTGGGTGGTAATATATGTGTCAATCCTTCCCATATTAGAGTCTTATTGTTGTAAAAAGAATCTCTTCTTCTTAAAGAACCTCTCACAACAAGCAAATGCCGGTTTTTAAGTGATTTTGGTTCCAAACCTATACTTTCGATAAAATTATACCAACTCAAATTCCATTCTAGGCTTTCGGAGATTCAGTAATTACTAGACCGAGTAATTCACGTGAAGCTTATATATACATATAAAGTTATATATTTATCACAAATATATGATTAAAAAGGATAAATATCTATAGGCAAATATTTAATCCTCCTCTTGTCCACAAATATCCAACTCCACAAATTTAACCCATTTTCTCTCGGAGAATTTACATTCACGAACCCATGTCTTGGCAATTTTTCATCCCCTAACGATTTCTTGGGCCATTCTTGTACAATTTTTCACCCAAAGCACATGATGCGCCCCGTAGTAATGAAGGAAAAAAAAATGTTGAAGATGAGTAAAAAGTTTTCTTTTGAGCTGAGTATGAGAAAAAAGTTGATTGAGAAGTAAAAGTTGGGCCAAAATCTAAACAAAGAAATGATACAACTCTAAATACAAATATGTGTGGCCTAGCCACCTAGGAACCGAAAGTCTCTGTTAAGATTGCATATGAGAGGTCAATGGTTTGAAACTTCTTTCCGGCATCTTTAAATTGAACTTGTTTTACTTTTGCAAGGGAGCTTGCAAATTTAAAAAGAGAAAAGCTAAGACTCAAAACACAACCATAAGTGTTGTTGAGTTGGTCATACCCTAATTGAGCACCCAAGAGCTTTGGTAGTTTAAGTGACATCCTCAACATCCTATACCTTTGAATTCTCTATTTATTTTCTTTTTGTTCCAAACAAGACTCTCAATACACCCAAGAAAACCATAAACCTTACTACCCTAGTTGTTGATCTAGTCGGTCTTCTCAATTTAGCCAAAAGATTTACTATTAATTATGTTCCAAACAAGACTCTCAATATATCCAAGATAACTATAAACCCTAAAATTCTATTTTTTTTATTAACGGTACTTCAGACTATATTGCTTAGTCGGTACATCTTTTGAGTATCTTATTTACGGTTGACTGTTTTATTAAATGTTGCGATTTGAAATTAAAAATTTTAGTTTTTTAAAATGGGAAATGATAAAGTTACAAAAGAGTTTGACAAAAGAAAGTTTCCAGCGGGTGTGGTTTGAAACTTTGACCAAATCTAAACCGTTGAAAGATGAATATCACAACCGCCACATCAGCTGAGAACTTTCTTTTGTAAAAGTCTTTTGTAACTCTAGCATCTCTTTTAAAATTAATCATTAGCTTTTGAAGAAAGAAACAAAAATACATGTAGGACAATTAAATTAGTTAAGATAAGGTCTCTTTCAAACACTAGGTAGCTCCATGAATCGAGTTTTCTCTCGTAAAGTTTTAACTTTTTAGGTCAACATGTCTGATGAAAAATCCGTGTTCTGTCTATGATCATTAATAATATACTAATTATTATGGTCTCTTTCAAACCCTAACATACTATTATTATCGTATAAAATCGTAGTAATTTTTTATTAACACTATTACATATATGTAATATATTTAGGCCTTAGGTACGTGATTGGATATTTGTTACGGTACATCAGTCCTGTCTTTCTCAAATTGGATCTTCTTCTCGGAAAATTTGGAAGTTTGTTGCCATAAATAAAAGTATTCATGTCGCAAGTATGCTTTGATAAATTTACGCTATTAAGTTGAAGTATTTCAACTCTTATATGTCTTCTTTTATCAACTCAAATAGGCCAGCGTCGCCTTCTTCTATACGTGCGTCGTCTTCTTCTTTACATGTTTCTCTTATAAATTATAGTTACAATTCAGTGAAAATAAACTACCTTGATTTGTAGCCTTTGTACACTTTTTGTTTTCTCTCTAACATTTACCTTTTTTTTTCTCTCTAACGTTCTCTATATTCCTCTATAATTTCTATGGACTTCAACTAGTAGAGTCCGGGATAAAGCAGTAAATGCAAAACAACAACCCACCCAAAAACGAGATGCATTTGGAATATTTCTTTTGTTTTTTTTCAAAACTAACTTTATCCATTTTGATTAGAATCTTTGGGAAAATTAAATATTCCTATATATATATATATATGTATATAAGTAAAACTTATATATTAAATTTGTATATAGAAGGCATTACTCCGTGCAAAATATAAAGACGTTTTTTTTGTTCAATTACAATTGCTTCATATTTTTAATCAGAGACGGAACTCTGATTCTAAGTGAGCGAGGATTTGACCAAAATTACTAGAAATTTAACTTCCACCTAAATTACATGTAATATTTGCAAATTACAGTTTTGAGACAAAATTTGTTAACATAGTATCTTTTGCATAATGCATATATGTGTATCTTAATTTCGGGGGTTTGAATTCAAGATACGCATAAAATTGTAATTAAAAGCATAAAATTAAAGACGAGGTGATTTGAACCCTAATGTCCAGAGCTTAAACAACTCTAATAGAACCAAGAACCAATAAGCCACAACCATATTCTTGCCAAAGTCGTGGACTAAATCGGAACCATACCTAGGATGTCTTTCGTACAGATTAAACCTTACGCCTAGGAGGCCAAAAATCTAACTTCGGCAGCAACCAAGTTTAGCCTACTAGTAGGTTTGCCCATGCTTTTAATCATTTTATGGTAAAAGTTGTTCTATTTCTCCTGCTAGATATGCAAAAGATTTGAGCAGTGAAGAAATTTTTTTATTTTATTTCAAAATAAAATACAAATAAATAAGTTATTTTGTCTTACCAAGTAAATGAAACAAAATATGATACACCTACTAAGTTAGCCATCCACGAAGAGGAAAAGTCCGGCGAACAATCCCCTCCCGTTCGCCACACAACTAAGAGAATAAAGAGAAGTGAAGAAATATGAAGAGTATGATCTTGAACTCTTAAATATGTGAGAGAAAGATAAAGTGAAAGAGATAAAAAAGAAATAAAAATGTACACAACAAAAAAAATTAAAGTATACCACAACAACACACAAAATTGAAAAAAGAATAGGAGTCAAAAAGAAAATCCGGACACAATTGAATGTTGAAACAACAATTAGTTCAAAATTAATCAGGATTCATCAAAAATGGAGGTCCAAAAAACAAATTAATCCTTTTCAAGCGGAAAAACGTGGAAAATTGCACCTTCAGGGGGAACTAAGTAGGATAAAGTAAGAAGAAAACCAAATTACGACTCTAATAACTACAAAAAGTTGATTTAATTAAACCCTTAAGATTTTCTTGCAGATGTTTTTTAACCTAGGCTCACCAGGAATGAACAAAAGAGACGACCCATATTAAAGATGAATTCCATTCTTTACATTTGAGGTTTGGATGGTCGGTAGCCAAAACAATTTTGGTCATTTCTCCAACAATGAAAAGCGTAAAAATAATGTAGTTATAATCTAAGCTAGATAAACTTTATTTTATATTAGATAAAACCTAAATGACCATTATTGTTGGGAAATATACTTCTAATCTAATATGAGATCTCAAGGTCAATATTTTATGAAGTTATTGCGGGAAGTTAACAAATACATTACAAAAAATTGTAGCCACGTGACTTCCAAATATGTTGTATAACAATAGGTCCCGCTAGCATGTAAACAAGGTAGTTTTGGGATCCGGAATTACCTCTTTGCTTCCAAGTCATTAAATAGAGTCCTAAAATTTCGATGCTTCAACCAAGGGGTCTGGAAAACAAACAAAATCGACCAAATATCCCCCAATCCAATTCAACATTACATTAAGTGAACCCATGTCTGGCAGACAAACTATTGTGATGAATCGAGTTAGATTGAATTGATGGAAAATATATTATTTCTACTTTTACGAGTAAAGTTTGGCTGATAGAAAGTATTTAGTTTTTAAACATATTTCCATAGGCGGGCTTATCGTCGACCTTAAGTTCAAGATTGAATTTGTGTATGCCATAAAGGGCTCTGATTTTGTATTTCGCTTCGGTCATCAAAAAATCAAGGTTGGTCCTAACCATGAATCACCGGAAGTCGGAAAGGATTTCTGTCCAAAGTTTGTCCAGTTCATTTTTCTTATTTCTTAAAGAATCTCCAAAGCAACATTTAAATTGTAAAACTTAGACTGCCACCTAGGATATTCTAGTTTTTTGAATAAAAATCATCTCCAATACAAACTTGTTCTCTGAAATGAGATGACAATAGTTATTGTAGAGATCCTGTAGAGGATACTCTAAATTGGAGTGTCCTATTCAGGGGTGGCCCTGGGCCAAAGCGAACAAAGCGTCGCTTCGGGCCACCGGTTTTTAGGGGCCACCAAAACATTAATTTCTTTAAGAAATATAAAAGAAGTCCAACGCTCTAAGAAAATTATAAGGGCCCCATTTAACATTTGTTAAGTGAAAAGGGCCACCAAATTTGATGATCTTTAAATGAATGGTGGGCCCAACAGTTTGTTTGACTTATGAAACAAAAATGCTTTTTAAATATCCAAATCATGAAATTCCAATATCATTTCCTTTCTTCAAGCCAAAGTGCCAAACCAGACTGTTTATTCAATTTCTAGAAACAAAGTTTATTGTTCTTTGTTGCAAGTTGTTCAATTCCAGAAGTACAAAAAAATATTTTATTTTCTGTTTGAGTTAAAAAAAAAAAAGTTGAACTCCCAAGATGATGGTGATTTGAGAGATTCATGTGGTCACCTTGAAATCTTTTTCAAGCATAATGGGTCATATGACATAGACAGACTAGACTTATTTTCTGAACTGAAAGTGTTGAAGCGTCTTTTACCAAATGAGATCAAAAGACCAATTGAAGTGCCAGATTTTTTGACAAAATTGAAAGGTTGTTACCCGAACACATGGGTTTCTTATTGAATTATGTTAACGATACCAGTTACTGTTGCCTCTGCAGAAAGAAGTTTTTCTAAGTTGAAGTTGATTAAGTCTCATACTCGTTCTACAATGTCGCAAGAAAGGTTAAACGGGTTAGCTATATTATCTATTGAGAAGGATATGGCTGGCAGTCTTGATTATTCGACGATTATTAGTTACTTTGCATCGAAAAATTTAAGAAGAACAAAATTTCAGTGATTATAATTATCAAAAAAAACTATTTTGTTATATAAATATGATGAAAATATTTTGCGGTACTTACGATTTTCACGTAATACATTTATACGTTTTACAATTTGACAGAAGGGGCCACATTTTCAGACTTTGCTTCGGGCCATCGAAAAGTCAGGGCCGGCCCTGGTCCTATTGAGGATCTCTAAGTGTCAGATAAGAAAATCAAGTAGTTTTACAGTCAACATATAAGTATCCTAGTTTCTCTTTAGTGTTGAATTAGATAATGTTTTTTTAATAAAGTATTTCTAAATGACCAAATAAAAAACAGACGTGTAAGCTATTGTCCACTTAGAACTTCTAGAGATTTCCTTGGAGATTCCATCTGAAAAAAAAAATCCCCAAAAAAAATAAGTGGATAGAGAAAAGAACTCATCAGATGTTTGAACCCTTAGTTTTGCCTCGGATATGTCAGATAGCTAGATTACGATGAATCCAACGGTTTAGTAGAAGAATCTTGCAGACTTAAAGTGGTTGTAAGTATAGGGCGCGAAAAAGTCGTTTCGAGGGGTAGAGTGAGAAAATTATTTTCTTTCTTAGAGAGAGAGAAAAAAAAAGTGTACGTACAAATCAGACACCATTACCGTCTCGGATTTCAATTCCTTTACTAATAGTAGTCTCTTTCTTTCTCAGTTTATATTTCCTTTCTCGTTTTCTCTCTCTAAAAAAAATCAACTAACACTGATGCTAGGGTTTTACTTCAGTTCGTAGCTGAAGAAAAGAA
Organism: Eschscholzia californica; assembly: GCF_041429995.1. NCBI lineage: Eukaryota > Viridiplantae > Streptophyta > Magnoliopsida > Ranunculales > Papaveraceae > Eschscholzia > Eschscholzia californica. The sequence continues at coordinate 45,265,032 of NW_028238198.1, forward strand.
GAAGAAGAAGAAGAAGAATCAATGATGAGGCGAGTCGTCGTTCCAGCTGCCATTAGGGATGAACAAAATCGAAATTTGGGTTTTCGCGGTGAAGATTGTACTGGGGGATTTCGTCCAGTAAGACGAACTATGCAAGGAAGAAATGATTTCCCCGCGAGATTTGGTCAATTAGGGCAAAATCAAAGTTCGAAACATCAGTACGGACGTCCGAATTTTATCCTCCAGTTAAGATCAAGTCGCAAGGGTTTATACAGTAAGAAAGAAATTGAGGGTTTACTTAAAGAATGTACGGCTTGTTATGAACGATCTTTTGTTCTTCCACAACCTGAAATTGTTCTTAGATTATTTTTCTTGCAGTGGAATGAAGCCCTAAATGCTTTATTGTTTTTCTGGAAGAAACGACTTGATGGTTTCCATAATCTTAATCCTTTTCTGATTTCAAACGTTGTAGTTCCTTCTGATAAAGATGAAATGAAGGAGAAACTTAAAGATCTGTTTGTTGATGGTGTTGAAAAGTTACTTACTGGTGAAATTGTTCAGAAATGGATGAAGAAAATGGATGGAGTTTCTGATGAGATTGCTAAAACTGAAGGTTTACTTCGAAGGAGAAATACCCGTCTTGTGACTTTTAATGAGCTTCAAGCTAAAAGAACAGGTTTAGTAGCAGAACGTAATTTAATCATGAAGAGATTGGAGGAGTTTAGGGACTCAATGAACTGTATTCTCACTTACCTTCAAGGGCTAAGCTTTCAGAGTAATGATGGTGACTATTCGAAAGTTAATGTTCTAAGCTTCAAAGGTACATTTGATTGGATTCAAATTCATAATTTTATGACTAGGGAGTGCAGGAGGCTTGAAGATTGTTTACCCATCTATAGTTTCCGGCGAAAAATTCTCGAGGATTTATATCACCAACAGGTAATGCTATTAATTGATTATTTGTTTCTATAGTTGTTAAATGAAGTTGGGTTGCTTGGTTTTGATTAGAGTTTGTGATTTTTGTACTTTGTTTTATCACTTATGTTGTTTGATGAAATTTCAATGATACTTGTGTTCTTGATAGGACCTAAAAACTAACACCAGAGATCGAAAATACATTTAATGAGAAGATTAGTGAATAACTTAAAACAATAACAGCTTATATAAGTGCATTTTATTTGACTCTTACGTAAGGAACTACAGTTGGGAAAATATGCTTTAATCCGTTTCTTGCTAGTTGATCTTAAATCATGATGAACCATAAGTCTAATTTTTTTCAAATTGAATTATAGCTCTAACTATTTTTTTAGTTGGACTAAGATTTAGAAGCTGTTCGACTTGACCTTGTGTCTTAGCTTATGTATCGAAGTAACATATCCCATTTGCGCTTCACTTGTTGATATAAATGTACGATTGGTTGCAACTAAAGGAAATCCATGTGGTTAAGCTTTGATGTTGGTTAGTGAAACTTCTATATGCTATATGGGGCATGTTTATCCTTCTCCTTATTAATACGAAGTCAATTTGTTCAAAGAAAACTCCTATACATCCTAGACAGTTAGGAGCTTAAGATTTTGATTTAACTGAACCTGAGAAGACCCCATAACATTATGTGTATATGTAACTTCGATATTCTTCTGCTTTGGTTCGTTTCTGTTAGCTGACCTTATCATTTGTTCACATGTGGAATCTACCACCCTCTTGCATTAGCTTGAGGCCACTACCAACTAAAACTTCTTAGGATACTATTCTTTTGAGTTGCAACTATTTTCAAGTTAAGAAAGTAGTAAGTGGGGTAAAAGTTATGCCCAGACTCCATTCTTCATTCTTCCTTTAACTATCGTGCATTTATTTTTCCTTAATCTTTTTTCTTTCCAATTTAAACTTTTAACTCTTAAATAATTTTTTTTTAATATTTAAGTTGTGAATTTCTGCAGCTTTGCTGTTTCAATCTAGTTTCTTCCTTACCCACTTCAATATTGTACAGGTGCTGGTCTTGGTTGGAGAGACTGGGTCTGGAAAGAGTACACAGTTGGTACAATTTCTTGCTGATTCTGGAATAACTAGTGATGGCGCGATAGTATGCACTCAGCCCAGGAAAATTGCTTCCCTTACCTTGGCAGAAAGGGTTGGTGAAGAATGTAATGGGTGTTACGAAGATCACTCCATCGCCTGCTATACTTCATACTCATCTAAGCAGTCATTCAATTCTAAGGTAGAGGAATGTGTTTGAGATAGTTTTATTTTAAGGCCGAAATGCCTGTTCTCAGAAAGGATCCACAAGTAAATTTTTATGCTTCAGCTCCCTATATAAGGTTTGTGTAGGATAAGGTTTTCACATAGTATGCAACTCCATGTGTATGTAGCTGGCACAGGCTTGCGCAGTTTACCTGGGTTTTGAATAGGAGACAAAACCTAATGTAATATTGACATATCCTTTTAACTAATACCAACATGAATTTAGTCTGTATGTTCAATTGTGAGACTTGGAACTTTTCGTTAACTTGTAGAGGAAAGGGAGAGTGAAGGAGACTACAATAGATCGGAAGTCTAATCCGTCTCCACTTTCATCCCATGTCGGTCTTAAAAATCATAGCCTGAGGCTTTTCAGCGCTATCCTGAACGGAATAAGCCCACCCCATAACCTCAAGCTTTAATAGTACGCTAAATACTGTAGCTATCTAGCTAATGCTAGACATCCAGCCTTGCTGTTCCTGTTAGGATATGTGTGTAATAGAACAAGGGACTGAAATCCCAAGAGCGCCAGGTATTTAGACAGTTTTAGCTCATGTGAAATGCATGTAGGAAAAGAATTAGTAAAACTTGAATTTCATTTTGCCTTTTGTTGGTTGTATTTGTTTGTTCATAAAGGCTTTTGTTCTCTGCTGTTATTACTTTATTTATTCTATTTCAATTGATACGCTATGGGCCTAATTTGTTCACAACAGGTGATATTTATGACAGACCACAACCTACTACAACACTACATGAATGACGAGAAATTGTCGAGGATTTCATGCATCATTATAGATGAGGCTCACGAAAGAAGCTTGAACACTGATCTACTCTTGGCATTGATTAAAGGATTATTGCTGAAGAGGCTTGATTTAAAGCTTATCGTAATGTCTGCAACAGCTGATGCGGACAAGCTCGCAGATTACTTCTTTGGCTGTGAAATAATTCATGTGGTTGGGCGAAGCTTCCCTATTGACATAAAATATGTTCCGTGTACATCTTTGGAGGCTTCCTCCGTTTTGAGACCCAATTTTGGTCACTCTGCTCCATATGTTTATGATGTTGTTAAAGTTGCAGCCGACATCCACAAAACAGAGAAGGAGGGTGATATTCTTGCTTTTTTAACTTCTGCTGTTGAAGTAGAATGGGCGTGTGAACATTTCCAAGCACCATTTGCTGTTCCTTTGCCTTTGCATGGAAAGCTATCTTGGGAAGAACAGAATCGAGTCTTCCAAAGTTACTCAGGTGAAAGAAAAATTATCTTTGCTACAAATCTAGCAGAGACATCTTTAACTATTCCTGGTGTTAAGTATGTGATCGACTCCGGAATGGTTAAAGAGAGTAGGTTTGAACAAAGCAGTGGGATGAATGTACTAAAAGTTTGCTGGACCAGCAAAAGTTCTGCCAATCAAAGAGCTGGTCGTGCTGGTCGAACTGAACCAGGGAAGTGTTACAGACTCTATTCAGAGGTTGACTATAACTCTATGCCATCACATCAAGAACCAGAGATTCGCAGAGTTCACCTTGGCATTGCAGTTTTAAACATTCTTGCCTTGGGTGTGAAAAATGTAGAAGAGTTTGATTTTGTTGATGCTCCTAGTTCCAAGGCAATTGATAGGGCCATCAGCAATCTGATCCAATTAGGTGCTATCTCAAAGACAAATGGAGTTTTTGAATTTACTGATGCTGGGAAGTATTTGGTAAAATTGGGTATCGAGCCACAGCTGGGAAAACTAATTCTTGATAGCTTTTATTATGGTGTTCGTAGAGAAGGTCTTGTTCTTGCTGCTGTTATGGCAAATGCCAGCAGTATATTTTGCAGAGTTGGCAATGAAGAAAACAAGTTAAAATCAGATTGTAAGAAGGTAAAATTCTGCCATCAAAATGGCGATCTCTTCACTTTGCTAACTGTGTACAAGGAGTGGGAGGATGTGCCTCAAGAGAAAAAAAATGATTGGTGTTGGAAGAACAGCATCAACGCGAAATCGATGCGAAGATGCAAAGATGTAGTATTAGAGTTGGAAAATTGTATTCAAAATGAACTCAAGGTAATCGTTCCGAGTTTCTGGTTGTGGAAACCAAGTGAACAAACTGAGCATGACAAGAATTTGAAGAAGGTTATACTTTCATCTCTCGCAGAAAATGTAGCCATGTATTCTGGTAATGACCGACTTGGTTATCAAGTGGCTCAAACTGGCGAACATATTCAACTTCATCCTTCATGTTCATTGCTGGTATTTGGGCAGAAGCCTAGCTGGGTAGTTTTTGGTGAAATACTTTCGGTATCAAATCAGTATTTGGTTTGTGTGACTGCTATCGATTATGACTGCTTGTCTGTCCTTAGTCCTCCTCTTCCATTTGATATCTCACGTATGGAGCAGCAGAAGCTTCAGGTGATGGTGATGAGTGGATTTGGTAATAACGTCTTGAGAAGGTTTTGTGGAAAGTTAAACAATTATCTTCTTCGTCTTGTTTCACATCTTCGAACAACTTTTGAGGATGAAAGGATCAATATTGAAGTTAATGCAGAAGAGGTTCAAATATTTGCATCTTCTGTATGTATCAACGAAGTTTATGATGCTGTAAATGACGCATTGGAGTATGAAAAGAAATGGTTAAGAAATGAATGCATGGAAAAATGCCTATATGTTGGAGGCCCTGGTGTTCTTTCGTCTGTGGCACTGTTTGGAGCTGGTGCTGAAATTAAGCATCTTGAATTGGAAAAGCGATACTTAAGCGTTGAAGTTCTGCACTCAAATGCATGTTCTCTTGATGACAAACAACTTGTAGTGATGTTTGAGAAACGTGCCTCAAGTATTTCTGGTTTCCACAAGTATGCCTACTTGGCACAAGAAGGTGAGAATTTAAAGAAGTGGGGCAAGATAACATATCTTACTCCAGAAGGTGCAGAGAAAGCTGTGAAGGAGCTGAATGAAGTTGAATTTAATGGCTCTATGTTAAATGTAATCCCTTCGCACACATCTGTTGGGTCTGAACATAGAATATTCTCATATCCAGCTATAAAAGCCAGGATTTCTTGGCCACGGAGGCGGAGCAAGTGTTTTGCCATTGTCAAATGTTATAGGCAAGATGTTGATGTTATACTCCAAAACTGCTTAGATCTGTTTGTTGGTACCAGACATGTTAGATGTGAACGCTGCAAGAAAAATGATGATTGCATCTTTATATGTGGACTTGATCAACTAACTACGGAAACGGATATCTATGCTGCTTTTTGGCGGGCCACAAACCGCAGGATTCTGGATGTTCACCTAGTGAGAGGGGAAGCTGCCACTAATATCACGCCTGCTGCTTGTGAAGAAGCACTGCGTAGAGAAATTGCTCCATTCATGCCTAGTAAGACCCCACTTATCAAATCTTATCAGGTGCAAGTGTTTAACCCTGAACCAAAAGATTATATGATGAGAGCTCTTCTAACATTTGATGGGAGGTTGCATTTGGAAGCTGCAATTGCTTTGGATAATCTTGAAGGCAAAGTACTTACTGGTTGTCTCCCATGGCAAATAATAAAGTGCCAGGGTTCGTTTCACAGCTCAGTATCCTGTCCTGCTCCTGTTTATTTTGTTATCAAGAGGCAACTGGATATGTTATTTGCCAGCGTCAAGAATCAAAATGGTACTTCCCATAATTCCACGTCTTTTTATATTTGGTTCATTTATTTTCAGAATATTTTCCATGCAAGGTTTGGCGAACAAAAAAACTATTCTTTATATCGTGATATCTTCTTACTCAAACGTGCAAAGCATAATCTTAGCATCACTGAAGCTATCCCCTATTTTTAGTTTTTATGTTCTGTCTTTTCATCCTAAATACTGCCACTCTTAGGTAGTGTATTTTACGAGCCACATCTGAAATCTGGCTCGGGGTCTGAATTGTCTCGAGTCAGATTCCAGTGTGTGTTTTGGTCTGGCTCATAATGTCTGACTCCTTTCAATGGCTGATTTGGGTTGATTTGAGTCAGGCGAGTCAATTTCAGACAATGAGCAAAAGTTCAAGGCTTCAAGCACTACCTTCAGATTTATGCAACAAAATGGAAAGTACTGCTAGGCGCCAAACATGAGGTCTTTAGGGTCCACTTTGAAGTGAATTGCACATAACTATCGCAACTAGCAATCTATAGTGGTCAAATTTTCTGATAATTGTACTAAATTTTGTCAAAACTGTTCCCTTTGTTGAACTCCAAAATTAGGTTGACTTCTGGAACCTCTACTGACATTATTTGTTTAGTTCAGCCTTTTTAAAATATGCTGATATACAGGGCTCTGAAAGCATGTACCACAGAGTGCACATTAATGGACTGAAAGTTATTATTATTATTCAGAATTTATTACTAAATCGTGTATAAGATTCTAATTCTAATTTGAATTTCCTTTTTCCATGTTCTGGCAACTTATGCTACTGGTATAGTGGGGTATATAAATTCCATCAGATTCCTAGTGTTATTATTATGGTCTTAATAGTAATGTCGTATTTGACTTCCTATCAATACTGTACTTGGACGTAACAATTTTCATTTGTGATTTATCCTTTTGCACAGGTGAATACAACTTAGAAAGAAACGAAAATGGCTCTTATCGAGTAAAGATATCTGCCAATGCGACAAGAACTGTTGTGGAGTTGAGAAAGCCGTTAGAAGAATTAATGAAAGGGAAAACAATAACGAATGCTAGCCTAACTCCGCGCATTCTACAGCTTCTTTCCTCTGTAGAAGGCATAGGACTCATGAAGTCATTACAGCAAGAAACAGGTACTTACATTTTACATGACAAGCCACGGATGGTTGTTAAAATCTTTGGCCATCAAGAAAAGGTTGCTCAAGCTGAGCGAAGATTAGTCGAGTCACTTTTGACCCTTCATGAAAATAAGCCACTCCAGATCAGACTCCGAGGTGGAGATCTTCCACACAATCTGATGAAAGTTGTAGTTGAGAGGTTTGGCCCAGATCTTCAAGGACTCGGGGATAGTGTAACTAATGCTCATTTTACACTAAACACACGTCGCCACATCCTCTTAGTCCAAGGAAATGATGAGTCAAAGAAGAAAGTAGAGGAGATTATTTCTGAACTTGCCCATTCTCTCAGTGGTAGTTTGTCTGAGAACCTTGAAGGTGATGCTAGTTGTCCAATTTGCTTGTGTGAAATAGAAGACTGTTATCAGCTTGAAGCCTGTGCTCATAAATTCTGCCGTTCCTGCTTACTCGAGCAGTGTGAATCAGCAATTAGAAACCAGCAGGACTCATTCCCTATATGCTGTACTCGGAAAAACTGCGGAAATCCAATACTTCTAGCAGATTTGAAATCTCTTTTTCCGATCAAGAAGTTGGAAGAACTCTTCAGAGCTTCTTTAGGATCATTCGTTGCAACTAGTGGAGGAACTTATAGATTTTGTCCATCTCCCGATTGCCCAGCAGTTTATAAGGTAGCAGATCCTTGTGAAAAAGACGCAGATCCATTTATTTGTGGGGCGTGCTATGTAGAAACATGTCGAAAATGTCATTTAGAGTATCATCCTTATATGACATGTGAGAATTATAAGGAATTCAAGATCGACCCTGATTTGTCCCTGAGAGAGTGGGTGAAAGGGAAGGAATATGTGAAAAGTTGCCCTAGCTGCCATTATACAATTGAGAAGACTGAAGGATGCAACCACGTCGAGTGCAGGTGTGGAACTCATATCTGTTGGGAATGTTTGGATTGCTTTAAGAGCAGCGAAGACTGTTATGGGCATTTGAGGTCTGTTCATCAATCTCTTATCTGACTGAATCTGTTTGAGGTGTATGTGGTTAAGTATGTGCATATGTATATATAGTCATCATATGAGTAGCATATATATTAGGGTATATACATGAAATGTAAGAGTTAAATATGTTTCGGATTAATGCAAAACAAAAAAAAAAAAAAATATGTTTCGGATTATGTTTTGATGATTTATATAGTGTTTCGGATGTTCTCATCCGATTTTACATATTTCTTCTCTGATATACTGAACTTTGTTGTTTGTAACGTTATGACCATCTTTATCGAATTTTGTTGTTTGTTGTTTGGCTACCTCACATGAAAACGCTAACCAAACAGGACTGTCTGCGATCGAAGGGGTTAGAGATGGTTTATCTGACTCTTAATCTGTTATATGTAACAACTGTCTGCGATCGAAGGGGTTAGAGATGGTTTAACCGACTCTTAATCTGTTTATAGCTTCTAGCTATAACATCGTCACTAAATAATTGTGCAGATATATACCTAATCTACTTAATCAGTTAAGGGAGGAATCAAAGATCGTCTCCTGCCTACAATGTCATTTATATGTGCATTTGCAGACAGTCAAGCTGTAATAACAGTCTTTCATCAAAAAAAAAAAGCTGTAATAACAGTTAGTAGGTTGTTACATTTAAATTATATCCTTCGAAGATTTATTTTTCAAGTTCTTTTTCTACTAACCTATATTCTTCTTCTCCTCTTCTTTTTGCAAAATAAAATAGTGGGCGAGTTGGAGAGATTAGAATTTAGATCCTTTTCCTATATATTTGAGGGTGATAGAGGTTGTAATTAGGTGTTCAAATAGTGAAACAAGTAGAAGAAGAAAATATAATGTGCGACTCATGAATCTATGTGATTTATGTTTCTGATGGACTACTTGAGTCTTACCATTCATGAATCCATTTTATTTGGTAACAAGCAAAATTGAAGGATCGTGATAATTGGAAAAAATATCGAATTACTTTTTTTTCTTAAAAGAAGGTTTAAAAGAATGTTTCTGAAAAGAAAGAAACGAAAAACTGGAGTTGACAAACAAAACAGGTTTTTTGACAAAAAAAATTGTTTTTTTATAATGTGCAATAGATGTTGAAATACCAAATTTATCAGGACGTCACCAAGTAACTTGGAATCAATGTAATATGGTTATGGATTCCTAATGCAAACTAGATTGTTGTAGCTTAATATATGTAGTTTTTAGCAAATGAGTTTGTGATCTAGTTATTTGCATCTCGTCTAACGTCTGTCTTTAAAATTTATCTCATAGTTTATAAATACAATGTACCATTGAAACTGATATAATTATGACTCTTATAGTTTTTTTTTTTTTTTTTGATGACAGACTCTTATAGTTGATTTAGTACTGATTATGACATACTCTTATCCATTGAGTATATTAATAATATTTGATGTAAATTGACTACCATATAAAACTTTTACGATGGAATCCCAAAATAAAAATGTTATCTCTAAATGTTTTCAATATTCTTTGGCTAAAGAAAACTCAAACAACTCATTAATAATGTATTTTCCAAAAAATTCATCCATCAATATTACAATGGTCCAGTCTCCTTAACAAAAATGAGAACATTCTCATTCAAAATGGATCCTTCTATTATATTTACTTAGATTATTAAAATTAAATAGGATGTCAAACTTTTGTATTTTGACTGGTAAAAGTCAATGATCATTATAATTACTTAAAACTTAAATCAAATTAATTTTCTCTCTCGGATTAAATTGAATTAAAGTTTATTGTAACTATTCACTTTCACTTTGACTTTATGATATGACACTACTTTAAATTATTTTATTTTTATTTATGAATGTGAAGTAGAATTCTTCGAAATTGTGAGTAGATTTAGATATTTTTTAAAAGCATTTATATAGTTTATTGCTATTGTTAATGCTGAATTCTTTTTGGTTAAAGATGCTCTTTTATCTTCTCTCTCAATCCACAATGTTTACTTCTACATTGAGTTATATCATGTACATTTTCTTACGTTTTATGACGAAATACAAACTAAAAAAATTCAGATAATTGTAAATTTAATTAAGATTCTGTTTGTTAAACAAATAAAGAAAAACATTTAGACTTATGAGTCCGTAGAACCATGAATCTGAATGAATGTAATTCTGTAGATTTATGATTCTTTTATCCAAACACACCGTAAATTTAAAGATTTAAATCTCGAGGGATTTCTACTTTACCTAATTTTAAACCTGAAATTTAAAGATTTATGATTCTTTGAACAACCCCAAAACTTATGATCTCTACCCCAAAGAACCTAGCAAATCTTCTTTGTTAAATGACAGTCAAGATAAAAGAAAAGCAAAAAAAAGAAAAGATAACAAGAATCAGATTCAAGAGTGACCATTAAAAAAGTCAATTTTTTACTCAAAGTTGGTCAGCTACATTTCTTTGACTCCCTTTCTAGACATATCTCCTATATTTTTCCTCCAATAAACACCAGTTAACCACCCTCTTGCTTGATTCCATGTGTCAAGCCATCCCTTGACTAAAATGTCTTTTTCATGATAATAAATGGCTAAATGCTTGGTTAGAAAAATCTTTTATGATAAGTATCTAGATCAATAACCTTATCTATTATTTTGATCACCAATTTGGTTCAAAAACGGTTGCCAATTGTTATTTTGATTCATCAATTAATGTTAGAGAGATGCTAGAATTACAAAAAAATTTGTGATTTTGACGAAAGAAGTTACCCAACTGATGTGGCGGTTGTGGTTTGAAAGTTTGACTAAATCTGGACCATTGAGAGATAAATATTACAACCGCCACATTAGCTGGGTAACCTCTTTTATCAAAAATCTTTGTGATTCTAGGACTTCCCCGAAGGTTATTCTTTTTACTTCTCCTAGTTTTTGTTCTTCTTTATCTCGGTTTTCAATTGGTAATATTGTGAACACTTCTTTCCTTAATTAATATTTTTCTTCCATTAATTATCTTTCTCTTCTGTATCTTTTTCTTATATGGATATTAATGCTTAGAGAGATGCTAGAATCACAAAAGATTTTGACAAAGATAACTCATCAAAAAATGGTAATGAGGTTGGTTACTCCCGAAACTTCAAATATAGTTGGGTTGGTGACCGTATGTATTTGAAAGTAATAGAATATTACTACATTGAAACAAAAATAGTTACAACAAAAAATAATAGTGATCATAAAGGCAAATACTTTGAGTTATTAAGATGTAATTATTCCATTTAAATATCCACATGTGCATTATAATCTAAAATTAGAATAAAAGTTATGGGAGAATGTCTAAATTTGAAAACAGTCCTCATACCATCTCATTATTTCTCAATTGTTCACGCTTGCCTCCAATGTTGCAGTCACGGATTCACTTGAAATGCTAGAAGTTCATTTTGCTTTTGAAAAACAAGTGATATTAGTTTTATTTCTTACCTGCATACATTACTTTTAAATATATATCCCGTCACTAGATATACTTTCAATTGGCTCTTGTTACGATTTTTGTAGTTTGAGATGGCAGTGTACTATTACAAATGTAACAAAACTTTTGTTATGGTCATGGTGGCATTATTTGTCCAATCTATTTAACTATCTAGACTTGGCTACATAAGACTAATGTTAAACTTTCCATAAAAAAAAGACTAAAGTTAAATCGTACTAGGCAACTCGCCTTCAAAATCTTCTAAAAATATCTCTCATGCTATAAATATATGATTGACATTCAATGGTTTTGTTAAATACTATATACTGTAGTTGGCTAATTATTTGGAAAGACGACACTACTTATTAGGAAGTTAGGAACTAAGAAATTCGAATTTTCTAAAATACAACTAAAAGAACTTCAAAATTAACAAAGATCCCGACCACACTTCTAAGGGTGCCTCTATAGGCGCCTGCATTAATTGCTGTAGGGGCCTCCCTCTGTTGGCGCCTCCATACAGAGGGTTTTAGCATCAATTTAGTGTGTGTAGCAATGAACAAAGACAAATCCAAGAAGCACTTTTAAGAATTATCATAGCATCAATTATTTCGATACCTGGTTCTAGGGTTTTAGCATTTGAAATATCACTAATTAATATTTGATCTCTTCAAATGATAGATCAATCACTTATTCTGATCTATTCAAACCACTAATCTAAAATTTGTTTGATCTTTCTTTCAAGAACAATAAGCATTTTAGATGGATCGCCCATTTCTGGAAGTAGAAAGAGAAAGAAAAGTATGAAAAAAGAAAATAAGAAGAGATGCGGGAGGAGCCTTTTGGCGCCAACAGAGGAAGGCGCCAACAGAGGGAGGCCCCTACAGCAATTAGGGGAGGCGCCTATAGAGGCACCCCACTTCTAAAATAATTCTGCAAGTCAATTAGTTAAAATTGCCTTTCTTGCAATAACACCATGAAATTAATAGCTTCTTGTTCATTGAGCAACTGCCAAGTAGTAGTAGTATATTGTACAGACTTCAGAGTATGACTTTAGTAGAGTTATAACATATTAATTGTTTCTCAATTGAAGAGACCAAGATCAGAGTTTTCTGCTAAAATATCTAGAATGATGAGAGTGAGAGAGTCTGTTGGATTCACATAAAATATGCACCAAAAGCCTAAAAAATGGAAGAATGTGGGGCAGGATGGCCCTACTAGGAATAAGTTGTTATATTTATTTATGATTGTGTCTACCGGCGTCTTATTTTCCCTCTCTTGGTACTTCTTGTATGTCTCGGACTGAATAGTCTGAGGTCCACAGATCTGACAGTCTGAGTACTCTCAGGCGGGCACTAGTCTGTGCAGTTCAAATTTAGTACAAATTAAGCTTAGTACAAGAGTTTTCAGACTTGCCTTTGCCGTGGTGATGAAGCAAGGAAAGATAAAACGAACGTGAATAAAAATAGAGAGGCGCGAGAGATTTGTTTGGTTAATTTTGTTGAGGAACGAGACCTCAGTCTGCTAAATAGTTATGGAAAAAGCATTGTCAGATGCTAAGGTAAATGGCCTAATAATGGGATTTGTGGCCAAACTAAAACAATAGTCACGTGTGACGTTGGCTATCACCTCATCAGTTGTAGTGAAAGTCAATATGGTCCAGCACTCCAGCCTACACCAAACCAAACCATAGGAAACGCAATTGAAAGTCTTCTTCCTTGACATTCACGATTCACCTCTTCCTTCCTTACTTCCTTAAATCTCTTATCTCTTCTTCTCTATCATCTCTTATTCTCTCTCTCTCTCTCTCTCTCTCTCTCTCTCTCTCTCTCTATAGTTTCTTACTGATTGATGAAGTTCATCATCATGGACCTTCGGCAAAAGAAAAACAACCGTCAGATCATCCACGTGGACGGCTATTCTCTTCTCCTCCTCATCCAACTCATCTTTTTATTCCCCTACTCCACCGCACAATCAGATAGAGTACCCCCACCACCACCACTAGACCAACAGAATTTCCGACCGTCGATGCTGGTGGTGATTCTAGTCCTAATCACAGCCTTCTTCTTCATGGGATTCTTCTCTATTTACATCCGTCAGTGCGTTGGAAGAGGTGGCGCCGACACAATTCGACCAGTCAACGGTGGTGGTGTTGGTGGAGGGGTTGGACGATCAAGAAGAACTAAAAAAGGACTTGATCCATCAGTAATTGAAACATTTCCAACTTTCTTGTATTCAGCTGTGAAAGCACTTAAATTAGGTAAAGGAACCCTAGAATGTGCTGTTTGTCTGAATGAATTTGAAGATGATGAAACTCTTCGATTACTTCCTAAATGTGATCATGTCTTTCATCCTGAATGTATTGATGCTTGGTTAGTTTCTCACACTACTTGTCCTGTTTGTCGATGTAATCTCAATGAAATCACTTCCCCACCTAATCAAGAACAAGATCAAAATACTCTCAATCAAGATCCAGAAGATTCTTCTGAATCTGATTCTGATTCTGATCTAAATCAAACAAGATTGAATCAAATCAACAACAACAATGAATCACAAGAACAAGTTCTAATTCATATAACTGATGATCAAATTAGAGACTCTTCATCATCATCAACTATGAAACCAGAAGTAATCAATCCATCTCAAATTCAAAATCAAAATCGTCGTCCAGTAAGATCAAGGTCATCAATAATACCTAAAATTGCAGGTAAATTTCCTAGATCTCATTCAACAGGTCATTCATTGATTCAACCAGGTGAAAATGTTGATAGATTTACTTTGAGATTACCAGAAGATGTTAGAAAACAGATTATAATTGAGAATGAGAAATTGAATCGGACGATGAGACAGTCGTCAGTTTCCGGTGGTGGTGGTGGTGGTGATAGTAATCGGCCGGGATTTCGTAGTGGTAGTGTTGGTAGGTTTTACCAGTTTGGCCGGTTGTCTAAATCTGATCATTGGGGTTTCAAATTGTCAATGCCTTTTTTCACGCGGAGTACTTCATCTAGGGCTCCTATTACTACTACTGACGGTACCGTTAAATTACCGTTTGATCGGCTTGGCTCTAAAGCTGATCGAGCCAGAGGTGAAGCCGATCAGTCTTCATCATCATCATCGGCTCGCCCACCTGTTTAATAATTTCTCTTTTTTGTTTTGTACTAATAGTTTTGTTAATTTATTTGATTTATTTTATGGCCATCAAGGGTTGTTTGTTTTTTTAGAAGGCAATTTATTTGCCTTCTTTGTTATAGGAGCAGGGTGGACATTCACTACTCCAAACTCTCCCACTTCGTTTTTTATTTATTTTTTGTAAAATATTGAAAGAATGAAATTTTTTGAAAGTTCTGAATATTGTCAAAATGTCAATCTATGAAAAGAAGGGAAAATAAGAACTATTTAACGAAATATTTATTTAAAAAGATCTATTTTGGCTGACCACTATCTTTGTTGAATCCTGACTACAGTATGTGGTCGGTTATGATTTAAGGAGAGAAAGGGATTTAATTATCTCTTTAAATTTTAGGCAGTCACTTCTCTAATTGGAATTAGCTGAACAGTGGCCGGACAAAAAATTATTTTTTATTTTTTGAAGAGGGTGTTTCGGGTTAATGTTGAAATTAAAGTTGTACGTGATTTTTGTTAGACTAATTTATAAAATTTATCAAGTTTTTTTTTTTGTTGAATCCTGACTACAGTATGTGGTGAGTTGATGACCGTCGATAGTCAACAGATAAAATTAGTTAAGTTGCTTAAATACAAATGAGTTTGAGCAGCTAGCTCACTGGGTGAGAAAATAGAAGTGATCTAAACAAAAAATTTATACACGTGTAAATTCGATGAGGTATTCTAGATTCATGGAACATCAAGTTTGTCTGAGTTTGAGATTCTAATCGCTATAAAATGGGGTTTACTCGTTTAAAATGTATTTGTCCACAAAGGGAGAGAGGTAGGTAAAGATATTTTACCTACGGGAACATTTGAGAAAATGAAATTTATATTTCTAGATAAATTGCATTTGGTAGGCGAATGCGTTTTCGGGTCAGATAAACGAAATGGTTTTTTCTATTTTGGAACTAGAAATATTTTTTATTAAGAAAGTACATTTTTGGGCCAAAATAAGTTGGTTTAATAGCAGAAAAATCATCAAAACGTAGATACAATATAGAATGTAGAACTCAAGATACCCTGTTCTCTAGGGTATTTCTATATTTATAGAGAAATGAAGAAGATTACAATTACAAGATTATCCTTTAGCTTAAAGTAAATTACATTTATATCCATCACTACTAATACCTCCCCTCAAGCCGAATGCCCAGGAACTAATGAGAGCTTGAAGTTGAGTTCTTGAAACCGAGAGGAGGGCAGACCCTTTGTGAAAACATTAGCAAGTTGAGAGTCACTTGGTATAAACTGAACTTTAAGAGTGCCAGCCTTGACCTGTTCGCGGACAAAGTGAAAGTCGATTGCCACGTGCTTGGTCCTTGAATGCAAGATTGGATTGACCGTTAGATAAGTAGTGCTTAGGTTATCACAATGGATAATAGGAGGAGTGCCTTGAGAGAGGCCCAGTTCTTTTAGAAGATTACGTAACCAAATCAACTCAGTTGATGCTAAAGCCACCGCTCTATATTCCGCTTCAGTAGAAGACCGAGCCACTGTGGGCTGGGTTTTGGAGGCCCACGCAATTAAATTTGGCCCAAGAAATATACAATAGCCAGACGTCGAACGTCTATCATCTGGGGACCCTGCCCAGTCAGCATCCGAATAGCCAATGAGAGGCAACGACGTGGCTCGTCGGAAACTTAACCCATGAGAAAGGGTTCCTTTTAGATACCTTAGAATTCTCTTGGCAGCCATTAAATGAACAGACGAAGGTTTTGACATAAACTTTGATATTTGATTAACAGAGTAGGCTATATCCGGTCTTGTTAATGTCAAATACTGTAAAGCACCCACTAAACTTCGAAAAATTTGAGGATTAGGCAATGGTGTTCCATCCAATTTGGATAACTTATTCCCAGTTAGAACAGGAGTTGAAACTGGTTTAGAATCTAATAAACCAAATCGAGCCAATAAATCAATTGAATACTTTCTTTGAGTAAGAATTAATGACTCAGAAGTTCTAGTTGCCTCCATTCCTAAGAAATAGCTTAGAGGACCAAGATCAGTCATATCAAATTGAGATTTTAGCCAAGAGATAAAGGTAGACAACAGTGAAGACGACGAACCAGTGACTATGATGTCATCAACGTAAAGTAATAAGATGATAATGTCCTTTGAAGAATGAAAATAGAACATGGAGGGATCCGAAATGGATTGCCGAAAACCAAACTTGATAATACTACTGCTGAAACGAGAGTGCCAGGCTCTTGGAGCCTGTTTTAGGCCATAGATGGCCTTGTTCAATTTACAGACATGATTGGGAAGAGAATGATTTTCAAAACCCTTGGGTTGGGACATGTAGACAGTTTCGACCAAATCACCATTTAAAATGCATTCTTAACGTCTAATTGTTGAATTTTCCAGTTACCTGAGATTGCAATTGAGAGTATTGATCTGATCGTCGCCGGTCGAACTACAGGACTGTAGGTTACGTCATAATCAACCCCATGTTCTTGAGTGTAACCCCTAGCTACCAGACGAGCTTTGTATCTTTGAATCGAACCATCCGCCTTTTGTTTCACCTTATAAATCCATTTACAGTCGACTACATTTCCATTAACCGGTGGTGGAACTAATGTCCATGTATTATTCTTCTTAGGAGCCTGTATTTCATCAACCATAGCTTGATTCCAGTGAGTAAATTTCGAAGCCTGTAGATAGGTTGAAGGTTCAACAAAGTTAACTAATTCATTAGTGGGAGTTGTTAATAAAACCCTAGGTTTTCTCGTGCCATCACGACTGAGAGTGATCATAGGATGAGTTGACGAAGAAGGTTGAGTTGTGGATGGTAATGGCTGAGGACGAATAGAGTCGTCTGAAGGGGATGGAGGTAGTAATTTGGGTATTAGGGTTTTGGTTAGAGGAAGAGGGGTTTTGAGACACCTGTTGGTTGTCAAAGATATTAGGGTTAGTGGGAGACATGTGGTCAGGTAATGTTTCGCTGGTGGAAGGAGAAGGAGGGGTCAGAGAAGGACGATGTGGCAGGGAGGTGGGACCAGCTGGACGAGAGGGAGGTGGTGATCGAGTATCACGTTGTACCAGCCCGAGAGAAGCAGCTGGCAGAGAGGGAAGTTGTGCTGGCAGAGAGGGAAGTTGTGCTGGAGGACCACTTTGTCCCAAAATTGATGTTCGATCAGGATTAAAAGAAGGAGTACGGAGGGGATCAACGGTCCAGATTAAAGAGACGTTGGAATTAGGGTTAGCTTCATCCCTCTTTGAAGAACAGGCAAAGGGAAAGTGATTTTCGTCAAATAGAACATGACGTGAGAGGTAAATCCGAGAAGACGATTCATCCAAACACTTATAACCTTTATAATTTGGACTGTAACCAATGAATATGCAGGGTTTTGATTTGATATCGAGCTTCAAAGAACGATAAGGTGATAACAAGGGATAACATCTACACCCAAAAATTCGAAGATCTTGATAGTTGGGTTTGATGTGAAGAAGTTTTTCGAAGGGAGAGATACCATTGGTAGTAGAACTAGGTAATCGATTTATAGTATATATTGCAGTTTGAAAAGCCTCAGGCCAAAAGGAGTGAGGAACAGAAGCTTGATGAAGAAGAGTAATGGAGGTTTCAACCAAATGGCGAATTTTTCTCTCAGCCACCCCATTTTGTTGGGGTGTGTGAGGACACGACCGACGATGGTGAATACCATTTGTAATAAGAAAATTCGAAAACTCAGTATTGACATATTCACCTCCACCATCGGATTGAAGGATTTTGATAGGAGAACCAAATTGTTTTTCAACAAAAACTTTAAATGTTTTGAAATGTGTGATTACCTCTGATTTGGTTTTTAAAAAATACAGCCATGTGAATCTGGTAAAGCCATCTATGAGCAGAAGCACATAGCGATAGCCAGAAGGGGAGGTGATTGGGGAAGGACCCCAGAGATCAGAATGTATGAGCTCATTAGGGGAAGTCGAAGTATGAACAACAGAAGTAAATGGGAGACGATGGTGTTTGCCCAAAATGCAACTATTACATTTAATTGAGTTCATTAAAACTTTCTTTAAAGGTAAAGCATTGTTCTTAACAACTAAATTGAAAATTTGCAAGTGGGGATGAGCTAAACTGCCAGACTTCAGAGGTAGCTGTGGAAGATGAAGACAGAGGTGAAGCAAAGAGAGATGTTGGAACTGAAGAAGGATCGGCTTTGTTGGGTGAGAGTTGATAGAGACCATTGTTAATTGTTCCTACTAGGAGTTTCCTCCTTGTTGGAATGTCCTGAACATAAAAGCCATTTCGATGAAAAACCACAAGACAATCAAAATCACGAACTAGATGAGAGACAGAGATAAGATTCTTCTTGAATGAGGGAACTAACAAAACATTTTTGAGAGAGAAATTATTGAAAGGAAGGATAATGTTTTTAATACCTGATACAGGGGTAACATTGCCTGTACCCACCATAACATGAGCAGGATGATTAATCTCAGACCTAGAGGAGGTAGAAGCAGCATCAGATGAAATGTGCATTGAAGCACCCGAATCAATGTACCAGTTGGGGTCTGAAGGAACAGACTCTAAACCCATAGCAGAGAAGGATTGAGCCATATCATTGAAACTTGGAAGACTATAACATTGACGAGTTGAATGGCCTACCTTACCACAATATTGACAAATCAGTGGTTGAGGAGGAGGACCAAGAACTGAAGAGTTGTATTTCTGATAACCACCTCTGTGAGAGTTATATCCTCTTGAGGAGCCTCTGTAACCTCCTCTGTTAGAACGACCTCTATTACCTCTGTTAGTTGAGAAGGATTGAGGTCGAGGGGGTGCAGTAGGCTGAGAGAGAAGAGCTGCTGGTTGAACATTCTGAGTGCGAAGGAGCTCAATCCTGAATTCATGGGTAAGCAACAAAGAGTGAAGCTCAGAGGAAGAAGGTGGAGTGAGACGAGTGGTAATGGAGGTAACAAACCCTTCATAGTCTGTACTAAGACCAGATAAGATGACTAACACCAGTTCTGAATCAGCAACTGGGTGTCCAACAGCAGCAAGAGAATCAGAGATGGATTTGAGTCTAAGAAGATACTCATTGACAGAGAGAGAACCGTTTTTGGTTGTTTGAAGTTGTAACTTCAAATTCATGAGACGAGCAGAGTTGATGGAGGAGAAATTTCGTTCAAGAGAATCCCATACAGCCTTAGAGGAGGAAAGAACAAGCACTTGACTCAGCACTGGTTCGGTTAGAGTGGCATTAAGCCATGAAAGAAGCATCTGGTCGATGCGATACCAGTAGAGATACTCAGGGTTAATGGAGGAAGCAGAGGAACCTTTAGATGAAGTGGAGGGTAGAAACTCAGGTGGAGGGGGAAAGGAGCCATTGTCAAACTTGAAAAGGTCTTGAGAATGGAGGATAGGTAGTAGCTGACTCTTCCATAAGAGATAGTTGGTATTATCAAGTCTAATAGAGACTAGGTGAGCAATGTTAGAGAGATTGGGAAAGGAAGAAACAGAGTGGGTAATGGAGGAGGAGGAAGGAGGAGGTGGATTAAGAGAAGAAGGGACTGTAGTGTTGATTGCAGAGTCAGCCATTGAAGAGTAAACAAAGGTGACGGCACTGAAAACCAAGGAGATGAAAAAGGTTTTTGGAAATGTGCTCTTGATACCATATAGAATGTAGAACTCAAGATACCCTGTTCTCTAGGGTATTTTATAGAGAAACGAAGAAGATTACAATTACAAGATTATCCTTTAGCTTAAAGTAAATTACATTTATATCCATCACTACTAATATACAACAGCCGAAATAATTTCACCAAATGGCAGTTCCCTCTCGAATTTTTTCACCCACGTGGGTGACAAAACTACCCTTCCGTATGATGGATTTCTTCTCCGCCTCTTTCTCTCTCAATTTTTCTGTTCTTCTCTCGCCAACTAAGAAAAACTTGATTAACTACAAAAGGAGTTTGAAAATAATTTTTCTCCGTATCTTTAGACGACATACAATATTAGAATAAAACAAGGGCATTTACTGCACGGATCCATTCTTTATGGAGAAAAGCTACACAGTTCATGAATGTATTAGAAACAACTTTAAGTAATGATTTGTGGGATTTAGGTTTCTCTGGTGTTACCAAACCTCTGAAATTGCATCTAATCTTTTGGAGGCATGTTGTTTGTGAAAATCACTAGGTCAAACAGTGGATCATTTTTTTCTTGTTGTGCCCTTATATATTAGAGGTTTGGAAACGCCTACTGCCCCAGTTCATTTGGACAATACGTTCCAAACAATGGCATGC
Source organism: Eschscholzia californica (assembly GCF_041429995.1). Taxonomy (NCBI): domain Eukaryota; kingdom Viridiplantae; phylum Streptophyta; class Magnoliopsida; order Ranunculales; family Papaveraceae; genus Eschscholzia; species Eschscholzia californica. Next base: position 45,285,852 of record NW_028238198.1, read on the forward strand.
TAACGTAGTCCATTTCAAATTTTTTTTTAGCAAATGTCATTAGAGAAGCAGCGGAAAAGAAGAAAATGGACATGAAAGGCTTCTTTCGACTTTGAACTCCAACTGCTATAATTTGGGTAGCATCGCTCGAACAATACTCCAAGATGCTTTTGTTTTTGTTGAAATATGGGAAGCAAACATTAAGAACAGTGAAGAAGGGAGATGACGAAGAACGGGAAGCAAACATTAAGAACAATGAATTTGATCTACCATTGGCATTTGGGCTGACCATGGTATGCTTCTACTTCACACAATGATGAAGTTAAGAATTAGGAGGCTTTAATTAGGTTATAAGCCTCATGTAATTTTTTCATCTTTGTGTTCTGTTGTAATAGGGTAGCTTCCTCAGCTGCTCTACTCAGTTTTGATTATTAATCATACTACTCAATCTTTTCAAAAAAAAAAGTGGTTATAGTGAAAAGGAATTGGTCTGCTGGAGGGTGCTTATAACAAAATCAGAAAACATTGATTGTGGAATAGTTGATGTGGCTAAACGGATATGGGTCTGGTTGGTAAAAAGAATTAGTGGTGCCTACAGACAGAAGCAGTGAGAGGCGCTAAGGTCTTGGTTTTTAGAGGGAATTAGTTAGGCGCGGCTTTGGGGCATTCGAAATAGTATCAGGGGGGAATAAAGACTTTGTCAATCAAGAATGACTTAGGGGAGTTCTTATTTTTAGTCCAAACATAAACTTTTCATCCTCGCCTCCACCACCACCACCACCACAACTTCCAACCACCACCATCATTTCCGACGACATGAGCACCACCACCACCACCACCACTATATTAACCGTTTTTTTCTCTTTATCCTCTCAACTCTCTTCTTCTCCCTGTCCCTCTTCCTTTCTTCCTCTCCATCTCTTTCGCTTTCTCTCCCTCTCTTCCTTAAAAACATCTTGGAGCTGAGGTGCAGAACAGACTCAGGTCGACCTCTTCATTTGTCTCTAGGCCAACGCATGGTTGAAGGCGTCTAGGAGACTCATGCATACCTCCCAACAATCTCTCTAGTTAGAGTTGGGCTCAGGTGATAGAGTTCTATCAGATTCACTCCATCGATGGATTTATCGAGGGTTTGTTTCTTAAGAACGTGAGATTTGAAACGCGTGGCTTAGGTCAATCTATTGACTTCTTGACTGGTCAAAGTTGTCCTAATTTGACTCATCACATCCAATCTCTTCTTGGTTGTTTATCTTCTTTACGTCTCAGTTATACCATAACTTCTAACTCTCTATCTCTAGCTATGAAGGATGTAGTAGAAGTAGCAGGTGTGGCAACTAGATTCCTTGCAGGGGATAAAGTAGCAAGTCTATGCATCATGGACAACGTATTTGCATCTCAAAACTTTTCTTCTCTCAAACGAGCAATCTCCTCTACTGGACCATTTTCTTTTGACATTTTGATGATGCAAGGATTCATGTGTTATTTCACAAATGTTGGTGACTTGAAGTGTTCCCTCTTTTGCTAGTGACAAACTGATGTCGTGAAAAATTTGTTTCCTGCATATCATAGGAAAAATGTTACATTTTAACTCTGGAATGATTCCTTTCTCTGTCAATAATGAAGACTGAGATGGGAAGGTACCTGCAAAGACAATTCGACACTCAAGTCATTTCATTGCGCAATCATGAAATTAATGGAATTGTCAGGATTAAATTTGGATCTCATTTCAGTGTTGTTTGTAAGGAGGCGTCAGTCTACCGCCAATGGATAGCCACGTAGCTTGGTCTTACAAGGCAAAAAACACTGGACGCGATTGTATTTTTGTCAGTAACAGTTCCAATTTGGAAAAGTGGATCTGTGGCGTTATTTGACCTTGCACAACCACTATTCTCTCGAGTACGGAAAACCTCTGTGCTTTGTCTCTCTTGTTAGAGTAGGGTTCTGAGGAAGAGTTTAATCGGATTTACCTCCCCGCTTGCCTTTATGCTACAATAGAGTTTAAGGTATCTAGGAGTATTGTACTGATTTCTCTATAATCTCTCTTGTTAGAGTATGACTCAGGTGGTAGAACTCATTTAGATCCACCTCTCCATTGTTTCTAACAAAAACTCATCCCTTGTACGGGGCTGGCCCTGACACAAAGCGAACAAAGCGTCGCTTCGGGCCACCGGCGTTTAGGGGCCACCAAAGCATTGTTTTCTTAAGGAATTCATAAGAGGCCCAACGGTAAAAGAAAACTATAAAGGGCACCACGTATCAAATCTTGAAGTAAAAAAGGGCCACAAAAATATATCAATTAATAATTATAGAAGTCGGCCCACAGTACTTCACTTTGAATAGAAGACCTTTTTAATATAAATCTTATAAACCCCAAAAACCTTCTCTTTAAACCGAAGAGTGAAGTAAACCCCCTACATTTTCTTCTCATCTTTGCCATCTCCTTTCATTATTTCATTCTTATTGGGTAAGAAATGAAGTTTCTTTTTATTTACTCTCTCTCATATTAACAAAACTAGCATTATGTAGATGGTCTACGGTTTATTAAGTTAACCTCATCGAAATTTAAATCTAATTTTTGTTTATTTAATTTCTCTCTCTCTCTCTCTCTCTCTCTCTCTCCTATCATGGAGATATAAATTTTTTTTTTTAACATTACTTAGATGGTGTAGGGTTGATTCGTAAGTGGCATGATTGAAACTAAAGAAGTTGCCATTAAGATGGGCGTCAAAGCAACATTTTGGAATTATACGTATTATTTGTAGAAAGAAACAATTTGACGAGAATGCATGTGAAGATGCATCTATCAGTGTCAGTTGCAGAAACATTTAGAGTTAATTACTCATTTACATATTAGATCATGTTCTTTCTTCATTTAAGAGCAATTTCGAGCAACTTCAAAAGTACAACGAAATATTTGGTTTTCTGTTCGAATTTAACATGTTAAACTCCAAAGATGATGGTGATTTGAGACATTCATGTGTTTGCCTTAAACTTATATAATATAGACGGACTAGACATATTTTCTAAACTGAAAGTGTTGAAACGTCTTTTATCGATCATAAGACCAAGTGATGTATTAAATTTTTTGAAAGATATGAGAGGTTCTTACCAGAATACATGGATTTTCCTACAAAATTTTGTTAACTACACGAGTTACTGTTGCCTCTGTAGAAAGAAGCTTTTCTAAGTTAAAGTTAAGTAAGTCTTATATTCGGTCTATTATGTCACAAAAAGTGTTAAATGAGTTAGCTATATTATCTATCGAGAAGGATATGGCTGACAGTCTCGATTATTTGACAATTATTAGCGACTTTTCATCTAAAAGTGTAAGAAGAACAAAATTATGTGATTTTAATTATTAAAAAATCGTCTTTGTTATATAAATACGATGAAATAATTTTGTGGTACTTCTAGTTATTCTGTAATACATATATACATTTTATGATTTAGTAGAATATATAAGGACCACATTTTCGGACCTTGCTTCTGTGACGCCCCGTGTCCCAAAATAGACACGACCACGCCCCGGCAATTCACAGACGAGACTAAAATCCGGCAGAGTCTCCTTTGTAAATCGAATCGGTCGCACCTGCAAAACCTGTCATGCAAACCATACATTCGCATACACAAAGAATTAAACTATTGAGCGGAAGCTAAACAAACTCAACTCAGTTCGGGTCGAAACCCGAACCACAAACGTACAAACGCCTCATACAACACCGATACAACTTATAAACAACTCTAAGTTTTACGTATATACATATTAGAGTTTGGTTTCTGCGATAAATACATAACTTTAAAATAACGGAAAACCAATAAACAAAACCAAAGACAACGACATAACCCTGCTAGCCTCGTGATGCACTCGAAAAGGTTGCACACCCAAGCGGAGGTATCAAGTAGTAACCGGTAAAACCGGAGTCGATCCAAGGATAGGAAGGTGATTTGGATAACGAAGGAGTCTCGTTCGCCGGCCTAGGTATCACTAGCTAACTTAGACTAAAAAGGAAGGGAAACAAAGATAAATAGGGGGTTTTGATTGTGAGAGTAACAAAAAGAATAAAGCAAGCAAGTAAACTAACTAAATAATAAAAATAAACGGGCGAGAGAGATTCGAGAGAAGAGTCGGAGGAACAAGAGCCGGGAGACGGTAAGACTCGATTCGGGCAACAAATAAGTGAGAGAGGTGTCGAAGTCCGGGAATCCATAATGATAAACCTACGACTATGTGTAGTCCGATTTAATGTGTCAAGGTAAAATCGATATTCGACTCCTAAAGTAGATGTCTCTAAGTACTACGTATATCCGGAGATCATACTTAGTCAAACAAACGTCTAAATCGGTTAATCCCGAGTCATCGAAAGTGTCGTCTAGTCGCCTAACTATGTGAAGTGCATGACAAGACACATGAAATTATGACTTAGACAACGATCGATATCGAATACTTCGTTTCGTCTATTAACTATGCAAAGTGCTTGACAAGACACATGAAAATACGATCAAAACGATAATCGAAATAAATGAACATCAATTTATAATCAAAACATCAAATCATATTAAACATAATCATGAATTCATCACATTTTATCTCATATAATCGACACACTAAAGTTAGCTAAACATGGTGATTAAATAAGAAATGGAAAGAAGATGATGAGAGAATCCCCCTTTTTCGATGTGGTTCGAGGCTAAGATCGTCGAAAAATATGAGTCTTTAAGGTGCAGCCGATCCCCCCTTAGCAAATTCTGGGTTCCCCATAGCGACCACCATCATCTTCTCCATTTAGAACACAACCTCCATTAAAGCTAACCCTAGCTTTCTCTCTCTAGAAATTTCTTGTCCAAAATCAAATCAAACTACATGGGAAGCAAGACCATGACATGGGAAGTAAAAGCCCCAAGGTTTTGGACCAAGAAAGTGGCCGGAACACCACGAAAAATCCGGTCAAAGAAACAGGAAATCCGGCCAAAACCAAGATTCCGGCCAACTAAACTTAGATCCGGCCAAAGGGGGTGTTGTCCCATGCGACTGAGCTGTTGTCGCTGCTGTTGTGCTGCTGTCGCTGTTGTTGTGCTGGCCGTCGCTGCTGGCCGTCGCTGCTGCTGTCGCTGAACTACTGCTGCTGCCGTTGCTAGCTACTGTCGTCCCATATCCGAGCTCTAGTGGTGCCGGCCAACTTGGCCGGCACCCTCCTTGTCTCTTTCCCTCTTGCTCTCTCAAACTCTTAACCCTAAACTTTGATGAAGAAGATGATGGACCCTCACTTTCTCTCTCTCCCTCCTTAGAAAACCCTAAACTTTCTTGCCTCTTTCTCTCTCTCCTTTCTTCTTTCCTCCTTTCCAAGCTAGGAGATGATGAATAGTGTCTTTGACCCCTTTTCTCTAACTTGAGTCAAACCCTAGACTTAGTCAAACTTGACTAAGTCTTTAGACCACAAATGGGTGCCCATAAAATCTCTACACAATTCTTCTTCTCTTAATATTTCTTGGGTTTGGACTTGGTTTTGGGCTTTGATTTATTAACCAAGAGAGTGCCTCCATCCTTGTCTCTACATCTTCAAATTCTCACAAAGGACTAGAATACCCTCGGACTTCTTTCTTCCATATCTTCCCCGTCCGAACTCCGAATTGAATACCATTTTCACCGTCGGACTCGTCATTGATATACTTGTCATTTGATTTGCTTGAAGTCTTTTTCTCTCATTTTCGGCACATGAAATGATAGTGATAATTCGCTCCTTTTATTCCGAATCACACGCTTAACTCCAAAATAAGTACCTAACATGAAAAATACATAAAATATTATTGATAACACTCGAAAAGGACTAATTAGTCTAAGTTAGGCCCTCCAAATGTGACATTTTTGTGTCACATCACCTCGTCAGACAAGATCACCGGCTGGAATACACACTCCGCCTCGAGGCTACAACAAAGCACCTGCACACCAACAACTGGTAGGGGGTCAGAATACTCACCGACACGAGTTATTCTGGTAGAAGACCAATCCAAAAGCCATCACGTTTTCAAAAGTTCATTTAATAAGTTGTAAACATCATGACAAAACGAGTTATCAAACCAGTTACCGTATATACTATATACAAACCATTTTCCTTAATCTAGCAAGCAATAGCAGTGATTAGCTGCCCACCCATGGTGCGCTCCCAATAAGAGGAGAGTTCCTCAGGAGAACCTAGAGTGCGTTAGATAGTACCAACCCATTTATGGTACTAGCTAATGCACTAACGTCTCCTCGAGAAAGAGACTTACCCCTAGCCGGTAAGCCCCTCTCCCACTAAGGGACTCCGCAATCATTGAAGAATTTACCTCATGATACATATATACCTTAAGTATCTAAATACGTTTTTGATCACCGAGTTCGAATAAGAGAGCCGTCCCCCAATTACCATGGAAGGATCTGAACCTCATTCTCTTCGGTACCCTGTCATGCATCTAATGCGATCTTTCAAAATCAGTTTCGTTCATTTATCAAAACCAATATTCATATTCAATTCATTATCTTATCAAACACGGAAGTGGAACAACCAAGAGTCATATCGCCACAAAGCAGAGGGATTCCCAATCAATGTCACCTCCCAGACGAGCGGTCAGGATTACGTCCCTGAGCCTCGAACTGGAGGCACGAGCACCAATGGCCAGCAAGTGAAGCACTCTACTCCCACAGGTCTCATGACTAGTGTCGCCCACCTCACCGGTCTCACACGGGTCACAACCGTGTCCACATGTCACCTACCCTCAATGGCTACGTGCTCGTAGGTTGACATAATAAGCAGTCGGGTACGTACAACAAAATCCCAAGTAGTTCGCAATCATCGCAAAACAGTTCGAAAACATTTCTTATATCGCAGTAAAACCATTCAATCATATTTCAGTTCATCACATAAATCGAGTTTCATGCTACCTAAACTCTAGTTATAATGGCGCATATATAACTATAGAATCTAGTATATTCATTATCTATAAAACCATGCTGGATAAAGGATTCAGAACCCCTACCTCAGTCCTTGCATCACCAAAGATTCCCGCCTACCAGACGACCTTATTCCTCCTCATTCGCATAATCTGGGATAAGGAAGAATAACCAAAACCGAATAGAAACATTAGGTTCTTATACTAAGAACCTTCGTAAATAAAAAGAATCATCAAAACAAAACCATGAAAACTTAAAAGAAAATTCGCTAACTTCAGAAGACTTCAAGTATCTATCGAATCGATCTCTAACTTCGTACATATGTCTCTTGAATATTGAAAATGCCTACGAACCAATCAACCAGCTTCCCATAAACTCTATTTTAATTTCAGAGTCTTCATAGGCTGACAAATCATATAATGAACTCGATACTATAAATCTATAACTGCAACTGTCCATTCACGTGAAATATGAGAAAATTCGGGTAACTATCTCTATTCCAATTTATTTCCAAACTATTCCAGATATGAAATTCGAGCACTACAATAATTCGGCAGCACCCCGTCTATATTTGGACACCCCAAAATAGTCCATAACATTCTAAACATGATCCTGAACATAAATCCTTAGAAGAAATTGAATAATAATCGTCTACATAGCTCTAAAGTTCGATCCCAAATAAAATTAGTATAATTATACAGTATTCGAAATAGCTATCCTAAAACCATCAAATTTGGACGAAATTGAAATTTCTAAACGGATAGATATGTAAAACAAGTCGAATGGGATTACCTGGAACAAGTTTCACTGAATTCCGACTACTGTACGCGAAGAAATCAACAGACGAAATTTCGAAACATTTCACGGCCAAAAATCGGATTTCTCACAGTTCTGTTGAATTGAAAGTTACTTCTGCAACAATGGATTTGGATACATATGAGGGTAGGTGACGTGTGAGCAGGGGAAAAGTGGGGTGTGTTTGTAAACCAAATTAATTGCCACATGTCAGGCTATAAAGTGGCCAGCTTATTTAATTCTTTTTAAACCCTCCATTTACATTGACCTCAAACACAAGTCCTTCTATATTATTATCTAATTAAATCCACTTCCTTTGGTTACCATTTAACCCCCAATTTGATTTATTTCTAAATACCAAATAGTCCTTTTTCTAACCGTTGCCTTTTATTTGTTTAACCGAAAATATGAGATGTTACAGCTTCGGACCACCTAAATGTGCTCTGTTGTAGGTATCTTAACTTGCAAAATTAATCAATTATGGGCTCATCAATACTTCAGGTTTTTTCTGTTGAAACTTCTCAGCAGTTCTCAAGTAATGATGGCATATCACACCCAAAAATAAAGTTAAAATAGGGTGCTTTCTCTTCTACAGGGAAAAGGAAAAATTCCATAACAAACAATTTTTAATTAGTATTGCAAGATAACATAATTATTTCCACAGCACCATCATTAGATGACCACTTATTGTTAAATTCCTCTTGGTGGTAATGGATTTTTGGCTCGATGAGGAAGGGGGATTGAAAAAGGTATACCTTTTTGGTCACATGACTCGCACCTTTCTATATTTTGCTTTCAAATCAACACACCTTCTCTCTTTATACTCTTCCAACTAGAGTGGGGAACAAATAATCACACTTATTTTTTCATTTTATATTGTAATACTTAATTACTAACAAATGTTCAGCCAAAAAGTTAGTATTATTAATTATAATATATGAAAGAAGGGGGTTAATTATTTGTTTTCCCAATTTACAATGTTCTTGTAAATGTTAAAAGTAATTGTTTACAATAGAAACGGGGAATTTAGCATTTCCTCATCTCTCAACTTATATCTAATTAGGTGATATCTATTTTTTCCACTTAAAATTAGTCACATTTTCTTTTCATTTCATTAAATTTTCTTTATATCTCTTCACAAGTATGTTACTGTCGTTGTTGTTCAGCCGATGTCTTTATTTCTAATATCTATTTTATTCTCCTCTTATATTTATTTTCTTTATTTTATCAACAACATTTGTTTATCATTTAATATTAATCAACCACAACAATTTGATCAAAAGATCGTAAAATCTTAATCAAATTTTTTTAAACTCTCAATCGTTTCCTGTAATTTAGGTTAATATATATGTTTTCCAATATTACAAATCTCGAAGAAGACCTCATGACGTAGTTATTATTTTTATAGATTATAACTCGTGCACATTCAAAATGCAAAGTCAAATGACAAACCAAATGAAAAATTTAAAAAATTAGAAATTAAAATTATTAATTGAAGATACAAATTAGAGAGGAAATCATGAGGGAATCGAAGTTGGAGTGTTATGTCGGCGGGAGAGATATGAGAGGAAAATAAAGAAAATATAATAAGAGCAACGTTACTTTCGTACTTTTGCGTGCAAAAAAGGAGATTTCAATTAAAAGAGGGATATCTCCAATTGGACGAACTGGGGACGGAATCATATTAACTGGAAATTGGGGGAAGGACTAATTTAAGGTTTTTTGAATTAAAAAGACAAATTATATTTTGTTTGGTTAAAAACTCTAACATTTGTATTTTGTACGGTTAAATCTCAACATTTGCATTTTATTTAGTTAAAAACCTAAATATTCGTATTTTGTTTGGTTAAAGACCCATATTGTTTGCCACTCTTTTGTAGTTTTTTACCACCCTTTTGCAAAGAGCTGCAATCTTCTTCCAACACTCTAGCAAACTGTGTAATCCTCTTTCAATCCTTTGCAAATGCATTGTAATCGGTTGCAAATTATAAAAATACCTAGGGAGTTGAAACCTAGAAAAAATTGGGTGACTTTTTATTGCCAAACAAACAATTATTAAGGAGTTTTGACCACATTTATCTAATTCTAAATTTTCTGCTTTAAAACTTTCAACAAATAAAAATTCTACAAATATTTGTATCCAAAAAAATTCTATTTTTCTGTAAAAGGTGTTAACAGGCTAGTTAATTTGTGGTGTTTTTGCCTCTATTGAATACTCCACACACGTTTTAATGTAATCAAGAATAAAAAAAATTTGTTCACTTCAATTAAGTTTGATGGTTATGGATTTAAAATTAGTTTCACACTCAAAAATGGTATGTGTTGTAAAATTCATATCCAATGAAATAGAATACTGTAGTATTATTTTTAATATTTAGTTTTATTAGTACTATTTCCGGATGTAATTTTGATCTCTATTCAGTACTATAGGGTCTAAAAATAACCACTGACGAATACCAAAAGCTCTATCACCAATAAACTATGATCATTGTGTACACGAGAAAGATCATTTCCTTCTTGCACATTTAAACATGTTTTCCTCAAAGGTTTTACCAACATTTTACGGGAAGAAAAGAAAAAATTTACAAAGTAATGCAGAATGTTATCATGCCAAAAAGAAACATAAAGGATGTGCGCAAAATGATTCTTTTTCCTATTTTGTGGTTGTTATTTCTAAATTGTATATAAATTAGTTTTGCTTACAACATAATTTAAAATGTTGTCAAAATTTTATATGATGCAATAAAAATTTTATTTTATGTTACTCTGAAAGGCCAATTGAAGATAATATTTTCTTTCTCCTTTTAATTATTATTTTTCAGTCATGGCCTGGTAAATCGATTTTGTCACTATGTAATATAGAATGTTGACAAATGCAACCAGAGACAGAATCAGGATCAAAGATCAAGGGGGGCCAATGTAATACGAAGTCGGTTATTTTTTAAACTCAAATTCCGTATTACCAATATTCAACAAGACTAATCGATAACCTTGATCAAAATGTAAGAGAAAATAGAGGTCACTTGAGGTACAACTTCAAAGTCCTACCAAGAAGTTGTTAACAATTGATGTTATATATCTATTAAGTATTATATGTATTAATAAGTAATTCTTGTGAATCATGGTTACAATGGATTATAGTGAAGGTCACTACAGTTAGGTCGAGGGGGGCCACGGCCCCTTTCGGCCTTGCTGTAGTTTCGTCCTAAGCTTACTGCAAGGCAAGTTGCTATCAACAGTTTTAACAAAAGAAATAGTTGTTATCAACATTGTCCGAAGTGTTTTTGATGGAAAAATGAGAGATGCACCACCTTCTTGACCGTATAAGACAAACAATACGAAATTATCATTTTACCTCTTGTCTTATTTGATACGGTCAAGAAGATGGTAAATGGAGATGATGCACCTGTCGGCATTGTTTTTTATGGACGAAAAGTGGGTGAACTACCAAAAGTTGGTACTTGTACAAAAAGGGTATACTGGTAATTTTACACCTTTAAACTACAAACTCATTTTCTTAGGTAGTGACTAGTGTTAAATTTACGATTATATGATAATCGGAGATATAATAAAGTCACGATTATATAAGAATCAGATATATAAACATAAATGAAAGACATAATGTTTAACGTGGTTCGGTCGAATACTCAAGACCTACATCCACGGAGAAATGATTTCTTTATTAATAATCACCACATACAATTGTATGTGGGGTTGATCGGTTACATAACTCAATAACTCGATAATTTAAACTCTGTAACCCAACTCATATTTATAGAGTGATTCGGGTTATCTAGTTCCCTAAGTTTCCTAACTAAACTTAGGAAAGAATACAATATAAGATATATGTTGAATATATGAACCTATCTTCTCTATCTTCATATAGCTTGGATTATTCTTTATCGTCGGATCTCTTCATCTCGATCCGTCTCATATATTTTATATCTTCCATATATTGTATATTAGTAGTCACCATATCTAATATATCTTCCATATCTCAATACCCCCCCCCCCCCCCCCCCCCCCCCCGCGCAAGTTGGAACACGTAAATTTGAAGTATCCGACTTGGAGAGAAGAAAAACTTGTTGACTCTTCTTATTTTTCTTCTTGCAATTCTTCGATTTTGGATGATTGGTGAATGATCGAATGATGATAAAGTCACAACGAAAACGTTGGTAAATACGGTCATAGATTGAACGAAAAGCAATGACAACGAAAGTAAATTTATTGTTGTCATGTATGAGAACATGACATTGTATAAACAAGGTGAAGAAAATGTCGACAACAAAGTTGTGTTTGAAATTGACAAGGAAATCATTGTCAATTTGTCAAAAATGTGTAGAAATAACCATAATGATGGTTTCGTAAAAATTGTCGACAAAAGATTTCTTGTCTTAAAAATGTCGAAGTCGCGAGTATAATTCCGGAAGAAAACCAAAATAGATGAAACAAGTCTAATTTGGAGAAAAATATAAGTCATCAGAAAGTATGATCTTGAAAATGTCATGGTTGAATCCGGAATTAAAATCACAATAGAGATTCTATTCGTTGAAAGAAAAATTCTATTCGGTGAAGAAATATTCCAAAATGTAATTTGGTAGGAAAGACAAGTCATCATAGACAAAGTACGAGTTGGAAAATGTCACGGGAGAATCCGGAAGTGAAGGTCAAAATAGATATATTCTATTCGTGGTAGGAAAAGTCCAAAATATAAATGGAAGAAAGAAAAGAATCATAAGAAAAATATGATTATGAAAATGTCGCGGGTTGAATTTCGGAATTAAAAACAAAAGTAGGAATTCTTTCTCCGTTGAAGGGAAAGTCCAAAATTTTGGTAGAGAAAGAAAATTGACATAAACAAATTATGAATTTGGAAATGTCACGGGTATATCCGGAAAGAAAATTAGATTAATCTATTTTAGTGTCACAAATAGAAGAGAAAGGGACAGAAAAATTGTGTCACAATAAGAAAAAATTGGATACAAGTGACAGTAACATTCTGTCGCAAAAAGATTTTCCAACAGCAAGTAGCTGTGGCAAAAGACTGTCACACAACAGTGGTAATATAAGATGTCTCAATAAAAACTAGAGAAGGTAAGATAAGCTGTCCCAAATAAAAATTGGGGAAATTGAAATTTCTAACAAAAAACTAGGGTTTCCCGAAGTCAGAAATCGATTGGAATCTCAAACCTAATCGATACTAGGTTGTTATAATGGGCAAAATCCGGCTGATTTAAGCCAATGTAAGGCATCGACGGTGGTGTATTTCTAGAGAGAGAGAGTCATCGGTTTAAGAACCGAGAAAAAGAAGCAAAAGAGATCGATCCTTCGTTAGATTCGTTGCAGCAAGACTTATAGGATGACGGTCTCTGGCAAAACTAAAGCACCTATTAGCAATATCAAAAGGGAGGAGTTGGTTGGTTGCTGTTTCATCAACCATAAACCCTAAAAGAGGGTTAATTTCGGGGAAGAAGAGAAATAGCTCGGGTCAACAGCATTTGACTTAAGTCAACGAAGTAAAAAAAAACAAACGTGGGTTAACGGGTTTTAAGAGAACCGGGCCGGAACGGGATAAAGGGAACCAAATTTGATGGTTTTGTGTGCTTTCAAATTCAGACCTAATATAGGTCTTAAAAAATACAAAGTACAAAGAAATTAATGTAGAAGTTACTTTGTTGAAGAGGAAGCAATTGATATTGATGAACTTTCATAAATCCTAGCAAACCAATTAAATAATCTCGAGTCTCTTATTTTTGGTTAAAATATCTCTTATACTTTTACCTGATTTTCTCGTCTTGAAGATGAAACTTAATCACAAGAATTATCTTAGTAAATTTAAACAAATCGTATACACGATTGAAAAATAATATAATCACAACGAAGAAAAACGTTGGAAATTTTGCAGAAGCATAAATCAGGATCAATTAACTTGGTCATGATACCATGTTAAATTCACGATTATATATTAATCGGAGATATAAATATAAAGTAAAGACACAATGTTTAACGTGGTTCGGTCGAATACTCAAGACCTACATCCATGGAGAAATGATTTCTTTATTAATAATCACCACATACAATTGTATGTGGGGTTGATCGATTATATAACTCAATAACTCGATAATTTAAACTCTGTAACCCAACTCATATTTATAGAGTGATTCAGTTTATCTAGTTTTCTAAGTTTCCTAACTAAACTTAGGAAAGAATACAATATAAGATATATGTTGAATATATGAACCTATCTTCTCTATCTTCATATAGCTTGGATTATTCTTTATGGTCGAATTTCTTCATCTCGATCCGTCTCATATATTTTATATCTTCCATATATTGTATATTAGTAGTCACCATATCTAGTATATCTTCCATATCTCAATAACTAGTTTCTTGTAATAAAAAAAAAATCGTTGCTCAACAAGAAAATAAAAATAAAATAAAGTCTGTGACCAGTTCCCTATTGCTTTCAACAACAACAAAAAATAAAAAACCTTTTGTTCTCTCTTTTTTGGCAAAAGAATTCATGGACCCTTTTATTTTTCTCCAATAGATAACTAATGTTAAAAAAATTATTTGAATAAAATTTCACACAAAATAAGCTACCATGATTCTCCATGTTATAATGGTAATACACTATCCTTAACAAAAAAAAATAATGATAATACACAACAGTCCTTGCTATTTAAATGTTGTTTTTTCTTTTACTCTAATACTCTTTAGAAATCCATAACGATCTACGTTAGTCATTACAAGGCATTGATACATCATTAAAATGTGATAAGCGCGATAACCGCCAATAATTAAAGGAGCTAAAAGTCCAACAACATAGAACTTAAAGTCCGACAAACTTATTACTATTATTATATTTTTTGAGAAATCGACTACGATATACGTTAGTCATTACAAGACATTGATACATCATGAAGATGTGATAAGCATGATAACTGCCTAAGATAAACCGAAAATGAAAGAGGCTTAAAACCCAACTAAACATAGCCTAAAGCCCGACAAATTTATTACATTATTTATACCTTAATAACCCAAGTTCAATAAACTATGGAATCCACATCATATGGGAATCGAAACTGGGACCTCCGGGTTTTGGAGTTTATGTCAACATTATCGACCACTTGGACTACCAAATGTTGACCAAACTTATTATTATTTATGCTTTTAATAACCCAAATTCAATATATATGGATTCTATTTTCTCTGAGAATCGAACCTGAGACCTTCAGGGTTTTGAAGTTTCAGCGAAAAGAAGAGTCCTCTTTGTCAGAATTCTCTCCCTTCCTCCCTCTCTTTCGCCAGAATTTTCTTTATCTCAATCGAAGGAGGATCATTAAGTTCATGGGTTTCACCTGAAACCCTTAATACCCTCAGAGGATCATAAATAACATTAAAGATTATGAGATCTCCTAAAAGTATCTACATTACTAAATTACAATTTAATAACTACTGAGCCATCAATGGTATTCAAATACCAATTAAATAATCAAACAGGTTTAAAAAAATTAAATAATCAAACATTCAAATTAAATCAATTTATAGTTTGTGTTCATTGTTCAAACATTTGGACAAATTAAAAATCCCTATGTCTAACTAATTTACTAATTATACAGAAATCCAAATCTAAATCTCTCTTGTAATTTATACCAAGTAATTTCTTTTTAACTCCTATTCAGTATGTAAAACGTTAAAGATGGTCAGCCAACTTTGGAAAATAGCTCATGATGTCAGTCCCCTTAATCTATTTTTGGCTATGTTTTTGACCCATCATCCTACTCTTTGCCCATTATGTTTTTTCTTCGAATTGGTAAGCGTGTGCCTCGAACCCTTGACCTTTGCTCATTATGCTCCAAGGAGGAAGAAACCACCATTCATTTCATTCAAAATTGCACTTTGGTTAAGACAGTTCTGGGAGAGTTTCATCCTCCGTGCGTCACCCAACAATCAAGTTCAAACTTCTCTGAATGATTTGAGTGCATTAGGTTGGTTGATCATAGAGAAGACCATTTAACATTACTAGAAACATTGACCACAGCTCTCTGGCTCTTATGGAAAAGTAGATGCGACTTTATTTTCAAATGGAAAGCAATCCACATTCCTTCTTTGATAACCAACATTAAAAGCTTTCTCCACACAGATCACCAGATCGCCACCCTTCCATCTTACCAATTTAGTCTATTTCCTGGACCTCAAACATGGAATGCTCCTCCCACAGGATTTATTAAGCTTAATTATGATGTTTCTTTCGACAAAGTCTCTCTTAGTGCAGCTTTGACAATTGTTGTATCTGATTTTACAGGAAATCGAAGCACCATTGAATCCTCCCTCACCAGCTCCAGATCAGTAGATGAAGGTGAAGATCTTGCAGCCCTATATGGAGTTCGATGGGCCATTAAGCATGGAATCAGGCAACTAATTTAGAGGGAGATTCCATCAACGTAAACAACTTTTTGAATGGTCGACAAAACTTCATCCATTGGACTGCCAAACATATTATGAAGGAGATCAAGGCTTCAATCACCTCTTTTGATTTCATCTCTTTTGCTTATGTAAATAGGAAGCTTAATTATATGGCGAATTCGGTGGCATGTAGCACTAAGACAGAGAGACTTGTTTACCCTACTTGTATTCCTAATTGCTCACTAACTTACCATAACATCCATGTGACTAATCTTGATTCTAATCAATAGATGTTAGGAAGTTAAAAAAAAAGATGGCCAGCCATGAGTATGAAAAGTTGTGTCTCCCAATCATGATGATGAACATGAGAAAAACATGAAGTAAATAAATAAAGATAGTGGGAATCCGAATTGGAGATGTTCAAAGCTAAATTCATGATGGTGGCAATGACACCACTAGCTAGTTGACCTTAATTTCAAACTTCTACTTCTTTATTCACTCCCCCACCCTTCAAATCAAAAAGTAGCCATGCTTAAAACTATGCGGATGCTGACTTAGTGTTGATCTAATTGGGATTGAAATTTTTGGCACATACTCATTTGCTTTAGAAACCATTTATCTAGAGGGTTGGCTAATCTCTAAAAATCATAGGGGTTAATAGAGGGTAAGTCCAAAGTCGAAAATTAATCAAATGAAAATTTAAAGCAATGTTTAAAGTAGTCAAAAGTATCATTCCAAGGACTACAATTGCTCAAATCGTAGTCAGGATAATTGGGTCCAGGACTAGCTCGCAGATGAAACTTTCTGCTAGACGTGGAGGTTTATTGAGATTAAGACTAGCTTTAGGGGACGATTTACTAAATAAAGGAAGAATACCTCGATTGCTGGACACTAACAAACGAGAAAATAAGGTTTCAAGGATAAGAAATGACTACAAAAATTAAGAGATTTGGTAGCGAATACAAAAGAATGAAGTTTGCTTCAGGTTTTAAGAGAAGCTTGAAGAACGAGAATAAAACGTACATGTAGAAAATTAACGATACGTCGAAAAGATGACAAAAGATCACCTCTATCACATGAAACGTTTGGATTATGGTCGCGTGGTGAGAATGCAAATTGTAACAGTAACATCCGAGGATCGTTTGGGCTCCCGAGTAGATTTTTGGAAGAATCTGACCACGAATTCAATGCGCCCCAAAAAGATTCGAGGTGGTTTGAGTGAAGACAAGAAGTGTGCCAACCAAACAAGGGGTTTGCTCTGACAAACTCGTAGAGTAACGTCGCTTGCTTTACCCAAGGTACGACTTACCTCGTTAAATTAAAATGTTGATAATACCAGTTTTGTCCAATGACTAATCATGACAGGTGGAGAAGTTTTGGGCTCTTTTACTCCTTACCATCTTTGCATATTTTGCTTAGGAATGTGGCAGACTCGTGCTGAGTCAAATATTCGTCAACCTTGACTAGTCATAGAAGTCAATAATTGACTTGGGTGACAATATCAGATCCTTGGATACGCGTGACTGAGGCCTTGACTAAAACAACAAAGTGGTGGACCCAAAAGAACTCTGCCACCTGAGCCCTGACATGGGAGGTTGGCACGAGTCTCTGAGGTACCTTGAGTTCTGTCTTGACTTAGAGGCCAACAAAAGGGTGGATCTGAGTCAGCGATGCAACTTAAGCCATATAACAAGAAGTCTATTGAAACATGCTCCGCCTCATGAGCTATGCTCTACCTGAGAGAAATGTTGATTACACGGAAGGCCAGATACAACAAAACATACGCTTGACTTGTCCCGAGTTACCCACAGTCATATCCATTATGATCAGAAAGATTCTATTAGTGGCCCTGTCATGTGGCCTACTTTAAGTCGGTGATTCACCATAGTCATGAAAGCCTATATAAACAACACATGTTTGTTCTCAAAAGGAATCCGATCTTTATCCTTTGATTATTTGATTATCAACCTTCATCACCGAACTAACTTGATTGTTTTTCCAAAATACCCCCCCCCCCCCTCCCTCGATATCTGCTCACCTGTGGCACGGAGGAACAATAAATCAAAGGATTTAAAGACGATTTCCGCAAGCCACTTTTCAACATCATCGGGTTCGATACAGACCGAAGGCAAAAATCCATGATTTGTTGAACTTGAGTTATTAAGGGTATAAATAATAGCATATAGGTACTTTGTACGAACTTTAGGATATCAATGACAGTTATGAGCATATTCCATCATTTCATTATCAAAAGCAAATGAATACAATAATGTTATTTTAAAAAAAATCATTGGCAATTTTTATTTGTTATGGCTAATATTTTGATCCAAATATATCTCATTTCAAGTAGTCGTCTGTGTTGCATTGATAAACTTGGGTCTTTGGGGAGTATGTTATATGAATGTGGGTGGGTATTAAAAACAAAAGTTTTTTTACAATTAAATTATTAAGTGTTTAGAGAAAAAAACAGATGTGCATTTCACATGGATGAATAATTTCAACACTTTCATTTGTTCATGACTAAATGAATTGAAAATATATAATTAGATTAACAATGTATCTACTTGCCATTTACTTAAATGTTTAATTCAATGAGGGAGTATGAACAATGTTAGGTTTTTCTTTTATGAAAAGGGTTTAGCCTTATTCTTTTCATTAAAATATAGCAAGAAACTCACATAAATATATAATTTGCTTCATAAAATTATTAATAGTTAATTTGATGACAACATAATTTTTAATTTCTAGAGCTTGTTTGATTCTTTGGGCTAGCATAAATTGATTAACTAAATAAAGCCTCCATCAACTTGGAGTTATCTTTCATCAAAAAAAAAAAAACTTGTAGTTGTCTGAATTGGCAAATTCGATGAGGTTCATCTAAATCATATGTTGATTAGGTTCCCATTGCATCCTACAGACACGATAGATCCTTTTTGACTAACGCTTCGTACGTATAGAGATAAAGAGAAATCTACAATTTGAAAAATAAAACTAAACTAGATTTGTTTTTTCTTGTGGGTGTAGAAGAATAAAAACCCATTGAAAAACCAAGAAAATGTATTAATTTTGGATATTTCGTATTTGTGAAGAGATCGAAACTGTAAGGAGATAAACATGGGGTGGATATGAGAAATCTTAAGAGAAAAAAGTAGAAAGAGGAAATTACGAGTGTAGCAGTTCGATAGTATAAATTGAATTTGAAAGTTGGATGTGATATTTATCGAACTTCCACTAAAAATGAACTGTAAAATTTATCCGCTGGATATAGCAAATAGATAATTTAAGGAATTGGTTAATTAAATCAAACCTTCATATGATGACAATATTGTCCACCCCGATTATTATTTTATTAAAATTAATAAATGAAATAAACTTTAACAAATATATCTTTGCCCCTTTCACGTGTGTAAATGCATCCTGCTAATTATTTGGAAATGCGTTGGCATTGGATGGTATCCAAAATTATAGACATAATTAAACATAATCATGGTTCTTAATAAGTTTTTAATTTGAAAAGCATAAACTAAAACGAGGTGAACCTAATCCTACCCGATCCGACCATATATTTAACCAAAGTTAATAGTTTAAGATTAGGCTCGTGGTTGACATTTAAAGAGTCTAATGCCAAGTTTTAGTGGGAATTTGTTGTAAAAAGAATCTTGCGCAGTACAAAAAATGGGGCATCGTTTTGTTGTAAAAAGCAAAAAAAAAAAAAAAAAAAAAATTTAATGTGCAAAATCCTAAGTTGAAAATTTATTATAGGGTTATTTCTCAAATAGCCCCCAACTTTGTGACCGGTTTCCTGCCTAGTCCCCTACGTTATCAAAAATACTCAGATGACCCCCTTTTTAGATTCCGTTATAACACCGTTATCTAGTCATCATTTCCCTCTCCTCCATCTCATCACCTCTCTCTCCCACCTCATCTTCTCGCCACCTCATCGTCTTCACCGGCAAATGTCGTCGGCCGGCGACCTTCAAACTTAAAAAAAAAAAATCTTTTTTTTCCTCTCTCTCTAATTTTTTTTTCTTCTCTCTCTCTAGAACAGATCTAGAGAGAGAGAAAGAGAGGAGGTATGTTCAAGGTCTCGGCTAGTCTCCGGCAAATGTCGCCGGCCGGCGACCTTCAAACTTAAAAAAAAAATTCTTTTTTTTCTCTCTCTCTAATTTTTTTTTCTTCTCTCTCTCTAGAACAGATCTAGAGAGAGAGAAAGAGAGGAGGTATGTTCAAGGTCTCGGCTAGACCTTGAACAGATCTGTTCAAGGTCATGTTTTCCTTCGCCGGAGTACTTAGAGAGAGAGAGAGCAGAGAGAAATTTAAAAAAAAAAATTTAGAGAGAGAGAGAGGAGAGAGAAATTATTTATTTAAAAATTTTTGAAGGTCGCCGGTCGAAAATTTTTCCGGTCGGCGACTTTTGCCGGTGAAGATGATGAGGTGGCAGAGAAGAGGTGATGAGATGGAGGAGAGAAGGTGATGACTAGTTAACGGTGTTATAACGGTAACTGAAAAAGGTGGCTATCTTAGTATTTTTGATAAAATAGGGGGCTAGACAGGAAACCGGTCATAAAGTTGGGGGTTATTTGAGAAATAACTCATTATTTTATCCAAATATTCCCCATCATTTCTTCATGCCACTAAGGGTAACCAGTGCCCACCACCTTGCGGTGCACTGGTTGGACACTCCCTCTCAAGCACACGAGATTTTGAGATCGTATTTTGATGGAAGCAGTTTATCAGCAAAATTGATCTTATATCATTTAGACAATAAATAAAATAGATAGATTGACTCTCTGACCCCCCACATGACCTTAAAAGCCTAAATGTCTTTATATGATCTTTAGGTCCCATAATGTCTAAATCGACGGTTACAGTTGTATCAATATCACTAGAATGTAATGACTCTTGAATTCAACTAAAAAATAAAAGGGTAACCATCAAATTGTCATTGCCAAAGGGCCTTTAATTTATTTTTCTTTTCAGATCTTACTCTTTCTTCTCTTTGTCCTAAACAAAACAATTTCTCTCCTCTCTCGGCTCCCTTTCGTCTATCACTCTCTAGAAAATGTTAAATTAGCTCTACATTTTAGAAACAAAACCAACTGTGGCAATTAATGTATAATGTCAACTTAAAAGGAGTAAAATATAGAGTTTTCTTGTCTCCTTCTCAAATAAGTTTTTACCTTTATCAAGCTAGAACCACTATAAATAAGACCATAGACACTTAAAGATTCCAAACCAAGTTCCTAACCACTATTGTTAACTCATTTCAAACCTCTATCATCAAAACACTTATGTCTTCTTCCATGGATATTGAAGCCTCCAATATTGAAAGTGGAGAAGATCATCAAAAAGTAATACCCATCCCAAAACGTGTAGTAAATTGGAAGCTACTCATAGTATGTTGCATATCGTCAGCTATCGGTGTGGTCGGAGGCCCTATGTTACAAAGACTTTACTACACCCATGGTGGTAATAGGAAATGGATGTCAACTTGGCTCCAAACAGTTGGATTTCCATTGTTAGTTGCTCCTCTATCTTATATCTATATCAAGAAAACTTGTGGATCAAATTCAGATACTTCATGGGTTTTTGTTATGGAACCTAAACTTTTCATGTCAAGTTCTTTGATTGGAATCATATTAGGGTTTGATAATTATATGTATACAGCTGGTCTTTCGTTTCTTCCAGTGTCGACATCTTCGTTGTTATTCTCAACACAACTAGCATTTACAGCTCTGTTTGCATTTATAATGGTGAAACAAAAGTTCACATTTTATTCATTTAATTCAGTGGTTTTGATGACACTAGGAGCTGTGGTTTTGGCTTTGAATACTAGTAATGATAGACCACCTGGTGTTACTCAAGGGAAATATCTTTTAGGGTTCTTTCTAACTTTGGGTGGAGCTGCTCTATTAGGGTTTACTATGCCTTTAGTTGAATTTGCTTATGGGAAGAGCACCAAGCCTATTACTTATACTGTGGTTTTGCAGTTTCAGTTTGTTTTGAGTGTTTTTTCTACTCTTGTTTGCACTGTTGGGATGCTCATCAACAAGGATTTTCAGGTCTCTCTCTCTCTCTAGCTAGAATTGAACTTAAATTGGAGTGCCAAAAGTGGTTTTACATCTACTACTACACTAAAATTGGAGTATCTCTTATTTTTTTTTTGAAATAAGATAACAACTTAGATTGGTGTACTATTGAGAAAGTGAGAAAACCTCACATATACTTATCCCCAAATTTTTGGAATTAAAACTTCATAAATGTACATGTACAAAAGTAGTTGGGGTAGTTATTGAAAAAGTTAACTACTTGGTTTATTTTACAAAATAAAAGATCAACTTACCCTCACCCTTATAGTTATCCAGACAACAAAATAAAATTATAGTGCAATCCCTTTAGATTTATTTTACAATAATTTAAGTTGTTACTCTATCAGGATTATAAGTTTTAAAATAACGTGACGATAGAAATTTTTGATTATATATCAACTCTATATAATAATAATAATAATTCTGTCTTCGTCAATTGTTAGCTAACTCAACATTTTAAAAATAACAATTATTTATAGTTATTCATTAAATTAATCACAGAACTAGCTTAGCTAAACCACCTTTATTCATTTGTCTGTTTTATACCAACACTGAGTAAATATTAAAGAAAGAAATTGTATAATGATTATAGGACTGAAGTTAGGTTTTTTTTTGTTTTTGTAACATAGTCTAGTAAGGATCTGAATATGTTCTTATTCTTTAATGCCATCACAATGGAGTAGGGGTGGGAATCGGGCGGGTATGGGCACCCGCCCGATTCCCACATTTAGAGTTTATCTAAGGAGAGTTCATGAAACCAAGAAGCACATGGCCATATAAGTGCTAAGCGAGAAATGTGTGGAGCAAAAGAACAAATTGTATTGTGTGTGTGGTGTAACCGGTTTTATCACAAGGAATAACTGGTTCAAAGCTACAAGCTACCTGGGATTTCGATAAAACTCTGTGCACTTACACTAAGGTATGGTTCAAATCGAAAGATACCATACTTTATGCATAAATACTACTATAAT
The DNA here is from genome assembly GCF_041429995.1 of Eschscholzia californica. NCBI lineage: Eukaryota > Viridiplantae > Streptophyta > Magnoliopsida > Ranunculales > Papaveraceae > Eschscholzia > Eschscholzia californica. Next base: position 45,309,023 of record NW_028238198.1, read on the forward strand.
CATATTTGGCAAAAGTGTTTTATTATAATTGTCCAAGTGGGGGATTGTTGGAATTTTTGGACAATATTAATAAAATTAATACTATACTAATTAAAAGTTAAAAGTAAATAATTGTGACTATTAACAATAATAGTTTGAATTCAAAGTTGAAAGAGATTTGTAAATTATTGTGACTATTTACATTAATAGTTGAATTCAAGTTTAATTACTAATAGTTATCTTTTGGAGAAGATACAACTTTTCATTATAGATGTCTTTTGATTTCTATAAATAAGTGTTTCTCAAATCTGATTTTGTAATCAACACATATCAAAGTGTAGAGAATTTGAGAGAGAAGAAACTATTATATTAGTTTTTGTGCCAACAAATATATTTGCCATAATCTTAATGTTCTTATGCTCCTATCGTGAAATCTTCATTAATTACTTGATGCAGTTTCACAAAGGCTTGTCATATCTTGGGAAGCAATTTGCCTTGAACCTTCAAGTAATCTCGATCGAGAAGGGGCAAATAATGCTTTAAGGAAAGTGTACCTAGTACACGTTTCAAGCCTCTAATCTCCATCCCTCTTCTTTTCATCTTCTTTGTGTATTCGAAGACAATATTTCTAACAATCTTAAAGCATTATTTTCATGGAGATTGAGACTACTATGACAAGATAAATTTAAACTCGAGAGAGAAGTTGGAACTAGAAACAATAGAGGACACTATTCGATGAAGGTTGTGCATGGGCTGCTAGGAATTCCTATATATAGTCAGAGTCGTGGGATGAAGTTATGGCCTTCGACCATGTTCTAGATCACATGGATCACCGAACGTTCCACCATTGCACTTGAGGGAAATGAAAATATGTCCCTGTCCATGAATGACATACTTTCAATATAAAGTCTTTAATATTTTGGTGGTTGACTCCATTGTTGAAGAGAGTGGAAAGGACGGAGTCACAAACATCATGGAAAATTGAGAATTTAGACCTAGAGAGAAGGCAGGATGAATTCGTATTTGGTGGACCATGGAAGTAGTTGTAAACCTTTCTCATTGAATAATGAAATGAAGATTACACAGTTATATAGGAAGAAAGAAAACAGAAAAACAACAACTAACAACTTCCTAACTATTCCTAACTAACTTATAACCGAAACTTAACAACTAACAACTTTCCTAACAACCACATGGGTTATATTCCCCTACTTCTCTTCTTGATCCAGTACAACTCACACACCTCATTTACAATATTATCTATTACCCCCCTTCAAATTGATAGTTGGTGAAGCACAAACTTTCAATTTGGACTTGAGAGAGTGAAATCGAGGACCAGGTAGTGACTTAGTAAGTGTATCAGCAGGTTGATCAATGGTGGATATGTATTGAAGACCAAGTAGCCGAGATGTAACCAATTCCCTTATAAAGTGAAAATCCAAAGCTAAGTGTTTGATTTTAGAGTGAAATACTGGATTAGAGGCTAGAGCAAGAGCTGAAATGTTGTCACAATATAAAGTAGGTTGAGTGGAGAGAGAACAATGTAGTTCTTTTAAGAGGGAGCATACCCATACAACTTCTGCAGCTGAATGTGCTAGAGCACGATACTCAGCCTCTGTGGAAGACCTTGACACTGTGGGCTGCTTCTTAGCAGACCAGCTGATGGGATTTCCAGCAAGAAAAATGATGAAACCACCCATTGATCGACTGTCAGATGGACTTCCAGCCCAATCAGCATCAGCAAAGGCCTTGAGATCAAAGGAAGGTGACTTAGAAATTCGAATTCCATGATCAATGGTTCCTTTAAGATATCTTAAAATTCTCTTAGCTGCATTAAGATGAACTTCAGTGGGTTTGTGCATAAATTGGCACACTTGGCTCACAGCAAAATTAATATCAGGTCTGGTCCAAGTAAGGTATTGAAGAGCACCTACAATGCTCCTATAAATTGTTGGATCAGAGAGAGGTGCACCTTCCTCTGGAAGAAGTTTGACCTTAGCAGCAAGAGGAGTAGAGCAAGGTTTGGCCCCTGACATGTTGGTTTTGTCTAAGAGATCTAATATGTATTTAGACTGTGAGAGATATAAACCATGAGAGTCTCTAATAGCTTCAAGACCCAAGAAGTAGTGTAAAGGACCAAGATCCTTCATGGAGAACTTACTGCTTAGAGCAGAAATGAGATGGTGACATAAGGTGGAGGAAGTACCAGTGACCAAAATATCATCAACATAGACAAGCATATAAGCCAATTGGTTACCATTTTGATAGATGAAAAGAGAAGAATCAGCAGCAGATTTTTGAAAACCTAGACTAAGTAAGGAATCCACCAATTCCTCATACCAAGCTCTTGGAGCTTGTTTCAACCCATAAAGGGATTTGTGAAGTTTACACACAAAGTCTGGTCGAGATGGATCTTGAAAACCAGTAGGTTGGGTCATGTAGACTGTTTCTTTCAAATTGCCATGAAGAAAGGCATTACTTACATCTAATTGCCTCATATCCCAGTTATTTTGGACAGCTAATGTCAATAGAACTCTAATTGTTGTTGGTTTTGCCACTGGACTGAATGTGTCTTGAAAATCAATACCTTCCTGTTGGTGAAACCCCTTAGCAACCAATCTGGCCTTATATCTTTCAATCGAACCATCTGAATTTTGTTTAATCTTGTAGACCCATTTACATCCTACCACATTTTGATTGGGTTGAGGAGGGACTAAAGACCAAGTACCAGCTCTTTGAAGAGCTGAGAATTCCTCACTCATTGCCAATCTCCATTTAGGGTCTTTATTAGCCTGAGAGAAACAAGTTGGAGTGGAAGGGAGAGTTTGTGCAAGAAGTAAAGGAGAAATGGGATGTCTAGTTGTAAGAAGCATGGATTTTGGTTTAGAAATCCCAGATTTTGATCTAGTTTGCATAGGATGTTGATTAAGGGTTGGAGCAGGCTCAGTTGATAGTGGAACAGGTGCAGGAGATGAGGTAGGTGGTGTTGATAATGGAGAGATAGGTGCAGGAGATGGATTGGGAGTCTCAATTGTGGGAGATATTGGGTTATGAATTGGGGAAGTGGGTTCAGGTACTTGGGGTTGTACAGAAGCTGGTGTTGGTGTTTGTAAAATAGAAGAAGAAGGTACAAGAGATGGGTATAGAGAAGAATGAGAAGGTAATGGTTTAGGAGGAGAAATAGATGAGCAGGGAAAGTATTGTTCATTGAAAACAACATGTCTTGAAACATACACTCGACCAGTTGAGATGTCAAGACATTTATAGCCTTTGTGATCTTGAGTATACCCTATAAACACACATTCCTTGCTTCTAGGAGAGAGCTTATTATTAGAGTATGGTTTAAGCCAGGGAAAACATGAACAACCAAACACTTTGAGAAATTTATAGTCAGGAGAAAGATGAAATAACCTTTGAAAAGGTGTATCAAAATTCAAAGATCGAGTTGGAAGTCTGTTGATTAGGTAATTAGCTGTAAAAAGAGATTCTAACCAGTAGTTATGAGGTAAATGAGATTGAATGAGCAGGGTTCGAGCTACATCAAGTAGATGCTTATGCTTTGATTCAGCAATTCCATTTTGCTCAGGTGTATGTGGGCATGACATTTGGTGTATGATCCCAGAGGAATGAAGTAATTCCTTGAAAGAAGAATGTAAAAACTCACCACCTCCATCAGATCTAAGAGTTTTGATAGAGCAAGATAATTGATTTTCTATAGTTATTTTGAACTTAGCAAATGCATTTCTAAAATCAGACTTATATTGTAAAGGTAATAACCAACAATACTTTGTGTAATCATCTATGATATTAGCATAGTATTTAAAGCCACTAACAGATGGTACAGGTGCTGGACCCCAAAGGTCAACATGAAGTAATTCAAGTGGTTTAGAGGAACTAGAAACAGAAATAGTAAAGGGAAGCTTCTTGCTTCGACCTGTCTGGCAATCATTACAAAAGATAGGCTTCATAGAAGCATTATTTGGGAGGATGAAGGGCTTGAGTCTTTGAAGAGATTGGAAAGATGGATGTCCAAGTCTCTTGTGCCACAGATGATCTTGTGAGCACTGAGTTGAAAGGGCTTGAGCTGAGCTTGAGTTGTTTGAAGAAAGTGAAATTGGATAGAGACCACCCTCAGTTGGCCCTTGGAAAAGAGTCTTGGTCGAGTTGAGGTCCTTCACATAATACCCAAATGGATCAAATGTCAATGAGCAATTATTATCAGTTGTAAACTTATGAACTGATAAGAGATTGTGAGAGGCATCTGGTACTCTAAGTACATTGAGAAGATTAAACTTTCTATTATGTTTAATGAATGAAGTATATCCTGTGTGAGTAATATCCATACCTTGGCCATTAGCAGTGGTGATTCTCTCTCTACCATTAAAATCAGAGGAAGAAGTTAATTGAGATAGATCAGGAGTTATATGATTAGTTGCTCCTGAGTCAGCAAACCATGGATTGTGACCAAATACATTAGCTGAGGCAAGCATAGCAGCAATGTTAGATGGTGGAGTCCTTCCTTGATAAGAGAAATTGATTCTATGATAACACTCCAAGGCTGTGTGTCCAACTTTGTGACAGATTTGGCACACAGGTCGGCTATTGTTGGAAGAACTAGAAATTTGATGATTAGTTCGATTGAAATTGCCTCTTTGACTTGAGTTGCCTCCTCTTCCTCTAAAGGAGTTGTAACCTCCTCCTGAACTTTGATTATTCACTTGATTTCGATTAAAGAAATTCTGATTTGTAGAGTTTCCTTGATAAGAATTAGCAGACTTGTTCTTAATTTGAGAATTAGAAGCCATTAGAACACTATGATCAGAAGACACAGTCATCTTCTTCATCTTATCACTTAGAGTGATTTCCTCACTTAACAGTAGATTGTGTAATTCATTAATTGTAACAGAAGGATGTCTAATTCGTATGGAAGTAGAAAAGGCATCAAATTCAGAAGGTAATCCACTTAAAATACTCACAATTACTTCCTTAGAGGAAGCAGGACTTCCAGCAGCAGCAAGACTATCACAAATTCTTTTGATCTTTGCAAGGAATTCTGGAATGGTATCATTATCTTTCTTGCAATCTCTTAGTTGTCTTTCAAGTTGAAGAACATGAGCTGTTGAAGACGCACCAAATGATTCTTCAAGGCTATGCCAAAGTTCAGCAGATGTAGTTGTACCAACTACATAAGGAACCACTGATTCTGAGAGAGTCGAATTGATCCAGATCAGAAGAGTTTGATCCTCATCGATCCAGTCAATATACTCTTGATTGATGATATCTGCATCAAGAAATTTGTCAGGACAAGGTCTGGTTCCATCGATTAAACCTAGCACCTTGTATTTCTTTAGAATTGGGAGAAACATTGACTTCCAGGCTAGATAATTATCTGGTTGAAGTTTGATTGGGATCGCATTTCCCATGGAGTTGATAGAGAGAGAAGTTATTTTACTTGATTCCATTGAATTCAGAAAAGAAAGTTGCAGATTTGAAGAAGACGAAGAAATTCTAGTGAGAGAAAGCTTTGATTAGAAAGAAAGTTGCAGATTTGAAGAAGATGAAGAGGATGAAGATGAAGATGAAGAAATTCTAGTGAGAGAAAGCTTTGATTAGAATATGATGATTCGTAAAAACTTGAGGATCATAGCTCTGATACCATAGTTGTAAACCTTTCTCATTGAATAATGAAATGAAGATTACACAGTTATATAGGAAGAAAGAAAACAGAAAAACAACAACTAACAACTTCCTAACTATTCCTAACTAACTTATAACCGAAACTTAACAACTAACAACTTTCCTAACAACCACATGGGTTATATTCCCCTACTTCTCTTCTTGATCCAGTACAACTCACACACCTCATTTACAATATTATCTATTAGGAAGATCACCTGAGATATTGCTTTGGCCATGTGCATTTTGATCCCTTTTGAAATGGGTACTGCACAAAAACAAGAAACTTCTTCCTCCACCCTATTAATTAAATTGGACTAAACTTCTGAGATGTTTCAAAAGAAAATAGCAACACACATCAACCGGCAAAGGCTACTCGGATTGCATAAGTTAAATAGAACTGCTGGGAACACCATAATTCATAATAAAGGAGTTAGAATGTAAACCTATGAAGGCGTATTTTCTAATGAAGATAGTCATAGAATTATTAAAACACAAGAAGAAGAAGAGGAGAAATATAAATTGCTATAAACCAGATAAGTTCTTTCTTTCTGTCTTATTTTGAATCGTTTAATTAGTTAAGTAATAATTCTGATTTTGCGATACATAGTGACAGTTCAGAATCATATATACTTGCTTTGTGTCTTGTGTGATTCTTCTAATTTGTTCATACGAAAAGACGATCAATGTGATAGAGTTGCAAGTTTAGTATTTCACCATTGTTCAAAATCCATTTTATGAATGACTACGGATAAACAATGAACATGGAGAGGATAGTTCTGGTGTTTCTCCAAACCAGTACTATTAATGTAAGTACGTTTGATAAGGGTCACTTCCCTCTGATGGTTACAAATAACTTTGCATGAAATCATTCAATTTAAAAAGTATGTCTCTTATTCTGTACTTTGTTTTGTGTGTTAGAGATCATATCCATGAAAGTTCAAAGGCTGTTTACAAACTAATTGTACAGTATATCCATATGACTCAAGATGTTGGAAGATCCTCAACACACTTGGTATTAATCATATGTTAGGCATATTAAATCTGTTGATTGATCATAAAATTTTCTTTGTTGGTTAATGTTGCTTACTGACCAGAGAACTTAGTCACAATTATTGTGGGTATATATTGTTGGCAATTTGAACCATTGCCTTGGTTCAACCATTGCCTTGGTTGAATTAAAATTAAAAGAGACACATCCCTAGGATCATGTCTCTCCATATAGATGTCTCTCCATATAGTCACAATCATCTCTATATATACATAATCCAGATTTCATTTTAGATATAGAAAAAATAAATTAGTTTCATTAAGAGTTTGCATTAGAAGTCTAAGAAGTTAAGAGAGTTCTCTGCATATTTGGTTCGAAGTTTCTTGAAGAACGAAGTGCTGCGCTTCAAGAAGGTAAGATTGTTTTATCCTGGGAGACGATTCGTATATACAACCCGGCTTAGCACCATTGCGGGACGAATAACGTCTTAAGGAGAGAGTATCCAATACTCGACTCGGTCATAAAACTTTTACTTATTATTTTACTTATTTGCTTCTATAATTTGTCGAGCGGAATCATTATCGAATTGTGTATTCGAGAAGGACAATTAAAACTAATTAGTCCAACAATCTTAAGACGTTATTCCTTAATGGAAATACCATTCGACAAATTGGACAAGTTAGTTCTATAACACTATAATGGTGGACGACATAATTTAGTGTTACTGTTATATTGACAAAGTAATCTAAGGCATAAAAGAAAGTTAGATACTGACATTTATCTATGTGGTGTTATTTCTAAATTAAAGTTTACATATAATTTATTAGTTACTGTCCTCACTAAATCGTAGACCCCTAGTTGCTATTAGACAATTTGTATTGATGCATGTTGCATGGGATAGGCACTGTTAAGACTTATTAAGTTTAATCTTCCTTTTGGTTGCCTGTACCAACTCATCTAGTTTTAATTGGTTCATAGACTCTCTTTCTTAGTTAGTATTAAATTCAAATAATATAATACTACAAAAACCAAATAAAACCCTCGGTGTGGGTCTCTGTTAGAAACAGAGCAAGTCTATTTGACTCTTTCTCTTTAAATATTTGCATGAGAATTATACCTATACACTCTCTGCCTGTCTTCTTTGATTCTTTGGCAAAAAATATTGTGGATCCCTGTTCTATTTAATTAAGTGATAATCTGTCGAAATAGCATACCTTGGTGATTTTGTAATCATCTAAATATTGACTTTGGTATTCTTATCACATCTCAGTTTCGGTTAATGTTTGTAAGTGCTTTATTCACTCTATAATTTTAAATTTAAATCGATTACTTATTGTTTATTGTCAAGACGGTATACAATCAAGAAAAGTATACAATTTACTACCATATTCTTATTGGTCTGTGAATTGTGTATTCAACAGACAATGACAAGTAATACCGGAAACAATGTTCATGTCCCTCCAACTCATGTTGCTCACGGAGAAAAACCTGAGAAGTTTACTGGCGCTGATTTTAAGAGATGGCAACAAAAGATGTTGTTCTATTTGACCACTCTTAACCTTGCTAGGTTGTTATACGAAGAAGCACCCACTCTCAAGGAAGATGGGTCGGATTTTGAGAATGTGGCTGCAGTAGATGCTTGGAAACATTCTGATTTCCTTTGCAAAAATTACATTCTCAATGGTCTCGATAATTCCTTATACAACGTTTATAGTCCGATTAAAACGGCAAAAGAATTATGGGAATCATTAGAGAATAAGTATAAGTCTGAAACTGCCGGAGTGAAAAAATTCATCATAGGAAGGTTTTTGGATTTCAAGATGACAGACCTTAAAACTGTCATTAGCCAAGTTCAAGAATTCCAATTAATTTTACAAGAATTAAAGGCAGAAAAATTGGTGATTAGTGAATCATTTCAAGTGGGAGCAATCATTGAAAAATTGCCACCATCTTGGAAAGATTTTAAAAATTACCTTAAGCATAAACGCAAGGAAATGGACTTGGAGGACTTGATTTTAAAATTGAGAGTTGAAGAAGATAGTCGTCTTGCCGAGAAAAAGAATGAGAAGCCTTCTGAAATCTCAAAAGTGAATGTGGTTGAAGGGGGGCTGAAAAAGAAAAGGAAATATTCCGGTAAAGAAAAATATCATGGGAACTCTAAGAAGTTCAAAGGTACATGTTACAATTGCAATAAGAAAGGACATCTTGCCAAAGATTGTCGCTCCAAAACTTGGAAGAAAACTTTCAAGAAAAGAAAGAGGGAAGACAAAGTGATAGATAACTTGTCTGATGGTGTCAAAGAGATTAATTTATGTGCCGTTATTTCTGAAGTCAACTTGGTAAACAATCCAAGAGAATGGTGGGTAGACACTGGTGCTACTCGTCATATTTGTTCAGAGAAAGGAGTATTCTCATCTTATAAAAAGGTAGAAAACGCTGAACCTTTATTTATGGGAAATTCGGCAACATCCAAAGTTGAAGGCACCGGGACAATCATACTTAAATTCACATCTGGAAAGGAAGTAACTCTGAAAAATGTGCTTCATGTACCCGACATCCGAAAGAATTTAGTTTCTGGTTCTTTATTAAGTAAGAATGGTTTTAAACTTGTATTTGAATCTGATAATTTTATTCTTACTAAGAATGGGATGTACGTGGGAAAGGGGTATTTAAGTGAAGGTCTGTTCAAGATGAATGTAATGACCATTATTCCTAAGATTAATAAAATTAATGATTCTGCTTATATTGTTGATTCGTGTATGAAGTGGCATGAGAGGTTAGGACATGTTAGTAATGATTCTTTAAGAAGATTAATTAACATGGACCTTATACCTAAATTTGATTTAAATACCAATCATAAATGTGAAGTTTGTGTCGAATCAAAAATGACTAAGTCGTCTTTCCATTCAGTTGAAAGAGACACAGAACCGTTAGAACTAATACATAGTGATATATGTGACTTAAAAACGGTTCAGACAAGAGGTGGGAAAAAATACTTCATCACATTTATAGATGATAGTACCAGATATTGTCATGTTTACTTATTAAGAAGTAAAGATGAAGCCGTAGAAAAATTTAAAATATATAAGAGTGAAGTTGAGAATCAACTCGATAAAAAGATCAAAACTTTACGAAGTGATAGAGGTGGTGAATATGAATCGCCATTTGCTGATATTTGTGCTGAAAGTGGTATTATCCATCAAACAACGGCTCCTTATTCGCCTCAGCAAAATGGAGTCGCTGAAAGAAAAAATCGAACTTTAAAAGAAATGATGAACGCATTACTTATAAGTTCAGGATTACCCCAAAATTTGTGGGGGGAAGCTTTGCTTTCAGCAAACTATATTTTGAACAAATTGCCTCATAAGAAAAAGGATAAAACTCCTTATGAGTTATGGAAAGGAAAAAAGCCTTCTTATAAATACCTCAAAGTGTGGGGGTGTTTAGCAAAAGTGGCGATTCCTACACCAAAGAAGGTCAAAATTGGACCAAAAACTATCGATTGTATTTTCATAGGATATGCACATAATAGTAGTGCATACAGATTTCTCATACATAAATCTGAAATTCAAGACTTACATGTTAATACGGTAATCGAATCAAGAAATGCTACATTTTTTGAGGACATATTTCCATATAAATTAGACGATGAGAAAAGTTCTCAAAAGAGGAAATTTGAGAATATTAGTAACAATGAAAATACAAACCAAAATGATAAAGAGAATGTGGTTCAAGAATCACAAGCAGGAGAAAATAAAGAGGAACTCCGAAGAGGCAAGAGACAAAAAATTGTCAAAACATACGGTCCTGATTTCCTCACATATTTGTTAGAACAAGAACCGCAAACATACAAAGAAGCAATGTCTTCTCCTGAATCTCAATTTTGGAAAGAGGCCGTAAATAACGAAATTGAGTCTATCCTTCAGAACCATACATGGGAGTTAGTAGATCTTCCACCAGGATGTAAACCGTTGGGTTATAAATGGATTTTTAAGAGGAAATTAAAAACGGATGGTTCTATAGACAAGTACAAAGCCAGACTTGTCGCAAAAGGATTTAAACAAAAAGAAGGATTAGACTATTTTGATACGTATTCTCCAGTTACGAGAATAACATCAATTCGGGTATTAATTGCTATAGCATCTCTATATAATTTAGAAATACATCAAATGGATGTTAAAACTGCTTTCTTGAATGGTGAATTAGACGAAGAGATCTATATGGAACAACCGGAAGGGTTTATAGTACCCGGTCAAGAAAAGAAAGTTTGTAAATTAGTGAGGTCACTATATGGGCTGAAACAAGCACCAAAACAGTGGCATGAAAAATTCGACAAAGCCATGTTGTCAAATGGTTTTAGTATTAACGAGTGTGATAAATGTGTCTACACCAAATCTACTACCAACGGAGTTATAATTCTATGCTTGTATGTAGACGATATGTTAATAATGGGTAGCAATTTAGATATGATCAAATCTACGAAGGAAATGCTATCAAAAGTATTTGATATGAAAGATTTAGGTCAAGCAGACTTAATTCTTGGAATCAAGATATGTCGAACTTCTAATGGAATAGTTTTATCTCAATCACATTATATTGAGAAAATTTTAGAGAAATTCAACAAAAATGATAATCAAGTTGTAAAAACTCCAGTAGACCTTAGTCTACATCTAACTAAGAATACGGGTCATAGTACTAACCAATTAGAATATTCTCGGATAATTGGTAGTTTGATGTATCTAATGAACTGTACACGACCTGATATTGCATACTCAGTAAGTAAATTGAGTAGGTTTACGAGCAATCCAAATACAAGTCATTGGAGTGCTCTAATAAGAGTTCTTAGATATTTAAGATATACTAAGGAGCATGGGTTACATTTTACCAAATACCCTGCAGTTCTTGAAGGGTATACTGATGCAAATTGGATTTCAGATACAAACGATTCTAAATCCACAAGCGGTTATGTTTTTACTATAGGTGGTGCATCAGTTTCATGGAAGTCCTCAAAACAAACTTGCATAGCAAGATCAACCATGGAGTCAGAGTTTATTGCTTTAGACAAAGCTGGAGAAGAAGCTGAATGGCTTCGTAATTTTCTAGAGGATATTCCAATTTGGCCAAAACCGGTGTCTGCTATTAAAATACATTGCGATAGTAAATCAGCAATTGGCAAGGCACATAATAAAATGTATAACGGAAAATCTCGACACATACGTCGAAGACATAATACCGTTAAACATTTGCTCTCAAGTGGAATTATAACAATTGATTATGTAAAATCAAAGGATAACCTAGCGGATCCGTTTACAAAGGGGTTATCGAAAGAGCAAATGTACAAACTATCAAGGGGAATGGGCTTAAAGCCTAAAGTAAATGAGTAGATCGCAATAGAAACCCAACCTAGTTGACTGGAGATCCCAAGATCTAGGTTCAAAAGGGACAACATAAATGTGAAATACTCGCCAGTAACACTGAAAGAGTCATTCTCTTACCCATTCCTAAGTATCAGTGTTGCCTGTCAGGTGATAGGATAAGCGATGCTTTTAATGATGCCTATATTCTTGTGTAAACGAGTGGGGTACGTCAGGGTACTCTTCATAGGACATCACCTATGTAAGTGTAGAACTGATGCCGGTTCTATGAGAATGTCTTAAGGCGGAATTCTCTAAAGCACTCATGAATCCAGGAGTTGTCCAGGGCCGAAAAGGACACAACCAAAGAATCAAATATGTACGGAAGAAGTTGTGTGTTGGCTATTGTATCGACTTACTGCGAAAATTGAATAGTTCAAGACATCATGTTCACTAATCAATTAGTAAGTCCGGTAGTCATACACTAAGGAAGGTTCAAAGCCAAAAGCCACCTCTCCTGATGCAACAACTTCCATATGAACTCTCTTAGTCTGTATGCATTGTCAGTTTGCATAGTCTTCATATAGAATAAATTTTAATTCATGTGGGGGATTGTTGGCAATTTGAACCATTGCCTTGGTTCAACCATTGCCTTGGTTGAATTAAAATTAAAAGAGACACATCCCTAGGATCATGTCTCTCCATATAGATGTCTCTCCATATAGTCACAATCATCTCTATATATACATAATCCAGATTTCATTTTAGATATAGAAAAAATAAATTAGTTTCATTAAGAGTTTGCATTAGAAGTCTAAGAAGTTAAGAGAGTTCTCTGCATATTTGGTTCGAAGTTTCTTGAAGAACGAAGTGCTGCGCTTCAAGAAGGTAAGACTGTTTTATCCTGGGAGACGATTCGTATATACAACCCGGCTTAGCACCATTGCGGGACGAATAACGTCTTAAGGAGAGAGTATCCAATACTCGACTCGGTCATAAAACTTTTACTTATTATTTTACTTATTTGCTTCTATAATTTGTCGAGCGGAATCATTATCGAATTGTGTATTCGAGAAGGACAATTAAAACTAATTAGTCCAACATATATACTGTACAATCTGAAGTTAATACATATTCCGAGAGAGATTTTGGTCATGGGGGATGGCATTGAGGACATGAACATTATACTAAATTGATCATAAATTTGTTTGTTGTGTATTGTTCAAGTTAGATACAAAATATAATGTGTGATTTTGTGGTTAACTGGAGCAATGATGACCGTCACTGGATATAGTGTTATTTTTTCTTAAGTTATTGCTATGTATAAGTTAGTTTGATGCCTTTTTGATTTCTTATGATCAAAAAGAAAAGCTTTAACCTAGATGCTGAAGTTCTGCTATACTAAAGAAAAACAAAAGGAAAAAAGAATTTCCCATACCAAACAGAGAATGGATATTTATCTTCTCAAGAAAAGGTCACACCTACAGCACTTGATTATGCAACCAAAAGAAGATTTGGACGTCTTTGTTTTGTGAACAACAAGGACAGCATAAAATGATGTTATGCTCGTACATATTCAAAATAGTGGGGGTTAATATAATTATTATGAGATTTTATGAAATTATGTTTCTCATAATATAAAGAGAAATATTATCGAAGTTGTAACAAAATCTTGGTGTTAGAGTGGCCAATCTGATTTCAAGATTGAAGATTTTACAAGTTTAATATTTTATGGTTTCTAAAACATTACATGAGAATGAAAGAGAGATACAATCAATAGTTGGATATTTAAAATTGTGGGGGTATCCAATGTGATTGTTCATCTAAACGTGATTGTGCATATAGTGCAAAAATAATGAGAGGATTAGACATGGTCCGTAATATTAAATGTGAAATACATAATTCATGATGGAATTATAATTTATTATATTTGAGACCATTTAGTAAAACAATTTACTAAACCTCTGACGAGAGGTAAGTTAAATTTAACATCTAGAGAGGTGGGGTTGAAACTCTTTACATAAAAGTCACCATTGACGGCAACCCAATCTAACACTAGGAAATGACTAGTCTTAGATTCAATGGGTAACAACAAGTCAATGATAAGTGACTTATTTCAACACTTAAAAATATTATTACCTAACCCTATCTAGGATGATAAGTGTTGGTTGCTACGGACTGAGGTTGAGTTTAAAACTCTTAATGAAGTTCAGTCAAAGACAAGTATCTCTAAAGTAGCAAAGATACTGGAAGAACTTCAACTATGTGAACTTAGAGGTGCTGCCGCCTCTCATTAGATTTAGAGTTTATCTAAGGAGAGTTCATGAAACCAAGAAGCACATGGCCATATAAGTGCTAAGCGAGAAATGTGTGGAGCAAAAGAACAAATTGTATTGTGTGTGTGGTGTAACCGGTTTTATCACAAGGAATAACTGGTTCAAAGCTACAAGCTACCTGGGATTTCGATAAAACTCTGTGCACTTACACTAAGGTATGGTTCAAATCGAAAGATACCATACTTTATGCATAAATACTACTATAATCATATTTGGCAAAAGTGTTTTATTATAATTGTCCAAGTGGGGGATTGTTGGAATTTTTGGACAATATTAATAAAATTAATACTATACTAATTAAAAGTTAAAAGTAAATAATTGTGACTATTAACAATAATAGTTTGAATTCAAAGTTGAAAGAGATTTGTAAATTATTGTGACTATTTACATTAATAGTTGAATTCAAGTTTAATTACTAATAGTTATCTTTTGGAGAAGATACAACTTTTCATTATAGATGTCTTTTGATTTCTATAAATAAGTGTTTCTCAAATCTGATTTTGTAATCAACACATATCAAAGTGTAGAGAATTTGAGAGAGAAGAAACTATTATATTAGTTTTTGTGCCAACAAATATATTTGCCATAATCTTAATGTTCTTATGCTCCTATCGTGAAATCTTCATTAATTACTTGATGCAGTTTCACAAAGGCTTGTCATATCTTGGGAAGCAATTTGCCTTGAACCTTCAAGTAATCTCGATCGAGAAGGGGCAAATAATGCTTTAAGGAAAGTGTACCTAGTACACGTTTCAAGCCTCTAATCTCCATCCCTCTTCTTTTCATCTTCTTTGTGTATTCGAAGACAATATTTCTAACAGGTATCGTTGGAGGCCCTGTGTTACAAAGACTTTACTACACCCATGGTGGTAATAGGAAATGGATGTCAACTTGGCTCCAAACAGTTGGATTTCCATTGTTAGTTGTGTTGGGTTTTCTTCTTGGTGGGGAAACCTAGTTGGGTTTGGATTAGGAAACCAAACCCGGGCCCGAGTCGAGTTTCTTTGGGTCGGGTTACTTATGACGGTGGAATTAGTATTAAGGGGGAGTCTATAAATACTACCTTAACCTAATTTAGATGTGTGTATGAAGCACCAAAGGGGAGAACACAATTAGAAACGCACAAAAGAAGAAGGGAGAAAGAGGTTTGTCGAGAAGAGCGGTGGCCGAGTATTTTCAGCACGCACAGTCTTTGTTGTTCGGAAAATCCGACGGTAAGATCTTCTCCGATTGAGCTGAAATTTGGCAGAACTGTTCTTGACATATTCATCTAGTATTTGTACGGAGGGATCGTTGATTGATCGCCGGAATCCTAGTCAATTTAGGGTCGTTTTGGACTGCAGATTTCTGGGCTGTTTTGTTCTTTCTTGTGAGGGTTTTTCCGTGTTTCTTCGTGTTTGAGATTGATTTCTTTTGGGGAGTCTGAGTCTCGGTTGGACGTAGTCTGTAACTACTTTACTATCATAGTTGATTTGGTTGGGCTACGAGTCCCGTGGTTTTTACTCCTCACGTTGAGGAGGTTTTCCACGTTAAAAATCGTTGTCTTATTTACTTTCAGTTCTTTGTTTATTGCTCTCACATATTCTTCTGTATTATCCTCGTAACTAGCACAAAGGGAAAAACTCTTATCTTTCCGCTGCGCCTAAGTGCCCGTTTTTCCCAACAAGTGGTATCAGAGCTCCAGGTTATAGAGTTCTTTGGATGGTGATAACTTTGGTTATTGGTTTGTTTGTGTTAGTGATAGAAAATATGGGTAGAATGATAAGTTTGAATGGTGCTAATTATCATCTATGTAAGAGTAAGATGGAAGACTTGCTCTTTGTGAAGGAATTTCACGCTCCGGTGTTTCATGAGAAGAAACCTGATGAGAAGACTGAAGATCAACGAGCGACTGAAGATCAGTGGGCATTGCTACATCGCCAAGCGTGTGTTGATGAGGCAATGGATAGATGACAATGTGTTGCATCATATTGAGAATGAGACTGATGCTCGTTCGTTGTGGTTGAAGCTGGAGCAGTTATTTACTTGGAAGACAGGAAACAATAAGATGTATACGATCATCCTAAAAATGAGACTAATGCTCGTTCGTTGTGGTCCAAGGGTATATGCACCAAAGCCTGGTCATATATATGTCTCTCGAAAAAATTAGGAGGATTGGGAATACACCATCCTAATCTTGACAACACTGTTCTCCTCTGTAAGCTCGCTTGGCGGCTCAAATCAGAACCTAATGCGATATGGGTCCAATTACTTAAAACTAAATACTATCCGACTGCTGATCTGTCGGGGCCCGCTAAGGCTCATCACTCATGGAACTGGAAAGTCTTAAATAAGCATTATGATCAAATTGACAACCTCATTACTTGGGAAGTACACACAGGAGAAAACATTAATATTTGGAAAGATCAATGGATTCCAGGCTTCAATCATCTGGTCCCAAACTCCACGAATTCTAATCTGGAAAAAGTCTTGCAACTCATCAACAATGGTAGTTGGAATGATGAGATTCTCCGAACGATCTTTGATGAAAATATGCACAATATCATTAAAACTATTCCTCTTTATAATGAAGGTAACGATCAATGCAAATGGGCTCTAACGGAATCAGGAAACTTCTCAGTTAAATCGATGTACCAGCACTTAAGCACAAACAACTATATTCACAACCCTCAACATGTTAATTGGAACTTTATTTGGTCTCTTCCTACGATACCTCGTATTAGGCTTTTTATCTGGAAAATTTGCACTAAAGCCCTCCCAGTTAGAGAGAGAATAGGTAAATATATAGGAAACATTATTGCTTGTGCGAACTGCACGAAAATTGAAACTATAGAACATGCTCTGTTACACTGTCCCTTTGCGGAGAATGTCTGGTTCTATTTCAATATCATTTTGAAAAACATAACATCTATTACAGATTGGATATTATCGTGGCAGGACCAAAATCAGCATAATTATACCTCTAATGATATTGATTTTGCTACTATATTATGGAAAATCAAGTGCGACCATTGTTTTCAATATACAATAAATAGCACTCGTACAGTCATTAATATGATCTTGGCATTTCCTAAATCAGGTAAAATTCCATGGAACTCGAATCTAAATGGTATGGAAAAATGGCAAAAACCGAAATACCCTTACATAAAAATAAATGTTGATGCACCGTTCTTGAAAATAGACAATATAATTGGTACAAGTTTAATTGTACACAATGAGCATGGTGTATTCATAGCAGCTAAAGCAGAGACATCCAGAGCTAGAAACAGTGAAGAAAGTGAAGCAATAGCAATACTCCATGGTATTAGGTGGGCTGAGGAAAACCAGCACAGATCAATCATCATAGAAAGCGACAATACAAATCTGATCCAGCATCTGAAAAACCCAAAACATAAAATCCAATGGCAACCGAAGTTCACATACAAAAAATCAGAGAAACAAAGAAGAGACTAGAGAGTGTTAAATATAGCCACGTCAAAAGAACGCTCAATGTGCAAGCAGACAAACTGGCAAAATGGGCGAGAAAGAAGAATAGATCTAAGGAATGACAAAATGTACCTTGTTTTTTAATTCTAATGTATTGTAATAGTACTTTTCTTGCTTAATAAATTTATCAGTTCAACAACAACAAAAAAAGACAAAAAGAACAACTTACTTTCCCCTTTATAGTTATCCAGAAAACAAACTAAAATTATAGTGCAATCCCTTTAGATTTATTCTAAGTTATTACTCTCTATCTGGATTATAAGTTTTAAAATAACCCGATAAAAAGTTTTGATTATAGATCAACTCTATATAATAATAATAATAATAATAACAATAATAATAATAATAATAATAATAATAATTATCCTTTTCAATTGGTAGGCTGTTAGCCAACTCAACATTTTAACAAAACAATTATTTTATCTAAGTCAACATTTAAAAAATAACTGTTATTTATAGTTATTGGTCAAATTAATCACAGAACTTGCTTAGCTAAAACACCTTTATTCATTTGTCTGTTTTATACCAACACTGAATAAATATTACAGAAAGAAATTGTATAATGATCATACGACCAAAGTTAGGTTTTATTTCTAACATAGTCATTGAGAATCGGAATACGTTGTTATTCTTCAACATGCAATCACAATATGTAATAATGTTTCAGAGTTTTAACTCCAATTCCAGACCATTTTTCGGGCAGTCTTATTTAACTCTACAAGGTATCAGATAACCCCTTAGGTTTCGTTTGGCAACAGTAAAATAAGTAACTTTTTTGCTTATTTAAGTAGAAAAGTAAAAAAGTTAGTGTGGTAACGTGAAAACTTCTGACTTCACTTAAGCTAAAATTTGACTTTCTTTTGAAGTTAAAATTTTTAGCTTTTGACTTGAAAGTAAAGTAACTTATGTACAACACATACATAAATTTTACTTGACGAAATTTTTTTCTTCGTCTACCTCCGCCACCTCAACTAAACTTCTACCATTCCATTGTACCTCCACCACCACCTCAACATCAATTGCACCTCCCCCACCACCATACCTCAACCACCACTACCACTACCACACCTTAACCACCACCTTCGCACCTCCACCTCCACCACTACCACCATACCTCCATCACTAACACCACTAC
This sequence comes from Eschscholzia californica, assembly GCF_041429995.1. Taxonomy (NCBI): domain Eukaryota; kingdom Viridiplantae; phylum Streptophyta; class Magnoliopsida; order Ranunculales; family Papaveraceae; genus Eschscholzia; species Eschscholzia californica. The sequence goes on from NW_028238198.1 coordinate 45,327,980, forward strand.
CACACACCTCAACTACAATCACCTTTGTACCTCCACCATCACCGTACCTTCACCTCCACCACCATCGTACCTTCAGCACCACCACCGTACCTTCACCACCACCACCCACATATTTTATCCACCAACACCACCACTATACCACCACCACCACCGCCAAATCTTCATCATTACCACTTACATATCTTATCCACCACCATACCTATATCACTACCAGTCACATACCTTATCACCACCACCACCATACGTCCACCACACAACCACCATATTTCAACCACCACACCACCACCACCATACTTCTACCACCATTGTACTTCCACCACCATCACCATCATCATATCTCCACAACTACCATCACCATAGCTCTACCACCACCACCGCCATTGCCACCATCATTCCTCTACACCACCATCATTCCTCTACACCACCATCATACCTCAACCGCCACCAAACCCCATAACCATACCTTAAAGGCACCGCCATCACCACTACCACTAATATCACCACCACTTCGTATACAAGAGTAACCGTGGAAATCATATATAAATTCATTAAAATCAAGTATCTCTATGAGTAAAAGAAAAATAAAATAATCAAAAGTAAACTGGATTACCAAACTAACTTTTTGACTTTTTACTTATAAGAAACATTTTTGCCTAATATACTTTTGCAATTCTTTTACTTTTTTAAAGCCAAAAAACTTCTACTACAAGCAAAAGTACTTATACTTTTGGTTGCCAAACGACACCTTAATATAATTGTCCAATTTTTGTTTCAAAACTTGATTAAATATATGATCCAAAATATATATTGAACAATTTATTCTCTAGGATCACTCTATTAATAAAGAATTTTCTACAACTTTTTATACAAATTATTCCAAGGGAAGCAAAAACATTTGGGCTTGGACCAGGCAAATACAATTTGTTGATAGCATCACTTGTTGTGGTTTGGCAACTGTTCTCTCTAGGGTTTCTAGGAATCATCTATTGTACTTCATCTTTGTTCTCTGGTATCCTAATTTACAACTTGTCTACTTCTAATTACTCAAATCGCCGCTTTGATAGCCTTCAATAAGAAATTTACAAGGGAAAAGGGTATGTCACTTGCATTATGTATTTGGGGTTTTATTTCGTACTTCATCGACGAGTACAAGAAAATTCAAACACCAACCCCCATTGTAGCAGAAGAGATTACAGCGGATTCAGATGAATTTGATGATAACAAGTAAAGAAATATTGTTAATTCTTCAATCTCTTTTTTATATCTTTTAACAATCTTTTATAATTAAATATAAGGGGTTGTGTGTAATGCTTATTGTTTCACATATGTAAGAAACTGTGTAAGTTCTCACAAAATAAAATAGAATTTTTGAGTCTAGAGTCAAAACATAGGAGGCTAATTAACCATATATCCGTTCTTAAATCAATAAAGACTATAAGACCAAAATAATACATGAAATGTAAAATAAGTCCAAAAATATACTTTATGGTAGGCCTCGTGCCTCAAGTAATTTATTTTCTCTCAATATATTGCCCTTCTACAAATGTATTTTAAACTATTAGTAAACCAAATGTTTTTAAAGTTAAGTTAATCAAGATATTGTTTTTATAAATTATAAGAAAGAAAATATATGACCAAATTTTATTGCCAAAACTTATTGTTGTCAAAATTCATCATTAAGATATTTTGATCTCTAAATCTTTCAAGGATTTATGTTTTGTAAATGGATATTTAGATTTTTTTTTTAATTATTTTATTGTTCTTCTACAAAATATAGTTTGTTCATTCGTTTACTATCAAAGAAATCCTTCAATAATATGTTTCCAACGTTTCTATCGTTTTACAAACTATTTTATTTGAAATTTTATAGATGTTTATAACATATGAAATCTTCTTATGTCATTTTTTCAATTCTAACAACAGATTTAAATATAACACAACTTCTCACTAGTTTGGTAAAAAAAAAAATAAGTTGAATTTTCAATCACTACAATCTTGTTTTCATTAAAAATATGTGTGTAAACTGTTATGTATTTTGTTGACATTTTCAATGTTTTTCTAGCATTTTATTAATTTTATTAGCATTAGAGTATGTGAACAAAGATTTGATTATTTATGTACCAGCATTTACTTGATTTCAACAACATACTTATACATAACATGATTTTTTAGTTGCTTAAATTAAATTAAAATAATTTTCAATATTTTTCTAGCATGTTATTGATTTTAGCAACAAAATTATATATAACATGTGTTATTAATTGGTTAGAGTAGGTGAACAAAAGTTTAATTATTTATCAAGCAATTTATTGATTCCAACAACACACTTAGGTATAACCTGTTCTTTGAGTTACTTAGTTCAGATTAACAAAAAGTTTTATTTTTCAGGCATTTTACTGATTTGAACAACACTAACGAAAAAAGTTCAATCTTGTTTTCATCTAAGATATACATGTAAACTGATATATATTTTGTTGACATTTTCATTATTTTTGTAGCATTTTATTGATTCAAACGACATCATATGCTTTGTTAAAAATTTTGCATAAATTTTCTTGTAGCATTTCTTTGATTTTTGTATAAATTTTGGTAACTCTACCAACATCTTCTAAACTCTGAGAAATCTATCGTATTTTTACAAACATAATTAAGTTGGATTTAACTACTCAAAGATAATCAAAGAATATTTTCGACATCGTTGTGGTATTTCTAGCATTTCTGTAATATCTTTTATCATTTTCTATTAATTCTCAACATTTTTAACGTCTTTCACGATATTTGTACTAAAACTTAGAGTAATTAAGATTAAGAGAACCCCAATACAACAAACTCAATTGCAATATAATCCATTGCAAGAACTAATAACTTCAAGATTTTTTCCATTTATCCTTCAGTTCATCCAGTAACAACTAAGTCAATTCAACTCTCTTCCTTTGCGCTTGTATTGTTAAATCTTCGAGTAACATCCCGTGTGAAAAATGTTTATACTTAGATTCGACCACAAGTTCATCCACGTGCAAAATCACATACAACCACAATCTCGTCTATAAATTTATAATATATATTAGTGTTCAAACAAGTGCTTGTAATTCATGGAATGATAAAATAAAAAACGTAGAAGAATTGAAATGTAAAACTTTATAAAAAAATCTGTACAGTTTTCTATAAAGTCATTTTTAGAGTAACGCTGCTATGTTTGTAAAATATATTATTTTTTTTAGAGTTTAGAAACTGTTGATAAAATTTCTACATTTTATGCAAAATCAATAAAGTGCTACAAAAAATTTGAGGTCGTTGCCGACTGCAATACAAACTCACTCATTCAAAATTACAAAACGTAAATGATTTTTTAGGTAAGTCAGAAAATTGCAAAACGTGAATATGTTGTTAGAATCAAGAAAATGCTACGAGAATTTGCAAAAAGTTCGCAAAATATATAATTACTTTTCATGTAATTTTCTGGAGAAAACAAGGTTGTAGAGAGAGAAACAATGAGGAAAGATCTGAAAGATTTTTTATAGAAAAAGATTGATATCATATCTTTAAGAATAAAAACAACAAAACCATGCACGGTGCAATAATCTATCGTTGAAAGAAATCGAGAATATGATAAAAGGCAAAATTTAATCCATTGAGCATTATGTTCTTCTAGATTTTCTCCAGGTGAAGACTAAAATTTGTTGGATTTTCTCTGCGATTTCTCTAGGTTTTCTCACGGAGAACTGAAGAAGAGAGAATTATGATCGATTTTCTTTGGGTGAAAACATTAACGAAACACTTTAAAAGGAAAAGGCAACTTTTTGTAGGGATGAAGACTTCTTATTTATGAATTATTTTCATAAAACTGAAAAGACTAACTATATCTTCTAATTTGGGTAATTTATTTAGCCTAAGATAAATTGGGTAGTTGTAGAGAAAAGAGAGGTTAGACATGTAAATTACTCCTAATGGATCTATTTTCTATTTAATATTATCTTTGGCTTCTAAACCTATTGACCCTAGGACTTTGGACCTAAAACTCATCCAAAAAAACGGTGTAAGAAATCAATTAAAAGTATTATTCTTGTATAATGTATTAATTGTTCTTATTAGCATAACTCACACTTCAAAGTGATAAATGTAAAAATAAAGAAGAATTGAACAACAAATTGGGTCTATATCCCCACTTTTGTTGGCCGGATCAATTTAAAGATATATTAACAGAAAATGATTGTTTGAGTCAAAATAATTACATATTTAGCGAAAAAGCATTAGCATTTTCAAATTACTAAAATGTGGCATAATATATATATATATATATATATATATATATATAAAATTATATATGCATATATAATTACCAGTCATGTTTATAATAATATGACAAATTATTTTCTGGTCATTTGTAAAAATCCGTTTAAGAAATACTCCATCTTTTTCACTTTCATTATTTACTCTCCACTTGTACTTTCTCTCTCTAAACTTCCCTAGCATTCATTTGCTTCATCTCCCTTTCCATTAGGGTAGGCTACACTAGTAGTTCTGACTTTTTCCGTTCTTCACATCTTTCTTCATTTTTCTCTCGATTTCTATAGGAAGAGAATTAATATAACAAGATAGGCTCGTGCAATGTTGTCAAATCGTCAATTGTATCGCAAATCGTTTTTCAATGTACTAAATCGTAGCTGTAAATCGAACATCGTGACTCGTCTTTTACTCTTCTTATTCGAATGATAGGTTTTCAACTAAACCAAACCCTTGCTACCAACTCTCCTTCGTTTTTCGTACAAAACATTGTTCACTCCCACAAGATCTTCATCTTCTCCAAATCATATATACTGCTCGTAACTTTCTCTCTTTTTCATTTAATTATCTAATTTACTTTGTAGAAAAACGAAAAAAGAATAAGATTTTTTTGTTTTTTTTTTAAATTGTATTGGAAGTGGATCTTCCGGGAAAGAGAATAAAAAATCATTTATAGATATAAAATTTTTACTGAGATGCGACATCTAATGAAATAATTATATGTGTTTAAAGTTTAAAGAGAAGGTAAAACAAATTAGTTTGAACAAAAATTATTTTAATTTGATGCTTGGTTTGACCAGGAATTATTTTTGTTAAATAAAAACTCTCGAAACGTGAATCGTGAGAATCAGATTAATTTAGTTAGTTGTTTGGATTACCCAAGAATTTGAATTATATTCTCGACAGGTTTGTAACTTGTTGTTTGGTTCATATAAGAGTAGGGAATGTAATTTTTTATACAAGTTTTGGAATCCTTACTTAAACTACATAAATCACATGTCAACTCTGTTACATATATTGATCAGTATTATCTACTAAAATGTGTAGATAGAAACTAATTTAATCTTTTCATACTTACTCTTGATTAAAAAAAGGCCGCAGCTTTGGAGAATAAAGAAAATCCTCCGGGGAATAAAGACTTTCTTTAAAATCAGTCAAATAAGATTGATTTTTTTTTTGTTTCTTTTTGTTGCTAAGGGGCTTCAAATTTTAGGAGTTAATAAAAACAAATTTTAGAAGATACTATAATAAAATTAGAAGTTATTTTTTTATAAAATTAGAAGAAATCTTTCTAGGGATCCAAACTTCCAAGTTTTCTTCTGTTCTCCTTCTCTAAAGTTTGATTTTCTTATAATCAGTAAACCCTAAAATACCTGGAGAAGAAACCCAATGATAATGAAGAAGGCATAGATACTAAAGAATGGTCTGGTCTTGATGATATTGAAGAGGTAAAGTTCATGTTGTTTTCCGATTTTCTTCTTCTTCAACTCGATTTTCATGGTTTACTCAACTGTAAAAACGATTTTTACAGTTACACCACGAACAGAATTCGCGTCTACGAAACATTTCGTACTTACTGATGTTGCGAAACGTTTCGTGGTACTCTGTTGTACGAAGTGTGTCTTGTTATATATTCACTCGAAAAGGTTCTGTTTTTAATAATTTTATTATATAGATTATTTGAAACTCTGATTTCTATTTCAAACTCTTCGATTTGAAGCAAATGAGTCTTCAATGCCTGGACCTTAAACTCTTCCTATGAGATTGGATATATCACATATATTTTTGAGAGATAAGGTAAGAATACGTTTTCATTAGTACCATTGTGTGAATGAATTGATTATAGGTTGTAGATAACTTATTTTCTTATATGTTACAATATTTTGATTCCAGGTAAGAAGTAATAGATTGGTGTAGCAAGACATGTAAAGAAACCGGATTTGTCATTGTGAAAAAAATGAGTAAGTCTGTGAATAATGAAGGAAAAGAGTCGTTCACGTTGCTTCGGTGCGGTCGAAGTGGTATATTCTGTAGCCACAAACCAAAAAATTGGGTTTCTAATACAGTTCCAAGTAAAAGGAGTCGTACGGGTTCTTCTAAATATGATTGTCCTTTTGCTATAAAAGTGAAATATGTCGTACTTCACGAGAAGTGGATTATTGAAGTAATCAATGGACATCACAACTACCAACTTGAGAAGGATCTCACAGGGCATGGATATGCGTCTCGGTTGAATGAAGTTGAATCTGAATTAGTTAAGAGTTTAACTAAGAGTGGATCACGTCCTAAAGAGATATTGTTGCACATAAAACAAAAGACTAAACAAAATAGTGAACCTAACTGGTTCATTATGGAGACTGTTTACAATGCGCGACGAAAGCTCAAGTGTGGTGAAAGTGAAGGTAGGTCAGCAATGCAACAGTTTTTGAAGTTGTGCACCGACTACCACTATGTAACGAAACATAGATGTCACGAAAAGTCTGAAGAGATAAAAGATCTATTTTTTGCACATCCTAAGAGCGTTCAACTGGCGTGGTGTTTCCTTCAGTATGTTATCATCAACTGCACTTACAAAACCAATAGGTTTAGGTATCCTTTGCTTCAAGTAGTCTCGACCACTTCGACTGGAAAGACTTCCACAGTGGCAAACACATTTATAGGTAGCGAGATTACAGATCATTACATTTGGGTTCTAGAGTGTCTTAGAGATTTATATAATGTTGGAGATGCTCCAACGGTATTTGTAACTGATAGAGAACAAGCGTTGATAAATGCGATTGGGGTCGTGTATCCAGATGCGCAACATATCCTTTGTTTGTGGCATATAAACAAGAACGTTCGATCAAAGGCTGAAAAACAATTAGAGAACATTGTCAAGAATATGAATATGGATGAAAGTGAGAAGAAACTTGAAAAAAAGAAGATGGTTGATGAGTTTTTCAATATATGACAGCGTTTGGTTTGGGCAGATATTGAAGAATTATACAAGTCCCGGTACAATAATCTCGTAAACAAATGGACCAAAAATCCTTGGAGTTGGTATCTTATGTACAAGACACATGGTTGTCACTCTACAAAGAGAGATTTATTAATTATTGGACTAATCAGATAAGACATTACGACACCACAACAACCAGTAGAGCTGAGGGAGAACATGGTAGGTTGAAGTGTTTCTTAAATAACTCGACTGGTAATTTTATTTCATGTTGGGAAGCTGTTTATAAGTGTTTAGAACATCAGTTTATTGGCATCACAACTGCATTTCAAAAAAGTTTGAGGACCGTACTGCATGAGCATCAAAGACGCCTTTTCGACAAATTTAGGAATGTAGTCTCACATCAGACAATGTCAATTATGTTGACCGAGATACAACGGGTCGATCCTTATGAAAGTGGAAATGTTTGTCTTTGTATACTTAGGCGCACACATGGGCTATCATGGAGACACGAGTTGCTCGAGTACGATAGTAGTAATGTACCCATACCTCATGAAACTATAGATAGATATTGGAGACAGATGTCATACAATGTCTTGGTAGAAGTCGAACAAATGAACTACGATGACCTACCTGAGCACATGATAGCTAGAGAAAGGTGGCAAAAAGCCTCACAACCGGAGAGAGAGCAAATGAGAATCGAACTAAGGTTAATCGGTGCTCCTAAAACAACAAACATGAGAGAGCTTGAAAATCCTATTGTTGGAAAAGGTCGCCCCTCAAAGAAGCAAAGTCAGAAGGATAGGACTACAAAACGGGAACCATCAATCTTTGAGATTTTAGAAAAGCAAAAAGCAGAGAAGGAAAAACTAGAAAAAAAAGTTAGAAAAAGAAAAGGCGTTGCAGAAGAAACTAGGGAGAAAGGCACAAAAAGAGAAGGAAATGCAAAAGGCCGAAATGCAAAAGGGAAAAAAAGAAATGAAGGAAATGCAAAAGGCAGAAAAGGTGGTTCAGAAAAAGAAAGAACCTCGGGACTATTCATATATAATAAGCAAATCAACATTGAAAAACCACTTGTCACAAATAAACAACGAAGAACTCGACGATAAGTTGAAGAACATGATAAAAAAAAAACAGAACGACAGGAACTCGCACCAAAGAAAAGACCGACTCCGGTGATATATCCGTCGGTGATAGAGACACGGTGGTTGAGTTCAATTCCCCCTCACATGAAAAAGTACGTCCAAAACATAGTAGATGTCTCGGGGGATGGACATTGTGGTTTTCATGTTGTTGGTAAAGCAACTACTAATGGACGTCACGAGATTGGAAAAGAAATTCGTCGAATGATGTACTAAAGGACCGTATCATGTGTAACGAAGATCCAACCCCGGAAAATAATTGGTTTTGTATGCCACAATGTGGATATGTTATGGCAGAAACGTTTGTCAGTTCCGGTTGTGATATTATCAAGGAACATGAACTTTACCTTCTTGCCGACCTTGATAGGGCCACAAAGTTATAATAAATGGCATATGGTCATTCTTGCTCATTGCAATGGTAACCATTATGTCTGGGTAACGTTCAAGCCATATTCTCCCTTGCCGCATGTTCCACCATTTACGTATTACGAAAAAGTCAAGAACGAAAACTATTGGGCTTGGTACGAGTTGTTTAAAGTTAGATTTGACTGTTATAAGGAGTTGACAGGCATTGGTCTGGTGGAGAACATTGATGACCCAGAAGATTAGTTTTTGATTATTTAAAATTAGATGTTTTTTTCTTCTTAGAATGATAAGTATTTTATTCACTTACTTGGAGTAATTTAGTAAAAGCTATATTATGGTAACATGAGTTATTCTCAATTTAAGCTTAACGTGAATTATGCATTCTTTTTAATTTGGGTTATTTCCCTAATGGCCCCCAACTTTGTGACCAGCTTCCCGCCTGGCCCCCTACTTTACGAGAAATACCCATATGGCCCCCTTCCGTTATAACACCGTTACTCTCTCTCCTCTATCTCATTTTCTCTCTCTGCCACATCATCTCACCTCGCCCCGTCATCATCTTCTCCGGCATGGTCGCCGGCCGGCGATCTTCACATAAATTTTTTTTTTTCTAATTTTCTCTCTCCTCTCTCTCTCTAGAATTTTTTGTTTAAATTTCCTCACCTCTCTCTCTCTAAAACTCCGGCGAAGGGGTTTTCGTTCGCCGGAGTTTTAGAGAGAGAGAGAGGTGAGGAAATTTAAAAAAAAAATTTCTAGACAGAGTGAGGAGAGAGAAATTTTTTTATTTGAAAGTCGTCGGCCAAAAATGTGGCCGGCCGGCGACTCCTGCCGGAGAAGATGATGATGTGGCGAGGTGAGATGATGTGGCAGAGAGAGAAAATGAGATAGAGGAGAGAGAGTAACGGTGTTATAACGGAAGGGGGCCATATGGGTATTTCTCATAAAGTAGGGGGCCAGGCGGGAAGCTGGTCACAAAGTTAGGGGCCATTAGGGAAATAACCCTTTTAATTTTACATTGACTCGATGTTCATAACATGTCGGAGGAACAAAGTATAAGTCAAAAAATTGGGACCTCTAAAAAAACAGCAGATTTCGTGCCTACGAAATTTAGAAGCCAAACAAGAAAGTGTTTTTAGTTACGAAACATCCATTCGACTTGAATTTATCTTCATACTCCATTTCGTGTGCACGAAACGTTTCGTATGCACGAAAAATAGGCAAAACAGGAACGTGTTTTTTATTATGAAACATAAATCTGACTTGAGTTTAGTTTCATACTCGGTTTCGTACTTACGAAACAGTTCGTACCTTTACCTAGGCACGAACAATTCCGTGCCTAAGAAACTTAGGCCAAATTATTACGAAACATCCATTTGACTTCAATTTATTTTCATACTCCAGGTCGTACGTACGAAACGTTTCGTATGCACGAAAAATAGGCAAAACATGAACGTGTTTTTATTACGAAACATGAATCTGACTTGAGTTTAGTTTCATACTCGGTTTCATACTTATGAAACCTTTCGTACCTTTACCTAGGCACGAACAATTCCGTTCCAGCGGATAATAGCCAAAACAGGAACATGTTTTTTTATTACGAAACATGCATCTGACTTGAGTTTAGTTTCATATTCGGTTTCGTTGGTACAAAAATGTGCTAAAACAGTACTGTATTTTTGTTGCGAAACCGAAGTTTTACTTGGTGGTCCCCTTTTTCCATCTATCCATGCACTCGCAGAGACGAAACATTCGTGTCGACGAATTAAATAGGTATCATTTCAAGGTAAAAACATACCACTATTAAACCAAACCATTGCATCATTTAACAGTTTACCTATTCAAAAGTTAACACTTCACAATTCAATAGGAAACACAAAAAAAAAACTGATGTTCTACACAAAAAAGGACGTAGTTTAAGATCATTCGGGTTGGTCGTCACTTTCAATGTCATCCGCTATCATCTTCGCCTTCTTCACCATTTTTTCTTTCGACCTCGGAGAAATAGCCATGTTTTCACCACGCCCACATATATTCAGAGCATCTGCAAACTTTTTCAAGCGTATATATATATATACACACATTATAAGTATGTGTTAAAAGAAAAAATGAAAAATACAGAAGATAAGAGAGTTGTTTTTACCATTATTTGCAAGATGCTATTAATGTCTTTTGGTGGTTCAACAACAGCGTCAGTTTCTTCTTCTCTGCTCGGATGGATCGGGTTAACTACCCTCGGGTGGGAAAACGTGAGATACCATGTCATGTAATCGTCTTTGGTTTGATGAGGAACAATGACACCATTACGATATTGGTTAGACAGATGTGGTTTTGCCAATTACTCCACTCCATGCAGCACTGAAACCATAGTAAGCTGTGAACACTACAAAAAATAGGGCCATTAGGGACGGCAAAAAACCGTCCCAAAAACGTAAAAACCGTCCCCAATAAAGTATTGGGGACAGTTTTTGTCTGTCCCGGAAAGAGGCGTCCCAAATGTCATTTGGGACAGTTATAGTGACGGATGGCATCTGTCCCCAATACTGTTTTTGGGACGGTACGTACCTGTCCCTATTGTGATGATTATTAGGGACGATAATGAATTGTCCCTAAAAGTATGGCAACAATTTCCTCCTGTTTGCATTTAGGACAATTAACATTTGTCCCTAAAAGTTTGGCGAGTATTTGATCTCTTTGTTTTTCGGGACAGTTAATAGTCGTCCCTATAAATTTGGCTGGAATGTTTGCTAGCTTGCTTTTGGGACAATTAATTGTTATCCTTACAAATTCGGCGAGAATTCTTTGTAGCTTTCATTTGGGAAAGCTACGAGCTATGATGAAAATATTGCAGGAATTGCCCTTGAGACATATTATTAAATATAAATTGTCCGTAATCATATAAATTTCACACTTCCACTTAAAACGAGTTCAAACATCGATAATCAAAATATTTCATTTGTAGCTATTGTCAACCTTAACTAGAGCACTTAATAAATATTAATAAATAACATCCAAGATGTATGTTACTCTACCAGTTGGACATACCAAATTGTATTTGTTGTCAACAAGAAACTTGCACACACTATCATTTGCATATCTATCAATCTCATTAAACCACTGCTCGACATGACTGAAACACTCCATTGCAGTAACATTGTATACAATCTGCAAAATCTCAAGCATCGGTACGTGTGTGATAATAAATAATCGAAAAAAAATATAATGAAAGAAACAAGCCATGTGAACTTATACCTCTAACATCATATAAAAATTGAACCCAAACTTAGATGCATTGATTTTTTTACACAAGAAAAAAATAACCAGCAAAGACGCACCGAGAGAGGCTTGGGCTGCTGCGACGCAAAATAGATGCAGTGAATTGGTGGTACTCTGTTTTTAGGAGCCCAAAATAGAGTACATGTGGCAAGATACTTTGCTCTCTTTACAGCTCCCCTTAAACACTCTTAACCAAACAGCAAATCCAAAGGTAAAAGCTTTACTCCATCTGGTGCATGTTTACCTACGATAAAGGGAAGAGTATTCTTAAATATAATTCAGTATAAAAAGAAATTTATGACGGAAAATATACTATGAAGTTTCATTTTGACACGCAGCAGTTCAGCTTCATTTGGCACAGATATAATGAGCTTTGCCCCTAAACTAGCAAGTTATTTGAGAACCTCCCCTAGAAATGAAAGGAAAAGACGATAGACGATATAAGAAGTGACCAAAGAGACATTAAAATAGTTATTTTTCTAATTTACAACATTGAATACAAGGAACGTACAAGCCACGAAGCAAAGCATGATCGATCTTTAGTGTTAATGACAAAATGTAATCTGGTTCTCAAATAAAAGTTTTTTTTTCTATAACTAGCGAGTTGATTTCACCTTGGCAGACTGAATGTTGTTAGGAAAATTGTTGTCTGAAAATCTCTTACACTTTAGTGTTGTTGATTTTCCCTTGAACCTAGTTGATTCAAGACCCTACCTTATATTTGATTCTTTGACACACAAGCTCGCAAGTAATTTTAAGACAACAAAAAACTACTTAATTCAACCATTTATTTACACTATGTAGTATGTACGCAACATAAGAAATCTTACCTAAGATACGATCGTGCAGCATATGTTATATATACGTTTAGAGCATAGTTAGTTTCAAAATTGGATATCGCGGCAGGCAGGAAGCATTAATGGCGAAATGGAGTTGTATGAAATTTGTAAGTCACAACGTATAGAAGCAACTCATTTCAAAAGCTGCAGCCACGTTCAATGATGTGCCTGTCACATGTTCTTTTCTTTGATCTAATTCTGTTACACCGAAGAATGGGATTGACGTTCTGAATTCCCGAAATTTTTTAAGTATAAAAAAGTTATTTGAATAAACCAGAAAGAGAGGAGAGTACCTAGAAAATAGCACAAATGAAGCTTTCAGTGTCATACAAGAAAATAAGGCCCGCTCCCACATCCGCAACGGTAGAATCTCTTCTGCAAGCACAAAAAGAAGTAATTATGTGGATCACGACAGAAAAGTTAAACCATTGGGTCCACATACACCGTATATAATATATAAATACACTCAATGGAGAAAGTCGGCTAGCTGGATGAGATAAAAATAGATAACTGTTTAGAAAAGTTAACAACTATCTAGGATAAGGTATTCTGACAAGTCTAGCACTGCAAGAGATATAACTAATTTCAAAAGCTTAAGTAAAAATCATAGAAACAATACAACCATTCATGTGGACCTCGGCGACCTGAAATAGAAACATCGGAATGAGAAATTCTACTGTGTATAAAACAATAATTAAGTATCTTCATGTGATTTAAACTCATGGTGTTTGTATGTTTTGTTCGGAACAACACCGGGTTATAGTATAGGCAGAATGAGATGATGCTAGAGGTATATTACATCACATTTTCTAATGACACTCAGAAGAGCTTGTAACGTACCATAAGAACTGTAAAACATCCACCCATCTGTTTTACTTTAAATCTAGTTGCAGAACAAAGCTGGTGCATCAGGTTTGCAAGACATGTGGTCCCCAAGAATAGCTCTTTACCTTATCCAAATTTTCAAAGCATTGCAGGTATTGAACATTTACCCTATTACCGCTTTTATCAGGGCATATACATGATCCAACAACGTATAGTAAATAAGCTCTAGCACAATACTTTTTCCTCTTTTGTGACATGTTGTTTGTCGAATTCGAAAACTTTTCAGCCAACCACGCAAGTTTTACCGTTTTTAGACTACCAACCCTTAGTGCATTTCTAGCTTCAGTAGGCTCCAATCCCAAGGTTTTCTTCATCAACTTCAACACAAAACCTGATTGCATGGAACTACTTGTTACTCCATGTACCGCCTTCCCATCTATAGGGAGATCGACTATGTGCTTCACATCTTCAAGTCTGATCATCATCTCCCCGAATGGTAAATGGAAGGTGTTGGTTTGAGGGTAATACCTTTCCGTAAAAGCACTGACAAGAGCATCGTCGGGTCCCCGGTACACATAATTAATGATGGGTAAAAATCCAGCATCATTTACCTTTTGTTGTACGAATTTACACTCTGCACCAAGCACCCATCGACCAATCCAACCAGCCGTGGATTTAACTGCCAATAGTCAATCCAAACTCTAAAAAATAGAAGTTTCATTAGAAAAACTTATGTGAAAAAAATATTAAACCAAAATGATTGAGTTCGACAAAATATTAAACTCACGTTGCCCTTCCATATGTGGTTTGCAATGTGTGAGGTATAATATTGAAGTAAAGATCAGTCCGTCGGGAATCCATCGGAGTCCGAGTGATCACTCGAACTAGCAGGTGATTCTACCATGTTAATTGATAGGCCCAAAAATAGGTCTACTCCCGCAAGTATACGGGGTCAAGTTATAGTATTTATAATAAGATCGAGTATCGTCCCAAGAGATAAGTAGGCAATTTCGGATATTGACGGCAAGTTTAACCCAATAATCAAAATGTCAATATCTAACTTAGACTAAAACACACACACACCCCACTCATAAATTTGATGATTGATTTGGAAGAAGTAAGAAAACAAATAAAACTAACTAAACTATCTAAGAGAGAGGTAAGAGGATATCTAAGGTTATAAAATCCACCGCATAAATTCACTTTATAAACAAGCACTTAATTACTTAAATCTCTTTTGTATTTACTCGGGATCCAATATAATGAACTATTTGGATTCCGGATGATGTTCTAGATAAAACAATTTTATAATCACTAATTCTAATTGTCTTCCTTATAAAGATTCGGATCACTTAACTATTATTCATCATCTAAAAAGCATACTCCATCTAACAACTTAACGAAAGTATGAAATATCTAATTATGAGGCATGAGTAATGGAAAGAAAATCCAATCCATATAGGTAAACAATCAATAGACATTAAAGCACATCAAATGATTTAATTAATCAAGACAAGTATTACAAAGATCCAAAATGGGTTTCATCTACAACCTTAGATTGTTAAATTAACTATACATGGAATCTAGAAATAACATTCATTGACATTGTAAAATAAATGAAAATACTAAGAAATTAATGGAAAGAAATCACCAAGAATGTCCAATTCCATATCCCCATGTATCTCCATTTTATCCAAGATTTGCTCCATTTATGCTCAAGAATTTTACTCCAATAAATCCAAGTAATAGCTATTTTATTGCCACCCAAATAAGAGAAAGAAAGAGAAGGAAGAAATTAGATCTAGAAAGAAGTTGGAAAGAAGAGATGAAGAGGGTAAAGATATTAGAAGAATATGGAAGGAAGAAGAAGAAGACTATTAATGGAAGAAAGAATAGTGGTAGAGAAGAAGTAGTAGTAGAGAAAGATGGAAAAATAATGGATAAAGTGGATTTAGTAGTAGAGAAAAGAGAAAGAAATAGGTGAGAGGGGATTGAAAGAGGAGAGGGAGAGAGGAGGTATAGAGAAGAGAGATTAGGTAAGAGGAAGTTTGAAGAAATAGGTAAAAAGAAATAGGTAAGAAGAGGTTTGGGAATAGAGAAGAGGGAGATTGAGAGGGTTTGCAAGTCTAGCTTTTAATGGAGGAGAAAGGTATTTATTTATAGATGGGTTGATGGTTAGGGTTTTAGGAGTTAATTGGGAGAAAATGGGAGAAAGAGGGTTAAAATAGGAAGTTAGGGTTGCTTTCTACGCAAGAATTGGATTCCTATTGGTTGAAAATTAAGGAAGGACAAAAAGGAAGGGCTTATAGGTAATTTCGCTGGTTAAAGAGTAAAAAGAAGGAGCCACGCGTCTTCTGTCCAGTTGGGTGTTATTTCGGATGCTATGGTGTAGCCGGAAGCAACTTAATAAGGTGTGACGATTCAGCAACCGTTAGATTTTTAGGCACGCGGATCTGGAGGGTTTAGAGCAAGTCACGTGATCGGATGCACAGAGACTAAATGACTTCGGGCAACATGGGATCGTAACAACGCCCAGATACTCAGCAGCCATCGGATCTTCAAAACGCGGAAGCTAGCGGTGAGGATTAAAACATGGAACCGGGACCACCGAAGTCGTAACGCGATACACTGGATCAGACCTATAGGGTCCATTTCGCTGCTTAGCGAAAACACGGGATTTGGATACACCGGCTTCCTTCCTTCGCCACGTGTCTGTGGGTGTACCGCGCGCCAAATTTGTGCCCGACACTGTCCCGCTAGTCAACCTGATTTGACTCCATCTTTGACTTTGCCTAGTTCGCTCATCCGGACTCCGATTTAACTTCCGTTTTCTCCTACGGACTCGTCTCGACCTCTACTTTTCAACCACGCACTGACCTTAGCCAAATTACCAGAATGTCCTTGACCTCAAATGACCAAAATACCCTTTATGCATCTTTTCCTCGTTTTTAACCGTTTTTTACACCTAACTCCACAAAACACACCTAATCAAGAAAATCAACCATTTTATTATAATAAAGACCCGAAACGAACTAACTCGACTAAATTAAACGACTTAGATGGGACATTTTCATGACCCATCATTAATCTCGTGGATTGGTCGTGGCCCTCCTCATCGCTAGACTCATCATCGGATTCCTTGCCAGACTGGTTGGCAGTCTGGTCTGCAAATTCCTCGTCAGACTCTTCGCTTGACTCCTGAATGTTTATATCTTTCAGTGACGGCCTTTCAGCGTTGGCCTTGCAGCGTATTTCCCCAAGACGACGACGTGCAGACATAGTAGAATGTCGTTTTCTTCTACCAACGACGGCTTCTTTATGAACCAGAACATCCACTTTATACTTTTTACGCTTATAAAAAAAAAACAAAAACAAAAATTTATGGCTTCTAGTTTGTCAAAGGACTGATAAGAAGCGACCAATCAGAGTTATTATCTTGGACTATATTAAATCCAAATATACTCTCTACGATGCATATATAATAGATTCACCAAGGTTCATGCATTTTATTCATCCATAAAGCTTAAAATCATTATTAGCTAAATACGAAAATCTTGTTGTTAACAACAAACTAGTCGAACATATTGATTTTTATAACGAAATTAGGTGAATTAAGATAGGATTTCGTATGCCAAATTTGGAGTACTAATTGTATATGAATGACAAGATAGATTAATTAAGCTACATTTAACAAAACCAATATCTAAATCATAAGAGTAGGCTACTAATGGTATAAAAAGAAACTACAATTAAATCAAGGATCAATCCACAATATGGAAAGACTCATGTCCATTTCGTATCTCTAAACAGTACGAACCATTTCGTACCTAAGAAAAGTACGAACCATTTCGTGGTTCGCAACTTGCGAAACTGAAACAGGTTTCGCAAATCGCGAACCACGAAACAGGAGCAGATACAAAAACCCTAGATCCTAAATCGAACACACAAAAATCATAAAACTAGGCTAAATATGCTTAGAAATTAAGCAACATATATCATACAAGGCCTAACATCATTTGAATCACACAAAAAAGTCCAACTCACACAAATTTATAGGGTTTATAAGATCTTAAAAAAAAAAATTATGGCTAAAATAACTTGATTTGTAGGGTTTGGAATCTACTTACCTCTTAGTGGATGAAGATGCCTTCTTTGGACGACCCATGGTAAGAGATTGAAGAGATTTTGATGATTTCCAGATTTTTCCCTCTTTATCTCTCTAACTTGATGGTGAGTTCTCTCTACCTTGTTTTAGAGAAGGAGTACAGAAAAGAGGTATTTATGTTTTTTGAGAGAAGAGAATGGGAGATAAAGAGAAATCAGAGAATGGGAGATGATTTCTGTTTTTTGATGGTTTCTAGGGTTTTTTGTTTTCTTTTAAAAAAAGAAGAAGAAAAGACTATATTTTTGTTGAAATAGGAGGGAAGGACTTACAATAAAATTCTTAAAAAGTTTATTACTTAAAGTTAATATTATTAATTATTAAGGTATCCTGTATTCCCCATAAAAATTTACTCCCTAGAGAACTTTCGAAAAAACTGAATTCCCTGGAGAATTTACTCCCAGGAGAATTTTCTTTATTCTCCAAAGCCGCGGCCAAAAAAAATCTTTTTTAAACGATATAAAATCGACTAAGGCGAACAAAGAACGAGGGGGGAAAGGGAGAGAGAGTGAGAGAGTTACCTTTGAGCGAGAGAGAGAGAGAGAGAGAGAGACAATTATGATTATGACTAAAACCCCATAGTTTTAATTTATGTATTTGTAATATTATATTAAGGACAATTTTAATATTAGTCATTCTAACAATTTATTAAGGATATAATTTGTCCATGCTATTTTTGCGACCCAAACAATAATTTTGTTTTTAAAGATTAGAGTCCAAAAGTCATTACATTGATATGACATTAATATATCATGAATAAATACATCATGAATTTAGATGAGCACTATAACTGGTGATGTCAAAATTTGTTTTCCTAGTATCATTTAAGATGTTGAGATTGCTATGTTGAATCCCGCTTTGCTCTGCACGATTTGGGGGACGAAACCTGCAAGGAACTCGGAAACCTCTTTAACGCTCAAGATAGTCAGATTGCAATTGCAGTTGAAATATTGAGTATTGAATGAACCCAAGTTTATAGAGTTGTGACTTACTTGACGTTTTTGGTTCGTTGAGAGAGTTTGTCTGCTTTAAGACGATTTGATTACCTTTTATAGGTTGCTTTCACCGACTGTAAGAGCATCTCCAATGCAAGACTCAAGAAAAACTCTAAAAATCCTATGTGTCAAGTGTGAAAAATGGATCTCTAAATGTTCTCTTTCCTATTTGGCCATTTAGAGACACTCTATTACAAAACCTTCTCCAATGCAACACTCGAGAGAAACTTTACAAACCTATGTTTTGGTTTAAAATTAATTTATTTGCTTATGTGACACTTAGAGATCCTCAAGAGGACACTCTAAATTTAGAGTGTCCTCTTAAGGATCTCTAAAACAAATCTTGACACATCACTTTAGAGGTTCATGTTGAGTTTTGCATTGGAGATGGATTTGAAGAAAAACTCTAAAAAACCTTATGTGGCACTCTAAGATTTAGAGTTTGAGTGTTGCATTGGAGATGCTCTAAATAGGTGGTGTTGAGGAGGCGACTGAGATCCACCATGTTATATTGAAGCTGTTATTTCGTAGTTATGAGATATTAGGATTCCTCTTTGGGATTATCTCGTATGTTTGATATTTAGAAGTTTTGTAGATTCTTTGGGAAAAGTTTCTTACGCGACTTTTGTAGCCCAACTTTGATAAATACTTAAGATCCTCACCTACTGAGATCTTTGATTGTATTCAGGATTAAGTCGGTAAGCATTAGCCACACTTCGACCCCAGTTGTTCAGGATTGAGGAATCAGTCCCACTTGCGCGGACCCCGTAGTCGTCTTCTCTTTAATCCCAGGGTAGACATGGTTGTATTTGAGCCAAGGCTCGGTTTAGGCGCCTAAGACGATCATCCCACCCCCATCTCTTTCTGGACTTGTGGCAGACCTCTTAGGGGTTGATCGGTTGGACTTTCGGTCTTTCTTGATTTATTGACAGTAGTCAACTAATGACTATTTTTTGGATCATCAATAACCACCAATTAAGACATCTTGGCCTTTATAGGCAATATAAAGACCCTTAGGACCATCTTAGGGAGCCTGAAAGTCCATCTATTCTTATCTGTACTTTATAATTGGGTAAGTTATACAAGATGAATCTTGATGATAAATTGTTTCCAACGAAACTCGATCCTAAGATTTAGTGGGCTTAATAAGGAATGTCCAACAACTGAACTTTAAGAGTGATGGACACTAAACAATAATTTAGATTGTGATTCCAGTAATCACATTCCATTCTCACATGATCGAAAGAAACCCCAAATTCCCAAGTCTTGATCCGTAGGACTTAGGGCTGGGAAAACAGTCTGAGAATCCGAAACCCGACCCTAACCTCCCAATCCGAGGCGACCCGGAGACCGAAGGATATCCGGCGCGGGTTTACCCGACCCGAAATTTCGGGCGGGCGTGGGCGGTATTCGGGTAGGAGGTCTTACCCGAGGACCAGCCCATACAGACCGCCCGAAATTCAAGCCCGATCCGCTCGACCTATAACCGAAACTCGCCCGACCGAACCATACCCGAGACCCGTCCGCCCGTTAGGCACCCGAGATCCGCCCCCCGTAATAAGCCTCTACCCGACCACCCCAGATTATATGATCCAACGACTGAGCATCACCACCAGTTGGATCATAGTATCTTCTCTATAAATTAACACAAAACCCATTATCTATTCTCTAGATCCCTACTGCCTCCACCGTCCTCCACCCCAACTCCATCTTCCATTCTTTAGTAAAATACCATTCACCATCTTCCATTCTTTGCCTCCACCGTACTCCACCCCAACTTCTTTAGTAAAATACCAGTAACCAGACTCCTAAATAAGATCAGTCACCATACCCTAATATTTGTTCAAGTTATGAAATCCAAGTTAATGTCTAAACTTTGTTATCCATGCAGCTTAAGTGAAGGTCGTAACTTCGATTTAGATGACTAGGAGTTCTGTGAATTTTAAAAAGACCTTGTATGTGTGGTCACTAATTAACCGAGAGTTCCTATGGATCTTCATAGGTGATAAATTTTTAGGTTTCTATTAACAATTTGATTAGCTATCAAGATGCCGAGTTCTCTTGTATTAGTGGAAACAATCGTTCCAAACTAGTAGACTCAACTATTGTTAGGCAGGGGATGAAAATCACGGATGGATGATGATGATGATGTAAATTGTTTTTTTCTTTTTTGATGTTGATTAAGTGTATTGTGTAAATGGTCCACCACCTTTTGGTGTAGCGGTTGGACACCCCTTTTAAGCCCATGAGGTCGTGGGATCGAGTCTTAGTGGAAGCAGTTGCCATCAAGATTTAGGGTGCTTCTAAAGGCACCTGACCAAAAGGCTGTTAGCATCCATCTCTGTTAGCACCAGGCCCAACCGCTCATTTCTCTATTAGCACCAACCGACTATGTAGGCACCGTTCCATTCTCGGTTAACCTTAACTCCTCCATCCATTTCTCACAAAACCAATCAAAAATCCCAATTTCAAACTTTCTCTCTCTAAGCAAACCGAACTCCACTCACCAAATCGCTCATAATCTCATGAATCTATCTCAAATTTTGCTGGGAATAAGTCCTTTCACTCTCTAAATGTTAGGATCAAACATCATTTGGTGGAGACGAAGTTGAAATCAAGCTTCAATTGCTCTTTCAAGGTTGGTTCAAAAACCACTTTTATAATTTTTTCAAAAACCCTGATCAGTGGATCATCAAGCATCCTAAGGGGAGTAGTGTCAGAGCTTAACAGGTCTGTGACAGCTTCATTGTTGATCTCCATTGCGGAAAATTTCAAAATGAATTCTCTTTCGGTGTGCTACAAGTAGAAAACCCACTTACTGTTTTAATGGGAATGAAACAGTTAAAGAAAACAAATGAAAATTTATTGAAAAAGTAAGCATTATTACCCTCTGGATATAGTCATATATATTGCAATAGCATACCCAATAACTCCAGTCATGGTGTACGTTTTTCCACTGCTTGTTTACCCTATGCAAAGATGCTTGCCGATGAAATGATTGGTTGGTGAAATCTTTCAATTTTCAATAGAACACATAATGAAGCTCAACAAACACAAATAAAAGATTGAAAAAGATATACTCACAGTTAACCCCATTGACGACAGAAAGAGCAACTTCCTTTGCGACTTCCTCTTACACCTGTCAAGTGGAGCAATCACACTGGAATACCCTATCTATACTAGAAACATTTACAAGAAATAAAAGACTTGGCAAGGAACAATATCAAAACAAAATATGGAAATAGGGATTGATGGTTCCAAATAAAAGAATGGTCGTCGGTATCGTCGCCGGAGAATGTTGCACTCTTTTCTAGAATTTTGTTTGAAAGAAAAATGAATTGAGATTCTTTATTTTGGAAGAAGATGGAAGAAGCAAGCGAAGGTGAACGTCACCCACATTAAATAACGGTGCTTATAGAGACCTCGGGTAAATGGACATTGACCCGAGTCAATAAAAATTTTGGATGCTAACAGCCGTTCGGCCCGGTGCCTTTAGAAGCACCCCAAGATTTATCCTATGTAATTTAGGCTATAAATAATGTAATAATTTGTCGGGCTTTAACCTCTTCATTGTCGGGTTTTAGGCCTCTTTCTTTCTCGGTTAAATTAGGCGGTTATCGTGCTTATTACATCTCTATGATGCATTAATGTCTTGTAACGATGAATGTAGACCGTTGTCGAATTCTCAAAAAAAAAAATGATAGATTATGATGAATCATGGATGAAAATCATGAATGAAATCCGTTTAATTCTTTGGTATTTTTTATTAAGTTTTTTTTTTCAATTATTTTTTATTTAAAAAGCCCGCGGCCCTATCCACCCGAGCCCGTTAGAGCCCAATCGGGCTCTCGGACAAAATCGGGCCACGGGCTTGAAGAGTCTCTTGTTTATCCGGCCCGAAGTGTCCGAAAGCCCGATCGGGTAGCTTACCTTTGAGCCCGAACCTGCTCGAGCCCGAAACCGCCCGATTCCCACCCCTAACTAGGACTGCAGTTGAGCGAAAAGAGGTCGGCGGCGTCACGGACTCACCCGCCAAAGAGAGGCCCATACCACAAACGAGGGAACCCTTTTCCATCTACAAATGTAATTACGATTTTAAATCGTGACACTTTCAGGAGGATTTTATCATCTTTCTAGGGTTTCTTAATCAC
Organism: Eschscholzia californica; assembly: GCF_041429995.1. Lineage (NCBI taxonomy): Eukaryota > Viridiplantae > Streptophyta > Magnoliopsida > Ranunculales > Papaveraceae > Eschscholzia > Eschscholzia californica. Next base: position 45,350,952 of record NW_028238198.1, read on the forward strand.
CAAGGTGCTTAGTTTCTCGTTTTCAATGGCGAGTTCTCATAGAGGTTCTTTATATGGTGCTCCTCCTTACAGGTAAAGGCATCTCTAACGGTTTGAATCATTAACCAAAATCGTTGACGCAAATTGAATAGTTTTCTTCGCCTTGAAAATCAACCCCTCTCTCTCTCTCTATACTTAATTTTTTAGAAATTGTTGTTGCAGAGAGGGTCTTACCACTAGATCAGTATCAAATTCAGATGAAATTCAATTGAGGATCGATCCGATGCATGCCGATCTGGACGAAGAAGTTACTGGACTTCATCGGAAGATCATTCAACTAAAAGGCGTAAAACCTCTCTCTTTCCTTTCCTTATTTCTTTAGTCATTACTGAAAACATCATATTGTCTGTAAGAATTGGTTAAGTTTTTTATATTTTGCTAGATTTCAATTCTAGGGTTTTTGGTCCGTCAATTGATGGGGTAAGGTGAAATATGATTACCAATTCTGGTTTTGTATCACTGATGAGTTAGTAGAATTGGAGATTTTTATATATCTAACCGTTTTGATTGCATGAACAACCTCACCATTTTGCTCTACATGTTCATTCTGATCTACATTTCCGGGTTGTAGTTGCTTGCTTGGATGACATTTCTCACACTTGTTTCTGAATAAATTCGCGAAAATTCTCATTAACTTCGTGAGGTTTTTGCACCAAGTTTGTTGTTGATAATCTCCATGAATTGCACCCTGTAAATAGTTACTTCTTTTTATCTCCTTAAGCATCTCCTATGCAAAACTCTATAAACACGCTGATTTTGTCACTTATAGGGTTTTAGTGGAGGAACTCTTATTGTTTTTGCACCAAGTATGTTGTTGCTAATGTCCATGAATGGAGAGCGTCTATTTACTTTATCCTTAATGTGAAACTTTTAAGTAATTTGTTTCTTCGATGTGATTTAGTAATTAAATAGATAAATGGGCCACTTTAAAATTTAGGAGGGAGAAATGCTACTAGAATAAATTAAAAATTGGTAATTAGGACAATTATACTCGGAAAATTTGGAAGCTCGATATTGAGAAAATTGCTCTTTGAGGAAGATAGTTGAGAAGTATGGCATGGAGATGGGCAATAGACTTACTAAACCTCCAAGTAAGGCTTATGGCTGCTTGGTATGGAGAGGGATTTGTAACCCAAAACAGCAGTTAGAAGGATTGGTGCAGAGAAAAGTAGGAAATGGAAAAACAACTCTGTTGTGCCACGATGTTTGCTGTTCTCAAAGCTCTCCTAAGGAGTCATACCCCAACATATATAATATTGCTAGTAAAAAGGCTTCATATCATGTTTCTCAGTTTGATGGCAATCCTTGGAAAATCCATTTGAGAAGGAATCTAAATGATTGGGATGTTGAAGATGTGGCTCACATTCTTCAGTGTAGCAATTATACTCAGATTTGAGAGGAAGATGGTTGTTATAAGCGAAGTCAACACTTGGTTGCCTAAGTGTTTGATCCTGTTGACATAAACTCCAAAAGGAGATCCCAGATTCGATTCCCAGAGGAGGTGGAATATACGGTTATAGAATTTGGGTTGTTAAAGGTATTAATAAGTTTGTCGGGCTTTAGCTCTATGTTTTTGGGCTTTAGGCCCCTCTGATTATTGATTATCTTAGGCTCGTGCTTGTCACATCTTGATGATGTATCAATGCCTTGTAATGACTAACGTATAACGTAGTCAATTTCTCAAAAAAAAAGAAGGGGGAGGAAATCACAGTCAGAAACTGTTATCATGAAATTGCTCTAGGGTCAGCTCTCCAAGACAGACTCACGCCTTAAATATGGAAGAGCAATATTTCTATTGGGGCAAGTTTCCTTATTTGGGCAGGCATCCTTGATAGATTACCAACAGAAGGACCAACTATTAAAAAGGGGATTCTACAGGCCTAACAAATGCAGTTTGTGAGAAAAAAACCGAGACTGCCAGACTGGTTCTCATCGATTCTTTCATTGTAGTATCACTTTGGCAGTATGGCAGTTTGTGTCAAGCTTTAACATCAGGAGTTGTGTTGGACTCTCCCCAATACGACTTACGATCCTTTTGTTTAGTTCAAGATATTCAATTGCCTAGGAATGGAAGGAAGATTTGGAGGATCATTCCTCATGCCATTGTTTGGGTAGTGCGGACGGAGAGAAACAACACTATTTGTGAAGCGACCGAGGTAAGCAGTGAGCAAATCATGGATGATGTATAATCTTTTTTGTATTTTTGGAGCAGAAAAGGTTAACGTGGAGCTTCTATCTTCGTCAAGAATCTCGTTGTTGTTGGGAGGGAGTTGTTTAAAGGGTCATAGCTTGTTAGTTTAGATACATTTTATATTAATGGAAACGTTCTAAAGGTACTAGGTACATAGCAGATGTCGATGAGATGGTTAGAGAACAAAAGCTTCTCCACGAATAGCTAAGTGAATCAGTTGTGTCAACCTGCTTCTGGAAGGGGTTTTGTCCTCTCTTTTCGTCTTCATCGACACTTATCGAGGCTTCTCAGAGATCGCACAACTGAAGATTTGCAAGTACTTCTCTGGTCTCCCTAGGGCTTCATGCATGTAGTCTTTCACAAGGTCTCCTTGCTATGACTATATCGTCTTACTTGGGAATCAATGCTTGGAGATGCCAAGTTGATGAAAACACGTTGGTGGAAGCTTCAACGGTCTTTAGAATAATGGTAAAAGACAGAATTCTCTAAATTCCTAGTTGAACTCATACTCTTATATAAACTATAAAGTTGAACTAAATATATATTTTAAAATTCTTTGTAGGAGCTCTATATACAGATAACTCCATCATAGAAAACTAGCAAAAGCTGTTACTTGAGATAACTAGTACCTTTAGGACTCCAGTGAGGTATAAAATGTAGTCTAGCAGCAACTACAAGATTTTTAAAAAAGTAAAAACTAATCCCAGAAAGCATCCCAAGTTATTTGAAACTGAAGTCTTTATAAATAAATTTGGAGGAATATATACATGGAATTCCAGCATTAAATAAAAACGATGCAAGGATATAATCTATCTTTAGTGATACTGTGTAGTTTATTATCAAAAACACCAAGATGAAGCTACACCACCTTTCCTAGATATTTGACTTGTTCCCGAAGTCCTACACTACTTTCGGCATGCCATTTGTCGTCTAGGTCTTTTGGAGTTTTAAACCATAATGAACAATTCACTTTCATTGCTCAAGCAGCAACAAACCATCTGATTTGTGCTACTGTCATTATTCTAATTCCCCCAAGTAGGTACATCTTGATGGACTCGATTAGGAATCCCATGTCTTGTCCTTGCCTTTCTTTCTTTCTTTCTTTTAACTTTTTACGCTTTATGTGTGTTTTCGTGAACCATTTGTTCTTGTTGTTTCAAATTTAAATAATTTTTTGTGGTAGAGATGTACATAAGTTCTGATTAAAATTCGGAAATACTGAACCCTTTTCTTTTGGTTATTGCAACTTGACTGTATTCCTATAAAAATTTATAGGTACTTAGTATCCATTGAATTTTGTCAAATTGTTCTGAGTAATCTAAGTCAGTCTAGAAGTGTCCAAACACTTTTGTTTCAGTAATTGACAGTTTACTGTATTCCTATATAAATTTATAAATTGTATCCATTCAATTCTGCCAAAGTCTTCTGCATAATCAAATTCAATCTAGAAGTGCCATTTTAAACTTTGGTAACGTTTTCCCCCTCGAAGTTCTAATTCAAATATTACTCGCTTGCAGGTAGCTCAAGAGATCGAGTCAGAATCAAAATATCAGAATGATTTGGTCTCTCAGTTGGTACGTTCTTTATTTTGTCCCTTTCTGGTTATTGAAGAACTTCGTTGTCCATCACATTGATAAATGAAGATATACAGTCATGTGGACATCCCTTGAAATGAATCAATGGTCAGACTCACATTGTTCAAAGAAGTTACTACTTCTTTGGTGTTTGTTTTCCTTTTTAAGTTCTGACATGAATTTTTACTCCAAGATCCAAATTGACTGGAGACCGATTTCAGATTGTTCGTTACCAGACTTGTAAGTCTGTCTCGTTAGAATGACTGACTAGCTGAATTTGGGCTTAAAATACTCTTGAATTAGGAAGGAGCCCATTGACTGAAATTACATGAAATGACTCTAGTTCTCGTTACCAGAACAAGTCAGACTCGGGCAATTCAGATTTAGAAATGAAACCGAAATACCACCTTCACAAATGTTGATAATTATGCACATTATTAAGGTTTATATACTCTTTAAAGTTTACTGTCAAGGGAAGAATTAGCTATCTGATGTTGATTTTTTTTCCTAAAAACAGCAAATGGCACTTATAAAAGCTCAAGCAGGAGTGAAGAATAACATGAGGAGAATGAACAAAAGCATCATCCAGAATGGTTCAAACCATGTTTTCTACGTAATTTTGTTTGGCCTTTTTTGTTTCTTCGTTCTCTACTTCTGGTCCAAATTTACAAGAAGATGAAGATAGAAACTTACGAGTCTTTGAATCTAGCCATCGACGAAAAACATCGTTTCATCAACTTCTTTGTCTCTTCCGAAATCTCAAAGAAACATCCAGTGGGTAAACATCTAAGCATCCGTCTCCATTGTAAACCCTTCACTGGTATACTGTATGAAGTTCTCTATCTATATTTTCTAGTTATACTGAAGACATGTATTTTATACCTTCATGTGCATTTTTTAGTATGTACTATTTTCTTGAATATATACAGGAATTTGTATTTTTCAGAAGGCTTACGAACTCGATACCAACTCTAATGTACTCCATTTAGGAGTTTCTTAAGCAGCCTCGACCTGTAATATTTTGCTGCAGAAATGACACGTGGCATATTCCGAGTAAACCAGCAGTGTGGAAAAAAAAAAAAGAGAAAATGAGTCTCTGGTCCCTGCAGTCCCAACTTGTGCGTTTAGGCCCTAGTGATTCTCGTTAAGTCCTAGTGAGGTTTATTTAAGGTTTATAATTGTACTTTTAGTCCTACAGAGATGGGTTCGAATAAAAAATGTAACGAACTGATTTTGTCTCTCTTGGAATGTTTGTCACTATTTTCTCTCTCATCTTATATCAATTTGGATTTTCAGCTTCACGATTTTGATGAACACATTAGGTCCACTACGTCAAGTCTTTGGGCCTTGTCTATTTTACATGGACAAGGCAATTCTCTAATAAAGTTTCTTAAGTTATTAATTCTTAATTTCATCAAAACAAAAAGTTATTAATTTGTAGATTTAGTTTTTATTTTCTCTTTTCTTGTACAACATTGATTCCTAGTTTCCTACGGATATCTAGTTTCCAAAGAACTTCTAGTTTTCTGAACTTGTAATTTTTTATACACTTGGGCACGAGAGAAAATTATTCCTCATCTTCCATATCTTCTTTTTGGTGAAAATCATAAATAAATGTGATTTACCGGTGGCAGCTAAAAAGGATTTGTCCCGTCCATAAAAACTAATACTTCAATTTGAGATGCATAGAAATGATTATAACTAAATCTTGTACGAGTTGATGAAAGTCAAGTTACATTTCGTGACACAACAACAATGATAGTCCAGAGAGACCATAAAATTTTTATTATGCAATGTCAAGATACAAGCGTAAATAATTTGGGAGAGAAAATCCATGCCATGACTTCTTGACACATTAGTAAAAATATATGGAATTTATGATTTATCTCAAGTTAATTAAAATTTCTATCTATCTGAAATCTAGTCGGTTACAATGTCAAGTGTCTTTTTCCCAACTTCAGAGTTTTGGGTAGATAAATTAAATCTTATTTAGACAAAAAACTAATGTTACCAATATATGGACAAACAAGTTTCTTATGCGGACACAAATTGTGTTGGATGCAAATATAATCTTTTAATTTTAAGGGGGACAATTTTGATTCTCTCTCTCTCTAAAATTCCTATCGTGCTTCACCTCCATCACCGTGAGAGACTGGGGGGCTTTCACCCTATGCAAAATCACCTATGTCATCATCATCTAACCACTAGACTACCAATTTTCTTGTCCTTCCCATTTGTGTGAAACATTACAATGATGTAATGTTTGATTTATGGGGTTTTAGGGTTTGGATATGTTGGTGCTTTTTCTTCTTATTTAATTTGGTAGCTAGGGTTTGAAACTGAAATCATGCATATTAAGTCTGCGTGTTTCTCTCTCTAGACTATATTTTCCAATAGTTTTGTTAGGCAGGAAACCAATGAATAAGTAGAAAAATTAGATGAATTGATGAATGTAAATACTAATTCTTATTTGATATTTTTAAATCTTTTTAATTCATCAAATCATAGGAATACATAATTAAGATACTTAGGGTTTCTGTGGCTGGACACTCTTGATTCATCAAGAGAAATAACATCGATTGGAAAATGTGGTGGTGGTTGGTTGGAGAAGCCGAGAAGGAGGTGAAGAGTTTATGTCGAGATTTTTACACAGAATAAATTATCCCCTACTAAAAATAATTACTTATATTTACACCAAACATAGTTGTCCACATGAAAAATTTAGTTGTCCATATATTGCCCACCAAAACTAATAGGAAAGGAATTGCGCTAGTAAGAGTTAAGTCTTGGACTAAGTCTTATGAGATTTTGGAACATAAACAAAGGCGAGCATATCAATATATGGACTGATTATTGGATACCGAATCATCCACCCCCTATTACGAACTATAACGATTGCATGTTGGAAAAGGTATCTCAACTTATTACGGATGGTATGTGGAATTTAAATGTCATTCATACTTGTTTTAATAATGATATTTGCAGTGCTATTCTTAGCATCAACATTAATCCTGACCAAGAGGATAAAGCAATATGGACGCTGACTAAATCTGGTAATTTCTCACTCAAATCTATGTATAACTATTTAAGAACTAATATAGTGCACACGATACAAGAACAGATGGACTGGTTCTTTATATGGAATATGAATACACTTCCTCGCATAAAATTATTTCTCTGGAAATGCTGCACTAATAGCTTACCGGTGAAAGCAAAAATTGGTAGATTTATTGATAATAATTACTCATGTGTTAATTGTAACGAGGATGAGACTCTTGACCATGTGATGCTGCATTGTACTTTTGCAAAAGCAATTTGGTTTCACTATCAAGTTAGAACGGATCATATCACTACAACTATACAATGGATTCAACAATGGAAACCTCTAGAGGAAGAAACTATAAATCTATATGCTAAAATTTTATGGTTTATTTGAAAAGCACGATGTGAGAATTGCTTTACGGCGAATAAGCAAAATCCCTTACAAATGATCGAAATAATTAATAATACTACGACTACACCACTCAAGAATGAGTCCAGTATTACAACTAAATGCAGAGAAAAAAAGAAGATTCAAACATGGAGACCTCCATCGACACCATTCTTAAAGATCAACGTCGACGCCTCATTTATTAGTCTCAATGAACCAGCTGGGATTGGATGCATTATCCGAGATGCAGAGGCAAACTTTATAATAGCGGTTGCGGATACCGTACGCGGACAACACGCAGAAGAATGTGAAATCTTGGCCATATTATATGGTCTTTTATGGGCGATTCAACTACAAATCTCTCACGTGCAATTAGAAAGCGATAATCAAACATTAATTCTATATCTCAACAGCAATGGAGGAGGGATTCACTGGCAGTCGCAAAAAATCATCCAACAGATTAAAGACATCAAGGACAAATTCACAGGAATAATCTTTTCTCATGTGTCTAGAACTTGCAATACTCATGCAGATGCTTTAGCTAAATGGGGTCGTACACATGGTCAAAAGAAATTTTGGAATGATGTTCCCTCTTTTATTTCTGATGTTTAGTTGGTCTGTAATTGACGTTAGTTTTTTTAATGGTATTTCTCTTCATAAAAAAAAAGTCTTATGAGATTTCGAGACAAAGTAAATATGGACAACCTATTATGACTCAATAATGCCTATTATCAATAACTATTGACTACTATCTATTGTCCGGAACACATTTTTTTACTCCTAATCTCCTACAACTTTTTTAACTTGTGTACTTTCTGATGTGCATCTAGGGATCAAAAGTTGAAGCAAAGACGATCCCCTGATTTGTATGTAGTGGGTTTAGGAGTGTTAATGTAGGTATAGGGGTGGGAATCGGACCGGATGGGCAGTCCGCGGACAACTACTCTTCCGGTCCGGGCGGAACGGGCACATGCTACGATTGACCGCTCGGACAATCGAACTAAACGGTTAGACTAAACGGAAATTACTTGGTGAAAAAGCCCGTCCATGACTCTTTTTTTTTCTGGACTTGCCGGACATCGGTCGGACGAGACCGGGTGTAAAGTAAAAAACAGAACAAAAATTGATTAATGTATTAAAAATTCTTCTTCACTTTAAACTATAAGAATGGAGTCATGAAGATCCAAATTTAAAGTTGGATCTCCATTTGACAAAACAAAAGATTACACATTGATACTGTTTCATATTCATAATTCCGCACAAGAAAACATAAAGTGCAACATCAAGTAGCAGCATTGAGTAGCAACTGCAAGGAGCAACACTGCAGCAACATGGGTGGAGTCTTATTAGGCTTATTTTGAGATTGGGTTGTTTAGTATACTTGGTATTAGTTGTTGGATTTATTTCATTCTTGAAATTAATTAAGAGTGAGCCTCACCCACTTGTTACTAGTCAAGACTCTCTTTCTTATAACTAGCACATGGGTGGAGTCCACCTCTAAATAGATGATGGCATTCAAAGCCATTTCTTCCTATAACCCATTATCCCACATCTTTGAACTAGTGAAACTAGATAGTCTTTATAATGAATTGCTTGACCACTCATTGCAAAGATCTTAGTAGAGTAGAAAAGGTTCCCACACGCACGCACACCCACGCACGACGACAGGCTTTTGGGCTTTTTGGGCATTTGGTTCTGTGGGACGTGGCCCATGAGCCCGTGAGCTCAGGTGTTCGGGAGCTATTACTAGAGGGATGAGACATCAAAGTATGGATTAGATCCATAAATATGTCCAAAAGGTCGTAGGAAAAAACAACAAAAGTCCGAGACAAAAGGGTAATGGTTCAGGCAAAAGGCCCAGCCAAAGGAGGGTCGGCCAAGGAATGGTCGACCATGCTATAGGGGTCCACCAGGCCCAGCCCAATAAGGGGAAGATCTGGCCGGCCACCCTATTAGGGTTTCCCAGATGATATACTCATCTGGGAATGGGATTCTATTTATGGGATCCTCGTCCGAATGGGATTCTAACTCCTGAGATTCTATTTAAGGGACTTTATAGTGTTGGGTTTTGTGGTCTCCTAGTGTTGGTATCCGAATCTCAGACATCTAATATGTTTAACACTAGTATCCCCAGGATCTCATGCATAAGCTAATAATGTACTAAGTTAGAGATTACCTTAATCGCTAGTTTTCCCTCGAACCTTTCTAATCACTTTTGAGAAGACCAAGAGATCCAATTGTAGCTCCTCTACTTGGGACACCAAGCAATCACCTTAATTGATCTCCCACCTTGTTGCCAGCTAGAACATCAATAATGGTTCGATGAAGAACACCTTCTTCCTTGACTAGATCGATAGTTGGGATAATTCTCCTTTTTTAACTCTACTTGATGTTCAAGAATAAGAGAGCTCCTTCATAATTCTCCACACCTTATTCAAGTCTTAAGAGAGATTATATAGAACTTAAGTTAGAGTAAAACCCTAATTAGGTTTCCCAAAAAGTCCCGTTTGAATAAGATTAGGGAAATAGTCGAAAATAGATTCTAGGCTAAGATATGTCCTAAAAGGGCAGATGTGGCCGGTCCCCTTAGGCTGGTCGGCCAAGCAAGGCCGACCCCTATAATAGGCCCAAAAGGCCCTTTTAGGTGCCCGACCCAAATAACTCTTTTTCGACTCTTTTGTACTATCTTTGCTCAAACTTCCTTTAGGCTTTAGGGACATATTTATGGGTCTTACCCATGCATATATGTCTCATCCCTCTAGTCATATCTTCCGATCAAGTTGACACTCTTCAGTTAACCCGTTCTAGGATCCGGACAAAGTTAGCCACGAATTTCTTTGCGATTCTATGATCGTAGTTGGTTTCTAGCTAAACACTACGACCTCTTAATCATCCAGACTTGATGATCTTCTTCGCCAATTGTCTTATCCGACAAATTGCTCGCGTTGCATCTTTGGTCGAATGACACTTCCTTCAGTCTCCGATTGTACTTAGAACAAGTGCAATGCTCGATTCCCGTGTCTATTTGTATCCCATCTGATACGTTACATCTTTCAGACTTTCTTGATCCCGAGCACAACTGTTGAAACTAATGATTAACTTTTAGTCCATTTGAGCGCGGCCACGCATTTTCAGTTGTTACTCATCAAGTGGCCTCAAAATGCTTTTCCTAATTTAATTAGGATGACACAATCCATTCTTGTACTCTCACTCAGCTTCATGTCTATCATGTCTTTTCCAATATTTGATTTATAACCTTCTTTTACGGCATGGCGTTTGGCGGAACCAAAGTCGGACATTCCTTACATAAGATTCCAAGTTCACATAATAGGGATTCAATCATTAGATCACGTATCTGATGAATCTATTTGGAATGTTTTATTATCCATAGACTGTCGTTTTAGATACTAAACTAAATTTAGACGACGGCGAAATAACTAATTTATTTCCGATAACGAGAGTTTGTAAATTGAGTCTGTCCCGTAAACTCCTTTACTCACTTAATTTACCAGTCAAAGTTATTCTCAAAATATACCTTATGCTTTAGACCCTTGTATGAATTCATACATACTTTGACTTAGGTGATAGTTTAGTTGATTACAGATGTAATGCGATTAAACTTTGCTAATTATCAATTGAAGGTCAGTTCAATTTCTTTGATAATTTCTATTTTCTTTGTTGTTTTAAAACTTCTTAAGTTTGAATTATATTCTTTCGTTTGTAGAGTCTGCAACAGCTCCCTGCTCGCAACACTTTCTAACCTACTTTCCTTCCATGTCTAGAAGTTTGCAATGTGTGACATGTTCAACTTTTATACTACTTCATCATACAACCTTTTAGAGTGCTCTTAAGTAGTGGTTCAGCTTATCTAATCTGAATTTGGATGTCGACGTCTCATTTGCTCTTCAGTGTTCGACATGTATTTATGCTAATCATGTCCTACATGTCCGATTTTATGTTCTGGACATAAATATCTTTCTCAAGCGTGCTTGCTCATCAGTGCCTATTAGAGTCTGAGTCTTGCTTTGCTCTCTGCCATGAGTTTTGGATCGAATTTCTCTTATAGAGTTTTTCGTGTTTGGATTTTTAGAATCTTAGGGTACTAAGTTTCCTAACTTAATCCTTATCATCCTCTCGATCTATGCTTATAGATCTTTGATGCCCAAAAGGCATTTTATCCTTTTATGTGTGGTCCTTTTGAGTCAGTTCTTAACAGTTTACAACATCTTTATGTTGTTCTCAATTTCTGGTATGTACTCTGCATAGGAACTAGAAAGCATGTTACTCCCACTTACCTTCTTGAAATCACAAGGTTCAAGATTCTCTTCATTCTTTAGGAATCAACAATCTGTTGATTACCTCGTTGAATCGAAGATTCCAACTCTTGCCTACTTCAATCCATCGACGGATTCCCAAAGCATGCGTGGTTTACTAAATTCTTAAGTCATTAACCTTTTACTTCTGTAATCTTATTAGAGAGGACGGTTTTTGACTTTACTATGTTAGTGTGGACAAAATTACACTAAAAAAGATCTCGTTCATAATCTCTTGGTACGAACCTTTTCTTTTCTTCTTTGTCTAGTTTTTGGAAACTTCAATGTTTCCATCCTTCTCAGTTTTTTCCTTTGGGAAACTAATTTCTTTTGAATGGGTTTTTACTCTATTGACAAATCATCAAGTTCTAAAACTTGATGAGATTGGATTCCATGATATTTTGGCTTCAAGCCAAAACTTAGAGTTGGTTTCCGTCTCTGCGCAAGTCTTTTATCTCCTATCAGTAAGAGTTTAATCTTCTGAGTTTGTAGGATAAGCTATTTTGACCTTAATGGCTTAAGAACAACAATTTGGAACTCTCTCAACCTTTATGATATTCACGTTTTGAGCAACTTTCAACTTCTTGCGAGTTCTCCTACAAATCACATTTATTTTGTGCAATAGGTAATTAGAGTTAATATATCTTTACATTTTATTCTCTTTTCCTAGGAACCGCGATTAACTATTCTAACAGTTTTTTTTCTCTTGGTCGAACTTATTTAGCCTGTGCATTTCTCATGACTTTTCTCATGACTTCCTCATGATTTTTCTCATGGTCGAACTAATTCGACTTATACTTTTCTCCCACTTATTCTTGTAGTACATTGTTAAGCTAATTACTGAAGAATACCATCATGAAAAACAAACACTTTGTTCTCTGATCGGTTGTGGAAAATCTCAAATTTCTTCTAAAGAAATTGCGTCAGACTTAGATAATTTTGTATCCTAGTAAAACGTTTTGACACAGGCTTAGCCTTTTAGACGGATTTGGTATTATGTGGGAAGCTGTGTCTAGGCATAGTGTTTTCGGAGGAGAGGGCTTGATTCTTGTCCTTCAATTTTATCCTTTTGGACACTCCAATTTGGATAGTTTAGAAGTGCAACGATCATCCTCTGTTTTTTACTCAAGATTTTCTTTCTTGTCAATCGATTCACTGCTTCGTTTGAAAGGAAACTTTTTCTTGATTATATTGGACACTTTATCCTCAATCGTTTCTTTGAGGATATTTTTGTTTTATGAGTCACATGTATCTTCTGATTCTAGATCATTCGATTCGTTGATGTGTCTCTTTTACAATTATAATCAAGTTTAGAATCTATCGTTATAAATTGTTAATTTAGCACTTTTATGACATCTCAATATAGAAATAAAGTTCTTTATTAAATCTCCATAATACTTAGTATAGAGATGATGTTCAACTAGAAAAACAAAATTAATCTAGACTAGTGCCTAAAGAAGACTTCGATCCCTTTCAGAATCCTTAGCAAGCTTGGCTTCTGCTCCCTCTTGGATCTTTTCTCCTTTAGTCAAATACTCAATTCCCAGCCGCTCCTGATCATTCATAATGATAAGAGTATTAGGTATCTTATACCGAAATGGAATATTATTTGTCAAATTAACAGTCATTGTTTATACGTCAACATGAAAACCACTGTTCCGTTCTTCTTGTCCTCGGGGAACTTGGGGCAGTTTCTCTTCCAATGACCCTTGCAATCGCAGTAGAAGCACTTGGTGTCAGAAGGAGGACCGTTGTCCTTGGGTTTAGCAGTTTGGTTGCCTTTTCCTTTAGTTGCAGGTTTCTTCTACTATTTTCCACCTTTCTTGAACCATAAGAATATCTTTCTTATGTTCCACTATTGCTACATTCTGTTCGGTTGTCTGAAGCATCGCATGAAGTTCCTTCAGTGTCTTGTGATGGGCCTAGAAAGTTTCCCTAAAAGGTCACCACCCGCAAGTGTACAGGCGTCAAGTAATAATTCCGGTAAGACCGGGTCGATCCGCAGAGACTAGTCAAAACTATTCTAAAACTTAGAATTAGTACGGTTTTGTTTTTGAAAATTGTTTTTGATGATAGAAATAATAAAATATTAGAACGATTAACAGAAATGAACTCAAATGGGGAGAGGAAGTCTATGGTCTCGAATCCATCCATGTAACAATTCTAAAGATGATGTACTGAACTAGTCAACTAATTCGTTATATTACTCTGGTTTTATAACATGAATGGTCTAAAATTCGAAAGATATTTTCGTTAGAAGCAATAATAACTTAACAGTATACGAGAATTCATTCTAGGAATTAATTGACTCGCATATAAATCACATCTATAAAATTAATTATTATGGACTTCATCTAAAACCTTAGATAAGATGGTTAGTTACTCATGGCAAATAAGATTAAATCAATAAACATAAGAGAAAAAGAGGGAAGGGAAACAAAACTTTTTCTTTCTTGCTGGAAATTGTTACTTGCTGAACTTCCCGTCTGGCAACCAAACGCGCCGTAAGGGAGCAGTTTTCTCGTCTTCTCGAAAGGATTTCTCTGGGAAAATTATTTCCCAACCAGTTTTCTCGTCTTCCTCAACTGATTTCTCTCTCTGTTACTCTTTTCTTTTATTTTAAACCAAATGAACTAACACCAAAAAAATCAAAGGAGATGATTATATTAGATGAAAAACAGAAAACAATCTTTTCTTTCTCTTTACAAATCCCTCTCTCTTTCTACTTTGTTTTCTCTCTTCTCACTAAAAGGAAAACAAAAGAAAAAGATAAATAATAATGGTGAAGAATAATGGTCTTTGTTCTAAAATAATCTCTGAAACTCCCTCTCTTCAATGTACTTACTGTTCTTCTCCTTCTTTCTAAAAATCTATCTTTTATGACCTGAGAAGAGTGAAGAAGAACATGACCTCTCTCCCTGTTTTTAGCTCAAGAGATGAGTCATCCCCAAAGTTGAGATAATCCCCTTGTGCTCTATGTTTCATTCATTTATAAGAGAAAATAACGAGAAGAAGATGATTCCTCTTGTTCCAACTCCCTCTCTATTGTCAAAATCACATAAAATCTCCAGCTCTTAATCTTTCTAAATCAGAGAACAAAATCTTCTCTATCTATTCTTCAATCTGATTCTCCCTCGGGAGTTTATCTCTTCTTCCAAAATAAGATAATCTGCTATAATATATACTCTAACAAATCTTCATCCATGTTCACTGATTCCATCATCTCTCTCTCTCTCAAATATCTCTAGAATCAGACTTCCCATGAGAATAAAGTGTTCTCTCTCCATAAAATCAACTGAATCCTTCAACGTGGCTTTGTTGACTTGATTTTAACCCGAACTTTGACTAGCTATAAACCTCTCATACGAACTCCGATTGGACTCCCGTTTTCGTCGTTGGGTTAGTCTTGGACTCCACTTTCTATCAGTGCATCAACATTAGCCAATTCACCAGACCATCATAATCTCCAAATGACCGAAATGCCCTCAAGTGTGTCTTTCTCCCGATTTTATCCGTTTTCTATGTTCAATTCCTTAGAAGACTCCTCAGTAAGAGAAACAAGTAAATCATCAGAGTAACTGCTCGAAATGGACTAACTAGCCCAGGTTAAGAGATCTAGATGGGACATTTTCATGTCTAATGTTGTAGTTCATCTTGAATTGATTGAAACCAATATAGAGGGAGTAAAGGATAGTGTCGGTAGCCGATTCTTGGCTATAAGGAAATCCCAGTTTTGCTAACTTAGCAATGAGCCTAATCATTTGACGTACGTGAGGCTCTACTGGTTTTCCTTTCTCAAGGCGCATGTTCAGTAATGTCCTGGAGGTTTCAAACCTCTCCAATCTCGACTGCTTATGGAATATTTCCTTAAGTTGTCGAATCATGGTGTAGGCTTCCATGTCTATGAACTGCTCTTGAAGAGTAGGTTCCATGGTTGCCAACATCAGGCATGTTACTGGCTCTGCCTCTTCCGAACCAATTTTTCATATTCACTTTCTTCAACAGTCGAATTAGCATCCAATTTTGGAATTGGAGTTTCTAGCACGTTCAGCTTTCCTTTAATTCTGAGAACTATTCCCAGATTCCTCTCCCATTCGAGGAAATTGTGCTCATTTAGCTTCTCCTTGTCGAGAAGTGAGCGAAGGTTAAAGTTCTCTTTCGTCATCTTAAAACTACATGAAAGAATTACAAAGTTTTAAACTCGTTATTATTTTTGGAAAAATTCGGTTTTCCCACATTGTTCAATATAAAACCGTTCCTGATTGAATACCGTGATGCCAAGACCCCATTCCTTCGGAGTTAAGCAGACTATGGCCCTGCCCTCAACCCCGTTGTCTTAGGTGAGAAAACTACTTCACTGATCATACTCTTATGACTCTTGGTTGATTGATTGCGTTAATGAATGTGTAATCCATCCTTTTGCCTCGAGTATCGAAAACTCTTTTGCTAATCTCGTTGAGTAAAAGTATTTTGGCGTGTAGACCTCTACCATAGGTCTACCCTTATTGTCCCATGTTAAAGATGGCACCCTACTGGGGAAGATCCACCATCAATAATAAGAGATCAACGAGTGTCTTAATCTGGGTAGGCATTTTACTCAAAATTACTTTTAGGGACTTTTACGTTTTGTCTAGTATGCGTTTTAGTGAACTATTTAACCTAACTAACATCGACGACATTGAACGTAAATAAATAAGTAAATGCGTGCGAGAAAATAAATCAAGCACATATGGATCCTAGTATGGCCTCTAGTCCTAAAAGATCTGATCTTCTATAAGATTCTTCTTGATTTCACATTTGTTCGCCTGGATCGCCATCCTCGAATCTCCATTGATTTCTCCCACTCGAATCAGGATCACATTCTTGAGCTTCTTCAATGGACTTATAGATCCTAAACTCTAATTACAAGACTCCAACGATACGCAGATCGTATAAAACTTCGAAATTAAAATTAGTACAACTTAAACCCCGTGCTTAAAACAAGAATTAAAGAAAAACAACTTTCTATGGCCATACTAGTTTCCGCATTCACATCACATGAATTCATATAATATTCAAGGCTAACAATTATATATACATGATTATCTGGGAGGTACTTTTGACGACATCTCTATGTCACATACGGACCTTAAGTCTATATTCGAAGAATTCGACTAATGGTGCGTTTTGGTTTGGTCTTAATGATTTCCAAAATCAATTTTAAGAAAAACTTCTTTTCGACCTTTGGAGGGCCCGGGTCAATTTCAGAAAAAATTAGTTTGACTTTTAATGATTTCCAAAATCAAATTTAAGAAAAACCCGTTTCGGGCCTTCGGGTGGCCCGAATCAATTTCGATAAAATTTGGGTGGAACCGGGAGAAAAATCGGACTTTCGTTGGAAAAACTCTCATTCAGGTCATGATGCAGGGGCACCCGGCGTGGAGACTTTTTCCATGACCGAACCCGGTCATGGACCAACCGGCCAGAGAGAGTAGATTTAGGAAGTCCTTATTTTAGTATGATTATTAGATAAATTAGGTTTAGGTAATTATGCTATTTTAATATTTCAATAATTGGAAAGGTCCAGATTTGAGTCTAGTTATTTAGGCAGTTGCAGTATTTTAATTATTTAGGAAAGTCTAATTCAAGTCTATCTAGGAAGGTCCAGAATCCTATAAAAGGATATCTAGTTTGTCTATTATCCTCAGATTGAGAGAAAAACCCTATTGAAGTTTTAATCAAGTTTATTATTTAGAGTTATTTGATCTTTATTTTCATCGTTCTTATTTAATTATTCATCTCTTTTAATTCCGCTGCGTTTCTACATCAAGTGGTATCTAGAGCCATAAATTTTTTTTCTTTCTTTCTTCATCACTTTTATCATCATGGTTAATACTACTATCTCTACTACACCAACTAAGGAGAA
The DNA here is from genome assembly GCF_041429995.1 of Eschscholzia californica. Lineage (NCBI taxonomy): Eukaryota > Viridiplantae > Streptophyta > Magnoliopsida > Ranunculales > Papaveraceae > Eschscholzia > Eschscholzia californica. The sequence goes on from NW_028238198.1 coordinate 45,368,404, forward strand.
AACACCAACTTTCTCCTCTGAATGGGACAACATCAAAGAAGGGCTATCCGCAGGTAAAAAGTTGGAAGAAGGGTTCAATGAGTACAAGAAGGAAACAACAGAAAAATTCAATAAAATCGATCAACGATTCAACCAACTCAATGACTCCATCACCATCATCTCCAAACAACTAGAAGGTATGTGTAAAAACCAAACTCCATCTCCCACCACTATCACACATCAACAACCCTCACAACTAACGACTACCACCAACACTACCCGAGTTCCTCCTCTCGGTTTCCCTCCCGAACCCACGACACCACTATTTGGTCACACCATTAGCCACCCTCCACCGGTTGTCACATCAACTTTCATCACCTCCTATACCCACACGTCCACACCTCCATCATTCTCATTCCCCGAGCCAATTACAACACCACATCGACCACCACACGAAAGCCACTTCTCGGCCGACCATCACTTCCCCACCAACATCGATATCAACACTAACCGAAACATCACCACCCAACCTCAACCAATCATCCCGTTAGGAACCTTTACAACCTACCAAGACCCTCGTATCCTTAACCCGTATACCCGATACTCTTCACACCCTACCACCCAAACCGAAACCCACTCACCATACCAAACCCACCACAACCTCCAAACCGAACCACGCTACAACCCCACGGTTCATGATCCGGTTACACCACCTCTACAACACCGCCGTCCACATGAACCCGAGTCGACCATCAACATACCTCTACAACCCGACAACACCACACACTCACGTCACAGAGACCAACCCCACCCATTAAACCGAAACCGAGAACACAACTACACCCATTCACAAACCCGAGACCCTACCACTCCTATCAACCGTCCAATCATCATACCCCAACGACCCCCCTTGATGGTCCAACCAACACAAACCGAACGAGAACACCACACTACACCAACGGACATCGAATATCCAAACCCTAGTTCATCGTACCGTATTCGAATGGAAGTACCATCATATGATGGTTCGATTAATATTGATGATTTCTTAGATTACGTCTCACGAATCGAGATTTTTTTTTAGGTTATGCAAGTTGAAGGTCCTGAACAGGTACGTTGTGTAACTGGTTATTTATCTAAAACTGCTCTTACTTGGTGGAAACAGGAATCTGAAAATCGTCGTTTATTAAACCTTCCACCTATTTCTTCTTGGTTAGAATTGAAACCATTAATGTTCTCTCGTTTCCTCCCTCCGGATTATGAGAACCAATTATGTGTTGATTATTTACGTTGCCGACAAGGAAGACGTTCAGTGGAGGAATATGCTTCAGAATTCCAAAGACTAATTACACGGCTTAATCTCCCAGATTCAGAATCAATGAAAGTAGAGAAATTCAAGGACGGACTTCAGAATGATATTAAAGATTTGGTCAATTTAAGATCTTTTACTTCGGTTTCTGAATGTATTAGTGTAGCCCGATCTTTTGAATCAGATTCACGTTCTATTTTCCGAGGACACAGTACGAGAAGTCAAGCAGTTCGAACTGTACCGGATGAATTAGATCAATCCAAACAGGCGGAGGACGGTTCTAAATCACTGTCAGATAATCCTTATAAAAAACCTCCACCAGTTAAGTGTTATCGTTGCTTTGAAACAGGCCACTATTCTAATGCTTGCCCCTCTCGCGGTAAAGCAAATATTGTGGAAAAGAAATCAGATTCAGATTCGGATGAAGATCAATTGGAACGAATTAACACTATTCCAGACAACGGTGACCGGGTTATGTTACTCACTAGGAGAGTTCTTTTCACACCGTTAAAAAGGAATTTATCTCAACGAAAGAATTTGTTCGTTACACGGGGAACGGTACTGAATAAAGTGTGTACTATAGTAATTGACAATGGTTGTGTAGAAAATTTAATTTCTACAAAACTTGTTAATTTCTTGGGTATTCCTACAATGATTAAGTCAAACCCGTATAAAACCGCTTGGATTCAATCGGGTGCTACTACTCGGGTTAATCGCATGTGTACTATTAATCTTTCTATTGGTTCTTCTTATTTGTCTACAGTTACTTGTGATGTCACCGATATGGATTTATGTCACATCATATTAGGACGACCATGGCAATCTGATGTTGATGCCACTTACTGTGGTCGTTTGAATGTTTATGAATTTCCATGGAAGAAGAAGATGGTGACGTTATTGCCAATTGAGGATGGATCGGAGGAACTACATTCTCTTCACAAACGGTTCGGGACGAACCTCTTGAAGGAAGGGGGTGCTGATGCAGGGGCACCCGGCGTGGAGACTTTTTCCATGACCGAACCCGGTCATGGACCAACCGGCCAGAGAGAGTAGATTTAGGAAGTCCTTATTTTAGTATGATTATTAGATAAATTAGGTTTAGATAATTATGCTATTTTAATATTTCAATAATTGGAAAGGTCCAGATTTGAGTCTAGTTATTTAGGCAGTTGCAGTATTTTAATTATTTAGGAAAGTCTAATTCAAGTCTATCTAGGAAGGTCCAGAATCCTATAAAAGGATATCTAGTTTGTCTATTATCCTCAGATTGAGAGAAAAACCCCATTGAAGTTTTAATCAAGTTTATTATTTAGAGTTATTTGATCTTTATTTTCATCGTTCTTATTTAATTATTCATCTCTTTTAATTCCGCTGCGTTTCTACATCAGGTCAACGCTCGAAAAATCTCGGCCTTTGGTCTAGAATGATCTCGGAATGGCCCGGGATAACCATTGATCAAAGCCCAAGACCCTAAGGTCAAGGCCCAATGGGTAGGTCCGGATCAAACCAGCCTAGGTAGTGCATTGGTCTGGCCCAAGCATGGTTCGGTTCAAGGCCAAAATCTTGGGTCGTGCGTAGCACCGTCTGGCCGAGACCAGACGCGTCTAGGCATAGGCCAGATGCATCTGAGTCTCGGACTCAGGCTTTGGACACGTCCTGGGCCTAATCCGGGACGCTAGCCTATGGGCCAGGCGCGTCCTAGACGTGTCTGGGCCAAGGCCGAGCCTATCTGGACGCTCGTAAAAGACCAAGATGTCATAGGCCGTCCTTGACGCATCTAGGAAGCTTCTGACCCATGGCCGAGATCCTAGGCCATCTCTGTCTAAGACCGAGATGCCTAGGGCATCCCAGACGCATCCCGGCCAGTTTTAGCAACGTCTAAAAAGTTGTAACTTCCCAATTTTTTGTTCTTTTGCTTCCAAATCTCTTGTTCCATCTTATAAAGAATACTTCTAGAATCCCAAATTTTGATTTTCTAACAATTTTTGAAATAATGAAAATCACAATTTTTTGAAAAACTTTTCAAAACCGAAATCAATCAAAATCGAATCTTTTGAAACTCTTTTCAATCATCAACTTTGAAAACCAATTTGAATAACTTTAAATCACATTCAAACTAAATAAATTGATGCCTAGAACACATTAGACAAATCTATCTATCAAAATAAGCATAGATTGGTCTGAAACTTACCCAAAATAAGCTATGTGCAAGAGGCTCTGATGCCACTATTGGGTATTATGGTCTCCTAGTTTTGGTAGCGGAATCTCAGTATCTAATACTCCCTCCGTCTCAAATTAAGAGACCCAGTTTCCCTTTTGGTTTGTCTCAAAATAAGAGACTCATTTCCCTTTTTATCATATAAAATTCATTAAATTTCCAACATTATCCTTTATCTCTATATTACACATTTGTGCTCAAATATATATTGACCAACAACCAAAAAAGTAACTAAATCAAAATTACTTAACTAAGAATACTTACTTAATTTTTTTTTTTTACTACGAATATTTTGTTCTTGATTTGAAACTTTTTTATTAGAACCAAAGTTAGAGGGATTCAAGTGGAGATCGGACATCGAGAACTAAAGAGATTTAGAAAGTATGGACTTGAATTTGAAGTTTGGTAAACAAAAAATTACTCTAGCTAAAGGGTACACTGTGTATGAAGATGAAAGTCATGACATATATAGAGCTCAAATTTTTGTATTCTTTGTCTAAATCAAGTTTTGGCGGCATCCTTTTTGATTGATTAAATCTAATTTTACTCTCAAAAACATAATTTAAGTTTCAACCAAATTTTACCTCCAAAAAATTTAAATTTAAGTTGGATCTAAATTTACCTCCAAAAAAATTTCAAGTTTCAACAATTTTTTTGTGAAAATATTTGTGTCAATGGAGGAATTCTATAGAAGTCGATTTGTATTTGCTTGATTTGGTAACAGTCTAACTTGGAAGAAAAAATACCATCCAATTTAAAAGAAAACTACCATCTAATATTAGGAACAATTTATATTGTTACCCAAAATAATTTGACCATTAAATTGAAATCCAATTTTCCTCCACCTATTTTCGGTAAAAAAATTCATTTTAGATTTAGTCTAAAAAAAGAATCACACAAATCTGAACATTTAATGAGGGTATAAGTGGAAGAAAAAATACGTGAAAATTTTGAAGGATTTTAGGTCTGGGTCTCTTAATTTGAGACGGAGGGAGTATGTCTAACTCTAGTATCCTCAGGATCTCATGCATAACCTAATAATGCACTAAGAGTTAGAGATTGCTAGTTTTTCCTCAAACCTTTCTAATCGCTTTTGAGAAGATCGAAAGCTCCAATTGTAGCTCTTCTACTTGGGGCACCGAGAAATCACCTTGATCTCCCACCTTGTTGCTATCTAGAACACCAATGGTGGTTAGATGAAGAACACCTTCTTCCTTGCCTAGATAGTTAGTTGGGATAATTCTTTTTTTTCTTACTCTACTTGATGTTGTAGAATAAGAGAGCTCCTTGAGAATTCTCCACACCTTATTCAGATCTTAAGAGACATTATATAGAACCCTAAGTTAAAGTAAAACCCTAATTACGTTTCCCAAAAATTACCTATTGAATAAGATTAAGGAAATAGTCGAAAACAGAAACTAGTTTCTATTTTCCTTTTTCCTTGCTTTGGGCCGGCCAAGATATGCCCTAGAAAGACAGATCTGGCCGGTCCCCTTAGGCTGGTCGGCCAAGCAAGGTCGACCCCTATAATGGGCCCAAAAGGCCTTTTTAGGTGTCCGACCCAAGTAACTCTTATTCGGTTCTTTTGTACTATCTTTGCCCAAACTTCCTTTAGGCCTTATGGACATATTTATGGGTCTTACCCATGCATATATGTGTCATCCCTCTAGTCATATCTACCGATCAAGTTGACACTCTTTGTGTAACCCGTTGTAGGATCCGGACGAAGTTAGCCGCGAATCGTTTTGCGATTCGACGACCGTAGTTGGTTTCCAGCTAAACATTACGACCCCTAAATCATCCGGACTTGATAATCTTCTTCATCAATTGTCCTATCTGAAAAATTGTCCGCATTATATCTTTGGTCAAAGGAGATCTCCTTCCTTTAGAACATAAACATGTGCGGAAAATTCTCAAAGGATTCTCCTTTTATACAAACATAAAGTAAAGAGAGAGAGAAAGAGAATAGTTTCCAGCTATCTATCTAGTCTAAAGGAGTTCTTCATCTAAGTTCAGGGGAGTTCTAGCTACTTAAAAGGCTGGAGATCAAGTCGATTGCTCGGGTGTCTCAACTAGAGGAGCTACAATTGCTCTCAATCTTTGAACCAAAGCAGTCAATTCAGTCCGTGGGAATTAGTGATTCAGGTAAATCTCTAAACCCCTGAGTTCATGGCGATACTAGTGTTAGACATTAGATGTCTAAGATTCTGCTTAGAACACTAGGAGACACTATAACCCAACAGTGGTATTAGAGTCTCTTGCACGTAGCTAACTTTGGCTAAATTTCTGACTTATTCAGACTTGTTTAGTCGGATAGATAAGTCTGATAAGAGTTTTAGACATCAATTTGTTTATTTTGTATCATATTTAAAAGTTATTCAAATTGATTTCAAAATTGGAGTTTGAAAAAGATTTCCAAACATTTCGATTTTGAAAATTTCGGTTTTGAAAAGAGTTTTAAAAGAGGTATTGAATTCATTGATTTTGGAAATCATAAAGGATAAACCATATTTTTTTCCGAAATTGACCCAGACCATCCGAAGGCCCAAACGGCGTTTTTCTTAAAATTGATTTTGGAAATCATTAAGGATAAGACCGAAACGCACCATTAGTCAAAATTCTTTGAATAGACTTAAGGTCCGTTTGGCATAGAGATGTCAACAAAGTATCTCCCGGAGTTCGTCATTATAGATAATTTATTATTGTGAATATTATATGAATGCATGTGATGTGAATGCAGAAACTAATATGGCCATACAAAGCTTGTCTTGTTGGATTTTGGTGTCACCTAGTGTTCTTAGCGGAATCTCAGACATCTAAGATGTCTAACACTAGTTTTCAGGGTCACTTGCAAGAACTAAAGATGAACTGGAATTTGAAGAGGAATACCTTATTCGCTTTTCCTCGAACTTAGGTTCTGACGCCTTTTCGGAAGATAAAGAGCTTCAAAGTGTAGCTCCTCTACTTGCGACGCCGAGTAGGTTGACTTGAACTCCCTTCCCTTAACAGCTAGGACCTTAATGAGGTTGAGATGAAGAACTCCTTGTACTTGACTAGATAGATAGAATGAGAGCTTTTTCTCTAAAATCCCTCTATACTTGATGTTTTAGAGATTGATTTTCTATTGAGAAAATTCCACACCTTTTTCTGTTCTCTAATTAGTCCATATACAGAGAAACCCTAATTAGAATCATATTCAAACTAGGACTCAATATGGCCCACAGAAAAGATAATGTCAGAAACTCTTTCGGACTGGGAATCCTAAATGGAAGGGATTTCATCTAGGGTTTCCCCTGACATATGGCCGACCAGACTAGCCCCTTAATGGGTTTGGTTTGTCCGATCCAAAGCTCCTGGTCGGCCATGTTATGGTCGGCCCCTTCCTTTGGTCCAGGGCTTCCCTTTTGGGCCCGGTTCTTTTTATCTTTGTCCGGACCCCTCTGAACCTGTTTGGGTCTGTTTAGTTGGATCCAATCCACCCATTTGCCAAGTTCCCTCTAGTCAACTTTCCCCGATCAAGCCATCACTCTTTGGTGTAATCTGTTGTAGGATCCGGTCTATGTTAGCCGTTGATTGTTGAAGTGATCCGATTATCGTAAACGTCTTCTAGCTAAGCATTACGATCCTTAATTCGACCGAACTAGATGATCTTCCGCATAAGGCCACCGTTATCCTATTCGCCAAATTTTACGCATTTCTGTCTAGGTCGAAGGACACTCCTTCAGAAGGAAATTCCTTCAGACCGAAAGGGCATGCCCTTCATATCTTCCATTCTTGTTTTAAGCACAAATGTGTTCACGATGGAATAATTTTAACTTCAAAGTTTATTCAATTTGTGCATCGTTTTAGTCTTATAATTAGAGTTTAGGGTCTACGAGTCCGTTAAAGAAACCCAAGCTTGGGATCCTAATTCGAGTGGGAGACTATAATGGAGGTTTGAGGATGGAGATCGAGACGAAAAAAGGCGAAACAAGAAGAATCCTAAGAAGATTGGATCTTTTTAGACTAGGGCCTTACTAGGATCCATATGTGCTTGAGTTCAAAGTTCACTATAACGCATTTTTTTTTGCACGGATTTATTTATTTATTTATTTATTTACGTTTATGTCATGGATGGTTAAGTTTAAAGTTCACTATAACGCATGTTGGACAAAATGTAAAGAGTCCCTAAAAGGAATTTTGAGTAAAATGCCTACCCAGACTGAGATACCCATTGAGCCCTCGATCATCGATGGTGGGTCTGCCTTCTTAGGCAAAAGCGTTTTAGATATCGAGGCAAAAGGATGGATCTGACATAATACATGTGATCCATCAACCAAGAGTCATAAGAGTATGATCAGTGAAGGAGTTCACTCACCCAGGACGACGGGGTTAAGGGTAGAGCCCTAGTCCGCTTAACTCCGAAGAAATGGGATTTTGGAATCATATTATTCAACCAGGGACAGTTTTCATTGGATAATGTGGCAAAATAGGTTTTACATTGATAACAAGTTTTGAAATCTTGCTTTTTCTTTATGTAGTTTTAATGGCATATTAGAAAAATTGTTTTCTAACCTTCTTTCAATCCTTTAGAAGGAGTTGAATGAAAGTAACTTCGTTGATTGGAAAAGGAATCTGAGAATTGTTTTCAGATTCGAAATAAAGAAATGTCCTAGAACACTCCAGTCCCAGTGTTGACTCATGAGGGATAAGGTCAAAACCTATAACATGTCTTTTGTAAGAAACCATGAAAGATTTTCTTTAGTAGAGATATGGATGCATACGCGACCATTAGACAACTGAGGAACAAGTTCCTGCAAAAGTAGTGAAGGAGAGGTACGAGACCTCTAAGGCAATCCGAAGGTCATCTTGAGCAGAGAAGAACTGAAAGGTTTTCATATTTTTGATATGATTTATCTGTTCGAAAATTTGAAACAACTCGGATTTCCCTCATTGAGAGATGACAACAGATTCATCTATCACCCGATTCAATACCGATCGAACCAAGATAGATAAGACCTTGAATGAGTCACTCAGATTGTTGGGAACAACTAAGGAGAACATATGGGAACATTGAATCTAAGAAAAGGTTCTTGAGATTCAGAAACAAAAGGAATCTAAGAAAGGGTTCTTATGATTCAAAAGGACAAAGGATCAGTATAAAGAGACAAATTCTTGAACAAAGAAAAAGGCAAATCAGTTGCCGAGTCCATAAACAAGATTATTTCTTATTACTGTAAATGTATCTAAAACAATGGCTAGGTCATTAAACGGAAACTACCCTTAGTACATGTAGGGCAAAAGAAACGGAATTGCAAATTCCGGTTCCAGTATCTTTGTTAATAAAGTTAAGCAAGTATCATAGACTCCCTTAATCAGGTGTTTAAAACCAAATCTACGACTCAGTTGGAGGTCAAGCGAATTACGTACACGACTAAGAGAAAGAGAGACTTTTAATTGCATATGAAGCAAAAGGTTGCCGAAATTGCTATAAAGTCTTGCAATCTTCTTTTAGACACTGATATAGTTTAGAACTTAATAGAAATTATTACGTTCTTCTGGAAACATTGAATGTTTTAAACTAGTCATAAATTAACAAAAGGTTCCTGGAAAACCGAAATCCTTAACACTGATACTAACGGCTAAAATCAAGAGATGAAAACTCGTTAACTCTAGCATTGCCGCGTGTGTCTAGTTGACATTAGATATATGAAGAAGCTCCAAGACAATGGACTTCTGAGTCTAGATGATTTGGAATCATAGGAAACATGTAGAGGTTGTCTTAAGGATCAAATGACAAAGTCACCCTTTCAAGAAAGGGATGAGGACATGTAATTTATTGGGACTCATACTTGGTTATGAAGACATATAAGTGTACTTGGAGAAGCTAACGAAAGCTACTTCAACACGTACCCTGAGAGCTTCATAAAGTTTAAGTCAGAAATGTTTGAAAAGGTTCAAATAAAGTACAAAATGAAGTAAAGAATCACCTTGGCAAGAAAATATAAGCCACCCGATTAGATTAATTTGAGGCAACAATTTGATAACCATCTAAGAAGTTGAGAAATGACTTTCCAACTCACTCCAAGGAACACATCTGATGGATGGTGGGTCCAGTGGAAGTGGGAGCAATCGAACACTGTGAGACATGATTAGATCAATGATCAGTTTAGGCCAGTCTTCAGAATACGTTTTGGGATATATTCTAGAAACGGTCGTTTTCTCACTTAACCACATTCCGTCTAAAGCTGAAAAGACTCCATAAGATTATGGAATTGGAAAGGGCTCCAAAGATGTATTTCTTAAACCGTTTAATGATGTGAAGCTTATGTAAAACCGGTCACAGTAATAAGTTTGCATAACAGACAAACAGGGAATTTTTCCTAAACCAATCAGAGAACAAAAAATTTGTTGCTCATGGTTGTGTCTTCCTTGAAATGGATTTTATTACAAGAAAACAAGTAGGAGAAATATAATTTCCAAAAAAAGTAAAAAAATGTAGGAGAAATATAACTATCGAAAAGGTTCGATACGAGCAGCAAATTGATGATGTAACGGTGATCCCGGTCTCTCAAGAGATGGGAATCAAAGGCAGAGTTAGATGAAATCAAGGAGCCTTGCGCTCAAGACGAATTACATTCGCAATGACAACTCTCAACTAGTTGAAAGTACCTCATCAGTTGTTCAAACCCCTCGTAGGTTTTGTTGGATCATAGATCTGTCTCATGTGGTTGAAGTTCTGTTCGTAGAGAACAATGAGCCTATCACCTACATCAAAGCTATGACAGAACCAAACTCTTAAAGATTGGCTTGGAGCCATAAGATCAGAGACGAAATCCATGTCTAATCAAATTTGAATTTTATCTATTTGACAAATAGGATTAAAGCCTATGGGAGGCAAATGGATTTTCTAAGAGTGAAAACAGACAGGGATGGAAACATTGAAATTTCCAACAGCTAGACAAAAGGATAAAGGCCATGAAGTAATAGTAAAAGACTATGAACGATATCTTTTGCCTCCGGCGCAAAGCTTAAGTCCGTAAAAATCGCACTAACACGTGGAGGTCAAAAACCATCTTCCTTAACGAACTTCTGCAAGAAGATGTATACCGGACACAATCTACAAGGTTATTGACTCTAGAGGTTGGTAAAATACCTAAGCTTCGGAAAAACATCGATGGATTGAAGCAGGCAAGTAAGAGTTGGAACCTCGATTTGACAAGGTAATCAAAGATGTTTGATTCCTAACAAATGAAGAAAAATCTTGAACCTCAGGAATTTCAAGAAGGTTAGTGGGAGTGACCCAGTTTTCTTGGTGAGGGATGTAGAAGACATATTGAAAAATACAGAACAACGTTGTGATGTTGAAAACAGTTTAAAACTGACTCACTAAAGGACCGCATACAAAGATGAAATGCTTTGGGGCATCAAAGATCTATAAGGATAGACCGAAAGGATGGTAGGACTAAATCAAGAAACTTAGAGAGATAAGATTCTTAAAAGGTCCAATGTGAAAGACTCTAGAAGAGAAATTCGACCCAAGTCTCATGACACTAAGCTAAGAAAGATGCAGAGTCCGGTAGGCCCTAATGAGTGACACACATGAGAAAGATGCTTACTCTTTGAGTATAAGATCGATCATGTTGGACATGATTAGCATTCGCCTATGACGTCTCATATACTTGGAGTATGAGAAGTCGTCGCCAATCAAATCCAAATAAAGGACTCTATACAACAACTAAAGAACGTCCTTGGGAGGAACTGGGGATGAGTTCTTGGTACAAAGTGGGAAGTGAAACGGTTATAAATTCCATACGATGCAAACTTCTAGACATGAAGGAATAGTAGGTTGGAAAGAGTTCCAATATGGGTATTGTTGTAAACTCTACACACAAAAGAAAATATTTAGAGTTTTAGAAGCATTAATTATAGTAAAGAAATACTAGAGATTGTCAAAGAGAATTAAAGGAAACAACCTTCGATTAAACAGATAACCAGCAAAGGCTTACTCGGATAAGATCCGTTTAAACTAAACCGTCACCTAAGACAAAGTATGAATAAGGTCATGCAAGGGTCTAAGGCATAAGGTGCATTCTGAAAATGACCTTAACTGGTAAATTAGTAAGTAAAGGAGTTTGCGGGAGAAGACTCAAATTTACAAACTCTTGTTTTCAGAAATAACAGTTGTTTATTTCGTTGTTTAAACTTGACTTAGTGTTCAAACGACAGACCAAACTAGTGAGATATTCCAAATAGGTTTATCAGATGTGTGATCTAATAAATGAAACCCTATTAAGTGAACTTGGAATTATTTCATTATGCGGTTCATAGTCCAAGTCATTGCATGAACAACAATGACTTATGAAGACTAGGACGTGAGAATGACAAGATATCGTTGTTTCATGGGCTATGGGAATAGGATTATTCAAGTCATCTACGTAGATGTATGATTGGGAATATACATCGGATAACCCACCATGAGAGTACATCAAGAATGATGAATGTCAAAAGATTCTCATAGACAAGATTGGAGAGATTCCTCAAAATATGAGTGCTCCACTCATCTAATGTAAGGAATGTCTGGCTTTGGTTCCGTCAAACGTCGTGCCATAAAAGGAGGTTATAAAGGCAGACATTGGGACATACATAATAGACATGAAGCTAAGTGGGAGTGCAAGAATGAATTATGTCATCCTAATTAAATTAGGAAAAGTATCCCGGGCCACTTGATGAGTAGCAACTGAAAATGCATGGACACGCTCAAATGGATTGATTAATTAATCATTTGGTTGACTGTTGTACTCGGGATCAAGAAAGTTTTAAAAGGGATGACGTAGACACTAATAGACATGGGAATCGAGCATTGCACCTATTCTAATTTCAAGTGGGAAACTGAAGAAGATGTCCTTCGACCAAGGTGGCAACGTGAGCATCTTTTCGGATAGGACAATTGGTGAAGAATATCATCAAAGTCCTGACGATTTAGGGATCGTAGTGTTTAGCTAGAAACCAACTACGATCGTCGAATCACTAGGTGGTTCGTGGCTAACTTCGTCTGGATCCTGCATCGGGTTACAACAAAGAGTGTCGATTTGATCAGAAGATACGATTAGAGGGATGAGACATAAAAATATGGATTAGATCCATAAATATGTCCAAAAGGTCGTAGGCAAAGATAGAAAAAGTCCGAGACAAAAGGGTAACGGGTCGGGCAAAAGGCCCGCCCAAATGAGGGTCGGCCAGGCCCAACCCAATAAGGGGCAGGTCTGGTCGGCCACCTTATTAGGTTTCCCAGATGATTTACTCATCTGGGAATCCTAATTTGAATGGGATTCAGATACCTGTTGATGTGGCCATTAAGGAAACCTTGTCCAAATGAGATTCTGACTCCTGAGATTCTACTTAAGGGCCCCTTTAGAACATAAACATGTGTAAAAAATTCTCAAAGAGATCTCCTTCTCTACAAACATCAAGTAGAGAGAGAATAGTTCTCAATTATCTATCTAGTCTAAAAAAGAAGGAGTTCTTCATCTTACTAACTGGGAGTTCTAGCTAATTTAAAAGATAGGAAATCAAGTCGATTGCTCAGGTGTCTCAAGTAAATGAGCTACATGGAGCTCTCGATCTTTGAACCAAAGCAATTAATTCAGTCCTGGGAATTAGAGATTTAGGTAATCTCTAAACCCCTTAGTTCATCTTTAGCTTATGCGAGATATCCTGAGGATACTAGTGTTAGACATTAGATGTCTGACATTCCTTTTAGAACACTAGGAGACACCATAACCCAACAGTGGAAACCTCATAACCAGAAAGCAACTCCTCACCATTATCAACTAGAAAAACCTGGATGTTCTCTTTCTCTCTGAGACAAAATGTCTCTAAATTAAACTGCAAAAATTCATTAACATTCACAAAGATTACAACTCCTTCACACTAGAATCCACCAACAAAGCTGGAGGGCTTGTGTTGTATTGCAAAAGACACATCAACTTAGATATTATTACTTCTAACAGTAACATGATTCACTCACAGTGCTATACCAACAATTCAGACACATCCCTCTCAAACCTTTCGAGTTCATCAGAACTTAGATGTCACGCCCTGAATGCCACAGTTCCATCATGAATAATTAGACCCCGATTAATTCTAATAATAACAATAACACTATCCAATCCAAGCTTACACATCTTAGTAAGAAACTTACCATATGGAATATTGTCTTTGGTAACATTGACCAGCAGATTAATATTATCACCAAAAAACTCCATAATAGTAACTTCTGACCCCATTATATTGCCCTAACTTCACAGTTGGAAAACTTATATCGTCAACAGGAGAGCATATGGAAAGAAAAATCCAGAAACTCCTTCACCACTTTAGGCGATAAGAACACGAAATATTTGGCTTTGCGCATTCGGACCGAAACTAATTCTATCTGGGCAAAGTTTCTTAAAGTCAAATACTTTCACAAAACCTCAAACCAGGACTAGTGAGACATGCTCATTCCTTAGATCTGGAAATCTATCCGCAAGCAAATGGATAATATTGCACCTTTTACCATCTGGGAGGTTCACACTGGCAATAATATCAACATCTGTCTGGCTATTGGATATCTAATAAACCCCCCACCTATAGATAACATTAACAACTCCACGCTCACAAAGGTCTCACAACTCATGCAAAATAACCAACGGGATGAACAGTTACTTAATATTACGTTTTCCTATGATATCATCAATAACATTAAATTCAGTGAGATGCCTACCGATGATAATGATAGTAGGCGATGGACTCTTACCAAATCAGGTAACTACTCAGTAGGATCGATGTATCACCATCTAGCAACTTCCCATCTAGCGGCTACCACTAAAGAAGTCTCGTAGAACTTTATATGGAATTTCCAAATAATTGCAAGGATCTCTCTGTTCCTTTGGAAATGTTATACAGGGTTCTTCCGGTAAGACAACGTATTGGTAAGTTTATTGAAAACTTATATGACTGTCCTTCATGCCATGCTCATGAATCTCCTTCATTGCACTTTCGCTAAAAGTATATGGTTTTATTTTAACATTATTTCCACTAATCTTTATTTTGTTTTGGACTAGATTTCTTCATGGAAAGATATTTATAACTATCAGAATAACTCTTATGTAATTAAATGCACCGCTATTTTATGGTACATATGGAAAGCATGTTGTGTTCGATGCTTTCAATGCACTATTTTTTCACCTATGTAAGTAATTGACCAAATTAGGGCTTTCTCTATCAGCTTAAATGGATCAATACTACGTTTAACCAGCATATCATTAGTAAATGGTCACCCACAGTGCAACCAATTCTAAAGATTAACATTGATGCTTCTTTAAAAAACTCCATAGAGTCATAGGTATAAGTTTCATCATACATGATCATCGTGCTCAATTTATAGCAGCGAAAACATCTACTATCAAAGCCAGAACAAGCGAAGCAAAAGCAATTTTATCGGGGGTCCGGTGGGCGGCAGAGATAAATACCAATATATATGCATTGAAAGTGACAACATCAATATTATTCATCATCTTCACCACAAAAAGGAAAACCATACAGTGGAGACATCTCCTCAAATTAAGCAAAATTTAAAAGCTCGTCCCTACATTCAGCAGTATTAGATTTGTTCACACTCACAGAACCAACAATCTTCAAACTGACAAACTAACTAAATGGGCAAGAAGACATAATCATGACAAGATCTGGAATAAAATCCCATTAGTTATTGCTTCTATGTATTGTAATTGCAAAATGGACAAGAAGACAAAATCATGACAAGATCTGGAATAATATTCCATCAGTTATTGCTTCTATGTATTGTAATTGCACTCTCCTTTATTAATGTGATTTAGTCTCTCAACAAAAAAAATCTAGAACCTGAAAACATGCCATTGATAAACGTGGTATTTCATTAATTTTCTCTTTTCACTTGTAACCTTACAAAGACTACCAATGTAGGGTATATATACCAATCTCATTTACTGCAAGGCCACCACGTCAAGTGTTTGCATGGAGGACTGGCCCAAGTCTTTCGATCCCTAAAGCAAAGTGAAAAATGAGGTCTTTTGCATACTAACAAAAACATTATAGAGATTTTTTTTTGCAATCTTATCAATTTCTTTACTTTTGCTTCATTTTTCTTTCAGGTGTCACGATCGCTGCATTACGTGCGTACACGTTATTGCAACACCAACTCCACTGTATTGCGACTCCAACTTTCAATAAATAAGTACAATACTAAATTTAAACCTAGAAAAAAATTAAATGTAAAAACACATAGTTATGTAATGCACAATTATTCAAATATAAAACTATACTGACATAAAAGAAAACTTTAATTTTAAAAATTTGTGTAACAATGAAACAATCATATAACTTAGTTTTCGCACAAAAGAACACAATGTTGAGAGACATAAAATTTAGGAAGGTAAAGAGACCATTACATTGTGGAGACCTAATTTTATAATTGAATGAAGTTATGACTCATGTAAAGAGTATTTTAATGGGTTCCAAGAGTCAAATTAGACAATACACACACCTTTTTTTGTTTTGTGGTTTGATATCTAAAGTGAGGAGACCGGCTAAAGAAAGTTTGGCCCCTCAAGCGCAGATCTGCCTAAAGAAAACAAAGATCCGCTTTTCACACACGAATCATTATGTGTCAGAAGACACGCAATCAAGAAATATTATTCTCCCAATGGCCAAAACACACGTGGTTACCATCAGAATCGGTGTCTTACCACCACATCATCTCAGTCATGCATCGTAACAACTCTCTTAACTCATATAAACTTATCGGGTTGTCCTAAAGATGGATCGAAGGTCATGAACCTTTCACCCTCACTCATTAAATTATTTTCCTAAGCTGCAAAAATATCCCACTTACTTCCGCGTCACGGTGTATTCTCTCTTTTGCAGGCTCTTCTACCACTTAAGTTCTACCAAAGCAAGAAAAACGTTCATAAATGAGATCGAAGGAACTGATTACCAAGACGATAGCCGGAAAACCACTTTCCAGCATAATCACTACCCTTGTCAGATGGTGGATCAAGCTCTGAAAGATTGGTAAAAAAAATATTTTACTTATCGTCGAAAGGATACTTCCTTTTGTTCATAGACCGTGTAACGATATTGAGATCTACCTTGTCCATAAAATAATAAAAAAAAGAAAAAGACAAATATTAAAATGTTCAGTAAAGGGGATAATTTATTTATGATCACCAAACTCAATACCCACTAATTGATCAAATCACCTATTATTGCAAGTACATATTTTCTTTAAATTTGAGGACTAGACTGGTTTGAGACATTGGGGAAGGCATGTAGTAAGACAATTCACCACACCTGCAAACCACAAAAGATGTTCAGTGATAGCATCTTTGCAACCAAACTTAGAGCAACTGTGTGATATTAATTGTTTTAAATGCAGCAACCTAATTCATGATTTGCATCTAAATTTTAATATATTCTTTTGGATCCAACAAGATTCAAACACTGGTCTTTCAAGTAAAAAACGCGTATGATCTCTTTCTCTCTAATCTACGTGTCTATTGATATCTGTTTGTGTATACGTGTGTATGTGTGTGTTTGCACAAAAGGAAAATCGCTTCTAAAACACCCAAATGAGCGATATGCCGCCAGAATGCATCTTTTTTATAAGAATTCAGAATGATCAAAGTCACTAAACAACATACACACACACACATGCGCACTTTTTGCAGCAGGTGTACAAATCCAAATTAGACAAGGTTTTCACATATATGAGACAGTAAGACACAATATGGCATAGCTCTAACTATTGGTAGTGGTCATCTTTTACCATTATTCTGTCATCATGTTTAAAAATCTTGAATATTATGCGAATTATTCTGTTGCATGGTTTTCGTTGTACTAATGAATAAGATTGTATAAGTATTTACAAACCTGATGTTCTCTAACTGCGGTTATTTTGCTCTTATTGAGACTGAAGACATCACTTTTAGGGTCCAGAGTGTTGAAAGTATCACCATCAAACATAATTACAAACACTTTTATTTCTCAAAGATAATTACAAACACTTTGCTTTATAGACTTATGACTCACAACTCAAACACTCTTTTTAACTACACCCACACTCACTCTTTATATACTCTCACTTATACACAACCTCTCAAGTTGCTTGATCTTGTGGTGATCAAATGAGAAGGGTTACATAGGTATTTATACTAGTCCTAGGATATTTCTAGAGTATGTAAGATACTTTCTAGAAGCTTCTCTAGAAAGTTGTAGAACCATTATTCTAGAAGTAGTTTTCTAGAATACAATAATAAAATAATAATCTAGATACTAGATATTTTTATAGTTAAGGATAATTCTAGAGAAAGAATTCTCTAGAAAGAACCTTCTAGAAGATGAAGGAGAGTTTGATGGTGATACTTTCAACACTCCTCCTCAACATCAACTCTCCTGGCTTTGCTCAGCTCTTGAAGTCATACCAAGCTTCTTTCGAAAATCGCCAAGCTTTGCAACGCCTAGTCCTTTCGTGAATATATCTGCTACCTGGTTCTCTGTATTGATTGCTCTCATCTCTATCTCACCTTGAAGTACCTTCTCTCTAATAAAGTGATAGTGTACCTCCACATGTTTAGTTCTTGCATGGAATACTGGATTTTCAGCTAGGCGTACCGCTGACTGATTATCACAGTATAATGTCACTGCAGAATCTGCAATCTGATGTAAATCTCTCATTAGCTGCATCAGCCATGTGCTTTCTTGAGCTGCCATAGTTGCTGCTCTATATTCTGCCTCTGTGGTTGACAGAGATACAGTTGGTTGCCTTTTGCTGCACCAAGATATGGCTCCTGAACCAAGGCTAAATGTATATCCTGTAGTTGACCTTCGTGTGTCATGATCTCCTGCATAATCTGCATCGCAATAGCCAACTACTTTACAAGCTTCACCTTTCTTGTATAAAATACCGTAGTCAATAGTACCCTTCACGTATCTCAAAATTCTTTTCACTGCTTCCAAGTGAGGCTTCTTTGGGTCCTGCATAAACCGACTTGCGACTCCGACAGAAAATGCTATATCAGGTCGTGTCAGTGTCAGGTATATTAAACTTCCTACCAATTGTCGGTACATTGTTGTGTCATTGAGGTCCTTGCCTTCTTTTGCACACAACTTAGTGTTAGGCTCCAACGGTGTTGAGATAGGCTTGCAATCTTGCATTCCACACTTTTGTAGTAAATCCTTGGTGTACTTGTGTTGACATACAAATATGCCATGGTTAGTTCGATCTACCTCAAGCCCAAGAAAGTGTTTCAATTCTCCAAGTTCCTTCATCTGAAATCTTACTGATAAGTTTTCTCTTGTTTGATGGATTTCTTCTTTGTCGTCTCCTGTGATGATTAAATCATCTACATAGACTAGTATAATTGTTAGTCTTCCTTCTCGTACTTTTATGAACAAGCTTGAATCAGCATGTGTAACCGAATATCCACTTTGAACTAAGAACTCTGCTATTTTGCCATACCAAGCTCTCGGGGCTTGTTTCAATCCATATAATGCCTTCTTCAGTTTGCAAACATAGGCTGGTTGGGCTTTGCTCTCAAATCCCCTTGGTTGCTCCATGCATATCTCTTTGTCTAATTCTCTGTGAAGGAACGCATTTTTGACGTCCATCTGCCACATCTTCCAGGACTTACTTGCTGCTAGTGCTATTAGGACTCTTATGGTTGTCATCTTAGACACTGGACTAAATGTCTCATCATAGTCTAGTCCATATTGTTGTGAGAATCCCCGAGCTACCAGTCTAGCCTTATATCTATCAATAGATCCATCAGGACGAGTTTTTACCTTATAAACCCATTTGCAAGATATTGGGTTCACATCCTTTGGCTTAGGAACTAGCTCCCAGGTTTGATTTTGCTTCAGTGCAGAAATTTCTTCTTCCATTGCTTTCTGCCACTCGACCCTTTGTGAAGCTTCTTCATAACACGTCGGTTCTATGTCCTCGGCTAAATTTGCATTATGATACTTAGGGTTAGGTTTTCTTTGCCTGGTTGACCTTCTAAGTGTTGTCTCTGCTTCTTTATTTTGTTGATTTGTTTGTCTTTCTTCTGAAGTCTCTGAGTGTACCCCAGTTTTCCGTGGACTATGTAATCTTTCTGGACTAAGTTCAGCGTCTCTGATTCCTTCTAGAGGACTTAGTTCCTCCTCTTCCTCAAGTTGTACTTCTTTTTGTTTATCTTCTCCTAACTTTTCTTGGAGCTTTTCTTCTAAGCTCTCGGAGTCGGAAGCACCACCTGTTGTGTCGTCCACCAACTTGCAGCTTCACCAAATACTACATTTCTTGATGTATGACAACAACCGGTCATATGATTGGAGCACCCAGAATCAACGATCCAATCTTCATCATAATTTACTCTTTTAGGGTCAGATGCTGCAACTACTGCTAGCTCTTCTTCATTTGTACTTGGATTTATCTTCTCTCCGGCACTCGATTCTTGGGCGGACCCAGTTACTGCCACAGTAGCATGGAAGTCCCATTCATCTTCACTACTATCTTTTTGACCACTCGAAGTTACTACATTGCCTTCGAATGGTTTCTTTTTGTACCAACAGTCTCTAGCAAAATGACCATTTTTTCCGCAATTGAAACATTCATTGTTGCGTCTTTGATCTCCCTTAGTAGACTGATATTTTTCTTTGGGAATTTGAGTTCCCTTTGATCTTAAACTCGTATCATGTGACTTCTCTGTCTTTCTTTCATATTTTGTAAAGTTTTTCCTTCCATATTTTCCTTTACTCTTGTTGTTGAAGAGTGCCTCCTCTTCATTCCTTGATGAGACTCCAAATTCTTGTTTGGACAATGTCTCCTCTTCAGCTAATAGGTTCTCTAACTCTAGTAGAGATGGTTGAGTGGCCCAGCCACGAACTGCTGTGATTGTTTGCTTGTATTTAGGTTTCAAACCCCGAACAATCAATCTTTTCATCCGATCTTCGTCGATTTTTGCCTTTGGATCTAACTCATTAATCTCTCGACACATATTTTTTATTTTAAGAAAATATTGATTGATCGACATTTTGCCTTGCGTGGTACTCATCAACTCATTTTCTAAGAGTTGGAGACGAGCTAAGTTAGTTTTAGAGAAAAGGGATGCAAACCTGTCCCATGCTGCCTTAGGTGTATCCGCGTCTTCAATATGCTCAAGTAGTTCATCCTCGATTGTAGTCTTCAGCACATATAATGCTTTTCCAGCTTTGATTCGCCATTTTCTAAGTTCATTAACATTGTCTTTTGGTGGAGTAGTGTCAATACCACCAACCACTTCCCACAAGTCTTGCCCTTCCAAGTAAGACTTGATACGTGTCTGCCAATATCTTTAGTTACTGTTGTTGAGTTTAGTGAGTCCACCAGTTGAGCTAGCAAGATCCGCCATTGCTTTGATGATGCAAAATTACCAAACTTGGTCCCAGACCAATTTTCTTCACAGTCCCAGACTGTTCTCTAAATGTTGAATAACACTTAGCGAGCCTTAACGGATAAAGAACGATCCTTGATCGTCTAGCTCTGATACCAGATTGTTGAAAAATAATGTCTTTGAGATGAGAACTTTATCTTTGAAATGTATACTTTTATTTCTCAAAGATAATTACAAACACTTTGCTTTATAGACTTATGACTCACAACTCAAACACTCTTTTTAACTACACCCACACTCACTCTTTATATACTCTCACTTATACACAACCTCTCAAGTTGCTTGATCTTGTGGTGATCAAATGAGAAGGGTTACATAGGTATTTATACTAGTCCTAGGATATTTCTAGAGTATGTAAGATACTTTCTAGAAGCTTCTCTAGAAAGTTGTAGAACCATTATTCTAGAAGTAGTTTTCTAGAATACAATAATAAAATAATAATCTAGATACTAGATATTTTTATAGTTAAGGATAATTCTAGAGAAAGAATTCTCTAGAAAGAACCTTCTAGAAGATGAAGGAGAGTTTGATGGTGATACTTTCAACACAGAGATCATTCTAAATATGTAAGAAAATATAGATTGAATCAACAATATCGGTTATACCTGGATTGAGGAGGTCGCCACATTTCTTCAGGCATTCCGTAAGACAACCTATGTCAAGTGCCGAAGCTTGTTGATTAAACATGCCTAGCATAACCAATACTACCATGAACAATACAAATACATTCATCGTCTTCATGACAATTTCACCTTAAGTTCCTTTGTCTTGTACTTTCTCTGTGAACTTCGGTGGTGGACTAAGAATTTATAGGGTTTGTATAAGAATGCTAGTGGAAGTCATTAAATGTGAGAAGAAATCTTCTCGGATAGCAAAATCTTGGAGATTTTGTTACTGAATTAAAAGGAAGTCCAAAAGATTTGCATATACATGTGTCTTTGAAACTTTATTACTGTAAAACCTTAAAAGTATAAAACCACAAAAGGTCAACCAAAGGATCCAAAAATTGCCATAATGGCCAAAAAAAAAAGGGAGTAATTTCTGGCACATGTAAGGTGGTGTTTTTTTTTTTTTATGTCTGAATCTGAATTAGCTGAATCTGAATTGGCTGAATCTGAATTGACTAAATTAATTTAGAAGTCAGATGTTTGTTTTTTAAATCTGAATTAATAAGTCTGAATTATTATTTTGACATTTATGCCGTTGTTAAATGTTTTTGAAAAACAAAACCTAAAGCGCAATTTCTCCCCCTATGGGCCTACCTTATAAACCAAAGACCAAACCCTAAATTCTTTCCCATCTTTCTATTTCATCTCTTTGTCGTCTCTCCCTAAAACAAGCGTCCTCTCTCCAACAGGAAACGTCCGGCAGTGGAGGCACAATGGAGGTCCGGCCATGAAGTCCGGCGAGGTTCAAACTCTCTCTATCTTTCTCTCTCTGTGATTCACTTTCTCCCTATCTCTGAGACCCTCTTTCTCTCTTTGAAACCCTTTATCTCTCTCTGAAACCTTTTTTCTCTCTCCATCTCTCTCTCCGATTTACTTTCTCGACAGATCTGGTGGTTCATGATTCTAGTGGTGACGGTTGGTTTCTAGTGGTGGCGCCGATTTGATTAGTGTTGTGGTGGCAGTCTAGCTCCTGTTCTGGTAGTGGGGGGGATTTGTACCTGTGTTGTTGTTGGTGGTAGTCCGGGCAGTTGGTGGTGGTGGCGGTTTTAGTTGGGTGTGGTGGTGGTGGTGGTTTCGGTGGGTGATGGTGGTGGTAGTTTCGGTGGGTGGTGGTGGCGGCGGTTTCAGTGGGATGTGGTAGTATCGGTGGTGGTGGTTTCAGTGGTAGTATCGGTGGTGGTGGTTTCAGTGGTAGTATCGGTGGTGGTGGTCTCTGTGGTGGTGGTGGTAGTGGTTTCGGTGGTGGTTCATGTGGTGGTTTCAGTGGTGGTTTTGTTGGTGGTTTTGGTGGTGGTTTTGGTGGTGGTTTTGGTTCTAAATAAAATAATGGTAGAATATTTTGAAAACATATGGGGGCATAAATGTCATTTAACTCATTTCAGCCATGGACTTTTGTTTTCAGATTTGTTTTGAAGTCTGAAAAATATGGACTACTTTTCAGCCGATTCAGACAATAATCCAATTCAGATAACATTTCAGATTTTCTTAAATGAAGAAAACAACATCTAAAATCAGAATTGATTCCAATTCAGATTTCAGATCTGAAAATTTGAAAAAACAAACAGCACCTAAGATTTTTTTCTTAGTACCAAATATATAGGAGCGTGTCTTTTTTTTTGGAGGAAGGTAGAACTGTATTCAAGAATTGATAAAGTCGCAATTACAAAAGGAAAAGTAAAATACTAAAAAGAAAGGAAAATTACATATGAGTTATAGCATCCCAATTAAAATTCCAATCCGAGAAAATGGTGGAAGAGGACCAAGGCTCGTTAATACTCCAATAATGCATAAGTCATTTGATGGAAATTATAACATTTGTAACGGATGTGTCCTTGTCCTCTCAAATTCTTCTGTTTCTTTCATACCAAAGGCTCCAAATAATGGCAAAAGGAGCAACAAACCTGATGAAGCTATTTATGGTTCTTGTTGTAGGAATAGTTAGGTTGTTGAAGATGTCTTTGGTAAGATTAGCATGTAGCCAAACACTACTAAGTAAAGAAGTAATGTCTTTCCAAATATTTACCGAGAACGAACATCTGAAAAATAAATGTTCTAGAGTCTCTTCCTCCATCTTGCACAACGAACATCGATTTGGAAACGAGAAACCTCTTCTTTGAAGAAGATCACAAGTTGGGAGAGAGTTAAGATAGGCTGCCCAAATGATAAAAGAAATATTTGGAGGGACAAAGCTATTCCAAATAACTTAATTTGTTGGAAAATTCTCTGGGAAGATTACCTTGGTTGCTAGCATTGAAGAAGTTATGATGATGGTAAAGTGAAGCTACGGAGAATTCTCCATTAACACTTGGACTCCATTCTCTAGAGAAAGAGTCTTCATTAAATGATTACAGGGGGTTGGAGATTCTATTTAGTAGATTTGAAGCCTCTATGGCTTCTTCTTCTTTGCAAACTCTGGATAGCTTGAGACCCCAATCAAAAGAATTATTGTTACTAACCCTCATATCCTTAATAGGACAATCTTTAGAATTTGAAAATTTTCAAATTCCATGGAATTCCTCTTTGAGAGAAGAACCTGCCCATATATCTTCCCAAAATGAAGATTTTTCACCATTATTGATGTGGACAGTGGTATATTTCTTCACAAGCTTTGCAACCGATAAGATTTGTTTCCAAGACCCCCTTTTTATTTCGATTTAGCTCTTTCGGGTGCCTCCTAGATGGATTCCCCTTGTATCGCTCTCTAATCATATGACACCAGAGAGTGTTACTTTCGTTTCCATACCTCCAAATTCATTTAGCAAGAAGGGAGAGATTAGTATCTTTCAACTTTTTGATGCCCAATCCTCCATGACAATGAGGTTTTGTGATTTTGCTCCAAGATACCCAGTGCATTTTCATCTTGTCTCGGCAGTCTCCCCACAGGAAAGTTTTTAACAATCTATCAATTTGGTTAGCAATGCTGCTCGGAATGAGAAAAATGGATAATAAGTATAGAGGTATCGCTGATAGGGTCGATTTAATGAGCACCAATCTGCCACTTTTAGACAAAAATATCCTCTTCCATGGAGCTAATCTTTTTGCTATTCTCTCAATAATGGGATTCCAAAAGAGTTTTGTTCGAGCTGAGATTCCCAATAGCATCCCCAAATAGGTTAGAGGAAAGGTTACAGTAGCATGTCTTAAACATACAATAGTAAGGTTTCTCCTGAAAATAAAAAGAAAATAAAGTTTGATGAAATAACAATAGCTTGTTTTTTCCTTAGAAATGAACATTTATTGGTTGTGGACAACAATTGTGTATCATGGACGAACAATAATACATTTTTACCTAGAAAAAGAAAATTTATTTTCAACGAAAACGAAATTCCAAAAAAAAATTCCAGTTAGAAAAAAACAATTAAATGTAAAGACATATAGCAGTATGTTTTTACTTAGAAATAAACAAAAATTATGTTTTGAGAAAGAAACCCTCCAAAAGAAAATAAGAATTACATCTTAGGTACACAACGTTGTATTAGGTGGTCAAGATATGGACGAACAAAAATCTTGCACAGATGAAACTTATCGGACTTTGTGTAAGTCAAATATAGTTGACTTATTTGACTTCTACTTAATAGGAGTACACAACTGTTAGAACCCTATATTGAAATAAAAAAAATCAACTTATGGATATCATAAAATAAAGAATATTTTAACTATTAGTAAACCAAAGAATTCTTAAGGTTGAGTTAATCAAGATATTGTTATCATAAATTATAAGAGAGAAAATTTATGGCCAAAATTTATTGTCAAAATTCATCATTGAAGTATTTTCATCTTAAAACCTTTCAAAGTTTTATGGTTTGTAGATGGATCTTTGGAATTTTTAGTTGTTTTTTTGTTCTTCTACAAAATATAGTATGTTCATTCGTTTACTATCAAAGAAATCCTTCAATAATATGTTCTTAGCATTTATATCTCTCCACAACCTATTTTATCTTGAAACTATATGTATATTGATAACATATGGAATTTTCCAATAGCAATTTTTGAATTCTAACAACAGATTATTTGTAAACGTTTTCTCACGTGTTTGGTAAAAAGAAGTTGAATTTCAATCATTTTAATCTTGTTTTCATTAAAAATATGTTTGTAAACTGATATGTGTTTTTGCTTACATTTTCAATATTTTATAGCATTTTATTGATTTTATTAGCAAAATATGTGTGGCATGTGTTATGACTTAGTTAGAGTAGGTGACCAAAACTTTAATTGTTTATCTACTAGCATTTTATTGATTTAAACTACAACAAATCCACCATTTTCTTCTCTAAAAATACCCATCCAAAGTTTAAACGCATGATCATCAAATCCCTCAAAGTTCATCAATCATCTTCCCTCGACAAGTATCTGGGTACTAACCTCTTTATTGGTGCCAAGAAAAAGCAAGCTTTCTCGTCTCTCATTGACCAAATCCAGAATAAACTTTCCAAGTGGCATACTAACCTCCTCTCCCAAGTTGGTCGCTCAATAGTCATCTCGACTATTGCGGCGGCCGTTCCCCGATACCACATGCAATGCTTCGTCATCCCAAAAGGTATTAGTAATCGCATCGAGACCATCCAAAGGTCCTTTTGGTGGGGAAAAAACAAATCAATTCATACTATCAACTGGGCGACAATATGTCGACCGCGTAAGTATGGAGGGCTGGGCCTTCGAAACCCTCTCATTGATAACGAAGCTTTCCTTAGTAAACTTAGCTGGAGTCTTCTCAAATTTCCAGACGCCCCTTGGGCTCAACTCCTCAAAGCTAAATACTACCCGAAAACTGCTAAACCTTCTCAACCCAAACAAAACCAATCCTGGGTTTGGAAATCTATGGCAGCTCATCTTGGCAAAGTTAACAACCTCATCTTTTGGGATGTGAACAGAGGCACTACTATTAATATTTGGGATGACTATTAGATACCTAACCATAAACCTCCGATCCAAAATTTAAATAACTGCCCTTTTGATACTGTTGCTCAATTGATCTCGGATAACAACTGGAATACTGATCTGTTACATGCTTACTTTAACAATGACATTAGCAAAGCAATTCTTAGTATTAACATCCATCCTCATGCGGATGACTCTATGATTTGGACTCTTACCAAATCTGGCAGATTCACTATTAAATCTATGTATCATCATTTGAGAACTGGAACTTACAATTATAAAGTTACAGAATGGCATTTCATTTGGAATATTCAAACCATTCCAAGGATTAAACTATTTCTCTGGAAATGTTGTACTAATAGTCTCCCGGTTAGGGACAAAATTGGTAAATACATAGGCAACCACTATCTATGCGCTTTCTGTGAGAACAGAGAATCTATGACTCATATTCTTCTTCACTGCAACTTTGTTCGAGCCATTTGGCTCCATTTTAATATCAGAACCGACAACTTCTCAACTGTTCTGGAATGGATTATATTTTGGCAAACTTTGGAGGAAGCGCAAATGACGCTTCTGGCTAAAATAATTTGGTTCATTTGGAAAGTGAGGTGTGAGAAATGCTTTGGAAAGAAAGATTCTACGCCCTTGCAGGTTATACGAATGATTCAGAGTTACTCAACAAGCCTTCATGACTCAAAGCCACCTAAGAGCAAAGCCCAAAAACCAAGTTGGCATCCTCGGAATCCCCATTCCTCAAAATCAATGTCGACGCCTCGTTTATCAAATATTCTGAACCAGCTAGAATTGGTTGTATCATACACGATGAGAATGGTGACTTCACAATAGCTTTGGCCGACACTATCAGAGGACAAACAGCTGAGGAATGTGAATGTATGGCGATCCTTCAGGCAGTCCAATGGGCTACATAGCTCAAAATTTCTCATCTTCAAATTGAAAGCGACAACATCAACTTGATAAATCACCTTAAGGACCGGAGACATGAAATCAATTGGGAATCAACGAACCACATGGAATGCATAAGATCTCTCGGTGTAGGCTTCGAACAAATTCAATTTCCCTACGGGCCGAGGTCGATCAATACTCAAGCTGATAAATTGGCCAAGTGGGGAAGGAAAAATAAAGTTAGGCGCACATGGCATTCGAAGGAGGCTATGTTAGTGGTTTTGAGGGTGTAGTTTGTGTCTATTCTTTTTCTCAACAAAAAAAAAAAACAACATACTTGTATACAACATATTTTTTGACTTGCTTTTATTAAATTAAAATAACTCCCAATTTTCTCTAGTATTTGGTACATTTTAACATCATAATATGTAACATGTGTTACTACGTGGTTAGAACAGGTGAACAAAAGTTAAATTAAAATAATTGAGACTATTCTTCGGTAGTTAAGAGATTTAGGGTTTCCCTTTGAAGTTATCATATCTTGGAAATTTAGGGTGTCTTCTGTTTTAGGATCCTCGATATATATTTTTCCGAGTTGATAGATCCTCTAGGAGATGTTTCCTCCTTCGAGATTCTTGAAGCCCAAGTAAGAAAAATACTTAAGATCCTCCCCGGTTGAGGTCTTTGATTGGATTCTGGATTAAGTCGGTTAGTGTGAGGCATGCGTTTACCTTCCCATGTTCCAGGCTTAAGGTGTAACACCCCAAATCCAGATGTCCACGTCGGTCACCATGAAAACCTAAACTTAAAGTATTTCTCCACTAAACAGTAAACATATACGATATACTCATCAAAGAGACAAATAACATCAAACATGAAGCTCAAAAAGTGACAATAAACCAACTAATGAAACTTTAGCAAGCTTCTCAAAACTCACATGATGTCTCTAAATCATCGACACATATGTCGGACAAGATGAAATAAAAGCAACAACAAATGTTTAGGAGATACAACTCCAAATAACTACCTAAAGAAAGAAGACCACTAAAGAAACTCCTCCAAGGCTAACTATGACTCAAGCATGTGGCACTTCCCGATTTCCTTGTCCTAAAAAATAAAAGGTTGGGTCAGACCCCAACAAGTAGATTTCGAAACTTCCAAAGCCTTAATAGACAGTTTCAAGAACTACCAAAACAAAATAGGCAACTCCAAAGCATATAAAGGTTCCAAATATAGTACCCGAGTTGCGACCGGTAAAATAAAGTAAACCACATATGTAACAAATAACCAAAGGTAGTATGACAAGTTGGTGTCCATGTTGTATAGGAGTGTGATCCACAAGACTACCCTTGTGTTAGGGCCGACCCCATACGCTCCATACCTATATCACATCTGGTAGAGAGGGTTGAACCAACCACGAAAATCCCACAACCCTCCACCAACTCCATCACGTCACACATATATAATAACATCACACCATTTGTAATAAACAAGCAAAAAC
Organism: Eschscholzia californica; assembly: GCF_041429995.1. Taxonomy (NCBI): domain Eukaryota; kingdom Viridiplantae; phylum Streptophyta; class Magnoliopsida; order Ranunculales; family Papaveraceae; genus Eschscholzia; species Eschscholzia californica. The sequence goes on from NW_028238198.1 coordinate 45,397,328, forward strand.
AATATGACAAGTTGGTGTCCATGTTGTATTAGAGTGTGGTCCACAAGACTACTCTTGTGTTAGCGCCGACCCCATACGCTCCATACCTATATCACATCCGGTAGGGAGGGTCGAACCAACCACGAAACTCCCACAACCCTCCACCAACTCCATCACATCACACACATATAATAGCATCACGCCACAACATTCATAAATCAAAATCCATGTTCATCAATGTGACCTACTAGTTGCATCCCGATAATATTAGGCAAGTAGTACTTCATGTGTATCAATAACTTAAACCACATATATTCACATATCATGGTGAATTCTATTACCTATTCTAGCATATATATACAAGAAGTTCGTTCATGAGCAAGAGATGCCTAATTACGAGAATCATATACTTAAATCATGTCAAGTAAAAGGATTTTAAGTCAATGTTATCCTTATAATACTTGGTGAATTTTCCTATCATCATACTAAAATTGATATTTATTCATGAATTAATATAACATGGGAAAGATAGTAAAGATTGTAGGGTTCATCAACTATGTCATTAGGGCAAATATCCTTCAAAATCTAACACATAGATGAGATTCAACGTGACCTAAAAATGAGTTTGTAGAAATATAAATCTACTACTTCTAGCATATATATTTGTGTCAAAAAACCCTAATATATGTTCAAGTAATACTAAAATCTAGGGTTTGTACTTTTAGCTAATTTGTCTAGGTTTTTCTATAAAAAATGGTTATTCAAGCGCTAGAGAGATAGAAATCTACCTTAGATACAAAACAAACCAATGAAGAGGACTCCCACACCAAGAACAACAAAGAAAAATGGAAACCCCAAGCTCCAAGCCCTTCTTCTTTCTCTCTTTCTCTTTGCCTAGTCTTCTTTATCTCTCTAGAATCCCTCAAACACTTTCTCTCTCTACACCCTCACACTCTAGCTCCCTCCCTTAAACACTCACGGTTGCAGCCAAGGAGAAAGAAAAGAGAAAGAAATTAGTAGTGGGGGTGTGGGGTTATTCGTAGGGTTTTTCGTACCATTGTTAAATACACCCATAAATTTGGTAGGTGCACTATATAAGGTATGGGCCTTGCTTACATAGACTCCCTATTCTTCTCAAGAACCCTATGGCAGATCTGGTTGTATTTGAGTCAGGGTAGGGTTAAAGGTGCCTAGGATAATCGTGACGACCCCTAATTCTGGGCTTGAATAGCACACCTCCTTCGAATTCGATCTTCCTGTTGACTTGACGCGGGATGAGCCGCTGAACTTCTAGTCTTCTCTTGACTCATTGACCTCAGTCAACTGATGACCACTTTTTAGATATTCACAAAGTATTATGAAGGTTCGCAACCCATTGTGACCTTGTTTGTAATGCCTTTTAAACCATCGCAGAACCTCTACAAAGCATTGCAAAGAATTTGCGTACTAATGAAATTGTATTTTAGGTTAGTCATCTTGCTTTTTCAAACTCTTACATGATGAATAACAACCTAAAAGAGATTTTGAAAATTTCAAGTATACCTTGTTGGTGATTTTGAGAATCAACAATTTCACCTATATCAGAAAATAAGAATCAACGATCTCCTTAATTATTTCTTTTCTTCGTTCAATTTTAGAGATAAGGAGAGAGAGAAAAATTGTTTCACTTTTAGAGAGAAAGGTAGATTGATTCTCAATGTTATTTTTGTGTTTTCATTATGGTAGATAATTTAAAAAAATGTCATAGGGAGCTGAACACTAGAAAATATTAATGGATTTTTTTAACAAAGAGAAAATTTTTTTGAGAGATTAGGCCAATTTTCCAATAAAATCGACTTGACTTATATGGAAGGGAAAATTCGTCAATTGGCATATTTGAGATGGTTTCACGTTAGCTTTAGACTTGTTTTGAAGTCTCAAAAATATGGGTTTTATCCAAACCATTCAGATGACAAGCCTCTTTAGTTGATTTTTCAGATTTTGATAAAAATAAACATATCAAATTTGAATAAGGCAACAATTCAGATTTCAGATCTATATTTTTTAAGTAACAACACAACCTTTAACACATGCCACAAAGTTATTTTTAACACTATTTTTCGTCGGGGCCTTGGGTCAAGGGTTCAAATTTCGAATTATTCCACATTGGTTCAAATTTCGAATTTTTTCAGATTGGTTCAAATTTCAAATTTTTCTCTGGTAAACTATTTTATTTACTGGGAATTTTCCTGGTAAATTTTTTTGTTTACCGGAAATTACTTTATTTATTGGGAATTTTCTTGTGTACTAGACACTTTTGTACCGGGAAATTTTCTTGTGTACTGGAAATTATTTTATTTACTAGAAATTTTCTTGTGTACTAGACACTTTTGTACTGGAAATGTTCTTGTTTACCGGGAATTTTTTTATTTACTGGGAATTGTATTGTGTACTAGACACTTTTCGAACTGGGAATTAAATTATGTACCGTTTATTGTTTTGTGTACTACCAATTGGGTTATGTACTAGACATTTTTGTAATAGGAAATTTTCTTGTGTTCTGGAAATTTTATTGTTTACAGAGAAAGTGTAAAATAAAATGAAAGTATTTGAGAAAATAAAGTATTTGATTCAAAAGGTAAAAAATCTAGAGAGAAATATGATAAAGAGGGAAGGAAAATTTCGAGATAAATCTAAAATTTGAAAATGAAATCCATCCAAAAAAATTTTAAGATTTAAAAAAAAACCTTCCTAAAAGAGAGAAAATTTACCGTACATTTATGAGAGAAATTAGGGGGAGAGATAAATAGGAAAACTTTGAGAGATAATAGAGGAGAAAAACTGGGAAATTTTAGAGAGAGAAAGAAACGGAAAGAGGGAAGTAATGAAAGTAGTGACTCTTTTAAGGTTTTAGAGAGAGAAAGAAGACGAGAAGACAGAGTTTGCTGGACGAGATCCCAAAATTTCGGCCAAAAATTTCGAATTTTCAAAAAAATTTACTTTCCCGCTTTATATTTTCAAAAAACACCAGAATTTCCCGTCCAGGGGCAAGAAAGGGAGAAAAAAATAAAAACTAGGGAATAATGAGTTGTCCCTGACATTTGGACCTGCACTCAATATTTTGACAAGTTTAGATTTTTTTTTGTTTTACCCCCCAAAAATTGGACTGTTTACTCAAAATCAGACATGTATGTTGGCAATGAAAAAACACAACCTTTAAAACATCTAAACCAAAAAAAAAAAAAAAGGAGAAAATGAGTTGTGGGCCCTTACTTGGGTTATGCTTTTTCTACACTTAATGGGTGCCTATAAGCACATTTTAGTTTGGGACCTTTGTTAAGGACGGGCCTAAAACAGCCGTTTTGGGTGCTTTCTGCGCGGGCCGCCCCTGTTTGCATGGGTGAGGTGTGAGACATTTAATTGGCACATGATACCTCTTCCTCTCCAACACCTCATAGTTGAAACCTTAAGAAGTAAGGAGCCCTTATTATAGGCACCATATTCATTATCTAATAAGCACCTCCATTAGTTTGTAAATATTCCTTTATATTAATTTAGTCAGCCACACACACACACACACATATATATATATATATATATATATAATATATAGCACAATGGTGTTTTTCTGGGTGGACCGTCGATTTATCTCTTGGATATTCACATCCGTCTGATTTTCATTGTGAGTTTCGTAATTACTTATTCTATCCAAGCCTATTTAAGTCTTTTTAGCCTATTTAAAATCCCACGAATTTTGATTTCAGTGAATTAGAGATGGTTTTAAGTACACGTGTCACCCGATCACGTAAGGAGTTACAAACCAAAACTGATCCAACGGTAGATGGGATATCATCTTCATGTAAATCCACACGAAATGAGAGGGTATTAGTGGCAGAGTAAGGTTAAAATCCATCCCACGTTTTAGATAAGTAGTTAAAGGCATTTCCACTTATTTCTCTCTCCTCCCACGAATCTCTCCTGTTTGCTTTCTAAATTCCCACTTTCAAATTTGAACTATAAAACGTAACTACCAAACCAAATTCGTCCACGATTTTGGGTAAGTTATAGTTATATATAGAACGTATTTTTGTTCCATATTCTTAGTCAATTTTGTACTTCCTTCAATAACTAATCTTCCTCTTTAGTGAAAGAATTTAAGTAGTTCATTTGTGTGGATCTTCACCAACAAAAACAACCGCAAACGACCACCACCGAAACACCACAACTTCCATCCACTACACCACAACGAGACCGCACCATCACCCCGAACCAGCCTCACCACACCGAAACACAACAGCTCCCATCCCCTACACCACACCGAGACCACACCATCACCGATCACCACCTACAACAACAACCGAAACCCACCACCATCACACCACAACCGAAGCCTACCCCTACCGAAACAGCCCCACTTCGCGGCTTTTTGCTAGCAACCAAAGATACTTCCACCACCAACCGACCACCACACCCATCCGTTAAACCCCTTCTTGACGAATTCCATGATCTTATACCATCCATCACACCACCTTCTCTTCCACCATTACGGGATATTCAACACCAAATTGACCTTATACCGGGAGCTAATTTACCAAATTTACCTCACCACAAGATGAGCCCTCAGGAACATAAATTACTCCAGGAACAGGTAGAAGATTTATTATCTAAAGGCTTTATTCGGGAAAGCCTTAGTCCATGTGCAGTCCCGACACTTTTGGTTCCAAAGAAAGACGGTACATGGCGTATGTGTGTTGACAGTAGAGCTATCAACAAAATTACCATCAAGTATGGTTTCCCAATCCCTCGTTTAGAAGACATGCTTGATCACCTCACTGGGGCTACAATTTTTTCCAAAATCGATCTAAAATCAGGTTATCACCAAATAAGGATTCGAGAAGGAGATGAATGGAAGACCGCTTTCAAAACAAAGGAAGGACTTTATGAATGGTTAGTAATGCCTTTTGGCCTCTCTAACGCTCCTAGTACTTTTATGCGTTTCATGAATCAAATTCTTAAACCTTTTTTGAACAAATTTGTGGTCGTTTACTTCGATGATATTCTCATCTTTAGCAAATCAAGAAACGATCACTTAGACCATATTCGAGCAGTTTTTGAGGTTATGAGACAAAACTCACTTTTCATGAATATTCCCAAAAGTTTTTTCTTCTTGGATGAAGTTTATTTTTTAGGATTCATTATCAGTAAGAGCGGTATGAAAGTTGATCCCGCTAAAGTCCGAGCTATTTCTGAGTGGCCTATTCCATCCTCACCGTCAGAAGTTCGTAGCTTCAATGGTTTAGCCTCTTTTTACAGACGTTTTATTCGGGATTTCAGTACAGTTATGGCACCACTTACTGATTGCTTAAAGAAGGGTAAATTTTTATGGGGACCTCAACAGGATGAGAGTTTCTCTACAATTAAACAAAGATTATGTTCAGCTCCAGTCTTGGCATTCCCAGATTTCTCCAAACTTTTTGAAGTGAAATGTGACGCTTCAGGTTTAGGTATTGGAGCAGTACTATCTCAACATAAAAGACCTATTGAATTTATGAGTGAAAAATTAGGGGACGCAAGATGGAAGTGGACGGTCTATGAATCCGAATTTTATGCCCTATACCGAGCACTACGTCATTGGCAACGTTTTCTCCTCGGGGTAGAGTTTGTCCTATATACGGACCATAAAGCGTTACAAACACTTAACGATCAAAGAACCGCGGACCCTATGCATATGAGATGGATTTCGTTTATTCAACGTTTTAATTTCGTTATCAAGCATAAATTCGGGTCTTCTAACACAGTGGCCGACGCCCTTAGTCGGAGAGCTAGTCTGTTAACCACCATGACCGTTCACGTTCCGGGGTTTGAATTATTACCTGACCAATATAAAGATGACCCCGATTTTGGTCCAATTTGGGATTCATGCAGTCAAAATCGTTCTTCAGGTGAGTTCTTTATCTCTTCCGGTTTTTTATTTCGTGGTAATCAGTTATGTATTTCTATCTCTTCTCTTCGAGAACATATTATTCGAGAATTACACAACGAAGGCCACGTAGGACGTGACAAAACATTCATGTTAGTTTCGGAAAGATTTTATTGGCCTAAGCTCAAAAGAGATGTCTCCCGAATTGTCGAACGTTGCTATATTTGTCAATCAAGTAAAGGCAAAACACAAAATTCAGGCCTTTACATACCGTTACCCACTCCGGGAACTATTTGGGAAGATTTATCGATGGATTTTGTTCTTGGTCTTCCCCATTCTCAGAAAGGACGAGATTCAATTATGGTAGTCGTTGACCGTTTTAGCAAGATGGCTCACTTTATTCCATGGAGGAAAACTGACAATGCTTCTAATATTGCTAATTTATTCTTTTGGGAGATTGTTCGTCTTCACGGGTTACCTAAAAGTATCGTCTCTGATCGAGATGTGAAATTTCAAAGCCACTTTTGGTGCTTTTTATGGAAGAGACTCAATACTAAGCTTAATTTCAGTAGTACTTGTCACCCTCAAAGTGACGGTCAAACGGAAGTTGTCAACCGTTCTCTTGGTAACCTACTTCGTTGTATTATCAAAGATAAGGGTATCAATTGGGAAACCGCTATTCCTCATGCAGAGTTCGTTTATAATAGCACCGTTAACCGTACTACGCGAAAGACACCTTTTGAGATAGTATACACCTCTCGGCCGAACCATGTGGTCGACCTCGTCCCTCTCCCTTCTATTGCCGAGTTCGACCCTCTTGCCGACACTTTCGCTTCTCATATCTTAGCTTTACATGATGAGGTTCGTCATAATATTTCTTTGGCCAATTCGTCCTACAAGGCGTCCGCCGACCGTCATCGTGTTCATAAAGACTTCAAAGAAGGTGATTTGGTAATGATTTATATTTCGAAGCAACGTACTCCCGTGGGTACTTTCAAGAAGTTAGGCCAAAAGAAATTTGGTCCTTTCAAGATTCTCCACAAAATCAATGATAATGCGTTCGTGATTGATCTTCCATCGGATTTCAATATTTCCAACACTTTTAATGTTTCCGATATTTATCCATTTTTTCCGGACGAACCAATTTATGAAGACACCAACTTGGGGGCAAGTTGTTCCACGGAGGGGGAGTATGATGGCGGCCATCCTCCTATGGGCTTCACGGCTAGCCCAACTATAGGCCCACCGGCCTAGAAGTTATATTATTATAAGTTTCCTATTTTATTATTTAGGGTTTCTATGTTTAGGAATATTAGCAATCAAGGAAAGTAATATTAGTAGTTATCTTGTTTCCCACTTTGAGTCTAATTAGGAAAGCATAATCTCTATATAAGAGAAGTTCAGTTTATCTTGTAAGACATTGAATTGAGTTATAAACAAACCCCTTGATTGCATCTTCTTTCTTTACAGTTATTTTAGTTTATCTTTAGTTATTTCTTCTCTCTTCTTAATTCTAGTAATGGATTCTAATGTTATTTCGCTTCCGCAACAATCTACATCACCATGTCAGTAGTTCCTCGAAGATATTGAAGAATAAGCTTTACTCTCATTCAATGGCGCTTTGTTAGTGTCGAATTAAACCTGACTAATAAATTTACTGCCAAACAAATGGCAGGTCGTACATTGAGCCAAATATAATAAAGCAACAATTGCACTTAAATATAGTACTTCAGGACCAAGTAGTGATTCATTATCTTCGTTAGAACGATAAGGAACATTTATAATATCTAAGGATCTAACAACCATTGGAGTACTAAGAGGGTATGGAGTGTACATGTGAAATCTTTTCAAAACTTTTTCAGTATATAAATTTAGATAGACAAGTATGCCACTTGTACTTCTCTCAATTTGTCACCCAATGCAAAATTTTGTTTTTTCAAGATCTTTCATATTTCAAATACTTTTTTCAAACATTCTAAAGCTTTTGAGACATCTTCCACTGCCCAAATAAGATTGATGTCGTCAACGTATATTGCAGTGATAGCAAATCTAGTAAATGATTTCTTATGAACACACGTGGACAAATAGGATCATTTACATATCCTTCCTTGATCAAATATCCACTGAGGCGAGTGTACCGTATTCATCCCGATTACTTCCATATAAAGCTCTATTAAGTTTAAGTGAATACATGACACAAGGTTTTCCTTCAAGTAATTTGTTAGATTGACACAGTTTCATCTAATTTTGTCTTTGAATATTATTTTTAATGATGAAAAGTAATGGTAAAATAATATGACACGAGTTATTTGTATCTAAATTAAACTTGCAACAATGTTAGTTATCATTAAAAAAATTTACAGCGACAAATTTATCTTGTCAACGAGTAATTCGTCAATAAAAATACTGTAACGTCGCAAAAAATTTATGAGACGAGTTATTTCGTACCTGAATAAATATTGCAACAAATTTATGTAGTCACCGAGATTTTTATAGCGACAAACTAACCTTGTCAAAAAATATTTTTCGAGAGAACAAATTTTGTTATCAATAGGAAAATTGAGACAAGATGTTTTGTCACGGGAAAATGTTTTAGGGACTAAAACTTTGGTCACTTAAAGAGACAAACATATTTGTTGCAGAAAATTGAGACAGATGCTTCTCTAATGTGAACATTCTTCCCATGATGGTGATAGATCAAGTAAAAAGAACACCGAATCTCCTCAAGAACCAGTCGCCATCTCAACCTAAGGCGAGAAATACCCTATGGTCTCCTCCTCAAGCCCCATTTGTTAAAATCAATGTTGATGCCTCCTTTCTGGATGGTACAGTAATGGCAGGGATAGGATGTATCATGTTCGATGATCATGCAAACTTTCTAGCAGCTTCAGCATGTAATTTTAGAGGTCAGAACGCAGAAGAATGTGAATGTTGGGCTATTGTCAAAGCCCTCCAATGGTCGACATCTCAGAAAGTAGAGTATCTTCATATTGAAAGTGACAACAGTAACATAGTGCAGACTCTCAACGGAACACAAGTGAACCTTAGTTGGCAGGCAGGCAAGTTCATCGACAAAATTCGCTCGCTAGAAGGAAAATTCTCCAAAGTCATATACACTCACATCAATCGGGACGGTAACGAGAAAGCTGACATCTTAGCTAAATGGAGTCGCATGAATATGGGTAACTGGATATGGCGAGCTCTTTCGGACCTTCCAGAATCCTTACGATTGTCTTTGTGTTAGGTCCTGTGTCTTTGTTTTTTGTTTTTTGTTTTTTGTTTTAGTTTTTATTCTCAACAAAAAAAAAATTTGTCGTTGAAAATTATTTTCTGCAACGAACTTTTATTTGGTCACTAGATACATTCTCTAACGGTATTATTACAACCCGATGACGACAAAATACTTTGCGTCGATAAAACTTTTTCACAACAAAAATATAATGTTCACTCCATGTTATGTATTAGCATTACGAATTTCAGTTCAATATACAAAAGTCTTCCTTAATTTGATCTTGTAAGTTTTTTATCGTAATTAAATTTGTTGCATTTACATCACTCTCCCTAGTAGATCAATGATATTGGTCACACCCCCAATCCTTCAAAATTCCTAATCTTAAATAGAATTGAATTCGTTTTTCATAAAGAATTGAATTCCGTACTTGAATCCTTTTCCTAACCCCACTGCCTGTAGCAATAACATGGTGGGTCTTTAGAACTTCCCTAAAATTTATTATAGTCAATTGCTTCTCACATCAACAATTATACTTTCTCCAACTATAAAGAAAAGGCTAAATAAAGCTGAACTTCCATTATTGGGATTATGAACTAATTTGTGAAATTAATTTTTATTTTATGGTACTATAATCATATACCTTGTGATTTAGGGGGTGATTGACACGTGTCTAATCTCTATTAGGAAAACAAATTATTTTAATACCAAATTAGGCCTTGAAGTTTGGGTAATCCTAACTAATCATAATTAACTAGTACTTAACTGCCCATTAATGGGTATGATCGAATCTTAATTTGATTTTGTATCGTGTGATCACGTGCTTTCAACCAACTGATGCTAACCTAAAAAGACTATATACAACCAAATTTTTTTGATCCCTAAATGTTTTCTCCTTTGTTTAAAAAATGAACTAATTGATGATTGAATGAAATAGATTAGCAATTTCTCAAATTAGATGGTCTTACTTATACTAGATCTATCTAAACATAATACTTCAAAATATTGTTGAATTTGTGACTTTTTTTAGAGCAATGACAATAATCGAGCAGTTATCTTTTTTTTCTTTGCAAAGAATTTTTCAAACATGTATACACCTTCTTCATTAAGTGATACAAAAACTCAGATGTCGATATAAATATACAATTAACAATTGCTCAACTTTTTCTCGTAAGACTAAACTTACAGCTAATCCTTATCTTTAACAGCTAATTTCCAGTAGAACTCGTGAAATAAAAAAAGAAACAAAAATTAAAAAAATAGTTTCGCAATCCTACATAAAAAATTAGACTTGCCCAGTATGTTACTTAAATTCAAATGTCAAGTCAGCAATTTCAATGTTTAACAAAGAAACACTAGAATTTACTTGTGAAACAAAAAAGAATTTATGACTTAGCATGCACCTGAAGAAACACTAGAATTTACTTGTGAAACAAAAAAGAATTTATGACTTAGCATGCACCTGAGCCTGTGGACATGATTGCTAAGATAACCTTATAAAATATAAATACTATCCATCTCCACAAAAGGTGCTTAAGGTTAATTAGTGAATTAATTAATTACTAATTATGGGCAGGCATAATGGTTAAAGACTAATGACATGCACGCGTATGATAAGTAATGAGGTAGTGTACGGGCTGTTGGCCATTGGCTAAAGCTCTCCATGAAAGTGTGTGAAGGTTTGGGGTTCTGTTGGCCAATGGTGCTTTCACTGCTTTATCTCCCCTAAAACTCTCTCTTAGTTAATTTGTTTTAACTTAAATTCATGATTTTGGATCAAGTTTCCATGCAGATTTCAGTATTTCTACTCTTCTCCCAGTTTTAACACAAATAAAAAAATATTTATATACCATAGTACACTTTCTCCGTCTCTAATAATGCTTATTAACGACACAACATACCTTTTCGTCACTAATTATATAAATCTTATTGACTAAAATTGTAAAAACTGTCGCTAAAAGCACCGTGGTTTGATGTGCAATATGTCGTCATTTGGCCCTTCCATTGCACCGTAAAGTCATGTGTAGCGTCTCGGTCACCTATCTATTTAATGTCGTAAAATATTTATTATTGGGTGATGAGCGTTAAGTCCACTATATCTGTCGGTACAACGTGTTGAGTTGTTAGATGATTATGACAGCTGCAGTACTGGTCTATTATTACAATAATGATATGAGGACCAATCAACTAGGTAACTTAAGTTTTGTGCTACTAAAGTGTCCAATCAAATCCATTTACTAAATTCTCCAAAGAACAAGATTAGAAGGTAAGTATATCTTGATTTATTGAACTATTCAAATTAGGGTTATGTTAAGAGAAATTATACTTGGGTTTGTTGTACTTTAGCCAATTTTTTTTGGAACTCCAATTGGTTCTATTTGTAAAATGGAATTCTTTGATGAAATTAACCAAATAAGAAAAATATATTAGTACATAATTACTAAAAAAAAGTAAACCATGGTATATGGAGTAATTAGTACTCTACTTCAAACTTTTATTGCAGATTAGAAAAATATTTTCTAGATAAACATATTTTTATGACATGAGATCAGCTAGGGTATTTTTGTAAATTGTCTTTGAGGGTTCACCACCCGGCTGACTCATGAGTTGTCCTGATTTTATGTTACCCGGTGATTCATCTTGACGACTCTTTAACCAATGAGTCAACTCTGTAGCTATTCAGCAAGGAAACAGAGACTGATATTGACATATAAAATTATTTCTAGTGTACTTCGCTATCAATTCAAACCAGAGTTATGTGTACATAGATGAAAAGCTTATCGGAGTTCACTTAAATATACAAATTAAAACAAAATATTAAAAGATGTGTACCAAGTTCAAGGGGAGGAAAACTAGTTATAATGGTAAATACGAAAACCCATATTCTTATGTTTCACACCGTTTAGCTCAGAGAAATCTTAGGAAGGGGTGTGTACTATTGATGATAATTAATTACGTATCAGTTACTTTTAACTAATTATATATTGGATTAAATTAATTATACTTTGTACTCAATTATTACTAAAAATATGTAATACTATTTCGGAACATTTGATTGTGGGTTTTGATGGAAGACCATTTCCAACGTGGAATCAAATATATGAAAATAAGAGAAAATCTTTATGAAAATATAGTTTAATCTTTTATCTTTTTTATTTCTCTCTATTTTGGAGTTTCAATAAGATCTTTATTGCTATATTTGGTAACCTTAAAAATAACTAAAGAAAAAAAATGTAAGTCTTTCTTTTTTGGTATCTTTTAAGAATTTATTTAATTCCTGATTGGGTGGATGATTTGATTACTCTTTATAGTAGTCTTTTTGTTACACGTGGCATGTGGCTGTCTAAGATATCTTTTCTATTTTGATTTGTCGGCTTGTCTGACTAATGAAATGACAATAATGCACCTCTATTGGGTTTCGATTGACAAATGAAAGCATGACTTTAGATTTGTTCTGTACAAGATTAATTACTTCAATGACATTGGGAGATGGTTTCCTGTACCATGGGAGTAACATATGTCAAGGATTTTCATTGGTCATTGTAACCCATTATGGCTCCACTAATCTTTGTTGGACCAGTTTAAACACTAAAAAGTACATTGCTTCAACTAAAATGGGCAGTAATGTTTTTTTTCTTGAGGATTTAGTGAAATAAGGTTGTCCTTGCAAAGGTATTCTACTGTCTGTAGTCAGAACCAGAATAATATTTTCTGTAGAAGGTTGTGATATCAATAAACTGATGTTGTCTTTTGACTGTTAATTCCAAAACAGTTGTTTATCTCGTACTTGTTTACGAATAGTCTATGAGAACAACTATATGTACGCAGTTAAGGCACATTTCATAGGTTTGCAACTGTATAAAATGTTGAAGAGTCTTAACGGGATGGCGAACATATCGATTTGTTACGGGAAATGAAGGAGAATACATATGGACAATCTAATCTTTAGCAACTCGTCTTTATTGTGTTTATCATGAAAGTTTCTTTACCTTAACGTCGTCTGTCGTTAATATGTTGCAGTTGTCTTCAGTTCAAAATTCATTTTTGTGATAATATGTTTTTGCAAGGTTTGTGTCACTTGCATATGTAATTTAAATCAACCTTCCTAGTTTCCTCCCTCTCTCTTTCTCTAATAATTATGATACTTGCGATCTCATAAAATACGACGTAGCAGTTATAGAGGATAGACACGTAATTTTGTTCAAGAGAGATATCAATCAAGGAAGGAATTATTTCTATAGAAATTGAAGTTAAAATCTGAATGTCTCGAATCTAACTAGAATAACAAAATATCGACATATAACCATGTTGATAGATATCTGAGAATTTAAATTCATATCAACTTATTAGGCATTTTAGCTGTATGATTTTTGCCCTTTGCTGTGTACTACAAAAACTCTATGGTTGGGTAATGTTTGTCTTGTTGATGCAAGAGATCGTATTTCCATAGATGTTTTGAGTTGAAGACACTACAAAATCCACTAAAAAATTAGAAAAGATAAATCGATTGGTGAATTTTAGTTTGATTTTTTCAGGACTTAGATCGATATATTCTTAATAGTTCGTTCTGAAGTCAACTTCATAAAGTCGCTGAGCTAAATCTGAGCTGACTACATAAACATAACTCGCCACCAGGTTGAATCGGAATCGTCTAGTAAAAGTACAACTCGACGACAGCTAGACAGAATCAAAGTCGACTATTATAACCACAACTTGCAAACTACATCACATCAAGTTCAACAAAAAATAATCGACCATCTGATTGGGATTCCACTAACCAACCTTTCCACTTGACCCATCGGGCACATAATTCGATTCTAAAACTTGAAATTAGATGTGGTGCTAATAATAATGTCTAAACATAATGAACAAGAAGAAAAAATAACTCCAAGTACATCACCTCAAGTGGGAAGTAGGGATACATTCGTCATTTTGAAAAAGAAAAGGGCAGAGAAAAGACCAAGTCCCCATGACTGGGAGTACGTCTTATGTTTTTTTTGTTTATTTCTTCCCACGTGTCAATGTTCGATACGGCAGGCAGCACGATAATTTGTATAGGGGGCCTCGGATTCCCACTTTAAGCAATACCTTAAAACGGTAAAACCACTAAGCGGTTTTCAACTTTACCTTAAAAAACCAGAGTGGTTTTATCACTTTCTCTTTCTCTAAAAAAATACCACTAATTAGCTTTCCTAATAAAGGAGGTTATCTAAAGAGAAAGTCATTAAAAAAGAGTCTCTGATCAAATAGTCGTCTCTCTCTTGAAGAAGAAACTTGCCAAAAACTGAGAGGTTCAATCTCTTTCTCTCTCTTGAATTTGCCATTGTTTTGAATCCATTTTTAGACTATCTTTTGTTTGTTGTTGTTTAAAGTTCTTGTCTTTTTTAGTACTATATTTACTAGATCTTAATCAATTGGAGTTCTCTTTTCTGTTTTTTTGGTTTGGTAGGTTTGGAAATTTTACATCTCTTAATTTGATTGTACATCTATAAAGAAGATAAGTAAAGATAGAAAAGAGTGAGACAAACCCTAGAATTTGAATATGGGGAGAGGAAAGATAGTGATTCGGAGGATCGACAATACGACGAGTAGACAAGTTACGTTTTCAAAGCGAAGGAATGGGTTGTTAAAGAAGGCTAAAGAATTGGCGATCCTTTGCGATGCTGAAGTGGGTTTAATGATCTTTTCTAGCACTGGAAAGCTCTACGATTTTGCCAGTAACAGGTCCGATCAAACTTTGTGAGATCCCTTTCTTTCTCGCTCTTTCGCACTTGTTTTCTTAGCTTCTACGATTAATTAGTATTTACACATAAAGCATATAACTTATTTGAATCACCATCTTTTTGCCAAAAGTAAGGTTGACCACTAGGCCTAATGAGGAAAAAAACCTAATTTATGCATATAAATTACCACAAAATGCTTAGATTTAGTGTCATCTCTCCGATTCGATCAAGGAAGAATAAGGCGAAAATTTGAGCTTGTTTGGTCGATTTGAGGTTGAATGTCTAATGTTAGGTGTTGTAGTATTTCCTTGACTTTTTTTATGACACACCATGTTAATCTATGTGACATAATCGTCCGGTTAGCTGATGATTATCTTCCGTAGTTCTTGTTTTGAGACGTGAACACGAAAAAGAATGATTAGTAAGGTCTGATTTTATGTATGTTCAAGAAAGGAATGACAAGAAGAGTGCATTATCAGAATAGAAGTACATATTGCAGCTGCAAAATATTAGGTTTCTTCTTTGAGGGGAACAAATAAACATTGTATCATAATTTACTAATCTTTGTTCCATTTTCTCTTCCCTAGCTTAAGTTTTGATATTAGGGATAGCATAGATGTACAATCATAAACCTACTTAAAATTCAATAGAAGCCCTAAAAATGAAAACATGGTGAGTGCAAAGAAAGCTATTATGCCTAGCTATTACTAATTACTAATGAAAGTACTTAGGTATTGTTCTTATGAAGTTTCTTAATAAGCCTTTTCCTTGATTCCATCTTATAACATTGTCTGAAAGTCTGTCATATTCAAGCTTTAAGTAGAATAAATTAGAAAGACGAGTTGTTAATGAAACGGGTCTAATACTTCTTGCAAAATTCTACAAGATTAAGTTTAATGATGATATTCGTTTAACTACCTTAGATGTCTTCTTGAAACTTAGTTGCTAATTAAGAATTTAGGCTTCTTTATTAAGTATTGTCTAAAGTGATGATGATGATGAGGAAGATATGAAAGTTGGAGTGTGAGATTGCAATAAGACTTTGCTATATTAATTATAGAAAGTCGAACACGAGGAATTCTTTTCGCATTAAAAAGTTGTCTCGATTCTATCCGAACAGGAAGAGCAGCTAGCACTTCAGGTGTTTTTACCTATCGAAGAGTATTAATAGATTTTGGTTTGTTAAAATGTATGATACCTTAATTTTATTAAAACACCTAGGGTTTCTTAATTATCACTATATCTTTGGTCTTCCTAAGATATGCACGAAGACGAACATGCAAGGCTTCTTGATAAATATTCACTCGGTTAGCTCAATAAGAAGGTGAGTCGGTGAAGATTCTCAGATAGGCTGATATGTGCATCAACTCATCCTCCACTTAGAGTCCTCAAAGAACTATCTCGAATGCCACATTTGCAAGTAAGTCGTTGATGTTCAGCAGCTTCCAATGCTTTCGCAAGAACATTTGGTGCATGTTAGGGCTATAGCGCATGATTGAACTCTTTCACGGATGAAGTGACCGTCAATTTCGATATACTGGGTAAAATCATGAAAGACAAGATTTTTGGCTGGAGAGCTGTTTGATTATCTTAATGGACTGTGACCTCACAGACAAGTAGAACAACTAACCCAATTGGAATCAGCGTAATCACGAAGCTGAGTAAAGCTCAAAGAAGATAAAGTAGTGTCATTGAAGATAACAAAGGACTGGGTAGGTGACTTGTAAATGGACATTTGTAGGAGCTTGCTAAAGTTGACTTCAAAATTTTCAAGTTGACTGTTACTTAGATGAAGCAATCAGCAATGAGTTCACAAAATTGGGATGGGTCCTCTTATAAAGTACCACCAGAAGGCGTCACTATATTGCAAGATTTAAGTTTTGGTTGAGGAAAATGTTAGAACTAAAAGTCGCGGAAGCTATCGAACCTATTCTAGAAATTGATCCGATTATGAAGATTAATCGAAAAGCTAAGCCAAAATCAAATATGCGAACAGAATTTAACGAGGTTCGGCTTTAAAGCCTACGTCCTCGGGCGAACAAGAAATCTTTATTGAAGGATAGATGAAGACGACTAACACAACCCGCAAGTTCGTCCCAAGATGGTACCGTATAGTAATAACCTTCTATACTAAATCTTCGACGACCGAGAAATTTAACACCGCTCAAAACTATGAAAAATTTCTCTCACTCTTGCTCTCTCTCTCTAGCTCTCTAAAGAAGAGTTGTTGTTGAGTAGTTGTGTTGGTGTGTTGTTGATGTTGATCAACCCCCTCTTTATATTATTATGAGGCGGTGGGAATTGAACCAAAATTGGAAACCAATTTGGTATGCATCCACCGACCTCAATTTTGGAAAGCTTAGCTTGGCGGTTTCTATCCAATTTAGAAACCAAATTGAATAGCTTTTAGAAACCAAAACCGCCTCTCACCTCTTCACCAAACCGCCTCTCACAATTCTCCACCTCGTACACAATTTGATATACTTCAAATTTTGGACGAACACCAGGATACTCCTTGTAAGATATATCTGCTTCTTGTAACTTCATCTGACTGCACCATATGACCATGGCTGCCTACGTACCCTTTTACAGGATCAAGCCTACCGTAGTTCTACCAACCCTTCACATAAAGATTACCTTGTCGCCATTACGCCCTTTCGGGCAACTTAACACGAGCCGATTTGCAGCAATTCCAGACAATGCTGAAACTTGCTACACGTCACCACTTTAGTCAACATGTCCGCGGGATTCTCATCTGTGTGTACCTTCATGAGAGAAACATCACCTTCCTCTATGACATCTCGTACAAAGTGATACCTGACATCGATATGCTTAGTGCGAGCATGGTGAACCTGATTCTTCGCCAAGTGGATCGCACTTTGACTATCACACCATACATCCACGCACTCTTGCTTAATCCTTAGATCATCCAGAAGACCCCACAACCACAATGCTTCCTTCACACCCTCGGCCATAGCCATATACTCGGCCTCCGTAGTAGATAACGCAACTGTAGATTGTAACATCGATCGCCAACTTACTGGAGCACCATGTACCTTAAATACATAACCAGTAGTAGATCGTCTTCTATCTAGATCGCCAGCATAATCCGAGTCAACATAACCGCTTACCTGACATGTGTCTCCACCAAAGCACAAACCCGTATCAACGGTACCCTTCAAGTACCTCAAGACCCACTTCACAGCTTCCCAATGTGTCTTCCCCGGGTTTGCCATAAACCTACTAACCACACTGACCGCCTGTGAAATGTCCGGACGAGTACACACCATAGCGTACATCAAACTGCCAACTGCACTAGCATACGGTATACGATCCATATGATCCTTCTCCACCGTAGTAGTGGGAGATTGTTTTCCCGAGAGCCTGAAGTGTGGTGCCAAAGGTGTTGACACCGCCTTCGCATTCTGCATCCCGAACCGAGAAACTACTCGTTCGATGTAACCTTTCTGATTCAAGTACAGTTTCTTACTTGACCGCTCTCTCTTAATCTCCATTCCCAGTATCTTCTTTGCAGCGCCAATGTCTTTCATCTCAAACTCTTGACTGAGTTGAGATTTCAACTTATCTATCTCCACCATGCTTCGAGAAGCAATAAGCATGTCATCCACATACAAAAGGAGATAAATAAAGTCACCTTCGCGAAGCTTCTTGATGTATACACAACAATCATAGTCACTTCTGTGAAAACCATGCTTTAGCATGAAAAAATCAAATCGTTTGTACCATTGGCGAGGGGATTGTTTCAATCCGTAAAGAGACTTCCTCAAATGACATACTTGATTTTCTTTGCCCTCAACCTTGTATCCCTCAGGTTGAGCCATATAAATTTCTTCTTCCAAATCTCCGTGCAAGAAGGCGGTTTTAACATCGAGTTGTTCCAGCTCAAGATCCCTGTGAGCAACAATACTCAATAGCACCCGAATAGAAGTATGTTTCACGACCGGTGAGAAAACCTCATTGTGGTCGACCCCTTCTTTCTGTGCATAACCCTTGGCCACTAGTCTTGCCTTATACCTTGTACCCTTGATCTCGGAAGAATCCTCTTTCTTCTTGTACACCCATTTACAACCAATAACAGACTTACCTTCGGGCAATGGGACAACCTCCCATGTCTTGTTCTTGTGAAGAGACTCCATCTCTTCTTGCATAGCAACCAACCAACTCTCTCTTTCCTCCGCGGTAATAGCTTGTTTGAAGGTGACCGGCTCGTCGTCTTCCACCGAGAGTGCATATTCAACCACATTTGCCTGCCCGTAATGCCTAAGAGGTTTGTCTGACCCTAACCTCTGTACCGGCTTATATAACCGTTTCGGCCTAGTGTGTACCGAAACATCCTGCTGTTGTTGTTGTAAAACTTGTGTACCTTCCCCTTGAACCTCCTCATGATCGGGTTCATCAATTTCCTCATCCTGAGTATTATCCTGATGCTCCACCTGATCATGATTCCTAGAAACCCGTTGGTCTTCGGCTTCTACTTCCACTACTTGAGCTTTAGTAGACCCAACATCACCACAACTAGGCACCGTAGCTTTCGCCATAGCTACAATAGATGACTCATCAAACACCACATCTCTGCTGATTACAAACTTCTTGTCTTCCGTACACCATAGCCGATAACCCTTGACTCCTGTAGCATATCCTAAGAAAATTGCCTTCTTTGCTCTATTGTCAAGTTTGTTACCTTTAACATGGTAATAGGCCGTACAACCGAAAACCTTAAGTCTCCCATAATCTGCATGTTCACCTGACCACACCTCGTAAGGTATGCCGCCATCTAAAGAAGAATGTGGAGACCTGTTCACAATATAACAAGCTGTAGCAACAGATTCTGCCCACCATTCTACGCCTAATCCCGAATTGGAGCGCATACATCTAGCCTTCTCAAGTAGTGTACGGTTCAATCTCTCTGCGACTCCATTCTGCTGAGGTGTGTTTACTACTGTCCAGTGCCTCACAATGCCTTCCTGATTACAAAACTCCTTGAATGCCCCATCCGTGTACTCGGTCCCATTATCCGACCTTAACGTCTTCAGCTTTCGACCAGTTTTGTTCTCAACCATTGCTTTCCACACCAGGAATGTTTTGAATACCTCATTCTTATGCTTCAGAAAATAAAGCCAGACAAATCTCGAATGATCATCAAAGAATGTAACAAAATACCTGGAACCACCCTTGGAAGGTAACTTTGCCGGTCCCCAGACATCGGTGTGTACGCAGTCTAACACCTCTTTGCTCCTGTGCTTGCTTGTAGAGAACGTCACTCGGTGTGCCTTCCCGAACACACAATGCTCACAAAACTCCATGCAAGGCTTCTTCATGTCCTTCAACAAGCCTTTCCCGCACATCAAAGATAGACCCTTTTCTGACATATGCCCAAGGCGCATATGCCAAAGCCTCGTACTAGCCGTTGGATCCCTTCCACTGATTCCTACTGCTACATCTCCCGTAATTGTTGTCCCCAAAAGTTTGTATAAATTACCGTAACGAGTACCTCTCATTACCACCAAAGAACCCTTAACGACTTTTATGGAGCCATTCTCTATAATTATCTTACAGCCGCTCCGCTCCAACACACCAAGGGAAATTAGATTTTTCCGCAAATCGGGTATGTGTCTTACGTCCGTCAATGTTCTCACCACTCCATCGTGCATCTTGATCCGTATTGTTCCGAGTCCCACAGTTTTACATATACTATCATCACCCAGTATAACTATATCACCATCTATACTCCTATAGGTAGTAAACCACTCCCTATTTGGGCACATATGGTGTGACGCCCCTGAATCAAGCATCCACTTATCGAAGATCTTCTCAGACACCTCTGTCACCGAGAAACATTCGTCCGCCTCTTCTGACACATATCCCGCCTCTTGCATCTCTTGTTTCTCCTTGTAGCCTTCGTTCTTTTGCTTCAACTTTCTCTTTGGACAAGCCGCTTTAAAGTGGCCAAGCTCACCACAACTAAAGCACGTTTTCTTGAAAGAGCCTCTAGATTTGGATCTAGATTTCCCGCCCTTTCCCTTTCCCCTTTCATTACTCCTCCCCCTCGTTACAAACAACCCTTGTGCTTGTTCCTTGTCTACTCCACCCGACGCCATACTGCTAGTAGCAACCTTACGAAGGTCATCCGCTAATAGCGAATTTCTCGTCTCTTCCATGGTTAGACTATCACCAACAAGCATCAAAGTTTGAACAAGGTTCTCATAGGATTTAGGTAATGAAAGTAACAATATGAGGGCTTGGTCCTCATCCTCAACCTTAACATCAATATCCTTCAAATCTGAGATAATCCTGTCAAACCTATTCACATATTCCTGAATAGAAGAACCCTCTTCCATTCTACATGTGAATAATTTGGATTTTAAGTAGACCCGATTCGTTAAAGTTTTCGTCATGAAACTACTTTCTAGCTTTAACCACACACCCGCTTCGAGATTTTAAGTAGACCTCTCAAGACACAACATAATGGTAGCCCGTGCTTCGAGATCTAACTCTTCCCAATCCTCATCTGACATATCTCCTGGTTTCTTTCCCGTCAACGTCTTGTGTAATTTCTGCGAGATTAACAGATTCTTCATCTGCATCTGCCAATAAGAAAAATCGTTTTTCCCATTGAACTTCTCTATCTCATATTTCCCTGCTTTGACCGTACCACTTCTCGATCCCATCTTCTTCTTCGTTCAATCTCAACAAGGCTCTGGTACCAATTGTTGTAACTAAAGGACACGGAAGCTATCGAACCTACCCAGAAATTGATCCGATTATGAAGATTAATCGAAAAGCTAAGTCAAAATCAAATATGCGAACAGAATTTAACGAGGTTCGGCTTTAAAGCCTACGTCCTCGGGCGAACAAGAAATCTTTATTGAAGGATAGATGAAGACGACTAACACAACCCGCAAGTTCGTCCCAAGATGGTACCGTATAGTAATAACCTTCTATACTAAATCTTCGACGACCGAGAAATTTAACACCGCTCAAAACTATGAAAAATTTCTCTCACTCTTGCTCTCTCGCTCTAGCTCTCTAAAGAAGAGTTGTTGTTGAGTAGTTGTGTTGGTGTGTTGTTGATGTTGATCAACCCCCTATTTATATTATTATGAGGCGGTGGGAATTGAACCAAAATTGGAAACCAATTTGGTATGCATCCACCGACCTCAATTTTGGAAAGCTTAGCTTGGCGGTTTCTATCCAATTTAGAAACCAAATTGAATAGCTTTTAGAAACCAAAACCGCCTCTCACCTCTTCACCAAACCGCCTCTCACAGAAAACCATATATCTCCATGTTTTTATATAATAGAAGAGTATTACAAATAATAGAAACATAGAGAGATAACATAAACATAGAACCAACCCTAATTCAAGTGCATCTAATCCGTTTATATCTTGGAGATATATATGAGAAGATTTCTCTTGATTTGTATGCCCCTTATTACCCTCCCGCTAATTGAACGGAGGATCAAAGCGAAAGTCCAATTTGAAAAATAAATCCATGAGAGGAAATTTGATGAGACGATTCTTCGACAAACTTTTCATTAAAGTAATCATGGAATTGGTTGATGAACAAACTTTATGTGGCGTAGAGTGGTAGAAATCTCTCACAACAAAAAAAAGAGTGGTAGAAACATTACGACAGTAACAACGAGCAAACATGGCATAATCTCACAAGATTCAGAGGTCATCTAAAAATAACACTAGATTCAAAAGCCATTTGCACTTAATGAGCTTAATGACATAGATTCAGAGGCCCATAGCAAAAACATGAGACGACTGACTTGTGAAAGATAAACCGAGCAAAAACACCAACAGGGAGACAACAACTTTGCACTCCAAATGACGACAAACAATGACAACCGCTATCAATCGACAACAAGTACTCCTTTTCATGGTATTGAAACAGAGAAGAAGGTAAATAAACTGAACTTTCTTATTGATGAAAATCAATCAAGTGAGTGAATGATACAAAGAGTTCAATATACCTAACTATAACTAACATATGAATATTAACTAACTCTCTTTTTCATTGGTGAATCAATATCCTTAACATTCCCCCGCAAGATTAACATGGGTGAAGCAATGTTAAGCTTGGACCGAAGAAGAGAAAATCTAGAGGAGGATAAAGGCTTGGTGGGAATGTCAGCTAGCTGATCATGAGTTGAAATGTGCATGACTTGAAGCTTCTTCTGCTTAACCAGGTCCCTGACAAAATGATAAGCTATCTCCACATGTTTCATTCGACTATGAAAAATGGGATTGGCAGTTAAGTAAGCGGCACCCAAAATAATAACACCAAAGAACAGGTCATTGACCCTCAGAAATGTGTAATTCTTCAAATAGAGATTGAATCCAAATTAGCTCAACTGTAGAAACAGCAATTGATTTGTACTCAGCCTCAGTACTTGATCGAGCAACTGTGTTTTGCTTCTTAGAACACCAGGCAACAAGGTTAGAACCATAAAAATCAGTAAACCCCCAGTAGATTTTCTATCATCAGGGCATCCAGCCCAATCAGCATCAGAATAGGCTTAAAGAGAGGGGTGTTGCTGATCAGAAAAACCATGAAGAGATAGAGAAGATCTGGTGATATGAAAGGGACAATCTATAGTGTGTTTGAGATACCTTGAAATTCTTTTTACTGCACACCAATGATCAGTAGTAGGTTGTTTAAGGAACTGACACACTTTGTTAACTAAAAAGGCTATATATGGCCTAGTATTAGTGACATACTGAAGTGCTCCAACTGTGCTTCTATAGAGTTGAGTTGTAACAACATCAAGTGGTTCACCAACTTCTTTCTTAAGAACCAATGTGGATGCCATAAGAGTGGAAACCTCTTTAGCTTCAATCATGTTGGTCTTAAGAAGTAGGTTGTGAATATATTGCTTTTGAGAGAAAGCCAAACCAGTAGAGATTGGACTAACCTCAATACCCAAAAAGAAACTTAAAGACCCAAGGTCTGTAATAGCAAATTCATGAGCCAAATCAGTAATTGTGGCTTGAAGCAAGTCTGAATTATCCCCTGTGATGATAATATCATCCACATAGATAAGAATATAGATCACTGAGGTAGAAGAGAACTTGAAGAAGAGAGAAATGTCAGTCTTGGAGGCAGTAAACTGTTGACTAAGAAGAAACTGGCTTAATCTTTCAAACCAGGCCCTAGGTGCTTGCTTAAGACCATAAAGGGATCTCTTGAGTTTACATACATGAGAAGGATTGTCCAAGTCCTCAAACCCTGGAGGTTGGCTCATATAAACCTCTTCTTTGAGAAATCCATTTAAGAATGCATTCTTAATGTCAAGCTGCCTGATAGACCAACATTTAGTAACAACCAAAGAAATAGTTATACGAATAGAAGCAGGCTTTATGACAGGACTAAATGTTTCCTCATAATCAATCCCCTTAACTTGATTAAAACCCCTGGCAACTAATCTGGCTATGTATCTAGCAATGCTACCATCAACATGATTCTTGATTCGAAAGACCCATTTACAACCAACAATATTCATCTGAGGAGTAGGAGAAGTAAGAATCCAAGTGCCATTATGTATGAGGGCATTAATCTCTTCAGACATAGCACTTCTCCACTTAGGATCCTTTGAGGCCTGAGAAAAGTAGTGGGAGTGGAATCAGAACAAAAGGGTGAAACTGATGTAGAATAGACTTTTGGTTTTCTAGTACCATCCTTTATTCTAGTAACCATGGGATGAAGAGAAGAAGATGGAGGAATAGAGGAAGATGGAGGAAGAGGTGGAGGAAGAGATATAGGTGGAGGAAGAGAGGATGAGGAAGGAAGAGATGAAGGTGGAGAAAGAGAAGAAGATGGAGGAAGAGATGAAGGTGGAGGAAGAGATGATGTGGGAGGAAGAGATGAAGATGGAGGAAGAGATGAAGGTGGAGGAAGAGATGATGTGGGAGGAAGAGATAATGGTGGAGGAACAAGAGGAAATGAAGTTGGAGATGAAACCTTTAAAGAAGAAGTGACAGAGGAAAAAGGAAAAGAACTTTCATCAAATGTCACATTAGTAGAGATCACAATTTTGTTGGTAAGAGGATTAAAGCACTTGTAACCTTTATGTTTAGGACTATAGCCCGGAAATATGTGAATAGAGGATCTATATTAAAACTTGTGTTGGCTAAATGGTCGAAGATAAGGATAACAACAACAACTAAAGACTTTAAGAAACTCACAGTTAGGCTTAACATGAAAAAGAGCTTCTAGAAGAGAAACTCCTTAAAGAACAGGAGTAGGTAGTCTATTTATCAAATAGATAGCAATATCAAAAGCAAAATCTTAGAAAGTTAAGGGTAAATTAGCATGAGCTAGAAGAGCTAGGCCAGTGTCAACAATATGCCTATGTTTTCTTGCAATCATACCATTTTGAGCATGTTCATGTGGACAAGTAATTATATGACCAATACCATTAGCTTCCAGATACTTTGAAACATTTCTAAACTCTCTACCCCAATCAGATTGAATAAACTTGATCTTGAGATTGATCTCTACATGAGCTTTGAACAAAAGAAAAGTAGAGAAAACATCTGATTTCTGAGTAATTGGGAAAATCCAAGTATATCTAGTGTAAGTGTCTAAAAAAGTTACATAATACTTGTAACCATTCAAAGAAGGATAAGGAGAAGGCCCCCATACATCAGAATGAACAATCTCCAAAGGGAAAGAAACATGAGAAATAGTAGACTTATGTGGTAAAGAGTGACTCTTGACCACTTGACATGAATTACAAATGTAACGAAGCATAGAGATAAGTTGCAGATTATTGGACTGAATAATATGTTTCAGAGTTCTGAAAGCTGGATGTCCCAATCTAGAGTGCCAATCTGCAGCCAATTCTGTAAAAAATGCTGAAGAATGAGAAGGCTTACTTGGTTGCTGAGATTGTGTCTTGGTTTGAAGAGAGAGTTGATAAACACCATCCTCACAAGGACCATGTAGAAGCTACTTATCAGTGTGAAGATCCTTGATGTTGAAAAAGTGAGGAAAGAATTGAAAATAGCAATTATTATATTTTGCAAACTTATGAACAGAAATAAGATGCTTAGTTAGATGAGGAACATGAAGAATATCATTCAAAATAAAAGAGTTAGCATTAGAGGAAGCATAAGTAGAGCCAGAGTGTAAAATGGGTAAACCCGAGGCATTACCTATTTTGACATGTCCTTTGCCTTTGAATTCAGATTGAGTGCTGAGATTGGACAAATCTGGAGTGACATGATGTGTAGCACCAGTATCAGGGTTCCAAGTTTTGGTTGATGATATTGGTGTATGATGAGTAGAAGAAGCAGCTAAGCTTGGAGTGAAATTAGTATATGTATTGTGTATTTCAGGGAAATAGGATTCCAACTCAGTAGTGGAATGTGGATCAGATGGATAATCAATAAAGGAGTAATTGTCTGAATCAATAGGATAATAAGAAGAATATCCATCAGACTGAATAGGATAAGAGATAGGTTCAGATTGATGCATAAAAGGTTCCTCAAACTCAGTAAGATATGAATGATGATCTTGAGAAGATGATGATTTTGGTGTAAAAGCCTGATTATTTTTGTTATAATAATAGAAAGCAGTATGACCAGACTTACCACAAGTTTGACAAATGACAGGAGAACTAGTAATAGAGGAAGAAGAGAAAGATCTACCTCTTGAGTAAGATCGACCATGAAATCAAGGATCAGATCTGCCTCTACCTCGATAATAAGGTATAGGACCTCTATGATAACCTCTGGATGGAACACCTTGAGTCAAATGAACAGAAGAGTTTGCTAGATTAAAAGAATGTTATTGCTGTAGTCGATTTTCCTCAATTAGAAGCAAACCAAGTAATTCATTAACAGTAGTAAATTTGTGTTTTTAGAGAGAAGGCAACCCTAAAAGAACCGAAATCAGATGATAAACCTCGAAGAATAATATCACACAAGTCATCATCATCAATGATTTTAGAAGCTTGCTTTAATTGTAAAGCAATGGATTTTGCTTTGTTGAAATAAATTTGAATACAATCTGAACCTTTCTTGAGATTTTGAAGATCATTTTTGAGATTAGATATACGCGCTTTGGAGTGAGATGAATAAGATCTCTCCAACTCCATCCATACTTCATGAGAAGTATTCAAATCAAGAACTTGACTGTGTGTTTCTTCTGTTAGAGAAGTTAATAGCGAGCTTAAGATCATTTGATCTTGTTTCTGCCACAAAAGAAAATTAGGATTAGGAATAGGTTGATCAGTAGTGAGTGATCTGATAAGTTTGATTGGACATGGAATTGTGCCATCAACAAAGCCAAGAACATCATAAGAACGAAGAAGAGGAAGAAATTGAGATTTCCAGAACAAGTAATTTGTTGATGACAACTTATTCGAGACATACTGATTTACTATATATGGAATAGGAAGATTGATGTGTGAAAATTGAGAGGAGGAAGAAGAAGAAGATGTAGCCATGGAAAAGTAGAATTATTTAGGTTTTCAATAGTAAATAAAAGAAAAGACTGCAGATTTGAACGAAAATGGAGCTAAAATTGAACTGAAAAACCAGAAGAAAGAAGAAGAATAGTTGCAGTTGAATGAAAATTCAAGTAAAGGAAGAAGAACTGATCAAACGATCATTGTGGTCGCTGGAATAGTTTGATGAAATTGAAACAATCAAAAGAAAAATTTAAGAAGAAAGAAGAAGAATGATTGATTTCATGGCTCTGGTACCATATTGAAACAGAGAAGAAGGTAAATAAACTGAACTTTCTTATTGATGAAAATCAATCAAGTGAGTGAATGATACAAAGAGTTCAATATAAATAGAAGTTCTAGACAGAGAGAGATGAGGTAGTTATAGTGAGAGAAAGTGAGCTGGTATCTTAACAAACTTTATAACCGACTTCTCAACTAACTATACTTAACTGTAACTAACTTATGAATATTAACTAACTCTCTTTCATTAGTGAATCAATATCCTTAACACATGGTATAAATCTTCCACCAAAACGGAAGTTACTTGAACAATCAACCAAACTCGTAATCAAATCGATATATGATTAGTCTTTCAACTTTCATGGCGAAGAATATCAAATTTTAATTTGGTAATCCAAAAACGATCAGAACACTAGAAAAAATAATTGACACTAACCTTAATGTAATTGAAATAAAAAAAACAAGAACAGAAAAAGAAAATTTAACTTTGATCCCGACAGACAATAATCATTGAATCAGCTACCACCGCCAGTTAAGCGGAAGCGAAATATGATCAAACTATACTCGTTAGAGTTTTCTAAGCTAAGATACTATGAATGATTTAGGTTTTGATTGAGGAAAACAATATACCTTCATGTTTATTTATAATAGAAGAGTACTACAATAAATAGAAATAAATAAAGAGAGATAATATAAATATATAAACTACTCTAATATCAGTGCATCCAATTCGTGTGTGTATATATATATATATATATATATATATATATATATATGAGAAGATTTCCCTTGATTTCTGTGTTACCCTTATTAACTATAATATTTTATTTCATATCTAAAAGCAAATTCAAAACTCGTCAAATCAACCTCCTGAAGAATATCAAGGGTGTATTTTCCCTGACATGGAAAATACCACAAGGAAAGTGAGATTACTCACATAAATATTGAAGGCATTCAAGATTTTTTGTAGAAAACTTTTCTGAAATATTTTAAAATAAGATGGCATCTGACTACAATGTCATCCAAATAAATAAGGATGAACAAAAGATGTCATCTGGTGATATGCAAACAAAAAATTATCCAAACATTATAGTGTGAAGCCTTCTTGCAACAATATAGCTGAAATTTTTGTAAACGACTTACCAGAGATTTGTTTGAGACCATAAAAAGATTTCTTAAGACAAACATAATTCACACTCCCCCTAATGTCAAAACTAAGGGTATATGCCACATACCGTAGTTCATTCACATTATCTTGAAGAAAGGCGTAAACATCAAGTTGTTGTAAAGATCGACCTTTGATTAAATCTAAAGAAAGAAGAAAGGAAATAGTAACTAATTTTGAAACAAAAGAAAATCTATCATGATAGTCGATGCCTAACATTTACTTTAGTTGTTAATCGTCTAGTATAACAATTAACCAAGGTTATCTCATCACAGAGAGGCTGGGACGGATCTAGGATTTTCACTTAAGGGGTGCGGATTTATATACCTAAATAATTATATTTTGTAAACACAATAATTAATTAAATACTTGTATTCATTAATTATATTAATACATCAACGATTATAAACGCAATTGACTTCTACGAGAGTTCATATTTTGAAATGTTCGCATAATCGACTCATTGTCAATTCACTAAAAACTTCTTTTTCAATAAAGACTACTAAACTATCATTCAGCCACACATCACTTATCTTGTTTCTTAAGCGTGTTTTAACTAGCTTCATAGTTGAAAAAACTCTTTCAACAAAGGTAGTTGCAACCGACAAAGTTAGTGCTAAAATGATAAGCAAATCAACTAAATGATATGCTTTACTCCTCTTAGTTTCCACCAACGTTCTAGCAAGAGCTCCAATCCCATCTAAATATGAGAAATCATCATTCTGCCTCATATCGGAAATGTAATTATCAAGTTGAGAACTAAGTAGCATAGTGTCAAGACTATTGAAATCTGATAGATAACATTCAACAAGACGCATCAACTTACTTTTGTCGAAAAGGGAAAACCTCTAGAAGGATTCAAACATGCCATACAACAGAGCAACTCGGTAATCTTCTAAGTGGAACGAGCATTTAATTCTTGAAGTTGCATATTAATAACAATATTGAAAATCTCCACTTGATTGTGATAAAAGTTTGTAATTTGTTGTGCATTCCTCCTGCTTCTCCTTGAACTATGTACGAACCATTAAGATCAACAACTTCGATATTATGTTTTTCACAAAAAGTAGAAACATTCCAAACCAATGATGACCACTTATGGTCTCATACATATTAGATTCTAGCTTTTGATGTTTCAACAAAATCCATGGCAATCACAATATCTTGGTCTTTTCTTTGTAGTACTTGTGTCAATTCATTTGTTATTGCCACAAAAGCTTCATCAAATGTAAACAAGATATGAACTCAAAAGTTTGCATCCTGGATAAATTGACATTTGTAGGGTTTATGGTAGATGAATTGAAGTTCGTAGAGTTTATGGTAGATGAGTTGAAGTTCGTAGGGGTTTAGGATAGATGAATTGAAGTTTGTAGGGATTTAGGGAGATGAATTGAAGTTTATAGAGTTTAGGGTAGATAAATTGATTTTTATAGCGTTTATGGTAGATGAATAGATTGTAAGGGTTTATAGTAGATGAATTGAAGTTTGTACGGGTTTATGGTAGTTGAATTGATTTTATAGGTTTTAAGGTAGTGAATTGATTTTATATGAATTTAAGATAGTTAAATTTAATAATTTTAAAAATTAAAATAAAAAACGTATGAAGTTGAATTCGAACCACAACCTCAAGATCCAATGTTTGAGTTTAGAAATTAGACATTTGATTCATTTTTAGGGCAAATCTGATATGCTTATATAGGTTTGATTGATCAGATGTGATGCTCGACTAAGATTATGGGGGTGGTAAGGCACCAGTCTTGATGAGAGTCACGTCTCGATGGTCAATATTAGGAGGATAAAATCTGATGAGTGCGTATCTTTTGACACCGACAAATTTTTTGACATTTAATGTACAAAAAATGACTTGTTGGCTTTTTCTAGCCTTCCACGTCACATTGTTCTATTCTGGTCGTTTTGATCTTGGAGGGGTCGAGCTCTTTTCAGCTAAGCTCACTGCTTTGGACTTCTAATCAAATCAGAGTTCAGGTTGTGAAGCTTGACTCGGATCCACCTTTTCGTTCCTCGAGATAGTAATGGCTCAACGTGTTGAGCTGATTTCAACAGACCACCCCTCACTGCTCCGAAGGCCAAGACAGAGCACTTGCCAACTAATTTATCTTTTTTTTCTCGACCTGCATCTAAGCTAGAGCAGCGCTCCAGGCGCCTAGGAGACTCGTGCCGACCTCCCAAGTCAAGGCATAGGTGTCAAAGCTCTTTCAGATCCACCTCCCTGATGACTCGAAGAGGATCACCCATGTGTATTTTGGTCTCTGTTGACTTCTTGATTTGGTCAAAGCTTGACCTGGATCTACCTTCCTGCGCCTCGAGACAATACGAGGCTCAAGGTGCCAAACTGACTTCAGCAGACCTCTCACTGTTCTGAAGGCCAAGATAGAGCTTTTGCCAGAGCTTAATTATCTTTTTTCTTTCGTCCTGAGTCTAAGTCAGAGCAGGGCTCCAGGCGCTTAGAAGACTCGTGCCGATATCCCAAGTCAGGCCTCAGGTGGCAGAGCTCTTTCGGATTCATCTTTCTCATTGCTTCGACGAGGATCGTTTCGTGTGTATTTCGATCAATCTGTTGACGTCTTGATTTGGTCAAAGCTGACCAAAATTTTCCTCAACATGTATGTGCTCTATATAAAAGTGGTTTGATCAGCAGAGGTGAGAGACATTGTTGCTTCATAAAACAAAGATGCATACACACTTTGTCAAGTCATATATGTTGTAGCCCTACTAATCATAAGTATACCTGATAAAAATCTTGGGCTAGCACGGGATCATGCTTCTGTTTGATGCTCTTGTCCTATTGTAAATTAGAAACAAACTATTCTTAGCATGTTATAATATGGAGGAGACTTATGAGAATGTCATGTGGGTGTCTATTTTTAAGAAGAGGAGTTGGGCATTTTATTGATTAAGTTTCAAATAATATAGACTCTCCCAGATAGTACAAGAGGTGTAAGAGTTAAAACTGAGTGCATCTGTAACATTTAAGAGACGACCATGTTTATGCTCCACAAATTCATTTCTCAGGAGTTAGGCAGCTGCCACAAAAAATGAGTCCAACAACTAATGTCAAAAATTAAAACCATTTGACATGCCGTCTGGAAATATAAAAAGAAAATACTAAAATCACAAAAGATTTTGACAAAAGAAGTTGTCCAACTGATGTGGCGGCGGTTGTGATTTGAAACTTTAACTAAATCAGGACTGTTGAGAGATGAATATTACAACCCACATCAGCTGAGTAACTTCTTTGTCAAATCTTTTGTGATTGTAGCACTTTCAAATATAAAAACTGTCGGCAAGACATATACAGGCAGTTGGTAATCTCAAACTCAAAATTGTCTATTCAAAGTGGCACTAGATTTCAGTTTTCAGAGGATACTTAGATGGGCAATGCTTGTTTAAAAGATAATTACCTGAAATTATGAAGATATTCTACCAAGATGAACGCTAAAACAGTGGATTTCCTAGTAACAAATGGTGAAGGTAACCGAACAAAGGATGAAGATTATGATAAAAACTCGCGTAATGATGTAGACGCAGCAGAATTGAAACAAGTAACGAAACTAACGATGAACTAAGCCACTAATTAACTAAAAAAAGAGATGCAATCAAGATAGTTTTTATTTGATAATTTGAATATGTAAATTACAAGGACAGAGTGAACTCTACTTTTTGAGTTTTAAACACTTCTTGATAAACACAAACAAGAAAAGAAATAATTAGTAAACACTACTTTCTTTGATTACTACTAATCTTATTTAGAAACAAATAAAATACCTAATCTCATAAACTCCTAAATAAATAAAACACTTGAACCTGGAGACTCCTAAACAAATAAAATACCTAAACTTAGATATAGCTAAACACCTCACTTAAACCTATTCTCTTGGTCCTGAGGCCCACAAGGCTTGGCCGTGAGGCCCACTATTATCTGCATCAGCCTTCCCTTCTCTCAGGAGGTTAGTGCCCAACAGTTCGACAGAAAAAATTTTGACGCACACAATGAATTCCACCAAGACAATCCTTAATTCTCACTTCGAAAGAAATTTGCATTGAATGTGAAGAACACAAATTTGTAATTCATCACCAACTTCATTACCTAACTTGTGGTGCAATGACTCTTGCAAAGTTAAGTGGAGTGAATAAACAATGTCCAATAGATTTCTACATTTAATGTCATCTTGTAATTTGATGAAAAAGATCATAAACACCACATTCTCCTCCATGGAAAAATCAACCTTGGATGTTGTTTTCCAATCCATCATGTTTGTTTCCTCTTTTTTTTTTTTAATATCGACTTTGATTTTCTTATCGAGGTTCTGACTATCATGTGAATAATTAAACGGTAGAGAACAAATAAATAATAAAAAAATGAACCACCTGGTTCCCAAATAAAAGTATGATAGGTCTTCGGGTTTTTGGGATTTTTCTGAAATTTAGGAGATGAAATCAATGAAGACACAAATTGATGCGGAAGAATTTTATGATTTGTAACAAGGAACTCTCTCCTGTAATTGCATATGGATTGAATATTTGGACTGGGGTTAGGGTTTCCACATAAATTTCTTCTTCTTCATCCGCAATTGAAAATTTTTTGTTATGTTCACCGTGAACGCCTTCTTAATATCATCGGAATTTGATGTAGCAGCATCAATGTCATCGAACTCCTCATCTTCTATTTCAGTACCATGTCCTTCTTGAACATATCTTACTTCTTCATGGTTGGGAGATCTAATCTCCCAACAGGCGTGAAAGATGGTCAAAGTATTATTGGCTCGATCTTGTCACATAATTGTATCATCTTACCGATATTAGACTTAATCGTGAAGTGTTTTTCAGAAGAAAAAGAAGACGGTTGTGGTGGCGGTGAAGATGATGTTTGAGGTAATGAATACGGTAGTGGTGTATAATAAGAGTATGGAGGTGATGAAATTTCTCTTACGGGTTCTCCATAATTCCAATGATATTCGTATGAACCATTTGCAGATAAACATGCTCTACAAGAGCATTGATTCATCATCCCTTGAGGAATAGAATACTAGAATACAACTGATCACAATAGAACTTGTCTGGAAAAAAATTTCCAGAATATTTCACCCAAGACTTTGGTGGCTCTGAATACCACATGAAGTAGACACAGCGGAACTGAAACAAGTGACTAAACTAACGATAAACCAAGTCAAAAAACAACTAATTAACCAGAAAAAGAGATGCAATCAAGATAGTTTTTATTTGATTATACAAAGAAGTAACATGGACAGAGTGGACTCTTAACATTTTGACAAATACATTGCGTATAAATAATTAGTAGAACAATCACTACAACTTCTAACCATCGGACGAATAACTTCTGTTGTGAGATATCACACCATCTCTTCACTTGGGCATGAGTAGGATAGAATATCGTAGGAGCCAGAGGTATCTGAAGAAGGTTTAAGCTCACAAAAAAAGGCACGCAACCTTCAATATTTGCACTGTGAATTGTAAGTTTACAAAAAAAAATTCAGCATCTCATATTCATAACGTCGTACTTTGTTATTATATATTACACTCTCACTAACAATATAGGTCAGACATGAAGTCCGTCTACAGTGTGTAGAATGGATAGTGGATGAAAACATGCGGCAAATGACTAAACGTTTATGAATCGGAAACCACATCCTTATTTTGGTTGGAGCTTCCCTGATACCTGCAAAAACTGCATTCTCCAATTTAAGGCAGATGCTAGAGATTAAGAATAGTTTCCAGAGAATATCAATCATCAAGTATTCAAGTCATAGCTTGTCATCTAACTATAGGATTTGGAAGAAATAGAAAAGAAAAACTTTTGAGAAAGAGTTTATTACACAACATATATAAAGGATTGAAGTCCTTACAATTTCGGAACAACCCGCTAGTAAATTGAAATATTAGGTTGACGATGCCTTTAACAACCCAACCACGACACCTGACATGATATTGTCCCTGGTTAGCTGACCCCACGTAGGCGAGAGTTCTGCTCTCGACGGTTAGCCCAACTCTACCCCTAAAGGCCCCACACAACCCAAGGTACTAGTATTGCACCTACAACCAATCCTTGATTGCTCCTCAAAGCCAAATACAAGACTACAACAATGAGAACTCAGTACTATATCACGTGAACCTGTCCATTGTAGCCATTATCTTTTATTACGAGTTCCAGCTTAAGATGTGATGCAGGGAGATTTTCATGAGATATTCCAAGTATCTTGGATATCTTAAAATCTAGTAATTTTAGTAGTATAATATTTTTGTTCGTAGAGAATTATTATTTTTAGCAGTTTTATATTTTTTAGGAAACCTTTCAGGTTTTAGATTCTAGTATTTTATTTATTTAGAAGTTGTTATTAGAATTTGATGAGGTTTAGAAAAGTAGTATTTTATTTATTAGAAATTGTTATTTGAGTTTGATTAGATTAAGGAAACCCTAAGTCTATATAATGGGGGTCTAGGAGTTGTTTTATTCATTCAAGTTTATCAATAAAATTCAGTATTTTAGTATTACTTCTTAAAGTTTCGGTTTTATAGTCTTTAGGCGGAGTTCTAAGGCTTTTTCTTGGTTCTATAAGTTTTAGACGAAGTTCTAATTCTTTTCCGGAATTTTTCCGCTGCGTCAAGATGTCTTCTGGAAATGGGATAAACAAAAAATGATTTTCTGTCTATCTCCATGTACTACATTCTAAATTTATTTACAAATAATCTCGACTAGTTTACTTTTTGTTTAGGTAAAACTGTAAAAGTTTTCTTACTCTACTATTTGCTATATACGTGTAGATGAAGGTGCACTAATTTGTTACGAAATAAGAAGTTTAATGCAGTAAAAGAACATGATTATTGGGCATACCTTTGAAGTTGTAGGTGTATCTCAATCTTACCAAATAGTTCTCCTCTTGTAAATGTCTATTTGAAACTTTTCTCTGCCAGCATAAAAAGCAAAGCATTACTAGTAAATTTTAACATTAAAAACATAGAGTATTTTATATGCATGGAATAGAATGCACTTGAAATGAAGAAAATATCAAAACTGAAAAATTTGGGTTATGTTTTACCAGCATGAAGTCTGTGATCGAAAGATACAACAAATCGAAGGAGGACCATAATCAACTGATGAGTCAAACTTCAGAAGTCAAGGTAATGTTTGAAAACCTTTTCTCATTTTCTATATTGTAAGCAATAGCCTAGGCATTTTGTACTTTCTGCCCATCTCCTACCATCCCATAATTTACATTCTCATTGCAACCAGAATATAAGGACCTGAAGAACGCTTATCCATAGGCACCATGGAATGCAGTTGTAGCTTCAAAATATTGTTGAAAGTGCCTTAATAGGGGGTTTTATGTCACACCCGGACCCGAGCAACCGTTTTTTTAGTGTCCTGTAGTTACATGAGATAAATCTTGGGGATAAACCACTCCCGCCAAGACTCGAACCTGTGACCTCTGGTTCTTAAGAGGGAGGTGCGAACCACTAGACTGAAGCCCCATTTGCTCATAATTTTTATTTTCTATCTCACTCGTGCGTCTGACTCACCTGAACAACTCATCTAGACCGATTTTTGGTCCACTTGAGGTAGACATAAGCTAAATCAAAATTAAGAGTTCATTGCCTTACTCTTAAGCAACCTGAAATCACTATTGTGCCTCTGACCAAAACAAGTCAAACTCAAATGACACAACTTCAAATGTGTTAGACTTAACCTAGTCAGAAAAGCAGACAATCGTAAAACAACCATATAAGATTGATTCGAGTTTCTTCATCAAACTGCAAATTACCATACTGAAATTGGCTGAGATGAAAACCAGAAATCATACCACCCAAATAATATGGAAAATACCATTTTTTTAATTGCCTTAAGTACTTTTTTCTTCATGAGAATTAAGTGAGATTTCTTTAATCATAAAATAGATTTGTAGCGATTTGAACTCGTCAACTATTGTATCCAGCATAATGAACCAAAAACACCGACATTTTTCTATCCTATTGATATAAACAACGGTAAATGTACAGTTCTCTAAGTCATAAGTAATATTTGTATGAAACAAACCTTATATGTATATGATATTAAAAAATATGATTGAAACAATCATCTCCTTCCTTTTGCTAAACTCTCAAGAAGTCCCTTTTAAAGAATACTATCTCAACCATATGACGGTAGACCAGACCTCAAACACATGTTTTGTAGTTAAAAGTCGTCTAGAGAAGTTTTAAATAGTGGTTTTATTGATCTTGGGAACTCCCAATGGGCTGATAATTCTTGGTGGGGAAAGTAAACTGGACTTGATAATGTAAGATAGGAGACACAATAACTATTCAGAATACATCTAGTTGACCATTATAGGAAATGGATGCCCAAACAAGATTCAAAAAAGGAAATGGGGGTAGAATATGCATTATATGGCTTGACAGTTTAAGTCAATTAAGAAACATATACGTTCAGAAGAGTTCGCAAACTAAAGCAATTTAGGCAGTCATTAGACTCATGACTTTCAACTCATGTAGGCCGACATTACATGAAATCCAGAAGTTCGCACTTGTATAATTATGAACTTGTATAATTATGCCCACACTAGATGTTCTCCAATCCAAAACAAGAGATTGATAATGAGGTCTTATTTACTCACCTTGGTTTGCCAATGGTTGGTCAAAGCTTTGATCCATTCTCAGTGGGTGTGAAAGAGGCTCTTTAGCAACGTGAAAAATGTCAGGCAAAGATATGAACGAGTTTGACAGGTGCAGAATGACTCGACCACAAAGTGGGGCTTATTAGTCATCCAACTTAAGTGAGCCACAATAGGCTTGAAAGAGCACTTTGCATGATTCCCCTGTTATAGGAGAAATATTGGAAATCTGATTGGATTCAACAACTGAAACCGATGTCAGATGTCTGCAGAAACAACAAATAAGTATTTATTATGAAGAGGCATTTCACTAATCTCGTGATGAAGGCGTCAAACTATAGAATGCAATTCCCTAGCCGATCTCGTCACTATATTATTTTTCTAATGACAGAGCACAACAACTATGCAAGCGCAAAGACCTCCAAAATGGGTTCCTAAAGGACCCAAATAATCCGAGTTAAATTCAGAGTGCTCTCTCATGGATAAAATGGTAGATGGTTGATGCTCTTTGTCATCTAGTAGAGTCAATTCCTTTACCAGAAGTTTACACAACGAGGATAGAAGAAAAAAAAAGATATTGGCTAGATCATTGTCTTTGTTTAACGAACCCTAAACTAGGAGCTACCCCAGTTTCTCATTTAAGATTCATTCCAAACCATTTCTAGTTTCAGAACATTGGCAACTGCTTATTATAGTTATATGAAAGTAAAGAATAAATGATGATGGCACAAGTGGTACAAGACTACAAGGTTGCTGCGAATAACATCACTAGTACGTAAGTGGAGCACAAACCGAATAATTATTAGGTTCTTCTGCATTACCCTAGTTCGCCCTCCAGCATATCTTTGCCCAGATAGTGTAGGGCCAAAATTTCTAACCGCATTTGACATAGAGAGTTCAAGGTAAAAGATAAAGTAGCATCCTTAGAAGATTAGGAATATTTTCCCAGTTTGGATTAGCTCGAACCCTACATCGCATACCCTTTTTATGCCATTTCCAAACAGAATCTTGTTAATAAGATAAGACCTTGGGGTAAACAATATAAAGTGAGACTCAAGGAGCAGGATTCGTCAGAGTACATCAAAAAGAAAAATGCATCATCCACAAAAAGCTTTACTTACAGCTAGGACATCAATCCTAAATTCATGGCAATGAAATGACGATCAACCTAGCAAAAGTATTGCGTTTGTCGATAACAAATAGTCGGATGACGCTTTGTTGATTCATCAATGTGGTATGAGTAATGTTTGCAACTTTCTAGCATCCACTGCAGCCAAGACAAACGAACTATCTTCTAATGGGATAGATGAATAGAACAACAGCTCTGAAAAATCACAAAGTGGGAGGATTTAAGAATATAAGCTCTTAATATAAGTGGGTTATTAATCAACGGACTGATAGTGTTTGGAGCTACCAGAGAAAGCAGGATTCACGCATGATAAAACGTTCCTCCAATTAGATTGCAGAAGTAACCCACAAATTAAATTTGTGCACAACACTGTATGACAATGTGGCATTAGATGTGCGACTGATATTCCTAATTGCATTTAGCCCTGTAAAGTTACATTGCTTGATAGATAATGAGAAATGCCAAAATGTTGAAAATTGAATTTCATGATGGAGAGGGAAACTATAGGTGCTTTCCCAACAGACTTTCAAATCATGTCATCCTTCATACAAAGTTAAGATGCTTACATCAAACAAGGCAATAATTTAATTACCCTGAGTCTTTGTAATTGCAGAAGAATGGACAGATGTTGGGAAGAACCTTCAAGTCTTCGATAGCTGCAGAGTGTTCATCTCTATCCCGTTATAGGATCGTTCGTTTGCCTTCACTGACTAATGCTAGGACTTGCAACTATCTCATCAGATCCAATGGATCAGAAAACATGATCTAAGGCAATCAAATATTTGCACAGAGGAACGAACAAATGTTTCAACATAAATTATGTGATTTTAGGGGGTGGTCCTGATGTACGTGTTTACAAGATAGTTCGCTGTGTTGACTAAGTGATATACCTAGGATGTGGAAATCAAATAAGTGAATTTACTAGACCAAGCATGTGCAACAGCAGAAGAACGAGAAAGTGTCAACGACAATCACCAAGTGCTGGAGAGGAGCTCCTCACAGCTGCAGTTTTCAAATCTATTCCATTATAAGATAGTTCGTTTGCCTTCACTGAAACATCAGAGCCAGGAATTTCAAGGAATTCCATCAAATGAAAAGGATCAAAAGAATCCGATACTGTAGACTTCACGCACTGTGCCCCCAGAGGTTAAAGGAAGCTTATAGGCCTTTCCATCAGTAGATGAAGAAATCACTTCATTCTAAAGAAATGCAAGGAATTGCTTTGTTCCTGTAGAATGCACAGTGCTAAAAGGAAATATGAATGCAATTATGCAAATGTGTTGGCTAGTCACAGATACGGGTACGATTTAGTACAGCCTACTCGACTACATTGTTTACATGTAGTCATGTAGAGATGTCTTGAACTATAAATTTCCTAGTAGTGACAAAAATGAAAGTAATTGAAGCTTCATTACCAGATTTAAGTTCAAGGATTCATGCAGTCGCTACTAAGAAGTTGAGCCCAATGACAAACCACACGAATGCATTTGACATATTTCCAATTACCAGAAACATCTTGTTATAGTGAGAACAACATTTCTCTGAAATTGGAGAACTAATTCTTACTACAAGCGTCATCACATGACCTTAAATTTGAAGGGAAAATGATAATACGAGGTCATGTCTTTCCATCAGGAAACAAACAACTTTCATGCCCGAAGTTCAAGCAGAAAATAAGACAGCAAGTATTGGAGACACCAATTGTGAAACTCAATTCGGCAAAGAAGCTGCTTACTCTAAAATTGGAAGGGGAACAGAAAGCAAAGAAGTTATTGTGCGACGTGAAACTTCAGGCAACTAAAACTGCATCACTGGTATGATTAACCTCAAAAACAGGTGGAAGTAACAACCATTTAAGTGCCTTTTGTTTTTTTATTTATTGAAGTGAGATAATCTGGACCTTGCCAGATGAAACCGCAACAGAAATAATAGGAGTCCACAAAATAAAAAACTTTATGTTTATCCTGTTACCAGTTTGAATCTTTTGGGTCTTCCAATAATAATAGGTTCATTGTTTCGCTCCTATATCTTCCAAAAGGGAAAAAGAGTATGAATCCTACATTAGAATGGCAAACCTATAATTCAACTCGGTTTTCACATCAACTACCAATTTTATGTCTTCAAGTTCGAGAGTAATAATGATGTAGATTGTTGCGGAAGCGTAAAAGTAATGGAATCCACCATTGTTAATAAACTAAACTAACGAAATAAAACTGATAAAATAACGATAAACAATAAACTTGATTAATAACTTGAATAATAATAAACTTGGTTGATAATATTCTCTGATCTGGTTAACAAAGACAGACTAGACTTCTCTTATATAGAGATTGTACTTTCCTAGATAGACTCAAATAAGGAAATAAGATAACTACTAATAATACTTTCCTTGATTGCTAAGACTCATAATTATGGAAACCCTAAATACTTAATTATAGAAACTACGCTAATGTAGCTTCTTGACCGTGAGGCCCACTATCACCATGGCCGTGAGGCCCAATAGGAAGATGGTCTCCATCAAATAAGAAACGAAACTATACTTCAACCAATTCTAAGAAGAGTACAGGTTAAAAGAAAAAATTTATCTCGAAACTGGGCAAGAACCAAGAAGCCTGAGACAAGTAATAACAAAATGGATCACAGAGGGGTTACCGTGCACTAGATGGTAATCTAGCTGAGTCATCAGGTTCAGCACAACTTGCAGCTGTAGACCAACAAAGCAATAGGTGATAACATTCTAATAAAGAGATAACAATGAGAAACATCGTTAGATTCTTATTTTCTTATCTCGATAATTGGGAAAAGCTCTATAAAAGCTTTGCGTAGCTAGAAAGGTACATGCAGACCCTTGGTTATGTGCCTTGAATTTTAGATGTGGAAGTGGTTACGAATAAATACAACCTCAAATGGCTTGAAATATCATTTAGAAACATATTAGTTTATATCCCACATGTTATGAAATCTGCGAAGTATCATTCACTAAACCCATAATAGGCACCTTCTTATAGCACACACGATATCAATCTCTACCTTGTTATCTCTTTCAGAAACAGGTGGAAATTGTAAATCGATAATATGGAGTAATAATGTAACATCACTAAAATGTGGGAAACAGGAGTTCATGAGAAAATATATTAACATCACTAAAATGTGGGAAATAGGAGTTCATTAGAAAATATATTAAACCGGTTAAACCTCATGACATGTATCATGATTTCAATAGAAATCTAAATTAGCAAACTTGAAGCTTCATGTTTAAGTATACTCAGGTTGCAGCATACACAGTGGACATCTAAATACCAAGGGCAAATTTTGTTTCTTCAAAAGTGCCTCTAGTTTTCAAGTTAGACTTAGGCAGATAATGCAGTATGACATTTTGACGCGAAGCTACATAATGAAATAAGTACTTGTTATAACATTGTTCAGTTGAAAAAAACGGCATCATCAGAGTTTGACACATTGACTTTATGCTCTTCTTATGGAATTAAAAAGCCAGTAATAGTTATAAGTTAGGCCAACAATACCACTTTCATTTAAATGAGTTAAGAACTTACCATAGAGATAGGACCTGTGGGGGAACAATTCTAACCTAAATTTATTTAGTTGTCGTAAAGAATACAACAGGAAAAAAAAAAGCAAAGTAACTAAATGAAGGACTAAAAGAAATTACTAAATATCTACTCCTTTGTATATTGATCATATAAATAAATGACATTACTTGGTTTTGATCACAAATAAATGACCTTATAAGAACGAGGGCTTTTTCGAATTCTTGCCACTTTAAAACGAAACTGTTTATCTCTTTTTAACAACATCAAAGTCTTGCTTAATATCTACTATTTTATTTAGTTTGGAGGTTCAGTCTGTTGTGTGTGGAACTAATTTTTGTTATCTACTTCCTAGTTCTGGCAAAGGGAAGCAGCAAGCTTGAGGCAACAATTGCAGGACTTGCAAGAAAACCATCGGTATGATCTTATGAATGATTTTAGCATCAAGAATCGTTTCCCTTTCTTTTCTTTTCAATATACAGTGCTGAAATGAAATTAAAATCATGATGTATAATTCTAAGTAAGATGCCTATAAAGTATGCTTAGTAAGACACATATGAGCTTTACTTGACCTATCAAGGCCTGTACTTTCTCTGTTGTTACTTTGTATGACATCTTTACCCTTACTTGTGACACCTAGATAATATGACAAAAGTACCAACTGCAGGTATTGTAAGTGATGCAAATGAGTAGGCGGAAGTTTTAATGGAGGTTTATGATCTTTGAGATTAACAAATATACAACAAGAAAAATATAACTTGAAATGGTTGAATAACTAAAGCTTTTAAAAGAGAACCAAAAGAAGCAACAAACTTCAATGATGCTGAAAACAAAAGAAAATAATCTTTTTTATTTGAATTTGTCAGCGGGAATAAAGGGCCCGAACCCAGAGGACTAGTAAAAACTAGAGAAAAAACAATAATACATCAAAATATCAAAAGAGAAACAAATAAACGAATAAACAATAAAGAATAGAGCAAATGTTGTCTTTCTAACTAGCTACGCCGAACTCTAATAACTCCTCTTTTGTCGTCATCTACAATCTTCTGAAGGTCAGCAGGTAGATTATGTGGTAACATCTCTATATATCCCGATACTGGCTTCATTTTCGATAGGTAATCTGCTGCTTGGTTGATTTCTCGGTAAACATGTTGAATAGAGCATTCGTCCATTTGCCTCCATAACTCCCATATTTCTCGGACTACACGGATAAGTTGCCAGGGAGGCTTCTTCCCCTCATAAGACAAAATCGAAACTGCAAGGGAGGAGTCCGTAGCGATCTTCACTCGTCTTTTACCAAATTTTGCCGCTAGTTTTAATCCTAAGCAAATTCCCTGCATCTCATGCATGATTACCGACCTCCTCTCTGACCATGCTGCTGCTATTATAGGGTCACCTCGTGAGGTTCTCAAGATCGCACCATAACCACCTGAGACATCATCAAATGCCCCATCGGTATTGATTAGAGTTTGATCCATACTGGGGCCTGCCCATTTACAAGTTTTCGATACTTGAATTGATAGTGGTACAGTCAGATTCCAACGTTCTAAGATCTGCTGAGCACCATCCAACCCATTCGGTTTACGTTTCCACGTCATTACCTTTGTTTTGATAATCTAATAACTTCATCAAAAGACTCCAAATATACTAAGATTTAGAAACTTGTTACATAAGATAACTAATACCGTTACAACTCTTTTTAGATATAAAACATACGAGCATATGATCTTATAACCCTCCTGAAGACTATCCTAACAGAAATTGTGAATACTTTCACCAATAATAATAACAAAAAAAACTGATCACATACGCTAAATAGTAAACCTAATTGAAAATAAACTCTCTAATTCTTAAC
The DNA here is from genome assembly GCF_041429995.1 of Eschscholzia californica. Taxonomy (NCBI): domain Eukaryota; kingdom Viridiplantae; phylum Streptophyta; class Magnoliopsida; order Ranunculales; family Papaveraceae; genus Eschscholzia; species Eschscholzia californica. The sequence continues at coordinate 45,441,223 of NW_028238198.1, forward strand.
TGAAAGCAGCAAGTGCATAAAGTAAAACTAAGGTAAAAATATTGAAATGCAGCTGCGCTCGGGTCTCAACTCTCAAAATGGCGCGGTTGTAGTTACATACAACCTTGGATTCTACCTAAAGTCTAAAAGCTCTACCTTATTTAGATTACATGAGTATTAAGTATACCCGAGAAAATAGAGAAATAGATAAAGAGAAATTTTAAATAAACAAGGTCACTTAACCATAAAATTTCCGACCTCTAAACTGCTCACTTAGTCCACCACATGTAGCTGTATGCTACACCAGATATCCTTCAAACTACAGATGAAGCTAAAATATTTTTTTTTTTCAAAAAAGTTGTGGCAATTCTTTTTCTTTTTTATAAAAATGCATACCAACCGTTGTCTAGAAATAGAAGATTGAAGATGCAAGCAGTAGAACTGTCGAAGTATGGTCCTCCACATTATATATAAGAAAGTCGTAGCTAACTCAGAACAAAAACCAGAGACACATATTTCAAGGTTTTGATAGTATATCATATTATTCCACCCTAATAACTGCAGACAATTGATGGGCGAAGAACTTTCGGGTTTGAATGTCAAAGATTTGCAAAATCTAGAAAATCAATTGGAAGTGAGTTTGCATGGAGTCCGCAAGAAGAAGGTTGGGATTCAGGAATACAATCTGTCTTCCTTTTATCCAGCAAGTCATTCTTTTTAATATTCCAATAAATCATATGAACGGTAACATGATCTGAACCTTTTGCAGGACCAAATGCTAACTGACAAAATAGATGAATTGACTCGCAAGGTCTTTCTAAAACGATGCTTGATATGTTTCCGTTTATAGTTTATAAATTTCTTACTCATAGTAGCTAATTTTCATCAATATCACTGCAGGGGGATCTTATTCATCAAGAGAATATGGAACTGTGTAAAAAGGTACACCTTATTTATGAAGAAAACACAGACTTATATAAGTTCTTTGCTTTGGCCGAAATATAAACTTCTAATTGTAACTCAAAAACTTAGATATAGCAGTCATTCGGTTACTAATCTATAAACCCCCTTGTAAAATGCATGACTTGTATGGTTGTATCTTAGTCCCAACTTAGGTATATTGTTATTTTCATATTTTTTTCCTCAGTGAAAGAATGTAGCAATAATATATTCCTCAGGTTTATAGAACAACGGATGTCAGAGGAACAGGTCGAAGTTCCCTTCTTCCAAATGGTTTCAGCATCGAAGATGACCCTAATGTGGTCGTTCGTCTCCAACTAAGCCAGCCAGAACAACAAAACTACGACACACCACCAAGAGCTACAAATCTGAGGTACTCTTCTCTTCAGTACTGATAAATTCAATAAGTGCAAATGACCTCATTAAGTTACTAACTAATCCATAAATATATTTTTGAATCTACGGCAGACTTCAATTGCAGTAGAAATGCAGGTCTACGAACTGTGGAGGTAGCGCTCTAGATCCTCGATCAATATACGACTCTACAGATTCTAGATTATGCTTTTCGTACTATACGTGGTATATGACCGTGAAACAAAATGAATTCAAGACAAAGAAACTTACATTTGGTGTGATGTTATCGCTGAAACCGACTTGGTGTGATGTAATTGTTGATTTCATGTCCTAAGCTTAGTGAATCGAGTTCTTATGTAAAGTTATACAACAATAATGTCTCACTATCCATGTCTGGTACTTTTTAGTTGTTTGGATTTTATTGCTCTTCCTAGAAGGAACAATGAACAAAAACTTCAAATAATCTATTTGGGTTTATTCTCACCAAAACGTCAATTTCTTTTTGCTAGATGAAAAGATAAAGATGATAAATGTTGACAAAGTACTATTAGTCCATTATTTACCATACATTAAAAGTAGAAAAGTGAGGTGATCTCTAAATAATCAACTTCAAGGTATTTCGAATATTGACTTAAACCTTGGTCAGACTATCAGCGTTTGAAATTATTTTCAAGAAGGCCACGCGGGAGCTTACTTTCTCCCGGTACATTGGAGTTTTTGGAAGCAAAGGAACACCAGAATATTTAAAGGTCGTGGATCACCAAAACATGAGATCTACCAGAAGTCAAATCTACGATTGTTTGGGCTTTCAGATTTATGGAGCTCTGCAGGTTTAACCTTCACACTTATATGTCTATCGGAAGACAATTCATTCGTGCTGCATTTCCTAATGATATGATTTAACTTTTCTTCCCTTTCGATGTTTCTAATAATATGTTTCATTTTCACAGAAAACTAATTGCTCCCAGAGGAACACGGTCATCACAAGTAACCCTTTGCTAGAATATTAAGAGATTGGGGTATATGCAAATTTTAGCAACAAACACCTACTACCAAATCAGAAGATCAACACAACAGATCTATACATCTTGTTAAGAACACATCATCACGTACCTCCATATTCTGCTTCATTGGTAATTTCTTGTCTCACATCAACATCTGAGCCTGAAACGTAAAAATGTTTCAGGTAGGTGGAAATATGCACATGGTGATACATGCCACAAAAGAAAAAGTTGCATTGTTGAAATGGACACGTAAGCTGTAAATACAAATAGATAAAACTAATCAAAACACGAGAACGAACTAATACCATACTTCTGATATGTTCAATTATTGTCAGTTAATTCTAAAAATCAAAAGGAAAGTTAATGCATTGGAAATATCTGTACACAACGATGATAACAAATAAGAAATTGACATGTCGCAAGTTCAAACTGAAATATATATATATAAACAAACTTCAACAGCGCAAATCCTACTCCCTCACTTGGTAGATTATGTACATATTTAATATTTAAGTACCTGCATTCAGGCCCGCAAAAAGTTGAACAGTTCAAAATTTCATATACTTCCACAGATACGTATATATAATACAAAGAAGGATGGAGTCAGATAATGTATGTTGAATCTGTTGACCAACGACTCAGAGGTGTCGAATTTATACAGAACCCTAGAAGATTACCAGGAAGGTGTAATCACTAATATGCATCTCCAAATAACAAAATTGATAGATGTACTCCATGGCAAATATGACACTGTTGTTTTACTTCAATCCATGGGGAACTGAAGATGTAGGAAAATGGCAGGCATAACAAGGAAATACTACTCCAATCAAGATTACTCTAGGAGATACAAAAGAAAAATGCATAATAATTTTGTTTAATGATTGACCTCATCAACACCTCCAGACACATATAAAGGAAAAATAGCAAAAATAAACAACTCAATCCAAGAGTCCTCAGATAATACAGACTAAATGAAAACAGTAGAAGGAAAAATAAAGATTCCCGAATGGCAATTAGACTTCCAAGTTCCAAAAATGGTACTGGGTTTGCAGTTTCGCACAAAACATTACAAATGAAATACATAGTATTAAATTGATCCATCACTACAAGCTTTCCTTCTCATGTTTGCACATTGTAAAAGAGCATTTATTTATAAGAAATCAGTAGATAAAGGAATCCTCCTAAAATCAGAAATTAAAGGGTATCTATGTCCCTCTAACAAATTAACATACATGAAAACAAAATGTCCACTCAAAGGCATCAGGACAACTCAAAATTAGTACTCAGCAGACTCACCATATCCAGTAACATCAATCAAGAACACTAATATACTTCTAAGAACTATGCAAATAGAACCAAACTAGCTAAATCCAATGAACTGTTAGCCACAACGAAGTGTAACGAGGTGAAGTGAAGCCCAGTGCCCCCTTGCAAGTTGAACACTTGAACCTACTGCCCCACCCCAACTGAGGCTTGACCAGAGGCTCCCACCAAGCGCAACGTTGTCCCACCCGAGCGCGAGTGTTGTCCCACCCGAGCACGAGTGTTGTCCCACCCGAGCGCAAGTGTTGTCCCACCCGCGCCCATCCTCCAAGTGTATCTGACTGTAGCCAGTTCAGTAGCTTCCGCCCGAGACCATACTACAACTGACAGCGAAGTCCAGAATATGGCATCATATGACAGTTATTTTAGCAGTCTTAGCTAAACCCATATGCATCCTCTAGCACATTGGATAACCAAGAGGATTTGATATACAACAACACAGGTTACCATTATCATTCCGTTGTGGCCAATCACCATGCCACATAATTTCGCGAAGAAGACATCCAAGCATGGAGTATGCCGCCTATTCGGAATACGTGATAACCATTTTGATATCAAAGCTCATGCTTCACTCTTTGCAGTTTAACTCGAAGTGGGTCATCAAGTTATAGTACCTGAATACAAAGGTAATAGTTGAACTAACCGTGAGGTTGCCCAAAATGAAATGGGCACTCTCCCTAGTCGACGGTCCGAGAATAAGAAAAAATAAGTTTTTAATTTCTAAACTCTAATGCTTCGATATTTGTGAACTCTTGTATTTACTTCCATGTACAAACCCTAATGTAACTCTATATATATTCATTACCAAAGATCGATAAAGCACCTTTTTTCTCCCAATTATTTTCTCATTTTTTTATTGCAAGTCGGCTTAGGATTATTCACATGGTATCAGAGCTTAGGATTATTTTTTGCTGGAATTTAGTATCTTCGTCAAGAACTGCATTTGTCTTCTCTTCTACATTCATCTTCTTAAACTAATTATCAACGTCAGGTTCTCATCTTTTTTTCGTCTTCACAAAAATAACTTTTTTCCGTCAAATCTATCCGTGTTTGGAGTTCTTCCTTCTCTTCTTCTCGGTTTTCTCTTGTCGGCTTCTACCCGGCTCTTCTTCAGGAGTGTTAGGTTTCTCCACTGAAACCAAAATCACAATGACACCTCTATTGAGAAACCAAGACGTCGACATCGAGACCCCCGACCTAAGTTTATCTCGTGAGACCTATTGGTCTCTCTTTTTGGCCTTCCCAGGTACGCCGAACAAACTCACGGACCCAAAGAGTCCGCTGAAACCGATTTGTTGCCGATTACCTTGATTGGTTGACCCTCAAAGGAATTCAATCTCTTTCTTTGTCCAAGTTTTTGTTTCTAAACCTAGAGAAGAGCACTCCCACCGCTGAACAGATCCTACAGGTCCGCCGATGGGATGGTTCATCCCTCTTTGCTGTCGCCGACAGCCGCACAACACAACAACAAGAAAAAGAACTCTTGCAAAATGTTTTTGCAACTGGTTTTCTTAATAAAACAATCACAGTTATGCACCATGATTGTTTCTTACCAAAAGACAACGGTCTCCCAACCGCTGTTTTTTCCGTCCGAGAAAACAATGACAATTAAACCGTTTTTGTCTTTGTCGTCACTATCCAACAAAAAACACCGATGGTTTTACTGTCGTGGCCATTTTCTTTTTTTTCTTTTAGCTTTGGTTTGTTAGTCTAAAAGACAACAACTTATATTTTTTGTATTTTAGCTCTTTCAGGGGATGAATATACAAAATGGGCTCATTGCATGATATGGCGCTTGTTTCCAAAAAGAAACAGGGATTATTAATGGATCGCTTCCAAAACCAACGGAGCCCACTGCTGCTACTCTATGGATTCGTTATGATGTTACCGTTTCCAGCTACATTCTAGGTTTTGTTTGCCCAGAGATTCGAACCAGTTGCATGCGTTGTCCTACGGCTTTTTTAATTTCGCAAGTACTGAAGGATGACTATGCTCAATCCAATAATCCTTTCATGTTTCAAATCCAAAAAAAATCTGCACTTCACCAAGGTAATTGAATATCACTTCTTACTTTTCCAGTTGAAATCCCTCTGGGATGAACTTGACACTATTATACCTCCACACCCTTGTTTTGTGAACCGAGGCAGGCCTCGAGTATGTCAACACCATTAGAATTATGGAATTTCTGGAGGGTCTTCACGCTCGCTTTGTATCTGTCCGGAGCAGTATTCTGCTTTAGGATCCTCTTCCCCATTTTAGGAAGGTTTATAATCTCATCAAACCAGAGGAGCAACAACAACATACCTCTGTCAAGGAATGAAGTTGCGATTTTGATGGAAATTTCGGTAGGCATGGAAATGAAATGTTTCGGTTATTTCGACCAAAATTTTTTTTTTTTTTTTTGAAAACTTGAATATATGGGAGAAATGTTTCGGTAGGCATGGAAATGAAATGTCTTCCTCCTCCACTTTGAAACTTAGACTAGAGTCCTTAAAAGATCCATCATTCCTTGCCTTCCAGATGGACCAACAAATTGCACAAGGGATAAGGCTCCAAAGGTCCCTCTTCGATTTCTTAACTGGGGCTGACCTCGATTGCTCTAGGACTAGGACAATGGATGTTGGAGAGCACCAAGCGAAATTGACCGAGCCGAGAAAAAAGTTCCAAAGCTTCGAAGCTTCTCCACAATGAATCAACAGATGGCTAATGGTTTCTTCTACGATATTGTACCTACTGCACCGGTTGGGAACAAGCATCCCTCTCTTTTGGAGGTTGTCTATCGTAGGCAACTTGCCCAAAACTGCTGCCCACATAACGAAGCTGACCCTAGGAGGGGTAATGCTAGACCACAAGGACTTGAATTCGAACTGAAAACTGGGATGAGCTTCTTGCTTATTCATCCGAGAGTAACAATTCTTGACAGAGAATACCTCCTCTTGTCTATTATACCAGACCCTCATATCCTCAGTTCCAAGAATTGGTTTCTACCTTTCCAACATCATCAGCAAGTCCGAGAAGATCGAGACTTCCCAATCATTAAGGTTTCTTCGAATCCTGACATCCCAAGCTCCCACAGACTAGTTAAAAAAGCTTGAGACCGACCCTCTTTCTGTAACAAAATGAAGTAAATTGCTGGGAATCTTTCCTTCAGAGGAATCAAGTGGCACCAAACATCCTCCCAGAAGCTAATGAGGTGACCAGTTAAAAAAGCTTTTGAAATTTATTTTCTTAACATGGTATTGTTAAGAGACTTAGTTAAATTTCGGTTTCTATGGAAATTTCGGCAAGCATGGAAATGGAAATGTTTTGCTCATTTCTACCGAATTATTCGTTTTATTCCTTAATCTCTGTTGAAGTTCCCTTTGACTATTATGCCCGTGCTACCAAATTGATATATTTCTCGTTACGGGGTTCACCATAAGTATCACGAGACAAGGAGCCTCATTTATATTGACTTTTTGCCAAAAACATGGTCATACCATTGACGAGTGCAATGGAAACACTACCTGTGATCATTGCAAGACGGTTTGTCACTCCTTTGAGCAATGTTTTATTCTTTATAGTTATCATGATCATAAAGAAGGTTTCAACATGTTTTAACACCCGATGAAGACTTTTTTAGTTCAACATGTTGGTCGAGTTGTGTTTCGACTCTACCTATATTGAAAATGTTTATCATATTCCAGTTTTTCAGTTCAACTTAATTTATGTGAGTCAATTGAGTAAACCCTTAATAGTTTGTCAATTTTAACCCTACTACTACGACTTTCAGGCATTGTCGATGAACCGGCTGAGAGGTCAGATTGATGAAGTTAGGGGTCTTTACTAATTAGGTAGCACTCTTTATGAATAAGTTGCTCAATTTGTTGCATCGTCGCCTTAGACATCTTAGTTTTGGTCGGTTACGTTTTCTTCACAACGTTTTAAGTTTGTGTCCTCTAATATTTGTCTTATAGCCGAACAATCTAAGTTAACTTAATAAATATTTCCATTAGTGCGTTTTCTTTTCAATAAGTACATGTTGTTATCTATGGCCCTTTTCTAGTCCTGTCCTTATCAAATAAGCGTATTTTCTCACTTCGGTTGATGACTATTCTCGTTGCGTCGCTTAATGCATCAAAGTCTGAAACTAAAACTTACCAATACTTTTTTTTTTAATTTCACCATTCAACAATTTCGAAAGTATACTAAGTTTGTCTCTTCTGACTCCTGGTTTTCCTGTAGTTATGCCATTAAGACCATTTGCTCTGATAATGGGAAATCATTTTTATCCAAGGACCTACAACCTGGTTTCAGCCAAATGGCTCTATTAACCAACGTAGTTGCATTTACACCCTTGAACAAAATGGGGCGGGGAACCGCAAGTATCACTACTTACTCGATGTTGCTCGTGTTTTACGCTTTCATCCAACATCACTCTTTCCTTTAGGGGTGAATGCCTTAAGACTACCACTTATCTTATCAACAAAATGCATACTCAACTTCTTTCTAACAAATCTCCTCATGAGATTTTTTATGATTTACCACTTGACTGTAAGCGGCTTCCTTCCTTCGCCTATAATGTTCATGTGAAAAACAAATTCGACAAAAGGGAAACCAGACATATTTGTTGGATACCCTTCTAGCAAAAAGGAGCATACCATTTACGACCCAAAGAGTAAAACTCTGCTTTGTGTAATATTCGTTTCTTTGAAAATAAATTTCCTCATTCCTCTGTCTCCGATGATTCTTCGGAATTATGGACTCGCACACCTTTCAACCTTGGATGAATACATCACGTATTCTTTTCCGATCAAAGCTCACACTCACCACGATACTTCTTCAGTGAACTTCCACGTCACCTTCCGTTCTGACATTGTGGCACCACAAGGCCTCTTCCATCTGTATCTCTTTCCAAGGATCCTATTGCCTCTTTTGAGACATTGAACGATCCAGATGATGCTTGCACTTCTCCATCATCGATTCCTGCTTGATAGTTGCCCAGTGAATCGGTTGCATCGATACTGGTACCTTCTGGCTTTGTTTGGGAACGGAACCGGCTTGCCTATTTGGTTGACTACCCTCTTTCGAGTACAAAGTCTTTTATTTCTCGCACTCCCTACCCGTTGGTCGATTACATCGCCTTTCACTAATTTCAGCCCTTCCCATAGGGTCCATCTCACTTTTGTTCTCACAGCAGAACAACCCACGTCTTACAAAACCATTTCCGGTTCTCATGCCTGGCCTGATGGCAAAGGAAAATCCGTTCTCAAGGCCAATAGCACTTGGATTTTAACTTTCCACTTCTCGGAAAGAAACCCATTGGTTGCAAATGGGTTTATCAAATAAAGTATCGCTCTGACGATATCATTGGATGTCATAAGGTGCGCCTTGTTGCCAAAGGTTATACCCAAGTGGAAGGCAATAGACTATAATAACACTTTGCCTCCGCAGCAAAATTAGTCCCGATATGTAGTCTTCTATCCCTTGCTTCAATCAAGCGATGGTCTTTACATCAGTTGGATGTCAACGATGCTTTCTCTATTGTTCTACATTGTTCTCGATTGCAAGTCAATCAATTTCACAGTAATACCAACTTATGATGCCCACAGTGGAGAAAACCCTTTTTTATAATACACCAAACAATGTCACCTTCATTCAGGATCGTCTGGATGGACAAGCTTTAAGTTGATAGAACTCGTTATGGAAATCTAAAGCACATGAATCATTAATATCCGAAAACCATCCCCTTTTAGTCATTTTGCTGAAATTTGGAAACAAACTCAAATATTATCTAAAATTGACAGTAAGTTCCAAGCATCTAAATGACACTCCTTTATAAGGACTCAACTCGCTTACTTAGCACACCCTATTCTCGTACTACAATTAGATTGACAACAACTTAAATGCATGAGGTCCATTAAGGAATCATTCAAACAGAAGATCTGATTAAAATGAGCTTTGGCTCCTTCAACTGACCAGAATTTCTTCTTAAGAAGAAAAAATAAATTAGTATATGCAACTTGATCAAGAATTAGCATTCAACTATAAAAGCATCCAGAACATGTAAATATCTATTTCTACCTTATTCATGCGTAATTTCTTGAACTAAAAACTAACATCAACACAAGAACTAAAAACTAACAAATAAACCAGCAATGAAAAAATTTACTATTGAGCGTGAAAGGATCGATTAGTTATTTTCATGTTAAAGTTATAGAAGAAATAATCACCTTCAAGCTGAATCAAGAAAAGGTTTGCTGCTGTAGAGAGAGAACCAGAGAGAGATCTGAAACATTGAATATTCGATCAGACAAATGACAATGGATTATGGATATGAAGAAACACAAAATGCAGTGAATTGAAGGTAATTAATTTACAGTGATTATGATGGAAATCGTTTCAGATATGAATTCAGAATCATCAAACAACTTTGACATGATCGACGAAGAATGATAAGAATGAATCTTTTGAGGACATATTCGTACCTGGAGTGGAGGGAGGTTGGAGACGAGACTATTGGACTAGGGAAAAGAGAGAGAGAGAAAGAAGAGTCTAGAGAGAACGAAAATATCTGGAGAGAATAATTGCGTACTTTACATAGTATGTGTACTTCGATATATGTCCACTCAGTAATCACCACGTGGATAATTATCATCAATAATTGGAGACAGATGCTAGATCTAAGGTCGAGATTGCTTATATTCTAAGTTACAACTATTCTTTTCTACAGCAAAATAATACAACTTGATGCTCTCTTGAATTCTGACGTAATCTCGGTTTTTTCCGTGTGTTCTTTCGGTGTATGGGAGTTATCGATGTAATTTGAAGGGTTAACTGGATCAGAAATTGTCGAACTTACCAAATTTTTGGCAATTTCCAAGAGCGTGACTCTAGGGCATCCATGAGAACTTACATGACATCTACAATTTTTTTTGGCCAGCGCTTTGGGGAAAGCTAAATAGTTTCCGGGGTGTGAAATTTTAAAGGGAATATGTATAATTTTAGAGATTTTTCGGGGAAATAAATTTTAAGGGGAAATAAAAAAAAACACTCCACCTCACCTCACTCTATCTCCACCTCACCTCACTCTATCTCCACCTCACCTCACTCTCTCTCCACCTCACCTCTTTGTCTTCTCCGATTTGGTCGCCGGCCGGAAAATTTTCCGGCCGGCGACCATTAAAAAAAAAAAAATAATATTTTTCACTCTCTCTCTCTCTAAACTCCGGCGAAGGGGTTTCCCTTCGCCGGAGTCCCGGTCTGTTGAAGAACAGACCGGAACTGGTCTGTTCTTCAACAGACCGGAAGTGGTCTGTTGAAGAACAGACCAGTCCGGTCTGTTCTTCAACAGATCCGGCCTGTTGAAGACCGGATCTGTTGAAGACCGGATCTGTTGAAGAACAGACCGGACTGGTCTGTTCTTCAACAGACCACTTCCGGTCTGTTGAAGAACAGACCAGTTTCGGTCTGTTCTTCATCAGACCGGAACTCCGGCGAAGGGAAACCCCTTCGCCGGAGTTTCTAGAGAGAGAGAGAGAGAGTGAAAAATTTTTTTTTTTTTTTTAATGGTCGCCGGCCGGAAAATTTCCCGGCCGGCGACCTAATCGGAGAAGATAGAGGTGAGGTGGAGAGAGAGAAGTGAGGTGGAGAGAGAGAGAGGTGAGGTGGAGAAGCTATTTTGCTTTCCCCTAAATAAAATTGTCAAACAAATTTGACCAATTTTTGACCAAGTCTTCACACCCCGGAAACTTTTTAGCTTTCCCCAAAGCGCTGGCCTTTTTTTTTGGGGGGGGGGGGGGGGGGAGTATGTTTGGAATCTTTGATATAAAGTAAAAAACTAAACCTTTTACCGCTCCAAGGGTTTTTTTTTTTTTTGAAACCAAGCGAACCATATTCATTCATACGTGATTGAATCACAATTGTTACATGGGTGATCATAATTATTTCTCTCTTCAAACATCATGAGAGTTGCATACCTTTAAATACAAAGTGCCTCATGATGAGAAAGAAATTGGACTAGACACGACTCAAGAAAATGACCCTAAAGGTCGAAAATGAAAGGATCCTATAGATCACGGATGAACAGACCCTAAAGATCACCAAAATAACTGATAATACAATTTAATAAAAAACTAGTTTACATTCCCGTCACATTCGCCGGAAAACCGCCTTAGTCGCCGAAAAGCCGCCTTCATCATCGGAAAACAGACATCACCATAGAAAAAACCGCCAACAATGAGCCCAGTGATTTTTCTCTTTATATCTACGTTTTCATTGAATCCGTCCTGTGATTTTAATTTCTTTCAAAATTTCAAATCCAAAAGCATAATGTATTCATACCCCCCATGATTTGAACTCATTGCAAAATTTCAAACCAAAACCAGAATGAGAATTTGATTCAAACCATGATTTCAAGCTCTAGCAAAATTTCAAAACCGACAAAACCGAAACGGGAATTATGTGGAACCCTGATTCATTGGAAAGATAAAACATCAGAAAATCATGAGAGATAAAACCCTAGAAGATGATCGCTTCTCTGAATAAGATTATCGAAACCAACTTCTTCAAACCAAAGTCAAATAGCAATTAATTGGATAGTTTCCATGGGATCTCTCTGTAAGTTATTTACCAATACTCTAAATAGTTCTCTGTCCATTTTGTGGAAAGATTGGAGTTCCTTTGTTTCCATGTGAAACTGGCCAAAGGTATCCATTTTAGAGAGAGAGAAGAATGAGAGAAAGTAGAAGGTGGGTATGGACGAATGGTAAAGATAATACCTATATATTAGAAGGAAACAAGGAATCCGGCGAAGGGTCCTCCCTTCGCCGGAAAAGAAACAAAGATCTGAAAGTTTTGCTCTAAAAAAACGGCTATAAAGATCTGAAAGATAATCCGCTCCAAGGGTTTTGGCTCTCCTTAATTCACAATGGGAAGTATTGTCGTGTGAACTACTATCGCCATTTCTCTGCTTCTTTCCTCTTTCTCTCCTTTTCTCTCCTCTTTTCTTTTCTCTTTCTCTCTTGCTTACTCTATCATTCTATCTCTCCATGTTTCTTCTCTTTCTCGCTCTCATTGGACTGTTGAAGGGAAGGTTTCTCTCTGGCAGAACTCAGAAAAAGGGGATCTCAAGTAGGATTACAAACATTTGATCGAGGGTTCTGTAACCCTCGATCAAAGGTATCTATGTCGACCAAGCATAAAACATTTTGTGATCGACTGACAATGAAACTCTCCACGACGTCTTTATCATCAGACAACGAGGGCTCCAAAGAAAAAAATCGTTCACTTCGTCGGAACAGTGTGTCTGTCAAAGACAGAGAAGGAGGAAAGAGAAAAGTTGTAGTAGTGGTAGTCGGAGGCAGTGGCGGACTCAGAAAAAATTCTTTGTGGACACTTTTAGTTGTATCAAGCAATTGCACAATTATCCAAAAAACCTTGATGTGTTGTCGAAACGAGCGATTTGTATATCATATGGTTACATTCTCAACCAATTTGGTTATTATTAACTTAGTGAGTTGGGTTGATTGGAGTCTCAAATATAAATGATTAGTCTTATGCACATTTGAATTATATAAAATATAATTTATAAAATTTATTTCAAAAAATGAGATCTTTTACGTCTTGAAAAATGATCCTCAAAATTTATGTTTTTAAAGAAGTTAAAGAGATAGAGAGAGATGAATGATTTCAGAAAAATTGTAAAAAAAAAATGCGTGTATATATATATAAGAAAATGAAATAAAAAGAAAACATAAGAACGATATAAAAAAAATAACTATAACAAAGTTAACGGGGGTTTATATCGAATTTAAAGCTAAAAGATGATCAGATGGGAAAATAATGTCAAAATAAGGGCTAAAATGATACCTAGGTAAAGTAAAGGGGAATAAAGAAAAAATTTTGGTTTGAAAATAAAGTCAAAAGAAAGAAATAAAGGCTAAAATGATATCTAGTTAAAGTACAGAGGGATTATACAAGTATTCCCATGAAAAATGATATAAAAAGAAAACATAAGAATGATATACAAAAAATAGGTATAAGAAAGTTAGGGTTTGCATCGAATTTAAAGCTAAAAGAAGATTCAGTTCGAACATACACTCAAATCGAATAAATAAGGCCTAAAACGATACCTAGTTATATATAGGGGCATAAACAAAAAGATTTAGATTGAAAATAAAGTCAAAAGTGAAGAAATAAAAGCTAAAACAACCTCAAGTTAAAATACAGGGGCATAAACAAATATTTCCATGAAAAATGAAAAAGTGAAATGTTGGTAAAGAGAGTCGAACCCCTGCCCTTCAAGGCGGGAAACCACCTCATTTCCACTGCGCCAAATCCGAAAAACGTTATATTTTTTATGCTTGAATAGTGGTTACTTTTATTTTAATAATAACGCAACTTTGGCTCATGGGGCACGTGCCCTCACGACCCCCCTACATGGATTCAACCCTGGTTGGAGGTGTTAGTGGGCCTAGAGGAATAGGATAAAAAATAATTTAAGGGGTCGTTGGCGATGGCAGCCCACCTGAGACCCTTATCAGCGTGAAAGAACAAAGGTGGTAGAACGACATCCAAGATATTTTCACCCAATTTTGAATGTCCTAGAGACTTTTCAAGATGCCCCAAAACCCACACCTTCACAAAACGTGATACTTTCATTTTTAAATTTATTCTTTTTACACATACTCCCAGAATTATTATACATATACTATGTGGCATAGATACTTCATGATTAAATAATATGCAAATACATAATAAATTAAATAAGTCTTATAATTGTCATAGTCAAAACCATCTTAGGGCTTGAAGGCAATATGAAGAGGAGGCCATCTTATAGGGTCTAAAGTCATTTTAATCTTCCATTTACTTTATTTATTATTTTTATTTTCCAAGTTCAATAAATCATAGTTTACTACTTCCACTAAGAATTGTAGTTGAGACCTTCAGATTCTCTACTGGGTGTCAAACCACTATACCAGGAGGGGGTGCACTGTCAAATTTATTATTCTTTCACTAAATTGTAATCTTTAATATTCCTAAAAAGTGAAAATTTGGTCCAAAATAATACGGTCTGGAGGCTTAAAAGACCATTACAATATCAATATATTTACTGCGTCAAAAATTATATGGCTTGATGGTTATTATATATGAAATATTATGAGATAATGCTAGTTTCATCCAAAAACTATGTTTACTTACATGAGTGAGTTTCACCTTTGTTTCATAAGAAAAAAGCTAGCCCCGTCTATATGATTGAGTAATTTTGGGATTTTTTTATTCATGAATTCCAGCTGATCCCTCTTTCTCTCGTAGACGTAAAATATTCATTCTTTCTCTCAACTTCGCCGACACTTGATCGATGAAGACCTATCTAAATTGATAATTAAACGATCTGAAATAGATTGTTGCTCAATTTCTTTCTCTCTGTTCTATTTCGACTTTCGTTATACAAAATACATATGTTAACAAACACAAGAATAAACATAAGATACATGTATAGCTTCTAATAGAAACACATGTATAATTTATGTTGAAATTTTGGACAAGTTATTAATTAAAATCTATTATATAAAACAGAATGAAGAGTGATGACTAGGACAAACTCAAAGACAAAACAAAGACAAACCAAAGATAAATCTAGCCGTCCATCTCAGATGAGCATAAATCACCATGATAAAATATAGGGATAAAAATCCTTGATAAATTTATTGTTAAGTTTTACAAGGAATGGTACAAATTTAAAGCTCATTAACACTATTTACACAATAATGGCGAGAGGAGTTACATCTTCATTTTTTCTCTTTATTAGTTATTTATTTCATGATTCAATGACCAAGATCAAATCTATTATATAAAATGTAATAGATTTTATATAATAGATAGACAATCCAACCGTTTATTTAATTTTCTCTAGCATCCTCACCCTTTAATCTATTACATACCTTAGTAAAGAAAAATATTTTTTTTTTTTTGTTAAAAAAGAAAAAAAAATTATTTGTTGACCCTCGTAAATCCAGACCCTCGTAAATCCATCTTAAAACAAAAAAATTAATATGATAATTTGAAACAAATTAGTTGTCAAAGTTAGGGCCAAATAAAAAGGTTTCTTTCCCCTCATTCTTATAGTCATTATTGAACCATTAAGTTCGTAATATAATGGATTGAAACAAAACTCATCTTAATTGTCAAAGTTAGGACCAAATAAAAACACCTCATGTTCAACAAAAAAAATAAAAACGCCTCATTCTCACAACCGTTAGTAAACCATTACTTGTAAAAATAGTGTAGAGAGAAAGAGTGGTTCCTACCATCAGTCAACATTCTTTACTAATTAGTGGCTTAAGTTACAACCTTCCAACATCGTTAATGGAAATGCTTCAACTTCTCAAATTAATCTTTGAGAAACAGAAGTCACTCTGACTCCTCTTATAGTTGTCCTTTAAATTTCCCTCTCTTTTAAGTTTCCAAAATCTTCCATACCTAATTTCAATTGGGAAACATAGGTGTCTTCTTCCTCATCCATCTCTTATAATGGGTGAAAGTCACACAGAAACACAAATTGAGGATTTCTCTTTAAATGGGGGAAACATGGGTATCTTCTTCCTCATCCAGCTCTTTACTTTTTTTTAAGGATTATTGCGCTTCATTTTTTCTCTTTACCTCTTTAACCATGACGAATATTGTCTTCATCATCTCCTATGTCTATTTAAATACAATAGTTTGCATTGTGGGTGTTTCTTAGTTTTTCTTTTTGTCTAATACAGTACTTTTAATTCAGGTTCATTTGATGTTTACTGTTAACTTAACTCATTATTCTTGGAATGAACTACTTTTAATGTAAACAAATCTTTTTGAGGTAAACTTCTGAATCTTTTTTACTTTCTTGACAATGTTCTCTCTATTTACTTCTCAATATTGTCTATCATGTGTTCAATACAATGTTTAAGAGAGATGCCATGTTTTCGCAGGAAGAGTCAAATGCATAAATGATGTCAAGGTAATAATGAATAGTAATTTAAATTTTATGGAACAATTTAACCGTTCTTTGATTGTGTTGAATTGTTTGTTTACTAAGAAGTATATGTTGTTCGATGAAGATGTAATTCTATGATTTCTATAGATAACCTAACATATTTTCAACTTTTGTTGATCATCAAATAAAAGCAAGAATTTCTTATCCCTGTCTCACACACTCTATAGTATACCTATATATATATACACACGTTTACGGAAAGATTATTGCATATTTTTGCAGGAAGAGTCAAATGCAAAGTTCTCTTATTTAGTTGAGCATTTAAACTGCATATAACTTTGCCCAGTTCAAATGTAGCTACAAATAACTGAAAACTTTTATAACCATCTTTGCAGAATACTTTTTTTGTTCTAGAAAATTAACGTAACTCGGCCGAATTAAGTGGTCATATTCTTTGTGTAGGCTTAAATTACAATGATAGCCGTGACGAGAATATAGTTAATAAAATTCATTTTCTAAATTACAATTATGATTGTCAACGGGGAGTTGTCCATTGTTCATGAAGATGGTTAATTCTTTATATCCAATCACGACATTTGTGTCTGAAATAAGCTAAGAAAGGAGAATCAATTTTTTTTTAAATAAACAGAAAAATCCATGAAGAGCTTACAATTCTAAAGGTAATATTGTATGCTTTCAATTCGAGTAACTTGTGATACTAATTTATTTTCAATTATCAATATTTTCTCGTGTAGAGACCATTTCGACTAGAACATGAGATGTGGCTAATGGTCTCAATTGCACAGTGGTACGGTACTGAAAGGAGTTAAAACTTGACTTGACCAGTTTATTGAAATAGAGTTATTTGTTGCCATGTTTTTTTGTTCTTTCCCTTTAGTAACTTACATTCTTCTTTGCTCTCATTTTCCATAGATCCATGATTTATCTCAAGAGTTATTATTTGTTATACTGGACAACCTCATAACCAGATCCAAAGCCAGTCCAAAGGAGTTGGAGGAATCTATTGGTCTATTTGTATCTTTTAACATTTTCATTCTCTCTATTGTTAATTATTAAGGTGTTTGTATTAGATTTTTTTAATGGAAGTATTCAAACTGTCTTTTTTATTCTTTACAGTATATGATTAATTATTTTATTCATAAGATGTGGAGTAGTATAGAGATGAACAAGTGCAACATATGAGTATGTTAGACTTTTATTTGTACTTGCAAACTACATAATGTATATAATCATGAACAAATGAACAAGTTCAGCCGTGCCGGAGGCACGGGTTATACCTAGTATTTTATAAAAATAGAAGTCAGTTTTATGAATTTGAATTTGAATTTTATCTCTAATAGTTATGTCTTTAAATAAAAATGTTTGGAGAGATATATCATTTTGTGAAAAGATTTTACTTGAAAATTTTCTTTTTGTTTTCTATAAATTAGACTATCTCTAAACAGATTTCAAGGTAATTGAAAAACCATGTAGAAATTTTGTAGTGCTCCTTAAGTGAAATCTCCACAAGTTACTAGGTGTAGTTTCACAAAGGCCTGTCATATCTTGGGAAGCAATTTGCTTTGTAACCTTCAAGTAATCTCCAACGAGAGGGGGTAAATAATGCTTTAAGGAAAGTGTACCTAATGCACGTTTCAGGCCTCTAATCTCCATCCCTCTTTATCCCTCTTATTTGTTTATCGAAGATAAATTTTTCTAACAATCTTAAAGCATTACTTTTGGAGATAGAGACTACTAAGAAAAGATGAGTCATTAGGATATTTCATGTGGGGTCAAATCATTTTGATGAGAGTTAGATAGCTATGGCTAGTCCACACTAGAAATGGGCATTATAAACTATTGTATAAAGAATAATACTATAATTGGAGGCCATGATGGTTAAACAGTGAGATGGTTAATCTTATTTATGCATGAGGTGTGGAAAAATCCAACATATGTGGGCTCACATATGTAAAGGTGTGTGTATGGCTATCTTAAAGTATGGTCAAGTCAAATAGTGATCTAATATGGTTAACGATTGACCAAAGGTATCAAAGTGTCATGGAATAAACGTGTAGAGACCATTAAGTGATTTCTAATTTGATGAGGGGCCAAATTAGAAATAAAAGTTTATAAATAGGGGTTATGGTAATGGGCGATCTCAAGCTCTCTAATTTGTTGTCATCCCTTCATCATGAGAGAAATTCCAAATAGAAGAAGAACCAAATGGAAGATCATATCAACCCAAATGAGGCATTTACATAAACCTATGGACAAAAGGTACGCTTCCTTTTCATTTTCCATCATATTTTTGAATCTAATGGAGTTACGTGTATATGTTTATGTATAGAACTTTGTTTGGTCATAATCGGATTAAAAGCATGATTAGATTATGATTACAGGCAAATTTTATAACAAGTGGTATCAGAGCCACTCCATTTTAGGTTCATTGAGATAATTTTATGATTTCTCAAGTATTTCATTTGTTCTTCTGAGCAATATTAAGGTTGAATTTGGAGATGTATGGTTATATTGATCTCCATGACAATTTGATTCGGTTAAGGCTAGTATATGGTAAATGGTGATCTTATATGATAGTATATTAAGATATCATAATTTTATGCGGTTCAATTCGGTAATTTCGGTTGTGCATAATCAAGTTTATAAAATATGATTTAATCGAAATTATAATTTGGGTAAATGAAGATTTATATTTGGATTTGGAACAATTTACTTTTGGTTGACACAATTTGTTTTAGTTTCAAATTAAAATCAAAATTGTGTGTTTAATGTCATATACACATTAGGTGAGTTCAGTTGATTCTGTAGTATTTTGTTTATTCAAATTTAAACGAATTCTATTTAAACATCTTAATTAGCATGATTGATTGTATTATTCTATCAATATTGTGTATTATATATATATCCTGAGGTTCTGTCTTTCTTTCTCTTTCCACATTATCATAATAAAAGATATTGATATATATTTAATTCTACTTAATATATATTAAAAAAAAAAATTAAAAGCTTTTAATGCCGGCTGTTCCCCAACATAACTCCTACTTTAAAGTGGGAGTTACTGGTGCTCCCAATTTAAAGGAGGGATTGAGCCATTGGTCCAAAAAGGGGACCAAAATGAAAATCCCACCCAAAGTTGCCTAAAAATGAAAGGGAGGTCCAATGTGTCAGTTTGGGGGTCAAAATTACGTAAAGGGCCCTTAGAAAATAAAGTATTTACCGTTCATGCCATTGAAAATTACAAAATTGCCATCGAAATTTCTCGGGAAACGCTTTTTTTTCTGAAAAATAATCTGACAACCCGTCCATCAGAATGTGTACTGTTCAGAAATTTACGGAACTGGCACCGAAAAATTCCCAGTAAACGAAATTTTTTTCGAGAAATTATTTTATTTACTGGAAATTTTTTTCTGTACTAGACATTTTTGCTGGGCGGGAATTTGAAATTTCGTAAAAAAATTTGAAAATTTGGGGGGGAATTTGAAATTTCGTTTGAAAATTTCAAAACTTCGAAAAAAAGATTTTGTGACCGGGAAATTATTTTATTTTCTGGAAATTTTTTTCTGTACTAGACATTTTTGCTGGGCGGGAATTTAAATTTTGGCCGGGAATTTGAAATTTCGTTTGAAAATTTCGAAAATTTCAAAATTTCGAAAAAAAGATTTCGTTTGAAAATTTCAAAAAAATTTGAAAATTGGAATTTTTTGTGTACGGGAAATTATTTTATTTACCGGGAAGAGATGGTTTGCTGGGCGGGAATTTGAAATTTCGTTTGAAAATTTCAAAATTTCAAAAAATTTGAAACTTTGAATTTTTCGTGTACTGGTAAATTATTTTATTTACCAGACATTTTTTTTTCCAGGAAAACGTCAGCATGTCCCCTCTAAGGGCAAGAGGGGAATAAAAAAAAAAAAAACTGACATTTGGACCTGCAACTAATTTTTGGGCAAGAGTGGATTTTTTTTTGGTTTACCCCCCAGATTTTAGACTGTTGACTCAAAAATCCAATTTAAAGTGAGAGTTACTAGCGTGGGTGTTGGGAAGCCACATTCCACTAATGTGGAACGTGGGTTGGACCGAGTCAGCTAATCTGACTGTCTAGGTTATATCGGCATGATTTTGAGTCATGCTGATCTGAATCATTTGAGTCCACTAGGTCAACACAGTGGACAACACTTTGACCATTCTTTTTGGAATCATTAATAAGGGGATGACATGAAAATTTGCTAAAACTTAATTAGGTCAAACATTTTTTATCAAGTCAAGCACCATACTTGGTTTTATGGCTTTGTCATGTATAGTTGGCTAAGTCGACAATATTTACATCTGGTAAAACAAGACTATTTTCAGTCGTACTCTTTGGATAAGTTATACATATTTATTTACAGCAAAGTCATTTCGCTGAATTATAAAGATTGACTTTGGTCATACTCGTTTGACTGAATGGGACCAATCATACGAAGTTAGTGGTATATTTGGACACTACTTTATGGACTTTTTTCGAGTAACAGTTTTTTTTAAGAACTTGAAAAAGATATTAAGGACTCTTTTACTCTAAATTTATATAACAGTTCATAGGTAAATGCCTCGAATGATAATAATCTAAACATTTGAAAGAATTAATTGAAGTAAAATGTCGCCAAAGTGACCTCTTTTGTGTAGATTAGTTTTTGACAATGTTAGAGTCGGTTGTGTGTTTGTAAACTCATGCAAATATTATGCGGCCCAAAGGAAGTTTAATATTTGGAAGAATTATAAATGCACCTGTTGTGATAAATGTGTGATGATTATTAGGTTTCCATGTAAACAATGACTTTCTCCAAAGATGAACTTGTTGTTGGACAGGATTTATCGCCAACATTTGATTGCTGCGACAAGGTGTTGGGATTTACACCCTTCTACTAATGTTTATAGCGGATAAAGACATCATATGTCTAACATTAGTATCCCCAGGATCACATGCATAAACCAATAATGCTAAGTAAATAAAACTAGTTTAATGATTACCTTAATCGCTAGTTTTTCCCTCGAACCTTTCCAATCACTTTTGAGAAGACCAAGAGCTTCAAACGTAGCTCCTCTACTTGGGACACGAGCAATCAACTTGATCTCCCACCTTGTTGTTAGCTAGAACACCAATGGTGGTTGGATGAAGAACTCCTTCTTTGACTAGATAGATAGTTGAGAATTAGCTCACTTTCTCCTCTCTACTTGATGTGGTAGAGTAAGAAAGCTTAGAGAGAAATTCCACACCTTATTCTCTGACCTAAGAGTCTTTATATAGAACCCTAATAAGAATCCACCTCCAATTAGGTTTCCTAAAAGACCCTTTAGAATAAGATTTAAGGAAATTGCCGAAAATAGCAACTAGTTGATATTTTCTCAATTCCTTAAGGAGGTGACGTCCAAACCCAGCCAAAATTGGCAGATTTTATTTTCATAACATAAGGAAACGTCCCTCCAAAAATCAGCCCAATCCGAGCCCTAAAAGTGTTCGAATCGATTTAGGCCCAAAACCCCGTTTTTGGGCTTTTTGTACTATCTTTGCCTAATTTCTCTTTAGGCCTATGAGATATGTTTATGGGGCACTCCCATGGTTATATCTCACTCCCACTAGTCATATCCTAGATCAAGTTGACACTCTTATGTGTAACCCGTTGTAGGATCCGATTGAAGTTAGTCGCGAATTACTTCGTAATTCGACGATCGTGGTTGGTTTCTAGCTTAAACTCCACGACCCCTAAATCAACCAGACTTGATGATCTTCTTCATCAATTGTCCTAGCAGACAAATTACTCGCATTGCAATCTTGGTCGAAGGACATCTTCTTCAGACTCCCACTTGGACTTAGAACAAATGCAATGCTCGATTCCCGTGTCAATTTAGTATCCCATCTGATACATCACGTCATTTAGACTTTCTTGATATCCGAAGACAACTGTAAGGACAAACGATTAACATTTAATCCGGTTGAGCGTGGCCACGCATTTTTCAGTTGCTACTCATCAAGTGGCTTTGAGACACTTTGTACCCAATGTGATTAGGATGACACAATCCATTCTTGCACTCCCACTTAACTTCATGTCTATCCTGTCCTTCCCAGTATCCGCCTTTATAACTTCCTTTTACTGTGCGGCGTTTAACGGAACCAAAGTCAGACATTCCTTACATAAGATGAGTGGAGCACTCATGTTTTGAGGAATCTCTCCAATCTTGTCTTTATGAGAAGTATTGACATTCATCACGAGTGATGTACTTCTCATTTAAGGGTTATCCAGTGTATAAACCTTTTACACACCCACGTAGTCGAATAGAATACAAGTTTCTATAGCCCATGAAACTGCGCTATCTCATCGACCTTACGTGCTAGTCTTCATTAGTCGTTGTTGTCCATGTAACGACCTGGACCAGGGAGATGATAGTAAATATTCCAAGTTCACTTAATAGGGTTGAATTCATTAGATCACGTATTTGACAAACCTTTTCGGAATGTATTATTATCTATGGATTGTCGTTTAAATACTAAACTAAATTTAGACGACTGTGAAATAATCAACTTATTTCCAATAACGAAAGTTTGTAAATTTGAGCTTCTTCCGTAAAAACTCCTTTTACTCACTCAATTTTACTTGTCAAGGTTTAAAATTATACCTTATGCCTTAGACTCTTGTATGACTCTCATACTTTGTCTTAGGTGACAGTTTAGTTTGACTACTTTGCTAATTATCAATTAATTTGAAGATTGCTTTCTTCAACCTTGATAATTTCTAGTAACTTTTACTAGAGTTAGGGCTTTTAATTCTTTATGTAGTATTTGCAACAGTTCCCGGCTTAAACACGTTTAGCCTACTTTCCTTCCATGTCTGGAAGTTTGCTACGATGACATGTTCAACTTTTATACTACTTCATCCTTTAGCCTTCTAGGATGTTTCTGAGTAGTGTTTCGGTTTTCAATCCGAATTTGGATATTTAAATGCTAATCATGTCCAACATGATTGACTTTATGTTTTCGAACATAAATGTCACTCTCACGCTTGCTTGCTTCATCGGTGTCTTTTAGACTCCGAGTCTTGCAACGCTCTCTGTCATGAGTTTTTGAGTCGAAATTCTTTTAGACTTTTCCGAGTCTCAGATTTTCGGTTTTGGATCTCAAGCGTCTCAGCGTACTGAGTCTTTCTAATCCTATCATCTATTTGATCTATGCTTATAGATCTTAGATGTCCAAAATGGCATTTTATCCTTGTGTGTGGTCCTTTTATTGAGTCAGTTCGTTACTGTTATACAACATCTTATGCTGCACTCGATCTTTTGTATGTACTCTGCATACGGACCCGGAAGGTTTGTTACTCCTACTTACCTTCTTGAAATTTCGTGATTCAAGAATTTCTTCATTCCTCAGGAATCAAAACTACTTTGATTACCTTTATGAATCGAAGATTCTGACTCTTGCGTGCTATAATCCGTCGATGGATTCTTGAAGCATGCGTATGGACATAACTGGACTGGAAGAATTTGATTCCTCTTATCTAGTTTTGGGAAACTCGATTGTTCCATCCTTCTCAGTTTTTTATTTTAAAAAACTAATTTAGGTCTTCCGTTGACTTAAATTATCAAGCTACCTGTGTTGATGAGATGTGGATTCCATGATGATTTTGGCTTCAAGCCCAAATCTAGAGTCAGTTTTCCGTCTCTGCGCAGGTCTTCAGATATAACCTTTATCTTCTGAATCTTTGAGATTTTACTTGACCTTTAGGGCTTTTGAACAACAATTTGGAGTATTCTCATTCGCTTGAGAGTTCCTGCGAAGGTCATCGCTTTTGTGCGGTAGGTTTTTAAGATCACATCTTTACCTTTTCCTTTTCCTTTTCCGAAGAACCGCGATTTACTGTCTTTCAACAGTTTTGTTGCTCTTGGTCGAACTTAATCGGCTTGTACAATTTTCATGATTGTTCTTCATGACTCTTCATGATTTTTCTCATGGTCGAATTAATTCGACTTGTGCTTTTCTCCCACTTATTCTTGTAATAATTAGTACTTTTCTCCCAGAAGACTAGGTATGCTAATTACTATAAGAATACTATCATGAGCAACAAACACTTTGCTCTCTTGATTGTTTGTGGAAACAGCCCAAATTTCTTCTAAAGAAATTGCGTCAGTCTTTTAGCTAATTTTTGTGTCCTTGTAAAACACTTTTAGCTTTTAGACGGATTTTGGTAAATGTGTGGGAAACTATGTCTAGATTTAGTGGATTTTGGAGGATAGAGTTTGACTCGTGTTCTTCATCTTTATCATGGATAGGTTAGAAGTACATCGACGATCAATCTCTGTTTCTGACCCAAGACTTTCTTTCTTGTCAGTTGATTCCTGTTTAGAATCTTTTGGTATGGTTTGTTTAATTTAGCACTTAATAACATCTCAATATAGAACTAAACTTCTTTATTGATTCTCCATAATACTTAGTACAGAGTTGATGTTAAAAAACTAGAAAAATACTTAATCTATATTAGTGCCTAAAGTAGACTTCGATCCCTTTCAGCATCCTTAATTAGCAGTCTAGGCTTCTGCTCCCTCTTGGATCTTGTCTTCTTTAGCCAAATACTCAGTTCCCAGCTGCTCCTGTACATTCACAATGATAGGGCACTTTAGGTATCACATACCAAAGATTGGGAAATATACGGTATTTGATAAATTAACTGTTTATAGCTGAAGTGGAAAACACTGTTCCATTCTTCTTGTCTTCCAAGAACTTAGGGCAGTTTCTTTTCCAGTGGCCCTTTCCATCACATTAGAAACATTTTGACGTAGAAGGAATACCTTTGTTTTGAGGTTTGTTTTTTCTTCAACGTAGGTATCTTCTTCTGCCGCTTATTTTTTTGAGCTATAAGAATCTTATTCTTTGGCTCCAAGTCCATTATAAATCGCTCTGCTGCTTGAAGCATTGCATCAAGATCCTCCAAGGGCTTGTTCCATCCATTCATACCGTAGTTCATCCGAAATAGGTTGAACCCTTTATGAAGTGAATGAAGGATTATATCGTTAGCCGCTTCTTGGCTAATCGGAGAACCCAACTCTTCTAGTTTAGCAAAGAGTCCAGTCATGTGCCGAACATGAGGGGCTACTGGTTTTCCTTCCTTGAGGCGCAGTTCCAATAATTTTTCGGTGGTATCAAACCTCTCAAATCTCAACTTTCCTTGGAGTGACTCCTTAGTTTGTTGACTCATGGTGGGGTCTTCCATGTTAAGAGGTTTCTCATCAAGAGTAGCCTCCATGGTTGATAACATCCAAGATGTTATTGGTTCCGGTTCTGCCCTCTTTCGATTATCCTCTTGATGCTCTACTTCTTCAGTAGTCAAAAAATCCAATTCTAAAATTGGATAGTCTGAGACATCTAGCTCGTTTTCAAACTCTCCATCCAATATTTGAAGTATCTCGTGATTCCTTCCTTCATGGATGTTTTCGTGCAACACCTCCGTTAGGTGTGTTTCAAGGTTGAATCCGTTTCCTTGTGTCATCCTTAATACTACATAAAAGAATATCAAAAATTTTAAAACTCGTTATCATTTTGAAAATCATTAGTTTTCCCACATTATTCAATATAAAATCGTCCCTAATTGAATAAGTGATTCCAAGACCCCAGTTCTACGGAGTAAAGCGGACTAGGGCCCTACCCTTTAACTTCGTCGTTCCGGGTGAGCGAACTACTTCACTGATCATACCTTATGACTCTTGGTTGATGGATTTCATTGATGAATGACTAATCTATCCTTTTGCCTCGAGGATCCAAAACTCTTTTGCTGATCTCGTTGAGTAGAATCAGTTAGACATGTAGGCCTTTTCTATAGACCTACCCGCATTGTCCCAAGGTAGAGGAGGTACTCTGCGAAGGCCGACCCACCTTCCTCTAACAAGGGCACAACGAGTGTCTTAATTTAGATAGGAACTTTACTCAAAATTACTTTTAGGGACTTTTACGCTAGTCTGGCGTTTGTTATAGTGAACTATTTAGCCTAACTAACATCCACGATGATGAGACATGAAAATGTCCCATATGAATCTCTTAACTCGGGTTAGTTAGTCCAATTCGAGCATTTACTCTGATGAATTGTGTGTTACTTTTGCCCAGGTGTCTTTTACAGAATTGTGCGCGAAAGACAGATAAAACCGGGAGAAAGATAGGTCCATGGGCATTTTGGTCATTTAGAGATGAGGGTGTTCTGGAAAATTTAGTACTCGGTTGGAAAGTAGAGTCCAAGACGAATCCAACGGCGAAGACGGAAGTCGAATCGGAGTCCGATTGAGCAAAATATTCAAGGTCAAAGTTTGAGTCAAAGACAGTTGGCCAGATCAAATAGGTTAGACAACACGTGGCGAAGATCTTTGTAGAGCACATGGTGTAATCTGACGGTCCAAGTTATTAGCGGATACTTTCTGGCACCGTGGGAAGGCGCTCGGGTTATTTTTTTCATCCCATGCTTGGTGTAATGCAGGCCATGATATTAACGTGGGACTCCAGGATCTAACAGACGTAATAACAAACGTACGCATCTGGTGGCTGTCCCTTCGACACACCATTGCTCCGATAGTCCCTACTCCACTGAAGCAAGCCCGAATGCACTAAACTAACCAACAGTACGTGAATGTTTCCTCCTTTATCTTCTGAAACTTTAAACAGAAAGGAGGAAGGGATAGAGAGATTTGGGAGTTAGTTTTTGGCGAGATTCGAATTGACCCTCTCGGCTTCTATAAAACAGAAGGAGAAACATAGTAGTGAGGAGATATCACAGCTGGGAGGACAGAACATAGTAGAGAGCCATTACTGATGAAGTCTCGGTTTTAAAAGATCATTATCATCACTCGTTTTCTTTTCTTTCTTCTTTTTGTTTCTGTTTCTTAGTGTGAGAGAGAGAGATTACAAAGGAAGAGAGAGATTGTAGAGAGAAGGATATTACAGAGTTAGAGAGAGAGACAGAGAGATTCGGTTTTGAAAATAAATTATCATCTTCATTTTGTTTTTGATTTTCCTTTTATGTTTTGTTTTCTTGGTGAGAGAGATAGAATACATAAAGAGAAAGAGATTACAGAGACTTATAGTAGAAAGAGAGAGAGAAACAGAAATTTAGAGAGAGAAAGAGAGTTGGAGAAGACGGGAAAACCATTTTCCCACAGATATCCATTTTCGAGAAGACGAGAAAATCGTTTTCCCTTAGGGTGCGTTTGGCGGATAGACGGGAAAATCAGAAGGAAATCATTTCCAGCGAGAAAAAAAGTTATGTTCTCTTGCCCTCTTTACTTCTTACTTGATTTTCTGATTTTTATTATAATTGCCATGAGTAACTAATTCTTCCATCTAGGGTTTTAGATGAAGTCCATAATAATTAGTTTTACTGATATGATTTATATGTGAGTTAATTAATTATTAGATCGAATTTTCATATATTTTGAATTCTTATTGCTTTTAAACGATGATATATTCCGGATTTTATACCATTAATGTTATAAAACCCGAGTAAAATAGAAAATTGATTAACTAATGCAAATACCTCATATTTAGAATTAATTACATGGATGGATTCGAAAACCCTAGGTACCCCTTTTCTGAATATCAACTTAAGTGTTATTTAAAGTTTATTTGCTATTTTTATTTGAATCATATTACCAATCAAACCACTTTTTGAAGTCATAATTTAGAATTAATTACATGGATGGATTCGAAAACCCTAGGTACCCCTTTTCTGAATATCAACTTAAGTGTTATTTAAAGTTTATTTGCTATTTTTATTTGAATCATATTACCAATCAAACCACTTTTTGAAGTCATAATAGTTTTAAGGTTAGAATTTGAAGTTTGACTAAGTCTCTATGGATCGGCCTGGTCTTACCAGAATTTACAACTTGACACCCGTGCACTTGCGGGTGTAAACCTATTTAGGAAACTTTTTAGGTCCATCACACGACATAAATCGTAAATAAGTAAGTAAATGCGCGTGACAAAGTAAATCAAGCAGACATGGATCCTAGTATGGCCCCTAACCTAGAAGATCTAATCTCTTTTGGTTTTTGTCTTGTTTCGCCTTTTGGTTCGTCTTAGATCGCCATCTTTGAACCTCCATTGATTTCTCCCACTCGCCTTTCGATTCCTTCCTCGAGCTTCTTCAATGGACTTATTGACCCTAAACTCTAATTACAAGACTAACGATTCGCAAATCGTATAAACTTGAAATTAAAATTAATTACAAATTATGCACCCATCTGTGCTTAAAACAAGAATAAAGAAACAAATCTATGGCCATACTAGTTTCCCGCATTCACATCTCATGCATTCATATAATATATCAAGGCTAAGAATTATATATGCATGATAATCTGGGAGATACTTTTGTCGACATCACATGTCACATTACGGACCTTAAGTCTAAATTCGAAGAATTCGACTAATGGTGCGTTCGGGTTTTATCTTTTCTGATTTCTAAAATCAACTTAAGAAAAACTCCATTTTTAGGTTTTGAAAGCCTGGGTCAACTTCGAAAAAAATTGGTTTGACTTTTGACGATTTTGAAATCCGTTTTTAAGAAAAACCTTTTCCGGGTCTTCGGGTGACCCGATTTGGTTATATTTTGGTGGGACCGGGAGAAAAGTTGAGACTTTCATAAAAAAAACTCCCACTCGAGTCGAGACTCGTGAAACTTTGGCCTTTCAAACCCTTAGTCACCTTCGGAATAGTCCAAGACCAACTTCTAGTCCGAGACAGACCCACACATGGTATGGCCGAGCCAGACGCATCTAGATGCGTCTCAGGTTTGGGCGAGGTCTAGGACGTGTCCTGGCCGCAGCCAGGACATTAGGCCTCGGTCCGGACGCATCTTGATGTGTCTGGACCCTTGGCCGAGCCTTATGGGTGTCTCGGTTGGTGCCCGGGACACCCTAGGTCGTCCGGATGCATATCGGATGCATCCTGACCTTTGGCCAGGTCTCATGGTGTCTTGGTTGGTTACCAAGACACCTAGGACCCACCAGACGCGACCATCGCGTCTGGTGGAAGCTGCTTAGACGTCTCGGATCACATCCGAGACGTGCTCGGGCTACCCGAGCCACCAGATGCGTCTGGTGCTATCTCACGCGTTTCGGCCCAACCGAGACGCTCTAAGGCTGCTAGGACGCGTCTCGGACGCGTCCTAGTGGTCGCATGTGTCTCGGTCCTAGACCGAGACACACCCAGGATGTGTGGGGCGCGTCCCAGACGCGCCCTTATCCTGGGCCAGCAGACGCGTGCAAGACGCGTCTACTGCTGCCGGTCGCATATGTCTTGGCCTAGGATGTCTAAGGCGCGTCCTTGACGTGCCCTTATCCCAGGCCAACAGACGCGTCCAGAAGACGTCTTCTGGACGCGTCCTGGCCAGCATGCATATGCAATCCTATTTTTAGCAACTTCTAAATTTCTAAGTTTCCTTTTTTTTTGAGTAGCTTCTAAAAGCCATAAAATCTCAATTTTTAGAAACTTCTAAAAAACCAAATCTCTTGTTCTTGAGAGAATTCCCAATTCATGACGAAATTTTTTTTTGAAAACCTTTCAAAACCAAAATCAATCAAATTTGAGTTTTTTGAAACACTTTCAATCATCAATTTTGATTCTTAATTTGAAAATTTATTGAATCCTATTCAATATAATCAAATTGTGAGTTTAAAACACTTTTAAAACCAAAATCAATCAAATTGAATCTTTTGAAACACTTTCAGTCATCAATCTTTGATTCTCAATTTGAAAACCATTGAATCCCCATTCAAAACATTCAAATTAGATGGTTAAAACACTTTTAAACATAACTATCAATCTAATCAAGCATGGATTAGTTCGATTCTTAGCAAAAATTAGCTATTTGCAAGAGACTCTGATACCACTGTTGGGATTTACACCCTTCTACTAATGTTTATAGCGGATAAAGACATCATATGTCTAACATTAGTATCCCCAGGATCACATGCATAAACCAATAATGCTAAGTAAATAAAACTAGTTTGATGATTACCTTAATCGCTAATTTTTCCCTCGAACCTTTCCAATCGCTTTTGAGAAGACCAAGAGCTTCAAACGTAGCTCCTCTACATGGGACACGAGCAATTAACTTGATCTCTCACCTTGTTGTTAGCTAGAAAACCAATGGTGGGACTAGATAGATAGTTGGGAATTAGCTCACTTTCTCCTCTCTACTTGATGTGGTAGAGTAAGAAAGCTTAGAGAGAAATTCCACACATTATTCTCTGCCCTAAGAGTCTTTATATAGAACCCTAATAAAAATCCACCTCCAATTAGGTTTACTAAAAGACCCTTTAGAATAAGATTTAAGGAAATTGTCGTAAATAGCAATTAGCTGATATTTTCTCAATTCCCTAAGGAGATGACGTCCAAACCCTGCCAAAATTGCCAGATTTAATGGTCATAATATAAGGAAATGTCCCTCCAAAAATCAGCCCAATCCGAGCCCTAAAAGTGCCCGAATAGGTTTAGGCCCAAAATCCCGTTTTTGGGATTTTATTACTATCTTTGCCTAATTTCTCTTTAGGCCTATGAGATATATTTATGGGACACTCCCATTATTATATCTCACTCCCACTAGTCATATCCTAGATCAAATTGACACTTATATGTGTAACCCGTTGTAGGATCCGATCGAAGTTAGCCGCGAATTACTTTGTAATTCGACGATCGTGGGTGTTTTCTAGCTTAAACTCTACGACCCCTAAATCAACCGGACTTGATGATCTTCTTCATCAATTGTCCTAGCCGACAAATTGCTCGCATTGCAATCTTGGTTGAAGGACATCTCCTTCACAAGGTACCACTTACAAATTAGTTCTACTGTCCAAAGACTGGATATTAATGTTGTGCTCGGTATCTTGGATGTAACCCATACTTATTTTTCTGTAAAATCAATTTTAGTATGTGAGCATGTATATGGGTTTTCATTTTCTGTGAAGTTTAATTATATGTGACTCCTACGTTAGTGATTTTCTTGCCGATGACTCTGCCATGGTAACTAAGGTCATTGATTTCCTTGTTGAAGTCGGAAAGAGGGTATGATAAGGCGATGAACGCTTTCAGCTAACTTGAATCTATGAGGTACAAAGTCAAGGGGAACATAAGGGAGTACATCATGAACATGTCTCAAATAGCTTCAAAACTTAAGACACTAAAGCTCGGGTCGTATGAGGCCTTACTGGGGCATTTGGTATTGAATACTCTTCCTGCACAATTTGGTCAATTTAAAGTCAGCTACAACTGACAGAAAGAGAAGTGAACTCTAAATGAGTTCATTTCTAAAAGTGTGCAAGAAGATGAAAGAGTGAAACATGAGATTATGAAAGTGCTCATCTGACAAGTACTTTTAAGAGAAACGACAAAGAAGGAATGAAGGATATTAGAGTCATTACAAATGTAGAAGAAACAAAATAAAAATAGTGACATAAGGCAACATCCTTCATAGCAAACAAACTAAAGGAGCTTTCAAACATTCAGAGTTTAAGACACGGTAAATTTCTGAGTCTAGGGTGAATACACATTTGGAGAAGTTCATCTGAGCGGTCTAAGAGTAAGTCTTATAGGTCGAATTAAAAGATAAATTGACTCTACTTATTAATCTCGCAAAAGATCTAGGGCTATGAAGGTCACGGTCCCACAAGAATGTCTATTTTTTGGAACTGCAATATTTTTTGAGGATGTTGAGTTTGGGGGGAGAAATAAGGTTAGAGACATTGTCTTTGAGGAGGAACCGATTGTGATCCCTACTACTACTTCTGTCAACTTACCAATTTTCATGCGTACGATTGTCGAAGAAGGAGATTTAGAACCCTTAGAAGATAATGTTGAACAACTCCCCACTTAAGTGTAGGAAATTGTTCCTGAAGAACAAACTCAACAACCTCAAGAGGAAGTGTCATTAAGGAGATCCAGCAGAGAGAAGAAATGTGTTATTCAGGTGATTACATAGTATATCTCCAAGAACATGAGGACACTGGTGCATTGACGAAAGATGATTCAATCAACTTTCGTCAAGCCATGCAGGATTTTAACTCTGCAAAATGGGCCAACGCCATGAATGGAGAACACAAATCTATGCAAGACAATCAAGTTTAAGATCCTGTCTCATTACCTGAAGGTAAGAGACTCATTGGTTGCAAATAGACTTTTAAAACCAAAAATGATTGGAAAGGTAATCTGGAAAGATATAAGGCTCGTCTTGTGGCTAAAGGCTTCACTCAAACGGAAGGTGTGGACTATAAATTAAGAGACTTTCTCTTCAGTTTCTTCGAAAGACTAATTTAAGACTATTATGACACTTGTTGCACATTTCGGTGTTGAGCAACATCAGATAGATGTTAAAACAACGTTTCTTAATGGGGACATTGCGAAACGATATAGGTGCAACCATAAAATTTTGTGTTTGGTCACACAAAGAATTTGGTTTGCAAATTAAATAAATCTATCGATGGGCTCAAGCAAGCTTCGTGTGAGTGTTACTACAAGTTTCATCAAGTTGGAGTCTTATTTGGTTTTGAGATAGATATTGAAAATTGTAAGTATCACGATTTCAGTGGGAGTAAAGTAATATTTCTTGATTTATCACCAAATATGAAAATGTAGCATGAAATTATGAATTCTGTATCAAAGAATTTATAATGCTTTTGGTTTGGTTTGATATGTATTAGGGATATAAATACACCAGATTCATTCTAGGGGTTTTCTTAGATTACCCTAGAAGAGCTACATAGAAAAAAAATCTGGAAAAGATATAATTTGACACACACTTACCTAGGAGACGTCTTTGTCGGCAACAAAGATAAATTTAGTCTTAATCAACTCTCTAAGACACTGTTAAAGTTAAAGAAATGCATATAGTAAAATTTATTAGCATGTCTGATAGTTAGTTGTAGTACTGATTATTGTAATTAGCCAAAATAAGTTTTACTATTTACAGGGAATTGAGGATTTTATGCTCACATCAAGAAGTCAGATCCTCTGGGAGATCATAAAGCATTTGATTCCGACTATAGCAGATGCAAATAATTGCAAAAAGTATAAGGTTACATTCGTCTATTTGCTGAAAGAGCTATGTCAGGAAGACCATGGATTATGAAAGGCATGATCCTGGTCCTTAAACAAGTCGACTTCCCTCTTACTAAGGAGATTAATGATCTTTATTTCGAGCCTATGGGGTGTACACTTTACAAAATCCCAATGGCTATCCAAAACAAAGAAGACTTGGATACCATTTTTGAGAGAATGGGCAAGATCATTCAGGTGAAACCTAGGAACTTAGGCTTTGTGGACAATAAGGTGATTAGGGTGCACTTCTTATATGATGTTCGATCACCTCTATTGGCAGTTATCAACCTTATGTTTGTGGACAAGGAATTCAACATTAAGATTAACTACCAAAAATTTCCTGGAGCAATCTGTTAGACTTGCAGAATTGTGGATCACCCTATCGGACATTGTCCACCTCTCATTCCTATCACTTCTTCTGATGATGAAGAAGATCCTAACTATGAACCCATGGAAGACAATGAAGTGGTTTCCCCAACTAGGGTCGTTGATGAACCCACTCTGCTTGCCCCTCATCCTTCTCCAGTCCATCTACCATTACCTCCTCACCAACTGTTTACCCCTACAGGCAAACGACACAAATCTAGCTCTTCTCACCAATCTATCAGCTCCTCAGATGAGTCTCAGGATTCTCATTTCTATCCATCCATGCTGCTTGACAACCATGAAGCTAGGAATTTACTGGAAGAGTCCAATGTCCTCTCACGAAGCCTTGAAATTCTTACTAATCAGGGAAATGAGGGTGTCGTAATTCCACCAGCTTAGTCTACTCTGGTGTCTTTAGTTGTTCTGTAGTTCTTGTTTTATTTTCTGTAGTGTGAGTCTTGTAGTCTGCTTTTGTTTTGGTCTTTTGCTTTTCTTTCCTTTTTGTTACCCAAGTACAATCGTAAGAGGTATTATCCTCTATCTTAGGGTGGAGTTGATAGACTGACCTCCCTCTCTTTCTATTCTAGTAGGTAGAAGAAGGGTTAGCTTTTTATTTCCTCTTGCTCAGTGTACCTGAGTTTTAATGGGATCTTGTGTTCTGGTTTGTATGGTAGTTATGTTCGGTTTAATGTAGTACTTCCTTGTGTGTCTCGTTTTAGTTTATCCTAATTAGTCGTTGTAGTAGCTTCCTTCTTGTTACTTTGTGTTTCTGCTCTCCTTTTCTTTGGTTTGGTTTGCTTGGGAGAGGTGCCGCTAGTTGATCACCCTTTGGTTTAGGGTGTTTTCTTTCTGGTTTCCGTTTTTAGGGGCGCCTCCTTTGTAGGTGATGAGACATGAAAATGTCTCATTTGAATCTCTTAACTCGGGTTAGTTAGTCCATTTCGGGCAGTTACTCTGATAAATTGATTGTTTCTCTTGACTAGGTATCATTTACGAAGGTCGATGCGAAAAAAAACGATAAAACCAGAGAAATGCACACCTAGGGGTATTATGGTAATTTGGAGATTATGGTGTTCTCGAAATTTTGGCAAATAGTGATACTCGGATGAAACTAGAGTTCAAGACGAACTCGTGGGTGAAAACGGGAGTCAAATCGGAGTCCGGACGAGTAAGTTGGGGCAAGTCAAAGTTTGGTCCAAATTAGGTTTACCAAAGGTCAGCTTAGATTTCTCATTGACATGTGGCGCGTGCAAGAGGATTGCATCTGACGGCGCAAGTGAAAGTCAGGCTATGCCGGGACGTTTTCGGTATATTTTCTGGACGCTGACCTGGTGTAACCAAGCGCATGATAGTGTGGGTGCATCTCTGTCGCGCCAACTAGATTTGACGGCTGCCGAATGGTAAAACAGATCTTGTGATGCTGGGCATATGATACAACTTCTTAAGATACCCCACACCACACTATATCTTCACTCTTTCCAGCACGCATCATGGTATTGGATTGGGTCCCGCGTTAGTGGAAGATGAAATTGAACGGTGCTATATCCTCCCATATCTACTACTATTAAGGGCTATATATATATTCTCCCATATCTACTATTATTAAGGAAACAAGAGTATTATGTGATATTTGATTATTCAAATTTCTTTCTTTACAACTAAAGGAACCAGTAGAAAGAGAAAGTTTCTTTCTTTGAAACAGAGCCGAGAAGGAATGAAACGACTGGATATGAGACGGCGTTTGATTGGAAGATTTTCTTTCCTGTTAGCACAGTAGAGAGAGAGTTTAAGCTCTGGATTTGCATATTTTACAGAGAAAGAAAGAAGATTTTAAAAGAGGAATTAGAAGAGGATATTTGAATTCTTATAGACAAAGATTACAGAGAGAGAGAATCATGGCTGAACAGGAAAGAGAGAGAGAGAGTGAGTTGTAATGGAGATATTTCAAAAATGGAAGGGGAGAGAGCTGTGATTGATTAAAGAAAATATCTTTTGCCTTATGAGTTCGTATTATAAAAGTGGATTGAAGAGACAGGGAATTGTTGGAGAAAGGGGCTTTAAATCAAATTTGAGGTTGGGCCTTGTATGGAATATTATGTGGGCTTCAAGTTTGAGTGTGGTTTGAGTATTATAAGGTTACAAAATAGAAATGTGTTAGATTGAAAAAGTGATGTAATAGTGAATAGAAGAAAAACGTGAGGCAGCTTCTCATTTTGAGATCTAGAAAAACCTAGTGAAAGAAAGTGAAAGAAAGGTGATTTCTTGCAAGGGTATATGGTATTTTGAAGACTTAATACTTTAATGGTGTTTTGTGTTGCTTACTTCTAAAGGTTAGTAGTTGATTACTTTGTTATTGAAAAGAGATTGAACTCATATTTGAATCTAAATTTGATGAGGTTTATTGATTGATAGTATTGGGTCTTATATATATTGTTTGTGGTTTTTTGTGATTAATCTTTTATCATCAAACAACATGGTATCAGAGCCATAATGCTTTAGCATTTTAACACTTTGAGAATCTAGGGTTTGTAAAAAAAATTGGGGATCTTGTAAGAAAGATGGCAAATATGGTACAATCTCAAATACCTAGATTAACAAAAGAAAATTATGGACATTGGTCTATCCAAATGAGTGTATTGTTGGGTTCTCAAGATTTGTGGGATATTGTTCAAAATGGTTATGTAGAACCAAGTTTAGAAGAAGAGGATAGTATGAATGATTTACAAAAAAATGTTCTTAAAGATTCAAGGAAGAATGATAAAAAAGCTTTGTTTCTCATATATCAAGGGATAGATAGTCCTACATTTGAAAAAGTATCCGAAGCAAAATCATCGAAAGAGGCTTGGAATATTCTCAAGAATTCTTTTAGAGGAGTTGATAAAGTAGTGAAGGCTCGTCTTCAAATTTTGCACGGTGAATTTGAAAGGTTGAGTATGAATGAAGGAGAACTTGTTTCCGATTATGTTTCAAGAGTATTGTCTAATGTTAACGAAATGAAAAGGTGTGGTGAAAAATGTGATGATGTTCGGGTGATGGAGAAGATTTTACGGTCTTTAACACCTAAATTTGATAATGTGGTTATTGTTGTTGAAGAATCAAAAGACTTGGAATCTATGACGGTAGATGAATTGATGGGAACATTGCAAATCCATGAACAAAGGGTGAATAGAAATGTTGCAAACTCTTCAACTTATTCGGTTGATCAAGTGCTTCAAGCAAAACTAACTTTAGAAGAAAAACAATGTATATCAAAAAAGGAAAAAGACTATGAGAGTTATGGAAGAGACTATGATAATTATAGAAGGGTATTTGGAAACCAAAGAGGAAGAAATCCTTTTAATAGAGGAAGAACAAATGAATCAAGAGGAAGAGGTAGAGGAAACTTTACTAGACCTTATAATAGTCATGGTAGAGATAAAAGGGATATTGAATGTTACAATTGTCACAAACTTGGACACTATAGTAATGAATGTTGGTATAAAAATGAAGTGAAGGAAGAATCAAATCTTGTTGAGAACGATGTGGAAATTAATGTGGATCCTACATTGTTATTTTCTTGTGATGGGTTTGATGAATCTCAAACAAATACTTGGTATTTTGATACCGGTGCAAGTAATCATATTTGTGGGAAAAGAGAATTGTTTGTGGAAGTAAATGAAAATGTAAAAGGGAATGTAAATTTTGGCGACTCTTCAAAGATTCCGGTGCTAGGAAAAGGTAATATCCTCATTCAACTAAAAAATGGCACCCATAGTTATATTTCCGATGTTTATTATGTTCCCGATATGAAAAATAATATTTTGAGTTTGGGACAACTTTTAGAGAAGGGATATGATATTAGATTGAAGGATCTTCATCTCACATTAAGAGATAGAAGTGGAACTCTCATTGCCAAAGTGAAGATGGCGAAAAATAGATTATTCCCTTTGAACATTCAACATGGTGATGTAAAATGCTTAAACTCTATTGTGAAAGATAAATCTTGGTTGTGGCATTTGAGACTTGGGCATCTAAACTTTGATGGGATAAAGACTTTGGCAAGCAAGAATATGGTAAGGGGTTTACCATATATTGATCACCCACATAAAGTGTGTGAAGGATGTATCTTTGGTAAACATCATCGAACAAATTTTTCGAAAGAAGGAAGGTGGAGAGCTTATAATCCATTAGAACTTGTGCATACCGATGTTTGTGGTCCATTGAAGCCGATGACAAATGGAGGTAATAATTATTTCCTTACTTTCATTGATGATTATAGTAGAAAAACATAGGTATACTTCTTGAAAAATAAATTTGAAGTATTTGAAGCATTCAAAGAATTCAAGAATATGGTTGAAAAACAAAGTGGTTATGTGATCAAGAAATTAAGATCCGATAGAGGTGGAGAATACGCTTCAAGAGATTTTGATATGTTTTGTAAAAATCATGGGATTATTCATGAACTTACTCCATCATACACACCACAACTAAATGGAGTGTCCGAGAGGAAAAACCGCACCATATTAAATATGGCAAGAAGCATGTTAAAAGAGAAAATGTTGCCTAGAAATTTTTGGGGGGAAGCCGTGGCATGTGCCGTGTATTTGTTGAATAGATGTCCCACAAAAAGTGTGTATATGAAGACACCGGAAGAGGCATGGGGCTACTACAAGCCAAGTGTGGCTCATTTAAAAGTTTTTGGGTGCATTGCTTATGCAAAGATACCGGAAGCAAGAAGAACAAAACTTGATGACAAAGGTGAAAAATGCATATTCCTTGGTTATGATGAACAAACAAAATGCTACAAGTTATTCAACCCTATTGCCAATAAAGTTCTCCTTAGTAGAGATGTTGTATTTGAAGAAGAAATGGCATGGGAGTGGAAAGGAAAAGAAATTACTCAAGTTGAACTTGAGCTTGAAGGGGAAGAACATGAAAAAGAAGAAGCACAAAGAGAAGTTCAAAGAGAGCCACAAACACCGATGTATAGAGAAGCATCATCATCATCATCACCTTCATCCTCGTCTCCATCATCCTCATCATCGGGGGGAAGTTCTAGTGAAAGACCAATGAAGACAAGAAGTTTGAGAGAAATTTATGAAGTTGTAGATAATGAAGAAGAATTGAACTTGTGTTGTTTTCTCATGGATTGTGATCCTATTAGTTATGAAGAGGCCATCCAAGAAGAAAAATGGGAAAATGCAATGAATGAAGAAATTAATGCAATTGAAAAAAATAATACGTGGGAGTTGACAAATTTGCCAAAGGGATACAAACCTATTGGCGTGAAGTGGGTGTATAAGACAAAGAAGAATGCAAGTGGAGAAGTCCAAAGATACAAAGCAAGACTTGTAGCTAAAGGTTACAAGCAAAGGGTCGGCATTGATTATAGTGAGGTATTTGCTCCCGTTGCTCGTATGGAAACAATTAGATTGTTAATCTCTATAGCGGCTCAATATTCATGGAAGATTTATCAACTAGATGTCAAGTCGGCATTTTTAAATGGTATCCTAGAGGAAGAGATATATATTGAACAACCTTTGGGATATGTTAAAAAGGGAAAAGAAAATAAAGTCTATAAGTTGAAGAAGGCCCTTTATGGGTTAAAACAAGCTCCACGTGCATGGAATGCAAGAATTGATAAGTATTTTCAAGAGAATGGGTTTGAAAAGTGTCCTCATGAGCACACTTTATATGTGAAAGTGAAAGAAAATGGAGGTATGTTATTTGTTTGTCTCTATGTTGATGATTTGATATTTACCGGCAATGATTCAAGACTATTTGATGAGTTCAAGAAGAGCATGGTTAAGGAATTTGATATGACCGATATTGGGTTGATGGGTCATTTCCTTGGTATTGAAGTGAAGCAAATGGAAAATGGCATATTTATTTCTCAAAGAGGATATGCTAAGGAAGTCCTTAAAAGGTTTAAAATGGAATCATGTAATCCGGTAAACACCCCACTTGAAAGTGGAGTGGAATTGAGAAAATGCACAAGAAGAAGTGATGTCGATCCTACATATTTCTAAAGTTTGATTGGAAGTCTACGTTATCTTACATGTACAAGACCGGATATTCTCTATGGAGTTGGGCTAGTGAGTAGGTACATGGACACACCGGATGAATCTCATCTTAATGTTGCAAAGAGGCTCCTTCGATATGTTAAAGGTACGCTCAATGATGGTTTATTTTTCACTTGTGAACAAGATTTTAAGCTTAGCGGTTATTCCGATAGTGATTGGGGTAGAGACTTAGATGAAAGAAGAAGTACATCGGGGTTCGTATTTTTTATGGGTTACACGGCATTACTTGGTCTTCTAAGAAACAACCCATTGTGACTTTATCTACTTGTGAAGCGGAATATGTAGCCGCTAGCTCTATGGTTTGTCATGCAATTTGGTTAAGAAATATGTTGAAGCATCTTCAATGCCCTCAAGTTGGTCCAACCGAAGTGTTCCTTGATAACAAATCGGCTATTGTTTTAGCCAAGAATCCCGTTTGTCATGAAAGAAGCAAACACATTGACACACGATATCATTTTATTCGTGAGCATGTTAAAGAAGGAGATATTGAAGTGATGTATTGCAAGTCTCAAGATCAAATAGCGGATATATTTACGAAACCTTTGAAGCATGATATCTTTGAACGATTGAAGTGGATGTTAGGTATGAGAAGCTACGGAAATTTGGTTTAAGGGGGGATGTTGGAGAAAGGGGCTTTAAACCAAATTTGAGGTTGGGCCTTGTATGGAATATTATGTGGCTTCAAGTTTGAGTGTGGTTTGAGTATTATAAGGTTACAAAATAGAAATGTGTTAGATTGAAAAAGTGATGTAATAGTGAATAGAAGAAAAACGTGAGGCAGCTTCTCATTTTGAGATCTAGAAAAACCTAGTGAGAGAAAGTGAAAGAAAGGTGATTTCTTGCAAGGGTATATGGTATTTTGAAGACTTAATACTTTAATGGTGTTTTGTGTTGCTTACTTCTAAAGGTTAGTAGTTGATTACTTTGTTATTGAAAAGAGATTGAACTCATATTTGAATCTAAATTTGATGAGGTTTATTGATTGATAGTATTGGGTCTTATATATATTGTTTGTGGTTTTTTGTGATTAATCTTTTATCATCAAACAACAGGAATAACATCTCGGTTGGGGGGATAAAATCGATTGGTTTGTTCTCTTTCTCTTCTTCTCTGGAGCTTCAAGAAATAACTTATAGAGAGAAGAAGAGTTGGAACGGAGAACATATCTCGGATTAAGAGAGCATTGATGTCATTAAGCTCTTCTCATCATCATCTTCTTATCCTTCTTATTATGTTTTCTATCTTTTAGCGAGAGAGAGGGAGAAACAGAGTGTAAAGAGAGTTTTGTAGACAGAGACAGTAGAGAGAGAGAAATTATTTAACAGAGAAAGAGAGATTATTTGTAATGTGAGAAATCAAGAGAAAACAGAAAGTGATTTATAGAGAAAGAAGATTGCTTTTTTTTTATTATTAATCTAATATAATCATCTTCTCCTCTGATTTGTTATGTTATTTCTTTTGGTTTGAAAGAAAAGAGAGAGAGAAATCAATTGAGGAAGATGAGAAAATTGGTTGGAAAATAATTTCTCCACAGAGAAAATATTTCCGAGAAGATGAGAAAATTATTTTCCTGAAGGGTGCGTTTGGCTGCCAGTGGAAAATCAGTGAGAAAAGTTCTGTTTTCCTCCCTATTTTTCTTTTATTCTTTATATTTATTTTAATCTCGCATTATGATTAGTTAATCGTCTATCTAGGGTTAATGATGAAACCATGTTCAATCTTTTAATCAGGGTTTTCACGAAAACATCTCCCGGAATAGGATAGTTCATTATCCGAAATTCTGAGTTATAAAAAGAAGGATTCAAGTCGTCTAATTATTGGTTCTTAAATAGATTGTATATGGTGAATTTAGAAACCCTAGGCTCTCTCCCCATTTGAGTTCACTTCCGTTATTTGTTTTATTATTTTACTCGTTCTAATATTTTATCACTAAAATCAAAACCATTTTCAAATCTTATTATTTCCTAGTTTTATAATAAGTTTAACTAGTCTCTGAGGAACGAACCGGTCTTTCCGGAAATATTACAACTTGACACCCGTGCACTTGCGGGTGTAGACCTATTTAGGGTAACCTTATAGGCCCATCAATGGGCCTGGGTCTAGGCCTTTAACGGTCCCACCCTTGTTCCTGGCTTGGCATGGTGCCTCTAGCAGGGTATCCTTGCTTGCCTCTGTTTTCTTTCCTTTGGTTTGGGGGGGCGCCTTCCTTTGTGGGCCTGGTACTAGGCCTGCTGCTGACCCCTCTCCTCTGGCCGTTGGACTTTGACCCATGGACATGCCACCTA
The DNA here is from genome assembly GCF_041429995.1 of Eschscholzia californica. Classification (NCBI taxonomy): domain Eukaryota; kingdom Viridiplantae; phylum Streptophyta; class Magnoliopsida; order Ranunculales; family Papaveraceae; genus Eschscholzia; species Eschscholzia californica. The sequence goes on from NW_028238198.1 coordinate 45,483,627, forward strand.
ATGAAGCCCTCTCCATCCTCGCATGGAATGTGAGGGGTTGTGGTAATTTCCTCAACAGGAAACACCTCTGGACTTTAATTAAGGAGCATAAGCTTGATATCATTTTTCTTTCCGAGACCAAATGTAAGAATACCAACTTAGGTAGACTCCTCAATCTTCATGCTGATTATAAACTCTTCTCGATTGAGCCCTCGAACAAAGCGGGAGGTCGAGCTTTCTTCTGGAATCGCAATTATGAGTTGGATATTAGATTTGCAAATAAAAATATTATTCATATCAAAGGTACTCAACCCAGTAATCACTCGGATTTCTACATATCCTGCTTTTACGGATGCCCTTATAATAAGGATAAAATGAGACCCTGGGACATGCTTCACACCCTTGCTCCTAATCCCAACGAACCTTGGTTAATCAATTGAGACCTTAACACTATTCTGCATCCCTCCAAAAAGAATGGCTCTCACAATTTTCTTCCGCCTCATGCTAAAAAAATCATTTCCCATATTAATGATCTTGGTCTCCACGATCTCGGATTCAACGGTGCCCCTTTTACTTGGTCTAATCGACAATTCATGGGTAATCTGATTCAAGAAAGATTAGATCGAGCTCTATCTAATATGCAATGGCTTTCGGACTATCCGGAATCCTCGGTCCACCATCTTTCGGGAGTGGGTTCTGACCACTTACCCATTCTTCTTACCACTAAAAGCAAAAATTCCTGGGGTAGAAGACCTTTCAGATTCATTAGAACTTGGATGGCCCACCCGGAATGTGGCAACTTCATTCGGGATAATTGGTCCTTGTCTTCTAACCTCATCCAGAATAAACTGAACTCTCTCGCCATTAAGTTGGCTCACTAGAATAAATCTGTCTTTGGGCACATCGACAATAAGATTAAAAGTCTCGTTGATACCATTCAGTCGACTCAGAATGCAGATCTGCTCCATTCGCTCAATACCCAATTGGAGGAAGCTTACAATCTCCAAGAAAGCATCTGGAAGCAAAAATCGCGCGTGGCGAACATTCAGCTGGGAGATAAGAACACCAAATTTTTCCATGCCAAAGCTATTACCAGGAATCGTAAAAACCAAATCACTTCCATCGAGAAGAATGATAACTCGTGGAGCTTTGACCCCACGGAGATCGCTCAGATCTTTTCTGACCATCTCATCAACATTTCGACTACCACGAATCCCTCGGGTTCTAGTCATCTTCTCAATCTTTTCACTAAACAGATTTCGGAGTCTCAAAATCAATACCTGACTTCATTGGCTCATGAAGATGACATTCGCATGGCGACTTTTACTCTGAAATCAGAAGCGGCGCCCGGCCCGGATGGCTACCCTCCTTTCTTTTACCAATCGAATTGGGATACGGTTAAGAATGATATCATCGATATGGTCAACAATTTCTTCGCCACATCCCATCTCCCGCCTGCTACTAATCACACCCATATCTGTCTGATCCCGAAAACCAAATCCCCTCATACTACTGCTGATTATAGGCCGATCAGTCTTTTAAACACCACCTACAAAATTATTACTAAAATTCTTGCTAATCGTCTGAAAACCACGCTTCCAGATATCATCTCTCCCTTTGAAGCGGCGTATGTTCCGGGCAGACAAATCACTGATAACATCATTATTAGTCAAGAATTGTCCCACACCTACCGTACCAAACGAGGTGCGAAGAGCTATTTTGGTCTGAAACTCGACATGTCTAAAGCCTTCGACCGTATCGAATGGTCTTTCCTTGAATCCATTATGATCAATCTTGGTTTTGACAATTATTGGATTCGGCTTATTCACACTTGTATCTCCACTTCTTCTATGGCAGTTTTGATCAACGGCCGTCTGGGTCCCTCCTTCAATGTCACTAGAGGTATTAGGCAAGGAGATCCGCTATCTCCGTTTCTTTTCACTCTTGCGATGGAAGGCTTGAGTCGCTTATTGGATTCTCATAACAGTCCTCATAAATTCATTGGGATCAACATCCCCCGCTCTAAGGTCACGATCAACCACCTTCTTTTTGCTGATGACTGTCTCATCTTCGGTCTGAACTCTCTGGACAACATCAGTAATCTTCTCCAAGTCCTCAAAACCTTTAGTGATGCCTCTGGTCAGGTCATTAACTACAACAAATCCACCATCTTCTTCACCAAGAATACCCACCATAAATTCAAGCGTATGATCATCAAGTCTCTTAAAGTCCAACAAGCTTCATCCCTCGATAAATACTTAGGCACCAATCTCTTTATTGGGGCCAAGAAAAAACAGGCTTTCTCCTCTCTTATCGACCAAATTCAGCATAAACTATCCAAATGGCAAACCAACCTTCTTTCTCAAGCTGGTCGCTCCATAGTCATATCGACTATTGCTGCTCTCGTTCCCCGATACCAAATGCAATGCTTTGCCCTCCCGAAAGGTATAAGCAACCGCATGGAGACCATTCAACGGTCTTTTTGGTGGGGAAAAACCAAAACCATTCACACTATCAACTGGGCTACTATTTGCCGGCCCCGTAAATTCGGGGGTCTCGGCTTTCGAGACCCAATTATGGACAATGAAGCTTTCCTCAGTAAACTGACGTGGCGACTCCTCAAATTCCCGAATGCTCCATGGGCGCAATTGCTCAAAGCTAAATATTTTCCTAAGAGCTTAAAACCCTCACCTGCTAAACCTTCTCACTCTTGGATCTGGAAATCTATTGTGGCGCACATGCCAAAGGTCACCAATCTCATTTTTTGGGATGTCAACAAAGGTACTAACATCAATATTTGGGAGGATTATTGGATCCCAAATCATAAACCACCTCTCCAAAATCGATACAATTGCCCCTTCGATAAAGTTGCCGATCTCATTACGGGCACGCACTGGAACATGAACATGTTAAATCTCTATTTTGATAGTGATATTGGCAGACCTATTCTCAGTATCAACATACAACCTAATGCAGAGGACACGATGATCTGGACCCTAACCAAATCAGGTAAATTTACCATTAAATCCATGTATAATCACTTAAGAACTAGTTCATTTGATTATGAACCTATGGAATGGAACTTCATATAGACGATCCCTACAATTCCGAGAATTAAACTATTCCTGTGGAAATGTTGTACTAACAGTTTACCAGTTAGAGATAAAATTGGTAGATATATAGGCAATATTTACAATTGTTTTTACTGTGATAATAATGAAACGATTACTCATATTCTACTACACTGCCATTTTGCACGTACGATTTGGCTTTACTTTGGTATCATCCCAGAAAACTTTAATAATATCCTTGACTGGATAATTTACTGGAAAACCATGGATGTGCATAACATGACGATGATGGCTAAAATCATGTGGTTTATATGAAAGATGAGATGCGAAAAATGTTTTTCTTCGAAAGAATATAATCCTATGCAGTTTATCAGAATGATCCAACAATCTACAACAACTATCAACATAATGACCCAAAGTAAGAAAGAGCCCAACAACACCACCTGGCTCCCACTAGAAGCTCCATTTTTCAAGTTTAATGTTGATGCCTCCTTCAAAGCATGCACGGAACTAGCAGGAATTGGATGGGTACTACATGATGAAAAAGGTGACTTCATTGCAGCAAAGACGGACACAACCAGGGGACAAACAGCAGAGGAATGTGAATGCCTAGCAATTCTTAGTGCGCTTCAATGGGGCTCAGATGACAAGATCTCACACCTCCACATCGAAAGCGACAACCTCAACTTAATTAACTACCTCAACGACAATAGACAGGAGATCGATTGGCAATCTAACAAGCTTTAGGTCAACCTCAGAGCTCTTAAATCCAACTTCGTGGGCACTAGATTCACCCACGTGCCTAAAACTCTTAATGTGACGGCAGACAAACTGGCGAAATGGGGACGACGACACAGTACACGGCGACTATGGCACTCGAGGAATTCTATGAATCTAGATCTAGCTAGTTAGTTCAGCCTGGTGGCACTCTCTTCAACAAAAAAAAAATACTCATAGCTTCTTTTCTCATGTAATAGAATTTGTAGCAACTAATAAGGCATCCAACCATGGATTAGGTTTGTAATGTTTAATTTGTCACTAAAAGGTTATTTTGAGGGTGTTATTATACCATCAAAGTTATATTGTGACAACAACTTTGCATCTTTTACATATTAACAACAACGGAAAGTACAATATAAAGTTCTCGGTTGTGAAAGAAAGGACACTGAGTGGATTTTTAATAGAGCATATTAAGACAAACTCCGTTATTGCGGGTCCGTTAACTTGAGGGATTAACACTGAAGGTGTTCAATGAGAAAATTGTTCTTGCAGGTGTTATATCACTATATGGTAATAAGATTTAGTTGGAGTTTGTACATATATGGTTTGATGTTATTCAGACATTGCTCTATGTTTTGACATTTGGATATTTTCTATAGAAATAAGGTATTCAGTTATTTTACACTCTGTCCTATTATGTTAAGGTCGATCTCACTAAAGTTAAGGGTGGACCAGTTGGAAATAGACATGGTAAGATCACATTGCATGTAATTTCTATACTACACGTCCATGATTGATCTACATCATTTGACTATGTTGGTATGTGTGACTACTGGTGGATTTAGTGATGATTGAATGTTACGAAAGTCCCTTTAATCCCATACTAACACAACTAATGAACCAGATTATTTGGGAAACCTGATATATGATAGCGCATTTTAAGCTCATAAAGATGTACACATTTCCATATAACATATGTTGCCCAAGTGGGAGATTGTTGGAAAAATCCAACATATGTGGGCTCACATATTTAAATGTGTGTATATGGCTATCTTAAAGTATGGTCAAATCAAATAGTGATCTAATATGGTTAACTATTGACCAAAGGTATCAAAGTGTCACAGAATAAACGTGTAAAGACCATCAAGTGATTTCTAATTTGATGAGGGGCAAAATTAGAAATGAAAGTCTATAAATAGGGGTTATGGTCCCCATTTAGGCGACTTCTCAAGTTCTCTAATTTGTTGACATCCTTCATCACAAGAGAAATTCCAAAGAGAAGAAGAACCAAATGGAAGATCATATCAACCCAAATGAGGCATTTACATAAACCTATGGACAAAAGGTACGCTTCCGCTTTCATTTTCCATCATCTCTTTGAATCTTATGGAGTTATGTATATATGTTCATGTATAGAATTTTGTTTAGTCATAATCGGATTAAAAACATGATTAGATTAGATTACGGGTAAATTTTGTAACATGAAGAAGAGAAAAAGAAAATGAATTGAAATACTTATCTTCCTTCTCTCTCTAAAAATGAACAGTTATCTCAAAGACGGTGAGTTTGCCTCTGTTTTTTGGTGTCTTGTTGTAAATTGGAAGATGTGAAGACACAGTTCCAAACTAACAAAACCCATTAAACCTCATGGACCCTAACAAATGTGATGTTAAGATGCACCCACAAATTTTAGAATCTTTGGAACAGAAACACTACGTGAGAGTATGTGGTTTGATTAGTTAAATTGAATCATATGGATCTTCTTTTGGTTAAGGAGAGAGCACAACAAAATATTGACAAAATTGTTTGTCGAAGTTACTAAAGCATGAAGACATGAGGAATTTCAATCGTCCTTAACGTATTATTATATTGGTTGCACTAATTAACAAGCATATCTCGATACTAGGCGGCAAAATCTAAACAGTGGGTATTACTGAATACTTCCATTACTCACCAATAAGAGGTATGTTTTTATTTCTCATCGATCTTAATTGGTTGCCTAAGAATATTTATATATGACTAATGGATGATGTTATTTACACTATTATGTTTTAAAGTGTAGTGTCTATTATAGTTAGTTGTACACACTGATGATGCACAAAATGTCCAGACGTTGACTAACGTCTGAAGAGTTAAGATCAGACCTGAAGTCTCTTCGATCGACTCGGCTTAAGGCAGCAGGGCAGCTAAATACCTAACGGGCCACCACATTTTCCCCTAACTAGGAGGTCGGCCGGAAGAAATCAGCTATGCACAAAACGCCCTTGACATGGATAGATCAGCCCTGGGGTCTCAAAAGGAAAAAGGGGATCTCCACGGGTTCGGCCCATATCTTACGCCTAGAACTGGGGAGATATCAGCGCTGCGCCCTAAAGATTTAATCCTGAACTTTCTAGAAAGATCTCAGTCGGTCACATATCTTGAAGTGTTTAAGCCCGATTGAACTCCACGTATCTAAAGGAGGAAACTTCTCTTTTAGAGTTTATCACTCCGGCAAGATATATACAAAGTATCCTTGAACTTAGGAACTTTCGCTTATCAAAGATCCGGGATAGACTCAAAGAGAAACCCTAAATACGCTAAAGAGGAAACTTCCCTTACGGTTTGACGGCAACTGCCTCACCACCGCCACTAATTACAGTCGGCCTAACTTCGCCTATGAAAGGCCCCCCACATCGTCCTTCTCGGGACACGATCTCTTCACCATGAAAAGATCACCCAATACTCAGAGTTCCCATAACTCGCCCCCCAAAAGGATCGATCAATATTCATTCTTTTATTGCAACGAGCACCCTGACTGTCTTGAGCGTCGAAACGGTTTTCAAACCCTTTGCAAGTTTTTCCCTCTCGGGAACAGGCGAACAGGAGCAAGGAGCGAGGAATTGGAGCGAGGAGCTGGAACAGAGAAGCATAACAGAGAACCAGGGCTGAACAAGGGAATCTTTCCTCTCACAACAGAATATACCATCATAACGGAGGCTGTCATGCATCAACTCCCTTTTTCATGCTGATTTAACGGGAGACCAATTTTCGACATCAGCAGATATCACAATCAATTTTGTATCTTAGGTTTTCAAAATTGTGAATCAGACATAAAATATAATACTTTTCAATACACAAATCTAAATAGTCGACCCCGTGTGGATCAATAACTTGTTAATTCTACTACAAATTCGCAAACCAAAATTTACATATACCAAAAGTTTAATAAGAAGAAACTATTTTATTAACATGAACTAATACACCGAAATACCACAGTAGCATCTTTTTCTTATCCCAATATTGATCAATTCTCCTTGACTCTTGTAATATAACCTAAGAAAATAATTCCGAATATGCATCTCCCATAATAATATAAGATAGAAATCTAATTTAGATACTAGATCTGAATGAAAATATAGAAAACCAAATGTTTCAAATTCTAGGTTGAGAGGATTTAAGAATCTTATTACCCTCAGCTTGATTTAGCTGTCCAGTTTGTCTTGAATCAACTGGTACATTTTGATAAAAGGTGGGCGCTACACCAACACCAGGTCCAGGTGTGGTGGTGTATAATACTTGTCTTCCTGTACTATCATACGCCAATTGTGTAGTATACCCTCCAGATTCTCCTACCGGAATTCCACTTGGTGGTGGTGGACCTGGTGGTGGTTGTTGTCGTACGATATTGATACCACCACTTTCCCCGTATCCACCACCAACAATCTTTGTTGGTTGTGGTTGTGGTGGGGCCATACCATATACAGGCTGCTCCCGGTAAACACCTGGCATCATTCTCTGTATTCCAGGGTATCCTTGACCGACTTGGCCGGTTACAGGTCGAGCCGGGTACATACTCGTCGGTGTCGGATACATGTATATCGGTGGCTGGTGCTGCTGCTCAACTCCGGTGATAGGAATCGGATATCCACCTGTTGCCACGTGTCTTTCTTGCAGGTAACCAGTCGGAGCTGAAATTTTCGTCGGTGCCGGCACAGTTTGAACCGGCGCCGGAATCGGTGCCGCCGCCGTTGCCATGGCGGTTGGTTTATCAGGAACCTTCTGCATATAATATTCACCAGGAAAAGCCCTAGCTAACATTTCATCATTTTGTCTTTGAAACATAGCTTGTTCATGGTTAGAAATCTGTAATCTCTGTAAATCATGAATTTGTCTCTCAATTTCTACCCTAGAAACCGCTGTTTCAATTCCGATTTGACGATCATCTTTTCCATGATCAGATCCAGCAGACATATTCTTCTTAGGATCAGATTTTTCTAAAATCACTGAAGATTCTTGTACTTGTACTTGTTCTTGTTGTTTCACCATTAAAGGACTATTACTCTGTAATTGAACTTGTCCTTTATGATCAAAACCAAAAAGGAAATCTGGATTTGAAACAGTAGAAGGAGGAGAAGTAACATCAAGAGAATGAATCGGTACAGAATTAAGAGCATCAACAAACCACTGTTGATTAGATTTTGTTTCATCAGTAGAAACATTACTAGTTGGAGATGAAGGTATCGTCATCAAAGAGAATAAAAACAGTCTAAGTCTAGCTGGTTTAATTGATCCACGAAGAAGACGATCATATTCAATCATCATATGTTCAAGATCTTCATCATTAGTAACAGAAATTAAAGCATCAAGATCTTCACCAGGTAATTGATATTTAAAACAAACATCAAAATCAGAAATAGAAGATAATTTTGAAATCATACCAGAGAATTTAATATTACGATCAACAGTTAAGATCTTTGTATCTCCACCGACATAAGTTAATTGATTATCATGAGGTCTTGGAAGAATTTTACCACCATAACTACACATAAACCTAACTTTATAATTCAATTGAGGTTCATCCCATGAAGCGTTTTCACAGTCGATTTCACGAGATCGAGGTGAAGAATCATGAGAATCAGGGTACGAGTTGTATGAGTGATTACTGTTCTCCATCGTCCCCGGAAAAGAGTTTTTTTTTTTTTCTAGAGAGAGAAAGAGATGTAGAGAGATTTCCTTCTACTTACTGGTTTTAGTAATGGAGGTTTTAGTCTTGAATAAAACGGTATAATGGGATAAGAATCTATCGTAACAGTACCCAAATTCACGTTATAATCAATTAGAGAAATACAGTTGTCATAGTCGATCCGATATAACGGGGGGACACATATAGAAACCCGAGTGGGTAAAGGTTGGGATGTAGTTATTATGGTGGGGCCCAGTTATTGTTTGATGAGTGGCAGCGTGGAAGGCAATGAGTGAGAATAGAGTGATGATGGGTCCCACATTTTATGACAGCGCTTGGCATTCAGAGAGTATAAGATAGGTAAGTAACTGAACTTTTGGTCTCCTTCATCAAAAAAAAAAAAAAAACTGAACTTTTGGTCAAATATGTTATTATTTATATTTGCCGTCGATTTTGTGGAATTCTACGAGGCACAATTCTGCAGATTCTCGTATGCCACATTTAGGGTTCTTTCTTTTTTCTTTTTTGATGAAAATTTACTGTTCTTGGTTGAAACATTTTTTTTTTTTTTTGAAAGGGTTGAAACTTGAATTAAAGAAGGTTCTCCTATAGGATCACCACTTTTTTTTTCACGCCCACCTGACTGTTATCATCTTTGAATCTATTTTGTATGTAGACTTCTCGTCTTTTTAGGTTTGGACTGTGGCCAATAATCAGGGACGGCTTAGGTCTAAAGCAGCCAAAGCGGCTGCTTTGGGCCTCACTTCATGGAAGGCCCCAAAATTCCTATTAATTAATGACACGAAAAACCCAGTGAAAGTAAAAGCCCACTAAAACCAACCGAGACCTTTCCCGAAGGTCATTTAGTAACAGGCATCAAAATGTGGGGCCTACAATAGAATAACCCTGTTTTCTTTTTCTCGGCTATCCCTAAATTTTTGTTTCTTTTCCTTTAGGGTCCGTGGGTATAAAGTCCAAAATAATCTTCTAAAAAGATTTATGATCCAATCTTCTCAAAACATGGATATTTAGTCCTTTTGCTTAATGGACGAAATTATCCATACTTTACAAAATACATACCGTCCATGTCCCTCGTTCAAAACACGCGGGTGTTAATGAAGTCGGGGGTTAAAGCGTATTTTCCATCTTTTTCCAGCGTGATTTATGGGATTTAAAACAAGCAACGAATCAATCCTTTCTCTCTCTTCTCAACCGTTTCGGAATCAAAATCCAGATTCAAATCTTTTCAAAACCGAAACCCTAAACAATCGTACGCACATCGAATTTGAATCAAAACGATGAAATACTATCCTTTGTCTCCATCTTTTATTGAATCTGTGTATATGAATCAATCATTTCTCTCTTTTCTCAACCGTTTCGGAATCAAAATCCAGATTCAAATCTTTTCAAAACCGAAACCCTAAATAATCGAATTTGAATAGATCAGAAAACAATGTATTTCATCGTTTTGGTAATGATTACTCACAAAAAATATTAGGGTTTGATTCGAAAATCTTGATTTTGGTAATGGTTTATAATCGGTAAAAACCTAATTTTTATTTGAAAATCTTACTTTTGTTTGAGATTTAGACAAATTTCAGTAACAAAGTACGCATACTTTATTAAACATGTAATGTAATTTTTGGGTTATAGGGTTTTATTTGAAAATCTTACTTTTTGTAATTTATGATAAAGTATGCATAATTTATGTATAATGTTATATATATATTGTATCTAAGTGTTTATGCTTTATGCAACATTTATATTTATTACAGGTCGGAGCAAGCTCAACCACCAAGAAAGGGAAAACAAAAGAAAACACTTGACTAATTTAGAATAAATTATGCAAACTTTACGAAACATAATGATACATTTATCAAAAATAATAAAATTTTATTCATTAGATTGTCAAAAATAGAACCAGAAGTACATAGTAGATGCGGTAACCGAAGAAATAAAATCAGTTATGAACATAGATTCGCATTTCAATGGTGCCCACATGCACGCTTCATTTGCTATCTTCAACATGACACACATCAGTAACACGGTTCAAATCATTTTTTAAGAATTTGAAATCATGCCCTGTGTTGATTCTATATTGCCTGAAACTCCATCTGTAAATATCTTATCCAATCCCTCTGATTTCAGTGTGATTTGCTTTTTTTGATTTGATGATTCTACTTGAAACTCCATCTGTGATAACAAATGGAGAGAGATTAATACATATAAATTTTATGGAAAAACATATTTTTTACAATAAATGACATGAACGTTTATGTAAATTATATATAATTTATTTCAAAGTACACTAGATTTGCATAAATATAGCGAAGTTGTTCTAATAATGAAACGAGTACTGTTTTGAGATTAAAACATACGTAATGTTCTATAAATTACGCATAATTTATGGACAATAATATAATTTTCATGATATTCCTGATAAAGTATATATAATTTGTTAGACAATACATATATCATGTTCTCATTTTGAAAAACCTCGTACGGGAGATGTTTGCATATTTTACTGTAAAGTATGATAATTTATGGTAAAGTACATGTAATGTTAATTCTGTTATGAGGAACCGTACGAAAAACGCATGTTTCATAAATCCGTACAGATTGAAAACCAGATCTGAAGAAAAAGTGTGAATATCATTAGGCTTAAATTGCAAATCTAAAGTTATCTGATATGATGATTGATTGCAACAATAAGTATACTCGAGTTGTAGGAATCAGTAATGAAGGATTATCTCATCAATATCAAAAACATTAATGAAACTTTAAGAGAGAGAGAAAGACAATAATAACATACTCGATTTGAAACAGAATCAGTAAAGAAGAATTTTGTTTACCTGATTAACAATTAAGAAGATGATTTTCAGAAGCTCCAATGAATATGAAACAAGTTTTCTGTTTTAATGGAAGATTTTCAGTAGATTAAGATGTAGAGAGAGAGAGAATCAACTATAATAAACTGAAACAGGATCAGAAAACTTTTAAATTGATTTTTGTTTTACCTGATTAACAATGATGAAGATGATTTCAGCAACTCAAATGAATATGAAACAAGGTTTCTGATTTAATGGAGGATTTTTCGATTAAGATGTAGAGAGAGAGAGAGAGAGAGAGAAAAACCAGAAGGTTTCGGTTAAGATGTAGAGAGAGAGACAAAACCAGAAGGTTTCGGTTATAGAAAGCTAATGAAGATCACGGTTTCTTAATATAAAAACGTGATTGGAGAGAGAAACAGGGAGATAAAAATGGAAAATATCTTTGGTGATTTTGATCTTATAACTGTTTTTATATTTAAGAAAGGTTAGTCTAGGTATTAATATTTAATAGTTATTCTCGGGATTTGTGTTTTCTCTCTAGATTGAACCAAATGGACCAGATATCTATTTGTAATATTATTTTGGTTTTTATACCCTTTATGGAATTAGAGAGGACTAAAAGTCTTATTAGGGCCTATTTTTTGGGCCATACACCCAAAAATTCTTTCCTTTATAAATATTTGTTCTCTCTTGCATTGTCTCCAAAATCTTCAATTTTCTCTCTAATTCAAAGACTGAAACAAAGTAAAGATTGTCTATTTTTCACCCTCATTTTTATGGTTGTCTTTAGTTTTTGAGTTTGTTATATTCGTTATCATCTATATTTAAAAAGAATTGGTTTGTATCCTTTTTTTTTTTTGTTGAAAGGGAATTGGTTTGTATCCTGCTAAAGAATAAGTTAGTTTTTTTTTGAAAGTATGTGTTAAGTTTATTAATTTTAAAAATAGGTTTTAACAAAGATATCTTCAAAATCCTTTACTGATTATAAGATATGTTTTTAGTGGCCAGCCATGTTGTCAATTGAACAAGATATGAGGGAAGAATTAGACTATTAACGCATAATTAGTAATTTTACACTTCGAAAGGCAAAAAAATGTTTTCGAAACATGTTTAGCTCATATGCATATAAATTAGATCTTCTTATATAGTATATAGTTCGAGTTTATGATTTTCGGTTATGTTTTTCATACTAAATTATTTTTAGAGTAAAAAGTTAACACTTTATAACTAGCGTAAGAAAGGCCCCAAAATCTTTCTTCGCTTTAGGCCTTCCAAGTACTTGGCCCGCCCCTGCCAATAATTGAAGAGTCTATTGTCAAATCATAATTAGAGTTTTTTTGGTAACAAAAAAAATATGAAAGCAAAAAAAAACTACACTCTCAAAAGTGACAACAGGTATCATTTTAATATGATTTGGTGATTTACTTAATATTTTGTATGTCCTATGCTTTAGTATGAGAAAACACTATTACTACAATATAAAGTTTAGGTAAAACAACGTGTATCTCATGACAAAACTAAACATTTAGGCTTTATTGGCTTATGCCAGAAGAGTCTGATGAAAAAACCTGTTTTTCCATGACATGAAAACAACATTTTTATTGGTGTAGAAGACTAAACTCCCATCTTGTCAATGTGCAACTACCCAAAATTAGTGCGTTTAGTTTTTATTTTTTTTCACACAGTATATATCCAATAACAATAAGGTTTGGGACTTGTCACCCATTTTGTCACTAGGTGCCCCACTTTTTGCTTTAAGCTAGCCATTCTAAAGGTTTAAATAGGTGTCTTGAGCCCTCTTCACTTTTTTTCTTCAATTTCATTTTTTTCTTCTATAATATTCATCAAAATCCTTAGATTTCTTATTTGGAAGGTATCATTTGTAATACATTCGTAGAAAAAAGTAACTAAGAAAAATTTGAAAGGATCTCATTTCTTAATAAAAGCCGGTCCCAAAAACCTAATTTATTTTAATGACTTTATCTTTGAATCAAGTGTTTGAAAAGTTTTCGAAGTGGTTTAATTTTCGAAAAGAGTCAATCGTCGATTTTGGGTTGTGTTTGAGTGGTTTTACAGCGATTTGTACGTAGTGATGGAGTTTATCGAATTCGAAAAATTATGAATGGTCCGGACTCGTACCCATATCAGTAAGCAATGTCTCCAACTGTCCAATTTGTCGAAGCCAAGCCTCGTACTGAAATCATTCTAATATCGCTCAGATTGGACAATCTGGCGTTATATTTGCTCTCTCGAACCAGACACTTCAAGGGAAAGGGCGCCTACAAAGTGTTCATCTTTAAATAAATTGATTGGGGTCAATGACTCCAACCGAGCACCTATAACAAAAAGGCCGCGGCTTTGGGGAATAATGAAAAGTCTCCAGAGAATAAAGACTTCGTCAAAAGGATTGACTTAAGGGAGCATATTTATTGTTTAGTCCAAAAAATTAATAGTTTGAGTATGCCCCCTAATCTTCATCTATTTCCAAAGTCGAAAGAAACTTGAAATCAGTCAGGCTATGCAAAGAATATCAAAAGTGATTCATGGGCCAAACACATTCACCCTCACAGAAGCAAAAGATAATGTTTTTATTATACGATTCGTTACGGCTTGTGAATTGGATCTGGCTATCGAAAGTTCGCCTTGGGTTCTCAATGACGATTTGGTCCTAATACAACGGTGTTGTAATGATTTAGCACCAAAGGACCATATTTTTGATAGAGTTTGGTTTTGGACCCAATTTCATGGCATTCCTCTTGGCCTATTGACTAGTACTACGGTTAACTGTCTTGCCGGTTCTTTGGGAACTTATGATCCTACTACACCGGAAGACGCTAAAAACTGTAGTGTCTTTGGCCTAGTTAAAATTGAATACCCAATCCTGAAGGCTTTACCCAAAAGAGTTAATCTGAATTCCTCCAAAACTAAACTTTTATGTGTGGAGATTAGGATTGAAAAATTGCCTAGATTCTGTGTTTATTGTGGCCTGATAGGACATTCTTATAAATTTTGCTCCTCTATTTTGGGATTTGGGGACCTTTTGAAATTAGATATCAATAATAGTAAAAAACAGGCTGTTTTAAAGAAAATGGAACCAAAATACCCAGACACATTTAGAGTTCCTTTCTCTTCCAGAGGTCAAAATAGGGAATTGGGGTCTTTCTCCATGACTGATCCCTATTTGAATGGAAGTGAAATACCATCAGATGATGCTTACACAAATCCTGAATTTTTTAATTCTCATTTTAACTGGTCTACTAACTTTGGTGAAGTGTTATCTCATCTTATTCAGGCAAAGAAACTTAAAACGGTTGGTAATTCAGGCACTCAAAATCACACAACATTCCCATCATTACAATTGGAGGAAAATGATTTCCGACACAAATCATCAACAAGAAAGGATAATGAAGCATCATATTCTGTTAGTCCAATAAATGTGAATGTTGGTACTACCCGATCCACAAAGCACTATAAACGATCAAATCGGGAGGGAACTACGATACAACAAGAGGCCGCGGCAATCCAAATGCCGATGGAATTATGAATTTCTTAGCCTGGAATTGTCGTGGTTTGAGGAACACACCGACAAAAACCACTCTTACTCAGTTCCTCAAATCTATTAAGCCTGATTTAGTTTTTCTTTCGGAAACTCGTATTACCTCTTTGGATAATTTTATTTCTTTTAATAATTATGGTCTCCCAAATTCTCACATTGTCCCTGCCCAGGGACGTAGTGGCGGCCTTTTGTTATTTTGGTCTAATAATATAAGTGTTTATATTCACTCTAGTACATCTAATCTTATTCACATTACTATTGGTACCACTTCAAATAAACCGGATTGGGATTTACTCTGTATTTATGGACCTCCCCGCACCCAAGATAGATTACCTTTTTGGAGTGATATTTTACAGTTAACTGGGACGATTAACAACCCGATATGTTGTTTTGGGGACTTTAATGCAATTCTATCCCCGAATGACAAGTGGGGAGGCACAAATCAAATCCCCTTTATGACTCACTTTCAGTCCTTCATGCGAGACTCAGGATTAATAGACCTCGGATTTAATGGTCCTGGTTTCACTTGGACTAACAGTAAAGCTCATCATCATTTAACGAAGGAACGATTGGACAGAGCGATCTGTTCTGTCTCCTGGCTTTCTGAATATCCGGAAGCAGGACTTTTTCATCTTCCTCGTTATAATAGCGACCATGCTCCCATATTACTTAAGTTAATTTCTAAAGGTCCACCTTTGAAAGATCAGACAAAATTCGAGGTATTTTGGACCAAGCATATAAATTACAAGGAGAACTTTAACCATACTTGGGACAACTCTGCCGGCCCCTTTTATGAGAAAATTCAGAATGTGAAAGAGGCTATTTATATCTGGAGTAAAAAGACTTTTGGTGTTGTACATAACCGATTGAAAATCTTACGTAAACGTCTTATGAATATACAGGTAATGGAGTCAACCCCAACTCTCCTTGCGGCGGAAAGTAACATCCAGGAAGAGATAATAGAGTTGGATGAACTTCAACGTTCTAAAGCAGAGCAAAGATCTAAAAATAACTGGACCCATAATGGAGATAGAAATACAAAGGCCTTTCATTCGGCCATGACTCAGAGAAGGCATAAAAATAAAATACAATGTCTTAAAAATCAAAATGGGGATACAATTTCAGATCCGGATTCTATTGCTTGTGAACTAATCGATTTTTTTCATAATTTGTTTACTGCAGGAGAAGTAATAGATCCCCCTCCAGAGTTATTGTCGGCATTCAAGGTACTTTCGGAAGAAGCTCTGGACGACATCTCTAGGCCTCCCACATATGAAGAAATTAAGGCTATTATGATGAATATGGGATCATTAAAAAGTCCGGGGCCAGATGGATTCCCATGCTTTTTCTTTCAGCATAATTGGGACACTTTGGGACAGGAGCTTGTGCAATACATACAAGAGATCTTTCATTCAGGTCGTATTGATCCTTCTATTAATTTAACAAATATAACCTTAATTCCTAAATGTGGTAATCCGAGTTTCGCCTCAGATTTTCGACCAATTTCTCTGTGCAATACGATGTACAAATTCATCACAAAAATAATAGCAAATAGAATCCGACCCCATCTTGAGAGTTGCATAATGTGGACTCAAAATGCATTTGTCCCTGAGAGACAAATATTAGATAATATAGTCATAACTCAATAAATTATCCATTCTATGCATAATTCGAGGGCTAGCTAAATCAAAAGGGGCTTTTTGTCTCAAAATGGACATGGCCAAGGCTTATGACCGAGTTGATTGGTCTTTCCTTTATAAAGTGCTTCAAGCCACAGGTTTTCGAGGAAAATTTTTGGATCTTATAATGTCATGCATCGCCACGGCCTCGTTTAGTGTTAATGTCAATGGCCAACCAAAGGGAAATTTTAAGGCCTCTAGAGGCCTAAGGCAGGGGTGCCCTCTTTCATCCTACCTGTTTATTCTAACCTCCCAAGCCCTCTCTCTCCTCATTTCATTATATGAAGTTGAAAACAAATACACAGGCTACAGAATTAATGAGCATTGCTCTAGTGTTTCCCATCTACTTTTTGCAGATGATCTCATTCTTTTTTGGGCCACATCTCCTCAAAATCTCCAAGCAATTAAGGATATCATGTCACTGTACTCAAACTTCTCGGGTCAGTTAGTAAATTTTGCAAAATCTTCTCTGTATTTCAGTAAAGGTGCATCTTCTCATATGCAGGATCAATTCAACTCTGACTTAAATGCACCAAAGATGACTGATGAGGCCAAGTATCTTGGATCATTATTACTAAAACCAGGAAATAGAATCAAAAGTCACAAATGGCTATTAGAAAAGTATGACAAGAACTTATCGGATTGGAGGCAAAAATTCACAACACAAGCAGGGAAGACAGTCCTAATTAAATCAGTACGGAACTCATATTGCACTTATCCATTCAGCTTTCAAGTCATACCACAGGGTCTAATTAACCAGTTAGACAGGAAACAAGGGAACTTTTGGTGGGGGCATAAACAGGATGAACGAAAAATGCATTTCATACAATGGGAGATTATCACAAGTCAGAAAGAAAATGGTGGTTTAGGCATTAGGTCACTAAAGGAAGTAAATGAATCGTTAATTGGGAAATTGACATGGAGGTTGCTTACCAATTCAAATGCAACATGGACAAAGATAATCAAGGGAAAATATTTTCAAAATGATGATTTTTGGTCTTCAACAAAACCTCATTCCTCATCAAATCTATGGAGGGCAATTCTACATACAAGGGATACCATGGAAAAAAACTGCTTATGGTTAGTAGGAGATGGATCTTCAATCAAAATAGCATTTGATCCATGGATACCAACAATTGAAAATAAAAAACCAGAGATTATTTCACAATTACCAAATAACATCTTCTGGGTTTCAGACCTAATTTTATACGATCCAAAGAGATGGAATCAAGAGCTACTTAATAGATACTTCAACACCACAACAGTAAATGCAATCTCGGAGATTAATTTGGGTGTGGATTTTAACATTGATCGACTAGTGTGGCAACCAACTGTGAATGGTAACTTTAATCCGAAGTCATACTACAAGGTCATTCGTGAGAAACCCCCAATTTCAGAATATGCTCAGAATTTCCCATGGAAAATATTTTGGAAGAAGACATCAATGAACCCTAATATTCAGTTGTTTATTTGGAAAATGATTCACAATGGTCTTCCTACTTTACACAATATAGGGATTAGAATCAACAACTTACCTCAAGTTTGTAAGATTTGTGATAGAGATGAAGTAGAGACCTTAACCCACCTGTTTGGGGAATGTTCCTGTTTTCAATCGCTTATCCAACATACAGGAAATCCGGATCTGCAACAACTTGGAACAAATCCTTTAGAAAATATTGAGAATATTTTGAGTCAAGGGGAAAAATTGAAGGAAACATGGTTAAGATATACTTATCTTCTCTGGGAATGGTGAAAAGCAAGGAACTCATCAATATTTAATAACCAACCAGTCGATATTCGTCGAGTTTGGCTTAATACCACTATTTCCCTCAAAAAGAACCCTGATTTCTTAACTATTCTAAATAATTCTCTTGTTGATAACATGCAGAAAGAAGATTGGATACCTCCATTAATGGGAACTCTGAAGATCAATGTAGACGGAGCTTACAAAGAGGATAAAGCAGCTGCAACTGCCTTGATAAGGGATTATAAAGGAGAAATTATATTTTCAACATCGACTTCCTTCTTGCCAATATCTCCTCTTCACAGCGAGATTTGTGGTTTCGTTCTAGGTTTGGAAGCGGCGGAATTGCTAGGTTTAACAGACTTTATAATGGAAGGAGACTCGAGATTAATAGTGGAATACCTAAATGACAACAATCCAACGGTTCCATGGCAACTCATCTCTCATCTGGCAGACCTCAAAGGATATGCAGCTAGATTTCGAGTTTTGTTTACCCACTGTAGACGAGTGGCAAATCGGGAGGCCCACGCGTTAGCAGCACAAAAGATGACTCACACCTAAGGGATTGCATGAGAGGCACCATATTTTTACTTCCTGTTTTCTTCTCTTATATCGGGGGTGCCCAGAAACAGTTAACATTTGTATTCTTTATTACTATTAATGAAATGTACTCAAAAAAAAAAAAAATCGCCGTCATTTTCTTGTTCGTTTTTTCTTCTCCCTTTCTCTCTGCCTTCTTTTTTCTCTTTCCCTCCCTTTCTTCCTCTCTAAAAAACTTACCACTGCTCGGATGATGAAGCCTAGAAGATGCCCATACTAAAGATCGATGAAGAATTGCTTAAAGCAATAGTCTTCTGCTAAAAATGGCCTTAGTTGCATAAGAGGTCTCACAAATCTTAAATCATGGTTTCTTGAGCGTCTACCCAAATTTGATCTTCTACTCAAAAATGGGCCATACTGGTATGATATTATCAAAATTAGGATAAAATAAGAACACTTTAAGTCACCATGAATTGTCTTCCTCAATTTCCCAAATTACCACACTAATAATTCAGATCTTAGCCAAATCTCATGAACAAGAAATGATCATTGCAGGGGTTTTCTCAAAAAATTTTGAACTATCAGATAAAGCTCTCTCTTTTCAACAAAAAAAAAATAAAGCTCTCTCTTTCTCTCTCTAAGTACACAAACAAATCTAAGAAAAAGAAAACTAAATAAGGAGATCAATGAAAGAACTAAACACAAACCCTAAGAAGTAAAAGACCAAACCTAGAAGAGAATATTCCCGATCAAAGTCCCGAATGAAGATTATGTCGTCTTCCCCGCCTGATTCATAACAGATGAAGAAGGTTATACTTTTCTTGTTTGTGTTTCTTCAATCTGTTGAAGAATACTTGGGGCGTCCCCTTTTGTCTTCATCATCCCAGCAAATCTCAGATCTGAGGTCTGTTGGGTTTTATAGTGAGAAAGAGAGGGAAAGAAAGAGTGAAGAAGTAGAAAGAAGACAAAAGCCAAAAATAAAACAGTGGTAGTGAAATCGAAAATTGGTGGTGGGCTGAAGTTGTGGTGTTAGAGCTCCGGGGAAGATGAAGATTAGGGGGTAAAGGTAAATCAATTAAATTTTTGGGTTAAAAAATGAACGACTCCCTTAAGTCAATCTTGATTGACTAAGTCTTTATGTCCCGGAGATTTTTCTTTATTCCCCAAAGCCGCGGTCAACAAAAAATGAGGCACCTGTACAACCACCCTTTAAAATATCACGAAGTGTACTCCGAATTGAAGAGTATATAAATACGAGAAAATACGTGTCCAGTCCTAAAATAAATATGATATGTGGGTTCTAGTTTTGACTCATAATTCAGTGCGGAATAAGGACGTCATTTAATGCGCATATAAGATAAATATGATTGAGGTCCACGAAGAAGGTTATGAACCCAATTTTTTAATACTAACACTGATCTTTTGTATAAAAGACTATAAAACCTTGAAGATTTTCATTTAACTTAAACATTCTCTCTCTTCCTTTGCTCCCTTGACCTCGTTTGCCTTTCTCGCTATGTTCTTCTCTTGTCGACGATGGATGACAAGTAGACAATGTACTGCATCATCTTCAACTGATTGAAGCTCTAGTCTCTTTCTTCAACACGATGGAATACGAATTTTAAGGTTTTCATCATCGACTTCATCTTCATATCCAATTTCTCTTTTCTCCTTTCAAATCTTGTGAGTGCAACATAAATAGAGCATCTTCATCTCGTTTTCTTCTTCTTTTATAGGAACATTTTTTTCTGCCTAATCACTGATTTTGGACATAGTGATGATGGGTTCGCGTGGACGAATATTCATGAATTGCTGGACTGGTGATAACGAATTTCGGGGGTTGCTGAAGTGGCACCTTCTTCCTTTAGTGCCAAGGTGATGCTTGTGAGTGGCTTCTCACAAATCGTCTTTGTACCTTTGAGTATCATTCCCCCGTGCCACCTATAAGGAGATTTAGGAGGGGGTATAGGGAACTGCAAAGACACTACAATGATTAAGTCAACTCAGTGTTGCAAGTTGAAAGTCAATAATTGAAGTGTAAGAATCAGATTCATTTGAAAATCAAATTTATGTTGTTTATATATGCTTGCATGGTAGTGGTGGATCATCTGCTTAAAATAGGTAATGTGGCAGGATTGTTAATAGAATCTTTTTTATCATAGCTGACTTGAATCCACCCTTATACTAGCTTAAGTTGTGACAGAGCTGAAGGTGTCTAGAAGACTCGTGTAGACCTACAGTCAGAGATGTAGCTAAGAATTTGAGAGCCCCGTGTGAAATTTAAATCTGGGCTCTTAGTACAATAAAAACAATTAAAAGCAAAAATTAAACAAAATATGAAGAGTAAGGGAGTCGAACTTGGGTCACTAGCATGGTATTATCATCCCTTACCAACTAACCTACTCTACATAACTTGTTTCATTAGTTACCTTTGCTTATATATTACAAAATCACACCTTATAAAAATGGACAGTTATATTAAACAAAAGACGAAAATGACCCTTTGGAGGTTGGGGCCAAGGAGGACGCCTTGGCGCCTCCCCAAACACGGGCCTGTCTCTAGTACCAGAGCTCAAGTGGAAGAGTTTTTTTGGATATACCTCTTTGTTCGTTGTGTCAAGGTCTCGTTCACGCGTATTCAGGGATTCGACACGTGCCACCCAAGTCAATCAGTCGACTTCTTAGTTAGTTAAGGTTGACCATTGTTATGCTCAACAACGAGGAAGAAAAGGAAAAAGGAAAGAATCAATTGAACCCCCACCACCAAGCTAGTTTGCTAAGGAACGTTTGGTTGTTCAAGTATGACACTCGGATGCCCAAATCCCGACCCCCTTGTTTTTTGAAGGATATATCCGTTCGGTCTGAAGAAGATTTCATTCTGAAGGAGTGTCCTTTGATCAAGGTGGCAATGCGTTCAATTTGTCAGTTAAGATTATGATGAATTTATCCAGAAGATCATCTAGTCCAGTCCAATTAGGGGTCGTAATGCTTAGCTAGAAGCCGCTTACGATCGTCGAGTCACTTCGGTAATCCGTAGCTAACATAGATCGGATCCTACAATGGGTTACACCAAAGAGTGGTGGCTTGATCGGAGAGAGTTGACTAGTGGGAGATTGCCTATAGATGGATATGATCCAGTCTGATAGTACCAAAGATAGAAAGAATCGAGCTCAAAATAGAAACCCGAAAAAGTGGAAAACCCACTTTTGGGCCGACCAGATCAAGCCCAATAATGGGTTGATCTGAACCGGCCACAAAAGGGGAGTGGGCCGGCCAGGCTAAGCCCATTAATGGGCTTAAGTGGCCGGCCACACCATTAGGGGACACCCTAATGGAAATCCCAGGTTTTTCCATTCATATGGGACTCTGGTGTTTATCTTTTCTCGGACTCTTATTGAAACCTAATTTGAGTGAGACTCCTATTAGGGTTTTTCTATTTAAGGGTCATTAGAGTTCAGAAAAAAGGTTGGATTTTTCTAGAAAACAACTTCTCTCTCACAATATACAGCTAAGTGGAGAGAGAGGGTTTTAGAAAAAAGTCTCTCAATCTATCTAATTAGTCAAAAGAAGAATGATTCTTCTTCTCAACCTTCAATGGAGTTCTAGCATACAAAAAAGAAGGGAGATCAAGTTATTTACTCGGGTGTCTCAAGTAGAGGAGCGACAATTGGAGCTCTCATCTTCTTCGGGATAAAGTCTTTGGAATCTTATTCGGGAAAGCGAATCCAGGTATTCTTCTTTCAGTTTCTAGTTCATTATTAGTTCATGCATATGATCCTGATTAATTAGTGTTAAACATATGATGTTTGAGATTCCGCTTGTAACATTAGTTAGATGATAAATAGTCTTAGAGACGTACAAAACCCTACATTTTTTGGGTTGATGGAACTAAGCCTTTAGATTTTTCCACTCAAAACTACTTTTGCGAAGTCTCAATGCGTTTACATAAGCTTTTTGGGATAACAAAGTATTGCAATTGGTATCGAAGAACGAATGCAGCTGAAACAACAATCGCGCGACCAGCTTGTGGCAGAAAATTATTCTGCCACCAAGAGAGCTTATAATGGATTTGCTCAACTAGAGATTTGAAAATCTTTGAATTTTGTTGGCTTCAATGAAGAGTTGAGTCCTAACGTATTTATCCAGAAGTGAAGCCTAATTGACTTTGCGATTTCTAATAATCATTATTTTGAATTTCAAAGGGGAGTTTTTTGAGAAGAAAATATTAGATTTAGTGTAATTTATCATCTAACCGGACGCACTGGAGAAGATGTTTAGAATCTGTTTAAGGTTATGAATATTATCGAGAGAATTTCTTCTGAAGATGATGCAATCATCATAAAAAAGACATGCTTGATAACAAGGTGAGAGTTGGTTGCTGGAAAACCAACAAAAGGGGTCTCAAAATGATCCTGTTCCAGCAGTATGCTCAACCCTTCCATTGTCAGGTGAATAGAAAGGGAGATAGAGGATCTCCTTGTCTAATCACTCTGCTTGGGTGAAAGGTGTGGACCAGGTCTACCATTGATTAAGCCTGCCATGGAGGAGGTCGATATACATGTCTGAATCATTTTAATCCATCTACTAGAGAATCCAAGTCTCTGCATGATATCCCCTTATGAATGACCATTCAATGATGATATTATCCCTGATTTGTTTATAAGAATGCATTAATTCCTCCCCAATGATGATATTATCCGTGATTTGTCGCCCATGAATATATCGGCATGACAAGGAGAGATAATATTTATGAGAATAGATTTAAGTCTATCAATAAGAATTTTGTAATCACTTCTTAACTAATGAATGACCCTAAACAAATCTCGGTTTTGGAGATCTGTTGGGATGCTCATATAGGGGTGGGAATTGGTCTGGGCATACAGTCCGCGGACAGACTTGCTCCCAGTCCGGACGGATCGGACAAAACTCTACCTTAGGAAAATCGGACGGCTCTAATGTAACCCTAGAAAATCTAATAGTCCATATTCTTCTAGTCTAAGTTCGGACGGGCAGACCTTATCCAAAGCGGACGGTCACGGGCAGACCTCCGGGTATACCCTTTTGTCCGTGACCGTCCGATGGGATTTATCAACCGGACGGGTAACGTCCGGCTAGGTCATCGGGTACCCGCGGTCACTACCGGTCGCGGGTACTTGCAGGCGGACCCGCTTATGCGGCCAAAATTCCCAACCCAGCTCTTATGGTTTCGATTGGGCTTGGAGACGGTCGCGGACTCGAGTTCGGTCTTGGGGGGCGGGGAAGCTGACTCTATGGCCGTTTTATTGTAACGTCTGGTCTGGGCAGTTCGTGGGGGAGATCACAACGACCCGGAATAGGCAGTGAGAAGCCAAAATCATGGTGAAAGCAGTAGTCGGAGAGGAAACCCAACTCAAATTAGTTGAGGATCGTCTTTCTCAATCCCACCTTACAGCTCAGGCACTCTCGATCTTTCTCTTTCTATATTGCAATCTCTCTTTCTCTTTCTCTTAAGATAATTAGATTTCTGATTTTGGGGTTTTATTGATTTCGTTATAGGTGGGTCTTGTAATTGGAAAGCTTTGCCCTAGTTTAGATAAAGGATTTGTGTTCGATTTGATTCCGACACCGCCTAATGATGGTGGAGATCACGCTTGTTATCTCCCAGAGAACAATAGCAAAGATGATAAGAAAAAAGGGTCAAAAGGGAAAGCTCAAAGTCAGTCAGAATCACCTACTCTTGTGATTGATAGTGAGTGGGTTGCTGAACATGCTCGTCAGGTATTAGTTTTGCCCAAAATCAGTTCTTTTTTTTCTTTGCAAGTGTTTTTGTATCTTCAATTATGAATGATTATGTTGGAATTAGTTGACTGACGAATTGCGTGAAACAATTTTCATATTTGCGACTGGATGACTTTTCCTTTGGCTTATTGAAATTCAAAACACCCATAGATTGTGTGCAGGATATGAATAATTTGAGCTAAGTTGTTTATGGGTTTGTTGGGGTGTTAGGTTTCGCGGATGCTGTTAGGTGGCATGGATGTAGTTGGGATTTATGTTTGGGCTCCGGAAAGTTCATTCAAGAATTCTAGCGTAAAACTCTGGCAGGTATTTGTTTAACCCCATTTAGCGGAAATAAATGTAAATTGGTGTTTATTAGTTATACTGCAATCTTCAAAGTCTGGAAACAGATTTCTACAATTGATAAATGCATATGTACCCATGGTAATTTAAGAAATGCTCTATTTTTTGAATATGAAATCTTCAATTTTCCGTGGGGATATACCAATTGTCACGGACCATTAGGTCAACCCGGCATAATATGCTCAAATCACGCGGGCCAGGTGCGGAAATAGAAATCCTAACATCCATACGGAGCTATGCACTCCCTCCTAGTACATAGCCAACCTTCCTGACCATTTCGGAGCACTTGTGACCTTCTAGGCATCTTGGCCTTGCCAACAGTGCGGCATGACCCCTTTGTATAGTTTTCTTCCCTTTATTATTAATTCAAATGATTCAAAAAAAATTAGTGTGGCATGACACCTTAGTGTCCCAACATGCGAGATGGATGCTCCTATGCCCAATGTCTGGATGATAAGCAGACATGTGTATATGCCGGAAGCTCTAGACTTGATGCCAAGATCCATAAAAGTGGCTTGGTGTGCTTGATTCTATTACTAATTCTTGAGAGAATATTCATACGAAGCTACAATAACCACCGAGTTTCAATCAGGTTTCTAAACGATCTACTTAATGTGCATCTTCTCTAACTAATATTTGTTCAACTTTGATTTTCGATAAGCCCATTATGTGTAGTTCGTAACCTTGTAGCTTCGCAGCTTCAATTTCCTAAGTTGGAACACCATTTTTATAACTTTATTATATTTTGGTCTACATGGGATGATTTTTGATCAAGTGAATCAAGTTTGCAGACTGTAAAGGAAGTTGCACAAGCAGCATCTACTTATGGGAGTGATTTGGATGAACTTCTGCTCATTCATATCTCTTATAGTCCGAGAAGGTATTTTTCTAATTTCTATGATAAATATCTTATCTTCTTCACTTTAACCTTGCCATCAGTAGATTATATGCATTTTAATATCAAAATTTTCCTTCTAAAGTCGAGACTTCACAATAGTATTGAAAGCTTAACTGCATATGCATCAAATTTGTTTCTCCGCTTCTGTCTTCTTGTTGGTGGAACAATCGTTTGGATACTGACTTAGTTAACACAGAACATAATTACACAAACACTTATGCTTAACATCAGTCTTTGAACCTTTCGTTACTGTTCATAATGTTGCAAGGACTATTAGTCCATTACATAAAACCACTTTATTTTGTACCAAAATTTCCATGTGACAAACAGGGCTAATGATAATGATCGTTCATCACTTCTTTGGTTTTGTTAGCTTTTTGTTCCGTTCTCATTTTTCAAAGTGATAGCAGGCTCTTCTATATGACTTGCTATTATGTACCCATGTATCAACTATCAAATATTTTCTCCCAGTAACAACCATGTCTTTCTTTTCTTTCATATCAGAAACACTGATTTTTTACTTTGCTGGGTAGGTGGATATGTCGAAATTGCTCTTTGGGTTCAACTATGACATCAACTAGTTTCCGGCCTTCTGATTTCAAGATGGGGAGAGTATTGGCCTCACTTCAAGCTTTTAGATGCATATACAACTTCGACATAAGGTAATAACCATATCCCACACTCACTTCTTCCCGGTTTCATGGGTTGATTTTTCTGCACTGGTACTTTATGCGTTGATGTTTTACTATTTCAGGATGTTATGAATTAACCCCCCTGTTATTATTTACTTGTAAAAGGTAGTCCTCTGCACAAGCTCTGACTAGCTCATGAATTTTTCATGTGATGTGCCTGTGTACATGCACATTTGTTGCTCCACTGTAATGTCTAGGAGTGGCCTCATTCAGTGTCGAGAAGTTCAGGAGCATCACCATCTCATATTCATCAGCTCCAATTAGCACATCTTTTGAATATCCATAGAATACATGAGTACATTATTTGTATTGTTAGTTCACTTGTAATCCACCCTACAAAAGGACAAATAAAAATTCAGAAATTGCATATATTTCACACAAACAAGCATAAATATTTGCAATAGTGACATCCCTTCCCTAGCATAGCTCATTATGTTTTTGGATTTCACAATTACTTCACAAGTTGAGAAAAGGAGGCCATGCTCATGATTTAGTGTGCCTTCTTCCCGGACAACAAGCATATAACATGCTAATGTTACAATTAGTACAAAAAGCTTTTTCCAAGCTTTTCTGTCACGATATTATACTGTTTGCTGGGGATTTAATTTCACCGTCCTTTTGTGTAGCTTGGCATATGTTTAATGGTGTAGTTATTAGCAATATGAAATCACTATGAGTATGGAAATTGTTGAACTTTACATTTTAATAGTTAACGTCGGATTATTCTTGATGTTGCATCTTGTAATAGTACTTATCTTCTTCCAGATTACCCATTTATCGTGATAATGGATCCAAAGTGAATACGTTGATTAACGTTTTGCAAGATGGAATTTCGCGTCACGCCAAAGAGCTGAAGAGTGCGAAGGCCATAATTGATGGGAATTTGGTAAACTCTTTATTTTGTGGGTTGAAATCTCTCTTGTTGATATAGAAGATATTAAGGGGGCAGTCTTTGCTTGGTCCAGGGCCATCAAGGAGTTTAAGGATGTGTCGTACTTAGATATGGTAGTCAATTGGGATGCTTGGTCCAGGGCCATCAATATATTCATTCTAATTTTCATAAAAATATCTCTCTTGTTGAAAACACATGAAGAGAGTATGTAGTACTATGTACAACATAGGAGAGGATCTAAATAGTTGTTTTTGCGATGACTTCCTTCTTTTCTTCTTTAGTGTATGATACCTCGGGTCTAGTCCTTTTGTCTTAAAGCAATACTAAGCTATGAAATATGTTTAGGTGGTTGAAGATCACCCATGTGCTTCTGATGGTGCTATACACGAAGTCCAATTGCTTTTACCATTCATGAAAGATGCTCCTTTTGAAGGTGCTCTCACGCTCTGTGACAAATATATTATTCTGTCTCATATTTGGTCTATTTGAGATCATTAATTTACTTGCCATATGCCAACACTTGGGTAATTGTGTAAAGCATGCAGCCAAAAGGAGGTTCTTGGACTCGTTGTATTTCGAGGATCGACTTGTTCTTATTCATACCTAAGTCCCAAAGTACCCGTTTCACAAGCTGTAGCTGATTTGAAGGTATTTGCTCACTTGTTGGTTTCTAGTCTTTATTTGATTCAATGGAAGGATACCTTTATTATGAAGATTTTTATGATTACTGATTGTGTCAGTTGCATCTGAAAGCTTTATACCATGAGACAGATAAATCTTGTAGCATGTGAAATTTTGATCTTTTCATATCGTAGCAGTTAGTGACTCTGTAGACCGTGGGCCCTAGATATATGTTGGGGAACAACTAGTTTATTTCTTCGCCCTGTTAACCAAGAAAATGCACTTTCTAATTGGATCATGTAAATTGTATTTCATATGATTTGGTGGTTCTTTAAACATCATAGTGAAGGGTGTAAAGCACATGACAAGGCCCACTCATTAGTGAAGCTAGCACATAAGCTCTAGAATTGATGAAGTGCATAAAAAACATACAGATTTTAAAAGAACCTTCGAAAACAAATAGAAGGAATGATTTTTTATTGTTTCTTCAACTTCAGGTTGATTGTAGGTCAAGTTATGGTGATTTACTTGTTTCTAGTACCCAGTTTCTAAAGCATGTTTAAATGAAATGACAACCTGAGAGAGTGGGAAAATCTAGGACCTTCAGTCGTGTGTTTGCTTCTATATGCTGTAAGATGGTCTGCTTTTCTCTTTCAGAGGGATGTCATAAAGAGTTTAAAAAGTAGATTGGAGATCATCTCCGATGAGGCAGAGGAAGGCATGGATTCTGCGGTCAATGGTGTCACGGATGATGAGATATTGAGTGGAAAATCAGTCTCCCAACTTGAATTGCATTTATTGAGGTATTTTTTGCTGTTTTCGTCTGCCTCTTTTTGGCACGATTTGCTTTATGTAATGGCTTGCAATGTCCATTATTCCAACCACCACAGTATCACCTGTTCTATGCTTGGGTAAGTAGTTGCACTGGGGACTTAGTTGGTATCGCCTTGGCTAGAGCGACCTAGTAGATTTTACGTTCTGGGCTTGATTTTTTTTTTTCAAAAAACATTATTGGACTCAAGAAATGACCCAACCTTGGGGTGGACCTAAATTTATCATTCTAAACTGCGAAAATTCATTTGTTTCACTTTTATTTTAACAGGAAACAATGTAGCCTACCATTTCCTCGACGAGTTTTTGTTCCCTGGCTAGCTGATACGTTTATTTGTGATTATCTACAACCATCAGAGACATTACAGGTTTGTAACAGATGATGTGAACGACAAAAATTCCTGGATACTTGGTTGCAATTAAATGGTAGACTAGTAGTTTTACTGAGATTAATGGTTGGATATGTTAATTTAGGTTCTGAGAGATCACTGTAAGGAGTTGATGTCCATGGAAGCTCCAACAGATTCATCAACAATCATGGAAACAGAAACTGAGCCAACAACCTATTTGACGATAAAATCTTTCAGGGATGCAGCAATCTCTAGCTATTCAACATCTCGATCAGTTACTCACTGGACAAAACACGGCGAAAAAGATTCAGTTGGTAAAGATATCGGCAGAGAACCAACAAAGTCGATTACATTCAGTATACTAATTCCTATTATTGTTCTTATTCTGGCAGTCTTGGTTGGGTTGGGGTTCTTCGTCAGTAGTCCCAAAGCATAGCGCTTAATCTAAGCTTTTCGCCCTACTTAATTTCTTTTTTGACCCGCAGAGAGATCTTAAGAGAACTGTAGTTGTATTGAGTTTTGTTTTTCTTTTCTTCTTTTCATAAAAGCATTCGAGTCAGATTGATGTCCAACTTTTGAATCAGAGAACGAGGTGAATGGCCATCCCTTTTGAATTGTAACAAATGATATCACATTTCCTTCATAAATGAACCTGCTTCTTATGAAATACAATTTATGCTTCCGTTGTGATTCCCGCTTCAGAAATGAAGCTTCGTATCTCATCTCACTAGGTGCAAAACCTTGATGGACAATATACTTCATTATGAGCAAAACCTCAATGGGCAATACTTTGGATAGAATGATAGTGTATGCGAGCATAAGATATGGCAAGAAAACCTGTCGGACCAAACACTACCTTCTTGCATAGCCCAAGTGTTTTGACAACGTGAATTCTTTGTGAGAAGGTAGACTCGAGCACAACACATGGTAGGAAGAAACTAAGTTTGCTTCAAAGAAACTAAGTTTGATGAAGCAGAAAGATATGCAGCTTCAATTGTTACTGAGTGGTCGATGAATTAAATTTTGTTCTGGTGGTAATTGAACGAATCGTGCGAGCTTTAAACACTAAAGACTTGAAGCACAGGACAACTACAGCCTTAATTTTTGAAGTATAATCTCATCTAGTTTTTTTTATTAGTAACGATTTCACTTTTGTTACAACAAACCTTACCTGTAACAAACAATATTACATTTTTGGAACAGCTTATCATGAAGTACAATTCATGATTCACTCATGAATGATCTAATTAGATTTGAATGGAAATGGAATGCTGTAAGCCTTCTAATGTTAGAATGTGATCACCCAATGGTAAAACTCTAATTCCATGTTCATTTACAATACTAAGATGTTTGCATGGGTCGACCTGCATAACAGTTTCGGTAGCCTCGTTGAATCTCGTATGCAGGCGATCAAATCCAATCAACTGTTCCATCGGCGCACCACTGAAGCTTCTTGGCGGTCTTGAGAACAACATGACGACATGGCTGCCGTCCATGTGTCCATTATTTGTCACTAAGATCTGCACATTAAATTTCATGTTGTTGCAGAATGGTAATTCATCGACGTGAATATAATCAAGTCCATCACTTCGTCGGTAAAGTAAGTTCTTCATTTCAGCCTTGATGTAGTATCTCGATAAAGTTATTTTCTTCGGTGCATCTACGAATTTGTAGGTATAACTTGTGTAACTTAAGCCATATCCGAATCCATAAACCTTATCTCCTGAGTAAAATCGGTAAGTTCTTCCTGGGTAATCACGAGAAGGATCGGCGCGCATAGCCATATCGTTCATGGGAACCTTAGTGAAGGACTCAGGGTACCAAGTAATAGGAAGCCTCCCACCTGTAAAAGACCA
Source organism: Eschscholzia californica (assembly GCF_041429995.1). Taxonomy (NCBI): domain Eukaryota; kingdom Viridiplantae; phylum Streptophyta; class Magnoliopsida; order Ranunculales; family Papaveraceae; genus Eschscholzia; species Eschscholzia californica. The sequence continues at coordinate 45,514,952 of NW_028238198.1, forward strand.
TCATTAGAAGAACAAGTTTGCAGGCAAGAAGCTTGAAGGGCTTAGGGTATCCAACCGAAAGATTGCTAACCTGGATTGCAATCTCCGAAGATAACTTCTGCAAGTACATCTCCGCCAGCCTCGCCGGGGTATCCAACCCAAAGAATGCTCCCAATTCTTGGGTCGTCTTTGGCGAATGAAATATCTAGGGGCCCTCCGCCTGTTAGGATCAAAACTAGTGGTTTTTTGCTTACATTGGCAATGCGGGATACAAGATCCATCTGTTTACCAGGCAAAAGAAGGCTATCTCGATCACGATCTTCTGTTTCTTGTGTTAAGTCCAAGCCAACAATCACGACGACTATGTCTGTTTCTTTTGCTATGTCAATGGCTTTCTCGAAATCGTTACTTTCACTACAAGATACGTTGAGGCAGCCAGAAACATAAGTTGTGTCTTCTATATATGCTTTAAGTCCGTCAACATAACTCTTTGGATTGCAAGGAACACCTGTAGGAACATAAAGCAACTTCAAATTTTGGTAACACAGGAAGTGAACATTAATGACCACTTGCTAAAAGAAAGAAATTCTGGGAAGTTGATTGAATATATCAATTAAACAATAAGGAATGAGGAGCCCTCCATGAGTCAAACTCATGCCAATCCTTTAAAGAAATAGGTTTCCTTGAAAGAAAACAAAAATTACACGATGCCGATATCATGTGTCGCGCACAAAAATAAAATTGGCACAAGAATAGAATCTCGCACGGTCTTTGCCCCTCCAATGGAAGAAAGTCCTTTTGCACGATAGCATCACCGAATCCATGTTCATGAGGTGTATTATCAGGTGAAGATGTCACAATTCATATACCAAGCAACACTATTAGTGATACCTAAAAATTAGTCAAAATCCCAATCCAATTAATTGGTTTTGTGATGCAAAGCAATAACGAAGGAAGTAATGCCACACGATTCGAATCTTGAGGTAATTTTGCGCTACCAATAATCTATGGGTCAAAGAGAGAATAACACTTTCAAGATCCAACAATCATGGATGAATAGAACACACAACTTTGATAGGTCTCACCCAAACTAAGATTCTACAACCGAAAAATGATTTAGTGACAAAGAATAAATCAAACATTTGTGAACCCACGTCAAGAGTGAGAGGCCAAATCGAACTCTCCGTAAAACAGGGTGGAAGCACATATCAACAATATCAAATAAATACTAGATAGAAGTTAATGAGCAAAAACCTGTATAACCACCACCGAGATTGTTTGTATCATTTGCAGATGGTCCTATAACAGCCAACGAAGAAACACTAATCTTATGTAGAGGCAACAAGTTATTATCGTTCTTGAGTAATACAATTCCTTGTCTTGCTGCCTCAAGTGCAAGTTTCTTGTGTTCTTGAGTACAAACATTTTGAGCTCCCAACTTTCCAAACTTTCCCTTCGCAGGATCCCCATTAAAAAGTCCAAGGCGTAATTGAACCGAAAACAGATTGAGAAGAGCTCTATCTATATCTTCTTCTCTAACCTTTCCTTGTTCAATTGCTGAGCGAGTATGACGAAGCAAATACGTCCCACAATTGATATCAATTCCTGCATTTTCATATAAAATAACTCAACCATAACTTAAACTAGTGAATTGTTGTGAAAAGATTGTTAGATTGAAACTACATTGGTGGAACAAATAATTTTTCTAAAACCTGCTTTAAGAACTGCTGCAACTGCATCTTCTGGACTTGATACATAGTGTTGATATTCATAGATAGTTGCTACAGCATCGCAGTCTGAAGTTATATATCTGCATTTTCATGTTGTCTCTGTTAAAGTTTACATCTCTTTCTAAAGTGGCTAACTTTCAAAATTCAGTATGCAGGTTTTCACATAAATGCAAGACAAAAAAGAGTAGGTGGCGATCACTCGAATCTGAGTCAATAAGAGAAGCAATCGACACGAAAGAGAAACGGGTATAATGGACCAAGGCTCGCAGTAATGCTAGATTCAGAGACCATACTTTGGACAACATTAACAGACAGACATATTGGGGCAGAATAATGAACTATGATCTTTTACATATAGTAGCGAACTCATGTGGGTTTGAAGGCGTGGTCTAATGATAATTTCCATTGAGCATAATTTTTGTTTAACCGCTAACGTGGACAATGTACTTGACCTTTGACTAGATGGAGGTGCATGCTACCCACAATATTATTAGCTCAAGTTTCTGCACATCAAAGCTTGTCCGGTTTTTATTCAAGACACATGTAGAACAAGAATGATACAACATGCTGAAGTTAGAGGGAATTGGGAGTGAAATCCGACGTGGGGTCCCCCATGTAAGATTCACTCATTTTTGGCACGTTATTTGAAGACGGAATATGCTTCTTGTGTTTAGGTCCTTTGAAATCTCTATGATCTATATCAGTTAGGAATCACGGTAGCGTATTCCCTCTTCAACATGTGAAGCATATTCCGTCTTCAAATAACGTGCCAAAACTGAGTGAATCTGACGTGGGGGACCCCACGCCAGATTTTACTCCCAATTCTCTCGAACTATAGCATGCTGTATCATTGTTGTTTAAGTTTTATCAGTTAGGAATGACGGTAGCGTCCACTTGAGCTAAATAGGTATGCACAAGATAACACACATTAGTAACAAATGATGAATTCATGAATAACTTCACACTCACCCGTTGAATCCCCATTCAGATCTAGCTTGACTAACTAGATCCTTACTTGCACAAGATGGGACTCCATTAACCTTATTGTAAGAACACATCAAACAGCTTGCTTTACCTTCTTTAATGCAACTCTTAAATGGTGGTTGATAAGTATCCTCTAAATCTTGCTTAGAAATCTGAAAAAAATAAAGAGACAGTAGTAAAATAACCATCTTTAAGAATTTCGAAATCGATTTAAGTATTCTTTGAGGTAGTGTACTTTTTAAGTCAAAAATCTGACTCGAGGTTTGATTGATTGACTCAGAGTCAGAATTGATAATACATGTTTTTGTTTTGACTAGTGATGTTTGACTTGTCTGGATGACAGACCGGTTTGGATTGATTTTGGGCATAGGAGATTATTCAGATCCTGACAAGTCAGATTCCAGAAAAAGAACCCACCTAAACTTTACTAAGAGTCTGAAAAAGAAAAGATATAAAAATAGAAGAATTTTGTATAAAATATTTACCACAGCATTGAAACTGTATCTACTGTAGTTCCCCCACTTCTCTAAATCATAAGCAGTGAAATGCTTACAACAAGCAGAAACCATCAATTCATCATCATCACTACTACCACCATTGTTATTTTCTCTCTCCAAGAACCCTGTGGTTTTACTCAAATTTTCTCCCTGAAAACCCTTAACATACTCTATCCCATAAGCAGAAACCACCATTGGATCTTCTCCTGGTGTTTCTTGACCTCTTCCCCATCTTGGGTCTCTAAAAATATTAATGTTTGGTGCCCAAAAAGTTAATCCAGCTTGACCCAAATTATACATAGCCCTAGCTTCAATTGCAATGACAGACCCAATTTTAAACCATAGACTTCTATTGAATGAAGCAGCTGTAACAAGAACTTGAGGGAACCCAGTGGCAGAAGGGATTGAACCATTGAAGGAAACACCAGGACCATTAATGGCTATTCCATGGAGTGATTCTGACCACCATTCATATGATGGAATACCTAATCTTGAGATGGCTGATGCATTATTGGAAAGCTGATTGATTTTCTCATCAAGGGTAAGGAGAGAAATTAGAGATTTAGCTCTGATTGATATGGGTAGTGAATTATTACAAAAAATGTAAGAATTATAATTGGGATCTTTACATGGGTATCTGGGATTTGGCTGAGCTTTGATTTTGATTGGTTGTGAGATGATGAAGAAAAGAACTGTGAAGAATTTAAGGATGAAGAGAAAGAATCTGAATTGGATTTTCATCATACAGTTTTGTTTGTGTTTTGATTCTGCTTTTTTAGTGAGAGAAAGAAGGGATTAGATTGTTGTTGAATTCACCTGTCACTAATAGGGTTATTTCCCTAATGGCCCCCTACTTTGTGACCAGCTTCCCGCATGGCCCCCTACTTTACAAGAAATACCCATATGGCCCCCTTCCGTTATAACACCGTTACTCTCTCTCTTCCATTTCTTTTCTCTCTCCTCCAACATGTTTTCTCTCTCTGCCACCTCGTTAAAACCTGCCAACTCATCATCTTCTCCGGGAAGGTCGCCGGCCGACCAATTTCCGGCCGGCGACCTTTAAACCTAAAAAAAAAAAAAAAAATTTTTTTTTTTTTTTCATCTCTCCTCTCTCTCTCTCTCTCTAAAAAAAAAAAAAAAAAATTTTTTTTTTTTCCACCTCCCTCTCTCTCTAAACTCCGGCGAAGGGGGTTACCCTTCGCCGGAGGACCTTTAAGGTCTGCCGGAACAGACCATGAAGGTCTGTTCCGGCAGACCTTAAAGGTCTGCCCGAGCAGACCTTGATCTGCTCGAGCAGATCTGGAAGGTCTGCTCGAGCAGACCTTCATGGTCTGTTCGAACAGACCATGAAGGTCTGTTCGAGCAGACCTTTAAGATCTGCTCGAGCAGACCCCAGATCTGCTCGAGCAGATCTTAAAGGTCTGCTCGAACAGACCTTCATGGTCTGTTCGAACAGACCATGAAGGTCTGCTCGAGCAGACCTTCCAGATCTGCTCGAGCAGACCTTCCAGATCTGCTCGAGCAGATCAAGGTCTGCTCGGGCAGACCTTTAAGGTCTGCCGGAACAGACCTTCATGGTCTGTTCCGGCAGACCTTAAAGGTCCTCCGGCGAAGGGTAACCCCCTTCGCCGGAGTTTAGAGAGAGAGAGAGGTGAAAAAAAAAAAAAATTTTTTTTTTTTTAGAGAGAGAGAGAGAGAGGAGAGATGAAAAAAAAAAAAAAATTTTTTTTTTTTTTTAGGTTTAAAGGTCGCCGGCCGGAAATTGGTCGGCCGGCGACCTTCCCGGAGAAGATGATGAGTTGGCAGGTTTTAACGAGGTGGCAGAGAGAGAAAACATGTTGGAGGAGAGAGAAAAGAAATGGAAGAGAGAGAGTAACGGTGTTATAACGGAAGGGGGCCATATGGGTATTTCTTGTAAAGTAGGGGGCCATGCGGGAAGCTGGTCACAAAGTAGGGGGCCATTAGGGAAATAACCCTCACTAATATAGTAGTACCTATATATATCATAAAACAAAGGGAAAATGGTGACGGAGACAAAATTACTTTTTTTAAATAAAAGATATTGTTCTGAAGAACTTTCCAAAATAAAAAAAAGGGTTAATTCCGTTTTGGCCCCCGATTTGTGACCAACTGGCCGTTTTGGCCCCCATAAGTGTCCGGCAGTTCGTTTTGGCCCCAAAAAATTCCTAAATGGCCCCAAATTTTTTCAACCTCCCAATTTTACCCCCATGGCATTTCTGTAATTATCTTTTTTTCTTTTTCTTTGTCCACCTCATCTAACAATCACCACATCACCTGTCCACCTCACCCTTCTTCTCCGGCGAAAGGTTGCCGGCCGGAATAAAAAATTCCGGCCGGCCACCTTTACCCAAAAAAAAAAAAAAAAAAAAGTTTTTTTTTCTTCATCTTCTTCATTTCTCTATCTTCTTCATCTCCTTCTTTCTCTCTCTTCTTCTTCTCCTTCTTTCTCTCTCTTCTTCTTCTTTATCTCTCTTCTTCTTCTTTCTCTCTTCTTCCTCTTTCTCTCTAACCCCTCTCTCTTCTCTCTCTATAACTCCGGCGAAGGGGCGGAGCCCCTTCGCCGGAGAACCAGACCTTGAAGGTCTGGTTGTAGAAACCAGACCTTCAAGGTCTGGTTGGAAACCAGATCGGGATCTGGTTTTAGAAACCAGATCCCGATCTGGTTTCCAACCAGACCGGGACTGGTTGTAGAAACCAGATCTCGGTCTGGTTGGAAACCAGACCGAGTCTGGTTCTACAACCAGACCTTGAAGGTCTGGTTTCTACAACCAGACCTTCAAGGTCTGGTTTCTACAACCAGACCTTCAAGGTCTGGTTCTCCGGCGAAGGGGCTCCGCCCCTTCGCCGGAGTTATAGAGAGAGAAGAGAGAGGGGTTAGAGAGAAAGAGGAAGAAGAGAGGAAGAAGAGAGAAAGAAGAAGAAGAGAGAAAGAAGAAGAAGAGAGAAAGAAGAAGAAGAGAGAGAAAGAAGGAGATGAAGAAGAGAGAGAAAGAAGGAGATGAAGAAGAGAGAGAAAGAAGGAGATGAAGAAGAGAGAGAAATGAAGAAGATGAAGAAAAAAAAAATTTCTTTTTTTTTTTTTTTGGGTAAAGGTGGCCGGCCGGAATTTTTTATTCCGGCCGGCAACCTTTCGCCGGAGAAGAAGGGTGAGGTGGACAGGTGATGTGGTGATTGTTAGATGAGGTGGACAAAGAAAAAGAAAAAAAAGATAATTACAGAAATGCCATGGGGGTAAAATTGGGAGGTTGAAAAAATTTGGGGCCATTTAGGAATTTTTTGGGGCCAAAACGAACTGCCGGACACTTATGGGGGCCAAAACGGCCAGTTGGTCACAAATCGGGGGCCAAAACGGAATTAACCCTAAAAAAAATAGTCATTCTTAGAAATAAAGTAATTTATTTAAAATAGAAAAAAACGTGTCTTTAAGAGAAATAAAATAAATAATTTAAAAAAAGAAAACAAAATAAATTGTAAGGATTAAAAAAAAATGAAATCTCTCTCTCTCTCAATAAAATACTAACTAATTTAAGAAAAAATGAAACAAAAGAAAATAAATAATAAGTAGAATACCAAAAAGTTATGGTTTCCAAAATATACTAATAATAAATATGGAAAGTCGGGTGACATGTTTGGGGACAAGATCTAGATCAATACTATGGGGCGCCTATATAAGTACTGGGTTAAACTTTCGTCAAATTTGATTAATACAATTGTTCATGCCCTAGAGTACGGGATATACCCTAGAGTACTTTTTTTTTTGTTGAAGATATACCCTAGAGTACTTGGTCCTCCAATGTTACCAACTTGCTCGTTTGCCGTCTAAAATAGTAAAATGATAAAAGTACATGTTTGATGACTTCGTGGTGACCTCTTTGCGTAAGTGGTAAATAAGACGAGGGCCATTTTGCTCTAAAATATGACCACTAGACTTTCTAGTGTCTTTTTTATTTTTATTTTTTGAGAGATTTTTTTTATTCTTTTTGTTGAAAGTACTTTTTTACTTTCAGTCAAGAAAAAAGTAATTCCAATTTTTTCTTTTCGGTATCACCTTTCAACTTTGTATCTACAAAATAGTAAAACGGGAGTGCTACAATGACAAAATCTTTGACTTAATGACTAATTTTCACTAAAATACAAATTTGTTTAAGTTTGATTTCGATTTAGGCCATTTTTTTACTCGTGTCACTCATCAGAGTAAGAGATTTTGTCAAAGATTCTTTATACACTTAACATTTCCGCCAAACATTTACTATTTGGGTGGGGTGGGGTGAGGGGGGAATCATCAATTGGAGGGTGGGCATTAATTTATTTATTTTATTTTTTTGTTGAGGGGGTGGGCATTAATTAGAAAGACAACAAGGTAGAGGATAATGATAGATAAATTTTTTTTCTTCCTAAGATATAAATGTAAAAAGGTCTTGGCTTTGGGGAATAAAGAAAATTCTCGGGGGGACAAATTCTCGAGGGAATCCAGAATTTTTTGAAAGTTCTTCGGAGAATAAATTTTTATGGGGAATACAAAATACATTTTTTGAAAGTTCTCCTCCATCTCATCTGCTCTCTCTGCCACTTCATCTTCTCGCCACCTCATCATCTTCTCCGGCGAAGGTCGCCGGCCGGTGACCTTCAAACATAAATTTTTTTTTTTCTCTCTTTAATTTTTTTTTTCTTTTCTCTCTCTGTTTAGAACAGATCTAGAGAGAGAGAGGGTCTGTTCTCTAAAAGCTTCATACACGCATCAGTGGTTTCCGATGCCGGTTTCTGGGGACACGAGGCAGGTTTTGAATGAACAAGGGATGAATGAACAATTATATTACTACAATAGGAACAATAATTATGGACCAATCTGTTACTATCGCTATGGGAAGTCTCTCGTTACAAAGTGGAACATAGAGAATGAAACTAGTCGTCGCAATTCCTTTTGGAAGTCTCCTTTTGTTGATTCTGCACGTGCAGAATGGTCAGTTATGGTCGGTGATGATGATGAGAAAATAAAGCTGAGTAAAAATCATCATTATGCTTACTCATCATTAAATTTGAAATTTGGGGATTGTTTGTTGTTGAATTCAATTTCTTCCTCTTCTGAGACAATTCAATTACCTACCCTTATACCTTGGATTCAAAAATTCCAACCCAATCGACATGGTATCCATCTCCACCGCTGTATTTTGACTTCCCCTCCTTCTGCTTCAGGTTCCATGATTTTTTTATTCCTTTGTGATGCTGATATTGATGATGATTATAATGATGACAAAACTAGTGGCAGTAGTTTCAATTCTTATTACTTACTTCTCTTTTGTCGACCTGGAGACAAACACTGGAGACCATTCAAGGTCTGTTCCTGAGAACAAACCCTCTCTCTAGATATGTTCTAGAGAGAGAAAATAAAAAAGAAAATTTTTTCGGCCGGCCACCTTTGCCGGAGAAGATGATGAGATGGCGTGAAGATGAGGTGGTAGAGAGAGGTGATGAGATGGAGGAGCCTTCTAAAATTTGTTTTTTTTTAACTCCCAAAATTAGAAGCCCCTTAGCAATAAAAATAAACATAAAAGCCAATCTTATTTGACTAATTTTAAGAAAAGTCTTTATTGTCCGGAGACTTTTCTTTATTCCCGAAAGCCGCGACCACGTAAAAAAGGGTGAAGAAAATGAACAAGTCATACTTTTAAGAGCCTAAGTGGGTAAATTTGATACCATTAGACTATTAGAGCCTTAGAGGGTCAAAAGAAATAAGAGTTTTTTGAGCTTACGCCCTCGTCACTAATTGGTAATTGAATTTACCCCCTCAATAATGGGTAATTGAGCTTGCCCCCTTAGATTTATTATTTTTAACAAAAACACAAAGGTTGTGTTTGGCGTACATAAATAATTGTGACTACCAAGCACAATTATTCTTCTTATTAGATATTTCTCCTTACTTTATTGTTTGATTTTGTCGGGAATATGATTAGTAAAGATTGATTTTGTATGTACATTATTTAATTTATGATTTTATTATCACATGTCAAACATGTCCCTAATAGTTTTAACAAAAATTCTAAATTTAAGGAGGTAAGCTCAATTACCAATTACTGAAGGGGGTAAACTCAATTACTAATTATTTTTGAGGGGGTAAACTAAAAAAACCCAAGAAATAAACCTCATGTTTATGGTGATGTTATGTGTGGGTACAAAGTAAAATTTAAAGGGATTCTTAGTATTTTTAAACCATAAATTTTAGAATAACCACAATTTATTATAGGATTTAGAATAACCACAATCTATTATAAGATTTGTTAAGTTTGTGGTCATCTAATTAAAAATCAATTGATAACGAGTAGAGAGGACATAAACATTATATTCTTAGTTGTTACATCGCCATTCTCCTGTGTGAGACTACTAGGCATGATCCGTCCGTGCCTCCGTCACAGGCGACTTTCTAAGAAGTCTATTAACCATTACCAACTCTTTCTCACACCGAAGTAGACTCAAAACTGAATTGCAGTTCTCCTTTTGCACAGATGTTTAACTACATCAGTTATTGCTGTCAAATGTACGTAGAAGAATCATTAGCTATCACATACATTCGACTATTTTGTTACCTTATGCGACAAAATTATTTGACTCCTTGATGAATTGCGTAGATTAGCTCAAAATATTACTACCAACTTTGTCAAACATATATCCACATGAATAAAAATATTCAAATAACATTAGAGCATCTCCAATGCAAAACTCAAAAAATCTCCATTCATCATATGTGTCAAGTTCCAATTGAGATTCTCACTCCTACGTGGCGTAATAGAGATCTCCAATTTTTTGTTGTCTCCAATGCAAAACTCTAAACTTATCTTATTTACTTATGTGGCATAGTTATTTTCGTAAATAAATAATTAGTTATTTTAGAAAATATAGAAGACTTGATTTTTATTGGTTGAAAATCAAATATTGATGAGTTGGACAATTAGAGATATCTCAAGAGGACACTCTAGAAATAGAGTGTCCTCTTGAGATATCTATATTCTACTCTCGACACGTCATTTTAGAGATCCAAATAGAGTGTTGCATTGGAGATGATTTTTAAGAAAAAACTCTAAAAATCCTACATGGCACTCGGAGTTTCTAAGATTGAGTGTTGCATTGAAGATGCTTTTAGGTCAACTTTCTCAATAAAGTTGAAATTGAAAAACCTAACTTCGGGATGACTATACGTAAACGTGGGTCCTCAAGTATTTTCATGTATTTTCATGTGCTGCTTCTTCTTCATCTTTCTTCCAACTATAACAGGAAGACCTACGGTAAAGTCAAATTAAATATATAATTAACATCATGAGGTATTTACTAGAAAGGTCAAAATAATATTGAAAATGAGTAGAAAAGCACTAAACATTTGAAAATTATTATTCAGGTCAAAAAGTGTGCAAATACTAAAATACCCATTTTTGTCATTTTGTGTAACTAAATTCTTTTATTTTTCTTTAAACTTTAAATCGATATAATTTTTGTTTGAGATGTCGGATTTCTATAAAAATTATATATTTAGAAATGATTTTTCATTAGCTTTCTAACAAGATCCACTTTCAATACTTTTTTCCAAAAAAAAAACCCAGAAAAAAACGGCGTTTTTTTCCTTTACGTTTTCTGCAAACGTGTTTGCAACAATCTGCCATGCAAACGTGTTTGCAACAATCTGTCATGCAAACGTGTGTTTACATTTGCGATATTGCAAACATGTGTTTGCATTTGCGATATTGCAAACATGTGTTTGCATTTGCGATATTGCAAACTGCGTTTGCATGTGCGACAATGCAAAATAAGTTTGAAAACCTGAGCTGCTCTTAGATATCTGGTGCTGGTGTTAGAGATAAAGAGATGAAAACCCGAGCTGCAAACAATAATCTAGTCTGCAAACATGTGTTTGCATAATGTAAAACTGCAAAATGTGTTTGCAAAATATAGACTGCAAACATGATTTGCAAGCTTTACAGAATATAATCTTGAGTTATCTTACAAACTCGATTTGCAAATCGGGAAAAAAAAATTGAAGTTCCTTCTTCAAATCTAAAAAATTTCTTCTTCATCATCATATAAATTAGGGTTTCACATATGTTTTCGCATCATCATCAATATCTGATTCATTACCATTAACAAATTTATTTTATGGTTTCTCATCCGAAAAGAACTACAACGAATTTACCCTCATAAACTAAAACTAAAACTCTCATCATCAAACAAATACGACAACGAACTCTCTCTCTGTCTAAGATCTAAACAGAAGAAGAAGAACCTCAACATAATTCTTTGCTCGAATAAGACTAAGCAATTTTGTAGATTTTTCAGCTTGAGCTCGTCTTTAAGGCATTTTGTCAAACACCTTAGAGGAGTCAACAAAATTTTCCAAGTTTTGAAGAGTTTCTTCTTCCTTATACTTGTAATTTACTTTAGAAGAGTTACACCTCACCTGGATCTCTGAAACATCCATTACCTTCCAATCATAACAACATAACACTAATGTAAAGTTATAAGCAAAGATCTATGTGAAGAAAAACCAAATCTCATCCATTATTTCTAACATTATCATTTAAAGAAAACAAATCAGAGAACTTTAACAATATTTGTCATCGCAATTCCTATTCCATTGAAGATAATCGAGAACGTTTTGTACACCTTTAGACACCATATTCATACCCATAGCATCACCAGTACTGCATCTATATCTCATATAGAGATTCTTCCCAACAATGGCACATTGAACGTTTTGGAGCCGCGCAAATATGCTAGATCTGTATTATCAACCAAGAATTTAATCGAAAGTAAGATTAGTTATTCATAAGGTGTAATTTTTCGTTAAATACCCAAAGATTCCTAAGATATAAAAGGCATAATCAAAACGACAAAATTATCGCTTTGTTCTTCAACTTGATCGAACATGTGTTCTCAAAACAACAAAAATGAAGAATACAAAAACAGGCATTTCCACAATTAGGTCATGAACCAAAAAAAACTAATCAAATTTTCGCTTAATCGTTTGAAAATCTCATTAAGTTTTTAACCATAAAAATGTAAACTTGATAAAAACATATAGAAACCCATTAAGGGGTTTCACTAAAAACAACGAATAATCAATGAAACTATCAAATTCGGATAATATAGAACAGATAAGATGCTAATGTTGATGTGGCGTGAAAATGCCACATTTAGGTCACTTAACTTTGATGAGTTAGTTCGTTTCGAGTTTTATTTCTAATTATTTATGTGTTTTCATTGCTAGGTAGTTTATTTGGGGTTTGGCGTGTAATTCGGAATAAAGAGAGCGAATTATCACATTTTCATCTTATGCGGCAAAAGGGAAGAAAAGAGCACCAGGGATATTTTGGTCATTTTGGTCAATATCAGAAGTCAAACAACAAGTGAGGTCAATGACGAGTCCGACGGTGAAAACGGAAGTCGATTCGGAGTTCGGACGGAAAAGTTGTGAATGAAAGAAGCCGAGGTTCGGTCTTAAAACAAGGATTCTATGAAGGCACTCCCTTGCTTTAGAAAGAAGCCAACCCAAGAGCCCAAAGAGGAAGAGAACAATAGAGATTCTATGGGCACCCTTTTTGGTCCAAGTCAAGAGTCTTTAATGATGGACAAAGTCAAGGGTTTGAAGTAGTCTAAAGACTTAGTCAACTTGAATAAGTCTAGGGTTTTTTATTCAAGTTACACTATTCATCATCTTCAACCTTGGAAAAGAGGCAAGAAGGAAGAGAGAGAAAAGGGGGCTACAACTTAGGGTTTTAGGGTTCCTGAGTTTGGTTGGGTTGAGGGCTAGAAAGAGAGAAGGAAGGAGGAGGATCCGGCCAAAGCATAGGCCGGCCAGCACACTAGGCCGGCCTAGCTTTGGCCGGCCGAGCTGCTGCTCGGGCAGCAACACGAGCAGCAGCTCGGGAGCAACACGGGAGCATGCAGCTACACGGGAGCGGCCGAGCAGCAGCTATTGGAGCACGGGAAGAACGTGTGAACAGCTGCTCCGAACAGCAGCAACCCGAGCTGCTTTGGAGCAGCTCGGGAGTGTTCCTAGCACGGGCAGCAGGACGCCTCCGACCATGCACGAGATGCCTAAGCACGGCTCGGGTGGAAGCTTCCTAGCTCGTGATGGATGCCTTTGGCCCGGATCTAAGTCTTCATGGCCGGATTCCATGTTTTGGCCGGATTTCATCAACTCTTTGGCCCGGACTTTTCATAGTTTCCGGTCACTTTCTTGATCCGAAACTTTAGGGCTTTTACTCCCCATCATCTTGGTTTGCTTCCTACATGGTTTGATTTGGTTTTGGTTGAAGATTTCTAGAGAGAGAAAGCTAGGGTTTAGCTTTAATGGAGGTTGTGTTCTAAATGGAGAAGATGATGGTGGTCGCTATGGGGAATCTAGAATTTTGCTAAGGGGAGATCGGCTGCACCTTAAAGACTCATATTTTCCGACGATCTTAGCCTCGAACCACATCGAAAAAGGGGGATTCTTTCATCATTTCCTTTCCATTTCTTATTCAATTACCATGTTTAGCTTACTTTAGTGTGTCGATTATGAGATGAAATGTGATGAATTTTATGACTATGTTTGTGATGATTTAATGGTTTGATAATAAATTGATGTTCATTTATTTCGATTATCGTTTTGATCGTATTTTCATGTGTCTTGTCAAGCACTTCGCATAGTTAATAGACGAAACGAAGTATTCGATATCAATCGTAGTCTAAGTCATAATTTCATGTGTCTTGTCATACACTTCACATAGTTAGGCGACTAGGCAACACTTTCGATGACTCGGGATTTACCGATTTAGACGTTTGTTTGACTAAGTATGATATCCGGATATACATAGTACTTAGAGACATCTACTTTAGGAGTCGAACATTGATTGTACCTCGACACATTAAATCGGACCATACATAGTTGTAGATTTATCATTATTGATTCCCGGACTTCGACACCTCTCTCATTTATTTGTTGTCTCCCGACTCTTGTTCCTCCGACTCTTCTCTCGAATCTCTCTTGCCCATTTACTTTGATTGTTTAGTAGTTTTATTTGTGTCTTTATTTCTTCTTGAATCAATCATTCAAAACCCCATTTTACTTTTGTTCCCTTTTCCTTTTTAGTCTAAGTTAGCTTAGTAATATCTTAGACCGAGGGATAAGACCCTTCGATATCCAAGCTACCTTCCTATCCTTGGATCGACCCCGGCTTTGCCGGATTACTACTTGATACCTCCGCTTGGGTGTGCAACCTTTTCGGGTGCATCAAGTTTTTGGCGCCGCTGCCGGGGATAGGTTTAGTAGTTTAGATATCGTTTACGTGTTTTGTTCATTAGTTTAGTGTTATTTGCTTACTTGGACGTTTATTTTCTTTGTTTTTTTAGTTTCTTTTTAATTCTTGTTTTCTTTGAGGTATTCATCCAAGGAGCTTTAAAGGACGAAAGCAAACAAGTTTGGGGATAAAAAGGTAGAGACAAGAAAAGGGAAGAGGATCCAATTGTGGTAATAAACGCCACCTCTAGTATCGTTCCCTAACCTTTACCTATTTGAGCGGCTTAAGTGCATTTGCATCTTGTCTATTGTTGATAGTTGTAGTCGAATTGAACACTTGTGATTGCTTGCATTTTTTTAATTGTGCTTCAATGGATGTTAATGGGAATGATAGTTGGAATGATAGGTATGAGGTTCATCGACCGCTTAAAAGTCTTAGGGACTACCTTGAACCTAATATGGCAAGCATACCTTCATGCATCATATTTCCGAGTAATGTGTGTAATTTAGACATAGACCCTGAGATTATTCCATTACTTCCTATATTTCGAGGCTTAGAGAATGAAGATCCATATTTTCATTTGAGAGGGTTTGATGAGATTTGCTCGATACTCCTAATCAATGGAGAACTTGAGGGAATCGCTAAGCTCAAATTATTTCCGTTTTCATTAAAAGAAAAGTCGAAGATATGGTTTCATTCTTTAAGGCCTAAGACTATAAGAAGTTGGGATGAGATGACTAGGGTGTTTTTGAAAAAATTCTTTCCCGCTCATCGAACCACCACCTTAAGAAGAGAAATTATGAACTTTGAGCAAGACAAAGAGGAGACCTTCCTTGGGTGTTGGGAGAGATTTAAAGACCTCCTTCTCATATGTCCACATCATAACTATGAAATATGGAGGGTCATCGGGTTCTTTTACGATGGCTTGACCTCCAAAATGAAACACTTCGTGGAAGTGATGTGCAACGGAGAGTTTATGAGTAAAAGTCCTAATGAGGCTTGGGAGTATCTCGACCTCTTAGCGGAGAAAGTCCAAGATTGGGACACACCCGTTAAGAGTGGCGGAGATATAGCCGAAAGAAACCATTACTCAAAAGGAGGCATATGCTTTTTAAAGGAGAACGGGGAAGTAGAAGATAAATTTGCCTACATGGCTCGGAAAGAATTTATAGATATGCATGATGGTGATTTGGTGATTGATAGTGTCTGTAGCATTTGTGCAAGTCGAGAACACTTATCGGGTGAATGCCCTACTATTTCTCCTTGTCGAGATTTCTCACTAGGATGCACAAATGTCGTAGACACTAATATGAAGCACGTAGGTTCGAGGAGTGATGTCTTTACAAATGATTATGAGAATCTTCAAGAGCCCTTAGTCGGTTTCACTTATGTGTCTCATCATGAGAGGAATCTTGAAGATGTTTCGATATCATTTTATGAGGCAGAAACTCAGATTAGCCAAAACACCTTGCACGCCATTAAAGAGATGGAGGAAAAATTAAAAGACATCGAGAAAAGGGTTTCACAACCGCAAACTCCAACAGATCTCAAGGGTATAGGTGAGGGTAATACACCCAGTGCTAATGTTAAGTCCAACTCCATTCTCGAAAGTGATGAAATGATTAACTTAGAGACTCCCATGACGGTAGACATACCCAAGGATCGTACGATTTTTGAGAATGGTGGTGGGCATAACGAGGTTTTTCAGTCAAAATCTGAGTCTAAACCAGTTGATAGACCTAAACCCTCATTCTCTCAACAATTATTGCCTACCTGTGATATATATATATGCTTGCACCGGTAGTTCAAAGGGACAATACTATTAATGCTCAGGAGGACCATAACAACATGACTAGTTTGATTCCTGAGACCTTTGTAGATCATTTTGGTGAAATGCATGCCCCCTCTCTTATTTTATCAAACTTTGTTGCCTTGTCATCATCCAAGTTTGGGGATTACCTCTTAATTTTTGCCGTCTCACGTATAAACCCATACCATTACATTGTTGTGAGACGGTTCTTACCAGTTAAAACTTTCGTATGGGTAGACCCCCAAATATTTCGTCTTTTGTTATATGATTGGTTGGTCTATTGAGATGGGTTTGATGTTTGTGGGTATCATCTCTGAAAACCCTCCACGAGACCTAACTCGTGCTCTTGTGAAAGCAAGAGAATCAATGACTAATTGCATGGTTCGATCCAATCGAGTGATCCTGCGTGAGTGGTCATTTTTATGTTGTCATGCTTATGCTTCATTCTTATGTTTTATATTGATGTGTTAGGAGTGTTTCTCACTTTGTATACTTTTGGGACGTGGTTCATTCCAAGTTTGGGGATGTCGATGGGCTTATCATCAACTTGGAACTCGAATACACAAGTCTTGGTAGTATAAATTTCTATCTCCACCGGCTATGGTAATATCCTTCCACTCTTCTCTTTAACTTATTGTACCTCTTATCTTTTGGTGAGTATATGCTTAGAACATTGAGGACAATGTAGTTTTAAGTTTGGGGATGGGGATACGACTTTTTGGTCGCATGACATCATGACCTTAGATTTCAAAAGACAAGAGAGTTCAACAAATTGACCAAATTTGAAAATTTTTGGGTAGATTTGGTATGACTCTAGTGGTATTTTTAATTATGTTGATACATGTGGTTCTTTCTTGATAAATCTTATGCATGCTCTTAGTCTTTTCATGAATGTTAAGTCCTTTGGTGTTGGTGTCTTATCATGTGAGTAGCATCTTAAGGAAGAAGGAACACTTCTAAGTGACCTAAAATAGTCATTAGTGGAGACTTCAACCCATGTGAGATATCTGAGCCTTGTTATTGCTTTTGAGTGTACTCTTCCGCGCTAACTCCGAGTAGAATGAAGAGCTACTCAACTTCGCAACTTTCAAAAGAGCTTAGACGATCTCATGAGCTCAACTTCCTTATCCACTAGGAGTGACATCAGGATAGCGAATAAACCTTACTCTTGTAGATGAAACCCGATAATGGTGTCAACTTTAGGGAAACGGATACTCCACCATCCATTCATCATACTACTCTCGAGAATGAAGACATGAAAAGTAAAGAAGAAAGGATGTGAAAGCAAAATGTGAAAGTAAAGGTGATTTGTTGAGAATACTAGTTGTATTTTTGTTTTGGTGTTTGGGTATGTGTGTAAGAAAGTGAAAAGTGAAAAAAAGGAAAAAACGAAAAAAAAGAAAAAAGTGAAAAGAAGAGAAAAGAAAGAAAAAAAAAAGAAAAAAAAAAAGAAAAAAAAAGAAAAAAAGAAAGAAAGTGTCTATATGTGTTATTTTGTGTTTGTGTAAGTGTTGTGGAAAATAAAGTATTCAAGGCAAGAAGTTAAGTTTAAAGGTTGTTTGAGTGTTCTTTTATCGTTGAAGGCGTCGACATTCTCGGGATTTCATCATCTTCCATTCCATCACTTGTATCCGTTGACTTTTAAGAGACATTATTAGAGGGTAGAGTGGGTGAGAAGGGTGAGTGAGCTTCCCCATTCCGTTAGTGGTTATTTCCATTCTTAAGAGATCATTTCGTTTTAGAACTTGTTATCCTCATTTAATTTTGTATGTGTTGAATTTCCGTTATTCCGTGCTCACACATGAGAGTGAACCATTACAATTCGATTTGAGTGATTTCATGTTTAAGAGCGTATGACCGTGAGGCTAAAGTCGAGGCGAAATGTGCTATGATAGGAAACAAGGTTTTGTAACTTTAGCCTTGGATGATACTCATGATGATGAGACATTTGCACTTGAGTATGAAACTATTAGTGAGGAGACTCTTAGCATGCTTTTGTGTTTATTGGTTTGGTTCATATGTTTGACATACTTAAGTCTCTCACTTGTTGATCATCACCTTATTTGCATCGATAGTTGAACCCTTATGTCTCTTGGAAATTTAGAACTTTGTGAATGTATTCACTGGAAACCCTCACGAGACAAAACTCGTCCTTTAGGGGTAACCTAAGGGTTTAAAGGCTTGTTGCATATGCTAAATGCAACCGGGAGTCCTCCGAAAGTGAGCTAGTTTTACTTTATTGTCTTGTTTTGTTTGTTTGCTCGAGGACTAGCAAATTCTAAGTTTGGGGATGTTGATGTGGCGTGAAAATGCCACATTTAGGTCACTTAACTTTGATGAGTTAGTTCGTTTCGAGTTTTATTTCTAATTATTTATGTGTTTCATTGCTAGGTAGTTTATTTGGGGTTTGGCGTGTAATTCGGAATAAAGAGAGCGAATTATCACATTTTCATCTTATGCGGCAAAAGGGAAGAAAAGAGCACCAGGGGTATTTTGGTCATTTTGGTCAATATCAGAAGTCAAACAACAAGTGAGGTCAATGACGAGTCCGACGGTGAAAACGGAAGTCGATTCGGAGTTCGGACGGAAAAGTTGTGAATGAAAGAAGCCGAGGTTCGGTCTTAAAACAAGGATTCTATGAAGGCACTCCCTTGCTTTAGAAAGAAGCCAACCCAAGAGCCCAAAGAGGAAGAGAACAATAGAGATTCTATGGGCACCCTTTTTGGTCCAAGTCAAGAGTCTTTAATGATGGACAAAGTCAAGGGTTTGAAGTAGTCTAAAGACTTAGTCAACTTGAATAAGTCTAGGGTTTTTTATTCAAGTTACACTATTCATCATCTTCAACCTTGGAAAAGAGGCAAGAAGGAAGAGAGAGAAAAGGGGGCTACAACTTAGGGTTTTAGGGTTCTTGAGTTTGGTTGGGTCGAGGGCTAGAAAGAGAGAAGGAAGGAGGAGGATCCGGCCAAAGCATAGGCCGGCCTAGCTTTGGCCGGCCGAGCTGCTGCTCGGGCAGCAACACGAGCAGCAGCTCGAGAGCAACACGGGAGCATGCAGCTACACGGGAGCGGCCGAGCAGCAGCTATTGGAGCACGGGAAGAACGTGTGAACAGCTGCTCCGAACAGCAGCAACCCGAGTTGCTTTGGAGCAGCTCGGGAGTGTTCCTAGCACGGGCAGCAGCACGGGACGCCTCCGACCATGCACGAGATGCCTAAGCACGGCTCGGGTGGAAGCTTCCTAGCTCGGGATGGATGCCTTTGGCCCGGATCTAAGTCTTCATGGCCGGATTCCATGTTTTGGCCGGATTTCATCAACTCTTTGGCCGGACTTTTCATAGTTTCCGGTCACTTTCTTGATCCGAAACTTTAGGGCTTTTACTCCCCATCATCTTGGTTTGCTTCCTACATGGTTTGATTTGGTTTTGGTTGAAGATTTCTAGAGAGAGAAAGCTAGGGTTTAGCTTTAATGGAGGTTGTGTTCTAAATGGAGAAGATGATGGTGGTCGCTATGGGGAATCCAGAATTTTGCTAAGGGGAGATTGGCTGCACCTTAAAGACTCATATTTTCCGACGATCTTAGCCTCGAACCACATCGAAAAAGGGGGATTCTTTCATCATTTCCTTTCCATTTCTTATTCAATTACCATGTTTAGCTTACTTTAGTGTGTCGATTATGGGATGAAATGTGATGAATTTTATGACTATGTTTGTGATGATTTAATGGTTTGATAATAAATTGATGATCATTTATTTCGATTATCGTTTTGATCGTATTTTCATGTGGCTTGTCAAGCACTTCGCATAGTTAATAGACGAAACGAAGTATTCGATATCGATCGTAGTCTAAGTCATAATTTCATGTGTCTTGTCATGCACTTCACATAGTTAGGCGACTAGGCAACACTTTCGATGACTCGGGATTTACCGATTTAGACGTTTGTTTGACTAAGTATGATATCCGGATATACATAGTACTTAGAGACATCTACTTTAGGAGTCGAACATTGATTGTACCTCGACACATTAAATCGGACCATACATAGTTGTAGATTTATCATTATTGATTCCCGGACTTCGACACCTCTCTCATTTATTTGTTGTCTCCCGACTCTTGTTCCTCCGACTCTTCTCTCGAATCTCTCTTGCCCATTTACTTTGATTGTTTAGTAGTTTTATTTGTGTCTTTATTTCTTCTTGAATCAATCATTCAAAACCCCATTTTACTTTTGTTCCCTTTTCCTTTTTAGTCTAAGTTAGCTTAGTAATATCTTAGACCGAGGGATAAGACCCTTCGATATCCAAGCTACCTTCCTATCCTTGGATTGACCCCGGCTTTGCCGGATTACTACTTGATACCTCCGCTTGGGTGTGCAACCTTTTCGGGTGCATCACTAATGCTATTGCCGCTTCTGTTATTTATATATTCTGCACCTCATTTTTTATCTGTAAAATATTAACTTCCTCTTCCTTCTCTTTAACTTGGTGTTCAGCAAAGCAATTTCCGCATTCAGTAAAGAGATATCACTTGACGGTGGTTCAATGAATTTTTCTACATGTTTGATCTAGTTATCTTTTAGTTCGACCGATTCAGTCCATTCAATCTTCGACTCAATGGGCTTGGCTTCTACTGGAACTTCAAATACATCAGTTTCCTTTTAGTTTTCATTAAGAGACTCATCTAATTTGTCTCCTTAAAGTGAGCAGTTACCATTCCTTGCATTCACTCTATGCATCACTTCCATGGTAATCTATTGTTTGATGGCACCACTCTTAAAGATTTTCAATCTAACAAAGTCTGAACAAAGTGGAGTAAAATACAGTCCTCATCTTGAATATCATGGTAGAAAACTTCATGAATCATACAATTGAAAATGCAGAAAGGCTAGATTCGTGAACCATGAAGACGATGGCGAAGAAGATGATTGGAGAAGAAGATCTGGATGAAGACGATGATGCAAAGAAGATCATGAACTTATAAGGAAGAAGAGGGAGAAGAAGATCATGAACTCATAAAGAATAAGATGGAGAAGATCACAAACGCAGACGAACAAGATGGAGGACTCGACTCTACACAAAGGAGGAGAAGAAGAAAACCCTAAAACTTTTAGTTTGAGAAAGTGAATTTTAATAGATAAGGACATTTTCGGAATGTGAAAAACAGAAAATGACCTTAACAATAATTACTCATATTATTTTGCACTTTATACATCATTAATCATAATATTTTGACAACTTTTAATCAATAGAAAAAAATATAGGTTTTTTTAGTTATTATAATATTTTTCTCAACTCATTTAGTCATTTTCTCTAACATCATCCACACATATAAGGGCGTGGTGTATTTATGCTTCATACAACCTTTCATAAATTGACTTCATCTAGCTACCATAGTAATAAACAACCTTTTTATTTCTATCAATAAAGATAACCATATAAATTTGAATTAACAAAGATAAAGTAAATAATCACGTGGAAAAAATACTATAAAGTTAAATTTTGTGTTTGAAGATGACTTGTTTTAACATTAATTAGATACAAAAAAGATATATTAAAAATACTTGGGATTGAAAATAATAGGTCGGTGCCAATTATAAGAATTATTATTATGAAACAAAAAAGAGTTAATTCCTATATGGCCCCCTACTTTGTGACCAGCTTCCTTTATGGCCCCTTTTTTCGTAAATTCAAATATGACCCCCTATTTTTATGTAAATGGCGTAAATACCCTTCCTAATTTCTAAATAAAATATTAAAAACATATTTATTTCCACCTCACCTCTCTCTCTCTCTCTCCACCTCATCTCTCTCTCTCTCCACCTCACCTCTCTCTCCACCTCACCCCTCTCTCCACCTAACCTCCCTCTCTCCACCTCACTGTGTCTTCTCCGATTAAGTTCGCCGGCCGGAAAATTTTTCGGCCGGCGACCTTAAAAAAAAAAAACTCTCTTCTCTTTGTCTTCCCCGGCAAGGTCGCCGGCAGGAAAATTTTCCGGCCGGCGACCTTAAAAAAAAAAAAAAAACTCTTGTCTCTCTCTCTCTCAAAAGATTCCGGCGAAGGGGTTACCCTTCGCCGGAATCTATTGAACCAGACCTTCAGATCTGTTGAACCAGACCTAAAGGTCTGGTTCAACAGATTCCGGCGAAGGGTAACCCCTTCGCCGGAATCTTTGGAGAGAGAGAGATGAGAGTTTTTTTTTTTTTTTTTTAAGGTCGCTGACCGGAAAATTTTTCGCCCGGCGACCTTGCCGGGGAAGACAAAGAGGGAGAGGTTGAAAGAGAGAGACAGAGAAAGAAAGGTGGAGAGAGAGAGAGAAAGAAAGGTGGAGAGAGGGGAGGTGGAGAGACATGTGAGGTGGAGATAGAGGTGAGGTGGAAATGAGGTGGAATGTATTTAATTTTATTTTGAAAAATTATAAATAGGAAGGACAATTAGGACATTTACTTGCAAATAGGGGGCCATATTTGAATTTACGAAAAAAAAGGGGCCATAAAGGAAGCTGGTCACAAAGTAGGGGGCCACAACAAAAAATCAATTGAAAAGAATAACAGATCTTTCTAGGTCTACATGGAACATGATTCTCAGATGATGATCATCAAATATAGTCATAAAAGCGAACCTTAAGACAAAAAAGGAAAAAAATTAGAATTATAAAAAGGGTTATTTCCCCAATAGCCCTAAATTTTATGACTGGTTTCCTGTCTAGCCCCCTACTTTGTCAAAAATACCCAGATGACCCCCTTTTTCAGTTACTGTTATAACTCCGTTAACTAGTCATCACCTCTCTCTCCTCCATCTCATCACCTCTCTTTGCAACCTTCAAACATTAAAAAAAAAACTTCTCTCTCTAATTTTTTTTTTATTTTCTCTCTCCTCTCTCTCTAAATACTTCGGCGAAGGGAAACCCTTCGCCGGAGTATATAGAGAGAGAAAAAGAGAAAAATGTTTAAATTTTTTTTAGAGAGAGAGGAGAGAGATTTTTTTTTTAATTTTTAAAGGTCGTCGACCTTCGCCGATGAAGACGATGAGGTGGCAGGGAGAAGTGATGAGATGGAGGAGAGAGAGGTGATGACTAGTTAATGGAGTTGTAAACTGAAAAAGGGGGTCATCTGGGTATTTTTGACAAAGTAGGGGGCTAGACAGAAAACCAGTCATAAAATTGAGGGCTATTGGGGAAATAATTTGATGAAAGATTTAAAGTGTAAAACTAACCTTGAATAAATTTTGAGACGTACAAAATTAGATTGAATAAAACTAACCTTGAATAAGTTCAAGACGGAGAATATTAGATTGACCGTAAAAGTAGAAATATAGGCATGTTGAAATA
This sequence comes from Eschscholzia californica, assembly GCF_041429995.1. NCBI lineage: Eukaryota > Viridiplantae > Streptophyta > Magnoliopsida > Ranunculales > Papaveraceae > Eschscholzia > Eschscholzia californica. The sequence continues at coordinate 45,538,559 of NW_028238198.1, forward strand.
TAAAATGGAAGTATGAGGAATAACAAATTTACCTGCAAGAGAACAAAAATTCTTAAACTTTTATTTTCTTGATATGGTACTTGCAGTTAGGAAACAGAGACTTGATACTGAATCGCGTCTGAATGGTTGATATCCCATCCGAATGGATGAGTCTGAATGAGTGATACTGCTCCTTTAGCTTCCACTTTCGAAAACCTGGGGGAAAACCTTCAAAGAGTTCAGAAACCTCTGTGACGCTCAAGATAGTCAGATTGCCCTTTGTAGTTAAAGTATTGAGTATTGATCGATCCTTGGAAAACGTACCTTGGTGAGCGTGATGTGATGCTCTTTTATAGGCTGCTTGGACCGACTGTGGTGTGGATAAAGTAGGTTTCCTTTTGATTTGATTTCGTATCTTGGATATTTAAAAGTTCATTTGTACAAGGATCCTTCGTAAATATTTTGCCGAGTTGATAGATCTTCTAGGAGATGTTTCTTCCTTTGAGACTCTTGAAGTCAAAGTTAATCAAACACTTAAGTCTTAACAGACTAAGATCTTTAGTAAGATTTGGGATTACATCGGTAAACGTGCGGCACGCTGTTGCCTTCCCATGTTCATGGTGTAACGCATCAACCTTGCTTACGTGGACCCCCTATACTTCTTGTAAATCCCAAGGTAGACCTGGTTGTGTTTGAGGCAATGTAGGGTTGAAGCTCCTTAGATGATCTGACCGATCTTCCGATTATGGGCTTAGGTGGCAGACCTCTTCGGGCGCAGCCGTCCTGTTGTCTTGTGATGGGTTGACCCGTTGGGCTTCTGGTTTTTTCTTGACTTCTTGACGGCAGTCAGCGGTTGACAATTTTATGTATCATCAGTAACGGGTTAAGAATTGGACAAAAGTTAAAATAAGCTACTGAAAAATAAATTAATTAGATAGGTAACTAAATTAATTCTTCATTAATGCAAGTCACGTGAGTTTAACCATGGTCCATGGGTGAGGGAGATGCAAAGAATTGGACTCTGCTAAATGTTAGACTAAATGTAAAAGAGGGGAATATCAATAGATAAAATTATTTATGCAGCAACATTAAAAGGGTATTAAGCGCCAGATTTATTGTCATTGTTTCAATGAAGATAAGACAAATAAAATTAATGATGGGAAAATTAAAGAAGAGAGATTTTGACATACACCCCCAGTATTATATCAATATTTGGACTACACCCCCGTTTTTTTACTTTTGATTTACACCCCCACTTGGACGGAAACGGTCAACTCTAAGTTAACTTGAGCGTGTGCAATACACACGCGTGAACCAGGACAATATTGCCATTTCTAATCGGGTGGATCTCTGCGTCTCTTAAAATCTAACGGTTGAAACAAAAAACCTAATATTTAATATAGTTGCATCAAAACTTTTCACCAAATTTTTAGAATTGCCGAACCCTCTTCTCTTCTTCAGGAGTTTATATAGATTTCTAGGGTTTCAAACAAAATTTAAGAACTCATCCACCATCTTCTTCATCTACTTCTCGTGTAATTTCAACTTTGGGAAATCAACCGAACATGATGTATTTCCACGGTATCCTTTTCTGAATTCTTTTCAATTTGACATGAAATTGTACTTAATCACAGAACCTAAATCATCAGCTTTTTCTGAACTTACAAACAAACTAAATCCTAGATGATATGGAATTGATTTTGTTTAATTTCTCATCAACCTTCTCGATGCAAAGACGAGATGATCCATCCACCAAGATGAAAGAAGATGGAGTTGCAGTGTGTTCAGCTATGAGATAAAATCCTAACGAAATTAATAACACATCTTCAAATATTAGAATCATGGGTTTTAGCTTATCAAAAGGTATGTGCTGATGAAATTGGTACTTTTACATCTCTCTAGTGCAATTATAAAATTAACTTATGATAATCATGTCCAATCATCTTCTTCTTGGATGGTCTGGATAGTTTATGAAATTTGGTTTTGGGAAGGAAAATTTTGGTTGTTGTCGGGGCAGTTGAAAGTGGAAGGTGAGAAATTAGAAAATGGCCGCAGACTCGATGAATTTCACCATTAGAGTAATCACTAAGAGTTGGTCGTTTATATGTTTAAATCATTGAATTGGAAGAATAAGCTGCTAGTAGTTCATCTTACTACAATTTCTTCATTCTTAATCACTAAGTTGGTGCTCTTGAAGGAGAAGATTAAGCTGCTAGTGATGATGGTGGTAGTAATTGGTGAATGTGGTGGTCGATGAAGATATGGCGATAAGTGAAGGTGGAGTGGCGATGGTGGGTTTTTTTTTGTGCTTGTGATGGAGGTGATTGATGATGAAGGAGAAGATGATGAGGAAGATGTACTTGAGTTGGAAATTTTATTATAGAGAAGGGTAATCTCGTCCAGATTTGCATGTGTCATTCACACACTCCAAACATAACAGTGTTTTAATGGTGTCCGTCCACTTGGGGGTGTAAATCAAAAGTTTTGAAAAAACGGGGGTGTAGTCCAAATATTAATATAATACCGGGGGTCAATGTCAAAATCTCCCACAAAAGAAATTTATTTCTCAAATAAAGTAATTAAGCAAGAAACACTTGCACATTTTGCAAGAAAGAAAAGTCAAAACCACACCTTAGTCCACAACAATTGAATTTATTAACGAGTAATTATGCTTTGTGGAAGGAGATGAGATTTGGTGAGGAAGATGAAAAAAATTCAGCTCGGCTAGACATAAGACTAAATATATGATAGAGGAATATTAATAGATAAAATAATTTATGCAGGATATTAAGATGATATTAAACAGGTTTATTGTCATCTTTTAGTGAAGGGAAGATAAATAAAATAGAGGGATTTCCAAAAAAGAAAATGAAGGGAAAATATAAGGAATTTATTTTGTCCACCCATCTTGTCATAGCCAGCGTGTAATACTGTTCGATGTCTGCTTTGTATCGAACCTTACAGAAGTTTGGTTTGCTAGATCGATTCACTGGCTGGATGAGGAGATACGTGTCTACCCCTCGATACTCAGTTATGGTTAATGGAGGTTCTCATGGCTACTTTGACAGGAAGAAAGGTTTGAGACAGGGATGCCCTCTCTCCCTATCTCTTTATTATGGTTATGGAGGGTTTTTCCACTCTCATTCAGCAGGAACAAATACATGACAATTTAAAGCTACATCCATGGTGTAGAGACCCGATGTTCACCCACTTATGCTTCACGAACTACCTCATGGTTTTTATGCGAGGAGACAGATCAGGCTTTAGAGGTGACTGTGAACAAGCTGTTTAAGGAAACATGACTCTGGCGGTGAATGTTGCAACGAGGTCCTTTTTTGCAGGTATGTCCGAGGAACAGATTGAAGTTGTCCGACTGACACTTGGGTTTCAGATAGGTACACTTCCTATTCAGTACCCCAACCTTCCTCTATTAGCTTCGTGATTATCGTATACATACTGCCTCCCTCTACTAAACTAGATATATAACCGAGTTCAATCATAGAAGGTTTGTTACTTATCTTACGCAGGTCGACTTATACTTCTACAAATGGTTTTGGGCAGTATGATGGTCTTCTGGTCATCGGTACTTGTGTTACCTAAACGTGTGTTCAAAGAGATAAACCAGATCTTCAATAGATTCCTTTGGAAAGGCATGAAGAAGGAGTAATAGGCCTGCTATGAAATGGTCGGATGTATGTTTACTAAAAAATGAGGGGGTCTGGGCTTGAGAGACATAAAGACTATGGACTTAACTTTGAATCTAAGACACATCTGGGACCTTATTAGAGGGAAGACTACTCTCTGGGTCAGATGGTGGAGAAATATCCGATTAGGGGCAATAACCTCTGGGACCATGAAAGTTCCTAATAGTTTCTTATGGTGCTGGAGACGCATCCTACATTATGTGAGGGTAGGAAATCGCGGGTCAAGAAGTCAGCTGGACCGGATCGTTGACCGGATGTCGAACCTCCACCTGTTAATAATTTTGCGGGCACCGACGACGTCTTTGGGCTTAACTGGTGACAAAAGAGACAACAACACACGTGACCGTGAGGTCTTAGGGGACACCGGGATGGTGCCGGCCTATGGGGGCTCGGACGGTCAAGTCAGTAAGCTTGCAAGAGAAGTAAAGTGTAAGTGGATATTAGCCTTGGAATGTTACCGTTGATTGGATATGGTCGGAGCTTAGGCACGACTCGTAGAGTGGCCGGAGCTCGCTCTCTACGGATGACTGACTTGATTGGAGAGTGATTATGACAGCCTATGAGGTCTTTCCTTGAGTGAGGCAGCCCTGGAGTGGTTTGCAGGGGTATGTATCGTAAATAAGTGAGAAGCTTTAAGGGTCTGACCTCGTAATTAATCACGTGGGTGGTATGTTAAGGATCTGACCCCTAGGAGAGATAAGGTGAGCGAACCCTTATTGATTGTCACGTGGGAGATGTGGGGAGGTCCTGACCTCTTGAAAGTAGGCGAACCCTTAAAGTAGGGGAACCCTTGTTAGAAGTTGAAGGAGAGAGAAAGTAAGCAGGCCCTTGATAAGCCCTGTACTTGTACTTTCTTGGGAAAGTATATGTTTGTTTCCTCAAAGATCCTGCACCTGATAAGGTATGCCTGTATTTGATAATGTCTTGTATTTGACAAGGCCCTATACCTTGATAAATGGTGTAGAGCCTCGATCTTCTGTGCACGGTATCTTACGAGGTCCTGTATATGGATACAAGACCGTAATAGTGCTTAGGTGAGAGAACGAAGGCGGGACTATATGATGAAGCAGGACTCTATCAAACTGCCAGACTCTATGAGAGAGAAATTGAGTTGATGATCCTCTGTATGAGAGAGAAAGTATTGGGTGTGCTCGGTCATCACCAGATCATCTGTATCATTCTTGGTTCCGTCATTTTATAGTGTCTTGGGTCGACCGTTGCCTGATGGTAGTTGTCATCTTTAATGGTTGTAACGCATATATCCGAGACATTGTCATCTTGAATGAGTGTAACGTCTCCCCAACGGATATATGATAGGAGGTCTGTTGAGGATTTGAGGGCGGACCTCTCTACCCAGGGCTGGATGTGCTTCCGTACTTGGGTCTGCTGAGAAGGTGAGGGCATACCTCTTCTTCCAGGGCTGGAAGTGCTTTTTTTACTTTGGCGTTGCTTCGGGGTGCCCCAAGATAAATGGGCCGCGCCCATTAGCCATTAGTTCATGGGCTTGGACATCGAGTAAGACCATTAATTGTGAATTTTTTGGGGCACTCTTGGTGACGTATTTTGGCCCATACACATTACAAGTCAATAACACAAGGTATGGTTCAATACCTCATCCAGGACGGTAGTCAGACATTCTTTTATCGTGATGTGTGGCATCTAGCATGATCATCAACTGACCACTTCTCTACTTATCACCACTATTGGGCCAACTTAAGGGAGGATGATCTAGTATCGGATTTCTTAGTACATGGCAGGTGGGTTTTCACTGACCATATTCGTCAGGTTCTTAGTGATGTGTTTGTGGCCTTGCCTCGAGTGGAGGTTGGAGGCTTGGAAGTGGACAGAGTGGTATGGAAAATTATCACGCCAGGAGATCATGGTGAAAGACACATACCATCATATTCGCAAGAGAGGAGCACTTTCTTATTGGTCCAAGTTAGTATGGAGCCATAAAGCTATTCCCGAAACATTCGTTTGTCTCTTGGATTGCAATAAAACTTGGACTAAAAATGAAGGCTACGTTGCAAACATGGGGGTTGGGGATAGATGATTTATGCCCTATTTGTCTCTCCACTTAGGAGATTGACGACCATTTGTTCTTCCAATGTGAGTGCTCGTTAACTATATGAATCGATCTGGTACATACAATGGGGGGTAAGCCGTAATCATATGGGTATTTGGGAGGATGATGAGACATGAAAATGTCCCATTTGAATCTCTTAACTTGTGCTGGTTAATTCGATTCGAGCATTTACTCTGATGAATTATCTGTTACTTTTATTCAGGTGTCTTCCAAGGAATTGAGCACAGAAACGGATAAAAACTGGAGAAATACACTTGAGGGGCATTTTGGTCATTTGTGTATTCTGATAATTTTGAGCAATGTTGATGCTTGGATGAAAAGAGAAGTTCATGACGAACCCAAAGGCGAAAATCGAAGCCGGAGGAGAAAGCCCAAGTCAAAGATAGGGTCAATGAGGGTTGACCAAATCGGCCAGAGACACATGCTCAAATCGAACAGCGTAAAGGAAATTTCGGTACCCTTTCGGTCACAGTTCGGGACTACTATTATTGTTTGGGCGTCCAACTAGATTTAACGGCCAAAATGATCTCGGCACAAAGTTGTTCATAATCCCTTTAGGTCAAAAAATGGCTTATCAATCTAGCTCAAAAGATTAAGATCTTATTGATAAAAGATAAAAGCAACAAACCTGCGCAGAACTACGACAGAACCTAACTCTGAAAATAGGCTTGGAGCCAAAAGATCAAGATATGGAATCCATATCTCATCAAGTTCGGAACTTGAAATTTTGGTCAATGGAGTAAAACCCATTGAACGCAAAATTAGTGTTCCAAAGGTGAAAACCGAGAAGGATGGAAATATTGGTGCTTCCCAAACCTAAACGAGAAGATCAAGACCGCGGATTCATAGCATGAGACTATGAACGAGATCTTTATAATCGTCGCTTAAGTTCGTAAAGATCACACTAACGCATAAAGGTAAAAACTGACTTCCTTTGGAAGTTCCTTTGGAAGAAGATGTGTACTCGACATAATCAAAGTTATTGATTTAAAGGTTAGTATGCAAGCTTCAGAAATTGAGAACAACATTGGATGTTGTAAATAGTTAAAACTGACTCAATAAAGGACCAAACAAAGGTAAAATGCTTTTGGGCATCAAGGATCTATGAGAATAGATCGAAAGGATGATAGGACTAAGTCAAGGGACTTACTGAGATAAGCCTCTTGAAAGGTCCAATGTGAAAAACTCTAGAAGAGAGATTCGACCCAAGTCTCATGACATAGAGCTAAGCAAGACTCTGAATCCGGTAGGCTCTAATGAGCAAGCACGCGTGAGAAAGGTGCTCATGCTTAACCATAAGATCGATCATTTGGGACATGATTAGCATTTGCCTAAAAACATCTCATATACTAGAAGTATGATGAGACGTCACCATTTGAATTCAGATGAGGAAATCTGAACCACAACTAAAGATCATCCTAAAGAGCTTGGGAAGTACTTAGGATGAATTCTTGGTACAAAGTCTAAAAAGGAATGTGGAAAATGTCATACTTTGGCAACTTCCAGACATGGATGGAAAGTAGGCTGCAAAGTGTTCCAAGCCGCACACTGTTGTGAAACTCTACAAATGAAAGAATGTAATTAAGGCTCTAAAAGCATTAATTCTAGTAAAGGGATACTAGAAATTATCGAATGAATTGAAGGAGGGAACCTTTGATTAAAGAGGTAATTAGCAAAGGTTTACTTGGATGAGATCCATTTTTAACTAAACAGTCATGTAAGACAAAGTATAAACGGGATCATACAAGGTTTAAGGCATAAGGTGCATTCTGAGAATGACCCTGACTAGTAAATTGAGTAACTAAAGCGGTTTATGGAGGGGACTCAAATTTACAAACTTTTGTTATACGAAATAAACAGTTGTTTATTTCGTCGTCTACATTTGGTTTGGTATTTAAACGACAGTCCATCAACAATGAAATATTCCAAATAGGTTTGTCAGATACGTGATCTGATAAATGAAATCCTATTAAGTTAACTTGGAATTATTTTGTTATCATCTCTCTAGTCCAGGTCGTTGCATGGACAACAATGACTTATGAAGACTAGCACGTGAAATCGACAAGATAGCGTTGCTTCATGGGCTATGGGAATAATGTATTCAAGTCGACTACGTGGGTGTATGATTGGGAATATATACTAGATAACCCACCATGAGATTACATAAAAGAGTGATGAACGTTAAAAGAGTGCTCCACTCATCTTATGTAAGGAATGTCTAACTTCAGCTCTGTTAAACGTCGCGCCGTAAAAGGAGATTATAAAGGCAGACACTGGGCTAGGCATGATAAACATGAAGCTAAGTGGGAGTACAAGAATGGATTGTGTCATCATATTAAGTTAGGAAAAGTGTCTCAAGGCCACTTGATGAGTAGCAACTGAAAATGCGTGGCTACGCTCAAATGGATTAAGTAGTTAATCGTTTGGTTGACAGCTTTGCTCGGGATCAAGAAAGTCTGAAAGATATGCCGTATCAGATGGGACACAAATTGATAAGGGAATCGAACATTGCACTTATTCTAGGTACAGGTGGGAGACTGAAGGAGATGTCCTTCGACCAAAGATGTAATGCAAACAATTTTTCGGATAGGACAATTGATGAAGAAGATCAGCAACTCCAGACGATTTAGGGATCATAGTGTTTAGCTAGAAACCAACTACGATCATTGGATTACGAGGTAATTCTCGGCTAACTTTGTTCGGATCCTACATCGGCTTACACCAAAGAGTGTGCACTTGATCGGGAGATGCGAATAGAGGGATGAGACATATATACACAGATTAGATCCGGAAATATGTCTAGAAGGCCTAAAGAAAGTCAAGACAAAGATAGTACGAAGGCCCGATAGAGGAGTATTTGGGTCGGGGACTTAAAAGGCATTTAAGGGCCATTAGTGGGCCGGCCAGATCTGCCCATTAGGGCTTAGTCTGGCCAGCCACAATTGTGTATGGAAAATAGAAACTAGTTTCTATTTTATGAAAATCCTAAACCTCCTTCTTTTCTGGTCTTTTAGGAAACCTAATTAGGTTAGACTCTAACTTTGGGATTCTATATAAGACCCTCATTAGAAGAGATCTAGGTGTGGAAATTTCTCAAAGAGATTTCTTACTCTACAACATCAAGTAGAGAAAGAAAGAGAGAATAGTTTCCAACTATCTATCTAGTCTAAAGAAGAAGGTGTTCTTCGTCTAACCACCATTGGAGATCTAGCTAACTTAAAGGTGGGAGACCAAGTTGATTACTCGGGTGTCTAGACTAGAGAAGCTATAATTGGAGCTTTTGGTCTTCATATTCAGCCGGAATAGTTAATGGGATAAATAGTGATTAAGGTAACAATCTCTATGAACTTAGTTCTTATTTAGCTCATGCATTAGATCCTGGGGATACTAGTGTTAGACATTAGACATCTGAGAGAGGGCCCCTAGTTGTGGGAATAGAGAAAGTGCCTTTATTAGTGATTGGGAGCAGGTGACCATCACCAATCTGAACATTACCTAACCCATGATAAGGACGAATGGAAGAAAACATACTAGAAGTGTAGGTCATATGAGCGGAAGCGCCATTATTGGCATACCAAGCCGGGTCAGTCACGTCTGAAACAGTCAATGCAGTCAAAGCAGCAGCAATGTCTTGATCATGGTGAGTCTCTGGTAGCTTAGCATGATGGGTGGGAACAAGTCGTTGAACAATTCGCAGATCAAGTACAAGAGGCCGATTTTGTGTACGATTCTGATCTCGAGTCTGCTCCCGAGGCAGACGACCCACTAAGTCATAACAACGATCTGCGGTGTCACCAACCCTACCAGACTATTGCCAAGAAAGTGGTGGTTGGTTTCGAGAAATAATAGGCTCCCCACGGTCCAGACTTGAAGGAGACTGAGACTAAGGAGGTGGTCGACAATCACTATCATTGCAACGTGATGCTTGAGTGTAAAAAGTACCTTCAAGAATTTGAGGAGCAGGGTGAAAGGTTCAGCGAAGTGCTTCTAAAGAGGAATCATAGGAACTAGAGTCTGAAAAGATGGTGATTTCTTCTTCGACATAATAGATTCAGCTAGGGTAGCATAAGAAGGACCCAAAATAAAACACTTTTGACTCTTCGCTTAAAGGTTTCCCTATAGAAGCCACAAACTGAAGCAATTCCCGATACTTACGAATAGATTTACCAAGACTAGAATCACCCTTCTTGTTGTTTTGAATAGCTTCATGTAATTGAAGTGAGTAAGTAATACTAGGATTTTCATAAGTTTTAAGTAATTGAGCCCAAACCTCGGCTGCTGTTGTGAGGCCTATAATTTCTCCCATAGCTCAGTAGACAATGAACTATAAATAATCGAGTAGACAAGTTGATCTGTTTTCTTCCATGTTGTACGGTTAGGATTTAAGACCGTACCATCCAAGGTTTGAATGGTAGGAGATGGATGAGAAACAACCCGATCAATAAAAGCTAATAGTTCCTCACTTTCAGGTAGTGAGAGAAGTTATTGTTTCCATACGAGATAATTGTCAGGGGTTAACTTCAAACTGATCATTGAACTTAAGTGAGGATAGGACACCATAGTAGGTGAGAATGATGAAGCAGTAGATTGGACAGATTCGCTTGGAATAGTCATAATGATAAAACGCAATTAATGATAACAAGTAACTGATAGATAGAGTATTCGATTAGACCAAGAAAACTACAAACTTTCGACCAAGAATACCAATCGAGATACCAAAATAAAATACCAGTATATAAAAACCAGACAATGAATTAAAGACCAAAAAGAGACACGACGACAACGATATGCCCGATATTATCGATCGGAAAAAAAATATTGACACCAAGACTGCTTAGAGAGATAATAACAATGACTCTGTTACTATGATAGAAACCAATAGAGAACAATAAAATGGTAAAACTTTGGATGGTTCTACTACCAAACCCTTCACATATATTTATATTTATATTTGTGGTGTGTTTGGTTGTAGGATTCCTAAGTAAAATTCCTATCAAAAGTGGGATTTGGTAGGATTCAAGAATCCTTGGTCTATTTGGCTATCAAGAATCCTGAGACTCTTGAATCCTAAGGATTCCTAATCCCAAAATTTGTATTGTACTAAAATCTCACCCTACCCCCTAGTATTTGCTAAGATTTTGCATTAATAAATAAATATATTTCCTTCTACAAAATAATTATTCAAAATTCGTGTTTTTTTCCAAAAATTGTTTTCCCCGAAAATCAATTTTTCCTTCAATTTTTTTTTTGCCGGAAAGCGTTTTTCTTCCAAAACCCGATTTTTCCTCCGAAAACAAATTCTTCTGCAAATAACTATTTTTTTCCCAAAATCCGATATTTTTCCCGAAAACATATTTTTCCTTGAAACCATTTTTTTCTCCAAACCATTTTTTTACCGAATTTTTTTTTCTCAAAAATCTTTTTTTGGATAACTGAAATTTCTTTAAAACTTTTGTACTTTATGAAGACAGTTTTTTTCCGAATTACTTTTTCCAAGGCAAAAACAGTTATCGAAAAAAAATTCGATTTTCGGGGGGAAAAAAACGATTTTCGTGAAAAAAAAGGTTTCATGAAATCTCGCTTACGGAAAAAAATGATTTTCGAAAAGAAAAAGTTTTTTTTTGGGAAAAAGGGTTTTTGAAGAAAAAACAGCTTTTGGAGAAAACGGTTCTCGAAAAAAAAATTATGAAGAAAATGGAAGGTTCTCGAATGAAACAGTATTTGAAAAAACGAGTTTCGAGAACAAGGTTTCTTCAATCTTTTTATTAAAGAAGACGTTTAAAAATACTCAAATCATGGGGTTCTTACTAGTTGCCAAACAAACTAAAAAATATTACTTCAATGTTTTATTAAAGAAGACGTTTAAAAATACTCAAATCATGGGGTTCTTACTAGCTGCCAAACAAACTAAAAAATATTACTTGGATTCATGAATCCATGGAATCATGAATCTAAAGGACTCATGAACCTGTGGATTCATGATTTCGTCATCCAAACACACCATTAGCGTGTTTACCAAAGAGAGTACATTAATTTACATATTTGATAGGTGAAAATATATAAGGAATAAATATGAACAAGGGAAGAGAATATATGAGAAATCTTGAGACTTGAGGATCAAGTTAACCTGGATCCACCGATTCCGTGGGGTCATCAGGTTCACCGTTATTATATACTCATGATGAGTAAAACTTCAATACAAGAACACTAACAAGTAAGAAAAAGCACTTGATTTTTTGAATAACCGAAAAGTGTCATAATAATATGTGTAATTGATATTCAAGTTTGAAATAATTGGTTTTCTTTCTATGTCATTACACATCTTCTTTGTTCCAAAAATACCTCACGCTGATAAAAGTTTTATATGTGCCACCAATTGATTCACAACTACGACTCTATTCATTATCTTCCTTCCTTTTCCTTATCCATTAACTTCTTTCCATGTACAAAATCGATGATTTTTTTATGGTTAACAGATTTCCTTGAATTCTCTAAATTTGTTAAAATTATTAGATTCGTTTAATAAAAAAAGAAATAGTTTCATCACAATCGAACAACAATACCAGGAAAAACAACCAACGAACAATGAATGATCTTATTGATCAAAACAAAGTGACTTGTGTTGTTGTTGTTTGTTGGCGTTTAAATCAGATCTTGTTATAGAATTTGATATTATTTTGAAATCTGAATTTGATTCACTTATATGTCCAATAGAAAATGATGAACCATTTTGAAATCGAAATCACATATGGTTCTAAAATATGATTTTGTTTGCTCAAAATTTTTTTTTTTGTTCTTCATTAGTCGTGTGACTTGTATTTATGGTGTTGATCTTGTATGTCCGAAATTGAATTTCACAGTTAATACATGTTGAGCCTTACTATTGAGTTTGTAAATTCAAGGGTGGCCAATACGCGGACAACCGTTTTTCTTATATGGACAACTATTTTCGGGCCCGATGCGAGTCAACTATACTTGACTTAGTTGACTTTGATTTAATAAGGGGACAACTCCATAAAGTCTTAAATACTAATAATTAGTAACTTGTGGACTACTAACAAAAATAATAGTTAAAGATTGAAAACCTAAACTGTCTTCTTCTTCATCTTCATCCTTCTTCTTAGTCTTATTCTTCTTTCTTCACTTCTACTAAAAGTAAACTGCAGTTTCTACCATTTTTTTATCAAACCCTAGATGGATGAAGAAGACAAAATCTCTTCTTTGTCTTATTCTTCTTTCTTCACTTCTACTAAAAGTAAATTGTAGTTTCTACCATTTTTTTATCAAACCTTAGATGGATGAAGAAGACAAAATCCCCCAATCTGCACGCACCTGAAGAAGTTTTTCCGGACGTTTCTATAATAGGCATTAATGAAACTGATGAGGTAAAACAGAATTTAACTTGCGACGAAAATCTGGCAAAATCGGGCAATTTTCCAGATTTTCGTCGCAACTTGGCTTCTGTTATGCCATATTTTCGCAGAAAATCTGCGAAAATATGGCATAACAGAAGCCAAGTTGCGACGAAAATCTGGCAAGTTTTTTTATTATGCCAGATTTTCGTCGCAAGTAATGTTCTATTATGCCATATATTTGCACAACCCCAATTACCAGATTCATCTTCCTCTTCACCATCGTTTTCAGAGTCGAAACCAACAGATCCATCTTCGTCTTCCATATCTTCTCTGTTTTTCTTTCCCATCAGTACCATCTTCTTCTTCATGGTTGGTTTTAGAGTTTTAGGGTTCTAACCTTTATCTTTGGGAAGATTCTACAACAACTCCCTTGCCTTTGTTTGATGCCATAACCACCAATATTGCTTCTCCAAGGAATTTCTCTCTCTAGAAATTTGGGTGATGATGAAGAACAAGTAATAGAAGAGATGAAGACTAACTAACCTAGGGTTTATGGAGAAAGAGGGAGATCATCAAATAATACATCTGATTCTAAGAGGACTTGGGTGAAAATAATAGAGAGTTGTCCCCTTAGAAACTGATGTCCATATAAAAATTTATTTTTTTTGCGTTGTCCACATAAGATAGTTGTCCATATAAGAAAAACGGTTGTCCGCGTATTGGCCACCAATTCAAGAACTAAATTTGCAATGTTTGCAAACCTAGCTTGCAATAAAAAAATGAAAATAAATAAATAAAAACAATGTTTTTCAAGAATGTTTTTTGAAGACAAGGTAATGAAACTAGATCTTGTTAAAAGGTAATAAAAAATCCTTTAGACTCAGATATCTAATGAAATCAACATATGTATATACATATTTAAGTTTTAAATAAAACAAAACAATAATTAGTTAAATAAAAAAAATTGTTAATTCTTATTAAAATTTCGGCTTGAATAGTACTTCTTAAAGGCCGCGGCTTTGGGGAATAAATAATAATCTCCGGGGAATAAATTCTTTAGGGAATTCATATTTTTTTATACATTTTCGGGGGAATATTATTTTTTACCCCAAAAATTAATTTGATCAAACATTGACCCTTAACCTTCATCTTCTTTATCACCTTCACTACTGCAACTTCCCAACACCACCATTCGGACCACACAGCTTCCAGACAACCACCATTTTCATATGTTTTTTTCTCCTCTTCCTCCTCTCTCTTTCTTTTACCTCTTTTTTTCTCTAAAATTTAATCTTCTTGAAACCAGATTTTATCTTATAGATTGGTTTGTACATAGTTTGTCCTTGATTTCTAGGTATGAAATTAGTGTAGTTCTCAATACTCAAGACCAAAATGATTTGAAAACCTTGAAGAAGTGCCCTAATTCTTTTTTAAATTTGATTTGGTGAAAGAAACTTAGGGACCAAAAGGATAAAGCTTTTCCTGCAAGCTGTAGCCTAACGAGATTTGATGCATGATTTGGATCCATGTCCCAAATCTTCCAATCACGTAATACCATTGTCTCTTTCTCCCTCTAAAAATTTCCTAGTGTTCTAATATAGTAGTTAATGTCTCCCAGGCAAGATCCATTACTATATTGTCTCTCTCCTTTCAGTTTCACTTTTTTCTTTGTTCTTTCTCTAACAATGATATTTAATGGTAATGTGATGTGGGTATTAAAAATTTAGGTAATCTGAGAAAAGGGTTTTTCAAATTCGAAATAGGGGGAAAGAAGATGAAGAAAGGAAGAGAGAAGAAAAGGAAGAAGAATAACGGAGAGAGAGAGAGGAGGAGAAAGATGAAGATTAAGGTGTAGATGAAGAATAAGGGGCAAAAGACAACTTAATAAATTTGTGGGCCAAAAATTAAATATACCCCCTAAGTCAACCTTGATAGACTGAAGTATTTATTCCCCGAAGATTTTTTTTATTCCCCAAAGTCGCGGCCTTCTTAAATTTGTTTCCACTAATTTTTTGAGTTTTTGTCTAAAATAATCATTGCACCCTAAACTTAACTTTGTTTTCATTCAAGAAGATAGGAGGAGATGTTAAAATCACTATTAAATAAAAGGAATGCGCCCCCGATAACTTTATTGGCGCTTCCACACCCCTTTGATTTGGTAAATTTAGTTTGATAGGATTTGGATTGAGGCTTCCCATAATCAATAGACACTGAGTGAATTTTATCCCAAATTTGGTTCAAGGTCACTGGATTGAACTCCAATATTCTCAATTGAAATAGATGGATTCAGAGTCGATTTTGGCAAAAACTTCGGGTCAAGGTCAATTGAATAACTCAAATGCTCTGGAGTTTAAATCGGTCGACGTGAGCTAAAACACATAACAAAAATCGGCGCGTATCCACCAATTTGAGTGTGTTCTATAATCGTGGTATGGTTCAAGCACACAACCGATTCCAACCCAGCGAATTTGATATCGGTGGACTAGAGCCGATTTTGTAAACAAATCGACTTGCGTCCACTGTTTTCAGACGACGAAAAAAGAAGAGTGCATGTTTTGAGAGGAGGTGCTTTTATCCAGTGTCTAGAATATAAGTGGCGCTAATAACAGGGATGCGCCAACAAGACTGTCGGAAGGGCACATACAAAATTCTTCTCAAGTCTATATATGTCATAAAGACACTAAGATTAAAGAAGTAATTAATAATAGCTTACGTATGTTTTCAGTTTGTTAAGTAATAAACATATTAAGACGAACATTTATTCTTTTAATTAGTTTATTTATTATCTATTACTACTTTTAACGTTCTAAGGTATTTTCATTGTACGAAAGTTGTCTATTCGTAAGTATATAAAGAAGAATGACATTTCTTTTTATTAACTTATTTCTGTGTACTCTTACTAGTTAGAAAGTAAATATGAATTATAAGACCATCATGATCTTGGTTATAATTGTTATAACAATGGATTCGGTTTGTGGGTTTGGGCCACGCAAAAGATACGCTCCACCAGCATATCCTGGAGAATCAATATATCATTGGTGTTTTAGAATTTTCCACAGAGAATGTATGAAACTCTTTAATTCATACGATGCGGAATGCACTTTTGTTTGTAAGAGACATTGTCAAAAATATCGTGGTTAGTGTTACCGGATTTACAATGTCTATCTGTAATCGGATTCTCATCCTTATTTTTAGAAAACAATAAATGCATTACTTTATAAATTAGTTGTTGCAATAAATCTCCATCAAAAAGATTTATTTAGACTTATTTGGCCGATTCCGACGAGTGGTTAAGATCCACAGTCTGGGGTTAAAACTATTATAATCTAGTCTTGATGGACCTTCGGGATTATCCCGTATATTTGGATAAATGCAAGTTCCCTTATTCAATGATACTCTGTTTGTAGGATATATCGAGTTTACGATCATAGTTATCTTGTGGGATAAGTTTCCTCCCCGCAGATCTCTTGTATCCGAAGTTTATTACATACTTAAGATCTTCGCTGACTAGGATTAGATTAGATACGGACTTAAGTCAGTTAAGCATTACGCACACTTCCCCCTCCGTAGGACGGGGAGGAAACCTAGTACATACAAGAAACACAAGTGAACGGCAAGTAAAAATTAAAATAAGCACCCCTTTGGAGATACATAGTAAATGGTCTTTACAATCTCGTAACATACAATATAATAATCTATTTTTTTTGTACCATCAGTATTTTTACTTTTTATGAATCAAGAAAAGTATCTTACTTAATAAAATCATAATTTTTTTTATTTGAGATGCACAATTTTTTATACATAAAGTTAGAAAAAGCACTTGATTTTCTGAATAACCGAAAAGTGTCATAATAATATGTGTAATTGTTATTCATGTTTGAAATATTTATTTTTCTTTCTATGTCATTACACATGTTCTTTGTTCCAAAAATATATCAGGCCGATAAAAGTTTGGGAAATGCTAAGTGTACAAAGAATCTTTGACAAAATTCTTGACCAAATTCTAAATAAACCGTCCGGATCTAAGTCAAACTTTGAAAAACTTTTGTCTTTCATGAAAATGAGTCATTATGTCGAGAATTTTGTCAAAGATTTTGTACATGTAGCACTCCCATAAAAGTTTTATATGTGCCACCCATTGATTCACATCTACGACTATATTCATTCTCTTCCTTCCTTTTCCTCCTCCATTTTCTTCCTTTCATGTATGAAATCGATGATTTTTCCATGGTTAATGTCCCTGAAATCTCTAAATTTGTTGAAATGATTAGATTCGTTCAATATAAAAATAAAATATATTATTACAATCGAACAACAATACCAGAAAAAACAACCAACGGACAATGATCTTATTGATCAAAACAAAATGACTTGTGTTCATGTTATTTGCTGGCCTTTAAATCAGATCTTGTTTTAGAATTTCATATTATATTGAAATCTGATTTTGATTCACTTTTATGTCAAATAACAAATGATGAACCATTTTGGAATCGAAATCACATATGGTTCTAAAATATGATTTTGTTTGCTCAAATATTTGTGTTTTTCTTCATTAGTCGTGTGACTCTTATTTCATGGTGTTATCTTGTATGTCCGAAATTGAATTTCAAAGTGTTCATACATATTGAGTCTTAACTATTGAGTTTGTGAATTTAAGAACTAAATTTGCAATGTTTGCAAACCTAGCTTGCATGCAATAAAAAAATGAGAAAATAAGAACACTGTTTTTCAGGAATATTTTTTTAACAAAAGGTAATGAAAGTAGATCTTAATAGAATGATAATGAAACATCCTTTCTACTTAGATATCTAATGAAATCGACATATATATATATATATATATATATATATATATATATATGTATGTATTTAAATTTTATATAAAACAATGGAATAATTAGATAAGCAAAAAAAAAAAATTCCTTATTCTTATTAAAACTTTGACTTATAAATTAATCATTGCTCCCTAAACTTAACCTTGTTTTGATTCGAGAAGATTGGAGAGATATTAAAATCACTATTAAATAAAGGGAAGTTTTAAACGTGCCTCCGGATGACGCTTCCACACCCCTTTGATTTGGTAAATCTGGTTTCATTGGATTTGTATCCATGATCAATAGACACTGAGTGAATTTTATCCCAAATTTGTATAAGGTCACCTGATTGAACTCCAATGTTCTCAATGAAATAGGTGAACTCAGAGTCGATTTTGGTAAAAACTTTCGGTCAAGGTAAATTGAATGACTCAAATGCTCTGGAGTATAAATTGGTCGAGTGAGCTAAAAAACATAACAAAGATCGGCGCGTATCCACCAATTTGAGTTGTGTTATGTAATCACGGTATGGCTGAAGCACAAAACCAATTCCAACCCAGCAAATTTGATATCGGTGGACTAGAGTCGATTTTGTAATCAAATCGACTTGGGTCCACTGATTTAAAGTCGTCAAAAAAAAGGAGTCCATGTTTTGAGAGGAGGTGCTTTTATCCAGTGTCTTGAATATAAGAGGCGCTAATAACAGGGATGCGCCAATAATACTGTCGGAAGTACACATGTAAAATTTTTCTCAAGTCTATATATGTCATAAAGACACTAAGATTAAAGAAGTAATTAATAATAGCTTACGTATGTTTTCAGTTTGTTAAGTAATAAACATATTAAGACGAACATTTATTCTTTTAATTAGTTTATTTATTATCTATTACTACTTTTAACGTTCTAAGGTATTTTCATTGTACGAAAGTTGTCTATTCGTAAGTATATAAAGAAGAATGACATTTCTTTTTATTAACTTATTTCTGTGTACTCTTACTAGTTAGAAAGTAAATATGAATTATAAGACCATCATGATCTTGGTTATAATTGTTATAACAATGGATTCGGTTTGTGGGTTTGGGCCACGCAAAAGATACGCTCCACCAGCATATCCTGGAGAATCAATATATCATTGGTGTTTTAGAATTTTCCACAGAGAATGTATGAAACTCTTTAATTCATACGATGCGGAATGCACTTTTGTTTGTAAGAGACATTGTCAAAAATATCGTGGTTAGTGTTACCGGATTTACAATGTCTATCTGTAATCGGATTCTCATCCTTATTTTTAGAAAACAATAAATGCATTACTTTATAAATTAGTTGTTGCAATAAATCTCCATCAAAAAGATTTATTTAGACTTATTTGGCCGATTCCGACGAGTGGTTAAGATCCACAGTCTGGGGTTAAAACTACTATAATCTAGTCTTGATGGACCTTCGGGATTAGCCCGTATATTTGGATAAATGCAAGTTCCCTTATTCAATGATACTCTGTTTGTAGGATATATCGAGTTTACGATCATAGTTATCTTGTGGGATAAGTTTCCTCCCCGCAGATCTCTTGTATCCGAAGTTTATTACATACTTAAGATCTTCGCTGACTAGGATTAGATTAGATGCGGACTTAAGTCAGTTAAGCATTACGCACACTTCTTAGGTATTTTCATTATAGGAAAGTTGTCTATTTGTACGTATATAAAGAAGAATGACATTTCTTTTTATTAACTTATTTCTGTGTACTCTTACTAGTTAGAAAGTAAACATGAATTATAAGAGTATCATGATCATGATTATAATAGTTATAACAATGGATTCGGTTTGTGGGTTTGGGCCACACAAAGTATACGCTCCACCAGCATATCCTGGAGAATCAATATATCATTGGTGTTTTAGAATTTTCCATAAAGAATGTATGAAACTCTTTAATTCGTATGACGCGGAATGCACTTTTGTATGTAAGAGACATTGTCAAAAATATCGTGGTTAATGTTACAGGATTTTTATAGTATATCTGTAATCGGATTCACATCCTTATTTTTAGAAAATAATAACTGAATTACTTTACAAATTAGTTGTTGCAGTAAATCTTCATCAAAATGATTTATTTAGACTTGTTTGGCCGTTCGCGACGAATGGTTGAGATCCACAATCTTGGGTTGAAATTACTATTTCCTAGTCTAGATGTATCAGGATTCTTCTCCGAGATTATCCCGTACATTTGGATAAATGCAAGTTCCTCTATTCAAGGATACTCGGTATGTAGGATATAATACTTTGCGACCATAGTTGTCTTGTGGGAAAAGTTTCCTCCTCGCGGGTCTCTTATATCCGAAGTTTATTACATACTTAAGATATTTGCCAACTAGGATCTTAGATTAGATGTAGACATAAGTCAGTCAAGCATTAGGCACAATTCTACCCCTAGGAATTGAGATATCAGCCCCAACTATGAACATATTCCACATTCGATGTATCAAGCCCATGAATGCAGTATAATCATATTATTAAAAAAAAAATAGAATTTTGTAATTTAAAAACATTCACATGATATTCCAATTAACAACTTTTTTAAAATATTTATTTCTATTTAATTTCACACCATGGACAAAATAGACCTCACCCCATCTTTAATTGGATAAGAATCTATTATATTAAAACAGCTCGGTCGGTTATCCAGGAGATAAGTCTGGCCGTCGATTTTATTTTTGAGATTTAGTTGGAAACACATCCGACGGATAATATAAAATCTTTTTATGTAAATACGCTAAAAAAAAGAAGAGTATCTATGTAAATCAGTTAAAAATGGTTAGAATAACTACCCACATATTTCTCTCCCTATTTTTTTCTCCCACGGATTACATCTTAGAAACTACCAACTTTACAGTAGAAAATCTCTCCTCTTTAAACACAGTTTTCCCTCTCTCCTCTTTAAACACACGGTTATCTCTCCTCTTTAAACACACATATATCTCTCCTCTATTGATTTTGGAATATGATTTACAAATTAAGGGAAGTTAATCTAATTTATGTTGTAATTTAAATTTATTTTTCTCTTCCTCAAAGGCGTTAGCCAAGAGGGATCTTCCCCCTCCGTAGGACGGGGAGGAAACCTAGTACATACAAGAAACACAAGTGAACGGCAAGTAAAAATTAAAATAAGCACCCCTTTGGAGGTACATAGTAAATGGTCTTTACAATCTCGTAACATACAATATAATAATCTATTTTTTTTGTACCATCGGTATTTTTACTTTTTATGAATCAAGAAAAGTATCTTACTTAATAAAATCATAATTTTTTTTATTTGAGATGCACAATTTTTTATACATAAAGTTAGAAAAAGCACTTGATTTTCTAAATAACCGAAAAGTGTCATAATAATATGTGTAATTGTTATTCATGTTTGAAATATTTATTTTTCTTTCTATGTCATTACACATCTTCTTTGTTCCAAAAATATATCAGGCCGATAAAAGTTTGGGAAATGCTAAGTGTACAAAGAATCTTTGACAAGATTCTTGACCAAATTCTAAATAAACCGTCCGGATCTAAGTCAAACTTTGAAAAACTTTTGTCTTTCAATGAAAATGAGTCATTATGTCGAGAATTTTGTCAAAGATTTTGTACATGTAGCACTCCCGTAAAAGTTTTATATGTGCCACTCATTGATTCACATCTACGACTATATTCATTCTCTTCCTTCCTTTTCCTCCTCCATTTTCTTCCTTCCATGTATGAAATCGATGATTTTTCCATGGTTAATGTCCCTGAAATCTCTAAATTTGTTGAAATGATTAGATTCGTTCAATATAAAAATAAAATATATTATTACAATCGAACAACAATACCAGAAAAAACAACCAACGAACAATGATCTTATTGATCAAAACAAAATGACTTGTGTTCATGTTATTTGCTGGCCTTTAAATCAGATCTTGTTTTAGAATTTCATATTATATTGATATCTGATTTTGATTCACTTTTATGTCAAATAACAAATGATGAACCATTTTGGAATCGAAATCACATATGGTTCTAAAATATGATTTTGTTTGCTCAAATATTTGTGTTTTTCTTCATTAGTCGTGTGACTCTTATTTCATGGTGTTGATCTTGTATGTCCGAAATTGAATTTCAAAGTGTTCATACATATTGAGTCTTAACTATTGAGTTTGTGAATTTAAGAACTAAATTTGCAATGTTTGCAAAGCTAGCTTGCATGCAATAAAATATAAAAAAATAAAAACACTGTTTTCAGGAAAATTTGTTTAACAAAAGGTAATGAAAGTAGATCTTGATAAAATGATAATGAAAAATCCTTTCTACTCAGATGTCTAATGAAATCGACATATATATATATATATATATATATATATATATATAAATGTATATATTTAAATTTTAAATAAAAGAGTACAATAATTAGATAAGTAAAAAAAATCCTTATTTAAAACTTTGAGCTATAAAATAGTCATTGCTCCTTAAACTTAACCTTGTTTTGATTCTAGAAGATTGGAGAGATATTAAAATCACTATTAAATAAAGGGAAGTTTTAAATGTGCCTCCGGATGGCGCTTCCACACCCCTCTGATTTGGTAAATCTGGTTTGATTGGATTTGGATTGAGGTTATCCATGATCAATAGACACTGAGTGAATTTTATCCCAAATTTGTTCGAGGTCACCGAATTGAACTCCAATATTCTCAATGAAATAGGTGAACTCAGAGTCGATTTTGGTAAAAACTTTCGGTCAAGGTCAATTGAATAACTTAAATGCTCTGGAGTTTAAATTGGTCAACGTGAGCTAAAAAAGGAGTCCATGTTTTGAGAGGAGGTGCTTTTATCCAGTGTCTAGAATATAAGTGGCACTAATAACAGGGATGGCCAATAAGACTGTCGGAAGTGCACATATAAAATTTTTCTTAAGTATATTTATGTCATAAAGACACTAAGATTAATGAAGTAATTAATAATAACTTACGTATGTTTTCAGTTTGTTAAGTACTAAACATATTAAGACTAACATTTATTCTTTTAATTAGTTTATTTATTATCTATTACTACTTTTAACGTTCTAAGGTATTTTCATTGTACGAAAGTTGTCTATTCGTAAGTATATAAAGGAGAATGACATTTCTTTTTATTAACTTATTTCTGTGTACTCTTACTAGTTAGAAAGTAAATATGAATTATAAGACCATCATGATCTTGATTATAATTGTTATAACAATGGATTCGGTTTGTGGGTTCGGGCCACGCAAAAGATACGCTCCACCAGCATATCCTGGAGAATCAATATATCATTGGTGTTTTAGAATTTTCCACAGAGAATGTATGAAACTCTTTAATTCATACGATGCGGAATGCACTTTTGTTTGTAAGAGACATTGTCAAAAATATCGTGGTTAGTGTTACCGGATTTACAATGTCTATCTGTAATCGGATTCTCATCCTTATTTTTAGAAAACAATAAATGAATTACTTTATAAATTAGTTGTTGCAATAAATCTCCATCAAAAAGATTTATTTAGACTTATTTGGCCGATTCCGACGAGTGGTTAAGATCCACAGTCTGGGGTTAAAACTACTATAATCTAGTCTTGATGGACCTTCGGGATTATCCCGTATATTTGGATAAATGCAAGTTCCCATATTCAATGATACTCTGTTTGTAGGATATATCGAGTTTACGATCATAGTTATCTTGTGGGATAAGTTTCCTCCCCGCAGATCTCTTGTATCCGAAGTTTATTACATACTTAAGATCTTCGCTGACTAGGATTAGATTAGATGCGGACTTAAGTCAGTTAAGCATTACGCACACTTCTAGCCGCCTGGAATTGAGATATAGGCCCCAACTGTGAACATATTCCATCTAATCTTGGGTTGAAACCGGCGATTGGTTGAGATCCACAGTCTAGGGTTGAAACTACTATTTCCTCGTCTTGATGTATTAGGTTCCTTCTTCGGGATTTTTCTGTATATATGGATAAATGCAAGTTCCCTTATTCAAGGATACTCGGAAAGTAGGACATATCGAGTTACCATCATAGTTATCTTGTGCGAAAAGTTTCCTCCCCGCGGGTCTCTTGTATTCGAAGTTTATTACATACTTAAGATCTTTGCTGACTAGGATCTTAGATTAGATGCGGACTTAAGTCTGGTAATCATTAGGTACACTTCTCCCCCAAAGGAATTGAGATATAAGCTCCAACTATGGACATATTCCATCATTCGACGTATCAAACCCATGAATGCAGTATAATCATATTATTAAAAAAACTTTAACATTTTATAATTTAAAAACATTCACATGATATTCCAATTAACTTCTGGTTTAAAATATTTTTTTCCATTTAATTTCACACCATGGACAAAATAGACATCAAACCAATATTAATTGGATAAGAATACGTACTACAAGAAACACATGTGAAACGACGAGTAAAAATTAAAATAAGCACCCTATTTAATTAGTAAAAGGTCTTTACAATCTCGTAACATACAATATGATATGTAATTTTTTTTTGTACCATCGATATTTTTACTTTTTATGACTCAAGATAAGTATCTTAGTTAATAAACTCATAATTCTTTTTTTATTTGAGTCGCACAATATTTCACAGATAAAGTAAGAAAAAGCACTTGATTTTTTAAGTAACCGAAAAGTGTGATAATAATATGTGTAATTGTTATTCATGTTTAAAATAATAATTTTTCTTTCTATGTCATTACACATCTTCTTATTTTTAAAAATAGCTCAAGCCGATAAAACTTTTATATGAGCCACCATTGATTCACAGCTACGACTCTATTCATTCTCTTACTTCCTTTTCCTCCTCCATTTTCTTCCTTCCATGCACGAAATAGATGATTTTTTTTATGGTTAATGGATTTCCCTGAGATCTCTAAATTTGTTGAAATTGTTAGATTCGTTTAATAAAAAACGAAATAGTTTCACCACAATCGAACAACAATACCTAGAAAAGCAACCAACGAACAATGATCTTATTGATCAAAACAAAAAGACTTGTGTTCATGTTGTTTGTTGGCGTTTAAATCAAATCTTGTTTTAGAATTTGATATTATTTTGAAATCTGATTTTGATTCAATTTTATGTCCAATCATAAATGGTGAACCATTTTGGAGTCTAAATCACATATTGTTCTAAAATATGATTTTGTTTGCTCAAAATATTTGTGGTTTTCTACATTAGTCGTGTGACTCTTATTTCATGGTGTTGATCTTGTATGTCCCAAATTGAATTTCATAGTGTTAATACATATTGAGTCTTACTATTGAGTTTGTGAATTCCAGAAGTAAATTTGTTATGTTCGCAAACCTAGCTTGCAATAAAAAAGTGAAAAAAAATAAAAACACTATTTTTCAGAAATGTTTTTTGAAGAGAAGGTA
Organism: Eschscholzia californica; assembly: GCF_041429995.1. NCBI lineage: Eukaryota > Viridiplantae > Streptophyta > Magnoliopsida > Ranunculales > Papaveraceae > Eschscholzia > Eschscholzia californica. Next base: position 45,563,912 of record NW_028238198.1, read on the forward strand.
ATGAAGTAGATCTTGTTAAAAGGCTAATGGAAAATCTTTTCTACTCAGATATCTAATGAAATCGACATATGTATATATACATATATATATATATATATACTTACATTTTATGATTTTAAATAAAACAAAACAACAATTAGTTTAATAAAAAAAAATTATTTATTCTTATTAAAATTTTGACTTGAATAGTACTTATAAAATTTGTTTCTACTAATTCTTTTGAGTTTTCGTCTAAAAATAATCATTGCTCCCTAAACTTAACTTTAATTTGATTCAAGAAGATGAGAGGACCGTTCAACAAAAAAAAGAAAATGGGAGGAGATATTTAAAATAACTATTAAATAAAGGGATGTTTTAAATGCGCTTCCACCCCTTTGATTTGGTAAATGTAGTTTGAATGGATTTGGATTGAGGCTTTCCAAAATCAATAGACACTGAGCGAATTTTATCCTGAAATTTGATTCAAGGTCCCTCAGATTGATCTCCAATATTCTTAATTGAAATAGGTGGACTCAAGCTGATTTTGGTAAAAAAAATCGGGTCAAGATCAATTGAATAACTCCAATGCTCTGGAGTTTAAATCGGTCGACGTGAGCTAAAATTCATTAAATATTCGGCGCGAGTCCACCGATTTGAGTTGTGCTCTGTAACCGTGGTATGGTTCAAGCACAAAACTGATTCCAACTCAGCGAATTTGATATCAGTGGATTAGAGCCGATTTTGTAATCAAATCGACTTGGGTCCACTGATTTTCAGTCGACGAAAAACGAAGAGTGCATGTGTTTGGGAGGGGGTGCTTTTAATGAGTGTCTAGAATATAAGTGGCGCCAATAACAGGGATGTGCCAATACAACAGTCGGAAGGGCACATTTAAATTTTGTATTAAGTATATATGTCATAAAGACACTAACATGAATGAAGTAATTAATAATAAATTACCTATGTTTTCAGTTTGTTAAATAATTAACATATTAAGACTAATATTTATTCTTTTAATGTTAGTTTATTTATTATCTATTACTACTTTTAACATTTGAAGGTTGTGTCAATGTATGTAAGTTGTCTATTTGTGAGTCTATATAGAAGAATGACATTTCTTTTTAATAACTTATTTCTTTGTAACTCTTACTCGTTAGAAAGTAAACATGAATTATAAATCCATCATGATCATCATCATAATAGTTATGACAATGGGTTCGGGTTTGTGGGAAGGGGCCACACAAAGTATACACTCCACCAGCGTATCCAGGAGAATCAATATACCATTGGTGTTTTAGAATTTTCCATAAAGAATGTATGAAGCTCTTTAATTCATATGATGCGGAATGCACTTTTGTATGTAAGAGACATTCTCAAAAATATTGTGGTTAATGTTACAGAATTTACACGGTATATTTGTAATCGAATTCACATCCTTATTTTTAGAAAATAATAACTGAATCACTTTATACATTAGTTGTTGCGGTAAATCTTCATCAAAATGATTATTTACACTTGTTTGGCTAATTGCGATGAGTGGTTGAGATCCACAGTCTTGAGTTGAAACTACTATTTCCTAGTCTTGATGTATCAGGAATTTTATTCGGGATTATCCCGTATATTTGGATAAATGCAACTTTTCTTATTGAAGGATGCTCGGTATGTAGGATCTATCGAGTTTGCGATCACAGTTATCTTGTGGGAAAATTTCCTCCCCGTGGGTCTGTTGATTACATACTTAAGATCTTTGCAACTAGATTAGATGCAGAAATAAATCAGTTAAGCATTACGCACAGTTCTACCCCCAGGAATTTGGATATAGGCCCTAACTATGAACATATTCCATCATTCGATGTATTACACCCATGAATGCAGTATCATCGTATTATTAAACAAACATAAGTATTTTATAGTTTAAAAACAATCACATGATATTCCAATTAACTTTTGTTTTAAAATATTTTTTCCATTTAATTTCACAGCATGGAAAAAAATAGACATCAACCCATCTTTAATCGGATAAAAATACATACTACAAGAAACACATGTGAACGATGAGTAAAAAAGAAAATAAACACCCTGTTGAGAGATATATAGTAAATGGTCTTCAAAATCTCGTAACATACAATATAATGTCATTTTTGTTGTACCATCGATATTTTTACATTTCATGAATCATGATAAGGATCTTACGTAATAAACTTATAATTTATTTTCATTTGAGTCGCACAATATTTTACATATAAAGTAAGAGATGGTCTCGGATCAAGTCCAAGATGGTCTCGGTTGACCTGGTCGCGCCCCAGACGCGACTAGGAACCTCATTAGCATGGTCCAGACTCTAAGTTTGAAATGGTCTCGGCTAGCACGCTCGAGACGTGCACGCGTCTGGCCGAACGCGTCCTAGACGCGTCCCGGCCAGATTTAGCAACTTCTAAAAGTTGTTCCTCCATGCAACTTCCATGATTTTATTTTCTTTTTGCTGCTAAAGCTGTTGTCCCCTCTTGTTTAGAAACTTCTAAAAACCCCAAAATTTGTTCTTAAACGATTTCTTAAAATCAATGAAGAACAAACTTTTGAAAACACTTTTCAACACCGAAATCAAGCAAAATCGAATCTTTTGAAACTCTTTTCAATCATCAACTTTTAAAATCAATTTGAAAACTTTACATATATTGACTTAATGATTGTCCTGAGGTTAAGGAAAATCTTATCAACAACGTGGAAACAATTTTAACATAAGAGTGCCAATTTAATATCAAGTGGATTGTTGTTAGAGAAGTTCAATATTTTCTTTTGATTCTAAATGAGATTTTAAAAAAAGAAAAATTATATATTCAAAACTTGTTGAATATAATTAGATTCTTTTATTCTAGAATCCTATATTAATTTGAAAACATGTGAAAACTTTTGAGAAAAGTTTAAAATAATGATCAAGTCACTTGAATATGTACATACGATAAAGTACATAACAAAAATGTAGATGTCATAGTGCGTGGATCGTCATTAAGATCAATAACGCTCGACAAAAGAATCGAAAGGAGTCCCGCGAGTTCCCGTTTACCGCATTTAGTATTTTCTTTTTGAACATATATAATGAAGTTGAACCATCAATGAAGGAAGGAGCTCGGATGCAATGCACTACAGTAAAAAATCGCAGAGACCGTAAACTAGATATTTTTTTGAAGTAGGCAAAATCAAGCATGAACTAAAATTAACAAAGAAAATTGTTACTAATTGCTCCAAATGCATAAAACGTCAAGCAGAATGATTTCCATTCATTTTATTGTATTATGGAAAAGTGATCTCCATTAATGAAAGTTCATTGAAATGAAAGTATAGAATATAACATAACAAAGAATAAAACAGAGGGAGGCAATAATGGTAGTTACAAAAAATAAGAAAAGATTTACGAATCAACCAATGAATAGTGAAAAACATTTAACTTCGTATATAGTAGTCAGGATGCTTAAGTCAACAAATAACACGCTGATGAAACTTTGTGGTAGACACAGAGGCATACAGAGATCGATGATGAGACTTAGAGGACAATTTTCTGATAAAAGAAAAAAGAGGAATATCTCAGTTACATGACATAAACTGGAAAGAAATTAGGTTTTAAGATTAAGAACGAAGCCTAAAAGTTAAAAGATTCAGTAAAGAGAATAAGGGGCTTGAAGAGAAACTAGTTTGCGTATGACTAACCAGGACAGTTAAATGAAATATAGGGTTCTTTTATTCTTTAGCGGAATGAATTGTAGAGTTCTTCTACTCCTTAGCATATCTACGTTCTGCTAAGGAGTGGGGGGCTTTTACAGAGTCAGACATTGGTCAACCTTGAACAATCAAGATGTCAAACTGATTGACTTAGGTGACACATGTCATGTTGGCAATTTGAACCATTGCCTTGGTTGAATTAAAATTAAAAGAGACACATTCCTAGGATCATGTCTCTCCATATAGATGTCTCTCCATATAGTCACAATCATCTCTATATATACATAGTCCAGATTTCATTTTAGATAAATAGAAAAAATCAATTAGTTTTCTAAGTTTAGAGTTTGCATTAGAAGTCTAAGAAGTTAAGAGAGTTCTCTACTGATTTGGTTCGAAGTTTCTTGAAGAACGAAGTGCTGCGCTTCAAGAAGGTAAGACTGTTTCATCCTGGGAGACGATTCGTATATACAACCCGGCTTAGCACCATTGCGGGACAAATAACGTCTTAAGGAGAGAGTATCAAATACTCGACTCAGTCATAAAACTATTACTTGTTGATCTACTTACTTGATTATATAATTTATCGAGCGGAATCGTTATCAAATTGTGTATTCGAGAAGGACAATTAAACTAATTAGTCCAACAATCTTAAGACGTTATTCGTGTATCGAATTTCGCTCGTCAAGTAGTGTATTTGATCTAATCTTTCGACCTTTTAATTGGTATTAAAAACAGAGAACGGAAAATAAATTTATACACCTTCTCTGTATCGGTATTAGGGTCCTGTTAACACCAATTTCAAATTCCAAATAATATTGTCTTCTTTACTGTTACATACTTACATGTGATTTAATAGTGTACACTTATGATCCCTTCGTCATTGTCTAACTTAAACCGAGATGCCTCTGTATATGGGATGTAAGTGACTCTTGTATGAAAAGCAACTTTAAAGCACTTCTATGTGACTCTTCACCATACCCTATTAGTTAGATAGAGTGGCCCACTCATACCAATTAGTTTTAACGAATGAGATATACTAAATTACACAGAGAGACAATAATGAGGGCTTTAGTTTATGGAAAGCAATTGATGTTTCCAATATATGCTTCTGACGTCTTTTAATGTTAGTGTATTCTCTGTAATTATCCAGAACAAAAGTCTGGATAATTGATCCTAGTCAAAGTTACATGGCCATATCAATTACACTTGAGTAATCTAGGGTGTAAATATATTCTGACTTCTTTACTTTAAATATAGTTTTACTCTGGGTGAAACTAAACTAATGAACATATCTTTGTCACATTCCGATAATATATCTACGTCACAGAAACGTTCAAACCTATTTGGTGGTGGCAACGTAATATTAGGATTTTATAGTATTAGTAGTATGCCTGCTAAACTATGTTGTGAAGGTTACGTGAAAATGTTGATTTTTTTTATGATTAACATATGTTACTGTTCTGTGTACATATCTATACACATATACATTTAGAAAAAGAAACTGTTTGGAAACAAAAATTGCATATGATAATTGAAAAAGTTTAAATCTATGTAGGTCTATAATATCCTATTGATGTGTTATACTTCATTACTGTTTGTAATATATTTGCAATTATATTTAGACTAGTCACTTTGGAGTGAATTGATTATTATGTATAACAATCGATATTTTATTTGGATGGTTAGAAATGCAATTACTATATTACTTTTACGAGATTCTAATTTAAATTGTGTATTTAAGTAGACCAAATGGCAAGTAATATCGGAACCAACATTCCCGTCAAGCCAACTCATGGTTTTCATAGAGAGAGACCTGAGAAGTTTATCGGCGTTGATTTTTCTGGTAAAGAAAAATATCAAGCGAATTCTAAGAAGTTCAGAAAGACTTGTTATAACTGCAACAAGAAAGGACATCTTGTCAAAGATTGTCGCTCCAAAATTTGGAAGAAAAATGACAGGGAAAAGACGGAAGACAAAGTGATAGATAGTTTGTCTGGTGGTGTTAAAGAAATTAACGTGTGTGCCCTTATTTCTGAACCAAACTTGGTTAATCATCCAAGAGAATGGTGGGTAGATACTGGTGTTACTCATCATATGTGTTCAGATAAAGGAGTATTTTCATCTTATAAGAAGGTGGAAAATGCCGAACCTTTAGTTATGGGAAATTCGACAACCTTGAAAGTTGAAGCCAATGGGACAGTTATACTGAAAGTCAAATCTGAGAAGGAAGTAACTCTGAAAAATGTTCTTCATGTACCCAGCATCCAAAAGAATTTAGTTTCTGGTTCTTTATTAAGTAAGAATGACTTGAAGCTTGTATTTGAATCGGGTAATTTTGTTCTTACTACAAATGGGATGTACGTGGGAAAGGGTATTTAAGTGAAGGTCTATTCAAGATGAATGTAATGACTGTTATTTCTAAGATCAATAAAATTAATAATTCTGCTTATATTATTGATTCTTGTATTAAGTGGCATGAGAGGTTAGGACATGTTAATTACGATTCTTTAAGAAGATTAATTAACATGGACCTTATACCTAAATTCGACTTAAATCCCAATCATAAATGTGAAGTTTGTGTCGAATCTAAAATTACTAAGTCGTCTTTCCGTTCGGTTGAAAGAGACACAGAACCGTTAGAACTGATACATAGTGATATATGTGACTTAAAAACGGTTCAAACAAGAGGCGAGAAAAAGTACTTCATCACGTTTATAGATGATAGTACTAGATATTGTCATGTTTACTTGTTAAGAAGTAAAGATGAAGCCGTAGAAAAATTTAAAATATATAAGAGTGAAGTTGAGAATCAACTCGATAAAAAGATCAAAACTTTACGAAGTGATAGAGGTGGTGAATATGAATCACCATTTGCTGACATTTGTGTTGAAAGTGGTATTATCCATCAAACAACGGCTCCTTATTCGCCTCAGCAAAATGGAGTCGCTGAAAGGAAAAAACCGAACTTTAAAAGAAATGATGAATGCATTACTTATAAGTTCCGGATTACCTCAAAATTTGTGGGGGGAAGCTTTGCTTTCAGCAAACTATATTTTGAACAAATTGCCTCATAAGAAAAAGGATAAAACTCCTTATGAGTTATGGAAAGGAAAAAAGCCTTCTTATAAATACCTCAAAGTGTGGGGGTGTTTAGCAAAAGTGGCGATTCCTACACCAAAGAAGGTCAAAATTAGACCAAAAACTATCGATTGTATTTTCATAGGATATGCACATAATAGTAGTGCATACAGATTTCTCATACATAAATCTGAAATTCAAGACTTACATGTTAATATGGTAATCGAATCAAGAAATGCTACATTTTTTGAGGACATATTTCCATGTAAATTAGACGATGAAGAAAGTTCTCAAAAGAGGAAATTTGAGAATATTAGTAACAATGAAAATACAAACCAAAGTGATAAAGAGAATGTGGTTCAAGAACCACAAGCAGGAGAAAATAAAGAGGAACTCCGAAGAGGCAAGAGACAAAAAATTGTCAAAACGTACGGTCCTGATTTCCTCACATATTTGTTAGAATAAGAACCGCAAACATACAAAGAAGCAATGTCTTCTCCTGAATCTCAATTTTGGAAAGAGGCCATAAATAACGAAATTGAGTCTATCCTTCAGAACCATACATGGGAGTTAGTAGATCTTCCACCAGGATGTAAACCGTTGGGTTATAAATGGATTTTTAAGAGGAAATTAAAAACGGATGGTTCTATAGACAAGTACAAAGCAATACTTGTCGCAAAAGGATTTAAACAAAAAGAAGGATTAGACTATTTTGATACGTATTCTCCAGTTACGAGAATAACATCAATTCGGGTATTAATTGCTATAGCATCTCTATATAATTTAGAGATACATCAAATGGATGTTAAAACTGCTTTCTTGAATGGTGAATTAGAAGAAGAGATACTCGCTAGGTTCAAAAGGGACAACATAAATGTGAAATACTCGCTAGTAACACTGAAAGAGTCATTCTCTTACCCATTCCTAAGTATCAGTGTTGCCTGTCAGGTGATAGGATAAGCGATGCTTTTAATGATGCCTATATTATTGTGTAAACAAGTGGGGTATGTCAGGGTACTCTTCATAGGACATCACCTATGTGAGTGTAGAACTGATGCCGATTCTATGAGAATGTCTTAAGGCGGAATTTTCTAAAGCACTCATGAATCCAGGAGTTGTCCAGGGCCGAAAAGGACACAACCAAAGAATCAAATATGTACGGAAGAAGTTGTGTGTTGGCTATTGTATCGACTTACTGCGAAAATTGAATAGTTCAAGACATCATGTTCACTAATCAATTAGTAAGTCTGGTAGTCATACACTAAGGAAGGTTCAAAGCCAAAAGCCACCTCTCCTGATGCAACAACTTCCATATGAACTCTCTTAGTCTGTATGCATTGTCAGTTTGCATAGTCTTCATATAGAATAAATTTTAATTCATGTGGGGGATTGTTGGCAATTTGAACCATTGCCTTGGTTGAATTAAAATTAAAAGAGACACATTCCTAGGATCATGTCTCTCCATATAGATGTCTCTCCATATAGTCACAATCATCTCTATATATACATAATCCAGATTTCATTTTAGAAAGATAGAAAAAATCAATTAGTTTTCTAAGTTTAGAGTTTGCATTAGAAGTCTAAGAAGTTAAGAGAGTTCTCTACTTATTTGGTTCGAAGTTTCTTGAAGAACGAAGTGCTGCGCTTCAAGAAGGATAGACTGTTTCATCCTGGGAGACGATTCGTATATACAACCCGGCTTAGCACCATTGCGGGACGAATAACGTCTTAAGGAGAGAGTATCAAATACTCGACTCAGTCATAAAACTATTACTTGTTGATCTACTTACTTGATTATATAATTTATCGAGCGGAATCATTATCGAATTGTGTATTCGAGAAAGACAATTAAACTAATTAGTCCAACATGTCAGACCTAGAATAAGAACGAGCGAGACATTCACCAAAACAATACAGAGAGGGGGGGACTCGAAAGAACTCTGTCACCTAAGCCCTGACATGGAAGGTCGACAAATGTTTCTGAGACACTTTAAGCTCCTTCATGACTTGAACACCAACAAAATCGTAGATCCAAGTCAGCTCTACAACATAAGCCCTGGAACATGAGGGCTACAGAAGTATGCTCGACACCTCAAGCTCTAATATATCTGGAAAAAATATTCGTTATGTGAGAGGTCGAGCAACGCTAAATATCCGCGTGGATAAAAAAAGATTCTATAAACTGCCGTATAATATGGCCTCCTTTAAGTCAGTGATTCACCACCTCCTTGTAAGGCTATATAAACGACACATGAAAAACGCCCTCAAAAGGAATCTGATCCTCACCCTTTGAATTCTCATTGACTTTTAACCTGAAACACTTAAGGGTCGGAGTGTCTTTGCAAGTACCCCCATCTCCTAACCAATGACACGGATTAGCAATAAATCAAAGGTACAAGGACGATTTTCAAGACGATTTCTTTGAAGCTGCTTTCTGATACATCAATTTCAAACACTAAAGTTGCATACTACATCTTTCAAAATGGATTGAGTTGTCCGATATTGTTCTTCTCACATACACCTATGTGTGTCTGACGTTAACAAATCAGTTTCATAAGGTATTTTATCTTTTAGGCCTCTTAGATGTGACAATTTTCACACCAGATCTGCCTTTAACTACCCAAACCTAACTTTTGGGTTGTACTCGATATTTTTTACTTAAACTAATTTGACAATATTGTCGGAATGATTCGTCATTTTTGCAACTATTTACGTATTAAACTATTTTTTTTTTAAGTTTAACCCCCTACTTACTAATCTAAACTAAGAAACAGTTGAAAATGGTGATGAATAACTTTTCTTTTATTTCTTATTCATTCTCTTTTTGAATATACAATAGCTCATATATATATATATATATATATATATATATGAGAATTCCTTAAACTAAAAATATAATTATCTAAGTAATTACAGCAACATAATAATATGTAATATGTTCACAATAATATATAATATATAGATATATGAATATATATGTATATATATATATATATATATATATATATATATATATATGAATATATTCTCTAAGGATCTTTACACTCCCCCTCAAGTTGGTGCATAGATATCACTCATGCCTAACTTGTTTAAAAATGATGAGAATATTTTATAGGAGACTGCTTTGGTGAAGATGTCTGCCAACTGATCCTCTGATTTTATTTTATGTAACTCCACAATTTTTTCATCTAACTTCTCCTTAATAAAAAATCTATCCACCTCGACATGTTTTGTACGATCATGTTGCACAGGATTGTGTGCAATGTCACTTGCTGCTTTGTTGTCACAAAATAGATTTATCGGTTGGCTAGAATGATAACCCAAATCTTGTAAGAGAAGTCGTAACCACAATGCCTCACAAAGTCCTAGTGCCAAACTTCTAAATTCAGCTTCTGCGCTTGAGCGAGCGACAACATTTTGTTTCTTACTTCTCCATGTTACAAGGTTACCACCTACAAAAGTAAAGTAACCAGAGGTAGATCTTCTATCATCGACAGCACCAGCCCAATCAGCATCAGTGTATACTTCTATATCTCGGTTACCAGCATTTTTTGTGAACAAAATTCCCTTACCAGGGGCACCTTTTAAATACCTTAAAATGTGCATTACCGCATTCATATGTTGTTCACCTGGATTATGCATGTATTGACTCACCACACTTAATGCATATGCCAGATCGGGCCTTGTATGAGCTAAGTACATCAGTCTTCCGACCAGTCTTTGATATCTCCCTTTATCGGCTGGTATTTGATTGGGTTGGGCACACAACTTCAATCCTTCTTCTAGTGGTGTATCAATAGGCTGACAACCTGACATTCCAGTTTCCTGCAAAAGATCTAAGGCATACTTTCTTTGAGATAGAAAGATCCCTTTACTTGATCGGGAAACTTCAATTCCAAGAAAGTATTTCAAGGGGCCTAGATCTTTCATTTCAAATTCACTAGACAAATAATTCTTCAAAGCTTTTTGTTCTTCAGGATCATTTCCTGTAACAACCATGTCATCCACATATACAATGAGTGCTGTAATTTTATCATGTTTCCTTTTTAGGAACAAAGTATGATCTGAATTACTTTGGTGGTAGCCAAAAGACTTCATGGACTTTGTGAACCTCCCAAACCATGCTCTTGGGGACTGCTTCAACCCATATAACGACTTCCTTAGTTTGCACACCTTATGACTTTGTTTTTCTAATGGCATGCATCCTGATGGAAGTTCCATATATATTTCTTCCGTCAACTCACCATGCAAAAAAGCATTTTTTACATCGAACTGTTGTAGTGGCCAATCCAGATTAACAGCTAAAGATAATAGTACTCGAACTGTATTGATCTTAGCTACAGGAGCAAATGTCTCTGTGTAGTCAATCCCATAAGTTTGAGTATACCCTTTTGCTACTAGTCTAGCCTTAAAGCGTTCAACACTGCCATCTGCTTTATATTTCACAGTATAGACCCACCGACAACCTACTGGCTTCTTTCCAGGTGGACATTCCACTAGATCCCATGTCTTGTTTTTCTGCAATGCTTCTAACTCTTCATTCATAGCTGCTTTCCATCTTGGATCCGTTAAGGCTTCCTGCACACTGTTAGGAATAGCTACAAGAGATAATTGATTTACAAATGACTTGTTTGATTCAGACAGACGATGATTAGAGACATAATTACTCATAGGATACCTAACTTTACTAGACAATCCAGGTTCATATGTGGGTTTAGGAATACCTCTGGTTTGACGAGATGGTAGTTGTCTCTTTTGTGGTTCAGACTCTAGATTAAGAACACCTTCCGCAGACGACGATTGGTTTGGTATTGTAGTACACGTATTTTCAGGCCCAAATTGTTCACTTGTTGATGGGGATTGACTTATATTTTCTATCTCATCCGCTCTTCTTTCTTCAATTTATGGATGTAAATCACTACCAGGTTCTGAAATTCTACCACTCGAATCCAATTCACCCATTTCTCGATTCGCAAATTCATAGAGTTCGGATTCACCTTCCTTTGAGATTTGAGAAACATAGTCAAGAGTCTGAATTTCTTGATGATATTCTCCCCCACATTCAGACACAGATGAAAAATACATTGTGTCTTCATGAAACACCACATCCATCGTAACGAACATTTGTCGAGTTGGAGGGTGATAACATCGGTATCCTTTTTGGTGTAGAGCATATCCAACAAAGACACAACGTAAAGCACGGGGAGTTAACTTGTTGCATTGATGCTTGTGTAGGTGCACAAACGCCACACAACCAAATATATGAGGGGGTAGATTTGGGACAGTTGGTGCAACGACAATATTCGACAGGGCTTGAAGAGGTGTTTGAAATTCGATTGAGCTTGAAGGGGTCAGATTTATTAAATAGGCAGCAGATGTAATTGCTTCTCCCCAATAAGATAGTGGCATCTGAGCTGTTAATAATGAAGCTCGGACTACTTCTAATAAGTGTCGATTTTTTCGCTCCATTTTGTTGCGGTGTGTATGAACAAGTAGTACGTTGAACAATGCCATGTGTTTCCAAGTACCGCTGAAGATCACTACTTCTATATTCTCCACCATTGTCACTATGTAGGACTTGTATCGTTCTGTTATACTGCGTTTTGATCATCTTGTGAAATTTTTGAAATAATAAGCCAACTTCATCTTTCGACTTCATCAAGTACAACCAAGTCATTCTTGTGCAATCGTCAATAAATGTTACAAACCAACGTGATCCACCCATAGTTGAGACTTTAGATGGTCCCCAAACATCAGAATATATAACCATGAAAGGAGATGGACTTTTATTCAAACTCAATGGAAACGAAGTACGGTGACTTTTTGCTAGTTCACATACTTCACAATGAAAACTAGAAACATCGAATTTCATAAATAAACTCAGAAATAATTTTTTTAAATAACCAAAAGAGGTGTGTCCCAAACGCCGATGCCATAACCAAATTTCTGATTTATTCTTCTCCCCCTCAGACCCTTGCGCTACTAGGGCTTGCCGCAATTTGTCGCAATCATTAGACTGCAAGTCTAAGTAATATAACTGTCCGCGCTTAATACCACAACCAATCGTCTGTCTGGTTTGGATGTCCTTAAACACACAAAAATCAGGCCAAAAAATTACAACACAAGATAAAGCTTTAGTTATTTGAGAGACCGACAAAAGATTATAATCTAATGATGGAACAACTAAGACAGAATCTAAATGTAAAGTGTCGGTGAGATTTAAAGACCCTTCCCCAGTAACTGGGGTTGTGTTACCGTTAGCTGTGGAAACAAGTTTTTGTGAGGATTGTCCAACTAATGACACCTGTCTAGAATCATAAGTCATATGATTTGTTGCACCAGAATCAATTATCCATGTACTATCTTTAACAGATGCAGAAAAAACCTTACCATCACTTTCTGTAGCAGCCACCAAAGCGGAAGCGTTTTCAGCAAAATCATCCTTTATATCAGCAACAGCTGCTGTTGAGACCTGTTTGTAATCCTTCTTCTTCTGATCGCGGGTGTGCTCCCACCATTCTAGATATCCTACAAGTTCAAAACAGCGGTCTTTTGAATGACCAATTTTATTACAGTAATGACACTTTAATTTTGCTTTATCAACAGTAGTGTTCATCTTAGCCTTGGATCTATCTTGCCAGTTTTGTCGTTGACGAGCTACCATGGCTGATGTGTCAGAATCTCCTTTTAAAGTAGCATGACGTACTGCTTCTCGTCGAACTAAAGCATAACAATCTTCTAAATCAGGAATTGGATCTTTACGTAGAATTTCTCCTTGAATTTGTTCGGAATCACCATCTAGCCCAGCAAGAAAGATGTGTACTCGTAGTCGTTCAGTTGATTTTAGATATGCTTCAATGTCATCGAGATCTTTCATAATACCTTATCTCGATGATCTAATTCACGAAAAATCTCAGTTATCTCCCCGTAGTATTCAGAAAGAGACTTCCCACTTTGTCTTGCAGCAAATGCTCTTTTATTCAGACTAAATACTTGGAGTTCATCACTTCCATCATAAAAGGCCCTTGATAATGCACTCCATATTTCTTGGGCGGTGGGTAAGCGTATGTAGCGTTTCATGATTTCAGGAGTCATAGACATTAATAACCATCTCTTCACTTTCTGATTTTCGGCATACCATTTCTCATAGCCATCATCTGATTCTGAGGGTGGCTTTGTCTTTCCTCGTATGAATGATAATTTTTCTCTTTCGGCGAGATGCATCTCCATTAATTGGGACCACATATCATAATTAGATTCAGTAAGAATGATTCCTGCATTAAATATACTTTCTGAATGCACCATGATTGGAACTGATTTTGTTCCAGATGAGTAAATACCTTTTCCACTCATTTTTTTTTATAACACTTCAGATTTGAATTGTATAGTAAATCAGAACAAGAGGGTAAATAAAGAACCTCTACACAAGATGAGAGAGGTTAAAAAAAAGGAGCTTAATAATCTTAGAGAGAGAAAGAAAATACCCTACTTTTAATGGAGGTTGTAGGCGTAATACTTCTAATCCAATACCCAACTCTTTCTTTTGAATCCCAATTTCAGGACTTGTTATTGCTCTGGAAAATTCAGAGTGCTCAAATAAAATTGTAAGACAAGATTTCTTCTTGTTTCCCGCTGTACTAATTGAAGAAAAATAAATCTTTTCCTCCTCTTCTTATGAACGAACTCATAGCTCTGGTACCAAGTTGAAAATGGTGATGAATAACTTTTCTTTTATTTCTTATTCATACTCTTTTTGAATATACAATAGCTCATATATATATATGAGAATTCCTTAAACTAAAAATATAATTATCTAAGTAATTACAGCAACATAATAATATGTAATATCTTCACAATAATATATAATATAAGGATCTTTACAGAAACTACTCGTTACTAATGTAAACTAATTTACTAATGATTATAGCTATAAGTTGACCTTTAAAATTAAATAGATCAATTCTTGTTTATCGCTTGCTTCAGGACTGATGATCTGAGATCGTCGAACTATCCTAAGAGCACTGCCAAATTCTTTCAACTATGACATCAGCCAATGCAATCTCGGTCTCCTCCAACTCATATATATCCGAAGAGTACAATCATGACGTGGAAGGCCAAATATAGTCAAATATCAACTTTACATACACGAATCTATATGCGTCACAATATATGTTTGTTGGGTTATGTGGTCTCCTAGTGTTGGTAGCGGAATCTCAGACATCTAATATGTCTAACACTAGTATCCTCAGGATCTCATGCATAAGCTAATAATGAACTAAGAGTCAAAAATTGCCTTAATCGTTAGTTTCCCTCGAACCTTTCTTAATGCTTTTGAGAAAACCAAAAGTTCCAATTGTAGCTCTTCTACTTGGGGCACTGATGCACCCGAAAAGGTTACACACCCAAGCGGAGGTATCAAGTAGTAATCCGGCAAAGCCGGGTTCGATCCAAGGATAGGAAAGGTAGTTTGGATATCGAAGGGTCTTGTCCCTCGGTCTAGATATTTCAAGCTAACTTAGACTAAAAAGGAAAGGAAACAAAGATAAATGGGGGTTTGATCGAATAAGGTGATAAGAGAATAAAACAAACAAGTAAAATAAACTAAACTAAACAATAAAAGTAAACGGGCGAGAGAGATTCGAGAGAAGTGTCGGAGGAAACAAGAGTCGGGAGACGGTAAGACTCGATTCGAGCAACAAATAAGTGAGAGAGGTGTCGAACCCGGGAATCCATAATAATGATAAATCTACGACTATATGTAGTCCGATTTAATGTTTCAAAGTATAATCGATGTTCGACTCCTAAGGTGACATCTATAAGCACTACGTATATCCGGAGATCATACTTAGTCAAACAAACATCATAATCGGTTAATCCCGAGTCAACGAAAGTGTTGTCTAGTCGCCTAACTATGTGAAGTGCATGACAAGACACATGAAATTATGACCTAGACTACGATCGATGTCGAATACTTCGTTTCGTCTATTAACTATGCGAAGTGCTTGACAAGACACATGAAAATACGATCGAAACGATAATCGAAATAAATGAACATCAATTTATAATCAAATCATCAAATCATATTAAACATAATCACGAATTCATCACATTTCATCTCATATAATCGACACACTAAGGTTAGCTAAACATGGTGATTGAATAAGAAATGGAAAGAAAATGATGAGAGAATCCCCCTTTTTCGATGTGGTTCGAGGCTAAGATCGTCGGAAAATATGAGTCTCTAAGGTGCAGCCGATCTCCCCTTAGCAAATTCTGGGTTCCCCATAGCGACCACCATCATCTTCTCCATTTATCACAAACCTCCATTAAAGCTAAACCCTAGCTTTCTCTCTCTAGTAATTTCTAGCCCAAAACCAAATCAAACCACATGGGTAGCTAGCCAAAGACATGGGGAATAAAAGCCCTAAGGTTTCCGGCCAAGAAAGTGGCCGGAAACCATAGAAGAATCCGGCCAAAGACAAGAAGAAATCCGGCCAAATGGTAAGATCCGACCAAATGAGGTGTTGTCCGGCCTTCCCTAGCTTGTCCCGAGCCCCGTGCGCGCGTCCCATGCACGTCCGAGCTGCAGCCGCATCCCGTGAAGGCGCCTCGAGCTGGAGAGAAGCTGCTGCCGAGAGGAAGCTGCTGCCGAGAGGAAGCTGCTGCCAGAGTTTCTGCTGGACGCGTCCTTGAAGTCCCGTGTAGCTGGTCGCGTCCACAGCAGCTGCTGGTCGCGTCCACAGCAGCTGCTGGTCGCGTCTGCAGCTGTTGATGAAGCTGTCCCGAGCAGCTTCCATGGCCGTCCGAGTGGTGCTAGTTCGCAGCTGCTCCCGTGCTTGTTTCAGCCCGAGCCGGCCAAGCTTTGGTCGGTCTTAGTGTTGGCTGGCCTAGCTTGGCCGGCACCTCCTTCCTTCTCTCTTTCTAGCTCTCAAACCTTGAAACTCTTGAAGAACTTGGTGAAGAACCCAAACCCTAGCCTCCTTTAGCCTCTCTCTCCTCTCTCCCTTGGTGAAGAAGATGATGAATAGTAAACTCCCAACTTGTGTTTACTACTCAAACCCTAGGGTCCCTTGACTTAGTCAAACCCATAAGGCTATTTTGACTTGGACCATAAAGAAGGGTGCCCATAAAATCTCTACATCTTTCTTTCTTCTTCTTTTTCTTTGTGGGCTTTTGGCTTGTCTTTGGGCTTCGCTTGACTTCAAATTAGAAACAAAGGAGAGTGCCTTCAAATAAAGACCTTGGCTTCTTTCTTTCATATCTTTTCCTTCTAAACTCGGAATTGACTTCCGTTTTCACCGTCGGACTCGTCATCGCTTCCACTTGTAATTTGATTTGCTTGAAGTCATTTTCTCTCGTTTTCGGCACATGAAATGATAGTGACAATTCGTTCCCTTTATTCTGATTTTCATGTCTAACTCCAAAATAGGTACCTAACATGAAAAACACATAAAATATTATTGATAACACTCGAAAAGGAATAATTAGTCTAAGTTAGGCTCTCCAAATGTGACATTTTAGTGTCACATCAGGCACCGAGCAATCACCTTGATCTTCCCACCTTATTGTTAGCTAGAACCCAATAGTGGTTAGATTGAAGAACACTTATTCTTTGACTACATAGATAGTAACGAGAATTATCTCTCTTTCTTTCTCTACTAGATGTTGTAGAGATTGAAAGCTTCTTGAGAATTTTTCACATCTTATTCAAGTCTCAAGAGACATTATATAAAATCCTAAGTTAGAGTAAAACTCTAATTAGGTTTCCCAAAAAACCCTTTTGAATAAAATTAAGGAAATAGTCGAAAATAGAAACTAGTTTCTATTTTCCATATTCTCTTACTCTGGCTGGCCAAGACATGCCCTAAAAGGGAAGATCTGGCCGGTTCATATAGTGTGGTCGTTCAAGCTTGGCCGACCCCTATAATGGGCCTTAAAACTTTTTTAAGTGCTCGGCCCAAAACCCTCTTGTTTCGGCCCTTTGTAATATCTTTGCATAAATTTTTTTTAGGCCTTTTGGACATATCTATGGGTCTAACCCATGCATATATGTCTCATCCCTCTAATCATATCTTCCGATCAAGTTGACACTTTTTGTGTAACCCGGTGTAAGATCCGGACGAAGTTACCCGCGAAACGCTACGTGATTCGACGATCGTAGTTCGTTGCTAGTTAAACACTAGGACTCCTAAATCATCCGGACTTGATGATCTTCTTCATCAATTATCATATCCGACAAATTGCTCGTATTGCATCTTGGTCGAAGGACATCTTCTTTAGTCTCCCACTTGTACTTAGAACAAGTGCAATGCTCGATTTTCGTGTCAATTTGTATAACATCTGTTACGTCACATCTTTCAAACTTTCTTGATCCCGAGCACAACTATCAAACTAAATGATTAACTTTTAATCCATTTGAGCGCGACCACGAATTTTCAGTTGCTACTCATCAAGTAGCCTTGAGATACTTTTTTTAATTAGGACGACACAATCTATTCTTGTACTCCCACTCAGCTTCATGTCTATCATGCATGATCCAGTGTCTGCCTTTATAACCTCCTTTTATAGTGCGGCATTTAACGGAATTGAAGCTAGACATTCCTTACATAAGATGAGTGAAGCACTCATGTTTTGAGGAATCTCTCCAACTTTGTCAATGAGAAGTGTTTGACGTCCATCACTATTGATGTACTTCTCATTCTTGGGTTATCCAGTGTATATTCCTAATAATACACTCACATAGTCAAGTTGAATACTTTATTCCTGTAGCCCATGAAACAGTGTTATCTCATCGACCTCACGTGCTAGTCTTTGTGGGTTGTTTATAACCCAACTCAGATAGAAGATTCTCCAACCATATCAATTCTGTCGTGGCGAGGGCCACGGCCCTATACTCAGCTTCAGTTGATGAACGGGCCACAGTGGGTTGGGTCTTGGAGGCCCAAGCAATGAGATTGGGTCCAAGAAAAATACTATAGCCAGACGTCGATCTTCTATCGTCTGGAGACCCAGCGCAGTCAGCATCCGAATAACCAATGCTAGGGAGAGATGTGGCTCGCCGGAAACAGAGACTGTGGGTAATGGTGCCCTTGAGATAACGTAAGATTCGTTTCGCCGCCGTTAGATGAACAATAGAAGGAGAAGCCATGAATTTCAAAACTTGGTTAACGGCATAAGTAATATCTGGTCTCGGAAGAGTCAAATATTGGAGATCTCTAACGATACTTCTGAAGATAAGAGGATTTGGTAAAGAATCTCCATCTGATTTTGATAATTTGTTGCCGGTGAGAACTAGTGTATGTACTGGTTTGGAATCCAGTAACCCAGATTTCTTCAATAAATCAATCGTATATTTTTGTTGAGTGAGGACTAATGAATCAACTGTTCGATTTGCTTCCGTGCCTAGAAAGTAACTTAAGTTACCAAGATCTGTCATCTCAAAGGTTTCTTTCAGTCGAGAGATTAATTTCTTGATTAACAAATCCGAAGAACCAGTCACTAAAATGTCGTCAACATAAAGAAGTAAAATAATAAGATCATTCGAAGAACGAAAATAGAACACAGAGATATCAGAAATCGATTGAGTAAAGCCAAATTGAAGAAGACAGAAACTAAAACGAGAGTGCCATGCCCTTGGGGCTTGTTTGAGGCCGTAAATGGCCTTATGAAGCTTGCAAACATGACTTGGGAAAGATTTGTTCTCAAAACCCTTAGGTTGAGTCATATAAACATACTCAACAAGATCACCATTCAAAAACGCATTCTTAACATCCAATCGACTGATTTTCCAATTACCTGTGACAGCGAGAGAGAGTACTGATCAAATTGTCGCTGGACATACCACCGGACTATAAGTCTCATCATAATCGACCCCTTGTTCTTGAGTAAAACCCCTAGCAACCAATCGTGCTTTGTGATGTTGAATTGAACCATCAGCCTTTTGTTTTACCTTATAGATCTACTTGCAGTCGACAATGTTGATATTGGAAGGAGGAGGTACTAAAGACCATGTTTCATTCTTATGAAGTTCTTTAATCTCGTCCTCCATAGCTTGTACCCAGTGTTTGTGTTTCGAAGCTTGATTAAAGGTGGAGGGTTCATCAAACTGCAGCGGAAGTGAAGAAATCGGAGATGTAGTAAGAATGATTCTTGGTTTTCGTGTGCCATCACGACTCCTTGTAATCATGGGATGAATGGATGATGAAGAATTAGGTTTAGACGATACGAAAGGATTAGTATCATCATGAGGGACAGAAGAAATTTGAGAAGAAGAGGACAGAATAACTGAGGAAAAAGGATGATTTGGTTCGTTAGGGTTTTGTTGTTCAAAAGAGGGATTTTCCAACACGTGGTCCTGTGTTGGTGAAGTGGCGGACACCAACGGCTGTGAAGGGGACAAGTGGTCAGAGGAGTTGGTGGTGGAAACATTTGAAGGAGGGACAGAAGTGCGTGGTTATGTGGGACCACCAGCAGACGAGGGACCACTAGCTGTAGACGGAATAGCAGCTGGCAGCGTACGAATAGAGATAGTGGTCTGACGTGGTACAGAAGAAGAGACAGCTGGACGACTGGATGAGGCTAAAGTAAGGAAAACAAGACCGACGTCCAATTTAGGGTTACGTTAGAATTAGGGTTTTTCGTATTTGATTTCTGAGAAATTTAAAGAGGAAAGTGTTCTTCATCAAAAAGAACATGGCGGGAAATGTAAACTCGAGAAGAAGACTCATCAAGACAGCGATACCCTTTGTGATTAGGGCTATAACCAAGAAAGATGCAAGGTTTTGATTTCACATCCAATTTCGATGATTGATAGGGAGATAATAGAGGGTAGCAACGACAACCGAAAGTACGATGTTCATTGTAATTGGGTTTAGTGTTGAGGAGTTTTTCGAAGGGAGAGAGACCATTAATAGTAAAACTAGGTAATCTATTTATGGTGTAGATAGCAGTTTAAAACAAAAGGTTTGAGGAAGAGATGATTGATGAAGAAGATTGATAGAGGTTTCGACCAAATGCCTAATTTTGCGCTCAGCTACCCCATTTTGTTGTAGGGTATGAGGACAAGAACGACGATGATGAATACCATTAGAAACAAGAAAAGCTGAGAAAGCAGAGCTGACATACTCACCACCTCCATAAGTCTGAAACACTTTAGTTGGATTAGAAAACTGGTTTACCACAAATGATTTGAAGTTTTGAAAATGGGTTTGAACCTCTGATTTTGATTTTAAAAAGTAAACCCAAGTGAATCTTGTATAATCATCAATCAAAAGTAAAACATAACGATGACCAGAGTTAGAAGGGATTAGAGATGGTCCCCAGAGGTCAGAATGTACAAGTTCATTAGGAGCAGAAGAGTTATGAACAACTGAATTAAAAGGGAGACGATGATGTTTGCCTGAAATGCAACTTGAACATTTAATAGATTTCATTACAAACTTTTTAATAGGTAAAGCATGGTTTTTAACTACTGAATTGAAAATGTGCAGATGAGGATGACCTAAACGACAATGCCAGACTTCAGAGTTTGCTGAAGGAGTAGAAGACAGTGATGAAGCAAAGAAGAAGGTTGGAGTTGAAGTGGCTTTGATTGGGTAAACACGAAACAGACCATCATCAATTGTTTCAACGAGGAGAGTCCTCCCTGAGGGAATGTCCTGAACATAGAATCCATGTCGATGGAAGACAACAAAACAATTAAAATCACGAAGAAGGTGAGACACAGAGACGAGATTCTTTTTAAAGGTCGGAACAATGAGAACATTTTTGAGATTAAACACAAGAGGAGGGAAGGGAAATATTTCTTATACCTGAAACAAAAGCGACATTACCTGTTCCCATCATGACATGTTCAGGAATAGGAGCTTCAGAATGAGATGAGGTAGATGCAACATCAGACGAGATGTGCATAGTAGCCCCTGAGTCTAAGTACCAGTTGGGATCAGCAGAAACAGAGTTAATCCCCATGGAAGCAAAGGAGCGAGCCATGTCATTGAGTTGAGGTAAGTTGAAATATTGGCGAGTTGTATGGCCATGTGTTGCCACAGTATTGGCAAATAACAACTTGAGGATGAGGGCCAAGAACAGAGAAGGGTTGTCTTTGATATCCTCCTATGCTTGAGAAACCACCTCTGTTTGATCATCGATAACCACCTCTGTTACTATTATGACGACCTCTGTTACCTCGAGAAGATGAGAAAGAAGAAGGTCGAGGTTTAAAGGAGGGTTGAGAAAGAAGAGCAGCAGGTTGGATATTTTGAGTTTGAAGAAGATCAATGCGAAATTCCTGAGTTAACTGAAGAGAGTGTAACTTAGAAGAAGTGGGTAAAACAATACGAGTGGTAATGGAGGTTACAAAACCTTCAAAATCTGGTCCAAGACCTGAGAGAATGACTAAAACAAGCTCAGAATCAGATACTGGATGGCCTACAACAGCTAAAGAATCAGAGATGGACTTAATACGAAGAAGATAATCAGTGATGGAAAGGTTTCCTTTCTTAGTAGTTTGAAGTTAATGAAGGAGTTGAAGGAGATGTCCCTCGACCAAGGTAACAATGCGAACAATTTTTCGAATAGGACAATTGATGTGGAAGATCATCAAGTCCGATTGATTTAGGGATCGTAGAGTTGTAGCTAGAGACCAACTACGATCGTCGAATTACGAACTAATTCGCGGCTAACTTCGATCGGATCCTACAATGGGTTACACATAAGAGTGTCAAATTGATCTAGGAAATGACTAGTGGGAGTGAGATATAACAATGGGAATGTCCCATAAACATATCTCATAGGCCTAAAAAGGAATTAGGCAAAGATAGTACAAAAACACCAAAAACAGTGTTTTTGGGCCTTAGCCGATTCAGGCACTTCTAGGGTTCGGATTGAGCTGAAATTTTGAGGAGAGATTTATGACATGTCCAGAAGTATGCATGCAAAATTTAGTGGTGTTTGAACACTTCCTCACTAGGGAATTGAGAAAATATCATTAGATGTTATTTTCGACTATTTCCTTAAATCTTATTCTAAAGGGTGTTTTAGGAAACCTTTGAGGAGGTGTATTCTCATTAGGGTTCTATATAAACACTTTTAGGGCAGAGAATAAGGTGTGTAATTTCTCTCTAAGCTTTCTTACTCTACCATATCAAGTAGAGAGGAGAAAGTGAGCAAATTCCCATTAACTATCTATCTAGTCAAGAAGAAAGGAGTTCTTCTTCCAACCACCATTGGTGTGCTAGCTAAACAACAAGGTGGGAGATCAAGTTGACTGCTCGTGTCCCAAGTAGAGGAGCTACGCTTGAAGTTGTTGGTCTTCTCATAAGCAATTGGAAAGGTTCAAGGGAAAACTAGCGAATAAGGTATTTATCTTTCTAGTTTTACTTAGTGTTATTATGGGCTTATGCATATGATCCTTGGGAATACTAGTGTAGACATTAGATGTCTTATTTCCGCTATAAACACTAGTAGAAGGGTGTAAAACCCATCAGTGGGGTCAGAGCCTCTTACAATTAGCCTATCTTATCTAAGTTTTGGACCAATTCCATGCTTTTCTAGATAGATTATTGTGTTTAAAAGTGTTTTGAACACAAAATTTTGATTAATTTTGAATAAGATTCAAGTATTTGTTAAACGATTTCAAAATTTGTTTTTGAAAAGAGTTTCAAAACCTAAAATTTTGATCCAAAATGGTCTGATTAAAAGAGTTGTTTTAAGTTTTTGGAAACTTGTGAAAAACAAAATTTGGAAATTTTAGAATTGTTCTAAAAAGAATTTGAGATATTTTAGAAGTGTTTCAAATTTTGGAAATAGTAATTTTGGATTGCAACAAAAAAAAAATATTGGAAACTATTGAGTTTTTAGAAACTCAATAGTTCCGGCCAGGAAGCTTCCTGGCCGGACCTGCAGCCTAGAAGACGCGTCCCAGACTGCTGGTGGACGTGTTTGGGAGGTCCTAAGTGTCTCGGACTAGGTCTGAGACACCTAGTGCTGGTCCGGTCCAGTACCAGATGCGTCTAGGACATGTCTGGTGCATGGACTAGCGTCCTGGCTCCGGCCAGGACGCGATCACGCCTAAAGGCCTTGGCCCGGACATGCCGGGACTTGTCTAGGACTTGTTCCGGGCTTTTTCAAAGGCTTTTCGGACAACGAAAAGGGACCATCATTCGAGTGGGAGTTTTATCCGAATTTTCTCCCGCTTCCAATCCAAATATTTCTGAAATTAAACCGGGCCATTCAAGGCCCAAACGGAATTTCTCATTAAAATCGGATTTTAAAATCAAACCAAGACGCACCATTAGTCTAATCCTTTGATGTAAACTTAAGGTTCGTACATTACATATGGATGTCGACAAGAGTATCTCCCGGATATACATGCATATATAATTGTTAGCCTTGAAATATATTATATGATTGCATGTGATGTGAATGCGGAAACTAGTATGGCCATAGAATTTATTTCTTATTCTTGTTTTAAGCACAGATGGGTGCATGATTTGTAATAATTTTAATTTCAAGTTTACACGATCTGCGAATCGTTTGAGTCTTGTAATTAGAGTTTAGGGTTTATGAGTCCATTGAAGAAACTTAAAGGAGGAAATCCAAAAGCGAGTGGGAGAAATCAATGGAGGTTCAAGGATGGAGATCTAGACGAACTAAAAGGCGAAACAAGAAGCAAACCGAAGGAGATTAGATCTTCTAGGTTAGGGGTCATACTAGGATCCATATGTGCTTGATTTGCTTTCTCGCGTGCATTTACTTACTTTTTACGCTTTATGTCGTGGATGTTAGTTAGGCTAATTAGTTCACTAAAACAAACGCCAGACTAGCGTAAAAGCCTCTAAAAGTAATTTTGAGTATAGTGCCTATCCAAATTAAGACACTCCTTGCGCAGGAAGGTGGGTCGGCCTTCGCAGAGTACCTCCTCTACCTTGGGACATTGCGGGTAGGCCTATAGAAGAGGCCTACATGTCTAAATGGTTCTACTCAACGAGATCAGCAAGAGAGTCTTGGATACTCGAGGCAAAAGGATGGATTTTACACTAAACATGTAATCCATCAACCGAGAATCATATGGTATGATCAGTGAAAGTGTTCACTCACGTAAATCAATGGGAATTAAGGGCAGGGCCCTAGTCCGCTTAATCCTTGAGAGATGGGATCTCGAAATCGCATTAGTCATCTAGGGACACGTTTTATCTTGAATAATGTGGC
This sequence comes from Eschscholzia californica, assembly GCF_041429995.1. Classification (NCBI taxonomy): domain Eukaryota; kingdom Viridiplantae; phylum Streptophyta; class Magnoliopsida; order Ranunculales; family Papaveraceae; genus Eschscholzia; species Eschscholzia californica. Next base: position 45,588,893 of record NW_028238198.1, read on the forward strand.
AAAAACTTATGACTTTTTGCAAAAATTATCGAATGTAATACTTAGCAAAATCCTTTTTCTGTTTCATGTAGTTTTACTATGGCGAAAATCAATCTTTTCAACCTATGTTCAATCCTCGATAAGGACAAATTGAACATGGATAACTTCCTTGATTGGGAAAAGAGATTGAGAAGTGTTCTCAAGTCTACAAATAAAGAAAGCGTACTGGATACCCCTATTCCAAGGATAACTGCGAACTCAAAGGTTGAGGAACAAAAGTAGGCCAAAAGTATCTGGATGAAATCAGTTTTAGTTACTTGCCTTATGTTGGCCACCATGGAGCCTAATCTTCAAAAAAGATTCAAGAAAACGGATGCGCACACAATCATCCGTCGATTAAGGGACATGTCTCGAAACAAATCACGGTTGAGGAAGTACGGGACTTCCAAGGCAATCCGGAGTGGCATTGGAATGTCTGAATCAAAGAAAGCAATTAAACTGATTCAGAAGAACAAATGGAAGAAGCAAGGAACTCACGGTTCCGACCAAGGTATCTATGTTATCGAAGTTAACTTAGCAAATACATTTGATTCTCAATCCTGGGTATTCGATACCGGATGTGGTGCTCATATCATTTCTGATGTGCAGAGCCTTAAGTGAATCAAGTATTTATCTACAAGGGAGCTTGTCATACGAGTAGCAAATAGAGCAACGGTTGCTGCGAAAGCTGTAGGAACATTCAGTCTACCTTTAGAAACTGGTCTAGTTTTAGATAGGGTTATTTCCCTAATGGCCCCCAACTTTGTGACCAGCTTCCTGCCTGGCCCCCTACTTTACAAGAAATACCCATATGGCCCCCTTCCGTTATAACACCGTTACTCTCTCTCTTCCATTTCTTTTCTCTCTCCTCCAGCATGTTTTCTCTCTCTGTCACCTCGTTAAACCAGCCACATCATCGTCTTCACCGGTAGGTCGCCGGCCGGCCAAATTTTCGGCCGGCGACCTTCAAACTTTTTTTTTTCTCTCTCTTCTCTCTCTCTCTCTAAAAAAAAAAAATTAAAAATTCTCTCACCTCTCTCTCTCTAAACTCCGGCGAAGGGAAACCTTCGCCGGAGCTAGGTCTGTTCATCACGGACAGACCAGATCAGGGTCTGTTCATCACGGACAGACCCAGATCTGGGTCTGTTCATCACGAACAGACCAGATCAGGGTCTGTTCATCACGGACAGACCCAGATCTGAGTCTGTTCATCCCGAACAGACCCTGATCTGGTCTGTTCGTGATGAACAGACCTAGCTCCGGCGAAGGTTTCCCTTCGCCGGAGTTTAGAGAGAGAGAGGTGAGAGAATTTTTAAAAAAAAAATTTTTTTTAGAGAGAGAGAGAAGAGAGAGAAAAAAAAAAGTTTGAAGGTCGCCGGTCGGCGACCCTGCCGGTGAAGACGATGATGTGGCTGGTTTAACGAGGTGGCAGAGAGAGAAAACATGCTGGAGAAGAGAGAAAAGAAATGGAAGAGAGAGAGTAACGATTTTATAACGGAAGGGGGCCATATGGGTATTTCTTGTAAAGTAGGGGGCCAGGCAGGAAGCTGGTCACAAAGTTGGGGGCCATTAAAGAAATAACCCTTTTAGATATTCATAATTGCTATTATGTACCCTCTATTTCGAGAAACATTATCTCTGTCTCAGAGTTAGACAAAGAGGGATATCACCTATTAATAAAAAACCAGCGTTGTCTGTTATATAAAGGTGAAATGTTTTATACCAGTGCTAAGTTATACAATGGTCTCTATATTACGAATATTGAGAACGAAGTCTTTAGCATAGAAACCAAAAGGCTACGGTCAGATGATTCGAATTCAAGTTACCTTTGCCATTGTCGTTTGGGTCACATTAACATGACACGCATGAAAAAACTCCATAAGCATGGACTTTTAGGTTCGTGTAATTTAGAATCATATGACACATGCGAATCATGTTTAATTGGTAAAATGACGAGGTCTTCTTTTAAAGGAAAAGGAGACCGAGCCAAAGAACCTTTGGAACTCATACATACGGATGTATGCGGACCAATGAGTACTCCGGGGAGAGGTAACTATGGCTACTTCATCACTTTCACGGATGACTTCACTCGTTATGGTTACATATACTTGATGAGGCATAAGTCCGAATTGTTTGACATGTTCAAACAATTTCAGAACGAAGTAGAGAATCAACTCGGCAAGAAAATAAAAGCCATTCGATCCAATCGAGGTGGTGAATATTTGAGTCCAGAATTTGACGATCATCTTAGAAGTTGTGGTATAGTATTTCAACTCACTCCGCCAGGAACGCCTCAGATGAATGGTGTTTCCGAAAGGAGAAATCACACCTTGTTAGACATGGTTCGATCTATGATGAGTTTAGCAAATCTTCCGAACACGTTCTAGGGTATGCTCTAGAAACGGCTGCTTTCACACTTAACCGAGCTCCGTCAAAAGCTGTAGAAAAGACGCCATATGAGTTATGGTTTGGAAATGTTCCAAAGTTGTCTTTTCTCAAAGTCTGGAGATGCGAAGTTTATGTAAAACGTTTACAAGGAGATAAACTCGCACCCAAATTAGACAAATGTCTCTTTGTGGGCTATCCAAAAGAGACAAGGGGTTACTACTTCTACCACAAATCTGAGAACAAAGTGTTTGTTGCTCGAGATGGTGTCTTCCTTGAAAAGGAATTCCTTTCCAAGCAGACAAGTGGGAGAAATGTAGATATCGATGAAATTCGATATGAGCAACAAATAAACACGGATATAGAGATATCAAGAGGTTTAGCGGCTCCTATCTATGCACAAAGTATGGAAGAGGAAAATGAGGTCGAGATAGAGAAACTCGTGGAACCTCTTGCACAAGTCGAATTAAATTCGCCGGAGACATCTCAAATAGTTGAGAACACTCCAAAAGTTGCTCAGGCCCCTCGTAGATCTCAAAGGCTCCAGGAATTATCTCAGAAAACAGATGTCCTACTGTTAGAAGATAATGAGCCGAGTACCTACAACCAAGCTATAACAAGCCCCGACTCTGAAAAATGGCTAAAGGCCATGAGATCGGAAATGGATTCCATGTCAGAAAATCAAATATGGGATTTGATCGATTTGCCCGATGGAGCAACACCAATCGGATGCAACTGCGTTTTCAAAGTAAAAATTGACAAGGATGGAAACGTTAGCGTTTTCAAAGCTAGACTCGTGGCAAAAGGATACAAACAGATTCATGGTATAGACTATGATGAAACCTTTTCACCTGTCGCAATGCTTAAATCCATTCGGATCATTCTACCAATTGTAGCTCATTATGATTATGAGATTTGGCAAATGGATGTCAAAGCCGCCTTCCTAAACGGACACTTGGAAGAGGATGTGTACATGACACAACCCGAAGGTTTTGTAGATTCCAAAAATGTTAGAAAAGTTTGCAAGCTTAAGAAATCCATTTATGGACTCAAGCAAGCAAGCCGGAGTTCGAATCTTCGATTCGACGAGAAAATCAAAGAATTTGGATTTCTCAAGAATGCAGAAGACTCTTGTGTTTACGAGAAGGTTAGTGGGAGCAATCTAGTTTTCTTAGTCCTTTATGTTGATGACATATTAATCATAGGAAACAATATTCCGATGTTGGAATCAGTTAAAGACTGGCTTCGGAAATGCTTCTCTATGAAGGACCTAGGGGAGGCAGAATACATATTAGGAATCAAGATCTATAGAGATAGATCAAGGAGGATGTCGGACTCTGTCAAGAAACTTATATAGATAAGATTCTTCAACGGTTCGAGATGACAAACTCCAAAAGAGGATTCCTTCTCATGACACATGGCATAGTGCTTAGCAAATATCAGTGTCCTAAGAGTCCTGATGAGCTAGTACACATGATGAAAGTACCTTATGCTTCGGCAATAGGATCTATCATGTACGCCATGATCTGCACTCGCCCAGATGTCTCATATGCCTTGAGCATGTGCAGCCGTTACCAATCAAATCCAGGCGAAGCGCACTGGAGCGCCGCCAAGAATATTCTAAAGTACCTGAGAAGGACTAAGGATCACTTCTCGGCATATGGCGGGGAAGATACTCTAAAGGTTGTAGGGCATGTGGATGCAAGCTTTCAGACGGATAGAGACGACTTCAAATCGCAGTCCGATTACGTCTACTGTCTGAATGGAGGAGCAGTGAGTTGGAAAAGTTCCAAGCAGAGCACAATTGCAGACTCTACCACTGAAGCAGAATACCTAGCGGCCTCGAAAGCTGCAAAGGAAGGAGTTTGGATAAAGAAGTTCATAATATATAGAACTTGCTGGCGTACCTGGCATAGAAGAGGGAGTGACTCTCTATTGTGACAACAATGGAGCGATAGCCCAAGCCAAGGAACCAAGAACACACCAAAAATCCAAGCATATCCAAAGGAAGTACCACTTGATTAGAGAAATCATAAAGAGAAAAGATGTGGTCATTTGCAAGGTTCACAAGGATGACAATGTTGCAGATCCGTTGACTAAACCGTTACCTCAGCCCAAACATGATTCACACATGAGGGGCATTGGTATAAAGCGCATTGGGGAATGGCAACAAATGTAATTTGGATTCATAAAAGAGTTTATGTACCTAATTACTTACATTCGGTAAATAAAATAAAAGGAGTTTTATTTTGGTCCTTAAAATTTGGTTTGGTATTTAAGAGACAGTCCGTAGATAAAAAAGCACTCCGAGTAGGCTTGTCAGATACGTTATCTGATGAATGAAACCCTACTAAGTGAACTTGGAGTGATTCATTATCAACTCCCTAGTCCAGGTCATTGCATGGACAACAATGACTCACGAAGACTAGTACGGGTGTCGATGGGATAGCGCAGTTCCATGGGCTATAGGAATAGTGTATTCGATTCGACTACGTGAGTGCATAATAGGGAATATAGGCTGGAATAACCCTCAACATGAGAAGTTCATCTATAGAATGATGAATCGTCAAACTTCTCATAAAGACAAGATTGAAGAGATTCCTCAAAACATGAGTGCTCAGCTCATCTTATGTAAGGAATGTCTGACTTTGGTTCCGTTAAACCCCGCGCCGTAAAAGGAGGTTATAAAAACGGATACTGGGAAGGACAGGATAGCCATAAAGTTGAGTGGGAGCGCAAGAATGGATTATGTCCTCCTAACCATGTTAGGATGCAACGTCCTCGGGCCACTTGACGAGCAACAACTGAAAATGCACGGTCGTGCTCAAATAGATTAAAAGTTAATCATTTGTTTTGACAGTTGTACTCGAGATCAAGAAAGTCTGAATGACGTGACGTATCAGATGGGATACTAAGTGACATGGGAATCGAGCATTGCACTTGTTCTAAGTCCAAGTGGGAGTCTAAAGGAGTTGAAGGAGATGTCTTTCGACCAAGGTGACAATGCGAACAATTTGTCGGATAGGACAATTGATGTGGAAGATCATCAAATCCGATTGATTTAGGGATCGTAGAGTTGTAGCTAGAGACCAACTACGATCGTCGAATTACGAAGTAAATCGCAGCTAACTTCGATCGGATCCTACAATGGGTTAGACATAAGAGTGTCAAATTGATCCAGGATATGACTAGTGGGAGTGAGATATAACAATGGGAATGTCCCATAAACATATCTCATAGGCCTAAAAAGGAATTAGGCAAAGATAGTACAAAAAGGCCAAAAACAGGGTTTTGAGGCCTTAGCCGATTCGGGCACTTCTAGGGCTCGTATTTGGCTGAAATTTTGAGGGGAGATTTCTGACATATCCAGTAGGATGCATGCAAAATTTTTGGTGTTTGGACACCTCCTCATTAGGGAATTGAGAAAATATCATTAGATGCTATTTTCGATTATTTCCTTAAATCTTATTCTAAAGGGTGTTTTAGGAAACCTTTGAGGAGGTGTATTCTCGTTAGGGTTCTATATAAACACTTTTAGGGCAGAGAATAAGGTGTGGAATTTCTCTCTAAGCTTTCTTACTCTACCATATCAAGTAGAGAGGAGAAAGTGAGGTAATTCCCATTAACTATCTATCTAGTCAAGAAGAAAGGAGTTCTTCTTCCAACCACCATTGGTGTGCTAGCTAAACAACAAGGTGGGAGATCAAGTTGATTGCTCGTGTCCCAAGTAGAGGAGCTACACTTGAAGCTCTTGGTCTTCTCCTAAGCAATTGGAAAGGTTCGAGGGAAAACTAGCGAATAAGGTATTTATCTTTCTAGTTTTACTTAGTATTATTATGGGCTTATGCATGTGAAATCCTAGGAATACTAGTGTGGACATTAGATGTCTTATTTCCGCTATAAACACTAGTAGAAGGGTGTAAAACCCAACAATTGAAGCTTGAGATTCATCAATCTAGCAGAGTTAATGGAGGAAAAATTTCTTTCTAGTGAGTCCCATACAGCTTTGGAGGAAGTGACACCAAGAACATGACTTAGAACTGGTTCAGTGAGGGTGGCTAACCAAGATAGCAACATTTGATCGATTCTGTACCAAAACACATAGTCAGGGTTTGGTAGAGGAGAATAAGGGGACTCTGAGGATGAAGGAAGAAACTCAGGAGGAGGAGGGTAGGTACTGCTGATGTCGAAAATTAACTCCCGGTTAAATCAGCATGAAAAGGGAGTTGATGCATGACAACCTCCATTATGATTGAATATTCCGTCTAGATGATCAGTATTCCTTAGATTTCCGCTCCTTCCATTAGAGACCTGGGGGAAAACCTGCAAAAAGAAATAAAATCGCTCCGACGCTCAAGCCAGTCAGATTGCTCTTTACAGTAAAAGAATGAGTATTGAATGATCCTTTTTGGGTGTGGAGTCTGTTAGACTTGTTCAGCTTACCTTGAAGAAGATGATATGAGGCCCTTTTATAGGCCGAATTAGGGTTTCCCTTCGTAGTTATCCTGTATCTAGGATAAATAGAAATATCCTAAGTTTAAGGATATTTCGTAGATAACTTGCCGAGGTGATAGATCTTCAAGGAGATATCTCCTCCCTTAAGACTCTTGAAGCCCAAGCTTTCTTAAACGCTTCCAGATCTGTAACCGACTGAGATCCTTCTGGAAGATTCGGGATTGACTCGGCAGATCGCCTAGTGCTGATGCCAACCAGTTTTGGGCGTGAGACATTGGTCGGATCTGTTTGCACCCCCCTTATTCCTCTGAAGACCCCAGGGCTGATTTGTACATGCCGAGGGCGTTACAGGGTTGGTTTCCTCTAGGCGACCTCCTAGTTAGGGGAATATGCGGATTGTCAAGGATTCAGCGATCCTGTTGCCTTAAGACGGGTTGACCCGTTGGACTTCAGGTCTGATCTTGACTCTTCAGACGTTAGTCAACGTCTGGACATTTTTATGTATCATCAGGTACCATCGACAAATTTGAACAGATCTTGAGAGTGAAGTATTGGAAGAAGTTGGCTTCTCCACAAGAGATAGTTGGAGTTATCAAGTCTAATAGATACTAGATGAGCAATGTTGGAAATGTTAGGAAAGGAAGGAGAAGAAGAAGAAGAAGAGTGATTGGTGGTGGTGGGAAGTGGAGGTGGAGTAAGAACAATGGGAGAGGGAGTGTTAGTGGTTGTGTCGGCCATTGAAAAGGAGGAAGGAGCAGTGAAAGCACATAAAACCAAGGAGAGAAATCTTTTTTAGAAACTTTCTCTTGATACCATGTAATTTGAGAACTCAAGATACCTGCATTGTATTTATACTAAATGAAAAGAATTACAAATGTACAAAAATAACCTTGAGAAAGAAACAAAATACATGAAAAAAGGATAATTACACTAACATGGGCAACCCGGGTCCATCTAGCAAATCACATTGCTCATGGGGAAAACTATTCAACAACCATTCCCAACTTCCCGTATACTGAAAAATAATTGAAGATATTTTTAATTGTTGTTGGTGAAAAGACGACCTTCCATTTTACCAATCTTAGCAGACAGAAGAGAGGAAAAGAAAAAGCTTCGATTTTTTATACTAAACTTTCTCTGTCTAAACGAGTAGAAATGGGAACACCATCTCTTACCCATGAATCCACTTCCAATCCTTCATGGTTTACTCCAAAGAGGTACAACAATGGATTCTAAATTTCTTTAATAATTTTGGTCTAAATAATTACTTGTTCATTCTTCTTGTTTCTTGAATTTTTGCTCTGATTTGTAACCTATGGTTTGGGCTTGGCCTAGAAGGCTAGAAGAGAAATTATTGTTTTTGCAGTATTGGTTAATTTTGAATTTATTAGGGTTTTTTGAATTTTGGATTAGAGGTGATGAATAAACTAAACAATGGTAGAGAAGTAATATTTGTACTTAAGAACTTTATTATGTTATGATTTATGTCAAAATTATTTGTATCAACTCCATTTTAGATGTATTGCCAAACTTCCAATTGTTGCAAACATTGAATTTGGGTGTGATTGCTCCTATTAATGGTATGGGAATACCTTTTTTTCGGTTGTTTCCACACAAATGGGGAAAACTAAAGCATTGAAGTCAACCAAGGGATCGCGAAAACTGGAGATATTAGGCAAAATGGGCTGTATAATTTAGTTTGTTCTTCTGAGGATGCTCTCATGTGTCTAATACACTAGGTTAGGGCAAAATCAATGGGATCCTCCTAGTCATTGATCCACCGATATAGTTCTAGACCCATTTCTGTAAGTAGTTTGTTCGCAATTTCTTTTTAATGACCTTGTCAAAGTTGAGGTAGATGCCATTGGGTAGGGGTCATTTTTGTGGTTTCTTTGTTCAAATAATACAGTGACTTAGTTAATGATATTGTAAATAAGTATTAACTAGTAGACTTTAGAAGTACTTTTGGGCCCCATAAAGGTGAGGTTGACGATTAGTACGGGGGCTTGCTTTAGTCCTCTGCTACCCATACATTGTGCAGTCTAAACTCCTATCTGCACGATCATGTGACTACATATTTCGTCAAATAGGTCTTGGAGTCTTAGAGATAATTGTATTGAAATCAAGACTAAATTATTACTCTAAAGCGTGTAATCTTAAGATGTCTCATGCTTGCTTTTGAAGAGGAGTACAGTTTTCTTTTACTATGTTGAGATATTACTCTGTTAGGGAAGAACTACGAGTGATTTCGTCTAATTTCTAGTATACGTTGCAATGTCACCTCTTCTGCATTTCCAATCATACTTTTACTGCATGTATCGGAGAAAATAATTGTTTCTGTTTGCAGGTTACTCGTCATATTTTGCGTGATTAATATGTTAAATTATGTTGATCGAGGAGCGATCGCGAGCAATGGTGTGAATGGTAGTCTGCGGACATGCACAGAAGGGGGTATATGCACTGGAGGTAGCGGAATTCAGTAAGACATATTTGGAGGTTTCTGTTTGATCTTAGAAGTTATATACAGTTATGTACTTTGGGAGTCCTCAGTGAAGACCTATTCTTAAGTTATGTATCTCGACGTCATAATGGCATATATTTTGCTGATATTCTTTGATGATGATGAAACCCCACATGATGATCATATCTATTCTTAAGGTTTTCTAGATATTCGCATCTAATATTCTTAGTGATCTTACCAATTCATCGAACCATAACATAAGATGGTCCATTTGGGTTAGGTAGCAGAGTTCCCGTGAACTGTAACTCTTTTTACGAGTCTTTTGTTGGGTCAGTTTCTAATCATGCCCTTATTGTTTAACAGGGGAGATTTTAATTTGAACTATTTTCAAGATGGCATCCTGTCATCTGCTTTTATGGTTGGACTGCTGGTGTCTTCTCCAATATTTGCATCTTTAGCGAAAAGGTAGATAATGTGTGCAAGTAGGGGATGGTACAGGTTTTGTTTATATTGCTGAAAGTTATTTGTATGTTATTTCTGACAACATGACTATGTTTTTACTGGTCCAATGCTTGAGAAAGTTTTATATATCGGTTTCTGACTAGAACACGACCAGCTAAATTAAGAATACTTCTTCATGCTTATTGGATAGGGGAAGTATCTTTTAGTGTTACTAGTTCACATAAATGTATAAAATTGTTTGGACTTTGGAGAAATTGTGCATGGATCGACAATTGCTCACCACATGTTATCACACAGTTGCTCCTCACTCATTGCTCCTTCGGTTGATTGCCAAAATAAGTAATGTGATAAACGAGTATCAGAGCCTCAAGATCCACAACGAGTTCTCTCTGTTTTTTCTTGAGAACACTTGAGATATTATTTCAGTATCACAAGCACCAACATAACCTTCAGATCATGGTACTCCCTTTGAATCGGTTCCAACCATTCAAGAGTGGTTTCCTGTGGGGTTTAGGGCTGTCAAAATTCTCCTTTTTTTGGCTACTGAAGTTATGTCTCTTAGCCCTTGATACACACTACACAGTCCTTTTCTTCTTCTGGACTATGCAACATAACTTATTGATCCTCAGGGCTAACCCAACTTTCAGTAAACCTCAAGTAGTTTCTTTCATCACTGCGATCCACTCCGTTGAGGAAAGCATTCTTCAGCTGACTGGTTTGAGAGAAGCCAATAAAGTCAGCAAGTTAAAAAAAGGTTCTTTATAGATTGAAATTAGTCCCTTAAATTGATGTTCGGACTTGAGAAGATTAGGTAATGTTGTGGGAGGGGTTGGATAATATTTGGCCGATTCTATACTACTTAGTAAGTTGAGGCTTCTGTGTGAGCATATATATATGTAAATATATATTATCTGCATAGTGCATACTTATTTTATCTGTTTTGCAGCCACAATCCTTTTAGGCTTATTGGAGTTGGATTATCAGTATGGACTTTTGCAACTGCTGGTTGTGGTTTCGCTTTCGATTTTTGGTCGATAGCAATATGTCGTATGTAAGTTGGCCGTTGTAAATTGTAATTGCCTGTAAAGCATCCAATAATTGAAATTGGAAATTTGTAATGATGCTCCTATATTCTTTGCAGGCTGGTCGGTGTCGGCGAGGCTTCATTTATAAGTTTAGCTGCTCCATTTATTGATGACAATGCCCCCGTTCCCCAGGTTCTCTTTCTTGGCTATCTTATATACTCTTAGTTTTAGGTCAACGCATATCAAGTTTATTTTGTGGGAATGCTGCAAGATGTAGGTTTAACTTCGAGGCTTGATTATTAAACATCACAAGTTCCATGTTTGGTTTGTAACTTTTTCTTTTTGTAGTATCCTAGGAAAAGCATATTTCGAAAAGGTAAGGACAACATATTGAAGGCGTACTTGTGTAATTCACCCACCACATAGGAAGAAAGTGTCCCTGTTATTTGTGACCAAATTGAGGTCTTATTTTTGTTTAGCATGTTTCATGTTTGGAACCCGAGATTAAAAATACCTAGAATCCTGTTTTAGTTAATCTTTAGGAACAACGTTTGATTTGTGATCCTAGCATCCTAATCTCAACCATCTTGAGAACACCAAAAGAGTCACATTTTATTCTTTTGTTGTGTGCTTAATAAAGTCTCTGTTGGAAAATTGGACTTTGATGAAGTAAAAAACGGATGCCACTTTCGGTTTGTAAATTTGGCGGCACGTATGTAGTTTCCCAAGTGAAATAAAGACGTGGTTATAGGGAAGCAATTAGTGAGAGTTTGATTAGTCAGTGGGGTTTGAATTTAAGTGGACGGCACATGTGGGTATTACTCAAGGAGCCCACATTTGGGCGTGTAGGGGCATGTGCCCCCACATGCCCCTATGTGGGCTCTTCCCCTGTGTTTATGCATGATCGCCTATATTTTATATTCACAACTTCAATTATTTCCTTCATACGGTAACATTGTTTTCTTATTTCTAATATTATCAGAAAACAGCTTGGCTTGCAATCTTTTATATGTGTATACCCACCGGAATTGCATTTGGCTATGTCTATGGTGGATTGGTAAGCTACAATAAACTTGAATTTGGAACTTGTCACGCTTATCTATTTATCGTTGTTTTTATTTGAAGTATTCATGGTTATTTTAGGAGATAATTATGTCTTGTTAACTTGTTGATAGAATTTGTCTGTCTTTTGTTGGATAATCTTTCATTTTAAATTAAAACACCTTACTTACAATTGATCTTGGAGATCGTTTATGTTTTTTTTTTCTTATACATATTTTTTCAGGTAGGAGGATATTCTAGCTGGAGGTTTGCATTCTTTGGGGAAGCAATACTGATGCTTCCATTTGCTGTTCTTGGCTTTGTTATGCAACCTTTGCAGTTGAAAGGTACATGGTTTGTTATTTTTTATATCTTACCATCAGTTATGATCTATAAGCACTTTGAGATCTTCCACAACTACTTCCGGATGCAGGTTTTCCTGTTCTGGGATCCAAAAAATATCTTACCCCTGAAGAGATTGCCAACACTGAAGTTGAAGGTAATGATTTGATTTGAACTAATGGCATACTACATGATCTAGCACAATTCGAGTGCTAGTGATCTGATACAACTTGCCTCATGTCTGTGATTCTAATTGCAGGCATTCCAATTTCAAACGGGAAAAGTGGTTTCATGGCAGGAAATGAGGAGTTATATTTCAACTCTAACAAATCTTCCTTGTAAGTATTCCCATTTAGCTTTTCAATTGGAATATGAGAATAGCCTATACCATTAAATCAAATGTTGACTGAATGAAGCTAAGTAGTACGACTCGGACTCGGACTCGGCTCGGCCAAGGGCCGAGTCCGAGTCAAGGTCCGAGTCAGCCGAGTCACTCTAAGTCATTATGAAATTGTTAGTAGTATATGTATATAAAACAGTAACATGATAATACTTAATCCAATCAAGTTCAAACTTAAAAATAGACTCTAGGTTCCTAACTCTATTAATAGACTTTTATTTCTAGTTTCTAACTTTCCATACAATCTTTTGGTATTCCAAAAGCTGTTAAACAAGTTTCCATAAATAATTAATAGACTTTTATCTTCTTAAATATTCTTTCTAATTAGATAATAACTAAGAATATCATATAAAAAAAACATCCAATAGTCGTACAAATCAGACTCTAAGTTCCTAACTCTATTAATAGACTTTTATTTCTAGTTTCTAACTTTCTATACAATCTTTTGGTATTCCAAAAGATGTTAAACAAGTTTCCATAAATAATTAATAGACTTTTATCTTCTTAAATATTCTTTCTAATTAGATCATAACTAGGAATATCATATAAAAAAAACATCCATAGTCGTACAAATCAGACTTCAATAATAAAAGAAAGATAATCTCTGCCGAGTCTGACCGAGTCTGCCGAGTCTAACCGAGTCTGACCGAGTCAGCCCGAGTCACTCGGGCTAACCCTAGACTCGGGAACTCGGTGGAACTCGGCTCGGGGTACTGCCGAGTCCCGAGTCACTCGGCTGACTCGGCCGAGTCGGACTGCATAGGAATGAAGACACTGACATCTCACATATCCATTATTACGATTAATGAACCATATAATGTGATCTTAGCCAGCAAAATTTATTTTATACATATATATATGTATATGCAATTATCATTTTCTTATACATGGGAATGGTGAGATATACACGTTAACAGTTAACACTACCAAGCTATAATTGGAACTACCATGTCTGGTTGAACAATCTCTAGGTTTTTGCAAGTCTATAATTATGGAGAAAGCTGAACATTTTATAGATGATAATAGGTTGGAGTGTTGGACAATCTGTCTGTTTTTGTTCATACAACGATATTAGGTTACCATTCTGAAGTAACTCACACTATCATGGATCCATTCATCTATTTGCAGGTCAAAGGGGGCATTAAGCATCACGGATCAGTTCTCGAAGTTCTGGAAAGACATGAAAGTGCTCTTTTCCGATAAGATTTTTGTCGTTAATGTTTTAGGTATTTTGCCACCATATGTAGCCCAATCATCTTGCTTTGCAAGTTTCTTTAGTCTGATCACTGATGAACAATGATACATTTTTATTTAAGTTACAAGTGTCGGTGTTTGTGATAATGCATAGCTTATATAGTTTAATTCCGCAATTTAATCTGATACAGCCTATAGTACAAGATTACAAGTGATCGTTTGTAGGTTGAAGAAACCTATATTCTCATGCATACTTTGGTATACAAGCATTATATAGAGCTATACATTTGCTATAATTGTATACGCAATTTTCCTTCTTAATTGAGAAAATGTTGTCTAAATTTTGTAGGTTACGTCGCATATAATTTTGTTATAGGAGCTTACTCTTATTGGGGACCAAAGGCCGGTTATGCTATTTTTCACATGGTACACTTTCTCTGATCCACTATAGAGTAACAATTTAGGTCTGCTACTCTGCTCTTTGTTCACTTTCATGGTTAACAGATCACCCTTCAAGTGTTTAACAATATTGCAATTCATTATCCTTTATTTTGGTACTCCATATGTTTTCTCATTTCACCATTGTGTAGTCATTTTCGTGATCATCACTTCATCAAACTATGTTTGTATTTCTTCTTTAATAGATTAATTTCTCATTTCAGTGAATACCATTTTGTCTACTATTTCTAGTCTCAAATCTTTCATACTGCATTGCTTTATGTACTTCCATCTAGTAGTTGGTGCCTAAGTGCGTTAGTTGTTATGATAAGATTATCCTTATATACAGTACATTTGTACTTACAAGATTCTGACTTTGAGCAGAGCAATGCAGATTTGATGTTTGGAGGGGTTACAATAGTTTGTGGAATTTTTGGAACATTAGCTGGAGGCCTCATTCTTGATCGTATGAACCCCACAATCTCCAATGCTTTTAAGGTACTGCAATTCCATTTCTTCTCCCATTTCACCTCCTGCACTTTTACGTTTATGTATTGCAATTCAGTTCATTTAAGAAATATGCACAAAGCCAAAGTCCATCCCTGGAGCTGTTTGGGGTTGTCTTGAGGCGGTTGATGAGGACGATAATTTTACTAAAAAGACCCGTATTTTTTCCAGTGTAAGCACTTAAATAGCCTGGTTGAACTGTAAGCCTCACAGTTTTCTTTCTGTAGTGAATATAAACGTGACTAAGATAAATTGAGTCGAAATTGTGCCTTCAACAAAAAGCATAACAAGGAAAATGAATCCATGTAAAATGGAAAAGAATGTTCTGTTTAGCTGGGGATGAATAAATAGAAATCTAGAACTAGTAGAATATGACCAAGGATCTTGCTTCGACTTAGTTACGGTCCTCATACCTAAAATCTTAAGTGTTAATTAATTGGTTGGTGTCACTCCCACCCTTGTACGCTCGTTCTCTTCCAAAAATCAGATTTCAATGCATATGTATGACTTGTAGGTATACATTATAGAGTGTTGCCATTACTTTCCTCATATCTGAACCTGCAAGAACACCCATGCATACTTACTAATGATATACAGGGCCGTGCGGTGCCTAGTGCGGGCAGGGCGCCCGCACTGGGCCCCCCACTCACGTGGGCCCACTTTGGTGCTCAGGTTTGAATGTCAAAGGTAAAAAGGCACTAGGGACCTGGGGTAAAGCAATGACGTAAACTCACGTGGGCCCTTGTTTTTACTACAAAAGTAACTATCTGTCCCTTTTTCAATTCACGTGAACTTGTTAAAAAAATTTCTCTTTCTACTTTCTTTTGTTACACTTTTTCTTTCAAATTTTCTTTTTCTAATTTATTTGGTGGTCATATTTTATTCTCTATCTATCTTTTTTATTTTAACACATTACAACACTACTTTCTCATCTCCAATTTTCTTACTACAAATCATATCTTTACCTGGAGATTAAATTTTATCAAAATAATTAGTCCCGTTAGAATTTGTATTAATTAAATTTTCTTTATAAATTGTGAGTAACAATTTTTTTAATAGCTTTATTCAGTATTCAAAATGATTCTTAGACAAGATTGATTACGAATCGTTAATTGATGATTACGCTTCAAAAAATGCTAGGAGAAAAAATTTCAAGTAATTTTTTTTTTCGAATGCCTTTTAAATACATTTTGAGTTGATAAATAAACAATCAATTATGTCTTTATGGTCAAATTATTTTGAACATGTTTATTATTTTGTTTATAATTTTTTTATATAATACAAAGGGCCCAAACCGAATTTTGGCACTGGGCCCTCAATTTCTCAGGCACGGCCCTGATGATATACATTTTATTTGTTTGGATTCAATACTTGCATGATAATACTTGCAGCTAAACTAGAATTTCTTAATGTTTTATTTATAACAGTGGATGTATTCAAATATTTACTTTGCAGCTACTTTCTGGAGCGACATTTTTGGGGGCGATATTTTGCTTTAGTGCATTCCTCTCAAAGAGCTTGTATGGTTTCCTTGTTCTGTTTGCAATTGGTGAATTGCTTGTCTTTGCGACACAGGTACCCGAGCTACATCCTATTCTAGATGCAAATGAAATTCCTTTTACAAAGTTTACCTGATATCGCATGCACAGATAATAATTTGTGATCTGTGAAGTGTGAACTAATTCAGTCTGTCTTTCAAGATAGTGTCGTGACCTCTTGTATCAATTTTTTCTGATACCCTACCATGTCCACTAAAGAGTGTCATGACATGTATTCTGTAATGATAATCATTTTTGCTCCGATATTGTTGGGCTTTAAGTAACATTCCTAGTGCGGAGCTGTTATATAGGAGGTTCATCATTGTGAAGAACTTCTTTCAAAACCCTAATTTGCATCATCACAAATTTATCCTCTTGATATCTCACTCCAAAAAAGTAGAAAAGATGTTGTAGGATTGATGTGACTACTTTCATGTAGGTGGGAGTGGACTTCAGATGAGGTCATAATGTGACCCATCGGGTAGTGACTTATGTGTAAAATTTCTTCCATTTGAGTGACATATTCTTCAAAGAATTCACTTAGTCGCAACTTTCTTTCATAGACCTTCCAAACCTGGGTTATAAGGGTAACATCTTTCTTACACATTGCCTACACCTTTTGGGTGAGTTTGTGATATGAATCAAGATTCTTTAAGGGCATTACCCACTTTAGAAGTTCTTAATCGTTAATTGCATTCGCAATATATAGTTTGTAAATCATTTATTAACATTCTTAGCTTTGTCTTTGCAGGGACCTGTTAACTACATATGCTTACATTGTGTCAAACCCAGTCTAAGGCCACTGTCAATGGCTATGTCTACTGTTTCAATTCACATTTTCGGTGATGTTCCTTCATCCCCGCTTGTTGGGATTCTACAGGTTAGCCCTTCACAATATTTTACTGGAAGATTATCAACTATTTCTTGAGTTATCTAAACCTAATAATACTAATATTATGCATGAGATTCTCGTAATCTTAGTCAGCTATATATATTTCGTAAGTCATATCTTTTGTAATTAGATAAAAATTCGCTGCTTGTTGCAATAGCTCTGTTTATAGAAAAGTACCTCAACCACCACCGCCTGTGAATTTCAGTATTTCATGACAGGACGTGCTGTTTAAATCGATGAATAACTATAAAATCACTGACGTTGTTTCGTTGATATTTCATCAAATTTGTCTGGGTTCTTTACTGCACTTCAGTTGTTTGTTTGATACACTCTCGTTGTTTGTCATTTAAATTATGATGCTCTTATTTCGTGATTCAACTTCAATTGTCTACCAAACATTTTGATGTCGTTCAATTGCTCACTACCTTCTACAGGATTCAATCAACAACTGGAGAGTAACTTCTCTAATACTGACGTCTGTCCTGTTCATATCAGCTGGAGTTTGGTTTATAGGTAAGCTTCTACCACTATTTACCAGCTCTGTTGAACCAACCAAGAACGTCCAGTTTCAGGCTTCAGCTTACAACTAAATAAAATCTTAGAAATGAAACCACCAATGACAAAGTCAAGGAGCCCAAAGAAGAAAGACGATGAAGAAACAAGGATTCTTAAATATTTGGTCTCCATACACTGGAGTAGAGACATAGAGATATGGATCTTGCTTTAACTAGTTCTGTTACAGCCCATGAGCATTACCGTTACAACATGGCACGAAGTACTGTCACAATGAAAGAAGGGTCAAAGACAAAAAGTACCCGCCCAACCTGACCTGATAATATCACTTTGTGGGTGCAAGTGCCCGCTCGATTCCCACCATTAGGAAGAAGGGTCTTAACAGGACTAAAGAACATATATGAAGTAGACTGAAACTGAACCAAAAATCATGTCTAAAAAGTTAAATTTGTATTAGTCCTAAAATGTTCACATTTGTTCGGCCACAAATAAATCAACATTTACACTTTACACTTCAGAAATATTTACTGGTCTGAATATTTTTTTTTTGTTGTTGGGTAGGTATATTTCTACAAAGTGTGGACAGATACGAAGAAGTCGATCCTCTTGTAGGCACGACAGAGGAACCAGACGTGAGGCCATTGCTTCAAGGAAACACAACGGAAATATCAGATGCATCTGCTTAAATGTTACCGAGAAATATTTCAGATTTATTATGTTTAGAGTTCGGAAAATGCTTTCTTCAAATATTTGTGACTGTAATTAAGAATGTACATAGATGATCCTTTGGAAATGATAACAGATTTGACACAGACAGACAGTAAGCATCAGAAGGATTGGAGAAGAAGTTACTAGTTTACTTTTTAAACTAAATGATGTTTACTTATGTGTACCATTTTGATCATATTCTTATATCCTTTATGTTTGTATTGTTCATATTCCCTGATAAAAGAAACATCAGATGAAATAAGATTTAACCCTTTCTTTCAATTTCTTTTAACAAGTCTGATAACATATTATATATGGTTATCTAGATCAATATTTACTTGTGATATATAAATGTGAAATTTGGGCAAAAGCCAAATTTTCTTTTGTAGGATAAAAGTTACGAACCATCTTTTTCAACTTCCAACTCTGGAAGGTTTCTGTTCCAGGAAAAATGTCTCTGTCCGGCCACTATCCAAGTCGGGTTTGTGGCTGGAAAGGATTGTATAGAAAAAGTGTTTTACTTTCACTTTCTAAATCTTGACCGGTCACGTATTCTAGTCGGGATAGTGGCTAGGCAGAACATCACAACCATTGGACTAATTCATTTCAAGTCCTAAGAGAAACCAACTTGAACTAACACAAAATGTTTGGGCTGGGTTTTATAAAGGGTGCCGCGAAAGGCGCCTAGTCTTTTTTGCTCTTAGCCCAACTCTTCTCTAGGCACTCCCTGTGGGCCTCGAACTGAGCAGTCCGAGGCCCACGAATTGCGGCAGTCCGAGGACACACGGGCTGGGCTAAATCCGTGTTAGATCAAGCTCAGCCGGATGAGCCTCGGTCCGAATGTTCCACTTTGTGGGTTATCAAACAAATATTTACATAAGTTACAAATGTCAAAATTAGTCAAATGCCAAAAAATTCATTCTTTGAACAAAAGTTCAACAAAAGGTATCTGTTCAGACCCCGAAAAAATAAAATGCCTCTCTGTTTGGCCACTATTTAGTTCGGGTATGTAATCAGTCATTCATTTAATAAGAAAAAGTAGTTTACTTTGTCTAATTAAATTCCAACCGGCCACATTGTCTCGGAAGAGCATAACGGTCATCAAAATAATTCATTTCAGATCTTGAGAGAGTCCAAACCTGACCTAACACAAAATGTTTGGACTAGGTTTTATAAAGGGTGCTTATAAAGGCACCATGTCTTTCGCTCTTAAACCAACCCTCTCTTGGCGCACCCCGTGACTTTTGGACTAAACAGTCTGAAGCCTAAGGATTGGGACAGTCCAAAGACACTCTGTTTAGCACGGATTCGCGCCGCGAAGAGGATTGAGGCTCAAGAGTAAAAAAGAAGAGTGCCTATAACCCTTTTATAAATAAATGAACGAGGGAGTCAACGTAGACCAACCACAACGGCATGAAACACAGATAACTTTATTCATCCAATGGAATTCAACCACGTTTATAGAAAAAAAAAATCGTAGAGAGTACATGTGGGACATTCTTGGGATGTGAAGCCTACCCTTACACCGTCCTCATTAAGTATAATTAATACACTGACTTGTCCCTCAAGAAGGAAAACAAAACAATAGAAGAAGCCCACGGGATCACTCGCCCACAAGTCTTTCTCTCTCTCTCTATATATACCCATTCTCTCTCCCTATCCTTATCCATCTCAACTAAAAACAATCTTCTCTCACTTCTCTCTCTCTCTAAAAACCCTTTTTCTTTCTTTCAAGTTTCCATCACTTCAATTCACCATCACCAGTTTCCCACCCCATCCAAATTCCAACACCCCATGGCTCCAACTGCAGCAATGCTCATCCTTTCCGACATCAACACCACTACCATCCCTAAACCAACCCCACCACCTCCTCAAACTGGTTTTCACCTTAACCTCACCGCTGGGAACAAATTCTTGGATCTTTTCCGACGATCCATTACAGAAACAACACCCAAACAACAAAATCAGTCCGAAAATGAATCTTCAGATCAATCTTTCTCTTCTTCAACTTTGGGGAAGAGGTTTGAAGAAGCTGTTGAGCTTAGTTGCTGGTCTTCTTAATTAATCTTTAAAGATTTCATATTAAATAGTAGTTAATTGAATCCTATTTAAGTGGAGATTCCTTTTCTTTAGATGTAATCTTTTTTGTATATATTTGATGAACAAAGTTTGGTTAGTTTTTTTTTGTTTTTTTTTATGAAATCAAAGTTTGGTTAGTTGACTTGATGTATTGGAATTTATAAGTTTAATGTATCTAACTAAATTTAGAGTCATTCATTTGTTTTCTAATATGGATCTAAAGTTGTGTGTAATAGGATTTAGATATAAGATGGATAATAGGGTACTTTATATAAGATGAATCGAGATAAGATGGATCGAGATGAAAAGATTTGAAGTTCTATAAAAGATACACGGGTATGAACATCCCTATATCTTCGTTTATCTTGAAATATATATTCAAATATTTTGAATTATTCTTGATCGTCACATGTATACACATATTACACACGTACTTCTTTTCTCAGACTCATCTTGATCGTCAAATCTCTTTCTTATATCAGAGATCTTATATCACTTATCCTTTTAGTCTATGAGATAGATAGCCAAGAAGAGTCTTCAAAAATCAAATGTTCACAAACATCAAAGAAAATTTGTTTTTTTTTATATCACTATCCAAGTCGGGTTTGTGGCTGGAAAGGATTGTATAGAAAAAGTGTGTTACTTTCACTTTCTAAATCTTGACCGGTCACGTATTCTAGTCGGGATAGTGGCTAGGCAGAACATCACAACCATTGGACTAATTCATTTCAAGTCCTAAGAGAAACCAACTTGAACTAACACAAAATGTTTGGGCTGGGTTTTATAAAGGGTGCCACGAAAGGAGCCTCGTCTTTTTTGCTCTTAGCCCAACTCTTCTCTAGGCACTCCTTGTGGGCTTCGAACTGAGCAGTCCGAGGCCCATGAATTGCGGTAGTCTGAGGACACACGGGCTGGGCTAAATCCGTGTTAGATCAAGCTCAGCCGGATGAGCCTCCGTCCAAATGTCCCAATCTGTGGGTTATCAAACCAATACTTACATAAGTTATAAACGTCAAAATTAGTCAAATGCCAAAAAATTCTTTCTTCCAACAAAAGTTCAACGAAAGATATCTGTTCAGACCCCGAAAAAATGTCTCTCTGTTTGGCCACTATCTAGTTCGGGTATGTGATCAGTCATTTATTTAATAAGAAAAAAATAGTTTACTTTGTCTCATTAAATTCCAACCGGCCACATTGTCCCCGAAGAGCATCACGGTCATCAAAATAATTCATTTCAGATCTTGAGAGAGTCCAAACCTGACCTAACACAAAATGTTTGGACTAGGTTTTATAAAGGGTGCTTATAAAGGCACCATGTCTTTCGCTCTTAAACCAACCCTCTCTTGGCGCACCCCGTGACTTTTGGACTAAACAGTCTGAAGCCTAAGGATTGGG
This sequence comes from Eschscholzia californica, assembly GCF_041429995.1. Taxonomy (NCBI): domain Eukaryota; kingdom Viridiplantae; phylum Streptophyta; class Magnoliopsida; order Ranunculales; family Papaveraceae; genus Eschscholzia; species Eschscholzia californica. The sequence continues at coordinate 45,610,746 of NW_028238198.1, forward strand.
ACAGTCCAAAGACACTCTGTTTAGCACGGATTCGCGCCGCGAAGAGGATTGAGGCCCAAGAGTAAAAAAGAAGAGTGCCTATAACCCTTTTATAAATAAATGAACGAGGGAGTCAACGTAGACCAACCACAACGGCATGAAACACAGATAACTTTATTCATCCAATGGAATTCAACCACGTTTATAGAAAAAAAAAAGGATAATAGAGTACATGTGGGACATTCTTGGGACGTGAAGCCTACCCTTAAGCCGTCCTCATTAAGTATTATTAATGACTTACTTGTCCCTCAAGAAGGAAAACAAAACAATAGAAGAAGCCCACGGGATCACTCGCCCACAAGTCTTTCTCCCTCTCTATATATACCCATTCTCTCTCCCTATCCTTATCCATCTCAACTAAAACAATAAACAATCTTCTCTCACTTCTCTCTCTCTCTCTCTAAAAACCCTTTTTCTTTCTTTCAAGTTTCCATCACTTCAATCACCATCACCAGTCTCCCACCCCATCCAAATTCCAACACCCCATGGCTCCAACTGCAGCAATGCTCATCCTTTCCGACATCAACACCACTACCATTCCTAAACCAACCCCACCACCTCCTCAAACTGGTTTTCACCTTAATCTCACCGCCGGGAACAAATTCTTGGATCTTTTCCGACGATCCATTACAGAAACAACACCCAGACAACAAAATCAGTCCGAAAATGAATCTCCAGATCAATCTTTCTCTTCTTCATCTTTGGGGAAGAGGTTTGAAGAAGCTGTTGAGCTCAGTTGCTGGTCTTCTTAATTAATCTTTGAAGATTTCATATTAAATAGTAGTTAATTGAATCCTATTTAAAGTGGAGATTCCTTTTCTTTAGATGTAATCTTTTTTGTATATATTTGATAAACAAAGTTTGGTTAGTTGACTTGATGTATTGGAATTTATAAGTTTAATTTATCTAACTAGTCATTCATTTGTTTTCTAATATGGATCTAAAGTTGTGTGTAATATTCTTAGATATAATATGGATTCTCATAAAAAAAAAATATATAAGATGGACTCATCATCAAAAAAAAATATATAGGATACTTATAAGATGGTTATTTGACGATCGAGACGAGTTCATATCTCTAGAGTATCTTGAAATATATATTCAAATATTTTGAATTATTCTTGATCGTCACAGGCTCAGGTACTTCTTTTTTCGGGCTCATCTTGATCGCCAGATCTCTTTCTTATATGAGAGATCTTATATGGCTTATCCCTTTAGTCTATGAGATAGATAGCCAAGAAGAGTCTTCAAAAATCAAATGTTCACAATCAACAAAGAAATTTTGTTTTTTTCTTTTTCTCGAGAAGAATAGAAAACAAATGTGTAAAATTCAAGTTTTGGATAAAATGTTTTCTTTTTCTCAAGAAGAATAGAAAACAAATGTGTAAAATTCAAGTTTTGGATAAATGTAAAACCACATGGATGGTTACCCTATTCTTTTAGTGGGGAATGATAAATATAAAATGATTAAATTTTCAGGACAAATGATAAATTATGCTAAGTCCACCGTCTTTTTTTCGAAAAACTCGCATCCCAAATTCAAAAGAATAATCATTCGCAACCTTAGAGTCCATCTTCTCTCTCAAGCTGGTCGCTCGATAGTTATATCGACTATCGCAGCAGTCGTTCCCCGATACCAAATGCAGTGCTTTGTCATTCTTAAAAGCATTTGCAACAGCATTGAGTCCCTCCAAAGGACTTTCTGGTGGGGAAAATCCAAAACTTTCCACACCATCAACTGGTCCGCCATCTGTAAGCCACGCAAATTAGGCGGACTAGGGTTTCGTCTCCCCCTTCTTGATAACCAAGCTTTCCTTAGCAAACTCAATTGGCGCTTCCTAAATAACCCCCAGGCGATCTGGGTTCAAGTCCTAAAAAGTAAATATTTTCCTAATTCGACAAACCCACCTCTCCTAAAGCGCATCACTCATGGCCTTGGAAATTTATTAGTAAACAGTTCAGCCAAGTGGAGGGCCTCATCTTCTAGGATATCAACAAAAATAGTCACATCAATATCTGTCACGATTATTTGATACCTAATCATCCCCCACCTCTCACTAATCGGAGCGACACGAATCTTGAATGGGTTGCCCAACTCATCTCTAATAACACCTGGAATATGAATATAATTAACAACTGTTTTGATAGTGATATTTGCAGCGCAATAGCTAGTATTAACTTCTAGACAGATCAGGAAGACTCAACTAAGTGGGCGCTCACAAAATCTGGTAATTTTTCGCTTAAATCGATGTATAATTTTCTAAGAATAGGTAGCCCTGGACCCATGCAAGACCAAAACGACTGGTTCTTCATTTGGAACATGAACACAATACCTCGTATAAAACTATTGAAATGTTGTACGAATAGTCTCCCAGTAAATGACAAAATCGGTAAATATATTGGCAACTCTTACTCTTGTATTAATTGTAGTAAAATGAAACACTAGACCATATGATGCTACATTGCAACTACGCTAGAGCAATATGGTTTAATTTTCAGGTCAGATCGGAACAATTAAGCACGGTAAGTCTTTGGATCCAGCAATGGAAAAATTTAGACAAGGATACAACTAATTTATATGCCAAAATTCTTTGGTGGTTCATATGGAAAGTCAGGTGTGAAACTGCTTCACAACCAATAAACAAACTTCACAACAGATGATTGCACGTATAAACAACATATCAACCACTCCGCTCAAAATTGCATCCATCATTAAAAACAAAGTTAAGGAAAAACCACAGCAACAAAAATGCAGACCTCCATCGACACCATACCTTAAAGTCAATGTAGACGCTTCCTTTACGAAACTCTCAGAACCAGCAGGAATAGGATGTATCATCCATGATGAAGAAGAAAAATTCATAATAGCAGCAGCTGACACAGTTAGGTTCCAAAATGCGGAAGAATGCGAAAGTATGGCGATTCAATTTAGCTTGTCATGGGCCATTCAGTTGCGCATCCAACATGTTCATTAGAGAGTGACAATCAAAACTTGATCCAGTAATTAATAGAAAAAGCGATGGATTACATTGGCAATCCAAACAAGTCATAGCACAAGTCATAGCTCTCAAGGAGCAGTTCACTGATATAGTCTTCTCTTATGCTCCCAGGGAATGCAACGCCAAAGCTGACGCACTTGCTAAATGGGTAGAACCAATGGTCAAAAAAGAATTTGGAATGTCGTACCTTCCTTTATTTCCGCTTTACATTAGATACTTTTGTATGGATAGTTTTTCTTGGTTTAATGCTAGTCTATTTCATCAAAAAAAAAAAATAGTAACGAGCAAGCTAGCATAATCATACGGGAACTTGGGTTTAAACTCTTTTTAGTTAAGAAGACAAGTTATATTTATTTATTTTTTTAAACAGAACTTTTATATTTATATTTGGTTAAGAATCCAATATTTTTTTACAAAAGGGTTGCAAGGTGTTGACCGTTGTAAGGCGCTCAAAAGCTATTGTAAAGCTGTCGCAAGGCTTTGCAAAGCTATCACAATGCACTGCAAAGCTATCGCAAGGCGTCGCATAGCTGTCGCAAGGTGTTGGAAATTAAAAAGTACTCAGGGAGCTAAATACTAAAAAAATTGCCCAATCCTTTTTAACAAAATTCCAAATTTCTATGTAGTTTTCACCAAATTTCCCTAAAATTTACACACCGATTTTAGAAGTTGATGACAAAAAAAAAGTCCACGCTAATAAAATCTGCTCACAGGTTTCAGAAGTTCATGACAGAAAAATAGAGCATACCCACTCAAAGGTCAGAGGATTAGAACCGTGTTTAAGGTGATATTGACGAACGATAAGAATTTCCAACGAAAAGAAGCATAAACAATTGTCTGCAAGAAATTGTTCCATTTTACGGTTCTTTTATGACATTGATTTTGCACCAAAACAAAACTAACAAACGACTAACATGAACCGAGTATTATGAGGATCATCCTGAATATCTTGCTCGAGTATATCTAAGTCCTAAAGTATCTAAGCTTTTACTAACAACACCACTCGTATAATGATCATCCAAACTATGATTTGTTGAACCAAACATAATGAGAATACTAAAGGTTTAAAAAATTGAAAATACAATCTAATCTAATCGAAACTATGAAGAATCTATTATTGCAGTGGACGTTGGCTATTAAAACGGCTTTCTCCGCCTGTGTAAGCAGAAGAAAAATACGATCTGAACTATATTTTTTGAAGTTTTCTAGGCTCGGATACCATAATAGATCATGAAATTGGAGTGATATCTAAGAATCTATCTTAACTCTATTTGTATTAGTGAGGAAGTTACAAGAATAGAAACGTATCAAAAAGATAACCATTAAAAGGGAAAGATAAATATAAAAAGAATCCTCATCTAGGATATATTGGTTTCCTCTTTGAAGCCGGATTCTTCTTTTTCTCGGTTTCCTTCTTTTCTTGGTCGGTTACCTCATTATAAAGGTTAATTCTAATCTGACCCCCATTTTGTGACTTGTGGAAAATTTGGCCTCCAAATCCATAATTCTTTGGGTGCTTCTAAAAGCACCGGACCAAACAATTGTTAACGGGCGGCTCTATAAGCACCAGCCCCAACAACTAGTTTATCTATAAGAACCGACAAATCTTTTACCACCTAAAGCTCACGTTATATTCTTTAGCCACGTAACATTCCTTATCCATTACTCATAAAAATCTATTCTATTATATTAAAACAGCTTAGTCGGTTATTCAGGGGATAAGTCTAACCATCCATTGTATTTAGAGATTTGGTTGGAAACACATCTGACGGATTATATAAAATATTTTTTATGTAAATAGACTAAAAAAGGAAGGGTATTTATGTAAATCAGTCAAAATTGGTTAGAATAACTACTACCCACATATTTCTCTCCTTATTTTTTTCTCCCACGGATTACATCTTAGAAACTACCAACTTTACAGTAGAAAATCGTCGGAGAGATTGAAATAACTAACCCACTTCTCTCATTTCCTCTCCAAATTCTTTCTCTACACAATGTTTTCTCTCTCTCTCTCTCTCTCTCTCTCTCTCAACAACAAAGAAAGTTTTTATATGTTATTCCTTCACATAAAGTGTGATTTACCAGCGAAGCCAAAAGGGATCTGTCGCGTCCATAGGACACGGCGGAAACCTAGTAAACACTAAAACCTAATCAAGACAACCTCTCTTAACCTATATAAGCTACACAACTCTTTTTCCCCTCCTCTCATTTTCTATGTCTTTCTAATCTACCCCGTCTCTTTCTACACAGAAAGAGAAAGAGATGAACAAGGTAAACATGTACTCTGTGTAAGATGGCTCTTTCTCTATATTTTATTTTCTCTCTCTTAGTTACGACTCTCTCTCTCTAGCTCTGTACTCTCTGAAATAATTAAATAAACAGAGATATAGAAAGAAAAGCTCACAAGAAAAAACAGTAATACGGATGACCCCAGATCTTAAGAACTAAAATCAAACATGAAAAAATAAAAGATCTCCCTCTCAAAAGAAAACACTGAAATAGGCCTTCTTCTCTGCCACTTTTTAGAAGAAAGAGAGATGAAAGAAAACCCTAGAAATTGAAAGGGGAGAAGATAGAAGAAAATGAAGGTGAACTTCACCATGTTAGTTGACTGGGTGCTTATAGAGATCTTGGGTCAATGGTCATTGATCCGAGTCAATGAGATGGTCGTACGCTTACAGCTGTTTGCCCTGGTGCCTATAGAATCACCCTAATTCTTTTAGTCAGATTTACCAACCAAATATTTATTTCCTTTTTCTTACACTTGATTTTATAATGTTTCCTTCATTGTCTTTTCTCTTTCTTATCGCCTTAAAGAGTCGTTGGGGTATGTCGCCACAACAACTGGACTGCGAGTGGCGACAACATTTTAAAAAATTCCAGTTTCTCTCTTTTTTTCTTCTCTCACCACCACCAACATCATCTTTCTTTCTTTGTAAACGCTTTCACTCTCCCTCTTACTTTTAAGATTATGTGCATCTCTCTCTCTCTCAAGCTTTCATATAAAAACTTCGGAGAAAAGAAGAGAGAAAGAGTTCAAGGGAGAAAAGAGAATTTAAGAGCGTTTAGAGAGGAAAGTAGATGTATTGATGGTGGGGGTGACCGAAACAAAAACATATACTGAAAAGAAAATTTAAAGGTCGCCGATAATGACTGTCCGACCATTGGTGGCGATGGTTTCAGGCGATCATTTTCAATGCTAAGAAAGAGAAAAGACAAAACAGGGAATATGTTAAAATGAACGGTAAAAAAGAAAAAAACTATTAACAGCTAGTCTTAACTAACGAAATTATAATTTTAGGATCCAATTGGAACATTGAACAAACATAAAGACTACACTAAAATTGACTCTTCTATAATTTATCCTAAGTTTGAGACCAATTATTCGTGATAAACAAACAAATAGGAACAACTAATTGCGGAATTAAATTTAGGATTATTTCTCGAAAGGCCCCCTACTTTATGACTAACTTCCAGCATAGCCCCTACTTTATCAAAAATATCCAGAAGGCTCCTTTTCAGTTACCGTTAAATGTCCATTAACTAGTCATCACCTCTCTCTCCTCCATCTCATCACCTCTCTCCTCCATCTCATCACCTCTCTTTGCCACCTCATCTTCTCGCCACCTCATCGTCTTCACCTGCGAACATCGTCGGCCGACCAATTTTCCGGCCAGCGACCTTCAAACATAAAAAGAAAACAAAAATCTCTATCTTCTTCTTCCTCTCTCTTCTCTCTCATGTTCTCTTTCTCTCTTCTCTTCTCTCTCATGTTCTCTCTCTCTCTCTCTCTCTTCCTTTCTCTCATCTCTCTTTCTCTAAACACTCCGGCGAAGTGGTTTCCCTTCGCCGAAGGTCTGGTAAACCAGATCTAGGTCTGGGACTTACATGATACTAAAGTATAGATAAAATTGCATCAAACAACTGCTTAAAAAGAACAAATTCAAGAAAGACGGCATGGGACTTACATTAGACTTGTCTAGGTTTGGCGTGAAACCTCGGACATAAGCTATGCATTTGTGTAGATTTGTGGTATCCTGATCATGTGATTCATCAATTATTTGGGTTCTCTGAATTCCATTGTCCATAAATAAACATAAAAAAAAATTCGCTAGTAATCCACATTGACTTGGTAATACCAAATTCCTATTTCTAGATTTCCCAAATCTCAAAACTTTTCCGAATCTAGCATTATTCTAGCAGGTAATCAATCATAATAAGGTATAAATATAGGCATTACCAAATTTTCATAGAAGTCTTTAACTTCTGTTCTAATTGAATCCACATCTCCCTTAATCACATAATGTTTATACCTAAATCAAGTAAAGCAAATCACATTACCTATTAACATAAGTTGATCATTACAAAAATTCAACACAATCAATTTCGTAACAAACTTATTCCACAAATCAAAGGAATCCACAAAATTCTGTTTGACTTAAGTGAGAGATCCAAAATTTGATTCAGTTATGATTCTATGAAGAATTAAGTTTATGATGTGATGGAGACCATCAAGATGGGCCTCACGGTCGAACTAGTTAGAGGGCCTCATGGCCGAGTCCATTACGGTTATAGTTTAGGAGTTTCCATGTTTTAGTATTTCCTACTAAGTCTAGGTTTAGAAGTTTCTATATTTGAGTATCTTTGATATTTAGGAATCCTAATTTGAGTCTATCTAGAAGTTTCTAAGTTCCTATAAAAAGAAGTCAGGTATGTCCTTGTTATTCAGATCAGAGAATATTATGAATCAAGTTTATCATTTTGTTCTTTACTTTATCAGTTTATTTACGTATTTTATCAGTTTATTTACGTATTTTATCATTGTTATAATGGTGGATTCCATTACTTTTACGCTTCCGCAACAATCTACATCAGCTGGTATTCAGAGCTTTAAGAATCTGGGAACAGATAATTTTTTTTAAATACTTCTCATCTTGAATGTTGGAATAATCTTCCGCGTTTAGGTTGGGATCCTTTAAGAGATGCACAACAACTCTATGTTGATCGAAAAGATCAAAACAAAATTAATGTCGATTCCAAAATTCCTATGTTTGATTATCAATATCATATAGATTTTTGGATTCAACAGATGGAAGATTGGTTTATAAACCAAGAAGTCCATGACGAAGATAAGGTTTTTGTCATCGAACAACACTTGTCTAAAAGAGTCTATGAAAAATTCAACGAGATGCAATGGAGACTCATTGATCAAGAAAAAAAATTCGTCGACGATTGGACTACATTGAAAAGCATCTTTAGGTATGTTTTTCTTCCTTTAGATAAATATTTTTCATATGTGGAGACAAAGATTGAATCCAGTAGACAGTTCTCGAATGTTACTTCGGTCACCGTGTTCGATGGTATTGAAGAAGTTCTTGACAAAAAAAAAAAAAATTTCTCAATGACGGAGGAACAAGAAGAACAAAGTGAATTCTCCTCTTTTAGCTTGAAAAGGTCAGTTCATTCTAGTTTAGATTTGATTAAGCCATATTCGAGTTTGGTTTATAAGCAACACGAAGATGAACGTGGGAAGATCGTTCAAGTGAAGAAATTCAAGGTTGATTTTTCCATAAAATATTATGTGGTGTTTGTGGTATTCTTCATCAAATTAAAAGATGACGGGAGATGTTGCAATTTGTTGGAAGTTTCTTTCCTACATTTATTTTTGCAAGATTCTTTGCACTATGAGATTGAAGCTAATGATTTCGTCCAAGTGGGTGTCCTTCGACCCCAATGCACCGTTCGCTCGAAGTGGGAATTAAGGATTGCATTGTTGAGTCTCACTTGAGGGCAAGTTCGTTCTCGGTCGGGGAGTATGATGGAGACCATCAAGATGGGCCTCACGGTCGAACTAGTTAGAGGGCCTCATGGCCGAGTCCATTACGGTTATAGTTTAGGAGTTTCCATGTTTTAGTATTTCCTACTAAGTCTAGGTTTAGAAGTTTCTATATTTGAGTATCTTTGATATTTAGGAATCCTAATTTGAGTCTATCTAGAAGTTTCTAAGTTCCTATAAAAGGAAGTCAGGTCTGTCCTTGTTATTCAGATCAAAGAATATTATGAATCAAGTTTATTGTTAATCAAGTTTATCTTTTGTTCTTTACTTTATCAGTTTATTTACGTATTTTATCAGTTTATTTACGTATTTTATCATTGTTATAATGGTGGATTCCATTACTTTTACGCTTCCGCAACAATCTACATCATGATGTCAAAGAATCAGAAATTTAAATCACAAACCTTAAAACTGTTCACATAATGAAGAACTAACTAATTCAACTTTGAAGAAAGAACAATTTTGTTAAGATCAATATAGTTCTCGTGTATGATTCATTCGACAAGAGAAGATGAATAGATTGAAAACATCTTTCTAACATCAAGAGAGTCTTGATCAGGAAAGAACAAAGGCATTTCATCGTAAACTCTATTAGCTCCTTCATCTGCGCACAGACATAACTGTGTTGTTCTAAAACAAAACGAGAAACTTCATAAGGAAAAACGATCTTCAGTGTATCGGATTAGGTTTTTATATAGAGAGAGGAGAGAACAGGAGAGAGAGAATTTTTTTTTATGTTTGAAGGTCGTCGGCCGGAAAAATGACAGACCGACAACCTTCGTCGTGAAGACGATGAGGTGGCGAGAAGACGAGGTGGCAGAGAGGTGATTAGATGGAGGGGAGAGAGGTGATTAGATGGAGGGGAGAGAGGTGATTAGATGGAGGGGAGAGAGGTGATGACTAGTTAACGGTAACTGAAAAAGAGGGTTTTCTGAGTATTTTTGATAAAGTAAGGACTACGCGAAAAGTTGATCATAAAGTAGGGTCCTTTTCGAAAATAACCCTAAATTTTAACTTAGATTTATCAAAATCCAAAATAGTTTATGACTTCACGTTATTAATGACTTGACTTGTCTCTCAAGAAGGAAAACAAAACAGTAGAAGAAGCCCACAGGATAGGAGGAATGGGACCACTCATCAACAAGTCTTTCTCTATCTCTATATATACCCATTCTCATTTCTCTCCCTCTCCCTATCCTTATCCACCTCAATCTTCTCTCACTTCTCTCTCTAAAAACCCTTTTTCTTTCTTTCAAGTTTCCATCACTTCAATTCACCATCACCAGTCTCCCACACCATCCAAATTCCAACACCCCATGGCTCCAACTGCAGCAATGCTCATCCTTTCCGGCATCAACACCACTACCATCCCTAAACAGACCCCACCACCTCCTCAAACTGGTTTTCACCTTACCCTCACCGCCGAGAACAAGTTCTTGGATCTTTTCCGACGACCCATTACAGAAACAACACCAAAACAACAAAATCAGTCCGAAACTGAACCTCCACATCAATCTTTCTCTTCTTCATCTTTGGGGAAGAGGTTTGACGAAGCTGTTGAGCTCAGTTGCTGGTCTTCTTAAGTAATCTTTGAAGATTTCATATTAAATAGTAGTAGTTAACTGAATCCTAGTTAAAGTTCAAATTCCTTTTCTTTAGATGTAATCTTTTGTCGTATATATTTGATGAACAAAGTTTGTTTGTTTGGTTGGCTGACTTGATGTATTGGAATTTATAATTTCAATATATGTTCCTAAATTTTTTTTTGATGAGATTATGTTACTAAATTTAGGGTCATTATTTTGTTTTCTAATATAGATCTAAAGTTGTGTACAAGAGGATACGTGGTATAAGATGGATCGAGATGAAGATATGAATCTCTGAAAAGAGATACCTGTGTAACAGGTGTATGCCGGGATTCAAAATATATAGTACTTGCTGCCTAAAATTTAAAAGTACTTTTTGATACAAATTTTTTGTATGTATACGTCTCTTTGTAATATCCTACATATTCCAACATTCAAATTTAATATCCTACATATTCCAACATTCAAATTTAATATCTCCGTTTTCTTCCAAGTAACTAAGTCCCTCTTTCATCAAAAAAAATAACTAAGTCCCTCTCATGTGATTTTTTCTTTTTCTGTTTTGAGTGATTCTAGTATTTTTGATGTTTGGCATTGGCGTTTAGGCCACCCTTCTTTAGGACGTTTTAAATTATTTATAGTTATTTTTCATGTATTCGCACAAAGTTAGTGAATAAAGCTCCGTGTTATATATGTCCTTTATCTAAACAATCTCGTCTTTCTTTTACTCGTAGTATTTCTCGTTCATCTCGTCCTTTTGAATTAGTCCATGCGGACATATGGGGACCTTTTTCCATCCCTTCTCATTCGGGTTGTAGATATTTTCTCACAATAGTAGATGATTATTCAAGATGCACTTGGATATTTCTTATGCACTCTAAATCTAACAGTAAGCAAGTTATTCGCAATTTTTTTGCTTATGTGGCCACCCAATTTTGACATAAAATTAATTCTCTTTTTTGGGGAGAAGGAGATTTATTATTCCCACAATTACAAACTTTTCGTTCCGACAACGGTTCCGAGTTTATGTCCAATGATCTTCAACGTTGGTTTCAAGACAACGGTATTATCCACCAACAAAGTTGTGCTATACACCACAACAAAACGACGTTGTTGAAAGAAAACATCACATATCCTTGATGTCGCCCGTGCACTTCGTTTCCAAGCGAATCTACCTCTCATCTTTTGGGGAGAATGTGTTCTTACGGCAGTCTACCTTATTAACAAACTCCCGACTCCTCTCCTCAATGGGAAATCACCTCATGAGATGTTGTTTGGCTCTCCGCCCACTATTGATCATCTTCGAGTATTTGGATGTCGTTGTTTTGCTCATAACACCAATATATCTACTAAATTTGACACACGAACAATAGAGGGGATTTTCATTGGTTATCCCCATCGTCAAAAGGGATACCGTATTTTCGACCCCTCTACTAATAAGATATTTACATCTAGGAATGTGACATTCCATGAAAATCAATTTCCAATGCACTCTACGTCAAGTAGTGGTGGCCAACGGGTTGTGTCGGTACGGAAACGGACCGGCACAACCCGTTTATAAGGCAACACGACACGGCACGGAACGTCGCGTGTCGTGTCGTGCCGACCCGTCACGGCTCAAGCGGGCCGTGGCGGGTCTGGGATTTTAAGTTCCCAGACCCGTCAACCACGACACGTTAGGAACGGAAACACGACACGCCACGGCCCGTGGCGTTCCTAACCCGCCACGGCACGCTAACCCGTTAGAAACGGGTACTTAATTTACAAAACATTACTGTTATTTTGTTGAAAGTAGTTGTTAATTGATAAAATTAATAGTTAATAAAATTATTAAGTAATAAAATAAACATAGATTCTACAGTTTAAACAAAGATCACAACGTTTGACTTAAAAATTATTTAGTGCTTTCTTTTGTTACGTTTGGCAACAACTGGCCCATTAGCCACGACCCGACACAGAAACGACTGGGACCGCCACGGAAACGGCACGACAACGGCTGGATCGTTGCCATGGGGTGTTTCTGTGCCAAGACCTTGTAGTCTAGGCACGACACGACACGGCACGGCTCAAAGCCGTGCCTGGCGTGGTTGTGGCGTGTCTAACACGCCACGGCTGTCAAACGGGCCGTGCCGCCACGGCACGGCCCGTTGGCCACCACTAACGTCAAGTAAGACGTCTTCCACTCGTCCATTCATCACAATACAGGACGATGGAACATTCTCCTACCCATGGCTTGAACAACCAATTATTTCTACTGGTGGGTGCCTTCAGCGAACCACCCTTCCTGTCCAGGTTGACCCCCTTTCGATCCAACACCAACCCGCGCCTTCTACAGGCGACCTCGTGTCCACTGGCCCTGATTCTCTGTCCAGTTCTATGGGCATCACAGACACTCCCGCTTCACCTGAAACATCTGTCGATGACACAGACACACCGTTTGTTCCTGTTCTGACTGAGGGACGTCCCAGTCGCACTCACAGACGCCCTACTCGATTGGCCGATTACGACTGCCATGCATCCACGGTGCCATTCCTGACCTCTTCATCTTCCGTCCCTTATCCCTTATCCGACTGTTTGTCCGTTTCTAATTTCTCTCCTTCTCATCAAATATTTCTCAATTCCGTCCTTGCTTCTAAAGAACCTCAAACCTTCAAGCAAGCATCAACATCACCTCTCTGGAGCGAGGCCATGTCTAAGGAATAGAGGCACTTGAATCAAACAATACTTGGACTCTCACAATACTTGGACTCTCACTGAACTACCACCTGGAAAAAGATCGATTGGATGTAAGTGGGTAAACAAGATTAAGTTTCGGTCTGATGGATCTATTGAGCGATACAAAGCTCGTTTAGTCGCAAAAGGATATAATCAAATCGAAGGACTTGATTGTCATGACACTTTTGCACCAGTAGCAAAACTTGTCACTGTCCGAGTCCTTCTTTATATTGCGACCATTAAAGGATGGCCTCTCCATCAATTAGACGTTAACAACGCTTTCTTACAAGGAGATCTTGAGGAGGAAGTATACCTGACGCCACCTCCCAGTTTTCATACTAAGGGGGGAACCGTGTCTGCAAACTACATAAGTTTATTTATGGTTTAAAACAGGCCTCTAGACAATGGTTCTCCAAATTTTCAAGTGTCTTGATTTCGCATGGTTTTACACAATCGTTATCTGATTACTCTCTATTCACGTATTCTCATATTTCAGTACGTCTGTTTGTATTGGTTTACGTTGATGACATTGTCATCACTGGTAACAATTCTGAGGCTATCTCTTACCTCAAAACCTTCCTGGATAAGACCTTCTCCTTAAAGGATCTTCTTGGTCGTCTTCAGTACTTCTTGGGTATTGAAGTCTCCCGTTCAGAAAGAGGAATCTTTCTGTGTTAACGAAAATATATCCCTGATATCCTCAAAAAATTCAGCCTCACGGCTGCTAAGGTGTCCTCATTCCCGATGGAACAAAAATCGAAGCTATCTAGCTTGGATGGTACGCCACTTTCTGACCCTTCGATTTTTCGACGTCTCATTGGTCGTTTACTATACTTGACGGTTACCCGTCCTAATATATGTTACGCGGTCAACAATCTCAGCCAATTCATGCAGTCTCCTACGGATGTTCACCTGACAGCAGCCCACAGAGTATTGTGTTATCTGAAAGGGTCTATTGGAAAGGGAATTTTACTTTCCGCAAATAGTTCTGTTCTAGTCTCTGGATATTGTGATTCGGACTGGGCTGGTTGTCCAACCACCCATCGTTCTACTACTGGTTACTTTACAATGTTAGGTTCTAGTCCTTTGTCCTGGAAATCAAAGAAACAACATACAGTTGCTCGCTCCTCCGCTGAAGCAGAATACCGTGCATTGGCTACACTAACGTGTGAACTACAATGGCTGAAATCTCTTCTTCAAGATTTCGGCATTTCCCATTCGGTCCCTATGCCCGTACATTGTGACAACAACGCAGCTCTTCACATTGTTGACAATCTACTTTTTCATGAACGAACGAAACACATTGAGATTAATTGCCACCTCGTTCGTGAAATAATCAAGTTAAAGCTTATTCTCCCTCAATACACATCGACTTCCGAACAACTCGCAGATATTTTTACAAAGCCACTTGGAGCCGAAGCCTTACAAAAGCTAACTAGCAAGTTGGGCCTCACTACCGTTCCTGCTCTAACTTGAGGGGGAGTATTAGGGACGGGCACCGCCTATCCCACCCAGCTGGGTGTTTCACCCGGTCAGTCATGCTCCTAGAAGATTCTAGGATTATTGGTATTTGATATTTTAGATAATCATAATACCTATATTGTAGCTATCCAATTTGTATACAACTAAGACTACTCTTTTATGTATAAATACAGGTAAACCAATGTTAATCAATACAAGAAATATTTTACCAAACTCTCTCTCCTCTTTACACATCTCGTTTTTTTTTTCTCTCTCTCTCTCTCTCGAATGAGTTTGATATTTCACAAAAACAAGGAATATGTTAAAATGAACAAAAAAAAGAAAAAAAAATCTATTAACGACTCGTCTTGACTAACGAAATTATAGTTTTGGGATCCAATACGAACGTTGAACAAATATAGAGGCTACATTAAAATTAACCCTTCTATAATGTACCCTGAGTCAGAGATAAATCGTGATAAACAAATAGGAATGGTAGCGGAGTTACATTTGAACTTATCAAAAATGATTTATCAAGATCCAAAATAATTTCATCAAAAAAAAAAGATCCAAAATAATTTAGAATTATTTTGCTAACGGGGCAAACGTAAGTACTGAGTGATGAGTTTGGGCATGAAGAAGTCATTTTTTTTGGGTTTGGTTCATTGACCAACTTTGACTCACTGTATAATCCAAAAAAGTAAAGGAGTCAAATAACAATTAACGTTAATTAACTCTTCCCTTAGTAAAGAAAAGCGATATGCCCCAAACACTAGTTTTATTTAACTTTTGATGGTCAGAGATTAATTTTTCAAATTTAAGTTGCATTTTTTTGAGAAATACTGAAAATAAAAATCTAAGGTCCATAAAATATATTTACGTAAACCTGCATTTGTCTTCGCATGCCACCACCCTTTTTTTCTCTCTCCTTCTCTATCACTCATTGTTTCAACGAAGAGAGAATTTTTCTCTCTTCGTCGGAACTCTTCTTCGTCTCAGACGAAGGGATATTGTCTCATGTGAAACCTAAAACTCTCGAGGTTACTTCATAACTCTCTCACTTTCTGTTGCGGTAGAGGAGAAGTGTTTACTTGAAATCATAAAGCTCTCCATGCGGATTACCACGAAGGGAACACTACTTTATTTTGTCGGGACAATGGGAAGACACAGAGAGATAGTGGAAGGTTTTGTCATCTAAGAGCATCTCCAATGGGACACTCAATCTCTAACACTTAGAGTGCCACATATGACTTTTGGAGTTTTTGTTAAAAAATCATCTCTAATGGAACAGTTTGTTAGACACTCTATTATGAGTTGAACACATTTATTATAGAGTGTCTAGAGAGAGAAACTCTGTAATGAGAGTGTCTACTTGAGACTCTCTAAGTGTTACTTTATAATTCCAACCATTAGAAAACTTTGTTTTTCAACTACTTTTTATCTATTGAATTGAAGAGGGACACGTGTATTAAGTAAGAGATTTTAGAGATCTCCATTGGAGACCAAACAAATGTAGAGTGTCTCTATATTGACACCAGGAAAGAAAATCTTTATTTGACACTTCACAACTAGATTTTTAGAGTGTTTATTAGAGTGTCCCATTGGAGATGCTCTAAGATCTACCCAAAACTTGGGATTATCCTGATACAAATGTAATCCAATTAATCGACATGAATTTAACCTTTGTTTTTAACAACACTAAATGAATATTTATGGATGTATTAATTTTTAGGTCATGTGTGAATGAATGCATACAATCAAATTTTGTGGTCACACTTTTTGAGATACGTGAGTTCGTGCACGAGGTTATGAATTTATGTGAGTGTAGAGGTTTTTGTGAATAAGGTATATGGATGTGAATAGGTTTTTATTTTTATATTTCTTTTGAATATTTTTTGTTTTAAAGTTGCAACAATAGTGTTAGGAACAATTCAATATGAAAAGTTAGTGTTTGGGACGTCAAAAGTTAAATAAAACTAGTGTTTGTGGCATCTCACTTTCTTTTTACCAAGGGGAGAGTTAGCTAACGATAATTGTTATTTGCCGTCGTTACTTTTTGGATGATAGCTAACTCAAAAAAAAAGAATATCTTCATGCGCCAAAATTCATCACTTGGTACTTATGTCTGACCCTTTCGCAAAATAACTCAATAATTTATGACTTCATTTAGAGCGTAAAGGTACTTAAAAGACCATTTTATATTTGCATTCCTACCCATATTATTGTCCAATGTCTAGAAAACTCCCTAATTGTGATTAGATCAATAATCGACCTCAAGTCTGGCAAAGTATTTGGCACACTACATTTTTTCAATTGCAAGATAGCCATAGTTTCCAAGTTATTGATTATATATATGGACATATTGTAGATCAAGGAGAACCTACCGTTCCGGAGGCACGGGGCATCTCGAGAAGGAACATTAATCCGTTTCGAAAAAAAAGAACCTACTGTTTCGGACACAATATCTGGATGTGGAAGATCTTAATTGTCCATATGCAATAGAGCAGTAGAAAACCCCTAATTCATTGGCCAGTAATTCAACATGGCCAATGAATTACTGGCCAAACACTAGTTTTATTTAACTTTTGATGCCCAAAGATTAATTTTTCAAATTTAAGTTGCATTTTTTTGAGAAATATTGAAAATAAAAATCTAAGGTCCATAAAATATATTTACGTAAACCTGCATTTGTCTTCGCAGGCCACCACCATTTTTTTCTCTCTCCTTCTCTATCACTCATTGTTTCAACGAAGAGAGAATTTTTCTCGGGAAATGATAGAGTGACTTACAAATTGGTACTTAGCGGGTGACATATTTCCTCATTTAGAAATAAAAGCGGTCCCCACCATAGTCAAACTTTGAAAAAACCTTGTCTTTTAGTGATTCCACATCAGCTGGGCATTAAAATGCCCAAAAAATTGGGCACTCTAGCATCTCCCAATTTTTCTCTCGTCGGAACTCTTCTTCGTCTCAGACGAAGGGATATTGTCTCATGTGAAACCTAAAACTCTCGAGGTTACTCCATAACTCTCTCACTTTCTATTGCGGTAGAGGAGAAGTGTTTACTTGAAATCATAAAGCTCTCCATGCGGATTACCAAGAAGGGAACACTACTATATTTTGTCGGGACAATGGGAAGAGAGAGAGATAGTGAAAGGTTATGTCATTTAAGATCTACCCAAAACTTGGGATTATCCTGATACAAATGTAATCCAATTTATCGACATGAATTTAACCTTCGTTTTTAACAACACTAAATGAATATTTATGGATGTATTAATTTTTAGGTCATGTGTGAATGAATGCATACAATCAAATTTTGTGGTCACACTTTTTGCGATACGTGGGTTCGTGCACGAAGTTATGAATTTATGTGAGTGTAGAGGTTTCTGTGAATAAGGTATATGGATGTGAATAGGTTGTTATTTTTATATTTCGTTTGAATATTTTTTGTTTTAAAATTGCAACAATAGTGTTATGAACAATTCAATATGGAAAGTTAGTGTCTGGGACGTCAAAAGTTAAATAAAACTAGTGTTTGTGGCATCTCACTTTCTTTTTACCAAGGGGAGAGTTAGCTAACGGTAATTGTTATTTGACCTCGTTACTTTTTGGATGATAGCTAACTCAAAAAAAAAAAAAAAGAATATCTTCATGCGCCAAAATTCATCACTTGGTACTTATGTCTGACCCTTTCGCAAAATAACTCAATAATTTATGACTTCATTTAGAGCGTAAAGGTACTTAAAAGACCATTTTATATTTGCATTCCTACCCATATTATTGTCCAATGTCTAGAAAACTCCCTAATTGTGATTAGATCAATAATCGACCTCAAGTCTGGCAAAGTATTTGGCACACTACATTTTTTCTATTGCAAGATAGCCATAGTTTCCAAGTTATTGATTATATAGATGGACATATTGTAGATCAAGGAGAACCTACCGTTTCGGAGGCACGGGGCATCTCGAGAAGGAATGCAAATCCATTTAAAAAAAAAAAGAACCTACCGTTTCGGAGACAATATCTGGATGTGGAAGACCTTAATTGTCCACTATGCAATAGAGCAGTAGAAAACCTCTAATTCATTGGCCAGTAATTCAACATGGCTCGTTTGCTCTTTAGTCCATCCAATAAAAATATCTTCAATGGAATTGTATATAATAAGAATGGTGAGTGCATTTAAAATTTCTCATAACAAAATCTCGTTCATAAAAATTGCTAATTTCAAGGTCCGCTTCAGTCAAATTCCATTAGTGAATGAAGGGGTAAGCCATAGCAAGACGACTTCGAAGCTTACAAAATAGGCACAATCCCTAAGAAAATCATCAGTCAAGTAGGTGATAACTTAACAAAACCCTTGTATATTTTGGTTCTCCTTCTAATCTCTCTATGATTGATGGTTTGTGTATATATCAGAGAATATATAGTTGATTTCAGTAATCATAAGTTATCACATTATTGCCCCTAAGAAAAAAAATGCTCCAATAAAAGTGTACCACAGTACTAGTCCAAAAACAAAACATTGGAAAGAAAGGGAAAAAATCTCTAAAGGGAGAGTAGAAGCATTTGAATCTGCAACGGAAACCTCAAGAAATCAGATTTTAGAGAAGGGAGAGCTCTCCAGCAGGAGTTGATCTCTTCACAAGCTTAGCCCAAGATTCATTTGTCTCTGATATAACTTTTAGAGCATAATCCTACATAACATCAAACGACAACAAATCTTATCAAGGAAAATCACATAGAGTAGTATACATAATGATATTTCGGTACGTCGTGTAATTCTTTTGATAAACGATTTCGTAACAATTTAGTTGTAAATGGTTTTCTTAAAAGGTGTATTAAATGCCATTTTCAGTGAAACACTAAAATCCTAGAAGAGTTCTTGATGCAAGACGAGACGAGTTTTGGGAGAGTCGGATCCAAGTCAAGACAGTCTCATGGCCTAGACGTATTAAGACTTAACACTATCCTAAGACGTAGAGGAAACACGGAAAAGACGTAGATTGCAAAAAAAATAAAAAATAAAATACCTTGTTGGCTGCTTTATTTCCTAGTCCAAACTTATTAGCAGGCTTTCCGTCTGGGATCTTGTAGTCCCTAAACCAGTCTCTAATTGCAGTCAGAGTTCCCTGGGGACAACAAAATCGACATTGCAAATCATGTTTTTGAAATTGAAAACACATGTCGAGAGCAAACATATAGATTGATCGGAGAACGCTGAGATATTCTGATATGCTTTAACCACGAAGTAGCAAACCGAATTCTTACACAAATAGAAATCTCAGGTATATGTACAAAAGTTGATATGTTTGTGTATGAGAGTAGATTATACCGGAAAATGTTTCTCAACATCATCCACATCGTTCACAAGTGAAGCTCTTGGGTCATCCAACGAAATGGCAACTATCTTCCAATCAAGTTCTCCCTCATCAATCATAGCTAAAGCACCTAATGGCTTGACTTTAAGAATCTGCCCAATCTTTCCTTGTCTTTCACCGATTTCAACCACATCAACTGCAAAATCCGTTAAAATGTCAATCGGAATAAATACTTCACAGGAAGATCCACCATATTGTCAGGGTTCATTTTAACACGAAACAAGCTTAATAGACAAATGAGGAAATTCAAGCATACCAGGATCGTTATCTCCTAATGCTCCTTCAACGTCATGATTTGCTAAAGTTGGGTCTTCCCACGTCTGTGGAAGCAGTCCATAATTCCAGTTTATGTTGTAGCTGAGAAAGAATTAGCTCAGTAGCAATTTTATGCCAATATATGTCTCAACCTCCGGAAATACAATTATGCCAACAAGTTGAAAACGAAAATTATACTTGAATAATCCCTTTTTGAAGTTGAACACTACCGTAACATAACGACAAGAGTTGTATACAATCCAATCTATAACAAACCTTTTCAAAAATCAAGAACAATAGTGTAACAAAAGACTTACGGGTAGTATCGTAGTTTTCCCTTCTTGGTGTCCTGTTTGATGGGAGTGTATAGCTCATCAGTAGCCACTTCCATCTTCGCACTTGTCTCTTTTGGTATTTCAACAATAAAATTGAAAACTCCATCACCCAATTGCAAAGGTATATCGTGCCACGGGGACACCTGCGCTTTTAATTAAGAAGAAGAAGATAAAGATTGAAATCCCCCATTTCTAAAATGCCAAAGATAGTGAATACTTTTTCATATCAACATTAAGGGACATCAAATTCTCATCAACCAATAGGGGGATTTCAGCTACGGAAACAGAGTTGTTCCAACATTACATACTCAAAGACTAAGTACTTAACTTTTCACTTCTTCAACTCAATTGCTTTCGAGGTCTATTAGTTAACTTTTCACTTCTTAACATTATAAACTAAATAGAAACCCACATTACATCTAAATCAAACAAAAAACCCTAAAAGTATTGGAATGAAAAATCACATTGACAGCAGTATATCAAAACAAAACATAATAGGTAAAAGAGAATAAGAAAGGGGGAAAAGGAGTCACCTTTTTGCCAGACTTATCAACGAAAAAGACTCTGTAATCTAGGGTTTCAGATTGACCTTCTTGTTTAATCTGAACATCAGGTTTGTAAAGAGCTTTACAAGTAAAACCCCTCTTAGATTTTCTACTGAAATTGAGATTTGAACTTGTTTGTTTAATGGGTAAGATGAAAGATGATTGTTTGAGAAAGAATGAAGTTGCTGTGTTGCATTCATTCAGCCTACCCCCTGTCACTGCAGCAGCAAGAACCCTAGTAGCCGCCATTTTCAGTCCAAACCCCGTCCTCTCTGTTACTGATAACACTTTCTTCACCAATCACAAATTTTGTGGAATTTTGATCTGTTCTTTTTGGTTCTTTCTTCTCTTATCTAGTCAAGTCACAAGTGTGACTTGTCATTTTAGTAAGGGTGTGTTTGGGATGCCTGAGATAAAGTTGGATAGAGGTATAGAGCTAGCTTTCGACGTTTGGCTAAATCGTAACTATAATCCGTCCTACTTTTAGGCATTAACAAACAAACCCTTAATTTGATTTAGTGGAAAGATAACCTTATTATTGAACTTTGTGCGTGGATGAATGTGGTCACAATGTAGAATTAGATTCAAATCTTTAAGAATATTCATTTTGATTAAGAAATTATAGAAGGCTGGCTGCTAGAATTGGGGATTTATTGGCTATTGCAAAATGGCTCTTTAGGAAAGGGAGAGACATCTTTAGGAAAGGGAGGGACATCTCTTTACGAGTTTGTTTTAGACAAGTGAACGTAGTAATTTTTTTATTTTTGACTTGGACTCAATGCCAATTTGTTTTAGACAAATGAACGTAGTAATTTTTTATTTTTGACTTGGACTTAATGGTCACAACAATTACTACATGGCATTTGCACGTGGAATCTACTCCAAAAACACAACAGTGCATGTGCATCTATTTTGAAAATTCAGAAATTCTTAAGATTTTCTTCCAAATCTGAAGTAAGATTGGTTGTTTTGATTAAAGGCAACACTTCAGGCAGAACAAAGAAAGTAGGGGAAGAGAGAATCGGACACTAAGTGTTGCTATTAAATACTACTAAATTTAATAATTGAAGAATTCTAGCCTGGGGTCAAACATAGGCATGCCCCTGTATGGGTTCTTTGGGATAGTTCTATGCTAGTGATAAGCATTTCATCCTTATGATGTACTGAAACCAAATAACATGCGATGTTCGTTGTACGCGACATTGTTACATCATGAAAATAGAACATACATTGCATAAATAAATTAACTGTTATAAGCATGACACTTCAACTCCTGAACGACAAAAAAACCTAAAAAATCATTCTGGGCCTCAGAGCACATCTACGTTATCTTTAATTTATTAGTGCATTGTAATTACGTAAGATAAATTTTCGAGATAAATCACTTCCACCAAGACTCGGATTCCTGTGAGACTTAAAAGAAGAACTCTGGACATAAAAACAAAAAATGACCCGTAGTAATTTAATTTTAAGTTGCACTTGAATTGAATTTTAGGGTGTTGGTTGTCTTGTGTTTCTAATAAGTTGTTTAATAGTTTTTTTTTTGTTGAGAAAAGTTGTTTAATAGTTGGCATGCTAAATCATATACAGAATGGGCTGGTTTAGATCGATCTTAACCGGATGTCATGATACCCTTTTTAAGAGTGTCCTAACTCGGAATACTAGATTGATTGACCTCGAACACTAGTTTGATTTACCCGGAATACAAACTTTAGGGTGAGAATACAAGACTTGATCAATCAAATTACTGAGTTGAGGAAATACAAGACTGTTCAATCTTTTATCTTCTCCACCTCCTCCGACCACCACCACTCCGACAACTACACCACCATGTATCTCTATCCTGCTCCGCCCCCTCCTCCTCGACAATTCCGGCGAAGGGTCTTCCGCTTCGTCTCAGAAGGGGGACGATCCTCCTCCTTTAGACGGAGGGGGGTTATCCCCCTTTTAAACGAAGTCTTCTATTCCCTGAAATCAGTTCGGTTTAATTGCTTCGGCCAAATGTTGTATTCCCTTTCACTTGAAACTATTTTCTCAACCTAAAGTCAAGTATTCCTAGCAACCACACAACCTACACAAGTATTCCCCGTAGTGGCAGCCTTTTTTGATATCCGGAGCTGCACAAGTGCAATTGGAACCTTGAGAGACTAGAGCCATGGCCATGTTAGTTTATCTCTCTCTCCCCGTCCTTTGTCTGTTCTGGGATCTTCATCTCTCTGATCTTCTTCGTCTTCTTTCCTTTTTCATCTTCTTCTTCTCTTGTTTCAATCTTTCATATTCTCTCTTTACCGCAGATACTCGAAAATGATTTCGTTATAACAGTAACAGGAATGGGCTTTTACAGGACTCTTTTCTCCATTTAGTGGCCGGACAAACTAAGACCTTAAGATTAATTCTTTATTGCTTTCATTGTCAATGAAATGAAGACGCTTTCACAATGAAATAAACAGGTATTAACAACGAAAACTCAAATTCTCAAGAGTTGAATGAGGAAATACACACAGGAAAACCAATACAAGGTGGTTTAATACCTACAACGTTGCTAGCTTTTCTGAATGCCACTGGGCCATGTTTGATTCTTTACAGGCGCTAAAATGGTCTCGACTTCCTGCAGAGTAGCTTCATCTTTCCCAACAGTTGTTAGCTCTACAGCAGCAGCAACATTCTCCACAACCTGCAGAAAGTTCATTGTTAGAAACTAATAGAACAACTTCCGTTTCACTTGAACGTGGGTGGATCGTTATTTAAAATTATATAGGCCCAAGATGTGACAGTTTGGGCTGCTCAGATTACAGAAACTAAGCCATGGGCCAGTAAGATTACTTACCGGGGGATCCCTTCTCAACACTGCAAGTCTTATGTATGACACTTGCCACAAAATGGACTAATAATAGCATGAAAAATTATGAAGAGTTGAAGACAACCAGAAATATTATCCATATCATTGTCAGATGGTTCGGCCAGAGCAGTAGCCTAAAGATAACGATATAACCTATTTTACATCATTACATGAATACTCTTTTTACTTCTTGTTGCATTCGGATACTCGGAACACAGTAATAGTCAGAGACAAGAAGTCATTTCAATGCCAAGTGTGAGATTTTGTGTGTCCATCTTCTTACACTCTTGTTAGGACAATAAAATACGACTCTAGGTTAGAGTCTTCTGTATATACGTGTGATGTTGTATTCCCCATTTTTGTCATTCTTCTGCATACAAAACAAAAGACCTAATAACTAAGGTAAGGATATATGTGTATTAGCATCATACTTACCTGAAAAGCGATACGCTCCGGTACGGGTACGGGTACGGGGTACGCTAGTTAGACGTTTCCAATTCGCTAGGGGGTATAATTATTCGAAAATTTATGCAATATATATATATATATGACGTAAAATTTAAATTTTTAATCATAAATTATTAATTTCAGAAGTCAAGCCGATGAAATATTGATCTCAATCTCTAATAACTCAAATCAAATAACTAAATCATCTTTCGTTAAAAATCTATAATATCATGTGTTCATCTTTTTTTGTCTTGCTAGGGTACGCCAGATTTAGCAATCTGATTCGCGTTCCCACCCTAAAAGGTTACGATCGAACCAGATCGGAGTTCGCTCTCCAGATGACCAAATCTGGTAACTATGATTAGCATCCACCTTAAGTACATTTAATCAATGAAAAAATGCCCTCCCAACAAGCCTCGTCTCCTTGTTTTTGAGTTTTTTAAGTCAATATGTTACGCACTTGCATCAAATATTTTAAACTTTAAGCTTCGCTTATATGTCAGCATGAAACCAAAAAAATATATTTTTGGAGTTCTCAGTGTTTCAGAGGTTGTGGGAAACTGAAAATGGGTCTCTTTTGCTTCCTTCAAATCCTGGAAATAGAATGAACTCGTTTGATTTCCTCACACAATCAATATCCATGATTTTGTGTTACGGAGTAGTAACTATTTTTACGCCTATTTCAGACACCAACCGGAGTTTAATGAGGAAGATCCTTTCTATTTTCAATTACGTAAAGAGGATAGTTCCCTATTCACATACATATAATTATACAGATAAGTTAATGATTAAAATATGAGTAGCTCATTTCATGATGAAATTTGTATATAACCTAGGTAAGACGAGAGATTTGGAATAAGAACCTGTGCAACAGAGTTCATGCCAACCAAGACAGATGAAACTTCTTTGTTTGTAAGGCTATATTGCAGGGC
Organism: Eschscholzia californica; assembly: GCF_041429995.1. NCBI lineage: Eukaryota > Viridiplantae > Streptophyta > Magnoliopsida > Ranunculales > Papaveraceae > Eschscholzia > Eschscholzia californica. Next base: position 45,636,119 of record NW_028238198.1, read on the forward strand.
TAACTTCGAAATATTCTTTCCCTTTTCTTTGCAGTAGGTTGCAGCAGCTTTACATGCAGACTGTAAGAATTATCGCATATAGAAGTTAGTTCATACTCTGAATGATTTATCGAGATTCGGAAGACAAGAACTGAATATGTAAGCAAATAGAATTGGATATTATAGGAGAATAGCGTAGGTCTCAACAAATCAGGATTGATCTGGCCGGTGGCCAATTTAGACCCTTATTCTAGAATTTTGAGTTGCAACAAATTGACGTCTTCTTGAATAATCGAGTGCACACTTTAAAAACTATCATTTTATATCTGTTAAGAGTCCATACAAGAGAGGGATTGTGAACCATTTCATCGCCTAGGGCCCACAAGAACTCAATTATAATGAAACCTAGTGTTTTACATAAAACTCAAGACCATCTCAATCTTCGTATTGAAGATTCATTATTTCCCTAAAGTTATTCCATGTTCCTTGTTTCCTTCTCCAAAATCAATTCTTTGAAACTATTCAGTAACAAAACCATTTACGAGTTGGGTGTTTCTTCTTGTTCAATTTTATTGTTATTCCTTGTGGATGCTCTTTACTCTCCTGTCCTTTCTTCATCTAATTGAACTCGGACTCTAGTTCGAGATACTCTAGTTATGCTTACTATGAGAACCTCTAATTAGATCAATCAGCTGAAATTGAGTCATCATTTTAAGCAAACACTCGTTCTCACAGATAGAAGGAATAACAATAGAATTGAACAAGGAACTCTAGGTCTAAAATGATGGCATAAATAGTTTCAAAAAAATGATGGCATAAACAACAGATGTTCACACATACTCATGACACTAATCCTCCTTTGAGGTACCTTAGATCGAGAACTGAATCTCTAGACACATGTTCCTCTTATCAATTCATTTCCTCTAAAGTTTGATGTTTAGTGTGGATAACCGTGAATGAAACCAAGTTTATGGATCTACGATATATCCATTAAAGAAAAAGACACATCCAACAATGGTAAAATAGGTTGAAATGATTAGAACCTTATTATACGAGAAGCAACCTAGAATCAAAAAAGCAAATATAGTAAACCTTTAACTCCGATGAAGCTGGGTGCCACTCTGGTGGGCCATTTTCTGTAAGGAGTCCCATTGCTAAAGGAGAAGCACTAATAACACCAACTCCCTTGCTCTTGAAATAAGGAATCATATCTAACAGTGCCGTATCATTAATGGAATAATGACAGTAAGATAGGATCACATCCACACTTCCAGCGGGCACCCGATCTAGAACATAAGTAAATACGTCCAAAGGAAGCCCAGTAATACCGATGAATCGGATCTTCCCTTCTTTCTTCAAATTCTGAAGCTCGGGAATTGTTTCGTTTACTATCTGTTACAATATTAGAACAATTTAAACATCTTCATCATAGATCAAAACAAAGAACTGATTAAAGGGTTGGTCTGTTCCCAATAATCAATGAAGTTAGAATCATTATCACGAAATGTGGGTTGTGATTGGTTAAACTTTCAGATCAAAAGCAGAACATTAAAGTGAAATAGGGGAAAAAAACCCTAATTGAAACAATTAAATATTACCAGATCAAGATCTCCAAACTCAATATCATGGCACTGCAAGATATCAACATAATCAAGTTGCAATCTTTCTAAACTCTCATCAATACTCTTCCTAATCCTCTCTGCACTGAAATCAAAACCATCTCCATAACGACCACACTTTGTTGAAATGATGAATTCCTCTCTAGGAACTCCAACTGCTTTAAGACATTTCCCAAGCATCGTTTCCGATTTAGTACTACCATAATACCTAAACCCAAATCATCAATTCCACAAAAACATCATATTCAAACCCTAAAAGAAACAAAGAAGAAGTAAATTGAAGAATTAAAGTTTGAAGAACATACGGAGAAGTATCAAAGAAATTGATACCAAGACGAAGAGCTTCACGAACTGTATTAATGGAGTCTTGTTCAGTTACATGACCAAAAACACCTCCAAGAGGAGAAGCACCAAATCCGACTGAACTAAGTTTGAGACCTGTTTTTCCAAGTTCTCGGAGTTCAAGCTTGGGTAAATTACTTGTTGCCATTGTTGGGTAGGTGAGAAATGGGGTTGAGTTGCAGAGAATTGAATAGGTTTTTTTAGTGATCCAGTAGAGAATTTGGAGAGGAGATTGGTGGGTGGCGAAGGAATCTGATCTTTAAAGAAGTTGAGAACAATAATTGAGGATTTGAGGTGGAGAGTATAACTGCTTTCTTTAAAAAAACTATTCATATCTCAATTTTCCGAGATAGTCATTCTTTCAGGAGTTACTAGGTTTCCGCCGCGCCCTCGCGGCAGATCCCTCTTGACTAACGCCGTTGTGGTAGATCACATATCAGTTTTACGGGTAAAATACTTTCCACCACTTCCTGAGTGTGCGTGTACCATGATGTCTATCCCCGCACTGTCTTGCGTTACGTTGAGTCAACTTACAGGCAGACATGTATGCACAGTGGTGTTCATTTTCACACCTTCTGGTGACATGCGTTTAGCTGTCATCTAAAATTAGTACGTGATTTCATTCGAAATCAGTACATAATTCTAGATGACAGTTACACGCATGACCCCAGATGGAGTGAAAATGAGCACCATTGTGCATACATGCATGTATGCATGTAAGTCGACTCAACGTAACGCAAGACGGTGCGAGGATAGACACCATAGTACATGCACAATCGGGGAGTGCAGGAAAGCATTTTATCCGTAAAACTGATATGTGATCTACCACAACGGCGTTAGCCAAGAGGGATCTGCCGCGACCGTAGGGCGCGACGGAAACCTAATTTTCATGTATGTCATTGCAAAAATAATACATCATGAAAAAATTAACTTTAATTGAATCATAAAAGTTAACCAGCACAACTTACATCCTAAATCATTAAGACCAACAAAATTGGAGCACTTTTGACATAAATAGAAATGCTTAGATAATCAAAATAGGAGGTGTAAAAACTAAATTATTGAAGTAAAAGAAGAAACCTAACATAAGTACATTATAACAAATAAGAGATTAGAAAGATAAGGATAAAGGAATAGTGGAACATCGAGAATACTGAGATTGGAAACACCTCGTAACAAACTATACTTTATTGTAGGTTTCGTAAAAACTGTTAGCCGACCCAATATATATTTCTTCTCAAACTATAAGAAGTGGAAGATATAATTTAACCTGAAAACCTATAGTTGTACAACCGTAGTTGCAAACTCTATTTGTCTACAAGACATCAAAACTCTTAAGATTGTGGAGCTTCGGCAAGTCCAGATAATTGATTTGATGAGCAATGTGGGGATAAACTGCTGAAATTGGAATAACATATAAGCCAGACATTTGAAACTTCAAAATTGGAATATCATATAACAATTAGAATTCTATAGAAAACTCGTGAGATTAGAACACATTCAGAGTAATAAAAAAAACGGATCCAATCAACAACTCGACAGCAAGATTACACGAAAATAAATTTAGTAAATAGTATAAGAATCAAATTAATTTAGTAAATACTATGAGAATCAAACAATCATGAAAAAGCAAACCCAGGAAAGTAGAACTTAAATAAGAAAAATGAAATAAAATAAAGGAAAAAATGATTTTTTTTTTTTAGTTGAACTAAAAAATGATATTTTATTGATCTAGAATCAGTATGGAAGTGCAGAGACTAATCAAATACATATCCAAGAAAGTAGTGACTTAAAAGGAGAGATTAGCGAAGTGAATGTAGGAAATTTCTTCAAACATCTTGACTGCAAAATGAAGAACTTCTAATGTTCATGGTGCCAAAGGGAGCAGGAACAACCTTTCCTGCAAAATAAAGTGAACAAACTAAATCGATCAAAATACAAAACTGATTGAAAGACCAAATACTTTCTCAGTCGAAATAGTTTCTCCATACTGACTTTCCTTAGACTAAGCAAAATATCCAAAAACCAAATGTAAGAGGAAAGCTACATCATCATGGAAAGGAACACGTTAAAGTTTTCTTTTCTTAAAAAGTACCGTACATGAAAAATGGGATATATTTCTAACCTATTTTTGAAAAGAACAGATTGTTACCAGATTTGTGTTGAGTAGGAGAACACTGTGTTTATTCAATAACCAAAATGGCTATATATAGCCGTTAACAAGAGAAAATGAAAGCGAAATAAGCTGATATTCCACAACAACGTGGGTTATAGACAAGACTAAGTCAGTACCCTGATATTCAGGGATTATTCATAACAGAAATTCAAATACTAAGTCAACTAAACCATTTGTAACATTCCCTCCCTTAAACTGAGAACATTGTCTTCAGTTTACTCCTGGATCTTGACAAACACCAAGCAGATCTCGCAACTTCTCAAAAGCAACTCGTGTCAAGGGTTTTGTCATGATGTAAGCCAATTGCTCTTGAGTACGACAATGTTGCAATGTAACAACTTCATCCCGAGTCAGGTGTCGAAGGAAATGAAAACGAACATCGATATGTTTGCTTCGACCATGCATTACAAGATTTCTAGTGAGTTTAATGGCAGATGTATTATCACAGTACATCATTGTAGCTCCAGCAGGGGCATGATTAAGTTTTTCTAGCATCCTTCGTAGCCACACAACTTGGCAGGCACAAGAGGCAGCAACAATGAACTCTGCTTCAGTGGTGAAAAGTGTGACTACAGGTTACTTCTTTAAGGACCACGACACAGCTCCAGAGCTTAGCAAAAATGAAAAACCTGATGTGCTTTTCCTATCCTCCAAATCTCTAGCATAATCACTATCGGTGTAGGCAATAAGTTCTTTATTACCATCTTGTTTGTAGAAAATTCCATATGTGAGTATCTCCTTTATGTAACGAAGCACCCTCTTAACAGATTGGAGGTGTATTTCATTGGGATGCGCCAAATATCTGCTAAGTAAACTCACAACAAACATTATATCAGGTCTAGTGGATGTTAAGTACATTAGGTTTCCTACCATTTGCACATATAAGGTGTTGTTCACTCCGACATTAGTAGAATCTTTAATCATCTTGAAACTTGGAACAATAGGATTGAATACGACATTACAATCAACCATTTTAAACCTTTCCAATACCTCTTGAGCATATTTCCTTTGACAAATAAAAATACCATCAGCTCGTTGTAACACTTTTAGGCCAAGAAAATATCGCATTCGTCCAAGATCGGTCATATCAAACTCTTTCATCATTTAAGCTTTAAAATGGTTAAACAGGGTTTCATCATTTCCCGTGAATATAAGGTCATCCACATAAAGGCAAACAATCAACATAGTTCTTTGTGTTGATTTCTTTATGAACAAAGTATGCTCATAAGGACATTTATCAAACCCCTCCTTTAGAAAATAAGCTTCAATTCGGCTGTACCACGCTCGTGGAGCTTGCTTCAAACGATACAATGCTTTCCGTAAGCGGTACACCTTATTTTCTACCCCTTTTATAACATATCCAGGGGGCTGTTCAATGTACACCTCCTCATTTAGTTCACCATGAAGAAATGCAGATTTAACGTCTAATTGGAATAAAGACCAACCATTTTGAGCAGCTAAAGCAATGATCAACCGTATAGTATCCATACGAGCCACCGGTGCAAAGACCTCTGTGTAGTCCACCCCATGTTGTTGTGTGTACCCTTTTGCCACAAGGCGAGCCTTGTACTTGTCGACTTCTCCGTGCTCATTTAGTTTAGTCTTGTATACCCATTTAACTCCAACCACTTTTGCACCATTGGGAAGATCAGTGAGATCCCATGTATCATTCTTTTGAATGGCTCGATTTCCGAGTCCATGGCACACCTCCATTTGACACTTTTTGCTGCATCCACATATGATAAGGGGTTGTCATTACCAAATAAAGCAAAATTACCTTGATGGTCATCATTTGAAAGGTCTTCGCCACAATCATAGTCACGCACCCATATTGGTTGTTGGCGAGAACGTCTCTCAATGGGTCTAGGAATAGGTTCAGCATGTGTTATTTGTTCAACAGCAACTTGATGCTCAATATTCTCCTCATGAGATTTACCATAGTCACCATTATGATTAGATGCACTACCTTCCTCGTGAACAGACCCATTCGAATCGATGTCGACATGTTTATCTTGAGTACTTTCGTTGCCTTTTTCAACTACCTCATTCCAATCAAGAGGTGCTTTAATTGCATTAGTATGACTATCATCCCAATCCCAACTTTCTCCTTCATTAAAGATAACATCACGACTAATAATTACTTTTTCAGAGACTGGATCATACAAACGATAGGCTTTAGACTCCTAACTAATTCCCAGCAAAACACATTTTAAGCTTTTGCTGTTCAACTTGGTGCGTTTGACATCTGGAACATGAGCATAGTTAACACAACCAAATACTCGAAAATGTGAAACCGATGGTTTGGTGCCACTCCATGCCTCTTCTGGAGTTTTATCTCGAACTGCAAGGGTAGGGCTTCTATTTATAATGTGTACTGCCCAATTGACAGCCTCGGGCCAAAAGGTTTTTGGAACTTGCCTACTAGTGAGCGTACTTCTGACCATGTTCACGATTGTTCGATTTTTCCTTTTTGCCACTCCGTTTTGTTGAGGAGTGTAGTACACTGTAAGTTGACGACGGATCCCATTAGCGACTCAAAATGCTATAAATTCAGTAGATGTAAATTCTCCAGCTCGAACAAATCGTAGTCCTCAAATACTAGTGCCTATTTCTTTCTCCATCATTGATTTTAAAAGTTTGAACGATCTAAAGGAATCTGATTTTTTTGCTAAGAAAAAGACCCACAATTTTCGGCTAAAGTCATCAATAAAAGTTAATATATATACCTCTTTTGACTGTTTGAAATCGGAAAAATTGAACCGCATATGTCCGAATGAAGGAGCTGAAGCGGTTGCGATGCTCTCCATGTACTTCCCTTCAGAAATGAACTTCTGTGTTGTTTTCCAAGCACACAATCTTCACATAAAACATTCGAGCATTCCAGTTGTGGCAGTCCATGAACCATTTGTTTTTCCTTTAGAGTTTTAAAGCCTCCAAAGCTTAAGTGGCCATACCGACAATGCCAAAGATGATCTAGATTTTGTGTGGGAGTAAGAAAACAATGCTGATCTTGAGGTTCAATTGTGGCAAGAAGGATAAACATCCTATTAAGAGACATTGTCGTTTCGATAATAAGACCTCTTTTAGGGTGATAAACCTTGCACTTGTTACGTTTGAACACAATAGTTAAATCTTTCTCTTGCAATTGACCAATACTTAAGAGGTTATTTTTTAATTCAGGAATATAAATTACCTCTATAATAATTTGCGACACATGATTAACTTGGAGATGTAGGCGGCATTTTCCCATTACACTGATGCTGGAGTTGTCACCAAGCTTCACTGATTTCCGAAAGTTCTCATCAAGTTCGGAAAAGAATTCCTTGCGCCCACACATGTGATTACTACAACCCGAGTCTAAGAACCATGCTGTTTCGTTTGGTTCTTTCTCAATATGAGCCATGAGAAGTAATTCTTTCATACTGCTATCAATTTCTGGACTCCTATATTCTGATTTCTGGACCATCATTGGTTTTGATTTCTGCATCATCTCTTCAACATCTACATATGCCATCAACAACAATGGTTTAGAGGTTTCTGCATAATGGTCGTGACTCCTTTTCTTTACCTTTCTTTGGGCATTCAGATTGGAAGTGACCTAGTTCGTGATCATCAATTGGAAGCGGGCAAGGTGGTGATGAATTGCGATTGGTCCAAACCTTCGACCAGCGGCTTCTTGCGACCTGTGCAGTTGGCCCCGGAGATTGATAGTCATGCACTTAAGAGACTAACAAGAAGGCGACTGTAGTAGCCCTTCATAATTGGTTTGAATCGAGTGGGGTCAGGGGGGCCACAGGCTACTAGGATCCGAGACCCGTGAGTGAGAGCGAGAGGGATCATCGCCAACTAAGGAACAGACTCATTTCACGAAAACAGGGTAGGTTTACTCCTAGCATGAGTTTCCCCATGCCTTTTCAGGGTGGTCTCGCTCTCTAAATGCTGGGTCTACTCTTGCTTAAACTACAGGTTCAGGGTAAACCATAGGAACTACTGCATCTGGCTCTGCCACTGATGGATCATATGCTGCTCTAGCCTCTGTTGCGCGGGAGATCATATGCAGTTTCCCCGGTCTACCTGAAACGAAAGTCAAAGCCGGATGGGTCGATCATTGGATAGAGAGCGGGCTTTCGTTCATTCAGTCAATCGTCTTCTATCTATAATCGCGAATCGGTCCCTTTCAGGGGAAAGGCTATCTATCAATGGGCAGACGCCTCTTTATCGCTTTCTCCCTTTAGAACTCTAATATCATTTACTTCGGCCATTGTCCTTCTTGTGAGAAAAAGATTCCCTGCCAACTTTTTTTTCCTTTTTGAATAGGTGGAGGGTTTGGGTATCGGAGTTCATTCTCAAATCTTACATTTCGAAATCTATTGACACAGTGTTCGTAGTCTAGCTCCCTCTCGTCGGTGAGTGAATGATGTCAATTGCCTACGCTATGGTTCCCGCCTCCTTACTCAGAGCTTCATTGATATTGATCACTCTTATAGTAAGACTCTTAGAAAACATTCAACAAATGATTTATAAAAACCTTGTCTCCCACGCCCTCGTCCTCGTCCTCAGTAAATACCTTCACCACGACCTGGCTTACCAACATTGTAGTCATAGCTGACCTTTAATGCTTGTTCCTCTACAATATGTGCTTGCATACGTTCTTCATGAACCAATAAACTACTTTGTAGTTCGTCAATAGACATACTGTCCAAGTCTTTAGATTCTTCAATAGAACACGCCACATATTCGAATTTTATGGTCATAGAGCGTAGGATCTTTTCAATAACAGTAACATCAGTCAACATTTCACCATGAGATCGCATTTTGTTAGCAATAGTGAGAGTTTGAGCAAAATAATCAGAAATTGTCTCACCTTCCTTCATATGAAGAATCTCAAAATCTTTGCGAAGGTTTGCAGCTATGCTCGTTTAACCCTTGCATTCCCTTGAAACTTTTTCTTCATGGAATCCCAGATTCCCTTTGAAGTTTCCTTATCCAAAATAGTCTCAAGGATCGAACGGACGATGGCCTGAAAGAGATAGTTCTTTGCTCGTAAGTCCTTCAAGCTCCAATCAGCAACTTCCTTCTTTTGTTCATCCGAGAGACTTGCATCCTCTGCTGCAGCAGAGATTCCATTCTCAATGACATGCCAATATTTTTTGGAGCGAAGAAAATTCTCCACTAACATGCTCCAGTGATCGTAGTGCCCATCAAATCGTGGTATTGCTGGTTGAACGAAGTTGTTTTCCGTCGTCATCTTTAGCTGCGGCTACAATGATCTGAATAAGAAAAGAATAAAAAACTCTGGTGCAGGTCCAACTTAGCTCTGATACCAATTGTTGAGTAAGAGAACATTGTATTTATTCAATAACCAAAATGGCTACATATATAGTCGTTAACAAGAGAAAATCAAAGCGAAATAAGCTGTTATTCCACAACAACGTGGGTTATAGCCAAGACTAAGTCATTACCCTGATATTCAGGGATTATTCATAACAGAACTTCAAATACTAAGTCAACTAAACCATTTGTAACAATTTGAAAGGAGCACATGAAAAAGGTCAGTAGATACACCGAACTAAAGTGTCATGTCTTCAAACACCTTCGCAGGAAGAGCACCGATTACATTATACATTACAAAATATTTCACCGTTAAACATTACAAAAATAAAAAAAACAAAGATCTTTAAGCAGATTTCAACTCAAAACTAACAAAATCAAAAATCAATTTTGTAAATAAACAAAACGGAGATAGACATAAAAGAAAAGTTCAAATAGGAATTCAAAAGTAGAGAACTAGACTGCATGAAGGTGTTGAATTTGGAAACTGAATTTTTATGAGCTAGACATCAAAGCGTAGGATTCATGAACTATTTCATTTACCCACCATTGAGTATCTTCCACACAACTGCAAATTAGTCCACCATTGGCTGCCATGGTTCAACTTCAAGAACTTTTGAGTTTATGACTTGTAAAACCTGGATGAAATAACATTAACCAATTCAGTCAAGAATTTCTTCAACCACCTAGTGATCAAGATGTGAATAACATTGACAATCGAATTTTAGCATGTAACCAATTCAGTCAAGCATTAGCCAAAGAGATTAACACTCACAACCAAAGAATTAACAATATTTAACACCATAAACTACAAAACTAAAAGAGATAGTACCATTACCCATTGGTAGTCCCGAAGAACATCTCATAGATAGTTAACAGAAAAATAAGATGCATAAGTGATTAAGGAAAACAAAAATTAACAGAAAAAAGAAAAGGAAAAATAGATAGTTAGACATATTTACCTGGAAGAAGAAGTGGAAAAGAAGGAGACAAATTTATCTGTGAATCCATAGTAATATTAAACAAAATTAGTTAAAACTAACAAAACAAAATTCCCCTCACAGACATTTCCTTGAACACCTTATTTGCAGAAATTGAAACTACAAAATCGAAAACCAAACAAATTATAAAATTTAATCTTTGAAAATTTATAGATGGAAAAAATGACTAACCTCGGAGACATTTTAACCTCAATCCCTAATCATAATAGCTTCATTGTGGCAAAAGGGAGAAAGAAAGGGACAGTAGATTGATTTTGAGAGAGATTGAGATATTCGGTTTTAGCATAGGGAAAGATAGAGAGGGGGAAACTGAACTAAAGAGTACCGAAACTGAAATTTAGATGGTTTCTAAGAGGGAGAGAAGAAAGTGGACGTCGAGGTTTAAGAGCGATGAAGTCGGGAAGAAGGGGAAAACGTGGGAGGAAAAAAAATTGTTTAGCAATGACTAAAATAACTTCTGTTAGGGTACCTAATTACTCAAATAACTCAAACCGTATAGATCTCGAAAATTTTCACCCGTCAGATGCGAAAATCACAAAAAGAATCGACGGCCAGACTTATACCCTGAATAACTGACTGAGCTGTTTTAATATAATAGATTTCCTTTTTTGCCTCGTATTTTGTGATCAACTTCTCTTTTGGCTCTCTATTTTTCGTAAATTCAAATTTTTGCCCCATTTTTGTATAATCGTCAGTTAACTTTAACATCTGAATTTTTTGTTTTCTGAAGTACCCTTTCTCTAAAAATAAATTTTCTCATGTTCCTTCTCTATTCTCTGATGCATCACTTATACATTCCTAATCTAAAGCATCATTACTTCCCATTTCTTTTGAATTTAGAGACCTTAATCTCAGTGACACCACAATTTTCTGTTCATGGTTACTTCCTCCTTGGGACATCTTATCCCTCTCTCCACCAACCTCTCCTATTATAACATTTCTCTTCTTCTTCCTGCAAGGCTGCAACTCAAAATTGACAAAGATTAGTTGATAAAAACCCCTTAATTTATAATATCAGGTAAGGTCGGAAATTTAAAAAGCATAAGAAAAAATAAAGAACACAAAACAAAAGCACTCAACTTCTAAGAACAATTTCCCATTAAACAGAATCTCTAAAGAACTCCATAAAAACCAAAGCATGGACATCCACCAATGAACCAAAAGTAACCAAACCAACAAGTGTATTTTTTGGTAATTGTGCAATAACAAGAAATATTTCGTTTTTAAGAGCTTGAACTTCATCTTCAGGGATACAATTATATATAACAAACACGGAGATAGAAAAGTAAAGATCATGGATGATGGTGAAGAAACTATTTATTGGAAAGATGATGTCCTATCCTAGTTAGGGTTTGAATTCACAATTGAACTTGTAATTGCGATTTTTTGATTTTATCTATACTCAGCTATTGTATAAGTTGGGAGAAGTTCGACAAGAATTTCCCCAATTCTAGTATAAGCCCTAGGAAATGGATTCCTTTGAGAACAAAATGAACAATGAAGGAGATGTCCTTCGACCAAAGATGCAATGCAAGTAATTTTTCGGATAGGACAATTGATGAAGAAGATCATCAAGTCCGGACGATTTAAGGGTTGTAGTGTATAGCTAGAACCAAGTACGATCGTCGAATTACTAAGTAATCTGCGGCTAACTTCGATTGGATCCTACATCGGGTTACACCAAAGAATGTTTATTTGACCGGATGATATGACTAGTGGGATGAGACATATAATTATGGGAGAGTCCCATAAACATGTCTCATAGGCCTAAAAGAAGTTTAGGCAAAGATAGCACAGAAGGCCCAAATGAAGGGTAGTTGGTCAGTTTTTAAAAACTCTTTCAGCTCTTCTCGTTCAGTTTTCGTCAGAGCATTACCCACATAAATGACCTATGTTCTCAGGGTTTCAATCTGTATCAGTATTGTCATGTCTTACGAGTTAGCACGTGTTACTTTCTTTGTTATCTTATCTTTAGTAAAAGCATAACTTATCTCTGCCATAAAAGCTTTGTTAATGACAAGGTCTGTTTCCCTTCCTTTCACTATTGTTCTTTGGTTGAGCTCTGTTGTGTTCAACCATTTAAACTTGTTACATTGATTCCTTATTGATCTCTGCAGGAGGAGTTTCTTCCTAAAGTTATTATATAGTTACCATCGCGCAATTTTAAGATGATACCATATAACATTCTCTAGCTATTCGTTGATCTCCCCGGATGTTTCCCACCAAGCTGGTGTTCGAGATTGGGAATTTAAGCATTAGGCGAGGTATCAAAATTATTCCTTAATTTGTATGGTCCAATTTACAAAAGACACAGATATTACTAGTGGGTCGTCGTGGGGGTGTATCAAACCAAATAATTCATGGTTAGAGAAGATGGGGAGTTGCAACTCTGATATTAATTCTTGACTAGAGAAGAGGTGCCCCAACTGTTGGTCCTCCTACAATAGTGAGAATGGTTCTTCCACTGGTTGTCAGAACTGCTTTTGTTAGGTTTGGGTTGTTATTCTGTTAAGCGCGAGCTGAGGTTTGGTGGATTTCGATGTTGAGACCAGATTCAACTCCACATTTGCTCGTCTGAGTCCCGTTGTAATTTTCATTAGGTTCAGGCTTTGCACCTTTTTTGAGGATGTATCCAACATTTTTTCTCGAACCAGTGTTTCAATTACATTCTCTATATGTGTACGATCTTCAGTCTTATGATTGTGCTCTTAATGGAAGGTGCACCAAAGAGTGGTGTTCATGTTAGTTGTGGAGTACTTGTGTTGACTTATGATATGTTGTTGTCCACTCACCCTTATTGGTACATTAATCATCCATGGGTGCCTCTAAAAAATGCCTTGCCTTTTTTTTAAGCCCACTTTTACTCTTGGCACTCTCTAAGGGCCCCAGACTAATATGAGTCTGTGTTGTTCAAGCCCAACATGGACCACACCCGTTCGAGTACCCTCGGACTTGCCTACTACGTAGAAGCACCAAGAGTGAAGGCAAACCGAATAAAAAGGTGGGGCGTCTATGGACTTGTAGTACCCAAATTTGTTTTTTAAGGTGCCATTAGAAAAAAAAAATATATGGGTTCAAATATCATATCCCCAGATTTCCTTTCTTGTCCTTTTAATTAATAGTAACCCTAGCCCTTCTTATTTCTTTTCTCTCCACCATGAACAACAAGTTTCAAAAGGAGATTCTAGAGTTATAAAGTGAGGTTTTAGAGACAGAAAGTGAAGAAGGAAAAGAAGGAGCGTGAAAGGGATTTGCTAAAGGGTTTAGTTTCTTCTTTTTGCTGCTACAACTCAAGTAGTTTTCTTCTTCCCTAGGGTTTACACAGCCTTCTTCAATTTCAAACCTAGTTTTGAATAATTAGAACTATAATAGTTTTAAATTATTAATGTTTGGTAGGTTATCATCAACTTGGAACTAATTACGGATACAATAGACATCTACTATGATTATAAACTAGTTCCAACAACAATAGTGTAACCCTAGACCACTATAGTTATATTAATGGAGTATATACATACCCGAACAGCAACCTAGACTCTTAGGGTTATACAAATAGAGCATAAATATACCGGACAGGAGCCTAGATGCTAAGAATTATTCGTTTTTATGTCATTGATGTTGACAATTGATGTTTGATATATATATATATATATATATATATATATGATGTGGTATTTTGCATCTCTAGCCTTACTTATGAAAGTAAACTCATCGTAATCGGTTATAATGATATTATAACTAATACTTATCATGTTTGAGTCGTCTGATTGTATGAGATGATATGTATGAGAATTGGAGTATAAATGCTATAATATTTGTGTGTGATATATTATTTTAGGTTGTTAACCTAGAAAGCATAGGCTAGTCGGAACTAAGAATGGTTGGCTCGACATGTTGGGTCGATTGCAAACACTACTTATTGATGTGATACTGAATAACTTAGTGGACCATGATCTTGAGTTCTGTTAATGGATTGAACTAAGACTGGTTGGCTCGACATGTGGGTTGATGCAGACACAGGTTTGTCAATGTGATAATTGACAACCCAGTGGACCAGGGTCTTGAGTTCTAATATGGATTAACGGTTGTAATCCATAAGTAATCGGTGGTTGGCTCGACAGGGTGATCGATGCAAACACAAGTTCATTCTTGTGGACCACATACTTTTAGTTTGAGAAGTAATTTACCAACTTGAGGTTGACTCGCCTCCTGCTCATATGTGAAGTGCTCGTTTTGCACTGTGCTCGTGTTGCATGGATCCCTTTTTTGGGAGGTATCCCTTGTTTATTGAGAGGTTTAAGTCGATACAAACACAGATGCCAAGTGAAGCTATCTCGTGGACATCAAAATTGGTTATACCCCTTAAAAAGGGAAGTTGTATTGTATGAGTCTCTTTTCAACCGTGTAACAGGTCGGCTTTATTGAATTGGCTCGAAAGTTGTAAAACATGTGACTATGTTTTATTTTTCTTATGTTCGATATTTTGTTTTGTTATTGGATTGGTCTATTTAGACCTTAGGTAATTGGAAATCTACTAGATGGGTTCTGACCCAGCCTATTATTTATTTCAGGTGATAGAGATCGGGGAGCGCCACCAGTTTGATCTCAGTTCTTCAGCTCAGAGTTTCTTAGTTTTTGCTTTCGAGATTACGTAGTTATTTGGAGTTTCGCCTCCTAAATAGTTATTTCTTTCATTCGTTCTTGTCCGACCTTCGTGTTGATGATTTAGAAACACTATTTGAGTTTTGAAAGTTTAATAAATTTATTTTAGACGATTTATTGATTCTTATGAGCTTCACATTTAATATTATTTGTCTCTTTTGATGGATATATCGACTATGTTTACTGTTCTGCAGAGAACTGCTTTAAGTTTAGGTTTTCATGGAGGCCGACGTGAAAATCTAGATTTGGGGAGTTACATGACGCTCCCATCATCCTTCTTTCTTACTATAAAGTCGAAAACAATTAACGACCTCCCATACCAGGTTTAGTTGGCTAGATAGGCTCTAGCTAGGGTCTAGAGTTAATTATAATCATGTAAAATTCAGAGACATAATCTATTATACATGTTAGTCTGATGTTAAATTAACTACTTCCTCCGTCTCATATTCATAGTCCATTCTCGAAACTCACCTGATTTATTTTCATTTTCTGTGTTCCCATATTGTCCTTATTAAATAGGAATGCTAGCATTTATTGTAATTCAATCGAATGAATTTTATTGGACAAAAATAGTGCATGCATTATCTTTCTTAATAAATGCACTTGATATTGATAGAATTAAGGAGGGGTACATTTGTCAAAATAGTGGACATTATAGGCTATATATGGTATGGGACTTTCATTTTGAGACAACCCAAAGAGGAATAATGGACTTTTATTTTGAGACGAAAGAAGTATTATACTTCTAATATTAGATATAATTGTAATAACTTAAGCACCTATATAATATCAATAACAAAAAAACCTTTTATAAGTTTGTCTCGTCTCAAGACCCATATTGCTATTGATAAGAAACGAATATCAAAGGAATAACCTAACCTTATCAAGAGGGTGACCATGTGTCTTGTGACACTTTTTTTTTTCTTTTGTTGAAAGGCTATGTGACAATTGCTCCTTATAATATGGCCATTTGGAGGAAAAAATGGATTTAGATTTACAACATTTCCAATGTACGTAATATTCAAAAAGTATTTCGATTGTGTTATGTGTCAAGTCTAAATTTGAGTTTTCCTTTCTTAGAAAATAAAATTGAGGTTCTCAACTCAAAGATATTTTCAATGCAACACTCTAAAAACTTAAAAATTATTTAAATGTTATTTCTTTCTTAAATGAGTTATTTTGCTTTAAATATTGAGTGGATGATTGAGATTTTATCTTTCGTAAACTGCTTTCTTTTGTCTTTTTCTTCTTTATTTCTGATTAAGTCCTTTATCTCTTCACATTTCATATCTTTTTGTTGGGTTTGACTAAAGAGTGAGATATTTTGCTGATAAGAAGAAGAAAAACCATTTCTCAAAGATACAACTTTGTCGATTTTTCTCTTTAACTAGTACACTAACATGATTCATCTTCAAAGCTTCACAACCAATGGAACCATCGACATTTTGCAGAGAAGAAGAAGAGGAAAGATATAAAATGTGAAGAGATCAAGACAAATGATTTAATCAGAAATAAAGAAGGAAAAGACAAAAGATAGTAGTTTAGGAAAGATAAAATCTAACTTTTTAGTCAATGCATTGAAAACTACAAACGGGGTCATCAGGATATTTTGATAAATTAGGAGGCTAAACAGAAAGTTGATTATAAACTAGGGGTCATTTGTGGAAATAACCTAAAAATTAATAAGGTGTCATCTACTAGATAGATAGTTTTACTTTTAATATTGAGTGGACAATTGAGATTATCAAAAGAAATCTCAAACATTGAATTTGTTCACGAGACATCTTAGAATTAAATGATGTTGCATCATCTTTAGTCTTAAACTGATTTTTGCATTTGTGAGAGTTTTCTTTTAAAAAATTTAAAAAAATCCTATGTGACACTAATTTTTTTTCAATTTAGGTCTTGCATTGGAGATATTCATAAGAATGACTGGAGCGAGAAATCTCTCAATTTCAAATAAAATCCGCCTTAATCTCATTAATAGCTTAGACTTTCCTACTTATAAACATGACCCAAATAGCTTCCAATCCTACCTTCTAATGTTAAGAGTGGTATTGGTTCAGGACATTGCCCACCAATGTCCGTGTTATTGGTTGGCGATATTTGTAATATCCTCAAATGCGTGTCTTATTCGTTTGAGACGTTTCAAATGTTTCGAAATGTCTCTGTTATTCAGTTGATACATTCAAATGTCTCTTAATGTCTGTACTATTCGTTTGTAACATTTCATATGTCTTTCAATGTCTTTGTTATTGGTTTGAGACATGCAATTATGAATATTTCAAGACAAGTTGGTTTCACGGATATTTTCTGACATTTTGCAGAGCTTTCTGGGAGGGAATGTCTTTGAAAATATGGAAGACACCAGGAGACATTTCGGTAAGAAATATAATAAAAGTAATAATTATTATCATCATTATAATTAGATTGATAATAATATAATATTATCCACGGATGTCTAAGAAAGTCAAAAATATATTTTTGAAATATTAATAACAATATGTTGATTCATATGATAAGACAACAATAATAATCAGGGACGGAACTATGTTGAGGCCAAGAGGGGTCATGGCCCCCCTTGACCTCAACATAGGTATATTACTATTGGGAGGCCCTCATCTCTAAGGGAACAATGTTGTATGAAAAATATTAAGTATTGATTAAGGGTAAACCCTTCATTTATAAGTCAAACTCCAATATGAATTCATATATCGAATATTAAAGTTTTTACATACTGTAATATAGATATTGAAACTTTAATCGCATATCAATGAGTAAGGGTTTTGGCAAAGACATTTGAGTTGTGTTCTATCGACAATAGCCAATCATATGTGCTAAATATTTACTAAATCAGACAGTTGTCAATCTTAAACAATAAAAATAGTAGGCGAAGTTAAATCTCGTGACTACAAAAATTTAGTTTCAAATCATATGTTTACGCTCAATTACTTTTTTTTTCTAGTTGTGTGAAAACAACAGCCTGTAAAAAGTACATTTAACACTGATAACTTAATGATCACTTGAACGTGTAAATTTTTTTATTATCTATTTTTTACAATTAACATATTATAATGATTTATATTTAGTGTAATTGGTATAATGAGAAGATCATCCTTGTACAAATATCAAATATTATTTTGTCGTTGTATTATAGAGATTTTTTTTTTGATGAAAGAAAATATATTAAAACCAAGCGTCTAATACAAACCCACTAGAAATCAGAAAAGAAAGAGACAACATCATTCCAAAGTTTCTTACACCCGAAAGCACGTCCCCGTTTGGCTAACGCATCTGCATAACTATTACTGTTCCTAGACACATGAGAAAATATAATTCCTGAAAAGTTATCCTTGATGTCTTTGATCTGTCGAATGATACTATGCGATTGCCATTGTATACATCCTTCCTCACCATTGAGAGCTTGGATTATTGCTTTATTATCACTTTCTAAGTGCACATAAGATAGTTGCATTTGTCTCGCGCTTAGCAGACCATGCAGTACCGCTAAACTTTCACATTCTTCAGCATTTTGCCCTCGAACACTATCTGCTACCGCCATAATAAAGTTGGCTTCTGCATCACGCATGATGTAACCAATTCCTGCCTGTTCATGTAAATTAACAAAAGAGGCATCTACATTGATTTTTATATAAGGTGTCGATGGAGGTCTCCATGTTTGTATAACCGTTTGATCTTGACCCTTCGTGGTAGTGCATTTCTCAGTTCTGAGAGGAGTAGTAGTGGTTTTGTTGATCCTTTCTATCATTTGCATTGGAGTCTGTTTAGTCGTCGTAAAGCAGTTTTCACATCTGGCTTTCCACAGAAACCAAAGAATTTTAGCATACAGATTAATAGTTTCTTCGTCCAGGGATTTCCATTGGATTATCCATTGAATAGTGGTACTAATGTGATCAGTTCTAACTTGGTAGTGAAACCAAGTAGCTTTCGCAAACGGACAATGTAACATGACATGGTCTATGGTCTCCTCGTCATTACAGTTCACACAGGAGTAATTATTACCGATGAATTTGCCGATCCTTGATTTTACTGGTAAGCTATTCGTACAGCACTTCCAGAGAAATAGTTTGATCCTCAGGATAGTATTCATGTTCCATATAAAGAACCAGTCCATCTGTTCATTCGTATTGTAGATAGTGTTGGTACGTAAAAAATTGTACATGGATTTAAGGGAAAAGTTACCTGATTTAGTCAAGGTCCATATAGCTTTATCTTCATCGTTGGGATTTAGATTGATGCTAAGAATCGCCCTGCAAATCTCATTAGTAAAGTACATATTAATATCAGTTAAATTCCATCTACCGTTCGTAATTAGTTGGGAAACTCGATCATAGTTACAACCTCTATCATTGATAATAGGTGGAGGATGGTTAGGTATCCAGTAGTCAGTCCAGATATTGATTTGATCACCTTTGTTAATATTCCAAAAAATCAAACTCTCGCTCTGATCATAGTATTTCGAGATAGATTTCCAAGGCCACGAGTAATGATTCTTGGGGTGTTTCGGTTTCTGGGATTTATGAAAATACTTCCCTTTCAACACTTGGACCCAAATAGCCTTCGGGTTGCTGATAATACGCCAGTTCAGTTTGTGAAGGAAAGCTTGATTGTCTAGTTGCGGAAGGCGAAGTCCAAGACCACCATATTTGCGAGGTTTGCAAATAGCATTCCAGTTGATAGTATGGAAAGTTTTGGATTTTCCCCACCAGAAAGTCCGTTGAATAGACTCAATGCTGTTGCTTATACCTTTAGGAAGGGCAAAGCACTGCATTTGGTATCGGGGAACAGCCGCTGCGATGGTTGATATAACTACCGAGCGGCCAGCTTGCGAGAGGAGATGAGATTGCCATTTGGCGAGTTTATTCTTGATTTGGGTGACAAGTGATGTGAAAGCTTGTTTCTTATTGCGATCAATAAAGAGTTTGGTACCGAGGTATTTATCCCCAGACGAAGATTGATGGACCTTAAGTTCTCTGATAATCATCCTCTTGAATTTGGGATGCGAATTTTTCGAGAAAAAGATATTCGACTTGGCGTAGTTAATCATCTGACCGGAAGCATCGCTAAATTCCTTCAGAATTTGCTTCAGATTGAATATATTCTCTAGAGTGTTCTGCCCGAAAATGATGCAGTCGTCAGCAAAAAGGAGATGTTTGATCGAGAAATTCGCATTGGGGATGGGGAAGCCAATGAAAGAGCTTTCATTTTGATTCTTCTCAAGAAGCCGACTAAGACCTTCCATGGCAATGGCAAACAGAAACGGAGAGAGAGGATCACCTTGCCTAATGCCCCTACTTACATTGAAAGTACTGCCCGGACGACCATTGATAAGCACCGCCATCGAACTCGTAGTAAGACAAGTGTTAATGAGATTGATCCATTTGCTAGAAAAACCCATCAGATTCATAACACTCGCCAGATAGCTCCATTCAATTCTGTCGAAAGCTTTAGACATGTCTAGCTTTAGACCAAAGTAGCTTTTGGAGCCCTTAACTTTCTTGAATGAATGAATAATCTCTTGACTGATAATAATATTATCAGTGATTTGTCTGCCAGGGACATAAGCTCCTTGAAAGGGGGATATGATATCCGTCAGGATGGGTTTAAGTCTATTAGCCAGGATTTTGGTAATGATCTTATACGTGGTGTTCAGCAGACTAATAGGACGGTAATCAGCCGGCGATTGCGGAGTTTTAGTTTTGGGCAGAAGGCAGATGTGAGTGTGATTCGCCATCTCCGGAAGCGTGGAATACTGAAAGAAAGAATTGGTCATGAGATGAATATCCTCCTTAACAGTCTCCCAATTAGATTGGTAGAAATAAGGAGGGAAACCATCAGGCCCTGGCGCCGCTCCAGGCTTCAGGGAGAAAATAGCCTTCCGAATCTCGTCGGAATGCGGAATAGCAGTAATAGACTCATTTTGCTCATCAGATATCTGAGTTTCGAAGCAACTGGTAATTTTTGAGGAGAAAATAGAACCCGCGGTGGTGGAAATCTGCTGAATATGTCTCGAGAAAAGCATCGCAATTTCCGCTTCGTCATTCACCCACGTATTGTCTTCCTTTTTAATGGCCAGTATCTTATTTTTACGAAGTCTAGTGGTGGCTTTGGCGTGAAAATACTGAGTATTTCTATCACCCAAATTAATATTAGCAATACGAGATTTCTCCTTCCAAAGACTCTCCTGCTGAAGAAGAAGATTCTCGATCTGGGAGTAAGTATTTCTGAACTCTTCAATATTGTTTATCTTCTGAAGATTCTGCGTGAGCTGTTTGATTGTCATCTCCAGATTTCCGAAGACTTCTTTGTTCCACTTTGCGAGCTTGATGGCTAGAGAATTAAGCTTGAGCTGAATTTGAATGGGTTGTTTGAGCCAAGTGGAATTGATAAAACTAGCGCAATTGGGGTGAGACATCCAAGTGCGAATGAATTTGAAGGGTTTTCTGCCAATCGCCGAATGATTCTTGGTAGCAAGAAGAATAGGTTTATGATCAGATCCTAGAGTGTCTAAATGGTTGATTCTAGAATGCGGGTAACTGCTGATCCAATTATAATTCGCCACTGCTCTATCCAGACGCTCTTCAATCAGATTCCCTGCAAATTGCCTGTTAGTCCAAGTATACGGGTACCCAACATAACCTAAGTCATGAAGGCCCAGCTCATTAATCATATTCTTATGCAGCTGAATCGTAGGGAGATGCGCCGGTTGCCCACCCCGCTTCTCCGAGGGATCAAGAATACAGTTAAGGTCACCTATGACAAGCCACGGACTATTACCACTAGGGGTCAGACTAGCAAGACATTCCCAGGGTTTCATTTTATTATTTTTATAAGGAGACCCGTAGAAACCCGTGAGAAAAATCTTACTACCCAAAACATCCTGTGTAATTTTGACATGGATCATATTAGTATCAGCATGAATAATTTCCACGTCAAAATTGGTATTCCAGAAAAGGGCCAGACCTCCAGCTTTATTCACCGGATCGACCACATGCTTATAGTAAATGTTATTGGTGTTCACCATTTTGTCAATGTCAACGTTCATGCATTTAGTTTCCGAAAGGAAAATGATGTCAGGATTGTGGTCTTTAATCAGACTCATGAGATGTTTCCGGTTAGCAAAATTATTGCACCCCCGAACATTCCAGGCCAACACTTTTAAGTCCATAAGTCCGAACACCCTAACAGTCCATAAGTTGATGCTAGTAAGGATAATAGTGGACTAGTTCAACAAAAAAGGATAATAGTGGACTAGTTCAACAAAAGGGAGATGCGCCCGTTGTATTATAGAGATGAATCGACGTAAATAGATTTTAGCAATACATAATGTATTCCATGTAAGAACACTAGAAAAAAATGAGAAGTTTTCTAAATGTTTGTTTATTTACATTTGGCCCCTCTTGTTTACGATTCCTAGTTTCGTCCCTGATAATAATATTAAAATAATAAATATCTACTAAACATCTATCAATGTCCACAAATATTCACGGATTTTGTAAAAATCAGAAATATATATTTTTGAAATATTAATACAAAAATATTATTTTATATGATTAGACAATAATGATTATATTAAAATAATAAATGCCCACCCAATATACACCAGATATTTACGAATGTCTACGAAAGTGGAGAAATATATTTTTGAAATATTAGTACAAATACATTCTTTCACTCTACCAAACATCCAACAATGCACAGATATCCACAAATGTGTACGAAAGTCGAATAATACATGTTTGAAATATTAGTACAAATATATTATTTTTTATGATTAGATAATGATGACAATATTAAAATAATAAAAGTCTATCCATTGTCCATTAATGATGAGATCACGATGATGATGATGATAATAATAATCTATTATATAAAATAGAATGAAGAGTGCTGACTGGGACAAAGTTTTGGACAAACCAAAGACAAACCCAGAGATAAATCCAGCCGTTCGTTATCCCGTGTTAAATCTCCACCGTCTATGTATTTTAAGATTAACAAAGAAAAGCATACAAATCGTTGGATTCAATACATATTAACGGTTGGTTCATTATGTCTATTTAATTTTATTTTCAGCAATAATATAGCATTTAATTTCTTCCAATTAATATAGAAACATGCACTCTTTGGCTCTTAGCATAACAACGGTTTCTTGCTTTGGTCTAATTAAGTGAGATTCAATATGTATTTTAAGATTAACAACCATTCAATTTTAATTTATGACCATTTAATTTTAATTTATGACCATTTAATTTTAATTTCAGCAATAATGTATCAATTAATTTCTTTGAATTAATATGGCAATGAGCAGTCTTAGGCTCTTAGCATAACAATCTGTTCCTTACTCCTCTCTCATCCATGCTGAATTCCTGAGAAACCTATATCTCAACGCTGAATTTCTGGTTTCTCAACGGCCATATATTCTCAATTCCCAATCATAATCAACAATTTCATCTCCCTCACTAAAAATTGCGTTGAAAAGGTCGGAACACTTTTGCTTAATTATTTTTTTTTTGATGATTTCATTTTGTTTTCTCATTTGCTTCATCATTTTTTTGCTTCATTGTTTAGGTGTTCAGAACACATTTTGATAGTTCAGGAGTTCAATATTTCATCAAAAGGTTAGTATTTTCTTTATTTTTTGGTTGATTGATTTATGTGAATATTTGATATTTGATGTTGTCATATCTATGTTTGATGAAATGTCTAATAGAAATCACTTTCTATTAGTCAGTTTTGAATACGAAATCTATTATGAAAAAGAAATAGTTAGTTCATATCAAGAGTCACTCAAAAAAAATTTATTTGGGAAGCCAATGAATTTTTTTTTTTTTTGTTTGGGTAAATTCGATTTGTTTGTGTACACAATTTTTTTTTTGAAGATTTAAATTTTCAAATATTTAGTATGGTTCGTCTCTGATAAAAAGAGATCTAATAGATGTGATAGCAGGAGGTTTATTTCTGCAAATTTAGAGTTATTCATTTTCATAACGAGTAGCCAACTACTTTATGACGTATGAAATACTCAATATAATCGACCGTGCCGGAGGCACGGGTTATACCTAGTAATAATAAAATAATAATAATAATAGTGATGATGATAATAAAATATCCACTACACATATTGCCGTTGGACTCAATATCTTGAAATATCTATAAAAATATTTTATCTACGGATAAATGTCTTAAAATATCTACGAGACATTTTATCGATAAATGCCCTTCTAAATTGGAGAATGCCGCTACTAATTTTTTTTTTGTTGAGGTCCACTGCTGAAAATTTGATAACGGTTATTCTTTTACTAAGTCTTAAACAGATGAAACAAAGTCCATCATATAAAATAATACAACATTAAACCCTCCCAGGAAGCAATTGAAGCACAAAAGAAGAACCATTATAATGGAAGATTGATTCTAGGAGAAGAAAAGAAACACCATGAAAGGCAAAATTAATAATAATTTGTGTAATATGAATCAAAAGCATGCAAAGTTACTAGTATTTGACGTGGACAATGTCAAAAGGGTAACCTTTGACCATATAAAACCAATGGCCTTTGACTTTTTCGATCTTTTTGTTCCTTTTTCTCTTCCTTTCTTTTAGACCAAAGCAAAAGCACAAAATACTTCACTTGTAAGTCACTAATTTTTGGTCGAGAATACAATTCTCTTAGCCTTTTAATTGTTCTTAAAAATCTTAGCCTCTAAGAAAATCAAATTCATAATGAAACTCATAGCAACGAGGGTCTCATGAGAAATATCGTTAAGTCACACTGTGCTCTAGAAATTCTTAATTTTATCGTAAACAATTTTTTTTCACCGTTGTAAAAAACAGAATTTATTAATTTTTCTTTACACATATGGACATGATTCGCAGATCAACTAGCGGTCCAATACATTTTAGACCGATTACGTCACAATTTGTATTTTAGTCTTCTTTTTGTAAGAATCATAATGTATTTCTGAAATTCTTGCACACTCTAAAAAAAATCAATTAGAAAAATTAATTGTAATTTATGACATATTTTTGTTTCAGGTGCGTAAAAGGAACGAGATTAGATAACCCTGTGGATTTTGGATTGAAAAACTAAGATGAATTAGCCCTTAAGAACGGTGGTCCATTAAATAATTTAGTCAATTAGACCAAGATTGACCTTAACAAGATAAAATTAATTCCTTCCCTAAAATGGTAAACATGCATGAAACATATTCTGAAACATATTCTCTTCCATAAAATGTTAGGTGGACATCTTATTAAAAAAACCAAGGTTGTCCTTGTATGAACCGACTACAACTCATTATAGTTCACACGCTCTAAATAAAATGTAATGTTTACGTCGTCATCACAAATATTGTAATCACCTAATTAAGATGTGTCTCAATTTGTTTATTTTTTTTCGATATGTTCAGGATTTTGTATTAGCAACAAATAAATATTTATATGTATGTTTTTTTTGGTAAATATCTTGTATCGGGAAGAAAAAAAGACACGAGCCACTCTCTCGACAACTAAAAATAAATAATACACACAAGGAAACCAAACGGACCAAACACGGCTTTAGCTTAACCTCATAATATACCTAATAAGAAAATGAAAATACGCGTGTGATGTAACAAGTTGGAGATACACACGGGATTGGTTTAAATTTTTGTTATTTTATAAACTGAGAAAATGACAGATATACCCCTTCATATATACATATCTCAATTTCCGTGTGACACTCATCTAATAGCTGCTAATTTGACATTGTCGCCTTGTCGGTCAAGAAATCAAGTGCCCTAACTTCGTTTCCAACTTGTATCTTATCTGTAACTTACTAACCTAACATACCTAAATAAGTATATTAGAAGTGTTGAATCTATTTAATCTTCATTACCATTTTACCCTTTTGTTTTCTTTGTTAACAATTTTACGCCCCTTTGACCTATATTTGGTTTTTCTTTTGTTGAAAATATTTTTTTGCCAATGCTACGTAAATATTCCAAACATCTTGGACTTGAAATAAATTTAACTTTTACGACTTAATATCTGGTAAATTTGTTGATATTATTCTTGTTAAGTATAAATGACGTGGTAAGATATTAAATTACCACAAGAGTGTTTCTTTGCTCATGAAAGATTCATTTGTCTGCATGACTCAGAGAGATCAAAGTGAATATTAAAATCTAATTCAACGTCAAATATACAAAACATATTTGCTTGGATCTCAAATATTAGTTGGAAAATTTGCGGGAGCCACTTGAACGGGAGTGGCCTGTTCTAGGTTGACCAGATTCATCCATGCATATCAGCTGGACAACCTTATTCAGGCGTTCAGATCGGAACAAGTTGCGGATTAGGTTTCCTCAGTTAACTATCTCATTCCCGGTTGGTGGGGGCGGACGCCATGACTTGACAATGGGTATTGAGTGGAGTCTAAGTCTTCCATCTCAATTACAACAAAAGGTCAGATGTTTTTTATTTATAGTTGTTCTTAGAAGAGAGGCAGCTCTCAACCGTACGGGTTGGGGACTCATAATATCTATTCTAGTTCCATCATCAGCTATGGGTTCGAATCTAAGAGGAGCGTGTCATAAACCGTAGCTATATACAAAGTAGTTAGGTGGGAGAATCTCTTTCCTTTGCTTGGATGGTATCGGCGGACAGCTAAGAAATGATGTGCGAACGCCTCTATGCCAGAAGGGAAGAACCCTTCTAATCTTCTTTTCTGCACTAGTCCGCTCCGACCCAGCAAGTCATAATTGAAACTGAACCCTTGTTGATTCTGAACTTCGTTCGCGAAGGAACAAGACTTTTGACGGGCCAGCCCTACATGGGGGTCGAAGCTGTTGGAAAACGTACGGGCAGAACTGGCAAGTGTCCAACCCCTAGTCATCCTCTCTGGCTTCCCAAATGTTCGTTAGTGTCGTAAATTCACTAATCTATCGGTAACTAACGAGGCAACATCTGTTTCTTAGATTCATAAGGAACTCAAATTTGTAAAGAACACCTTTTAAGAATTTTGATGAGCATATGAACAAAAAATATAAATTGTACCATACTATAAAATGTTGATTTTCAGAACTAAAAACCTCCTCAAAATTGATGGTTGACTAAGTTTTGATCACACACAATTACTTGTTCCCAAAGTCAGAAGGGCAATTAATGTCCATTAAAAAACTAAAGAGGGATCTAATTGTAATAATAATAATTTTGCCGACCTTCTTAGTTGACACAGGACAATTTACATTTCCCTATATATATTTGAGAGAGAGAGAGGGAAAACAAATGAGAAGATGTTAATGGATAGAAACTGAGTAGAGAGAGAAAGAGGGGTCGAATCAGAGTTCATGCAACTACAGAAAATATAGCCGTTGATAGTCCAGGTTCCATCATCTTCAATCTCTCAATCTCTGTACATGTTCTTTTTCTCTTTGTTTTGAATCTTTCTTGTTCTTGATCTGTTTTAGTAGAAGAAACCGACTTAAATTTCTTCAGATTTTTGTTTGTTAACTATGATTGGGTACTCAAATCAGTCTCAATTAGAATCAAGAAATGTGGGTTTGAGTAGGAATTTAAGTTTGAGGAAGAGAGATAGAGCAAGAGCAATTGCAAAAAAAATCAAATCATTAGTTGAAAATTCAAAGAAATCTTCTAATAAGGATGAACAATGTGGGTTTTGTTCTACACAAGCCCTAATTCAGAATTACTCAAATTTTAAACAAAGTGGGGTTCCTTCTAGATTCATGTACTATACAAATGATACTTGGGTTGGGTTTTCTAGGGAAATTTTCGAATTTTTGAAGGTGGGTTTCTTAGAAAGAAAACCAATTTTAGAGATTTCAATTGAGGGTACTCAGTATCTGATTGATTTCTTAAGAATGTTGCAGATAGATTTAAGGACTGGAAATCGAAGATCGATTTCTTGGATTGATGCTAACAAGAAAAACTTTTTCCCTAGAGTTATTGTGGATGAAGAAAGTAAGGATAGTTATGAATTGCTTCAATGCCCTGTGAAAATCAAGATAAAAATCGATGAGAATTCCGGTAAGAGGAAGAGAAATGAATCTTATAGTGACGTAGAGAGCAGTGAAAGTTCGTCGAATGATCGAAAAACTGTCACAAAGAAACCTAAGAGTAACCCATTTGTGATAGAGAAAGAAAGATGGCCTGGAGTAGAAATCTTGAAAGAAGGAGATAGAAGTTTTGTAGATATCAAGAGGATTTTCATATCTGGAATGAAGAGAATTGATCAAGATATCGACGTTACTTCAATTTATCGATGTTTACATATGGATCAATTCGGAGTTGATCGTCTAAAAGTGTTTAAAGAACAAGTTGAATCAACAAAAGCTGCTCGAGGTACTGCAAATGTTAGGCTTGCTTGGTGTGGAACATCATCTGAAGGTGTTGCCCAAATCATGTCATATGGTTTCGACACAAGTAATAAGTTAAATCGCTTAAAGGCAACTAATGGAGATGGGATCTATCTTTCGCCGGCACAATCACCCGAAACAAGGTATAATCCATTATTTTTTTCTCTCTCAAATTATATTCTTGCTTAATTTCAACAATTCTTTCATGTTAAATTGTCAACTGCCACTTCCGCTTAGACTGATATTAGAGTAGAATAAAGCTTGGCCGAACAACGATGATACTCAAAGATTGGATGAGCCAATACAATCTAGTATATTAGATAAAGAGAATAATTACTCACATTCGAATATATATGTTATTGATGGGTTTATTTCTGTTTCAGTGCTTTGGTGTCAGTAGCCGATAAAAATGGTGAAAAACATGTAATGCTTTGTCGGGTTATAACGGGAAACATCGAAAGGGTTGAATTAGGGGCTCAACAATGTCGCCCCAGTAGTGCAGAATTTGATACTGGAGTCGATGATCTTCAGACTCCTAAATGGTATATAGTATGGAGCGAGAATATGAACACCCACATTCTTCCTGAATATATCGTCAGTTACAAGCCTTTGGATCGTCGACAAGGTAATTACTTTCTTTTCGTTTCATACTCATTTTTGGATCATTTACTTGGTATAGTTCACTAAATTCAGATTGTTGTTTTCAGGTTTACCGGACGGAGTGCCAATTCCAAAAACGAATACTTTGCCTGCTATGTCATTTCATACATTATTATCTGGAATGAGAAGTTCACTTACTTCATCAAGCTATCAAGAACTTGAATCCTTGTATAAATTGTACAAGGTAATGATATCATGTTCACTTCGAATTTTCTTAAATTTTTGTTACAAGTTGAGAATGATTTTAAAATAGAATGTTCAATGATTTTTTCAGGAGGGAAGGGTTGCAAAAGATGTTCTAATAAGGAAGTTGAGGTCGGTAGCAGGAGATCACCTAATCAGTTCCACAGTCCGAAAAGTCCGAAATTCCTTGGCGGGTTAGCTTTATGTAGGTAGATTTTAGAGTTTGTTGTCTACAAGAAATACTATAATTCCTTTGTTATGGTTGTAGTCTAAGTAGTGTTTGTTTGAGAGATATAAGTATCTTGCTCGGTCAGAACCTACTATTTTATCTTCGAAGATGTAGATAAAATAGCTTCGGGCGAGTCAGATTCAGACACTGGAAATAAAAACGAACCCTACTTGATTGTTATATTGAAAGAAGATTCATTGAATGTATAGATTGAAAAGGTTTGAACTTTTTGTTAAATTTCATTCTTCAATACAACTATTGTCTTTGTTAAACTATTCCAATCTTCAATGGTGCTTTTATTTTCCGTAGTTTATTTCAGTAATAATATGAAGCACAAAAAAAAAAGACCAACAAAAGCAGATTTACTCCACAATTGATTAGGCAAAAAGGAGCTCGATATACTAGTGAAGTAAATTTCGAACTATTTCGGTCGAAATGATCGAAATAATTTTATTTTTACGTCCATCGAAATTTCCATCAAAACCAAATTTTTTAATACAGTTTCCCTTAACAATGCCTTGTCAAGGAAATCAATTTTGAACTATTTCGGATGAAATGACCGAAACATTTATATTTCCATATGTAGCGAAATTTTATTCTTTGAAATAAACTAACATAGAAAAGAATACAATCAAAGCAATACAAACCAACCAAAGTCTGTATGATGGAATTTTGGTACAAAAATAAACTCTCCTTCAAATTCTTAGAGAAAAAAAAGCATCAGATGATTGGTGAGTGATGACAAGTAACTTTTACAAAGACTATGGTATTGATTCTCCTGGATTGGATTCTGAAATGAGAAAACCCATCCCTCAAATTATTTGATCCCACTAGAAAGATAATTTCCTTTGTTATATTAATGGGGTCATGAAAATGGTTTCCTTTTTCAACACCTCTTCTTTCATTTCTAGAGTTACCTTAGTACCTAAGGAAGGAATTTCCAATTTCTTGTGTTATCTCATACCTAAAGTAATACCACTTTCATTCTTGAAAATTCTTCATTCATAAGCTTTTTGCTTCTTTCGTAGATTACTTTTATGCGTATATTTCCTACTTAACATGCCCAAAGGCCGATTATAGTTTGTGTGGAGTACTATAATGGATTTGATTGATTGATCTGGATGGAATGGTATAAAAGATAGGGATAAAACACATATAACAAAAGTACTATTTAGAAATATAGTAGGTTCTATGATCGTAAATATTAAATGCTTAAACTTGTACGTATCTTGAATTGGGTTGCCGTCAATAACTAGTTTTGCTTCTAAGGTTTTATTTGCTTATGATACTTTCTCATGTATGTTTTGAGCCTCACAAGTCTTCCTATCAATGCCTTGGAGGATTCTTTTTGACAACCTAAAATACTGTTTTACTTTGTTTTTATTGCTTATACATTAGCCTACTACATGCCTTTGTGTCTACATAAAAGAGGAATGCTTCTAAGCCGAAACAATTTTCTAAATCAACTTAGATCTTAGAGGATAATTCTGTTTTGGTTCATGAAGACCATGAACCCTGATCTCCCCATTGAAGAGAGAGACACAGATGTTACCACACAGCTAAAGTGAGCTTCGCAGTTCCGATAGATTTTGCAAGATGCAAGTTGAAGTAGGCCAGCATGTTGTTTCAAATGAGTTGGACTTACTACTAAGATGTTTTCTGCTGCTAACCCGTTGCGCACTTAGGGATGCATTCTCGTCCACCAGACATTGATGAGTGTGATTCTTGGTGATGAAACGAGAAGCTCACTTTGGGATGCACTTAGGGTCTAGGGATGCATTCTCATTCCATTTTAGTGCACCAAACGTGGTCGCTGGAATATGCACATGTAGTTTTTTTCTCTTTTTAGAGATATGTTGGAACATTTCAACTTTGGTTGATAACACATTTGTAGAATTGTTTTTTCACAACCCTTCGGAAAATGTGAAAAGATGATATTACCCCTTGACTCAGTCAAGGCAGTAAGATGGACGCTCAACGAGGTCGTACCTCTCTATCAGAGTTGCTCTATGTGTTATCAACCAAAGTACAAATCTTGAAAAGAAATAACTGATCTAGTTTGGATGTAAACCAGCTAAGTACATAGCAAGTCGAACCAAAGTCGAAATGTTTTCAACTACAAAATGAAATCAAGCTAGACCTCACGACAATATGCAGCAAACCTTTGAATTGGATATCAGTTTTTTTTTCTTTTTTAAGACACTGTATACAATTCTCAATTGTACTGAGATACCCAACTCTGACACTTCGTGAAATAACACCTACGAGAAGAAAAATAACACTTAAAATACGACATTTCTTTAGCCGTTTCACGTGGAAACGATTTTTTTGCTAATTCTGCTGGAACGTCGAACCGGAGTCACCACTTCATCACCATTTCCCTGCAACATAGAGAAAAACTCACATTAGCAAAACATCATACACAAATCTAAGACTACGTAATCAAGAAATGTCATTACAATACTTACATGTTTCTTGTAGATTTTCTCATATGTAGTGAAGCTTCCATATGAAGGAGATCCAGCTGAGTACTCCGACGACGATTCTCTGATACGGTTTATACTTGAATTTCTTTCATAGCTTTGCATTTCATCATCTGTTTCTGTTCCTCTCTGCCTGCACGAAGAACTGTTTTGGAAGCTTGTGCTCATTTCCGATGGACCTGATTGTCCTAACATTTCTTCTTCTGTTGCCCAATTTTGAGAACTATATCTTTCAAGTTGTGGTCTTTTACTGTCATTAGTAGCTGATGGTACCAACTTTTTTGGCTCCAATTGCTTAACTGAAACTTCAGCCACTGGAGTGGGGGTTCTTTTTCTAGTTTTCATATGGATGAAAGCTGAACCTGTGAACAGTGTTAGAAGAAGAACTAAAGAAACTAGCAGTGTTGTAGTTTGCTTGGGAAACATGTCCAACAATTCATGAATAATTGATTTGAGTGTTCCAAAATCAGGGTTTTGGAGAGAAGCATCATTTATTGGTGAGCTTTGAGGAAAATTGTCATCAAATTCTGATTTATGGGTAGTGATTTCCGAGTCAGGTTGTTTGGTGTTTGAATGAGTATCGATCCCACCATTATCTTGGAATTTTTCTAGTTCTACTACCATTTCCGACTCTGACTCAGAAGCAAGTGAAATCAGTGATGATTGTTCGTGTAACTCTTCGTTGTTCTTTTGTATCTCGATATGGGAATCAAGGATATTCTGTTCTTCCTCGTCTTCCTGTTCGCTTTCTCCTTCTTCTCTACTACTCTCCAAATCACTGTCCTCTTGCCTTTCTATTAAGCTTGTGGAATCAATACTGACATGAGAATCGAGTTCGTCTTCCCTCTGGGATTCAACTTCTTCCAGCACTTCAAGTTCAATCTCTGCAGCTTGTGACACCATTGGGGTTTCTTCTTCTAACTCTTCCACAATAACTTCATCACTGTCATCAATTTCAACGTCAATTTCTATAAAAGTCTGATCATCTTTGGTTTCCTCCTCAGTTTCTTTCTTCTCCTCAGATGTGTACTCACTTTCCTCACGATTCTCTTCTTTTTCACTTTCCAAACACACTTCACTTTGATGCTCATGGAGTATTCTCTGGTCTAAAAGGGTCGTATTAACCGAATAAGAGGAACCCATTTGCTTTACTGTTCTTGAAAAGGAACTCAACTCAGACAAATAAGAAGTAGATTTTCCCAACCATAGATTGAAATGATAGACAAGATCCATAGAATTGATTTCTCCAACTCCAACTACTTCAGCTGGGGTTTCAAGCTTAGAAAATGTGTGATCTTTAAAGGTAGAATGATTAGTATAAATAGGAGAATCAGTAACTGAGAATGACAAACAAGCAACTACGAAAACCAAAAGAAAAGGGGCGATTTTCGATCGGCTCGAAGAGCGTGGTCTTGAGAACTCTTTACATCCAATGGCCTCCTCCTGTTTTTCAACGTTTTCTAGTACATGGGTATGGTTATATACTTCGGAAATTGCCTCGGATATCTCATCAGAGGATTCTTGTTGAGGATCTGAATTTTGGGTTACTTCATTGGTATCAGTATCTGAACAGCTTTCAGATGTTAAACTATCTTCGACCCGATTACCTTCCTCTCCTGAATGGAATTCTAATTCTTTTTTGAGATAAACTTCAATCCGCGGATTAGGTTTATAGCGGAGAAACATAGGTCTTGGGGAAAGGTAATTAGTTTTAGGATCATAAGGAGGAAAAGATGGATCAAGATCAAGAGGAGCTAAAGCAGGAGAAGGTGAAGAAAAAGGCT
This sequence comes from Eschscholzia californica, assembly GCF_041429995.1. Taxonomy (NCBI): domain Eukaryota; kingdom Viridiplantae; phylum Streptophyta; class Magnoliopsida; order Ranunculales; family Papaveraceae; genus Eschscholzia; species Eschscholzia californica. Next base: position 45,669,939 of record NW_028238198.1, read on the forward strand.
TCACCTTGAATCCCTCACTAGTTGGTTCAGGTAAAGATTCTGAGATATTCTGGGTAGTTGAAGAAATCTCAGGATTTGTACTACCTTCATCTTGTTTTGATGGGTTCTCTTCCATTTCTAAACAAGAATGAGAATTCTTGGTTATAAGAAAAGGGTTTCCATCAGAATGTGGAATTGAAGACCTAATGATGCTTTTTGGGGCAGAACTCATATTTGAATCTAGGGTTTCTGAGGGGACATGAGAACTAGAAACCAACTTCAATTTTGGTTCAATCTTTTCTGAAAATAAAGAATTCTCAATAGGAAATGAATCAGAAGAAAGAGGTTTAGGTGGTAGTACCTGAAACTCAGAAACAAGATCTTGATTTGATCCAATTTCTGATGTAAAATCTGAAGAAACATTAACTTCATTTCTCTCTCCTAATATTTTCTTTCTTGGTGAAGGTGTAATTTTTGAAACAGCAGAAATTGTTGGAGCCATAAAATTCTTAGTACCCTTTGAAATTGATGGTGATCTTACCTTTGAAAGCTTCAAACTTTTATCTTTCTCATTCTCTTTGTACTCACATGAAACCCTAATTGAAGAAATCCCCTCTCTTGAATTCCTTTGTTGAAAATCTGCATTTCAAAACCCATTAGAAAAAAGTTACAACCTTTTTAGAGAGAGAAAGAGATAGCTATAGAGAGAGAGAAAGAGAGAGAGAGAGAGAGAGAGAGACTTACCAGAAGGACTATTAGCAGGAGTGATGGGATTAAAACTCTTTGAGTTCCGAACAAACAATTGTTTCTTGAGAGGGTTTCCATTGAAACTCTTTCTGATGTCTTTGTTAGTGTTTGGGGTTGTTGGATTACTAGGGTTTGTTGGTGTTCTATTTGAAATGGGTGAAGGAGATCTGTTAGAAGAGATCGCCATGGATGATTGCTTCTGAAAGTTTGTAAACTAGCTAAGCTATGAAAGAAACGCTACTAGGGTTTGAACGGTTTAAAAATTGAAGATATGAAAGAAAAGGAGATGAAAGTGGAAAATATTTCAAAGATTGTAACGGCTAGTTTCTTAGGGAAGGTCAATAATTGACCGTTGGAGTAAAGGTGATTCTTTTCTTTTAAAGGGCATATTCCGAAATGGCCTCCTGTTGAGGATTAGTTTCCAGAATGACCCCCAATTTTTAAGTAAAATACTTATTTGATCCTCTTTTCAACGTTCACATGAATAACTAGTTAACTTTTTTTGTTTCACTTGTCAAAAATGCCCTATTTTTTGTTATTCTACTTAGAGGGTGTTTGATTTTTAAACTTATTAAGTGATTTTCACTTAATAAGTGTGGGCCGGCAATTTTACGCCGTTTGTTTTTTCACTCATAAGTGAATATCACTTGTAAGTGGGGCCAAAGTATTTTTTTGCACTTACTTCCTAAGTGCTAAGAAAGACATTTTTATCCTCACCGAATATAATAATTACCAATATAATTATAACTAAAAATAAAATCTTCAACAATTAATAAGTAAAAAAATCTTTTATGACTTTAGCGATAACCATTTTCCCTCTTCACTCACCCTTCATCTAAGTTTTTCTCCTAAATTTTTTTCACATCTCTTCCTTCATCAATCACGGAACCACCCAAAATCCATAATGCAACGTAAGTTATTTCTCCTTCATAATTTTGAATTGTTTGAGATTAATATTTTCAACACAAAGTACTCATAAACCGTAATTCTCTTGTATCCAAACTCATGAGCATAATGAATTAGTGTGAAAGGCTAATGTGTAAATACTTTAAGGTCAAAATAGACAATTTCTCATTTTTATGACATTTAAAATTAATATAAAAATAAAAATCAAGCCCTTAGAAGTGATGGAAAACGCCATAGCACGTACATTTGATATAACTTACTAAGTGATTATCACTTAATCACTTAGTAAGTGATAGCACTTGTAAGTGCTAAAAAATCAAACACCCTCTTAGTTTTTTCCAGCTTCTTTCTTCTATTATTTTCATCATTCAAACCTAACGACACAACTGGAATGACAAAAGATACCCTATACTGTTAGTTTGAGAGCCAAATGACCTATTGGGCGTTCCATAAAATTATGTTAAATAAAAAACATTTCATTTAATTTATTTAGTACTCTTCAAAATATTCACCATACAAGTTACACTTTTGTTGTCTTTTAAAACACAAATTTGAATGAGAAACAGCAGTGTGTCACCTGACAGTAATTATTCCAACTGTTGAGATATAATCAAGTGGTACAGATCATGGCCGTCTATTGTCCTAATATAAATACCTACTTTAAATTAGAATTTCAAAACAAATCAATGAAAAATGAAACTATGAACAAGAGTATGAGAGATCTTTTAGTTGTTGCGGATCAACTTCTGAGGGTGCCCTAGTCAAGGCACATTGCGCGGTTGTTGTTTTTGGGAAAGCGATAACATCTCTGATTGAATTAGCTCCAGCCAATAGCATTACTAGTCGATCCAATCCAAAAGCAATCCCTCCTGCATGAAACCATTGAGGAATTTTTTGTCACTAACAGAGTTTAACACACATCCGAACAACATCATCTCTCTCCCTCTCTCTCACACACGCGCGCGCACACACACACCTTGTGCACAAAACAAAATGGTATTAGGTCTCATTGGTGCTATTTCGAAGGAAAATATAGTCTTTCAGGACCGACGCGTGAAGGGAAAGATCTTAGAGTTATCCAGCACCAGTTCTAGGAGGGGTGGTGGTCGAATTAAGTGTGAGACGAAGCCTTGCGTCTTCAGCTAGCTTTTTGGGGTGGGGAAGGGCCAAGACAAGTAGGGGTAAAAACGGTTGAAGACCGCCAACAGGATTAAGGGGTAAAAACGGTTGAAGACCGCCAAGACAAGTAGGGGTAAAAACGGTTGAACACCGCCAACAGGAATAAGGCGTACAGGCACACACATAATAGAGACGGGAATCAAACACGCTACTGGTAGTAAGATGTACACAGAAATTTATGTTTTGCTATGTGATGTGTGTTGGCGCTTTTCTTCAATTATTGAGTTAGTGACGAAATTCATATTAGGGCAAATGAATAAGGTCTTCCATACCATGTGGAGGAGCTCCCATATCCAAAGCCTCTAAAAGATAACCAAATTTTTCTTCCGCCTGCATATATAACACAATGAGTCCATGACTGAAAGGAAACGTAATTCTCTTAATCTTAAACTAGTCTAGCTCATTAGGTAAGACTAATAACGGATACTCCAATGAGCGACAATGCCTGTTTAGTATAAATAATGGGAAAGTCGAAGAGGAAATAGAGCTTACTTGTTCCGGTGTGATGCCTATAATCTTCAAAACCTTTTCTTGGACTTCACGCTTATAAATTCTAAGACTCCCTCCACCAATCTGAGAACATAAGAAACAGACTTCCCTTCGTTAAGAGTGTCATATATTGAAACAATTGTAAGAGTGGCAATATGAGCGTCGAGGCCTGAGGGGGTAACAATACATACTTCAATACCATTATAAACCATGTCATATGCCAAAGCTCGGGCTGAGGAAAGATTTTCCATGTCATCTGGGTGTGGTGCTGTGAAAGGATGATGTAGTGCCTGCAAAAGAAATCTCAAATTTAAATTATATTCAGAAGCATACCTTAATACAGTAAAGAAACAAGTTGTCGACCATCTTCTTGTAAGCTAAACTTTATGTACAATATTATGGGCCTTTGCGTATCCAACACGGGTTCGAATAGACATGGTGAGGGGAAAAATACCAAAACAAGGAACGAAGTCCATAACTATATATTATTGTCTTAGTAATTAGGTCCTTCACTTTTTTACCTGATAAGCAATTTTGTTGTCAGAGTCGAACACTATTATGTTATAACATATAAGAAATCTTGACAAATGGAAATAATGAAACATTTGATACTCTAAATGACTAAAATGTGATAATTATAGTAGAGATATGAAACACACCTCAAGTCTTTCCTCCGAACTATTCCACTCGAACATAGGAAAATCAGTCACCCACAAAATCGAATGAGCGGACTAAATTCACATCACAAATAAGATGCCTTTCCATGAGAATGAATGAGTGAGAGACTTCAAATAAAGCAGGAACTGGTATAGCAACGTTACAAACTTACAGGGTCAACCAAGCCTAGCTCGTGGGCAACGAAAACTCTAAGCCGGTCCAGAGTTTTGTTAACTGATTCTGGGTGACCCACTGCAAACAAGATAAGATCACCTGAACTCGCAGATACTTGTGTAAGCAAATGTTCTCTACTTCTGAGATCAAGACTTGATGTTAGAGCAGAAATTCCTTCAACCTTCCCTAATATAAGAAATGCAAAATTATCAGCTGAGAAAACACAGCTTCTTTCTCTAAGAAACTATGGGTCCAATGTTCATTATTTTACCATCTTCTAAGACCTTGAGGAATGGCAAACCCTTCGCTCCAGACTTCATTGCTTCATTGTACAATTCACCTTTCTTTAAAGCGGTGTTTGAATACTTGGCTGCGCCTGATGGCACACATATAGCTTTGATAATCCCCCCACTTGCTAAGCAATCTGCAAAAACCTTAAAACTGGTCTCCGAGAAAACATTCGACACCTGCATTTCATGGATAGGGTTTTCTCAGGAGTATAAAGTTAAGAAGGACATGAGCAATGAAATTCAAAAGCATATGCACCATAAGCAGTACTTTGACCTATTTCAATAGGGCATTGATTATGGTATGGCTTTACTTAAACTCATTATGCTCATTGCTAGGTACAGTGATTTCAAATTCTAACGAGCATTGATACTGAATGTTTTTGGATCAAAAGGAAATATGATCAACAAAAAATTGTCTCAGTGGGAATAAAGTCAACATGAGATGCACGGCCTCAAAATTCTTGATGCATGAACGAGATCATCAAAGAACAAGAGCAAGTATAAAACTGCAGGATCTAATAAGTAGTATATAAGATGTATCAATAATGAGAACTTACATCTTTCAGTTCAAGACCAAATCGAAGGTCCGGCCTGTCTGATCCATATCGACTCATTGCTTCTGCATAAGTAAGCCTTGGAAATGGGTTTGGAAGTTGAATATCTTTTATCACTTGGAAAACCTGCCACAGATAACATCAAATCATGCAGACAAGAACATAAATAAATGCATTAACTGGTGAATATTGCGAAAGACATTAATATAGTAAGATTTTACTTAAACAGCGTCAAAGCAAACAATATACTAACATGTCTTATCAGGTCTTCATTAAGACTCAACATGTCTTCCAAGGGCATGAATGCCAATTCCATATCTAGCTGAGTAAACTCAGGTTGCCTATCTGCTCTCAAGTCTTCATCTCGAAAGCATCTGCATAGAGGAGATAAGACTGGTATTACTTCTCTCATACTTGCGTCAAACTATCATGAAACAAAATGAGATGGATCCAAACAGTCGTTACAAATAACTGGCAAAATGGAGCGGGAACCCCGCCTTGGTCCAACAAGAGAATAATTTAGGGTTCTTGGCTTACATCAGATATCCTTTTGAATCTTAACCAAGAATCAATACCCTAGATATAGAAATAAAAGATCATAGGTACGGGTGAGTGTAATTCAAGGGACTAGTCGTGTTTTGCTTCTACTTCTTCATACTTGTGTTGTGCTGCCATGAAACAACTTCCAATCTAATAGAAATTAAGGAAAAAAAGGATCTTGGTTCTCAATATGTAGCTTAATCAACCTAGAAGTTACAAGTAACATTACCTTGCTATTTGGTAATATTTGTCAAATCCAGAGACCATCAGCATTTGCTTGAACAATTGCGGGCTTTGAGGTAACGCAAAGAATGTTCCTGGCTTCACAGAACATACTAAACTGAGTCAAAGCTGTAAGTCATCATTGACAGTAATATCCCTAATAAGATGGTGTTTTATGTAAATCTGTATCCTAAACAAAAGCATCCACTTTATTTACTTGATCATATATTCATGTTACAGTCACATGGAGAAGTTAACAACTTAACCTAGATGACTATTATATGGTCCTAGAACCATTACGGAAAGTACACACTGTAGAGACTGACAGTATCCGACAAAAACATCCGAGAACCTGAGACGAGCATCCAAGTCAATGTTTTACAAAACTTTCAAGGTGTTCGCATCAAGGAGCGGCGAAGGTGGTCACCTGAAGCCTCGAGGCGTATGTATTTAAACTCGAGTAAAAGGTTTGCATCTGAAGTCACCCATCATTTTTGAGTCCTTGAGCAACAGAAAATATTAGTATTTTGTTTATTAAACACTTAAGACTTTATAATATAGTAGTAAAGTACAAGAACAATGCTATGGTTTTACATAATTGATATCATTATCCTTAAAAAAACAAATAGTTTACGCCTTTTACGCAACAAGGCGCGTACGCCTAGAGGCGCCACCTCGCCTGTGAGAGCAAACCGCCTTGAGGTGTAAAAACGTATTTTAAAACATTACAAATGTCTCAGAATCCATACAGGAAAGTACTACGACGGAGTATCGATGTTGCACAGAAGAAAACTAAATGACAGATGGGTAGATCCAAATACCTGAACTCGTGATGGGACAAGATAATCCCTCGCACCTTCAGGAGTTGATCTAGAGAGTATAGGAGTCTCAATCTACCTTGCAATCATGAGACAGTGAGGATCAACGACACAAATAAGACACTGAGAGTTTCTGGAAGAAAGAGAAAAATGCAACCACTAGAGTGTACACTTCGCATCTACAACATACGATAAACAGAGAATCCATTGTATATGCCAATGATACTTCTGAACTTAAATTGTAATTAAAAATGAATCAGATGATACCTCCACGAAAGCATGTACATCCTCTAGATATCTTCTAATGACCTTCACCACGTTATGTCTCAACATTAGATTGGAGGTCATCTGTTGTCGGCGTAAATCAAGACACCGATATCTACCGCCACAAAGAGTGTTTGTTTAATTAGAGCAACTAGATGATGTAAACAAAATATTTTCCTTTTGATGAGAACTGTGTACGTGAATTTCCATAATAGAAGATTACATACAAAGTAGATGAGATAGTAAGACCCCAAATCTTCAACCTCACAAGTTAATGAAAAGAAGCAAAAATTTTACTAGTTCATTTTACACATGAAAATGTTATTAAACATGAATTAGGCCAAATACACACTATCAACGTCACAAGTTAATGAAAAGAAGCAAAAATTTTGGCTAGTTCGTTTTACATGTGAAAATGTTATTAAACATGAATTACGCCAAATGCACACTATAGGAAAATGTTATTTTTCCAATTCAAATCCCCTTACTAGGATTTCCTCAAACTTTTGAGCTCTGGAGTCCCTTGCTTTCTTGCAAGAAATCAAAGTTGTTTTGCTTACATATTTTGTTGACTGAAGTGAATACTTACATCGTCGACTATTAGGTGAGTGATAACAAGAATCTACAAATTTAAGATTTATCAAAATTTTTAATCGACCAGGCAAATCATCTTAGAAATACGCGAAGGTATTGCTTGACTATAATGAACTCTATTAACTTGATATTTTAAGTTTGTGTCTTTTTAAACGAAAAAAATTCTACGTTGTGTGACAATCTGGAAAGCAAATAACACACATAAAAAAGAGTCAAATCCGAAGTAAATCAGTCTTCGTTCGCCTAAAGGAATATGAATATACCCAAAACAGAGTACCTATGTATGGCTATATAAAGATAGTTAAATACCTCAAACGGATCTCCTCTTTAGAGTTATCCTTTGCATCGTCCCCGGTGGTAACCAAGAAAGGTAGTTTAGTTCTAACAGAATTCAATACTCGAACATTCTCTGCTGTAACCTAGCATAATCACAGTCACAATTGCTATCGTAAAAACTTAAGCAAGATTGAGCACAACCAAATGACGCGAAAAATAGAATATCTTCGAACAAATGATGTCATGAAACTAAGCATCAATGTTCTCATATTACCAATATATGCATATGTTAAAAGCTTATACAATGAGCCCAAGCAATATAATTACCAACTTATAGGTGCAAGTGCCCTAACTGGAGATTGAATCATTTTGTTCAGATAAAGGTGGAACCTTTTATCTACATTTTAGTCCAAAATCTACAACTTAATTTGTAAACAATGTACCTCAATAGACCCAGTTTTCATTTTGATATTCACAGACTCCTGAGGGCGAGATCGAACAATCCCCTCCACAGAAATCACATATTCAAGTCTCAACTCATTCACAGTAGAATGAGTCTCAGGGAACTGATTTGGAAGAGTTGTAACCTGGAAAAGCCAATTCCAAACTATCAATGTTTCCCCCAAAAATCAAAACTTTCTACTAAAAAATGAATCAATAGAGAGAGAGAGTAACCTGAACAATTCCAGTATGATCTCTGAGATTGACAAAAGTAACACCTCCATGTATCCTATGAAGTGCGACCCACCCACAAAGACGAACTCGTTTACCTATATCCTCAACTGATAAATTCCCACAAAGATTAGTTCTATTAACCCATTCGAGAGAATTTTTAGTTGAAGTAGTAACCGGTTTTGTATCAGGAACTAGGGTTTCTGCAGAAGAAGAAGCAGATAGAGTAGAAGAGGAAATTCTTCTTTTGGGGAGAAAAAATTTGGGTTGGAATTTAAGGAAATGAGTAAAAAGAGGTATGGGTAGGGAAGAAAGTTGCTTGGAACGAAGAACAGCTGAGGGTAGAGATCGAAAGAGAACCAGAGAAGACATTGTTGGACTCTATGGAATCTCCCTCCCTCTCTCTTTCTGACTATGTTCTTTTGTTCAACCAGTTATCTTCTACCTCTGCGTGAGATATTTGCACCCAACTTCACACTTGCTTGTTAGAATTTAGTACCCGACTGTGTATATATTTAGGCCGTGGGGAGTATCAAAGTTTGGGTGGAAAGAAAAAGGGAGCGGCTAATAGCACCTGCTAAAAGTGCTGTTAGCCCCCGGCCTCTGTAGGCACCCAGGTGCTGCTAGCCCCTGCCTCTGTAGACACCCAGTACCGACTGGGTGCCTCCATAATGGCACCCGCCCAGCTAGTGGTGGGAATCGGTCTAGGTCGGTCGATACTGGGCTCTAACTTCATCTGATCGGTCGACTCAGACATAAAATGTTGGTGACCACCTATTTATTCAGGCGATCTCGGTCGATCACTTTCAAGAATTGTTTGTCCATCGACCGTCCAAGACCGTTTATTTTATTGGGCGAGTCGGACACCAGACGGTCTTGGTTCGGGCTTTCCAATAAAATTTTACATAAACTTATTAATTCATTTCATACCGCACAAATAAAATTACAATTTACAAGTTACAAATGAAAAAGTTCAATAAAAAAACACAAATAATTATAAAAAAAAAATTGATTATCATTTGACAAGATATAATTAAGACATGCTAATCGTTGAATCAACCTTCATATTTCCGATAACATACCATTGTCTGGCCTAAGGGCCATGACAAAGCACATCTCGAACAATATGTTGCTGATTCAAAGTTAGTTACATGACAAAACCATCAGAAATAGCACCAGATCTATATATATATATTGACATTGTTTTTTTTTTTTGTTGGACTAGCTTTCATAAATTAAATTACAGCGTTATTACAATATTTATTAACTAACATACAAGGTACATTCTTCCACTCTTTGCTCGCGTTTTTCTTCCTTGTCCATTTAGCTAATCTGTCTGCGCTGGAATTGAGTTCTCTTTTCGTATACTTGAATTTCACCTCTTCGAATTCTTTTCTGCTTTCTCAAATTCTCCGGATGTGGATTAAAGATTGCCAGTGTAACGCATGATGTTTATTGTGAAGATGTTTGATGAGATTGATATTGTCGCTTTCTACAATTATATTCTTGCGTTGATTAGCTTTCACCCATTTGAGGCCGAGTAAGATTGCCATCGCTTCTCCTTCTTCACTGTTTCTGGCTCTAGTTTGCAAAAAGAAAAATCCAAATATCAAATTACACCAGTAAACTATCAAAAGGAGTTGTAAAAGATGAAGCACTAACATTGTGATATATAGGATATTTAGGGTTACTTGCTTGCAAAAGAGAGGAAAAAATAATTAGGGTAACATAGGAGGTATTTAATAAAGGTTGGCTTTGGGGTTGTTTGGTCTTCTGTATGAATCCAATGACCATCATAATTCTATAAAATCCGACGGTCTATATCTTCTAAAAATGACGACGGGTTATTCGGTAACTAGTACCGGTCGCTTAGCTGGTGGTTCGTCGACACAGAATTTTGATCGTGATTGTCTGCCAATTCTTTCGGGTCGGTCGAGCACTGACCGTTATGACCATTGGGTGCCCATGGACACTTTTTATCTCGGTCGAACGGGTCGGGTGGCGGTCTTCCGGGTCTTTTTCTCACCACTACGCCCAACCCCCCTCCCCCCTTTTTTTTCTCTCTTCTTCTTCTGCTTCTTCTCTTTCTTCTTCTTCATTTATTCTCTTTCTTCAAATCATAATCAACACTTTATCATAAAAAAAATCTTGTTTCTAATACCATCGTCATCAATCAACAATGAGGAGTTAGAGAGATAAAGAACTTGATTTAAGAGAGAGAAAGAGAATAAAACCATTATGGGAAGAACTTTGATTTCAAACCAACCTTGATCTGTGATGAGGCGTTAGAGAGAGAAAGAAACTTGATCCAAAACTACCATTAAAAATACTCTCGAGAACCCTAATCATAGACTAGGTTCGGACTCAGGCCAGTTCGAGGGGTTCCAGACTGGTCAGTTTGAAAACTCTCGGGCTGGCCAGAGTCCGATCCTAGTCCGTGATTTTCGAATGGGTCGATTCGTGTACAAAAATTTCAGCGGGTGTCAACAGATGTTTGTGGTCAAAAGAAATCGACCTTCGTCAATCTCTACCACTGGGGGCTCACAATATTTTTAACAGGTGTTTTTAGCCACTCCCAAAGAAAAAACTCTGGGAATTTTTCAGAAGTCAAAAAAATTAAATGGTTTGATTTTACCACCTTTTCTCCATCTTCGTCGCCACCATCACAACCCCTGATCAGGGGACGGATCCATAAGGGGAGGGCGTGCAGCCGCTTCGCTCGGATCGTCTAAATAAATTGAATAGTAGTTTTTGTATATATATATATATATATATATATATATATATATATATATATAGCTAATCATGTGAAAATATTAACATTTATTGATGCCTAGCTCAGTTGTATGAGAATTAGGCTTGGTTTGTTGAAGGGAGTCCATGGTAGCGGGGTTGAGTGGTCAGTAAAACATTAATATCGATGTCAGTAAAATATATCTATTAATGTCATGGATTTTTTTGAATATCAAAAGCTAGAATCCAATATCTACTAGACCATGAGTTGTCATCAATGGTTTGAAGTGTTTCTGCTTTTTGTGAAAAACATAATATCGAAGTTGTTGATCTTAATGAAAAAAACATTTTGAACTTGTATCGCTATCAAGTTGAGATTTCTATATCGTTATTAGTATGCAACTTCAGGAATTAGATGTTCGTTTTACTTAGAAAATACACAGTTCAAGGGATCAGAAACATGCGGAACGAAAAAACATTTTGAATTTGTGTCGCTATCAAGTTGAGATTTTCTATACTGTTATTGATAGACAACTTCAAGAATTAAATGTTCGTTTTACTTAGAAGAATACCGAGTTGCTCTCTGTTGTGTGACATGTTTGAGTCCATCTAGAGGTTTTGCCCTTTTCTATAAAAGTAAGTTGATGCGTCTTGTTGAATTTTATCCGTAAAATTTTAGTATCGTTGACATTATGCTAATTACTTCCCATCTTGAAAATGACATTTATGATAGGAGACATAATGATGATTTCTCAAATTTAGATGGGATTAGAACTCTTGCAAGAACATAGGTGGAAACTAGGAGATATAAACATATCATTTAGTTATTTGCTTATCATTTTAGCATTAACTTTGCCTGTTGTAACTGCCTCCATTGAAAGAGCTTTTTCAGCTATGAAATTAGTGAAGACAAGCTTAATAAACAAGATGAGTGATATGTGGTTAAATGACAGTTTAGTAGTCTTTATCGAAAAAGAAGTTTTCAGTGAAATTAACAATGAGTCAATTATACGAACATTTCAAAACATGAACTCTCGTACAGGTCAACTGCGTTTGTATCCTTGATGTATTAACATAATTAATGAATATAGGTATTTTTTTAATTAATATGTTGGAAAAAATAAATAAATAATTAGGGTATAACATTTCACACCCTCTATGTCAAAATTCTGAATCTGTTCCTGACCCCGACCATCCCCTCTCCTCCACTCCGACGACCACCACTACACCATCGTATTTTATGTCTCTCTTTGTTAAGTTGTGGTCATCCAACTCAAAACCAAAATGAGTAGATATGACCTAGACATTATATTCTTAGTTGCTATATCGCCCTTCTCGGGACTATTCTCTCGTGTGTGGTTCTTTGAGCCTAACACGCGTTTTTTTGTCTTTTCAGGTGAAACACCATGTTAAGTTGTGGTCATCCAACTCAAAACCAAGTGACAATGAGTGGAGATGACATAGGCATTATATATATTTTTGGTTGCTAGATCGCCCTTTTTCCCACGTGGGACTATTCTCACACTCTCTATCCCGCTCTTCTCTTTCTCTTCATCTTCTCGTCTCTTTCTCTCCCTCACAGTTGCAGCGAAGGGAAGGAGTTCCCTTCCTAAAAAATTCATGAGAACCCCCAAATTTCTACATTCGACGCAGGAAATCTCTTGCCTTTGTCAAAACTGTGGGAGGAGAGAGGGAGAGATGGGAGAGGAGAGGAAAGGTGGGGAGATAAAAAAGAGATAGAGAGGAGGAGAGTGGATATAACATATGCTGGTGTGGTGGTGGTCGGAGTAGATATGGTGATCGGAGTGGAGGTGGTGACGAAGATGGAGAATAAGGTGTAAAATCGAACCATTTTATTTTTTGAACCAAACCTTTGTATTCCCCGTAACCTAAATACGAAGGCGTAATCAGAATATCGTATTAGAAATTACTAAACTGAAGTCACTAAAAGCTAAATTTTACTTATGATACATGAAGTACAAGGGTGGTTTTTTTATGAATACAATAGCTTCTGAGACATTTACCCATTTATATTAATAACTTTTCAACTACAAAGTAAAAAATGGAATATCTAAAAAGATAGCTGATGTGGCGTTTAAATGCCACATTTGGATCACTTAACTTCAATGAGTTATTCTTTCGGGTTTTATTTCTAATCATTTATGTGTTTTTCTTGTTAGGTACCTTATTTGGAGTTTGACGTTTGATTCGGAATAAAACGAAGCAATTCATCACATTTTCATCTCATGTGGAAGAGACCAGAAGGAAAGAGCACCAGGGTTATTTTGGTCATTTTATGAAAATCAGAGCTGAAATGGAAAGTGGAGTTATTGGTGAGTCCGACGGCGAAAGCGGAAGTCGGATCTGAATTCAAACGGGAAAGTTATGGAAAAAAGAAGCTGAGGGATAATTTAGTCTATTCTGAAAATTATATAATTTAGAGACATATTTGAAGGCACTCCCTTGTGTTCTAAACTAAAAGAAAAACCAAAGCCAAGCCCAAGAGTCTAAGGAAGAGGAGCAAGGAAAAATTCTATGAGCACCTCTCTTTATGAAGACCAAGTCTTGATGGGTGGACCAAGTCAAAGGTTTTGTTGGTTGCAAAGAAAAATAAATCAGACTTGGGACTCATCTTCCACATTAGAGTTCTAGGGTTTGTAAGAGTTAGAGAGAGAAAGGTATAGAGGTTGCCGGCCAAAGCTTGGCCGGCCAACACTCAAGGCCGGCCAAGTCTAGGCCGGCAGGGGTTGTCTTCAACGAACAGCAGCAGCTCCACGGCAGCAGCAGCTCGAGTCTAGGGTTTGGAAAACTCGTTTCCCCAAGCTAGAACTCGTTTTTTTCTAAAGGAGCGTATCAGCTTGGGGTTGAGAACACAGCAAAGTCACGGGACAAAAATGTTTTTCTCCTGGTTCTGATTTTTTTTGTCTAGTAAGTCATTTTTCATTCTTTGCTGGCATTGTTCATATATATATATATATACACACGTTTGAGTTGTATGTTTATTTATTTGTTTAGTTTTTCAATCATTATCAGTAATGTGTATATATGTATATGCTTTTACTTATTTATTCTTGTTTATGGTGTAGTGTCTTTAATTGCGGTGCAACAAACACATGCTCAAAAACGGTGCCAAGAAAATTTGGGTCCGAATTGCAATCTCCCAGCGTGTAGGAAGCAATGCTACCTCCAAAAAAATGGAAACGGCTTATGTCAGGAAGTGTCTCCAGGCTCGGGAAACTACCAATGTCTTTGCATCTACAACTGCTAATGAAGAGACCTTAAGTTTAAATTTAATAAAATATTACTACACGATGAGTAAAGTTTAAATACAGTTTTGTTTTGATTGTAAGGTTTGACTAAAGTTTAAATGGATGTTTTTTTATGCATAGATGTTTATGGATGTTTATGTAGTATTGGTCGTCTAAGGTAGATTTAGGAAAAAAGAAACGAGAAGCATAGTTAAATCTGACGGAACCTGATGCAAAACGTGATTTCAAAAAAACTGGTGTAATCTGTAATTTAATTAACATTGCCAGGTGTATTTTGTAAAATGAGTTGTACAATCATTTTAAAAAAATGACGGAACCTAGAGGAAAACGTAATTTAAAAAAAAAATGAGGATTTCTATAAATCAATTTTCAAAACATGGTGTAAAGTGGTTATTCCTCTAAAAGTTCAAAAAAATGTGATTGTGTGTTAGTTATTAAACATAACCAAATGCTCAGGATTATGCATAAAAATAGAAGAGAAAAGAGTATTTCCTCGGATGACAAACATTAATCCTTAAAATGCAAAAATAAGTGCTTGCTATGGAATCCGCAGTTGGACGATATGGTCTCAGATGGACTAATTTCGATGAGGCTAGAGTCACCTTGAATAACTCAGAGAAGTCTTGGTCAGTGAATCTTGGAGAAATGACTTGCACTTTTGGTCAATGGCAATTAAGAAAATTTATTTGTCTACATGGTGTGCATGCATCAATTGATTGGAGTGACACGGTATATGAAAAGTATGTAGCTATACTTTATTTTCTTAATGTGTTTTTCATTTGCTGAATAATACTAATCTTACTAAATAATTTGCTGAATAATACTAATCTTACTAAGTGATTGTTTTATTGTTTAGAGTTAATTCCTATTTGCCTTGTAGGCGGGTCGTAAGCCGGGTTCGATACCAATCCATATTCGAGTCACTTCTAACATCCTACTTGCATGCTTCAATCCTTCGATGGATTTATAAGGCTTACAATATTGACTTAGCTTTCAGGAGGGTCAACTCCCCTTCGGAATGTGCCATGTGCACATTCTTTTGCTAAGTGATTGATCATTATGGTCTTAAGCATCGTGACTTGAGAGATGGTATTTTCATAGTCTATACCATGAATTTGGTGACTTTCTTTCTTAGTCTTGCTTTGTGAAACACCAATGTTTCCATCCTTGTCTGTTTTTCACTTTGAAAAACCTATTTGTACTTAACAGGAGTTATTCCTTTAAGCAAATATATCAAGTTCCAAAACTTGATTTTAGACGTGGATCCCATTCTGATCTTATGGCTCCAAGCCATTATTCGGAGTGATTCCGTCATATCTTCTGTCTAGGTAGCTCATCTCTTCTTCAGTAGGATTTAGTCCTCTGAGACAGATCTATGAGCCTTCAAGGTATACGAGTGGTTTGAACAACTTTGAGACGCTCTCAACTCCTTGAGGACTCTCCCGTGAATCTAATTCAACTTAGGCGGAAGGATCTCCGAGATCTACGATCTCTACGATCTCTACCTGTATTTCCATATCTATTGGATAGATAAGATAGAAACCGCAATTTCTGAAATTCGTATACCGCCGTTGGTTTGTAATACCATTGTCAGTATGTTGCTCTTATCGAATTTCTGCTATATCTTAAATTTCTCCCACTTGTCTTCTTGGAAATAACCATTATTTCAAAGAAGACACATCACGTGCAACTAACGCTTTGTTCTCTGATGGGTTGTAGAAGAATCCCCTATATTTCTTCATTCATAAAGAAATACTTTGTCTTTCATCTTTTAGACGGAATGTGGTTAGGTAGGAAGAACGCCCTTGTTTGAGAATATATCCAGAAAGTGTTCGGAAGATTGACATACCCATCATTAATCGACTCATGTCTAACATGTTTGATTACTCCCACTGGACTCATCACGCATATGATGTGTTTGGAGCAAGATGAGAAACTATTTCTCAACCTCTTGATGGTTATAAAATTTCTGACTTAATTATTCATCATCTCGATCCAATCGAATGACTTATATTTTTGTCAAGTGGATTCTGGTTAAATCTAGTTAGTGCATTAATAGTTTTACATACATCCGTATGTATGAAGACTATTAGTTCACTAGTCACAGCTTCCTTTCGAAAATGTGACTTTGTCAAATAGTCCTTGTGAACAAAATTCACATGTGTCGTATGATTCGAAATCATTAGACTTAGAAGTCCATACCATTGGAACTTCCTCAGGTAGCCTATAGTATCATTGTTAACGTTTCAGTTCTCCTAAAAACCGACTTTTGTTAATTTAACGCCGATTTAAAATATTCGATGTTTCTAGAAGAACATAATAACAGTTATTAAGTTCTAAGCTAGACCAGTGTCTAAAAGAAGACTTTGATCCAATTCAGCATCCTTAGAGAAAGAAAGAGAGAGATGAGAGATTTTTTTTAAAATTTAGAGGTTGTCGGTCGGAAAATTTTCTGGTCGGGGACCTTCGTCGGAGAAGAGAGTGGTGAGTTGGAGAGAGAGATAGGTGAGTTGGAGAGAGATGTGACGTGGAGAGAGATAAGTGGTGGAGAGGGAAGTAAGGTGGAATTTATGTTTTCTTTTTAATTTTATTTTGAAAAAATATTTATAGGAAGGGTAGTTAGGACATTTACATCAAAAAAGTGGGTCATATTTGAACTTACAAAAAATAGGGGGCCATAAAAGAAGCTGGTCACAAAGTAGGGGGTCAAATAGGAATTAACTCTATTGTTTATATATTATTTGTTGTGAGCTTTATAGATGTGAAGCATATAAGAGGTCTTACCGTGGTAATGTGCATACAATTGGTGATTCTAGTGATTGGTAAAGGTAATATTTTTTTTAAATGTTACTGTTACTTTATTTTGTTGTCTAGCTATTATTTAAAGTGATCGTATTAATATTTAAGGTGTTGTGTTCTATGTCATATAGAGGTGTGAATGAATGCCTTATACCGTAACGTTTATTACATTATGCCATCAGGGTTGCTTTTATAACATATGTTAGAATACCTACTTATAGTCTCTTCTAATTTTACAAAAATGCAGCCTATAGTTGACATTGTCAACACACCTCCATCGAGGAGAAGGCCTGCTAGACCAAACGTGAACATATATAGGTTTGTCGGCGAACCCCCACAACAGCCCCCCACCACGGTGAACATGTGTTTAAGATGCAAACAAACTGGTCATAATATCAAGAAATGTGCCGGAGGCGAGGTTGGAAGTAACGCGAGAAAGGACAAATGTGGTGTTGTAGGTAAGATTTCACAGGTTGGAGAGTCTGCTATTCCTCCATATATACCTCCAAGAGTAGAAACACCTGCAACACGAGCACTAAATTAGTTGACAACATCACGAGCAACATCAACATCACGAGCAACATCAACATCACGAGAAGCATCAAAATCACGTCCAGCTGTATACTCCAGACCAATTGCCAAACCCGAAGCTAATGCAAAGACATCTAAGCATAGCATGCAGGTATCTGTAAGTCAGACCATAACAAGACGAGATGTGAGGCAGAAAAACATTATCATAAATGTTCGTCCTAGCACTTAATTGTTAAATACTTGATTTTGCACATGTCTTTCGAAAAGAACATGTTTTTTGGGTGTATGCTTGGATGTTAGGTCGTTTTTCGAGTGGACGTTAGGTTTTGTCAAATGGATGTTAACTTGGATGCGTAAAAGCAGTTTGTTTTGATTGTAAGGTTTGACTAAAGTTTAAATGAATGTTTGTTTATGTAGCATTGTTCGTATAAGGTAGATTTAGGAAAAAAAAACAAGAAGCATAGTTAAATATGACGGAACCTGGTGCAAAATGTAATTTCAAAAAAACTGGTGTAATCCGTAATTTAATTAACAATACGTGGTGTATTTTGTAAAATGAGTAGAACAGTCATTTAAAAAATATGGCGGGAAAAACGTAATTTCAAAAAAATGGGGATTTCAGTAAATCAATTTTCAAAACATGGTGTAAAGTGGTAATTCCCCTAAAAGTTAAAACAAGGGAACGGTGAATTGGTGATTGAAACTTAGGTTGCCAATTCAATTAGTACACTTTTAACTATGTTTGTCTTTTCCATTTTCTCATTTTATTTCTTCTGTTATATAGCATGTCTCTTATTACTGTTTTTTTTAAATTAGATGAAAGAGGCCGGAGAGAAAAAGATAAGAAAGAGAGAATGTTATGGACGAGTTTGAAAAAATAATTGCTTAAGCCTATTTACGATTAAATAAGTTGATCAAGTCGTAATTTATTTTCAGTTTCAACAAGTAAATATTTGATTTACCAAAATGATGATGCATGTCATAATTTACTTTCTAATGAAAAAAGAGACAAAAAAGGTATATTGAACAATTGATATTTGCCAATTCCTTTTTGAATTGCTAAAGTTGGAGTGATTATTTTAGCTCTTTATATATTTCCCAAAATGAAAGATTTTGCAGTTACTCTTTACATCGAAGGTGGTCTACGAGTAGGTAAGTTTCCGATATCTTCAATCATTGTTCTTAGTAAATGATCGATTCAAAAAACAAAAATCTAAACAAAAAATAATTCAAATGAATCTAAATAGTTAAGAATTCATAGTTGAACGAGAAGGAAATCTAGAACACTTGATTAAAATCAAAAATAAAATTTTCTAAAGCTGATGATTTTGCAATATCTATCTTGACACAAGAGATAGCCTAAGAGTTGATTTTTGTCATTCATACTTATTGAAAATTTTTAGACGTTAATTTTTCTATATATGTTTCATCCAAATAATATGACCACAAAAAGTTCCGAAACAAATTAATATTGAATCAAAAGTAATAAAACGACAATTTTGTATGATTTAAATATATTACGCATTTATTAAAAAAAATCATTAGATTGATCTGTCTGATTTTAAGTCCTATAAATACAGACAATCTAGTATGAAACTTTGAACATCCAATCAAACGTGTTACTTCAAAGTGTGGGTACTGAATTTCTTTTCTCTTAAAACATTTTCTTGAGTTGTATAGTTGTGCTTAAAGGAGTTAGAGATGGTCAAGCTCTCCTACACAAATGTTTTCCTCCTGGTTCTGATTTTTTGGTCTAGTAAGTGATTTTTCATTCTTTGCTAGCATTGTTCATATATATATATATATAATATACACACACACACACACACACACACACACACACGTTTGAGTTGTATGTTTATTTATTTGTTTAGTTTTTCAATCATTACCAATAATGTGTATGTATATATATGCTTTTACTTATTTATTCTGGTTTATGGTGTAGTGTCTTTAATGGCGGTGCAACAAACACATGCTCAAAAACGGTGCCAAGAAAATTTGGGTCCGAATTGCAATCTCCCAGCGTGTAGGGAGCAATGCTATCTCCAAAAAAATGGAAACGGCTTATGTCAGGAAGTGTCTCCAGGCTCGGGAAACTACCAATGTCTTTGCATCTACAACTGCTAATGAAGAGACCTTAAGTTTAAATTTAATAAAATATTACTACACGATGAGTAAAGTTTAAATACAGTTTTGTTTTGATTGTAAGGTTTGACTAAAGTTTAAATGGATGTTTTTTTTTTGCATAGATGTTTATGGATGTTTATGTAGCATTGGTCGTCTAAGGTAGATTTAGGAAAAAAGAAACGAGAAGCATAGTTAAATCTGACGGAACCTAGTGCAAAACGTAATTTCAAAAAAACTGGTGTAATCCGTAATTTAATTAACAATACCAAGTGTATTTTGTAAACTGAGTTGTATAATCATTTTAAAAAAATGACGGAACCTGATGGAAAACGTAATTTCAAAAAGAACATGAGGATTTCTGTAAATCAATTTTCAAAACATGGTGTAAAGTGGTAATTCCCCTAAAAGTTCAAAAAAAGGTGATTGTGAAGTGGTGATTGAACTTAGGCCACCAGGGTTATAATTTCATGCCTCCGCGACACTTATGATCCGTACTGTATATTACCAATTTCCAAAAAAAGAAATAAGAAAGATGTCGTCTTAGTTCAAGAGATCACTCTAACATTTTCTTTTCAAGTGGACGAGCCATTTGTTTTACTTTCGTCATGTTACAAGGTGGTAAAAATTCTGTTGATCGAGTTATCTTGTGGAAGTCTAGATGTGTTTTATTTGCGTATATGCTTTGTTTTTTCTTCAATCAGATTACGGCCAAATACATTCTGCCTCTTTTATAGAGATGCATATGGGAAGTGAAAGTCACACGCTTAATGAAAGAGTGAAATTTGGCCTCCCTTATAACAACCATTGTTATTAGTTGTAGGAATATGTTGGGTTTTGAACAACATGTATCTTTTTCATTTTTGTGCTTAAGTTGTTAAAGAGTCTTTTGAGCAAATATGTGAGTTCAACGCATAACAAACTCTCTGCTTACTATGCCTTCTAAGTGTCTTATAAAAATTTAAGGCCATGATATAGCCTCATCTTCAAACTTTACTTAGCATCCTTTAAGAGTCATTGCTCTTAAAACAAAATGATTCTTGAGTACCCTGCAGGGTGTTGTTTTGTGACACAATTTGTACTAAAGATTATTGCATGTATAACTTCAGCAAATGCTAGTATACTATGTTTAGAAAGGAAGTTGAGTATTTGGGTTCAAGATTTACCTAGACATGAGTAGATACTGGTCAGTTCACACATGTGTGACATGGACTCTATTGCCTTGAATAGTCCATGATGGTTTGTTCTTTAGTTAGTTGTGCATATACTTATTCTTTTATACACTTGTATTTTAAAATGGAATAGGAGTTTTAGGATCAGCTTAGTAGAAAATTTGGTAAAATTTTAGAACGTCAGTCAAAATTTGGAAAAAACAAATTCAAAACTATCAAAAGAAACTCGTGAATTTTATTAATTGAGTCGAATATCTAAAACTTGTAGAAGATCCCTTTCATAGAGTATTAGGGTTCCCCAATCCTAGCCAACTAATTAAAAGAACTTCTAAAAATGAAAGTGCAGATTCTCGTAAAACAGGAAACTCACAAAAAATAACAATAATCACAAAATGTCATTTTAATGGCCTAAACGGGCTCTTGAGCGGAACGCCATTTTACATCAGGATAAAGAACTCGATCTCTAGTTAATATCACGATAAAGTGTTTCCCTTATGTTCAGAAAGATCAACCACGTAAACGTCATCACGAGATTTCTTTAGAATCTTATATGGGTTATATTTGTTGGGCTTAAGCTTGTTATAATGGCCGACGGAAAAACAACCTTCTTGAGAACACCACAAGCTGATGATTACTTTGCTTGGACAATTTCTTTTGTCGGTGCTTAGATGTTGTTGCGTTATTTTTAGCATTTACCTCTTCAAGGCAAAGTCACACTTCTTCGTGCACTCTCTGAATTTGCTCTGCTTAATTTTCTTCAGCCATACTATCTCTTGTCCTCTAGGTAATCTTGCCAAATCCACGACGTGCTACTCAAGGACGAGGTGATCACGATGCCTAACCAGAATAGAGAGTTTATATGGTTATAGATACCACATGTGGATTTTGTGTGTGTGGTGTGTGTGTGTGTGTGGGGGGGGGGGGGGGGGGGGGTAAAGAAACAGATTTCTATTTATTTTTTGAGTACTCGGTAACAAAGAATATATGGGAATCACTACTATCAAGATGGCATTTCAGAGAGTCTGTGCCATTGTTTGAGAAGAGGAGTTACAATGGTGTATTAATCACTTTGGTGGCTGTCTATTGCTGCCCGAGCAGGTCGTTTGCTTTTAAGTGCCTATGTCTATCACATTTGGAAGGAACATAATAACAGGGTATTCAGAAGCAATGTAATGTCGTCAGGGCTGATTATCCACACTATTTGTGATGAAGTGCAGATAAAGTTGAACCGGAGAACCGGAGGACCATTGACCGGAGGAAACAGAGGAGAACCGGAGGACCATTGACCGTTGGAATCTTACTATCTCTCTTCAGAAGTCGATCGATGTCCCTTGCAAATGGACTCGGTCGACAATAGGGAGATACAAGATTAATACTCATGGTGCACTAAACGAGGTGGATGTGGGGTATGGAGTTATTATTCGAGATTCGGAGGGGACTATTGTTAGAGAAACCACTGGTCAGGTTGATGGACAGACTATCTTTATACATGAGCTGTAGGGGGTAGAGTTGGGGTTGAAATTAACACTTAGTCCTGGGCTGCAGGAAGTTGAGCTTAGTCTTGATTCGATGAATATCAAGCTACTTCTTGCAAAACCACATCAGAAATTACCATGGAGGGCGAGACGTTTATGGAAGAGAGTTCAGAGACTTCAGAGCCAATTTTAGAGTTTTCGGGCTTTTCATGTATATAGAGAAGCCAACCAAGCTGCTGACCACTTGTTAAAGATGAAGCTTGGATCGGGTGTCACTCACCTGAATATTAGTCTACTGCCGGTGGACTTAGTCAACATTGTTAATGCGGACTCTAGAGGGACAGTGAGAATGAGGAAAGGGTGGGGCTAATGAAATGATGTAAATTTTGATTTTTTTTGTTGTTTTTTTGCTTTCTTATTTCATTGTAGTCGATTCGGCTTTCTCCCGCTTATCATTATCAAAAAAAATAAGAAAAGTCTGAGTTTTAGTTCATCTTCTGCCTCTGAAAAGTTAAGGTTACATTTATAGCTAGGGTTCTTGGTGGAAGGGAAAAAAGAGAGAGAGAGAATATTCTCATCTAACTATCGTCAAGGCTCATCACCATCATCAAAGAAGCATCATTAGCTGATATCTCTTACTTTTTTTCGTGATTCAAGTAATAAACTCTTTATGCACTATTTGATAAACATGAATAGCTATATCTCTTGACGAGGGTTTTTGATGAAACTTATTCTTGATCTTTTATAAACATATTTTTGATTGATTAACTCGCTAGATTGTGTTTCAAAAGTATAATTTGTTTTGGTTTGTTAAATTGATTTTCTCTTCATTGTTTATGCTTTTAATTTGATACATCATACTTATTTGATGGTGTATGCTTACCGATTGACAGATAATATTTTAGAAATTTATTTTTCGAGGTTTTGATTTATTGGTTTTAAAGGAAAACATCTCTCGGAATTAAGATCGTTCATTATCTGAAATTTTGAGTTATAAAAAGTAAGAGTTAGTCAGTTCATTACGTGTGTTTAAAAGTGATCTAAGTAGGGGATTCAAAAACCTTAGGCTTCTCCTTCATTGATTCCTTTGTATCATCAGCAATTATTTTCTCTAAGTTTTCTATTATTTGATCAAATCACTTTGAAAGAAGAATCGGGTTAATTTGAGGTTAAGAACGAGTTTGACTAGTCTTTGTGGATCGACCCCGGTCTTACCGGGTTTTACTACTTGACGCCCATATATTTGTGGGTGGAGACCTTTTAGGGACCATCATGAATCCTGATGCAAATCTTGAAAGAACAAACCACCTTCATGTCCATGGCATATTTGAAGGAGATGTCCTTCGACCAAGATTGGAATGCGAGCAATTTGTCGGTTAGGACAATTGGTGCAGAAGATCATCAAGTCCGATTAATTTAGGGGTCGTAATGTTTAGCTAGAAACCAACTACGATCGTCGAATTACGAAGTAATTCGCGGCTAACTTCGATCGGATCCTACAACGGGTTAAACATAAGAATGGTTATTTAATCGGATGATATGACTAGTAGGAGTGAGATATATTATCATGGGAGAGTCCCATAACTATATCTCATAGGCCTAAAACAAGTTTAGGCAAAGATAGTAAAAAGACCCGAAAAGGGGGTTTTGGGCCTTAATCGATTGGAGCACTTTTAGATCTCGGATTGGGCTGATATTTGAAGGGTCGGTTCCCCTAATAAGGAACATCAAATCTGCCAATTTTGGCTTGGTTTGGATGTCCTCTTATCAAGGAATTGAGAAAATATCAACTAGTTTCTATTTTCCCATATTTCCTTAATCTTATTCAAAAGGGTCTTTTAGGAAACCAAATTTGAGTAGGACTCTTATTAGGTTTCTATGTAATGACCCTTAGGGCAGTGAATAAGGTGTAGAATTTCTCTAAGAGCTTTCTTACTCTACAACATCAAGTAGAGAGGAGAGAGTGAGCTAATTCCAAAAGCTATCAACTAGTCAAATAAAGAGGAAGTAGTTCTTCTTATTATCAAACTACCACTGAAGTTCTAGCTAGCTTTCAAGGTGGGAGATTAAGTAGACCATTCGGTGTCCCAAGTAGAGGAGCTACAATTAGAGCTCTTGGTCTTCTAACGCGATTGGGAAGGTTCGAGGGAAAACTAGCGATTAAGGTAATCTTCTAATTTTACTTAGTTAATAATTAGTTTATTCATGATGATCCAAGGACCATACTAATGTTAGACATGAGATGTCTGGGATTCCGCTAAACGACATTAGTAGACACCACAAAACCCAACAATATTTATGAGTCTCAGGTTACTGGTACAAAAACAATCAAAGTGAGGAGGGTTCATAATATTCATACATGTGGCCTTAGGGGTGGTAAGAAGAACTGTAGTGCCACTTATGTGTTTCGTGGTGATGCATCATAGAAATGTGGCAGACAGAACGTTTTGAGTTTCAAGCCAGAAAAATTAACTATATGTGGAAGCATTACAGGGGGAGAACTCCTTGCATGAAAGGTTACAAAGCATGCAATCTTATTAAAGATAGGATCTATGGGAGTTTCGAAGATTCATTTGCATTTATACCGGTGTTGTGCGAAAAACATTTAGAAAAAAATCGTGGGAGTGTCTTATGTGGAAGGCGTCACTAGCTCCCAAAGAGGTGAACTTTGAAAAATATATTAACAAAATTCAGGAATTAAACGTTGAAGCTTATGATTACTTGATGAAAGAGTCAAAGCAACATGGGCTCAAGCTTTTTATTACAAAGATTCAGCTTCAGATCACACAACATATAAAATGAGCGAGTCTTTGAATAGCTGGGCTAAATGTTTGAGGGAAAAACTAAAATTAATTTGTGTGTTAGTTATTAAACATAACGAAATGCTCAGGGTTATGCATACAAAGAGAAAAGAAAAGAGTATTTCCTCGGATGATAAACATTAATCCTTAAAATGCAAAAATAAGTGCTTGTTATGGAATCCGTAGTTGGACAATATGGTCTCAGATGGACTAATTTCGATGAGGCTAAAGTCACCTTGAATAACTCAGAGAAGTATTGGTCAGTGAATCTTGGAGAAATGATTTGCACTTGTGGTCAATGACGATTAAGAAAATTTATTTGACTACATGGTGTGCATGCATCAATTGATTGGAGTGACATGGTATATGAAAAGTATGTGGATGTACTTGATTTTCTTAATGTGTTTTTCATTTGCTGAATAATGCTAATCTTACTAAGTGATTGTTTTCTTGTTTAGAGTTAATTCCTATTTGGCCCCCTACTTTGTGACCAGCTTCCTTTATGGCCCCCTATTTTTTGTAAATTCAAATATGGCCTCATTTTTTTGATGTAAATGTCCTAACTACCCTTCCCATAAATATTTTTTCAAAATAAAACATAAATTCCACCTCACCTCTCCACCACTTATCTCTCTCCACGTCACCTCTTTCTGGCCGGCGACCTTCAAAAAAAGAAAAACTCTCATCTCTCTCTCCAAGTCACATATCTCTTCTTCTCCGACAAAGGCGTCGGTCAGAAAATTTTCCGCCGGCGAGCTCCAAACTTAAAAAAAAACTCTCATCTCTCTCACTCTAACCACTCCGGCGAAGAGGTTTCCCTTCGCCGGAGTTCCGGTCTGTTGAAGAACAGACCCAAACATGTATGTTGAAGAACAGACTCGAACAGGTCTATTGAAGAACGGAACAGAACTCCGGCGAAGGGAAACCCCTTCGCCGGAGTGGTAAGAGAGAGGGATGAGAGTTTTTTTTAAGTTTGGAGGTTGCAGGCCGAAAAATTTTCCGGCCGGCGACCTTTGTCGGAGAAGAGATAGGTGACTTGGAGAGAGAGAGATGAAATAAAAAAAAAATTAAGGTCACCGGTCGGAAATTTTCAGGTCGGCGACCTTCGTCGGAGAAGAGAGTGGTGAGTTGGAGAGAGAGGTGACGTGGAGCGAGATAAGCGGTGGAGAGGGAAGTGAGGTAGAATTTATATTTTCTTTTTAATTTTATTTTGAAAAAATATTTATAGGAAGGGTAGTTATGACATTTCCATCAAAAAAGGGGGTCATATTTGAATTTACAGAAAATAGGGAACCATAAAGGAAGCCGGTCACAAAGTAGGGGGTCAAATAGGAATTAACTTTATTGTTTATATAGTATTTATTGTGAGCTTTATAGATGTGAAGCATATGAGAGGCCCTACCGTGGTAATGTGCATCCAATTGGTGATTCTAGTGATTGGTAAAGATAATATTTTTTTTAAATGTTACTGTTACTTTATTTTGTTGTCTAGCTATTATTTAAAGTGGTCTTATTAATATTTAATGTGTTGTGTTCTATGTCATATGGAGGTGTGAATGAATGCCTTATACTGTAATGTTTATTACATTATGTAATGGGTCTAAAAGGTTACCCTAAAAGGTCTACAACCGCAAGTATACGGCCGTCAAGTAGTAAAATCCCGGTAAGACCGGGGTCGATCCGCAGGGACTAGTCAAACCTATTCTAAAACTTGGATGTTGCACGCTTAAGTTGAGTTTGGTGATAAAAAAATAATAAAATACTTTAACAAAAAGAGACTAGGAGCTAGTTGTCGAAGATATCAAAATGAGAGAAAACTCTAGAGTTCAGATTCCGCCTCGAACTAACATAAATAATTTCATTCCCCTCCTAACATGATTCTCTACCTTTATAACTCAACATTTAGCGAAGTAGTTTCGTCTAAACATCGGAACATTGAACATTTAAAACAAATATATTCGGAATGAACTATGCTAATTGAAATCCTAAATAATATATCCCAACTATTGCCTATCAAACGACAAGTATAAACCACCAAAGAAAGTCACTTCTAAGCATGACCTATCAAGCTATAAGTATAAACGATGAAGTTACTATCATTATTTTATGGAATCAAATATGCATAATTAAACTATGATGCACATCATAAGCATCACGAAAAGAAAGAGAATAACTATTTACTTATGATCGAAGTTTCCTCTTCACTCTAGATGAGGATTTAGCTACTCAGACTTTGCATAATCATAAAATATGTTTTTTCATTAAAAATCAAAAATAAAAGTATAGAAAATCATTGAATAAGTAGTCTATTGATCAGATTGCTCCTCCATGATGAATGACATGGATAGTTGATGATGAGGTTCTCTCTCACAAACAAAACTCAAGTACAAATATCCTCCTTCTCTCTGTTCACTTTGTTCACTCTCTTTTCCCTCTCACAAAGAAAAGGAGATGAAGAAAATGAAGAATAAAAATAAACTATGATGAAGAATCTCTTATATTGGTCTCTGAAAATTCAATGAACCATCTCTTTCTCTCTACAAAGTTCCCTCTGTTAATAGAAGAAAAGAAAGAAATCAGTTATCCTTCTCTCTCTCATTACAATCCTCTCTCTATCTCCTCATAAAATAATAAGAAAAGAATCTCTCTGTTTTTACAGTCTCTCCCTTTCTAACTCTCTAGAAAATCTGGAAGGAAAATGAAGAAGAGAAGATGAGCTTTGTTTCTCTCTCTCTCTCTTCTCCTTCTTCTCCTCTCTCTAAATATTTAATTGAAGCCCTGCTCTGGAGAAGAAGAAGAAGAAGAAGGACCAAATTTTATTCCAATTTGAGTTCTCTGGCTTTTTTCTAAAAGATGAGATAATTCCTAACTCTTTCTCTCTGTTGCTTATATAAGAAAATACTCCCTCCGTCTCATATTAAGAGTCTCACTTTCTTTTTAGAGATGTCTCATATTAAGAGTCCCACTTCCATTTTTATCATATAAAATCCATCTACTTTCCCACAATGCCCTTACCTTGAGTCAACAATAATTTGTTGGAATTTGTTTTTGCAATAAAAGTACTTAAATGTTTAGTGAGGTGGGAAATGAGAATCTCTTGAATTTTAGACTTTTTTTTTAGAATAAATAAGGGTACAAATGGAAGAACAAAATATATAAAAAAAAATTGGAGTTCCAAAGCGGGACTCTTAATATGATACGGAGGGAGTAATACTCAGCTCCTCTGTCAATCCTTAAATTTCTGTTTCTATAAAGAGGAAATTCCTCTCTAAAATTCTCTGATTCGAATCCTTCTTCTGTCCACTTTCCTTCTCTCTGAAAAATCTGATTCAACCAAACTTTCCTTCTCTCTGAAAAATCTCATCTCCAACTCACCATATAGATCACACAAGATAACCCCAACTCCATTTAAAATAAACACTTTCTCTCTACTGTATAATCTAAAAAATATCTTCAACACTCTATCAATCTCCTCCCAAATCTTCAATTTCACTGATTTAAAAACTTTTTATTTCTCTCTCTAAATAAAGATAAAATCGGAGGAGAAGAGAAAGAGTAACTTCCAATAATTGTGGAAACTAACCAATCCCGTGTTGCTGGCTGGAAATAGGGCTCGCTCGCTGAGGTGCTTCGTGGAATAGGTTAAGATGGTGCTTCACGCGTCCAGAAACAAGGGATAGAGAGGTGACTTCAGCAGCCGTCCGATTTAGCTAGCGAGATCGAGGGGCTACCAAAATATCTTGCAACAAGTTACACTAGATTATCCGGGTGGGGTTCATTTTGATGCTTCACTGGTGTACAGAACTAGGGTATTCCACGTCTCATTTTGCGCCACGACATCTAAAATATCCCGCTCGCCAGAACAAAGCCCACACAAATCCCACTGGTCAACCTAACTTGACCTCAACATTGACTTTAGCTCATTCTCTCATCCGGACTCCGATTTGACCTCCGTTTTCACCTACGGGCTCGTCATAAACTATATTTTCACCCGATCCTCAATATTGGCCAAATTACATGAATTCCTAAATGACCAAACTGCCCTTTTGTGCGTCTTTCTCCCGTTTTTAACCATTTTTCACACCGAACTCCGTAAAAGACCCCTGAAAAAGAGAAACACATAATTTATCAGAGTAACTGCCCGAAATGGACTAACTAAACCGAGTTAAGATATTCAGATGGGACATTTTCATGTCCCATCAAACATCCCCCTACTTTGTGACCAGCTTCCTTTATGGCCCCCTATTTTTCTGTAAATTCAAATATGACCCCCTTTTTTGATGTAAATGTCCTAACTACCCTTCCCATAAATATTTTTTCAAAATAAAATTAAAAAGAAAACATAAATTCTACCTCACTTCCCTTTCCACCACTTATCTCTCTCCACGTCACCTCTCTCTAACTCACCCTCTCTCTCTCTTTTGACTTCATAGATAGATTGAGAGCTTTTTCTCTAAAACCCTCCCACTCCATTAGCTATATATTGTGAGAGAGATGAAGTTTTCTCTTGAGAAAAATTCACACATTTTATGTTCTCATAACTGGTCCTTATATAGGCATTACCTTAGTAGAGTCCTACTCAAATAAGGAATCCTAAAAGTCCCTCTGAAAAACAAGTTAGAGATTAATCTAACTGAAACTCCTAATTAGGGATAAAACCCTTAAAAGTGGGTTTTGCTCTTTTTCAGGCTTCCCTTCCAAGCCCGATTCTTTTCTATCTTTTGAGCATTATCAGACTGGATCATATCCATCTATAAGCAAGCTGCCACGAGTCAACTCTCTCTGATCAAGCTACCACTCTTTGGTGTAACCCGTTGTAGGATCTGGTCTATGTTAGCCGCGGATTACCGAAGTGATCCGACGACCGTAAGCGGCTTCTCCAAGCATTACGATCCCTAATTGGACCGGACTAGATGATCTTCCGGATAAAGTCATTGTCATCCTAGCTGACAAATTGTACGCATTTCCACCTTGGTCGAAGGACACTCCTTCGGAAGGACATCTCCTTCAGACCGAAGGACTATATCCTTCAATCTCCCACTTGTACTTAAAACAAGTGCAATGCTCGATTCCCATGTCACTTCGCATCTCATCTAATACGTCATATCTCTTCAGACTTTCTTGATCAGGAGAACAACTACAAAGCTAATGATTAACTATTAATTCATTAGAGTACTGTCGTACATTTTCAGTTGCTTCTCCACAAGTGGTCCGGAGATACTAATCCTAACCTTGTTAGGAGGACATAATCCAGTCTTGTACTCCCACTTAACTTCATGTCTATCATGTCATTCCCGGTAATCCGTTTTTATAACCTCCTTTTACGGTGTGGCGTTTGGCGGTACCAAAGTTTGACACCCTTTACATAAGATGAGTGGAGCACTCGTGTTTAAGGAATTTCTCCAATCTGGCCTATGAGAGTTCATGATGTATTTCAATACTCATTGAAGAACTCTCAAGTTGGGATATCCAGTGTATATTCCCAATCATACACCCATGTAATTGACTCGAATTCCCAATTCGTATAGCCCATGAAACTGCGCTATCAGTCAGTCTCACGTGCTAGTCTTCGTAAGTCATTGTTGTCCATGCAATGACCTGGATTAGGGAATTGATAATGAATCTATTCTAAATTCACTTTGTAGGGTTTCATTTACCAGATCACGTATCTGATAATCCTACTTTGAATGCTTCACTATTTTTGGACTGTCGGTTAAATACTAAACCACGATTTAACGACGAAATAATTAAAATATTTCAGATAATAAGAGTTTGTAAATCTTAAGCCTTCTTGTGCAACTCCTTACACCCTCAAGTTTACCAGTCTAAGCTTTTCATGAAAGCTTAATGCATATGCCCCTGGAATCAATTCCATCTTTAGTCTTAGGTGACAGTCTAGTTACTAGATTTAATTTATGTAGATTTTTTTGGTTATCATCCCGATGGTAATCTTAGTATTTTAATACTAAATTAAAGCTTCGTAAGCGTTAACTATTTTCTTTTATTTGTAAAGTTTACAACAGTCTTCGCCTGGAACTCTTTCAACTTACTGTTCTTCCAAGTCAAGATTGTCATCTTATTCTGGAAGTTTGCAACATATGACTTGTCAACCGTTTTATTTTCCTACTAAGGAAAATTCTTCTCAAGAACTTTAAGCGATCCAGATCAGTTTATCTGGATTTGATTGGTGACGACCATAGATACTCTAAGTATTATAAGACGTCAAGGTGAACGTTAATCATGTCTATAATGACCGATCTTATGCTTTCAGCAAAGGCATCTTTTCTCATGCATGCTTGCTCATCAGAATATCTCGAATTCTGAATCTTTCCAAGCTATGTTCCCTGAGGATTGGGTAGAATTACTCTTCTTGAGTCTTTCACATTAGACCTTTCAAGACTTTTCATAAAAGATTCTTATCATCTTCTCGATCTATTCCTATAGATCTTTGATGCCCATAAGCCTTTCACCTTTGTGTGTGGTCCTTTTATTGAGTGAGTTCTAAACTGTTTTCAACATCAGAATGTTATTCTCAATCTCTAGTATGTCGTCTACATACCGGACCAAAGAAAACTGGGGCACTCCCACTAACCTTCTTGAACTTTCTGAATTCAAGATTTCTCTTCATTCCCAAAGGAACCAACTTTTGATTTCTTTGTTGAATCGAGATTCCTACTCCTACTTGCATGCTTCAATCCTTCGATAGATTTCTAAGGCTTGCAATTGTCACTTAGCTTTCAGGAGGGTCAACTCCCCTTCGGAATGTGTCATGTGCACATTCTTTTGCTTAGTGATTGATCATTATGGTCTTAAGCATCGTGACTTGAGAGATGGAATTTTCATTGTCTATACCATGAATTTGGTGACCTTCTTTCTTAGTCTTGCTTTGGGAAACACCAATTTTTCGATCCTTGTCTGTTTTTTTACTTTGAAAAACTTATTTGTACTTAACAGGAGTTATTCCGTTAAGAAAATGGATCAAGTTCCAAAACTTGATTTTAGACGTGGATTCCATTCTGATCTTATGGCTCCAAGTCATATTTCGGAATGATTCCGTCATATCTTCTGTCTAGGTAGCTCATTTCTTCTTCAGTAGGATTTAGTCCTCTGAGACAGATCTCTGAGTCTTCAAGGTCTACGAGGGGTTTGAACAACTTTGAGACGCTCCCAACTCCTTGAGGGTTCTCCCGTGAATCTAATTCAACTTATGCGGAAGGATCTCCGAGATCTACGATCTCTACCTGTATTTCCATATCTATCGGCTAGATAAGATAGGGACCGCAATTTCTGACACTCGTATACCGCCGTTGACTTGTAATACCATTGTCAGTTTGTTGCTCTTATCGAATTTCTTCTATATCTTAAATTTCTCCCACTTGTCCTCTTGGAAATAACCATTATTTCAAGGAAGACACATCACGAGCAACAAACGCTTTGTTCTTTGATGGGTTGTAGAATAATCCCCTA
The DNA here is from genome assembly GCF_041429995.1 of Eschscholzia californica. NCBI lineage: Eukaryota > Viridiplantae > Streptophyta > Magnoliopsida > Ranunculales > Papaveraceae > Eschscholzia > Eschscholzia californica. The sequence continues at coordinate 45,702,671 of NW_028238198.1, forward strand.
TATTTCTTTATTCGTAAAGAAATACTTTGTCTTCCAGCTTTTAGACGGAATGTGGTTAGGTAGGAAGAACGCCCTTGTTTGAGAATATATCCCAGAAAGTGTTCGGAAGTGGCATACCCATCATTAATCGACTCATGTCTAACATGTTTGATTACTCCCACTGGACTCATCACGCAAATGATGTTTGATTTCTCAACCTCTTGATGGTCATCAAATTTCAAACTTAAATATTCATCATCTCGATCCAATCGAATGACTTATATTTTTGTCAAGTGGATTTTAGTTAACTCTAGTTAGTGTATTAATAGTTTTACATACAACCGTATGTATGAAGACTATTAGTTCACTAGTCACAGCTTCCTTTCGAAAAGGTGGCTTTGTCAAATAGTCCTTTTGAACAAAATTCACATGTGTCGTATGATTCGAAATCATTAGACTTGGAAGTCCACACTATTGGAACTTCCTCATGTGTCTTATGTCAATTTGATGCAATGACAAAACCAGAGTTGATCGGTTTGAATCCTTTGATTGTAGCCTATAGTATCATTGTTAACGTTTCAGTTCTCCTAGAACTAACTTTTGCAAATTTAACACCGATTTAAAACATTAGATGTTTCTAGAAGAACATAATAACACTTATTGTTCTAAGCTAGACCAGTGTCTAAAAGAAGATTTTGATCCATTTCAGCATCCTTAAAAAGAGAGAGAGAGATGAGAGATTTTTTTTTAAAAGTTTGGAAGTTGCCGACTGGAAAATTTTTCGGTCGGGGACCTTCGTCGGAGAAGAGAGAGGTGAGTTGGAGAGAGGTGAGTTGGAGAGAGATGTGACGTGGAGAGAGATAAGTGGTGGAGAGGGAAGTGAGGTGGAATTTATGTTTTCTTTTTAATTTTATTTTGAAAAAATATTTATACGAAGGGTAGTTAGGACATTTACATCAAAAAAGGGGGTCATATTTGAATTTACAAAAAATAGGGGGCCATAAAGGAAGCTGGTCACAAAGTAGGGGGTCAAATAGGAATTAACTCTATTGTTTATATAGTATTTGTTGTTAGCTTTATAGATGTAAAGCATATAAGAGGTCCTACCGTGGTAATGTACATACAATTGGTGATTCTAGTGATTGGTAAAGGTAATATTTTTTTTAAATGTTACCGTTACTTTATTTTGCTGTCTAGCTATTATTTAAAGTGGTCTTATTAATATTTAATGTGTTGTGTTCTATGTCATATGGAGGTGTGAATGATTGCCTTATACTGTAATGTTTATTACATTATGCCATCAGGGTTTCTTTTATAACAGATGTTAGAATACCTACTTATAGTCTCTTCTAATTTTACAAAAATGCAGCCTACAATTGACATTGTCAACACACCTCCATTGAGGAGAAGGCCTGGTAGACCAAACGTGAACATATATAGGTTTGTCGGCGAACCCCCACAAAGTCCACTACCACGGTTAACAGGTGTTCAAGATGCAAACAAACTGGTCACAATATCAGGAAATGTGCCGAAGGCGAGGCTGGAAGTAACGCGAGAAAGGACAAAAACCAAGAAGCATAGTTAAATATGACGGAACCTGGTGCAAAATATAATTTCAAAAAAACTAGTGTAATCCGTAATTTAATTAACAATACGTGGTGTATTTTGTAAAATGGGTAGTACAGTCATTTAAAAAATATGGCGGGAAAAACGTATTTTCAAAAAAAAAACATGGGGATTTCTGTAAATCAATTTTCAAAACATGGTGTAAAGTGGTAATTCCCCTAAAAGTTAAAACAAGGGAACGGTGAATTGGTGATTGAAACTTAGGTCGCCACTTCAATTAGTACACTTTTAACTATGTTTGTCTTTTCCATTTTGTGATTTTATTTCTTCTGTTATATAGCATGTCTCTTATTACTGTTTTTTTTTTTAAATTAGATGAAAGAGGCCGGAGAGAAAAAGATAAGAAGAGAGAATGTTATGGACGAGTTTGAAAAAGTAATTGCTTAAGCCTATTTACGATTAAATAAGTTGATCAAGTCGTAATTTATTTTCAGTTTCAACAAGTAAATATTTGATTTACCAAAATGATGATGCATGTCATAATTTACTTTCTAATGAAAAAAGAGACAAAAAAGGTATAATGAACAATTGATATTTGCCAATTCCTTTTTGAATTGCTAAAGTTGGAGTGATTATTTTAGCTCTTTATATATTTCCCAAAATGAAAGATTTTGCAGTTACTCTTTACATCGAAGGTGGTCTACGAGTAGGTAAGTTTCCGATATCTTCAATCATTGTTCTTAGTAAATGATCGATTCAAAAAACAAAAATCTAAACAAAAAATAATTCAAATGAATCTAAATAGTTAAGAATTTATAGTTGAACGAGGGAAATCTAGAACACTTGATTAAAATCAAAAATAAAATTTTCTAAAGCTGATGATTTTGCAATATCTATCTTGACACAAGAGATAGCCTAAGAGTTGATTTTTGTCATTCATACTTATTGAAAATTTTTAGACGTTAATTTTTCTATATATGTTTCATCCAAATAATATGACCACAAAAAGTTCCGAAACAAATTAATATTGAATCAAAAGTAATAAAACGACAATTTTGTATGATTTAAATATATTACGCATTTATTAAAAAAAATCATTAGATTGATCTGTCTGATTTTAAGTCCTATAAATACAGACAATCTAGTATGAAACTTTGAACATCCAATCAAACGTGTTACTTCAAAGTGTGGGTACTGAATTTCTTTTCTCTTAAAACATTTTCTTGAGTTGTATAGTTGTGCTTAAAGGAGTTAGAGATGGTCAAGCTCTCCTACACAAATGTTTTCCTCCTGGTTCTGATTTTTTGGTCTAGTAAGTGATTTTTCATTCTTTGCTAGCATTGTTCATATATATATATATATATATATATATATATATATATACACACACACACGTTTGAGTTATATGTTTATTTATTTGTTTAGTTTTTCAATCATTACCAATAATGTGTGTATATATATATATATATATATATATATATATATATATATATATATATATATATATGCTTTTACTTATTTATTCCTGTTTATGGTGTAGTGTCTTTAATGGCGGTGCAACAAACACATGCTCAAAAACGGTGCCAAGAAAATTTGGGTCCGAATTGCAATCTCCCAGCGTGTAGGAAGCAATGCTACCTCCAAAAAAATGGAAACGGCTTATGTCAGGAAGTGTCTCCAGGATCGGGAAACTACCAATGTCTTTGCATCTACAACTGCTAATGAAGAGACCTTAAGTTTAAATTTAATAAAATATTACTACACGATGAGTAAAGTTTAAATGCAGTTTTGTTTTGATTGTAAGGTTTGACTAAAGTTTAAATGGATGTTTTTTTTATGCATAGATGTTTATGTAGCATTGATCGTCTAAGGTAGATTTAGGAAAAAAGAAACGAGAAGCATAGTTAAATCTGACGGAACCTGGTGCAAAACGTGATTTCAAAAAAACTGGTGTAATCCGTAATTTAATTAACAATACTAGGTGTATTTTGTAAAATGAGTTGTACAATCATTTTTAAATGACAAAACCTGGTGGAAAACGTAATTTCAAAAAAAACATGAGGAATTCTTGTAAATCAATTTTCAAAACATGGTGTAAAGTGGTAATTCCTCTAAAAGTTCAAAAAAAGGCGATTGTGAAATTGTGAGTGAACTCAGGCCGCCAGGGTTATAAACCAACCAAAGGACCAACCTTGATCTATGCTAAATTGTTTGCATGTTTTTTGAAATTCAGGAAACCAGCATCTACACTTAACTTAGGGCTCCTCTCTTCCGTGTTTCCATGGCTCTAATAAGGATACTTTCAGTACTACTTGGAAATCTCGTGTATCTTTTTCTTTGAACAGTTGTCGTTGTAATTTCATGCCTCCGCGACACCTTATGATCAATATATTACCAGTTTCTAAAAAAAGAAATATGAAAGATATCGTCTCAGTTCAAGAGATCACTCTAACATTTTCTTTTCAAGAGGGCGAGCCATTTGTTTTACTTTCGTCATGTTACAAGGTGGTAAAAATTATGTTGATCGAGTTATCTTGTGAAAGTCTAGACGTGTTTTATTTGCATATATGCTTTGTTTTTTCTTCAATCAGATTATGGCCTAATACATTCTGCCTCTTTTATAGGAATATGTAAGTTCAAAGAATAACAAACTCTCTTCTTACTGATATAGACTTGCCTTCTAAGTGTCTTATATACTTTCTTAATGCATATATAAAAATTTAAGGCCATGATATAGACTCATCTTCTAACTACGCTCTATATTTTCTAATTTTACTTAACATCCTTTAAGAGTCATTGCTCCTAAAACAAAATGATTCTACCCTGCGGGGTGTTGTTTTGTGATACAATTTGTCTTCTGGTAACACCAAAAATTATTGCATGTATAACTTTAGCAAATGCTAGTATACTATGTTTGAAAGGAAGTTGAGTCTTTGGGTTCAAGATTTACCTAGACATGAGTAGATACTGGTCAGTTCACACATCTGTGACATGGACTCTAATGCCTTGAATAGTCCATGATGGTTTGTTCTTTCAATCTTTCTTCTTTAGTTAGTGGTGTATATACTTATTCTTTTACACACTTGTGTTTTAACATCGTATAGGAGTTTTAGAATCAGCTTAGTAGAAAATTTGGTAAAATTTTAGAACGTCGGTCAAAATTTGGAAAAAACAAATTCAAAACTCTCAAAAGAAAAAGAAACGGCTGAATTTTATTAATTGAGTTTTTTCTTTTGAAAGTTTATTAATTGAGTTGAATAACTAAAACTTGTAGAAGAACCCTTTCATAGAGTATTAGGGTTCCCTGATCCTAGACAACTAATTAAAAGAACTTCTAAAAAAAATGAAAGTGCAGATTCTCATAAAACAAGAAACTCACGAAAAAATAGCAATAATCACAAAAATGTCACTTTAATGGCCTGAAGGGGCTCTTGAGCGGAACACCACTTTATATCAGAATAAAGAACTCCGTCTCTAGTTAATATCAGGATAAAGTGTCTTCAATATTAAACTCATATATATCAGGCATATTAAATGTCTCTGAAAGTCCCTTATGTTCAGAAAGATCAACCACGTAAACGTTGTCACGAGTTTTCTTCAGAATATTATATGGGTTATATTTCTTGGGCTTAAGCTTGTTATAATGGCCGACGGAAAAACAGCCTTCTCGGAATCGCCACAAGGTGCCGATTACCTTGCTTGGACAATTTCTTTTTTGGGTGCTTATATGTTGTTGCGTTATTTTTAGCATTTACCTCTTCAAGGCGAAGTCACACTTCTTCGTGCACTCTCTGAATTTGCTCTGCTTAATTTTCTTCAGCCATACTATCTCTTGTCCTCTAGGTAATCTTGCCAAATCCACGACGTGCTAAGGAGGCTTCACATTAACCACAGAGAAAGAGGTTCTTCCCGTGGCACTATGTAGTGGCAGATTCAGGATTTATGTCGAGAGCCTACTATCAATATAAAGTTCTTCTGCATATACTACTAGCAAGTTTGGACTTCGTGAAAACATAAATATTGAATGGTCAGATTAGAAGTTACATAATTTTACCATAAAATTTTACATAACATTCACAACAACAATCAATAATATTAAGTTAATTATATAATGATTTGCATTTCAACAAGTTTCAAACTTAATCGGTTGTTTTAGAAAAATACCTACCTATTTAGTATATTACAAATATCTAATCTCACAAATTGAACTATAAGAGAGACATGTAGAATGAACAACTAACAAAGTAATCATTTATGCAAATGAATTGGAAAATTAGATACAATTTTATATTTTATTGAAATACAAATAAAAAGTAATAAAATAAAAAATAAGAGAGATTTGATCCCAATTAGCTTTACCACTGAGTCAGTGAATAAGAGTTTCCATCATTTTGCTACAATGTCCCAGTTAATTAGGGCGACTAATACTGACTATGCAACATGCTTGTGGCAATGCATGATCTCACTGCTTTGGGTTGTCTCTCGAATGCTTCATATCATATTTTCCAAAGTCTCATTGTTTACTTCAATTTGGCAATCTATTTGTGGGTGCACCGTAGTACTACGATTGGAGAAAGTGTCAACATTTCTCCATACAGTGATCCAAAAATGGGCAAAGAACTTTGAAAGAACGAATAGGAAAATACATAGGAAACACCTTTCACTGGCATATATGCACAAAAACGGAATCTATAGAGCACGCTCTACTTCATTGCACCATTGCCAAAAAAATCTGGTTTCACTTTAACATTATCTCAGAGAATATTACCTCCATAAAGGAATGGATCTTCTCTTGGCAACAATCGCAACACAGATGCAATACTAAAGCAAACACGCATTTCGCTACGATTCTATGGATAATTTGGAAAAATAGGTGTGAGGGATGCTTTCAAAAAATCACTACTGACACAAACTCTTTAATTAATAGAATATATCAATTCCCGGAAAAACAAGAAAAAGTTTCAAGGGAAAAAAGCCAAAATACAGAAAAATGGAAACCTCCAGATAACCCGTATATCAAGATCAACGTAGATGCTTCGTTTACTTCAGTAGGAAATTATATGGGTATAGGATTAATTGCCCATAGTGCAGCAGCCAAATTTATATACGCAGAAGCAGATTACGCCAGATCCAGAACCAGTGAAGAGAGTGAAGCAATCGCTATCCTCAGAGGATTAATATGGGCGAAGGACAATGAATACAAAAACATTGTCATTGAAAGCGATAATCACAACCTGATAAAGCACCTCCAAGACAATACGCACGGAATCCAGTGGCAGACAAAAGCGTATATCTATAAAATTCAGGATACAGGGAATTACTTTGAAAGTGTCATATACAAGTATGCCAATAGAAGCCTAAACCTTCAAGCAGACCAGCTGGCAAAATGGGCCAGGAAGAAGATCAAGCGTCAAACTTGGAAGAATGTACCTTACTTTCTGTTTAAACATTACTGTAATAGCTTTTTAGTTTGAGTAATTTAAGCACTCTTTAACAAAAAAATAAAATAAAATAGACTTTGGACACACCATGTAACTTTACAACTTCACCGAAAAAGGCGATTTCTATATGTCTTCCATCATCAATTTCTATGCAATAACTGCGAGAAAGTTCTTTTCTCTGTGTAAGAACTAGGGTTTGAGAGAACCAGATGAAATGAAATTAGGGCAAAGACATTATCTTTTATACAGTCAACTCTAGTCAAATGGTCAATAAAGACTAGGGTTGTGGTCCAAGTCCAAGTCAAGCAGTCCAAGTCAAAGCAGTCCATGAAGTCTGGTGAGATGGTCAAGCTCAACAAGAAACGTCTATAGGCACCTGTAACAAAGTAAAGAATTAGTTAGGAAAACTAACTAAACAGAATTTTTGTTAATCTGTAACTAACTTTAGTTTCCATCTAAACTCTACCTATAAATGGAGTTAGAATTGTACTCAAGAATCATTGAAATAAAACAGAATTCTTACCAAGGAAACTTAACACTCTGAAATCCATACTTTGTTGTCTCCTGCTCCCAGTTTTTTGCCTTTGGAGATATGTTGTATTTGAATCCTTTCAACCAAAAAAAAAAGTTAGTATGCAAATCCTTTTAATTTTATTTAACTTGTTATAATCTTAATTACGTGTTTGTAAGATTACAAGTGTAACGACACGTGGATATGTATATACTATTAAAATCATCAAATAATTTTATTTTATTTTAATTCTAATATTATAATATGACTATCCACAATAATGCCTCTAGAAACTTTCTAAAATGGCCAGGCAATGGCATGCATCATGGATTGAACAGTTATTTTCCTTGAAAGTCTTGATTATTGGGTCCCATATTGAAATACAGCTTATACTTTTTTATTTTAGTTTTCTATTTGTACAAGTTATGCACTAATTTTTAAATAAAACGAAAAACAGATTATCTCGTAAAAGAAGGATGTAGTTAATTTTTCTTTGGAATATGTATATTGATAAAATGATAAGTCTTAATTTTCCGGTTGAAAATAGTAGGTCTTCTTATTATATGAATCTAAACACTCCACGCAAAAGAATAGAATATAAGGAAAAAAAGCAATATAGACTTAAGAACACAAAACTTGTCGGACTATGAGAAAAACACAACCCAATACTTGAGGGGAAAATAGAGTCCAACTATTAGAGCCCGACAAAACTTGTCGTTTTATTAGAGTAGTCCCGTGTAAGTTGGTCAATTAACTATAAGATGTAGAATCTGTCCAACTATTAGTTCAAGTCCTAAACTAACTTCTTCAACAAAAAAAATGTCCTAAACTAACTATAACGTAATTTGACTGTGTCGGAATGGAATTGAGAACTATTGCTACATTTCCTTTTTAAATCAACTACTTTCAGGGGAGGACACACGTTGGGCCTATGGAGTCACGTGCCCCAACGGCCCCAAGTCGAAAATAGTTTTAAGTTAGGAATTTTCCAAGCCTTCTTCATTATAATAAAAGTAATTGCCCTATCTGATCAATAACAAGTGTTTGGTTCGGTGGAAACATGCGTTGTTTTGAGCAAAGGAGGCCTCGGTTTCGACTCCTACTAATCGCTATAGTTTTCTGAGTAATTTGATTGGGAGATGCTAGAGTTACAAAGGATTTTGACAAAAGAAATTTCCCCGCTGATGTGGCGGTTGTGATATTCATCTCTCAACGGCCTAGATTTGGTCAAAGTTTCAAACCACAACCGCCACATCAGCTGGGAACTATCTTTTGTCAAAATCTTTTGTAACTATAACATTTCCCAATTTGATTTGGGTGACTTTAAAAGCGTCATTCCAAAGTGTTGATGGCACCCATCTAAAAACAAACTTTAGAAAGCACCAATAACACTTTGGGACAGCTTTTATAAAATTACATGTTTGTTTTTCCCCTACTTTCTATGAAGTTATCACTTTGACAACTCAAATTTTCTTTGTGATTCTTATTTTCTGATCATATTTTCTTTTTCTTTTGTAAGTTTGACCTCTGTTAGAATTTATCTGATCTAGTAGAGTTATTTGTATCCCTATAGTACTTATATGCCCTCTTTATCCTTCATTTTTATGTTTATTTTCTTCCAATATCCTTTTTAAGTTCACTCTTATCTCTCTTCCCCTTCTTTTTTAATCTTTACAGAATATGAATTATGAGGATTTGTTAAAGATAAAAGGTCTTTTTATTAACAAATAATTCATATATATTTGTTTTTATATAATTTAACGCTAATTATTTATACTTAGATTTCGTAGCTTAAAATAGTTAAGAATGTTGTTATGACAAACAACGGTATTAGTTTGAACGACACGTATCTTTTTCAATAATTTACTTATAACTAATTTTGATAAAGGTTCTTAACGAAGCTCGGCAATTCGTCCGGGTGATGGTATTCATTTTTTCAACTGTTCAATATAATCAAATGTGCCCCTAGAAAGAAAACATTTTGGGCCCGTCACTGACTACCTTCATATAGTCAAACAACTGGTTGCTTAATTGGAACTCGGCAACGAATATTGAGTAGGATGGAAAATCATTATTTATTTGTGTCATAAATAGTATACATAAAGTAAATGTAGAAATAGATGGACTTTCATGTAATAGCCTTGAGGGTCTTTATATGACCTTTAGGCCTAAGATGTCTTTAGCAATAATAGTTACGTGTAATTCAATTCATAATGTATCTCTAGATAATATATATGTTGCGAAGAAATCAAGAAAAATACAATTAAGTAAACAATCACACAGAACACTAAGAAATTTATCTAGTTCTGTTTGTTAAACCTACTCCACAAGAAACAAATGCGCGATGTTTTTACTATGATAAGACAACAAGTTACGGAAGAGATTTGTCAGAATGAAAAATCCTTGTCCTCTACGGTGGAAGATAAACCTCTTACAACTCCAACCAAAGGTTGTTGGCCTCTCTCTTTCTAATTTCAGAATATACATAGATACCGCTAACATGGATAACCACCTTAACATCAACCATGTTTCACATACTAGTCCGCTTCGAAGATCAGTCCTCCTAAACGGCTAAACGGGTCCAAAATTTGAAAGAGGGTCAGTGAGTCGCAAACCGGATTAGATATTAACCCATAAACACTTTCAACAATATATTCACTATATAACTATGTCATGTAGTGGATATAATGACTCATGTCAAAGAACTACCTTCATATGAACACAACCTTTGAACAATTCTCAGAAATCGCTTCATCCTTTTTCTTTTCCCCTGTTTCGACTCTCTCTAAAATCCGATAAAGATTAAACAACTCGGTCAATTTTAAACAATTGAATTTCTCTCTTTTTATTTCTCCCTCTCTCTCTCTCTCTCTCTCTCTCTCTCTCTCTCTCTTTCTCTTCATCCCCAATTTAATCTAGAATACAATTTAGATGGAAAACCCAAATCTATAAGGAAATCTGAAACCAAATCTAATTGATAGAGAAATTTTAGATAATATATGCCTCACACATTGGCTTAAAATATTCCAACTCAAATCTCAAACTGTCAAACATTGAAGGACATGAAATATCCTAAACAACTTCCCTTAGACTTTTGAGAAACTTTGAATGTCTACAAATATCTTTGCCCAGGCTTTAAAAATGACTGAAATACAAACACTACTTTTTTTTTAAACACAAACACTACTCATCTTTTCTCAATTTTCTCTCTTTAAAACACTTTGTTTTGGAAGATTCTAAAGGTGCCGGCCCATCATAACTGCCACATGTGCCCCATTTACACATGACCAAAGTTGGATGTGAAAGGGCGCCTGCAACAATTATGACGGGGGCGTATAGACCTTCCCTTCTTTCTTCTCATTTTCTTTGACAAGTATATATAGATTTAAGTCGGTTGCTCCATTAATACACGTAACTAATCTTCTTTCCTTCCTCTCAAAGTTTATTTAAACCTAATAAACCTCCATTTCTGCCACATACTTCTCTCTCTCTATATATATATATATATATCTATTGTCTCTCTCTCTTCTTCATATGTAGAACCCAAAATGCATTTACTCAATTTCAAACCAACAACTTATCTTGGTGGAATCATTTTCATATTCTTTCTTCTTAATTGTCTATTACTATCTGAAAGTAGTAGATCAATTCCAATAACCCAAATTACTTCTCTTTCAGGATTTGTCAGAACTAACAATACCCAATTCTTCCTAAATGGTTCTCCATTTTACTTTAATGGGTTTAATTCTTATTGGATGATGCACGCAGCCGTTGATCCTCTTCAACGATCTAAAGTCACCTCATTATTCAAAGATGCTTCTGCAGTTGGTCTTACTGTTTGCCGGACTTGGGCTTTTAGTGATGGTGGTGATCGGCCGCTTCAAATATCTCCGGGCGTATATAGTGAACCAATGTTTCAGGTCAGCCTTCCACTCCCACTTTTGTGTGTACGATAAATTTAAACTGGAAATTGAGTTGATGGTTTAATTTTAATACTTTTTAAAGTAAAAAAGACAAATTATATTTTGTTTGGTTAAAAAATCCAACATTTATAGTTTGTTTGGTTAAAAATTCAAATATTTATATTTTATTTTGTTAAAAATTCAATATTTTTTAATTTTTTTGCGATTTGATTAATTCAGGCACTTGATTTTGTGATTTCGGAAGCACGCAAATTTGGAATTCGCTTAATCTTAAGTCTAGTAAATAATTTCAACAATTACGGAGGGAAACAACAATATACACAATGGGGTGAAAAAGCAGGCGAGAAAATTACGAGTGACGACGAGTTTTACACAAATCCAGTGATCAAGGGATTCTTTAAGAATCATATCAAGGTAATTCCATATCCATTTTTCTTTTTAAACTTAATAAATTTGAAAATGAATAGTTGAGAATGGAAATTTTGAGTGAGTGGATCACTTGAGATCCTATGGGTGAACATAGTTCCTCCTATGGACCCCATGAGAAATCATTTAGAAAAGAGATCTCATAACTTTGAAAAGATCATTTGGATTCTTATGAAAGAAAGATGGTGGCAAATGGCAATTCAAATATTTGGATACTTGTGCCAAAATAGTTATGGTTATTATAAGAGTTAGTTTTTTATTGATTCAGACTAGAGTCTTCTATAGTCAGACACTCAGACAGTCAGAGTCCCTGAGTTAAGAAAAATAGCGAGATGACTATCTTTCTGATACAGCTCTTCAGTTTCTCCCTCATCATTTTTCATCATATCATCTTCTTTTCTTTCTCTCTTTAGGACAATCTTTGTTTTTTGGAGAATCTTTAGGACTATCTATATTAATATGCAAATTTTTGTTTTTTTGATCGAATTATATAAATCTCTCTCTCACTTTCCAGCATTCTCCTTTCTCTCTCTCCCTCATTTTTTTTCTCTCAATATTCTAGCGAAGGGAAGGATTTTGAGGTAAAATCTTAAAACTCTCCGAGGTTCTAAAACCCTTGATTGATATTTGAAATTTTCGAGAAGGGTTTCGCCATACATCAATCCCTTTCACTGGCTAGGAGGAGAGAGAGAAATAGTAGCGGGGGCATCCAAGATTCCTACACAAAATCTTGTAGGTTTCTTCCACAAAATTTATGAATTTATGTCGATATGTAGGCTGAGGCTCATGTGAATATTTTAACGGATGTAAATGGGTTTTTTATTTTTATTTTGACTATTTCTAAAGAAATTTACGTAATTAATTTTAAGGGCATCTGAATTCAGAAACTTATGTTTGGGGCATTAAAAGAAAAAGAATGATATTTTGAGCACCTCAAATCAAAATATTATCTGTCTAAACTAAATTTAGTATATACTCCAAACATAAGAGACATTAAGGATTGTTTAAGTTAGTATATACTCCAAACTAAATTTCTACACAAAAAAAAATTCAGCATCCCGTACTTGTCTCTGCCCTATTCACATAAAGATAAACGAAGTAAGAAAAATGATTGTTCAACAAAAAAAAGTAAGAAAAATGACATAGTCAACTCTATCTTATTATTGTAGAAGACAAAAAAGAGGAAAACATACGAATTACAAGGTTATTTAGTTAAACAAACTAGGTTCCCTCCCCGTCCGGACGGGGAAGATCCCTCTTGGCTAACGCCTTCGAGGAGAATAAAATAAATTTAAATCACAACATAAATTAGATAAAATTACAGGGGAGAGTGATAACCATGTGTTTGAAGAGTAGAGAGGGAGAACCGTATTTATACAATTTTGAACTGACTTAGAAGTCTAACCGAATCACTAAAATGAAGGGGAAAGTGGATGTGCAATCGTGAGTGAGAAGATGCCTGAGATATAGTTATTTTAGAGAGATTGTAACCGAATATTCAAAATAATTAATTGTTTACACTAATACCATTATTTTTTAATTCAAATTACATTAAAAAGGATTTTATATCAGTCGTTCGATCTAATCAAAGGTAAATCTCGTAGAGAAAATGAACGGTCAGACTTATCTCCTGGATAACCGACTGAGCTGTTTTAATATAATAGATAACAATTGTTATTGTCGGACAAAGATGGGTGAACGAGACATATTGTTTTTGGCAATGGGGTTAATTCCATTTTAACCCCTAATTTGTGACCAATTGGTTGTTTTGGCCTTTAATAATTTCTAGCATTTTGTTTTGACCCCAATTGTGTTTGATAGTTTATTTTGGCATTGATGTTTTTGCTTAAGTACCCGATTTTCCCTTTGGCGTATTTCTATAATTTTCGTTTGTTTCTCTTTTATTTTTCTCTCGGTTTGTTTTTAATCAACGTAATACGAAACAAAGTACACACTTGGCATTAAAACTAATAACGTATAATCTATATTAAGAATTATTTTTAAATGTAATATCTTTCTGCTACATTTTTTTTACGATAAATAAAAAAATCTCTCTTATCTTCAAAAACGACAGATAAATATTTGTATCTCTTATTTGGAGAAAAGAGAGTATTTTCCACCTTGCAACGGTTTACATTTTTTAATTTTGTGTTTCTCTATTAAGTGTTATTTAGCAATTTAAAACGTGTTTTAGTTAGTTATTTTTGTCTGATAATTTTACTGCGCAAACCTAAGGTTTTGTGTAGTATAGCATAAAAAAATACATACTATCTCACAACTTCTTCCTAATATCCACTCTAGTAGTTGAAATTTCAAAGAAAAAGTGAAAAGTCCAAAATCTAGGCCCTAATAGTAAAAACCCCACTGAAAAAATGAATGTAAAGAAAAACCATTTTTTTTACATTTTTTAGATGTTGGCAAAATATATAATTACGTTGTTAATCTTATTTTTTTTCATTATCCCTTTTTACCTTTTTATATTGAATATGTTGTCATAAACTTTTGACAACATATATAATAAAGTCCCGACTTGTTATAAAATGTTGACAACATATAGTTGTCCGGACTTGTTATAAAATGTTGATAACATATACAGTGCATTAGCCAAAATTTTATTTGTCCCTTAATATGTTTGTCAAGTACGAATGATAATATGCATAATATTTTAATTTTTGCAAAAGACAAATTAAAAAATTCATTAGTCTAAATGTTTCTTTCGGAAACAAAATAATAAATTCGGAAACGATTTCATTCCTCACAAGACAAATTGAAAAATGCTTTAGCCAAATGTTAGAGTCAGTCTGTATTTGTCAAATGCAAAAGACAAAAATGTAAACCAATTTTTAAGCAAAAACAAATTTGTTCAGAAATTTATAAATTTGTGGAGAGCAAGCTAAGATTTGGTCAAAAAATTTCAAGAATATTTTTCACATTGATTTCGAAATAAAATTGTATTTTTACAAAGTAGATTTTTTTTTTCCAATATTACTGTGAATTGGATCTAGTTTCCTATTATCACCTAAATTTTGGATTTTTTAAATTATCCTCCCAGTTGCAAATTTGAGAATGTTAGAAAATTCAAATGAGTCAGTACAATCCAAATGACCGACTCTGATATAACCATAATAGAACAAGAGGATGACAAATTGACAATTGATTGAAAGGGCTATGTCTTTATTTATTTGGAGTATATGGTTATTTGTCTATTTGGAATTCGGCATCACATCTAGAGAAAGAATATTAGAAGAGCTTCCAATTTAATTTAAAAGAAAACAACATTATTTAATCTTTGAAGTAGATGGAGAAGTATTGGTAGGCTATAGTCACAATAAATGCTAACCATAAATAATGCATTTTACTTGTGAAAATGGTTGAGTGTCTCGATTTAAAATGCCCCGGTCCGCCCAGTGAGCCAATAAAAGCTCAAAGCATGGGACAAATGTATACTGTTCAAGGGACTTGTGTATCTAGATAGGCCCGATCGAGTTAAAGAGTTTGTCGAAGCGTCTAACTTTGTAACTCTGAATATTAGCTGGATCAGTAATAAAATGTGTGTTATTTGTTTTGAATATCTCTTGTACCAAAAAGTAATATTTGACTGGCTTCCATGTGATCTAAATGATACGAATGTCATATTGATGTGCAGAGAGTACTAACTCGGATTAATACCTTCACTAAACTTGGTTATAAGGATGATCCAACAATTATGGCATGGGAGCTCATAAACGAACCTCGTTGTTTCATTGATTTCTCCGGAAGAACAATACAGGTGATATTTCACATTCAAACTAAATTAATTTTTAAAATAAATTTTAATTAACTAATAGATTATTGATTGATTAACAGAAATGGGTACAAGAGATGGCAACGTATACGAAGTCGATCGATAATAAACACTTGCTTGAGATAGGGATGGAAGGATTCTATGGAGACTCCATGCCTGAAAAGAAGCAAAATAATCCTGGTTATCAAGTTGGAACTGATTTCATCTCTAATAATCTTGTTAAGGAGATTGATTTTGCAACTATGCATGCCTACCCAATTTGGTGAGTTCCATATACTCACTTAAGTTGTGTTTGATAGTAAGAAAACGTGTTTCATGAAAGTGTTAATTTCTGAGTTCAATGTAAGCAAAAAAATGTAAATCTTTTAAATTGTCCTAATACTACAGGTTGTTTGGGCAAAGCGACAATGCGCAGTTAGGGTTTACCCAAAAATGGATGGAGAGTCATTGGAGAGATTCAATGGAAATATTGAGAAAGCCATTGGTTTTTGCAGAATTTGGGAAATCAAACAGAGATCTAGCTTACACAAACTTCTCAAGAAATTCGTATTTGAGCACGATCTATAAGGATATTTACAAGTTTGCGAGTAGAGGAGGAACAATTGGTGGTGGTTTAGTATGGCACATTGTAGCGAAAGGGATGGAGTCATATCACGACGGCTATGAGATTATTTTATCAAAAAATAAATCTACCACGACAATAATTGCAAGACAATCTCTTAAAATGGCCAACCTTTGTCGTATGCCAGAGCTGCAACTATTCACACCCATTTAGAAACACTCCCAAAGAAGAAATGTTGGAATGTAAAAGAGTAAAGAAAAAAAATATGTCGATTCATATCATTTTTTGTACATATGTATACATTAGATATGGTTTTGATAATGTTCGCATTATTGTGTATTCTTATTGAAAATATGAAGGTCTTGATTTTAAGTATTAGATGTTGTAGATTTATTCTATAATCATTTGCACCACTCTTTATTCAATGACTAACAATAGTGGATAAATAAACGCACAAACTTGAATTGCCCTCTGACTTATCAATCACATTAGTGTAAATAGACATTTTAAAAACAAGGTTTCCACTTCATAGAAAAAGATTATTTAAAGATCAGATTTTACTAGACAGACAAATGTAGTTATAAAAAGAAAATGGGAGTGTAGATTCACATAAATAAAATCAGATCTAGATACATCTGAAAAAACAAACACAACTTATGTGACAAAGGTCAAGACGGTAGGCCCAGTACGAAATACCCATTCTGAATAGACAAGTTAAGTGCGATCCATTCAGAACCGGGCCTGAAGTGTTTAGTACCTGCAGGTTAGGAACCACTAACATGCAGAAACATAACCTTCAAGGTCCTCCATACACTTCCAAGACATAACCTGAAGTGTTTAGTACCTGCAGGTTAGAAACCACAAACACGCAGAAACATAACCGTAAAGTGATAGGACAGCAAGCTTTCAAAAGCATTTTACATCATTGGTTCAGTATCTTGTCTAAACTCGGGACAAAACAGAGACACGTGTGCAGTAATTGGAGGGCGAAAATCTGCAGACAAGTTTGATAATAATACTTCAAGCAACAAGAAAGGCTAGACCGATAGACTATGGTTTGATTTCGGCACTAAAAGATCATATGAAACTAATGAATTAGACACGTTATATGCACTTTGTTATCTAACTAGAAAACAGATTTTAAGATCACAAGAAGCTCAGATAGAATCGTATTTTCCTACCAAAAACCACACAACTAGTAGAGAACTACTAGATACTCTATCATCCCCTGCATACAGCATATCTGATTCCCTGTAACCTTTTTGAGTGGGTTGGCAATGTGATACTTCAAATTTGGCGTACCGGAATCTCCAGCCTTAATTACCCCAATTTCTTTGTAGTATCTACAAGCTAAACTTATTGACTTGTTAACTACAAGATATTTTGGTTAACTAGTTACTATTTTGAAGCAGGTTCATCTATTCCATTTCAATCATATAGAGTATTTATTGTCTAGTAAGAATAGTCCAAAACGTTACGCATAAGCGTACCAAAGAGGTGCACACCTAGGTCCTAGAGTACCACATACTCACATGGTAGCATACCGCGTACCAGTACACTTACCGGAGCGATCTGCGTTCCAGTAATATTCAAAACTACATTCGTGATTCATGTGAAGGGAAGTATATACTTCAGACACAACATTGAAGTGTTCATTCAGGAATCCTCTATAGCTTATAGGTGAATGAATGAGCTAGATATATTGATTTTGGGAACGACAGGAGAGGTTTATTCACGACTATTGACAAGTGCATGATACAAGAACTAGCAACAAAGAAGTTAATCACACACATGAACTACTTCTCAAGATCAGTTGCTCCACCTAAAAGCATAAATATGACCTCGTAAAAGTTCGTAATTTTCAAATCCGAGGAGTACATTGTCACAAACATCGATCTCCAACCAGTATCATCAACCATCAGCACAAATTTGGAATTACACTTGCAGCGAGTGTAATATTATATTGTCATGCGTAAAACGAAACCAGCTCTGGAATTTGGACTTTCCGGGCCCAAAGTGCAAACTGGCACAAATCATTTACCTCCAACCTGTCCTTTATCTGCATATAAGACCACCATCCTAATTACCTACACCGCAGCTTAAATGAAGTCCTGAACGGAGAGAGCGAGTGACTAAGGAGTTAAATGCACTTCTTCACAATCGGTAGTGAATCACCTACTCAAAAAAGGGGCAAGCCTGCATGCCCATATTCAATAAGACAGGCGGTGGACTCTTTCATTAGGGAAGGGAAGAAGGGGCCTAAGCAAGGCAGATGTCGTACACTTGAGCGGCAAAGGAAAGCGAGACCGTACTTGTTTGTTTTCTAGGCATGTCCGGACATATGGTTCCCGCGGAAGATCAAGTTGGTGAGTCGTGTGAACAGTTGAATACTTGTACCATCAGAATGATAATGAAAATGTCAATGTGTACTTAAAGTGAACCACATGATTAGATGGATCATCGGAAAGTATAAAATATAAACCTAGCCATGTTCGAAAGTACTATCACCAATGGCCAGGCTTCAAGTACACATAAATCTTTCAAATCAGCCTCAGTGTGCATAGTGCTTGTTATAGCTGCAAGTCTTGACTAGCCTACTAAACAATGTGATATTAGCAAGGATTCCTACATTCTCTTAAGACGAGTGGTGTATAAACTAGAAGACTCAGCTTCCTGGCGCCCAAAACCTATCAACGCTTTCACTCAATCTACGGGCTTAAGCAAACCCCTATTATTAGTTATGAAAAGCATTCTTTGACATACTAATAGCAGCCTCTACACTCTATAGCATAGTCACTTATAACACTCGTATGTATAGTACAAACGGAACAAGACAAGCCGGTTAAAGATTTTCATTTGAGCTTCTAAACTCTTAAATTAATAAGAAAAGCATATAAATTGACCAAAAAACATAACTTCAATGTCTTAGATTTCTAAACCTTAAACCCTAAAACATATCGAAGAAAGAGTTGAGTGGGTAAAAGTACTAAATTATTCAACAACATTATTCTCAAAGGAGAAAACATATTAAAGATAAGAAGTATAAATTTTTTGGCATTAACTTCTAACCCAATTCATAAAAAATTCAAAAACCATTACTAACTGCTCAAAAATATGAAGGATTAATTGAAGAACCTGATTACTCCATGACAACTTTAGCACCAATAGCTTTCATCTTCTCAATGATCTGTTCACCTTCTTCCTTGGAAACCCCTCTTTTAATCACTGATGGTGTCTTCTCCACTAAATCTTTAGCTTCCTTAAGACCTAAATCAGTAAAACTTCTAACCTCCTTAATAATTTTGATCTTCGAAGCCGCCTCAAATGCTTCTAATTTCAACTCAAATACTGTTTTTTCAGGTTTCTTTTCTTCCTTCACAGCTGAAGAACCTTTCATAGCAGCTCCTACTAATCCAGCAGCAGAACCTGGTTTCATAACTCCAACAACAGGTGCTTCTTTCATACCTAATTTCTTCATCAAAATCGATGAAAGTTCAGCAATTTCTACCAATGTAAGACCTGATATTTCATCAACAAGTCTAAAAACACGAGAAGATGGAGGACTTCTATGTTCAGTTGGATCGAAATTTGATGGATCATAATCAGCTGGAAGTTTCTTTTGATCAATCATTTCTAACTCTTCATCATCATCATTACTATCTACCTTTGCTGGAAGACTGAAGTTTCTGTGAATCAAACTATTAGATTTTGATGAGATTGGATTTATATATTTGCATAATCCATTTGAGTAACGAAGCCCTAATCTTGAAATCAAATTCATTTCGAATCAGAGATAATCTACAAGTAATACATTTTCTTGTAGTCTGGTTCTCACTGATTGTACCGAAAAATGGACCGGAAGGAATCTCTTTAAGCTTGAAAGATTAGAGAGAGGGAGAGAGAGAGGAAGAAGGAGTTCAATCAGTGTACCTTTCTTAGGGTTTTGGATGGTTTACTCTGTCGCTGCTAATCTGATTCTGAGCGGGCCGCAAGATGGGTTAAACACGTCGACTAGGTGTGGGCTTAAGTTGCGGGAATAAGAAAGCCTGTTTCTTATGGGCAGGCTCGTTCTCTTGACAACTCCCCAAAGAATTTGGCACTCTCCTCTCTTGGTGATCCCCATTTAGAAAAGGGTTATTTCCCTAATGGCCCCCAACTTTGTGACCAGCTTCCCACCTGGCCCCCTACTAAACGAGAAATACCCATATGGCCCCCTTCTGTTATAACACCATTACTCTCTCTCTTCTATCTCTTTTTCTCTCTCTGCCATGTCACGCCACATCATCTGTTACGCCACCTCATCACCTTCTCCGGCAAAGGTCGCCGGCCGGCCCTCTCTCCTCCATCTCTTTTTCTCTCTCTACCATGTCACGCCACATCATCTGTTACGCCACCTCATCACCTTCTCCGGCAGAGGTCGCCGGCCAGCGACCTTCAAACTAAAAAAAAAATTATCTTCTTCTTCTTCCTCTCTCTCTCCTGTTTTCTCTCTCTCTTCTTCTTCTTCTTCCTCTCTCTCATCTTCTTCCTCTCTCTCTCTCTCTCTCTCTCTCTCTCTCTCTTCCCCTTTCTTCTCATTCTCTCTCTCTCTCTAAAATAGCCGGCGAACGAGGTCTGGGTTTTTTCCAGACCTTCGTCGGTCTGGGTTTTTCCCCAGAAGGTCTGGGATAACCAGACCGACGGCCTGCGAAGGGTTCCCCCCTTCGCCGCCCATTTTAGAGAAAGAGAGAGTGAGAAGAAAGGGGAAGAGAGAGAGAGAGGGGAAGAAGATGAGAGAGAGAGGGAGAAGATGAGAGAGAGAGAGAGAGAGGAAGAAGATGAGAGAGAGAGATGAAGAAGATGAGAGAGAGAGAGGAAGAAGATGAAGAAGAGAGAGAAAATATGAGAGAGAAAACAGGAGAGAGAGAGAGAGAGAGGAAGAAGAAGAAGAGAAAGAAAAAAAAAAATTAGTTTGAAGGTCGCCGGCCGGCGACCTCTGCCAGAGAAGGTGATGAGGTGGCGTAACAGATGATGTGGCGTGACATGACAGAAAGAAAAAAAGAGATAGAGAAGAGAGAGTAACGGTGTTATAACGGAAGGGGGCCATATGAGTATTTCTCGTAAAGTAGGGGGCCAGGCAGGAAGCTGGTCACAAAGTTGGGGGCCATTAGGGAAATAACCCTTTAGAAAAAATTTCCCCCTCAGCTTTTTCCAACCCAAGAAAAGTAGATGACAGACAAGTTTAGTTTTTTGTTGAACAGACAAAAGTTTAGAGACGATATATTATAATGTAGATGTTACTTTCACATCCCTAGAGGAAGCATTAGGTGCAGGAATAATTATTCATGATCACATATCTTCCTTCATCAAAGCGCATATCAGCATTACAAATTTCAGAAAGAGTGAAGAAGGAGAAGTGAATGCACTTATTAATCACCCTCAAGAAAACAAATCAAACATTCATTGTAGTTTACAAGCTTGTAAAAAAGCAAACAGAAGAACTAAATAAATATTTTACCTCAATCAAATTTTTTTGTAGTAATAAGAAATACAACGAAAAAACCTACAATTTAGCAAAACAGACATGTAGTTTTTATTTCAGAAGGGATTTAGGGAACTATGCCCCCAAACTTCGGAAACATGTGCATAACCTTTTCTTAGTTTATTATAGGTAGAAAGTCTCACAAAAAAAGAAGACATAGTTCTTCATCTTCTTTGGCCCAACGTGTTAGGTGCACTATGTAAATGACTCGTGCTACTCTAGTCCATTGTTACGTCTAATTGTGAATCATCAAGTAAATCTAAGAGACTCTAAATTTCGAATAAAATATGATCTATACGGATATGGTAAGATGAACTAATTGAATAGGTTCCTTTTGAAATATTGGAACCACAAATATAATGTAATACTTTATGAAGAGTTTCAAGTAATCCCTTTTTTTTTTTTTTTGTTGAAAGAAGTAATCCCATTTACAAATAGCATTTCTCTCCTCTTTTTTTCTCTTTGCAAGTAGTATTTTTCTTCTGTCAACAAAAAAAAAAAGTAGTATTTTTCTTAGCCAAAATGACAGAGGGGTCCAAAATCAGGAGGGTAAATGAGGGAGCAGACCAAAATCGGCCAAAAATGAGTTTCCAGTCCTTTTGTCAAGGACAGCTCACAATTTACTCTTTTTCAATTCTTCTTCCTTTTTTGCCCCTGCACGGTAATTTCCAGCCCGGATTTTGAAATTTCTCCCCAAAACTCTCTCTTCTCCGTCTGTTTCTCTCTTTAAAACCTTCACAAAACAGCATCTTCCTCTCTATATCTTTCAAAATTTGAATTTATGGCCGAAATCCTTGCATCCACCCAGATTTATGAAATTTTGGCCGAAGTTTTTTGCATCCTTCTCCCTCTCTAAAACATCAAAGTTTATTGTTCTTTCTCTCTCTAAAAGTTTTCTGTTCTTATTTATTCTTCCTCTCTCTTTACAAATCTTCCAATATTGATTATATTATTGTCCTCTAAAAGTTTTTTGTTCTTATTTATTGTCCTCTCTATCTTTTCTGAAATATTATCTTCTTCCTCTCCCTCTTTCTAAAAGTTTATCAACTTCTAATATCTCTCTCTCCTTCTAAAAAGTTTTCTGTAAATTTTTTCTCTCTATACAAATATTCCGAAATCAATTATATTCTTGCCCGATTGATCTTTTTGAAAGATTAACGACTTCTGAAACTCTATCTTTTTCATTAAAAATCTTTGGGGTATTTAGCGATACCCCCTCATCCCTGATAGGGATGTCCCCTTTTTTAATTGGATATTAGGGATGTCCACTTTTTTGTACTTAAAAGTACAAAACTACCCTTGTTTTGATTGTTTCTTTTATTGTTTGTTATCTTATACCTCTTCGATGTTATGCTTATCAACTTATTTTCGTTTCTCATAAAATTTTTTCTCTTATCCATCTTTTTTTAATTTACCAACAAAATTTATCGAAAATTTAAAATTGATAAATCACAACGACCGACATATTGTATTTTATTTTTTTCCCCTTTCATATCATTACGACCGACATAACATTCTAACTTTGGTCTTCTCGTGAATTTTTCTATCTAGTTTGTAAATTCACGACTAACATAACACTCTAATTTTGCCCGTTCTAAGAATTTTGAAATCTCATTTGCAAGTTCATTGAGTAATTTCATTTTAATTTTTTTTACTTTTTGTTCGATTCATAATCTCAATTTTCATTTGTATTTTTGAAAAATACGAGTTATAATTAATAAAAAGAACAATAAATATCAAGAGGTCTTCTTCAAATGGGTAACGTACATCAATTTTATCGTAAAAGAAAAAACAAATGGAAAGTTAAATTTTTTTTTTTTAGAATTTACGATTTTTATTTCAAATTGTTGTGACTTATCAATTTTTTAAATTTTTGATAAATTTTGTTAGCAAATTAAAAAAAGATAGATACGAGAAAAAAATTATGAGAAACGAAAATAAGTTGATAAGCATAACATCGAAGAGATATAATATATCGAAGAAAAAAAGAAACAATAAGAACAAGGGTAGTTTTGTACTTTTAAGTACAAAAAAAGGGGTATCCCTAATATCCAATTAAAAAAGGGGCATCCCTAATTGGACATTAGGGATGAGGGGGTATCGCTAAATACCCCAAAATCTTTTGAAAAATTTACCAACATATAAAGCAAGAATGTTTGAGAAAAAGAAAGTAGTAAGGTTGGAGAGAGAAAATATGTTTAAACAGAAATAAAAAGAACAAAAATAGGAAATATTGAGAGAGAAAAATCTGGAGGGAAAATATGAAAATGGAATAAAATTTAGAGAGAGGGAAAACAGGAAAAATTTAGAGAGAAATTCGTAAAGTGTCTATTACATAACGAAATGGGCAGTACATAAAACAATTCCCAATACAAAAATGTGTAGTACATAACCAAATAGCTAGTACACAAGACAATTTCCGGTACACAAGAAAATTTTCAGTACAAAAATGTGTAGTACATAACCAAATGGCTAGTACACAGAACAATTTCCGGTACACAAGAAAATTTCCAGTACAAAAATGTCTAGTACATTAACCAAATGGCCAGTACACAAAACAATTTCCAGGAAACAAGAAAATTTCCTAGTACAAAAATTTCTAGTACATAACCAAATTCCCAGTACACAGAACAATTTCCAGGAAACAAGAAAATGTCCAGTACAAAAATGTGTAGTACATAACCAAATGGATAGTAAACAAAACAATTTCCAGGAAACAAGAAAATTCCTAGTGCAAAAATGTCTTGTACATAACCAAATGGCCAGTTCACTGAACAATTTTCGACACACAAGAAAATTCCCAGTACAAAAGAGTTTAGTACATAAACAAGAAAAGTTGAAATTAGTTAAAATTTAAGAGAAATTAGGAATTGGTTAAATTAATAAATCTGGAAAGTTGAAGAGAAAAATTCGAAATGAGAAAAATTTAATTTAAATGAAAAACTACCAAAAAATGAGGAAAATTTAAATGTAAATAGATAAGAAATAAATCTGGAAAAATGAGAAAGAAAAGTTTGAACCAATTTCGAATTTTTGGAGAGAGAAATTCAAAGAGAAATATTTGTTGAGATTGGAGAGAGAATTTCAAAGAGAGAGAGAAATTTGTTGAGATTGGAGAGAGAAATATGTGTGGGAGAAAACTAAAAAACAAATATAGACTAGAAATTGGAGAGAAAAATTCTAAATTAGTTAGAAATTGGTTAAAAATTTGGGAGAAAATAGGAATTGGTTAAATAAAGGAAATAAATCTGGAAAGAGAATTAGAGAGAGAAAGTAAAAGAGTAAAGAGAGAAAGTAAAATGCGGAGTGGCAATTCCCTGGATTTTTAGAGTGGCAATTCCGTAAATTTTCTTGGTGAGAGCTTCCATAAATTTGATAAAAAGTGAAGGGCGTTTCAGATTTTTCCTCTCCCCAACTGACACCCTGGATCTTCTTTACATTTTTTGACGAGTTTGGACTGGGCTCTTTTTTTGGGCCCAGTTTTTGGGCATTCGTCCAATCCCTCATTTCTCTTATTATAAAGAAGTGCAATTGCATGCCAATTGTAGCCCTCTACTTGCAAATTTCAACACCCAAAGTAATTTAAACAATAGATTTGTGGCCCAAATCCCTAATCATCTCTTACTAAACACTCATGTGTACAAAAGGTTGTCCTTACCTTGCTATGAAAAACGATAATTATGGGTTACTTATGGAGTACACAAGAAGTTTACATTAATCGGGAAGGTAACGAGAAGGCTGACAGCTTAGCAAAATGGAGTCGCATGAATATGGGTAACTGGATATGGCGAGCGCTTTCGGATCTTCCAGAATCTTTACGTTTTTCTTTTGGCTAGGTCCTGTGTTTGTTTGGTTTTGTTTTTTCTCTCAACAAAAAAAAAAAAAAAAAAAAAAAAGAAGTTTACATTAAATGCTGGTAGATTTATATAATAATTCATGCATGAAAAGGAGTACCTAATATCCTCATTGGAGATGATACTTATACTTCTAGCTTCACTTGTACATTGACTAACAATATTCATTATATTCTTATAATATAAATAATATATTGTTTAAATTTTAGATGTCATAATTGATGAAAATCAATATTAGAGATGATGGTAAATCAACTTTTTGGTCAAACTGTGAGTTAAATTGTTAGTAAAAGTGTAAAACAAATACTACATCAAACTTGGTTGAAGATTTCTAAATCAATCTTGTGAAACTACAACTTGGGAGCTGCGGACATGGTCGTTTTTTGTTGAACAAATAGTTTGTTTGTTGATAATAGAGAATGACCTTCCATTGTTTCCGGATCTTTTCCCGATCAAAATGAAAAATGAGATCATTATTGAAAAAAGATAAAAGGACTAGAATGATGAGTTTTTGCGTTAAATTTAGTTAATTATATGGTTGTGATTACAATTATTTTCGCCAATTATATGGCTGTGACTACAATAATTTCGTCAATTATTGTAATTAAATATAGTTAATTATATGCCAAAGAGATTTTGAGTTTTACTCTTTTTTTTAAAAAAAAAAAAAAATTTGAGTTTTAGTCTTCGAGAGTCCAAATAAGAGAAGTTCTCTATCTTTGATAGTAATTAACTACATCCCAAGTTTTAGGTTCGTCATAGCGGACAATACCAATAATTAAATTGACAAAAATGTCTTGGGATTTTCTTAATTAAAAAAACGAAAAGTTATTTTCATTATTTTTATTCTCAACTAATGGAAAAGATAATTGTGGAGTGGGGAGGTTACTTATATAGTTACGATTTTCAACCAATAAAACTTTTATAATAATGATTAAAAACACAAATATTATTTTGTTTCAATTATCTAGCAGAGGTAGTGTTCAATACCTACATTTTGTAAATGAAATGGGGTTCTTTTACCGCTACCAATTTTTTCTTTTGTTGTTTTTCTCGTCATTTCAGATTAATATTCAAATATGCTATTATTCCTAGTTGTTCATTATAAACTTTATTTTACCATTTAATTTTTTTTTTCCTTTACTATTTTGATACTTTTCTACAATAACAATATATAGTTTGATGGAAAATCTGTTGTAATAGTCATTTTTATTGAAACAATAATCTTAATATAATAAAAAAGTTTATATAATACATAAATCTAATAGAAGATACTTCTTTGATTTCGTCCATCTCCTTAAGCAACTCACAATGAATCTAAAGCTTAGTCCTAAAGTATTGGAAGAAAAGTGCAATATCTAATCTATGATCCTAAAGAAAGAAGAATCAAAAGTTACAGAGGAAACCCTAAAGGAAAGCAATGTTCCAATCAATTCTCAAAGGGTTTCGCGCCATCCTCCCTTCATTCTTACATTTTTTCAAATTTTTCGATTGGCGTTTTAGAGAACTAAGAATATTTCTAAGGAAACAAGACTAATTGGGTGGAACAATCTAATTTCCTCTCGAACTTTTTTTCTTTAACCTTTTTCCTCCTCTCCTCCTCCTACCACCGCTACCACTGGCGAGAAACTGGTGGTGGTGGGGCAACTCCACTGCTTCCAATACTTTTTCTCTCTCTCTCTCTCTCTCAAACTTTTTTCCTTTAACCTTTTTCCTCCTCCCCTCCTCCTACCACCGCTACCACTGGCGAGAAACTAGTGGTGGTGGGCCAACTCCATTGCTTCCAATAGTTTCCCTTTGTCCATAGGAACCCAAAGGGAATTAGAGAGAGAACGGGAGGAGGAGAGAAAATTAGAGGTGGTGATGGGTAGTGGTAGTTGTCTCGCACCATAGAGGTAGTGGGAGGAGAGGACGAAGAAGATATTATGAAAATTGATCTTCGGAAACACAAATAAGAGGGATAGAGATTAGAGGCTTGAAACGTGTATTAGGTACACTTTCCTTAAAGCATTATTTGTCCCCTCTCAACCAAGATTACTTGAAGGTTACAAGGGAAAATGCTTCTCAAGATATGACAAGCCTTTGTGAAACTACACCAAGTAATTTGTGGAGATTTCACTTAAGGAGCACTAGAACACATTGAAGATGACAAAGGATTTTCCGACAGTTTCTACATATTGTTTTCATCAACTTATAGTTTGTGTAGAGAAAATCTTATTTATAGAGAACAAAAAGACCTTTTTCAAGTAGAAAATCTTTTCACAAAAAAAATATGTTTCTCCAAATACTTTTATCAATAGACATGACTATTAGACATAAAATTTAAATTCAAATATTATAGTACTAATTTTTTATTTTATAAATTAATTTAATTAATAACTGTCCAAAAATTTTCAATAGAAGAAAAAAACAGTGGTCGTCGACAATAAGAGTTTGCAGGGATTTTGTCGGAGCAAAGTGAAGAAGAAGCGGCGAGGCTTGGGGGAAACAAAAAAAGGAAACAAAAAGTTTCTTTGTACATAAACTTTTGTACTTCGAAATCTTTTTTTGTTTCGCGAAGCAACCATAAAAAATGTCCCCATTTTACAATATCTTTTATGACTCCAACGTTATAAATCGAGAATTCGGCCCATACTTTCTATCCCTTAGATTTTTTATTGAGATCTGTGTCACCAGAAATCCAATGCCCACAAACTTGTTGACCATGCTCACCATAAATGAGTAAATACAAGTATATTTTATGCTAAAAAGCCTAACTTTGTGTTGCAATAGAAAGTTAAGTTCCCCATTCCCTCTCTCTAAAATATGTATATATACCTAGACAAACTATCAAGTACTCAAGTATAGCTTAAAGTTTTTGTCATAATCAACAATGGGAAGGGGAGTTTCCATGTCTACTCCCTACTCCATTATCTTGTTGATCTTCTTGGCTTTGTTGGTGAGTGTTAATGGGCACCCTAATTATAAGGATGCCCTAGCTAAGTCCATCTTGTTTTTTCAAGGCCAGAGATCAGGGAAACTCCCCATCAACCAACAAGTCACTTGGAGGTCTCACTCTGCCCTCAAGGATGGCTCTGCCGCTAATGTAAGCTTTTCTAACCTGTCGTGCTCAAAGTCCGCCATGCCCATCAAATAAGTTGAGCTCTTCGAGCATTGTGTGTTCGGGTTTTCAAATTTAAATTATAAACGAAAAAAGTGCACAAAATAAATTGATAAAAATTATTTTACACTTACTGCTAATTAACTTTCATATTATTCTTGATTTAATTCTCATAATTCCTTATCTATTATAAATATGTAGTAACCACTTTAAGAACAATATAAATTTAGTCCAATGAGGAACAAAGTTACGCGGTTGAAATGTTATATATTGTATGGTTAAGAAATATACTGCATCGGTATCTTTCACTGAAATAAGTGGTAAGATAGAACTTAATTTAACTATAAATGAAATAAGTAAGATATAAGTTGAAGTAAAGAGAGATATGTGGGCGGATAGATGATCGGGGGTACTTTGGCCTCGGGCTTGGGTGGGACCTCGTATACCCTCTAATACCCATGCCCGCCAACTAAACCCCAGCAGGTCGGGCGTGCATTACCTAGCATAGTAGCATCGGGTTTAGATATCGACGGACCTTGACACCTTGTCGATCTCTAGTAAATATGTCAGATACAGGGCTTTCAGGCTTTTTTCCCGCTGGTAAGTTGAGCACATACCAAGCCTATTTGAGTATAAGGAGTTGGGAGCTACTAAGGCACCTCCTGAGTTACAAACCCCAACCTTTGCTAGTGCCTTGCTTAATCAAATCTTTAATAAGCCTATAGTGAGTTCAGCTTGCTAATTCTAGTAGTGCCCTTAACTTTACAAAGGCTACTCCTAAAGACGATCGTCGTTCAACACATTGCAGGTTGATCTCACAGGCGGATATTACGATGCAGGCGACAACATTAAGTTTAACTTACCAATGGCATTTACTACAGTAATGCTGTCATGGAACACAATCGAGTTTGGTGGTCGAATGGGCTCTGAATTACCAAATATACGGGCCGCTATCAAATGGGCCACGGATTATCTTCTAAAATGTGCAAATAAGACCCCAGGTAAACTCTATGTAGGTGTAGGCGATCCAAATGCAGATCACAAGTGCTGGGAACGTCCTGAAGACATGGATACCGTTCGAACTGTTTATTCAGTTTCGGCTAGTAACCCTGGATCCGATGTCGCTGCCGAAACTGCTGCTGCACTTGCCTCTGCTTCCATAGTTTTCCGGGTTGTGGATCCTAAATACTCGAAATTGTTATTGGAAACTGCTAAGAAGGTCATGAAGTTTGCTATTACATATAAGGGTGCCTATAGTGATTCCCTCGGATCCGCTGTTTGCCCGTTTTATTGCTCTTACTCAGGATACAATGTAAGTGCACTATGCAACCATCTTCTCCCAAAGTCCCACTCGTTATCGTTATAACAGAAATAACAGTTGTATAACAGTATCTTAATCGAATCACCTATTTTTTCTAATAACAGTCAAAACGGGTCATTTATTTAACGAAAACCGTAGAAATAATAATACTTATTATCAGGATGAATTGCTATGGGGAGCTACATGGATGTATAGAGCAACCAATGATGTCTATTACTCAAATATGTTGAAATCAATGGGGACAGATGATGGAGTTGACATTTTCAGTTGGGATAACAAATATGCTGGGGCATACGTTCTTTTATCGAGGGTAAAAATTAAATAATCAAATAGTTATTTTGTTCTCAATTAATCTACTTAATTTTTTCCGTTTGTCATTAAACATTTCTTTTTCCTTTTTTTTTCAGCGAGCATTTGTCGACAAAGACAAATCATTTGATTCATTCAAACAGAAAGCTGAAAACTTCATATGTCGTGTTATTCCTAATTCCCCATATTCCAACATGCATTATACGCCTGGTGAGAATTAAATGAATAAATTTAGTCGCAAACAATGAGCACATAACACTGAGATCATACACCGCAATATTCATTTGAAGTCAACATATTCTTGATCGAGAAAATATAATTTTCCTAATTATATAACTTATAGAATACGCATTCATTGTGGTTTAAAATATAATATGCAGGTGGATTGATGTACAAATTACCTCAAAGTAATCTACAATATGTTACCTCTATTTCTTCTTTGCTCTCTATGTACGCTAAGTATATGGCAGGCTCCAAATACACTTTTACTTGTGGAAACACTTTGGTCACATCAAGCGCATTAAGGGCATTAGCGAAGAAACAGGCAAGTTTTATAGGTTTTTTCTTTGATTCGTGTATTTTCATCTGGTACAATCTGCAATTCGTGAAGATATTTGAAGATACATGTATTATCAACAACTATATATTTATAACACTTATTTTCTTTTTGGTGTTTCAGGTCGATTATATTCTAGGGGTCAACCCTAAAAAAATGTCCTACATGGTGGGTTATGGGCCGTCCTACCCTAAGAGAATTCATCATAGAGGATCATCGATGTCATCAATTAGAAGTTACCCGCAAAAAATAACTTGTGACAATGGATTTCAACAATTTTACTACTCTTCAAACCCTAACCCTAATATATTAGTTGGAGCGGTCGTAGGTGGCCCTGATCAAAATGATGGTTTTCCAGATGACCGTACAGATTATAGTCATTCCGAACCAGCCACATATATCAATGCTGCCCTAGTTGGCCCATTGGCTTACTTGGCTGGAAGTTATAGTAAATGATGAAATGTTAGTATTAGTAATTAGGGTTCATAATCTTAAATGAACCAAAATGACTTTGTTTATGTTTTTAGTGAAGAAGTATAAGCCACCCTAAGCACAGAGGTGGACATGATCAATTTCTTTCCAAAAGAAAAGAATGTTTGACAAGTTAGGGCGTAATAAATATTAGATAATCCGTGTATTTAATGTGGTTTTAATTAAGAAAATAAATAAATTGATGGGGACGTCTCAAAAAGGAAGAGACGAGCCCATCTACTTTGTTAGTATCTGATAATGATTTTCTGTCAGTACATGTTGATCCATATTGTTTTGTTTTCTTGTATCATCCTCAAAATAGTCACTCATAGGCAGAAGAAATTCAATCATCTCTCCCCTAGTTCTTTTTTTTTTTTGTTGAAGATCTCCCCTAGTTCTTTTAGTTATTAAATCTTTTGAATGGTAAACATCGCAAACTTAATTATTTTTGGAGTTTAAATGGGAACTCAAATAATCACAATAACTTTCTAATGTTGATGTCACTAAAAATTCTAAGAGGTTGACATCGAGTTCTCGAGGTAACTCTTCATTCATATGTTGAGAAAAGGGGTAGGCGGGCTTTCAACAAAAAAACTCTTCGTTGCTCTATCATGGAGGAAAAACAACAAAAAAGAAGGGGAGTAGGAAGATTTTAGGTTGGGATAAAGGCATAAAGCTGTCATCTTTTGGAGGGTAAAATTGTCATTTTGAACACATTCAACCACCAAAATATGTCAAATAGATGAAATAAGTCCAATTACTACAAATTTTTTTTTTCTATCTTACGATGAGTCTGTGGTCTCTCTCCCTTACTGAAGAAAGTTCTATCACTTTTCTTTAGGACCGTCATTAGTGGTGGCCAACGGGCCGTGTCGTGCCGGCACGGCCCGTTTGGCAGCCGTGGCGTGTCAGACACGCCACGGCCACGCCAGGCACGGCTTGAGCCGTGTCGTTCCGTGCCGTGCCCAGACCACAAAGGTCTGGGCACAGAAACGGCCCATGGGAACGGCCCACCCGTTCCCCGTGGCGTTTCCGTTGCGTTTCTGGCCGTTTTCGTGGCCGTTCCGTGGCGTTTTCGTAGTCGTTCCCGTGGCCGTTCCGTGGCGTTCCCGTAGTCGCTTCCGTGGCTCCGACCCATTCATAAATATTTTTTTACTTGTCAAAAAAAAGTAATAAAAGAAATATACATTTTTTTCAAGTAAAAAATTGTGATGTACAAAAACTTTAGAGTCTATGTCATATCTTTGCTTATTTTATTGGAGAAGAGTTGTATAAAGACTCTCCACATTTACTTTATATTTTGTGGTTTAGGTGTGGGACTATCTTTACCACTTTATTTGTTTATTTTTTTGAAAAAAAGTTTTAGTTTGTTTCAACAAAAAAAAATCTAAGTAAAAAAAATAAAGTAAAACCTCTTTTGTTAAATTCAAATAACTAAATTGGGCCGTTGCTAGCGTGTCGTTGTTGCCGTTTCCGTTCCGTGTCGTTCCGTGCCCATGGGTCGTGCCGTGTACGATCCGTTCCGTGTCGTTCCTGCGTGTCAAATGGGCCGTGTTTAACGGGTCTGGGGCTCTAAAATCCCAGCCCCGACACGGCACGCCAGACCCGTGACGGGTCGGCACGGCACGGAACGGACCGTTCCGTGCCGTTCCGTGTCCTCAAATAAACGGGCCGTGCCGGTCCGTTTCCGTGTCGGCACGGCCCGTTGGCCACCACTAACCGTCATCATGTTTTAAGTTTTATCCCATTACTGTTTTAGAAAGTTCACTAAATGGATTTCCCTTGTGAGACAAATTTTATAGTTTTTTTTTTTTTTTTGAAGTTATGATTCTATAAATCATAAAAAACGTCAATTACATAAAGTAAAGACATTACAATTAACCCCAAAAATCTAACTAGATGGATCCGAGGACCAATTCTTGATGCGCCAAGTCATGATGGGCTTTATTGGCATCACGAGCACAATAGCTGGTTGAAATGCTTCTTTTCCTCATTTTGACACGGAGGAGCTCCACCTCATGTTTTAATCTCCACGGGATGGACGGGGAGCCGTTAGATAAGAGGGTAACCATCACCCTCGAATCCCCCTCAATTTCCACTTCATATAAGTTCAGCTCGTCGACCAATTCCAACCCTAATTTGAAGGCCTTCATCTCACTATGTATTGCCGAGACTGGTAAGAACGAGATTGCTCTCGATTTAATAACTTCTCCATTCGAATCGTGTACAACTGCAGCTGCTGCCGCTCCTTCCGATTTATAAGCTCCATCAACATTTACCTTTAAGCATCCAGGAGGAGGTGATTTCCAAAGGTGAACCTGCGAATCTGCATTTACATTAACTGATAAGAGTAAATTAGGGTTTTGGTTGAATTCCAGCTTCGCAAGCATCCAAACTCTCTCCAACTCGATGTCTTGTTGTCGAAAATGGAATTCATTTCGAGCTTTCCACCATGTCCATAACAGATAAGTAAATTTATACCATACTCCTGTCGCCTCTTCCCCTTTGTTTAAAATCATCTGCATGTTTGCGATGGGATCTAACCCTAACTGTAGTAATTCACAATCATTAGTAATACCTATAAGGTTAATAAATTTAGGGCACGATCCAAACAAATGATAAATGCTTTCGATCTCCTGATTATTACATAATTTGCAACAGGGATCTATATGTTGTAAACGTTTATTGATATTTTCCATGGTTGCCACTCCATTATGTAACAGTTTCCAAATGAAAATTTGGATTTTTGGATTCATATTTGATTTTTTCCAGAAAGATTTCCAAGGAAAAAGATGAAGATTATCATTAAGTTGTGGAGGTTGTTTGATAATTGAATAGTAAGATTTAGGAGAGAACGTACCTTTTTCTGTTGGACACCAAATTAGGTTATCACATGAACCAGTATGAGGTATATAGATATTGTTTATAGCTCTTACACTGTCTAGATCAAAATAATCTCTAAGTAATGTTTGATTCCATTGATTTGTATCCTGAACAAGTAAGTCTGCAACCCATTTCACATTAGTTGGTAAAGGTGTGATTAAGTTTGGTCTTTTGTTTGTCATCTCAGGTATCCATAAGTCCCTCTCAATCTGTATATTGATTCCATTACCCACTTGCCAAATACTATTCTCTTTTAGTACATCTCTAATATGGAGTATTGATTTCCAGAAGTGGGAATTTGACTGTTTGCTTCTTACATCCCAAAAGTTATCATTGGTAAGATACTTAGCCTCCAACACTTTAACCCAAATTTGATCATTATTAGTGATAAGCCTCCAAGCCATCTTGGCTAACAATGACTCATTAACTTCCTCTAGAGATCTAATACCTAATCCTCCATATTTTTTGGAGGAAGTAAGTATACCCCATTTGATGAAGTGTAACTTATGATCTTCCATCTCATGTCCCCACCAGAAGCTTCTTTCTTCTCTTTCAAGTTTGTTAATGATAGCTTTTGGTACTTTTTGAAAACTAAAAGCATATGTACAGTAAGGGCCTAGTACTGATTTGATGAGGACTGTCCTCCCTGCTTGAGAGATTGAACCTTGTTTCCAACCATATAGAGATTTTTTGAATTTTTCAGTTAACCATGAGAAGCTTTCAATTCTATTACCAGGTTTCATTATGAGAGAACCCAAGTACTTAGCTTGGTCAGACATTTTAGGTGCATGTAATCTTGACATATATTCTTGTTGTATTTCAGATGGAATGCCTGCACCAAAGAAAATCGAGGACTTCTCAAAGTTCACTGCTTGTCCCGAGAAGTCAGCATAAGTTTTCATAAATTGGGCGGTAATTTAGAAATTGTTTCATAGAAATAAAAAGATTTCAATTGGAAGTCTTCCATGAAACATGTTTCTTAGGAATAAGAGTTTCTTCATTTAGTTATCATTTGTTATTTCGTAGATTTATATAATGTTGTTATTTGGTGACAACTAACTTCCATGAAAATGATAATCATATGTTAATACAAAAAGATAAAATTTAGTTTGCCATTATACAAAGGTACGTGATTTTGACATCCCAAGGATAAAAATGATATTTCACTAACCTACAATGGTCTAAATGTCATTTTAATATAAAGGGGGTGAAATAAGTGTTTTGACAAAGTAACGGGTAAAAGTGTCATTTGGACCACATAAAGGTAAAATGTCATTTTAGTATATTTTTTTTCTTTGAGATTGGACTCCAAAAGTCATTACATTTGAATAACATTAAAAATCATGATTATAGTAACCAATAGATGCAAGGCTGGACGCTTTTATAACTCCTCCATATCTTTAACCCAACATCGGTTACTCCTCTGAACTTGAAATTAGGGTTCTTGAAGGAACCAATCAACTTGAAATTACCAATTGAGTTACCTTCTCTCTCTAGATTTTAGATCTGTACACTTTTATGTTTCCTTTTGCCTTTCTTAACAAGTATTTAATGGAGATGTACAATTCTATGAGTTATCTTCTTGTTCCCTTATCTATGAGTTGATTTGGCTTTGTTTGTCTAATCTTCTTTAATCCTTCATAGTTTTACAAGATAAAAGGTTTAGACATGAAAGAAAGAGACTGGCGACAGTTAGGAGATGAAGGGATATGGAAGTTTCGAGAGAGAGTCAATACGTATACATGAGGGATCTTCGTCGTGAGAATGATCTTTGTAAATATGTGATTTGAGGCAGTCGATTTGGTTGATTCTTGATGAGAGAGAGTTATAGATTTTGAGATTCTGGTGAGAGATTTTGAGATTGAGATTTTTGAGATTGAGAAAGAGAGGAGTAAGGGACTCAAGGATTGCAAGGGAGAGATGGAGAGTCGTGCTGGAGGAGAGAGAGTGCGTTTTGAGAAGGTGGTAAAACGACTTTCCCACTTTTTTTGTAGTAAAATATTTCATTCAATTTTTTAACCTTTTTTCCAACAGAAATCGATTTTCTCACCTTTCTAGTCCTATCAAACAGTGAAAGTCGATTGTCGTAAAAAAATCGATTTTCCTAATCTATTTTCATACGTATCAAACATACCCTGAATCTAATTCTCAGACGAGTAGAGAATTAAAAGTAAAATTCTTTATGGAAATATATTCTCTAGAAAATTAAAGTGTATATGGAGTTTACCTCCTCAAAACTAATTAGTAATTGAGTTTACCCCCTTCAGTAACTAGTAGTTGAGCTTCCCCCTTGAATTTAGAATTTTTGGCAAAACTATTAAGGACATGTTTGGCATGGGATAATAACATCATAAATTACAACCAAAATCAATCTTTGCTAATCATATTACCGACCAAACCAAATAATAAAGTAAGGTGGGATAACTACGAGGAATCATATTGCAGGATAATTGCTCTTGGTAGTCACATTCATTTCACGTACGTCGAAAACAACTTTCTTGTCTTTGTCAAAAATAAAAATCTTAAGGGGGTAAACTCAATTACTCATTATTGACGAAGATAAACTCAATTACCAATTAGTAATAAGGGGGTAAGCTCAAAAAATCCAAAATTAAAATCATTGAAACGTATCCAATGATGAAATATCTATTTCTATGGAAGTTGAGTAGAAATAGGTGGTACAAACATTACTTTAAGGCAGCCAATACATGGACAAATAAACTTCTTATATGGACAACAATATTGAGTGTAAAAATAATCAAACTTTTACTGAGGGGACAAAAATATTTCTTGCTTCCTTCACATCATCTGGATCACCTCTCAAAATCATGGCGACAAGAGAAGAAGTAAAAATGGACGAAGAAGAATAAAAGAAATGTGTTGAAAAAGAAATCTCAGTTTAGATTTTGAAAGACATTGATTTTTGGTTAAATATCAACTTGGGGTTTGTTTAAGAAATTAAGGATAGGATTTTCTGAGAGAAAATAGTTAGGGTTTGTTTAGGGAGAGAAAGTTATGGTTTGAGATTTGAGAAATAGTGGAGTGTGAGGAAAGAAAGGGGTAGGGTTTAGCTTGAATTACAGAGAATTAACCCATAAGATCTATGTTTATACCACAACAACCCATCTAATCGGCCATTTATGTCTCACCTTAACTAAAGATGAATTAATTTCATTAGACCTACTGAAATCCACCCGACATCTCTCATTCAAACCACATATCAATTGAAATCCCTTCAAATTGATACCAAAATAAAAAATCCTTTGATTTCTTATCATTTGAACAAGAGAGAAAGACGAGTCAGGCGTTGAAGAGAGATATCAACGTGAGTGAGATATAGAGAGAGAGTTTTTTTTTTTGCTGAAAAGTTAGAGAGAGAGAGTTGTGGTAAGAAGAATTTGTCAAATTTCTTTCATTTTGTGTGTCCCCAGGTAAAAGCAATATATGTTATAGGATGGTGCGGACCAGCCTTCCGAGCTGCTAGTGATACTGTCCGCTTTGGCACACCTTGGCCTCACGGTTTTAAAAGGCTCACTAGGGAAGGGTGCTTAACCTCTTAAGAGGAGCACCACACTCCTGTCTCCCACCAATGTGGGATTGCTTTACAACACACCCTCCCAAAACCACATCATAGTAGAGCGAATCGTGCTGATAACGTGTTATAGGATGGTCCGGACCAGCCTTCCGGGCTGCTAGTGATACTGTCCGCTTTGGCACACTTGGGCCTCACGGTTTTAAAAGGCCTCACTAGGGAAAGGTGCTTAACCTCTTAAGAGGAACACCACACTCCATCTCACCACCAATGTGGGATTGCTTTACAACACACCCTCCCACGACCACATCACAGTATAGCGAATCGTGCTGATAACGTGTTATAGGATGGTGCATACCAGCCTTCTGGGACGCTAGTGATACTGTCCGCTTTGGCACACTTGGGGCTGGTCCGCTAGTGATACTGTCCGCTTTGGCACACTTGGGTCTCACGGTTTTAAAAGGCCTCACTAGGGAAGGGTGCTTAACCTCTTAAGAGGAGTACCACACCCATCTCACCACCAATGTGGGATTGCTTTACAATAATATAATATTTTTACCCGCAATAGTTGTTTGTCCACATAAGATGTTTGTCCATATAAGAGATGCGTTTGTCCACATATAATGGCCACCAACTGAGAATCATTTCCTCTTGCCCTTTTTCTTTTCCCGCTCGATTTGTGGCTTGCCTCCAAAAATAACACTGGAAGATAGAAGAGAAAACAGAAGAACGTCTTTTCCTTTCTCACCGCCAATCGCTCAATCTGAGTTGGGTAACTCTCTCCCTCTCTCTCTTTCTCTCTTACAGTTTCCGTGGTTCTGTTAGCCCTTTTGGTCTACCAATTTCAAATTATAATACTGTAGAAGAAATTTCTGAAAGTTTTTCTCTGATTTTTAATCTGATTGTCGTTAACTACGTGATTTTAATGTTTTATATCCTGATTGAAGTTTCTACATCAAAAAGATCTTCAAGTCCTGACACAAAACCATTACTTTTGAATTTCTCTATTGTTGTCGTTGTTACTGATAATATTGATTGAGATATTTGCACCTAAGAAACAAAATGTTCAAAAATAGGGTTTTGTTTGCTCAATTTTGGTCTTCTTTATTTGATAAGAACTTAAAACAAGAGATTTCCCTTTATATGTTATGTGTGACTATTCTTACACTCCCTCTCACTTGGGATCTACTTCGAGCCCTTCATGTGAATTTTTGTTGGGTATGGTGGAGCCGATGTGACCATTTGGCCTATCACGTGTAGACCCGACTCTGAAGGCCATTTTAAGTTTGTACACATTCTTCTCCAAACTAATTGGCCATGAGTAGAAGGTCCAAGTTATTATATTCTTTGCCACTAGAGTTCCCTTTCTAAATGTGAAAGACTACTCTCACAAATGTGCATACCAGTTACATGTTCTATTAGGTTAATGGTCGGCAGACTGGTCTACTTACAACTATATTTCATTTGAACTACTAGACTTCGTTTCTCCTTCCCTGAATTATGCCAAGACAAATAAGACTGCTCTATAATATACTCCAAACATTAAAAATTTGAGCAGATCCTCGGAGGGTTCTAGTCAGAAAACTGCGCAAACTAAACAAGCTTTTGCATAGATTCTTAAGATCCTTCGTTCCATGCAATGTTTTGGTAATTA
This sequence comes from Eschscholzia californica, assembly GCF_041429995.1. Classification (NCBI taxonomy): domain Eukaryota; kingdom Viridiplantae; phylum Streptophyta; class Magnoliopsida; order Ranunculales; family Papaveraceae; genus Eschscholzia; species Eschscholzia californica. The sequence goes on from NW_028238198.1 coordinate 45,742,064, forward strand.
TTTCTGTTTCTTGTCACATGATTCATTTCATTCAGTCCTTTTTGTAGTTTATGTATAATATACTTGTGTTTTCTTTTTTTAAGAGTGAATGATCGTGAGTACGAGATTGCCATTTTTTGAACTTTTTCTCGTTACCAGTAGGGCAATTTGGTATCGACCTGTATTAGCAGCTCGACATCACGTTCATAAGAGCAGCTTGCTTGGAGTGGGTTTCAAGTCACCATCTTTACAACAGTTTGGAGCTTTAGACACAAGTGAGAAGGTCAAGTCTCTTCTTAGATTTTCAGTCATGACTGAGGACAATGGCATGCACCCTTCAAGTGGTGATAGACATCTTAATCTCTTGAGAACCTACCAAGTTGTGGTGGCAGCAACTAGAGATATGGGTATAGGGAAGGATGGAAAATTGCCATGGAGACTACCATCAGACTTAAAGTTTTTCAAGGAGGTTACTGCGTCCAAATCAGATCCTTCAAAAAAGAATGCAGTGATCATGGGTAGAAAGACATGGGAAAGTATCCCTTCTGAGTATCAGCCTCTACCTGGTCGACTTAATGTCATACTGACACGCTCTGGAAGTTTTGATATTAAAACTGGAGACAATGTTATAACATGTGAAAGCATGATTTCAGCTTTGGAATTGTTAGCATCACCTCCTTATTCTATATCAATTGACAAAGTGTTTGTTATAGGAGGCGGACAGGTATTGAGGTAAGCATTTGGTTTCTAGTGGTTAAATTTGTGTAGTAGTTCTTTGCATTAAGTCTTGAAAGAGAAATTAATGATTTAATGCTCGTTATTGTAGGGAAGCTCTCAATGGGCCTAGATGTGATGCCATCCATATGACAGAAATTGAGTCAAAAATTGAATGCGACACTTTCATCCCTCCAATCAATACGTCACTATACAAGCCATGGTATTCATCTTTCCCGCGTTTGGAGAACAATATTCGACATTCATTTGTAACATATGTAAGGGTTGGAAGTTCTGTGGAGGAGAGGGTTGTTACAAATGGTGCAACGTTTGATAATGCTTCCGAGTCTAGTAAACCTGAGATTGAAAAATTCTCTTTTCTGCCCAAGATGATTTTTGAGAGACATGAAGAATATATTTATCTGAGATTGGTGGAGGACATCATTTCGAATGGTATGACGAAGGATGATAGAACAGGAACTGGAACCCTATCAAAATTTGGTTGTCAGGTACTAACAGACTTAGAATTAGTAGTTCTGCTCTTGTTTGCTTTGGTCAATTTCCTCCCTATTTATGATTTCATGGATAACTATTTGAAGGTACTTTGTTTGGTTTAGTTATACCAACTGTAAATGCTAATTTACCTTATTTTGCTTTTTTGTCACTTGCCACCAAAGATGCGGTTTAATCTGCGCAAATCATTTCCACTTCTTACAACTAAGGTATTGTCTCTAATCTAATTCTTTACATTCATCGGCTTATGGATACATCTTCCCACAATAGACAGTACATGTGTTCTATGTGAGTTTATTTTCACATACTGAACTTCATTTTATTTTCATAAACGGAATAGTAATCCATTTTTTTTGCTATTTCACCGACCAGTAGATTTGTTTGAGGAGAATATCTGAAAGAGTTGTATATGTCTAAGTTTTCTTGGCTTTATGTTCATACTTGAGTTGTCATTTGGTTGGACAGAAAGTATTTTGGCGAGCTGTTGTTGAAGAACTTTTGTGGTTCATCAGTGGCTCAACAAATGCAAAGGTAAACCTATCTTAAATTTTGTAGAAGATTATTCAACTTCTGAATAACATATATGCTTGAGATTTTCTTTATCTGGAACTTGTTCCCGAGGCAGGTGTATTTTGTCCACTAGTTTTGTGCTGTCAGTTTGGATTGCTCACCATTTGGTTCCAATAGTTATCATGGGAACAAATCAGACGACTGAAGATGCTTATTTTGACAGGTTCTACAGGACAAAGGGATTCACATATGGGATGGAAATGCATCTAGAGACTACCTTGACAGGCAATTACTTGAGTTATGCCATATTCTATTTTTAGGGTTAATTCCAATTCGGCCTTTAATTTGTGACTAACTGGAAGATGGCCGGCTGGCGGTCGGTTTCATACATAAAAAAGAGAAAAAGTAGGGAGTAAATAGCTTAAAATGGAGAGAAAAAAAGGGAAGGTTAAATGAGGTTTTATAGATATCTGACGGATAATAGGTCTTGGGGGCCATTTTGGATCTCTGGACAAGTATGTGAGCCAAAATTTCTAGTTGGTCACAAATTGGGGGCCAAATTCCAATTAACCATTATTTTTATCAAATGAAGCTCTTTCTCTGCAAAGTTAATACTTTTCTGTGATCCCATTTCAGCATTGGTTTGAAAGACAGGGAAGAGGGTGATTTAGGACCTGTATATGGTTTCCAGTGGAGACACTTTGGTGCCAAGTAAGTAGAAGTTTCATATTTCAGTTTTTGCTCTTTGTCTGAACGCATTCTGAGAACAGACTGTTTCTTGCAGGTACACTGATATGCATGCTAACTACAGTGGGCAAGGATTTGATCAGTTGTTAGATGTGATCGACAAGATAAAGAATAAACCAGATGACAGGCGGATTGTTATCTCGGCTTGGAATCCATCGGATCTTAATTTGATGGCTCTTCCGCCGTGCCACATGTTTGCACAGGTTAGCAATATTTCGAATGTAACAGGTACCCGCCTTCAGCACTGGTATGAGGTGTTAGATACAGTGAGTGAGAAAGGCCAAAACAATAAACACTTTCTTGTCTTAGTTATTAGATCATTTATATCTACTTGCAGTTTTAACTTCCGATCAACCACTGTTAGGTAACACATAAAAGACATTAATTTGGAGTCATATTTTATGATCCCGACATGTTTTGTGCATTTATGATATACATACAAAATCACACATTATACCCAGTGGAGTGACAACAAGTAACCGAGTATCTGATAGTGACATGACAAAAAAAACCTGCGTATGATATACTTGTCGTTTTATTTTATTGTTATCATTTCTCAATTCTCATCACTTGAATAACAATCATTTTATGCAGTTTTATGTAGTCAATGGGGAGCTATCGTGCCAAATGTATCAACGATCTGCTGACATGGGTCTTGGCGTGCCTTTCAACATTGCATCTTATTCTCTCTTGACATGCATGATTGCTCATGTTTGCGGTACGATAATGGGAGAACATAACAACCATTTTATTGTCACCGACTATTCCCAATATTTGCAACTTAGCTCTTTCGTTAATCAGTAGTGCTGAATTAACCCTATATTTGACTTTCTATTTCCCCTTTTGGATATCTCGCTCGTTACCAACATTTCACAAAGATGCACGTCTTAAAAATCTCGATTACCTTAAGGATCAAATAGAACGATGACCTAAAGGATCAAATAGAACAATGACCTAAAGGATCAAATAGAACAATGACCTAAAGGATCAAATAGAAGTTCAAGACGTAAAATAGAGGGATAATTTAGATTTATAGTTTGTTAGTTATTTTTCTCATTTTTTGGATAATCTGTCTCTCCTTTTTTTCCTTCTTCATCCACAGATCTTGTACCCGGTGATTTCATCCATGTTATAGGTGATGCTCACGTTTACAGAAACCATGTGAAGCCTCTGCAAGAACAAATTCAGAAACTCCCTCGACCTTTTCCTGTAAGTAAACAAACTTATTAGGTTGGAGCTAAAATCGAACAAGCTTATCTGTCCAGTTTAATCTTCCCCATCTCTGAATTTTTACTGTGTTTTTCTTTGTGATTGAAATGTAGACTTTGAAGATCAACACAGATAAGAAGGATATAGATTCGTTTGCAGCGAGTGATTTCAAATTAATGGATTACGATCCTCACCAGAAGATACAAATGAAAATGGCAGTCTAGATCGAAAAGCTCTCTTCATTTTCTACACGATTTAGTAATAAAAGATGTTCATGTTACATTCTCGTTTTATCATGACGGAAATTCGTAGCTTTTGTGGTTAAATATACGTGTTATTCATCATTGTCTTTTCATTTGCTTTTTATACCTACTTGAAATTGGATTCAAAATGATTATACCATTAGGATTTTGGTTCTGGTTCCAACAGAATATACAGCTATATGGGGCGTATAGTGTTGGATTTAAAAGTTTCGAGCGATAGCAACATAGACTGATTGCTGAACTCGCCTCTTACTTTTGCTATCCACCAGATGCTCGAAGACTACACTTGAACTTTCAAGATCTACTTCTTCCCAGGAAACGTCTTTCTTCTCTTCGAAAGAGGGTAAATTTGGACTTTTTTTGTTGAAAGGAATATATAAGCTGATAACAAACAATACGGTTATAATACATCTCAACAATCAAACGACTTGTCAGTCCGTTAACTAGTCATCATCTCTCTCTCTCCATCTCATCACCTCTCTCTGCCACCTCATCATCTTCACCGGCGAAGGTCGCCGGCCGGGCAATTTTCCGACCGACGACCTTCAAACATAAAAATAAATAAATCATTTTTTTCCTCTCCCCTCTCTCTAAACACTCCGATGAAGGGGTTTCTCTTCGCCGGAAGTCTGGTTCGAACAGACCTTTGAAGGTGACCTTGGTCTGTCGAACATACCATTGAAGGTCTGTCGAACAGACCATTGAGGTCTGGTTCGAACAGACAAAGGCCATTCGAACCAGACCTCCGGCGAAGGGAAATCCCTTCTCCAGAGTGTTTAGAGAGAGAGGAGAGAGGATTTTTTTTTCTTTTTATGGTTCAAGCTCGCCAGTTGAAAAATCAATCCCGACGACCTTCGCCGGTGAAGACGATGAGGTGGCGAGAAGATGAAGTGGCAGAGAGAGGTGATGAGATGTAAGAACAAGAGAGGTATTGACTAGTTAAAGAACTTATAACGGTTACTGAAAAAGGAGGTCATCTATATATTTTTGATGAAGTAGGAGGCTAGGAAGGAAGCTGGTCATAAAGTTGGAGGCTATTTGAGAAATAACCCTCGCAAAAAATATGGATAAAAGAGAGGAAAAGATGAGATGGAAATAGAAAGTTTTTCTATATTGAAATGGGGAGAGAGGTATTAATGATACATGTAAAGAAAGACATTTATATGGGATGAGAGGGAGGGATAATTAATGTGGCCTTAACGTGGAGCCCATTTGTTTAGATTGTGGAATCAGCGTTTTGAGTCCGCTGTTGCAAGAATTGATGTGGGGGCTTGACGTTGTACGCTTATAGCCTAGAGATGTGTTGTTTCTTTGTGGCTGGGCTTATTCACTTAGGGAATTCCTATACAACTTTTTCTAACGGTGACCCCTTATTGGTCGTGGCCCAAACGGAAGCTTTGCTTGCTTTGGGCCAGGACCGGCCCTGCGGGATTATTTGGCATGGATTACAATGTAGGCCCCAATTTGCCAAATGAGTTTGATTAAGTCTAGGAAAGTAACCCGCGGTCTCGAAATCCGGAGCGGGTACCCACAACCCAAAGGGGTAATTGGCGGCCGTTGCCCATTTCAGGCATAGCCCACCTGTACCGCCTGGAGAAAATGAACATGCTCGGGTTGCAATCTCAATCCGCCTGACCGGCAGAGCCCGAACGTTTTGCAGTCTGATTGCAACCCGCAAGCAGAATCTACTTCGACCCACACACACAATTTCAGGTGGGGACGGTTATAATACTCCAAGACTTTCCAATTTTTGTGATCTTTCCATGTAGGACTAATTATAATGACTTGAAATCTAGCCCTTTCACATGGGTATATGATAATTCTCAAAACTCTTCTAGTTTTTATGATCTTTCCATGTATCATGTGGGACTAAGTTTATTGACTTGAAAATATATATGCAAAACAAGTAAAGTAGTTCGTGCCGTCCCGCACAACGCTTCCTTGAGTCCTAGACTCTCGCCTATTATAAAGGATACCACCAATAATGCGGAGCAAGCCAAGCCACATATGCGGCAGATCTTGCCAAATAGACTTGTTAATGAAGAAAATAAGCATGAGCTTATGTATAACTTTCCTCGTACGTTCCACCTCAAGCACTCCTCAGTCCTCACATGTTTAAGAGTTGGCTCTGGAGCTAGTAGTTGGGAAATGGGCTTCTCATGTGAAGGATGAGTTGAGTAACAGATAACGCCATTGTCTATTCTTTTAGGGCGCACCGTCAAGCTACCCGATGTATACCTGCCCGGTCAAAGTTTTGCCTGTTATATCAAGCGGGCTCGGGCTGGCAGTGGCGTACCTGGAGGAGTATTTTTCCCGCCTGACCCATCCGAATATGTATGTGAACATCATGTTACTGTGCCCGTACCCGCCTGACATGATTCTTTAGTTGTCCGCGGGCGGCCCGACCGTCCCTTTTCCCAGCTCTAGGCTTGATGCCCTGTGCGTGGTGTAGCTTCCTTCTTATTTGGTTCGATAAAAACTCCTTAATTGTACTTGTCATTTTCAGGATGCCTAAAATGTACTTGATTTTCTAGAGAAAAATCTAACAACAAACTTCTTAAGCGAGTGATTGCATCCGGTGGAATTGTTATTCGCACCGGGTGTCTGTTAACACCCATTACCGACTGGGTTCCTACTTGGGAGATACCCAGTCCACACAATGAATAAAGGTACCAAATGGAGTTGTTATTCGCACCGGGTGTCTGTTAGCACCCATTAGGGACATGGTACGTGCCTATTGAGAGGCACCCAGTCCGCACCTATACTGTTCTTCCCATTACGGACTAGGTGCCTACTACGGAGGTACCCCGTTTGCACCCAGACCCTTATTCTTTTTATCCTCCTCTTCCTCCTCCTCTTCTTAATTCTCCTCCTCCTCCCCCTCCCCGCTCATCTTCTTCCTCCTCCTCCTCCCCCTCCTCTTCCTCCTCCTCCTCCCCTCCCCTTCTTCCTCCTCTTCTTGCTCCTCTACTTTCTTCTGCTTCCTCCTCCTCCTCCTCCTTTTTCTCCATCTTCTTAATATATTCTCCTTCATATTATTATCATCATCACGTTGTCATGGAAATAACTTTATTTCCGAACCCATCATCATCAATCTATAATGATGAATTAGAGAGAGAAAAAACCTTGTTTCAGAGAGAACGAGAGTAAAATCATCATGGGAAGAACCTTGGTTCCATACTAACCTTGATTTATGATGAGGAGTTAAAGAGAGAAAGAACCTTGGTTCCGAACCATTGATCTAAAATCACCATTAAAAATCATCTCGAACTGGTCAGTTCGCGATCTGGCTTAAGCTTTCGGACTGGTCAGGCTGAGACCTGGCCTAAGTTTTCGGACTGGTCTGAGTCCGAAAGTTTGGGTTTCAGACCGGTCGATCTGAGACCTTTATACTCGGGTGTCAATAGATGTTTGGGGTCAGCGGAGGTAGACCTTAGTCAATCTCCTCCCCTGGGTACAAACGACAATTTTTTCAGGTGCTCTTAGCCACTTCCTACTTCTTTAAGTAAAACTCCAAAGGACAGCCCATTCTGGGATTATTTTGGATTCTAGGTATAGCTCTTAGGGGATTTTTAGGATTCTAGGTATAGCTCTTAGGACATAATTTATTACACAACCAGATTAGGAGTTTTAAGTGTTTGAGTCCAAAATAGACTCTGTAAAGCAACCAAAAAATCCAGATAATTCAAGACCCAAAAACCTAAGAAAGTAAGAAATTAGTGGGTTGATAGCTATTTTTGTCTGAATTTAGAAGCCCATTCTAGTGTGTCTAGAATACGGGAAGAAATAATAGTGTCTATTGTTATTCAAGAGCATACTAGTTATCACTTATTCCACATGAGCTTGTATCAGTTCGCATAGATAACACAAATGTAAAAGGAAATTAAACATGGCACCGAAGCCTATAAAGAAATGAATCGTCTAGCCTTTGAAATGAGGGGTCTTCGAAGTGAGGGGAAATATTTTCTCTAACTTTCTAATGAGTAATGACAAAAACATATATTAAATAATTGAAATTTCCCAATTCCTCGTTGGATTGCTAAATGAGAAGTGATTTTAGCTTTTTATGTCCCCCAAAATGGAAGATTTTGCAGTTGCTCTTTACATAAAAGGTGGCGCATCAAATGTTGCGAAATAGTTGGTAAGTTTACAATATCTCCAATCATTGTTCTTGGTAAATGAAAGATTCGAAAAACAAGAATCTGAACCAAAAATATATTCAAATGCATCTCAATGGTTAAGAATTTATAGATGAACGGGAAGGTAATCTAGAATACTCGATTAAATATCACACAAAAATAAAATTCTCTAAGGTTTACGATTTTGCAACTACTATCTTGACACCCGAGATAGCATAAGAGTTGATTTTTGTCGTTCCCACTTATTGAAAATCTCTAGTCGTTAATTTTTCTGTACATGTATATTCAACAAAATAATAAGACTATAAAAACTTCTGAAATTTTTTAACTCTGAACAAATATTAATAAAAAGACAAATTTGTATGAATTACATATATTACACATTTATTATAACAATTATAACAACTCATTAGATTATTCTGTGCGATTTGAAGTCCTATAAATGGAGACAATTCAGTATGAAACTTTGAATACCCAAGCAAAAGTTTAACTTCAAAGTGAGGGTATTCATTTTTTTTTTCTTAAAAACATTTCCTTTAGTTGTATTGTGTTGCACTTAAAGGAGTTAGAGATGGCCAAGCTCTCCTACACTAGTTATTTCCTCGCGGTTCTGATTTTTTTGTCAGGTAAGTCATATTTCACTCTTTATTAGTATTTTTTTGTTGAAAGCATTCTCTACTAGTCTCGTTCTTATATATATATATAAACTCACGTTTGAGCTGCATGTTTATTTATTTGTTTCATTTTTTCAATCTTTACTAGCAATGTGTATATATATACACATATGTTTGGGTTGTATGATATATATATATATATATATATATATATATATATATATATATGTAGTCGAGTTGTGGATTTTACTTATTTATTCTTGTTTATGGTGTAGTGTCTTTAATGGTGGTACAACAAACATATGCTCAAAAACGATGTCAAGAAAATTTGGGTCCTAAGTGCAATCTCCCAGCGTGTAGGAAGCAATGCTACCTCCAAAAAATTGGAAACGGTTTATGTTAGGAAGTGTCTCCAGGCTCGGGAAACTACCAATGTCTTTGCATCTACAACTGTTAATGAAGAGACGTTCGGTCTAAATTCAGTATAATATTATTACACGACGAGTAAAAATCAAATAATACGAGGAAAATTTGTATTTGTATTCCTTGTAGTATAGATGTACCTGCCAGTGTTGGTTTATTACATTTTTCTTACGTCAGAAGCTATTCTTATATGAATTACAATCTCTTGAAGGTTCAGTCTATATGCCCGTATATGAAATAGACATGTTTCTTTTGATCTTGCTATGTTGGTGGGCTTTTAAATTTGTTAGCATATAATTACAAGTCCCCTTGAGTGTCCATGGGTTTAAGTTCTTAAGATGCAGAGAAGGAAAAAAAAATTGACGTTCAATCTTGGAAATAAATCCAAATTATGTCCTTTTGATGGATTACCTATCTTACTCCCGAAATCTATATAACAAAACAGAAGGGAAATCGATGACTGGGATAAACATCCTTTTTAATAAAGGATATTGTCTAGAAGTCCTTCTCAAAAAAATATAGTCCTTCTTAGAAATAAAATTACCAATTTGAAGAAGAATTTTTGGGCTTATAATCCAAAAAACGGACCCTAATAGGACTTTTAGTCCTCTCTAATCCTATAAAGGGTTTCAAAACCAAAAAAATAATACAAATGGATATCTAGTCCATTTGGTGTCATCTAGAGAGAAAACACAAATCCCTAGAATACCAAATAATTTATAATACCTAAACTAACCTTCCATATATATAAGATCTAATTTAAGCTCAAATCAACCAATATTCGTTTTCCTATTTTATCTCCCTGTTTCTCTCTCCAATTACCGACTCTAAAGGAAGAAAGAAATCTTTATCTTCCTTAAATTTGTAACCGAAACCTTCTCTTCCTATCTTTCTCTCTCTCTCTCTACATCTTCATCTTCTGAAACTATCCTCCATTAAAACAAAAAACTTTGTAACCGAAACCTTCTCGTCCTATCTTTCTCTATCTCTCTACATCTTCATCTTCTGAAACTATCCTCCATTAAAACAGAAAACTGAGTTTCTAAGTTTAGGTAAAACTCAAACTAAATTTTATGTTTTCTGATTATGTTTCGATTGAAAATCTTCCATTAACTTGTTTCATTATCATTAGAGCTATTCAAAATCATTATCTTAATTGTTAATCAGGTAAACAATTTTCTTATTTGATGATTTGTTTCAGATCAAGAAAGTTATTATTGTCTTTCTCTCTCTAAAGTTTGTATTAATGATCACGATCTTCATGAGATTAATACTTCATATCTAAATCTTACAAATCGAGTTTACTTATTGTTTTCAATCAATCGTCATATCAGTTATCAATAGATTTGGAGTTTATGCAAAGTATAATATTCAAATTTTCTCCAGATCTGATTTTTTTTCCGTACAGATTGATGAAACGTGATTCTGTCACACGGTTACTCGTAACAGAATTAACATTATATATACTTTAGAATAAATTACCATAATGTAACGTAAATTATATAAACTTTTCCCTGCGATGTATATCAAATTGAGAACATGATATATGTTCTGGTTCTGCAAATTTTTCACGAATAACATTAACATTATATTATTTTGTGTAAATTATACGTAATTTATGGAACATTATGTATGATTTAATATCAAAACAATTCTCGTTTCATTATTATAACATCTTTGATTTACATATGTAAATCCTGTGTATTTTTTTGTAAAGTACATGTAATTTATTCAAATGTTCATATAATTTACTGCAAATAATATACTTGTATATATAATTTATTTGAATTAATCTATCTCACTTTGTTATCACAGATGGAGTTTCAGGCAGAATCATCAAATCAAAATAAGAAAATCAAACTGAAATCAGATGGTTGGGATAAGATATTTACAGAACTAGGACAGTTATTTCCTGGGGGTGTAAAAGCTTTTCGATATGCTCTTAGGCAATATAGCATCAACACCGGGCATGATTTCAAATTCATAAAGAATGATTCTAAGCGTGTTACTGCTGTGTGTCCTGTTGAAGATTGCAAATGGATAGTGCATGGATGGGCACCATTGAAATGCGATTCCATGTTCATATTGAAAGACATGGAAAGGAAACATGATTTCATTATTTGTGATAAATGTCTCATTATTTTTCATAAAGTTTGCATAATTTATTGTAAATTATACATAATATCGTATTTACAGTTTAGGTATATAACGTTTAAAATTATACTTTATCATTAGTATATCAGAATTTGTTGTACATCATTAAATCCCATTGTAAAACATACTTATTGTATATCAGTATACAATATAAATTCCTTCATATAAATGACCACTATCAGAAATTACAAGGTTTGATCAATTAAAAACTTTTAAATTTTTGCTGTTATCATTGGTTATTTATCAAAAATTACCAAATCCTGTGGTAAATCACGGATACTTGTGAATAAATTATACATACTTTACGGTAATTTAAGTTATACCAGACAGAAATTGACATAATTTATCAAACAGATCTCTAAAAATTGATTTATGACGAAGCTTTGAACAACTATGTCACAACAGAAAAAACCATAAAAATCAACCCAAAATCTCACCATAACATTGAAACAATATTCTTTAGGATGAAAAATAACCATGCAAAAAAAACTTGTGAAGAAATTATACATACTTTACAGTAGTTTTGGTTAGGATTTTTGTTTCTGATTGATTCGGATAATAGGAAAGAGAAAATTGATTTGGTTTCTAAATCTGTAAAGAAGAGAGAGAAAATTGATTTGGAAATATCCGTGGTGATGAAGTTTCGTTTTGGTTAGGATTTTTGTTTCTGATTGATTCGGATAATAGGAAAGAGAAAATTTGTTTTCCAAATCTGTTTAGAGGAGAGAGAAATTATGATTTGTTTCTATCCATTTTTTTTTCTAATAAATCTCCATATTTTTTGCTAATAAATCTCCACAATTTTTGCTAATAAATCTCCATGTCAAATTTGAGCGTGGGACATTGACGGTAATGTGTTTAGAAAGTGAGGGTTTTTATGTCCATAATGTAAAAGGACTAAATATCCATATTTTGAGAAGATTGGATCATAAACCTTTTTTGAACATTATTTTGGTCTATATACCCACCGACCCTTTGAAGAAAAAACTAACCGTGTCCTTAGAAAAAAATAACTAATTTAAGAAAAAAAGAAACAAAAGTTATTTCAAGGGTTAAACAAACAAATTAAAATCTCTCTCAATAAAACAACAACTAATTTAAGAAAAATAAACAAAAGAAAATAGTACCAAAAAATGAGGGTAACCAGAATATAGCAATATTAGATATGGAAAGTCCGGTGACATGTTTGGAGAGAGCACCTAAAACAATACTATGGGGCGACTCTAGAAGCACGACATTTTTTCTCTTATGTTTTTCTGCAAAAATGTGTTTGCGACAATCTGTTTTGCAAACATGTGTTTGTATAATGAAACTTGCAAAATGTGTTTTAAATCGGATGCTTCATCAACACTGAAAACTTATGAATACACAGAGCCATCGTTTTCTGCTGGTGAGAGGTTCATGGAGGTTGATCTCCAGTATTTCAAAGAGGAACAACGAAGGTGTGAGACCCTGCTGGTAGGAGTTTTTGTGGGGGATAGGGTTCCTTACTCTATAGTTCGTAATCCTTTAATTTGAATCTGGCAACCTAAAGGAGAATTGAAATTGACCATTCATGGGAAAGGGGCATATATAATTGAGTTATCTCTTGAAGAAGACAGAGCTAGGATTCTTCTGAGTCCACCAGTTTTTATCAAAAATCGATTGTTCTTAGTGCGACCTTGGAAATTATTCATTGAGCAGGAGATATCAGAATTGAAATCGATCCCAATTTGGGTCAATCTCCATGATGTGCCATTGATTCTCTGGAATAAGAAAGGAATCTCCCTCGTTGCTAGTTTCCTAGGGTAATTGTTATCAATGGACCAGTACACAGAATCACGATCACGGTTGAGCTCTGCAAGGGTGTGCATTGATATAAGTAAAGGTCAAGAATTAGTTACTTCAATCCCTATACGAATCAATGGTACAAAGGAAATTCTTATTAGAGTTGAATATCTTTGGAGACCAACCAAATATGCTGTTTGTAAAGGCTTTGAGCATAATGCTAGAAAATGCACATCAACTATTTGTGAAAAGCCCTCAGAGGCACCATGACTGCAGAATACAGGTTCTTCATATGCAACTGCTGGTGCTGGAGATCAAGAAATGGAAACAAAGATGGTTATCGACGGGGGTAACAGGTCAGTCCAAGTGGCACAAGAAGTTGCGGCCAACAGAGAGCCAAACCAAGGTCCACCCAAGTTTGGAGAGATAGAATTACTTAGGCGACAACCTACTGAACTTAACTCGATAGCGAGTAGATAAAATAGTGAACTTCAGATAACAACCACCGAACCACTACAAAAAACTCAAACAGGCTTAGGTGTTGACTCCACTGAAGAACTGAACTATCGAGGGGACAGGTCCGTTGTTACTAGGAAGAAAGGAAAGTCTCTTATAAAACGTGTTGATGATTCCCTAGGATCTAAGGATAGGGAATCCCATCACTCGACTGAATCTTCAGCAAAGAGGCAATGTGTACAGACCATGCCCTTTGAAGGAAAGCTGAACTTTGAAACTTCAAAAATGGTACCTTATAAGGAAAAATCGGGCATCAAATAGGAAATCACTAGCAGAATGGTGGACACTACTAGTGAGAGTGATTCAAGTGAAGAGCATAACCCGGAGAATATTCATGATGGAACTATTAGAGCTACCCCTCGGGCTTCAAGATCCCCTAGAAAAGAGAATCTGAAAACTCTTTCGGTGTTCGGACTACCGAGGAGAGGAAATCCAAAGGCCGAAAACCATCAAGATTTCTAGATAGTTAATGTGGGCTGCTGGAATGTGCAAAGGTTGAACGATGATAGCAAGATCATGGAGGTACGAAATCTAATTCGGGTCCGAAAATTGAGCATGTGTAGTATTGTGGAAACAAAAGTATTTCAAAGAAATTGCAGCAGGATACAACATAGTATAAATCCCTTTTGGTCTTACTTAGATAATTATAGTAATGAGGGTGGAGGCCGTATATGACTCACATGGGATCCGAACATTGTTAAGGTTCAGCAGGTACATAACTCGACTCAACTTATAGCTGCTAGAGTTGAATGGAACAACAAAATTTTCATGTTGGCCATTGTGTATGGACTGACTTTTTCAGCAGGGCGGCCTCTCTTATGGGCAGACATTGAGGAATTGGCTATAACCTACGACCAACCGTGGGTACTAATGGGAGATTACAATTCTATTCTTTCCGCAAAGGACAAAATTTGAGGTGATGCGGTTCGACCTAGTAACTACTCTGATTTCAATGAATGTATTCAAAATGCCCATCTTTTGGACTGTCCGTACACGGGGTTTCACTTTACTTGGTCGAATTCACAAGTGGGGATCTCGGAATATACTATCTAAAATTGACAGAGTTCTTATGATTGTTAATCATTAGACTTATTTTCAGGTGTTCAAGCCGAGTTCCTAGCACCAGGCTGGTCTGACCATACTCCTATGATAGTATCGCTTGAGGTTTTTAAATCTTCGGGACGACGACCGTTTAAATTCTATAATTGCTGGCTGGAGGAGCCGGGGTTTCTAGACATGGTTAGTTTAGCTTGGTTGTTACAAGTGGAGGGCAGCCCGATGTTTCAGCTCATTTCGAAACTAAAAGCTGTGAAGAACCAGATTATTCAATGGAAAGGAACAAGATATACTAATAGGACTAGTCAAGTGGAGACGGCTAGAGAGATCATGCATGAGCGACAGAACAAACTTTTTGCAGACCCATTGAATCCAGATTTACGCAGGAATGAGAGAATTGCAGTCCAGGACTATGTAACGAAGATCGGAAGATGACGGCCAAAAACCCATCATAGTTTCTAAAGCTCGGCTGTGTTGAAATTGATTTTTTTTTACAAGTCGACTACGATCAACGTATGTCGTTACATTTGGCATTGATACATCAAAGATGTGTTGAAATTGATTTTAGAAACTACTACTATTTACGTGGGGTGAGATAGATGGAAATTGGGACGCACGTGTACAAGCATGCAGTAACTAGATATGGGTTGGTCTTTTTGAAAATAATTAAATATTATTATAATTTATAAGCCCCCATTTCCATTACAAATTTT
Organism: Eschscholzia californica; assembly: GCF_041429995.1. Classification (NCBI taxonomy): domain Eukaryota; kingdom Viridiplantae; phylum Streptophyta; class Magnoliopsida; order Ranunculales; family Papaveraceae; genus Eschscholzia; species Eschscholzia californica. The sequence continues at coordinate 45,757,381 of NW_028238198.1, forward strand.
ATCAACCAATCAAATAAAAAATCCACATGCTTACAAACCCACCAGGCAAACCCACTATCAAAATCGACCATGTTTATAGTTTGGTTCCTAGTTTTGCCATGTTTGCAAAATACCCCCTAATTTGTCCTCTTTGTTGTTTAACCCTTCGTTTGATTTGACCCAAATGTCAAATAGTCCTTCAATTAACCTTGAAAACATGGGATGTTACAGTAGTGATAGGACCTTAGTATAAATTCGTTTTTGCTCAAAAATTATTTACAAAAATAACTGACGATAGCGTTCTGGCTTAAGCACTTTTCCGTTTGCCTTTGTGGACAAAGAAACGTGTTCATATTTTACTTTTCGCATTTAATGAACACATAAACTGGCAAATAACATATAAACTATTGTATTTGTTTATTTGTGTTGGGTAAAAATTTGATTTACCAAAATGATTATCATTGAACTAGATGCATGTCATAATTTACTTGGGCCGGTAATTATGAAGCCCAAAATATGAGTGATAATAGAAATCTAGGCCCGAATATTATTGCAAAAAAAAAAATCCACTTTGTAAAAATACACATTACCCCTTGTCACACAAAAACGTAACCTTATATCCTTTCCTCTTTTCTCTCCCCCGAAAGTGACCCATTAAGTCAAAAGGGTTTGAGAAAACCCAAAATTTTCTCTCTCTTCCTTAACTTTTGAACACTCCAACCTTTCCAACTTCTCATTCTCTCTCAGTATTTCCCAAGAAGCATTTACACCTGCTTCTTCTCTCTCTACATTTATCTCAACCATGCTAAGTCTTCATATTCTCTCTCAATTTTTTTTGCGAAACCATGAGGAACTTCATAGATCCGTTAGCATTTTTTATGGTTTCAGTTACAAAACTAAACTTAATCGGCATCTTGAGAAAGCCTATAATTTTTGTTGTCTTCTTCTCTCTCTATATTTACCAAAAGGAACCCTACATACAGAACTTCAATCTCTACATCTTCTACTTCTGGTTTGGGGTAAGAGGGAAACTATTAGGGTTTTTTTTGTTAAAAGGTGAAATCGTTTGAAGATTATTAAGGTTCAGTTTGGGGGGAAAAATATAGGTTTTGATGTTGCCTCTTAATGTGAAAGAGATTTTAGATAAAGAAGTGGATGATATCATAACAGATTTCTTTGTGTTTGAAACATTTTGAATTTTTTTTTACAGTTAAGATGGATTCTCTATCTTATGAAGTTTTAGAGAGATAAACGTTTAACTTTTAGATCTAGTTATTTGAAGCTCAATCAATGAAGTTGTTCTTAGTGTTTGGTTATCTTATTTCTTTTGATAATAACTTCCTCATTTTTTATTGACATATCTGGTTTATAAAGAACAAATTTCCTTACACATTTTGATATTTTCTTCTTGTTTCTCTCTCATCCGTTTCAGTTTTTATCAAAATCGGGACATAAATCAATGTTTTTGAAGGATAAAGTTACGTGCTTGCAACACAAACCATTATTTTCGAACACGGGGAGTTATGTTTTGAGCACACATGTCAATGCTCAATGTGTCCATTAAACACTATCTCCCTTTTTGATGTTTTATGTTTGCAACTTATCTTCATAGATAACTCTACAAAAAAAAAAAAAAAACACAAACCACTGTGGTTCTAGCATGTGATCCATTGTTTGCAGCACTATGTGCTTGGTTATTATATAAGTGTATCTTTATAGAGCAAACATTATATATATATTGCATAATTTTTTTTTTATAATTTCTTGACATATTCCTCTTTGTTGTTAAAATTTTTAGTCATTATTTTTCAAATATTTCTCTTTGTTCATGCAATTAGTATATTTAGCAGAGCACACATGTAATTGTTTTGGTTGTTAACTTTAATTTTTGTACCATTCAAGTTATTGTTACGTACAACCAGACGTATGTCAAGCAGAATTAAACTGTCTTAAGCATCTAACAGTTTGTTATCGAAATTAATAAATTCGTACACATTATGATATTCTGTTCGTGTTTCTCTATCATATATTTTTTTCTATGTTTTCACTTAAATCATAACACAAAACAATATTTTGAAAGCATAACATTAAGTGCATGCATCCGAAATGTTTCTATAGGGACACAATTTGTTATGCTTTCAACACACCAGTAAATGCTCAATATTACCATGAAACATGATTTGAGTACATTTTTATTCGTTGTAGTTTTGATTGTGACTTTTTATGGGTGAGAACATTGAATGTGGAGGTGAGAACATTAAATGTTAGGTCTCTAGCAAAGGTAAAGGAGAAGGAAATAGAGGTGATTGAAGGAGAGAGAGAGATCCTTGGGAGAAAAACAGAATAATAACCAAATTGTGAAATGTCGACGAGATGTATTCTTGTGTTCACGTTTGCCTGCTATATGTTTTCTGAAAACTTGTGAAGCTGATAACAATATTATAAATGTCTTAGGCAAAGAACCGTCTGCTGCCGTAGAGGGGAAAGAAAAGGGAAAGGAGAAGGAAATAGAGGTGGTTGAAGGAGAGAGGAAAAAGACCCTTGGGAAACAACTGTTGTCCAGTTTAAATGTATACTGAAATCAGACTGGAAGAAACTACCACAAAGAAAACAGTTGTACAGTTTAAATTGACATTCTGAATCCTTGAAGATAATGTGATTCAATGGATTTTCGAGCGGTAGTCTCTGGAAGTTTCAATTTTTTTATGAACAAACTTAATTATTTTTTAGTTTTCTTTTGTTAAAAAATACTTGTAGTATGCTCCATGTAAAAAGAGGTTGAATTCTGATTTAAGCAAATATAAAATTATTTTAAGAGAGGGTTTTTCTATTACTTTTATAGTTGAAGGACAATGAAGCAATTTATATATTGCTTGGAGAAATTTGATGTGAGAATTATTTCGATATGTGCTGTATATAATCAATATTTATTCTAAAAACAACTTTTGGGTGAAACTGAATATATGATTAATATTTTTCTCGTATCGTTTCATTCAATGTTCTGCGCAACTTCGATAGTGTTGAAAACATAGATGAGTTGAATAAACAAAATACATTCAATATAACAAAAGCTTTGTGCCTGTTACAAAAGATAAAATATCTCCAAATAAATATAATTGTCGAGACCAAACCAAACTGAATAACGATTCAAAATCTGTTGTTATAAGCTGATATGCAGCAATAAGCAAACATGAAATATCTGTGGAAATAGTTCTGTTGAAACATTTCTGAAAACATGAGTGGCAATTCTGGTTATGCCTACAACCGAACGATATTTGTTAAGAGCATTAAAATGGGTGTTGTTAACATTCAATATGTAATGTGGTAGCAACTTGTGGGTGGAACGTAATGTAGGGCTACAAAATGAAGTTCTCATCTTAACACTGAACACGGTTAGAACCATAGAAATTTTAGTACTACGGTAGAAAATATGTATTCATGACAAAAGTTTCAGCGCAATTTACAAAATATGTTTTGTCTTAAAAAATAGTTAAGTGTTGAGACCAATCATAAAAATGACACAACAAAGTAGGCGTTTTCAACTAAAGTTGTGCTCGAAATGTAGCACCGTTGTGATAAGCTGGTTGGTTGCACCTCTGTCATATCCTCTTTCTTCTCATAGTTATTCTTAGTAGCTATTGTATATCTTCCAAGACCATCTCGGAAGGCTTTCACTCCACCCCGAAATATTTTGAGTTTTTGAGCTTACCCCCTCAACACTAATTAGTAATTGAGTTAACACCCTTCAATAATTAGTAATTGAGCTTACCCCCTTGAATTTAGAATTTTTAACAAAACTACTAAAGACATGTTTGGCATGGGATAATAAAATTATAAGTTAAATAGTCTACAAACAAAATGACCATTTGCCGATCATATTACCGACCAAATCAAACATAAAAATAAGGTGGAATAACTACGAGGAATTATATTGAAAGATAATTGCTCTTTGTAGTCACATTTCTTTCACGTACGCCAAACACAACCTTTGTCTTTGTCAAAATAGTAAATCTAAGGGGGTAAGCTTAATTACCCACTATTGAGGGGGGTAAACTCAATTACCAATTAGTGATGAGGAGGTAAGCTCAAAAAGTCCAAATATTTTCCCAGTGTGAGTAAACACGGGGTCCCAAGACTTCGATGCTAGTTGGTGGTCCCTCTTTTGTGAATCAACAATTGTTCTATCAAACTCCATCTGCATTTATTCCAAAATCAGAAAAAAATAATACTAACCTCTATCACAAATTATTATACGCACAGAGAAGTGAGAATATGGTGAAGATATTTAAGTGCAATTTCATTAATGTTCTATGAACAGTTCATAACAAGCCATGGCAAAACATAACTTTTTTTTGTAAGCAACTGAATCATGTTTGTAACATAAAAGTAAGAGAATTTCAATTAAAATAGTTTGCATCGTCATTTTTTTTTGCAAGAGCATAGTCATTCTTGTTAGCAACATAATTGTATATTTTTTCAAAATTGCATAACATGTCATGGAAATTCCATCAATGTTTTCTGTAAATACGATTTTGCTGACAAAACTAATAATGTTCAATTCAGAACAAAATGTGAGACACCAAGATAAGTGTTTAATAGATATATGAGTTAAGTACACAACACTAAAATACACATTAAAAACAATTCAGAACATAAATGTCAATAAAAATGACAAAATAAGTAAAACATTTTCGACATTGTTCGTTGTACCAACATTGATTCTACAACAAATTTAAAATGTTTAAAACGCCAATAAATTTCTGTAAGGCATGAAATCTATATTTTGGTGGTAACATCTATAAAAATAAATCAAACATTTTCAATTTGTTCGTTGTATTAACATCGTTCTAACAACATAGTTTAAAATACTTAACAGAGCCGTTAAATTTTCTGTTAAAAATCAACATCTGCTAAAAATGTAATTTCTAGAGAGAGAAACCGAAAAAATAGATCTAAAGTTGTATTTCTTTGTTAAACCAAAAAGGGTTATTTCCCTAGTTGCCCCCAATTTTATGACCAGCTTCCTACCTAGCCCCCTACTTTATCGAAAATACCCAGATGGCCCCCATTTTCAGTTACCGTTATAATTCCGTTTAATTAGTCATCACCTCTCTCTCCTCTATCTCATCACCTCTCTCTGCCACCTCATCGTCTCGCCACCTCATCGTCTTCACCGGCGAAAGTCGCCGGCCGACCAATTTCCGGCCGGCGACCTGCAAACATAAAAAAATTCTCTCGTCTTCTTCCACCCTCTTCTCTTATCACACAATAATCTGACATCTTTCCCCGAATTTGTCAAGATATTCAATAGAAACACATAACACTTAATTAATGGCATCGAATTTTCATCACATTGTTCCATTGCTACTAAATTTCTTAACAAAATGTCTATACTTTCATCGAAAAAAAAGGTGGAATTTCCAAAATCCCATCTTTACTTGAAAATTGAATATCAAGTAATCCTTCCGGATCTTCTTTTCTTCTGAAACTTACTCCAGCTTCACAAAGATCAGTCACACAATGAGTAAATCCCCAAATTGGGTATCTTCCTGCATCAATCTTGGATTTCGTCAAAATCAGAATTTCCCGAATCAAATCCAACATAGGTTTAGGGTTTCTCGTACTACTTTGGTCTAGGGTTTTTCGTAATTGAACAAAACAACGATCTGATCAAAACAAATGAAATTTGTATAAGAAAAATCATAAGAAACGATTCTAAAAATCGCGTTCTTAATGATAACATGTTTTTGGTTTCAGATCCATCAATGTAGAGAGAGCGAATATATAAAAAGGTTGAAGAAACTTACAAGAATCGAGATCGAGGTCGTCAGAAGATGAATCGAAGAAATGCATGACAAGCATTAAGTAACATCATCTCAACAAATTCATCACTACTACTGATACGAGGACGAACCAAATCATAATTCCCAACCAATCAATCTTTCAGATTGATTTTGGAAAGAGAAAGATAGGTATTGATTAGAGAGATAAAGTAATAGAAGAGGGTTATGGGAGATCTGGACACAGAGAGGAAAGGAGTATTAGATCGCAAAGAAGCTGAAAAGGTATTAGTCGTTTTTCATAAAGTAGGGGGCTAGGCAGGAAACCAGTCGCAAAGTTGGGGGCTATTAGGGAAATAACCCAAACAAAAAAACAGTGCAAAACTTTTTCAAGTGGTTGTGGAAGTAAAACTCAGAAATCTTATAAGAAGGTTGAACATCATAATATGAAGAAACACCAACAAAAACCCCATAATTGAGCCATGGAACTCAAATAACTACATCTGAAATTTAAAAATTGATTTTCTAACACACTATGCAAAGAGCAAACTTAGTATAGATTAAAAAAAGATGAATATGAATATGAAGACTAAAGAAGATGGAGATTAGAAATGAATACATTTTGGTAGATGAAATATTAAAGAAGACGAAGATGAAATCGTACCTCTCGTTTAACTGTCTGACTTATTTTTCGGTGAAACCAATTCTCTGTCCGATCATCCATAAGGTAGAGAGAGAAAGGAATGAAAAAAAATATATCTAAGAGCTGGAAGAAATAAGAACTATAAGATATATGAGAGAAAGAATTTTTCGGTGAAAAACCTAGAAAATTGGCCCAAATACTAAAATAAACCCACTCAAATTAATAATAGTATCAAGAATCCAATTTTTAACAATTAATAGAAATCAAGGCCATTGCCCAATTCCGGATCTCTATGCTCAAAATCCCATCTCGAGGCTTACCCTTAATATCTTAATACCATTTATGCCCATCTATATAAACCCTCTTATTAAATCAACAACCTCCACAAATTCCTCATTCTTCCGGAAACACAAATACCTTCTCTCTCCTCACCGAAACTGCTGTTCAGTTTGGCGAAATATTGGTCGAGCTGTTGTTCGGTTTGGGAAAGGTTTTGGTCATCTTCAAGCTTCATCTTCTTCAACACAACCATCATCATGATCAACAACTTTGTTATCATCTTCATCACATTTTGATAATCTTCTTCTCCCTTAATCTTCAACTTATCTGCAACAACAACCTAGGCATGATCATCTTCATCTTAATCTTTAAGCAATTGTTGCAACAAATGTATTATTCATTATCTATTTATCTCTTTTCAAACTAGATTCTTCAAACTTTGATATAATCATTTTAGATTTATTTTTAGCATATGTTTGTTCTTCAAACTTTGATATGTTTGTAGATCTGTTCTTCCAACTTTGATATAATTTTTTTGCAAAGAAAACAAAAGTACAATTTTAGATATGTTTTTTAGTTTTTCTCTCCAGAAATTACGTTTTTAGCATAATTTGATTTTTAACAAACAAATTGACTGGTGCGTTAAGCATTTTAAAATATGCTTTTAGTACGATTCTAATACAACGAGCAAACTTAAAAATATTTTATTAATTTTTATAAGTGTTACCACCAAACCCAGATTTTGTCCCTTATAGAAATTGATTGGTGTTTTAAGCATTTTAAATTTGTTGTAGAAACGATGTTGTTTACATAATTTAGCTTTAACAACCATACCATTCTTTTTATGAATTATATAACGTCTAATGCTTCGAGCAAACCTTCTTTGTTCACTACATAAATGTTTAATTCCACAATGAACAGTTTCTCTCTTTGCATAAATCATTACAAGTATGACATATTCGTACTTGTTTATGGTAATGTTATACACTTTTTTGCATACATGTATCTGTTTTGAATGCACACTTAAATATCTTCACCATATTCTTACTTCTCCGTGCATATAATGAATTGTGATTGAAGTTACTATTGTTTTTTTTTTTTTTTTTTTTTTTTTTTTTTTTTTTTTTCTGATTTTGGAAGGAATGCAGACGGAGGTTGATAGAACAACTGTTGACTCACAAAATAGGGAACACCAACTAATATCGGAATCTTGGGGTCCCGTGTTTACTCATATCAGGAAAATATTTTCGGGTGGAGTGAAAGCCTTTCGAGATGCTGTTGGAAGATATTGAGCCGATATCCAGTTTGGTTTAGCCTCGAAGATTATTTATTGTTTGGGGACATTTTACCTTTTGTAATTGGGAAAAAGCTTTTGTATTGTATGGGCTAAAATACGTCACCAGGAGCGCCCCAAGAAATCCATGGTTAACAAGCTAATACGGAGACCAAGCCCATGAATTAGTGGCTAACGTGTCCGACCTTTTGTAATCGGGCACCTTGAAGATACGTCAAATTACGCAAACACTCCAGCCCTGGATGAAGAAATCCACCCTCACCTCCTTATACGGAAGCACATCAAGACCTGGATAAAGAGGTCCGCCCTGAACTCTCAAACAAACCAAAATACAGAAGCTCATCCATCCATGGATAAAGAGGTCCGCCCTGAACTCTCAAGCAGACCTCTCACCGTATATCCGTTGGAGAGACGTTACAGTCATTCATGACGATAATATCACGGATATGTCCGTTAAAGGATTACGAAGTCCGTATTAATGGTGATAACACATGCGTTACCACCATTTAAGATGACAACTCATAACTGGGCAACGGTCCACCCAAGACACTTTAAAATGACGGAACCAAGAATATTACAAATCATTTGGTTATCGCCGAACATACCCCATATTCGTCTGACATCACTGTCAAACATCCCAAGATCAGAGAATTCCTAACGAATACACCCAATCACTCTCTCTCTCTCATACAGAAGATCATTAATTCACTTTCTCTCTCAGAGTGTCTTGCTCTCTGAGAGAATCCTGCTTCATCATCTAATCTCGCTTCCCTCCTCTTACCTAATTACTATTACGGTCTTGCATCCATCATCTGGACCTTATCATTGTGCGCAGAGGGAGGACACGAGACTCTACACCATTCATCGAGGTATATGGCTTTGTCAAGTACAAGACCTTAGCAAGTACAAGGTCATACTAAGCACAGGACCTTCGAAGAAGCAAACACATACTTTCCCGAGAAAGTACAAGTATGGGACCTATGAATAGTCAGCCTATTTTCTCCCTCCTATATCTATTTTATCAAGGGTCCGCCTACTTTGTCAAGGGTTCGTCTACATCAGGGGTGCCCTTACTTTTAAGAGGTCAGGACCTACCCACATCATCTACGTGATAATCAACAAGGGTTGGCTCACTTTATCTCTCCTAGAGGTCAGACCCTTAACATACCACCCACGTTATAATTTATAAGGTCAGACCCTTAAAGCTTCCCACTTATTTACGATACAAAGCCCTGGACAAGGTAAACATCTCCAGGGTTGTCTAACCCACAAGGCAGACTTCGTAAGTACTATCATAACCTCTCTCCAACCAAGTCAGTCTATCCGTAGAGATCGAGCTCCGACCACTCTACGAGCCATTCCTAAACTCCGACCATTATCCAACGAACGGTAACATTTCAGGGTTAATATCCACGTATATTTCACTTCTCTTGCAAGCTTACTGACTTGACTGTCGGAGCCCCCTTAGGCCGGCACCATCCCGGTGTCCCAAGGGATTTACGGTCACGTTTGTTCTTGTCTCTTTTGTCACAGGTTAAGCCCAAAGACGTCGTCGGTGCCCGCAAATATATTAACAGGTGGAGGTTCGACATCCGATCAACGACCCGGTCCAGCTGACTTCTTGACACGCGATTTCTTACCCTCACAGTTATTAATACTTGAATTTTTGTTGTTTACTTAACTCCTGTATGCTTTCCACACTATAGAAGTTGTACAAAATATTAAATGAAATTCCATGAGAAAAACATCGGTTTTTATATTCATATATTCAATTTCATTTAAAAGTTGTTTTCAGAACAAATATTGATTATATACAACACATATCGAATTAATTTCGACAAATATCAAATTTCTCTAAGCAACATATAAGTTGCTATGTTGTTTTTCAACTTGGTAAGTAACAGAAAAACTCTTTTTTAAAACAATTTCATATTTGCTTAAAACTGAATTAAATCTGTTTTTACATTGAGCATACTACAAACATTTTTAACTAAGGGAAATTTTAAAGGCAATGCCTTTTGTTGTTACAGGCAATGTATTTTGCAAGATTGATTTGGTCAATTCCCTATGACCAAGCTTGGTTAAAGGCAATGTCATTTTTTGATGGTTATCTTCACCCACCTGACACAAATCGCCGTCCTGCGAGATGGTATGCGACCTTAACGAAAATAATAAAAGAAACTCTTCGTCTTCTTCTTCACCCACCCAAATAACCATCGGTGCCACCCACCCTCGAAAGAATTTTGATGATTACGACTTATCATTATGAGGATGAAGAACCATTTTTTGATGTAGAATTTACAGGACATGATAACCACGATCGGAACAGAGAACAAAATATTAAAACAAGTTATAGCGGTGAAGAAGGAGATACTGATTCGGCAGCTACCGATGGTGAACGAGATTATGATTGCACATGTACAAAACTTGATGATAATCTCTCTTTTTCTCCTTCTGATGATCTTTTCTTTAAAGGTCTTCTTTATATTGAAAAATCACCTTCTTCACCATCTTCGTCATAATCATCTAAGCCTAATTCCAAACTAATAAGGGTAAAAGTGGTACATAAGTCAAGTATTCCTACCCAAGATACAATCAAGGAAATATTCTCATATATATCTCCATAATATGGATACACTAGAATTAGGATTATTTCTATGTTTACGTGATTTATTTCCAACCATTGTAATTCTCTTCTATTATAAATAAATATGGAGGTATATGGTATTCCTCACCCAAAACCTAAATCTTTCATGGTATCAAAGCCTAAAAGACTCTAACAAGTAGAGTTTCGATCGTAGAGTTTCGATCCTATTTAGCTTCCGCTTAACCGGCGGCGGTAGCCACTTCTATGACTACCGTCCGCCGGAATCATAGTTATTTTTTTTCTCCTTTATTTGCTTTTCTAGTTTTTTTTTAATTAGTTTCGTTCGTACTTCTCAATAAATTTAGTCAAAGTTTACTGCCGAAGTTTTTTGATATTTTTCAATAAGGTTTCAATGGTGGAGATTCTAGTTATCAATATTATCGGTTATGGGTTTGGGAGGTTTTTGTTATCAATCATGGACGAACTATTTAATATGGGAAGGGGATCAATGGATGTTTCGAGAATTAAATTGTTGTTCAAGTAAGTTCAAAGTCACTTCAAGTACACGATCGATATTTATAAAAGACAGTTTTCGCCGATCGATATGTTGTCGTCGTTTGGAGTGCATAGTAGTTGCCTCCCCGTTGGTGTTTTTGCTAGGTTTGTCTTCACAAGGAAGACGTCTCGTGTTGTTTGTTTGTTTTTTTTTGTTGCCATGAGCCTCTGAACCCAGAGTGGTTATGCTCACTAAGTGCAACCTTTCTCGTTGTTATTACGTCATGTTTGTTCGTTATTACTGCAGTAAATCTTATCGATCTACACCAAAGAAAAGCTTGTTGACCAACCAATTCCATGATTACCTTAAGGAAGAATGTGTCGAAGAATCGTCTCATCAAGTTATTTCCAAATTGAACTTTCGGTTTGATTCTCCGTTCAATTTGCGGGAGGGTAATAAGGGTAAAAGTGGTACATAAGTCAAGTATTCCTACCCAAGATACAATCAAGGAAATATTCTCATATATATCTCCATAATATGGATACACTAGAATTAAGATTATTTCTATGTTTACGTGATTTATTTCCAACCATTGTAACTCTCTTCTATTATAAATAAATATGGAGGTACATGGTTTTCCTCACCCAAACCCTAAATCTTTCACAAACACAATCATCAATTAAATGTTTCCTTGTTCAGATCTGCAACGAAATTTCGTGACTTAATGTTTCAATTAAAGAGAACTAAATCAGAAAAATTTGAAGAAATTCAATAGAGAAGATCAAAGTTGAAGAAATTCAGTTTATTTCATTATTCAATAGAGAAAATAGGTAGGGATTGAGAAACTCAGTAAACAAAATCAACAACAACAAACAAATTAGTAATTCCGAAAATCGAATTTCTTCAGAATCAAAGAATTAGGGGAAAAAAGTTGTACAGAAGTAACTGAAGTTGATTAAACCCATTTTTGTTAGTGTTGGATATATATATATATATATATATATATATCTACATATTAAGATTAATCAAAACCTAGAAACAAAATTTTAAAGTTGAGTAATTTTTCAAGTCATTCTGCCATTTTTATACCTAAAGTTAAAGCTGAATAATCTTCGGCTTGAGTCATTTCACTTTTTCCACTTTCACTTTCTCTCTCTTGAAACAGGACACCCAGGCAAAACCTGTTTATTTTGAATGAAGACTCTCTCTCTCTCTCTCTATATATATATATATATATATATATATATATATATATAGAGAGAGAATTTTATGTAGGTGTAGTTTCTGAAATCTGATAGAAAGGGGTAGTCTGAAGTCACTGACTCACTCAGGAATTCTATATATATAAAGCCAAATCTGACAGAAGAAGAAGAAGAAAGAAGGAAGGAGGAAGTAGAGAGAAAAAAATTCATTAAAGCCGTCGGTCGGAGCTGGCTAGAGTTGGTTGGCGACAACAATGGACTTCTTTAGCCGTTAGGTCAAACAGTAGTTAAGGCATTGCCCGTTATACATATATTGCCTTTAACCAAAATAGGAATTGCCTTTATCACCTTTGAGCATTGCCTATAAAATCTCCCTTTAACTAAATGTTCACAACAAATAATAATTGACGTAAAGGCTGTTAGAGCAATCATAAATATGCAAAATATTTTTCAGCACTTATTAATATTTGTTTGCACATTTGTGATTGCTCTAATTTGATTTTTATCTGTTGCGTACATTTTTCAAGATGTTTTAGACTAACCTTGTTGGATGCATTATTTTGGTTGGTATTAGTCTTTTTACGTTTGTTTTGAACATATTTAAATATGATTTAGTATTTCATGGTGGCTTTTAATGTTTGTAATTTTTCAGAACTTTGATGATTATTCGGTTGCATATTTTGCATTGGTGTAAGTAAATTATCTTTTGTCGTGAACATTTTATGAAATGCCATAGTCTAGTTTTGCATGGTAAGTTGTTTGGTGGAAAATACTTTTCAAAATTTATCATTATTTGTTTACATATTTGTGATTGCTCTAGGTTGGTTTTTATTTGTTGTTAACATTTTCTTTAGATGTTTTAGATTAACCTGGTTGGATACATTTTTTTTTATTTGGTTTAGTCATTGTTTGTTTTTTTGTGAACATTTTCAAAAAGGTTTTAATATTTCAAGGTGGGTCTTAGTGTTGATAACTTTCACAACATTGAGGCTTATTTGATTGCATATTTTTTATTGTTCTAGGTTATTTTTTATTTGTTGTAAATATTTTTCAAGATGTTTGGTACTAAACTGGTGGACGCATTTTTGTTGTTGGTATTAGTTCTTTATTCATGTTCTGAACATATTTGAAAATGTTTTAGTATTTCATGGTGGCTCTTAATGTTGACAACCTTTCACAGCATTGAGGCTTATTCGTTGAATATTTTGGGTTGGTTTCAGTAAATTATGTTTTGTTATAAACAGTTCAAAAATGATATAGTCTAGTTTTGAATTGTGACTTTATGGTGGAAAACTTTTTTAAGCACTGATGATAATTTGTTTGTATATTTTGGATTGCTATAAGCGTTTTCAATTTTCCGTAAAACATTATAGTTACAACAAAAATCTCACTCTAAGAAACCAAAACATTTTGAGTTCTTTTGACAAAATAACACTTACTTCCATTAATTTTCCAATCTCTGTTGAATTTGATTTTCCTGCAAGATCAAGTAAGTCAATTCTGCCCGTTTTCTTTTGCAACTTTCTTTCTGTCTAATTTCAAGGTACATTTAAACTGGACAACTGTTTTATCCCAAAGATCTTTTTCCTCTCTCCTTCAACCACCTCAATTTCCTTCTCGTTTTTCACTTTTCTTTCCACGTTACGGCAGCAGATGGTTCCATGCATAAGACATTTATAACATTGTTGTCTTTTTTTTGTATGAAATTTATAACATTTTTGTCAGCTTTAGAAGTTTTCAGGAAACATATAGCAGGCAAATTTGAACACTAGCATACATGTCGCCGACATTTCACAATTTTGTTATTATTCCGACAACACACCAATAAATTTTTTAAATATATTATGAACTAACAAAAACAACTAGAGAACAACTTAATAAATGCAACCAAACCCTCATCATTTGTGAAAATATTTATCTATATAAGAAACCCACCCAGTAGATAAAATCCAATGAAATGTTCACAACATTATCAAATGTGCAAGGAAAACAAAATAATTGAAACCCAATATTCCTCAGTGCCGAAAATATTTTTCCACACAATGTGTACGGATTTATGAATTTCGATAACAAAGTGTTATATGCACGAGGTATTAAGAAAATGAACTTAACATATGTCTAACTATACATAAAAATAACTTGAATGGTACAAATATTAAAGTTTGCAATCAAAACAGTTACTTGTTTGCTCAGCTAAATATACTAATTGCATGAACAAAGATAAACATTTGATAAAAATGACTAGAAACTTTAACAACAAAGATGAATATGTCCAAAAATTAGAAAAAAAAAAAATGCAAAATATATTGTGTTTGCTCGAGAAATACACATTTATGTAATAACCAATATTTTGAGGCAATGGACGATATGCTAGATTCACCGTGCTTTGTGTTTGGTATTTATGAAGATAAGTTGCAAACATTGAACAACAAAAAGAGAGATAGTGTTTAATGGTTACGTTGAGCATTTACATGTGTGCTCAAAACATAACTACCTATGTTCGAAAATAATGGTTTGTGCTGCAAGCATGTAACGTTATCCTTCCACAACATTGGTTGATGTTCTGGTTTTGAATGAAAACGTAGAAAGCAGAAACGAATGAGAGAGAAATAAGAAGGAAAGATCAAAATGTGCACGGAAATATGTTCTAAATAAATCATATATGTCAATTAGGATGAGGGTTATTATTAAAAAGAAATAAGATAAAGAAACACAAAGAACAACTTCATTAATGGATCTTCAAATATATAGATCTAAAATTGAATCACTAATAACCCTTTTATACATTTCAAAGTGTTTCTTCTCAAACGACAACACCTTTTGATCGTTTCTGAATGGTTGAAGCAAGGAACAGACACAACTCTAGCTTTCTTCTAAAACTCTAACAAATGGTGACATTCTACGAACTGATGCTAACAGATCTTTCAAAATGGAAAGTAATAGTCAAGAAATTTAGAGAGAGAAGTAGAAATGTAAAGATTTAAGTGGTGGATGTAGGTTTTTGGTGGGTAAATGTAGAGAAAGAAGAAGTCAACAAGAATGAGAGGAATTGAAAGAGTAAAGTGAGCGATTGAAGAGATAAACTTTTTGATTTATAAACCCAAGTCTGACAATCAAAAGTCCTTACGTTTTGGGTGGGAAAGGTTCCGCGATTTGTTCGACTGTTGTTACTTTAGGGTGGGTTATAATTTTATTTTTACGAAGTGGATTTTTTTTTGCATTAACTTTTCAGATTGGGTCTCCTTTCCTATTATCCCTAAAATTTTGGGCCTTAGCATTAGGGCCCTGAGGGAAAAGAGATTTATATATAGAAGGGCAGAAGGGTTATTACTAGAAACTTTGGGTTCCTAGAGATTGAAAAATGTACTTCGGGATCCGTATTTGGGTTTGATGTTAGGAAACTTTTAAAAAAATGGGTCTTTGTAAAATTAATTTTAGATAGTGCCCCTGATTTTCTACTTGGACCCATTTTGTATGATTTTCACCAATAAATTCAATTTACTTTCTAATGAGTAATGCAACAAAAAAAGTTTATTAAATAATTGAAATTGCCAATTTCTTTTTGAATTGCTAAATGTGAATTGATTATTTTAGCTCTTTATATATCTCCCTAAAACGAAAGATTTTGCAGTTACTCTGTGCATCGAAAGTGGCCAACGGGTTGGTAAGTTTCTAATATCTCCAATCATTGTTAACAACAAATGAAAGATTCGGAAAACGAAAATCTAAACACAAAATAATTCAGATGATTGTCAATAGTTGAGAATTTATCGTTGAACCGGAAGGAAATCTGCAACACTTGAGTAAAATTTCATGCAAAAATAAAATTCTCTGAAGTTGATGATTTTGCAATTACTACCTTTTCACAGGAGATAGCCTAAGAGTTGATTTTTGTAGTTCCTACTTATAGAAATTTAGGATTCCTAAAGATTGAAAAATGTACTTCGAGATCTGTATTTGGGTTTGATGTTAGGGAACTTTTAAAAAAATGGGTTTTAAAAAAAATTAATTTTAGATAGTGGCCCTGATTTTCTACTTGGACCCATTTTGTGGGGTTTTCACCAATAAATTCAATTTACTTTTTAATGAGTAATGCGACAAAAAGGATAATTAAATAATTGGAATTGCCAATTCCTTTTTGAATTGCTAAATCTGAATTGATTATTTTAGCTCTTTATATATCTCCCTAAAATAAAAGATTTTGCAGTTACTCTTTACATCGAAGGTAGCCAACGGGTTGGTAAGTTTCCGATATCTCCAATCATTGTTCTTAGTAAATGAAAGATTCGAAAAACAAATATCTAAACAAAAAATAATTCAAATGAATCTCAATGGTTAAGAATTGGGAAGGAAATCTAAAACACTTAATTAAAATCTCACGAAAAATAGAATTCTTTGAAGTTAATGATTTTGCAATTACTATCTTGATGCGGGAGATAGTCTAACAGTTCATTTTTGTATTTCCCACTTATTGCAAATCGTTATACGTTAATTTTTCTATATATGTATATTCATCTATATAATAAGACCACATAAACTTCTGAAAAAAGTTAATTTTGAACCAAAAGTAAGAAAAAGACAATTTGGTATCATTTACATATATTACGCATTTATTACAACACATCATTAGATTGATCTATCCGATTTTAAGTCCTATAAATAGAGACAATCCAATATGAAATTTTGAACATCCAAGCAAAGGTGTTACTTCAAAGTGTGGGTATTGAGTTTCTTTTTTCTTTTAAAACATTTGCTTGAGTTGTATTGTGTTGTCTTAAAGGAGTTAGAGATGGCCAAGTTCTCCTACACAAATGTTTTCCTCGTGGTTCTAATTTTTTTCTCCAGTAAGTCATGTTTCATTATTTAGTAGCTCTGTTTATATATATATATATTTGAGTTGTGCATTAACTTACTTATTCTTGTTTATGGTGTAGTGTCTTTAATGGTGGTGCAACAAGCACATGCTCAAAAACGGTGCCAAGAAAATTTGGGTCCTAATTGCAATCTCCCAGCATGTAGGAAGCAATGCTACCTCCAAAAAAATGGAAACGGCTTATGTCAGGAAGTGTCCGCTGGCTCGGGAAACTACCAATGTCTTTGCATATACAACTGCTAATGAAGAGACGTTCGGTTTCAATTTAATAAAATATTACTACACGATGAGTGAAAATCAAATAATATAGGGAAAATTTTTACTTGTATTCCTCGTAGTATGGATGTTCCTACTAGTGTTGGTTCATTACATTTTTCTTACTCCCTGATATATTCTTATATGAATCAATTACAATCTCTTGATGTTTAGCTATATAAACAAGGTTTAGCCTATATGCACGAATATGAAATGCAGATGTTTATTTGAATCTAGCCGTGTTGGTCGTATTTTAAGTCTGTTAGTATTCTATACAACAAAGCAGAATGGATTTCTTTTGACTTGGACAAAATTAATGTAAGATGATTAGGACAAAATTAATGCACCCTATTCAACTCTCAACCTTTGAGTCTCTACCCTTGGCTCCATATTGAATTGGCCACCGAAACCCTTCCTCTGCACCGTTACACCTCTCCTTCATTTACCTTCAATTAATTTTCAGTCTCATTTTCTTCCATTATATGTTTCTCAAAAAAAAAAAATAGATACCAACTTGTCTTTTCTGATCAAATGTTCTTTTCTTAAGTGTCATGTTTGATGTTATCTATCTTTTATGTTTTATTTAATGTGGTATTGAATGGTGCTAACTGTCTTTCATCTATCCACAAGATAAAGACAAATGAATTCTTATTGTTGGTTCACTTGTATGAACCATCCCTTCAAACATAGGGGCTAACGTAATGTTAATAGGGGTAGAGTTTTTTTTTAATATAAATACTTACGTTTCAATGTATTGTCAATCAATATGTTTTTTTTTGCATCTTTTTTCTTCCTAGTTCAATAATATGTTTTTTACTCTACGTCATCAATTCTGGGACATACTGAAATGAAAATGTTGTAAGTACATAACTTTTTTACTTAATCATTGACATGCTGACTCATCTGAAAAAGAACGGTTTAGATCGTGGTCAAATTTTGATAAAACTTTGTCTTTTAGTGAACGTGAGTCAGAATTTCGAAGATTAAGTAAAAATTCTATGTACTTATAACATTTCTCTGAAACGAAAGTGTAAATTACATATCAAGAATCTTTGTTTTGCCTATTTCATGGTATATGTGGTTTACCTTGGTAAGTCGCTTAATCAGTTACAAGAAAAATCTTGTAGACTATGATGGTAAGTTGTTTTAAAGTTTAAGAAGAATAACAAGTTCATCGTTTAATAAAAAATTCCATCAAACCAGCCCGATTATCCTATCTCATTCCAACAACCAGGTTCACTTGTGGCCCTTCTTGGTCTAATCTGATAGCCGTTAGTAGTTTCGAGTTTCAATCTCAATGGTAAGCCACTACAAGTTTCATGAATATGAATTTCAAAACCATATTACATATATATATAACAAGTCCACTTGACATATCTCATTCTACACCTTACGAAATTTGATGCATTCATTAAGTTTTGTTAGTTTTAGTAATTACATGGTATGATTATTATCGTATCTCATTGATCTCTCTTTAGTTTTCAA
Source organism: Eschscholzia californica (assembly GCF_041429995.1). Lineage (NCBI taxonomy): Eukaryota > Viridiplantae > Streptophyta > Magnoliopsida > Ranunculales > Papaveraceae > Eschscholzia > Eschscholzia californica. The sequence continues at coordinate 45,776,254 of NW_028238198.1, forward strand.
ATATTATTAGGGAAGTGCGGAATATGTGTCCAGATTATCCTACCCATATTGAAATAAGTAATAGAGATTTTCTTTTAAGAAGGTCACACCAAAGCAGGGAATAAATAATTATGGTCGTAGATTGTGCTATTGTGTGAACTGATTGCAGAATTGTACATTTTGTCATACCTTAAACATGTTTTGATGTTACGTGGCATATAGAAAAATTGGACATAGGGACGAGTATAATAAAAGACCGCACAACTTTTTATTTGTTTGCATATCTTAATCTTGTGCAATTGTGGTGGTTATTGGTTTCATGATCAATCCATACTTATGTATGTTATTATCATTTGCTAAAGAAGTTTTGTAGATTGATTAACCTTAACAGGGAATGAAGACAAACTTAGAATCATGCAAAAAAAAAATTGAATTTTAGATTTTGTTTTGTTAAATTTTGGACTTCACTATAGCATACAAACTCCGAATCATAATACATGGTATGCTTAACCTTCATATTATACTTGCTATCTACATAAGCTATCTGTCGTCTCGGAGGCATGGGTTATACCTAGTATAATTACATGCCCACTCTCGGGCCAATGGATTTAATGTCCAAAGATGAAAAGAAAGAGGACCTAAGGTCCAATCTTGGGAATAAACGAAAATAGAAATATAAGATCAAAACGACCCCTGTTTCAATTCCAACTCAAATCAACCGAAAAAAGGCTTTGAAAAATTTTCTACAAATTTTAATTTGTTCTTCAATAATTTTGTAATTGCTTAGGTTTATTAGTGATATGTTATCTTAGTAGAAATTCGTTTTTGCTCATAAATTGTTCGCAAAAATAACTGAAAATAGCGTTCAGGCTTAAGCACTTTGCGATTTGCCTTGTGGACAAAGAAACGTGCTCACACTTGATGACCACATTAACAGACAAATAACATTTAGGCTATCGTATTTGTTAATTTGTGTTTGTGAAAACTAATATGTTATGCATCTTACACTTTGACTTTGCGTTTGACAAAATTATTAACGAACAAATAATATTTTGGCTAATGCATTTTTTATTTGTTTAATAAGAAAATAGATATATTCTACATTTCACCATTTGTATTTGACCAAATGTTAACTGATACTAACATTATAGCTTAAGCATTTTCGATTTGCCTTGTGGAGAAAGAAATGTATCCTGCATTTTTTCTTTTGCATTTTACAAACATATTAACTGACGCCAATACAATTTAAATAATGCATTTTATAATTTGCCTTATGCAAAACTAAATATGTTAAGCATCTTGGCCTTTTGACAAACACATTAACGCACAAATAATATTTTTGCTAATGCATTTTTTTAATTTCCTTTGTGAAAAAGAATATATATTCTACGTTTCACCTTTTGTGTTTGACAAAATATTAATTGGCACTAACATTTTGGGTTAAGCATTTATCAATTTGGTTTTGGAGAAAGTAATATGTTCTCCATTTTTTTATTTTGCTTTTGACAAACACATTAAACGACAAATTCCATTTGGACTTATGCATTTTCTAATTTGCCTTGTGCACAAATAAATATGTTATGCATCATACACTTTGTATCTCACAAAAACGTTAACGCACAAATAATATTTTGGCTACTGAATGTTTTACTTGGTTTTGTAAAAAATAAATATATCCGACCTTTGACAAACACATTAACCTTTGATTCTGCAAAACAAATTTAATATCCTTGTCAATAATATTTTACTTTCAAGCACTTCATATATAAAGAATAAAATTTGAAATGCTCTCAAATTTTTAACAAAATAAGTAATAATTTGAAAATTTTCTTGAACAAAGTCAATTTTCATTCTCATAATTCATATTCCCTGGTATATAACATAAATTACATGGGATCAACTTGTTCAAGTAACTTACACCAATCTTCAAATAAATGAATAATTACTCAGTGAAAACATCAACAACAGTGATAGGGGGACCGATGCTTTTGTCGTGAAAGTGGCGTGAATTTCCATCCATGGATTCACGCTGATTTCATCAAGAGAGAGAGAGTGGTGTGAATCCAAGGGATAGTTGCAATTCACGCCACTTTCACGCCAAGAATTTCGGTCCCCCTGTCTTTTTTCAAACATCAATTTATCACAAAATTTTATGTTATAGCAATTTCTTTCATGCACAATGTGTGAGCTTTAGTCGTAACGTTTATACAAAAAAAAAATTGAGTTTACTCCTTGTATTAACATCGCTCGAACAAAAAGTTTAAAAATGCTTAACACACCAACAAATTTGTCTGTTGAATATCAACATATGCTAAAACTTTAACTTCTAAAGAGAGAAAACGAAAAATAAATCTAAAATTGTACTTTTTGTTATCATTGAACAACAAAAGTCAGTGTAAATTTTTGAACTACGAGAACATCAAGAAGAGCCTCATAAGATAAAGAAACACCAAGAAGAAACACTTCTTGTAGAAAAGTAAAATTTTCTTGCAAGTTGGTCGGATTCTCCTGCCATGATCGACTCTCATAGTTGGTTTGATACGAGTATGAGAGAGATGAGGCAGAAACCGGTGAAGGCAAACTTTTTTTGGGAGGCAACCGGGTACTAAGTGTAACGCCACAAATCTAGATTTCCACGTCGGCCGCAATAAAAACCTAAACTCAAAGCATTTCTCCCTAGAACAGAAAACATAGTCGATATGTCCATCAAAAGAGACAAATAATATCAAATGTTAAGCTTATAAGAATCACTAAATCATCTAAAAGAAATCCATTAATCTTTCTTAACTCAAACAATACTTCTAAATCATTGACACGTAGGTCGGACAAGAACGAATGAAAGAAATAACCTTCTAGGAGGCGAAACCCCAAATAACTACCTAATCTCGAAAGCGAAAACTAAGAAAGAAACTCTGAGCTGACGAACTGAGATCAAACTGGTGGCTCTCCCCGATCTCTATCACCTAAAAAAAGTAGGCTGGGTCAGAACACAGCTAGTAGATTTCCAATTACCTAACGTCTAAATAGATCAATTTAACAACAAAAACCAAGTATCGAACAAAAGAAAAACAATAACGTAGTCTATCGTGTTACACCTTTCGTGCCAAGACCACTAAAGTCAACCTGTTACACAGTTGAAGAAATTCAAACAATACAACTTCCCTTTTGAAGGGGTATAACCAATTTTGAGGCCCACGAGACAGCTTCACTTACCATCCAAGTTTGTATCGACTTAAACCTTTCGATAGACAAGGGATACCACCCAAATGGGGATTCGTGCAAGACGAGCAGAGTGCAACACGAGCACTTTACATATGAGCAGGAGGCGAGCCAACCTCTAGTTGGTAAATTATTTCTCAAACTAGAAGTATATGGTCCACAAGAATGAACTTGTGTTTGCATCGATCATCATGTCGAGCCAACCACCGATTACTTATGGATTACAACCGTCAATCCATATTAGAACTCAAGCCCCTGGTCCACTAGGTTGTCCAATATCACGTTGACAAACCCGTGTTTGCAATCGACCCACATGTCGAGCCAACCAGTCTTAGTTCAACCATTAATGGAACTCAAAATCATGGTCCACCAAGTTATCTAATATCACATCAGTAACTAGTGTTTGCAATCGACCCACATGTCGAGCCAGCCATTCTTGATTCCGACTAGCCTATGCTTTCTAGGTTAACAACCTAAAACAATATATCACACATAACTATTTATAAGTATTGGTTATAATATCACTGTAACCTATTACGATGAGTTTACTTTTATAAATATGTCTAGAGATGCAAAATACTACATCTAATTGATTACAAACATCAATTATCAACATCAATCACATTAACACAAATAATCCTTAGCGTCTAGGCTGCTGTCCGGGTCTATTTATACTATATTTACATAAACCTAATAGTGTAAGTTGTTGTCCGGTATGTATATACTCCATTAAAATAGCTATAATGGTCTAGGGTTTTATTATTGTTGTTGTAACTAGTTTAAAATTATAGTATATGTCTATTGTATCACTAATTAGTTCTAAGTTGATGATAACCTAGCAACAACTGATAGTTTAAAGCTATTGTAGTTCCAACTATACAAAACTAGGTTTAAAATTGAAGAGGGCTATGTAAACCCTAGGGAGGAAGAAACCTACTTGAGTTGTAGCACCAAGAAGATGAAACAAAACCCCTTTAGTAAAGCCATTTGATCATCCTTCTCCTTCCTCCTCAATTTTTCTCTCCAAAACCTCACATTCTCTCTCTCTAAAACCCACGGTTTAGCTATAACAAAAGGGGGAAAAACGATAATGAGGGAATTAGGGTAAAAGGGGTTTTAGAGAGTTATAAGGGTTTTAGAAAATATATTTAAGAGCTGGAAGAAATAAGACCTAAAAGATATATGAGGGAAGGAATTTTTCGGTGAAAAACCTAGAAAATTGGCCCAAAATACTAAAATAAACCCACTCAAATTAATAATAGTATCAAAAGTCCAATTTTTAACAATTAATAGAAATCAAGCCCAATTTCGGATCTCTATGGCAAAAATCCCATCTCGAGGCTTACCCTTAATATCTTAATACCATTTAACAACTTTGAACATTGCATATAAAATCTCCATTTAACTCCTGACCCCACAACGTCAATGGCATATGTTGCCACACCCTCCAACATCTTCCACTAGTTCATCATCAATGTTGCCACGATACCCCTCGGTTGTCGGCTACCACATTTGCTTTACTCGGGTGTTATTGCAACGTGAAGTTATAATCCTTCATCAACTCCAACCACCTGCGCTGGCGCATGTTCAACTGCTTTTGTGAGAAGAGATACTTGAGGCTCTTATGATCGGTAAAGAGATCGAACTTCTCGCCATACAGATAGTGCCTCCAAATCTTCAAGGCAAACACTATAGCTGCCAACTCTAAGTCATGAGTTGGATAGTTTTGCTCATGTGGCCTCAACTGCCTAGAAGCATAAGCAACCACTTTATCTTTTTTGCATCAATACACAACCTAAACCTGAATGGAAGCATCTGTATAAATCACAAATCTGGTGCCACTCTCTGGAATGACCAACACCGGTGTCGTAGTCAACTTTGTCTTAAGTCCTTTGAAAGCCTCATCACATTTTGTATCCCATGAGAAGACCACTCCCTTCTTTGTAAGATTCGTCAAAGGTCCTGCAATACTTGAGAACCCGTTGATGAACTGTCGATAATACCCAGCCAATCCCAGAAAACTGCGAATCTCAGTTGCCGAGGTAGGCTGCTTCTAATTAAGCACAACTTAATGTTGACAACTTTTCACAGCATTGAGGCTTATTCGTTGAATATTTTGGGTTGGTTTCAGTAAATTATGTTTTGTTGTAAACAGTTTAAAAATGTTATAGTCTAGTTTTGAATGGTGACTCTATGGTGGAAAACTTTTTTAAGCACTGATGATATTGTATATTTTGGATTGCTTTAAGCGTTTTCAATTTTCCGTAAAACATTGTAGTTACAATAGAAATCTCACTCTAAAAAACCAAAACATTATAAGTTCTTTTGACAAAAAAACAATTACTTCCATTAATTTTCCAATCTCTGTTGAATTTGATTATCCTGCAAGATCAAGTATATCAATTCTGCCCGTTTTCTTTGTGCTACTTTCTTTCTGTCTAATTTTAAGGTACATTTAAACTAGACAACTGTTTTATCCCAAAGATCTTTTTCCTCTCTCCTTCAACCACCTCAATTTCCTTCTCGTTTTTCCCTTTTCTTTCCACGTCATGGCAGCAGATGGTTCCTTCATAAGACATTTATAACATTGTTGTCAGCTTTAGAAGTTTTCAGGAAACATATAGCAGGTAAACTTGAACACTAGCATACATGTCTTCTACATTTTACAATTTTGTTATTATTCCGACAACACACCAATAAATTTTTTAAATATATTATGAACTAACAAAAACAACTAGAGAACAACTTAATAAATGCAACCAAACCGCCATCATTTGTGAAAATATTTATCTACATTAGAAACCCACCCAGTAGATGAAATCCAATAAAATGTTCACAACATTATCAAATGTGCAAGGAAAACAAAATAAATGAAACCCAATATTCTTCAGTGCCGAAAATAATTTTCCACAGAGTGTGTACGGATTTATGAATTTCGATAACCAAGTGTTATATGCACGAGGTATTAAGAAAACGAACTTAACATATGTCTCATGCGTAAAAATAACGTGAATGGTACAAAAATTAAAGTTTGCAATCAAAACAATTACTTGTTTGCTCAGCTAAATATACTAATTGCATGAACAAAGATAAACATTTGATAAAAATGACTGGAAACTTTAACAACAAAGACGAATATGTCCACAAATTAGAAAAAAAAAATAATGCAAAATATATTGTGTTTGCTCGAGAAATACACATTTATGTAATAACCAATTTTTTGAAGCAAGGAACGATGTGCTACAACCACCGTGCTTTTTGTTTGGTATCTATGAAGATAAGTTGCAAACATTAAACAACAAAAAGGGAGATAGCGTTTAATGGTTACGTTGAGCATTTACATGTGTGCTCAAAACATAACTACATGTGTTCGAAAATAATGGTTTGTCCTGCAAGCATGTAACGTTATCCTTCCACAACATTGGTTGATGTTCTGATTTTGGATGAAAACGTAGAAAGCAGAAACGAATGAGAGAGCAATAAGAAGGAAAGATCAAAATGTGCACAGAAATATGTTTTAAATAAATCATATATGCCAATCAGAAATGAGGAAGTTATTATAAAATGAAATAAGATAAAGAAACACCCAGAACAACTTCTTTAATGGATCTTCGAATATATAGATCTAAAATTTAAACACTAATAACCCTTTTATACATTTCAAAGAGTTTCTTCTCAAACGACAACACCTTTTGATCGTTTCATAATGGTTGAAGCAAGGAACAGACACAACTCTAGCTTTCTTCTCAAACTCTAACAAATGGTGGCGGTCTACGAACTGATTCTAACAAACTTTCAAAATGGAAAGTAATAGTCGAGAAATTTTGAGAGAGAAGTCTTTCTCTTCAAAACGTAAGGACTTTAGATTGAAGTGGTGGATGTAGGTTTTTGGTGGGTAAATGTAGAGAAAGAAGAAGTCAACAAGAATGAGAGGATTTAAAAGAGTAAAGTTAGCGATTGAAGAGAAAGACTTTTTGAGTTGTAAACCCAAGTTTGACAATCAAAAGTCGTTACGGTTTGGGTGGGAAAGGTTCCGGGATTTGTTCGACTTTTGTTAGTTTAGGGAGGGTTATAATTGTATTTTTATGAAGTGGGTTTTTTTTTTGCATTAACTTTTAAGATTGGGTCTCCTTTCCTATTATCCCTCAAATTTTAGGCCTTAGCATTAGGGCCCGGAGGGAAAAGAGATTTATATATAGAAGGGCAGAAGGGTTATTACTAGAAACTTTGGGTTCCTAGAGATTGAAAAATGTACTTCGGGATCCGTATTTGGGTTTGATGTTAGGAAACTTTTTAAAAAATGGGTCTTTGTAAAATTAATTTTAGATAGTGGCCCTAATTTTCTACTTGGACCCATTTTGTGGGGTTTTGACCAATAATTTCAATTTACTTTCTAATGAGTAACGCGACAAAAAAGGTTTATTAAATAATTGAAATTGCCAATTCCTTTTTGAATTGCTAAATCTAAATTGATTATTTTAGCTCTTTATATGTCTCCCTAAAATGAAAGATTTTGCAGTTACTCTATACATCGAAAGTGGCCAACGGGTTGGTAAGAGTCCGATATCTCCAATCATTGTTAACAGCAAATGAAAGATTCGGAAAACGAAAATCTAATAAAAAAATAATTCAAATGATTGTCAATAATTGAGAATTTTTCGTTGAACCGAAAGGAAACCTAGAACACTTGATTAAAATTTCATGCAAAAATAAAATTCTCTGAAGTTGATGATTTTGCAATTACTATCTTGACACAGGAGATAGCTTAAGAGTTGATATTTGTAGTTCCTACTTATAGAAATTTAGGGCTCCTAGAGATTGAAAAATGTACCTCGAGATCCGTACTTGGGTTTGATGTGAGGGAACTTTTTCAAAAACAATGGGATTTTAAAAAAAATGAATTTTAGATAGTGGCTCTGATTTTCTATTTGGACCTATTTTGTGGGATTTTCACCAATAAATTCAATTTACTTTTTAATGAGTAATGCGATAAAAGGGTTTATTAAATAATTGAAATTGCCAATTCCTTTTTGAATTGCTAAATCTGAATTGATTATTTTAGCTCTATATATATCTCCCTAAAATGAAAGATTTTGCAGTTACTCTTTACATCGAAGGTTGCCAACGGGTTGGTAAGTTTCCGATATCTCCAATCATTGTTCTTAGTAAATGAAAGATTCGAAAAACAAATATCTAAACCAAAAATAAGCCAAATGAATCTCAATGGTTAAGAATTGGGAAGGAAATATAAAACACTTAATTAAAATCTCACGAAAAATAAAATTCTCTGAAGTTAATGATTTTGCAATTACTATCTTGACGCGGGAGATAGTCTAAGAGTTCATTTTTGTCGTTCCCACTTATTGCAAATCTTTATACGTTAATTTTTCCTGTATATGTATATTCATCCATATAATAAGACCACAAAAACTTCTGAAAAAAGTTAATTATGAACCAAAAGTAAGAAAAAGACAATTTGGTATCATTTCCATATATTACGTATTTATTACAACACATCATTAGATTGATCTATCTGATTTTAAGTCCTATAAATAGAGACAATCCAATATGAAATTTTGAACATCCAAGCAAAGGTGTTACTTCAAAGTGTGGGTATTAAATTTCTTTTTTCTTTTAAAACATTTGCTTGAGTTGTATTGTGTTTTGCTTAAAGGAGTTAGAGATGGCCAAGCTCTCCTACACAAATGTTTTCCTCGTGGTTCTAATTTTTTTCTCTAGTAAGTCATGTTTCATTCTTTACTAGCATTGTTTATATATATATATATATATATATATGAGTTGTCCATTAACTTACTTATAATTGTTTATGGTGTAGTGTCTTTAATGGTGGTGCAACAAACACATGCTCAAAAACGGTGTCAAGAAAATTTGGGTCCTAATTGCAATCTCCCAGCATGTAGAAAGCAATGCTATCTCCAAAAAAATGGAAACGGCTTATGTCAGGAAGTGTCCGCTGGCTCGGGAAACTACCAATGTCTTTGCATATACAACTGCTAATGAAGAGACGTTCGGTTTAAATTTAATAAAATATTACTACACGATGAGTGAAAATCAAATAATACAGGGAAATTTTTTTACTTGTATTCCTCGTAGTATGGATGTTCCTACTAGTGTTGGTTCAATACATTTTTCTTACTCCGTGATTTATTCTTATATGAATCAATTACAATCTCTTGATGTTTAGCTATATAGAGAAGGTTTAGCCTATATGCACGAATATGAAATGCAGATGTTTATTTGAATCTGGCCGTGTTGGTCGTATTTTCAGTTTGTTAGTATTCTATACAACAAAGCAGAATGGATTTCTTTTGACTGACAAAATTAATGCGAGCTGATTAGGACAAAATTAATGCACCCTATTCAAATCTCAACCTTTGAGTCTCTACCCTTGGCTCCAAATTGAATTGGCCACCGAAACCCTTCCTCTGCACCGTTACACCTCTCCTTCATTTACCTTCAATTAATTTTCAGTCTCATTTTCTTCCATTATATGTTTCTCAACAAAAAAAAAATATACCACCTTGTCTTTTTAGATCAAATGTTCTTTTATTAAGTAATATGTTTGATATTACCTACCTTTTATGTTTTATCTAATGTGGTATTGAATGGTGCTAACAGTCTTTCATCTATCCACAAGATAAAGACTAAACCTCGAATTCTTATTGTTGATTCACTTGTATGAACCATCCCTTCAAACATAGGGGCTAACGTAAAGTTAATAGGTGTAGAGTTTTCTTTTTTAATATAAACACTGACGTTTCAATGTATTGTCAATCAATATGTTTTTTTTGCATCTTTTTTCTTGCTAGTTCAATGGTATGTTTTTTAATCCACACTTTCTTTTTCTTTTTTACTCTACGTCATCGATTCTGGGACATACTGAAATGAAAATGTTTTCTACAAATTTTAATTTGTTCTTCAATAATTTTTTAATACTTAGGTTTATTAGTGATATGTTATCTTAGTAGAAATTCGTTTTTGCTCAAAAATTGTTCGCAAAAACAACTAACAATAGCGTTCTGGCTTAAGCACTTTGTGATTTGCCTTGTGGACAAAGAAACGTGCTCACACTTGATAAACAAATTAACCGACAAATAACATTTAGGCCATCGTATTTGTTAATTTGTGTTTGTGAAAATTAATATGTTATGCATCTTACACTTTGGCTTTGCGTTTGACAAAATCATTAACGAACAAATAATATTTTGGCTAATGCATGTTTTATTTGTTTAATAAGAAAATAGATATATTCTACATTTCACCATTTGTATTTGACCAAATGTTAACCGATACTAATATTTTAGCTTAAGCATTTTCGATTTGCCTTGTGGAGAAAGAAATGTATCCTGCATTTTTTCTTTTGCATTTTACAAACACATTAACTGACGCCAATACCATTTAAATAATGCATGTTATAATTTTCCTTATGCAAAACTAAATATGTTATGCATCTTGGCCTTTTGACAAACACATTAACGCACAAATAATATTTTCGCTAATGCATTTTTTTAATTTGTTTTGTGAAAAAGAATATATTTTCTACGTTTCACCTTTTTGTATTTGACAAAATATTAACTGGCACTAACATTTTGGGTTAAGCATTTATCAATTCGGTTTTGGAGAAAGTAATATGTTAAAAAATTTAACTTCTAAAGAGAGAAACCAAAAAATAGATCTAAAATTGTACTTTTTGTTATCATTGAACAACAAGTCAATGTAAATTTTTGAACTTCGAGAACATCAAGAAGAGCCTCATAAGATAAAGAAACACCAAATCTAGAAAAGTAAAAGTTTCTTACAAGTTGGTCGGATTCTCCTGCCATGATCGACTCACATAGTCGGTTTGACACGAGTATGAGAGACGAGGCACAAACCGGTGAAGGCAAACTTTTGTTTGGAGGCCACTGGGTACTAAGTGTAACGCCCCAAATCTAGATTTCCACGTCGGCCGTCATGAAAACCTAAACTCAAAGCATTTCTCCGCAGAACAGTAAACATAGTCGATATATCCATTAAAAGAGACAAATAATATCAAATGTGAAGCTCATAAGAATCACTAAATCATCTAAAAGAAATCCATTAAACTTTCTTAACTCAAACAATGTTTCTAAATCATTGACATGTAGGTCAGACAAGAACGAATGAAAGAAATAACTGTCTAGGAGGCGAACCCCCAAATAACTACCTAATCTCGAAAGCGAAAACTAAAAAAGAAACTCTGAGCTGACGAACTGAGATCAAACTGGTGGCTCTCCCCGATCTCTATCACCTGAAAAATAGTAGGCTGGGTCAGAACACAGCTAGTAGATTTCCAATTACCTAAGGTCTAAATAGATCAATTCAATAACAAAAACCAAGTATCGAACAGAAGAAAAACAATAACGTAGTCTATTGTGTTACACCGTGCCAACATCACTAAAGTCAACCTGTTACACAATTGAAGAGATTCAAACAATAAAACTTCCCTTTTGAAGGGGTGTAACCAATTTTGAGGTCCACGAGACAGCTTCACTTACCATCCGTGTTTGTATCGACTTAAACTTCTCAATAGACAACGGATACCACCCAAATGGGGATCTAGACAACACGAGCACAGTGCAACACGAGCACTTTACATATGAGCAGGAGGCGAGCCAACCTCTACTTGCTAAATTACTTCTCAAACTAGAAATATGTGGTCCACAAGAATGAACTTGTGTTTGTATCGATCATCCTGTCGAGCCAACCACCGAATAATTATGGATTACAACCGTCAATCCATATTAGAACTCAAGCCCCTAGTCCACTGGGTTGTCCAATATCACGTTGACAAACCCGTGTTTGCACCGACCCACATGTCGAGCCAACCAGTCGTAGTTCAATCCATTAACAGAACTCAAGATCATGGTCCACCAAGTTATCTAATATCACATCAGTAACTAGTGTTTGCAATTGACCCACATGTCGAGCCAACTATTCTTTGTTCCGACTAGCCTATGCTTTCTAGGTTAACAACCTAAAGCAATATATCACACACAACTATTGATAACACTTATGCTCCAATATCATACATACAATCTCATACAGTCAAACGAGTCAAACATGATAAGTATTGGTTATAATATCACTATTACCTATTAAGATGAGTTTACTTTTATAAATATGTCTAGAGATGCAAAATACTACATCTAATTGTTCACAAACATTAGTTATCAACATTAATCACATAAACACAAATAATCCTTAGTGTGTAGGCAGCTGTCCGGATCTATTTACATTATATTTACATGAACCTAATAGTCTAAGTTGTTGTCCGGGTATGTATATACTCCATTAATATAACTATAATGGTCTAGGGTTAAATTATTGTGGTTGGAACTAGTTTAAAATCATAGTATATGTCTATTGTATCAATTATTAGTTCTAAGTTGATGATAACCTAGCAACAATTGACAGTTTAAAGCTATTTTAGTTCCAACTATACAAAACTAGGTTTAAAATTGAAGAGGGCTATGTTAATCCTAGGGAAGAAGAAACCTACTTCAATTGTTGCACCAAGACGAAGAAACAAACCCCCTTTAGTAAAGCCCTTTGATCATCCTTCTCCTTCCTCCTCACTTTCTCTCTCTAAAACTTCACACTCTCTCTCTCTAAAACCCACGGTTCAGGTATAGCAAAAGGGGGAAAAACAATAATGAGGGAACTAGGGTAAAAGGGGTTTTAGAGAGTTATAAGGGTCTTGCTATTTGGGCCCCTATTATTTGCTAGTTGTACCCCTCAAAAGTAAGGGTGCTACAATCTCCACCCCTAAAAGAAATTTTCGTCCTCGTAATTGAATGTACCTGTCGAGAGAAAAAGGTGAGGATAACGAAGCTGCATACCATCTTCAGCTCCCAAGTAACCTTTTTGTCATTGTGGTGATGCCACTGAACCTTGACCATGGGAATTGTCTTTCGGCAAAGGACATGTTCTCTACAATCAATGATACGAACTCGTTCCTCTTTATATTATGCATTTGGCTGGAGCTCCAAATCATGGTAGTCTATCAATGAATGTTGATCTTCATCCCTCAGAAGTGTCCAGAATCACCTCTGTTCCTTCTAGTTTAGTGTCACCTGTCTTTGTTCAACACAATCGTGACCGACAAGGTCTCATGTATAGGTCCTCGAAAGGTTCCAAGCCAATACTAGACTAGTAACTATTGTTGTATGCGAATTCCACCAAAGGAAAATGATCTTGCCAACTTCCTCGAAGATTTATTACGGAGCATCGCAACATATCCTCAAGTACTCTGTTAACTCGCTCCGTCTGCCCATCGGTCTGAGGGTGAAAGACTGTACTGAAGTGTAAAGATGTCCCCATAGAAGCTTGGATACTCTTCCAAAACCGTGAAGTAAAGGACGAATCCCTGTCTGAAACAATAGACACTGGAACTCCATGCAACCTGACTATCTTCTTGATGTAAAGTTGTGTCAGTCGATCCCCACTATCTATTGTCTTCACTAGTAAGAAGTGAGCCGACTTGGTCAACCTGTCAACTATCACCCAAATGGCGTCAAAGCCTCTAGTAGATCGCGATAAACCCGTGATGAAGTCCATCGATATATTTTCCCATTTCCACTCCGGAATGGGCAACGGTTCCAAAAGTCCCGATGGATGTCGATTTTCCGTTTTCAGCATCTAACACACATTACACTTCCTCACATACTCCTCACCATCTTTCTTCATCCATGACCATCAGTTCTGCCTCTTCAAGTCTTTGTACATCTTGTTACCTCCAGGTGAGCTGTGTACTTACTTCGATGTGCTTCATCTAATATATCTCGTCTCAAGACCAGATCTTTCAGTACATATAACCTCCCTCAGAATCTCAATCCATCGTCCTTCCCTGTACTAAACTCAGTCGCGGTCTCTTGCATTAACGAAACCTGTTTCTGGCACCACTCATCATCAATTTGTACATCCACCATACGGTTCAGCAAAGATGGTCTAACAACCATACTATCCAGAAATAACGAGTCAACTCCTGACCCCACAACGTCAATGGCATATGCTGCCACATCCTCCAACATCTTCCACTGGTTCATCATCAATGTTGCCACGATACCCTTCGGTTGTCGGCTTAATGCATCGGCTACCATATTTGCCTTACTCGGGTGCTATTTCAATGTGAAGTTATAATCCTTCATCAACTCCAACAACCTGCGCTAGCGCATGTTCAACTTCTTTTGTGAGAAGAGATACTTGAGGCTCTTATGATCGGTAAAGAGATCGAACTTCTCGCCATATAGATAGTGCGTCCAAATCTTCAAGGCAAACACTATAGCAACCAACTCTGAGTCATGAGTTGGATAGTTTTGCTCATGTGGCCTCAACTTCATAGAAGCATAAGCAACCACTTTATCTTTTTGCATCAATACACAACCTAAACCCTGAATAGAAGCATTAGTATAAATTACAAATCTGGTGCCACTCTCTGGAATGACCAACACCGGTGCCATAGTCAACTTTGTCTTAAGTCTTTTGAAAGCCTCATCACACTTTGTATCTCATGAGAAGACCACTCTCTTCTTTATAAGATTCGTCAAAGGTCCTGTAATACTTGAGAACCTCTTGATGAACCGTCGATAATACCCAGCCAATCCCAGAAAACTGCGAATCTTAGTTGCCGAGGTAGGCTGCTTCCAATTAAGCACAACTTCAACCTAAGATGGATCAACCAATACTCCTTCCTTAGAAATAACATGGCCTAAGAATTTTACTTCCTCTTGCAAAAATTCACATTTCTCGAACTTTGCATATAACTGATGTCTCATCAATCTCTCTAACATCAATCTCAAATGATCCTCATGATCCATAAACACTGCATGAGCGTTAGTCAAATCAAATGACATAACGAGAAACTCATATGAACCATAACGTGTCATAAATGGCGTCTTAGGAATGTCATCCTTTCAGACTCGTAACTGATGGTACCCTGACCTCAAGTCAATCTTAGAGAACCACTTGGTCCCTCTTAGTTGATCGAACAGATCATCAATACTTGGTAAAGGATATTTATTCTTCACAATAACCTTGTTGAGCTCTCTATAATCGATACACAATCGCATCGACCCATCTTTTTTTTAACAAAAAGAATATGTGGACCCCATGGAGAACTACTCTAACGTATGAACCCTTGATCTAGTAATTTCTGAATCTGGTCCTTAAGCTCTCGCAGTTCTATCAGAGCCATTCGTTAAGGAGTTCGGGCTATAGGCTTAGTACCCGGTTCGAACTGAACGCAGAAGTCAACCTCTCTGCGTGGTTGCAAACTGGTATATCTCTGAACAAATCGTGGTACTCACTAACCACATCAATACTATCAATCCCCTCACTCACTACCGGATGCTCTTCTAGCTCTACGTTACTCAAGTGAACCTCTCTCATCTGACTAGTCGATGCTGACATTGTAAACACTTCTTCCCCAAGAAGTGAAAATGTGACTGTTTTGGCATAACAGTCCACAAGTGCATGGTATGAGGCAAGCCAATCCATGCCTAAAATCATATCATACCGCACCAACTCAAGCACAAAAAGGTCTGCAGCGAAATCTCGCTCACCCAATCTAATAATACATCCCTTACAGATGTGGTCTATTACAATCAAACCACCCCAAGCAGAAGACACTTAAAAAGATCTCCCACATCGATCTAGCTCTAGGGTAACTTACGAACAAATGAAACAGAGATAAATGTGCCCATGGCACTAGGATCAAATAAAATTTTACCCATTCTAGTTCGAATAAGGAATGTACCTTCCACCACATCAGCAGGTGCGAAGTCATCTCTAGGAATTAAAACATTCAATTGTGGTTGCTGCCCACGTCTCTGTGGTCTGCCTTGTATGTTACGTTCATGATGACGCCCCTTATTTCCTGTCTGAGCTCTATTCCTCCTCGGACAATCAAAAGACCTGTGCCCTACTTCCTGGCAAGTAAAACAAACCCCTCCAAATGGTCTCTGTCCCACACCTTCACCATTAGCTACTAGCGGTGATCTATGTGTAGTCACCACTGCCATATCCATGTTGCCTCCCTCAACCCGAGGCCTCTTACCATCCCGCTGACCATTATAGTCGTTGCGCAGATTCCAACCAACCTTCCCATAATTTTTACCGTTCCCTTTTTGTTCACCCTTGCTTTACACTCTGATTCCTCTCTGCTTATTGGCCTCATGTATCCGAGCATCGTGAACCTTAGCACAAGAAACCACCTTCTTATAGGTGTCGAAACTAGGTTGCGTAGCAATGTACCTAGCAATGTTGTCATGCAACCCATTTAAAAACCTCTCAATCTTTTCCTGCTCTGTGGGAATTAGCTGACTAGCAAATAGGGAGAGTCTCTGAAACTCATTCTCATAGTCCAAAACTGACTGATTCTCTCCTTGCTTCAAGTCCTGAAATCCCCTCTTAAGTGTCTGTTGTGCTGAGAAAGGAACAAAGTTTTCCATGAAGACCTTCTTACATTCTTCCCAGGTGAACCTCAATAGATCCACTAGCCTAGACTGAGTGCCCCACCAAGTAGCTGCATTCTTCTTTAACTGGAACACCGACATCCGTTGCTTGTACTCCTCCGAGCAATCAAACGCCACAAACACCCTCTCTATCTCCTTACACCATTCATATGCCTCTACCGGTCCTCCAGTCTCATCAAATATTGGCAGCCCCATTTTCTTAAACTCATGATAGTACTTCAACCATGTCATCTCAGTTTGTTGTCGTTGATTCACGACAACTTCCGATCTCGGTTCCTCAACGGGTGCCTCCTGCCTTACAGATACGAAATTCTTTGGAATCTCGTTAATTAGCCCGCGACGCTGCTTGCACAACATTATTAACGATGTTGTGCAATCCCTCAACTTCTATTGTCACCGTTGAACCTCCACCCAAATTAGGATTTGTGGTTTCATGACCCCCTGACTGTGCCTGTGAAGGTTCTGGTGCTGTAGACCCCATTTCCTCACCTATGACACCTCGACCTCGACCTCTACTACCGCCTCGGGTGCGAGCACTGCGACGACATCTGCCACGATCAGTAGTCCATTCGCTCTCCATAACTCTATTCAAATCCAGAAGAGAAACTAAGTTAACACTTAGATAATAGATTTGTTCCACCCCAAAATTACTACATACTATGTGCCTAACGCGGTTGAACCCTACACAATGACCCTAGGATTTATGAATCTAGAGCTCTGATATCACTTTGTCCTAAATCGAGATTTCCACGTCGGCCGCCATTAAAACCTAAACTCAAGCATTAATCCGCAGAACAGTAAACATAGTCGATCCATCAAAAGAGACAAATAATATCAAATGTGAAGCTCATAAGAATCAATAAATCATCTAAAATAAATCCATTAAACTTTCTTAACTCAAACAATGCTTTTAAATCATCGACACGTAGGTCGGACAAGAACGAATGAAAGAAATAACTGTCTAGGAGGCGAAACCCAAAATAACTACCTAATCTCGAAAGCAAAACTAAGAAAGAAACTCTGAGCTGAAGAACTGAGATCAAACTGGTGGCGCTCCCCGATCTCAATCGCCTGAAAAATAGTAGGCTGGGTCAGAACACAGCTAGTAGATTTTCAATTACCTAAGGTCTCAATAGATCAATTCAACAACAAAAACCAAGTATCGAACAGAAGAAAAACAATAATGTAGTCTATTATGTTACACCTTTCGTGCCAACACCACTAAAGTCAACTTGTTACACAGTTGAAGAGATTCAAAATAACACAACTTCCCTTTTGAAGGGGTATAACCAATTTTGAGGTCCACGAGACAGCTTCACTTACCATCCGTGTTTGCATCGACTGAAACCTCTCAATAGACAAGGGATACCACCCAATGGGGATCCGTGCAACACGAGCACTTTACATATGAGCAGAATGTGAGCCAACCTCTAGTTGGTAAATTACTTCTCAAACTAGAAGTATGTGGTCCACAAGAATGAAATTGTGTTTGCAGCGATCATCCTGTCGAGCCAACCACCGATTACTTATGAATTACAACCGTCAATCCATATTATAACTCAAGCCCCTGGTCCACTGGGTTGTCTAATAACACGTTGACAAACCTTTGTTTGCATCGACCCACATGTCGAGCCAACAAGTCTTAGTTCAATCCCATTAATGGAACTCAAGATCATGGTCCACCAAGTTATCTAATATCACATCATTAACTAGTGTTTGCAATCGACCCACATGTCGAGCCAACCATTCTTGGTTCCGACTAGCCTATTCTTTTTAGGTTAACAACCTAAAGCAATATATCACACATAACTATTGATAGAACTTATGCTCCAATATCATACATATAATCTCATACAATCAAATGAGTCAAACATGATAAGTATTGGTTATAATATCACTATAACCTATTACGATGAGTTTACTTTTATAAATATGTCTAGAGATGCAAAATACTACATCTAATTGATCACAAACATCAATTATCAACATCAATCATATAAACACAAGTAATCCTTAGGGTCTACGCTGCTGTCCGGGTCTATTTATACTATATTTACATAAACCTAATAGTCTAAGTTGTTGTCTGGGCATGTATATAATTCATTAATATAACTATAATGGTTTAGGGTTTTATTATTGTTGTTGGAACTAGTTTAAAGTCATAGTATATGTCTATTGTATCACTAATTAGTTCTAAGTTGATGATAACCAAGCAACAATTGATAGTTTAAATTTATTGTAGTTCCAACTATACAAAAGTAGGTTTAAAATTGAAGAGGGCTATGTAAACCCCAGGGAAGAAGAAACCTACTCGAGTTGTAGCACCAAAAAGAAGAAACAAAACCCCTTTAATAAAGCCCTTTGGTCCTTCTCCTCCCTCCTCACTTGCTCTCTCTAAAACCTCACATTCTCTCTCTCTCTCTCTATAACCCACGGTTCAGCTATAACAAAAGGGGGGAAAAACAATAATGAGGGAATTAGGGTAAAAGGGGTTTTAGAGAGTTATAAGGGTCTTGCTATTTGGGCCGCTATTATTTGCTAGTTGCACCCTTGAAAAGTAAGGCTGCTACACTAAGTGAAGATGAAGAAGAAGATACTGAAGAAGAACCCTCACTATTATTATGTGCAAAGCAATCAATGACAGGTATAGTAAACAAAAATTCTGTTGGTCTTCTCTTTCAAGCAACAACCAAACCAAAATCAAATGGTCATGGGTCTATATCACAAATCCAGGGAGGAACAACCCTTGCTCATGTTCGTACAAGTGAAAAACGAGTAGGATTGAGGAAGAACAAGGTCGCGGGGCATAACAAACTAGCAGATGCTATTTGAAATAACATGCGTCCGGGTACTTTTTGAAAGCCAATGTCTAGCGTCACCATGGACACAGTAGGTCAGGCAGAGCAACAACAACCGGAATCACAGAGAATTCAGTTCGAGGAGATTAGGGTTCCGGCAGGAACAATGGCTCTGATTGGTGTTAGGCTCATGAGCTCTCCGCCAACCGATTTGGGTGCAACCAATATGGGGCAAGAGGGTGTGCCTAAAGTTTTCAACTGGTCTACTCTATTTACTAACCCGACAACTGCTAAACAATCCGAATTACAGTACGTTCCTCCTAGAAATATCGATGGTAACCTAGTTCCTGAACTTGAGTTTGCTCATTTGAGGATATCCACATTGGTAGTTTCATAGGTGAGAGATTGGGTTAAGGATTGGAGCCTAGTATGTTGTCCAAATAGTGGAAACCGAAGGGTGATTTGAAGTTCTCCTCATCGGATGATAGACAAAGGGCGCTGGAACATGGTCCGATATTTATTACGGAGTGACTCTTCGTAGTTCGGCAATGGAAACTTCATGTTGAACAAGAACTACAAGAGCTGGAAACTATTCCTATATGGGTCTGCTTTAGAAACGTCCCTCTCTTATTTTGGAATTGGAAGGGGGGATCTCACATTGCTAGTGTGTTGGGTCCCCCTCTCATGCAAGACAGTCGAAAGGAATCAAAAGAGAGGATGGCCTTCACACGTGTTTGTGTGGAGATTAGAGCTGTTAAGTATTTACCAGATGAAGTTAATATTCGAGTTAAAGATGGGTCTTTAGAACACGTGGTTAAGGTCCACGTTGAGTACTCATGGTGGCCGGACAGATGTGAAGGCCGTCAAGTGTTTGGTCACGATGATTCGGATTGTCCAAAAAAGCTAAAGGCTCTTGGCACCCCTAATGTCCCGATAGATGATATAAACCGGAAAAAAGGTGATAACCGAACAACAAGTTTACACAAGAAACAATCTGGCCAAAATGTTTCGATCTCAATGGGAAGGAGTAGTAACTCATATGGGCGGCAACAAGGTACTCGATTGTTTCAGGGGTCTGGGAATGGCCGATCTGGAGAGGGTCGGAAACGTTCTGCAACTGTGACAAACAGAGACTTAAGCCAACAAAAGTCGGAAGAGGGACATGACAAGAATGGAGGGTGGTTGGTGGTTCTATTAAAATCAAATCCGTTCACAATCGGTACGAGCCAATCACACAAGTCAGACCAGCCACGAAGAAAGATAACAAAGAAAGATGGGATTTCACTTGCACGACCTGGTTCGGCTGGTGTACTATCAGGTAATTCCTTCTCGATCTTGTGTGATTCAAATGGTATTGATTCGGGGAGTCCTATCCAAGAACTAGAGGAGCAGGCATCGGGAAGGGATCCTAATTTTCATGAGAAAGAAGACCACTCGATGCATAGTCTCCGGTCTGAATTATACCCTGACTAGAGAAGACGAGATGGGCGATGCAAATGACAGTTTTAAATGGGCTCTTATTAATATTAATTGGATGGACTATTTTCCTGTAGCTAGAGTAGATTTCCAAACGGCTGGGGATTCAGATCACTCTCATATTATTCTACCGCTTGCTGCCCCTAATATACATCGGCGCACTCCCTTTAGGTTTTTTAATGCGTGGACAGAGGAGCCTACGTTTAGAGCTTAAGTTGCTGATGTCTGAAAGGTGTCAGTACGGGGTAACCCGATGTTACGCATATTGACAAATCTCAAAGCTTTGAAAGTTTGGTTAAATGAATGGAAGAAGGATAAGTTCAGGGGGGTAAAGAACTAGGTAAACATTAACCGAATTTTGTTACAGTCAGTGTAGGTCCAGTTTCAGGCGAATCCAACAAACCTGATTTTATGGAGGCAAGAGAGAGTAGCTACTGAAACTAAAATAATGTTGTTTGGGCTGAAACTTCAATGTTCCAACAACGTTCAAAAGTTGTCTGACTTACTTTTGATGATAACAATACAACTTATTTCCACAACTCTATCAAAGAGCGGAGGTCCAGGAATGCGACAACCCGACTCACTAGGGAGGATGGCTCGGTGGTCGCAGACCAGGCAGAAATAGCTAATATGTGTGTGGACGTCTATCAGAACTTATTTGGCCGAGAAGGCAAGGATAATGATGCATTATATCACATCTCGAATGTGGAGTTCTCCCGTCCTCTTACAGAAGCAAAGGTGACTATCTTATATTGCGGGTGACTAGAGATGACATATTGGTTGCTTTATCTACTGTTGGTTCTGATCGACCGTCGGGGCCGGATGGGTTTGTTAGGTTGTGGTGTCACCTAGTGTTTTAAGCTGAATATCAGACATCTCATGTCTAATACTAGTATGGTCCCAAGATCATCATGCATAAGCTAATTATCAACTAAGAGTTTAGGATTACCTTAATCGCTAGTTTTTCCCTCGAACCTTTCCAATCGAATGCGAAGACCAAGAGTCCCACGTGTTCCTCCTCTACTCAAGACACCCGAATGATCAACTGATCTCCCACGTAGCTAGCTAACTAGACTCTAATGGTGGTTTGATATGAAGAACACCTTCTTCTTTATTGACTAGTTAGATAGCTTGAGAATTACCTCACTTTCAGGGACGTATTTATTAAGGGGTCAGGGGGCCCGGGCTCCTCTGACCCTTAATATTTGTCCTTCACTGCCTTGTCAAAAGGCTTTACTTATCTCCCTTAAAGGTTTTTGGCCCGCCCCTTTTAACACAACCCAAAGTCCCAAAGGTAAAGTAATAAAATATCCTAACACACCCACCGACCCAACCTAATTAAATTGACTTTCACGACCGCCGCAATTGTTCTCACCAATCCAATGCCCTAATAATTGCCTCCCACAATTCCACCGCCACAACTCAAAGGTTAAATACCTCCAACGTCTATAATTACTTCTCACAGTCCGAGTAAAAAAAAATAAGAGTTTCGCCTCCTACATCTATAATTGCTTCAAATTCAGTCTATAATTCTTATTTTTTAGGTAAATTCTATAATTCTAATTACCAGGTAAATATATTAGAAAAATTATGTTTTCTCACTCTCCATCTCTCTTAGTATGTCTCTCTCTCTTAACTGTTGTCAAAAATTGTTTTGATTAGGTACAACCATACAAATGACCAGCGGGAATAATCATATTATTAATGACAATTCAAAAGTGGCATCGTAAAAGGTGAGTCTTTATTCTATTAGTCTACTTATTGTTCTCACTTTTTAGTACTACGTGTAGCATTCCTATGATATTTTGTTAACTTACAGCCTAAAAAATCTCCTACAATCAATCAATTTTTTAAGAGAAAAAATATTGGCGGAGCAGAAGAAGTTTCAACTTCTAATACTAAAGCTCCAACAATAGATACACCCCCTACAAAATTTCCAAGAATTGAAATTAATGAGGTTGACATTGGTTCTTTAGAGCGTGATCCAGGGTTACGGCACAAAACA
Organism: Eschscholzia californica; assembly: GCF_041429995.1. NCBI lineage: Eukaryota > Viridiplantae > Streptophyta > Magnoliopsida > Ranunculales > Papaveraceae > Eschscholzia > Eschscholzia californica. The sequence continues at coordinate 45,799,245 of NW_028238198.1, forward strand.
TCAATTGAGGCAATCCGGTAGCTAGCCTTTCCAGGTCTTCCTTTAGAGGCGACGATGAAAGTCAAGGATCACTAAATCGCGAAAATTTTCTTCAGATGGTAGAGATATTAACTGAATATAATGATAAAGTCTCAGAAATTTTGTTTGATAAAGCTCCCAAAAAAGCTTATTTTACCTCACCTTTGATCCAAAAAGAAATTTTACAAGTTTTCGCAACTAAAGTTAAGCGAGCTATTCGAGATGAAATCATAGAAGCAAAATTTTGTATTATAGTTGATGAATCTCGTGATGGGTCAAAAAAGAGCAATTCGCTATAGTTTTGTAGCGCCCCAAATTCCAAATCTCAAGCTAACCGCCTTGAAATCGAAGATTTGAGACCTTCAAACTGGATCCACGAGCAACACCTATCATGAGTGCACAATCAATACCTGAAAAACAAAATAGTTGGGTTAAAACCCAACCGCAGTAGATTTCCTCAAACCTAAGTCTCGGGTAGGCAAGCTCAATCCCCAATCAAGGAAGCATTGCATTCATATTCATTATTGGCATTATCTGAAATTTAACGGTGAATATTAACATAATATATCAGATTTATCCAATCCCCCTCGAAACTAATAATTTATGTCCTTTGATTAATTATTAGGTTTTCCGGTTCTCGTATTTTAATCTAATACTAACCCTGATAATACAACGATCTTTTTTTTTCAGCAGATAGAAAATATCATGTCTTTAACTAAGGTAAACCTTTATAGCCACAAACTTGACATGTACGTCGACAAACACATTATGTCGAAAGACACAATCATCAAACTCTCGTTCAGGTATCTCAGACCAATACACAACAAACATTGACTCTTATCAAGAATCACAAACAAGCTCACCAAACAATTCAAGTCAACAACACATGACAAGTCAGAAGCGATGATGCTCATAGTAGATCCTCACGTGCATCGCAATCTCAAACAAGCAAATAAAAATAATAATTAACAAACATAGACTCACCACTAGAAGGTATCTACCTAGGAGATACATTGCCTAAAGAACAGAAACCATGTGAATTATCTCAATAAATTCGTCCATCGGAGACTGTTTTGACACCTTGTACGAAAACAATTGTAACTCTTCACTCGGAACTCGGATTAACGAACCGTTTGAACTACTAAAAATTAGACGAACAGACCTTTACAACCATGTAAGAGTCACACTTAGATTCATTATATATCTACACCAGATTCAATTTTAATATAAACCGACGTGCAGTAGACACTATTCTGACACCTTGTACGAAAACTATCGTAACTCTTCACTCGGAACTCGTATTAACAAACCGTTTGAACTACTAGAAAGTACACAAAGAGACCTTTCCAACCATATAAAAATCACACCGAGATTCTTCATATATCATCACCAGATGTAAGTTGAATTTAGACCGAAATACTGTCCTGTCTATATGTTTTATGAAATTCTAGATAAAACTAATCTGTAAGCCATTTAATCGTTATTTCATGTGATTAACAATACTATACCTATCATGGAATAAATTGAAAGAGCCTACAAAAAAATTAGGAGATAGGAAATCTACCTCTTTTCGCCTTAGATGACTTTAAGACCACAACCATGGCTTGTTCTCTCACTAGAGAACTCTATTTCCATCACTTTTCTTCTTTATTCCTCCTTCCTTCACTAAGGAGCGGCTACACCCTCTTTATTTTCTATAGGGTTTCCTCAAAAGTGAAGAGAAATAGGGTTTTTAAACCCACTAGTATTTCATCTAAACAAAACTGACCTAGACTTTTATTATTTCCACCCAATTTGGTATGTCAAGAAAATAGGGGTGTTACAAGTTTTAAGATTTGTGAACAAAGATGGCTATTTAGTAGAGCATTTTCGGGCTTGTTCATGTATCTAATACTGAGGCACTGACACTGAAAAAAGAAATATATTCAGTATTATAGCATCATAATCTTGATATCCAAAATATTCGAGGTCAAGGATATGATGGTGCAAGTAATATGCGAGGTGAGTGGAATGGGTTAAAAGCTTTAATTTTGAAAGATTGTCCATTTGCGTATTATGTTCATTGTTTAGCACATCGCTTGCAATTAGAATTAGTTACAGCTTCAAAAGAAGTTATACCAGTTGAACAATTTTTTACAAAATTATCTTCTATTGTCAATATTGTTGGTGCTTCTTGTAAACGTAGTGGTGAATTGAAAAATGCTCAAGTTGCTGAAATTCAACATTTGATCTCTATTAATGAGCTCGAGACAGGAATAGGGTTAAACACCAAATTGGTACTTTACAACGGAGTGGAGATACTAGGTGGAGTTCACATTTGAAATAAGTTTCTAGCTTGATAAAAATGTTTAGTGCAACATGTGTGGTTCTATTCGGTATTATAGAGGATGGAAATACTTTTTCTGAAAGATCTAAACCAGAGGGAGCCTATGAAAGTATGACGACATTTGAATTTGTCTTTGTATTGCATCTAATGAAAGAAATTATGGAGATCACTAATTTACTTTGTCAATCTTTGCAATGTCAAACTCAAGATATTGTGAATGCTATTGAACTTGTTTCTTCCACCAAAATATTAATCCAAAATTTAAGAGATGTTGGATGAGATGTTTAACTTGCATAGGTAAATTCATTTTGTGAGGCACGAAACATAGATCTTCCTAATATGAACGCTCGATATGTAGGAAGGAAAGGTAAAGCTCACTATCAATAAGGCAACTTGACTAATGAACAATTTTACAGGGTAGATATTTTTTATGCTGCAATAGATTGTCAATTACAAGAGTTAAATGCTCGATTTAGTGAGAACTCAATAGAACTACTTGTTCTTAGCTCAACATTGGTTCCTCGTGAAGTTTACAATTCTTTTAGAATTGATGACATATGTAATATGGTAGATAAATTCTATCCACGAGATTTTGCAGATCACGAGAAGATGCATTTGAGAATACAACTACAACATTATGAACATAATGTAGTTCAATGTCCAGAGTTCAAAAATTTGAGAACGATCTCCCATTTGTGCCAATGGTTGGTGAAGACAAGAAAATCACTAAGGTACTCCCTTGTTCATCGACTAATTGAGCTTGTCCTAACTCTTCCTATTTCTAATACAACAGTTGAACGATCTTTCTCATCTATCCGCATAATTAAAACAAGGCTACACAACAAGATGGATGACAATTTTCTCTCAGATTCTTTGATTTTGTACATTGAAAAAGATATTGCTCAGAAGTTTAGCACGGATTCCATCATAGACGATTTTAGAGATTTGAAAGAGCGGGGCGGGTTCCATTTTGATACATTAAAGAAGAAAAGTCTATGTTATTTTTTTATTTGTGTTCCTTAATCTGTATGACTTGATTGCTACTTTTAGGTGGTAATTTTGAAATAATTTACTATATAAATTTCTCAAATTAATTTATGACTAGAAAAGTTCGGCTCCCCCTAACAAAAACTCTGGTTCCGTCCCTACTCACTTTCTCTTCTATACTTGATGTTGTAGAGTAAGAAAACTTCTTGAGAAATTCCACACCTTATTCAAGTTCCTTAGAGACCTTATATAGAACCCTAATTTGAGTCCCACCCTAATTAGGAGTTTCCTAAAAGTCCATCTTGAATAAGATTAAGAAAATAGTCAAAAATAAAAACTAGTTTCTATTTTCCAATTTTCATGAGATGTGGCCGCCCCATGCAAGGGATCTTTTACAGATCTGGTCGGCCCCTTATGGGCTACCTAATGTGAATGGTTGGCCAACCTATTGGGCCCAAAACACCCTTTTGGTGTCCCGGTCCAAAATCCCTCTTTCTGGGCCTTTTGTGCTATCTTTGCCTAAACTTCTTTTAGGTCTATGAGACATGTTTATGGAACTCTCCCATGATTACATGTCTCATTCCCACTAGTCATATCATCCGATCAAATAGACAATCTTATATGAAATCTTTTGAAGATTATTAAGGTTTAGTTTGGGGAAAAAAACTATAGGTTTTGATGTTGTCTCTTAATATGAAAGAGATTTTACATAAAGAAGTGGATGATATCATAACAGATTTCTCTGTATTTGAAACATTTTGAAATTTTTTTTACAGTTAAGATGGATTCTCTATCTTATCAAGTTTTAGAGAGATAAACGTTTAACTTTTAGATCTAGTTATTTGAAGCTCAATCAATGAAGTTGTTCTTAGTGTTTGTTTATCTTATTTCTTTCTATAATAACTTCCTCATTTTTTATTGACATATCTGGTTTATAAAGAACATATTTCCTTACACATTTTGATCTTTTGTTCTTGTTTCTCTCTCATCCGTTTCTGTTTTCATCAAAATCGGGACATAAATCAATGTTTTTGAAGGATAAAGTTAAGTGCTTGCAACACAAACCATTATTTTCGAACACGGGGAGTTATGTTTTGAGCACACATGTAAATGCTCAATGTATCCATTAAACACTATCTCCCTTTTTGTTGTTTTATGTTTGCAACTTATCTTCATAGATACCTCAACAAAAAAAAAAACACAAACCACTGTGGTTCTAGCATGTGATCCCTTGTTTGCAGCACTATGTGCTTGGTTATTATATAAGTGTATCTTTATAGAGCAAACACTATATATATTACATAATTTTTTATAATTTCTTGACATATTCCTCTTTGTTGTTAAAGTTTTTAGTCATTATTTTTTAAATATTTCTCTTTGTTCATGCAATTAGTATATTTAGCAGAGCACACATGTAATTGTTTTGACTGTTAACTTTAATTTGGGTACCATTCCAGTTATTGTTACGTACAATCTGACGTATGTCAAGTGCAGAATTAAACTGCCTTTGGCATATAACAGTTTGTTATCGAAATTAATAAATTCGTACACAAAACAGTATTTTGAAAGCATAACATTAAGTGCATGCCTCAGAAATGTTTCTCTAGGGACACAATTTGTTATGCTTTCAACATTCCAGTAAATGCTCAATGTTACCATGAAATACCATTTGAGTACATTTTTATTCGTTGTAGTTTTGATTGTGACTTTTTATGGGTGAGAACATTAAATGTTAGGTCTCTAGCAAAGGGAAAGGAGAAGGAAATAGAGGTGGTTGAAAGAGAGAGAGGAAAAAGATCCTTGGGAGAAAACAGAAAAATAACCAAATTGTGAAATGTCGACGAGATGTATTCTTGTGTTCACGTTTGCCTACTATATGTTTCCTGAAAACTTGTGAAGCTGATAACAATATTATAAATGTCTTAGGCAAAGAACCGCCTGCTGCCGTAGAGGGGAAATAAAAGGGAAAGGAGAAGGAAATAGAGGTGGTTGAAGGAGAGAGGAAAAAGACCCTTGGGAAACAACTGTTGTCCAGTTTAAATGTATACTGAAATCAGACTGGAAGAAACTACGAGAAAGAAAACAGTTGTCCAGTGTAAATTGACATTCTAAATCTTTGAAGATAATGTGATTCAATGGAGATTTGAGCGGTAGTCTCTGGAAGTTCCAATTTTTTTGTGAACAAACTTAATTATTTTTTGGGTTTCTTTTGTTACAAAATACTTGTAGTATGCCCCATGTAAAAAGAGGTTGAATTCTGACTTAAGCAAATATAAAATTATTTTAAGAGAGGGTTTTTCTATTACTCGCATAGTTGAAGGACAATGAAGCAATTTATATGTTGCTTCGAGAAATTTGACGTCAGAATTATTTCGATATGTGTTGTATATAATCAATATTTATTCAGAAAACAACTTTTGGATGAAATTGAATAAATGATTAATATTTTTCCCGTATCGTTTCATTCAATGTTCTGCGCAACTTCGATAGTGTTGAAAACATAGATGAGTTGAGTAAACAAGATAAATTCAATATAACAAAAGCTTTGTGCCTGTTACAAAAGATAAAATATCTCCAAATAATTATAACTAGGTATAACCCGTGCCTCCGGCACGGCTGAAGTTGTTCATTTGTTCATGATTATATACATTATGTAGTTTGCAAGTACAAATAAAAGTCTAACACACTCATCTGTTGCAATTCTTCATCTCTATACTACTCCACATCTTATGGATAAAATAATTAATCATATAATGTAAAGAATAAAAAAGACAGTTTGAATACTTCCATTGAAAAAATCTAATACAAACACCTTAATAATTAACAATTGAGAGAATGAAAATGTTAAAAGATACAAATAGACCAATAAATTCCTCCAACTCTTTTGGACTGGCTTTGGATCTGGCTATGAGGTTGTCCAGTATAACAAATAATAACTCTTGAGATAAATCATGGATCTATGGAAAATGAGAGCAAAGAAGAATATAAGTTACTAAAGGGAAAGAACAAAAAAACATGGCAGCAAATAACTCTATTTCAATAAACTGGTCAAGTCAAGTTTTAACTCCTGTTGATTTCAACTATTCAGTACCGTACCACTGTGCAATTGAGACCATTAGTCACATCTCATGTTCTAGTCGAAATGGTCTCTACACGAGAACATATTGATAATTGAAAATAAATTAGTATCACAAGTTACTCGAATTGAAAGCATACAATATTACCTTTAGAATTGTAAGCTCTTCATGGATTTTTCTGTTTATTTAAAAAAAAACTCCTTACTTAGCTTATTTCAGACACAAATGTCGTAATTGGATATAAAGAATTAACAATCTTCATGAACAATGGACAACTCCCCGTTGACTATCATAATTGTAATTTAGAAAATGAACTTTATTAACTATATTCTCATCATCGCTATCATTGTAATTTAAGCCTACACAAAGAATATGACCACTTAATTTGGCCGAGTTACGTTAATTTTCTAGAACAAAAAAAGTATTCTGCAAAGGTGGTTATAAAAGTTTTCAGTTATTTGTAGCTACATTTGAACTGGGCAAAGTTATATGCAGTTTAAATGCTTTAACTAAATAAGAGAACTTTGCATTTGACTCTCCCTGCAAAAATATGCAATCAAATCTTTCCGTAAACGTGTGTATATATATATATAGGTATATTATAGAGTGTGTGAGACAGGGATAAGAAATTCTTGCTTTTATTTGATGATCAACAAAAGTTGAAAATATGTTAGGTTATCTATAGAAATCATAGAATTACATCTTCATCGAACAACATATACTTCTTAGTAAACAAACAATTCAACACAATCAAAGAACGGTTAAATTGTTCCATAAAATTTAATTACTATTCATTATTACCTTCACATCATTTATGCATTTGACTCTTCCTGCGAAAACATGGCATCTCTCTTAAACATTGTATTGAACACACTAGACAATATTGAGAAGTAAATAGAGAGAACACTGTCAAGAAAGTAAAAAAGATTCAGAAGTTTACCTCAAAAAAATTTGTTTACTTGGGCAAACAGCTACATTAAAAGTAGTTCATTCCAAGAATAATGAGTTAAGTTAACAGTAAACATCAAATGAACCTGAATTAAAAGTACTGTATTAGACAAAAAGAAAAACCAAGAAACACCCACAATGCAAACTATTGTATTTAAATAGACATAGTTAGGAGATGATGAAGACAATATTCGTCATGGTTAGAGAGGTAAAGAGAAAAAAATGAAGCGCAATAATCCTTAAAAAAAAGTAAAGAGCTGGAGGAGGAAGAAGATACCCATGTTTCCTCCATTTAAAGAGAGACCCCTCAATTTGTGTTTCTGTGTGACTTTCACCCATTATAAGAGATGGATGAGGAAGAAGACACCTATGTTTCCCAATTGAAATTAGGTATGGGAGATATTAGAAACTTAAAAGAGAGGGAAATTTAAAAGGACAACTATAAGAGGAGTCAGAGTTACTTCTGTTTCTCAATCCATTTTAGGTATGGGAGATTTTGAACATGAGGTGTTTTTATTTGGTCCTAACTTTGACAATTAAGATGAGTTTTGTTTCAATCCATTATATTAAGAACTTAATGGTTCAATAATGACTATAAGAATGAGGGGAAAGAAACCTTTTTATTTGGCTCTGAGTTTGACAACTAATTTGTTTCAAATGGTCATATTAAGTTTTTTGTTTTAGGATGGACTTGGAGGGTCTGGATTTAGGAGGGTCAACAAATAATTTTCTTTTCTTTTTTAACAAAAAAAAAAACAACAAATAATTTTCTTTACTAAGGTATGTAATAGATTAAAGGGCTAGGATGCTAGAGAAAATTAAATAAACGGTTGGATTGTTTATCTATTATATAAAATCTATTACATTTTATATAATAGATTTGATCTTGGTCATTGAATCATGAAATAAATAGCTAATAAAGAGAAAAAATGAAGATGTAACTCCTCTCGCCATTATTGTGTAAATAGTGTTTATGAGCTTTATATTTGTACCATTCTTTGTAAAACTTAACAATAAATCGGGTGGTCAAATTTATCAAGGATTTTTATCCCTATATTTTATCATGGTGATTTGTGCTCATCTGAGATGGACGACTAGATTTATCTTTAGTTTGTCTTTGTTTTGTCTTTGAGTTTGTCCTAGTCATCACTCTTCATTCTGTTTTATATAATAGATTGTCGAGACCAAACCAAACTGAATAACGATTCAAAATCTGTTGTTATAAGCTGATACTGCAGCAATAAGCAAACATGAAATATCTGTGGAAATAGTTCTGTTGAAAACATTTCTGAAAACATGAGTGGCAATTCTGGTTATGCCTACAGCCGAACGTTATTTGTTAAGAACATTAAAATGGGTGTTGTTAACATTCAATATGTAATGTGGTAGCAACTTGTGGGTGGAACGTAATGTAGGGCTACAAAATGAAGTTCTCATCTTAACACTGAACACGGTTAGAAACATAGAAATTTTAGTACTACGGTAGGAAATATGTATTCATGACAAAAGTTTCAGCGCAATTTACAGAATATGTTGTCTTCAAAAATAGTTAAGTGTTGAGACCAATCATAAAAATGACACAACAAAGTAGGCGTTTTCAACTAAAGTTGTGATCGACATGTAGCACCGTTGTGATAAGCTGGTTGGTTGCACCTCTGTCGTATCCTCTTTCTCCTCATAGTTATTCTTAGTAGCTATTGTATATCTTCCAAGACCATCTCGGAAGGCTTTCACTCCACCCAGAAATATTTTGAGTTTTTGAGCTTACCCCCTCAACACTAATTAGTAATTGAGTTTACCCCCTTCAATAATTAGTAATTGAGCTTACCCTCTTCAATAATTAGTAATTGAGCTCACCCCCTTGAATATAGAATTTTTAACAAAACTACTAAAGACATGTTTGGCATGGGATAATAAAATTATAAGTTAAATAGTCTACAAACAAAATGACCATTTGCCGATCATATTATTGACCAAATCAAACATAAAAATAAGGTGGAATAACTACGAGGAATTATATTGAAAGATAATTGCTCTTGGTAGTCACATTTCTTTCACGTACGCCAAACACAACCTTTGCCTTTGTTAAAATAGTAAATCTAAGGGGGTAAGCTCAATTACCAATTATTGAGGGGGGTAAACTCAATTACCAATTAGTGATGAGGAGGTAAGCTCAAAAAGCCCAAATATTTTCCCAGTGTGAGTAAACACGTGGTCCCAAGACTTCGATACTAGTTGGTGGTCCCTCTTTTGTGAATCAACAATTGTTCTATCAACCTCCATCCGGATTTTTTCCAAAATCAGATAAAAAACAATACTAACCTCTATCACAATTTATTATACGCACAGAGAAGTGAGAATATGGTGAAGATATTTAAGTGCAATTTCATTAATGTTCTATGAACAGTTTATAACAAGCCCAAATAGATCTAAAATTGTATTTTTTGTTAAAACAAAAAGGGTTATTTCCCAAATTGCCCCCAACTTTATGACCAGCTTCCTGCCTAGCCCCCTACTTTATCGAAAATACCCAGATGGCCCCCATTTTCAGTTACCGTTATAATTCCGTTTAATTAGTCATCACCTCTCTCTCCTCTATCTCATCACCTCTCTCTGCCACCTCATCTTCTCGCCACCTCATCGTCTTCACCGGCGAAAGTCGCCGGCCGACCAATTTTCCGGCCGGCGACCTGCAAACATAAAAAAATTCTCTCGTCTTCTTCCACCCTCTTCTCTTATCACACAATAATCTGACATCTTTCCCCGAATTTATCAAGATATTCAATAGAAACACATAACACATAATTAATGGCATCGAATTTTCATCACATTGTTCCATTGCTACTAAATTTCTTAACAAAACGTCTGTACTTTCATCGATAAAAAATGGTGGAATTTCCAAAATCCCATCTTTACTTGAAAATTGAATATCAAGTAATCCTTCCGGATCTTCTTTTCTTCTAAAACTTACTCCAACTTCACAAAGATCAGTCACACAATGAGTAAATCCCCAAATTGGGTATCTTCCTGCATCAACCTTGGATTTCGTCAGAATCAGAATTTCCCGAATCAAATCCAACATAGGTTTAGGGTTTTTCGTACTACTTTGGTCTAGGGTTTTTCGTAATTGAACAAAACAACGATCTGATCAAAACAAATGAAATTTGTATAAGAAAAATCATAGGAAACGATTCTAAAAATCGCGTTCTTAACGATAACATGTTTCTGGTTTCAGATCCATCAATGTAGAGAGAGCGAATATATAAAAAGGTTGAAGAAACTTACAAGAATCGAGATCGAGGTCGTCAGAAGATGAATCGAAGAAATGCATGACAAGCATTAAGTAACATCATCTCAACAAATTCATCACTACTACTGATACGAGGACGAACCAAATCATCATTCCCAACCATTCAATCTTTCAGATTGATTTTAGAAAGAGAAAGATAGGTATTGAGTCGAGAGATAAAGTAATAGAAGAGGGTTATGGGAGATCTGGACACAAAGAGGAAAGGAGTATTAGATCGCAAAGAAGCTGAACAGGTATTAGTCGTTTTTTCAGAAAATTTGTTTCCTTGATGTTAAATCTTGTCTTCTTTATCTCTATTTTGTAAAATCTGTCTATTTTTGGGCTTCCTGTGCATTGTTGATCTTTATGTATTTGATCTAATAGTTGTGCATGATATGAAGTTGTCTTGCTTCCAGGGTTCACCAGATCTAAAGAGAGAGAGAGAGAGAGAGAGAGAGAGAGAGAGAGAGAGAGAGAGAGAGAGAGAGAGAGAGAGAGAGGAGAGTTTAAAAAAATAAGTGTTTTTTTAAAGACAGAGAGAGAGAGAGGAGAGTTTGAAATTTTTTTAATGTTTGAAGGTCACCGGCCGAAAAATTATCCGGCCGGTGACCTTCACCAGTGAAGATGATGAGGTGGCAGAGAGAGGCGATGAGTTGGATGAGAGAGAGGTGATCACTAGTTAACGATGTTAAAACGGAATCTGAAAAAGGGGACCATCTGGGTATTAGGGATATAACCCAAACAAAAAAACAGTGCAAAACTTTTTCAAGTTGTTGTGGAAGTAAAACTCAGAAATTTTATAAGAAGGTTGAACATCATAATACGAAGAAACACCAACAATAACCCCATAATTGAGCTATGGAGCTAAAATAACTACATCTGAAATTTAAAAATTGATTTTCTAACACACTATGCAAAGAGCAAACTTAGTATAGATTAAAAAAAGATGAATATGAATATGAAGACTAAAGAAGATGGAGGTTAGAAATGAATACATTTTGGTAGATGAAATATTAAAGAAGACGAAGATGAAATCGTACATCTCGTTTAACTGTCTGACTTATATTTCGGTGAAACCAATTCTCTGTCCGATCATCCATAAGGTAGAGAGAGAAAGGAATGAAAAAAATATATCTAAGAGCTGGAAGAAATAAGAACTATAAGATATATGAGGGAAAGAACTTTTCGGTGAAAAACCTAGAAAATTGGCCCAAATACTAAAATAAACCCACTCAAATTAATAATAGTATCAAGAATCCAATTTTTAACAATTAATAGTAATCAAGGCCATTGCCCAATTCCGGATCTCTATGCTCAAAATCCCATCTCGAGGCTTACCCTTAATATCTTAATACCATTTATGCCCATCTATATAAACCCTCTTATTAAATCAACAACCTCCACCAATTCCTCATTTTTCCGGAAACACAGATGCCTTCTCTCTCCTCACCGAAGCTGCTGTTCAGTTTGGCGAAATATTGGTAGGAGCTGTTGTTCGGTTTGGGAAAGGTTTTGGTCATCTTCAAGCTTCAAGCTTCATCTTCTTCAACACAACCATCATCATGATCAACAACTTTGTTATCATCTTCATCACATTTTGATAATCTTCTTCTCCCTTAATCTTCAACTTATCTGCAACAACAACCTAGGCATGATCATCTTCATCTTAATCTTTAATCTTTTGTTGCAAAAAATGTATTATTCATTATCTATTTCTATCTTTTCAAACTAGATTCTTCAAACTTTGATATAATCATTTTAGATTTATTTTTAGCATATGTTTGTTCTTCAAACTTTGATATGTTTGTAGATCTGTTCTTCCAACTTTGATATAATTTTTTTTCAAAGAAAACAAAAGTACAATTTTAGATATGTTTTTTAGTTTTTCTCTCCAGAAATTACGTTTTTAGCATAATTTGATTTTTAACAAACAAATTGACTGGTGCATTAAGCATTTTAAAATATGCTTTTAGTACGATTCTAATACAACGAGCAAACTTAAAAATATTTTATTAATTTTTATAAATGTTACCACAAAAACCCAAATTTTGTCCCTTATAGAAATTGATTGGTGTTTTAAGCATTTTAAATTTGTTGTAGAAACGATGTTGTTTACATAATTTAGCTTTAACAACCATACTATTCTTTTTATGAATTATATAACGTCTAATGCTTCGAGCAAACCTTCTTTGTTCACTACATAAATGTTTAATTCCACAACGAACAGTTTCTCTCTTTGCATAAATCATTACAAGTATGACACATTCGTACATGTTTATGGTAATATTATACACTTTTTTGCATACATGTATCGGTTTTGAATGCACACTTAAATATCTTCACCATATTCTTACTTATCCGTGCATATAATGAATTGTGATTGAAGTTAATATTGTTTTTTTTTTTTCTGATTTTGGAAGGAATGCAGACGGAGGTTGATAGAACAACTGTTGACTCACAAAATAGGGAACACCAACTAATATCGGAATCTTGGGGTCCCGTGTTTACTCATATCAGGAAAATATTTTCGGGTGGAGTGAAAGCCTTTCGAGATGCTGTTGGAAGATATTGAGCCGATATCCAGTTTGGTTTAGTCTCGACGATTATTTATTGTTTGGGGACATTTTACCTTTTGTAATTGGGACAAAGCTTTTGTATTGAATGGGCTAAAATACGTCACCAGGAGCGCCCCAAGAAATCCATGGTTAACAAGCTAATACGGAGACCAATCCCATGAATTAGTGGCTGACGTGTCCGACCCATTTATCTTCGGGCACCCTGAAGATACGTCAAATTACGCAAACACTCCAGCTCTGGATGAAGAGGTCCACCCTCACCTCCTTATACGGAAGCACATCCAGACCTGGATAAAGAGGTCCGCCCTGAACTCTCAAACAAACCAAAATACAGAAGCTCATCCATCCCTGGATAAAGAGGTCCGCCCTGAACTCTCAAGCAAACCTCCCACCGTATATCCGTTGGAGAGACGTTACAGTCATTTATGACGATAATATCACGGATATGTCCGTTAAAGGATTACGAAGTCCGTATTAATGGTGACAGCACATGCGTTACCATCAGTTAAGATGACAACTCATCACTGGGCAACGATCCACCCAAGACACTTTAAAATGACGGAACCAAGAATATTACAAATCATTTGGTTATCGCCGAACATACCCCATATTCGTCTGACATCACTGTCAAACATCCCAAGATCAGAGAATTCCTAACGAATACACCCCATCACTCTCTCTCTCTCTCATACAGAAGATCATTAATTCACTTTCTCTCTCAGAGTGTCCTGCTCTCTGAGAGAATCCCGCTTCATCATCTAATCTCGCTTCCCTCCTCTTACCTAATTACTATTACGGTCTTGCATCCATCATCTGGACCTTATCATTGTGCGCAGAGGGAGGACACGAGACTCTACACCATTCATCGAGGTATATGGCTTTGTCAAGTACAAGACCTTAGCAAGTACATGGTCATACTAAGCACAGGACCTTCGAAGAAGCAAACACATACTTTCCCGAGAAAGTACAAGTATGGCACCTATGAATAGTCAACCTATTTTCTCCCTCCTATATCTATTTTATCAAGGGTCCGCCTACTTTGTCAAGGGTTCGTCTACATCAGGGGTGCCCTTACTTTTAAGAGGTCAGGACCTACCCACATCATCTACGTGATAATCAACAAGGGTTGGCTCACTTTATCTCCCCTAGAGGTCAGTCTATCCGTAGAGATCGAGCTCCGGCCACTCTACGAGCCATGCCTAAACTCGGACCATTATCCAACAAACGGTAACATTCCAGGGTTAATATCCACGTATAATTCACTTCTCTTGCAAGCTTACTGACTTGACCGTCGGAGCCCCCTTAGGTCGGCACCATCCCGGTGTCCCAAGGGATTTATGGTCACGTTTGTTCTTGTCTCTTTTGTCACAGGTTAAGCCCAAAGACGACGTCGGTGCCCGCAAATATATTAACAGGTGGAGGTTCGACATCTGATTAACGACCCGGTCCAGGTGACTTCTTGACACGCGATTTCTTACCCTCACAGTTATTAATACTTGAAAAAAAAAACATCGAATTAATTGAAATTCCACACTATAGAAGTTGTACAAAATATTAAATGAAATTCCATGAAAAAAAACATCGTTTTTTATATTCATATATTCAATTTCATTTAAAAGTTGTTTTCAGAACAAATATTGATTATATACAACACATATCGAATTAATTCCAACAAATATCAAATTTCTCTAAGCAACATATAAGTTGCTATGTTGTTTTTCAACTTGGTAAGTAACAGAAAAACTCTTTCTTAAATTCATATTTGCTTAAAACGGAATTAAATCTCTTTTTACGTTGAGCATACTACAAACATTTTTAACTAAGGGAAATTTTAAAGGCAATGCCTTTTGTTGTTAGAGGCAATGTATTTTGCAAGATTGATTTGGTCAATTCCCTATGACCAAACTTGGTTAAAGGCAATGTCATTTTTTGATGGTTATCTTCACCCACCTGACACAACTCGCCGTCCTGCGAGATGGTCTACGACCTTAACGAAAATAATAAAAGAAACTCTTCGTCTCTTCTTCACCCACCCAAACAACCATCGGTGCCACCAACCCTCGAAAGAATTTTGATGATTACGACTTATCATTATGAGGATGAAGAACCATTTTTTGATGTAGAATTTATAGGACATGATAACCGCGATCGGAACAGAGAACAAAAGATTAAAAAAAGTTATAGCGGTGAAGAAGGAGATACTGATTCGGTAGCTACCGATGGTGAACGAGATTATGATTGTACATGTACAAAACTTGATGATAATCTCTCTTTTTCTCCTTCTGATGATCTTTTCTTTAAAGGTCTTCTTTATATTGAAAAATCACCTTCTTCACCATCATCGTCATAATCATCTAAGCCTAATTCCAAACTAATAAGGGTAAAAGTGGTGTATAAGTCAAGTATTCCTACCCAAAATACAATCAAGGAAATATTCTCTTATATATCTCCATAATATGGATACACTAGAATTAGGATTATTTCTATGTTTACGTGATTTATTTCCAACCATTATAATTCTCTTCTATTATAAATAAATATGGAGGTGTATGGTATTCCTCACCCAAAACCTAAATCTTTCATGGTATCGGAGCCTAAAAGACTCTAACAAGTAGAGTTTCGATCGTAGAGTTTCGATCCTATTTAGCTTCCGCTCAACCGGCGGCGGCAGCCACTTTTATGACTATCGTCCGCCGGAATCATAGTTATTTTTTTTTCTCCTTTGTTTGCTTTTCTAGTTTTTTTTTTAATTATTTTCGTTCGTACTTCTCAATAAATTTAGTCAAAGTTTACTGTCGAAGTTTTTTGATATTTTTCAATAAGGTTTCAATGGTGGAGATTCTAGTTATCAATATTATCGGTTGTGGGTTTGAGAGGTTTTTGTTATCAATCATGGACGAATTATTTAATATGGGAAGGGGATCAATGGATGTTTCGAGAATTAAATTGTTGTT
The DNA here is from genome assembly GCF_041429995.1 of Eschscholzia californica. Taxonomy (NCBI): domain Eukaryota; kingdom Viridiplantae; phylum Streptophyta; class Magnoliopsida; order Ranunculales; family Papaveraceae; genus Eschscholzia; species Eschscholzia californica. The sequence goes on from NW_028238198.1 coordinate 45,815,420, forward strand.
CAAGTAAGTTCAAAGTCAATTCAAGTACACGATCGATATTTATAAAAGACAGTTTTCGCCGATTGATATGTTGTCGTCGTTTGGAGTGCAAAGTAGTTGCCTCCCCGTTGGTGTTTTTGCTAGGTTTGTCTTCACAAGGAAGACGTCTCGTGTTGCTTTTTTTTGTTGTTGCCATGAGCCTCTGAACCCAGAGTGGTTATGCTCATTAAGTGCAACCTTTCTCGTTGTTATTACGTCATGTCTGTTCGTTATTACTGCAGTAAATCTTATCGATCTACACCAAAAAAAAGCTTGTTGACCAACCAATTCCATGATTACCTTAAGGAAGAATGTGTCGAAGAATCGTCTCATCAAGTTATTTCCAAATTGAACTTTCGGTTTGATTCTCCGTTCAATTTGCGGGAGGGTAATAAGGGTAAAAGTGGTACATAAGTCAAGTATTCCTACCCAAGATACAATCAAGGAAATATTCTCATATATATCTCCATAATATGGATACACTAGAATTAAGATTATTTCTATGTTTACGTGATTTATTTCTAACCATTGTAGTTCTCTTCTATTATAAATAAATATGGAGGTATATGGTTTTCCTCACCCAAACCCTAAATCTTTCACAAACACAATCATCAATTAAATGTTTCCTTGTTCAGATCTGCAACGAAATTTCGTGACTTAATGTTTCGATTGAAGAGAACTAAATCAGAAAAATTTGAAGAAATTTAATAGAGAAGATCAAAGTTGAAAAAATTCAGTTTATTTCATTATTCAATAGAGAAAACAGGTAGGGATTGAGAAACTCAGTAAACAAAATCAACAACAACAAACAAATTAGTAATTCCGAAAATCAAATTTATTCAGAATCAGAGAATTAGGGGAAAAAAGTTCAGAAGTAACTGAAGTTGATTAAACCCATTTTTGTTAGTGTTGGAAAGATATATATATATATCTAAATATTAAGATTAATCAAAACCTAGAAACAAAATTTTAAAGTTGAGTAATTTTTCAAGTCATTCTGCCATTTTTATACCTAAAGGTAAAGCTGAATAATCTTGGGCTTGAGTCATTTCACTTTTTCCACTTTCACTTTCTCTCTCTTGAAACAGGACACCCAGGCAAAACCTGTTTATTTTCAATGGAGACTCTCTCTCTCTCTCTCTCTCTATATATATATATAGAATTTTATGTAGGTGTAGTTTCTGAAATCTGATAGAAAGGGGTAGTCTGAAGTCACTGACTCACTCAGGAATTATATATATATAAAGCCAAATCTGACAGAAGAAGAAGAAGAAGAAAGAAGGAAGGAGGAAGTAGAGAGAAAAAAATTCATTAAAGCCGTCAGTCGGAGCTGGCTAGAGTTGGTTGGCGACAACAATGGACTTCTTTAGCCGTTAGGTCAAACAGTAGTTAAGATATTGCCTGTTATACATACATTGCCTTTAACCAAAACAGGAATTGGCTTTAACAACTTTGAGCATTGCCTATAAAATCTCCCTTTAACTAAATGTTCACAACAAATAATAATTGACGTAAAGGCTGTTGAAGCAATCATAAATATGCAAAATATTTTTCAGCACTTATTAATATTTGTTTGCATATTTGTGATTGCTCTAATTTGATTTTTATGTTTTGCGTACATTTTTCAAGATGTTTTAAACTAACCTGGTTGGATGCATTATTTTGGTTGGTATTAGTCTTTTTACGTTTGTTTTGAACATATTTAAATATGATTTAGTATTTCATGGTGGCTTTTAATGTTTATAATTTTTCAGAACTTTGATGATTATTCGGTTGCATATTTTGCACTGGTGTAAGTAAATTATCTTTTGTCGTGAACATTTTATGAAATGCCATAGTCTATTGTTGCACGGTAAGTTGTTTGGTGGAAAATATTTTTCAACATTTATCATTATTTGTTTACATATTTGTGATTGCTCTAGGTTGGTTTTTATTTGTTGCTAACATTTTCTTTAGATGTTTTAGATTAACCTGGTTGGATACATTTTTTATTTGGTTTAGTCATTGTTTGTTTTTTTGTGAACATTTTCAAAAAGATTTTAATATTTCAAGGTGGGTCTTAGTGTTGATAACTTTCACAACATTGAGGCTTATTTGATTGCATATTTTTTATTGTTCTAGGTTATTTTTTATTTGTTGTAAATATTTTTCAAGATGTTTGGTACTAAACTGGTGGACGCATTTTTGTTGTTGGTATTAGTCCTTTATTCATGTTCTGAACATATTTGAAAATGTTTTAGTATTTCTTGGTGACTCTTAATGTTTGACAACTTTTCACAGCATTGAGGCTTATTCGTTGAATATTTTGGGTTGGGTTCAGTAAATTATGTTTTGTTGTAAACAGTTCAAAAATGTTATAGTCTAGTTTTGAATGGTGACTTTATGGTGGAAAGCTTTTTTAAGCACTGATGCTAATTTGTTTGTATATTTTGGATTGCTCCAAGCGTTTTCAATTTTTCGTAAAACATTATAGTTACAACAAAAATCTCACTGTAAAAAACCAAAACATTTTGAGTTCTTTTGACAAAAAAACAATTACTTCCATTAATTTTCCAATCTCTATTGAATTTGATTATCCTGCAAGATCAAGTAAGTCAATTCTGCCCGTTTTCTTTTGCTACTTTCTTTCTGTCTAATTTCAAGGTACATTTAAACTGGACAACTGTTTTATCCCAAAGATCTTTTTCATCTCTCCTTCAACCACCTCAATTTCCTTCTCGTTTTTCACTTTTCTTTCCACGTTATGGCAGCAGATGGTTCCATGCATAAGACATTAATAACATTGTTGTCAGCTTTAGAAGTTTTCAGGAAACATATAGCAGGCAAACTTGAACACTAGCATACATGTCGCCGACATTTCACAATTTTGTTATTATTCCCACAACACACCAATAAATTTTTTAAATACATTATGAACTAACAAAAACAACTAGAGAACAACTTAATAAATGCAACCAAACCCTCATCATTTGTGAAAATATTTATCTATATAAGAAACCCACCCAGTAGATGAAATCCAATAAAATGTTCACAACATTATCAAATGTGCAAGGAAAACAAAATAAATGAAACCCAATATTCCTCAGTGCCGAAAATATTTTGCCACACAATGTGTACGGATTTATGAATTTCGATAACAAAGTGTTATATGCACGGGGTATTAAGAAAATGAACATAACATATGTCTAACTATACGTAAAAATAACGTGAATGGTACAAAAATTAAAGTTTGCGATCAAAACAATTACTTGTTTGCTCAGCTAAATATACTAATTGCATGAACAAAGATAAACATTTGATAAAAATGACTAGAAACTTTAACAACAAAGACGAATATGTCCGAAAATTAGAAAAAAATAATGCAAAACAAATATTGTGTTTGCTCGAGAAATACACATTTATGTAATAACCTATATTTGAAGCAAGGGGCGATATGCTAGAACCACCGTGCTTTGTGTTTGGTATTTATGAAAATAATGCAAAACAAACGTAGAAAGCAGAAAAGAATGAAAACATTGGTTTGTGCTGCAAGCACGTAACGTTATTCTTCCACAACATTGGTTGATGTTCTGGTTTTGAATGAAAACGTAGAAAGCAGAAACGAATGAGAGAGAAATAAGAAGGAAAGATCAAAATGTGCACGGAAATATGTTCTAAATAAATCATATATGTCAATTAGAATGAGGAAGTTATAATAAAAAGAAATAAGATAAAGAAACACCAAGAGCAACTTCATTAATGGATCTTCAAATATATAGATCTAAAATTGAAACACTAATAACCCTTTTATACATTTCAAAGAGTTTGTTCTCAAATGACAACACCTTTTGATCGTTTCTGAATGGTTGAACCAAGGAACAGACACAACTCTAGCTTTCTTCTAAAACTCTAATAAATGGTGACATTCTACGAACTGATGCTAACAGATCTTTCAAAATGGAAAGTAATAGTCAAGAAATTTAGAGAGAGAAGTAGAAATGTAAAGATTGAGGTGGTGGATGTAGGTTTTTGGTGGATAAATGTAGAGAAAGAAGAAGTCAACAGGAATGAAAGGAGTTGAAAGAGTAAAGTGAGCGATTGAAGAGAAAAACTTTTTGAGTTATAAACCCAAGTCTGACAATCAAAAGTCCTTACGTTTTGGGTGGGAAGGGTTCCGGGATTTGTTCGACTTTTGTTACTTTAGGGAGGGTTATAATTGTATTTTTACGAAGTGGATTTTTTTTTTGCATTAACTTTTAAGATTGGGTCTCCTTTCCTATTATCCCTCAAATTTTGGGCCTTAGCATTATGGCCCTGAGGGAAAAGAGATTTATATATAGAAGGGCAGAAGGGTTATTATTAGAAACTTTGGGTTCCTAGAGATTGAAAAATGTACTTCGAGATCCGTATTTGTGTTTGATGTTAGGGAACTTTTAAAAAAATGGGTCTTTGTAAAAATAATTTTAGATAGTGGCCCTGATTTTCTACTTGGACCCATTTTGTGGGGTTTTCATCAATAAATTCAATTTACTTTCTAATGAGTAATGCAACAAAAAAGGTTTATTAAATAATTGAAATTGCCAATTTCTTTTTGAATTGCTATCTGAATTGATTATTTTAGCTCTTTATATATCTCCCTAAAATGAAAGATTTTGCAGTTACTCTGTGCATCGAAAGTGGCCAATGGGTTGGTAAGTTTGTAATATCTCCAATCATTGTTAACAACAAATGAAAGATTCGGAAAACGAAAATCTAAACAAAAAATAATTTAGATGATTGTCAATAGTTGAGAATTTATCGTTGAACCGGAAGGAAATCTACAGCACTTGATTAAAATTTCATGCAAAAATAAAATTCTCTGAAGTTGATGATTTTGCAATTACTACCTTTTCACAGGAGATAGCCTAAGAGTTGATTTTTGTAGTTCCTACTTATAGAAATTTAGGGTTCCTAGAGATTGAAATATGTACTTCGAGATCCGTATTTGGGTTTGATGTTAGGGAACTTTTAAAAAAATGGGTTTTTAAAAAAATTAATTTTAGATACTGGCCCTGATTTTCTACTTGGACCCATTTTGTGGGGTTTTCACCAATAAATTCAATTTACTTTTTAATGAGTAATGCGATAAAAAGGTTTATTAAATAATTGAAATTGCCAATTCCTTTTTGAATTGCTAAATCTGAATTGATTATTTTAGCTCTTTATATATCTCCCTAAAATGAAAGATTTTGCAGTTACTCTTTACATCGAAGGTGGCCAACGGGTTGGTAAGTTTCCGATATCTCCAATCATTGTTCTTAGTAAATGAAAGATTCGAAAAACAAATATCTAAACCAAAAATAATTCAAATGAATCTCAATGGTTAAGAATTGGGAAGGAAATCTAAAACACATAATTAAAATCTCACGAAAAATAAAATTCTTTGAAGTTAATGATTTTGCAATTACTATCTTGACGCGGGAGATAGTCTAAGAGTTCATTTTTGTCGTTCCCACTTATTGCAAATCTTTATACGTTAATTTTTCTATATATGTATATTCATCTATATAATAAGACCACAAAAACTTTTGAAAAAAGTTAATTTGGAACCAAAAGTAAGAAAAAGACAATTTGGTATCATTTACATATATTACGCATTTATTACAACACATCATTAGATTGATCTATCCGATTTTAAGTCCTATAAATAGAGACAATCCAATATGAAATTTTGAACATCCAAGCAAAGGTGTTACTTCAAAGTGTGGGTATTGAGTTTCTTTTTTCTTTTAAAACATTTGCTTGAGTTGTATTGTGTTGTGCTTAAAGGAGTTAGAGATGGCCAAGCTCTCCTACACAAATGTTTTCCTCGTGGTTCTAATTTTTTTCTCTAGTAAGTCATGTTTCATTCTTTACTAGCACTGTTTATATATATATATATTTATAATGTGTGTATACATATATATATATATATATTTGAGTTGTGCATTAACTTACTTATTCTTGTTTATTGTGTAGTGTGTTTAATGGTGGTGCAACAAACACATGCTCAAAAACGGTGCCAAGAAAATTTGGGTCCTAATTGCAATCTCCCAGCATGTAGGAAGCAATGCTACCTCCAAAAAAATGGAAACGGCTTATGTCAGGAAGTGTCCGCTGGCTCGGGAAACTACCAATGTCTTTGCATATACAACTGCTAATGAAGAGACGTTCGGTTTAAATTTAATAAAATATTACTACACGATGAGTGAAAATCAAATAATACAGGGAAAATTTTTACTTGTATTCCTCGTAATATGGATGTTCCTACTAGTGTTGGTTCATTACATTTTTCTTACTCCGTGATATATTCTTATATGAATCAATTACAATTTCTTGATGTTTAGCTATATAAACAAGGTTTAGCCTATATGCACGAATATGAAATGCAGATGTTTATTTGAATCTAGCCGTGTTGGTCGTATTTTAAGTTTGTTAGTATTCTATACAACAAAGCAGAAGGGATTTCTTTTGACTTGGACAAAATTAATGTAAGATGATTAGGACAAAATTAATGCACCCTATTCAAATCTCAACCTTTAAGTCTCTACCCTTGGCTCCATATTAAATTGGCCACCGAAACCCTTCCTCTGCACCGTTACACCTCTCCTTCATTTACCTTCAATTATTTTTCAATCTCATTTTCTTCCATTATATGTTTCTCAACAAAAAAAAAGATACCAACTTGTCTTTTCTGATCAAATATTCTTTTCTTAAGTATCATGTTTGATGTTATCTATCTTTTATGTTTTATCTAATGTGGTATTGAATGGTGCTAACTGTCTTTCATCTATCCACAAGATAAAGACTGAAACGAATTCTTATTGTTGGTTCACTTTTATGAACCATCCCTTCAAACATAGGGGCTAACGTAATGTTAATAGGGGTAGAGTTTTTTTCAATATAAATACTTACGTTTCAATGTATTGTCAATCAATATGGTTTTTTTTTTTGCATCGTTTTTCTTCCTAGTTCAATAATATGTTTTTTAATCCACACTTTCTTTTTCTTTTTTTACTCTACGTCATCAATTCTGGGACATACTGAAATGAAAATGTTGTAAGTACATAACTTTTTTACTTAATCATTGACATGCTGACTCATCTGAGTAAAACAACGGTTTAGATCGTGGTCAAATTTTGATAAAACTTTGTCTTTTAATGAACGTGAGTCAGAATTTCAAAGATTAAGTAAAAATTCTATGTACTTATAACATTTCCCTGAAACGAAAGTGTAAATTACATATCAATAATCTTTGTTTTGCCTTTTTCAAGGTATATGTGGATTACTTTGGTAAGTCGCTTAATCAGTTACAAGAAAAATCTTGTAGACTATGATGGTAAGTTGTTCTAAAGTTTAAGAAGAATAACAAGTTCATCGTTTAATAAAAAATTCCATCAAACCAGCACGATTATCTTACCTCATTTCAACAACCAGGTTCATTTGTGGCCCTTCTTGGTCTAATCCGATAGCCGTTAGTAGTTTCGAGTTTCAATCTCAATGGTAAGCCACTACAAGTTTCATGAATATGAATTTCAAAACCATATTATATATATATATATATATATATATATATATATATATATATATATAACAAGTCCACTTGACATATCTCATTCTTCACCTTACGAAATTTGATGCATTCATATAAGTTTTGTTAGTTTTAGTAATTACATGGTATGATTATTATCGTATCTCATTGATCTCTCTTTAGTTTACAAATATTATTAGCAGGGAATAAATAATTATGGTCGTAGATTGTGCTATTGTGTGAACTGATTGCAGAATTGTACATTTTGTCATACCTTAAACATGTTTTGATGTTACGTGGCATATAGAGAAATTGGACATAGGGACGAGTATAATAAAAGACCGCACAACTTTTTATTTGCTTGTATATCTTAATCTCGTGCAATTGTGGTGGTTATTAGTTTCATGATCAATCCATACTTAATGTGTGTTATTATCATTTGCTAAAGAAGTTTTGTAGATTGATTAACCTAAACACGGAATGAAGACAAACATAGAATCATGCAAAAAAAAAATTGATTTTTAGATTTTTTTTTTTGTTAAATTTTGGACTTCACTATAGCATACAAACTCCAAATCATAATACATGGTATGTTTAACCTTCTTATTATACTTGCTATCTACATAAGCTATCTGTTGTCTCGGAGGCATGGGTTATACCTAGTATAATTACAAGCTATAATTACAAGCCAACTCTCGGGCCAATGGATTTAATGTCCAAAGATGAAAAGAAAGAGGACCTAAGGTCCAATCTTGGGAATAAACCAAAATAGGAATATAAGATCAAAACTGACACCTGTTTCAATTCCAACTCAAATCAACCGAAAAAAGGCTTTGAAAAATTTTCTACAAATTTTAATTTGTTCTTCAATAATTTTGTAATTGCTTAGGTTTATTTGTGATATGTTATCTTAGTAGAAATTCGTTTTTGCTCATAAATTGTTCGCAAAAATAACTGAAAATAGCGTTCTGGCTTAAGCACTTTGCGATTTGCCTTGTGGACAAAGAAACGTGCTCACACTTGATGAACACATTAACAGACAAATAACATTTAGGCTATCGTATTTGTTAATTGTGTTTGTGAAAATTAATATGTTATGCATCTTACACTTTGGCTTTGCAATTGACAAAATCATTAACGAACAAATAATATTTTGGATAATGCATTTTTTATTTGTTTCATAAGAAAATAGATATATTCTACATTTCACCATTTGTATTTGACCAAATGTTAACTGATACTAACATTATAGCTTAGGCATTTTCGATTTGCCTTGTGGAGAAAGAAATGTATCCTACATTTTTTCTTTTGCATTTTACAAACACATTAACTGACGCCAATACAATTTAAATAATGCATTTTATAATTTGCCTTATGCAAAACTAAATATGTTAAGCATTTTGGCCTTTTGACAAACACATTAATGCACAAATAATATTTTCGCTAATGCATTTTTTTAATTTCCTTTGTGAAAAAGAATATATATTCTACGTTTCACCTTTTGTGTTTAGCAAAATATTAATTGACACTAACATTTTTGTGTTAAGCATTTATCAATTTGGTTAAGCTCATAAGAATCACTAAATCATCTAAAAGAAATCCATTAAACTTTCTTAACTCAAACAATATTTCTAAATCATTGACACGTAGGTCGGACAAGAACGAATGAAAGAAATAACCTTCTAGGAGGCGAAACCCCAAATAACTACCTAATCTCGAAAGCAAAAACTAAGAAAGAAACTCTGAGCTGACGAACTGAGATCAAACTGGTGGCTCTCCCCGATCTCTATCACCTGAAAAATAGTAGGCTGTTCAGAACACAGCTAGTAGATTTCGAATTACCTAAGGTCTAAATAGGTCAATTCAACAACAAAAGCCAAGTATCGAACAGAAGAAAAACAATAACGTAGTCTATCGTGTTACACCTTTCGAGCCAACACCACTAAAGTCAACCTGTGACACAGTTGAAGAAATTCAAACAATACAACTTCCCTTTCTAAGAGGTATAACCAATTTTGAGGCCCACGAGACAGCTTCACTTACCATCCGAGTTTGTATCGACTTAAACCTCTCAATAGACAAGGGATACAACCCAAATGGTGATCTGTGCAACACGAGCACAGTGCAACACGAGCACTTTACATATGAGCAGGAGGCGAGCCAACCTCTAGTTGGTAAATTACTTCTCAAACTAGAAGTATGTGGTCCACAAGAATGAACTTGTGTTTGCAGCGATCATCCTGTCGAGCCAACCACCGATTACTTATGAATTACAACCGTCAATCCATATTAGAACTCAAGGCCCTGGTCCACTAGGTTGTCTAATATCACGTTGACAAACCCGTGTTTGCAATCGACCCACATGTCGAGCCAACCAGTCTTAGTTCAACCATTAATGGAACTCAAGATCATGGTCCACCAAGTTATCTAATATCACATCAGTAACTAGTGTTTGCAATCGACCCACATGTCGAGCCAACCATTCTTGGTTCCGACTAGCCTATGCTTTCTAGGTTAACAACCTAAAGCAATATATCACACATAACTATTGATAGAACTTATGCTCCAATATCATACATATAATCTCATACAATCAAACGAGTCAAACATGATAAGTATTGGTTATAATATCACTATAACCTATTACGATGAGTTTACTTTTATAAATATGTCTAGAGATGCAAAATACTACATCTAATTGATCACAAACATCAATTATCGCCATCAATCACATAAACACAAATAATCCTTAGCGTCTAGGCTGCTGTCCGGGTCTATTTATACTATATTTACATAAACCTAATAGTGTAAGTTGTTGTCCGGGTATGTATATACTCCTTTAATATAACTATAATGGTCTAGGGTTTTATTATTGGTGTTGTAACTAGTTTAAAATCATAGTATATGTCTATTGTATCACTAATTAGTTCTAAGTTGATGATAACCTAGCAACAATTGATAGTTTAAAGCTATTGTAGTTCCAACTATACAAAACTAGGTTTAAAATTAAAGAGGGCTATGTAAATCCTAGGGAAGAAGAAACCTACCTGAGTTGTAGCTCCAAGAAGATGAAACAAAACCCCTTTAGTAAAGCCCTTTGATCATCCTTCTCCTTCCTCCTTAATTTTTCTCTCCAAAACCTCACATTCTCTCTCTCTAAAACCCACGGTTTAGCTATAACAAAAGGGGGAAAACGATAATGAGGTAATTAGGGTAAAAGGGGTTTTAGAGAGTTTTAAGGGTCTTGCTATTCTAGCCCCTATTATTAGGTTAAAAGGGGTTTTAGAAAGTTATAAGGGGTTTTAGAGAGTTATAAGGGTTTTAGAAAATATATCTAAGAGCTGGAAGAAATAAGACCTAAAAGATATATGAGGGAAAGAATTTTTCGGTGAAAAACCTAGAAAATTGGCCCAAATACTAAAATAAACCCACTCAAATTAATAATAGTATCAGAAATCCAATTTTTAATAATTAATAGAAATCAAGCCCAATTTCGGATCTCTATGGCAAAAATCCCATCTCGAGGCTTACCCTTAATATCTTAATACCATTTAACAACTTTGAGCATTGCATATAAAATCTCCATTTAACTCCTGACCCCACAACGTCAATGGCATATGTTGCCACATCCTCCAACATCTTCCACTAGTTCATCATCAATGTTGCCACGATACCTCTCGGTTGTCGGCTTAGTGTGTCGGCTTCCACATTTGCTTTACTCGGGTGTTATTGCAACGTGAAGTTATAATCCTTCATCAACTCCAACAACCTGCGCTGGCGCATGTTCAACTGCTTTTGTGAGAAGAGATACTTGAGGCTCTTATGATCGGTAAAGAGATCGAACTTCTCGCCATACAGATAGTGCCTCCATATCTTCAAGGCAAACAGTATAGCTGCCAACTTTAAGTCATGAGTTAGATAGTTTTGCTCATGTGGCCTCAACTGCTTAGAAGCATAAGCAACCACTTTATCTTTTTTTTGCATCAATACACAACCTAAACCTGAATGGAAGCATCTGTATAAATCACAAATATGGTGCCACTCTCTGGAATGACCAACACCGGTGTCGTAGTTAACTTTGTCTTAAGTCCTTTGAAAGCCTCATCACATTTTGTATCCCATGAGAAGACCACTCCCTTCTTTGTAAGATTCGTCAAAGGTCCTGCAATACTTGAAAACCCCTTGATGAACTGTCGATAATACCCAGCCAATCCCAGAAAATTGCGAATCTTAGTTGCCGAGGTAGGCTGCTTCCAATTAAGCACAACTTAGTGTTGACAACTTTTCACAGCATTGAGGCTTATTTGTTGAATATTTTGGGTTGGTTTCAGTAAATTATGTTTTGTTGTAAACAGTTTAAAAATGTTATAGTCTAGTTTTGAATGGTGACTTTATGGTGGAAAACTTTTTTAAGCACTGATGATATTGTATATTTTGGATTGCTTTAAGCGTTTTCAATTTTCCGTAAAACATTGTAGTTACAATAGAAATCTCATTCTAAAAAACCAAAATATTATAAGTGCTTTTGAGAAAAAACCAATTACTTCCATTAATTTTCCAATCTCTGTTGAATTTGATTATCCTACAAGATCAAGTATATAATTTCTGCCCGTTTTCTTTGTGCTACTTTCTTTCTGTCTAATTTTAAGGTACATTTAAACTAGACAACTGTTTTATCCCAAAGATCTTTTTCCTCTCTCCTTCAACCACCTCAATTTCCTTCTCGTTTTTCCCTTTTCTTTCCACGTCATGGCAGCAGATGGTTCCTTCATAAGACATTTATAACATTGTTGTCAGCTTTAGAAGTTTTCAGGAAACATATAGCAGGCAAACTTGAACACAAGCATACATGTCTTCGACATTTTACAATTTTGTTATTATTCCGACAACCCACCAATAAATTTTTTAAATATATTATGAACTAACAAAAACAACTAGAGAACAACTTAATAAATGCAACCAAACCGCCATCATTTGTGAAAATATTTATCTACATTAGAAACCCACCCAGTAGATGAAATCCAATAAAATGTTCACAACATTATCAAATGTGCAAGGAAAACAAAATAGATGAAACCCAATATTCTTCAGTGGCAAAAATAATTTTCCACAGAGTGTGTACGGATTTATGAATTTCGATAACCAAGTGTTATATGCACGAGATATTAAGAAAACAAACTTAACATATGTCTCATGCGTAAAAATAACGTGAATGGTACAAAAATTAAAGTTTGCAATCAAAACAATTACTTGTTTGCTCAGCTAAATATACTAATTGCATGAACAAAGATAAACATTTGATAAAAATGACTGGAAACTTTAACAACAAAAACGAATATGTCCACAAATTAGAAAAAAAAAATAATGCAAAATATATTGTGTTTGCTCGAGAAATACACATTTATGTAATAACCAATTTTTTGAAGCAAAGAACGATATGCTAGAACCACCGTGCTTTTTGTTTGGTATCTTTGAAGATAAGTTGCAAACATTAAACAACAAAAAGGGAGATAGCGTTTAATGGTTACGTTGAACATTTACATGTGTGCTCAAAACATAACTACATGTGTTCGAAAATGATGGTTTGTGTTGCAAGCATGTAACGTTATCCTTCCACAACATTGGTTGATGTTCTGATTTTGGATGAAACCGTAGAAAGCAGAAACGAATGAGACATAAATAAGATGGAAATATCAAAATGTGCACAGAAATATGTTTTAAATAAATCATATATGCCAATCAGAAACGAGGAAGTTATTATAAAAAGAAATAAGATAAAGAAACACCCAGAGCAACTTCTTTAATGGATCTTCAAATATATAGATCTAAAACTTAAACACTAATAACCCTTTTATACATTTCAAAGAGTTTCTTCTCAAACGACAACACCTTTTGATCGTTTCATAATGGTTGAAGCAAGGAATAGACACAACTCTAGCTTTCTTCTCAAACTCTAACAAATGGTGGCAGTCTACGAACTGATTCTAACAAATCTATCAAAATGGAAAGTAATAGTCGAGAAATTTAGACAGAGAAGTCTTTCTCTTCAAAACGTAAGGACTTTAGATTAAGGTGGTGGATGTAGGTTTTTGGTGGGTAAGTGTAGAGAAAGAAGAAGTCAACAAGAATGAGAGGATTTGAAAGAGTAAAGTTGGCGATTGAAGAGAAAGACTTTTTGAGTTGTAAACCCAAGTTTGACAATCAAAAGTCCTTACGGTTTGGGTGGGAAGGGTTCCGGGATTTGTTCGACTTTTGTAACTTTCAGGACGGTTATAATTGTATTTTTACGAAGTGAATTTGTTTTTGCATTAACTTTTAAGATTGGGTCTCCTTTCCTATGATCCCCCAAATTTGGGGCCTTAGCATTACGACCCTGAGGGAAAAGAGATTTATATATAGAAGGGCAGATGGGTTATTACTAGAAACTTTGGTTCCTAGAGATTGAAAAATGTACTTCGGGATCCGTATTTGGGTTTGATGTTAGGGAACTTTTAAAAAAATGGGTTTTTGTAAAATTAATTTTAGATAGTGGCCCTGATTTTCTACTTGGACCCATTTTGTGGAGTTTTCACCAATAAATTCAATTTACGAGTAATGCGACAAAAAAGGTTTATTAAATAATTGAAATTGCCTATTCCTTTTTGAATTGCTAAATCTAAATTGATTATTTTAGCTCTTTATATATCTCCCTAAAATGAAAGATTTTGCAGTTACTCTATACATCGAAAGTGGCCAACGGGTTGGTAAGAGTTCGATATCTCCAATCATTGTTAACAGCAAATGAAAGATTCGGAAAACGAAAATCTAAACAAAAAATAATTCAAATGATTGTCAATAATTGAGAATTTTTCGTTGAACCGAAAGGAAATCTAAAACACTTGATTAAAATTTCATGCAAAAATAAAATTCTCTGAAGTTGATGATTTTGCAATTACTATCTTGACACAGGAGATAGCCTAAGAGTTGATTTTTGTAGTTCCTACTTATAGAAATTTAGGGCTCCTAGAGATTGAAAAATGTACTTCGAGATCCGTATTTGGGTTTTATGTGAGAGAACTTTTTTTAAAAACAATGGGATTTTTTAAAAATTAATTTTAAATAGTGGCCCTGATTTTCTATTTGGACCCATTTTGTGGGGTTTTCCCCAATAAATTCAATTTACTTTTTAATGAGTAATGCGATAAAAAGGTTTATTAAATAATTGAAATTGCCAATTCCTTTTTGAATTGCTAAATCTGAATTGATTATTTTAGCTCTTTATATATCTCCCTAAAATGAAAGATTTTGCAGTTACTCTTTACATCAAAGGTGGCCAACGGATTGGTAAGTTTCCGATATCTCCAATCATTGTTCTTAGTAAATGAAAGATTCGAAAAACAAAATCTCACGAAAAATAAAATTCTCTGAAGTTAATGATATTGCAATTACTATATTCATGCGGGAGATAGTCTAAGAGTTCATTTTTGTCGTTCCCAATTATTGCAAATCTTTATACGTTAATTTTTCCTATATGTGTATATTCATCTATATAATAAGACAATAAAAACTTCTGAAAAAAGTTAATTACGAACCAAAAGTAAGAAAAAGACAATTTGGTATCATTTACATATATTACCCATTTATTACAACACATCATTAGATTGATCTATCTGATTTTAAGTCCTATAAATAGAGACAATCCAATATGAAATTTGAACATCCAAGCAAAGGTGTTACTTCAAAGTGTGGGTATTAAATTTCTTTTTTCTTTTAAAACATTTGCTTGAGTTGTATTGTGTTGTGCTTAAAGGAGATAGAGATGGCCAAGCTCTCCTACACAAATGTTTTCCTCGTGGTTCTAATTTTTTTCTCTAGTAAGTCATATTTCATTCTTTACTAACATTGTTTATATATATATATATATTTGAGTTGTCCATTAACTTACTTATAATCGTTTATGGTGTAGTGTCTTTAATGGTGGTGCAACAAACACATGCTCAAAAACGGTGCCAAGAAAATTTGGGTCCTAATTGCAATCTCCCAGCATGTAGGAAGCAATGCTATCTCCAAAAAAATGGAAACGGCTTATGTCAGGAAGTGTCCGCTGGTTCGGGAAACTACCAATGTCTTTGCATATACAACTGCTAATGAAGAGACGTTCGGTTTAAATTTAATAAAATATTACTACACGATGAGTGAAAATCAAATAATACAGGGAAAATATTTACTTGTATTCCTCGTAGTATGGATGTTCCTACTAGTGTTGGTTCATTACATTTTTCTTACTCCGTGATATATTCTTATATGAATCAATTACAATCTCTTGATGTTTAGCTATATAGAGAAGGTTTAGCCTATATGCACTAATATGAAATGCAGATGTTTATTTGAATCTGGCAGTGTTGGTCGTATTTTAAGTTTGTTAGTATTCTATACAACAAAGCAGAATGAATTTCTTTTGACTTGGACAAAATTAATGCGAGCTGATTAGGACAAAATTAATGCACCCGAGTCAAATCTCAACCTTTGAGTCTCTACCCTTGGCTCCACATTGAATTGGCCACCGAAACCATTCCTCTGCACCGTTACACCTCTCCTTCATTTACCTTCAATTAATTTTCAGTCTCATTTTTGTTCCATTATATGTTTCTCAACAAAAAAAAAAAAATACCACCTGGTCTTTTTTGATCAAATGTTCTTTTCTTAAGTAATATGTTTGATATTACCTACCTTTTATGTTTTATCTAATGTGGTATTGAATGGTGCTAATAGTCTTTCATCAATCCACAAGATAAAGACTAAACCTCGAATTCTTATTGTTGATTCACTTGTACGAACCATCCCTTCAAACATAGGGGCTAACGTAATGTTAATGGGGTAGAGTTTTTTTTTTTTTAATATAAATACTGACGTTTCAATGTATTGTCAATCAATATGTTTTTTTTGCATCTTTTTTCTTGCTAGTTCAATAGTATGTTTTTTAATCCACACTTTTCTTTTCTTTTTTACTCTACGTCATCGATTCTGGGACATACTGAAATGAAAATGTTGTTAGTACATAATTTTTTTATTTAATCATTGACATGCTGACTCATCTGAGTAAAAGAACGGTTTAGATCCTGGTCAAATTTTGATAAAACTTTGTCTTTTAGAACTTCAAAGATTAAGTAAAAATTCTATGTAATTATAACATTTCCCTGAAATGAAAGTGTAAATTACATATCAGGAATCTTTGTTTTGTCTTCTTCAAGGTATATGTGGATTACCTTGGTAAGTCGCTTAATTAGTTACAAGAAAAATCTTGTAGACTATGATGGTAAGTTGCTTTAAAGTTTAAGAAGTATAACCAGTTCATCGTTTAATCCAAAATTCCATCAAACCAGCACGATTATCCAACCTCATTCCAACAACCAGGTTCACTTGTGGCTCTTCTTGGTCTAATCCGATAGCCGTTAGTAGTTTCGAGTTTCAATCTCAATGGTAAGCCACTACAAGTTTCATGAATATGAATTTCAAAACCATATTACATATATATAACAAGTCCACTTGACATATCCCATTCTACACCTAACGAAATTTGATGCATTCATTAAGTTTTGTTAGTTTTAGTAATTACATGGTATGATTATTATCGTCTCTCATTGATCTCACTTTAGGTTTCAAATATTATTAGGGAAGTGCAGAATATGTGTCCAGATTATCCTACCCATATTGAAATAAGCAATAGAAATTTTTCTTTCCAGAAGGTGACACCAAAGCAGGAAATAAAAAATTATGGTCGTAGATTGTGCTATTGTGTGAACTAATTGCAGAATTGTACATTTTGTCATACCCAAAACATGTTTTGATGTTGCGTGGCAATAGAAAAATTGGACACAGGGACGAGTATAATAACATACCGCATAACTTTTTATTTGTTTGCATATCTTAATCTCGTGCAATTGTGGTGGTTATTGGTTTCATGATCAATCCATACTTATGTGTGTTATTATCATTTGCTAAAGAAGTTTTGTCGATTGACTAACCTAAACAGGGAATTAAGACAGACTTAGAATCATGCAAATCGTAATACATAGTATGTTTAACCTTCATATTATACTTGCTATCTACAAGCTATATGTCGTCTCGGAGGCACGGGTTATACCTAGTATAATTACAAGCCCACTCTCGGGCCAATGGATTTACGGTCCAAAGATGAAAAGAAAAAGGACCTAAGGTCCAATCTTGGGAATAAATCAGAATAGAAATATAATGTCAAAATCACCCTTGTTTCAATTCCAACTCAAATCAACCGAAAGAGGCTTTTAAAAATTTTCTACAAATTTTAATTTGTTCTTCAATAATTTTGTAATACTTAGGTTTATTAGTGATATGTTATCTTAGTAGAAATTCGTTTTTGCTCAAAAATTGTTCGCAAAAATAACTGACAACAGCGTTCTACCTTAAGCACTTTGTGATTTGCCTTGTGGACAAAGAAACGTGCTCACACTTGATAAAAACACATTAACCGACAAATAACATTTAGGCTATCGTATTTGTTAATTTGTGTTTGTGAAAATTAATATGTTATGCATCTTACACTTTGGCTTTGCGTTTGACAAAATCATTAACGATTTTGGCTAATGCATTTTTTATTTGTTTAATAAGAAAATAGATATATTCTACATTTCACCATTTGTATTTGACCAAATGTTAACCGATACTAACATTTTAGCTTAAGCATTTTCGATTTGCCTTGTGGAGAAAGAAACGTATCCTGCATTTTTTCTTTTGCATTTTACAAACACATTAACTGACGCCAATACAATTTAAATAATGCATTTTATAATTTGCCTTATGCAAAACTAAATATGTTATGCATCTTGGCCTTTTGACTAACACATTAACGCACAAATAATATTTTCGCTAATGCATTTTTTTAATTTGTTTTGTGAAAAAGAATATATTTTCTACGTTTCACCTCTTTGTATTTGACAAAATATTAACTGGCACTAACATTTTGGGTTAAGCATTTATCATTGAACAACAAAAGTCAATGTAAATTTTTGAACTTCGAGAACATCAAGAAGAGCCTCATAAAATAAAGAAACACCAAATCTAGAAAAGTAAAAGTTTCTTGTAAGTTGGTCGGATTCTCCTGCCATGATCGACTCACATAGTCGGTTTGATACGAGTATGAGTGACGAGGCGCAAACCAATGAAGGCAAACTTTTTTTGGGAGGCCACTGGGTACTAAGTGTAACGCCCCAAATCTAGATTTCCACGTCGGCCGTCATGAAAACCTAATTTTGAGGTCCACGAGACAACTTCACTTACCATCCGTGTTTGTATCGACTTAAACTTCTCAATAGACAAGGGATACCACCCAAATGAGGATCCAGACAACACGAGCACAGTGCAACACGAGCACTTTACATATGAGCAGGAGGCGAGCCAACCTCTAGTTGGTAAATTACTTCTCAAACTAGAAGTATGTGGTCCACAAGAATGAACTTGTGTTTGCATCGATCATCCTGTCGAGCCAACCACCGATTAATTATGGATTACAACCGTCAATCCATATTAGAACTCAAGCCCCTGGTCCACTGGGTTGTCCAATATCACGTTGACAAACCCGTGTTTGCATCGACCCACATGTCGAGCCAACTAGTCGTAGTTCAATCCATTAACAGAACTCAAGATCATGGTCCACCAAGTTATCTAATATCACATCAGTAACTAGTGTTTGTAATCGACCCACATGTCGAGCCAACTATTCTTTGTTCCGACTAGCCTATGCTTTCTAGGTTAACAACCTAAAGCAATATATCACACACAACTATTGATAACACTTATGCTCCAATATCATACATATAATCTCATACAGCCAAACGAGTCAAACATGATAAGTATTGGTTATAATATCAATATAACCTATTAAGATGAGTTTACTTTTATAAATATGTCTAGAGATGCAAAATACTACATCTAATTTATCACAAACATCAGTTATCAACATCAATCACATAAACACAAATAATCCTTAGTGTGTAGGCTGCTGTCTGGGTCTATTTATACTATATTTACATGAACCTAATAGTCTTAGTTGTTGTGCGGGTATGTATATACACCATTAATATAACTAAAATGGTCTGGGGTTATATTATTGTTGTTAGAACTAGTTTAAAATCATAGTATATGTCTATTGTATCAATAATTAGTTCTAAGTTGATGATAACCTACCAACAATTGACAGTTTAAAGCTATTTTAGTTCCAACAATACAAAACTAGGTTTAAAATTGAAGAGGGCTATTTTAATCATAGGGAAGAAGAAACCTACTTCAATTGTTGCACCAAGAAGAAGAAACAAAACCCCTTTAGTAAAGCCCTTTGATCATCCTTCTCCTTCCTCCTCACTTTCTCTCTCTAAAACTTCACACACTCTCTCTCTAAAACCCACGGTTCAGGTATAGCAAAAGGGGGGAAAATAATAATGAGGGAACTAGGATAAAGGGGTTTTAGAGAGTTATAAATGTCTTGCTATTTGGGCCCCTATTATTTGCTAGTTGTACCCCTCAAAAGTAAGGGTCTTACAATCTCCACCCCTAAAAGAAAATTTCGTCCTCGAAATTGAATGTACCTGCCGAGAGAAAAAGATGAGGATAACGAAGCTGCATACCATCTTCAGCTCCCAAGTAACCTTCTTGTCATTGTGGTGATGCCACTGAACCTTGACCATGGGAATTGTCTTTCGGCAAAGGACATGTTCTCTATGATCAATGATACGAACTGGTTCCTTTTCATATGATGCATTTGGCTGGAGCTCCAAATCATGGTAGTCTATCAATGAATGTTGATCTTCATCCCTCACATGTTTTCGAAGCATTGAAACGCGAAATACATTGTGAACTCCTGCCTAACTTGCAGGAAAGTCAAGACGATAGGCTACCTTTCCCACCTTCACAACTACCCTGAAAAATCCAATATATCTGGGAACCAACTTTCCTTTCTTACCGAACCGTAAAACACCTTTCATAGGTGACACCTTCAACAAGACCTCATCTCCAACGATAAACTCCAAAATCCTTGCGTCGCTTGTCAGCATAACTCTTCTGATGACTTTGAGCTGCTTGGAGCCAACCTCGAGTCAAAGCAATCTTCTCAGAAGTGTCCAGAATCCCCTCTGTTCCTTCTAGTTTAGTGTCACCTGTCTCTGTCCAACACAATGGTGACCGACAAGGTCTCATGTATAGGGCCTCGAAAGGTGCCATGCCGATACTAGACTAGTAACTATTGTTGTATGCGAATTCCACCAAAAACAAATGATCTTGCCAACTCCCTCCAAGATTTAATACTGAGCATCGCAACATATCCTCAAGTACTCTGTTAACTCGCTCCGTCTGCCCATCGGTCTGAGGGTGAAAGGCTGTACTGAAGTGTAAAGATGTCCCCATAGAAGCTTGGATACTCTTCCAAAACCGTGAAGTAAAGGACGAATCCCTGTCTGAAACAATAGACACTGGAACTCCATGCAACCTGACTATCTTCTTGATGTAAAGTTGTGTCAGTCGATCCCCACTATCTATTGTCTTCACTAGTAAGAAGTGAGCCGACTTGGTCAACCTGTCAACTATCACCCAAATGGCGTCAAAGCCTCTAGTAGATCGCGATAAACCTGTGATGAAGTCCATCGATCACTACGAAAAATATAGCCATTAGGGACGGCATAAAACCGTCCCAAAAGGTCAAAACCGTCCCAAATAGTGTATTAGGGACGGTTTCTTTTTGTCTCTATAAGCTGCGTCCCAAATAGTATTAGGGACAGATACAGCGACGGTTGTTGTCTGTCCCCCATACTATTTACGGACAGTTGTGTACTGTCCCTATAACTTACTGTTATTGGGACAGATAATATTTGTCACAAAAATATAACAAGAATTTCCTCAAAAATTTACATTTGGGACGGTTAGTATTTGTCCCTAATGAATTTCTCCAACAATAAATATCCGCCAAAATACATTTATTTTTTAGAAGATAATATTGTTTTTGAACTTCCAAATTTCTAGTATACAAAATAAATCTAAATCTAACATTGACAACCAAAATGAGCTTCAAACATTGATATTTCAGTATTACCAAAAGATAATACATTGAAATTATAAGTTTCTCGCTACATAAAAAATCAAACAATTTTCACTCATTTCAAATATAAAACAATATTTCATCTAGAATTTCTTGTTGATCCTAAGAGGGATGGTTACTCTAATACATATTCTCATTTTAATAACCATTCTCTTTCACAATTGTGCAATCCGTACGAATCGCCATCATAAAACGCCATCTCTATATTTTCGAAACAAAGATGCTTAGCTCAACTGAAACAAACAAAACCAACAAATGTCAATTAATTAATAAAATAAAACAAAAAATTGACTTATCCATAATTAATATTGTAAATTTGAGAAGTGAAGTAGATAAACGTGATATGTTAAAAACTAATGAGGGAATGCACCTTCATTGTCGATAATCATTTTGCTCCATATCTTTCTCCACCGGTTGCAATAACCTAGAATTGCATCAGTACTGATAGAAAGAGTAACTAAATGAACGTAGAGATGTGTGTCAGTAAAGAGCAATATAACTCACTTGGATGGTTTAAAGGCAGCATTGAATCCCCTAGCATTGTATTTTTTTTGCTCTCCTAACATAAAGAAATAGAAGTACTGGGAATAATGAGTCATCGCACTCATAAAACAAAAAATTACATATTATTGGTAAATAGTAGTATAACTGACTTGGAGGGTTTAATGACAAGCATAGAACCCAGCAACATTAGTTTCAGTGTTGTGTCTTAAAACATTAGTAACTCGTACCGCCATATGAGCTTCGAGTTCGAATGGTTTATCAGTTCATATATCTCCTCTGTCTTCAATACACAACCAAGCCATAACACTTATCATCAATGGTCTCCTAATGGCATCTACACATTTTACCTTCCGAGTTTTCAATATAGGTTTCATTTACCTGTGCATGAAGTTTTCTATATCAAGTTACAAGCTGAAGGAGAATCAATTCAATGAAGGCAATAACGGAAAACAGAAGTATAACCATTTAAGCATTTTGAGAATGAAAACATTTCATTCCCAATTTCGGAAATTTTCACCTTTAAATATGTGTAGATTACATGAAAACTCTGATAGGCAAATCTAGTTTACAACTTGTTCCAAAATTTGACAATTTTATAAAATCTTCTTAATTAGCTAAGAACTTCGAACTACAATGAAATGGATTAAAATTCAACATAGGCAAGTGCACCAAAAAGAGAATCAACAAGACTATGACACCCCATTTTCTTAATCTTGTAATTTCTCTTTAACCCGCACATCATCCAATCTCTAACTTATAGAACATGTCCCAATTTCATACATTTACATGATATCCGTTGATGGATTTTCAACAAAAAGAGGATGCAAAAAAAAAAAATGAACTTTCTAAGTAAAAATCTAGAACTTTTTGCGTACCTGGATGAACTTGCAGAAGCTTTAAGAGTTGGAATGATTTTTCTTGCTGAAACTGATTAATTTAATCTAAACCCATGACTCACACTATAGAAAACAGCAGCTGGATGCACCTACTCTAAACACCAAGGTCGAGTGATGGTCAAGTTTTATCTTAAATTAACATGTATGTGAGCTGAAAATAGAGAAGCAAAGAGAGAATTGAGTTATGGAAGTCGATACTATAAGCAGGTCTACTGATGGTTTAACTTCTCCAAACCAAACTAGATAGCGTTTGACAGATAAACAAGTATGTGAGGAAATTCTTAAAAGGCGCAGGTAGGAGGAATACACAAGAAACCTAAACTGAGCAACTTTTAAGCCAATTAGTAGTGTCCTAAATAGATAGAATTCATCAGTAATATTCTAAACCCAATACAAGAATTATTTATATTCAGATTACACTTTAAACATAATAGAAGACCAGTTTCCAGTCAAGATCATTCACAAATTATCAACACGAATAATTATAGCCAAGGAAGGAGAGGAAGATATTTTACCTGCATATAACAAGAAACTAACAGATCAAATTGCTCTTAAGAAACAACCTACCTATTTTAAATTTCTAGGTTTCAAACTTAAAGACAACCAGCCCATTTGATTTTTAAAAACAAAATTAGTTCCAGATTCATAATTGTAAAAAAGCAGAAGAAATGATCATATGTAGCTATGAAGTTATTAACAGAAAAAATATCAAATAGTAGAAGAAAATAAATCCCAAGTCGGTAAAATACTAACATAGGAAACAAAAAAGGTGAAATCTAAACCTAAATGTTAAATTATATCTTCCCATGGATTGAATCGCAACTAATACTGTTAATTAAGAACCCAAAGCAAAGAGTTTTGGTTTAATCATTAGTATACCTTGGTGATGTACTAGATCTTTAGCTTATTCTCTCTTTCGCTATTTCTCTATCTATCAGGAATATCTCGTCTTATTCCTACTAAAGGAGTTAGGCTTCCCATTCTATCAGAAAACATTGTTGAGTCCCATTCCAACCTAAACTATATTACATGATAATGATCTCAATCAGAAACAATCAACAAGGAAACCCTAATATTTGCTTTCCTACTTCAGTGATTTGGTCCATGGTTTCGAAAATCCTAACTAATTTAGCCATTATTACTCTAATCAAATTAGGGTTAGGAACAAAAAAAGAAGAAATTTAATCTAAGAATACCGAAATGAGTAAATTGTTGTTTCTTTGGTTTGTAGAAATAGAAGAAGAATCCCGTGCTTCCAATCCGAATCGCCGCTTGTTTCTCCAGTTTGTAGTAGTAGGACAAGAAGAAGTCTCCTATTTCTCTGGTTTGTACTAGTAGAAGAAGACTAAGAAGAAGCAAGAAACGGCAACAACTGAAGAAGAAAATCGTGCAAAGAGAAGAAAACTGAGAAGTTTTCTAGGGTTTATACACTTTGACTCACCGACCACCCACGTTTTATCCTTTCCGCGGGAAATATGAGCGCCTAATTTGCAATTTTTGGTCGAGGTAACTTTAAATTTTTATAGAGGATGATTAAAAATGGTCCCAAAAGTACATCTATTTGTCCCTATTTTAAATTTTGTAGGGACGGATATTAACAAATTGTCCCTATTTTGAAAGTGTTAGGGACAGACGTAAAAACGTATGTCCCTATTAGGCTATTTTTTTGTAGTGGATATATTCTCCCATTTCCACTCCGGAACGGGCAACGGTTCCAAAAGTCCCGATGGATGTCGATTTTCTGTTTTCAGCATCTAACACACATTACACTTCCTCACATACTCCTCAACATCTTTCTTCATCCATGACCATCAGTTCTGCCTTTTCAAGTCTTTGTACATCTTGTTACCTCCAGGTGAGCTGTGTACTTACTTCGATGTGCTTCATCTAATATATCTCGTCTCAAGACCAGATCTTCCAGTACAGATAACCTCCCTCAGAATCTCAATCCGTCGTCCTTCCCTGTACTGAACTCAGTCTCGGTCTCTTGCATTAACGAAACCTGTTTCTGGCACCACTCATAAAGATGGTCTAACAACCATACTACCCACAAATAACGAGTCAACTCTTGACCCCACAACGTCAATGGCATATGTTGCCACATCCTCCAACATCTTCCACTGGTTCATCATCAATGTTGCCACGATACCCTTCGGTTGTCGGCTTAATGCATCGGCTACCACATTTGCCTTACTCGGGTGCTATTTCAATGTGAAGTTATAATCCTTCATCAACTCCAACAACCTGCGCTGGCGCATGTTCAACTCCTTTTGTGAGAAGAGATACTTGAGGCTCTTATGATCGGTAAAGAGATCGAACTTCTCGCCATATAGATAGTGCCTCCAAATCTTCAAGGCAAACACTATAGCTGCCAACTCTGAGTCATGAGTTGGATAGTTTTACTCATGTGGCCTCAACTTCCTAGAAGCACATGCAACCACTTTATCTTTTTGCATCAATACACAACCTAAACCCTGAATAGAAGCATTAGTATAAATCACAAATCTGGTGCCACTCTCTGGAATGACCAACACCGGTGCCGTAGTCAACTTTGTCTTGAGTCCTTTGAAAGCCTCATCACACTTTGTATCCCATGAGAAGACCACTCCCTTCTTTGTAAGATTCGTCAAAGGTCTTGTAATACTTGAGAACCCCTTGATGAACCGTCGATAATACCATGCCAATCCCAGAAAACTGTGAATCTTAGTTGCCGAGGTAGGCTGCTTCTAATTAAGCACAACTTCAACCTAAGAAGGGTCAACCAATACTCCTTCCTTAGAAATAACATGGCCTGAGAATTTTACTTCCTCTTGCAAAAATTCACATTTCTCGAACTTTGCATATAACTGATGTCTCATCAGTCTCTCTAACATCAATCTCAAGTGATCCTCATGATCCATAAACACTACATGAGCGTCCATAAACACTAGATGAGCGTTAGTCAAATCAAATGACATAACGAGAAACTCATATGAACCATAACGTGTCATAAATGGCGTCTTAGGAATGTCATCCTCTCGGACTTGTAACTGATGGTACCCTGACCTCAAGTCAATCTTAGAGAACCACTTGGTCCCTCTTAATTGATCGAACAGTTTATCAATACTTGGTAAAGGATATTTATTCTTCACAATAACCTTGTTGAGCTCTCTATAATCGATACATAACCGCATCGACCCATCTTTCTTTTTAACAAAAAGAATATGTGGACCCCAAGGAGAACTACTCTAACGTATGAACCTCTGATCTAGTAATTTCTGAATCTGGTCCTTAAGCTCTCACAGTTTTATCGGAGCCATTCGGTAAGGAGTTCGGGCTATAGGCTTAGTATCCGGTTCCAACTGAACGCAGAAGTCAACCTCTCTGCGTGGTTGCAAACTGGTATATCTCTGAACACATCGTGGTACTCACTAACCACATCAGGGGTGGCCCGTGACCAAAGCCACCAAAGCCACCAAAGCGGTCGCTTTGGGCCCCAAATAATTACGAGCCTCATGTTTCCTGTTTCGTATGTAACTTTCGAAAAACTAATTATACTTTAAACCATTTAAACATAATTTAAGGCGTAGCTTGGTGGTAAAGAATTTAGATCTTGGATAAAAGTTCAAGGGTTCAATTCCTACCCTTTGCATTGTTTAAATTTTATTTAATTTTTTTTCTAATATCCATTGTGTGGGGCCCCAATTTTTAATTTCGCTTGGGGCCTCCGATATACTTGGGCCGGCCCTGAACCACATCAATACTATCAAGCCCCTCACTCACTACCGGATGCTCTTCTAGCTCTACGTTACTCAAGTGAACCTCTCTCATCTGACTAATCGATGCTGACACTGTAAACACTTCTTCCCTTGGAAGTGAAAATGTGACTGTTTTGACATAACAGTCCACAAGTACATGGTACGAGGCAAGCCAATACATGCCTAAAATCATATCATACCGCACCAACTCAGACACAAAAAGGTGTGCAGCGAAATCTCGCTCACCCAATCTAATAATACATCCCTTACAGATGTGGTCTATTACAATCAAACCACCCCAAGCAGAAGACACTTAAAAAGATCTCCCACATCGATCTAGCTCTAGGGTTACTTACGAACAAAAGAAACAGAGATAAATGTTCCCATGGCACAAGGATCAAATAAAATTTTACCCATTCTAGTTCGAATAAGGAATGTACCTTCCACCACATCAGCAGGTGCGAAGTCATCTCTAAGAATTAAAACATTCAACTGTGGTTGCTGCCCACGTCCCTGTGGTCTACCCTGTGGGTTACGTTCATGATGACGCCCCTGATTTCCTGTCTGAGCTCTATTCCTCCTCGGACAATCAAAAGACCTGTGCCCTACTTCCTGGCAATTAAAACAAACCCCTCCAAATGGTCTCTGTCCCACACCTTCACCATTAGCTACTAGCGGTTATCTATGTGTAGTCACCACTGCCATATCCATGTTGCCTCCCTCAACCCGAGGCCTCTTACCATCCCGCTGACCATTATAGTCGTTGCGCTGATTCCAACCAACCTTCCCATAATTTTTACCGTTCCCTTTTTGTTCACCCTTGCTTTGCACTCTGATTCCTCTCTGCTTATTGGCCTCCTGTATCCGAGCATCGTGAACCTTAGCACAAGAAACCACCTTCTTATAGGTGTCGAAACTAGGTTGCCTAGCAATGTACCTAGCAATGTACTCACGCAACCCATTTAAAAACCTCTCAATCTTTTCCTGCTCTTTGGGAATTAGCTGACTAGCAAATAGGGAGAGTCTCTGAAACTCATTCTCATTGTCCAAAACTGACTGATTCTCTCCTTGCTTCAAGTCCTGAAATTCTCTCTTAAGTGTCTGTTGTGCTGAGAAAGGAACAAAGTTTTGCATGAAGACCTTCTTAAATTCTTCCCAGGTGAACCTCAACAGATCCACTAGCCTAGACTGAGTGCCCCACCAAGTAGCTGCATTCTTCTTTAACTGGAACACCGACATCCGTTGCTTGTACTCCTCCGAGCAATCAAACGCCACAAACACCCTCTCTATCTCGTTACACCATTCACATGCCTCTACCGGTCCTCCAGTCTCATCAAATATTGGCAGCCCCATTTTCTTAAACTCATGATAGTACTTCAACCATGTCATCTCAGTTTGTTGTCGTTGATTCACGACAACTTCCGATCTCGGTTCCTCAACGGGTGCCTCCTGCCTTACAGATACGAACTTCTTTGGAATCTCATTAATTAGCCCGCGATACTGCTTGCACAACATTGTTAACGATGTTGTGCAATCCCTCAACTCCTATTATCACCGTTGACCCTCCACCCAAATTAGGATTTGTGGTTTCATGACCCCCTGATTGTTCCTGTGAAGGTTCTGGTGCTGTAGACCCCATTTCCTCAGCTATAACACCTCGACCTCGACCTCGACCTCGACCTTTACCACCTCCTCGGGTGCGAGCATTGCGACGACATATGCCACGATGAGTAGTTCATTTGCTTTCCATAACTCTATTCAAATCCAGAAGAGAAACTAAGTTAAAACTTAGATAATAGATTTATTCCACCCGAAAATTACTATATACTATGTGCCTAACGCGGTTGAACCCCACACAATGACCCTAGGATTTATGAACCTAGAGCTCTGATACCACTTTGTCCTAAATATAGATTTCCACGTCGGCCACCATTAAAACCTAAACTCAAAGCATTAATCCGCAGAACAGTAAACATAGTCGATATATCCATCAAAAGAGACAAATAATATCAAATGTGAAGCTCATAAGAATCAATAAATCATCTAAAATAAATCCATTAACCTTTCTTAACTTAAACAATGCTTTTAAATCATCGACACGTAGGTCGGACAAGAACGAATGAAAGAAATAACTGTCTCGGAGGCGAAACCCCAAAACTAAGATATCGAACAGAAGAAAAACAATAATGTAGTCTATTGTGTTACACCTTTCGTGCCAACACCACTAAAGTGAACTTGTTATACAGTTGAAGAGATTCAAAATAATACAACTTCCCTTTTGAAGAGGTATAACCAATTTTGAGGTCCACAAGACAACTTCACTTACCATCCGTGTTTGCATCGACTGAAACCTCTCAATAGACAAGGGATACCACCCAAAAGGGGGATCGATGCAACACGAGCACAGTGTAACACGAGCATAGTGCAACACGAGCACTTTACATATGAGCAGGATGTGAGCCAACCTCTAGTTGGTAAATTACTTCTCAAACTAGAAGTATGTGGTCCACAAGAATGAACTTGTGTTTGCATCGATCATCCTGTCGAGCCAACCACTGATTACTTATGAATTATAACCGTCAATCCATATTAGAACTCAAGCCTCTGGTTCACTGGGTTGTCCAATATCACGTTGACAAACCTGTGTTTGCATCGACCCACATGTCGAGCCAACCAGTCTTAGTTCAATCCATTAATGGAACTCAAGATCATGGTCCACCAAGTTATCTAATATCACATCATTAACTAGTGTTTGCAATCGACCCACATGTCAAGCCAACCATTCTTGGTTCCGACTAGCCTATGCTTTCTAGGTTAACAACCTAAAGCAATATATCACACATAACTATAGATAACACTTGTGCTCCAATATCATACATATAACCTCATACAATCAAACGAGTCAAGCATGATAAGTATTGGTTATAATATCACTGTAACCTATTACGATGAGTTTACTTTTATAAATATGTCTAGAGATGCTAAATACTACATCTAATTGATCACAAACATCAATCAACATCAATCATATACACACAAGTAATCCTTAGAGTCTACGCTGCTGTCCGGGTCTATTTATACTATATTTACATAAACCTAATAGTCCAAGTTGTTGTCTGGGCATGTATATAATCCATTAATATAACTATAATGGTTTAGGGTTTTATTATTGTTGTTGCAACTAGTTTAAAATCATAGTATATGTCTATTGTATCACTAATTAGTTCTAAGTTGATGATAACCTAGCAACAATTGATAGTTTAAAGCTATTGTTGTTCCAACTATACAAAACTAGGTTTAAAATTAAAGAGGCTATGTAAACCTTAGGGAAGAAGAAACCTACTCGAGTTGTAGCACCAAGAAGAAGAAACAAAACCCCTTTAGTAAAGCCCTTTGCTCATCCTTCTCCTTCCTCCTCACTTTCTCTCTCTAAAACCTCACATTCTCTCTCTCTAAAACCCATGGTTCAGCTACAAAAGCCCTTTGCTCATCCTTCTCCTTCCTCCTCACTTGCTCTCTCTAAAACCTCACATTCTCTCTCTCTAAAACCCATGGATCAGCTACAACCAAAGGGGGGAAAAACAATAATGAGGGAATTAGGGTAAAAGGGGTTTTAGAGAGTCATAAGGGTCTTGCTATTTGGGCCGCTATTATTTGCTAGTTGCACCCCTAAAAAGTAAGGCTGCTAAACTAAGTGAAGATGAAGATACTGAAGAAGAACCCTAACTGTTATTACGTGCAAAGCAATCAATGACAGGTATAGTAAACAAAAATTCTGTTGGCCTTCCCTTTCAAGCAACAACCAAACCAAAATCAAATGGTCATGGGTCTATATCACAAATCCAGGGAGGAACAACCCTTGCTCATGTTCGTACAAGTGAAAAACGAGTTGGATTGAGGAAGAACAAGTTCGCGGGGAATAACAAACTAGCAGATGCTATTTGAAATAACATGCGTCCGGGTACTTTTCGAAAGCCAATGTCTAGCGTCACCATGGACACAGTAGGTCAGGCAGAGCAACAACAACCGGAATCACAAAGAATTCAGTTCGAGGAGATTTGGGTTCTGGCAGGAACAATGGCTCTGATAGGTGTTAGGCTCATGAGCACTGCGCCAACCGATTTGGGTGCAACCAATGTGGAGCAAGAGGGTGTGCCTAAAGTTTTCAACTGGTCTACTCTATTTACTAACCCAACAACTACTAAACAATCCGAATTACAGTACGTTCCTCCTAAAAATATCGATGGTAACCCAGTTCCCGAACTTGAGTTTGCTCATTTGAGGATATCCTCATTGGTAGTTTCATAGGTGAGAGATTGGGTTACGGATTGGAGCCTAGTATGTTGTCCAAATAGTGGAAACCGAAGGGTGATTTGAAGCTAACCATGCATGGCAACTCAACCTACGTAATAAAGTTCTCCTCATCGGATGATAGACAAAGGGCGCTGGAACATGGACCGATATTTATTGCAGAGTGACTCTTCGTAGTTCGGCAATGGAAACTTCATGTTGAACAAGAACTACAAGACCTGGAAACCATTCCTACATGGGTCTGCTTTAGAAACGTCCCTCTCTTATTTTGGAATTCGAAGGGGGGATCTCACATTGCTAGTGTGTTGGGTCCCCCTCTCATGCAAGACAGTCGAAAGGAATCAAAAGAGAGGATGGCCTTCACACGTGTTTGTGTGGAGATTAGAGCTGTTAAGTATTTACCAGATGAAGTTAATATTCGAGTTAAAGATGGGTCTTTAGAACACGTGGTTAAGGTCCAAGTTGAGTACTCATGGAGGCCGGACAGATGTGAAGGGCGTCAAGTGTTTGGTCACGATGATTCGGATTGTCCAAAAAAGCTAAAGGCTCTTGGCAACCCTAATGTCTCTATAGATGATATAAACCGGAAAAAAGGTGATAACCGAACAACAAGTTTACACAAGAAACAATCTGGCCAGAATGTTTCGATCTCAATGGGAAGGAGTAGTAACTCATATGGGCGGCAACAAGGTACTCGATTGTTTCAGGGGTCTGGGAATGGCCGATCTGGAGAGGGTCGGAAACGTCCTGCAACTGTGACAAACAGAGACTTAAGCCAATAAAAGTCGAAGGAGGGACCTGACAGGAATGGAGGGTGGTTGGTGGTTCTATTAAAATCAAATCCGTTCACAATCGGTACGAGCCAATCACACAAGTCAGACCAGCCACGAAGAAAGATAGCAAAGAAAGATGGGATCTCACTTACACGACCTGGTTCGGCTGGTGTACTATCAGGTAAATCCTTCTCGATCTTGTATGATTCAGATGGTCTTGATTCGGGGAGTCCTATCCAAGAACTAAAGGGGCAGGCATCGGGAAGGGATCCTAATTTTCATGAGAAAGAAGACCATTCGATGCATAGTCTCCGGTCTGAATTATACCCTGACTAGAGAAGACGAGATGGGCGATGCAAATAACAGTTTTAAAATTTATTGGGCTCTTATTAATATTAATTGGATGAACTATTTTCCTGTAGCTAGAGCAGATTTCCAAACGGCTGAGGAATCAGATCACTCTCATATTATTCTACCGCTTGCTGCCCCTAATATACATCGGCGCACTCCCTTTAGGTTTTTTAATCCGTGGACGGAGGAGCCTACGTTTAGAGCTTTAGTTGCTGATGTCTGAAAGGTGTCAGTACGGGGTAACCCGATGTTCCGCATATTGACAAATCTCAAAGCTTTGAAAGTTTGGTTAAATGAATGGAAGAAGGATCAGTTCAGGGGGGTGACGAACTAGGTAAACATTAACCGAATTTTGTTACAGTCAGTGTAGGTCCAGTTGCAGGCGAATCCAACAAACCTGATTTTATAGAGGCAAGAGAGAGTAGCTACTGAAACTAAAATTATGTTGTTCGGGCTGAAACTTCAATGTTCCAACAACGTTCAAAAGTTGACTGACTTACTCTTGATGATAACAATACAACTTATTTCCACAACTCTATCAAAGAGCGGAGGTCCAGGAATGCGACAACCCGACTCACTAGGGAGGATGGCTCGGTGGTCGCAGACCAGGCAAAAATAGCTAATATGTGTGTGGACGTCTATCAGAACTTATTTGGCCGAGAAGGCGAGGATAATGATGCATTATATCACATCTCAAATGTGGAGTTCTCCCATCCTCTTACAGAAGCAAAGGTTACTATCTTATATTGCGGGTGACTAGAGATGACATATTGGTTGCTTTATTAACTGTTGGTTCTGATCGACAGTCGGGGCCGGATGGGTTTGTTAGGTTGTGGTGTCACCTAGTGTTCTAAGCTGAATCTCAGACATCTCATGTCTAATACTAGTATGGTCCCAAGATCATCATGTATAAGCTAATTATCAACTAAGAGTTTAGTATTACCTTAATCGCTAGTTTTTCCCTCGAACCTTTCCAATCGAATGCGAAGACCAAGAGTCCCACGTGTTGCTCCTCTACTCGAGACACCCGAATGATCAACTGATCTCCCACGTAGCTAGCTAGCTAGACTCTAATGGTGGTTTGATATGAAGAACACCTTCTTCTTTATTGACTAGTTAGATAGCTTGGGAATTACCTCATTTTTAGGGGCGTATCTATTAAGGGGCCAGGAGGGGCCCTGGCTCCTCTGACCCTTAATATTTGTCCTTTACTGCCTTGTCAAAAGGCTTTACTTATCTCCCTTAAAGGTTTTTGGCCCGCCCCTTTAACACAACCCAAATTCCCAAAGGTAAAGTAATAAAGTATCCTGACACACCCACCGACCCAACCTAATTAAATTGACTTTCACGACCGCCGCAATTGTTCTCACCAATCCAGTGCCCTAATAATTGCCTCCCACAATTCCACCGCCACAATTCAAAGGTTAAATACCTCCAACGTCTATAATTCCTTCTCACAGTACGAGTTAAAAAAAAATAAGAGTTTCGCCTCCCACATCTATAATTGCTTCAAATTCAGTCTATAATTCTTATTTTTTAGGTAAATTCTATAATTCTAATTACCAGGTAAATATATTAGAAAAATTATGTTTTCTCACTCTCCATCTCTCTCAGTGTGTCTCTCTCTCTTAAATGTTGTCAAAATTTTTTTTGATTAGGTACAACCATACAAATGACCAGCGGGAATAATCAAATTATTAATGACAATTCAAAAGTGGCATCGTAAAGGGTTAGTCTTTATTCTATTAGTCTACTTATTGTTCTCACTTTTTAGTATTACGTAGCATTCCTATGATATTTTGTTAACTTACAGCCTAAAAAATCTCCTACAATCAATCAATTTGTTAAGAGAAAAAATATTGGCGGAGCAGAAGAAGTTTCAACTTCTAATACTAAAGCTCCAACAGTAGATACACCCCCTACAAAATCTCCAAGAATTGAAATTAATGAGGTTGACATTGGTTCTTTAGAGCGTGATCCAGGGTTACGTATCCAAATATGGGAATATAATGTCAACCAACAAGATGAAGTTAGGACAACCAATATTAAAGACGGTCCGTACAGACCTCTGCTCTCAAGCTACCCAAAATCTCGACATGCCACCCATCAACGTAGCTTTCAACATTCGTGGTTTAAATTGTTTCCGTTATGGTTAGAATATTCTCCTTCAAAAGATGCAGCCTTTTGTTTACCTTGTTATTTATTTAACAAGCCATCGGGTAGTTCCGGACAAAACGCTTTTAATATTGATGGATTTAAAAATTGGAAATAAGTAAGAGATGGACAAAACGGTGCATTTTTAAATCATGTCAGAAAAGATTCACTCTCTTCTCATAATGTTTCTATGCGATCTTTAGAGGACCTAATGAATCAATCTCAACACATACAACAAGTGATTCGTAATTATACTTCTCAACAAATTGTCGAAATCCGGTTAAGGCTCAAAACATCAATTGAGGCAATCCGGTAGCTAGCCTTTCAAGGTCTTCCTTTAGAGGCGACGATGAAAGTCAAGGATCACTAAATCGCGGAAATTTTCTTCAGATGGTAGAGATATTAACTGAATATAATGATAAAGTCTCAGAAGTTTTGTTAGATAAAGCTCCCAAAAAAGCTTCTTTTATCTCACCTTTGATCCAAAAAGAAATTTTACAAGTTTTTGCAACTAAAGTTAAGCGAGCTATTTGAGATGAAATCAGGGAAGAAAAATTTTGTATTATAGTTGATGAATCTCGTGATGGGTCAAAAAAAGAGCAATTCGCTATAGTTTTGAAGATTTGTGAGCAAAGATGGTTATTTAGTAGAGCATGTTCGGGCTTGTTCATGTATCTAATACTGAGGCACTGACACTGAAAAAGAAATATATTCAGTATTATAGCATCATAATCTTGATATCCAAAATATTCGAGGTCAAGGATATGATGGTGCAAGTAATATGCGAGGTGAGTGGAATGGTTACAAGCTTCAATTTGAAAGATTGTCCATTTGCGTATTATGTTCATTGTTTAGCACATCGCTTGCAATTAGCATTAGTTGCAGCTTCAAAAGAAGTTATACCAGTTGAACAATTTTTTACAAAATTATATTTTATTGTCAATATTGTTGGTGCTTCTTGTAAACGTAGTAGTGAATTGAAAAATGCTCAAGCTGCTGAAATTCAACATTTGATCTCTATTAATGAGCTCGAGAGAGGAATAGGGTTAAACCAAATTGGTACTTTACAACGGAGTGGAGATACTAGGTGGAGTTCACATTTGAAATGAGTTTCTAGCTTGATAAAAATGTTTAGTGCAACATGTGTGGTTTTATTCGGTATTATAGAGGATGGAAATACTTTTTCTGAAAAATCTAAACCAGAGGGAGCCTATGAAAGTATGACGACATTTGAATTTGTCTTTGTATTGCATCTAATGAAAGAAATTATGGAGATCACTAATTTACTTTGTCAATCTTTGCAATGTCAAACTCAAGATATTGTGAATGCTATTGAACTTGTTTCTTCCACCAAAATATTAATCCAAAATTTAAGAGATGTTGGATGAGATGTTTAACTTGCATAGGTAAATTCATTTTGTGAGGCACGAAACATAGATCTTCCTAATATGAACGCTCGATATGTAGGAAGGAAAGGTAAAGCTCACTATCAACAAGGCAACTTGACTAGTGAACAATTTTACAGGGTAGATATTTTTTATGCTGCAATAGATTGTCAATTACAAGAGTTAAATGCTCGATTTAGTGAGAACTCAATAGAACTACTTGTTCTTAGCTCAACATTGGTTCCTCGTGAAGTTTACAATTCTTTTAGAATTGATGACATATGTAATATGGTAGATAAATTTTATCCACGAGATTTTGCAGATCACGAGAAGATGCATTTGAGAATACAACTACAACATTATGAACATAATGTAGTTCAATGTCCAGAGTTCAAAAATTTGAGAAAGATCTCCGATTTGTGCCAATGGTTGGTGAAGACAAGAAAATAACTAAGTTACCCCCTTGTTCATCAACTAATTGAGCTTGTCCTAACTCTTCCTATTTCTACTACAACAGTTGAACGACCTTTCTCATCTATCCGCATAATTAAAACCAGGCTACACAACAAGATGGATGACAATTTTCTCTCAGATTCTTTGATTTTGTACATTGAAAAAGATATTGCTCAGAAGTTTAGCACGGATTCCATCATAGACGACTTTAGAGATTTGAAAGAGCGGCGGGTTCCATTTTGATACATTAAAGAAGAAAAGTCTATGTTATATTTTTATTTGTGTTCCTTAATATGTATGACTTGATTGATACTTTTAGGTGGTAATTTTGAAAGAATTTACTATATAAATTTCTCAAATTAATTTATGACTAGAAAAGTTCGGCTCCCCCTAACAAAAACTCTGGTTCCGTCCCTGCTCACTTTCTCTTCTATACTTGATGTTGTAGAGTAAGAAAGCTTCTTGAGAAATTTCACACCTTATTCAAGTTCCTTAGAGACCTAATATAGAACCCTAATTTGAGTCCCAGCCTAATTAGGAGTTTCCTAAAAGTCCATCTTGAATAAGATTAAGAAAATAGTCCAAAATAAAAACTAGTTTCTATTTTCCAATTTTCATGAGATGTGGCCGCCCCATGCAAGGGATCTTTTCCAGATCTGGCCGGCCCCTTATGAGCTACCTAATGTGAATTGTTGGCCAACCTATTGGGCCCAAAACACCCTTTTGGTGCACCGACCCAAAATCCCTCTTTCTGGGCCTTTTGTGCTATCTTTGCCTAAACTTCTTTTAGGCCTATGAGACATGTTTATGGAACTCTCCCATGATTACATGTCTCATTCCCACTAGTCATATCATCCGATCAAATAGACATTCTTATGTGTAACCCGATGTAGGATCCAGTCGAAGTTAGCCTATATATATTACATAATTTTTATAATTTCTTGACATATTCCTCTTTGTTGTTAAAGTTTTTAGTCATTATTTCTTAAATATTTCTCTTTGTTCATCCAAATAGTATATTTAGCAGAGCACACGTGTATTTGTTTTCACTGTTAACTTTAATTTGTGTACCGTTCAAGTTATTGTTACGTACAATCTGACGTATGTCAAGTGCAGAATTAAACTGCCTTAAGCATATAACAGTTTGTTATCGAAATTAATAAATTCGTACACATTTGGATATTTTGTTCGTGTTTCTCTATCCTATATTTTTTTTTCTATGTTTTCACTTAAATCATATCACAAAACATTATTTTGAAAGCATAACATTAAGTGCATGCCTTAGAAATGCTTCTGTAGGGACACAATTTGTTATGCTTTCAACACACCAGTAAATGCTCAATGTTACCATGGAACACCATTTGAGTACATTTTTATTCGTTGTAGTTTTGATTGTGACTTTTTATGGGTGAGAACATTGAATGTGGAGGTGAGAACATTAAAAATGTTAGGTCTCTAGCAAAGAGAAAGGAGAAGGAAATAGAGGTGGTTGAAGGAGAGAGAGGAAAAAGATCCTTGTGAGAACACAAAAAAATAACCAAATTGTGAAATGTCGACGAGATATATTCTTGTGTTCACGTTTGCCTACTATATGTTTCCTGAAAACTTGTGAAGCTGATAACAATATTATAAATGTCTTAGGCCAAGAACCGCCTGCTACCGTAGAGGTAAATAAAAGGGAAAGGAGAAGGAAATAGAGGTGGTTGAAGGAGAGAGGAAAAAGACCCTTGGGAAACAACTGTTGTCCATTATTGAGGGGGGTAAACTCAATTACAAGTTAGTGATGAGGGGGTAAGCTCAAAAAAGCCAAACATTTTCCCAGTGTGAGTAAACACGGGGTCCCAAGACTTCGACGCTAGTTGGTGGTCCCTCTTTTGTGAATCAACAATTGTTCTATCAACCTCCATCTGCATTTCTTCCCAAATCATAAAAAAAAAACAATACTAACCTCGATCACAATTTATTATACGCACAGAGAAGTGAGAATATGGTGAAGATATTTAAGTGCAATTTCATTAATGTTCTATGAACAGTTCATAACAAGCCATGGCAAAACATAACTTTTTTTGTAAGCAACTCAATCATGTCTGTAACATAAAAATAAGAGAATTTCAATGAAAATAGTTTGCATAGTCATTCTTGTTAGCAACATAATTATATATTCTTTCAATATCGCATAACATGTCATGGAAATTCCATCAATGTTCTCTGTAAATACGATTTTGCTGACAAAACTAATAATGTTCAACATTTATCGTGTGCAATTCAGAACAAAATGTGAGACACCAAGATAAGTGTTTAATAGATATATGAGTTAAGTAAACAACAATAAAATACACATTGAAAACAATTCAGAACATAAATGTCAATAAAAAGGGTTATTTCCCTAATGGCCCCCAACTTTGTGACCAGCTTCCCGCCTGGCCCCCTACTTTACGAGAAATACCCATATGGCCCCCTTCCGTTATAACACCGTCACTCTCTCTCCTCCATCATGTTTTCTCTCTCTGCCAAGTCATGCCACATCATCTGTTACGCCACCTCATCACCTTCTCCGGCGAGAGTCGCCGGCCGACCAATTTCCGGTCGGCGACTTCAAAACTAAAAAAAAAAAAAAAAAAATTTCTCTCTCTTCTCTAAAAGAAATTTTTTTTTTCTTCTCTCTCTCTAGAACTGTGTTAGAGAATAGAGAGAAGAAAGAAAAAAAAAGTTTTGTAGAGAAGAGAGAGAGAGAAATTTTTTTTTTTTTTTTTTTATAGTTTTGAAGTCGCCGGCCGGAAATTGGTCGGCCGGCGACTCTCGCCGGAGAAGGTGATGAGGTGCGTAACAGATGATGTGGCATGACTTGGCAGAGAGAGAAAACATGATGGAGGAGAGAGAGTGACGGTGTTATAACAGAAGGAGGCCATATGGGTATTTCTCGTAAAGTAGGGGGCCATATGGGTATTTCTCGTAAAGTAAGGGGCCAGGCGGGAAGCTGGTCACAAAGTT
The DNA here is from genome assembly GCF_041429995.1 of Eschscholzia californica. Taxonomy (NCBI): domain Eukaryota; kingdom Viridiplantae; phylum Streptophyta; class Magnoliopsida; order Ranunculales; family Papaveraceae; genus Eschscholzia; species Eschscholzia californica. Next base: position 45,854,622 of record NW_028238198.1, read on the forward strand.
AGGGGCCATTAGGGAAATAACCCCAATAAAAATGACAAAATAAGTTGTTCGTTGTACCAACATTGATTCTACAACAAATTTGAAATGTTTAAAACGCCAATCAATTTCTGTAAGACTCGAAATCTAGATTTTGGTGGTAACATCTATAAAAATAAATCAAACATTTTCAGTTTGTTCGTTGTATTAACATCGTTCTGACAACATAGTTTAAAATGCTTAACAGACCCGTTAAATTTTCTGTTAAAAATGTAATATCTAGAAAGAGAAACCGAAAAAATAGATCTAAAGTTGAATTTTTTTTGTTAAAACAAAAAAAAACCATTTCCCAAATTGCCTCTAACTTTATGACCAGCTTCCTGCCTAACCCCCTTCTTTATCGAAAATACCAAGATGGCCCCCTTTTTCAGTTACCGTTATAATTCCGCTTAATTAGTCATCACCTCTCTCTCCTCCATCTCATCACCTCTCTCTGCCACCTCATCTTCTTGCCACCTCATCGTCTTCACTGGCGAAGGTCGTCAATTTCCGGCCGGCGACCTTCAAACATAAAAAATTTCTCTCGTCTTCTTCCTTCCTCTTCTCTTATCACACAATAATCTGACATCTTTCCCCGAATTTATCAAGATATTCAATAGAAACACATAACACGTATTTAATGGCGTCGAATTTTCATCACATTGTTCCATTGCTACTAAATTTCTTAACAGAACATCTGTACTTTCATCGAAAAAAATGGTGGAATTTCCATAATCCCATCTTTACTTGAAAATTGAATATCAAGTAATCCTTCCGGATCTTCTTTTCTTCTGAAACTTACTCCAGCTTCACAAAGATCAGTCACACAATGAGTAAATTCCCAAATTGGGTATCTTCCTGCATCAATCTTGGATTTCGTAAGAATCAGAATTTCCCCAATCAAATCCAACATATGTTTAGGTTTAGGGTTTTTCGTACTACTTTGGTCTAGGGTTTTTCGTAATTGAACAAAACAACGATCTGATCAAAACAAATGAAATTTGTATAAGAAAAATCATAAGAAACGATTCTAAGAATCGCGTTCTTAACGATAACAAGTTTCTGGTATCAGATCCATCAATGTGGAGAGAGCGAATATACAAAAAGGTTGAAGAAACTTACAAGAATCGAGATCAAGTTCGTCAGGATATGAATCGAAGAAATGCATGACAAACATTAAGTAACATCATCTCAACAAATTCATCACTACTACTGATACGAGGACGAACCAAATCATCATTCCCAAGCAATAGAAAGAGAAAGATAGGTATTGAGTAGAGAGAGAAAGTAATAAAAGAGGGTTATGGGAGATCCGGACACAGAGAGGAAAGGAGTATTAGATCGCAAAAAAGCTGAAAAGGTATTAGTCGTTTTTTCAGAAAATTTGTTTCCTTCATGTTAAATCTTGTCTTCTTTATCTCTATTTTGTAGAATCTATTCTATTTTTGGGCTTCCTATGCATTGTTGATCTTTATGTCTTTGATCTAATAGTTGTGCATGATATGAAGTTCTCTTGCTTCTAGGGTTCACCAGATCTAGAGAGATAGAGGGGAGAGTTTAAAAAAATAAATGTTTTTTTTAGAGAGAGAAAGAGAAAGGAGAGTTCATTTTTTTTTTTTAATGTTTGAAGGTTGCCGACCGGAAAATTGGTCGGCCGGCGACCTTCACTGGTGAAGATGATGAGGTGGCGAGAAGATGAGGTGGCAGAGAGAGGCGATGAGTTGGATGAGAGATAGGTGATCACTAGTTAACGGTGTTATAACGAAATCTGAAAAAGTTGGTCATCTGGGTATTTTTGATAAAGTAGGGGGCTAGGCAGGAAACCAGTCACAAAGTTGGGGGCTATTAAGGAAATAACCTAAACAAAAAAACAGTGTAAAACTTTTTCAAGTTGTTAAGAAATTATATATTGTGGAAGTAAAACTCAGAAATTTTATAAGAAGGTTGAACATCATAATATGAAGAAACACCAACAAAAACCTCATAAATGGAGCCATGGAGCTCAAATAACTACATCTGCAATTTAAATATTGATTTTCTAAAACACTATGCAAAGAGAAAACTTTGTATAGATTAAAAAAAATGAATATGAATATGAAGACTAAAGAAGATGGAGATTAAAGATGAATACATTTTGGTAGATGAAATATGAAAGAAGACGAAGATGAAATCGTACCTCTCGTTCAACTGTCTGACTTTTATTCGGTGAAACCAATTATCTGTCTGGTCATCCATAAGGTAGAAAGAAAAAGGAATGAAGAAAATATATCTAAGAGCTGGAAGAAATAAGAACTAAAAGATATGTGAGGGAAAAATTTTTCGGTGAAAAACTTAGAAAATTGACCCAAATACTAAAATAAACCCACTCAATTTAATAATAGTATCAAAAATCCAATTTTTAACAGTGAATAGAAATCAAGCCCAATTCCGAATCTCTATGCTCAAAATCCCATCTCGAGGCTTACCCTTAATATCTTAATACCCTTTATTCCCTTCTATATAAACCTTCTTATTAAATCAACAACCTCCACTAATTCCTCATTTTTCCTGAAACACAAATAGCTTCTCTCTCCTCACCGAAGCTGCTGTTCAGTTTGGCGAAATATTGGTCGGAGCTGTTTTTCGGTCTGGGAAAAGTTTTGGAGATCTTCAAGCTTCATCTTCTTCAACACAACCATCATCATGATCAACAACTTTGTTATCATCTTCATCACATTTTGATAATCTTCTTCTCCCTTAATCTTCAACTCATTTGCAACAACAACCTAGGTACGATCATCTTCATCTTAATCTTCAATCTTTTGTTGCAACAAATGTATTATTCATCATCTTTTTATCTCTTATCAAACTACTTTCTTCAAACTTTGATATAATCATTTTAGATCTATTTTTAGCATATGTTTGTTCTTCAAACTTTGATATGTTTTTAGATCTGTTCTTCCAACTTTAATATAATTTTTTTCAAAGAAAACAAAAGTACAATTTTAGATCTGTTTTTTAGTTTTCTCTCCAGAAATTACGTTTTTAGCATATTTGATTTTTAACAAACAAATTGACTGGTGTGTTAAGCATTTTAAAATATGCTTTTAGTACGATTCTAATACAACAAGCAAACTTAAAAAAAGTTTATTAATTTTTATAAATGTAACCACCAAAACCCAGATTTTGTCCCTTACAGAAATTGATTGGTGTTTTAAGCATTTTTAATTTGTTGTAGAAACGATGTTGATGCAACGAAGAAACTCGAAAATATTTTATTTATTTCGTCATTTTTATTGAGATTTCTTGTTTTGTTCGAACATAACATCCGTGTTTTGGTAAAAAAAGGAAAACAGAAACCATTGTTTACATAATTTAGCTTTAACAACCATACTATTCTTTTTTTGAATGTTTATATAACGTCTAATGCTTTGAGCAGACCTTCTTTGTTCACTACAGAAATGTTTAATTCCACAGCGAATAGTTTCTCTCTTTGCATAAATCATTACAAGTATGACATATTCGTACTTGTTTATGGTAATATTATACACTACCTTAATTACATACACGTATCTGTTTTGAATGCACACTTAAATATCTTCACCATATTCTTACTTCTCCGTGCATATAATGAATTGAAGTTAATATTGTTTTTCTTTCTGATTTTGAAAGGATTGCAGACGGGGCTTGATAGAACAATGGTTGACTCACAAAATAGGGAGCACCAACTAATATCAGAATCTTGGGGTCCCGTGTTTACTGTAATCGGGAAAATATTTCCAGGTGGAGTGAAAGCCTTCCGAGATGTTGTTGGAAGATATTGAGCCGATATCCAGTTTGGTTTAGTCTCGACAATTATTTATTGTTTGGGGACATTTTACCTTTTGTAATTGGCACAAAACTTTTGTTATTGTATGGGCAAAAATACATCATCAGGAGTGCCCCAAGATATCCATGGTTAACAAGCTAATACGGAGACCAAGCCCATGAATTAGTGGCTAACGTGTCCGACCAATTTATCTTCGGGCAACCCGAAGATACGCCAAATTACGCAAACACACCAGCCCTGGATGAAGAAGTCCACCCTCACCTCCTTATACGGAAGCACATCCAGCCCTGGATAAAGAGGTCCGCCCTGAGCTCTCAAACAGAGCTCCCACCCTATATCCGTTGGGGAGACGTTACAGTCATTCATGACGACAATATCACAGATATGTCCGTTAAAGGGTTACGAAGTCCATATTAATGGTGACAGCACATGCGTTACCACCATTAAAGATGACAACTCATCACAGGGCAACGATCGACCCAAGACACTATAAAAAGACGGAACCAAGGATGATACTGTAACACCCCAAATCCAGATTTTCACGTCGACCGGCATGAAAACCAAAACTTAAAGCATTTCTCCGCAGAACAGTAAACATATGCGATATACTCATCAAGGAGACAAATAGTATCGAACATGAAGCCCAAAAAGTAACAATAAATCAACTAATGAAACTTTACCAAGTTTCTCAAAACTCACATGATGTCGCTCAATCATCGACACATATGTCGGACAAGATCAAATAAAGCAAAAACAAGTATTTAGGAGATACAACTCCAAATAACTACCTAAAGAAAGAAAGAATACCGCTAAAGAAACTCCTCCAAGGCTAACTATGACCCAAGCAGGTGGCACTTCCCGATTTCCTTGTCTTGAAAAATAAAAAGTTGGGTCAGACCCCAACAAGTAGATTTCGAAACCTTTAAAGCCTTAATAGACAGTTTCAAGAAATACCGAAACAAATAGATTACTCCAAAACAATATAAAGGTGTCCGAAAATAGAATCCGAGTTGTGACCGTTAAAATAAAGTAAACCACATATGTAACAAACAACCAAACGCGACATGACGAGTTGGTGTCCACCTTATGTGAGAGGGTGGTCCTCAAGGCTACCTTTGTGTTAGCGCTGACCCCATACGCTCCATACCTATATCACATCCGGTAGAGAGGGTCGAACCAACCACAAAACTTCTACAACCCTTCACCAACTCAATCACGTCACACATACATAATAACATCACACCATTTGCAATAAACAACCAAAAGCGATATGAAAAGTTGGTATCCACGTTGCATAAGAGTGTGGCCCACAAGGCTTTTGCAATAAACATCACACCATACGCTCCATACCTATAACGCATCCGGTAGAAGGGGTCGAACCAACCAGAAAACTCCCACAACCCTCCACCAACTCCATCACATCACACACATATAATAGCATCACACCACAACATACATAAATCAAAGTCATATTCGTTAGTATATTACGACATACGAATTCCATATCTATAACGCTTTGCAAGTAATGAATTGATGTATAACAAACCAAAATACGAAAGCTCATCCAACCCTGGATAAAGAGGTTCGCCCTAAACTCTCAAACAGACCTCCCACCGTATAGTCGTTGGGGAGACATTACAGTCATTCATGATGACAATATCACGGATTTGTCTGTTAAAGGATTACGAAGCCCGTATTAATGGTGACAGCACATGCGTTACCACCATTAAAGATGACAACTCATCACTGGACAACGGTCGACCCAAGACACTATAAAATGACGGAACCAAGAATGATACAGATCATCTGGTTAGCGCCGAACATACGCTATATTCGTCTGACATCACTGTCAAGCATCCCAAGATCAGGGAATTCCTAACGAATACACCCCATCACTTTCTCTCTCATACATAGGATCATCAACTCACTTTCTCTCTCAGAGAGTCTTGCTCTCTGAGAGAGTCCCGCTTCATCATCTAATCTCGCTTCCCTCCTCCCACCTAATTACTATTACAGTCTTGCATCATCATCTGGATCTTATCATTGTGCGCAGAGGGAGGACACGAGACTCTACACCATTCATCGAGGTATATGGATTTGTCAAGTACAAGACCTTACCAAGTACAAGGTCAACTTAGTACAGGACTTTCGAAGAAGCAAACACATACTTTCCCGAGAAAGTACAAGTACGGGACCTATTAATAGTCAGCCTATTTTCCCCCTCTTATATCTATTTTATCAAGGCTCCGCCTACTTTGTCAAGGGTTCGTCCACATCAGGGGTGTGCTTACTTTTAAAGGTCAGGACCTTCCCACATCACCCACGTGATAATCAACAAGGGTTGGCTAACGTTATCTCTCCTAGAGGCCAGACCCTTAACATACCGACCACGTGATTATTTATAAGGTCAGACCCTTAAAGTTTCCCACTTATTTACGATACATACCCCTGGACAAAGGCAAACCTCTCCAGGGCTGTCTCATCCCCAAGGCAGACTTCGTAAGTACTATCATAACCTCTCTCCAACCAAGTCAGTCTATCCGTAGAGATCGAGCTTCGGACACTCTACGAGCCGTGCCTAAACTCCGACCATTATCCAACCAATGGTAACATTTCAGGGTTGATATTCACATATATTTCACTTCTCTTGCAAGCTTACTGACTTGACCGTTGGAGCCCCGAAGGCCGGCACCATCCCGGTATCCTAAGGGACTTACGTCACGTGTGTTCTGAAATCCGGTCAACGGCTAACAGGGTAAGTCCAAAGACGTCGTCGGTGCCCGCAAAAATATTAAAAGGTGGAGGTTCGACATCCCGTCATCGGCTCGGTCCAGCTGACTTCTTGACCCCTGATTTCTTACCCTCACAGTTATTTTTACTTGAATTTATGTTGTTTACTTAACTCTTGTATGCTTTCCACACTATCGAAGTTATACAGAATATTAAATGAAATGCCATGAGAAAAACATCGTTTTTATACTCATATATTCAATTTCATTTAAAAGTTGTTTTTCAGAATAAATATTGATTATATACAACCCATATCGAATTAATTCTGACAAATATCACATTGCTCTAAGCAACGGATAAATTGCTATGTTGTTTTTCAAGTTGGTTAGTAACAGAAAAACTCTTTATTAAAACAATTTCATATTTTCTTAAAACGGAATTAAATCTCTTTTTACATTGAGCATACTACAAACATTTTTAACTAAAGGAAATTTTAAAGGCAATGCCTTTTGTTGTTACAAGCAATGTATTTTGCAAGATTGATTTGGTCAATTCCCTATGACCAAACTTGGTTAAGGCAATGTTATTTTTTGATAGTTATCTTCAGATCCGCAACGAAATTTCGTGACTTCATGTTTCGATTGAAGAGAACTAAATCAGAGAAATTTGTAGAGAAGATCAAAGTTGAAGAAATTCAGATTATTTCATTATTCAATAAAAAACAGTTAGGGATTGAGAAACTCAGTAAACAAAATCAACAACAACAAACAAATTAGTAATTCCGAAAATCAAATTTCTTCAGAATCAAAGAATTTGGGAAATTTATATATATATATATATATATATATATATATATATATATATATATATATATATATATATATACATATTAAGACCAATTAAAACCCAGAAACAAAATTTCAAAGTTGAGTAATCTTTTCAATGTTGAAATTTAAATGGACACCTCCTTTAGAACTTGCAAAAGTACCCTCTTATATTATTACCCAACAACTCACTTATCTTACTAACACAACAAGTTCCTAAGTAAATGGAAGAGGAAAGATATCTTTGTACATGGGTTATATTGCTATATATATATAGTAAGTAAATGAGGAGGTGGGAATGACTGTTTAAAGGATTTATATCCAAAACCGCCCAAGCAAACCGCCTAAAGGAACCGCCCCAATGCCTTCCTCCCAAAGTCTCATCAGTCATTGGTTGTTATTTGAGGTGGGAAAGATTACCCTTTAGGCACCCATTGTAATTCTCTTGGTAGCCATTAACATTATACCATACTATGGGCAGCCAATCTATAACACTCCCCCTTGGATGACTATTGCATAGACTAATTGCCTCACTAAAATCTTTATCAGAAAAACCCGATGGGACAAAAATCTGATGAAGGAAAAAGAGTACAATAGCATAGATGCTGAGTGGTGTTGGATACACGAAATTCTGCCTCGTTAAAACCTTGCCAGAAAAACCCAATGGGACAAAAACTGGACGAAGGAAAAAAGAGTACAGTGCGTAAATATCCAGTGCTAACGATGCAAAAATCTCCATATGATAATAGGCTCCCCCTGATGAATATCAGATAGACTGATGTAGTCTTACATCGTTAAATTATTCACACGTCGCATACCGATGCCTTCGACTAGTTTTCTGAACGTTGTAGTAGGCAAAGACTTGGTGAACAAGTCAGCATAATTCTCACATGATTGTATCTTCTGGATATCAATCTCATTATTCTTCTGGAGATGGTGTGAATAAAACAACTTCGGAGAGATGTGCTTAGTTCTATCGCCTTTGATGTATCCTTCTTTGATTTGAGCGATGCATGCTGAATTATCTTCGTGAATAACTGTGGGGGAATTTGTGATAGAGACAAGACCATTTGAGCTTCTAATGTGATCAATAATGGACCTAAGCCATACACATTCTCTTGTGGCTTCATGGAGAGCAATAATTTATGCATGGTTAGATGAGGTTGCAGGCATGGTTTGTTTACTAGATCGCCATGAGAAAGTTGTACCTCCGCTTGTGAAAACATAACCTGTCTGTGAAATCCCTTTGTGTGGATCAGAAATATAACCAGCATCTGTGTATCCCTTCACTTGAGAATCACCAGATAAATTCTTTGAATAAAATAATCCTAGATCAGTTGTTCCTCTAAGATATCGAAGAATTTGTTTTACTCCGACCCAATGTCTCTTAGTCGGTGCAGAACTATATCTGGCTAATAGATTTACTGCAAAAGCAATATACGGTCTTGTGCATTGAGCCAAATATGATAATGCGCCAATAGCACTCAAATATGGTACTTCTGGACCAAGGAGTGTTTCGTCTTCTTCTTTAGGACGAAATGGATCTTTCAGAGCATCGAGAGACCTAACAACCATGGGAGTACTGAGTGGATAAGAGTTCTTTATGTTAAAGCGTTTCAGGACTTTTTCAGTGTATAAAGTCTGATGTACAAGTATGCCGTTGGTACTTCTTTCAATTTGTAAGCCAAGACAAAATTTTGTTTTCCCAAGATCTTTCATCTCGAATTCTTTCTTCAAGTATTCTGCAGCTTTGGATATTTCTTCTGGGGTTCCTATAAGGTTGATATCATCAACATAGACTGCGAGAATAGCAAATCCAGTATCTCCTTTCTTGATAAATATACATGGGCAAATGAGATCATTTACATAACCTTCTTTGATCAAATATTCACTAAGACGATTGTACCACATTCGTTCAGATTGTTTCAATCCGTATAATGCTCGATTAAGTTTTAGTGAATACATTGTACATGGGTTGCCTTTAGGCAAATTAAATCCTTTCGGGACTTTCATGTAAATATCAGTATCTAATTTTCCATATAGATACGCAGTGACCACGTCAATTAAGTTCTTCTCGAGTTCTTCTAGAACTGCTAAACTGACCAAGTATCGAAATGTTATTCCATCCATAACTGGAGAATATGTTTCTTCATAGTCGATCCCTGGCCTCTGCAGGAAACCTTGTGCCACGAGTCTAGCTTTATAACGAACAACTTCATTGTTCTCATTTCGCTTTCTGATGAATACCCATTTGAAACCTACAGGGTTTACATCTTTGGGTGTCGGGACTACAGGTCCAAAAACATCACGTTTTGAAAGTGAAGTCAGTTCTGTCAGTATTGCTTCTTTCCATTTTACCCAATCAGACCTTTTCCGACATTCCTCAATGGAATGTGGTTCATAATCATCATTTTCAGTGATAATATTAGTGGCTACTGAAAGCGCAAATATATCATTGATGATTATGTTATCTCGATTCAACACTTTACTATTACAAGCATAATTTATAGATATTTCTTCATTTGGAGATAACTCATGCTCTTCAGGAGCTTCTGCCTCTTCTGGGGCTTCACCCACTTCTAGGGGTGTATTAGCTAAAGGTGTAACTTGTTGATTTGTTGTCTCTTCTGGAACATTACTTACTTGTAGTTGATTTTTTCTCTTCCGGGGAACTATATCTTTAGAACCGATTGGTCGTCCACGTTTCAGACGTGTTTTGGACGTTTCATTTGCTGCAATATTTTTATCTTGTCCTTCAGGGACATCTATCCTTGCTGGAACATTTGCAGCAGGTATATATGATTTTGTCATTCTCGCTGCGTCAGGCAATTTATTAGCAATCTCTTGTAGATGTATTATCCTTTGTACTTCAACTTCAGATTGATTAGTACGAGGATCAAAGTGAGACAAATTTGGAGTAAACCAAGAAAGTTCCTTTTTAGTAATATTTGCTTCGGACAAATTTAATCCCCCTAATGGCGGGAAAACTGTCTCATCAAAATGACAATCGCCGAAGCGTGCAGTGAAAGTCTCGCCCGTCTAGGGTTCGAGATATCGAATAATAGATGGTGTATCGAAACCAATATATATTCTTAGTCGGCGTTGAGGCCCAAACTTTGTGCGTTGTGGAGCTGATATAGGAACATATACAGCACATCCAAAAATACGCAAATGAGATATGTTGGGCTGCTGGCCTTGAACATATTGCAAAGGTGAATATTGGTTATTTAAAGTAGGACGTAACCTTATCAATGCTGCAGCATGGAGGACTGCGGGTCCCCATGCAGTGACAAGTAGTTTCGTCCTCATCAACATAGGTCTCGCAATCAGTTGGATATGTTTTATGAATGATTCAGCTAGACCATTCTGAGTATGAACATGAGCTACAGGATGTTCAACATTAATTCCAACTGAGAGACAATAGGAATCAAAAGTACTCGATGTAAATTCTCCTGCTCCATCTAGACGAATCGACTTGATCGGATAATCAGGAAAGTGAGCTCGTAAACGAATTATCAGAGCTAATAACTTTGCAAACGCCTGATTTCGTGTCGAGAGCAGATTTACATGAGACCATCTAGTTGATGCATCGATTAATACCATAAAATATTTAAATGGTCCACACTGCGGGTGTATAGGGCCACATATATCACCTTGAATCATTTCCAAAAATTTGGGAGATTCGATATGTACTTTTGTCAGGGATGGGCGAGTAATAAACTTCCCCAATGAACAACCTGTGCAAGTAAAATCTCTATCTATCAGAAACTTCTGGTTCTGAAGAGAGTGTCCTTGAGAGTTCTGTATTATTCTATTCATCATGGTAGATCCTGGGTGTCCCAGTCGATCATGCCAAATCTTATAAGTATTTGGATCGTGCAACTTCGGGTTAACAACGACATAGGATTCGACTGTTTTAATCTTTGTAAGATATAACCCAGAAGAAAGAGCTTCAAGTCTTTCTAGAACACGCTTCTGGCATGATATACTTGAGGTGATATATAAATATTCTTTCTAATCCTCAGACCCAATTTCGACGTGATACCCATTTCGGCGTATATCTTTGAAGCTCAACAGATTCTTCAGGGATCTGGTCGAGTACAAAGCGTCGTTTATAATTAGTTTAGTACCATGAGGCAGTATTATAGTAGCTCTTCCGGAGCCCTCTATAAGGCTTGATGAGCCAGCGATAGTTATCGCATTTGCCTCACATAATTGTAAGGTCGAGAAATATTTTGTATTTCGAAGTATCGAATTTGTGGTCCCACTGTCTGCTAGACAGGTATCTTCATCACTTTTAAATATGTTTCTTCTGGAATCCATACCTTACATAAGATTTGAAGAATATAATATAAGATTCAAACCTCACTATTTATATTGATAAAATAAACAAAATCTATTTACAACTATATAAGCTAATATCTTACAAGCAAAAGTTAGCTTACATATTACAAGATAACATTATAATAGATAGAAAAGATAACACACTAGTCAGTAATATTAAACATATCATCTGTTTGATCGACTCCTTCAGGGAGATAATCTCCAACACACAATGGTGGATCAAGCTCCATAAGATTCATCTCTGGTGCAGCTTTAGATTTCAGAGATGCTTGATATAGGTCAACCAGTTGTTTCGCCGTACGACAGGTACGGGACCAATGACCTTCCATACCGCAACGGTAACAAGCTTCTTCACGAGCTTTGGGAGGGGTATTATTTTTACCCTTTACTTTATCAGGCTTTCTTACTGCATAATTCGGTGAATTTTCTCTCTTTTCCCACTTCCGGTGGTAAGGGGTTTGCCTGTTTCTCTCCCATTTATTCGTGCGGGATCCACGTTGGTGGTTTCTTCCAGAACCACGTTTCCCTTTGTAATTTTGTTTCTTTCCATGATCATTTGATAATATTGCATGTGCTTCAGGCACAGGTGCAGACCCAGTGGGTCGAGATTCATGGTTATGTAACAACAACTGGTTGTTCTGTTCATTGACCAGGAGACATGTCAATAGCTGGGAGAATTTAGAGAAACGTCGCTCTCGGTATTGTGACTGCAGGACAATATCCGAGGCATGGAACGTACTCAAAGTTTTATCGATCATCTGCTCATCAGTGATGATATCTCCTCCCACTTTCAATTGTGAAACAATTTTACAAAGACTCGAATTATAAGCAGAAATAGAAGAAAAGTCTTGTAGTCGGAGATTAATGAAATCATTTCGAGCTTTTGGAAGGATGACCATCTTCAGGTGATCATACCTATCTTTTAATATGTTCCACAAAGCTATCGGCTCTTCCACATACAAATATTCTGACTTCAGGTCATCATGTATGTGTCGCCTTAGAAAACTTAAAGTGTGAGCCCGTGACATTTCGTCTGCAGTATTACCTTTAATGATAGTATTGAAAAGATTTTTATATTTTAGGGTCAGTCTAGCTTCGACTGCCCATTCCATGTAGTTCTTACCTGTTATATCAAGAGCTGCAAAATCTAGTCTAGCTAAATTAGACATCTTGAAAAAATATTATACCTTTCACCGAGCAGAGTAACGGCTTAACTGTTCGATATTTGACGTCAACAAACGGGCAGAGTAACGGCTAGTTTATTCGATTTGAAAGAACGAAGAAATAACGACCTCTCAGTTGGCTAGAGGCTCGTGCTGATAACGTGTTGAAATTTAAATGGACACCTCCTTTAGAACTTGCAAAAGTAGCCTCTTATATTATTACCCAACAACTCACTTATCTTACTAACACAACAAGTTCCTAAGTAAATGGAAGAGGAAAGATATCTTAGTACATGGGGTATAATGCTATATATATAGTAAGTAAATGAGGAGGTGGGAATGACGGTTTAAAGGATTTATATCCAAAACCGCCGAAGCAAACCGCCTAAAGGAACCGCCCCAATGCCTTCCTCCCAAAGTCTCATCAGTCATTGGTTGTTATTTGAGGTGGGAAAGATTACCCTTTAGGCACCCATTGTAATTCTCTTGGTAGCCATTAACATTATACCATACTATGGGCAGCCAATCTATAACATTCAAGTCATTCTGCCAATATTATAACTAAATATAAAGCTGAATAATGTTGGGCTCGAGTCATTTCTCTTTTTCCACTTTCACTTTCTCTCTCTAGAAACAGGACAACCAGGCAAAAGCTAGTTGCTTTGCAATATTAATGGGTTTTACTTGTTTGTTTTGAATGAAGACTCTCTCTCTCTAATATATATATAGAATTTTATGTAGGTTTTGTTTCTGAAATCTAATAGAGGTGGATAGTCTGGAGTCACTGATTGACTCGGGAATTCTATATATATAAAGCCAAATCTGATAGAAGAAGAAGAAGAAGAAGAAAAAAAAGAAAGAAGGACGAAGTAGAGAGAAAAAATTAATTAAAGCAGTCGATCAGAGCTGGCCAGAGTTGGTCGGCGACAACAATGGACTTCTTTAGCCATTAGGTCAAACATTAGTTTAGGCATCGCCTCCTATACACACATTGCTTTTAACCAAAATAGGAATTGCCTTTAACTAGATTGCCTTTAATAACTTTGAACATTGCCTATAAAATTTCCCTTTAACTAAATGTTCACAGCAAATAATAACCGACTTAGAGCCAGGGGCGGATCCATGGGGGTGCGAGGGGGTGCGGCCGCACCCCCTGGATCCTACCGAAAAAAAATAGTAGTAGTAGTAGTTATTTTTTTTTTATATAGATGTAGCTATATGTGAATATGTATATAACGATGTGTTTAGATGACATGAAGAAGACTTTGGTGTAATGGTTAAAGTACGGGATTCAAGTGCCCTTGACGTGAAGGTCATGAGTTCGAAACCCAGTACCTACATTTTAAGTTTTATTTCTGAAGTGCTTGTGCTTATAAGTATATGTAAATGACCGTGCATTGTTCTGATAGAGTTGGAAAATGGCTTGATGGTAGAGATGGCAAGCCCCTTAGCGTTGGGAACCCATGTGACATGGGTTCAAACCTAGTTGCCCCCCAATTTAGTTTTATTTTTTTAAAATATAATCAATTTAACTACTAACCTATACAAAATCAATTCAAATATCTTAAACCCCTACAAACTTCAATTCATCTACCCTACACTCTACAAACTTCAATTTATCTACCCTAAACTCTAAAACTTCAATTCATCTACCATAAACCCCTACAAACTTCAATTCATCTACCCTAAACTCCTACAAACTTCAATTCATCTACCCTTAAACTCTATAAACTTCAATTCATCTACCCTAAATCCCTACAAACTTTAACTCTAACCATAAATCCTACAAATTTCAACTCATCTACCCTAAAATCTAAATCCTAAGAGGGATAAAGCATATCATCAGTTTATTTGCTTATCACTTTAGCACTGACTTTGCCGGTTGCAACTGCCTCTGTTGAAAGAGCTTTTTCAGCTATGAAGCTAGTTAAAACACGCTTAAGAAACAGGATGAATGGTGCGTGGCTAAATGATAGTTTAGTAGTCTTTACCGAAAAAGAAATTTTTAGTGAAATTGACAATGAGTCGATTATGCGAACATTTCAAAATATGAACTCTCGTAGAGGTCAATTGCGTTTGTAATCGTTGATGTATCAATATAATTAATGAATATAAGTATTTTATTAATTATTGTGTTTGCAAAAAAAAAAAAAAATATTTAAGTATATAAATCCGCACCCCCTAAGTGAAAATCCTGGATCCGTCCCTGCTTAGAGCAATCAAAAATATGCAAAATATCTTTCAACACTTATCATTATTTGTTTGCATATTTGTGGTTGCTCTAATTTGATTTTTTTTTTTTTTTTTTTTTTTGCGTATAGTTTTCAAGATGTTTTAGACTAACCTGGTTGGATGCATTATTTTGGTTGGTATTAGTCCTTTTACGTTTGTTTTGAACATATTTAAATATGTTTTAGTATTTCATGGTGACTTTAATGTTTTTTTTGATGAAGTAGGCTTTAGCCTTATTTATTCATTTGAAATTTCAAGTACATTTGTGTTACTCTCCAATTCTAACAAATTCATAATGCAATCAGGAGGTTCTAGTTCCTCCCATTGCTTACATAGTTTAAGAGTTAATGTTTCCTTTGCTAAGTATGAGCAATTTCATTGAGATCTCTAGAAATATGATGAAACTCCACCTTTTCGAATTGTTGTGTTTCACTTTGAATATCCTTGAGTAATATGTTTTAGTATTTCAAGGTGACTTTTAATGTTAATAACTTTTCAGAACATTGATGATTATTCGGTTGCATATTTTGCATTGGTGTAAGTAATTTATCTTTTGTCGGAAACATTTTATGAAATGCCATAATCTAGTTTTGCATAGTAAGTTGTTTGGTGGAAAATATTTTTCAACAAATATCATTATTTGTTTACATATTTGTGATTGCTCTAAGTTGGTTTTTATTTGTTGTTAGCATTTTCTTTAAAAGTTTTAGATACATTTTTTTTTATTTGGTTTAGTCATTGTTTGGTTTTTTATGAACATTTTCAAAAAGGTTTTAATATTTCAAGTTTGGTCTTAATGTTGATAACTTTCACAACATTGAGGCTTAGTTGGTTGCATATTTTTTGTCATTCTAGGTTAGTTTTTATTTGGTGTAAGAATTTTTCAAGATGTTTGATACTAACCTGGTGGACGCATTTTTGTTGTTGGTATTAGTCATTTATTCATGTTCTGAACATATTTGAAAATGTTTCAGTATTTCATGGTGACTCTCAATGTTGACAACTTTTCACAACATTGAGGCTTATTCGTTGAATATTTTGGGTTGGTTTCAGTAAATTATGTTTTGTAGTAAACAAATTAAAAACTATTATTGTCTAGTTTTGAATGGTGACTTTATGGTGGAAAACTTTTTCAGCGCTGATGATAATTTGTTTGTATATTTTGGATTGCTCTAAGCGTTTTCAATTTTCCGTAAAACATTGTAGTTAGAACAAAAATCTCACTCTAAAAAACCAAAACATTATGAGTTCTTTTGACAAAAAAATAATTACTTCCATTAATTTTCCAATCTTTGTTGAATTTGATTATCCTGCAAGATCAAGTAAGTCAATTCTGCCCATTTTCTTTGTGCTACTTTCTTTCTGTCTAATTTCAAGGTACATTTAAACAGGACAACTGTTTTATTCCAAAGATCTTTTTCCTCTCTCCTTCAACCACCTCAATTTCCTTCTCGTTTTTCCCTTTTCTGTCTGCGTTATGGCAGCAGATGGTTCCTTGCATAAGACATTTATAACATTGTTGTCAACTTCAGAAGTTTTCAGGAAACATATAGCAGGCAAACTTGAACACTAGCATACATGTCGTCGACATTTCACAATTTTGTTATTATTCCGACAACACACCATTAAATTTTTTAAATATATTATGAACTAACAAAAACAACTAAAGAACTACTTAATAAATGCAACCAAACCCTCATCATTTGTGAAAATATTTTCTACATTAGAAACCCACTCAGTAGATGAAATCCAATAATATGTTCACAACATTATCAAATGTGCAAGGAAAACAAAATAAATGAAATCCAGTATTCCTCAGTGTCGAAAATAAATTTCCACACAATGTGTACGGACTTATGAATTTCGATTACAAAGTGTTATATGCACGAGGTATAAAGAAAATGAACTTAACATATGTCTAACTATACGTAAAAATAAGGTGAATGGTACAAAAATTAAAGTTTGCAATCAAAAGGATTACTTGTTTGCTCAGCTAAATATACTAATTGCATGAACAAAGATAAACATTTGATAAAAATGACTAGAAACTTTAACAACAAAGACGAATATGTCCAGAAATTATAAAAAAATATAAGGGAAAATATATTGTGTTTGCTCGAGAAATACACATTTATGTAGTAACCAAATTTTTGAAGCAAGGAACGATATGCTTGAACCACCGTGCTTTTTGTTTGGTATCTATGAAGATAAGTTGCAAACATTAAACAACAAAAAGGGAGATACTGTTTAATGGTTACGTTGAGCATTTACATGTGTGCTCAAAACATAACTACATGTGTTCGAAAATAATGGTTTGTGCTGCAAGCACGTAACGTTATCCTTCCACAACATTGGTTGATGTTCTAATTTTGGATGAAAACGTAGAAAGCAGAAACGAATGAGAGAAAAATAAGAAGGAAAGATCAAAATGTGCACAGAAATATGTTTTAAATAAATCATATATGTCCATCAGAAACGAAGAAGTTATTATAAAAAGAAATAAGATAAAGAAACACCAAGAACAACTTCATTAATGGATCTTCAAATATATAGATCTAAAATTTAAACACTAATAACCCTTTAATACATTTCAAAGAGTTTATTCTCAAACGACATCATCTTTTGATTGTTCTGAATGGTTGATGCAAGGAGCCGACACAACTCTAGCTTTCTTCTCAAACCCTAACAAATTGTGATAGTCTACGAATTGATGCTAACTGATCTTTCAAAATGGAGAGTAATAGTCGAGAAATTTAGAGAGATAAGTACAAATGTAAAGATTGAAGTGGTAGATGTAGGTTTTTGGTGGGTAAATGTGTAGAAAGAAGAAGTCAACAAGAATGAGAGGAGTTGAAAGAGTAAAGTGAGCGATTGAAGAGAAAGACTTTTTAAGTTATAAACCCAAGTCTGACAATCAGAAGTCCTTTCGTTTTGGGTGGGAAGGGTTCCGGGATTTGTTTGACTTTTGTTACTTTAGGAAGGGTTATAATTGTATTTTTACGAAGTGGATTTTTTTTGCATTAACTTTTAAGATCGGGTCTCCTTTCCTATTATCCCTCGTATTTTGGGCCTTAGAATTACGGCCCTGAGGGAAAAGAGATTTATATATAGAAGGGCAGAAGGGTTATTACTAGAAACTTTGGGTTCCTAGAGATTGAAAAATGTACTTCGGGATCCGTATTTGGGTTTGATGTTAGGGAACTTTAAAAAAATGGGTCTTTGTAAAATTAATTTTAGATAGTGGCCCTGATTTTCTACTTGGACCCATTTTGTGGGGTTTCACCAATAAATTCAGTTTACTTTCTAACGAGTAATGCGACAAAAAAGGTTTATTAAATAATTGAAATTGCCAATTCCTTTTTGAATTGCTAAATCTGAATTGATTATTTTAGCTCTTTATTTATCTCCTTAATATGAAAGATTTTGCAGTTACTCTTTACATCGAAGGTGGCCAACGGGTTGGTAAGTTTCCGATATCTCCAATCATTGTTAACAACAAATGAAAGATTCGAAAAACGAAAATCTCAACAAAAAACAAATCAAATGATTGTCAATAGTTGAGAATTTATCGTTGAACCGGAAGGAAATCTAGAACACTTGATTAAAATTTCATGCAAAAATAAAATTCTCTGAAGTTGATGATTTTGCAATTACTATCTTGACACATGAGATAGCCTAAGAGTTGATTTTTGTAGTTCCTACTTATAGAAATTTTGGGCTCCTAGAGATTGAAAAATGTACTTCGAGATCCGTATTTGGGTTTGATGTTAGGGAACTTTTAAAAAAATGGGTTTTAAAAAAAATTAATTTTAGAAAGTGGCCCTAATTTTCTACTTGGACCCATTATGTGGGGTTTTCGCCAATAAATTCAATTTACTTTCTAATGATAATGCGATAAAAAAGGTTTATTAAATAATTGAAATTGCCAATTCCTTTTTGAATTGCTAAATCTGAAATGATTATTTTAGCTCTTTATATATCTCCTTGAAATGAAAGATTTTGCAGTTACTCTTTACATCGAAGGTGGCCAATGGGTTGTTAAGTTTCCGATATCTCCAATCATTGTTCTCAGTAAATGAAAGATTCGAAAAACAAATATCTAAACCAAAAATAATTCAAATGAATCTCAATGGTTAAGAATTTATTGTTGAGCGGGAAGGAAATCTAAAACACTTAATTAAAATCTCACGAAAAATAAAATTCACTGAAGTTAATGATTTTGCAACTACTATCCTGACGCGGGAGATAGTCTAAGAGTTCATTTTTGTCGTTCCCACTTATTGGAAATCTTTATACGTTAATTTTTCTATATATGTATATTCATCTATATAATAACACCACAAAAACTTCTTAAAAAAGTTAATTTTGAACCAAAAGTAAGAAAAAGCAATTTGGTATCATTTACATATATTATGCATTTATTACAACACATCATTAGATTGATCTGTCTGATTTTAAGTCCTATAAATAGAGACAATCCAATATGAAATTTTGAAGATCCAAGCAAAGGTGTTACTTCAAAGTGTGGGTATTGAATTTTTTTTTTCTTTTAAAACATTTGCTTGAGTTATATTGTGTTGTGCTTAAAGGAGTTAGAGATGGCCAAGCTCTCCTACACAAATGTTTTCCTCATGGTTTTAATTTTTTTGTCTAGTAAGTCATGTTTCATTCTTTACTAGCATTGTTTATATATATATATACTAGGCATAACCCCCGCACTACGTGCGGGGGCAATGCCCCTTACGAAAAATACCTTTATTGCAACACTTGTAAGTTATTCTACTTTATGTAAACGAACTATTGTACTATGTATCGAATAAAAAGACGAGTTGAATACACTTCTAAGTTATTGCAATTCATGTAAATGAAATCATTTATTACATTATGTATCAAATAGAAAGACGAGCTAAATACATATTTAACAATTACATTTTTGAAAGAAAAAGATTTATTAGTTAAATTTTTGATAGAAAAAAATATTCAGTAGTTTAGATTCCAAAATAAAAAGAACATATCTTTCTTGGAAACTCATTTGAATACTTCAATTGTACGCAGCCATCCACGAACCCCAAGAGTGCTCTCTATCCACCAATGACACAATCTTTTTTAGAATAAATCATAATAACATTGATACATAAATGTCAACACTTAGTAGCCCAAGTGGTTGATAGTGTTAATATAAACTAAAAAATCCTGGAAGTCCCATGTTCGATTTCCAAAGAAGATGGAATCCTTGGTTTATTGGATTTGGGTTAGGTGTAAGTTAAGAAAATGTTTACCTACATCGAAAGTAGTTATTATGAACTAAAAGATGCACAAGAAAGTGTAAATTTTGTAATGGATTAAACAAAGACGATACAATAAAGCATACTGAAACTAAAACACTATATTGATAAGAACAAGTCCAACCCTAAGGGAGTGAGGTCCTTTGATGGTATATGTTTATAGGTCGAACATTTCAACTCATGGGAAGGCCCTTGAGTATGCACCTATTGCAACATAACATAATATTAGTGATAACATATATTTCAAACAAAGATAAACGAAATAAATAAAATCCATTTTGAATGTCGAATACGCTTTCTTCAACATTGACCTTGACAAAAACATTCAACTCATCTGAAGTTTTATGTTCAATAGTAATAGTTCTTAGACACAAACAAACCAACCACTCAATAGTGTACTTTTAAAATAATAGAACGTTAATATTTCCAACTTTCGTCCACCCCCCTTTTGTGTAACGGCTGGACACCCATCTTAAGTCTATGAGGTTGTGGGATCGACTCTCAGTGGAACAATTTGCCATCAAGATTTATCCTAGTAATTTAGACAATATACAAAGTAAATATTGTAATAAATTTGTCAAATTTTAGCCCTCTTTCATATTGACGGGCTTCAGGCCTCTTTCATTATGGTTTAAATTAGGAGGTTATCGTGCTTAGATGTATCAATGCCTTGTAACGACTAACATAGATCATAGTTTATTTCTCAAAAAAAAATTCCAAATTTTTGATCAAAATAAGTTATTATGGGAAAAAAAAATATACACACATTATGGAAATTTCCATGTTTGAAGTAAAAGTATCCCAAGGAGGATGCAGTTCTGGAGCAGTACCACAAGGTTCGGTGGTTACTTTGACGAAGCAAATGTATCCCAAGGAGGAGGTGGTGGTGGCGCAGTATAACCACACTGGTATGGCTATGTTGATAAAGCAAAATTGACAATAAAATTCAGTTCACAAAAATTATGAAGAACAAATATAAGTCTTCATGATGAAGTCCAAAGTTGCAAATTTATGCATATTTTGTGGCATGCTCTGACAAACTAAGATAAAAGCATTTGGTTTATCATGTGTGAAAGTCTAGTACATTCCTTGGTATTCATTCTTGTAGCATTGCCCTTACCTTTGGGTTTTTGAGTTTTTCCTTCTAAAAAATCATTTTCACTTGTCTAGAACTTTCTTACTTCATCAAGTTGTTCTAAAACTAACCAATGAAAAGAAGTATGAACTTCATCTTCATTTTAATTACATATTTACATATGTTAAATTAAATTGTAAGACGTTTCTAAATTAAATTGGTTCGCTTAACATGTTTGAAGTCTAGTGTGGAACTCAGATCTATGACCTAAATAATGGTCATCTCAAAGAGCAAAGTTGCTTAACCAATTTTGAATATCATAAATATAAGTGCTTGCACCAAATGATGGGTAAGCCTATAACATTAACAATTCGCAACGTTGCGGCCGTAATAGATGTTTGTTTTGTTTTTCAAAACTACAAATAAATGTTTTATTCAAATGATCAAGTGGGTTTACATAAAGCCTAAACTAAAATTGGTAAAACAAAATGTTACCTTGGCCTCCTGCATCATGATTAAGATGTGAGAGGTCGTCATTAGATAAAGGCCATAATGGCATCCCAACCGTACATGAAATCAACCAAAATATTTGCAACCTAAGGTGTTCTTCTATACATACTATAAAGATAAATTTTTCCGAGAAAAATAATCACTCCTCTCCACTTTCTTCTCTTTGAAAATGGTTATTTCTCTACTTCCAAATAGGTCAGGCAACTTGAGGGTTCCAAAGCTTTTGCTCTAGTCGCACGTACTTTCACCATTTTCCATTGAATCATTAGATAAGTAATCATTTTCGGGGTACACCATAATGCCGGGTTGAGTTATGGAAGACCAAACCTCATAGGAGTAGTTGCTTGTAGTTAGCAAATGGTTAGTAGATTCACCTTCTATATAGATTCCCTACTGTTGGTAACTTCTGAAGGCAATCCATAGTGTGACATTTATCCCTGGTTGTGTATCCTTTCTAGAATGATCTTCTGAGGCAGACTGTGGCTAGTTGTTGATTCATTCAAGGAGCTTTGACAACATACATAGTGAATACTTCATACGCAACCTCTTTCCAATTGATACAATCTTCGTATTCTCCTGGTGAAGGCCAAGATAGTAACAATGAGTGGCACAAATTAAATAAAAACAATAAAGTAATTACAATGAAACAACAAAAGAAAGTTAGCTTATGTTAAGGATCGTATTATCATCAGAAATTTAGTTGTATTTGATTGTCATGAAAGTATCAACTCTCAAGAACAACAAAACAATATAACTCACTGGTGGAACTAATACTGGTTGAAAAAATTAAGAAATAAACTTCGTATGAAGGTAAAGAGGATTAGTCGATACTTGCAAACATCATCGCCACGGGTCATGACTTTAATAATATAAATAAAAATGCAATGTCAGCTTCTGCAAATGTACTACAAATATAGTGTGGTGTCATTTTTAAATCTTCACCATAGCAGATAATATTAACAACTTAATTCCCCTTAAGTGTGAAATATTCAAAATTTCTATTTCATGCCATGAAGAGTTCTGAAAAGATGGACATTGTATTTTAAATATTCAAGAACCACTAAGAATAGCTACCAAAGTTGAACTTTAGTCAGATAGCAGTTCCTGAGCTTACAATAATCCCAATTATACTCATGGACAGTAGTTCTTTAATGAATAGCCATCTTGGCCACTAAAATAGCAGAAAAAGTACGAGATATGGTTACTTCAACACAATAAAAGGAATTGATCAGATGCTCCAAAGGGAGTAAAAAAAACATGCAGTAGAAAAGGCTAAATATCAACCTTGAAATGTCTTATATAATGAAGCCACCGGAACCAAATTGTCCGCATTTTCCACTTCTACACCAGCGCATTGCAGTACATACCACAACAACAACTATAGTAGATGTGAAAAAGACACGCCACATAAGCTGACTCCTCCACCTTCAACACAAGAAGATGAAATACTATGAAGATATAAACATTGCATCAAACAATAATGCAAGAAAAGAAAGCAATGTTTACCAGGATGTAACTTCTTCAAGAGCAAATAATACACCACCAACAGGAGCTCTTAACGCCGCAGCAACGTCAGTTGCACATCCACAGGTTACCTTTTCAAAAGGTTAGGCACAAGTCAAAGTGAGCAGGCATTTTAAGAGACTTCATATTCATCAGTAAACTGGAAAGATCGGGCTTCTCAAGTTGAAAGTATGAACATATAGTTTCAGAATACGTCATTTCTTACTGAAGCTGTCATCTAGCATGAGATTTTACTTTATCTTTTTTTTTTACTTTTTCGGAAATGAGAATGGCTACACCATAAGGAAGGGGTATACACGAAGAGAGCCTGACACTAAACAGGGACTACGCAACAAGGGCAGGGAGAACCCCAACCTTGAGCCCAAAGAAAAACAACATTATATCAAGTATAAGATTATATTGGAGAAATTATTCACAAGATCACGACGATCTTTATCGCTCTTAAAAACTTGTAGCCACCTTAAGCTTAGATGGTACTTTGTCGATCCACCCTAAATTCATTGGAACCATGAGAAGTGTAAGTTCGACAAAAAGGAAGTGAACACACTAATTGGACATCGCTCAAAGAGTCAAACATGTTGTAACAGAAGGCACATAATCATGTACATGAGGAGTTCTATAGGCTCTAAGAACCAGTATCAGTAGTTGGTGCTAATTTTCTTAACATTCCATATAGGCTACAACTGTAACCTTAGTTACACAGGCACCTCCAATAGAGTCACCACACAACTTGATTCCAAGGAAAAGACAACTTCTAAAATGGGAATATACTTACTTGTCCAAGAAGAGAAGCATTACGAGCTCCAGCGTGGATAGGAGGGCCTTCTTTGCCTAGAGCATGGCCACCTCCCACTGAACAAATGCTTCCAAAAATCTATATACAAGAACATAAGAATAAGAATAGTGTTCATTGGCCAAGCGACGCAAAGCTAACTAACTTAAAGCTAAGAATCCGTGAAGAAACATAACCAACACCTTTCCAACCAAGGTTCAGAAAAGAAGGATGCCATGTGTATCAACCCCTGCAGTTCATGTGACTATCACAACTCTTTCAAGTCTCAACATATATGAAGAACTGAGAGGGAAGTTTGTTTGACTAAAATGGGATTTGTATGAACTAAGTTTTTCAGGAAGAATGTTTCTATAAAGATATAAAATAGGACAATGACACTCACAGTAACTGATTCTGTTTTAGAACCTTGAAAATCATTCGAATCGTGGTAGGGAGTGTTTAATCTTAAATCAGCTTTGGTAATGAATCACGAAGTCCAGCAAATTCTTCAAACCTATTGTCATCGCAACACTTGGATTGGTGGGAGTGTTAGAGTTCATTATTGTGTGCCTACGAAAAACAAAAGAAGAACAATTAAGTTTGTCTAGATATCATCATAAATATTAAGTAAATGTAACAAACAATTCGCCCAAAAGTATTTGAAATTCTAATTTTTTTTTTAAATCGACAAAGTTAGTTGATACAAAGAGTTAATCGATACAAAGTAAGTAAGAATGTAAACTTTGTACTTACTGTAACAGGTTTTCGTCCATATGGATATCCCATTACGCTGCAGGAGACGCGCGACAATTTTTTGTAAACGCATTTAAAGCACATACAAGGAAAGAATAAACTCCGTTAGCATGGCTAGTTTCGACATATTTTGCTCTTAATCGACTGAAATAGAAAGTATCAAATAAGTTAAAGAAATCATCCAACCTCCACGGTAAAGAAAACGAAAAATAGTCTACATTTAGAATGTTAAAAGGTGTTCAAATGCACCAGTTGAAAGAGATAAGAGAAATAAACATGCAGAAAACCTTCAATAGGAAGAACAATTTGCATAGCCTATAACATGAACAAAGTAACTGCCCCAATTCGAGAATGAACACTGTCAGACAAATATGACCGATTATGACCTTAAATGGATCATACTGTCATAAAGAAAATTAATCCTTAAACTCTAACATTCGTACATGAAATTCAAATCCAGACCTTCCTTAATGAATACTAAGGTGGTGTTTGTTATTTTTCACATAATCTACCCAAATAAATCTAGCCAGATAAATCATTCAAATGAGACACATGAGCCCATTTCGGATCTAACATAGACAAAACAAACAAGTTGAAATCTGTTGGGAGACATACAGTAAGTCGATTTCGGACCTAACGTATGGAGAAAACGAACACTATCTATGGAATATCTGTCAAGCACAATTTGGTATGTAAGAACAGAAAATTTGTGAATTGATCTTGAATCCTAATAGGAATGAACTGACGCTCCTCCCACGACGGCTGTAGAAACAGACTTCATCGCAAAATCAGAATCCATCATAAATGGTGACCAAATAAAGAACCATAATTTATTCTGAACTTTGAACAACCTACCATGAGAAATTAGTGGAAGAAAGTAAAATTGAAATAGAAAATCTGAACGCACCGTTTCTTCTTACTGTTAGGATGAAGCGTC
The DNA here is from genome assembly GCF_041429995.1 of Eschscholzia californica. Lineage (NCBI taxonomy): Eukaryota > Viridiplantae > Streptophyta > Magnoliopsida > Ranunculales > Papaveraceae > Eschscholzia > Eschscholzia californica. The sequence continues at coordinate 45,880,594 of NW_028238198.1, forward strand.
TGCCATGATGGGGAGTGATTTATGCCTTGAAGATTTGGGGGAGGATAAGCCAGAGACCAAAAGAGACGATGAAGATTGGGGGTGTGATTTCTTTGTGAGATTTCTTCTTTCTCACTCTTCTGTTTAAACCCTTTTCCACCAGCTCTCTCTCTCTCTCTCTTTTCTCTTTTAAACCGTAGTAGATTACTGCAGTAGTTTTATTCAAAAAAAAAGATCACTGCAGTAGATGGAAAATCACAGAAAAAGTGAGAGTGAATCGATTGGAAGTGTCGACAATGGAGGAAATCGAAGAAATAGGGTTCCATATTTGGGTGATCAATTGATGGTGAAGGACTTCATCAAAAAAAAAAAATTGATGGTGAAGGAGATACCTAATGAAGGGGCAGTGATCATTTGATGATGAAAGAGAGAATTCATTGATCGAGACAGAAGATGAAGCGGAACAAACAAGAGAAGAAGAGAAGGTCGTAAGGGCATTTGGTCGGAGAAGTGTATTATTAACCGCTGGATTCATCTAGATCGGAAGGTTTCGACCAAGATGTACATGTGGCGGCCAGGAGGATCCTAATCAGCATAAGGGACATTTATTTTGTCCTAATCACATTGTTTTATATTAAATGTGTCCTAGTCACAAGTATCTGTTTTGTATAATAGATATATATATACTAGGTATAACCCGTGCCCTTGGGCACGGACAATTTCGTCAAACACTATGATATTTTATGGTATATAAGAAATCACAATGATACAATGATTCAAATGAAAATTAATCAATACCATAAAACTCCGTCATCTAAAACGTAAATATAAAACAACATTTAACCAAATAGTAGAATGATTCTAAATATCCATTGGTAGAGGAGACCATAAAAGCTACACTCTCGTAGAGATTCGACAAACAACATTGAGCAAAACTTCAATGTTGACATGAAAATGAGACAATAAAACAAACTTTCAGCCGACTTCGTCAAACACTACTAATAATTCGTAGACCTGCCAAACACAACATCAAAAAAAGGAGATGAACGTGTTATGGTGCAGATTTTATTGAGTCCCATTGAGTAAGAAAATGATAAAACAAAAATAAACAAACCAGGCAACACAATTAAAAAGCACCCATCATTTTCGAGCAACAATGAAGTTTAGTTATAAGATTTTAGATTGAAATAAGTTGTTGAAGCAAGAATCACATAAGAACCACATAATTTCGTGCAACCAGATTGAATCACTATTAAATACAAACTATAAAATCAACCCATAAAAATTATTTGCAACAAAAAAGAAATTTGGAACAAAAAGAGGCCTACAGCAAATACCTAACACTTATGCACAAAGTGATCCACAAATAAAACAATGATAAAATTAGCTACAAATCCAGAGTTCACACGGCTGAATCTACGATCCCAAAAACTAAAATGAAGAGTTATATACTGCTAATGAACCTATTCAAACATTGGCAATAGTGAAGTAATCAAAACATTTCACCTACTTCGTTTTCATTAGGACTTGCGGTGACTTTTGTGCTTTTGTGGTGAACTCATCAAAAACCAAAGCGGGATGTGTATCTCTAACAATGTAGGCAACTTTTTTTCGTGTATTATTTCACAGCTCCGAATTTCCATCATTTGAACCAAATAAAAATTCATCATTGCTAATAAAATATTTTTTCCATTAAACGTACCTGGGAACTTCATCTTGAATCCTGAGTAGTCTAACAAACATCATCAACAACAAATGGAACAAAATTAGAGGATGTTCGTCTATCATCGAATCAAGCAGATTGTACGAAATACAATAATGACACCTGAATATATGAGCAGAATGGTGTAACCTCTGGAGCTAGAGAAATGGTGATCAGACCTGCCAGGAAGATTCGAGTTCAGAACTCCGCTCATTAGAAAACATTCATCTTGTTTTGCTTAAGGTCTCTCTACAGCTTGAATACCAACTCCATTTCTCAAAAATTGTTCAAATACTACTTGATCAGACTAAGCAGAAGATAAAATCAATAAGAGATGACACTAAAATCACTTCATCAACATACAACTTAATAACATAAACAACAATGAATTAAGTTCGTCGTCTCTAAGCACAAGAAGATAGAAATCAAAATGGTTCATGGAAACAAACCTAGGGAACGCAAAACTTTCGAAATATCACATGTATAAAACAAAAAGTTTATAATTCCATATAGAACAATATGTTAGATGAAAAATATTCAGTGGATGATCTAAAAAGGTTAATATTCTTATGTGAACCAGGCTTCACAAACTGAAGCCCCTTCCTTAAAGTCATTTCTTCTTCATTAGCATCTCCAAAATCAAGAGAACCACATTTGTAACCAATGAGAGGATAAATATATATCATCTAATATCCCATCCATTGCCCGTTAACTTGCATTCCAATTGTATTTTTAACCTTAGCCGGTACTGAAATATCTATGCAAATAGTATTTGTAAGTGGAAAGAGATATAAACTCAGTTACACAAGGACTCTAAATAGGTAAAACCCCTATAATAATCAATCCAAGGAAACAAAAAAATGTGTTTTTAACCTTAGCTGGTACTGAAATATCTATACAAATAGTATTTGTAAGTGGAAAGAGATATAAACTCGGTTACACAAGGACTCTAAATAGGTAAAACCCCTATAATAATCAATCCCAGGAAACAAAAAAAAAGTTCAGTCCCAAAAGAAAAATAAAATAAAAAGCAATAGCGTACAAATGCTACATAATACGAAGAAGAAAAATGGCAGGAAGAAGAAGAAACTTACTAAAAATTTCAAAGGAGAGCCCCAAATAGAGTTGGATGTAAATGTAGGTGAATACCCAGAGGTACCTAATTGATCCATTCTCGTTAACGGAGTAACCGCGCGCCACCAAGAGACTGAATCAAAATAGCTTAAGTGGAAGAAAATTTAACGTATAACTAAGAGATTTCACAATTATTGAAGATTAAAGAGAAGAAATTAGAAGCTAAATACACCTCAACATTAACCATATGATTCCTGTGATAGTATTATTGACAACACAACTTTAGGAAAATTTGAAGAAACATGATAATGTAATGAGTTCATTTAGGAAATTCATCGAACACGTAGTGTGTGTCAATGATAAACATTGCAGGTCCCAGTTTATCACAATTGAAAAGAGAGCAAAGAAGAAAAATCTAAATCATAGTCGAGTGATATCAAAGTTATCAGAACAAAATTTAAATAGAATGAAACAGTAAAACATTCGACATAAATGATAATTAAAGAGATAATAAGGTCTTACCATAATCCATGAACATAGAATGAATTTGTACTTAAACAGGGAAAATATTATATTCCTGTAAAGATTGAAACAATAAACCATGATATTAGATTAGAGAGAAAAAAAGAATGAAATTGAAGTAATATTAGAAAAAAGAGGAAAAGAGAGATAGAGAGAGACGGGGAAGACACCGATCAGGTGAAACATGGAATTGGGATTCTGGAGGTGCGTTTTTGTTCGATTAGGGAAGATGGTAAGTTAGTAACGGAAGGAAATTTATGAAGAAATTGATATTCGACAAAAGGAAATGGTAACGGGCCAAGGGATGTAAAGCGCGAAGGAGCTCAACGATGTAGATGATAATCTTGACGGTCCAGATTTAACCAGTTTATTTACCTTCTCTCATTAAGTGGGTAAATGAATTTGTATTTTCTAGGGAGGGTAATGGATCAAAGGGTGGGGATTGTATCAAAATCCGAACGGACGACTGGATTTGTGTTTTTGTTTGTACAATAGAGGAACAAAAATCTCTAGGTATAACCCGTGCCCGTGGGGCACGGGCATGTTCTTTGTAAAATGAATGACAATGCACTAACTAAAGCCACCATATAATTTTTGTTCCTCTATTGTACCGTTCATCTCATAATTGAATCATAGAATAACAAACCGAGCTTACCTACAAGGACTTCATATATAAATGTTAGGACTACATAAAATGTCATTTAGTCTCTCACTTTTAACTCTCTCAAGTGTTATTTGTATATGAACCTCAATGATAAGGGCAGAAACCTTTATGAGTTCATAAAGACATATTCCCAGAAAAACATTACTACTCGGCATAAATTATACCTCAAGAAATAATTGTATTCCTATACTGGTTTTCGTATTAAAATTATTTGGACGGCCATTAGTAAAGATATCCAAGATCCCAAACTTTGCTGCCCCTCTCTTGCGACCTGTAAGCATACTAACACAGATGGAAAATGGTGAAATGCCCGGCCGGGATTTTGGTCGGGCAAAGCATCAACGCTGAAAGTTAATTACCCGAGTTAGAGAAAAAGGCAAGGAAATTGAAGCAGAGGTAGTTGAAGAGACAGACGTAGTTGCAGAAGAAGCTGATGTAGTCGAGAACGAAGAAAAACCAACATTGTAAGTCATGGTGCCGTCTGGCTCATAAAGACCATAGTTTCTTTCCGAAGTCGGTCCCGGCTTCATGTTTTCATTAAATAAAGCAAACAAATAAATTTCAAGCCTCTGATTAGGTCTCAAAGGAGTTCCTTCATTTGCCATCTGCCTTCTCAACAAGTTTCTATTATAAACCTGTGCAGTTTGTATGGTTGCACCAACTTCATTTATATCTCCTTTTGAGGGCCACCCAGTCTCAAAAACCCTAACTTCCAAACCTATACAACCCATTCTAGCAATAGCATATATAACTGCATCAACTTGTGCATAAAGCATATTATCATAGTGTAACTTTGTGTATGGATCAACCATTCCTGAATTAGGGTTAGACAGAAAATAGTCTAAAGGTATTTTAGTTGGATCGTCCATGTAAGCAAAATATGGGTAAGCGTTGATCCAAATGTGAGTAACCACTGTGACCACATACACATTCACTTTACTTTATATTAGGGATGAAGTCATCAATAATACCACTACTGGAAAGGATAACATATAAAAATAGTGTTCTCATACTGATACAAATACCTTTGAAAACTTAAATTTACACTTACAATTTGACTTAAAATATGAAGAGTGCCACAGTGAGGGTTGTGACAACAAATTTTCATGGGTAGTACATGAAGAAATAAATCAAAATCTAAGTCGGAGCAAAATGTGAGAACGATGAAAATACGAAGAAAAACCATGTTACATATCATCATTCTGAGCAATAACACAAGATAAAATAGTTTTAAATTTCGCTTCCATGGATTATAGAAAGAAAACATGCTTCATAGAGAAGTATAAAATCCTAATACAAACAGTACAAATTTGATATCTTCGAACAAGCAACAAAGATATGTGGTATAATTCATCCCTTCCAACAATGATAGTTTAAAGTACATAAAATTACCTTATACTGAAATCGCTTGAATCTTGATTTTGTATTGGAATTTTATCAACCTTCCTCTCCAAACTCCTTTGTAAATCTCTCGTGCACTTCGAGATCAGATTTGCTAACCGTTGGCCTTTGGCTTGCAAGTACTTTGCCGAAATCTGTTTTCATTATGGGCGGTGGAAGGATGTACAAGAAAAACGTTATAAGTTAAGTAGCATTTTAAGGCATTCACTTTCTTATACACAATAATATTACTTTTCGCAGATGCAAAGGGGGCGTTTCCTGTGACATGTTTTTACAAATGTATAGTATCTGCATACATCTAATCTGACAATTCGAGATTAAAATAATAATACAATTTTCCCAATATTCTCTATGGAAATATATACACGATTTTATAAATACGGTAACAGAAAAAAGAATTGGCTAAGCGCAGATTAGTTTTCTGAAAACGTCTTTTTAGATCACATAGCAAACGGGATATATATACACGATTTTATAAATACGGTGACAGAAAAAAAAGAATTGTCTAGGTGCAGATTAGTTTTCTGAAAACGTCATTTTAGATCACAAAGCAAACGGGTACATGATTTTATAAATAAGGTAACAAAACAAAAGAATTGTCTAGGCGCAGATTAGTTTTCTGAAAACGTCTTTTTAGATCACAAAGCAAACGAGCTATAACTTTCGAATTGAAAGTCTGATTGGTGAAGCATTCTTGAGTGCTAGGGCATACCTTCGCAACAAGGCCTTTTGCTGCAAGTTCTTGCATAGTTGTCTCTTGTCTGAACTGCTCCTCGTTGTTTTGGCCCACATGGCATCCACATGTCATTACCGGTTTTAATAAAGAACATGGCATCCTGTGTTTTCCGAAGGTTCCAAGAGAACATCTTTAACCTGTTCATGAAAAGAATAATTGTCAACTGCTTTTACGAATAAAATAGTGAAGCGAGTAGGAGTGTTATACTAATGTGAATGAACAATGTCAATCACTTACACAAACGGAGACACCCGAACCTGAGAAGCCCTCTGTCTTGTAACCTAAGTATTCAAAGTCACTCAGTCAAGTTATGAGGTGTATCGCCTTGATGAACAATGCCGAGATTCATGAATTCTTCTGCCATGATGCATTAAAAACAATTAAAAACCATGATCCCTAAACCTCTATATTGAGATTGAAGGCTTCTCTTTAGTCGTAAACCAGATGTGAAAAACCAAGAAGATAACTACAAAAACGAACCTTGGATTATGTTGTTCTCCAGCTTCCAGAGTCCTGTGGTTGTGTGAGAAACCCTAAACCCCTGAACCTGAAATCATTTTTCTGCCATGATAAAACAAAATCCTAATCAATTTCATGAAACAAAACCCTAACCCTAAATCAAAGAAGAAATGAAAGAAGAATGAAACTCGCCTGCCAAGATTGAACTGAACAATTAAAAACCATGATCCCTAAACCTCTATATTGAGATTGAAGGCTTCTCTTTAGTCGTAAACCAGATGTGAAAAACCAAGAAGATAACTACAAAAACGAACCTTGGATTATGTTGTTCTCCAGCTTCCAGAGTCCTGTGGTTGTGTGTGAAACCCTAAACCCCTGAACCTGAAATCATTTTTCTGCCATGATAAAACAAAATCCTAATCAATTTCATGAAACAAAACCCTAACCCTAAATCAAAGAAGAAATGAAAGAAGAATGAAACTCGCCTGCCAAGATTGAACCTGAAATAATAATCAATTTGATGAAACCCTATTGAAGGCTTCACTTTGGTCGTAAACCAGAAAACCCAAAAAAGAAATGAAATTTGATTGAAGATTGAAGAGGTGAAGAAATGAAACACGGGAAGCAGAAGATAATACGGGAAGATACCATAATCAATTTCCGCATCGATTTGTAACATCTGATCATCAATTTCTTCATCAATGTTGTAACGCTGGAGAAGTGGAGAATAAGGGGTGAGGAGAGATAAACGACCAGATTAGAGGGTTTAGTCACTTTTTTTGTTTTGGTGGGTCAATAAATCAAGGTGGGTAATAGATCTGAAGGTAAATAATGTATCAAAATTACATTGGACGACCGGATTTGTGTTTCGGTTTGTCCCAGTCAGCACAAAACATTGCGTTTTATATAATAGATTACATTGGACGACCGGATTTGTGTTTCGGTTTGTCCCAGTCAGCACAAAACATTGCGTTTTATATAATAGCATTTTAAGGCATTCACTTTCTTATACACAATAATATTACTTTTCGCAGATGCAAAGGGGGCGTTTCCTGTGACATGTTTTTACAAATGTATAGTATCTGCATACATCTAATCTGACAATTCGAGATTAAAATAATAATACAATTTTCCCAATATTCTCTATGGAAATATATACACGATTTTATAAATACGGTAACAGAAAAAAGAATTGGCTAAGCGCAGATTAGTTTTCTGAAAACGTCTTTTTAGATCACATAGCAAACGGGATATATATACACGATTTTATAAATACGGTGACAGAAAAAAAAGAATTGTCTAGGTGCAGATTAGTTTTCTGAAAACGTCATTTTAGATCACAAAGCAAACGGGTACATGATTTTATAAATAAGGTAACAAAACAAAAGAATTGTCTAGGCGCAGATTAGTTTTCTGAAAACGTCTTTTTAGATCACAAAGCAAACGAGCTATAACTTTCGAATTGAAAGTCTGATTGGTGAAGCATTCTTGAGTGCTAGGGCATACCTTCGCAACAAGGCCTTTTGCTGCAAGTTCTTGCATAGTTGTCTCTTGTCTGAACTGCTCCTCGTTGTTTTGGCCCACATGGCATCCACATGTCATTACCGGTTTTAATAAAGAACATGGCATCCTGTGTTTTCCGAAGGTTCCAAGAGAACATCTTTAACCTGTTCATGAAAAGAATAATTGTCAACTGCTTTTACGAATAAAATAGTGAAGCGAGTAGGAGTGTTATACTAATGTGAATGAACAATGTCAATCACTTACACAAACGGAGACACCCGAACCTGAGAAGCCCTCTGTCTTGTAACCTAAGTATTCAAAGTCACTCAGTCAAGTTATGAGGTGTATCGCCTTGATGAACAATGCCGAGATTCATGAATTCTTCTGCCATGATGCATTAAAAACAATTAAAAACCATGATCCCTAAACCTCTATATTGAGATTGAAGGCTTCTCTTTAGTCGTAAACCAGATGTGAAAAACCAAGAAGATAACTACAAAAACGAACCTTGGATTATGTTGTTCTCCAGCTTCCAGAGTCCTGTGGTTGTGTGAGAAACCCTAAACCCCTGAACCTGAAATCATTTTTCTGCCATGATAAAACAAAATCCTAATCAATTTCATGAAACAAAACCCTAACCCTAAATCAAAGAAGAAATGAAAGAAGAATGAAACTCGCCTGCCAAGATTGAACTGAACAATTAAAAACCATGATCCCTAAACCTCTATATTGAGATTGAAGGCTTCTCTTTAGTCGTAAACCAGATGTGAAAAACCAAGAAGATAACTACAAAAACGAACCTTGGATTATGTTGTTCTCCAGCTTCCAGAGTCCTGTGGTTGTGTGTGAAACCCTAAACCCCTGAACCTGAAATCATTTTTCTGCCATGATAAAACAAAATCCTAATCAATTTCATGAAACAAAACCCTAACCCTAAATCAAAGAAGAAATGAAAGAAGAATGAAACTCGCCTGCCAAGATTGAACCTGAAATAATAATCAATTTGATGAAACCCTATTGAAGGCTTCACTTTGGTCGTAAACCAGAAAACCCAAAAAAGAAATGAAATTTGATTGAAGATTGAAGAGGTGAAGAAATGAAACACGGGAAGCAGAAGATAATACGGGAAGATACCATAATCAATTTCCGCATCGATTTGTAACATCTGATCATCAATTTCTTCATCAATGTTGTAACGCTGGAGAAGTGGAGAATAAGGGGTGAGGAGAGATAAACGACCAGATTAGAGGGTTTAGTCACTTTTTTTGTTTTGGTGGGTCAATAAATCAAGGTGGGTAATAGATCTGAAGGTAAATAATGTATCAAAATTACATTGGACGACCGGATTTGTGTTTCGGTTTGTCCCAGTCAGCACAAAACATTGCGTTTTATATAATAGATATATATATTTGAGTTGTGCATTAACTTACTTATTCTTGTTTATGATGTAGTGTCCTTAATGGTGGTGCAAGAAACACATGCTCAAAAACGGTGCCAAGAAAATTTGGGTCCTAATTGCAATCTCCCAGCATGTAGGAAGCAATGCTACCTCCAAAAAAATGGAAACGGCTTATGTCAGGAAGTGTCCGCTGGCTCGGGAAACTACCAATGTCTTTGCATATACAACTGCTAATGAAGAGTTGTTCGTTTTGAATTTAATAAAATATTGCTACACGATAGGTGAAAATCAAATAATACATGGAAAATTTTTTTCTTGTATTCCTCGTAGTATGGATGTTCGTACTACTGTTGGTTGATTACATTTTTCTTACTTCGTGATGTATTCTTAAATGAATCAATTACAATCTCTTGATGTTTAGCTTTATAGAGAAGGTTTAGCCTATATGCACGTATATGAAATGCAGATGTTTATTTGAATCTTGCCGTGTTGGTCGTATTTTAAGTTTGTTAGTATTCTATACAACAAAGCAGAATGGATTTCTTTTGACTTGGACAAAATTAATGCGAGCTGATTAGGACAAAATTAATGCACCCTATTCAAATTTCAACCTTTGAGTCTCTACCCTTGGCTCCATATTGAATTGGCCACCGAAACCCTTCCTCTGCACTGTTACACCTCTCCCCCATTTACCTTCAATTAATTTTCAATCTCATTTTCTTCCATTATATGTTTCTCAACAAAAAAAAAGATACCAACTTGTCTTTTCTGATCAAATGTTCCTTAATGTAATATGTTTGATGTTATCTACCTTTTATGTTTTATCTAATGTGGTATTGAATGGTGCTAACTGTCTTTCATCTATCCACAAGATAAAGACTAAAACGAATTCTTATTGTTGGTTCACTTGTATGAACTATCCCTTCAAACATAGGGGCTAACGTAATGTTAAGAGGGATAGAGTTTTTTTTTTATATAAATACTTACGTTTCAATGTATTGTCAATCAGTATGTTCTTTTTGCATCTTTTTTCTTGCTAGTTCAATAGTATGATTTTTAATCTACGCTTTCTTTTTCTTTTTTACTCTCCGTCATCAATTCTGGGACATACTGAAATGAAAATGTTGTAAGTACAGAAATTTTTTACTTAATCATTGACATGCTGACTCATCTGAGTAAAAGAACGGTTTAGATCGTGGTCGAATTTCGATAAACTTTGTCTTTTAGTGAACGTGAGTCAGAATTTCAAAGATTAAGTAAAAATTCTATGTACTTATAACATTTCCGTGAAACGAAAGTGTAAATTACATATCAGGAATCTTTGTTTTGCCTTTTCCAAGGTATATGTGGATTACCTTGGTAAGTCGCTTAATCAGTTACAAGAAAATTCTTGTAGACTATGATGGTAAGTTGCTTTAAAGTTTTAAGAAGAATAACCAGTTCATCGTTTAATCAAAAATTCCATCAAACCAACACGATTATCCCACCTCATTCCAACAACCAGGTTCACTTGTGGCCCTTCTTGGTCTAATCCGATAGCCGTTAGTAGCTTCGTGTTTCAATCTGATTGGTAAGCCATTACAAGTTTTATGAATATGAATTTCAAACCATATTACATATATATAATAAGTCCAATTGACATATCTCATTCTATACCTTACTGAATTTGATGCATTCAGTAAGTTTTGTTAGGTTTAGTAATTACATGGTATGATTATTATCATATCTCATTGATCTCTCTTTAGGTTTCAAATGTTATTAAGGAAGTGCGGAATATATGTCTAGATTGTCCTACCCATATTGAAATAAGTAATAGAGATTTTCTTTCAAGAAGGTCACACCAAAGCTGGGAATAAAAAGTTGTGGTCGTAGATTGTGCTATTGTGTGAACTGATTGCAGAATTGTACATTTTGTCATACCCAAAACATGTTTTGATGTTGCGTGGCATATAGAGAAATTGGACATAGGGACGAGTATAATAAAAGACCGCAATTTTTTTTATTTGTTTGCATATCTTCATCTCGTGCAATTGTGGTGGTTATTGGCTTCATGATCAATGCATACTTATGTGTGTTATTATCATTTGCTAAAGAAGTTTTGTCGATTGATTAACCTAAACAGGCAATGAAGACAAACTTAGAATCATGCAAAAAAAATTGAATTTTAGATTTTTTTTGGGTTTTTTTAACTTACCCCCTCATCACTAATTGGTAATTGAGTTTACCCCCCTCAATAATGGGTAATTGAGTTTACCCCCTTAGATTTACTATTTTTAACAAAAACACAAAGGTTGTGTTTGGCGTACGTGAAATAAATGTGACTACCAAGAACAATTATCATTCAATATGATTCCTCGTAGTTGTTCCACCTTACTTTTATTGTTTGATTTGGTCGGTAATAAGATTAGTAAAGACTGATTTTTGTTGTAATTTGTGATTTTATCATCTCATGCCAAACATGTCTTTAGTAGTTTTGCTAAAAATACAAAATTCAACGTGGTAAGCTCAATTACTAATTACTGAAGGGGGTAAACTCAATTTCTAATTAGTTTTGAGGGGGTAAGCTCAAAAAACCCTTCTTTTTTTTTGTTGAATTTTGGACTTGGCTATAGAATACAAACTTCAAATCATAATACATGGTATGTTTCACCTTCATATTATACTTGCTATCTACATAAGTTATCTATCGTCTCGGAGGCACAAGTTATATCTAGTGTAATTAATTACAAGCCCACTCTCGGGCCAATAGATTTAAGGTCCAAAGATGAAAAGAAAAAGGACCTAAGGTCCAATCTTGGGAATAAATCCAAATAGAAATAAAAGGTCAAAACCACCCCTGTTTCAATTCCAACTCAAATCAACGGAAAAAAAGGCTTTGAAAAATTTTCTACAAATTTTAATTTGTTCTTCAATAATTTTGTAATTGCTTAGGTTTATCAGTGATATGTTATCTTAGTAGAAATTCGTTTTTGCTCAAAATGTGTTCGCAAAACTAATTGACAATAGCGTTCTGGCTTAAGCACTTTGCGATTTGCCTTGTGGACAAAGAAACGTGCTCACACTTGATGAACACATTAACAGACAAATAACATTTAGGCTATCGTATTTTTTAATTTGTGTTTGTGAAAATTAATATGTAATGCATCTTACACTTTGCCAGGGGCAGACCTACTAAGAGACCAGACCAGGGTTGTCGAGGAAAATCGGAGTTGGTTGTTTCCAGGACTGTTAAGGGGACAACAGGGCTGGCTGTTTCTCCTACCTAGTCGGAGGGGGAGTTTGTTGGGTTTTCTTCCTAGTGGGGAAACCTAGTTGGGTTTGGTTTAGGATACAAACCCGGGCCCGAGTCAAGTTTCTTTGGATCGGTTACTTAGGACGGTGGAATTAGCGTTAAGGGTAAGTCTATAAATACTTCCTTAATCTTAATTAGAAGTATGAATCACAATTAGAAACGCACAAGAAAATAGGAGAGAGAAGGAGGTTGCCCAGAAGAGTGGGGCGGAAATTTTTCAGCACGCGCAGTCTTCGTTGTTCGGAAAATCCGACGGTGAGTTCTTTTCCGATTGAGCTGAAATTTGGCAGAACTGTTCTTGACATATTCATCTAGTATTTGTACAATGGGATTGTTAATTGGTGGCCATAATCATTGTCTTATTACTTCTCATCTTAAGGAGGTTTTCCACGTAAAAAATTGTTGTCTTATTTACTTTCCGTTCTTTGTTTATTGCTCCCACTATTCTTTTATATTATCCTCGTAACTAACACAAATGGGGAAAACTTTATATTTCGCTGCATCGACTCGACCCGTTTTTCCCAACATTTTGCACTAGACTGAAATTGATCAACTTCAGAAATAAAAGATTCATTTCTAATTAGTTTTTCTTTCAATTTCTTTTTTCATATTGTAATTCTTACTAGAGTTCCAGGATGTTAGTTTGAAGCTAATATTACTCTTCTTTATGGAGATGAATTCTTACTTTTTTTTTGTTGAACAAGATGAATTCTTACTTGGTGTTTGTATCTTTAGGAAATCTGTTAGAGAAAATTGATCGAACAAATATATGGTTCTTCTTTTCTTTGCTGACATTTCACATTACACTAAGAAACTCTTCAAGATACATATTTTTCACTTTCACAGGAAAAATCAAGGTTTTGTTTCAAGTTTTGCTTTAAGTTTTGTTCTTCTACGTCCCAATTGGATTCAATTAATGGAATTAGTCTTTTTGGTAACTTTACATAAAACTAGAAAATATTAAACGTGACAAAGTGTAGCCAAGGTAAGTGCTTCATCTACAGTTCTACCTCATCTTTTCTATCTTTATTTGTGATTTTACAGTTTTGGGCACTTAGTAATTATTATTATTATATTAATGGTGTATTGTTATATGCAGTTGTGTTTCGCGACAAATCAAGAGCTCAGTGAATGGTTTATCTTGGTCAAGAAAGCTCAGTCAAAGATGTAAAATTTCAATTATTCGAAGAAAATAGTCATAGGTTAGTACATTTCAGTACTCAACTCTCTTAAACAAGCAATTGGTGATTATTATTATTATTATACTAATAGTGTATTGTTGTATGCAGTATGTTTCGCAATAAATCAAGCACTAGCTCAGTGGATAGTTTATCTCGGTCAAAAAATCTTCTTGGTTCAAATAAGAATATAACCATTTTCTCATTTCAAGTGTAGAACTATTGTGTTTTATTGGAGATGAGTTTTCTCAGTTTCTCTAATAGTTTATAAACTAACAATAGTTGTGTGATGGTTGAAATTTTTTTGTAAGAAATTCTTCTCTTGGAACCGCAATGTACTTGATATCATGTTTGTGCGAAACAATCTAAATGGTCTCTGCTAGCTCCATGATATTCTTCTTCCAAAGATATTTTTTTCTGCTCAAACATTTGATGAATGGTTTAATATGTTTTATAAAAGCAACCCATAAAAGGTTGTTCAACAACATCACATAAGATAGTCGTCATTTTTTTTCTTTTCCTCGTGATGCATTCTTGGAGTGAGTTTCACTCAACAACCTTCTCATATCGTTCATGCAATAAAGTAGGCATGTCTATATTGTTCATGTAGTTCATCGTGCTTTGTTGTAAGAAGATGTAGAAGTTGTTAATGCTGCTTGAGAACGCAAACGTTTACGGAACATAACAATGCACATCTAAAAGTGCTAGAATAATCTATCCCATTTCGAGGAGTTGAACCTTATTCTCCTTACACTATTGAGACCATCTTATTACGAATACAATTGTGTTATTTTTCCTGCAAGTTTTATTCTTCATTGATGTCTATATTTCATTTATGTTTTTCTTCACTTCTTGGTTGATTCATGATAGATAGGTGTTTTTACAATGTTCTATATAGGGAAATGATTCTTTTAGGTAAGATGCTTCCAAAGCTGAAGGAACAAAACTACAAGGTTATGGCGTTTTCTCAATTTTGTAAGACAACTTAATAATAACAATTTAGGTGTACTTTTTGTCTTAAATATCATAAGAATTTCATTTTTGTTATATTTCTGCTAAAGCGTGTATATTTTCGCTTTTTTCATAATTATTGTGAAACTTGATAAACCAATACAAGAATTAAGGTCAAAACTCAAGTCTTTAAAGAAAATAAAAGGCAACCTCATTCGAAAATTGAGGTGAAATTGCATTTCTCTTTAATACAAAGGCAGTCTTATTTTGGTTAAAAAATATAATATTTTCTTTTCTCGGACGACCACAATTTGACAATTTTTACTTTGTTTCAAGATGTTTGCACAAAAGCTGAAAGGACAGGACAATTGGAGTCTTTGACACTTTAACAGAAGATTCTTGCAATTTTTTCTTGTGAAACTACTTCGAAAAAATGCTAACGTCTTAGGTTTGGACTAAACCTTATTAGAATCGAACTGGATAATTGGTGGTGAGGTTCTATCTTTTGTTTCAAGTATTATCTTCAATTTGATTTTTTTTCCCATCTTCCTTATCCCATTTTTTTATAAAGTCGTTCAAGTATTACGTTTTTCAGATTTATATTCATCGAGGCATATGTAACTAAAGTTTTAGAAAAAATTGTATATTCTTCTCGCTGATGACTGTCTCATCTTTGGCTTAAATTCTCTGGATAAAATCAGTAACCTTATTCAAATCCTCACTACTTTTAGTGAAGCTTCAGGCGAGGTAATCAACTACAACAAATCCACCATTTTCTTCACCAAGATTACCCATCCCAAATTCAAGCGTATGATTATCAGATCTCTCAAAGTCCATCAATCTTCGTCACTCGATAAATACCTGGGCACTCACCTCTTCATCGGTGCCAATAAAAAACAAGCCTTCTCTTTCCTTATCGATCAAATTCAGCATAAACTTTTGAAATGGCAAACTAACCTTCTTTCCGAAGCTGGCCGCTCCATAGTTATTTCGACTATTACAGCGGCAGTTCCCCGATACCGAATGTAATGCTTCGCCATTCCAAAAGGCATAAGCTAACGCATGGAGACTATCCAAAGGTATTTTTGGTGGGGAAAATCCAAAACCATCCACACCATCAACTGGGCGGTGATTTGTCGGCCTCTTAAATTCGGAGGTCTGGGTTTTAGAGACCCACTCATTGACAACGAAGCTTTCCTTAGAAAACTGACTTGGCGTCTTCTCAAGTACCCAGATGCTCCCTTAGCGCAACTTCTCAAAGCCAAATATTTTCCGAAGAGTCTGAATCCTACTTCGGCCAAACCTATGCATTCCTGGTTTTGGATATAGATAGCCACGAAATTTGACACGGTTAACAAATTAATTTTCTGGGATGTAACAAAGGCACCAATATTAATATTTGGGAGGATTATTAGATCCCCAATCATAAACCCCCTTTACATAACCACTACAACTGCCCCTACAATAAGGTGGCACAGCTTATGTCTGATAATAAATGGAACATAAACATGTTAAATCTCTACTTTGATAGCGGCATAAGCAGGTCTATTCTCAGCATTAACATTCAACCCAATGCAGAAGACTCGATGAAATTGACTCTAACCAAATAAGGTAACTTTACCATCAAATCCATGTACTATCACTTGAGAACTAGTTCCTTTGACTATGAACCAACGGATTAGAATTTTATATGGTCGATACCAACTATCTCGAGGATAAAACTATTCCTCTGGAAGTGTTGTACTAACAGTCTCCCGGTAAGGGATAAAATTGATAAATTTATAGGTAACTCCTATAAGTGTCTTTTCTGTGATAGCAATGAAACGAATACGCATATTCTTCTTCACTACCACTTTTCTCGCACTATTTGGCTATACTTTAATATCATTACAGATAACTTTACTAACATCCATGATTGGATCATTTTCTGGAAAAACCTGGATACGGACAAGATGACTATGTTTGCTAAAATCATGTGGTTTATTTGGAAAGTGAGATGCGAAAAATGTTTCTCTTCGAAAGAACAATCCCCCATGCAGGTTATCAAGTTGATTCAAGGAATGGCAACCAACACCACGGTGGCACAACGAAACAAAGATATGAAGCTCCCAGCTAAATGGCACCCTCCGGAAGCGCCATTCCTCAAGATCAATGTAGACGCTTCTTTCACGATGTGTACTGTGCCTACGGGTATTGGCTGCATCATTCATGACGAGAACGCGGATTTTATAGCAGCTTTGGCCGCAACATCAGGGGATAAACAGCAAAAGAGTGTGGATGCTTGGCAATCCTACATGCCATACAATGGGCCATTAACCTCAACATCTCCCACCTACATATTGAAAGCGACAACCTCAACTTAATAAACTTTCCCAATGACCGAAGACAGACGATCGACTGGCAATCGGAAAAGCATATTAAACTCATTGAATCATACAAACCAAGCTTCGAGGAAATCAGATTCTCCCATGTTCCTAGATCTCTTAATGAACTGGCAGACAAATTGGCGAAATGGGGGAAGAATCATAGCATAAGGCGCTCCTGGCACTCGATTACCTCTCTGAAGCTCGAATTGGCCTTTTAGTTTGATGAGACATGGAAATGTCCCATCTGAACCTCTTAATTTGGGCTAGTTAGTCTATTTTGAGCAATTACTCTCACGAATTACTTGTTTCTTTTGTCCAGGTGTCTTTTATGGAGTTCAGTGTGAAAGGCGGATACGATCGAGAGAAAGACATACTTCAGGGCATTTTGGTCATTTGGAGGTTATGGTGTTCTAGAACTTTTAGTACTCAGTTGAAAAGAAGAGTCTGAAACGAACCAAACGGCGAAAACGGAAGTCAATTTGGGATTCGGATGAGCAAAATATGACTGGTCAAAGTTCAAGTCAAAACCAAGTCAACATGGATGATTTAGTGACACTTGGCGCACATCTGAAGCGTTAGGGTGAGATTTCCGGTATACTGGTGGGCTACGCGGGACGCTTGTTCGGGATTCACGGTGGTCCTGATTCAGTACAAACGAGCACACATTGCTTAAGTTGTTCCTGGACACGCTAGCAACATCTAACGACTGATGGACGTTGCGCTGGATCATACGTTGCTGGGCTTGTGTCGCAACTTATTTTAGCCGGCCGCGAAGCACGGAATACTCCATTTCATCAGCCAAAACCGTACGTGATTCCCTCTCCCTCCCTTATCTTCTCGAATTCAAACTTAAACAGAAAGTTGGATAAGAGAGAAACCGAGAGAGAGGGATTGTGGAGATTATTAGTTAAGATCCCTAATGGTTTCTTATATAACAGAAGGAGAAGAAAGAGTTGGGCGTATCAGATTTTGGGGGAGAATTAGAATCATAGGAGACGGGTCTATAGAACAAAAACAGAGAAGAAAAGTTTTAGTGAGAGAAAGAAAGAACAGTAGAGAGAGAGAGAAAACCGAGAGCTTAATCAGTTTTAGTTTCTTTTTAATTTTTGATTTTTCTTTGTTAATCTTAGCTTCTTAGTGAGAAAGAGAGAGAGAGAGAGAGATTACAGAGAAAGAGAGAAAGAGGACCGAGAATTTGTATATTTATATTGTTGTGAATGTAAATAATATTCTAAAAAAATTGATGGTAATATTTTGAGCTAATTAACCTCATTCTAAAATAAGGTCAAATTATTTTTATTTATGGTCGGATGGATTTGTCGTTTTGTGTTTTATCATTTCCATTTACTTAAAAACGAAATTATTTGACAACAACTAAGGTGGATCAACTCTAACCGTGCGAATAGGAGCTACAATTCATTGTTGAAATTATCTTTTGGCATGATATGATCAAAAAATTTATTTGAAATTGTCAGCTTGCCTCGAACCTTTATCCTCTAGGGTGGAAGACTAATACTATTACCACTCCAACTAAGAGTTGTTGACAACATAATCATAAGTTACTTTTTTTCCTTTACGATTTTCTAATGCTTATACTAAATCGCTCGTACCGAAGGCACGGGAATGCTTAGTACTATTCAATCAAACTTGATCACTTCCCACTTAATAACGAACCAAAATTAAAACAAAATAGGAAACTTCTTTGTAGCAGAAGAGTATAATGTCTCGTTACCTGTCGAATAATATTTGGATTTCATTGAAACAAAATAACAAACATACGATGGGCATAGGTCCAAAATTTCAACAATGCATGATTAATGGATGTTATTTGATGATTTAATATGAATATATTTGAATTTTACTTCACCTTCTTATTAGGATATGATTTCATGTAAGGCATTCCTATTCAATCTCTTTCACTCTATTCACCTTAAAATGTTATAACAATTAAGACCTTAATTGAAACTCCTCAAAAGAAAGGAAAATGAAGATGAATAATGTTCTTCCCAATTTGATCCTGCATACAACCAATATTCCACCCTTATGAACAAACCTTGATCTAATAAACAAATATCAGGGTAAGTGTTGATGAATAAGAAACAAAAACAAAAACTTTAATAGGTTAGAAATAGGAGAGAGACATTACCATGAGCGCACGATGGATTCTTCACTTGCTTCTTCTAGAAGATCAAGCTCCAGTATCCCGATGAAATGAATAAGAATGTTGAAAATTTCCAAAGAGAAGAGAAAGAAATATGATGTAACGAATTTGCAGGCAGAAAATTTTCTAAGGAGAAGCCATGGTTTTAAAGATGAGAAGAGCTATGTCCGGTCCAGTCTAAAGATGTGTCTGTTGAGATGGAGTGATGTACGGCTATAGGCACCCGGGATGTGTCTGTTGAGATGGACAGCTAGGCCCCCGAGATGTGTCTGGATGAATCAAACGGCTGGGATTAGTGGTGATGTGGGATGGTATCAATACAATTACCTCAACATATTCAATTTGGTTTACTTCTCAATGATTATCTTCTTGCCATCCAGTACAACATTAGCAATATTGGTTGCTTCTGCAAGATTTAGTCAAATGTTGTCCGTCATAATGTCCACTACTCGAGCAAGCATTGCAGGCTCTCCGAACATGTTGCACTCGTAAACAACTGCTGATTAGAATATTAAGAACACAAGATAATCAGAAGACAAACCAGTTTAATTGGCAAAATAAATAGTTAAAATAGTTTAGAGAAAATTTAAACCAAACTACTGCAACCGTATACTGTTTGGAGAAAATTGATAACCTAATGATCAAGTTGAGTAAAACAACCTTGTCATATGATTGCTATCCTAATTCTCTGGTGGAAAATCTATGTCAAGATCGATATGAGGTAGGATGAAGGCACCTCCTTGTAGGATCTCATAACAATTAGCTAATCCTACAATGAAGTTCCAGAGAAAAACAAAAGAGTCTACAATCAACATTTAGAGAAAAATATTGTTCTTGCAACTGAATTATAGCTAAGAACCTAGGAAAAAAAACAATTGTGTGTCAAGAGGAATGAGTTGTACATCCAATTGAAAGTTAATTAGAAGTCAGTTCCATTAGAATTCAAGCATAGTAAAGTATAAGGTGAGTAAAGCATGGGATTAAAAACTTCCCGAAAACAATTCCCCCCTGGAAAACAATAAATCTATCCTTCAAAATAGATGGCAGCCCCCAGAACAGTCCTGCTTAAAAATAAACGTAGATGCTTCCTTTATAAATGTTGAATCTGTAGCAGGTACCAGCTTAATTATACATGATTCGAATTCAAAATTCATAGAAGCCCACGCACTACTATTAGAAGTCGAACCAGTGAGGAAAGCGAAGCCATAGCTATCCTGAATGGACTGCTATGGGCAGAAGCAAAAAAATATAACGATATCATCATCGAGAGAGACAACATCAATATCATCAATAACATAAAGAATGGCAGGCAAGGAATTCAATGGAAATCCAAAATGCATATCCAAAAAATTCATGAAGTAAAAAAGAGGCTGGTGCAATTCAAACACACGATCAGGAAATACAACGCTCCTGCAGACAAGCTAGCGAAATGGACCAGGTTAAAGAATAGAACGAAGACTTGGCATAATGTTCCCTGTTTTCTTGTTAATCTGTATTGTAAGAATGTTTTAGTTTCTTAATATAAGAGGCATTGTTTCAACAAAAAAAAAAGAGTAAAGCATGAAAGTTCTGCTATGTTTGCTTCATTTGCAGATTGCAGTGCCATATAAAAAAAGCATTTGAATTCGGACATAAGAAAACATATAGGCAGAATGACCAGAAAATGAGTTAGAGTGCTTATTCATAAGACGAAATAGATGACTTAATCTGAAAAAAGTTCACTACAAGTTTGTTTTATGTACAAAACCGAGGATATAATAGTTACCATTTGTAATGAAAGCCTTGTAAATCTTATAATATGACGGGCCAGACAACTCAAATCTAGTTATTATACAAGGCATGTAAGTATGTAAATCAGACGAACGGCCTAATTTAAAACAACCCTTGATATGTTTTTTTTCTTTCATATATCATTTTATGAAAATTACAAAATATTTTCTATTTAAATACAAGATCACTATATGCTAACACAAACAAATCATACACAGAACATTGGTTCCCATCTCATAGGTGTGAAGAAAACAACAGTGACCGACGAGATTCGAAGAGCATTTGCAAGCACAATAAAGATAATTCAAGTCTCACTCAAAAGCAATTCCAAGAATGAGTTCTTAGTAACTATGGTTTGCAGACGAGTCAATGGACAATATCGAATACAGTTTAGCAATCTTTAGAGTATCTCTCACTTGCTCTCGAGGTGTTGTTAACCGACACAAACTGGCAAATTTTCCTCACCTAAAAAAATGTCTCTATGGATGTGTTAGGAAAAATAACCTAATTAACTTGTTCCGGAATATGAAGATAAACGATGTGAAAGCCAAAGCAGAGACACTAAGATAATTTAACGTGGCAAAAACCCCCTCTAAGATAGAAGGTAAAAAACGGACCTAGTCCAGAAATCTTCCACTATAATGATAATAATGGGTTATACAATTCTTCCCTAAATCAATGGAATTAACCAATTCTTCAAGATGTGTAGAAACATTCTTGGATAACAACTCTTCACCAAAACTATGGTGGATAAACTGAACAAAGAAACAAAGAAATAGAAATCTCTTACTCCTCAGGATTTGAACAAATCCTTGATTACCAAAGGTTGAAGAAGATAACCACAAACTAAATTGCTTCACAAGATTAAAAATCTTCTTTTCTTCAAACCAATATTCTTCTCTTTCAATCTCTCTTGAAAGAACCACTTCAGAAATCTCTCTTTCTTTGACTCTGTTTGTTCTGGAAGTTATAAATAATCTCTTTCCTTTCATCCTCTTTTATAATGATAAATAGGGAGGTTTACCAATAGAAATAGGTTCTTTTTTAGGCTCCCCCAAAAAAGGAATAAGGGAAATCCTATTTCAATTAGGATTCCTTTTATTATAAGGAGGGACCCCAACAAACTCCCCCTCCCGACTTATGAAGAGGGACCTACCACATCCAAACCTGCAACACTGCTACATAGCTAATGCTTGACTTTGGGTAATTGTTTTGTCATCATATCTGAACTATTGTCGTCAGTATGGATTTTCTCGATCTTCAATACCTTTTCTTCAAGAACATCTTGGATCAACTGGTATCTAACATTTATATGCTTAGACTTGGAATGGAAACTATAATTCTTACTGAGGTGGACGACACTCTGACTATCACAATGAATAACATAATTATCTTGTTTCATACCAAGTTCTTCTAACAGTCTCTTCATCCATAATATCTCCTAGCAACATTCTGTAATGGCAATATATTCTGCCTCTGTAGTAGATAAAGCTACACACTTCTGTAATTTAGATTGCCATGACACTGCTCCCCTTGAACATGTAAATAGGTAGCCTGATGTGGACCTTTTGGAGTCTACATCTCCTGCCATGTCTGCATTTGTGTACCGACTAATATTGGCTTATCATTACCAAAACATATACGAGCCTTAGACGTACCTCTAAGATACTTCAGAATCCACTTCACTGCTAACTAATGCTTTTTGCCTGGATTGGCAAGAAATCTGCTTACTACTCCAATTGCAAATGTAATGTCCGGTCTCGTACACACTATTGCATACATCAAGCTTCCTACAACTGCAGCATAAGGAATTTTTTCCATTTCTTCTTCCTCACTTCTAGTTGATGGACACTGATCATGCGTCAACTTGAAGTGACTGGCTAATGGACAACTCACTGGTTTTGTCTTGTCCATATTGAACCTTTCTAGAACCTTCTCAATGTATCTTTCTTGTGACAGCCAAAGTTTTCCAGCTTTCCTATCACGAGAGATATGCATGCCAAGAATTTATTTTGCTGAACCCAAGTCTTTCATATCAAAATACTTGTTTAGTTCCTTCTTTAACCTGCTAATTTTATTAGCATCCTGACCAACAATCAACATAAAGAAAAAGTTTAATCAAATCTCCATCAGGAAATTTATGAACGAAAACAAAATGATCTGAAGTCGTTCTATGATACCCTTGATCCTTCATGAATGATTCAAACTTTTTGTACCACTGTCTTGGTGCTTGTTTCAGCCAATATAATCTCTTCTCTAACTTACAAACCAAGTGTTCCTTACCTTTAACTTCAAACCCTGTTGTTTGCTCCATATACACATCTTCCTCCAAGTCACCATGAAGGAAAGCAGTCTTGACATCTAGTTGCTCTATTTCTAGGTTCATACTTGCAGCCAATCCCAATACAACCGTATAGAGGACATCTTCACCACCGGGGAGAAAATCTCATCAAAATAGATGCCTTTCTTTTGCCCAAATCCTTTCACCACTAGGCGTGCCTTGTACCGTGGTTGTGAATTTCTTTTTTCGGTCTTGATTTTGAACACCCACTTATTTTTAAGAATCTTCTTGTTCTTAGATTTTTCAACCAACTTAAAAGTGTTGTTCTTATACAAGGATTTAATCTCATCTTGCATAGCTTTCAACCACTCCTTTTTGTGTACATCATCTAGGGCTTCTTCGTAACACTACGGTTCTCCACTATCTGTAGCCATCACATACTCGTGTGGAGGATACTTGGTAGATGGTGCTCTTAATTCAATTGGTGGTTCATGTTGAACTTCTATTCCCTGCTATACATCATCACTCATAGGAACATCTTCATGATTTTGTTCTTCACCTGCATTATCATGCATAACCTTAGAAGAGATATGTGGATCTAGATTATCAATGAGATCATTACTATGATTCTCATGTTTCTCAACTTTCCCGAAGTCCTCAATAGTTTGATCTTCAAGAAAGATCACATCTTTACTTCTAATAATCTCTTATCAACTGGATCCCATAACCTGTACCCGAATTTCTCATCTGCATACCCTAAAAATATGCATTGGTTGGCTTTATCATCAGGCTTTGTTCTTTAATCTTTAGGTATATGCACAAAAGCCCTGCAACCAAACACCCTTAGGTGTCCATAACTGACTTCTTTCCCAGCCCACACTCTCTCAGCTACATCTCCATCTAATGGTGCTGAAGGTGATAAATTGATCAGATAACATGCAGTACGCATTGCCTCACCCCAGAAGCTTTTAGGCAGCTTAGCTTCTGAGAGGATACATCTGATTCTCTCCACAATAGTGTGATTCGTGCGTTATGCTACACCATTTTGTTGTGGAGTTTTGGGAACTGTTTGTTCATGTCGAATACCATGGGTTTTGCAATACTCTTCAAACGACCCGATGTATTTTCCTCCATTTTCAGTGCGAATGCACTTTAATGATTTTCCTGTCTCTCGTTCTACCATCTTGTGGAAATTCTTGAAAACTGTAATTACCTTATCTTTGGTCTTTGATGAGTACGTAAAGTACTCCTTTTTCGGGGCTTATTTTATAGTCTTTAAGTATCAATTTTAGTAAAATAACTAATTTACATGGTTTTTGTAGGAAACTCTCAAAAATACAAAGAAATTATTAACTTGAAGAAGTTGGTGAAAATATGGTTAATACGAGGTGCGTTCTGCAATTGTGCATTCTACAGGAAGCTATTCTGGATTCTAAGGGACTGAAGTGTGAATCAAAACGGAAATAGCATTGCTGCCCACGTGAATGAGATATTATGATAATGGTGATGTCATCGTGACGTCACCATTACATCGACAAAAACATTTTACAAATCAAACAGCAACTTCAACAAATTAAGGTGTTCACGCGTAAGTCGGCTGAGAGGGAATTAAGTCGGCTGAGAGTGAATTAAGTCGGCTGGGAATTTATTAAGGAAGTTTCTAATTTAATTATTTTGCCCAATCTATAAAAGGGTCTAACCCATACAATTGAAGAGAGACCCCCACAAACCAGTGTAGAGAACAAGTTTAGAGGAGCAACATTAGAGATAAATTAGTTTCTTTGGGTGCAAGAATTTGGGAGATTCAAGGGCTATATCGAAGACAAGTTTTGGAGAAAGACGAGAGGAACGGGCTTCATCGACATTAATCCGGTTTTATCTTTTTCTCTCTTCTCTCTTCCTTTACGTTTTTATCATTAATTGAACCATTTATTTAATATCCATGGGTTTCTAACTCTTTCACTAGGATAGAGGATGAAACCCTAACATGAGTATTTGAATTCTAGTATCATATTTATTTGAGTTAATTCCTATATGGCCCCTACTTTGTGACCAGCTTCCTTTATGGCCCCATTTTTTTTTCGTAAATTCAAATATGGCCCCCTTTTCTTAACACCGTCAGTCAAATTTTACAGTTAATCTTTTTGTTTCCTTATTTACCCTTCTTATAACAATGATTTCAAAATTCAAAATTGACCCCTTTCTAAATTTGGGTCAATTT
This sequence comes from Eschscholzia californica, assembly GCF_041429995.1. Taxonomy (NCBI): domain Eukaryota; kingdom Viridiplantae; phylum Streptophyta; class Magnoliopsida; order Ranunculales; family Papaveraceae; genus Eschscholzia; species Eschscholzia californica. Next base: position 45,906,253 of record NW_028238198.1, read on the forward strand.
CCAACAAATTATAACTACTTTAGAAGAAAGTAGGGGGCCAAAATAGAATACATGTAAAAAAATTAAAAAACACCTCATCTCTCCCTCTCTCTCCTCCATCTCATAGCTTCTCCCCTCCACACTATGTATCTCGCCTCCTCATCATCTTCTCCGGCGACCTTCAAAATTTTTTATTTTTTTTTATCTCATCCGTCTCTCTCCCTAAAACTCCGGTGATCCCCTTCGCCGGAGTTTTTAGAGAGAGAGAGAGAGATGTGAGAGAAAAAAAAAATTCTTAAAAGTCACCGGCCGAAAAGTGGAGAAGGTAATGGTGAGTTGGGAAGAGAGAGGGAGAGGTGACGTGGAGAGAGATGTGTGGTGGAGAGGGAAATGAGGTGGAATTAATGTTTTATTTTTAATTTTATTTTGAAAAAGTATTTAACGGAAGGGTAGTGAGGACATTTACATAAAAAACGGGGTCATATTTGAATTTACAGAAAATAGGGGGTCATAAAGGAAGTGGGTCACAAAGTAGGGGCTAAATAGGAATTAACTCTTACAAAACGACCTGTTACCAGTGGCGGACCCAAAAAAACTTCTTTGTGGGGGCACATTTCTTTATAATAAGCATTTGTAAGTTGCCGAAAGTATTTATTTGACATTTAAATAAGTAATTTATACATTTTATAGTGATATTCTCGACCATAACGACCAACGCTAACTTGTGAATCTTGTTGACTGTAATTTCAATATAATCAATTGGTCTTATATACATTTCAATTATATAAAAATAATATAATATATATATATATATATATATATATATATATATATTATGTTAAAACAATAAGAGTTATTTATATCTTGGAAAAACATCACCACTATTGACGTTCATAAAGAAGTTAAGAAAAGTAAGAGCATAGTAACTAACTTTTAGAAAAAAACAACGCGACTATGTATTACACTAGGCATAACCCGTGCCTTCGGCACGAAGACTTTTGTTGAGCACTTAAGCGATATAAAATAGTGGACCTTTCGTTATCAAATGAATGACCTTCTAGATATTTGCGGATATAGGCTTTTTGTCATTACAATTATGGGATGGGGTCTCCTCTGATAGACACAAATCAAAACCTAAACTTTAAGAATGTAAATGTTCAAAAACAAATAAGAAAATACAAATGGATCTCGACTCATAGACACTAATCAGAACCTAAATGTTAAGAAAGTAAAACTTCAAAAACAAATAAGAAAATACAAACAAATCAAATTTGTGCAAAAGTTAGGCGTGGCTGCCGCAATTATAAATTAAAAAAATCTACACAATTTGTAATAAAATTATTATCAGACACTCTTTAATCAACTTCTTTTAACATTTACAAAATGTCCTATAGGGAGTACATGAGATTGTATTGATTGTTGTAGAAGCTAATAGAGACGGTGGTAATCCAACACTTCATACTCTAGTAAAGTTGATGTATATTTCTTAATCACAAATATCAGAATAGACACCCTCCAATGTAGCAATCTTTTGCTTTACAATTTTGGATAAAGACATGGGATCATCATGGTAATGGAGGAAACTTAAAACAATGATTTTGGTATGACCTTTGCATTGAGATGGAGAGCCTTGCATCCACCATAATGAGAATTAAAAAATAACAACAATTAACAATGTATCGTAGTAATAGAGAATCAACCATAAGAACCAACCAGATCTTACGCAAAAATTAAGCTCAAGCTAGAAAAACAAAATATATCAAAAAATAAAAAATCCATAATATGTAAACAAAAGAGAAATCCTTTGAGGAGATGAAGAGACTTCAGAGAAGTTGTTTGTTCAGACTTTATGAACAGTATAGACTTAATGGGCCATAAAGGTTTTGTGAGGGGAAAATGAGGTGTTCTAAGGGTCATTTATATTATTCTAGTCATCCTCATTTATTTTGTTCCAGTCACCTAAACAAGTCCTGTTTTGTTATATAGATTTGAAATAAATAAAATAACGAAAGCATAAAAATGGTATGGAAATAAATAGTTGAAACATAATTTGGTTGTAATTATATAAAACATGGAGGAAACAAATTTTATAAAGAAAAAAAAGTAGGGAAAAAAAAAACTAATTTGGAAAGAAAGATAAAAAAAATAATAATATATAGTCAAAACTAAATTAGTTAAAGTGTAGCTACAAAAATGAGTTTACTTCCACCAAAAAAAGGGCAAAAACGGTTTAAAACTTTTCAATGTGGGGAATGGAACTTAAGGCACAGTGGTGTAAATTTAGTTACCCTTCCGCCAGACCAACACTTATGTAATGTAAACATTTGCATTACATCTTTTTCTAATAATTTGTCTGTAATTATAATAAAACCCTATTAGTACTACTAAAGGGAACCCACATTGTATTGTGGGGGCACGTGTCCCCACAGGTCCCAATGTGGGTCCGCCCCTGCCTGTTACATGGGCATTGTAGCATTTCTTCGTGGTCAGGTTGAAAAAAAAAGAAAATTGTATTGAATGACTTGATATTCCTAGCAAATACATAAGATCTTTATAAAGAGTTTTACAGAAAAAGGTTAACAATGTACCATGTGGGATTATATGACTTATTCTAATATTCTCTCTCAAACGAATGACTTTGCTAGTGAAAAATTCATGAAGTTGCTAAACAATATGACTTGAAGTTGCTTGATATAGAGACATCGCTGTGAGATTGCTCTATTTGTATCTTGTATCTTGTATCTCGTATCTTTTTATCTGTTATCCATTATCTTTATTTGAAGAGTTGTTTGACAATAACCAAACATTGCCCGATTTCGATTATTACTAACCATTGTTCGGTTTGTTTTGTTTTATTTTCAAGAGTTGTTTGACAATTATACAATTGTCCTGTTTTGTTTGGAGTTCCACCTCCTTGTTTTGACAATTACTAACCATTGTCCAGCTTGTTTGGACTTTCACCTCTCTTGTTTTTAAAAATCCTTCACACACGATTTTTACTCCAACATCATCAACGTAACAAAATTCAAGCGCTTGATCTTATTGATTTTATCCTTTTCCATACACTAGCAATCACCATTCTTGATTTTTTTCATTTACTTCTTTATACTTCTTCTCTTATTTCCTATTTTGATTTTTTTGAAGAACTAACGGAACAAAGTAACTACCTAATGGGACAAAAGTTTGAGTGTTCTAAAATTGGATAGAAAAAGTATGAGCAAATCACATGTACCACCGTACTTTCAACAGTATTCCTTATTTCATAACTCTGATGGCAAATCAAGTAAGAGTTGGCCTTACTTGCCATGAACGAACCCATAAACATGTTTACAAAACATCAAAAGCAAACCCTCTTTGAGAACAACATCATTTCTTTCACGCATTCTATCGAGCAATTGGTGTGCATCATTTAGTAAAATTTTGTAAAGCTATAAGTCTAGTTGCAAGATAAAACATGAGGTAAGTAACTAGTTTTAATCATAAGTCCATGAACTCTTTCCCCCTCTCCAACTTTCAAATTTCTCTTTGTTTTGACATCTCAAATAGAGCTTCATTTAATTGTCCATTGATGCACATAAGTTTCATGTTTGAATTTGGTCGGACATTGAAGGTTGTTTCGAGAGAATGTTGGGTCAGAGAGAATTTGAGGCATTTGAAAAGCGTGAGATCATGTAAGAGTTTATCTCTTCATCTGTTCAACAAATTACTCTTGTTTTAATCTTTCTTTTACTTGTTAATTTTTTTATCATATCAAATACTATTGAGAAAAGTATCGAATAATGGCTAGATTTGAATAATTAAAAAAAATTGCTCTTATTGAAAAAAAATAACTAGAAACATAAGCTAAATTCGGGCGAAAGTCCGGCGGACGGTAGTCATTAATTGGACTACCGCCGCCGGCTAAGTGGAAGACTATGATTGACTAACTACCCCCAAAAAGAAAAACCTTGGCTCGTATACCATTAAAGAAAATAAAATTGTATTGAATAATTTGATAATCCTAGTAATTAGATAAGATCTTTATAAACAACATTTGTTTTTTTTTTTTTAAAAAAAACAAAAACAATTGTTGTTTATGATCTATGATTTCAAAACGGGGATGCGGCCATTGTTATGTGCACTCGTATAACCATTATTGAGGAACGGGGTGCAACCATTGTTATGATCTATGTTTTCGGTAACAATATTAAGCACTCGGTTAGTTGATGGAAACTGGTCGTCTGATCCAGAAAAGATTGCAAACAGATTAGTTACGCACTTCTATGAGGCTTCTAGAGCTGAGAGAACTACCCCACGGTCGCATAACTTTACATTCATCTCAGTTTCCTTAGAAGAGATACAAAACCTAAGTATTGGTGTTCCGCCTACCGAAGAAGATATTTGAAATGTGTTAAAAGAGATGGGATCATACAAATCACCTGGTCAAGATGGGTTTTCAGCATTATTCTACAAATAATGTTGGAATACGATCGGCCATGATGTAACTTTACAGGTAAAAGGTATATTTGAAACAGGTACCTCACCGAGCAGGATAAACCATACGTTTCTTACTTTAATTCCAAAGAAACATAATCGCGAAAACCCTACAGACTTTCGACCAATATCACTGGGAAATGTTTTATATAAAGTCATTACCAAGATTCTAACAAAGAGAATCAGTCCTCTTTTGCCTAATTTAATTTCACAGGTTCAGAACGCTTTTGTCCCTGGGAGGCAGATCGTAGATAACATCATCATATCTCAGGAGATCTTTCACTTCTAAAAGCACATATCAACAAAATCTGGATTGTTTGCGTTGAAGGTCAATATGGCAAAGGCGTATGACAAAGTAAATTGGGAATTCTTGAGTAAAGTGCTACAACTAGGCGGAATCAAAGACAACACACATGGTAGACCAAAAGGTGAATTTCGAAGTGAAAGAGGACTTAGCCAAGGTTGTCCCTTAAGCCCGTACCTCTTTATACTATGCTCGGAAATTCGCAGCAGATTAATAGACAAAGCTGAGCATGAAGGGATATTTAATGGTCTAAAAGTTAACAGGTACGCACCTCCTATTAGTCATTTGATGTTTGCGGATGACCTTTTTTTGTTTGGGCAGGCTACAGAAGATAATGTCATTCAGCTGAAGCAAATATTAAATTGTTATTCTGACTACTCCAGGCAATTGATAAATTATCATAAATCTACAATCTACTTTAGCCGAAACAGTCCTGTAGACAAGAAGAACCAAATCATGTCAATCCTAGGAGTTACAGAAATGCTAGACTCGGATAAGTATCTAGGACATTTTTTACTGAAGCTGAAACACTTGTGCTGCTCTTACGATTTTCTTATTCAGAAAGTATCGAACAAACTGTCAGGTTGGAAGCGTAATACACCATCTCATGCAGGACGAACCATTTTCTTGAAGAATGAACTAGCGAGCATTCCAGTGTATTTTCTATCCTCCAATATAGCGCCTAAAATGGTATTTGATGAACTGGAAAAATATCAAAGATCATTCTGGTGGGGGCATGAAATCGATCAAAGTAAGATGCACTATGTGTAGGGTGGCATAAATTGAAGAAGAATTCCAAAGAAAGTGGACTTTGAATCAGAGATTTGAATAGGGTAAACATGACTTTGGTTGGTAAACTTGTATGACGATTCTTAAACGAACCTACAACAATCTGTTGAAGGCTAAGTATCTAAAACAGGTTAATTTTTGGGAGCATAAGAGTCCATCATTATCCACTCACACATGGAAAAGCATGATGAGTATGAGAAGCTACATTGAGAAAGGAAGATGCTTTGTTGTAGGTGATGGTAAGGATATAAAAGTGTGGAGTGACCCATGGGTTCCCACCATTTTAAACTTCAAGCAAGGAAGGAACTTAATTGATGAGGAAGCCCCACAAGTATTCTTGGTCTCAGACCTTATTGACCAGGACAGTTATAGTTGGAATCACAACTTAGTTAGAAGGGTGTTTGATAATATTTCGGCGCAGGAAATACTCAAGATCCCTACATCCAAAATACAGCAAAAAGATAAAGTCATTTGGACTAACATAGATGAGAGAATTTTCATCAAAATCACTTTATAGAACAATCACGGTCGAGCAAGCATCGCCTTCCAACCAACAAAGCATCATTGTAGACTTCCCATAGTGTAAACTTTGGTAAATCCAGAGCTTAGCTCCAAGGGTACATTATTTCATATGGAGAGTTTTACACAATGCAATTCCAGTGAAGGCCATATCAATGAAATTCAACGCATCATAACCCAAGCTTGTGCATTTTGTTTCGAGCATGAGGAAACAATTGACCACCTTTTCTTAAGGTGTAAATTCAGTAAAGAAATCTGGTTCAAATCTCTGTTGGGGTTACGAACAGAGAAACATCATTCAGTTCAAGAAATGATAAAAGATTGGTTGAATAAAAACTGTAACATTGAAGGGATTAAATTGGGTATGTATTTGTTGTGGCAGATGTGGAAATCTAGAAACAAAATTGGTTTTTAAGGAGTAAAACTAGATGAGTCGTGGATATTAACAACCACAACGAAAATGTATCTTGATTACAAGGAGCACCAGGAAAAGGAGGGTGAGTCATTAAATCCCAGTGAACAACCTTTCGTCTCAGAAACATGGGAAACACCAAATGCGAATGTAGTGAAGATTAACGTTGATGGCGGTTTCTCGGCAAATAAGGGAACAACAGCATGTATAACGAGAAACCATCAAGCAGAATTATTAGCCTGTGAAAGAAAAACTTTTCTAGCAAACACATCTATGGAATCAGAGTGTAGATCGATAATAGTTGGGCTAGAGCTAGCAATTCATTTAAGCTTAACATTTTGTGAAATTGAAGGTGATGCAAAAACGGCGTTAGAAGCATGTTTGACACATTTTGATCACTCCCCTTGGAAAGGCATAGCATTAATTGCCGAGATCCATGATATGAAGAAGAATTTTGAATCCATGGTCTTCAAATTTATACCTAGAGAAGGCAACAGTGCATCCCATTCTTTGGCAAAATATGCTTTTGAGAACAATGTAAGCAAATTATGGATGGGACCAACCCCACCTAATTGGATTAAGGATTTAAAGATTTAGGTTTTGGTTGAGGAAAACAATATACCTCCATATTTATTTATACCATAGGAGAATTACAATGGATAGAAATAAATAACATAAATATAGAAATAATCCTAATTCTAGTGCAACAATATCTTAGAGATATATATGAGAATATTTCCTTTGAATTCCCTGGAAAAAAATATTTGACTTGAATACTTCTTTTACCCTTATTACCCTCCCGCAAATTGAACGGAGGATTAAACCAAAAGTCAATTTGGGAAATAACTTCATGGGGAGAAACTTCATGATACAATTCTTCGACATGTACTTCATTATAATGGATTGGTTGTTAAGAAGCTTTTGTTTGGTGTAGATAACACAAATAAGCAAGTACTTTAGGACAGTGGTAACGAGCAAATATGACATAATCACAACGTATTTTGAGGTCATTTAATAAAAAGGTTGCACTTAGTGAACATAACCACTCTAGGTTCAGAGGCTCATGGCAACAAGATTGCACTTAGTGAACATAATAATAATCACAACGGATTCAGAAGTTCATGACAAAAAAAAATCAATGTCAAAACTGAGGTAATAATCGATGTCTGAGAAGATTTCCCAACTGGAAAGAACCAAAATAACTTCTCCTGCCAAAACTGCCTCTTTTTACGATTCTTTTATGATACCATTTTCCACCAGCACATAACTAACTTGAATAATAAACTATTAACATGAACCAAGTAACACTATGAAGATCATCCTGATTATCTTTTCTTAGATTGATTCTGATTTATTTACTGGCAACAACTCTCATATAATTATCATCCAAACTACGATTTGTTTAATCAAATATAATGAGAATACTAAAAAGAAATATTAGGATATTCACCTAATTTAATTGAAACTGGTAAAGAAAAAAAAAATTTAATGATTCCGGCGGACGATAGTCATTAAAACGGCTACCTCCGCCGGTTAAGCGGAAGCAGAATATGATCGAAACTATACTTGTTTGAGTTTTCTAGGCTCTGATACCATGAAAGATTTAGGTTTTGATTGAGGAAAACCATATACTTCCATATTTATTTATACTATAAAAGAATTACAATAGATAGAAATAAATAACATAAATATAGAAATAATCCTAATTCTAGTGCAACAATATCTTGGAGATATATATGAGAATATTTCCTTTTAATTTCCTGGAAAAGAATATTTGACTGAATACCTCTTTTACCCTTATTAAGGATGTTGTCCAAAAAGATAATCATCTGATGCTAAATTCCATTGAACGAATAAAATGCAAAAGGTCATTTCATAAAAAAAAAACATTAAGTCTCTTACAAACTACTCACTCGTTCATATAAGACTAGTCAAAAACAATTTGCACAATTTCCAACCTGTAAGCACATATATACCTACATCGAGCATTTCTTATATAGAATGCAAACGTCAACAAGATCTAATTGAAGTCACAATGGTAAAAGTCATTAAAAAGATGTTTCAAGCAAACAACAGTGAAATCGAAACTGTTGTTTTCTTCTATAAGTGAAATATGAAATCTGGATCAAAGTTTAAATTGATTCAAACCAATAATAATTTTTTTTTCTGGCTCTTTTAAATTGTTGTTTCAGCCTGATTTTGGATCCAATTGAAATACAAGAGCCAAATTCAGACAAATGAAGGAAAAAATATCATATAGAGAATGAAAAATGAACGGAGATTTAGAGCATAGAGTCTCTTTTGTGGCTTGCTAAAAACACTAGAAATTGAGAATAAGATTGCAGTGATATCAAGTAAAAATTTAACAATTAACCCTACAAATACATTGTTTGATTTCAGAGCCTGCAGATTGTTCCTTGCAAATTCCAGTTCCATTGTACAACTTGGTGCAACTTTGGGTACATTCAGCACTTTTACAATAACTTGAGGTCAATACCTCCTCATTACATGCATGTGCTTGTTGCATCACCATTGATGAAACTACACCATAAAAACAAGAGAAATACATTAAAATAGAACCAAAGAATATAAAAGAAACGATTACATACGATTTTCCCACATGAGAAGGTGAGTTGAACCCGAGGGCAACCCGCCTATGGACCTCCATGTGAGATGGTCAAACTAGTTTGTTCATACAACATCAACTAAGTAAAAATAATGATATGAAAATATAGGTTGAGAAACAAACCAGAGAATAAAACAAGAACCAAAAGGAAAAAATTGGTGAAGGAGAATTTGGCCATCTCTAACTCGGGCAAAATTGAAGAAAATACTTTTGAAAGAAGAAATCAAAGGTAAAATGTCTGTCTGGTTGTTCAAGGGTTTGGCTATTCATATGGATTTATAGGACTTACAAACAATCACAATCCTGAGGATTTGCTATAATAGGTTTTGTGTTAAATGGAGAATCTATTTGATTTACATTTGACTAGAAATTTAGTTTTCAGAATCTGCCATTCATTTGGTTACTAACAATGACAATCCTAAAGATTTCCAATTTGGAAATTAGAGTAAAAATGTTAAAATATCACCATATTTGGAGAAAGGTATGAATGAGTAATCACTACAAAGGTAATGAAAATATTTTCGTTATTTTCCTAACATTTCTCTCCCATTCACTTTTACACTTTTAACTTATATCGAAATTTGTTTAATCATTGACGCGAATCGAACAATTATTTACTTGTTAAAACTACAAAAGATTATGATTTAACTTGTGTTAAGACGAGAAAATCTATCGGTACAACTAAATTGTACACGACCGTGCTCAAACATTTATAATCATTAAGGTGAATCAAAGATTAATTACTCGTTGAAAGTAGAAAAAAGATTGTAATTTAACGTACGTTATAAGGAGAAGTTCCATCTCAGTGGTAAATCCAGGATTTGTATCGAGTGTAGACTAAAACTAAGATGAGCTTCAAATAAACTTTGTTGAGGATTTTGACTTTTCTATGAAATTTTAACAGGCGATAATGAATCGCTTGACATATTTTCATTATTATTGTTTGGTTATTCACATAAAAATTGCATTTCTACTGGTTGAACCTAAAGATATTAGAAATTATACCCTTATGGTAGACTGAGATCACTTGCTATTAAGATATGAGACAGATAGAAAAGAGATCGTACGATCAAGATGAATCACGGTCGCCGCAACACGGTCTTGCTATGTATTTACTAAAACTAAATAAATTGGGAGTTGAATTAAATGTTACGGTACTGCCACTGTTCTGACGCAACATCAACAGTTTTCTTATCTACGTGTGCGTTTCTACTACAGTGACGGTTCGAACCGTCACTGTTTTCCAGAAACATACTGTGCGAATATCGTCACTTTTGTTGCAGCAGCAGTAACAGTCCAGAAACCGTTAGATATTCTTTTTGACATTATTTTTCTTTTATTTTCTTTCAAATGTTTTTATACTTGTTTCGGGGGGATTTCTTCCACTTATATTTGCATTTATTTCCGATATTCCTAATCCATGATTTTTCAAATTCTTTTTCAGTTATGTCTTTTGGCCATGCTATTCCCTCAGATACTGTGGTAATTGATGATTCATCTTCCACGAAGACTAATGCCTCTTCTTTAGCAGCATCTTATGCTTATCAAATTGTTCCATCGGATTGTTCGACCTCGATTTTCCTCCTCTAACTCTCTCCGGGATGACTATGCTCAATGGGCTCATGACTATGGCCCTAGTTGCCAAAAATAAGCAAGGTTTTATCGATGGTTCCCTTCCTAAGCCTACAGATCCCACTTCTGCTGCTTTGTGGACCTTTTGTAATGTTATGAATTCTAATTGGATCCTAGATTTTGTTTGCCCCGAAATCAAGAAGAGTTGTATGCGATGTCCTTTTGCCTTCTTGATTTTGAAATCTCTTAAAGATCACTATGCCTAGTCAAACAATCCTTGCATGTTTCAAATTCGCAAAAATATTTTTTCACTTTAACATGCTAGTCTAAGTGACACTTCCAATTTTTTCTAGTTGAAATCCCTATGAGATGAACTAGATACTATTACGTTTCCACACCCCCTGTGTTTGCGGTGCTAGAAAGACAACTTTGGGATATGTTAATAATATTTGCATTTTGGAGTTTATTCGAGGTCTCCATGATGGGTTTTCCATTGTTCAAAGCAATATACTTCTTCTTGATCAGCTCCCTCTATTTGGGAAGATTTATAACTTTATTAAATAAGAGGAACAACAACAACGTTTCTCGGCTAGGTCTCCTTTTGACAATCTGTTGCTTCAAAGTGACAGCTTCTCAGTCACAGGTTTCTTTCCCGTCTCAGAACAAGAAATCTCGTCCCTTCTGTGATGCTTGTCAGAAGCATGGGCACACCATCGACAAGTGCTACTGTGCCAAGGTTTTTTCTCACTACGATAAAACGGGTCACTCCGTTGAGCGTTGTTTCATTCTTCATGGTCACCCTGATCGTGGTAATGGTACCAAAGGTCCATTGGTCGTTTCCAGCTCTTCTGCATCTACGACTCCGATTATTTCTCGACAGGATTATGATAAGATTATGTCGCTCATTCATGGGACCTCTTCATCCCAACCTTTTGCAATGACCCTTTTAACAGGAAATGCGTTCCTAACACTTTCAAATTCGTGGATTGTTGATAGTAGTACTTCTAACCACGTTTGTTATTCCTTAAGTGTTTTTACTTTTTATCGTACTGCTCTTCCTTCTTGTTATGTTCAAATACCAGATGTAAGTAGATTTTTGGTTCGTCATGTGGGTAAAGTGATTTTTCAAACTCTATCTTCGTCGATAGTGTTTATCACATTCCAAGTTATTGATTTAACTTGATTTCCGTTACTCAGTTAAGTTTTCAATGTTTTCCTTCAAGGTGACTTGGATGAAGAGTTTTATATGACAATGCCCTCTGGTTTTGGTAAAACTGGTAAAAATCGTGTTTGTCGCCTGAAAAAATTCTTATATGGTTTGAAACGTGCCTCTCAATAATGGTTTACCAAATTCTCCTCTGGCTTAAAGGCTGAAGGTTTTTCTCAATCTCAATTTGACCATTCTCTGTTCAGTTATTGTAATGGCCTTATCTCCATTTATATCCTTGTCTATGTTGATGACATAATCATCACAGGCACATATGACACTGAAATTCAATCTCTTTGGCGTCGTTTTAAAAAAAAAACTCTCCCTTAAGAATTTAGGACGTCTCCAATACTTTCCTAGCCTTAAGGTCTCTCGAAATCCCAAGGTATTGTCCTATTGTCAAAGCAAATACACCTTGGATATTCTTCGAGATTCTTCACTCGGGGCTAAACCTTATTCCTTTCCTATGGGACAACGTTTAAAATTATTACCTACTGATGACCTTACTTCGTTTTGTTCTCTCACCGAGCGCCTTTTCTATGTCACTATAACTCATCCAAATATTAGTTTTCTGTGAATTATTTGTGTTAGTTCGTGCTACATCCACGTTCTGTTCATATGGATGTTGCCACTCGAGTTCTTCGTTATTTAAAAGGAACTCTCGATTATGGAATTCTTCTTCCCTCTACTAGTTCCCTCGGTCTTGCGAAGTTCCTAAACTTTGATTGGGCGATTTGTCTTACCACCCGATGCTCCACCACTAGTATTTTTACCATGCTTGGAGATAGTCCGTTATCCGGACACTCTAAGATGTAGCCCACTATTTTCCGATCTTCTACTAAGTAAAAATATCGTGCATTTGCTTCATTGATTGCTGAGTTTCCAATGGTTAATAAACCTATTTCAGGATCTCCGCATTTCTCTTCCAAAACCTTTTAAAGCTTGTTGTGACAATAAGGCTACTTTACACATTGTTGTAAATCTAGTGTTTCATGAATGAAGAAGCACATTGAACTAGATTGTCACCTTATTCGTGAGAAACTTGACTCTGGTTTTATCCAGAAACCCATCATCTTCGTTGTTGATCAGGTTGCACACATGTTCACTAAACCGCTTGGCTCTTATCAATTTCATTGTTTGTTGTCCAAATTGGGTTTGACTCAGACTTCTTCCCTTGTTCCATCTTGCGGAGGGTGGGGCTATTACCGTGGAATAATCTAGTTGGTGCCCATCTAATGGAGTACCCATATCTCAACCGGCCAACGAAGAAGATCCGGGAGAAATATCCCGATTAATTGAGTTTTATAATTCCCATCTTTGTATTTATTTTTTCCTTATTTGTAATTATCTCTTGTAACCCTAATGTAAACACCATAAATACTAGTTGTTCATAATCAATAAAGCACATTTGATGACTTTACAGTTGCATCCACTATTGTTTGATTAATAATTTGACATGGTACCAAAGCACTTTTTATTTTCTGGGATTTCTATTTTTATTCATCAAATAATTACCAAAAAATCTCCTACTTCAACAAAGGTTAACGTTGTTATCAAAATTCCTCCTTCTTGAATCAGTCAAGAGGTTGAGAGTGCTATGTTAGATCCCGCTTTGCTCTTCATGGTCTAGGGGCGAAACCTGCAAGGAATTCGGAAACCTCTCTGTCACTTAAGACAGTCAGATCGTTGTTGTAGTTAAAATATTGAGTATGAAGTGAACGCGGGTTTATGGAGTTGTGACTTATTCGTAGATTTGGTTTGTGCCTTCTTCGAGGCAATTGGATTACCATTATAGGCTGCTTTGATCGACTATAGATAGGTGGTGTTTGTAAGAATAAATGATATGAGAGGGAGAAGTGTTATATTGATAGTGAGTTGAATACTTAGCTATTACATATAAAGCCTTTATATAGGCTCAAGGAACCAACACTAATAATGGTCCATCCAATGTGGGACTATCAAACATAACTCATATGACTATCTATTCTCTAACACTCCCCCTCAAACCAATGTACTTATTAAGATATTGATAGGTACAATGGTTTGATACAATAAAATTTTACTCATTACATTAACATCTAAAAACAAAATAACTTAAGGCCATGTTTGGCACGCAGGAATCGCATGGGAATGGAATGTGCTTCCTGCGAATCACATTCCCGACTACTGTTTGGCTCGCGGGAATGCAGGGGGAATCCTATTCCTGGAGGAACGGGATTCCCTCGAAATGGAGTAATAGCAAACCCAGGGAGGGGGGTGTGTTTGTGATTCCCATTCCCGGGAATGATTTGATTTAATATTTTTGGACAAAATAATCCTTAATAAAATATTAGAATGACTAATATTAAAATCGTCATTCTCATAATATTTTACTAAAAAAATTAAAAATCCAGGGTTTCAACTACCACCATACCAACACACACTCTCTCTCCCACCCCCTCTCTCGCTCAAACGTAACTCTCTCTCTCCATATCTGTAGTTTTTTTTCTTCTCTCTTGCTCTTTGTACATTAAAAATCGATTTCATAACGTTTAAAAAAAATTAGTCGAGACCTTATTTATTTTAAATAAATCTTTAAATACAACTTAAATTAGTGTATTACGTTATTATTTCATATCTGTAAATTTGAATAGACAATGCTATTTAAAATATATATAACAAAGTTGACCTATAATTCATGTAGTTTGAGTAAAAGGATACAATAGGACTTTCGTAAAATTTACATCATAATTTATGTAGTTTGAGTAAAAGGATATAACAAGACTTTCGTAAAATTTACATTCCTATTCCTACACAAACCAAACAACAAGTTAGGAATCCATCGGGAATGGAATTCCCATTCCTGGTTGAACCAAACATTAAACCAAAATAATCTGATTCCCGGGAATCGCATTACGGGAATGTGATTCCCGGGAATGACATTCCATTCCCGCACGCCAAACATGGCCTAAAGGTAAAACAATTTTTGTTCTTCTCTTGAATTAATTGTGATTTGGCTTCCTCCATAGTCTTCCTCCATAATACTCCCCCTCAAACTAATGGGACTTGCAAGTGTGAAAGACCATGAGTTTGAGTAGATTTCCCTTGATGATGCTTCAAATTCTTACTACTAATGTTGGTGTTGTTTTAATGTGTGTGCTTGAGGTAAATAAGATGTAGAATAGTGGTAGTTTTGACCTACTTGGGCTTTAAACAAGAAAGAAAAAGCATGGTAGCTAGGCCCACTTGAGAATGAGCAAGATAGATGAAAAAGGGGTTATTTCCCATATGGCCCCCTACTTTGTGACCAGCTTCCCGCCTGGCCCCCCACTTTACGAAAAATACCCATATGGCCCCCTTCCGTTATAACACCGTCACTCTCTCTCCTCCATCTCTTTTTCTTTCTCTGCCATGTCACGCCACATCATCTGTTACGCCACCTCATCACCTTCTCCGGCTAAGGTCGCCGGCCGGCCAAATTTCCGGCCGGCGACCTTCAAACTAAAAAAAAAATTAAAGTTTTTTTCTCTCTCCTCTCTCTCTCTAAAATATTTTTTTTTCTTTCTCCTCTCTCTCTAGATCTAGAGAGAGAGAGGATTGATCCGTTCAAGGTCGTTCAGACCTTGAACAGATCTGTTCAAGGTCTGTTCAGACCGTGAACGAACTGTTCAAGGTCGTGTATTCAATTTCTTAGGTAAAACAACTCATGGCCAATTAAATTGATGGAGATATTCATGGAACAAAATTGTGCCAGAACACCTAATTGCCATAAAATTGCAGCTTAATTTAGCACTTTATGCCTTTTTATATCTAATTTGTTAAATAGATCAAAACCCATAGCTTGAATTTGCATGTATAGATTGATAAACGAATTCTAAAATGAACAGATTAATCGATGTCAACATTAGATGATCAAATTAATTAACTAAATTAGGATGATCATCTTAACAGTTACTAAAAGAAATAAGAAGTCAGAGAGAGAGAGATATTAATGACCTGGTGGTGCGAGGACCTTGACGAGCTCCTTACTGATAGGATGGGTAAGGACGGAACGAGCTTGACCGATCTTCTCTTGGCTTTCAGGACCGATCTGAACATACCCCTTCAGCTTCTCAATTCCGTTGTTTCCTCTAACAGTGCTATCGATCTTCTTAACGGCAGCCGATCCAATATCGTAGGAATTTCCACAAGCGTATGTAGCAGATGTTTTGATTCCATTAATGGCAGCTGATCCCAGATTGTAAGATCCTTCCCATGCGTTAGTAGCTGAGGGTTTTACTCCATTAACAGCTGAATCTAACACATCTTTAAATCCCATCTTCTCTCTCTCTCTCTCTCACTTTCTATTACAGAGTGTTTTACCGATCCGAACTATACAGTTCCGTTCAAGGTCGTTCAGACCATGAACGGATCAATCCTCTCTCTCTCTAGATCTAGAGAGAGAGGGGAAAGAAAAAAATAAAAAAAAAAAAAATTTAAAGAGAGAGAGGAGAGAGAAAAAAAACTTCAAATTTTTTATTTTTTTAGTTTGAAGGTCGCTGACCGGAAATTTGGCCGGCCGGCGACCTTAGCCGGAGAAGGTGATGAGGTGGCGTAACAGATGATGTGGCGTGACATGGCAGAGAGAGAAAAAGAGATGGAGGAGAGAGAGTGATGGTGTTATAACGGAAGGGGGCCATATGGGTATTTTTCGTAAAGTGGGGGGCCAGGCGGGAAGCTGGTCACAAAGTAGGGGGCCATATGGGAAATAACCAATGAAAAAGAGAAAAGCTTAAAAGCTTAGCCTACTTGGGCTTGAAAGAGAAAAGATAAAGAGCATTGATTGCTTGACCCACTTGGACTTTAAAAAAGAAAAGATAGAAGCATAATAGCTTGGCCCACTTGGACTTAAATAGTTGAAAGAGAGAAGTTTAAAAGTTTGGCCCATTTGGGCTTGATAGAGAAAACAAAAGCTAGATAGGTTAGCCCACTTGGGCATGAGAAAAAAGAGAAGAAAAAGCATTGTTTGCTTGGCCCACATGAACTTTAAGAAGAAAGATTTGTGAGAAATTTAGAGTGAGAAAAGTAAAATATGAAAAAGGATTTTAGAGGCACAATTGAAAGCAACCACACAACAACACACCAAGTTATAGGCACCACAATTCCTATGAAGTCTTCTATTTTTTTTTTTTTTTGAAAACACCAAAGGTCTCACATCATTCTTAAGAGCACATAAGTAGCCCACCAATTTAACCCTTATAATCCGAAACCTTAAAGGCACCACATAATGAAGTTAGAAACCCTAGATCAATTTTACTTTCTTCTTTCCTTGTTCCAACTTTCAAGAGCAGCAGCTGACCTTCAGCTCCACCACTTTCAAAATAGGTATGTTCCTTTGGATTACTTAACAGAACCGATCATTTGGAGCTTCAACAGCAATTGACTATCAATACAATTACTATGAAAAATATGAAGAAGCAAGAAAAACCCCATTAATGGATAAAAAAAGGTTTGTTTACAATTGAGACTCGAACCTACATGAACTCCATTAAAAAATACTCATTTCTTGAGCTGTTTGGAGTAAGAAGATGACAACCTTGTTGAGCTAAAAGAGAGAGAGTTAGGAAGATGCAACTTGGTGATTGTGTCATTGAAGATGATAAATCATTGTTGATTAAGAGACCCATTTTCAGATTATTTTTTTTTTTCTTTCGGTTATCTCAGAAGCTGCTAGAGATTTCCGGTGGTTTGGTGAATGCTTTGTGATCTCTAGAGAGAGGAGAAAGTATAGAGAAATTGAGGAAAGTCTAGAGAGAAGGATTTTGGAAACAGGTGTTTGAAAAGGGACACAACATCAAAGTTTAAAAAAAAATACTCATTTACTTAAGCTCATTGAGAACATGACAACCTTCTTAAACCATAGTGATGAACCAGACGAGCTCTTTCTGATCTTACAAAAAATGTTTTAAGAAGGAATAGAGTGAAAGAAAAATCAATCTGACGAAGATAGAGATCGTCTGTTAGAGGCCATGGTTCCTATATTTAACGAGAACTTTAAAGTGCCATTTTCCACTAAAAACCATCCGAGAATTGGGTTCTATCGGTCCTGATTTTGTTCCACAATTTGGATCTCTAAACATTGATAGTAATGGTAGGATTGAGTGGAAAATGTATGTGCCAATAACCCTAAGATTCGATCCAGTTATGGTAATTTTATCTCTAGTTTGTGCCAGGTGAAACGGAGTAAGGTGCAGATGGAAAAAGGACCAGTCTGACAGGGGCCAAACCTCTACCATGGCTGAACAGTTCGATGAGGATATGCCACTTGCTGAAGTGAGAATTAGACGGCAATTTAAGAGAACATCCCATCAACTACAAACTGCTGATTTTGATGAAAGGGTACCGGCAACCCCAATGCCGGAGAAGTCGTGAATCTCCTTGCATGGAATTGTCGGGGACTTGGGAACACCCCGACAAAGGATACATTACTGCAGTTCCTGGGCTCTATAAAGCCTTCTATTTTTTTTCTTTCAGAGACTAGATTCTCAAATTAACTCCTCTTTCTTTGTTTAATAAAGTTGATTTAATTAATTATCATGTAGTTCCCTCTATAGGCCGTAGTGGGGGCCTATTGCTCCATTGGACAAATAATGTCCATATGGACTTCCATTTCTCTTCGACTAATCTGATACATGCCACCGTCACTACTCTTAATCCCAATTCTGTTTGGGATATTTTTTGTATCTATGGCCCACCTTTAGTCCAAAATAGGCAGACATTCTGAGAGAGTGTCAGAATCAGAATGGAGGGTGTTAATAACCCGTAATGTTGTCTGGGCGACTTAAATGCCTTATCTGATAAAGCAGACAAGTGGGGTGGAAATCCTAATATACCTTTTATGTCTCATTTTCAGAATTTTATCAGAGATGCCAAATTGATAAATCTGGAATATAATGGTCCGGCTTATACTTGGACAAACAATAAATTTATCCATCATCTCACAAAGAAACGACTCGACAGAGTTCTCTGCAATTCAGATTGCCTGTTACAACACCCGGAGGCAGGTGTTTTCCATCTCCCCCGTTATAACAGTGACCATGCCCCTATTCTCCTCAAGATTTTGGTTAAAAGCAATCCAGTCAGTACTATATCTAGATTTGAAGTCTTCTAGACTAAACACGAGGATTACACCTCTATTTTTGAAGATCAATGGAGTCACAGTTCTGGTACTTTTACTGAAAAAGCCCATCAAGTTAAACATTCGATTCAGGGGTGGAGCAAACGAGCGTTTGGGGTGATCAGAAACAGATTATCCATTTTACGTAAGAGACTTCTTGATATTCAAATGCAATTGTCAACCACGGAAGTGTTGGAGATAGAAAGCACCATTCAAGAAGAAATTATGTTTCTTGAGGAATTACAAAGAAACAAGGCAGAGCAGAGAGCAAAATCTAGATGGGTTCAGAATAGTGATAGAAACACGAAAGCTTTTCATGTAGCCATGTTGGCTCGTAAACAAAAAAACACCATACACCAACTAACACTTGCCACATGTCAGACAACTCAAAATCTGGAAGATTTCTAACGAGTTTATTAAATTTTTTCAGAATTTATTTAAGGCAGAAGGTGTTACCCAGCCGTCGACCGAGATTCTTATTGCTTACAAGGTCTTCTCGTCTGAAGATCTGGGCTACATCTCAAGGATTCCTTCCTCGGAGGAAATTAAAGGGGTAGTCATGGAGATGGGATCAATTAAAAGTCCAGGTCCGGATGGTCTTTGTGTTTTTTTATCAGCACAACTGGATACGGTGGGACCTGGACTTATTTTTTATATCCAAGTAGCTTCCAGTACATGTTTTATTGATCCGTCTATCAACCAGACCACCATCGCTTTAATCCTCAAAGTCAGGAACCCGAGTACGGCCTCGGATTTCAGGCCAATATCCCTTTGTAACACGGTCTATAAATTCATCACTAAAATAATAGCCAATAGGCTTAAACCTTATTTAGACCAGTGTATTTCTTGGGATCAGAATGCCTTTGTACCTAACAGACAGATTACAGATAATATTGTCATCACTAGGGAACTTCTCCATTCCATGCACAAAACAAAATATCAACAGGGCTCCTTCTCGTTAAAGATGGACATGTCGAAGGCCTACGATAGAGTGAGTTGGGACTTCTTAAATAATTAATGTCACGGGCATTAATGGAAACATGCTTAATCTTATCATGTCGTGTATCACGACGCCCAGATTTAACATCCATCTTAATGGTAATAGGATCGGAGACTTCTCGGCCTCTAGAGGCCTTAGGCAAGGTTGCCCGTTATCTCCGTATCTCTTTATCCTAACCTCACAATCTCTCTCTCTCCTGTTTGATTATTATGAATCCAATGGAATGTTACAGGATACAGGATCTATCAATCCAGCCCCAGCATAACACATTTGTTGTTTGCTGATGATTTGATCGTCTTCGGAAAAGCAAATAACATTAATTTACAATCTCTTATCAATCTCATGAATCACTACTCAGCTTTTCAAGACAGAAGGTAAACTTCACAAAATCTTCTTTATTCTTTAGAAAGGGGGTGCACCAAGACATGCAGGAACAGTTCATTAGCCAGCTCTCGGCTCCTCTGATGACAGACCAAGAATAGTACCTAGGTGCCCTTATACTCAAAGCAATAGAATCCAAAGTTATGACTGGCTATCAGAGAAATTTCATAACTCTCTCACAGGTTGGAAACAGAAATTCATAACTCAAGCAGGTAGGACAGTTCTCATCAAAGCAATACTTTCTTCCTACTGTACTTACCCATGCACTTTCCCAGTTTTACCTAAGAAAACCATTAAAGATCTAGATTAAATCGAGAGGAACTTCTGGTGGGGTCATGAAACAAATGAAAAGAAGATGCATTTTATTAGGTGGGACATCATTACAAGTCCCAAAAAATCAGGAGGATTAGGCATCAGATCAATAGAGCATGTTAATCAATCATTAATAGCAAAGTTGGCATGGCGTTTCCTAACTCATGAAGATGCTATCTTGGTCAAACTGTTAAAAGCTAAGTACCTGAAAGAAAATAACTATTGGAAGGAACAACCACCATCAGGGGCATCCCAATTCTGGAAGGCCATAAACAAGACAAAAGAGACGATGCGAACAAATGTTTTATGGTCAATCGGAGATGGATCAAGGGTAAAAATCAGATCAGATCCTTGGATTACAACTACCACAAACAAGAGACCAACTATCATCTCAGACTTGCCTAGTCATATTATCTGGGTTGCCGATCTAACTTTACCAAATCAGTCAGAATGGAATATGGAAATCATCAACACTCATTTCGACTCCATTACAGCAGAAACAATATCAAATATTCATCTAGCTCCTACAACACAACAAGATCGTCTGATTTGGTGTCCTACTGAAAATGGCAGATTCAATACAAAATCGTATTATACGGAAATAAAAAGCCTGCCCTCATTATCTGATAAAGCATCAAACTTCCCATGGAAGTCTTTATGGAAGGTTAAAAATATGGACCCAAAAATCCAGATTTTCATCTGGAAACTGATCCATGATGGACTACCTACCCTTAGCAATATTGGTAAAAGAATATCTGCTATAGATCAAGTATGTAAACTATGTGGGTTGGAAGAACAGGAATCAATATCGCACCTTTTTGGAGAATGCCCCAAGTACAGAGAGTTACTCCAAGTCTCTGGATCTACACATCTGCATCATATCGAGGTAGATCCAATCACAAACTTAGCAGATCTTCTAAAAACAAATCAAAATGTAGAAAGTGACTGGTATACTCTTACCTACTTCTGGTGGGGTTGGTGGAAAACTCGAAACGAGTTCCATTTTCAACAACAACAGCCAGATTTAACTCGGTGTTGGTGGACGATCAAAGAATCATTAAGGTACGTAACTAATATCTCGGATCTACCGTCTACTAACCTTTTATTGCAGATAAATGGCTGGTGCCCACCACCACAAGGAAAGGTGAAGATAAACTTCGATGGGTCGTTTAAAGATCATGTGGCCTCTTGTGCAGCAGTAGCTAGAAACTGGAAGGGAGAAGTAATAAGCTCAGTCTCAAGAATAATCAAACCAAAATCTCCTATGTTCAGTGAGATACAAGGAATGAGATGCGGGTTAGAACTAGCGGCAGAAGTGGGAGAGGAAGCCTCTTTTATAGAGGGTGGTGCTAGGGTTTTAATCAACCTGGTCTCCACCGTTGATCTGGAACCCCCGTGGCGTTATATCAACGAGATCAAAGCTCTCCGTGAAGTTGTCCAGTTGCGCCAGATGTCAGTGACCTATTACAACCGTTTGTACAACGTGGAAGCTCATCAATTGGCCTATTCCATTCTACCCCTTGATTTGTGATCTTTTGGGTTTACCCCTTGTTGTTAATTCTTGTTTAGTCCTCGAGTCTGTTTGAGTCTAAACATTTATCTTTAATAGAAGTTATTTTCAAAAAAAAAAAAAAAAGTAAAACCTCACTGATGTTTACAAAAGTAGAAGAGATGGAGAATATGAAATCTGTTGGAAAGGAGATGCAAGTAAGATCTGCTTTCTTCTATCTTCATCATTTATTGCTATTGTGAAGCAGAGATGATAGAGGATGGAGAAGATAAAAAAATTTAAAAGCTAAGTTAACTAATGTATTTGATGAAATAGTAAAAAAAACACTATAACCCAGGTGACATTCCGGCAATGCTCCGGCGGATGGTAGCCATTGACGGAGTACCGCCGCCGGTTAATCAAAGGATCGAACTCTTTAGAGTATAAGCTCTTGATACCATGTAAGAATAAATGATATGAGAGGGAGAAGTGTTATATTGACAGTGAGTTGAATACTTAGCTATTACATATGAAGCCTTTATATAGGTTCAAGGAACCAACACTAATAATGGTCCATCCAATGTGGGACTATCTAACATAACTCATATGACTTTTATTCTCTAACACTCTATTCTCTAGCAGTGTTAATGAGGCGGCTGAGATCCACCTTGTTGGATTAGAACAACTATTTCATAGTCTAAAGATATTATGGTTCCTCTGTGCGATTAATCCGTATATTTGATATTAAGAAGTTACCTTTTTCAAGGACATTTGGTAGATTGTGTTTTCGAACTTGTGGGTTCTTTAGGAGAAGTTTCCTCCTTGTGGGACTCTTGAACCCCAAGTTTAACAGACACTTCAGATCCTCATCGACTGATATCTTTGGTAGGATTCGGGATTAAGTCAATAAGCATTATGCACATCACGTATCGGCCCCACTTACTTCGACCCCCTTAGTCTTCTCTTAGATCCCAAGGCATGACTTTGGTGCCTAAGACGCGCGAACTGCCTCCCTAAATATGGGCTTGACTGACATACCTCTTTCGGATTCAACCTCCATGTTGGCTTGATAAGGGTTGACCCGTTGGGCTTTTGGTCTTTCCTTGACTTATTGGTCGTAGCCAATTGATGACCATTTTTCGGATCATCGCGAGTTCCTTCATTCCTTAGTTGAAAGTAGAGAAACTCGGGAGTAAAAGAACTTAGAAGTCTTTCCTTGTATTTTCCCATATACTTGTATGCAAGCAATTCACATGTAATTAAGATGATGCATGACTAATTTGAATAAAATCCTTAAAGTTTAGAATATACACGAACTAGAGTAGTTCCTGATGCCCGATTTTTTCCGTGTAACAAGATGTTTTGCAACGCTGCCTCCGTAGCTGGTTCTGAGGACTGCTTGTGAGTGCTTGATTTTTAAAAAGTTCGAATGCCTTTAATTTCTCGAAGAACACATTTAATTCTTACCTCCTTTCTTTTGACGACAGGCAGTTTATCTTCTGATCACGCATTTTTTATCATCTTTTGGTAACTAACTATGGTACCTCATCTTTTCATGTGTGGTTATAGATGTTTTGACACGCGTCTTCTTTTCATAGGCTTGAAGCCTTAGTCGTTTCTTATCACATTAATACCATGTTTGACCTGGTTATAGATTCGTTGCGGTTTACTTACGAGGACTTATTACTGTGCCACTTTTACTGGCATCTTATGCATTCCTTAAGTCCTTTTGAGGTCTTTGCTCTTCAGCTTCCGCCTATAAATAGCTTGTTTGATCTTTTGATTTTCTCCATGAGCAACTTTTTCTAAATTGTTTTTCTTCACTATTTTTTTTTTTCAATTCTTCTAATTTCCTCAAGTTCATAATGAGACCCTTATTTGATTTTAATTTTGGAGCTACTTGTCCCATGGTCCACTTAAGGAAATTGTGCTAAATGGAAGTCTTACTTCTTGTAAGTGACGCTGCCTTTAGGGCAGGTTGAGCTCACCACGCGGCACGAATGAGATTTAAGTGGTCAATCTTGGGAGCCAGTCGGCTCAAGGTAGATTTTAGGGATTTCTTGATTTATTATTAAATTATGGTGAATTTGTTTTCAAAATACATTTTTTATGTTTGATTTTACAAGGGGCCCCAACGAAAGTTTAGCACCGGGCCTCTAAATTCTCAGCCACGGCCATGTCTATGGCCCACTTTTATAGTCTTCCAGTTGTTTCCAATTTCTGTAACACATTCTTGGGAGGTTTATATGTTAGTAACTTCATGGTATTCGGTGATAATAACGTAGTTGTGATTGTATCTATTTGTGTCTTCTTCGTGACGAGTTCATTACCTTTTATAAGCTTCTTTAGGCGGTGTTAATGAGGCGGCTGAGATCCACCGTATTGGATTGAAACTACTATTTCGTAGTGTTGAGAAGTTAGAATTCCTCTTTGCGAGTTTTATGTATATTTGGTAGATGCATGTTCCTTAATCAAGGATTTTCGATATTTAGGATCGATCGAATTTCTGATCGTATTTATCTTCTAGGGAAAGTTTCCTCCCCACGGAACTCTTGTATCCCAAGTTTAATAAACATTTAAGATCCTTGCCGACTGGGGTCTTTGACAAGATTCGAAATTAAGTCGGTAAAGCATTACTCGACCCCCCCCCCCCCCCCCACGCACATATTTTGAGATAGAGGTGTCCTTCCCACTTACGCAGACTCCATTGTCTTCTCGAAAATCCCACAGCAAACAAACGTAGTTGTATATTAGTCAGAGCGGGCCTTAGGCACCTAGGTATTGGTCCTTAGTTCTGGACTTGAGTGGTAAATCTCTTTGGGATTCAATCTTTGTGGTGACTTGATACTGGTTAACCTGTTGGCCTTTTGTTATTTTCTTGACTTATTGACCGTAGTCATCTGATGGGAATTCTTTAGATTATAAGTTTTAACAAATAGTCAAATGTTTGATTCACCTTAATGATTATACCGATACTTGTAAAATGTGTAAAAGTTAATTGGGCTACGGGAGGCATGTTATGAAAACCAATAACCAAAATATTTTTCATTAACTTTCTAAATGTCCAATGACATAAATTGCCAATTTTCTGTTGAAATGCTAAATTCCTAGTGATAACTTATTGATATATTTCCCCAAATATGATGATCTTTTATCATTTTTAGACTCATTTCCTCTTTGTAAATCTTTAATCATTAATCCAAATATGTGGCAGATAGTGAAAACTAACTTTCTAACAAGAAAAAAATCAAATGGGTACTTCATGTGACACAAAACCTATTATAGCAAATCATGAAATGATTGTGATTGTTTGAGTCCTAAAAGCCTGTATGAATAGGGAAATCCTTGAACAATCAGACAAACACAAACATTTTACCTTTGATTTCTTCTTCAAAAAGCATTTTCTTCAACTTTGTTCGAGTTATAATGGATCAATTCCCCTTCACCAATTTTTTCCGTTCGTATACAATTTAGTTGTAAAAATAAACTTTCTCCTACTAACACAATAAATCATAATCTTTTCTAGATTTAACAAGTAACAAAACGTTCGGTATTTGTTAAAAATATAAACATCAATTGCGTTGCGGGAGACATGTAAGGAAATCAATAACAAAAATATTTTCATTACCTTTCGGATGTCTAATGAAAAAAATTGCTTCGTTGAATTGCTAAATTCATAGTGATTACTCATTTATACCTTTCTCCAAATATGATGATCTTTTAACATTTTTAATCTGATTTCCTCTTTGTAAATCTTTATCATTAATCCAAATATGTGGCAGATTGTGAAAATTATATGTCTAACCAGTGATTGTTTGTAAGTCCTATAAATCCATGTGAATAGTGAAACCCTTGAACAATAAGACAAACATTCTATCTTTGCTTTCTTCTTCAAAAAGTATTTTCTTCTATTTTGTTCGAGTTAGAGATGGCCAAATTCTCCTTCACCAATTTTTTTCTTTTGGTTCTTGTTTTATTCTCTGGTTTGTTTCTCAACCTATATTTTGATAGCATTAATTTCCCTAAGAAGTTGTATGAACAAACTAGCCTGCCCCTCACGTGGAGGTCCATAGGCGGGTTGTCCTCGTGTTGAACCCGCAAAAACCTTTTCATGTGAGAGAATTGTATGTAAAGTGACCGGAGAGAAAATCGTTTTCCTTTTGTGATATTGTTTTGTTCTATTTTAATGTATTTCTCTTGTTTTATTGTGTAGTTTCATCAATGGTGGTGCAACAAGCACATGCTGCGTGTGAGCAAAAGGTATTGACCTCAAGTTATTGTAAACGTGATGAATGTGTCAAAGCGTGCACCACGTACAATGGAAATGGAATTTGCAGAGTTGCAGGCTCTGAAATAGAGCAATGTATTTGTCTCATTGGTTGTTAAATTTCTACTTAATCTCATTCCACTTTTAATCTTTATTTTGATTGTTTAGGGCCAGCCATGAAAGAGACTCCTTGCTCAAAATTAAATTAAAATATTTGTGTATTGGGAAGTAAAAATAAATCAATTCAATAGTGTTTGAATATCTATGCTCTATATTTTCTTTCATTCTCCATTTTTCTTTATGGTTTTTGTTCTTATTGTCTGAATTTGGCTCTTCCAATTGGACCAAAAATCGAGCTGAAACAACAATTTAAACGAATTAGGATCAAAAAAATATTTGGTTCTTACTTTGAGTTATTTCATTCTTCCAGTCAATGCAAATTTTGAGACAGATTCCATATTTGACTTAAAGAAGGGAACAAACACAGCCTTATTTCTCTATCGGTATATGTTTCCACATGAATGATGTTTGCTTGAAACATAAATTTCATGTCTTTTGCCGCTGTGATGTCAGTTACATCTTGTTTTTTTTTTTTTTTTTTGTTGAGCAATCAGTTACATCTTCTTGATGTTGGCATTCTAAAAAAGAAATGTCCATGTAGGTATATACACGTGCTTATATGTTGCACATTGTTTTTGGATTAGTTTTATGACGGAAGTTGTGCCTATAACATCAATAAGAAGAGAAAAAAGAGGACTTACTTCAGTTTCCCCTTGTGTGTTCATTGTCTAGTACAAAAAGTTAATGATTTTGGAACCCATTAAGATGAAGAAGACGTAATTCACCTTTGCAAACAATAAGAAATATAAGAACTGATGGCCTATTCGGCCAAGCCCAAGGGCCTCATGCCCGAGTGAACTAAAGGAGCTTCGCTTTCGAGTCTATTAGGTTTAGGGTTTAGAAGTTTCTATGTTTGAGTATCTTTGATATTTAGGAATCCTAGTTTGACCCTATCTTTTTATGTTTGAGTATCTTTGATATTTAGAAAGGCCAGCGCTTTGGGGAAAGCTAAAAAGTTTCCGGGGTGTGAAGACTTGGTCAAAAATTGGTCAAATTTATTTAGGGGAAAGCAAAATAGCTTCTCCACCTCACCTCTCTCTCTCCACCTCACTTCTCTCTCTCCACCTCACCTCTATCTTCTCCGATTAGGTCGCCGACCGGAAAATTTTCCGGCCGGCGACCATTAAAAAAAAAAAAAAAAAAAAATTTTTTCACTCTCTCTCTCTCTCTAAACTCCGGCGAAGGGGTTTCCCTTCGCCGGAGTCCCGGTCTGTTGAAGAACAGACCGGAACTGGTCTGTTCTTCAACAGACCGATCAGGCCTGTTGAAGAACAGACCAGATCTGGTCTGTTCTTCAACAGACCAGATCGGGTCTGTTGAAGAACAGACCAGATCGGTCTGTTCTTCAACAGACCGGAAGTGGTCTGTTGAAGAACAGACCAGTCCGGTCTGTTCTTCAACAGATCCGGCCTGTTGAAGACCGGATCTGTTGAAGAACAGACCGGACTGGTCTGTTCTTCAACAGACCACTTCCGGTCTGTTCTTCAACAGACCACTTCCGGTCTGTTCTTCAACAGACCACTTCCGGTCTGTTGAAGAACAGACCGATCTGGTCTGTTCTTCAACAGGCCAGATCTGGTCTGTTGAAGAACAGACCAGTTCCGGTCTGTTCTTCAACAGACCGGAACTCCGGCGAAGGGAAACCCCTTCGCCGGAGTTTCTAGAGAGAGAGAGAGTGAAAATTTTTTTTTTTTTTTTTTTTTTTAATGGTCGCCGGCCGGAAAATTTTTTGGCCGGCGACCTAATCGGAGAAGACAAAGAGGTGAGGTGGAGAGAGAGTGAGGTGAGGTGGAGAGAGAGTGAGGTGAGGTGGAGATAGAGTGAGGTGAGGTGGAGATAGATTGAGGTGAGGTGGAGTGTTTTTTTTTATTTCCCCTTAAAATTTATTTCCCCAGAAAATCTCTAAAATTATGCATATTCCCTTTAAAATTTCACACCCCGGAAACTATTTAGCTTTCCCCAAAGCGCTGGCCTTTAGAAATCATAGTTTGAGTCTACCTAGAAGTGTCTAACTTCCTATAAAAGGAAGTCAGGTCTGTCTTTGTTATTCAGATTTTAGAAATTATTAATCAAGTTTATCGTATTTTCTCTTTTATTTGATCAAGTTTTAGTCTTCTATTTAATTTCTGCTGCGTCTACATCATGTGGTATTCAGAGCCACCAATGTTTTGAGTGAATCTGGAAATTTTTTTCTAGACCGGTTCAATCAATATCAATCATATTCTATTCCTCAACAGAATTATAATCCGATAAACTATAATCCATCGGATTATAATCATCAAGGGATAATGAATCAGTGCTTATGCGCATCATGTTTTTATGCGAATAGGAATTCGTATGTTTGTCATTGAAATCCTAGAGAACCCATAAGACAAATTTCACCACCTCCGTACTCTTATTATACACCACCACCGTACTCACCGCCTCTAATACCATCTTCAACACCGCCACCACCACAACTAGGGGTGGGAATAAAATCCGCTGACCTGAGACCCACCTTCTAAATCGTGGCCCGTTGCCAGATAACGTGCACTACCTGCCCGCACGGGTTAGGAGAAACGAGTGGGCACGGGTAGGAACCTTGCCCCGACTACCCGCTCGAGCCCGACCCATTTAGAGTTTGTTTAGAACCCATTGACACGGTAGTGGCTTGTCCAGCTATAACACGGATGAACTTATAGAAGCTTACCTAAAACCCTCAAACCTCTCTTCCACTTTGTTACCTTTCAATGTGGGACTAATAAAAAGAAAGGAAAACTCACTATAGGGAAAAGAGTATGGTACCACATTGAAATTTGTGAGGAATTAAAGAGGCATGGGCATCCTATAAATACCTTCAACCACTTTCCATCTAAATAAGGGGTAATTTCTAGAAAGGTCAAAATAATATTGAAAATGAGTAGAAAAGCACAAAACATTTGAAAATTATTATTCAGGTAAAAAAGTGTGCAAATACTATAATACCCTTTTTTGTCATTTTGTGTAACTAAATTCTTTTATTTTTCTTTAAATTTTAAATCGATATAACTTTTGTTTGAGATGTCGGATTTCTATAAAAATTATATATTTAGAAATGATTTTTCATTAGCTTTCTAATAAGATCCACTTTCAATATTTTTTTTCAACAATTTGTTCGGCAAACGTGTTTGCAACAATTTGTTCGGCAAACGTGTTTGCAACAATCTGTTCTGCAAACGTGTGTTTGCATAATGTAATTCAAACCGACTATATAAATCACATAAATTCCAACAAAAATTCCAAAAATCATCTTCTCATCCTCACTCAAAACCACATAGTTTAGAAAAAAATTGGTATGATCGATTTTGGGGTTAGATTTACCAGTTTTAATCCTACTCAATACACATAATTCAGATACGAGGAGATAAAATACCACCAAGAAGATGTTTCATTCAAGTATTTCACATTAAAATGCAAAAAGATAAGAAGACCACCTAAGTAAATGCTTTACATTGAGAAACCCTAATTTGCAGCAATAGGAAAGATGTTACTTAACACAAATAAACATAAACCCTAACTTTAAGAGGTTTCAAAACCCAGTCACCAAATCCTGAATACTTCTACAGTTAATAACCCAATAATCATATCTTCAAATAGAAAGAGGGTGGTTTCTTTGCATCAGGAAGGAATTTCTCTGCATTCATTCTTTCTCATTTCTAACTTGTCTAGAATTCTCTTCATTCCATCATTGAATAGCATCAGCTAGTAGAGGGGAGGAAGTAATTTAGGTAGTTTATTTTGGGTGTTATTTTCTGCTGTCACATTTATGGTGAACCTTATTCCTCCTTGCTGCACACAGGGTACCCTGACACCACAACCAACAATAAACTATTAATTTCAATTTGAGATATATAGTTAAACGTAATTCAAATGAATAATTTCTTGCCTTCTGAACCAAAATACTCGTTTTGAATGTGTATCCACCATCAATGTTTGAAGTTGTATGAGTTCCATAATCGTCGACATCTCTAGGAGATTTAAACTCGATTCATTCATTTATGAAAGAAGAAGGATAAGAAGAAGAAAAAGAAGTATCATATCTATCTACATGGGATACATCATTCTCAATTGTTAGCTTCAAACTTATACTTCAAGTGAAAACGTTAGGTTGTTGGCCAATCAACATATTATGAAGTACATAACAGAAAAGGAAATCAACATTTTGTCAAGGAAATCCTCTCAGACATTTTCACAAACAGATTGTGTGCAAAAACTTAAATTGCAATTGTAACATGGGAAAAAGATCAAATACCCTATCACTCAATAATATATAATAACCACCAACATATTTGATCAAAGTAACAAAAATCAACAGAAAGAACAAGATTCATGCTTCAACATATTTGAGCAAGAACTATGAATCGAATGAGTAAAACAGCAAAATAGCTAGATATTACCTCTACGAACGAGAAGAAGAAGAAACTACGACCCTCTCTACCTCACTCTCACACTGTCGCTCAGAAACCTTATTATGGTGTTCATTGACTACATACCAGAGGCTCAAAGAAATGATAAAATCAAGTTTATAAAGACTGAAAAGAACAACAAAACTAGATTCTGCAACGAATTAGAAATGGAAAATCAGAAGAAGAATGGAAGATTTCGTGAAGAAATTTCGAAGAAGAAGAATCAGGAAGAAGAAAAAGAACCAAAACCTAAAAGTATTGGTGTCGTTTGAGAAAGGAGAGTGTTTTAGTGGATAGGGGTATTCTGGGAATGAAAAAAGAGAGAAATGACCTAATTGTTAATTATCAATATTATTATAAACTTTACTCATTATAACACATAATATTTTGGTAACTTCCAACTAATAGAAAAAGATCTTGGCTTTTTTTGTTATTATGATATTTTTTCCAACCCAAAAAGTCATTTTCCATCTAAATAAAGGCGACATACCTTTAAATGGTTTTCAAACCATGAAGTTGGCTTCACTCCTAAGTTGGGCTTTATGCTAAGGGCTTCTCATTTTGAGACATGGATGAATTCCATTTTTTAAGGGCGCATCGGTCTGCCCGAGTTATGCCCGCCCGTCGCCCGATGTGGTTGCTCAATTATGCGAGCAATGGCGGAGTAAAAAAGAGATTTTTCCCTTTATGTTAAGGGCTTCTCATTTTGAGACATGGATGAATTCCACTTTTTAAGGGCATCGGGTTGCCAGAGTTATGCTCATCCGTTGCCCGATGTGGTTGCTCAAGTATGCGGGCAATGGCGGAGTACGGAAGAGATTTTGCCCGCCCAACTCGCCCGAAAAATTAAGTGGTCCGTAAGCAAGGTCGCCTAAACCCGCCCGTGTCCGACTATTGCTCTACCCGTGCCCGACCCGCCCGTCCCAATTCCCAGCCCTAACCACAACCATCTTTTTTTTCAGAAACACTTCAATCGGTTAAGTCCGATTTCAATAAGATAATACAAATACATGACAAGATTGAGGAAATAATACTTCGACCATCTTCAATGCCTATTATATCTCTCAACCATAAAGAAGTAAAATATGTTCAAGAAATACATGGCAAGGAAATAGAAGAGAAAGAGTTCGATCGTATTGATGTTGATAAATATAATTCCAATGATATTAATGAAGAACTTCACGATAACAAAACTCTTTCAATAGCGAAGGAAGGAAATTTTGATAGAGTTGATTTGTTGTTGAAGATGTATAAAAATGATAAAGAAATTTTGACTGCCAATCGTGGATTTCACGAGTTTATTGATTGGAAACATGGAGGATTACACAACGGAAGACCACCACTTGAAGTAGAAGAAGAAAGTTACCAAACCCAAGTGCTGTCTCTTTACTGCAACAACAAATCACTACACCAACAGGTCGGGCAAACACGATCTCCAATCCATCTACAAGTTCCGCCTCTTTACTGTTTGAGTTCTAATTCTAGTCCTTCGAAAGAACAAACTTCTATTTCAACAGTTTATACTCTTAAGGAGACATCAACATGTATAGGTTCACAATTGCACCTTCAACAGTATCTAAGCCCGTACCTCAGTTGATCCAGTTCGGAAAAATTGTTAGAGTCGCTTTGAATGGCGATATAGTTCCACACATCCTTACCAATCAACTGAACGTTTGAAATAGAGCTCTAATTTTACTGGTTCCAGGAAATAGTCTTTATGGTCTAGTCGGGTTACTTCCACCCTCAAGAGGAGTTGTTGGTAATATAATACTTGGAGATTCAGTTGTTTAAGTGAGAAAAAACACAATGATGTAAAGATATGGTCGTCATCACGTTGAGAAAGCCGAAAACA
Organism: Eschscholzia californica; assembly: GCF_041429995.1. Taxonomy (NCBI): domain Eukaryota; kingdom Viridiplantae; phylum Streptophyta; class Magnoliopsida; order Ranunculales; family Papaveraceae; genus Eschscholzia; species Eschscholzia californica. The sequence continues at coordinate 45,939,114 of NW_028238198.1, forward strand.
AAGAATACTTATTGAGAAGTTCTGATAATTGACCAGTCTTTGACACCAATGTGCTCAATCTCACCGAAAAATTCTTGATTGAGAAGTTTGCCGTGGGTGTTTTGATGGTACTTATGAGAGATAAAAGATGAGTACATAAATAAGTTTTGTAATGGATAGGTGGAGAACAAAACATAAGATGATCGGATTGATGAATTTTAGGAGGAGAAAATGTTGTTGTTTTTTGTAAGGAATAACTGAGAGATGATAGATTGTAACCTTTAAGTAGTTAGTTATTTGCGAAGTAATGAAAAAAATTGAAGATGGTTAATAAATTATAAAAACTGCTACCTTATTCATCTCAAACAATATTTAAAAAAAAAAAATAATAGGTTTCAAATGGTCAAGATAAAAAATAAAATAAAATAACAATGAACTCTCCAAAAGATGCTCTTCCAAACCAATTGGAAACGATTCGAGTATAACGAAAAGATTGAAAATCATAACTTCAAAAATATAACTTGTTGACTACAAAAAGATTAACATGGAAGCCAAATTCGTTGCTAAGCCAAAATCACCATATATTTTGTATAATAAAATGAAAATAAAGAAAAATGACACAGATAAGGATATATATGTATAAAGAGAGAGCAAGAGATTGTCCTAGTATCATGTAATTACAATTAAATATTTTAGTATCTACAGTCGTATTTACAATTAAATTGATAAAAGAGTCATATTGAAATCTCTGTATCAATCATATACTGATAATTACATAATAACAACATTAAGAAAATCTAATACTAAATAACTAAGAAAAACTAATTTTGAATTGTAAAATGTGTTTCATTTGTTTCTCTTAATCACATTTTGTTATCTCTTCTACTGTAGAGGCTCGCAGAGATCAACAACCAAAATGAAAAAAAAAATTAAATCCACCGTCAACTAAGTAAACCTAACCAATAGTCTCTAGCTAATATTTCTTTTGTAGTAGTTAATATTTTTTTGCAGTTCTTTTGCTACAAATGAGAAATTTTAATGAGAAAGAGATGGAGAAAGAGGTGTGAGAATGAAAGGTTGCGAGAGGAAATTATATATAGATGAGAGTATGAGATAGATTCTCTTAATCGTCTAACCTAAGAACAATGAATTATTGATAAGTTATAGAGATTCTTGAGAAGTTATGGAGGTGTAGAGGTTATGAAGTAAATGCCAAGGGCTATGATTTAAAGAAGAAAGAAGGGTTGAGATCTGAGGGTCATGTTCACAAGATCTAAAAAAACAATTAATCTTTTAGAAGTTATGGAGAAATTTTAGTGACATTTATTTAATGGGGTAATTTCTATATATGTCAAACAATATAGAAAATAAGTGAAAAAGCATAAAACATTTGAAAATTATTATTCAGGTAAAAAAGTATACAAATACTAAAATACCATTTTTTGTCGTGGCAAGACAATACTTAACAATGTTACACTTGTGACGGTATTCATTTTGTGAACATTCTTTGGATCTTATGGAAAGTGAGATGTGATCACTTTTTCCAACACGAGATAAATGATTTTAAAAAGGTCATCAAAATGATTAAAGCATTTCCAAAAACCAATAAAGAATTAGAGACAAAAAAATAAAAACCTCCTCGAAACTGGCAGTCGCCAACTGAACCTTTCATTAAGATTAATGTTGATGCATCCTTTACAAATGTAACATCCAATACTAGAATTAGCTTAATTGCTCATAATGCAGATTCCAAATTTATAAAAGCTCAAGTGAAATCCTCTAGGGCGGGAAATAGCGAAGAAAGTGAAGCTATGACTATCTTACTTGGTTTTGAATGGGCGAAAGAACAGAACCACAAGTCAATAATTATAGAAAGCGACAACATTAACCTTATCGAGCACATCCACAATAAAAGACATACAGTGCATTGGCAATCTCTGATCCATATTCGAAGAATCCAAGACATCAGAAGAGAATTCGATAAAGTTCAATTCAAATACATCAAAAGAGAACTCAACTCGCAAGCAGACAAGCTAGCAAAATGGGCAAGAAAGAAGAATAGAAGCAAAAAAGTGGAATAATATTCCTTGTATTTTAGTAGATAAGTATTGTAATAACGTTTTATCTTATTAATGAAAGGAAACCGTTCAACAAAAAAAAATACCATTTTTTGTCATTTTGTGTAACTAAATTCTTTTATTTTTCTTTAAACTTTAAATCGATATAACTTTTGTTTGGGATGTCGGATTTCTATGAAAAATATATATTTAGAAATGATTTTTCATTAGCTTTCTAATGAGATCCACTTTCAATACTTTTTTTTTCAAATAAAAAATCAAGAAAAAAACAACGGTTTTTGCCTTACGTTTTTCTGCAAACGATCTGTTCTGCAAACATGTATCTGCAAACAAGTTCTGCAAACATGTATTTGCAAACAAGTTCTGCAAACATGTGTTTGCAACGATCTGTTCTGCAAACATGTGTTTGCAAACAAGTTCTGCAAACATGTGTTTGCATAATGTAAACTGCAAACTATGTTTGCAAGCTTTGCAAAATATAATCTTGAGTTGCATATCTTGCAAACTCGATGTGCAAATCGAGAATATAAATTAAGAGTATCTGTCTATGAAATCCTAAGTTTGGAATTGATTTCCTTATTCATCATATAAAATTCATAAACAGATTGTGTGATCGACTTTTAAGTTTTGGATTGATTTCATCATATATCTACCAAATTAAGGTAAAACTAGTTAAAGGTTTCGAATTTGGTTTCATCATATAAAATTTGATTTCATCATTCATCATACAGAGAGAGGGAGACTTGATCAAGGAATCAAATACAGAAAAACAAAGTAATTAAGATACTCAAAAGGTAAAAAATAAAACTAAATTAAACGATAGATAACGGATCTGCAACTCGATGATTTTTTTTTTTATTTTGAAATCAAAACCATCATTAATATCAAACATTACTTCATAGTCTATGGAGGTAAAACTTTACTTCATAGTTCATCATCATGTGAGAATTGAGTTCTTGTTTCACCTTCTTATCATTCACTGGAGAAAAATGACAATAGAAAGAGATGGGCATTCAAGTTGAACTATTTGTTTTTGATTGAAAAGTCTTTGTAATAGAAACTTGTGTTGTTAGTCCTTCCATCTTGGACTTCTTCCCTCATTATTGGGTTAGAGAGAGAAAAAAAGGAGGTAGAGACTAGAGAGAGAAACAGAGAAGGTAGAGACTAGAGAGAGAGAAAGGAGAGGTAGAGATGGTTTGGAAACGTGATGGATCGACGATGGTATTACCATCTCAAAGGCAAAATGGATCACTGGTTAGTTCCGACCAATCGCGTCTCCAACAACATGGTTATAAGAAAGAATTAAAGCGGGATCTCTAGTAATTACTACTTACCCTTTCTTCCCACTTCAATATCTTGCTTTTTCTCCCATTCAATTCACCATTTTTTAGTTCGTTTCTCATGATTGAGTCATGGGGTTTGAATCAAACTGGGTTTTGTTATATTTAGTGAAATTTAAGGTTCATGGTGGGTATAATTTTATTATCTGATTATGATTTTGATAAAATTGCAGGGCTCTTTCAAATTTTTTATTTTAACTTTAAGGTTAAATAAATATGAAGATCTCTTGAAGCTGAAGAACTCGTGAAGATGACGAATGGGGTAAGAAGAAGATTGGATCAGAAGAAGATTGGAATCAAAGAGGATTGGATTCGAAGAAGAATCAAGAAGATGAAGATTCGGGAAGAAGAAGAAGAATGAATATAAGTCCAAAAAAATTCTGAATTTTAGAGAGAGAAAGTTTTAGTTGGTAAGGGTATTTTAGAAATAGAAAAAATAGAAAATGACCTTAATAGTAATTACTAATATTATTTTAAACTTTGCAAGTTATTATACATAATATTTTGGTAAGTTCTACTTTATAGGAAAAGATCAAGGTTTTTTTGGTTATTATGATATTTTTTTTAACCCAAACAACCATTTTTCCTTATTTAATATAATGGTCATTTAGTAGAGGTCATTTATAGGAGGTTTTAATGAGTGGTATGGGAGGGTAAGATATATTAGGGTTGATATTTGAAGATAATGAATTAGATGGTCACGATTTAGCATGGTGTTTTGTATAATAGATTAAGTAAGTGGATGATCAAATTTCAGTTAGGTAATAGATGTAACGGTCGATATTATAGAAAATTCGGAACTAACGGTCAGATTTATGTTTTGTTTTGTCCCATTCAGCACAAAACATTATGTTTTTCATTTACATAATCTCTATTATGGAGCCCTGCTTTGCATATCAGCTCTACCTCGGAAATCAACCCTATTAACGGATCCAAAATTCTGAGTCGAAGCCTTCGACTTCAAAAGGGAATTACCATTGTCTTGTAAGTGGGTTGGCGAGTCGCACACCAGGTTAGATATCAACCCATATTCAAGACACTTTTTACAACTCTCTACCTTGACTGAAATATGTCTCCTTGACTTGAATCTATCACCATGATAGATCAACGTCTCTCAACCATCGACGCTTCAACCTTGTGAGGGTGTGCCCTCCAAAGGGCTCAACATCTGGAAATCCCTATCAAGTCTAAGCAATGCTCAAACTTGAAAGTTGTCACTGCCTTGGTTAACATGTCTGCTAGTTTTCTTCCCCGGACACCTTATTCATCGTGATCTTTCCTTCTGCAATCACGTCCTTCATAAAGTGATATCTAACATCAATGTGTTTAGTTTTCTCGTGATGGATTTGATTTCTGGTCATATGAATTGTACTCTGGTTGTCGCAATAGACCTCTGTCACTCCTACTTCAGACCCATATCACCAACTAAACCTCTCAACCATATTGCCTCTTTCATTGCCTCTGTTGCTGCCATATATTCTGCTTTCGTTGTAGATAAGGCAACTACTGACTGTAGCACTATTATCCAAATATTGGCACTCAGGCAGAGAGTGAACGTATAACTCGTTGCTGCCATATATTCTGCTTCATTGCCTCTGTTGCTGCCATATATTCTTCCTATCAAGATCCCCTGAAAAATCTGAATCTAAATATCCAACTATCGATTCCTAAGTGTCAACCCTTCTGTCGTAAACCAGACCAACATCTGCAGTATGATGCACCCGAAAGATTGCAAACCCAAGCGTAAGGGTGTCAAGTAATACCCAGCAAGACCGGGGTCGATCCACAGGGATATGAAGGTAACTTGGATATCGGAAGGTCTTATCCACCAGTCTAGATGTAACTAGGTAACTTAGACTAAAAATAGAAAGGAACAAGGTAAACATGGGGTTTTTATAGTGGCATGAAATAAAATGAAAATAAAGTGAAAGAAACTAAATAGAAGCGGGAGAGTTCAAGAGGTGTCGGGTGAGAGTTTTAGAGAAGAGTCGGGAGACACACAAGTTACAGAGGTGTTGAAATTTGGGAATCCATCATGATAAACCTACGACTATGTGTGGCCGATCTAATTTGTCATCGAGGGTGTTGTATAGTCGCAAAACTATTGAAATGCATGACAAGACACATAAATTTTTGAGTTTGACTATGATCGATGTCGAATACTTGGCTTCATCTATTAACTATGTGAGGTGCATGACAAAATACATAAAAATATGAACGAAACGATAATCGAAATAAATGAACATCAATTTATAATTAAAACATTAAATCATAACATACATGATCATAAAATTCATCACAATTGCATCCCGTAAACGACACGTTGGAGTTAGCTAAACATCACGAATAAGTAATAAATGACAAAAAGATAATGAGAGAAACCCCTTTCCGATGTGGTAAGAGGTTAAGATCGTCGGAAAATGTGAGTCTTTAAGGTGTAACAGCTCTCCCCTTAGCGAAATTTTGGATTCCATTTAGAAATACAAAATGGGTTCCCCCGAGAAAAAAAATAAAGTGCCTCATAGCAATCAACATCATCTTCTCTATTCTTTACTCGAACTCCATGAAAGCATAACTCAAGCTTTCTCTCTCTATAAAATTTTAGCCAAAAACCAAATCAAACACAATGGGTTGCTAGAAAATGATATATAGACTAAAAACTCTAAGGTTTCTGACAAAAATCATAACCGAAATTAGCCTAAAGGTCCGACCAAGAAGATGGGTAGGTTCGGCCAAAAGGTCAGATCCGTTTAAGATCTCCTGTGGCGGCCTCTAGCAGTTCACGTTTCGACCGAGCTTCAAGATACTGTTGCCATGCCGTTCGTGTTGGTTGTTGCCGCCCCGTGCTGCTGTGACTTTTTGACGAGACATGAAAATGTCTCTTCTGAATCTCTTAACTTGGGCTAATTAGTCCATTTCGAGCAGTTACTTTGATGAATTATTTGTTTCTCTTACTCAGGGGCGTTCAAATGAGTTGAGCACGAAAAACGGATAAAATTGGGAGAAAGACATAATAAGGGCATTTTGGTCATTCGGTGATAAGAAAATTTGGTAATTTTGGTCAACATTGGTGCTCAGTTAAAAAGGTAGAGTGCAAGACAAACTCATGGGCGAAAACGAAAGTCAAATCTGAGTCCAGATGAGAAAGTTCATCCAAGTCAAAGATTGGAGTCAAAGGTGGTTGACCAAATTGGCTAGATGACACGTGGGGCGGCTTCTTCAAGCTCGGGCAACGAGAATGTTTGTAGGAGTCTGTTAGAGCCTGCGATCCAGTACATCCGCCAGTAAGAGACTACCGTGCATTAGTGAGCGAGGTACCACAGATCAGGCACAAATCTAAACAGGCGCATGGCTTTGTTTGATGAGCGTGGTTTACAGAATTCACGCAGCCGAGATACACCGAACCATCCTCACTTAACAACCAAAATCCAAACGCCAGAATCGTGGAATTTCTCATTCTTTCTCTTTCTCTTTCTCTTACTCTACAAATCTATCTTTCTAAAGAGAAATCCTAGATTTACAACTTAAGATCTGGAAAATTCATCCAGATTGATGTGGCTCCTATATGCATCTAGGAATTTCAATTGCTTTTATGAGTAATTTTTGCTTTTACTGATCTACCCTATTTTCTCTTGTTTCTCTTTCTAAATCCTTCAAATGAATCCATAATATCTCTCAGAACCTGAGCTCCTGTAAAATAAATAAGGTTCTGAAATGACTCGCTCATCATCAAAACCTTCTTGTTTGTGAAAAAAATCAATTAATTGGATATACTTGGTGTTTACTTGAGAAGAAATAGAAAACCCCTAATTTGAAGCTTATCAAATATTACAAAACACCTGCTCATATTCTCTCTCATTATCTTTCTCTCTCTAACTTCCTCTTTCTTTGTCTAACTGGAAATCTAACATATACATGATTTCTTCCATAGAAATGATTTGTACAAAGTTTCTTTAGATTATCCTTAGTTTCTTTCATTTTTTGGAAACTTTGAAGTAGTGAAGTTTATAGCTTTTGATTTGGATTTTCTTTTGAGCTATGATTCTTCTCCTATAAAAATAGGTTTTTTGGATTAAATTATTTAATGAAAACTGGATTTCGTTTCTTTAGATTTTCTTTGGTTGTATTTGATTTATAGGTGATTAAAGGATTTAAGGATTTAGAGAGCAATAAGAGAATAGAGGGTATATTGGTAAAAGCAATAAATTACTTATTAATGAATTTGAAATTCCAAAATGTCATGTTGGAGCCACATCAATCTGGATGTATTTTCTAAATTTTAAGTTGTAAATCTAGCATTTTTCCTTTCCTTTCTAAAATGGATATTTGTAGAGAGAGAGAACGTGGAATTGAAACAGAGATTGAAGGATGAGAGATTGAAGGGGCAAAAAGAGAATATTTTGCTCCCAAATCTATGAGAATTCAAATCCCTTGCCATCTCGGTTCTCTCCTTCTCTACTGTTTAGAGATAAATCTAAAAAGAGAGAAATGGAAATAAAAGAAACCACAAGCTGAAGAAAGGAAGTTTTTCTCTAGAAAGAGGAACAGAGGAGATTTTACAAATGATTTAGAGAAGAAGATTTCAGAGAGAAGATTTTATGGGAGGGATAATTTAAAGAGAGGAGTGAACCTGGTCTTCTTCTTCTTCTCACGGAACACATGGGTTGGTCGACTTTCATTCTCTCATAGAAACTTTTAGAGAGGGAGAGAGAATCAGGAGATGATCAGAGAGAAAGATTAATTGAGAAATATTCTTTCTAACAGAGTAGCTGGAAATCTAGAGAGGATCGACTGCTTTTTTACTGTTCTGATTCTTCTTCTTCTACCTATAAAACAGACAATTCTAGAAGATGAGGGGCATCTTATATTTAGCTGAACAGGAAGAGGGTTCGGTTGGACTTGGAGAGATTTGATTTCTCTAATTATTTGTTCTTAAAAGTGATTTTATGTGGTGAATTCCTAAATCCTAGACTCCTCCATCCTAATCTAGTTCGATTTAAGTTTCATTTTTTATAATTATCTTTCTTATCAATTCAAAACCAAAATTCTTATTTGCTAGTTTTAGGGTAGAATAGATTTTAACTAGTCTCTGTAGATCGATCCAGGTCTTACCGGGTTATTACTTGATGCCCGTATACTTGCGGGTGGACATCTTTTAGGGTAACTTTTTAGGCCATCCTGTGCCAGCCTAGCTCTGGCCGGCCTTATGGTGGCCGCCCAAGCTTTGCCGACTTTCTCCCCCTTCTTCCTTCTCTGGTTTTCTCTCTTCAGCTTTCTTCAAGAACTTCAAACTTTAGAAATCCTTAGGTTAAGATCTCTCTCTTTCTCAAAATCCTCCCACATAATTGTTGTTTTATTTTTCTTTCTCTTTTTCTTTTCACAACTAAAACCTTAGGTCCCATGACTTTGTCAACTTATTTAGACTTTGTTGACTTGGACCCATAAAGATGGGTTCTCACAAAATCCTTCTTTGTTCTTGTTCTTCCTTGGGTTATTGGGTTTGGGCTTTAGATTTCATTTTAACCCCAAGGGGTGCCTTCATCATTTGTCTCTACATTTAAAATCTCTTGAAAGGGACGAAATGTACCTCGGCTTTTTTCCTCGATAACTTGCTCATCTGAACTCTGATGCGACTTTCTTTTTCGACGTCGGATTCAACATGTACTCTAGTTGTCATTAGAACACTGATTCTTACAAAAATGACCAAAGTAACCTTATTACGTAATGACCAAAATACCCTTGGCTGCCAGCTTCGGTCGCATGAGATGAAAAATGATAGTTTGCTCTTTTTATTCCGACTTACATGTCTAGCTCTATGTAAGGCACCTAACAAGAAAACACATAAGCTATTATAAATAATACTGGAAACAGATTAATTAGTCTAAGTAAGGCGCTTCAAATGTGACATTTTCATGTCACATCACAGTGCCGCCCAGATAACGCAGTATCCATTTCATAGCTTGTCAATGACATTTCCTGCATCTGCCCATGTATCTGCTGACTACACTAATGGCATTTGCAATATTTGGCCTTGGGCAAACCATAATATACATAACGCTACCCACTGCAGCTGGCAAAGCGTCCGACACGTATACTCCGTTTCCTCATTAGTTTTTTGTGACAGTTCACTTGAAGGCTTGAAGTATGATGCCAGTGGAGTATGATGCACCCGAAAAGGTTGCACACCCAAGCGGAGGTATCAAGTAGTAACCGGTAAAACCGGAGTCGATCCAAGGATAGGAAGGTAGTTTGGATGTCGAAGGGTCTTATCCCCCGGTCTATGTGTCAAATGGTAACTTAGACTAAATAGGAAAGGAAACAAAGATAAATGAGGGGTTTTTAATATAAATAAGTAATAAGAGAAGAAAGCAAGTAAAGCTAAACTAAATAATCAAAGTAACGGGTGAAAGAGATGCGAGAGAAGTGTCGGAGGAACAAGAGTCGGGAGACGGTATGTAACACCCCTATTTTCTTGATATACCAAATTGGGCGTAAATAATAAAAGTCTAGGTCAGTTTTGTTTAGATGAAATACTGGTGGGTTTAAAAACCCTATTTCTCTTCACTTTTGAGGAAACCCTATAGAAAAGAAAGAGGGTGCAGCCGCTCCTTAGTGAAGGAAGGAGGAATAAAGAAGAAAAGTGATAGAAATTGAGTTCTCTAGTGAGAGAACAAGCCATGGTTGTGGTCTTAAAGTCATCTAAGGCGAAAAGAGGTAGATTTCCTATCTCCTACTGTTTTTGTAGGCTCCTTCAATTTATTCCATGATAGGTATAGTATTGTTAATCACATGAAATAACGATTAAATCGCTTAGAGACTAGTTTTATCTAGAACTTCATAAAACATATAGAGAGGACAGTATTTCGGTCTAAATTCAACTTACATCTGGTATTGATATATGACGAATCTCACTGTGATTCTTATATGTTTGGAAAGGTCTGTTTGTCTAATTTCTAGTAGTTCAAACGGTTCGTTAATCCGAGTTCCGAGTGAAGAGTTACGATAGTTTTCGTACAAGGTGTCAGAACAGTGTCTACTCCACGTCGGTTTATATTAAAATTGAATCTGGTGTAGATATATAATGAATCTATGTGTGGTTCTTATAAGGTTGGAAAGGTTTGTTCGTCTACTTTTTATTAGTTCAAACGGTTTGTTGATCCGATTTTCAAGTGAGAAGTTATGATTGTTTTCGTACAAGGTATCAGAATAGTCTCCGATGGACGAATTTATTGAGATAATTCACATGGTTTCTGTTCTTTAGGCAATGTATCTCCTAGGTAGATACTTTCTAGCGGTGAGTCTATGTTTGTTAATTATTATTTTTATTTGCTTATTTGAGATTGCGATTCACGTGAGGATCTACTATGAGCATCATCCCTTCTAATTTGTCATGTGTTGTTGACTTGAATTGTTTGGTGAGCTTGTTTGTAATTCTTGATAAGAGTCAATGTTTGTTGTGTATTGGTCTGAGATATCTGAATGAGAGTTTGATGATTGTGTCTTTCGACATAATGTGTTTGTCGACGTACATATCAAGTTTGTGGCTATAAAGGTTTACCTTAGTTAAAGGCGTGATATTTTCTATCTGCTGAAAAAAAAAGGGAAAGATCGTTGTACTATCAGGGTTAGTATTAGATTAAAATACGAGAACCGGAAAACCTAATAATTAATCAAAGGACATAAATTATTAGTTTCGAGAGGGATTGGATTAATCTGATATATTATGTTAGTATTCACCGTTAAATTTCAGATAATGCCAATAACGAATATGAACGCAATGCTTCCTTGATTGGGGATTGAGCTTGCCTACCCGAGACTTAGGTTTAAGGAAATCTACTGCAGTTGAGTTTTAACTCAGCTATTTTGTTTTTCGGGTATTGTGCACTCATGGTAGGTGTTGCTCGTGGATCCAATTTGAAGGTCTCAAATCTTCGATTTCAAGGCGGTTAGCTTGAGATTTGGGATTTGCGGCGCTACAAAGTGGTATCAGAGCTCTAGGTTTAGTGGTCCTAGGGTTGTATTGTGGGTTTGATTGTCGTCGTTAGACACGTCACTGTTATGAACACTTTAATTAGTGTCTTGTACAACTGGTTGAATCTAGAATGTGCTTTTGGAATTGCTTTCTTGTGAAAACTTGAAAGAAGTTGTCTTTGTGTTTTCGGAATCTAAATTGTGATTGGAAATTTTCCATGGGAAGGATAATGGCTATTGATGTGATGTACTTTTTGTTTGTGATGCGTGCGAGTAAATGTCTTATTTGACCGTGATGTCAAACCTAAGGTATGTGATTGTGATTGTAGCAATACATATATTTATGATATACATGAGGGTACTGAAAATCCCTACTTTTATGGGGTTTTGGGTTGTTTGAATGTGTGTTGTGTGATAGTGTATCGGTTGATTATGAATCAACTTAAAAATTTGTTTCGATGAGAAAATGTTAACTGAGAATGGTTGGCTCGACATGTGGGTCGATGCAAACACGAATTTGTTGTCGTGATAGTGGACAACCTCGTGGACCTTGATTTTAAGTTCTACTTATTGGATTGAACCAAGAATGGTTGGCTCGACATGTGGGTCGATTGCAAACACTAGTTACTAATGCGATATTGGATAACTTGGTGGACCATGATCTTGAGTTTCGTTAATGGATTGAACTAAGACAGGTTGGCTCGACATGTGGGTCGATTGCAAACACGGGCTTGTCAATTTGATATTGGACAACCCAGTGGACCAGGGGCTTGAGTTCTAATATGGATTGACGATTATAATCCATAAGTGATCGGTGGTTGGCTCGACAGGATGATCGATGCAAACACAAGTTCATTATTGTGGACCACATACTTCTAGTTTGAGAAGTAATAAATTGAACTAAGACTGGTTGGCTCGACATGTGGGTCGATTGCAAACACGGGTTTGTCAATGTGATATTGGACAACCTAGTGGACCAGGGGCTTGGGTTCTAATATGGATTGACAGTTGTAATCCATAGGTGGTTGACTCGACAGGATGATCGATGCAAACACAAGTTCATTCTTGTGGACCACATACTTCTAGTTTGAGAAGTAATTTACCAACTAGAGGTTGGCTCGCCTCCTGCTCATATGTAAAGTGCTCATGTTGCACGGATCCCCTCTTTGGGAGGTATCAATGGTTTATTGAGAGGTTTAAGTCGATGCAAACACGGATGCTAAGTGAAGCTATCTTGTGGACCTCAAAAATTGGTTATGCCCCTCCAAAAGGGAAGTTGTATTGTATGAATCTTTTCAACCGTGTAACAGGTTGACTTCAGTTGTGTTGTATTTCTTGTGCTTGTATAACATTTATGTTCTAGCATTTGCTACACTTGATTGCATATTGTTTGTGATTGTGGTATGTTTGATTTCGAGGACGAAATCCTCTTTTTAGGGTGGAAGATTGTAACACCCCTATTTTCTTGATATACCAAATTGGGCGTAAATAATAAAAGTCTAGGTCAGTTTTGTTTAGATGAAATACTAGTGGGTTTAAAAACCCTATTTCTCTTCACTTTTGAGGAAACCCTATAGAAAAGAAAGAGGGTGCAGCCGCTCCTTAGTGAAGGAAGGCGGAATAAAGAAGAAAATGATGGAAATTGAGTTCTCTAGTGAGAGAACAAGCCATGGTTGTGGTCTTAAAGTCATCTAAGGCGAAAAGAGGTAGATTTCCTATCTCCTACTATTTTTTTAGGCTCTTTCAATTTATTCCATGATAGGTATAGTATTGTTAATCACATGAAATAACGATTAAATGACTTAGAGACTAGTTTTATCTAGAACTTCATAAAACATATAGAGAGGACAGTATTTCGGTCTAAATTCAACTTACATCTGGTATTGATATATGACGAATATCTGTGTGATTCTTATATGTTTGGAAAGGTCTGTTTGTCTAATTTCTAGTAGTTCAATTGGTTCGTTAATCCGAGTTCCGAGTGAAGAGTTACGATAGTTTTCGTACAAGGTGTCAGAACAGTGTCTACTGCACGTCAGTTTATATTAAAATTGAATCTGGTGTATATTTATAATGAATATAAGTGTAAATTTTATTTGGTTAGAAAGGTCTCTTCGTCTACTTTATATTAGTTCAAACGGTTTGTTAATATGATTTCCGAGTGAAGAGTTACGATAGTTTTCGTACAAGGTGCCAGAACAGTGTCTACTGCGCGTCGGTTTATATTAAAATTGAATCTGGTGTAGATATATAATGAATCTATGTGTGGTTCTTATAAAGTTGGAAAGATTGGTTCGTCTAATTTTTATTAGTTCAAACGGTTTGTTAATCCGATTTTCAAATGAGAAGTTATGATTGTTTTCGTACAAGGTATCAGAACAGTCTCCGATGGACGAATTTATTGAGATAATTCACATGGTTTCTGTTCTTTAGGCAATGTATCTCCTAGGTAGATACTTTCTAGTGGTGAGTCTATGTTTGTTAATTATTATTTTTATTTGCTTATTTGAGATTGCGATCCACGTGAGGATCTACTATGAGCATCATCCCTTCTAACTTGTCATGTGTTGTTCACTTGAATTGTTTGGTGAGCTTGTTTGTAATTCTTGATAAGAGTCAATGTTTGTTGTGTATTGGTCTGAGATATCTGAACGAGAGTTTGATGATTGTGTCTTTCGACATAATGTGTTTGTCGACGTACATATCAAGTTTGTGGCTATAAAGGTTTACCTTAGTTAAAGGCATGATATTTTCTATCTGCTGAAAAAAAAAGGGAAAAATCGTTGTACTATCAGGGTTAGTATTAGATTAAAATACGAGAACCGGAAAACCTAATAATTAATCAAAGGACATAAATTATTAGTTTCGAGAGGGATTGGATTAATCTGATATATTATGTTAGTATTCACCGTTAAATTTCAGATAATGCCAATAACGAATATGAACGCAATGCTTCCTTGATTGGGGATTGAGCTTGCCTACCCAAGACTTAGGTTTGAGGAAATCTACTGCAGTTGGGTTTTAACTCAGCTATTTTGTTTTTCAGGTATTGTGCACTCATGGTAGGTGTTGCTCGTGGATCTAATTTGAAGGTCTCAAATCTTCGATTTCAAGGCGGTTAGCTTGAGATTTGGGATTTGGGGCGCTACACGGTAAGACTCGATTCGGGCAACAAATAAGCGAGAGAGGTGTCGAAGTCCGGGAATCCATAATGATAAATCTACGACTATGTGTAGTCCAATCTAATGTTTCAAAGTATAATCGATGTTCGACTCCTAAGGTGATGTCTATAAGCACTACGTATATTCGGAGATCATACTTAGTCAAACAAACATCATAATCGGTTAATCCCGAGTCAACGAAAGTGTTGTCTAGTCGCCTAACTATATGAAGTGCATGACAAGACACATGAAAATATGCGAAGTGCTTGACAAGACACATGAAAATACGATCAAAACGATAATCGAATTAAATGAACATCAATTCATAATCAAAACATCAAATCATATTAAACATAATCACGAATTCATCACATTTCATCTCATATAATCGATACACTAAAGTTAGCTAAACATGGTGATTGAATAAGAAATGGAAAGAAAATGATGAGAGAATCCCCCTTTTTCGATGTGGTTCGGGGCTAAGATCGTCGGAAAATATGAGCTTTTAGTTGCAGCCGATCTCCCCTTAGCAATTTTCTGGGTTCCCTATAGCGATCACCATCATCTTCTCCATTTAGAACACAACCTCCATTAGAGCTAACCCTAGCTTTCTCTCTCTAGAAGATTTCAAGTCCAAAACTAAATCAAACTACATGGGAAGCTAGCCAAGATGATGGGGAGTAAAAGCCCTAAGATTTCGGACCAAGATAGTGGCCGGAAACCCTAGATAATTCCGGCCAAAGAAGCTTCAAGATCCGGCCAAAAAGATGAAGTTCCGGCCAAAAAGCTTGGATCCGGGCCAAAAGAAGCTTTTCCCGAGCATGGAGGTGCGCGTCTGGTGCTGTCCCGTGTGCTAGCAGCTGCAGCCCGAGCTAGAAAGCTTGCAGCCCGAGCTGCTCCTCTTGGCGTCCGATCTGCTGCCCTTGATTGCAGCCCGAGCTGCTGTTCGTACTCGGAACAGCTGCTGTTCCGATCCCTTGTGCTGTGCTGCAGCTCCCGCATCCCTTGTGCTGTGCTGCAGCCCTAAGATCTTCCTCCTTTCTTCTCTCTTTTCTCTTCAACCTTCAAGTTCTCAAAAACCCTAGAGTTCCTAGCCCTCTTTTCTCTCTCTCTTGCTTCTTTCCCAAGCTAGAAGATGAATGAAGAAGAAGATGAATAGTGACCTTGACCCCCAACTTGTGTTTCCTACTCAAACCCTAGGGTCCCTTGACTTAGTCAAACCCATAAGGCTATTTTGACTTGGACCATAAAGAAGGGTGCCCATAAAATTTCTACATCTTCCTTTCTTCTTCTTTTTCTTTGTGGGCTTTTGGCTTGTCTTTGGGCTTGACTTGACTTCAAATTAGAAACAAAGGAGAGTGCCTTCAAATAAAGACCTTGGCTTCTTTCTTTCATATCTTTTCCGTCCGAACTCGGAATTGACTTCCGTTTTCACCGTCGGACTCGTCATTGCCTCCACTTGTAATTTGATTTTCTTGAAGTCATTTTCTCTCGTTTTCGGCACATGAAATGATAGTGACAATTTGTTCCCTTTATTCCGATTTTCATGTCTAACTCCAAAATAGGTACCTAACATGAAAAACACATAAAATATTATTGATAACACTTGAAAAGGAATAATTAGTCTAAGTTAGGCTCTCCAAATGTGACATTTTAGTGTCACATCAGAGTACTAACAGGCTTTGCCTCACTCATTCTAAATCATTCCAACACCTTCTCAGTGTATGTCTTTCTGAGACAAAATAAATTTCCAGCAGATTTGTCTCTCCGTATCTCCATACCCAATATCATTCTTGAGGCACCCAAGTCTTTCATCTCAAACTTACCCCTTAACTGATCCTTCAACATATAGATTTTTGACATATCCTTGCAAGTTATCAAAATGTCATCCATATATAGGAGTAGATACACATAAGAACCATCTGATAATTTCTTGTAATACACACAACCATTATATTTGCTTCTGTCGTAACTGTTGTTAACCATAGTATCTAACACTTACACCACATCCTCCGGGACTGTTTTAATCCACACAAGGATTTCTTTAGCAAACACACATGGTTTTCCTTTCCAAGAATCTCAAACCCCTCTAGTTGAAGCATATAGATTTGTTCATCCAACTCACCATATAAGAACGCAGTTTTAACATCAAGCTACTCCAATTCGAAATCATATAAATCAGCCATAGCAAGTAACACTTTAATAAAGTTATGTTAACAAACCAGAGAAAATACCTTACTGAAGTCTATCCCTTCTCCTTGTGTAAACTCTTGGGCTAATAACTGTGTTTTGTATCGTGCATCATCTACTCTAGGGATTCCCTTCTTCTTCTTGAAAATAAATTTGCTCCCAACAATCTTCTTACCCTTAAGGTTCAATTCTCGACTCCCAGGTCTTATTAAGAGAATTTGTTTCTTCATTCATGGCAAAAGACCATTGCCTCGACGTATCACCCATCGTAGCTTCTTCATGGGTGCATGGCTCACCCTCATTTATGTTTTCCTCCACACTACGTGCAAATGCAACCATATCTGCCATTCCAGACACTTTCCACTGGTCGAATCTCTCTGATTCCATCATTCTCCGCAAGACTGTAATGACCCTCTTCTTCCGGGTCATTTTCCTCTTCTTGCTCATCTATCTAAGGGATGACCTAATCCTGAGTGTCTATCTTAAACTCCACATATTCCCCATGATCTTCTTGCTCCACCTATTTGCCAATACTCTCCTGAGCATCAACAGTCGTTACTTTCTCTTTCTGAGTTACCATGGCTAACTCATCAAAAGTGATATCTTTCCTTATAAAAACTTCTTTGATTTTCCATTCGTATTACACAACCAATAACCATTCAGTTTGGGTGTTGATGTCAAAAAATGGCAATCTCTGTTATCAGTTAGGAAAAGAGACTTTGATGTTGGATCGTCTGTCTGAGTAAATAATATCCCGTGTGGGTGGATGATATTGCTCCTTTTAGCTCCCACTCCTGCTCTTGGAAACCAGGGGAAAACTTGCAAAGAGTTCGAAAACCTCTCTGATGCTCAAGACAGTCAGATTGCTCTTTGTAGTTAAAGTATTGAGTATTGATTGATCATTGAGAAACGTAATGAGCTTACCTTTGTGAATGTGATGTGATGCCCTTCTATAGGCTTCTTAGGACGGACTGTGATAGATGGTCTAGATGAAGCGGTTTTGATCCACCGTTCGGGATTAAGACTAGTTTTAGGGTAGTTAGGAGATTTAGGGTTTCTTTTTGAGTTTATCTCGTATCTAGGATAATTAGAAGTTCGTTTGTTCAAGGATACTTGGTAGATATCCTGCCGATTTGATAGATATTCTAGGAGATGTTTCCTTTATTGAGACTCTTGAAGCCTAAGTTAATTAAACACTTAGTAACGTAGCCGACTGAGATCTTTAGGAAGATGCAGGATAAAGTCGACAAGCGTGTGGCGCGCTTCTGCTTTCCCATGTTTAGGGCGTAAGGCATGGGGCCTTGGTTACGTGAACCCCCTATGCTTCTTGCTCCCAAGGCAAACCTAGTTGTGTTTTAGGCAAAACAGAGTTGGAGCTCCCTACCTAGTCTTGCCGACCTCCCGATTTTGGGCTAAGGTGACAGATCTTTTTGGGCCCAGTGGTCCAGTTGCCTTAAGACGGGTTGATCCGTTGGTCTTTTGGTCTATTACGTACTTCTTGACGTCAGTCAATGGTTGACCATTTTATGTATCATCGCGAGTTCTGTCACTTTTTAGTTGAAAGTAAAGAAACTAAAGAGTAGAAGTACTCTGAAGTTTTAAGCGTTAAATAGATATATATACCTGGACAAGAGTTGCATGTTCGTGGAGTTTGGTCGTCCTTTGCGTATTCAATTTCCGGAGCTCCGTGTTCTGGGGTTGTTTTTAACCTAAGCTAACCTCCATGTGACCGAACTCCCGAGGTTTTCATTTGTTGGGAATGTCTCGCTAGACTAGCCTTAGTTGTGAATTCTGAAGAGTTTGTCGACGTGTAGCTTTACACGTGATATGTTTTAACTTCGTTCCTTGGGAAGCAAATTTCCACTTTTTCGCTTAATTTTATGACGTCACACATTTGATCTACTGATCACGCATTTTCGGCGTTGATCTTTTTGGGTAAATGACCACGGTACCTTTGCTGCCATGCGTGGGGTAAGTGGTCTCTTCTGGTTGGATGAGTGGTTGAGTCTTATTAAGTCCCATTAATTCTCGTCTTACTTGGTCAGTCTTTCTGCCGCGATTTGACGCCCAGTCGTTGTGACTTGGTATGTTTTCAAGGCAACTTTATTCTTGTCTTTAATATTCACTTTTGCCGAGAAGAGCCCTTGATCTTTTTCTTCCACTATAGGTAGCCTCCTTCGGGTTTGAGTTTTCTTCAAGAACAACTTTTTCCAAATTGTTAGTTTTCTTTGATCTTTCCCACTAGAAGGAAAACCCAAGAAACTCCCCCTCCGACTAGGTGAGAGAAACCCAACTAGGTTTCCCCATTAGGAGTCACCGACCCACTTCCACTCGGCCAACCGAGTGGACTCGGTCCATGCAGATAATACGAAGATATTTGTTGTACAATTTAGTTTAGATATTGTATCTCTTGATAAGGAAACCCTAAAGCCTTTGTATCCTTATATATATATATATATACATCACATATGTACATTATAATTAATTACAAATACAGAGAGCACTAATTCATCAACTATCTCTACCTTCTCTTTGTACTTGATCTCTCTCTCTCTCTCTCGATTTCCCTCACTGTCTCTCAGTCTCACTTATTACCCTCTCTCTATTTTATTATCAAAAGATTCGTCCCTCTTCAAATGGTATAAGAGCCAAAAAGAATTTCATAGCTATGACTTCTCACGAATTCTCTTCCGAAACTGTTACTACTTCTTTTCCTAATCTTGGTTGTCCATTCGATGTTCATAATTCAGATTCTCCCATCACTATTTTAATCATACCACTTCTAACTTGCGATAACTAATCCTCATGGTCTCGAGAAATGATCACGGCTCTTCGAGTTAAGGATAAACTAGGTTTTGTTGATGGAACAATCTCAAAACCTACTGATCTCAATGAGTTGCATCTATAGGGGCGTTGTAACGACTTAGTCTCTAATTGGCTTATCAACTGAGTCGATCCTTCTCTTCGTTCATCAATTCTATGATGATAATGCATCTAATGTCTGGAAAAATCTCCATGATCGCTTCTACCAGACTAATGCTCCCGAAGGTTTTTCAACTCAAACGACCTATTTCTTCCCTTAAGCAGGATGGTTCTGGCATCTCCAAATATTTCACTAATCTCAAGGATCTTCAAGACCAATTAAATTATTTGACGATTAAAGAACCATGTATTTGCGAAAATGGCATGTCTCTTCTTGATTGCACTAATCAAGATAAAGAAATGGAATTGCTTCAAGGTCTTGATGACCGGTTTCGAATATTTGAACCCAATTCTTATTAATTAATAGACCCTTTCCTCTTCATCCTTCGCATTCATTCTCTTGTTAAGCTAGAAGAAGTGCACCAAAGCTTAATCTACTCAACCACTATCAACAATGAAGTTGCTACTCTTGTCGTTGGTTCACACGTCAATGATCGACATCCCTCTAACCAAACGGATAAGCCACGTCCAAAGAGTCCACGACCACATTGTGATCATTGTAAGACTCATGGGCATCACATATTGACTTGCTATCAACTCCATGACTATCCCCCTCAAACCGGCGCTCGCTCACGAAACCGCAATCGGCTAGACCAGTTAGCCGCTTCGGTTCAAGACCCGTACAACACTGCCGGTCCTTTAACATCGTCTCTCACCGTCGAACAATATAAGTCGTCTTTAGCTCTTTTGGATCAACAGAAGAAACCGCCTAGCACTCCTTCTATCGACACCTCACACGTAAACATCACGGGTACATTCTCTTCTTCTCTTTAACATTAATCTTATCTCAATCTCCCAAATCTCTAAATCTCTTTGTTGCATTGTTTTATTTGACTCTGAATCTTGTGTCTTTCAGGATGTCTAGGTATCTTATTGAGCTGACATTCGAGTTATGTCATTCCTATTTATTTTTATTTAGTTGCAAGTATTGGTGACTGAACAACGAGGAGGATGATCGGGCATGGTAGTCTTCATGATGATATCTATTTCCTTCTCACAGAGCGTCAAGTTTATCTAGTTACTAGTTGAGTTAATGATAGTCCTAGTAATGTTTCGTAAAATTTATGGCATTGGCGCCTTGGCCCATCATTGTCTCGTCTTAAGTTTTTTATTTCTAGACATCCTTGTATGAACTCTATTTTAATTAATAATAAGAACCGTGAGATGTTTGTCGTCCTTCTAAGAAGTCACGTTTACCTTTTCCATCTCATGTTTCTTCTTCCTCTCATTCTTTTAAATTGATTCACGCCGATGCTTGGGGTCATTTTCCGGTACCCTCTACTACCGGATGTCGTTACTTTCTAACCCTTGTCGATGACTTTTCTCGTTGTACGTGGATATTTCTTATGAGTTCTAAATCAGACACTATTATATTAATTACTAACTTTTTCCATCATGCCTCTACACAATTTAATTTTAGCATAAAAGTATTTGGCTCAGATAATGGAACCGAATTTTTGAATAATGTTTTACAACTTGGGTTCCTTGATAAAGGAGTTATTCACCAGCGCAGTTGTACACACACCCCAGCAAAATGGGGTGGTTGAAAGAAAGCACCGCCACATTCTTGAGGTGGCTCGTTTCCTCCTCTTTCAAGCCCATCTCCCTCTCTCCTTTTGGGGAGAATGTGTTTTATCTATAGTTTATCTCATCAATAAACTGCCTACCCCAATTCTCAATGGGTTGTCCCGTCCATGAAGTCTTATTGGGCTCTCCACCCGATCTGTCACACATTCGGGTGTTATGGATCCCCTAGCCTCAACTGGGATTTCTTTTGGTTACCCGAATGGTCAAAAGGGTTATCGTATCTATGACCTCCAGACTCGTCATATTTTTACTTCTCGCGGTGTTATGTTCTATGAAACTCAGTTTCTCATGGCTAAGTCGATTTCCTCTCTCCCACCTTCTTTTCAATCTCCTACTTCGTTTCTCTCCATTCCGGATGATGACACTTCTAATTTTCCAGCCCCAGTCGTTGAACATAATTCGGATACACTAACGATAGTGCCCCTAACCTCACCATCTATTGGACCAACACAGGAGGTGCCTCCAGCACCTCCATCCTTGCCCCCTCCTACGGGTGTGCCTATAGCACAACCCGATCCTTCTCCCTTGGTTCAGATAGAAATCCTCCTCTTGGCTGACGATCAGTCTCCCGTCCACTCTGACACCGCTTACCGGCCGACTCGTGCTCAATGTCATCGTCGTCCACCGACCCACTTAAAGGACTTCTTCCCTTCCACTCCCTCTACCTTCGTCAAATACCCCTTGAGGATTATTTCTCCATTAATTCTTTTTCTACGTCTCATCAAACCTTTCTCCCATCTGTTACCTCCATAGTTGAACGTACATCATTAGCTTAAGCGATGAAATTTTTCTTTTGGCGGGAAGCTATGGCCAAAGAAATCTCTGGTTTGGGATCATACAAGACATGGTCCATTGTTCCTCTTCCTCCCGGTAAATGCTCAATCGACTGCAAATGGGCTTCTAAAATCAAATTCAAGTTGTATGGCTCTATTGAACGCTACAAAGCCCATCTTGTCGCCACAGAATATACTTAGGTTGAAGGCTTAGACTATATTGATACATTTGTTCTGATAGCCAAGTTAGTTACTGCTAGAGTGTTTCTCTCCATTGTCGCCATCAAAGGGTGGTTCTCCACCAACTTGACGTCACTATCGTCTTGTCGTTTGGCAACAAAAATTAGAAGTCATTTTACTTGATTTTAATTTAATTTGTTTATGATTTCAACGATTACTCTTGCATACAAAGTAGTGGTGATATTGGTGGTAGTGGTGGTGCCATGAAGGTATGGTTATGGGGTGTGATGGTGGTTGAGGTTTGATGGTGGTGGTGCAGAGGTATGATGGCGGCAGCGGTGGGGATTATGGTGGAGGTATGGATGGTGGTGGAGGAATGATGGTGGCGCTGGTGGTGGAAGTATGGTGGTGGTGGAAGTACGGTGGTGGTGGTGGATAAGGTATGCGAGTGATATTGACAGAGTTGTGGTGGTGGTGGTATGGTGATGGTAGTAAAGGTGGTGGATAAGATATATAGGTGGTAATGATGGAGGTATGGTGGTGGTGGTGCTGGCGGTGAAGGTATGGTGGTGGTGGTGGTGGAGGTACTGTGGTGGTGGTGGTGGAGCTACGAGGTGGTTATTGTCGAGGTATGGTGGTGTATGGTGGTGGTGGTAGTGGTGGTGGTGGTTAAGCTGTGGTGGTGGTAGTTGACGTAGGGTGGTGGGGGAGGTGCAATGCTTGTTGTGGTGGTGGTGCGGGTAGAATGGTATGGTAGAAGTTTAGTTGTGGTAGTGGAACGGAGATAGACAAAAAAAATCATCAAGTAAAATTCATGCATGTCTCAAAAAAAGTTATTTTACTTTGAAGTCAAAAGCTAAAAATTTTAACTTTAAAAGAAAGTCAAATTTTAACTTAAATGAAGTCGGTAATTTTTGCGTACCAAACTAACTTTTCGACTTTTTTACTTAAATAAGCAAAAAAGTAACTTGTTTTAGTGTTGCCAAACGACACCGAAACTTCCTCCCGCATTTTCCTCTCAGGGGGAGTCCAACGTCTGTCGCCTCCAAAAATCATTATATGGCCTTAAACAGGCATCCCGCATGTGGTTTTCTAAGTTTTCTTTCGTCCTTTTATCCAAGGGAATCTCTCAATCTAAGAGTGATTATTCTCTTTTTACATATTGTTCGGTCACCACTCAGGTATTTGTTCTCGTCTATGTGGAAGACATCATTATTACAGGAAATAATGATGTTGCCATTTCACAACTCAAATATTTCATTGATTGTACCTTCTCCTTAAAGACTTAGGTCGTTTACAATATTTCCTTGGTATAGAGGTTTATCGATTTTCTACAGGCATTTTTCTTTGTCAACGAAAATATATCCTTGATATCACTGGTTACCGTGATTCTGACTGGGTTGGTTGCCCATCTACTCGTCATTCTCCCACCGGCGACTTCACAATGCTTGGTTCCAATCCTTTATCCTAGAAATCTAAAAAACAGCACACCGTTGCCAAATCTTCTGTCGAAGAAAAATATCACACCCTTGCTATTCTCACTTGTGAGCTCCAATGGCTCAAATATCTCTTACTCGATTTTGGTATCAACCACTTTAGCCCAATAACAGTTTACTGTGACTGTCGGGCAGCTCTCATATTGCCGACAACCCCTTCTTCCATGAACACACTGAACACATTGAAATCGATTGCCGCATCGTTAGTGAGAAGATTAAACATAATGTCATTGCCACGCGCTTCACATCTTCCGACAACCAGTTAGCAGGCATATTTACAAAGCCTCTGGGCTATGCTTTAAAAAGCGGCGCCGAGTCGCCGGCTAGGCGCCGCTTACACGGTAATCGGCAGCAAGCCGATCGACTAGGACCCCGAGTCCTAGTCGAATCCAGAAACCGAGTTAGCCGGCGCCTGGAAGCCGACTAGGGCCGAG
This sequence comes from Eschscholzia californica, assembly GCF_041429995.1. Lineage (NCBI taxonomy): Eukaryota > Viridiplantae > Streptophyta > Magnoliopsida > Ranunculales > Papaveraceae > Eschscholzia > Eschscholzia californica. The sequence continues at coordinate 45,963,285 of NW_028238198.1, forward strand.
TCGGCTAGGCGCCGACTAACTCGGCCAGAACAGCAGCTTCGTTTTTTTTTTTTTTTTTTTTTAAAAACCCAACTTAAACCTAAGTTTTTCACTTGGGTTTAAGTTCTAACCTAAACCAGCCGCCCCCCTCTCTCTCTCTCTACTATTTCTTGCAAAGATTTGAAGCTTTTACAAAGATTTTAAGATCTACAACCTCCATCCAAGTAAGTTTCTCTCTCTAAACCTAGTTTTTCTTCTTTTTCTCTCTCTAAACAACATAATACTTGTTTTTCATCTTCAGTTCTCTATTTTTTTTGCTCTCTAACATATATAATTAGTTGTGTTGTGTATCTAATGGTTGAATCATGTTTATAAATGATATAATATAGGTTTATAGGTTGATTTTGCTTTCTAACTTTTATAGTTAGTTGATATTCTTGATAGGGTTTAGGGTTTATGGACTAATTTTGTTCTCTAACTTCTATATTTGATATAATATATGTTTATGGGTTGAATTGCTCTCTAACTTCTATAGTTAGTTGATATTCTTTATAATGTTTATGGTTTATGAACTAATTTTGCTCTCTAACTTCTATAATTAGTTGATTTTCTTTGTACGTTTGTATTTCTAATGTATAAATCATGTCTATAATTGATATAATATAAGTTTATGGACTAATTTTGTTCTCTAACTAGTAACTAGTAACTTCTATAATTGGTTGATATTCTTTATTGTTTTGCTCTCTTTGTTCTTTTTGTTATTTAGGTATTTTTCATAGTTTCCATCGATGGATTCTATTGGTTCTGGTGCTTCGAGTGCTCCTGCTTTGGTAAGGAAATCAGGAGATATGGCATGGGAATGGGGAGAATGTCGGGATGCTAATAATTTGAATTTAGTTTGGTGCAAACTATGTAACAAGAAGATGTCCGGAGGCATTTATAGATTGAAAGAGCATCTTGCTCATAGAAAAGGGAATGTGAAGGGATGTGGCAAGGTTACTGAAGAGATAAAGAAAGCAGTTCAAAACGCCATGACTGAGGTAACAAAGAAAAGATTGGAGAAGGCTAGAGTTAGTAGTATAATTCAAGATCATGATCTTTTGGTAAGTGGTGATATTGAAGAAGAAGACATTGAGTGTCAAGAGATTGAAGATGAAAGAACTAAATCTAAGCAACCTCAGGTAGTTGGTGGTTCTTGTGGAAGAAGTCTGAAGCGATCAAGTAATGTTAGAGGTCCTTTGGATACTGTCTTTAGTCCGGACTACAAAAAAATGAAGCAAAGTACATTGGAGCAGAATAATCCGATTAAAATTGGATTAAAGCACCGAGCTTGGAAGGATTATGTTCGTTGGGCAATCGAGAAAGGATTACCTTTCAATGCTTGTGTAGGTGAAAGTTTCTAAAGATTTTTAAATTCTGTTGGTGAGTATGGAAGAGGGTTGCCAGCACCATCTCCCTACCATGTGAGAACAACCTTGTTTAAGGAGATTTTGAAGGAAACAGATGACTTCATTGAATCCTTTCGACCACACTGGAAGTCTTATGGATGTTCTATAATGTCCGATTTTTGGACTGATGGAAAAGGAAGATGTTTGATTAACTTCTTAGTTAGTTGTGAGCAAGGAACAGTTTTTCTTAAGTCTATCGATGCATCTGAATACATTAAGGATGCAAATCTCATTGTAGGCATGATCAATGAAGTTATTGAAGATGTAGGCGAGGAGAATGTTGTTCAGGTATATATGTTAATTTTCATTTATTTTTGCATTCTCCTTACATCAATTACTAAACTAATTCCTTTTTTTTGTTATGTAGTTTATTACCGACAACGGTTCAAATTTTAAGGCTGCAGGCAAGATCTTAATGGAACAACATCCTAATATGTTTTGGACTCCTTGTGCAGCACATTGTGTCAACTTAATGTTGCAAGATATTGGTGATAAATTGCCGAAGATCAAGAGTGCTTTAAGTGAGTCTAAAGCCGTTACAACGTACATCTATAACCATGGTAGAGTTTTAAACTTGATGAGGAGGTTTACTGGTGGGAAAGAGTTGCACCGATCTTGCGTGACTAGATTTGCTACTGCTTTCTACACAATCAAAAGTATTCATAAGAACAGGGGTCATCTACAGATGTTGTTTGTGTCAGATCAATGGACACAATCCGATTTTGCTAAAAAAGCTGATGGTAATAGATGTGCAAGGATAGTGGCTAAAAATAGCTTTTGGGATAATGTGCAGTTCGCGTGTCAAGTGTTGGCTCCACTAGTTGATGTGGTAAGATTGGTGGACACTGAAGAGAAACCAAGTATGGGATACATATATGAAGCAATGGTTATAGCCAAGGACCAAATTAAGAAGAACCTTGGCAGTGACAACATGACACGAGCGAAAGTTTGGGAAATTATTGATAACCGATGGACGGATCAATTTCATCATCCTTTACATGCACCTGGTTATTATTTGAATCCCTCGATTTACTACGGAAAGGGTTGGGAAGTGGTTGAGACTGATGCGGTTACGAATCAAGTTTTTCTTGCAATGAGTAAATTGGTGTCTGATGAGCATGCTTTGGAGAAAATGAATAATGAGATGTTTCACTATAGGAGTGCAACTGGATCGTTGGGACATGAGTTTGCGAGGAAAGGAATCAACAAATATTTACCGCGTAAGTTTTTTTAAAATGTTACATTTATTCACTTTTGTGGCGATCTTATGGTTGTTTTCTTTTTTGACGAAATGTAGATAAATGGTGGACACAATATGGAAAGGGACTACCTTACCTTCAAGCATTTGCTAAAAGAGTTTTAAGTCAGACATGTAGTGCTTCACCATGTGAGCGCAATTGGAGTGCATTTGATCATGTAAGTTACACTTTAATCCATCTTATTTTTACCCATTAAGTAATAAATTAAATACTTCTTTAATTATACTTGTGTCTTTTATTTTTTCAGGTGCATTCAAAGAAGAGGAATTGCTTGATGCAAAGTAAATTGAATGATGTTGTCTACATCCAATACAATATGAAGTTGAAGATTCGAAATATAGCTAGAAACAATGTGTGTGGACCGACAAGAGATGATTCAATTGATCCAATTATTTTGAGGGAGGTAGAAGAAAATGATGAATGGATTATTCCAACTGATGAAGAACTACAAGATTTCGTCAATAGGGGTGATGATCTTAGATGGGAAGATGTTCGGGAGGCGCAAGGAGTTACGAGTGTTGAGCGACGAAGAACGAGAAGTCAAATGGCTTCTAGTTCTTCAACTACTCCTACATCACGTCCTCCGATGGAACTTGTTGATGAAGATAGCGATGCTGATATTGAAGTGGATGGGTCACACTTTGCAACTTTAGATTGAGTTATTTAGCGTCGTTTTCTTTTGCTTTCATTCGGCATTATGATGAATTCTAACTATGGATTGTATGACTATGAATATGAACTACTTTTATTAGGTTTATTTGAAATTTGATTTTTAACTATCATACTAGTATTTCGCTTTAAATTACTTTCGTCGAGAATTATGTTTGTATATGTTTGAGTTTTTCAGGAACAAACATTTCTACCGGTTGGGAATTTTGCGGGAATTTCAAACTATAGTAAAGGTAAACAAATACTCTCTTTATTTTCTGTATTTACATTAGAATATTACACATGTAGAAGTCTCTTTATGTATGTATAATATCATATAATTGTATATGTAATTATATATATATATATATATATATATATATATATTAAGTTAACCGATTAAATCCGACTGGTCCCGTTGTAGTCCCGACTAGTCGCTAGGCCCGGGTCTGCCGACTAGTCCCGATTTCCGATTTTTCGAGCTTAGCCTCTGGGTGCTGACCCGTTCAAGAATAGTATTGACAAGTTGGGCTTTACTTCGATTACTGCTCCAAGTTGAGGGGGAGTATTAGGAGACACCGACCCACTTCCACTCGGCCAACCGAGTGGACTCGTTCCATGCAGTATTATGAAGATATTTGTTTTATAATTTAGTTTAGATACATCAACTATCTCAACCTTTTCTTTGCACTTGATCTATCTCTCTCTCAATCTCCCTCTGTATCTCTCAGTCTCACTTACTCTCTCTCTATTTTATAATCAAGAGATTCATCCCTTACAACAATCTCAGAACCCATGGCTAAGAAAGCCTGCATTGTTTGTAAAACATTTTTGTCGACCTTGAATGCTCATATAGACACTGAGGAATCTTCCTTTAAGACGACTGTGAAGTCTAGATTAAGCACACATAAAATTAAGCACGCATAAAATGGATCTTACTTTAAGACGACTTTGAAGTCTAGATTAAGCACACATAAAATCAAGCACACATAAAATGAATCCTCCTTTAAGACGGAATGTTTCAAGGGAGTTGTCGAAACTGTATTATTTCCGACGAGCCCTGCCGTCGGAAAAAGTATTTGTTTCGCCTGTATTTACGCCACTTTACGACGGCTTGTTTTCGTTGTAAAAAGCCTTTTCCGACGGATTTTCTTCCATTTTCGACGTTTTTGTGGCATCATAAACGGGCTTCATTTTTGTAGTGATATCTATTCAAGAGCTAAACCTTGCACACTTGAAGAGCTTGATAAGAGAAATGGTACAAACTGGGCTGCAGATTTAAGCTCGCCTACTGCAGATTTAAGCTCGCCAACTGCAGATGATGAAGTTCACGCTGATGGCAAAAGGAGAAGGGTTTCCGGAGGAGATAATTTCGAGGATACCAATATCGAAAGTGCAGTGTATTTTGATTCAAATGGTACAAAACTTCAAATTTTATCAAGATTAGATGATTCATCCGTGCAAAGAAAAATAAATTTTATGATAAGATAAATAGAAGTAACACTACATGTGTGATATGTGTTATGTGGCGTATAAAAATAAAACAAATTTTGATGCTATACACCTTTCTTTGGTCATCAATTCATCAATCTCTACATATAGATTCTGTAGTCTGGTTCATATATAGCCTATAGCTCTTTGGTTTGGGCATGAGTTTGGATTATTATTATTTAGGCTATAGCTCTATAATTAATTAATCTCCCGAAGAACTTAAAACTCTTGTTATTGCTATAAGTCAGGACGTATAAACTGTGACAGATAGGTCTAGTCAGGCCCGTGCGGTACCCAGTGCGGACAGGGCGCCCGCACTGGGCCCCGCACAAATGTGGGGCCCAAAAAGAATTTACTACTCCTTTGTTCTGTGTCCCAATGTCCCATTAAATAACAATTAAAAAACAAAAAAGAAGTTTGAAAAAGTCAAACTCCAAAAAAAATCAGGGTATGTATATATTTAAGTAAATTAGGGGGCCCACTCTCCACTAACTTTGACGCAAGAATCTCTTTTTCTCTACTTTCCATTTTCTGGCTAGTTACTAATTCTCTCTCTACTTTCTTTTCTAGATTATTACCCTTTCTCTCTCCAGTTTTTTTTGCACCCCAAATGTTTTTCTTACACCCATACTTGAGATCAAGCATGTCGCAAGACAGACTAAATGGATTAGCTTTGCTCAGCATTGAAAGTGGGTTCCTAGACAAGATTGACTACGAACATTTAGTTGATGATTTTGCTTCAAAAAATGCAAGGAGAACAAATTTTAAGTAATATTTTTTTGCTTCAAATACTTTTTAAATACATTTTGAGCTTTTCTTTTATTAAATAATACATTTTGAGTTGATAAATAAACGATCAATTATCTTTATAGTCAAATTATATTGAATTCGTTATCATTTTGTGCCTAATTTTTTTATATTTTGATTATACGAAGGGCCCAAACTAAACTTTTGCACTGGGCCCCCAAATTCTCAGGCACGGCCCTGGGTCTAGTGGGTGGCAATCTTTCTTTAGTGTCACAACTGAGAGACCAGATTCATGGGGACAGGTACACTGCTCCTATAAAAAAAAAATTAGAGCAAAATCTTATCATTTCATAGAATATATATAAAATCTTTCATGTTAAGACCAGCACATCTTCATTTACTAGTTAATACTTTGTATTATAATCCATGACACTAATAAAGGCCTATAATGGCAATACACACGAGAAGCAAGAGCAGATATTGGGACAGAGTTTACTAATCTAAGCATTTAATTGGTAAGATCATTTGATTATATTATATGATCAGAACCAATACTATCGACATTCTCTGAGTCTACGTCTATTACTTCTACTACTTCCATCATGAAACACAAGGAGAATTTCAGTCCTATCGAGTCCCCAATCACTTCATAATATGAGGGGTTTTGTATGTCGCAGTTAATTTTGTAAGATATTTAAAAAAGGTAAAATACTTCATGTGATATGTATTAGGTGGTGTAGAAAAATAAATCAATCAAGAAGACATAAGAAAAATATATTATGCAGAAAACGTTGTGAATAGCCATGAAAAGATAAGTTACAATTGTTTCAAACTTCTTACCTGAAGAACCTTTAGCTCGCCATGAAGGATCCTTATCAAAACTCAATGGCCCGAAATATGATTTATTTTCAAAACCCGAAAAAGAAAACAAAGTAGATTCGACTAGTACACTTTAACCGAGAATCAAACATTAAACAGAAGGCATGGAAGAATTAAGACATATCACTACGTATGCATATCAACATGTTTTCAGCTTTTTAATTGAGATTTGTAAGACATCTTACTAAGTATTTTACTCTTTTTACATAATATTATACGCCACATAACACATATCACACATGTAGTACTACATCTATCTATCTTTTCTTTTCTTGATTAATTTATTTTTATATGCCAAATAACACATATTACATTAAGTATTTCACACTTTTATTTACTTTTACCGATCCTACATATTTTCATTTTTCATCTATATCTAAGATAACAAGAAAAAATTATCTGAGACCTACATTAATACATGCCTAAATAATATGTGTTTTATATAATAGACTTATTTTCTTCGGTTCTTATGTACATTTTTTCTGTCACTTATAGTAATGCATGCTTAGTGTTTTTGTGAAGCTCAAGAAGCTTTTCTTAAGGTGAACCTAAACTGAGAGCACCAGATCCCTACCGAGGAGTGTGACGTCCATATGGCTGAGTGTGGCGTTCATATTCTAAACTCAATTACAGTAAAAAAAAAAAAGAAGAGTAATACTGAGTTTTAGTGGAGGTGGTTTAAGGAAAATTCCTGGAATTGATATATACTAACATCACCTAATAACTGTATACTATGGGCAACGAAAATTGTATACCTGTTCAGCATCGTAGCCTTCTGTTCTAAGTTTACATAAAGCTTGGCAGTGGCGGACCCAGAAAAATTTCTTTGTGGGGGCATTTTTAGTTATAATAAACAATTGTAAAATATTCGAAAATCTTAGTATAACGTTCAAGCAAGGTGACTTATATATCGTAGCTACATTCTCAACCAACGCGACTGTTACTAACTTGTGAGTTGTACTGACTGTAGTCTCAATAAAAATAATTAGTTTTATACACGTTCAAATTATATAAAAACGAGGTATAAGCCGTGTTTCGGTGTTCGATGGGCACAACTATAATCTCAACTCGTAAAGATAAATTTAGGAGGTGTAATCTTTACAACTAAAAATAAGTTTGACAGTCATTTATGTCGTGAAAATGATCAATTTATTATGTTACAAAAGTTAGGAAAAGAGAGAGATGAAACACCTTTTAGAAAAAATAGTAAAATGTATATATATATATATATTTATATATATATATATATATATATATAATATGTGTGCAATAAAAAAGAAGGAATAACAAATAATATGGACACAAATAGTTGTAAAGAAGTTTACGAGAGTCAAACATAGGATTTATAGAGAAAGAAACAGCTAAAAGAACTTATCGGAAGATAAGGCATAAAAAAGATAAACATAGGACTAAAATGATAATTCATTAAAAGTAGAATTTTTTAGTTTATAGTCCAAAAAACGGATCCTAATAGTAGATATAATCCTCTCTAATCTTATAAAGGGTTTTAAAACAAAAAAAATAATATAAATGGATATCTAGTCCATTTGGTCTCATCTAGAGAGAAAACACAAATCTCTAGAATAAATATTATTTCATAATCTCTAATCTAACATTTCCATATTTTATAACTGATTTACCTTCGAAATCTATGCATATCTTTTTCCATATTTATCTCCCATATTTCTCTCCAATCATGTTTCTATTCAAAGTAAGGATATCTTCATTATTTTCAGTAACGGAAACTCTTTATTTGATCTCTCTAAAATCGATTCAGTTGACAAACCTCCATTAAACTCAGAAAATCTTCTTCTTCTACATTATATTGCTGCCCAAATTCATCATTTATCAGGATTAATACTTTCGAAATCTTTATAAACACCATTGTTAATATCTAATATTTCTTCTTATAACTAAAACCCTAATTATTTCGCTCTATTATAAAATGTATCAGATTTATGATACATATCTATAAGATCTGTTTACTAATTCATTAACTTCGAATGTATGATGTTTATTTTCTCTCTCTAAAATTTTCATAACTGTTTAAGATCTTTATGTTTATTCCTTATTCAATGATTCCTTCAAAGTTATTTCTTTAGATCTATGTTTAATCTTCTGTTGTTTCTGATATTTCGTGAGATCAGATTATCAATATCAATCGAATGTTTGATGTTTATTTTCTTTCTCTCTCTTAAAATTTCATTTATGTTTTTGATCTTGATGTTTAATCCTTCAACTCGAGTTTGACATTATTGCAATCAATCATCATAGCAGATATCTTTAGATATGTAGTTTAAGCTTAATGATATTCTCATTTTTTTTCTCCAGATCTGGTTTTCAATCCGTACGAATTTATGAAACATTTGTTCTTTCTTACGGTTACTCATAACAGAATTTACAGTACATGTACATTATCGTAAATTACCACAATTTATAGTAAATTATGGGTAATTTATAAAACATTACCCGTGCTTTAACACCAAAACAGTACTCATTTCATTAGTAGAAATACTTCGCTTTACTATCAAATCTCGTGTACTTTGCAATAAAGTATATATAATTTACGTATATCTTCATGTTCTTACCATTATGTATATACGTATAAGTGCACATAAATTATGTATTATTTATTTACCATTACGTGTACTTTTCACCTAAAACAGTAGCCTTGATATGTTTACCAACTACTCAAAACCTTCAAATGTTGTCAAAATTTGACAAACATTATACATAATTTACGAAAGTGTACGTGTAGTTTATAATACAATATATGATTTTTTTTTTCTTTAATGTATGTGTATTTATGTGTGTAGATTTGATATACCAGATGAAATTTCAAAGACAATCATCAAATCAAAGTGAGTCAACGAAACTAATGGAGAGTACATGGATGGGCACCATTATTGCAATCAATCATTATAGCAGAGATCTTTAGATTTGTAGTTTAAGCTTAATGATATTCTCATTTTTTTTCTCCAGATCTGGTTTTCAATCCGTACGGATTTATGAAACATTTGTTCTTTCTTACGGTTACTCATAACAGAATTTACAGTACATGTACATTATCGTAAATTACCACAATTTATAGTAAATTATGGGTAATTTATAAAACATTACCCGTGCTTTAACACCAAAACAGTACTCATTTCATTAGTAGAAATACTTCGCTTTACTATCAAATCTCGTGTACTTTGCAATAAAGTATATATAATTTACGTATATCTTCATGTTCTTACCATTATGTATATACGTATAAGTGCACATAAATTACGTATTATTTATTTACCATTACGTGTACTTTTCACCTAAAACAGTATCCTTGATATGTTTACCAACTACTCAAAACCTTCAAATGTTGTCAAAATTTGACAAACATTATACATAATTTACGAAACTGTACATGTAGTTTATAATACAATATATGATTTTTTTTTCTTTAATGTATGTGTATTTATGTGTGTAGATTTGATATACCAGATGAAATTTCAAAGAGAATCATCAAATCAAAGTGAGTCAACGAAACTAATGGAGAGTACATGGATGGGCACCATTTTTGAACCAAAGAAGATTTTTGTACTTTTTTTTTGTAACAGAATGTAAAGGATGTGTAATGTAAAAGAAATTATGGGTAATGTAAAAGAAATTATGTGTAACTTATTGAACAAGACCCACATACATTTGATAAATTATGTTGTATACTTGACAAATGATGGTTTCCTCGTCATAAATAATACATAATTTACGTATTTGTTTCATAATTTGTATTCTATGTGTATTTATGTATGAGTAAAAACGAAAACATATGTTGCTTTAATGTTCCCAAAAAAATATATTATTTCCAAATCTGAAAGTTAAGTGAGAGAAAGTGATATATATGATTTGTATATTAACTCCCAAATCACGCTAAATTGATCCTAGAACATATACTATTTCCAAATCTGAAAGTTAAGTGAGAGAAAATTGATTTGAATCGAAAAAAATTTACATAGTGAGAGAGAGAAAATTGATTTGGTTTTCAAATCTGTAAAGAGAGAGAAAATTGATTTGGTTACGATTTTTGTTTTGAATTGATTTGGAAATAGATTTGCTTTCCAAAACGGTTAGAAGATAGAGAAAAATCAATTTCGGATTTATACGTTAGCTGCTTTAGATCCCCTAAATCACGCCCACATTAGAAACATTCCAAATTCACCCTGGAAAATTAAAAATCCCGTGATTTTTATAGGAGGGACATGGACGGTAGTTATCTCATAAAGAATGGGTTATTATGTCCATAATTTAAAAGGACTAAATATCCATGTTTTGGGAAGATTGGATCATAAACTTTTTTTGAATATTATTTTGGTCTATATACCCACGGACCCTTAAAAGCAGAGGTGAAAACATATATGCCCTTATAGGGGAAAAGAAAGTGGTTGAGGCCTGAGGGAGTCGAACGAAAACATATATGCCCTTATAGGGGAAAAGAAAGTGGTTGAGGCCTGAGGGAGTCGAACCCATAACCTTCCACTCCCTCAATTACTCCTCTCTCCACTGGGCCAAAGTTAATAACATGAGAAATTTCCCTTGTTTCTATTTATATAGGTTCTCCACTTGTATTTGGGTAATGGACTCAACTTTGGGCCGTGGGGGCACGTGACCCCACGGGCCCCAACGTGGGTCCGCCCCTGAAGCTTGGCACACCTTCTTTTCCAGGTCACTGAGCCTTCAACCCAAAATCTTCTTTCATTCCATTTTTTCTTCCAAAACCCTAAAGAAAATCGAACAAGAGAGCATCTGAATCTCGGTATTGATTTTTCCCTTACACAGTCGAATTTCCTTTCTCATTATCATATCGATATTAAAAGAGTTATTTCCTTTATGGCCTCTACTTTCTGACCAGCTTCCTTTATGTCTCTTGTTTTCGTAAATTCAAATTTGACCCCCTTTTATTAACACCGTCAGTTAACTTTAGTGATTAAGTTTTTTTTTTCAACAATTGCCCTGTTATAAAGGAGATTTTATAAATTCAAATTTGACCCCCTTTTAAATATGGGTTGATTCGCAAAAAATTTAAACTTATTTAGAATTAACTAGGGGGTCAAACTGGAATTTGTTTTAAAAACCTTAAAAGACACTTCTCTCACCTCCATCTCATCACCTCTCTGTCCCACATCATCACTCTCTCGCTGCCTCTGTAACACCTTTATTTTTTTTATATATCAAATTGGGTGGAAATAACAAAGGTCTAGGTTAGTTTTGTTTAGATAAAATACTAGTGGGTTTAAAACCCTATTTTTTTCTTCACTTTGGAAGAAAACCTATAGAAAAGAAAGAGGGTGCAGCCGCTCCTTAGTGAAGGGAGGAGGAATAAAGAAGAAAAGTGATGGAGGTAGAGTTCCCTAGTGAGAGAACAAGACAAGGTTGTGGACTTAAAGTCATCTAAGGCGAAAAAAGGTAGATTTCCTATCTCCTAATTTTTTTGTAGGCTCTTTCAATTTATTCCATGATAGGTTTAGTATCGTTAATCACATTAAAGAACGATTAAATGGTTCAAACATTAGTTTTATCTAGAATTCCATAAAACATCTATAGAAGACAGTCTTTTGGTCTACATTAAACTTGAATCTGGTATTTATATATAATCAATCTCGGTGCGCATCTTATATGGTTGGAAAGGTATGTTCATCTACTTTCTATTAGTTCAAACGGTTCACAATTCTGAGTTTCGAGTGCGGAGTTATGATTGTTTTCGTACAAAGTGTCCGAACAGTCTCTACTATATGTCGGTCTATATTAAAATTGAATCTGGTATTGATATATGATGAATCTTGGTGTGGTTATTATATTGTTGGAAAGGTGTGTTCGTCTACTTTCTAGTAGTATGGGATCTCGGTATGGAGAGTATGGGGTCGGCGCTAACACAATGGATGACCTTGTGGACCACACTCTCGTACAACGTGGACACCACCTTGTCATATCATTCGACGAGAGTTGGATGATTGTGTCTTTTGGCATAATGTTTTGTCGACTTAACTGTCAAGTTAGGGTTACATAAAGGTCTATCTTGGTGAATAGTGTGATCTTTTTATATCTATTGAAAAAGAGAAAGATTATTATCACGAGAGTTAATATTGGATTGGAATACGAGGACGTTGAAAGCCTAATAACCAAGAACATAAATTACTAATTTCTACATGCGTGTGGTAAATCTCGTTGTATTATGTTAGTTGTCACGTTAAATTTCAGATAAAGCCAATAATGAATATGAATGAAATACTTCCTTGATTGGGGATTGAGCTTGCCTACCCGAGACTTAGGTTTGAGGAAATCTACTGCAGTTAGGTTTTAACCCAGCTATTTTGTTTTTTCAGGTATTGATTGTGCACTCATGGTAGACGTCGCTCGTGGATCCAGTTTGAAGATTTCAAATCTTCGATTTCAAGGCAACGGCTTGAGATTTGGGATTTGGGGCGCTACAATATATATATGAGAATATTTCCTTTGAATTTCTTGGGTAGGAATATTTGACTTGAATACCTCTTTTACCCTTTACCCTCCCGCAAATTGAACGGAGGATCAAACCAAAAGTTCAATTTGGGAAATAACTTCATGGGGAGAAACTTCATGATACGATTTTTCGACATATACTTCATTATAATGGATTGGTTGTTAAGAAGCTTTTGTTTGGTGAAGATAACACAAATAACAAGTAATTTAGGACAGTGGTAACGAGCAAACATGACATAATCACAACGGATTTAGAGGTCATTTAATAAAAAGGTTGCACTTAGTGAGCATAACCACTCTAGGTTCAGAGGCCCATGGCAACAAGATTGCACTTAGTGAACAGAATCACAACGGATTCAGAGGTTCATGGAAAAAATAATCAACGTCAAAACTGAGGTCATAATCGACGATCGAGAAGATTACCCAACTGGGAAGAAACAAAATAACTGCTCCTGCCAAAACTGCTCCTTTTTACGATTCTTTTATGATACCAATTTTCCACCAGCACATAACAAACTTGAATAATAAACCATTAACATGAACCGAGTAACACTATGAAGATCATCCTGAATATCTTTCTTTAGATTGATTATGATCTATTTACTAGCAACTACTCCCATACAATTATCATCCAAACTACAATTTGTTGAATCAAATATAATGACAACATGAAATAAACCTAACTTAATTGAAACTGGTAAAGAAAAAAAAATTTAATGATTCCGGTGGACGATAGTCATTGAAGCGGCTACCGCCGCCGGTTAAGCGGAAGCAAAATAAGATCGAAACTATACTCGTTTGAGTTTTCTAGGTTTAGATACCATGAAAGATTTAGGTTTTGGATGAGGAAAACCATATACCTTATTTAGATGGAAATAAATAACGTAAATATAGAAATAATCCTAATTTTACTCCATCCATATCTTGGAGATATATATGCGAATATTTCCTTTCAATTTCTTGGGTAGGAATATCTGACTTGAATACCTCTTTTATCCTTATAAAATCTCTCTCTCTCTCTCTCTTTACCCTATCTCTCTAACCCCTTCCTTTAACTTTAGGTTGTTTTGCTCGAATCTGAATCATTCAATCATCTAATGTTTCCATTAATTGATACTATTTACGTTTCTGATTAATCAATGAAGAAGCTTTTTGCTCATTTGAGCTGATCCATTAATTGACCTCAATTGATGAAGATGTGGACGTTCATAGATAGAGCTCAAAACTAAAATGGGAAATCACAAACCTGATATTTTTCTTCCCTGTATAATTGGTCATAACAAGAAATTTGTGGCGTGTGTTGAGTTTCTGATTTTTGGCATGGATAAACTATTAAACATACTAGTCTTCAGGAAATTAGTTGTTCATAGCAAGATTTTTTGCTAAAATTCATCAAGTAGTAGTGTGCTGATGGATGAACTATGCAAGATTTCAGGATTTTTAACCTTCATATTTTTTTCCAGCTCTCTTTATCTCTTTATTGACGACAATTTGCTTCTGATCAAAGGAAACTTAGGTGCAGATTTTAATGGCTGGCCCAAATGAATCTCAACCTCTGAGCCAGTTCTGATCACCATCTCTGATTTTTTAGCAAAAACCTATTTATTATATACTTTCACTGAGTAGTCATTGTTTATAATTTCTAGTTTGCAAATTGCAATTTCTTCCAGAAATCATCGAAGAATAAAAACATCAGAAAGAGAACAGTTGAAGACGATGAAGAAGGTTCAGATGGCTCCTTTTTGGTGCCAAAGAATAAAAAAGCCCCAAAACCTGATAACAAACTTCATTTTTTAACCGAATCATCGAAGCAATCTGTACCTGGTGAATCGCAGCCAGAAAAGCCCGAATCACGGAGATTCCATTTTGAGTCTTCAAAGGCAATCCAAGTTCAGCATGATAATAGAGCGTCAGCAACCCAAGAATCTGAAACTCATTTTTCCAGAGATGCTAGGGCTATCAGGTAGAGGGTTCTCAAACAAGCAGAAGAAGCATTAAAGAAGATAGATAAGAAAAACCCTAGTGATGAGAAGCTTTATAAGAGCATCTCCAATGCAAATCTCAATCTTAGAAATTTGGAGTGTCACGTAGGACTTTTAGAGTTTTTATCAATGGAGATATCTCAAGAGGACACTCCATTTCTAGAGTGTCCTCTTGAGATATCTCTAAGTGCCAACTCAACATTTTCATATATTTTAATGAAAAAAAAAACGTCACATAAGCAATTTTTGGAGTTTTAGAGTGTTGCATTGGAGAAGTCCTTCTAATAGAGAATCTCAATCTTGACAAATAGGAAAGAGAAAAATTAAAGATTGACATTTGAATCTTGACACAGAATTTTTATAATTTCTTTTAAGTTTGGCATTGGAGATGCTCTAAAGGTATACATGGGTATACAGATTATAAAGCTGGGTTTCCTAGAGAACATACAGTTTCAAGTGAGAAAGCTGGTGGTTCTCAAGGGCCACTTAGGGCTTCTGCTCATATTAGAACATCGGCGAGGTGAGATTAGAGAGAGAGAGAGAGAGATTAAAGAGGGTGAGATTAGAGAGAGAGATAAAAAAAAAAATTAAAGGTCGTCTGAATTTTTGGCTGGTCGGCGACCATCGCCGGAGAAGATGATGAGGCGGCAAGAGAGTAATGACGTGGGACATAGAGGTGATGAGATGGAGGTGAGAGAAGTGTCTTTTAATGTTTTTAAA
The DNA here is from genome assembly GCF_041429995.1 of Eschscholzia californica. Taxonomy (NCBI): domain Eukaryota; kingdom Viridiplantae; phylum Streptophyta; class Magnoliopsida; order Ranunculales; family Papaveraceae; genus Eschscholzia; species Eschscholzia californica. Next base: position 45,978,930 of record NW_028238198.1, read on the forward strand.
ACAAATTCCAGTTCGGCCCCCTAGTTTGTTTTAAATAAGTTTAAATTTTTTGCGAATCAACCCATATTCAAAAAGTGGTCAAATTTGAACTTATAAAATCTCTTTTATAACAAGGGAAATTGTGCAAACAAAAAACTTAATCACTAAAGTTAACTGACGGTGTTAACAAAAGGGGGTCAAATTTGAATTTACGAAAAACATGGGGCCATAAAGGAAGTTGGTCACAAAGTAGGGGGCCATAAAAGAAATAACTCATATTAAAATATCATTTTCATTATTTTTGTTCTAAAACTAGAATCCACCAAAATATTTATGAAAATCGGACATTTTGTACACTGGAATCCAAGAAAAGTGTCAATGAGAGTCTATATCCAAGTCCATGAATTTACGAGTGCCCCTGACAATCGCATACTTTGAAATGTATGTGATTGAATGTCTCGCAAATTCACGGATTTTTAATGACCGTAATTGAAAGTCTCAGACATTTGTTGATTTTGAAATGTTAGCAATTGAATACCACAGATATTCGGAAACTTGAGGATGTCTACCAGAATCCCCATTCAATACCCCCCTAAAGGAGGTTTTACCTGTTGTCATTTTAACGTGTACAATATTTATTGGTTACATTTCAAATTGTAGGAACTGAGAGAGAGAGGGAAAGGGAGAGGGAGAGAGTGAGAAGAGAGAGGGGGAAAAGGAGAGGAAGAGAGAAAGAAAGGGAGAATGAGAGAGAAGGAGAGGAGAATGTGCACGAAACGTTTCTCAAATCTCTCTTCTTTCTCGGTGACACCTGGTACTAATCACATCTTTGATAATTATTGTTCAGAAAAAAAAACATACAAAGTCTAAACTACCTTTTTGCAATTTTGTGTAACTAACTTTTTTTTACATTAAATTTATATTATTGTTTTTTGAGATGTCGGATTTCTATAAAACTTATATATTTAGAAAGTAGTTTTCATTATCTCTAACAAGATCCATATATAATACATTTTTTTCAAAATAAAACGACGTTTTTTCAGATCAGTTGTCTGCAAACAGGGTTTAAATTGCAAAATGTAAACTGCAATTTGCGGTTGCAAAATATAAATTGCAAACTAGATTTGCAAAATGTCAATTGGGATTCTGATTTGCAAGCTTCGCAGAAGGTAATTTCAGGTTGTAGTTCGATTTGTAAAATTTGCAAACTCCATTTGCAAATCGAGATAAAACTGAAGTTTATTCTTCTTCAAATCTGAAAAAACTTTTTCATTATCAGATAAAACCTCATTAGGGTTTCAGATCTAGTTGTGCATCATCATCAACATCAAATAAAATTTATTATCAACATCCGACTCATCATCTTCATCAATAAAATTAGGATTTCGGTTTTTCTAGGGTTCGTCACCATCAACATTGAATTCATCATTATCAATAAAATATATTAAAACTACAAGATCATGAACTTCAGTTTCATGAAGTATTGGAAGGAAATTAACCAAACACCAACATAAACTGGGTTTGCAGTTCTTGCAAACAAGGTTTGCAAAATGTAAATTGCAACGAAATGGGAAACTTAGAGAGATAAACAATGTGGCGAGGAAAGAGACGAGAGAGAGAGAGAGAGATTCCAACGGACCAGCAAGCCCCACTACCTCCACGTTTCATTCTATTCAGACTACAGTCACCATTGAAAATCTTGAGCTCTTTGACGAAAAAAAGACCACAGGTTAAATAAATACAAGCAACCAAACAAAAACAAATCCGTTCCTCAAATCTCTCAAAGTAACAGCATCTATTCAAGTGGGTTCCTTCCATTTAATCTCTTTCTCTCTCTAGACCTCTCTTTTCCCAACCGAGGATCATCTTTACGAATGCTATGGTATTTGACCTAATTGATTTTGTCAATTAATGGATTGGGATTATTATAAGTTTAGGAACATTAATGGATCTACCTAACTTGATTAACGTGCTAAATAATTTAATTATGAAAGTCAAAGTGTATTGTAATGAAACCATGTCAATGACATAAAGTAATCCTAACTGAATAACTTAGCAATTGAGGAAACATTACTTCAGTAGTTCAGTCTCAAGCAAAAATGGGTAGTATTAACTTTATTAGTAAGAGTGCCTCAGTTTTTATCATTATCTATTTGCTCTATTATTTGTTTGGTAGTAGCCCCAAGAACTGAGTTTGTCTAACTCTATAATAGGTTTGGACTTTGAATACAAACCAAGCAATATCTCAACCGAAAATTAACTAAACAATCATTTAAATTTCAAACATTAAAAATTCAGAACCTAGTATCAATATCTTCAAAACAAGTTCAACAAAAAAAAAATACCTTCGAAATACAATATCTATTTATTGACAATGTTGTACACGTCTCTATATTGGAGACTAAGGGTAATCCACATTCCTTATTTCTCTCATACTTGGTTTTGACCATTTACTTATTTTGAATCAACTCTTTACTCAATTTTTCGATGGAAAAGAACTGAGAGTAGTTACATCAAACTGAGGTCCTTAATCCCTCCTAGTTTAATGTTTGTGTCTCTCTATCGTTAACACAATAGCTATGGAGAGGAATGGAGTTAGAAAATTTTCAGTATCATGTTCATCTTATTGTTCCAAATTTATGATTTAATGAACAATGGTTGAAGATATGTAACTTCAGCATCTATTTAGATTTTATTTTCTAACAGATAAATTACAACTATTTATTCAACTGGATAAAGTTCGACAAAAGTTTGAACAAATTTGTTTAGCTAAATTCTGTGTTGTATTAAAATGTTAGAAACCTCGAGAAAATTTTATTCAATCTTTCCCTCACGCTATTCACATCATGATGCATTTGAGTAACCTTTTCCGATATATGTAGAACTACCGCAGAAATGTGAACATGGTTATTTCCATTTGCTTGTTCACACTGACCTTCTTCACCACCATGAGCTTCTTCAACAGAACCCTGGATAGAACAAGACTATCTGAGCCTCACCCTCTAGACCAAAAGGAAAAAGACTTTTTTTTTTATTAAGTAGATTGTATAAACTCTAAACCCTTTGCTCGGAAATTTATAAAACTAGAGAACTTTTCGTATAGATGGAGTAAAATATGATATTAGTTATATATAGTTTCTAATTATTAAAATATAAATACTATCACTTATTAGTAAACTAATTAAAAATAAATAAAATTTCTAATGATTTACAATGAATAACAAACTTTTTAATAAATACTTTATATTTTAGTGATCTAAATGTAAACAAAGATTCTTAAAAGCTTTCCTGTTTATTAAGTAAAATAGAAGAGGTATATTTGTAATAAATACTTTAATTAAGTAGAACATAAGTGGTAATTTCTAATAAATATAAAAGATATTTTTAGTATATACTAGTACTATAAAAAATACTTTAATTATCTAAAAATAAATAGAGATTTTGAAAAGTTTCTGTTTCTATGAGATCCCCTTCAGAGGCAACCACAATAGCAAGGCAACCACAGTAGCAGATCACCTTAAGGACAGCCCATGCGAGAAGTCACCTTACAACCCACACAAGGAGATCACTTTTTTTGACAATACATAAAATTAAGGAAATTTTCAATCAAAAAATATATAGAAATAGACTAAAATATGATATAGGTTATATATGCATTCTTATGATTGCATAAATACGATAAATTATTATTAAACTAATTAAAATAAATAAAGTTTCTAATAATTTATAATAAATAGAAAACTATTTATTTAAATTTTAATAAATACAATATTTTTTAATGATCTAAATATAAACAAATATTCTTAGAAGCTTTCTTGTTTATTAAGTAAAACAGAGATAAAATCTTATCAACCTATAGAAGATATGTATTTGTAATAAATACTTTAATAAGTATTCGTAGAAGCTTTCGTTTCCACAAAGACGGAAGAGATAATTTTAATAAATATGAAAGATATTTTTAATAAATCTATTATATAAAACAGAAGGGAAAACGATGACTGGGACAAACATCCTTTTTTAATAAAGCATATTGTCTAGAAGCCCTTCTAAAAATTTAAAATATAGTCCTTCGTAGAAATAAAGTTACCTATTTAAAAAACAATAATCATTTCCTTCTTAGAAATAAAATAACTAATTTAAGAAAAAGAAAATAATTTCAATAAAATAACTAATTTAAGAAAAAGGAAACAAAATAATTTTCAATGGTTAAAAAAAAAGAAATTAAAATCTCTCTCTCTCAATAAAATAATAACTAATTTAAGAGAAAAGAAACAAAAAAATAATAACTAATAAAAATCTTTCTCTCAATAAAATATAACAATAAATTTCGTAACATTTGATTGATACAAGTGTCCGTGCCCTAGGGCACGGGATATACCCTAGTACTTTAATAACTAATAAAGACTTTATAATAATTTGAAAATAATTAAGGTTTTTAAAAGTTTTCGTTTCTATTAGATTTTATTTTCAAACCATGGACTTATTCTGGACCAAGATGATCATCAATAACAAGAGGTTGTTCTTCATTGAAGTGCAAGCCCTCAAAATAATCATCAATAAACAAGAGGTTGTTCTTGGTTGAAAAGATTATGCAAGCCCTCAAACTCACCTTCTTGAACAAATTCCTGAACCTGAGACCTCCAGAGTTTTGGAGTTTAGGTCAACATTATCGACCACTTGGGCTACCAAATGTTGACGTTGTATGTAGTTCTTTTAAGCCCTAAGCACGACAAAAACTTGTAGTTGTGAAATGAAGGTACGTACCACTGTAATTGTAAGAACAAAGTGGGTGCATAATTTGGGTCTTCGATTATTTTTCTCGAAGAATGTGGGTGTCATTTCGCTCTCTAAGAGACTTTAAGTTCCTGAATTATGGTTCCCGAGAGGATGCCCAAACTAAGATAACGAACATGGGAGTTTTAACAAAACCTGCCAACCTATAAAACAACACAAAATGAGAAATTGTTAGTTGGGTGTGATTGAAAGGTGGATTGTTTGCTATGTTTTCGGTTTTCTAAATATGAATTTGTGGGATTTGATTATTTACTTGATCTGAAATGCAGCTAACCATGTATCATTGGTCACTATGCTAGAGGAAGCTCTTGACATTAATGTTGGATCAAGTTGAGGTTACAGCATAAACAAAGAAATTTGGTTATAAAAAATATAATTTTTGTGCTAGGAAATCAAATTTTGTTTTAGTCTGTTGTTTCTCTAGTTCTCCTTGAGATAACAAACCTTAATATTTCCATTTAAACAAAACAACAGAGTTAAACCACTTTAGATATCTTTTTGTCTCATAAATCAGAGATAGACTTATCTTCTCTTAACTAAATAAACTTAAAATTTAAGAACTAAAATCTAATATGATATATAACCGAGTCGAGGATACCTCTATCCTTAAGAGTTATTACATGGGAGTTGGTAGCTAGTTAAAGTTAATGCCACATCTAGAATTAAAATAAAATTACGAAGGCTTTAAGCAATTAATCACTTATACTTGGGTATTAAGTGAGACTTGGTGTAGTGCTTTGCGTGGTTTACGCCACGAAAACCGTGCAAGCGGACGCGCGTGTGAGAATGGGCGTTTAGGGCGTCCTCACTCACTTTGCACGTACGCATCGTTTCTAGGAGTGTGGGAGCCTTTCTTTTTTGGTACATTAGACGTAATCTGACGGATGAGATCCTTTCTCATCTACCTGTAAAGATTCTTCCCGTAGTGATCGCCCAATGGACCAAAATAGTCTCGTTGACTGGCCAAAGCTTGGTGGACTCAAGAGTCAACCCAACAGCCATGGTGACTGCTCTTAGTCTATAAAAGACTTATAACACTGAAACACACACTTCGAATAACACAAATGTCCAGAGAGAATTATGAAAAACTCATTTTGCTTAGATACTTCGCCGATTTCCGATCAGATGGAACCTTCAGATTAGAAAGGTAAGACAGATGCATCTTGGGAGGCAAATTGCATTACTATTGGTTCGAAATACAGTACCATTATTGTCTTAAGGAAAGAGTGACCCGCTCACCTTTGTCCTTCATTAAATTAAATCATTTGTTAAGTTATTTGTGTTTGATTATAATTTATTTTGGTTTATCATTGTTCTAAGTTTCAGAACTGTAAGAAATAATAGTCAGAATTTTGACTTTATGTGATCAGTATACTGAAATTAACAATCTTCAGACAATAACATATATAAGTTTAAGTTACTGATTCTATCTATTTCATGTGATTAGAAAGAAAGACAGAAAGTAATGGCAGCAAAGAGTGGATGAGTATGTCTGAGTCACTACTTCTGGTTCATCCACCCACGAAAAAAGATCAGAAGAAAAAAAAAATCAGAAAATTCAAGGAGCTGATTTCAAATGGCAGCAAAAGATATGTTGTTTTATTTAACAACATTAGGGCTTGTCCAATATTTATTTCCCCCAAAACCAGTTCAACATGTGTTGCAATAGATGCATGGGAGCATAATGACTTTCTGTGTAAGAATTATATGTTGAATGGTTTAGATGATAGTCTCTTTTTTCCCCAAAACAAACCCTAAACCACTCTAAGATCATCCAAATCCACCTAATCCACCACCCAAATCTTACATGCAATAACATCCTCTCCTCTTAACCTACCCTCGTAACCCCACGTACCAAAAATCAACATCCTGCCTCCATTATTCTCTCTCTAATTTTAGAAAAGAGTAACCCCAAGTAAACCCTCAGCTTTAAACTTCAAATCACAAAATACTCGCCATAAACCATCACAACCAGAAAAATCACTCCCTATTTTAACTAGATCTGACCTCATAAAACAACCATAGCAACTACTACACATTTGAAGTTTCTATCCCCACTTTAATCAACCAAAAATTATACCAGTTAGAGCAAGTCCAATCCCAGCCTGTCTTAGGCCGAAAAAACCACTTTTTCACCTAAAATTATTGGCCTCAGCTCAGCCTCTAAAATTCAGCTCCAGCCCCAGTCTCTCTTGAGGCCGAAAAATTTGTTCATGTGGGAAACGCGTGTGTGGACTTTTAGTTGGTGTGCGAAGAAAGTGTGTGATTTTATGTATATATAAAACACGTGTTTGAACTATTTTCGAAATAATTTTTTTTTCCAAGGTTGAAAAATTATTCGGGGACCGACATTTGGTGGGATATATTTTAATTATTAATATTTAAGTTTTTATAGAATTTTAAAAAGAATTAAAACTAATTAAAATTACAAAATTATTATTTACATTAAAGAAAAATAAAAAATAAAAAAAATTGGAGAAGATCCTAGCCGTTGGATTTCATCCAACGGCTAGGATCACCCCAACATGACCGTTGGGACTCCCCAACAGTCATGTTGGGGAGCCTTCAGTCGCCCCTAACATTAGGGGCGACTGAAGGAGGAGCCCCAGCCTCCGCTCCAAGCGGCTGGGCTTGGAGCGGGTGGCTGAGGCCATAATTTCAAAATTATGGCCTCAGCCGGCTGGGGCTGGACTTGCTCTTAGATCTAGGGTTTTACCGATTCTTAGAGTATCTTCGAGAAGGATTGGGGATCCATTCAGTGATGATATCCCATTAGGCGTAAGTTGAGTCGTTCACATTTGCAGTCATCGGAAGTTAACAACTATGATTGAGGTGAAACAAACATCAACAACCATATTTCTTCCATGGTACAAAGGAGTAAATCTAAACCAACCTGGTTTTCCTTCAACCTCTTCAGGGAAGTATAACTATTAATCTCTCTTTAATTCGGTGTTAATTCATGTTAATTAGAGTAGTTTTATTAGCTAGTATCGCATCTTAGTTTTTTAACTGTGTATATTATCTCCTCTTCCTGTTAGATAGGTTTCATTAGTTGTTTTGATTCAGTCAATATCATCTGTGGGTTATCTAGTTCTTAGTTTTTTATAACTGTATATATTAATCTAGTTCTCCTGGTTTGCTTACAAAAAAAAAAAAAAAAAGTAATATATATATTTCTGCTGTTTATTTGGGTTTGTTGGTTTCTTTAGTTTCCTTTTATTGTCCTCTTAGAGATAGTTTGATTTTCCCATTTATAATCTCATTCAGCATGCTTTTTCATTATATGTAAGTGTCTCGGCTAGTATTACTTTTCTCTCCTTAATTAATATTAGTATTATTGTTTTTTCTCGCTCTCGTTCTTATCTGTTATAGTTTTGGTGATTATCTACTCTTATATATTGTTAGTGTCAATATTAAATTTCATATCGTGTTAGTGGGCCTTAGCATGGCTGCTATAGAAAATTCTAACACCAGCCTCTCTTGTCTTAGCTGGAATATTAGAGGCACCTCCGCTTATATCTCAAAAAAATATCTTCTTAGCCTCATTACCTATAAGCAACCTGATATCATCTTTCTTTCAGAGACAAAGAATAGATCTTGTAATATTGTTCAACATATTCCTATAAGTAAAATCTATGTCAGCCACTTTGTAGAGCCAACCAATAGAGCTGGAGGCCTGGCCCTTTACTGGAAGCATCAATTAAACCTCTCAATCATTCAATCTAACCCCAACAATATACATGCAGAAATAAAAGATACTGCAAACAACATGAACACTTATCTAACGGGCTTCTATGGCTGCCCTTATAATAAAAATAAACTTTGCCCTTGGAAAATGCTAACGAACCTTAATATGAACTCAGTCCACCCTTGGTTAGTCATAGGTGATCTTAATAGCATTCTCGATCCACAAGAAAAGTGTGGCGGTAAGGACTTGTCTAACTCATCCCTTCCCAAAATATTAGACGTCATTCAGCAGTTAGGTTTGGTTGATTTAGGTTTCCAGGGTAACCCGTTTACGTGGTCCAATCGCCAATTAGATGGAAACCTAATTCAAGAGAGACTGGACAGAGCTCTCGTCAATGAAACTTGGCTTCAATCCTTCCCGAACTCCAACCTAGCTCACCTAGACACTAGTGGATCGGATCACAATCCTATTTTCCTTAACACCATAAACATTAATCAACCTAAACCTAAACCTTTTAAATTCATCAAAACATGGATGTCGCACCCAGATTGCCATGATTTCAGAGCAAGTAAATGGAATAGTAATAACCTTAATTCTCCTCAACACATTCAAACAAACTTATCTAGTTTAGGCAAACACCTATCTAAGTGGAACAGGGAAGTGTTTGGTAACCTAGACCTGCAAATAAAAACCACCATAGCAGCCATTCAAAACTCTAAAAATAACAATGAAATTATTAATCTCAAAACTCGACTAGAAGAGCTTTACAGGCAGCAAGAAAGTCTGTGGAAAGAAAAATCTCGTAATAACTTCATAACATTAGGGGACAAAAATACTAAATATTTCCACTCCCAAGCCATACAGAGAAATCGTAGTAATCGTATTTTGGCAATAAAAGATCTAAATGGGGAGTGGAAGGATGACATTAATGGTATTTTCAACATCTTCACTGACCACCTCCTCACCATTAACACCACCTCCAATTGTAGTAGCTCTCCCACCATTCTTAATCTCTTCAACCCCATCATAACCGAATCTCAAAATACAGAAATGATAGCAATCCCAGGCAGGGCTGAGATTGATTTTGCTATCCAGTGGCTGAAAAAGGATGCTACTCCTGGTCCTGATGGCTATCCTCTTTTTTTCTTCCAATCTAACTGGGATACGGTCAATAAGGATATTTACCAATTAGTTCAAAATTTCTTCCAACCAGCAGAACTTCCTACAGATACAAATCATACCCACATCTGTCTTATTCCCAAAACAACCGTGCCCCAATCCCCGACAGACTACAAGCCTTTTAGTCTGCTAAATACTACTTACAAAATCATTACTAAAATTCTTGTAGAGAGACTTAAAATCCACCTAAACCAATTCATCTCTCCTTTCCAAGCAGCCTTTGTCCCAGGTAGACAAATATCTGACAACATCATTATGGGTCAAGAGATTATCCACACGTTTAAAAAAATGAAAGGAGCAAAGGGATATTTTGGCCTGAAGCTAGACATGTCTAAGGCCTTTGATAGAATTGAATGGTCATTTTTTACTGATATTATGCACAAGCTTGGTTTTTCTGAGCATTGGATCAACATGATTTCCAACTGCATCTCTACCTCCTCTATGTCTGTCCTTATAAATGGTCACCCTGGACCAAAATTTCATCCTTCCAGAGGCATTAGGCAAGGGGACCCCTTGTCTCCTTTCTTGTTCGCTCTAGCCATGGAAGGACTAAGCCGAATTCTAGAATCATATCCCGATAATAATAAATTTTTAAGATTCCCCACTAACAACCCGAAGCTAACCATCTCCCATCTTCTCTTTGCTGATGATTGTATCATTTTCGCAAAAAATTCTCTAGAGAATGTGCATAATCTAAAAACGATCCTTAGTGTTTTCTGTTCGGCTTCTGGACAAACTATAAACTATAATAAATCTAATATATTCTACTCCAAAAACTCCCATCCAAAATTTAAACGCATAACTATGAGAACTCTAAAAGTAAAATATGCTTCTACTTCAGAAAAATATCTTGGAACACAGCTTTTCATCGGAGCCCACAAAACAAAAATTTTTAATAGTATTCTAGATCCGATTAAGAATAAATTATCTAAATGGAACCACTCTTTCCTTTCTCAGGTCGGTCGTACAGTAGTTATCTCTGCTGTAGCGGCAGCCGTTCCTCGATATCAGATGCAATGCTTTGCCATTCCGAAAGGCATAAGCAAACGCATAGTGACTTTGCAAAAGTCCTTCTGGTGGGGAAAGTCCAAAGGCATTTGTACTAAAGCTTGGTCGTACATCTGTCTTCTGAAAAAACTAGGAGGGCTTGGTATTCATCATCCTCATATAGATAACATAGCCCTCCTAAGCAAGCTAGCCTGGAGACTCAAGTCTGACCCAGAGGCCATTTGGGTTAAATTCCTGAAAGCCAAATATTTTCCTAAAACGGACTCTCCGGGTCCGGCCAAATCCCATCACTCATGGAATTGGAAAGTAATTAGAAAGCACTATGATCTTATTAATAGTCATATCAGTTGGGAGGTGCAGACGGGGGAAAACATTAACATTTGGAAAGACAATTGGATCCCTGGAGTTAACCAGTAAATTCAAAATATAAACAATTCTACCCTGACTACTGTGTCTCAACTTATAAGTAATAACATGTGGGAAGATAGCATTCTTAGACAAAATTTCAATGAAAACATCAACAACCTCATCAAAGCTATTCCTATTCAGCCTGAAGGAACCGATAAAATGAAATGGAATCTAACTAAATCAGGAAATCACTCCGTCCGATCCATGTATCAGCACCTGAGTTCGATTAACCAGTCTACTCCACCTGAGGAAGTGAACTGGAATTTTATTTGGTCTATTCAAACCATCCCTCGCATTCAGCTCTTCATTTGGAAAATTTGCACTAAAGCGCTTCCAGTTCGTCAGCGGATAGGTAAGTATATTGGTGATATGTTTAATTGTCCAAACTGTTTAGAAATAGAAACTATTGAACATGCTCTTTTGTACTGCCCCCTTGCGAAAAATATTTGGTTTCATTTTAACATTATCTCGACTAATATTGCCTCTCTATCTGAATGGATACTCTCGTGGCAGAATCCGGATCAACTTAGTTATACCGCGAATAATACACATTTTGTTACAATTTTATGGCACATATGGAAAACCAGGTGTGATCACTGCTTTTAGCAAACCTTATACAATGTTAACACTATTTTAGATCTTATTAAAACTTTTCCCAGGATTAATCCTGCTCAGTTAAAGGCTCTCCCTACGACTGTAGCCAGATGGCAACCCCCTCCCCATCCTTTCATTAAAATAAACGTTGATGCATCTTTTGTGAATGTTGAACAACTCATCGGTACCAGCTTCATAGTACATGACTCTCAATCAAAATTTGTATTTGCTAGCGTACATACGGCTAGAGCTAGAAACATTGAGGAAAGTGAGGCATTAGCCATTCTCAACAGTCTTATTTGGACGAAAGAAAATAACCACATGCAGGTCATAATTGAAAGCGACAACATCAACTTGATCAAACACCTTAATAACCCCAGGCATCAAGTGCAATGGCAATCTTTGGCACATATTCGCAGTATAAGAAACATCAAGTGTGATATCCAACAGGTTAAGTTTAGTCACACAAATAGAAATGCAAATTCTCATGCGGACAAACTCGTTAAATGGGCTCGAAGGAAGGAGAGATAAAAAATGTGGAGTTGTATTCCCTATTTTCTTTTACATATGTATTGTAATGCTACTCTGAATGCTTAGTTCTTAATATATTTATCTTTAACAAAAAAAAAGATTCTTAGACTTTAAAATGACTTATTCAAAACCAGTCATGGTGCAAGTTCAAGAATTCCATATTATATTACACGAATTAAAGGTTAAAATATGATGACTAGTGAAGCCTTCCAAGTCAAGCGATGATTGAAAAATTGCCCCTCCTTGGAAAGAAACTTCAAAAATTATCTCGGAAACAAAAACAAAGATATGGGTCTCAAAGAATTAATATTGAAACTTCGAGTAGAGGAGGACGATAGACTCGCAAAAAAGCCAACGATAAATTTACACTTGCTTGTTATCCTTACATTATGCCCCAGGTAAATCCATGATAACCCATTCATACGAAATTGGATTTTGACAAGCCTCATGTCTTAATTCAAGATCTCGACGAGACGTATCTAATGATTCATCTTGCTCTTGATTTGGGCCACCTTTGGTTGCCAAAATTCATCAAAAATAAATCCAGTTTCAACAATCTGAAGCTTTCAAGAGGTGACTGAAATTTGTAGCTTTCAAGGGGTGACTGGAATTTTAGTCACGGAAAGTATTTCAGGCACAATATTTCCCTCGTGACAAAATAATGAAACAAAAAGTTAGCGGAAGGGGTTGCCTCAATTTCTAATTATTGAGGAAAGTAACTCAATTACCAGTTAGTGTTTGTCGATTAAGTAAAAAGAACTTATGTTTTACACTTTTAACTACGACTAATTTCTAAATGGAGCAATGCCTACTTTATAAGGTGGAATTAACATTCCAAATGTGGTTATGATAGAAGTACAGACACATTTCGATATTTTTTTGCGAAAGATTAAGGTTATTTCTAATATGACCCACTAAATTAGGATCAGTTTAGTTTCCCGGTGTGTCCCCTATTTCCTAAGAAGGTCCAGATATCCCCTTACCTTGTGTCCCCTATTTCCTAAGAAGGTCCAGATGTCCCCTTACCTCTGTAAGAATGCCTAGAGTCTAGAACGGTCCCATTTTTTCCGGTCGATTGACTGTTAAGTCAAATTCGAACGGTCCAAAATAGTATTTTTTTTTTCTCCAACATCTTGAGAAGGTAAGAGCTCTCATAAAGCATCTTGAAAAAAAATCTTAATAATTAGAATTCCTGGGGAAAAGAATACGGTGGTTATCCTCTATCAAAAATAGTACTAACCCAAGCAACTCTCCAAGAGTTTTGTTCAAAACTTTGCTTCAGAGAAGCGTTGAAAAGACCGAAGAGGTTGTAAATCACACCCATGGAGATAGTGAATAGTTGGGTGACCCCTCTGTTTAGATATCTGAAATTTGGTAAAATACCAAGCAATGTGAATGAAGCTTGGAGAGTCTCAAGTAACAACACCATGTATACCATGATTGATGATTTTCTGTACCGAATAACTTTTGCACACCAATTGCAGACACGTTCGTTAAAGAATGAACAAGAATATGTAATAAAAGAAGTGTATGACAATCCTTGCAAAAATCATGTCATGCCCAGAGTCTTGGTCATATAGCTATTAACAACATGGTATTACTGGCCCAAAGTGTTGGAGTCCTGCATTCAGAAATTGTGAGTACTGCATAGCTTGCCAATTGAATTAAAACACACTCCGGCAGCATTCTAATGCGTTAACTACCGGGGTCAGGCCTTGCCCCTTTGCTGAATGGGAATCGGATATCGTGGGACCATTTCCGAAAGTTCCAAGAGGAAGAGCATTTTTAGTGGTAGAAGTGGAGTACTCCACCAAATGGATAGTGGTCATGGCACTAGCACAACACAAAGGCTTCAAATATCCTATCTTTCGCCTGACAAAACCTTTTCAGCAGATTCAAAGTCCCAAGAGTCCCAGTCATGGCCAAGGAACTCAATTCGGTTGTGCTAAGTACGAGAATTCATGGTGGAGTACAAGGTAAAGACGATATACGCCAGCACAGCTCATCCCACTGCCAGCAGAGGTAACAAATCAACCCTGACTCGATATCTAAAAACTATATGTGGTAAATGGCAAATTTTGGACAGACGAGCTCCGCAATGTTCTTTGGGCTAAACAACCTCTTTAAGTCAAATATTTCGACCCCGAGAAAAATGAAGAAATAATCAGAGAACACTTGGATCATATTGAAGAGGTCAGAAATGAGGCGAAGCCTTCCGTAGTCAAATTATTCTCGAATTGGGAAGGACCATACGAGCTAATAAAGGTAGTGTTCCACGGAACATTCATCTTAGAAGACACCGGTCGATACGTTGCCTAGACCATGGAATGTACATCACTTAAAGAAAGTTTTTTCCAAAGACCCGATAGAGGCCATCTAAGGTACGGCTACCTTTTTAAATTCCTTATGTAAAGATATTGAATAACTAAAGAAAAAAAAAAGGAATCTTAAATTGCGTCGCTTAAATGAACAATGCCGATGAGATATCTTGCATACGTAGAAACTGTCTCAGAATTTAAAAGCCATGTTCCGTCGGCGATGGAATTTAAGAGCCATGCTCTGTCAGGCAGAGAATTTAAGAGCCATGCCCTGTCAGGCAGAGAATTTAAAAGACCTGCTCTGCCATGCACAAAACTATAAATACCTTGCTCTGACATGTACATAGTTTACAGGTCTTGCTTCAACAGACATGAGCAAAGCAATGTTAGTCTAACGACAAAAGTGTTAGAAGCACGCACGAGCAAAGCCATGTTAGTGTAACAACAAAACTATTAGACACATACATTTTCTGCATCGCCGGACATGAGCAAAGCCCTACTAGTCTAACAACGACATTGTTTAGCCTTGGTCATGCACAAAGAAGTTCTGCTCTACCATGCCACCGGAAAAAAATAAAATAAGTAAAAGATAAAAAATAATCCTGCTACTCAGACGATAGAACTGTGTGGCCATATCAAAACACCAAACCCTGATAGCTTACTGACGGGAGTCTTAAATTGATAATCAATCCATCAAAGAAGCCATGCTAGTATGGTGATGGAATCGTCAGACTATAACTAGCCACCAAGCCATTATAGCTTAACAATGGAACTTCTAAAGCAATAACCAGACGCCCAAATAAGCCCTAATAGTTTGATAATGGAATTGTCAGTTTGTAACCCCTTTTAGCTTAGTGATGGAACTGCTATAACTAGCCACCAAGCCATTATAGCTTAACAATGGAACTTCTAAAGCAATAACCAGACGCCCAAATAAGCCCTAATAGTTTGATAATGGAATTGTCAGTTTGTAACCCCTTTTAGCTTAGTGATGGAACTGCTAAATCGGTGAATATGCCATTAGAGAACCTATGTTAGGCTGACAATGGAACTTTCGGGCCACAAAGGCCTAATAGCTTGAGATGGAACTTCTAAAACGATAATCAGCCAACCAAATAATCATGCTAGCCTGACGATGGAACTGTCAAGCCATTAAAAAACAAACATCCCCTGGCTGCTTAATGACGAAAATGCTGAAACGATAACCAGGCCGAGAGAAATCTTGTTTGCTTAGCAAGAAATTGTTTTCGGATAAGTTAACGTTTTAGGGAAACAAGAAAAAATTTCATGGTACAAAATTTCGTAGGGTGAGAAACTAAAAAATTCCCTCAAATACACCCTTTTGATGTCACCAACATAGTCACCGACCAGCAGTTTTCGTCGAAGTTCTTTCTTTTCTCATCTTCATCTCTTTCTCTCTTCTTTCTCTTCTCATCTTCGTCTCCTTCCCTCTTCTTTGTCCTCTCATCTTCATCTCTTTCTCTCTTCTTCCTCTCGCTCTCTCTAAGTTCCAACAATGTGGTGGCGGAACCCTTCATCTAGAAAACCCGTCTAAGGACTGATTCTGTTATGGTTTTTCAGACAAATGGCGGCTAAAGAATGGCCACTCCCTTCGCTGGAACATAGATGAGAGAATTAAGAAAAATAAAATAAAGGTATGCAGATACCAGCCAGAGTTAGTGGTGGAGGTACACCAAGGTCGACGGTGGTGGGAGGTGACAATGAAGAAGAAACTGAAAAAGAATTTGAAGTTAGATTGGGGTGTGTCCGGAGGAAACAAAATACAACTAATTTTTTTTTTGTTCCGCCCAAAAAATTTGTACCTAGAAAAAGAAATTTTGTTTCCCCAGAGGCTTTTCAACTATCTCGGTACCCTGTTATGCCAAACAGAAAACCCTACCCTTCCACTCACCAAAAGTCCCGTGAAAACAAACCCTAAAGCCAATAATCATACGAATTGGTGTCAAATATCGAAAAGCCCTACTCAGGGACAAACACTATTATATCCTATTCACAGGTGTGCCAGCAGATCTCGACAAAACGAGGACTGAACAGGATCATACGAATTAATCCTTTTATTTATTATTATTTTCGCTAGCTCCTAACATTTTGGTTTAGAAATACGTTCATAAGGTGAGAACTTCTAATCCAGAAGGTGAGAGCTCGAAATACAGAAGGTGAGAACTCCCAAGTAATATTCATAAGGCAGGGCAGAACAATCTAGGCAGAGGTGAGAGCTCCTAATACAGAAGTTTAATCAGTTAGGCAGTCAAGAGTCCGAATCAAGGATCCGAGCACAAGGATCCGAGCAAAATTTTAAGTCCAGAGGTCTGCTTCAAGGTCAAGTCACATCTCTCGGTTCTGTCATCGGTCAAGAAAAGCTCTCAACTAAAAGATGTTCATAGTCAAGGAAGAGCCATCAGCTCAGGGCCATACAAGACTGGGTCGATCAAATTGCCCACTCAAAGCCTCGTATGCTTCAATCAATGTAGAAAACATATTTAATCAAACAAAACCCGAATAAAGAGAGGCTCAATAACAAAAAGAACATTTACTGGCCAAAACATAGAAGCCAAACAACGAATTGGTCAGAACGTATTTCATCAAACATAAAAGCCGTCATAATAATCATTCAAGTACTTGTACAATCAATCTGTACTGCTCGAAGATTTTTGGAGCATAAGAAAGCTCATGTTGAACCTTATTAATTCACTAACCCGTCCATTAGAGTAACTTATAGGACAAGGTACAACTTGAGATTAGTAGCTCCATATAATGAGCACAAATTGAACAGAAGACATAAAACTAATAATATGAAACAACTTTTACCCGGTCATTCTATAATTGATACAAATCTGCAAACTAGAAATTCACTAGCCATAAAAATAAAAATTATTGAAATTCTAGATCACCACAATATATAAGATTTGTGTGGAATCGTCAAACCAGTAGATCGTGTAAACTGTCAATATGTGAACACTTCTTAGACAAATAACACAATAATAACCTAAGCGAAAGGGACCAAAAAATTGAAAGAATCGAAAATGAAAAAAGGGAAAGAGTAAGAGCTACAAAATATTACTACGGAACAAGATAAATTCAAAACAAATACACCTGTAAGAATCCAAAATGGGGCAACCCACTAATATGAAAAGGATAAGAAATCAAAGACAGTATATGTTGGGATATCAAAGGAGAGGAAGAGTTACCGTAAATGGATTTCAAGTGCAGGTGTTGAACTGCAAATCATTTATATACACAGATCGCCTCTTTCCTCGTAGTCTTCCGCTGCTATGACAGATTCTCACTTGAATTCATGAATATGGATATAGAGCAGAGATTCCCCTATATATCACAAACACTTGGGGACAAGAATTATATGATAGTATGTCAAACTGGTAAACTATTCTAGTATCGGTATCCAGAAGATCCAGATGGTGGTGCTGGTGGCAATCGGTTTGGAGTACGGCGACTACTAGAGTTTGATCCTGAGTTTGCATCACCATTTTGTGCAGGGTCACTGTAATGCCGACTGTGGCCATTGGAGTTTGATCTCCCATATGCGTTATTGTCCCCATTTGATGCAGCATCAAAAGCTGATCTCCAATCATCTCCTGATGGGATGCTAGTCCTCGGGCTACTCTCTGTAATACAAACCATTTTAAATTATCCATTAAGAAGCTCAAGATCAATATTGAATATTTAAAATATACTTTTAGAAGAAAATGATGGGAAATTTCTGACTTAGTCATTCGGATTTTAAATAGTCAACAATGTTATAAGCGAATAAAAATGGGCCTAGCGACTGTTTCACGGAAGAGCCGGAGATGATGGTTTGGTATTTCACCAGGATGACAAAACTAGATAGAAAAAATGGAAATTTGATCTAATAGAGTGAGGCACATTACCTGCTCCACTGCTACCATTAGACCAGCTAGATGCAGCCGCCGCTCGATTGTCATGGGTACTAAGTTGTCTCGTGAGTTTCGATAAGAGATCAGATTGTTTCTGATAGCGTTCCCTCCTACGTTTCACATTCTGGTCCTCTTGCAGAAGCTCTTCGGTTTTTGCCATGCTTTGAGAACTAACCATGAGAAAAAGACAAATAAATTTTCTTCAATTGAGAATGTTTAAAAGGACAAAACAATGTTAAATAAGACTATGTAAATCAACATCGATTAGAACCTGATGGAGCTATATAACTGAGTTAGCATGTCTTCCTTTGCTTTCTCAACCTGGCATAGAACCACCGCCTACAAAAACCAAAAGAAGATTATATAAGACGTTGGCGGAGGAACCCTCGTTAAGAGTCTGCTTCCCATTTGACGGTGAGTGAGCAGAACCACAGAATCCAACTAGTGAGATGTTCAACAATCATACTCATTAGTTGTGGATCAAATGGAGGTACATGACAATGAGAATCAAGTCTTACTTTGGGAACATTAGCTGCGAGACTGTTCAAAACTGCTTCAACATAACCACGCACTTCTTGAGACATCCATCTGAGTTCCTCCTCAGGATCTGCAGGTTTTCTAGCCATTGTATCCTGTAAATATTATGTAAGTTCAGGCATTAACGATGATATGTATATTTAATGATACAAATATCATTTTTATATTTGTAGATAAAGTTTGTCCAAACTCACTAAAGAACCATCTGAAAAACTCTGTCGAATGGGACCACCGGCTTCATTAGTAAATGACCCCTTCACTGGACCTCCTTTAGAAGTAGCATTTCCTATCTTGTTCATCCATTCAATTTTATCCGCCATGCTCTCAGCCTTCAATACAACGACGCTGTGAGCTGCAAATTGGAAGGTAATCAAAGGTGGGCTGTAGTCCATTCGACTTCACAGAAAAGGATATACGAGGAAAGAATCGCTATCGAAAAAGCAGTAAGATATGGAAGTGTAATAATGAACCTTTAAGAACTGTCTTGTAGGGAACCTTGCTAGTGATCTTGAAAATAAGATTTGATCCTTTATCTGGTCCGTTGGATTTCTTATCCTTTGAACTTTTCGATGGAGGTTCTTCTTCCTCTGAAACCTCCTCTATCTGACATTCCTGCAACATTTTAACCCATTTACAATATTCATCCTCATTGAGTTACAAACCGAGTGCTATAACAAACAGCAACTGCAATATCAGTACATCATTCTATCACATGGTCCCCAGAACGATAATCATGATGAAAGGAACATATTAATTATCACACAAAAACATCTAGGAAGGGGTGAAACTATTCCATACTGAATTTCTACTAGCTCGTATTCTTACGACCTAGCACTTGTCACCCAACTCCCCAATGAACACATCACATGTGACATGGCTAAAAACAAAATAGGCAACACAATTTAGCATCTAACCCAGGTACTCTTCCACTTGCAGATATTTTTGATCTTTTAGTCTTTTGCTGTGTCCCTTCACACTTGATATGAAAGTTTGGTAGTCTTCAGCTTTTCACGAAAAGAAATAGGGGATCATGGAAAAAAGAGAAGAAAATAACATATCCCCTTTAGAAATGTTCGACTTACTGAACAACTTAAAACTTCAAGAGACTAAGCAATTCAACAGATATAATGCTGAATTTAACTATTAATTCGAAACTAGATAAACAGTAACAAAAAGCTGCCTAAAAACATTGGCTTCATACCTCCAAAGTGATGACCCCCCGGAAATGTCTTTCCTCTTGCTTTTTAGTGTATCCTAGCTGCAAGATTAGATCAATGTCAATCATCTGAGAAACAGAGGTTCCATGAGCTGAAAGTAATAACATACTGCATGTTACAACATTAAATAAGCTGATCTAAAACACCTCAAAAATGAAAACCAACCTTTCCATTTTTTTCATTTAAAACAAACCATCGCCTACTCCAGCCATTAGTTTTTCCACTCTTTTTCGAAAGAAATCCTGTAGAAAACTTGGTGAGATAACGTGAATACTCTCAACTAAACTTTAACAATATGATACCACCTAATGTTGACACCACGATACAACAGTGGAGCCCATGTATAGACAATCCTAATAGCTGAGTTTTTTGGGAAGGATGTCCGACCCCAGCATGATTTGCGATATAGATGGGCCCCAGCATGAATCTACCAACTTCTACCAGTTTTCAGCTTTAGTTATGTTCACTTGTTTAGTCATTTCTTTTGTTTTTATTCAATTTATTAGGAATAAACGTCACTTCCTCCGGAGAGAATCTATTTTTTAGCAATTTGAGCTGAGCCTTATGTATGTCCAACATAGACCGTCTCGCTATCAGTTTCAAGCAGACTAATTGCTTCATTCCAATATATATGACGTGGGGCTCTCCATGAGACAATTCTAAGCTGATGTTCAGAGAAGGTTACTCTCCTCACAATGAGATCAAAATATTACAAAAAACAGCAGATTCTCTGAAGCTTCTAAAGTAAAAAATAAGAAAACAAAAGATACTTAAAAGAAATGGTGAGCTAATAGCACAGTAACTCAGTAGAACGTGGTACAGCATATCTCATCTAGGTTTTAACCTACCGTGTGTGTGAACTCATCTAAGAGGAATTATCCGATTAACAAAATGAAGACTCAGAAAGGACACGATTGGCTGACCTGACTAATTTGAATAGATAGCCAATTGCCTGTCTCCATTCCAAGGGACCATGAACCCATGGACATTCAATTAACAAAACGACAGCTTGTTCTAAAAGTCTTATTCCCAACGTGATATAAATCAAAAGATGGTTGAAGTTTAATGGTTAGGGGTAATCTATTTACTGGTTAATTTTCTAACTCCTTCGGGGTCACAGTTCTAGAAAGATCTGCCGTTTTCAGGTTGATTTACAGTGTAAGAATCATATGAGAAAAGAATATTTATCGCATCCTTTCCGTGTCGACCTAACATCCTTTTCCACATACAATCCAATAAAGTGCATATATCGGGAAAGGGAGGAAGACAGTGCTCTCTACTTCATACAAGTAAAGAAACACAATGGATGCTGAAACAGCTCTTATGCAAACCTGCTGTTATTTCTCCATCAGGTCCAGCAGTCTTCAGAGCTGATCCTTCCTTTTCATCTTTCTCTGGCTGACCAGACTTGTCTTTCATTGATTTTAGGCTCCCTCCAGTTTGAGGACTTGTTGCCTAAAAATGAGCATTTGGCAAATGTCAATACGACGATAATAAATATGCTATTATCACGAGTTAAATTATCATATTCATGTTCCAGCTTGTGTATGTGAACTAAGATAGACAAAGCAAATTAGGACTCCTGATTGTAATTTAATAGACAACTACCCTGTATTAAAATATTATACTTGTCTAAGAAATATTTATAACAAAAATGACATTTTAGTAATAAACTAGAGAGCACTAGAACATGACATCATACTCTGTTTAGCATTGATTGCTCTGCATCAGAGCCTTTTTTGGACGGCCGGTTCTTTAGTTCTTCTTCTCTGCGCTGTCTTTCCATCCTGGAAAAATCAAATAAGAAAGTTTGAAAATAAACAAATCTGGGAAAACAAGAAATAACTTTTCGTAACAAACCCTAATAGCCGTTGGACGCATCTCAATAATGATCCCCCCCCCCCCCCCCCTCTGTCTCCCTGTTCTTTTCCGTCTGAATTTACCCTTCCATTTAATGTACATACTTTTTTCCTTCAGAAGAACTTAATGACATAAGGCGATCGTACTCAGCCTATGGTCTAAAATAGTTGCTCCTCTTCGTCATCAGCTAAATTAAGAATAACTTTATCTGCTCATATACATTTATTCGACCTGCATATTTCATAATCAACTGACAATTTGCTACAGGCTTACATACAGGAACTTGGTTTAGAAGGAAACTTTTAGGTGCATCCATAAATTTCCAGATACGAGTTCTCATAAATTAAATATACATTTGAGAATCAAGTTATTATAAATTATGAGCCTTAGAGAGAAAATAATTCCAAATTGAACATACCTCCTCTGCACTAAACGGATGAAATGTTGAGGAGGGACAAAAGCACGTTCCATATCTACTAGTGCCACCACCATCTTCTTGGCTTCATTCTTAAAACCTTCCAATGCAGTAGTTGCAATTGCCACTACCTAGTATTAAGAACCAATTCCGCATCATCATTGCATACAGAATGTCATGTTAGAAATATGTGAAAGTCAATCTCCAAAAATATATGAAGTTGATGAGCTCATCAAATACAGAGCGCAATTACCTCTCTCTTAAAAGGGGGATATCTTCCAAGACCAGGTGTAGAGTTTGCAGCGGCAGACACTATATCTACCAATACACGGTGCACCTGTTTCATTGATCACCAAAAAATTGATTACACTAACACAAGCAGTAAGAAAAAGGACAAACTAGATGTGCAGAAAAGCATGTTTTAACAACATTACAGGCTGTGACTGTCAGGTTCAACTCCAATGAGCTTAACCTATTACTAAGCTTGATAAATCCCAGGAGGACATCAATGCCCAAAATAGAGATAGAAACTCTAAGTACGAATCCAAAAGACAACACAAAACCAGCATACATAGTGTAATAAAAACAACCACTAAAGTAGTACTACATTATTAACCAAATAGATTAACCCTGCTATATGGTATAATGGTAATATATAGATTTTACCTCATCCACACAAAGACGTGATGGTTCTTTTGCCAGTTCAAGAACACCTTTTATTAAGGATCTCAAACCTTTCTCTGGGGATATAAGATATGGTTGATAACCATCAGCCTCAAGCACAATCTGTTGCAGTATAAAAATGTCAACGGAAGTAAAAGAGGGGAGTGACAATTTAAGAAATAGTGACAACAAGAAAGTGAAAAATAGAGAAGACAGAAGATACCCTTTTAACATTGTTGATGTCAAAATGTCGATCCAAAGGTAGTTGCTTGATCCTGTTAGGAAAGTTCCCCTCGAAACTAGCGACGACTTTCCAACCACCACCCTGCAAAGAACAGTTTATTATAACAAAGTTCTGGTAGACCACTATATTTAAACCAAGGTGGTGGCTGTTAAAATGCATGCGACATTGTGAATATTCCAGGACTGTTAAACCTTATTGTTAATATATTTGTAAATGTAACATATATATACATATATTTTAACCTAAATTATCTTTATAAATATGCGCACTTCTATGGAAATGGTATACAATATAATTGATATCAACATGAGCAGTAAAGGTGCCTCCCGTGAAAGGATAACTCACCTCACCAGTAGCAATATGTTGGAGAAATCTATCCTCAAATTCACGGCAAAGCTCCAAAGCTAAAGATCGTGTACCTTCAGCACTTTCTACCATCTGTTCGCCAAGCCTCACTAACTCATCCCCAACTACTTGAGACTTCCCTTGCAGACTGCAGAGTTGTTTAACAACGACATCGTAAGCAGATTATCAAATAGCCAGCATGTGCCATATATCTGACAGACATGAGATTGCGTAACTCGTGTCACTTCAGTTTAATTGCATAAAAACAACCATACTGCCATAAATAGACTATAAATGATTTGGTAACATAAAAGTCGTTAACTGAAGTAACACGAAACTCTTTGAGCGTCTATCAGCTAAAGTAGGACTTGCGCTGCAAAGCAGGGCTCACATATCCATTTTCAAATCTTTTTAATTTATCATAATATTTAGAAGAGTTTTGTTGTTAGAAAAAAAAAGACTCAGTTTCCCTCTAAGTTTCTCCGTCTAAATTTGATAATATCTACCCCGTTTTGAAAAGACACTTCAGCTTCTCTTAGCATGAGTGGGGTCCTTGGCACTTTTAATGTATTATTTCTAATTTTTCCAGAATGCTGCAAAAATTCAAAGCAATTGAGAGATTCATGACATACAGAAATAGTCTGACTAGTAAGTGTAAGAAGACCCGACGAGGATGAAATAGCTTGCTATACAATTATACTCATATCTTATAATTCATGTGTTACTTAGCACACACAATTAATATAATGGCAAAGCAAAGTACCCAGAGAGGAGATTCGGAAGTCTGATTTTCATACGGTTGCGGATTTGACCAGCAAGTGTTTCTACTAAAGCAATTCTGCCAAGTTTGCTCTGCGGTGCACTCGTCAGTATAGATTTCAGACTTTCAGTCTCGGCTCGCCAAGCAGTTTCAAGTGAATTCTCTGAGCCAACTGACCCAGACTGTGCAGAGGCGATAGCTACAGACTGTCCAATCAAAGCCACCCATGATATGTCAGACGTATTTCGTGGTCCCTGGTTCAATAGCAGAGCCTGAACTGCAGCGAGGGTCTTTGGATCATTTGCTGCTTGATCTATTTTGCTGATGACACCAACAGTTCGAGTACCTTAAATCAACAGAAATAGCTAACTTACTAAATAATCACAATAGATGTTATAAAAGGAATAAAAAAAACGACCCTTCGGAGCAGATACTTGCAGAAGGTACAAAAGAAGAGAGTCTTTAATTAAGACATACCATCTGCATCGAATTCTTTAGTTAATCTAAGAGCTCGTGAAGAAGAAATCTCGGAAACCTGGGCAGCAGGTACTACAACTAGCAGTATTGCATCATTGTGTCCAGCATAGTCACCAACCTGAGCGTTGATATTAGTTAAAGTAATATTTTTTTAACCAGCTTATCCATTTATGGATTGTAATAACTGGCTGACACAGACCAAATCAGAAACAAATATAACACTAAACTGAAACAAGGAAAGAGGCTAGCAGATACTTACTGTTGCATCATCCATAATCCTTTGGTCCAGTCCAGGTAAATCAATCAATTTCAAAGGAGGAGCTGCTTAAACAAGATTGTGTTAGTAGGAACTTGGAGAGGAGACCATATTGTGCTAGCAGGACTATCAAGAATTGTTATTTCTGCCTCAAGGCAGTTTGCTCCGAGGAGCAAAGCTCCTCCTTTAGACGTATGCCTTGATGCGTAAAAGGCGTACACTAATACTTCTAGAAGAATAAATGGTACCGCATTTATGTTCAAAGATAATATAATATAGCCTTTTTCAGTTTGCTATATAATAATATAAAGACTTGACTGTTTAAGAAACAAGAAATACAAAATGCTGTTACCACTTATGTTGCATAAAATTAAACAATGTTTGCAAGTTTTGTCTTTCTCTGTAAATGCATACGCCTTGAGGCCGCAACGAGGCGTATGCATCTACCGAGTTTTAAAACATGGCCTTCACGTAATATCAGCAATCACTTCTCAAAAAGTTCATGCAAAAAACAATGCAATTAGGAGTGTTTTCAATTCTTTAAAAGTTAAAACTCGCGACGATCACGAAACTGTGTATAGCTATCTATGCCTTTTGTGGGTTTGAAAGTGGATACTATCTCCTTCGCAAAATCATTTTCCATTACTTTGCACACATTATTGAAAATGATAATTTTACATTAGCTAAAGGGAAAAAGCACCTATGATAAAATGAACAAAACTAAGACAAAGGAGACAGACAGGAAGAAAGCACAACGACTAAGAGCAATTATCAATTAACACCCTCATTTAGAAGATATATTCCTGCACACGTCCCACCAAGACCAGCTAGTCTTAGGCACGGTTTTAAAATACGTTTTTATGCCTCAAGGTGGTTTGCTCTCACAATGTGAGGTGGTGCCTCTAGGAGCACCTTGATGCGTAAAATACGAAAAGAAAGAGGAAAAAAATTGGCTCAAGGCAATGACATCAATTATTTTAAAACATAGCATAACAAGTATTTCTACTTTACTACCACAGTATAAAGTCTGAATTGTTGCCAAACAGCTCAAAAATAAAAGTGAAAAGTTTGAGCGATAATATCACTAATAATTATAATAGTAAATAACTAAATAAAACACCAGGTACCATAGGGCATAGACATTACATGGAATGTCTAAAAGAACTTTCATTGACTTCCATGAATAAAATTAGCGAGTTAAATACACAGATTTGACATTTGTTTTACGAGCTGACCAGCCTGACCACTTTTCGCTCAAATTCTCAGAACAATACTCAACACGATTTTATATACAAATACTGCTGTTAGGAACTGGGGAAACAGAAACACCACCATAAAATTGAAGCTGGTCCCTATATAGAGTGGTCTCGATTTAAAAAATACGGACCCCTTTTAGGTTGATTTCATGGAATTGATCATAAATGCTTCCCTAATTACATTATCATACTATTGTGAAAAAAACATTTCAACTCAGTCCAGAAAATTGAAGATATCATGGACCAACCTGTACTAGTGCGCAATTTTAGATATATTTCATCCATCCGGCCCTTGCTAGAGGCACCTTTGCTAAGCCTGTCCTGTAAAGAATGCCGGAGAGCACCTACCACATTTCCAAAACAAAACAAAAATGAGGTCTGCACACGACACCAAAACGACAGAATAAATAGCATCTTAGGAATTAAGCGATAACAATCAAGGCACAAATCATAAACATGCAAAACTGACTAGACCTTCTAGCATGAGACAATGAATAATTGATGACGTAGCTACAGTGTCGGAAATTAAAGATAGGGCAACAATTTGTGAAGAATGGAGATACTCACTTGCAGAAACCTGTTGAGATTTATTATCAATTTGTAATATAATTGATTTGGTACTGAGGGAACTGTCTCTTTGTAAATCAATGCTAATGGGAGCTCGAGTTGCACCATTTTCACCAGTTGGCTGAAGTAACAAAGCAAACATAAATTACATTGAGTAAAAATTGGCATTATATGTACTGTAAATCAAGAAAAATAAAGTTTTGATGCAACTTACAAGAACCGGATGTCCAATTAAACTATTCAATGCTGCTGATTTACCAGCTCCCTGAAGAGTTTGTACACACAAGGGGAGAAAAGTTTTATAACATCAGAGATATAACTATCCTAAAAAACATTGTATGATAGTACTGAAATTTTTTATCTTTTTAGTACAAGATGTAGTTAAGTAGTTGATATAAAAGAAAAAAGATAAAAAAAAAAAAAAAAAAAAAAAAAAAAAAAAAAACTGGATTTCTCAATACCATTCTTTCTCAATAAGTCTGATGTAAATCGTAAAGACTATTGTTGGATGCTACTCGTTACATAATTTTGGCTTAGATGGATTTGTCTTATCGTGGCAGTTGGTTCTAAATATTCTGAAAACATTGAATATCATACTTCTATACTGTTGCAGGTTCAAGCATCTTTCATTTGATACCACCCACTGCCCGACAAATCCCCCATATCATGTGGAGAACCACATGTAAGCCTTCTGCTAGTGAAGCAGCATTTTACAGAATATCTCACTTCTCAATAATCAAGTCCCCTAACAGTTTTAGAAGTGTTATATGTCCTGTTATTGTAGTCTGTAAATACATTATAAGCACTCTAAGCCCAAGCTGATGTCATCCATCCAAGGGACTTCCACTCTATTTTTTTCTTGCTCGTATTCTTAATCATTAGCAATTTTATTACTGTTTATTTCTAACTCCTACTTCATCAGGTTCCTTTAGTAATTAGATTAACATTCCCATTCTTGCAATAAAATAGTTCTCTCTACCAAGTTAGATTAGGATTAGTTTCGACACTTTATTAGTGTTATTAGTTGATGCTAGGTGTCTTTAGGAGATCATAGCATGTTATTATAAAGTTTTACACTTTTACTATGGTATAGAGTCTGAAGATGCCTACTAACCTCGGTAGCAAGTTTTGGAATCCCAGTGTTAACGAGTCTTGTATAGAATTAGCTCCTACTACGGTTACGTATTGATAAAATCTACTATGCTGACTTTTGTTCCAAATTTAAGAGTTTTATACTTCTATCTCTTCTCCTAAATTATTCGAGTTGAGTTTTTAAGATTTATTACAATTGTCAAACGATTCATTCTCTTGTTCAAAAAACATCTACATGTGTTTTTACTCAGTTTAATTGTTTACTTGGTTTTAGCTGAAGAGCTAGACTGATATTCATAAGTGATAAGTGTAAGCCTCTTTTGTATTCGAGTACACTTGCCAAACCACTGCAATAGTTGAACTTATTACATTATTAGAAAATAGATTGTTTTCAGGCCTACTTAGCTAAATCTAACTTTCGAGGAAGTACCCTGGAAACATCTAAACCGCTTTACGATTTATCTCCTTCCAGATAAACTTTTCTTACACCATGAGAGTCAAATCTAAACAGCTAAAAGTTCTTCCGCGGCTTGCGCCTCAAAGCCATTTGCTCTGAAAAATGGAAGTGTTGCCTTGACGAGCACGCCTTGAAGTATAAAAGGCGTACACAAATTTCGAAATTTAACGATGTTTTTAGTGCTGCATAAACTTCATCATCAACTATCTTGTCAACATTAATCATTTCTCTTATACTTATTTTTTCCTCCTTTTCTTCTTGTTTGAATGTTTCCATTATTCCTTCTTTACTATTGCCATTTTGATATAAGCTCTTGTTACATAAGGCTTTTTCTAAAAACATGTTTCTTAATTATAAAAAGAAAAAATTCAGTCAAAACTTGGTTGCCCAGGTGGTTGATAAGTGTTGACATAAACTCCAAAATCCTGGAGGTCCCAGGTTCGATTTCCAGAGGAGGTGGAATCCATGGTTCTTGAATTTGGGTTATTAAAAGGTACAAATAAGGTAATAAGTTTGTCGGTCTTTAGGCCTCTTTCATGTTTTTGGGATTTAAGCCTTTTTCATTATAAGGTTAACTTAGGCGGTTATCGTGCTTATCACATCTTCATGATGTATCAATGCCTTGGAACGACTTTCATAGATCGTAGTCGATTTTTCAAAACAAAAACAAAAAATCTATAACAATGGAAATGCAAGGAGTACAAGTTTAAGATGGGCGAAGCTCATACTCGCGAGTGTAAGCTTGACCTCAGGTTATGGTTGGTCTTGAGCACTTTGACCCCCCCCCCCCCCCCCAACACACACACACACACACCACCATACACAAGCGGAGTTGCATCCATATTATGATCGAAATGGATATACGATTTTTGGTACTAAAATAATTCATGATCAAGCATCACTTATTCAGCTGGAATAGCAATTTATAAGAAAAAGTTTAAGCTCCACAAAAAGATGTCGTTTTGTTGGTTATTTAAGTTTTATGTGTGACCAATTCCCGAAATGTCAGCCATCTGCATGACTAATTTATCAATAAACAAGGAGATGGTAGTAATGTTTGATGTTGAAAACTTAATTTGAATAAGCTTAAATAAATCTCCTGAGGTCATGTTAGCACAATCAAATGGTCTGGAAAAACAACCTAGTTGTTGTAAGTGAACAATATGAAACAACTTAAACCACTAGATTTTCTGAAATTGAGTAAAAATACATAGCTGCAATTGATTAACAGATCGAAGCCCTCACTACTACCAAGTGCTTGTCAGACAATAACTAACACTAGTATAACGAAGCAAATTTTCATAGAAGTGATTCCAAGTTTGGAGTGCATAATAAATCGGATCAGATCAGTCAAAAAACGATTAAAAACAAAATTCATAGAGAAAATATGATGAACTTACGACATTGCCAAGGGCGACAACGTTGAGAAAAGTGGAAGAACGCTTCTTCGATGAGGATTCATCTACATCTTCATCAGCGAGAAGTGCAGATGCCTGAATCATCGATTCCGAAAGATTAACTAGTTCATCAATCGCTTCCATGGCTTGTCCGATCTAACAGATATCACAAGAAGAACTGAAAACAAGGTCACGACGTATGGATCTACCCAAGAAAACCTAGAATTTCGATCAAATGTAAACGAGATCTGGATCCTGGATCAACAGTCGACGGTGGTTCTCAGCGGAAGGTTGAAAAATATGGGGTTTTTCCTTAAAGAAGAAGAGAACGGAAGATAAACGAAAGAAATGAACCAACTTTCTGTCTCTCTTTTTCTCTCTCTAGTTTTTTGAAAGGAAAAACTTCACGGTCTATAGGGGGGCTCTAGTTGGTATAGAGGGGGGGGGGCCTTCGGAAAAATTAAATGTTTGAATTTTATGGTGTCCACTCCCAAGTCCCAACCAAAATTAAGGTTTATTTGATTTTTTTTTTTTGGGTTATTTCCCTAATGGCCCCCAACTTTGTGACCAGCTTCCCGCCTGACCCCCTACTTTACAAAAAATACCCATATGGTCCCCTTCTGTTATAACACCGACACTCTCTCTCCTCCATCATATTTTCTCTCTCTGCCAAGTCACGCCACTTCATCATCTTTTCCGGCATGGGTCGTCGGTCGGCGACCTTCAAATTTTTTCTCTCTCTCTAAAAAAAAATTAAAAAAAATTTTTTATTTTATTCTCTCCTATCTCTCTCTCTAAACTCCGGCGAAGGGAAACCCCTTCGCCGGAGTTTAGAGAGGTGAGAATAAAAAAATTAAAAAAAAAAAATTTTTTTAGAGAGAGAGAAAAAAAAATTTTGAAGATCGCTGCCCGGCGACCCATGCCGGAGAAGATGATGAGGTGGCGTGACTTGGCAGAGAGAGAAAACATGATGGAGGAGAGAGAGCGACGGTGTTATAACGGAAGGGGGTCATATGGGTATTTTTCGTAAAGTAGGGGGTCAGGCGGGAAGCTGGTCACAGAGTTGGGGGCCATTAGGGAAATAACCTTTTTTTTTCTTTTTGATAAGATAGTTATTAATATTACATAACTGGTAATAAGGTTTACACTAATTTTGTTCTCACAGTAAGAACACAAAAAAAGCGGAACGTAGTCCCAACTGAAATAAGTTTTCTGTTCGGTTGTTCGAGTTAAGACATCAGTCACCCTATTATTATTTATAACTATCCATACAACAGAAAAAGAAGTAAATTGTTTCCTGAGCTCTTGAATTTCCTTGAGAGTTGATCCGGAAATCCAACTACAAGGGTGTTTCTTTCCATTTACGACCTAAACTACCATAGAAGTATCTGATTCGATGATGATGATCGACAAAAGGTGGAGTTGTTTCGCGCATTCTAGGGCATGCAAGAGTGCTCGACGCTCTCTTTCTTCGCTAGATCTGCAGAAAGTTGGATCTGTTTTAACAAAAACAAAATTAGAGTTGCAATCATGTATTACCATACCAATTACTGCAGTCTTGTTTGGGGCAACATATGATACATCCACATTTATTTTAAAGCATTCTTCGGACAGTGGTTGCCATCTATAAGGTGAAGAAGAGCTTCTATGGTATCAGATAAGTAATTTCAATCTAAGTCAACACTTGGTTGCCCAATTCGCTTAAAGTGTTGACATAAACTCCAAAAGTCTCTGGAGGTCCCAGGTTCAATCCTCAGAGGAGGTGGAATTTTTGGATTATTGAATTTGAGGTCATTAGGGTATAAATAATGTAGTTAGGTTTTAGACTATAGCTACTTGGACTTGAGGGCATAGTTTAGTTGGGCTTTAGGCTTGTTCTTGTTAGTTGGCAGTTACCGTGAATATCACATCTTTGATGTATCAACGTCATTGTAATGACTATCGTACATTGTAGTCGATTTCCAAAAAAAAAAAATTAATAATAATTTCATTCAAACAAAAATTAAATTTTTTGAAATTTATGATGTCTTTCCGCAAGCAACACTTTGTTTGATATAAGAGAAATAATTTTGTGGTAATAAAAATTTTCACATAAGACTTTCACATGAAAACAATAATTAAATTTTTTTAATTTTATGATGTCCTCTGGCAACCGAAACTAAAGAAGTATAAATAAAGTAAAGGTAAAGATGGACATAATTTCATGCCTTTAAGA
Source organism: Eschscholzia californica (assembly GCF_041429995.1). NCBI lineage: Eukaryota > Viridiplantae > Streptophyta > Magnoliopsida > Ranunculales > Papaveraceae > Eschscholzia > Eschscholzia californica. The sequence goes on from NW_028238198.1 coordinate 46,011,101, forward strand.
TAACTTAAAGAGTCTTTATATGACCTTTAGAGTCATGATGCCCAGTTATAATTTTTTTTTTTTTTTGGAAATCAAACTTCATTTAAAGGCCAAAAGGCTAATGAGAATTACATCCTGAAGTTTAAAATAACAAAGACACAACCAAATTCGGACAAACAAGACAAGTTATGTCCACTTGGGGTGCCTCAAGAGCTGCCTGATTTAGCTGGTGGGTTTCATCTTGTACTACCACCACTAACCATCTAAGGGTAGTTTTATAACCAATGCTTCTTTCACCTTCTTCTCTATCACCGTCAACCGTGGCGTGTAGATCTCCGGTTAGCGCATCTGATTCCGGTACAACGGTAGAGAGAGTTGTAAGTTGATGAAGAAACTCCCAATCGTGGTCTATGATCAAAACACTCGACCCTGAAAAGACGAAAATAACAAAAGGTCCTAAAGACCAACAAAACAGACCCTAAAGACCAACATAACAGGCCCTAACGACCAACAAAGAAACATAACCTTTATTATACTAAGTAAATAGACAACTAGGAACTCTTTCTTCTCCGCATCACTCACTGGATCGATCTTTGATTCCTTAATACCACCATATGAATGAACCAGTTATTACCCTGTAATTAAGAACAACTTTCACCAAGAACACCACCGACGCCACCACTAGAATCCGACGATCGCCCAAAAATCAACGCCACCCACTGGAGATGATCATCTGATGGAAAATGTTTATTTGGTCAAAACGACCATAACAGGATGTTACCCAAATTTTGGAGAGACCTTGCAAACAAATCTTTCCAATATCTAATTCAATAAAGGAAATTTAATTCCTTGCTCATGACTCGAATTTGTAGGTCTTAATTCTTGAGTTCTAGAGGGATAAGCTTGAGATCCCGAATTCTTAACACTATAGTAGTATATCAGACGATTTTTCAATTTTACCACAACCGAATGGCTCTTCTGACCCAATTGAACTGTGCTATTGATAAACCGAATTAAGTTTTGTGCCATTCTCCAATAATCAAATTTAACATCTATTGCCAAACGTACTTGCCCGCAAGTGATGAATAATAAGGGCTATTGGTGGGGGTATTAAGCATTAATAATGGTGAAGAACACATCTGTAATGGTGAAGCACACATCAACCATGTAAAGAAATCTCCACAACTTTTCTCCTTCTGAAAATATAGGTATATCTAAATCAATTGACTTGATCCTACTCTGCCCAAATAATGGTGAAGAACACATCAACACATCTGTAATTTAGAGAATGAAAACAAAAGAGAGAAAAGAGATGGGAGAGAAATAGGAAAGAGAAAACCCTAGAGACTATTCATGGAGGAAAAACTAAAAAAAGGAAGGAAAAAGGGGATCCGGCGAAGGGGGAGCCCTTCGCCGGAAGAACAAACACAGATCTGGTTGAAGAGAGAGAGAGAGAGACGGTTATGGAGAAAGTGTGAGAGAATGTTCCATTCTTCGTTAGTAATCTATGTTATGAATCGCTCAGTTATAATTTTATATGGCTTATTATTCAACTTTATGTATTTGTTTATGGTGTATGCGTGTCATATTGAATGTAACGACTCTTAGAATCCATGTAAAAAAAAGTGTTTAAATAAAATATAAAATTATTAAAAAAATATATTTCGTAAATTAGTTGTTTATAAGCAAAAAAAATCAAAAAGTTAGTTTCCTAAGTTTTGTATTTTCCTTTCGATTAACGCTTTGGGAAAATAAGAAATTTTCCAGGGTACAAAAATTTCAAAAGAAAATCGAAGGTTATTTCAAATTTTTCGGTCACCAAAACTTCTTCCTTGCCTCCTTCCATATTTGGCCACCAACTCTAACACCACCATTATTGTGTATCTATCCTCTCTCTCGCTCTCTTTTTATCTGTTTCGGCGAAGGGATCTTTTTGGCAGAACAGATATTGAAAGATAAAGGAAATCAAGATGGAGGTGGTAAGAAGAGGTGGTAAGAAGAGGTGGAAAAGAAACAAAATGGCGAAGTCAGAAAAAAAGAGGTGGGTCTGGGGGAATCTTATTTTCCCACCCCAAAAATTTTTGTACCCTGGGAAAAAATAATTTCCTCGAAGCAACAACAAGAAAAATACAGTGTCAATCAAACGCAACAGTCAACAACATCAAGCGTTTCAAGTTTACCTTTCACTTTCTTTATGTTCGGTATATTTGTTGCAGATGTAATATTAAAGTAGATACTCTATCTAAATTGGGCTAGGAAAAATCGCGGGAGTAGTTATGGAATCCAATTTTGTCACCCTATCTCTATTGTAATATGAATTTTATGTCTTCGTGTGAATGACGGTATTTTTTAACCAAAAAAATATTGAGTAATTGAATTATAGAAACGAAAAATAGTCATTTAAGTCAAAATATTAAATAAAAAAAAAATTAATTACTTTTTCAAATCACTAAAAAGTGTCTTATTGTATGTTTAAAGTATTATTTATTAATATCTTTAAGTCATTTTGTACTCTCTTATTCTAAAACTACCGCCAATAAAATTCATTTTCCTTCTAAAAAATAATGAGATTTTAGAGTTCTCCTTATTCTTCTTCTGAAGAACAAACTTTGGTCCAAAATCATCAAATTTAGTTCTAATGGTCAGTATTTTATCCTCCAACAAATCTTGTGTGTTTAGATTTGTTCAACAACTATCCTTGACCTACTTTGGTGAAATGGTTGTGGTATGTTTCATTCGTTTGACTTTAAAAATTTTGTTCTTCTTTGCTTTAACTCCTGCAAATTTCACCCCCAATTTTGTGTCACGCGTTTGAAGATCAATCGAAGCAAAAAAGTGAAATCAATTGATTCAAAATAAAAGAACAAATCAATCAAAGCAAAAGAAGCAAACCAATACGAGTCTGATGTGGGTTTCCATTTCTGCTTAGGTTTTGTGTTTTGTAGAGGTTTAACTGAATTTGTGGATTTTTCTTTAGCTAATAATTGAAGTTCTTGTAATCAGTGCTCCACAATACTCATGATGTTTTACCTTCCCTTCTTTGATCTCCAAACTTCCATAACTGATTCGTCAGTGGTTGCTAGACTCATGCGGTGATGTAATTCTGGAGAAAAATTTCTAAGTCCCCTGAGCCATCATAAGTTTCCAGAGAACAACACTTGAAATCTTTGGGCCAATCGGCCTCGAGTATCTCCAGGCTGAGAGGGGTGGAGTGATTTTTCCCGACAATGGTAATTCTTGTTCATCAACCTTCTTAGTTAGCTCTGCTAGTTGTTGGATGACCAAGGTGTTGGATTATGGACATCTCCTTCACAAGGCTCTCAGGCTATGTTGTCAAAGGCGCGCTTAAGCGCGACTTAGGCGACCAAGGCGCACGGTATTTGAAGTCATCGACTCGCTTCAAATACACTTCCCTTGGTTTCCCCTAGTATTGACTAAGCGCGCTTAGTCGATCGACTTTAGTAGACTAGGGGAATCATGAAGTCGACTGGAGGCGACATGGGTTGCCTTTAGAATATTTCCTTTTTTTGGGCTGAATCCCAAAAATTAGGGTCAAACCCAAATGTCTTCTGCCTTAGTCGACCAAAAATAGGAAGATCTAAAGGGTATCTGGAGTAGGGCATTCAAACGAGTGTGAACTTTTAAGACCAGATTTCTCTCTCTGTTATGTTTTTTTTCATCTGCTACGCTTCACTATATTTCGAGTGTTCTTCTTTTCTCTCTATGTTATGTTTTCTTCTTCTTCTTTTGGAGTTTGAACTTTGAAGACGTACTCAACGATGTTCTCTCTCTAACTCTGATTTAACTCTGATTTTTTGCTTCTTCTTCAACTAAAGTTTCTTCTTTGTATTATCTTTATAAATCTGGTTTTTTGCTACTGGTGTATCTCTCTAACTCTATTTTTCTCTCTCTAACTTTGTTTTTCTCTCTATAACTCCGTTTTTTTTCTACTTGATTTTCTGTTATGTTTTCTTCTTCTTCTTTTGCTTTTCTGTTTAAGCTACTTGATTTTATGTCTTAAGTTATTTGATTTTTTTATTTGAGCTATTGTTTTGATTATTTTTCTTCTTCTCTGTGTTTATAGTATAGGCTTACAGCCAGGGCCGTGCCTGTAAATCTAGGGGCCCCGTGCAAAATTTTAATGTGGGCCTTATGAAAAACAAAAAAAATTACAAGCAAAATTTAACAAGGTATAGTTTTTTTTGTTAAAGATATTCGTTCTCTGTACAAGATATAGTTTAGAATCTAAAAGTGAGTATCTAAATATAATTTTTCTGTATCATAATTCACCTACATATTTTCGAATTTTTTTAATGTAATTATTAAATTTTTAAGTTTGAAAAGCTCCAAAAAGGGTAGAATCACACCCAAATAAAATGAAGTGTAGCAGAGTAGAAATAAAGGTTCACTTAGAATGGTACCATGAGCTTTACAAAAAGGAGGCAAAATTAATAGGTGGCACGAGAGTTTCGAACTTGAGTGAAGAGCATGGAAAGATACGCTTCTAACCATCTCGGCCAAGCGCTCACTTGTGTTGAAGTATGTATCTATAGCATTATATTAAGGTTAACATTGCCAAGAGTAGGCCCCTTTTAGGTGGGGGGCCCAGTGCGGGCGCCCTGCCCGCACGGGCCCAAACACGGCCCTGCTTACAGCCACTGTTCTGCTTCTTTATTTTTAACTTATAGTCTTATATATATTGTTTAAGAAATTAAGTTGTTATGATCCACTTCTTCATTTCTTCTTCTCTGTTTTATACTTTTACTAGGCATAACCCGTGCCTTCATTTAGGATTTGGTTCGCTACGAATTGGTTAAGAACTATTACGAAGATGAAAGGATTTCCTTCTCTAAGAATATACATTTTGTTACACAATTGAAGGATTTATTTCGTGTTAAATTGCATGTATCAATTGTATCTAATAAATTGCATTTAAGGTCATTCTAATAATTCATTTTATTCCACCACCAGCAACTCCAGCTCCCATAAGCTTTTTGATGTGCACATCTAAGTCCTCAGTCTTTGATCCTTCTCTTTTCCAGTGCATATCTTAAACTTGACCGAAGTTAACTTTAATTTTTGTTAGTTGGCATCAACCTAAAGAAAAACATATTAAAAATCATATTCGAAAGTTAAATTAAGTACTTATAAAGTTCTTAAAAGAACAAAACTTGGCTAAATGAGAGGAAATCTCTGGAACTCCTTAACAAAAAAATGGAGGAAATCTCTGGAACAGTAGAATGTTTCAATTTTTCATGCAAAATATACAGTCAATTTATTGGTAAGATCTATAAGTACAATAAAAATAAGTACAACTTTTTCTGCCCATCTTCAAAATAGGAGTGTGAAATTAAATATTATTGATGTGTTCATGAAGAGGAATAAGTGGTTCTTCTCCATTTGATTTTTATCAAAGTTGTACCTTAAAAGAAATCAAAGTTCATAAACATACTTAGCTAGTCAAGCGTCTTTTTTGATGTTGATGGTGACGAAAAGTGGTGACTAAGGCCTCTGGTAATTTTCCTCAGGTGGTTATGGAAATTCTGGAATTGTAGCTAACGATTGAGGAATACTTTGTTGTTTCCAATACATGGAAATAAATGATTATTCATAATTGGTATACACATGTGAATAAACAAATTGAATATCAAAAAAACATAAGTCATATAACCCTAGATTGAAGTGTTACTTAATTAGGTTAAACCCATGCAAATGGCGTTTTATCACAAGCAAACAGAGCACCATCAAGATAGGCTCCATTGCCAAGAACATTGGCCGGAGTGGTTATGAACCTAAGTTATGACCTGAAGGCCATGTGTCCGAGGCTTTATGTTGGTGCAAAGATAGGCTCCATTTATTTTACCTTTAAGTAATATAGTCCAGGGTTCAAGATCTGGTTTGTGTGTTTCATCAAACACCTTTTGATGTTAGAAGTTGAAAATCAAGATTAAATTTTGAATGTAAATGTTATTAACATTACCAGTTTAATAACATGGGTGTGAACATGTCGTCCTTGTTCGAGACACTTAAGATTGGATAATGACTTCAGAACAAAAGTAAAGAACAATTAATAGTCGAATTTGACTTTTGGAGCATGTGGGTGTAAACGAGAAATAAACTTTGTGGAGAATTAGAGTGAGAGAAAGATCAAATGAGATTATTAGGAATATAAATACAGTGTAAAAATTAGGAAGATATAAAGTACAAATAGAGAGTTTGTCTCAATTTGAAATTGAGGATAGATTTATAATCCGTTTAAGTGAATGGATTTCTCTTTGTGGTAGCGAATTTGAATCCTCTTTTCTAGAATTAACATGAACAAGAAGAACAAACATTATTTTATTTTATTTTTTTTAGGCATTGAACAAGCATAATTTTGGAAACACCGTAGAGAACTTATTGCTTTCCTAGCTTGCAAATCTTTTATAAGAACACAACCTTATAAAACTACAAATACACAAAGTAGGAACAGATATAATGATGGAAAATTTCAAGTGACATAAACGTAAAGAGTTATTCCAAATCTTATACATTTGGAAACATCTTAGAGTATATTTCAGTTGTGATTGTATACCTTAAGTTTGTCGAGTTCCCAACCAAATTAATGAAGAGAATGATATGCTCCCTGTTTAGATTATTGTATATATTGCAAATCCTAACACAACCATACAAAAATAGAGAGCTCCATAAAAGAAAAAATGAATAATAACATATGCAAATACAATTCGGTTGTGATTATACACCTCAAGGTCAAATTCTCAGTCAAGTTCATATAACACCTGCAACAAACAAGATAACAAAAAAAATGAAAGAATCAATTGCAAAATTTCAGTGTAAGAAAAAACAAATTAAACGATTAAAGAACAAACAAACATAGTAAATAGAGTAGGTCTAGAGAAGAACATGATCAAAGATAACATTTGTTTTGAGAAATAAATAGAGAATAATGGTTTCAAATGATGGATTTGTTGACATGAATTCAATTAACTGAATATGAAGAAATTGAAATTCGGGTGCATTCCCATGAAAGGTCACACCAAGTAAAGAGAGAAAACTTTCAACAAAAAAAAGTAAAGAGAGAAAACGTGGATGGGTAACTGAAATGACCCCTTCCCCACACATCATTTTTTAAGAAGGATGAAATCAAGTAATCAACGATTAAATTTGAAACTAATAAAGAGTTTAAAAGGTTTTGATTAAAATACGTGAATTTGGACAGCCAAATTTATGTTGCTAAGGACACATTCTATCTAGTTAGCAAGTGCACCACATGTGCAATCCTAGTCAGCGAAAGGGAGCATTTATTTTGTCCTACTCAGCAAAACAAGTTCTGTTTTGTTATATAGATATATGTTAGAAATGTCGTCCCACTTCTTCGACTCCTCGAGTGAAACCGTCAAGTGATCCGGGTTGGGATTACGGGCAACCTATATGGAGATAAGAATAAGGTAAAATGTGACTTATGTGGTGTGGTTTCTAATGGTGGAATTAATAGACAAAAACAACATTTAGCCGGTGGGTATAGAGATGTTAGAGCATGTGCGAAGGTTCCTAAAGACGTACAAGATTTGATAAAAAATTATATAGCCGAAACAAAGAAAAAAAAAGAAGAAAAAAGTCTTATGAGAAAGACTTCACTTTTTTTTCGAAATAAACTATGATCTACGCCTAATTTAAACCATAATGAAAGAGGCCTAAAGCTCGATGCTGATGTCAAAAAATGGCCTTCCGTTATATCAACATGAAATAGGGACTTGATGCATGACAACGTGCGTTAAGATAAAATATTATGTGATGTTGATCAGTTGTATTCCTGCTTCCAACTCCTGGTCCTCCTCCTCGCTCCTGGTCCTGTTCCTTCTCCTTGCTCTTTGATTCCTAGGGAAAACCAGTAAAGGGTTCGAAAACTGCTTCGACGCTCAAGATAATCCGGTTGCTCTTTGAATCCTGCACCTCTGTGTAGGGGAGTCGTTCACCCACAAACACGCCTACTAACAGATTTTCACATCTTTCTTGTTCTTCTTTGAAATTTTGAAGCTTGGCAACCATTACCTTCTCTCTATCAAACATAGAAGGAACAGTATACTCATACTTTTGGGGTCCTAAGGAAACCTTAGTTTTGAATAAGGCAGCCCAATTTGGGGATCTTCCTATCTAATTTGAATTCCCTCAGCTCTGTAACATTTCCATGGCATTGCTTTTACTGTTTGGTGATGAAAGCAAAGAGGGGGGAACTCCCCTTTCATCGATTTCCACTGACGTCAGTTTTTCACTTTTCACGATAAGTAATAGTACCCCCTCAACTCATTCAATCCTCAGGTTTCACAGTAAACCCTAGATTCCTAAATTCTTTTCCAAAAGACAAGGTGTTTACCATAAATAGAGGAATATTTTGTAGACTAACTCCATACTTTCACAACATATTCATTTTTTCACCCATTAGTAAAAGACAAAGGTGGAAATAGTATATATATATATATTATATAAAGCACAATGGTGTTTTTTTAGCAGAACCGTCGATTTATGTCTGAGATATTCGTGTCCATACGATCTTCATTGGTAGTTTTTTTATCTGATGAATAAAATTGAGTTCGGTATCCACTAAATCACAACTTTTCTCCCACGTTTTCATTCACGTTGAGACTTACGGTTGTTTTTCTAACTTCCTTAAATATCTCTTGATTTTCTCCCATTATTCTCTCATATACGGTTATTTTTTTTCCTTAATTAACTAATTACTTCCTAAATTAAGGTGGCCAATACGTGGACAACCAATTTTCTTATACGGACAACTATTTTATGTGGACAACTTGAAGAATTAAAATTTTTATATGGACAACCCTTTTTAAGGGGACATCTCTCTATGATTTTTCTTTTATGTCCTCTACGAATAAAAGATTTTTTTAGCGACTAAATCTTGGATCTAAAATCAAATATCCAACTTTATTTTTTTGTTCTTTATGATCAACATCTTTGTCGATTACTTTCAAAAAAAAAAATCTTTCTCCGACGACTATCCACTCTGTTGAGATTCTTCAATCTTCGTCACTCCCTCTTCATTTAGGTCACTGCTAACACATCACCTCATATTTCTCCTTTCTCTTTAAAAGGTTTCCTCTTCGAAGCCGATAGGATTACCATGTGGAATTACCATCTCGTTGACCGTACGGTGAGGTGTCACAAAAAGACAAAATCAATTTTGAATGTGGGCTTTTATGTTCAAACGAATTTCACCATTAACACTCAAATCCTCACGTTCTCCAATGTAGGCAGATTTTATCTTTTCACACTTAGAGCATCTCCAATGCAAGACTTAATCTTAAAATCTTAAGTGCCAACTAGGACTTTAGAGTTTTTTTTGAGATAAAACCTCTCCAATGCAAAACTCAATTGAGATCTTAAAATGATGTGGAAGCATTAAGTTTTAAGATGCCTCAACTAGAAACTCTATTTTTGAGATCTCTTTTGAGAGTCTTAAGTGTCCTAGTCATCAAATTTAATTTTTGGACCAATAGAAAACCTTTCTTTCTCAACTATTTTTTCCTATTAAATGTATGTGTGACATGTGTATCTATTAGAGTTTTTTAGAGTGTTGCATTGGAGAAGGACTTGAATTAGAGACACTCAAGTTAGCCACAAAAGAAAGAGAATCTCAATTGGGACTCAACACATAAGCCAAATAGAGTTTTTTTTAAGTTTTGCATTGGAGATGCTCTTAACTATCTTTAGTATCTAAATCTTAGCCGTTTAAATACCCTAACGTGTGAGATTAAATTTTAAAGAGTTAATTCCTATATGGCCCCCTACTTTGTGACCAGCTTCCTTTATGGCCCCCTTTTTTTCGTAAATTCAAATATGGCCCCCTATTTTCATGGAAATGTCCTAACTACCCTTCCTTTAAATCTTTTTTCAAAATAAAATAAAAAAAACAAACATAATTCCACCTCACTTCCCTCTCCACCACTTATCTCTCTCCACCTCACCTCTCTTCCCAAATCATCTTTCTCTCTCTCCAACTGATCTGGTCTGTTCTTCAACAGACCCGTACTCCGGCGAAGGGAACCCCCTTCGCCGGAATTTTTAGAGAGAGAGAGAGATGAGTGTAAAAAAAAAAATTTTTTTTTTTTTTTTTAGGTTGAAGGTCGCCGGCCGGAAAATTTTCCGGCCGGCGACCTTCATCGGAGAAGATAGAGTGAGGTGGAGAGAGAGAGAGGTGAGGTGGAGAGAGAAAAAGGTGAGTTGGAGAGAGAGAAAGATGATTTGGGAAGAGAGGTGAGGTGGAGAGAGATAAGTGGTGGAGAGGGAAGTGAGGTGGAATTATGTTTGTTTTTTTTATTTTATTTTGAAAAAAGATTTAAAGGAAGGGTAGTTAGGACATTTCCATGAAAATAGGGGGCCATATTTGAATTTACGAAAAAAAGGGGGCCATAAAGGAAGCTGGTCACAAAGTAGGGGGCCATATAGGAATTAACTCAATTTTAAATTTACTTATCCACCTACTGCATTTATTAGAAATATTAATTTCCCACAACCAATTAACATCAATTTAAGACGACTATTGTAACAAATTTTTTACAGTAATTTTTTTCTTTACCATCTTCACACAATTTTTTCTCTTCAACTTTTACTCTGCAATTCATCTTCTCCAACAAGTAATTCATCTTCTTCATCAAGCAAAGGTATTTTTTAAGACTTTAACTCTTTATTTGTTAATTTTTCTGAAAAAATGTTTTCTAGTCCATAAAAACACTATCTATGTTTATTTTTTATGAAACAAATGTTATCTTAATTTGTTAGTTTTATTTTTACTAAAGTCTATCTTTGTTAAGAGTTTATTTTTTACCACTAGGTAGTTTATTTCTTGTTCATAATTTTTTTTTTTTTTTTTTGTTGGCAGAGGTAGTTTTTTTTTTTGTTGAAATAGGTAGTTTATTTCTTAGTTCAACAAAAAAAAGGTAGTTTATTTCTTGAGATGTAAACAATTTTTTTTATATATTCTTGCAAAAGAAGATAACTTCATAAGATATACGATGTATACAAATCCTAATATTATGTTTGTTTTATAAAATAGGTATGGGAGATATACGTGGAAAACAAATACTTTTAGAAGAAGAAGATAATGATGATTTAGAGGTAGAAGAGGATAATACCTTTGATGAATGTGAAAAAGAAGTTGACGCTTCAGACATTAATAAAACAAATATTGTAGAATCGCTTGCCATTGGAACACAATTCAATGATCTTGATGAGGCATACGAATGTTTTAGAAAATACGGAGTAGTAATCGGATTCCCTATACGAAAAAGAACTAGTAGGAAGGATTCTAATGGAGTTGTCAGATATGTTACTTTTACTTATGGCCGAGAAGGAAAAAGGACTAGCACTTCTGCTAATATATTGAAACCAAGACCACAATGTCAGACAGATTGCAAAGTCAAAATCAGAGTAACTCTTGGGTTAGACAAAAGATGGAGAATAACTTCTTCATTCCTTGATCACAATCATGTTCTTAGTCCTACACAATCCCGATTTTACAAGTGCAATAGAGTCATCAAGGCTTCTGTGAGAAGAAAATTAGAATTACATGAAAGAGCGGGGATTCGACCTTATAAGAGTTTTGGTACAATTGTTGAAGAAGCACATGGTTATGAAAACTTGCCTTAAAATGAAAGAGATGCGAGGAATTATGTAGATGAGCTTAGACGAGGTCGTCTTAAGGAAGGTGATGTTGTAACAATACAACACTATTTCTTGAAGATGAAGGCAGAAAATAATGATTTTTTCTATCGTATGGACCATAATGAAAATGATCATTTGCAAAATTTATTTTGGGCAGATGGAAGAAGTAGAAAATGTTACAAGGAATTTGGAGATGTCATTGCGTTTGATACGACCTATCTTACGAACAGGTATGAAATGCCTTTTGCCCCATTTGTTGGAGTAAATCATCATGGTCAAACAATCTTACTTGGTTGTGGTCTAATCTCACATGAGAATATAGACTCATTTGTTTGGTTATTTGAGACTTGGCTTACTTGTATGCATGACTCTCCTCCCATAGGAATAATCACAGACCAAGATGCGGCAATGAAAGCCGCTATTGCAAAAGTTTTCCCTCAAACTAGGCATAGATTGTGCCTGTGGCATATTCTTAAGAAGTTACCTGAAAAATTAGGCAGTAGCAGAAATTATGAACATATTAACCATACAATGCATAATTTGGTATATGATTCACAGTACATAGCTGAGTTTGAACATGGTTGGTTTGAGATGCTTAACAAATATGATTTGCATCAACACAAGTAGCTTACTGAAATTTATGATGTATGACATAGTTGGGTACCAGTTTACCTTAAGACTACTTTTTGGGCTGGTATGTCAAGTACTCAACGTAGTGAGGGTGTCAATGCATTTTTTGATGGTTACGTTCATGCTAAAACATCTTTACACCAATTTGTTGAACAATATGGTCGTGCGGCAAGAGATAAAGTAGAAAAAGAAGCGCAAGCTGATTTTAGATCGTATTCACAAATGATACCATGTGTGACAAGATTTCAGATGGAGAAACAAGCTCAGGCCGTCTATACTAACAAAATATTCAAACAATTTCAAGAAAAAATAACTTCATTGTTATATCTTTATCCTGCTTGTACTCGTCAGATGCACATGTATGTAGATTATGACATACGAGATCAGGTTTTGATTGGAGCAAAAAATCGTAAGACGATGATATTCACAGTTTCCTTTAGTCAACCACATCAGACAGTATCGTGTACATGTTGTATGTTCGAATTTAAAGGTATATTATGTAGGCATGCTATGTTTGTGATGATAAACAATGGTTGTGACTTCCTTCCAGAAAATTATATTTTACGTCGATGGAGAAAAGATGTAAAAAGAGCACACACGAAGATGAAAGTTGGTGGTGGGGAGTGGGGATTAAGTGACGATCTTATTCGTTATGATCAACTATGTAAGGCATTTGAAGAAGTTGCTGACTTGTCATGTGACGATGATGAAAGATGTCAGAAGTACATTAACTGGTGTGAAAATGAAAAGAAATGTATACCCATTTGTCGGTAAAGTGTTATTCCAACTAGAACATCAAGTGTCAATGCAAAAACTCCTTCAAGTGTTGACAATAATGGAGTTCTATTGCGTGATCCACATTGTGTTAGGCGCAAGGGGAGACCTAAGTCTACACGGTTAAAATCTACGCGCTTCAGCCAATCGTCAAAAAAGAAAAATACGGTAATGATTTTAGAACCTTGTTTCTTTAATTTATTTTTGTTTTCACATGAAAGTAAATAGAGTTTTGTATCTATCAGACGCAGGGTGGGGCGGGACCATCTGAGATACCGTGCACCCAAGAAGGCGATGTTCATTATACACCATCAATTCAAGAAAATGACTTTTTTTTATCAAGCACACGGTCATTATGCTCAGTTCATGGCACATGGAAGTGTATGTGTTTCTATCCTACTTCTATAGCATAATGTTACCAACAATATAATATAACTTAATGACATTTATACCATTTTAGGTTAACACAAGCGAAGAACATTATGAGAACGTGTCGAGTACATCAGTTCCGCCATATTTTCACTATGCAGACCTCCTAAAACAAGTTGATCAAAGATACGACAGTCTAGATCAAAATTGACGAGTTGTTATATTTACTTATATTTATTTATGGATGTTAGTTTTCTGTTATGTATGAATGTTGGTTTTTAATTATATATGAATGTTAATTTTAAATTATTTGAGTACTCTTCAACTTTGGAACCATAATTTCAATGAGAGAGATGAAGTGGGATGAAGACTCCTGAAGTGAGCCCTCAAGATGCTTCCATGAAAACGTTTAATTAATTTCTTTGTTGATAAGAAAATGTTAGATAAATGTGGCACTAACCACGAGCAGAATATGATTTAATTCTTTTAGATTAAGGGGTTACATTGAAAAGAAAAGTTAAATTAGTGGTGCCACCTCACCTTTGTTCCTTCAAAATGCTTCCCTTACTAAAATTGCCTGCCAACTCACCAATACGGTGAATGTGATGGTCAAAAAGATGGTAAGGGAAGCATTTTCCTTTCCTCTTTGCCGTTCAGCCGCCAAAGGGCTACTTCCCTTGCATTTTCTTCTCTGTAAAAATCCAAGTGGTTGTAAAAATGGCCCTTATAAGTTGTTGAAAGAGAAGATCATATTTTTATTCCTGTGAAAATTGTGCAATCCAATTAATTGTGAGAAGAACAAATAACTAATCTTTCCATCTTTTCATTTTTCGTGGAGTTCTTTCCTAGCTGGTTCAGAAAAAAAAAAAAGTTAGCCCAATTGATTTTAGGGTTTTCTTTGATTCTTTGATCAAGAATCAAAATTTGAGACCCAGCAAACCCTAGCAGCAGAAAAAACATGTTAACCCACTCCATTGCTGAAGCCACTCCATTGCTGAAGCAATTTGTGGAATCATGGTCAAACAAGCCTCAATAGGTGAAACCCTCAATTGGTGGTGGTGGTAGGTGAAACCCTCCATAGGCGGTGGTGGTGGCGGCTGAAAATAGGATGAAGATGGTGACGAAGTCATGAAGATTAGGAAGAAAATGAAAAATGAGTATTTAGTTTAGATCCTTCCATTTGATGGTCTCTTCCACCCGAAGTCCTTAGATTAATTGGCATTAATATTAAGGGTTATTTCCCTAATGGCCCCCTACTTTGTGACCAGCTTCCCGCCTGGCCCCCTACTTTACGAGAAATACCCATATGGCCCCCTTCCGTTATAACACCGTCATTCTCTCTCCTCCATCATGTTTTCTCTCTCTGCCAACTCACGCCACATCATCTGTTACGCCACCTCATCACCTTCTCCGGCATAGGTCGCCGGCCGGCCAAATTTCCGGCCGGCGACCTTCAAACTAAAAAAAAAAAAAAAAAAAAAATTTTTCTCTCTTCCTCTCTCTCTCTCTAAAATTACTCCGGCGAAGGGAGACCTTCGCCGGAGTGGTCTGTTCTTCAAGGAACAGACCAGATCTGTTCAGTGAAGAACAGATCTCGGTCTGTTCTTCACTGAACAGACCGAGTCTGTTCTTGAAGAACAGACCCGAGTCTGTTCAGTGAAGAACAGACTCATTAAATGGCTTAAAGGCACTGGTTTATTTATGTGAAACTTAAATTAACTATATTAAGATGTGGATATCAAGCTTAAGCCTACAAAATTGAACAAACTTATTACCCAAATCAATTCAAGTCAGATTATCCCCAAATTCAGCTAATAAAGATTAGAAATTGAAACCATTCAAATCACAGGAAAGGGTAGATCGATGAAGATATAGAAGAATAAATATCACCAAAAGGATCATTCATTCAAATTTCAATGATAATACAAGGTGATTTTGAGATTAGCATATACTACTAGTACTACTTTACATACAGTAAAAAAAACCTAATTAGCAACTACCCAACTTACTTGAAAATAACAAAAGCAGAAAGATTAGAAAACCCTAACACTCGAAAGACTGAAAATTTTGAAACCCTAAAAACTAGTGAACTTAGTTACGGCCTTAGTTCCTTTAGAAACAGCATGTTTAGCAAGTTCACCAGGTAAAACCAAACGAACAGCAGTTTGAATCTCTCGTGAAGTAATGGTAGGTTTCTTGTTATACCTAGCAAGTCTTGAAGATTCTTGAGCTAACTTCTCAAATATATCTTGAAGAACAGACCCGAGTCTGTTCAGTGAAGAACAGACCGAGATCTGTTCTTCACTGAACAGACCTGGTATGTTCCCCTTAGTAAATCAAAGTCAATTAAGTCAAAAATATTTGACTGGGACCGGATCCGAAAATAGTTGTCCATATAAGAAAATTGATTGTCCACGTATTGGCCACCTAAATTAAATATCCCACGGTTATTTTTCCTACAATTCATTTTTTTTTATCTATCTATCTTTTCGAATTCAGAAAATAACTATCCAAAAATCTATCGAAACTAGTTCACCCACTTCCCACGTATCTCTCTCTCTCTCTCTCTCTGCAAACACCCTAAATATAAATAATTATCTAACCACTCTCTATATTTTTTTTTGAGAATTCGACAACGATCTACGTTCGTCGTTACAAGGCATTGATGCATCATAGAGATGTAATACGCACGATAACCGCCTATTTAAACCGAGAATGAAAGAGGCCTAAAGCCCGACAACGAAGAGGCCTAAAGTCCGACAAATTATTACATTATTTATAGCCTAAATTACATAGGATAAATCTTGATCTAACCACTCTCTATTAGATCAATGTAACTAATTCATTTTTTCCTTCTTCTTCATTGTTTAAATTTTTTTTGTTCAAACTTTCTTCTTTGTTCTGACAAATAATTTTCTTATTTTCAGGTTTAAATCAATCTCTACATATCACTCTCATGAGTACAAAGTGGTGGATCACAGTTCCTTAATACATTGGAGAGTGGTAAAGTCTAGACCTTCAAAATTTTATGGATTCAAGTTGATTTTGTGTTTTAATGGATCGGGGTTGGGTTGATATTGTTTTCCATTGTTTTATCTCTCTTTTTATTGGAGTTAGGTTGTGTTTTCGATTGATTTCGTAAAAGATTTAAATTTTTGTTTTGGTTTACATTTATTTGTGCTTTACGTCTTTGGAGAATAGAAGTTTCTTGATTTTTTTTTAATTTGGTCTTTTCTTTTACCGATATTCTATTGGTTCTAACCTTCTTCACTTTTGCCTTTCTTCACTTTTGCAGAGACTAGAGAAGTCTTTAAGAGATAACAACATTTTAGAGAAGAATTGGTCTTCACCATACCCTTCTTCAAATTCATCTAAAAGATGTGAGATACAAGGAGCGGGAGAAGTGTTTGAAGAGAAAGAATCAAGAGAGGGAGTGCTGGAGAATTGTTGGGGTTGAAGATAGTGATCGACAGAGGGAAAAAATCATTTTGAGGATGTCTCTTTAACGTTCATTAACTATTTTAGTGAAACTCTCACTAAAGGTTTCGTTTGAAAGAAAATATTGAGAAAATAAGTGTATATTGTCTTTGTTTAATGTGGAAGAGATAGTCCCATCTAATATTTCTCCATATATTTTTGTTCCATGTCTAATTATTTTTGGACTTTATGTAAACCATAAACATTTCTCTATACTGTCAACTAACAATTGAAGTTAATATACTAACCTCCATCTCCTGTACGATTAAATCACACAAGTTGGTCATTTATAAATCTTTCTGACGAGAATAGTTGGTGGTTTTGTTTCAAACATGTTTCATAAAGGACAAATTGTGGCTTTAGTCTTTAGAATCATTTAATGTTATTAAAAGTTTGTATTTATGGAGATCTTAGCTTTATTATTTGATTGTTTATAGTTTCTCTATTCCAATGGCTAATCGAGAGAAAAATCTTCTTCTTTTATTTGTGGTATATGTAATTTTTATGTTTATGGTTTACATAAAGTGCTCCTTTTTCATTAAAAAAAAGTCTCAAACATTTTTAATATCGAAGTGAAATTTCTTTTCTGAAATCTACAAAGTTTTTTTTGTTATAAGGAATCCATAAAGTTTGTTGTAAAGGGCGCGGTGGACACCTAGTTATTAATAACTAGCATATTGATTAATAACGCACTGACACGTCACATATTCTAGCATATTGATTAATAACAGCGTTAGCCAAAAGGGAGGGCGCGGTGGACACCTGGCATATATATATATATATATATATATATATATATATATATATAGGGGAGTGGAGAATTACTTGGAGTTCTTTTTTTTTGTAGAACTCGGAATCACTTAGAGTTCACTCAATGAATTCATGGCATAATCTGTACCTTTGATTTTAAATTGTGGAGTATAGATTTTCAAAGGACAGATAACAAGTGTATGTGGTCAAGAAGATGCCACGTCAGCTTCTCAGTAAAACCTGAGTAAGAGAGAGAGAGAGAGATGCAATACCGGTTTGAATGATGTGTATTATACAACATTGTTATATTACCATTACGAAAACAACACTTCATAGAGGAAACAAGCATAAATGAATTTTTTGTTTGAAAACTAACGTACAAAAAAATCGTTACCTTCCTAGAAAATAAATGTGATCAAAGGAAGGAGATTACCTGTCATAAGATTCATCACTGCCTGTTGTCTCAATAAGCACATAGAAGTTATACATTGAAGAAGGTAATGGGTAGCGGGTACCATCTAAAGGCGTCAAAACCTGTTCGACTTCCACTAAGATAAGAAGTCTATTTGGAAGAATAAAGTGCTCATTTCACATACAATCCTTATAAGAAGCAAATTGCGCCAACAATAAATTCGAGTATTACTTCAAATACTGAAACCTGGTATCACAAATAATCAGGCCTTTCTTAATAAAATTATTTGGCGTATTATTCATAACCCTAATGCGGTGTGGGTTCGTGTGCTCAAAAGTAAATACTTCCCTGATACCCATAGACCCACTCCCCCAAAAACCACTCATTCTTGGCCTTGGAAATCTATTATCAAACATTATAATACTATGGCAGGTCTTATCTTCTGGGATATTAATACAGGAACGACAGTAAACATTTGGAGTGATTATTGGATACCCAACCACCCCCCCCCCCCCCCCCCCATAACTAACCACTCGGGGGCTAACATTAAATGGGTGGCCCAACTTATTACTAATAATACTTGGAATTTTTAGATGTTGCAGTAATATTTTAATGATGACATATGCAATGCGATCCTTAGCATCAACCTTCAAAGCAATCAAGAGGACATACCAAGATGGACATTAACCAAATCAGGTAATTTCTCGATAAAATCGATGTATTACTATTTAAGAACGGAAAGCATGAATATTATGCAGGAACAAATTGATTGGGGATTTATCTGGAATTTAAATACTCTCCCAAGGGTGAAGTTATTCCTATGGAAATGCTGTACTAATAGCCTACCGGTTAAAGCGAAAATTTGCAAAATTCATTGGCGACCAATTCCAATGTATTAACTGTGATGCATACGAAACTTTAGACCATGTGATGCTTCACTGTACTTTCGCTAAAACAATTTGGTTCATTCCCCTTTCATTTTGCAGGTTTCTCAGTTAGTTCTTCTGACTACCAACAATGGCGGCAATCTCTTGCAGTTGTTCTCTCCGATCTGATTCATCTCCTTCTTCTTCTTCTTCTTCTTCACTCTCATCCGTTTCATCATCTTTTCATGCTCGAATTTTACCTCAATCCATTCAGATTCCAGCAACCTTGTCTTATCCGGTCAGGTCTTCCACCATTAATCGTCGGATTTCCTTACAGACCTCGGCTTCTGCTTCTTCCCCGTCAGTTTCAGCTTCCTCTAATGGAAAAGGTCAGCTTTTACTATCTTCATCTCTATATTTGTAATTATGGCTCTCTTCATGAAACTGAATTAGGTTTATGTTTTTATTTCGTAATTTTTTGTTGCTTCTTTAAAGAATTGAACTCAAAATGATGTTGTTTGATTATTAATTTTGGTCATCTGACAATAAACCCTAGATATTAAGATTCTGATAAAAACTTAGAAGTCTCAACTAAATGGGTGAATCCAAGGTGTTTTGTTATAACTGAAAGATCTTCCCAAGTGATGTAGGACTAAATGTCTATTAAGCTCTTTCATGCTTTGAAAATGTTGGATGCTATGAGTCAAGGAAACGACCTGTAAATCAGGAACTTGCTTTTATTTTTCAGCGAAGTCTGGCTTGAAGGATTTCATTCACATTAGCGATTTTGATAAAGCAACCATATTCAAGATCCTAGATCGGGCGGCTGAGGTTAAGGCACTGCTTAAATCGAGAGACAGGACATTCCTCCCATTTAAAGGGAAAACCATGGCAATGATCTTTGCTAAGCCATCTATGAGAACTCGTGTTTCATTTGAGACGGGATTCTTCTTGTTGGGCGGCCATGCCATATATTTAGGACCAGATGATATCCAGATGGGTAAAAGGGAGGAAACACGGGATGTTGCTCGTGTTCTATCTGGCTATAACGACATCATTATGGCTCGTGTCTTTGCTCATCAGGTATGATGGTGAGTTTTTGTTAATATGCCTGCAAACGTTACAAGCTGTCATGTTGATCAACTCGAATAGGTCAATCATAATTCATACATCAATTATGAGAATTGGCCTAGCTTACTAGTTCTTTTTCTCACTAACTAAAACCTTATTCCTTTGGGCTCGTTTATCTGGTAGCAACCTGATTTTACGAAGTTATTTAGAGCCCGTGGAAAAGATCTCGCGCTTGACCTGAACAAGACATCTAGATAAAATCAGAAGTGTATTAGGTTTTAGATCAATGTTGTAGCTGTCATCTGTGCTATCTATTGAGTACTTGTGAATCTCGTCCTGTTTGAATGTACTTCTATTAGCATTGCAGGATATACTCGATTTGGCAAAATACGCTACTGTGCCAGTCATCAACGGCTTGACAGATTATAATCACCCTGTCCAAATTATGGCTGATGCCCTCACTATTATTGAACACATTGGTCGGCTTGAAGGAACAAAGGTTTATCAATATTTCTTTTGTTGTTTAATACTTTAATATTCCTGCCAGATAGAAAACTACATATTCCATTTCTTCTGTCTCAATTCTTATTTATGATTATAGTGGTTTCTGTTGATGACTATTCCAGGTAGTCTATGTAGGAGATGGAAACAATATTGTGCACTCTTGGCTCTTGTTAGCATCAGTGGTTCCATTCCATTTTGTTTGTGTCTGTCCCAAAGGATTTGAACCAGATGAGAAAACTGTTCTTAAGGCACGAAATGCTGGAATAAGCAAAATTGAGATAACAAATGATCCCAAAGAAGCTGTTAAAGGAGCAGATGTTGTGTACTCAGACGTATGGGCAAGTATGGGTCAAAAAGGGGAAGCTGAATACCGCCGGAAAGTATTTGAGGGGTTCCAGGTATATCTTGATTAAATTGCCCTTATCCTGTTCTTATCCAGTAGCATAATTAGGTTAAAGATTCTCTCTCTGAATCTTGATATGTACTTACGACGTTGTATCACCAGTCTTGCGGCTTCTCCCCTCTCACTGACAATATGTTCTCTAACTTAATCACATAACATTAACATCATATTTAGGCGGATATCGAAGTTATCGAATTTTAGTAAATGTTTGTTGCATCAAACCCGTTATCTTTCTAACCTATTTCTATTAACCGCTCTTTAAACATAGGCGATCACTTGATTGCAATACCCTGAACTCTTGTGTCACCTATTTACTTGAAACTAACGTATTCCCCACTGCCTTATTATGTGAATAAATTATGGCAGGTAAACGAGGAGCTAATGAAGTTAGCAGGATCACAAGCATATTTTATGCACTGTCTACCAGCAGAAAGAGGTGTGGAGGTAACAGATGGAGTGATTGAAGCTCCCAACTCAATCGTCTTCCCACAAGCTGAAAATCGTATGCACGCTCAAAACGCTATAATGCTTCACCAGTTTGGTTTGTAATGAAGTTTGGGTATTTCCCGTTTACTAGTTCTCGTCGTAGTTGTTGGTATTAGTGATAGAACCGCCCAATTTAGGAAGAAGATACTGCTACTCTATAATGTCTTCTTGATTATGAAGGTTATGACTATTCACCTGTTTTAAGTTTCCAATTCAATAATTTGAGTTCTTGATTGCAAATCTATCCTTCGTTATTTTTGTTTTATTATTGTTTTGATTAGAAGCATATTTCTTGATTTTATAAAGAAGCCCTAGCATCGGTTCAAGAAATTATGCGAACTACCCACACACTAAAAGTTCAAGGAAAATAATATAATATCTGCCATTTTCGAAAAACAAGCTATTAAGAAATCATGAATACCTGAATGTTCTATGCTGTGCTAGAATGAGGATAGTCTACACTCTACACTCTACTCACACTTACCATCTTTTCAGGTACTCTACACACACCAAATATTTTCAGATATCACACTTCTCATCTTTTCAGGTATCACACCTATCATCTTTTCAGGTATGGAGGTAAACAATTTCAGGTACGGAGGTAAATAATAAAGTGAAGACCAAGCTCTATTGAAGAGACTTCATACGTGATAGTCAAACGTTGCTTGCTAAAGAGTCAGGAATCTGGATTATAAATGACGAGATGTAAACGGAGACAATATCGTTAAATATACACTCTGCTCCACTACTTCAAGTTTTTATCAACTTTGGATTTGACTAAGTCTTGAAGGCAAAATACATTGCCATTAACAACTTTGGACATTTCATATAGAATCACCATATAAGAATTAGTAAAAAAACCCAACATCGTCCTGTACACCCAAAATCCTCCACTATACCCAAAATCTAGGAATCCATATATTAATTCCTCCGTTAACCACACTCTGCTCCACTACTTCAAGTTTTTATCGTTAAGAACATCCCAAAATGACATCATTATCTATGTCTGTTATCAACTAATGGTGAAAATAGTAGAAAGTAGAGAAGTTCAAATTCTTATTTTGATCGAAACAAAACGATAAAAACAAATGAATTAGGCACTAAAACGATAAGGACAAATTCTTAGTTTGAAATTGTTTTTCCAATGAAGTGGTAGAATAGACGAAAAGGAAAAAACTTCAAAAATGTAACCTATCAGATACACCATCTCGATAGGACACTTAGATCCTCCGCCACGAAGTTGCCGATGGGTAAGAGAATATCAGTTAGCATCTGATCGCTTGGTAGACAACCATATCAGCTTGCTGCCTCCGACTTTTGAATGTGAATAATTACTCATTTCTTTTAGTTTACCCAAATCATATATAATGACCACTTCTTAAATATTCCAAACACTCAATTTTCTTTTTTGAATTCTTGGGACTTTAGCTATACCGTTGGTAAAGAATATCTTAACGGAATGACTAATAAGTATGTTAGGATATATGGACCAAGATCAACCGTCCAAAATATATGAAGATGAGGAGGATCGACATCAAGAGATCCGACGACCAAGATGAGTCCAAGATATTGAAGATATGAAAGATATCGAAGATATATTTAGGATATCTCTTGTAACTATTTAATAGTAATATTGAGTAGAGATTATATTGTTTCCTAGTTTAGTTAGGAGAAACTAGGAAACCTTAAACCCTATAAATAAGAGATGGGTTCTAGGAGTTTAAGTATTCGATTACTAATCAATCATTGTAACGAATCACCACCATTGTGGATAATAAAGTATGTAGCCGTTCTGGCTTTCTCCGAGGATGTAGGTCGTGATCCTCCGACCGAACCTCGTTAAATATTGTGTTCTTTATTTTAGTTTATGTCTTATAGTCTATCAACTAACATAAACTTTCACTTGGTATGAAGAGCAGGTTAATCAATCCTGATCAACTTCCGCAAATTCTCGATTTCTTTTTATAAGGATCGATTAAATTATCTGAGCAGGTTAATAGACCCTCATTCATGCTTCCGCACTTTTCCGTCGTTTTTTCTCATCGTTTTGATTCCATTATCAATCAACAACTTCGTCAATTTTTTATTGGAAGCAGTAATGACTTCCATAACCCTTCTTCTCGATAACACTAATCTGAATTCATCTTCTTAACACCATAGTGTTATCCGGTTCACTCAAGTAATCAAGTAAGCTCTATCTCTTACTTCAATCATCTTTTTCTTCAATCGTCTTCCTATTCCAATTCAAAGAATTAGGGTTTCTGCTTATCTACTTCATCCCCTACGGTTGCGTCAACCGATTCATCAAAGTTTTTTGATACACTTCCTTCAAATCATGTCCGCTTCAACTCGTTCAATCACTTCTATCTTGGCAATTGCCTTCTCCATTTCAAATTTGTTTTCAAATACAAGGTGTCTCCTTGAAACTAAAGGGTAACTGCTTTAATCAATCTATCAATTTTGTTTATGGTCATCATGCTTTCAATGCCAAATCAAAATCCAAATTTCTGGATTGTTCAATCCCACAACCTCCCATCATGAAAACGACTCCATTCAACATTCACTCATCGTCTAGTTCGTCTTCATCATCTTCTTCATATCGCAATCGCTGGTAGAGCCAGCCACCATCGATCTCGTTCTCTCTCTAGAGTTCTCTGTCGGCTGCATGAGTAAACCTTAATCGGTCATCCCTCTCGGCATGAGTAAACCTTAATCGGTCATCCCTCTCGCCTCTTAAGGATCTTCGTACCTTAAGTCCTAGTTGGTTTAAATCTTGTCAATGTCTTTCTTCAACAATATTACAGATTGTTTCTTTCACGATCATCACAGGATGTTAAGAACCAATATATCATTAGTCCAAGACCACTTTCATCCAACAAGAACTGAAGTTGTGACGTTTTTGTTTCCCATCAGGATTCATATTCCACTTTAATCAGGATTCATATTCCCCGCAATTCTATATTATTCACAATAACTACGACATCTCAGTGCCAAGCTAATGACCCCACTTAAAGCTATTTTTTTATCCAACTCTAGTCAGATTCTAGCTATTGGAGCTGACACTTTTTTGAGTGGATTCGAGTCCGAGCCGCTCCAACGATTCCAATCCTCTTGGTTGACATCGACGACTCTTGTTCTTTTTATTTAGGCCAATATTGTGAGCAGGTTCAAAATCCTAAATCAAGCTTTCCTATTTTTCCGACAAACTCCATTATTTTTTCTCCAGGTCTCTTAAATCGTTATGATTTAATCATTAATCAAATCGCTTTGTCGATTTTTATTCCTTTTCCAAGCGATCTTGTGATTATCAATATCAAGATCAAGATTAACGAATTTCGTTTTTTTTCTCTATCTCAATGTCAGTTGAGTTCTCTATTTGGTTGGATTTTTATCTCCATTCAAATTTTCACAATTTCCAAACATCTTTCTCAACGATGTGCCAATTCCATCTGGTGAAGAATTTCAAGTCTTCATTCATGCCTATTCATATTACTAAGCTGCCAAGTCTTCAAGTTCCAAGTTCAAGCTTTGAATCCGACCGTATGGAAGCAAAATCCAATTGTACACGAGCAAAGTTCATCTTTTTCAAGTTCTATCTTCAAGTTGGATACTTCACATGTTCCGCAGTCCAACTTGAGGGGGAGTGTTAGGATATATGGACCAAGATCAACCGTCCAAAATATATGAAGATGAGGAGGATCGACATCAAGAGATCCGACGACCAAGATGAGTCCAAGATATTGAAGATATGAAAGATGTCGAAGATATATTTAGGATATCTCTTGTAACTACTTAATAGTAATATTGAGTAGAGATTATATTGTTTCCTAGTTTCGTTAGGAGAAACTAGGAAACCCTAAACCCTATAAATAAGAGATGGGTTCTAAGAGTTTAAGTATTCGATTACTAATCAATCATTGTAACGAATCACCACCATTGTGGATAATAAAGTATGTAGCCGTTCTGGCTTTCTCCGAGGATGTAGGTCGTGATCCTCCGACCGAACCTCGTTAAATATTGTGTTCTTTATTTTAGTTTATGTCTTATAGTCTATCAACTAACATAAACTTTCACAAAGTACGTCAACACAGAGACTCCTGGATGGCTCGAATTTGGCCTCCATAACCGTAGTGCTTCAGAAGACCTTCATCTTGTCGCCAGTTATCTTTCACCTTCACCTCTACCTGCCTGAAGAAATATTTAAAGTTATTACCCATTAACCCGACAATAATCAAGCTCGATAGAAACCAAGAGTGGGTTCGTTGAGTGGCCAATATCACTTGGTCAAACTCATCGGTATGCCAAGAGGCCGCCGGGAGATCAAAACTCCCCCAAGGGTAGCCTGACCTCCTTCGCGGACGGTGCCTCTTACTCTTAGGTGTTGGTTATCCCATGTAACCGTCACAGTTAGTGGTAATTCGTGTGGTTCGAGTCTGGATCTCATTATAGAGGTTCCAAGACTCCGGTTGGCCTTTAAACAATAACAGGAATACTCTTTGCCTATCAAGTAAAACTATATGTTTTGAATAAACACTAAAGCACAAATTTCATCTTTGATGATTCAGATGGTGTCGTTTTGACAATGGAACTTTAAAATTTGTACCTCAAGGAATACTTGCTTCTGCAAAAAATCTTCAATATCGAACCGTGCTGCAGTTGCCAAGAGTTTTAGAGCCTTCCCCTCCTGTACTCCGGTAAAATAAAATCACCAAAGCATTAGAGAACCATATTGGGCCATAATATGCTATATAAATTCAAACTTCAAAGAACCCGTCTGAACCCTATATGTATGAAGACTTTAAGATATCAAAAACAACAAAGATAGTTGTGGCAGAGGTTGGTTAGAAAACTAGGATAACCCTGCTAAATCTTCGGTTTGGTATTGAATCACTCTGTATTAGTTTTTAAGTCGGAGTTGACTCACTTAGTCATTTGATAAATAGTTTACTTTATGATCGCCTAAATTTGGGTCCGTGTGAACACTTGCTTCATTTTAGGATGGTATTTCTTGGCCTGAGTATTGGAGCCAAACAATCCAAATTTGATCCATAGATACAAAATCATGCTTCGGAGTGCGAAAATTGAACAATTCTAAAAACAATAAATAGGTACCAAAAAGAGCCTGAAAACATGAAAACCAAGAGTGTTACACTAGATAAGTAATGTAGTTAATAATCTTAATATCGCAAGATATTTGCGATAAACCGTTTATAGCCCTTTGGACTAGCTGATACAAAAACACTCGATATCGACTACTTTTTCGACAAGTGCTCAAGAATTCTATAAATGAAAGTTCACTTACCTTCCCAATAAGGATGATCTTTTGTGTATTTTTTTCGACTACAATCTCAACTTGAATGAAGTCTTTTGAGGTTGGCCTAGCTTTGTAGGTTACCGCTGTCACCTAAGAAAGCAGAAGCAAACAATGATGTTGAGTTTCGCACTACCTCTAGTTTAATTCGGTTGTAAAGGCGGACTTTGAAAGGTAAAAAAGAACCGAATCTAATGAGTAAGAATATACCTGACAAGCATAAGGAACTTCGTCAATCTGAAAAGTAGAAAAGATGAGCTTACAAAGATACGGTTAAACCGCCAGATTTCGATTAAAAAACTTGTCCAGATAAGCATACCTTTTGAGGCATCTTAGAAGCATCAACTACGACTACTACACAATCTGCATTAATTGCGGGGCACTAAGGAGGACATTCTTCATCATCATAGAATCCAATTTTATGCATTTTCTTCTCAATGACACCAGGTGTATCATAAAGTATCATCTGCAAACTACCCATATCTCACATTAATAATCTCACCCATTTTCTCATAATTTTTTGTCTCCCACTAGAGATAAGTGAAGATTGAAAACAGAAATAGTTTATGATAATCTTACCTGATATTCATCACTTGAACATATTACCCAGTATTCGACGTCTTGTGGTTTGAGGTTTTATCTATAACAATTGAGAGCTTTTGGCCTATCATCTGGTGGTTCGAAAGTGTACTTTTCCCAACATTTGGTTTACTATACAGCAACATATCCTGAATAACCTCATCCAAATTATAATTAAGGTTTCGATCATTTAACCTTTATGTGTGCTTATGGAAGAGAAAAATCACATATATAAACTACATAACAAAAACTTTCTCCAAAAGCCCGAGCTGTTTAAAAGATGTGCATATATTGATTTGACAATCACCTATACTCTAGAATGTATAGTTCATATGTTGGTTGGTCGTGGAAATTTCTCATCCCCCAACCTGCTCTTTCCATCACCAATGTGGGATTATAACAGCATAACTAATGGTCGTTGAAACGTTATTTTCATTGTACTAGTACGAACTCTTCAAGTTTAACCCATGACGAACTTTTTGTGTTTCTGTTTTAAAGCCATATAAAAGCTCGATTTCGAGCACGAAATGAAATTTCTCGAGGTGGGTATCTCGTAAATTGTGTGAGTAGAGCTTTATTTGTAGGAAAGAACTGGAAAATTTCTTTTCTTGGAAGTTTAGCAGAAATTTGCAGAGTGAGCTCCATGAGAGCAAGAATAGAGCTTTTTAGTTCTGAGAGATAGCACTTCTCACATCTATCTGTTTGAAGAATTTGAAACGGGCCCGTCACACACGGTCCGGTTCTGATAGAACGGGTTAATATTTTTTTCTAAGAATCCATCCATGTGAGTCTGTTTCAAGGCATTGGATTCATTGATACATCAGGAACATGTATAAGCACGATAACCGCCTAATTTAAACCATAAATGAAAGAGACCTAAAGTCTAATAACATGAAAGAGACCTAAAACACAACAAATTTATTACATTAGTTACTTTATTTATAACCTAAATTACATGGGATAAATCTTGATGACAAACTGCTTCCACCGAGACTCGATCTCGCGAACTCATGGGCTTAAGGAGGGACGGGTGGATGAACGGGTTAATATTCACACCCAACACTTTTTGTTTTTCTTGGAGTTTATATATTTTTACACCTCAATTTCTAAATTTTACAAGAATTAATGATTTTATGTGAAGATGATCTATAAAAGATTACTTACGTACTACTATATCAGCCAGACACTATTAGAAGACTACTAAGAACATATAGTATGTTAAGAAAGAAGAGGAGATATATGACAGACATTTGGTCAGACCTAGTTTGATTAGTCCACATACAATAGTTGAAGTCCACAATTTTCCTACTTCCTAGGGTTTCTCCTCTAGGGAAGAAATACTGTTTATCGGATAAAAAAAAAGTGGTCGGAGGTTGATTTCTTCAAATAGACATAGATCTGAATGTTAGTGTTACAGTCACAAATCAACATTAATCTGAGAAAGAATCAAAGTCTGAAACTTCCATCAAGAAGATGAGTATGATATATGATATGCTTAGACAGCAAATAACATCTATTGCAGCCATAGCCCCAACGATATGAAGGTATATTATGAAATGCTTGTTCACTATCTGGATCAAATGCAGAAAAGAACCAAAATGGATAAAAGAAGAAATATATTATTCACAAGCAACTGCAAATGATCTCCTTTCTTTCTTTCTTTCTATCTACCTTTTGCATGTATTGAACAAAAAACAGTGTCGTTGTCTTCCCGGAATGAAAAATCAAAGCTCTGCGTTGTCGGATGTGTCAAAATTACGAGAAGAATCGGTAGGTAACAGTCCTTTGGATGTTGAGGAATATGACCATGCTAGGGCCGTTCCTTCTTTCTTTCTATCTTTTGCATGTATTGAACAAAAAACAGTATCGTTGTCTTCCCGGAATGAAAAATCAAAGCTCTGCGTTGTCTGATGTGTCAAAATTACGAGAAGAATCGGTAGGTAACAGTCCTTTGGAAGTTGAGGAACATGACCATGCTAGGGCTGCCGAGCCAAGAGCAATGGTTAAGCCAATTGAACTCCAAATCCATCTCTGCTTTATCCTTCGCTTTTCTCTTTGATGTCTTGCCATTTCTGTAAACCGGAAAAGAAATACATCACGACAAGAACGTAATCAGAAAGAACGGACAGATAAACGTAACATTTAATTGGCATGATTCAGTCCTCATATATGCACACAAACAACTATAAGTTAAAATAGGTGTGTTTTCTCGTTGTCCTATGTACCATGGGTGACATGACCATAACAGACATTTCATCACAGACAAACTGAAAAAATCAAGATAAAATTTGTACAAGGAAAGTCACTAAGGATAGGGATGGCCATTTGGGTCAATCCATCTTGTGCCCACTCCGTCAACAAATAGGAAAGAGTAAGGTACCAAAATCCCGTCCCCGCTAATAAAATGGAAGGTCGCCTCTGACACTTTTATTAACTGGACAGGATTAGGTAGAGATGACCCATCCAAAACCCACCCTTATAATTTCCTAGGTAAGGAAATCAAATACATGAAAGATGAGAGTAGTGAAAATATACAAGTACAGAGAAAACGTACCAACAGTTTCTTGGTTCCTCTGAAACATCTCATGGTTAACAGTTTCATAATAACGTAGCCGATCTGACAGCCGAGCAATCTCAAAGTTCTTTGACTCAATCCAAGATTCCATCTCCAACTCAGCCTCAGCTTTAGCAGCATCCCTCCCTAAAGAAATGGCTGCATCCCGTGCAACAGATATCTGTCGACACACATCTTCAGCAGGATCATAGTTCAGGTTTGCATCCTCTGCTACAATAGCCGAAGCCGCAGGGAGTGTTACACCTACAAAAGACAAGTGTTCTTTGAGCCGGTCCCACTGCCTTTCCATGCTATTGAGGGCATCCTCTGCTTCTTTCCGCTTCTCTACCTCCGTTAACAAATCCAATCTGATATTACGAATCTCCGTTTCAAAATCATGAGCATACTGATGGATACCTCCATTAGAGAGTTCTAAAAGTAAAAAACTAAGTGTAAGTCTTCAATATGTTGCAGAACATAAGAATCATAAGCTAAACTAATTATCATATAAGAACTCCCAACCAAGTGATATATAAACCTCCATGGTAGACTCAATCAAGATTCAAATTACATCCGATGAGTTATATGGAGACAGAGAATGTTTGTAGATTATGATGTTTTTTTTAAAGATGAATGAATTTATAAAGAATAAAGAACGTTACAAGGAGATCCAAAAAGGGCACAAAGAGGAACTGATACAAGAGAGTGAAGCTGCACAAGAAATCAATAGATGGGCTGAGGTAAACAGCCCAGCAAGCTGCAGCAACAAAGAGAGAGAAAGACGGAGGGATTACAGCGACTACGCTGATGTTCCCAGCTGTAAGTAAAATCTGTGTAAGTCAAGGTGGATGCCTAAGCTTCCACTCCACTCCAGCCAAGATTGCATCAACGTACTAATTTTTAAAAGTGGCCTTAATCCTCCGAAGATAACCCTTGTTTCGGCACCTTAACTCTACTTCACTGAATGAACATGTCTTAAATACCTAGGCAAGCACCCACAAGGTTTTGAAGGATTGAGGAAAGAATCCCCAATCTCAAAATTACAACCATGTGAAATTAAGAATCTTATCAACCAATTCATTATGAGAAAATCAAACACAACTAAAAAAAAGCATATTCCATAAGATAATACCAATATAGCAACCAGGAGTCCAGGACAACCCTATAAATGAACCAAATAAATATACCTTCACAACTAGCATCAAAAAATTCCCGAATTGGTGTTGTCATCTTGAAAGAACGATCACCCCCAAAATTGTCTTCCCCATCAGTATAGCTAGCAATACTCAATGAATCATTAGGATCAAAATAATCTTCACAAACACTTTCTCTCTCTAAATCTATTCCAACCGACATGGATGAGTAATTTGCCCTATTTTCATCCAACCCATCATTTAAATCACTAATCTCAACCTCCCCACTATTAAAACCATTCTTAATAACCACCTCTTCCCCAATTTCAGGAATTTTCTTCATCAAACAAACATCTTGATGATATCCTGAAACTACCTCAGAATAGCTTCTTCCATTATCATCAACCTTCTTCTCCCCTTTCTCCATCTCCACGTTGGCGGAAACATTACTCTGTGAGAGACTCTTTTGGAGATTTAGTCCTCTACGTTTATGAAATACGTAAGGTGAATGAGGAACTGAAAAAGGAGAATCAGGTAATGGAGTTGTTTCTGGAGTTGTATTAAGAGATGAAGGTATAACCTCAGGTTTACTTTCTCTCTCATTCGGTGAACTATTTCTTCTCTCTAGCTTTGAAATCGTAGGTTTTGCATCAGAACTAGATTTTGATGCTCCAGGTTCTAAAAACCTATCAAATGTGATTGCTGAAAACGTCGGCATAGCTTTCTTCAAATCAACAAAAGAAACGAAACCCTAGATTTATATCTAGAGAGGGAAGAGAAATCTATTAGGTGTTTCTATACTGAAACCCTAGATTTTAAATAGTAGGAGAGATGAAATTCCGGATAAACTTCCATTTTACCTGTAAAACAAGAAATGTTTCTTGAGGTTCAAGCAGAGAAAAGAGGAGAGATAGAGAGACTTTCTCTATTACCAACCGAACTCTTTCTTTATTAATTCCTATATGGCCCCCTACTTACTTTGTGACCAGCTTCCTTTATGGTCCCAAAATTTTTGTAAATTTAAATATAGCCCCCTATTTTCATGGAAATGTCATAACTACCCTTCCCATTAATATATTTTCAAAATAAAATTAAAAACAAAACCCTAAATTCCACCTCACTTCCCTCTCCACCACTCATCTCTCTCCACGTCACCTATCTCTCTAACTCACCTCTCTCTCTCTCCAAGTCAGCACTCTCATGAAGGTCGCCGGCCGGAAAATTTTCCGGCCGGCGACCTTCAAACTTAAATTTTTTTTTTTTTTTCACTCATCTCTCTCTCCCTGAAGATTCCGGCGAAGGGGGTTTCCCTTCGCCGGAATCTGGTCTGTTGAATCTGTTCTTCAACAGACCAGATTCCGGCGAAGGGAAACCCCCTTCACCGGAATCTTTAGGGAGAGAGAGATGAGTGAAAAAAAAAAAAAAAAAATTTTAAGTTTGAAGGTCGCCGGCTGGAAAATTTTCCGGCCGGCGACCTTCATGAGAGTGCTGACTTGGAGAGAGAGAGAGGTGAGTTGGAGAGATAGGTGACGTGGAGAGAGATGAGTGGTGGAGAGGGAAGTGAGGTGGAATTTAGGGTTTTGTTTTTAATTTTATTTTGAAAATATATTAATGGGAAGGGTAGTTATGACATTTCCATGAAAATAGGGGGCCATATTTGAATTTAAAAAAATTTGGGGGTCATAAAGGAAGCTGGTCACAAAGTAGGGGGCCATATAGGAATTAACTCTTATTTTTTTCGGACAATTATCTCCGCCCTTGTCAACGTTATTTACATTTCGAGGGTCTTTGCTAAAATACGCTGACCTCATTCAAATTTGGTCCGAGGGATCCGAAAAGGCGCGAAATTGCCTCTATAGGGGTGCGTAAAGCGCACGCGTGGCACTTTAGTCAGTTTGATTTGTCACAGCGGCAGAGACCACGCCAAACAGGACCGTTATTATTTCGCTCATTTGTTGTAAAGTTAACGTTATATGATGACAAGCCAGCAACGGGCCAAAGGCTATCCTATTGCTGATAGTAGTTTTTTTTTTTTTATTTCTTTGGACTAACGACTGGTAGCCCACTTGATTAGTACATTTCTCTGCAACCCAGAGGTCTTAGACACTGAACGTATAAATTCAGAAATATTGAATTTGGACCTGCTATAGGCCTCTTTCATCTTCTGTGGCTTTAGACCTTTTTCATATTTTGATTGAACGTCGACTAACGTAGAACATAGTCGGTTTAAAAAAAAAAAATTAAATGTAGGGGATAACTTCAATTTTTTTAAGGGCCGGTTATTATTAAGCCCAAAATATGGAACTCAAGAGAGGATCGGGCCCAGTCTTTTAAATATTAATGAGAAAAAGACCCAATCTGCGAAAGTACAAGATTACCTTTTGTTACACAATAAAATAACACCTATATCCTTTCCCTCTTTTCCCGCCCAAAATTAAGGATTTTGAGATGTGACCGAAAAAGTTTCTCTCTCTTCCTAAACTTTCTTAGAAAAACAACCCAACCTTTCCAACTTCTCACTCAACAGTTTCCCAAAAACCATTATCACTCCTAGTTTTTCTCTTTACTTTCTCTGAACCCTTTAAACCTTCCAAAAAACCAAAACCCATTTTGGAAGATCTCTTAGCATTTCTCGACTGAATCTCTTAGCATTTCTCGACCGGTTGAACACTTTTAGGGTTTTGTTTGGGAAAAATCTTGGATTTTATGTTCTATATTTAGTGGAAACAATATGATAGATTGATTTTTAGGGTGAAAAATCTAGGGTTTCTTTTCTTCTTTATATTTAGGGTGAAAAAGTGCAATCTGTTTGAACACTTTTAGGGTTTTGTTTGGGAAATATCTTGGATTTTATGTTCTATATTTAGTGGAAACAATATATATTTGATAGATTGATTTTTAGGTGAAAAATCTAGGGTTTTATGTTCTATATTTAGTGGAAACAATATATATTTGATAGATTGATTTTTAGGTGAAAAATCTAGGGTTTTATGTTTTATATTTAGTGGAAACAATATATTTTACAGATTGATATTTAGGATTCTATTGAAGATTCTTAGTGTTTGGAACATTTGTTTTTTTTTTCTTCTTTACATTTAAGAATGATTTTTTATCATGGTTGATTTTCTTTTTTACATTCATTGATATGTAATCAACATTTCTGATTATGCAGAAGTTTTTACGCTATGGTAACTGAAGGATATATCCGTTCGGTCTGAAGGAGATGTCCTTCCGAAGGAGTGTCCTTCGACCAAGGTGGCAATGCGATCAATTTGTCAGTTAGGATAACGATGACCACACGTAAAGATCATCCAGTCTGGTCCAATTAGGGGTCGTAATGCTTTGCTAGAAGCCAACTACGATCGTCGGATCAAGGAGTTGATTCGCGGCTAACATAGAACGGATCCTACAACGGGTTACACATAAGATTGGTAGCTTGATCGGAGAGACTTGACTAGACGGGAACAGGCTAAAGATGGATGGGATCCAACTGGAAAGGCCGAAAGGGTTCGAATGGAGATTCAGATCAAGATAGAAAGAACCGGGCCTTAAAAGGGGTGCCCCGGGGAAGGCTCATAAGGCCGGCCATGTGATGGCCGACCAGAGTAAGTGGGCCGGCCATAGAAAGCCCATGGTGGGCTGTTCTGGCCGGCCACACTAAAGGGACTTGTCAAAATACCCCAAAAGGGTATTTTGGTAATTATCTTTTCTGTGACCAGAAAATAGAAAGACCTAATCTGAATGGGATTCTAATTAGGGTTTGTCTATATATTGGGTCAGTTGAGAACAGAAAAGGTGTGGATTTTTCTCTAGTAGAAAATTATACAGCTCTCTCTCTCTCTCTCAATATACAGCTAGTGGAGAGAGAGGAATATAGAGAGAGAGAGGAATATAGAGAAAAAGCTCCCGTTCTATCAATCTAGTCAAGAAGAAGAGTTCTTCTCAACCTTCTAGTAAGTCCTAGCAGTCTGAAAGGAAGGGAGATCAAGTCTATTCACTCGGTGTCTCAAGTAGAGGAGCTACACTTGGAGCTCTCGATCTTTACATGCGATTGGAATGGTTCGAGGGAAAAACGCGTTAAGGTATTTATCCCTCTTCTAGTTCATTGATTAGTTTATGCATATGATCCTGGGAAATCTAGTGTTAACATATGATGTTTGAGATTCCGCTTAGAACACTAGATAGTGTATAGGATACACAAAACCCTACAGTGGCATCACGAGCCGGTTGCATGAAACTATCTCTGACTAGTCGAATTAGATTCGAACTTGATTGATTAGATGGTTTTATGTTTAAATATGGATTTAGACATAAAATTGATTAGTTTAAATTAGATTTAGACGTAATCGGATAGAAATTGAAAGTGTTTCAATTGGGAGAACTTTAAATTTTCGATTTTGAAAAGAGTTTTCGAAAAGGGAATTTAAAAGTTAATGAGTTTTTTGAAAAAAGTTTTCAAAACCTACTGTTTTTTTTTTTTTATGATTTTTCATCAAAAACAGCAGATTAGGGTTGAGAAAGGGAGAAGACAGCATGCTCGGATGGCAATTTCTATTTTGGAAATAGAAACTGTCGGTCCGGACCAGCCAGGACGCGTCTGGGACGCGTCTGGCCAGTCCGGACATCTCGGGAAACAGAGTCCCGAGATGTGGAAAGACCGGACTGGGATAGTCCCAGTCTGAGTCCTACTGGGAGTCTGAGACATGAAGTCTCGGACGCCCAGACGCGTCTGGAATCCCAGTCCGTCTCGGTCTAGGACCGAGACGGAATCCGAGTGGGACTGGGAATCCGAGACTAGGTCTCGGACATCCCAGACGCGTCTGGAATCCCAGTCCATATGAAACAGGGAGTCCGAGAAGGTCTCGGACGTTTCAGAAGGTCTCGGCCATAGGCCGAGACATAGTCTGACCGTCCAGCCGCGTCTAGGACGCGTCTGACACGTCCTGGCTTCTCGGACTTAAAGTCCGAGAGAGCAATACTTGGTCAGACGCGTCTGATGCACCAAGACGCGTCTGTGGCCAAGGAGCACGTCTGGCCTAGGGCCAGGACGCGTCCAAACCGGGGTACCCGACATGTTTGGAACATGTTTTCTCGGTCCAGGCGGTGCTAAACACTTGTCCGAGCCAAGTTTTGGGTCAAACCGAGACTGGTCCGTGGGTGTTTGACCAAGTTTGACTTAAGTCTTTAGAGTTTGACACAGGCTTTTTGGGCCTTGACTTGAGTGGGAGGTTTTGACTTTTCTTCTTCCAACTTCAACCATATTTTTTTTTCCGAAAGCGACCCGGGCCAACCAAAAGCCTAAAACGGAGTTTTTCCAAAAACGATTTCAAAATCTTTTAGGATAAAACCAAAATGAACCATTAGTCAGAATTTTAAGAAAATTAGACTTAAGGCACGTTAGACATAGAGATGTCGGTAGTATCTCCCGAATAGCTATCTAGAACATAGCAAACCTAGATTCGACCTAAGGAAGCGAATCTCATACATACTTGTGTGTTTTATGAGTGTCATATTATTATGTATGTATGAATGTGAATGCGGGTTCTAGTATGGCCATAGAATGTTCTATCTTGTTTTTAAGCATGGATGGGTGCCCGATGTAATTAATTTAATTTCAAGTTTTATACGAACTGCGAATCGTTGAGTCTTGTAATTAGAGTTAAAGGTCCAATAGAGTCCATTGAAGAACCAAAGGATGAGATCGTGGTTCGAGTGGGAGAATTCAATGGAAGTTCGAGGATGGAGATCCAGGCGAACGGAGGCAAAACAAGCAAGAACCTAAGAAGATTAGATCTTTTAAGTTAGGGGCCATACTAGGATCATGTCTGCTTGATTTATTTTCTCGCGCGCATTTACTTATTTACGTTTTATGTGGTGTATGATTATGTTAGAGTTCACAGTAATGCATGCAAACAAAAACGTTAAAGTCCCAAAAAGAATTTTGAGTAATGCCTACCCAGATTAAGACACCTGTTGAGCCCTTGTTCATCGATGGTGGGTCATGCCAAAGCAGGGTGCCATCTTTTACCTCGGGACAATACGGGTAGACCTATGAAGAGGTCTACATGTCTAAATGGTTATTCTCAACGAGTCAGCAAAAGAGTTTTGGATTTCGAGGCAAAAGGATGAATTGAACACATAAGTGTTATTCATCATCCAAGAGTCATAGGAGTATGATCAGTAAGGAGTTACTCACCCAGGAGGGTGGAGCTAAGGGCAGTGCAAAAGTACGCTTAACTTCACAGGAATGGGATCTTGGAATCATATTATTCAAAAGGGGACGGTTTTCATTGAATAATATGGCAAAAACTGTTTTTGCAATGATAATAAGTTTTAGGATTTTGTTTTATTTTTCTTTTAAAAGTAGAGGATATATGACTATTAGAAAATAGTTTTCCAACCTTCGTTCATTCCTTCAGAAGGAATTAAACGAAAATTATTTTCATGATTGGAAAGGAATCCGAGAAACGTTCTCGAATTCGAAATAAAGAAAACGTCCGAGAATATCTCATTCCTAATGTTCATTATTTCTTCAGACGATTGAGGGATATGATCATCCGAAGTCTTTTGTGAACATCCATAAAATTCTTTTCTCACGTAGGGATTAATGATATGGATGCATGCACAACCATTCAACAACTAAAGGAAGAGTTCCACTAGAAGTCGTGAATGGAGAGGACGGTGCCTCTAAGAAAGTCGTCTTGAAAAGAACATTGAGGAAAAGTGAATCTAAGAAACATTCTTAAGATTCAGAAACCAAAAGAATATAAGAAGAGTTCTTATGGTTCAAAAGGTTAAAGGGTTGACATAAAAGTTTGGCTAGGCCATTTAAGGATACTACCCTGAGTACCTGGAAGACAAAAGGAATTACGAATTCCGATTCTTATATCTTTGTTAATTAAGTTAATCTAGCAAGTTTTGTAGATTCCCTTCGTGGAAATAACATACTTGACTAAAAGAAGAAAGGATCCAAGAGGGAGCAGAAGCAAAGAGTTGCTAAGGATGCTGAAAGGGATCAAAGTCTTCTTTTAGACACTAATCTAGGTAGAACTTAATAAGCGTTATTATGTTCTTCTAGAAACATCAGATGTTTTAAAATAGTGCTAAATTAACGAAAGGTTCTTAGAAAACCAAGAGCATTAACAATGATACGATAGGCTATAATCAAAGGAATCAAAGAGGTCAACTCATGTTTTGTCATTGGTCAAATTGACATTGGACACAAGAAGATCCAATGGTGTGGACTTCTAGGTCTAATGATTTTGAATCATACGACACATGTGAATTTTGTTCAACGTGGCCATTTGACAAAGTCACCTTTTAGAAAGGGAGAAATGGCTAGTAAACTAATAATTTTTGTACATACAGATGTACGTAAAACTATTGGTACACTAACTAGAGTAAACCTGAATCCACTTGACGACAATATAAGTCATTCGATTGAATCGAGATGATAAATATTTGAATCAAAATTCGATGACCATGAAAGAAGTTGAGGAAAAGTTCCTCCACTTCCTCCACAAACACATCGTACGGATGATGAGTCTAGTGGGAGTAATCGAACATGTGAGACATGAGTCGATCAATGATGGGTTTAAGCCAATCTTCCGAACACTTTCTAGGATATATTCTCAAACACAGTCGTTCATCTTAACTAACCAAATTCCGTCAAAACTGAAAAGACACCATAATAGTATGGGTTTGGAATGGTTCCAAAGTGGTCTTTTCTTAAAGGTCTAATGATATGAAATTAACGTAAATGGTTTTCGAGAACCAAGTTTACATATCAGACATAATATTTCTTTACGGGATAAAGAAATATTAGGGGATTCTTTCACAAGCAATCAGAGAACAAGGTGGTTGTTGCTCGTGATGGTGTCTTCCTTGAAATAAGAATTATTTCAAGAAGACAAGTGGGAGAAATATTAGATATCGAAGAAATTCGATCTGAGCAACAAAACTGACAGTGATGTACAAGTGTCAAAAATTGCGATCCTATCTATTCAGAGCCAATAGACATGGAAAGAGAGGTAGAGATGGAAGATCTCGAAGATCCTCCCCGCACAAAGCGAATTAGATTCGCAGGAGAACTTTCAAAGAGTTGAGAGTGTCTCAAAGTTGCTCATACCCCTTATAGACCTTGAAAGCTCATAAATTTGTCTCAGAGGATGGAGATCCGGCTGAAGAAGAAAAGAGCTAGCTACACAAAAGTTGTGACGGAATCACTCCGAAACATGGCTTGGAGCCATATGATCAGAATGGAATCTATGTCTGAAATCAAGTTTGGAACTTGGTCTATTTTGCTTAAAGGAAGGGTTTCTGTTAAGTCCAAATAAATTTTTCAAAGTGAAAAACAGACAAGGATGGAAACATTGGTGTTTCCCAGAGCATGACTAAAGGTCACAAAATTCATGGTATGGACCAGGAAAGACCAACCCTCGTGTCACAATGCTCAAGACCATAATGATCTATTACTAGAAAATGAATGTTTACATGACACATTCAGGAGGAAGTTAACTCTTCCAAAGCTAGTGAAAATGCAAGCTTCAAAATCCATCGAGGGATTAAAGCGGGCAAATAGGAGTTGGAATCTTCGATTCAGCAAAGTATACAAGAGTTGTTTTCTTTGGGAATGAAGAGAAATCTTGAATTTAGGAAGTTCAAGAAGGTTAGTGGGAGTGACCAAGTTTTCTTTGGTCTAGTATGTAGGCGACATACTAAAGATTGAGAACAACATTCTGATGTTGAAAACTGACTCAATAAAAGGACCACATAAAGGTGAAATGCTTTTTGGGCACCAAAGATCTATGGAGATGGATCGAGAAGGTGATAAGACTTGTTCAAGAAAAGGTCTTGAAAAGTCCAATGTGAAACGGAGTATTTCTACCCAAGTCTCATGGCACACAGCTTAGCAAGATTTAGAATCTGAAGGATTCTGATGAGCAAGCACGCATGAGAAAGATGGTTATGCAAAAGGCATAAGATCGGTCATGTGGGACATGATTAACATTCGCCTCGACGTCGCAAAGTACTTGGAGTATTTATGGTCGTCACCAATCAAATCCAGATGAGCTGATCTGGATCACACAATGTACTTGAGAAGAACTTGTGAGATCTCGGTATGAAAATAAAAGGTTGAAAAGTCATATGTTGCAAACTTCCAGAATAAGATGACAATCTTGACTTGGAAGAACAGTAATCTGGAAGGGTTCTAGGCAGAGACTGTTGCAAACTTTACAAATAAAAGAAAATAGTTAAAACTTGGGAAGTTTTAATTCAGTATGGCGATACTGGAGATTATCATCGGATGATAACAAGCAAAATCCATATAGATTTGATCTATTAACTAAACTGTCACCTTCGACTAAGTATGAAAGTAATACTAAGGTCACAGGCATTAAGCTTTAAAGCTTAGACTAGTAAACTTGAGGGTGTAAGGAGTTACACGGGAAGGCTCAAGATTTACAAACTCTTATTATCAGAAATAAGTTAATTATTTCGTCGTTAAATCATGGTTTAGTGTTTAATGACAATCCAAAATAATGAGGAATTCCAGGTAGGTTTATCAGATACGTGATCTGGCAAATGGAACCCTACTAAGTGAACATGGAATAGATTCATTATTGAGTCCCTAGTCCAGGTCATTGCATGGACAACAATGACTCAAGAAGACTAGCATGGGAATTGACTGATAGCGCAGTTCCATGGGCTATAGGAATATGGTATTCAAGTCAATTACATGGGTGTATGATTGGGGAATATACACTGGATAACCCAAAGATGAGAGTTCTTCAAGGAGTTGAAAAACGTCACGAACTCTCATAGGCAAGATTGGAGAGATTCCTTAAACATGAGTACTCCACTCATCTTATGTAAGGAATGTCGAACTTTGGTACCGTCAAACGTCGCGCCGTAAAAGGAGGTTATAAAGGCGGGATACTGGGGGAGACAGGATAGACATGAAGTTAAGTGGGAGTACAAGACTGGATGATGTCCTCCTATTAAGTTAGGATAAAGTATCTCCGGGCCACTTGAGGAGAAGCAACTGGAAAATGTGTGGCCACACTCAAATGGATTAAGGGTTAATCATTTGTATTGCCAGTTGTTCTCAAGATCAAGATAGTCTAAAGGATATGACGTATCAGATGAGATACTAAGAGACATGGAAATCGAGCATTGCACTTGTTCTAAGTACAAGTGGGAGACTGAAGGATATATCCGTTCGGTCTGAAGGAGATGTCCTTCCGAAGGAGTGTCCTTCGACCAAGGTGGCAATGCAATCAATTTGTCAGTTAGGATAACGATGACCACACGTAAAGATCATCCAGTCTGGTCCAATTAGGGGTCGTAATGCTTTGCTAAAAGCCAACTACGATCGTCGGATCAAGGAGTTGATTCGCGGCTAACATAGACCGGATCCTACAACGGGTTACACATAAGAGTGGTAGCTTGATCGGAGAGACTTGACTAGACGGGAACAGGCTAAAGATGGATGGGATCCAACTGGAAAGGCCGAAAGGGTTCGAATGGAGATTCATATCAAGATAGAAAGAACCGGGCCTTAAAAGGAGTGCCCCAGGGAAGGCTCATAAGGCCGGCCATGTGATGGCCGACCAGAGTAAGTGGGCCGGCCATAGAAAGCCCATGGTGGGCTGTTCTGGTCGGCTACACTAAAGGGACTTGTCAAAATACCCCAAAAGGGTATTTTGGTAATTATCTTTTCTGTGACCCGAAAATAGAAAGACCTAATCGGAGAAGACAAAGAGGTGAGGTGGAGAGAGAATGAGGTGAGGTGGAGATAGAGTGAGGTGAGGTGGAGTGTTTTTTTTTATTTTCCCGAAAAATTTCTAAAATTCTACATATTCCCTTTAAAATTTCACACCCCGAAACTATTTAGCTTTCCCCAAAGCGCTGGCCTTTTATAAATTACCAACCTGTAGAGAAGTAGAGAGAGAAAGAACCGTGAACGCCTACTTTCCGAGAGAGGGAAACCGAACTCTTCAAAGACTTCACTCTTCGAGAGAGGGAATCGAACCTAGGGCTTGAGCTAATCCAAAGGTAATAATAGATCTTACCTTTGGATTACTTGAACTCTTTGAAAATCAATTTCTAGGTCAGAAATAATTTGATTTGGGGAATAAGTTGATGATCGTCTTTTTATTTTCTACTTTGATTTCTTCAAAATGAAATAGATATGTTGAATTGATTATTATGGGTTCTCTGTTTTGTGTGAGTAAAAGCTTATTCTAGATTGATTGATTCAATGGTTTGGTAATTGGAATGGAACTTTCCTGTTCATTTCCATCTCTCTCTCTCTAAAATAATTCTGAATAATTGGAATGGTAATTGATTCAATGGTTTGGTAATTGGAATGGAGGATTTGAGAGGTGGTGAGATAAAGAGAAATTACATAGTTTATGGTTCGTTAAACCCCTTCAAACTCCAAAGTCCACCCACTAGGTATTCATTCCCCTTTCATTTTGCAGGTTTCTCAGTTAGTTCTTCTGACTACCAACAATGGCGGCAATCTCTTGCAGTTGTTCTCTCCGATCTGATTCATCTCCTTCTTCTTCTTCTTCACTCTCATCCGTTTCATCATCTTTTCATGCTCGAATTTTACCTCAATCCATTCGGATTCCAGCAACCTTGTCTTATCCGGTCAGGTCTTCCACCATTAATCGTCGGATTTCCTTACAGACCTCCGCTTCTGCTTCTTCCCCGTCAGTTTTAGCTTCCTCTAGTGAAAAAGGTCAGCTTTTACTATCTTCATCTCTATATTTGTAATTATGGTTCTCTTCATGACACTAAATTAGGTTTATGTTTTTATTTCGTAATTTTTTGTTGCTTCTTTAAAGAATTGAACTCAAAACGATGTTGTTTGATTATAAATTTTGGTCATCTGATGATAAACCCTAGATATTAAGATTCTGATTAAAACTTAAAAAGTCTCAACTAAATGGGTGAATCCAAGGTGTTTTGTTATAACTGAAAGATCTTCCCAAGTGATGTAGGACTAAATGTCTATTAAGCTCTTTCATGCTTTGAAAATGTTGGATGCTATGAGTCAAGGAAACGACCTGTAAATCAGAAACTTACTTGCTTTTATGTTTCAGCGAAGTCTGGCTTGAAGGATTTCATTCACATTAGTGATTTTGATAAAGCAACCATATTCAAGATCCTAGATCGGGCGGCTGAGGTTAAGGCACTGCTTAAATCGGGAGACAGGACATTCCTCCCATTTAAAGGGAAAACCATGGCAATGATCTTTGCTAAGCCATCAATGAGAACTCGGGTTTCATTTGAGACTGGATTCTTCTTGCTGGGTGGCCATGCCATATATTTAGGACCAGATGATATCCAGATGGGTAAAAGGGAGGAAACACGGGATGTTGCTCGTGTTCTATCTGGCTATAACGACATCATTATGGCTCGTGTCTTTGCTCATCAGGTATGATGGTGAGTTTTTGTTAATATGCCTGCAAATGTTACATGCTGTCATGTTGATCATTTCGAAAAGGTCGATCATAAGTCATACATCAATTATGAGAATTGCCTTAGCTTACTAGCTGTTATTCTCACTAACTAAAACCTTATTCCTGTGGGCTCGTTTATCTGGTAGCAACCTGATTTTACGAAGTTATTTAGAGCCCGTGGAAAAGAACTCGCGCTTGACCTGAACAAGACATCTAGATAAAATCAGAAGTGTATTAGGTTTTAGATCAATGTTGTAGCTGTCACCTGTGCTATTTATTGCGTACTTGTGAATCTCGTTCTGTTTGAATATTCTTCTATTAGCATTGCAGGATATGATCGATTTAGCAAAATACGCTACTGTGCCAGTCATCAACGGCTTGACAGATTATAATCACCCTGTCCAAATTATGGCTGATGCCCTCACTATTGTTGAACACATTGGTCGGCTCGAAGGAACAAAGGTTTATCAATATTTCTTTTGTTGTTTAATACTTTAATATTCCTGCCAGATAGAAAACTACGTATTCCATTTCTTCTGCCTCAATTCTTATTTATGATTATAGTGATTTCTGTTGATGACTATTCCAGGTAGTCTATGTAGGAGATGGAAACAATATTGTGCAC
The DNA here is from genome assembly GCF_041429995.1 of Eschscholzia californica. Classification (NCBI taxonomy): domain Eukaryota; kingdom Viridiplantae; phylum Streptophyta; class Magnoliopsida; order Ranunculales; family Papaveraceae; genus Eschscholzia; species Eschscholzia californica. The sequence goes on from NW_028238198.1 coordinate 46,055,176, forward strand.
TCTTGGCTCTTGTTAGCATCAGTGGTTCCATTCCATTTTGTTTGTGTCTGTCCCAAAGGATTTGAACCAGATGAGAAAACTGTTCTTAAGGCACGAAATGCTGGAATGAGCAAAATTGAGATAACAAATGATCCCAAAGAAGCTGTTAAAGGAGCAGATGTTGTGTACTCAGACGTATGGGCAAGTATGGGTCAAAAAGGGGAAGCTGAATACCGCCGGAAAGTATTTGAGGGGTTCCAGGTATATCTTGATTAAATTGCCCTTATCCTGTTCTTATCCAGTAGCATAATTAGGTTAAAGATTCTCTCTCTGAATCTTGATATGTACTTACAACGTTGTATCACCAGTCTTGCGGCTTCTCCCCTCCCACTGACAATATGTTCTCTAACTTAATCACATAACATTAACATCATATTTAGGCGGATATCGAAGTTATCGAATTTTAGTAAATGTTTGTTACATCAAACCCGTTATCTTTCTAACCTTATTCTATTAACCGCTCTTTAAACATAGGCGATCACTTGATTGAAATACCCTGAACTCTTGTGTCACCTGTTTACTTGAAACTAGTGTATTCCCCACTGCCTTATTCTGTGAATAAATTATTGCAGGTAAACGAGGAGCTAATGAAGTTAGCAGGATCACAAGCATATTTTATGCACTGTCTACCAGCAGAAAGAGGTGTGGAGGTAACAGATGGAGTGATTGAAGCTCCCAACTCAATCGTCTTCCCACAGGCTGAAAATCGTATGCACGCTCAAAACGCTATAATGCTTCACCAGTTTGGTTTGTAATGAAGTTTGGGTATCCCCCGTTTACTAGTTCATGTTTTCAGGCCCTTTTTGTTACCTATTTATTGTTTTTAGAACTGTTCAATTTTTGTAGGGTAGTAGCCAAGTAGTAGAAGATGCAGGCAGTCGTGTGAGTGCAGTATAATTCCACCGTTATCTATTTAACAATTCTAATGAACATATAATTTATCCTAATATCTTTCTCCATCTTTTGAGAGGACTCTGTTACTCTTCTTGCTCTATATAGTCTTATCCATATCATGTACCTTATTGCTTCATGGGAAGATTTATAAGGCCTCCCCAATTTTGTTAAAAGGCCTCCCCATTAACCATTTTACTTGGTAAATTATCATTGAGGGGGGGCCTTTTAACAAAAATGAGGGGGCCCTATAAAATTTCCCTTGCTTCATTTCTTCCTGTCACCTATAATACATAAATGCGTTAGAAGTGATCTCCTTTTAATTAACTTACACCATTGTTATATATACTCATCTTTATAGGGGTTTGTTAGCTAGGGTGGGTTCGTGAAAGCTCACGCCAGAAAATATAGTCTATTTAACGCTAGTTTAGGTCTGAATGTTAGTAGCAGAGACAATATTGGTTTTGCTTACATGGTTCGTCACATGAACCATATACCACATTGTTAATCAACATGTAATATAGATTTTTTTTTATGGAGGTTTAAGAGTTTCACTAATAAACCCTTGTAATATATATGTTTTATTGAGTCAATCATTAAAATCCCAAGGAAAACACCCAAGTAGATCTAATGCAAAATTTCCTTTCACATAACTGCAAATTAGCACACAAAGTTTGTATATAAATTTGTCTACTTCATGTAGCAAACGATTGTAATAGTGCTAGATCAACTCCATTCTTGATGGGTCATCATACCTTTTATTGTCATAATTTATAGGAACATGTATTTCAATGTCGAAACTAGAGTACGACAATAAACGTATAAACGATCCGAGAGAGCCAAGGAAAAGGTGTAAGGGGGTTGATCTAGCTTTATTGTTCAAAAATATCAATATAGTTGGATGCAAGAAAGGAAAATACTACCTCAAGGTAATGCTTTTTCTGTCCTAAACCATATTGTATGTATCAAGGTATCTATAGGCAACAAAAAACTGCATTAATGACATCAGCAAAGAAGAACATCTGAATAGTATCAAGGTTCTTTTAATGATCTGGTAACACTCTGAACAACCCAAACTCCAATGGTGTGAAAAAGGTTGAATATATATATATATATATATTTTGAAAGACGACTACGATCTACGTACGTCTTGATATTTGGCATTGATACATCATAGATGTGATAAGCTCGATAACCGCCCACTCAAACCTTAACAAAACCGGGCCTATAGCCCAACAAGACAATGACCTGAAGCCCAAACAACATTATTTATTGACGATATGGATATTATGTTCCCCACCACTTATACAACCCGCATATATCCAATATATTTAACATTATAATGACACTTCACTTACACTATAAAGAAAACCCTTAAATATACACTTGAAAACGAAGTAAAAAGAAAGTAGATTAGTAGACAATGGGTTTCATTAATATATACCTTCCATTAGGGTTTATAACAAAACCTTCGTAACAATCATTTGGAATTCTTAAGAAGATTATTAGTTTATTACTACTATTACTACTATAACTACTAGTACTATTACTTCTTTCCCAAAAGCTCTTGCTTTTGCCTACTACTGACCCACTATGTTTGTTGTCCATCTCATACATTTCACCAAATTCTCCTTCAATGATTTTCTCTTGATTAATTATCCATGAAGAAGCTATCTAAGCAACATATGTATTTATGATCTAAGAGAGAGAAATTAAGTTAGAGAAAGAGTGAATTTTAATGTGGAGAGTATGATAATCCTCATTTATATATAAATTGGTTTGGGAGATGAAATGAATGATGGTGGGGCAAGGAAAATGAAAATATAAGGTGGTGGTTAAAGGTCATGTTAAATTAGTTTTATTAATTTTGTCTTTTATTTATTTTATATGTAGCTCAACATTTAATAGATAATCAAAGTAGTATCTTTATCTATTTAACAATTCAATTTTTGCAGAGAGTTTTGGTAAAAACTAAAAAATTTCTAAGTGGCACTTAAAGTTTTTCAATTCGAGTCTTGCACTTGAGATGCTCCAACACAAGGCAAACTGTGGCCATATTTTCAGGCCTACGTCGGGATCAACTTTGAAGAATGTATTACGAACTGGAAAACTCATTGAGTGGCCATTGGAGTTCAGTGAGTTTGATATCGAGTTCGTGTTAAGAGGAGTCATTAAAACATAAGCACTGCCACACTTCATCTTAGAATGCGCAATTTATTAGCACGACAGAGCTAAGCCGAAAGGTGGTATGGTAGTTGATATGGACGACGCTTTAAGAGAAGCTTTGAAAGGAGCATGAGTTATGATCATTTCCGTAAAGGAAGCCACACCTACTAAACTACGCAGTTCGAATTTCCCGTACAAACAACGAAATTGAGTATGAACTGATAGCAGGACTTTAGTTGGCCTTACAAATAAAAGTGACAAATCGTACACGTCTTGATAAGTGATTCCCAACTTGTTGGAAATCAAGTTTTGGGAGTATGAGAACAAAGGAGTCGACCTTGTGAAATACTTAGAAAAAATAAAAGATCTGATTAGGCAATTCAAAAATTTATCGATCAACATTTTACCTAAAGCAAATAACATAGTTACAAATGCCTTGTGTAAAGTGGCTCCTTGATGTCAGGGCTCAAGGTATCGAGTTAATTTCTGCAGACTTCCTAGGAGACTCATGGCGACCTCCCATGTCAAGGCTTAGGTGGCAAAGCCCTCTGGGGTTTCCCTGATTGCTTTGGCGAGGACTTGCTCCTGTGGCTACGGGTTCTGGTCGGGCAATTTCATGTTGATCAATATGCTTCCTTGATAGATAAAAGTTGACCAACATTTGGCTCGCCACATTACATTATGAACCTCATTAGAAATATTAGAAGATGAATCACTTCTTTGGAATGTCAAATCTTCACTTCATAGCTTCCTCATCAATGTGACTTCTCCAAAACACGTACGATATCTTCATCAGTCCGCTTCACACGATTTATGTCTCCAACAACGATACAATGTGTACATTATTTTGCCGATAATAATAATTGAAGTTCATATTGCAAAATGACGTAAAGTAATGCAATATGAGGTCTCATTTTCCAATATCAACTGTCAGGATACAATATGAACAATTAGACCTATATGAACGGAAAAACATTGTTTAAAGAAGCGAGTTTGTTTTGGAAGATCTTTGTGAAGATCAACAATCCAAAATAAAATAGTAAAAGAATTTTGAACACATCATTAACAATAGTACGTTTAACGATTTATAATCATCATACTAGAAAACGTATGATAGATACGATCAAGAATAAAGTACGAGAGGTAATTAAAGTTCAAAAAAAATTGAGAAACAATTCATAATACCAAATATTCTCCCTCGAATCGTACAAAAATTTACTGGAAATGAGGATAAAGGATCAATAGATTGTTACCACAATTTAAGTTCTTCGAGCATCTTTTGACTAGAATAAAAAATTTAAGAAGAGAAAGAGAGGGACGAAATCAGCGACTTGGTCATCAAAAATTCTATTTACCCCTCCAGTTGGTCCCTCCTCCAGCCCTACACATGATGCGGCTATGTCTTACTAGAGCATATGCTCTCACCATTCTTTCTCTATTTACTCCACGTTCAAGTAATATGTTGCCTGACTCAAGTGGAGGGTTGGGGGAGAGATGAATAGAGTTTCTCGGTGGTCATAAGATCCCATGTGACTCATTTAGGTTTTTCTATGATCATATTTATAGGAAGGCGTTTTTGTCAAGGATGGCTCACCACAAAAATGAAGCCTATTTATGACGGACAAAAACCGTCGAAAATACAGGAAAATCCGTCGGAAAATATTCCGACGAACACAGACCGTCGTAAAGTGGTCGCAAATAAGGGCTAAGCATACCTTTTCCGACGGCTTGCATTGTCGGAAAAAACCTCATTTTCGACGGCACACTTGGATAACCCATCGGAAAAAACCTATTCAAATTAAACCATACCGGGGCTATGTCCGACAGGTTGTTTTACTAAATTCGTCGTAAATAGTGCTCAGAGTATTTCCAACGGTCCTTATTCCGTCATAAATAGTTTATCTTTTTTTTTTTAATTGATTTTTCCTATTTTCCGCTGCTGCAGCAGCAGCATTATAGACCCGCTAACAAAATAATATAAACCTACTGACAATATAGAAATCAAACATTCTAACTAGACATTCATAAGAATAACAAATTAAAACTAGTGAATATTTCGTTAACGAAGCCAAAGGACAATAATGCAAACAATACTGTTGGTTTCATACAAGTATACCGTAAAATAACAAAGCCACTAATTAATGTAAACAGTAAAACTGACCGAGTTAAAACCGAGGCTAAGATTTAAAAGTCCAATTGATATTCCATTTAACACCCCAAACGATATGAGATATCATGGTAACTGCATTCTCATGCATACATAAAAATGAAGTTAGTAAGTGTCTTATGAGTTGAAACTAACAAAGTGATGCATTAATGAGATATGTAATCAACTTTCAAAATTGAACCTAGGCAGTAATAACAAAAGAGTAAACTTCTGCAAGTAAGACCCATATTAATCAAATGATATGGTTACAAATTCCTACAAAATCACAAGGAACGTCATTATGCTCTCTTCTTAATCTAAAAATATAAGAAATTTCTAGAACATCGTGAAGATTTATTAACTTAGAAGAATCAAAATTCAAGCATTAACGAAGATAACTAATCCAATATCACTACTTTATTAGTACCCCAACCAAGAGTTCTTATTATCAATTCAGATAGATTTCAAAAGATTGTGGAAGAAATTAAAGAAATAAGTTATGATCCATCAAAACTAAGATTTGTTCTAGTTGTACATCAATTAGCTTCAATGAGTAAATCTACTTGGGTTCTGATCCTCGATGCTTAGTTATTCGAACTATTGATAATGGTCCAATGATGGATGAGAAGTCATTATAAGTGTTGTATATATATGACTATGAATCTATGTCGTTATCCTAAGAGAAAGTGGCTAGGTTTAAGTCACGTTATAAAAAAATAAGTAAATTATACCTGCGATGATGAACTTGCATTGTGTGACTGCATGAATCTCTTAAATACTCTCATCTCTCTTTCACAGCCTCAAATTCATCCATCTTCACTTTCATAGCCTCAACTTCTGTCGTTAATGTTTTGTTTTTTTCCGTTAAATCCTTAATGACGTTCGAAGATGACTGTCGACCCCATAAGTCTTTTGGTTTTACCATTGGAACACACCAAATACGGCCACCTCGCTCACGCCCCATGACGTGCCAAATACGTCATTCGGACTTGGCGAGTTGTCAAAATCTTCTGGGGTCCTCTGGGCAATTCTATTTGTCGTTAATTCATCCATTTGTCTCTTCGAAACAATATAAAGTTGATTAGTGTCCACATTTTTCATACGTATAATAGGACATTAAACATATCAAATGTTAATATGAAAAGAAACTTACTACTTTTTCTGCAAAGCCCTCCTTTACAATCCCTTTACCACCATTAGGAGTTCGAGTGACTTTAAAAATATTTGTTCGACTATTGATTATGCTTCCTTCTTCCATTTGAACCCACAAAAAATCAAAATAAATGAAAAAAATACTTAGCAAGTAATAACATTACAACATAACAATAATTTAAGTTTGTCAAAGTATTTTAACAAACTTATGTTAAGTGAAAGATGAAACTTTACCTCCGATATAGCTCGTACTAAACATTTAGAACCCATAGTGTGAAGATACTTCGCGACAACCCTATTTTTGGTATTTCTTTCGGAAAGTACCTATATTAAAAACACAATAATACTTTATAGAACAAGTCAAACTTTTACCGAAATGTATAAGGAAATAATTTTTTTTTACCTTTGACTCATCACGTCCCCAAAACTCAAGCAAAGAGAACCACTGAGTTGCAACAACTCCTTCAGGTACAAACTCCAGACATCGGTTTTTGTCTTCTACATTCTTGTAATATGTAGCTTTCAAAACATTTTTGTAATCTTTCCATCGCAAATTTAATCTCTCTCTTAAAAATCCATAGCAATTTTCAGGAAATTCAAACAAAACCTAAATAAAAAAGAAAAATTATTAGATGTAAGAAACAAAGAAAGAAAAACACATGTAACTAAATTACACATTTACTTTTATAATTTCTATGGCGTCAGCGATCTCTTCTCATATTTCGTCTCATTCTTTCATGAGTAAGAACTTATTTCCGTCTTTCGCGAGCAAGGAAATGTAGTGCACCAATGCTAAAGCATTTTGTCCTATTGGTATGTTCTCTGCATTAACTTGTATTAGTATTTTCTCGTTGGGCTTCAATTTCTTCAACCACAAATTCTATCCCTTTCATCTTCCTTTTTTTTTTATGTTGTTCATCACCCATTTCTTATAAACTGCAAATAAAAAAAAAATATATCATCAAGTTTACTCACAAATAATTGTCATGACACAATTTACAATTTACAATTTACAAAATCGAAATGCAGAAGTGTAACAGTTAATCATGATAGAAATTTTTTCGAGGGCAAAGAGAGTCGTCGGAACAAGTTTTGTATTGCAAATAGCAACTTATTTATTTACGTCGGTTTTTAGGTAAGAATTCGTAGTGAATACATACTACTTTCGACGAAAATAAAATACCTCGTCGAAAATATGCATATTTTTGACGACTTTCCCCTAGCCGTCGGAATATCATGGGTTTTTGCCACGAAATCATTGGCCCCGTCGGAAAAGCCCGTCACAAATAACCCATCTTTTTGTAGTGACTATAACTTGTAAAAGAACCTCTTTACTTTTTTTTGAAGGAGGAGAGGTTTCTTAACACAAAACTATTTCTAAATAAAAGAATTTCGGCAAAAGACTTGCAAAATCTTCGAAAAATAAGACACAATTGAAAATAAAAATAATTACAAATTCTGGCTTTTTGGTAAATCCAATAATTATCCGCTATTGCCTCTAGACCACAAGTAAGTGCAACGGGATTGATTAGATCTTGTGTCAAGTATTTTTTGGACGATTTGACACAGGTAAAACGTTCCAGGTTATTTCTTAATCAAGGCAGATTAAGTTCAGATCTTATTAGTCACTCATTTAATGGAGATTTAACTATTGTGGATCGAGAACAATTTAATGTGACAACACTAGAGAGTTCTCTTCAAGGGGAGACTCGTACTAAGGGTAAACTGAAGCGGTCTATGAGACACACAGTGGACGAGGTCAACACTACATCGGTTCCGGCTACCGTAAAGCCGATGAAAGAATGAGTATCCTATCCTGGAATTGTCGTGGTTTAGGAAACGCTACGACAAAAAATACTTTGTATCAGTTCCTTACGGCCACTAGGCCTTTATTGTATTTCTTTCTGAAACTAAACTTAATAATATGAATAATATCCCTAATTATGATTGTATAGGTTTATCTAAGAATTATCATGTCCCCTCATAGGGTCGAGGTGGGGGACTTATTTTATTATGGAATAATTGTTTAGATATAAATGTTATTTACTCTTCTAATAATCTTATTCATATTAATGTCCTAGGTCCTTTCATGAGTCAATCGTGGGACTTATTCTGTGCGTATGGCCCGCCAAGGGTGCAATATAGAGCCGCATTTTGGGAGAATTTATTATTACAAATATCGAGTATTAACAGTCCTTTCTGTTGTATTGGCGATATGAACGCCCTGGGAGCAAGATCAGAAAAATTGGGAGGATCGTCCCATATTCCTTTTTTTAGAGCAATTTCAAAACTTTGTTCAAAATGGAGCACTTGTGGACCTCGATTTTCATGGACCGACTTATACCTGGACCAATAACAAATCAAGATTCCATATTACTAGAGAGAGACTGGATCGAGCACTTTGTAACGTGGATTGGTTAATTCAATATCCAGACTCAGGTTTATTCCACTTACCAAGATATTCGAGTGATCACGCCCTAATTTTACTCAAGATGGTGGTGGAATCAAATATTCATTCCAAAATAGAGAGATTTGAATCATTCTGGACAAAACACCCCACATATAAAGAAAATTTTCAACAGAATTGGGACAAAACAACTGGACAGTTTTATGACAAAATCATGCAAGTTAAAAAGCTTACCAAAAAATGGAGTCGTAGAAGTTTTGGGATTATTAAAGATCAACTAAAATCACTCAGAAGCAGACTTCTTCATATTCAAACCTTAGACCCTACCGATGAATCTCTTCAAATGGAAAGTAATTTTCAAGAACAAATACTTTATGTAGAAGAATTAGAGAGAACTAAACTCGAACAAAGGGCGAAAACGAAGTGGGTCCAGAATGGAGATAGAAATACAAAAGCTTTTCACGCGTCAATTTCTCATAGGCGACAAAAGAATCAAATGTCAGCTCCGACTACAATCAGGGGTTATGTCTACTAATTCTATAAAAATTGCTAAGGACATCACGTCATATTTTCAGAATTTGTTTCCGGCGGAGCCGGTCGTTCCACCCCCAATAGAGATATTAAATGCTTACAAGGTTCTTTAGACTGAGGATCTGGGCTACATCTCAAGAATTCCCTCTACTGAAGAGATAAAGGAAGTTGTAATGGAGATGGGTCCTCTTAAAAGTCCAGGTCTAGATGGTCTCCCTTGTATATTCAACCAACACAATTGGGAGACAATTGGATTGGACCTTGTTCGATTCATCCAGGAAGCATTCAAATCAGGTTTTATTGACACTTCTCTTAACTTTACAACTATAGCCTTAATCCCTAAAGTTAGGAATCCGAGTATGGCCTCGGAATTCAGACGGATTTCCTTATGCAACTCTATTTACAAATTCATCACCAAATTAGTTGCTAATAGAATTCAGCCTTTTTTAGAGGATAATATTATCGCTTTTGTCCCTAATCGCCAAATTCTAGATAATATAGTGGTGACCAGTGAGCTTATTCATTCTATGAAAAAATCTAAAGCCAAAAATGGAGGCTTCTCGCTTAAAATGGACATGGTTAAGGCCTATGATCGTGTAAATTGGTCCTTTTTGTCCAATGTCCTTAAGGTGATGGGCTTATCCGGACCTATATTGGATCTCATTTTATGTTGTGTTACTTCGGCCAATTTTAATGTGCAAATCAATGGGGGTCTCCATGGGGCATTTTCTGCCTCTCGTGGCCTTAGGCAAGGGTGCCCATTGTCACCCTACCTTTTTATTTTAACTACTCAGTCTCTATCCCTATTTATATTTCACTATGAGACTTGTTGACTTTACAATGGTTACAAATTGAATAAGCTCGGTCCCTCTATCTCTCACTTACTATTTGCAGACGATCTCATTCTTTTTGGTGAGGCTAACACTTCCAATCTTAATGCCATTTTGATGCTAATGGAAGAGTATCCGGGCTTTTCTGGTCAAGCAGTGAACTTTGACAAGTAATCTATTTTTTTGGTGCAGGTATTCCTCCTGAAATTCAAGATCAATATATAATGAGTTTAAAGGCTCCCAGAATGACAGACAAAGCAAATATTTGGGATCACTCATCCTGAAACCAGGGATTAAAATTGAGAATTACTCTTGGTTAACAGAGAAGCTTAAGAAAACCTTAGCAGGATGGAAACAGGGTCTAATATCACAAGCAGGAAGGACAATCCTCATTAAATCTGTCCTAAGTCCATATTGTACTTATGCTTTTGGTTTTCATAGAGTTCCTAAAGCAACCATTACTAATCTTGAGAGGGAAGAAAGAAGTTTTTGGTGGGGACATGATGTGGAAAACTATAAAATACATTTCACTAGGTGGGATATCCTAACTTCATCCAAAAAACATGGTGGGTTGGGTATAAGAAAATTGGCAGAAGTTAACGAAGTTATGTTAGCAAAGATGGCATGGAGGCTTATTACCAATAAAGATGCAATGTGGGTTCAAATTTTAAACGCCAAATACCTGATAAATGATAATTTTTGGGATGTTCTAAGCAAAAACCCCAACTCTCACTTCTGGAAATCCATTCTACAAATCAAAGAGGTGCTGAAGGTAAACAGTATTTGGCAAATTGGTAATGGTAAGGATGTGCAGATTGACAAAGATCTCTGGTTACCTGAAATGCCAAACAAGAGACCTCACATTAGCAGAACTCTTCCAAATAATATTAAAAGGGTCTCAGATCTACTAGTTACAGACACAAATCAGTGGAATCAAGAATTACTTAGTGAACATTTTGATCAAGAGAGTATAAATGCAATCAACAATATATATATTCCTCACATTGATGCAATAGATAGTCTAATGTGGTGCCCTACAAAAAAAGGTAATTTCTCAACCAAGTCGTACTATTCACTAATTAATCTACCTCCTGTTTTACCAGATCACTTGGAGAATTTTCCATGGAAAAAACTATGGAACAAAACTAATATGGATCCTAAAATTCAAGAGTTTATTTGGAAACTCCTTCATAATGGAGTGGCTACCTTAGCTGACATTTTTTTTTTTTGGAAACCGATTACATTGTCGTACAATTGGCATTGAATACATCAAAGATGTGATAAGCTTGCTACCCGCCCACTCTCTAACATGACAAGGCCTATAGCACACTCAAACTCTTAAGGCTTATAGCCCACTCAAACTCATAAGGCCTATAGCCCACTCAAACTCTTAAGGCCTATAGTCCATCTAAATAAAGACCTAAAGCCCAACTACACTACATTATTTATACCCTAATAATCCCCATTCAAATAACCAAAGATTCCACCTTCTCTGGGATTCGAACCTGGGACCTCTAGGGGTTTCTAGAATTTATGTCAACACAATGGAACCACTTGGGCTACCAACTGTTGACTACCTTAGCTAACATTAATAGAAGAATGCAACGTCAACAGTTGGTAGCCCAAGTGGTTCCAAGGTGTTGACATAAACTCCAGAAATTCTTGGAGGTCCCAGGTTCGAATCCTAGAGAAGGTGGAATCTTTGGTTATTTGAATTGGGATTATTAGGGTATAAATAAGGTAGTGTAGTTGGGCTTTAGGCCATTATCTAGTTGGGCTATAGGCCAGGTTATGTTTGAGTGGGCTATAGGCCAGGTCATGTTAGAGTTTGGGTGGGCGGTTAGCAAACTTATCACATCTTTGATGTATTCAATGCCAATTGTACGACAACGTAATCGGTTTCCAAAAAAAAAAAAATAGAAGAATGCAACACATCGATCCATACTGCAAGTTATGTAACATCCAGGAAGTAGAAAGTATCGCTCATCTATTTGGTTCATGCCCTACTTTTATTAACCTTATAGTATAACTAATGATTCAGATCTGTTACAGTTAGGGTTAGATCCCATTAAAAATCTCCAGCATATACTTAATAAAGGTGATGAAGCTATTGGAGTTTGGTTTAAATTCACTTATCTGCTTTGGATCTGGTGGAAACATCGAAACGAGTTGCATTTCAGAAACCAAAGCTTCGAGTTGGAGAGGGTTTGGTTGCTGACGAAAATAGAGTTAACTCATAACCCTAACTTAATATTTTCAACTCATGTTGGTGTGGGTGATGATCAACAGGTTCAAACTTGGCAACCACCTTCGTTTGGTCGATTAAAAGTGAATGTTGATGGAGCTTTTAGATCTGATGGAGCTTCGGCGGCGGCTATTGTAAGAGATGCAAATAGTGTTGTAGTGAAGTCAAAATCATTAAGGTTGTGTCTGATATCAGGGAAACAATTCCATGGAAATACAAGAGTACCATGAAAAGTCTTCCACGTAATTTACGTCGTGGAAATAAGAGTTCTTTCGTTTGGTAGTCATTTATTATTCCGTGGAATTACGAACTCTGTTATTTGGTTGACAACTAACTGCTACGAATATAATATTCAATTAAGAGTTTTTATTTACTCTTTATGTAGTCTAAATGATATTTTTACTTTTGCCAAAATTACATTTTCATCCTTATGTTGTCTAAATTACATTTTTACCCTTAGGTTTTCAAAATTATATTTTTAAGCCTATGTTGTAAAATTATTTAACCTTGTGTCACTTTACTAATTTAAAGGCAAAAATGTCATTTTGATATTATACGTGGGTAAAAACGTCATTTTGACAACATAAGAGTAAAATGTCAAATATTATAAAAGGGTAAGAATGTAATTTTGGCTATAAAATTCAAAATGTCATTTTGACAACTTTGTAAACATGTCATTTGGTAAGAAGGACAAAAATGTCATTTGCCCAATGTATAAGTAAAAATTTATTTTGTTAAATTTTATGGGTAAAAATATCATTTTGAACATATATGAAGATAAATATTAGGTTTCGAGTATCCGAATATATTAAAATATTTTTATTTTTATTTTTGACTTTCCATGGAAACTAATTCCGAGGGGGGAGCAAAGAATTAAAAGTGGGCTATTTCATGGAAATATATTCCTTAAGGAATTAAAGCCATGGAATTACACTTCATATCAAACGGTGGAAATACCTATTTCCATGGAAATTCTTTTATTTCCATGGGAATGGGAGATATCAAACACACCCTAAGCTTTCCACCCATCTCGGCGCTTCACAGCGAGATGAAAGCCTTTGGTTTAGGGTTAGAGATGGTGGAGGAGTTGCTTTTATATGATACGGAGATTGAAGGAGATTCGAGGGTTATGATTACCCTCTTATCTGACGCTTTTCCCTCAATTCCTTGGAGACTGAAACACGAGGTTGAGTTACTACGTGCTAAAGCTAGAGAATACCGAGTCATCTTCAACTATTGTACGCGTAATGCCAATTCTGCCCCCCATGATCTGGTTTATGACATCTTTGTCCTGGGATCTCATTGCTTGTTTATGTGTTGTTCTTTTTGGTCGTTACTTGTTGTAATTGACTCTATGATTTTTGGAATCAATAGTTAAAAAAAAAAAATTTAAATGTTCTAAAGCCAGTCGATGCTCATCTCTATCTATTTAAACCCCAGTTTAACTTATACATTGCGGGTTTAATCCAACTTCGCTAGCTTTGGTTGGACTAACTTTTTCTTGTTAATAACAACATCATACACCATGATTTACGTCATATGCTACATATACATAAACAAAAATAGAAAACGGGCATGAAATTAACTCATTGAGATATAGAAACTTACTCTAAAGGGCAGTATAACTACTTCTTTAATATGGGCAGTTTTAAAAGCGCCTGTAAAGGCACCTCCTTCACAAATTTTCTCTCAAATTTGTCTTAAGATTGTCCCTTTAAGGCTTTAACACTTACAGGAGATATCTTTAAACTTCCCTTGTAATATTTTAAGACATCCACATATATTAGCTAAACCCATTGATAGACTATAACACCCATACGCATGCTCGGGCCAATAGGGGACACTTCTTTAGTATTGTGCATGATATATTGATATGTGTAATGTGATGAAGCGTGAAATTTTGGCCTCCTTATCATATCAACCATGTCTTATGTTCGAATTAGTTGCCGCTCTCCCAAAATATGAATGACCAAACTTGCCTCATTTCATGTTTGATGACTCAAATTTGTCTTGTTCTATTCATATGATGTTTCTTGTTGAGAAAAATATCCCTAAAATAATTCTCCTTTAACAACATTGTAGGTTTTTGTGCAACCATATTGAGTCATTTATGTGATATTATGTCATTTACATTTGGATCCAACCACAGAGACAATTTCACAGATATGACAACCCTTAGGAACTAAAAACACTTATAACTCAAACTTGAGGAGAGGTAACATTTCCAAACACAAGTGTTCCAAAATCTTACTAAAAATTACAATATTTTAATTCCAATATTTCTCAGAAAAGTATAACGAAATCGGATTTTCATTCTAGCTCGTTTTTTTATATCATACTGAAATTTGAAATTTGATCTCCTTTATGGATTATGCAAAACCACTTTTAAATGTATACATTTAGGGTTATTTTTCAAATAGCCTCCACCTTTGTGACCAGCTTCCTGCCTACCCCCTACTTTATCAAAAATATCCAGATGGCCTCCTTTTTCAGTTACCGTTATAAAATCGTTAACTAGTCATCACCCTCTCTCCTCATCTCATTACCTTTCTCTGCCACCTCATCGTCTTCACTGGCAAAGGTCGTCGGTCGACCAATTTCCCGTCCAGTGACCTTCAAAGATAAAAAGAAACTTCCCTCTCTCTCTAAAAACAAAAACCCACTCCACCAGAGTATTTAGAGAGAGAGAAAAAAAATTAAATTTTTTTTTAAAGAGAGAGAATTTTTTTAAAATGTTTGAAGGTTGTCGGCCGGAAAGTTGGTCGGTCGGCGACCTTGTCGGAGAAGACGATGAGGTGGCGATAAGATAAGGTGGCAGAGGGAGCTGATGAGATGGAGGAGAGAGAAATGATGACTGGTTAACGGAGTTATAACAGTATCTCAGAAAGGGAGCCATCTGGGTATTTTTGATAAAGTAGGGAGGTAGGTAGGAAGCTGGTCACAAAGTTAGGGCCTATTTGGGAAATAATTCGTACATTTATTGGGAGATTTGAATTAAACTACCGAGTTATATGTTTTAAAGTTGTACATCTCGAGTACCTTGAACCTAACCGAATATACGATTCCAAATATTAATTAAATGCTTAAAGTTTTGCAAATATTAATCCATTCCATTATAATTAAGTTAAGCAAATCTTTCAGCCTTTTCTCTTAAGGTTTGCATATCTTGAAAAGGAAGTAGCAAATAATATTATTTCAACAAAAAATAAAGTAGCAAATAATAAGTGGACTGGTGCTTTCCTCGCATGCTACATAAATAACAGTACTCTTCATAAATTATGAACTACAGATAATTATTAAATTCACCCTAATAAAAGCAACGTTGTATGGAATATTTTATGTTATATTATATAAAACTAAGAAAATTACAAATAAAAAATATCTTTAGATGTGACATATTTAAAACTAGTCTATTGACCATAAGTGATTATGAAACTCTCAAGTCAAGTGACTCTTCATAAATAAAATACTGAAGGCTACCTCAAACATTTGTGTGGGTTAGAAGTAGTGGGGATGTCCTAATTGAACTTTTTTAAGAAATCATGGAGAGGCTGATATTACTTGAATTATTGGGGTTGCCTTTGTTTACCTTTTACCTCCTCAAATTGTGGGAACTGAGAATTGAGAAAGATAAAACTTTTTCTATCGTAAGGCATAAATTCTCTTTTACTTTTGCTTGGAACCACTAAAATTTCACCATTAACCTTGATGGCTTGGATGATGGCAATGAAGTAGGAGATAAGTGGGGGGGAGGAGACGGGAGAAGTTCTTTTTTTTTTTTTTTGTTAAGGAACGGGAGAAGTTTGTTAGTTGTTACATGGGGAAAGGAGAAAAACTAACCAAGGACTAGATAAGTCATTAGTGGTGTCAGGAGATGAGAAGAGTTTGTTACTTGTTAGGATGTTCTAAGGGGAAGGATTCTTTAAAGATAATATCCAAGGGTTTTTCTAACAACGGAAAATAGTAAGACAAAATATCCAAAACAATGGGATCAATTATATGATTTAACATAAGGGGTAAGGCACATGTCAAAAAGACTCTTTACCAAATACTATCCAAATAAGAAAGTTAAGGAGTGAGATGGGCAAAAAGATTTTGTTTGGAGGAGACAAATAAGATCCAAATCTTAGTCTTTCAACAAAAAAAAAAAAAAAATCCAAATCTTAGTTTATCCAAAGAGAGACACATATGCAACCTGATGATGTCAAAAAAAAAAATGATTTTCCTTTAATCACTCGAGATGAGATACTTTGGTATAATTTCGAACTGCTCGTCACAAATCAGAGGGCAAAACTTACATAGAATCTGAAAGCTCTCTAACGGTCAAGTCAGTAAAGGTATTCTTGCAATTATATTAATGATTATTGAAGTTCTGAGTTTAGGAGTTGGACCTTCAATTGATCCTTTAAGCTTGTGATCGTGATTATTAAAATGCTTTGTTCAAGACGAGTTTTTTTACGTTTTATAAGCTTGTGTTATCAGACTGGGTGGTTGTCGTGAGTCCACCGTGTTGAAGTAAAAATTGTCAAAAGTCAATTCAGTTCTGCAAGCCAGCTCCGCACTGCTTCAGACCTCAACTCTGTCCAAAGTCAATACAGCTCTGCAAGACAGGTCTGCACCTCTTCAGACCTCAATTCTACTCGCGTCAGTACATGTAAAAGTCTTAAATGGCAAAAGTGAGCAACCACTTTGTAATAAAACGACACTACTCGTACCACATGAATAATTCTCCTGTAATACAAGATTATTTGAAATACAATGATGTTTCAATTCAAGTCGTATTTTGTCCGTAGAAAGCAGACTAAAGGCTTTTAACGCCACGAAGCTTAGTATAACCCTAGACCTTCTCGAGCTCTAAGCTCAGACTAGGGGGACAAACAGTATACATCCTTCAAGAATTTCAAACGCTTCATGACACTCAACATACACCGACTCGAGCACTCAAACAAGGCAAGCCACGCTTTGCCTAAACACTTCAAGCTTTGGCCACACCAAACACGATGCAGGTATAATATAAACTATCTATAAAGGGTAATACCCTTACTCTTGTGGATAAAAGATGCAAACAATATAAGCTACATATCAAGGGTAATACCCTTACCCTTATGGATATGAGGCATTCATCGGCGGAGCTCCACCCCGACAGAAAAGCTAAGTCTGCATCAAGAGCACTCGGTAAACTCGCCTTGCCCTGAACGACAAGCTTGCATGGGCCTCAATCAGCACACCAGCTCCGCCACATTAAAAGTCTACAATCAAAAGCACTCAACGTGTAAGATTTGCCTTGATTTGTAACCCTGCTTTGCAAGCTTTTCTTGATTACAACAAGCCTCATTAAAAGTCCACGATCGAAAAGCACTCGGCTTGTAAGCCATGCCTCCGTCAGTATCCCTACTCTACAATCCTGCCTCGATTTGAGTAGGCCTTATTAAGTCTGCTTCAAGTGACTCGGCGTATAAGCCTTGCCTTGACTGACAACCCTGCATCACAACGTGCCTAGCCAAGAGCATTAGGTCCACCTTGCCAGGAGCTCAGGATCTGCCTCATAAAAATTTTAGGTCAGGACTGCACAACAAACACCTTGCCTCGATCGATAGTCCTGCCTCATGAGCCTGCCTCATGAGCTCGCCTCACTAAAATTTTATGTCAGGGATACCTGACAAACACCTTGCCTCGATCGGTAGTCCTGCCTCATGAGCCTGCTTCATTAACATTTTATGTCAGGAGTCTACGTCAGATCTCTCGCCTTGATCTGTAGTTCTGCCTTATGGATCTGCTTCGATTAGAAAATTTGCATCAGGAACCCTCGGCAAACTAGCATTGCCCTGGCTAACATCCCTGCACACCACGCGTCTCGCCAAGAACACTGGATCCACCAACTAAAATTTTATGTCACAGACGTTCGACAAATCTAAAAGCGACCAATATTTAATATGTTGGATGGACCGACAAATTACCCGTCTCACATAACGTTCTTTCTCGTCGAACAATCTTATGACCACTGACATATAGGTATATATATATATCTACATGTATATGAAAAGGGGACCACAAATTAAAAAATACATATATATACTTTTTCAAATATATGTATATACATGCATGGGCGGACGAACTGAGAATGCCCATGCCATCAACGTGCTTTTTGTAAAACACGCTGGCGTTCTATCCAGAGCGCCCTGGATCTTGCTCTGGGCACCTGCCCAGAGCACAACATGGCTACTCTGGGTACCCGGCTAAAGACGACGAATGCTCAAGGCACCCGACGGAGACCTTATAGAAAAAAAAATTGCGAATAATTTAATTTTGCAAATCTATCTCTTGGAAACTCCGGGAATTGTACAGAAATTATCGGATCAATTCGACACTGCCTTATCAAACTGTAAGCACCGAGATAACTCATTGAACGCGACACTTCTCGCGGACAAGTCCCTACGGGACACGGATTGTGCTACGAATGTGGCAAAATCGAACTACGAATCAGCATATACGACTTCAAACTACTCTCTAAGTTTCCGCACTCTGTCAACTTAGAGAGTGAGGGACAAATTGTATGGGCTAAAATACGTCACCAAAAGCGCCACCAGAAATCCACGATTAATGGGCTTACACGGTAACCAAGCCACAAATTAATGGCTAATGGGTCCGACCCATTTATCTTCGCCACCCCGAAGCAACACCAAAGTACGGAAGCGCATCCAGCCCTGGATTAAGGGGTTACACTATCTGTATTAATGGTGACAACCCCATGCGTTACCACATTGAAGACGACAGCTCACACTAGGTGACGGTCGACCACCAACCCTATAAAAGGACCAAGATGAAGATGATACAGGGCATCGGGTAATTGGCAAACAAACCAAGTACAAACTTAACACCATCATCCAATTTCCGACTAAAACACCCAATCATTGGATTCTGGGCGAACACACCGAGTATAGAGTTAACACCTGATATCACGATCGATCACCTGACACCATGATCTGGTCTGTTCGTGATGAACAGACCAAGGTCTGTCGAACAAACCTTGAATGGTCTGTTCGATAGACCTCCGACGAAGGGAAACCCCCTTCGCCGGAGTTTAGAGAGAGGGAGAAAATAATTTTTTTTAAGAGAGAGGGAGAGAATAAAAAAAATATATTTTTTGAAGGTCTCCGGCCGGAAATTTGGCCGGCCGGCGACCCCTTCCGCTGAAGACGATGATGTGGCAGAGAGAGGAAATGAGATGGAGGAGAGTAACAGAAAGTTAAAGATAACTGAAAAAGGGGGCCATATGAGTATTTTAGCTAAAAGTAGGGGGCCAGGCAGGAAGCTGGTCACAAAGTTGGGGCCCATTTGGGAAATAACCCATAAGAAAAAGGCAGTTTTAGATGCCAAAATACACTTCATCATTTGAGTGACCATTTTAGCGAGCGGATCATTTTCGAAGGCTAAAATAGAATTAATCAGAAAGATGAGAAAAAAGGAAAGAATAGTATAAGTTAAATAGTCTTCGTTGAACAGTCGAATGAACACTATATATCCCCACACCACAAGCGAGCCTTCTCGCTATCCGGGTTTTACTATTCTTCTTCTTCTTCTTCTTCTTCTTCATCCTCTTGTTTTAGGTTTCTGTTCAGTTTTGAGAGAATTTGGTAAAACGAATCATCAATGGATGAGTTTTTGAAGGAATGTGAGTCGTCCGGTGATGCAGCTTATGGCGCTTTCAAGAAATTGTTAGAGAAGCTTGATGATCCGATCACCAGAGCTCAATCTCGTGTTTTCTTGGCTGATCTTCAGAAACGATTTCATTCTAAAGAATCATCGGATCTATGTTTCAAGAGTTTTCATTTTCGTCTTCACGATATTCCTCTTTCCGATTATCAAGGTAGTAGTTTCATCTCTCTCTCTCTCTCTAGAATTTTAATCGGTACTGCTACTAAGTTTTTGTTTTCCTCCATTAAAATACATTGAAGAACTCTATTTTTATGCAAATACAATCAAGTTTATTTCGTTCTGAATGGCGTTCTATGTATTCTGTCTCTTTATCATCTCTAACCTTGGCAAAATCTCTTAATCTGTTTATTTATCTTCAACTTCGATTTCTGCCAAACACTTTCTCTCTCTAGATCTTTAGTAACATTTTCACTACAGGTCACCAGAAGAGGAAGAAATTGGGAATGATGGAGATTCCGAGCATTTTCATTCCAGAAGACTGGTCATTCACTTTCTATGAAGGACTTAACAGACATCCTGAATCCATTTTCAAAGACAAGACTGTTGCTGAACTTGGCTGCGGTAACGGTTGGATTTCCATAGCTCTTGCTGACAAGTGGTCTCCCTTGAAGGTTCTTTCCTTTTCATTTTCATCATAGTCTCAATCCGCCCTTTCTCTCTTCCATTTTGATCTCTTCTTTCATCTTCTAAGTAGTAACCTCTATAATCATACTGTTTAAACAGGTTTATGGCCTTGATATAAATCCAAGAGCAATTAAAATTGCCCGTATAAATTTATACCTGAATGCTTTGGATGAAAATGGACAACCTATCTATGACGCTGAGCAGAAAACTTTGCTTGATCGAGTGGAGTTTCATGAATCGGATCTTCTCTCTTACTGTCGCGACAATAAAATTGAACTAGAACGAATTGTCGGGTGCATACCACAGGTATACATCTATTTTGGATTATATTTTTTTATTGGTAAAGCAGTTTGTAATATTTTTTGTTTGTGTTTTTGCCTTAGATTCTCAACCCTAATCCAGAGGCCATGTCAAAGTTGATTACGGAAAATGCAAGTGAGGAGTTCTTATATTCATTGAGCAACTATTGTGCGCTTCAGGTGTGAATTGTCTCCTCAGTTAATCTACTCTTTCTATATTCTTTTTAGCTTGCAATTTTTTTTTTCTAAAAATTTGAATGAATTCAATTATAAGGATTAGCAAAATAGGGGAAAAACTAACCATTGGCCTAAGCCGCTGGAATCCTAAAAGGAAGTTACAATTCAGATTCATGGCCTCCCAATCTACCCATAAAATCCCTGTAAGATAAGAGCTTGGCCCATTCCTTCCCCTACTTCACTGGAATAGAGTCTCAATAATAGTAGGTACCGTACCACTAATTAGATGTTCATTACTTGTCTTTTGTTGGCTGGTTTTGTTAGTACATGTTTTAAGAATTAGTTGAATCATGAACTTCTGCTTCGACTTGTTTTCACTAATACGCATTTATTTCTCTTGTCCCGGTTAGGCGGTTACTACTCCAAGTCCCTTTTCTGCACAGTTATGATTTTTGTAGGTTATAATTAAATTAAGATAGAATTTAGGGCAAAAACTTACTTACAACTCATGCTCAGACTGCTGAAGTGTTACATGTGGGATGCAATTTATAGTGGCTGGAATCGTTAGGGTTTGGGATTTTGTAGAAGGTTTGGCCAGTGTAGCTGGTTCTTTCTTCAACCCACTATAATGACAGTTAATTGCCTGAGTTTATGTGTTAGAGATTGATTAGAGATTCATGCAGTTATTAATACGATTATTCCTTGTCCTACATGTAATGTAACTACAATGAAGCGTATGATGCGTATCTATGATGGGACTCCATGAGTCATGTCGCTCTTGCTTAGTTTTTCAGGAACAGTGCATGTTACTGATATTGCATTAGTTCATCCTTTCAGGGTTTTGTAGAGGATCAATTTGGTTTAGGTTTAATTGCTCGAGCAGTTGAAGAGGGTATTGAGGTCATCAAACCAATGGGGATTATGATCTTTAATATTGGAGGCCGCCCTGGACAAGGTGTATGCAAGCGCCTCTTTGAACGCCGAGGTTTCCAAGTAACAAAGCTCTGGCAAACTAAGATTATTCAGGTAAGTAATATTATGTTCCATTACTTTGGCCTTTCGCATTATTTCATAGACTTAAAGATGCTTCCCAGGGTTGAGGGTTTTTTGTTTTTTCACTTGTGTTCGGCTCTGATTTCAACATGCATAAACTGCTTTTTGTTACAGTTTCCATCATGAAATATTCATTACATGAATAAAATGTGTACCTCTTGATGTATATTTATGCAGGCTGCCGATACAGATATCTCAGCACTAGTTGAAATTGAGAAAAACAGCCGCCACCGTTTTGAATTCTTCATGGGGCTTGTTGCTGACCAGCCTATATGTGCTCGAACAGCCTGGGCCTATGGGAACGCTGGTGGCCGTATTTCACATGCTTTATCTGTTTACAGTTGTCAACTCCGTCAACCAAATCAAGTATTTTTCTAGAATAAATCTTTCGCTCTTGAGTACATATTCAACCGTATGGTTAAAATTCTTACACTGTGGAATTAAATTGACAGGTCAAGATAATATTTGATTTTCTTAAAAATGGTTTCCAAGATATCAGCAATTCCTTGGATTTATCTTTTGATGATGATTCTGTTGCTGATGAGAAGATTCCTTTCCTAGCTTACCTTGCCAGTGTTTTGAAAGAGAATTCCTATTTCCCGTGTGAGCCACCAGCTGGAAGCACCCGATTCCGTAACCTTATAGCAGGCTTTATGAAAACTTACCACCACATTCCACTAAAACATGATGTAAGGAAATTATTTGATACTGTTTGGATGGTTTTCTTATCTTTGCATCCATGTTTGCTTTCTTTTATGAATACATATTGCATTAATTTGCACCAATAGCATCTGTCTTTCCTTACAAATGCTCAACGTCTGAAACCCCATATCCTTAAGGATCTGAAAATCATGCTGCACCTTTGTACTTCTAACTAGCTAGACTGTAAGCAGACTTCCAGTTCTAGTTTTGTATTCAGTAACTTGTTCAACATGAAAGCAAACCAACCAATCAGAGATAAATGACTCCCAGTTCTTCTCCTCGTGATGCCAGATTTGTCATCTCTGATAGTTACATTGTTCAAATTCGTATTTTCTCTTATAGCTTGTTTTACAAGACATGAAACTGAAGCCCGGCTTATCACAAACAGAACTAGAAAAAGGATAACTGCTGTGACATGACTTTTCATATAAATATCTGATGTTAATGTGGTTGGAGTCCATCCACTGATCATTAACCATATTTGTTTATTCTTTTTATTATGTGATAAGCTAGGACATCAAGTTATTTCGTTATCAAACTTTAGTTAAGCTCCTGTATATTTATGTGACTAAATTTCCATATTTTATTGTAATTGGATCACTGTTTCAAGGGGCTAAAGTCTTAAACATAAACTATTATTTGGATGTAGCACAATTTTGAACCTAAACTCAGGATGCGTCACACTTCTACCGCATTATGTTACTGTAGAATGTTTTAAGATATTTTAAAATATAGTCCAGAAATACTACCTCAAGAGAGGATGTTACTCAGTGTGCCTTCTTGTTTTATGTTAAAGAATAAAATATACTAGCTTTTGAGTAAGAGTAACGACTCTTGATTGGATCCCTGTAGCAAGTCTCCATCTGAGAACTGCTATTGTATTTCTTCGGGAATACTGGAACTACATTTTAGTCTTACTCTTCAACTTAAATTCCACTACAGTTTATATTTTTATTGGATGATCTGTACCTTCATCTTTGAAAATATGACATGTTCCTCGTATATGATATTATTGTATAAGCAGTAAAGCTTTGTTATGTAGTAGCAAAGACATGGAGTGTCAAACTTTGTTTGAGGAATTACTAAACATTGTTATTTTCTTTGGGCTATGCAAATGATTTTAACTGCTTTGATATGCGTTTTCTTGTTATTTAAGAATATATTTCACTGTTTAGTGACTAACTTATATTTATTGCTTCCAAGAATGTCGTTGTATTTCCATCTAGAGCGGTGGCTATCGAGAATGCTCTCCGACTTTTCTCACCACGTTGTGCCATTGTTGATGAACACTTGACTAGACATCTACCAAAGCAATGGTTGACATCTTTGTCAATGGAGGTATTGTAATTAGATGCTTCATTTTGCTATTTTATTCATTAACTTTAATTTTTGGCATGTGGTTATTTGTTCATGTAATTACATTTACGCCTAAAGTCTGTAGTATTTCCTGAATAGATATTTTTCATCATTATTGCTTTCGGTTGATATTTATTTTATAAAAACATGTACTAGACGGGAGTATGATGGAAGAAGTGTAACGCTGGGGAACAAATTGTTAGTTATAAGGTCAATGATATTAGATACTCCACTCCCTCTAACGCACCGCCTATCGGATTCCCCTCCGATTTGGGGTAATTATGTGAATCGGTGCTCCAAATTTGGCTGTAATGTGATCTTCAACCTCAATTTACCCCAATTTCGTAGTACCAATTTATAAGCTTAACGAGTTGGTAGTTAGCTGCGAGATTGTTCAGTTAACTTAGGATTTTATGTTTTATGGAGATGAAATTCCGAGACTAAAATGCAAACAAATTGTCAAGCTTTGCAGAATAATCTCTTGAGTGTCCATCCAATTTAACTAATAACTACTTATCTTTTTGCTTAGGAGTTATGCTACCTCAATTTACCCCAATTTCGTAGTACCAATTTATAAGCTTGACGAGTTGGTTGTTAGCTGCAAGATTGTTCAGTTAACTTAGGATTTTATGTTTTATGGAGATGAAATTCTGAGACTAAATGCAAACAAATTGTCAAGCTTTACAGATTAATCTCTAGAGTGTCCATCCATTTTAACTAACATCTTTTTGCTTAGGAGTTATGCTACCTCAAAGCCTTATGCTTTTAGACTTTTAGTTCTTACGTGATTTTGATGACTGTTCAAGGCTAACCCAAATATTTGAAGTAGGTCATACAAGCCCTGCTGCCTATTACATTTTATTCAATCATTGAGTCCTAATTCAGTACAGTTGATTTTGGTAGATGATCTAATATCAGTGAACAGCCAGACGATAACCTTCTGTCGGGATCTGCACCCAGAACATTTAGAAGGCCAGAACTGAAATATTAGAAGCGATACATTGGTTTTAGATAACTTTTGCAGCTACATAGATGTAAACTTGTGGATAAATTTAGTACATCACAGGTAGAAGTCATAAAGCTTTTAACGTCAAAACCAATGTAATTGTTGTAACAAATTAAAACATTCCTTCTGCATGGCTTCTTATCAATGTTTGTCAGAACTAGAATTTGAAAATAATTTGATCTTTTTTTTTTGAGAATGATCTCATCATCTCAATCTGGTTCCGCACAAACATGTGATGGTCATCCCTGCATTTAAATTAACACATAATATTGTCATAGAAGCATAATTACATTCAGTCGCACATTTGCTCGTGTAGGCTTGTTATTTCCTACGTAGTACTTGATTTATTGATTATGAGTTTATAATAACTCCACTGATTAAGTATGTCCCGAAGGTTAATGGAGTAACTTAAACTGAGTTAATGGGTAGGGAAGAAGTACTTTTACATCATTCATCTTAATTTCCTTTTTGTGGTTACAATTGCATCATTTGAGTGAGTAATTAGTCTCCATATGCAGGGAGAAACAGAGGATGTGCTTACTGTCATTGAAGCTCCACGCCAATCAGATCTGATGATTGAATTGATAAAGAAACTCAGGCCCCAAGTTGTGGTTACAGGAATGGCCCATTTTGAGTCTGTTACCAGTTCAGCTTTTGAGCATCTTTTAGACACCACAAGAGAGATTGGTTCTCGTCTTTTCTTTGACATATCTGACCATCTTGAGCTCTCAAGTTTGCCTACTTCAAATGGGGTCTTGAAATATCTCGCTAGAAGTACCTTACCATCACATGCAGCAATATTATGTGGTTTAGTAAAAAACCAGGTACGCTTTACACTCCCCTATCTTCATTGATTTACCCTTGTAATATCCTGCAAGTTAACAGAATTTGCGCCGAGATTATTGTTGGCAATTAGTGAAGCTGAAAATCAGATTGCATCTTGAGTATTTTTGTTATACTGTATCGGTCCCTAGTTTGATGCATTAAATTGTTATTCTATCTAATTGTGGAACATGAAACATTTGTGTAGGTTTATTCAGATCTTGAAGTAGCTTTTGTCATTTCAGAGGAGGATAGTATATTTAAGGCTTTGTCTAAGACCGTGGAGTTACTTGATGGCCATACAGCTGTTTTCAGCCAATACTATTATAGTTGTATTTTCCACGAGCTTCTAGCCTTTCAGCTTGCTGATCGCCATCCACCAGAACCGGTAAGTAGTCTGTAGACTTTTTACGTTATGAGAAGAGTTAAGGTGCAACTGTCTGGATTATTACATAAAGCAGTCATGTGACTAGTATTGATGTCAAACTTCTGGGCTTTCCTATTTTGTACTGAAATATCTGAGTAGCTGACCACCTGGGGGAGTAATATTTTCTGAACTGCACTAGGGTTATTATGGTTACCTAGTGACACTGGTATGATTTATCACATCCGGTGACTGACAAAATTGCCAAACCAGGGATATGTCTGGACTTCGTGCAAATACGTTTTCTTGCCTTAGTATTTAAATTCTTTATTTAATTACAAATCTAATTTTGAATCAGCCGTTGTTTACTATAAACAGAAGATGTTAACTTTGAGCAGTATTTTAATAATAAATCGTGATTTCCTTTCCCCTATTTCAGAAAGACGACCTTCTACCTCTTAAACTCCTTCATGTGACAGTTTTTGTACTCAACAGAGCACATGTGATCCAACCGAATTGTATTAATATATTTTCTCTAGATTAATCTTTTCTTTATTTCTGCAGAGAGAATGTGGAGATACTAAATCTGTGGATATGATAGGGTTTTCAAATTCTGCTGTTTCGGCCTTCAACGATACCGAGCTTACCATTAGCGAGTCAGAGAATTCATCAGTAATTCACATGGATGTGGATCAAAGCTTCCTCCCTGTACCTTCTCCTGTCAAGGCAGCTATCTTTGAGAGTTTCGCTAGACAAAATATGGTTGAGGCAGAAACTGATTTGAAGGGTGATGTACAGCAATTTATCAAAGGAAAATATGGGTTAGAAACTGATAGCTCTACAGAAATCATTTATGGGGACACCTCATTAGCCCTCTTCAACAAGCTGGTTCTTTGCTGTATCCAAGAAGGCGGAACTTTGTGCTTTCCATCTGGCTCTAATGGAAATTATGTTTCCGCTGCTAAGTTCATGAAAGTAAATATTGTGAATATCCCGACAAGTGCCGAACTAGGATTTAAGCTTACAGAGGAGGCGATCACGGGTGTACTTACGAAGGTGAATAAACCATGGCTGTATCTTTCAGGACCAACAGTTAACCCGACAGGACTTGTTTACAGCGACGAAGAGATGAAGGATATATTATCCGTTTGTGCTAAATTAGGAGTAAAAGTAGTGATTGATACTTCTTTCTCAGGATTAGAATTCAGCACCGACGACTCGAGAATCTGGAATTTGAACACTACTTTATTGAATTGTCACTCATCTTTTTGTGTGTGTCTTCTTGGAGGACTATCTTTTGAAATGCTGACTGGAGGGCTTGAATTTGGATATCTAGTTCTGAATCAGCCTCTTTTGGTAGATGCATTTTATAGCTTCCCAGGATTAAGCAAACCTCATACCACTACCAAATATGCGATCAAGAAGTTATTAGGTCAGAGAGAGCTGAAAGAAAAGAGCCTATTAGATGCCATTATCGAGCAGAAGGGGATTCTGAAGAGTAGATCTAATCAGTTGAAGGAGGTAAGCATTATTTTTAAGAAATTGTAGCAAAAAGTTTTTGACGCATTCAAACCTTCTCTTTTTACTAGTGAATGATTTCTGCTTACCCATATGATATAACCTTCCTCACATTGTTTGATTTGTTTGATGCTTACAAAAATTAGTACAGATCAATCAATTTCCTCACATTTTACGACGTATAATGCTTTCTCTCCACAGTGGTCAAAATAATTTATGTTCCCAATCCACATAAACCGTATTGGAATTCGAATTTTAATACATTTCTCTTAACATTAACAAAACAGGTACTTCAGAGCTGTGGATGGGATGTACTGGAATGCCATGGTGGTGTGTCAATGATGGCAAAACCATCTGCTTATCTAGGCAAAACATTGAAGATCCACAAGGAAGGAGACTCCAGTGGAGAAGCATATGAAGCCAAGCTCGAGGATTCAAACTTCAGGGAAGCGATTTTCCGGGAAACAGGGCTATGCATCAACAGCGGCAAGTGGAGTGGAACTGGTTATTGCCGGTTTACCATTGCCTTGGAGGA
Organism: Eschscholzia californica; assembly: GCF_041429995.1. Classification (NCBI taxonomy): domain Eukaryota; kingdom Viridiplantae; phylum Streptophyta; class Magnoliopsida; order Ranunculales; family Papaveraceae; genus Eschscholzia; species Eschscholzia californica. The sequence goes on from NW_028238198.1 coordinate 46,083,755, forward strand.
CAGCAAATTTCATCAAGCACTAGAATGCATATACAAATTCAAGAAAGCAGTTCTCGGCGCCTAAAAAATAATTCACATGTTCTGTCTGTTTCTTCATCATCGTGATTAAATCAGCAGCTTCATGAAAACTTATTTCAAGTACCTTCTGAATGAAGAGGTATGCGCCAAAATATTTTCTCTTCTGCCACGAAGACATGTGGTTCATAGTTTTCTTTTTCGGGTGATTGTGTTTTTGTTTTTCTAGTCAAGTTGGTCTTAGTTGGAACTAAGATCTTTATCTTGCTCTTGTAATAAAAGAAACCCTTTGTAACGTTGTTTTCGTGCAAGTATAAGCAGGTCATGAGTAACCATGTTGTTCCTACCATATAGTAACTCACTATGGTCTGAGAAGACGAGTTCTCTTGTGAAGCATCTCATTTGAATTTCAATTCAGAATTCACTGTTTATTTGCTAGTTGTTATAAAAACATAGTTTGATGGTTAATTTATTTGAATACTTTCTATGTATTTTTGGTAACGACCCAAACCTTAGTTGTTGACTATCCGTACTTTCGAGGCAAGAGTGGGTAGAAGGTCTTGTTTTTGTCAAAGGCACTACTTATCCCAAAGAAATTTATTGTAACATTAAATGGACCGAGATGTACAGTCCTCTCTGCCTAGATCAACTTGGCAGAAGTTTAGATGGCCCATTGGACTAAGCATGTTTTATAGAGATAGATCACCTGCCCAACCCAGCCCACTAATCCACTGAAGGCCTCAAATGAGGCGGACAACCGTAATTTTGGGGCCTCATTCTTTAGGCGCGCTTCTAGTCCTTTTTGTTATCAAGTCTCACTTGGGCTTACAGATCACTCCGCCACCTTGAAGCTGAAAGTGGTTGTTTGAGTTTCATATCTCTTTATTGAAAAAGAGAGTGGAAGAGCCATGAGAGACCCCACCACCAGAAACAGTGAAGCAGATTGCAGGGGAAGCAGAGTGATGATTTGAGAAGAAGCTTTTCCTTTAATGTGGATTTACTGTTGTTATGTGAAGGTGGTTGTTATGTGCATATACATAGTAGGCCCACTATACTGCAACATGCCCGCGCATGCGTTGCTTTCTTGGATCAAGCGGCTACCTCAAATCTTTGTATCTGCTAAACACAATCCCTCTTTCTACTAAAGCAAAGTAAAAAAGTTCTACATAATGATCAAATTTCTAGTGAAATAATGTAGAGATGATATTGCAAGGGTGAGAAATTTGGACAAACACATGGATAGATAGATAGTGGTGGTCAAAGTTGGTGGTGGTCGGGGTTGGTGGTGGAGGTGGTCGGGGTTGGAGGTGGTTGGGGCTGGTTCAACGAGTGTATCGAATTACTTATTGATTCAACTTGTTTATCAAATTAGTTAATGATTGTTGATTCAACGAGTTTGTTGAAAAAAATATAATTGTTCATTTTTGGGTTTTAATTTCAAAAATCTAAAATCAACAAGTTTTTATTTTGTATAATATTGCCCTCTAAACTAGTTGATTCTCATGTATAGTTTTTCAATCTGTTGATTGTCTTTTGCAATTTTTCAAACAACTGTTTGTTGATTTTCAAACTATTCCCGTTTTAAAATTTCAGCTTTGGAAACCCCTAGAAAACAAATTTGAGGTTTTTTTTTATTGAATTACTTATTGATTCACTTGTTTATCACATTACTTACTAATTGTTGATTCAACTTATTGAAAAAATAATAATGGTTCATTTTTGGGGTTTAATTTAATTTTAAACTTCTGAAATCAACAAATTTTGATTTTGTTTAATATTGGGTTCTAGGCCAGTGGCACGTAGGGGTGTACTCGAGTCGAGCCGAGCCGAGTAGTAAGATGTTCAAGCTCGGTTCGTGTATTTGACTGTCGAGCTCGAACTCGAACTCGAGCTCGTTCGAGTAATTGCCCACTTATTCAAGCTCCGTTCGTATAAGTTTGAAAGAGCTCGAACTCGCATTCTTTTAAGCTCGTTTATCAAAATATTTCAAATTAAAACTTCCTAAATTATCAAAATACTTCAATGATCATTTATCACATACAATAATAATGAATAATGATTCATATTCCGATAATTTTTTAATGGTTGATATTTCATGTACAAGTTTCAATACTAATACGTAATTATGTACTACAATATTATAAGAGTATGTTAAACGAGTTGTTCACGAGTAGCTCGTGATACACTAAAGAATGATCAAGCTCGGCTCGTTTACATAAACGAGCATGATTTTGGGCTCGTGTTAAGCTCGTGCTCGTTAATATTCGAGTCGAGCACGAGCAATAGTCGAGCCGAGCTCGAGCAGCTCGTTAAGAGCTCGACTCGTGTACACCCCCAGTGGCAGGTCTACTAAGATGATTTCCAGCATTATTTCTCTTCAACAAAAAAATGGTTATTTTCCAAATGGCCCCCAACTTTGTGACCAGCTTCCTGTCTAGCCCCCTACTTTAGCAAAAATTTTCATATGGGCCCCTTTTTCAGTTACCGTTAACTTTCCGTTACTCTCTCTCCTCCATCTCTTCTCCTCTCTCTGCCAAGTCACCTATCACGCCACATCATCATCTTCTCAGGTAGACCTTCAAATATTTCTTTTTATTCTCTCTCTAAATATTTTTAAGTTATCTCCTCTTTCTCTCTTTAAACACTCCGGCGAAGGGAAAAGATCGAACTCCGGCGAAGGGTTTCCCTTCGCCGGAGTTTTTAGAGAGAGAGAAAAAAAAAAAAAATTTAAAGGTCGCCGGCCGGAAATTTGGCCGGCCGGCGACCCCTGGCGGAGAAGATGATGATGTGGCGTGATAGGTGATTTGGCAGAGAGAGAGGAGATGATGGAGGAGAGAGAGTAACGGAAAGTTAACGGTAACTGAAAAAGGGGGCCATATGAGAATATTTGCTAAAGTAGGGGGCTAGGCAGGAAGCTGGTCACAAAGTTGGGGGCCATCAAGCCACTGAAAAGCAAGACAGGTATGAAATTTGCAAGAAAGGTATTTCCTAACCCTACCTTCTCTAGTCTTAGCAACCTCAAGATGTCTGAGCTAATGCACTTGGGGCTTTTGCACGGACTGTAAACCCAAGGACATTCAATTGCTGAATGAAATGGTTCATCACACATTTGACAGGAAACTTTGAAACTTATTGGTGGGGATGAAGAACTGCTGCCCATCTCTTTCTCATATGATAAAACTAACCAGATCTCGTTCTGGTGAAGGAGGGTGAATAAGAAGTTAAAGAAAGATAAAAGTTATTGAGTGAAAACAACATTCGTGTCTTGAGTCTGTTGGTGAATAAGAAGTTAAACAAAGATGAAGAAGGGTACATAGTTGATGAAGAAGTTAAAGAAAGATGAAGACGTTAAAGAAAGATGAAGAAGGTATTTGTGATTGACTGATGAAGTTGGAGTAAATGTGTTGGGAAGGTAAAGTTTTGGGGCATTAAATGGCCGAACAGATGTGATATGATTTGACGGCTTGAGATTTGGCATGGGGAAGTGTAGATATGGTCAGAGGGGTATTTCGAGTATTGGATAATATTACATTTGACCTGATGATGTCAGCACTGCTCGAAAAATCGAATTTGGGGCCAAAACGAACTGCCGGACACAATTGGGGGCCAAAACGGTGAGTTGGTCACAAATTGGAGGCCAAAACGGAAAAAACCAAAAAAAAACCATGACTTGACTGTTCCCCAACCTGATCAGGGGTGTACTGTAAGGCTTCGGGAACCTTTCATTTATAAGCAATTTCTGGAAGCAGGATGATATCAACTAAACTACTATTGTCAATTATTATCCTTCGAATGTTCCAATCAGCTAATAATGTCGTTATTATGCGGATCGCCGTGGGGAGTACTCATTCCGAACAAATCATCGTCCGGAAAGATGATCGGTGGGGTTTGAACCTTTGACTTTTAGGGCGGGAGTGGCCTATTTGCTTCATGCACATACCTTTTGCGTGCACTATTGGCGCATCCTTATGCAGTTGAGCCTTTCTTTATAGTGACAATGGTTCCTCCGTTATATGGTAAGATAGGATCCGTATCGTTCCGTCTTGTGCCAGAACAATCATTTTCTTTTTTTTATGTTGGCCCTCTCGTAGGTTCGAGCTGAGGTATGGTGAGTTTTCGCGTCCAACACGGATCCTACTGTTTCCTTTCCCTGAGGTGTTTTTGCAGTGATATTCAGTTGACTCTACTCAACCTCCACTTCTTACGAACATGTCAAGTTCCCCGTTCCTGAGCCTGGCTTTGTTAGGAAAAATAACCTAATTAACTTGTTCAGGAATATGAAGATAAAAGACGTGAATGTTAAAGCAGAGACGCCAAGATTATTTAACGTGACAAAAAATCCTTCCAAGATAGAAGGTAAAAAAAACCATGGGACCTAGTACAGAAATCTTCCACTATAATAATGGGTTACACAATTCTTCACTAAACTTATGGTGGATAAACCAATTGTTCAAGATGTGTGGAAACACTCTTTGATAACAATTCTTTCCTAAACAAATAGAGGATTAACCAACTCTTCAAGATGTGTGGAAACACTCTTGGATAACAACTCTTCACCAAAACTATGGTGGATAATCTGAACAAAGAAACAAAGAAATAGAAATCTCTTACTCCTTAGGATTTGAACAAATCCTAGATTAGTAAAGGCTGAAGAAGATGACCACAAACTAAATTTCTTCAAAAGATTAATAATTTTTTTTTTCAAACTAATATTCTTCTCTTTCAATCTCTCTTGAAAGAACCACTTCAGTAATCTCTCTTTCTCTGACTTCTCTTTGTTCTGAAAGTTGTGAATAATCTCTTCCCTTTCATTCCCTTTTATAATGATAAATATGGAGGTTTACCAATAGAAATAGTAATTCCTTTTTAGGCTTAAAATATAAACTTTTATTTCATCCCAAAAAAGGAATAAGGGAAATCCTATTCCAACTAGGAATCCTTTTTATATAAGGAGGGACCCCAACAGACTTGACATTTTAGAGGTGTCTACATCCTTCGGTTTTGTGACTAGACTTTTTGTAAAAAACACACAACGTCGGTGTATCCTTGGGCCACTTATCCCTTTCCCGAGATTTGGCCAAGGCAATCGCACCTTGCTTTTGTTTAACAAAATTTCCTAGATTTCTTATATTTTCCTCGTTAGGGGAGTATACTCGTTGTACTCTAGCTCGAGTTTTTTTATATCGGTTGTATTATGTGGTGTGTCGGGCCTCTTCTATTTCTCTTCTTCTGGGTTGTTCATATTCTCCATGAGGAATATTCACCTCGTTCATCTTTCTAAACCTCTCTTCAGTTGCTTTAACAGTCAGAGCTCTACAAATTAGCCAACTAGCTAGGATTATTGGCTCTTCTTTAAGAATTTCTTGGAGTAGATCGTTGCGGCGGAGCCTTTTTCTAGAGCTATTTGAGTGAGTTTGGCATTCTGGTGAGATATTTGGGCCATATCGTCACTTAATCTTTGTCAGGAACTTCTCAATGTTTATTCCTTGTTCTGGACAATGATGAACAAGTCTTGTAAATTTTTCTCAGTTATTTTAATGGTTTGGAAAAGAACGAAGAGAGATATTTGAACAACTTAATCTAGCTTGGAAGGAGTGTCACGTACCATGCCCTAGCTGCACCTTTAGAGTGGTAGGAAAAACTCAACACATGACCAACTCGTCAGTGGTGGGCATGTTGGGTTTTGTATGTCTCTAAGACTAATAATCATCTAACTAATGTTGTAAGCGGAATCTCAATCATCATGTGATTAATACTAGTTATCCAGGATCGCATGCGAAAGCTAATAATGAACTAGAAACATAAAGAGAATACCTGGATTCGCTTTTCTAGAATTAGATTCCAACTCCTTTATCCGAAGATGAGAGCTTCATATGTAGCTCCTTTACTTGAGACACCCGAGTGGAAAACTTGATCTCCCTTCTTTGTATGTCAGCTAGGACTCCATTGAAGGTTGAGAAGAAGGATCATTCTTCTTTTGACTCCATAGATAGATTGGGGGTTTTTTTCTTTAAAACCCTCTCTCTCCACTTAGCTGTATATTATGAGAGAGCTGATGTTTTCTCTTGAGAAAAAATGAAACCATTTCTCTGGTTCTATAATGACCCTTATATAGAGAAACCTTAATTAGAACTTGGGTCCAATTACGTTTCCTAAAGAATCCCAGAGAAGATAAACTGTCAGAACTTATTCTGACCCGAATTAGGGCTTGATCAGGGCACCCTACAAGTGGGTTTCACCACTTTTCAGACTTCTCTTTCGAGCCCGATTCTTTCTATCTTTTTGGCACTATTACACTGGATCATATCCATATATAAGCAATCTCCCACGAGTCAACTCTCTCCGATCAAGCTATCACTCTTTGGTGTAACCCGTTGTAGGGTCCGGTCCATGTTAGCCGCGGATTATCGCAGTGATTCCAAGATCGTAAGCGGCTTCTAGTTAAGCATTACGTTCCCTAATTGGATCAGACTAGATGATCTTTCGGATAAAGTCATCGTTGTCCTAACTGACAAATTGAATGCATTTCCACCTTGGTCGAAGGACACTCCTTCAGAAGGACATCTCCTTCAGACCGCAAGGATATATCCTTCAGTCTCATACTTGTACTTAGAACAAGTGCAATGCTCGATTTCCATGTGACTTCGCATGTCATCTGATACGTCATACCTATCAGACTTTCTTAATCTGGAGAACAACTGTCAAAACAAATGATTAACTATTAATCTATTTGAGTGCGACCGCACATTTTCAGTTGCTTCTCCTCAAGTGGCCCAGAGATATTTATCCTAACCTTGTTAGGAGGGCATAATCTAGTCTTGTACTCCCACTTAACTTCATGTCTATCGTGTCATTCCCGGTAATCCACTTTTATAACATTTTTTTACGACACAACGTTAGGCGGTACCAAAGTTTGACACTCCTTACATAAGATGAATGAAACACTCATATTTAAGGAATCTCTTCAATCTTGTTTATGAGAGTTTATGACGTTTTTCATTACTCATTGAAGAACTCTCATGTTGGGTTATCCAGTGTATATTCCCAATCATACACCCCTGTAATTGACTCAAATTCCCAATTCTTATAGCCCATGAAACTGCGCTATCAATCAATCTTACATGCTAGTCTTCGTAAGTCATTGTTGTCCATGCAATGACCTAGACTAGGGACTAAAATTAATAATGAATCTATTCCAAATTCACTTAGGATGGTTTCATTCACCATATCACGTATCTGATAATCCTACTTGGAATGTTTCATTATTTTTGGACTGTCGGTTAAATATTAAACCACGATTTAACGACAAAATAAGTAACTTATTTCTGATAATAAGAGTTTGTAAATTTGAGCCTTCTTGTGTAACTCCTTACGCCCTCAAGTGTACAAGTCTAGCTTTTCAGGAAAGCTTAATGCCTATGACCCTAGTATGACTTTCACACTTAGTCTAAGGTGACAGTTTAGTAGATCTAATCTATGTGGATTTTGCTGGTTATCATCCCGATGATAATCTTTAGTATTCCAATACTAAATTAAAGCTTCTCAAGCTTTAACTACTTTTTTTTATTTGTAAAGTTTGCAACAGTCTTCGCTTGGAACCCTTCCAGCTTACTATTCTTCCAAGTCAAGATTGTCATCTTATTCTGGAAGTTTGCAACATATGACTTTTCAACTGTTTTATTTCCTTACCGAGAATTTACCACAAGTTTTTCTCAAGAACTTTGTGTGATCCAGATCAGCTTATCTGGATTTAATTGGTGACGACCATAAATACTTTAAGTATTTTGAGACGTCAAGGCGAATGCTAATCATGTCCAACATGACTAATTTTTATGCCTTGAGCATAACCATCTTTCTCATGCGTGCTTGCTCATCAGAATCCTTCGGATGCTGAATCTTGTTAAGCTGCGTGTCATGAGACTTGGGTATAAATACTCTACTTGAGTCTTTCATATTTAGACTTTTCAAGACCTTTTCTTGAACGAGTCTTATCATCTTCTCGACCTATCTCCATAGATCTTTTGATGCCCAAAAGCCTTTCACCTATCTGTGTGGTCTTTTTATTGAGTCAGTTCTAAACTGTTTTCAACATCAGAATGTTATTCTCAATCTCTAGTATGTCGTTTAGATACCGGACCAAAGAAAACTGGGTCACTCCCACTAACCTTCTTGAACTTCCTAAATTCAAGATATCTCTTCATTCCCAAAGAAACCAATGCTTGATTACTTTGCAGAATCAAAGATTTTAACTCCTACTTGCCCTCTTAAATCCACTGATGGATTTCTTAAGATTGCGATTTTCACCAACATTTAGAAGTGTTAACTTCCACCAGGATGTGTCTCGTACACATTGTTTTGCTAGTGGTTGATCAGTATGGTCTTTAAGCCTCGTGACATGAGAGACATTCTTTTCATAGTCTATACCATGAATTTTGTGACCTTCTTTCCTAGTCTTGTTCTGGGAAACACCAATATTTCCATCATTTGTCTTTTTTTTCACTATGAAAACCTATTTGTACTTAACAGGAACTATTCCTTTAAGCAAATATTTCAAGTTCCAAACTTGATTTCAGACATGGATTTCATTCTGATCTTATGACTCTAAGTCATATTTCAGAGTGATTCCTTCATAGCTTTTGTGTAGGTAGCTCATTTTCTTCTTCAGCAGGTTTCCAATCCTCTAAGACAGATCTATGAGCTTTTAAGGTCTAAAAGGGGTTTGAACAACTTTGAGACGCTCTCAACTTCTTGAGGGTTCTCTTGCGAATCTGATTCGACTTATGCGGGAGGATCTCCGAGATTTCCTATCTCTACCTCTCATTCCTTGTCAATCGACTATGAATAGATAGAAACCGCGATTACTGACATTCTTACAACACTGTTCTCTGATTGTTTGTGGAGGAACCCCCATTATTGCTTTATCCCATAAAGAAATATTTTGTCTGATATGATAACTTGGTTCTCGGTAACCATTTACGTTAGTTTCATATCTCTAGACCTTGAGAAAAGACCTATTTGGAACCATTCCAAACCTATACTCTTATGGCGTCTTTTCAGCTATCGACAAAATGTGGTTAGGTAGGAAGAATGACCGTGTTGAGAATATATCCCATAAAGTGTTCGGAATATTGGTATACCCATCATTGATCGACTCATGTCTAACATGTTCAATCACTCCCACTGGACTCATCACCCATATGATGTGTTTGTTGGAGAAAGGTGAGAAACTATTTTTTAACTTCTTTGATGGTTATCAAATTCTTGACTCAAATATTCATCACCTCGATCCAATCGAATGACTTATATTTTTGTCAAGTGGATTCTGGTTAACCCTAGTTAGTGTATAGTTTTACATACATCCATATCTATGAAGACTATTAGTTCACTAGTCATATCCTTCTTTCGAAAAGGTGACTTTGTCAAATAGTCCTTTTGAGCAAAATTCACATGTGTCGTATGATTCTGAATCATTAGACTTAGAAGTCCATACCATTGGATCTTCCTCATGTGTCTTATGTCAATTTGACGCAATCAAAAAATTAGAGTTGACCAGTTTGAATCCTTTGATCGTAGCCTATAGTATCATTGGTAACGTTTCAGTTCTCCTAGAACCGACTTTGTTATTTTAACACTGATTTAGAACATTAGATGTTTCTAGAAGAACATAATAACACTTATGAAGTTCTAAGCTAAATCAGTGTCTAATAGAAGACTTTTGATCTAATCAACGTCCTTAGCAATCACTTGCTTCTGCTCCCTCTTGGATCTTTTCTCCTTTTAGTCAAAGTATGTAATTTCCTTTAGCTCCTATTGAGCTGCACATCCGGTTTTAAACACCTGATGAAGGAAGTCTAGTATGCTTGCTAGATTAACTTTGTTAACGAAGATGCAAGAACCAGAATTCTCAATTCCGTTTCTTTTGTCTTCCAGGTACTTAGGGTGGTTTCCTTTAATGGCCTAGCCATTGCCTTAGAAACATTTATACTAACCATCTCTTCTTATATTTCTTTGGTTGCTGAATCTTAAGAACTTGCTTCTTGGATTCAAAGTTCCTCAATGTTCTTTTCAGTTGTCTTCACAAACTGAAGTAGCAACGAACATTAGGAATGGGATACTCTCAGACGTTTTCTTTGTTTCGAATTCGAGAGCGTTTCTCGGATTCAAATCCAATCAAGAAAATAAATTTCGTTTTATTCCTCCTCAATGAATAGATGAAGGTTGGAAAACTATTTTCTAAAAGTCATATATATACTATACATTAAAAGAAAAAAGCAAAATCCTAAAACTTATTATCATTGCAAAAACACAGTTTTTGCCACATTATTCAATGAAAACCGCCACGGTTGAATAATGCGATTCCAAAACCCAATTTCTTTGAGGTTAAGCGTACAAGGGCACTGCCCTTAACTCCATCATCCTGGGTGAGTAAAAGATGACACCCTGCAGAGGCAGACCCACCATCGATGAACAAGGGCTCAACATGTGTCTTAATCTGGGTAGGCTTCACTTCAAATCTTTTTGGGAGCTTTTACGCATTTTATCAATTATGCATTAATGTGAACTCTAATATAACCATTCATGACTTAATACGTAGAGTATATGTGAGTTCGCGTAAGGAATTAATTCCTAGTATAGCCTCTAGAAGATCTGTTCTTCTAGGTTACTTATTGTTCGCCTACGGTTCGTTTCGATTTTCATCTTTGAACCTCCATTGACTTCTGCCACTTAAACCATGCTCTCATCTTTCGGTTCATCAATAGATTCTATGACCCTATACTCTAGGTATTATTTGGGCAGATACTCACTTTTGCTTAGAAACAAGAATCGATAACTTATCTAAAGACAATACTATTCTACGCATTAGCATATACATACATACATACAGAAATATGACATTCAGAAGATAAAGTATGTATCCTAGATTCGTTTCTAGGTTCACTATCTTCTATATAGCTATTTTTCGAAAATTGTGACATCTTTATGTCTAACGGGCTTCCAAGTCTGTTTTCGTAAAATATGGACTAATGGTACGTTACGTTTCTTCCTTAATGATTTCTTAAATCGATTCAAGGAAAAACTCCGCTTGGGCCCTCAGACGACCCGGGTCAATGTCGGAAAAATTGTGTGGAATCGGGTCAATGATTTCTTCCTTAATAATTTCTGAGTTGCAGTCCTTGTGCGTCTCGGACTCATAGTCCGAGACACGACTAAGAGTCCTGGAAGCGTACTTCTCGGACTCCCAGTCCGAGACAGATCGGGACTTCAAGTGCGAGACAGATCGGGACTCCCAGTCCGAGACGGATCGGGACTCCCAGTCAGTGTCCACGTCTGGCCCAGACGTGTCCCGGCCACACCGGGCTGCTAGTTTCTTAACTAGTTTTAGAAACTCCTTTTTCGATTTTCTTCTTCTTTCTAACTGATCCCAACCTGCTGTTTTTTCTGTTCAAACATAAAAACAGTGATTTTTGAATTTCTGAATCTAAAAACCCTAAAATCTTGTTTTCGAAAACACTTTTCAAAAAATCAAAAATTTTAGGTTTCTAAGCATTCAAACTCTTTCAATCTTTCATTTGATTACGTCCAAAATCTAATTCAAACTAATCAAAACATGTTCAAACATCTATTTAAACTAATTTATCTAATAAATCAAGTCTGAATCTAATTCGTTCTAGTCAAAACTAGTTACATGCAAACGACTCGTGATGCCACTGTTGGGTTTTGTACGTCTCAAAGATTATTAATCATCTAACTAATGTTGTAAGGGGAATCTCAATCATCATATGATTAACACTAGTTATCCAGGATCGCATGCAAAAACTAATAATGAACTAGAAACATAAAGAGAATACCTGGATTCGCTTTCCTCGAATTAAATTCCAACTCCTTTATGCCGGAGATGAGAGCTTCATATGTAGCTTCCTACTTGAGACACCCGAGTGAATAATTGTATCTCCCTTCTTTGTATGTCAGCTAGGACTCCATTGAAGGTTGAGAAGAAGAACCATTCTTCTTTTGACTCCATAGATAGATCGGGAGCTTTTTCTCTAAAACCATCTCTCTCCACTTAGCTGTATATTTTGAGAGAGATCATATTTTCTCCTGAGAAAAATTTAACCCTTTCTCTGGTTCTATAATGACCCTTATATAGAGAAACCCTAATTAGAACTTGGGTTCAATTAGGTTTCCTAAAGAGTTTCAGAGAAGATAAACTTGCAGAACTCCTTCTGACCCGAATTAGGGTTTCCACTCTAATATGGTGTGGACGGCCACTTAAGCCCATTATGGACTTACCCTGGCCGATCCACCCACCTTATATGGTCGGTCCTGATCAAAGCCGCTTTTGGCTTGATCAGGACCCCCTATAAGTGGGTTCCACCACTTCTCATGCTTCTCTTTCGAGCCCGATTGTTTCTATCTTTTTGGCACTGTCAGACTGGATCATGTCCATCTATAGGCAAGCTCCCACGAGTCAACTCTCTTCGATCAAGCTACCACTCATTCGTATAACTCGTTGTAGGATTCGCTCTATGTTAACCACGGATTACCGAAGTGATCCGACGATCGTAAGCGGCTTCTAGCTAAGCATTACGATCCCTAATTGGACCGGACTAGATGATATTTTGGATAAAGTCATCGTTATCCTAACTGACAAATTGAACGCATTGCCACCTTGGTCGAAGGACACTCCTTCGGAAAGACATCTCCTTCAGACTGCAAGGATATATCCTTCAAGCCAGACTCATGATGGTGATGTGATTCTGGAGAAAAATTTTCAGATCTCTGGAGCCATCATAAGTTTCTTGGGCGGGGCACTTGAAATCTTAGGGTCGCTCGACCACTTTCTCTGGGCTGAAAGGGTGTTGAGTAAATTTTACTGGACACTGTATATCCTTTTCCGCGCCCTTCTTAGTCAGTTCTGCATAGGGGTGAAATCGGTCCGGACCGGTCGGTACCGGACTCTAACTTCATCGAACCGGTCGACTCGAACATAAATTGTTGGTGACCACCTATTTACTCGGGCGGACTCGGACGGTCACTCTCAAGAATTCTTTGTTCATTGACCGTCCAAGACCGTTTATTTTACCAGGCCAGACGGACACCGGACGATCTCGGTCCGGACTTTCTAATAAATTTTACTTAAATTCAGAACTTTATTTTTATTACCACAAACAAAATTACTTACAAATGAAGATGTTTAACCAAGAAATCAAAAGTAAATATAAAAAAGTAAAAAAACACAGTTGATCATCATTTGACAAGATATAATTAAGCCATGTACTAATGTTTGGTCTTCCAAAAGACTATATGACTATAGCCAACGACCATCATATATTCATATGTTTATAAAAATTCAACGGTCAACTTCTAAAAATGAGGACAGTTTAGTCGGTCAACTTATTCGGTCATTCGTACCGGTCGGTTATTTAGACGGTCTATATTGGTCGGTCGGTTAGCGGCCGGTCCTTCGACATAGAATTTTGACCGTGACCGTCCGCCAATTCTTTCGGGCCGGTCGGACACTGACCGCTATGACCATCGGGTGTTCATGGACACTTTTTATCTCGGTCGAACGGGTCGGATAGCGATCTTCTGGATCTTTTTCCCACCCCTAGTTATGTAAGTTGTTGTTTGACCAACTCCTCTAAAGTATATCCAACTCATTCTCCCTCATTGTTTCCATTAATTTCTAGCACCAGGACGACAAGATCTTCCTTCTTTTTTGTTCGGCTACCGCAACGAGCTCCTTATGTTCTCTTTGAAGTATTTCCCACTCTTTCTCCTCATATTCTGTCTTCTTTTCTCGACTTCCTCGTTTTGCTTCTTCCATATTTATCTACCTCCTTTAGATTCTTGTCGTTCCTAATGAAAGGGGTTCCTAATGAAAGGGGTGGATGTATTCACTTGAGTTGGAATAGTTCTTCGTATTGGAATGGAGGGGTTCCCTCATTTTTTCTGTCTCTTTGGATTTTTTCAATTGGTACACCTGTTTGTACAATTTCAAGAGAGTGGATTGCATTAAAAACATGTGTATTTGCATCGCATTTCTTCTCCTCTTTTAAGCGAACAATCTCCACCAACAAATTTTCTTCTGCAAACATAACGAACTTACGACAATTTTGACTTACAGGGTAGGTTCTGCGAGGAGTCTGGGTTATAAAGTTCGAGGTATCTAACATTGAAGACTTTTGCTAGAGTCAACCTTCTTTCTATCGTCAAACTGACGATGGCTTTAGGTTATCATTTAGGTAACGAAGAGTCAACGAACCACAGAGTGCAATCTCCTTGTGATTTTGAGGACAAAATCTGCAAAAAAAACTCGAAAACCTTCTCGACACTCAAGCTAGTAGGGTGTTTCTGCACTTAAAGAATTGAATTCACAGTCTGAGTTAAGAAGTTGAACCTTGCATGATTGATTAGGGCTTACCTTTATATAGGCTCGGCTGACCGACTGTGACAAGCGACTACAATGCGATGGTGACGAACTTAAATGTAGTGAATCTTTGACGTGTTTTAGTCTTTTGGATTCACCCTGGTTCAGGGCCTAAGTGACAGAGCTCTTTTGGATTCACCCCTGGCGACTTAAACATGGGTTCGTCAATTCGGCTCTTGGGTTTTTGTTAACCTCTTGATTTGGTCAACGCTGGCGATTGTTTGGATCAGCAGTATTTTCTTAAGTCGCCCCCTTAACAAGGAGTATTTCATCAAATTTCTCAACCAGTCCGTAGGTTTTTTTTACATGGATTCTAAGAGTCATTATACTCAATATGATATGGACATATCATAAATAAATACATGAACTAAATAAGCCCGACAACTACCATAATCAAAGACATCTTGGAACCTAAATGCCATATAAAGACTCCCAAAGTTACCACTCATTCCTACTTTTAATATAAGTCCATAAATGATATATTCTACTTTGGCGGTGAATGGAACCTATGGCCTTCAGATTTTTATAGTAGATACACTATCAACTTACCACAGAGTTTATGATATCATCCTATAATTTAAGCAATGTGGAAAGATGTATTTCCACGCTACTGCTTATGACAAAACTGCTGGCATAAAACTAACGAGGGAATGGGCGGGACATCCAAAATTGGCCCGGAAAAGAGAGGCCAATCCACTGGTACGCAAAAATGCGTTCCCAGTCCAACGGGTCAGAGAGGCAGGAGAAATTACCGTTGCCCCCGTCATTTCGCCCAAAATTACGATACATGCCACTCAAATTTTGGGCGCGAAAGAGAGAGATTGTCTGAAAAAGCGGAATCTCGGGAGTGACGTGCGTCAGGCGAGATGACCGTTGCAGCTGGCCAGTCACATCTCCCCTTAATTACTCTCTCACGCCTAATCTCATCAAATCCAAAACAAATCTTCTCTCAAAACCATCTCCAAACCGTTCCCTCTCCCTTCATTTCTCCCTTTCCCAAACAGTTTCCTTTCACAAACCACTTCCCTTCCCCAAACCGGTGCAAAGAAGGCGAATCATCATCTTGTTTCACCTGGTTTAAGTTCGAAAATCTTAGTTATCTCTCTCTTCTAACAAACAAAATCAAAGGAAGGTTTTTTATCTCTCTCTTCATCCTACGAAAACAGTGGTGTTCATAAATTTTTAGGAAGATGGTGAAACCTAATACGCCCAAACAACAAACAAAGAAAATAAGCCTTGAAGAGCCAAGATCTACCAGATCGAAAGCGGTTACGGAGGAACAAGTTACAAGAAGAATGAGCCCTAGGAAAAGGGTAAGTAACTGAAAATGTTTAGTTTTTTCTGTTTCACAAATTATTATTACTACATAATATAATTTCTAGAAAATTTTTGTGTTTCAGAAATTATTTTTGTAGATTGATCTGTTTCTTTAAGTTCTTATCTATGAACAGATAAATTTGTAGAAAATTTTTCAGTGTACTGGTAGGACTAAAATGATTTCCTAGGGTTTCTATCTGTTTCTTCATCATGAAAGTTCCTGTAGATAGATCTCTTTCTTATATGAGTGGTTTATAATCTGTTTTTTGATAAGGTTGTATATTATAAACTGTATAATTCCTAGAAAATTTTACAGTGTACAGGTAGGACTAAAATGATTTCCTAGGGTTTCTATCTGATTCTTCATCATGAAAGTTCCTGTAGATAGATCTCTTTCTTATATGAGTGGTTTATAATCTGTTTTTTGATAAGGTTGTATATTATAAACTGTATAATTCCTAGAAAATTTTACAGTGTATAGGTAGGACAAAATATCAATGGTAAACCAGTTGATTTCATGAAAACTTAATGCAAGACAAAATATTAGCAGTAAACCAGTTGGTTTTCTGTACACTGCATGTTAAAAATGATTAAGTGTTCCAGTTGATTTCATGGAAACCAGTTGGTTTTCTGTACACTGCATGTTAAAAATGATTACCTAGGACGGACCAAATATTACTAGTATAAGAAAAATAGTAGCAGTAAACCAGTTGATTTGATGGAAACTGGATGCTAAACATGGACAAGTCTTATGTGACTGGTTTGTAATATGTGTTTCTGTAATATGTGTGGTTTGTAATCTATTCTCTTATAATGTGATGGGCTTGTAATCTATGCTTTTATAATGTGAGTGGTTTGTAATCTATGCTTTTATAATGTTGAATATTATAGAGAAAATAACAACTAGGAAATTAGACCGTTTACTGGTATAAGAAAATAGTGACAGTAAACCAGTTGATTTCATGGAAACTGGATGCCAAACATGGACAAATCTTATGTGAGTGGTTTGTAAGATGTGTTTCTATAATATGAGTGGTTTGTAAACTCTGCTCTTATAATTTGATGCTTTTTAATTTTTTCAGTCCTCCGTTGATGAAAGTTCGGCAGTTGTGAAACCAACTAAAGCAAAGAGGAAAATGCCAAAGGATAAAGCAGAAGAAAGGAAGAGAAAGAAGTCCAAGCTATCTGTACAGGAAGCTGGTTCTGGTAGTGAGGACAGAATAATCCAACAGGGACTGGTTGGCTCTCCCGGTGAGCACAAAAATGTTCCAGATAATTTGGCGACGAGATTGACAAAAGTGTACAAGTATTCCTTGAAGAATACATGGACACAGCTGAAGACAACTTATCCAAAGTTGACACAGAGACAGAAGGATTTGTTGAAAGAGAGTCCATTCAACAACTTAATCTAAGCGTTTATGAGTGACAAGATTGACATGGACCACCCACCTAGACCAAACAGAGCTGTTTTTGACCTTCTGTGCCTGTATTCAACTTCAACTGAAACTATCAATCTCGCCGGGAAAGCATTAAAGTTAAAGCCTCAAGATATTTCGCTGATTCTTGGAATGCCGTTGGGAGGGAAGGTGACAGATGTCTTCCCAAGCACAAAAGTAATGAAGGAACCACAAAAAGAGTTTCAAGTGAAGTACTTTGGAGAGGTGCTTCCCAAAGTTTCATGCATTAAAATAAGTAAGGCATTGAGAATGGCACTTGAAGATGAGGATGAAATGGATGCAATTAGGTTGATTATTATGTGTATTGCTGCAAATATTCTATTTCCAACAACATCGGGTTACTCGGTTTCCACACAGATTCTGATTTACTTAGAATCAATGAAAACCATTAAGGATTACAATTGGCCAGTTGCGGTGCACCAATTCATGATTGACCACATCAATCGGCACCCGAACGACCCAATAAAAGCTTCAGGCTGCCTGTTAATCCTCCCTGTAAGTATATTTAAATTTATTTGAATTATAACTTACCATTGAAGTTCCTTACTCATTCTACAGAAATTTAATTGTGTTATTTAAAGCTCTGGTTCTGCGAGCATACTACATGTTACGAAAGAGAGGAGAAATACAAAGAAGAAATACCAAGGATTTTAAGGTGGTCTCTTAGCAAAATAGAGGAAACCTTTGTTGAAAAGCTACAAAGTCTGACAGAAGAACAGGTATAAAATGCCATTTATATAACAGAAAAAATTTTGGTTTCTAGAAAACTGACTTGTTTCTCCTAAAATTATTGATTTTTTGTAAACTTGCGGATGTATTAAACATTCTTTGGTTTAATAGGAACTAACTGACTTGTTTTCTCTTTCAGGTGAGCGAAGAATATGTTATCCCCCTAAGCGAAGAAGAAGCAAAGATGTTGAAGACAACAGAATATTGGGGCAACGAAAGTGAGATGCTTCTCCTGCTTGAACAACAGAAGGAAACAACTGCCCAGCTCGAGACAGAAATAGATAAACTTAAGCTCGAAAATGAAGAGCTTAGGAAAGAACTGGCAGAAGCTGTTGATGAGAGGGACGAAGCATACAAAGCTTATTCTGAACTACTGGCTGAGGGGATGGTTCAACAAAACAAGGACATTGGACTGGAGGAGAGCAATTTCATGCCTGCAGAAGAGAGCAGTTTAGTGCCTGCAAAGAAAGCACCAGCAAAACAACAAATGGGTCAGAAGAAAAAAGGAAAGGGAATTGGAGAAAAAGAAATAGAGAAGAAAGAAAAGGTAAAGGGTAAACATAGTAAGGAGGTTTTAGGAAAGGAGATTACAGGAAAGAAAGTTTCAGCTGGTGAGGTTTTAGACAAGCAAGTTTCGGGAAAGGGACAAAAAGAAAAGGAGAAGAAAGATAAGCTCAATGCTAAAGAGAGCTATGAAGAAAAAACAGAGAGTGAAGAAGAAGATACGGATGAGGAAGAAGAAGATGAGGAAGTAGAGGGTGAACAAGAAGATGAGGGTGAGGAAGAAGATGATGAGGACAGTGAGGAAGAGGAGTCGAAAGACAAAAAGGAAGAAGAAGAGGAAGAGAGTGAGGAAGAGGAGGTTGAAGTTGAACCAAAAAAGGTTGCAAGAAAGAATACAGGCAAAGGTCAAACCAAGGGCACAGGCAAAGGTCAAACCAAGGGCAGAGGCAAAGGTCAAACCAAGGGTGCGAAAAAAGGCAAACACTAATTTCAAATGTTCCAATGTTTTAAATATTTATGTTCTTATTCAAGAAGTAGTAAACAATTGGCAAGTTTTAAGTATTAATGCTCAAGGTCTTTAAGGTGTTGAAATTCTGATAAACAGAATTTTGATAATACTTAGTAAATTTAGATATTCTCAGAAAATTATTGTATGTCTGGCAATGACTTAGTGTTGTTTACACTGAAGTTATATTAGACAGTAGCTATGACAACGAGGAAAGCGAGCAAAGCAAGGATAGCGAGGAAAGAGAGGAAATCGAGGATAGCGAGGGAGATGCTGAGAATAACCCAGGCAAACTATTATTTTTATGATATATAGTTAATTTGTACATTCATAGTAAGTTATTCAATGTCTGGAAAATAACTTAGTGTTGTTTACACTGAAGTTATATCAGACAATAGCAATGACAAGGACGAAAGCGAGGAAAGCGGAGAAAGCGAGAAAAGCGAAGAAAGTGAGGGAAAAGAGAAAAGCGAGGAAAGCGAAAAAAGCAAGGAGAGCGAGGAGAGAGAGGAAACAGAGGAAAGCGAGAAAAGCAACGAGAGTGAGGAAAGCGAGAATAAAAAAGCAAAGGTCAAGGGAGATGCTCAGCAAAACCAAGGCAAACAATAATTTCCCTTCACAATTAATTCGAATAATTTAACAAATGATCCTCAAATTAAAGTTTCAAATTATTCTTCTTGTCTACAATTTATAAAGATGATCAAGAGGAGGTAGAAGTGAATTTGTCAAGTGAGGAAGGATGGTGGGTTGCAGATACACTGGAAAAGGATCTGTCAAAAGGAAGAGGTAGGTACCCACATACATTCTTAGGGGACTTGATAGTTTATAGGAAACCGAAAAATTTACCGACATTCATACTTAGGGAACTTACGAAGTTGTTAGGAAACTGAAAAATTCACAAGCATATATGCCTTGGGAACTTACTAATTTAGAACAAACTGGACAATGTTCCCACATTCTGACTTTGGTAACTTACGAACTTTGTTTTGTTTATAGATAATAAGGTAAGGAGGAGGTTGGATGAAATAGACGACTGTCCTAGTTTTGATCTCAACATAGATCTCGGGACTCAAATAATTGAGTGGACTCCTCCCAAAAAGTCTTCCATGATGGTTAAAGAAGGTGAAGAGAGTACAGCAGGGAACAATAAATTCAAAAATATTGCTGAAATTGGAAAAGAATCAGTGTCAAAACTGTCTGCGGACATGAGACAATTTGAATCACCACATGTCAGTCCTCCAAAAAGAGTAGCTTCCAAAAAAGGGAACAAAGGGTCATCTCCGGTCCCAACATCACTTGTTAAAAGGATTAAAAATAATCCAAGGGTGAGGAGAAGAACAGAAAAAGGAGGTGGCAGTGAAGTACAGGTCATTGACTTGGAGATGATTACACTAAAGAAAGAACCCCATGTCAAATTGAGTGACTGGAGAAAAGGGGGGTTATGGCCTTATGTGCAACAAACTGAAAAATCTCTGATGGAAGAATTCATGAAGTATGGATGGACAAGGTATAATCTTTTCTCTCTAGAATTTTTTTGTTGGTTATAAGTTTGGCCGACAGAAAATTAGTCAGTGTCTAGTACACATTTAGGTTAAATGTAAACAAGTATGTGGTCAAGAAACAAGATAGTTTCTGGTAAATTATGCTGTGCATAATGTGTTCTACATTGTTTTATACAGCCTGGATGTCTGGAACAAGGACCAGCAACACTGTCTAAGGGCAAAAGATCTAGATGAACTGATGATGAACAGAGGGTGTGATTCCCAAATAATTGATTGGTTTGAAGACCACTTAATGTTCTCATCTACCAACCTCGACCGTGAAGTGTTGTTCCTATCATCATTGCTATTTGTAAGATTCCTAAACATTACTATAATTCATTTGAAGAGGATTTGTGAATTGACTAGTAAACTTACATGACACAATTGCAGACATTGATAAGGCAGAAGCGCAGCCAGAAGACAATCGAAGTGAATTTAGATAAAAGGATGGAAGAACACTTAATCAAAGATCATACGAGCAAGTTGTGCGTTCCACTTAATACACCATACAGAGATGACTCTTTCGAGGGCCATCACTGGACTTTGTTGGTGTATGATTTTGAGGAGAACGAGTGGACGCACTTCAACTCCTTATATCGGGACATGGAACTGGCAAACAGATGTAACTACAATTCCAAAAAATTGGCGCGCATCCTGGCAGAAAAGATGATAAAGATGAAGGCCGGAAGGGGAAAAATTGACAAAAAAATCCCATACATTAAAGATGTTGAATGCCCCCAACAAGGGGAAAGGTGAGGGCAAATTTTGGAGCATTAATTAACTATGTTATTCCTTACTTGAAACTAACATTATCTTGCTCAAACTTTAAAATCTAACAGTCCAGATTGTGGTCTATACGTGATGCTAAAGATGAAGGAAATATTTCAAGAAAGCATCCAGCACAATTACCCTGTAAAGTGCTCACAAAAGGAAGCATATGAAGATGAAGCAAGGAGATTGAGGGCAGAAGTAACATACCTAATCTTGGACGAATCAAAGGACGAATGGAGAAACCAAATTGCAGAAGAAAACTAAAAATTGGATAATCTTAATTTTGTTAAAGTTAGAACAATATTTATGTGTTGTTTTGTTCATGTTACTTACGAACGGATTATATGGTGACAGTTGTATGGTTTATAACTGAGAAGACTCAACAACAGAAATCCTTAAACTAATGCGAGAACACATAAATTCATCAGTTTCTGGTGCATTTCTTAGTTTCTATAAACCAATAAATTTTCCAGCAACCAAAAACAATGCGAGAACACGTAATGAACTTAGGTACCAGATAGACAGTACATTTACTAGCTCTAGTAGATAAATGTTACACTAAATAAATGACTTACCCACATAAATACTTAGGGAACTTTCGAGTTTACAGTGTACGCACAAAATAAGTAGCACAACAGGGAAATTCTTATACTTACCCATATACATGCTTAGGCAACTTAAGAAGTAATTAGGAAAATTACTAGTTTGCAGAAAAAGGGAAATAATACACTTACTTACCAGATAAATAGCTCTATTTCAGACTTACGAGTTTACAAGATACTGCAGAATGTAACTAAGTTAGGGAAATTATTCATTTTTAGCAAAACTCACTAGTTTGCAGAAAACTGTGTAATTTACCCACATACATACTCAGGGAACTATGTACCCACAAACTAAGAAGCACAAACTTAGAAGCACAAACTAAGAAGCACAAACTAAGAAGCACAAACTAAGTCATTTATTTCCACCCATGTGTTGTTTTGTTCATGTTACTTACGAACGGATTATATGGTGACAGTTGTATGGTTTATAACTGAGAAGACTCAACAACAGAAATCCTTAAACTAATGCGAGAACACATAAATTCATCAGTTTCTGGTGCATTTCCTAGTTTCTATAAACCAATAAATTTTCCAGCAACCAAAAACAATGCGAGAACACATAATGAACTTAGGTACCAGATAGACAGTACATTTACTAGCTCTAGTAGATAAATGTTACACTAAATAAATGACTTACCCACATAAATACTTAGGGAACTTTCGAGTTTATAAGATACTGGAGAATGTACCCACATAAATACTTAGGGAACTTTCGAGTTTACAGTGTACGCACAAAATAAGTAGCACAACAGGGAAATTCTTATACTTACCCATATACATGCTTAGGCAACTTAAGAAGTAATTAGGAAAATTACTAGTTTGCAGAAAAAGGGAAATAATACACTTACTTACCAGATAAATAGCTCTATTTCAGACTTACGAGTTTACAAGATACTGCAGAATGTAACTAAGTTAGGGAAATTATTCATTTTTAGCAAAACTCACTAGTTTGCAGAAAACTGTGTAATTTACCCACATACATACTCAGGGAACTATGTACCCACAAACTAAGAAGCACAAACTAAGTTAGGGAAATAATTCATTTTTAGGAAACTCACTAGTTTTCAGAAAACTGCGTAATTTTTCCAGTCCTTACACTTAATAAATGTCTTGTAAACAACATGGAATCCGGAAAATAACAGTTTGGTTGAGCTAAATAACTAAATTCTGCTCCATATAAAAAAGAAATTTTACAAACTTCCAGAAAACATCTCTATTTCCAGTACATTACCCAATTTACTGGACACAAAATAGAATTCACAAAAAAGGGACATTGTAATGTCAACAAAAACACAGGCTCTCTTCATAATCTGAAAAACACCAACACTGTGGAAGCTATTCAAAATTGTAGAGTGCCCGGTAAGATATTTTCCCACATCAAATAGGTTGGTTGCACGAAGCACTGTTGTGGTAGGAGAGTTGTTTACATCTACCGCATACCCTCTGTCTTTTACGAAAGTTCCCTGAACTTTCAATCCTCACAGTGCGTGGTCTCCCTGGACGCTTCTTGGTTAAGGGAGGAAGTATCATGTTGTCTTTATCGAATGATTTTGGTGCATCAAAAGTAGGGACAGGGTTGATGGAAAGACGGTAGGTATTACAATAAGCTTCCGTTGTGACAGCAGGATCAAAAAACCTTGAGCTATCACCTCCATGCACTTTAATACACAAGATAGCATGTTCACACGGAATACCTTGAACTTGCCACTTACGACATGAGCAAGTCAGATTAGCAAGATCAACAGAGTGGCTGGGGTTCGACATAACTTCATATTTAAATTCAGCTGATTGAAGACACTTCCAACTGCAAGCAACGTTAAATCTGGACTTCATTGTCTCATTGACTTTCGGGCATAAGAATGAGTTCCAGGAGGCCGATTCAATCCTTCGATCGTTCATCATGTTCATTATTTTAACCCGCAACATATCGAGCATGACAGAAATGGGAAGAACTCTCTCGTCCTTTATCCAAGAATTGAAAGACTCAGATAGAGAAGAACAAATTAAACCATACCTATTACCCGGGAAATACACATCCGCCCAGTTTTTTGGATCGACGGAGTACAAAAACGACTGAACACCATTTCCACCCATGACAACAAGTTCTGTAGTGTACTTTTGAAAGTCCGATACAGTTAGCGCCCGAGCCGCTTTAAACATTAGCGACTGAAAATAATCCGACTTCTTTGCGCCATTCTTGACACGTACATTCAAATTGTTGCGTAAATGCCAAACGCAAAATGAATGGTGGGCCTCTGGGAATATGTTGGAAACTGCATTAATAATACCATGGTGGCGATCCGACATAAACGTCAACGATGGACTACTAGGAACAACTTGCGACAAATGGCAGAAAAACCAAGTCCAGTTTGTATCATTCTCTACATCAACAACGGCGTAAGCAACCACAAAAAACCCTGCAATGAAACAGTAAATACATTCCTCATATACAGTAGGGGCAAGACCAGGTAGTTTTAGGGAAATAAGAACGTGTTCAGAAACCGGCTACTGTTCAAAAAAGTATATAGTTTAAGGAAAAATATATGAGGAAGTACTTACCATCGTTCCCATTCTTTGCCACAGCTGCAAGTATGCATCCATTGTATTTAGTTTTGGCAAAGGTACCATCAACAAATATTAGCGGTCGGCAGTGCTTGTAGCCTTCAATACTTGCTCCAAGAGCAATAAATATTCTAACAAAACGACGGGAAACTGGATCAACTTGAAGATCAATGTGACTATTTGGGTTCGACCGAGATAGTGCATCCACATACCACTGGAGCTTACCGTATGAATCCTCTTCTTCACCATATGTTAAAGAAATAGCAGCATTCCGAGCTTTATATGAATAATAGTAGCTAAGAGATATACCATAATCCTTTTTAAATGATCTTATAATATCTTTGGTACTCTTTGTAGGATTCTCTCGGATGTCATCAGCTATTAACTGGCTGACAGCTTCTGTTGACAGCCTAGGTTTACGAGAAGACAATACAAAATCATCACACGTATGGACAGGGTTGAAAGCTTTCAGAACAAACATGGAACGGGACTTCAGAGGAGCAACGGCATGAATGGTCCAACCACAACTAGAAGTTTTGCATACACAAGTTATACGGGATAGATCATTCTTTAGGAATTTATAATTGAATCCATGTTTTATGGAATATCGACTAAGCGCCTGTCGAAACGCAGGAGCACCCCCCGGAAATTCCTGCCCGATGGATGTAAAAACTTCCGGCCAACTATCTGATCGAAGAGGTTCACTCCTAACGAGGGCAGTAGATGCATCAGCATGACCTGTTGAAGAGGGAGAGAGGAAATCTTCTGGAAAACTGCAGGACACAAGATAATTTTTAAGAAACGATAGGTTTTTTAGGAAAAATATTATATTATAGGAAACTGGACAATTTCCCAAAATTCAGACATAGGGAACTTAAGTAGTTATTAGGAAACGTACAAGTTTTCCAAAATCTGAAGAATTACAAGACACAAGCTGGTGTTCGGAAAACTATAGAGTTTAGGAAATTCTTATACATTAGGTTTGGAAACGTACATCTAGGTTTGGGAAATTCTTATACATTAGGAAACTGGACAAATCCCTAAAATACATTTTTAGGGAACTTAAGAACTGATTAGGAAACTTACCAGTTTGCGGGAAACTGGGCAATTTACCCATAAACATGCTTAAGGAACTGACTTGATTATGAGAAACTGGAAAACTTACCGATGTATTTCCTGTTGGAAAGCTCCATCACGTGGATCAGATACAGAAGCAGAGGTGGGACAGAAAAAGTCGCGCTCCACCCTGAGTAGTTCAAGAAAACAAAGCTTATGTAATCATTAGAAAAAGCAACAGGGAAGTACTAAACAAAGTCATATAAAAAATGATTCACCAGAGCGAACGGGTTGATTCAACATTCAAAAGCGTTTGACTGAAACATGGAAAACAGAAAAATCAATAAGAACACGAAAACATTTACATATGTGATGAGGAAACTTAGTAGCTTATAAGAAACTGGACAGTTTTCGCCTAAGGTAAATAACTTCAAGCACACAGACTATTAGGAAATTTAATAGTTTAGTGAAAATTGTACGGTTTACCAGTAAAGTATATAAATTGTTATGAAGTTAGGGAGTGTACCTATGTATTTCATGTTGAACAATTTCATCCTGTGCTACTGCTACAGAAGCCGAGGTGGAAGAGACAAATTCGCGGTCCACACTGATTAGTTCATGTAATCATCTTAAGAGTTAGTCATTTTAAAAAGAAAAGGAGAAAATCTAAACAAAGTAACATAATGATTGATTCACCAGAGAGGAGGGGTGGATTGAACATTCAAAAGCAAATGACTGAAACATGGAAAACACAAAAAATATTAGAGTGCGAACATAGTTACATAAGTGAGCAGGAAACAAGTTAATTTAGTAAAAACCGGATAGTTTATTAACAACATAATAATGTACACATCACACAATAATAGTTAAATCGGTTACAGAACTAACTACTTTACAGGATACTGGACAATTTACCTAGATACATACTTTAGAGGGAACTTTTGAGATTACCCATATACATGCTTAGGAAACTTACCAAGTTATTAGGCATCTGGATATTGCACACACATAAAAGCTTAGGAAACTTTCTACTTTAGAGAAAACTTGTGAATTTACTCATATACATGGGACAGGACATCTTACGACTTTAGAGGAAACTGGATAATGCACCTACAGAGGCTTAGGGAACTTACTACTTTAGAGGAAACTGAAAAATTTACCACCCTAAATGCATAGGGAACTCATCCAGTTATAAGAATCCAAAAACAGAAAAGATAAAAGAGGAATAATCCGAAAACAGTTACATCAGTGATGAAGAAATAACATTAAAAATATCAAACGAACTACTTACGTGAATGATCCTATGTTTGAAGAGGTGGACCATTGTGCAATACTATCCATTATGTAGTTGCAAAATCAGAAACAAAATACGGGTGAGGACTTATTTGGTTTGGTGGATCTTAAATAGCATTAATGGTTAAAAAAACAGAAAACATCAGGTGAACTATTTAGGATAGCATTGAAGACTCAGGAAGATAATGGAAGATAATGGTTTTTGTTAAGCATTGAAGTTAATGGTTTTGGGTAAGATACTTAACTTCATCTAAGGTATAAATAAGGTAGAAAATGAATTATTTTCAAACTGATGGGCGGGATACGAAATTTTAGTTTCAAATTTCGCCAAAAATTTGAAATTTGGAATAAAAATGGAGAGAATGAAGCTGTTTTGAGAAGGAATGAACAGAGAGAAAGAAGAAAATGGATGATTTGGCGGGATTTAGAGAGATGGAGGGAAGATTTAGAGACATGGAGGGTGACATTAAGGTCAAATCATGGCTGGGAATTAAAGGCTCCCTTACAAATCAACCTGACAAAGACCCATTCCCTCATTAACTAATCCCGGTTTCCAATCGGAGGGGTAAAAGGGGGAAAAAATAAAAATAAAAAGGAAAACTGGCCTGATTTCTGACACAAAGGACTGGAAATGAATTTTGTGCCGTTTTTGGACGACTAGCTTATTTCCCCCCCATTATTTGGACCAAACGCCCATTTTTTGAAAACTAACCCTTGCGTGCTCTTTCACACTAACTGTGTTTTACTGTCAAAAGCATGAAAGGATGATAAAGGAGATAAAGTTGGAAGGAGATGATACCAAATAATAAAGTTGGAAGTGAGCACTAATCCCTAAGGCGAAGAAATTCGAGAAACTTCAAAACCATTGTGGACTTTGAGAATGATAACCTTCCTCATTTACTAGTTTACTACTCTCTCTATAATCTCTAACCAATGGTCCCCTTCACTTTATAACCGCCATGATCTTATTATCCTCCACCCACACTAACACATTCTCCAAGTTATGGTAACCCCATCAAAGCTTGAGACAAAGTTGAAGAAAACACCAGAAGATGACGTGTAAGAGTAACCAATCTCTTTTAGTTAATGAGTTTGAAGGAGGGAGTTAGGTTCTAAATTGGGAAATTTGACCAAAACTACCCCAAAAATCTGGGGTTTGGTTAAAAAAGGTCACTCAATTTTTTTTTTTTAAAGTTTTTTGCTTAGTATTTTCTTTTTAGTTTGCAACGCCTTGCGACAGCTTCACAATGTCTTGCGGCAATTTTGGAACGCCTTGCAACAACTTACAACAGTTTTGGAACGCCTTGCAACACCTTACAATAGTTTTGCAATGTCTTGCAACACCTTACGACAGCTTTGCAACGCCTTGTGATAACTTTAGAAAAAATATTGAGGTTTTAACCTAAACTAAATATAAATATTTGAGCTTAAAAAAAAAATACAAAACATAAGATTTTAACAAAAAGAAATATAACTTGTCTTTTTAACTAAAAATATTCAAAATTGGATCTTCGACCCAATTTCCTGTTTTAAATTAGGTTGTCCACATGTACAATTGAAAATTGCTATAGGGTCCCCTAACAGTGTTTAACTCTAGTCAATTCTTGACACCTATACGCCCCCACCCCACCCCACACTCGGACTGACTAGTCTAGGCTTGCTAAGTTCTCGGATTGGACCAACCCGAGGGTCTCAGATCAAGCAATCCCATACTCTCTCATCCATTACCAGCACAACTTTTCTACCTTTTTTCAATGAGATCCCTAATCTTATTTGGCTTTGGATTTTCATCTACCATTCATTTTGTTTTACTCCTTCTCTCGTTCGTCTCAATGCTATCAATTAACAGTTTGGTTTGGACCTAATCGCTAATCTTCTTTGGTTTCGTTTTTTGTTACGGTTCTCTCATTTGAGATCTCTCTCTCTTTTCCCCTTGAGTTGTCATCAACTTCTCTAGGGTTAGGGTTCTTTGTGTTTGGGTTTTTCTGAT
The DNA here is from genome assembly GCF_041429995.1 of Eschscholzia californica. Lineage (NCBI taxonomy): Eukaryota > Viridiplantae > Streptophyta > Magnoliopsida > Ranunculales > Papaveraceae > Eschscholzia > Eschscholzia californica. The sequence goes on from NW_028238198.1 coordinate 46,112,528, forward strand.
TCATTTATAGGATTAGTATGTATATTATTTTTACTTGGGGTTTGGATTTTTCTGTAGAAAAGAAGAAGAAATGAAGCAAGCACAAGATCTAGGAGAGAAAATAGAGAGAGAAGAACAAACCAAGAAGGAAAGAAGAATAGGGATGCCTCTAGGGGTGTACGAGGTGCGCCTACAGGCAGAACCCCAAAAACAATTTTGGGATGCGCCTATAGACACACCCTTTAAATTAACCAACTTTACTTTATTTTACATTCTTTAATATGAATAAATAAATAAATAAATCGATTTTTCTTTCTTGTCGTTTTAACTTATGGCTAGTCCTGCCTGGCGTAAAATCATGGATCCACCCTTGATTTATACATCCAGAACACTTTACACTCTATATTAATATATTTGTGTTGAAAATGGAACAGTATTCACTTTATACTTTTGGTTTGGTACCTCTACATTAATGTACTTATGGTCAACCCTGGCTGACGTAAATTGTGCTTGATATAATTAGTTTTCGAATGTTGAGGCACTTCCTATTCTTGTAGGATGAGTATGTAAAGGAACATATGAGGCCAAATGTGGCTCTATCTTGTAAGTTTGGCAAGCTATTTCCTATGAAAAAAAATCAGATTTTAAAGTAGAAAGCATGATGTGATAATTCCAAGTTTGTTTTTGACTCAGGAATGACCACCAACCATTAAATCAAGTTTAACATAGAAGATATAAAAAGACCTTTATCATCAATTTTCAACACCTCATGGCATCTTTTATCAATTAAGTTTCTTCAAATTGTAGAAAAAGTTGAAGGAGACTATTCAAATATACAAGGACTTAAAATGGAAGATGATTGTTGGAGTGTAATACCGGTGTGAACTTCTAGCATTTAAGAGGGGGCATTTTCGTAAACTCACACAAAGTTAAGTGGGATTAACAATTTGGTAGGGGTGTAAATCAACTATTTTCCGAAAGTGGGTGTAGTCCGAATATTGGTACTAAAGTGGAGACCTATGTCAAAGTCTACCCTTTCAAATTACAAGTGATTCATGCAAATACAGTTTCTCATAGGATAATTTGAACTTATTTAAGTCATTCTGATGAGACTTTGGTTGGTTGGTGTGCCACCAAGATTATGAAACTATCAGATGGTTCTAATTTCTAAAAACTAATGGTATTGGTAAAGTGTGCCTTGTGGGAGCTGCTCAACCACATAGATCCCATTGTATGCTTATCCTTAAACTGATAATAGATTCCAAATAAAGGGAGATAGCAATTTAAACTTTTAACACAAAAAGAAACCTAGAATATATCATCTCTTTATCTATTTTGAATATTCTTTATCTTGGCCTTTTTCATATTGAAATTATAAATCATGACCAGTTAGTTAGGAATTCAATTCATTTGAATGCATAAAAATTGAATTACTAGCGTTTTTCTCCTTTTTCCAATATTTTGTCTGTTCAGAATACTACGTTATACTGAATAATTGATTAAAAGATAATTATTTATCAAATTGTCAATTCTGACTTGTGTTTTTATTTTTCTCTTTTGCCAATAACAATAAATACAATGGAAAAAAATAGAACATAAAGGGAAAGGATAAATAAAAGGAAAAGAAAGAAAAAGAAATGGAAGAGGTTCTTTCTTAAAGTGAGGTTGGAATCTTCTTGCAGATAGGCATTTAGAATGTTGGAGAATATTTGTGTTGTGCCTTTAGACATGTCATGACAAATTTAAAAAGTTCAGAATATCTACCAACGGCTACTTTTTTCCTTTTTGTTCTCTCTTCTCTTAATTCTTCCTTCATTTCATTTTCTTCTATGTAACTTTTATCATTTAGGTCTTCTACTTTTCCTTTTGACAGGGCCCCTCAAACAAAATGACTTTTTGTGGAAATATGTGAGAAGCTAAAAAAAAATAAGAGAAATGATATAGAAGGCGAAAGTGGGAACCTACCATGGACCTAAGGCTTATGTGTCGCGCCACTTCACGCGAGAAATCCCAACTGTTCCTTCCTCCTATTCAGATTTGCAAAATTTAAATTTCAGCCTGTGAAACACACTAGTTGAAATTGTTGGAATCGGAGCCAATTTTGACCCGACCCGACTCGTCAAACTCAGAAACAGAATGCACCACTGCGTTCGTCTCATCGAGCTCTTCAATTTAGAGCCAAGAATGAATCGAATCCGATTCCGGATGAATGAGAAATTCAAGTTTAAAGTTTGGACGAAGATCGGTGAAATTAGGGACTAAAACGTCAAACCGGACAAGTCGGATTGAGGACCATTTGAGCGAAGCGAACACGTCCAGATCTGGACAGTTCACTCCGCGCTATTTGAACGAAATCTGACGGCCCGCGTTTAGATGTGTCAGGCTAGTTTCGGTCACGAACCAGATTCGTTTGATCATCGCTGATCCAACGGTGTGCGTCCTCTGCGCGGTGGGCTACTTTCGGGATTTGTTTAGATCTCAATCTAACGGCCATTTCTCTAGTCTGCGTCGGGACAATTTCGGGACAGAATGTGGCTGGCATTCCAATCGAGCTTTTTAGAGAAATCTGACGGTCCACATTTCAACCGACTCCAATTTCAGTTATTATTTCAGTTTAGTCCACCCTTTCGAAGGGATACATCCATTAACCCCAAAAGACACTATGCACCCATTCAACTCCTATATAAACCCACCAAACCCACTTCATTTAACACATCAATTCATTCTCTTCTTCTCTTCTCTTCTAACAATTAGAGGTTCTGGTTTGTCTAGAATATCTGATTGAGAAGTAATTTTAGAGGTTCTGGTTTGCCTAGAATATCTAGAAAAAAGGATGAAATAAGTTTTGAGTGAAGTGATAAGCATAAAACGTCTAGGACATCAAATTCATTTCCTTATTTTCTTCTAACAATTAGAGGTTATGGTTTGTCTAGAATATCTGATTGAGAAGTAGTTTTAGAGGTTTTGGGTTGCCTAGAATATCTAGAAGAAAAAGGAAGAAAGAAGTTTTCGAGTGAATTTTTAAAGCGTCTAGAAGATCATTCGCATAAGTCCAAGAGCTTATAATACTTACGAAGGTTCGTCCGCTTTCAGAATATAGAAGTACCATCTTAGAATTCTGAAAGGAAAGTCGTTGTATCCCGAAGGCATACACCCTAACGTTTGGTACTGTTACGGGCAGTGGCGAAGCTAGAAAATTTCTTTTCTGGGGGCACATTTTCATTGTAAAAAAAAGTATCATAAGTAAATAAGGCGTTATTTATTTATTCATAATATTTTAATTTACCGTGTTGAATTCCTCCTGGGTCGCCTTAATGGAAAAAGTTTAAGTCACACAAAAGTTTACCATATTTAAAAAAACGACAATGTTGGAAAAAAAATTCAATTAATATGTTGTTGTTTGATCTTAGATAAGCTTTGACAATGCCATCTTGCCCTTCTTGTTACGCATTCTTTTGACTTGGTAAATGTGATTTCATTGTCTTTCGCTAGAAAATGGTAGTTTTGAATCTTGAGTCTATCGATTTTGAGCAAAACAAAATCGTACTTAAGAGCGTTTTTTTTTTAATTTTAGAACTTCTGAGTACTTTTAACTTAGAGACTCTTTTAACAAGAACGAGAAGTGCCTTTAAAACTTTTTCTGATCTTATCTTAAGGATCTTAATAAACGTATGAGTTTGAAGTAGAAAAATACTAGGAATTGCTTTATTTCCACAATAGGCTAAAGTTAAATTATTAATTGGTTAATATGTGGTGGATATATAGGGTGAATGGTTTCCATATGAAAAGGTTTGGTTTCCAATTATGAAGAAGACAAGAAGGTCACTAAGGAGCTTGTGGGGGCATGCGCCCCCACAGGCCCCTTAGTGGCCCCGCCCCTGGTTACGGGGGTGTAAAATGTCTTAAGGAAAGAGAATTTATTTTCGCCTCGACTACATTAACGTTTGTCTAACTCGGTTAATCCGAAAGAAGGAATACTGATAAATCATTATTCTCTTACAGTCTATCTCTCTACAAATTAGAGAAAGGAAACTATGTCTTAACCAAGACAAGACAGAGACAAATCAACTTATCAACTGATAACCAGAGGAACAACAGAAATAACAGTCCTTCCCTCTTTAGTTGATTTTGTGTAGCGTGGTAAAGATATCTAATGTAGATTTCACTTATAGCGTTGATTTTCTACCGAATTTTGACTCGATTGGAGCTTTCAAGTAGTTGTAGATTTGAGTTAGTATCGTCGCCACAAACCCTAGATGCAACACCGTCTTCAATCGACCAAACAAAAGGAAGGAAAACTAATTAAGAAGGCTCTAGGTTTTGAATTAATGTCCGTTCTAGAGAGAGAGAGAGAGAGTCGATTCTTTTCCCAAGAAACCAATATTTAATATGGATCGTCGATCTATTTCGACGGTCCAGATCAAATAAAGAGGGAGGAACTGCTATTTTAACTAGTGTGTTTCGTGAGCTGAAATTTCAAATTTGCAAATCTGAATAGGAGGAAGGAACAGCTGGGATTTGTCACGTGAAATGGCGCGACACATAAGCCGTAGGTCCATGGTAGGTTCCCCCTTTCGCCTTTTATATCATTTCTCAAAAAAGAAACAACAGAAAGACACGCATGGTTGGCATAATCGTCCCGAATCACCTACTCTAGGAATAATCGTCACCAAAATTACTAGTTTTGTAGTACATATAATTGGAAGCAATAGCGGGGTGATCAGCCCTGACCGGTCCAAACAGTTTTTGACTCTGATTGATAAAAACTAAACTTAATTTTTTTTTTCTTTTTTTTTTCGGGGGGCGTGGTGGGGGGGGGGGGGGAGGGGGTGTTTGTTAAAAGATACATTCATTAAAGAAGTAAAATACAAAGAGAGCAAAACCATGACTTAGTAGGGACTAAGTCCTTATGCAAGATTGTATTCCTATTTTTTTGCTACATTATGAGCTATCTTATTGTATACTAGGTTCCCACCCGGCCCGTACCGTTGTAGTAAATCACAACAAAAATATATTACAAAATAAATCAAAAGACTACTATTCACTTCTCCAGATAAGTAGATTACAACAAAAATAAACTAAATCAAAAGATAGGAATAACATAAAATAAAATTGTCTAAAGACACAGATGACAACTAATGTAAACCAAAAAAAAAAAAATATAAATACCAAAGAAAACAAAAATACAAATAATGAAGATTGAAGAAAAATTTCTACATTTTTCTCTCTACTTCACTGATCCCTTTGTGTTTCTTGTAACCATTTGTTCATTAAATTGAAGTTGACCGAGAGACATAGAGCAGACGAAGGATATAACTAAAAATGGTGAATTTTTTTTAAAAAGATACCAAAACTTTGTTACGAAAAAAATATATATAGAGCAGTAAGTGATATTCACTTCAAAGCGGTTACAAAAGATTTTCTCCCACTAATCTCTTCAGAGCGGTTACAAAAGATTTTCTCCCCACTAATTTCTTTATCCCAGGATCTTCTCAAAGAAGAAATATCAACCAACTTATAAATAGGGAGAGAAATACGTGGGTAAAGAGAAATAAGTGGGTAGTAGTTATTGTAGGGATATTTTAACAAATTTTAGTTTTTACATCATCCGTCGGATGTGTTCCCAACCAAATCTCTAAAATAAAAGGTACGGTCAGACTTATCTCCTGAACAACTGACTGAGCTGTTTTAATATAATAGATTGCATTACATTAAGAGAATTCAAAACCAGAAAATGATTTACTTAATGCGCCTATTTTGTGTAACGTGGTAAAGATATCTAATGTAGATTTCACTTTTGTTGGAGATAATGTATGACGGTTTGATTGTCACTTTCTATGATAATTTGATCCAAATTGAGAGGCGTGTCCCACAGGGTCTGTTCTTGTATGGTTTTGGCTTCACTTTCCTTGCTGCTTTTAGCTCTATCTTGCATTGATATGTCTTGAATAAAGATCAAACTTAATGAAAACCGCTTATTCAAATTATTATGAAAGACAATCTGCTAGTAGGTACAGGTAGAGTCCACCCAATAAATGCACAAATTTTTTGTGTTAGACACAAAAACTGACCGAACTAAGAGGACAATAAGTCCAATATTAACATGAAATCTGTTAAAAAATAAAAGAAAAATTACAAATTTTTTGGCTCATTGAATAAATTATTTTGGCCAGCGTTTTGGGAAAGCAAAATAGTTTTCGGGGTGTGAAATTTTAAAGGGTTCATGTGAAATTTTAGAAATTTTCCGGGGAAACAAATTTTAAGAGGAAATAAAACATTTCTTCTTCCTCTTCTTCTTCATCATCTTCAACTCCGACCACCATTTCCGACTACCATCTCCGGCCACCACCACCACCATTTTTTTCCTCCTCTCCTCTCTCTCTCCCTCTTATAGTTTGTCTCTCTATCTCTGCCCATCTCTCTCTTAGAACTTTAAAAACAAACTCTAACCCCAAATACTGATCTCTCTCTTGATTGGGGGATGTCTCTCCCTCTGCCCCTCTCTCACTTACCGTCTCTCTCTCTCTATCATACACAGTTCCGACGAAGGAAAGCTCTTCCTTCACCGAAACAAAACCTCGAGGAGGGTAAATCCTTCTCGAGGGTTTCGTGGGTCGACAGACCCACGAAAATTTTCCTAAACCGGAACAAGACCTCGAGGAGGGTTTCACCAAACCTTCTTCGAGGGTTTCGTGGGTCTGTCGACCACGAAACATTTCGTGGTCGACATACCACTAACTTTTTTTGGCGTGAATCATGAGAAACGTGAATCACCCAATATTATCATATAGGAAAGAATATTATTATATAGGAAATAATATTATTATATACTAGGAAATAATATTATCTGTAAATATATAGTTACCAGTATTCGGAAATTGTTAACATATACCTAATCTTTAGTTCTATTCCTGTCTATCATGTAACATTATATATACTCCTCATATGAGATGAATAAATTATCATTCAAAATCAATCTTGCTCTATTAAACATGGCATCAGTGCAGGTTATTTAAAAATGTTACGCTTCCGCTACGTCGACTATCGGAGAATACATCACCGACGGTCGCTTTTACTATCATAACATCAAGGTTTGGTTGTGTCCAGATCTAGAGTATTTCTGGATCTAGGTTGTATTAATCTTGATTAGGTACGAAGTTTTTTTTGGCATCTTCAATTTCTTTTGGTGTCGTTGACAGTGCTTGTCATCCATTATCTCTACTGTTAAGGTTAGTTATGTTATATATTGATTATAAATCATCTTTTATATTATCAATATATATTATATACTTCCTACATTATAAGATGTCTGGTTCATCAGATATGTCAATGACAGTTCCGTCTGGTTCTCAGACTATGACCACCGGACAATCGTCTATCTATACTAGTGAGCCTATGTCTATTCCTTATGGTGTAAAACTGAATGGTATCAATTATTCACTTTGGTCACAAGTGGTTGAGACGTTTATCGCTGGACGAGGTAAACTAGGTTATATTAATGGAAGAAATGTTGAACCTCAAATACAAGATCCTATTTATGATAAATGGTGTATGGAAAATGCAATTGTTAAAGGATGGCTTATTGGTGCTATGGAACCAGATGTGATGAATTTATTTATTCGTTTACCAACAGCTAAGGCCATTTGGGAAGCTGTTTCTCAGACTTATTTTGAAGGAGCATACCGGTCAATAATTTACAATTTAACACGTAAATCTATGCAGATGAGACAGACTGGTAAACTTGTATCAACATATTTTGCTGATTTACGTGCTATCTGGGATGAATTGGATTACCATAAACCAATTCAATTTACACAACCTGATGTTGTTCTTGCTCGACAGAAGGAAATTGGGGAAGATAGAGTTTATGTATTTCTTGCAGGCCTCGATGATGTCTATGATCGTGTTCGAAGTGATATTCTTCGTACAGATCCATTTCCGAATTTAGATTCGGCTTTTGCAATTGTTAGGGGTGAAGAGCAACGCCGAAACACGATGCTAAATGTTGATACTAATATGGCTATGGTTGCTAAACTTTCAGGGCCATCGTTACCTAATGGTCCGTCAGGAGGATGCAAACATTGTGGTAGTTCTAAGCATGTAATTGAAAATTGCTTTAAGAAGAACGGATATCCAGACTGGCGGGACAGTTACAATGAACGGAAACGAGAAGGGAAAAATAAGAAGGGTGGAGGAAAAACAGCTCTTGCAACAACACTACATCAATTATATCCACTAGTGAATTCTGTTTCTGATACACAACCATCGATTTCTGGTGTCTCTCTTCTTGATCCAAAATTGATACAATAATCAGGAAGTTTCGCTCTTCTCTCCTCTGATGCTTCAAAGGATCCTGGCTGGGTCATTGATTCTGGAGCTACGGATCACATGACCTATGATGCTAATATATTATTTAATCTTGGTGCACCTCACTGTTCTCATATTGATAACGTTAATGGTGTATCTGTACCCGTTACTAAATCCAAAACTGTTAATTTAACACCCTCGTTGTCACTTGAGCACACATTACTGGTTCCTTCATTATCTAATAATCTTCTGTCTGTGGCACAAGTGACCGAGCAATTAAATTGTTTAGTATTAATGTATCCTTGTTTTTGTCTACTTCAGGATCTCAACAGCAAGGAGATATTTGGGCGTGGTACTAAAAGAAAGGGGTTGTATTATGTGGATGATGTCTGCATCAGAAAAGGGTTAGCAGTAACAGGGTCATCTCATGTTAAGGAAGAACAGATTTGGTTATGGCACAAGCGGTTAGGTCATGCTTCATTTGGTTACTTACAATATTTATTTCCTCGTCTATTTTCGGGTTGTGATATTTCAAATTTTAATTGTGAGACTTGCATTTTAGCAAAAAGCCATCGTGCTTCTTATTACTCTAGTAAAAATAAAACTTTGTTACCCTTTGAGTTAGTTCATTCTGATGTTTGGGGGTCTGCTCCGGTATCTACAGTATATGGTTATCGCTGGTTTCTAATATTCGTTGATGATTGTACCCGTATGACATGGTTATATCTTATGAAACACAAAAATGACGTACAAGAATGCTTTCAAATTTTTCATAAGATGATACAAACACAATTTTCTACTACGGTTAAGATTCTTCGTTCGGATAACGGCGGTGAATATGTTAATCATGAGTTAAGAAAATATTTTCAAGAACATGGTATTATTCATGAAACCACGTGTCCACATACCCCTCAACAGAATGGTGTAGCAGAACGGAAAAATCGTCAATTACTTGAAGTGACACGTGCAAGTCACATTGGTGCTAGTATGCAACCAACTTACTGGGAGAACGCTATAACATCTGCAGTTTATTTAATTAATCGTGTCCCAAGTAAAGTGTTGGATTTCAAAACACCACTAGAGAAACTTTCTCAATATGTGTCTATACCTTCTCAGTTGACTTTGGTACCTAGAGTGTTTGGATGTGTAGTATTTGTTCACATTCTTAAACATCAACGTACAAAGTTAGATCCGTGTGCTTTGAAGTGTGTGTTTGTCGGTTATTTTCCTCATCAGAAAGCGTACAAGTGTTATCACCCACCTACTCGTAAATTGTTTGTTACTATGGATGTAACATTCTCTGAACATGAGATGTATTTTTCCTCATCGATATCCAATTATTCTCTTCCGGGGGAGACTACTGTTGTCCAAGAGATGAATTGGAGGAAGCTACTTCCAGATTTCATTGAAGAACCAGAACAGTCAAATAAAGATACTAATATTGCGGCACTAGATTTATTAGCATCGAATCTTGCAGAAGAAGTTATGATTGTTCATTCAGAACCAAGTACTCATATATCCACTACTAATACTACTCCCTTCTCTGCGGTACCATCCAATGAGTCTCCTTATGTTCCTGAAACTGAGGTATGTACTGAACCGAGTCTTAATACTAACAGTTTAACTAACAATGACATATCAGTTGCTCTAAGTAATGACAGGTATAGTTTGCCACCTAGAAGCACTAGAGGTAAGCCTCCAGATAGATATTCACCCGACAACTCAAAGAGTATGAGGTATCCCATAGCTAATTGTGTGTCAACAGATAATCTACCTACTTCAGTCAAGGCCTTCGTAAATCAAATGAGTGATATTATTATTCCAACTAAAGTTCAGGATGCTTTGGCAAATCCAACTTGGAGAAAGGCAATGAGTGAAGAAATGTGCGTCCTTGACAGGAATGAAACTTGGGATTTAGTACCACTTCCAGAAGGAAAGAAGCCAGTTGACTGCAAATGGATTTTTACTATCAAGCATAAACCTGATGGAACCATAGATCGATATAAAGCTAGACTAGTTGCTCGGGGTTTCACATATGGAGTTGATTATCAGGAAACTTTTGCTCCAGTAGCAAAGATTAATCCAGTTCGAGTATTGTTGTCACTTGCTGCGAATTTTAACTAGCCTTTATAACAATATGATGTGAAGAATGTTTTCTTACATGTAGACTTACATGAAGAAGTGTATATGAGTCTCCCACCCGGTTACAGTTCTACTGAAGATGCTAATTTAGTGTGTAAGCTCAAGAAAGCATTGTATGGTTTGAAACAGTCACCCAGAGCGTGGTTTGGCCGATTTCGGCTAGCTATGAAAAAGTATGGATATGTTCAGAGCAATGTTGATCACACTTTGTTTCTAAAAAGACAAGATGGTAGACAAACTGCGTTGATTATTTATGTTGATGATATGATTGTGACAGGTGATGACTATGAAGAAATAGGGAAGCTAAAAGACTACTTGTCTTCTGAGTTTGACATGAAAGACCTTGGAGGTTTAAAATATTTTCTCGGTATTGAAGTTACTCGGTCAAAACGGGGAATATTTTTGTCTCAACGGAAATATGTCCTTGATTTGTTGAAAGAAACTGGCATGCTTGATTGTCAGCCGATAAGTACACCCATGGAACAAAATCATGGGATGGAAGAGCTTCCTGATCAAGTACCAGCTGACAAAGGGAAATATCAAAGGCTAGTGGGCCATTTGATCTATTTATCTCACACTAGGCCTGATATTGCATATGCAGTTAGTGTTGTTAGCCGGTTCATGCACAATCCTAGTGAAGTTCATATGGAGGCAGTTGCAAGAATCTTAAGATATTTAAAATCAGCTCCAGGAAAGGGTCTTATGTTTTCTAACCATAGACACGCGAATATTATAGGATATACAGACTCGGATTGGGGTGGCAAATGTGAAAAAAGGCGTTCTACTTCTAGTTATTTCACATTTGTTGGTGGTAACTTAGTCACTTGGAAGAGTAAGAAACAAAAGGTCGTATCTATGTCAAGTGCAGAAGCGGAGTACAGGGCAATGACTAAAGGTATATGTGAGATGTTATGGTTGAAAATACTTATGGGGGAGCTTGGGTTTCCTCCTGACAAAGCTATGCAATTATATTGTGATAACCAGGCTGCTGCTAATATTGCAGAAAATCCAGTGCAACATGATCGAACTAAACATGTTGAAATTGATCGGAATTTCATATATGAGAAGATAGAGGAAAAAATTATTGAAATTCCTTATGTTAAGTCAATAGAACGGCTAGCTGATATTCTAACAAAGGTGTTACCCAGTAAAAGTTTCACTGATTCACTTGTCAAGTCGGGCATTGGTGATATCTATGCACCACCTTGAGGGGGAGTGTTGGCGTGAATCATGGAAACGTGAATCACCCAATATTATCATATAGGAAAGAATATTATTATATAGGAAATAATATTATCTGTAAATATATAGTTACCAGTATTCCGAAATTGTTAACATATGCCTAATCTCTATTTCTATTCATGTCTATCATGTAACATTATATATACTCCTCATATGAGATGAATAAATTATCATTCAAAATCAATTTTGCTCTATTAAACAACTTTTCGTGGGAAGTCGTCCCACGAAAAGGTTGTCGTCGAAAGACCCACAAGATCTCGTGGGTCGGTCGGCCACGTACCACATTTCGTGGCCCGACTGTCCCACGAAATCTGAAACTGTTAGCGAGAGAGTTTAGGGTGAATAAGAGTGAAACGAAATATTATGGTTTCGTGATCGGAGAAACCGAGATTCAATCATAAAGAAAACGAGATATAGTGAGAGAGAGTCAGTGAGATCGATAAAGAGAGATAGGGAGAGAGAGTGAAAGATGAAAATGATGATGGAAGTGGCCGGATTTTGATGAAGATGGTGGTGGCCGGATTTTGGTGAAGATGGTGGTGGCCGGATTTTGGTGAAGATGGTGGTGGTCGGATTTTGGTGATGATGGTGGTGGCCAGATTTTGGTGATGATGGTGGTGGTCGGATTCCGACAACCATTGCCGGAATGGAGAGTAGATGGTAAAAAATTTTGCTTTCCCCGTAACAATTAGAAAATATACCGGTCAACTAAAGTTGATAAGTTTTTGACAAAGTCTTCACACCCCGGAAACTATTTTGATTTCCCCAAAGCGCTGCCCATATATTTTGGTATTCACCAAACAAATTATGTTTAATTTCGTTTTAGCCTCCAATTTGTGACCAACTCACCGTTTTGGCACCCATAAGTGTCCGACAGTTCGATTTGGCCCCCAAGGGCCTAATTTTTTACCAAATTATCCTCATGGGCCAAAATGGAATCATTTCTCAAAAGAGGCTAAAGACATAAAAGCGACATCATCTTTTTCTTTCACCTTATCTCTCCTCCGTCACACCACCTCCTCTCCAAAATGGAATTCCGGACGCTCACTGTTACCCTTAAAAAATCTTCCTTTCTCTTTCTTCTTCTTCTTATTCTTCTTCTCACTTTTTTTCTTTACTCTCTCTCCTCCCCTTCGCCGGACAGTCCTTAGAAAGAGAGAGTGGTAAAAAGAGAGAAAGTAAAGAAAGAGAAGTGAAAGGAAGAAGGAAAAGAAGAGAGAGAAAGAAGAATAAGAAGAAGACGAGAGAGAAAGAAGAAGAATGAGAGAGAGAAAGAATGAAGAACATATATATTTTTAATGTTTGGAGGTCGCTAGAAAAATTCGCCGACCGGCGACCTTCATCGGAGAAGATGATGAGATGGACATATGACATGGATGTGAGACGATATGAATTGATGAAGTGGAGGAAATAAGGGAGGTGAGGTGGCCTTGTCTTTCTACAAAAAAAAAATAGAAATAATTCCATTTTGGCCCCCGAAGATAATTTGGTAAAAAATTACCCTTAAGGGCAAATCGAACTGCCGGACACTTATGGAGCCAAAACGGTTAGTTGGTCACAAATTGAGGGCCAAAACGAAATTAACCCAACAAATTATTTTTACATGACACGGTTATCTGGATTAACCAAAACGGAAATAACTCTACACCTTCTATTATTTAGGCCAGCGCTTTGGGGAAAGCTAAATAGTTTCCGGGGTGTGAAATTTTAAAGGGAATATGTAGAATTTTAGAAATTTTCCGGGGAAATAAATTTTAAGGGAGATAAAAAAACACTCCACCTCACCTCACTCTCTCTCCACCTCACCTCTTTGTCTTCTCCGATTAGGTCGTCGGCCGGAAAATTTTCCGAGGTGGAGAGAGAGAGAGCTGAGGTGGAGAGAGAGAGAGAGCTGAGGTGGAGAAGTTATGTTGCTTTCCCCGTAAATAAAATTGTCAAACAAAATTGACCAATTTTTGACCAAATCTTCACACCCCGGAAACTATTTAGCTTTCCCCAAAGCGCTGGCCATTATTTAATGTCATGCAACTTAGTTTGTGTTGGGCAAAGTATAAACATATTCATACACATATACAGTTCACTAAACACTTAACACAATAGTGATAAATTTGTGCATTTGCACGAAGAAAAATCAAGTTTTCAAAAAAAAAAAAAACAATATTATTTTTTTCCATTATTAAGTTTAGCCTTTAATATTTTTTTATTGTGGTCCATGTCGCACCAGCCCAATGAATGTACTTCACTTTTTTTTTGAAAGGTACTTCACTTGAAAATGTACTGATTGATGAGATTGAGGTAAGCTAATGTTACCACAAAAGATGATCACTCTTTTGTGTGGTATGCTAGACTAGCCTAAAATTAAGGTGGTTGATATTTACATAGCATGAAAGGCTCTCTAGGGAGCAAAAAAAAAAGTTATACTACTCTTTATTTCTGGCCCAATATACTTTGGTAGTTACAGATAAAATATAGAAGTTATAGAAGTTAAAAGAGGTGAGAGGTCCAAAAAGAAGGCCCTATAAGTACAAATAGTCCCCTCATTTTCCAAAATGAATCAAAAATCCAAAAACAAATTATACACATCTAATCCAAAACGGATCCCGATGCACTAAACCCCATTTCTAGGAAAAAAAAGTCCTTCTTCCAACTTTACCCCTCTATACATATAACTCAGCATACATTTTTTCAGAATTATGATACATTATCAGATAGTGTGGTAAATTATTCAGATACTTCGTACATTTTTTAAAATGTATGTTCTAATTGTTTAATGATTTACAATATGTACATTTTTCAAAATGGCTAAGGAATAATACAATGTATTTTCTTCAAGCTTCTTTTATATTTTAACCATGTTCGTCGCATTGTATTAGTTGTTCCATAAATTACATACAATGTGTACTTCATTTGTATTTTATAATTTAACCGTTAATGTAACATTGCATAACTTTTACCTTACATTGCTCATCAGATTTTTCAAGCATTATTTATGATTCTCAATGCATTTTTCAGAATTATTGTAATTATTCACATAGTTTGTACAATATACCAAATACAATTACACACTTACAAATGCATTGTACAAACTACCAGATCTAATATACCAACATTGAATTAGAAATGCATTACATCTAAGACTCATACAAAGTCAAGTTCGTAACTAATTTTTCAGATGGTAAGAACTTAAGACAAAAGACTAAAATGGATTACACATTTAAAAATGCATTGTACAAACTGTCAGATGCGATATACAAACTATCAAATGCGATATACAAACTATCACATGCACAATCATCCACCACAAATGTTATTATTATGAGAAATTAGCTCATTGAAGCTTGATTAGTGAAGGAGGTTAATATTTCAAGAAACTTCATTATTGGAAAGAGTATGAAGTTCAAAAATCATCATTAATGGAGGAGGTTAACCATCATGATCTATCAATAATCATAGTAATAACATTTTGAATGGAAACATGTTTTTAGAGGTAAAATAAAATGGTGATTCTTTCAAACAAAACACATATTTCTAAGGTAAACTCAATTTCTTCATGTTTGCGACC
Organism: Eschscholzia californica; assembly: GCF_041429995.1. Taxonomy (NCBI): domain Eukaryota; kingdom Viridiplantae; phylum Streptophyta; class Magnoliopsida; order Ranunculales; family Papaveraceae; genus Eschscholzia; species Eschscholzia californica. Next base: position 46,127,760 of record NW_028238198.1, read on the forward strand.
AACATAAAATTTCAACTAGTTTTTTTTTGGAAACTGTTAACTTCATTGATGTGGCAAAGCCAAAAGTAATTACATGGAGAAGTTAAAGTACAAAGAAACACTCTTACAAATGAGTGGCTACAAAGAGGGAAGTGACATGATTCCCACAATCTTCAGGGCCAAGTCGTGGGCTTCAGTTTTAGCCTTTATCGGACCGAACTGGATTGAACCCGAACTGGATTCTAGCCGCTCCGGAATGTAACCACTCTTGGATTGTAACCACTCTGGAATGTACCAGAATAGTGGATGTAGCGGGTAAAGCACTACCTTCTTGGATTGTAACCGCTCCTGCCACGTGGTCAGTTTGAGTCGATGATCGGTGTTCTCTTTCCGGCGCACCGCCTCCTCCTCCGACGGATTGCCATCTTCCATTAACATATCCGGTTGAAAAGATTTCAATTTTGCAATGTTATCCTTCTCCCATGATAGTACAACTTTGGAACTCATATGGATACTTGGGAAGAAGCTTAAACATGACGGTCTCCCTTTGTGTATGTTTACTTGTCAAGATAACCTAATTGTGATCCGTAATTAATAAATATATGATGCTCAGTAGGATTCCATCATCTCATCCATCAAGAATAACAAAACAAAAGAACTTTATTCTTCATCATTCTGAATCACATAAAACACAGCCTAACTACCATGTCTTGCTTAAACAACAACGTCAACATCATAGATGTCTATAGTATACGGGTTGAACTTCTTGGAATGAACTTTGGATTTTGAATGGTTCCGGTTTATCGGTTGAGAGAGTTGTGAGTTGTTGAAGAAACTCCCAGCAGTTGTCCATGACGAAGCACTCGATCTAAAAGAACTACGAAAACAACAAAAAGATCCTATAGATCAACATAAAACAAGCCCTAAAAGACCAACAAAGTAAATAACCTTTATTAAGAACGAAGCAAGGAAGTCCGGCGAAGGGAAGACCCTTCGTCGGAGAAGCAAGGACGATCTATCTTTCAACATCTCATGAGTGATGTCATCTGAAGTCAGGTACGCCACTTTGTTTTGTTTTCTTTGATGATATATTGGTTTATAGCTCAGATTGAAATTTACACTTTGAACACCCTGGAGAAGTATTTTAAATACTAGAAAAACATCAACTCAAGGTCAAATTGAGTAAGTGTTGGTTTGATACCAGAAAAACGTTCAAAATTAATTAATGTTATTTTCTAGATAGGCAGTTTTGCTTTCAATATTGAGTGGACAATTGAGATTCTCAAAAGCAATCTTAAATATTGAGTTTCTTTCTTGAAGCATCTTAAGGCTGAAAATATGGTTTACATTGAAGAGAGTTTCTTGAAAAACTTAAAAATTTGACACTTGCAAATTTTAAATTTGAGCCTGGTATTGGAGATGCACTTAGTTGGACTTCGTTCAATATCAAAAGAATGTTTAACTAAGATGAAATCTGTTGGGGTCCCTCCTTATAATAAAAGGACTCCTAGTTGGAATAGGATTTCCCTTATTCCTTGTTTGGGGAAAAAATAGAAACTTCTATTTTTTCAAGCCTAAAAAGGAATTCCTATTTCTATTGGTAAACCTCCCTATTTATCATTATAAAAAAGGAATGAAAGGGAAGAGATTATACACAACAACTTCCAGAACAAAGAGAAGTCAGAGAAAGAGAGATTTCTGAAGTGGTTCTTTCAAGAGATAATGAAAGAGCAGAATATTAGTTTGAAGAAAAGAAGATTATTAATCTTGTGAAGCAATTTAGTTTGTGGTTATCTTCTTCAACCTTTAGGAATCTAGGATTTGTTCAAATCCTAAGGAGTAAGAGATTTCTATTTCTTTGTTTCTTTGTTCAGTTTATCCACCATAGGTTTGGTGAAGAGTTGTCCAAGAGTGTTTCTACGCATCTTGAAGAATTGTGTAACCCAATATTTAATTATAGTGGAAGATTTCTGGACTAGGTCCCGTGGGTTTTTACCTTCTAGTTTGGAGGGGTTTTTTGTCACGTTAAATAATCTTGGTTTCTCTACTTTTACATTCACATCGTTTATCTTCATATTCCTGAACAAGTTAATTAGGTTATTTTTTCTAACAAGTGGTATCAGAGCTTAGGTTGGGTTTATTGTTCAGAAATATGGAAGTGAATACTAATCGCATGATTAGTTTAGATGGAGAAAACTACTTGATGTGGAAAGCAAAAATGGAAGATTTGTTATACTGCAAATTCCTAGCTGCACCCATTGAAAATCACGGTACAAAATCGATGAAGATAGATGAAGAAGACTGGAAGGTATTAGATCGTAAGGTTGTTGGATTTATTCGACAATGGGTAGAACCCAGTGTTTTTCATCATGTATCGACGGAGACTTCCGCTTTTAGTCTATGGAGAAAATTAGAAGAATTATATGATCAGAAGACAGCTGCCAAAAAGGCTTACTTGTTCAGAAAGCTAGGAAAATTACAATATAAAGAAGGAACCTCAATTGCTCAACACTTGAATAAGATGAAAAGTCTAGTAAATCAGCTTTCTGCAATGAAGTTAGTTTTGGATGATGAGTTGCAGGCCTTACTTCTTCTAAATTCTTTACCAGATAGTTGGGAGACATTGGTGGTGTCTCTTAGCAATTCTGCTCCTGATGGCATAATGCGTATGAATCACGTAACAGGTGGTTTGTTGAATGAAGAAACAAGAAGGAAATCATCGTCAGACGAGTCTCATTCAGAGGCACTTGTTACAAAAAGATGGGGGAGAGGTAAAAGTAGAAAACCCCATAACCGTGATAAGTCCAGGGGAAGATCAAAACCAGAGAAAGAATTTAGATGTTTTAGTTGTGGAAAAATGGGTCATTACAAGAGTGATTGCAGGAAACCAAAGAAGGAAAATAAAAAGGATGATGAAAAACAAGATAATGTTGCGGCAGTTGCCTCAGGTGATGACATTATCTTACTCTCAGGTTGTGGAGACACTTGCTTATGTATGAATGAGTCAGAACAAGAAACAACATGGTTGGTTGACTCAGGTGCTTCGTATCATGCTATTCCATGTAAGGATTTCTTTAACTCTTACAGAACTGGTGACCTTGGCAAAGTTAGGATGGGAAACTTAGGTTTCTCAAAAATCGTAGGAATTGGAGAAGTGAAAATTGAGACGAGCACAGGAAGTACATTGATTCTTAAGAATGTGAGGCATATACCAGATCTTCGATATAACCTAATCTCTACCGGAGTATTAGATGATGAAGGGTACCACAGTCACTTCGATGATTGAAAGTGGAAGCTCACAAAAGGGTCAATGATGATAGCAAGGGGGAAGAAGTGTTGTACTTTATACATGACTCAAGTAAAACTGTGTAAAGGAGAATTGAATGCAGTTGAAAAAGATTCTTCCACTGATCTTTGGCATAGAAGACTCGGGCACATGAGCGAGAAGGGACTTCAAATCCTTGCTAAACGACAAGACTTACCGAACATAAAAGGTATAAATTTAAACACTTGTTCTCATTGTTTAGTAGGAAAGCAACATAGAGTTTCCTTTCAAAGGAATGCATCTGAAAGAAAATCCAGTGTTTTGGAGCTTGTTTATTCTGACGTTTGTGGACCTTTAAAGGTCAAAACACTTGGTGATGCTTTGTATTTCATTACTCTTATAGATGATGCTTCCAGGAAAGTTTGGGCATATGCCATAAAGACCAAAGATTAGGTACTTGCAGTTTTCAAGAATTTCCACAACATGGTAGAACGGGAGACAGGAAAATCATTGAAGTACATTCGTACTGACAATGGAGGAGAATACATCGGGTCGTTTGAAGAGTATTGCAAAACCCATGGTATTCGACATGAACAGACAGTTCCCAAAACTCAACAACAAAACGGTGTAGCAGAACGCATGAACCGCACTATTGTGGAGAGGATCAGATGTATGTTCTCAGAAGCAAAGCTGCCTAAAAGCTTCTGGGGTGAGGCAATGCGTACTGCATGTTATCTGATTAATTTATCACCTTCAGCACCATTAGATGGAGATGTAGCTGAGAGAGTGTGGGCTGGGAAAGAAGTCAGTTATGAAAACTTAAGGGTGTCTGGTTGCAGGGCTTTTGTGCATATACCTAAAGATTAAAGAGCAAAGCTTGATGATAAAGCCAAGCAATGCATTTTTTTAGGGTATGCAGATGAGAAATTCGGGTACAGGTTATGGGATCCAGTCGATAAGAAGATTATTAGAAGTAGAGATGTGGTCTTTCTTGAGAATCAAACTATTGAGGACTTCGGGAAAGTTGAGAAGCATGAGAATCATAGTAATGATCTCATTGATCTAGATCCACATATCTCTTCTAAGGTTATGCATGATAATGCTGGTGAAGAACAAAATCATGAAGATGAAGCTCATGAAGATGTTCCTATGGGTGATGATGTTAAGCAAGGAACGAAAGTTCAACATGAACCACCAGTTGAATTGAGAAGATCGACTAGAGAGAGAGCACCATCTACCAAGTATCCTCCACACGAGTATGTGATGGTTACAGATAGTGGAGAACCACAATGTTATGAAGAAGCCCTAGATGATGAACACATGAAGGAGTAGTTGAAAGCTATGCAAGATGAAATTGAATCATTGCATAAAAACAACACTTTTAAGTTGGTTGAAAAACCTAAGAATAAGAAAATTCTTAAAAATAAGTGGGTTTTCAAAATCAAGACCGAAGAAAGAAATTCACAACCACTATATAAGGCACGCCTAGTGGTGAAAGGATTTGGGCAGATTAAGGGTATTGATTTTGATGAGATTTTCTCTCCGGTGGTGAAGATGTCCTCTATACGGTTAGTATTGGGATTGGCTGCAAGTATGAACCTAGAAATTGAACAACTGGATGTCAAGACGGCTTTCCTTCATGGTGACTTGGAGGAAGATGTGTATATGGAACAACCAACAGGGTTTGAAGTTAAAGGTAAGGAACACTTGGTCTGTAAGTTAGAGAAGAGTTTATATGGACTGAAACAAGCACCAAGATAGTGGTACAAAAAGTTTGAATCATTCATGAAGGATCAAGGGTATCACAGGACGGCTTCAGATCATTGTGTTTTCGTTCATAAATTTCCTGATGGAGATTTGATTATACTTCTACTTTATGTTGATGATATGTTGATTGTTGGTCAGGATGCTAATAAAATTAGCAGATTAAAGAAGGAACTAAACAAGTATTTCGATATGAAAGACTTGGGTCCAGCAAAACAAATTCTTGGCATGCATATCTCTCGTGATAGAAAAGCTGGAAAACTTTGGCTATCACAAGAAAGATACATTGAGAAGGTTCTAGAAAGGTTCAATATGGACAAGACAAAACCAGTGAGTTGTCCATTAGCCAGTCACTTCAAATTGACTCGTGATCAGTGTCCATCAACTAGAAGTGAGAAAGAAGAAATTGAGAAAATTCCTTATGCTTCAGCTGTAGGAAGCTTGATGTATGCAATGGTGTGTACAAGACCGGACATTGCATTTGCAGTTGGAGTAGTAAGCAGATTTCTTGCCAATCCAGACAAAAAGCATTGGTTAGCAGTGAAGTGGATTCTGAAGTATCTTAGAGGTACGTCTAAAGCTCGTATATGTTTTGGTAATCATAAGCCAGTATTAGTCGGTTACACAGATGCAGACATGGCAGGAGATGTAGACTCTAAAAGGTCCACATCGGCTACTTATTTACATTTTCAGGGGGAGCAGTGTCATGGCAATCTAAATTACAAAAGTGTGTAGCTTTATCTACTACAGAGGCAGAATATATTGGCATTACAGAATGTTGCAAGGAGATGTTATGGATGAAGAGACTGTTAGAAGAACTTGGTATGAAACAAGATAATTATGTTATTCATTGCGACAGTCAAAGTGCCATCCACCTCAGTAAGAATTCTAGTTTCCATTCCAAGTCCAAGCATATAAATGTGAGATACAGTGGATCCAAGATGTTCTTGAAGAAAAGGTGTTGAAGATCGAGAAAATCTATATTGACGACAATGGTTCAGATATGATGACAAAACCATTACCCAAAGGCAAACATGAGCTATGTAGCAGTGTTGCAGGTTTGGGGATGGTAGGTCTCTCTTCATAAGTCGGGAGGGGGAGTTTGTTGGGGTCTCTCCTTATAATAAAAGGACTCCTAGTTGGAATAGGATTTCCCTTATTCCTTGTTTGGGGAAAAAATAGAAACTTCTATTTTTTCAAGCCTAAAAAGGAATTCCTATTTGATAAACCTCCCTATTTATCATTATAAAAAGGGAATGAAAGGGAAGATATTATACACAACAACTTCCAGAACAAAGAGAAGTCAGAGAAAGAGAGATTTCTGAAGTGGTTCTTTCAAGAGAGATTGAAAGAGCAGAATATTAGTTTGAAGAAAAGAAGATTATTAATCTTGTGAAGCAATTTAGTTTGTGGTTATCTTCTTCAACCTTTAGGAATCTAGGATTTGTTCAAATCCTAAGGAGTAAGAGATTTCTATTTCTTTGTTTCTTTCTTCAGTTTATCCACCATAGGTTTGGTGAAGAGTTGTCCAAGAGTGTTTCTACACATCTTGAAGAATTGTGTAACCCATTACTTAATTATAGTGGAAGATTTCTAGACTAGGTCCCGTGGTTTTTTACCTTCTAGTTTGGAGGGGTTTTTTGCCACGTTAAATAATCTTGGTTTCTCTACTTTTACATTCACATCGTTTATCTTCATATTCCTGAACAAGTTAATTAGGATATTTTTCCTAACAAAATCTTCAAATGCTACCCCCGACTTTAGGCTGGGTAGTCAATGAGTGGCCTTACCCTTATACGCAATCTTATGTGAGTATTTTGTAAGTCAACGGTTAGCTTCTTCCTTTTGTTATTTTCTGTTGCAACAGGTTTTTGGAATATTGTATTAAAAAAATATATATACGTTGAATACAATCGGAGGTTTCGATACGCTAAATTTTGGGTGATGAAAAAATCATCCAAAAGGAGTACGAAGAGTCAAGTATGAAGTATATAGTAGTGCATCTAATAGTGTTGGGGTAAGCTAATAATGGTTAACTTGACTATCGGGCTGGCTCGAGCCAAGATCGGCTAGGCGCATCACAACACGGAGCAAACCAGCCTGGGTTATATTCTGGTCACGGGCTAGGATTGATTTTGAGTCTGGAGGTCCAGTCTTGCCTGACTCAATTGTGAGCCCTGGTTGGGGTGAAGGCCCGTCTGAATTTTTTTTCCAGTCACTTATAGGTATTCATAATGAGTCTGATCAATTATGTATGTATGAATATTCATGTTTTTTTCCCTTTGGATGAGAGTTTGAGACGAGTTTCAATGACTTTCAGAAACAAACTCCTCTCGTGAATAATTGTACTCTTTTTTAGAGAACTTTTCGATCATTTCTCTTCCCATAATAAAATTTAAAGTTTCAAAGACGAAATTGAAGATTTCGAAATTGTTTTTATAAGTATACCGGGAGACCAACCCAGTGATCAAAGCCCGACCCGGGGTTTGATAGGCTTGGTCGGAGTCTCTTGTGGGACTAGGATATATGGTTCATGAATGTGACCCAACAGACACTATTTCGGTAGGCCTGGGTTGAACCCTAGACTGACCCGTTTATTTTTGGATTGACCCGACCCAGTAAACACCACAAGTATAGTTTATATCGAAAATATCAAAAGAATAATTTATTTTTCTTATGGCACACGTAACCCTTAAAAAAGTATACAGTATTGCTACCATAAAAGAAAAGTTCCATGCACTTTTATTTTAGATCTTACAAGACACTAACTCAACAAACTAGTGCTTCATGATTAAAGAAACCTGTCCTTCCCATTAACGAGTTTATGAGCTTATACGAGACTACGAGAGGAATGATTTTCGTTGATTGCAGGTGAAAAGTTGAAGCAACATTATAATCCTTCCGGTTGCATGTGCTTGTTGCATCATTCACACAATCAAGTTGCCTAAGTTGGAAATTGCATTTATATGACTAAACGATAAGACATAGGAGGCTAGCTTGCTTCCACTGGTGGCAGGACGGGTTTTCGTGACCTATTGGTCGAATGATAGGGTTCTAGTTGGCTCGGTTCCTCTTTTCCCACTGTGCGTTACTCATCTCACGATCTATCCCCTAGTGAGAAATATTCCCTTGCGAAAGATTTCCTTCAATTCCAAACTTGGTAGTTATCTTGTTGATAGCTTGACTAATAAGCCATATTCTGTAATTCGTGTTAGCAAGGCATATGCTACACTTGGACTTATGTTTCGGCTGACAATACCTACTTAGAGTAATTATTTTATCGGATTCTTTAAAGTTTCATCATCTTTTGGACTCATTCTTTACTGAAGCATGTTTTGTAAGTTTTCTCTAGGAACAAAGTCAATATGATATGATATGCCATATCCTCTAACGAGGTCATTTCTCTCGTAGGTCATCATCAACAGTAATTGCTTTAAACTCCTCTAATATTGTAGATACTGTACCTGGTATTTTAATTGATGGTTCTAGCTTATAATTTGTCTACTATAACTTTAATTACTATACGATTGACTCTTTTAGCAGTTTTTACCTCTGCCATGGATTCATCATCCACATTGAATACGGCAACCAACAAAAACTCTCTAGTTGTTTAGGAAGGCGATTTAATTTTAACCTTAGTCCCTTGGAAATTGTATCTAACAAAGAATCTGTCAAGCTTATTGTTTTTGGAGTTATGTCCCAGAATGAATCTTCGTCCTAATCCAATAATCAATTTGTGAGCCGGTATTGAGGATAGACGTTTTCGCTGTTATGGGTGATATCAAAGAAAAGAGAAAGAGAGAACTTGAGGGTAGTTTCTGCTGATCCAAAAAATGACCATCAGTTGACTGAGGTCAAGAACATACCAAAAGTCCGCCAGTCAACATGCGTCAAGTCAAAAGAGAGGTTGAATCCAAATGAGGTTTGCCACTTAAGACCAGAACTGGGGATCGATACGATTGTCCTAGGCGTCTTAAGTCCTACCCTGACTCAAATACAACCAGATTTGTCCTGGAATTTACGAGAAAACTAGGAAGTCCACGTCAGCAACGCGGATACCTCAATCCCCAAACAAGCGGTAGAAGCATGCCTAATGCTTAGCTACTTAATCCCGAATCTAATCAAAGATTTCAGTTGGTGAAGATCTTAAATATTTAATTAACTTGGGGTTCAAGAGTCTTTCAAGGAGGAAACATCTCAAAAAATTTATCGACTCGGGAACACATCTATCAAGAATCCTTGAATAAAGTAACTCCAAGATATCAAAAATACGGATTAACGCTAAAGAGATACCTTAAAATCTTCTAACTACGAAATAGTAGTTTCAAGCCAACGCGATTGATCTGAACCGCCTCAATCACGCCGCCTCCTTGCAGTCAGTCAAAACAACCTATAAAAGGTAATCAAATCACCTCGAAAAAGGCACGTTTACAACCTTGAACCATATCTCTCAATTCATTGAGTAAGTCTTTAGAGGTTCACTTTATATTTAATTCTTTTAACGGCAAGGGCAATCTGACTGCCTTGAGTGTGGAAATGTTTCTGAAGTCCTTGCAGGTTTTCCCCTAGGTCAAGGGGAGCAACAACAAGATTAATCACAACAATCTGCATCATACACAGTGAGATCTAACATTACAGTCTCATCGTTCTGACTGGTACCAGGTTGACAAATTTTGACATCATCAGTTTCTACTTTTTATGTGGGTCTTGTATATATTATGTTTCCAGTATTTTTGTTTGTAAAGTTTCAAATATTGATAACTCGTTGATTATAAATATACATCAAGTTTTATCGGGTTTTATCATCGAAATCATTCATCAAATCTTCTCAATTGCTTATGGGTAATCACTTGGTAGCTTATCTTATAATTAACGAGCAGATAAACATACTACTTTAATCTGTTTAGTGAGGTAAACATTGAAGCAACGGCAAGAATATGTTATTTTTTTACTATTTTAAGTCCACAAGCAATCAATTTTGTTGACTTAACATAGTTCACCATTTATATAGGCTACAAAGTAGACTAGAACTTTAGAACTAGAGAAGAAGAATAAGAGCTTCCTTAAAACTTACTTTTGTCAAGTTCCTTCCTTCCAAGCGACATTACTATATATTTCTTAAATGTATTAATCTACTTTTGTCAAGTTCCTTCCTTCCAACCGGAATGATGAACATCCAAAAATAAGAAAATAAAACTTTTAAAGAGAAAGAAAAGAAAATTTATGTTTTTAGAGATTGAAAGAGATGAAGAAGATAAAATGTGAAAAACAAAATAAGAATGATGAAGAAGATTTTTGGATGTATAAATAAGAAGAAAGAAGGAGTTGAAACAAAATATAATGGGAGGGATCCAAAAAAATTGGCTGAAATTTCGTCAAAAAATGGCGCCATTTTTGAATTTTCAGAAAATCTGAATGTTTCTCTGACATGACGTCATGTACGGGGAATTAATTGCTTCGCTGCCGTCCCGTGGAGGGGTAAAAGATGGATAAATAAAATAAAAACCAGAAAACTGTGAGCTGTCCTGACAATTTGGACTGGGTTATAACTTTTTTTTTTGGACTGGAGGTAATGCTTATTTACCCTCCATTTTTTGGGCCTCTCACTCAAAAAATATGGTATAACTTTGTTTGTTTTATTATCTTTTTTAATTGTTTTATTATCTTTTTTAAAGGACAAGATCAATCCGTCTTTCTAGTAAAAATAGATACATACATTTATAACACCTAAAATGTAAGAGAAAATGATCAAATGATCAAATGCCGGACCACAACCCGGGCATAGCATCAGGGCTCAAATTTATGGTAAACTTGATTTTAGGTATCTAAATATATGAGTAAAATTCACTATTTTTCTTTTTTCAAAGTATCTGTTGAGGGTGGGGTCAGTTTCTCTCTCTTCATTTACTCTCTCTAACTCTCTCATGGCCTATACACTCTGACACTGCCTTCTGTGTGGCTTAAGCTTGATTCCTGAATCCTGATAGTGCAAGCAAAGCAAGCACTTACTTTTTGTTTTTACCATCTCTCTCTCCTAAACCCTCCTTGTTTTCATCTTTATGTAAAAATCTGCTTATATCCCACTTGCTTTCTCTCTCCTTCCCTATGTTTTGTGTTCTTTGTCACACTACTATAAGGCTATAACCCTCCTACTTAATGCCTCACTTGCCATCAAAACTCACTTCATTTTCCCCTCATCTCTTCTCTTATGTCTTTCTCTTACTAATCTCTCTCTCTCTCTCCTTTAACATCTAGCTAGGTTGAATTCCATCTACCCAATTATCTTCTTCTAAACCCCTTATCAGTTTTTGTGTGGAAGATTTTTTTGAGGCTCATTCTCTCACAATTTCTATTTTCTAGTTAAGGAAACAAAAGGATGTCTCATTCTAATCTTCCATCATCATCATCATCATCATCATCATTTTCTTTTGATATTTAGAGACTCTTAATAGCTCTCTTCCTATCTCTAGGGATGGAGATTTTTAGAGAGAGAGGAAACAAATTGCCTTGTTAATCTAGCTACACCTTCCAACCCCAAGAGAGAGAGAGGCATTTCAAAGTCTAGCTTAAGGACCATTTCATCTTTCCTTCTTCTATGAAATGGTTTTTCACTTTCAAGAGTCTCTCTACCCCTAAAGATAAATAATTTTGTCTATCTTTCTTCCCATCTTTCTTCTTTTTTTGAACTCACAAGTCACACCCAAACCAAACCTAAAGGGTAAAGAAGAGAGACAATAACTAGTGAATAGTTAACAACCTAGCTAAGGAGTGTCAAATCCTTAGGTACCTTTTACTAATTACCTTGATTGCTTTTTTAACTTGTCTTCTCTCATAAAAGTAGTATAGATCATGATTATTTAGTTAGGTCTAATTTTCTCTAAAACATATGTTTCCTAGTTCCCCATTATAATATCTTCTCTTTTGTTGTTTTCTTGTCTTGGTAGTGAGAAAAATGGGATAATAGTATAGTGTTGTCAAGAATCTCAGAGTTGCAAGTATTTTAGTCCTTAGTCTAGGAAGAGAGAGAAATAGAGATAAAGAATAGGGAGCACTTGATTAAGACATGTTTTTAAGAACCCATGACTAAAACAGAATTCTAATTAATCATTTCAAGAAAACCAACTTGTGTTCTGTCTTTCTTTCTTCTTTTTTGGTCTCCAACCCAACAGACACCCCAAGCAAACATTCATAAACCAAAAGAGCTCTAGAGAGAGAAAGAGAGAGTGAGAGGGGAGTATAGCAATGGATCTTTCTAGTCATGAGATTCCAATCCCAATAAGCAGCGCCTATGGTGGAGGACATGGTCATGGTCCCATTATCCAACATGACCCTCAACCTCAACTCCCTTCCAATGGCCCTGCCACAGCCCCTACAATAGAAGGTGGTCATACACCCTACCAGAAGGTGAAGTACAGAGAATGCTTGAAGAACCATGCCGCAGCCATGGGTGGAAATGCAATAGATGGGTGTGGTGAGTTCATGCCAAGTGGAGAAGAAGGTACCCTTGAAGCCCTAAAATGTTCAGCCTGCAACTGTCATAGAAACTTCCATAGAAAAGAGATAGAAGGTGGAGCCTCATCTTGTGATTGTTATCACCACCCACATCTCAACAAAAGGAAAATTATTGTTGGCCATCACAAAGTCTTGGGATCAGAAGCTTTAGGGTACCCTACAGAGACAATAATCCCTTCAAGAGCACACCAATCTCACCACCACCACCACCCAATGATATTACCTTACAACTTTGGGTCACTTCCTTCTGACTCTGATGAACAAGAAGGTGGTGATCATGTGATTTTGGCAAGACCTACCCAAATCATTAAAAAGAGATTCAGGACTAAATTCTCACAAGATCAAAAAGAAAAGATGTTCAATTTTGCAGAAAAAGTTGGATGGGGTTTACAAAAGCTAGAGGAATCTGTTGTACAACAATTCTGTCAAGAGATTGGAATTAAGAGGAGAGTACTCAAAGTTTGGATGCATAACAACAAGCATAATTTGGCTAAGAAGAATATTATTTCTAATTCCATTACTTGAACTATTCAACTAGCTTGTTTCTCTCTCGTGATCTCACCTTATTTTCTCTTTCTAGTTTGTGCTTCTCCCTCTCTACTTGATGTATGAGTTTGATAGCTTATAGCCATGAGTTTGCTCAGACTACTTTTTCTTTTCTGCTATGTTTTTTATGTCACCATTTTATATTATTGTAGTTTACTTACAGATTTGGTTTAATCAATAGAGAGGCTGAGAAGAAACTCTTCTTTTTCAAGTAAACCAATGTTTGGCTAGGCATTTTGTTTCTTCTATATATGACTTGGGATCTTTCTCTCTCTCTCTCTCGCTCTCTCTGTCTTTCATACATTTCAATAAATAACATGATCAATGGAGTCTATGAGCAAACATATATTTACTCGTGGGAGGTGAAAATCTTAATCAACCATTAAAATTTAGTACAATAGATAGCATGGAATTGGTTTTGATTAAAGAACTTAATAAACAGATAAAATAGGCCGTATTCTTTTGTTTGTTATTCTTTTTATGTTGGGAAAAACGCGTCTAGTCGACGCAGAGGAAATATAAAATTTCCCCCTTTGTGTTAGTTACGAAGATAATATAAAGAATAGTGGTAGCAATAAACAAAGAACTGAAAGTAAATAAGACAACGATTTTTAACGTAGAAAACCTCCACAATATGAGATGTAAAAAACCACGGGATTAGTAGTCCAACCAAATCAACTATAATAAGCAATTGAGTTTCAGACTACGCCCTCCTTGTTTAAAAGAACAAAATCCGAGACTCAGACTCCAAAAGGGATCAATCTCAAACACGAAGAAACCCTCGCGAGAAAGATCAAAACATCCCAGAAATATGAAGTCTAAAACGATCCTAAATTCACTAGGATCCCGACCACCAAATATCAATCACACTGTACAAATACTAGATGCACAAGTCAGGAATACCTCTACAAAGTTTCAGCTTAACCGGGGAAGATCTTATCGTCGGATTTTCCGAACAACGACGACTATGCGTCCTGAAAAAGTTCAGCCCCTTCTTCTCTGCAACCTCTTTCTCTCTCCTCTCTTCTCTTACGTGTTTCTATTTGTGCTCTCTCTTTCTAATTAAGATTAAGGAAGTGTTTATAGACTTCCCCTTAACCCTAATTCTACCGACCTAAGTCACCAACCCTAAGAAACTCGACTTGGGACTGGGTTTGGTTTACTAGACCAAACCCAACTAGGTTTCCCCACGAGGAGGAAAAACCCAACAAATTCCTCCTCTGACTAGGTGGGAGACACAATCAACCCTGTCGTCCCTCTGCATCCCTGGACAACCAGCCCCGCTATCCCTCGACAGACCTCCAACTTCCCCTTCGGCAGTGCCTTCGTCATCATATCAGCTTCGTCATCGTCTGAATGAACTTTAGCCAGCTCTAACTCCTTGGAAGCAACCACATCGGGTATCCAATGATACCTCACATCGATGTGCTTCGAACGTGAATGAAACGTCGAACTCTTACCGAGATGTATTTCACTTTGACTGTCACAAAGAAATATATACTTATCTTGATTGAATCCGATCTCCTCAAGATAATTCTTTATCCACAACAACTCCTTACAAGCTTCTGTTGCGACTATAAACTCAGCTTCAGTGGTAGAAAGTGCAACACACTTTTTGAGCCTTGACTGACATGCTACAGCTCTCCTTGCAAATGTTACTAAGTAACCTGAAGTAGACTTCTTTGAATCAATGTCCCCAACCATATCAGCGTCTGTATAACTAACCAATAATGACTGATCAGCTCCAAAAGTAAGCTTCAAACCAGAAGTCCCTCGAAGATATCTCAAAATCCACTTCACTGTCGTCCAATGTTCCTTCTCCAGATTAGAAAGAAACCTACTAACAGTACCAACCGCATGAGCTATGTCTGGCCTGGTACACACCATAAAATACATCAGACTACCAACTGCAGAAGCATATGGAACCTGAAGGATACATCCGTTCGTTCTGAAGGAGATGTCCTTTTGAAGAAGTGTCCTTCGACCAAGATAACAATGCGATCAATTTGTCAGCTAGGATAACGATGAACTAATTCGAAAGATCATCCAGTTCTGTCGAATTAGGGATCGTAATGTTTGCTAAAAGCCGCTTACGACCGTCGGATCACTTCGGTGATTCACAACTAATATAGATCGGATCCTACAACGGGTTACACATAAGAGTGGTAGCTTGATCGGAGAGATTTGGCTAGTGGGATCTAGGCTAAAGATGGATTGGATCCAACTAAATTGGCCAAAAGGGTTCGAATCACGATTCGGAACAAAGATAGAAAGAACCGGGCTCGAAAAGGGCTCCCGGAAGAAGGTTCAAAGAGTCGGCCATATGATGGCCGACCAAGGTGAGTTGGCCGACTAGGCCAAACCCATAGTGGGTTGATCTGGCTGACCAGGGCAAACCCATAGTGGGGTGATCTTGCAGACCACACTAAGGGAAACCTTCAATTACCCCGAAAGGGTATTATCTTTTTTGGGCCCAATAGAATCCAAATTTGAGTCGGACTCTTATATAGGGGTTCTCTATATAAGGGCCAGTTGGAGAACATAATAGGTGTGGAATTTTCTCAAAGAAAATCAACTCTCTCAGACATTTTAGATATAGAAGATTTTAGAGAAAAGAACTTTCATTCTATCTATCTAGTCAAGAAGAAGGGTTCTTCTCAACCTTCCAATAAGTTCTAGCAGACATTAAGTAAGGGAGATCAAGTTAACCTACTCGGTGTCTCAAGTAGAAGATCTATAATTGGAGCTCTTGATCTTTGCATGCGATTGGAAAGGTTCGAGGGAAAAAATTGCGATTAAGGTATTCTTTTTCCCGATTCTATTTTCTTATTAGTTCTTGCATATGATCTTGGTTAGCTAGTGTTAAACATAAGATGTTTGAGATTCCGCTTGCAGCACTAGTTAGAGTCTTAGTGACCTATAAAACCCAACAGTGACATCACGAGCCGGTTGCACGAACTAACTTTGACTGGACGAATTAGATTCTGACTCGATAAATTAAATAGTTATGTTTGAATACAGATTCAGACATGAAGTTTGATTAGTTTAAATTAGATTTAGACGTAATCGAATAGAAATTGACAAGTTGTTTGTTTTGAAAAAAGTTTTACAAAACCTGCTGTTTTTTATGATTCTTCATCAACAACAGCAGTTGGAGTCGATTCAAGAAAAGAAGAAGAAGAAGGCTGGAACGGGAGTTTCTATAAAAGGAAATAGAAACAGCCAGTCTGGACCGGCAGGACGCGTCTGGCCGGTCCGAGCATCCCAGGAAATATTCCCAAGACGCAGGAATGTCGGACTGGGAATATCCCAGTCCGAACCTAGCTGGGAGTCCGAGACCAGGACGTCTCAGACGTCCCAGACCAGGACGTCTCAGACGTCTCAGACGCGTCTAGGTCTAGGGCCGAGACTAGAACCGAGTGTTTAGGACGCGTCTGAGATCCCAGCATGACTCGGCTTACGACCGAGACTTAAACCTAGCATCCAGACGCGTCTAACACGTCCCCAGCATCTCAAACTTCATGTCCGAGATGGTTGTAACTCGGTCAGACGCGTCTAGGGCGCGGCTGTGGCTATGTGGTGAAGGATATATGTCCTTAGAGTCTGAAGGTATATCCTTCTAAAGGAATGTCCTTCAACCAAGATGGCAATGCGTATGATTTGGCTCATAGGATAATGATGATTTTATTGTAAGATCAATCAATCTGGTTCAATTAGGAGTCGTAATGCTTAACTAGAAGCCGCTTACGATTGTCGGATCACTTCTGTCATCCGCGGCTAACATAGACCGGATCCTACAACGGGTTACACATAAGAATTGGTAACTTGAACAGTGAGAATAGATTGTTGGAAACTTGTAGATAGATGGTTATGATCCAGTCTAAAAGATAGAAAGAATCGGGCTCGAAAAAGAAGTCTGAAAAGGTAAAAACCCACTTTTAAGGTGCAACCAAGGGATTCCCTTAAGGGGAGATCCCTGGCCGGCCTAATTAAAGGGGTGGGCCGGACAGATCAAACCCATTAAGGGCTTCTTCTGGCCGGCCATACAATGGGGAAACCCTAATTAAGGTTTTCCCCATATTAAAGAGTCCCGGTTAGTTTAACACTAACTTGTGTTTATCTTTTCTGAAGGGACTTTTAGGATTCCTTATTTGAGTAGGACTCTAGTAAGGTAATGCCTATATAAAGCCCCATTATGAGTTCAGAAAAGGTGTGAAATTTTCTCAGAAGAAAATCATCTCTCTCACACATCTTAGAGAGAAAAAGATTTTGGAGAAAAGTTGTCATTATTTCTATCAAGTCTAGAAGAAGCAGTTTTTCATCTCAGCCTTCAAGAAGGTCCTAGCTGACTTAAATAAGGGAATTCGAGTTATACAATTTGGTGTCTCAAGTAAAGGAACTCCACTTGAAGCTCTTTATCTTCCAAATACTGGTCGGAATTTAGTTCGTGGGAAAGCAAATTCAGGTATTCTTCTTCATTCTAGTTCATTCATATGTTCATGTATAGATCCTGGACAACCTAGTGTTAATCATAAGATGATTGAGATTACGCTACCAACACTAGTAACATGATGAGGTTATGTATTAGATACGTGTAATTCCCAGCAGTGGCATCACGAGCTGTTTGCATGAAATTATATTTGGGTAGAACGAATTAGATTCGAACTTTAGATTGATATATAGAATTGTTTGAATAAAGATTCGGACAAAATTTTGATTAGTTTGAAAGGTTTTAAAACACTTTCAAACATGTATTTGAAAGGGTTTCAAAGCATAAAATAGTCAAAATTATATGTTTTTGGAAAGGGTTTTCGAAAACGGAACTAAAGGACTAAAAATTTTGAAAAACGAATTTCAAAATCAGGGATTTTGGGTGGTGAATAGTGCAAAAACAGCAGCTAAACACCAATAAAACCAGGAAAAAGAAGGTTGGAAGAGAGGTTTTTGGAAATCTCCAAAAAAATCTCTAGTCGGACCAGCCAGGACGCGTTTCCGAACGGTCCAGTTGGCATCGTGACAGCGTCCCGAGACCGCGGAACGCGGGGCCGGAAGTCCCGGTCCTAATAAGACCGCGACTCCTAGTCCCAACCGAACTGGGTGTCCGAGAGAATATCTCGAACATCCCAGACGCGTCTTGGACACGTCTGGGATTCCCAGCTGGTCTCGGTCGAGGACCGAGACCAAGGGCGCGTCTCCAGGCGCATCTAAATGCGTCTGGAAGCTTTTAGACGCGTCTAGACGCAGTTGGAGGATCTAGACACGTCTAGGACGCGTCTGGCGCATCCGAGCACGTCTCAGACTTGGAGTTCGAGACGACTTGTTCCGTCCAAGGTACTGGACGCGTCTAGGACGCGCCCATGGCGTCTCAGACTTGGAGTTCGAGACGGGCAACTTCCGTACTTGGATCGAGCATGGCCTAGGGACATGCCGAGCTAGACCGCGTCTAGGACGCAACTAGCCCAAGCCAACCGACTTGGTCTAGGACCACTCCTTATAAGTCCAGAATTTTGACTAGCTTGACCGAGACTAGTCAAAGGACATTTTGACTAAGTTTGACTTGAGTCTTTTCGAGCTTGACTTGGACCCATTGGGCCTTGAATCGAGAGGGAATTTTTTCTTGCCTTTTCTTCCAATCCCAAAACACACTTTTTCCGACATGACCCAAGCTATCCGAGAGCCCAAAACGGAGTTTTTCCGAGTTTGATTTTTGAAATCACAAAGGAAGAAACTAAGTGGGCCATAAGTCCGAATTTTACGAAAATTGACTTAGAAGCCCATTAGACATAGATATGTCACAATATCCCACGATTAGCTATACGGAACATAGCAAAACCTAGAAATGAATCTAGGTCACATACTTTATTTATGATTGTCATATATTTTTTATGTATATGTGAATGCGTAGTGTAGTATTGCCTTTAGTTAAGTAAATGATTCTTGTTTCTAAGCACGAACGAGTATGTGCCCGAATAATACTTAGAGTATAGGGTCTAGAAAAACCATTGATGAATTGAATGATGAGATCATGATTTGGGTGAGAGTAATGAATGGTGGTTCAAGGACGAAAACCCAAAGAACCGTTAGGCGAACAAGAATAAACTAAAAGATGAGATCTTTTAGGAAGGCTCTACTAAGATTTTACAGAAAATCTTACGAGAATTCACATAAAAACTTACGTATGAAAATCACGAATGGTTACGATAAAGTTCACAGTAACGCAAACCTGATAAAATACGTAATAATCCCTAAAAGAATTTTGAGTATAAGCCTACCCAAAAATTAGACACCTGTTGATCCCTTGTTCATCGATGGTGGGTCTGCCTCCGCAGAGTGCCAACTTTTATCTCAGGACAATACGGGTAAATCTATGAAGAAGTCTACGTGTCTAAACTGGTTTTACTCAACGAATCAGCAAAAGGGTTTTGGATTTCGAGGCAAAGGATTAAGTTTGACACTCAAGTGTGAAACTAATCAACCAAGAGTCATAGGAGCATGATCAATAAAGATGTTACTCACCCAGGACGACAGGGTTAAGGGCAGTGCACTAGTACGCTTAACTTCGAAGAATTAGGATCTTGGAATCGTATTATTCAAACAAGGGATGGAGAATTTTGAATAATATGGCAAAATTGGAAATTTTGATAGGATAACGAGTTTAAGTCACTTTGCATTCTTTACATGTAGTTTAATTATGACATTCGACGATATCTTCAACCTCTACACCGTGATGGAAAAATTGAACAACACAAACTACGTCCAATGGGAAAGAAATCTGAGAAAGGTTCTCGGAAGAAGAGCAGAAGTATTAGACAGACGGATCCCGGAAATTACAGAAACCTCTTCTAAAGAGGAACGTGAGCAAACTGACATTATCAAGATAAACTCAGGACCAGTGACAGCGCTAATGCTAGTATCCATGGAAAGGGAATATCAAGAAACTTTCATTGACATGGATGCATATAGCATCATTCAACAACTAAGGATTATGTTCAAAACACAATGTCAGATGGAAAGATTCAAGATCTTTTCATACATACTTGGTAAATGCCAGAAAGAAGGGGAACCAGTTCGACTTCATGTCTTAAGCATGATGGACCGTCTAAATGACTTGAAGTGGTTGGGATCCCTTATGGATGTTTATACGGCAATTGACACAATCTTGCCGTCCCTTCATGATAGATTTGAGCAAGTAAGGAACAATTTTAAACAAAATTTTGGATTAGTATCACTGGAAAGATTGCTTGCTATTCAGGAAGTAGCCGAAAGCAAATTCGAAGTACCTAGAAATACAGAAGAAATTCTTATTGTTCAAGAAGGTACCGACTCGGGAACGGAAGGCGTTAGGATTAGGATACGCTCTAGGACAAGAAGGGGTGGGCGAGTCCGAAGACCTAGAACGATCCTTCCTAACAAGAACTGTATATTCTATGGTAGCAGATCTCATATATGGATAAGAGATTGTCCACGCTACCAAAAAGAGCTGAACCACGGAGTTGGAAACTCCGGACAAGGTAAAAATGTTAAAAGTTGATTCAATTAAATACAATTCCCTTAAAGGTATTGGATACCTAACGCTCATCTCATTATGAATGACAGGAGCAAATGGGCGCTGAGTATTTAACTGAAAGGAGATGAACCTGTCGAAGATTCAAGGAAGCAGGAGATGAACCTGTCGAAGAGTCAAGGAAGCAATAGTTGTTGAGAAGGTTCTAGAAGGATTTTAAATCTCCTATAGGCATTACATTTATTAGATATTAGTAATTTTTCTTTCCTTTTGAAAATCTCTCTAAAATTGGATTTATGACAAATAAAGTATTTAGATTCAATATTTTATGATGTTCTTAAGAAAAGTACATATTTCAACTTATAAACATTAATGACCGAACGATTCAATTAGTTATTCTAATCTAGTCAGACAACTAGGATGAACATGAAATTCGAAAGAATAAACATGGTTCAAACTAACCGATCTGACAAGATCTCTTATGACAAAACAGAGGTCAATTAATCACTAAAACTTATGTTGGACATAAGATAGTGGTTAATGTGACTAGAATCAACTAAGTGCTCGAATTTAGGAAAAGTTTTAGAAACTTCACCTAAATCCAGTAATGAATCAGTATGACTAAAATATTGATAAGATCAATAGTCTAAGTCATAACAAGTCTTCCAAAGCGATAGTGTCTAAATAAAAACTGCATAACCACAAGAAACCAAAAAATGCTATAGAAATTGAAAGAATTCCATACGAATATGGATTTTAAAAAGATTCTAAAATAGCTTCTCAATTGTAGTCTGAGAACTTCGGATATAGTTTCTTCTTCTTCAAAAGAAGAAATATGGGGGTTTTCCCTCACAACATCGAAACAAAATTAGATTGTTGCTCTCGATGGTGTCTTCCTTGAAAAGAGTTGTTGAAGAAGACAAGTGGGAGAAAATATTCTAATCGAGCTACAAAAGAACACAATGGGAGTACGAGAAACTCACCTAACTTCTTAAGATAAGTTAAGAAGGTTCTACGACATTGTTCAGAAAACCTCATTGAGTCTTCAGAAGACTCAAATAAACTATAGCAGAACCAGACTCTGAAAATTGACTAAGAGTCAATGGAAAGTAAGAGTTGGTATCTAAACATTCATAAAAGAAATTCAAGGGTTGATTTTCTGAAAAGAATGGTTGGATTCTTGTTCGACAAGAGGGTAAATGGGAGTGAAACAAGTAAGTTTCACGTCCTATATGTGAGACATATGAGAATTGAGAAAACAGTTAAAAGAACTGACTCAATAAGACACCAGACGAGGGTAAATAAATAAATCAGACATCGAAATCTATAAAGTTATAGATTAACAGATGATAAGACTCATTCAAAAGAAGTTTTGAAGAAGTCCAACTAGAAATACTCTTAGAAAGAGATTCTACCCATCTATCATGGATCACTGCTAAGCAAGAAATTAGAACTTGGAATTTTGATGAGCAAAAGCACATATGAGGGAACACTTATGTCACAAAACATAAAGATCGATTATAAAGATGATCGATGTTTACCCACACATCTAAAAATACATAAGTATTTGATGTCGTCGCCCATAAACAATAGAGAAGTTCCAAAGGATACTTGGAGTATCTAAGAAAGTATCTCTTAAAGTAAAACTTGAAGAAAGTCATAAAAGCAATCTTCCGAAAATAATAGGAATCTTTTAGGAAGGACAATCATGTGAAAAATAATTTTTCATAGTGGGAGTCATTGCAAACTCTACTAGTAAAGAAAGAACAATTAGGACTTAAGAAGTGTTAGTTTCAGTTTAAGAAAACTGACATTATCGTAAAAGCTGACGAAGGCGTTCTTCAACATGATAATGATAAGCAAAGTGAAAATGAAAAGTGGATTAAATCCACAAAACTAAACTGTCACCTTAGATCGAACATGGAAGATGTATGAATCTAAGGAGTTAGGGTCATGAAAGACTTCCCTAAGAGACTTGTAAAATTGAGCACGTAAAGAGTTTACGTGGGGAACTCACTTTTACAAAATCTTGTTATCCGAAATAAATTAAATTTATTTCGTCATCTAAATTTTGGTTTAGAATTTAGACGGTAGTTTAAAAATGACGGAAAGTTCCAGGCAGGTTTGTTAGATACGTGATCTAATGAAAGAAACCATGTTAAGTGAACATGGAAGCATTCCGTTATAAAATAACCCTAGTCCAGGACATCGATTGGACAACGATGACTTAAAAAGACTAGCATGAGTGATTGACAAGATAACGCTGTTTCTTGGGCTATAGGAATTAGAGAATTCAAGCCAACTTCATGGGTGTATAAAGATACGCTGGAACCCACCAAGTGAGAATACTTCAAGAAGTTGAAGATATGAACGTCATAACTCTCATTTAGCAAATCAAAGAGATTCCTCAAAACATGAGTACTCGCTTGTTTTATGTAAGGAATGTCAAGCCTTGGTCCCGTCAAACGCCGCGCCGTAACAAGAGGTTATAAAAACGGAAGCCGGGTAAGACAGGATAGACATGAAATTGAGTGGGAGTACAAGAATGGAATATGTCTTCCTAACGAGAGTTAGGATGAATTATCTCTAGGCCACTTGAGGAGTGACAACTGGAAATGCATGGCCGTGCTCAAATGGATTAAAAGTTAATCATTTGATTTGACAGTTTGTCCTCCCGATCAAGAAAGTCTGATAAGTACGACGTATCAGATGAGATATGAGAGACCTGGGAATCGAGCATTGCACTTGTTCAAAGTACAAGTGGGAGACTGAAGGATATATGTCCTTAGAGTCTGAAGGTATATCCTTCTAAAGGAATGTCTTTCGACCAAGATAGCAATACGTATGATTTGGATCATAGGATAATGATGACTTTTGATGAGACATGGAAATGTCCCATCTGAGTCTCTTAATTTAGACAAGTTAGCCTCTCTAGAGCAGTTACTCTCACGAATTACTCTCTTTTATGTTCAGGTACCTTTTTACAGAGTTATGCGTGCAAAACGGATAAAGTCGGAAAGAATACAGACTAGGGGCATTTTGGTCATTTGTTGATTCTGACTTCTTGGTCAGGATTAGTGTTCGGATGGAAAATAGAGTCCAAGACGAGCCCGTAGGCGAAAACAGAAGTCAAATCGGAGTCCGGACGGGCAATTTAGGTGAAGTCAAAGTTTGATTCATAATCTGTCGGGCAAAAGGTCAACACAAATATACCAGTGACAGGTGGCGTCGATCCAACATACCTGGTGATATTTCGGTATACTGGTGGGACACGAGAGGGTCACTATCGGATCAAGACCGAGCTCTAATTTAGTGTAACGCGGTACACAAAAACACGGTACTCCCGCCAAGATCTAACGGCGACTGATATGCACGCGTGTTGATTAGTCCATCCGACGGCTTCTCCACTCAACACCAGTACTCCCTGACCCGAAACCGAATATTGGCACAGTTCTCTCATACTTTCTCTTATCTTCTCCAACAAATCAGGAAAGAAAAAGAGTTTTGAAAACTAGAGAGAGAGAAGCCGAGAGAGAGATGTAATCAAAACAGAACCGAGAGGGAGGGGATTCGATCAGCATCTCTCTATAAACAGAGAGGAGACAGAACATAGAAAAAAGGACGGTTTTTAGAGAAAAGAATAAGAGAGAGAGAGAAGTAGAGTTGAGTCTCGGCTGGGAGCATCATCCTCCTCTCGAGCTCAACTACAAACAGAAATCAGAGAGAGAGTGAGAAGAATCGGTTTTTGATAGAACAGTAGGTATCATCACGGTTTTGATGATCGGTTTTAGAACAAAAAAAGTAGAGAGAGAGAGAGAGAACCGAGAGCTTTTGATTTCTGATTTCTTAGTTTTTCCCTTTATTTCTTTGGTTGTATTTTTCTATTTGTGAGAGATAGAGAGATTACAGAGAGATAGAGAGTTTACAGAGAAGGAGATTGTAGAGAGAGAGAGATACCCGAGAGCTTTAATGGATGTATTTCTTTGATTTTAATTTTATATCTCTTTGATTATAATTAGTCTGTCTTTGTGAGAGAGATAGAGAGAGAGAATTAACAGAGAGATTAAGAAAAGAGAGAGAAAACAGGAAGTTTAGAGAGAGAAAGAAGGTTGAAGAAGATGAGAAAATAATTTTCTCTCAGAGAAACCATTTCCGGGAAGACGAGAAAATCGTTTTCCCAGAGGGTGCGTTTGGCAGATTCTTGGAAAAACAGAAGGAAATCACTTCCTTAAGGCTCTGTTTGGCTACAAAATCAGTAAGAAATCCAACTTTTCTACTTTTCTTTCCTTTTTCTATATAGTTAAGCTTCCATCCTTTATCATGAAGAACTAATTTTCTATCTAGGGTTTTAGATGAAGTCATAATAATTATTTTCTCGATAATTTATTAAAGTTTTTACCATTTTAACGATAAAATCTTCCGGGTTTTTAGACCGTTCATGGACTAAAACCTGAGTTATATAAAGAACTATCCAATTAGATCAAAATTAAATTGTCGTTAGAATTATTAGGAAGACGGATTCGAAAACCCTAGGTTCCCTTTTTCTGAATACCGACTTATTTCTTTATTTATTTTTGAGTTTTATATTTTATTTTTATTTTACCTCAATCAAACCATTTTTAAATCTCAATAGTTTTAAGGTTAGATTTTAGTTTGACTTAGTCTCTGAGGAACGAACCGGTCTTACCGGAACTATTACTTGACGCCCGTATACTTGCGGGTGGAGACCTTTTAGGGTAACCTTTTAGGCCCATCAACTTTATTGGTAGATCAATCAATCCGGTTCAATTAGGAGTTGTAATACTTAGCTAGAAGCCGCTTACGATTGTCAGATCACTTCGGTTATCCGCGATTAACATAGACCGGATCCTACAACGGGCTACACATAAGAATTGGTAACTTGAACAGTGAGAATAGAATGATGAAACTTGTAAATAGATGGATATGATCCAGTCTAAAAGATAGAAAGAATCGGGCTCGAAAAAGTAGTCCGAAAAGGTAAAAACCCACTTTTAAGTGGCAACCAGGGATTCCCTTAAGGGGAGATCCCTGGCCGACCTAATTAAAGGGGTGGACCAGACAGAGCAAGCCCATTAAGGGCTTCTCTGGCCGGCCATACCATGGGGATCCCCTAATTACGGTTTTCCCCATATTAAAGAGTCCTGGTTAGTTTAAACACTAACTTGTGTTTATCTTTTCTGAAGGGACTTCTAGGATTCCTTATTTGAGTATGACTCTACTAAGGTAATGCCTATATAAAGCCCCATTATGAGTTCAGAAAAGGTGTGGAGTTTTCTCAGAAAAAATCATTTCTCTCACACATCTTAGAGATAAGAAGATTTTGGAGAAAAGTTCTCATTCTTTCTATCAAGTCTAGAAGAAGCAGTTCTTCATCTCAACCTTCAAGAAGGTCCTAACTGACTTAAAGAAGGGAGTTCGAGTTATACAATTCGGTGTCTCAAGTAGAGGAGCTCCACTTGAAGCTCTTTATCTTCCGAATACTGGTCAGAATTTTTTTCGTGAGAAAGCGAATCCAGCTATTCTTCTTCATTCTAGTTCATTGATATGTTCATGTATAGATCCTGGACAACCTAGTGTTAATCATAAGATGATTGAGATTCCTCAACCAACACTAGTAACATGATTAGGTTATGTATTAGATACGTGTAATTCCCAACATGGGGCGCGTCTGGACCGAGGAACATGTCACGTTTGGAACATGTTGTCCCTAGTCCAACCAGTGCTAGGCCCTTGACCGAGACTTATCTTGGGGTTTCTCGAGACTAGTCCATGGGTCTTTTGACCAAGTTTTACTTGGGTCTTTCGAGTTGACTCGGGCCTTGAATTAAGTGTGAGGTTTTACCGTTTCTTCTTCCCATTCGAACTAATTTTTTCTGAAAGTGACCCGGGCCATCCCAAGGCCTAAACGGTGATTTTCCAAAACGATTTTGAATATCTTTGAGGATAAAACCGAAACGTGCCATTAGTCCAAAATTTTACAAAAATAAACTTTAGGCACGTAAGACATGGAGATGTCGGTAGTTTATCCCAAATGGTTATTTAGGAAATAACAAACCTAGATTCGAGCTTAGAAGCGAATCTCAGACATACTTTGGTGTTTTATGGATGTCATATTATTATGTATGTTTGAATGTGAATGAAGAGACTAGTATGGCCATAAAAGTGTTTTATTCTTGTTTGTAAGCACAAATGTGTGCCCGATGTAATAATTCTTTAATTTCGGCTTATACGATTTGCGAATCGTTAAGTCTTGTAATTAGAGTTTAAAGGGTCTAAAAGAGTTCATTGAAGAATCGAAGGATGAGATCGTGGTTCAAGTGGGAGAAATCAATGGAGGTTCGAGGATGGAGATCCATGCGAACTATCGCGAAACAAGCAAATACCTGAAAAGATTAGATCTTTTAGGTTAGGGGTCATACTAGGATCTAGTCTGCTTGATTTATTTTCTCGCTCGCATTTACTTATTTACGTCTTCTGTTGTGGATGATTATGTTAGAGTTCACAGTAATGCATGCATGATAGAAACGTAAAAGTCCCCAAAAGAATTTTGAGTAAAACCTACCCAGAATAAGACACCTGTTGAGACCTTGTTCATCGATGGTGGGTTTACCTATGAAGAGGTCTACATGTCTAAATGGTTATTCTCAACGAGTCAGCAAAATAGTTTTGGACTTCGAGGCAAAGAATGAGTTTGACACTCAAGTGTGAAACTCATCAACCAAGAATCATAGGAGTATGATCAGTAAAGAGTTTACTCACCCAGGACGACGAAGTTAAGGGCAGTGCCCTAGTACACTTAACTTCGAAGAAATGGGATCTTAGAATCATATTACTCAAAGGGGGACGGTTTTAATTGGATAATATGGCAAAACTGTTTTGAAGGAGATGTCCTTCTGCAGAAGTGTCCTTCGAACAAGGTAACAATGCGATCACTTTTTCAGCTAGAATAATGATGAACTAATTCGGAAGATCATCCCGTCTGGACGATTTAGGGGTCGTAATGCTTTGCTAGAAGCCGCTTACGATCATCGGATCACTTCGGTAATTCGCAGCTAACATAGACCGGATCCTACAACGGGTTACACATAAGAGTAGTAGCTTGATCGGAGAGATTTGACTAGTGGGAGCTAGGCTAAAGATGGATTAGATCCAACTAAATAGGTCAAAAGGGTTCGAAAGACGATTCGAACAAAGATAGAAAGAACTGGGCGCGAAAAGGGTGCCCAGAAGAAGGCTCAAAGTGTCGGCCATATGATGGCCTACCAAGGTGAGTTGGCCGGCCAGGCCAATCCCATAGTGGGTTGATGGCCGACCACACTAAAGGGGAAACCCAATAAAATCCTAATTTGAGTGGGACTCTTATTTAGGCGTTCTCTATATAAGGGCCAGTTGGAGAACAAAAAAGGTGTGGAATTTTCTCAAAGAAAATCAACTTTCTCGGACATCTTAGAGAGAGAGAGGATTTTAGAGAAAAAAACTCTCATTCAATCTATCTAGTCAAGAACATGGGTTCTTCTCAAGCTTCCATTAAGTTCTAGCAGACATTAAGGAAGGGAGATCAAGTTAACCTACTCGGTGTCTCAAGTAGAGGAGTGACAATTGGAGCTCTTGATCTTCGCATGCGATTGGAAATGTTCGAGGGAAAAATTACGATTAAGGTATTCTTTTTCCCGATTCTAGTTCTTATTAGTCCTTGCATATGATTTTGGTTAGCTAGTGTTAAACATAGAATGTTTAAGATTCCGCTTGCAACCCTAGTTAGAGTCTTAGAGACCTACAAAACCCAACAGAACCCTCTCCATATCTTCCCTCTCTGAATCTATACTAGAAATCTGTTGACTACTCCATCTTAAGTGTCTAGCAAGAGGCGTGCTGACAGTTTTAGATTTGTCCAGATAAAACCTTTGAAATATCTTCTCAATGTGCTTCTCCCGAGATAAGTGAATCAACATGTTCTCTCTATCTCGAACAATTCTTATAGCAAGAATCTGCTTTGCTGGACCCAAGTCTTTCATGGCAAAGAACTTGCTAAGCTGTTTCTTCAACTCTTGGCTTCTTCTAGAGTTACTGCTCACAATCAACATATCATTAACATACATCAACAAGATGATAAAATCATCTTCACCAAATTTCTGAATAAACACACAATGATCTGAAGTAGTCTTGTTATAACCATGTTCCCCCATAACTGACTCAAACTTCTTATACCACGGTCTCGGTGCCTGTTTCAATCTATAAAGGCTTTTCTTCAAGCGACAAACCTAGTCCTATTTTCCCTTCTTATCAAAGCCTTCGGGTTGCATCATGTCAATCTCTTCCTCCAAATCACCATGGAGAAAAACAGTCTTTACATCTATCTGCTCAACTTCTAGATCAAGGCTCGCTGCCGATCTAGTTGCAACCCGAATGGATGACATCTTCCCAACAGGAGAGAATATTTCATCGAAATCTATTCCCTTCCTTTGGCTGAATCCTTTCACAACCAAGCTAGCCTTATATTGAGGGAGCAAACTGGTTTCATCGTGCTTAACTCTAGGCACTCACTTGTTAAGCAATCCTTCTTACCCTTAGGTAACTTCACCAGCTCAAACGTATGGTTCTCCTCCGTAGAATCCATCTCGTCTCTCATGGCATTCCATCATTCATGTTCATGTTTATCTTCCGAAGCTTCACCAAAGCTTTCAGGTTCTCTTCCATCAGTAAGTAACACATACTCACTAGGATCATACCTTGTCGAACGCCACAGACCTCTCTCAGATCTTCTAACAATAGGGAGGTTCTCGGTAGTTGGTGTTCCATCATGATCGTCACCATGACCACAAATACTATCTTCTTGTGCGGGAGCATTAACACCGAGTGTATCAACTTGAACCTCAACCTCTACATGACCATCGACAGATGTAGAAGGAGCAACCTTGAAATTTATTAAACCTTCATAACCTTGAGTTAGATTTTCGGACTTGTCAATGTCCTTAATCGTTTGATCTTCCATGAACACAACATCTCTGCTTCTGATGAGCTTCTTCTCCACTAGGTCATAGAATCTATACTCAAAATCATCCTGACCATAACCGACGAACGCACATTGTCGCGATTTCATCTCAAGCTTTGACCTTTCATCTTTGGGAGTGTGTACAAACGCCTTACACCCAAAGACCTTCAGATGACAATAAGAAATATCCTTACAGGTCCAAACCCTCGCTGGACTATCACCCTCCAATGGAGCACTTGGTGACAAATTCAATACATGAACAACCGAGCTCAACGCCTCTCCCCATAAAGTCTGCGCCAAACCTAACTGTGAAATCAAGCATCTAACTCTCTCGACAATCGTCCTATTCATCCTCTCAGCCAACCCATTTAATTGTGGAGTCTTGGGTGGCATCTTCTTATGCAAAATACCGTGTTCCCTACAGTAAGCATCAAATGGTCCAGAATACTCTCCACCGTTATCACTGCGAATGGACTTCAGCTTCTTGCACGTCTGTCTCTCCACCAATGCTACAAAATGCTTGAAATATCTCAAGAACTGATCTTTGGACTTCATAAGATAAAACCACAACTTTCTAGAGTGATCATCAATGAGCATGACAAAATATGATGCACCACCAAGAGATTTTGTGTTCATTGGACCACACATTCGAATGCACCAGATCAAGTATCTCAGGTTTTCTAGAAGATCCAAAAGACTTGAACGAGATCCTATGTTGTTTCCCTGCAAAACAATGTTCACACTTTTGTAATTGCAAACTAGAGATACATGTAATGGCATCCCTCTTTGATAACACACACAATCCCTTCTCACTGATGTGACCGAGTCTCTTATGCCATAATTCCATGGCATCATCATTTTCCACTTCATTAACTCCATCCATGGAGGCCTTAGCTTTAATTCAATAGAAAGATGAAAATTTATCACCTCGAGTCACAATCATAGAACCCCGCGAAAGTTTCCACTTACCCTCTCTGAATAAGCTATAGAAACCTTCATCATGAAGTCTCCCTGTAGAAATCAAATTCAACCGCATGTCTGGGGCATGCTTAACTCCTTTAAGCAACAACCTAGTACCAATACTAGTCTCCAAGCAAATATCGCCAATCCCAACAACCTGACCCAAACCATCATTACCCATTGATGGGCCTAAAAGGTTACCCTAAAAGGTCTCCACCCGCAAGTATACGGGCGTCAAGTAATAAGTCCGGTAAGACCGGTTCGTTCCTCAGAGACTAAGTTAAACTAATTCTAACCTTAAAACTATTGAGATTTAAAATTGGTTTTGATGGTGATAAAATAGAATTATAATATAAAACTCAAGAAAAATAAATAAATAAATAAATAAATATTTCGATATTCAGAAAAAGGGAACCTAGGGTTTTCGAATCCGTTTTCCTAACAATTCTAAGGACAAATTAATTTTTGGTCTAATTCGATAGTTCTTTGTATAACTCAGGTTTTCAGTCCATGAACGGTCTAAAAAAACCCGGAAGATATTATCGTTAAAATAATAAAAACTGTAATAAATTTATCATTAGAATAATTATTTAAACTTCATCTAAAACCCTAGATATAAAGGACTTAGCCACTCATGCTAGAAACGATAAATATTTGAAGTAATAGAAGAAAAAGAAGAAAGAAACTTAACTTTTCTGCGCTTTTCCCACCAAACAGAGCCTAAGGAAGTGATTTCCTTCTGTTTTTCCAAGAATCTGCCAAACGCACCCTCTGGGAAAACGATTTTCTCGTCTTCCCGGAAATGGTTTCTCTGAGAGAAAATTATTTTCTCATCTTCTTCAACCTTCTTTCTCTCTCTAAACTTCCTGTTTTCTCTCTCTTTTCATAATCTCTCTATTAATTCTCTCTCTCTATCTCTCTCACAAAGACAGACTAATTATAATCAAAGAGATATAAAATTAAAATCAAAGAAATACATCCATTAAAGCTCTCGGGTATCTCTCTCTCTCTACAATAACTCTCTCTGTCTCCTTTCTTATTCTCTCTCTTCCTCTGTAATCTCTCTCTCTCTTTCTCACTAAGAAGTAGAGCTTAACAAAGAAAAGAAACAAAAATCAAAAGTCGAGAAAAATCACAAACTCTTAAGCTCCGGTTTCTCTCTCTCTCTCTCTCTAAACTGTTCTGTCAAACCGTACAACTCGTCCCTCTTTTCTTCTCACTCTCTCTCTCTGATTTACTGTTTTTAGTTGAGCTTTTTGAGGAGGTGAACCCCCAGCCGAGAGATGATCCTTCTCTCTCTCTCTACTGTTCTTTATAGACCGGGCTCTCCTTCTCCCCTCCTTTGTTTTCTTCTCTAAACCGTCTTATAACAAACCCCCAGAAGAGTATCCTCTAGGACCGACCCATAGATTCTTCGTTATCCCCAGATTTCAAACGGAAATCCGAACGAACTTCGTCGCCGGAGAAGAGAAAATCTCGGTGTTCTGTTGCTGGAAATCTGTATAGGATTCGGTGCTTCGCGGCTGGACGAAAATGGTACGGCCTCAGCTCTCTGATGTTGCCACGTATCTCAGCTAAATCGGGTCCGTTAAATAATCCCGTGTTTTTCTAATAGCTAGGTGTACTTCTGACCGTGACAGAATGTAGCCCGCGACTTCTTTGTCCCTCCGATGACTTCCTGGATGCGCGCCACGTGTCCCTCTTGACCCTTGGTCAACTGAATTTGACCCGAACTTTGACTCGCTCTATTTTACTCATTCGAACTCCGATTTGACTTCCGTTTTCGCCTACGGGTTCGTATTGAACCCCTCTTCTCATCCGAGCATTAATCTTGACCAAGAAGTCAGAATCAACAAATGACCAAAATGCCCCTAGACCGTATTCTTTCTGACTTTATCCGTTTTGCACGCGTAACTCTGTAAAAAGGTACCTGAACATAAAAGAGAGTAATTCGTGAGAGTAACTGCACTAGAGAGACTAACTCGTCTAAATTAAGAGACTCAGATGGGACATTTCCATGTCTCATCAAACATCCCCAAACTTAGATTTTGCTAGTCCTCGAGCAAAACAAAAAAATAAAACTAAACCCATTTCACCACTTTCGTAGGGACCCACGATTGCACTTAGCACGTGCAACAAGCCGTTAAACCTCTAGGTTACCCAAGAGGACGAGTTTTGTCTCGTGAGGGTTTGCAGTGAATATACCCACAAAATTCAAATATCAAAAATGCAAAAGGGTCTAAATATGATGTGGACTAAAAATGTTCATCCGGTAGATTTTCGAAAGTTAATAGAAATGAAATCAAAATCAATCAAACCATACAAATGCTAAAAATCCCTTCACTAGTAATCAAGACTCGAAGTGCACGTGACCAGCCAATATGAGTATCATTTCGGTTCTGAAAAGACAAGACTTCGATTACCGTCTCGATACATTTCGCCTCGACTACTGCCTCACGGTCATACACTCAAAAATCAAAGTAACTCAAGAATGGTTCACTCTATGTGTTGGTATGAATATGAAGGAAAACTCAACACATGAAAAAGACGGACTAAAATTCTGTGGACGACTGATCTCAAAGAAGGAAACAACCACTCATATGGAATGGGGAAACAAACCAACTCTTCTCACCTGATCTACTATCTAACAATGCTTCCTAGAGGTCGATAGACACTAATGAGGATCTGACTAGAACTCTTGAGAACTCGACATCTTCAAATCTTCAAGAACTACTTCAAGGGGTAAACACTTAAACAAAACTACATAAACACTCTTTTTCCTTTCTTTTTCATTTTTTCATCATCATTATTTTTTTTTTTTGCTACTGACTCTGGTAAAACTCAAAATACATATCATACTTTCTTCACATTATTTTTTCCTTGGGTAAAATTCTATTCACTTTGCTTCATGCCTTATTCTCAGGGTTCTAAATGATGAAGTTCCTATCTTCCTATAGTTGACACTGTTTTCAAGTTTCTCAGACTACAAGAGAAGGTTTGCATTCCTGATGACATCCCTAGTGGTTGTAAAATTTGAACTCAAGAGATCAACTGAGTTCTAATGAATATTGCGAGGTTGAGTAGCTCTTCATTCTACTCAGAATTAGCTCAGAAGAGATCACTCAAAGCAAAAGAAAGGCTCAGAATCTCACATGGGTTAAGTCTCCACTAATGATCGATTAAGTTCTCTTAGAAAAGTCTACTCTTCACCTATCTAATACTCACATGGCTAGTGCACAGACAACTTCAAGACTCGAAATTCATGGAAAAACCTTTAGCAAAAGCATAGTACAACCGACTAGACTCTATAACTATTAACAAGCAAAAACAACTAGACTCACGTTTCTAATCCAAATTAAAAATTTTGAACCCTTTTGAATTTTTGAAATAAGGACTAAAAATTCAATCCCCATCCCCAAACTTAAACCGAACATTGTCCTCAATGTTCTGAAGACTATGCAAAATAACAGGATTAGGGAAAGATATTACCAGATTCAGAAGTCCTATGCATGGGTTGCCTCCCAGAAAGCGCTAAGTTTAACGTCTTCAGCCAGACGAAACAGATGGTTCGAAAAATAGAAAAAATTATACCTACTGGGTTACAAATATGTGATTAACTGTAAACCATTAATCGATACATCTGTGGGTCCATCCAAAACACAAAGTTTTTAGTGAACGATAGTCTCACATTTTCGTAACTTGGTGATAGTGTAAGTGAGACTATCAAGAAAGTAGGGCAATCCCCAAACTTAGACGACAATAAGGTCGTTAAGTTTGGCACCGCACTAGAAAGAGTACAGACCGGATATAATAGGTCTTCATATGGATGATCGACAGAGGGAGTGAGTGCTTCAAAGTCTACACATGGTTTTGAGGGACAAAATACAAAGCAATCTAGAGGACTATCAATGACACCCGGACTTAAACTAGGGTTCTCTAAAACAGGTACTTCGGGTTCCTTTAATGGAGAAACCCTACTATCAGACTCACCATCCCTAGAAGTCGAGTTAGATAGTCCTTCTATAATTTCTTTTATCATGTTATCATCGGTGTCCCTAAAGAATTCTAAATCTTCGCCTAAATCAGGCGAGTCAATCCTCTCATTTAGCAAATTGGTCAACCATGATTCATCATCCTCAGTTGAGTCAAACGACTTCAAATCATCTTCAACTCTAGTGAACTCTTCATTATGGTCTGAATGTATTTCAAGTTCGATACAATGAGAGGATATCTCAATATCGGGCTCCATCGTTTTTGAGATTTTAGTCTCAATAACGATGTTGTCGGGAGAACTATACTCCTCTAAAATTGTATCCTCGTCATCATAGTACACAGGACACTGTGGACCGTACTCTACATTCTCATGGTGATCTTCTTCTATAATACTAGTTGTTATTTCTTGTAGAGTTCTATAGGTATTGTCAGTCTTTTCTTCTAAAGTCTGACAAAACTCGAAAGTACTCTTTTGAAGATCACTAACAGTTTGGGTCAATGAAGATGATCCTAAAGATGGAGAGTCAATAGTTTCACCGTTATCCCACTGAAGTTGAGACACGTGTGAAGCATGAGACTCTTCATTAATCCTCCTTAGTGCACTCATAGACTCTTCATGAACCTTCTTTAACATACTCATAGTTTCGACCAACGAAGGTGATGCTAAAGATGAAGGATCAATAGTTTCACCGTTATCCCATTGCGGTTGAGACACGTGTGAAGCATAAAATTCTTCGTTATAATGCATGTAAGAGTCATTAGTTTCAATGTTTTCCCATTGAGGCTGGGACACATTTGGAGCATAAGACTCTCTACTATAATGCATGTAAGATGATCTGTCAGGATGTCTATAATATGGTTCATAACCTTCTTGAGGTTGATAATAATCCCTAGGACCATCATTATGCACATTGTATCTAGGATGACTAACACTATTCTGCCCATTTGCTAAATACCACCATGGTAGATTAGAAAAACTCTCGTCCCTTCTGCCATTATGTCGGGACCACGATCTATCCATTTCTTATCAAAATTTTTTTTTTTTTTTGGAAGACCGAAAACCGAGGAAGCCCTACGAAGATCTTATAGGAAAGCAAACACAATCAGGCTGACTCCACCAAGCAACCTAGACAAAATCTAGCAATGAGTGGGTTTGTCAGATTCACTTAAAAAGCTAGACAGCTCCTACTTCACCACAATACTTGAACTTTGACTGTTATAAAGGTTACTCGATCAGAGTAGTCGGTAAACAATTCTCCAGGAAGACAACCAACGATGAACGTTGTGACAGCCGTCTTCCTTCGGCAAACGTTTCCTCTTCTCGAGGCGGCCTTTTTGACAAGAATTGTTTACAAACTTTCCTCTGAGAATGCCTAGATAAAAGTCAATTTCCCGAGTTGTTTTTGAAGGGTCTTATGAGCTCGATACCTTAGGGGCTGATGTCTAAATAATATTTTAGCTTTTTAAGTGAGGTTTGGGTTCGTGAATGTTGTTACCTATGTGGGCAAGAGAACGGTGATGAAATCCGTTTCTTATCTTGTAACTGGGTTAGTGCCCTTACTAGAATGATTACACTAACAGTTCGATCAAACCAATTAGGCACACGAATTCACACCAATACCCACTGACAGGAGATTCGTGGGTGTTCAAGAAATTTACCTCCCGTTCAAGACGGGCGATGACCTTTGTAGATGACCCGCGAGTGTTCCAACCTGAGGCTTCGTTTTGGTTTTCGGTTACAATTTAATTAAGCCCTCCAATTTAGGGTCAAAACTTAAAAAATAAAACTAGAAAGTCTAAAAGTCTCTCTCTCACCAAAAAAATAAAACAAAATAAAAAATAACAAAAAATGTAAATTCTTCTTTTTGAGCTCCTCTCCTTGTTGCGCCTTCTCCTTTGCTCCTTAGTGTTTTTTCTACACCAAAAACGGAAAAGCAAGTAAAAGTGTCCAAAAATATAAACTTACCAAAAATAGAAATAAAATTAGATTAAATTTAAACTAAGTCCCCGGCAGCGGCGCCAAAAACTTGATGGGCCTAAAAGGTTACCCTAAAAGGTCTCCACCCGCAAGTATACGGGCGTCAAGTAATAAGTCCGGTAAGACCGGTTCGTTCCTCAGAGACTAAGTTAAACTAATTCTAACCTTAAAACTATTGAGATTTAAAATTGGTTTTGATAGTGATAAAATAGAATTATAATATAAAACTCAAGAAAAATAAATAAATAAATAAATAAATATTTCGATATTCAGAAAAAGGGAACCTAGGGTTTTCGAATCCGTTTTCCTAACAATTCTAAGGACAAATTAATTTTTGGTCTAATTCGATAGTTCTTTGTATAACTCAGGTTTTCAGTCCATGAACGGTCTAAAAAAACCCGGAAGATATTATCGTTAAAATAATAAAAATTGTAATAAATTTATCATTAGAATAATTATTTAAACTTCATCTAAAACCCTAGATATAAAGGACTTAGCCACTCATGCTAGAAACGATAAATATTTGAAGTAATAGAAGAAAAAGAAGAAAGAAACTTAACTTTTCTGCGCTTTTCCCACCAAACAGAGCCTAAGGAAGTGATTTCCTTCTGTTTTTCCAAGAATCTGCCAAACGCACCCTCTGGGAAAACGATTTTCTCGTCTTCCCGGAAATGGTTTCTCTGAGAGAAAATTATTTTCTCATCTTCTTCAACCTTCTTTCTCTCTCTAAACTTCCTGTTTTCTCTCTCTTTTCATAATCTCTCTATTAATTCTCTCTCTCTATCTCTCTCACAAAGACAGACTAATTATAATCAAAGAGATATAAAATTAAAATCAAAGAAATACATCCATTAAAGCTCTCGGGTATCTCTCTCTCTCTACAATAACTCTCTCTGTCTCCTTTCTTATTCTCTCTCTTCCTCTGTAATCTCTCTCTCTCTTTCTCACTAAGAAGTAGAGCTTAACAAAGAAAAGAAACAAAAATCAAAAGTCGAGAAAAATCACAAACTCTTAAGCTCCGGTTTCTCTCTCTCTCTCTCTCTAAACTGTTCTGTCAAACCGTACAACTCGTCCCTCTTTTCTTCTCACTCTCTCTCTCTGATTTACTGTTTTTAGTTGAGCTTTTTGAGGAGGTGAACCCCCAGCCGAGAGATGATCCTTCTCTCTCTCTCTACTGTTCTTTATAGACCGGGCTCTCCTTCTCCCCTCCTTTGTTTTCTTCTCTAAACCGTCTTATAACAAACCCCCAGAAGAGTATCCTCTAGGACCGACCCATAGATTCTTCGTTATCCCCAGATTTCAAACGGAAATCCGAACGAACTTCGTCGCCGGAGAAGAGAAAATCTCGGTGTTCTGTTGCTGGAAATCTGTATAGGATTCGGTGCTTCGCGGCTGGACGAAAATGGTACGGCCTCAGCTCTCTGATGTTGCCACGTATCTCAGCTAAATCGGGTCCGTTAAATAATCCCGTGTTTTTCTAATAGCTAGGTGTACTTCTGACCGTGACAGAATGTAGCCCGCGACTTCTTTGTCCCTCCGATGACTTCCTGGATGCGCGCCACGTGTCCCTCTTGACCCTTGGTCAACTGAATTTGACCCGAACTTTGACTCGCTCTATTTTACTCATTCGAACTCCGATTTGACTTCCGTTTTCGCCTACGGGTTCGTATTGAACCCCTCTTCTCATCCGAGCATTAATCTTGACCAAGAAGTCAGAATCAACAAATGACCAAAATGCCCCTAGACCGTATTCTTTCTGACTTTATCCGTTTTGCACGCGTAACTCTGTAAAAAGGTACCTGAACATAAAAGAGAGTAATTCGTGAGAGTAACTGCACTAGAGAGACTAACTCGTCTAAATTAAGAGACTCAGATGGGACATTTCCATGTCTCATCACCCATCTTCACGGAACCATGACTACCAGAAGTATAGGAATAAAACAAATCCCTCCGTGATGTAGCATGAGTAGTCGCTCCACTATCAATAACCTAACTGGATTCACAGGATGCAACATTAATAACATCACTCTCACAGAGTATAAGAAACTCATCTTCAGTAACAGTCACTCTCTCTTCACTATCTTTTTGCTTCTTTCCTTGCTTACTCTCTTTCTGCAACAGTCAGCAATTATGTTTTAAGTGCCCTTTCTTATGACAATAATGACACTCCACATTAGAAAATTTATTAGATTTACTCATGCGTCTTCTCTTCTGGACTCTCTATGTGAACTTCTCCCCCGCGACTCAGTAACTAGCATATCTGAATGCGAAGAAATAGGATTTGATTGCCTCCTAGTTTCCTCATTCAAGACACTGTTCTTCACTAATTCCATTGAGATATATCCTTTATAAGTATAATTACAAAGAGACATCATGAACACATCCCAAGAATTGTGTAACGTACCAAGAAGCCATAAATCGTGAATCTCCTCATCAAAGTTTATACCCATGTCAGATAGTTTATTGAGTAACCCCTGGAACACATTCAAGTGATCAGTCGCGGGAGTTCCCTCTTTATATCTAAACTCGAGCAATCTTTTCATCATATACATCTTATTGTTTCTTGTCTTCCGAGCATACAACTACTCCAGCTTCAACCACAAAGAACGAGAATTAGTCTCATTCTCAATATGACGGAACACATTTTCATCTACCCATTGCCTCATCAAACCACAAACTTGGTGATGTAGCAATGTCCACTGATCAATAGTCTTCTCATCGGGGTTCTTGTCATGAAACATTGGAACGTGAAATTCCTTCACAAAGAACAAGTCATCCATCTTAGCCTTCCATAGATGATAATTAGCACCATTCAAATGTATCATTCTACCCATATTTTCCATCATTAACACAAACACACCAATAACCAAATTTATCACAATCCAAAGAGCTCTCTAACCTGAAGCTCTGACTTGTTGGGAAAAATGGGTTGAGTCGACGCGGCGAAAATATAAGCTTTCCCCCTTTGGGTTAGTTATGAGTATAATATGAAGAATAGTAGGAGCAATAAACAAAGAACTGAAAGTAAATAAGACAATGATTTTTAACGTGGAAAACCACCTCAATATGAGCAGTAAAAACCACGGGACTAGTAGTCAAACCAAATCAATAATTGAGTTGCAAACTACGCCCTCCTTGTTCAAAAGAAAAAAAATCTGAGGCTCAGACTCCAAAAGGATTCAATCTCAAACACGAAGAAACCCTCACAAAAAAAGAACAAAACAACCCAAAAATATGCAGTGCAAAGCGATCCTAAATTCACTAGGATCCAGCCACCAAATATCAATCACACCGTACATATACTAGATGAACAAGTCAGAATACCTTTGCAAAATTTCAGCTTAATCGGAGAAGATCTCACCGTCGGATTTTCCGAACAACGAGGACTACGCGTGTAGAAAAAGTTCAACCCCTTCTTCTCGGCAACCTCTTTCTCTCTCCTCTCTTCTCTTGTCCGTTTCTATTTGTGCTCTGTCTTTCCAATTAAGATTAAAGAAACTCGACTCGGGCTCGAGTTTGGTTTACTAGACCAAACCTAACTAGGTTTCCCCACTAGCAGGAAACACCCAACATTTTACTCATATATATCTAATATATATTTATTTCTATGTACTCCCTTGGCATACCTCATTGCTGAGGTGGCTAATAAGACGAGGTATTTTAGTCTTCTTACAGTTTGAAAATACAATAAAAATACTAAAATACCCCTTGTCCTATTAGAGGAGGTAACCTGTGAGTCCCCCTATCAGCTCCGACATATCTCTGTGTGTGAAAGTTTTCGACCGACAAACTTGCATTTCTTAGCTGACAAACTCCTCGTAAACGTAGGTTTTGAGAGATCTTAATAACCTTATTCTTAATAATATGAAGATCCTTACCAAATACCAATAAGCAAATAAAAAAGATTTAAAGAAGCGAAAAGACCTGTCAATCGAGATTAGAATTTCATCAGATTGAAGTAAGGTTACAAGAGAAGTAGCAAACACGTAAATAAATAGTAGAGAAAAAAACTAAAAAATTCTTAAAGCGTAAATGACTAAACTAGCCAAAACTCTACAACCCCTCAAACTCATGGTGCAACATTGGAAATCATGAGGAGTTTGTCAGCTAAGAAATGAAAGTTATGTACCAAATTGACTTGGTGAACAAGTCAACTATCTGCACCGTGAATGATCCATTTGATAAACTAATGGTGCCTTGAGTGAAATAGTGTTTAGTGAAATGACAAGCAATTCCAATGTACGTTCTGTATTTATG
Organism: Eschscholzia californica; assembly: GCF_041429995.1. NCBI lineage: Eukaryota > Viridiplantae > Streptophyta > Magnoliopsida > Ranunculales > Papaveraceae > Eschscholzia > Eschscholzia californica. Next base: position 46,168,531 of record NW_028238198.1, read on the forward strand.
AAGCAATTCAATGGAAACACCCATGTCTGCAAGTAACCAACGTAACCAAACTATTGAAGGATATATTCGTTCGGTCTGAAGGAAATGTCCTTCCGAAGGAGTGTCCTTCGACCAAGATGACAATGCGATCAATTTTTCGGTTAGGATAACGATGAATAAGTTATGAAGATCATCCAGTCGGTCCAATTAGGGTTGTAGTGCTTTGCTAGAAGCCAACTACCATCTTCGGATTACTTAGGTAATTCACGGCTAACATAGACCGGATCCTACAACGGGTTACACATAAGAGTGGTAACTTGATCGGAGAGATTTGACTAGATGGGACTAGGCTAAAGATGGATTGGATCCAACTAAATAGGCCAAAAGGGTTCGAATAGAGATTCGAAACAAGATAGAAACAATGGGGCATAAAAGGGAGTGCCCTTAAGCAAGGCTACTATGGCCGACCACATAAAGCCCATAATGGGCTGATATGGCCGGCCACACTAGGGGATGCCCTAATTAGGGTAAAACCCTAATTAGGGAATTCCAGAGGACTAAAACTCCTTTATGCTTATCTTTTCTTAAGGAGACTTTTTTGGATTCCTTATTTGAGTATGACTCTACTAAGGTAATGCCTATAAATAGTCTCATTAGTAGTTCAGAGAAGGTGTGGAATTTTCTCAAGAATACACATCTCTCTCTCTCACAATATACAACTAGTGGAGAGAGGAGATTGTAGAGAAAAAGGTCCCATTCTATCAATCTAGTCAAGGAGAAAGGTTCTTCTCAACCTTCTATTAAGTCCTAGCAGACATTAAAGAAGGGAGATCAAGTTAACCAACTCGGTGTCTCAAGTAGAGGAACGACGATTGAAGCTCTCGATCTTCACAAGCGAATTGGAATGGTTCGAGGGAAAAACGCGAAAAGGTATTTATCTCTCTTCTAGTTCATTGTTTAGTTCATGTATAATCGATCCTGGTAATCTAGTGTTAACATATAGATGTTGAGATTCCGCTTAGAACACTAGATTTAATGTATTAGATACGCATGAAACCCTACAACTATCACAGTACAACAACTTTACTAGATGATCTAAATACAATAATATATTTCTTACTCATCCGGAGAATAATGGAATTATCCACAAATGCACAATAATTCATAATGGACTTGCGGTTGTGCAATCGTTCACCCACTCTACATTGGAATATGGTCGTAACATCAAGAAGAAGTCAAAGAGACAAAGAGAGTCTGGAAATAAGTACCTCGAAGATATCTTAAAATAACAAGAATAACTATCCAATGAACGGTAGTAGCTGAACCCACAAATTGACTAACATCATGCAGAACATAGAGAGATCTACTAAGCTACCAACAATAATAAAATATAGTGTAGGATCTACCAAAGGAATACCATCTATAAAATAATATGTGAATTAAGATAAATAAAGGTGTCAGTTGTCTGAGTATCAATAATACGTGCACGTGCAATACTATCATTTAGGATAACAAAATTGCTACTTCTGAACTTAGAATTGTTTCTTGTACTTCAGGGACAAAACCTGCATGGAACTCGGAAGCCTCCCAACGTTCAAGTCAGTAAAGTGTTCTTACAATTAAAGAATTTAGTCGAAAGCCCGAAATTAGACTTTGAACCTTTGATTGATTGATTGCTTGCCTAGTTTAGGGTGAACCTGTTCCTTATATAAGATCATTTAGCCAACTGCAGATAAGCAGCGGTAAGGATCCACCGGCTTAAGATGAAACTTCTATTTCGTTTCCGTAATAAGATAAGTTTCCTTATTTGAGGATATTTTGTATTTTAGATAATCGTGTTGTCGACCTTGTATATTTTGTGGGAAAGTTTTCTCCCGGGGGACTCTTGTGTCCCAAGTTACTTAGATACTGATAATATTTTATGTCCCATATCCAGGATCCAATTCGGGCTTAGGTTTGAAAAATATCAGACACGCTTCTACATCCCCTCCATTATGGGATTAAGGTATCGGCTTTACTTTCGCAAACGTCCCTCACTTCTCTAAAACCCATGGAAATCTGATTGTATTTAGAGTCAAAGCAAGGCTTAGGCGCCTAGCATACTCGTACTCACTCCCCTTCCCCAAGTTTTGGGATTGAGTGATGGAGCTCTTTCGAATTCATCCCCCTGGTTAACTGTCACGAGTTGACCCATTGGATTCTTAATCATTTCTTGACTTGCGTACTTAGTCAACTGATTACCACTATATGGATCATCACATTATAATGAACTAAATTAAAAAGTTTAACTGAAACAAATACATTGTGGCTAAATGGTAAAGTTATTTCCAGTTTGCAACCACTACAAAAAATATGTTTTGAACCTGCAAATCTTCTAGTGCACCAGTAAACAGTAACCATGATGAGAATGCCATAGATAAAAGTAGAAGAATGACTCAAACGAAAATGAGATAAGTCAAATGTAATAGCTCCTAGATCAAGTACTTTTAAGTTCTCTACAAAATATAATGCGCTATGTCTACGCCTTGTCCGAATCATATTTTGAGCTTGTATATCCTGCATATAATAACTTCAAAAAGAAAAGAAAACCAAACATCAAGAACAACACAAGTGCCTCATAGAACCAAAATTTAGAGGGTGATTCCAAACATGTAGAATATTTAAAGAGATATATGAGGTGTGACGACAGAGCCAATACAACCTAATGATGTCAGTGTGCCATCAATGGTCCTGGCTGGAAGGTGAGAGAAGACAAACCTTTAGAATAGGACTCAAGGCATGTGGGTGCATGACTAAGAATCTCTGAACTGATCTACAAGTGAGTTTGATGCGGTACTAAAAGACATAAGAGCTAAAACGTATATACGAAACGAGACATACTTGAAATGTGTTTGCATAGTAAGAAATTTCTAAAACATTTAAACGTAATCAACCACATTATTAATTTAAGACATAATGGGTAACTAAAATCGAAAGAGTCTTTGGTGGTATAAGTGTTGCACTGTTATTTGGGCGAAATCTCGTATACGAGTAACCAGGCGAAGTGCCTCCAAAATCCCAAGAATGGTGGGTTTGACCTCTCGATGCAACACACAGTGGACCACAATTTATTTGGCTCGTAAACTTCATTAAAAAAAGGAAAGGCTGACAGACTTCCAAAACGCGAGGTCGACCGACCTTTTGAACGCGAGGTCGACCGACCTTCAGAACGCGTAGTCGGCCGACGTCAGACTTAGGTCATTCAAGATTCGAGATCCTCGGACAAACGTAGCTTGTAACGCCTTTATCACCGGCTTCGCTCCAGTAAGGCCCCTTTATCCCTATATAAGGAAACAACTTCACCAAGAAAGGGATAGAGTCCAAACTCGCCTACTTCTCTGCAACCAGTGTTATCTATTACTTACCTTCATTCCTTTCATGTTCGGCATTCGACCATCTTGTAGAGTCGAGCTCCATCTCCTTTACGAGATTAGGCTCCAACGATGGTGATTTCTTCCATACAATTAAATTAGTTTTTTTACACAGCTTTGGGGAGTAAGGAAAATCTCTTAGGCATAAAGACTTAGCCAATAAATATTGACTCAGGGGGCATATTCTTACTACCTCTCTCTCGATCTCTTACTCTATCTATCACTCTCACAATTTCTTTCTCTCGTTCTCTTACTCTCTATTTCCCACTAACTTTCTCTCTAGTGTTTCTCTCTCGATCTTTATCTCTCTCCCTCTCTTACACAAACACAATTCCGTCAAAGGGGAGTATTCCCATAGTCGGAATCAGACCTTGAGGAGGGCTTCTGGCAAAACCATCCTTGGGGCCCCCCTTCGTTGGAGTTCTGTGAGAGAGGAAGCAATCGTGAGATAAAGAGATGACGAGTTAGAAAGAGAGAAAGCGACCTAGAGAAAGAAATATCGAGAGCTAGAGGGAGATTGAGTAGTAAAACGAGAGGGAAAAAGAGAAATAGGGACAAATACTGAGAGAGGTGGAGGATAGATCGAGAGAGAAGGCACAATGAGTGACAAATGAGAAAAGAGGAAAGAGAAGAGGTGGCAATGGTGGTCGAAATGGTTGTGGTAGGAAGTTGTGGTGGTGAAGGTGATAGAGAAGATGAAGATTAGGAGGCAATGTTTCATTAAGTTAATTTTTTAGCTAAAAGAATTATGCCTCGAAATCGTAAAAGAGAAAAAAAAAAACATGAATTCCCTATAAATATTTATTTTTTAGAGGTTACTCCTTCCGTCCCATTTTGTTTGGGTCTTATTCCTTTAAAGGAAGTCCCAAAATGTTTGCCCACTTACCTTAAATATGGCTCATTTATTAGTAATTTTGTTGTCATTTTCCAATCCACCCTTACTTTTAATAAGGTTTCACACTACTTCCAATATAGTATTTATTTTAACTCTTAAAGTAACTATGGGTAGATAAAGAAAATACATTTAGTTAACAAGCAATAAATGAAAGGGGTAGTTTCTATATATGTCAAAATAATATAGAAAATAAGTAAAAAAACATATAACATTTGAAAATTATTATTGAGGTCAAAACATATACAAATACTAAAATATCCTTTTTGTGTAACTAAATTCTTTTATCTTTCTTTAAATTTTAAATCGATATAACTTTTTTTGAGATGTCGGATTTCTATAAAAGTTATATATTTAGAAATGATTTTTCATTAGTTTACTAACAAGATCCACTTTCAATACTTTTTTTTCAAAAAAAAGACCCTACAAACACGTGTTTGCAACAATTTGTTTTGCAAACAAGTGTTTGCAAATAAGTTCTGCAAGCACATGTTTGCAACAATCTGTTTTGAAACCATGTGTTTGCATAATGTAAACTGCAAATTGTATGTGCAAAATATAGATGATATGCAAGCTTACCAAAATATAATCTTAAGTTCCATATCTTGCAAACTCGATTTGCAAATCGAGAATGTAAACGAAGAGTACCGACTACCTATCATAACCAAGAACCAAAGAAGTAGGGTTTCGAATGTCACCACAACCATCTTTATTGCTCATAGTCTTTCTTTTCTTGCTCTTCATGATTTTTGTTTCTTCTTCTCTTTTTGGTTTTCCTTCCATCTGCTTGTCCCTACTTGTTGGAATCAATGAGAGCCCAATGATATGGTAATGGGTATTTACAAATTCAACATAAAATCAATTACTAAACCCAAATCAAGCTCATTAAATAGCTAAAATTTAATTCTTTTTCCACAAATCTGGATTGAATCTTTAATCAATTAAAAAAAGGGAAGAAAAAAGAAAACCCAATTAAAGTTCACCTGACCAGCATCAATCTTCAACAAATCTCTTTTAATCCTAGAATTTGTCTGTTCAAAAACTTTCATTTGAACCCTCATAAGCCTACTAGAACAATACACCATTCATTTCTGTAATAGCCTGTGTTCTCTCATTATCATCACCAAACCTCACGAACCCGTAAACTTTAGAACAACCAGTATTTGAGTTTATGACAACTGTAGCTCCTTTCACAGATGTGTATTTACTTGCAAAAGCTTCTTGCAATATTATATCAATAACATCCGAAGCTAAATCTCCTACAAATATAGTGATTTGAACCAATATCCGAACGTTTATCTCCCATGCTAAACGATGCCCAATTCAAGCGAAAAGTTGATCAGTATTCGGCATTGCAGCACCATTTAAACTCTGAAGAACCTTCTCTGCTGCTGCATGAAAATAGAATTCGACAAACCCATATCCCTCTGTTTGACCCAGTCTGCTTATTCCGAATGACCTTAATCGAAACCACCTGCATAATTCGCGACACTAAACTTGATAACCGAAATCGTTTATACTCTCAAATATGCAACTAATTTATATGCATTGAACAGAAACACTAATTTTAACCAAAAATTGAGTCTTTTTAGTATTTTTTGTGAGAAAAGTTGGAATCTTTATCATTCATTTCAATCAGATCTCTAAATACCTTTAAAATCGAAACCTAATTGTATCATATTTGAGCTCAGAAATAAAATAAAAGGAAGAACCTTATCTAGAATCAGTAAAACCAAATAAGGTGAGGTAGAGAGAAAGAGGAACCCTCTCTGGTATGAATAAAGCAACTGCGAAGATAATTCTCATCCATCCAATAATGAAGATCTCCAATCAGATGGTTTTGTTTTCATCATTAGATCCTTGTTGTTGATGAAGTTGATAAGGAATGAAAGGTTGATGAAATGGTTGAGGCATCATCGAATGATGATGATGATGCGGCCGCCGGATACTGCATATTCATTCATTGTTGGGGTTGTGGCTATTGTTGAGAATCAGCACCATTTGTTGATTTCATCATCTTTCTCTCAAGAAATGAAATTTCAGTTTCGATGGAAATTTCGGTTGGTCCAAAAGTGTGAACGTTTCGGTCAGTGTGGAAACCTTACAAATCTATAAAAATGATAGAAATGTAGTGCAATTATATATACAACTCTTTAATCATTATAAATGTAAAAAAGATGTTATATATAGTTGATATAGAGAGCAAACATGAAAAAAATATAGCTGATTTGTAACAAAATCTGTTACTTTTGGGGGTATATACAATTACACAATTAGGTTAGGAGGGTAAATTTAGTAATTTAAACTTAAATTGTTACATCAGGGGGTAAATTACTAAGCTTACAAATTATATATACTACAAAGTAAAACCCATGAAAGCTCTATAGGCCCCTCATATTACTGCAATAGGCTCCCTGCATAGCTGAAAGTTTGAAGGGGTTCATTTGTTTATGGGGTGCCTACTGCAATAAATTGGGGAGTCTTAAACACTTCCCAAAATAAACCCTAAATACATTAGGGTTTTTTCAGCAGCACGACATTCACCTTCTTCCTTCTTCTTCGAGCCTGCTCTCTCTCTCTAGGGTTCTTCCAAAAACCTCAATCTTCTCAAGTTAGAACGAAAATTTCTTAGGGTTATATCTGTGAAGATGATAAATAAGCAAATAGAAAAGAAATCAAGCGAAATTTCGCCAGATTTTGACCGAAAATCTGCACGAAATATATGTAAGTGGCTTTTCGTTTCCCTAATTTTAAAAACCGACATATTTCGGCAATTTCGACCGAAATATGTCGATTTTTCATTTCTTGCTTTCTCTATGTACTTTTTCTCTTTACTTTAGTTGGTGAAAAGATCGGTTTTTTTTTTCTCAGAGAGAGAAGACAAAGATCTGAGTGTAGAGAGAGAAATAGCAAAAAATCGGAACTGGTTAGTACGAAGATGAAAGAGGAAAAAAGATGCTTATGAGAGAGGATCCGTCGAAGCATCATAGAAGAAGATCCGTCAAAGCATCGGAGAAGAAGAAGATTCGTCGACGGTGAAAAAGAGGAATAAAGCAAAAGCCCTAAAATTTCTGATTTTCTTGTGAGAGAAAGTGAGTTTTCCAGAAGGCTATTTTTGGGAACAGAAAAATTAGAAAATGACCTTATTGATAATTACTCATATATTATTTTAAATTTTATGTATTATTATCCATAATGTTTTGACAACTTATAGTGAATAGGAAAAGTTATTTGCTTTTTTAGTTATTGTGTATAATTTTTTGACCTAATCAACCATTTTTCGTAAATAAAAATTCTTAATAAGTTGGAATCCTAAACAATCAAACTAATAGGAATGGAGTGTTTATTTCCCAGAGTTGCGGCCAAAATAAATGGGAGTAAAGTTTTAATAGATAAAATTTTCATGTAGACATTGACCTAGATGAATTATCCTAAAGTATTAGGAGCATAAAATTTGGACATGTTCCTTCTCCAAGCTTGCACCTTGTTAAAGGAATGGACAAGAGACAAGAAGGGAGGGAAGGGATAACACCGTACGACCTTCACAAATTCGAGAAGCAGACAATTTTGACGATTTGCATTTTTCAAGGGACCCCGAAATCAGTCAGCCAAATAATTAATTTGGGAACCCTGATGTCATGTGACCATATTTAATAGGTTGTGCTACAAATAGTATGGTTGTATTAAATAGGCATTGTTGTAGTGGAATTGACCAATATACCCATGTTCATTTAGTTACCCCTTTCCTCTAGGTGGCCAATACGTGGACAACCGTTTTTCTTGTATGGACAACTATCTTATGTGGACAACCAAAATAATTAATTTTTTATATGGACACCAGTTTCTAAAAGGACAACTCTCTATTATTTTCACTCAAGTCCTCTTAGAATTAGATGTATTATTTTAACACCTCCCTCTTTTCTCTTAACCTCTAAGTGAGTTTGGTCTTCTTCTACTACTTCATCTTCATCATCAACCCAAAATTCTAGAGAGAGAATTTTTTTTGAAGAAGATTATGGTATCAAACAAAGGGAAGAAAATTGTTGAAAGATATTCCTAACCAGAAAGATCAGATCTAAAAACCCTAAAACCCGTTAAACTTTTAAAACCTAGAAATCAAAAATTTCAAAACCCTAAATTTTATTACAGACAAGTAGAGTTCTCGTGCTTCGTGGAAAATTGACAAAACACGAGAGATCTTAATTTCTGAATTTTTGTAAAAAATAAAAAAAACCTGACTTGCCAATTTCGTAGATTTCCTACGAAAATTTGGCAAGACAGAAGGAAACTTGCCACGAAAATCTACCATATTTTCGTAGATTTCCCACGAAATTCTGGGAATTTCTTCTTCACTTCGATTTTTTGCCTTGAAATCGTTTTGTATTCTTTCAAACTACCCAAACAAAAATACAAAATAAAATTAAAAAAGTTAGAGTTTTACCTCATCAATGTAGGGTTTGATTAAAACTCATCTAGGATTTGATAAAAAACAAAGAGAAGTAGTAGAAACTATAGTTCACTAAAAAACAAAGAGAAGTGGTAGAAACTATAGCTTACTAAAAAAATAAGGGAAGTGAAGATTGATGAGTTTTATCTTCTTCATTCATCTAGGGTTTGATAAAAAACAAAAGGAAGTGGTAGAAACTATAGTTTACTTTTAGTAGCAGTACAATAATAGAATAAGACTAAGAAGAAGGAAGAAGAAGAAGATGATGAAGAAGAAGAAGACAACTTAGGTTTTCAATTTTGAACTATTATTTTGTTAATGGTCCACAAGTTAGTAACTGTTAGTATTTAAGACTTTATGGAGTTGTCCCCTTATTAAATCAAAGTCAACTAAGTCAAGCATAATTGACTCGCACCGGGCCCGAAAATAGTTGTCAATATAAAAAAAACAGTTGTCCACGTATTGGCCACCTTCCTCTAATGTTAAAACTTCAATAGTGGTTCTTTCACCCTAATTTCCACATGAGGTTCACTTGAAAAAGGGCGCCATTAAAATCACCCCGCTGAAATGTTATCACCGGCTGGACTAAAAGCAAGCAATCCGGAAATTTGAAATGTTATAGGGTTTCGAAAATCTATTAACATCCCGAGTTGTTCTTTTTTTTTTGAGAAACTGACTACGATCTGCGTTAGTCGTTACCAAGCATTGATACATCATTAAGATGTGATACGCACGATAACCGCCTATGTTAAACCGATAATGAAAGAGGTCTAAAGCCCGACAACAAAGAGCCTAAAGCCCGACAAAATCTACTTTTATTTAGTGCCTAAATTACATGGAATAAATCTTGGCGATAAACTGCTTCCACCGAGACTCGATCGGAAGAGCTCATGGGCTTAAGAGGGATGTCCTACCATTACACCAAAGGGTGGTGGACTCCGGGCTTGTTCCTAAGTCTTAACACAATTAACTTGTCGTTTTCCGTTGACTCCTTTCTCTCTTCTTTCTCTATTTCTACTATCCTCACTTGTTCAAATTATGTCTTCATGCATAAGCCTGAATTTTAGTGATTTTGGTTGAGTAAAACGTCAACCTAGAATTTCCATCATGGGACAGTGTTTATCCAGACTTTCTTTCTAGCACACGAACTATATCAGGCTCACTGCTAGCACACGGACCACACAGTACTCTGTGATTTTGTGTAAGCTTTCGGAGTGTACTAGTTCTAGGATCTCTCAGATAGGATAGTCTGAGAGATTTGTACTTGTAGTTTTTTCTTCAACTTATACTTGTAAGTTCTTTTTTGTCGTCTTAATTTTTTTGGTCGGACATGACACCCCAAGACTTCTCAGAGAGTCATGAGATTACAAATTGCGATAGCATCTATCCACAATCTAGAAATACATCAATGAATGTAAAGACAACTTTCTTAAATGGAAAACTTGAAGAAGAGATCTATATGACTCAACCAGAAGGGTTTGTGGTACCCGACTAAGAGAAGAAAGTTTAAAGTCGCTTTATGGTTTACAGCAGACTGCTAATCAGTAGCACTTGAAATTTGATCAAACAATGCTATCAAATGGGTTCAAAATAAATAAGTGTGACAAGTGCGTCTACACTAAGGTCACTGCTAGAAGATGTGTTATCTTATGTCTGTACGTAGATGGCATACGTATTATGGGAGATAATATAGATGTCGTAAAAGCAACTAAGCAGATGTTGTCTAAGAATTTCGACATGAAAGACTTAGAGAGAGCTGAAGTCATTCTCGGAATAAGAATCTCTAGAATTTCATCTGGATAAAATTATCTCAGATTCATTACATTGAGAAAATTCTAAAAAAAATCAACAAGAACGACAAGAGTTTAGCTCGGACGCCAATAGATCCGACCGTGCATTTGATGAAAACGCGTGGTCAAGGAGTAACCTAGTTAAGGTACTACCGATTATCGAAAGTCTAATGTAACTGATGAACTGTACATAGCCTATTCTGTTAGCTATTTGAGTAGGCTTACAAGCAAGCCGAGTAAAGAACATTGGACTGATATGGTAAGGGTACCCAGGTATTTGAGATAGACTATAGAGTATGGGCTATTATATATTAAATATCTAGAAGTATTAGAGGGATATGCGGATGTCAATTGGATCTCAGATATTGATGATACCAAGTCCACCAGTGGATACGTATTCACACTGGGTGGGGCTGCCATATCATGGAAACCCTGAAAGCAAACATGTATAGCTCGATCAACAATAGATTCAGAATTCATTGCTCTAGATAAAGCAGGAGAAGAAGCAGAGTGGCTGAGACACTTCCTAGAGGATATTCCTATATGGACTAAGTCGATGCCTGCACACTGTGATAATAAGGCAGTTATTGCAACAACACGTAGTAAAATGTGTAACGGTAAGTCAAGACACATTCGCCGACGACATAACACCATAAAGAAATTAGTCTCAGAAGGAGTCATAACAGTAGATTGTATCAAATCTAAGGATAACGTAATAGATCCATTTACAAAAAGGTTACCTAAAGAGTTAATAATTGCTTCATCAAGGGGAATGGGACTTTTACCTAAAGTAAATGAGTAAAGTCATAACAGAAACCAAACCTGTGTGATTGGAGATCCCAAGATGTAGATTCAACGGGAAAACTAAAGTTTATACCGACTCGATCAGAATACTGAAGGAGATTTATCTCTTACCCATCCTAGGAGGAAATCAGTGTTGCCTTCATTGAGCGGTTAAGCTTTAAGCTTTTAACGAATCTAAAAACTTATAACTTGGTTCTAACATGAGTTATAGCATAATACCTTATTATATTTACCGTATATGTGTGAACGGATGTCAGCTCTATGAGAAGGTCGTAATGCCCAACTTTTCCAGAACATACATGAAAACCAGGTTGTCCAGCGCCGAAACGAACACAACCGAGAACTTCTGAAAGTAAGGAACTACTTGTGATAGTTACTCGTTGGTTTACAACTTATGGGACCAAGTTCAAGGCATAGTTCACTAAGGTCTTTGTAAACCTGATGACTATTCACTACGATAGATTCAAAGCCGCAAGCTATCTATCTCGATGCAGTGAAATTCCTCCTCTGCCCTCTGTCAGTGTCAGTGTGTCAGTCTAGTAAGTCTGCATGATAGTAGTAAATCTCAAATATTCATTCATGTGGGGGGGAGGGGGGATTGTTGGAATCAGACCCAATTTTGGATCGGTTCAAATTGTGAAACTCAGAAACAGAACAAGTCATTGCGTTATTCTTGTCGAGATCTTAAATTTAGAGTCAAGAATCACTCAAATCCGATTTCGGATGAATGAGATATTCAAGTCTGAAGTTTGGACGAAAAATGGTTAAGTTAAGAACCAAATGGCAATAACGAAAAGTTGGTTTGGGAGCCACTTGCACAAAGAGAACACGTGCAGATCGGACGACTCGCGTTCTGTCTGCATAAAATCGATAGTGATAAATCAGAAAACACAGAACGAATACAATTCCTCTTTTCGATCTTAAATCGATAGTGAGATTTGACTATGAATCATCTGTTCTGGATAATAGACAGTATCGGTTAGAAATACGAAAGATAATGAGTTGTTCTCTTCCTTAGTCTATGCCCGTTAAGTTGGCACGAAAGTGTTTTTGATTGAGTTACAAATAAAATCAAAGTAGTAACCAGTTTCACTAGTGATTCGGTTAGAGACACGTTGAGTCAACTCGTTGAGTCGGTTCACCGAAAACAACATTTACTTCGTTCATGAATAATTCTGGTTTTATAGGTTTTGGGTACAATTGACCAGCTGATACCAGATCAAACAGTATAGGCAACGGGGGCATTGACACAGAAAGACTAGAGCACTTTTTAGCATCGGCAAACTGGCTTAATGTATATCCAAACGCTGGAGAGTCCCATCTACCTAGATATAACAATGATCACTGTCCCATTACTAAAATAAAATTCTAGGTTTCTGGAACCCATGATAAATTTGCAACTTATCGGCTTAAATATCAGAGGTATAAGGCTCAGTTAGATCATCACTGACAGGTGGCTGACATCAACTACAGATGTGGGGCAAAAGTTTCAGAGATTTAGAGAGCGAATATTGCTTTGATCCAAACTCGTTAGTGTTTAATCTAAACCCATCTTTGACTAGGAAAATCAACAGGAATCAAAAATAACAAAGGACCTAACACACCTTGAAGAGAATAAAGGACTAGATTGGCACAAAGGGCCCAACAGTTTTTGGCTTTAAATAGAGATCATAACACGAAGGCTTTTCACGAGGCTATCTCTAACAGAGAAGGGCAAACCCATATTTAGTTTCTACTGGCCCCAAATGACACTCGAGTCACATCGGAAATAAATATTGAAGAAACCACAACGACTCCCTTTCAGAACCTATTTCTCCTTGTTTGAGTTTTGAACAAAATTCTCCTTAATTTATTTTGAGTTTCTAATAGGACTCCTCCTTAATTTGGTTTAAGGTTTGAGCATGACTCTTCTTTGACATAATTTTGAGGTTCGAATAAGATTCCTCCTTAATTTAATTTGAGTTTTGCATAGGACTCCTCCTTAATTTAATTTGAATTTTTTGCATGACTCATCCTTAATTTAATTTGAGTTTCGCATATGACACCTCCTTAGTTTAAATTGAGTTTCTCAAAGGTCTCCTTAGTTTAATTTGAGTTACGCATAGGACTCCTTCTTAGTTTAACTTGAGTTTTGCGTAGGTCTCCTCAGTTTCATTTGAGTTTCGCATAGGACTCCTCCTTAGTTTAATTTGAGTTTCGTATAAGACTCCTCCTTAATTTAATTTGAGTTTCGCATAAGACTTCTCCTTAATTTAATTTGAGTTTCACATCGGACTTCTCCTTAATTTAATTTGAGTTTCGAATAGGACTCCTCCTTGATTTGAGTTTGAATTTCGCGTAGGACTCCTCCTAAATTTGATTTGAGTTTCAGATACTCAATCTAATTTGAGTTTCGTAGTACTCCTACTTAATTTAATTGAGTTTCATATAAGACTCTTCTTTCATTTAATTTGAGTTTTGAATAGGACTCCACCTTCATTTAATTTGAGTTTCGCATAAGACTCCTCCTTGATTTAATTTGAGCTTTGCATAGAATTCCCCTTGATCCCGGTCGTAGCTTGGGTTATCAGGGTTGATGTCTGTGAAGCAACGCTTAGTTTGTTACATGTTTGTTCAGGGCAAAATTGTATTTTGATCGCATATTGTCGCCTGAGCTATCCAGACTTATAGCTTTTGGTGCCTAGGTGATAAAGAACTATCAAGGCTTTTTGAATTGCGGGGGTCTGCTTTCGCAACGCTTGCTTCTAGATCTTTCAGGACTTAATCTACTGATTGTTTTTGTGTTGGTGCCTTGTGGAAACAATATTTCAATCGCCAAAGTTTCTTTAGAAATTCTAATTTCTAACTCATGAGTTGTGAAAACAATGAAACTTACCAAGATAAAATTTCTATGGTCTAAGAATAAAGGATATAGTTCCTAAGACCTGTGGGTTGTTATCAAATAGGCTAGACGTACTTTTGCTAACTTGAAAATAAAGTTCAAGGATAGAGTTTCAAAGACAACTACTATAGCCTAATAGGTGTACTAAGCTACTTCCCCAGTCTTTAATTATTTTTTTATTATTAAAAAAAATATAAATAAAGTACACTGAAATGGTGCCCTTACCTTGCACTCCTAGTTTGTTCGTCCTTTCTCCATGCTTACCGGTATTGTCGGGAGTTTACTCTTGCATATCAGATACATCGATCTCTTCGAGCTTTTCCTCCGGTTTATTGCAAATTTGGGTCAAGATCGGATAAAAATCTCAGGCTAAGCTTTTGGTTGCCCTGACAGTTCATATCAGGTTAGTTCCCGTAATCAGAAACCTCATCATTAAATGTGAAACAAAGACGACATCCCCAAAATCTTGCATAAAACGTCTTCCTCGGATGAAGTTATAAGTGGAGAGTCGATTTACCACGATGAAGCCCACCAGGATGACCCTATTAAACTTTCCTTCTTTGATCGCCAAAGCTATGGAGAGTGTTCTGTCTATGAGTACCTTACTTTATTTTGGTAAGTTTCATTGTTTTAAGTAATTTGGGCTCACGCAGAGTTGTTGGAAATGAGCCTTGCTCATGACGTCAGCCGAGTTGCATGTATCGATCATGATTCGGCTTACGTTCCAGGTTTCAATTGTTGCAGTAATTACCAAAGGATCATTGTGTGGGATGATTATCCAGAGCTAGTCGTAATCTACGAAGGTGGTCGGGGGAAGCTCGATTGCGGAATTTTTGTACACGAGGAGTGGTCCCCTAGATTCGTTCGCGTATCTTCAACGAGCATTCTTTGTGTTTCCATCTGATGTCGCCCCCAGCTATGTAGTGATTGGTCCCACTGTTTTGGGTTCTGGGTCTTCTTGCGACTCATTTTTTTCTGACCTTTTCACATAAGTGAAGTGGGTTTTCGTGTCAAGGCCTAACCCGTCTCCTCTTTTACCTGGGGACTTCAGTTTATTTTCGGGCGTGTGAGCCTGGTGTTCTCATATAATGTACTTGTCGAGCTCTTTTTTTATCAACTTCCATATGAGGTTTCTGAGGGGTCTATAGTTCTCAGTTTTATGGTCGTACTCTCTGTGGAAAGCACACCATACGTTTATGTCCCTGGGTTTGAAGTCCCTTTTATTGGGGTTAGCTTTAATAACTGAATCTTATCATCTTTCATCAATATTTACAGGACCTCACTGTTGGGTTTTGGTGTCACCTAGTGTTTTAAGCGGAATTTTAGACGTCTAATACGTCTAACACTAGTTTCTATGATCACATGCAAGAACTAAAGATGAACTGGAATTGGGAAGAAGATTACCTTAATCGTTTTCCCTCGAACTTAGATTCCGACGCTTTTTGCAAGATGAGAGCTCCTATACTTGAGACAGCAAGTAGGTTGACTTGATCTCCCTTCTTTAATATCAACTAGGACCAGGTTGAGGAGAAGAATTTCTTTCTTCTTGACTAGATAGATAGATTGAGAGTTTTTTTCTCTAAATCTACTTTCTAATTGATGTTGTAGAACTAGATTTTGTTTTTAGAAAATTCCACACTTTTTCTGTCCCTAAAGAGTCCTTATATAGAAAAGCTAAGGTAGAATCATATTCAAATTAGGATTCAATATGGACCATAGAAAAGATAAGACTCAGAAAACCCTTTCTGAGTAAGATTCTCAGATGGGGTTTCCGTCCCATCTGGGACTCCTTGTGTGGCCGACCAGGGCAGCCTCTTTAGTGGGTTGGGCATGGTCGTCATATGGCCTACCATAACATGGCAGACCCATTATCTTCTTGGTTATCCATAAATATTTCTATCTTTGTTCAAACTCTTTTTTAACCTTTTAGGCCCATCAAACTGGATCTAATCCATCTATTTACCAAATTCCCTCTAATCAACTCTCCCTTATCAAGTCACCACTCTTTGGTGTAATCCGTTGTAGGATCCGATCTATTTTAGCCGCGGATCATTGAAGTGATCTGACGATCGTAGTTGGCTTATAGCTAAGCATTATGATCTCAAATTCGACCAGACTAGATGATCTTTCGGATAAGGTCATCGTTATCCTATTCGAAAAATTGCACGCATTTCCATTCTTTTTTGTATCTCATCTGATACGAAATACCTTTCGGACTTTCTTGATATAGAGAACAAACTGTGAAAACAAATTATTAACTTTTAATCCATTTGAGCACGACCATGTATTTTCAGTTGTTAATCACCACGTGGCCTTCAGATACTAATCCTAAATTTACTGAGGAGGACATATTCCATTCTTTTACTCCCACTCTGCTTCATGTCTATCATACTTCACCTGGTTTCCGCCTTTATAACCTTCTTTTAAAGTGTGGCATTTCACGAGACCAGAGGTTAACATTCCTTACATAAGATGAGTCGAGCACTCATATTTTGAGGAATCTTTCCAATTTGCTAATGAGAGTTCTGACATTCATCTCGTTTCAACTTTTGAAGAACTCTCATTTGTGGGTTATCCAGTGTATCATACTATACACCCATGCAGTTGACCTGAATACACATTATTCGTATAGCCCAAAAAACAACGCTATCCGTCAATCTCTCGTGCTAGTCTTTGTCAGTCATTATTGTCCACTTTAGTGACTTGTACTAAGGATGATATAATAAAATGGTTCCACGTTCACTTAGCAGGGTTTCATTTATTAGGCCACACATCTAATAATCCTACTTGGGACATTTCATTATTTTTGACTGTCGCTTAAATACTAAACTAAAATTTAGACGACAAAATAAACAATTTTATTTCGGATAACAAGAGTTCGTAAAATGAGAGTTCCCACGTAAAACTCTTTTACACACTCAATTTTACGAGTTTAGGACATTCTAATATGACCCTAAATACCCCAGATTTTTTTTTGTACATCTTTCATGTTTGTTCTGAGGAGACAGTTTAGTTTGTGGATCTTATCCATATTATATTTTGCTAATTATCTTATCCCTGAAGAACGCTTCCGTCAACTTAAGTGACAACATCAATTTCTTAAACTGAAATTAGTATTTCCTAAGTTATAATTATTCTCTTTACTTAATAGAGTTTGCAACAACTTCCAGCTTAAAACACTTTCATCCGGTTATCCTTCCTTCGTTAAGATTGTCATATCTTAAATTTCGGACGATTACATTTTATGACTTGCTTCAACCTTCTCTTTTATTGCTTTCTGAGATTTTCTCATAGATGGTCTCAACATTATAGGAAGTTCAATTTTAACAGTCCAAAGTACTTATTTTGAAATTTATGGGTGATGACATCTCATGCTCCAAGTATTTTAAGATGTCAAGGTAACAATCAACTCTTTATAATCGATCTTATGCTTCAGAAATAAGTATCTCTCTCATGTTTGCTTTTGCTCATCAGATCCTTTTTCAAATTTTGAGTGCTAAGCATTGTGTCATGAGATATGGATAGAATTTCTCTTTTAGAGTAATTCTAGTTAGACCTCTTCAAGACTTTCATAAACTAGTCATATCATCTACTTTATCTATAATTATAGACTTTAATTCGATGCCCAAATATCCTTGTCTGGTGTCCTTTTATTAAGCCAGTTCCTTGACTGTTTCAACATTTCAAATGGTGTTCTCAATTTTAGTATGTTTCATACATACTGGACAAAAAAATTGGATTACTCCCACTTACCATTTTGTCGAACAAGTAAACAAAACTTTTGAATGTAAGATATCAACTCTTATGTGTAGCACAATTCCTCTACCCTCGACGTGGTTTCCCTACTTTACCAGTTCCATGAGTTACCCTTTTCGATGTACTAGTTGATCTTTTATGGACTTTTATGACAAGAGTAAAACTTTATTCGTAGTCTCTTACTATGAATTCGTTGTCTTAATCATAAACTTAGGGAAAACTCGATATTTCCATCTTTGTCTGATTTTCGCTTTAAAATTATAATTTTGTCTTACAAGTATCATCCCATTTTTAGCAACTAGACAAAGTTCTAAACTTCATTTCAAACATAGATTCCAATTCTGATCTTTTGGCTCTCAGTCAATTTCAGAGTCTGGTTCCGTTATAGCTTTTGTGTGGGCCTTCAAAGGATTTACCTGGGGTTTTGGACAATTGTGTGAAATCTTCCCAAATTTTAAGAAGTTTCTTGGGAAGCTACCATATACTCCCATTTGTTCCTCAGTTCGAATCAAATTCAAAATATTTCTCCAACTTGTTTTCTTAAAACAATAACTTGCAAGGAAGACATCATTGAGAGCAACAATCATATTGTGTTCTCATGGTTTGTGGAAGGACCCCATTTGTTTCTTTTGACTAATCATAGAGAAACTATGTCTAAAATGTTTATCATACATAAATAAAAGACCATTTTAGAACTTCTCTAAATTTCATACTTATATGGTGTTTTTTTATTTGCTATAGCAGATTTAGGTTTAGAGAAATGTTACTTAGCACGACAAGTCAAAAGCGAGAGAATAATGACCGAATCAGAATTTGACACGTGGCGTGGAGAAGGAATTCACGTGAAGTTAGATTTCCAAATTGAATATCACACTTAAGTCCTCATCTATTCCGTGTTTACGCTTAAAGGCTTCCGCCCCAAACTTGATCTGGACCGTTGATTTGTTCAAAGGTCCAGATTATAACAAAAAGTTCTCACTCCCAAGTCTCATCAACTTTTTTTTCTTTGTTGAAAGAAGTCTCATCAACTAATTTTGTGTCAAAAAATCCTCAATCAAATCCTCTTAATCTAACCACTAAAACTCACATGCAACCATCTATTTACACTCAAAATATCATATTAATTCCATAAAAGATCAAATCAAAGCCTCAACAACAAAGAATCAGCATCAAATATCTCACAAAACATCAACAAGGGACATGAACAAAGATCCACCAGCATCAGTCAGCCGCGAGAATCGGAAGCTGGGGTTGGCTCGGATCTGAAAATCAGGGTAGTATTTCTCCCTTTTACCTTTTAATAGTTACTAGGCAGTTATATTTTAGGGTTCTACTTCACAGTATCGATTTTAATCGAATACTTATCAAGAAGCATATCAATTCTCCACTGCTATCCTTATTCACGGGTCTGGATTTAATCTTTGTTATCGTTTACCTTTTGTTGCTGCACGCTCATAGTACCATGAGCAGAGTTAAGCTTGTGTTCATCCTGATTATCTACCATAGGGTTAAGTACACTAATCATACATTTGTTGAACTCTTATGCCTATCAATCAGAACAGAAATTAATTTCATTCATCTTAACTTTCCCTTTGACCCTGGTCGACACAAGTCTTCGAATATTAATCTCAATTCTCATCATGAAGTTTCTGTTGCTTATACTCCTACTCACCTTTTGATGATAGCATTGGGCTATGGTGACCTTATAGATTTAACTCTGTTGACTATTTCCGTAACATGTTCACTTCCACCCCTTTTCGCAATTTTATTGCGTGCATTTGTCAGATTAGCGGAGTATTTATACTTAGGCTATAACGGCAATCCCAATTTCCAGGTGTCTGACCTGTTTCTACTTTGTAGAATTCGATCAGATATGGTCTCTGAATATGGAGAATCCTGGCGGGATACCCCGGAGTCATCCTATGGTTCCATCTTGCAGACACCTTTGTTTCTTCTTGAAACTATGGGTGTATGTTTAATCCATGTTAAGTTGTTACAAGAAGTTAGGTAAGGGTTTTATCTTTAATACAACCAGACGGACTCTCAAGGTCAAAGTTTATTTCATGCTTAAGAAGAGATGCCAGCCTCGCAACTCACTGAATGAAGACTGCTATACAAAGCGAAGTTCTTTTCTGCACTTCTTCAGCTCTGATATTTTGTTTTACTACTTTATGTATTGTAATTTTGTTTTTGTACTTAGGATATTGTAATAGACGCTTAATGTTAATATATTTCCTTTCAACAAAAAAAAAACTAATTTTGTGTTGAGAAATCTTTAATAGTTTGTGTGTGGAAATCAAGTTTCTTTATGTATTTGATAGAAAATAAGAAATATTTCATATATTACACACATGCTATTATTCATCAAACAAGTGCTCCTAGTTGGAATCTTTGATAATAATAAATATGCTAACCTTACCATTGGAAATCAGTTACTTACTTCGCTACTTTTTATTTTTCGGAGTTTGATTCTTCAGAGGGCGGAGAAATTGGTTTTTTAGGCTAATTTGTATTGTTGGATTATTTTTCTTTTTCTTACGGTAGAAAAATGAGTCATTTGAATACTGGGATAGATTTTTATTCATATAGAGGCGCAAGATATTTAATAAACTACCACATGTACCTCGCCCATGACCTTCTTCGTTTGTAAAATTGAAGATGAAGCTAAATTTGAAAATGCTAAGAAATCATCATCTTTATTTCAGTATGTGTAAAACTATGTAACTATGGTGATTGGAGAGGATACTAAGATCATGTCTCATTCTTTCATTTTTTCTTGTTCACTAACTCCGACCCTTGAAATCACTTTAATTCATTTATGAATGGGTGATTATACCAAGGAATATGGAACCCAAGTGAGGTCAAATTTGAGTACAAGTGAAGCCCTCTAACAAATACAACTTTAATTACATTTTGGAGAAGATAATTTTAAATACAAATGTAATTACATTATTAAAGATTCCAACTAAGAGCACCTGCATTTCGTCCAGAAATAATTGCATTTGTGTAATATACGAGATATTTCTTATTGTCTATCAACTAAAGAAAATTTTCTTCAACAAAAAAAACTAAAGAAAGTTGATTTGAACAGGAAAACTATTAAAGAAAGTTGATGAGACTTGGGGTTGGTTGTAAGAACTTTTTGTTATAATCCGGATCTTTGAACAGATCAACGGTCCAGATCAAGTTTGGGGCGGAAGCCCTTAAGCGTAAACGCGGAATAGATGAGGACTTAAGTGTGATATTCAATTTGGAAATCTAACTTCACGTGATTTCCTTCTCCACGCCACGTGTCAAACTCTGATTCGGTCGTTATTCCCTCGCAAAAGTATAAGTACTTTTACTTGTAGTAGAAGTTCTTTTACTTTAAAAAAGTAAAAAAATTTCAAAAGTATATTTGGCAAAAATGTTACTTTTAAGTAAAAAAAAAGTCAAAAAGTAAGTTTGGTAATCCAATTTACTTTTGATAACTTTATTTTTCTTTTACCCATAGAGATACTTGATTTTAATGAATTTATTTATGATTTCCACGATTACTCTTGTATACGAAGTGGGGTGATATTAGTGGAAGTGGTGGTGATATTAGAGGTAGTAGTGGTGGCGATATTAGAGGTAGTAGTGGTGGCGGTGCCTTGAAGGTATGGTTATGGGGTTTGGTGGTGGTTGAGGTATGATGGTGGTCGTAGAGGAATGATGGTGGCAGTAGAGGTAGTGGTGGTAGAGCTATGGTGATGGTAGTGGTGGAGGTATGATGATGGTGGTGAAAGTACGTGAAATATATATTCCCTAGGTCAGAAGGAATGGTATACTTCCGAAGGTATTTTCAAAATACTCCTAATTAAGTCTTTATGAATTCTAGTTTGGGTCAAACACCTATTCTATGGAATTCTATATATGGACTTAATTAGACAACCTAAAGAAGGGGTGAAAGAAGAGTGAAAAAACCAACAAATCTATTTCTCAGAGAGAGAGAAAGAGTTGTCTGAGAGAGAGAAAAGAAGTTTTTCTAAATTATCTAGTCAAGAAGAAGAGGTTCTTCATCTCAACCTTCAAGAAGGTCCTAGCTGACTCGAAGGAGGGAGTTCAAGTCATATACTCGGTGTCTCAAGTAGAGGAGCTACAATTGAAGCTCTTATCTTCCGAATACTGGTCGGGATTTCGTTCGTGAGAAAGCGATTAAAGGTAATCATCTTTCCATTCTAGTTCATTGATATGTTCATGTATAAATCCTGGTAATCTAGTGTTAAACATATAGATGTTTGAGATTCCGCTTAGAACACTAGTCAATTAGTTGTATTAGATACACCCAATACCCTACAGTGGCATCACGAGCCATTTGCATGAACTATCTTTGACTAGATGAATTAGATTCAAACTTGAACAACTAGATAGTTACGTTTGAATGGAGATTTAAACATGTTTTGATTAGATCAATTAGGATTTTTGGATATGATTCGATGACCTAAAACACTAAACCTTTGAATTTTTTATAAAGGTTTTCAAAAACTAGTTTTAGGTTTTAAAATTTTGACAAAAGGGTGTCAACACCTACTGTTTTGATGAAGGAATTCATCAAAAACAGCAGGTTACAATAGCTTGGTAAAGAAAACAGAAAAGAAAGAAGAAGGGAACACTAGGGTTTCCAAAAATTTTGGAAACCCAGTTGGCCGGACCGACCAGGACGCGTCCAGAACGCATCCGGGCCGGACCAGCACGTCTCGGACAGGAAGTCCGAGACAGGGTGGGACACGGACTGGATATCCCAGTCCGTCAAGGATCGGGATTCCTTGTCCGGACTGGACTAGGAGTCCGAGATAGGAGCGTCTCAGACATCCCAGCGCGTGAAAGACGCGCCTGGGATATCCTAGTCCAACACGGATTAGGATTCCGAGACTCGAAGTCTCGGACATCCCAACGCGTCCAGGACGCGTCTGGGATATCTCAGTCTGAGACGGACTAGGAATCCGAGACAGACGCGTCTCGGACGTCCCTCACGCGTCTGGGACGCGCTCTAGGGAATCCTAGTGGTCTCGGTCTAGGACCGAGACCCTGGACTTAGGTCCGGACGCATCTAGGATGCGTCTGGAGCAACCGGACGCATCTAGGATGCGTCTGGAGCAACCGGACGCATCTAGGATGCGACTGGAAGCTTCCAGACGCACCTAGGACGCGACTGGAGCATCCAGATGCGTCTAGGACGCGTCTGGAGCAACCAGAAGCGTCTAGGACGCATCTGGACGCGTTCAGAAGACATCCCATGCAGGATGCCCGTGTCGTCCGTACACATAAGCGTCTAGGACGCGACTGTGGTGCACCAAGGCATCTCGGACCTTGCATCCGAGATGGCCATGCACTGTCCCGACCCGAGACGCGTCTTGGAGGCGTCTCACTGTTCCAACACCTCTCGGACTAAGCATCCGAGAGGGTATACCATAGACCCGATGGTCGGGACGCGTCCAGGACGCATCCAGGACGCATCCTAGGCATCCCATCCGTGATGCCTATGGTCTGTCCTAGGTCAGAAGCGTCTAGGACGCATCTGACCTAGTAAGGACGTGTCTAGCTAGGCTAGGACGCGTCTGACCGAGGGACAGAGCACGAAAGGAATGTGCTGTCCCTTGGTCCAGCCAATGACTAGGCTGATCCGAGACTAGTCAAGGGACTTTGACTAGGGTTGACTTAGGTCTTTTCGAGTTTGACTCGAGGGCTTTTTGGCTTTGACCTAAGTGGGAGTTTTTCAAACCTTTTTCTCCCGATTCCAAGCATATTTTTCCAACATCGATCCGGGCCATCGGAGAGCCCAAACGGAATTTTTCCTTGAATCGATTTTAGAAATCATTAAGGAAGAAACATAATGAGCTTTTAGTCCGAATTTTTACGAAAATAAACTTTAAAGCCCATTAGATATAGAGATCTCACTATTTCCTACGATTAGCTATACGAAACGTAGCAAACCTAGAAACGAATCTAAGATACATACTTTATGTTTTAATTATGAATGTCATATTATTGTATGTATGGACATATGTGATTGCGTAGAATAGTATACCTTTAGATAAGTAATCGTTTCTTGTTTTTAAGCACAAGTGAATGTGTCTGAATAATACTTAGAGTATAGGGTCTTAGAATCTATTGACGAACCGAACGATGAGATCGTGGTTCAAGTGGGAGTAGTCAATGGATGTTCAAGGATATGAATCCAAACGAACCATAGGCGAACAAGAAATAACCTAAAAGATGAGATCTTTTAGGAGTTATACTAAGATTGAATAAATCATTACGCAAACCCACATAAACTTTTACGTAATAAATCATGTATAGTTATGCTAGAGTTCACAGTAACACAACTTGATAAATTACGTAATAAGTCCCAAAAAGAATTTTGAGTAGAGCCTACCCAGATTAAGACACCTGTTGAGTCCTTGTTCATCGATGGTGGGTCTGCCAAAGCAGGTGCCATCTTTTACCTCGGGACAATACGGGTAGATCTATGAAGAAGTCTACATGTCTAAATGGTTATTCTCAACGAGTCAGCAAAAGGATTTTGGATTTCGGGGCTAAAGGACAATTTGACACTCAAGTGTGAAATTCGTCAACCAAGAATCATAAGAGTATGATTAGTAAAATATTACTCACCCAGGACAACGAGTTAAGGGCAGTGCCAAAGTACGCTTAATCTCGAAGGAATGGGATCCTGGAATTATATTATTCTTAGGGGACAACAAATATAAAATAATATAAACAAAGTAAGAATTATGCCAAGATAACAAGTTTAAGTCACTTTCGCATTTCTTACATGTAGTTTAATCATGACATCAAAAGACTCCACCAACATACGTTGGCTTCCAGAGAAAGAGAAGTTGAATGGAGACAACTTCATTGTTTGGGAATGGAATCTGGGACTCGTCCTCAGATCCGAACATAAGGCAAACGTCTTAAACACACCTATTCTGATTATCACTGAAGAATCGACTGATCAAGAGAAGGAGCAGGAGAGAAATATTCGGAAGAAGTCCAAACCCGTAACATGCCTCATGTTAGCAACCATGGAACCTAACCTTCAGGATAGGTTCATTGAAATGGATGCTTATACCATGATACGACAACTTAGGAATTTGTTCCAAAAGAAGTCAAGAATGGAGAGGTATGAGACTTCAAAGGCAATAATGGATGTGCGCCTTGAAAAGGGAAAGCTTGTTGGGTCGCATGTTTTCAAAATGATTAGTCTTTTTGAGAAACTAAATAGACTTGGAGTCGACAATGGCCGGGACTTCGCCACTGATATTATCCTACATTCACTTCATAATGGGTTCAATCAATTTAGAATGCACTACAATATGAATGGATGAGATAAATCTTTGGAGGAACTACATGCTATGCTCCAGACAGCCGAAGAAAATATCGCAGTAGCTGAACCTAAGAAAGAAGTTCTGATGGTTCAAAAGGACAAGGATTTAAAAGGGATATAAAGCAGAAATTCAAGAAGAAGAAAATGGGCAAAGGGAAAGGCAAACAAGTTGCCAAGAACAAAGGTGTCCAATCTGATTCCAAATGTTTCTATTGCGATGGCACAGGCCATTGGAAGAGAAACTGTGTCAAATTCCTGAAAGACAAAAAGAACGGAACCGTGGTTTTCGCTCAAGGTAAAAATTATTAAAAGTTGATTCAATTAAATACTATTTCCTTCAAAGGTATAGGATACCTAAAAGCTCTTTCATTATGAATGACAGGAGCAAGTGGGAGTTGAGTATTTATTGAAGAGAAGATGAACCTATCAAAAGTTAAGGAAGCAAGAGTTGCTAGAAAAGCTCGAGAAGGATCATAGACTCCATAGGAATTACTTTTAAATAATTACACCTAAACGATTCAACTTAGTTATTCTAATCTAGACAAATAAACTTGAAAGAACATGGATGAAGCTAAAGTTGTTTGATCACGTATCTCTCAACAATAGTTAATCATGGTCTAGGCAAACAAATTTGACAAGATCTCTTATGACAAAACAGAGGTCAATTAAACATAGAAACTAATGTTAGACATGAAACTATGATTAATGTGACTAGAATAGACTAAGAACTAGATTATAGGAAAAGTTTAGGAAACTCAACCTAAATCAAGTAAAGGATCAATTTGACTAAAGAATATGATGAGATCATATGTCTATAAGTCATTAATCTTCCAAAAGCATAAAGGTCTAATACAAATCTGCCGACCCACTAAAACCTAGAATAGCTAAAGCGAGTAAATGATTCCATACAAGTACGGATTTTAGAAAGAGTTCTAAAACTAGTCTTTTGTTCAAAGTCTAAAACATTTTATACATAGATTCTTCGAAAGAAGAATTACGGGGTTTTCCAACAAATCATCGAAACACAATTAGATTGTTGCTCTCGATGGTGTCTTACTTAAAAGAAAGAGTCTTTCAAAGAAGACAAGTGGGAGGAAATAAATATTCGAATGGTTTCGAATAGAGCAACAAATAGGAGTAAAGAAGTTACTCGCTATAATGAAGTAAGGAATTACTCGTCGTGAAACTTCTTAAGGAGTTAAGGAAGTTTATTGAAAATTGCTCAAAAACCCCGGATGAGTCTTAGGAAGATTCAAACATACTATAGCAGAACCACTCCGAAATTGGACTGGGAGCCTAAAGAGATAAGAGTAAGAATGGTTAAGTCTTGTTCGACAAGAAGGTAAGTGGGAGTGAAACAAGTTCGTTTCAAGTCCTGTATGTAGGAAACATACTAGGGTTGAGAAGACAATAGGAAATGTCAGAACAGTTAGAGAACTGACTCAATAGGACAATAGAAGAGGGTAAATTAATTTGGGCGTCAAAATCTATAACGATAGATCAAAGAGATGATAAGACTCATTCGAAAGGAGTTTTGAAGAGATCTGAATAGAAGAACTCTTAGAGAGAGGTTCTACCTATCCCGCATGATAACTGCCAAGCAAAATTCAGAATTTGGAAATTCTGATGAGCGAAAGCAAACATGAAAGAAACACTTATATTTAAGAACATAAGATTAACCATGAAGATGATTGATGTTTACCCGCACATCTGAGAAATACTTGGAGTATAAAAGATGTCGTCACCCATACACGTCAGAGACCAACCTAGAATGCTTGGAGCATCCAGGATTAAGTCTCTGAAGTCATAGATTGGAGAAAGTCATAAAAGCAATCTTCCGAAACTAAAAATATGAATCTTTTAGGGAGGACAAACAGATGAAAAGGAGTATTCATGCTGGGAGTCGTTGCTAACTCTACTAGATAAGAAAGTAAAATTAGAACTTAGAAAATACTGATTTCAGTTTAAGAAACTGATATTATCATAAAGGCTTACGAAAGCGTTCTGAAGCACGATAATAATAAGCGAAGTGAAAACGTAACTAAACTGTCACCTTAGAACGAACATGGAGGATGTACGGATCAAAAGAATTAGGATCAAGGTAGAGAATCCTAAAAGACTTGTAAAATTGAGAACGTAAAGGAGTTTACGCGGGTGCTCAAATTTTACAAACTCTTGTTATCCGAAATAAACTCAGTTTATTTCGTCATCTAAATTGTGGTTTAGAATTTAGACAAGAATCCAAAATAATGGAGTGTTCCAGGTAGGTTTATTAGATACGTGATCTAATGAAAGAGACCCTACTAAGTGAACATGGAAGCACACCATTATATTATCCCTAGTCCAGGTTATTGGTTGGACAACAATGACTTAAGAAGACTAGCATGAGTGATTGACAAGATAGCGTTGTTTCTTGGGCATACGGGAATAGGAGTATTCAAAGTCAACTTCATGGGTGTATAGATGATACACTGGAAACCGCCAAAATGAGAGTATTTCAAAAGGTTGAAGTTACAAATTGTCATAACTCTCATTTAAGCAAATCGGAGAAATTCCTCAAAACATGAGTACTCACTCAGTTTATGTAAGGAATGTCGAACTTTGGTACCGTTAAACGTCATCCGTAAAAAGTGGTTATAAAGGCAGATTACTAGGGGAGACATGATAGACATGAAATTGAGTGGGAGTACAAGAATGGAATATTTCTTCCTGAGTAAAATCAGGATAAAGTATCTCAAGGCCACTTGATGAGAAAAAACTGAAAAATGCATGGCCATGCTCAAATGGATTAAGAGTTAATCATTTGGATTGAAAGTTTGTTCTCGGGATCAAGAGAGTCTGATAAATATGACATATCAGATGAAATACGAAAAGACATGGGAATCGAGCATTGCAGTTGTTATAAGTACAAGTAGAAGACTGAAGGATATATTCCCTCGGCCAGAAGGAACGGTATCCTTCCGAAGGAATGTCCTTCGACCAAGGTGGCAATGCGTATGATTTGGCAAATAGGATCATGATGACCTTACTCGGAAGATCATTAGTCCGGTCGAATTAGGGGTCGTAATGCTTAGCTAGAAGCCGTTTACGATCGTCGGATAACTTCGGTAATCCGCGGCTAACATAGACCGGATCCTACAAGGGTTACACATAAGAGTGATGGTTGTTACGGAGAGAATTGACTAGAAAGATAATGGCAAATAAGTTGATTGGATTCATTATTGGTAAGTCCAATTAGTTCGGAGGAGTCCGAATAAAGACAAACACATCCGGGCCCGAGTGAGAGGCCCGGAAAGGCTTTAGGTGGGCCGGCCATGTGATGCCGACCAAAGCAAGGGGCCGGCCATCTCATGGCCGGTTAGGCCCTAAGTGGGTCGGCCAAGGAAGCCCATAAAAGGCCTATGTTGGCCGACCACTTCATGGGAACCCTAAATGGGTATTTTGGAAATACTCCTAATTAAGTCTTTATGAATCCTAGTTTGGGTCAAACACCTATTCTATGGAATTCTATATATGGACTTAATTAGACAACCTAAAGAAGGGGTGAAAGAAGAGAAAAAAAACCAACAAGTCTATTTCTTAGAGAGAGAGAGAGAAAGAGGGTTGTCTGAGAGAGAGAAAAGAAGTTTTTCTCAATTATCTAGTCAAGAAGAAGGAATTCTTCATCTCAACCTTCAAGAAGGTCCTAGCTGACTCGAATGAGGGAGTTCAAGTCATATACTCGGTGTCTCAAGTAGAGGAGCTACAATTGAAGCTCTTATCTTCCGAATACTGGTTGGGATTTAGTTCGTGGAAAAGCGATTAAAGGTAATCATCTTTTCATTCTAGTTCATTGATATGTTCATGTATAGATCCTGGTAATCTAGTGTTAAACATATAGATGTTTGAGATTCCACTTATAACACTAGTCAATTAGTTGTATTAGATACACCCAATACCCTACAGTACGGTGGTGGTGGAAGTATGGTGTGGTGGAAGTATGGTGGTGGTGTGGTGGTGGTGGTGGTGGAGGTGTGGTGGAGGTGTGTGATAGTGGTGTTAGTGATGGAGGTATGGTTGTGGTGGTGGAGGTAGAGGTGTGAAGGTGGTGGTTAAGGTATGGTGGTGGTGGTGGTGGTGGTGGTTGAGGTATGGTCGCGGGGGAGGTGCAATTGTTGTTGAGGTGGTGGTGGGGGTACAATTGAATGGTTGAAGTTTAGTTGTGGTGGTGGAGCGAAGGTAGACGAAGAAAAAAAAATCGTCAAATAAAATTTATGTATGTGTTGTACATAAGTTACTTTACTTTAAACTCAAAAGTTAAAAATTTCAACTTCAAAAGAAAGTCAAATTTTAACTTAAGTGAAGTCAGAAATTTTTCCATTACCAAAATAACTTTTTTACTTAAATAAGCAAAAAAATTACTTATTTTAGTGTTGCCTAATGACACCTAAATATATAATTTTTATAGAAATCCGACATCTCAAACAAAAGTTATATCGATTTGAAATTTAAAGAAAAATAAAAGAATTTAGTTACACGAAAAGACAAAAAAACGATATTTTAGTACTTGTATATTTTTTTACCTAAATAATAATTTTCAAATATTTTATGTCTATGTACTTATTTTTATATTATTTTGACCTATATAGAAATTATCCCTAATTTTGTAGTGTACCTACATAGACGAGTACATATACGAGTACATATATGAGTAAAGAGGAAGAAATCAGGTGGAAAGGTCAAAGGGTTGTGGTTGGAAGGCAACAACTGTACTGATGGGGAAAATAGCTTGAAAGGAAGTCAAGACAGAAGTGATGATGGAGAAGTGATACTCTTATTAGAGAGATAGTTTCCCATCAGTCATTCTGGGTTATATATAGGGTTACTGTACTCCATGGTGAAATGATGGATTGATGGGAAACAGTAGATTAGGACCTAGGGTTTACCCATTCAACCTTCCTACCTACCCTTTTTGCCTACATTATTACTCTACATATCATGGTTTCTCCATTTGCAGGAAGGGAAAAGGTGAAAACAACCTTCTTATAATATTCTGTAGGATATGCACTAAAAAATAGGGACCATCTTTGAGTGGTTAAGAACCATTAGGGGTGGGAATTGGTCCAGAATTAGGGACCCAAAGGCCCATAAGACATCGGGTCGAGCGTTCTGGGTCTGGAAACTGGGCTTCTTTAAGTGGGCTCAGACCAGACAAAATTGAAATATTTTACATCGCGCAAAACAGTGATAAATGAGCAACTTAAAACGAACCCGAAATTAAACACTATCTAGATGGTGACTAATATAAGGCAAGGCTAAAACCTTGTGCAGTGACTCCAATCAACCGGAGCCTACAAGATGGGCTTATGTCAGGACTACATGTGTTGGTAGGTTTTGCCCATGGATAGCCCATGTAACTGTCGTGTCGAGACAGTCCAGTCTGTTTCAGGCTTCAGGTGGATCAGGTATGGAACTTTCCACAAACACACCCTGCCGAGCGCCGGCCCTAAGAACCATGTTTAAATGGCCGACACAACACAATAATAAGTCACGCTATTCAAGCTAGGATTGGCATACCCATAGATACACAGTTTGGATCATAACACCAGTTCTCAGCACTAGCCAGACTAGTTAGCATATATACAATCCAATCAGACAAGATTTTATTCGTAAATCGGTCATAAGGTTGTTCCTTACCAGCCAAACAGCAAATGTTCCATTTTGGATTTGGAATATGAATAACCTGATCTGCTTTTTATGTATCTTGTGTTATTTGGGCTTCCATAGACTCAGAGAAGTGATTTTCTTAGTACATCCTTTTGATATAAATCGCTCCGCCCTTGTCAGTCAATATCGAAACAAAACAAATAATTCTAATGGTGCACGATCCAAAAAAGAATGATCCGGAACATTACTGAATACTAACAAGAACTCAGCGACCAAACCAATCCCAACATGAAATTTACAAGGATGCAAAATAGCCCACAACGTATACCAAATAACAGGGTGCTCAATATACAAAATAAGGATAATAGTCCTCTGCTTATTGCATCACTATGAAGCCACCGTGTTTTATGAAGTTCTTAAGAAGATGATTTACAAGTGGACTAATTTTCTAATATAAGCATTTTTAATGCCGAAGAGAACGTCTTCACCAGTTCTCATCAAATCTAGCCTCTTGAATCGTATACATTAGGGCTCTAGTAAAGACCAATGACGTACAGTGGCGGAATATACAAATCATATAGTATAGAATTGAACATAATAAATAATTAGATTTCATGAATGATTTCAAGATGTTATACTTAAATACTGATAGAGAGGAAAATTTGATGAACCAGACTTCAAAATCCTAGACTAATTACACTTGAGGACCTACATAAAAGTAGCCAGTTTTCTCTGAAACCCACAAAGGACTGTATTCTTGAAGGATAGACAACTGCAAACTTTATGGTCAGATCTGAATATGGTTTGAAGTGAAACGATCCGAAACATGAGAAACCAATACTCATTTCCTATAGGTATAGTGTAAGAACTGACCGCTACTTAACCAATTCAGTACCCTCCGGACTTAATACAACCGAGCTTTCCCGGGGTTGAGTAGTGATTCTGACATCATCCAGCCCTGCACGAAAAATGGTTGTGATTGGTTTTGAAAAGAATTTTGAATAAGCTAGTAGTTCACAAAATAATATCTATGAATTTTCAGTAACAGATTCAAATCTCAGATAATTATGATTATCATATAGAATAGATTTAGAACATATGACTAGCCGATATTGTTCGTCAATATGCATAATTTTTATGGACATTGGTAGATAAAGACATAAAGTTTCACATTTACACAGAAAAACTTTCCGAACTTTCTATTTAATCGCTTTAAATAATTCATTGCCTTGGTGTATAACATAAAGTTGAGCTACTCATTCTTTTCTCAACATGCTCGCTACTCTTCTAAATGGACTTCGAGACAATAGGGACAATTTACGTTACTTTCGGTAAGCTATAATTTGGGCAGACTTTCTTCCGTGACCACCTTAGACAAAGATTTTTCTTTTTCAACGAAGTTCTAGCCAAGCTCCAAGAATATTGAAAGGCTCATTTCCTGTCTCATAAGTAGGAACTTACATAAACAACACATAATTTGTGCATGTGCGAGCTTACTATTTGGAAGTACATAAATGATAACCTGTAGGCTGTAGCAAGCTAAGTGGTTGATATCGTGATGTATTAAATATTTTAATATGTTGGATACCGGATACTAAATGGTACATCTTATGAAAACATGACCGAGATTGATCTGGCTGATATATTGAATATATTGGAAAACCACCAAAATATGAAAAGGTTTATTGTAGGTTCTAAAATCTTTCTCCTAATATTTTTAAAGTTATCTCCTTATACACCTATATAAGGTAAACTTTATTATGCAGAAACATCCGATAGAACTACGCATCATTTACGTAAAACGCGGTATTTATGTTACTTACCTGTTCAGCAGCTTTTCTCTTAAATATCTCATACGATGCAGATACAACCTTGCAAGACTCGGCAATATGAGCCTCTAGGTCATTAGCTTTAAGTAGGGGATGGTGGGTTGAAAATGGTTCTGTTAAACTTGTAATTGCAGATGCGTCATGCTCCCGAATAGACCGAATTTCATTTGATGAACGAATAAAATGCAGCAGCACATGAGCCTGTAATACCAAATTATTTTATTCTTAGTAGGTTTAAGAAGAGAATTTTATTTCTATCACAAAAAAATTGAAATTCTTACATGATAAGCTGCTTTTAGAATGTCATCAGACTCGGCCTGATTCTTGAGCAAAGCACATACGTTACCCTTTGCAGGATTATATGTGACAATGTATCTCTCTTTCTGCCATAGAAGGAAAAAAGTCACTCTGATCTTAAGAGAAGAAAATTACTTCATGTCAGAAGACATAAAAGATAACAGAATACATACCTCGAACTGAGGCTCTATATCAAGGTACGAACTTGGATCTTGGAACGCCTCCTTGAACCTCGGTGCTGCCAAAATATTTGGAGCAAACTTCAAATTTAGTTAAAATTCTAACAGGAAGATCAAGCATAATTTAATTATATTCATGGTTCGAATAAATACCTAGAAGGATAGGCTTCTCTTTTAGCCACGGGAAATTGAATATTTTTTCTTTTAAATTCCCTTCTTGCAACGACGGTACTTGTCCTGAAAAACACAAAGGTGAATAATATCTTCAGCATCGAGTATACTTGCATATTTCTCATGATAAAGAAACCCAATTTTACCTGTCTTAAGGAAGGATTCTACAGCCACAGTGAATCTTGCACGGTTCAAAGTACGCAACACAACAGACTTTACCTGGTGATGAATAATAGCAATTAGCATATCTTAACGTCGACAAGAAATATAAAGGAAGAGAACAGGAGTAGAAAGAAAGGAAAGAAAGAATAATACATACATATATATATATATATACACACACACACGTAAAATAAATCAAACCTCTTGGTAAGAACTAAGAACATATCCACACGAGAGAAGTGAAAAAGTGGTCACCAAGGATGGGTTTCTTTTTGACATGATGATACTCAGTCCTGTTCCCAACTTCACAAAACAGAGTTTAAAATAGTCATATATAGTAGCTTTAATAGGACATTGTCATATTTATTCAACTGTCTATGTTCTTTAAGACTTATAATACAAATATATTTGAATAAAACAAACACCAGGATACTCCAGCAGAACTGCCGACAGGAGAATACATATTACAATACTCAAAGACGTCTTGTCTGAGAATTCCTGAGTAGAGCTATTATGGATGCATATATAGCACGTATACTTAACCAATTCAGTACCTCAGTCTCAAGGAAAGTAGGAGGGTAGCCCATACTCTAAAACAACAGTTAATAACAGCATCGGCCTCACAAGATGTCAATACGTGGAGTCAGTGGCATGACTTGGAAGACAGATAGGCCCTTACTCAAATAAAATCTAGGTTAATAAAGCACAACTAAGAGCAATCTAGGTTCAGGAAGCATAACCAAGGGTGTCAACATTAAGAAATAAGGATAGTGAGGTAATGTGGGAATACATTATGGAATTAGAGAATTAGTAGGTAAACTGTTCTAGCCTACCAGATCTGCTATGTTGCCAACACATTCTCCCTTTGCAGTGACATCCCCAATGTTCTCTCCTTTGGCAAAGGCTTTATATATTGGAGTCCGTGTTGATGTTGAAGTCACAGCACCAACATTCTACTAGGAACAAAAGATGGACAAATAAGAACGCGGAGAACTCATTTAGAACCAAGTATGTAGACCATGAATGATAAAAAAAAAAAAAAACAACTTGACCTAGATCCTAAGAGATGTATATGTAAGTTAAAAATTCAACCTTCGCTACGTTGGCCGCACAAGCCAGTGGCAGGAAAAGGTGTGGTGCGGCAACAGTTGCTAACTCTACCCCCGCCCCCAACTCCATTAAGAGATCACCAGCAAAGCGAAGCTACAACACGTGTTTGCATCTTTAGGACAGAGTAGAGATATTCCGGAAAATAGTTCTGTACTTTAAGAAATATTTAACACGAATGCTGCATATGTTTAGTGAAACCTGCATCTTAAAAAGCTGAAATGACAAAGCAAGTGTACCTGTTTAAGATCATAATCAAATTTCTTTCCTTGCCTCGCGAAGAGCATTTTTCCAACACGTCCTGCTCCATCCTACAGAACCACCATAAAGACAACTCAAGAAACATTATGAAAGGTTGCACACTTGCACGAAATAAGAAGGTAGTCCAACTACTTCAAATTATTTATCTGCGCAAGATGCAAATGGACCAGTAACAGTATTTGACGCATAAATATGAAATAACCCAGGCACGCTCATAACTGGTGTGATTCTACAAGTCCTTGTTCTAATATATAGATGCACAGGAAATAAGTTCAATTAGATATAACACTTCTGTCAGTTTCTATACAAATGTCTTCAGCAATTGTGATTTGGGAGTGAATCCTTCCCATCTTCACCTTAGCGACTGCTTTAATTCTACTAACCTGTAAATGCTTACTGTTTCATGGTAAGGCTTAGCTCTCTTCTATACTTCTGTCTTTGAGCACCCTATATTTTTGTTCTCTTACAATGTCGAAAGCAAGTCTTGATCCTTAATATCTTGTATCACGTTAAGACATTGTCATTCTCAATACATCTTTACCTATATCTCTACTACTAATTGAGTAATTTATTTAGTAATGGATGATGAGTAACGTAGCAACGATTTAAGTAACTAAGCGAAAATGTCATTTTAACTTGCTTGATATTACATTACAGCTCTCTGAGTTGAAATACAACTGAAATATAAGTTGTGGCAGGGTGCAACTTGGGCTAACCCAATCTGCTTGCTAATGAGCTGAAACCAAAGCAGAACGAGGTTTGAATGTTAACTTTTTTCTGGCTGAGATTTATGACAGAAAACAAAAAAAGTATAAATCAGGTTGGGCTTTATTTGGGCTACCCCGGTGGATTGCGGCCCATATGTAAAATTACACTAGTAATATTAAACTAACCAGTGAACCTGGGAGCGGATTTGATATTACACTAGTATGATATCTGATGGATAGCATAATTCCTCTCTTTCAAATTTACATATTAAACCATTGAATACCAGTTGTTTCTCATTCACTTCTCCCAAGAAATTGATAATCTCTAGCGAGTGAAGAAGACTAGGTTTTGATCATTGTGTTGTCATTCTTGCTTTGATGATATTCAATATTAGAAATGAAGGTATGGAAATTTCTATTGTGTGAGAAATAAATATTGCAGTTCTGCTGTAAGAGTTGGAACTAATTGGATCCGACTCTAACTTCGTTTATTTTTTTGAATGGAAGACAAAGACTTGTTCTTAAGCTTGAACCAGTGGTTTTAGTTTATGATAGAAAAAACAGAGTAGTCCTTCAAGTTTTGCCTTCCCCACTAATGAAGTTTTTACTTAGTTTTCTATAGTTTTCCTGGAATAAAAAACACAAGGCTGGGTTGGGCAAAGACGTAATGATACTTGACCACAAGTCACAAGGTTGGGTTTGGGTCAAGGTCGTAGCCGGCTCAACCCACCTGACCTGCAAAGCTAATGTGTAGACAGCAAACGTAGTTACTTACCCTAACTTGTGAATCTGGTGAAAGGTTAACTTGATCAGTGAGTACATACAAAATGACAAGTATATTTTCCCAAATTGTATGAAATTCACAGGTTTAAGTTGGCGAAAATTGTTTACCTTAAGAATCCAGTTGATAGCCACAGCACCTGAAGTTGCTGTATTTCTAGAAACTCCGACAGAATTTAACAGTGACTGTGTTGTGAAAACACCCATTGCTCCACCAAAAAAATGCTAAAAAGGGTCGTATAATCAGTCAGAATAGCACCAAAGAGCATCAAAGAAAACAAGTGCTAAACTAGAGGGTTAAACATGACGCCACGTAATAGTAAGATGCTTCCAGAGAATTATCTCAGCCACATTTCATACACAAGATCTTCATAAAGAAAGAAAAATACCTTCAAAGCTCTCCACGTCATGTATGGTACATAAGAAGGGGTAACACTCTCAGGGAAACCTTCAGGCACCACATAGGATCTTACAAACGACATCATTTCCTGAACCAGAAAAGTTATAATGAAACATTGTATAATTCTTTTCTACTTCATCAGGGAAATAAGATTTTTCTTTATTTACAGCTACTGCTCGAGAAAATAAGCATATTAACTGTTGGGGAAAAATGAAAACATACGCAATAAGAGTATCCCCGAGATCATGTTTTTCTGTACCGAAAAGGTCTTGTTTGGCAAAAAAAAAAAAAAAAAAATCAGTGGAAAAAGTAAAGGAAAACAGATCTTATGAAGGCTAATTCATGAATAAAATAAAAGGAAGGCAATGATAATATCACAGCCAGTGGAGAACCAAATGCCAGTTTGCTTATCAAAACAGATAGATTATGCATGAATTTCTATAACAATACTTAGTAAACCTGAAGTATGTGAAGAAAAAGTCATCATGGATGAACAAAATTTACTTGATCGTCGAACATTATTAATCATATAAATAAACCTAACATTCGCACCCTTTATGACAAATTAAACTTCTAGGACAGCCAAACTTGTATGTTTTGTCTGTATCATCTCTACAATTTTTATATATTAATATTATGTTCATATTACACCACGCCCTAATATAAGATCATTGTACAGTAATTACATATTCAAATTCGACACAGCAGCTTATTATCCCACATTTTATACTTGTTCTTTGTTTTCTATGTCCACCTAACTTTTACCAATTCGACCAAATTATGCATTTCAGTTAATATAAAATCCATTCTTCAAACAATAGAACATATCAAAGCCCTAATTTTGTTATTAGTAACCGAATAATTCAACCAATTAAAAATAGACAAGGTTCATTATTTGGTGAGTATTTAGGAATATATAAACAGGAAATTCATCCAATCAAAACAAATAAATACTGAAAATTTGAATAGTTAGAGAACAAGCTTACCTCTAGAGGATCCTGAGGAGTTTGCAAACTGAAAGAACGCATCGAAGCTTTTTTGAACTTTCCAGAACTATCAGTTTCTGCAACATATTTCCAACGTCGGCCATTGATCTCTTCCCGGCAAATAACTTTCAAGCTCGAATTAACAAATTCCTCTTCAATGAGTCCAATTCTTTTCTCCTCTGGAATTAATAAAGAAGAAGGAGGAGGAGGAGAAGAAGAAGAAATTGAAGAAGAGGAAGGGAGTGGAGAAGAAGAAGCAAGATTTGCACTTATTCGAATTGTTTCACGAACAAGAAGTCGAGCATCTTGAGAATTAGCTAGGGTTTGAGTAGTAGTTGAAGCTGCTGCTGCTGCTGATGATGATGGTGATGTTGATCGAGGTGGCTTAAATTGAATTGGAGCCATAATCAGATCGGTTCTAAAGCAGTTGATATTTTGGGTTTTGGATCGGGAAAAAGAGAAATGAGGTTAAAAAGTAGAGAGAGAAAGTATAGAAAAAGCATAGGTATCATCGATGGAAGTTACGTATAGCATTGTAAAGGGTTTATACTTATTGAAGCAGGTGGCTTAATAATGGCGGACGGAGATTAATATGAAGAAGAGAGAGAAAGTAGAGAGAGAGAGAGACAAAGAGAGCCACTAGGAATTATAGAGGTTTTCATTGGATATGTACAAATGGAAAGAGAAATTTGAGAGACAAGAGGGAAGTTGGCCACCTGTGTACAACTGCCCTGGAGATTTTGGTAGGACTTGGCATAACCCTAGTCAGAGCACAGAAATGTTTCTTTGTTGGATCTAATACAAGTGTTTTTATATTCTGAAACATTATCTATTTTCATTCGGAAAAAAATGACAATTTTACGTCCCCGTTATGAGATTGGACAGTAAGGGTCGGAGAAGGACAATCACTCATTCTAAGATACTTCAGACCAAAGAATCATACGTAAACGGGGGAGAGCTCTTTTCCCTTGTTCTCCGGAATTGCAAGCATCTTTAGAATGAGATTTCAATTCACCACCTTTTGAAACTTTGAGAGTAGTTTTTTGGGGAGCACAGTTTGTAATTTGTATTTAGGAAGGTACTTATTTTATATTGTCGGTTGATTTGCGCGAAATAAACAAAAAAAATTAAAAGAATAAGACCATTCCATTTCGACAAAAGACCCACACCAAGTTCCATATATATAGATCCACTATGTGAATAATTATTTCGTACCCCCTAGGAGTATAAAAGATCATATCTAGTTGTGGACGAGAAGGAATTCCAACCCCTGACAATGTGGTCATATCCACTCTAATAATCTGAGTTATTGGTGTAACATCTTGTGTTTCAGTTGCAAGAATGAAGGAACGTAGTTGGATCACGAACTATTTTGGAATCAGGTAAAGTTAAACACAGAGATGTTACAACACTCAAATCTACCTTAAGTTTTGAGATGATCACGAATAACTTCATAAGTTCAAATCTCGAGAATCCATCTGTACATTATCATCCCCCATGTCTTCTTCTACCTCTTCTGTGCAACTCTCATGTTATAGAACCGTTTTTAATGGATCTTCTTTCTCTTGTGAGAACTATCACTTTGATAGTTCGAATATTAATCGAACAAGAAAGAGAGATGCCGAATTTAGTAAGAGAAGAAGATGGTAGATTATTATAACTCTTGTGTATTATAATCAATGAGGTTTACATCTATTTATAGTACAAGTAATGCAATTAGGGTAAATCTTAGATAAAGATACATAGGCTTTGATGTCTATCTAGTTACAACAAGTGATGTCTATCTAATAGTAGGGACTGGTTGGTGAAGAGGATCTGGGTCGGTCGGTTGTGGGTGTTGCCCATATGGACCGGGTGGTCGATTCATATCCATATCCCTAATACTCCCCCTCAAGTTGGAACTGGAATGTCAATGACGCCCAACTTGCCAATAATTTGTTTGAAAGCTTTCGCATCAAGTGGCTCGTAAGAATGTCTGCGAGTTGTTCCGAGGAGGGGGTAAATTGTGGAGAAATCAAATTTCCTTTAATCTTTTCACGAACCAAGTGGCATTCAATTTCTATGTGTTTGGTTCGTTCATGAAAGACAGGATTTTCTGCAATGTGAATTGCAGCGCGATTGTCACAGTAGACAGGCATAGGAGAGGATTGGTCAATGCCTAGATCGAGGAGAAGAGATTTGAGCAATTGAAGCTCACAAGTGAGGGTAGCAAGGGTTCGATATTCGGCCTCAGCCGAGGAGCGAGCAATGGTGTGCTACTTTTTAGATTTCCAAGAAAGCGAACTTGAACCAAGCATGGTGAGATACCCTGTGGTGGATCGTCTAGTAGTCGAACAACCAATCCAATCAGAATCACAAAAATCGGATACGACTAGTCGACTTGAGGAAGATAAAAGAATGCCCTTGCAAGTTGAACTTTTAAGGTAGCGGAGGACCCGATGGGCGGCATGTAAGTGAGCGGAGCGTGGGTTTTGCATGAATTGGCTACGACTATTAACAGCGAATGTAATATCAGAACGAGTAATTGTCAGGTAAATGAGACGTCCTATAAGACGACGATAGACGGTTGAATCTAGAAGTGGCGGACCATCTGTAGGACCAAGTTTAGACTTTTGATCCATAGGAAAAGGGGAAACCTTGGAAGCCGTAAAACCGGAATCTTTTAAAATATCGACAATGTATTTTCGTTGACACAGAAATATACCTTTTGAAGACCGAGATACCTCAATACCCCAAAAAATATTAAAGCCAACCAAGATCTTTCAGCGAAAAGGCAGAACGAAGAAAAGTCTTAAGAGAAGAAATTGCCGCATCATTATTTCCTGTAATGATGATGTCGACAACATAGACCAAGACATATACTGAAGTGGTACCTTTACGATATGTAAAGAGAGAGTAATCGGAAAGGGATTGAACAAAACCTCGTTGGAGGATAACAAAAGAAAATTTGGAGAACCACTGACGAGAGGTCTGCTTTAGGCCGTAAAGGGATTTATTAAGACGGCAGACATGTGTTTCCCCCTGAGGCGAAAAGCCAGGTGGTAATTTCATGAATACTACCTCATCCTAGTCACCTTGGAGGAAGGCGTTGTTGACATCAAGTTGGTGGAGTGACAAGCCTTTAACAACCGCAATGGAAAGAAGGACCCGAACAGTGACTAACTTTGCAACAGGGGCGAAAGTGTCATTATAGTCAAGTCCTTTGATTTGAGCGGAACCTTTCGCAACGAGGCGAGCTTTGTAACGCTCAATGGAGCCATCAGCTTTGAACTTGATCTTGTGGACCCATTTGCAACCAATGGGCTTCTTACCATCTGGTAGATGGGTTAATGTCCAAGTATTGTTTGACTCAAGAGCCTTGATATCAGTGGCCATTGCTTTCCTCCGGTGAGGAGAAGTCATAGCTTGATTGAAAGAAGTGGGTTTTGAGTGGGAGAGAACCGATGTTAAAAAAAACTTTGTGAGAAGGAGAATACAAGTCCACGGAAAGAAAGTCCGTAAGAGGATAAGGGACATTCGAGTGTTGGCGTGAAAAGGGCAGAGAGATGTTATTACAATCATAATCTGCGAGGCGAGATGGTGGCCGACGATGGCGGACCGCACGACCGGTAGGGGGAGGAGTGACCGATTCCAGTGAGGAGGGTGGATGGGTGCCCATAGGCAAACCAGGAGCATGTCCGGAACCACTGTCTAGTGGGCTGGTTTTATCGTATATCGGCGTGTCATGCGAGTACCAGTCTAATGCTCGGTCAAGGGAATGGGCCGATCCAGGCCCAATGAAGAGGAAGGCAGATGTGCCTGTAGAGGAGGAACATGTTGCTGCTTGGGTAGAAGAGTGAGCTCGTCCTGGCTCAATGGAGCCGATCATGGAGGTGCCTCTAGATGGAAATCAACCTGGTGTTGGTTAAACACGTAGGAACCATCGTCCGGGAGTGTTAAAAACGGGCGTGAGGGACTAGGTGGTGGTTGATCGAAATGTTGGAAAGGGAAGCGGGTCTCTTGAAAAGTGATATTACGAGACGTGTAAATTTTATGACTTTGTAAGTCATAAACGCGATAGCCTTTTTGGGCATGAGGATAACCAATGAACATACCGGGAGAAGCACGATGGCCCATTTTATGACGTATATTAATGTTGTGGGCATAGCAAAGACACTCAAAAGCCCTAAGGTGATCAGGAGAAGGAGAGCTTCAAAAAGAACTTCATGTGGAGAACACCCATTAAGAATGGGAGTGGGAATTTTGTTAATTAGATATACGTCCGTGAGGATGCATTCTCCCCAAAATTTAAGGGGTAAGTGAGCTTGAAAGCGAAGAGCTCTAGCCACATCAAGAATGTGGCGATATTTGCATTCTACCACCCCGTTTTGTTGAGGTGTGTAAACACAACTCTGTTGATGAATAATTCCCTTATCATTTAAAAAAATATTGAAGTTCATGAGAAAGAAATTCAGATTTGTTATCGGAACGTATAGTTTGTAATTGATGAAAGAGAAGATCTCCATTACCCGATCGTAGATGTGTAATGTTAGAATTAAATTGATTTATAATGTAATTCACAAACTTAGAGAGGACTTTAAAGGTTTCTGATTTGGAATGCATTAAGTAAACCCAAGTACATCTAAAAAAATCATCAACTAAGGTGATGAAATAACGACAACCGGAATTCGAAGTCACATTGAATGAACTCCATAAATCGGCATGTACCAATTCAAAAGGACGAGAAGAAAGAGAAGAACTAGAAGTAAAAGAAAGTCGTGGTTGTTTCGAAATGGGACACACATCACACGGAACTTTATTTATTAATCCACTCTTTATACATGGATATTTAGACGAAATAAAAGTAAGACGATCTAAAGTCAGATGGCCAAGACGCCAATGCCATACATTAAACTACTAGAAACAAAAGAAGAGAAAATCCTAGGTTCTGTGTGAAAGTAATGGAGTCCATCATGAGGATCACCAAGTCCAATCATCCTTGTTGTCAATGGGTCCTGAAAGACGCAAGATGTGGAGTTAAATAAAACATCACAATCAAGAGATTTAGTTGTTTCAGATATTGAAATAAGATTAAACTTGAAAAACGGTATATGTAATACACTAAGAAGAAAAAAAAATCCTTAGTAAATGGTACGGAACGATGTGAAGGATTCGAGAACGAGAACCGTCCGGCAACCGAACGTAGTAATGCAGTGGAGCCGTCATATACGATGAAAAAGAAGAGAGGGTCGCACAAATATTTTTAGCGGCGCCTGAATCGATAACCCATGGAAACGCATAAGAGGTATTAATACCTGTTAAGTTGACGGTTGGGTCGGTGGTGCCTGTAGACGGAGTGCCTGCAGCGGGATTAGATTGCTCAAATAACCGAACAAGATGGTGGTATTGGTCCTAGGTCATGGACGTTGCTAGGGGCACCCCCAGTTGAGAAGGGTCGGAAATCAAGCCCATTACAACTGAGCCAACGAGCTTGGCTTGGCGGGTACGTGGGGGTAACCATGCAACTTGTAGCATGCTGCTTGGACGTGGTCGTGTTGATGACAATGGTCACAATACGACCGAGTATGTTTCGAATATGGGGGTCGATCTTGTTGATCTGGGACGATCAAGACGACCACACGAAGATTGACCGACGACAAGAGTGGTGGCCTCCGAGTTCGTCATATCTGTATGTGTAAGATTTTGTTAGATCCCTTCCTGTTTAACCATACTATGTATTTTGAGAACCGACGGAAGGGATCCATAAGAAGAATTTCACTCCGGATTGATGCAAAACGATCATGGAGTCCTTGAAGGAACTCCATGGCTTGATCTTGGTTGGATCGATCAATCAAAGCTTTATCCTGACCACATAAACACGGTTCGATATCAAGAAGAGATTGAAGCTCATCTTGGTATGATTTGAGAAGAGTGAAGTAAGTGGAGACGTCAGAACCATCCTGTTTCAATGAAGAGATCACACGTTTAAGTTGATACACTTTAGGTGCATTCGTTTGATGAAATCTTTCATATAGATTTTGCCATATGTTGGCAGCCGATTCATCGTAAAGAATGGATTGACGGATATCTTGGGTAACCGAGTTGACCAACCAACTAGAGACAAGGTCATTACAGCTTTCCCATGCATGTAAATCAATGGGGGTCGTTGGTTTCGGGATTGAACCATCGACGAAACCGAGCTTGTCTTTGGCTGGTGAAGCCATTTTCATTCCTCTAGACCAAGAAGCATAATTATCACCACATAGAAGTGGGGAATAAGAATAGTAGTGGGTGAGTCAGAGTGATGAATATTAAACATCGTAGAAGAATGCGGATGAGTGAGAGGAGTGTAATCTGAAGACGAATCATGAGGTGGTGTAGTCATGGCGAAATAAGAGAAAAAGAAAACGTTTTTCTAACAAAAACTTCTGGCTCTTATACCATG
This sequence comes from Eschscholzia californica, assembly GCF_041429995.1. Taxonomy (NCBI): domain Eukaryota; kingdom Viridiplantae; phylum Streptophyta; class Magnoliopsida; order Ranunculales; family Papaveraceae; genus Eschscholzia; species Eschscholzia californica. The sequence continues at coordinate 46,212,787 of NW_028238198.1, forward strand.
TGAGAACTATCACTTTGACCGTTCGAATATTAATTGAACAAGAAAGAGGGATGCCGAATTTAGTAAGAGAAGAAGATGGTAGAGATTAATATATCTCTTGTGTATTATAATCAATGAGGTTTACATCTATTTATAGTACAAGTAATGGAATTAGGGTAAATCTTAGATAAAAATACATAGACTTTGATGTCTATCTAGTTACAACAAGTGATGTCTATCTAATAGTAGGGACTGGTTGGTGAAGAGGATCGGGGTCGGTCGATTGTGGGTGTTGCCCATATGGATCAGGTGGTCGATCCATATCCATATCCATATCCATATCCCCAATATCTCTCTCTACAATTATGAATTTTATTGTAGATGATCACCAATAACTTCATGGTTTTTGTTCATCGCTCGGAAAAGGGGTAATAGTGAGAGAAATAAGAAATTTGAGAGAGAAGCTCTTGAATCCCAGGATGAATGAGAGAAATTAAAAATTTGAGAGAAGCTCTTGAATCCAGGATGAAAAGATGAGAAAGTACGAGGAGAGTTGATTAACTTTATTGGAGGATGTTATTTCATTGGAAATTAATCTCAACCGTTGATGTTATCGATGGTTGAGATGCTAGACTTTCTTTCCCCTGCTTTGCTTTATTGGAGGACGTTATTTCATTGGAAATTAATCTCAACCGTTGTCGTGATGGTTAAAAAAATTTCCTTCAAAAGATGCAGCCTTTTGTCTACCTTGTTATTTATTTAGCAAGCCATATGGGAGTTCCCGACAAAAAGTTTTTACTATTAATGGATTTAAAAATTGGAAAAAAGTAAGAGATGGACATAACTGTGCATTTTTAAATCATGTCGCGAAAAAAATCACTTTCTTCTCATAAAGTTTCTATGTGACCTTTAGAGGACTTAATGAATCAATCTCAACACATACAACAAGCGATTCATAATTATACTTCTCAACAAATTGTCAAAAACCGGTTAAGGCTCAAAACATCATTTGATGCAATCCGGTGGCAAGCGTTTCAAGTCTTCCTTTTAGAAGAGACAATTCAAGGATCACTAAATCGCAAAAATTTTCTTCGGATGGTAGAGATATTAGCTGAATATAATGATAAAGTCTCAGAAGTTGTGTTAGATAAAGCTCCCAAATATGCTTCTTACACCTCACCTTTGATCCAAAAAGAAATTTTACAAGTTTTCGCAACTAAACTTAAGCGAGCTATTCGAGATGAATTGTATTATGTTTGATGAATTTCGTGATGGGTAAAAAAAAAAGAGCAATTAGCTATAGTTTTAAGATTTGTGAAGAAAGATAGTTATGTAGTTTTAAGATTTGTTCATTGTTTAGCGTATCGCTTGCAATTAGCATTAGTTATAGCTTCAAAAGAAGTTCTACCAGTTGAACATTTTTTACAAAATTATCTTCTATTGTCAATATTGTAGATGCTTCTTGTAAATGTATTGATGAATTGAAAAATGCTCAAGCTGTTGAAATCCAACATTTGATCTCTATTAATGAGCTCGAGACAGAGAAAGGGTTAAACCAAATTGGTACTTTACAACGGAGTGGAGATACTAGATGGGGTTCACATTTGAAATCAGTTTCTAGCTTGAGAAAAATGTTTAGTGCAACATGTGTGAGTCTATTGTGTATTATAGAGGATGGAAATACTTTTTTTGAAAGACCTAAAACAGAGGGAGCCTATGAAAGTACGACGACGTTAATTTGTCTTTATATTACATAATGAAAGAAATTATGGAGATCACTGATTTACTTTGTCAATCTTTGCAAGATCAAGATATTGTGAATGCTATGGAACTTGTTTCTTCCACCAAAATGTTAATCCAAAATTTAAGAGATGTCGGATGAGATGTTTTACTTGCAAAGGTAAATTCATTTTGTGAGGTGCGAAACATAGATCTTCCTGATATGAATGCTCGATATGTAGAAAGGGAAGGTAAAGCTCGCTATCAACAATGCAACTTGATAAATGAACAATTTTACAGGGTAGATATTTTTATGCTGCAATATATTGTCAATTGCAAGAGTTGAATAATCGATTTAGTGAAAACTCAGTTGATCTACTTGTTCTTAGCTCAACATGGTTCCTCGTGAAGTTTACAATTCTTTTAAAACTGATGACATTTGTAATTTGGTAGATAAATTTTATCCACGAGATTTTGCAGATCATGAGAAGTTGCATTTGAGAATACAACTACAACATCATGAACATAATGTAGTTCAATATCCAGACTTCAAAAATTTGACAACGATCTCCGATTTATGCCAATGGTTGGTGAAGACAAGAAAATCAATAAGGTACCTGCTTGTTTATCGACTAATTGAGCGTGCGCTAAGTCTTCCCGTTTCCACAACAACCGTAAAACGATCTTTCTCATCTATGCGCATAATTAAAACAAGGCTACGCAACAAAATGGATGACAATTTTCTCTCAGATTTTTTGATTTTATACATTGAAAAGGAAATTGCTTAGAAGTTTAGCACAAAATTTATCGTAGATGATTTTAGGTATTTGAAGGAGAGACGAGTTCCATTTTAATCTTGTTCTCCCATGTTACTTTTTTATTTCTATTTAATTTTATGACTTAATTGGATATTTTTTGTGGTAATTTTAAACTGAATTGTTATATTAATTTCTCAAATTAGTTTATAACTTCAATATTCGCCCCCACCCCCTTACAAAAATTCTGATTTCGTCTTTGACTGTGGCTAAATCCTAAAATGGGGTACCACACAAAGAACATTGGCTTGGTCGAAAGAAATGATAAGAGGGAAGTTTGTGAGGCTTGAGATGCGGTAAAGGACCGTCCAAAAGATGCACAAGGGTCTGGCAAGAAGTCGGACTAAAATAGATAAGAATGGTCGGCCTAGGCCCGACCATTTATAGGTCGATCGGTTAGGAGAAGTTATTCCATTGGATTCTACAAGGCCTAGCTGAGAGTCCCATAGGATAGGACATCTCTGGGCCAGCCACAGATTCCCATTAGATAAATATTAGATTTAATCCTTATCAGGGAATGTCAAATTAGATGAGAGGTCTGAGAGCATCTCCAATGCAACACTCAACTTCAAAAACTCAACTTGACACCTAAGATTAGTTGAGTTTTTCACAAAAAACACTCTCCAATGCAACATCAACTTAAAACTCAATATGATGTGGCAACAAGAAAAATTGAGATACTCAAAAGAAAACTCAGCAATTGAGTTTTCTTTTGAGTATCTCAATTGGCCACATCATCATTTTATACATTAAAATAAAGAATAAAAGTAAATCTAATTTACTTATTCCAAAGGAAATACCAACTACCCTTTCTTTTGAAACAGAAATACTCCACCGGTTCGTCTCCCCTTTCTTCTTCAACGTTCTTCTTCAGGTAAAGAAATGGATCTTCACTTCTTCCTTTCAATTTTATTTCTTCATTCTTTCATAATATAGAGATGTATGCATTTTATTTCTGAAAGATAGGCTTACAAATTTCTGATTTTATTTGTTTTTCTTAGTTAAATAAAAATTTGATTACAAGTTAGGTTTCTTTTCATCAACATTCTATTATTTTTCTTTTCTGCCTTCTTTTAATCAACCAATGAAGACTACTAAACAATCTCTAGTTATTTTGATTTGTGAAACCATAATAATAGATTTCTCTTTTGGTTCCTCATTTTTTCACAAAAAATCGAGTATAAATATGGCTTGCCTCTTGAATCTCAGTTGTTCTCTGTTGTTCCTTCAATCAGTTTAAGAATAATGAATTTTTATAGGTTTGGTAAATTTCAGGTTATCTTGATTTAGGAAACTCAGATTGTAATATCCCATTTTACGAATTTCTCTTGTTTTAATTAAAAAAAATTATTATCTGCTTGCTTCTTCCTTCTTTTAATCAAATAATGTAAGTTATAACAATTATAAGTTTCATAACTTCTTTTTCTCTTGGTATATAAAATCAAATTTTAATTGAATTTATTTTATTGTACAACCTGCTCAACAATGGACACGGACGATAGTTCAACTAGTAGTGATGGTCCCTTTTCTTACACAAAATGCTCAGTAGATGAGATTTCAAGTGATATCTCACAATTAAATGAAATGGTACAAAGTTTGGCAGAAACAATTGGAACCTATACAACCTATTGTGGCAACTACAATGATGCACCGTAGACGCCCTCACGGTGGATCTGTTTTCGGTACGGTAGACGTTATATTCACCGTGATAGAAAAGCTCGCCATGATATAATAATTAATGACTACTTCAAGGGCAAGGGTTCAAAGTATCCACCTGATCTTTTTCGTCGTCGTTTTCGTATGGATATTAGCCTCTTCAATCGAATTCTAAATGCTATTCGTGAAAAGAATAAATATTTTACACAAAAATTTGATGCTGTTAGGAAGAGAGGATTGAGTCCACTACAAAAAATGATTGCGGCAATCCGAATGTGTTGCATTTGGGTGTTCAGCTGATCTTTTTGATGAATACGTTCAAATAGGTGAAAGCACGACAATAGGTGAAAGCACGGCAATCGAATGTCTTAAATTTTTTGTGATTCTGTGATCGAGATTTTTGAAGAGGAATATTTGAGAAGACCTAATAAAGATGACATCCAAATGTTACTAAAACAAGGAGAAAAACGAGGTTTCCCTGGTATGTTTGGCAGTCTTGACTGTATGCATTGGCGTTGGAAAAATTGTCCTACAACATGGCACGGTACATATACGAACGGTTTTAAAAGGGTCCCTACTTTGATTTTAGAGGTTGTTGCATCACAAAATTTATGGATTTGGCATGCATTCTTTGGTATGGCAGGTACACATAATGATAATACTGTTCTTGATAGATCTCCATTATTTGATGATCTTGTGCATGAAGTTGCTCCAACATGTAATTTTGTATTACGAGGTCATAATTACAATATGGGCTACTACTTAACTGATGGAATTTATCCTGAATATGCTACTCTCATCCAGACTATTTCTCAACCTTCTAGTATGAAAGAGAAAGTCTTTGCTAAGCAACAAGAAGCTGCAAGGAAAGATGTGGAACGTGCATTCAGAGTGCTGCAAAGTAGATGACATGTTATCAAGGGCCCATCACATATGTGGGAGGCCGAGGATCTTGAAAAAATTATGAAGACGTGCATCATGTTGCACAATATGATCATTGAGAGTGAACACAACCAAGGAATCGATCCCGAAGATTGGGAGCCACCTACAAATGAAAAAGTTATAGCAGTTGAATTACAACATGATTATGTGTTTCTAGTATCAAATATCATTAGCCGAATGAATCAAATTAGAAACAAAGGTGTACACAAGGAATTAATGAATGACCTCATTGATCACTTATGGGAAATGTATGGAGATGGAGAATTTACCTAAAAGATGATTTGCATATTTTGATTTCATAGTTCTTCATTTTCTTTTTCAGAAACTAGATTTTGGGTTTGTAATTCTTAACAGTACTTTCTGGTGGTTTTGTTTGAATTTTGATATAGCTTCATTTAGTTGTAATTTTCAAGTTTCAGCAATACAAGATTCTTCATTAACTTGTTCTTAATGAACTTTTACTTGAATCTTTAATCATTTAGCTTTTGTTTCTCCGGGAAGTTCAAAGTTTCATGAATTTTGGTTTGTTAATTGAGTTGCAGATATGATAAGCTAGGTCAAACTGTTTTGGCCAAGTAAACTTAGTGAAACTTCATTTTGTCAAATGTTTCTTGTTGATAATGCTGGTGTTTGTATCCACCATATACTCTAATTACATGTTTGTTGAACTAGTCATACACAGATAAAGATACAAATGAGCATGTGGCCCCTGCTGCAACTGAGTTGATGATATAAATAGCTAATACCGTACTGCAATTGGCCAGATGGCGTAGCAAATTTCCAAATTAAACACACAATTCATCACAAGAGAAACTGAAAACTGAAAAGATAGATTCAAATGAGTAATGTGTCACAAAAAACTGAAAATATTGATTCAAACAAAACAATTCATCACAGGAGAAACAAATTCATCACAAGTTATTCATACGACATAGAAAATATAAGTTTCATCTAGCTTGTTGATGTGGAACTTCTCCCAATAGGCCTTCATCCTCCCATTCCTTCAGTATTTACGTTAGCATTTTTCTATAAGCATCTTGAACCAAAGGTTGGAGGTCGCTAAAATTAGTGATCAGAATTCGTTCCTGCTCTTTTCTCTTTTCTGCGCATTTTTTTTGCCTTTGAGCTTCCTCCTTCAACTGGTGATACTTCTCTTTAAGTTCTATATCCTTTTTCAGTAACATATCTCTAGCCTCCACATTTTGTTGATTAATAGCAAATTGCTTCTCTATAGTGGACTGCAGATTGTTCAACACATTTATCACTTCCTTTTGCTCACCTAACTTTCTTTTTTTCTCTTTACTGCCTTTTCGTCCAAGAGGTCGGGTAAATTTCTTCCACGTCATTATTTTTGGTAGTGGGTATCTCCAAGTTGATATGATTATCTTCGGGTAAGGGAACTGTGTTTGGTGATAATGAAGATGAATTAACCGGGTAATCACCAACCGTCTTTGTTTTCTTTGAACTATTAGTCCTTGAGAGTTGTTTTGAACACCACTTAGGGTCCTCTATCATTATCTCCCAACAATGTACAAATTTGAATGGTGATCCATCTCCTATTCCCACATATATATATATATATATATATATATATTTTGCATTTTTTATCTACAAATACAAACAAGAAAGAAATTAATAGTTAATACTCATACTGATATTATAAAATCAAAAGATTGTCAAAAGTAAGATGAATTATTCTTACCATATCCGAGATTGTCGTTCTACTCTGGGGAGCTCTCTCAAGTGACCCATATATTCCATGGAATTTGTTGACAGGTGATTGTATGGTGCCCCAACGACATTGTAAGCTCTTCGCATTTCTGGATTCATCATTCGTTCCCATTTTATCATTCCAAATGTTGATATACGATCCCACATCATTTGACAAGTCTGGTCTTTTCCTGTAATTGAGTCATTCGAGACATATAAATATGACTTTACAAGCGTCGTGTCCTCAAGAGCAGTCCAACGACGATTTGACGCTTGGTTCGTCTTTCTGGCTCCCTTAGAGCATGAGAGGTTTGAGAGTTAGGAGCACTCAGAAGACCTTGAAAAGAACCTCTACTACCAAATAATTGTTCATCCATAGGAGGATATGCAAGTACTCGATTTAAACCCATTGGTTGAAATTTCAATTGCGGCATGTTCAGTTGGTTTGACTGAAAAAATTGATTAGAGTGGTCAATATGTGATTGTAGCTATGTTTGGAGAGAATCGTTATCTATAATCCTCTCGTTGTGCGAATCATTTAGTTGAGACTCCATCTCGCACGCCTTTTGAATCCAAAAGTACATGCAACCAAAATAAGAAACCAATTGCTCATTAGTTATTAGTTATGATTTCAGACATACTTACGAGTCAAACGAGTTCATATAATTGCAATAACAACAAAGGTAACTCGGCTATTTATTCCTTCACCAAGAGAAACCAATCGTGAAAACAGGTCACTTAAATGGTGCTACTAGTGTTGCTGATTTCCTTGACATCAATTGTCTTTAGTGACTAGTGAATATTGGTTTTCTTGTGAGATGTGTTTTGTTCATACAATTTCATGTGATCCTTCATTGGGTATTTGTGTTTATGAGGCAATATCATGTGTTTCATTTGGGTAGGTCATTAGACTGTCAAATTTTTGTGTTTAGGCCAACAAAAAGATACGCCAAGTAACAACACATAATTGATTGTAATATTAAGATTTCAATAAATTCATTATGATGGTCCAATACATTAATACAAATATCGGACATAACATATACTTGAACAAAAAATTTTGCACAAAACTGTTTTGAAATTAACATATTAATTTGGGTTGGGAATTTATTCGAACAACTGATGAGCGGATTCCAGGAGTTACATTTGGTTGATGAAAATGATTAAGATAGAGACAAATGCAGTAGATATAGTAATCGAGTGAACACTAATGTGTTAATCCATAGACTTTGATGATAACAGAGATCAAGAGTTATCAATGTAATCAAACATACATAATTAATCTTATTCTGTTTGTCAAAGAAGAAATGGATAATCCCAAACTCAATTGATTATAACAAATGCAACTACAAATACAAAATTGTAAGAATGTATTACCTTAGTTGAAAATGATGATAGTTTCCACTATGATCTACAAATGGAAAGAAGATTCAGATACAAAACTGAAAAGACTCTAGCCTGGAAATAGTATTAGCTCCTATTCCCCACAAAAGTTGAACATTCCCTCCTGTGAAAGTTCAACTTTAAATAAGAGTTTTACTTTCCCCCCATGAACAAAACACAGAATTTGAACTTTCCCTCCCGTGAAAGTTGAAAACGAAATATTTCTGGTAAAAAATCGAGTAAAAATTAGTTTTGGCGGGATCTGAACTTTTAACTTTTTAGGTTGTGTTTGATAGGATCTTTTTCGGAGAAAATAGAAAAAGTTTCTCCATATTCCGACATTTTCTCGTGTTTGGTAAACAATTGAGGAGAAAAAATTAACTGGATCACGTGACCCATTTTTCTCCTTTTTTTCCCTTAAAAGAGGGAATCTCTTGACCCCACTCCCACCAAAGAAAGACTTTCTCCAAAGAAAAAAGTCTCACATGTTTCTCTCTCTTTCGTTTTAGATAAGTACGGGTTAAAATAAACTGAGTAAGTTCGTACTTCTGCAGAACTATGGCTCCTTTCTTCTCCATTGATCCTCCTTGTTTGAAGCAGACGCAGGCAGAATAAACCAACGTTATCCGACTGGTTGTGCAACATTTTTCTAAAATCTTCCCATCTTCATCCAATCAGAGATGAAATTTAAGGATGGAGGAGGATAGATTCTAAATGATTACATGAAAGGGGAGGAATTTAAAAGATTGCCTTAAGGGCAGTTGTAATGAAGAAAGAGATTCTGAGATTAGATTTAAAAATAATTTCTTGCATGCCAAAGAATATCCATGGATTCCAACAAACAGAAAACCAAAAAAGTTTGATTGATCTATGAATAAGTTGGTGATTATGTTAAAGGACTGTAGCTGTTTATCCCAAGTATGTTTAGTATAACATGGACATAAATTCATTCCTGGCTCTTTGCTACCTCCATGATCATGAAACAATAATGTCAAAGAAAAAACTAACACAAATTTCATTACAGAAGAAGATAGAGAGAGAGAGTTTGGAAAGAAATCTGAGTTTGAAGAGGTATGTGATTGAAAGACTATCTAAGGTAAAAATGTGTTAGGGTTTACTGCTTAACAAGGTTGATCATGCTACATCTTCTAAAAAATTGTTAGTGGTGACTGTGATGGAGTAAAACAGATACAATCAAGGAATACCCAAGAAGAATCTATCTCTAGGCTTGTGTGTTAACCTATTGGATGTGCCAAATTCATTTGCTATGTATGAGGATATTGGACTCATCAACTTCTACCTGTTTGTGTTTTTTATGTTAATTATTTTTGTTTAGTAAGAGAATGAGAAAAAAAAACAAGAAACAATTATTTTTTTCTCTTGCCCGACCAAACGATGGAAAGATATGAAAATATTTATAGAGAAAATAATTCGTAGAGAAAAAATTTCTCGGAGTAAAACTTTCCCTGATTTTTCTTCCTTTCCCCAAATTACTATCAAACACACCCTTAGTAATATAAAATTTAAATAGAGATGCCACCTAAGTAGTCTTGAGTTTTTTTTTAGTGTTGCATTGGAGAAGTCTTTTTAATTGAGTATCTCAACAATGCCACTTAGGAAAGAGGATCTCAATTCAATCTTGACACATAGGATTAATTAAGTTTTTGTTGAGTGTTGCATTGGAGATGCTTTGACTAAATATTAGCTTAGATTTTAGATAAGGTTCTGAATTTAAGTCTTTTAAGGAATCCCAGCCAGAATGAAATGACTTTTTAATCTTTATAAAATGACAAGATTAAATCAGAAAAAATGTAGAACGTTTCAGATCTATCTTTTTAGCTACTCTGACAAAAGATAAAAAGGAAACAGAGATTTCTCATAAAAATCATTTAGTCCATTCAAAATGAGTTGTAAAATGCAAGATAAAATATCACTAGCGACGGATAATCAAGAAGGTCTTGGTTCTAGCTAACTTAAAGTGAAGATCAAGTCAATTTGTGCGTGTGTCTCAAGTAGAGGAAACTGCGCTTGGGTAATTAAGTTTTGAGCATATAATATATATATAGGGTTATTTCCCTAATAGCCCCCAACTTTGTGACCAGCTTCCCGCTTGGTCCCCTAAATTAGCAAAAATACCCATATGGCCCCCTTTTTCAGTTATCTTTAACTTTCCGTTACTCTCTCTCCTCCATCTCTTTTTCTCTCTCTACCAAGTCACGCCACATCATCTATCACGCCACATCATCATCTTCTCCGGCATAAGTCGTCGGCCGGCCAAATTTTCGGTCGGCGACTTATGCCGGAGAAGATGATGATGTGGCGTGACTTGGCAGAGAGAGAAAAAGAGATGGAGGAGAGAGAGTAGCGGAAAGTTAAAGATAACTAAAAAAGGGGGCCATATGGGTATTTTTGCTAATTTAGAGAGCCAGGCGGGAAGCTGGTCACAAAGTTGGGGGCTATTAGAGAAATAACCCATATATATATAAGCGTTATTTGGGTATTGTGTGAATATAGTTTAGTCCTCTCACATAGTAATCATTTCCTTAAATGTTTTACGGTGATACTATTACAAGTCCGCAAAGGTGTAGACTTAGTAGCCTATATTGAATAAGTGAGGACTAAAGACCTATTCCATACAAAAAATGGAAGCATCAACCAAATAGCTTTAAAGTAATCTATATTATGTGTAATTTATTTTGTATCCTTATCTTATATAGAGTAATAAGTTATGTTATGCCTTCAACAAAAAAAAATTATGTTATGGTATAAAATATGAGAAAAAGAAACCATCAGATCATTACAAAATCTCTCTTTTCCCCGTTACATATTTACTAAGTGATGTAAATACTTTTAGATTTTTAAAGTGGCTCGATAGTCAAAGCAAATCAATCTCTTAAATATACCTTTTGGTTTTATTGAAAAAAATATATTATTCAAACACTACTGATTAAACCAAATAGCTAACCAAAAAACACTTTTCAAGAAACACAAACAAAACGACAAAAAACAGTGGGAATCGGGTCGCGTGACCATGAGCTTCCCTTGTCACGCCGGGTCGACCGGACTCCAAAATTTTATGTCCATAAAGATTGTCTGTCATATTTGGGTGGTCATTTATCAAAATTGATGTTTAAAATCCATCCAAGCATGCAACCCTTCACCTTTTCCGGAGTTTCAGGTTATCCGAATCTCAAACAAGACTCATGACGCACCAAATGATAAATTGATGCTCCCAAAACCTATGGATTGTGGGATAAAAAATTTATATAAAAAATGCTGATATCTAATTTTACTAAACACGTAAAAGAAGTCTTGTTTCAAGTTCACCGTGAGATAAAGAGAATGTAACCACATTAGTTTGAAGTTTATTTTGACTAATTTTAGATCGACATGACATATAATTAACCAAAAATGATTTAATTTATGATTTTCTTGACTTTAGACCTAAATTTAGACAGGCACGAAAGAAATTGTAATATCAATTTTGACTCAAAATATAGTCTCACTAATTGCATAAAAATGCACACCGTAGTACTTCTTTTAGCAACCTGATACCGTTGGGTAAATACTAACAAGTTAGGATTGGAGAAGAAATTGTAATATCAATTTTGACTCAGAATATAATTTTTCTCATTAATTGCGTAAAAATGGACACCGTAGTATTTCTATTAGCAACCTGATACTGTTGGACAAATGCTAACAAGTCAGAATTGGAAAAATATCGAGTACCGCTTCAGAACTTGAACATGATCAGTTTATTTTATCAGACTGGTAAGGTTGAACCCACCCTCAAGTTTTGGGTGTCCAGGGCTCTAACCGGATATATCGAGGATGGATTTGGGGATTTCGAAATATTTTGGGTGCCCAACATACGAGGGCACCAGCAACACACTTTTAGGGGCCCTTTTTAAATCTTTCTTCTTGTTATCATAGATTTTGCTATTCTTGATGCACATTCAATCAAACTCACAGTGAAATAACAAAAGAAGATTTTTGTAGTATTAAGAACATCTCCAATGGGACACTCAAACTCTAACACTTAGAGTGTCACATATGATTTTTCAGAGTTTTTATACAAAAACTTCTCCAATGGGACACTTTGTTAGACACTCAATTATGAGGTAGATGCATATATTATAGAGAGTTTCAAGAAAGACACCCTAAAATTAGTGTGTCTCATTGAGATTATCTAAGTGTCACTCTAAACTTTAAACCAATAGAAACTCTTGCTTTTTAACTACTTTTTTTTCTAAGGTTACTTCCCGATTGACCCCCAAAAGTATGACCAGATTCCCGCGTGGCCCCCTAAAGTATCAAAAATACCCAGATGGCTCCCTTTTGTATTTTTCTAAACATTGACTAAAAAGTCAGATTTTAACTTTCCAAAGTTACCCTTTTGTCTTTTTCTTCTCTTATTTCTACTTTAGTCCTTTATCTTTATGTCCTTTCACTTTTCATTTTCATTTACTTTCTTTTCTCACTCTCTAAAACAAAACCTCCATTAATGGAGTTTCTTAAATTTATTTATTTCAAATTATCATCTTCTTCTTCCCTTTCTTTCTCTAAAAGGGTTAACTAATCTGCTATACTAACATATACTAGAAAATCAAGATCTGGCTGGATATTAAATTCTGATCTTTATAACTGGCAATATAGAATAACTGAATATGGATTTTGTTTTTCATTTTGATCTATTGAATCGATGATATATAGTAAACCTCTCGACAATGTAGAAAACCTAGAGCTGGATTTCTGTTTTGGATATGTCAATCGACAATGTGAAGAACCTAGATCCGTATGGATTTCTGTTTTGGATATGGATTTTGTTTTTCATTAATTATTATCTTCTTCTCTCTTCCTCTCTCTAAGAAATCTTCATTGTAAAATAAACGAACTACATTCATCAAGAACAATGAAACACCCAAAAATCAAATATCTGTTCTTTCTAATCCTAATTTAAAATATCAAAATTATAACATGGGTTGTGAACTAAAATCGTGAAGAATCAAATCACGACCTTGAAGTTTCACTAAAAGAAGATAAAAAATTAAATGGTCAGGGACATCACCCTATGCAGATGGGTTTGATTTCGAATGTGGGTATGACTCCATAAGTGGGTAACTCCATTACCACTTATTTGGATGCCCGTTGAGATCCTCTAATAGAATGACCAGGGGCATCACTCTCCACATATGTGTTTGATTTCAAAAGTGAGTTTGATTTCAAAAGTGGCTAACAAATCCATTCAACTCATGATAACCAGGGGTATCACTCTCCACATATGTGTTTGATTTCAAAAGTGGGTTTGATTTGGCTTATGTCAGTTATGAGCCTGGAAAAATCAATTGAATCCTCACTCATGTACAAGAAGAACAAGAAGATAAAGGGTAGAAGATGTGATGATTTCAACTACTTTAGCTTTAGTCAAATAAATTACTAGAAATCAGGAAGTCTTTGAATAAGGTGTCGTTTGGCAACCAGAAGTAGAAGTACTTTTGTTTGTAGTAGAAGTTCTTTTGCTTCAAAAAGTATAAAAAATTTAAAAGTGTATTTGGCAAAAATGTTACTTATAAGTAAAAAAATCAAGAAGTTAGTTTGGTATACGAAGTAGTGGTGATATTGGTAGTAGTGGTGGTGCCATGAAGGTATGGTTATGGGTTGTGGTGGTGGTTGAGGTTTGATGGTGGTGGTTGAGGTTTGATGGTGGTGGTGGAGGTATGATGATGGCGATAGTGGTGGAAGTACGGTGGTGGTGGTGATGGTGGAAGTACGGTGGTGGTGATGGTGGAAATACAGTGGTGGTTGGGATACGGTGGTGGTGGTGGATAAGGTATGTGAGTGATAGTGACAGAGTTATGGTGGTGGTGGAGGTATGATGGTGGTGGAAGTACGGTGGTGGTAACAGTGGAAATACGGTGGTGGTAACGGTGGAAATACGTTGGTGGTGGTGGATAAGGTATGTGAGTGATAGTGACAGAGTTATGGTGGTGGTGGTATGGTGATGGTGGTAAAGGTGGTGGATAAGATATGTAGGTGGTACTGATGGAGGTATGGTGGTGGTAGTGGTGGTGAAGGTATGGTGGTGGTGGTGGTGGCGGTGAAGGTACGGTGGTGGCGGTGAAGGTACGGTGATAGTGGTGGTGGTGAAGGTACGGTGATAGTGGTGGTGGTGAAGGTACGGTGATAGTGGAGCTACGAGGTGGTTGTTGTCGAGGTGTGGTGGTGTATGGTGGTGGTGGTTAAGGTGTGGTGGTGCTAGTTGAGGTAGGGTGGTGGGGGAGGTGCAATGCTTGTTGTGGTGGTGGTGAGGGTAGAATGGTATGGTAGAAGTTCAGTTGTGGTAGTGGAGCTGAAATAGACAAAAAAAAATTCGTCAAGTAAAATTCATGCATGTCTCAAAAAAAAGTTACTTTACTTTGAAGTCAAAAGCTAAAAATTTTAACTTCTAAAAAAGGTCAAATTTTAACTTAAATAAAGTCGATAATTTTTGCGTACCAAATTAACTTTTTGACTTTTCTACTTAAATAAGCAAAAAAGTAACTTATTTTAGTGTTGCCAAACGACACCCAAGTCTTAGTTTGAATATTTCTTAGGTGAATCCCATCTAATGAGGGAAGTTGTTAGTTTGTTATTTTTCAATTAGTCACTCGTTGTAAAGTCTCTATATAAGCATGATTTTGCTTTCTCAAATAATAAGAAACTTTCCTAGTAAAAGTTAACTTGATTCTTGAGTAGTTTACTGTTCTACCTTACTGTTTTACATTTGGTACCAGAGCAAACTATGGCAGCAGAAGGGAATAACTTTGTACAACCTGCTATTCCAAAATTTGATGGTCATTATGACCATTGGAGTATGTTAATGGAGAATTTCTTGAGGTCGAAGGAGTACTGGAATCTGGTTGAAAGTGGGATCGTGCAATATCCTGAAGGAGTTGTTTTATGTGATGCACAACTTAAAACTTTGGAAGACCAAAATCTGAAGGACTTGAAGACCAAGAACTATTTATTTCAAGCTATAGATAGATCTATATTGGAGACTATCTTGAAGAAAGATACATCAAAGGATATTTGGGATTCAATGAAGAAAAAGTATCAAGGAACAACTAGAGTTAAGCGTGCGCAGCTGCAGGCTCTTCGCAAAGAGTTTAAGATGCTTCACATGAAGAAAGAAGAGTCTGTTAACCACTATTTTGCACGAACACTAACTATAGCCAACAAGATGCGGATTCATGGAGAAAAGATGGAAGACGTGATGGTCATTGAAGAAAATCTTGAGATCAATGACACCTAATTACGTTGTTTGCTACATTGAAGAATCAAATGAGATAGATGATCTCTCGATTGATGAACTGCAGAGCAGTTTGCTTGTCCATGAACAAAGAATTATTGGTCATGTAGTGGAAGAACAAACATTGAAGGTGAGTCAGGAATATAAATTCCTTATGCGAGGACGAGGTCGTGGAGGATCTAGAGGACAAGGACGAGGACGACAAGGTTCATATGATAAATCTACTATAGAGTGCTATAGTTGTCATGAGTTGGGACATTTTTCATATGAATGTCCTCATAGAGAAAAGGATACCAAGGCAAATTTCATTGAGGCAGAAGAAGAAATGTTGTTGATGTCTTATGTGGATGCAAAAGAAGATCAATTCAAGAATTTATGGTATCTTGATTCTGGTTGTAGTAACCATATGAGTGGAAACAAGAGGCTATTTAAAAATCTTGATGAAACATTCAGTGAAAGTGTCAAGCTAGGGAACAACAATAGCTTATGTGTGAAAGGAAAAGGAGATATTAAAATTGAAATGAATGGAGTTGCACATTGTATCTCTGGAGTAATTTACGAACCTGAATTGAAAAGCAATCTCATTAGCCTTAGTCAGCTTCAAGAAAGAGGACTTAGTGTCCTAATTGGAAACAATATGTGCAAAATCTATCATCCTAAGAAGGGCTTAATATTACAAGTAGATATGGCATCAAATCGCATGTTTCCGCTGCAAGCAAAGGTCATATATGAAGATAACAAATGCTTTAAATCCATCACTCAAGATGATAGCTGGTTGTGGCACTACAGGTATGGACATCTAAATTTTAATGATTTGAAGATTTTGCAACAAAAGCACATGGTGGTTGGATTACCTCAGCTGCATACTCCCTCAAATATATGTGAAGAATGTGTGATCGGGAAGCAACACAGTGAAAATTAACCTAAGAAAAGCACTTGGAGGGCCTCTCACATACTTCAATTGATTCATTCAGACTTTTGCGGACCGATAACACCTAATTCAAACAGCGGTAAAAGGTATTTCCTGACACTCACTGATGATTTTAGTAGAAAGACTTGGGTATATTTTTTATCTGAAACATCTGAAGCTCTAAGCATTTTCAAAAAGTTTAAAACTTGTGTTGAGAAAGAAACAGGGATGTCTATTCAAGTAGTTCGTACTGACCGTGGAGGGGAGTTTAACTTGGAAGAATTTATCAATTTTTGTGAATTAAATGGTATTCGAAGACAGTTAACAACAACCTATACACCTCAACAGAATGGTGTATCGGAAAGGAAAAATCGCACTATTACGAATATGGTACGATGTATGCTTGCAAGGACAAAGGTGCCAATAACATTTTGGCCAGAAGCTGTAATATGGAGTGTTCATGTTCTAAACAGGTGTCCGACAGTTGCCTTAAAGAATATTACACCCGAAGAGGCGTGGAGTGGGAAGAAACCAGGGGTGTCACATTTTAAAGTGTTTGGATGCTTAACACATGCTCATGTGAATGACAACCTAAGGAGCAAACTTGACGACAAGAGCATAAAATGTATTATGCTCGGAATCAGTGACGAGTCAAAAGCTTATAAGTTGTATAATCCAGTCACGAAGAAGATAATAATAAGTCGAGATGTAATATTTGATGAAGGCAAAGGTTGGGATTGGCCAAATGTAGAAGAAACAGAAATTATTGTTGATCATGAAGCGAATGAAGAAAGTTCAGCTGAAGATATTGTCTCTGAATCATCGAAGTCAGATACCGACTTAGCTGAAAATGAGTTAGATGAAGATAGTTCAGTCACACATGAAACTAGAAAATCAAGACAAAGGAAAACTCCGGCGTGGTTTACAGATTATGTAATTGGTAATGAATTATCAGATGAAGGAAATAATGCTCAACTAGCATTATTTGTTGAGAATGACCTAATTAAGTTTGAAGGTGTTGTAAAAAAACTTAAAGTGGAGGAGAGCCATGGATTTAGAAATTGAAGCAATTGAGAAGAACAATACACGGGAGCTCACTGAACTTCCAGATGGAGTAAATACCATTGGAGTGAAGTGGATATATAAGATAAAGATAAATGAAAATGGAGATATTAACAAGCACAAAGCAAGATTAGTTGCAAAGGGTTATGCACAAGAGTATGGAGTTGTCTATTCAGAAGTATTTGCACCCGTGGTAAGACATGATACGATTCGATTGGTGGTTTCTTTGGCAGCTCAAAATGATTGGTTCATATATCAACTTGATGTGAAGTCGGCTTTTCTATTTGGTGAACTAAATGAACAAGTGTTCATCGATCAACCTCCAGGTTATATAAAGAAGGGAGAAGAACATAAAGCATACAGGTTAAATCGAGCTCTATACGGACTGAAACAAGCTCCTAGAGCTTGGTACAGTCGTATCGAGTCATATTTTTTTAAGTAAGGATTCGAGAAATGTCCATATGAACATACATTGTTCATCAAACGTGGAAAAGAAGGTAAAATCTTAATAATATGTCTTTATGTGGATGATCTTATATATACAGGAAACAGTGAGGTTATGTGCAATGAATTTAAGACGTCTATGATGCTAGAGTTCGAAATGACGGACCTAGGAAAAATGCATTATCTCCTAGGTATCGAAGTAAACCAAGTTGGACTGAAGAAATATGCTCAAGAAGTTCTTGAGAGATTTCAAATGAGTGATTATAATTCTGTGCAAAATCCAATTGTGCCGGGAACAAAACTTACCAAAGATGTTGATGGAGTTAAGGTTGATGGAACCTATTTCAAACAAATTGTTGGGAGTTTGATGTATCTTACTTCCACGAGACCTGACCCAATGTTTGTTATAAGTCTGATTAGTAGATTTATGGAATCGCCGACAGAACTCCATCTCCAAACAGCAAAAAGAATTCTACGTTATCTAAAGAGGACTATCGACTTTGGATTATTCTACAAAAGAAACTCAGAAACAAGGATGGTAGGGTTCAGTGACAGTGACTATGCTGGCGATTTGGATGATCGAAAAAGCACTTCTGGTTATGTATTTATGCTTAGTTCTGCGGCTATTGCTTGGTCATCGAAAAAACAACCCGTTGTCACACTATCAACAACCGAAGCAGAGTATATAGCTGCAGCTACATGTGCATGTCAAGTCATTTGGATGAGGAGATTACTTGAGGAGTTAGGTTGTTCACAATCTGAGCCTAATCAAATATTTTGTGATAATAGTTCAGCTATCAAGTTATCCCAAAATCCTATTATGTATGGAAGAAGCAAGCACATAAACGTTAGATTTCATTTTCTTCGTGACCTTACAAAGGAAGAAGTGGTAAAATTGGATCATTGTCAAAGTCAAGAACAGATAGCTGATATTCTTACAAAACCATTGAAATTGGAAGTTTTTTTGAAGTTGGGGAATCTGCTCGGGATTCGTTCAAGTTCATGTGTAAACTGATTATTTAACCATATTCAGTTTAAGGGAGGATGTGATGATTTCAGTTAACTACTTTAACTTTAGTTAAATAAATTACAAGAAATCAGAAAGTCTTTGAATAAGTCTTAGTTTGAAAGTTTCTTAGGTGAATCCCAACTAATGAGGGAAGTTGTTAGTTTGTTATTTTTCAATTAGTCACCCGTTGTAAAGGCTCTATATAAGCCTGATTTTGCTTTCTCAAATAATAAGAAACTTTCCCAGTAAAAGTTAACTTGATTCTTGAGTAGTTTATTGTTCTACCTTACTGTTTTACAGAAGATGAGTGGATACAGATCCAGATTAGATTCATTTCATTTTCATTTAAAAAAAAAATATCTTTTTCATGACCTCCATTAATGGAGGTTCTTGTAGAGAGAAAGAGAAGAATATAATGAAGATAGAAGATGAAGAGAGATAATTAATAGGGACTAAACAAAAATGGAGGGAATACGAGCTCTGCTACTTAATAATCTTCCAAACCAATTATTTATGTGAACTAGGATACTCAAAGTGAAAGTTTAAAAGATTTTCAGGATCTAATTTCATTAATGGAGGTTTTTGTGTAGAGAGAGAAAGGGAAGAAGAAGAAGATGATGAAGATAGAAAATAAAGAGAGATAATTACGAGGGACTAAACCAAAAATAAGAGAAGAAAAAGACAAAAGGGTAGCCTTGGATAGTTAAAATCTAACTTTTTGGTCAATGCCTCGAAAAATACAAAGGAGGCTATCTGAGTATTTTTGATATTTTTGGGGGCCACGCGGGAAGCTGGTCATACTTTTGGGGGCCAATCGAGAAATAACCTTTTTTTCTATTGAATTTATAAGTGACATGTGTATTAAGTGTAGGTATTTTAGAGATATCCATTGTGGAAAGAGAAAATTTAGAGTGTCTATTTTTAGAGTGTCCTTTGCTTTTAAGTATTCCACATGTCATTATCCAGATAAAAAAGAAAGATTCACAAGTAAGATCCCAAAGATGACTTCCACACCATACGTGCAACATTATCTCTTTACAATCAGAAGATTCACACACACACACACAAACACACACTCTCTCCTCCTCTTTCTCGCGTCTTCCACCAAATTCTCTCTCTCCTCCTTCATCACTCATCACCTACTTCAATTTCAGTTCTAACAGCTATTTCTTTCTCACTTCCCCAATCACAATTTCCCTCTCTAATTTATTCCCACTCTCTCTCTCTCTATCAATATATGTATTTATAGTTAACTAGAAGAAGAAGAAGAAGAAGAAGAAGAAGAGAGAAGGAAGAGGAGGAGGAGGAAGAGGAGGATGTCGGCAGTCTTTAGATGGCAGAAACTAAGAGAATCGGCTCGCTACATCACCAAATCTCCATATTTTTCTAGTTATCGTTCTTCTCAGAAATCCCCAATCTTCACTCCTTTCAGTTGTCTCCATGTTGGTAGCTACCGTCGGAGAAAATCCTTGCTAGGGTTTCAGGAACGTTATTTATGGGATGGAACCTCTGATGATTTCCAAACTGGTAATATTCGAGCTGAATCCAATTGCCCTCGCTGTTCTAAACAATTAAGCTTGACTTTCTCTAACCGTGGTGACCTAATTGGTTATCAAGCTCTAAATTTATGCCCTAATTGCAAAACTGCTTATTATTTTCGCCCCCAAAAGCTTGTACCTTTACAAGGTAACTTTGTTGAAATTGGTCGGCTTAAGCAAACAGATGATTCTGTTAGAGCTGATTCTTGGGAGTTGGCCAATTCATTTGGTGGGGAACCACCTGTGCCTCCGAAGGAAGAGGGGATGGCAGTGCATACACCGCCTGGACCTCCATTTGCACCAGGTCTGAATGTAGTACGGGCGGCTGGACCTGGTTCGGGTGGGAGCAATGGTGGTTCCTCTGGGGATAATAATGGATGGGGTGGTTCTAATATGGGGAAAGATCTACCGACCCCAAAAGAAATCTGCAAGGGTCTTGATCAGTTTGTTATTGGACAGGAACGAGCGAAGAAGGTACTGCAATTTTACTTCAAAACTTTAAACATGATCAAATTAATAGCTACCAGTTACTATAGTAAGCAACGAATATTTCTTATTGTTTGTATTGCTAGAAGAACTTTTGTACATATTCGACCTTTTATGATCTATAATTTACTAATTTTCATTAAATCGCTTTTAAACATGATACACATCTTTTACACATTTCGTTTTTGAACTGTTTCATTATTGCTCTTTTAGTTTTTCTATTCAAATATAACCAACAAGATGCCAGCCCACATGCTTCCTGCTAGTTATGTACATTGGAATTCCGCAGAATGATCACAAGTTTTGCCGAGATTGATGCTTTCAATGTTGTTAAGTGCAACAGTCTGTGACAGGTTCTTTTGTACGAAAGTGAGATCGAAGAACCATAGATGTTTTATTCACAGATGTTTTTTTCCATGTTGCAGGTACTATCTGTAGCTGTTTATAACCATTACAAAAGGATACATCATGCCTCAAGAAAAGGGTTAGTTCCTAACGTGGGCCAGTGTATGTAAATTTAATGTTTATATAGTAGCTGGGATGGAATTACTTTTAAACTGTAAATAAGATACAAATTGAGTTGTGTAAATTAAATTCTAGGTCTGGAGAGATTCATAACAATATTGGGGCTGAACATGATGATTATGATGCTGTTGAGCTAGAGAAAAGCAATGTGCTCCTAATGGGTCCAACTGGCTCGGGTATGACAGCCATTTTTGTGATTTCGGAATCTTTATGTTAGCTTCTTGCCTATACTGCTTCTGTTGTTTCGTGCTGTTGTCTTTTGACAAGCCAGTGAGCTACGTAGTTTAAAGCTAGGTGGTTTAACCTACATATTGACATCCTTCAAAATTGACAGGGAAGACATTACTTGCAAAAACACTAGCTCGTTTTGTCAATGTACCGTTCGTCATTGCAGATGCAACAACTTTAACACAGGCAAGTTCAGATTTCAATCTGTTATACATTGTGGAGATCCTTCTTCTTTAGCATTTTTAACTATACTTGTGATTGAACTATGCCTTGTCAGTTTAGGTAGTACTACCATTATTCATATGAATCTTAGTTTTTATATCTTCTATCGTAATCATGATCCATATTAAGAGATCTTAAATATTGTGAAGACCGAAACTAGTCTACTGATACAGAACTCCATAAAAAACTCCTTTAGATAGATGAGGCGAAAGTTCTGAATATAGCCAGAACTTTATCTCTTCACGGGTTAAAAATATTTTATAGGATACAGTTTGCAAATCACTTACATTGGTAGGTTTTAAGTTGTAACATGCTAGGTCTTTTGAAGAAATATGGTAAGAAATTTATGCGACTACCACTTGTACGTCCTGGTTAATTTATTTGTTGAGTTATTTAGTATATACCTCTTAGTTGTTGTATGGATAAACTAAATCACACAAGTGATGAGTTTTCTCTTATGCCTTTTCAATTTTGTAGGCTGGTTACGTTGGGGAAGATGTAGAGTCAATATTGTATAAACTGCTCACGGTAAGTGTTTTGGTTGCTGCATCTTATTAAATATTTTAACAATTATTTTTTGAATCTGCATAGTTTAGTAACTTTTCATGCTTTTCTTCTGTTTAATCAATTCAAAGAATGACATGCAACACTGCAATTCTGTCTCTTATTGTGTTTGCCTTCTTATTTATTATTTTCTTCATTGTTGGCTACTTATTGGAACACGTATCTTTTGTCCTTCTCTATATGTTTTTTAGGTTGCTGACTTCAACGTAGAAGCGGCTCAACAAGGGATGGTCTATATCGATGAAGTTGATAAGATAACTAAAAAGGTCTTGTGGGCTTTTTGTTGCACCGTAGTGATTTAGAGCATCTTTCATGTTATGTGATCAAAAGTTTTATATTTACCAACTGCTTTTGTAGGCTGAGAGCTTGAACATAAGCAGAGATGTCTCAGGGGAAGGTGTTCAGCAGGCACTACTAAAAATGTTAGAAGGAACTGTGAGTTCACTGGTTCTGCAATTTCTACATTTTGTTAACATAAATTGGTTAACGCTATTAAATTGTTATTGTACGGAAAACTGGAGGCATGTCTAATTCTGCGTATTCAAAGTTTCAAACCATCTTAGTTTCTCTTCATTTCCTTAAGGATCATATTAAAAGTAAAAAAAAAGAACGAAAATTTCTGGCTTCATGCCAATTTTTCTGAAAGGGTTCCCCTCTCTATGGTTGCTCAATTATTATTTCTTTGAAAATACAATAATTGTTTCCAATTTTCGATCCGACTTTGTGGAAAAAGTCTCATCTTACCAGTTCGGAGGGGAAGGGGCTGCAGCCTCCTTGAAGTAGGTTGAAAAAAAGGTTCATCAATCTTTTTTCCTTTCTGTTGAAAGCCTTTGACCATCTTTGGAGTTAATTCTTTTTTTCTTTTTATAGTTTCTTTTTTACCTTCGCCGCCCTATCAGCTAGTCAACTTTCTTCCTTAAACCTCGTTTAATATGCATAACTTGATTATCTCAACATACGAAAAGAACATCACTAAATGCATGAGTTTTATCTTGTACAAGTCTTTTTCTTTTATAGGGCAACTGGGCAAGTTCACGTGAAAATATATTCTCTGAACAATTAAATGTAACATCATCTCTGAAATTTTAAATATGCGCAGTCTGAAAGGATAATACATTTTCTTGTACAGATAGTGAATGTGCCCGAAAAGGGAGCTCGGAAGCATCCTCGTGGGGATAACATTCAGGTAAACTGTACATCAAAAAGTACTCCCTTTATTTTTCTTTGGAAGTTTTGTATACAAGGGTATATCCTTAACAAAATCATAATTGGAAACCTCTGTCTATTTCCATCTGCAGAGGTATTGGACTTGTAAATCCTTGACATAATTGTTTTGCTTTCC
Organism: Eschscholzia californica; assembly: GCF_041429995.1. Lineage (NCBI taxonomy): Eukaryota > Viridiplantae > Streptophyta > Magnoliopsida > Ranunculales > Papaveraceae > Eschscholzia > Eschscholzia californica. The sequence goes on from NW_028238198.1 coordinate 46,236,609, forward strand.
AAGTGAAATAGAAAATCTCGGTTTTTTTTTTCTTGAAATGGATTATCGGCCCTTGATCATCCTAATTAGGGTTTAGGTTTCTCCCTTCCTCGCATGAGTTTTGGAGGGATCGTTACTATTTCGTCAGTTAAATGTCAGGGACTTCAAAACAAAGTCTTAACCGTTGTAGTTGCTCGGGAGTAATAACGTACTACAGATTCTAGAATTTGTGGAAATGTCAAAGCTAAAATTGAATGTTGGATCTGGCATGTCAGTAGCCTAGAGATCATAACTTCAAGATTCAATGGTCCAACAAGCAAGAAATGAAAAGTCGACATATTTCGGTCGAAATGGCCGAAATATGTCGGTTTTCTGAATTAGGTGCACAGAAACACACTTACATGAATTTCTTGTAAGATTTCGGTCGAAACATCAAGAAATTTCGACATTTTCCATAAACTTCTCAACATGAAGAAATAACATACCTTAAGCTTAACTTTATGCAGTTTTTCTTCTCAATTTGGAGTCGAGTTTTTCAAACTTTCTTCTGATTTCTTTAAAATTTCTTCTCCAATTCATTACTATCATCTTTCCCATTAAAACCCCCAACAAAATCATGAAACTTAAAGTGATTTTGGTTTGATTCCAAAATTTAGAGAGAGAAAATAAAAAACCCTAAAGTCTGTCGGCTGGAAACATCAGAAAAGAAGAAGACGATTTTTTGTATAAGGGTTTTGTAGGGTTAATGGGGATTTATCAAGGCGCCCCCCTTTAGGGTAAAGGGCACCTCCTTAACTCACAAGGGAGACACTTTTAACACTTACAGGGTGCGCCCTTAACCCTCATTTGGGATGTCTCCCTTAATTTCTAATATTTACCCCCTACCATAATAGCTTCAAGTTATCTTTTTTAAGTTAGCCCCCCAGTGTTACTGTTTTATTATAGATTAACCCTCAAGTTAACGAATTTTGTCACAAACCCGTCAACGTTTTTGCAAGTTTACCCCTTACTTCATGTTAGAGTCAAGACTACATGTTTTTTATGCTTAGTTATGGTTGAAAGTCTTGTTATGCACAACTACATCACATTTATATAATTTTCGTAGATTTGTTAAATTTCCACACTGACCGAAACGTTTCCACAAAACGTTTCCACTTTTGGGCCGACCGAAATTTCCACCGAAACCGAAGTTTCATTCCTTGCCAACAAGGTTGCAGGTGTTTACGTCCTGGCAGTTTTTTGGGTTGTCACAGCTTCCATACTTGTTTATGTTGGTCAATTTGTATTAGAACTATACTAATGATATATTAATATAATACATGTAACATGGACGCCGACACTGGTATTTGCCACATACACAAGATGTCAGAAACTGTGAGTAGAAAAAGGCCAAAAAGAGGTTACGGATGTACGGGCATAGACTTTTGTGTCCTAGTTATTTGGTCCTTTATGCTTACTATGTCCTGCAGTGATATTTTATGGTCCTAACGCAATTGAGTGCAAATACATACAAGATGTACATACAAAATCTGACATTATATCAGTAGGCAGTATCTGAGTTTTTAGCGCAGTTCAACATCTGCCATTATTGAATGTACTGGGTACCTAGTAGGAGCATAAATATTTATCAAGGCTGTTTAGACCATAGTTACCAGATTCGGTCATTTGGAGAGCGAACTCCGATCTGGTTCGATCGTACCCTTTTAGAGTGCTTACGCGAATGAGATCGCTAAGTCTGGCGTACCCATTTGCAAGAAGAAAAAAAAGATGAAAACATGATATTTAGGGTTTACAAAGTGTGAATATTGCTTTAACTTTAGGTTCTGCAGTTATTACTAAATTTAGGGTTTAGAAAGTGTGAATATTGCTTTCATCGATTTTAAGTTATATATATATACTAGGTTATATCCCGTGCCTCAGGGCACGGACAATTGTATTAATCAAATGTGACGAACTATAATCCAGTGCTTCTAGAGTCACCCCATAATACTGTTTTAGGCGCTCTCTCCAAACATGTCACCCGACTTTCCATATTTAATATCGCTATATTCTGGATATCCTAATTTTTTGGTATTATTTTCTTTTGTTTCCTTTTCTTAAATTAGTTATTATTTTATTGATAGAGATCTTAATTTCTTTTTTTTACTCTTGAAATATCTTTTGTTTCTTTTTTCTTAAATTAGTTATTTTTTTTTCTAAGGATACAATTATTTTTTTTTCTTCGAATAAGTTATTTTATTTCTACGAAGGACTATATTTTAAATTTTGAGAAGAACTTCTAAACAATATCCTTTATTAAAAAAGGATGTTTGTCCCAATCATCGTTTTCCCTTCTGTTTTATTATATATATATATATATATTGCATAAATTTTTGCGAATAATTATACCCCCTAGCGAATCAGAAACGTCTAATTAGCGTACCCCGTATTCGTACCGGAGCGTATCCCGTTTCTGGTAACTATGGTTTAGACATGAGTATATATTGTGGAAACATGAAATATGTATCTGTTTTAGTTTGAGTATCTACTGAAGCCGCTAAAAGTATATGAAGCTGTCCTTCGAAATTGAAACTTTAGACATTGTCAAAGAACATTCAGGTAGAGCTGCCGCTAGAGTTGGGAAGTTGGTATTGGAAATCCTATACACTCCAATTTTTTTAGGGTTGTAGGAAGTTGAAGCAGGACTAATACCCTAAGGCCATGTTGGCGCACGGGAATGGAATGTGACTCCTAGGAATCACATTCCCATAACGTGATTCCTAGGAATCAGATTAATTAGGTTGATGCTTGGTTTGACCAGGAATAGGAATTCGATTCTTGACATATTACTAACTTGGTGTGTTACTCGTACAAGAATAAGAATGTAAATTTTTGTAAAAGTTCTGTAGAAATATAATTTAAAACGAATTTGACGGTAGGCGCAGGATCTCTTAACATCAAAATCCATCAAAATTGGATGAACAAAGAACAAATCTCTCTCTCTCTCTTCAATCCATCAAAATGCCCCCAACCGAGAGATATAAAATTAAATCTATAGAAATTAACTTCATCTTCCCACATTAAACCTCTGAGATAATTTTGTTTTCTTTTTAAACGGTATGAAATCGATTGGAATGAACAAAAAACGAGAAAGAAGGAAAAAAAATCTAGAGAGATAGAGAGTTGCTTTCGAGAGAAAGAAAGAGTTGCTATTGTGATGGCTGAACCCGTAGGTTTATAAGTTTTTTAGTTGTGATATTATATTAAGGACAACTTTAATACTAGTCATTCTAATATTTTATTATGGATAATTTTGTCCATAAATATTAAAACAAATCATTCCGGGGAATGAGAATCACAAACCCGCGCCCTCATTGGTTTTGCTATTACCTCCTTTAGGGGGGTCCCATTCTCGGGGGAATAGGATTCCCCCTTCTTTCCAGCGAGTCAAACACTAATCTGGATTGTGATTCCCAGAAATCACATTCCATTCCACACTATTCCCGGATGCCAAACATGGCCTAAGAGTTAACACCAAATTCACGTAATGGGTCCTGAAGTTACCCTTCATGATAGGAATTCCTTTTCTTATGTGTTTTGGGAGGAAGCATTTGCGTCATTCTAACTAATGTGGGTTAATTTAAAAAATCAATTGTTTTAATATTTCTAGTTTAGTAGTGGAAACAAGATTTCTGTTTAACTAAAACAAACATAAGTTCTTGACGCGTACAAGTATACCCGTATTATTTATGCTACATTTAACTCAGTTTTTGTACTTGTTTTGCTTTGTTATGTCGTTATACAGATAGACACAAAAGATATACTTTTTATATGTGGTGGAGCCTTTGTCGACTTGGAGAAGACCATTTCAGAGAGGTAGATTGTATTATTTTGTAATACTCTTTATGGAAAATTTGCTATCACCGAATCACGTATGTTCACTTTCGTCTACTAAGATTAGAGGCTAAAAACTTGTTATCTACTAGGCGGCAGGATTCTTCTATTGGCTTTGGGGCACCTGTCCGTGCCAACATGAGAGCTGGCGGACTAACAAACGCCGTGGTGACATCATCATTATTGGAAACAGTGAGATCCTGAACACTTCTAACCTGTTTAATCAAGTTTTGTTTGTCCTGAAGCATGTGTAGGATTCCCTCCTAATTTAGAACTCCTCCCTTCTTATTTGTGTTATACATTCTTCTAGATATGTTAACTCAAAAGCTGCTCTGCCATTTGCAGGTTGAAAGTGGAGACCTTATTGCGTATGGTCTGATACCAGAATTTTGTGGACGCTTTCCGGTCCTAGTTAGTTTGTCAGCTTTAAATGAGGACCAACTTGTTCAGGTAATCTTCAAAACATTCATATCATGTTTTATTGCTTAGGGTTTTTAAAGTAGTTATGCCTTTCTCTCAAATTTCAGAAAAACAATAATGTTTAGTTTTATGGTTTTTAAACATGACTGAAGACCTACTTTATAGAGCTTTGATAGGGCTTCTTAACAGTTCATAGAATCACAACAGAGCAGTCGAGATTATCTAATCATATACCAACACAAAATTAAGTCTTGTTATGCACAATCGCATCATATTTCTGTCATTCCCATGGATTTGTAAAATTTCCAGACCGAAATATTTCCACGACACGTTTCCACTTTGGGCTGACTGAAATTTCTACAGAAACTGGAATTCCGTTCCTTGGTTATGATCAAACGTGAAATCTAGAATTTTTTTTCTCGATATTGCATATACAATTGTATTGAGAGTCTTGTGTCGCAGAACCAAAATGTGATTTTTTTACTTATCCATTGGTTGTCGGACATAATGATCGTGTTAGTCTCTCAGAGAAGCAAAATAAGACATACTCTTAAACTGAAACTTCAAATTTCAGCATTTCATATGGTTGACAAGCATGCCAAGTGCTGATCAAACTAGAAAGCCCAAGTACTAACTAGCCCAGCATAGAAACATAGCTTTCTTTTATACGGTATTCGTATTGATATTTTCCTTGTTTATTACATGTAGGTCCTAACAGAGCCTAAAAATGCTCTGGGTAAACAATACAGAAAAATGTTCAGCATGAACAATGTAAGTGCTCCGCTCTCTATATCTTTCAACACCCCCATGTACTAGTTCTAATTCTGTGACACATTACAGGTCAAGCTACATTTCACGGAAAACGCACTACGGTTGGTCGCAAAGAAAGCAATGGCTAAGAACACTGGAGCTAGGGGCTTAAGATCAATATTGGAAAATATTCTTACCGAAGCAATGTATGAGGTAATAGTAGGCCTAGAGTCTGTTGCAAATACAATTCTACGTATCTTAGTGTAACTTAAGACTTTTGATCCAGATTCCGCATGCTTAGCTACCTTTTCTTGTGGGGGGGGGGGGGTGCAAGCTACTAAGACAGAACTCAGATTATTAGCATGCAGGTTTTGAGGGATAATTATACCCTAATTGATTTGATTATCTCTATTCATCCTCAGATTCCAGACGTGAAGACAGGAAATGAGAGAGTAGATGCAGTTGTGGTTGACGAGGAGGCAATTGGGTCATCCGATACACAAGGTGTAGGAGCAAAACTTCTTCGCGGGGAGGGCTCACTGGAGCGTTACCTTGCTGAAGTGAAGCTGAAGGATCAAACGGTACGTACGACTGATAAGTCTTTTGCTCATCTGCTACTTTCTTTTCTTAAGCAGGAACGTAGATTCTTTAATAATCATTAGGATGGTTTGAGTTCCCACTAATTACAACTAGGGATACTCTCAGCCAAGTTGCTGAAAATTCATACTTAAACTAAGTCCGTCTAAAATGCAACTAATTATGTGTGGTTTCAGGCTAATGCTGAAGTTGCTGAGACGGAGACATCGGAGGGAGAAGCAGATGTCTCATCCAGAGTTGTAAGCTTGTAATTTTCTACGACCCTCACAGTGAGTCATATCTCTCTCCATGAAGTGCATTGTAGAATGTTACTCTGTATATAAATTGGTCAACAAATGTGATGTAATTATATCCTTGTAGAACGAACCTTCTGCCATGAAAAAAAATGTATAGCAAAATGAACTACTAGGGAAAATAAAACTGCCAATAATTGCTAGCTATTACATAGTACTTATAAAAGGTGTGCTTCCCTTGATCATAATCAATACGACATTTCGAAGTAAAAGTGAAGCGAGCTGAGGTTTTGTGTGGATTGAATATCATATCATGTGGTAGATCGTCTCTTCAGCATGTGAATTATCTTTCCTGAAAGTTACAGTGTAGGGAGATTTAGTTTCATCCGGCGAGCTACATTCGGAGTGTGAGGCTCAAAATGTACCGGATATAGAAAATTTTCAGCAAAAGTTATTCAGGAATAGTCATTAATTGTTTCTTAGAGACTAAAACTTGATGTACTTGGACAGTTTAATAGTTGATCAGTACAAGACCAGTACTTCTCAAATGAAACTAGACAACCCACTTCGACCAATGGAATCACATGCTATGCTGCACGCTATTACATTTATATATTTGAAATTTTGGGCCGGCTAACTAAAAAGTTGGTTGAGAACAAGTAACACATTAACTCGTATAGAACTAGTTTTTTTTTTTTGAAAATTTGATTAAATATAACGAAAAGAAACTATACAACAGCAACACAAGAAGAAGGGAGGCTAAAGCGGATTCTTCACGATATCCACGCCTCCCAATTACAAACTATGTCGACATAAGACGAGTGGCTAAACTTAGGGATGCCCTTCGCCCAGATAAATACAATCGACTTAACATCATCCACATCTAGACTCGTATTCCCATTAGCCTCCTTGAAAATTTTACTATTCCGATCCTTCCATATGCTCCACACTATTGCCGCTGGGATAACATTCCAGATTTCTTTTCTTGCCTTAGGCTTCGGAATGGAAGACCATTGCTCAAAAAGTTGTGGTACAGATACGGGCATACACCATGTTATCTTCAAGGACGATAAGAAATAAGACCAAATCCAATTGGCGACCTTGCAATGGATGAACAAGTGATCTCTTGATTCCTCCTCCTGCTTACATAAGATACAACGATTAACCATCTGAAAACCTCTACTTTTTAACTTGTCCACTGTCGGTAACCTATCAATGAAGGTGGCCCAAAGCATAAATCCAATTCTTGGAGGGGCTGAAACCCTCCTTAGTACTTTTACTAAGGTTGGAGTTATGATTTGGTCTCCTCCGTCCAATAACCCATAACACTGTTTAACAGAAAGCGACTCCTTCGCATCATGTTTCCACACTCTTCTATCGGCCTCATTGCCTAGGCTGACTGATTGTAATACCTCTAGCAGACCCATGTATGAATTGATTTCCCAGTCGTTTAGCGCCCTCCTGACATTGACTTCCCAAATTTGTGTCTCCTGATTGAACATTTGCTCCACTAGCGCCTTCTTATCTGTAGCTATATCATATATTAAAGGAAACTGGGCCATAAGACTTGTTGATCCCATCCAGACATCCGACCAAAATTTAATCTTCCCGCCATCGCCTACTTCCCACCTGGTTAAGTTACGAAAGCTGGTAAGGAAGCCTTGAATTCCTTTCCACACCCCACATTCGAAAGATGAATTGCGTGTCCTGATAGCCCATTGCTCCGGGTCTTTGTCATATTTGTCGCCCACGACCTCTCTCCACAGATTTCCTACTTCTTGATCAAATCTCCATATCCATTTTGACAACAATGCTTGGTTCATGATCTTCAGCTTCTTTATACCGAGCCCACCTTTCCCTCTAGTAGTGCTTACATATTTCCAGGCTGCCCAATGCATTCTCTTGCTATCCGACTTACCATTCCATAGGAAGTTGTTCATCTTGGCGTCTATGACCTTCAATACTCCGGAAGGAATAGAGAAGAGTGAGAGATAATATGTCGGGAGCGCTTGAAGTACTGCCTTAATAAGAGTCACCTTCCCACCTCGGGATAAGATCGTGCCCTTCCACATTGCCAACTTCCTATTCACTCTTTCGATGACCGGGTCCCACAGAGCTTTTGCTTTGTATCTGTGGCCTAGTGGCAAACCCAAATAAGAAGTTGGTAAAGTTCCTAACGGACACCCGAAACTATTGAGAAGCTCGTGGTTTCGATTGGCGTCCCCCACTTTCGTGGCCTCATAGACGTATGATTTTTCCATATTTACCTTCAGACCTGAAGCTAACTCATACCACAGAAGGATTTCCCTGAGTTTAGCCAATTGATCCGCATTCTCGTCCAGAAAGAACAGGGTGTCATCCGCAAATTGAAGATGGTTGATTCTTCTACTCGAGGATGTAACCTGGAACCCTGTAACCCACTCCTTCCTTTCCGCCAATTGCATACAATGACTCAAAACTTCACCCACCAGGAGAAAGAGGAAGGGGGATATAGGGTCCCCTTCCCTGTAACCCACTCGTATAGAACTAGTAGCTTTTATGAGTTCCTTCCAGAGATGATTGTTTCATTTTTGACGGTCCGCTGTTCTAGATTTACTACAAGATGGGTAGAGACTTGACAAGGTATCTTCAAGTGCAATGTAAGAAACTTAATAGATAGATCTAATATTAAAAGTAGTTCTAATTTGAATAAATATAAAGTGAAATAAAATTTTCTTTTAAGGATTTAGTGAGAGAGCCTTTTGCTATTATATGAGGTTCTCCTTGACGTTGATTATTTTAACATTATAATCGTGCCACATTTGTTGTAATACGTTTCTAGAGATTTTGTCCGCATAAAGATCCTTATTAGCTACATGTATAAAGAGTTGCCCTTAAATTATTAAACCAAACAATCTTTTTTTTTTTTTTTTTGTTAAGAGAAACCAAACAATCTTACACAAGGATCACAAACCAATGTTGGCTCTCATGGTCTTTAAGATTTTAAGGACCCTCCATCTACAATTCTCTAGATTTACATTCTTGATAACACCTTTCTTTGCTTTTCTTTAAGTTCTCTAAAATCAATCAACTTTTTTTTTTTTGCTGAAAGAAAATCAATCAAGTTGACTTTCAAAGAAGAGTATTATACAAGCATTTCCAATGTAAAACTCTGAAATAACTTCCTTAGTTATGTATGTGTTGAAGTCTCAATTTTTTTGGTCGCGACTTTGGAGAATGAATAAAAATTTTCGGGCATAAAAACTTTAGTCAGGAAGGTTTGACTTCGAGCACATTTTCATTTTGAATCTAAAAGTTGACTTTGTTATTTTTCGCCTCCTAACCATCATCTCATTTTTTTTCTCTCTCTCATTCTCTCTTCTCCCCTCTTCGTCTGTTGTTGCTATCTCCCTACCTCACGATTTCTCTCTCTTTTCTATTCCCATTTCTCTCTCTTGCAACGTCTCTCACGATCACACTCTCTCCCAACTCTTGTCAATTCCATCTGCAACAACTCCAATTGACTGACCTTCTCTCCCAACTCTTGTTATTACCCTCACAATAACTTCGTTTACCTCCAGCCATCCACCACTTCCGATCAAGACATTTTGTCGATTACGATTTGTTAAGAACAAAGCTTCGAAGTTGAGAACTAGAGGTATCATGTACCCAAGAGTTGTACAGAGAGAGGTTAGAGAGAGAGGCAGAGATCTGGTCATGAGAGAGTAGAGGGGAAGTTTTTTTTTTTTTTTTTTTTTTTTTTTTAGAGAGACTGGAAAAAAAAGTTAGTTTTGAAGAAGGTAATGGATAGGGTTAGGGTTAACAAAGAAAGGACCGGTGTCTACATAATTAGTCGGTGCTAATAGAGGAAAGAGCAGTTGGGCTTGGTGCCAACAGAGATGGATGCTAACAGCTTTTTGGTCCGGCGCCTTTAGAAGCACCCGAAACACAAGGACTACAATGTAAAAAGTTTGATCTGCATGTAGTATGGTACGCCAATAAAAGAAGTGCGACCTTAGGCTGATGAACAGCTGAAGTAGCCAATTCGTGAGCCACGGTATTGCATACTCGGGGTGGGAGGAGGAAGAAATGGGGGTGGGGGGGAAGAAATGTAGTTCAACATCGGCTATCGAGACAAGGGCACATATTTCTTTGAGTTGATCACTTAGTCTCCAAGGAACTTCTTGTTGATCGTCAGATAATAGGACAAATCACTCTCGAGTATAAAAATCTCTGGAGCGTCCAAGGAACTACTTGTTCAAGTCTTAATTGACATTCTCATTTTTAAGTGGTATTGTGGTAACTCTAACTCTAATTTTTACGTCTCTCTACCACAAACTTGTAAGGTTGTGTTTGATATCGCTTATTTTCATGATAATAAAAGAATTTCAATGGAAACATGTATTTCCACTATTTGATATTAAGTATATATTCATTGGCTTTAAATCTATGGGGAATCTAGTTCCGCAAAATACTCTACTTCTAATTCTTTGCTCTCCTGGGAATTTGCTTCGTGGAAAGTTGACAACCAAAGAAATGATTTTTTAATATATTTGGATATTAGAAACTTAATATATGTTCAAATCGACATTTTTACCCTTATATTTTCAGAACAACATTCGATAAAGATGTGTAACGCACTCTGGTTGACTGGTTTAAACCCCAATAGTTGACCGTTGAGTACAACTTGAAACATTTGACAGTTGCACACACACACAAAGGAAGGAAAAGAATCTGAACTAAGTGAAAAGATAACCCTAAACAAAATCTTGTTACAGTTTATATAGTGAATGTAGTGAAGTTGCATCCTGTGTTTTGATGGCAAAACAAGATAACAAGCATCATAAAAACTAAATGCCGATCAAAATCAGACCTTCTACTGATGGGTATCAGGGTGTGCATACATTTTCTCTCCCCCTGGAAGTTTTCTAGAATTCGGTGTCAAAACAAGCTACCATGACCTTTGAGACCATTGATCTTGCAAAAGGAATGTAGCTCAAGCTATACCTGCAAACATTAAAATGGAAAAAAGAAGCATGAAGTGATATTGTAAAGCTCTAGAATTAGAAAGAGATGATGTGTTCCCCTGTGTGAAAGTTGTCTTCAATAATTCGGGATCAAATACGTTGGTAAGAAAACTGTGGAAGAGACGTAAGAGTAAAGAGCAGATAAAATATAATCTCTCATGCACTATGAACAAAATATATACTTGTGCAAGAAGACATACCAAACAAGTGCACCAAACTCTAGCATGATTGCAAGAAGGGTTAAAAGCTTGTTATGGACCTGGAAGATACCATAAGACTAAAACTTAAGCCAGAGGCAGAAGGCAAAAAAAAAGTAACATAAAGAGAAGCAAAAGAACAAATGGAAAAAGTGAAATGATTGTCGACTTACATAAAGAGCGCAAAATAGGGCGACTATTATGCTCGCAAGGTATATAGCTGTTGCATAAATGCGAACAGGATCAAGCATCATTGTCACTTGACGTTTGGGGCCTATGAGGAAGGCTGTGCTGGCATACAAAAGACCACTTTAAAGTCTGGAACTATAAGTACTGGGATACAAACAAGAAAACTGCAAGATCGACATAATTTTGGGGATTCCTTTGTACTGATTTAAGAGAAAATGCAGCAAGTTTTTAGGAGAAACACCGTAAAGAATCTCCCTGAGTCAATGTCAATAGTAAAGAGGATTTTTTACGAAAGATAGAACAGAAATATAACAGGCTAGTCCATAGTGTCGATATAATCATCTATGGCTTCTCCATTAATACAAAAAAAAAAGAGCAAAAAAAATCAAAATTTTCCTTCTGTTCGATATATAGAGTCCAGTATCCATGAAATCAAATAACATACCTTCCAAGCGAAAGCAGGTTGCCAAAGGTAAATGTTATCCCAAACTTGATTGGATGGAGAAAAACAAGCAATGACTGTCCCCAAAAGAAAAGAAGTGGTAAACATGTATGTAGGTACTAGTTAGGAAGAAATATGGAATACGGAAAATAAATAACTAAACTTACAAGGAGAGTACAAGCTAAACCAGCAGACAAGCAAATCGCAAAGCCATAGAATCTCTGCTCAGTCAGAAGGAAACACATCAATGAGTACAGAAAATTAACTCAAGAACTTCATATGGAATACGTAAAAAAAAGTAATTCCAATACTTCATAAAAGTTGATCAAGCATTGACTAATTCAGTTACTGACCCTTTCACATTGTTTTAAATTTTGAATAGTTGATGTTATAAGATAACTACAAATCCTCGCAAATCTTTGTTTTGAATTTTGTTTCATCGACAACCTAAATACGAATTCCTTTGAGCCTTTGGCTCATGTTGTTGATAGAGATGAATGGCAGCAACTGTTTAAGGCATATGGGAGACGTCAAAAGAAGGATTGCCAGACCCAAATTCTGATTTGGCGTGTCTTGCATGAATGGCCCACTTAGAACCTTGAATAATGCGGGCCTGATCCACATGTCTTTGTGGAGATTCTACTAGTTTCTAAGTATTAGGATGGTTAAGTGTCTTTAATGTCTTTTAGTGTCTCTTTAATGTCTTTAATGTCTTTTAGTGTCTCTTTAATGTCTTTAATGTCATCTAGTGTCTCTTTAATGTCTTTTATGTCCTAGGAGTTTAGAAGTTTAAAAGTCTAGAAGTATGGGATATTAAGGGTCAGTTTTAGGCTATATATAAGGGTTGTATTCTGCTGTTTGAGGACAGACGGAGAGTATTCCAGCAGCTATTTCAGCTTTATGTGTTTGTGTGATGCAAATACCCCAAAGGTGTGATGCCTGAGGGCTCTAGGAGTGATTCCTAGTTTGTACTGGTGTGATACTAGTGCGTTATTTCTTATATCTATAATATAATCAAGTTATTTTCTTCTTCAATTCCATTTTCCCATTTCTGTCCTACATCAGTTGTTATCCTCTTTTGTTGCCCTATCGCAAAAATAAATTCGACTACAAGAGTCGACTTGTGTATTCATCGGCTATTGTGAAATGTCCAAGGGTTACAAGTGTCTAGATCCGAAAACATCTAAATAAGTAAATATGTTTAAAGAGATGTGTTATTCGATGAAACTCTATTTCCGTATGCTTTACCGCAATTCCATAACAACAAAAATGGGGTCGTAGTAAGTGAAGGTCCCCAATGGCTTTTTTAGAGACACCCATGTGCACTTCTGTCATACATCAGTCAGAACCCATAATACCTTCATGTCCCAACTCTACATCATCCTTTACCTCTCTCGGGCTCATCTCTAGTATTCCAGAAGTGTTATCCCACCAACAATCATCAAACACCAATGCCTCAGCTGAGCCAAGTACTGATTCGGAAACACCAACGGAGACACCGCTTGCTCCTCAACTGACTGATCAAATTCACTCAATGGTAACACGGGCAAATGACACAAATGACATTCGGGAGATCGGTTTTGTGGCTTCCAAATCAGACAATTCCATATTTATGTCTCGAACTCCTACTTCAATTACTAATTTGCTACCATGTGTTGACGACTTCTTACTTACATGGTCGAATGCGTGTGAGAATTGAGATTACTCGATTAATTTCTTGTCTTCATGAGCAACATTCTATGACAGATTTAGGGAAACTACATCACTTTTTAGGAATGTAAATAAATGATAAATCGTTCTCAATCAGGTCTTATGCTAACAAAAACTCGTTATACACTTGGGCTAATTGACAAACTCGACTTGATTAACTGAAAGCTGGTGTCTACACCTTGTGTTGTGGGCAAGAAGTTATCGATTCATGACGGAAGCCCTTTTGGTGATCCAACACTTTATCAATCTTTGGAAGGAAGTCTCCAACATCGATTCTTAACTCGTCCGGATATCAGTTATTCGGTAAATCAAGTGTCTCAATACATGCACTCTCCGCCGATGTACACTTTGTTGTTGTTAAAATTTTTTTTGGTATTTAAAGCAACTTTAGGACGTGACTTATACTTTAGGGCAGAGTCTGATAATCAACTAAGAGGTTTTAATTCACAAGTTAATTCTTATTCTGATGCCAATTGGGCCGGTGATCCAGATACACACTGTGTTGTGGGCAAGAAGTTATCGATTCATGACGGAAGCCCTTTCGGCGATCCAACACTTTATCAATCTTTGGAAGGAAGTCCCCAACATCGATTCTTAACTCGTCCAGATATCAGTTATTCGGTAAATCAAGTGTCTCAATACATGCACTCTCCGCCGATGTACACTTTGTTGTTGTTAAAATTTTTTTTGGTATTTAAAGCAACTTTAGGACGTGATTTATACTTTAGGGCAGAGTCTGATAACCAACTAAGAGGTTTTAATTCACAAGTTAATTCTTATTCTGATGCCGATTGGACCGGTGATCCAGATACACATTCACCTATCTCAGGTGATTATGTTTATTTTCTTTCCCACTTGATTCTTTGGTTCTCTAAAAAGCAACCAACTATTTCACGATCCAGTACAAAGACCGAATATACGGCCATCAAAATTACTACAGTTGATATAGCTTGGTTACAGTTTCTTCTTCGTGACCTGAGTATTTATATGAAGGACCCTCCTACGTTATATAGCTCACAACCCGATTTTACACTCTAGGACGAAGCATATGGAGCTTGACTATCAGTTAATCAAAGACGAGGTGTTTTGTAAGTCCAGTGCAAAGTACATACCAACTCATGCTCAAATTGTTGATCGAAGAACAATGATAACCCAGTTCATTAAAGTCCCACATGGGAAAAAGGGTGATCTAGTAAGCAAGAATATAATGTCACACATTAATACATGAAAGAAATTTCAGATCTAACAAACATTAATAGATAGATCAAACTAGAAATTTCAAAGACTGAGGTTTCAATAACAAACCCTAATAGATAGATTTAAAATAGAAATTATAGATGAATGCATAAAGAAATTTGTAAGCAAACCAAATAAACCCTAGAGAGAAGGGGAAGAAATTGATTAAATGTGGGGAAGTGAAAAAACCTGTTTGGTGGACAATGTGCACTGACGATTGAAATCTTCCATGAAAGATAAAGATTCTTCTTGTGCTTCAACTTCTTCTTCATCACCTTCAATTCCTACCATCATCTTCATCCTCTCCCACGTTTGATTCATCTTCTCCATCTCCTCCTTTTCTCTCTCCCTCCCTTTCTCTCTCTAGAAGTCTAGATAGATTATTAGGTCAGATGTGAAAGAACAAATTGGGAGTATCCAGTAAGTTGAAATCGAATGGAGAGAGAGAGAGTCTAAGTTGTTCCTTCTAGGAGTGATGAACTGGCGGGTAATCTTCTCGATCACCTTACTCCAATAGACAAATCATGACCGTTCAAAGATGAGATCGATCGTCGATTATCTTAGTAGATAGCACGTGCGACCCATACGTGTGGAATCAAGTGGGAGTTTGCTGAAATACCACCACTACTGTTTCTTTTAGCAAGCCAAGGAGGTAAACCAGTCAAGTACTCAAGTTCAATTTCTAGAGAGAGAGAGAGAGAGAGTAGAGAGATGAACGGGGGACGAGGGCGGAGGAGAGAAGACGAGGATGAGAAGGGTTTGATTTGGAGGTTGCCGGTGGTGAAGACAAAGGAATTAGGGAAGCTAGGTCCTGCTTTTGGCATCGGAGCTGGTTGTGGTCTCGGTCTTGGAATCGGCTTCCTCGGTGGTATCTTTCTCTCTCTATGCTTATTGATAATTTTTATTTTGTTTATGCATCTAGAATTTGAGTTCTTATTGCTTGATTTGTTTTTATGGATTCTCTTAGTGCAAATGATCAGAGCAACTCGATCACCTCGAATGAAATACAAAAGCCTAACACATAGAGGAAGAACATTTGTAACCTTAGATCAATTTTTTCTGATAATAAATTAAACTATTAGTTCTTCATCTTTTATAAATTGTGGATATGATTATCTTGACTTAGCATAAACCCTAGAGTCCTAGACTTAATCTGATTTGCATGCTAACTCTTGGAAGAGATTTATCTATTGTAACTATTGCTTTGTTTAGATGCTTCCTCTGAGCTTCTTGTCAATAAGAAGCCCCCTTGGTATGATGTTAAAAGGGATTTTACATTACTTGTTGTATTCTATTTTTGTCATATAAGTCAACTGCTTTGTTTTGCATTAAATCTTTACCTAGAAATCAGAACGCTCCGTTACGTGGTATAGTTACTATCAGTGTATGATATTTGAATCGAAATCTATGTCAAGTTGATGGTATAACGATGGTGTAAGAATTCTTAAACTGAAGAAAATAGTGTTTTTAGACAATTGCGGTGCCGTTATGGAGTTAGTTAAGATTCTCTCTCTCTCTCTCTCTTTAAAAAATTTGTAACAAACTTTTTACTCCTTTCTCGCTCTCTATTGTAACAAACGAAATGTCGTCTATAAATAAGAGTTCTTTTCTCATGTAATTATGAGCTAAGATTGTTCAATTGGATTTTTCATTTCCTCTCACCCTCTTGAAATTTTTTGAAACTTCCATTGTATCAGAGCTCTCACGGGTTCTAGTGAGAGAAAGCTTAATCTTCATTGGATCCAACTCTCATGTTTTTTTTTCACGTGCTTCGACTACACATTTATATCTGACTTGATTTCTCTCAAATGTCACAAATTATTTATCAGAAGACCTAGATAAACAAACTATCTTATTTGGAAGGATCAAATTGGAACATTTTTAGTGAGGAATGATTTGTTTGAATACTTAGATAGTTCGATTAAATCTCAAACTTAAGAGAACAAATTCAACACATTAAGAAAGGTAGTTCTTCTATTTGTGAATATCTTAGTAAGATCAAAGCTATAGTTTATGCATTTATACTTGTAAATGATGGAGTGAACGACAAGAATTATGTAGGATTGCTTTAAGAGGACTTGGTAAAGACTATAACCAGTTCATTTGGTAATTCATCAATATCATCGCACTAAGCCAATAACTAGTCGAGGTGTCGTGTTCTTGTTGTTGGGTTTTGTACGTCTCTAAGATTACTTAATCATCTAACTAACGTTGTAAGCGGAATCTCAAACATCATATGTTTAACGCTAGCTACCAGAATCATGTAATGAACTATAAACTGAAAGAAGAATATCTGGATTCGCTTTCCCACGAACTAGATTCCAATGACTTTATCCCGAAGAAATTAGAGCTCCAATTGTCGCTCCTTACTTGAGACACCCGAGTAAGTGACTTGATCTCCCTTCTTTGTTGTCTGCTAGAACTCCATTGAAGGTTGAGAAGAAGAACCATTCTTCTTTTGACTAATTAGATAGATTAAGAGTTTTTTCTCTAAAACCCTCTCTCTCCACTTAGCAGTATATTGTGAGAGAGAAGTTGTTTTCTCTTGAGAAAAATCCACCCCTTTTCCGTTCTCTAATGACCTTTATATAGAGAAACCCTAGTAGGAGTGTCATTCAAGTTAGGTTTCAATAAGAGTCCCAGAAAAGATAAACACCAGAGTCCCATCTGAATGAGAAACCGTGGGATTTCCATTAGGGTTTCCCCTTCTGGTGTGGCCGGCCACTTAAGCCCATTAATGGGCTTAGCCTGGCCGGCCCACTTAAGCCCATTAATGGGGTTAGCCTGGCCGGCCCACTCCCCTTTTGTGGCCGGTTCAGATCAACCCATTACCGGGCTTGATCTGGTCGGCCCAAAAGTGGGTTTTCCACTTTTTCGGGCTTTTCTTTCGAGACCGATTCTTTCTATCTGTTGGCACTTTCAGACTGGCTCATATCCATCTATAGGCAAGCTCCCACTAGTCAACTCTCTCCGATCAAGCCACCACTCTTTGGTGTAACCGTTGTAGGATCCGGTCTATGTTAGCTGCGGATTACCGAAGTAACCCGACGATCGTAAGCGGCTTCTAGCTAAGCATTACGACCCCTAATTGGACCGGACTAGATGATCTTCCGGATAAAGTCATCGTTATCCTAACTGACAAATTGAAGGCATTGCCACCTTGGTCGAAGGACACTCCTTCGGAAGGACATCTCCTTCAGACCGCAAGGATATATCCTTCACTTGTATGATCAAGATTTCGAAGGGGTAGAAAAATAGGTTTAGGAATTTAAAAAATTTTACTTAAAGCAATTGAATAGGTAGGATCTCTAACGTGTTACAAGTAGTGACGGATAATGCAACGAATTGTAAACTTGCTGGTAAAGAAGTTGAAAAGGTATATAGACATATTTTTTGGTCTCCTTATGTTGTTCATACTGAAAACCTTATTTTTAAAGATATGGAAAGTTGGTTACAAATACTTATACAAGAGGAGAAGATATTGTTAAATACTTAGCTATATTTAGAGCTCATTCGAAAATAGAACTTTTAAAGGTAGAAAAGGCTAGATTTGCATCGCACTATATATTGTTGAAGCAACTTATTGTTTGTAGAGAGACTCTTGCAACCACTGTTGTTGTTAAAACATGGAAAGATTTGGTAAAAAGTGGAGATGATGACACAAGAAAATTTGGTGTATTAGTTACAGAATCTATTAATAGTGAAGAATATTGAGATGAGGTGGAAAATATAATAAGCATCACCAAACCAATATATATTCTGATCAAATTTTGTGACGGAGAATGTCAGAAAATGGGTGAAATTTATGAAAGGACGGATAATATGCTTGGTGAAATAAACAATGTTATGAGAAATACCATCCAGTGCTCAGAGCGGTTCAAGTTTCATATCAAGCTTTGCAAGCGCAACTGCGCAAGTAGTTTAAAAAGCAAATCAAAGATGAATTAGGACTATTTGTTTGAGTTTTTTATACTATATTTTTATGTTTTATGCTTTTCTATATTTTATCTTTAAACATTAATTTAGTTACTAGTTACTAATTTCTTAACATAATAAACTTTAAATATTTATAAAATAATCAAATTGGTGAAGTTTAGCTTCATTTATACATGTCAATATATATATATATATATATATATATATATATATATATTGGATCTTTGAGCGTACAGATACCCTAACGAATTCCATAGCCAAATAGCACACAGAAAAAGTATACCCCAACATACCAAATACCGGAGCATATCGCGTTCTAGGTAAACTTGATTTTGACTCAGATTGGGTTAGGCGCCCAAACATAAGAAGACCTAGTGGTAGATCTTCAACACAAAGCCTTATCTGTGGCGGCTTCAGAATTGGTAAGGGTTTCTTATATCCTTGTTGAGTTGCATTATCCTAATGCTCGCCCAAATACTCGCTACTGTGATAATTTGGGTGCTAAAAGTTTGAGAGCAAATCCTATGTTCTTTGCTCGAGCTAAACATATTGAAGTGGATTACCACTTCATTATAGACTTAGTTGCAGCAGGAGCTATGTTTGAACCTTGTTCCCTCTGAAGAACAACCTGCAGATAAATTCACTAAAGGGCTTGTAAACCTTCCTTTCTTGCTTATTCGGAAAAGGCTGATTGTTCTTACAGATCCCTCTGCTCTAGTAGGGGAATATTAAAGTATGATATCTGAATCAAAGAAACCAAGATCATGTCGATGGTGTAAGAAATTCTTAAAGAGAAGACAGAGGTGCTTTTAGAAAATTGCAGTGCCCTTAGAGAATTCTAATATGGAGTTAGTAAGATTCTCTCTCTAAACAACTTGTAACAGAGTTCTCACTCATTCCTTCTCTCTCCTGTAACAGACGAACTGTCATCTATAAGTCAGATTTCATCTCGTATGTAGTTGTGAGTTAAGATTGCTCTAAATGAAGTTTCAATTCCTCTCTATCTTTGTCTCTTGAAATTCTCTGAAACTTTTAGTTACTGATTACGCTGCCATGTTTGTTATGCAGTACACTAGGGGTATACCTCTTTGATACGCTACTTTCTTTCACTAAACATTTTAACTCTTTTTGTCCACGGTGGAAATATTTCAATGGGTGAACATTGAACAAACCCTTGGCTGGAGTGGTTACCAAGTTGGTTTCTACCCGCTCACGGGTTCGAGACACTGATATATAAGCTATCTTAGCTCCCATATGCCCAACATAGCACATCAAGGTCTGGCCCCTTGAATAGCTCAATCCTCCCAATGGCAGAAGCTAGCACGAATCACGGCCCGGCTCGGCACAAGAACATGTAGAACCTTTCTCCGGGTACTGTCCCAAGTCATGATATTACCTTCCCACAAATATTTCAATGATGTATTTTACAGCAGACGGGTGAAGGATCCAATATTCCATCTCAATGATATTTTTAAACATTTTACTATTAGTTGTTAACTCATTTAGTTAATTCTGTAGATTTCTATGAAAACTTGGGTATTTTAAGGCTACAGATTCCGCTTCACCAAATGTAGAGTACTGGGTTGCTTTCAAGAAGCAGAGAGAGTATCTTAAATGCAGTTTGATCTCCATTAGGTGGATTTGGTAGAATGATACTAAAACTTCACTTCCCTTTGGAAATATGATACTATGGATACGAGGCAACCAAATAGTTGAATAAAATTACAATCCTAGCTCTACTTTATTCTGAGTCCCCACATAGCCTGTAACTAAAACATTTCTTCTAGACACAATACTAATCAATTCATAGACCGAAAACTTCTTAAATACGATTTCATTGTTATGTTACTCTATATAATTGATAGCTATGACCTCTAATGGATTGTGTCCTTTTCAGGTGTCGGTATTGGTCCAGGAATTCCTGGATTACAGCTTGGAATTGGGTTTGGTGCTGGATGTGGGGTTGGACTTGGATTTGGTTATGGCATGGGTAAAGGAATTGCACATGACGACATCAGGCGATATTCTAATGTGGGAAAACTCTCTCTAGGAACTGGAAATCTTCCTTCTCAGTAAGTATATCTTATTGTTTTCGTACTTATGTTTACTTTCTAAAGCAATCTACTTCTAAAGAACGTACTAGGTACTTACTGTTGTCAGCTAAGCCATATTGATTGACATCAAAACTAAATTAGTTAAATCTACTGAAAGCAAACACAAAAACGAGAAAAGAACGGAAAAATAATTCCTCAGACTGGGTTATTCTATTGTTGTTTCTGAATAACGATTTATAATGCACTTCCATTTTTCTCTTTTCTGTTTCTTTCCTTCTCTCTGGAAATGCATTGAAACATCGGCTGCCCTAATTCTCTATTAAGCTTAGATTACACAAAATCCGCTTTCTAG
The DNA here is from genome assembly GCF_041429995.1 of Eschscholzia californica. Lineage (NCBI taxonomy): Eukaryota > Viridiplantae > Streptophyta > Magnoliopsida > Ranunculales > Papaveraceae > Eschscholzia > Eschscholzia californica. The sequence goes on from NW_028238198.1 coordinate 46,257,583, forward strand.
CACATCAAGGCAGAATAAGAGCGTTGATGATTGAATTCAGTGTCGAATATAAAGGTGGACAAATTTAAAACACCTTGGGCCAAACTGTTTCAGGTGAATCCTGTGTTTTTCATTTACTTATTTGCATCATTTTGCTGCGGCGTTACAGGGAAGACATAGGTGTCCTGATTGATGATTTGGTTGTACAAACCAAGAAGGTAATCAGAGCAACATCAAAAGAGATTGATAAATGGAGAAGATGAAGATGATCACAGTATATAAAAGACGATATAATTGTTGTTAGTTAAAGTTAGAATGGCAACATATTTGTGATTGAAATGTCCTGTAATCGTGTATTCCTTGCAGAAAATACATTCCAAGCCTTGACCGGATTTTGTACATCATTGCCCATTGTAACATTCCAAAATAACATTCATTCTGTCTATAGTATCCTGCTTATCTTCTTCTGGGGTCTATGGAAATGATCGAATAAATGACCTCCTTAGATAATTTTCTTGGACTCCTTGAGTACAGAGTTTGGGCTAGTAGGCCATTAGGGTTTAAAAGTGGTAGTTCTAGGTCTTTATGCTGTTAATGCTTTATTATATGAGAATCTTGTTAAAATTTTTATTTTAATTTGAAGTCTTATGGTGCCCTCCGTTTGCTAGAATCGGAGCAAATTCGATCCGAGATACATTCACTCTTGGAGTGCTGTCAATGCATGTAATTTTACGATGTTTAGACTGGTGCTGAACCGAACATACTTATCCCATTGAGAAAGCACTTCACTGAACGAACCTGTGTACTCTATTTGGTACCAATGTTTGGTCCCATGAGGCTTCTGGTTGAATCTTTGACAGGAGGGAAGATCAAGAAGCAACCTTTTGGGAATGAAAACCCTCTTGGCAGTAGTAACCAAAGAAAAAGATCGCAACAAAGCTCTAATAGAGAACAAAAAAATATGGACGGTGCTTTCGAGATATGCAGTATTGGTTGGAGGCACGATTGCAAAGACTTGGGTCAAGTTTATTTGACCCAAATGACTTAATGAGTGTAGAATTTTATTTTAAGACCCCGCAAGTTGAGATAATTATCTTTTACATCCACGACTCATGTTCATCTTTACTTCATCACCACCTGACCATTTCCACTCTCTTTCTCTCTCTCTAGGGTCGGCCACTTGTTTAAGGTTTTTCCCCTTTCATCGAGAAGAACCTTGACAAAGGGAACCCTGGAAACCCTTTCTGTTGGACAAAGGGTTTAGAGTACGCTGTTGAACAAAGGGTTTAGAGTACGTTTCGACAAACATGAAGGGTTGCAAGGGGTTGCCCTTTCGCCATGGTTCCTTGTGCAAAGGAGAGAATCCTAGTTGATGGCAGAAAACCGTCGTCGATTAGACCCGGAACTAGAACAACAAGGAAATGAAACCACATCTTTTAATAGGTTTCAGTTGGATGGTGAGATACCCGAACCGAAATCAAGTGGCACGACTATGGTGGAGGTACCAAAGTTGTCTTGGTCAAGATATGGGGCCAAATGGGAGCCCTAAACTACAACGGCATAACAATGTGACAGCACTCAAAAAACTAAAAGCAAGAAATAGAATAAGGAGAAAAGCTAAGCTCAAAAGCAAGATTTCATGGACTGCTTACATATAATTTGTTAGTTGTTAGCCGTTACAAACCCAAATTCTGACCAGACAAGGTCACCACCTTCATCACCTTTGAAGTGTATATTATATATATATAGACAAGAATTATAGATGACCAAACATGTACCCACATTGATAAACACATAACTAGAAGAAGAAAAAGAAGGAGAAGAAGAATGAGATCTAGAATGAAGATTGTAGATGTCAATGAAAAGTTGTCATCGTTTATCTGTGGTTTCCTTATGATACTAGTCGTCATGGTCGATAGCTCGAGTGGAGCACCTAATGTGCAAGCAGTATTTGTGTTTGGAGATTCATTGGTTGATACCGGAAACAATAATTATCTAAGATCCATTGCCAAAGCCAATTACAGACCTTATGGGGTTGATTTTAATGGATGGGCTACTGGCAGGTTCTCTAATGGGAGAACCATTCTTGATCTTCTTGGTATAATCCTGCTTTTATATATCAAAACTTCTTAACTTTGAGGTTTTTAATTACCTTTTATTGGAGATATAAAGTAAGATAAACTCTTAACAACAGACTTCATACGATTTGTTTTTTTTGTTTTTGAAATTTTAATCTTTCACTATTTTCATCTAAAAAATAAGAACATTTTAAGTTAGTCAGTATCGCATGAAGTCTGAAAATTTTCTTGTACTTTACTTGCAATTTCGCTCGTAAGTTTGACTTTATGTAGAACCATCTTCATGACCGATCTTCATCATCTGTGTCATTTTAAATCTCGATAAATTAAATCATTTAGTACGAGTGGATGTCGTAAAAACTTTAAAAGAAAGTAAGAAACTAAAATTAGACTACAAGTAATATTGCTGATAAACAAATTAACATTTGTCTCGCCTAAATTGCATTTGTCTGACTCACTAGCTATTTCAAATATAAAAGAAAGAAAAAAAAAAATTATGAAGGGCATAGTAGCTAGATTTCTAGACTAGATTTTGGCATTTCAATTTCATATTTTGAGGTTTGGGAGTTAATAAGAAGGGTTTTGATGCAGTGGAGAAGTTGGGAATTCAATATATTCCAGCCTATGCAGATCCAACCACAAGGGGTGCAAAAATACTTGGAGGAGTTAATTATGCTTCTGCAGCTGCAGGCATTCTTGATGAAACTGGTCGAAACTACGTACTATTTTCTTACCCAAATCTTCTATTACCACACTTTAGGTTTCCGCTACGGCGCTACGTATAGGTTTTTCGTTTGAGAGGGCTTCTAGCTTCTACGTACAGGTCTTGAATAGGCAAAAGATATAGGAGTGAGTATATACATATAGGTTTTCGATAGGCGAGAGCCACTTCATATAAGTAGAGGGGAGAACATAGACATTCTAGTTCTCGTTTTCGGGGTCTAAAAACCCATTAGCAGGCTTACAAACGGTTCTCAACCGCAAACCACCAGAAGCGAGGAGGCCAGATTAGCCTCTAACGCGTTTTCTACATCAAAAACCAATCAGGATGTTTTCAATTACCGAAAACCTCCCCAATGATAGAAGCGAAAAATTTGTGGACCCAAACGAGACCGCTAAAAATATCTTACCCGAAACAACGGGCACAATACCCCTTACAGAAAATGACTTTCCATATAACAATAGCAAAGAAGAAAATATTGATAAATTCTTGATGTGAAATCTTGTGCAGGGAGAAAGGTATAGTTTGAGCCAACAAGTCTTGAATTTCGAAACAACATTGGATCAGATGAGGGGTCAATTGGGAGCTCAAACTAATCTAACTCAGTACCTGACGAAGTCGATAGGTGTGATGGTCATCGGTAGCAACGACTATATCAACAACTACCTCATGCCTTCCCTTTATCCTTCAAGCTATACCTATAGTCCTGAGGATTTTGCAAACCTTCTCCTCAACCACTACACCACTCAAATTTTGGTAAAACTTTGCACTCATATCTAGTACTGTGGTAAGGTAGTGTTAATTTTTTTTTCTCGTTGTCAGAATCTGATTTGTCTTAATTAATAGACCATAAACCAATCAACACCTACCCTTCAGATGAGTCAAACATCAAGCACCAACAAAAAAACAATATGAAATCTGTCTCGCTTTCATTCAGACCTTGAAAAAAATACTACCTAAACGTATGTGCTACATCAGCTGCAGGGTGCCAGCTGAGCTGACAACAAAACCCAAGAAGCTGATGTACTCATGCCATCAGGGCCGTGTGGTGGGGGGTGCGGGCCGTGCGCCCGCACAGGGACCCCCACCACAGGGGCCTACTTTTGGAAGTTCTTTATAGACTTATTCTTTATATAAAAGTTTAAGATGAACATTTAAACCAAAAAGCATAACAGCTCACTTGGTTAGGCACTTGGCCGATTGGATGATTAGGGGATGTCTTGAGTTCGAACTCAATGATATAGAATACGTTTTTATCATTTTCTAATTTTAAAAGCTTAACTTCACTCTTAATCTCCCTCTCCTTTCTTCTCTTCTTTCTCAAATCTTTTCTCTTTGTCAAATTCATCTTCCATGCATCTAATTTACATTTTGTCCTAAGGTAATAATTTCCAGTGTCTTTCTTAATACTAACATTTAATAAGTTCATAAAAATATCGTGTTTTTTCAATGACAAAAAATCAGATTTCTTCATCAATTTCTTTTGGCGGGAGCGTAATAAAACCCTAGGTGTTAAGACTTTATCCTAGAAATTAGTTTCTTTTCCTTGAATTCTAAATAATACTACGTGGAATAAAAACTTCTTCAAATAAAAGGAAGTTGTACTTGCAGAAATGTTAGACTGATTTGTAGCAGCGTCACTACTCCATTTGATTTATAATTTTATGACACAAATTACTCTAAAATTGTTAGTTATTATCTTACGTGTAAAACAGTGTGAGCTCGTTCAAAGCATCCTTAATTTGACACTGGGCCCCTAAATTGTCAGGCACGGCCCTGCATGCCATGTAAGCTAATCTGGTCAAATGGTTTAAACTAAATATCTTTTGGATGTTTTTGACAGGCACTCCATAGTTTAGGTCTAAGGAAGTTCTTTCTAGCAGGGATAGGACCATTAGGATGCATACCAAATCAATTAGCTACTGGTTTAGCACCACCAGGTGGGTGTGTTTCCTATACGAACGAGATACTTGGAACGTTCAATGTAGGTCTTCGATCACTAGTCGAGCAACTCAATCAAAACCATCAAGGTTCGATCTTTGTTTATGGCAATACTTATGGTGCAGTTGGTGACATTCTCAATAACCCTTCTATTTATGGTAAGACTTAAACTACATATAATTTTGAATATTCTTCTTATAGCCGAATAGAAAATCAAATCGAAATTCAAAAATTCGGAGAACTAAATAAATGTTGAGATTGACTTATAAGTTTGGGTTTGGATGTGGGCATGCAGGATTCAATGTGATCAACAAAGGGTGCTGTGGGATAGAAGGGAGTCAAGGAATAACTTGTCTACGGTTCTCCATTGCATGCCCTAACAGGAATGAATATGTCTTTTGGGATGCCTTTCATCCTACACAAGCAGTGAACACAATCCTTGCCGAAAGAGCTTGGGCAGGCCCACCCTCAGATTGTTACCCGATCAACGTCCAACAAATGGCTCTAATATAGGAGGAGAATATCAACGTATGGGTACACGTAAACGATGTTATTATGTGGAAGTGGTTATATGTACTTTTTTGTTCTACGCACTTACGTGATTTCACTAAAGATAAGATAAGTTATAAAGTATTAACGGTAAAGCTCCTCCCGTATCGTTAACCTAGAAATGTTCATATTATTATTGTCTGTATCGCCACAGGCGGATATAATGATAAACCTCCTCCCACATCGTTAACCTAGATATGTTCATATTATTACCTGTACCATCACATGGGGAGCTATAGGTGGGCTGATCTAGACTGTAGAGCTGTTTGCCCCACCTATATTAACAAAAAAAACATGCATTTTTGGTAAGATTGGCGAGATTCTTGTTGAACTTTGGTGTTGTCGTGGGATCACTTCCACAACTAGACCTACTGGTCAGGTGTTTAGGCTATCCAAGAACATGATGGGATTGTAAACATGATGGGTTTTATATGTCATGGAAGGAATCGGTAGACTAACACTTGCTTTAGTTTCCCAAGATATCCAAAGATTTCCAAGTGAAGGTGAATGACATGTCTTGGGTTTGGGTTTTATAGAGGATGCGTTATAATCGTTGGAGGGGGGAAAGGGCAATCTGGGAATGATGTTCTAACAACTACAAAAAGGGGGGATTAGATCAAGACCCTTCATCACGTTAGTTTCCTCCCAAAGTAGGTTAGACAATCTTCCTTATGTACTGCATGTTGTGAAGTTGAGGCTGAGAGGAAGAAGATACTTGAGAAGTAAGTGGTTGTGAAGCTCCAAGTGGTATTTTGGTCGGAGGTGTAGTCCTAATATAGCTAAATAAATGGGAGTCATATACTAAAAATGTTTCTAACCGTGAGACTAGGATGAAGGTATTTTGGTCTGAGATCGAGCATGTGACGGAAAATGGCTTTGGGAGTTAACGCCTAAACGAAAATGTTTTTAGGGGTGTAGTCCTAATATAGCTAAATAAATGGGGGTCATATACCAAAAAACTCTACTATTTTATCGCACTTCAGTGACAATTTTGAGAGTTTAATACTTGTGTATTTCAGTTTTGTTCTCTGGATCAAAACTAAAATAATTTGTTGTTACACTAACATATTTTATAACCACAAGCAACGTATCATTCTAAAGAAAAAACAAGACAAGTTAGTACAGATTGCATAACAGCATAGGGTGAATTCAATTTTTGATCAGTTGTTTATAATTTTATGTCTAAGGCTAATTTCTAATATAAACTATGGGAAAATAGTTATTTGGGTTGAAAAAATTATTATAATAACTAAAAAGACCATCTTCAGTTATCAAAATATCATGGGTGATGATAAATTAAGTTTAAAATAATATGCTTATTTACCAATAAGGTCATGTCTTAATTTTTTTTAGTTCCCAAAATAACTTTATACTTAAAATCCACTTTTTCAAGAAAGCACAAATTTTTTGAGATTTCTTCTTCTTCCGCTTCTTCTTCTTCTTCGATGTTTTTTCTTCTTCGAATCTTCGAAGAATTGATAATGATTCTCTGAATCATGTTCTTCTTCCTAACTGGCAGTGATGAATGAAGATGATGTTGATGTGATGATGAATCTGATGTCCGTGTTCTGAATCTACTTCCTCCTGTCTCTATGCGATTAAGAGATTCGAGAGATTAACTAAATAGTTTGTGTTTTTCATCCTGACTTTCGGCCATTAAGAGATGTTGATGATGAATGAATCTAATTTTCGTGTTCTCCATTTTATTCCTCTTCACTCCCGATGGTTAAGAGATCCCAGAGATAAAGAGGTTCGCGTCCTTCATTTGAAGATGATGAATCTCTTCATGTTTTTCGAATCTTTTTCCTGTCCTGACGATAAACAGAGGAGATGATGAATCTCTTCATGTTTTTTGAATCTTCTTCCTGTCCCGACGATAAACAGAGGTGTTGTTGATGATGACAAACCTTAGATTTACTGAAATCCTAATTTTGATGATGACGATGATGATGAATTAAATGATAGTCACAAACCTTAGAACCACTAAAACGAGATTAAAGAGATTCTGATGATTACAAACCTTAGAAACCATATCTGAAACCCTAGATTTGAAGAAGAAATTTCGTTTTTTTTTTTTCATCGATTTGCAAATCGAGTTTGCAGTTTACACTATGCAAACACATGTTTGCAGAACAGATTGTTGCAAACACATGTTTGCAAAACTTGCTTGCAAAACAAATTGTTGCAAACCCATGTTTGCAAAAAAAAGACGGTAAAAAAAAAAAACGTTTTCTTCTGATTTTTAAAAAAAAAAAAAAGAAGTATTGAATCTTGTTACAAAACTAATAAATAATACTTTCTAAATATATAACTTTCATCGAAATCTGACATCTCAAAAGAAAAGTTATATAAATTTAAAGTTTAAAGAAAAAGTAAAAAGTTACAAAAATGACAAAAGGATATTTTAGACTTTTTACATTTTTTTACTTGGCTAATAATTATCAATTTGTGATTTTCTACTCATTTTCAATATTATTTTGACATTTCTAATTAATACCCCATAAACTATTATCTACAGTTATAAACACGCATAAATTTTGATATAATCAATGAACGCAGGCCTTCAAGATATCGGGGTCGACTATATAAATGTTAAGTTCCTCCGGTCTACACCAAACCAGGAACTACCGCAGAAGGCTAAACGTATTTGGGTGAGAGTTAGAAAACTCTGTGACCAGTTTCGAAGTATTCGTGTACATGTATACATAGAAGCTAACCAAGCAGCCGACTATCTTTCTGAAATGCGGATTGGCTTAGGGACAACTTATCTGGATGTTTGTAACTAATTGAATTAGTCAATATAGTTAACTCGGACTCTAGAGGGACAGTGAAAATGAAAAAAGAGTCGGGCTACTAATGTAATTACCTATCCCCCTTATCAATATATAAAACACTCCACTATACATTATATGAATATTTAAGAGTGAGTTTTAGGTCCAAAATCACATGGTCAATGGGTTTAGACCCCAAAGATAATACTAAATAGAAAATAAATTCACTAGGAGTAATTTATATGTCTAACCTTTTTTTTCTACTACTACCTAACCTATCCTAAGTCAAATAAAATTACCTAGATTAGAAGATACAAATGTCTTTTAAGTTTCATGAAAATAATTCCTTAATAAGAAGTTTTCACCATTACAAAAAGTTGTCTTTTTCTTTTAAATGAATGTTTCCATAATCTTTTTACTCAAAGAAAATCTATTATAACTCTCTCTTATTCAATTCACCGAGAGGAAACCTAGAGAAATCGCAGAGAAAAATCATCCACGCTTTTTAGTCTTCACCTGGAGAAAATCTAGAAGAACAAGATGCTCAATTGATTAAATTTTTTTTTACCATATTCTCGTTTTTTTTCAATGATAAGTTGTTGCACCGTGCATGGTTTTGTTGTTCTTATTCTTAAAGTTAGGATATCAATTTTTTTCTTAAAAAAATCTTTCGGATCTTGTCTTATTGTTTCTCTCTCTACAATCTTGTTTTCTTCAGAAAAATTACATGAAAAGTAATTAGATATTTTGCGAATATTTTGCATATTCTCATAGCATTTTCTGAAATCTAACAGCATATTTACGTTTTATAATTTTCCGACTTACCTAAAAAATCATTTACGCTTTGTAATTTTGAATGAGCGGGTTTGTTTATGCAGTCAGTACCACCCTCAAAATTGCTGTAGCACTTCGTTGATTTTGCATAACTTCTGGAATTTTTACCAACATTTTATAAACTCTGACAAAACATAACACATTTTACAGACATAACATCGTCACTCTCACAATGCTTTATCGGTAGTAGAACTGTACAGATATTACATAAAGTTTTACATTTCCATTATTTTACTTTTTTTATTTTATCATTCCATGAATTAAAAATACTTGTTGGAACACTAATATATTTTGCAAATTTACTGACGAGATTGTGGATGATTGTGGTTGTATGTGATTTTGCACGTAGATGAATTTGTGGTCGAAACTAACTATAAATATTTTTCACATCGAATGTTAGCCAAAGATTTAACGATACAACCGCGAAGAAAGAGGGTTGAATTAACTTGGTTGTTACTAGATCAATTGAAGGATAAATGGAAAAAAATCTGTAAGTTATTAGTTCTTGTAATAGATTATGTTGTAATGAGTTTCTCTTAATTTTAATTACTCTAAGTTTTAGTACAAATATCGTGAAATACGTTAAAAATGTTGAGAGTTAATGGAACATGCTAGAATACATCACAGAAATGTTAGAAAATCACAACGATGTCGGCAATATTTTATTTATTATCTTTGTGTATCCATATAATGTTTGGCCGACATGGGTGATTATATGACCAATGTTAAAGAATAAAAAATGTAAGAGGCAGTAGAATTTGTGCCAACGTCTATTTCATGATCGCGTAACATGTTTATTTACATAATAAATAATATTGAATGATACGAAAGCATCAATGTGAAAGAATAAAAATGTAAAACTTTACCAAAAATCTATATACTTTTATTGTAGTTAAATCCAATTTATTTATGTCTGTAAAGATATGATGGTTTCTTGAAAGTTTAGAAGATGTTGGTAGAGTTGCCAAAATATATGCAAACAATCAAAGAAATGCTACAAGAAAATTTATGAATATTTTTTTAACAAATCATATTATTTCGTTAGAATCAATAAAATGTTACATGATTATTGAAAATGTCAGCAAAATATGTATGTTAGTTTACATGCATATTTTTAATAAAAACAAAATTAAAATTGTTGTTAACAAGATTGAATTTTTATTAATTTGTAGCTTTTTTTTCGTACTGATAGAGTAATGACCGAGAGCATCTCGAAAGGCTTGAACCCCACCCTCGAACTTTTGACCGACGTGGGTGAAAATTAGACCCCATGCATCTGTCTTAGTTATTCTCCATTAAGGTAACAAATATAAGAATTTGCATCACTAAAATCCATTCAATGATTGAATAACTATCCATAAAAATGTAAAAGCATTACGTGTAATAATAATAAAGAAAATTCTAGAATAATGTTTAAAGTGTTGTTCTCTTAATTTCAGCAATACAAGAGATTCAAGGAAATGCTAGAAAATGTTAAAAATTTGGTTAACATAATGTAAGTACGTCAGAAAACATGATACATTATTGTGTCGTTGTTACGTCGATTCGTCACCTAAGTTGCTTTAAAAACTTAGAAGTATTTTTTAGTGTAAGTATATAATTGTGGTTTTAAAATCAATAAAATGCTAGATTTTTTTTTTAAAATTTTGTTATATCTAAGAATGTTGTTAGAATCGATAAAATGCTAAATAAATAATCAAACGTTTATTCACCTACTCTAACTTATTCATGACGTCACACATATTACGTTAATAGAATCAATAGAATGTTACAAAAATAGTGAAAATGTTAGCAAAACAAATATCAGTTTACATTATGTTTTTTATGAAAATAAGAATGCAGTGGTGGAAAATTCAACTTCTCTTCTTACAAGAAAAAGTGATAAAAAATGTTACACTTAAGTATGTTCTTAGAATTAAATAAATGTTTTAAGAAGGATCAAAATTTAACCAAAATATATATAACTTTCATAATGATTTTCAAGACAAACTAGTTTGTAGAGATATAAACGTTGTAAGAACATAGAAAGAGAAAGAGATAGAGAAAGGAATCTCGTTTTTAAGACAAGAACGACTGATTTGGTATGTTTGTCTTGACAACTACAAATTTTAAAAATAAATTTTGACCATAAATTTATGGAAATAATATATTTTTTAAGTTTACCCCAAGAAACCTTTGGTTTACTCTAAGTTATATTTATAAAAGGGCAATAATGAGAGAAAATAAAGGACTGAGGCATGGAGTCCACCAAAAAGTACACTTTTATTTTGGTCTTATGCTATTTATTGATTTATGAGCTATATGACTAAACCCCCCGTATATTTGGACCTTAGACTCAAAAATTCTATTTAAAAGTGTTCAGTAGACATTTGATACGAAAAAGTTTGTTTAGTACAATTTTCAGTCGGACCCTACATCAATTCTTGACTTTTAACCTGATTTTCGAATTGTTGAAGTTGTGGAAAAATCTGAACAAAATAAAGATTTGAATCTAGTGATATTTGCTTAAAAAAATATCTTGCCTCGTGAAGTTCTTCAATAGAAAAGCAAACAAGAATTTTGTCACATCTGGCTTGAAATATTCAACTACAGTTTTTGAAAAATTCTTGAAAAGGAAAGCGAACAAGCATTTTATCACATCTGGCTTGAAATATTCAACTACCGTCTTTGAAATGTTCTCCATCCTGACAAGTTCCTATTTTGAGATTGAAGTTTTTGACATTTCATTTTGAACGGCTAATACATACTGAGATTTTGATGCTGGGAAACCTATGTTTTGCGCTATTTGTTGCATATGTGGAAATGCATCATGATTCATGAATCTCATCCCCATAAGGTGTGAGTTTGTGATTCTCTTCTTTTAAAATCATCGATCAATTAATCTATTACAATCAATCTTTGTCAATCCTGCTCCTTGCCAAACCATATAGTAAATTATTGTGATTACACGTACCATATTACCTGATATCAGACTCCACTTAAAGTTGCCGACAACATCACATATTAGTGTCAAAATCTTATATATTCAATCAGATCAAAAATCGATATGAATCCTAATTGAACCCTATGTAAAAAAATCCGAGGAGTTCTTTTGAATAATTGGAAGCAAATCAAATCCCATGATTCCTCTCAACAACAACCTAAGCTCGTTTTATCTGACCAGCTGTTTAAGATTATAGTTTACACAGTTATTTACAGCATTTCGCCGTTCAATCTTGTTTGTAACAAAAAGATAACCCTAAATTTTTTTTGCATGTGATTTCTCTCCCTCAAAACACAGGCCGCTTCTATCTATCTGTACTATTTGTCAGACACTCAGACCAACGATTAATATTCATATTGTTCTATTCTTTTTATAAGTTATAGCATGACAGCCAGTGGTGTGCTAACTTAGTTCTCTATCCCTTTTGTTAGGGTCACATGAGATCTACCTAAACAAGAGTGGCATATGGTTCTATTCAGAAACCTTATCTAAAATTCGTCATGTCAAGTTTCACCGCCTGTAAATGTTGTGCAAACACACAAGAAATCTTTTTTTAAGGAAGCTCAAGTTGAATTGAAGTCCACACTTGAAGATTTTGTTAGCAATTATCCACACTAGATGAAGATAGACAGGTTCATGTTACGGAGACAAGACAGAGAGGCATCATCTTCTATATATTTCACGCATATGTGGATTTGCATATAGTGGCATGTATTACGAAACAACATACCTTTATAAGGAAAAAAACGATGGAGGATAAATAGATCAAAGAGCACATCGAATGTGGATGCAACAAGTAAAAGCTATCAAATAATCACACTATTTATGTAATTCATTCGAACAAATGCATCCATAGCTATGATACGCAATCTGAACGCATAAATATGTATAGAATCTATGACAGTCTATACAAAGATATATTGTAAAATAAAAAGACTATCCCAGTAAGATATCATACCCTCAAATATGCGCTTCCAGTCCTAGAAGAAGCAAGTCACCGGAAGATGAACATTTGGAGCCTGAATCTGGTTTGGGTTCTTGATTGAGTTCTAGAGTTTGAAAGTCGAAGCACATCTAATGTGAAATGCAGCTAAGACCGCGACAAATCCCTAACCAGATCCCAAAAAGGACCAAGCACACAAGCAAATCAATAGCAAGAATTATTCGAACTGAGCGCCACCACATCCTACGAGCATGTTCCCGATTTGTTTTCATCCTTGAAGAACTTGAACTCTTTTGCAGTGAAACTCCTGACATCCCCATTCCTTGGTTATGCAACTCATTAGCTTCCACATCAATCTTGATCCCTCTCTCTGTAGACCGATGGTGTCCCTCGGAACTATTATGGACATCGACTACTCTTTCCTTCATCTTCTTCTTCTCTTGCTTACTAAGCTTTCCTAGTAGTGGCATCTTAGTAGATGAGGGTGCTTCGACTTGGCTATTCGAAGTACCCTCTAGTGATGGAAATGGGCTTGGATGTCGTTGTGATGACAGAGACTCGCCGATCAAGTTAGTACCTCGTGAGTGTGATAAATGCTCCAATGAGGATATCAAGCGAATAATAACGGGCGACATTTGTTCTTCGAGACAAATTGAATCTGAAATTGAAATATTTCCCCTCGAACCTTTTCTCGTGTTCCTTATTACCTTCTCAAATTCATCCTTAAAGTGTTGTAAGAATTGACGGACCCCTTGACTTTCATGACCCTCGTCTACAACTGTGAAATAAACATACCCATCCTCCATGAGAAACCCAAATGTTTTTTTCCGAATAGTCTGAAAATACCAAGTGTGGAAGGAAGGAGTTCTTTCCAAGCACATAGCAGCCAAGTTTTCAACTACACTATCACCACAGCTATAAGAGTAGAGAACTCGACTCCCCTTCGAGACACAACAATAATAAACAATATTCCGTATCGAAGTCATTGTTCCAAAACCCTAATTTCAGAAACTAATTACCTCCACAAATCAATGATTCTTCGTTCTCCCCCAATATAACAATAACTTCTAGACTATGAAGATCTGAGAGGAGATACTCCTAACAAGTTCTTCAATCAGAAAGCTAAAAATTTGACAAACTTCAATTACTCCGTCTGTAATGGTATCGAAAACCAATAAAAGATGCCAACAAAATTCAAAAGCAAGATACTCGAAATCAAGAATAACATCAATCATATTTCTTTGATCTCATCACAACAATATATCATCTTATTCCTCTTGACTAGGGTTTCAATAACCTAAAAGAACCTCACTAAATTCTTCTTTTTTTAGGGTTTCACAATCTGTAACAAAAACAAAACATCACCCACAAACTATAAGAAAATTTCCTATTTTCTATTAACAAATTCATTCTCAACTAACAGTTTATAGTTCAACAAAGAAAAAAAAAAGTTAAAATTTGTAACAACTCAAACCAAGAAAAGAAAACCCTAATCAAGATAAAAATCTTGAAAAAGGAAGTACCTGATGATGATGATGATAACTCCTTCGTTTCTAGTCTGAAAGAGTCTATAGAAAACCGATTAGATATCTCCTTGACTCTCTCTCTCTCTCTCTCTATTCAAGTAAAAAAAGTTCAATGCTTCAGAAATTAACAAGAACTCTGAAATGGTAATACTGATATTACGTTTATACCCTCAATATTTAATGGATTGACGCTGGTTTTCTGTACGTGGCTTAAGGGTGTGTTTGTTTTTGCTTTCTTTTTTTAATGGGATAAAGAGGTGTTTGAATTGGGATCCACATTAGCCAGATAGGGGTGGGAATTGGGCGGGTATGGGCGTCCATGGGCACTTGAAGCATCGGGTCGGGCGGGTCGGGTGCAAAACTTCAATGGCTATTAGGGTAAGCGGGTTAATCGGGCGGGCAATTTTGAAATTCGCCTTGTCCATTACCCGCCCAAGCCCATTAAGAAGCTCGGGTAATTCGGGTATGGGCGGGCGGGTAGCGGGTAATTTAATGACTTGAAAAAAATCACTTTTTCCTCTCCTTTTATAAAATCTCCAAACGCCTTTCCTGATTCTAAAAAGACAATGTGGGATTAAAATTAGACGTTATTTGTGTTGTTCCTTTTAGGAATTTAATCTCACATTGAAAACTAATGAAGAATTCTCATAAGATATAATATAAACTTATCTCACTCTTTGTTCCCTCGAAGCTAAAGACTACTTCAGTGTTTTACTAGGAATTCTCTTGGCCATTGCAAAGCAATGCATTGGGTTCATGTGATTGCCCTTAAACATATTGTTTACCATCTCAACTAAGCCTAGCAACATGGACTGTTGTGCTTCATCAACTCATAAAGTTGATGTAATTTGGTTGGTTATCATTGGGTGAGGTTAAGTGGTTGCGGGCATGGGCGGGTGCGTGGGTAGAGGTTTTAACCCATGCCCACCCACTAAAACTTGGCGGGCTGGGCGGGTTGTGCCCGAGACGGGCGCGGGCGTCCACGGTCCTCGTTGGGCTCGGGTGCCCATGGGCGGGTTCGGGCTCATGGGCAAAATTCCCACCCCTAAGCCAGCCAGACGAGATTGGTCGAGAGCTTCACTCAAAAGAAAGCAGTTGAATTCAGATTTTCATTATACCTCCCGAGTCACGGGCTGCTAGATTTATCTGGTCTATGACATGATTTTAGTTGAGATTTTGTCACTGCTAGTTTTCTACTGCTCGGCTACAACTTGCATGTAGGATTAGGGTTCATGTGTCGGTTTCCTTTCTCATTACCCTCAGACGTCTTTATTTTCTAATTGTTTTAGGGAAGCAATTTTGAGTCAACTTTTTTTGGGTTTTTTTCCAATCCCGCTAGGCTGCTACCACTTTTTTTCTACTTCCATGATGGTAGTTTTTTTTGTTGAAACTTTCATTAATTAAGAGAGAAAACTATTACAATACTTATTAATTAAAAAAAGATGGAACATTCTTCCAACACTCAGATCTATTCTTCTTTCGAGCCCATTTAGATAGCTTGTCTGCTTGGTCATTCAACTTTCTATTGGTGTAGCTGAATTGAACCCTTTCAAGCCTGCTTTTAACTTCTCGGATTTTTTTGACGTGAACTTGAGAGTGCCAATGTATTGTATGACGATGATCTTGGATATGGTTGATAAGGTTGATATCATCGCTTTCGATAATGATGCATCTATGATTATGCTCTTCAGCCCAGTAGAGACCTTGTAAAATGGCTAGAGCTTCACCCTCTTCGCTATTCCTCGCTCTAGCATTGGTCGCAAAAGCTTCAAGAAATTTGGAGTCCGCATTGTGTACTATAAGACCAATTCCAATATTCTCTTCTACGGAGATAAATGAGACGTCAACATTTATTTTGATATAAGGATCTACTGGCGGTTGCCATTTAGCTGTCTTGGAAGAATTAGTGTTAACCTTAACGATCGATTTTTCCGGAAAACTTTTTATATTGTTGATGACTGTTTTTTTTTTTATGAGAATGTTGATGACTGTTTTAGTCTCTGTGGTGATATTTTGGAAGCAGCTATCGCATCTCATTTTCCAAATGTTTCATAAAATCGTTGCAAAATGAGTACCATTTGGAGTGGTGCTATTTTGTGAGGAATCTTGCCATGAAAATATCCAATCTGTTATAGATTTTATATTCTCTGAAATAATATTGAAGTAGAACCAAATATTCTTTGTCATAGGGTAATGAATATTTGACAAACAACAATTGCTGACAACTTTTAATTTTTTTTCCTCCGAATATTTGTTCTCCTTCTTCTACCACCTTCGACCACCATTCTCTCTCTCTCTCTCTCTCTCAACTTTACATATACAATGCAGATAGATAATTCAAGATATTGCATATGCAGATTAAATGCCATGTAAACATTTTAAGACATTGAGTTTATAAACAAAATGACGTGTGGATACTGTTGGAAACATTGAGTCTATAGACAAAATGATTTGTTTTCTTCAAGACATTAATCCACAAAATGAGTATGAGTATCAGACATTTTTCAGGTTATTTAATTTATAATTATTATCATATTTATTAAATGAAATTATATATCTTACTGTAATATTTCAAAACCATTTACAAACTTTTGTGGACTGTTGTGGCATTGAAAGACAACTATGTATATTCGTCATAATATTATTATAATCCCATCATATAAATTAATTAATTTTATTGATAATTCAATAATTATTAGGAGACTTTCATAGACATATGTTGACATTAATGTACAATTAGCGAATATTTTTATTATAATATTGTTATTATCTTAACATAAGCAATAAGATGTTTTTACTGATACTAGGGTATATCCCGTGGCCCAGGGACGAACAATTGTATCAATCAAACAGTCACCCGATTTTCCATATTTATTATTGATATATTCTGGATACTCTAAATGAATTATTTTATTGAGAAATAAAATTTCAATTTCTTTTTTAACCCTTGCAATTCATCTTCTTACATTAAATATTTTATTTCTAAGAAACACAGTTATTTTTTTTTTAAAATAAATTATCTTATTTCTAAAAAGGGCTAATTTTAAATTTTGAGAAGAGCTTCTATACAATATCTTTTATTAAAAAAAGGATGTTATTTACATTATGTTATTATTTGAAACAATCTATTTTCACTTTTTAAAATAACTTGTTGGACATTAATGTACATCTAGTGGATGTTGTTATTATTATTATTATTATTATTATTATTATTATTATTATTATTATTATTATTATTATTTGTTAGGGTTTTTTAGTATATGACTTCCATTTATTTAGCTATATTAGGACTACACCCCTAAAAACATTTTCGTTTAGGCTAACCCCCAAAACCCATTTTTCCGTCAAATAGCCGTTATGTGAGGGGCGTGCGGGTCACATGCTCGATCTCTGAACAAAATACCCCCGCCCAAATCCCACGGTTACAAACATTTTTAGTATATGACCTCCATTTATTTAGCTATATTAGGACCACACCCAAACCAAAATACCATTTGGAGCTTCACAACCACCTATTTTTCAAGTATCTTCTTCCTCTCAACCATCAACTTCACAATCTGCAATACATAGGGAAGGTTGTCTAACCTACTTTGGGAGGAAACCAACTAGACGTATTGGTCATGTGTTTAGCCCATCCAAGAACGTGATGGATTTTATACACGCGTTTTATATGTCACGACAGGAATCGGTCGACTAACACTTGCTTCTGCTTTCCAACATATCCAAAGATTTCCAAATGAAAGTGAATGACATGTCTTGGGTTTGAGTTTTATAAAGGATGAGTTATGACCGTTGGAAGGGGTGAAGGGCAATCTGGGAATGATATTCTAACTGAAGGATATGTCTTTTCGGTGTGAAGGAATATCCTTCGACCAAGATGGCAATGCGTGCAATTTGACGGATAGGATAACAATGACCTTATACGGAGATCATCTAGTCCAGTCGAATTAGGGATCGTAATCACTTGGGTAATCTGCGGCTAACCTAGACCGGATCTTACAATGAGTTACACAGAGAGTGGTGGCTTGAACGGAGAGAATTGACTAGTGGGACCTTGACAATAAATGGATTAGATCCAGTCTGAAAGGCCCAAAAAGATAAATAAAATCGGGTCAGAAAGGGAGGCCCGGAAAGGCTAAAGAGTCGGTCATGTGATGGCCGACCAGGAGCAATAAGTTGGCCATGTGATGACCGGCTAGGGTGATTGGGACGGTCAGGTCAAACTCATTAATGGGTACTCTGGCAACCTAGTGTTAGACATATTAGATGTCTAAGATTCCGCAAACAACATTAGGAGACACCATAACCCAACACCAACAACTACAAAAAAGGGGGATTAAATTAAGACCCTTCATCATGTTACTTACCTTCCAAAGTAGGTTAGGTAATCTTCCTTATTTACTACAGGTTGTTAAGTTGATGGCTGAGAGGAAGAAGATACTTGAGAAATAGGTGGTTGTGAAGCTCCAAATGGTATTTTGGTCGGGGGTGTAGTCCCAATATAGCTAAATAAATTGGAGTCTTATACTAAAAATGTTTCTAACCGTGGGATTCAGACGGGGATATTTTGGTCTGACATCGAGCATGTGACTCGCGCACCCCTCACATAACGGCCATTTGACGGAAAAATGGGCTTTGAGGGTTAACGCCTAAACGAAAATGTTTTAGGGGTATAGTCCTAATAAAGCTAAATAAATGGGGGTCATATACTAAAAATGTTTCTAACCGTGGGATTCAGACGGGGATATTGGTCTGAGATCGAGCATGTGACTTGCACGCCCCTCACATAACGGCTATTTGACGGGAAAATGGACTTTGGGAGTTAACGCCTAAACGAAATTGTTTTTAGGGGTATAGTCCTAATATAACTAAATAAATTGGGGACATATACTAAAAAAAAACCCTTATAATTATTTGTAATTACTTTTAATATCTCCCTTGGTCAAAATGTCACAAATGTATTCCATATTTTGGACCACATTCTTTCTTATTAAAATGTTCATGAAACTAAATTTTCTTCAAATGTTAGTGATCAAGTGTCTTAAACCTGACCCCAAACACTAAAGGACATTTGAAGTGTCCCCAACAAATGGCTTAGATTAGGAATTGTTTGAAACACTTCAAACCAATACTCGAGACATTGAACGACATTTGATATATCGCCAACCAGTCCATTAAACATTGGAGGACAAGTTTCCTCTTGTTATTACTATTATCATTATTAGTAATTACTTTTATTATCCCCCTTAATCAAAATGTCACAAATATCTTCCACATTTTGGCACATTCTCTCAAAGATCTCTCAAAGTTTACTCTAAATAACATACTAAAATGTATTCATATGTCCATGGAAATAAAATTTCTTCAAATATTTGTGATCTAGTGTCTCAAACCAATGGCCCGGGCATTAAAGGACATTTGAAGTGTCCCAAACGAAGGCCTGCTTACTGGGAATCATTTCCAACACCTCAAACCAATATTCTAGATATTGAATGACATTTGATATATCGCCAACCAATGCCTCAGATGGTGGAAGGCATTTCATACCTCAACAACTAAAGCCCCAGACATTGGTGGACAACTGCCATAGTTCCAGTAGTAACATTAGCTAATGACAATATATTGTTTTCCAGTATCATCATCCCAATGGATGTGCATCTCCTCTGCAATTTAAGATGTGGGAGGATAAATATCTAGTAGCTGCAAGTTACCTACCTTACCATGTAAAGTTGGATACTTGGATCTCTGTAATGTTTATACCATCTTCACAATGTACCCATGTCATGTGAATATGTGATGTAAATGATGTATACATCCTTCAAGAATTTTTTTCCTTTTAAAACAATATACTACTTAAAACAGCTCAAGTAACCTCGCAAATTATAAACGAACAACTATAACTGCCAGATGTATGAAATGTAATGACTAAAAGAACTAAGAATGGATAGAAAAACTATAGCTATAATTTCACCATCTCTGCCAAAGAAGTTCTATAAACTAGCAAATACAAATTTCCTTACATGTTTTGCCACTTCTCAAAAAACAAAGAAGCTAATTTGCATTGTTACGTTTGGCTTTTATGGGCAAGCCATTCTTCATTGAAATAACATAGACAAAGTTGACAAGGTTTGGTGATTTATACAAGATTTAGTTGGGGTACGTTAGACCCTGAGGATCACTTTTATGGCATCTGTAGTCAGACAGCCCTTACTTTGAGCTTTGCATCTGTAAGAGAATGTAACGGGATCTTTGGGCTTGAAGGACGAGGACTGAACTTCTGAATCAAAAGCTTGAAACATGGCAGAAGCACAACATAGAGTGTAGCGAAGATGAAAGGTGAAGCCACGAGCCACCCTAGCAACTGCCACAATCACAAGGATTCAGTCTGAAATTTATGAGTGTGTGTGTGTGTGTGTGTGTGTGTGTGTGTGGGCGTGTTTGTGTGTGCGTGCGTGTGCGTGTGTGTGTGTGTGATAGAGAGAGAGAGGTACCGCATGTAGAACGCTAAGTAGGACTTCTCGAGAAGCTTGACCGGTTAACACCTTCTTCAATGCATCAGAGGTTAGTGGGAAATGAGAACCTCCAGAAATGAGTTCACCTAACCTCAGAAAGGGAACCACAAGACTACAAAGAAATAACAACGAATAATTATAGTAAACATAAAAGCTTTTATGTCCATTACATTAATAAGTTAGATATTTCGTGTCATACAAAGCGCACTTGCTCATAAGCTCACATGGTAACCAATATACTCTCAAGAGTGAACTGAAACATCAAACAAATGCTCAATTCTTGAGTACTGCCCATTTACGCATTTGTGGTCCAACTTTATCTTCGTAACATTCTAAACCCACATTTTCATATGTCCTCTCTCTCTCTCTCACACACATACACACACACACACACACACACACACACACACACACACACACACACACACACACATTATCAACAACATATTTAACAAATCCAATTTGATTTTGGATTTGAAAAGGTACCACTCACTATTTTGAAATCGTACCCATATAGGGGTCCTTTCATCTAGACTAAATTACGTTATAGTTTTCAGATGAAGGAACTAAAAGTAAGCAACAAAACTAATTAATATGAACTCAAAATTTTAATTCAACATGACAATTTAAAAGCATTTTCCCGTCTTGTACAGCCTAGTAACATGAGATGCTAAATAGAGGTGGCATTTCATAAACATTTTGTTTTTCTCTTTTTCGATGACAATATGAACTTGTTTCTCTAATAAGTAGAACTAGAACTTTGACTGTGATAAATTACCTCAACTCTATTGGAGCCGAAACAAAATTAGCGAGCATAACACTTGGAGCATGGCAACGAGATCGAAGCAATGCAATAGCCATCCCACAGAGAAACACGGTAACTCCTGATAAAGCAATCACCACCTCAAATTCACTACCATAAGGTATAGATGAATATACTAATATACTATGTAATATAAGCATTCCATATCAGTTGGTTTCTCGTAGTTTTCAGCGTGTTGACATACGGGCCCACATGTCCAACACTTGTGGAAATATGGAGATTCAATGGGTACTTCCACATAATAACACGAGACTTCATATACGTATATATATATATATATACACCCGTGTTGTGCGTTGTTTCCCTACTCACTGTGTCCAAAACCCACTGCTCGAGCTGAATACCAACAAAGGCACTCCCAACAATGTTATATAACTTAGGTTTATAAGTTGTAACTTTGAAAGTTGAGTTTCAGAACTATGGATTCATGGAGGGCAAAACCAAGTAGACGATTATCATCTATGAATCAAGACCAGTTACAATGTTGTTAAGCTTGTTACTACATAGTACACAGAAAAGCAGTAGATTATGTCCATAACCCTTCCAAAATTTTGGGAAGAACCAACATTTCTAGATTCAAACCTAGATGATTTGTGCTAACTTTCTTCTAGTAAACAGTTAAATTGACTATTCATAGAAATGGGTAATCCTTATCATTTGAAATGAATCAATAATAAAAAGTAATAAAGAGATCCAAACCAAAGATGGGAAAGATTCCCAAAGTAATTCCAAGAGCCACAGAAAATGCCAATTCCTTTGGCTCTGCTCCTCTACCCACAAACACAAAAACAAATTCAATCTTTTTTCAGAAACTAAGTTAGTAATTATAATCATTAATCACAAAAGAACAGATTGAACCAATTATTGTTGTAAAATGAGTCCGAACAAGCAATACCTTCGAATTATTTGAAGAAGAGGATCGACAATCTTCTTGTTGAGCCAGGGGAGTAATTTAGGAACCCTCATTTTTCCTCGATCAATCAGTTTTTGGGGTTTCAGTTGATGATCAAACTAGGGTTTCTTTTAAGAAACTATTTTCATGAATTCTGTAATAGATCGAGTTAACATTAATTATTTCGTCCTCGAAAGTTTATATAGAAATTAAAAGCACTGGATTAGTTCTTGTTAATTACGGAGAAAGAGAGAGAGTGAGTGAGATTTCTGCAATGACAGTTCACAGGACTTGGATGAGCAACCGGTATGAGTTTGGTTCACTGACTTGTGGTGTGGGTGATACAATACACTGTCGCGACGGCTTATGAGTCTCGTGTTTAACCCCTAATACTAGTTTTTAATGGAGTTTACACTGAATGATGTAGAATTTTGACTTTAACCCCTAAGACTAATTAGTAATCAGCCCTGGTGGGCGGCTCGAAAGTCGAAAACGACCATGATTTTCGTTCAAATTCACTCTAGAGAGGAAATTTTAGTTGTTGATAACCGATTGCGGTATGTTTTCGGCAAAAATGTGAAGGGAATGTTAAACATCGAGAGATAGGGAGAGTGAACAAGTGATTGTTGTTGAGTCAAATATTGGTCAGTTTTGATCTATCAATAAGCCTAGAGATTGACATGAACGACAGGTGTCAGATCCCTATATAATGTTCGAGTGAGCCTTTTATAAGGCCATTAGAGAAGTTGACACGAAAGGATTATTCTACTTGAGGCTAACTCTAACTTAAGAGATTTTTGGGAAGTAGACATGAGTCTCCTAGGACCCTGAACCTCTGTCATAACATGACCCCTAGATTAGGGCGGTATGTGAAAGTAAGCTCCACACTTTGAACTTTGCCCTACCTAATTGAAATACACAGAAGATAGAGAAAGAAATGGAGATAGAGAGAGAGAGAACGATAAAGAGAGGAGGAGAAAGAGATAGAAAGGGGAGAGATTGAGGAGAAGGAGGTGGTCGGCGGTCAAAAATTGTGGTGGTGGTCGGCGGTCGAAAATCATGGTGGTGGTCGGAACTGTGGTGGGGGAGGGGAGGTGATGAGAAAGAGTTAGAAAAATTCAATCAAGTTAATACGTGGGTTGAAAATAAAGATGTCATTTAAGTCGATCTTGATTGACTAAGTTTTTATTCCTACGAGATTTTTTTTATGCCTCAAAGCCACGACCATAACTTTAGGTAAATTCTTGTATGGTCTGTCATTTTTCCAACAAAGTATTGTTAGAATCAGAGTCGATTTTGGATCTGTTTGAATTGTCAAACTCAGAAACGGAGCATGCCATTGTGTTCATCTCATCGAGTTCTTAAGTTTAGAGCCAAGAATCACTCAAATCCAGTTCCGGATGAATCAGATATTCAAGTCTGGAGTTTAGGCGAGCATTGGTTAAGTTAGGGACCAAATAACAATAAAGAAATGTTGGTTTGGGGTGCAAGTACCGCATGTCCAGATCGGACGAATCGCGTTAAGTCGCACCCATCTAAGGGACGCGCGAAGATCCCTTTGGGATCGTGGTAGGACGTTGAAGGAGATGTCCTTCGACCAAAGTTGCAATGCGAGCAATTTGTCGGATAGGACAATTGATGAAGGAGATCATGATCATCAAGTCCGCATGATTTAGGGTTGTAGTGTTTAGCTAGAAACAAACTAGGATCGTCGAATCACGAAGCGATTCGCGACTAACTTCGTCCGAATCCCACATCGGGATACACAAAGTGTGTCAACTTGATCGGAAGATATGACTAGAGGAATGAGACATATATGAATGGGTAAGAACCATAGATATGTCCAAAAGGCCTAAAATAAGTTTAGGCAAAGATTGTACAAAAGACCCAAAGAAGAAGAATTTGGGTCGGGCACCAAAAGGGATATTTTGAGCCCAAAAGAGGACTACCCATGCTTGGACGTGTTCCCCTATAAGGGCCAGCCAGATCTTCCCAAGAGGGGCATGTTGTGGTCGGCCAAGAGAGATGGAAGGAGAAAATAGCAACTAGTTGCTATTTTGACTGTTCCCTAAACCTTATTCAAAAGGGATTTTTAGGAAACCCAATTAGGGTTGTACTTTAACTTAGGGTTCTATATATGTCTCTTGAGAATTGAATAAGGTGTGGAAAATTCTCAAGAAGCTTTCTAGCTCTACAACATCAAGTAGAGATAGAAAGAGAGATAATTCCCAATACTATTTATCTAGTCAAAGAAAAAGTGTTCTTCAATCTAACCACCATTGAAGTTCTAGCTAACAACAAGGTGGGAGATTAAGGTGATTGCTCAGTGTCCCAAGTAAATGAGTTATAATTGGAGTTCTTGTTCTTCTCAAAAGCGATTGGAAAGGTTTGAGGGAAAACTAGCGATTAAGGTAATCTTCAAACTAGTTAACTTAGTTATAATCATTAGCTTATGCATGAGATCCTGGGGATACTAATGTTAGACATAAAATGTCTGAGATCCTGCTACCGACATTAGGAGACTCCATAATCCAACAGTGGCGTCAGAGCCTCTTGCACGTAGCTAGTTTTTCCAAAGTTTTAGACCAATATATGCTTCTTTAGATAGATAGTTGTGTCTAAAAGTGTTTTAGGCATCTCAAGTTGATTAGTTTTGAATATGATTTAAAGTTATTCAAGTTGATTTCAAAAAGTTCAATTTTGATCTATTTCGATTTTGAAAAGTTTTTCAAAAGAGTTGTTTTTATCAATTTTAGAAGTTGTTTAAAACCAAAATTTGGGGGTTTTTAAAAGTTTATACAGCAACGGAACAACAACTTATGGAAGCACAAGAAAAAAAATGGAAGTTGCCAAAGTTCTGGTCGGACGCGTCTTGGATGCGTCTCGATCTGCTGACAGAGACCGTCTCAAACTTCTTGTCCGAGACGGTAGCGTCTCGGGTTTAAGGGCGCGGACGCGGCCCAGGCAAACCCTAGTGTGTCTCGGAATTAGCCTGAGACGCAATGGGACTTCACTTGACGCGTATGGGACGGCCTGGGACGTCTCGGTCTTGGTCGAGACGTCCAAGAAGGCTCGGCCTTGGCCCAGACACGTCTAGGACACGTCTGGCCCATAGGCTAGCGTCCTGGCCTAGGGTCAGGACGCGTCCGAGCCCAGACCGAGACTCAGATGCGTCTAGCCTATGTCTAGACGCGTCTGGTCTCGGTCAGACCGTGCTTAGGTGCGACCCAAGCTGTTGGCCTTGAGCCGAACCATGCTTGGACCAGACCGAGGCCATTGGGTCGGGCAAACCTATTGGTCCTTGACCAAGGCTTCTCCCGGACCATTCCGAGTTGACCAAGGACTCCGGGCCGAGATTTTTTGGGTCTTGACCCGAGCGGCAGTTTTTCCGACGAAAGTCCGGTTTGTCTCCCGGTTCTACCCAAATCTTACCGAAATGGGTTAGATTTTTCTCCCATTAGAGACTCTTATTGAAACCTAATTTGAGTGAGACTCCTATTAGGGTTTCTCTATATAAGGGTCATTAGAGTTCATAAAAAGGGTTGGATTTTTCTCATGAGAAAACTTCATCTCTCTCACAGTATACAGCTAAGTGAAGAGAGGGGGTTTTAGAGAAAAAGCTCTCAATCTATCTATGGAGTCAAAAGAAGAATGGTTCTTCTTGTCATCCTTCAATGAAGTTCTAGTAGACAACAAAGAAGGGAGATCAAGTTATTTACTCGGTGTCTCAAGTAGAGGAGCGACAATTGAAGCTCTCATATTCTTCGGGATAAAGTCATTGGAATCTTATTCGGGAAAGCGAATCCAGGTATTCTTCTTTCAGTTCCTAGGTCATTATTTGTTCATGCATATGATCCTCGATAACTACTGTTAATCATATGATGATTGAGATTCCGCTTACAACATTAGTTAGATGATTATGTGTATTATATACATACAAAACCTACACCTACACCATGATTCAACAACTTAGGGACTTGTTCCAAAAGCGGTCGAGATTGGAGAGGTTTGAAATCTCCAGGACATTACTAAACATGTGCCTCGAGAACGGAAAACCAGTAGGTCCTCGTGTACGACAAATGGTTAGGCTAAATGCCAAGTTAGGAAAGCTGAGTTTTCCTTATAGTCAAGAATCGACTACTGATACCATCCTTCATTCCCTCCATAGTGGTTTCAATCAATTTAAGACGAACTACAACATGACTGGATAGGACAAGACATTGGAGGAACTTCATGCGACGCTTCAGACATCCGAACAGAATGTAGCGATAGTGAAACATAAGAAAGAGGTTTTTAAGGGTTCAAGAAAGGTAGAAAATAGAAGAAGAAACCGACGTCCATAGGAAAAGGCAAACAAGTTGCTAAATCCAAGGACAAAGGTCCTCCTCCTGACACCAAATGTTTCTACTGCGATGGCAAAGGACATTGGAAGAGAAACTGCCCTAAGTTCCTGGAGGACAAAAAGAACGGAATAGTGATTTCCGATTCGGGTATAAACAATGACACTATTGATTTGACAAATACTGTAATATCCCACTATGGTATGACATACTTAATGCTTTTATCATTACGAATGAACATGAGCGACTGGGAACGGAGTATTCGGCTAAAGAAGAAAAGATCCAAGAGGGAGCAAAAGCCAAGCTTGCTAAGGATCCTGAAAGGGATCGAAGTCTTCTTTAGGCACTAGTCTAGATTAATTTTAATTTTCTTGTTGAACATCATCTTTATACTAAATATTATGGAGAGTCAATAAAGAATTTTATTTCTATATTGAGATGTTACTAAGTGCTGAATCAACAATTTATACCGACAAATTCCAACTTGATTATAACTGTAAAAGAGACACATCACCGAATCGAATGATTTAACATCATAAGGTACATATGGCTCATAAAACAAAAGGATAAGGACAAAGTGTCCAAAACAATCAAGAACGCTTCATGAAAGAAAAACGTTTTCTTTCAAACAAAGCGATGAATCGATTGATAAGAAAAAAGAATCTTGAGTCAAACACAGAGGTTGATCGTTACTTCTAACCTATCCAAATTGGAGAGTCCAAAAGGATAAAGTTGAAGTCTATAGATAAAGCCCTGTCCTCCAAAAACACTATGTCTATACCGCAACTTCCTACACAAAACCAAATCCGCCTAAAAGCTAAGCTTATGTAAAAAGGTTTTACAAAGGTACAAAATTAGCTAGTCTGACGCACTTTCTTAAAAAGAAATTTAGACTTTTCCACAACTGATCAGAGAACAAAGTGGTTGTTGCTCATGATGGTTGATGATGCATAAAATGTCCAGATGTTGACTAACGTCCGAAGAGTCAAAGATCGGACCAGAAGTCTTTTAGAACAACTCGGCTTAAGGCAGTAGGACAACTAAAACCCCTGATGGTCCTCCACACATTCCCCTAACTGGGAGGTCGGCCAGAAGAATCCAGCTCTGCACAAAACGCCCCCGGCATGGATAGATCAGCCCTGGGATCTCTAAAGGAATAAGGGGGATCTCCACAGGTTCAACCCATATCTTACGCCCAGAACTGGGGAGATATCAGCGCTGCGCGACCTAACAACTTAATCCCAGACTTTCTACAAAGATCTCAGTCGGCCTCACATCTGAAGTGTTTAAGCCCGGTTGGACTCCACGTATCTAAAGGAAGAAACTTCTCCTTTAGAGTCTATCACTCCGGCAAGATATCAACGAAGTATTCTTGAACTTAGGAACTTTCCCTTATCAAAGATTCGGGATAGACTCGAAGAGAAACCCTAGATACGCAAAAGAGGTAACTTCTATTACAGTTTGACGACTGCCGCCTAACCACCACCACTAATCACAGTCGGCCTACCTTCGCCGATAAAAGGCCCCCCACATCGTCCTTCAAAGGACACGACCTCCAGAGGGAAAAACACATTCTCTCTCTCTAAATCACGATCTCTTCATACGAAGAAGGATCGCCCCCAAAAACAGAGTTCTCATAACTCGCCCCCAAAAGGATCAATCAATATTCATTCTTTTACTGCAAAGAGCACCCTGACTGTCTTGAGCGTCGGAGCGGTTTTCGAACCCTTTGCAGGTTCCCCCCCCCCCTCGGGAACAGAGGAACATGAACAAGGATCCGGGAGCTAGAGCAAGGAGTCAGGAGCTGGAGCAAGGAGCGAGGAGCGGAGAAACAGAGCCAGAGCAGAGGAGCAAAATAGAGGAGCAGAAACGAGCAGAGAAGCAGAGCTGAACAGAGGAATCTCTCCTCTCCAAACAGGATATACCATCATAACGGAGGTTGTCATGCATCAACTCCCTTTTTCATGCTGATTTAACTGGGAGCCAATTTTCGACATCAGCAATGGTATTCTTTTAATAATTAGTGTTTCGTTAATTATCAGAGGAATAAGTTGGAGAAAAGTACGAGTCGAATTAGTTCGACCATCAGAGGAGTCATGAGAAAGTCATGGAAAAAGTACAGGTCGAATAAGTTTGACCAAAAGCAACAAACTGTTAAGAAGATTGAAATCTTACCCATAGAAGATAAAAGTCATAGACCTGCGCAGAGAACTCTCAAGTAGTTGAAATTTTTTCAAACAAAAATATATCTCAAAAGTTGAGAGTATTCGAAAGTGTTGTTCGTAAGCCCTTAAGGTCACAATAGCTTATCTAACAAGTTCAAAAGATTGAAATCTTACCCATAGAAGATAAAAGTCATAGACCTGCGCAAAGACGGAAACCAACTCTGTATTTTGGGTTGAAGCCAAAATATCATGGAATCTATATTTCATCAAGTTTTAGAACTTGATAATTAGTCAGTGGAGTAAAACCCATTCGACGAAATTAGTTTTTCCAAAGAATAAAACTGAGAAGGATGGAAACATTAGAGTTTCCCAAAACTAGACAATGAGATAAAGATCACAAGTTCATACCATGAGACTATGAACGAAATCCTTTTCAGTCTAAGTTTTGTCTGTACTAACATAGAAAGTCAAAACCATATTTCCTAATAAGATTATGAAACTAAAAGGTTAACGACTTTAGAAGTTAGTAAGACACGTATGCTACGGACGTCGATGGACTAATACAGACAAGAGTTGGAATCTTCGGTTCGACAAGGCAATCAAAAAGTTTGATTTCTAAGGAATGAAGAAAATCTTGAATCTCGGAATTCAAGAAGATAAGTGGGGGTAACAATTTTTTTAGGTCCGGTATGCAGAAAACATACCAAGATTGAGAACAACATAGAGATGTTTAACAACTAACTCAATAAAGGACCACACACAAAATGATGAAATGCTTTTGGGCGTTAAAGATCTATAAACATAGATCGAATGGATGATAGGATTAAGTTAGAAACTTGACACGCTAAGATTCTTAAAATCCGAACTCGGAAAACTCTACAAAAGAAATTGGACCCAAATCTCATGAGATAGATCTCAGCAAGACTCGAACTCTAGTAGGCATTGATGAGCAAGCGCACATGGGAAACATTTAGAATATAAAATCGGTCATGTAGGACATGATTAGCATTTAAACATCTCGAATACTAGCGTATAAACAAACGTCAACATCTGAATTCAGGTTAGATAATTTGAAACTAAACTAAAGAACATCCTAGAAAGGTTTTAGGTTAGAAGTAGTACAAAATTTGAACATGTCACACATTGCAAACTTCCAGACATGGAGGGAAAGTAGGTCGGAAAGTGTTTTCGAGCCGAGAACTATTGCAGACTCTACAAACGAAAGAATATAATTGAAATTTAAGAAGTTTTAGTACTAGTAAAGAAACTAGAAATTATCAAAGAAAATTGAAGTTAAGTTCAATTAATTTATATTTAGCAAAGTTTAACCGGATTACATCCGTTGACAACTAAACTGTCACCTAAGACGAAGTATGGATGAATTCATACATAAGTCTAAGTCATTAGGTATATTCTGGAAATAACATTGACTGGTAAATTGAGTGAGTAAAGGAGTTTAAGGAATGGGCTCAAATTTATAAACTCTTGTTATCGGAAATAAATTAGTTATTTCGTCATCTAAATTTAGTTTAGTATTTAAACGACAGTCCAAAGATAATAAAATATTCCAAATAGGTTTGTCAGATACGTGATCTTATGAAAGAACCCCTATTAAGTGAACTTGGAATTATTTCATTATAATCTCTCTGTTCCAGGTCATTGCATGGACAACAATGACTTACGAAGACTAACACGTGAAATCGACGTTATAGCATTGTTTCATGGGTTATGTGAATAAGGTATTCGAGTCGACTACGTGGGTGTATTATTAGGAATATAGACTGGATAACCCACAAATGAGAATTACATCAATAGTGACGAACGTCAAATACGTCTCATTGACAAAGTTGGAGAGATTTCTCATAACATGAGTGCTTCACTCATCTTATGTAAGGAATGTTTGGCTTCAATATCGTTAAACGTCATGCCGTAAAAAGAGGTTATAAAGGCGATCACTGGGTCATGCATGATAGACATGAAGTTGAGTGGGAGTATAAAAATGGATTGGGTCATCCTAATTAAATTAGGAAAAGTATTTTGAGGTCGTTGGATGAGTACGTAGCAACTGAAAATGCGTGACCACGCTCGAATGAATTAAGTAGTTAATAATTTATTTTGACAGTTGTACTCGGGATCAAGAAAGTCTGAAAGATGTAACGTGTCAGATGGGATACAAATTGACACGGGAATCGAGCATTGCAATTGTCCTAAGTACAAGCGGGACACTAAAGGAGATGTCCTTCGACCAAAGATGCAATGCGAGCAATTTTTTAGATAGGACAATTGATGAAAGAGATCATCAAGTCCGGGTGATTTAGGGGTCGTAGTGTTTAGCTAGAAACCAACTAAGATCGTCGAATCACGAAGCGATTCGCGGCTAACTTCGTCCGAATCCTACATCGTATAACACAAAGAGTGTCAACTTGATCGGAAGATATGACTAGAGGAATGAGACATATATGGATGGGTAACAGTAACACCTATAGATATGTCCAAAGGGCCTAAAGGAAGTTTAGGCAAAGATAGTACAAAAGCCCAAAGAAGGGGAATTTAGGTCGGGCACCAAAAGGGATATTTTGAGCCCAAAAGAGGACCGATGATGCTTGGTCGTGTGCCCCTATAGGGTCCGGCCAAATCTTCCCAAGAGGGGCATGTTGTGGTCGGCTAAGGGAGATGGAAGGAGAAAATAGCAACTAGTTGTTATTTTTTACTATTCCCTAAATCTATTCAAAAGAGTTTTTAGGAAACCTAATCAGGATCGTACTCTAACTTAGGGTTCTATATAATGTCACTTGAGACTTGAATAAGGTGTGAAAAATTCTCAAAAAGTTTTCTAGCTCTACAACATCAAATAGAGAAAGAAAGAGAGATAATTCTCAATAATATCTATTTAGTCAAAGAAGAAGTTTTCTTCAATCTAACCACCATTGGAGTTCTAGCTAACAATAAGGTGGAAGATCGAGGTGATTATTCTGTGTCCCAAGTAGAGGAGCTACAATTAGAGCTTTTGGTCTTTCTCAAAAGCGATTGGAAAGGTTCGAGGGAAAATTAGAGTTTAAAGTAATCTTCAAACTAGTTAACTTAGTTATAATCATTAGCTTATGCATGAGATCTTGAGGATACTGATGGGCCTAGAAAGTTTCCTAAATAGGTCACCACCCGCAAGTATACGGGCGTCAAGTGATAATTCCGGTAAGTCCGGTTCGTTCCTCAGAGACTAAGTCAATCTATTCTGACTCCTATAACTAATTTGGATTTTCTTAAGATTTTGATTTTCTTGCAATTTAAACAATAATACTAACAAAGACAAATAATAATGGTAAATGATTTTATGGGAGAAGTAGCCTAGGGTTTTGAATCCGTTACGATCAAACACATATATTCACTCAAATCTTATTTTTTCTTGTCTCACCTCGATTGATTCTCTACGATTCTAACTATTGCCTATCAACTATCAAGTATTCGTCATTAAAGAATCTAACCTAAATATGACGAATCAAGATGTACGAAGTATAGGTAATGAAAGATTCAAACACAATTTCAACATTCGCCTATTAACTAAGAAGCAGTAGTTATTAAAGATATACCTAAACATGACTAATCAAAATAGAAATATAAACGAAGAAGAACTTATGAATAATTTCGAAAATTTATCAATTGAATTTATCCTTCAAACTATTGAGATAATAAGTCAATATTCATGTAAAATGTTAACTTCATCTAACCCTAGACTAAAGAAACTTAGCTACTCATCACTAAAAAGATCATAATCTTGGTGAGATGAATAAAAATTAATAAAATAAGAGAGGGAGAAAGAATTGGCAAAGAAACAACCTTTTTTCTTGCAAATTTCCCTCTGCGCAGCCAAACAGACCCTTAGGGAATTGTATTTTCCTTCTGTTTTCCCAGAATTCTGCCAAACGCGCCCTCAGGGAAAACGATTTTCTCTTCTTCCCGGAAATGGATTTCCTCAGGGAAAATTATTTTCCTCGCCTGGTTTTTCTCTCTCTCTACTGTTTTCTCCTTCTTTCTCACTCTAAACCTTCTCTTTCTCTCTCTATAACAATAAGAAACTCTCTCTTTCTCCATATAACTGATGTGGCGTTAAAATACCACATTGAGATCACTTAACTTGGATAAGTTAGTTCGTTTCGGGTTTTATTTCTAATAATTTATGTATTTTTCTTGTTAGGAAGCTTATTGGGAGTTTGGCATTACATTCGGAATAAAACGAAGCAATTCGTCACATTTTCGTCTCATGTGGAAGAGATCGAAAGGAGAGGGAACCAGTGGTATTTTGGTCATTTTGTGAAATTTAGAGGTTAAATGGAAAGTGGAGCCAATGGTGAGTCCGACGGCGAAGACGGAAGTCGAATCGGAGTTCGGACGAAAAAGTTATGAAAGAAGGAAGTTGAGGGTCATTTTTGTCTTTTCTGAAAATTAGATGAAGTAGAGACAATTATGAAGGCACCTCCTTGGTTTCTAATGAGATACAAGGCCCAGCCCAAAAGTCTAAAGAAGAATAAAGAAATTATGTGAGCACCTCCTCTCTAGGGGTCAAAGTCAAAGTCTATGGAGGTGGTCAAGTTAAGGGTCTTAATTTTAGTAAAGGAAAAATAAAATAAAATAAAAGGAAAAAAAAAAAAGGCTGGGGGGACTTGATCTTCTTCAATTAGAAATTAGGGTTGGTGTGGGTGCTTGAGAGGGAAGCTAGAGAGAGAAAGGAGGAGGTTAGTCGCCGACCAAGCTTAGGCCGGCCAACACATTAGCCGGCCAAGCTTCGGCCGGCGTTACCAAGGTGAAGAACACAGCAGCCACTCGAGAAAGGAAGGAGCAGATCGGCTGGACAGAGAGGTCACCAGCTCGGGTTCTCCATTGGAGTAGCTCGGGACAGCAACTCAACTGCTCGGTTTTCCTGAAGGGTTTCCGGCACGGCACGGGAGCAGCTTCATCAGCAACCTAGAGGTGCACGAACAGCAGCTCGGGAAAAGGGACGAACAGCAGCTCGGGAAAAGGGACGAACAGCAGCTCGGGCCTCCATTAGAGCAGCACCCGCGACAGGAACTGACCGGGAACATCAACTGCACCTTGGTCGGCCAGCAGCTGCTCGGGTTTTCAAGCCCTAAACCAAAAGACCATCTTCTTGGCCGGAATTGAAAGTCACTTGTGATTGAAAACTTAGGGTTTTTACTGTCCATTCCATTGATTTGATGCTCCTTGTGTTTGATTGAGTTTTTGAGTTAATATATCTAGAGAGAAAAAGCTTAAGTGAAGCTTTCATGGTGGATTTTTCTTAAGGAAGAAGATGATACTGGTTGATAAGGGGAGGTCACGTTCTGCTGAGAGGACACCCATTGTTTATTGTTAAGAGGACCCCTGCATTCTGTTACAGGGAGATCGACAGCACTTCAACACATATATTTTCCGTCGATCTTAGTCTCGCGCCTCATCGGAATAGGGAGATTCTCACCTTAACTCGTGTCTTTCTTTGTTTTCTTCCCATTTATTATTTGTATCGCCATGTCTAGCTAGCTTTTGTAGTCGGATACTCGTGAAACATGTTTTGATGTGACAAAA
The DNA here is from genome assembly GCF_041429995.1 of Eschscholzia californica. Taxonomy (NCBI): domain Eukaryota; kingdom Viridiplantae; phylum Streptophyta; class Magnoliopsida; order Ranunculales; family Papaveraceae; genus Eschscholzia; species Eschscholzia californica. Next base: position 46,292,217 of record NW_028238198.1, read on the forward strand.
GAGTTTTATTGCTTTTAATGATAAAATCTTCCGGGTTTTTAAACCGTTCATGGACTGGAATCTGAGTTAAACCAAGAGTTCGTTGACCTATCCAAGTAAATGGGTGAAGTTAACTAACTTTTTACGCTTATAAGATCATTAGTACTAGTCACTATCGACTTTGTGGATCGAAGTATCCCTCTCATTCGATTCTTGCTCGACTCTTCCCGAATCTCTCACCTTTAGTTTAGTTAGCCTTATTTGTTTATTTATTTGAAATCAATCCAACAACCCAACTTATTATCTTTTTGTTTTTAGTCTGAGTTAGTGACTGACACTTAGACCGGTGGGTTAGACTCTTTCGGTATTCGAATTACCCCTATCCTTGAGGATCGATCCCGGTCTTACCGGGTTATTACTTGACGCCCGTATACTTGCGGGTGGAGACCTTTTAGGGTAACCTTTTAGGCCCATCAAGTTTTTGGCGCCGCTGCCGGGGATAGGTTTAGTAGTTTGAATATTGTTTGTTTGTTTTGTTCATTAGTTTAGTGTTATTTGTTAACTTAGACGTCTTTCTTTATTTTCGTAGTTTCTTATCTTTTCTTTTTTCAGGTACCACTTTAAGAGATAGGCCCAAAAAACAGGAACATAGGAGCGAAGGGGAACAAAAGAATCAGAAAGGAATCGGAAGGAAGAACGAAACGAGAGGAGCATCCGCTAGTATCGTATTCTATCTCTTTCTTTCTTACTTGTGTGTGATTGGTTGGATAAGTTTTGCTTTGCATTGATAGCTTGTTTGTTAGTTCCTAGAGCATTGTGAGATCATGGCACGTTATTCTAACGGTTGGCCATTCCATGTTGATGATGATGATGACCTTGATCTGAGGAGTTCCATCACTACCCGACTTGGTATGACCTTCGGGGAATACCAGCAGATGAGTAGAAACGAGCCTGACCGACCTGGTATGACATTTGGGGATTATCAACGAATGTCTAGAAACGGTCCGATTAGTGGAGTAGACCAGAACCTGATCGATCTCGTATGACATTAGGAGAATACCGACAAATGTATAGAGATGGTCAAATTAGTGATGGATATGGTCTGACACCGAATATGTATGAGAGACCTTATAGTCCACACTATTTAGAGACCAATGATTTTAGAGACAGGTATGATCCTAATATGTACGATGAGAGTTATGCTCAAAAGTCGTCATTGAATTACACTAGTGAGCCTTATTATGAGGAGACTCTTGAAGAGTCCACGAGTCGTCTTAGAGAGATGATGTCACAATTTGCGACTCAAACGACGCAGGAGATTGAGTCATTGACTCAACAGGTAAAGATGCTTAAGTCACAGTTATTCGTCGACGAGGAAGGGGTTTCACCACCCCAAACTCAAGAGGGTACTAGGTACGATGACGAGGGTAATACGTCTAACCCTAGTACTAAGTTAAATGTCGATGAATTTACTGATAGTACCTTAGAGCCTGAACGGTCTGATGACCTTGTCGTCTTGTTTCCTCCACCAGTGTCGTCTCACCATGATAGGACTACATTAGACGTTGATGTTCAGGGTGATGGCTCTATGAGCAAGTTTGAGGATGACATGATTATGAACTATCCGATTTTTGACACTTGTAAGGAGTCAGTCTTAGATGCAATGCTAGGAAGGCTTGATATTATAACTGACTGCGAGGCTCCAGATGCCTTTGAGGATGTTGATGACTTAGTAGTTAGAGACATGTTGGATAGTTTGTCAGACTATTTACCTAAGGAAACCATGGACCTTGACTTGGTCCCCGAGCCTATTGCCTTACCCTTAGAGTCTAGTTCGACTTTCCACATGATCTCAAACTCGGTTGTTGATCCCTTTTGGGACATTTCAGACGTCTTTCCAAAGACGTCTATGGACGTAGTGGATATTCTGTCCACTAAGCTTCCAAATGATTTTTTGCCTTCGACTGATATTTTGACTCTTCACATGTATGTCGATCCTTTTGATGATTTCTTTGTTGTCGTTCCTTCTATTTATGCCTACTTAGTGGACTGTGCACCCACTAAGTTTGGGGATGGCTTGTTTTCTTTTATCGTCTCATGTGCACTTCATATCCTTTATCTTTTTGTGAGACGATTATCACCTGCATATAGCTTTCTTTGGGTTGACCCCCAAAATTTCCGTCTCTTATTGTATGATCTTTGACTGATTGAGATGGGTCTTGATGTTTGTAGGTATCATCTCTGGAAACCCTCCACGAGACAGAACTCGTGCTCTTGCGAAAGCAAGAGAATCAACGGCTAATTGCATAGCTCAATGCAATCGTGTTTACCCGCGTTAGTGGTCATTTTTATGGTCATGATCTTATGTACTTCATTCTCATATTTCTTGTTGATCATGGGAGCATTTCTTACTTGTTTTGCTTCTGAGGCATGGTTTGTTCCAAGTTTGGGGATAGCGACGAGCTCGACATCAACTTGGAACCTGTTCATACACGAGTCTCGGTAGTAGTATCTATTATCTCCTCCGGCTATGGTAATATCTTTCCATTCTTCTCTTTAAATTAATATGTCTTATCTTTTGGTGAGTATATGGTTGAAACATTGAGGACAATGTTAGTTTTAAGTTTGGGGATGGGGTATGACTTTTAGCCATGACCATGGGGTTTCAAAAGACAAGAGGGTTCAATAATTTGACCAAATTTGAAATTTTTTGGGTAGATATGATGTGACTTTAGTGGTATGCTTAAGTATGTTGATGCATGTGTTTCAGTTTTGGTGAATGTTATGCATGTTCTTAGTCTTTTCAATGAATGTTAAGTCCTTTAGTGTTTGTTTTCTGATCATATGAGTAGCATCCTAAGGAAAAAGAAACATTTCTAAGGGACCTAGAAAAGTCATTAGTGGAGACTTAAACCCATGTGAGATATCCGAGCCTTTATATTGTTTTCGAGTGTACTCTTCTGCGCTAACTCTTAGTAGAATGAAGAGCTACTCAACCTCGTAACTTTTCAAAGAGCTTAGACGATCTCATGAGCTCAACTTTCTTAGCCACTAGGAGTGACATCAAGATAGCGACCTTACTCTTGTAGTCCAGGAAACCCGATAATAGTGTCAACTTTAGGAAAACGGATACTCCTCCATCTGTTCATCATCTTACTCCCGAGAATGAAGGCATGATAGTTATAGAAATAAGAATGTGAAAGCAAAGTGCGAAAGAAGAAAAAGTTGTTTGTTGAGAATACTAGTGTTAGTATTTGTTTGTTATGAAAAAAAAAAAGTGAAAAAAAAGAAAAAAAAAAAGAGTTTATGTGTTATTTTATGCTTTTGATGTGTAAGTGTTGTGGGAAATAAAGTGTTCAAAGCAAAAAGCTAAGTTTAGTAGTTGTTTGAGCGTTCTTTTTATTGAAGGCGTCGACATTCTCGGGATTTCACTACTTTCATCTCATTACTTGTATCCGTTGACCTTTAGGAAGCATTGTTAGAGGGTATAGTGGGTGAGAAGGGTGAGTGAACTTCCCCATTCCATTTTAGTGGTTATTTCCATTCTTTAGAGATCATTTCGTTCTAAAACTTGTTATCCTCATTTGTTTTGTATGTGTTGAGTTTCTCTTTATTCCATGCTCACACATTAGAGTGAACCGTATTATCTATTTTTGAGTGATTTCATGTTTTTGAGTGTATGACCGTGAGGCTAAAGTCGAGGCGAAATGTACTAAGATAGGAATCGAGGTTTTGTAACTTTGAACTTAGATGATGCTCATTATGATTGGACACTCACATTTTCGGATGAGACTACTAGTGAGGATACTTTTAGCATATATATGCGTTTATCGATTTTGATTCGTTTCTTTAGCATGCTTGAGTGTGTCATTAGTTGTCATTATCTTATTTACATCGATGTTGAAATCTTTTCTGTCTTTGGAATCTTGAATTTTGTGGGTATATTCACTGGAAACCCTCACGAGACGACACTCGTCCACTAGGGGTAACCTAGGGGTTTAACGGCTTGTTGCATACGCTAAATGCAACCGGGATTCCTCCGAAAGTGAGTTAGGATTTTACTTTATTGTTTTGTTTTGTTTATTTGCTCGAGGACTAGCAAATTCTAAGTTTGGGGATGTTTGATGTGGCGTTAAAATACCACATTAAGATCACTTAACTTGGATAAGTTAGTTCGTTTCGGGTTTTATTTCCAATAATTTATGTATTTTTCTTGTTAGGAAGCTTATTGGGAGTTTGGCATTACATTCGGAATAAAACGAAGCAATTCGTCACATTTTCGTCTCATGTGGAAGAGATCGAAAGGAGAGGGAACCAGTGGTATTTTGGTCATTTTGTGAAATTTAGAGGTTAAATGGAAAGTGGAGCCAATGGTGAGTCCGACGGCGAAGACGGAAGTCGAATCGGAGTTCGGATGAAAAAGTTATGGAAGAAGGAAGTTGAGGGTCATTTTTGTCTTTTCTGAAAATTAGATGAAGTAGAGACAATTATGAAGGCACCTCCTTGGTTTCTAATGAGATACAAGGCCCAGCCCAAAAGTCTAAAGAAGAATAAAGAAATTCTGTGAGCACCTCCTCTCTAGGGGTCAAAGTCAAAGTCTATGGAGGTGGTCAAGTTAAGGGTCTTAATTTTAGTAAAGGAAAAATAAAATAAAAGGAAAAAAAAGGCTGGGGGGACTTGATCTTCTTCAATTAGAAATTAGGGTTGGTGTGGGTGCTTGAGAGGGAAGCTAGAGAGAGAAAAGAGGAGGTTAGTCGCCGGCCAAGCTTAGGCCGACCAACACATTAGCCGGCCAAGCTTCGGCCGGCGTTACCAAGGTGAAGAACACAACAGCCACTCGAGAAAGGAAGGAGCAGATCGGCTGGACAGAGAGGTCACCAGCTCGGGTTCTCCATTGGAGTAGCTCGGGACAGCAACTCAACTGCTCGGTTTTCCTGAAGGGTTTCCGGCACGGCACGGGAGCAGCTTCATCAGCAACCTAGAGGTGCACGAACAGCAGCTCGGGAAAAGGGACGAACAGCAGCTCGGACTCCTCTTTACAGCAGCTCGGGCCTCCATTAGAGCAGCACCCGCGACAGGAACTGACCGGGAACATCAACTGCACCTTGGTCGGCCAGCAGCTGCTCGGGTTTTCAAGCCCTAAACCAAAAGACCATCTTCTTGGCCGGAATTGAAAGTCACTTGTGATTGAAAACTTAGGGTTTTTACTGTCCATTCCATTGATTTGATGCTCCTTGTGTTTGATTGAGTTTTTGAGTTAATATATCTAGAGAGAGAAAGCTTAAGTGAAGCTTTCATGGTGGATTTTTCTTAAGGAAGAAGATGATACTGGCTGATAAGGGGAGGTCACGTTCTGCTGAGAGGGCACCCATTGTTTACTGTTAAGAGGACCCCTGCATTCTGTTACAGGGAGATCGACAGCACTTCAACACATATATTTTCCGTTGATCTTAGTCTCGCGCCTCATCGGAATAGGGAGATTCTCACCTTAACTCGTGTCTTTCTTTGTTTTCTTCCCATTTATTATTTGTATCGCCATGTCTAGCTAGCTTTTGTAGTCGGATACTCGTGAAACATGTTTTGATGTGACAAAAGAGTTTTATTGCTTTTAATGATAAAATCTTACGGGTTTTTAGACCGTTCATGGAATGGAATCTGAGTTAAACCAAGAGTTCGTTGACCTATCCAAGTAAATGGGTGAAGTCAACTAACTTTTCATGCTTATAAGATCATTAGTACTAGTCACTATCGACTTTGTGGATCGAAGTATCCCTCTCATTCGATTTTTGCTCGACTCTTCCCGAATCTCTCACCTTTAGTTTAGTTAGCCTTATTTGTTTATTTATTTGAAATCAATCCAAAAACCCAACTTATTATCTTTTTGTTTTTAGTCTGAGTTAGTGACTGACACTTAGACCGGTGGGTTAGACTCTTTCGGTATTCGAATTACCCCCTATCCTTGAGGATCGATCCCGGTCTTACCGGGTTATTACTTGACGCCCGTATACTTGCGGGTGGAGACCTTTTAGGGTAACCTTTTAGGCCCATCAATAACCGAACCAGTAAAGGGAGAAGAAGATAAAGAGATTTAAACAAAATCGATTTTATTAATATGAAATCTCTCTCTCTACAGTATCTCTCTCTCTTAATTCTTTCTTTCTAACCTTCTATCTCTCACAAAGAGAAGGATTAGAAGATGAAAAAGAAAAGAAAAAAAAAACTCTTTCACTCACTTTCTCTCTCTACCCTCTGGCTCTCGGTCTTTCTTTAATGGCCGTGGGAAGATGTCTTCTTCACTGTTACTGTTCCAAGCTATATAGAAGAAGAAAATAAACAACATCAGAATTCCTTCTCTCTCTCTAGATTTCCTTCAATTTTCCATATGTGATTATCTTATCTTTTCTCTTAATCAAGCAATTATCTCATTTGTTTCTATAAAACTCTTCATTTCCAGCTAACTAGAATCAATCCGAAATCTCTATAAGGACATAGGTCCAACCTCTCTTTTTCTCTAAGAATCCGCTTACCATCTCTGTTAAATTCTCATCACGAACCCACCATTTTATCACACAATAATCCGAGCTCCATCTATCTCTCTTTCCTTTCCAACTTCTGATTTAAAACTCTTTCCTTCTCCAGCTATATCTCATTCCTTCTTCACATTTGTTTTATTTCCATTTCTCTAACCAGTAGAGAGAGAACCCGAATGGCCAAATCCCATTAATTTGGGAATAACTAACCAACGTAGTATTAGCTGTCACGAGGAGATGTTTGCATGCATTGCGGAGCATTTTAAATAGTTTGCAGCGGCAATCCCGTTGCTGCCATGTGTGCTGGTACAGTTTCAACCGTTGCATTTGAGAGATATTCTCGGGTACACGGTAATATCTTCATACTGGTTATACTGAATCGTAAACCCCCTGGCAGTACCGACGTACTACTGCGTGTTACAGAGAGTTGCCCGAAACTCATCCAAGCCGTCAGATCTGCCCATGTATCTCTGGATATTCTTTGACTAACTTTAGTCATTGACTTTGACCAAAACTTTGACCGAATCTATCTTTCCCGTCCGGACTCCAATTTAGCCTTTGCTTTCGTCGTTGGGTTCCTCTCTGACCCTACTATTCATCCGCGCATCAACATTACCCCAAAATTACCATGTTACCCTTGTCACCAAATGACCAAAATGCCCATCTTTTATCCATTTTCGCGCTAAACTCCTTAGAAACACCTGAGTAAGGAAACAAAAGCAAAACATCAGAGTAACAACTCGAAATAGACTAACTAGTCCAAATTAAGATATTCAGATGAGACATTTTCATGACTCATCAGATACTAGTGTTAGACATTAGATGTCTGAGATTCCGCTACCAACACTAGGAGACTCCATAACCCAACAGACGCCACTAGAAGTGTCGGATTTAAGAGATCTGAAGCCTCTCGCTACGTCGGCGCCTGGTAGGGAGTGGGATAACCCCAATGCTTCATCTAACGACTTGTAGACGGACGGAAGTCTACCGGTCGGAAGCGTGAATGCCTTCAGGAATTCCAAACGTTGAGATCTTGATTGTTGAGGCATTAGCAACGTCAAGAATATATCTACAATAAACAGACACAAACAAACCCGTGAAGTCTTGGGGGTCACCGGGATGGTGCCTGCCAAGGGGCCTCCGACGGTCAAGTCATAAAACTATAATAATGAATAATAAATGGAATGTCGAGGGTGTTAGTGTTGACGTGTAATCGGAGAATGGCAAGGCTCGTATAACGACCAGAGCTTGAATCTACGGGATGAAGATGATCAGAAGCGTGAGCTTTCATTGTCACTGGACTGAAACCAGAGGATTATCTAAAGTATGGAGAAGTTATTTAGTGATCAGATAACTCGTATGCAAATGTCTCGAGAACAATCGAAGAACAGAGATTGAGTAGAGAAGAAGGAGTAGTATTGCTTTGCTCTGCATTCGATGATCTGAGAAATGGAGGTGTTCCTTCTTTATATAGCCTTAAAGAGTGATCCTTTGGGAGGAGTAAGGGTTGAACATTACAAAGTGAATGCATGGTGTGATACCTGAAGGAGTTGAAGGAGATGTCCTTCGACCAAGATGGCAATGCGAGCAATATGTCGGCTAGGACAATTGATGAAGAAGATCATCAAGTCCGATTGATTTAGGGGTCGTAGCGTTTAGCTAGAAACCAACTACGATCGTCGAATTACGAAGTAATTCGCGGCCAACTTCGATCGGATCCTACATCGGGTTACACATAAGAATGGGTATTTAATCGGATGATATGACTAGTGGGAGTGTGATATAACATTGGGAATGTCCCATAAACATATCTCACAGGCCTAAATAGAATTTGGGCAAAAGATAGCAAAAAGGCCCGAAATAAGGGTTTTGGGCCTAGGCCGATTCGGGCACTTTTAGGGCTCGGATTGGGCTGATTTTTGGAGGGACGTTTTCTTATGTTATGAAAATTAAATATGCCAATTTTGGCTGGGTTTGGACGTCATCTCCTTAGGGAATTGAGAAAATACCAATAGTTGCTATTTTCGACTATTTCCCTAAATCTTATTCTAAAGGGTGTTTTAGGAAACTTAAAAGGAGGTGGATTCTTATTAGGGTTCTATATAAACACTCTTAGGGCAGAGAATAAGGTGTGGAATTTCTCTCTAAGCTTTCTTACTCTACCACATCAAGTAGAGAGGAGAAAGTGAGCTAATTCCCAAGCTATCTTCTAGTCAAGCAAGAAGAAGGTCTTCTTATTATCAAACCACCATTGGAGTGCTAGCGAGCTTTCAAGGAGGGAGATTAAATACACTATTCGGTGTCCCAAGTAGAGGAGCTACGTTTGAAGCTCTTGGTCTTCTTTAATCAATTCAACTAGTTCGAGGGAAAGCGATTAAGGTAATCTACTATCTCCATTAGTTTAATTACTAGTTTTGCATGATGATCTTGGGGATACTAGTGTTAGACATTAGATGTCGTTATCCGCTATAAACACTAGTATAAGGGTATAAATCCCTACAATACCTGGGATAGGGTGACGTGCACATTGGTTGTACATGCACAACAGTTGTGCGTACTATCTGTTAACTACTCTCAGTGTGTGTACACGATCTCGTCAACAGGTGAGATGTTGCCACATTACTGTATCATTAATGAGGGGAATATTTCTGTTAGGAGGTGTGTTGACCAAGTCTGAGATCTCTGTCTTTTTTGGTGCATTTGATACGTAGAAGATCTCTTCATTAAATGTTATATTTCACGTGGTGCGTGGAGATTTAGACGTGTTTAGCTCTAGACGTGTAGATATTCAAACACGTGGGGGTTTTGTACACGTAAACTTTTTTCACGTGTTTGGACTTCAACATGAGCTTTAAGGGTTTAGTCGAAAAGAGCCCATCGAAAGACTTTTGGGTTATGCCCGCCCGAATAAGAACACGTGTGTCAAGTTGGATTTGACGTCTCAATGGACATTTTACCGTTGAGGGTCCTGGTGTAGTTTTTGGTCAATACGCGACTAACAATCGATCTCCTTCAGATTTTGGGTGCATTTCGAGCATAATCGAGTCGATCTACTGGTGGGTGTTATCTCTGCGCTTATGAGCGTGATCTAACGACTCAAATCGCATCTGACCATGATCAATGTGAATTAAGTAATATGTCACTTTGATTTCTCAACAAATGTGTCCCTGAATCCACCAAAAGTGTCTCTGAATCCACCAGAAGTGTCCCAAATAATGCATCTATTAGAATCCTATTTATATACCCAAATGCACTCCAAATTAAAAAAATAGTTTTTTAGAGTATCAAGCATTGTTAAAAGGCCATTTTAGAGAGTTTAAGAAGAATATTTGATAGAGTTTTCAGAGAATTTCATAAGAAAGAAGTCTGATCCATTTGCATTAAGTCAGAGGGTTAGTATACTTTCAAGTTCGACTGCTTTCTAATTCGGAGTACCATTGAATCGAAAAGTTAATCGGTGTTTCCTGGGAAACAAACGCTGGTAACTGTGTGGTATTATACAGGGCGCCAGCTGTCTTAAGGAAAACATACTACCTCGCCTCGATTAAAAAAGTATTATTTTCTTATCCTCTGATTATTTATTTATTAGTTACTGCTTTTCATTTTAGGGATTATTTTATTTATTTTTTAAAAGACTTAGTTACCTTTTTCCATTCTTTTTTTACTTTAAGTACTCTTTCCTTTGAAATTTGTTTCTTATTTTTATTTAAAGTATTAGTTTGTTTTAAGTTATTTATATTTTGTTAACACTTGATTAAATTTTAATTTTTAACTAATAATTATAAATAAATAATTGAAAAACAAATCAAAAATAGAAAAAAAAACTTAGGAAATCAAAATCAGGAAAAATTAAAAATTATTAATAAAACTTCATAAAGTTTAAATCTCAAACTACATGTCTAATTCTTTTTTTGATACAAAAGTATATAACTTTTTATTTTTTATAAAATAAATATTACAATTAGTAAATGACCTTTCTTTTTTTCAATTTAATTACGTAAGTTTTAGATCTTAAAACTAAAGATTAATGAACTTTATTTTTTCTTTATAAAATTAAAGATTATTTTACTCATAAATATTGTAGTAACTTATGATTACCTTTTATTCTTTTAGGTATCAACTTGTTAATTAATTTATTTATTTATTTATTCTTTTCCATTATGAAAACTATTTTATTAAATGTTCATAAGACTTATAACCTTTTACTTTCAATTTGAGTATTAGTTTGACAATAATGAACGTCCCGGAAGTAATTCGTGTGGTGTTGCAGGTTATGGGTCAAAATATTTCGAAGACATTATTTTTTAGAGGGTATGTACATTTATATTTATTTCTTTTTTTCATTTTTAACTAACTTTATGATTTTATATTAAACTTTAGTTTTGAACTTCAGTTTTAAACTTCAGTACTAGTATTGGTATGACCCTTGAAGAGGGTCGCTCTTTGAAGAGGGTCGTTCCTTGATGGTTCGGGCCTTACCTCTAGATTCAAATTAACCGTTATACTAGAGTCTGCATCAATTTTCTCACCGATTTCTAGACAAAATTAGTAATGTTTAATTCTTTCCAATTTAATAAACTTAAATTTAGATCTCAAACCAAAGAACTTTAACTTATAAAATTAGAGATTATTTAATCTTCTAACATTTCTTTAAATAGGCATCAATTTTTTTATTTTCTATTTTAAAGATTATATATGTTATAAGCTGTTTAAAAGACTTAATTCCCTCTTCTTTTTTTTCTTCTTTTTTTGAATAATTTGAATTAATTAGAAAAAGGGAAGGGAGGTACAATCCTAAGGGCGAATGAAAAACGGCAAAAAAACGGGTCCATAGGTATAAGGCCCAAAATATTGTTCAAAAAGGATTTAGGGTCCAATCTTCCCAAGAAAATGAGGTTTTAGTCCTTTTACATTTGGGACATAATAACCTTTACTATATATAAAAAATACCGTTGATGTCCCGTTCAGATTTCCCGTAACTTTTTTAATTAGGGTCGGACCGATTTTGAAACGGCATGTTTCAAGCGTGATTTATGGTATTAAATAAGAATAACTGATATTTTTCAAATCAGATTTTCTCTCTCATCCTTTCAGATTTAGAAACCAAATCAAAACAACCTCTTCCTGAATCAGATCAATGACTGAATTTTTTATGATGGAAATCGAAATAACCGATGGAGATTTCAGCTGTGTAATAGATTGGAAGGAGATTTCGAGCTTCTTCAAATCCAGATTGAGTAGTTTTCAGTTTTAGAGAGAGAAAAGTAATGGTTTCCGTTTTGAAGAATAAAGAAGATAATAGTTTCTGTTAATAGGATCGTGATTGGAGGGAGAAGGTGGGAGATAAAAATGAAAAACAGATATTTGAAGATTTTGATGGAAAAGGAGTTTTTGTTTATATAGAAGGTTAGTTTTTGGTATTATAATTTAATATGAAATCTAGGGATTTGTGTTTTCTCTAGAGATGGATACAAATGGACTAGATTTCTATTTTTTAATATTTTGGTTTATTGACCCATTTTACGATTAGAGAAGATTAAAAGTGTGTTTAAGGGTTGACTTTTGGACCCTAAGCCCAACAATTAAAAAAAAAAATCATTACAAACAAAAAATAAAGGCTTCCCACAAATCTACAATCTCGGTGAAGGATCTTGATTTGGCCATAATTTTTATTTCTTTTTTACTTTGAGATCTTTCTACTTCGAAGTTTTCAATTTTTGTTTTAATTATCTGTTTGTTTTTAGGGTTAATTCCGTTTTGGCCCCCGATTTGTGACCAACTCGTCGTTTTGGCCCCCAATTGTGTCCGACAGTTCGTTTTGGCCCAAAAAATGGCCCCAAATTATTTTAACCTCCGAATTCTACCCCCATGGCATTTCTGTAATTATTTTTTTTCTTTTTCTTTGTCCACCTCATCTAACAATTACCACATCACTCTGTCCACCTCACCCTTCTTCTCCGGCGAAAGGCTGTCGACGGAATAAAAAAATCCGGCCGGCCACCTTTACCAAAAAAAAATTTCTTCCTTTCTCTCTCCTCTTCTTCTTCTTCCTCTCTCTCTCCATTGCTTCATTTCTCTCTCTTCTTCTTCCATTCTCTCTCTTCTTCTTCCTTTCTCTCTCCTCTTCCTTCTTTCTCTCTCTTCTTTTCCTTCAATCTCCCTCTCTCTAAGCTCCCCTTCGCCGACAGAAATTCCGGCGAAGGGGACAAGGGTTTCCGATCTGGAGACCCTTCGTCTTCACGAAGGGCTTCCAGATCTGGAAGTCCTTCGTGAAAAGAGGGTTTCCAGACCGAAAACCCTCGTTTTCACGAAGGGTTTCCGATCTGGAAACCCTTGTCCCCTTCGTCGGAATTTCTGCCGGCGAAGGGGAGCTTAGAGAGAGAGAGAGAAAGGAGGAAGAGGTGAGAGAAAGCAAGAAGAAGAGAGAGAATGGAAGAAGAAGAGAGAGAAAGGAAGAGTTTTTTTTTTCGGTAAAGGTGGCTGGCCAGAATTTTTATTCCGGCCGGCAACCTTTCACCGGAGAAGAAGGGTGAGGTGGACAGAGTGATGTGGTAATTGTTAGATGAGGGACAAAGAAAAAGAAAAAAAATAATTACAGAAATGTCATGGGGGTAGAATTGGGAGGTTGAAAAAAATTTGGGGCCATTTAGGAATTTTTTTTGGGGCCAAAACGAACTGCCGGACACAATTAGGGGCCAAAACGGCGAGTTGGTCACAAATCGGAAGTCAAAACCGAATTAACCCTTGTTTTTAAGTTATTTACTTATGTTAAGACATGATTAACTTTTAAACAATAATTATAAATAGAGTTAATTCCTATATGGCCCCCTACTTTGTGACCAGCTTCCTTTATGGCCCCCTTTTTTTCGTAAATTCAAATATGGCCCCCTATTTTCAGATAAATGTCATTACTACCCTTCTTAATTCTAAATTTAAAACAATAAAAAAAAATTATTTCCACCTCACCCCTCTCTCTCTCCACCTCATCTCTCCCTACACCTCATCTCTCCCTACACCTCATCTCTCCCTACACCTCACCCCTCTCTCTCTCTCTCTCCAACTCTCTCTCTCCTACTCACCCCTTTCTTCTCCGGCAAGGTGGCCGGCCGGAAAATTTTCCGGCCGGCCACCTTCAAATTTAAAAAAAAAAAAAATATATTTCTCTCTCCTCTCTCTCTCTAATTTTTTTTTTTTTTTTTAAATCTCACCACCCTCTCTCTCTCTAAAACTCCGGCGAAGGGGTTCCCTTCGCCGGAGATCTGTTCACGAACAGATCTGTTCGTGAACAGACCTGCTGTTCACGAACAGATCTGTTCGTGAACAGATCTACTGTTCACGAACAGAGATCTGTTCGTGAACAGGTCTCTGTTCACGAACAGAGAGCTGTTCGTGAACAGCAACTCTGTTCACGAACAGCAGCTCTGTTCGTGAACAGACCTGCTGTTCACGAAAAGATCTGTTCGTGAACAGATCTCCGGCGAAGGGAAACCCCCTTCGCCGGAGTTTTAGAGAGAGAGAGAGTGGTGAGATTTTTTTTTAAAAAAAAAAATTTAGAGAGAGAGAGGAGAGAGAAATTTTTTTCTTTTTTTTTTTAAATTTGAAGGTGGCCGGCCGGAAAATTTTCCGGCCGGCCACCTTGCCGGAGAAGAAGGGGTGAGTAGGAGAGAGAGAGTTGGAGAGAGAGAGAGGTGAATTGGAGAGAGAGAGAGAGAGGGGTGAGGTGTAGGGAGAGATGAGGTGGAGAGAGAGAGGGGTGAGGTGGAAATAATTTTTTTTATTGTTTTAAATTTAGAATTAAGAAGGGTAGTAATGACATTTATCTGAAAATAGGGGGCCATATTTGAATTTACGAAAAAAAAAGGGGTCATAAAGGAAGCTGGTCACAAAGTAGGGGGCCATATAGGAATTAACTCTTATAAATAATTGAAAAAACAATTGATACTAGCAAAGAAAATCGTATAAGATATAAACTTAGAAAATAACAATAAAAATAATAGTTGATGTCTAACTAAGAAAATCAAAATTTAAGGGTTTGTTTGATATAACCTATTTCCATGGAAATAAAAGAGTTTCCATGGAAATAGGTATTTTCACCGTTTGATACGTAGTCTATTTCCACGGCTTCAATTTCCCCGGGAATCTATTTTCGTGAAATACCCCACTTTTAATTCCTTGCTTCCCCCTAGGAATTAGTTTCCATGGAAAGTAAGGAAATAGTATTTCAATATTTCTGGATACTTGAAACTTGATAATTATTTCTATATTTTCGCCAAAAAGAAAACCCTAATGTTTATCAACAAATTTTCGTCATTTTTTCTACCTATAAAAATAAACTTGTTGATTTCCCCTCCATCTTCTAAACTATTGCCTGGTCTAAAGAAGAAACAAAGCTAAAAAAAAGAATCTATATCTCCATAACAAGGTAAGTTTTCTCTTTTCTTTTTTACTTTTTAAACCATCTCTACTTTTTGTTTTTACTACCAATATCATTATATCAACATCTCACTAGCCATTGCTTACACAAAAAAGGAAGAATCAAAAGTTGTTCCATGGATTTATTTATGTTTTTGCTATACTTAAAACCAAAATAGTTGTAATAGTATAGCTTATTGACTAAAACTTAGAGAAAGTAAGAGATGGAAAGTAGTAATAGTAGTACTGGTGGTTCCATAGCTTCATATAGAGTAAATGGATGTATTTATGTTTCTACAATACCTAAAACTTAGTTTTAAAAAAAAAGGTTATTTCCCTAATGGCCCCCAACTTTGTGACCAGCTTCCCGCCTGGCCCCCTACTTTACGAGAAATACCCATATGACCCCCTTCCGTTATAACACCGTCACTCTCTCTCCTCCATCATGTTTTCTCTCTCTGCTAAGTCACGCCACATCATCTGTTACGCCACCTCATCACCTTCTCCGGCAGAGGTTGCCGGCCAGCCAAATTTCCGCCCGGCGACCTTCAAACTAAAAAAAAAAAAGATTTTTTTCTCTCTCTCTAAAATTACTCCGGCAAAGGTCTCCCTTCGCCGGAGTAGTTTTAGAGAGAGAGAGGAAGAGAGAAAAAAATTAGTTTTGAAGGTCGCCGGCTGGAAATTTGGCCGGTCGACGACCTCTGCCGGAGAAGGTGATGAGGTGGCGTAACAGATGACGTGGCGTGACTTGGCAGAGAGAGAAAACATGATGAAGGAGAGAGAGTGACGGTGTTATAACGAAAGGGGGTCATATGGGTATTTCTCGTAAAGTAGGGGGTCAGGCGGGTAGCTGGTCACAAAATTGGGGGCCATTAGGGAAATAACCCAAAAAAAAAAAATACTATACCTAAAACCAAAAATATTGAACTTGTATACTAGGTGGATAGTAGTATTTTATTTACTTTGCTAGATTAGTGTTTATTTACTTTACATAAATTCTGACTTCAGATTTATATTAATAGTAATAATTAGGTTTGATTTTGTTGACTTATATATGTTTTTAAATATTAATCAATGTTTTTGTTCTTTATCTCGAAAAAAAATATTATAACTATTTCCATGGAAATAAGTTGTCAACCAAACGACAGAATCATACAATTCCACGAAATAGCGAATGACAACCAAACAAAAGAATTTCTATTTTCGTGACATATGTTCCGTGGAAACATTTCCATGGAAACTCTTCAATTTCCATGGAATTGTTTCCCTAATATCAAACCCAACCTAAAGGTAAATTGAACTATAAAATAGTCTGTAATATTATACAGACACAGATCAATTAGAACTAATAAGATAGTGGTATTAAACCCTCAATCTAGATAAAGAAATCTCTGCTCTAGGACCTAAATATGATTGAAAAAATAATAATTGATACTAAATCGAAAAAAAAACACTTCGATAATCAAAGTCAGAAGAAAATAAAACTAAAAGTTAATAAAGTCGATAAAATCGTACAAGATAAACTAAGAAAAGAGCAATAGAAATAAAAGTTAATACCTAACGAAGAAAATCAATATGTAAAAGAAAATGGAACTACAAAATAATTTATAATGTTATAAAGAAATTGATCAATAAGAACTCATAAGATACTGGTTCAAACCCTCAATCTGGATAAAGAGGGCTTTAGTTGTCCTTGGCGACCCGACCTAATAATAGACCTTTAGTACATATGAAAAAAGAAACTTTGGCTCTAAGGCCCAAAAAATGTGTCCAAATAGGAATGAAAGTCTACCCAAGAGTCAACAAACCTTGGTTGGAGTGGTAAGAGGTATAATCTTCCACTTAGAAGTCAAAGGTTTGAGACACGCTGACCAATTCAAAAAAAAAAAAAGTTTATCCAAGATCAAAGACACACCCTAAGTCTACCCAAATAGGGGTTTATCCTATATAATATGTCATCACCAAACCGAAACCCAAATAAATTAGATTTTTATTATTTCATCTCCTTAGAAAACCAGCAAACTACCTTCTCTCCTCACAAACCTTTCCAATCGAACCCCAAGAAATATCAGTGCTATAGACATTTCATCGTTCTCATCTCCCTCAAATTAGTCACCTTATACTTTAAAATCGAGAAAATTTCAATCATGTGAAACACCTTATCTTGAATTTTCTAGGTTGTATCTTGTAAAATGGGTTTCATCATTTGCTGGTTTGTTTCTTACCTCCATTAATGATTTTGAAACATTTTCTTTAACGTTGAAGCATATTTTGCAAAGAAATTTCAATTTTTTTTTTATGAAAAGTATTACTATTAAACCAGAGTCTATTACAAACCGACTAGAAATCAGAAAAGAAAGAGCGGACGTCATGCCAAGTTTTCTTATGACCGTGGGTACGACCCCATTTAGCTAATGCATCAGCATAAGTATTACAATTTCGAGATATATGAGTGAATATAATTCCTGTAAATTTGTCCTTGATGTCTTTGATCTGTTGGATGATTCTTTGTGATTGCTAGTGAAGATTTACTCCCTTGTCGTTGAGCGCTAAGATTATTGCTTGATTATCGCTTTCTAAGTGCGCATAAGGAATTTGAAGTTGCATAGCACCTTGGAGACTAGATAACATTGCTAAGCTTTCACATTCTTCCGCATGTTGCCCTCGAACAATATCTGCCACCTTTATTATGTAGTTAGCCTCTGCATCTCGTATGATGTAGCCAATTCCCGCCTGTTCATTTAAACTGACAAATGAAGCATCTACATTGATCTTAATATATGGTGTCGATGGAGGTCTCCATGTTTGGGTATTCGTTTTTTCCTTACATTTATTGATGATACTAGACTCAGTTCTGAGTGGAGTAGTCGTGGTATTGATAATTCTGTCTATCATTTGTGAAGGATTTTGTTTATTCGTCGTAAAGCAGTTTTCACATCTGGCTTTCCACATAAACCATAGAATTTTAGCATAAAGATTAATTGTTTCTTCCTCCAGCGGTTTCCATTGTTGAATCCACTGAGTAATAGTAGAGATATTATCCGTTCTAATATGGAAATGGAACCAGATTGCTTTAGCGAAAGAGCAATGCAACATAACATGATCAAGTGTCTCATCTTCATTACAATTAACACAGGAGTAATTATTGCCAATGAATTACCAATCTTCACTCTTACTGGTAGGCTATTAGTGCAGCATTTCCAGAGAAATAGTTTAATCCGGGGAATAGTGTTCATATTCCATATAAAGAACCAGTCCATCTGGTTATGAGTATTGTAAATTGTATTGTTACGTAAAAAATTATACATGGATTTAAGAGAGAAATTACCTGATTTAGTCAATGTCCATATGGCTTTATCCTCTTCGTTGGGATTAAGATTAATGCTGAGAATAGAACTGCAAATATCATTATTAAAACACATATTTATTAAATTTAAGTTCCACGTACCATTCGTAATAAGTTGAGATACCTTCTCGAACGTACAACCTCTATCATTCGTGATTGGTGGCGGATGATTAGGTATCCAATAGTCAGTCCAAATATTGATATGCTCGCCTTTATTAATACTCCAAAAAATAAGGCTGTCAATTTGATGATAGTGTTTGGAAATAGATTTCCAAGGCCAAGAATGATGATTCTTGGACTGCGTAGGTTTGTGAGAGTTATGAAAGTATTTCCCTTTAAGCACTTGAACCCATATAGCTTCCGGGTTTTTGACGATGCGCCAGTTTAGCTTGTGCAGAAAAGCTTGATTATCGAGTTGAGGAAGACGCAGACCAAAACCACCCTGATTGCGAGGTTTGCAAATCGAATTCCAGTTGATAGTATGGAAAGTTTTGGATTTTCCCCACCAATAAGTCCTTTGAATAGACTCAATGCTGTCACTAATGCCTTTGGGAAGGGCAAAGCACTGCATTTGGTATCGGGGAACAGCTGTTGCGATAGTTGAGATGACTACCGAGCGGCCAGCTTGCGAGAGGAGGTGAGTTTGCCATTTGGCAAGTTTATTTTTAATTTGAACAATGAGGGAATTGAAGGCTTGATTTTTGTTAGGATCAATAAAAAGCTTGGTTCCCAGGTATTTATCCCCTGACGACGACTGATGAACTTTAAGTTCTCTAATAATCATCCGTTCGAATTTCGGATGCGAGTTTTTAGAGAAAAAGATATTCGATTTAGCATAATTAATCATCTGCCCAGACGCCTCGCTGAATTCCTTAAGAATTTGTTTAAGATTGAAAATATTCTCAAGAGAGTTTTGCCCGAAAATGATACAGTCGTTAGCAAAAAGGAGGTGTTTAATAGTGAGGTTCGAGTGAGGAATGGGAAAGACAATGAAAGAGGACTCCTTGTGATTTTTCTCTAAAAGACGACTAAGACCTTCCATGGCAATAGCAAAAAGAAAAGGAGAGAGAGGATCGCCCTGCCTAATGCCCCTGCTCACATTGAAAGTACTGCATGGGCGTCCATTGATGAGAACCGCCATAGAACTAGTGGAGATGCAAGTCTGGATGAGATTGATCCAAGAGCTTGAGAACCCCATCAAATTCATCACATTTTCCAGATAACTCCACTCAATTCTGTCAAAAGCTTTAGACATGTCCAACTTGAGACCAATGTAGCTCTTGGCGCCCTTAACTTTTTTGAAAGAATAAATGAGTTCTTGACTGATGATAATATTATCAGTTATTTGCCTACCTGGAACATAGGCTCCTTGAAAAGGAGAGATTATATCAGCCAAAATGGGTTTTAAGTCTATTGGCTAGAATTTTGGTAATGATTTTGTAGGTGGTGTTAAGCAAGCTAATAGGCCGGTAGTCAGCCGGCGATTGAGGGGTTTTAGTTTTGGGAAGAAGGCAAATATGAGTGTGGTTAGAGACAGCTGGCAAAGTAGAATTCTGAAAGAATGATGAAGTCATCAACTGTATGTCTTCCTTGACAGTCTCCCAATTAGACTGGTAGAGATACGGAGGGAAACCATTTGGACCAGGAGCCGCTCCTGGCTTAAGAGCGAAAGTGGCCATTCTAATCTCGTCATAATGAGGAAGCACAGTGAGAGACTCATTCTGAACATCTGAGATTTGAGGGAAGAAGCAATCCTTAATATTAGAGGACATTGTAGATTCCGCTGTGGTGGAAATCTGCTGAATATGGTTAGAAAAAATCGTCGCTATTTCAACTTCATCATTAGCCCAAGTATTATCGGTCCTCTTAATGGCCAGAATCTTATTCTTACGCATTCTAGTGGTAGCCTTAGCATGAAAATATTGGGTGTTTCTATCTCCCAAGTTGATGTTAGCTATTCTGGATTTTTCCTTCCATAAACTCTCTTGTTGAAGAAGAAGATTCTCGATTTGGGCGTATGTATTTCTGAAATCTTCTGCATTTTTAATCCTCTGAAGATTATGGGTAAGCTGCTTAATGTTCTTGTCCAGATTACCAAAAACTTCTTTGTTCCATTTAGAGAGTTTAATGGTCAGGGAGTTAAGCTTGGATTGAATCGGGTTAGGGATCGAAAGCCAATTGGATTTGATGAAGCTAGCACAATTGGGGTGAGACATCCAAGTGCGAATGAATTTGAAGGGTTTGCGGCCAAGATTAGAATGATTATTGGTAGATAGCAGAATAGGTTTATGATCAGAACCAAGCGTGTCAAGATGATTAATCCTAGAATGAGGGTAACTGAGGAGCCAATTATAACTAGCCACTGCTCTATCTAGCCGTTCTTCAATCAGATTTCCAGCAAATTGTCTATTAGTCCAAGTATACGGATAACCAATGAAACCTAAATCATAAAGGCCTAGATTGTTGATAATATTCTTATGATGTTGAATAGTGGGAAGATGAGCCGGTTGACCTCTCGACTTCTCAGAAGGATCAAGAATGCAGTTGAGATCTCCTATGACAAGCCAAGGTGTATTGTCCTTAGGAACAAGGTGAGCTAGAGTATCCCAAGGTTTCATCTTATTATTTTTATAAGGGCACCCATAGAAACCGGTGAGATAAATTTTACTACCCGAGACTGCCTGAGTGCTCTGGACATGAATCATATTATGATCTGCATGTATAATTTCCATGTCATAGTTTGAATTCCAGAAAAGGCCTAAACCCCCTGCTTTATTAACCGGATCAATGATATGCTTATTGTAAATATGATGAATATTCAGCATTTGGTCTATGTTCACATTCATGCATTTAGTTTCGGACTGAAAAAGAATGTCCGGGTTGTGATCTTTAATCAGTCTGAGTAAATGCTTACGATTAGCAAAATTATTGCAACCTCGCACATTCCAAGACAGAATAGTTAGGTCCATAAGGCTAAGATAGAAGAGAAAGAAAGCATTTCCAAACTGAAAGGCTAAACAGACCACTATAACGACACCCTAAGATGACCCTTAAACTATTCCTGCGATCTAGAGGCACCTACGAACCGGCTACAGGGAACTCAACACCGTGCTAGAGGCACCCTCGGACTAAAGCTCTATCCAACCCTCTAACTTACCAAGGACAACCAAATATCACTCTAAAGACACCCTCAATAGGTCAACACCGTGCTAGAGGCACCCCCAAAAGGACACCCTAGGATGGCCCCTAAACTATACCTGCAATCTAGAAGCACCCTCAAAAGACTCCCTAGGATGGCCCCTAAACTAAACCTGCAATCTAGAGGCACCCTCAAAAGGTCCACTCACCTATCACAGCCTAACCGAACCCACTCCAGACTCAGGTCTAACACTCTAAGGAAAAGCACTCGCTAACCTGCTCTCACAATCTAATCCTACTCTCTACTCTTGGAACTAATCACCAAGGACTAAACAACCACAAGTAAACTACCCTCCACTCCTCCCTGGAACAAAAGAACTACAGCTAAAGAGAAGCTAGACAGGAAATCAACCTACCACAAAGGAAGCAAAGAAAAGAACAAGAAGCAAGTAAAAGAACTAACAAGATCAGAGAAGATTCAAAAGGAAAAAGGAACTCAAAGATAAGAGTAATTAAACAGATTACATCACTAAGAAGAGCTAAATGCTAACAAAGTAATAAAGAGAATGCTATAATAAAATAAGAACTAAAGAGAAAAGAGAATGAAAGAAGATAATAGTAAATAGGATTATATTAAGATAAGCAAAGGTAGGACACAAAGTCTGTCCTCATTCTCAGACCAGACACACCAAAAGGAAGTGACTAAGACTGGAGTGTCTAGTACCACTCCAGCTCAGACTCCTTCGAATTAAACACCCAAAATAGTCCAGAAAGGACCACGAGTCTAAGAAGAATGAAAACGAGTCTAAGAAGAAATTTCAAACTTGGTTTGTGTGGAATTGAAACTTTATGAAAGTTACAAAAAATGCACTTCCCGGAAACCATATGCATTAGGCAAACTTCATAATGCGTGATCCAAAATATAATATAGATTATCGTCAAATATAAATAGTGAAAGAAGCAAATAAGGAAATGCATTTGGTAGCTTATAAATGCTTATTGTGTCATTGTCAGTGGTGCAAATCCTATAATACATCATACCATTGACAAAAAAAGTTTCTACTATTCATGGCTTTGAAAGAGGTGATTTGAAGGTGGTAAACATTATGTTTGAAGATGGTTCCTTTTTGGAAGGTTATAAGAGGGAAGATGGAATCAGGTCAGATAAGAGTTTAGAAAAGGACCAAACACCTATTTCTTTTTTTTTTGTTTATCTTACACCATGTTTAGCTATATTATGGACCTAAAGCTTATGACATATTAAAATATGTTAAAGTAACTTACTAAACCAAAGTGTCAACAACCCTTGGTTGGAGTGGTAAGAGGTATAGTCTTCCATCTTAGAGGTCAAGGGTTCGAGACACGCTGAACAATTCAAAAAAAAAAACTTACTGAACCAAAGTGTGACCTCATTTTTGTTGTTCTACCATTTGTTCCTACCGAAAGAACGAGTAATTTTGGGTTTGAGACACTGGAAATCAGTGAGGTTTTAATCTTTTCCTTCATTTCTACTAAATAGCGAAATAATTTTTTTGCCCGAGTCAAATTGTGGAGTAGTGTATTTGGTCAATTCTTCTATGTTTACCTTCAAAATATTGGTTATTGTACTTTTTGGGTTTTAAAAGGATTATACCCCATAAGATAGAAAAATTTGATGAAAGGCCCAAATTTTGGGCCCAAATACAAAAAAAAACCCAATAGGGATTATTAACCCACCCAAAAATCAACTAATATTTGAAATCAAACCCAAATACACATCCCAATGTTCAATCCGGGCCCAACTCGTATCTCTAAGATTTCCTATTTTCTTCTAAACCCTCTTTTGCCCTCCTATATATATCCAACAACTCCTAACAAATCATATCTTTCTCTCTCAAAAATCTGATTCACTTTCTCTCTCCAAAATCTGTTTAACTTTATCTCTCTACCTAAACCGAAACACAAACCCTATTTTCCACCTTCATCTCTCTACAGTCCTCATCTCTTCGATCATCATCTTCGTTTTCACCTTTCTCTCTCTAATATTTTCATCATCTTCGTTCAGTCATCACCTACAGACACAAACCGAGATACAAACCCTCTTCTTCATTCATCATATCGAGTCATCTTCTCCAGCCATCAACTTGTTCGTTTCTAGATTCTGCTTCAGCCATCAACTTGTTCGAATCACCATCTTCTTCTCCTATAAATCCAGGTAAGTGTTCATGATGAAACTCTTTTTTATGAGATTTTATGCTCTTTTTCATCCTTCTTGTCTAATGCTTAGTTTCTGAAGTGTTCGTACAGTTCTTTCGTTGTCCGTACATTATTTTTGTTTCTGGTACAACTTTAAAATTTGTGTTAACATTTACTAAAATTTCTGAACATTTGGTTACATGTTAACAGTACTTTATCATGTGTTAACACATTTGTTTCATAGCTATGGAATTATCACTTTGACCAACATTTGATAGAATGATCAGACATTGCTTCTTGGACCACCTGATTATACCACATATTCGAAACATTCAGTAGAATGTTATTCATCATTTTCACATAAACTCACACATTTAATATAATTGTAAGACATTCTCCTTCATAACTTAACATTCCTACGCATGTCATTACATTCTGTCTGGTGCCGCGACATTACACTAGATGTTCATACATATGTTAACCTTTTAAGACAATTGATGATACTTTCATAACATTTTATTCAATTTTGCAGTATGGATACTGAAAGGTCACTTTCTACATCTCAAAATAATGACAAGAAGTTAGTATGTGACTCATGGGGCGACGTATTTACGGAGATTGGGCAAATATTCCCCGGTGGTGTCAAAGCTTTTCGACACGCTCTTGGTCGATATACCATTGCAACCAAGAACAACTACAAATATATCAAGAATGAACCAGGTCGTGTGACTGCCGTTTGTTCCAAACCCGGATGTAATTGGAGAGTCCACGGGGTTGCACCATTGGGATGTAAATCCGTGTTTCTGTTGAAAGAGTACGAACCGAAACACGATTGTCTCGATGTTGTTCTCAAACCTGCGGATCCCAAACTCTCTAGTAAACTTGTTGGCAGCCTAATGGATGAAGACATCAGAAAACACCTAAATTGGAGTACGGCTGAAGTTAAAGAAAAGTTTCAAGACGATTACGGTGTTGAGTTGAGCTATTACTTTTCTTACGGTGGTAAGAAGGTAGCTATGGACAAAGTATTTGGGCAGGAGGGTGATTCCTAAGCAAAATTGAAGTGGTACGTAGATGCTTTGGCGACTACTAATCCCAATAGCATAATTGATTTGCAAATCGAACCCACTACCAATAGATTTGTCCGAGTTTTTATTGCCCTTCACGCATCTATCCTTGGGTTTCAACACTGTCGCCCTGTGATCTATATTGATGGAACATTCACCAAAACTCGTTTTAATGGCTGCATTTTAGCTGCGGTTACCAAGGACGGAAACGACGGTATGTTTTCATTTTCACATCTTACGTTAACATTCTAATGTTCCTGCTAACACTTGACAAAATGTTAAGAACATGATCTATGATGACGCGGCATACAGTGAGATGCTGCGTCATTTATTGATGTCATTCCTCATTCCCAAGTATGTGTGGACATTTCAGAAACTTCTTATGCAATATTTCTTTATGAATCAACAGAACTAATTTTGTATTTCTTTTTTTTTTTGTTAGGTCTTTTCCCCATTGCTTACGCAGTTGTGGACATTGAGAATGATCATAATTGGGATTGGTTTCTCCAAAATTTGAAATTAGTGGTGGATCCGATAAAACGTTACACCTTTATTTCGGATAGACATACTGGAATTCTAAAAGGCGTGAAGAATGTTTTTCCCACCGCTCACCACTCATTCTGTGCTTGGCACTTACGATGTAATCTGAACTTGAGAATACGTAACGGGGCGCGCCAGTCGCGTTATTTTCAGAGTCTTATGTTTACGGCGGCACGGGCATTACCCGAGAGCGAGTATCACGCAACCATTGAGCAAATGGTTGAGATGGGTGGAACCAATGTGGAGAGGTTTTTCCAATCCCTTAATCCGGAATCATGGGCAGATTCCTTTTTCCCAGGGGATAGGTATTTCGTTTACTCTTTTTCAGTTGAAATGTTGAAACACCATGAACCCTGTTACCGGCACACTTTAAGTTTACTAAGTTATTTTTTCACATTTAATCATATCTTCTGTTATGGAAGGGCATTCTTTCTAGTGTCCCGCCATTCTGATACATGTTGCCACATTTAGTGCACTGTTCTAACACGACATGATTTATTATAAGCATTCCATTAACTGTTGGGACATTCGTTATAATGTTTTCTTACAGGTATGGCGCCATCAGTTCCCAACTGTCTGAAAGCTTCAACAACATGGTAAAGAAAGCCCGCGTTCTCCCTATAACAGCATTGTTGGATGCCATAAGACAGAAGATTATGAACAAGATGAGAAAGCATAGAGACGCCGCTATTGGATGGAATACATTTCTTTGCCCATCCATTAACTTGGAGCAACAAGCGAAATACAAAGTTGCGGAGACTTGGAGATACGTGGAGGCAGCCCCACTTATTTATGAAGTATATTCGACTCCACGCCATTCCGTAAATCTTGGTACTCTCACATGCTCTTGTCGGCGTTGGCAAGTAGATTCGCTTCCGTGTCAACATGCAATGTTATGCATCAACAAGACTCGTGGTGATAGTACATGTTTTTACGATCCGGTGTGGACGGTGGAGGCTTACAGACACACATACCAACATTGTGTTTACCCCGTTCCAAATTTTGACGAACCCTATACTTTTGATCCATTAACCAAGACTCTTCCTCCACTAGTTAAAAGGGCACCAGGCAGACCACGTACAACACGGTTGCAGAGTTCCGGAGATGTTACCAGGAGGAAAAGAATATGTCGCAGGTGCAACCAACCCGCTTATCACAACAGTGCAACATGTCGAGCCCAACTGTAGTTCTCATTTTTTTAACCTACTCATCAGTGCATGAACATTACAGTAACCTACTCGTACCTTTTGTCACTTTTCCTGAGGAATTCTTCCAACAGACCCTTTTTTTGTTCCTTCACATTCTTCCAGACTGGGCTTCTTCTCCAGTTTCCAAGCTTCTGACCTTTCTCCTCTTCTGACCTTCCGGCTCCCAACTCTACAATGTCTTCTACATTAATTGTTTTTTTTTCTCGAGTTGCTTTGGTTTCTCGGTCATAGTTCGGGTTCGCGGCTGAGTCTTAACCCTCTTAACTAAAGAGTTTTGTTTGTTTTTCTCTTTCTTTTCATCAACTTCAGACATTTCAACCTTTGGCTTATCTACAAAATCGTCTTCAGAAGAACTTTCATTCTCCACGATCTCGTAGTTTTCATATTCTTTGGCCACCTCACAAACCTCTGAAAAGAAAGCTGAAGGCCAAGTCAGCTGAAGGCCAAGTCAGCTGAAAGTCAAGTTCTTCCGTCTCTTTTTCACCTACATTCAAAAAACTTGCAAATTGCTTTTCACCTGTTCCCACCACCACACGTTTAACTAGTCAACATTCGATAGAAAACCAAATCTTAACAAAAATCATTCTCCAATTCTTGATCAATATATATAAACGTTATCACGGATGTTCTAACATTTTACGTATTTATGCGGAGAAGAACACTTACTTGTTTGTTTCTTATTTATTACTTAGCCGACCACTCTACTGTCGTTCGTGGTAAAAGACAGTCTTCAATTGTCGTGGTAAAAGACATCGTGGGAGTACGATAGAACTCTTTTACTTACCGTTTATCAAAAAACT
This sequence comes from Eschscholzia californica, assembly GCF_041429995.1. Lineage (NCBI taxonomy): Eukaryota > Viridiplantae > Streptophyta > Magnoliopsida > Ranunculales > Papaveraceae > Eschscholzia > Eschscholzia californica. The sequence continues at coordinate 46,319,412 of NW_028238198.1, forward strand.
TGTAACGATGGCGGAACAATTTATGTTCATACCAATCATCTGACAAGTAAGTAAGAATTTCAGAGAAGATAGAATGATTCCACACAAGTTAATACGTTGGTTAAAAAAAAAAATAAACTAGAAATAAAACCAACTTAAATCTAAAAAAACAATATTCATTTCTTTTATAAATGTAGACTGATTTTAAAACATAATGTTGAATGTTGAAGCATTCTGGTATTTGCTTCAACATTTCGAACTACTTCTCAAGCAAAGACAAGAATGCCAACAGAAGTAAAGAATTGCATGAGCATTTACTCACTTGACCCAGCAACTTGGCTCTCTATCTGCTCCTGGTTTTGCCCCTCCCCTGAAGATTGACCCTTTACCAACTCATCAGAAATTGCCTTCTTACCCTTATTGTCTATTTCTGTTCCTCCAGTTTGGGCTTCGGCATCACTTTCTTTTTCGTTGCGGGCTTCTACGTTTACTTGTTCCGGATTTTTTGGGGCTACTTCCTGCTCCACTATCTTCTCTCCACCATCTCCACTCTCCACCTCTTGTCGAACCTCCCCACCCTCCACCTCCTCTCCACCAATCACCTCATCTCGACCAATCACCTCGTCTCGAACATCCACCTCCCCTCCGACACCAAAATCAAATTCCAAAACATCATTCTTCTCTTCTCTCTCTCTCTTCATCCTCTCCAATTCCTCTCTTAATACTTCTCTCTCTCTCTTAACCATCTCATTCTCTCTCTTAACCAACACATTCTCTGCTCTCAACCTCTCAACTTCCTCCTTCAACTTTTCAACTTCCTCATCATTCATCTCCACCACCACCCTCTCAGTGAACTTTAACAAACCTTCCTCTTCAACAGACTCCGGCACCAACTCCACCTTCACCTACAAGGAGGGATACATATGGTTATTATCTCAACACCTCCCAAAAAATGCATACATTTAATTAAATGTTTAAAAATTCATTAAAATGCTCCATCATTTCACACAATGTCACTCAGCATCAGTTATGTTAGAACATTTGTTCAAATCACAGAGACATTATAGGAAATGTTAAAACAAATTACCTGCTCCTTTGAAATGCTTTCCAGTTCTTCTTCCAGTCCTTTGAGGAAGAATGGCTCGATAATCCATCGAGCTATTCGAGGACTTACCCCTACTTCTTCTACCAGGTCCTCATGGATCCTGGTGTGCATGCAATACCAGTACTGCAAATAAATTAAACACAAATAGGTCAGAAGTGTTTTTCTGTATCATCACAAGGAATGGGGAAAAATACTTTAAAATTCTCAAACATTCTGCAAAATGTTTCAGCATTATATAAGTCCCCCAAGTTAATGATGAAACATATTAGAGAATGTCAGAGCAAACTAATATGACTTTTATCATTATAAGAATTTATAAAGCATTTAAGTGCATGATCAAGAATACTTACGGGCAGCAGAGTCAGGCAACCTGAAGCTTTTGTCGGGTCTTTCGAGTGCTTGTTGATTCTCTCCATCATGTAGGAGTGAATAGCTCTCGGCCATGAAACTCTATTTATCATTCTCTCCGTTTGGAGATTGTGATAAAAAGTCCCGACCACCGAGGAGCCGGTCGCTGAAGCAAAGAGGAAGGTTGCTGCCATGTACATGATCCAGAGTTTCAAGAACTCAATGGCAGGAGCCTTTGTTCTGGCAGCCACACTCAGTGCCCTTTCGATGCTCGGGCCCCCAAACGATGCAGACTTCCCCTCTACAATACAGTCTTTGAAATACTTGCTCAGAAACTGGTCCTTAGCCACATCTATGGTGACATTTGTTGGGAATGCTTCGTAAACCTGTCGTTCCATGGGGACTCCCAACAGCAAAGCAACATCTCCGGGAGTGAACTCAATCATCTTCCCTCCGATGTTGAAGGCTTGGCTCTATTTGTCGAAGCAGTAGAGCAGATCGTATATGGCTTTGTTAGGCTTCTCCATCACATTCTCCTTTCGGAAACTCCCACTGGTCAGTGCCTTAAAGAAGGCCCCGAATGGGGAAGCAAACACCATATTCTTTTGCTCGTCAGTCATGTCCCATTTACAATCCCTCGCCACCTTATAAACTGCTTTCAAATTACATTTGTAATTGAAAGTAGTTTTCTTCATTTGTTCCTTGACCTCTGTTGGTTGAGGCTCCACCGTCGGCACTCTCGTCTTCGAAGTATACCCTCGATGCTTCACACAAACAATAACAGAAATGTCAGGGCATTCAACAAAATGTTCAACACTAAACTGAATGCTACATCACTATAATTAATGGCAGATCATTTTTGAATGTGTCTACACAATAAGCCTAGGCCAATGGTCTACACAATAATGACAGATCAATAATTGAAGCAACATTTTACAAAATGACAACACCCTAACAAAGATGCCAAACCATTATAAGAAATGTGAGAACACAAACATTAATTACAGGACATTGTCAAAGATGTGTATACAATAACATACCTTTGCTTGTTTTGGACTAGCAACTTTCTTGCCTTTTTTGCTAGGCCCAGCAGATGATGGTTCCTCGCTAGCCCTCTTTCTAGGGCTAGCCCTCACTAGAGTCTGTTGTTTTTTTTTCAGGACCATCTCCTTTCTTTGTGTTTGTTTTAACCATCTTTGTAATCTGCAAAATTTGTTATGTTTTGTATTAGACATCCACATTTTTCAAACAAACACAGAATGTATGTACACAACCAAAATGTCTAAACATATACTAATTTCTTTTACACAACCATGAATGTTAAAACAAACCATTCAGTTCATCAACAAAGACAAACACCCATAAATCCAAATCAAATGACTAAATTCCTCCACAGAAACCTAAATGTTAAAACAACCCTAACCTAGAAACTTGATGAAGATTCATAAACACCCAAACGACCTTTCTGTGAAGATGCATGCTTCCGAAATCACAAACAACTATCAAAATGTCTAAACATAAGCCAACATTTCTTCAACACAACCCAGAATGATGAAACAAATCATTCACTTCATCAACAAAGACAGACCCCAAAAAATCAAAGACAAAGTACTAAATGTCTCCACGGAAACCTAACTTTCGAATCACAACCCTAAATGTTAAAACAAACCTAACCTAGAAGCTTGATGAAGAACCATAAACACCCAAATGCTTCCGAAATCACAAAACAACAACCAAAATGTTTTATCACAAACTGTAGAGCAACTTAACCCTAAAACTTTTTTGAAAAACAACCCAAAATGTTTTATCACAAACTCAAGATCAGACTACTGAACTTGAAATAATAAACCCTAATTGTTTGAAAACACCCCCAAATTTTCGAACACCCCTAAAACTGTACCAACAACCCTAAAATATTACTAACAAAGATCTGAAAGAAGAAACCCCAAAATTTTTTTAACAATCCTAAAAATCTACGAAAAACAGAGAGAGTAACAAGATTTAGATGAAGAACAGAGACGTACCTGTGTTTGAAAGAGAGAGAAATCGAGAGAGAAGCACCAGATCTTTTAAGAGAGCGAAATAGAGAGAGAAATGAGTAGATCAGGTTGCTTAAATAGGTTTGATATATAGAGATTCGCCGGTAACGTTTCGAATGGAGAGGTTAATGGCTGTGGTTGTTTCGCTTGAAAAAGAGATAGAGAGAGAGATAGAGATGCACCGGTATGAATGAAGAGAGAGAGTTTGATCGAAATAGAGAGAGAGATAGAGATGAATCGTTTGGATGGAGGGAGATAGTGGAGAGGTTTTCAAGTCAGAGAGAGAGAGAGAGCGCGGAAGCCGAGAGAGAGAAGAGAGGCTGCATGTGGGTCGGGTCTAATCAAAGTCAGGGAGAGAAAGAGAAAGGCTGGTTGTTGGCGGGAAATGAGTGAGGGATATAAGAGGTAAGCATTTCTTTTGGAGGGATAGAGAGGTAAAATCACTTTTTGGGATTTTTTTTTTAGATAATATTCCCTATTGGGTTGGATTTTGTATTTGGGCTCCTTTTTTGGGCCTTAGATTTATCCTCTCATTCCTAAATGGGTGGCGGGTTACATATTTTTCTTTTTTTTGTAAATATTGCAAAAATCTTTAAAAAAAAGTATTCCTTTCTCTTTTAACACATCAACGTAACACATACAAATTTGTTTCCTCTAATCATATACGTCCCTAATTATGTAATTTTCTTAAAATAAAACAAATTATTTCTTCAGTTTTTTTTTTCTATTCTTTATTATTTGGATATCTGGCTTTTCTATTATATTTGGTTTTTTAATCCTCTCCGTATGTCTCTTTGCACCCTATCTAATGAAGAAAACTAGTTAGCTTTTTTTTATATGACGAGTTGAATATGAGATGTTTTATTTTATTAATGTATTAAAATTTTATTTAAGTGTTGTAGTGTTGATTTTGGATTTCAAAAATTGTTATTCGAGCTAAATGGTTGTTCAAATGATTGAAGCTTCATTATCAGAAGCTTAAAAGAAAACGGACACACAAGAAATACTTCGGTTATAATATGCAATTCAGGAAAAACAAATTTAACAATAACCCTTAAAATATATCTTTTTATATAAAAAAAAAAGCATAAGTGTACCAAAAAAGCGAAATAATTTTTTTTTCCCAATAATCAGTTTCTAAAAAAAATTTGTCTTTTCCAGCGAATCAATCATCGTTAGAAGTTCATTTTAGAGAGTTTAAGAAGAACTTTGATAGTCTTCAAGGATTTTCATTAGAAGGAAGTTTAGTCCATTCATATTTAGTCAGAGGTTATAATACTTTCAAGTCTGCTTTATAATTCGAAGACCATTGAATCGCAAGGTTAATCATTTTATCTTGGAAGACAAACGTCGGTAACTGTGTGGTGCTATATAGGGCGTCAATTGTCATAAGAAAATAAGAATACCTCACCTCGGATATTTATTCAGTAAAGAGACTCGCTGAGTAGACTTGTTGAATCCGTACACCAAAAACAACATTACTTCACATTTTAGTTCATCTCATATTCCTTTCGCAGTGACAAATCACAACCAAAATATTGCACTAAAACAACAAGAATCAAAATAAGTTTCAAATGTCTAATACCCTCAAAATTTTCTTCCTTTTTATACGAAAATTGTTAAAAGTCATAACTATTAATCTTATTTGGTTAAAAAAACGATGAGGTAAATTAAATTTAAGCAACATAATACATATAAACCTACTAGTCTAGGAAATACACTGAGCTCTGCTATCCCCTGTTTATGATTTGATCGCTCTTACGAACCTAGACTGAGATCTACAATTATGACATGTCATAAAAATTAGTATTTTCGTAACCAAGGTTACCTGAGTTTATATTCAATCAACTAAAATTTACTAGAGACAAAATCTATTATATAAAACAGAAGGGAAAACGATGACTGGGACAAACATCCTTTTTTAATAAGGGATATTGTCTAGAAGTCCTTCTTAAAATTTAAAATATAGTCCTTCATAGAAATAAAGTTACTTATTTAAAAAACAATAATCGTTTCTTTCTTCGAAATAAAATAACTAATTTAAGAAAAAAAGAAACAAAATAAATTTCAAGTTAAAAAAGAAATTAAAATCTCTCACTCTCTCAATAAAATAATAACTAATTTAAGAGAAAAGAAACAAAAAAATAATAACTAATAAAAATCTCTCTCTCTCGCAATAAAATATAACAATAAATTTCGTAACATTTGATTGATACAAGTGTTCGTGCCCTAGGGCACGGGATATTGTCTAGAAACCCTTCTCAAATTTTAAAATATAGTCTTTTTCTATTTCAATGGTCCAGATTGAAATATGGTACTTCATCTTTTTATTTTAGCCGCAAGATCTTATATAGAATTAGATGTTATCTTTTTCCTATTAAATTTACAATATCTCTAGAGTATTTTATTATAGGAGTAATTTACATATTCATTTCCTAATACGGTTTTATTTCCTAATACGATTTTATTACTAAATGCGTATGAACTTGAATCAAATACCTTTATGTAGATTGCCTCTTTGGCAAAAGGGTTTAAATCTGGTAGAATGCCAAGGGAGGACGAGGTAGCAGATTGCCAAGGGCAATAATGGGAGCTTCAAATAGATAATCTGCCTAAATCTGTTGAAGCTTCACAGGTATCATCTTACTTATCCCAATTGAAGCTTCACAGGTATCATCTTACTTATCCCCCATTGAAGCTCATTACTTGAGCATTTTCCTTGCATTTTTGGTCCTACCTGACTCTCCGATCTAAACCTTTATTTTAGTATGTGTGGATGGTGAATTTCACTTCAGACTGAAACTCAAACCCAAGTCTTAATTTTTTTTTTCAACTTATATGTTTATGGGCTACGGGGAAGATGTGTTCTTGCTGAAACATTTTAGGTGGTTGTCTTGATTAGGACAAGCAAACCTTGGTTATTTTGCTGCCATATCATGCCTTTCCTTCACTTTGGGTCATTCTTGGTTCCATGTTTTGTGAAAAAAAAATAACGGCTACAATATCGAAGACATATCCTCATGCCATTTGTTTTTCTACATTGTAAATTTGTTTTGCAAATATTCACTTGATCGGTGCTAGCAGGTAGTGTTCGTTTATTCTTTAAAATTCGAATAAGACTTGTATTGAATGTCTGTAATCGTCTGAATTTGGTTGATTTGAGAATCTTTTCATAATAATCTACCAATGCCTATTTTGATCGAGAAATACAACAATAATCTATTTAATAAAACAGAAGGAAAACTACTGACCGGGACAAACATCTTTCATTAATAAAAGATATTGTTTAGAGATCCTCCATAATTTATAATAGAGTTATTTTCTGTTTCAATGATCCAGATTGAAATATGTTACTTCATCTTTTTATTTTAGCCATCTGATCTTATATAGAATTAGATGTTATTTTTTTCCTATTAAATTTACGGTACCTCTAGGGTAATTTATTATAGGAGTAGTTGATATATTCATTCCCTAATACCGTTTTATTACTTACTGGACAGTTACCGTTTCTTCTTCCAAATGATTCTCTCTCTCCATCAGAGTATGGGAATTTTTTCTTTGATTTTCTCTCTAATAGGGTTTCAGTTACCGTTTACTAGACGCTTTTCTCTCTACCTAGTACCAAGCGATTCTCTCCCTGTACTGAACCGACAAGATTCATTTGGACGAATACTATGGGTCAAGAGTGGACACTTTTTTTTCAGACGCAGAAAGTTTTTACTAAAAAATGTAACCACATTTTCAACGAATTTCGTGTCGGAGGCACAGGTTATACGCTAGTATATATAAAAAAGATGAGTTAATTCCTATTTAACCCCCTTACTTTGTGACCAACTTCTTTTATGGCCCCATATTTTTCATAAATACAAATATGACCCCCTTTTTTGGTGTAAATGTCATAAGTACCCTTCCTATATATGTTTTTTCAAAATAAAATTATTTCCAAAAAAGAAACTCCACCTCACATCTCTCTCCACCTCACCTCTCTCTATCCAACCCACCTCTCTTTCTATCCAATTCACTTCTCTCTCTCTCTCCAACTCACCTTTATCTTCTCCGACGAAGGTCGCCGACCGGAAAAATTTTCGACCAACGACCTAAACATTAAAAAAAAAACCTCTCTCTCTAAACACTCCGGTGAAGGGGTTTCTCTTCGTCGGAGTCGGTCTGTTCACGACTTCGCCGAGATGAAAGGTTTTTTTTAAGTGTTTAGGTCGCCGACCGGAAAATTTTCCGGTCGACGACTTTCGTTGGAAGAGATAAAAGTGAGTTGGAGAGAGAAAGAGGAGTGAGTTGGATAGAAAGAGGTGAGTTGGAGAGAGAGAGAGAGGTGAGTTGGAGAGAGATGTGAGGTGGAGAGAGATGTCAAATGGAATTTCTTTTTCGGGAAATAATTTTATTTTGAAGAAATATATATAGGAGGGTACTTATGACATTTATACAAAAAAGTGGGTCATATTTGAATTTATGAAAAATAGGGGGCCATAAAGGAAGTTGGTCACAAAGTAGGGGGCCAAATAGGAATTAACTCAAAAAGGATTGAACTCTTTCTGTACAAAGTTATTTTGTCAATTCTCAGTCTGTCTTTTAATTATTCATGATTAACTCCGGTGGTAGTGGTGGCAGTGGAAAGAGAAAGGAAGAAGATATAGAATTTTTTTTTTATTCAAATGAAGGTCGCCTAGCGATGATTGTTCCTTGTGTGTCGATGACCTTCATTCCGACGAAGAAGGAAGAGAAGGATAGGAAAGCGGAAATACTTTAGGAAGAAAATAACAAAAAAGAAAGAACAAACCAAAAATCGACTAACAAAAATGTAATCTTGGGGCCATTTTGTAGTGTTGGACAATTATGAGGGGCAATATTTCAAGTTTGTTCCAAATTTGGGGACAAATCGAAGAGATTAACCCTTTACTAAAAAGCTAATACAGCCATGCCGGAATATCGAGATAACACCGTTTTGTTTGAGCGGGGGGAGCGGAAACTTGCGATTGTAAGAAGAAGAACCAGCAGTTGAAACGGCAATGCCCGGAAATCGAGATTGCACCGTTTTTATAGGTCAGTTACCAAATCTACTCTCATTCCGATGTTCTCTTATGGTATTAATGTGATACTACTATTCTTCTTCCTTCAATTTGATTACTATTCTGAATCTCTACAATTTCTTGATGAAACCTAGCTCATAATCTTATTTCATATTTATTTTGTTTGTAGTTTCATCTAATTAAGAAGTAATTTTCATCTTTAATCCAATAATCCAATAACTGGATAACTTCTATGATTCTATTCCCCTTTCTTTATATTCTAGGGTTTCCATACCTAAATCACAAAGCAAATACTGAATCCAAGCTATTTCAGATGTAGTAATAACTAAGGTCCGATACTCAGCTTCAATACTAGATCTTGCAGCGGCGGGATGCTTCTTAGAAGCCCCAAAAATAGGATGATTACCTAGAAAAACACAACTCATGAAACAAATCTTCCGAGTGTCAGTGTCACCGACCCAATCTTCGTCGATGAAGGTCGTGATGCTTCACAACACTAAAGTGAATAACAGTTAGAGCATCATATGTTGACACACTTGGTTGACCAAATAAGTTATATCAGGTCACGTTTATCATTAGAGAACTGATGGTTAGAAGCAATAATCTGAAAAACTATAGTATATCTGACCCTATGATAATACGTCGTCCACGTACGAACATGGAACTAGTTGAACGAGATGCAAGAAAACCCAAGTCAAGGAGATATGTGGTTAAACTTTAAAGCGGTTGAACCAAACTCATTGCGCTTGCTTTAAGCTATACAAAGCTTTATTCAACTTACAAGCATGATTTGGAAAGGCCGAAACCACAAAATCGGTAGGCTTATGCATGTATACTTTCTAACCAAGAAACTCATGCAAAAACGCGTTTTTAATGTCTAATTGCCTTATTTTCCAATCTGAAGTAACAACGACACCAAGAACTAGTAGACAGTTACTTGTTTTACAACCTGGGGAGAGTCTAGTCAACATCAAGGCCATATTGCTGCGAAAGCCCAGTGGCGACTAATCTCGTCTTAAATCGGTCAATTGTTCCATAACTTTAGATTTAAGTCAGATATAGGCATATAGCCATTTACAACCCACCAAATCTATCGAAGGATGAAGAGGAACCAATGGCTAGGTTTGATTTTCAGCAATGCGGTAAACTCGCCGGTAGTGGCAAGGTGCCATCTTTTATCTTTAACAGCAACTGTGAAACTTGTTGGTTCAGTGCGCAAGTTACCAAAGCTAAGAAGGCTTTAGATGCAGGGTGACGTGAAGCAATTACAGAAAGTAGTTGTTTAGGCTTAGGGATACCTGACTTTAAACGTGTAAGCATTTGACGTTGCGCAGGAATCGCAGGAACGGAGTCATTAGTTTGTTCTCGGTTCAATGGGAGTCAAGTTGAATCAATCATAGGGGTAGGTTCTGTCATAATAACGTCATTGGCCGAAAGTGCCATTGATGTATTAAAAGGGAAGAGGATGAAGTACTTGGAAGCCGATTTGTTTGATTGGTCTCACTTTTAGCAACTAGGGTGTGAATATGAGGGAGGAATCAACAGAACGTTTCTGTTCCTGTATGCGCATTTATTGATTGAACAGTAGGGGAAGAAGTTGATGTAAGCTTGAGAGATTTCTGAGTTTCAATTGCTGGGACAAAGAACCGAGACCAAGGGTGTGAAGGATGAGTTCAACATCAGGGATCGGGTGATGAGATGCAGCTATGGTATCAAAGATTTCCTTGTTTTTCCCTACATAGTCTGGCATGGAGGGGGAACCTTTTTTAATGGTTTGAAGATGGAGTAGCCATGGGATTTCCTTCCCGTATTTTGGCTGGAAAAGGTGGGTGGGAGATACCGGTAGAACTCACGGGAAGTCCTAAATTCAGGGATTTAGGATTGAACAGAGGATGAGAGAGTTGTATTAATTCAACTGATCAAAGTTTGATCGACCTTTGTCCTCTGATGAAAAGCAGGGTTTGGTGTTACAATTGATTAACCATCCGCATTTTGTTTTAATGATTGCCTAAATCCTAAAATATTAGCAATTTGTAAGAATCCCTGACTTCTTCCTTAAGGAATAATCTTGTTCAGATGCACTTTAACTCATTTTCTTAATCTACCAAAGTTCTTGGTTCAGGAAAAAGACTTTGAATACGATCTTTCATCAAACGATTGACTCTTATTTATTTGGTTTATACAGGTAACTTGGATGAGAGGGTTAGTGATAGAGTGTTGTACGAGATTCTCATTCAAGCAGGACGGATAGTGGACTTGCATATTCCTCGAGACAGAGAATCCAGCCGGCATAAGGGTTATGCTTTTGCAGAATATGAAACTGAAGAAATAGCAGAGTATGCTGTTAGGCTTTTCTCTGGCCTTGTGACTCTTTATAATAGAACCTTGAGATTTGCTGTGAGTTTTTGTGCCCATTACTCATTAGTTATATTTATTTGTGTTTTCAAACGTAAGGGTGTTTTAATGTCTTATGTTGGTGGAGCACCATTTGTAGTTCTTGATCTTTTTGGTTTCCCTCCCAATTCCTCGTTGTTCGGGGTTTGGTTAATTTATTTTATTTCGTTTACTTATGTGTTGGTTTGAGTATTTTAGCATTTGACTTAGTTATATGTACTTACGTTTGAGAAATATCATGTTCGAAACAGATTTCAGGACAAGATAAGACCACACCCTCGTCTTCCAAGCCAAGGGCTCAACCTGTAAATTTTAACATTAACGACAGCTACCTACAATCTTTCAGATTATCTGCAATTCCTTCAAGTGATATACAACATGGTGATCTAGTTTCTCACTCAACTATAAAATAAATGATCACATTGTTCTTTATTTTCTTAACTGTCCTCTAACCAATTCTCTTGTGCAGAACCTGCTCCCCCTGGGGTAACACAAAGTAATGGTTCCGGATCAGACCTCAATAGAAAAAACTATGACTACAGTCGTCGGGTTTTTGGGGCAACAATGGACAGCATTGGACGCTCAAATTGAAGTCGGAAAACGTATGACTCCAGTAAGCAGTAACACATTTACTTGTCCATCATACTGATTTACCGTGATTGATAAGCTTAGTTTGCAGTAGCAGTAACATATATTCATCTCATACAAATCTTCAACTCCATCGTAATAGCTGGGGGTAGGGGCGATTAAGAACGTTTAGTCGTTTTGTAACTTTGTTTAAGAGGGCGGGCGTCAGATGTTGCTTATTAGGTATTAGGTTAATGTGGTCTTTCAGAAAAACCTAGGTGCAAATCTACGCTTTCAGTTTTCAGGGTACGGCTTAGCTGCTTAGCACTTCTTCTAATATTTGCTTCTTGGTTTCTGTTTGCACTTAAATATACAAATTTTCGGTGTCTCCTGTAGTAGCCAACCAGTGTTTGATAGAATCAGGTACCACACCTAGTTAAACTATACACTTAAATGCGTTTTACTATGTAATGTCGATGCTCCTTTAAGTATTTTTTTTTTGCTTTGTTGGAAAATCTTGTTTGCACTTGCCACTTGTCTATTTCTTGTACTTGCATGATCGTGCTAGGATGGATAACCCATACCAGTCCAAGTTGATATTTTTTGTGTACAATGTCCTCGTTTTGTTATTTTTCAACTCGACACCCGTATCACTGTCCACGTTAGTTGTTCGTTCTTACCCTTTAATATATTACCCAAATACATCAAGGGAAGCTGGTATGTGATATACACCTTATTCACTTAAACACTATAGAGAAGATAAACTAACCTCTTTCCTCTTAAAGTTGGCAGAATAATGCAATATTCCATGTGTTCTTTGAGGAGAGAGGGGTGGGGGTGGGGGTCTCCAACAGTCGATAAATTTCCATATACTCAATATCGGGTTGACCGTGTCGATTTGCCATCCTATGACTTGATTAGTGTTACTCTTTTAATTAGATAATTTTATGAGTTAACAAAGTTAGATTACCTACATTGATACAAATCTGTTATTCATATGTTTAATATCTACTACTGATTGCTTGGAGAATTTTCAGGTAGTAGCAGCTTGCTGGTTGAAATGGATTTATGCCGTGCTTTAGAAGACGATGTTTGAAATATTTATTTGTGTAGAACCTTTCAAAAGCTGCAGAATGGGGTAAATTCGAACTTTGTGTTGATTTCATAAATGAGAGTAAATGTTGTATAAACCGTTCCGTTTTTGTGAATTAAGCAATTTCCATATTAGAAGACTAATTTCAGATCTTCACTTTACTAGAGAGTGCAGAGACAAAATAGATAGATGAAATTTATTTAAATGAGATTCACAGAAATCCATCCAGTTACCATTTGGATATGAATATACAATGTTTATTACTGTTTTCTCTCTTTCACCCGTCAATCTAATTTAAATCGTCCGGAATGCTTAACCCTGTTATAGATTTATGGTGCTGGTTGTGTAGTTAAGTTGATCACTAACTAAAGTTATCGGCCTCGAGAGTAAGCGAATGAGATTCTTGAGTAACTTGCAGGAGTAAGGCACTGTTTTTCTTTTTGAGTTGGAAACATTGAATGCTTGATTTTATATGGAGCTTGTTCATGAAACATCTTGTTCTTTTGTATTCTTTACAATTGTAATAAATTAGGAGACATCTTAGCTAAACGGACGAGAAAAGATAATAGAGAACGGATGTGGAACTTGGTTCAGTCAGTCGACTGTCTGAATGTAATAAAAGGAGATTATTTTAAAATCTTATAAATGAGAAGATAAGTCTAGAATTAAGAAGTTTGCCGAACAAATAAGGCTAGTAATTTGTCACAAAGAAGTTATGGCAGTAATAGTTTCATAATCATAAGTTGACGAAATCGAGAAAAGAATCATCAATGTTTCTTTTTAACTTAATGCTAGGATGGCTAGCAATTATGTGGAGTTATAGTTACTCTCGTGATTTTCTTCATGATTTATATGTCCACAACTAAAACTATGAAGTTGTTATCAGATTAAGTGTTTGAATTAATTAAATATATTGATAAGAATAAATAATTATTCTACCACCAGCCCTTAAGATAACACATTGGTTCTTTCTATTTTTATCAGAGAAATACTTAAGCCAGAACGGTCTGTAATGAAGAATCAACTTATAGAAAGAATTTTTAACTTAACATGCATGTGTCTAAGAGTGCGTGTTACAAGAATCTAAGATCTTATTTAGCAACACTTAAAATTGTGGTCGACTCTGAATGCCATAACCAGGAATGACTACTTTGTCATCAAAGGAGAATGTATATAATTCATAGATTAGACAAATACTTATTTGTAGTATTCAAATTGTGATCTCTTAAAATAGATCCATTATCACAAACATAGTGATTAGCCAACATGTCTCAAGATATGAAACAAGCACAAGTTTCACATCAAAATGCAAAGTTGGTGAAAAGAACAAGGAGAAAGAAGACAAGTAAAGTTGGTTGTGTTGGTTATTGATGAATGTGTTGCCCACTAACTATCTATTGTTTATTGCAATTTTCTGAGAGTTCAATTACATCAACATATATTTATCAAATTACACTTCATATACACCATGCGATATGGTCGGCCCAAAAATGACATTATTTTGTGAGAAATTTTGCACTTGTCTAGGTAATTTTCACCTTAAATCAAGTTGCTTTTTCAATTTTTTTTTCAAAATTAAATATGTTTTTGAGAGATTAAACAATTAATATAGATGAGTGTAGAAAAGGTGTAAGATAAGTTTGAGCAAATAGAAAGGAAGTGGGTGGAAATAGAACTTTCACCAAAACTTAGACAACTCAATAATTGGGAACAATGATCTCGAGGAAGTTTTATAGAGCTCTGTGTACCACAAAGTGGCACCACGTGGAATATGAGTGGGACCCTGGATTAAGAAATATTTAGTGGGCAACGCCCATATTTTGGGCATAATTGGTGGAGAATAAAGGGATGAGATAAGGTTGATCATGTGACTACAACTTTTGTTGCAGGTCTACTCCACATTATTTATTTATTGGGTTTAGGGCATTATTCTTTGAGGATTCTTGATTTCTTGGGGGCTGAAACAAGATCTTTGCTTGAAATTTGAAGACATTGGATGTGGTGTGAGCTACGAAATGCCTCCACCTAGATAGCCTAGATTTTGCAATGCATGCATGCTTGCCACATATTGAGAACTTTATGCAACATGGAGAAAATATGTACAAATTAAGGAATATATCCACCAATATCTTATGTTAAGTTATCTTTTAATAACAACAAAAAATATCTTATGTTTTTTTCAACAAGAAAATAATCTTATTTATCCTTATCTTCCTAACAAAATCCCGCTAGTAGATCTCTAATTATCAATATCACGAAACTGTTGAGCTAAATATTTGAAGTGTGTGATTCAATAACAAAAGAATTGAAAACAAACTGGAGAAGGCATGAAATAAAAAATACAAAACATTTATGGAGATTTAGTGTATAGGTATTATATGCGTTTTATTTTTTCCACCCTAACAGGAAAAAGTGAGAAACGGATACTCCACTCAAAGTGAGTAAAATACAGACGTATCAGGAAATATGGATGGACCACTCCATTTCAGGGAAAGTTAACGGGAAAGTTAAAATTCACGATTAAGTGATAATTAGTGAGATAAATTGAAATAGTCCACACGAAAATTTAACTTGGTTTAGTTGAAGAGCTTCTCATAATCCCAATTAATTTGTCGTGGTTAACTCCTCAACTATAATAGTCTTATAAGTAATTCTGAACCCTTCTAAACCCTTCAGTCAAGGGTAAAAAACCAAGTTGTATGGGAATCACTAATGAGGGGGCAATGATGTACATGACTTCTACCCGGCATTGGAGCCCCAAGATGCACAACAAAACAATGCAGAACGAGCTACTACCCGAAGTTTGTCAACACCACCAAGTGGTGAATTGAAGCTTAATTTTGATGCAACCTTTAAGGAAGGAAAGGTTGCAAATGAAGTGGTTTGTCGAGACAGCAAAGGAGATATTATCATGGTTGAAGAGAGGAACATCTTGACTGTGCAACAGTAGTTGAAGCTCATGCGGCAAGACTTGTTGTTGAACTTAAAAAAAAGGTGAATCAATTCCCTTGTACCATTGAAGGTGATGCGTTGGTGGTGATCAAAGCATGCTCTACAACGGAAACATATCCGCCATGGAAAATCAGACCAATAATTATGGATATCTTGGTGGAATGTAACTCTCTCATTGATATTTCTTTCCAGTTTTGCATGAGAGATTTGAATCGAGTTGCACACTTATTGACAAAGGATTATTTTATGTCCCTTAGTAATAGATCTTGGAATACTATACAACTTCCCAGCTGCATTGTAAGCCAATGATTGACGGAGAAATCCAACATTGTCATTGACAATTTTAAGAGTTAATTCCTATATGGCCCCCTACTTTGTGACCAGCTTCCTTTATGGCCCCCTTTTTTTCGTAAATTCAAATATGGCCCCCTATTTTAAGGTAAATGTCATTACTACCCTTCTTAATTCTAAATTTAAAACATTAAAAAAAATTATTTCCACCTCACCCCTCTCTCTCTCTCCACCTCATCTCTCCCTACACCTCACCCCTCTCTCTCTCTCTCCAACTCACCCCTTTCTTCTCCGGTAAGGTGGCTGGCTGGAAAATTTTTTCCGGCCGGCCACCTTCAAACCTAAAAAAAAAAAAAAAAAAAAATCTCTCTCCTCTCTCTCTCTAAATTTTTTTTTTTTTTTTAAATCTCTCCACTCTCTCTCTAAAACTCCGGCGAAGGGGGTTTCCCTTCGCCGGAGGATCTGTTCGTGAACAGACCTGTGAACAGACCTACATTTGAAGATGGAAGATTAAGAACAAGACCATGTGGTTGTTGTTGTTGCTGAAGAAGTTGTTGTTGTTGTTGTTGACGTTGAAGTTGTTGTTGATGATCACCAAATGCCAATTGAAGGCCGGTGGAAACAATATTAGGATTTTGATGATTCTGAAGTTGGGCGAGATTTACAAAAATTGGAGAAGTTTGAGATTGATGTTGTTGTTGAGTGAATAAATTGATTGGGGCATTGATATTAACATCTTCTCTTCTTCTCTTGAGATGATTATTATTTGAACCAACTACAAAACACAAAGAACAGATTTCAATATCAAACTTGCCTAGTTGAAGAAGATAATTAATGGCTCTAGTAAGTGGACTAATACCCAAAAACAGAGAAAATGAAGATAATCTAGTATTATTACCTCCATTGTTGTTGAAAAACATATTAGATTGATCAAGAACACCACCAGATTGTTGATATTAAAGAACTTCACAAGCAGTTCAAAAACTTTGAACAAGATTGGGATACATATAAATCATCTAAATCTAAGTACCCTTTTAGTCGTAGGCAATGTTGGGATGATAATGATGATGATTATGATGATGATTATGATGATGATTATGATGATGGTGATTTTGATGTTTTTGATCAATTCTATGATCGAACTTGTTCTCCAAGAAGTTTGATAACTTGTCTGCAAGATGGGAAAGAAGAATGGAAGGTGGGGACTAATGATTTAGCAGTTTTGGAGATAGTTAGAGAGAGAAAGGAAGCAATTAGGAGTGGAAAATTGAAGGGAAGAAATTTAATGGAGGCTTTGGATAATGCAAGTAGTGATAAGGGGAAAGTGGAAGAGGTTAGTATTGGTGTGGGTATTCTTCTTGTGGGTTAGTACAAGGTAGTGAAGTTAGATCTCTTTGTTCATCTTCTGGTAATAGCGGTGGCGGCGGTGGTGGTGGTGGTGGTGGTAGGGAAGAAGAAGAGAAGAAAAGAGTTTTTGTTGTTGGTGTTGGTGGTGGTGGGTGGAGTATTGGAGGTAAATTGAAGGTAGTAATGGGTTGGTTTGCCATTTTCTTGATGGCACTTGTATTCCCTACTAATGCTTGGAAGAGTTTTGATGCATATGGAGTTTTGATGCATATGTAGAGAGAGAAAGATAGAGATTGAATGAATAGAGCTACCTGTATTGAAGTAAAACATTAGATGGGTATTGAGCTTGAACGGCCATTGGAAATATAAGAAGAAAGAAGGGGAATAAATACAGATTGAAAAAAAATAAAAGGGTATTATATAGAGAGAGAAAGTCTAGAGAGAGAGAGAAAAAAAAATGGGTGTAAGAAGATGGCAGTAGAGAAGGACAGAGAGGATAGATAACAAGAAGGGTATGAACAGATCCTCCGGCGAAGGGGGTGCCGGAGTTTTAGAGAGAGAGAGTGGAGAGATTTTTTAAAAAAAAAAGAAAAAATTTAGAGAGAGAGAAATTTTTTTTTTTATAGGTTTGAAGGTGGCCGGCCGGAAAATTTTCCGGCCGGCCACCTTACCGGAGAAGAAAGGGGTGAGTTGGAGAGAGAGAGAGGTGAGTTGGAGAGAGAGAGAGAGGTGAATTGGAGAGAGAGATGGGTGAGGTGTAGGGAGAGATGAGGTGGAGAGAGAGAGGGGTGAGGTGGAAATAATTTTTTTAATGATTTAGAATTAAGAAGGGTAGTAATGACATTTACCTGAAAATAGGGGGTCATATTTGAATTTACGAAAAAAAGGGGGTCATAAAGGAAGCTGGTCACAAAGTAGGGGGCCATATAGGAATTAACTCCAATTTTAATGAATAATAGGAGGCTCTGTGCCTTTTCACCAAAAAAAAAACTTGAAATTTTTTAGATTACTCACTTAAAATTACTCTTATAACTTCGAATTACTACTGGCCTAAAGTCCGAAGAAATTAAATGGTCTAAAGCTCGACGAATTAAATAGCCTAAAGACCATATAAACCACTTTTTATTTATACCCAAGTTCAATATTCTTAGATTTGCACTTCTACATGACCGAACTTGGGACCTTCTCGTTGCAAAATAGATGCACTTACCAATTGAGCTATCAGTTGTTAGCGCGACACTTATTCATCTTTGATATTTCTAGTTACCACCTAATTTTAACATAGGCTTCGTATCAGGCACAACCTTCGGATCTTGCAAAATTGAATAAGTAAATGAAAGCTTTTGAGATTTTTCGTGAGAAAAAACAACAAAAAGGGTAACATGGGAGATAAAGTTGAGGATCCGCAATGACAGAGGGTGGGATATATCACATATGTAACTAACATAATTAGATTCACTTTTCTTGTGTCTAAGTATATATGTATACAAAGTTCAACAAAAAAAAAGTATATATGTATACATCATACATAAATACATGAATTAAATAAATTTTAAAACTACTGTTGATAAAGAAATCTAAACTTACATAATTTTCAATATAAATGTATACAATCAACTGATCAAACACCTATTCACAATGTGATTATTAAGTTTCACATTGACAATGTCAACTGATGAAACCTACATAATTCATTTATCGGACTGGATTTTCAAATAAGATGCAACAATTAATATGCTAGTATTATATATTTTTTTTATTTATGCAACTTTAGCAATTCTTTCAATACAATTCTACTTTCACCAAAAAAAAAAAATGATCAAACATGCATAACCAATTGTCAAACACCGGTTGGTTTTTTTTTTTTTTTTTGTTGAAGTACATTTCACATCACAGTGCTATGGTCTCATGAATATATATAAGACGGCTGGTTTGAAATAAATTTTAAATTTATGTTGAAAGATATAAACGTGGCAAATCTAGAGGTAGACAACATAAGCATCTCCATGCATGCAACATCCACGCGGAAGGCAATTTGGTTGCCCACACACCCACTCTCTTCATTCCAAACCCTAAAATAATGTTTCACATGTTCAACCTTATCTCATTGGTTTCTCAAGTTTAATGATTAATTCTTCCACCAATTATGTACAAACTATAGAATATGGGTCTACCACCACTTTTCCCTGCATCTTTGTGGGTCCTCTAACACTACATGTTTTCATTTTCGTGAACAGCTTAATTTGTTCCAATTATTGAGGACTGATCTATGCAAGTAACTAGGGAGATTCTTGTTTCTTTCAACAAACAAAAAAGAAATAAGGAGATTCTGTTTCTACCCAATAATCTGTTTTGGTTTGAGCAGCTAAAAGTGTCCCTCTTCATGTGCCATTTTTGTGGTTTTCTTTTTTTTGTTTTATACCATCTCGAATTTAACCTATAACCTCTCACCTTAGGTAAGTAGAAATAAAACCATTATAAAATAAAATTTTGTTGAGTTGAAGACTTTCTCGCCCCTTAACTCTGGCTATGTAAGAAACTGTCTAGTATATTTTTCTCTTCCATTCATTTTGAATTGTATTTTTTTCATTTCTCTTTTATAGAATGGCATTTTGTTTTTTCAAGTGGAGAGAGAAAAGGAGGACAAGGAGTAGTGAGGGAGAGATAAGGTCGATTTGCATGACCCAAGTTTTAGATACATTGTTATGTTGGACTAGAAGTCCTATAATTGTGGGGTATCTTATTTTATTTTTTTTTATTTTTTTGAGAATTCGACTACGGTTTACGTTAGTCGTTACAAGGCATTGATGCATCATAGAGATGTAATGAGCACGATAACCGCCTACTTTAAACTGAGACTGAAAGAGGCCTAAAGCCCGACAACGAAGAGGCCTAAAGCCCGACAAATTATTACATTATTCATAGCCTACATTACATAGGATAAATCTTGATGGCAACTGCTTCCACCGAGACTCGATCCCACGACCTCATGGTCTTAAGAGGGGTGTCCAACCGTTACACCAAAGGGTGGTGGACTGTATCTTATTATGTATGATGTGACTCGACATCTTGAGAAAACCAACTTAGTCCAAGTATTAGTTCACGAAGACCTCAGTGACTGGTCAAATCAAAGAAAATGATTTGGGAACTCCCTAAACCTTACTCCCAAGTGTACTCCCCCTCACATGAAGGTTATTTTGGTTTTTTCAGTCTGATAACAACTCTGAAAAGACCAAAATGGGCTTCCCATGTGAGGGGGAGTACCCTTGGTTGTAGGCTTAGGGAGACCCCTATCACCTTTGTCAAATTAAAGCCCTCAGGTGAACTCATCGTGTATGTATCTTTGTTTGGCTCTTAGATATTCTATTATTTGTAGATATGGGTGTGACCCATATGATCGCGAGATGGAGATTATATCCAGAGACTCATGGAAGCCCAACTCGATGTATTGGGACACATCAGACACATTGGTTTGGAGACTGGGGTCACACTCGATTGATAAAGATTCGTAGTGTTGTATCATGTTCATAAGCAACACTTCGCTTCGATCACGAGCAAAACAAAATAAGATGAGAAGTGTCTCTCATGAACATCACACGGACACACGTCCTTATCAAATAATCCAAACAAAAGTAATTATAACCTAGTGCAAATGAAAAATATTTCATTCACATAAAATGTTAGTTGAGGACATACATTTCTAACGAATTGATCATCTCTCCCCCTTTTCACAATGATGCGTCGTCAATATATGAGACTCTTTGAGAGAGAAGGAAAGAGAGAGAAATAGTTGGAAATGGGGATCTTCTTTCTGTTGAGAAACCCAATTTCTTAGTTTCTCTTTCTCTCTCTTGACCAACACAGGGCTTCTTCTCTCATTGACGACCACACTTCATTCTCTTTATCTGTTTCGCTTTCTCCTTGTCTATGTCAATGGCAAAACTTTTTTTGTCAACGACCTATTGTTCTCTCTCATGCTTGCTCTTTTTGTCTTTCAACTTTCCTATTTGGAGTTGATTCGAGGCTATTTTCTTAGGTTTCTAATACAGAAAGAGGGGGATAGAAGGGAAATGCTCCCAAACTCTATCTCCATTTATTTGTTTATTTTAGTTTTTTTCTTGGAATCTTTTGTCTAACAATTAATATTGAAGAAGACAACAATTAACGGGTAAATGGTAATGTATATAGGAATGAGCTAAAGTTGTGAATGCAAATCATTATAATTATTAAGAGGCCAAAACTATCTATTTGTCTCTATTTCTTAAAATAAACTATAAGAGTTATCGTTACAAGACAATGATACATCATAAAGAGATAAAACAAGGATACATCATTAATGAATTGAATAAGCACTATAACTTGAGGGACAATATATTTGTCTTTAAAAGTCATCTTAAGATACATAAAACTCATCTAATCTACCTTTACTTTATTATATTTAAGTTCAATAAATCATAAATTTGCACTTCTATACAATCAAATCTGAGACCTCTACATTTCGGAATAAGTGTCCAATTACTATTTGTCAAAATAAAATCACACTGACAAGTGGTCAAGTGGAGGGGGGCCATACACAAATTAACCTTTTCCCTAACAACAAGGAGGAAAAGTAAATATTCCTTGCATAATCTTGACTTTGGGTGCACTGGTAGGACCCACCACTCATATTAAAAAATGAGAAAGAAGAGAAAGAAAAGAATGATGGGACCCATTTTGCCTTGATCAACCACCTATAAAACTCACATTGTTTCAGATCCATGAGACATGTTGGTTGGTGATAGTGAAGATCTCAAAAACCTTTGTTAAAACATGAAGTCCTCAACTCTCCGTTCTCTCAAGTTTCTAAGATTTCCGGCAAGATCGTCATCGCCCTCAGTAGCACCGTGGCCTATTCCCCGGAACTCATTCGACGAGTGGCTGGCCGGAGAACTCAACAATTTAAAGGTACAAATCAAAGACCAAAACTCTTCAAATGAAACATGGTCAATAAATGCACTAAAGGTTGCCATATCTAGTCAAGAATTCGTGATTAGATCATTCTCAAATATTTATCGTGAAGACGACACAAAATTTATCCAAGAACACGCAGATGATATCGTAGAATTGCTTGATGCTTGCAACAAATTCCGCGAGAACATAGATTTTTTACATAACTACGTTGCTTCAATGAGAATTGTGCTTCATTGGCTTGATGGGAATTCACCTAACAAGGTTGCTTTAGAACGCGCAAGAATTTTATTAGATTCATGTTATGGGTTAGAGAAAAAGTATTTCGAATTACAAAAAAGTAGCTCCAACGTAAGGAAATTAGTCCGAAAATGTTCATTTGGTACTAAACCGGGGTCTCAAAATGAGAACGAGTTGTGTGAGATGTTAAATGGATCAAGGGCAATAACATTACTCGCGGTAGAAGAAATTGAAATCTCATTGTCCTTAAAGTCTAAGCGTAGTTTCCCCATGACACGATCATGCCAGGGATCGTTGTGGTCGAGTTCGTTAAATGAACTACTCAAAGAAATGAAGGAAGAAATCGAAAAGGATCCCAAATTGCGCGGAATGGTTCAAGATGTGGTAAAAAAAGCATTTATCATCGGCAAAGGTTTAAGAAATCTAATAAATTCTCAACGACTTGGCAATAAAGATTGGGAAGAGAAATTGCGCACTAATATTCAAGAAATGAGAGATTGTTGTGAGGAATTAGAAGAAAGGATAACCAAGCCATTGGAGGGAAGATTAAATGAGCTTTACAAAAATTTAATTAGTGTTAGATTGGATTTGTTGAACAATATGTCACAATTACAAACCTAAATTGTGATTGTCCTGTTGTAATTGTAATTAAAACATATTTCTATGTAAATACTTCATGAAATTAAACATGAGCATTGATATTTCCAACATAAATTGATTTCACTTGTTTGGAATTTTATTTTAGTAATATTACATAAATCTAATTAGTGCTTTAGAAAATCTATTTAAACTTATTTTCTCACTTATGTGTCCGTTCCGATGTTAAAAAACGGACTTCACAATTTTAGCCACCGTCCTTTCTGGGTAAAGTACCTCTCAACTTTCGAATAAATTTACTTGCCAAAAGAATTAAATCTGTAACGGATTTCCCTAGATGAACAGGTTCAAGTAGGTCTTTATCGTGAACCACATGAACATGTTTGTATTGTGCATATCAGTTTGAGAATATAGTGTAATGTTTGTGATTTTAAACATCTAACGGATTTCCCAAGATGACACAAATTTTCACTAAGAAATCTATTTTTTTTTTCTTATTATTATTATTATCCTTAAGATTTAAAGTTGATAACAAAAGTCATTTATATATAAATGGGATTAAAGTTTCTGCATAATCTTTCTTCAGAGATATGTATATCAGCAAGTGTCAATCTTCACAAAAGAACAACTAAAGAATCATTTTCCTAATGCTACAATTAAAGTTGAGAATATAGTCCTTTTGCTCTTAGCTCGCCCCTCTCTTGGCACTCTCCGTGGGTCTTGAACTGGCCTGAGTCTGTATTGTTCGAGCAATCGAGCCCAACAGAACTAGTCCAGTCCGAGTGCCCTTGGACTTGCCCAATCCGTGGAGGCACTAAGAGCGAGAGAGAGAGAGAGAGAGAGACCCACGAGTAAAAAAGGAGGGATGCGTCCATCTCCTTTACCTACTGTGGAAGCTAGGGTTTCCATTGCACTTTAACCATGTGAGACACCTGAGATGGAGAATGCAAAGCCTGTCTCACAGAGTCACAGTATAAATTAGGTTAAACAGAACTGTTTAAGATTTCTGGAAATAAATTTTTGTAAGGAAAAGAGCATGTAAAGCCTGGCTCATGTGACAGTATAAATTAGGTTAAACCGAGCTATTTAAGATTTGTGCAAATAATTTCTTTAAGGAAAAAAAGCATGCATGAGATATGAATCTTATACTATAGAATTGCAGCCAGGCTTGCACTGCCCTAGGCATATGGTGGTGGTGGTGCTTTTAAGGCTTCTAATACTAATAAATTATTATTATTATTATTATTTGATAGACCTAATTTGTACTTTTACCTACCCATGCTTATCCCTTAATGTGTGAACCTACCCTTTTTTTTTTTTTGTTGAAAGGTGAACCTACCCTACATATATAGGGTTGGCAACTTGGCATAGTGGTAGATCTTTTTTTTTTTTTTTGGAGATAGTGGTAGATCATTTACTTTTTTTTTTGTTGAGAAAGATCAATTACTTTCAAGTACCTTAAGTTCTATTATTTATGGAAACTGTGATTTTTTATTTTGTTGATTTTGTTTCATTCTTCAACTTGTTATACTTTACCTTTAATTTGATAATGTATGAAAGTAAAATATTTTATTGTGTTTTTATCCAATGAAACATATTCAAATTATGGTTTTTTCTTTCACCTTTTAACTGATCGATCGATCAATCAATAAGATTTTAGGGTAAATGTCAATTCAAGATGATTATGTTTTTTGCAGCAAAAAAAAAAAAAGATGATTAATTTTGTGTTCACTATCCTTCTAAGAGTGACAACATAATTTCTCAATCTCTCTGGCTGACATGAACCCTTTGTAAGCTTAAATATGTCCTGGGTAGAGCCCAACTAGAGCCCGGGTGCACGTAATATTTGTACTAAAAAGGTATAATTTCGTAGATTAATAAGACCCAGAACCACCAGTCCTATAATTTCTTATGGCTCGGTAAGCTTGTGTCAGCATATTCTGTATAGTTTTTGTTGGAGATTAGTTCTAATAGTAGACACAGTAAACCATTTTTACTGTCAAACCCCGACTGCAAAATTGCTTTTCCGTACTAGCTACTATTTAGTTGCTGCAATATATCATATGCCAAAGTGATAAGAAAAAACACTAAGATTGAGACTAGAGAAAATAAAATTAACTTTTTTTTATTTGTCCATCCAATGATTTGGGCTTCAGCATGAAGCCTACTTTGTTACTTTCCCTGACTGAGGTGATGGTGGTGATTTTGGTGTTGGTGATTAGTCTTCCATCCTTCTCCTTTCTAAATTTTTGGGGAGGTTGTGCTTAGTAATTTCTGCATGTAATTCCCCTTCCCAAATCCATCGGGGTTTCCATTAAGTTACGGGCACCACTACTTTTATCAACCGTCCAAACCCATTTGAGTCTTTGTTAATTCAACCACCGGAACTATTTTCCAAAAAAAAAACCCACCGAAACTAAGGGAGATTTTACATACATTCACCATTTTTAACTGCAATATTCACATTCAGACTTGGTCAATTTGTCATGACCGAGTCATATTTCACTCTCACTCACACTCACTACTATGTCATTATTGATCAAGCTAATTTAACAGGTTGCGGCTTTGGCTAATAAAGAAAAATTTCCGGAGAATAAAGAATAAGTCAATTAAGATTGACTTAGGCGGAAAATCTATCTTTTAGTCCAAAAATTCATATGATTAAACTTTGCCAATTAATCTTCATCGCTTCACCTCTATTCTTCTATCTCTTTCTCTCTCCCTCTCCTGATGTTTTCTCTCTCACTATTATTGTCTCTCTTTCTCTCCCACAGATGATTTATATAGTCTTGTTCACCGATAAATCCTCTAATTTCTTGATGATTCTGGCAAAATTTTAGGGTTTTTAGGGGACAAATTAACAGAATAAATTCTCACCGACTTCTTCTGCACTTCACCACGAATCACCTAATTTCCAATCTTTAGAGAAAACACAAAATCCGCATTGAAATTACTAATAAAGAGAAAAAGAGGGAGAAATTCAGGACCTTAGAAGGCCAATCAATAGTGGGAGGAGATCAATCGATAGGGACTGCACCAATCATGGACAAACTCAACGAGGACAGAAAGTTCAAATTTCAAAACGCTCTCAGAGAACAAAGTCGGATCAATCTCTGTAACACCTACATTTTACATGAAGTCTTCTGAATCGAAGAAGCGAACCCTAATTTTGACTGTTTCTTAGACCATAACAAAAGCAACCTTGCAGAAGAAAAAGAAGAGATAAAGGGAATGTTAATGTTGAAGTTAGATGTGGAAGAAAAGATTGTGGAAATAGATGGGATTGATAATCGAATAAAACTTGTTGTTAGAGTTCAGAATACCGTCTGTGACGTCCCGTGTTCCGACTCACGGTTTGTCCAACAATTTATAGAAGAAACTCAGTCTAGTTCTCACTCAAACCAGTTTCAAATATAAACCCAAGCCAAAACTCTCATACAAGTTACAAATCAAGAACAAACGCAACGGAAAATCAAATATAGTTTAAACCTTTGAAAATATGTTCGGAAAACGTGTAACCAAGAATAGTTTTCATAAGAATAAAAACAACTTGAATTGAACAATTCACAGAAGAAACTGAATTTGAGCAGAGTCTCCTCTATAAATCGAACAAATCAAACCTGAAAAACCTGTCAAACATTCATACATTTTCATAAACTTTATAAAACTAAATCCAAACTCAAATATCTCATCAAAGTGAAACTGACAAAGTGCATACTATTTACTTGTGTACAATCACAAACAAGTGAGAGAACGATCTTAACTATTGAAGATGATACATATACAATATTGACGTTGTGATAAAATCGTAAGTTGAAAATGTAATAAAAATTATATCGAGCTTACATAATGTGAGACAACGAAGTAAACTATGTCACTCCGGGTCACCAGTACTTGCAACTGAACAAAAACAAATAGGAGTGAGATAACCCGAAGGTCATCTCAGTAGGATACCTAGACATCCTACCCGCACTACACACATCAACAGTTTGATATATCAATAGTTATAGGTGTTATGTATATACACAGAGATATTATTATGCACACAAAATAAAGCAATATAGCAAGATAATTCTTCTTAGGTTACCAAGATCACGATTGAATACGCTCTTAGTCGGAGTCACCTACTATTCAGCTAGGAAGAACCGCTAGGCCTTTGTTAGTATTTAGGCAGGCGACGCCTTATCGAAAGTTTGACTTCTACAGTGTACACATGGATCCACGTAATACCCCGTTAAGAGCTTCTGTAACTCTCCCTTCGTCATTATCGCCCATCGGGCTA
Source organism: Eschscholzia californica (assembly GCF_041429995.1). Lineage (NCBI taxonomy): Eukaryota > Viridiplantae > Streptophyta > Magnoliopsida > Ranunculales > Papaveraceae > Eschscholzia > Eschscholzia californica. Next base: position 46,346,638 of record NW_028238198.1, read on the forward strand.
GCTTGTGATCTCAATACGCATCAAATAGTAAATCTCACCCAAAAAGTGATACACTTAGAATATGTATGACTTACCCATATGACTATACAAGCATCGTCGTGTAGTAGAGGGATATACCCACGACGATACAACTATCTCATCTTGAGGCGCGTCCTACCTCCGGGCAGATCTGACGCTTCCTCGCAAGGTAATTTATTAACCATTCGAAGAATACCCAAACATATGCATGAACCTATAATAATATTAAATGATCTGATATTCTAAATTCCGTAACAATTGTGCTTTCGCTACGACCCACAGTCCGTGACTGAAGGTCCCGTAGCAAATGCCTTTTGCTACGACCAATATCCCATAACGAAAACATGACCTGTTGTTATGACTTTTTCCATAGTTAAAGGTCATAAAATTTTGAAATATATAACCGTTGGATAAACATTTGTTACAGTGCAAGTCCGTATCAAAAGATCCTATGTCTCCAAAACAATATAGCCATTGTACATTTTTTCTTGTGGGGTTTCCATAGCAATATGTCATATATTTTTGAAATAATACAATCGTTTGGTTACACCATTTTCATTAGTAAAAAGTTCAAAGCAAATAGTGAAATAATGCACCAACAATCTATTTTATTCATTCAATATTCATTAACACTCCATCGTATTTAGATAAAATCACCCACATGTTTACATCCATCGTGCCTAAGTTATCAACACAATCATCCAAACTCAGCCATGTTATCTAAGAGTTGACCACATTATATATTAACGAAAAAACCTCCCACTAGCATTCGCTTGTCCAACTTCTCCTGCACCATTACATATAAAATATCATAATCTGAAACCAATTCAAGAGTGAGTTATCCATAATCTTACAGTACACATTCACTAAGTTAAACGGTACAACTAATTCACACGCTAGTTCAAAATGCCCAAAAAACTAACATTAGTAATAGATATGGTATTGTTGTTCAGCGTAGGCAAGAACTAAGCAAAAAAGTATTCAACCAAGATGTATTTTCACAGGTCGAATCTCAGTATATCTTATCTATACCAATTGTGAAAGAATTATGTTAAATGAGCTAAAACCTCTAAAGAATTAACGACATTAAAAAGGTAACTAGTGTAATTAACTTTCCACTTATTACGTTTTGGGGGCAATCCCCTTATCAGGGGGTTCCGTTTAGACCTCAAGGACTGACAAGTCAATACCTAACCCGAAGAACAACAGATTCTCAAGAAAAGATAAATCAACAAAATTGAGGTGAGTGTACCTTTTGTCTCAAAGTATTATTGTAATAAACCAAATAGAAATGAACATTTCCAGCTCTCAACCTGATGCAAGCAACAAAAACAACTTAGACACCCAATGGTAGCAACAAAATAAAATAAACATGCTCTCGAGAAAAAGAAGTGGTCACAAGTAATAAAAACAGAAAAATGGAGCATGTATGGTGGTTTTCATTTTCTAACTGAACATAAATGGATGTTGAAAAATGGAAAATCCAACCCCTAACATGGTGTTTGGCCCTATATCTCTTAGTTAATAAATAAACACTACTTTGCGACGGAAACTGCGATTAAATTGGTTTGCAGCGTTGATATGTGGCAGATGGGTGTCACATTTAAGTGGCAATGCTAATAATGAGCATCTAGATTTTCATTAACCTAAAAATAAACTACGACCTTTCACATTTTATTTGGAAATTTGAATTAATATTGAAAAGGAAGAAAAAAACTGTAGAAAGTCTTATAGTCAAGGCTTTGAGCACCAAAGCAGATAAAATGTTCAGGTAATGATGAACCAGGCACGTGTTCGTAGGTGTAAGAGTCATAAGAGAGAAAATAATGATAACCTGATAATCACAAAATTGATATCACCTCAAATTGAGATACAATGTGATCTCCATCAAAATCAGAAGCAGCAGTAACAACAAGAACAACACCACGATGTTACTCGTAATATTCACAAACATATTACGGGCCAAGTTGTGAGACCACGAAGTATATTCTTTTGGGGGCATTTGAGGAAGATGAACAGAAGACCAAATCTCAGGTCAATTTCATGGGTCATCCCTATGATTATCATTACTCTCGTCTGCAATTCCTATTGTAGCTGCCTATGGTCGAAACAAGGCCTAGCTGATGTTATCTTCTATAATATTATAGCTACCTATGGCTTTTTCAAACAAAAAATGCATATCAAACCTTATCTAAATTACCTTATAAAGATCTATTAGAAAAACTAAAACAAAATGATAAATATCAATTCTTATCTAAATAAAAAGTACAGAGATACCTATTAGGAGGTCCACATTGAGAAAGGGTAATGGCACTTCATAAAGAGTTTGAAATCCCATGCAAATATACCGATGTGAGTTGTCATTTACTGATGTTGGAAGATAAAACTGTCATGATAAAACGCATATAGGTATATCTTTAGTTTCTGGTAATAAGAAGTAAACAAATATTGTCATGATGAAAACCCATCCACCAAAGAAGAAGAAAATCCCAAACTTAAAATGGCAAGGCATTGATAAAAAAATTTAAGCAACAGCGAATGTGAAGATAAAACTAGCAACAACGGTTACACTTTGTCCAGCTGATCTAATCTCAATGGAAAATTCTCATTTGGTACTAACCAACCTGAATTAGTAGTGCCTCACGTCAATTGTCATGGAAATCTTCTTGTGTGTTCTATGCATTCTATGTAGCCTTTAGCGGCAAGATCATTCCAGCCACCCTCGTCTGGGTTCTCCTAAGAACATAAGAAAATGTCAAGAACTGACTACAAAGGATAAAGATGCTCAAGAGGAAAGTACAACTTCATGAAACTCCGAAACATGCACAAAATACTTCTCCTAAAACCATAGAATCCAAGACATTGAGACCATAAATACCAACTCCTGATGCATGTCTTGACAATCCAGTGAGTGATAATGATATCTTTTACAACTATTTCATATATACTTATGAGAGTGAAAATCGATCTTCACTATGAGTGCTTGACAAATAAGAATAGAGACTAACCACAAAGTCCACCCCACTTCATAAGTTTCATACTAGATTTTTCAATAAGGGATCCAGCGTTGATATAAGTTCTTCTGAAACATCGGAGTCATCGGAAGGAACCAGCTAGATCAGCAAAGTTACAGTCCCCCTTCATATGTTATTCAGAGTAAGATTTCTAGCAAATGAACTATAAATAATTTAGAACTGCTAGAACTAGATCATCAAAATATATGATTCAAATGAATGCAATATGTTTGGAATATTGGGAAACAACTTTTTGGAGTAAAACATCAAACAGCTTGAGTTCATCTTTACACATAATCTGGTCTAAACATTTCAGTTAACATTTAATATGCAATCAATGAAACTAAAGAGTATGAATGAAAAAGAAGAAGAAAAGAAAGTAAACCTGTTTTAGGATTATAAAAAAACAAAGCTCTAATCTGAAACTCCCATTTAGCTTTAAGATTCCAACCCAATTCCATATTTCAAGACCAAATAATTAACCAATAACAAGATGAATCAGTTATATAGAGAGAGGGGGATTCAAATCGTTAAGTATTGAGAGAAGGTGTTATCTGGATGACAAATCAAGCCAATGATTTGTTTCAGTCAAAGCTAAATAAAGATTAGTCTGTATGAAAAAATCAAAAAATTCTTTCACATGTAGATCCTCTCTGATAACCGTCTACAAATACTAACCACGAAGATTATTAAGAAAGAAAAAACGAGAGAAGAAAAATTAGAGAAAGAGGGAAATTTAAGACATAGAAAAGGTTACCATACCAGTGGATAATTCTTCACCTTCGGCAACGAACCCTCTCTCTCTCCCCAAGCCTGCTGGAACTCGTTTTGTGCCCTAGTCATTTTCCTTCTTCTCAACTGATTTGGAGCACTCCAAAGTTTGACCCCGTTTACTGCGAGTACCCCAAATTTTGCCTCCTTTGCCTAAAATTTTTGGCGCACCTTTTTCAACTACACAAAATTTTGGCTCCTTTACCTTGAATTTTTGGCTCCTTTACCTTGAATTTTTGGCCTCTTAACAAAAAAAAAAAAAAAAAAAAAAACCTTGAATTTTTGGCGCAACTTTTTCACGGCAAATTTGATCAACATTTGCTACCAATTTGAGCTACTAACTACAGATAGTTCATAACAGATGCCTACTTATTGCTATGCCTAACATACCGTAGCAAAAAGACTTTTGTTAATTTTTGAGAAATTTGTGCGTGTAACTGATGCACCCGAAAAGGTTGCAAACCCAAGCGGAGATATCAAGTAGTAATCCGGCAAAGCCGGGATCGATCCAAGGATAGGAATGTAGCTTGGATATCGAATGGTCTTATTCGTCAGTTTAGATATCAAAGACTTACTCAGACAAAAGCGGAAATAAACGAAGATAATGTGAGGTTTATAATCGAATAAGCAATAAGAAAATAAAGTAAGTAAAACAAACTAAAATATCAATGTAAGAGGGCGAGAGAGATTTGAGAGAAGAGTTCGGAGGAACAAGAGTCGGGAACAACAAGTGAGAGAAGTGTCGAGGTCCGGGAATCCGATGTGGTGAACTTATCACTATGTACGGTCTAGTCGAATGGATTGATACAAACCTAGTCTCGATTTCTAAGGTGGATGTTCATAAGCACTATGTATGTCCGGAGATAATACTTAGTCAAATAAACTTCCTAAACGAATAAAACCGAATCATCGATCACATTGTCTAATTGATTAACTATGCGAAGTACTTGATAAGACACATGAAAAACGATTGAAACAAGTAATCGAAGTAAGAGAACATCAATTTATTATCAAACACATTCAATTATCACAAACACAATCACAAATTCATCAAGATTTCATCCCTAGACCTCAACAAATTGATTAGCTACTCATGTTCATTCTTACATAAACATTCAATCGGAAGTGAGATCAAGTCTAAAATCATGGTCATGGCATAGTACTTGACTTAATTCACATGTATCTACTAGTAAGAATAAGAAAACATATAGTAATTAAGAACTAGAGGGATAATTAGACAATATTCAATCACTTATAAGAGTATTCAATCATAGATATATCACAAATATGCATGAAAGCATGAATTCCTCTTATTTGGCACGTTATCTCCCTAGAAATTAACAACTATGGTAGCTAAGATGACCCTAGAATTAATCAAGATAACTTAAAATAACCCTAGAATGCTCAAGGAAGGATGGAAAAGCAAGAAAAACACAAATGGCCCGAGCAAAAGTGAGAAAAAATCAATTTGGCCCGGCCAAAACACTTCTGGCACGGGCCAGCACGTTCTGTCCCATGCTGTGCACGTTCTGTCCCATGCTGTGCACGTTCTGTCCCATGCTGTGCACGTTCCGTCCCATTCTGTGCACGTCCCGTCCCGAGCTGAGCACGTTCCTGGCCTGTGCTTCCAATGCCCAACAGGTGTTCGATGAAATGCGTCAGGGAACTCCGTGCTCTAGATGCGCTCCGTCCCTACTAAGCACGGCCCTTCCTATGTTCTGGCCTATGTTTGGCGTGCTCCTGGTCCGCACTTCCGACGCGCACAAGCTGTTTGATGAAATGCTCGAGGGGAACCTCCGTGCTCCAACGTCTCCGTCCCGTGCCAAGCTCGACCTCCACTAGATTGGCTCAAGAAGCTTTTGGCCGTGCTCCAAGAAGCTTCTAGCCCGAGCACCCAATGCACACCAACTGTTTGACAAAATGCCCGAGCGACTCCCAGGTGCTGCTCCTTCACTCCAAGCTCGTTTCTCCTTGTTTTTTCCTTGCTTGGCCGGACCAATGGAGTTCTTGGCCGGGCTAAAGGCTCCTAGGTCCGGCCAAGTCCTTCCTTCTCTCTCTCTTGTTCTTTTTTAGCTCAAAACCCTAGTTTCTCCTCTCTTTCCTCCCTCTCTCTCCTTTCCAAGGTAGAAGATGAAGTCTAGAGACCAAGTTAGGGTATTATATTTCTATTTTTATCAAAAGACCATTTTGCCCTTCCTTAGTAGTTAGCTCCTCATTTTGATTTCTTCAAGCTATTTTGACTTCTTCTTTGACTCTATTTAGCTCTAGCTTGACCCATAGACTCTATAACTTGACCCCAAGGTTGCAAAATGCCTATTTTGCCCTTATCTCATAACTTTTTCATTTCTTATCCTTTTCATCTCTAGTCTTCACCAAAGTGGTCATCGTGCTCCCGAGACTTCATAGACTTTCTTAAACCATATTTTGACCCTCTTAGGTGTAAAATGACCAAAATACCCTTGGTGAGTTTTTCTCTCCTTACTTCATCTTTGCTCCTTAGGCTTTAGGGACTTCTCATTGGGTTCTTGTAAGCGCTCTTGACTCTTATAGGACCTCCTTGGCTCATTTCTTTGGATAACTCCTTAGAAAGTACCTAATCAAGAAAAATCGATTAACTTATTAGAATAACACCTCGAAATGGACTAACTCGTCCAAGTTAAAGGACTCAAATGTGACATTTTCATGTCACATCAGTAACGCACTTGACACAGATACATGTGTAGCAAGTGCACACGGAGTTTGTAACTATTGGTCTGTATTTGCTACGCCTAAAGAAATAGCCATAGCAAATGTTGACAAATAGCTACGGTATGTGTTGTCTGTAACAAAAAGGGTGTAGCTAAAGCCCATCTATTTTGTAGTGTATAGGCTCCCAATGCTATAAGAACATAGCTCTCCTAAAGGTCCCATCAACTCAAAGGAGAAGAACGTTCTTGTGTCTCAAGGTAGGGTAAACCCTGTTTAAAGCCAAGCTTTTACAAATTTCCACATTCAGGGATTAAGTATTTTCTTATTAAGAAAACTCGGGTAAACACCCTTTTTTTCAGTTCGGTGAAAGCATTGTAAGTACCAATCACAATAGAATTCAAATCACACACACCAGTGGGATAGCAGAATAAGTAAACAAGCATGACATTATGATCGATCCCCTAATGAGTCCATGGGTCGGAATACCCCAACTCCGATCCAAGTGCGGAACTATTAAGAGGCTAAATCGGGCAACTACTCCGTGGCAATTTTGTAATATTTGAATAAAAGAGGGCTAATTTAGTATTTTGAACTTATGGTCTAATTCTTAGGGGTACAAGTTTAGAGAGTTACGGGACTTGATGAATACTTAGAAACTGCCGGATAGAGAAGAAGAAACTGTTGGATATAGAAGAAGAAACTGCCAGATAGAGGGAAATCTTCACTGTTAATGATTTAAATTGGGTTATTTCCCAAATAGCCCCTAATTGTGACCAGATTCCTGCCTAGCCCCTAACTTTATCAAATATTCCCATATGGCTCTTTTTTTCAGTTACCGTTATCACACCGTTAATAGTCATCACCTTCTCTCCTCCATCTCATCTTCTCTCTCTGCCACATCATCTTCTCAACACCTCATCGTCTTCACCGGCGAGGGTCGCTGATGCACCCGGAAAGGTTGCACACCCAAAAACTTGATGCACCCGAAAAGGTTGCACACCCAAGCAAAGGTATCAAGTAGTAATCCGGCAAAGCCGGAATCGATCCAAGGATAGAAAGGTAGTTTGGATGTCGAAGGGTCTTATCCTCCGGTCTAGATATCAAATGCTAACTTAGACTAAAAAGGGAACAAAGATAAAAGTGGGGGTTTTAGGATTGAATAAGCAACAAGAAGAGAATAAAGCAAGTAAAACTAATCAAATAAACAAAGTAAACGGGCGAGAGAGATTCGAGAGAAGAGACGGAGGAACAAGAGTCGAGACGGGTAAGAATCGATTCGGGCAAAAGTTGATTGAAACGGATACTTCGATCCACAAGATTGATAATGACAAATACTAAGTATCTATTCGCATGAAAATGTAATTAACTTCACCCACATTGACAATCCTAAGCATCATGTGTCTAACTAAGCATAATCGATCAAACGTCACTAAACATCGACTATCAAACTCACACACACTATCTAATGAATTGAAAATGAACAAGTATGACACAAAATAAGTATAATACGTCAAACTAAGTATAATCGATCAAAGGTAAGTAAGTATCGATTACCAAACTAAGTATGCCTTATCAAACTTTGTATCAATAGACGATTAAGATCAAGGCTTCTAATTTATAAAACTAGACGAAGTCAATTAAAGTCACATGTAAACAAATCATAAGTCATTCATCACATTCAAATCATGCTTCAAGAGTATCCGAATACAAGAGTAATGTGTCGAAGTCCGGAAATCCATAGTGATAAATCTAAAACTATGTATGGTCCGATCTAATGTTCCAAAGTATAATCGATACTCGACTCCTAAGGTGATGTCTATAAGCACTACGTATATCCGAAGATCATACTTAGTCAAACAAACGTCATACTCGGTAAATCTCGAGTAAACGAAAGTGTTGTCTAGTCGCCTAACTATGTGAAGTGCATGACAAGACACATGAAAATATGACTTAGACTACGATCGATATCGAATACTTCGTTTCGTCTATTAACTATGCGAAGTGCTTGACAAGACACATGAAAATACGATCGAAACGATAATCGAAATAAATGAACATCAATTTATAATCAAAACATCAAATCATATTAAACACAATCACGAATTCATCACATTTCGTCTCATATAATCGACACACTAAAGTTAGCTAAACATGGTGATTGAATAAGAAATGGAAAGAAAATGATGAGAGAATCCCCCTTTTTCGATGTGGTTCGAGGCTAAGATCGTCGGAAAATATGAGTCTTTAAGGTGCAGTCGATCTACCCTTAGCAAATTCTGGGTTCCACATAGCGACCATCATCATCTTCTCCATTTTGAACTCAACCTCCATTAAAGTTAAACCCTAGTTTTCACTCTCTAGCAATCTTCAACCAAAATCAAATCAAACTACATGGGAAGCTAGATCAAGACATGGGGAGTAAAAGCCTTAAGGTTTCAGATCAAAAAGGTTGCCGGAAAACTCATATAAACCGGCCAAAGAAGCATGAAATTCCGGCCAAGAACCAAGAAGATCAGGCAAAAGGCTTGGGTCCGGGCCAAAGGCTTCTTGCACGCGCGTCCCGAGCTTGCTGAGCTGCTGTCCCGTGCATCTCTAGTGCTATCCCGTGCTGAAGAACACCCGAGCAGCTGCTAGAAGATGGCGTTCCGAGCTGATGAGCGACCGGAGCAGCTGTTGTTCCGTGCTTGGAGGTGCTGGTTCGTGAAGAACCTGTTCCTAGAGCTACTGCCGGAGCTGCTGATTTCGTTGTGCCCGTGCTGCTACTGTGGAAGCTCCCATGGCTGCCTTACCCGAGCTCTTGTAGTGCCGGCCATGATAGGCCGGCCAAGCTAAGGCCGGCTACTCCTTCTTCCTCTTGCTCTCTTTTTAGCTCAAACTCTCTAACTCAAGAACACTCACAAACCCTAGCCTCCTTAATCTCTCTCTTATTTAGTTGTTTCCTTTCCCAAGCTAGAAGATCATAAATAGTAAACTCTAACTTGTGTTTACTACTCAAACCCTAGGGTCCCTTGACTTAGTCAATCCATTTAGACTTTGTTGACTTGGATCCATAAAGAGAGAGTGCTCATAAAATCTTCTTTGTCATTCTTCTTTGGGCTCTTGGGCTTTGATTTGGAAACCAAGAGGGTGCCTCCATCCTTATCTCTACATCTTTAAATTCTCACAAAGGACTAAAATACCCTCGGACTTCTTTCTTTAATAACTTCCCCGTCTGAACTCGGAATTGACTTCCGTTTTCACCGTCGGACTCATCATTGCCTCCTCTTGTAATTGATTTGCTTGAAGTCATTTTCTCTTGTTTTGGGCACATGAAATCACAGTGAACTCGTTCCTTTTATTCTTAATCACACGCTTAACTCCAAAATAAGTACCTAACATGACAAACACATACTCCCTCCGTCCCATTTTGTTTGGGTGTTATTCCTTTTGTGGAAGTCCCAAATTGTTTGTCCACTTTCTTTATTTGTCTATCATTTAATTACTATTTTCCAATATTACCCTTTATTTATAATAACAATAAAAATAGTTATTTATCCTAGTCCAATTTATTCTACCAAGGTCTAATTTATTCAATGAATGTTTAATAACCTCTCTTTTTCCAAACACCTAATCAATACCTCTAATTAATGAGAAACAAATCAGACTTTTGTTGTTACTCATTTTTTAGGCTTTTGGTTATAGAAAGACACCTTAACAAATTGTCCATTTCATTTTTCTTAAAAACAACCAACAAATTCATAGCAAAATAAAAGAAAAGTTTCTTCAAGTCCAAACATAAAGTAAAGTTTAAATCAATAATGACTCAAAAATTTTGTTGTTCCAAGTAGTTTCGAACATTTTCTACTAATTCGGAATCACATTCAAGTTGAATTGGTAGAGTACTACTTCTCTCTAATCGATGTTTTCCCATATGTGGAACTTTGTAATTGTTGCCTCCAAAAATTTTCATTGTCTCAATCATGCACATTTGAAATGTCAAAAAAACATAATTCAGGTTTTCAAATGATAAATCTTCAAAAGATTTCTCTACGGCATGGACTAATTCATCAATTGTTTTAGGTGCTTCTTGATATTGCAGTGATTGAATTGCCCGAAAATAACCAAGATCGAAAACATTAAAATCTGGACTATTTGGTGGTTGAAATGACAACAAAATTTGAAACCATCTCTAGAAGCGGCTTCGAGAAATTCATTGTCGTTGGGATCTATATGTGGTCTTGCATTGTCTTGTTGAATAAATATCATTTCAGTAATGTTGCTACGTGGCCATTTACTCCGAATTGCCGGTAAAACTTTGTTAATCAAACACGATCGAATAACATCTTTAGTAACCGATAAAATTGGTTTTGTCTCTAAAGTTCCGGCAATACGATTCTTACTATTCCGTTTTGCTGGCTCTTGAAAAGTAAATGGAAAAATTCCAATTTTTCCATTGAATTCTTCATTGCTATAAGAACCATATCTTGGGCGTGCAACCACCGCTAGAAACATGACTTTTGTGATGAAGCATTTACTTTTACAACTACGTAGAGGTTCTTCTTCTTCCGGGAGAAGATAATATTTTTGTGATTTTTTTGTTAAATAAAACTATTTTTCATCAATATGCACATAGTTGAACATATTTTTGAAGAGTGGTTTGCTAAGAAAATTGTAATCTTCAAGCATTGATAGACAAAAATTTAATCTTGCCTTCTTATTCACATCCGTTAACATCGGTTTTAAAGCATTTGAATGAGGTCTAATGACACCTTCTTTGATTCTTCTATGAAGTGTAGATTTTGACATGTTTGATGCCTTCGCAAGTGAACGAATATTTGTGCGTTGCCGTAAAGGAATTTCAGAAATTTTGGTTGGGTCAATCTCAACTCGCTTACGTCCAACTCGTTTTGTTAGCTTATGCGACACATTAGCCAACAACCCATTAGAAATATTGGGTAATCCTTGATGCCAAATACGAAGAATTGTTTTCACACTTACACAAAACATAGCTGCAACTTTAGTTGTAACACCTCTTTTGAGTTTCCCATTATGACTTTGTTCGAGGAGAGATTCAAAAATTATTTGGCGTTGAAGATTTGTTAAATTTCTTCTCGATTTTGATTGTGTAGAAGAATTAGTTTCCAATGAAATTTCCATTTTATTTACTGTATCAAAGAAAGAACATGTAAAAGGTGAAGATGGAGTAGTTGGATAAAGGGGTATTTATAAGAAAACAGTACTCAATGTTTGGTGAAATTCAAATTTTAAATTAATTGGTGCCAAAAGTTTAAGCAATTGGCTCAAATGAGATAATCTTTGGTGTACAAAATTTCAAACAGTTTGTTTGAGCAAATTCAATTTTGGCGCCACTAATTTCACCCAATTGGCTCCAATGTGATAGGTTAAATTCAATTTAGAATAGAATTAAATTTGGCACCAGTTGTTTGAATAAGTTTTACTCCCTATCAATTAATTGGAGCCAAATTAATCAGAATTCATTTTAGCTTTTGGCATCCCTAAACATTAATCACACAGACTATGGTAATTGCTTTTTGAGTATTAAATGAGAAGATTTATCTCATAGTAGTCCAAACTAATTTGACTTGTTCAAATTTATGTTTAATGTATATTTAATGAAGTATTCTAAAATATTTGAGGGTAAAGTGGGAAAATATTTCTTACTTCAATCTCTCCTTAATAAGTTGGAATTTCGAAAAGGTCGAACAAATTGGGACGGAGGGAGTAAAATATTATTGATAATATTCGAAAAGGACTAATTAGTCTAAGTTAGGCGTTCCAAATGTGACATTTTCGTGTCACATCAAGAGCCCCAAACTTAAACATTGCTAGTCCTCGAGCAAATAAAACAAAATAAAAGCCTAACTCACTTTCGGAGGCATCCCGGTTGCATTTAGCGTATGCAACAAGCCTTTAAACCCCTAACTTGCCCTAAAGGACGAGTGTCGTCTCGTGAGGGTTTCCATAGATGACACCCACAAACATCGTGGTTTCAAATACACAAGGGTCCAACATCCAAATCATAGATAAGCATGATTCATATAGTAAAGGGTTTAAGCATGTCGACACATAATGAATCAAGTAAATAAGCTCATGTAAAAGCTAAAGACCTCTTCACTAATGATCTTACCCTAAAGTGCTAGTGTCATACCATAATGAGCAAAATCTATGTTCCGAAGTCTGAAAACTTTGATTCCTAAGTTAGTACATTTCGCCTCGACTTCGGCCACACGGACATACACTCCAAATATGAAATCACTCAAGAATGGTTCGCTCGTATGTGTGAGTGTGATCACTAACATGGACTCAACACATAAAAAGGGGTGAGGACAACATTTTGGAACGAATGATCTTCGAAAAGGAATTAGCCACTAAATGGAGTGGGGAAGCTCACTCACCTTTCTCACCCATTCTACCCTCTAAAAATGTCTTCTAAAGTTTAGCGGATACTAGAGATGGATGACGATGGAAGATTCCCGAGAATGTCGACTTCTTTATGATAGAACCTCTCAAGCACTTCCACAATTGTTTCTTGCTCGAATACTTATTCATGAACATACACACAAACACACATATATACAATCACTCACACAAAAGAGCTAACATGCTCAAACATAACATGAACAACTTTATTCATCATTCATTTTTTTTCTTTTTGTCTTTTTTTTTTTTTTATTCATTTTTTTTTTTATTCATAACACAAGATCACATAAAACAAACATAACTCACACAATACTATATTCCTACAATCAACTTTTTCCATTTCATACTTGCTTTGACATTCTTCATTCTTTTCTTCTCATGTCTTCATTCTCGGGATATTAGATGATGGATGATGATGGAGTATCCGCCTTCCTCTAGTTGACACTCTTATTGGGTTTCATGGACTACAAGGGCAAGGCTAATTCGCTATCCTAATGTCACTCCTAGTGGCTAAAAAAGTTGAGCACACGAGATCAAATGAGCTCTTTTATAAGTTACGATGTTGAGTAGCTCTTCATTCTACTCGGAGTTAGCGCGGAAGAGTACACTCGAAGGACAATTTAGGCTTTGAGCTCTCACATGGGTTAAGTCTCCACTAATGACTACTCTAGGTCTCTTAGAGATGTTTCTTCTTCACTAAGATGTTACTCCCATAGTATAACACAAACACTCAAAGACTCGACTTTTATGCAAAGACCATTAGCAATCACAAAACTCATCAACTCGACACATATGCATCAACATTCTTAAAACTATCACTATAATCACATGCAAATCTACTCAAAGTTCAAAATTTTTTAAATTTTGGCTAATTTGAACCCTTTTGTCTTCGAAACCCATGGTCATGCATTGGTTATGGTCAAATCCCGCATCCCCAAACTTAAAACTAACATTGTCCTCAATGTTCTAAGCATACACTCACCAAAAGATAAAGAGGCGCGTCAATTTAAAGAGAAGAGTGGAGAGATATTATCATAACCGAAGGAGATAAAGGATGATACTACCAAGACTCATGTATAACGAGGTTTCAAGTTGATGCCTAGCTCACGCCATCCCCAAACTTGGAACAAACCACGCCTTAGAAGTAAAACAATTAAGAAATGCTCCTAAAATATCACCAAATATCATGAGAGTAAAGCACGTAAAAACATGACCATATAAAACCTACCAGTAACACGGGTATACACGACTGCATTGAGCTATGAAATTAGCCTTTGATTCTATTGTTTTCACACAAGAGCACGAGTTATGTCTCGTGGAGGGTTTCCAGAGATGCTACCTGATGGGCCTAGAAAGTTTCCTAAATAGGTCACCACCCGCAAGTATACGGGCGTCAAGTGATAATTCCGGTAAGTCCGGTTCGTTCCTCAGAGACTAAGTCAATCTATCCTAAGACTTAGAAGTTACACGGTTTTATTTCTGAAATCAATTTGATTTTGGTGATGAAATAATAATAAAACAAATTATAAAAACGAACTCAAATGGGGGAGAAGTCCAGGAATTTAGAATCCATCTTAACACGTATTAACAAAGACTTAATCATGCATATCTTTTCTTATCACTCAAGTTTTGGTAACCTATCATACCGAACCCCGGAAAATTTTCGAGTTAAAGCCGACTGACCCTAAAGTTAAAACTCAAAGTAACGGAATGTCGAACTCGCAACTATTATCCATCAATTAGTAAGCATGACTCATTAAAGAACTTAACCTAAACATGAGCCATCAAATCAAAAGCATAGGTAATGAAGAAAAATTCAAATATTCGAAACTATGAAATTTTTACAACGTTTGAAACATTAAGATATTAAGCATAAAAATATATCATCGAAAATAACATGTTAAAACTTCATCCAAAACCTTAGACTAGAAAAATTAGTTACTCATGCTTATCAAAGATGTCATAAATATTCTCATGAAATAACAATCAAGTGAGAGGCGAAGAAAATCACCAAATCTGAAGCTCTTTGTTGATGTTAGATGAAGAAGATTAGTTGAAGAAATGGATTGAATAGAAGTAAATGACATTCAACCAACTCTCTGAAATTTTATTAACAAAGAACACCTCTCTCTTCAACTCTCTCTCACAAAGAGATGAATAAGATAAAGAACTCTTTGAGATTTCAATAACAGCAAAAGAGAAGAAGACAATCTCCTCCCATCTCTCTACAATCTTTGCTCTGAATTTTCTTCTTAATCTCTCTCTACAATCACTCTCTGTTATTAGAAGAAAAGATATAGAGAACAACATAATCTCTCTTTCTCTCTATCTCTCTCAATTTAAATCACTACTCTGTTTCTCTCTCTCTTTTTACTTTCTCTCACAAAAAGATTAACAAAGAAAAGAAAACAAAAAAGAAGATGAATTAAATCCGAGAAGAGACTCTCCCTCCCTCTCTCTCTTTCTAAATGTTCAATGAAGCTCTGAGAGGATGATCCCCCAAGATGAGATAAATTCAAATGATGATGAGTCCCCTCATATATAAGAAAAGAAAATCGAATCTCAATTAGTAACAATCTCTCTTCAATCTTCTCCTTCCTATACTCCATTATACTCCTCTGATTTCATCTCTCTGGTGTCTCTGTCATATCTCTAAGAAATAGAAGTAAATCCAATCAAAGGAGATAAATCTCTTTCTCTCTCTACTGTCAAATTGATAATGAAAGAAAGAGAGTGATTCAAATAATCTCCACATACCTTCTCTGTAAAATACCCAATCTCCATCAAATCCCTCTAGTCAGTAACAAGATGAAGGAAGAAATTTTCTTCTCTCTCTCTCTAGAAAATAACTAGTTCATCTCTGAAATATATCTCTGTTTCTTTAAAAGAGCTGAAATCTCTTTCATAAAATATCATTGTCAATCAAATCTCTATCTCAGAATAGTAATAGAGGAATTTCCAGCTTCAATGTCTCTCATAACCGACTCAGAGAAGAAATATTCTGTTCAATCTCTATATCAAATCAAAGCCCTTCCAGCCAAAGCCTCTTTAGGTTAAAGAAAATCTCTTCAATATCTTTCCTTTCTCTCTCTACTGTATGGTCTCTTTCTTTGCTATGTTTTATTTCTTCCCAAGAGAAAGATATTCTCTTTCTACTTTATATTGCCATAAGTTAGAAATGAGAGACAAAGAGGGAAAGATCAGCCATAAGTTTTCTTTTGGAAATAATGAATGGATAGATGGTGGAAGAGAAAATAAAGGGAAGGTTTTGAATTGGTTGGTTTGTTTCCTTTTGGTTAGTAAAGAGATGAGAGATAAAAAAAGATTTCCCAACAACTTTGGGAATTCACGTGAAACTTACTGGCCAAAAAGGAAAAGAAAAGGAAGTAGTTATGGTGTGTGGGGGCCATGCAAATATGGAACATCTCTCAACTAAAATCACGCCACGTAATCCTTCCCTGTCTCAAAATTACCCCGATGGTTAATAATACTTTACCCAAACTTTGACTTAAGGTAATCTTCTCATCCCGACTCCGACTCGACTCCCGTTTTCGCCGATAGATTCGTATTGGACTCTACTTTCACATGAGCACTAATATTGATCAGAATACCCTTATCATTAAAATGACCAAAATGCCCCTCAAGTATGTCTTTATCATGATGTTTCCGCATCGAGCTCCGTAAAAGACACCTGGAAAAGAGAAACAAGTAATTCATGAGAGTAACTGCTCGAAATAGACTAACAAGCCCAAATTAAGAGATTCAAATGAGGCATCTTCATGACTCATCACTACCCACAAACATCAAGACCCATCTCAATCGACCTAACGATCATAAAGCAAAACACGGAAGATTTGGGGGTCAACCCAAAGAAAACTATATACAAATGCTAAAAGTCTCATAAGAATATGAAAGCCAGGAAGTGAAGGAGTTGAAGGAGATGTCCTTCGACCAAGGTGACAATGTGAACAATTTGTCGGATAGGACAATTGATGTGGAAGATCATCAAGTCCGATTGATTTAGGGATCGTAGAGTTGTAGCTAGAGACCAACTACGATCGTCGAATTACGAAGTAATTCGTGGCTAATTTCGATCGGATCCTACAACGGGTTACACATAAGAGTGTCAAATTGATCTAGGATATGACTAGTGGGAGTGAGATATAATCATGGGAGTGTCCCATAAACATATCTCATAGGCCCAAAAAGGAATTAGGCAAAAATAGTACAAAAAGGCCAAAAACAGGGTTTTTGGGCCTAGACCGGTTCGGGTACTTCTAGGACTCGGATTGGGCTGAATTTTGGAGAGTTGGTTTCTGATATAATAAACATTATATCTGCCAATTTTCGTGGTGTTTGGACACCTCCTCCTTAGGGAATTGACAAAATACCAATAGTTGCTATTTTCGACTATTTCCCTAAAAATTATTCTAAAGGGTG
Organism: Eschscholzia californica; assembly: GCF_041429995.1. Lineage (NCBI taxonomy): Eukaryota > Viridiplantae > Streptophyta > Magnoliopsida > Ranunculales > Papaveraceae > Eschscholzia > Eschscholzia californica. Next base: position 46,363,989 of record NW_028238198.1, read on the forward strand.
TTTTAGGAAACCTAAAAGGAGGTGGATTCTTATTAGGGTTCTATATAAACACTCTTAGGGCAGAGAATAAGGTGTGGAATTTCTCTCTAAGCTTTCTTACTCTACCACATCAAGTAGAGAGGAGAAAGTGAGCTAATTCCCATTAACTATCTATCTAGTCAAAGAAGGTGTTCTTCTTTCCAACCACCATTGGTGTGCTAGCTATACAACAAGGTGGGAGATCAAATTGATTGCTCGTGTCCCAAGTAGAGGAGCTACACTTGAAGCTCTTGGTCTTCTTTAATCAATTCAACTAGTTCGAGGGAAAAGCGATTAAGGTAATATACTATCTCCATTAGTTTAATTACTAGTTTTGCATGTGATCCTGGGGATACTTGTGTAGACATTAGATGTCTTATTTCCGCTATAAACACTAGTATAAGGGTTTAATTCCCTACAGTGGCGTCAGAGCCTCTTGCAATGAACTAGTTTTTGCTAAGAATCGAACTAGTTCATATTAGATATGATTGATAGTTTGATAAATTGAGTTTATAAAAGTATTTTAAAAGTGTTTTAAAATTATTTAAACTCACAATTTGATATTATTGAATGGGATTCAATGAATTTCAAATTGAGAATCAAATTGATGATTAAAAGTGTTTTTAAAAACTCAATTTGATTGAATTTCAAACTAATCCATGCTTGATTAAGTTGATAGTTATGTTTAAAAAGGTTTTAAACATAAAATTTGATTAATTTTGAATTGGATTCAAAGATTTTTCAAATTGATTTCAAAATTGTTATTTGAAAAAGTTTCAAAAACCTAGATTTTGATCCAAAATTGGGTTGATTAAGAGTTGTTTTTAAGTTTTGGAAACTTTTGAAAAACAAAAATTTGGAATTTTAGAAGTGTTCTAAAAGGAGTTATTTTGAGTTTAGGAAACTCCCAAAACAAATTTGGAAAATTTTAAAAGTTTCTAAAAGTTTTGAAAATTTTTAGACGTGTTCTAAAAGGAATTTCAAAATTTTAGAAAAGCTTTAAAATTGGAAAATAGCAACTTAGAGTTGCATAAGAAAAAAAAATATTTGGAAACTAGGGTTTTTTTGGAGAAACCCTAGTGTCCGGCCAGGAAGCTGCTGGATGCGTCCTCTGGACGCGTCCAGAGCAGCTGCTGAGACGCGTCTAGGACGCGACCAGCAGTTGCAACAGAAGCTTCTAGACGCGTCTTGGAGACGCGTCCAGAGCAGCTGTTGGGACGCGTCTTGGTGACGCGTCCAGGTCGCGTCTAGGACGCGACCAGCAGCTGCGAGGGAGCTTCCTGGACGCGTCTAGGACGCATCCAGAGCACTCGACCAGACGCATCTTGGAGACGCGTGTGGGAGGTTCTGGGTGTCTCGGACTAGTCCGAGACACCTAGTGCTGGTCCGGTCCAGCACCAGACGCGTGTAGGACGCGTCCGGTGCATGGACTAGCGTCCTGGCTCCGGCTAGGACGAGACCAGGCCTTCATAGGCCTCGGCAGGATATGCCGGCCCTATGGGCCGTGCTATGTCCGGACCTTGTCCGAGCCCTTTTGTGGGCTTGGGCCGGGACTTGTCTAGGACTTGTCCCGGGCTTTTTCGAGGCTTTTCGGACCACGAAAAGGGACCATCATTCGAGTGGGAGTTTTTGCCAAAATTTCTTCCGATTCCAACCAAATAATTCCAAAATCAATCCGGGCCATCCAGAAGGCCAAAACGGATTTCTCTTTAAATTGATTTATGAAATCAATAAGAATCGAACCAATATTTTTCCTGAAATTGACCCGGGCTTTCTCGAGCCCAAAACGGAGTTTTTTCTTAAAGATGATTTTAGAAATCATAAAAGATAAAATCGGAACGCACCATTAGTTGAATTCTTCGAATTTAGACTTAAGGTCCGTAATGTGACATGTGATGTCAACAAAAGTATCTCCCAAGATAATCATGCATATATAATTCTTAGGCTTGATATATTATATGATTGCATGTGATGTGAATGCGGGAAACTAGTATGGCCATAGATTTATTTCTTTATTCTTGTTTTAAGCACGGATGGGTGCATGCTTTGTAATTAATTTTAATTTCAAGTTTATACGATCTGCGAATCGTTAGAGTCTTGTAATTAAAGTTTAGGGTCTATGAGTCCATTGAAGAAACTCGAGGATGAAATCCAAAGGCGAGTGGGAGAAATCAATGGAGGTTCAAAGATGGCGATCTAAGACGAACCAAAAGGCGAAACAAGAAGAAAACCAAAGGAGATTAGATCTTCTAGGTTAGGGGCCATACTAGGATCCATGTCTGCTTGTTTTACTTTCTCGCGCGCATTTACTTACTTATTTACGCTTTATGTCGTGGATGTTAGTTAGGCTAAATAGTTCACTATAACAAACGCCAGACTAGCGTAAAAGTCCCCAAAAGTAATCTTGAGTAATCGCCTATCCAGATTAAGACACTCGTTGCGCCCTTGTTCGAGGAAGTTGGGTCGGCCAAAGCAGAGTACCTCCTCTACCTTGGGAAAATGCGGGTAGGTCTATAGAAGAGGCCTACACGTCTAAATGGTTCTACTCAACGAGATCAGCAAGAGAGTCTTGGATACTCGAGGCAAAAGGATAGATTAGCCATTCATCAATGACTATCTATCAACCAAGAGTCATAAGGGTATGATCAGTGAAGTAGTTCACTCACCTAGGACGACGGAAGTGGAGGGCAGGGCCAAAGTCCGCTTCACTCCGAAGAAGTGGGATCTTGGAATCACTTATTCAATCGGGGACTATTTTATTGAATAATGTGGGAAAACTAAGTTTTTTCAAAAACGATAACGAGTTTTAAAACTTTGCCATTTTTTTATGTAGTTCAAAGATGACAAAAGATATTTTCAACTTCCGCTCACTTCTCGACAAGGAGAAGCTGAATGAGCACAACTTCCTTGACTGGGAGAGGAACCTGGGAATAGTTCTCAGGATGGAAGGAAAGCAACATGTACTAGAAACTCCAATTCCTGTATTGGATGATAATTCGACTAAAGAAGAGATAGATGAAGAAAGGAGTGTGCGGAAAAAGGCAGAGCCTGTAACTTGCTTAATGCTAGCAACCATGGAACCGACTCTACAAGAGCAGTTCATAGACATGGATGCTTACTCCATGATGCGACAACTTCGGGAAATGTTCCAGAAACAGTCGAGATTGGAGAGGTTTGAAACCTCTAAAGCAATTATGGACATGCGCCTTGAAAAGAGAAAACCAGTTGGGCCTCATGTTCGTCAAATGATCAGGCTCATGGGCAAGCTGGCTAAACTAGGTTTCCCTTATAGCCAACAGACGGCTACCGACACTATCCTTCACTCCCTCCATAGTGGTTTTAATCAGTTTAAAATGAACTACAACATGAATGGATGGGATAAAACGTTGGAGGAACTTCATTCTATGCTTCTAACAGCCGAAAAGGACGTCGCTATAGTGGAGACTAAGAAGGATGTTCTTATGGTACAAAAGGACAAAGGGTTTAAGAAAGGTGGAAAACAGAAGAAGAAAACCGCGTCAAAAGTGAAAGGCAAACGGGTTACCAAACCTAAAGACAAAGGTCCTCCTCTTGACACCAAATGTTTCTACTGTGATGGCAAGGGCCACTGGAAAAGAAACTGCCCTAAGTTCTTGGAGGACAAGAAGAATGGAACAGTGGCTTCCAATTCAGGTATAAACAGTTAACTTATCAAATGCAGTAAAATTCCCAAACCTTGGTATATGATACCTAAAATTGCCCTATCATTGTGAATGTACAGGCGCAGCTGGGAACTGAGTATTTGGCTAAGGAAGACAAGATCCAAGAGGGAGCAGAAGCCTCGACTACTAAGGATGCTGAAAGGGATCGAAGTCTACTTTAGGCACTATTCTAGATTAATGGTTTTTTCTAGTTTTTAACATCATCTCTGTACTAAGTATTACGGAAAATCAATAAAGAACTTTATTTCTAAATTGAGATGTTAATAAGTGCTAAATTTAACAAACTATACCAAAAGATTCTAAACTTGGTCAAAAACCTATAAGATAGGTTCATCCCAATCCGAAAGGGATGAGGACAACAAGTCCACTATAACCAAAACATGAATCAAACTGACAAGAAAGAAAGTCTTGAGTCAAAAACAGAGATTGATCTTCAAACGTACTTCTAACCTATCCATATTTGGAGTGTCCAAAAGGATTAAGATGAAGAACACGAATCAAACTCTATCCTCCAAAATCCATTAGTCTAGACATAGCTTCTCACAAAACTACCAAAATTCCGTCTAAAGCTAAATTTGTAAAAGCGTTACAAAACTAGCTAATATCTGACGCAATTTCCTTTTGAAAGAAATTTGGGCTTCTTCCATAACCAATCAAGAGAACAAAGTGTTTGTTGCTCATGATAGTATCCTTCTAATAATTAACACACCTAGTAGTCTGGGAGAAAAGCACTAATTATTACAAGAATAAGTGGGAGAAAAGTACAAGTCGATTTAATTCGATCATGAGAAAAATCATGGAGGGTCATGAAGAACAATCATGAAACTTGTACAAGACGATTAAATTCGACCAAGAGCAACAAACTGCGGCTCCTCGGAAAAGGAAAGGTTAAAGATATAATCTTGTAAACCCACCGCACAAAAGCGAATGTCATTCGCAGGAGAACTCTCAAAGCGAGTGAAAGTGTCTCTAAAGGAATATCTCAAAGTAGTTGAGAAAAGTCCAAATTGTTGTTCAAAAGCCCTGAAAGGTCAAAATAAAATCTTAAAGACTCAAAAATTAAAGGTTATTTCTGAAGAGATAAAAGACTTGCGCAGAAACGGAAACTGACTCTAGATTTTGGCTAGAAGCCAAAATCATCGTGGAATCCATATCTCGTCAAGACATGAAGCTTGATAATTTAAGTCAACAGAAGACCTAAATTGGTTTTCCAAAGTAGAAAACTGAGAAGGATGGAAACATTCATGTTTCCCGAAACTAGACAAGAAGAATAAGATTCTTCCAATCAAGTTATGTCCATAGGCATGCTTCAGAAATCTATCGACGGATTAAAAGCACGCATGAGTTAGAATCTTCGATTCAAAAAGGAAATCAAAGAAGTTTGATTCCTGAGGAATGAAGAAAATCTTGAATCACGAGTTTCAAGAAGGTAAGTGGGAGAAACAAACCTTCCGAGTCCGTATGCAGAGTACATACAAAAGATTGAGTACGACATAAGATGTTGTGTAACAGTAAACACACTGACTCAATAAAAGGACCACACACAAGGATGAAATGCCATTTTGGGCATCTGAAGATCTATAAGCATAGATCAAAAGGATGATGGGATTAAAGAGACTCAGTACGCTGAGATGCTTGAGATCCGAAACAGAAAATCTAAGACTCGGAAAGTCTAAAAGAATTTCGATCCAAAACTCATGACTAAGAGCGTTGCTAAATCGGAGTTTGAAAAGACACCGATGTAGCAAACAAGCATGAGAGAGAGATTTATGTTCGAATACATAAAGTCAATCATATTGGATATGATTAGAATTTAAACATCCAAATTCGGATTTGAAAACCAAAACACTACTTAGAAACATCCTAGAAGGCTAAAGGATGAAGTAGTACAAAAGTTGAACATGTCATCGTAGCAAACTTTCAGACATGGAAGGAAAGTAGGCTAAAAGTGTTTAAGCCGGAAACTGTTGCAAATACTACACAAAGAATTAATAGCCTTAACTCTAGTAAAAGTTACTAGAAATTATCAAGGTTGAAGTAAGCAATCTTCAAATTAATTGATAATTAGCAAAGTTTAAAACGGACTATATACGTAGTCAAACTAAACTGTCACCTAAGACATAGTATGAGACTCATACACAGTCTAAGGCATGAGGTAAATTTGGAATAAACCTCGACGAGTAAAACTGAGTGGGTAAAAAGAGTTTTACGGAAGAGGCTCAGATTTACAACTCTCGTTATCAGAAATAATAGAGTTACTTCACAAGTCGTCTAAATTTGGTTTAGTGTTTAAACGACAATCCATTGATGATAAAACATTCCGAATAGGTTTGTCAGATACGTGATCTAATGAATGAAACCCTATTAAGTGAACTTGGAATATTTATTATCAAAAACCCTCGTCCAGGTCATTGCATGGACAACAATGACTCACGAAGACTAGCACGGGAGTCGATGGGATAGCGCAGTTTCATGGGCTATAGGAATAGTATATTCTATTCGACTACGTGGGTGTGTAAAAGGTTTACACACTGGATAACCCTTAAATGAGAAGTACATCACTCGTGATGAACGTCAATACTTCTCATAAAGACAATTGGAGAGATTCCTCAAAACATGAGTGCTCCACTCATCTTATGTAAGGAATGCCCGACTTTGGTTCCGTTAAACGCCGTGCCGTAAAAGGAGGTTATAAAGACGGATACTGGGAAGGACAGGATAGACATGAAGTTAAGTGGGAGCGCAAGAATGGATTGTGTCATCCTAATCACATTAGGTACAAAGTGTCTCAAGGCCACTTGATGAGTAGCAACTGAAAATGCGTGGCCGCGCTCAAACGGATTAAAAGTTAATCGTTTGTCTTTTACAGTTGTACTCGGATATCAAGAAAGTCTGAATGACGTGACGTATCAGATGGGATACTAAATTGACACGGGAATCGAGGCATTGCACTTGTTCTAAGTCCAAGTGGGAGTCTGAAGGAGTTGAAGGAGATGTCCTTCGACCAAGGTGACAATGCGAACAATTTGTCGGATAGGACAATTGATGTGGAAGATCATCAAGTCCGATTGATTTAGGGATCGTAGAGTTGTAGCTAGAGACCAACTACGATCGTCGAATTACGAAGTAATTCGCCGCTAACTTCGATCGGATCCTACAACGGGTTACACATAAGAGTGTCAAATTGATCTAGGATATGACTAGTGGGAGTGAGATATAATCATGGGAGTGTCCCATAAACATATCTCATAGGCCTAAAAAGGAATTAGGCAAAGATAGTACAAAAAGGCCAAAAACAGGGTTTTTGGGCCTAGACCGGTTCGGGTACTTCTAGGACTCGGATTGGGCTGAATTTTGTAGAGTTGGTTGCTGATATAATAAAAATTATATCTGCCAATTTTCGTGGTGTTTGGACACCTCCTCCTTAGGGAATTGAGAAAATACCAATAGTTGCTATTTTCGACTATTTCCCTAAAAATTATTCTAAAGGGTGTTTTAGGAAACCTAAAAGGAGGTGGATTCTTATTAGGGTTCTATATAAACACTCTTAGGGCAGAGAATAAGGTGTGGAATTTCTCTCTAAGCTTTCTTACTCTACCACATCAAGTAGAGAGGAGAAAGTGAGCTAATTCCCATTAACTATCTATCTAGTCAAAGAAGAAGGTGTTCTTCTTTCCAACCACCATTGGTGTGCTAGCTATACAACAAGGTGGGAGATCAAATTGATTGCTCGTGTCCCAAGTAGAGGAACTACACTTGAAGCTCTTGGTCTTCTTTAATCAATTCAACTAGTTCGAGGGAAAAGCGATTAAGGTAATCTACTATCTCCATTAGTTTAATTACTAGTTTTGCATGTGATCCTGGGGATACTAGTGTAGACATTAGATGTCTTATTTCCGCTATAAACACTAGTATAAGGGTTTAAATCCCTACAGGAAGTGCACGTGAGACTAAAATCGAAAAGAAGCCATCCCCTAACTTAGTGGATGCACGGTCCACTAAGTAAGCATGAATGCTAGGAGCGACGACTAAGAAGTCGTCAAAAGGATCGACATACAAATGAAGGGTCAGGAAGTCAATCGAAGGTAAAAGGTCAAACTCAAGCTTAGTGGATAAAACATCCACTAAGTCCCTAGACATGCTAGGAAAGACGTCCGTAGTGTCCCAGAAGGAGTCAACAACCGAGTCCGAGATCATGTGGAAGGTCGAACAAAACTCTAAGGGTAAGGCAATAGGCTCGGGGACCAAGTCAAGGTCCATAATTTCCTTAGGTAAATAATCCAACAAGCTATTCGCTTTCTTTTCAACTACTATGTTATCGACATCCTTAAAGGCATCGGGAGCCTCAAAATTAGGCATAACACCTTCCATTCTACATAACCCATCCAAATAATCACATGTGCTAAAGATTGGAAAGTTCAAAATTTTGTGATTCTCAAGTTTTCTCGTAGAGCTATCATCCTGAACATCAAAGTCTAGTGTAGTCGATGCATGATGAGATGACAATGGTCGAGGGAGTGAACAATAAGGGTCATAAGTCTGTTCAATCTCACAGGGTCTATCAAGAGCTTCTTCGACATTTAACTTAAGACTAGAGTTAGGTGTATTACCCTCACCATCATTCATAGTCTCTTCTTGAGTTTGGGGTGCGCAAACCCCTTCCTCGTCGACGATAGGCTCTGACTCAAGTCTATAAACAATATTGAGAATTCGTTCCGTGATCTCTGTTATGTCTCGATTGAACCTAGTTTGGTACTCTAAAAATGCTTGGAGAGTATCTTCAGACATCTCCTCGTAATAAGGCACATGAGTATAACTAGACGGAGACTCTCGCGGAACACGGATCATGGGACAATATTCGGTCAAATGGTCTAAGCTCGTACAAATAGCACAAACCGAGCTAATGGTCTCCATGGTCCTTTCTTCACTACCTTCATGTAGATACCTCCACTCGACTCTTTGAGTGGAATCATCGAGTCGGGAATTGTCATCATTAAATGAACCGTTCATATATGCTTGTCGATAGTCACGAAGACTTCGACGTGGTCGACCAATATTAATAGAACTACGATTATCATCAAATGACAAATCTATACATGAAGGTGTTGTCATCCCAAATTCTTGTCGATAGTCTCGAAGACTCTTACGGGGTTGATTACCCTCATGCTCATAATCTCTAAAACCATATTCATGACGAGTCTGACCGACTCCATACATTTGTCGATATTCACCCATGGTCATCCGAGGTCGGTTAGGTTCAACTCGTCTATTTCTGTCAGTAGTCGGACCATTCCTATATAAGTTTGAGTAGTCTTGACGACTTCTAGGTGGTCCACTAGTGGGAAATCGTTAGAAAAATGTCATCCTCATCATCATCAAATGACAAACTAGCCATGGTCTCACAATATTCAAAGATGCAAACACACAATCACAAAATGGGAACAAACACTTATAGAACTAACAGTCACACACAAGTCAAAAGGAAGAGATAGAATGCGATATTATCTAGTGTTCCTTTCTTTTCGTTCGCCTTTCTTCTTTGCTTCTCGATTCCTTCCTTTTCCTCTATGTCTCTTTTGGCTCTTTTCTCGAAACGGTACCTAAAAAAAATAAAAAGATAAGAATCACAAAAATAAAGAAAACAAAAACGTCTAAGTAAGCAAATATCACTAAACTAATGAACAAAACAACAAACGATATCCAAACTACTAAACCTATTCCCCGGCAGCGGCGCCAAAAACTTGATGCACTCGAAAAGGTTGCATACCCAACACCGAAAAGGTTGCACACCCAAGCGGAGGTATCAAGTAGTAATCCGACAAAGCCGGGATCGATCTAAGGATAGAAAGGTAGTTTGGATGTCGAAGGGTCTTATCCCCCAGTCTAGATATCAAATGCTAACTTAGACTAAAAAGGGAACAAAGATAAAAGTGGGGGTTTTTAGGATTGAATAAGCAACAAGAAGAGAATAAAGCAAGTAAAACTAATCAAATAAACAAAGTAAACGGGCGAAAGAGATTCGAGAGAAGAGTCGGAGGAACAAGAGTCGAGAAGGGTAAGAATCGATTCGGGCAAAAGTTGATTGAAACGGATACTTCGATCCACAAGATCGATAATGACAAATACTAAGTATCTATTCACATGAAAACGTAATTAACTTCACCCACATTGACAATCCTAAGCATCATGTGTCTAACTAAGCATAATCAATCAAACGTCACTAAGCATCGACTATCAAACTCACACACACTATCTAATGAATTGCAAAATGAACAAGTATGACACTAATAAGTATAATACGTCAAACTAAGTATAATCGATCAAAGGTTAGTAAGTATCGATTATCAAACTAAGTATGCCTTATCAAACTTTGTATCAATAGACGATTAAGATCAAGGCTTCTAATTTATAAAACTAGACGAAGTCAATTAAAGTCACATGTAAACAAATCATAAGTCATTCATCACATTCAAATCATGCTTCAAGAGTATCCGAATACAAGAGTAATGTGTCGAAATCCGGGAATCCATAGTGATAAATCTAAAACTATGTATGGTCCGATCTAATGTTCCAAAGTATAATCGATATTCGACTCTTAAGGTGATGTCTATAAGCACTAAGTATATCCGGAGATCATACTTAGTCAAAAAAACGTCATAATCGGTTAATCCCGAGTCAACGAAAGTGTTGTCTAGTCGCCTAACTATGTGAAGTGCATGACAAGACACATGAAAATATGACTTAGACTACGATCGATATCGAATACTTCGTTTCGTCTATTAACTATGCGAAATGCTTGACAAGACACATGAAAATACGATCGAAACGATAATAAAAATAAATGAACATCAATTTATAATCAAAACATCAAATCATATTAAAAACAATCACGAATTCATCACATTTCATCTCATATAATCGACACACAAAAGTTAGCTAAACATGGTGATTGAATAAGAAATGGAAAAAAATGATGAGAGAATCCCCCGTTTCCGATGTGGTTCGAGGCTAAGATCGTCGGAAAATATGAGTCTTTAAGGTGCAGTCGATCTCCCCTTAGCAAATTCTGGGTTCTCCATAGCGACCATCATCATCTTCTCCATTTTGAACTCAACCTCCATTAAAGCTAAACCCTAGTTTTCACTCTCTAGCAATCTTCAACCAAAATCAAATCAAACTACATGGGAAGCTATATCAAGACATGGGGAGTAAAAGACCTAAGGTTTCGAATAAAAAAGGTTGCCGGAAAACTCATATAAACCGGCCAAAGAAGCATGAAATTCCGGCCAAGAACCAAGAAGATCCGGCCAAAAGGCTTGGGTCCGGGCCAAAGGCTTCTTGCATGCGCGTCCCGAGCTTGCTAAGCTGTTGTCCCGTGCGTCTCTAGTGCTATCCTGTGCTGAAGAACACCCGAGCAGCTGCTAGAAGATGGCGTTCTGAGTTGATGAGCGATCGTAGCAGCTGTTGTTCCGTGCCTGGAGCTGCTGGTTCGTGAAGAACCCGTTCCTAGAGCTACTGCCGGAGCTGCTGATTTCGTTGTGCCCGTGCTGCTACCGTGGAAGCTCCCATGGCTGCCTTACCCGAGCTCTTGTAGTGCCGGCCATGATAGGCCGGCCAAGCTAAGGCCGGCTACTCCTTCTTCCTCTTGCTCTCTTTTTAGCTCAAACTCTCTAACTCAAGAACACTCACAAACCCTAGCCTCCTTAATCTCTCTCTTACTTAGTTGTTTCCTTTCCCAAGCTAGAAGATCATAAATAGTAAACTCTAACTTGTGTTTACTACTCAAACCTTAGGGTCCCTTGACTTAGTCAATCCATTTAGACTTTGTTGACTTGGATCCATAAAGAGAGAGTGCTCATAAAATCTTCTTTGTCATTCTTCTTTGAGCTCTTGGGCTTTGATTTAGAAACCAAGAGGGTGTCTCCATCCTTATCTCTACATCTTCAAATTCTAACAAAGGACTAAAATACCCTCGGACTTCTTTCTTTAATAACTTCCCCGTCCGAACTCGGAATTGACTTCCGTTTTCACCGTCGGACTCGTCATTGCCTCCTCTTGTAATTGATTTGCTCGAAGTCATTTTCTCTCGTTTTTGGCACATGAAATGATAGTGATAACTCGCTCCTTTTATTCTGAATCACACGCTTAACTCCAAAATAAGTACCTAACATGAAAAACAAATAAAATATTATTGATAACATTCGAAAAGGACTAATTAGTCTAAGTTAGGCGTTCCAAATGTGACATTTTCGTGTCACATCAGCGATCTTCAAACATTTTTTTTTCTCTCCCCTCTCTCTCTAAATTTTTTTTTCTCCTCACACAGTTAGGGGCTATTACGAAAATAACCCGTTTAAATTTCATGAACCAATCTTTGTTATTCATATCACAATTGAAGGTTAGTATTTGGGTTGAAAATACTTATCTAAACATTATTTTGAATGTTTTCATGATTTTTATTTTTATTTTTATTTTTAGGGTTTGGTCAAGTACATATAATCTTGGGTTGTTGATTTCAAGTTTAAATTCAATAAATTGAGGGTTTCAACTTCAAATTCAAAATCAAATACTAGTAAGTTATAACTCCATTCTATGTATTTTTTAAGTCTTGATTTATTTGTATAGTTTGCTAATTTTATGTTCAAATTTGAAGAGTTGTTAGGAATTTCAAATTAAAAATCAAATTACTTACTAATCTGACAAGTTGTTAGCACTTAGTATATAAATTTGAACTTGCTTGATTTGTTATACTTTTTCGTATAAAGAATTGAGTTTAGGTATTCAAACTCATACAATAATTTGGTCAATTTACTTCTGCACATAAAGTGTTTGATAATATGTCCAATAGACATCTCTACCAAACATAACTAATTTTGTTTATTTGATTATTTATAGTTTTGACTATGTTTGTAATATTTAGATTTCATTAATTGTTTTTGATATGACATATGTTGATAAGTAGATATGTCTTAGATTGTTATATATACATATATCTTGATTTATTTTATGTTGATGTAGACTTGTTTATTTAATAGTTTGATCAAATTTAACTGTAAATTTCTATTTTTAATTTAGCCTTCTAATAAGATGTCAAAAATTCCTCAAGTAACTAAGCGAAGGAAGACTATAGATTCGTATTTCAAATCTCGAGAACACAACAAGACAAAAGAAGATGCCGCATCTAAAGCTGACACTTCATTACCTGATGAGTAACCTCTTAATTCTCCATTATTTGATAACCAAGGGTTGAAGGGAGTGGAATTGGTACACAACCAGTTGAACCTTTAGGAAATGTTGAAGTTTTTTTTTTTTTTTAACGTGATCCAGGATCACGTCTTCAAGTAAGGCGACATCCGGTTAATAAACAAGACGAGCTTCGAAGGGCATATCTTAATGTCAGACCGTACCAACTGTCCTTCAAGAGTATCCACAAACTGAATGTGGAAAACTACTCCGCAGATTTCAATCTTCGTGGTTTACTCGGTTTTCTTGGCTCGAGTATTCTCCTGTAAAAGATGTTGCATTCTGTCTTCCATGCTTCACTTTCGAATCAAATCCACCAAAGCGTTCAGTATTTACGGTTGAAGGGTTTAGGAAATGGAAACGAGTTAATGATGGAAACAAATGTGTGTTTCTAACACATATGGGGGAACATGATTCTGTGCACATAAAGGCGGTATGAACTTGCAAAGATTCAAGAGACACATCTCGTCACATCGACAAATTAATCAATATACAATCTAAGGAAGATGTTAAGAAAAATCGGTTAAGGCTCAAAACAACAATTGATTGTTTGCAGTATCTTGCATATCAAACATGTGCATTTAGAGGTCATGATGAATGATGAGCTATGAAAATGTCTCATCTGAATCTCTTAACTTGCGCTAGTTAGCCCAATTCGAGCCGTTACTCTGATGAATTGTTTGTTTTTCTGTATCAGGTGTCTTTACGGAGTTCGGTGCGAAAAATTGCTAAAATCGGGAGAAAGGCACACACTTGAGGGCATTTCGGTCATTTAGAGATGAGGGTGTTCTGGAAATTTTAGTACTCGGTTGAAAATTAGAGTTCAAGAAAAATCAGTAGGCGAAAACGGGGGTCAAATCGGAGTTCGGACGGGAGAATTATAATAGGTCAAAATCCGGGCCCAAAATGGTTGACCAGTGGGATGAATTCGGGAAATGTTCTGGCTAGCGGGATAATTTTGATGACGTGGCGCGAAACCGAGGAGTGGATCATCCGGGATGTGTATGCCTGGCTAACAGCGAAATGAATCTCATCCTCATTATTCAGTGTTACCGTCGCAGGATAACTTCCGTACTCCTGCTTGCCACCTAGCGTCCAATCCCGTGTCTCTTCAATCCAACGGTTTGCTGGACCATGAAACATGCTAACAAGTTGTCCCGCGAAGCATGTTATCGGCGCCTCTAAGCCAGCTAACAAATGACGTTGAATACTTACTTGTGCGCCCCAATTCAAGGAATCTAATTTTATTTAATACCTAATATGTTTTATCTAAAACAGAGAAGGGATATTGCTGGAGATTGGACATTTTATGGAGAAGGATAGTAGGATTGATTAAGAGATTATTTTGAAGGCTGGAATGGCAAGAGATCTTAGATTTCTGGAGATACAGATATGGAAGTGATAGAGATCTCGGTTGAAAGAGAAAGCTAGGATTCGGATTTGGAACAGAGATGGAAAGAAGCATATAAAGAATGGAGATCATTAGCCGCAGATTTAATGTGGTTGAATATATTTTCTTAGAGAGAGAGAGAGAGTGTGTGTGTTGACTGGATTTCTTTCTCCACAGAATTATCAGAGAACAAAAATTGAAAAGGGAAGGTTATTCTCCTTCTATAAATTGGGAGCTACAAACAGAAGAATGGATATCTCGGCGGGCAGGGGCGGATCCATGGGGGTGCGAGGGGGTGCGGTCGCACCCCCTTAATCCTCCCGTAAAAAAATATTAGTAGTAGTAATATTTTTTCTTTTTTATACATCTAGTTGTAAAAGATATGTATATAACTATGTGTGTAGATGACACAGAGGAGGGCATGGCGTGATGGCAAATCTTCGGATTCAAAACTACTGACCATGAGGTCATGAGTTCGAAACTCACCACTTTACTTCTTTTTTTTTGAAGTGCTCTGTGTCTTTTAAGTGCTATTTACAGCAGCGTGCATAGCTATAACAAAGAGTGGCCTGATGGTAGTATGGACCGGCTTCTGGACGTGCAACCAAATTAGCACGGGTTCGAGCCCAGCTGCCCCCTTTTTTTAGTATTTCTTTTTTAAATAGATTATATTCAAAAACCAACTTATATAAAATCAATTCAAATATCTTAAACTTCTACGAACTTTAATTTATCTACCCTAAACTCCATAAACTTCAATTCATCTACCCTAAATCCCTACAAATTTTAATTCATCTAGTCTAAACTCTATAAACTTCAATTCATCTACCATAAACCCCTACAAACTTCAACTCATCTACCCTAAACCCTATAAACTTCAATTCATCTACCATAAACCCCTACAAACTTCAAATCATCTACCCTAAATCCTTACAAACTTCAATTCATCTACCCTAAACCCCTACAAACTTCAATTCATCTACCCTAAACTCTATAAACTTCAATTCATCTACCATAAACCTCATACAAGCTCCAATTTATCTACCCTAAACCCCTACAAACTTCAACTCTAACCATAAATCCTACAAACTTTAACTCATCTACCCTAAAGCCTAAACTCTATAAACTTCAAATCATCTACCATAAATCCTATAAAATTCAATTCAACTACCCTAAACTCCTATAAATTTCAATTCATCTACCCAACCATTCAACTGCACAATTTTTTTACCTCTATATATATCTCTCATTTCATCTCAAACCACACTAAAATCACTTCTCCTCTACTAAGTTCTCAGCTTGATAATTACATTTACAATATGAGGCAAAATGGCAATTTCTCAAATTTAGACGGAATTGGAGTTCTTGCTAGAACGTTGGTGGAAACTAAGATGGAATTGGAGCTCTTGCCGGTTGCAACTGCCTCTGTTTAAAGAGTTTTTTCATCTATGAAGCTAGTTAAAACACGCTTAAGAAACAAGATGAGTGATGCGTAGCTAAATGATAGTTTAGTAGTCTTTATTGAGAAAGAAGTTTTTAGTGAAATTGACAATGAGTCGATTATTCGAACATTTCAAAATATGAACTCTCGTAGAGGTCAATTACGGCTGTAATCGTTGATGTATCAATATAATTAATGAATATAAGTATTTTATTAATTATTGTGTTTGCAAAAAAAATTTATTTAGGTATATAAATCCGCCCCTCCTAAGTGAAAATCCTGAATCCGTCCCTGTCGGCGGGGACTAAAAATCATCTCGGCTTGGGGAGCAGAGTTATTCTACTTCTCCTTCTTTTCTCTTGAGCTTCATTACATATCTTATAGAGAGAGAGAGAGAGAGAGAGAGAGAGAGAGAGGAGAAACAGGGGCTCACGACTTCATCATCATCATCTTCCATTGGAAAATCAAATACCTACCACCATTATCATCTTTTCTTCTTCTTCATCTTCTGTATTTTGTTTTTGTGAGAGACAGAGAGATTCAGAGATTGAGAGAGAAAGAAACAAAGAGTGAGGGAGAGAAGAATTGTAGAGAGAGAAAGATTATTATTGTCTATTTTATAAATTCAATCTTCTTTATCTTGATTCTCTGGTTGAAGATTAAAAGAGAGACAGAGATTTACAACAAAATAGAGAGAGAAAAAGGTTGGAGAAGAAGTTTGAGAAAACAGTGGAGTGAGAAAGTCTGTTGTGGAAAACAATTTTCCCGGAGAGAAATAATTTCCGGGAAGATGAGAAAACTTCTCTCTTAGGGCACGTTTGGTTGTCCGAGTGGAAAATCAGCAGGAAAAACAATTTCCAGTGAGAAAGTTATGTTTTCCTTCCCTCTTTATCTCTTATTTTCAGACTTGCTAATGTTATCTTGTTTTCCATGAGTGACTAAGTCTTTTATCTAGGGTCGATGATGAAACCATGTTCAATGTTTTAATCGGGATTTTAACGAAAACATTTTCCGGAATTCGGGTAGTTCATTACCTTGAATTTTGAGTTATAAAAAGAGATTTAAATGTTTACTTATTGGTTCTTAAACTAATTTTATGTGGTGAATTCAGAAAACCCAGACTCTTTCCCATTTGACATCTCCCCCATTTGTGTTCCTTGTATCATTTGTATTTATTTTCTTTCCGTAATTTTATTTTAATATTTTATTCATTTCAAAATCAAAACCATTTTCAAAATCTTAATATTTCCTAGTTTTAGAATAGATTTCACTTAGTCTCTGAGGAACGAACCGGTCTTACCGGAAATTACAACTTGACACCCGTGCACTTGCGGGTGTAGACCTATTTAGGGTAACCTTCTAGGCCCATCAATGAATCTATGAATTCATCAAATCGCGGCAACTTCATTGAATTGATAAAGCTTTTGGCTTCAGTAAGTGATAAAATTGCAAAAGTAGTCTTAGAAAATGCTACAGGAAATGCCAAGTATACCTCTCCTAAGATTCAGAAAGAAATATTGTCCATTCTTGTTAACAAAGTGAAGAAAAAAGATTCGTGATGAAGTTGAAAATTCAAAAAATTGCATTCTTGTTGATGGAGCACAAGACGAGTCATTTAAAGAGCAAATGGTCATTGTTTTGTGATTTGTTGATAATGATGGTGTTATCAAAGAACGATTTTTTGATGTTTTACATGTTAAAAACACTACTGTGTTGACTCTTAAACAAGCTATATCTGATATCCTTGCTCATAACAATCTTCACATTGACAACATGCAAAGTCAAGGGTATGATGGTGTTAGCAACATGCAGGGTGCATTTAATTGACTGCAAGCCTTATTTCTTAAAGATTGTCCAACAACATATTATGAGCATTATTTTGCACACAGACTACAACTAGCATTAGTTGGAGCTTTGAAAGAAATAGGTGATATTTGACGGTTGTACCTAAGTTAAACGCAATTGTTAATTTTGTTTGTGCCTCTCCTCTACGTCAAGATGTGTTACAATCTTCTCGTCTAGATGAAATCTCAAAATTGTTAGCTATCGGTGAATTCAAGACAGGTAAAGGAGCCAACCAAATGAGTAACTTAAATCGTCCTGAAGCTATCCGTTGGAGATCTCATTTTTGTTATGTTAGGAGTTTGATTACTATGTTTGGTGCAACATGTGCAGTTATTAGAGAAATTATGGAAACCACAACAAACATTGCTTTACGTGGGGAATCTCAGAGTCTTTACCATGCAATAACATCATCTGAATTCATTTTTATATTACAGTTGATGAGTAAAGTTATGGAAATCACAGATATGCTTTGTCAAACCCTTCAACAAAAGTTTCAAGATACGGAAACCATAACAAATATTGCTTTACGTGGGGAATCTCAGGGTCTTTACCTTACAATAACATCATCTGAATTCGTTTTTATATTACAGTTAATGAGTAAATGGAAATTACAGATATGGTTTGTCAAGCCCTTCAACAAAAGTTTCAAGATATTGCAAATGCAATGAACTTATTTATAAATACAAAAATACTTCTTCAGAAGTTGAGAGAAGATGGTTGGGATGATTTTATTAAACATGTTGAATCATTTTGTAACAAGCACGACGTCGCAATTCCGGATATGAGTTCTTGTTATCTCGTAGGCACACTTCGTTCTTCTCGACAACATGACTTTATTATTGTAGGCATCATTATCGTGTGAATTTGTTTAATGCTGTAATGGATTTTTGGTTAGTAGAGTTAAACACGAGGTTTAATCGAGAGCACGATGGAACTTCTTATTCTTAGTTCAGCTTTCAAACTTTTCAATACCTTGCAAAATGCTCGTTTTTCAATTTTAGTCATTGAACAACAAGCAGGGGGCATATACCATTCTTTCTTATCCTCAAGTCATTTTGCGTGAAGCTCAAGTTTAATGGCCCAACTGTTCCAAATCTTGTCTCACTTTCAAATTATCTAGATACTGTTTCTTTAGGTCCAATATAGTACCTAAAATGGTATCACATATATTCTTCTCTATGTGCATGACATCTAGATTATGTTTAAGAAGAATAAATGGAAAATACTGCAACTCATACAATATAGACAACTTCTTCCAATTATCTGAAAACCAAGATACTACTCAAGCTTTTTTCTTTTAAGTCCATTACCTTCTTCATCTACATTATTATAATGAATTTTTCTAAAAGTATATGGAATTCCTTTTAGTAGCTCTACTATTTCTATAGCTGTCAAAGGGACTGGAGCTTCTCTCATCTCGGGATTTCCATCAAAATCATTCTTTAGTCGCCGAAAGTTATTATCCATAGGCAATAATCGATGATGTTTCATATAACATATTTTACCCCCCATTTTTTAGATATGTACTGCATGTATCTTTACCAAATGTTATGCATGCTAAGTAACATTTTTTATTCCAACCGGAAAGCATTGCCAAGCCTGGATAGTCACTAATTGTGCAGACCACTACTGCACGCAGTCTGAACATTTCCTTTCTCGATGCGTCATACGTATCAACCCCATCTGCCACAACTCTTTTAATACATCGATGAGAGGTCTCATGAAAACATCAATATCATTTCTGGGACTCCTAGGACCAGGTATTAGCAAGGAAAAAAATCATATGAGGTTGCTTCTTAGACAACCATGGTGGTAGATTATAAGGCATTAATATTACCGGTCATGTTCTATGTACTGAACTCATATTTCCGAACGGATTGAAGTCGTCTGTTGTTCATGCTAGTCTAACGTTCCTGGGATCATCAGCGAAACTCGAATATGCTTGATCGAAGTGTTTCCATGCCTCCCCATCTGTGAGATGTCTTAGTACCCCATCTTTTGTGCGGCCTTCTTCATGCCATCTCATGTCTACTGCAACATCAGATGTCATATACAAGCGTTTCAGCATAGGTTTTCACGGAAAGTGGCGTCGAATCCTTGCAGGAGTTCTTTTTTTTTGTGTAATACTGTTTTCCTATATATATATATATCGAGAAGCATTACACTTGGTGCAATTTTTTAGCTCTGAATTTTCTTTCCAAAATAACATACAGTCATTTGGACATGCATCAATCTTCTTATAATCTAAAGCCATATCCGTAATAAATTTCTTTGCTTGACTAAAACTCTCTGGCAATGTATACCCTTCAGGAAATGCCTTTTTTAACAATATAAATATGTTCGTGGATATCTTATTGCTAATTCCTCCAAGACATTTGAGCTGCCATAACCTAAAAAGAAAGGACAACTTTGTGTAGTTTTTACATCCCGGATACAACTCAATTTTAGTTTCTTCTAGCAAGTTATAGAACTGACCAGCATCACTGTCAACATATATATTATTGGTTTCTTCGGCATCACCATCTATATCATTGCCCTCGTTGTGAACCCCAAATGCATCATGCAACATACCTTCCATGTCATCACCTCCCTCCCCATTGTTGTCATCAGTAGTAGTCAACACTTCGTCTTCTATAGTACATGTCTGATCGGAGTTCTCACCATGAAAATACCACACTTTATAATTGCACATTATTCCACGACAAATAAGATGCTCGTAGAGTAAATTTCTGTCGGCATACTCTACATTAGCACAATCTACGCAAGGACATTTCACAACTTTTCAATTATAAACTCTACCATGTGTAAATGCATGTTCAATGAATGCCTTTACACCATCAATATATTCCTTACTCGTCCTCTGTTTTTGCTTCCAACTTTTATCCATTTCAGAAAGTTGTGGTTGGGAACAACCAATGCTTTATCAAACAAAGAAGAAGAAGAAATCCCTATAAAGAAAAGAACTTATTATTCAATAATATATATTAGAAATGTATAAGAGAGTAGGAACATGGTAGGAACAACACATACTAATATTCGATACAATAATAAATCTATAAAACGTGTTTATGAAAACTTGATATCAAACTAGTGTTTCAAAACATTCATTATCCCATCTTGGGGAAGGTTCAAAATTACATGTATATGTATTGTACGTGGAAGTTGCCAGTGGAAAATGTTAGGAAAAATATCCTTACAAAGCTATGTAAATTTGTGAATCATGCAACTCTAAAATTGAAACTTTTTCAAAACCTATTCAAGTCTAAACAACTATTTTGGCCGATATAAAGTGATTGGAGTTAAACCCATTGATTTCTTTGTCTGAAAATTCTGAATTGAGGTTTAAACCTTTACTAATAAGAATAATTTAAGTATGATTAAACCGCAGAAACAAGAGATTATGAGAAAATTTGGTGCACCTCACAAAAAGGCAGCAACACCTTCCCTTTTTCTTAACTCTCCTACAATTTAGTCATGTACTTGCACTATTATTAGTTAACATTAAATTACCTAACATTAAACATCCTAACCAATTCACAAACAATTCGTAGTTTCATACACAATTCATATTTCATGGAAAAAGAATAAGTACAGACCAGTTCATAAGAATTAAGAAGGAGAAACAAATGACAAGAAAAAGAAAAACAAAAGACAAGAAGAATAAGAATAAGAAAAACATGAACAAGAACAACAAACAATTGATAGATTTGACATCGGTCTGACATATTATAACCATATTCTACTCATAAACGAAGATTATTTATGAAAAGATACAACTAGTATCCTTTCTCAATTGTCTATTCAATAACTTTACACATCAAACCCTAATTAAAACTAGTCCTTGACTATTTTTCTTACAAGTAATTAGAAGTCAAGTGAATAATTTATAGAAAAACTCAAATAAGTAACATATTTGATATATTTTGGAATCCAGAATACATTTCGTAGAAAAAACATATAAAAATAAAACTCACAGAAGCATATAAACAACATATAGAAACCTCGAATAATTTATAGAAAACGTCAAATCAAACTAACAGAAGCATATAAAATGAGGGGGTTTCATATCTAAGGTCTGAATAGGAAGAACACAAAAAAAGCTGCATAAAAATCATAGAAAACCTGAACTATAGTTACCTATTTCCATTAAAACCTTCTGCTTCCAATATTGTATCTTTCATGGACAACTGAAACACAAAACTTGTATTCGACAATTTCACACTTTCGGAATAGTTCTCAGTCCTCAATTCTAAACAATGAGTTTTGTTACAATTTTCGGTCGTAACTTTAGAAATGCTAAACTACTAGAAATTTAGAGTCGATCACAGGTCGAAAAGTGATGTGGCCAGACCCATTTGGTCAGGTCGTTTCTCTCTCTTCGTGGACTGAACAATCGGTGCCTGCCGCATCACCTTTCGGCACGTGGTCAACCCCTAAAGTGGGCCCTTTAGCATGTATGGGCCTTAAATGTTTCCTCCCATAAAACTCCACATACGGTTCACAAAACCCATTCCCTCCTCCCAACAAAAAAAACAAACAGTTTCGGCAGCCACCGACGATCACAATAGAAAAGAAAATGTTGCCACCGGCATCGGCCGCAGTAGTAGCAGCGGCGATGAACGTAGCTTCGTCTCAGACAGTACTTATAACAGGAGTAAGCAAAGGACTCGGAAAAGCTTTAGCTTTAGAAATGGCGAAGAGAGGTCACACCATTATTGGATGCTCACGTTCACAAGATAAACTCGATTCTCTTCGTACTCAACTTTCTTCTTCCTCTAAACATCTCTTGATCAAATCTGATATTCGTTTCGATTCTAATGTTGCTGAATTCGCCAAAACTGTTACAGATTCCAAACTTTTACCTGATATTATAGGTATATATCACATCAATTCTTTTGCCCTAATTCTCATGATTTGTTACATATTCCATGCATTATCGATTGTTTTACTTTTTTATGTTTGGGTTATAGCCACTGGCTTGTTTGTTACTATTCTTTGCATCTCACTGTTTAATGGGAAAAGTTAGATTAGAAAAGGTGATTGTGAAATTTATAGAGGAAATGTCAATGTGGATCTTGATGAGATTGTCTTTTTTAGAAAAATTTGGGTTTGTTGTTAATTTTCAATTGCACAGAATGAAACCCTAATAAGTAAAGGAGCTAACTTGTTACGTTCTAACTAAATAGAATTTCCTAAGTAACCAATAAAAAGAAGGGTTTTGAATAAAAATTCAATTAGGAAAAACTAAAACGAAATAAATGGAAACGCCTAAAATGATGTGGCTAATTACATGGCTGCGTACATAAGGTTCGTGTACTCCATGCATGTACGAACCTGTATTTTGTCTTCCTAAGATCGTCTTGTGCCATCTTTCGTCGTATTAGACATACACCTCTCCAATCTTTTAGTATTTTCTTCTGTAACCGTGTGACGTATAAGTTTAATGTTCTGAAGTTATTCATTTGTTGTTATTGGTAAGCACAGATGGTTTATTTATTTGTTGAAAAGAGAACAATGAGCATTAACCTTTAGGAAGCATTTGCATTAGAACTAGTGATGGTTTATTTATTTGTTGTTATTGGTAAGCACAGATGGTTTATTTATTTGTTGAAAAGAGAAGAATGACCATTAACCTTTAGGAAGCATTTGCGTTAGAACTAGTGATGGTTTATTTATTTGTTGTTATTGGTAAGCACAGATTCTGTAGATTGTATTCATCATCTCGCTCACATAATGAAATAAAGTCGATATGTCTACATCAAATGGGTTTCAAGAAAACTGAAACAGTGTATTATTCAGTAAACAACGCAGGCACCATTAATAAAAACAACAAGATTTGGGAAGTGCCAGCTGAAGAATTTGATGCAGTGATAGATATTAATATAAAAGGAGTAGCTAATGTATTACGTCACTTCATGCCTCATATGGTTGGAAGAAAGAAAGGAGTTATTGTCAACATGTCATCTGGATGGGGAAGATCTGGAGCTGCACAGGTATTGTTCGTAATCCAGGTTCACGATAGCTGCTTGAAGATGTATAAATGACTTAAGCATAACAATGTTTTGACAGGTCGCACCCTACTGTGCTTCAAAGTGGGCAATCGAGGGTATGACTAGATCAGTAGCAAAGGAAATTCCTGATGGGATGGCAATTGTTGCACTTAGTCCAGGAGTTGTAAACACTGACATGCTTGCGTCTTGCTTTGGCCAGTCAGCTTCATCATATCAGACACCTGAAGCTTGGTATGTGTCTTTCTTCTTTGCTTCAATCTGCATTTTCACTTACATCTTATGTGCTTGGTTTAAGAATTAGGTCCATAAATATTTGCAAGTAGGCACATGAACCTCTGTCAACATGCTTTGTGTCTTATTACATCATCTGGTTTTGTAGAAATTTTGAACTATTTCGACTTCTTAGGAAGTATTCTTCACACTCCTACAGTCCTTAAATACGGCAGAAAAGATTGAGTCAGGATGGAGTTCAATGTACTTTATACATTAATTTGAGATACAATATATAAGATTTGAGGATGGAGTAATGTATGATAGATAGTGATTTTTTAGATTGCGGACAATTTCTCGACACCTTAGGTCTTGCTTAGTTACAGCATTGTGGTTCCATTAGATTGGATTTCCATGCATGATTTCGTTTGAATCATTCTTATTTGGATGATATGACTTGATAAAAAAACAAAACGGGTTAGAGAAATATAGAGTAGAGGACGACTTCTGATCTGGAGACGTTTGTGCAGAAAAATACTTATTTGTGTGATTACTTGGATTCGTTGTGGGGTGGGATGTTTCTCCAATTGATATTTAGGTTCACCACAAATGGAGTTTGTTAACTACAAATTTTGAGCAAGGTTACCTGGAACTCGGTACGTTCCGGTACGCGGTACGGGTACGGGTACGCAGTACGTTGGGGTATACTTTTTTGGTACGCTATTTCGGTACGCAATTCGCTAGGGTACGCTATTTTGGTACCCTATGTCGGTACGCTCATTAATCTAAATATATATGTATGTATATATATATATATATATATATATATATATATTCAAATTTATAATGAAATTAAACTTCACCAATCTAATTAATTTATAAATATTTTAAAGTAAACTATTTTAAGAAATTAGTAATTAGTAATTTAATTTATGTTTGAAGATAAAATAAAAAATTGACTAAAACGGAAATATATAGCATAAAAAACTCAAACAATTAGTACTAAATCATATATCATTTGCCTTTTGAACTACTTCCCCTTGCAAAGTTTGATATGGAACTTGAACTGCTCTGAGCATTGGATGGTATCTCTTTATCTTCATTATCATCATCAACATGCACATCTTCAAGAGATTCCCAACTCATCTCCTCAAACCTGACAACAGAATCATCTATATGTGTATGTTTAGGATTTACGTCCCACTTCTTATACGGACCATTCTTGTAACTTTCGGAAAATCTATACTGGAGACGAATGTTGGAGTGAATATATACCAATTTATCAGCTCTTTCAAAATTCAACATGTTTCTCTTCACATTATAAATGAATGAATATGTGTTCCAATTTCTTTCTGTTGATGAGCTAGTAATTGGTTGAGCTAATACTTATAAAATAAACGAACAAACAATTCAACTATGAACAATAGTAATATTAAAAATAATAACAATTTTACCTTCTTTGCCATTTCTGCTAGTTCTGGAGATTCTGAGCCATATGTTGACCACCAATCAATAGCGTCCATGGTCACAGCATTAGTTTGGGCAGCTGCCATGGCATACATGCCTTTCCTTGGGTGGAATATTGCATATTGTTCGCAAAACAATCTTGACTCTTTTTCATCTTCTGATATTTTTTCAAATGCTTCCATAACTCCCATCATCAATTCCTTGTCTTGATTTGCACTCTTCCTGGTAGTACCCCTGGTGCAGGTGTGGCAAGATATCGAGGATCATAAAATCGTGGTGTTAAAGCAAATCCAAGACAGTGCATTGAAATATTCATTTTTCTCATCTTTTAAGCACTATCTTTTTCACTCTGGGGATACTTGTCTGTGTGTTTTTCATCTCTCGTAATATCCTTTATTTCACCAAACATATTATCCATCATTTCGTAAATTTCACCCATTTTTTTACGTTCTCCGTCACAAAATTTGATTAGAAAATATACCAGTTTGGTGATGATTATTATATTTTCCATATCATCCCAAAATTCACCACTTTTAATAGTTTCTGTAACTAATGCTCCTAACTTTCTTGTGTGATCATCTCTTCTTTAGTTCTTTTTACTAAATCTTTCCATGTTCTAACAACAACAGTGGTTGCAAGTGCTTCTCTAGAATCAAGAAGTCGCTTTAACAATATATAGTGCGATGCAAGTCTAGTCTTTGCTACCTTAAGTAGCTCTAGTTTCGAATGAGCTCTAAATATAGCTAAAACATGTGTGTGGTTTATAAAGTATTTGACAATATTTTTTCCTCTTCTATAAGTACTTGTAAACCAGTCAAATTCTTTTGCCAAATCTTTGAAAAAAAGGTTTAAAGTATGAATTACACAAGGAGACCAAAAAATACGTTTGTATCAAGGTTACCGGATTCATTGATTCTACCGGCGTACCGCGATCTGGTTCGCGCGTACCCTTTTAGGGTGTGTTCGCGTACCAGTTCGTCAGTTGGGCGAACCTTATTCAAGATTAAAGATGGAAAAAATACAAAAACTAGTTTTTGAAAGGAAAAATAGATAAAAACATGATTCTCTTCATTGATCTTACATATTGTTTAGGGTTTTTAGAATCTTCATCTTTTAGAGTCTTCATCTTTTACAGTTTCATCAGTTCTTCTTTTAGAGTTTCACAGTTTGTTTAGGGTTTTTTTGTTTCAAAGATGAATAGAGAGAGAAAGTGGAGAGAAGAACAAGACGTGAGGCAGATGACAATAAGTTTTTAGCGTTTAGTTTTATAAATATAGGGTTTCCTTTCCCACCGTTGGATTAACTTGTTAGATTAGGATTACCGTCAGATCAAACGGACTATTAAATTAGTTCTTTTAAGACTTTCTCTTCAGACTGTCAGATCATCTGACTATTTTCCTATTGGGACTTGCGTAAATATTGGGAAGTTTACTTGTGAATTAGTTTTTTATTTAATTGGGAATCTTTATTGTATTTGATAAATAATGGGAAAATAACAACCTACTTTATTTTACTGGTTGTTTTCTAAATATCTAATAATATAATATTTATTATAGGTAGTTTTCTATGCAAATAGGATTTCTAAATAAGTCTCACCAATTTTATTGATCTATATATAAAGAGGCACTACAAAATAAATATTTGTGTTGTACAATCAAGTTATTGATATTAGTAAAAGAAATTGAATCCTCAATAGTGCTTCATAAAGATGGCATTCGGAAAAAAAAGAACAAGAGATGATAGTGAAATTGGATCATCACAGATGCATAATGTTGATGAAGATGGTACTGACAATATTCATAATTTAGATGAAGAAGAAATTCCTACGAATGATAATAATAGTTCAGGCTCGAAAGCTAAATTCACTGAACTATCACGTGTGTCAAAAGAAGATTTGATGTCCAAGTCGTTGCTTAACGAAATAGTTTTTGGTGGTGTTAATCAATCAAAAAATCCTGGAGGGTCAAAGACTTGGTCTTGCAAATATTGCAGAGGTAATTTCACTAGTTCATATACACGTATCCATTACCACTTTTTTGGTGCTCCAATTGGAAAGAAAGCTGGAACTGAGCGTTGTGATGCATTGATGAAGAATAGAGATCAATACGAGAAAGTGAGAAAAAAGTATATGAAGCAGAAAAAGTTGGAGTTTCTTCCTCACTAAAAAACTCTACACACAAAACCAAAACAATCATTATCAGGTGGTCTTCTTGAAGAAGCATTTAGAATTATGGATAGGGATATAGTTGATATGAAAGTGATGAAGGGATTGTGTGCAAATGGAATTCCTTTTAATGTCTTGAGAAATCCTCAATATCATGAGACGATAACAGCAATTAATAGAGCACCTAAAGGTTACAAATCTCCATCTTATGAAAAAGCAAGAGCTACTTTGTTAGACGAGTGTAAAAGAAATATTGAGAAAGATATGACACCTGTCAAAGATACATGGTATTCTCATCATCTCATGGAGTTTCTATTGTTTCAGATGGTTGGACTAATATAAAACATCAACCTTTGATCTATATCATTGCAGTAAGTAGTCGAGGTGCAATGTTCTTGTATGCTCAAGATTTCGAAGGGATAGAAAAAACAGGTTTAGCAATTTCAAAATTTTCTACTTAAAGCAATTGAAGACGTAGGATTCATCTAACGTGTTACAAGTAGTGACGGACAATGCAGCGAATTGCAAACTTGCTAGTAAGGAAGTTGAAAAGGTATACAAATCTAGTCTTTCTAAGTAGTACGACTCGGACTCGGCTCGGCCAAGATCCGAGTCCGAGTCGGGGGGCGAGTCAGCCGAGTCACTCGGCCGAGTCAGCCAGAGTCGATCTCATTGCTTCCCATAAGTAGTTACTAATGTATGTACTCCATATAATATGATTAATACGGCAATTCAAAATGTAATCATGTTCAAACTTCAAAACTGAAAATTAACAACTAATCTGCAACTTTCTAAAACTATGTTTTGGTAGTTTAAATATTTTATTCAGAAAATCATTTGGTATATTTTGAATACTTACTACTAATAAATTTTTCTTTTAATGTCTAAAAAATCTTTTGGGATTCTAAAGATTTTAAATACTTACTACTAAATTGCAACTTTCTATAACTATGTTTTGGTATATTTCTAGAAAATCTTTTGCTATTCCAAAGGTTTAAATACTTACTACTAATAAACTTTGTAATTGCAACTTACTACTAATAATCTTTTGAAAGAAACGGAAAATTTTGGTATTTCTAGAATATTTTCAAAAACAGAATTAATATGTGACAAATAAAGGAAAAAAAATTGGCATATACTAGTAACGACCCGAGTCAGGACTCGGCTCGGTGTATGTCCGAGTCCGAGCCGAGTCCCGAGTCACTCGGCTGACTCGGCCGAGTCGTACTGCATAGTAGTCTTTGCAAGCAATGCAAATCTAGTCTTTGCTAACTTAAGTAGCTCTAGTTTCAAATGAGCTCTAAATATAGCGTGTGGTTTATAAAGTATTTGACAATATTTTTTCCTCTTCTATAAATACGTATAAACCAATAAAATTCTTTTGCCAAATCTTTGAAAATAAGGTTTGAAGTATGAACTACACAAGGAGACCAAAAAATATGTTTGTATACCTTTTCAACTTCCTTACCGACAAGTTTGCAATTCCCTAGATTGTCTGTCACTACTTGTAACACGTTAGATGATCCCACCTCTTCAATTGCTTTAAGTAGAAATTTTGAAATTGCTAAACCTGTTTTTTCTATCCCTTCGAAATCTTGAGCATACAAGAACATGGCACCTCGACTATTTACTGCAATGAATTGATTAAAGGCTGATGTTTAATATTAGTCCAACCATCTGAAACAATAGAAACTCCATGAGAATACCATGTATCTTTGACAGGTGTCATATCTTTCTCAATATTTCTTTTACACTCGTCTAACAAAGTAGGTCTTGCTTTTTCATAAGATGGAGCTTTGTAATCTTTAGGTCCTCTGTTAATTGATGTTATCATCTCATGAAATCGAGGATTTCTCAAGACATTAAAAGGAATTCCGTTTGCACACAATCCCTTCATCACTTTCATATCAACTATATCCATAATTCTGAATGCATCTTCAAGAGGACCACCTGATAATGCTTGTTTTGGTTTTGTGAGCGTAGAGTTTTTTAGTGAAACTTCTTCTGCTTCATATACTTGTTTTCTCACTTTCTCGTATTGATCTCTATTCTTCATCAATGCATCACAACGCTTAATTCCAGCTTTCTTTTCCAATTGGAGCACCAAAAAAGTGGTAACGGATACGTGTATATGAACTAGTGAAATTACCTCTGCAATATTTGCAAGACCAAGTCTTTGACCCTCTTGGATTTTTTGATTAATTAACACCACCAAGAACTACTTCGTTAAGCAACGACTTGGACTTCAAATCTTCTTTTGACAGCTTTCGAGCCTGAACTAGTATTATCATTCGTAGGATTCTTCATCATCGGATTCTTCATCTAAATTATGAATATTGTCAGTACCATCTTCATCAACATTATGCACCTATGATGATCCAATTTCACTATCATCTATTGTTCTTTATTTTTCGAATGCCATCTTTTGAAGCACTATTTAAGATTCAATTTCTTTTACTAATATGATTAGGGCTGTTCATCGGTTGGATAACCGAAATTTTGAAGCCATCCATAGACCGAACCGGAAGTAGCGGTTTCTGAAAAACAAAGGCCGAGCCAATCCGTCTGTGGTTCGGTTCGGTTATCCAACCGAACACTGTATGAGCGGTTTGGTTCGGTTGGATAACCGAACCACCAACTGCAATTTTAATACACCTTATTTTTCATTTTCAGACATAAACCTGCTGCAATTTTAATACACCTAATTTTCATTTTCCGACACAAACCTGCTACAATTTCTAATTTCGACATAAACCTGCTGCAACTACAAGTTCAAAACGTAAAGTTTTCAACATTAAATGACAATCATCAAGTCACATAGGTTCTCAACATTAACTCATTAAGTGATAAAGAAAATTATAAACATAAGTTCAAAACGTAGAGTCGTAGATTGCTAAATCCCTCCAGATCCTTTCCTCCCTCCGTTCCTCGTACTAAGAACGCTATCTCCATTCCACATTCATTAAGCTACATATAAACAAACACAAAAGACATTATATTGCAATTCAAATATGACTAAGAACCAAAAAGATTAAAACACAAATACAAAAATAAATAATGTAAATATGACTAAGAACCAAAATGATACAAATTCATAAAATAAATGAGAACTTGAGAAGATTGTGAAGTTGCCTGATTCAAGTTCTTCAATCTCATAGATCATCATCAAATTCAAGATCATCCACATTACCCAAGACACCTGCAACCCAAATAATATCAACGTTTTAGAGAATAATATAGCTAAAACTTAAAAGAAATAAAACTACAAATACAAAAGAATATCAAATATCACATTACCAGACTCAAGTTCTTCAATCTCATCCATGGAAGCACGAAGATCAATCCCTGAACCAACTCGTATCCAATTCTGTGTGCAAATCAATGCTTCTACTGTTCTTGGTGACAAACTATTTCGAAATGGATCGAGGATTCGTCCACCCGTGCTAAATGCTGATTCAGAAGCAACGGTAGAGACTGGAACAGCTAAAACATCTCTTGCAATACATGATAAAACTCTGAATTTTGTAGAATTAATCTTCCACCAAGCTAAGATATCGAACTGAGACTCCGATCGACTCTCACATCCTTCCATCAAATACTTATCAATTTCAGTTTTGTATTCTACACTATCACTTTCCTTAACACGCTTCTCAAATCCAGCTGCAAGTAGTGATTCAATATCAACTTCTTTATCATCATTTCTATTTTCAACTTGATGTACGGTTTCACTAACACCTTCATTGGCACCAAGGTAAAGTAACTTATATTCTTCGTATAATTCTTCTAAAGTTTTCATTACCTTTGATGTTAAAGCACATACCTGCTCATCACTACAGAGCAATTCCAAACGATATCGTAGGCCTGTTTCCTTTTGTCGTGGATCAAGTAATGTAGCAATAAAAAGAATCGGGTTAATCTTACCATAGTCCCAGTATTTGTTATACTTCTCTCTCATATTATTTGCTACTGACCTCAAAAATGGATCCTTATTTTCTGACCACAATCTTATTTGAGTATGAATCATGCATAATTGCCAAATAAACGAATCAGATGTAACTTGTAAAGATCCAGAAAATTTCAAAGTTGCATCATAAAAAACTTTCAAGAATTTAATAAAAGCACGAGCTACTTCCCAATCCTCATCTATAGGAACCCCTTTCTTCTCACCTTCACTACACTCACGGGCAAACGTTTTATCTTGTTGCTCTAATCGCTTAAAAGCTCTCTGAAATGGGTCTGCACTCTCTAACATTAGATAAGTAGAGTTCCATCTAGTAGTAACATCTAGACACAAGTTTTTCTTTGTAGTTATTTTCTCTCTTTCAACACATTTTTTGAACTTGTGCAATCTCGCAGGAGAAGCCCTAACATATCTCACCACATTTCGAATTTTGTCAATTGATGGCCCATACTCCTTGAGCCCAGCAGTAACAACAAGGTTTAATATATGGGCACAACATCTCATGTGCATAAAGAGACCCCCCATTATCGACCCCTTCCAATTGTTTACAGTTTTTGACAAATGTGCCACAGCCAAATCATTAGAGCTAGCATTATCAACGGTAACTGTGAACACTTTGTCAATTCCCCATCTAAGTAGACAAGATTCTACTGCTTTATCAATCATTTCTCCCTTGTGGCTCAAAACTTGACAAAAATTCAAGATTTTCTTATGATATTTCCATTCACTATCAATGAAATGAGCAGTAAGACATATAATTAAGATTTTGCACAGAAGTCCGTGTATCTGTAGTAAGACACACTCTTTGACCAGATGATATTAAGAATGTCTTTAAAACATTCATCTCCTCCAGATACATGGACAAGACATCACGTGCAACTGTGATACGAGATGGGACAATAAACCTACACTCAAGAGTGTGACTATAATCTCTAAAACCTTCACCTTCAACGTGACTAAATGGTAATTCGTCTTTCACAATCATTCTGGCTAATGCTCTACGACAAGCCGCTGCACTAAAAGTAGTGGTACTTAGTTTCCCTCCTTCACCCTTAACTTTTTCGAAAGACAAACTTTTTTGATTTGTCTCTCTACCGGGATACTTCTTACACTTGTATGCTATGTGACTTTTCAAATTAGATGTTCCATTTTTTTCGAGTCACATGCATATTGTGCGCCACAATAATTGCACTTAGCTTTATCTCCTCTTATTTTGGTAAAGTGAGTCCAAGCTTCAGAAGGAGGTCTAACAGGTTTTTTCTTACCAGAAGGGGTAGTTCCTTGACTTTGAGTCAAGGTTGCCGCAGATTGGGTTGTCCCTCCAATTTCATCGTTTTGCTCCATAGGTGTTGGAGGATCAGGAGTGAGATCTGTAGGCTCCGATGATGACGGAGCTGCATGTCCCATCTGAAAATGAAGAAGAAACCAAGTCTTAAAGAGATGAATTATTAAGGAATATAAACAAGTTTAACACCACATTATAAAGATAAAAGATAAGTGAGAAAGATAATTACCGTAACTGATGCAGACGAGGAAGCGGTAGCCATACTAACAATTCGAAGTGATAAATATTCAAAACCACATTAACCCTGAAAGAAATATAAAAGGAAAGCATTAAATAATTATAAAAGACTCTATCTTTGTATATACAATTATACAAATAGAAAATCACAAGTGTGACGTGCTTCAATCACAATTAGGTTTGGTAAGACTTAAATCTCCACCATATATGAGAAAGAATAAAAGAGAAAGGAAATAGATTCAAAACCATCTAAATTGTAGCCTAAGTAAGTGTTTTTTTATGAAAACCAAAGTTCTTATTGGTAAGAAATCTTACATCCACGAAGTGCTAACACTTGGGAGCTTTTACAAATCTGCATTTTGTAGAGTTTGTACTATGAATCAAAAGAAACTCTGCAGATTTGTCAAAGCTCCCAAGTCTTAGTACTATATTAGTAATTAACATAGATGATGTTTTCATTAATCAGAACTATATTAGTAATTAACATAGATTCTATGTACAATATGAAAATAGAATGTGTAACTAAGCACATGAACCATAGATTCTATGTACAATATAAAAGGTAAACAAATTAGTAATCAATTTAAGAACATGAACCCTAGATGGCTAGATTTAGTAATTAATAACCAATTTAAGAACATGAACCCTAGATGGCTAGATTTAATCAATCTGTAGCAGAAGTTCTTAAATTCAATTTAATCAATTTAAGAACATGAACCCTAGATGGCTAGATTTAGTAATCAATAATTCAGAACCTAAAAAGGAAAACAAATTATTTAGTAATCAACTTAAGCAAATTATTTCTTCAAATCATTTATAAAGAAACCATTAAATGAACCCTAGATTGCTAGATTTAGTACTCAATAATCCATAATCAAGAAATTTATAACATAAAGATACATAATCAAATCCTAGAAAGTATAAAGTATAAACTAAATAGAATTAACTCATCAAGAACACCAAAACCTAAACAAAAAAATAAACCAAAATCTAGAGAGAGAGAGAGTTGTCTACTTGTCTTACCTTAGCTTGAGAGTTGAGAGAGTTGAGAGAGTACTACTAAATAGAAATATAGAATTAACTCATCAAGACTTGAGTTTGTTTAATTTCGAATGGAAGAGAGAATGAGAGGAAGAGAGATGATCGAGATTGAGAGGGGCAGAGGGCGTCGGCTGTTCCTGGCTTCCTGTTCGTGTTTGGGAAAAAAAATTGGGATATTTGGTTACTTACTAGGGTTTGTTTGTTTATTATTTTATTATTTGTTTGATGTGAAACGGTTCGGTTCGGTTCGGTTCTAGCGGTTATCCATAACCCTCATCCACACACCGATCCGAACCCCCCGGTTTTGTGAGTTAAACAACCGAGCCAATCCAGAACCCTTTTGGATCGGTATCCGAACCGGCCAAAACCGTTTGGATTGGTTTGGATTGGCCGGTTCGGATACAGAATGTTCACCTCTAAATATGATAACTTGATTGTAGAACACTAATATTTATTTTGTGGTGTCTGTTTATATAGATCACTAAAATTGGTGAGACTTATTTAGAAATCCTATTTGCATAGAAAACTACCTATAATAAAATATGATATTTAGACAACAACCCGTAAAATAAAGTAGGTTCTTATTTTCCCATTATTAATCAAATTCAAAAAACTGATCAATTTTGATATTAAGTCTTAAATTCGGTTGGTCAAATCTAATTTAAACCCAATATTAATCAAGTCTAATTTAGATATTAACTTTTAAATTTGGTTGGGAAGTTACCAAATATTATTGTATTGGTAGGTTTACAATAAAGATCCCAATTAAATAGAAAACGAATTCATTGGGAGACATCCCAATATTTACACAAGTCCCAATAAGAAAATAATCAAATGATATGACGGCCGAAGAGAAAGTCCTAAAAGAATTCTAATTTCATAGTCCTTTTGATCTGACGATGATCCTAATCAAACAAGTTAATCCAGCGGTGGGAAAAGGAAACCCTATATTTATAGAAGTAACCCCTAAAAACTTATTGTCATCTGCCTCACGTCTTGTTCTTCTCCACTTTCTCTCTCTATTCATCTTTGAAACTAAAAACCTTAAACAAACTGTGGAACTCTAAAAGAAAAACTGATGAAACTGTAAAAGATGAAGATTCTAAAAACCCTAAACAATATTTTAGATCGGTGAAGAGAATCATGGTTCGACTCCGAAAGATGAATATTCCAAGAAACAATACATGTTTTTATCTATTTTTCCTTTCGAAAACTAGTTTTTGTGGTATTTTTTCCATCTTGAGTAAGGTTCGCCCCAATTGACGATCTGGTACGCGAATGCACCCTAAAAGGGTACGCGTGAACCAGATTGCGGTACGCCGGTAGAGTCAACGAATTCGGTAACCTTGATTTTGAGTGGGTTTTTTTTCAAAATTTTTTTTTGAGTGGGTTTGGTTTGACTATGGATTTAGAAAAGGATAATGGATGGGGACTAATATTGCTAATGCGATATTTAAGAAGAGATTGCCAGAAGCTTACATATTCTTTATGTGCAGTCGAGATTCAATTGAACAATTGACTTTAGACTGACTGCTTAGGACCTTACTAAACCTGGCCAGTGCTTGGTTCAGCAACATTTTGGTGCATGCTATCGACCCCTTTCTTTATGTCAACCAACTTTACAGTACGTATAATCTTGACCATGTGGACCTCCGATATGTAGTATTTCAACTGTTAAGTTTCACCAGTTCAATCTTTCATCCTATTCCCTCAACTATTTTTTACACGAAAAATTTATTGGTCAAACAGGGTTTACCATTTGATGAGTTTTATATATTTTTGTATTGGAAAGCTCATGGGGCTAATTGATGCTAGGCCTGTAAACGGTAGCTTATCGGATCAGATATAGGCATATCCGTATCCGAATCCGATAAGTTATCCGAATATCCGAATCCGATAATTATCCGACGGATATTAGAAATCAATATCCGAATCCGAATCCGATAATATTAACGAATATCCGAAACTCTAACAAAATTTTAAATTTTTTCTTTAAATTTTTAACCATTAGATCCAAATAATAAATCTCAACCATACATTTTATATATTATTATGAATAAATATGAATTTTTATTAATTTTTTATATTACTTATCGGATACGGATATTTATCGGATCGAATATGAGTGTATCCGAATCCGATATCCGATAAGAAGATATCCGATAAGGAATATCCGAATCCGAAATTTCGGATATTTTTTTTAAATTCGAATACGGATGCGGATCGGATGTCGAATATTCGGATATCCATTGACAGGCTTAATTGATGCATGCTGTAATGGACAGCTCATTACTCACTAGCAAGCATGAGAAGCAGAGAGCATGTGATCTTCTAGTTTTCAGCTGTTGGATCTGTTCTTTTTTCTCCTTTTTCTCCCTATTTGTATAGTCGAACTCAGGAGTTACTCGGACTGTAGGCAGTAGAGTAGGAGTCCTGCCTCAAGCTTCCCCATTTTTCCATATT
Organism: Eschscholzia californica; assembly: GCF_041429995.1. Taxonomy (NCBI): domain Eukaryota; kingdom Viridiplantae; phylum Streptophyta; class Magnoliopsida; order Ranunculales; family Papaveraceae; genus Eschscholzia; species Eschscholzia californica. Next base: position 46,400,466 of record NW_028238198.1, read on the forward strand.
GTGACGCAGTTTGTGCATAGGACTGAGGCTCTCCTCCAGTGACTCCCATGCCCCTGGGTTAGGCCTTGGGCTAGCAGCTGGGATTGTGTCACACACACATATATACACACACACATATATATAAATCAAAATTCTTGGCATGTTGTTCCATACTTCAACGTCTAATTATTTGTTTGCCTCCTATTATGCCTCAATATCTGCAGGGCCCCAAAAGCAGCTGAGATGATACTCAATCTCACAATGGCTGACAATGGCGCATCTCTCACTGTCTGACAACAGCAGCACTATTAAGATCGAGTAGTGATCAAATAAATGTATAGATCTTCGCCCGGCACCAGTCAACAAAAAGGGTTTAAATCCAACTGTTTTTTACATGTGTAGTCTGAAGCAGAACAAATTTGAGTAATTTGGAACTAGTAGCTGCAGAGGCAGACCTATGTGTAGACCTAAATAGAGATCAGACTGAAACTAAATGCAAGGAATGTTTAAGCTAAAAAATTTTGTCAGACGTTCTCTTAGACTGATTTTCTGTTGTATTTGGTGAAAATTAACCTAAGAAATTTTGAAACGAACTTCTAACACCTAATCAAAAGTTGTGGATTTTACTACAGTCTTATGGATCTGTTAGTGTATATACGCCGTGTTTGGTACTCAAGGTCAGCAAGCATGCTATGGGGCGCGGATGATGCCTGGTAAATGAGCCCCTGTAATTCTGTGTAATTGTTTACACGATAGCTTTTGAAAATCACATCATGCAGAGGTTCACTAAATTTTTGCCCATCGACCAACTTGTCTCAATTTTGTTTAGATAGAAAGAATGACATGCACAACTAGTAATCCCATCTACCCCGATTGTGCTAGTAGTGGAGCAAAAAATAGAATAAAGCCGTTTCCCCAAGCCTTATCAATCAAAACTTATATAATATGGTATTAGTCACACATTATTCGTTGTAAAAGTCTGTGCTATCTTATGGGTTGCAATAACTCACTGAACAAACTTTTTATCAAGATCTACATACATTACATATTAATAAGCATTTATATAACCACAGTAACAAAACCTTCTCCAATAGATTACTAACTTCCAAGATGTAATTTACAACCAATCTCTCAGCTTAGTAAGAAACAACAAAGCCAACAAAAAAATAAGGTGAATATTTTTACCTTTTTGTAATCGAGAACAAGAAATAGAGATCAGACTGAAACTAAATGTAAGGACTAAGAGTCTCTCGTGGGAGGAGATATGTTCATAATTAGGGAGGTTGTTGTGGTATTAAGAATCGAATCGTCTTGCTCCACCTTCATCGAGTTCCTTCACTGATAGCCTTGCCATTGCAATAGCTCAGTCACATCCAATATCGGATGGGAGGGCAAAGGAACAAGAAATGAAGTCGCTCGACCACATAGAAAAAATCTCCAACAGAATACCTGGTCGCATAAACGAAAACAAAAATAAATAGGCATTATCAATATCATTTATGTATTTGTGCAATGGTAAAAGGTAAGAACTCTACAGAGTAGTACAAGGTCGCCCTCAAGACAACGGTACTTCTCTATGGAGCTCCTTCCAACTATTATTCGCAACATACATGGTTATATATCAGAGGAGAATAACAATCTTTAGCATATTTCTTCGAGACTCGTGCTTTAAGTTATACTTATGAACATGAAGGAAGCAAGACAGGTCCATAGAGAAAAAGTTGAACTCAGATATTTCAGAGAGTTGCAGAAGATAAAAGAAACAACAGTTCAAGGTACACCTCATGGGAAAGTTTCGGAGGTAATCTCAAAGTCAATGTCATAAGAAAGCTAATCAGTTCTATGTTTCTATCTTCAGTGCGAGACCACTATTTTCACCAAACTCAGAACTCTTCTGCCAAGCCTAAGATTCTGCAATCCACTCCTTGGTAGCATTATGTGATGGGAAATACAGGCTATGCTCAGTATCTGGTGAATGCTATGACACAGTTAATTAGCCCATATGAATACGAAAATACGTTACGAAATTTTGTATATTTTTAACATAGATATGAATATTCAGACAAGATTTTTCCATGCACACTGGAACGCTCGTTACCTCTGCATAGAGGGAAAACTTACTCTGGTGAAGGCAGTCCTAGCAGCACTTCCAATATACTTTTTCTCTTTCAATATCCCCACCAGAGTATGGAAATGCATGGAAAATAAAATGTGCGACTTTTCTTTTGGAACGATAACGAAGATAGGAAGAGGTTGTACTGGGTGGCTTGGATCATGGTATGCAAAGAAACTAAACAAGGTGGATTAGGGGTGAAGAACCTGAAAGTGACGAACAATGCACTATTATCTAAATGACTTTGGAGATTCACAACAGAGGAAGCACTTTGGAGGAGCATCATAGTGGAAAGTATGAGGATTCAGAAGAAACTTGGGTGAGAAACAGGAAGAAACAAACTTATGGATGCGGCGTGTGGAGAGGCATCCAAAACAGAGTAGATGAGTTCATCATGCTCACCAAATGGAAACTGGGCAATGGACAGAAAATAAGGTTCTGGGATGATGCTACACTATCAGCCTGAAAAACAGTTTCCGGCCATATACGCCATCACCGATACAAAAGAGGCCACAGTTAACCAAGTATTTAATACAGCACAGGACGGCTGGGACTTGTCCGTCGGAAGAAACTTGAATGACTGGGAGATACCCATTCTCACGAACCTAATGGAAATTCTGGAAAGAAACAAACCTTCAGAGAGAGATGATTGGAGAACATGTGAGAATGAAGCATTATCAGTGAAAAACTTGTACGAGAGGTCAATAACCATATCCCCACCAGAGTGAGTATTACAATCCGGGCTGCTTGTCTGCACAAAATCCCCACAATGGACCATCTAAAACATAGGGGATTTCAACTCACAAACAGATGCATAATGTGCATCTGTTTGTGAAAAAGAATCAGCGGACCACCTCTTTCTACATTGCAAAGTTGCATCAGCCATCTGGAACTACTTCCTTAATTCAGCAAGACAAGCTGGTGCCAACCATTACACATTCAGGCAGCACTTGAACAGTGGGACATGACCACGAAGAGGAAAAAAGGAAAGAAATTATGGAACATGATACCAGCAGCCATAATTGGGTGCATATGGAAGTACAGAAATAACAAAAAATTTAGAGAGAGAGCACCGGTGTCATTCTATGTTTGTGTTTAACTGGGAGAACAACGTACTATAACATGAAAATTTATTAGAATATGTATAACCAGTGTGGCCTTCCACACAAGCTTTTTCAATTTATTAATTCAAATTGTTCAAAATTTTTTTCCATGCATGCTAATAATTACACCCATGTGTGCAACTAAATGTTCCAAACCAGTAAATGTATCAAATGGACAACAGACAATGAAAAAATTTTATATGCATATGTGCTGAAAGAATTACCTCTTAACCATCATGAGGAATGTGCATTAGAAAGTCCGAAAACTGATCCGGGTAGAGATCTTAGATTGCCGTTGTGGGTGTCAAAAACAAGACAACCAAGATTTATCTGTGATGAAGCTCTTGGACTACTTACTTTTATGTTCTTGACTTTACCAATAGTCAAGACAAGAACAAGTTCCATCTTTGAAATGATGAAACCTGCTTCCGTCCCTCACTATAATCACCCTCTGAAACACCTTGGATATCATCTTGCAGACTTGGTGGCAATCCCCACAAACCCTTAAATTTTTCACAATTCGAATACAATCACCAACGTCTGTAACTAACAAACCATAAGCAATAGCTAGTCTCTCACTATGCACCTTAATTGCATTCTCCTTGTCCTCCTCTCCAATATCATGCAAAACTGGTGAAACATCTGGCGAGTATCCGGATTCATTCAATCGTGTTTCAATCACATCCAACATCTTATAAATCTCCGAAGAACGCTCATGGTCCCTATCCCCTGCAGTGAACCGATGAACTTTCCCATTTGCTTCAATCAAGCTCCATCCTGCAACTTTATTAGCCCCTCTATCAACCATTAATCTTCTAACTTTAACAACATCTTCCCATTTTCTAGATTTTGCATAAATGTTTGCCAATAAAACATAATTACCATCATGAGTAGGATCTAATTCAATTAGTTTTCTACCAAGAGTTTCACCCAGTTCGACTAACCCGTGAATCTTACACGCACCTAATAAGGTTCCCCATAATACGGGATCAGGCTGAATTGTCATCTTCTCGATCAATTCAAGGGCTTCAGCCACACATCCAGCACGGCCCAAGAGGTCAACCACGCAACCGTAATGCTCCATCTCTGGCTCAATACCATAAACTTCTGTCATTAGATTGAAATATCGTAGCCCTTCATCAACAAACCCTGCACGACTACACGCGTTCAAGACACCGACGAAGGTCACATTAACTGGCTCTAGCCCTTCTTTTCTGAATCTTTCGAATAGTGCAAGAGCTTCCTTTCCTAGACCATGTGTGGCTAACCCACAGATCATAACATTCCATGACCAAACATCTCTTCGAGGTATTTCCTCGAAAACTTGTCTAGCCATCTCAATACAACCACATTTCGCATACATATCAATAAGGGATGTGCCGAGAGGCACACTCATTCGGAAATTTAATGATTTTATAGTGGAATGAACTAATTTACCATGTTCAAGCAAACCCAATTGAGCCGATGCTGAAAGAACAGTAACCAATATCGCTTCATTAGGAACTAGTCCTCTCTCTCTCATCTCTCTAAAACACTCTAAACCCTTCTCTAGTTGTCCTCCCTGAACGTAGCCCATTATCAATGTACTCCAAGAAATCACATCTTTTTCAGGCATTTTACAGAACAACTCTTCCACAACATCTAACCGCTCTTCTCTAGCATAACACGCTAAAATCGCATTCCAAGTAACAATATCTCTTCTTTGAGGACTTTCATCAAACACCTTCTGTGAATTCTCTGTTTTTCGACACGCACTATAAAAATGAATCAAAGAGTTTCTAATATAAACATCTTCAGCAAACCCAAGTTTAATAATATGAGAATGAACTTGGGTTCCTTCATGAAAACCCAAAAATTTACTACAAGCTTGAAGAACAAATGGGTAAGTATAATTGTTAGACTGCTGCAAGTATGAATTATAACGCAGGGATTTATAAAAGATGAGTGAATTTTGAGGAGTTTCAGACTTTGCGATGCATCGAATGGTATTATTAGAAGCAAAAATGTTTGGGTTTTTGATATTTTGAAAGATTGAAAGTGGGTAATCTGATGTTAGTGAAGATGGGGAGAGAGCTAATGAAGCTAGGAGGTGACCCATAATGGAACCATTGGTCGAGAGACCGATGGCAGTGATGAGGGCGTGAGCTTGCTTGATTTGGTGGATAGAGGGACATGGTGGGAGGAGAGATTGGAGGGTAGCCGTTGAAAAGTGGGAGAAAGTTGCAATTTTGAGTTGTAGAGAAGTGACAGAGGAGAGAGAAAGAAAGATGATTTTCACTTTGAATTCACTGTATCATTTACCCTGTCAAGGCAATGTTCTAAGAGTCCTAGCTGACTCTTTAGCCAAACAAAAATGATGCTATGCCCGGCCCCAATCCCGGTTGAAACCCGGCGTGCTGACTTGGCACGCCAACCGGGCATAGCATCTAACGTGGAAAGCCAAGTTGGGAGGATTTTAAGAAGTTAGAGATCTGGTCCTTTAAAGTTTAATTAATTACAATAAAGGACTTCTCACTATCCATATGAAGAAATCAGAAAAGAGATTCCCATGGGAAAGGGGAATAAGCAGGTCTGGTTTGAGGCCTTTGAAACACTAAAGTAGCGTTCTTCTTCATCCAATATTGAAATCCATTGGTATTGGTCTTTTAATGGATCAGATTTCTCTCTCTATATATAAATCGATCTAGGGTTTACTCTATTAAATTGAAATCCAATGGTATTGGTCTTTTAATCGATCAGATTTCTCTCTCTATATATAAATCGATCCAAGGTTTACTCTATTAAATTGAAATCAGGTTTTTACCATTCCCTCTCTTTACAAATCTTGATGATAGATCAGTATTTTGTCCAAACTCCGACAGCTTTGCACCAAGACTCAACTCTTTTCTTCCTATATTCTTCATCTAACTTGGTGAAGACTGAAGAAGATGGAGACAGAGAGAAAGATCGAGTGTTGTTTTTCGTTTTCTAATTTGAGATGAATATGATACAAAGGTATCCTAGTTTTAACATGTTTGTAAGATGTTTGATTTATTTACCCACAGAAATTTCAAGTTTGCCGTTTATTTATTGATTATGAGTTTAAAGATATAGGTTTGGATGTTTCAAACTCGAGAAAAATTGAAAATTGGTTGGTTAATACTTCAAAATTAGATCAATTACACCTAAAATCAAATGACAAATAGTTTCAAAATTAATAATAAGTGATTAATCGGTGTCCCAAACTCCGCTCAACTGAATAAAATCAACATAGTTCCATTATTCTTTTTGCTTCTGCAGAATATGGTGGCTGGACTTGTAATCAAGGAAGTTCCATCAACAAACTCTCTGAACTGAAAAAAGTCAATAAAGTTCCATCAACAAAATCTCTCAACAGAATTGCTTGCAGTTTACTTGAGTTTGTAAGCTCAAAACAAAGTCACTCGTAGTGTACAAACATTACTGAATTGCAAAAAAAAAAAAAGAATAACTCAATCTTTTATAGTATCACATTAAACAAATTCCTTCTCTGATTCAATGTCATTAGCCTTACGAGGATGTTGAGTGATGGGCCATATGTACCCTTGGGTGGTGGGTATCCAACTGTCACCAAATAACAGCTGCCTTGTGTAGGTCTGATCCTTTAGGTTCAAGAGTCTTTGCATGCTCCGAGGCTCTAAGTTTACTCTAGCCTGATCCTTTAGGTCCAAGAGTCCTTTGGGTCTCATCCCGCATTCCTGCGACAACAAAAGCATTTGGACATTATAACATGATCACAAAAGATGATATAACTTTCTTGTCAAATTCGAATGCACAATAACAAAAAGATAATTCATATTCTTTCATAACGACAGACTCCAATACACAGAACTGTTTCACTGAAACACATTTGAAATACTCATGAAATTAACTATTTGTTAAGCAATTGTATCTCAAAACAAGAAAACGTTACATATAAAGCCCATGATTCTTAAGTAGTTAAATGAAAAAAACAATACCAGTCTAACATAAAGTTTTCCAACATCAAAGTTGAACCAAATGCATAATTTTGTTCTCACATCTTCAAGCAAACTACATGACATTATAGTCCCATAAGATGACAACCAAAATAACAAATTTAAACCATTGACTATATCTAAACTAGATTTTCCGCAAGTTGTTATTTTCCTAAATTTATCAAAAGAGGTGCAAAAAACAACTTGATCTAACATAGCATTACAGTCATAATCATAAACATTCACATGAATCAATTTGGCAAGATTAGGGCAAAATCAATAAGAAAAATGAAAGATATTAGAAACTAAGGCAACTTCACCTTTGAGCCAATTTTGAACCTCTGTAGAACTACATCACGATTTTCATTCTCAGCCAACCAAAATTGATGAAAATCCAATTGGAAGTAGATAATGAACTTACCTGATGATGGAATCGAGCAAATCAAACTCGACAATGTGAATCGAGCAAACCCCAACTGAAGGAGCGAGGCGAACGGCTTATTCCCTGATGATGGAATCGAGCAAAACCCTAGTTCTGTCAAGATTCGAGCATAACCCTTTTAGAATCAAGCAAATGAAACTAAGAAAAAGAAGAACGAACTGGTCCTAAAACCTGAGAACTACTACCTAATAAAACCCTAGAATTTTACTAGGTTTTAGTTATGTTAATCGATTTTGAGTAAAGTTGGATGAACTTACCTGATGCCTGGGGTTGGAATCGAGTGAAGAAGAGGTATTTTTCGAGTGGGTTTGAACTAAAACCTAGCTGAAATCGTTTTTAGAGAATGAAAACTATTTTGCCCTAGCTGTTGGAGAAAGAGGGGATGGAGGGAATGAAATCCCGTGTTTTGCTTTTGAGTTGGAGAATGGACTCAACTGAAAAGGCTTCAAACTTGAGGGACCAATTTGTAAAATAAGCAAAACTGCCCTCTTCACTCTAAACACGTCAGGATGCTATGCCTGGTTGGACTGCCAACTCGGCTGGCCGGGATTCGGCCGGGAAAACCGCCGGGCATAGCATCATTTTTTGGATAAGATACTATAGTAATCTTTAACAAAAAAAAATATTGGCAGACATATCAAAAACTTATAAATCTATAAGCATCCAACCTCGTTTGTTTTTTTCTCTCTAACTTCTCATCCTTTACTCATTTCTCTGATTCTACTCTTGCTTATATTCTTTCTTCATGCATCAATTCAAGTTCTGAACACTATTTCAAGAAAAAAAAAGTTTAACTGACATTTATTTAGTGAAACCTAAATTCTAAAATCTCGACCATTGGACTGGACCTATCGGTACTTTCTTGTTAGCACACGGACCAACAAATTGATCTCTCTTGCCAGCACAAGCACAACACAGTATGTGAGTTAGCAATATTATTTCATTTTTTTTAGGTGCTTCTCAACCCTAAACTCTATTTTTGAACTTTGATGATGAAAATCCTAATATTTTTGTGGAATCCGCCCTTGTGATATGTGTCATATTCACATTGGTTTAACTTCCTAAGTTTTATTTGATTTAACTAATTAAATTTTTTTTTTTGTTGAGGAAACTAATTTATTATTTAGGATTCCAACCAAAAAAAAACTATTATTTTGGTTTACGGTATATGTGGCAATAACAGAACCTTTTGCGCCAGTCTGACACACTAAATGCCAAGATGATGCAAGCAATGACACCATCACTTTAGCTTGTGAGTGAAAGTCAATGAAATAAGTAATTTATAAGAAGATTCCTTTATTGACCTAGCCTGAAGTTGATTTCAATAAAAACCCTTTTAGTTTTTTAAGTTAATTCTTCATTCCCCGAATTCAGAATGGAAGATAATGAAGTAGTCCTGTTGGGTCACTGGGCTAGCCCTTTTGTAATGAGGGTTAGAATTGCTTTGGCAATCAAAGGTATCAAATATGAATTTAAGCAAGAAAATTTGATTCCTATGGTTTTGGAGTTGAACCCAGTTCACAAAAAGATCCCTATTTTGATACATAATGGAAAACCCATCTCAGAATCTCTTATAATACTTGAATATATTGAAGATGTTTGCAAAGATAAATCTCCTCTGTTGTCAAGTGATCCTGACCAGAGAGCCAAAGCTAGGTTTTGGGCAGAGTACATCAACAATAAGGTAATAAGATGCAGCACTAGTTTTATATTCTTCTTGTTCTTGAACTTTTGTTCTGTGTTTGTTTTTTTAATCTTCTTGTAGTTAAATTGCTAGTATACTAAGAAAGAACCAAATTTTGTTATTATTTTCGTGAATCCTCATTAGAGTAAGAAATGTATATGATTTTTTTTCCGCAAAATGGTAAGATTCGAATGCCAGTCTCTCCAATGGAAGGACATATGTATTATCACTCTACCAAAGTAGTCTTCGCACGACTTAGAGATTTTACAAGAAGGACATAGTATCATCCTTGTCCTCCAAAAGAATGTTCAAGTTTATAGAGGTGGCAAACTCATACTAAGTTCAAGTTACAGATATAATAGATTTTAAGTGAAACTACTACCCCGTGCCAAGAACATCGATCTTATAAGATACTGGTGAGAATAGTCTCACGTGGGAGAAATGTGATCTACTAACCAAAAATATAATGTCTAGATCTTCTTCCCTCATTATCAATTGGTTTTGAGTTGGATGACCATAAACTTAGCAGAAAACAACCCTTGAGTTATTTAGATGTAGATCGTGCTGGAAATGATTCAATAGTTACTTGTGAGGGGACACAGAGTGTGGTGAGCCACAATTTTAAATGGAGAGTGACCACTTGGTTGATGATGTAGAAACGCAGCGGAATTTAAAGGAGATGAATAAACTAAATAAGAATGATAAAATAAAGATTAAATAACTCTAAATACTCAACTTTATTAAAACTTCAAAGGGGGGTTTTTCTCTCAATCTGAGAATAATGGACAAACTAGATATCCTTTTATAGGATACTGGACTTTCCTAGATAGACTTGAATTAGACTTTCCTAAATAATTAAAATACTGCAACTGCCTAAATAACTAGACTCAAATCTGGACCTTTCCAATTATTGGAAATACTAAAATAACATAATTTCCTAAACCTAAATTCTCTAATAATCATACTAAAATTGGGACTTCCTAAAACTACTCTCCATGGCCGGTTGGCCCATGACCCGGTTTGGTCATGGAAATAGTCTCCACGCCGGGTGCCCCTGCATCAGCATCCCCTTCTTCCAAGAGGTTCGTCCCGAACCTTTTTTGAAGAGAATGTAGTTCCTCTGATCCATCTTCAATTGGTAATAACGTCACGATCTTCTTCTTCCATGGAAATTCATAAACATTCAAACGACCACGGTAAGTGACATCAACATCGGATTGCCATGGTCGTCCCAATATGATGTGGCATAAATCCATATCTGTGACATCACAATTAACTGTAGACAAATAAGAAGAACCAATAGAAAGATTAATAGTACACATGTGATCAACCCGTGTAATAGTACCCGACTGAATCCAAGCGGTTTTATACGGGTTTGACTTAATCATTGTAGTAATACCCAAGAAGTTGACAAGCTTTGTAGAAATTAAATTCTCTACACAACCATTGTCAATCACAATAGTACATACTTTATTCAGTATTGTTCCCCGTGTAACGAACAAATTCTTTCGTTGAGATAAATTCCTCTCGAAAGGTGTAAAAAGTACTCTCCGAGTGAGTAACATAACTCGATCACCGTTGTCTGGAATAGTGTTAATACGTTCCAATTGATCTTCATCTGAATCTGATTTCTTCTCTACAATATTTGCTTTACCGCAAGAGAGGCAAGCATTAGAATAGTGTCCTGTTTCAAAACAACGATAACACTTAACTGGTGGAGGTTTTTTATAAGGATTATCGGCTACAGATTTAGTACCCTCCTCCGATTGGTTTGATTGATCTAATTCATCCGGTAGAGTTCGAACTGCTTGACTTCTCGTACTGTGTCCCCGGAAGATGGAACGTGAATCTGATTCAAAAGACCGAGCTACACTGATACATTCAGAGACCGAATTAAAAGACCTTAGATTAACCAAATCTTTAATATCATTCCGAAGTCCGTCTTTGAATTTTTCTACTTTCATTGACTCTGAATCTGGGAGATTAAGTCTTGTAATTAGTCGTTGAAATTCCGAAGCATATTCCTCAACTGAACATCTTCCTTGACGGCAACGTAAATAATCAACGCACAATTGGTTCTCATAATCCGGAGGGAGGAATCGTGAGAACATTAATGATTTCAATTCTAACCAAGAAGAAATAGGAGGTAGGTGTAATAAACGACGATTTTCGGATTCCTGTTTCCACCAAGTAAGAGCAGTTTTAGATAAGTAACCAGTAACACAACGTACCTGTTCAGGACCTTCCACTTGCATAACATCAAAAAAAAATCTCGAGTCGTGAGACGTAATCCAAGAAATCTTCAATATTTATCGAACCATCATATGATGGTACTTCCATTCGAATACGGTACGATGAACTAGGGTTTGGACATTCGGTTTTGGTTGGTGGAATGTGGTGTTCACGTTCGGTTTGAGTGGGTTGGAAAACTAAGGGTGGTCGTTGGAGTAGGTTGATTGGACGGTTGATAGGTGTGGTAGGTTCTCGGGTTTGGGTATGGGTGAAGTTGGGTTCTCGGTTTCGGGTTAATGGATGGAGTTGTTCTCGGTGACGTGGGTGTGTGGTGTGGTCGGGTTGTTGAGGAAGGGTGATGGGCGTCTCGGGTTCATGTGGACGGCGGTGGTGTATAGGTGGTGTAACCGGATCATGAACTGTGGGGGTGTATCGTGGTTCGGTTTGGAGGTTGTGGTGGGTGTGATGAGGTTGATAGTGTGAGTGGGTTTCGGTTTGGTTAATAGGGTTTGGAGTGTATCGGGTGTACGGGTAAAGAAGACGGGGATCTTGGTAGGTTGTAATGGTTCCTAAAGGGGCGATTGGTTGGGGTTGGTTGGCACTGTTTCGGATGTTGGTTTGGGAGTTGGTGAGGAGATGGTGGTCGGCTGAGAAGTGGGTTTCGTGTGGTGGTCGATGTGGTGTTGTAGTTGGCTCGGGGAAGGAGAACGATGGTGGTGTAGACGTGTGGGTATAGGAGGGGTACGTAGGTGTTTGGAAAGGTGTGTTTTGTGAATAAGATGTGATGAAGGGTGGTGTAATAACCGGAGGGGGGTTGCTAATGGTGTGACCAAAGAGTGGTGTCGTGGGCTCGGGAGGAAAACCGAGAGGTGGAAATCGGGTGGTGTTGGTGGTAGTCGGTAGTTGTGAGGGTTGTTGAGTTGTGATAGTGGTGGGAGGTGGAGTTTGGTTTTTACACATACCTTCGAGTTGTTTGGAGATGATGTTGATGGAGTCGTTGAGTTGATCGAATCGTTGATCGATTTTATCGAATTTTTCTGTTGTTTCCTTTTTGTACTCATTGAAACCTTCTTCCAACTTTTTACCTGCAGATAGTCCTTCCTTAATGTTGTCCCATTCAGATGCAAAGGTTGGTGTTTTCTCCCTAACTGGTGTAGCGGTGATAGTAGTATTAACCATTGTGATAAAAGTGAAGAAGAGGGAAAAAAAATTATGGCTCTGAATACCACTTGATGTAGAAACGCAGCGGAATTTAAAGGAGATGAATAAACTAAATAAGAATGATAAAATAAAGATTAAATAACTCTAAATACTCAACTTTATTAAAACTTCAAAGGGGTTTTTCTCTCAATCTGAGAATAATGGACAAACTAGATATCCTTTTATAGGATACTGGACTTTCCTAGATAGACTTGAATTAGACTTTCCTAAATAATTAAAATACTGCAACTGCCTAAATAACTAGACTCAAATCTGGACCTTTCCAATTATTGGAAATACTAAAATAACATAATTTCCTAAACCTAAATTCTCTAATAATCATACTAAAATTGGGACTTCCTAAAACTACTCTCCATGACCGGTTGGCCCATGACCTGGTTTGGTCATGGAAATAGTCTCCACGCCGGGTGCCCCTGCATCAGTTGAAGAGGCCGATTGTGGGATATGTGGAGTCACTATAAACTCAGTCTATATAAACCCAGCCGCAACGTCTTATAATTTTGGTATAGATCTTTGTAGAGCTTTCTGGACAATATTACGTAAGTTTTGGAGAGTCATTTTGAGTCTTGTGGATCCAAAGTAATAATATGTTATGCTTGTTGGAGCGTATAGAGTTAAAGTATTGTCTTCTATAAAACATATATAAAACATCAACCGCTGGATCGTGCAAGACACAATCTAGGAAATGTAAGGTGTTGTCTTCTATACAACATCAATCGCTGGATCGTGGAAGACACAATCTAGGAAATGTAAGCAAAGATACGGAGATGTAATGTATGGCTTGAAGACATAGAGTCAAATTCTAAGCTCGGTTACCACTCTCATAAGTCAGATTTTCTTATATTCCTTTACTGGCGTTATTTGGGCGTGAAAAACCTAACTTTCAAGAAACTGAGATCCAGACACCAGTGCAAGTCATTGAGATGAGGGCTATTTGATCCTTTCTCAATTATATTTAGTATGAAAATATTGAATTCTGACCAACATTGTGTTGGAATAATCCACATTGGTTGTGGAATGGGTGGGGGTGAGTTTATAAATGTGGGAAAACCCTTACCTCTTGAACGAGCTTTTGGGGTGAGAGAAGCCCTAGACCACCTAACACTGGTATACCTCTTGAGCTAGCTTTGAGGGTGAGAGAAGCCTAAGGTCCAATAACTATTGAAGTTAGGGAGATTGTTGGAATAATCTCACATTAGTTGTGGAAGGAGCAGGTGTGACTTTATATATGTGGTAAAACCATTACCTCTTGAACTAGCTTTTGGGCTGAGAGAAGCGCAAGACCACCCAACACATTGAGCTCGAGCAGAAGGGCCTTCATGCGTATCTGGCACCTACAATTTATCCATTTTTATTTAAAAGAGGATGAAAAATAATTGATTATAACAAGAGGCGGTTTTAGAACTTCCCACCACCCATATGATAAACATTTTGATTTCTATAAATGCTCAGTTGAAAACACCCGACATTCCAACCCGGACTAGTCTCCATGTAGACTCAACACGATTGTTGTTATAGTAGCTAGATTCACCAAATTAATTTCTAGTTTACTTTGATATTGATTTATCTAATTTTTGAATATAGGCCTATGAAGAGACGGGGAAGAAAGTGTGGATGAGTGAAGGAGAAGAGCAAGTGAAGGCTAAAGAAGAGTTCATAGAAGTTTTAAAGGTGTTGCAACAAGAGCTAGGGGAGAAGCCCTACTTTGGTGGTGAGGAGATGGGGTTTGTGGATGTTGCTCTAGTCCCTTTCTATAGTTGGTTTTATGTATTTGAGATGTTTGGGAACTTCAGTGTAGAAGCAGAAACCCCACAAATGGTGGAGTGGGGTAAGAGGTGCATGGAAAATGAGGTTGTAGCCCAAATTCTTCCACAACCTGAAAGGCTCTATGAATTCATTTTACAACTGAAGAGGAGAAGCTAGAACTTCATAGAAAACTTCAAGGTATTAGGAGAGATTGGAAAAAAGATTTACTTTGGTGGTGAGAGACTAGGCTTCCTCGATGTTACTCTGATTCCATCCGCAGCCACTTTTACGCATACGAAATGTTCGGGAAGTTCAACATAGATGTAGAATGCCCTAAGTTTGTGGTTTGGCCGTTTGGGCAAAGAAATTTATGAAGAGAGAGTGTTTCAGTCTCTAACCGAACAAGATCAATGGATTCAAGACATCGGCTTAAGTCAAATGCACTTTTTGGAAATTTACTTTCTACCCTGCTACCTTACGATGTGCCTACATTTTCAGCTCAAAATCAATTGATTACATGCTTGGGTTACAATATTCTCGAGACAGACAGTGCCTCTGAATAATCTATTTCAAGAATATGGTACACCTACACCACGACAAAGTGGATCTCTAATAGCATCGAGGTCTGACTATCATCTGATTACTAACTGAATAGGCCTTGCTCATGTTTATGCCTCTCTTTCTACTTCCATACACTCAGAACAAAAGTTGTCTAGAAACGATTAGAAGCATATTATTAAAGAAAATGTGGAAGTATTTGTGTCCCCTAGATCCGTACATGCGAAAGGAAAAAGGTAAAAGTATAATGGCTCTGAGTTACAGAATTTAGGTTTTATTTGCTATCGAAGATAAAATGACTACTCTGAAGATATTTATCTTAAGATTGTATCTGTGGTAATCAGTAAGTGGTTCGGCCGCAGCGATCACAGACTTGAGAAGCTGGTGAATGGTTTGTTTCTGGCTTCTGCTTTTGTTTCTGCAACTTCGGAAGATCGAGCTCAAGAACATCAGACAATGCCTTGGAAGCTTCCTCAAGTTCATCACAACTACAAAAGGGAAGCAAGAGAAATAGGTTAAAGATTTAATAGCTTAGGGTTATAAAATGATGAACGAAGAAAATTACTAAATAAGTCCTCCCAACTCTCTAATGCCAAATCATACCATCTGCAGCACCAGAATAAAGAAACTCACAAAGAAATGAGATAGGTTGTTCTTATGTTTGTGGTCATCCAACTTGAGACTAATTGGCGACGAATGGAGAAGACCTAGACATTATATTCTTAGTTACTAAAATACCCCTTTCCATGTGGGACTATTCGCACAGAAAGGACATAGATGCAAGAAGCGAAAGCCTTGTTCATGATTTCAAATGTAAACATACTTTATAAGGCTATCACTTGTGAGAGAATATGAACTTTTGATGTGAACAGAGCACAACTAGCCAACGCCCATTTGAGGTGAATTTAGTCGCTTAATTATATTATCTTTACTTACTTTTAGATGTTGATGTCGAAACTTGGACTATGAGTTTACACCAACCATATTGGCATCAAACTATACCATAATTTCAGCTAACAAACTTTTTACCTTAATGAGTTTAGAGTCAAGTTCAATAATTATCCTTCTAAATCTTAATAAGTTCATGACTTGTCAAGAGAGCACCGACAAATTAGGACTCCCTATTTATTACTCATTAGAATTTAACCTCAATTAGTTGCGCGAAGGTATTCCAATCCTCGGCAAATTATCACCATAGAGTGTTTCATCGAAACTTTTTGAGAAAAGAAATGGATGGATCTTCAAATAAGCCGGAAAAATAAAATAATACTAAGAATTTCTGACTTACCTAATGCAGAGTGGAGGAGCTAAACGGATAATAGTATCGTGAGTTGGCTTAGCGAGGATTCCTCTATCCTTCAACTGGAGACAAATATCGTAAGCAGAAGCAGGGGACAACGCCTTGTTATTAAGCTCCACTGCATTGAGCAAACCTCTTCCTCTTACTTCCTTTATTATTTGAGGAAATTTCTTCTGAACTTCCATCAGTTGATGCCTAAATTCCTGTCCCATTTTACAAGCCCTGCGAAAAGTAAAGGAAATTACAATAATCAAATCAAAGTGCATTTAAATTAACTAGTCAAGTCTTGACCTGTAAATAATTTTTAACTTATCTAGAAAGTCTAGAAGTTCGATTATGCACCGAGATTTGGAGGAACACGAGAAACTACAAAGAGCTAAGGAATTTCTTTCTTTAGTGCTTTTGGAAGAAAATGTATGACAACTTAAAAGTACAATTTTGACGGTACCGAATCTGATGGAGACCATCTTCCTATTGGGCCTCACGGCCATGGTGATAGTGGGCCTCACGGTCAAGAAGCTACATTAGCGTAGTTTCTATAATTAAGTATTTAGGGTTTCCATAATTATGAGTCTTAGCAATCAAGGAAAGTATTATTAGTAGTTATCTTATTTCCTTATTTGAGTCTATTTAGGAAAGTACAATCTCTATATAAGAGAAGTCTAGTCTGTCTTTGTTAACCAGATCAGAGAATATTATCAACCAAGTTTATTATTATTCAAGTTATTAATCAAGTTTATTGTTTATCGTTATTTTATCAGTTTTATTTCGTTAGTTTAGTTTATTAACAATGGTGGATTCCATTACTTTTACGCTTCCGCAACACTCTACATCAGCTGGTATTCAGAGCTTGAAAAATCTGGGAACAAAAGATGAAATTTTTTTCATGGATACATCTCTCCTTGAGTGCTGGAAAATCTTTCCACCTTTAGATTGGGATCCCTTTCGAGATTCAAAACAATTTTATGTTGATCGAAAATATCCAGAAAAAATTAATACCGTTTCTAAAATTCCTCTATTCGACGGTCAATATCATATAAATTTTTGGATTAAACATATGGAAGATTGGTTCATAAACCAAGATATCCACGACGAAGATAAGGTTTTTCTCATCGAACAACATATGTCCGAAAGAATCTATGAACAATTCAATGCAATGCAATGGGGACTCATTAATCAAGGGAAAAAATTCGTAGACGATTGGACTACATTGAAAAGCATCTTCAGGTATGTTTTTCTTCCTTTAGATGAATATTTTTCATATGTGGAGACAAAGATTGAATCAAGTAGACAGTTTTCCAATGTTACTTCGGTCACCGTGTTCGATAGTATTGAAGAAGAAGTTCTTGACAAAAAGAACAAAATTTTCTCAATAACTGAGGAAAAAGAAGAACAAAGTGAATTATCCGAAATTCTTTCGACTACCATGGTCGATACTGTTGAAGGAGATTTTCTTGATAAAATAAATCCTAGTTTTTCAATAATGGAGGAAGAAAATTTCGATGAGACAGATCAAGAAGAAGAAATTCAACTGACTAACACAAGCTCGAATAAGTTGTTTGATCCATATATGATTCCGGGAGACGAATTAGTTGTGTCGAATCATAAAATAATTTCTCCTCTATTGATTTCTTCATGGCTTTCAACTTCAAAGAATCATACAAACGAATCTTCATGGCCATCCATTGTTTTTCCAAGAACAAGACAGGTTGTATATGTGACCTCTTTCGTCAAACTAAAAGACGACGGGCGATGTCGCAATTTACTAGACGTATCTATGTTGGTATTGCTTTTTTGAGTATCTTGGCAATATATGTTTCACATTATAATTGGTGATATTGTCAATATTTTTCTTCTTCGGATTTTCGTCAATTTTCGTGAAAAGTGGGAACTAAGGATTGCCTTCAAACTCGTCGCCGAAGTTACCTTCAACATCGCTGATATATATCCTCATTACTTGGACGATCCGCTTTATGACAACACCAACTTGGGGGCAAGTTGTTCCGCAGCGGGGGAGTATGATGGAGACCATCTTCCTATTGGGCCTCACGGCCATGGTGATAGTGGGCCTCACGGTCAAGAAGCTACATTAGCGTAGTTTCTATAATTAAGTATTTAGGGTTTCCATAATTATGAGTCTTAGCAATCAAGGAAAGTATTATTAGTAGTTATCTTATTTCCTTATTTGAGTCTATCTAGGAAAGTACAATCTCTATATAAGAGAAGTCTAGTCTGTCTTTGTTAACCAGATCAGAGAATATTATCAACCAAGTTTATTATTATTCAAGTTATTAATCAAGTTTATTGTTTATCGTTATTTTATCAGTTTTATTTCGTTAGTTTAGTTTATTAACAATGGTGGATTCCATTACTTTTACGCTTCAGCAACAATCTACATCAGAATCATAACCCCGTGAAGTACGTTTGAAAGTTATTTCACTTCAGCTTTCAAGTGAGAACATAGTTTAAGCTGCATGAGGGGGATTAACTCAGTGGAAGCTACAAAAAGTGAGAACTGAATGAAGTAACACAACTTCCATTGGAAAGCGGCATCTGTTACAATGGTCTTAACAACAAATCATGTTTACTCTGCTAAAACCAGATTAGTTATAATCCCAATTAGTGTGTGATTAAAGCTTAAGACCATGCGTTTATAGTTTAAATGGTGTAAGGTACATCAAGTACTAAGTCCCTCATGCACCATAGCAGTGGCATTCTATTAAATAAAGGCAAGTGTAGGTGTTTTAATTGCTTTTGATCAATAATCGTCAAAAACCTTCTAAAAACTTCTGGATTGGCATCTCTTTTAGCCCGAAATCCTATCTAAACCTCTCCCTCCATCCAAGGAATGAAAATTTGGTTGCGATGGAAATTTCGGTAGGCATGTAAATGGAAATACTTCGACCGAATATTCCGAAATTATTTTCTTGACAAACCATTGTTAAGAGAAATTTAGTACAATATCGGTTTCGATGGAAATTTCGGTAGGCATGGAAATGGAAATATTTCAGTTCAAAGGAAAGCATAATTTTCACATGTACATCTTTGTAGAAGTTATGAACATGTCTAAAGGTAAGTAATATGTTTACAGGTCGCCATTTACATATGCTGGTTTCTCCTCTATATAATCTTAAGTTGCATCTTATGTAATCCTAGGTACAAAGGAATGGTTTCAGCTTATAGTATAAACTGTAATTAGGGTTCATTAAGGCTAAGACCAGCTCTAATTTACGTTTTAGAGGCTGAAAATTCAGATACTAATAAGTTATAAATATTTCAGTTGGCACAAGAAATCAAGCAAGAAGCAGCAATGTTCCGAAGGAAACAGCAGCAAAATTCAGATACTAATAAGTTCCTAATGATACATAGATATCATACCTTTCGGTAAGACCTTCATCTCTGATGACATCCAGTGAGGCAATAGCAACTGCACTTGCCAAAGGATTTCCACCAAAGGTGCTGAAAATAATCAAATCAGAAACTATGCATGAGCGGAAGACAAAATTTCTTTAGATAAAGTGGGTTTTATAAGCAGCTTGCTAGAAGCATATTTGAACGAAAAAATCGTCTAAAATTGATTTGAGAGCTTCAAAATAATTGATTTAAGAAGGCAACCTTCCATGTTCTCCTGGCTTTATGCATAGCATTACATCCTTGTCTGCAAGAACAGCACTCACTGGTATGACTCCAGCACCTAGTGCTTTCCCTAGTATCTGAATATTTCACGGAGACGGATTTATTAGACATCCAATATGGCTTCAAATTGTTCAACAACAAAAAAAAAATGGCTTCAAATTCAGCTCTAAACCACCGAAATTTAATAACACTAAACATGGTAAATTGAAAGTAGCCAAGTTGATCGTAGGAATGAACCTGTGCCTATGAGACCTTACCAAACTAAATATAAAACCTAGAATTTAATACAAAATCCAAACAACAGGAAACAGATATCAGCAAGAATTAAGGAAACAAAATGAGCAAAAAAGATAGGCCGTTATGATATGTTCGTTCATGTAAATGCCTATCAAAAGGGAAGCAGTTAATCAAATGAAACTAGTAATGTAAAATAGTTGTTCCAGTAATAAATAAAATGGAACAACTTCTTACCACCACATCTGGCCTGATATTTTCCCATTCACATGCTAGCACTTTTCCCGTCCGTGCTATACCAGTTTGTATTTCATCCGCAATCATTAGAACGTTGTATTTTGAGCATAGGTCGCGAACTTTCTTTAAATAGCCATCAGGTGGAATTATAACCTAGAATAAACAGTAAAAAGCATTATCCTCAATTCGTCATAATTTGTATGAATTGAAAGACATATAACGGTAGGATGGAAACAATACACTCTGTCTGCATAGAACACTTCAAGGGTTCAACCATCATTCATCAGTTCAACCATTTAGAAATTCTTATGGCAATAAATCTCAGTAGATTAATTTCCAACTCTGGACATCATGAATTTGGTGAAAAGATACATTCGACATTTCTGATTTTAAATTACATTTTTGAAATTAATTGATAAGAGAACTTGGGTTTCGACAAAGTATCAGAACCCAACCCGGTGATTCGAAATAATTCTGTTTACAAATGGATTGAAAATAATTCTTGAAGAATGGATAAGTAAGCAAACATACCCCGGCCTCTCCTTGAATAGGTTCAAACAAAAATCCAGCAATGTGATCTCCTTTTTCTGCATCAACAAAAACAAAAAATTAATTAATTTTCCAAGAAAATGAAATACCAATACTACACTTCTAACTACGATAGAGTTGAATGGGGGAGAAAGCCAGGACAACTGACAACACAAACTATGTTAGCAACAGATTGTCATATACTTGCAGGGTAATTGACCCATAAACAGTTTTAATAATTACATAAATGAAAACTAGGGAATGAAAATCGGCTCAAACACATAAATATAACACTCGTTAATTCCATTGGACAACTAAAAAGAAGTATAGAAGGATAGTTTTGAGCTATGAAGAAAAAGTCGGGATTAATCCCCGAGTACACCCCGACTACTCCTCAGTCCCCATCTTGCCGACTCGACTAGGAGCCAAAACCCTAGTCCCGTGGAATTCCGAGTAAATCCCCGACTTGGTCCGACTAGGACCAAGTCGACTAGTCGGGCCAGTCGGGATTATTTAGCTGAGCCTTTTTTTCTTTTGCTCAAATCGACAAAGGTGGTTTAGGATTTGCTCATTCAGCTTTTCACCCTTCCTCTCCCCTCCAAATATCATTATAACCAGATTGAAGTAATTTTGAAGTTTTCTTGCTCTCCAAACAAGATTCCAAGTTTCTCCATCTTCTCAATCTTTTTTTACTATTTCTTTTTAGAACCCATATTCTACTCTTTTTCTCTATAAACTCAAATAAATGTTAGTTGTTAGTGTTTTATACTTCATTAATGTTGTAGAACTTGTTGATAATTATATGTGTGCTTCTTATGGATGAATTTTTAGTGTTTATACTTCATTAAGACCAAATACTTATATTTATACCTATATATAATTATATATTTATATTCTACGACTACTCCCGTGGAAATACGACTAGTAGCGACTATGCCTAGTCCCAAGTCCGCCGACTAGTCTCCCTTGCCGACTTTTCCAACATAGGTTTTGAGGGTATACATGGAACCCACAGGCCACTACTACAGAGTACATCCGTTTGGATGTCAGACATACACATTTCTTTCACATGGATATTTAAGGTCAACGAACAAAGAATCCCAAATATACATAAACTACAAAAGAATAATTAACACCAAGGCGGATTTTATGTCCCACTCATACCTTTAAAGATTTCCTCAAGTGCATGTGCATCGCCAAAGTCGACTTTAAGATGCCCAGGCAACAGAGGCCCAAACCCATGAGTTGCGTCATTATCACAGCTCATTGAAATAACACCCAATGTTCGTCCATGAAAGCAGCCGCAACATGAGACGATGATAGCCTGCACATTTTTTTTGTCAGAAATAGAGCGGTGAATTGGCTTGCAGACGATCTAGGACGCCCATTTGGTGCTTACAACTAATAAAGCACCAAGATTAGGTAACTAAATATTCGGAAACGTAGAAGCACCAAGTAAATTATGTGATAAAGGTTCAACTAAACCTGACTAAACCAGAGATGTAGTTATTAAACCTCAAAAACCAACGTCAGGAATCACCAAACTTTTCAATTAATTAAACTTTAGAGAGTTGTTAGCGGGCACACACATACACATGCACATACATATAGCAGTTTACCGCAACTAAATCATGGATGGTGTAAAAAAGCTTCAGCTAAACCTGCAATGCTACATGAAATAATGTGAAAGAGAAAATAGAAGATAATTTTGTATTATCCGTTCACCAAGATCCAGCAACTCATAGTATAACGGTCCATACATAAAAGCAGCATGGTGAAATTACTACCCACTAGAAATGGATATGATCTTTTAGTATGGTACTAAAATGGCTTATGTTTCTTACCTCATTCTTTGGAATATTTTTCTTCTCGTAACCCCACTTTCTCGCTAGCTTCAGTGCTGTTTCTACACCTTCAGCCCCAGTGTTCATTGGTAGAACCATCTCATAGCCAAACATGCTTGTCAAACGCTCTGCTAGTACTGGAAATTTATCATTATAGAATGCTCTCGAGCTGAGAGTGAGCCTTTCTGCTTGCTCAACTAATGCTTTCATGACCTTTGGATGGCAATGTCCCTGCAGAGCAAAAATCATGAAATAAACATGAAACTGCAGATATATTTTCAACTTTAAATGAGAAAGTAAGTATTAAAAGAAGCCTATTTTAACCTGATTGACAGCAGAATATGCCGAAAGAAAATCAAGATATTTGTTGCCTTCGGGATCCCAAACACATGATCCTTTTGCATGTGAAAATACCACAGGGATCGGGTGGTAACTGCATTACGTCCAGATTGAAAAAAACGAATGAGTTGGAAGATACTAATAAGTATATGGAAGAGGAGGCAATCAACATTGAGTAGAAAATTTATAATAAGGGAAGAAACAAATCTGTCCAATAGAAAATTTCGAACTTTGTTGGTACAGTATCCAAATTTATGTTGCTTCCTATGGATAAGAGGTCACTGGAGGCTCACATAGAAAGTACTCCAACATATATTAGCAGGTGAAATGCAGTAACTTACCACCGAATATAAGAGTTTACCAAACCAAACAAGCTAATTACTTCTGTTCTCTGATAATTCGATAGCCGTGTAAGAAACAGGCAGCAGCATGCACACTTTCCAATTTAAAAAGATGGAAAAAGAAACTATAGGATCTATGTCAAACTAAAGATGATCTTGTATAAATTTCATTCAATAACGTCCACCTTAATGCAAGCACCAACTTCTCAAGTTTAATGACAAATTACGAACTTATCTCCCCCACGGACTCAACCTAGTTGAGTGATAACTTCTAAGTGGTGAATGTGAAAGAGAACTCCTGAATTGGTCAAATAAACAATTACAACCAACATTTTTTTGACAATGGGGTGTCAGGCAACAGATTTCATTAGCCTGACGTGAAAAGCATAAAGGCCCATAGCATCGTTTAGTAGAAATTCAAAGACTTCAATTCAAGATAAGAAATTCTCCGTTTTTAGGAACTGCTTACCATTTAGCGTGGGGGATGTTTCATGAAGTTATAAACATTGAGCTGAGACATATATCTAATCCAAATTTAAGGAAATTGTGGAAAACGGCAATAATGACAAAAAAATTTCATATGCATTTTCCAAAAGTATGGTGTTACCGAGTTTGCCTTTACTGAAGTTCACCAAAATCTGGAACCGAGTTTAGAATATACGATTCAGAACACATAACCAAAGACGAAAATGCGAGGATCTTTCAAACATGTATCAACAATTTAAGTTTGATGTTGCCTTTAAGGATTGTCTAAATGAAGTATTTTTTTCGAGTATCCGACTCATATCAATACAAAAATCAGCCTATTCCCCAAACCCTCAAACTTGCTCAAATTCCAAAAGTGGTGGAACTTAACATATTACCTGAAGGCATAAGTTAGGAGGAACCAATAAACAAACCAAACACATGAAACAGAAGAAACAAACAAATCACAGATACCAAAACATAGAAGAAAAATGATAGAAGGCGCTACAAAAGCATACCTATCCCAGACCTAATCAAGACCCATGGAGAGTGAAAAAAGTTTATTAGAGAGAAAGAGAGTTGGGTTTACAATAGAGACGGGTGACTCGTCTAGGTCTAGAGTAGGTTTTGACTCGTACCCTTTGATATACAAAGAATGTATGATATAACAAAACCAAGTAATAGTACCAAAATATAAAGAATTACAAAAAAAAGAAAAGGAATAAACCCAATAATCAATATATCAAAATAATCAAGTAATCAATACATGATGAAGTTGATATTAATATCTAGAGAGAGAGAGAGACTAACTTGTGAGCACTGTACTGATATTCAAGATTGATGAGATGTTGAGAAGAAGAAGGGCTTCCCTGAGGAAGAGCACTGAAACTCCTTTTTCCCTTACTAATATTTTTCAACAAGTAACTTAAAGATCTCTTAGTTGCCATTAATTATATCTGAGGAAGAAATTATAATGATGGTGATTACTCTGTTTTTCACTTCTCTCTTCCAACCTCAAAAAAAAAAAAACTAAAACTAAAACCAGAACCAGAAGAGAAATTGTGGGTGTTTCGAAATTCTTAAACTTTATGGCTTCTCTGTCAAAAAAATTTACAGGGTTTGATTAGATTTTTGGGAGTCGAGTTTTTGAATTATTAATTGCATATCTTCTGAATATACCCGTGATCTAACTGAACCAAGTAAATTCCAAGGATACAACATCATCAACCAGGCAATTATAGGAGTGAACAAACAAACTACTTTTAGGAATTCGAGACTTGTTTATGTTTATCCTCATAGGTCTTTATGGTTTATACGCAATACCTTCTCCTCGATAAGTGGGCACAAATTTCCTACTAATTCAACAAAGGGGATGCTAGATTTACAAAGGAACATGACAAAAGAAAGTTTACCGGTGATGTGGCAGCAGTGATATTCATTTTCCATCGACCTAGATTGAGTGTCCCATTGGAGATGCTCTTACTCCAAAGTTTTTATCTTGGGTCGTGATTTAACGAGCTCGAGCTAAGGGGGAGTACACCTGGAAATATGTCGAGGGAGTCCCCCATCATCGTTGTTAAGACAAAGGTTATTTCTCAGATAGCCTCCAATTTTGTGACCAGTTTCCTGCTTAGCCCCATACTTTATCAAAAAATTAAACTTTCCTCTCTCTCGAGATCTGCGAATTTTTAGTAAAGTAGGGGGATAGGCAGAAAGCTGGTCACAAAGTTGGGGGCTACTTGAGAAATAACCCTTAAGAAAATCTACCCCACATCCTTTAGTAAGTCCATTATTAGTTAGAGCTAAGTTCCTCCTTGATTTAAGGGATAACTAACACCTAAAACATGGGTCATCTAAATACCCTTAATCACAAAACTGCCCTTGCTCCACACTACATGTACGAAGAATTCATTACTTATCTTCAATAAAATTTTACATACGCTTATTTTTATCTAGACCCGTCAAAGCTACTTGTCTAATCTCATAAGATACATGATACATTTTTACCACCAACGAAATTATGCATATGCTTATTCTCCAACCCAAATTCCGACTACCACCGTCATCAATTTTTCTTATTTTCTTCTTCCTACTCTACTTCCATCACCACCACCTCCATTTATCTGTCTTCTCTCTTTTCAACAGTCTTTCCCTCTCTCTTTTTTGTTGTTCTCTCACTCTTTTTCTCCTATCTCATAGTCTATATTTTTGTATGTGTCTCTCTGCCTCTCTCGTTCGCTATATTATTGGTTCGTCATTCCTACTTGGTTCATCATTCGTACTCATTTTTCTACTTGGTTCATCATTTTTCTATCCTCTTTCTCTTTCTTCTTGTTATTATAATGTATACATGAGTTGGAATGATGAACCAAGTAGAAAAATGAAGAGCGTGCGAGACTGTCAGACTTAAGTTATTGAGCGAAGATAAATTATTCCTTTCGTCTTCTCGATGTCCTTTTGCCACTGTAGTGCTCTAAAATTGATAGTAAATTCATGGATTTATGATGTGAATCCATCATATCTAATGTTGATTACCATTTATTTGGATCTCATGTCATTTGCTTGTTTCTTCTAGCATCTTCTTAAATTGCATGTATCCCAAAAATTAATCTCTCAAGAACTACCTAATTTCGAACAAGATGTTTCAAGGAGAAGATCTTAGAAAAGCATAAAACATCTTCTACAAAATATCTTTCAATATTTGCTTGCTTTTTCCAAATCAGTTGGCACTCAAGAAGTTTGATCTATACTAAATAAGGTTATCCGCCATCACTAAATAGAGGAATCCGACGAAGGGATTCCCTTCGCCGGCAAACTACTGGCGGGTTGAGAAGCGTCTGTGGAGAGAGAAAATGGTTAGAGAGAAAGAGATTAAAAGGTTATAATCTCTCATTTTACTCCAAACTTTTAACTAAAGATACTTAGTGTTGGGTGTAATTTCTAATTTAAGATCATCGTCAATGCAAGACTCAATCTTGTAATCTTAAGTGGTGGCACCTACGATTTTAGAGTTCTTTTTTTTTTTAATAGAAAACCCCTTTCCAATACAAAACTCAATTGAGATCTTAAGATGATGTGGAAGCATTTAATTTTGAGATGTCTCAATTACAAATCCTATTTTTGAGATCTCTTTTGAGAATCATAAGTGCCATAGTCATCAAATTAATTTTCAGACCAATAACCTTTATTTCTCAACCACTTTTTCAATTAAATGTATGTGTGACAGGTGTAACTATTAGAGATTTTTGAGTGTTGCATTGAAGAAGGACTTAAGTTAGAGACAATCAATTCAGCCATATAGGAAAAAGAAACTCAATTGAGACTTGACACATAAGTTAATTGGAGTTTTTTTCTTTTTGAGTTTTGCATTGAAGATGCTCTACGAGGTAGGGTGGCAATTTGGACCGAACCAACGGGTTTCCGCCCAAATTTGTCCTTGATGGAACGGGTTTTATCGACCCGTTTATTAATCGGGTCAGTGAAGGTGTAAAGATAAAAACATGTATTGGGTTAGGGAAGGGTTTGAGATAAGATAGTAAAACTTGTCCCACCAGATTAATTAAGTTTTTTTTTTGAAAATTGATTACGATCAACGATAGTCATTACATTTGGCATTGATACATCAAAGATGTGATAAACTCGATAACTGCCCATACAAACTCTTACAAGAGCGGATCTATAGTCCAACTAAACTATGGCCTAAAGCCCAACTACATTATTTATACCCTAATAATCTCAATGCAAATAACCAAAGATTCCACCTTCTCTGTGCCTCGAACCTGGAACCTCCAGGAATTTTCGGAGTTTATGTCAACACCTTGGAACCACTTGGGCTACCAACTGTTGTCACCAGATTAATTATGTTATACATTATATATAATATGTTTCTAAAACTTTTTATCTTGTATTATCAATTTAACTATTTCATATCTTATATTATGTAATTAGTTGTAGTATTTATAGATAAAATCAAAATCTTCTAATATTTAGTTTACATTATTTTGATTTAAAATAACTTATTTGAAAAAAATAATAATAAATTACGTTTAAATCCGACCCGCCCCACTATGTTTAATGTGTAAACTAAGTGGGGCGGGTCGGTAACAGTTAAGCAACTTTTAATCGGGGCGGGTATGGTAATCAAATACTCACCCGATTAACTATTGGGGCGTGTACGTTTTTATCCGTTTACTAACGAGACAGACTTGGGGAAAGGGGTACCCCGTCCCAAACCTTCCCAGTTAACATCGCTACTTAGAGGGTGTTTGATTTTTTTTCACTTTCACTTAATAAGTGTAGACCGACAATTTTAAGTTATCTGTTTTTTCACTCATTAAGTAAAAATCACTTGTAAGTGGTGGCAAAATAGGTGCAACTAAAAAGACATTTTAATATTTCTCTTAATATGATAATGACTAATATAATCATAGCTAAACTGAAAATCTTAAACAATTGATGCGTACAAAATCATTTTATGATTTTAGCCGGGAGTCTCTCCCTACATCACTCATTATTCACCTAAGTTTTTCTCCTAAAACTTTTTTAGCTCTCCTCCTTCACTAATCATGGAACAACTCAAACTCCATTATGCAATGAAAGTTCTTTTTACTTCTATTCTTAATTGTTTACGGTTAATATTTTAGACACAAAGTATTCATAAACCTTAGCTAAACCTTAGTGAATTAGTAGAAAATGTTAATATTTAACTACTATAAGGCCAAAATAGATACTTACTAATTTTTATAACATTTAGAAATAATATAAAAACAAAAGGCGAACACTTAGAATCGAGGGAAAACAAAAGATATAACACTTACAATTAATATCATTTAGTAAGTGGTAGCACTTATACGATCCGCAAATCATTGAGGACCATCTATCAAATCTGAAAGATATGCAATTAAAGTAAGTTTTTTTCACGGTCATCAAAGCGTGATTTTATCTAAGTGGTGCTTCTTTATCGGATCATCTCAATTGATCATCTTAGTCAGTCAACCGATTCTATGTAAATATATTAGGTTCTCCTTAACCAATCATCGAAGGTTCAACTTCCAAACTCAGATTTTGAAGACTTTGGGGCATAAAGAAAAGTCTTATACCCCGAATATTTTTTGTACACTCAAATGAATCCTCATTTTTTTATTGCAAAAATACCCTACTGACTTGAGGTTCAGAGAGGTTTATGAACTTTTTTTGCAGGTTATGTCCCCAAATCATTATGTTTTAGACATCATCAGTTCGGCGCTAGAATGAAGACAAACTCTAGCAAAAATCTTCAACGTTTGATGCATCGAACCTTATACCCCTAGATTCGTCACATAATCTATCACTTACGATCCAATTATCGTGAGCTCACCGTGTCTGCAGAAGAAGATTTAGCGACAGAAATCACGCGCCTAAAAGATGAAAAGAAAAGTGTGATGCAGATACATGTTTATCATGCAAATCTCTCTCCTAAAATTGTAGGAAGAGATGAGCCAATTGAAAAACTTCAAAGAAATAGAAAAAGGGGGGAATCCCTCCAATCCATTGTCAATTCTATTCACTACTCTAGCAGGTAAATATACTCTGTTTATCGAGAACGATAAGAATATGGAGGCCATAGATAAGCTACGACAAAAGCAAAATAAAGAAGTCGAGAAAAATAAGCAGGGGACAAGAGTGAAAGAGTTCAAAATGATCACGATGGTCGTCGTTGTAGTCAAACAAGAGAGAACGGAAATAATCCCCCTCTCCTTTCCGATACTAGAAATTAATGCAGAAAAGTGTAAGGGGCTGAAATCGAGGGTCAAGCACTCAAAGGAATCAGGTGTGTAACTGGACGTTAGACTATTACTCGTAATTATTTTATAGGCTCTAGCAATATTTTTGGGCTTTAGCCTGTCTAACAAGAAACAAAAAACACGTTACTATAAGATCGATGGGGACACTAGAGTGGTGCCACCCGAAGAGACTCTGATAACCAAGCTAGTAAGTTTGCTTAATAAAGGGGAACAACAAAAAATAAAATCAGAATTCGAACAATAAATGTACTTAAGTAGATTAACGAAAGTTATTTGTAAGGAGTGATCGTCACGACAGAAGGTGATATAATGAAGTGTATGCTATTGTCTAATTCTTTGCTCGTCAGGAGAGACAAAGTGATAAACTACATACACCTTTTGGTTGCCAAACGAGATAAAATAATAGGACGACCATGGGCCAACCAGCATAGGGGGCGTGCCCTTCGGGCCCAAAATGGAAGGCCGCACCATTAGCAGACAACTTGAGGAGTTCATCCGAAGGTTGTCGAGTATGGAGAGGTATGAAACCACCAAGAAATTAGTAAGACTGCGCCTCGAGGAAGGAAAACCAGTATGCCCTCATGTTCGGCAAATGATTGAACTCATTGCGAAATTAGAAGAGCTAGGTTATCCAATTAGCTTAGAAGCGACTAACGATATCATCCTTTGTTCACTTCGTAAAGGGTTCGATCTATTCCAGATGAACTACGACATGAATGGATGGAATAAGCCCTTAGAGGAGCTTGATGCAATGCTTCAGGGAACCGAGCAATTTATAGCAAAGGTAGAACCAAAGAATGAGATTCTTGTGGTTCAAGAGAACAAAAGGCAGAAGACGAAACTTGCGTTCAAAGGGAAAGACAAGAATGCTAAATCTAAGAAGAAAGTTTCCCTTTCTGATGCTAGATGTTTCTACTGTGATGGCAAGATCCATTGGACAAGAAATTGCCTTAAGTTCTTGGAAGACACGAAGAATGGAACAGTAGCTTCCACTTTAGGTATTGGCGGTTAATTTATCAAATACTGAAAATTTTCCCATTCTATGAAATACCTAATGCCCTATCATTATGAATGTAAAGGAACAACATTAAACTAAGTCTTTGGCTAAAGGAGAAGAGATCCAAGATGGAGCAGAAGCCAAGACTCTTAAGGATGCTGAAAGGGATAAAAAATCTTCTTTAGGCACTAATCTAGATTAATTTGTTTTTCTAGTTAGACATCATCACTGTACTATGTATTACAGAGAATCAATAAAAGAGTTTAGTTCTTAAATTGAGATGTCTTAAAGGTGCTAAATTAACAACATATACCGAAAGATTTTAAACTTGGTTATACCTGTAAAAGAAACACATAAGGATGTGATGAACGAGATGTCCTTCGACCAAGGATGCAGTGCGATCATTTGTCGGAAAGGACAATTTATGAGAAGATCATCAAGTCCAGATGATTTTGGGATCGTAATCTTCAAATAGAAACCAACTACGATTGTCGAATCGTGAAAGCGATTCGCGGCTAGCTTCGTCTGGATCCGACGACGGGTTACACAAAGAGTGTCGGCTTGATCGGAAGATATGACTAGAGGGATTGCACATGTATACATGGATAATCCCCATAGAGATATGTCTAAAGGCCTAAAAAAAGTTTGGGCAAAGAGTACGAAAGGCCCGAAAGAAGGGATTTTAGGCCGGGGCACCAAAGGGATGATTTGGGTCCAAGAGAGCAGCCAACCACATGATATGGGGTGCCCATAAGGAGCCGACCAGATCAGGTCAAGGAACCCTAAAGGGGGCGACCACAATAGAGGGAAAAGAGAAAAATAGAAACTAATTTCTATTTTTCACTATTTCCTTAATCTTATTCAAAAGGGCTTTTTAGGAATCTAATTAGGGTTGGACTCTAACTTAGAACTCTATATAAACCCTCTTTGGGACTTGAATAAGGTGCGGAATTTCTCACAAAGCTTTCTTACTCTACCACATCAAGTGGAGAGGAGAAAGTGAGCTGATTCCCATAACTATCAATATAGTCAATGAAGAAGGAGTTATTCATCTAACCACCATTGTTGCTGTTAGAAGTGACTCGAATATGGATTGATATCGAACCCGGTACAACCTACTGAAGCTTGGACCCATTAACGGAGCTGATTACTGAGACAGAGCTGGTATGCGAAGCAGTGCTCTGAGGCAAAGCTGGACTCCGAGACAGAGCTGGAATGCGAAGCTAGGCTTATGTCGGTTATTAGTATTAGTGTATCCGTGTATAATGTCGGTTGTATAGAGAGAGTCGATGAGGCAGTGGGATTAGGGTTTAGTGGTTATATAAACTAAACCCTAAGGAGATATCAGTAGCATAATCTCACGAATCTCTTGTGTAAACTTGTTTGCTTATCATAGTGGAAATCATCGCGTCGTTGTTTGCTTATCATAGTGGATATCAGTAGGTCTCACCAATCGAACCACGTAAATCTCTGTGTTATGTTCTTGATTGTTCTTTACTATTCCTATTACTTGTCTTGGATTACTCGTATTGTTCACATTAACCCCGATTAGGCATAACAAACTGGTATCAGAGCTGAGGTTTTGAGGTTTCTGTGATGGTGAAATACGAGATAGAGAAGTTCGATGGAAGTAATGATTTTAATCTTTGGAAGATTAAGATGCGAGCAATATTAGTTCAACAGGGTCTGCTGAAGACGTTGAATGGGAAGATTGCACTCGCTGAATCACTTTCAGAAGCAGAGAAGGAAGATCTCATGGAGAAAGCTCATGGTCAGATTCTGCTCTGTTTGAGCAAATAGGTCTTGCGGGAAGTAGCGACGGAAACTTCAGCCGATGGGCTATAGAGTAAGCTGGAGACAAGGTATATGACGAAATATCTAACTAATCGCTTGTATCTAAAGAAGATATTATTTAGTTTACAAATGTTAGAAGGGGAATCGTTGAAAGACCATATGGATGAACTCAATCGAGTATTCTTAGATTTGGCAAACATAGATGTCAAATTCGAAGAAGAAGATAAGGCAGTACTATTGCTTACATCCCTGCCACCATCATATGAAAGCTTTGTTTATTTTTTTTATGTCTGGAAAAACAACTACAACCTTTGAGGATGTTAAAGCAACATTGAACTTGAAGGAGTTGAGACGGAGGTCAATGGAAGAAAGCAGCTCAGGTGATGGTTTGGTTGTAAGGGGAAGGTCGCAGCGTGTGGTCGATGGGAAGGGTCATTCTCGGTCTAAATCAAAACATAAGAAGTACAGATGCTTTAACTGTAAGAAGGAGGGACACTTCAAAAGGAATTGTCCTGAGCTTAGGAAGAAGCCAGCAGGGGCAGCAGTCATCGAAAAAGATGATGGTAGTGTCTTGGCAATCATTGAAGAATGTGATGAAGCTATAGTTACGGCGATCAATGCCTGCTTCGCTGAAGATAGGTGGATTTTGGATACTGGTTGTACATTCTATTTATGTCCTCATAAGGAATGGTTTTCTACTTACACAGTCATTAATGGCGGTAAGGTGTTAATGGGAAACGACGCTCCTTGTAAGGTGGTTTGAATTGGTACTATTCAGATCAAGATGCACGATGGTGTTGTGAGGACTATAACAGACATGTTCCAGATTTGGAGAGAAATCTAATCTCTTTGGAAACGCTGGATGATAATGGTTGCAAATATATTGGTGAAGGTGGTGTTCTTCGGGTTTCTAAGGGGAGTCTTACAGTTATGAAGGGGTTGAAAAAGAATGGTCTATATGTGCTACAGGGTAACACAGTTACCGGATCTGTAGCGGTGTCATCATCAGACAAGGAAGTTGAGACTAACAAGCTATGTCATATGCGGTTAGGGCATATGAGTGAAAAGGGGATGACTATACTGAGCAAGCAGGGTTTACTCTGTGGGCAGAAGGTTGGAAAACTGGAATTCTGTGAACATTGTGTCTTCGGGAAGCAATGTCGGGTAAAGTTCAGTACAGCGGTTCATAATACCAAAGGAACTCTGGATTACATCCATTCAAATCTTTGGGGTCCCTCTCGGGTCAGCTCACATAGCGGGGGTAGATACATGTTAACCTTGATAAATGATTTTTCTAGGAAAGTATGGGTCTACATACTGAAATGCAAAGATGAGGCATTCGTCAAGTTCAAGCAGTGGAAGACCTTGATCGAGAAGCAGACTGGAAAATCGATCAAACACTTGAGGACTGACAATGGCATGGAATTTTGCGGAAACAAGTTTAATAGGTTCTGTGTAGACGAAGGAATAGTGAGACACCATAAGGTCAGAAAGACCCCGCAACAGAATGGGGTGGCGGAACGTATGAACATAACTCTATTGGAACGAGCTCGTTGTATGCTTTCGAATGCAGGGCTGCCGGAGGTATTCTGGGCTGAAGCAGTGAACACGGCAGCGTATCTGGTAAATATTTCACGCTGTACATCTATTGAGTGTAAAACTCCTAATGAGGTGTGGTCTGGTTATCCTGCTAAGTATGAGAACTTGAGGATCTTTGGTTGTCCGGCTTATGCACATGTTAAGGAAGGTAAACTTGATCTAAGGGCTAAGAAATGTATATTTCTTGGGTATGAGCCTGGAGTTAAGGGTTATGGGTTGTGGATTTCGGATGAAAAATCGAATAAGTTTCTCATAAGTAGAGATGTTACTTTTGATGAGTTAGCCATGGTAACTCAGAAGGTAATGCCTGTAGATGCTCTGGAGGGTGTTGGTAAACAGGTGGAGTAGGAGAATCATAGGGAGCGGGTGGAGTTTGAGATAGACACTCCGGAAGAGGTTCGGCCTCAGGTAGATGAGCAAGCTGAGGAAGCTGAACCAGAGCTGGTTCAGTACAGTGTTGCGATGAACATGGGAAAGAGAAACATCCGGGCACCGGAAAGGTATGAGATGGCAGATATGGTTGCATTTGCACTTAGTGTGGGAGAAAGCATAGATGGAGGTGAGCCATGCACCTATGAAGAAGGTATGAGGAACGATGATTCACGGCAGTGGTCTCTTGCCATCAGTGAAGAGATTGAGTCTCTTCGGGAAGAACCAGGTCTGGGAATTAACCGAGCTGCCTAAGGGTCAGAAGATTATTGGTAGCAAATGGGTTTTCAAGAAGAAGGAAGGAATCCTAGGGGTGGAAGATGCACGTTACAAAGCACGGTTAGTAGCTAAGGGGTTTTACATAGCGAGAAGGGATAGACTTCAATGAGGTATTTTCTCCTGTTGTTAAATATAGCTCTATTAGAATGATACCTACTATGGTTGCTTTGTATGATATGAAATTGGAGCAGCTTGATGTTAAGACTGCGTTCTTACATGGAGAGCTGGAGGAATAAATCTATATGCGTCAGCCAGAGGGGTTTGAGATTCTCGGGAAAGAAGACCAGGTCTATTTGCTGAAGAAGTCTTTGTATGGACTGAAAGAGTCTCCTAGGCAGTGGTATAAGCGTTTTGACACGTTTATGGTTAAAAACGGCTATGACAGAAGTAGGTATGATAGTTGTGTGTACCACAAGAAACTATCGGATGGT
This sequence comes from Eschscholzia californica, assembly GCF_041429995.1. Taxonomy (NCBI): domain Eukaryota; kingdom Viridiplantae; phylum Streptophyta; class Magnoliopsida; order Ranunculales; family Papaveraceae; genus Eschscholzia; species Eschscholzia californica. The sequence continues at coordinate 46,435,754 of NW_028238198.1, forward strand.
TCTTATGTATATCTACTCCTGTATGTGGATGACATGCTGATAGCTTGCAAGCATATGTCAGAAATCCACAAGTTAAAGGATCAGTTAAAGGGTGAGTTTGAGATGAAAGACTTGGGTGCCTCAAGGAAGATATTGGGTATGGAGATATGGAGAGACAGATCTGCTGAGAAACTGTTCTTGTCTCAGAAAACGTACATCAAGAAGGTGTTGGAACGTTTTGGTATGACTGAGGCAAAACCTGTCAGTAGTCCATTGGCAGCACACTTCAAGCTTTCGGGGGAACTGTCACCAACAACTGATGACGAGACGGAATACATGTCTCGGGTGCCTTATGCAAATGCAGTAGGTAGCATTATGTATGCACAAGGCCTGATATTTCACATGTTGTTCGTGTAGTAAGCAGATACATGGGCAGACCTGGGAAAGATCATTGGCAGGCTGTGAAATGGATACTGCGGTATCTGGGAGGAACTGCGGAGCTTGGTTTGGCTTACGACAGAAGGGCTGACACTTCTGGTTCGGTAGTTGGATTTGTAGATTCGGATTTTTCAGGGGATTTTGATAGGAAGAGGTCGCTGACGGGCTATACGTTCACACTCTGCGGGAGTACATTAGTTGGAGAGCAGTGCTGCAGTCGGTGGTAGCGTTGTCTACAACGGAAGCAGAGTACATGGCAGCAATAGAGGCGGTGAAGGAGGTAATATGGCTGAGTGGCTTAGTTCGGGATTTGGGCCTGAAGCAGGAAGTGACAGAGGTCTACTGCGACAACCAGAGTGCTATTCATTTGACAAAAAATCAAATGTATCACGAGAGAACTAAACACATTGACGTCGGGTATCACTTTATCAAGGACGTGATTGAACAAGGGAAGATCACGATGAAGAAGGTTTCTACGACAGACAATCCAGCGGATATGCTGACCAAGGCAGTTACAACTTTCAAGTTTAAGCATTGCTTGGACTTGATTGGGATTTCGCCCTAGCAGGGCTGGAACGACGATGGCTCAGAGGCGCTGAGCTATGATGGTGGCAGATCTAAGTCAAAAGGAGCATATTCAAGTCAAGGTGGAGAATTGTTAGAAGTGACTCGAATATGGATTGATATCAAACCTGGTACAACCTACCGAAGCTTGGACCCATTAGCGGAGCTGATTACTGAGACAGAGCTGGTATGCGTAGCAGTGCTCTGAGGCAAAGCCAGACTCCGAGACAGAGCTGGAATGCGAAGCTAGGCTTATGTCGGTTATTAGTATTAGCGTATCCGTGTATAATGTCGGTTGTAAAGAGAGAGTCAGTGAGGCAGTGAGATTAGGGTTTAGTGTCTATATAAACTAAACCCTAAGGAGATATCAGTAGCACAATCTCACGAATCTCTTGTGTAAACTTGTTTGCTTATCATAGGGGAAATCATCGCAACGTTGTCGTCGTGGAGTAGGTCTCACCAACCGAACCACGTAAATCTCTGTGTTCTGTTCATGATTGTTCTGTACTATTCCTATTACTTGTCTTGGATTACTCGTATTGTTCACATTAACCCCGATTGGGCATAACAGTTATTCTAGCTAATAAACAAGGTGGGAGACCAAGGTGATTTCTCGGTGTCCCAAGTAGAGGAGCTATAATTAGAGCTCTTGGTTTTCTCAATAGCGATTGAAAAGGTTCGAGTGAAAACTAGCGATAAAGGTATTTATGCAATAATTTTACTTAGTTCATCATTAATGCTTATGCATGAGATCCTGAGAATACTAGTGTTTGACATTAGATGTCAAGTTATCCGCATACAACACTAGTAGAAGAAGTCATAACCCAACAGTGGTATTAGAGTCTCTTGCACATAGCTAATTTTGGCTAAGTTCCGGACCAATCTATGCTATTTTAGATAGATAGATATGTCTAAAAGGTTTTAGACATGAGAATTTGATTAATTTTGAAGGGATTCAAAGATTACTCAAGTTGTTTTCAAATTTTTTTTTTTGAAAAAGTTTCAAAAACACAAATTTTGATCCAAATTTGGTTTGATTAAGAGTTGTTTTTCAAGTTTTAGAAGTTTGAAAAAAAAATTGGCAAGTTTTAGAAGCGTTTTAAAAGTTGGGAATAACAACTAGAAAGTTGCAAAAGAGAAAAAAAAAGGGAGGAGCACGGTTGGAGTTTTTTAGAAACTCCTAAAAACCGGCCAGGATGCTTGGGAAGCTTCCTGGTCAGACCTCCTCCAGCAGACGCGTCTCGGTCTGGGAGACCGAGCCCGTCTCAGAAGCTTCTAAAACTGCTCGACGCGTCCAGCTAGTCCGAGCTGGTCTCGGTCTTGGAGATCGAGACCATGGGAAAGCTTCCTTGACGCATTAGACGCGTCCAGGGCACCCGAGTTCGTCTCGGTCTTAGAGACCGAGACAACAACATCTCGGTCGTGGAGACCGAGAAAACAACAGCTCGGTCTTGGGGACCGAGAAAACAGCAGCTCGGTCTTGGAGACCGAGACACCTGATGGGACTCGGACTCGACCAGACGCGTCTGGGACGCGTCTTGGTGTCCTGGGTGCATCTCGGTTTTACCCGAGATGCACCAAACTTGTCCGGTCCTTGACCAGATGCGAGCGTCCTGGTGCACGACCAGGATGCAACCTGGCCGAGATGGACTCGAACCGGGACATTCCGGCTTTTGGGTCGTGCCATGTCCAGACTTTGTCTAGGGCTTTAATGGGCCTAGGACAAACCAAGTCTTGGGTTTTCCGAGACTTGTCTCAGGTCTTTTCGAGCTAGTTTTGGACATCGATTCGAGTGAGAGTTTTATCCGATTTTCTCCCGATTCCAACCAAATATTTTCGAATATGACCTGGGCCATTCGTGGGTCCAAACGGAATTTATCTTGAAATTGATTTTAGAAATCATGGAAATCAAAACCAAGACGCACCATTAGTCTAATTATTCGAATAAAGACCTAAGGTCCGTTTGTGACATTGAGATGTCGACAAAAGTATCTCCCGAACTATCATGCATATATAAGTGTTAGCCTAAAATTATATGATTGCATGTGATGTGAATGCAGTAACTAGTATGGCCATAGAATTTGTTTTATTCTTTCTTGTTATAAGCACGGATGGGTGCAATTTGTAATAATTTTAATTTCAAGTTTATACGATCTGCAAATCGTTTGAGTCTTGTAATTAGAGTTTAGGGTATATGAGTCCATTGAAGATACTCAAGGAAGGAGTCCTAATTCGAGGGAGAGAAATCAATGGAGGTTCAAAGATGACGATCTTGGCGAACGAAAAGGTGAATGTGCTTGATTTACTTTCTCGCGCGCATTTACTTGTTTACGTTTATGTCGTGGATGGTTAGGCTAAATAGTTCACTATAACGCATGCTAGACAAAACGTTAAAGTCCCTAAAAGCAATTTTGAGTGTACTGCCTATCCATAACAAGACACTCGTTGATCCCTTGTTCGTGATGGTAGGTCTACCTTAGCAGGGTGTCATCTCTACCTCAGGGCAATGCGGGTAGGGATATAGAAGAGGCCTACACGTTTAATGGTTCCACTCAACGAGATCAGCAAACGAGTTTTGGATACTCGAGGCAAAAGGATGGATTTAACATCAAACATGTAATCCATCAACCGAGGGTCATAGTATATGACTACTGAAGTAGTTCACTCACCTAAATCAAGAGGGTTAAAGGCAGGGCCTTAGTCTGTTTAATCCTTGAGAAATAGGATCTCGGAATCATATTATTCAACTAGGAACGGTTTTCTTGTATAATATGGCAAAATATAGTTGTTTTACGGAATATCGAATGTAATACTTAGCAAAATCTTTTTTCTGTTTCATGTAGTTTTACAATGGCAAAAGATAGTCTTTTCGACTTATGTTCAATCCTCGATGAAGACAAATTAAACATGAAAAACTTCCACTATTGGGAGAAAAGATTGAGAAGTGTTCTCAGGTCCACAAACAAGGAAAGCGTACTAGATGCCCCAATTCCAAAGATAACCGCGACCTCAACGGTTGAGGATCAAAAGTGGGCCAAAAGTATCCGGATGAAGTCAGTTTTAGTAACATGTCTTATGTTGGCCACCATGGAACCTAATCTTCAAAAGAGGTTTGGGAAAATAGATGTGCACACAATCATCCAACGACTGAGGGACATGTCCCGGAACTGTTCGTGATTGAGGAAGTATGGAACTTCTAAGGAAATTCGGTGTGGCATTGGAATGTCTGAATTAAAGAAAGAACTTTCGTTGATTCAGAGGAACAAAGGGAGGAGGAAGGAATTCAAGATTCCAACCTAGGTATCTATGTTATTGAAGTTAACTTAGCAAATATAGTTTACTCCCTCATGGGTATTTGATACCGGATGTGGTGCTCATATATATCATCTCTGATGTGCAGGAGCTTATGGGAATCATGTTGGGTTTTGTACGTATCTAATACATACTAATCATCTAACTAGTGTTGTAAGCGGAATCTCAAACATCATATGTTTAACACTAATTAACCAGGATCATATGCATGAACTAATAATGAACTAGAAACTAAAAGAAGAATACCTGGATTCGCTTTCCCACAAACTAGATTCCATTAACTTTATCCCGAAAAAGATGAGAGCTCCAATTGTCGCTCCTCTACTTGAGACATCCGAGTAAATAACTTGATTTCCCTTCTTTGTTGTCCGCTAGAACTCCATTGAAGGTTGAGAAGAAGAACTATTATTCTTTTGACTCCATAGATAGATTGGGAGTTTTTTCTCTTAAACTCTCTCTCTCCATTAGCTGTATATTATGAGAGAGATGAAGTTTTCTCTTGAGAAAAATCCACACCTTTTCTGAACTTAGAACTGGTCTTATATAGGCATTACTTTAGTAGACTCCTACTTAAATAAGGAATCCTAAAAGTACCTTCAGAAAAGATAAGCACAAAAGGAGTTTAATTCCCCTAGGATTCCCTAATTAGGGAAAACCCTAATTAGGGTTTCCCCTTAGTGTGTCCGGTCATAACAGCCCCTTATGGGCTTGTTTTGGCCAGCCCACTTATCTTATATAGCCGGCCAGGGGAGTCCTTTAAAGGGATTCCCTTCCCGACCCATAAAGTGTGCTTTTTCGCCTTTTCGGACTTCTCTTTCGAGCCCGATTCTTTTCTATCTTTTGAGCACTATCAGACTAGATCATATCCATCTATAGGCAAGCTTCCACGAGTCAACTCTCTCCGATCAAGCTACCACTCTTTGGTGTAACCCGTTGTAGGATCCGGTCTATGTTAGCTGCAGATTACCGAAGCAATCTGACGATCGTAAGCGGCTTTTAGCTAAGCATTACGACCCCTAATTGGACCGGACTAGATGATCTTCCGGATAAAGTCATCGTCATCCTAACTGACAGATTGTATGGATTGCCACCTTGGTCGAAGGACACTCCTTCAGAAGGACATCTCCTTCAGACCGAAGGACTATATCCTTCAAATCAAATATTTCACTAAAAGGGAGCTGGTCCTACGGTTAGCGAATAGAGCAACGGTTGCTGCGAAAGTTGTAGGAACTTATAGTCTACCTTTGGAAACTAGTCTAGTTTTAGTACTTCATAATTGTTATTATGTACCTACTATTTGAGGAAACATTATCTCTGTCTCGGTGTTAGACAAAGAGGGATATCACTTTATAATTAAAAAAAGGCGTTGTTCTTTTTATAAAGGTGAAATGTTTTATAACAGTGCTGAGTTATACAATGGTCTTTACTTAACGGGAATATAGAATGAAGTCTTTAACATGGATTTCTAGGATCGTGTGACTTAGAGTCGTAGGACACATGAGAATCATGTTTAATGGGTAGAATGACAAGGACCTCCTTTAAGGGGAAAGGAGAACGGGCCAAAGAACCATTGGAAATCATACATACCGATGTATATGGACCAATGAGTACGACCGCGAGATGTAACTTTAGCTACTTCATCACGTTCATAGATGACTTCACTAGATATAGTTATATATACCAAATGAATTAAGCATAAAACCGAATCGTTTGAAATGTTCAAACATTTTCAAAACGAAGTACAGAATCAATTTGGCAAGAAAATAAAAGTCATCTGATCCGATCGGGGAGGTGAATATTTGAGTCAAGAATTTGATGATCATCTTAGGATATGCGGAATAGTATCGCAACTCACTCCGCCTGGAACACCACAGATGAATGGAGTTTCTGAAAGGAGAAATTGCACCTTGTTAGACATGGTTCGATCTATGATGAGTTTAGCCAGCCTTCCAAACACGTTATAGGGATATGCTCTGGAAACGGCTGCTTTCACACTTAACCGAGCTCCGTCAAAAGCTGTATAAAGGACGTCATATGAGTTATGGTATGGAAAGGTTCCAAAATTGTCTTTTCTCAAAGTCTGGGAATGCGATGTTTATGTAAAGCGTTTACAAGGAGATAAACTCGCACCCAAGTCAGAAAAATGTGTCTTGTGGGTTATCCAAAAGAGATAAGGGGTTACTACTTCTACAACGAATGAGAGAATAAAGTGTTTGTTGCTCGTGATGGTGTCTTCATTGAAAAAGGAATTTATTTCCAAGAAGACAAGTGGGAGAAATGTAAAGATCGAACAAATTCGATCTGAGCAACAAATAAACAAAGATATGGAGATATCGAGAAGTTTAGCGGCTCCTATCTATCCACAACAAGTGGAAGAGGAAACTGAGGTAGAGGAACTCGAGACACCTCCCGCAGAAGTCGGAATTAAATTCGCAGAAGACATCTCAAGTAGTTGAGAACACTCCAACTGTTGCTCAAACCCCTTGTAGGTCTCAAAGGCTCAAGGAATTATCTCAGAGAACATACATCCTACTGCTAGAAGATAATGAGTCGAGCACCTACAAAGTAGCTATGACGAGCCCAGACTCTGAAAAATGCTTAGAGCCATGAGATCGGAAATGGATTTCATGTCAGAAAATAAAGTATGGGACTTGGTCGATTTGCCCGATGGATAGAAACCGATCGGTTGCAAATGGGCTTTCAAGATGAAAACTGACAAGTATGGAAACGTTAGCGTTTTCAAAGCTAGACTTGTTGGAAAAGGTTACAAATAGATTCATGGTATAGACTATGATGAAACCTTTTCCCCTGTCGCTATGCTTAGATCCATTCGAATCATTCTAGGAATTGTAGCTCATTACGATTGTGAGATTTGGCAGATGGATGTCAAAACCGCCTTCCTGAACGGAAATCTGGAAGAAGATGTGTACATGACACAACCTGAAGGTTTTGAAGACTCAAAAAATGCTGGACAAGTTTGCAAGCTTAAGAGATCCATTTATGGACTAAAGCAAGCAAGCAGGAGTTGGAATCTTCAATTCGACGAGGCAATCAAAGAATTTGGTTTCCTTAAGAATGCATAAGAATCTTGTGTTTGCAAGAAGGTTAGTGGGAGCAACCTAGTTTTCTTGGTCCTTTATGTCAACGACATATTAATCATTGGAAACGACATTCAGATGTTAGAATCAGTCAAGGACTGGCTTCAGAAATGTTTCTCAATGAATGATCTAGGGGAGGCTATATATTGGGTATCAAGATCTATAGGGATAGATCAAGGAGGATGATTGGACTCAGTCAAGAAACTTATATAGATAAGATTCTACACCGGTTCAATATGGAAAACTCTAAAAGATGATTCCTTCCCATGTCACACGACATCACACTTAGCAAGAATCAGTGTCCTGTGAAACCTGCTGAGCTAAATTGCATGATGGGCGTTCCTTACGCTTCGGCAGTAGGATCAATAATGTATGCCATGATCTGCACTCGCTCAGACGTCTCATATGCCTTGAGCATGTGTAGTCGTTATCAATCGAATCCAGGCGAAGCACACTGGACCGCTACTAAGAATATTCTGAAGTACCTAAAAAGGACTAAGAATTACTTCTTAGTATATGGCGGGTAAGAGACACTCACGGTTGTAGGCCATGTGGATGCGAGCTTTCAGACGGATAGAGACGATTCTAGATCACAGTCTGGTTACGTCTACTGTCTGAACGGAGGAGCAACAAGCTGGAAGAGTTCCAAAAAAAGTATTGTTACCGACTCTACCACTGAAGCAGAATATATAGCGGCTTTGGAAGCAGCAAAGGAAAGAGTTTGGATTAAGAAGTTCATAACGGAACTTGGTGGCTTCCCTGGCATGGAGGAAGGAATATCTCTTTATTGTGACAACAATGAAGCAATCGCACAAGCCAAGGAACCTAGAGCAAACTAGAAATCCAAACATATCCAAAGGAAATACCACGTGATTAGGGAAATCATAGAAAGAAAAGATGTGGGCATTTGCAAAGTCCATAAGGATGACAATGTGGTCGATCCGTTTACTAAACCGTTACCTCAACCCAAACACAACTCACACATGAGGGGGATTGGTATAAAGCGCATTGGAGAATGACAACAAATGTAATTAAGATTCATAAAGGAGTTTATGTATCTAATTAGTTACATTCGATATATAAAATAAAAAGAGTTTTATTTTGTCACTTAAATCTGGTTTAGTATTTAAGAGACAATCCATTGATAAAGAAATATTCCGAATAGGCTTATCAGATTCGACGATCGTAGTTGGTTTCTAGCTTAAACTCCACGGCCCCTAAACCAACCGGACTTAATGATCTTCTTCATCAATTGTCCTATCCGACAAATTGATCGCACTGCAATCTTGGTCGAAGGACATCTCCTTCAGACTCCCACTTGTACGTAGAACGAGTGCAATGCTCGATTCTCATGTCACTTAGTATCCCATCTGATACGTCACGTCATTCAGACTTTCTTGATCTCGAGTACAACTGTTAAAACAAATGATTAACTTTAAATCCATTTGAGCACGACCATGCATTTTCCAGTTGTTGCTCGTCAAGTGGCCCGAGGACACTGTATCCTAATATAATTAGGAGGACATAATCCATTCTTGCGCTCCCACTCAACTTCATGTCTATCCTGTCCTTCCCAGTATCCGTCTTTATAACCTCCTTTTACGGCGCGGCGTTTAGCGGAACCAAAGTCGGACATTCCTTACATAAGATGAGCTGAGCACTCATGTTTTGAGGAATTTCTCCAATCTTGTCTTTTATGAGAAGTATTTTGACGCTTCATCATCCTTGATGTACTTCTCATATTGAGGGTTATCTAGCGTATAATCTCTTTTACACACCCACGTAGTCGAATCGAATACAGTATTCCTATAGCCCATGAAACTGCGCTATCCCATCGACTCCTATGCTAGTCTTCGTGGGTCATTGTTGTCCATGCAATAACCTGAACTAGAAAATTGATAATGAATTACTCCAAGTTCACTTAGTAAGGTTTCATTCATCAGATCACGTATTTGACAAGCCTACTTGGAGTACTTACTTTATCGATGGAGTGTCTCTTAAAATACTAAACCAAATTTTAAGGACAAAATAAAATTCCTTTTATTTTATTTATCGAATGTAAGTAATTAGGTACATAAACTCTTTTATGAATCCAAATTACATTTGTTGCCATTCTCCAATGCGCTTTATACCAATGCCCCTCATGTGTGAGTCATGTTTAGGATGAGGTAACGGTTTAGTTAACGGATCTGCAACATTGTCATCCGTATGAACCTTGCAAATGACCACATCTTTTCTTTCGGTGATTCCCTAATCACGTGGTACTTCCTTTGGATGTGTTTGGACTTTTGGTGTGCTCTAGGTTCCTTGGCTTGGGCTATTGCTTCATTGTTGTCACAATAGAGAGTTACTCCCTCTTCTATGCCAAGTACGACACCGAGTTCCATTACGAACTTTTGATCCACACTCCTTCCTTTGCAGCTTTCGAGGCCGCTAGGTATTCTACTTCAGTGGTAGAGTCTGCAATTGTGCTCTGCTTGGAACTCTTCCAACTCACTGCTCCTCCATTCAGACAGAAGACGTAATCGGATTGCGATTTGAAGTCATCTCTATCCGTCTGAAAGCTTGCATCCACATGGCCTACAACCTTTAGTGTACCTTCCCCGCCATATACCGGGAAGTGATCCTTAGTCCTTTTCAGGTACTTTAGAATATTCTTGGTGGCGTACCAGTGTGCTTCGCCTGGATTCGATTGGTAATGTCTGCACATGCTCAAAGCATATGAGACGTCTGGGCGAGTGCAGATCATGGCGTACATGATTGATCCTATTGCCGAAGCATAAGTTACCTCATCATGTGTGCTAGCTCATCAGCATTCTTAGGACACTGATCTTGGCTAAGTACCATACCATGTGACATGGGAAGGAATACTGTTTTGGAATTTTTCATTTCGAACCTCTGAAGAACCTTATCTATATGAGTTTCTTGACTGAGTCCGATCATCCCCCTTGATCTATCCTTATAGATCTTGATTCTTAATATGTATTCTGCCTCCCATAGGTCCTTCATGGAAAAGCATTTCTGAAGCCAGTCTTTGACTGATTCCAGCATCGGAACATTGGTTCCTACGATTAATATGTCATCGACATAAAGGACCAAGAAAACTAGGTTGCTCCCACTAACCTTCTTGTAAACACAAAACTCTTCTACATTCTTGAGGAATCCAAATTCTTTGATTGCCTCATCGAATTGAAGATTCCAACTCCTCCTTGCTTGGTTAAGTCCATAAATGGATCTTTTAAGCTTGCAAACCTTTCCCGCATTATTGGAATCTACAAAACCTTCGGGTTGTGTCATGTACACATCCTCTTCCAATTGTCCATTTAGGAAGACGGTTTTGACATCCATTTGCCAAATCTCATAATCATAATGAGTTGCAATTGCTAGAATGATCCGAATGGATTTAAGGATTGCGACAGGGGAAAAGGTTTCATTGTAGTCTATACCATTTATCTATTTATATCCTTTTGCCACGAGTCTAGCTTTGAAAACGCTAACGTTTCCATCCTTGTCAGTTTTCACTTTGAAAACCCATTTGCATCCGATTGGTTTTGCTCCACCGGGCAAATCGATCAAGTCCATACTTGATTTTCTGACATGGAATCCATTTCCGATCTCATGGCCTTTAGCCATTTTTCAGAGTCAGGGCTTTTAATAGCTTGGTCGTAGTTACTCGGCTCATTATCTTCTAACAGTAGGATATCTGTTTTCTGAGATAGGTCCTGGAGCCTTTGAGACCTACGAAGGGCCTGAGCAACTATTGGAATGTTCTCAACTACCTGAGATGTCTCCTGCGAATTTAATTCGACTTGTGCGGGAGGTTCCACAAGTTTCTCTATCTCGACCTTATTATCCTCTTCCATACTTTGTGGATTGATAGGAGCCGCTAAACCTCTTGATATCTCCATATCCGTGTTCATTTGTTGCTCACATCGAATTTCATTGATATCTACATTAATTTTTTCTTGAGGTGTCGGATTTCTATTAAATTTATATATTTAAATGAATTTTTGTTAATTATCTTGTTTGCAAAACAAAATTGCGTTTGCAATCGTTGAAATTTATATATTTAGAGGTCAATTGCGTTTGCAATCGTTGATTTATTAATATAGTAATAAATATAAGTATTTTGTTAATTATCTTGTTTGCAAAAAAAAAATTATTTACGTTTATAATTTCGCACCCCCTAAGTGGAAATCTTAGATCCGTCCTTGGTTGTGGAGGTCCGCGAGGTGACTCAACTTTTATGTGAACGTGTATCTGCATTTTTCATCTTTTTTATTAATTTAACTAAAGAAATACTAAACATTTGTTTTTTTTAATATTAAGATTTACTTCATTCACAAAGTTCGACGCGAGTTAGCAATAAACATTGGGATATTAAATCGATCATAAAATTTAGTAGCATGATTCATGAATGCATTGTATGGCAAGTCATGAGCCATGATATTACATTGTCGATAACAAAACAGAAAATGTATCGGATAATATTCATGAATACTATGACAAATGTCAAGTATAATCGATCGAGCTTCTCAAGGAATTGTGTCGCCCGTTCCATTAATTGTGTTAACTATTTGTTGCAATTGCCTTCGGCGACACAATTTTGAATACCCATTCGATGTGCTAATTCGACTCTAATGTAAAATGTCCAAGCCTCGGCAACTATTGCTGAAACTTCTCCAAGTTGTTTCGAATAACCTTTTACTATATTGCCATTCCAAATTCTGGCTACCGCCTCACATGTTGATCCTAGTGGTAAGATCGACCCATTGACATTGATCTTATATTGTTCCGATTGGGGTGGGACCCATTCATAATGTATTAGCTGGATGCTTGATGGTGGGGACGTGGGATTTGCAGACGGTATGAGGAAAAAAATCTGAGTATTAACGTCTTAATATAGTAGTTGTCTTGAAAGTAGCCGAGTTAAAAAATCATTTCCACATAAGGAAGCTTCATTAAACATTAAGTAGGAATTGGGCTTGGATTGAAAAAAACCCTGAATTAAATCAACGTGTCACAATTTAGTACCCGGTAAAAATAAATCTCTAACGAATATACATTGACCCTGCCAACCTTCTAGTTTGTCTAAGAGAAATGTGTGTAAACCTGGAATCCAAGAGTTTCCAAAGGCGAATTAAATCGCCATTTCCAAAGACTAAAAACGAGAATGTTGAAAAATTACTCGTGTTGCTAACATCGCTTGCCAAGTACAAGAACTACTTCTGACACAATTAGCACTCCAAAAATTAGAATTTCCTAGATATTTGGCTTGAAGAAGTTGTGCCCAGGTTGATTTGGGTTTGGTGAGGAAACTCCATGTCAACTTAGCGATTAACGATAAATTTACTAACTCTAGATTTCGAAATCCTTGTACCCCCTCTAATCTAGGCTGGCAAATGGTCCCCCAATTGATAAAATGTAGTTTATGTTCATCAGGGCCATGTCCCTACTAAAAGTTTCCTTCCAATTTTTGGAGTTTAGATATAACTCCTTTCGGTTGAATTGATGTACTCATAAATAGATAGGAAGTGAGGACAGAATAGTCTGAATTGCGATACCTCTTCCTGCTCGCGACATTAACCTTTGTTTCCGTCCCGCCAATTGATAGGCCCATTAATAGGTCTATTCCCGCAAGTATACGGGGTCAAGTTATAGTATGTTAGTAAATCGGGAAATCGTCCCAAGGAATAGGTAGGTAACTTCGAATATTGACGGCGAGTTTAGCCCAATAATCAAAATGTCAATAACTACTTAGACTAAAACACACACACACACACACCACTCATAAATTTGATAATTGATTTGCAAGAAATAAGAAAATAAATAAAACTAAACTATGTAAGAGAGGTGAGAAGATATCTAAGATTATGAAATCCACCGCACAATTTCACTTTATAAAACAAGCACTTAATTACTTAAATCTCTTTTGTATTTACTCGGGATCCAGTATAATGAACTATTTGGATTCCGGATGATGTTCTAAATAAAACAATTTTATAATTACTAATTCTAATTGTCTACCTTATAGAGATTCGGATTGCTTAACTATTATTCATCATCTAAAAAGCATACTCCATCTAACAACTTAACGAAAGTATGAAATATCTAATTATGAGGCATGAGTAATGGAAAGAAAATCCAATCCATATAGATAAACAATCAATACACATTAAAGCACATCAAAAGATTTAATTAATCAAGAACAAGTATTATAAAGATCCAAAATGGGTTTCATTCACAACCTTAGATTGCTAATTTAACTATACATGGAATCTAGAGTAACATTCATTGACATTGTAAAATAAATGAAAATACTAAGAAATTAATGGAAAGAAATCACCAAGAATGTTCAAAGTCCATATTCCCATGTATCTCCATTTTATCCAAGATTTGCTCCATTTGTGCTCAAGAATTTTACTCCAAAAAATCTAAGTAATAGCTATTTTATTGCCACCCAAATAAGAAAAGGAAAGAGAAAGATGAAATTAGATGTAGAAAGAAGTTGGAAAGAGGAGATGAAAGGGGATAAAGATGATAGAAGAATATGGAAGAAAGGAGGAGAAGACTATTAATGGAAGAAAGAATAGTGGTAGAGAAGAAGAAGTAGTAGAGAAAGATGAAAAAAATAATGGAGAAAATGGATTTAGTAGTAGAGAAGAGAGAAAGAAATAGGTAAGAGGGGATAGGTAAGAGGAGGTTGAGAGGGTTTTCAAGTCTAGAAAGAAATGAGAGAGGTAGAGATTTATTTATAGTTGGGTTGATGGCTAGGGTTTTAGGAGTTAATTGGGAGAAAATGGGAGAAAGAGGGCTAAAATAGGAAGTTAGGGTTGCTTTCTAATCAAGAAATGGGTTCTTATTGGTTGAAAATTAAGGAAGGACAAAAAGAGGGGCAAAGTAGTAATTACCAGGGACCTAAAGTAGAAACCCTAAAGTTAAAGCAATAAAGGAGTCTGGTGCGGCTGGGTTGCAAATACGCTGCTATGGTGCTTGGCGGACACTGATGAACGGAGCGACAACAACTGTGGAGCGCCCGATGATGAAACCCCGGAGGCTAACGGTTCAGATTAGGCCACGTGTGCGAGACTAACTTAATAAGAAGAATCGGGTAACATGGAACAGGAATAAAGAAGGGGACGCACAGCAGCCATACGATCGTGAAAACGCGGAAGGGACCGGCTGAGATTAGAACGTGGGACTGGGACCACTTAACTAAGCTGGGACGTGTTGTACCGAATCATGCCTTAAGGGTCCATTTCGATGCATAGCGGAAATACGGGAATGGGATACACCGGTCTCCAGAGAGCGCCACGTGTTCCTCGGTATACCGCGTGCCAGAATAATTCCCGATAATGTCCCGAAAATTGACCAAATGTGCACCGAATGTTGACCTGACTTTGACTTTGCATATTTCACTCATCCGGACTCCGAATTGACTTCCGTTTTCTCCTATGGGCTCGTCTCGACCTCTACTTTTCACCCATGCACTGACCTTGACCAAATTACCAGAATGTCCTTGACTCCAAATGACCAAAATACCCTTCATGCATCTTTTCCTCGTTTTTAACCGTTTTTCACCCTAACTCTGCAAAAGACACCTAATCAAGAAAACCAACCATTTTATTATAATAAAGACTCGAAAAGAACTAACTCGGCTAAATTAAACGACTTCGATGGGACATTTTCATGACCCATCAAACATCCCCAAACTTAGATTTTGCTAGTCCTCGAGCAAACCAAAATAAAAGAAAAACCTAACTCACTTTCGGAGGCATCCCGGTTGCATTTAGCGTATGCAACAAGCCTTTAAACCCCTAGGTTGCCCTAGTGGACGAGTGTGGTCTCGTGCGGGTTTCCATAGATGACACCCACAAACATCATGGTTTCAAATACACAAGGGTCCAAAATCCAAATCATAGATAAACATGATTCATATAGTGAAGGATTTAAGCATGTCAAAACATAATGAATCAAGTAAACAAGTTCATGTGAAAGCCAAAGATCTCTTCACTAATGGTCTTACCCTAAAATGCAAGTGTAATACCATAATGAGCACATCTATGTTCCGAAGTCACAAAACCTTGATTTCCAAGTTAGTACATTTCGCCTCGACTTCGGCCTCACGGACATACACTCCAAAAATGAAATCACTCAAAAATGGTTCGCTCGTATGTGTGAGTGTGATCACTTAACAAGGACTCAACACATAAAAAGGGGTGAGGACAACATTTTGGAACAAATGATCTTCGAAAAGGAATTAGCCACTAATAGAGTGGGGAAGCTCACTCACCCTTGTCACCCATTCTACCCTATTAAGATGCCTTCTAAAGGTTAGCGGATACAATAGATGATGTGATGGTGGTGGATTCCCGAGAATTTCGACCTCTTCATTATGGTAGAACCTCTTAAGCATCTCAACATTTGTTTCTTGCTTCGAATACTTATTCATGAACAAAAACACCAACACATATATACAATCACATCACTCACACAAAAGAGCTAACACATGCTCAAACATACACAAAAATCACTTTATTTCACTCTTTTTCTTTCTTTTTCTTTTTTTCATATCACTTTTTTTCATTTTTCATTTTTTTTCATTTTTTTTTTCTCATAACACAAATTCAATCAACCAAAATAAAATACTACACACATAACTCTATTCTTGCAATCAACTTTTCATTTCATACTTGCTTTTGACATTCTTCATTCTTCTATCTCATGTCTTCATTCTCGGGATATAAGATGATGGATGGTGATGGAGTATCCGCTTTCCTCTAGTTGGCATTCTCATTGGGTTTCATGGACTACAAGGGCAAGGTTAATTCGCTATCCTAATGTCACTCCTAGTGGCTAAGGAAATTGAGCACACGAGATCAAATGAGCTCTTTTACAAGTTACGAGGTTGAGTAGCTCTTCATTCTACTCGGAGTTAGCGCGGAAGAGTACACTCGAATGGCAATTTAGGCTTTGAGCTCTCACATGGGTTAAGTCTCCACTAATGACTACTTTAGGTCTCTTAGAAATGTTTCTTCTTCACTAAGATGTAACTCACATGGCACAACACAAACACTAAAAGACTCGACTTTCATGCAAAGGCCATTAGCAATTACAAAACTCATCAACTCGACACATATGCATCAAAATTCTTAAAACTATCACTAGAATCACATGCAAATCTACTCAAAATGTTCAAAATTTTCAAATTTTGGCTAATTTGAACCCTTTTATCTTTGAAACCCATGGTCATGCATTGGTTATGGTCATACCCGCATCCCCAAACTTAAAACTAACATTGTCCTCAATGTTCTAAGCATACACTCACCAAAAGATAAAGAGACACATCAATCTAAAGAGAAGAGTGGAGAGATATTACCATAACCCAAGGAGATAAAAGATGATACTACCAAGGCTCATGTATAAAGAGGTTCCAATTAAGTTGATGTCAAGCTCGAGCCATCCCCAAACTTGGAATAAACCACGCCTTAGAAGTAAAACATATAAGAATTGCTCCTAAAATATCAACAAATATCATGAGAATGAATCACAAAAAAGACATGACCACATACAAATCTACCACTAACGTGGGTATACACGATTGCATTGAGCTATGCAATTAGCCTTTGATTCTCTTGATTTTACACAAGAACACGAGTTATGTCTCGTGGAGGGTTTCCAGAGATGATACCCACAAACATCAAGACCCATTAATCGGCCTAACGATCATAAAGCAAAAGACGAAAAATTTGGGGGTCAACCCAAAGAAAGCTATATACAAATGGTAATCGTACACAACTATGTACAAACCATAAAGTGCAAGTAAGACGATTGAAGAAAATAAGCCATCCCCAAACTTAGTGGATGCACGGTCCACTAAGTAAGCATAAACGCTAGGGGTGACGACTAAGAAGTCGTCAAAAGGATCGACATACAAGTGAAGGGCTAAGAGGTCAGTCGAAGGCAAAAAATCATCTGGAAGCTTAGTGGATAGAACATCCACTATGTCCATAGACACTCTAGGAAAGAGGTCTGAAATGTCCCAAAAGGGATCAACGACCGAGTCTGAGATCACGTGAACGATTTAACTGGACTCTAAGGGTGAGGCAATAGGCTCAGGGACCAAGTCAAGGTCCATGGTTTCCTTAGGTAAATGGTCCGACAAACTATCCAACATGTCTCTAGGTACTATGTCATTGATGTCCTCAAAGGCATCTAAAGCCTCATAGTCAGCTATAACATCATGTCTGGCATCTAAGACTGACTCCCTACAAGTGTCGAAAATCGGAAAGTTCAAAATAGTGTCATTCCCAAGCTTGTTCATAGAGTCATCATCCTGAATCTTAAAGTCTAATGTAGTCCTATCATGATGAGATTGCACATGGTGAGGAAACGAGACAACAAGGTTATCAGTTTGTTCAAGCTCTTGGGTCCTCTCAGTTGATTCGTCGACATTTAACTTAGTACTAGGGTTAGACGTATTACCCTCGCGATCGGACCTACTACCCTCTTGAGTTTGGGGTGGTAAAACCCCTTCCTCGTCGGCTAATAACTGTGACATCATTATATCTAATGGATGATTTAGAGACTCTAATTGATGATTTAGAGACTCAAACCTCGGATGTAACTCTTGTTGCATTTGAGTCTGCTTTTGTTGTAACTCTTCCTGCATTTGAGTCTGCATCTGTTGAAATCGATCTTGTGTCTCTTTAAGTTGTAACATCATTTCAGTCAGACGACTTACAAACTCTAATTGAGAACTATCTTCAAGAGTTTCTTCATGATAAGGCTCACAAGTGTAACGAGATGAAGACTCTTGTTGATAGTTCCCACCATACACGCTAGGATGATACCTACCTCTAAAATCATTTGTCTCAGAAAAGTGTGAAATGTAAGGTCTCTCATACATATTTGATGTCGGACCATATCCATCACTAATCTGATCGTCTCTACACATCCATCCGTATTCTCCTAGGGTCATACGAGATCGGTCAAGCTTAAATGGTCTATTCCCCTCTCTAATCGAAACATCCCCACACATCCGTTGGTATTCACTTAAGGTCATATCAGGTCTGTTAGTGCGGGGAATCCTCGAAACAAGCTCATCATCATCAACACCGAATGGCCAACCGTTATAAGAACGGGCCATGATCTCACAGTATTCAAAGATAGTAACACATAATCACAAAATGGGAACTAACAATTATAGAACTAAACAATCACACACAAGTAAAAAGGAAGAGATAGAATGCGATACTATCGACTTTTCGCTTTACTTCACGATTCCTTCCTTTCCTTCGCTCCTATGTCTCTTCTGGCTATTTCCTTGAAATGGTACCTAAAAGAAAATACAATTAAGAAAATAGAAAAACAAATAAAGAAAAAATTTCTAAGTAAGAAATTAACACTAAACTAATGAACAAACAAACAAACGATATCCAAACTACTAAACCTATCCCCGGCAGCGGCGCCAAAAACTTGATAGGCCTAAAATGGGTCTATTCCCGCAAGTGCACGGGATCAAGTTATAGTAAAGTTTGTAAATCGGGAAATCGTTCCAAGGGACAAGTAATTTTATCTAAATCTTAAATCAACACCACCTTTTGATTATTTGATTTTATTTGGAAACTACTTTAAAAAAGAAAGCAATACTAATAGACTAATAAGAATGAAATCAAGGTGAGAAGAAGAATCTAGGGTTTCCGATTTCACCACATAAATGGACTACTTAAAACATGCATTAACCAACAAATCCCTTTTCTCATGTATAACTCAAAATCTAACATAATAAACTATTTAGATTTCGGAATATATTCTTTAATAACTCAATTCAAAACCATATATATTTGGTTGACTATCATATAAATCTAGAATCCTAAACTATCATTCATTATCTAAAAAGCATATCTCATATAATAATCTAATAAAAGCATGAAATATCTAATTATAATGCATGAATGGTGAAAAGATCATAGAATCAATATGAAATGACAACTAATAAACATTGAAGCTCAATAAAAGGATTTACTAATCAATCACACATCTCAAAATAAGCCCAAATATAGGCTTCCTCTACACTTTAGATACAAATTTAGCTACTCATGGAATCTAAAGTAATATTCATTGAATTTATAAAGTAAATGGAATTACAAAAGATAATGAAAAGAAATCACCAAATGAGATTTAGATCCATAGCTCCTTGTGCCTCCATGTTGATGTCCAATATTAGCTCCAAATATTTCCAAAAATATTACCCAAAACTCCAAATAATAGCTTTTTAGAAGATGAAAGAAGAGAAATTTAGAAGAGAAATGGAAGAAGAAGAAATTTATGTAGAAATTAGAAGTTTGGATGAAGAAATTAGAAGGTTAGATGTAGAGATTAGAAGTAGAAAGAAGAGATGAAGGTGGTAGAGAGAGTAGTAGAAGAAATGGATTTAGGGTTAGAAGATAGAATAAGAAGTGGCTTAGAAATTAGAGAAGGAAGCCTTTGAGAGGGTTGTTGAAGTCCTTAGAGAAATGAGAGAGGTAGAGATTTATTTATAGATGGGTTGATGGTTA
This sequence comes from Eschscholzia californica, assembly GCF_041429995.1. Classification (NCBI taxonomy): domain Eukaryota; kingdom Viridiplantae; phylum Streptophyta; class Magnoliopsida; order Ranunculales; family Papaveraceae; genus Eschscholzia; species Eschscholzia californica. Next base: position 46,455,705 of record NW_028238198.1, read on the forward strand.
GGGTTTTAGGAGTTAATTGGGAGAAAATGGGAGAAAGAGGGTTAAAATAGGAAGTTAGGGTTGCTTTCTACTCAAGAAATAGATAAGCATTGGCTAAAGAATCAACTAGTACAATTGGGGGCAAATCTGGAATTTTTGGTGAGAGTTGTGGTGAAAAGATGGCCACTTGTCAATTAGTTATAGGTTGAAATATGAGTGGGACAAAAAGGAGGGGCATTTATGTAAATTCAGGGACTTAAAAGTGGGAAAAGAGGGGACCACGGTATTCTGTCCGTTTTGTGCATTCAGGACGTGCCACGTCACCAAACCTCATCCCAAATGCCCGAATTGTGCCCAACAGTGTCCCACTGGTCCACTTCCTTTGACTCCAACTTTGACTTTGCCTAGTTTGCTCATCTGGACTCCGAATTGACTTCCGTTTTTTCCTACGGGCTCGTTTCGGAATCTACTTTTTACCCATGCACTGATATTGTCCAAATTTACCAGAATACCCTTGTGTCCAAAAGATCAAAATGCCCTTCAAGTAACTTCCTCCCGTTTTTAATCACTTTTCACACATAACTCTACAAAAGAAACCTAATCAAGAAAACCAACCATTTTATTATAATAAAGACTCGAAATGAACTAACTCGACTAAATTAAACGACTCTGATGGGACATTTTCATGACCCATCACCAATTTAGTAGAAAATTTAGACTCAAGAAAATCAAACGATGTGATTTGGCGAGGAGATTTTAACAGAAAATTTTCCAAATATTTATCACCACTTTTCATATGTTGTACCCCTAATGAGTTGATGATGGCTTCCTGTTTAAGATGTTGCGTTACTTTTCCAAACATTATTGAAGATTTTTGATAATTCATCTTTTGTCCAGAAACTAACGAATACAGTTATACAATGTTCATTAGGTTTTCTATATATTTCTTCAGTGCAAGTACCAAATATGAAAATATCGTCCGCGAATAGTAAGTGTGTCACTAGAGGTGCTCTATTATTTAGATGAAACCTTCATATAATCCAATGTAAGCCATTTGGTGAAATATATTTGACAACCATTGTGATGTGAGTATAAACAAATAAGGAGATAGAGAACACCCTTTCCGTATCCCTCTATTTCCTGTGAACACTGCCTGAGGAGACCCATTGAGAAGAATTTGAAAGGAAGTCGTTGTTACACAATTCATAAAAAGATATAGGCTTATGATTCATACCCAAATGTTGTAAAGTGAATAGAAGAAAATCTCAATCAACTCTATCTTATGCTTTTGCCACATCTAATTTGAGGGCGTACATCTTCTTCTTACCCTTCTTCATTGAGTGTAATAATTCTCTAGCCAGTATAATATTATCGACAATTTGTCTTGATGGGACAAAAGCCGTTTGAAATTCTGAAACGATTTCATCTAAATATGGCTTAATAAGTGGTGCCAAAATTTAGTAACAACCTTATAAACCACATTACATAAAGCTATTGGGCGAAATTTGGGTATTCCCAGACATTTTATTTTGGGTATTAACACCAAATATTTATGATTAAGTGGGGACGGCTGGGTTTCATCAAATATTTTCGTGATAAGAGATTGAACATTCATTTTTTCTAAACCTCTGATATCGTGTTGAAGTTGAAGATCCAGATTAATTGAAAATGTGTGTTGGTGGTAGAGATTGCACTTGGACTAACCTATTTTTTCATACTTATTCAACACTTTCGAATATTACCTATATTGGCTTTGCTCCACTGGTTCATACTCTGACCTAATGTATCCAATTTGGATGAAAAAATTTCATGCATCGAAGTCCCTGATTCAGCTACCTTATCCATGAATTGGTGATGAGAAGACTATTGGTATTCATAACGAAAAATAGGTTTAGATTTAGGCTGAGAACGTTCAGTATTAAAAAAAATATGAGCCTGGTCGTTATTATACCGCCGTAGATGATAAATCCTCCACAACTGTGGTAGCTGGTTCGGTTAAAAAAATGTTGATATTCAAGCTCATCAGAAAAAATAACATTTTTGTTGCTATCTTTTGAAATTTCGACCATCGAATTTTTCTGGTTTTTCTTTGCTCATCTTAAAGTACATTTTCAGTAAAACAGTAAATGGTTTTGGTCGATTTTGAAAAGATACTTTAAAGTCTTCGGATTGTTAATAAAATAGTATTACAAATCAAATAATAAAATTGGAAATTAACTGAGCAATAAAACAATAGGTTTAAGAAGACAACTTATTTGATTTGCAAAGTTTAATTCAACAGTAAGTGAACTGATTCTGAGATAGTTAACCTGCAAGTAGACAATAGAACAGTAATGCTAGAACAGAGGCACGAGTTAAACTCGTTGTCCTGAAGACTTTAAACGCCCTTGCTACCGTCGAATCTGGTATTGCTTACGCAGTATGTGAACGTAGTTCCCCTAGGATCCAACTATTCCTTATCATAAATTGAAGAAGCAAATTTCAATTCTGATATCCTGATCTTGACAGAACTATAGCAGAGAGAAGAGTAAAAGCAGAAAGAGAGAGATAGAAGAGGATTTCGTTTTCTGTGTTTTTGCTTCTGGGAGTTTTCCCTATTTATATAGTGGGAAACCAGATCAGACGACTTTAGGTCATTTTGATCCAACCGTGGAAAACAACTAGCCAGTACACACGTACCCTGACTATTTGAAGGGTTTTGTGTATCCTATACACTATCTAGTGTTCTAAGCGGAATCTCAAACATCATATGTTAACACTAGATTTCCCAGGATCATATGCATAAACTAATCAATGAACTAAAAGAGGGATAAATACCTTAACGCGTTTTTCCCTGGAACCATTCCAATCGCATGTAAAGATCGAGAGCTCCAATTGTAGCTCCTCTACTTGAGACACCGAGTGAATAGACTTGATCTCCCTTCCTTTCAGACTGCTAGGACTTACTAGAAGGTTGAGAAGAACTCTTCTTCTTGACTAGATTGATAGAACGGGAGCTTTTTCTCTATATTCCTCTCTCTCCACTAGCTGTATATTGAGAGAGAGAACTGTATATTTTTCCACTAGAAAAAAATCCACACCTTTTCTGTTCTCAACTGACCCAATATATAGACAAACCCTAATTAGAATCCCATTCAGATTAGGTTTTCTATTTTCGGGTCACAAAAAATATAATTACCAAAATACCCTTTTGGGGTATTTTGACAATCCCTTAAGTGTGGCCGGCCAGAACAGCCCACCATGGGCTTTCTATGGCCGGCCCACTTACTCTGGTCGGCCATCACATGGCCGGCCTTATGAGCCTTCCTTTTTATCTTGTCCCGAATCTCCATTCGGACCCTTTCGGCTTTTCTAGTTGGATCCCATCCATCTTTAGCCAGTTCCCGTCTAGTCAAGTCTCTCCGATCAAGCTACCACTCTTATGTGTAACCCGTTGTAGGATCCGGTCTATGTTAGCCGCGAATCAACTCCTTGATCCTACGATCGTAGTTGGGTTTTAGCAAAGCATAACGACCCCTAATTGGACCGGACTGGATGATCTTCACGTGTGGTCATCGTTATCCTAACTGACAAATTAATCGCATTGCCAACTTGGTCGAAGGACACTCCTTCGGAAGGACATCTCCTTCAGACCGAACGGATAAATCCTTCAGTCTCCCACTTGTACTTAGAACAAGTGCAATGCTCGATTCCCATGTCGCTTAATATCTCATCTGATACGTCACACCGTTCAGACTTTCTTGATCTGGAGAACAACTGTCAATACAAATGATTAACCCTTAATCCATTTGAGTGTGGCCACACATTTTCCAGTTGCTTCTCCTCAAGTGGCCCGGAGATACTTAATCCTAACTTAATAGGAGGATATCATCCAGTCTTGTACTCCCACTTAACTTCATGTCTATCCTGTCTCCCCCAGTATCCCACCTTTATAACCTCCTTTTACGGCGCGGCGTTTAACGGTACCAAAGTTCGACATTCCTTACATAAGATGAGTGGAGTACTCATGTTTAAGGAATCTCGCCAATCTTGCCTATGAGAGTTTGTGACGTTTTTCAACTCCTTGAAGAACTCTCATCTTTGGGTTATCTAGTGTAGATTCCCCAATCATACACCCATGTAATTGACTTAAATACCATATTCCTATAGCCCATGGAACTGCGCTATCAGTCAATTCCCATGCTAGTCTTCTAGAGTCATTGTTGTCCATGTAATGACCTGGACTAGGGACTCAATAATGAATCTATTCCATGTTCACTCAGTAGGGTTCCATTTACCAGATCACGTATCTGATAAACCTACCTGGAATGCCTCATTATTTTGGACTGTCAATTAAACACTAAACCATTATTTAAAGACAGAAATAACTTATTTATTTCTTTTTATTGAATGTAGCTAATTGATTACATGAAACTCCTTTCATTAATCCAATTACAACTTAAAGCCATTCATCGATGCGCTTTATACCTATGCCCCTTCTATGACTCTCATACTTGGGCTGAGGCAGTGGTTTAGTTAACGGATCAGCAACATTGTTGTCCGTATCGACTTTGCAAATGACCACATCTTTTCGCTCAGTGATTTCCCTAATCACGTTGTACTTCCTTAGGATATGTTTGGATTTCTGGTGTGCTCTTGGTTCCTTAGCCTGGGCGATAGCTCCATTGTTGTCACAATACAGAGTAACCCCATTTTCTATGCTAGGAACTACACCAAGTTCGGAGATAAACTTCTTCATCCAAACTCCTTCATTGGCTGCTTCCGAAGCGGCAAGGTATTCTGCTTCTGTGGTAGAGTCTGCTACAGTAGTCTGCTTTGAGCTTTTCCAGCTTACTGCTCCTCCGTTTAGACAAAAGACATAACCCGACTGCGATCAGAAATCATCTCTGTCCGTTTGGAAGCTCGCATCCACATGGCCTTCCACGATTAGTTCATCTTTCCCGCCATAAACCAAAAAGTGATCCTTTATCCTTCTCAAGTACTTCAGGATATTTTTGGCTGCAGTCCAGTGTTTCTCACCTGAATTAGATTGGTAACGACTACACATGCTCAGAGCATATGAGACGTCTGGGCGAGTGCAGACCATGGCGTACATGATAGATCCTATTGCCGAAGCATAAGGCACCTTCTTCATGTGTGCTAGCTCATCAGGATCTCAGGGACACTGAGTCTTGCTTAGCGTCGTGCCATGTGTCATGGGTAGGAATCCTCTCTTAGAGTCTTCCATCTTGAACCTCCCAAGAACCTTATCGATATAAGTTTCTTGACTGAGTCCAATCATCCTCCTCGATCTATCTCTATAGATCTTGATGCCCAATATATATTCTGCATCTCCTAGGTCTTTCATTGAAAAACACTTCCTAAGCCACTCTTTCACGGAGTTAAGCATAGGAATGTTATTTCCAACGATCAGTATGTCATCCACATACAGGACCAAGAAAACTAGGTTGCTCCCACTAACCTTCTTGTATACACAAGATTCCTCTTCATTCTTCAGAAAACCAAACTCTTTGATTTTCTCGTCGAATCGAAAATTCCAGCTCCGACTTGCTTGCTTCAACCCGTAGATGGACCTTTGAAGCTTGCAAGCTTTTCCAGCATTCTTGGAATCCTCAAAACCCTCAGGCTGTGTCATGTACACATCCTCTTCCAGTTTACCGTTCAGGAAGGCGGTTTTGACATCCATTTGCCAAATCTCATAATCGTAATGAGCTGCAATTGCTAGAATAATCCTAATGGATTTAAGCATCGCGACAGGGGAAAAGGTTTCTTCGTAGTCTATACCCTAGACTTGTCTGTAACCTTTTGCCACGAGTCTAGCTTTCAAAACGTTCACGTTTCCATCCTTGTCTGTTTTCATCTTGAAAATCCATTTGCATCCGATGGGTTCTACTCCATCGGGCAAATCAACCAAGTTCCAAACTTGATTCTGAGACATGGATTCCATTTCGGATTTCATGGCTCCCAGCCATTTTTCGGAGTCTGGGCTCGTCATAGCTTTTTTGTAGGTGTTGGGTTCATTATCCTTTACCAACAACAACTCTTGTCGTTGAGATAACTCAATCAGCCTTGCGGACCTACGCGGGGCTTGAACAACAGATGAGACACTCTCAACTCCTTGAGGGTTCTCTTGCGAATCACATTCGCTCTGCGCGGGAGGATCTCCGAGATCTACCATCTCTTCCTCTCTTTCCTTTTCTATCGGCTCAAAATAGTTAGGAATCGCGACTTCTGACATCGGTACAACGGTGTCAGTTTGTTGCTCGGATCGAACTTCTTCGATCTCTATATTTCTCCCACTTGTCTTCTTGGAAAGAAACTCCTTTTCAAGGAAGACACCATCACGAGCAACAAACACTTTGTTCTCTGATGGGTTGTAGAAGTAATACCCCTTTGTCTCTTTTGGATAACCAACAAAGAGACACTTGTCTGATCTTGGTGCTAGTTTATCTCCTTGTAAACGCTTTACATAAACATCGCAACCCCAGACTTTGAGAAAAGACAACTTTGGAACCTTTCCAGTCCATATCTCATATGGCGTCTTTTCTGCAGCTTTTGACGGAGCTCGGTTAAGTGTGAAAGCAGCCGTTTCTAGAGCATACCCCCAGAAAGTGTTAGGAAGATCGGCTAAGTTCATCATCGATCGAACCATGTACATCAAGGTTCGATTTCTCCTTTCGGACACACCGTTCATCTGAGCTGTTCCTGGAGGAGTGAGTTGGGACACTATTCCGCAACTCCGAAGATGATCCTCAAACTCTTGACTCAAATACTCACCACCTCGATCCGATCGAATGGCTTTTATTTTCTTGCCAAGTTGATTCTCTACTTTATTCTGGAATTGTTTGAACACTTCAAACGATTCCGACTTATGCCTCATAAGATATACGTAACCATATCTAGTGAAGTCATCTGTGAACGTTATGAAGTAGCCATAGTTACCTCTCGCAAGTGTACTCATAGGTCCGCATACATCTGTATGTATCAGTCCTAATGGTTCACTCACCCGATCTCCTTTCCCCTTGAAGGACGATCTTGTCATCTTGCCCACTAAGCATGGCTCACATGTATCGTACGATTCCAAATCACACGATCCCAGAAGTCCATCTGAATGAAGCTTCTGCATGCGTTTCATGTTAATGTGACCCAAACGACAATGCCAGAGATAGCTTTGGTTAGAATCATGAGTACGAAGCCGTTTCGTGTCTATGTTCAGGATTTCGTCTTCTATGTTCACAACATAAAGACCATTACGCAGTTTAGCACTGGTATAGAACATCTCACTTTTGTATAAAGAACAACATTTGCCCTTTATTATAGCATGATATCCCTCTTTGTCTAACACCGACACAGAGATGATGTTCCTTGATATAGTGGGTACATAATAGCAATTATGCAGCACTAATATCAACCCAGTCTCTAAACTGAGCTCAAAGGTTCCTACAGCCACAGCAGCAACTCTTGCCTTATTTGCGACTCGTAGAACCATCTCGCTCTTTGTCAGATACCTGACCTCCTTGAGCTCATCTAATTCTGAAATTATATGTGCTCCACATCCGGTATCAAATACTCATGAAGGAGAGTCAGCCATATCTGCCAAATTGACCTCTATAACATAGGCACCGACTTCCACTTCCCTTTCTGGTAGCTCTATTACGCTTTCTTTCTTTGAAGCATCGAGAACTCTTCTCTGATCTTCCTCCCAATCTAGAAAGTCGAATAGATCTCTATCTAAACGTGAACTAATACTATATGCCATCTCTACTCTACATAAACAGAATAAGGATTTTGCTAAGTACTACATTCAATGTTTACGCAAAAACAATTTTTGCCATATTATTCAATGAAAACCGTCCCCCTTTGAATAATACGATTCCAAGACCCCATTCCTGTGAAGTTAAGCGTACTCTGGCACTGCCCTTAACTTCACCCTCTTGGGTGAGTAACTCCTTACTGATCATATCTCATATGACTCTTGGTTGATGAATAACACTTATGTGTTCAATTTATCCTTTTGCCTCAAAATCCAAAACCCTTTTGCTGACTCGTTGAGAATAACCATTTAGACATGTATACCTCTTCATAGGTCTACCCGTATTGTCCCGAGGCAAAAAATGGCACCCTGCTTTGGCATGACCCACCATCGATGAACAAGGGCTCAACAGGTGTCTTAATCTGGGTAGGCATTACTCAAAATTCTTTTTGGGGACTCTTACGTTTTTGTTTGCATGCATTACTGTGAACTCTAACATAATCATACACCACATAAAACGTAAATAAGTAAATGCGCGCGAGAAAATAAATCAAGCAGACATGATCCTAGTATGGCCCCTAACTTAAAAGATCTAATCTTCTTAGGTTCTTGCTTGTTTTGCCTCTGTTCGCCTGGATCTCCATCCTTGAACATCCATTGAATTCTCCCACTCGAACCACGATCTCTTCCTTTGGCTCTTCAATGGACTCTTTTGGACCCTTAACTCTAATACAAGACTCAACGATTCGCAGATCGTATAAAACTTGAAATTAAATTAAATACATCGGGTACCCATCCGTGCTTAAAAACAAGATAGAACAATTCTATGACCATACTAGAACCCGCATTCACATCCATACCCACATAATAATATGACACTCATAAAACACCCAAGTATGTATGAGATTCGCTTCCTTAGGTCGAATCTATGTTTGCTATGTTCTAGATTCTGACTAATGGCTCGTTTCGGTTTTATCCTAAAAGATTATGAAATCGTTTTGGAAAAACTTCGTTTTAGGCTTTTGATTGGCCCGGGTCGCTTTCGGAAAAAAATATGGTCAAAGTCGGAAGAAGAAAATAGAAACCTCCCACTTAAGTCACGGCCCAAAAGACCCGAGTCAAACTCTAAAGACTTAAGTCAAACTTGGTCAAGGACCCCTTTTGACTAGACCAAGTCAAGTCACGATCAAGGTCCGAGCCAAGGTCGGACCCGGATTGGCACGTACCAGAACGTGCCAACTCCCTCGGGTGGACGCGTCCTGGCCCTAGGCCAGACGCTTCCCAGCCCCACAGACGCGTCCTAGACGCTCTGGCCAAGCATATGCATCTCGGACTCCCAGTCCGAGATGGCTTCTGGCTTCACCAGACGCGTCCCAGACGCGTGCTGGATGGGACAGTCCCGGTCGCGTCCGGATTCTCAATCCGAGACGCGTCCGGACTTCTTCTGTGGTCGCGTCCTGAAGACGCGACCTCACGTGCTAGACGGGGATCTGTCGGGATCCCTGTCTGAGACGCTCTCGGACTCCCAGTCCGAGACTATCTCAGACGCGTCTTCCTGTCTGAGAGAAACTCGGACGCGTCTGTCCGAGACACTCTCGGATTCCCAGTCCGGGAAGGACTGGGAGGCGTCCTGAGCGTCCGCGACTGGCCAGACGCGTCCTGGTCAGTCCGGCTCCTGGACAGCACCTTCTTCCCTTCCAATTTTCGATTTCTTCCAACTTTTTGCTGCTGTTTTGATGAATATTCATCCAAAAACCAGCGGTTTTTGAAAACTCTTTTCAAAAAACCATCCACTTTAAGACTTCTTTTTGAAAACTCTTTTCAAAAACTCGAAATTTTAAAGTTCTCCCATTGAAACACTTTCAATTTCTATCCGATTAAGTCTAAATCTAATTTAAACTAATAAATTTCATGTCTAAATCCCTATTTAAACATAAAATCATCTAATCAATCAAACTCGAATCTAATTCGACTAGTCAGAGATAGTTTCATGCAACCGGCTCGTGATGCCACTGAAGGGTTTCGTGTATCCTATACACTATCTAGTGTTCTAAGCGGAATCTCAAACATCATATGTTAACACTAGATTTCCCAGGATCATATGCATAAACTAATCAATGAACTAGAAGAGGGATAAATACCTTAACGCGTTTTTCCCTCGAACCATTCCAATCGCATGTAAAGATCGAGAGCTCCAATTGTAGCTCCTCTACTTGAGACACCGAGTGAATAGACTTGATCTCCCTTTCTTTCAGACTGCTTGGACTTACTAGAAGGTTGAGAAGAACTCTTCTTCTTGACTAGATTGATAGAACGGGAGCTTTTTCTCTATATTCCTCTCTCTCCACTAGCTGTATATTGAGAGAGGGAGCTGTATATTTTTCCACTAGAGAAAAATCCACACCTTTTCTGTTCTCAACTGACCCAATATATAGACAAACCCTAATTAGAATCCCATTCAGATTAAGTTTTCTATTTTCGGGTCACAGAAAGATAATTACCAAAATACCCTTTTGGGGTATTTTGACAATCCCTTAAGTGTGGCCGGCCAGAACAGCCCACCATGGGCTTTCTATGGCCGGCCCACTTACTCTGGTCGGCCATCACATGGCCGGCCTTATGAGCCTTCCTTTCTATCTTGTCCCGAATCTCCATTCGGACCCTTTCGGCCTTTCCAGTTGGATCCCATCCATCTTTAGCCAGTTCCCGTCTAGTCAAGTCTCTCCGATCAAGCTACCACTCTTATGTGTAACCAGTTGTAGGATCCGGTCTATGTTAGCCGCGAATCAACTCCTTTATCCGACGATCGTAGTTGGCTTCTAGCAAAGCATTACGACCCCTAATTGGACCGGACTGGATGATCTTCACGTGTGGTCATCGTTATCCTAACTGACAAATTGATCGCATTGCCACCTTGGTCGAAGGACACTCCTTCGGAAGGACATCTCCTTCAGACCGAACGGATAAATCCTTCACTATTTCCACTAGCCAGTAGTGGGAGGAACATAAGGCACTTCTCTGGTGCCTCTAAAAGTGATGGGTCTCTCCTCGGGAGAGGACTATTGTAACCCCAACGGGTCACACCCCTTAACTCCAACTTTCTCCTTATAAACACAAGCTTGTTTTTCTCTTTGAAAGATGTGGGACAAAATATTTAGTTTGAAAGTTTCTATTTCTATATTTGTAAGGAGGATGAAAGTGTTCTCTACTTTATTCTATCCACTAGCCAGCAGTGGGAGGAAAATAAGGCACTTCTCAGGTGCCTCTAAAAAGTGATGGGTCTCTCCTCGGGAAAGGACTATTGTAACCCCAAGGAGCCACACCCCTTAACCCCAACTTTCTCATTATAAACACAAGCTTGTTTTTCTCTTTGGAAGATGTGGGACAAAACATGTAGTTTGAAAGTTTCTATTTCTATATTTGTAAGGAGGATAAAAGTGTTCTCTACTTTATTCTATAAGTGTTGTAAGTACAAAACCTATTTTGTTTGTTTGTGGATACAAATAGTTCCCTCCAAAACTTTCTTTCCAAAAAGTAAGCTCACTTTAGCTCAAAAAACTAAATATCATATTTTATTCAAACACAACTAACAGTATATCCATATATAGCATATGAACAAGAAATTTTGGCTAATTATTTTGTTGTATCTTGTTTTGCAGCTTGCGCCAGTATTTGTATCAATTATTGCTCGTGTGCAATAAAGAATGGTGTTCCAAACTGCGACGACTGTTGTGCAAGCCCACGATATTCTTACTTTTGTTGTTAGCAATGTCTTATTACGTAATTAATTTAATAAAAAATGTAATAGAAATACAAATTTTAAAAATAAATGTTCTCGTCGTTTTTAGAAATGTATTTCTCTTTGTTAGGGTTGATCTGGCAGATATTATAGACAAGCGTGGACAATTTTACAAGGGAGAAAGACTGGTTAATTATTGTAAGAATGTAGGAAAAGTGTTATAATAAGAACAGTTCTCTCATAACATACTTAATTACTTTAGTGTCATTTCTTTTTAATATTGTGGAGGACATATGCCGTATCATGGTTTTATTAGTTATTACCAGCCATCAAAAGATATATTGTGACCGTTGTTGATATTCGACCCAACCCACTCTGGATCTGAGCCTAGGACATGGTTCGGCACGCCTGAAATGAGCTCCATCATAGCTGTGTTCGATTGAACTTGAGTTTACAAAATTTGTTTGTGCGTTGATACTATGTATGCATCTCAGAAAAGAAGTCTTAATATATCCTCTTGTCCGACTGGATAGTGGATGCCTTGAGAACTTCAATTGTCCTGGAATTCCAGAAACCTCCACAGAACTGAAGATTAGGGGGCAATGAATACCCTATTTACCCGGAACCAAACCGGAACACTAAAAAAATACAGAGATAATGTGCGAGAGAGATAATGTGAGACAATGGGAGAGAGGGGGGGGGGGGGGGGGGAGGGAGAGAGTAAGTAAAAGAACAAGACAGGGAGAGAGAAGATAAAGATTAGGGGGCAATATTTGATCAGGTCAATTTTTGGATTACAAGAAGAATATGCACTCTAAATCAATGTTTATTGACTAATTCTTTATGCCGAGATTTTTCCTTATTCCTCAAAGTCGCGGCCTATTTAATTTGTCATTTCAGAATCTTCAAATGAATCATACATTGGATTTGGAGAGGCAAAGATAGGAAATTAATTAAATAATTAGGAATAAATGAAAATAATAGGGATTCTGATATGATTATAGTTAAGTTTGTCGAATATCAACACTAACACTCAAAATCTATTTAAATTAAAATTTGTAAGTATTAGAGATTTCATCTTTAATGCTTGTGATAGGTGAATCAAATCAATTTAGATAGTGTAGGGGGCATATGTATTGTAAATAAACTTATAAATAGTATGTGAAAGAAGCTCACAGGGTCAATTTAGCAGCAAGTTATTGACAAAGAACATCTTCTCTTTCATATCATTTTCTATCTACCTTCTCACTCATAAATAATGGGTTCTCGAGTTCTCTTTCTCATGTTTTTCATCGTTATCTTTTCATCCTTTGTAAATGCTGAACAATATTCCAATCATGGTTTAACCCTCCCTGTCGTTCGTAAAAGTCTCCTTAATGGTCATATTCTGGCAAATAATGGTAAGTTCAAAATATTGGCACCTCATATGTTTTAGTTCTTAAAATATTTTTATTAATTAAATAGGTTATGCTACGAATTTCTTTAATCGTCATAGAATTATAGTGACATTTGAAATTCAGACATAGAATATCTTACTTTTCTCGACGTACAAATATACGAAATATTGTGAATACATGAGAAATTATTTTTGCAAATGTTGTTCCCGTGTTCCCGGGTGGAGGATGGGTACATTTTTAAGAGGGTAGTAAAACTTTATTCATTCAACAAATTTTGTGCTATATACTTTTGTCTCTCAAATAGGTAAAAAAAAAGAAATTCGACAAGTGTTGGGTTTTCAGATAAAATTAAAAACTTTACTTTCTCCTCTAAAAGCCTTGGGATTTCACTATTTGAGCATAGACAAATAGAGAATTGTAAGTAGATTTCAACAAGCACACAAGTCAAAAATCTATTTCATCTCCAACTAGATATAGAAGCACACAAGTCAAAAATCTAGTTTCAACAAAAACTAGATATAGAACAAACACGATACGAAGTATATCGGTATATAGCTAGACTCCTAACCCATGATATCCCAATCTTTGCTGCAACCATTATATCTTTTAAGATTTGGCACAATAAAGCATATGAACAAAGATATTTTGCCTAATTATTTTGTTGTATCTTGTCCCATGATATCCCAATCTTTGCTGCAACCATTATATCTTTTAAGATTTGGCACAATAAAGCATATGAACAAGATATTTTGGCTAATTATTTTGTTGTATCTTGTTTTGCAGCTTGCGCCAGTATTTGTATCAATTGTTGCTCGTGTGTAATAAAGAATGGTGTTCCCCACTGTGACGACTGTTGTGCAAGCCCATAATATTCCAACTTTCGTTGTTAGCAATGTCTTATTACGTATTAATTTAATAAAAGAATGTAATAGAAATACAAATTTTAAAAATAAATGTTCTCGTCGTTTCTAGAAATGTAACTCTCTTTGTTAGGGTTGATCTGGCAGATATTATAGACCAGTGTGGACAATTTTACAGGGAGAAAGTTGTTAGGTTAATCCCACATTGATTTTGGAAGGGGCAGGGGGTGCGTTAATAAGTGTGGGAGAAGCCTTACCTCTTGAGCTAGCTTTTGGGGTGAGAGAGGCCCAAGACCACCCAACACTGGTATCAGAGCCCGGGTAATAACAAGTCTCGGCCCAATAACTATTGAGGTTAGGAGCCAATGTGTGAGGGGGAGATGAACGATAAATCTAGCCTTGCTCTGATACCACTTTTTGTTCTCATCTCTCTGATCTCTATCTCTCTCTAATCTGAGAGGATATGATTCGAAAGGATTCTCTACTAACTCTCCCAACTGGGAGGATACTTTCTGACTTGAAAGTACGAATAATTTCTTCCCTTTCATTCTCTATTTATAATGATAAATAAGGAGGTATTCTACTAGAAATATGATTCATTTTTAGGCTTGAAAAATTAGAAGTTTCTATTTTTTTCCCCAAACAAGGAATAAGGGAAATCCTATTCCCACTAGGAGTCTTTTTATTATAAGGAGGGACCCCAACAAAAGACTGGTTAGTTATTGTAGGAATTTAGGAAAAAAATTATAATAAGAACAATTCTATCATAACATTCTTAATTATTTTAGTGTCATTTCTTTCAACATTGTCGAGGACACATGCCGAATCATGGTTTATTAGTTATTACCAGCCATCAAATGATATATTGTGACCATTGTTGATATTCGGCCCAACCCACTCTAGATCTGAGCCTAGGACATGGCTCGACACGCCTGAAATGAGATCCAGCATAGCTTAGTTCGATTGAACTTGAGTTTACAAAATTCGTTTGTGCGTTGACACTATCTATGCATTTCAGGAAAGAAGTCTTAATATATCCTCTTGTTCGACCGGATAGTGGATGCCTTGAGAACTTCAATTGTCCTGAAATTCCAGAAACCTCCATCGGACCGAAGATTAGGGGGCAATGAATACCCCATTTACCCAGAACCGAACTGGAATACTAAAAAAAAATACAGAGATAATTTTAGACAATGGGTGAGAGGGGGACTAATTTTTTATGCCGAGATTTTTCCTTATCCCTCAAAGTCGCGGCCTATTTAATTTGTCACTTCAGAATCTTCAAGTCAATCATACATTGGATTTGGAGAGGCAAAAATAGGAAATTAATTAAATAATAAGGAATAAATGAAAATAATAGGGATTCTCATATGATTATAGTTAAGTTGGTCGAATATCAACACTAACACTCAAAATCTATATAAATTAAAATTAGTAAAGTATTAGAGATTTCATCTTTAATGCTTGTGATAGGTGAATCAAATCAATTTAGATAGTGTAGGGGTGACATGTATTGTAAATCTATATAACAAAACAGAACTGGGCAAAGCTAACTAGGACACAATAAATAGAAGCTGACTATGACAAAATTAATTCTACTATCTTCTACCAAAAATGACCATCCAAATCTCTATATCTTAAGTAGAATAATGTCACAAAACCCATCCTCTTCCTCTCTTTAACAATCATTTTCATCATTTCTTCTAAACTGATTGTTCAAATCTCTAAAAATTGGACTTTGTTTTTAATAAACCATCCCTTCCCCTTCCTCTTTTATTTCCGGTTGAACATTTCTTTCTCCCCACTTAATTTTGGTAACATAAACTTAAATGAAGATTCAAATGGCTTTTCTTTGTAGATGTACTAGGCATAACCCGTGCCTCCGGTACGGACACTTCCTTCAAATAGTTTACGCATTCATATAATGTATTGTACCCATACATGTCACGATAAAAATCACATTTCAAATATATTGAGTAGGGTGTGAGTTGTGAGGATTAGAATTCTCTTAACACATAAGTTCCAAAAATTTAAGTAAAGATTTAACTATTTCATTCTCTCATTCATTTTCCTCCAAATTCTATGTAATAAAACAATAAGAAATCCATTCACAACTAACCTCAAAATTACAACAACTGATTGAAGAAAAATTATTTAATTTTTTTTCCTTCCTCAATTCATATTAATATCGATATTTGCACTATATTAAAATTTCAGTCAGTTGTGCCCTGAGAGACCTTTGAATTCAAAATTGAACTTATAATATACATGTAATATTTTTTGTTACCACACATCTCCTAATATTTCATTGTTTTTGAACATGTGATTTCCTTGGCACACCTACACAACATCTAATATTTCATTGTTTTTGAACATGTGATTTCCTTGGCACACCTACACAAACAAACAACAACATTATTATGGTCCATGACAGAGTTGTTCTCTTAATGTTATTATCACTAATGTTTCCATTAAGAACATCAAAACCACACTATCAACAACTCATTATGTTTTGCAAAAAGAAAAAAACAACTCATTATGTTAATAACCAACTCGGATCCAAGTTTCTGTTTATCTTGAATCTACGCCTAGACAATTTCTTGAGTTTTGCAGTCTCTATTTGGAAAATGGTACTGGATAGCATATCTCAATGAATATTTTAGTTCACTTGGTCTTCCCATCAGTCAAAAACAGAAATTGATCAACAAAACCTCTCAAGCATTAAACTAAGAAATTCTTAATACTAATCAATGGTCACTTAGGAAATCTCTCCCAAGTAGGCTCCAATTGTTTGTACTTCGGGTCACAAGAAATCACGATTTTTGGATAATCCACCTTGAGCACATAAAATGCTACATGAACATATCAAAACAGAGAATTTTTTCTGAATCTTGACAAACAACTGAAGACACTCTATTTAGTTGACCAAATTGGTACAAACCAAATACTTTCATTTTTATTATAATTCTCCCTCAACTCCTGCCAAAAGCTAAAGCACTGCAAGTAAATTCAATAAAATAAAATCACCTACACATATTTTTTGAAAGAAATGGTCATCACCAAAGAACCAATAACTTCAACTTATTCACTTTGCACGGTAAAAGAATTCAAGGAAGATGACAATAAGTTACCAACTTATACCACAATACCAGCATTTGTCCTTGGATGGATAAATGTGTCAACGAATCTACCTAGATCATGCTCGATAGAGAAACAAGCTCGCTTAACAGTAGATACATGAAAAATTATATATCAAAATTGGACCTGCGGAAATCATTTCTAAAAGGAGTAGGTTTTAAGAGTGAAAGAATTTTAACTCAAACAAGCGATGAAGAGTTTTCCGTGAGAATCTTTTTTCTTAATTGCTTAGTTTGGGGTAGAGGGAGCGGCTAGAGGTACTGATTTTTCAGAATGGAGGTCTGCTATTCTGATAGCTAAGGTTCTTCTCAATTTAAAACATGCTCTTTGGATCTCAGTAAGATCAAAAACCCCAAAAACAAAGAAAATGAAGCAAAATAAACCCATTTGTCTCAAATCTAGTTCAGAAAACATGGAATTTGGTATGGGTTTCCAGCAAAATTAAGTACCTGAGAGCAAGGTTGGTTCTTGCTAGCAATTTCAGCCACAAAATTCCTGCAACAAATAACAATTTCAGCAAAATTAAGTACCTGAGAGCAAGGTTAGTTCTGGCTAGCAATTTCAGCAATAAAAATTGCATTCCTTTTCCTGAAGAAAAACTAAGTTTAAGGTTAAACCCTGGATAAAAAGAAAATAAGATATATAAATTCATGGAACGAAAATTAGCGTAAATTAGATATAAGGGTTTCAAGAATTTACCCCGATATGATAGTACTCTTTAAGTCATATTAATAATATGACTTAAAGCTCTCCGATTTTGACCAACTTCAGTTGTTTGTTGGAGATTAGAGGTATAGATACTTCAATACACTCAAATAAACTCAAAAGATTCACATCAACATACTTTCATATAATAAAGCTTCTTTAGATCTACACAATCTCATAAAACAAGAGGCACAAAGTTTTGTCACAATATTAAACTAGATATTGAAGTTAGTTCTTACCTTAAACACAATATTCATACTTGATCTATGTCTTCTTCTTCAAGTTTCTTGTATACTATTCTCCTTTTACTTTCTCTCTCTAGATTGTTCTTGAACTTGACTAAGAAAAGAACTCTCTACACCCTTTTAATTAATTTCATGAGGGGCTTTTACTTTTTTACCCCTTCTAGTTTGGTAAACCATTTACTCAAACCTACACTTTTATATTGGGCCCAAACCCAAATTTGGTTTAAAAGCCCCCTTTTCAACATCCCCCCTTAAACCAAATTTCCATAGCTTCTCATACCTAACATCCACTTCAATCTCTCAAAGACATCATGCTTCAAGGGCTTCGTAAATATATCCGCTATTTGATCTTGAGACTTGCAATACATCACTTCAATATCACCTTCCTTAACATGTTCACGAATAAAATGGTAGCGTGTATCAATGTGCTTGCTTCTTTCATGACAAACGGGATTCTTGGCTAAAACAATAGCCGATTTGTTATCAAGGAACACTTCGGTTGGACCAACTTGAGGGCATTGAAGATGCTTCAACATATTTCTTAACCAAATTGCATGACAAACCATAGAGCTAGCGGCTACATATTCCGCCTCACAAGTAGATAAAGTCACAATGGGTTGTTTTTTAGAAGACCAAGTAAATGCCGTGTAACCCATAAAAAATACAAACCCCGATGTACTCTTTCTTTCATCTAAGTCTCTACCCCAATCACTATCGGAATAACCGATAAGCTTAAAATCTTGTTCACAAGAGAAAAATAAACCATCATTGAGCGTACCTTTAATATATCGAAGGAGCCTCTTTGCAACATTAAGATGAGATTCATCCGGTGTCTCCATGTACCTACTCACTAGCCCAACTCCATAAAGAATATCCGGTCTTGTACATGTAAGATAACGTAGACTTCCTATCAAACTTTTGAAATATGTAGGATCGACATCACTTCTTCTTGAGCATTTTCTCAACTCCACTCCACTTTCAAGAGGGGTGTTTACCGGATTACATGACTCCATTTTAAACCTTCTAAGAACTTCCTTAGCATATCCACTTTGAGAAATAAATATGTCATTTTCCATTTGCTTCACTTCAATACCAAGGAAATGACCCATCAACCCAATATCGGTCATATCAAATTCCTTAATCATGCTCTTCTTGAACTCATCAAATAGTCTTGAATCATTACCGGTGAATATCAAATCATCAACATAGAGACAAACAAATAACATACCTCCACCTTCTTTCACTTTCATATATAAAGTGTGCTCATGAGGACACTTTTCAAATCCATTTTCTTGAAAATACTTATCAATTCTTGCATTCCATGCACGTGGAGCTTGCTTTAACCCATAAAGGGCCTTCTTCAACTTATAAACTTTATCTTCTTTGCCCTTTCTAATATACCCTAAAGGTTGTTCAACATATATCTCCTCCTCAAGGATACCATTCAAGAATGCCGACTTGACATCAAGTTGATAAATTTTCCATGAATATTGAGCCGCTATAGAGATTAACAATTTAATTGTTTCCATACGAGCAACGGGAGCAAATACCTCACTATAATCAATGCCGGCTCTTTGCTTGTAACCTTTAGCTACAAGTCTTGCTTTGTATCTTTGGACTTCTCCACTTGCATTCTTCTTTGTCTTATACACCCACTTCACACCAATAGGTTTGTATCCTTTTGGCAAATTTATCAACTCCCAAGTATCATTTTTTTCAATTACATTAATTTCTTCATTCATAGCATTTTCCCATTTTTCTTCTTGGATGGCTTCTTCATAACTAATAGGATCACAATCCATGAGAAAACAACACAAGTTTAATTCTTCTTCATTATCCACAACTTCATATATCTCTCTCAAACTTCTTCTTTTCATTGGCCCTTCATTAGAACTTCCCCCCGATGATGAGGATGATGGAGATGAGGACGATGGTGTTTGTGGGTCTCTTTGAAATTCTCTTGGTGGCACATCTTCTTCTTCTTCTTCTTCTCCTTCAAGTCTAAGTTCAACTTGAACAATTTCTTTTCCTTTCCATTCTCATGCCAAATCTTCTTCAAATACCACATCCCTACTAAATAGAACTTTATTGACAATTGGATTAAACAACTTGTAACATTTCATTTGCTCATTATACCCAAGAAAGATACATTTCTCACCTTTGTCATCAAGTTTTGTTCTTCTTGCTTCCGGTATCTTTGCATAAGCAATACATCCAAATATCTTTAAATGAGATACACTAGGCTTGTAATAACCCCATGCCTCTTGTGGGGTCTTCATATAGACACTTTTAGTGGGACATCTATTTAACAAGTATACGGCACATGCAACGGCTTCACCCCAAAATTCTCTAGGCAAACTTTTTTCTTTTAACATGCTTCTTGCCATGTCTAATATGGTGCGATTTTTTCTTTCGGCAACTCCATTTAGTTGTGGTGTGTATGACGGATTAAGTTCATGAACAATCCCATGTTCTCTACAAAACATATCAAATGCTCTTGAGGTGTATTCTCCACCTCTATCGGACCTTAGTTTCTTTATCATAAAACCACTTTGTTTCTCAACCATGTTCTTGAACTCTTTGAATGCCTCAAATACTTCGGATTTATTTTTTAAGAAATAAACCCATGTTTTTCTACTAAAATCATCAATAAAAGTGAGAAAGTAATTGTTACCTCCATTTGTCATTGGCATCAATGGACCACAAACATCGGTATGCACAAGCTCCAATATATTAGATGCTCTCCACCTCCCTTCTTTAGAAAAACTTGTGCGATGATGCTTGCCAAAGATACACCCTTCACACACTTTGTTTGGGTGATCAATACATGGTAAACCCCTTACCATATTTTTGCTTGCCAAGGTCTTCATCCCATCAAAGTTTAGATGCCCAAGTCTCAAGTGCCACAACCAAGATTCATCTTTCACAATAGAGTTTAAGCATTTTGCATCACCATGTTGAATGTTCAAGGGAAATAATCTATTCTTTGCCATCTTTACCTTAGCAATTAGAGTTCTACTTCTATCTCTTAATGTGAGATGAAGATCCTTCAATCTTATATCATAACCTTTTTCTCAAAGTTGTCCCAAACTCAAAATATTATTTTTCATTGCGGGAACATAATAGACATCAGAAATATAGTTATGTTTTCCATTTTTTAGTTGAATGAGGATATTACCTTTCCCTAGCACCGGTATCTTTGAGGAGTCACCGAACTTTACACACCCTTTCACACTTTCATTCACTTCAACAAACAATTCTCTTTTTCCACAAATATGATTACTTGCACCGGTGTCGAAATACCAAGTGTTTGTTTGTGATTCGTCAAAACCATCACAAGAAAATAACAATGTAGGATCAACATTAATTTCTACTTCATCTTCAACAAGGTTTGATTCTTCCTTAACTTGATTTTTATACCAACATTCATTACTATAATGCCCGAGCTTGTGACAATTATAGCATTCAATATCCCTTTTGTCTCTACCTTGGCTATTATAAGCTCTAGTAAAGTTTCCTCTACCTCTTCCTCTTGGTTCATTTGTTCTTCCTCTATTAAAAAAATTTCTTCTTCTTTGGTTTCCAAAGCCTCTTCTACCATTATCATAACCTCTACCATAACTCTCATAGCCTCTTTTTTTTTTGGGGTGTATATTGTTTTTCTTCTAAAGTGAGTTTTGCTTGAAGTACTTGATCAACCGAACAATTTGAAGAGGTTGCGACATTTCTATTCACCCTTTGTTCATGGATTTGCAATGTTCCCATCAATTCATCTACCGTCATGGATTCCAAATCTTTTGATTCTTCAACGACAATAACCACATTATCAAATTTAGGTGTCAAAGACCGTAAAATCTTCTCCATCACCCGAACATCATCACATTTTTCACCACACCTTTTCATTTCGTTAACATTAGACAATACTCTTGAAACATAATCGGAGACAAGTTCTCCTTCATTCATACTCAATCTTTCAAATTCACCACGCAAAATTTGGAGACGAACCTTTACCACTTTATCAACTCCTCTAAATGAATTCTTGAGAATATTCCAAGCCTCTTTCGATGATTTTGCTTCGGACACTTTTTCAAATGTAGGACTATCAATTCCTTGATAGATAAGAAATAAGACTTTTTTATCCATCTTTCTTGAGTCTTTAAGAACACACTTTTGTACATCATTCATAAAACTCTCTTCTTCTTGAGTTGGTTCTACATAACCATTTTGAACAATATCCAACAAATCTTGAGATCCCAATAATACACTCATTTGAATACACCAATGTTCATATTTCTCTTTAGTTAACCTAGGTATTTGAGGTTGTATCATATTTGACATTTTCTTAAAAGATCCCCAAAAATTTCACAAACCCTAGATCTCAAAAATGTTGAAAAAGCTTGAATTGATAAACTAATATGGCTCTGATACCAATTTGTTGGAGATTAGAGGTATAGATACTTCAATACACTCAAATAAACTCAAAAGATTCACATCAACATACTTTCATATAATAAAGCTTCTTTAGATCTACACAATCTCATAAAACAAGAGACACAAAGTTTTGTCACAATATTAAACTAGATATTGAAGTTAGTTCTTACCTTAAACACAATATTCATACTAGATCTATGTCTTCTTCTTCAAGTTTCTTGTATACTATTCTCCTTTTACTTTCTCTCTCTAGATTGTTCTTGAACTTGACTAAGAAAAGAACTCTCTACACCCTTTTAATTAATTTCATGAGGCTTTTACTTTTTTACCCCTTCTAGTTTGGTAAACCATTTACTCAAACCCACACTTTTATATTGGGCCCAAACCCAAATTTGGTTTAAAAGCCCCCTTTTCAACATTGTTAATATCCACCTCCAATTCTTCCTTCAAAATTTAAAAGAAAAAAGTAGAATTTCAAAAAAAATATAGATTAAAAAGAAAAGGGGAAGATCCAAATTGCCTTGAAAAAATATGGTAAAGAAGGATTATTTTTGTCTGATCTACTACCCATTTTGAGAAATTTTATAATCTGTACTTAGAGATTTCAAAATCTCAGCAGAAGAATCCAAGAGATGGAAGAAAGAAGAACGATCAAAACCCTTTATTGGATTAATCGAGAAGACCCAGTTGAAGAAAATCAAACAAAAAAAATACCTTCAATCTACAAAAGATCAAGCCTTCCAACAAAAAGGTCAAAATTCCAATAGGTAAATCAGAAATTATGATTATGAAACTCAACCCAAGTGAACAATGATCTCTTAAAAGACAAATGAGGAAGAAGATGAGAACAAAAACAATAGGTTTATCTAGAGAGATAATATGGGATAGATGAAGAAATTAAAGAAGCTAGAAACCGCTCAAAGAAATTGAAGCGCCATGCAAGTGTTAATGAAAGAAGGTGGAGAGTTAGGTTCTTCTCAAGCTTTGGATCAAATAATAGAGGGTCAAGATTTAGAAGGGTGTCTAGACGACTTGCATGATTAATAGGGGCTTGTCCTTGTCAGCACAAGGTGTCATGTTGGCAAAAAAAATTTCCCAATCAGCTTGTCCTAGTCACAACTTTTGTGTTTTGTTGTAGATGTATTAGGGTATATCCCGTGCCCTAGGGCACGGACACTTGTATCAATCAAATGTTACGAAATTTATTATTATATTTTATTGAGATAAATAGATTTTTATTAGTTATTATTTTTTTTTATTTTTTGTTTGTTTCTTTTTTCTTAAATTAGTTAATTGAGAGAGAGATTTTAATTTCTTTTTTTAACCCTTGAAATTTATTTGTTACTTTTTTTTTTCTTAAATTAGTTATTTTATTTCTAAGAAGGAAACGATTATTGTTTTTTAAATAGGTAACTTTATTTCTACGAAGGACTATATTTTAAATTTTGGGGGATTCCGGGAAATAGTTAGTCTGAAAAGTTTGCTAAATAAGATTCGGGTTACCGAGTTGATGATTTTGCTGGAGAGATCCCCTCCTTCTAGCACCAAATGATGATGTCAAAAAATGGTTTTCCGTTAGATCAGCATGAAATAGGGAGTTGATGCATGACAACCTCCGTTATGTTCGAATCCTCGGTTATGTTGGGGATTGATTAGCTTTGTGTTCTTACTTTCAACTCTTCTTCTCTTTGTTCCAGCTCTTGGCTCCTGTTCTTCGCTCCTTACTCCTGCTCCTTGCTCCAGCTCTTTGCTCATGTTCCTCTGTTCTCGAGGGGGGGAAAACCTGCAAAGGGTTCGAAAACCTGCAAAGGGTTCGAAAACCGCTCCGACGCTCAAGCCAGTCAGGGTTCTCTTTGCAGTAAAAGAATGAATATTGATTGATCCTTTTGGGGGGCGAGTTATGAGAACTCTTAGTTTCTTGTGATATTTTTTAGGGTAAAGAGATCGTGTCTTGTGAAGCACGATGTGGGGGCCTTTTATAGGCGATGTTAGACCGACTGTGATTAGTGGCGGTGGTGAGGCGGTTGCCGTCAATCCGCAGGGAAAGTTTCCTCCCTTGAGTATCTAGGGTTTCTCTCAGAGTCTATACCAGATCTTTGATAAGTGGAAGTTCCTAAGTTCGAGGATTCTCAGTAAATATCTTGCCGGTGTGATAGACTTTAAAAGAGAAGTTTCCTCCTTTAGATACGTGGAGTCCAAGCTTGCTTAAACACTTCGAGATGTATGGCCGACTGAGATCTTTCTGGAAGTATTCGGGATTAAGTCGGTAGATCGCTTGGCGATGTTGCCTCCCAAGTTCTGGGCGTAAGACACTAGCCAAACCTGTGTGGACCCCCTCACTCCTTTGAAGACCCCAGGGCTGATCTGTCCATGCCAAGGGCGTCTTACAGGGCTGGTTTCTTCTGGCCGACCTCCCAGTTAGGGGAACATTCGGTGGACCATCAGGAGCTCAGCAGTCCTGGTGCCTTAAGCCGGCTTGACCTTGTTGACTTCAAGTCTGATCTTAACTCTTCAGACGTTAGTCAACGTCTGGATATTTTATGCATCATCACTCATGAGCTCAACTTCCTTAGCCGCGAGGAACAACATCACGATAGCTGTATGGGTCAAAATACGTCACCAGGAATGCCCCTTGAAATCCACGATTAATGGGCTTACACAGTAACCAAGCCCATGAATTAATGACCAATGGACCCAACCCATTTGTCTTCAAGCATCCCGAAGTAACGTTAAAGTACGGAAGTACGTCCAGCTCTGGATAAAGAGGTCCGTCCTCACCAGCAAGCCAAAGTACGGAAGTGCATCCAGCTCTGGATAAAGAGGTCTGTCCTCACTCCCTCAGCAGACCAAAATACGGAAGTACAACCAACTCTGGAAGAAGAGGTTCGTCCTCTCCTCTACAGCAGACTTCTCTTCGCATATCTGTTGGGGAGGCGTTACCGTCATTCAAGATGACAATATCCCCTATATATCTGTTGGATGGGAGTTACAATATCCCCATTCATGGTAATAACTCCGTGCGTTACCATATTCAAGGCAACAACTTACTACTAGGTGACGGTTGACCAAAACAGACAGTTGACCACAAAACTCTATAAAGGATCAACTGGTAATCGGTAAGGCATCGAACTACGGATAACAACAACCGACATCTAGGTTCACTTGCAATCAGCTAACCACCTATTTTCTCTCTCAGATCGATCATCAAAACCACTGGTAGTCGACTAACAACTGCTCAAAGAGGACGAGTGATCATTCTCTCTCCCAACAACCGACTGCTCAAGGAAGACGAGTGATCAATCTCTCTCCTAAACGAACACCTGCTCAAGGAGGACGACTGTTCATTCTCTCTCCTAACAACTACCTGCTTAAGAAAGACGAGTGATCCTTCTCTGTCCAAACGACCTGACAACCAAGGAAGGACGACCAGACGACCGTTCATTTCTCTCTCCACACGACTAAGGAGTGCAAGCGCTTTATTTCACTCGACGGCCAAAGAACTAGGCAGGCATGCATCCGGCTGTATCGTCTTTCCTCCCATCGACCGTCTTGCTCAAACAAAATACTTAATTCCATAGCTCAAAATCTGGTTTACAATTCCTATTCATTATTTGCCAAGTTTACTGACTTGACTGCTCGGAGCCCCCTTAGGCCGGCACCATCCTGGTGTACCCAGATATCTCACGGTCACGTGTGTTCTTTGTCTCTTTCGTTATAGGTTAAGCCCAAAGACGTCGTCGGTGCTCGCAAAATTATTAACAAGTGGAGGTTCGACTTCCGGTCAACGACCCGGTCTCTGCTAACTTCTTGACCCGCGAATTCTTACCCTCACAGTTTGGCGCTAGAAGGAGGGGCTCGACAACTAATTACTGAGTTTATCCCAATGGCACAAGAGATGACCAACACTCCACTCGACGTAGCATCCCAACTTGCAATGATAACAACTCAAATGCATGAGTACACGCAACGATACAAAACCTTAGAAGAGGAGAACATCCTGGTCAGAGCCGAAAATCAATTATTGCAGGAAAAAATCACGGAGCTGTCTGTAGTCGTCTAGCTTCGAAGACCAATTATACCTAGGCAGACAGAGTTGAATCCCGAAGAATATGCTGAAAGGACCATCGAAGCAGAGGGGCATGGCGAACCAACCAACCCTCCGCTCAACAGCTCCGGAGCAGTCAACTAGGACAGAAGTAGGCATACCGACCAGTCACACAACCCGACCTGGATAGTAACCAACATCCAACAACGCAGACCACAGCTGCTCCTCACTCCTCTTCTCTGTTGCCTTTACTTCTGTACCTATGTTACAGACTAATGGGACTTACATCCCGACAAACCCGTACTCTCCTAGAGATACCTCTCTGGAGTAGAGCTTAGCGAAAAGGCTAGCAAACCTAGAGGCCTTACTTACACGCATACCTGGGGTCCCAACTCCATTTAAAAAGAGTCTGCCCCAAAGCTATGCTGATTCACCCTTCGTAGACGTCATTGCTTTAGTTGAGATGCCTAGGAAGTTTAGTCTCCCAAATATGAAGATGTATGGTGGTACACCTAACCCGGCTGACCACATTGCTTCTTACAAGCAACGTTTGTTTACTGCTGGTATACCAAGAGATCTAAGAGAGGCCTGCATGTGTAAGAGCAGTGATATACTAACCTTCGTAACAATTGCATTTCATCTTTCACACAACTGACTGATAACTTTGCTGAGCAGTTCGCTAATAGCAAAAAGATTGAAAAGTTATCTGACGACCTATACCGAATAAAACAAAGGAGAGGCGAACCTCAGAGAGAGTACGTGAGAAGATTCAATAGGGAGAAGGTGTCAATCCCATACTGCAACACCGAGACAGTTGTAGATGCCTTCAGAAAAGGACTCCTTCATGATGGGGAGTTGTACAAAGAGCTTACCAAGTTCAACTGTACGACCCTTGATGACGTATTATCTAGAGCTTGGTTAGAGATCAGGTGGGAAGAAGACAAGACCCACCGAAGCAAAGGATACTCGTATGACGGTCAAACGAGCGGCCGACGATCCAGGAGACCCGACCGAAGGCCGGAACACAGAAGCAAAGTCGACCCATACCCATCAAAGCGCCCGGATCCAAGGGAAAATAGGAGACCTCTGGAACCTCCATCCAGATGACCTGACGAGAGGGTCCCTGCTCCCCCAGGACAAGACTCCCAGAGTACAACCGTAACGTGGAACCCAACGAGGTGATAGCCGTGATGAGGGGTATGGGCAACACAATAAGGTGCCCAGGTAAGACCAAAACACCAGGCGATAAAAGGGACAACTCCAAGTGGTGTGGGTTTCATTCAGATCACGGGCATACCACTGGAGATTGTATAGCCCTGAGGTTAGAAGTGGCGGATCTCTTTAAAAGAGGACACCTCACGGACCTACTGACAGACAAAGGAAAGAAGATGCTAGCACTTAGGGACGAACAAATGAAGGAGCCAGAGTCGCCAATCCCAACAATAACATCCTCGATGATCACTGGAGGTTCGGAAGTAACCGGAGTCAGCCATTCAGCCGCCAAGAGAAGCGCAAGGATAACTCATAGCCCCGTGACACACTCAATTGATGCTCCATCACCAGCTTGTACTGATCAGATCACCAGCTTCGTAGACAATGAAGTCACAAGGCTCGTCAACCCTCACCAGGACGCTCTCGTCCTATCTCTTACAATTACCAACGTTCTAGTAAAGAGAGTTTTAATTGATAATGGATCATCCGCTAATGTACTGTTTCTACATGCTTTACAGGGTATGGGCTTAGACGAGACAAGCATATGTCGTCGGTCAACCGTACTTATTGACTTTAATGGTGAATAGAAGCAGACCATGGGGGAAGTATCTCTACCTGTCTACGCTGGAGGACTCAACTTGCCGACCACATTCGTGGTGCTGGACTCTTCGTCGGCCTACAACATGATCCTAGGCAGACCATGGATCCACACAATGAGAGCAGTACCTTCAACATTCCATCAGGTAGTACAGTTCCCTACACCTTGGGGAGTCAGGGAGATTAGAGGAGACCAATGGGCCTCCCGTAATTGTTATAAAAATACAATGAGATCTCCCAAAACCCTTTATAGCAATTACAGACCAAGCAGCCACATAGTGTTTGATGATGCATAAAATGTCCAGACGTTGACTAACGTCTGAAGAGTCAAGATCATACCTGAAGTCTCTTGGATCGACTCGGCTTAAGGTAGCAGGACAGCTAAACACCTGATGGTCCACCATACGTTCCCCTAACTGGGAGGTCGGCCGGAAGAAATCAGCTCTGCACTAAACGCCCTTGGCATGAATAGATCAGCCCTGGGATCTTAAAAGGAATAAGGGGGGTCTCCACAGGTTCGACCCATATCTTACGCCCAAAATTGGGGAGATATCAACGCTGCGCGACCTAATGACTTAATCCCGAACTTTCTGGAAAGATCTCAGTCGGTCACACATCTTGAAGTTTTTAAGCCCCGATTGGAGTCCACGTATCTAGGAGAAACTTCTCCTTTAAAGCCTATCACTCTGGAAAGATATATATATAAAGTATCCTTGAACTTAGGAAGTTTCACTTATCAAAGATCACGGATAGACTCGAAGAGAAACTCTAGATACGCAAAAGAGGTAACTTCCCTTACAGTTTGACAGCCCCCGCCTCACCACCGCCACTAATCACAATGGGTTTAACTTCGCCTATAAAAGGCCCCCCACTTCAGCCTTCACAGGACATGATCTCATCACCCCAGAAAAGATCATCCCATACTCAGAGTTCTCACAACTCTCCCCCCAAAAGGATCGATCAATATTCATTCTTTTACTGCAAAGAGCACCCTGATTGTCTTGAGCGTCGGAGTGGTTTTCGAATCCTTTGCAGGTTTTCCCCCCTCGGGAACAGATGAACAGGAGCGAGGAGCTGGAGCAAAGAAGCAGAGCAGAGGAGCAGAGCAGAGAAGCAGAGCAAAACAGAGGAATCTCTCCTCTCCAAATAGAATATACCATCATAACGGAGGTTGTCATGCATCAACTCCCTTTTTCATGCTGATTTAACCGGGAGCCAATTTTCGACATCATCATTTGGCGCTTGAAGGAGGGGCATCTCTCCAGCAAATCATCAAATTCGGTAACCCGAATCTCACTCAATACTTCTTCAGAACTAACTACTTTTCTTAAAGATCTTTAGGCAGACATGCTAGTAGAAAAACGAACAACCCTGCTAAAGACGATCAGAGCAGAGATAAAAACTCGAAACACCATTCAAAATTTTCTATACAAGAGGGCTAACTTGGGTTCTATTTCGCAGAGGGAAATAGTAAGCTTAGGGCATGCTAGACTAGGTCTGAAATTATTTCTCTTGCAGGTGCGATCATTCGGAGCATGCGTAGTAAGTTTAGGAAAATTGCATTAGTATGTATAGGATTAATTACATTAACCATATGTTCCGCTTACATACAAAGAAAAGACAGGAAAATGCAGTTCGACGGCAAGCTTTAGTCGCCAGAAGAAGAAGAAGGAGGACCGCCGATATCAATCGAAACCGTTATCATCACGGCCAGAAGACGGCCAACCCCACGACGACGAACCAAAATCCCACAGCAGAAAAGAGAGCAGGTTCAGAAGTGTTGGTAGTACCAGTTAGAGAATAAACCAAAGGATAGAGTGGTCTGGAGGAATTAAGGGTGGAATGATGATCATCGTCTAGCTGATCAGAAGTACGGAGAACATCGATGAATCCCTCACCAGCCACCTCCATCCAGAAGTGCTCAATGGAAGAATTGTTATAGTTCAGAACCGTATAGAAAGCAACGCTAACGTCACCACCAGGAAGAGTTCCGCTAACCATTAGAAGAGACATAGTGAGGCATGGAGGAGTTATTCGTGTCTCCATGCTTATTTATGGGATGAAGAGGCCACAATAAATAAGGCACGATCAGCAAAGGGTCACGGCGAACAGTCACAGTTAACAAATGGGGAGTGAACAGACTTAAACATGGAAGATAAAAAGAGATACAAAAGCATAAGGGTAAAAAGCTAATTCTTTATTAATTCATAAAAAGGATCTATTACAGAAGAAGTTGCAAAACTCCCCCCCCCCCCCAACTGTCAAGGAAAAACAAACCAAGAACGCGAATGGCCAGAGGAGCCGTCACGAAATTCGGGAAGAGAAAAAAGAGCAAAGACCACCAGGTACCCCTTTCCGGAAGTGCAGGCAAGGACAGAAGATGACCAAGGACGAAGAAGCCCTCTGGGCGTCATCACCTTGCTCTAAGCACCTATGCTAGAGTAAGTACTGTTGATCCTTACACTCCGGGTCAAACATAACGACGCGTGAGGTTATCACGACCATTATGAAGAAACCCATCCTTTATCACGGTCATTATGAAGAAACATTCCTCAAAGTAGGCGACAAGTATAAACTCGAACAAAGGCCTTATCTCGAATCCTTGATGAAAGCAGGAAGAAGGAAATCAGAAGACAACGTCTGAAGAAGAACCCCCCCAAAATCGTCTTACTTTTAGTGATGAAGAATTAAAAGGCTAAAGCAGGCTATTTATAGCAAGAGAGGATAACCAAGGGACCTCTTGAGAAACAGATAAAGAGCATTAAAGGCGAAGGCCAGACGTGCTTCGAAAACATTCAGCGGAATAACGACTGAGAGAGATGAGCGGCTCAGGGACAACGGTTACCAATGAAATTTCAGCAGGTCTCGAGGAGAAGTGTTTCATCCACCAGTCACGACGCTCCACGCGTCTGTACGTGATAAAAACAAGTTATCGGGCGCAGTAACCTAAAAGATCAGCGCCGGAAATACTCGGTCAGAGAATTAAGTCAATGACGTCACAAAATCACGTATGGAAAAGATTAATTACTTGCGCAGAAGACGAAACTTGTCTTAAAAGACTAAACCACACGTCAGAACAAGAACACAGCTGGGATGGCTCTGGCCGAAACAACACTTGGTCGAAAAATACCTCCACTTAGCAGATAGCAATCAGCTCTGGAGCATCAACACAATACTGGGTTCCGCCAACTAGCCCTGGTCAAGGTAAGACCCAAAGAGTTTCTCGATACAGCTCTGGGACAGGTAATGATGATGCATAAAATGTCCAGACGTTGACTAACGTCTGAAGAGTCAAAGATCAGACCAGAAGTCTCTCGAAATAGCTCGGCTTAAGGCAGCAAGACAACTAAAACCCCTGATGGTCTACCACACATTCCCACAACAGGGAGGTCGGCCAGAAGAAATCAGCTCCGCACAAAACGCCCTTCGCATGGACAGATCAGCCCCGGGGTCTCTAAAGGAATAAGGGGGTCTCCACAGGTTCGGACCATATCTTACGCCCATAACTGGGAAGATATCAGCGTTGCGCGACCTAATGACTTAATCCCGGACTTTCCAGAAAGACCTCAGTCGGCCACACATCTTGAAGTGTTTAAGCCCACTTGGACTTCACGTATCTAAAGGAGAAAACTTCTCCTTTAGAGCCTATCACTCCGGCAAGATATCAACGAAGTATCCTTGAACTTAGGAACTTTCACTTATCAGAGATCCGGGATAGACTCGAACAGAAACCCTAGATACGCAAAAGAGGTAACTTCTATATTGGTTTGACGACAACCTCCTCACAACCGCCACTGGTCATAGTCGGCCTAAAATCGCCTATAAAAGGCCCCCCCACATCGTCCTTCTCAGGACACGATCTCTTCACCCAAAAAGATCACCCAAAACTCAGAGTTCTCATAACTCGCCCCCCAAAAGGACCAATCAATATTCATTCTTTTACTACAAAGAGTAACCTGACTGTCTTGAGCGTCGGAGCGGTTTTCGAACCCTTTGCAGGTTTCCCCCTAGAACAGACGAATATGAGCACAGAATCAGGAGCTGGAGCAAGGAGTCAGGAGCTGGAGCAAAAAGCAGGGAGCAGAGAAGCGGAGCGGAGGAGCGGAGCAGAGCAGAGAAGCAGAGCTGAACAGAGGAATCTCACCTCTTCAAACAGAATATTCTATCATAACGGAGGCTGTCATGCATCAACTCCCTTTTTCATGCTGATTTAACCGGGAGCCAATTTTCGACATCAGCATTTGGTGCTAGAGGAAGGGGGCTTCTCTCCAACAAATCATCACATTCGGTAACTCGAATCCTACTCAATACTTTTTTCAGAACTAACTACTTCCCTGAGTTGTTCAGGCAAACATGTCTTCAGACGAGCACACTCCACATGGGACGTCCCATAGATCTCGGAGCGCAGATGATCTCGCGACAGAACTTGAACAACTCAAGACAGTATAGCTCCGAAGGGTGAGGACGCGAAACGATTGGAGGAAAGCCTCCGCAAGGCTGAGATAGCCAGGAGGGTCGCAACACCTAATGAGAGGAAAGAAGTGCTCATGACGTTCGCGAGAAGGCTCTTCTCGCCTGGAGACACATACACACCTGAGGCCCTAACTCTGCAACCAGGCGACCAGATGCGTCTGGAGAGTATCTTGAGGGAACAAGGTGTGCAAAATCCAGACGAACCTTATACCCTCAAGAATGCTAGGATAGGCAAGGGGTGTGTGGACGACCCCACCCTATGCGAGTTGCTCATACACCAAGTAGCGGAACTAACAAGAGAAAAGGAGAAGGACAAACTCTGAGGAAGGACTGTAATTCGGCAGCCACCTCTCTGCCGGAAAATACTGGAATCCGAAAAACAGGCCAACTTCAAGTGTCCCACGCTAGAACACTATCACGGCGTGAAAGATCCAGGAGTATTCATTAACAACTATGCTGCGAGGATGAATCTATGCACGACCAACCGAAATATATGGTGTGTGGTGTTTGCCACCATCCTAAAAGGGCCAGCTCAGGCATGGTACCAAGCACTAGCCCCGGGGTCAATAAAGTCTTTTAACCAGCTTGCCCAAGCTTTTTGCGAAGCTTTCCGAGGAAGCACCAGTATCAAGAGAGGGACCGAAGAGCTGTTCAACGTGGTACAAGGAAAAAGCAAAACGTTGGCGAGCTACTGGCAGAGATTTCGCAACCTTATGGTTCAAGTTCCCGACCTAGAATCAAACGTTGCTTTTGTTGCCCTACAGAGAGGTCTCAGACAAGATGACATAATCAAAGATATCTCGGGGAGAAAGCCAGGCACCCTCGTAGATCTGATAGAAAGGTTACAACAATTTATCAGAACAGAGGAGAATTATTTGCGGATGAAAGAGGTGGCCAATATTCCTTACGAAAGTGAGCGCCCCCGAAAAAGAAAAAGGGAAGAAGTCAGGTTACCTCGGAAAGGAGAGCGAGGCAGGAGGCCCAGGGCTGACTTTGCAACATACACCCCCCTAATGAAAGGAACGGAGGAAATCTTGCAGGTACTGATAGCAAAAGGAAAGGCTGAACTACCCAAACCTAATGACGACCGAGGAGAGTTCGGATCCAGAGATATGACTGCGTGGTGTGCCTTTCATAGAGGCTACGACCACAAGACCGACGACTGTCGGCACCTCAAGAATCTAATTGGGGAGATGGTAATAAAAGGAGAACAGGATAAATACATCCATCAAGAACAACGACCCTACGAATATCGAAACAAAAAATCGGTAAACAAAGAAGGAATCGGATCGGGATCTGAAATCAACGGGCAGGGCCCCACTTCTAGAAAAGCAAACAAAGGTCCAGAGGGGCCCACCAGAGTAATGGGGAATATCAAAACCATAGCAGGAGGACCTACCCTCGGTGGAACAACCAAAGGCGAACAACGCAGATACGCCAACGAAGCAAAAAATCAGCCGGTCTTCCTAATCAAGCCTGCCGTGGAAACTCTACCCATTGTCTTCACAGACGACGACTTGGTCGGGGTAATAACTCCACACGCAGATGTGCTGGTAATAACAGTCGTAGTTGCCAATTGGAGGATAGGACGTATTCTAGTTGATACAGGGAGCTCCACGGAGGTCATGAGTCGAACGTGCTTCCAGAAACTCGGGGTAAGCGAACGCCATCTCAAATCTTATAAATCTTGTTTGACAAGATTCGAAGACAATCAGGTTAAACAGACAGAATAACAACCCTGCCAGTGCTAATCGGCGAAGGAGAATCAGCAAAGGCGATAATGCTAAACTTCGCAATCGTCGATAAGATGTACGCCTATAACATCATACTGGGCGGAAACTTCCTGAGGGAGTCAGGAGCAATAGTTTCCATGAACCACCTTATGATGAATTTCCCAATTCCGGGAACGAATCTCATCGGAACGGTCAGGGGAGACCAGAAAATAGCCAGGGAATGTTATCTCATCTCCGCCCAGGGCTGCGAACAAGAAGAAGTGATTCCAGTCATCGTTGGAGGAGACAAAGTGTTCTACGGTGACCCGACGGCAGATATGGGGAGCTGAAAAACTGAGGTCATCACTACCCTTACTATCTTTCCTTTTTGAATAAAGCCAGAAGGCAAAAGAAGTAGCATTACTAGCTACATATCTTACCTTATAAAATAAAAATATTTTTTTAGCACAAAACACTATAAAAGGAGGAGTCCTAATTAAACTCCTCTAGCTCTGAATCGAGCAGGTAGCCCTGACAGCGAAAGCTGATGGGCCTAAAAGGTTACCCTAAATAGGCCTACACCCGCAAGTGCACGGGTGTCAAGTTGTAATTTCTCGGTAAGACCGGTTCGTTCCTCAGAGACTAAGTCAAACTCAATTTAATCTTAAAACTATTGTGATTTTCAAAAGTGGTTTGATTTGTAATATGATTCAAATAAAAAGAATAGCAAATATAACTCAAAAGAAAACAAATAAGTTTATATTCAGAAAAGGGGAACCTAGGGTTTTCGAATCCATCCACATGATAATCCTAAAGACGATTTATTTGCATTAGTCAACTAAGTACTTTGTTCTACTCAGATTCTATAACATGAACGCTCTAAAATCCGGAAAGTGTTATCGTTAAAAGCAATAAAGTTTTTAAAAGATACTAAGATTTTAATCTAAACATTAATTGACTTGCCGATAAATCAAAACGATAACATTCTCATTATGGACTTCATCTAAAACCCTAGATAGATAAATTAGTTTCTTATGATGATAGATGGAAGTTTAACTAAATAAATTATGGGAGAAAAATAGAAAAAGTCGAATTTCTTACTGATTTTACAGCCAAACAGAGCCTTAAGGAATTGATTTCCTTCTGTTTTCCCCAGAATTCTGCCAAACGCACTCTCAGGGAAAACGATTTTCTCGTCTTCCCGGAAATGAGTTCTCTGAGAGAAACTTATTTTCTCGTCTTCTTGAAAGTACTTTCTTTCTGTTTCTTTTTCACTCTCTTCTTAATCTCTCTGTCTCTTTCTCTGTAATCTCCCTCTCTCTCACTAAGAAGTAGAAAACAACAAGAAAAATAAAAAATCAAGAAGATGATAATGATTAAAACCGAGTTTCTATTTCTCTCTCTCTCTACAATAACCCTCTTCTTAATCTCTCTGTCTCTCTCTCTATAATTCTCTCTCTTCCTCTGTAATCCCCCTCTCTCTCTCTCACTAAGAAGCAGAGGTTACAAAAGAAAAAAAATCAAAAATCAAGAAAATCGAAAATGTAAGCTTCGGTTCCGTCTCTCTCTCTCCTGTTCTTTACTCTAAAATCCGTGTTCTCTTGATGCCCCAACTCTTTTTTCTTCTTCTGTTTTATAGGAAACCAATAGGGATCTCTTTTGTTTCTGTTTTGATTTCGAATTGAATCGAATCTTTCGGTTCAATCTGTTTCTATCTCTATCTTGTTTCGGTTCAATCTTGTTTCTCTCTCTAATTCTGTTTTGATTTCTTTTCTATCTTCTTTCGAATCCATCTCTGTAACAAAAAGATCTCATCTCACCCTCTTTCCCTTTCTCTCTCTCTCGGTTTTCTCTGATTTTGCTCTCCCTCTCTAATTTTGTTTTGATTTGAGATGGGAGAAGATAATAGCCGCTTCCAATTTCACGTACTGATGAGGAGGGAGCAAAATGATCCAGTGGTTCGCGGGCTAGAGAGAATAAGATGATATGGGCTTCTGTCCGTCGGATATAAAAGATGCGCTCGAGTATACAGGAGTATCGTGAGCGCGGTTGCACTGTATCTAAGATTCCAGAAACACCCGAGATACCACTAGAGGCTTTCCTTCTCTCCTTTATTCCGTTCTCGGCTCTCTCTCTTTCTATTTTCTAATAAATACCCCACAACCAATACCTTTCTTTCCATCTCGGTTCCCTATCTGATTTTAGAAGGAAATCTTCAGCTTGCATCCCTCCATCCAATCTCTCTCTCGGTTTCTTTCTGAAAAAGATTTCTTAAAAAGAAAGAAATATCTTTCCAAAGTCTGGAGAAGATAAGAGAGAAAGATTGAATTTGGTCACGGGTGGATCAGTAGTTTTGAAAATGATTGAGTACTTCGCGGAGTTAC
Source organism: Eschscholzia californica (assembly GCF_041429995.1). Lineage (NCBI taxonomy): Eukaryota > Viridiplantae > Streptophyta > Magnoliopsida > Ranunculales > Papaveraceae > Eschscholzia > Eschscholzia californica. The sequence goes on from NW_028238198.1 coordinate 46,492,375, forward strand.
GTAATATGTGGGGACGGGTGTTGGGATGAAGCCATATTCAACGTAACAACAACAACCATTCGATCTCTTCGAGCACCCGCATGTATTTGCTTATAACTTGTACCCGGGTGTACGGGATCGATAACCCTTGGAAAATCCCGACTGCCTTCCTGCTAAGCCCACCAGTATACCGAAAATCCTCATCTCACCATTCTGTTTGCGCCACGCGTCCTTGGGAAATTCGTGTTAACTGATTTGGTCAACTAGTTTTGACCCAAACTTTGACTTTGTCTAATTCTTCCATCCGGACTCCGATTTGACTTTCGTCTTCGCCGTTGGACTCGTCTTGGACTCACATGAGCACTAATATTGACCAGAATACCCTTGTCATTGAAATGACCAAAATGCCCCTCAAGTATGTCTTTATCACAATGTTTTCGCATCGAACTCCGTAAATGAGACCTGAGAAAGAAAATCAAACAAATCTTCAGAGTAACCGCTCGAACTGGACTAACTAACCCGAGTTAAGAGATTCAGATTGGACATGTTTCATGTCTCATCAAACATCCCCAAACTTAGATTTTGCTAGTCCTCGAGCAAACTAGAGAAATAAAACTAAACCCAGTTCACCACTTTCGTAGGGAATCACGATTGCACTTAGCACGTGCAACAAGCCGTTAAACCTCTAAGTTACCCTAGAGGACGAGTTTTGTCTCGTGAGGGTTTCCAGTGAATATACACTCAAAATTCAAAATTTTCAAAAATGCAGAAGGGTTTAAATATGATGTGGACTAAAAATGTTTATCCAGTAAACTTTCAAAAGTTAATAGAAATGAAATCCAAGCCAACCAAACCATAGAAAAGCTAAAATTCCTTTCACTAGTAATCAAGACCCAAAGTGCACATGACCAGCCAATATGAGTATCATTTCGGTTCAGAACAGACAAGACCTTGATTACCTTCTCAATACATTTCACCTCGTCTGTTGCCTCACGGTCATACACTCAAAAATTCAAGTCACTCAGAAATGTTTCACTCAATGTGCGAGTATGAGCATGAAGAAAAACTCAACACATTACAAAAGACGGACTAATTTTTTTGTAACCGACTGATCTCATAGAAAGGAAACAACCACTAATACGGAATGGGGAAGCTAGAACTTCTGAGAACTCGACGTCTTCAAATCTTCAAGAACTACTTCAAGGGATAAACACTTAAACAAAACTACACAAACACTTTTTTTCTTTTCTTTTCTTTTTTTAATTTCTATTTCTTTTTTCTTTTTTTCTTTTTTTTTTCTTTTTTTTTCACTTCTGGTAATACAACTCAAAATACACAACTTACTTTCTCAACAATTTCCTTGGGTATAATTTTCTCCACTTTGCTTCATGTCTTATTCTCAGGGTTCTAAATTATGGATGATATCTATTTTCCTCTAGTTGACATTGCTTTCAAGTTTCTCAGACTACAAGAGAAGGGTTTACTTCCTGATGACATCCCTAGTGGTTGTAAAATTTGAACTCAAGAGATCAACTGAGCTCTAATGAATATTGCGAGGTTGAGTAGCTCTTCATTCTACTCGGAATTATCACAGAAGAGATCACTCAAAACAAAAGGAAAGGCTCAGAATCTCACATAGGTTAAGTCTCCACTAATGATCGATTAAGTTCTCTCAGAAAAGTCAACTCTTCACCTATCTAACACTCACATGGCTAGTGCACAACAACTCCAACACTCGAAATTCGTGGAAAAACTTTCAGCAAAAGCATAGAACGACCAACTAGACTCTATAACTATTAACAAGCAAAAACAACTAGACTCGCCTTTTCAATCCAAAAATTTTGAACCCTTTTGAATTTTTGAAATAAGGACTAAAAATTCAATCCCCTATCCCCAAACTTAAACCGAACATTGTCCTCAATGTTCTAAAGACTATGCAAAAATAATAGGATTAGGGAAAGATGTTACCAGATTCAGAAGTCCTATGCATGGGTTGCCTCCCATAAAGCGCTAAGTTTACCGTCTTCAGCCAGACGAAACTGATCATAGCGAGTCTGGATAGACAGGATCTTCGATAGAAACATCCTCTGTATCGTTCAACATCTCTAAAAATGGTTTTAACCGTTGTCCATTCACTTTGAACATACTACCATCTTTGTCCTCGATATCGACTGCACCATAAGGATAAACGAGCTTGACCGTGAAAGGTCTTGTCCATCTAGAACGGAGTTTACCAGGAAATAAATGCAAACGAGTGTTATATAAGAGAACTTTCTGACCCGGTGAAAACGTTTTTCTTAAAATATTCCTATCATGTAACATTTTCATCTTATGCTTATACAACCTAGCACTCTCATATGCATCGTTTCTTAACTCCTCCAACTCACTGAGTTGTAACTTTCTCTCTCTACCCGCTTTGTCAAGTGAAAAATTTAATTGCTTGATAGCCCAATATGCTCTATGCTCTAACTCAACGGGTAGGTGGCATGCTCTGCCATACACTATTCTATATGGAGACATTCCAATAGGGGTCTTAAACGCTGTACGGTAGGCCCATAGTGCATCGGTTAGTCGTAGAGACCAATCCTTCCTATTAGTGTTAACCGTTTTCTCAAGAATGTGTTTGATCTCCCTATTAGACACCTCGACTTGACCACTAGTCTGTGGATGATATGGGGTCGACACTTTATGGGTAATACCATATTTTTTCATTAGAAGCTCAAACTGCCTATTACAAAAGTGTGTTCCCCCGTCATTAATGATTGCCCGCGGTGTACCAAAACGTGAAAGTATGTTTTCCTTCAAGAATGTGATCACAACTTTGTGATCATTCGTTTTACATCCAATCGCCTCTATCCACTTAGACACGTAGTCAACTGCAACTAGGATGTACAAGTTTCCGAAAGAGTTTGGGAAGGGACCCATGAAATCGATGCCCCACACATCGAAAATCTCAACTACCAATATAGGATTAAGGGGCATCATGTTCCTACGTGAAATGCTTCCCAACTTCTGGCATCGTTCACACGCCAGATAATATGCATGGGTATCCTTAAAGATAGGCGGCCAGTAAAAACCACATTGTAGAATTTTTGCGGCCGTCTTCTTACCACTAAAATGCCCTCCACATGCATGATCATGACAAAAGGAAATGATTTTGGACTGTTCACTATCAGGAACACACCTCCTAATGATCTTATCGGGACAATACTTGAACAAGTATGGATCGTCCCAGAAGAACCGTTTTACCTCGGATAAAAATTTATCACGATCTTGCTTGGTCGAGTGTTTGGGCATTTGACCAGTAGCAAGATAGTTCACTATATCAGCGAACCAAGGTAGTTGGGAGACACTAAAAAGTTGCTCATCAGGGAAGCTCTCTCTCATGGGTAACTTGTCTTCTACAGACTCGACTACAAGTCTTGACAAGTGGTGTACTACTAAATTTTTGGAACCCTTTTTGTCCCGAATCTCTATATCAAACTCTTGTAGCAGCAATATCCATCTAATCAGTCTAGGTTTTCCATCCTTTTTAGAAAGGAGATATTTTAATGCAGCATGATCAGAGAATATTATGACCTTAGAACCCACAAGATATGATATGAACTTCTCTAGGGCATACACTACAGCTAACAACTCTTTTTCAGTGGTAGAGTAATTTAACTGTGCATCATTCAACGTCTTACTGGCATAGTATATAACGTGAAGAAGTTTATTCTCACGTTGACCTAACACGACTCCAATTGCATAATCAGATGCATCGCACATGATCTCAAATGGAATACTCTAGTTGGGAGGTCGGACAATGGGGGCGGAAGTAAGCAGAAGCTTAAGTTTTTCAAAGGCTTCTAAACAAGGATCATCAAAGACAAATTTTTTCTCTTTTGCCAAAAGATTACAAAGAGGTCTAGATATCTTGCTGAAATCTTTAATAAACCGTCGATAAAATCCAGCATGGCCTAAAAATGATCGAATATCTTTGACCGTTTTAGGGACTGGAAGGCTTTTTATCAACTCTACTTTTGCCTTATCTACTTCAATGCCTTTTTCAGAAATGACATGCCCTAAGACTATTCTTGAGCGAACCATAAAGTGACATTTCTCCCAATTGAGAACTAGGTTCTTCTCTTTGCATCGAACCAACACAAGTGTGAGGTGATGCAGACACTGATCAAATGATGAACCGAAGACTGAAAAATCATCCATAAAGACATCGAGAAACCTCTCTACCATATCTGAAAATATGCTCATCATGCATCGTTGAAATGTAGCGGGTGCATTACACAACCCAAAAGGCATCCGACGATAAGCATAAGTTCCAAATGGACAAGTAAAAGTGGTTTTCTCTTGGTCCTCAGGGGCTATTGGAATCTGATTATAGCCAGAATAGCCATCTAAGAAACAATAGTAGCTATGTCCAGCTAGTCTTTCTAGCATCTGATCAATGAAAGGAAGAGGAAAATGGTCTTTCCTCGTGACCGTGTTCAGTTACCTGTAATCAACACAAACACGCCAACCAGTGGTCATCCTGGTGGGTATTAACTCATTAGATTCGTTCTTGATTACAGTAATGCCTGATTTCTTGGGTACAGTTTGAACAGGACTGACCCAAGTGCTATCTGAAATAGGGTATATAATACCCGCATCTAGTAATTTCAGGACTTCGGCTCTAACGACCTCCTTCATGTGAGGGTTAAGTCGACGTTGCATTTCCATTGACGGTTTAGCATCTTCCTCAAGATAGATGTGGTGCATGCAAACAGATGGACTTATACCCTTTAGATCAGCTATTGACCACCCTAATGCCGCTTTGTGGTCTCTAAGGACATCTAATAGTCTACTTTCCTGTTCTTTCTCTAACTCGGAAGCAATGATAACAGGTAAGGTTCCAGACGGTCCTAGAAACGAATACTTCATGTTGTCAGGCAAGGGTTTCAACTCTAAAGGAGGTGGTTTCTCTGTGGATTGAGGTGACTCTGGGATGGAAGGAACACTGAACTCACTAGTGGATGATAGTTGAGGCATCTCTAAAGTTGGCAAGTCAATTGGCTCTGACAAGCTGAGGGGTTCTTCTATCCACTTATTAATATCTAGTAATGGGGTAGAATCTAATAAAACATTCACCTCATTGATACTACCCTCCTCATCAAAATCTAAGCCAAAATGAGCCAACAATGTTTCTAAAGGATCATCAGATAGAGTTTGAGGTAAAGAATCTTGGATGAATAACTCTATCAAATTCAACTCACTAAAATCATTAACTTCATCTGGGTGAAGTCCTGCATTGAAGATGTTCATCTCTACAGTCATATTCCCGAAAGACAATCTTAATAGTCCACTCCTACAATATATGATAGCATTTGATGTAGCTAAGAATGGTCGTCCTAGAATGACGGGAATTTAACTCTGGGTATCATGAACTGGTTCAGTAACTAAGATTATGAAATCAACAGGAAAGATGAATTCATTAACTTTTATCAGAACATCCTCTACTATGCCACGTGGTCTTCTAACAGACCGATCTACCAACTGAAGAACTACCGAAGTGGGTTTGATTTCCCCTAAACCTAATTGCAGGTACACAGAGTAAGGAAGTAGGTTGACACTAGCACCTAGATCTAACAAAGCTCGTTCGATCTTATGGTCCCCTATAGTGCAGGGCAGTGTAGGACTTCCTGGGTCTTTGTACTTAGGTGGGAGGTTCTGTTGGATGATGGAACTCACTTGGTTAGTCAAGAAGACTTTCTTATGCACATTCATCTTACGCCTCCTAGTACATAGGTCTTTAAGAAACTTAGCGTAAGCTGGAACCTGTTTAATGCCATCTAGTAATGGAATATTAATACTAACTTGTTTGAACATTTCCATTATCTCCTCGAACTGGGACTTCTTCTTTGGCTCTACCAAATGCTGAGGATATGGAGCTCTAGGAACATACGACTCAGGCACAGTGGGTGGGTCTTCAGACTCAGGAGCCTTCTCAGGCTCTTTACTAGGGATACTAGTTGGTAAGGTGGGTTGCTCAGAGTTTAGTTCACTATCTTCGGGAACTCCTATCTTATTGTCAATTACCCTACCACTTCTAAGGGTGGTTACTGCATTGGCCTGGTCCATCGACTGTTTACCCCTCGGGTTTGGTTCTGGTTGACTAGGAAACATACCCTGTTCTCTCTGCCTAAGGGCTTTTCTAAGTTGACCTACCTCGGTTCTTAAACTAATTACAGCCTGGTTGGTCTCTTGTACAGTCTGGTTAGTCTGTTGTATAGCCTGGTTGGTCTGTTGTGTAAACTCTATATGGGTTTTAGCTAGTTGCTTCATGGTTTCCGCTAAAGACTCATTGTTTTGAGAAGGATATTGGGTACTAGATTGACCCTGGTTTTGAGCAAAAGGATTCCTAGGAGCATTAAACCCAGGAGGGTTCATGGAACTACTAACCTGACCCTGATTTTGACCCTTAGACCAAGAAAAATTGGGGTGATTTCTCCAACCCGGATTATAAGTGTTCGAATAAGGATCATATTTCTGACGGTAATCTTGCCTAGAGTTTAGATAAAGAGCATTAGCTTGCTCTTTTTTGTCAGAAACAAAGAATAGGGTACACTTATTCCCAGTATGAGATGGGTCTCCACAGACGGAGCACGAATAAGAGATGGATTCATTTCCAACACTCATGACCTGAGTGGGATCCTCCCTAACTGCTTTAGGCTGACCAAGCTCTAGGGCTTCTATCCTTCTCGTCATGGCGGCGAGTTTAAGTTCGCCCCTTTAGGAACCATTACAACCTACCAAGACCCCCGTCTTCTTTACCCGTATACCCGATATCCTTCAATCCCTACCAACCAAACCGAAACCCACTCACCATACCAACACCATCACACCCACCACAACCTCCATACCGAAACACGATACACCCCCACGGTTCATGATCCAGTTACACCACCTCTACAACACCGCCGTCCACATGAAACCGAGACGACCATCAACCTCCCTCTCCAACCCGACAACACCACAAACCCACGTCACCGAGACCAACTCCACCCATTAAACCGAAACCGAGAACACAACCTCACCCATTCCCAAACCCGAGACCCTACCACTCCTATCAACCGTCCAATCAACCTCCCACAACGACCCCCCTTGGTTGTCCAAAGCACTCAAACCGAACGTGAACACCACACTCCACCAACCGACACCGAATGTCCAAACCCTAATTCATCATACCGTATTCGAATGGAAGTACCATCATATGATGGTTCGATAAATATTGAAGATTTCTTGGATTACGTCTCTAGACTAGAGATTTTTTTTTATGTTATGCAAGTTGAAGGTCCTGAACAGGTACGTTGTGTAACTGGTTATTTATCTAAAACTGCTCTTACTTGGTGGAAACAGGAATCTGAAAATCGTCGTTTATTACACCTACCTCCTATTTCTTCTTGGTTAGAATTGAAACCATTAATGTTCTCCCGTTTCCTTCCTTCGGATTATGAGAACCAATTATGTGTTGATTATTTACGTTGCCGCCAAGGAAGACGTTCCGTTGAGGAATATGCTTCGGAATTCCAAAGACTAATTACAAGACTTAATCTTCCAGATTCAGAGTCAATGAAAGTAGAAAAATTCAAGGACGGACTTCAGAATGATATTAAAGATTTGGTTAATTTAAGAGCTTTTAATTCGGTTTCTGAATGTATTAGTGTAGCTCGGTCTTTTGAATCAGATTCACGTTCCATTTTCCGAGGACACAGTACGAGAAGTCAAGCAGTTCGAACTCTACCGGATGAATTAGATCAATCCAAACAGGCGGAGGACGGTACTAAATCACTAGCAGATAATCCTTATAAAAAACCTCCACCAGTTAAGTGTTATCGTTGTTTTGAAACAGGCCACTATTCTAATGCTTGCCCCTCTTGCGGTAAAGCAAATATTGTAGAAAAGAAATCAGATTCAGATTCAGATGAAGATCAATTGGAACGAATTAACACTATTCCAGACAACGGTGATCGGGTTATGTTACTCACTCGGAGAGTTCTTTTCACACCTTTCAAGAGGAATTTATCTCAACGAAAGAATTTATTCGTTACACGGGGAACAGTACTGAATAAAGTGTGTACTATTGTGATTGATCACAATGGTTGTGTAGAGAATTTAATTTCTTCAAAGCTGGTCAATTTCTTGGGTATTCCTACAATGATTAAATCAAACCCGTATAAAACCGCTTGGATTCAGTCGGGTACTACTACACGGGTTGATCACATGTGTACTATTAATCTTTCTATTGGTTCTTCTTATTTGTCTACAGTTGATTGTGATGTCACCAATATGGATTTATGCCACATCATATTAGGACGACCATGGCAATCTGATGTTGATGCCACTTACCGTGGTCGTTTGAATGTTTATGAATTTTCATGGAAGAAGAAGATCGTGACGTTATTGCCAATTGAAGATGGATCGGAGGAACTACATTCTCTTCACAAACGGTTCGGGACGAACCTCTTGAGGGAAGGGGATGTTGATGCAGGGGCACCCGGCGTGGAGACTATTTCCATGACCGGACCCGGTCATGGACCAACCGGCCAGAGAGAGTAGATTTAGGAAGTCCTTATTTTAGTATGATTAATATTAGATAATTTAGGTTTAAGAAATTATGCTATTTTAATATTTCCAATAATTGGAAAGGTCCAGATTTGAGTCTAGTTATTTAGGCAGTTGCAGTATTTTAATTATTTAGGAAATCTAATTCAAGTCTATCTAGGAAAGTCCAGAATCCTATAAAAGGATATCTAGTTTGTCTATTATTCTCAGATTGAGAGAAAAACCCCATTGAAGTTTTAATAAAGTTGAGTATTTAGAGTTATTTGATCTTTATTTTCATTGTTCTTATTTAGTTATTCATCTCTTTTAATTCCGCTGCGTTTCTACATCACTTTAACTCGAAGTGAGTCGTGGACTGGGGTAACTGTATGCATGATGGTTGACATGTTCTAGTAGGGTTCATGTAATCCCTGAGTGTCATAGGTGGATTTCCATCACTGGCTTGGTTTAGATTTTCACCCATAGTGTCACTCAAAGAGAGATTGGCTAGAAGATTACTTAGATGAGTTTCTCTACTAATGAAACGACCTCTCTTATCACGATATCTATCGGGCATAAACTAGAGCCCAATGACCAAGGATATTCTCAACAAAGCTTTTTTTTTTTAAATCGAAAACCGAGGAATCACTACGAAGATCCTAGAGGAAAGCAAACACAATCAGTCTGACTCCACCAAGCAACCTAAACAAAATCTAGACGAAAGACAAGTTGGTCAGATTTACCTTAAAAATCTAGACAGCTCCTATTTCGTAACAAAGCTTGAACTATAATGTTTATGAGGGTTACTCCGTCCAAGTACTACGATCAAACAACTCTTGGAGATGACCAACGATAAACGTTATGATAGCCGTCCAACCTGGTAACGTTTCCTCTTCTCGAGGCGACCTTATAAAGAGTTGAGTGAACTTTCCCTTTAGGAATGCCCAAATAAAAATCGAGTCCCCGAATTGTTTCAAAGATCCTATGAGCTCGAAAACCTTAGGGGCTAATGTCTAAATCAGATTTTAGTTTTTAGGTGAGGTTTAGGATCGTGAATGTTGTCACCTATTTGGGCAAGAGAACGGTGATGAAATCCGTCTCCTCTCTTTCAATTGGGTTATTGCCCTTACTAGAATGCTTATACTAAACAATTCGATCAAAGCAATTAGGCACACAAAACACACAATTACCCACTGACAGGGGCTTCGTGGGTGATTAGAGAAATTACCTCTCGTTCAAGACGGGCGATGACCCTTGCAGACGACCCGGGCCACTCTCCCGTGAGTGTTCCAACCCGAGGCTTCGTTTTGGTTTTCGGTTACAATTTATAAAGCCCTCCAATTTAGGTTCAAAACTTTTAAAAACAAAATAAAACTAGAAAGTCTAAAAGTCTCTCTCTCACCAAAAATAAAAAAAAATACTAAAAATAAAATGTAAATTTTTTTTCTTGAGCTCCTCTCCTTGTTGCGCCTTTTCCTTTGCTCCTTAGCGTTCTACACACCAAAAATGGAAAAGCAAGTCAAAGTGTCCAAAAATAAAAACTTACCAAAAATAAAACTTTCCAAATATAGAAATAAGATAAGACAAATTCAAACTTAGTCCCCGGCAGCGGCGCCAAAAACTTGATGGGCCTAGAAAGTTTCCTAAATAGGTCACCACCCGCAAGTATACGGGTGTCAAGTAGTAAACCCGGTAAGACCGGAGTCGATCCGCGGAGACTAAGTCAAACTCAACCTTAAACCTAAAACTAACTTAGATTTTTTTGAATTCGATTTTGATTTTTGACAATTAAATAGTAAAGTATTAAAATAACGTAAATAAGTAATAACGGCGAACGGATGAATGGAGGAGAAGTCTAGGGTTTTGAATCTATTTTAATCATGCATAAACATCGATTTAAATCTATTACCTTTTGGTGACTAAACGAATAATCAATTCTTAAGGACTCTAACTATTATTTATCAACTATCAAGTATCCAATATTAAAGAACCTAATCTAAATATAATGGATCAAGACTAACGAAGTATAAATAATGAAAGACTTAAAAAGAAATTGAAATATGTCTAAGCACCTAAGTTGTCGAAATAATCATCTAATAATCATGCATAACAAAAACGTCATCAAAACCCTAAACTAGGTATTTAGCTACTCATCACTAAAGAGATCATAATCATGGTGGGATAAATGAGAAATAATAACATTAAAGAAAGAAAAAGAATCGGAGAAGAAAACACCTTTTTTCTCGCGAATTTCCCTCTGTGCAGCCAAACAGACCCTAAGGGAAAATAATTTTCTCGTCTCCCCGGAAACGATTTCCTGGTGAGAAAATTATTTTCCTCGACTGGTTCTTCTCTCTCTCTACTGTTTTCTCCTTCTTTCTTCCTCTAAACTTTCTCTTTCTCTCTCTATAAACCAGAAATGTACTCTCTCTTTCTCTCTCTAACCGAACAGTAAAGAAAGGAGAAAAAAATAATGAAATTTTCTTTTTGAGTTTGATAAAATTGATTCAATCTCTCTCTCTACAGTATGTCTCTCTCTCTCTTAACTCTTTCTATCTAATCTTCTCTTTCTCACAAAGAGAAGAATTAAAATATGAAAAAGAAACAAAGACAGAAAAAAATTCAAACTCTCCCTCTCTCTCTAGCTCTCGGCTTTAACAATGGTCGATCTCCTTCTCTCTCTCTCTAACTCTTTTTTTCTTCTTCTTTAGCCGTGAGGAGATATCCTCTGTCTAGCCCTCTATCTCTTTTACGCCCGAGAAGCCGAACCACAAAACAGTCGACCTCCTCTCTCTAAAGATTTATTTCCTTCCCGGTTTCTCTATCTTTCATTCTCTCCTTCTTTCCGTTCTCGGCTCTCTCTCTTTCTATTTTCTAAGAAATACCCCACAACCAATACCTTTCTTTCCATCTCGGTTCCCTATCTGATTTTAGAAGGAAATCTTCAACTTGCATCCCTCCATCCAATCTCTCTCTCGGTTTCTTTCTTAAAAAGAAAGAAATATCTTTCTAAAGACTGGAGAAGATAAGATAGAAAGATTGAATTTGGTCACGGGTGGATCAGTAGTTTTGAAAATGATTGAGTACTTCGCGGAGTTACGTAATATGTGGGGACGGGTGCTGGGATGAAGCCATATTCAACGTAACAACAGCAACCATTCGATCTCTTAGAGCACCCGCACGTATTTGCTTATAACTTGTACCCGGGTGTACGGGATCAATAACCCTTGGAAAATCCCGACTGCCTTCCTGCTAAGCCCACCAGTATACCGAAAATCCTCATCTCACCATTCTGTTTGCGCCACGCGTCCTTGGGAAATTCGTGTTAACTGATTTGGTCAACTAGTTTTGACCTAAACTTTGACTTTGTCTAATTCTTCCATCCGGACTCCGATTTGACTTCCGTCTTCGCCGTTGGACTCGTCTTGGACTCTACTTTCACATGAGCACTAATATTGACCAGAATACCCTTGTCATTAAAATGACCAAAATGCCCCTCAAGTATGTCTTTATCACAATGTTTTCGCATCGAACTCCGTAGATGAGACCTGAGAAAGGAAATCAAACAAATCTTCAGAGTAACCGCTCGAACTGGACTAACTAACCCGAGTTAATAGATTCAGATTGGACATGTTTCATGTCTCATCAAAAGATCCAAAAGATCAGCCCAAAGATAGCGTTAGGAATTAATAGAACTTCAGGGAGCGCACCCGCTCTCCCACTAGCAAGACACCACGTGTCCACGCATGCCAAAAACGCTGCTCTGAATAGCAATTCAGAGGGATCAGCGCCGAAAACAGGCAATCAGAGAATCAAATCTGTGACATCACAAAATTACGCATGGAAATGAATTAATTACTTGCGCAGAAGACGAAACGTGCCTTGGGATAATAAGCCACGTGTCAGAACACAGCCGGATCAGCTCTAGCAAAGCTAACACTCAATCAAAGGAAATCTCCAAGTCATGAACATCAATCAGCTCTGGAGTACTGACAGTAAGACAGATGTCCACCAAACGACCACGGTTTAGGTAAGGCCCAAAGAGCTTTACGATACAGCTCTGGGACAGGTAATACTTTCGACTTCTGGCCTTCAAAGAAAAACACACGAGTTACTTCTAATTCTTAGTCTCTCTACTTTCAACTAAGGAGTGGCGGGACTCATGATGATGCATAAAATGTCCAGACGTTGACTAACGTCTGAAGAGTCAAAGATCGGACCAGAAGTCTCTTGGAACAGCTCGGCTTAAGGCAGCAAGATAGCTAAAACCCCTGATGGTCTACCACACATTCCCATAACAGGGAGGTCGGCCAGAAGAAACCAGCTCTGCACAAAACGCCATTGGCATGGACAGATCAGCCTTGGGGTCTCTAAAGGAATAAGGGGGGTCTCCACAGGTTCGACCCATATCTTACGCCCAGGACTGGGAAGATATCAGCGTTGCGCGACCTAATGACTTAATCTCGGACTTTCCAGAAAGATCTTAGTCGGTTACACATCTGGAAGTGTTTAAGCCCGATTGGACTGCACGTATCTAAAGGAGGAAACTTCTTCTTTAGAGTCTGTCACTCCGGCAAGATATCAACGAAGTATCCTTGAACTTAGGAATTTTCACTTATTAAAGATCCAGGATAGACTCGAAGAGAAACCCTAGATACGCAGAAGAGGTAACTGCTATATTGGTTTGACGGCAACCGCCTCACCACCGCCACTAATCATAGTCGGCCTAACATCGCCTATAAAAGACCCCCACTTCGTCCTTCACAGGACACGATCTCTTCATCAAAAAGATCACCCAAAAGCTCAGAGTTCTCATAACTCGCCTCCCAAAAAGATCAATCAATATTCATTCTTTTACTGCAAAGAGCAACCTGACCGTCTTGAGCGTCGGAGCGGTTTTCGAACCCCCTGGAATAGACGAACAAGAGCAAAGAATCAGGAGCTAGAGCAAGGAGTCAGGAGATGGAGCAATAAGCAGGGAGCAGAGAAGCGGAGCAAAGGAGCGGAGCAGAGCAGAGAAGCAGAGCTAAACAGAGGAATCTCACATCTCCAAACAGAATATTTAATCATAATGGAGGTTGTCATGCATCAACTCCCTTTTTCATGCTGATTTAACCGGGAGCCAATTTTCGACATCAGCAAGCGACCCTACGAACACCGGAACAAGAGGCCAATAAACAGGGCAGGAATAGGATCGCAACCAGAAACTATTGAGCAGGGTCGACTTTCAAAAAAGCAAACAAGGGCTTTGAGGATGCCGCCGGAGTGATGGGAAATATCAATACCGTAGCAGGAGGACAACCCTCGGCGGAGCAACCAAGGGAGAACAACGTAGATATGCCAACGAGGCAAAGAACCCACCAGTCCTGCTAATCAAACCTGCCATAGAAACACCACCCATCGTTTTTACTGATGATGATCTAGTTGGGGTAATAACTCCGCACGTGGATCCGTTGGTAATAACAGCTGTGGTGGCCAATTGGAGGGTTGGACGCATCCTGGTCGATACAGTAAGCTCGACAGAAGTCATGAGTCGGACATGCTTCCAAAAACTCGGGGTAAGTCAGCACTACCTCAAATCTTATAAGTCTTGCTTGACAGGGTTCGGCGACAACCAAGTTAAAACAGACGGAATAGCAACCCTGCCCTTACTAATCGGCGAAGGAGAATCAAAGAAAGCAATAATGCTAAGCTTCGCCATTGTCGACAAGATGTACGCCTATAACATCATACTAGGCAGGAACTTCCTGAGGAAGTCAGGAGCAATAGTTTCCATGAACCACCTCATGATGAAATTCCCAATTCTGGAAACGAATCTCATAGGGACGGTCAGAGGAGACCAAAAGGTAGCCAGGGAATGCTACCTCATTTCTGCCCACGGCTGCGAGGAAGAAGCGATCAACCCGATCACCGTTGGAGGTGACAAAGTGTTATACGCTGACCCCATAGCGGACATGCAGAGCTGAGAAAATCAGGTCATCACTACCCCTAATCTGTTTCCTTTTTTAAATAAAGCCATTAGACAAAAGAAGTAGTGCTACTAGCTACATATTTTATCTAATAAAATAAAATATTTTAGCAAAAGACGCTATAAAAGGAGGAGTCCTAGTTTAACTCGCTCTAACTGAGCAGGTAGCCCTGATAGCGAAAGCTACGACTAGGTGACCCAAAAGGTAGCCTCGGTAGCGAAAGCAGCGACCGAGGGCCTAAATTTAAAAACAGCTCTGTTAGGGAAAGCCACGACCAGGGACAGGACAACCTCGGTAGCTATGGCAACAACCGAGTGCCCTAAGGAGCAGTCCTAGTTAAACTGAAACTTTACTCGAGTAAAACAGACCCTTCACCAAGGTCCCAAGGAGAAGTCCTAGTTAAACTGATCGGCTCAAGCCGGCAAATGAGGTAGCTCCGGTAGCCACGGCTGCGACCCGAGGCCTCGCAAGGAGAAGTCTTAGATAAACTTAAAATCTTTACTCGAGTAAAACGTGGTCCCCACTGAGGATCCCAAGGAGAAGTCCTAGTTAAACTACAACCCTGGCAAAGGTGACCGGGGGAATAAGGAGAAGTCCTTGCGAAGCTTGTCAGGCGAAAGCAGACAAAACAGCTCTGGTAGCCCAAGCTACGACCAGAGGTACGGGAGGAGTCCCTGCGAAAACTAGTTGTGCTCAAGCCAACGAAACTAGCCCTGGTAGCGAAAGCAACGACCAGGGGTCTAAGGAGAAGTCCTAGCTAAACTAGTTGTGCTCAAGCCAACGAAACCAGCCCTGGTAGCGAAAGCTAAGACCAGGGGTCTAAGGAGAACTCCTAGCTAAACTTGTTGAGCTCAAGCCAACGAAACCAACCCCGATAGCGAAAGCAACGACCAGGGGTCCAAGGAGGAATTTTAGCTAAACGGTTCAAAATCAGATTAATAAAAAATAGCCCTGGGAGCAATAGCCATGATCAGGGGAAAAAGTAGGCTCGGAAATCGTCATGATTTACAGAGCCACGCTAGCTTGGGTTCCGTTTTGCAGAAGAAAATAGTAAGATTAGAGCATGATAGATTAAGCCTAACTTTCTTTGAATTTTGCAGAAGCGATCATCCGGAGCATGCATAGTAAGTTTAGGAATACATTAGTAAGATTAGGGCTTGTAGATAAATAACCATTCCACCTTTAAGTATTTGCAGATAAAAACAGAGTCAAAAAAGAAGAGCATCAAGAAACGCTCATCATCAACTATTTACAAGTTAGACGAAGAAGAAGAAGAAACGTGTAAATTTAATTTAGGTAAGGAAACAGTTTTGTTTTCGGTAAACAAAACTATTTACTCACCATATTTTTGTTTACGGTAAACAGAAATATGTACTCATCAAAATTTTAAGTATTTATGTATACTGAACCAGTAAACTTTTTTATTTACCGTAAAATAAGGGATGGTTATCAGTACACAACAAACAACAAAATGTAATGAATCCCACACATACTTATTACACATTTGTTACTTGTTCATATCATTGGCACGGGTAAATTATATTTAGGTAAGGAAACAGTTTTGTTCTTGGTAAAGAAAAATATGTACTCACTAGAGTTTGGATTGCGGTAAACTAAAATGTGTACTCACCAAATTATAATTTTAAGTAAAACAATACTAAAACAGTAAAGTTCAAATTAGTTCCAAACTTATTAGATATTTGATTGTGGTTCATCATTTCAGATGATGTTGCAGCAGAAGTAGATGAAGTATAGCCGAAAAAATCACGATCCAACCTGGATAGAGAGAGAAAATAAAGAAGGTATGAAATGATAATGTACAGAAAAGAAAAAAAAACTTTCAATATCCATTGTATACTGTTACAACTAAGTTGAAGTTTGTTTCACCAGAGAGGACGTCGTGCAACAATGTCCCCAGAAAGCATTTCTTCAATACCATTGTATACAGTAGGGAAAAGAAAAATAAAGAAGGTATGAAACGATAATATACAGAAAAGAAAAAAAAATCCTTTCACTTTGTCTGTCATTTTGGAATGTCCAAGTTTCAACATAGATTTAGATGAGTAGTTGTTCATTTACAAATGACATTATCATCTTCCTTAAAAGGACAAATGGAATATTCAGCTTCCTTAAATTCTATCATTGAAGACAAATGGAATTTGTTCATTTAAGAGGCATTACCTGAAAAAGTGGGAAGATAAGAGCAGATTCTGGTTGGAAGATATTAAGACACTCGGTGGTATAAATAGGTTGGAAGATGAAATTTAAACATTTTTGAAAGATTTTGAAAGTGAATACAGAAAGAGCGGGATCCCAAAATTTCGCCAAAAATTTGGGCAAAATGGGCGGAAACTCAGGGAAAATGGAGGAGAATTTAGAGAGAGAAAGAAAAGGAAAGAAGGAAGAAGAAGGTTGGCGCGAAATGGGAAGAAATGACGTGATTGGCTGCAACGGAATAGACGGGTATTTAATGATCCCTCAAAAATCGTGGGAGAGAGAAGGAGCTGGGTCAAATCGAGGGGCAAGAAAGGAAGAAAAAAAAGGAAAAAAAATATTTTCCCTGACATTAGGACCTGCACCGAATTTTTTGGCAAGAACGGATTTTTTTGGGTTTACCCCCCAGTTTTTGAACCGTTAGCTCAAAAATCCTTATGGGCTTCCTTGGCCGGCCCACTTAGGGCCTAACTGGCCATGAGATGGCCGACCCCTTGCTTAGGTCGGCCATCACATGGCCGGCCCACCTAAAGCCTCTCCAGGTCTTCCTTTAAGGTCCGGATGTGTTTATCTCTATTCGGACTCCTCCGAACTAATTGGTCTTACTTATAATGGATTCAATCCACTTATATGACAGTCAATTACTAGTCAATCCTCTCCGTTTAAACCGTCACTCTTATGTGTAACCCTTATAGGATCCGTTCTATGTTAGCCGCGGATTACCGAAGTTATCCGACGGTCGTAGTTGGCTTCTAGCTAAGCATTACGACCCCTAATTGGACTGAACTAATGATCTTCCGAGTAAGGTCATTAAGATCCTATTCGCCAAATCGTACGCATTGACATCTTGGTTGAAGGACACTCCTTCGGAAGTATACCATTCCTTCTAACCGAGGGAATATATCCTTCAGTCAGTGCCCGCAAAATTATTAATAGGTGGAGGTTCGACTTCCGGTCAACGACCTGGTCTCCGCTGACTTCTTGATCTGCGAATTCTTACCCTCACGATAGCAAATAAACTTACTCTTGTAGTCCATTAAACCCGATATGGTGTCAACTTTAGGTGGATGGATACTCCACCATCCATTCATAATCTTACTCCCGAGAATGAAGGTACGGAAAGTATAGAAAAAAAATGTGAAAGCAAAGTGTGAAAGAAGAATTAATGTTTGTTGAGAATACATGCTTTTGTTTTGTTATGAAAAAAAAAAGTGAAATCATTTTTTCGTAAAAGTACATTTGAAAATGTTGTGTAAATGTTTGAGAAATAAAGTATTTAGAGCAAAAAACTAAATGTAGAAGTTCTTTGAACGTTCTTTTTATTGAAGACGTCAACATTCTCGGGATCTCATCACTTCTATTTCATTACTTATATCGGTTGACCTTTAAGAAACATTGTTAAAGGGTAGAGAGGGTGAGAAGGGTGAGTAAGCTTCCCCATTCCATTTTAATAATTATTTCTATTCATAAGAGATCATTTCGTGCTAGGGTTTCAAGTTCTAGAGTAGGGAAGAACTACGGTTTTGAGGTTGGCAAAGAGATATGGAGAAGGAGAAGTCGACCAAAGCTTGGCCGACACAGGTGTGAAAGATCAGAGCACGGGACAGAGAGGTTCGTGTCTTCATCAAGCTTGGCCTGCTTCAAGCTTACAAGCACGGGACTGCAGATGATTATCAGGCGACTTGCTCGAGCCAGTGCATATTTTGGCCAGATATTCATAAAGAAATCTAAAATGAAACTAAAAAAGAAAGCAAGAAAAAAATGTAACTAAAAAAGAAAGCAAACAAGCAAAAAAATGAAACTAAAAAATGAGATAAATGTAACTAAAAAAGAAAGCAAGCAAGGATTCGACTACTTTATCGACATGGGTTTGTTTACTTTATCTCTCTTAGAGGTCAGACCCTTCTCACATCACCCACGTGATTATTTACAAGGTCAGACCCTTAAAGCTTTCCACTTAATTACGGTGCATACCCCTGAACAAGGCAAACCTCACCTGGGCTGCCTCATTCAAGGACATAACTGATAGGCTGTCATATCCTCTCTCCAAACAAGTCAGCCAATCCATATAGATAGAGCTCTAGCCACTCTACAAGTCTTCCATACTCCGACCACCCCATCGACGGTAAGATTTCATGGATAATATCCACATATTCATTACTTCTCTTGCAAGCTTACTGACTTGACCGTCGGAGTCCCTTTGGCAGGCACCACACTGTTGTCCCCCAAGGACCTCACGTCACGTGTGTTTTGTCTCTTGTCAGAGGTTAAGTCCAAAGACGTCGTTGGTGCCCATAAAAATATTAACAGGTGAAGGTCCGACTTCCGGTCAACGACCCGACCCCCTTTGACTTCTTGACCCGCGATTTTGGTCCCTCACACTTTACAGAGTAAAGCCTTGCGTCAACTTCAAAGGTAGCAAAAAACTCTAGCAAAAGGATAATATCATGCTAAAGCATTGTTGGAGAGGCCCTCTCCGAGTGGCTCTCTTATTATCTTCAAACTTTGTCAAGAACTATTATGACTAAAGTTGTCATTAGATGAATTTTCTTATTTTATTATATCTGATCTATATTACCTTGGTGAAATGGGTGACCCATCCAAGTGCTTAATCACATTCTCATTGACAAACAATCTTGAGTAGCATATCTCACAAGTATAGTTTGCTTGCTAGCTTCACTTCATTTTGGTGGAGACCAGGGTTGGGAAACTGACTTGCAAGGATTCCCAGATTGAGTGATTAATATCTATCATTGGTCACCTGTCTAAATTTTTTGTTGTTGTTCTAATGTGTAGTAGTATCTTATTTATGTTCATGTAACATTGAATGTTGTTTTTATACTTCAACGTTCTAATTAAATCCTATATCAATGGGTTTCAAGAATATCAAGAAATTTATGACATTCTGAAGTTTCTATATGGCCTATAAGGTGCGATCGGAGTAGGGAAGGAATAATCTGTGGAAATATCTAGCGGTATGCACAACAAGAAGTTACCTTAATCATGGACCTAACCAGGTTAGCAAAAACTATGTAATAGAGAATAGAACCGATATTTAGCACCAAGGAAAACTTACGGCTCGACACTTATTCACCTTCTGTAAATATGAAAAAGACAAACAAGTGACCGAATTTGAAACACCGGTTGAAATCTGAATTGGCGACCAATTCAGATTTAAGATATAAATTAACAAAAAGACAAACAATACCCAAGTCTAAAATTCTACCGCCCATAAACCACCAACATATTTAAGAAGTTAACCGAAAAGTTCAGACGTTTAGTATTAACTAAAATTACACCTCAGGGATAAAATCAATAATACAGTCGATCAAGTAAAAAAAACTTTTTATCTGTATACGAAATTCATTTATTCACAAGATCTTTAGACTAGTCAATGCAACATTAAAGCAATAGATTTTGTATTTAAAGAGTTAATCCTAGTAAAAGATTTGTGGTAAAATAGTGGTATCATAAAGATTACTTGATATTCCAATGGAGTTAATTTCAGTGAAAGATTTCTTTTGAAATTGTAGCCCATAAAGATTACTTGGTACCTAAATTAGATTTAATTTTCGTGAAAGATCTTGATTAAGGTATCAATAATATTTTATAACTCAATATAAAGGAAAATGTTAGAGACTTCATAATCTATATAACAAAACAGAGGGGTTTTGTGCTGACTAGGACAAAACAAATGCAAGCTGACTAGACAAAAGTAATGCATCATATTTAAATCCCAACCGTTGAGTGTTAACTTTTGAATCTAGACCCTTAGACCCCTCTTCAATGAGTTAAACCTTGCATTAAATCGCAGTTGTTTTACTTCCCAACTCTTCCACTTCCTACGTCCTTTCATATTCTCCCTCGATTTTGATTTTGTTATGCATGCAAATGGTTGAGTACGAGAAACTTTGGAGGAAGGTCATCACTGGTGTATTGCTAATGAAATCTCTCATTAAATCATTATATAGTGGTCTATTACTTATGGTGTTTTTCCCATCTCATCATTGAATTTTATTAATTTCTCCTTCAATTTTCATGTATGGGCCTGCTTAGGAAACTCTTTCTCTCCTCATTTACTCCAAATTATTATTCGGTTACCAATTATTTGAATTTAGACTCTTTTCGTCTTCTTCCATTAACCTTTATAAATGTATTCTACTTACTAGAATCTAATTGTTATCTATCATCCTGTATAAATATCATCTTTCTCTTTGTTACCATCATTTCACTATTTCCCCCCTTTATTCTTTACATCTTATGATCTTGTTAACAAAAAATAATTTTGTCATGTTGTTTTCTATGTAAATGAGGGATTAAACTTCGGTGGCAGAAAGAGATTCAAAGATCTCAGTATCAATATTTATTTTACCCGAATCCATCTTTTGATGAAGAAGATGATGATGCTTACTCTATTCATCACAATATTCAATTCGATTTTAGGCAGCTTATCTAATTTTATTAACTATTAGAGTAACAATAATTTTGGATGATGTTAGTATCACTCTTTCTTAGCCTTTAACTTGCTTTTTAGTTTTTAGAGTTTTCTTGGTCAAAAACCCGGTGAGAGAGATGGTAGAAACATGAGGGTGATGTTTTTTTATGGTACAAAGGTAGATATTCTCTAATTTATTGAAGTAAGTTGGTGAAAAAAAATATATCCTTTTTTTGTCTTTTGTTTTATTTTACCCTTTGCATTACCAAAACAAATTAAACTAATTATATAAACTAATAATGTAGTATTAGTACAAGTTTTGGAGTTTTGAGCAAGTTCCATCCAAAGAAAATAATTTAATTTGCAGTTTAACGAAAATAAATATACAAAGGTACTTCATATTGTACAGGGATTCAACCGGTTAAGAATGACAAAGTAAATAATTTATTTTTCTTTATTTGTTTTCTTCACTTTGATCAACTAAAATTAAATGGTGAGTATACAAGTGAATGGCAATTCTATATAAAAATAAGCTACATTGCATAAAAAATAATTGGAGTATATGAATAACAGAATAAGGAAAACTACTTAGAATTACATGTCTTCATAAAAAAAAAAAGAATTACATGTTTTAAAATATGGGTTAAATAATCATTTTTCCTGGAAAAGTAATTGCACCTTCGGTAACTTCACTTCAAACAGTTATGTCACTACTTTGTATTCTTTGACATTCATTTGTAAAGTTTTCCACCATGCTAACATGGGTAAACCATAAAGAAAGAATGAAACATCAATTAAATGAAGGAAAATTTTCCTATCCTTCTGTTCTACTTTACCTTTCATTCATAGGTCTTGAACTAACATTTTTTTCAATTTTTGGTAAAAAAAAAGGTGAATATAATACTTCAAATGTATTAAGAAATATAATGTAAGTGTAATTACTGTTAGTTCTTTCGGTCGACTTGTTTGATCGATAAACAATACATTGTATGGTAACATCGAAGTTGCCAAATAATCTTGTAGTTTCACGCACTATGTTTCGGAGCTATCACAACTAAGGGTGTTCTTCAATATCATTATGTCAGTGATATTTATACTCTACAATCCAAATCCAAATCTACAGGTTGCAAGTCTTTATGACTTTCCTCCCACACCGGCTACCTCTATACATTGTAAACCAAACTAAAATTATAGTAGACAAAAACCCTTACCTTTTTTCTATATTTAGTCATGCTAAATCGTTTAATAAATGTTCTCAGATAAATTTATGAAAACCACAACATGCAGCTTAGAAAATTTGCAAGTATGACATTTGTTCTACAATTATTATTGTTCTTTGAGGTCATTTTTTTCCTTTTTATTCTATTCCAACCTCTTATTTTATTCATCATAATCTGGTGTTTTTACAATGTTTTACACAGGCAAAATAATTCTTATAGATAACCTCCTCCTACAGCTGAATGATCAAAACTATGGGTCATGGCGTTTCTCAATCTCGTAATACTGTTATTTTGTATTTTTTGTTCTCTCAATTGTTTGAAAACAGGGAAAATTGTTTGTCACATAAAGTGGTATAAATATGGTCGTCACATACAAATAATAGTAACTGACATGGTAAAATGTAGTAACTTATTCAATACTTTTACGATCTTATGACCCATACGAATTTGTTCGTGCCGAAGGCACGGGTCATACCTAGTCCTATAACATTCTAAACAACAAAGAGAAGCAATATTACATCTAAAAATAGCTCCTAGATTATTTCCAATGCAATCTATCTGCTACTTCTCTTCTCATATAAGTCACAAGTCAATTAATACTACTACATATTTCTTTCCAAGTTCAAAAATACCACAACATGTAATTGCATGCAACTCAATCGGTTCTAATTTTTCCCAACGACTTTTAAATTAACCCTTGGTATAAGTAAAAACCGTCGCCAAATATCGCCTCCTTGGCAGTGATGTTCTCTAGCAAAATAAACTCTATTCGAGAAAGCGAAGAAACAAGGGAGACCTTTTAATTTAGTTTGTGCTCCACATGACTTTCTTTATAATAATCCGTCCATTGTGAGGAATTGACCATTATTTAGTTGATTTTGTAACCAATTTGTTTTGGAACAACTATATTTAAAAGTCGTCTACATTGTTTTATATTAAAACCCGGTCTCAACATCTAATATTGAGGCTCAGCCTAATGACCATAAAGTCATAAACAACGCTTAAGAAGCTTGTACTTGCGATGTGCTTCGATTATATCTGGGTGGTCGCCTGCGCATCATAAAACATTTTTTAGGTGGATAGTAGTTGCAGTATTCCGGTCGACATGCTTCATGGGAGTAACTATCGTATAAACACACTTGTCCGACCAACATTATCACCACACCTACATGCACATACATGGAAACAAATAACATATTATATCTAAGACATATTTCAAAAGAGTAGAGGAAAATGCAAATCCAAAAAATCACATCTAAATATTAGGACTCACAATCTTAATACGTAGTTTAAGGACACCAAAGGTCCACAGGCATACAAGTTACTATATTTTTTTTTGTTTGAGAAGTCATACAAAGAATCATCATTCTTGGACTTGGAAATCTATTTCCAAATACCATCATAATCTTGACAGCCTCATTTTTTGGAATATTAATAAGGGAGAGCATATCAATATTTGGACTGACTATTGGATACCTAATCATCCACCTCCAATCACTAACGATAGAGGTTGCTCTGTCGAGATGGTTTCACAACTGATTACGAATGGTACTTGGAACATTAATTTAATAAATATGTGTTTTAACAATGATATTTGCAGATCTATTCTTAGCATCAACCTCAATCCCAACGAAGAGGATCACGCCATATGGACATTGACTAAATCAGGTAATTTCTCTCTTAAATCCATGTATAATTTTCTTCGAAACCAGACTATTTATAATAATCATAATCAGATGGACTGGTTCTTTATATGGAACATGAATACCATTCCTCGGATTAAACTATTTCTTTGGAAATGCTGCACCAATAGCCTACCAGTTAGAGCTAAGATTGGAAAATTCATTGGCAACAATTACTCTTGTGTTAATTGTAACGAAGAGGAGACTCTTGATCATGTTATGCTGCATTGTCCCTTTGCTAAAGCAATATGGTTCCATTTTAATATTAGAACGGATACGATCAATACTACTACTCAGTGGATTCAGCAATGGAAATCGCTAGAAGAAGATAATATTAACCTTTATGCTAAAATTTTATGGTTTCTGTGGAAAGGCAGATGTGAGAACTGCTTTACTACGAATAAACAAAATCCTTTACAAATTATAGAAAGGATTATGAACACCTCGACGACACCACTGAGAACTGAATCTAATACCATCAAGAAATGTAAGGAAAAAACCATTACCCAAACATGGAGACCTCCATCGACATCATATATGAAGATTAACGTGGATGCTTCTTTTGTAAGTATTAATGAACATGCGGGAATTTGTTACATCATACGAGATGCAGAGGCTAACTACATAATAGCGGTGGCAGATATAGTCCGAGGACAACATGCGGAAGAATGCGAAAGCTTAGTAATTTTATCGGGTCTTAAAGATGCATTGCAACTCCAAATTCAGTACGTGCACGTAGAGAGTGATAATCAAGCTATAATTTTAGCGCTCAACGGCAAGGGAGGAAATCTTCACTGGCAAACTCAAAGTATTATTCATCAGATTAAAGACATCACGGACAAATTTACAGACACTATATTTACGCATATATCTCGTAATTGTAACACTTACGCTGATGCATTAGCTAAATGGGGACGTACCCATGGTCATAAGAAAATATGGCAGGATGTTCTTTCTTTATTTTCGGATTTCTAGTCGGTTTGTAATAGACTCTGGTTTAATTTAAGTTTATTTCATCAAAAAAAAAAAAAACTAAGGTTACAAACAATGTACTAAGGTTACTTCGCAAAGTCTAAATAGATCACTTAACAAAAATGATGCTATGCCCGGCCAGAATCCCTGCCGAATCCCGGCCGGGTGAGTTGGGAGTCCAGCCGGGCATAGTTGCTGACCGGTCTCCCATTTGAATCAGTTAAATATTATTTTCATTCTAGTCCCTACAACTTTGTATTCTTCAAAAGAAAGGCTTATGCTTAAAATCAAGAGAGGAATCAGGAGTCCTAAACTTGCTCGTGATTTTGAGAGGGGAAGTTACCTTCTTCCTCATCCAAACCGAAACCCTAGGAGGAATGTTGGATTTGAAGTTTAAGTTGGCCTTATTGATCTAATCTCTTTATCTCTCTACTTATCGATTCAGGTTCCTAAACCCTAGGTTGTCTTCTATCCTTATGGAAGAGTTAAACCCTAGGATTTCTTCCATTATTTGGCGCTTCAAATTTGGTTGGACAGCGTTCAGATCTCTCTCTACTAATCGATCCAGGTACATCATTCTCTTTCTCTCTCTTGTGTGAATTAGTTTTTCTGAAGCAGTTTTTACCCTAATTTCTGACCCAGATTATTAATGTGATGATTTCGATTTCTGTTGTGATTTGCCTCATATTGACCGATTTTCGCCCTAGATTTTAAGTTCTGATTTTAGATATGATGTGATTTGAATATGATTCACCTCTTTTTGCCCTAATTATTTAGGTATGATTTTGTCATAGAGTGTTAGTGATTACTAATTTAATTAAAATTGGTTTCATTTAGGTATTAATTAGTGATTACAGTAGTATTCAAGAAGAGGGATAGTTGAACTTTCTAAAGATAGGTTGTTGTTCTTGCTCAAACAATCAAATGTAAAGGTAATGTCTTCTGAGTGTCTATATTAGACGCCTTTGAGTCGAAAAAAATTGATGTTTATCAACCATAAACAGAAGAGGAAATAGAAGATCAAAACTTCCGAAAGGCAATAAACTCGTAATTTGGTTTTCTATTCGCATTTGAACTGATTGAAGTTTTGATTTCCCACTTGATATCCTGGTCTCTTATTCCAAGTTTGTGTTACTCAAATTTTGACTTTTTATACTTCATTTTTTCATTTTGTTAATGATTCACACTGAAATTTGTCTTTGATTTTCCTCTTCATTTTGTTAAGCTGTGATTATAGCAGTACAATGGTCAAATAAGTTCATTATCTTTTTTCAGAATTTGGGTATATGTGTTTATAGATTGTAGATAGAGAAGTTGAATTTGTGAAAGTAGCACGAGAAATTGTTTCTCTTCAATCGCCATAATCTTCAAGTAAATTTCGATACTGTTTTGATTGAAAAATGGTATGCTCTGATTTTGAACTTCTAAACAGGGCTGGTTTGTTAAATTTGGGCAAAGATTATTGAATATATGAACACTGAAAAGTGCTTTCTTGAATCAATCCTTTTGTTTCTCTTCTATTTTTTTGAACGATCATAACCAAATCATTTTTGGAATAACCTGTTCAATTCTTAAATCTCAGGTTTTTCTTTGATTTATTTTACTAAATTGCATAAAAACCTAAACATTGACCATCATAGTTTCTTTTACTTGGAAGAACAAGATTTTCGAATTGATTTTCTTGATAGTATTGATGAATTCAAAGTCTTGAATCTTGACTCTTGACTATCACTTTTTCTATACAAAGTTGTTGTTGTCTTCCTTTCTTGCAACTAATTAAGCCTAGCTATCATTAGTTGAAGACATGTTGCTTTCTTGTCCTATCACTTGTTTAATCATTATGTTATAGAATTTTTCGATATTACCTAATGCCAGTACATATATTTGTTGGGAAAAACGGGCGGAAAACCTAACAATATTCCATGGTCCACCAATAATTAAGGGAAGGATTCCACAATCATGGGATTGATGCTTAAGACATGGTGTATATGTCTTGTTTTACCCAATAATTGATATTTTTCTTATTTACACTACTGTACCTGATTCATAATAGTGGGAAGGATTATGCATTTATCGGTAGTGATGAGTAAGAAACTTAAACGTGCTATGTAGTATATTGTTCCATCAATATTTGAGGGAGAAATATACATTTGTCCGTTGTGATGCTTAAGAATTGAAACTTTAATGTGGTATATCACATTGTTCCATCTACGTTTGAGAGAAAGATAATACATTTGTCTGTTGTGATGCTTGAGAAATGGAACCTTAATGTGGTATACCACATTGTTCCATCGATATTTTCGGGAAGGATTATACATTTGTCGGTTGTGGTGCCTAAGAAATGGAACTTTAATGTGGTATACCACATTGTTCCATCGATATTGCGAGAAAGATTTTACATTTGTCGGTTGTGATGCCTAAGCAATGGAACTTTAATGTGGTAAACCACATTGTTCCATCAATATTTTCGGGAAGGAATATACATTTGTCCGCTTTGATGCCTAAGAAATGGAACTATAATGTGGTATACCACATTGTTCAATCAATATTTTCGAGAAGGTTTATACATTTGTCGGCTGTGATGTCTAAGAAATGGATCTTAAATGTGGTATATCACATTGTTCAATCAATATTTTCGAGAAGGATTACACATTTGTCGGTTGTGATACCTAAATATTGAACTTTAATGTGGTATACCACATTGTTCCATCAACATTCGAGAGAAAGATTATACATTTGTCTGTTGTGATGCTTGAGAAATGGAACCTTAATGTGGTATATTACATTGTTCCATCGATATTTTCGGGAAGGATTATACATTTGTTGGTTGTAGTGCCTAAGAAATGGAACTTTAATGTGGTATACTACATTGTTCCATCGATATTTTTGGGAAATATTTTATATTTGTCGGTTGTGATGCCTAAGAAAAGGAACTTTAATGTGGTAAACCACATTGTTCCTTCAATATTTTCGGGAAGGAATATACATTTGTCCACTTTGATGCCTAAGAATTGGAATTTTAATGTGGTATACCACATTGTTCAATCAATATTTTCGAGAAGGTTTACGCATTTGTTGGTTGTGATGTCTAAGAAACGGATCTTAAATGTGGTATATCACATTGTTCAATCAATATTTTCGAGAAGGATTACACATTTGTCGGTTGTGATGCCTAAATATTGAACTTTAATGTGGTATACCACATTGTTCCATGAAAAATTTCGAGAAGGATTATACGTTTGTCGGTTGTGATGCCTAAGAAATGGAAGTATAATGGGGTTTACCACATTTTTCCATCAATATTTTGGGGATGGATTATACATTTGTCGGTTGTGATACGTTTGAAATGGAACTTTAATGTGGTATACTACATTGTTTCATAATATTCTCTGGAAGAATTATACATTTGTCGGTTGTGGTGCCTAGGAAATGGAACTTTAATGTGGTATACCACATTGTTCCATCAATATTTTCAGAAGGCTTATACATTTGTCTGTTGTGATGCGTAGGAAATGGAACTTTTATGTGGTATACCACATTATGTCATCAATATTTTTTGGAAAGGAATATACATTTATCTGTTGTGATGCCTAAGAAATGGAAATTTAATGTGGTATATACCACATTGTTCCATCAATATTTTCGGGAAGAATTATACTTTTGTTGGCTGTCATACGTAAGAAATGGACTTTAACATGGCATACACATACCGCATTGTTCCATCAATATTCTCGAGAAGGGTTATAACTTATAAATTTGTCAGTTGTGATGCCTAAGATATTGAACTCTAATTTGGTATACCACTTTGTTCTATCGATATTCGAGGGAAGGACTATACATTTGTTAGTTATGTTGGTTAAGAATGGAACTTAATGCAGTATACCATATGTTTTCATAAATAATTTAGTGAAGGATTATACATTTGTCGATTGTGATGCCTAAGAAATGGACTTAATGTAGTCTACCACATTGTTCAATCAATACTTATGGGAAGGATTATACATTTGTTGGTTTTGATGCTTGAAAATGGAACTTTAATGTGGTATACTATATATATCAGTCAGTAATCGAGGGAAGGGTCATATATTTGTCGTTGTGATGCCTAACAAATGAAACTTTAATGTGGTATACCACATTGCTCCATCAATATTTTTCGGGAAGGCTTATACTGTTATACTTTTGTCGGTTGTGATGCCTAAGAAATGGAACTTTAATGTGGTATACCACATTGTTTCATCAATAGTTTTAGGAAACAATATACAATTGTCGGTTGTGATGATTAAGAAATTGAACTTTAATGTGGTTTACCATATATTTTCATCAATGATCGAGGGAAAGATTTTACATACCTGTGTAGTGATGCCGAAAAAACAGAACTCTAACGTGGTATACCATATTATTCCATCAAAGTCGGGGGAAAGATTATATAATTGTGGTTGTGATGCTTAAGAAATGAAATTTTAATGTAGTTTACCATACATTTTCATCAATAACCGATGGAAGGTGACCATGCCATGGAGGTTGGTCAATGGTTCTAAGCCCATCAGATATTCTAGAAATGTAAAATCCTGGGGATGTGGGTCATTCATCATCCTAATGGACTTTCTTGTTTGTCGCGAAGTCAATATGATTCAGAAAAAGAATAAATTGAATTTGTTCAATAAAGTCAGCTCTTCCTTTGAAGAAAGTATGCTGCATTGTAGTACTTGATTCTTTATACATGAGTTTCGGTGGCTGATATTTTATTTACGATGAACAAACTGATTATGTCTTTTGGGAGGCGCTGAAGCATCATTCTTAAAGGCTGGTAATTCAGCTTATTGTTGTAAAAACGAATCAGTTTTCTCCTCCAGTATATAGAATGTATTAGACAATAAAAGGTTTAATGGATAACCAAATAATTGTCTGTTTTTAGAGTAAAATCATGGCTTCGAAAATAGTTTTAGATCTTCTCTCTTGATGTTGATGTTGACGAAAAACAGCGTAGGAGAAAAAATGGTTAGTTAATTTGGCCAGATTGTTCGATTTACGTTACAACATGAGCATAATTTTATGGTTTTTGATTGGCTTTTCCTTAGTACTAATGATATAAACTGTGACTAGAAACCTGACATGTATTTTTAGTTATTAATCAGTTGATCGCTTAAACAGGAGTAATCAATTTAGTTTGCACTTGAAAAGTTCAGAAGAATTGACAAGGCTGCAAAGATGCCAATACTAGAAGCAGTTTGTTTTCGCTTTTGTAGATGGAAATTTAATAAAATCGAAGAGTTCAATCTAATATCTGACAAGGAGTGCTGCAAATTCTCTGCTTTTGCATGGCCAGAAAGGTGAGGCTTCTTGTGCAGGTAGTTTTAGGTATGTTTGTCATATCTTGAGTGCATTTCCTAGTTAAAAATATATGGCGTGTTATATCTTCAGATATCTACTCGGGACCCTTTATTTGGAGGTTTCACCAAAAGTTCGAAAGTTAGAATTAGAAATTATTTTGTCACCCTGTTTCATAAGAGAAGAACAAACTGGTCGAGATGGGTAATAAAATCATGAATTGTTCAATTTTGTAGTTCTAACTGTTAAACAATGTCCAATATGTTGCGTTATAATACCTAGATCCTTATAGAAGGATGATTCTAACTAATTATATTGTTAGTGTGGATGACAACTTCAATCATTATGGATGATCCCCTCAGACAGGCACAAGATTCTCAGACAATGTCTATTTTATTACCGAGACCCCCAAGTCACGAAGCTTATCAGGTATCTGAATTCATATTAAGGAGCTGCTAAATATGCTAACCCAAAGCTGGGAGGTCACTTATTGGTTGTTAAAGAGAATTCTCTCCTACAGTAGAGAATGTAATGAACTACAAACCGTTCCATGGGCGACCAGTCTATGATTCATTTTATTGTTTCACATAAAATCAAATTTTGAACTCTCTCTTATGTAAATGGGTCTGTCGTACGAGTAATCAGATAAAAAATTATTTTGATGGCAAGAAATAACCATGCATTTTTGCCTTGTAATTGTCTTGTCTATTAATGTGGAAGAAAAAAGCAATGATAAAGAAATAAGGTCTATAACCCCGTACCTCTTTATACGGATGTAAACTAGATTCCTTTTATTAGGAGTTGAAGTTTAAGGGGTCACGATCCGTTTGTCTTGGTCTATTTGTAGGTCTCGGACACCGAAAGCTTTATGAGGACTCAGGTTTAAATATTTACCTAGGTTGTAGTCTCTCGCAGTTATACATTGGTTAACTGCTTCAATTGGAATTGGCATTTTAGTTTGCACTTGAAAGATTTAGGAAAAATTTCATGACATCTTTGTAGATTTTCTTCTCGACTTTTGCTGCAAAGTTTCAAAATTCGGAGCCAAATGCTTTTTTGATACCTGCGTAGTTCAATAAGATTTGCAGCTGAGCTCGGATCTTTATCAGTTCAAATGTGCAGGTGATTTTTGAAAATATTTTAATACCTCACAATTTCTCTCCTACATAAACTATATTAGTTCAAATGTGCAGGTGACTTTTTGAAAATGTTTTAATACCTGCGTAGTTCAATAAGATTTGCAGCTGAGCTCGGATCTTTATAAGTTCAAATGTGCAGGTGATTTATGATAATGTTTTAATACCTCACGATTTCTCTCCTACATAAACTATATCAGCAGTATAGGATTTACAGCTGAGCTCGCATCTTAATCAGTTATCTATACTAGTAAAATAATATCAATAGTCACCCATCATCAATAAAATACTCTGCCTGAGTATTTTGTAACCATGAAATCTTCTTTAATCTTTGGTTTTTTAAGTTCATGCGATTGCTGAGACCGTCAGAAGATTTATGGAAAGGGATTGCAAGTTTTCTTTTCTGCTGGTAAGTTACCATCTTAGGTTAATAAAGTATGGAAGTTAGAAGTCAGAGCTAGTATTATTCACAATAGGAAGAATAAACTGACTCATTCTACTGATACTCTGTATATTTCAATTATAGTTGCTCTTATTGTTGAAGAATGCTTATATTTTGTATTAGTATACCTGGATTTGAACAGTGTTAGCTGAACATTTAATCACCCACATACTTCAATCGTTTATAATCGTCCCTTCAGACCAACACAAGTTTATTGCCAAATATCTCTTCTAATACGGAGATGTCTAGGATTCGTAGCTTATCGAGGTATTTGCTTTCAAGTCTTCCAAAAGTAACAAGGAAATCAAGTTCCTCCAGAAGTGGGACTTCAGTTTATTGATTTTCAAGGTGCAATCCTCTCCTACGACGGAAATGTTAGAAAATTATTCTTTGGTTGTGATGCCTAAGAAATGGAACTTTAAGGTGATATATCAAATTGTGCCATGAGTAAACATTTGTCATTTGTAATGCCTAAGAAATGGAAGTTTAATGTGGTATACCACATTGTTCCATCAATAAACTCGGGAAGGATTATACATTTGTCAATTGTGATGCCTCAGAAATGGGACTTTAATGTGTATACCGCATTGTTCCATCAATATTTTCGGGAAGGATTATACTTTTGTCGTTTTGATGCTTAAGAAATAGAACTTCAATGTGGTATACCACATTGTTCCACGATATTTTCGGGAAGGATTATACATTTGTCTGTTGTAATGCCTAAGATAGAACTTTAATGTGGTATACCACATTGTTCTAAAATATGCTCGAGAAGGATTATACATTTGGTTGTGATGCCTAAGATATGGAACTTTCATGTGGTATACCACATTGCATCAAAAATTTTCAAGAAAGATTTTACAATTGTCGGTTGTGATGCCTAACGAATGGAATTTTAATGTGGTATACCGTATTGTTCCATCAATATATGAGGGAAGGATTATACATTTGTCGGTTGTGCTGCTTGAAAAATGAAACATTAATGTTGCAGATTTCCATTAATTTTCGACGGAAGGATTAAACATTTGTCCGTTGTCATGCTTGAAAAATGGAATTTTAATGTCGTATACCATTTATTTCTATTAACAATCGAGTGAAGAATTATTCGTTTGTAGGTTGTGATGCCTAAGAAATGAAACTTTAGTATGGTATACCACATTGTCCCATCAATGTTTTCGGAAGGATTATACATTTGTTAGCTATAATGCTTAATAAATGGAACTTTAATGTGTTATACCATATATTTCAATCAATAATCGAGTGAAGGATTACACACTTGTGGGTAGTGGTGCTTAAGAAATGAGAGTGTGGTGTATACCATATTGCTCCATCAATAATCGAGGGAAAGATTATACATTTGTCGGTAGTGATGCTTATGATATGTAACTTTAATGTGATATACCATATTGTTCCATTAATAATCGAGGGAAGTATTATACATTTGTCGGTAGTGATGCTTAAGAAATGGAACTATAATATGGTATACCATATTTAACCATCAATAATCGTGGAAGAATTATACCTTTGCCGATAGTGATGCTTAATTAATGAAATTTTGATGTGGTACATATCATATTGTTCCATCAAAATATTCGAGGGAGGAATTATACATAATTCTGTTGTGATGCTTAAGAATTGAAACTTTAACGTGGTATACCACATTGTTCCATCAATATTCGAGCGAAGGATTATACATTTGTCGATTTTGATGCTTAAGAAATGGAACTTTAATGTGGTATAGCGATATAATATATTCCCAGCAATAATCGAGGGAAGGATTATACATGTGTAGTGATGCTGAAGAAACAAAACTTTAACATGGTATCCCATATTATTCCATTAAAAATCGAGGGAAGGATTATACAATTGTCAGTTGTGATGCTTAAGAAATGGAATTTTAATGTGGTATACATATACTTTCATCAATAACCGATGAGAGGATTATACAAATGTGCGTAGTGTTGCTTAAGAGATGGACTTGAATTTGGCATACCATATTGTTCCATCAACAATCGAGGGAAGTATTCTACATTTGTTGGCATTGATGCTTAAGCTATGGTTTTAATTTGGTATACCATATTGTTTCATCAATAATTAGGGGAATGGTTATAAATCTTCCTATAGTGATGCTTAAGAAATGTAACTTTAATGTAGATACCATATGCTCTCCTTTTGCATGGCCAGAAAAGTGAGGCTTCATGTGCAGGTATTTTTTGGTATGTTTCTCATATCTGGAGGGCATTTCTTAGTTAAAAATAAAGGGCATGTGATATCTTCAAATATTTACTCTCGACCCTCCGTTAGGAGGTTTGCATCATATGTTTGGAAGTTAGAATTGAAATTTTTTTTGTCACCCTATTTCGTAAAGAGAAGAACAAACTGTGGTCAACATGGGTAATAATCTACCAAAATTGTGAATTGTTCAATTATAGTAGCTCTAACTGTTAAACAATGTCCACTATTATAATACCTAGATCCTTAAACAAGGATGACCCTAACGGTCTAACCAATATATTTTATTGTGGATGACAACTTTAATCATTGTCGATGATCCCCTCAAACAAGTGCAAGCTTCTCGCATGATGTCTCTTTTATTACCTAACTCATAAAGCTTATCACGTACGTGACGTATCTGGATTAATATTGAGGAGCTGCTAAAATTATGTTAATCCAAAGCTGGGCGTTCACTTGTTGGTTTTATAGAGCAATTCTCTCCTATAGTAGAGAATGTACTGGATTACAAAACGTTCCACGGGCAACCACTTTGGTTCCTTTTATTCTTTCACATAAAATCAAATTTTGAACTCTTGTATGTAAATGGGTCCGTCGTACGAGTAATCAAGACATGGTTCGATCATTATGTATAATGATAATTCCAGACAAGCTGAAGCTTTACTCCTAATATATCTTCTATAATGGAGACTCAGCGCGCATATCCATGATTTTTTTTGTATTCTTGAGAAGGATTCACTGAATCAAGTTCTCTCAGGCCTCGGAAATTAGATTAGTGGTATTCCAGGAGCAATGCATCTCTCTTATATTAGAGAATAATTGGACTACAAAAGTTTTCATGAATAACTGCTATATTGTCTATTTCAATTTTAGTGTTATCTCATGTTTTGACAGTAAGGTAATGACATCGGAATGAGATTGCAACCATAAAATGTAAATCGATTCTCGAAAATATGTTGTTTTATGGCTAGAGAAAATCATGTTAGCCAAGTGTTTACTTTCTTTTTCGATCTCGAAGAAAAAGACAGTGAAGGAGAAATAAGGTTAGTCAATTTTTCTTGATTTCTTGATTTACATTACAATTTAGAAGTACTTTTATAATTTTTATTAACTTTTACTTAATACTATTCTTTAGAAATTAGGACTAGAAATTGATAGTCTGTTTGAAGTTATTAATAGTTTGCACTAGAATTGTCAAGGCTGCAAAGATTCATATACTGGAATCAGTTTGTTCATCTCGCATTTGCAAATGAGAACGACAAAGATTAATTTTCTGATTTGTTTGCCAAGATGTTAAAGATGATTATTGAAGTGGAAGAGGGAGAGAGAGGCTAGAAAGGTGAGTTCTCTTTCTAGTTGAATCATATCACCTAATAAGATAATATTAATGGTATAGTATCTGCCGTTTATTCTAGTTTAGCTTTTCAATTGCTCGAGGTTAAGGATACATGCCTGGGGATATTGGGATTCATCGCTCATAAAATAGTGTGGCCCATAAGTTTTCCACTCCGGAACTCCGCTACGAGGTTTCTTCATAAGTTTGAAAGTTAGAACTGAAATTTATTTCGTTACCAAGCCTTTCTGATTTCTAAATAGAAGAATAAATTGCTGGAGATGGGTAATGGTCTATTGAGATCGTAAATATTCCAGTTATATCAACTCTAAGCCTCAAGCTGCTTAGCAATACTATGTTACATTACGATAGCTGGCTCCTCATACTGGGACTAACCTAACCAAATATTTGTTTTTTACTGTAAACGACATGCTTTAATCACTTGCTGTAATCCTTCCATAGTACAAGCTTATCGCTTAAAGTCTCTTTGGTTACAAGTCATGTAGCTTATCCAGGTATATGAATTCACATTAGTTGATGAAGTTGGCTTCTTCTTTCTAAATTCTACTTTTAGTGATAATTATCCCAAATTCCATTTTTATTATTTGCTCTTTTGTGTTTCTAGAAATTTGTACTCGGACTTTATGGTTTCAAATAGAATTATAGTTAGAGGGGGTAGGGGTTCAGCCTGAACCAGATTGTGCCAAATCCTTCACAGTCGCGGTCACCGGAAGCCTTATCTAGACTGTACCTGCACAGATCGGCAGATAATATCAATGGGGCGCGGGTGTAAAAGTTCATCCAAGTTGTAGTCAACACTAATAACTTGAAATATCGACCACAGACCTAATACCTGCTTGCAGTTATTCATCAATTAACCGCTTGAACAAGAATATCCGATCTCAGTTTGCTCTTGAAAGATCGAGTGAAATTGACAGAGCATCTTTGTAGATTTTTCTTCTTGAGTTTTGACTACTCCTGTTGGTTAGTTTTTCAATTCTATAGTTGGATTTCTTATGACGTAATAGATTAGTTATTTCTAAAGAAAAAGTAAAGAGTTCATATAACATTTGACAAAATATGATTCTTTTCTGGTATTGGGTTGCAGGATGACATGATTATTGAGGTGAAGGAGGGAATAAATTGGATGGTCAGAAAGGCGAGTTTCGTTTAAAAATGTGCAGGTAATTCTCTTTCTAGTTAAACATATCAGTCGTATAGTATCTGCAGTTGCTCTCTCATCGCTTATCACTATTCGTTACATAGTGTCTATAGTCGTCAATTGCGCATAAAAAACTCTGGCCGAGTATATTGTAACCTTGGCTGTTATTTTGTTTTCTATTTCACGGGATTGTCTGAGACCGTCATGAACATATTAATGTGCCAAGACATTAGTATGAAAGATGCAAACGACCTGTCAAAGCTAAAACGCCTTTTAGGAAAATTTAGGAACCGTACATGATAGTCTGACAGACTGTCAACACAAAATTGAACTGACAGTAAGGCACACAATCATTTTTCCTATGCATAATAGATGCACTTCAGACTTGCTGTCTCAATAGGATTTAGCAACCGTGGAAGTATTTTTTAAGCTATCATTATATTAATGAATAAATTGTAGTAGTGCGGGGTGAAATTATTTTCATATTTTCGGTAATAAAATTTATTTTTATGACTCAAAGTCGATCGGCCTCCATTAACAAAAATCCTACTTATGTCCTGGCTTGGTGGTGTGTGACTGTGTGTGGTGAAAGTGGTGGGATTGTGTGGTGGTGGCGATTAAGTGGTGGAGGTGTAGTGGTGGAGGCAGAGTGGAACTACCGTTCTAGTATTCTGAGGGGGCCGATATATATATATATATATATATATGTGTGTGTGTGTGTGTGTGTGTGTGTGTGGTCGTGGTGGTGGATGCAAAGACTGCACTTAAATATTTATTTAAGCTCTATTTAAACCTTTTTCTCTGGAATACAAACAACAACATAAACATCTATATAATAAAACAGAAGGGAAAACGATGACTGAGACAAACATCTTTTTTAATAAAGAATATTGTTTAGAAACCCTTCTCAAAATTTAAAATATAATCCTTCGTACAAATAAAGTGACCTATTTAAAAAACAATAATCCTTTCATTTTTAGAAATAAAAATTCTAATTTTAGAAAAAAAGAAACAAAATATATTTCAAGGGTTAAAAAAAGAAATTAAAATCTCTCTCTCAATAAAATAATAACTAATTTTGGAGAAGAAACAAAAAAAATAACAACTAATAAAAATCTCTCTCTCTCTCAATAAAATAACAATAAATTTCGTAACATTAAATAAAAATTCTAATTCAAGGAAAAGAAACAAAATATATTTCAAGGGTTAAAAAAAGAAATTAAAATCTCTTCCTCAATAAAATAATAACTAATTTAAGAGAAAAGAAACAAAAAAATAATAACTAATAAAAATCTCTCCTTCTCAATAAAATAATAATAAATTTCGTAATATTTAATTGATACAAGTGTCCGTGCCCAAGGGCACGGGATATATCCTCGTTAAACATAATCGCAATAATTGCAATCACAGATTATCTCTATAAAGTATAAACTTTTGCATAGAGGTAAAAGTGTCATTTTGGCAACATATGTCATGTGGCAGGGTAAAGAGTAAAAATGTCGTTTTGGTAACATAAGGATAAAAAAGTCAATTTTGCAGCATAAGGGTGAAAATGTCATTTTGACAACACAAGGGGTGAATTAAAGTACTTAGTTATACACAATATTAAAATTCCTAAGTATATGATTATATTCGTGGAAGCTAGTTATCAATCAAATAACCGAATTAGGGCCTAGAGCGAAGTAAAATTTGGGGCCTTTTATACATTGTCTATAAAAAATATTGAATTTTTTACTGTAACAATTTAAATTAGTACAAAAAGCATAACTAAAAACCTAAATGTAAACTTTATAAGATGGGCATCCAATTTACATGTAGAAATGAGTTAAATATGTTTTGAAAACATTATTCTCGCCTTTTGAGATGAAAAATTATTAAAAAGAAAAGATGCAAAATTACGATCATACGTTTAATCTCTCCTGCGACATGGTGGAGCGTAGGTAAGACTTGAATTTTAGCTTAGAAAAATTTCTCGCAGCAGAGGCAATTGGTATAGTTAGTACAATCTAGTAAGAGATCCAAGCATTTAGAAAATTTATTTTGTACCGTTACAACTAATAAGATCAAACACTTCAATCGTTTTCTTATATCACTTGATAAAATCACTTCCAAAACTTGGAGTTCGGCAAACAGTTGAGCTCCATCAATATCAGACACCAAGGCGTGATTCAATATCATATAAATACAAAAATATACCGTACTAGTGACACCAACTATTTTGCATATGTGTTGCATGAAAAGGTACATTCAAAGATCTAAATAACAAATATACTTTGTAGGCTATAGCTATTGGGTTAATTATATAATATACTCACTAGATGCTAAACGGTAGAAACCTGTTTTAATAGTAAATAAAATTTTAGTTCAATTCTCATAAAAGAGAATTCAGTAGGAGATAAATCAAAAAATGAAATTAAAGGAAAGAATAAAACAAAAAGATTTAACATCAAAAAAGAAGAAACGAGCATGATATGAGAGAAATAGAGTATTCACCCAAATAGAAAGAGGAAGTACTGGAATTTGATGAAATAAGAAACTAGGTCTTAGCTTGGATTTAGGTGAATGAAAGAGATAGAATTTGGCTTTTTAAGTTTTAAATTGAGTACTATAAGAAACTAAATCCCTACGTTTCAAGAAAAAAAAACTAAATTCCTAGGTTATATGGTCAGTAATTAGGTTTATTTTTACTTGATGAAACAGTAGGTAGCTTCTTTTTTATATAGAAACGGTAAGTAGGTTAGTAGTTGGGTTTCTCTTTATTAATTGATCTCGTGAAGGCTTCTTCAATTAGACACTGGTCCTTTGAAAGTCCCACAGGTCCTTGCCTAAATTTTTTCTAAGTAGGTGCCTATAAACATATACACTTTTGAGGCCCTTATCCAAAAGGGGTTCCCAAAGCAGCTGGTTTTCTTTGGGCTTGGGTCGCCCCTGCAGCCAAATGCAAGAACTCTTATTTTTACGGAATATGTTTCATGAAAACTCTTTCAATGAAGTTCTTTCATTTCCATGAAATTCTTTCATTTCCATGAAATTCTTTTATTCCCATAAATTCTTTTAGAGTTTTCCATTTTGAACCGGTGTACAATCTTATCTATATAAGTTTCTTGACCGAGTCCAATCATCCTCCTTGATCTATTTATATGGATTTTGATGCCTAATATGTATCTTGCCTCCCCTAGATCTTTCATTGAGAAACATTTTCGAAGCCAGACCCTGTCTAATTCTAACATCTGAATGTTGTTTCCAATGATTAATATGTCATCGACATAAAGGATCAAGAAAACTAGGTTGTTCTCACTAACCCTCTTGTAAACACAATATTCTTCTACATTCTTAAGGAAACCAAACTTTTTGATTGCCTCGTCGAATCGAAGATTCCAACTCCTGCTTGCTTGCTTTAGTCCATAAATGGATCTCTTGAGCTTGCAAATTTTTCTAGCATTATTGGAGTCTTCAAAACCTTCAGGTTGTGTCCTGTACGCATCCTCTTCCAGATTTCTGTTTAGGAAGGTGCGATTTCTCTCTTTGGAAACTCCATTCATCTAGGGTGTTCTTGGCGGAGTGAGTTGGGACACTATTCCGAAACTCCTAAGATGATCATCAAATTCTTGACTCAAATATTCACCACCTCGATCGGATCAGATGACTTTTATTTTCTTGTCAAGTTGATTCTCTACTTCGTTCTGAAATTGTTTGAAAATTTCAAACGATTCGGATTTATGCCTCATCAAGTATATATGTAACCATATCGAGTGAAGTCATCCGTGAACGTGATGAAGTATCTAAAGTTACCTCTCGCGTGAGTACTTGTTGGACCGCATACATCCGTATGTATGATTTCCAATGGTTCTTTGACTCGTTCTCCTTTTCCCTTAGAGGAGGTCATTGTCATTTTACCCATTAAACATGATTCGCATGTGTCGTACGACTCTTTGTCATATGATCATAGAAGTACATTTGCATGAAGTTTCCCTATGCGTTTCAGATTAATGTGACCTAAACGACAATGCCAGAGATAACTTAGGTTTGAACCATCTGATCATAGCCTTTTGGTTGTTATGTGAAAGAGTTCGTTCTCTATGCCCGTCATATAAAGGCCGTTGTATAACTTAGTCCTGATATAAAACACTTCACATTTATATAAAGAATAACACTGGTTTTTTTTATAATAAATTGATATCCCTCTTTCTCTAACACTGAGACAGAGATAATGTTTATAGAATTAGTAGGTACATAATAACAATTATAAAGTAATAATACTAGACCAGTTTCTAAAGGTAGATTGTAGGTTCCTAAAGTTTTTGTTGCAACTGTTGCTCTATTCGCTACTCGTAGGACCAGCTCCCTTTCAGTCATATATTTGCTAAGTTAACTTCAATAACGTAGATACCTAGGTTGGAGTTGTGAATTCCTTCTTCGATTCAGACATTCCAGTGCCATTCCAGATTGTCTTGGAAGTTCCGTACTTCCTCAACCACGAACTGTTTTGGGATATATTCCGCAGTCGTCGGATGATTGTGTGCGCATCCATTTTTCCAAACCTCTTTTGAAGATTAGGTTCCATGGGGGCCGACATAAGGCATGTTACTGAAACTGATTTCATCCGGATATTTTTGGTCTGCTTTTGTTCAACCGTTGAGGTCGTGGTTATCTTTGGAATTGGGGTATATAGTACGCTTTCTTTATTTGTGGATTTGAGAATACTTCTCAATCTCTACTCCTAATCGTGGATGTGTTTCATGTTCAATTTGTCCTCATCAAAGATTAAACACAGGATGAAAAGATTATCTTTTGCCATTGTAAAACTACATGGAAACGAAAAAAAGTGTTTCACTAAGTATTACATTCGATATTTTGCAAAAAGACTCTATTTTTGCCATATTATCAAAAAAAAACCGTCCCTAGTTGAATAATATGATTCCGAGATCCCATTTCTCAAAGATTGAACGGACTAGGGCTTTGCCTTTAACCCTCTCGAAGGTGAGTGAACTACTTCACTGATCATACCCTATGACTCTTGGTTGATGGATTACATGTTTGATGTATAATCCATCCTTTTGCCTCGAGTATCCAAAACTCTTTTGCTGATCTCGTTGAGTGGAACCATTAGACGTGTAGGCCTCTTCTATAGGCCTAGCCGCATTGTCCCAAGGTAGAGATGGCACCCTACTAAGGCAAATCCACCATCACGAACAAGGGGTCAAAGAGTGTTTTGTTATGGATAGGCACTACACTCAAAATTACTTTTAGGGACTTTTTCGTTTTGTCTAGTATGCGTTTATAGTGAACTATTTAGCCTAACCATCCACGACATAAAACGTAAATACATAAGTAAATGCGCGCGAGAAAGTAAATCAATCACATATGGATCCTCGTATGACCCGTAACCTAGAAGATCTAACCTCCTTCGGTTGTTTTTGTTTTGCCTTTTGGTTCGTATAGATCGTCATCTTTGAACCTCCATTGATTTCTCCCACTCGAATTAGGACTCCTTCCTTGAGTAGCTTCAATGGACTCATATACCATAAACTCTAATTGTCACGACCTTTTTGTCCCGTTAGGTCGACCCGACATATTATACTCAAAGCACACGGGCTGATAGTGCGGAATATCAAATCCTAACGTGTCGTGCGGCATTATGCACTCCCTCCTCGTACATAACCAGCCTTTCCGAACATATCTGGAGCATCTCGACTATCAAGTCATCTTGGTTCCCAATCAATATCGTGGCATGACACCATCGTGTCCCAACATACGAGCATAGCTCGTGCCACCCTGTATAACGCTTCCTTGAGTCATAGACTCTCGCCCACTATAAAGGATACCAACATATGTGCGGAACCCACCAAGCCGCATATGCGGATCTTGCCATCTAGTCTCAAGCATCCGGCACCTATCATTTCGGCTTACCATCGGACATTGGGAATAGGAGCATCTATCTCTAACAAGCTCCCATATGCCCAACATAGTACATCAGGGTTTGACCCCTTGAATAGCTCAATCCTCCTTAAGGAATAAGATAGCACGTCGCACGCCTTGCCGTAGCACGAGAACATGCAACTTCGCATCCAAAGGAACTCGTAGTAACCTATCTCCAGGTACTGTCCCAAGCGATCTCCTAAAACAAGGGAACCCATGCAATATGCTTCTTCAACATACGTCAGGCCGGCCTCATGGGTTGCGTTATGAGGATGCTCACTTTCGTGCATAAATGCTAAGACGGGCAAGCTTCCCATCCACGAGGTCTTGGCATATGCTGGATGCATATGAGGAAGGGAGACCACCCCCTCCTATAGTAGCAAAGT
Source organism: Eschscholzia californica (assembly GCF_041429995.1). NCBI lineage: Eukaryota > Viridiplantae > Streptophyta > Magnoliopsida > Ranunculales > Papaveraceae > Eschscholzia > Eschscholzia californica. The sequence continues at coordinate 46,535,361 of NW_028238198.1, forward strand.
TCTTGTTTAGCCTATTTCCACAAGGAAACATCAATCTTTCAACCAAGCATACTCGCTCTTGGCAAGGCTTGAATGCACCTCCGTGCATGGTTGAAGAAGCTTCTGGCCCCAACGACCTCGTATTTGGCCCTCCGACCTATGTGTTCGTGCGTGCCATCCTAGCACTCGTCACGCCATATAACATGCTCAAGAATATGGACGTGACATATTCCCCCACTTGTAATGTCGACGTCCTCGTTGACTAAGTTTGGAGTACTTCAATCTTCTGCCTCAACTCCGATGCTACCATTGCACCTTCATGTCTTCGGTATGGCACCTCCGTGCAAACTCACAACTACGCAGTCTCGTCGCGCAGGTACCCCCTCCAGGTTAACTCAATCCTCTGCTATGCATTCTCCGATGCGTTAGGATAATGGTCTTTTCTACCATTCATCCATGCTCGATGTTGCCCTCTTGACCTCAAATGTAGGCTCCCCCACTGGTTCGCCTCTCTATTGCAGCCTCTGCTGCTCCTCAAACTCAGGTACCTCACCTCCTCGGTTTCACCTCGAGTTGGCATCTCGATGGTCACCTTTTGCCTATGCTTTCGTGACCAATCTTTCCATGCGCATCGCAGTAAACTGCGACACAACTCATCATTCGGTACCTCGCCATCCACTGTCTTCACCTGAGTTATCATCTCGACGCCACCGCGTCTTGCCATATGCCCGCAATGTCTCCATCGCAAAGCAACTCGTCTCTAATATTACATCCCTCGGGTTCGAACACTTTGTATCCATATACTCCACGCTTTACTTCCTTGGGTTGCTTGTTCATGGAGACCCTCGTTTCTCCCTCTGGCTTCTCACAACAAGTGCACTCTGGGACCTAAGCATCTACTAGTTGTACCCTGGAGTGTATACCACTTGAACTCTTGCAATGTCACCCTTTTTCTTGATGACCCTTGCCTCGTATGCGCCTCCGCGCCTGCACCTCTGTGCACCTCAAACTCGCGCCTCCGTGCTGCCACATGCGCCCGGCATCATCCGTGCCATCCCTTCTTCGGTAAATTATCGTGTTGCCTTCGATGTCCACTAAAACGGGTACGGTAGCTTCTCTCCGCGTGAATTACATGGTACCAAACCATCCACCACTGGCTAGAACACTAATGGTGGTTAGACGAAGAACACTTCTTCTTTGACTAGATAGATAGTTAGGAATTAACTCACTTTCTCTTCTCTGCTTGATATGGTAGAGCAAGAAAGTTTAATGAGATATTCTACACCTTATTCAAGTCCCAAAGAGTTTTTATATAGAGTTCTAAGGTAGAGTCTAACCCTAATTAGACTCCTAAAAAGCCCTTTTGAATAAGATTAAGGAAATAGTGAAAATTAGAAACTAATTTCTATTTTCCATGATTCCCTTGTTGTAGCCGCCCCACACAAGGAGTTGTGACCTGATCTGGCCGGCCACTTTATGGTTGCCCATATCACATGGTCGGCTACTCTCTTTGGCCCAAATCATCCCTTTAGTGCCCCGACCCAAAATCCCTTCTTTCAGGCGATTTGTACTATCTTTGCCTACACTTCTTTTAGGCCTTTGGACATATCTCTATGGGAATTATCCATGTATATATGTCTAATCCCTCTAGTCATATCTTCTGATTAAGTTGACACTCTTTGTGTAACCCGTTGTGGGATCCAGACAAAGTTAGCCGCGAATTGCCATGCGATTCGACGATCGTAGTTGGTTTCTAGCTAAAGATTACGATCCCTAAACCATCCGGATTTGATGATCTTCTCATCAGTTGTCCTATCCGACAAATTGCTCGTATTGCATCCTTGGTCGATGGACATCTCCTTTAGACATTTCATTCACGTTCGAAGCACATCGATGTGAGGTATCATTGGATACGTGATGTGGTTGCTTCCGAGGAAGTGGAGCTTTTTAAAGTTCATGCAAACGATAACGGAGCTGATGTGATAATGAAATCGCTTCCGAAGAAGAAACGGAGGTCTGCCGAGATATAGCAGGGCTGGCCATTTCTCCCACCTAGTTGGAGGGGAAGTTTGTTGGGGTTTCCTCCTAGTGGAGAATCCTTGTTGGGTTTGGCTTAGTAAACTAAATTCGAGCCCAAATTGGTTTTCTATTGGTCCGTGAAATTCGGGTAAAGGGGAAGTCTATAAATACTGGCCTTAATCTAATTTAGAAGAAGTGAACACAATCAGAAACACAACAAGAGGATAGAGAAAGAGTTATGCAGTAGGGTTGAAGTTTTTTAGCACGTACAATCGTCGGTGTTCGGGAAATCCGACGGTGATTTCTTCTCCGATTGAGCTAAAATTATGCAGAGGTATTTCTGACTTGTTTATCTTGTGTTTGGACAACAGGGTTGGTATTTGGTGGCTGGAATCCTCGTGAATTTGGAGTCGTTTTGGACTGCATATTTCTAGGTTGTTTTACTCTTTTTTGTGAGTTTTTTTTCGTGTTTGAGATTGATTCTTTTGGAGTCCGAGTCTCAAGTTTTGTTCCATTGGAATAAGGAGGATGTAGTTGAGGCTCAATTATTTGATATAGTGGATTTCGATTGGATTACTTGTCTGTGATTTTTTACTTCTCATATTGAGGAGGTTTTCCACGTTAAAATTGTTGTCTTATTTACTATATGTTCTTCATTTATTGTTGCCATTATTTTACATATTTTTCTCATTACTAACACAAGTGGGGGAAAACTTCTATTCTGCTGCGCCCATTTCTATTTTGGCATACTTTTGTATGGATTATTTCTATTTTCCAACAAAGACAACCATAAATACATATACGTAGACTTATTTCTATTTTGGCATACTTTTGTATGGATTATTTTATACATTGTCGTAAATTTAGGGTATTAATATTTTTACTCTTACAAAAGTTCCCCCTTAGAGAAATTATAGGCTCACTACTCAATAAAATCAAAAAATGTATAAAAGAAACAATCAATGGAGGTTAAATCTTATCTTTTACATACATATGATGCACAACACCTGAATTTTAGGACTAATCGGCGAATAAAAATCTCCAATGAAAAAATCACAATAAAACTGAAACCCTATAACTATAAGCCAAATAAATTGAACAAAATAAGAACCTGACCAAAAGGAGGTACATTACCACCATTGCCTTCCTGATGATGTAAAGCAACAAACAGAGAATTTGTAATTTTCTGTCGTAGCAAACAAAAATATATTAGGAGTCAATGTTGTCCATGAAGAGCAAAAATATATATTGTCTTTTCCACAACAAGAAAGTACGTCAATTTGTAAAGTTCATTGTAGTTGCTGGTAGTGATGATTCAAAAAGTGATCATCAGTTGATTAAGGTCAATAAGTAAAGATATGAGCAAAAGACCAACGAGTCAACCCTTATCAAGTCACCATGGAGGTTGAATCTGAAAGATTTCAACCACTCAAGCCCAATATTAGGGGCTCGGTACGAATATCCAAGGTGCCCAAGCCTTGCTCTGGCAATCGGATTTGCCCTGAGATTTTAGAAAAGACAAGGGATTCTACGAAAGTGGGTCGATACCTCAATCCTGAAATATGGGGGTACAGGCGTGTGTAATGCTTTACCGACTCAATCCCGAATTCTATCTAAAATTTCAGTCAGAGAGGATTTTAAGTATTCAAATAACTTGGAATACGAGAGACCAGCGAGGAGGATACTTTCCCCATTAACTATACAAGATTAGAAAGTCAATCTATCCAAGATACGATATCTCCATGAATAAGGGAAATTATAGCTATCAAATACATGGATAATCACAAAGAGGAATCTAAATCCCTTACAACTGCGGAAATAGCAGTTTTACTCCAACATGGTGGATTCACGGCAACCACACAATTCAGTCTGATAAAGAAGCTTATAAAAGTTTCCAAACTCGCCTTGAATAAGGCATCATCAATAATCACGATCACAAGTTTAAACGATGAATTGAAGGTCCAACTCCTAAAATCGGAACTTCAATAATCATTAATGTAACTACAAGAATGCCTTTATTGACTTGAGCATTGGAGAGCTTTCAGATTCTATGCAGGTTTTGATGGGTTATGGTGTATTCTAGTGTTCTAAAGCGGAATCTCAAACATCTCATGTCTAACACTAGTATTCCCAGGATCTCATACATAAGCTAATAATGATAAACTAAGAAAACTAGTTGCATAAATACCTTTATCGCTAGTTTTCCCTCGAACCTTTCCAATTATTTTTGAGATGACCAATAGCTCGAATTGTAGCTCCTCTACTTGGGACACTAAGCAATCACATTGATCTCCCACCTTGTTTTTAGCTAGAACACCAATGTTGGTTAGATGAAGAACACCTTATTCTTTGACGAAATAGATAGATGGGATTTTTCTCTTTTTCTTTCTGTACTTGATGTTGTAGAGTTTGGAAGCTTCTTGAGAATTTTCGACACCGTATTCAAGTCCCAAAGAGACATTATATGGACCCTAAGTTAGAGTTTCACCCTAATTAAGTTTCCTAAAAAGTCAAAAATAGAAACTACTTTCTATTTTCTCTCTTTCCCTCATTGTGGCCTCCCCATGCAAGGGTTTGTGACCTGATATGGCTGGCAACCTTATTATGCATGGCCGGCCTTCCCCTTGGGCCCAAAACATCCCTTTGGTGCCCCGACCCAAAATCCCTTCATTCGGGCCTTTTATACTATCTTTGCCTAAACTTCTTTTAGGCCTTTTCGACATATCTTTATGGGTCTGACCACGTATATATGTCTCATCATTCTAGTCATATCTTCCGATCAAGTTGACACTCTTTGTGTAACCCATTGTAGGATCCGGACGAAGTTAGCCACGAATCGCTTTGTGATTCGACGATCGTAGTTTGTTTCCAGCTAAACATTCTGATCCCTAAATCATCTGAACTTGATCATCTTCCTCATCAATTGTCCCATTCGATAATTGCTCGTGTTGCATCCTTGGCCGAAGGACATCTCCTTCAAACTCTCACTTGTACTTAGAACAAGTGCAATGCTCGATTCCCATGTCACTTAGTATCTCATCTCATACGTCACGTCATTTAGACTTTCTTGAGCCCGAGTAAAACTATCAAAACAAATGATTAACTTTTAATCCATTTGAGCACGATCATGTATTTTCAGTTGCTACTCATCAAGTGGCCCAGAGACACTTTATCTTAATTAATTAGGATGACATAATCCAATCTTGCGCTCCCACTCAACTTCATGTCTTCATAAGTCATTGTTGTCTATTCAATGACTTGGATTAGGGAGATGATAATGAAATAATTCCAAGTTCACTTAATAGGGTTTCATTCATCAGATCACGTATCTGATAACTCTATTCAGAATATTTATTTATCAATGGATTGTCTCTTAAATACTAAACAAAATTTTAAGTGACAAAATAAAATTCCTTTTATTTTAGATATCACATGTAACTAATTGGATACACAAACTCCTTTATGAATCCCAATTACATCTGTTTCCATTCCCCAATGCGCTTTATACCAATGCCCCTCATGTGTGAGTTGTGTTTGGATTGAGGTAACAGTTTAGTAAACAATTCAGCTACGTTATCATCCGTATGGACTTTGCAAATGACCACATCTTTTCTTTCTGTGATTTCCCTAATCACGTGGTACTTCCTTTGGATATGTTTGGATTTTTGGTGTGTTCTAGGTTCCTTGGCTTGGGTGATTACTCTATTGTTGTCAGAATAAAGAGCTATTCCTTCCTCAATGCCAGGGACGATACCAAGTTCCATTACGAACTTCTTGATCCAAACTCCTTCCTTTGCTGCTCCCGAAGCTGTTAGGTATTTTTCTTCCAGCTTACTGCTCCTTCATTCAGACAGAAGACGTAACCGGACTATGATCTGAAGTCGTCTCTATCCGTCTGAAAACTTGCATCCACATGGCCTGATGGGCCTAGAAGGTTACCCTAAATAGGTCTACACCCGCAAGTGCACGGGTGTCAAGTTGTAATAAATTCCGGTAAGACCGGTTCGTTCCTCAGAGACTAAGTGAAACCTATTCTAAGACTTGGTAGTAACTCGGTTTTGAAATTGACTTTAGTTTTGGTTTTAAAATGGTTTTGAAATGAATAAAATATTAAAAATAAATTTACGAAAAGAAAATAATTACAAATAATACAAGGAACTCAAATGGGGGAGAGCCTAGGGTTTTCTGAATCCGTCCCTCTAACAATTCTAACGACAATTTATTTTGGTCTGATTAGATAGTTCTTTATATAACTCAGGTTTTCAGTCCATGAATGGTCAAAAAACCCGGAAGATATTTTCGTTAAAATAATAAAAACTGTAATAAATTTATCATTAGAACAATTATTAAAACTTCATCTAAAACCCTAGATAGGAAAGTTAGTTACTCATGGATAATATATAAAATAAATTAGAAAATTAAATAAAGAGAGGAAGAAGAAAACTCAACTTTTTCGCTTTTTCCAAACCAAACAGACCCTAAGGGAATAGTTTTCCTTTTATTTTTACTGTTTACAGACAAACAGACCCTTAGGGAAAAGATTTCCTTCTGTTTTTCTGAAATCTGCCAAACGCACCCTCTGGGAAAACGATTTTCTCGTCTTCCCGGAAATATTTTCCTTGAGAGAAAATAATTTTCTCACCTTCTTCAACCTCCTGTTTCTCTCTCTAAACTTTCTGTTTCTTTCTCTTTTCTTAATCTTTCTGTTAATTCTCTCTCTCTATCTCTCTCACAAAGACAAAGTAATTAAAATCAAAGAGATATAAAATTGAAATAAAAAATTAAGGAAAACAAACTCCATTAAAGCTCTCGGCTCTCTCTCTCTCTACTGTTCTCCCTCTCTACAACTCTCTCTTTCTCTCTTTCAATAACCCTTCTCTCTCTCTTACTAAGAACATATAAGAAAAAGAAGATACAGACAGGACCACCTCTCTCTCTCTCTACAATTCTTTCTCTCTTAATACTCTTTCTCTCACTAAAAGAATACAAACAGAAGAGGAAGAAGAAGAATAGGTGATGGTGGTTTCTCTCTCTAATCTTTCTCTCTCTCTAATAATTCTGATTTAAGTGAGCTTAAGAGAGGATGATTTGATCCCCCAACCGAGATGATTATCCACCTCCTCTCTTCTCTGTTTTATAGAAGTTGCCGCTCCTCCTTCTTCAATCTCTTTCCTTCTTTCTCTTATTTCTTTCTTTGTTTAGAGATACCCAGAATATCTCTCTCTCTACTGTTCTCGGCTTTCCTTCTTTGTTCTTAACGTACTTCCTTCTCTCTCTACTTTCTGTTTTAAATAAGAATAGAGAAGATACTCTCTATTCTTGGTAGATGAGAGAAAAAAAAGGAAGGAAAAGAAACAGCCAACCCGTGTTGCTGGCTGTCATTGGGGCCGACTCAGTGCTTCGTGGGCCATCAGAGAAAAGATACAACGGGCATAACTGATGACCACGTGTGCGCGGAGACAAGTCAGCCGCTAGATCTAAAGGGAGCGTCGGTTTATCTTGCACCGCAGCATAGTGGATCAGAGCCAGAAGAGGATCCCAAATCTTGTCCCTATTCGGCCTAACATTGTACCGAAAACTTAGAATTAACGTGTGGATTTCTGCCACGTGTGTAGGGAGTTCTTTGCTGACTTTGGTCATCTCACTTTGACTCCAACTTTGACTTGCTACTATTTTCGCATCCGGACTCCGATTCCACTTCCGCTTTCGCCGATGGATTCGTATTGGACTCTACTTTCACATGGGCACTAATATTGACCAGAATACCCTTGTCATTAAAATGACCAAAATGCCCCTCAAGTATGTCTATCACGATGTTTTCGCATCGAACTCCGTAAATGAGACCTGGAAAGAGAAACAAGCAAATTATCAGAGTAAAGGCTCGAATTAGACTAACTAGCCCGAGTTATGAGACTCAGATGAGACATTTTCATGACTCATCAAACATCCCCAAACTTAGATTTTGCTAGTCCTCGAGCAAAACAGAAAAATAAAACTAAACCCAATTCACCACTTTCGTAGGGAATCACGATTGCACTTAGCACGTGCAACAAGCCGTTAAACCTCCAAGTTGCCATAGAGGACGAGTTTTGTCTCGTGAGGGTTTGCAGCGAATATACCCACAAAATTCAAAAATTTCGAAAATCCAGAAGGGTCTAAATATGATGTGGACTAAAAATGTTTATCCGGTAAGTTTCATAAAGTTAATAGAAATGAAATCCAAGTCAGTCAAACCATACAAAAGCTAAAAATCTCTTCACTAGTAATCAAGACTCGAAGTGCACGTGACCAGCCAATATGAGTATCAATTCGGTTCTGAAAAGACAAGACTTCGATTACTTTCTCCATACATTTCGCCTCGACTTTTGCCTCACGGTCATACACTCAAAAATTAAAGTCACTCAGAAATGGTTCACTCGATGTGTTAGTATGAATATGAAGGAAAACTCAACACATGAAAAAGACAGACTAAAATTTAGTGGACGACTGATCTCAAAGAAGGAAACAACCACTAATACGGAATGGGGAAGCTAACCAACTCTTCTCACCTGATCTACTTTCTAACAATGCTTCCTAGAGGTCAATAGACTATAATGATGATGTGACTAGAACTCCTGAGAACTCGACGTCTTCAAATCTTCAAGAATTACTTCAAGGGATAAACACTTAAACAAAACCACATAAACACATTTTTTTCTTTTCTTTTTTTTTTTTTTTTTTTTTTTTTTTTTTTTTTTTTCACGAAACTCAAAATACACATCTTACTTTCTCAACAATTTCCTTGGGTATAATTTTCTCCACTTTGCTTCATGTCTAATTCTCAGGGTTCTAAATGATGGATGAGATCTATTTTCCTCTAGTTGACATTGCTTTCAAGTTTCTCAGACTACAAGAGAAGGGTTTACTTCCTGACGACATCCCTAGTGGTTGTAAAATTTGAACTCCAGAGATCAAATGAGTTCTAATGAATATTGCGAGGTTGAGTAGCTCTTCACTCTACTCGGAATTAGCTCAGAAGAGATCACTCAAAACAACAAGAAAGGCTCAGAATCTCACATAGGTTAAGTCTCCACTAATGATCGATTAAGTTCTCTCAGAAAAGTCTACTCTTCACCTATCTAACACTCACATGGCTAGTGCACAGACAACCTCAAGACTCGAAATTCATGGAAAAACCTTTAGCAAACGGATAGTCTGACAAACTAGACTCTATAACTATTAACAAGCAAAAACAACTAGACTGACATTTTCAATCCAAAAATTAAAATTTTTAACCTTTTTGAATTTTTGAAATAAGGACTAAAAATTCAATCCCCTATCCCCAAACTTAAACCGAACATTGTCCTCAATGTTTTGAAGACTATGCAAAAATAATAGGATGTAAGGAAAGATGTTACCCGATTCGGAAGTCCTATGCATGGGTTGCCTCCCAGAAAGCGCTAAGTTTAACGTCTTCAGCCAGACGAAACAGATGATTCAAAAAATAGAAAAGATTTAACCTACTGGATTACAGATATGTGATTAACTGTAAACCAATATTCGATACATCTGTGGGTCCACCCAGAACACAAATTTTTCAGTAAACGACAGTCTCACATTTTTGTGAATTGCAGAGAGTGCATGTGAGATTATCAAAGAAGAGGGGCAATCACCAAACTTAGTGGATGCATAGTCCACTAAGTAACTATAAATACTAGGACCAACGTCTAGAAAGTCATCAAAAGGATCGACATAACAATGAAGGGCCAATATATCCGTCGAAGGCAGAAAGTCATCTGCAAGTTTAGTGGATAGAATATCCACTATTTCCATAGACGTTCTCGAGGAGACATCTGAAGTGTCCCAAAAGGGATCAACAACCGAGTCTGAGACCATGTGAAAGGTCAAACTAGACTCTAAGGGTAAGGCAATATGCTCGGGGACCACGTCAAGGTCCATGGTTTCCTTAGGTAAACAGTCTGACAAACTATCTAACATGTCTCTACTGTCATCAATGTCCTCAAATACATCTGGAGTCTCGCAGTCATTCATAATATCATGCCTTCCTAGAATTTCATCTAAGGCTGACTCCTTACAAATCTCAAATGTCGGAAAGTTCAGAAGTGTGTCATCCCCAAACTTGCTCATTGAGCCATCATCCTGGATATCAACGTCTAATGCAGTCCTATCATGGTGAGATGACATAGGTGGAGGAAGCAAGACAACATCAGACCTTTCAGGCTCTAGGATATTATCAGTAAATTCGTCGACATTTAACTTAGTACTAGGGTTAGACGTATTACCCTCGTCATCGTACCTAGTACCCTCTTGAGTTTGGGGTGGTGAAACCCCTTCCTCATCGACGAATGACTGTGACTCAAACATCTCTATCTTTTGAGTTAAGGACTCAATCCTCTGCTTCGTTTGAATAGCAAATTGTGACATCATCTTCCTGAGATGACTCTCGGACTCTGATCGAGATCTATCTTCAAGAGTCTCCTCATAGTAAGGCTCACTAGTGTAATTAAACGTAGACTCTTGATAATAACTTCCTCCGTACATATTAGGATCATACCTGTCTCTAAAGTCATTGGTCTCAGAATAGTGTGGACAATAAGGTCTCTCATATATATTTGGCGTCGGACCATATCCATCGCTAATCGGACCATCTCTACACATTTGTTGATAATCTCCTAATGTCATATGAGATTGATCAGGCTCATATGGTCTACTCCACTCACTAATCGGACTGTTTCTAGACATTCGTTTATAATCCTGAAATGTCATACCCGGTCGGTTAGGCTCGTCTCTACACATCTGTTGGTACTCTCCTAGGGTCATACCAGTTCGGTTAGGCTCAACTAGCCTATTCCCCTCATTAAGTCGTTGATAATCTCTTAAACTCATACCAGGTTGGTTAATGATGGGTCCCTTTAGGTCAAGGTCATCATCATCAACAGGGTATGTCCAACCATTAGAAAAATGTGCCATGATGGTAGGGCACAATCACAAGATGAGAATTGACACTTATGTTCCTAAATTTGACTCCTTTCTTTTGGTCAATTTTTTTTTTTTTTTTTTTTTTTTTTTTTTTTTTTTTAAACATGAAAACCGAGGAAGCACTACGAAGATCTTATAAAAAGTACCCACTAACAGGGGATTCGTGGGTGATTAGAAAAATTACCTCCCGTTCAAGACGGGCGACGACCTTTGTAGACGACCCGGGCCACTCTTCCCTTAAGTGTCCGAACCCGAGGCTTCATTTGATTTTCGGTTACAATTTAAAAGCCCTCTAATTTAGGGTCAAAACTTTAATCCAAAAGAAAGTACTAAAAGTCTAAGTCTCTCTCTCACCAAAATAAATACAAAAAAATAAAAAAAACAGTAAATTTCTTCTTTTGAGGTCCTCCTCCTTGTTGCGCCTCCTCTTCAGCTCCTTAGTGTTCTGCACACCAAAAACAGAGAAGCAAGTCAAAGTATCCAAAATTTAAAACTTACCAAAAATAAAAACTTTCCAAAATTAGAATAAATTTAAAACATAGTCCCCGGCAGCGGCGCCAAAAACTTGATGGGCCTAGAAGGTTACCCTAAATAGGTCTACACCCGCAAGTACACGGGTGTCAAGTTGTAATAAATTCCGGTAAGACCGGTTCGTTCCTCAGAGACTAAGTGAAACCTATTCTAAGACTTGGTAGTAACTCGGTTTTGAAATTGACTTTAGTTTTGGTTTTAAAATGGTTTTGAAATGAATAAAATATTAAAAATAAATTTACGAAAAGAAAATAATTACAAATAATACAAGGAACTCAAATGGGGGAGAGCCTAGGGTTTTCTGAATCCGTCCCTCTAACAATTCTAACGACAATTTATTTTGGTCTGATTAGATAGTTCTTTATATAACTCAGGTTTTCAGTCCATGAATGGTCAAAAAACCCGGAAGATATTTTCGTTAAAATAATAAAAACTGTAATAAATTTATCATTAGAACAATTATTAAAACTTCATCTAAAACCCTAGATAGGAAAGTTAGTTACTCATGGATAATATATAAAATAAATTAGAAAATTAAATAAAGAGAGGAAGAAGAAAACTCAACTTTTTCGCTTTTTCCAAACCAAACAGACCCTAAGGGAATAGTTTTCCTTTTATTTTTACTGTTTACAGACAAACAGACCCTTAGGGAAAAGATTTCCTTCTGTTTTTCTGAAATCTGCCAAACGCACCCTCTGGGAAAACGATTTTCTCGTCTTCCCGGAAATATTTTCCTTGAGAGAAAATAATTTTCTCACCTTCTTCAACCTCCTGTTTCTCTCTCTAAACTTTCTGTTTCTTTCTCTTTTCTTAATCTTTCTGTTAATTCTCTCTCTCTATCTCTCTCACAAAGACAAAGTAATTAAAATCAAAGAGATATAAAATTGAAATAAAAAATTAAGGAAAACAAACTCCATTAAAGCTCTCGGCTCTCTCTCTCTCTACTGTTCTCCCTCTCTACAACTCTCTCTTTCTCTCTTTCAATAACCCTTCTCTCTCTCTTACTAAGAACATATAAGAAAAAGAAGATACAGACAGGACCACCTCTCTCTCTCTCTACAATTCTTTCTCTCTTAATACTCTTTCTCTCACTAAAAGAATACAAACAGAAGAGGAAGAAGAAGAATAGGTGATGGTGGTTTCTCTCTCTAATCTTTCTCTCTCTCTAATAATTCTGATTTAAGTGAGCTTAAGAGAGGATGATTTGATCCCCCAACCGAGATGATTATCCACCTCCTCTCTTCTCTGTTTTATAGAAGTTGCCGCTCCTCCTTCTTCAATCTCTTTCCTTCTTTCTCTTATTTCTTTCTTTGTTTAGAGATACCCAGAATATCTCTCTCTCTACTGTTCTCGGCTTTCCTTCTTTGTTCTTAACGTACTTCCTTCTCTCTCTACTTTCTGTTTTAAATAAGAATAGAGAAGATACTCTCTATTCTTGGTAGATGAGAGAAAAAAAAGGAAGGAAAAGAAACAGCCAACCCGTGTTGCTGGCTGTCATTGGGGCCGACTCAGTGCTTCGCGGGCCATCAGAGAAAAGATACAACGGGCATAACTGATGACCACGTGTGCGCGGAGACAAGTCAGCCGCTAGATCTAAAGGGAGCGTCGGTTTATCTTGCACCGCAGCATAGTGGATCAGAGCCAGAAGAGGATCCCAAATCTTGTCCCTATTCGGCCTAACATTGTACCGAAAACTTAGAATTAACGTGTGGATTTCTGCCACGTGTGTAGGGAGTTCTTTGCTGACTTTGGTCATCTCACTTTGACTCCAACTTTGACTTGCTACTATTTTCGCATCCGGACTCCGATTCCACTTCCGCTTTCGCCGATGGATTCGTATTGGACTCTACTTTCACATGGGCACTAATATTGACCAGAATACCCTTGTCATTAAAATGACCAAAATGCCCCTCAAGTATGTCTATCACGATGTTTTCGCATCGAACTCCGTAAATGAGACCTGGAAAGAGAAACAAGCAAATTATCAGAGTAAAGGCTCGAATTAGACTAACTAGCCCGAGTTATGAGACTCAGATGAGACATTTTCATGACTCATCAAACATCCCCAAACTTAGATTTTGCTAGTCCTCGAGCAAAACAGAAAAATAAAACTAAACCCAATTCACCACTTTCGTAGGGAATCACGATTGCACTTAGCACGTGCAACAAGCCGTTAAACCTCCAAGTTGCCATAGAGGACGAGTTTTGTCTCGTGAGGGTTTGCAGCGAATATACCCACAAAATTCAAAAATTTCAAAAATCCAGAAGGGTCTAAATATGATGTGGACTAAAAATGTTTATCCGGTAAGTTTCATAAAGTTAATAGAAATGAAATCCAAGTCAGTCAAACCATACAAAAGCTAAAAATCTCTTCACTAGTAATCAAGACTCGAAGTGCACGTGACCAGCCAATATGAGTATCAATTCGGTTCTGAAAAGACAAGACTTCGATTACTTTCTCCATACATTTCGCCTCGACTTTTGCCTCACGGTCATACACTCAAAAATTAAAGTCACTCAGAAATGGTTCACTCGATGTGTTAGTATGAATATGAAGGAAAACTCAACACATGAAAAAGACAGACTAAAATTTAGTGGACGACTGATCTCAAAGAAGGAAACAACCACTAATACGGAATGGGGAAGCTAACCAACTCTTCTCACCTGATCTACTTTCTAACAATGCTTCCTAGAGGTCAATAGACTATAATGATGATGTGACTAGAACTCCTGAGAACTCGACGTCTTCAAATCTTCAAGAATTACTTCAAGGGATAAACACTTAAACAAAACCACATAAACACATTTTTTTTCTTTTCTTTTTTTTTTTTTTTTTTTTTTTTTTTTTTTTCACGAAACTCAAAATACACATCTTACTTTCTCAACAATTTCCTTGGGTATAATTTTCTCCACTTTGCTTCATGTCTAATTCTCAGGGTTCTAAATGATGGATGAGATCTATTTTCCTCTAGTTGACATTGCTTTCAAGTTTCTCAGACTACAAGAGAAGGGTTTACTTCCTGACGACATCCCTAGTGGTTGTAAAATTTGAACTCCAGAGATCAAATGAGTTCTAATGAATATTGCGAGGTTGAGTAGCTCTTCACTCTACTCGGAATTAGCTCAGAAGAGATCACTCAAAACAACAAGAAAGGCTCAGAATCTCACATAGGTTAAGTCTCCACTAATGATCGATTAAGTTCTCTCAGAAAAGTCTACTCTTCACCTATCTAACACTCACATGGCTAGTGCACAGACAACCTCAAGACTCGAAATTCATGGAAAAACCTTTAGCAAACGGATAGTCTGACAAACTAGACTCTATAACTATTAACAAGCAAAAACAACTAGACTGACATTTTCAATCCAAAAATTAAAATTTTTAACCTTTTTGAATTTTTGAAATAAGGACTAAAAATTCAATCCCCTATCCCCAAACTTAAACCGAACATTGTCCTCAATGTTCTGAAGACTATGCAAAAATAATAGGATGTAAGGAAAGATGTTACCCGATTCGGAAGTCCTATGCATGGGTTGCCTCCCAGAAAGCGCTAAGTTTAACGTCTTCAGCCAGACGAAACAGATGATTCAAAAAATAGAAAAGATTTAACCTACTGGATTACAGATATGTGATTAACTGTAAACCAATATTCGATACATCTGTGGGTCCACCCAGAACACAAATTTTTCAGTAAACGACAGTCTCACATTTTTGTGAATTGCAGAGAGTGCATGTGAGATTATCAAAGAAGAGGGGCAATCCCCAAACTTAGTGGATGCATAGTCCACTAAGTAACTATAAATACTAGGACCAACGTCTAGAAAGTCATCAAAAGGATCGACATAACAATGAAGGGCCAATATATCCGTCGAAGGCAGAAAGTCATCTGCAAGTTTAGTGGATAGAATATCCACTATTTCCATAGACGTTCTCGAGGAGACATCTGAAGTGTCCCAAAAGGGATCAACAACCGAGTCTGAGACCATGTGAAAGGTCAAACTAGACTCTAAGGGTAAGGCAATATGCTCGGGGACCACGTCAAGGTCCATGGTTTCCTTAGGTAAACAGTCTGACAAACTATCTAACATGTCTCTACTGTCATCAATGTCCTCAAATACATCTGGAGTCTCGCAGTCATTCATAATATCATGCCTTCCTAGAATTTCATCTAAGGCTGACTCCTTACAAATCTCAAATGTCGGAAAGTTCAGAAGTGTGTCATCCCCAAACTTGCTCATTGAGCCATCATCCTGGATATCAACGTCTAATGCAGTCCTATCATGGTGAGATGACATAGGTGGAGGAAGCAAGACAACATCAGACCTTTCAGGCTCTAGGATATTATCAGTAAATTCGTCGACATTTAACTTAGTACTAGGGTTAGACGTATTACCCTCGTCATCGTACCTAGTACCCTCTTGAGTTTGGGGTGGTGAAACCCCTTCCTCATCGACGAATGACTGTGACTCAAACATCTCTATCTTTTGAGTTAAGGACTCAATCCTCTGCTTCGTTTGAATAGCAAATTGTGACATCATCTTCCTGAGACGACTCTCGGACTCTGATCGAGATCTATCTTCAAGAGTCTCCTCATAGTAAGGCTCACTAGTGTAATTAAACGTAGACTCTTGATAATAACTTCCTCCGTACATATTAGGATCATACCTGTCTCTAAAGTCATTGGTCTCAGAATAGTGTGGACAATAAGGTCTCTCATATATATTTGGCGTCGGACCATATCCATCGCTAATCGGACCATCTCTACACATTTGTTGATAATCTCCTAATGTCATATGAGATTGATCAGGCTCATATGGTCTACTCCACTCACTAATCGGACTGTTTCTAGACATTCGTTTATAATCCTGAAATGTCATACCCGGTCGGTTAGGCTCGTCTCTACACATCTGTTGGTACTCTCCTAGGGTCATACCAGTTCGGTTAGGCTCAACTAGCCTATTCCCCTCGTTAAGTCGTTGATAATCTCTTAAACTCATACCAGGTTGGTTAATGATGGGTCCCTTTAGGTCAAGGTCATCATCATCAACAGGGTATGTCCAACCATTAGAAAAATGTGCCATGATGGTAGGGCACAATCACAAGATGAGAATTGACACTTATGTTCCTAAATTTGACTCCTTTCTTTTGGTCAATTTTTTTTTTTTTTTTTTTTTTTTTTTTTTTTTTTTTAAACACGAAAACCGAGGAAGCACTACGAAGATCTTATAAAAAGTACCCACTAACAGGGGATTCGTGGGTGATTAGAAAAATTACCTCCCGTTCAAGACGGGCGACGACCTTTGTAGACGACCCGGGCCACTCTTCCCTTAAGTGTCCGAACCCGAGGCTTCATTTGATTTTCGGTTACAATTTAAAAGCCCTCTAATTTAGGGTCAAAACTTTAATCCAAAAGAAAGTACTAAAAGTCTAAGTCTCTCTCTCACCAAAATAAATACAAAAAAATAAAAAAAACAGTAAATTTCTTCTTTTGAGGTCCTCCTCCTTGTTGCGCCTCCTCTTCAGCTCCTTAGTGTTCTGCACACCAAAAACAGAGAAGCAAGTCAAAGTATCCAAAATTTAAAACTTACCAAAAATAAAAACTTTCCAAAATTAGAATAAATTTAAAACATAGTCCCCGGCAGCGGCGCCAAAAACTTGATGGGCCTAGAAGGTTACCCTAAATAGGTCTACACCCGCAAGTACACGGGTGTCAAGTTGTAATAAATTCCGGTAAGACCGGTTCGTTCCTCAGAGACTAAGTGAAACCTATTCTAAGACTTGGTAGTAACTCGGTTTTGAAATTGACTTTAGTTTTGGTTTTAAAATGGTTTTGAAATGAATAAAATATTAAAAATAAATTTACGAAAAGAAAATAATTACAAATAATACAAGGAACTCAAATGGGGGAGAGCCTAGGGTTTTCTGAATCCGTCCCTCTAACAATTCTAACGACAATTTATTTTGGTCTGATTAGATAGTTCTTTATATAACTCAGGTTTTCAGTCCATGAATGGTCAAAAAACCCGGAAGATATTTTCGTTAAAATAATAAAAACTGTAATAAATTTATCATTAGAACAATTATTAAAACTTCATCTAAAACCCTAGATAGGAAAGTTAGTTACTCATGGATAATATATAAAATAAATTAGAAAATTAAATAAAGAGAGGAAGAAGAAAACTCAACTTTTTCGCTTTTTCCAAACCAAACAGACCCTAAGGGAATAGTTTTCCTTTTATTTTTACTGTTTACAGACAAACAGACCCTTAGGGAAAAGATTTCCTTCTGTTTTTCTGAAATCTGCCAAACGCACCCTCTGGGAAAACGATTTTCTCGTCTTCCCGGAAATATTTTCCTTGAGAGAAAATAATTTTCTCACCTTCTTCAACCTCCTGTTTCTCTCTCTAAACTTTCTGTTTCTTTCTCTTTTCTTAATCTTTCTGTTAATTCTCTCTCTCTATCTCTCTCACAAAGACAAAGTAATTAAAATCAAAGAGATATAAAATTGAAATAAAAAATTAAGGAAAACAAACTCCATTAAAGCTCTCGGCTCTCTCTCTCTCTACTGTTCTCCCTCTCTACAACTCTCTCTTTCTCTCTTTCAATAACCCTTCTCTCTCTCTTACTAAGAACATATAAGAAAAAGAAGATACAGACAGGACCACCTCTCTCTCTCTCTACAATTCTTTCTCTCTTAATACTCTTTCTCTCACTAAAAGAATACAAACAGAAGAGGAAGAAGAAGAATAGGTGATGGTGGTTTCTCTCTCTAATCTTTCTCTCTCTCTAATAATTCTGATTTAAGTGAGCTTAAGAGAGGATGATTTGATCCCCCAACCGAGATGATTATCCACCTCCTCTCTTCTCTGTTTTATAGAAGTTGCCGCTCCTCCTTCTTCAATCTCTTTCCTTCTTTCTCTTATTTCTTTCTTTGTTTAGAGATACCCAGAATATCTCTCTCTCTACTGTTCTCGGCTTTCCTTCTTTGTTCTTAACGTACTTCCTTCTCTCTCTACTTTCTGTTTTAAATAAGAATAGAGAAGATACTCTCTATTCTTGGTAGATGAGAGAAAAAAAAGGAAGGAAAAGAAACAGCCAACCCGTGTTGCTGGCTGTCATTGGGGCCGACTCAGTGCTTCGCGGGCCATCAGAGAAAAGATACAACGGGCATAACTGATGACCACGTGTGCGCGGAGACAAGTCAGCCGCTAGATCTAAAGGGAGCGTCGGTTTATCTTGCACCGCAGCATAGTGGATCAGAGCCAGAAGAGGATCCCAAATCTTGTCCCTATTCGGCCTAACATTGTACCGAAAACTTAGAATTAACGTGTGGATTTCTGCCACGTGTGTAGGGAGTTCTTTGCTGACTTTGGTCATCTCACTTTGACTCCAACTTTGACTTGCTACTATTTTCGCATCCGGACTCCGATTCCACTTCCGCTTTCGCCGATGGATTCGTATTGGACTCTACTTTCACATGGGCACTAATATTGACCAGAATACCCTTGTCATTAAAATGACCAAAATGCCCCTCAAGTATGTCTATCACGATGTTTTCGCATCGAACTCCGTAAATGAGACCTGGAAAGAGAAACAAGCAAATTATCAGAGTAAAGGCTCGAATTAGACTAACTAGCCCGAGTTATGAGACTCAGATGAGACATTTTCATGACTCATCAAACATCCCCAAACTTAGATTTTGCTAGTCCTCGAGCAAAACAGAAAAATAAAACTAAACCCAATTCACCACTTTCGTAGGGAATCACGATTGCACTTAGCACGTGCAACAAGCCGTTAAACCTCCAAGTTGCCATAGAGGACGAGTTTTGTCTCGTGAGGGTTTGCAGCGAATATACCCACAAAATTCAAAAATTTCAAAAATCCAGAAGGGTCTAAATATGATGTGGACTAAAAATGTTTATCCGGTAAGTTTCATAAAGTTAATAGAAATGAAATCCAAGTCAGTCAAACCATACAAAAGCTAAAAATCTCTTCACTAGTAATCAAGACTCGAAGTGCACGTGACCAGCCAATATGAGTATCAATTCGGTTCTGAAAAGACAAGACTTCGATTACTTTCTCCATACATTTCGCCTCGACTTTTGCCTCACGGTCATACACTCAAAAATTAAAGTCACTCAGAAATGGTTCACTCGATGTGTTAGTATGAATATGAAGGAAAACTCAACACATGAAAAAGACAGACTAAAATTTAGTGGACGACTGATCTCAAAGAAGGAAACAACCACTAATACGGAATGGGGAAGCTAACCAACTCTTCTCACCTGATCTACTTTCTAACAATGCTTCCTAGAGGTCAATAGACTATAATGATGATGTGACTAGAACTCCTGAGAACTCGACGTCTTCAAATCTTCAAGAATTACTTCAAGGGATAAACACTTAAACAAAACCACATAAACACATTTTTTTTCTTTTCTTTTTTTTTTTTTTTTTTTTTTTTTTTTTTTTTTCACGAAACTCAAAATACACATCTTACTTTCTCAACAATTTCCTTGGGTATAATTTTCTCCACTTTGCTTCATGTCTAATTCTCAGGGTTCTAAATGATGGATGAGATCTATTTTCCTCTAGTTGACATTGCTTTCAAGTTTCTCAGACTACAAGAGAAGGGTTTACTTCCTGACGACATCCCTAGTGGTTGTAAAATTTGAACTCCAGAGATCAAATGAGTTCTAATGAATATTGCGAGGTTGAGTAGCTCTTCACTCTACTCGGAATTAGCTCAGAAGAGATCACTCAAAACAACAAGAAAGGCTCAGAATCTCACATAGGTTAAGTCTCCACTAATGATCGATTAAGTTCTCTCAGAAAAGTCTACTCTTCACCTATCTAACACTCACATGGCTAGTGCACAGACAACCTCAAGACTCGAAATTCATGGAAAAACCTTTAGCAAACGGATAGTCTGACAAACTAGACTCTATAACTATTAACAAGCAAAAACAACTAGACTGACATTTTCAATCCAAAAATTAAAATTTTTAACCTTTTTGAATTTTTGAAATAAGGACTAAAAATTCAATCCCCTATCCCCAAACTTAAACCGAACATTGTCCTCAATGTTCTGAAGACTATGCAAAAATAATAGGATGTAAGGAAAGATGTTACCCGATTCGGAAGTCCTATGCATGGGTTGCCTCCCAGAAAGCGCTAAGTTTAACGTCTTCAGCCAGACGAAACAGATGATTCAAAAAATAGAAAAGATTTAACCTACTGGATTACAGATATGTGATTAACTGTAAACCAATATTCGATACATCTGTGGGTCCACCCAGAACACAAATTTTTCAGTAAACGACAGTCTCACATTTTTGTGAATTGCAGAGAGTGCATGTGAGATTATCAAAGAAGAGGGGCAATCCCCAAACTTAGTGGATGCATAGTCCACTAAGTAACTATAAATACTAGGACCAACGTCTAGAAAGTCATCAAAAGGATCGACATAACAATGAAGGGCCAATATATCCGTCGAAGGCAGAAAGTCATCTGCAAGTTTAGTGGATAGAATATCCACTATTTCCATAGACGTTCTCGAGGAGACATCTGAAGTGTCCCAAAAGGGATCAACAACCGAGTCTGAGACCATGTGAAAGGTCAAACTAGACTCTAAGGGTAAGGCAATATGCTCGGGGACCACGTCAAGGTCCATGGTTTCCTTAGGTAAACAGTCTGACAAACTATCTAACATGTCTCTACTGTCATCAATGTCCTCAAATACATCTGGAGTCTCGCAGTCATTCATAATATCATGCCTTCCTAGAATTTCATCTAAGGCTGACTCCTTACAAATCTCAAATGTCGGAAAGTTCAGAAGTGTGTCATCCCCAAACTTGCTCATTGAGCCATCATCCTGGATATCAACGTCTAATGCAGTCCTATCATGGTGAGATGACATAGGTGGAGGAAGCAAGACAACATCAGACCTTTCAGGCTCTAGGATATTATCAGTAAATTCGTCGACATTTAACTTAGTACTAGGGTTAGACGTATTACCCTCGTCATCGTACCTAGTACCCTCTTGAGTTTGGGGTGGTGAAACCCCTTCCTCATCGACGAATGACTGTGACTCAAACATCTCTATCTTTTGAGTTAAGGACTCAATCCTCTGCTTCGTTTGAATAGCAAATTGTGACATCATCTTCCTGAGACGACTCTCGGACTCTGATCGAGATCTATCTTCAAGAGTCTCCTCATAGTAAGGCTCACTAGTGTAATTAAACGTAGACTCTTGATAATAACTTCCTCCGTACATATTAGGATCATACCTGTCTCTAAAGTCATTGGTCTCAGAATAGTGTGGACAATAAGGTCTCTCATATATATTTGGCGTCGGACCATATCCATCGCTAATCGGACCATCTCTACACATTTGTTGATAATCTCCTAATGTCATATGAGATTGATCAGGCTCATATGGTCTACTCCACTCACTAATCGGACTGTTTCTAGACATTCGTTTATAATCCTGAAATGTCATACCCGGTCGGTTAGGCTCGTCTCTACACATCTGTTGGTACTCTCCTAGGGTCATACCAGTTCGGTTAGGCTCAACTAGCCTATTCCCCTCGTTAAGTCGTTGATAATCTCTTAAACTCATACCAGGTTGGTTAATGATGGGTCCCTTTAGGTCAAGGTCATCATCATCAACAGGGTATGTCCAACCATTAGAAAAATGTGCCATGATGGTAGGGCACAATCACAAGATGAGAATTGACACTTATGTTCCTAAATTTGACTCCTTTCTTTTGGTCAATTTTTTTTTTTTTTTTTTTTTTTTTTTTTTTTTTTTTTTTTTTTTTTTTAAACACGAAAACCGAGGAAGCACTACGAAGATCTTATAAAAAGTACCCACTAACAGGGGATTCGTGGGTGATTAGAAAAATTACCTCCCGTTCAAGACGGGCGACGACCTTTGTAGACGACCCGGGCCACTCTTCCCTTAAGTGTCCGAACCCGAGGCTTCATTTGATTTTCGGTTACAATTTAAAAGCCCTCTAATTTAGGGTCAAAACTTTAATCCAAAAGAAAGTACTAAAAGTCTAAGTCTCTCTCTCACCAAAATAAATACAAAAAAATAAAAAAAACAGTAAATTTCTTCTTTTGAGGTCCTCCTCCTTGTTGCGCCTCCTCTTCAGCTCCTTAGTGTTCTGCACACCAAAAACAGAGAAGCAAGTCAAAGTATCCAAAATTTAAAACTTACCAAAAATAAAAACTTTCCAAAATTAGAATAAATTTAAAACATAGTCCCCGGCAGCGGCGCCAAAAACTTGATGGGCCTAGAAGGTTACCCTAAATAGGTCTACACCCGCAAGTACACGGGTGTCAAGTTGTAATAAATTCCGGTAAGACCGGTTCGTTCCTCAGAGACTAAGTGAAACCTATTCTAAGACTTGGTAGTAACTCGGTTTTGAAATTGACTTTAGTTTTGGTTTTAAAATGGTTTTGAAATGAATAAAATATTAAAAATAAATTTACGAAAAGAAAATAATTACAAATAATACAAGGAACTCAAATGGGGGAGAGCCTAGGGTTTTCTGAATCCGTCCCTCTAACAATTCTAACGACAATTTATTTTGGTCTGATTAGATAGTTCTTTATATAACTCAGGTTTTCAGTCCATGAATGGTCAAAAAACCCGGAAGATATTTTCGTTAAAATAATAAAAACTGTAATAAATTTATCATTAGAACAATTATTAAAACTTCATCTAAAACCCTAGATAGGAAAGTTAGTTACTCATGGATAATATATAAAATAAATTAGAAAATTAAATAAAGAGAGGAAGAAGAAAACTCAACTTTTTCGCTTTTTCCAAACCAAACAGACCCTAAGGGAATAGTTTTCCTTTTATTTTTACTGTTTACAGACAAACAGACCCTTAGGGAAAAGATTTCCTTCTGTTTTTCTGAAATCTGCCAAACGCACCCTCTGGGAAAACGATTTTCTCGTCTTCCCGGAAATATTTTCCTTGAGAGAAAATAATTTTCTCACCTTCTTCAACCTCCTGTTTCTCTCTCTAAACTTTCTGTTTCTTTCTCTTTTCTTAATCTTTCTGTTAATTCTCTCTCTCTATCTCTCTCACAAAGACAAAGTAATTAAAATCAAAGAGATATAAAATTGAAATAAAAAATTAAGGAAAACAAACTCCATTAAAGCTCTCGGCTCTCTCTCTCTCTACTGTTCTCCCTCTCTACAACTCTCTCTTTCTCTCTTTCAATAACCCTTCTCTCTCTCTTACTAAGAACATATAAGAAAAAGAAGATACAGACAGGACCACCTCTCTCTCTCTCTACAATTCTTTCTCTCTTAATACTCTTTCTCTCACTAAAAGAATACAAACAGAAGAGGAAGAAGAAGAATAGGTGATGGTGGTTTCTCTCTCTAATCTTTCTCTCTCTCTAATAATTCTGATTTAAGTGAGCTTAAGAGAGGATGATTTGATCCCCCAACCGAGATGATTATCCACCTCCTCTCTTCTCTGTTTTATAGAAGTTGCCGCTCCTCCTTCTTCAATCTCTTTCCTTCTTTCTCTTATTTCTTTCTTTGTTTAGAGATACCCAGAATATCTCTCTCTCTACTGTTCTCGGCTTTCCTTCTTTGTTCTTAACGTACTTCCTTCTCTCTCTACTTTCTGTTTTAAATAAGAATAGAGAAGATACTCTCTATTCTTGGTAGATGAGAGAAAAAAAAGGAAGGAAAAGAAACAGCCAACCCGTGTTGCTGGCTGTCATTGGGGCCGACTCAGTGCTTCGCGGGCCATCAGAGAAAAGATACAACGGGCATAACTGATGACCACGTGTGCGCGGAGACAAGTCAGCCGCTAGATCTAAAGGGAGCGTCGGTTTATCTTGCACCGCAGCATAGTGGATCAGAGCCAGAAGAGGATCCCAAATCTTGTCCCTATTCGGCCTAACATTGTACCGAAAACTTAGAATTAACGTGTGGATTTCTGCCACGTGTGTAGGGAGTTCTTTGCTGACTTTGGTCATCTCACTTTGACTCCAACTTTGACTTGCTACTATTTTCGCATCCGGACTCCGATTCCACTTCCGCTTTCGCCGATGGATTCGTATTGGACTCTACTTTCACATGGGCACTAATATTGACCAGAATACCCTTGTCATTAAAATGACCAAAATGCCCCTCAAGTATGTCTATCACGATGTTTTCGCATCGAACTCCGTAAATGAGACCTGGAAAGAGAAACAAGCAAATTATCAGAGTAAAGGCTCGAATTAGACTAACTAGCCCGAGTTATGAGACTCAGATGAGACATTTTCATGACTCATCATGGCCTACAACCTTGAGTGTCTCTTCCCCGCTGTATACCAAGAAGCGATCCTTAGTCCTTCTCAGGTACTTTAGAATATTCTTAGTAGCGGTCCAATGTGCTTCGCCTAGATTCGATTTGTAACGACTACACATGCTCAAGGCATACGAGACGTCTGGGCGAGTGCAGATCACGGCGTACTTGATTGATCCTATTGCTGAAGCATAAGGAACATCTACCATGTGTTTTAGCTCATCAGGTTTCTGAGGACACTGATACTTGCTAAGTGTGATGCCATGTGACACAGAAAGGAATCCTCTTAGAGTCTTCCATTTTGAACAGGTGTGGAATCTTATCTATATAAGTTTTTTGACTGATTCCAATCATCCTTCTTGATCTATTACTATAGATCTTGATGCCCAATATTTATTATGCCTCCCCTAGATCTTTTATTGAGAAAAATTTCCGAAGCCAGTCTTTGACTGATTCTAACATCTGAATGTTGTTTCGAATGATTAATACGTCATCGACATAAAGGACCAAGAAAACTAGGTTGCTCCCAAACCTTCATGCAAGCACAAGACTCTTCTCCATTCTTAAGGAAACAAAACTCTTTGATTGCCTAGTCGAATCGAAGATTCCAACTCCTGCTTGCTTGCTTTAGTCCGTAAATGGATCTCTTAAGCTTGCAAACTTTTCCAACATTATTGGAGTCTTCAGAACCTTCCGGTTGTGTCATGTACACATCCTCTTCTAGATTATCGTTCAGGAAAGCAATTTTGGCATCCATTTGTTAAATCTCATAATCATAATGAGCTGCAATTGCTAGAATGATCTGAATGGATTTACGCACTGCGATAGGGGAAAAGGTTTCATCATAGTCTATACCATGAATTTGTTTGTAACCTTCTGCCACAATCTAGCTTTGAAAACGTTGACGTTTCCATCTTTGTCAGTTTTTATCTTGAAAACCCATTTGCATCGTTTTCGCTCCATCGGGCAAATCGACCAAGTCCGATACTTGATTTTCAAACATGGAATTCGCTTCCGATCTCATGGCTTTAAGCCACTTTTCAGAGTCAGGGCTCGTCATAACTTGTTTGTAGGTACTCGGTTCATTATCCTTTAACAGTAGGATGTCTGTTTTCTTAGATAACTCCTTGAGCCTTTGAGACCTACGAGGGGCTTGAGCAACAGTTGGAGTGTTCTCATCTGCTTGAGATGCCTCCTGCAAATTTAATTCGACTTGTGCGGGAGGTTCCCGAAATTCTTCTTACTCTTCCTCATTATCTCCTTCCACTTGTCGTGGATAGATGGGAGCCGCTAAACTTCTTGATATCTCCATAACATTGTTTATGCCCGCGGCTTTGGGGCATAAAGAATAATCTCTGGGGAATAAATTCTCAAGGGAATCCATACTTTTCTGTACATTCTCGAGGGAATATTATTTTTTAACCCAAAAATTAACTTGATCAAATATTGTCCCCTAATCTTCATCCTCTCCATCACCATCACCACCACAACTTTTCACTACCACCATTTTGACTACCATTTCCTCCTCTTCTTTCCTCTCTCACATACTGTTACCCTCTCTCTCTCGGTCTCTCACTCTCTCCCTATCTCTCTCTATTGATCTCCCTATCTATGTCTCTCACTGTTTCTCTCTCAATCTTTCATTGTTTTTTTATCGATCTCTCGTTGTTTTTTCTCCGTCTCTTACATAAAGACACTGTCCCGACGAAGGAAATACAGACACTGTTCTGGCGAAGGGAATACAGACACCGTTATGGCGAAGGGAAGTGTTCCCTTCGCCAGAACCAGACCTCGAGGAGGGTTTTTGGCGAAGCCCTTCGAGTATTTTGTGGCCACGAAACATTTCCTGGACACAAAATATTTTGTGACCCTGATCATTTCGTGGCTTCAAAACGTTTCGTGGCTGCAAAACGTTTCGTGGCTACAAAACGTTTCGTGGCCACGAACTCTGTGATCTCCACAGAGAGATCTATACATACTGCAAGAGAGAGAGAACAAGATAGAGGCTGCGAGAAAGAGAGGTAAAAACTGCGACATAAAAAGAAAAGAAAAATAATCTACAGAGAGATATGTCTACAACGAGAGGGATGAGAGTGATCTACAATGAAAGAGAGAAAGATCTAGGGTGTGAACGACAAAGAGATAGTCAATGAGAGTGAGAGAGATGGTGAGAGAGAGAGGACGAGAAGGAGAGAAAGAGAGAGAGAGGACGAGAGAAGGAAGATGGAGATTAGGGATCAATTTTTGACGAAGTCAATTTTTGGATTAAAAGAAGAATATGCCCTCTAAATCAATTTTTATTAACTAATTTTTTATTCCCCAGAGAATTTTCTTTATTTCCAAAAGTCGCGGCCTTGTTTATTTGTTGCTCATATCGAATTTCATCGATATCTACATTTCTCCCACTGTCTTCTTGCTAATAAATTCCTTTTCAAGGAAGACACCATCACGAGCAACAAACACTTTGCTCTCTAACTCGTTGTAGAAGTAGTAACCCCTTGTCTCTTTTGGATAACCCACAAAGAGACATTTGTCTGACTTGGGTGCGAGTTTATCTCTTTGTAAACGCTTTACATAAATGTCATATCCCTAGACTTTGAGAAAAACAACTTTGGAACCTTTCTATAGGCGTCTTATCTACAACTTTTGACGGAACTCGGTTAAGTGTGAAAGCAGCCATTTCTAGAGCATATCCCCAGAACGTGTTTGGAAGGTTGGCTAAACTGATCATAGATCGAACCATGTCTAACAAGGTGTCATTTCTCCTTTTAGAAACTCCCTTCATCTGGTGTTCCTGGCAGAGTGAGTTGGGATATTATTTCGCAACTCCTAAGATGGTCATCAAATTTTTGACTCAAATACTCACCATCCCGATAGGATCAGATGGCTTTTATTTTCTTGCCAAGTTGATTCTCTACTTCGTTCTGAAGTTATTTGAACATTTCAAACGATTCGGATTTATGCCTCATCAAGTATATGTAACCATATCGAGTTAAGTCATCCATGAACGTGATGAAGTAGCTAAATTACCTTTGGCGGACGTACTCATTGGTCCACATACATCCGTATGTATGATTTTCAATGGTTCTTTGGCCCGTTCTCCTTTTCCCTTCAAGGAGGTTCTTGTCATTTTACCCATTAAACATGATTCGCATGTGTAGTACGACTCTAAGTCATACGACTAGAAGCCCATTTGCATGAAGCTTCTCCATGCGTTTTAGATTAATGTGACCTGAACGATAATGCCAAAGATAACTTGGATTTGAATCATCTGAACGTGGCCTCTTGGTTTCTATGTTGAGGACATTGTTCTCTATACCCGTTATATAGAGACCGTTGTATAACTTAGCACTGGTATAAAACATTTCACCTTTATATAAAGAACAACACCGGTTTTTAATAATAAGGTGATATCCCTCTTTGTCTAACACTGAGACAAAAATAATGTTTCTAGAATTAGAAGGTAAATAATAACAATTATGAATTTCTAAAACTAGACCAGTTTCCAAAGGTAGATTATTGGCTCCTACAGCTTTCGCAGCAATCGTTGCTCTATTCCCTACCTGTAGGACCAGCTCCCTTTTAGTTAAGTCTCTAATTCCCTTAAGTTTTTGCACATCAAAGATGATATGAGCACCATATCCGATATCTAATACCCATGAGGGGAAATCGACAATTTTTGCTAAGTTCACTTTAATAACATAAATACTTGGGTTGGAGTTGTGAATTCCTTCCACCTTCCCTTGTTCCTCTGAATCAATGACAGTTCCTTCTTTGATTCAGACATTCCAATGCCATTCCGCGTTTCCTTGGAAGTCCTCCTTCCTTAACCACGATCTATTTCGGGACATGATCCTCAATCCTCTGATGATTGTGTACGCATCCATTTTCCTGAATCTCTTTTGAAGATTAGGTTCTATGGAGGCCAACATAAGGCATGTTACTAAAACCAATTTCATCTGGATACCTTTGACCTACTTTTGTTCCTCAACCGTTGTGGTCGCAGTTATCTTTGGGATTGGGGTATTTAGTATGTATTCTTTGTTTGTGGATCTGAGAACACTTCTCAATCTCTCCTCCCAATAGTGAAAGTTTTTTATGTTCAATTTGTCCTCGTCTATTGAACATAGGTTGTAAAGACTATCTTTTGGCATAGTAAAACTACATGAAACAGAAAAAGGATTTTGCTAAGTATTACATTCGACATTTTTCCCAAAATACTCTATTTTGCCACATTATTCAAGAAAAACCATCTGAATAATGTGGTTCCGAGATCCCATTTCTCAGGGATTAAGCGGACTAGGGCCCTGCCCTTAATCTCATCGATTTGAGTGAGTGAACTACTTCACCGATCATACACTATGACTCTCGGTTGATGGTTTACATGTTTTGTGTAAAATCCATCCTTTTGCCACGAGTATCCAAAACTCTTTTATTGATCTCGTTGAATGGAACCATTTAGACATGTAGGCCTCTGCCATAGGCCTACTCGCATTGTTCCAAGGTAGAGATGGCACCCTGCGAAGGCAGACCCACCATCACGAATAAGGGCGCAACGAGTGTC
Organism: Eschscholzia californica; assembly: GCF_041429995.1. Classification (NCBI taxonomy): domain Eukaryota; kingdom Viridiplantae; phylum Streptophyta; class Magnoliopsida; order Ranunculales; family Papaveraceae; genus Eschscholzia; species Eschscholzia californica. The sequence goes on from NW_028238198.1 coordinate 46,564,761, forward strand.
TTAATTTGGATAGCCACTACACTCAAAATTACTTTTAGGGACCTTTACGTTTTGTCTAGCATACGTTTATAGTGAATTATTTAGCCTAACCATCCAAGATATAAAACGTAAATAAATAAGGAAATGCGTGCGAGAATGAAACACATATGGATCCTAGTATGCCCCCTAACCTAGAAGATCTAATCTCCTTTGGTTGTTCTTGTTTCGCCTAGGTCACCATCTTTGAACCTCCATTGATTTCTCCCACTCGAATTAGGACTCCTTCCTTGCGCATCTTCAATGGGATCATAGACCCTAAACTCTAATTACAAGACTCAAACGATTCGATTGTATAAACTTTTAGACATGTCAAAACTAGCATAGATTGGTCCGAAACTTAGCCAAAATTAGCTATGTGTAAGAGGCTCTCATACCACTGAAGGGTTATGGTGTCTTCTAGTGTTCTAAAGCGGAATCTCAGACATCTCATGTCTAACTCTAGTATTCCCAGGATGAAGACCAAGAGCTCCAATTGTAGCTCCTCTACTTGGGACACCGAGAAATCACATTGATCTCCCACCTTGTTGCTAGCTAGAACAACAATGGTGGTTAGATGAAGAACACCTTCTTCTTTGACTAGATTGATAATTGGGAATTTTCTCTCTTTCTTTCTCTACTTGATGTCGTAGAGTTTGAAAGCTTCTTGATAATTTTATACACCTTATTCAAGTCCGAAAGATACATTATATAGAATCCTAAGTTAGAGTCCCACCCTAACTAGGTTTCCTAAAAAGTCCTTTTGAATAAGATCAAGAAAATAGTCAAAAATAGAAACTACTTTCTATTTTCTCTTTCCCTCATTGTGGGCGCATGCAAGGGTTTGTAACCTGATCTGGCGGGCCTCTTATGGGCTCCTTATTATGCATGGTCGGCCCTCCTTTTGGGCCCAAAACATTCCTTTGGTGCCCCGATCCAAAATCCCTACATTCGGGTCTTTTGTACTATCTTTGCCTAAACTTGTTTTAGTCCTTCTGGACATTTCTTTATGGGTCTCCCCATGTATATATGTCTCATACCTCTAGTCATATCTTCCGATCAAGTTGACACTCTTTGTATAACCCGTTGTAAGATCCAGACGAAGTTAGCCGCGAATCGCTTCGTGATTCGAAGATCGTAGTTGGTTTCTAGCTAAACGTTACGATCCCTAAAATCACCCAGACTTGATGATCTTCCTCATCAATTGTCCTATCCGACAAATTGCTCGCATTGCATCCTTGGTCGAAGGACATCTCCTTCAAGTTTCACCCTTGGATTGTGACGAGCAGATGAAATTACAACAAAGCAATCTCTTATCTCGAGGGAAGAAAAACCATTGTTTGACATCACCGGGTATCATATGTGTCTCTTTTGAGGAACTACGATTCGAATCTTATTGTCTCCTAAAAACAGAAATTTTGCCCATCTCAGTCCTCAACTTTTTTATTTGGGGAGTATTTGCTAAAGAGTCTTTTAACATGTGCCCTTACCCCTTGTTATAAATCATATAATTGATCCCATCGTTTTGGATATTTTGTCTTACTATTTGCCCTTGTTAGAAAAACCCTTGGATAATGGATATTATCTCTAGAGAATCAATCCTTCCCGGCTTCCCCTTAGAGCATCCTAACAAGTAACAAACTCTCCTCATCTCCTCACACCACTAATGACTTATGTAATCCTTGGTTAGTTTTTCTCCTTTCCCTATGTAACAACTAACTAACTTCTCCTTTCAACAAAAAAAAAAAAACTAACTTCTCTCATCTCCTCTCACCACTTCTCTCTTACTTCATTACCATCATCCAAGCCATCAAGGTTAATGGTGAAATTTTAGTGGTTCCAAGCAAAAGTAAAAGAGAATTTATGCCTTATGATAGAAAAAGTTTTATCTTTCTCAATTCTCAGTTCCCCACAATTTGAGGAGGTAAAAGGTAGACAAAGGCAACCCCAATAATTCAAGTAATATAAGTCTCTCCTTGATTTCTTAATAAAGTTCAATTAGGACATCCCACTATTTTTAACCCACACAAATGTTTGAGGTAGCCTTCAGTATTTTATTTATGAAGAGTCACTTGACTTGAGAGTTTCATAATCACTAATGGTCAATAGACTAGTTTTAAATATGTCACATCTAAAGATATTTTTTATTTGTAATTTTTCTCGTGCTATATATATAATATAAAATAAAATATATCGTACCATGTTGCTTTTGTTATGGTGAATTTAATAATGATCTACTGTTCATAATTAATGAACTTTTTTTATTACTTAATTCATCCCATTATTCTCCCCCAATCTAACCGTTTTATTTATATAGCATGCTGAGGAAAGCAACAGTCCACTTATTATTTCCTACTTCCTTTTCAAATATGCAAAACCTTAATAGAAAAAGCTCACAGATTTGCTTAACTAATTAATTAGGCTGGAATGAATTAATCTTTGCAAAACTTTAATTAAACATTTAATTAATATTAATTTGGAAACCTATGGTTGGTTATGTTCAAGCAAGATACACTGAGATATATAACTTTAAAACATATAACTCACTAGTTTAGTTCAAATGTGGCCATAACTACTTACATTTGAAAATGGTTTTGCATAATCCAAAAAACGAGAGAAATTTTAGTATGATATTAAGACGAGATAGAATGAAGATCTGATTTCGTTATAATTTTCGGAGAAATATTGGAATTAAATATTGTAATTTTGTAATAAAATTTTGCAACTCTAGAGTTTGCAAATGTTACCTCTCCTCTTAAGAGTTAGAAGTGTTTTTTAGTTCTCAAGTGTTGTCATGTCTATGAAACTGTGTAAGTTGATAAATCTTTGTCTGCTTGTTTGGATCCATATGTAAATGACTTAATATATCACATAAATGACTCAATGTGGTTGCACAAAAACCTATAATGTTGTTAAAGGAGAACTATTTTAGGGCTATTTTTTTCAACAAGAAACATCATATGAATAGAATAAGACAAATATGGATCATCAGATATGAAACGAGACAAGTTTGGTCATTCATAATTCATATTTTGGGAGAGCAGCAACCAATTCAATAATAAGACATGGTTGATATGATAAGGAGGCCAAGATTTCACGTTTCATCACATTACACATATCACATAAAACTAAATAAGTGTCCCCTATTGGCCCGAGTATGGGTTTTGGTAACATAGGTGCTTCCTTTAAGACAAATTTGAGGGAAAATTTGTGAGGGAAGGAGGCGCCTTTAACACTTATGGGAGGCGTTTTTAAAACTATCGATATTATAAAAGTAGTTATATAGGCCTTTAGAGTTTTTTTTGTTAAAAGATAGATATATTAAACAGAAAGTAAGGAATACAATTCCACGATTTAGATCTATCCTTTCTGCGAGCCTATTTTGCGAGTTTGTCTGCCAAATTATTGAGATCGAATTAAAAAACATTAAGTGCCACTTAGAAATTTTTGAGTTTTTACAGAAACTCTCCGCAAGACTCAATCTGGGTCTTAAGATGATATGACGACATTTAAGTCTAAGATCTCTCAATTTTGAAACTCTATTTGAAATTTTTCTTGAGGATCTCAATTGTCCAATCAATAATGAAAGCAAATTTACCCACATTGAAATAACACTTGCATAATTTTTAGGCCTTTATAGGGTTGAGTTGGAGATGTCTTTTGAATCGAGGATCTCAATCTTGTCATCTAGGAAAAAGAATCTCAATTGAGACTTGACACATAAGACAATTTGAATTTTTGTTTAGTTTTGCATTGGAGATTCACTTAAGATCAATGCGTGGATGAGTTTTTCTATCATGGGGTAGTTGAGCTCTGCATTGGAAAAGACTTTCGCTCACCAAGTTATATTTTAGTTTCATTTCATTAATAATCAAACCAATGTTTGTACTATTGAGATGTTTATTTTGGATATATTTATTGATGTTTTGTTGAAAAGGGGAATGCTATGATGAATGAGTATTTTGATTTGTGACAATCATTTGAAGCGATTAAGTAGTCGTGGGATACTTTTTCCTTTCTTCAACTAATAATAGTAATAATGATTATGTATTTTGAGCATTATTCAGACAATTTCATTTAATTTGTCTTGACAGAGAGAAGAAAAAACTCTCTAAATAAGAACCTACAAAGGCACACACAAAAAATTACGAACACCAACAGTAAGATTTGGCCTCTGACTTCGATCCAAAAGGAGAAGCTTAGATACCACCATTCAACCAAATTGCTGCAAACAAATAACGTGTCGTTAAGGATGGTAACTTCTTTGTAGGCACGTTATAGATTACCAATTTGTAAAACTAGGGTCATCGGTTGTTAGTACTAAAAGTCGCGGAAGCTATCGAACCTATCCTAGAAATTGATCCGATTAAGAAGATGAATCAAAAAGCTAAGCCAAAATCAAATATGCGAACAGAAATCTAACGAGGTTCGGCTTAAAGCCTACGTCCTCGGGCGAACAAGAAATCTTTATTGAAGGATAGATGAAGACGACTCACACAACCCGCAAGTTCGTCCCAAGATGGTACCGTATAGAAAATAACCTCCTATAGTAATTCTTTGACGACCGAAAAATTAAACACCACTCAAAACTATGAACAAAATTTCTCTCTCACTTGCTCTCTCTCTAACTCTCTCTAAAGAAGAGTTGTTGTTGTGTTGTTGTTGGTGTGAATTACAAGCACTCATGCCTCCTATATATATAGTATATTAAACCCTATAATAATAGAAAGCTTATCACCAACCCTAGTGGAAGTCTAAACCGACTCCAATTTGGATTCTCACCAACCGACTCCAATTCGGAATCCAATTTTGCATCTAATTTGGAAATTCAAACTGCCTTTGAATTGGGTTTCCAAAACTGCCTCTAGGGTTTTCCAAACCGCCTCTCACAATTCTCCACCTCGTATACAATTTGATATACTTCAAATTTTGGACGAACATCAGGATACTCCTTGCAAGATATATTTGTTTCTTGTAGCTTCATCTGACTGCGCCATATGACCATGGCTGCCTACGTACCTTTTTATAGGATCAAGCCTACCGTAGTTCTACCAACCCTTCACATAAGGATTACCTTGTCGCCATTACGCCCTTTCGGACAACTTAACACGAGCCGATTTGCAGCAATTCCAGACAATGCTGAAACTTGCTACACGTCACCACTTTAGTCAACATGTCCGCGGGATTCTCATCTGTGTGTACCTTCATGAGAGAAACATCACCTTCCTCTATGACATCTCGTACAAAGTGATACCTGACATCGATATGCTTAGTGCGAGCATGATGAACCTGATTGTTCTCCAAGTGGATCGCACTTTGACTATCACACCATACATCTACGCACTCCTGCTTAACCCCTAAATCATCCAGAAGACCCCACAAGCACAATGCTTCCTTCACACCCTCGGCCATAGCCATATACTCGGCCTCCGTAGTAGATAACGCAACTGTAGATTGTAACATCGATCGCCAACTAACTGGAGCACCATGTACCCTAAATACATAACCAGTAGTAGATCGTCTTCTATCTAGATCACCAGCATAATTTGAGTCAACATAACCGCTTACTTGACATGTGTCTCCACCAAAGCACAAACCCGTATCAACGGTACCCTTCAAGTACCTAAAGACCCACTTCACAGCTTCCCCATGTGTCTTCCCCGGGTTTGCCATAAACCTGCTAACCACACTGACCGCCTGTGAAATAACTGGACGAGTACACACCATAGCGTACATTAAACTGCCAACTGCACTAGCATACGGTACACGATCCATATGATCCTTCTCCACCGTAGTAACGGGAGATTGTCTTCCCGAGAGCCTGAAGTGTGGTGCCAAAGCTGTTGACACCGCCTTCGCATTCTGCATCCCGAATCGAGACACTACTCGTTCGATGTAACCTTTCTGATTCAAGTACAGTTTCTTACTTGGCCACTCTCTCTTAATCTCCATTCCCAGTATCTTCTTTGCAGCGCCCATGTCTTTCATCTCAAACTCTTGACTGAGTTGAGATTTCAACTTATCTATCTCCACCATGCTTCGAGAGCAATAAGCATGTCATCCACATACAAAAGGAGATAAATAAAGTCACCTTCGCGAAGTCTCTTGATGTATACACAACAATCATAGTCACTTCTGCGAAAACCATGCTTTAGCATGAAAAAATCAAATCGTTTGTACCATTGGCGAGGGGATTGTTTCAATCCGTAAAGAGACTTCCTCAAACGACATACTTGATTTTCTTTGCCCTCAACCATGTATCCCTCAGGTTGAGCCATATAAATTTCTTCTTCCAAATCACCGTGCAAGAAGGCGGTTTTAACATCGAGTTGTTCCAGCTCAAGATCACTGTGAGCAACAATACTCAATAGCACCCGAATAGAAGTATGTTTCCCGACCGGGGAGAAAATCTCATTGTAGTCGACCCCTTCTTTCTGTGCATAACACTTGGCCACTAGTCTTGCCTTATACCTTGTACCCTTGATTTCGAAAGAATTCTCTTTCTTCTTGTACACCCATTTACAACCAATAACAGACTTACCTTCGGGCAGTGGGACAACCTCCCATGTCTTGTTCTTGTGAAGAGACTTCATCTCTTCTTGCATAGCAACCAACCAACTCTCTCTTTCCTCCGCGGTAATAGCTTGTTTGAAGGTGACCGGCTCGTCATCTTCCACCGAGAGTGCATATTCAACCACATTTGTCTGCCCGTAATGCCTAAGAGGTTTGTCTGACCCCAACCTCTGTACCGGCTTATATAACCGTTTCGGCCTAGTGTGTACCGAAACATCCTGTTGTTGTTGTTGTAAAACTTGTGTACCTTCCCCTTGAACCTCCTCATGATCGGGTTCATCAATTTCCTCATCCTGAGTATTATCCTGATGCTCCACCTGATCATGATTCCTACAAACCCGTTGGTCTTCGGCTTCTACTTCTACTACTTGAGCTTTAGTAGACCCAACATCACCACAACTAGGCACCGTAGCTTTCGCCATAGCTACAATAGATGACTCATCAAACACCACATCTCTGCAGATTACAAACTTCTTGTCTTCCGTACACTATAGCCGATAACCCTTGACTCCTGTAGCATATCCTAAGAAAATTGTCTTCTTTCCTCTATTATCAAGTTTGTTACCTTTAACATGGTAATAGGCCGTACAACCGAAAACCCTAATTCTCACGTAATCTGCATGTTCACCTGACCACACCTCGTAAGGTATGCCGCCATCTAAAGAAGAATGTGGAGACCTGTTCACAATATAACAAGCTGTAGCAATAGATTCTGCCCACCATTCTACGCCTAACCCCGAATTGGAGCGCATACATCTAGCCTTCTCAAGTAGTGTACGGTTCAATCTCTCTGCGACTCCATTCTGCTGAGGTGTGTTTACTACTGTCCAGTGCCTCACAATGCCTTCCTGATTACAAAACTCCTTGAATGCCCCATTCGTGTACTCGGTCCCATTATTCGATCTTAACGTCTTCAGCTTTCGACCAGTTTTCTTCTCAACCATTGCTTTACACACTAGGAACGTGTTGAATACCTCATTCTTATGCTTCAGAAAATAAAGCCAGACAAATCTCGAATGATCATCAACGAATGTAACAAAATACCTAGAACCACCCTTGGAAGCTAACTTTGTCGGTCCCCAGACATCGGTATGTACGTAGTCTAATACCTCTTTGCTCCTGTGCTTGCTTGTAAAGAACGTCACCCTGTGTGCCTTCCCAAACACACAATGCTCACAAAACTCCATGCAAGGCTTCTTCATGTCCTTCAACTAGCCTTTCCTGCACATCAAAGATAGACCCTTTTCTGACATATTCCCAAGACGCATATGCCAAAGCCTCGTACTAGCCGTTGGATCCCTTCCACTGATTCCTACTGCTACATCTCCAGTAATTGTTGTCCCCAAAAGTTTGTATAAATTACCGTAAAGAGTACCTCTCACTACCACCAAAGAACCCTTAACGACTTTTATGGAGCCATTCTCTATAATTATCTTACAGTCGTTCCTCTCCAACACACCAAGGGAAATTAGATTTTTCCGCAAATCGGGTATGTGTCTTACGTCCGTCAATGTTCTCACCACTCCATCGTGCATCTTGATACGTATTGTTCCGAGTCCCACAGTTTTACATATACTATCATCACCCAGTATAACTGTACCACCATCTATACTCTTATAGGTAGTAAACCACTCCCTATTTGGACACATATGGTGTGACACCCCTAAATCAAGCATTCACTTATCGGAGATCTTCTCAGACACCTATGTTACCGAGAAACATTCATCAGGGTTTTCTGACACATATCCCGCTTCTTGCATCTCTTGTTTCCCCTTGTAGCCTTCGTTCTTTTGCTTCAACTTTCTCTTTGGACAAGCCGCTTTAAAGTGGTCAAGCTATCCACAACTAAAGCACGTTTTCTTGAAAGAGCCTCTAGATTTGGATCTAGATTTTCCGCCCTTTCCCTTTCCCCTTTCATTACTCCTCCCCCTCGTTACAAACAACCCTTGTGCTTGATCCTTGTCTACTCCACCTGACGTCATACTGCTAGTAGCAACCTTACGAAGGTCATCCGCTAATAACGAATTTCTCGTCTCTTCCATGCTTAGACTGTCACCAACAAGCATCAAAGTTTGAACAAGGTTCTCATAGGATTTAGGCAATGAAAGTAACAATACGAGGGATTGGTCCTCATCCTCAACCTTAACATCAATATCCTTCAAATCTGAGATAATCCTGTCAAAACTATTCACATATTCCTGAATAGAAGAACCCTCTTCCATTCTACATGTGAATAATTTGGATTTTAAGTAGACCCGATTCGTTAAAGTTTTCGTCATGAAGTTGCTTTCTAGCTTTAACGACACACTCGCCGCCGTTGTTTCTCCGTCTACTAGGAACGCCACGTCCCTCTCGAGACACAACATAAGGGTTGTCCATGCTTCGAGATCTAACTCCTCCCAATCCTCATCTGACATATCTCCTGGTTTCTTTCCCGTCAACGTCTTGTGTAATTTCTGCGAGATTAACAGATTCTTCATCTGCATCCGCCAATAGGAAAAATCGTTTTTCCCATTGAACTTCTCTATCTCATATTTTCCTGATTTGACCGTACCACTTCTCGATCCCATCTTCTCTTCAATCAATCTCAACAAGGCTGTGGTACCAATTGTTAGTACTAAAAGTCGCAGAAGCTATCGAACCTATCCTAGAAATTGATCCGATAAAGAAGATGAATCGAAAAGCTAAGCCAAAATCAAATATGCGAACAGAAATCTAACGAGGTTCGGCTTAAAGCCTACGTCCTCGGGCGAACAAGAAATCTTTATTGAAGGATAGATGAAGACTACTCACACAACCCGAAAGTTCGTCCCAAGATGGTACCGTATAGAAAATAACCTCCTATAGTAATTCTTTGACGACCGCGAAATTAAACACCGGTCAAAACTATGAACAAAATTTCTCTCTCACTTGCTCTCTCTAGTTCTCTCTAAAGAAGAGTTGTTGTGTTGTTGTTGGTGTGAATTACAAGCACTCATGCCTCCTATATATATATATATATATATAGTATATTAAACCCTATAATAATAGAAAGCTTATCACCGCCCCTAGTGGAAGTCTCCAATTTGGATTCTCACCAACCGACTCCAATTCGGAGTCCAATTTTGCATCCAATTTGGAAATTCAAACTGCCTTTGAATTGGGTTTCCAAAACTGCCTCTAGGGTTTTCCAAACCGCCTCTCACATCCGTAATTTCAAATTGGTCACGGAATTAAGAGGTTTTTTTTTGTTGAGGAGTGGAATTAAGATGTTATGCCCAAGTGTTACATGCATTTTGCTGAAATGTTGTCTTAATATATCCGACTAAAAGAAAAGTTACATTCACTTAGGATTTGACTTAAAAGAGAGTTCCTTAATTCAACTTAGTAACACAAAATGAATATTTGCTTCTAAATATTTGAGATATTTGTAACTGGAATATATGCAGAACGTATATGATTAGAAAGATGTCATATCAGTTTCTGATTAAAAACTCTAAGTAAGACTTATCGAGAATAAAGATGTCATATTTCTTTGATGCACATATTTAGTTTGGTTCATGTACTTGGTATATACACGACAAGTCTCTGTCTCTATTAAAGAGGGCTTAAGAAAGAGTATTACCAAGGTAATGCCAAATTGGCTTAACTAAATTAGATAAAGACACTACTTTGATTCTCTATTAAAAGCTGAGCTACCTATAATAAATATATAAAAGACAAAACTAATAAAACTAACTTAACATGACCTTTAACCACCACCCTATATTTTCATTTTCCTTGCCCCCACCATCATTCATTTCATGTCCCAAACCAACTTATAAATGAGGATTATCATACTCTACACATTAAAAGTCACTTTTTCTCTAACTTAATCTCTCTCTCTCTCTCTCTCTCTCTCTCTCTCTCTCTCTCTCTTAGATCATAAATACATATGTTCCTTAGATAGCTTCTTCATATATAACCAAGAGAAAATTATTGAAGGAGAATTTGGTGAAATGTATGAAATGGATAACAAACATAATGGGTTAGTAGTAGGCAAAAGCAAGAGCTTTTGGGAAAGAAGTAAGAGTGATAGTAGTAGTATTAGTAGTAATAGTAGTAATAATTCTCTTACTAGAATTCCAAATGATTGCTACGAAGGTTTTGTTATAAACCCTAATGGAAGGTATGTATTAGTATAACCCATTATCTACTAATTTACTTTCTTTGTACTTCCTTTTCAACTTTCAAGTGCATATTCAAGTGTTTTCTTTGGAGTGTAAGTGAAGTGTCATTATAATGTTAAATATATTGGATATATGCAGATTGTATAAGTGGTGGGGGAACATAATATTCATATGGTCAATATATTCAACCTTTTTCACACCATTGGAGTTTGGATTTTTCAGAGGATTACCAGACCATTTAAAGAACCTTGATACTGTTCAGATGTTCTTCTTTGCAGATGTCATTATGCAGTTCTTTGTTGCCTATAGAGACCTTCATACATACAATATGGTTTATGACAGAAAAAGCATAGCCTTGAGGTAGTATTTTCCTTTCTTGCATCCAATTATAGTGATATTTTTGAACAATAAAGCTAGATCAACCCCCTTAGACCTTTTCCTTGGCTCTCTCGGATCGTCTGTCTGTTTATTGTCGTACTCATAGTTTTGATATTGAAAAACATGTTTGGATGTTCGGTTGTTCCTATAAATTATGACAATGAAAGTATGATGACCCATGTCACCGGTCACCCATCAAGAATGGAGTTGGTCTAGCACTATTACAATTGTTTGCTACATGAAGTAGACAAATTAATATACAAACTTTGTGTGCTAATTTGCAGTTATGTGAAAGGAAGTTTTGCATTAGATCTACTTGGGTGTTTTCCTTGGGATTTTGTTTACAAGGTAAGGAAATGATTGACTCAATTAAACATATATGTTTCAAGGGTTTATTAGTGAAAGTGAAACTCTAAACCTCCATGAAAAATCTATATCACATATTGATTAACAATGTGGTATATGGTTCATGTGGCGAACCATGTCAGCAAAACCAATATTGTCTCTGCTTCTAACATTCAGACATAAACTGGCGTTACATAGACTATAGTTTTTGGCGTGAGCTTTCACGAACCCACCCTAGCTAACAAAACCCTATAAAGATGAGTATATATAACAACGGTGTAAATTAATTAAAAGGAGATCGATTCTAACACATTTATATATATTATAGGTGACAGGAAGAAATGAAGCAATAAGGTACATGATATGGATAAGACTATATCGAGCAAGAAGAGTAACAAAGTTTTTTCAGAAGATGGAGAAAGATATTAGGATAAATTATATGTTCATTAGAATTGTTAAATTGATAACAGTGGAATTATACTGCACTCACACGGCTGCCTGCATCTTCTACTACTTGGCTACTACCCTGCCACCATCAAGAGAAGGTCATACCTGGATTGGCAGCTTAACTTTAGGGGACTACAAATATATCAATTTTAGAGAAATTGATTTTTGGAGAAGATATATTACCTCTTTATACTTTGCCATTGTCACTATGGCAACAGTTGGTAAGTACATACCATTCCTTTCTTCCAACGATTTGGAGTAATGCTAGGTAAAAAAAAAAACTACGCGGAATCTGGACAAATATCTTATGTAGCTTGAAGCAATTCGCGGTTTAGTATATCAGAATCATTAAAAGCAGGAATTACGGCTAGCCACATCAGAATTTTGTCCCGAGTGTGCATGTTTTTTTTCCCTAGAATTTTTCAAAGCTTTATCATTCTATTTCTACAAAGTGTACTACAATAAACTACTATTACTTGCTTCACAATTGGTATTACTTTTACTATGTTCTAGTGTTATTCTTTTTTCCCTTCTGACGATTGGAAAATTCTTTTTGTTTTTTTGGTGCTTAATGCTTATTGTAGGCATTTTTTCATTAGGGATGTTTTCCCTCGTTAAGAAATGATTAAATTTAGAAGAAATTTAAAACAGAACCTCTGGAGCAATTTTTGTTTTTCGAACAATTATAGAAGAACCCCTAGTTGACTCCCTAGGTGACCGTCTCATAATAAGTCAAGGAGCATTTTAGTCTTTCTTATCCGGAAAAAAAAAACAAAAAAACAAAAAAAAAAAAACTAAAATACCACTTCTCTTATTCGCAACGTAGGCAAGGCGGTTACCCAATAAATTCTTTATCATTTTTGTTTGTTATTTATTATTGTGCTTTACTGTTTTGACCATTTTCTATGTTTTCAATAGTGTGACACCTTTGGAAAATTACCCTGAATTCTCATTGTCAAATTTTAATGCAGGTTATGGTGATATTCATGCAGTGAACCCTAGGGAGATGATATTCATAATGATATATATCTCCTTTGATATGATACTTGGGGCTTATTTGATTGGAAATATGACAGCCCTAATTGTGAAAGGCTCAAACACTGAAAGATTTAGGGATAAAATGAAAGATCTCCTCCAATACATGGACACCAACAAAGTGGGTAAGGATATAAGATCACAGATCAAAACCCATTTGAGGCTCAAATATGACAAAACTTATTCTCAACCTTCCATCCTGGAAGAAATTCCTGTTATCATCCGTTCCAAGGTAACTATTTCTTTCATTCCCCAAAGAGAAATCAGTTTTCAAATTTTACTGTTTCTATAGAAATATAGTCTCAAGACAGTAAAGAAAAAAAGTTGTCTTGGAACACGTAAAAAGATGTCTATCAGTCTCAAATGAGTCAATAACATTTGAGAAGGAAGGACGGACTCACGGAAGGGACATGAAAAAAATCAAGATCATTAAAAAAAGTTACTTTTTATAAAAAAGAGGCGGAGGGAGATATATGAAATATCAATCATATATTTGCAATTTTAAACACAAAAATCGTGTATTTACAATTAGTATAAGCAATATATCATATATTTGTGGATATTGACAGAATGAGGGACAGGAAGACATATTAACCATTTATCGCGATTTCGACTACATGAGAGAGGACATAGTTATTCATCTACTTTTCATGTGACATGCATTTAGAACTATTTACACACAATCAACATATGAACCGTTTTCATTCAGAAGTTTGTTATTTCGCCAACAACCCTTTTTTGGAGTGGTATGAGGTACAATCTTCCACCTTAAAGGTCAAGCGTTCGAGGCACACGCTGAACAATTCAAAAAAAAAATTTGTTATTTCATGCATCTCATTAAGGTGAAAGTGAATTAATTGACCTCTCAAATATTTACTTCATTTCATACCTTCCAGCCTGATTTGAGAATATTCATGTACAATATTCTTCTAAAGTTCATTTTCTTTGTTGGTACAGATCTCTCAGACTCTACATATCGAAACAATTCAACAAGTACCCTTTCTTAAAGGATGTTCAGATGAATTTCTAAGTCAAATAGTAAGTAATAGTATACTTCGTTTTGAAGTTGAAGAGAGTCTTATTTCATACAACATTGTAGATTCTAAACATCTAGTTTGGTAAATTTTTGCAGGCTATGAAGTTGAACGAAGAATTCTTTTTACCTGGAGAAGTTATTCTTGAACAAGGAAGTGTAGTTGATCAAGTTTATATCGTATCTTATGGTCGTCTGGTAACAATTTATACACTACTCTATAACCCATATATCCGAAAAACTGAAGCCTCATGTCACCTAGGTTTTTCCATTGGACTAGCCTAAGCACCAAGCCTACCAAGTCGAATAAGTGACCGTGTTTTCAGTAACTTTTATATAGACAGACACAGGCACAGAGACGTATATATAACCTCATATGCCAATAAATATACTACATGATAATTTATATGACATTTATTTACCAATAGGCCACGATTTCTTTAGTAATTTAAAATAAGTTCTAACCATTCAAAGTTACAAATATAAGAACTAACTTGGGTTCAACCCAACCTTTGCTTGGGCTAACCACTAAAGATCCAGTCCCGATTCACTTGGGTGGATCTGATGATCCCAATTACTTGGGACGGATGAGAAGATCTTCCTAAAAAAATAAACAATGTGGTACTAAGTAGTATGCACATTATCCATCGCGCTCACATCGTTGACAGTTGAAATGGAAAATATTGGAGCTAATCAAGTTAAGTTCTAATTACAGGAAGAAGTGACTATTGGAGAAGATGGGTCAGAAGAAACCATTGCAGCGCTTGATCCTCATTGTGTTTTTGGTGAAGTTGCTGTTTTGTGCAATATTCCTCAGCCATATACAGTTCGAGTATGCGAACTATGCAAACTTCTATGCATCGAAAAACAAGCATTTACAAGCCTCTTAAAGCTTTACTGCACAGATAATCGCCGTATTCTCAATAATATTCTCAATGTATGTACATATTACACTCATTTTCATTTCATCTCTCGCTCTCTCTCTTTATATATATATATATTCTCCTCGCATTAGACAACCAAGCCCAAGTCTAATACGTAGAGTTTTGTGCCTTACAAGGGTTCCACGAGCCCACCCGAAAGGCCTTGACAGTTGACACATACTAAGGTTGAGCACATACATATAGCAGAGGCTCCAAATGCTTTCTCAACCCATATGGGACTATTACAATTTCTATGTCTTCCGTACGCGCAGGGAAAAGATACAGATATTAGAATAAAGCAGATGGAAGCAGACATAACTTATCTAATAGCAAAGCAGGATTCAGAGTTAGCATTAGGAGTAAACTGTGCAGCTTATCTTGGTGACCTGTTTCATTTGAAAGCGTTGATCAATGCTGGAGCTGATCCATGCAAAACTGACTATGATGGCAGAAATCCACTTGTACTTCTTTCTTCTTCGAGTCTTTCTGATTATTCATTTTAATTGAATCTCGTTTATCTGAAAAAAAGTTTACTATGGTTTCACCCTAAAGCTAAATTAGTTTTTATTTAATTTTTTTTAGCATTTGGCTTCCTCAAGAGGGTATGAAGAAATTGTGAGATTTTTGATACAAAGAGGAGCTAATGTCAATTCCATAGGTGAGTGACTAACATGAACCCCTATTTCTTCCACTTTGAAATGTATCTTGGTTTTACCTAGTTGCTAAGTCTTTTCTCTTTATGTTTTTGTGTTCTTCAAGTGAAATCAAATCACTTACTCAACGTTAAGTTCAATTTTCATTTATCTACTAAGTTTTTTCAAACACTTGTTTCTACGAATGCAGATAAATTTGGGAACTCGCCATTGTTAGAAACAATCAAAGTTGGACATGATAAAGTTGCAGCCCTTCTTGTACAAAATGGTGCAAATTTGAATTTAGTAGACCCTGGTAGTTATCTCTGCAAAGTTGTCGCAGACAGTAATATAGACTATTTGAAACGCTTATTAGAGAATGGAATTGACCCAAACTCAAAGAATTACGATCAAAGAACACCACTTCATGTTGCAGCTTCAGAAGGTCTTCACATTGTGGCAAAAACTTTGATCCACTTTGGTGCAGATGTTCTTCTAAAAGATAGGTACAGATTTCATGTTATACTTCCCTCGAAGTATCTTTAAGAAAAGTTTTTTTGATATCAGTACAAGGATAATATTTGGTATGTGATTTTGTGTAGATGGGGGAACACTCCTCTTGACGAAGGATGGAGGTGTGGAAGTAAACCATTACTTCAGATATTGGAGAAAGCTAAAGACAAATGTGTTCCTACATAAGGTAAAACATATATTAAAAAATTTGTAACCGACAATTTAGTTGTATCATTAGCGTTTTGTATATCTTTTTTGTTATAAAACGATGTTTTGTTTTTGGACATTTGAAATATATATACATAACATGTGGTTTTTTCTTTCTATATATCACTTAAACAGGGGAAGATAACAAGAGTTTGATGAACAAAAGAGTTGGTTAATGAAGTACTCCTATCCGAACAAGCATGTGGTAGCCAGCTCCATTTCCAATCAAGATTAAATAGTATTTACAACATCCATAGAAGTGGACTAGTGAGGTACACCGCACATCCAAACAATAGTAGAGTTGGGATAGCCAACTAAAGCTCCAGCCACCCATAACTTGTATTGTCAACCTCTACAAATTGAGTTTATGTTTTCTTTTCAATTTTTTCTCATTGAAATTGGTGAAAATTAAAGAAGCCAAAATGTAGAAAACAGTTCTTCCAAAATGATGTTAAGGTGACAAGAGTAAGTAAATACACATGCTGGTAGAACGTGATTTCAAGGGCAACAAACAAATTTAGAGGATGTGTTCGCCAAATAAAAAATCCAAATCAAAGTGGTGCTAGTGACTTAGAAATTATAAGTATTTACTTGTTTTGTTAAAGTTTGAAAGTATCTATCCACATATTTCTGATCGATCTATATTTTCAAATATTGTAGCTTAATCAAGCGAAAGCATTACATGTACAAGATCCAAATGATAAAAAAAGGTTTTTGTTTGAACACGTATGGTTCGTGTTGAAAAATTGTGAAAAATTCAGGAAGGAACCTCCGCAGAGACAACAATACTTCTCTAATACATTTGACGAATACGAACGAAACACTCTTACACCAAATTTTTCTGGAGTTCAATTCTCAGTAAATCTAGAGGAAACTAATAATGAATCTCCTATAGGAATGCAATCAGATCACTCTAGTCGGCCCGTCAGAAGAAAGAAAGAGAGGATGAGAAAGAGTATGGAAGACTCGAAAAAAGTCTACCTCGATAAAGTGTCTCAGTAAGGAATAGAAATTCTTCATACATATTAGAGCAAGTACAAATGGAAAGTCTGCAAAAACATACAACCCTTGTCGAACAAATTGAGAAGCGTCATCAACTTATGATGTTTCTAGCTAAGAACGAACGTAACAAAATATAGGTGGAACATAATAAAGTAGATTATAATCGTGCACAAGTAGAGAACAACATTATGGAGAAAGACCTAAGTTCTATAATAGACCTAGAGGAACGTGAGCATTTTCGAAAACAAAAACAAGTAATTATGAGAAAAAAATACTGGAGCGGGAGGATCTTCATCAATTTTTACCCAATTAGGAAGTGGGTAAGGAGGTGGTGGATATGGAAGAGAGTATAGGGGTGGTCGATACGGAAGTGGTGAGTATGAAGCTGGTCGATACGGAATTGGTAGACACGGAAGTGGTGGATACGGAGGTGGGTATGGAAGTGTAGACGGAGGTGAATTTAGAAGTGGAGACGGAGGTGGAGAGTTACCGGAGTACTAAATAATTTTAAGGGAGTAGTTACGTTACAATATTTTTGTATTTTGTAGTAATGTATGCATTGTAATATCTCTAATATTATATATTTGTTTTTTAATATAATGGTTTTATATATAATCTATATTAATTATATTTAAATCATCAAGTTTTAGAAGTTATAAAAAATAAAAATAATAAGTTATAAATTTAAAACTATTAAAATAACAAAGATGTCAATACAGAGACTTGAATAGTGTTTTGCGTTTGGAGTGAACTCTATTTAAGGAATAAAAATATAAAGATTATGCCAATACAGAGCTCCAACGTTTTGGAGATACTCTTAAGTGCTTGGAGAAAACAAAAAAAAATGTCAACCTTTTTTTTTGTTTCCACCCAAAACTTTATGCCTCGAAAATTTATTTATTTCCCCAAATCACCCACCATATTTTAAGGTCATTTACCTATGTCGCCATATTTTAAGGTCATTTACCTATGCCGCCCTATTTTAGGGGCACGGTCGTCATCTTCTCAACACTTTCTTCATCTAAATCACCTTCACTGGAAAACTTAGAAAAGAAATTTTTTTATTTTTTTTATCTCTCCTATTTCTAATTGATTCACTCGCTTCTTGTGTTTATCTTCTTCCTCCTCATTTCGGTCCCCTCTCAAACCCTAAGTACAATTTATTTTCTCTCATTTCTCCATTCTTCTTCTTCATCGCAAATTCTATCCATGTATCCCAGTGCCGACCAATTAAATTCAACTAAATTCATTTTTATTTTAAAATGCCTATGTAATATGATGGTGGGTTAATTTGAACCCTTTTGTCTTTGAAACCCATGGTCATGCATTGGTTATGATCATATCCCGCATCCCCAAACTTAAAACAAACATTGTCCTCAATGTTCTAAGCATACACTCACCAAAAGATTAAGAAGCACATCAATTTAAAAAGAATAGTGGAGAGATATTACCATAACCGAAGGAGATAAAGGATGATACTCCCAAGACTCATGTATAAAGAGGTTCCAGGCTAATCTCAAGCACTTTTCTTCATCTTATCATTTAATAACTCATAATCAGATCTTGGTAAATAAATATTTTCTACTTGACAATTTAAAACAGACTTTCTAAGTACTTAAATCTTATTTAATGGATGAATAAACTTGGAACAAACCATGTCTTAGAAGTGGAACAAGTAAGAAATGCTCCTAAAATATCAACAATCATCATGAGAATGAAGCACAAAAAAGACATGACCATATAAAAGTCTACCCCTAACGCGGGTATACACGATTGCATTGAGCTACGGAATTAGCCTTTGATTCTCTTTTTTTCACACAAGAGCACGAGTTATGTCTCGTGGAGGGTTTCCAGAGATGCTACCTACAAACATCAAGGCACATCTTAGTCGGTCTAACGATAATAAAGTAAAAGAGGAAAGATTTGGGGGTCAACCCAAAGAAAGCTATATACAAATGGTAATCGTCTCACAATAATGTAAAAGTTATAAGGTGCAAATGAGATGATAGAAGAAAATAAGTAGTCATCCCCAAGCTTAGTGGTTGCACGGTCCACTAAGCGTAAATGTTAGGGTCAACGACTAAGAAGTCGTCAAAAGGATCGACATATAAGTGAAGAGTCAGGATGTCAGTCAAAGGCAAGAATTCATCCTCAAGCTTAGTGGATAGAACATCTACTAAGTCCCTAGACATGCTAGGGAAGACGTCTGAAATGTCGCAAAAGGGATCAACTACCGAGTCTAAGATCATGTGAAAAGTTAAACTAGACTCTAAGGGTAAGGCAATAGGCTCGGGGACCATGTCAAGGTCTGTGGTTTCCTAAGGTAAATAATCCAACAAGTTATTCAGTATCTCTATAACTACTATGTCATGGACGCACTTAAAGACACCTGGAGCTTGATAATTAGTTATAACACCTTCCATTCTACATAACTCGTCCAAGTAATCATAAGTGCTAAAAGTTGGAAAGTACAACATCGTGTGATCCCCAAACTTTCTGATAGAGCTATCATCCCGAACATCAAAATCTAGTGTAATCCGATCATGATGAGATGACAATGATCGAGGGAGCGAGCAATAAGGGTCATCGGTCAGTTCATGCTCAAATGGTCTATTAGGAGCTTCTTCGAGATTTAACTTAAGACTAGAGTTAGGTGTATTACCCTCACCATCATTCCTAGTCTCCTCTTGAGTCTAGGAGTAGGAAAATCCCTTCCTTGTCGATGATAGGATCTGACCCAATTTTATTACAATTTTAAGTATTTGTTCATTGATATCTGTTTATATCTCGATTGAATCTAGTATGGTACTCCAACTTGGAGACTATCTTTAGAATTTTCCTCTAATGAGAAACATTAGTATAACTAGATAAAGACTCTGGCAGAACACAGATCATGGGACAATATTCGGTCAAATGGTTTAAGCTTGCACAAATAACACAAACCGGGTTAATTTTCTCTGTGGTCATTTCTTCACTACCTTCATATAGATACATAGACTCGACTCTTTGAGTGGAATCAACGAGTCGGGAATTTCCATCACTAAGTGAACCATCTATATATGCTTGTCAATAGTCTCGGAGACTTCTACATGGTCGATCAATCGTAATAGAACTACGGTTATCAACAAATGACAAATTCATACATGAAGGTGTCGTCATCCCAAATGCTTGTCGATTGTCTCGAAGACTCTTACGGGGTTGGTTACCCTCATGCTCATAATCCCTAAGACCATGTTCATCACGAGTCTGACCGACTCTATACATTTGATGGTATTCACCCATGTCATCCGAGGTCGATCAGGTTCGACTCACTTATTCCTAGCACTAGTCGGACCGTTCATATATAAGTTTGTATAGTCCTGATGACTTTTACATGGTCGACTAGTGTTGGGAATTCTTGGAATAAGGTCATCATCATCATATGACAAACTTGCCATGATCTCACTATATTCAAGGATGTTAACACACAATCACAAATTAAGAACTAACATTATAGAACTAAACAATCACACACAAGTAGGAAGGAAGAGATAGAATGTGATATTAGCGAATGCTCCTCTTGTTTCATTTTCTTTTTTCCTTAGCTTCTTGATTCCTTCCTTTTGCTTCACTCCTATGTCTCTTTTTGGTTCTTTTCTTGAAACAATACTAAAAAAAATTGAATTCAATAAACTACAAAAACAAATAAATAAAAACTTCTAAGAAGCAAATGCCAATAAAGTAATGAACAAAACAACAAACGGTATCCAAACTACTAAACCTATCCCTGACAGTGGCGTGAAAACTTGATGCACCCGAAAGGTTACACACACAAGCGGAGGTATCAAGTAGTAACCCGGTAAAGCCGGGGTCGATCCAAGGATAGGAAGGTAAATCGGATATCAAAGGGTCTTGTTCATCGGTCTAGATATCACTAGCTAACTTATACTAAGACGGAAAGGGACAAAGGTAAACAGGGTTTTTTTTATGAATAAGCAATAAAAGAAGAACACAAGTAAAACTAAACTAAATAATCTAAGTAAATGGGTGAGAGAGACTCGGGAGAAGAGTCGGAGGAACAAGAGTCGGGAGACTGATTAGTGACAGAGGTGTCAAAATCCGGGAATCCATAATGATAAACCTACAACTATGTGTGGTCCAATCTAATGTGTCAAAGTATATTCAATGTTCGACTCCTAAGGTAGATGTCTCTAAGCACTACGTATATCCGGGGATCATACTTAACAAACGCCATGGGCGGTTAAACCCGAGTCATCGAAGGTATTGTCTAGTCGCCTACCTATGTGAAGTGCATGACAAGACACATGAAATTATGACTTAGACTACGATCGATATCGAATACTTCGCTTCATCTATTAAATATGTGAGGTGTATGACAAAACACATGAAAATATGATCGAAACGATAATCGAGATAAATGGACATCATTTCATAATCAAAACATTAAATCATGTCAAATATAATCACAAATTCATCACAACTTCATCCCATAATCGACACACTAAAGTTATCTAAACATGGAGTTATTATACATTACAACAAATGAAAGAAGAGATTAATAAGCTAGAGTGTGAGAACTCCCTCATCGATTTGATCGCAAAGATGTGGTAGATGGAAAGATAGACTATGGTGCAACCGATCTCCCTATAGCAGAAATGTGGGTCCTCTTAGCAGTGATATATTAGTTCCCCTAGTATAAATCTTGTTTGCCCCATTTCTATTTCATCTTTTTCTCGAAAATAGTTCAAACTCCCTCTCTCTAAAAATGTTAGCCCAAAACACAATCAAACACAAGTGGTAGCAAGGTCGTGATGGGGTGGGAAACAAATGCCCCAAGGTTTCCGGCTAAGAAAATGGTCGGAAAGCATAGAAAATTTCGGTCTAGAGGAGCATAAGTTCGTCCGGGCAAAAATCCGTCTAGTTTTAAGCATCAATCGAGTCGCGACTGTTGTCCTGTAAACGTCTTATGCCCATCCCGTGCGTCCAACCAAGTCCGAGTTGCTATACCGAGTCGAAGAATGAATCTCGAGTTGCTCCTATTAGTGATGGTCGACCTAGCTTGCCTGGTCTTCCTCTCTCTTTCCTTCTCCTCCACTCAAACCCTAGAAAGCTTAGAACTCTAAAAACCTAGAAACTCTAGCCTCCTTCTCTCTAAACTTAGTTTTTTTTTTTAAAGATAACTTTCTCTTTCTCAAATCAGACTTAGTCCTCTCTCTCCAAGACTTGTTTGGACTACTAAAACCCTAGCCATCTAGACTAAGTGCACTTAGACTATTTTAACTTGGACCTAAAGGAGGTGCCCATAAAGTCTCTCTTTGTCCTTCTTCTTTGGCCTTTAGGGCTTCGCTTTGGGCTTTCATTTAGAAACCAAAGGAGTGCTTTCGTCATTTTCTACAAATCTAATTTCAAGACTAGACATTGGTTTCTTTCTTTCGTAACTTCCTCGTCCGAACTCCAAATCGACTTCCGTTTTCGTCGTCGGACTCGCTATTAACTCCACTTGTCATGTGATTCCTTTGATATCTTTTTCACCCGTTCGGACGCATGAGATGAAAGTGACAATTTTCTCATTTTATTCTGACTTACGTGTCTCGATTCAAATACAATACCTCACAAGAAAAGCACATAAACTATTATAAATAACACCCGAAACAGACTAATTAGTTTATGTAAGGCGCTTCAAATGTGACATTTTCATGTCACATCAGTGTGTTAAGACAATTTATAGGAAAGTCCAAAATCAAAAGCTTCGAGAGCTTAATTCAACAGATGCAAAAGAAATTAGCAACTTGGAGATATAAATTGTTTTCTCAAGCAGGAAGAGCAGGATTAATCAGATCTTCTCTCTGTGCTGCCCCAAAGTCCCAAATGCTTTGTTTTGATATTCCTAGGAAGATCATAAAAAACATGACATCCCTGCAAAGGGACTTTTGGTGTGAAAAAAAGAAATCCAAAGGACTGTGCTTGAAGTCCTGGTCTGTATCTGTACTCACAAAAAAAAAGATCTCTAGGTGGATTGGATTTTAGAAATCTAAAGATAGATAACATTGCTCTCATGTCCAAAAAAATATGGTGGCTTAAGACATGTACAGAATCTCTAGCCTCCAAATTTGTTTCTTCCAAGTATTATCCCAACAGAGAACTCACACAAGCTAAATTACAAGGCTCCTCTTGGTGGTGGATAAGCCTGCTTAAGCTTCTCCCTTCATTTGAAAAGGAAACAATTTGGGAAGTTGAGGAAGGTAAGGCCATCATCATTTGGCAAGACAGTTGGATCCCAGATACAGATCCTTTTAATGTTTCTATTTCCAGGATTGCCATTCAGACGGTTGATCAATTCATATATACCAATCATATAACTGTAAAACATGAAAGGAATCTTCAAATGCTTGGTGATCTATTTTCAGAGGATATAGTTAGAAAAATCAACACCATCCCCTTAAATTCCAACTGTGTGGACCAAATCCGTCGGAATCCTTCCAGGTCAAAAGAGTATCTAGTGAAATCCATGTATAATATTCTCACCAGGCATCATCAACCGTGACAACCGACTTGTCTAAGTTATTGAAACTTAAATGTACTCGGGGAATTCAACTCTTTATCTGCAAATTATCTAACAAGTTACTTCCAACCGCTGAAGTGCTCTCTAGGTTTATATCCCTAGATTCAAGTCGATGTGGATTATGCAACAGTCATCATGAACGTTGGAAACACACAGTCTTTGAGTGTCCATTTACAAGAGTTGTATGCTTTGCGCTACCCTTATCTCTTCGAATTGATGCTCTTAAAAAAGAAACCTTCATTGATTGTATAAAGGATTTGATGTATCTGGACGAGGAGTTCGAAAACTCAATAATTTACATCATATCTGTTTGGTGGATAATTTGGAAAATCAAATGTTAAGTGTTGTTTCAGAATCAGAAGCCATTTGTTCCTGATTGTCTGGCTAGAATCTATAATCTAGCGTCATCTCAACTCAAGCCTATAGGATCCTCCAGACAACTGGACACTTCTTCCACTATTATTAAGGAATGGACCCCCTCCCCCAATAACCACGATCAAATGCAATTTTGATGTTTCATTCACAAAATAGATGCAGCAATTGGAATTGTCTTTCATGATTCTCATGCTAACTGTATTTTAGGAAAATCCTCCATTATTCACTGCAGAACAGTAGACGAAGGGGAAGCTTTGGCGGCTCTTAATGCTCTATCAATGGCCAAATAATTGAACTTTGAATCTTCCATACTAGAAGGAGACTCTACCAATATAATCAAGGGGGACATTAAGACGGCTCAATGAACCAACACAAGTACAATTAGCTTAATCAGATCTCTTAGATCTTCCTTTGTATCCTTCTCTTGTATATTTGTAAATAGACTTGCTAACAACAAAGCGGATATACTTGCAAAGCAAACTAGAAACTCGAACTCCTTTCAAGATTGGCATTCTTCTGGGCAATCTTGTTGATAGACTATTGATTGTATTTCATCTTTTGTGATAATGGAACAGTTCACTTGAAAAAAAGTGTATTTCATTCTTCTGGGCAATCTTGTTGATAGACTATTGATTATAAGACTCTTTCTATAAAGGGTTGTTGATAGACTATTGATTATAAGACTCTTTCTATAAAGGGCCACACGGTCATCTAACTAGGGCAGTTGTTTATTTAATTGATCTGTACTTTTTTACGTAATTGTGAAGGTCACGCCGACACTATATCATGTACAATCTAAGGTTGGTGGGCGACAGATCCAAAATAAAAAATATATCAAATTTAATAAGCACCAAACTTGATAAAAATAGATAATAAATGTACTTTTTAGTCTGCTTTTTCTCATGCAATTACACAAATGAATCACTAATGTATTAATTATTTAGTAAAAGTGTAGATACGTGCAAGAACATATTTGTTTTTTATGTAACACAAACTAAATTATATGAAATGAAACAGTAAATGACGTAAAAATATTTACGTTTTGCTGTATGCAATAAGATAACAATATCATGCAAAAATGAACATTGCGAGGCAAAAAATAATTTGTTGGTTATTATTAGACGTACGTTGCTATATAGGCCCATTTTTCGGCCGTTAGACCAAATATTTCTATAACATGTGTAAATGAAAGAAATAAAGAGCGGGTAGTATCTCGCCTTAATAACTTTACCTTCATTTATCTCAAAAAAAAAAAAAAAAACTTCCTTCATATTTTATCAATGAAGATGACCAAAATCAAGAACAGTGAGATCAGATAGCATAAACTTTTTCTTTTCTTGTTTCCATGAAGAAATGCTAAGTTATAAAATTAAATGAAAAAATAAAATAGAAGTGGTAGATCCGAAACTCCCATAGTATAATCCTTATTTTACCGTTCTTTCCGTCTTCTTCGCCTTCAAGCATGCTCCAAACAATAAGAACTGCCTATTCTTGTTTGATCGAATCGGTGTTCCTTGTTTAACCTGATTTAGATACACAGATGGTTCAGTCAGGGTTCTTAAACTGAAGTTTTGTAAAGGAGAGTTTATATACTTCAGATAGATTACCTTCGTCTTGTTGTAAGGTTTAGTCGTTTTCCAACAAAGAAGTCCGTTGCAACCAGGAGCCGGCCCTGATTCATATCCCCTATGGAGGATGCACCAAGCAAGATTAGAAATGTATAGTAAGGTGCAAAATATAAGTGGCGTATATGCGTGTGGCTACAGAACCTCACAAACTAAAACCTAGACTTTTTCATACAGTTATCCAATATGGACATCGGTACCGCTATTGGTATCTGAGATGTATAAGTTTCTATTCACATTTTTTGGCGTATATGCGTGTTGTTTTATATTATAAAGTTGGACATGGGCTTAGTGTATTACAGAGATGTATAAGTTTCTATTCACATCTTTTGCTCGTAAGTGATAACTGAAAGATGGTGCATTTCTTGTCAGAGAGGAAGGTAAAGAAGTTCTAACTTATTTGATCAGACTGGAGTTGTTTCTTAAGCTAACTTAGGACTTCAATTATAGTTAGGAATCTTAGACCTAGATTATTAGGTTCAAGTTTATTCATAAGTTCCGTGACATGTAATTTTTATGAATGTAGCAAGTCACTCAAAATGGGTTGTGGCAGCCCCAAAATGGCCTGCCATGGCGGCCCGCAAATGGAATGTTCCCACGATCAATGAAACAATGAAAGGAGAGAGAACTTGGGGCTTATACACGGGGCTTCAGTCATTTCAGCAACCAAGTAATTTTAGCAGGCCAGCACGGCCTGGGATGGACACAGACCCGCCACACCACGTAAACAAGGCCGTGCCATACAGGCGAGTTATATGGAAGAAAAAAGCAGTAGTGAATTAATGTCAAAGTGAAAAAACTCACGTGTTCTCTTTGCTGAAATTGCCAGCAAAGCTGCTATCGTGCAACAAGCTTGGAGACATGGGATAGTGCTCAACTCTTTTACCAATCTGGTCCCGAGGTCTCCTGTCGTCGTTAATCTTCAAAGATTTAAGTTCATGGTTAAGCTCATTCTCCCACTTCTGTGAAGACAACTCCATCGAAATTATGGAAGCCATCTGATTTGGTCGATAAACACCATCCTGAGGAAGAACTTGATTCCTCTCCGCTCTCAGCTTACTCAACGATCCAGGGGTTCCCTTCTCTGCAGCTTGTAACCATGCACTCTCTAACCTCTGTTCATCAATAATGGCTTGTATTCTTTGAAGCGGAATCTCGTCATTTTCCTCTTCAGTATCAAATATTCCAGAATTCTTTTCTGTCAACATTATTGGTCTCTCAGACGCAACGTCATAACAATCATCCGGACCGAGGGAATCCTGGTTTGGATCCAAATGTGCATGAGTACCTATAGAATGATTAGAATGACCTTTTAGTTCCCTTCCCGTCGTCTCAGTTCTTTCCATCTGCAACCGAGATGAACTAACTAAGGAATCAACCATGCTTATTCTGTCTATGGGTGCCTCACCATGTAGCGTCATCACTCCCATTCTGACCTCCACATTTTGTCTCATGACGACTTCAAATGAATTTGTGATACTACGCAGAAACATCTCTGCTCTGGATTTCACATCACTGTCCTTGAATGCTATGAAGGCAGTCAGAACACCTACAATGTTGTTCGAGTAATCAAGTTAACCAAGAATCTGAAGAAGAGATCAAATAAAATTAGGGGGTAAAAATCGTAAACCAACAGGGGAAAAAGAAAATAAGATACAATTCATGAAGAATTGGGCTACTTAAACTACAATAATTATGGACTACATGAATCTAGCAAAGGTTTGAAGTGTTCTGTAAAAACAATATATATTTGGTAAGTTCATGGGAAAGTTAAAGAGAATCAGGCCCAATACTAAATAATAATGAGGAAAAAACCTAGTAGGTAAAAATACAATTTTACCCTCCAAAATGAAATTTTCCGCCCAAATCAGCGTTCTGAACATTTCTGAACAATTCTTGGTTTGCTCTCGACAATTTTGTAAATTTCTGAACAAATCTTAGTTTGTCTCAACAATTTGTAAATTTTTGAACAAATTCGTTTTTGCTTAGACATTGTTTTGCCAAAATATTTCGCATTTTTTTCTTTTGCATTTTACATAGACAAACAAACACAAACATTTTGGCTACAACATTTTTCGATTTGTCTTGTGAAAAAATAAATGGTTTTCGCATTTTCTGTTTTGCTTTCGACATAAATATAAAGACTAAAGCATTTTTTATTTGTCCTTTACAAAAATTAAAATGTTATGCATATTATCCTTTGTATTTAACAAATCCGTTAACGAACAAATAATATTTTGACTAATACATTATATATGTTGTTAAGAACATAATTATATATGACGCCAACATTTTATAATAAGTCGGGACATTATTATAGATATTGTCAACATTTTATAACAACACAATGATATATGTTGTCAACATATAAGGGTAAAAATGGAATTATGAAAAAAATATGTTGCCTTGTTAACAACATAATTACATATGTTGTGAACATTTTGAAAAATGTTAAAAAAATGGGTTTTTTGACATTATTATTTTTGAGTGGGTTTTTTTCTTATTAGGGTCTAGATTTTTGGGTTTTTCACTCATTTTTTCATAATTATAAGGCTCTTTAGGCTTATTTTGTAACTCCTTTACTCTTGGATCAATCATTATTATACTATACACAAAGAAACTAACCTAAGTAGCTTCTGCAGACTTAATACACAAGAAGTACATTACATAAAAAGTTTCACATTATACCCAATAAACTAAAGTGATTGAATATCCAAGAAGTATTTGAGTATCAGATACGAAAATCTGCATCTCACACAAAAATATTAAAAAGGAGTATGCTACTTGACGAAAAATAAAGCAGTAAAAAAGGCTAAATGAGAGAAAGCAACTACTTGCGGTCACAGGTTAATATGGTTTACCTTCAATTTCAGAGATTGAGACAAGCTTTGCGTGTGCTTGCAACAACTGCTGCAATGTCTTAGAATGGCATCTATCAATACACATCTCCCATATATCATCCAACTTCTCTGGATTTACATACCTAGAGATCCTTTTCCCAGCAATAGTATCCTGGCAAGTGGCAGCTGATGTACCTCCTTCCACTAATTGGTCTGCGG
This sequence comes from Eschscholzia californica, assembly GCF_041429995.1. Taxonomy (NCBI): domain Eukaryota; kingdom Viridiplantae; phylum Streptophyta; class Magnoliopsida; order Ranunculales; family Papaveraceae; genus Eschscholzia; species Eschscholzia californica. Next base: position 46,593,633 of record NW_028238198.1, read on the forward strand.
AGGACCTGACAGCGAAATTAGAGTATCAACCATCAATAATGAATCACTCAGGAAGCTGGAATCCTCATCAAGAGTTCTAGGAATCAAAGCTATGGGTGATGATTTCCTCTACCTCAATGGAGAACCGGACTTCTTGTGGGCAGAAAAATCCCTCGAAGAACTAGATGGTGCATCCTCTGTTGTCTTAGAGCTCTGCCTCCTACTACTGCTTGATTGAGTAGAATTAGAAGGAAAGGACCCAAGTTGCAGTAGAGCTGCAGTGAACCATGTTGATCGCTCACTTGAAACCCTTAGCTGTCTTTCTGCTTCAGAGAGAAGCTTCAGAGCTTGCTTCAGTCTTTCTAGCTCTGCTTCAGTTACTGGAAATCCACAACCCAGCCACAAAAAACTTTTCAAAAATACGCATATAAATTCTATAGGTAAGAACATAGTTTATATCCATCAACCTATGACCATAAGGTTTTAGATGTGCTGCAGTATGTGAAATACAGTATTGTAGTATTAGATCTGTGGCTGAACTAACATAGTATTTATGCAATAATGAAATGCTAGTATCATGACAGACCGATTAAATAGTGGAACTGGGAAGAGTCGATCCTATTATACTACTACTACCATAGGTTAAACATTCTTTTGCTATTAAGATAAGATAAATTTGTACTTACAACTTCGCCCAGCGAAATATGAACTTTTGCATTTTGAATTGACCATTTGGTATGTTCCAGCAATAATATCCATAATGAGGCCTGCTAATTGTGACGTCAATGCCACGGGATCAACCCCAGAATCCATCAACTCTCTGGTTCTTTTCACAGTCTCGGCAGTGTTTGATGACATAGCTAACTCCAAAAGGTCAAGTAATTTCTCATCTGAAACAACCCCCACCTATGGAAACAAGTTCAAAACCAAGTGGGTCAAATTTCAATTTAAGCGCATTTAATCCAACACTTGGACTCAAGCCTATCAATATGATGAGCAAAAAAGGAGCTGTGTAGCATAACTTAACAACAAAGTGAAGACTATCACGAGGATGAGCGTGGAAAGAAACTTACTAGTTCATTTACTAAAGATGTAGTGATCCTCTTTCCGAGCATACTCAACTGATCTAACATTGTTTCTGCATCCAGAAGTGACCCTTCTGCATTCAAAGCAATCAGATCAAGGGCATCTAACTCAACATCCAAGTTTTCACTTGCACAAATCTTCTTCAACCTCATAACAGTATCGGAATCCTTAATTTTGTTGAATAGATATTTCTGACAACGAGATAATACAGTTTCAGGGAGATTGTCGATATCAGTTGTTACAAATACGATGACAACACGTAGTAGCGGCTCCTCAAGGAACTTCACGAAAGATGACCATATTTTGGAAGGTAACAAGTGACAATCTTTGATGACAAATACATGGTAACGTGAAAAAAATGACATGGGTGCTGTAGACATGTTTTTCAACAGGTATCTCACTTTATCTATTCCTTTATCGTTTGTAGCATCCACTTCTCTCAGGTCTATGGTCTTACCAGAGTAAAAATCAATGCACTCCCTACAGTAACCACATGGCTTGGTATCTTCTGTAGCCACACAATTCAAAGCAGCAGCGAATATCCTTGCCATCGATGTTTTACCCGTTCCTCTAGAGCCTTGGAAAAGATAAGCAGGAGCAATTCTTCCCCTTGAAATGGCATTAGTAAGAGAATGAACTATAATATTCTGCCCAACTAGTTCGTCAAAGAACCTTGGCCTGTATTTTTGACTCAAACTCCTATTAGAATCCGGTCTACCTTCTTCAGCTACTCCTGTCACAGGCACTAACTCTAAGCCTTCTTGGCTTCGGCAGCTGGACCATCTTCTCCCATCCAACCGGCTCAAAGCCTCCAAGCTGAGCTCCCCAAAGTTTGGTGATAGCTCATCACTTTGCCCACTATCCATAGATGAACTTCCTCTGCCATCACTACTATTTGCCAACAATGGCATACCTTGTGAAGATTTCGCAACAAGTATTCGCTTGTTTGACCCCGATGATCGACGTCTCTTATAAGATGTTTGACTTCCACATAAGATGCTACTACCCTTTCTTCTTAATGTATCAGAGAATGAAGGAGAGTAAACCCCTTCAGACCCCCTACGCTTTGGAGTCCTTTTTGACCAGTAGCAAGGAATACCGCAACCTTGACTTGGCAAATCCAAACCATCTATGTCATCTCCATCAAAGGAAGTTGTATTTCCATCCCAAGACCCGACGGTACTGGGATTTCGTTTCTGAATTCTGTACTTATTGTAAGAAATGGTAGATGCAGGGGTGTAAGAATAAGAAGAGTCTGCCCTACGGATACTTCTCAAAAGCTTGGATGTATAGGGCCAGTTTTCACCCCTAGTAGGCATTGGTGATATTGATCTTGATGTAAACCCATTTTTTGGTGTTACGTTATTTGTCGAAACCCGTGAATCCTCCGAATAGGAGTATTCCGTACCGCATGAGAGTGGGACCGTGGTAACTGCGCCTAATGAGATGGATGGAAGATCCAGCGGGTTGGCATTCATAGACTTTCTAACACTGCTATGTTTTGAGGTAGCATAACCCTTCTTTAGCTTCTTAACTGTTCTTCCAAATGGTATCTCTATGTTTGCCTCCCTCACCCTGAAGATCGACATAGGATCATCAAGATAGGTTTCACTTTTACAGTCTTCCTTTATGGGATTGTCCAAGCTATCTCTGATGCTCCCCTCTACAGATCCAATTTCACTATATTTTTCTCCGTCTAATTTTACATGGTCATTTGATTTTCCAGATTTTTGCCTCCAATTATACAGGAATACCTTTTTCCGGGTCTTTTCACTTCGTAACGGCAAAGACTCGTGCTCAGAGTACCCCAAAGTATTATCTGCTTCAATAGAGTTTGATGTGGTTCCATTTCCCTGGTTCCAACTAGAAGCTGCAGGTGCTGATCTTGAATTCAAAGGTGACCTCAATGAACAACTAGTGTCAGGGTCACGTAGAATCCGAGCAGCCTTTCGAAGACCAGTAAGTTCCTTCTTCCAGCGAATGTCATTTGGATCAGCCAGGGTAACTGACATTTTTTTCTTGCATGTACACAGTAAAAAAATTCCATGCAAATGTAGTAAGACTACTTAGAGATTCCTAACTTGACCACCATATCATCACTTAAAATATTTCATACCCTTGAATGAATACACCGAAGGGGATGTTTTGAGCAATCTAACAATCTCTTGCTTTTTACCCACAAAAGTTATTAATATATAACTGCATAAATATGCAAGCCTCAGCTGACGATACAAATATCAAATCTTGGAAATTATCTCCTGCAATATCACCACGTAACAAAAATGTGATGATCAAGTAAATCAATGAGCAATCAAACAGCAACAAACAATATAAGAGTGACTAGAGGAACAAGATTTTGGCTACTCACGAGGATATTTAAATAAGAAAGAAATCAATGTAAGAATGAAAACTTGAAATAAACAGATCTTCTACAATGGGACTTGTGTATCAACATCCAGAATATCAAGCTATAAGCAAGCTGGTTTTATGATTAAACCGTAGTCCACACCAAATTAGTTATTTTGGCATACTCACAACACGCTAACACTTCCGAATTTGGAGTCATCACATAGTCATAACTATAAGATGCTATTATCCATTAACTAATTTGGAATGAACATCAAAATTACCTCTAATATTGTAATAGGTTGGAAAGGGCATTTACATGGTCCGCATGTTACAGATATCCACTCATCGTAGCATAACCGTATAGGTATGACACTTAAGAAATTATGAGCATCGGATCTTTGTCAAGCCATAATTATTCCTTGCACAAGCTACTACTTAATAAAGTTCTTTTTTTTTTTTGAGAAATCGACTACGATCTACGTTAGTTGTTACAAGACATTGATACATCGAGACGATGTGATAAGCACGATAATTGCCGAAATACTATTGGGCCTAAAGCCCGGCGAAGTAAATGGCCTAAAGCCCGGCGAAGTAAATGGCCTAAAGCCTACATAAACTACTTAATTTATACCCAAGTTCAATATTCCTGGATTTGCACTTCCAGGAGGTCAAACCTGGGACCTCTGCATTCCAGAGTATATGCACTGACCAACTGGGCTACCAGTGGTTGGCTACTAAAGTTCGATTTTTGTGGGACTATTGTTAGTACTTCAATTAAATCAGCATTAAGACAGAAAGGATAATCCAAAACAAAAGAGCGGGGCTTGTGATTGAGAAAACAGTCATACAAAGGGTAAAGACAATAAAAGCAGAACTCTACATGATAACAGTGTAACAATGAGTACAAAAAGCAGGTTCTAGAGGCATAATATCATAAACAAGATGCTCGTGAATGAATCACATGTAATATTGATAATATGACTCGGTCACATTTATAGGGCCCCGATATTGCACCAAATTATTACATTACACTGAGTCTCACCCTTGAAACAACTGTCGGTGAGTTGATCATACATAACGCCATTGCAAATAATTATGATTATAGCTAATATCTACTGTTTCTTGTTGATACTATTGTTATCATGTCCAGAAGATGAATCACTAGCACTAACTAGTTTAATAAAAAGAGAAGATAAGGGGAGGGTGGGCTCTAATGATTGAGAAAACAGCCATACAAATAGAAAAAAACAGGAGTTTTTACAGTAGATGCTCACTAGTGAGTACAAAAAGCAGGTAATCGAGGGCTAAATAAATCGTACGAGTATTTAATTCCATATAGAAAAAAATAACAATGTTTAAATCCGAGTTATCTATCTTAGCTGAACTAAATTCAAAAGGAGAAAATCAAGGGCATAAATTCATAATATAATCAGCAACATGTAACATCAAGTCATCAACAAAGAAAGAAGATCTGTTTCTTCAGAAATGGATCAGTACAACTATTTCTATTGAAGTTCTTAGACCTTTTTCTTTGAATGAGGTATCAAATAATTTAGTCAAGTTCAGAAAGTTCATTAACAAGATACTAACATTCATTTACACTAAAAAACATGATATGGGTTGATCAGAAATTAGACATTCAAATGCAAATTAACAAGATATGAAGACAAAAAAATTAAAAGACTTGTTCTTGAATAGATCTTTTATTACATAAATGAATCAATATCTAAATCAATAACAACATAGGAAAAAAGATCTGAAATTTCAGATCATCATCATCAGATAGAGAGAGAGAGAGAGAGAGGGAGAGAAAGGGTTACCTGCAAAATATTGTTGGGTTTTGAGCTGAAAGAGAGAGAGAGAGAGATGAAAGAAAGTAAGAAAGAATTCAAAGTATTGAGGAGAAAGGAAGTAAAGTGAACTTTGAGTTGGGTAAATCCACACCACAGGTAAAAGAGAAGAGGAAGAGAAGTAGAGAGAGAGAGAGAGAGAATGTTGAGATCTATGAAAGACTAAATTACTAAAATTTAGAAGGGAGAATATGACTGTTGGAAAAACAAAAATCTAGGGTTTGTGTAGATCATGATGATAAATAAAATCAAAAAACTCCCTCCAAATGTGCCGAGATTCCCTTTTATGTCTTCAAGTCCAGTAGCTGTCTTCGGATTTTCCTTTCTTTTTCATTGTCTTAGCTATTCTCACGGAGGTTGATATCCGCACCCTTCATTTCTTATGTGGGCACAACCAAATATTTCTTTCCTAAAAATTCACAAGCAAAAAGATTAAAAATAAGGCTCTCAATCACCAAGGATCCGTGAGGACTGAGGAGTGTATAGGGTGATTGTCATAAATGTTAAATAGACGGTGGGGTAACCTGGGGTTCATGTTTTCATTTTCTTTTTTCTGTTTTTTTTTTTTTCTTTTTTCTGTTACATATCAACATTATTCACCTATCGGATTGAGATAATATTTTCTAAAAATGACTGAGACGATGAAATTTTTTCTTCGATTGTGCTTTTTTGTCCAATTGAAACCTTTATTTTACTTACAAAGTGATGTAATGTGAAAACATTGGTCATTTAATTTGGAGGAGTTAGTCTCTTTTATTCCTGAATTCTAATAAGTTGTGTTATATTTCATGACAAGGTAGCATAAATGGGTTAAGGCAAAGAATTAAGATACGAAGGAGATCCTAAGAACATTAAGAGAGTTTGATTGAGTCAAATGACAAGTCCCGCGAGCTGAAGGTGCAAAAGAGAAACAAGAAGAGAGAAAAGAGCAACAAAAATATTTTGGTCATTTTTCACCTGAAATTTTCAAAAGAGAGTTCAAAAAGGTCAAAGGTGTCTTAGTTGTAATCAGATAGTCTTTTTAGTGAAGATAGAGTAAGCATGGGTCGAATTAGAGCTTGGTCAAGCCAAAGAAGAAGACAAGATGGCTTGGAAAAATGAAAGGAATGAAAAGAGTAGCCAGCAAGTGTTGAAGGCCCAAAAAGGCCATTTGGGGGCAAAATTGAAAGGGTTAATTCAGCCTTTGCCCCGAATTTGTGACCAACTCACCATTTTGACCTCCTTAAGTGTCTGGTAGTTCGTTTAGGCCCCAAAGATCCAAAATTTCAACTCTTTCTGGAGATATCCTTAGGGGCCAAAAAGAAATTAATTTCCATAAACTTAAAAACAAATTAAATCCACCTAATATCTCCCTCTTTCCTCCATTTCATCACCTTTCTCCACCACTTCATTTCTCCCTTCGCCACCTCATCATCTTCTCTAACGAAGGTCGCCGACCGACCAATTATTCCAGCTAGGGGTGAGCAACGGTCGACCAAACCGACCATACCGAACTCGGTCGAACCGAATCGAATGGTTTTTACGCCAACCCGACCAACATTCGGCTCTGCTTGGTTCAGCTGAAAAAACGATCAACCGATCATTGTTTGGTTTGACTTCGGCTTGAGTTTTTGAAAACCGTCGAAACCGAACCGACCGAACTATACATATATGTATACACATAATTGATCTATATCTTATTATATATACATTAAATAATACTATAAATGAATTACCATTACTTAATATGGATCGTAGACTAAGAAATAGATTCTTAATTATTCAAATTGTTAATAGTTTAGAGAGTGACATTGAATTTGAATTTTCATTCTTCTTGCTTAAGTTCACTTTTTTCTCATGTTTTATTTGGTTATGTGAGTTCGGCCGGACTGACCAACAGAACTCAATCGAGTTGAACCGAACCAGGTCGAAAGAAGTCGATTGACGATTTGATCGGCTCGGCTTCGGCCGATGATTTAGCCAAACTGTTATTCATTGGTTCAGCTTCGGCTTGACCTTAAATGGTCGGCAACTAACCGCTGCTCACCCCTAATTCCAGCGACCTGCAAAAAGAAAAGTTTTCTTTTTATTTCTTCTTTCTTTCTCTTCTTCTTCCCTGTTCTTCTTCTCTCCTCCTATTCTTCTTTCTTCTTCCCTCCCCCTCTCTTCTATCTTCTTCTTCTTTTCTTTCCCTCGTTATAAACTCTCTGGCAAAGGGGTTCATTTTAATCGAAAATTTGGTGAACCACATCTGAAAAATCAGACCTTCGAAGGTCTGGATTGTCAGATCTGACCAAACCTTCGAAAGTCTGGTTCGCAAATCTGGCTAGACCTTAGAAGCTATGATTCCTCAGATCTGAACTAGACCTTCTAAGGTCTAGTTTTTCAGATCTAGATCCCCAGACATTTGAGGTCTGGCGAACCAGATCTAGATCCCCAACAAAAGGGAGCCTCTTTCTCGGAGAGTTTAGAGAGAAGGGGAGAGAAGAATTAGAAAGAAATAAGAGAGAGGAGGAAGAAGAAAAGGAACGAAGAAAAAGAGAGTGAATGATGAAGAAGAGAGAGAAGTAGAATTAATAAAAAAATTAATTTGAATAATGGCGGAATAATCGGTCGGTCGTCGACCTTCATCAGAAAAGATGATGAGGTGTCGAAGGGGGAGTTGATTTGGTGGAGAGAGGTGATGAACTGGAGGAGAGAGTGAGATATGAGGTGGATTTAATTTGTTTTTAAATTTTTGGGAAGTAATTCATTTTTGGCCTCTAAGGGTATTTCCAGAAAGAATGGAATTTTTTTTTGCCCTTGGAGATCAAAATGAATCGTTAGACGCTTATGGAGACCAAAAGGATAAGTTGGTTATAAATCGAGAGCTAAAACGGAATTAACCCAAATAGAAATAAGGGAACAAAATGTTTTTAATTTATACACTTCATCTTCTATCTTGAAAAAAATTTGATGAACCAAAGTTAGTGTTTTGTAGTTTAAAGGCTAGAAAGTGAGAGCGAAAAGACGGAATTAACCCAAATAGAAATAAGGGATCTTATTGGTATATATAACTTCCGTCATAGACAAAAAATAAAAAATGTCTACATTTTATATTGATGACGTAGTCAGCTAATACGTATAATCTCATGGTTTTCAAGAATGCAGTAGAAGATGTTTGAGTGTCTAGGATACTTTAGAAGTGACATCACACATGTTGTGAAAAAAATTAGAAAAACAAACAGCAGTTATTCACTGTCAAAGGTCGGACTTACTAACCCAACATGGTTGTTTACTAATCGGTGAGATACTCGCCGGTAGGTTCTACTGTATATTGGTGTCAGCTCGTCGATATGTCATATTTTCAATGGATAACTTCGTGTTGGAGGGTCTATGTACCTATCAGACTGGGGCGTCTGATAGGTTACGTTCATGAATTTTTTCGACTAACTGATGCACCACTTTCATTGAAAATATACTAAAAATGAAAATCATGAAATGTTTATATACAATATTTATATGGTGATTATTTGTCTTAATTATTTGTTTCGATCATAATAAGAATTTGAATTTTATTCATTTTCGATGATTTTCACCTTTAAAACATTATTCCAAAACTACAACCTAGAAGATGATATTTGAGGAAGACAATTGTTTGATTTCGAGATGTTCCTACTGCAAAAAATGTTTAGAGTGGCGTTAAGAAAATGGCAGTTTTATACGCGCTTACTTCCTTCACAAACTCCCTCTCAAATTTGCCTTGGGGAGGCGCCTATAAGACTTACAGATTTTGAGATAGGTGGAAAATTCTGTTTTTTTTACGGATTTGACTCTTAGTGACCGAGTGGTAAGTGTGATGAATGAAACTTGGATCGGTCAAATTTATTTGACCAAGTTAGATGAAAATGTGGTCAATAGACTGAAATCCTTATGTTTTGGGAGTGGTCAAATTTCTTGTCCTTTTATTAGTTTGTCTCTTATTGACCAATTAGTGAGTGTACACGAAACTTGACTTGGTCAAATTGAATCATCAAGTCAAATAAAAAGTGAGCGTGAAAGTGCGTACAAAATTTCCTATGAAATAAAATGCCTCCATACTAGGCAATTTGAGTATTGATCAATTTTATATTGGGTTAATCTTACAGGCAATGTCCAAACTTGTTATACGCAATGTATTTTCTATTTATGACTTGGTCAATTATATATGACCATGTTTCTTTAGAAGTAATGCCTACACTAATCAAGTTTTGAGGGTTATCTTCACTCAAATTATCTTTTTTTTCTCTCTTTTAAAATAAGATACTAAATCAACGCACCACCCATTGTGTTCGTCTCCTCAAACTCTAAGTGCAAGTGATACCATATTTTTTAGAAACCACCATGGATGAAGAAAATAAAGAAGGAACTACATCATGTGAATGTACTAAAAAACAAAGTTTCAGAGGGCTTTATGTTTTTCTTTCTATTTAAGTCATTTCATCAAACATCTTAACTACAGAATTCAAATTTGAACGAAATAAAGAAGGAACTATACTCATCCAATAAAAATATTGTCATTTCAGTCAAGCAACTAGAAACAATCAAAAAATAAACCATCAAATAACTTGAAAAGCATCATTAGAGTCATACAAACATATACACACATAATTTAAGATCAATTAAAAAAAACAAAAGACATTTGGGTTTAGGATTTTGGATTTTCTTCTTTCAAATGATTGTCTCAACTCCGAACTAAATTGGTTAGAAACGCTTCAATTAAGACTCCAATCCACCCCACGCAGAGAAATAAAGTTTTGGAACCAAGATTTTATAAAAATTCGATTTTCCAAATTCTAGAGTTTAATGGATAATCTATGGATTTATAATCAGAGAAAATGTGAAAAAGATGGAGATAAGAGATTGAGGAAGAACAAGAGAGTAATGATAGACAGAAAGATAACGAGATTTGAAGATGAAGAAGAGTAGAGTGACGAGAAGGAGACTGATGAAGAGGACGTTTTTTTCTCCTCAGTTTGGAGGGGTGACAAAGTCACGTTTATTGACTTAACCGTTGACCGTTAGGTCAAACATGGACAGGGCATTGCCTACTTAAAAACACATTGCTTCTAACCGAATTAGGACTTGCCTTTAGCAAGATTGCCTATAACAAGTTTGGGCATTGCCTATAAAATCTCCCTTTTATATTTACTTACCATTTCTACATGTCACACTCAAGTCTCCTTTAACTTAAACAAAAAATACATTTGATGCGAGTGTATATATTAAATATAGTGAGTGTATCTTAAATTTTCTCGACTTGCCACACTCGCATGTTACTTGAGCTGGTCAATTTATTTGAATCAGGTCTAAGTTCCAGTCAATATGATTCAAATTGATTACAAAATGCAACTGCTTAGGAAGAACAAGAAAAATTTTGGTGGAAAATTTTGGTCAATTTTTTCTCCCAAATTTCCAACCACCATTTCTTCTCCATGTCGGTAAATGTCGACAACAAACTGCTATGCAGGTACCTTTTATTTCTTTTTAAATTTTTCCTTTTCAAATTTTCTCTCTCCTTTCCACCTCCGACCACCACCATTTCTCTCTCAGACTGAGGCCTATGTTGTTTCAGTCGGAAATCACGATTGGAAATCATGGTTTGAGTCACGATTGATGAGATCCTATGGTTTCAGTTTGATTTGATACCCTTAGGGTTTCAATATGTGATTTCTCACTGACACCACAATGGATTTCAGTCAGAGAGAAAGAGAGAGATAGAGAGTGAGAAACAAATGGTGGTTAGAGGTGGTAGCCGAAGTTGAAGGTAGACGAGGAAGGAAAAAAGTTGGACCCCGAAACATTTCTTTTTACCCTAAGCGCGGGCCTTAAAATACCCCGACCCACCACATCCAAATACTTAGAATCCCTCCATGAACTCCTCTATTAACCATACCCACAACTTTAAGCTTATTTGTCGGTAGGAACATAAAAATAACATCTTTCTCTTCCTTTAATATCAACTTCTAGTTGTTGAAGCTTTGCGTTGGCGTTTTAATGGTGATAATCATGAAAAAAGAGAAACATTCAAATTCTTATTTTGATATAAAAAAAACTATAAATACAAAAGAATGACCCAATCAAAATGAATAAATACATTCCACTTTTCAAGTTTTTTTAATGAAAGTAATGCGTTATTTGTAAAGCAAAAATGTTCATGAAGGTAACCTATCAGATGTACCAGTCCAACAAGTACACACGCATATTGACTCGAAGCTTTTGATAGGTAAACAACATGTCAGTGGGTTGCATGGTAGTATGTTGTAGAAACCAATTAGTGAGTTTCTCACCAGTTGGTGAATAACCATGTCAGCTTGTCTCAAACCTTTGACACTGAATAAATACTTCTTTCTTTTTTTCCAAATCATATATGATAATTACTTCACAACTATCTTAGACGCTTAACTTTTCTATAAATTATTGGAACTTTGGCAATACCATTGGTGAAGAATATTTAAAAGAGGAGGTTAATAAGTTCATCAACACGGAGAATCCTGAATTTCTTCAAGGGGGTGTAAAGGCCCGTTTGAACGGATGCACATGAATGTGTCGTTTTCAAGCAAAAGTAATCCACCCCAGACGTAGTTGTTAATAGAGTGGTTTCTCGACGCGGATTTTATAGTCTTTGAAAACCAAGAGACTGTATTAGTCGATTAAGTCATGACTAAAAAACATACAAATTTTTTTGATTTTTTATTTATGATCAAGGTTATATATACAAGTAAATTTTATGCAATGGACAAATATATAAATAAAATGTTTATTGTTATATATGTGTGCGGCTGCCCACAAAATATTTGGTGGTCTTATTTTAGGTGCCTATAAGAGGAGTGTTTTTAGCACAAATGGTTGGATCACGTAGGGTTGTCCATTTTGACCGAATAATTGAAGATAGTAAAGTCTCTTAATGGAGAAGATAACTACACATCTCATGCATGAGGTGTCTCATGATTGATGTTCCAATCCATGCATTTTATGCTATATATATATAACTTTTCATACTTCTTTTGTAATGAAGTGAAGTAGGATTAAGATAAAAATACCAGTGAGTGTACTATAGATAGAGTGAGTTAGTTGTGATTAATGAAATCTTAAATCTCTCAATCTCTTCTCTAGTTTATTGGAATGCAATACGTTATCAACACAATTGTCTCTAGCCATAGACAAGATCCCTTCAACTGAAAGAAACTATCAATAGCTCAAAAGTAACTCTTAGTTTTTCAGTTTTAATATGCCGAGTTTAACAACTGTTGATTTTACAACCTTTGACTTGTCGGCAAAAAATTATATCACATGGAAGCTCGAAATAAAAGCCCATATGGAAGTTAAACAACTAGAGAAAATAATTTATGAGGAAAATAATGAATCTCTTTATAGACGCTCAGCAGTCCTGATTGTAATCCCATATTATTTGTGTGAAGAACTTAAATCAGAATGTTTAAATCAAAAGGACCAACTTGTATTATGGAAATGTTTAGAGAAAAGATACGGTCATTTGAAAAGAGTTATTTTACCAAACCCAAAATGACGGTATAAGTTGATGTGAACAGTGCCAGCATGGCTGGAAATTTCATAAACTCTTAAGGGAAGCAAAGAAGTCGTTGTATCCTGGATGTGAGAAGAAAATAATGTTGGTGTTTCTTATTTGGATGTGGCATTTCAAGTGCCTAGGTAGGTGGAGTAATAAGACCTTTAATATGATGCTCCAACTACTAAAAGAGTCTTTACCAGATAGTTGTACCCTGCCGGAAAATTTCACACAATGCAAAAAAATTATCTCCGACCTTGGATTGTTTTATGAAAAAAATTGACGCTTGTGAAAATGATTGTATGTTGTTTTGGAAAGAAAAATCAGACTTGTAATCTTGCACTGTTTGTGGGACTTCTAGATGGAAGGTTGTGAGATAAAAAAAAAAAAAAAGAACACACTTGATAAGATCCTTCTTTACTTTCCTCTAAACCCGAGGTTCCAACGTTTATATATGTCTTCAAAAGTAGCAGAGGATATGAGATGACATGAAGAAGTACGCACTAAAGATGGAGCGTTGCGACATCCAGCAGATTTGTTGGTTGGAAACATTTTGATGAAAAAACCCGATTTTGCAAGAGATTTAACAAATGCAAGACTAGGTGTAGCAAGTGATGGGTCCAATCCTTTTCGAGCAATGAGTTGTGCACACAGTACTTTGTCTGTTGTACTTATTCCATATAATTTGTCCCGTGGATGTGTATGAAACAACCTCGCTTGATTTCATCTTTGCTTATATCAGGTCCTCAGAGTCTCGACAATGACATCGATGTATATCTAAGACCTTTAATAGAGGAGCTTGAAGAAATATGGGAAAAGGGCTGGAGACATACGACTCATGTACGAAAGAAATATTTAAGTGCGTGCTGGAATATTATGGACAATAAGTGACTTTCCTGGTCTTTCCATGCTCTCGGGTTGGAGCACTAAGGGTTTTATGGCATGCCCCACGTGTCATAAACATACACGGTCCAAACGTTTGAAGAATTGAAAGAGAATATGTTACATGGGCCACCGAGTTGGTTGCCTTTCAACCACAGATTTCGTGAGCTTAAAAAGAAATTTTATGGAACCACTGGCTGTGAAACTCCCCCACCTCTATTACTCGGGAGTGGTGTATTAGAAAAGTTCAAGGTATTCCACATAAATTCAGGAAGAAACGTATGGTAAATGATACATTGCCAATTGTTCGAAGAAAGAGACCGCGTGAATTGAAATCTTTGCCTAGCATGCCAGATAATTGGAAAAAACTAAATATATGGTACGAGTTACCTAATTGGGCTGAAAATCTTCTAAAACACAACTTAGATGTAATGCACATTGAGAAAAATGTATTTGACAATATTATGGATACGCTATTTGACATGAATAAGACATCAAAGGATCATGCAAAGGCATGGCTTGCCTTAAAGGATATGGGAGGACTCAGGCATGAACTTAATTTGCGCTTTGAGGAAAACAATAATAAATTCTACATGCCTCCTGCATGTTATTCTATTTTCGAAAGAAATATTTTGCAAGGTTTTGAAGAATGTGAAGATTCCAGAAGGTTATTCATCTAACTTTGCTAATCGAGTTAACATAAAAGAATGCAGCTTAAAGAGCCACGATTCACACATTATAATGCAACAAATTTTCCCTCATGCTATTTGGAAGACACTGCCAAAGCATGTTAGCTCTACTTTAATAGCGTTAAGCTCATTCTTTCGTGATTTATGTTTTAAGAGGCCAAGTGATTTTCAAAAGTTGGAAGACCGTATTCCAGTAATTCTTTGTAAATTTGTAAATGATATTTCCACCGTCTTTTTATTTTATTTTATGGTGCTTTTGATCATCCATTTGGCTTCCGAGGAACGTATAGGTGGTCCGTTCCATTTTCGATTGGTGTATCCCGTTTAAAGGTAAACTTTATTGTCAAATATAATAACATTTGTTTTTCTTATTTATTTTCTTTATCTAAAACTAATACAACTTTGAATACATGTCTTTCCCAATAGGTTCTTATGTACTTTGAAGTCATATGTGCGGAACAGAGCTCGTCCTGATGGATCTATTGCAGAAGGATACATAGTTGATGAATGTCTCACATTTTTGGCTGGATATTTAGGAAATGTGGAGATACGATTAGATAGACCACCAAGGTATAAAGATAATAGTTATGTTGGGGGGGGGTGTTCAAGTCTTCATTCTTGAGCCTATAGAAAGGAAACAAGTACACGACTAGATATTGTCCAATGATTATAAAATAATGCCATATGTAAAGTAAGTTTTTTCTATAATTGGTATTGCGTAGTTTTATTAGCATTGTCCATGCACAATTGAATAACAAAGTACACTTTTATATTTATGCAACATGAATCATTTGTAAATTTGATGAGTGGGCGAAGAACTTCAGTTCATGAAAAACAAAAGCGCTACAAAATGAGTTTGCTGGCTGGTTTAAGGAAGACATTAGGAGACAAAAAAGAAAAGCAAAACAACCTTTACCCGAAGGTTTCGATACATTATCTCTGAGGTCCATGGTCTCATGCGAAAAGGTTCACCGACTATATGATGAATAGATATGTATTCAAACAGTTGATAAAGAACGTGATTCTAAAACGCAAAAAAGTGGTGTAATGCTTACTGCAACAGTTATGAGCTTTGCTAGTCGATAGATAAAGGGTTATTTCCCAAATAACCCCCACCTTTGTGACCAGCTTCCTACATAGCCCCCTACTTTATCAAAAATAACTAGATGGCCCCCTTTTTCAATTACCATTATAACACCGTTAACCAGTCATCTTTTCTCTCTCCTCCATCTCATCACCTCTCTCTGTCACCTCATCGTCTTCACTAGCGAAGGTCGTCGACCGACCAATTTTCCGGACGACGACCTTCAAACATAAAAAAAAAAATTCTCCCTCCTCTCTCTCTAAAAAAAATTGAATTAAATTTTTTTAAACCGATCTAGTGAGAGGATAGGTTAAAAAAATTATTTTTTTTAGAGAGAGAAAAAAAATATTTTTTTTTTTATGTTTGAAGGTCGCCGGTCGGAAAATTGGTCGGCGGCGACCTTCGTCAGTGAAGACGATTAGGTGGCGAGAAGATGAAGTGGCAGAGGGAGGTGATGAGATGGAGGAGAGAGAAAATATGACTGGTTAATGATGTTATAACGGTAATTGAAAAAGGGAGTCATCTGGGTATTTTTGATAAAGTATGGGGCTAGGCAGGAAGGTGGTCACAAAGTTGGGGGCTATTTGAGAAATAACCCAAAAAAGGCAAAGGCATTAAGACTGGCGAGTTAGGGTTTATTCTTGGCAACCTAGCACCTGCTGACAATGATGAAGATGGTGATATAAAATTAATAAGGGACCATATAACAGGAAATATGGTTGATGCACCTTTACATCTAAGTTGTACTCGAGCAGCAACTTCTTTGAACTTCATTAATAATGATGACTAAGATGAAGATGAATATGAGAACGAAATTGAGAAGGGTAATGAAGATGAAGATGAAGATGAAGATGAAGATGAAGATGGGGATGAGGATTATGACTATTAAATTTCTTTCTTGTTTACTATTTTATAATGGATACTTTAATGTTTGTTAGGTTTTATGTGAATGAATGAGCTTTTCGTACTTTAATGATATGCAAGAACAAATAGCTCAGCTAAGGAACGAGCTATCACGACTATCTCGTCAGCTACATATACTCTTAAAATAATTATACCTTACATGTTTTTATTTCAACGAAATAATAAATGCTTGGGCTGATTATAGGGTACCGCTCAGTGGATAAGTTTACAGAATTGAATATGACTTTATTACGTCACAGGTATTATTATTGTCTTAGCATGAACTTCTTATTCTACCATTAGAATGTATTCACTAATTCTGGAAGTTCATGGTCCCACAGATTTCTTCGAAATCCCTAATATGGTAGTAAGGATTCTCGTTTTCAACCCCACGGAAGATAGGAAGCATTTGGATTATGCTCGGCTTTAACTCGAAGTGAGTTGTAGCCTGAGGCAACCGTATACATGATGGCTGACACGTTCTAGTGGGGTTCATGTAATCCTTGAGTGTCATAGGTTGGGTTCCTTCCCGTTCTTGGTTCAGATTCTCACCCATAGTGTCACTCACAGAGGGTTTTTCTGGAAGACTTAAATGGATTTCTCTACTAATGAAACGACCTCTCTGATCACGATATCTATCGGGCATAAACTAGAGACCAATGACCACGGAAACAAATAAACTGTTCTTTTTCTTTTTCGAAAACCACGGAAGCACTACGAAGATCCTAAGGAAACAAACACAATCAAGCTGACTCCACCAAGCAACCTAAACAGAATCTAGCAAAAAGTTATTAGATATAGATTTAGTGAATGGCTTGTCAGATTTGCCTAATAATCTAGACAACTCCTACTTCGCCACAACACTTGAACTCTGACTGTTATAAAGGTTACTCGATCAGAGTAGACGGTAAACAATTCTCCAGAAAGACAGCCAACGATAAACGCTGTAACAACCGTCTTCCTTCGGCAAACATTTCCTCTTCTCGAGGCGGCCTTTTTGACAAGAATTGCTCACACGCTTTCCTCTGAGAATGCCCAGATAAAAATTGAGTTCCCGAGTTGTTTATGAAGGTCCTATGAGCTCGATACCCTAGGGTCACTGTCTAATTCAGATTTTAATTATTAACGAAGCTTAGGATCGCGAATGTTGTTTCCTAAATGGGCAAGAGAACGGTGATGGAATCCGAACTCCTATCTTGTAATTGGGTTTTGTGCCCTTACTTAAATGCTTACACTAAACAGTTCGGCAAAACAATGAGGCAAACAAATTCACACAATTACCCACTTATAGGAGATTCGTGGGTGATCAGAAAAATTACCTCCAATTCTAGACGGGCGATGACCTCTGCAGACGACCCGGACCACTATTCTCTTAAGTGTTCGAATCCGAGGCTTTATATATATATATATATATATATATATATATATATATATCAGAAAAAATCCTTTTGAGTCCTTCTTCTTGTTGCACCTCCTCTTTTGATCCTTAGTATTCTGCACACCAAAGAAAACTAAGAAGCAAGTCAAAGAATTCAAATAGCAAAAAAATTACTGAAAATAGGAACAAGATTAGAACAAATCCGCTATTAGTCCCCGGCAGCGGCGCCAAAAACTTGATGTGTCCAAAAAGGTACACCCGCAAGTATACGGGTGTCAAGTAGTAACCTGATAAGACCAGGATCGAATCAGGGACTAAGTATAATCTATTTTAAAACTTGTATCTATGGTGATTTCTCTTTTAAAGATTTCTCTTTTAAAGATTTTTTTTAAAGTGAAATAACTAAAACAGAAACAATAAAAAGTTGATAATCGGGAAACTTATGAGAAGGGAGAATCTAGGGTTTCAGGATCTACTTTAGCAAATATGACATATAACTTATGCAATTCAGATCTTCTCCTTATATAACTCAAGGAAGAATAACCAACCTCGGATGATTTTTACTTTTCAGAACACTTACTTTAAAACTTTCAATTTCGATACGTAAAATCACGGGTACTCTAACTATTAGATATCAAACGTAAGCATCAAACATTAAAGACCTAAAGCCTAAATATGAAACATCAAACATAAGTATAACTAATGAAAGGGGTTATCGTGAAAGATACGCGAAGAAATCAAAGTATTTAAGTACTTATAAATGATTAAGTCAGAAAATCACACAAAACTAAAGCTTAACCATAACCCTAGATCGGGAAAGTTAGCTACTCATGATGGATGAGAGCATAATAATGATTAAAGAGAAGAAAAATAATAACATTAAAGAAAGAAAAAGAATCGGAGAAGAAAACACCTTTTTTCACGAAATTTCACTCTGTGCAGCCAAACAGACCCTTAGGGAAAATAGTTTTCTCGTCTTCTCGGAAAATACTTCTCTGTGGGAAAATTATTTTCCTCAACCGATTTTTCTCTCTCTCTACTGTTTTCTCTTTCTTTCTCACTCTAAACTTTCTCTTTCTCTCTCTATAATAATAATATAACTCTCTTCCTCTCTCTAACAGGAACAGAACAGAAAGAAGAAGAAAAAGATGATTTTAATGGATTTTTTATAATAAATTCAATCTCTCTCTCTCTCTACAGAACAGGAGCTTCTCTCTCTCTAATTCTTTCAATCTAAACCTCTCTCTCTCACAAAGAGAATAATAAAGAAGAAGAAGAAACAGAAACAAAGAAAACTCTCAAAATTTCTCTCTCTAGCCTCGGTTTTTGCTCTTAATGGAGGATATCTTCTCTCTTGGTTTCTTCTGCTTTATATAGATTGGTTGAGTCGGCTTCTTTGTGTCTCTCTTTCCTTTTTTCTTCTTCATCGAGTCGGTCTCGATTTTTGTTTTGGTAATTTTCGTTTTTAGAAACAGTGGAGAGAAGATGAAGAAGATGATGGCGGTTGGGAATTGCCCGGAATACCGCTGGAGTAACAGAATGTGGCCCGCGACTTCTCCGGTCCATCCGATTACTTGCTGGATGCGCGCCACTTGTCCTTCTTGACTTTTAGTCCATTGAATTTGACCCAAACTTTGACTCGCTATATTTTACTCATCCGAACTCCGATTTGACTTCCGTTTTCGCCTACGGGTTTGTCTTGGACTCTACTTTCCATCCAAACACTAATCTTGACCATGAAATCAGAATCAACAAATGACCAAAATTCCCCTAGTCTGCATTTTCTCCGACTTTTATCCGTTTTGCATAAATAACTCGGAAAAAGGTACCTGAGTAGAAAAAGGAGTAATTCATGAGAGTAACTGCCCTAGATAGACTAACTTATCCAAATTAAGAGACTCAGATGGGACATTTTCATGTCTCATCACCTATTACATTTGATATAGAAGAAGAATCTAATCAGCATAGTTATATGGTTTCTTTGGCTGCACCATTTTCCTTCTGGCATACAAGGTTAGGACATACTTCAGACTCTATTATTCATCTATTATCTAGGAACAAGTTAATTCATATTCAAGATAATCCAAAGAAAAGTCTCTGTCATTCTTGCTCTTTAGCAAAAAGTAAACTGCTTCCCTTTCCGATATCAAAGAGCTATACTGAATCACCATTGTACTTAGTACACTGTGACTTTTGGGGACCTTCACCTGAAGTTAGTCTCAATGGTGACAAATACTTTATTCTTTTTTTGGATGATTTCAATAGATTCTTATGGATTTATCCTCTCAAGTATAAATCAGATAGCTTAAAATACTTCAAACTTTTCAAGACTTCACATGAGAATCTGTTCTCAACCACTATCAAGTATTTTCAAAGTCATAGAGCCTTGGAGTTATCTAAAGGAGAATTCAGGTCTTATCTTGATCAATGTGGCATCCTCTTTAGGAGTTCATGTCCATACACTCCTCAGCAAAATGGAAGAGCTGAATGGAGAAATAGACAAATTACTGAAATGGGAAATTCTCTTTTGTTTCAGTCCAAAGCTCCAAAATGTTATTGGTTTGAAGCATTCTCAGCTGCTGTGTTTACCATTAACAGACTTCCAACTAAGTTACTTCACAGCAAATCTCCATATGAGGTAATTTTTCAGAAAACTCCTGATTATTCTTTGCTAAAAACATTTGGTTGTTTGTGCTATCCACATTTGGGAGTTGTGAGACAAGATAAGCTCAGCCCAAAATCAACCAAATGTGTTTTTATTGGTTATAGCACTTCTCATAAGGGATACAAGTTGTCACGGGGTAAAATTTCGACTATGCTATTTACTCCGTGCGGCACTTGTGTAGCTCCTTTCCTAGCACAAGTCTAAGCCTTTTGACTAAGATGCCTTAGTAACTTGGACTATAAGGCAACTTCTAGCACTAATAGGCTTCAACTAAGATAGCTTTCAAAGTATGCAAGAACACTCTAAGAGAACTTCCAGCTTTATTGCTGACTATAAACTCTTTCTACAAGTGGCACACTTCCCAAGTCACTCACTCTCTCACACTAGGATACCAACTTGGTTGCTACTTCTTAGTTGCTTACAAATGAGAGGCTCACCCCTATTTATACTACTAAGCTTACAAAATCAATGTCTAAGATCAAGCCATGTGCCTATCATCTAATGGCTTGGAACCTTCTTGAGAAGCTTCTAGATAACTCTTGGTTCCACCATCTTCTAGAGTCTTCCAACCAGATTTGACTCCCTTATCCTCTAGATAATTCTCTTGGGTTGGGCCAGGGATGGAACTTGAACCCTTCTCTAATGAACAAGGCAGCCCAGCCCCCTTTTCCCCATCCTTAAGTGCTGATTTTGGGCTGCTCTTTGGGCAATGTAAGCTGCTGTCCACTCCAACACGTAGCTGCTGTTTTGGGCACCCATGTATGGGCTGTTTGCCTTCATTTTGGGGCGAAAATGCTGCTGTCCCGGGCCTCCAAGGCTGCTGTTTTGATGCTCCAAAAATGGTCCGTGACATACTCCCCCACCTATTCCGCAGACGTCCTCGTCGCGGACTTGTTTGCAGCCCGCCTTGGCTTCTTGGCTGCTTCGTTGCCTCTTCAAGGCTCTCCTTTGTCTTTGCTTCTGACGCCTTCGTGCATTCTTCTCTTGCACACGTCCCTCGTTTTGAGCTTTCCCGCCCTTAGTAGCATATGAAACTGGTTTCGGTCCCCCATGATTCCTCCCTTTGCCTTCACCTAGCTGGAGTGAGGAAACCGTCCCAACTTTACTTCCTTTGGTGCGCTCCACTGGCACCACACACGGGAACTTCTCGTCCAACACCTGCAACACATTCAAGTGTGGTATCACGGAGGTCTGGGATACCTCAAGGAAATCCAGCCCCAAGACTATCTTATGATCATCCATGTCCCCGACGTAGAAGTCCACCCGTCCGCTCCAAGCTCCCATCTTGAGCGGCACTTGCCTCGCTACTCCATGCACGGCCTTTGGTTCCGAGTTCACCGCCTTTATCGTTGAGCTACGGTCTCCCTTGATCCTCATTCCCAACCTTGCGGCCTCCGTTGGCGTGATGAAGTTTTGATTCGCTCCACAGTCGACCATTGCACGAGCCGACTGACCATTCAAGCTAAGGTCCACATGCATGAGACCCTTCCTTGCTTTCTTGGTAGGCATGGTGTCCTGGCCTTCCATCTTCAGAGCACTGAGGCATATAGCTCCCACCTGTGGGCCTTCATCCTCTTCCTCGTCCACTTTGTCCTTGCCTTTTCCTGCCTTGGCCGTCAAAGCATTGAGTGTACTCTTCTTCGAGCATTCCCACGGACGGTGGTCTCCGTCATATTTCCAGCACTTCCTTGGCGGGTTGGCTTTCTCCTTGAACTTTTGGTCTTTAGGTGCCTCCCATTTCCTTGGGTTCCTGTCGTGGTTCCGACCATCCCTTCCGTCCTTGTCTCGATCACCTACTCCCCCACCACGCTCCTGGCTACCCTCCTCGGGTTTCTTTTTTGCAAAATTCACCCGGAAATCTTCGAGCTTCTCTACTATGGCCAGTGACGTGGGCAAGTCCTCCACGTCTCGACGTCTTAGCTCCGTCCTTGCCCAGTTCTGCAGTCCGTGTAGGAAGAAGTAAAGGCGATCTTTGTCCGACATATCTTGGATGTCAAGCATAAGGGTGTTGAACTCCTTGACATATGCTGTGATAGACCTTGTATGCTTGAGCACCATCAACTTATCTCTTGCTCGAAACTCGACATTCTCGGGAAAGAATCGCGCCTTAAACTCTTTTTTGAACTCCTCCCAAGTGTCGATCTTACAACGTCCTTTAGCCATCTCGTCCGTCTTCCTACGCCACCATAGCAAGGCGTCCTCGGCCAAGTACATTGCCGCCATCTCCACCATGTCTCCATCTCCAGTAATCCCCATCGCTTTGAAGTACCTCTCCATATGCCATAAGAAGTTTTCTACCTCCTTAGCATCCCTAGCACCACCAAAGCATTTAGGGTCAGGAATTTTTACCTTTGCTTGAGTTGGGTTGTTCCCCATGTTGCTCACGACCCTTTCCATCACCAGGTACCGTGACTTAAAGTCTTCGAACTCAGCACGCATCCTCTCTGAGGCTTGTCGCATGCTGTCCAAGTCCCGCTTCAACACATCCACCACCGTGCCTACCGACATTTCGAACCCATCGAGTGCGTTTTGTTGACGGTCTAGGATGTCTGTTACGTCTCCTTGAAATTCTTCCGACTTCTCCACACGTGCTGCCAACATGTCAAGCTTCTCTTCGATTTTTACCAACCTTGCCTCCAGGGAAGCCTCCCGGTCCGACGATTTCTCTCGTGCAGACTTTCCACCTTTGGTCTTGGGGCGTCCTTCCTTCCTGGCTGCGTCTTGTGGCATGTTCTCGACTTCACTCGACATGGTTCCGACGTGGATCTGATACCAACTGTCACGGGGTAAAATTTCGACTATGCTATTTACTCCGTGTGGCACTTGTGTAGCTCCTTTCCTAGCACAAGTCTAAGCCTTTTGACTAAGATGCCTTAGTAACTTGGACTATAAGGCAACTTCTAGCACTAATAGGCTTCAACTAAGATAGCTTTCAAAGTATGCAAGAACACTCTAAGAGAACTTCCAGCTTTATTGCTGACTATAAACTCTTTCTACAAGTGGCACACTTCCCAAGTCACTCACTCTCTCACACTAGGATACCAACTTGGTTGCTACTTCTTAGTTGCTTACAAATGAGAGGCTCACCCCTATTTATACTACTAAGCTTACAAAATCAATGGCTAAGATCAAGCCATGTGCCTATCATCTAATGGCTTGGAACCTTCTTGAGAAGCTTCTAGATAACTCTTGGTTCCACCATCTTCTAGAGTCTTCCAGCCAGATTTGACTCCCTTATCCTCTAGATAATTCTCTTGGGTTGGGCCAGGGATGGAACTTGAACCCTTCTCTAATGAACAAGGCAGCCCAACCCCCTTTTCCCCATCCTTAAGTGCTGATTTTGGGCTGCTCTTTGGGCAATGTAAGCTGCTGTCCACTCCAACACGTAGCTGCTGTTTTGGGCACCCATGTATGGGCTGTTTGGCCTTCATTTTGGGGCGAAAATGCTGCTGTCCCGGGCCTCCAAGGCTGCTGTTTTGATGCTACAAAAACGGTCCGTGACAAAGTGCTTGGATTTACTTTCTCAGAAGGTTTATATTTCTAGAAATGTCATTTTTGAAGAATCCACATTTCCCTTTACTGATATGAAGGAACTTTCTTCTAATGCTGATATTGAACCTGTTATACTCCAATTACCAATTGATTCTCTTAATCCTATACACTCTTATGAGTCTGCCCCAGAAATCTCTCCCCAACTAAGCTCATCCACTGCTCCACCTATTGCTGAGTCAAGTCATAGGATGACTACGAGATTAAGAAATGGTATTTAAAAACCTAAGAGTGTTCCAGACTATATTTCTCATTTTACTATTAAACATCCTATTTCCCAATCTTTTTTTACATTGTTACCTCATCATAAGGAACCTTCCACCTATAAGGAAGCTTCCACTGATCCCAAATGGATAAAAGCAATGGAAGATGAATTTTCTACTCTCCAAAAGAATGGTACTTGGTCCCTCGTCCCAGCTGATGATTCTATGAACTTGTTGGGTTGTAAATGGGTGTTCAAAGTGAAATATAAGTCTGATGGTTCAGTTGAAAGGTATAAAGCTCGTCTAGTAGCTAAGGGTTATCATCAAAAGGATGGTTTGGATTATTCAGAAACATTCAGCCCAGTGGTTAAGGCTGCTACCATTAGAATTGTTCTCAATTTGGCTGTTTCTAATAGGTGGAAACTTCAGCAGCTGGATGTGTAATGCTTTCCTACATGGACTTTTAGAAGAAAATGTTTATATTACTTAACCTCAGGGTTTTATTGATTCTTCTCATCCTTCTTATGTCTGTCATCTGCATAAGAGTCTCTATGGCCTTAAACAGGTACCTAGAGCTTGGTTTCAGATATTTGGATCCTTCCTACAAACTCTTGGTTTTAGTAAGAGTGCTCATGATTACTCTATGTTTGTGCAATATTCTCAAGGTACTATCTTAGTACTATTACTATATGTGGACGACATCATTTTGACTGGCAATAGTCCTTCTCTTATACATTCACTAATTACAACTCTAAGTAAAGAATTTGCTATGAAGGATTTGGGTCCACTTCATTTCTTCTTGGGTATTGAAGTGTCTCGAGCCAATTCTTCTGCTCTTTTGCTAACTCAAAAGAAATATGCTCTGGTTACTAGAGAAAGCTGATCTCCTTTATTCTAAACCAAGTTGTACTCCTGTTTTTGGTGGGAACAGATTGTATAAGCTTGATGGTGATATTGAATCTTATCCTTCTTTCTATAGGAGCATCATTGGTGGACTTCAATATCTCACCATGACAAGACCAGATTTGGCCTATGCTGTGAACTATGCAGCTCAATTCATGCAACAACCAAGGTCTTCTCATATTCAGTTAATGAAGAAGATACTTAGATATGTTAAAGGGCCTATTGAATGTGGGGTTACCATTTCTCAAGGAGACATTTCAAACTTAAGAGCATACTCTGATTCAGATTGGGCAGGATGTCTAGATTCTAGGAGATCTACTACAAGTTTCTGTGTTGAGCTTGGCCAATCCCTTATGTCTTGGTGCTCTAAGAAGCAGCCCACTGTGGCTAAATCCTCAACTGAGGCTGAATACAAAGCTCTCTCTACTTCTGTTGTAGAATTAGTTTGGGTGTCATATCTTCTTACAGAACTTCAACACTCCATTTCCTCTCCCATGGTTATCCATTGTGACAATTTGGGAGCTAAGAATATTGCTGCTAACCCAATCTGTCATGCTAGGACGTCTAAACACATAGAAGTGGATTATCATTTTGTGAGGGATTTAGTGGCTTCTGGTCAGCTCCTAATTCGACACATCCCCACATTAGAGCAACCTGCAGATTTGCTCACTAAGGGTCTTTCCAAGGATATGTTTCTATCTCTCAGGGACAAGTTGATGGTCTTACTCGACCCATCATCTTGAGGGGGCATGACAGAGAACACACCAAAGGTATAATCCAAGTGTTTCAATATCAAGAGATGAAGTTAGGAGATGGTGTCTCAATGGTGTAAACTTTTTTTTTTTTTTGAAACCAAGCGAACCATATTCATTCATACGTGATTGAATCACAATTGTTACATGGATGATCATAATTATTTCTCTCTTCAAACATCATGAGAGTTGCATACCTTTAAATGCAAAGTGCCTCGTAATGAGAAAGAAATTGGACTAGACACGACTCAAGAAAATGACCCTAAAGGTCGAAAATGAAAGGATCCTATAGATCACGGATGAAAAGACCCTAAAGGTCACCAAAATAACTGAAAATACAAATCAAGAAAATACTAAATATACATCCCCGTCGTTTTCACCGGAAAACCGCCATTATCGCCGGAAAACCGTCAGAACTTCGTTATTGTTCATGCTCGATCCATAACTGAATACCGACCTCTCTCCACAATTCATATCAGTGAATACATCGATTTATAATAACTAATCCATATCCCTCCATTATAGGTTGTCTAGTAGTTATGTAATACTATAATGGATACCATACGAAGAGATTAATGTGTCGGTTCCCGTCGTGTGATTTTATGCTTTCAACCCAGAATCTTCATTGTTGATCATGTACGAATCATTACCAAAGTCCATTTGCTCCTCTCCTTGAATCACAATCTAGATTGATTATGAACCCTAAACCATACCCCTCCATTATAGTTTGATACTGATATAATTTCAGATCCGGTTTATGATTTCTCGTTGGATTCTTTCCCTTATTGGAGCACATATACAAAACCCTAATTGGATCAATCCTTGTAATATATATGAACCCTCGACCGAATCTAATATTTGTTCAACGCCTAACCGGAACGGTATAACTTCAAAACTATTCTCCCGAAAGATCTACAAAATCAAGAAAAGGAAGAAATATGCATGATACATCAGAGTCTAAAGAGGAAGAGAAAGTGAATAGGAGTGTTGTTGATGGAAAAGAAGAATCAGACTAGGGTGAAGACTCCTAGTATGGAAGAAACTGTTAGAAACCGCCTAGAAACCGTCATGAACTGCAAACCCTAGGACGATAACCACCACCGGTGGCGGCGCCACCCTTGGAGGAAAATCTCTCCGCCCGACAACCGTAAATGGGTGTTAGGTTATCATGGTGTAAACTTACAAATACACAAATAATGAGTAGTGGTGCGTATAGACTAAATGGGTAGCAACTACTAAACTGAGGTCATAACTAAATTTGTTAGTTATTCGTTATAACAACCTTTTCTGTTACTCCTCTCTCTATAACAGAATTCTAATAATCAAAGCTATATAAGCTAAATCTCTTTGTAATCCATTCATTCTAATTGTGTGAGATTAATGAATAATATTTTCTCTCTAGTTTCTATCAAGAGAGAACAAGAATGAGAGAAAGAAGAAACAACTTTAAAAGTAATTTTTGGCTAGTTGTTGACAGACTAGTAGGTTTGTCCAGGGGTGCCTCTAAAAGAGAACAAGAATGAGAGAAAGAGGAAATAATTCAAAAGTAATTGAGTTAATTCCTATATGGCCCCCTACTTTGTGACCAGCTTCCTTTATGGCCCCCTTTTTTCGTAAATTCAAATATGGCCCCCTATTTTCAAGTAAATGTCATTACTGCCCTTCTTAATTTTAAATTTAAAACATTTAAAAAACATTATTTCCACCTCACCCTTCTCTCTCTCTCCACCTCATCTCTCTCTACAACTCACCCATCTATCTCTCTCCAATTCACCTCTCTATCTTTCCAACTCACCTCTCTCTCTTCCAACTCACCTCTCTCTCTTCCAACTCACCTCTCTCTCTCTATCCAACTCACCTTCATCTTCCCCGAATAAGGTCGCCGGCCGGAAAATTTTCCGGCCGGCGACCTCAAAAAAAAAAAAAAAAAAATTCCTCTCATCTCTCTCTCTCTCTAAAAGCTCCGGCGAAGGGAAACCAAAATTTTCCGGCCGGCGACCTTAATCGGGGAAGATGAAGGTGAGTTGGATAGAGAGAGAGAGGTGAGTTGGAAGAGAGAGAGGTGAGTTGGAAAGATAGAGAGGTGAATTGGAGAGAGAGAGAGATGGGTGAGTTGTAGAGAGAGATGGGTGAGTTGTAGAGAGAGATGAGGTGGAGAGAGAGAGAGAGGGGTGAGGTGGAAATAATGTTTTTTAAATGTTTTAAATTTAAAATTAAGAAGGGTAGTAATGACATTTACTTGAAAATAGGGGGGCCATATTTGAATTTACGAAAAAAAGGGGGCCATAAAGGAAGCTGGTCACAAAGTAGGGGGCCATATAGGAATTAACTCAAAGTAATTTTTGGCTAGTTGTTGACAGACTAGTAGGTTTGTCCGAGGGTGCCTCTAAAAGAGTCCCTGTCTTTTTTGCTCTTTGCCCCTTCCTCTCTTGCAACTCATAGGTACTACCCCAATCCGTGGAGTGCTGAGAGAGGGATGAAACATGGGGCGCTATAGACACACAAAAATTTTGGAGTTATAACTTCAAAATTAGTATGTGGCCTATTATTAACAAATTAGTTCCCCAAACCAACTAACCTCTTTGTTCATCAAAAAAAAAAACTGACCTCTCAAACTGGGAATTTTTTAGGGCATTGTAACTGATACAAATTTTGTCAAGACCACTAATTTGCTCTATTACGTCAAGACTTGGTAGTCCAAGTGGTTGATAGGGTTGACATAAACTCTAATACTCTTGAGGTCCCAGATTCAATTCCAAGAAGAAGTGAAATCTTATAGTTATTGAATTTGAATTATTAAAGTAAATGATAAGTTTGTTGAACTTTCGAGTTCTTTAGTATGTTGTTGGGCTTTAGACCCATTTGCTTAGTGGTTTAACTTAGGCGATTATCGTGCTTATTACATCTTGATGATGTATTATTGCCATGTAATGACTAACGTAGAACGTAGTCCATTTTCAAAGAAAATAATTTGCTCCATTACTATCAACTATGACAAGTTACAAGGTTTCTACTTATCACTCTTTAAATTTTGCTACCCTTCTTCAATCTTTCTTTTAACTCAAATCCTTTACAAATTTGTTCTTTAAAAATCTCATTACATAGCTGAGATACATGTCCCTCAGACATGCCCCAAGTCTTTAACCATCCATCCACAACCTAAAATTAGCCAAAGGCCCAAAGCAAAGTTATGTGGACTTATAAGAGTCTTAAAACAAATGTTTCAAAATTATTATAACTACTGTTTAAGAGGTCCGAAAATTATAAATTATTATATAATTTTTTAATGTGTCCTCCATCACAAGAACGACCAAAATACAATCGAATCAGCCGACAGTTTTACTCTCTAAAAACCATCGATCGTATCCTCCCCTTGGTCGAATCCACGTCAATCTTCATCTCTTTAAGACATGGTCTTAATCTCCTTCTTGATTCATGTACTTTTTAACCAGATTAGCCATCTGAAATCGTGAATTCGAAGTTTATTCTTCAATCTGTATGAATAAGTAACCTAGTTTCTTTGTTTAGAACAAGGGGGAGCTCAATCCCTCCACAAAGATTTGGAGGGGTGAGTTCTAATTGTGCTCCAAATCTCCAAAGATTTAGAGCAAGGTGAACAAAACCCATCTGTGGCGGGCCACTGTTCGCCCCTCTAACATTGGAAGGATATTTAGGTTTTGGTTTGTTTGTGTTTATTGCTTTGCTTTGAGTCTCAATAATAATTTTAAGTCTATTAATTTAGTTCTTATTTTTTGCACTTTTCAAATGATCAAATCTCTACTCTATTATGTAATCAACTTTAAGTCTTTTATTTTACTCGCTAGATAGGTAATTATGTCTCATTTCAAGTTATATATTTATGTCGTAATTAATTTAAAAAAAAAACATAATGCAATGCTTTTGTAATATAATGTTTTTTTAACATAATATATTTGTGAATTTTAATATAACTATTAGGCCGTTTTAATACGCTATATTTGTAGTAATGAGTTGTTAAAATATTAAATTATAATAATGAACTAAAGTGATTTGGAAGGATGAATTGTATTTCACCATTGGGGTGGAGCTGGAAATTAAACTGGCCCCAAACTAGAGAAGGTACCAATATGGATGGGCATTAGACCCTTGGAGATGCCCTCAGAAATTTTTGATTATATATATGTAACCATTATGGTTTTAATGTTAATGTTTCTATATTTGGTTCGTATTTTGTCTAAAATTTGTAAGTTTGCTTTGAGTCGTAGGTTTATCACTTCGTCATAGAAACAGGAGAGGCTAAAGAATCTTGTATCAAAATAGCGTGACTACTTCTTGTGATTGGAAATTCTGCAATTTTGAACATTGGATTAGCACTTTAATATAAAATAAATCCATGATTGTATTTTGTATTCGGTCACATTTTTCTATTTCAATTTCACTATGAATCTTTATGCATTTTTATGAAGTTTCATTCAGATCTTTCAAGCTTAATACGAATTTATGAAGACTCATTATATCAATAAGAAACATTTCACAAATATATATGAATGATGAAACATATTTTTAACATTTTTTGCATATTAAACGGCAAGCCTAATGTTTGGCTCACTAAACCGTAAAAAATAAACTTAAACCCCACACCATGCACATATAATGACATGAATGGGGCATTGTAAACGTACTTTAATCACGAGAACAAATCATACTTTTCGGACATGACTTACATCTAAAGCGCGATTTTGAAATATATACATTCGAATGCGCATAAACAACAAGATTCCTCATAACGTGTCCGACATAATGTCTATGCACACACCACCGACTATACCTAGTATATAAAATCTTTGTTTATCAAGATAATTGCTACGAACCAAACTTTGGGTTTTTATTATTTTCCATATATTCTAATAAGAAATTATCCACAAAAGTTGGTCAATAGAGACTAACCAGTGGGAACACAAAGAAAAAAAGAACCACCCCAAGTCTCCAACTCCCCAAGTGGGTTATTGCTTTGACGATTCTTTGATTCTTTCTACCTGTTCCATTTGGCTTGTTGTTGCAATTTGGATACCTACACATTGCCAGATCAGAGAATCTGGCTGACGACGTTGACTGATGTGGAATAATGTTCAACTTCTAATTTTCTTTAAGGGAGTAGTGCTATACAGACGATCGTGTAATTTGCACCACAGACCTTTCCAACATAAATTTGGTAAGATTTTCCGAAGAAGACGCTTTGAATTTTCAAGTTCATTACAAAAAGATATATCAATCGTACTCAAATAACACCTCGCCGACCAATCACGGTCACACAACTATAACAAACTACCGCACCAGTCCGACACCCACCCTGCACCTCCTAGTGGTAGTTCTCCGTTAGATTGAGCGCGCGATTTCTATCACTGAACTTCAACTGTAGATCGTAATAGAGAAAGAAAATGCATTATTATGAAAAGATAATGTGAAATTTTTGCATAACATAATAAACCTCTTTTAGCATTTCAATTTCTTATCAACCCAGTTTTCAGATTGTGAAAAATTGTTTATTTAAAGATACCTATATGTCAGAACTCATACGCCAGTTGGGAATCGACTGGGATACTAAATGGTCTGACCGTCGCCTAGTGTTCATAAATTACGTATATCATTTTAAAACTAGCCACAATGTAGCCATCCTTGTTAAGATCTTGAGACAAATCAACCAAAAAATCTCTTCACAATACATATATTAATAAAATGATGTGATGCTCGAACCTCCACCACTCAACTAAAATTTATATTCCTCAACAAAAAAAAAAAAAACTAAAATTTATATGGTATTTTTTATTTATTTTTTATCTTAATATAATTTAAGAAAAAACTAATAATATAATCTAATAGTGTCTAGGGGGGCGTCGAAAAAATAGTATGCCAGTTAAAAATATCTAGCTGCAAAAGAAAAATAGAAGAACTTATTAAAATTAACCTTAGGACGGCTCACTAGAAAAACAACCTTGATACACATCCCCGTACGAAATCCGGCCGAAACCCGACGGGGTGACATGTCGGGCTGTGATCTAGAGAGAGTAATTGGACTACCCTATTTACTTTAGATATAGGGAATATCTAAGATTTTCTTTTGCATTTCCATAAAAAATGCGTCATTGATAATTTCAGTAGATATAGGCCATAAAGTTTTTCTAAGTAATTATGAATATAAGCGAGACGGGTAGACGCTGAACGACTCATCCTATTTTTGATTTTGAATTCAACCATTAATATTAATCTATTTCTCAGCCTAGTCGGCTCACAAATGGATTTTGAATTCAACCATTAATATTAATCTCTCTCTAGATCACAGCCCGACACGTCACCCCGTCGGGTTTCGACCGGGTTTCATGCGGGGATGAGGATCATTTTCTCTAGAAAAAATGCTCAAACTTGGATAGAATGGAGGGGATTTTACAGGTAACTAATGTTTTCCCTCATTGTGCATGGGAACCCTAATATTATAAGAGAGATAAAAATAGAGAGAAAGTAAGACTTGGTACGGAAAAGTACAATTGCTTTACTGAGTAAGAAAAGGCTGCTAGCTAGCTAGAAATCTAGCATTTTCAAATTTCAACCATTCCATGCAAAAAGTAGAAAACAGCTATTAGCGTACGCCCTACGCGTACTTCGTAAAGGAGAAAGAGAGAGAAGCCGCCGCGGCTAAGATGGAAAAGGCCCCAAACTAAGGAGAAATGGGTAAACCGTCCAAAAACATGCATCCTATTGTGGGTAAGATCCACCCTAGTTTAGAAATGAGTTGGTGGTCCAAATTGTCAGTTTTGGTGGGCCCGAAATTAAAAAGTACAAAAATAAATGTGCCTAATTTTCTTAATTCCCCTCCTACCCTTTTTATCCCATTATATCACGTCCCATCTTTATTTATCTAAAAGCCATTCTATCACCAAAACTACAGTTTATCTTCTTTCTCTCTCTAAAAGACCTAGTTGTTGATAAATCCTCCAAAGAAATCCAGATCAGTAATGATTTTCTATGAAGAGTTAAATCATTGATTTAATGGTGAAGGTTAAATCGGTGAGTTGTGCTGAAGAGTTAGGAGAGACAACCCATTTTTTCTTCTATATTGATTTGGATTTAGAGAAATTGATGATTTGTTTCTTTTTTCAAATACAGATTCATGGCTGAAAAGATTTTTCTATAACAAAGATTGATTAAGGAAGTTGTCAATCTATTTTTCTTCTCTCTATTTGTGAATACTAAAGCTAGATCTAGAATAAGAAACCCTAATCCAGATTCTTTAAACTTGGAAGTATGTGAAGGGTCAGATTCTTTAAACTTGTAAGTACTGGATCTTGTTTCTTTCTCTAAATTTTCTCTTTCTAGAAATTTTAAAAAATGTACATGACATTTCCTCATTTTAAAGATCTTCAATATTGTTAGATCTAAAGTTTTTTGTATTATATCTGATGTAATAATTTTAGATTTGAAAACTGAAGATGAATTATTATTTTTTCCTGTACAGTAGATTATATGTTGGTGAGTAAATACGAAATATACTGTAAATCTTATAGTTCCTGGCATAATTTAGTCAAACTATTTGTACTATACATAATAAAATGTCATATAAATTTTCAATAAAATATTTTACGTTTTGAAATGAATGTATAAGACATTTTATTATGTACTGGATATGACAAAATGTTAACAAAATGTACAGGACATTTTATCATGTGTTCTACATAACAAAATGTACAGTGCATTACAAAATTTACAGTTAGAATACTTTGCAAACCCAGTCAGGAGAAGGCTATGTAACAAGTCAGGACATTCCAATATGTACAGTTAGAATGCTTAAAATCCAGGTTGGTCAAAGCTAATGTTATACGAAATTTTTAATCCCTGAAATTGTGAATGAAATTTTTTATGATATGTAAAGGACATTTCATTATGTTTTATAAAAAAATTTGAATCTGGTTTATCATATTTAGTTTCCCTAAATTTGTGAATGAATTTTTTCTTGAAATGTAATCTAAAGTACTAGACATTGGATCGCACATAGCAAAATTTCCTATACCTTCTATTCAAATATGTCTAGTACAAAACAACATGCCCAGTACATTAACAAATGTCCTGTAAATTTTCATTGAAATAGTTTACCTTTTGGAAGGAATTCGTAGAAAATTTAATTATGTAATATACATAACAAAATTTCCTATATTTTTTTTCAAAAAGTGTCCAGTACATAAAAAAATACCCAGTACAAACAAAAATGTCCAGTACATAACAAAAGGTACTATGAATTTTCAGTGAAGTAGTTTACATTTTGGAAGGAATGTGTAGGAAATTTTATTATGTACCTTAAATGACAAAATTTTCTATAAATTTCAATTTATACCGTAAATAACAAAATTTCTTACAAAATGTCTCATACATTTCACAATTTCCGGTGCATGCTTAGAAGACAAAGTATAGAAAAAAAAAAGTTATATTATGCATCGTACATTCGTAAATGTCCAGTAAATATCATATGTATTCCCGCATTTAGATGATTATTTGAAAGAGAAATTATTTTATTTATAGTACATTCGCAAATGTCCAGTAAATTTCAAAATTTCCTATGCATGTTAAGAAGGCATTATATAGAAAAAGATTATATTATGCACCGTACATTTGTAAATGTCCAATAAATATCACATTTGTAAATGTCCAATAAATATCATGTATATATTCCCGCATTTAAATGATTATGTGAAAGAATTTTTTTTTTTATTTATAGTACATTCGCAAATGTCTAATACATTTCAAAATTCATTTGCATGTTAAGAAGAGAAAGTATAAAAAAAACTATATTAAGCACCGTACATTCGTAAATGTCCAGTAAATATCATATATATACTTGCATTTCGATGATTATGTGAAAAAAAAAATTATTTTATTTATAGACGTTCGTAAATGTACAAAAAATTACTTTATGTAAAAGAAAAGTTATATTATGAACATGTGTGTCTACACGAGGAACCTTTTTAAATGTACAACAAATATCTCTAATAACTACTTTCCTATTACTTTCAACAAAAAAATAAAAAACTTTCCTATTAAGTAGTAATAGAGAGAGAATTTGTGAGGGAAATTAAGTGAGGGAGAACGAGTTTTACGAGAGAGAACTTAGGTGAGAGGAAATTTATGAGAGATAAAGTAGAGAGAGAATTTATGAGAGAGAAATTAGAGAGAGAAGAAAAGACGTGAAAAAGTAAAAAAAAGAGAAAAGTTAGAGATAGAATGTACAGGTGTCGCGTTAAAAAAGAGAGAACGTGATGGAGAACCAGTTTTGCGGGAGGGGCATTTTTCCGTAATTTTGAAATAACAATACCCAAAATGGTATTTTCACCCCTTATGACTTTATTGGACCTGCATCATATTTGTTATTGGCAGTGGAACTGCATCATATTTTGAGACAAAAATTGGGCCTTTTGCCCAAGCCCTCCCAAACTAATGAAACAAACATGGGTGCCTAAAGTGCCTCTATAGGTGCTCCTTTGAGTGGACAGTTCGAAAAAACAAGCATACTCAGAGTGGTGTCAGATTGGTTGAAGTTCTACATCTGGTTTAGGCTCTTGGACTTGACAGTTCGATACCTTGTTTGACCCTCCCTGTGGTCTCAGATTGTCCTGTCTGAGACCTCTTGGGTTAGTTGGAGTCTGAGACGACTCGAACTTTTCATATTTGAATATTCTTACAAATCACTCTAGAACCAATCTAAAACTGATGAGAAACGTTTTTTCAAGATTCAACCACGTTAAAAACTTTTCAAACAATAGATTAAAAGATAAAATCATATAAAAAAACTAGGAATTTTAGAACCGGTTACTAATAAAAAGTAGAAATATTTTGAAATCTTTCTTTAGTCTTCTTTCTATTCATCGAATGAACCGGAGATGATACCTATAAAAGTACAAGAAGAAATTAAAGGAGGTTGATAAATATTTGAAAATAAAATAAAATAAATGTGAAGAATTGGAGAAGAAAAAGAAAAAATATCAAGAATCCCCGAGACCCAATAGAAGAAAATTCAAAATAGGCGATGCCCAAAATTTACCGACCCCAAAATGAAAAAGGAGGGAGCCTATTGGGGCACCGATAAAAAATGTTTAAGTTTAGTTCCAATTATGATTGAGAAGAGAACCAAAGTTATTTAGTTTTTTCTTAAAAAAAAGTAAGAATATGTTAGCCAAAAAATATTTTATTTCTTTATATTTCGGCTTAGCTTGCATCCAGACTGAAAAAAGGGCAAGTCAATTTATCAACACAATAATGCAGACCAATTGATCAATCAAATAATTAAAATCTTCTTTCTCCATTACTTTTTATTTTCTCTTGATTTAAATGAATGAGTAGGTAAACATAGACAAAATTTATATGAAGCTATATAAAGGCAGGAAGAAGGTTGCTTAAGATCATAACCCAAAACCCATTAGCTTATTCATATTAAGATATGGGAGTAAGCAGAGCAGGAAAGAGAGCTTCAATGGCTTCTTTCCTCACCACCTTCTTGGTTGTTTTGATTTCTCTCAATTTGCCTTGTGAGATTGTTGCTAATGGTTACTACTACTCTTCTCCACCACCACCAACCCCAGTTTACAAATACAAATCACCACCACCTCCTACTCCAGTGTACAAGTATAAGTCACCACCACCACCACCAACCCCTGTCTACAAATATAAGTCACCACCACCTCCAGTCTATAAGTACAAATCACCACCACCTCCAACTCCAGTCTACAAGTACAAGTCACCACCACCACCGACCCCAGTCTACAAGTACAAGTCACCACCGCCACCGACCCCAGTCTACAAGTACAAGTCACCACCACCTCCAACTCCAGTCTACAAGTACAAGTCACCACCACCACCGACCCCAGTCTACAAGTACAAGTCACCACCGCCACCGACCCCAGTCTACAAGTACAAGTCACCACCACCTCCAACTCCAGTCTACAAGTACAAGTCACCACCGCCACCGACCCCAGTCTACAAGTACAAGTCACCGCCGCCACCGACTCCAGTCTACAAGTACAAGTCACCACCACCACCGACCCCAGTCTACAAATACAAGTCACCACCACCACCCACTCCAGTGTATAAGTACAAATCACCACCTCCTCCAACTCCAGTGTATAAGTACAAATCGCCGCCACCACCAACCCCTGTTTACAAATACAAGTCACCACCACCTCCAACTCCAGTGTATAAGTACAAATCACCACCACCACCAACCCCTGTCTACAAATACAAGTCACCACCACCTCCAACTCCTGTATACAAATATAAGTCACCACCACCACCAACTCCTGTGTACAAATACAAATCACCTCCCCCTCCAACTCCAGTGTACAAGTATAAGTCACCACCTCCACCTACTCCAGTCTACAAGTACAAGTCACCACCACCACCTACCCCAGTCTACAAGTACAAGTCACCACCACCACCAACCCCTGTCTACAAGTACAAGTCACCACCACCACCAACTCCCGTCTACAAGTACAAGTCACCACCACCACCAACTCCCGTCTACAAGTACAAATCACCACCACCACCAACCCCAGTTTACAAGTACAAGTCACCTCCACCACCTACACCTTACGTGTATTCATCACCACCTCCTCCTCACCATTACTAAGAATGTGCCAAAAGAATGGGTAAGGCTTTTATAAATTGAAGTTGAGTAGTTCTCTTCCAGTGGAAAAATCTTGAATAATGGAGGTCACATGGCAGAAGTTTGTCATGAATGAAAAGATGCCCTTCTTCCTGTTGCATTAATTTGTATTGAGTTGTGGTTTATTTCAATAAATAAAATCTTCTTAAATTGCTTATTTGCTTTGAAGTTGTGATATTGTATTGTAATTCATCCAATGCGGTTTACCTTGTATGGTGATTAAACATAGATCCTGCAACTTGTTCTGAATAACTCACGCCATTGTTTTCTCTCTCGAAATCAACTCTTCTTATGTAGTAATACATAACATATATTTATATTGAGCAAGTTTGACTTCAAATATAATAGTTTAATGACTTTGAACAAACCTATTAAGATTTTGCCTGTAGTATGGTACAGTGTTTGGACTCAAATTGAAAGTAACACAGTTTGATTTGGAAGCCACAATTTTTCTCTCTAGATATTACAACCTAACAAATTCGTAATACATAGCGAATAATGAGTTTATTCTGTAGAAAATTAAAATAGTTTTTAGCTAGGCACTTGTGCTAACCCCTCAAAACTAATTGGTAGCAGAAATTCTATTCTTCCTCTATTTGGTTCTTCCCCATCCTTCTAGTTGATGTTAGCGATGCCTAAGAAAACGTAGATCAAATGGAGAGTAAGGTAATTGAGTTCCTGATTGGTAATTGAGTTTACCCCCTTTACTGAGTTTAGTGATAGGCTGAGGGAGTGGCCAAATAGAGGGAGGAATGCAAGCTAGAGACTACTTTGGGAGATTTGCTGTTTAGACTCCCTTTTGTATAATTGAGTTGCAGTTTGGACTCCCTTTTTCCAGAGTTGCAATTTGGACTCCCTTTTGACGGAATCACCCGAGAATATTCCGTATCTAAAGTTATACTTTAAAACATCCATATTTTACCCTTATATAATTAATATTGCACTTTGGACTCCCTAGTTTATTTAACTCATCTTCTTATTCTATCTTTAATTCATCTTTTTCCTCACAAACCCTAACCACTTAGTCACCCCATCTTGGTATTAAACTTCTTCTTCTTCTTCTATCTTTAACTCTCATTTGAAGTCCCATAAGTTGAGATACCTTCAATTTTAGCATATTTCTTCGTGAAAATGCAAATTTATTCACAAATCAGCCATATTCACCATGACATTAAACCATCACAAAAAATTAACCAGGCTATTTTCTTCAAAAGAACAACTCGTGAATTAAATCCTGCTTTTGTTTTAGCATAAAAAGTGTCTTTCAATGTTAATGGTTCAGAGATCCCTGGTTTGAAACTTGTTGGTCTCTTTCATGGAATTTATTTGCATCCCTTTGATTGCCAACTCGTGAAGGAGGGGGGTGGGGAACTTGCTTTTAGGATGTCAATGTCAAGCGTTTTTTTGGTATTACACACGACATTGGACTAGGGCTAGGATTGACTAATTTGACTAGCTGTAACAACAATGTTGGGATTGATTAATGAATTAGGCACTTTTTATTGAGTTCACTGGAGATGGTGTGGTGATATATGATTTTTAATACTAAACCAATTGTTATCTTCAATAATCAATCAATAGTTAAAATTGAAGGTTTCTCAATTGATAGGACTCCAAGTGAGAGTTAAAAGATAGAAGATGAAGATGAATTTATATTCAAATAGGGTGATTAAGTAATTAGGGTTTGTGAGAAAAAATGAGTTAAAGACAGAAGAAGAAGATGAATTAAGTAAATTAGGGGGTAAAAAATGTAATACTATTAATTATACAAGGGTAACTCAGGAATCTTTTAAAGTATTACTTTAGATACGGAATATTCCCGGATGATTCCGTCAAAAGGGAGTCAAAAGTGCAACACTGGAAAAAGGGAGTCCAAACAGCAAGTCAATTATACGAAAGGGAGTCCAAACAGCAAATCTTCCGACTACTTTGTTGCGACAAGCTAAAATGTCGAAAGCATGAGCGAGTTACTTCTTAAAATTGAGAGACAAGAACATAAAATGTGAACTCAATGAAGAACTCCTTGAGGTTCGTGACGAGAGAGGTTCAGTCATGAATGCCTACATGGAGCTTCTGACTAAGCCATAAATCAGAAAGGAATAAGGGGTTGAGGGTGAAACAATGGGCGTTGGAGAAACTTCAGAGAGAAAAAGTAACGAGAAAGGGGGTGATAATGAGAGGTATGTTAAGAAGATAAGGAAGAAGAGGATGGGAAGAAGGAAAAGAAGGAAGAAGAGGAGGAACAG
Source organism: Eschscholzia californica (assembly GCF_041429995.1). Taxonomy (NCBI): domain Eukaryota; kingdom Viridiplantae; phylum Streptophyta; class Magnoliopsida; order Ranunculales; family Papaveraceae; genus Eschscholzia; species Eschscholzia californica. The sequence continues at coordinate 46,633,356 of NW_028238198.1, forward strand.
AATGGAGAAGATAATAAATATGAGGATGAAAAGGAAGAGGAAAAAGATGATGAGAGAAAGAAGAGGATGAGGAAGACATTGAAGAAGTTGAGAAAACGAGGATAAATATGACAAAGCGTCATATTAAGAGGATAAAAGTGATGCTAGTAGTAGTTATGAAGGAGAAGAGTGTAATAAAGAGACATCTTTTGAAAAGGAAGATGAAAGTGATGAGTAAGACAATGGCACCGAAGAACACACAGTTTGATTTTGTAGTCCTTCTTGGAAGAGGTGACAATATCCTTGGTGCTCTTCGTCGGATTCCCTCTAATGTATTCAACATTAGAAGACTAACAATTTCTGTTGATAGTCTAGGTTTACAAATACTAGTTATTAATTCCGTTTTGGCCCCCGATTTGTGACCAACTCGCCGTTTTGGCCCCAATAAGTGTCTGGCAGTTCGTTTTGGCCCCAAAACCAATTTTTCGGGCAGTGTTGACATCATCGTTGCATAAGCAATAAATTCCTATACCCAAAATACCCCTCTGACCGAATCCCCCCCTTTCCCAGGTAAATCTTGAGCCGTCACATCCCTATCAAATCCCTTCGGCTATTTAATGCCTCCCTTCCCTTCCCAACTAAACTTTCCCTCTTTCATTACTCTTTCTCTTCTCAACTTCATTACTCTTTCTTCACCTCAACTCATCAGTCAATACAGGAAACCCTAAACCCTATTTCTTCTTCTTTCTTCATCTTAATTCGTTCAGTCAATACTCAACTTCATTGATTGATTTTCTTCTTTCTTCATCTTAATTTAACCCCTCTTTCTTCATCTTCTTCAACCCCTCTTTCTTCATCTTCTTCACCAACCTTGGGGCCGCAAGAGATGGACGGCAGTTCTTCTTCCCCACCAATAAGTTTCAAAGTTTCCTGTCAAATGTGTGATGAACCATTTCATTCAGCAATTGAATGTCTTTGGGTTTACAGTCAGTGCAAAAGCCCAAATGCATTAGCATCAGACGTCTTGAGGTTGCTAAAACTAGAGAAGGTAGGGTTAGGAAATACCTTAGTTGCCAATTTCATACCTGTCTTGCATTCCAGTGGCTTGATGAAGCCAAAGATGAAGAGAGAGTCGAACAGAAAAAGGTAGAGATAAATCAACAGAAATCCCCTCCACAACAATTATTGAAAGATCTTGGTTCTTACGGCAAAGTTGGAGCATGCTTTTGTTGTGGTCTTCATGATCATTGGGCGAAAGATTGTCCATGGGTTGATACCCCCTGCCCAAGATCAAACTGCCGAGGTAGGAGGAAAATTCGAACATCCTTAACATATCTGAATTTTGTAAAGAAATTTTTTTTCTTGTGTTGTTTGCAACAAGTTCGATTGGGTTGAAGATTGGGTTGATAAGACTAAAGCAAGCAAAGGAAAGATGGTTACTATCCAAGATCCATATGATCAAATGTGTAAGAAGTTTAAGGATTTGCTTTGAGATTGGGCCAAATGGGAAATGGGGGCCAAACTGTAATTGTTGTCCAAGTTATTATGTGTCTGTTTCATTGTTACTATCCAAGTTATTATGTTTCTCTTTCATTGTTATGTATCTCTTTTATTGTTATCCAAGTTATTATGTATTTGTTTCATTGTTATCAAGTTATTATGTTTCTCTTTCATTGTTATGTATCTCTTTTATTGTTATCCAAGTTAGTAAGTGTCTTCAAATAAACAAGTCATAAAACTGAAATTGGGGCCAAAATGGAATACAACAGATAAAACTGCCTGAAATAAGTCATAAAACTATCTTCAACCAGTAACTGTCTGAATACATCCATCCACAAAATACCATATGATCAAAGTCAAAACGGAATTAATCCATAAGCAAACACAAAACAATGTCTGGGATAAAACACCTCCTTAAAAAACACAACCACAAAATGCCCCACAAATTCAAAACACAACCACAAAATTCCCCACAAAAACCCCTTTCTTGAAACAAATATATTAGTCAGACACCCTTGGGTTACTACGGGTCCCTGGCCTTCTTCTCCTCCTTGCACCTCCACTGGTCTCCTGTTGTGGTACCTGCTGCCCAGTTTTAGCTCGTGCGCTTGTGCTACTACGACCCCCTCTTCCCCTTTGAGTACTACCTCGACTAGCCTGAGATTGCTGCTGACTTTGTTCTTGACTACCAGCCCTTCTACTTGAAGATGCCTGCCCTGATGTGGGTCCTCGGTAAGATTTTTTGTTATGTCCATGACTCCCACAAGTGCTGCAATAATAACCACGAACATTACCACCCTGCTTCTCTGAAGCATCTATCCTCCTCTGAGTTCTAGGTCTCCCTGCTGGCCTAGTCATTCTTGGGGGTTTGACAACATATCGAGGCTACAAGGATAGAAGGATACACATTATTATCAATTCTTCTATATTTCCAAACAAACACGTGCGAAATAAATAAAGGTAAGTAATTTACCAGCCCCCATGTTGCCTCATCTGGGATTGGCACAACCCGATGACCATACGTCGCTTTATAAGCTTTGATAGTATAATAGTAGCTACAATACCTATGACAAAGGAACATGTGAACCAAAACATATAAATAGGGCCAAAAAGGAAATGGGGCCAAAAAGGAAAAAATGTGTAATTGGACTTACTTGGTAAGATCTTCTCTTCTAGGCACCAATACAACAAGAGTATGCACACAAGGTAATCCAGATATTTGCCACGCACAACAGGTGCACGTTTGATTACCCAAATCCACTTGGCATCGAACTCCAGTCCTCACGTTCACATTCTAGTAGTTCTCATCAGAGGGTTGGACATAGTAATGCCTGATAGACTTTTTGAGCTTTTCGAGTGAGGCTTTAACCTTTGGCACCAACCCATTCTCTGGCCAGTCTTTCGCCTGCATTCGTCTCCTGTAGTATGTGGCCATGACCATTAACCAGTACTTCTCAACCATGTTGCAGAGGGGTTTGTCTCTAAGCTTCATAATCTTACTATTAAAACTCTCAGAAAAGTTGTTGGTGATGAAAATGCACTTCGAATCAGTATCGAAGTGTGACCTTGCCCATGAAGAAGGAGTAACCATTGTTTTGCAACCGGACTAACAGATTGTAATACTGTCATCCATCTGTTAAAATCTGTAACTGAATAAGACCTTGCCGCATTCCAGACAATTTCCTCAAGATGAAGCCCAGGGTGGACTTGCTTGAAATTCTTATACATGTGACAGAAACAATACCTGTGTCTTCCATTACCAAAGACAGTATCAACAGCTTGAATAAGACCTTTCTGCCGGTCAGATAATATGGTCAGTGGTTTCTCGTGTCGTTGCAATTGTGGACCCACTGCCTGTAAAAAAGATAACCATGTCTCCTTGCATTCGTTTCTACATATGTAGATAGCTATTGGAAAAATTCCATTTGTAGCATCTACTCCCAAAATAGATAAACAAACACCGGCATATTTGCCCTTCAAGAAACAACCATCAAGACCCAAAACTGGTCTACATCCTTTCATAAATCCTTCAATAGATGCTCGAAAACAAACACACATACCTGTAAAGGATTCTGTCATATCATGTCTTGATACTGTAGCTATACTTCCTCTGTTTGATATAAGTATCTGTCTTGCCAACTCAGGTGCAAGTCTGTACCCTTCTTCAAAGTTCCCATTAATTCGCTCTACCATTTTAGTTATGGCAACCCAAGCTTTCTTGTAATTGGCATTCACACCATGATGAGTTTTTACCCAGGCCTGTATGTTCTCCGGAGTTAGATCCGGATTTTGAGCAAAGGATTCCATCAGTTTATGAGAAATCCAATTTGAAGTAACCATTGGGTTTTTATCATCTTGATCTGCAGTACATGTATGCTCAAAGTTAGCCTGGGTGAGCTTGTACGTGTGCTTATCACTCAGTTGCGGTACGTACACAAACCAGTCACATCCCTTTTCTTTACATTTAAATCTCAACCTTTTTGTTTCATTTTTTACCCGAGTATATGCAAATTGATTTTCAATTGCATTGTTTCTAATTGCTACTCGAGCCTGCTCAATCGTTGGCCAAGTCTGACCAATATACAAGTCATTTTCAATTTGTCCCCCAATTCCATTTTGGCCCCCTTCTTCATCTGTATTGTACAAGTCATCTTCTGCATAAAATGATCCAGACTCTTCAAATCTTGGATCATAATGATCCTCTTGTTCACCATCTTCACCATCACTGGAGTATAAACCCTCTCCCTCATCCGACTCTTCCCCATTCGAATGATATCTTTCTTCTGGGTGTACATCATCACCAAAGTCTTGACATTCGTTTTCTTCTACAGTTGTGGAAGGGGTCGTTTGTGATCGACCCTGTGAACTGCCTTCAAATACCTCTGAATGTAAAGAACTGAGTAAGGCATCACTTACTCCCACCATATCTCTGAGAGTAGCCCTCCACTGATCAGAATCGGACATCATAAACTCATCCCAATCTAGTGATGCCCAGTCAAAATCATTAACAGATTGGCGCCCAGTTTGAGTACCATGTTCCATCTGGTCCCCTTCAACATTTTCAGACTCATTTTGGACTTCCATCTGATCAACTCTTTCAGACTCCATCTCCTCATCACTTGGATCCAACACGATCACTGGTGGTTCAAACATGCAAGGAAGATCGATCACTAGACGATTTCTAACAACAACTTGTTTAGGATATGTGATTGGTTTACCACTCCAGTGACGATTTTTCCTCGTCAAACACCTTGATTTAGTCCTAGGTTGTGTTGGTGGTGGAGGGATTTCAGGCCAGTCGATGTGAACATACATATGACAAATATTTTCGTAATCCTTAGGAATCCCAACTTCAACCAAAGTATTCAGACTTGTATCATCCATAATCTGAAGAAGTTGTGTTTCGAATAGACCAACCCGATTCTCAATCTCTACAAGAGACCAGACTTCCATGGTAACACCTCCTTCTAGCCCTAACTTCTTACCAATGATATCCATCAGACGAAGCAACGTCAGTCTGTTTGAAAGGGGAACTTGAATGTCTGGCATCAGGAATATATCCCCCCCAATGTAATCAGACGGACTCACATCAAGCATGTTTACGTTTTCCTTCCACTCGCCAGCATAATGAACGATGATGTTGATAATCTTCGACATTTTTAACTGAGATTTTCAGAGGTTTTGATAGAAAAGAAAACTGATGAAAGAGAAGATGAGAAGAACAGTAATGAAAGAGAAGATAAGAAGAAGAAAGGGTAATGAAAGAGAAGATGAGTGTTAAAAGAGAATAAGAGAGGTGATTTCTCTGTAACTGCCTAGGGAAGGGAAAGTTTAGTTGGGAAGGTAAGGGCGACATTAAATAGCCGAAGGGATATTTGATAGGGATGTGATGGCTCAAGATTTACCTAGGAATGGGGGGGATTCGGTCAGAGGGGTATTTTGGGTATAGGAATTTATTGCTTATGCAACGATGATGTCAGCACTGCCCGAAAAATTGGTTTTGGGGCCAAAACGAACTGCCAAACACTTATTGGGGCCAAAACGGCGAGTTGGTCACAAATCGGGGGCCAAAACGGAATTAACCCTAAAATCTTCATACGTGTGAAAGAGGTTATACACTTTCAAGATAAACATAGAGCACCTGAGAGGGGCAACTATTGGTTATGGTGTCTCTTAGTGTTCTAAGCGGAACCTCAGACATCCAATGTCTAACACTAGTATCCCCAGAATCTCATGCATTAGCTAAAGATGAAACTAAGAAGTTTAGAGGTTACCTTAATCGCTACTTTCAACGGACTATTTGGTTGAATATAAGAAGACCAAGAGCTCAAATTATAGCTCCTCTACTTGAGACACCCGAGTAATCAACTTGATCTGCCACCTTGAAGTTTGCTAGAACCTTATGCTGGTTAGATGAAGAACACCTTCTTCTTTAGACTAGACAGATAGTTGGGAACTATTTTCCTTTTCTTTCTCTACTTGAAGTTGTAGAGATAGCAATCTCCTTGAGAATCCACACCTTCATCTGTTCTAATGAGGGCCTTATATAAAATCCCTAAAGTTAGAGTTCAACCCTAATTAGGTTTCCTAAAAGCCAAAATAGAAGCAGAATAAAGATTTTGTCAGAAATAGAAACTACTTTCTATTTCTTCTCCCTTATTCTGGTCAGTCACCCTATGCCCTAATGGGCTTTAAGCCTGACCCAAATTTCTCATTTTGTTCTGACATTTGTACTATCTTTGCCCTAGCTTTCTTTAGGCCTTTTGAACATATTTATGGGTCTAACCCAAACTTGTATGTCTCATCCCTCTAGTCATATCTTCCGATTAAGTTGATACTCTTTGGTGTAACATGATGTAGGATCCGGACGAAGTTAGCCGCGACTCATCCCGTGATTCGACGATCGTAGTTGGTTTCTAGCTAAAAATTACGATCCCTAAATCATCCAGACTTGATGATCTTCTTCATCAATTGTCCTATCCAACAAATTGCTCGCAGTGCATCTTTGGTCAAAGGACATCTCCTTCAGACTCCCACTTAAACTTAGAAACAAGTGCAATGTTCGATTCCCATGTTAATTTGTATCCCATCTGATATGTCCTATCTTTTAGACTTTCTTGATTTCGAGTACAATTGCCAATCCAAATGATTAATCACTTAATCTATTTGAGCGTGACCACGCATTTTTAATTGATCCTCATCAATTAGCTTGGAGATACTTTTCCTAATTTCATTAGGATGACATAATCCATTTTTGGACTCTCACTTAACTTCATGTCTATCATGCCTGTCCCAGTGTCTGCCTTTATAACCTCTTTTTACGGCGCGACGTTTGACGGAACCAAAACCAGAAGTTCCTTACATAAGATGAGTGGAACACTCATGTTTTAAGGAATCTCTACAATTTTGTCAATGAGAGGTTTTTGACGTTCATCACTCTTGATTTACTCTTATGGTGGGTTATCCAGTGTATATTCCCAATCATACACCCACGTAGTTGACCTGAACCCTCCTTTTCCATAGCCCATGAAATATCGCTATATTGTCAATCTCACGTGTTAGTCTTCATAAGTCATTGTTATCCATGCAATGACCTGGACTAAGGAGCGTATATTAAAATGATTCCAAGTTCACTTAATAGGGGTTCATTCATCAAATCAAGTATATAGATAAACCTATTTGAAATGTTGCATTATTATTATGGATTGTCGTTTAAATACTAAACCAAATTTAGATGACGAAATAAACAACTGTTATTTCTAATAACAAGAGTTTGTAAATTTGAGTCTCTTTCGTAAACTCCTTTACTTACTCTATTTACTAGTCAAGGTCGTTCCCAGAATTCTCCTTATGCCTTACACCCTTGTATGACTCCAGTCATACTTTGTCTCGTGTGACAGTTTAGTTAAACCAAATCTAACATTTGCTTATTATCATTTTAATCTAAGGTTGCTTCCTTCAATTCTTTTGATAATTTTCTAGTATTTCTTTACCAGAATTAATGCTTTTAAAGCCTTAATTACATTTTTCGCTTGTAGAGCTTGCAACAGTATCTAGCTTGGAATCTTTTCCAGCCTACCATCATTCAATGTCTAGAAGTTTGCATTGTATGACATGCATTAGTCCATTACCTTTTCACTTCCCACTTTGTACCAAAAAATCCTCCCGAGTAATTCCCAAGTTCTTTAAGATGTACTTTAATTGTGGTCTAGAGTCCCTTATCTGGATTCGAACGGTGACGACTCATCATACTCCAAGTATTTGAGATGTCATAGGGCGAATGTTGATCATGTCCATCATAACCGATCTTGTGCTCCAAGCATAAGCATCTTTCTCATGCTTGCTTGCTAATGAGGGCCTATCGGACTCGGATTATTGCTTAGCCTTGTGTCATGAGATTTAGGTCGAACTTATCTCTCAGAGTCTTCCGGATTGGACTTTTCGAGAATCTTATTTAAGTAAGCTTGATGATTTTAGTGCTATCATCCTTATAGATCTTTGATGCCCAAAAGAATTTAATCTTTTGTCGGTGGTCCTTCATTGAGTCAGTTCTAAACTGTTTTCACCATTATGATGTTGTTCTTAATTTTCAGTATGTCCTCTACATACCGGACCAAGAAATCTGGTCACTCCCACCAACATTTTTGAATTTTCGAGGTTCAAGATTTTCTTCATTCCTTAGAAATCAAACCTCTTTGATTACCTTTATGAATCGAACATTCCAACTCTTACTTGTCTGATTCAATCCGCCAATGGAATCCTAAAGCTTGCGTATTTTACTAACTTCTATAGTTAATAACCTTGTAGTCTGTGTCCAGTATACATCTTCTTCCAGAAATTTATTAAGGGAGATGGTTTTTGACCTTCATGTGTTAGTTTGATCTTTATAGACTTAAACTTAGACGGATGTAAAGATATCGTTCATAGTCTCATACTACGAATCCGTGGCCTTTACCTCCTCGTCTAGTTTTGGGAAATATCAATAGTTCCATCCTTCTCTGTTTTCACCTTCGGAAAACTAATTTGCGTCTAATAGGTTTTACTTCATTGATCAAATTTTGCAAGTTCCAAACTTAATGAGATATAGATTCCATTTATGATCTTTCAACTCTAAGCCAATTTCAGAGTTAGGTTTTGTAACAACTCTCCGTGGGTCTATGGCTCATTGTCTTATAGCAGCAATATCTCAATCTTTTTAACTAGATAGACAAGTCATTACGACCTAAAGGGGTTGTGAGCAACAAGTGGAATATTCTCAACTCTTTGAGATGTTTCCGTTTGAGACACTTTCAACTTCTTGAGAGTTATCTTGAGAATCTAATTCGTCTTGTGCGGTAGGTATTTAGAGTTCGTCGAACTTTACCCTTTATTCCTTCCTCTTGGATCCACAATTTAATGATCTTAACAGTTTGTTGCTCTTCATCGAACTTTTCGATGTCTACTTTTCTCCCACTTATCTTCCTTAAATCTAATTTATAGGAGGACACCATCACGAGCAATAACTACCTTGTTCTCTTATTATTTGTGGAAGAGTCCCATTTTCTTCTAGATAACTCACGAAAACAACTTCGACAGATTTGCTAATTTTGTGCCTTTTAAACCTTTTACATGGTTTTAGCTTTAGACAGAGTAGGTAAGTAAGAACACGACTGTTTCTAGAATATGTCTCTAGAAGTATTCGGAAGACTGACCCAACCCCATTATTGATCAAATCATGTGTAACAGTGTTCGATTACTCCCGCTACCATCTATCGGATGTGTTCCATGAAGTGAGTTGGGAAGCCATTTCTCAACTCCTTTAACGGTTATCAAATTCTTGACTCAAGTTTTCACCATTCCAATCCAATTGGATGTCCTAAACTTTTTGCCAAGGTGATTCTTTACTTCTCGTGTACTTTGTTTGAACCATTTCAAATATTTTGACTTTACACTTTTACGACTTGTATGTTTCCGTACTTCATGAAGTTGTCAGCGGACGTGTAGAAGTAGCTTTCGTTAGCTCCTGCAAGTAAACTTATAGATCTGCATAACAAAGTATAAGTCCTAAATAGATTACTAGTCTCTTTGCCTTTCCTTAAAGGGTGAGTTTTTCATTTGGTCCTTAAGACAATATCCACATGTGTCATATGATTCCAAATCATTGAGACTCATAAGTCCATAGTCTTGGAGCTTCTGCATGTATCTAAAGTTAACCAGACCTAAGCGACAATGCTAGAGTTAACGGGTTTGAATCTTTTGATTTCAGCAGTTAATATCAATGTTAACGATTTCGGTTATCTAAAAACCATTTTGTTAATTTAGCACTGGTTTAAAACATTCGATGTTTCTAAAATGAACATAATAACCACTATTAAGTTCAAGCTAGATTAGTGTCTAAAAGAAGACTATAGGACTTCATAGCGATTTCGACAACCATTTTCTTCATTTGTTATTAAAATGTCCATCTCTCTTTTAGTCAAGTATTTACTTCCCTTAAGCTCCGACGGAGTCGTACATCCGGTTTTAAATACCTGGTGAAGGGAGTCTCGATACTTGCTAGATTAACTTTGATAAAGAAGATACTAGAACCGGAATTCGCAATTCCGTTCCTTTTGTCCTTCAGGTGCTAAGGGTAGTTTCCCCTTCAATGGCCTAGCCATTGTTTAGAAACATTTACAATAATGAGGAACAATCTTGATCATGAACTTGGCAGCCGCTTGCCTTTTCCTTGATCAAATATTTGTCTCTCTTAGCTGACCTTTTGCCCTTTATTAATCTCAAGAACTCTTTCTTAGATTCTCTTATCTTCTTCTTCCTCTTGATCTCTCTCTTTCTTTTCATTGATAAAATTGTTCTTAGATCTCATTTCTTCCCTTTCTCACAATCACATTCCAATCATAATTCTTCTCTCTGCAACAATAATTACAACAAATACAATGGATCTCAGTCGATGATTTCATAGTTCTAACATGGGTTGATCTTCTAGGGTTTTGTTTATGGTTTCCAGTAAGATTAGAAAACTATGAGAAACCATAAACCGAATCTGAAGCATATATCTGATTCAATCTACAATGGATGGTATGGATTAGGTTTTTATTATCATTCTAATCACGATTGTGATTAGTGAAGAGGAAAAGATGAACTTTGAGAATGGTTTATATATGAAAACAATGAAGTTTTTTTTTCTTTAGTTCTTTTAAATGTATAATAAATTGGCGGTTCTCCTATGCTGGCGGCGGCTTTCCGGCGATGACGGCGGTTTTCCAGCGACGAAGGCGGTTTTCCGGTGAGGGGTGCGGTTTCCCGGCGACGGAGGTGGTTTCTCGGTGACAACAACGGTTTTCCGGTGACAAAGTTGGTGATTCGTTTTAGTTTTTTTCAGTTATTTTGTCGACCTGTAGGGTCTTTTCATCCGTTAACTTTAGGATCCTTTCATCTTTCAACCTTTAGGGTCATTTTATTGAGTCGGTGTCTAGTCTAATTTCTTTCTCTTCACGAGGCACTTTGTATTTAAAGGTATGCAACTCTCATGAAGCTTGAAAAGAGAAATAAGAATTATCATCCATGTAATCATTGTGATTTATCACTTATGAATGAAAAAAGTTTCGCGTGGTTTCAAAAAATAAAATAAAAATAAGAGTTAATTCCTATATGGCCCCCTACTTTGTGACCAGCTTCCTTTATGGCTCCCTTTTTCTCGTAAATTCAAATATGGCCCCCTATTTTCAAGTAAATGTCATTACTACCCTTCTTAATTCTAAATTTAAAACATTTAAAAAAAGTTATTTCCACCTCACCCCTCTCTCTCTCTCTCCACCTCATCTCTCTCTACAACTCACCCCTATTTCTCTCTCCAATTCACCTCTCTCTCTTTCCAACTCACCTCTCTCTCTCTCCAACTCACTCCTCTATCTCCAACTCACTCCTCTCTTTCCAACTCACTCCTCTCTCTCCAACTCACCTTCATCTTCTCCGATTAGATTTCCGGCCGGCGACCTCCAAAAAAAAAAAAAAATTTTCCTCTCATATCTCTCTCTCTAAAAACTCCGGCGATGGGGGTTTCCCTTCGCCGGAGCCGTGAACAGACCAGATCTGGTCTGTTCACGAGCAGACCTTTAAAGGTCTTGAATATATCATCGGAAATATCATCGGCCATCAATCTTCTTGATGGAGCACTTGCTTTATCACCTAGATTTGAAACATCTCTTTAATTGAAAGCTCGATCTCTTCTTTATCTTCGTCTATTTAATGAAGTAGCTGATATGCTTCAAAAATATATTCCAAGTTATAAATTGGTTTCAGAACAACAATCTTCTCTCTCACCTGAAATTGCTTCTTCTCAACAACTTTAACTTTCTAGAGAGAGAGTCAAACTTCTCTCCTCAGATAACTCATCTTCATCTGATCACTCATCAGATAGAGATAGAGAATAAGAAGAATACCCTTCTTTTAAATGCTTCTCTGATTCTGATCTCAAGAACAAAGTCATGGCTGGTCTTTCAAAAAACTCCCAAAAAGAAGGTCAATGGAGGTAATTTTTTCTTATTCAATCAAACCCTAATTTCAACAAACAAGATTACATTTTTGAGAAAAATTCAAATACCCATGTTTCATTGACTAATTGGAAGTAAAAGAGTAATAACCAGAATAAAACAGATAAGGAACCTAAGAAACAGATTCGAGATTGTTGATTCTTTCCGACCACTTTATCCATCTGATCGGTCTGAATCGTCGCAGCTGAACGAGGTCTCAATAGCATTCAGGAAATTAATGAAATCAGAACAAAACCCTAATTTACAAATTTGATAAATCTAAATTCCAGAATTCTATCACTATCAAGGCATAATCAAGCTATTATTCACTTAGGAAATTACTAAAAGTTGACACCTTTACCCTAATTCCCGAAGTAAAGATATATAATTAACTCAACCTGATGAGAAAATTTATGAATTTGAAGTACCAATTTCAAATCCACTTGATTGAAATGAATCACTTACAGGTTTTTCCAGAAGAAGAAGAAAACAGATCCACAAACTTGAGTTCAGTAAAACAAGTTAGTCAATTAAACCAACTAACAAATTACATATTTGTTCTTTGCTGGATCAAATGTCATGTACTTTGCTGCTACACTTTTGTCAAAATTTTTTTTTTTTTTTTTTGGAGGTCGCCGGCCGGAAAATTTTCCGGCCGGCGACTTTAATCGGAGAAGATGAAGGTGAGTTGGAGAGAGGAGTGAGTTGGAGAGAGAGAGGTGTAGAGAGAGATGAGGTGGAGAGAGAGAGAGGGGTGAGGTGGAAATAACTTTTTTTAAATGTTTTAAATTTAGAATTAAGAAGGGTAGTATTGACATTTACTTGAAAATAGGGGGCCATATTTGAATTTACGAAAAAAAAGGGGGCGATAAAGGAAGCTGGTCACAAAGTGGGGGCCATATAGGAATTAACTCTAAAAATAAATAAATAATAATATTATTATATTACTATATTATTCTATTATATTATGATAATATTATCTTATCATTATATTATTGTGTTATTCTATTATCGTTATATTATATCGTTATTATATTATATCGTTATTATATTATATCGTTATTATATTACTATGTTGTTGTATTACTACTATATTATATTATTATTATTATATTATTATTATATTATGTAATTATTATATTACTATATTATTAAATAATAAATATCTATCAATTGTCCATCAATTTCCATAGTTGTCTATAAAAGTAAAAAAAAAAATATAATTTTGAAACATTAATATAAATTTGTTCTTTCTTGTGATAAGATAATAATAATATTCAATAATAAATATTTACCAAATATACATCAATGTCCACAGATATCTACTAGATGTCTACGAAAGTCAAAAAATATATATTACTTTCATATGATAAGACAATAATGATATTAAAATAGTAAATATCAACCAAATGTCCATCAATGTCCACAGATATTCACGGATGTCTACGAAAGTCGAAAAATACATATTTGAAATGTTAGTACAAATGTAGTATTTCATACTAGTTATAACCCGTGCCCCTAGGGCACCGAAGTTTAGGTCTGGCAAATAACAAAATGTTAACACTTGCGGGTCGATGAACACGAAAACGAAGTATATTACATTTACAAACAATAAGAAACAAAAAGAACATTAACGAACGCGAAAATCTGGAACAAAAGATTTAATATAAGTTAATAGTTTTTAAACCAAAGGTGTTTAAAATCGATAGTTGGTGTTAAAAACAGGACAAAAATTTCACAGAAGTTTACAAGTCATCTACTGGAGGTAAGAATTAATTTTACTTTTACAAGAGGTAATTCGAATTGTTCAAAGAATCAAGGAAAAGTTATATTTTAATGAAATTTAAAGAAGAAAATCAAGAAAAAATTTATAACAAAGAAAATCTCATTAAAGAATCACTATAAAGATAGATGGGTACCTTCTGGTTTACATAATTTATAAAGTCTAGTTAAGATATCATAACACTACCAACTACTTACTCATCTCAAAAGAAATTGAAAAGTAAAATAGTAAACTCAAATCGGCAAAAGAATAACAATTAACTATTCAAAAGATATGTTCTTTAAATCTAGGAGAAATGATACATAAAGATTGAAAACAAAACTTCAAATAAATGATTTTTTCACTTACAAAAGATTAACATAGAAAAAAAATATCATAGATTGATAGAGAAAGAGATACATGAACAAAGAGAGAGAGAGAGATTTATCATTTATCACAGATTATATTTACAACTAAACATTTCAGAAACTTATGGAGAATAAACAATATCAATAAAAAAAGTTATATATATTGAATTTTATGTATTATTCATACAGTTAAACCTTAAAAAAAAAGATTTATTCACTTGCGAAAAATTAACATAGAAAGCTAAAATAACATAGATTGATAGAGAAAGGGATATAAGTAAATAGAGATGTATCATTTATCACCAAGTGTATTTACAATTAAACATTTCATTGAACTTATGGAGAATACACAAAAATATTAATTAAACATCATCAAAATTAAGAAAAACTAATACTAAATCAACAAAATTAATGTATTAAATCATACATTACTAATTTGATATTAACAAAAAAAAAAAAAAAAACTAATACCAAATCAACTAAGAAAAACTATCAATCAAGAAAATCTAATTTCGAACCATTTTGTTGTCGACAGAGATTTATTTTACTAACAAATGAGAAATGTTGTAAGTGAGAGAGAGAGAGAATAAAAATATAAGAAAGAAAGATCCTAGGAGGAACATATACATATAGAGAGGAGTGAGGAATATGATCCATTAATCTTCTTCTTTTATAACCGAAGGACAATTACTTTTTGAAAAATTATGAAGATAGAGAGGTTTTGAGAGAGATATAAAGAGTTATGATTTAAGGAGATATTAGTGATTAAGATCTAAGGGCTACGATTTCATAACCTAAAACACAATTAATATTTAAAAATTTATGGAGATAATAAATTGTCAATGGTTATGTAGATGGTCATTAGTATAAAACTAATTTGTCAACAACTTTATGATAGCGGTTATAGTTTGGGATAAAATCTAAAGGTTGAGATTTAACTACGGAAATTGGACGGTCAAAATTTATCGTGGGTTTGTATAATAGATTTAGTGAGTGGGTGAACAAATTATGATATTTTAGGTAGGTAAGAAATCTAACGGTCAAAATTTAACAACAAAGAGAACGAACGGCTGGATTTATCTTTTGGTTTGTCCCAGTCAGCAAAAAAACATCTATTATATAAATTGTCAATGGTTATGGAGATAATAAATTGTCAATGGTTATGTAGATGGTCATTAGTATAAAACTAATTTATCAACAACTTTATGATAGCGGTTATAGTTTGGGATAAAATCTAAAGGTTGAGATTTTACTACGGAAATTGGACGGTCAAAATTTATCGTGGGTTTGTATAATAGATTTAGTGAGTGGGTGAACAAATTATGATATTTTAGGTAGGTAAGAAATCTAACGGTCAAAATTTAACAACAAAGAGAACGAACGGCTGGATTTATCTTTTGGTTTGTCCCAGTCAGCAAAAAACCATTGCGTTTTATATAATAGATGATTAGACAATAATGGTAATATTAAAAAAATAAAGGTCCTAATTATCATCAATGTCCACAAATATGCACGAATTTCTACAAACATTGAATAATATTTTTTGAAATATTAGTACAATATATTATTTCATATGATTAGACGATAATGATAAGAATTTTTGAGCTTATAGCCCAAAAAACGGCCCCTAATAAGACTTTTAATCCTCTCTAATCCAATAAAGAGATTGAAAACCAAAATAATAATCTAAATGGATATCTAGTCCATTTGGGTCCATCTAGAGAGAAAACACAAATCTCTATAATACTTAATCTTTCTTAATACCGAATATAACCTTCCTTATCTAATGTAACCGATTAACCATAAAAATCTTAACATATCTCTTTTCCTTTTTTATCTCCCTCATTCTCTCTCCAATCACATTTCTATTCAAAGTAATCTTACCTTCATTATATTCTGTAACGAAAATTTTTTATTTCCTCTCTTTTAAACTCGAAGCTAGTTGTTAAACCTCCATTAATCTCAGAAATTTTCTTTCATATTCATTAGATTGCTCGAAAATCATTCATCTTTTATAAGGTTTAAAATTTTCAGTTTTGTATTAACACCATTGTTAAGATCTAATGATGATTCTTTTTTTCCATTATCAGATTACGATGCTCTATTATTGAACATATTACATTTGTGATCCAACTACATAAGATCTGTTTCCATCTTAACTACCTTCGAATGGAAGATTTATATTTTCTCTCTCTAAAACTTTCATAACTCTTTAAGATCTTTGATGTTTATTTCTTATTTAATGATGTGTTCAATGTTAGTATGTTATTTCTCCTTCCAATGTTCATTGTATATTTCTTCAGATCTACGTTAAATCCTCTTTTTTTTTTTTTTTGCAGATCAGAATCATCTGTCCGTACAGTTCTTGATCTTTGTGATTATCCACACTTATTCCTTTAACAGAAGTTAAAGTACAGGTACTTTACGATAACTTTCCATGTTTTCTGAATACAATTTGCTAATAATATATTGATGTTTATCCTTTCTGATTTTTGTAACAGAATAAAAATTACAGTTACTTTACGATAAATTACCATACTTTCTGATACAATTTGCATACACATAAGATGATAGTATTAATGAACAAAGGTGCGTAAAGTATGAAAAATTTATCCAACATTACACGTCTTTTTTTTACCAGAACAGTGGTCATGACAAGCATATAAAACTTCTCTTAATCTAATAAACAATTGTATTTTTCCATACATTATACATAATTTATTGATCTGTACCTGTTATTTATGATCCATCTCATTTGTTTTTTATTAAATGTTTTATTATTAATGTATGTAAATTTGATTATAAATTTTTTTAACTAATATATATATGTTTTTTTTTTTCTTGTAGTAAACCAACACCGATGGAATTTCTTACAGAATCATCACATAAACTATAGAAGTATCAATTACGATGAAGAAGATTGTTTCTATGATCCTGTTTGGACAACGGAGTCTTACGTGAAGACTCACAAGGAACATATAAACCCTGCCCCTAACTTTGATGAACCATGTACATTTAATGAAGAGTAAAAAAACACTACCATGTTTGATTCGCCGTAAACCTAGAAGACCAAAGACAGTAAGGATCGAGAGCTCGGGCAACATTCTGACGGAGTTTGTTTTTAAGTTACCTAGTCTACTATGTTCTTTTCATTTACAATAAAACACAGATTATTGTTCAATAAAATTTCGTTTCAGTCGTACAAAGTTTGTGTTATTTACTATACAGTATACATAATTTATGATAAATCACATACTTTATAACAAAAAACATGATTTCAGATTTACATTTCCTAACAAGTTACTATAATTTATGGTACATAATGGACATGTACGCGTAAAAAACAAGTAATTTATGTCAGAAAATAATCTAAGTATTCAATGGTACATAATGGATGACACACACACATATGATAAATTACGTTGTATACATGACAAATGATGGCTTCCTCGTCATAAATAACACATAATTTACGAACTTGTTTCATAATTTGTATTCGATGTGTGTTTATGTATGAGTAAAAAACGAAAGTTAAGTGAGAGAAAGTTGATATATATGTTTTGAATATTAACCCCCAAATCACGCTAATTGATCTCAGAAAATATACTCATTCCAAATCTGAAAATTAAGTGAGAGAAAGTGATATATAGATTTGGTTTCCAAATCTGAAAGGACGAGAGAGAAAATCTGTTTTGGAAAATATCCGTTTTCCAAATCTGTTTTGAAAAATCTGTTTTGGAAAATATCCTTGATCCGTTACTTCCTATTAAATCTTTTCAGTTTATAACCTAAATATCTCCCCCAAATCACGCCCTCTGGTTTGGGAAACTTTCCAGATTCATTCCGAAATTTAAAAACCCCGAATTTTTTTGACGAGGGACATGGAGGGTATTTATCAATAAAGTATGAGTTATTTATGCCCTTATTGTAAAAGGACTAAATGTCCATATTTTGGGAAGATTGGTCTATATACCTATTATGAAAATGATTTTGGTCTATATACCCATGGACTCTATTAAAATAATAAGTATCCACCAATAGTCCATCAATGTCCTTAGATATCCACAAATGTCGAAAAATATATTTTTGAAACATTCGTACAAATATATTATTTCATATGATTAGACAACAATGATAGTATTAAACTAATAAATGTCCATCAATGTCCTTAAATCTCCACGGATGTCCACAAAAGTTGAAAAAATATATTTTTGAAATATTAATACAAATATATTATTATTTCATATAACTAGACATAATGATAATATCAAAATAAGCGTGTGTCTACTAATCGTCCTTCAATGTTGAGTTGATGATAATAATAATAATAATAATAATAATAATAATAATAATAATAATAATAATAATAATAATAATAATAATAATAATAATAATAATATACACTACACATTTTGTCTATGGATTCAATATCTTGAAATGTCCCGAAGACATTTTGTATATGGAACAAATGTCTTGAAATGTCTCCAAAACATTTTTTCTATAAAACAAATATCTTGAAATGTCTATAAAGACATTTTGTCTATGGATAAATGTCCTGAAATATCTTAAAATGTCTTGAAATATCTACGGAATATTTTGTCTCTGAGTGCCCCAATGTCCTAAACTACGATCACCCTAGACTCGGAAAAATTCTCTGTCTGATTTGCCCAGAGTAAGGTACACTGCTTATGTATAGAACATGAGGATAGATAAAAAAACACACACCATTGTCTTAACAAACTGGTCACGGACGAAGGATATATACGATGGATTCCCGATAAATAACATCCTTTACCGTGAAAGTTGTCGTGTGAGATAATTGTACCACACTATAAGAAAATGCAAAAAATTATTTCTATGGTAAAAAAAACTCTTTCTGTACAAGAAAAACTGATATACACCACGAAGGAAAATGCAAATTACGGTCAAAATTTACTCTTTAATGTTCATTGATTCAAAAACTAAGATGTCGAAGGATAACAAGATGACCATAGAAAAATTCTTTTTTATATTGGTCACGATCCAAAACAGAAAAAAGTGAATTAATAAATCAAAAAGTGTAATCAATAAATAAAATTCTCTTTGACTAAGCTTTGACATATAACATTGAAGAGTTTACCGAGTTTAAGGAACATTAAAAGCATTCACCTAAAACCTTAAAACCATTGAAAATGCTTATAAATATATTCATATATTTTTAGCAAAATTCGAAATTTTTGTGGGGTGAGAGAAGAAGGGTTTTGAAATTTTGTTAAAATTTCGTGAAAATTTAATCATAAAGAAGAAGGAAGACAAATGCTCTCCAAATCTAAGAGAGAAGGATAGACAAATGGCGAGAGAAATATATAGAGAGAAAGAAAAGACGAAAGTCGGGAACATGCCTACAGTTGGGCAACAATCCCCTAGCAGATGCAATCAAGAACAATATATTCTCAAGTGTTTTACGGAATCCCACGAAGAATCAACAACCATTTTCAATGTTAGGGCTACTGCAACAGCAACAGTCAATGGCGGCAACAGGAGGACACGAGCAAAACAACAAAACCTTTCCGGCAAACCCTAGGGTTTCGATAGTTGCTAGGGTTTCGGACCTTCGGTTGAACAGGGCCAAGGAAAGTCACCTTCAATGGGTCGGGAAGCTATGTGTGGTGAGTCAAATGGAGAGGGACAACAATCCAATTGGGCTGGTCTATTCAACAAGGTAAACTCTTCATCAACAACTCAATTGTGTTACACTCCTTTAGAAGTAAATGGTGAACGGATTGCTGAGTTTGATGTTGCTGACTTTAGTGATCAAGTTAAATTCTTTGAGAATGTTTTGATTGGTAGCTTTGTCGGAGAGAGGTCGAGC
Organism: Eschscholzia californica; assembly: GCF_041429995.1. NCBI lineage: Eukaryota > Viridiplantae > Streptophyta > Magnoliopsida > Ranunculales > Papaveraceae > Eschscholzia > Eschscholzia californica. The sequence continues at coordinate 46,653,327 of NW_028238198.1, forward strand.
TATGGTTTAGTTCACAATGTATTGATTAAGAAATGGAACCCGAAAGGTGGTCTAAAACTAACAGTTTATGGAAACTCGGCGTTCGTGATTAAATTTGTATCAATGGAAGATAGGCAGTGAGCAATGGAACATGAGCCCATTTTTATTGCAGGTAGACTTTTTGTTGTCCGACCATGGTGTTTTCACATTGAAAAGGAATTGCAGGAAATGAAGACATTACCAATGTGGGTTAATCTACGAAATATCCCACTAATTTTATGCAATCCAAAGGTATTAGTGGCATTGCTAGTATTCTTGGTAAGTCGATCATGTTAGATAGTTACACTGCGTCACAAGAGAGAATGGCTTATGCCCGAGTATGTGTTGAAATAAATGATGAGTGGGAGTTACCAAAAGAACTTAACATTCGGGTTAAAGATGGATTACAAGATGCTTCGGTTAAAGTGGCAGTTGAATACTCACGGTTGCCTTCTCGTTGTGCCACGTGTAAAGTTTTTGGACATGATGAAACGGGGTGCCCCACACAATCGAAACATCATGTGACATTAGATGTATATAACAGCCAAGTTCGTACCACCAAGGAGACTACTCGAGGAGTAATCAGAACACAACAGCAAAGGAACGCGAAACACACTCATTTGCAACACCCTAATGCCACTAAGTGACTAATTTTAAACAAGGTGGTGGGCGGAAAAGACCGGCAACAGGAGACGGTAATGATTCACAAGCTAGTCGCAATAGAGAGGATAAGTACGAGTCTAGTGAGTGGACTTGTCACAAACAAACTGAAGAAATTCCAGCTGGGTCTGGGACATATGGATAGAGTGGAACAGGAAAGAAGGAAAATTCCGAAGAGGTTACCAATACACAATCAAGCTAGCAAGAGTGGGAACAACCGACATCAAACTGGTAACTCGTTCTTCGCCTTGTTGTCTTGTGCAGGAAACCTTAGAAAATAGTGATATTTCTTGTGAGCCGGAACCTCAACAAGAGGACACAACCCATCCAATGGAGGGTCAACAGCTCCTTTTATGCACCTCCGAGAGTCTGGAAGGACTTTCTCATAACCCCACATTAGTTTAATGATTGATCTCGCATGTTGGAACGTGAGAGGTCTTAACGACTCTCTCCGTACGAAGAGTGTGCGTGATTTTGTGAGATTGAATCATATTGGTTTGTGTGGCTTGCTAGAAGCTCATGTCCAGCAGATAAACAAGACTCGTATGCAGCGTAGTCTTAATTCTAGTTGGACGTTTATTGATAATTATGTGGCTGTTCCGGGAGGCCGGATTTGGATTACATGGGACGCTAGTAGGGTTGATTTCACTGTGTCCCATGTTAGAGGGCAAGTTATTGCAGGTGGTGTTTGGTTTCCAGATGGCTTAAGTTTTCATATGGTAGTGGTGTACGGAAGTAATAATATTGTTCATCGCTGGAAGCTTTGGAGGGACCTTGAGTATCTTATGACGGGTTCTGAGGCTCAGTGGTTAGTACTAGGTGACTTCAATACCATGATGTTGTCCAATGAGAAGACAGGTGGTAATAACTCATCATCTCAAGGTTCTAATGAGACGTTTGATTGTATTACCAATTTGGGACTGTTTGATTGCTCGTATACAGGTTATTTTTATACTTGATCTAATAGGCAGATGAGAGTTGCAAACATCAGTTCCAAGATTGATCGGGCTCTTATCATTATTGGTTGGCTGACTTGTTATCCTCTAGCCAAAGCAGATTTTCCACTGGCTGGGGATTCAGACCACTCTCCTATTATTATACCGCTTGCTGAGCCCAACATACATAGGCGTACTCTGTTCTGGTACTTTAATTCCTGGACGGAGGACCCCATGTTCAGAGCTCTTGTTGCTGATGTATGGAAGGTGTCAATACGGGGTAACCCGATGATGTTTCATATGGTGACAAAGCTCAAAGCTTTGAAAGCTCGGTTGAATGAATGAAAGAAAGATCAGTTCAGTGGGGTGACGAACCAGGTAACCATTAATCGGAATTTTTTTACATTCAGTGCAGGTTCAATTGTAGGTAGATCCAGCAAACCCAGTTTTACGGAGGCAAGAGAGAGTAGCTACTGAAAACTATGGTAACGTTGTTCGGCCTGAAACGACAATGCTCCGACAACGCGCTAAAGTTGAATGGCTCACTCTTGATGACAGCAATAAAGCATATTTCCATAATTCTATCAAAGAGCGGAAATCTCGGAATCCTAAAACTCGACTCACCAGGGAGGATGGTTCGACGGTCGAGGATCTAGTGGAAATAGCTAATATTTGTGTGGATTTTTATCGGGACTTATTTGGTCGAGGGGACGAAGATATTGAAGCATTAGATCATATATCTAATGTGGAGTTCTCACGCCCGCTTACGGAAGCTGAAGGAGGTCTTCTCATTACGAGGCTGACTAGAGATGAGATATTTGCTGCTTTACAGACTATTGGTTCTGATCGATCGCCGGGGCCGGATTGGTTCTCTTCATACTTTTTTAAGGCATGTTGGTCGATCGTGGGAGATGATTTTGTAGAGGCTATTCAGAATTTCTTCAGCTCTGGAAAACTTCTCAAGGAGGTAGACTCTACTTTTGTCACTCTTATTCCTAAAATCGATAATGCTACTTCAGTGTCAGACTTTAGACCGATATCTTGTTGTAATGTGTTGTATAAATGCATTACCAAAATACTTACTATACGGATGAAGGGAGTTATTTATTCGATGATCAACCCGAATCAATCAACCTTTATTCCTGGCCGTACTATTCAGGACAATCTCATGGGCTTTATCATGCTAGCCCATGAGATTGTTCGGAATTACCATCAACCCACTGGTCCAGCTCGGTGTACGGTTAAGATTGACCTTAAGAAGGCATATGACACAGTCCGTTGGTCTTCTCTATTCTCAGTCCTTCGTAAGTTTCATTTTCCAAGGATATTCATAAAATGATACGGGCTTGTGTTACTACGTCTAAATTTTCCATTTTGGTCAATGGCGAAGCCCGTGGTTATTTTGATGGGAAGCGGGGTCAACGGCAAGGTTGTCCAATATCTCCACATTTCTTTGTCTTAATGATGGAAATATTCGCAGTTCTTATTGATCGAGAGGAAATAGCAGGTCGGTCTCTGCTACACCCTCAGTGTCTAGCTCCGAAAGTTACTCACCTTTGTTTTGCAGACGATCTGATGGTCTTCTTTCGAGGAGACATGGGATCGGCTCAATCTCTAAAGGGTGTGTTAACTAGTTTTCATGGGGCGATTGGGTTGCAGACTAACGTGCTTAAGAGCACTATCTTCTTTGCTGGTCTTTCGGCTCAAGGTCAGAGTGACATCACTACCATCCTGGAATTCGGCACGGGTTCTCTGCCTATTCGGTACTTGGGCTTGCCTCTTAAAGCAAGTCCAATGAGTCCCGGTCCCAGGGCCCTTAATTCACCTTTTCATTCAAATTTAAGGGCCCGGGCTCAGACCCTCAAAATCAGCTCCAATGGGGAGCGGCCCTTAAATTTGAATTTTGAATTGATCTCTTTTTTACCCTTCCAACCACCATATTAAATTTTTTATCAACTTTTTTTCTCTATAAATACAACTCTCTTTCTCTACAAACTCAAATCAATTTCATTTCTTCTTTGTCTACAAACTTATCAAACTCTCTTCCTATACCCTCTATCTTTTCTAAAATGCAACACTGTTCTTTTTTATTCAACATGATGGTTGAACAAGATGCATGGGATGAAGAAAGAGATGATGATGATCTCTTAATGTTACAACAAATAGATCTTTTTTATTCAACATTGACATCCACACCCTGTTGAAGGCAGATCTTGTTGAACACGTGTGGAATACGAGAACTAACGACAACGAATAGATCTTTTAAGTTTAAGTTCTTTAAGTTTTTTAATTAATGTGTAGGATTATTTTAAGTTCAAGTTTTTTTTTAAGTTTTTTAATGAATTTTTAAGTTTTTAAATTAATGAGTTATTTTTATTTTTTTTTCTACAAAAAAAAGAAAAAAAAAATAATCCCACCGTTCGATGTGATCCAACGGTGGGATTTGCTCCCAAATGTGACCGTTGGGGAGCCCCAACGGTTCCTTGGGGAGCTAGGGGCCGACCCTTATTTCCCTCAGCCCTTCGCCCGGGACCATTTCCACTCCAATGGGGAGGATGGGGTATCCAGGGCTCTTAATTTGAATTAAGGGCCCGGGACCGCTCCCCATTGGACTTGCTCTTATATCTTCTAGTCTCACCTATAGTCACTGTATTCCGCTGATTGATAAAATTAAGGGACGAATCCATTCTTGGAAGAGTCGTTTTTATCGTTCGTGGACGTGTTCTTCTTATAAAGGTGGTATTGAACAACATGTTGTTATATTAGACAGCGGTGTTTGTTATTCCCAAGAGAGTCATGAATGATATCAATTCCATCTTTAGTAAGTTTCTTTGGTCTGGTGCGGATATGGGGTGTAAGAGAGCTCCCATTGGTTGGGAAAGCCTTTATTACACAAGCAACGAAGGAGGCCTGGGGTTTCGTAATATCGAGGTGTTATTTGAGGCGTCAAACCTTCGTCATGTATGGGATTTGGTTAGTGGTAAGACGACTTTGTGGGTTGATTGGGTGAGAAATAATCTCATCAAAGATTAGCATTTCTGGACCTTAACAGCCCTGACTAACAACTCTTGGTGTTGGCGTTGGATCCTAGCCAGCAGGCTGACACTCAACGACTGGTTTGCACTTCTTTGGGGGATGGTCATGAAACTAAATTCTAGACTGATTTATGGCATCCTCGTGGCCTTTTTTATGATGTTTTTGATGAGGGGTATATATATAATTCTCACCTACATTTAGCTGAATGGGTCTCTCAGTTCATTGGGCAGCCAGGCTGGATTTTTCCTACTCATATTGCAGCTATGTTAGGGACTATAGAGGTCGAGGCTAGAGAGGTGGTGGTAGATAGTACTCTCAGAGATGAGGTGATCTGGAAGCCTAACCAGAATGGAGAGTTTACCCTCAAAGAGACGTATGAAGTAATTCGACCTAGAGGAAATCGATTGAGCTGGACTTCCTTAGTATGGTCACCGGGTGGTATACCCAAACATTGTTTCATCACGTGGCTTGCCTTTAGAAGACGCCTCAAAACCAGATCTCTTCTGGCTAGTTGGGGTATGGTTATAGACACTACCTGTATATTTTGTGGAGGAGATGAAGAAACCGATTTCTACCTATTCTTTGGTTGTTCGGCCACAAAGAATATATGGGAATCGCTATTACTCAGGATGGGATTTCAGAGAGTTTGTGTTGTTGATTGGGAAGAGGAGTTACAGTGGTGTATTAATCACTTTGGTGGGATTTCTATTACTGCCCGAGTGGGTCGGTTGCTTTTAAATGCCTATGTCTATCATATTTGGAAGGAGCAAAATAACAGGATGTTTAGAAGCAATGTCATGGCGTCGGGGTTGATTATTCACACTATTTGTGATGAAGTGCGGATCAAGCTGAATACCATTACCAAACGGTTTGAAGAAGCGGAGGAGAATTAGAGGACCATCAATCGCTGGAAGCTTACTATCTCTCTTCAAAAGTCGTTGTAAATGGACTCGGCCGATGGCATGGAGATATATGATTAATACCGATGGTGCACTGAACGAAGTGGACGCGGGGTATGAAGCCATTATTCGAGATTCGGAGGGGACTATTGTTAGAGCAACCACAGGTCAGGTTGATGGACAGACTATCTTTATACATGAGTTGCAGGGTGTTGAGTTGGGATTGGAGTTAGCACTTAGTGCCGGGCTCCAGGAAGTTGAGCTTGGACTTGATTCGATGAATATCAAGTTACTTCTTGCAAACCACATCAGAAACTACCATGGAGGGCGAGGCGTTCATGGTAGAGAGTTCAGAGGCTTAAGAGCCAATTCGGAGTTTTCGAGTTTTTCATGTCTACAGAGAAGTACACCAAGCTGCTGATTACTTGTCAAAGATGAAGCTAGGATTGGGCGTAACTCACTTGAACATTAGTCAACATTGTTAATGCGGACTCTAGAGGGACAGTGAGAATGAGGAAAGGGTAGGGCTAATGAAATGATGTAATTTGATTTCTTTGCTGTTTTTTTATTCTTATTTCACTGTATCCGGTTCGGGGTTCTCCCGTTTATCATTATAAAAAAAAAAAAGAGGAAAGTAAAAAATTAGGAAGTAAAATCTATTTTGGGAGATTTTCTTTTTAGATGTAACAAGAAGGATAACACTTTGGTGTCCCTTGGGTCTAGGGGTGGGAATCGGTCAGAAGGGGCCGACCGCGGGCCTTCACTTCATCGGTCGGTCTCGGTCGGGCACTCAAAATCAATGTTCTCCTATTTACTCAGTTCGTCCGGTCAAAATCAACATTTCCATTGACCAAATCCAGCTTGTAAGCTAGAGACCGGTCGGTACTCACCAGTATCGTTCGGACGGTATCGGGCCAAACCACCTAATTTAAAATTAAATAATACCTAAATGAAAGGTTAAAATTCTGAGATTTCATTAACTATTCTTATACTTTTAAATACCACTTAGTCATTTACAATTTACAAGTAAGATTACAATACTTTCAACGAAAAAAGTAACATTACAGAGAGATGAACTTGAAGTGAAGAAGAGAGTCGAGAGATACGAAAAGGGAAGGCAGAGAGATGAACATGAAGTGAAGAACAAACTAGGGTTAGTTGTTTACAACTTAAAACAGACGAACTGATGAATGGAGGGCGGGAGCGAGAGAGATGATTCAGATGAAGGTGCGGCAAATGAAAGGAAGGGAGGTGTTTAGATGGTTTATATAGAGGAGGGTAGAATATTCTGGACTCTAGGATTTTAATCCAATGGTTGTGCATCATACTCGATTAGCTCCAAATATCAACCGTTGGATTAACCCTAATTTACTACCGGTAGCGGGCGGGTTAATCGGTACGGTCACCCGGTCAAAGGGTCGGGCCTATCGGTATTAACCATCAGTCTTTAATCGGACGGGTTAATCGGTACGGTCACCCTGTCAAAGGGCTATGACCATTTCCCGACTGCTAATTACCCGGCTAACGGGCCGGGCTTTTCTTGTCACGGGTATTGGGTACCCGCGGTACCTAACTGTGACGGCCAAAATAAGCAGCTTAGGCGAAAATTACCCCGTGATATAACGGACCCGGGTGGACCCAAGCGGGTTTTCGGGCCGTTATCCCATCCCTACTTGGGTCTAAAACAAAAAGTGAAGTTGTGTTTTATATGGTACATGGATATTGTGGGAAGCAAACATAATTGAGGGACTTCCACAAGTGCTACCTGACATACATGGTTGCGTTGCTGGGGTGGCTAACAGGAGTAGGGGTATTTTGATCTTTTCATAGTTAAAAATGTGAAAGATCAGAGTGTCCCTGGTCCCATTAGGGGGAGTACAACAGGGAGTCTACACCTAAAGGAGAGTGCATCGTTTAAGGGGATCTACTATCCATGTGAGATGATGGACCACAAGTTTTATATCACTCGGTGCTTTTTCCTCACTCTGCATGGGAACGTACAGTTGCTTTAATTATCAAATAACAAGTGTCCACAAAATCTAGCATTTTTCAACCAATTTCAACCTACTGATGCCCTACTGATGCTTGGTAAGGAGAGAGAAAGTAGGAGAGAGAAAGTAAGAGAGAGAAAGATAAAAGAAGCCGCCGGGTCCATGGAAGGACCCTGGAAACTCACTAAATAAAAGATAGGGAGACTGTTGAATTCCTTTCAATAATTGTACTACAAAATTTAAGCAGTAAAACTTTGAGTATGTTATTTCTTTGATTTGTTTGCTTAGCTTGCATCCATAGAGCCAAAAGAGCAGAGTCAATTTAACAACAATATAGACCAATTCAATCAAACAATCCACCTTCTTTTTTGTCTGTCTATTTCTTTTTCTTTTGATTTAAATCAATCAGTAGGTGAATATAGACAAAAGACCAAGCTATATAAAGGCATGAGACAGGTAGCTTAAGATCATAACCAAAACCCATTAAGATATGGTAGTAATAGGAGCAAGAAAAGGAGCCTCAATGGCTTCCTTCATTACCACCTTCTTAGTTGTTTTGATTTCTCTCAATTTGCCATTAGAGATCATAGCTAATGGTTATTTGTACTCTTCTCCACCACCACCTGTGCCAAAGGTGCATCCTTCTCCCCCTTATCACTACAAATCACCACCCCCACCTACACCTGTTTACAAGTACAAGTCACCTCCACCTCCAACTCCAGTCTACAAATATAAGTCACCACCACCTCCAACTCCGATTTATAAGTACAAATCACCACCACCACCTACTCCTGTATACAAGTACAAATCACCACCACCACCTACCCCTGTATACAAGTACAAATCACCACCTCCTCCAACTCCTGTTTACAAGTACAAGTCCCCACCACCACCAACCCCTGTATACAAGTACAAATCACCACCTCCTCCAACTCCTGTATACAAGTACAAATCACCACCACCACCTACTCCTGTATACAAGTACAAATCACCACCTCCTCCAACTCCCGTTTATAAGTACAAGTCCCCACCACCACCAACCCCCGTTTACAAGTACAAATCACCACCGCCACCTACCCCCGTTTACAAGTACAAATCACCACCGCCACCTACCCCCGTATACAAGTACAAATCACCACCCCCTCCCACTCCAGTTTACAAGTACAAATCACCACCTCCACCAACTCCTGTTTACAAATACAAGTCACCACCACCTCCTACTCCAGTGTACAAATACAAGTCACCTCCTCCTCCTACTCCAGTGTACAAATATAAATCACCACCACCTCCAACTCCAGTCTACAAATACAAGTCACCGCCACCACCAACCCCTGTATACAAATACAAGTCCCCACCACCACCAACTCCAGTCTACAAATACAAGTCCCCACCACCACCAACTCCAGTCTACAAGTACAAGTCACCTCCACCACCAACTCCAGTCTACAAGTACAAGTCACCTCCACCACCAACTCCAGTCTACAAATATAAGTCACCACCACCACCAACTCCAGTATACAAATATAAGTCACCACCACCTCCAACCCCTGTATACAAGTATAAATCACCACCTCCGCCAACTCCAGTTTACAAATACAAATCTCCCCCACCACCAACTCCGGTTTACAAGTACAAATCACCACCACCCCCTACACCTAGTTACTTGTATTCATCACCTCCTCCTCCTCATCTTTACTAAAAACACAAAGATTGGTTCAAAAATGGGTAAGGTTATAAAGAATGTGAAAATTTCAAATAATGGACCTTACACAGAAGAACTTTTTCATGGAGGATAAAACGCCCTTCTTCTAAGCTATTAATATGCATTGCTTTTGTTTCATTGTAATAAGCAGTTAATCTTTTCAGATTGAAAGCAATTGTAGTAAGTTGTGTCATGCATTGTTTTTAATTCATCAAATGTGGTTATTTGGTAGGATCATCAATAAAGGATATATATTTTGCTCATTTCACGATTTATCACCATAATTATTGCACAACTTTACTTCTGAATAATTTTTATGAATTGAAGTGTTCATTATTTACAAAAAGGTTACACAAGTAAGTAACACAACATATGTGTATACAAAAGCTCTTCAAAATAATGTAGAATATGAATTAAGAAGTGATATTTTTTCGACTAGTTGCGGCAAAACTGATGGATTATATAGCTATCACGATTAGACAATATACTAGTAAGTTAAAATAGTCTATGGAAATGACCAAGTATTAATGTGCAAAGTATATAGTTGCACAAATATAAGTTTTTTTTGAAGGTTGCAGCAAAATATTATATTAAGTGCCGATAAGGCGAATAGTTACAAGACTCACAAAATTAAAAGAAAAAAAAATCAGCAAAGGACTGTCAACTATTAGTAGTGTTACTTACATGTTAGCAACAACGTCGAATTACACAAAATATTTAAAAAGTTAGACAAATATAAACCATGGTTGGCTAATGGACCAGCCAAAAGTCAATGATTTAACACCGATTATCAATTGAGATGACCTTCATGTTGCTCAAACCCACCGCGTAACAAATCGACTGTTCCTTTTAACCAAAGACATCATATCTGTTGAATATAGGATATATTCTCTCAATATAGCATATATACATAATATAGAATATATTTTCTCAATATGGGATATATATTGCATATATGATATATATGATATATGGGATATTGTTGAATATAGGATATATTCTATATACATAATATAGAATATATTCTCTTAATATGGGATATATATTGAATATATGATATATATGATATATGAGATATATGGGATATACTAAATACGTTATATAATATATTCTATATATGTAACTTTTGTAATTATATAAGGGGAAGAACATCTCCTATTGTATACACAAGAATTATTAAAAGAAAACAAGTTTATCTCAATCTATTATTAATTTGTATTAGTTTCTACTATATCAAATCAAGAAGCATTCAATCATAACATTGAATGAAATGTTTCTATGTCTTTTGGCTTACTACATTTTCCTATTTATAACTAGCTTCATTTATTTTCAGTAGTGAAGAAGATCTTTAACAACTGATTCTTAATCATTAGATTACTTTTTATTTGTTCGGTAAGATGATAAATAGCAATGAACATTATAATTTTGAACGTACAATGAAATGTGATCACGTTTATTCTTTCACAAATGCTACACAACTGTATTAATAATATTTTCTTAAACCTAGTTGGTCCTCTTGGACAAAATTTTACTTCTTTCTTGATATCTTCTCTTCTTCACTTTTTTAATATTAATATGGGGACTAGTAGATCGGAATATATTGACCCATCTTTACCTAACAATGATACATGTACACCTTTGGTCACCACCTTAATCAGGAGAAAGAACAATTTCATCTTTTCACACCCTTACAAAGGATGCAGATTGACAAAATTATCCCTTATTGGATTAGTCAAGTAAAATATACGGTGAGCAATGATGTACACGAGGGTGTACTTCAATTATTTTCTTCCTTTCTTATGTTTTGAATAATAGGTTTTAACAAGTGTAGAGTTAAAGATTTTGTCATCACAAATTATTATCAATATTTTACAATAATTATTTGTCGGTGTAAATTAAGGTTTATTAATTAATGATTTTTTAAATCTGTTTTGGTATCACTAATTAGATCAACGCGGTGAACAATTTTCCAACTTTGGCTAGCAAATTCATAAAGGCCGACACTCTGGGAAATAAGAATAATTTTCAGAATATAAAATTGAAATGGTAAATTTTGTCCAATTTTGCGGAGCATGAGAAACCATCTTCTTCCTTGTCTGCTCTATTTCCAACCACTAATTTCGGCCACCGCCACCTCTAGTCACCACGAGCATTTCTCTCTCTCTCTCTCTCTCTCTCAATCTTTCTCTATGTAAGAGGATATACAGAGAAGATGAGAGAATGAGGAAGATGAAGTAAACTACCAACTGAAAATAACTACCGAGCTATAAGCACTCATGTACATCAAGAGAAGCGCCCGGAAGATCAAAGTTAAGATGCACTCGTGGTGTGTGCAGATAGCGTATACATGGGTTTTAACTAATACTTGATTAGTTAGTTAAGTTCGTTTTCCCTCTCTCTCTATATAACGAATTCAATTTACATTCTCTCTCTACCTGTATAAAGAGAGTTGAGTATTAATTTAATTACGATTTGATTTGAGAAGATTAATACAAAATTAATTTCAAGAAACTCATAGTTTTTCATGGCATCAGAGCCAAAACCCTATAATCGATTTTCAAAGAAGAAATTGAAATCAAGAGCAAAAAGGAAGCTGATGTTCTGTCATCAAAGAATCAAAGATACCAGTCTTCATCATAAACAGAATAACTTCAACAATCGAAGGATCAAAATCAGGTAAACTACAATCCAAATCTCATATCTGCTAGATTATTGGATCAAACTTTCTTCTTTGGAAAGATCAAGTTGAAAATGCCTTGATTGGAAATGACCTAGTGTGCTACATTGATGGCACCTATAGTGAACCCCCTCAGTTAACTGTAGTGGAAGGAAGAGATGTAGCTAATCCAGCTTATCTCCAATTGCGGAAAACTGATAGTTTTGTGAAATCTTGCATAAAAGCTACAATTACACACTCTATAGCCTCAAATATTTTAGGGTTAAAAACCTCTAGAGAGATTTGGTGTTATTTAGAGATGGTCTTCCTTCAAGAATTTGAAGCACAGAAATCATCATTAATGAATAAACTTCAAAATTTCAATAAAGGGTCATCTTCTATAGCTGAATACTTGAGTAAAATAATTTTTTTTGCTGATTCTCTTGTAGTTGTAAATGATAAAGTATCTGAACCTGAGTTAACAAGAACTGTTCTTCAAGGATTAGGGAAAGAGTATTCCCAATTTGTTATTACATACAAAATAGAGATGGGTTGTTAAGTTTTGGGGAACTGAGAAGCAGGCTAACCCACCATGAATAATGGTTGAAAGAACAAGAATCAACTGGTGACCCAAGTGAGTTGTATTTTGTTAAGAAATTCCAGAACAAGAATAGCTTCAGATCATCACCCATGAGGTTCTCAACTCAGAATCAGAATCCTGAATATGGTCAAAAGACTCAATTTAGATCAAACTCAAAGCAACCCATAACTCAGTCAAGAAACACATTCTTTAACTTCACTACTGTACCTTGTGGTGTATGCTACAAGTGGGGTCACATAGCTAGAAAATGCAGAATGAGATTCAAAGACTTCTCCTCAGAAGCTTCAAAATCTGCCACTAAATTTTTTGCAAACTTACATCTTCAAGAAATAGAAGATGAAGAAGATGAAGAAGAAGAAGAGGAACTGGACACACAAGAGAGTGATGAAGAGCAAGCTCATTATGGTGATGAACTAGAGGATGAGATATCAACTCATGAGAATGCCTATCTATCTTCAAATATGAAAGAGAAGAGGTGGATAGCTGACACAGGAGCCACCAGCCACATGACATATATAAAAGAGTCTAACATGAAGTATTCCTTATGAAGGATCAAATGAGGTCATGATTGGAGACGGGAAATGCTTGAGCATTGCAAGCACAGGTCAGGAAACATTTGTCACTGGGTTTAATGCCTCAGCTCAAGAAGGTTCTCCATGTTCCAACTATACAGAAGAACTTGTTATCAATATCAAAATTAACAAAAGAAAACTTTTGTAGTGTAGAATTTCTTCCATGGGGTTTCCTCATAAGAGATCTCTGGTAAAAGGATATTTTAGCAAAAGTTCCAATTGTGAATAACCTATATAATATTGATTTTCAAATGAACCCTCATATAGTACCTAAGGAAGAAACATAAATAGCTTGCCTAGCCAAGGCAACTGCTGAGATATGGCACAATAGGCTGGGACATGCTTCTCAAGAGGTAATTTCATACTTAGAGAAAGGTAACTTGATTAAAATTACTCCTAAGAACTTCAAAAATGTCTGTTCATCATGTCAATTAGGGAAGAGTCAAAGATTACCCTTTTCCATATCAGAAAATTTCACCACTGCTCCTCTTCAGTTAGTACATTGTGACATTTGGAATCCAACACCTGTCGTAACTATGTCTGGAATTCGATATTATATACTCTTTCTTGATGATTACATCATGTTCTTTTGGATATATTCTATGAAGCTAAGGTCTGAAAGCTTCAAGTGTTTTCAACACTTTTAGACACATAATGAGAAACTTTTCTCTTTATCTTTTACGAGCTTTCAAAGTGATGATGCACCTGAACTGAGTAAGTGAGAGTTTCTGTCTCATTTGAATAAATGTGGAATTGTGTTTAGAAGCTCCTGTCCCTATACACCAGAACAAAATGGTCGAACAGAAAGAAAAAATAGGCAAATAACCTCAGTGAGTAATACTCTATTATTCCAATCTTCCATGCCAAAGGAAATTTGGTTCATGCCTATGCTGCTGCAACCTATATCATAAATGGGACACCAAGTAAGCTTTTATCCTATAAAACTCCTTATGAAATGCTTTTTCATAAGATCCCTGATTTTGGTATGCTTAAAGTGGTTGGGTCTCTTTGCTATCCTTATTTGAGAAGTTTGAAGGATGATAAACTTAGTCCAAAATACTCTAAGTGTGTTTTTATTAGGTACAATCCCACTCACAAGGGATATAAGTGTCTGGACCTTGCATCTGATAAGGAATATGTTTCCAGACATGTCATCTTTGACGAATTTAGCTTCCCCTTTGCCACAACTAAGTCATTGAATCATTCAAGCCCAACTTTGGAACAAGAATCCACACCCTCTTATCAGGTCTTTCCTCCTCCATCTTTGCCAGCAAACTTAGACATGTGTACTCCATCTTATCATACCACATATTCTCTAGATGACCAGATATGTCCATCTCCAATCTGCTCCACATCAGAAACTTCTTCTTGCCACATCCCATTTTAAGCTCATCTGTTCCTGAGCTATCTAGGGATGAGGAATCTTTTATTCCTACTCAGATTGATCCCACTACTGATGTGAATGTGCACCCTATGAGGATTAGGCTCAAGAGTGGAATTGTGAAACCAAAAACTATTCCTGATCATATGGCTCATTTCATTGTGCCTCATGCTCTCACATTTCTTTCAAGTGTTACACTACCCTCTATTATAGAACCAAAAGTTACAAAGAGGCTAGTAAAAGTGAGCACTGGCAAAAGGCAATGGAAGAGGAGTTCCATGCTCTACTAAAGAATAAGACATGGTCCTTGACACCCAAGTCACCTTATATGAATGTTCTGGGTTGCAAGTGGGTCTTCAAGGTGAAATATAATTCATATGGTTCCTTACAAAGGTATAAGGAAAGGCTTGTAGCACAAGGATATAATCAATAAGAAGGCATTGATTATGTGGAGACATTTAGTCCAGTTGTTAAGATTCAAACAATGAGAGTTGTTCCCACTCTAGCAATTACTCAGAACAGGCTTATTCATCAGTTAGATGTGTCCAATGCCTTCCTTCACGGACAACTGACTGAAACAGTCTACATGAAACAACCTCAAGGATTTGCTGACTTTGAGCACCCTACTTTATGTTTTATTTACACAAAGCTCTCTATGGTCTAAAGCAGGCTCCAAGAGCATGGTTCAATAGAATAAACACATATCTTCAAAATTGGGGATTTTTAAGAGTGCCTCAGATACTTCAATGTTTGTGTTTGAAAATGATAACAATATGATTGTTCCTCTCCTTTATGTGGATGATATTATTCTAACTGGAACATCATTGTCATTGATTGGTCAGCTCTTTGTTGATTTAACTCAGGAGTTTGCTAAGAAAAGACTTGGTGATCTTCATTATTTTTTGGGTATTGAAGTTCAGAGAATGTCTTTTTTTATTCTCACTCAAGCCATGTATGTTCATGAATTGCTTGAGAAAGCAGGTCTATTTGACTCTAAGCCTAGTCTGGTGTCAGCCTCTATGGGTAAAAGGTTTTCTAAACTTGATGGTGAGCTTATTACAAATGTTGTCTTCTACAAAAGTATGGTGGGAGGCCTTCAATATGCAACAATGACTCGACCTGATTTGACCTTAAGTGTCAATTATCTGTCTCATATCTGGTAAACTACAATCCAAATCTCATATCTGCTAGATTAGATAGATCAAACTTTCTTCTTTGGAAAGATCAAATTGAAAATGACTTGATTGTAAATGACCTAGTGTGCTACATTGATGGCACCTATAGTGAACCCCCTCAGTTAACTGTAGTGGAAGGAAGAGATGTAGCTAATCCAGCTTATCTCCAATTACGAAAAACTGATAGTTTTGTGAAATCTTGCATAAAAGCTACAATTACACACTCTATAGCCTCAGATATTTTAGGGTCAAAAACCTCTAGAGAGATTTGGTGTTATTTAGAGATGGTCTTCCTGCAAGAATTTGAAGCACAGAAATCATCATTAATGAATAAACTTCAAAATTTCAATAAAGGGTCATCTTCTATAGCGGAATACTTGAGTAAAATAAAATTTTTTGCTGATTCTCTTGTAGCTGTAAATGATAAAGTATCTGAACCTGAGTTAACAAAAATTGTTCTTCAAGGATTAGGGAAAGAGTATTCCCAATTTTTTATTACAATACAAAATAGATATGGGTTGCTAAGTTTTGGAGAACTTAGAAGCAGGCTTACCCACCATGAATAATGGTTGAAAGAACAAGAATCAACTGGTGACCCAAGTGAGTTGTATTTTGTAAAGAAATTCCAGAACAAGAATAGTTTCAGATCATCACCCATGAGGTTCTCAACTCAGAATCAGAATCCTGAATATGGTCAAAAGACTCAATTTAGATCAAACTCAAAGCAACCCATAACTCAGTCAAGAAACACATTCTTTAACTTCACTACTGTACCTTGTGGTGTATGCTACAAGTGGGGTCACACAGCTAGACAATGCAGAATGAGATTCAAAGACTTCTCCTCAGAAGCTTCAAAATCTGCCACTAAATTTTTTGCAAACTTACATCTTCAAGAAATAGAAGATGAAGAAGATGAAGAAGAAGAAGAGGAACTGGACATACAAGAGAGTGATGAAGAGCAAGCTCATTATGGTGATGAACTAGAGGATGAGATATCAACTCATGAGAATGCCTATCTATTTTCAAATGAACCCTCATATAGTACCTAAGGAAGAAACATAAATAGCTTGCTTAGCCAAGGCAACTGCTGAGATATGGCACAATAGGCTGGGACATGCTTCTCAAGAGGTAATTTCATACTTAGAGAAAGGTAACTTGATTAAAATTACTTCTAAGAACTTCAAAAATGTCTGTTCATCATGTCAATTGGGGAAGAGCCAAAGATTACCCTTTTCCATATCAGAAAATTTCACCACTGCTCCTCTTCAGTTAGTACATTGTGACATTTGGGATCCAACACTTGTCATAACTATGTCTGGAATTCGATATTATATACTCTTTCTTGATGATTACAACATGTTC
Source organism: Eschscholzia californica (assembly GCF_041429995.1). Lineage (NCBI taxonomy): Eukaryota > Viridiplantae > Streptophyta > Magnoliopsida > Ranunculales > Papaveraceae > Eschscholzia > Eschscholzia californica. The sequence goes on from NW_028238198.1 coordinate 46,670,315, forward strand.
TTTTGGATATATCCTATGAAGCTAAGGTCTGAAAGCTTCAAGTGTTTTCAACACTTTCAGACACATAATGAGAAACTGTTCTCTTTATCTTTTAAGAGCTTTCAGAGTGATGATGCACCTGAACTAAGTAAATGAGAGTTTCAGTCTCATTTGAATAAATGTGGAATTGTGTTTAGAAGCTCCTGTCCCTATACACCAGAACAAAATGGTCGAGCTGAAAGAAAAAAATAGGCAAATAACCTCAGTGGGTAATACTCTATTATTCTAAGCTTCCATGCCAAAGGAATTTTGGTTCATGCCTATGCTGCTGCAACCTATATCATAAATGGGACACCAAGTAAGCTTTTATCCTATAAAACTCCTTATGAAATGCTTTTTCATAAGATCCCTGATTTTGGTATGCTTAAAGTGGTTGGGTCTCTTTGCTATCCTTATTTGAGAAGTGTGAAGGATGATAAACTTAGTCCAAAATATTCTAAGTGTGTTTTTATTGGGTACAATCCCACTCACAAGGGATATAAGTGTATGGACCTTGCATCTGATAAGGAATATGTTTCCAGACATGTCATCTTTGACGAATTTAGCTTCCCCTTTGCCACAACTAAGTCATTGAATCATTCAAGCCCAACTTTGGAACAGGAATCCACACCCTCTTATCAGGTCTTTCCTCTTCCATCTTTGCCAGCAAACTTAGACATGTGTACTCCATCTTATAATACCACATATTTTCTAGATGACCAGACATGTCCATCTCCTATCTGCTCCACATCAGAAACTTCTGTCTTGCCACATCCCATTTTCAGCTCATCTGTTCCTGAGCTATCTAGGGATGAGGAATATTTTATTCCTACTCAGATTGATCCCACTGCTGATGTGAATGTGCACCCTATGAGGACTAGGCTCAAGAGTTGAATTGTGAAACCAAAAACTATTCCTGATCATGTGGCTCATTTCACTGTGCCTCATGCTCTCACATTTCTTTTAAGTGTTACACTACCCTCTATTATAGAACCAAAAGTTACAAAGAGGCTAGTAAAAGTGAGCACTGGCAAAAGGCAATGGAAGAGGAGTTTCATGCTCTACTAAAGAATAAGACATGGTCCTTGACACCCAAGTCACCTTATATGAATGTTCTGGGTTGCAAGTGGGTCTTCAAGGTGAAATATAATTCGTATGGTTCCTTACAAAGGTATAAGGAAAGGCTTGTAGCACAAGGATATAATCAACAAGAAGGCATTGATTATGTGGAGACATTTAGTCCAGTTGTTAAGATTCAAACAATGAGAGTTGTTCTCACTCTAGCAATTACTCAGAACAGCTTATTCATCAGTTAGATGTGTCCAATGCCTTCCTTCACGGACAACTGACTGAAACAGTCTACATGAAACAACCTCAAGGATTTGCTGACTTTGAGCACCCTGACTTTGTGTGTTATTTACACAAAGCTCTCTATGGTCTAAAGCAGACTCCAAGAGCATGGTTCAATAGAATAACCACATATCTTAAAAATTAGGGATTTCTTAAGAGTGCCTCAGATACTTCAATGTTTGTGTTTAAAAATGATAACAATATGATGGTTCTTCTCCTTTATGTGGATGATATTATTCTAACTGGAACATCATTGTCATTGATTGGTCAGCTCTTTGTTGATTTAACTCAGGAGTTTGCTATGAAAAGACTTGGTGATCTTCATTATTTTTTGGATATTGAAGTTCAGAGAATGTCTTTTTTTTATTCTCACTCAAGCCAAGTATGTTCATGAATTACTTGAGATAGCAGGTATAACTGACTCTAAGCCTAGTCTGGTGCCAGTCTCTGTGGGTAAAAGGTTTTCTAAACTTGATGGTGAGCTTATTACAAATGTTGTGTTCTACAAAAGTATGGTGGGAGGCCTTCAATATGCAACAATGACTCGACCTGATTTGACCTTTAGTGTCAATTATGTGTCTCAATTTATGCATGAGCCTAGGACAAGCCATCATGTCTTTCTTAAGAAGGTTCTCCGATATCTCAAAGGAACAATAGGAGCTGGTATTACAATTCAATCAGGAGATATCACCAGTTTAAAAGGTTATTCTGATTCAGATTGGGGAAGGTGTCCTGACACTCGAAGATCTACTAATAGGTGTTGTTTTTTTTCTGGGTTCCACCTTGGTCTCATGGTCTTCTAAGAAGCAAGCAACTGTCTCAAGGTCCTCTACCGAGGCTGAGTGTCGAGCTCTCTCTCTCTCTAGCTACCTCTAAACTATTATGGATGTCCTATCTACTTGAAGAATTGGGAATTTCAGTGGCTACTCCATTTACTCTATCTTGTGACAATATGGGGCCTAAGTTTCTTGCATCCAACCCAGTGTTCCATGCTAGGACAAAACATATAGAAATTGATTATCACTTCATTAGGGACTTAGTGTTGAGTTCTACATTGAAGATTTGTTTTGTGTCCTCTGAGAATAACCTAGTTGATATCTTCACCAAGGGTCTTCTATGTTCTCAATTTGATTCAATTTGCAGCAAACTAATGCTTCTCCCCATGGTGAATAATTAGTTTGAATCGGGGATGTAAGAGGATATATAGACAAGATGAGATAATGAGGAAAAAGAAGTAAACTACCAACTGAAAATAACTAAGCTAAAAAAAACTCATGTACTTCAAAAGAAGCACCTAGAAGATCAAAGTTAAGAGGCACTCGTGGTGTGTACAGATAGCGTGTACATGGGTTTTAACTAATACTTGATTAGTTAGTTAAGTTCGTTTTCCCTCTCTCTCTCTTTATAACTAATTCAGTTTACATTCTCTCTCTCTACCTATATAAAGAGAGTTGAGTATCATTGTAATTACGATTTGATTTGTGAAGATTAATACAGAATTAACTTCAAGAAACTCATATTTTTTCACTCCACTTTCCTATGGAGGGAGGGTCTCCTACGCTGGAAAATGACAACTAGTTTTAGGAAACAATTACCTTTTTTTTTTATTTGATCTATTATAAATTGCATTTAATTGGCTAGTTGGATTTGTCTCATCCAAATAGATAGTTGTTACAGATTTTCTTACTTCTTTAACTAATCTATCAATCTTTGGATTTGCTTGCCTTCCTATGAAGGAGAATTTGAGGTCTTCAAGTGCCCTTGTTTGTTCCTGATGATCGAGATTATATTTGTTGTCATCCAGCGGTGATCCAATTTCTTACCTTTCAGTGCATCAATGACTTTCTTTGAGTCTCCTTTCAATATTACTTTGGAAATGTTTATGTCTTTTGCCCATTGTAGTCCATTTGAGGCTGCCTTGGCTTCTTCTTCGCCACTAAGCGAACTCTAATCACTTGAGCTTTCCTCGTAATGCAGTTGTCTGAGTTGTCATATACCGTAGAACGTAATGTTGTTGATTGTCAGACGTCGATCAACGAGACCTCGAGACTTATCTGTTGGCGGCTTATGTCATTGGGTTTGGGTTTGAGTTTGGCGTGTAGTCACTAGTGTAGGTTTGCACTAGTTATGGGAGACGTCTCTCCAAAACAGTTCACATTGGTCACAGGTTTTGGAGGGAATTTCAATTCCCTCAAACTAGTAGCGGATCTGGTTTGGAGGTAATCCCCCAAAACAGATCGTCGTTCCGGCGTAGGAGATCATTTCCTTTGCCACGTTAGAGAGAGAGGAAGTAGAAGAGAGGGCGAAAGGTGGAGGATGAGAGAAAGTTAGAGGAGAGACATCGTGACGGTGATCGGAGGTGATGAAAAAACTATTAAAGGTCATCGACAATGGCAGTCTGTAGATGATTCTTGGGGGCGTAGAGCAGAAATGGTGGTTGATGATTGAAGGAAACATAACTAAAACAAAGAAATTTACATAATGTTCACCCGAAATTTTTTTACCCTGAAAAAAATTATATCATCAGTGAGGTAACTTTATCTATGTCTCCCATTTCGGAAGAATTTTAACAGGTGTATCCTTTTTCTCAAATTATAAATACCACTGTGGGATCATCTTTTGTCAGGTCTTCTTCCATGCTAGACGCATTTAACAAAGATTAGGCCTGTAAACGGTAGCTTATCGGATCGGATATAGGCATATCCGTATCCGATAAGTTATCTGAATATCCGTATCAGATAATTATCTGACAGATATTATAAATCAATATCCGAATCCGATAATATTAACGGATATCGGATAATACCCGAAATCCGAAACTTTAACAAAATTTTAAAATTTTCCTATAAATTTTTAACCATTAGATCTAAATAATAAATCTCAACCATACATTTTATATATTATTACGAATAAATGTAAATTTTTATAATTTTTTATATTACTTATCGGATACGGATATTTATCGGATCAAATATTAGTGTATCCGTATCCGATATCCGATAAGAAATATATGAATCCGTATCCGAAATTTCAGATATTTTTTTAAAATTCGAACATGGATGCGGATCGGATGCCGAACATTCGGATATCCATTGACAAACTTAACATAGATGACAAAATGTGGCGTCGGTACTCAAGAAGCGCCTTTGAAACTCTGGAAATGTTATGTACACTTACCATTTCTACCTACCACACTCACATCTCCTTGCCTTCATAAAAAATTACCTTAGATGTGAGTGTAGATAACACAAATGGCGAGTGCGTTTAAAACTTCTCTGTAAACTTTCCATTGATAAACTATTAAAAAATGATTCAAACCAAAGATATTATTGACCTCATGAAACCCACTTTATTTGGATGACCATATGGGTGCATATGTCCAGGGAGGGATTCGGGACTTTTACTTGGGTGGCGTAAAATTATATACCTAAATAATATTTTTTCGCGAACACTGTAATTAACAAAATACTTATATTAATTAATTATATTTATACATGAACGATTACAAACGCAATTTACGAGAGTCATGTTTTGAAATGTTCCCATAATCGACACATTGTTAATTTGACTAAAACATCTTTTTCAATGAAGGCTACTAAAATATCATTCAACCACGGATGACTCATCTTATTTCTTAAGCGTGTCTTGACTAGTTTCATAGCCGAAAATACCCTTTCAACAGAGTTAGTAGCAATCGACAAAGTTAGTTGAAGAGTTCTAACATATGTTTTGGATTGAATTTTATGGAGTTTAGGTAGTTGAATTGAATAGTTTTGAAACATAAAAAATATATACTTTGAATCCTTGTTAAGGGAGTATGTTTTATCTCTCTTAATTTCCACCAATGTTCTTGCAAGAGCTCTAACATATTATCTGAATTGAATTTTATAGAGTTCAGGTAGTTGAATTGAATAATTTCAAAACATTAAAGAAAATACGGAAGTGCTAGAATCATAAAAGATTTTGAAAAAAGAAGTTACCTAGCTGATGTGGCGGTTGTGATATTCATCTTTGAACGGTCCAGATTTAGTCAAACATTCAAACCAGAACCGCCACATCAGCTAGGTAACTTCTTTTGTCAAAATCTTTTGTGATTTTAACATTTCTCAAAAAAAATATATTTTAAATGATTGTTAAAGGAGTCGAACTCTTTACCTCCAACTTACTAACCCACACCGCTGCTGCTAAACTAAAGTTTTAGTTAATGTTTGATTTAAACGTGATTAGATGTATATCTTATATATATATATATATATATATATATATATATATATATATATATATATATATATATATATATTAGAAAAGAAAATTACTAGTACTACTAATTTTTTCGGGAGGATCAAGGGACACCCTCGCACCCCCTTAGATTCACGCCTACATATGTCAGTTGATTAGAGGAACCAAAACTTAGAGTCTTACTTTTCCACAAGAAATATTGTAGGGCACTTCTTGGATACCTTCATATATCCGACACAAGGTTTTGCTAGCATAGGAAATTGGGCCGAATATCAAATTTTAAACTTTTTTAAGTTAAAAAGATAAGTTATATTATGTTTGGTCAAGAATCCAAAATTTATATCTTTCTTGGTTAAAAGGTAAAAGCCTATATATTTGTATTTTGATTGGTTAAAAATCTAATATTTTTTAAAGATGTTGCAAATCTGTTGCAAAGTTGTCACAAAGTGTTGTAAAACTATTGCAAGGTGTTGCAAAGCTATCGCCAAAGTGTTGCAAAGTTGCCCCAAAGTGTTGTAAAGTTGTTGCAAAGTGTTGCAAAGCAGTTACAAATTAAAAAAAATACCTAAGAAGCTGAAGAGTAAAAAAATTTGATTGATCATTTTTCACCAAAACAAAAATTTGTAGAGAGTTTTGACTAAATTAATTTATTCCCTTGTTTGATCGTTGCATAAACAAATTAAATTGAGCTCCTTCTAAGTATGTAGGATATATGATAATTAAAGAATCTATATCCCAATAAAGGAATTTAAAACCAAAGGATATGTTTCTGCACTAAGAAACCAAGTACCTCAAAATGTAAATTTGTAGACGACATATTAACAAGGGAAGGTGCCATGCATGCATTCTACATTGACATCTTAATTGTTTGTCAATATATAGTACCTTTTACCTACCTTTAGAAACTAAATAACATTGACAACTTTTCTAGTAATAGAAAATTGAAGAAAGTCCAAAACTGCACTTGATCTCCACAGTTAATATGTCAAAATCTTCCTTAATTTCTAAATTAGGGTATCTTGAAAATATTTCTCCTACTGAAAAGCAATGCAATTTGTATAGGGTTAGAAGAACAGGAAGGGTTGTACTAGATTTAGCTAAGTCATGTGCTTGGAATTATTTATACTTATTTACTAAACGGTTTATATATGAAATCTCTTTTATTGGTGGTCTTATATTTATTACATAAATCTTCTTTACTAAAAAGAAAAAAATCAGTATATGTTCTAAGACTTTCACATACTGCAGTCAAAGTCAAAAAATTGCATGCCCTATGATCTTTTCATATGAAGGTGAAGATACCAATTATTTAAATCAAGGAGCCCAGAGAAGATCTTCCCCTGTAGGAATATATGTATGGATGAAAGATCTTCCCCTGTAGGAATAGGTAGAAAAAATTATTTAGGTGGGGATACCTTTTAAGTCTTTAATTTTTATCCCTCTACTTTTCTATACAGACGAAGTTGTATTATGACTAGTTAAATACTATCTGTTTTCTTTAATTATTTGTAGATTAAGTTTTTCATTTTAGTTTGTTTTAATTACGGGAAGATGACGGTTTAGTCAGAAAAATATTTAAGAAATGATAGAAAAAACATAGTACAATTTCAAAATGATTTTAATTTAATAGCAGCAAAATTTCAGAACTGTCTGAATTTTTTTTATTGTTTTTCAGATTGAAACGTATTATAGTTTGACTACAACACACACAGATGTTTGTTAATTTCTAACATATGTCTATCTTTTTTCCTCATTTGTTTTTCATTCTAGGTGGATGGTTTTTTTTTTTTTTTTTTTGTTGAAAGTTCTACGTGGATGGTTTCTAACATACTTTATGTGCTTGTTCACCTTTTTTTTTCTATATTTTTCTTAGAAACTAAGAATATACCTTAGGTAAAAAAAAAATACATGTTTGTTTCCACCATACCACGACTTGTTTTGTTCACAGACTTATTTGTCCACGACATGATATTTTAGTAAACTAACAGTCTGTTTCTACAAAACAACAATTTATTTCCGATCACCTGTTATTTTTCTAAATCATTCTCGGTCATATGTTTTGTCTATCCAAAATATATTATTGTATGCAAAACATAAAAAATTAATTTTTTTACCGTACTATAAATCAGACAAAAACACGAACATAAATTAAAAAGTATATCGTTTGAAGCAAAATGACTAAATTTAGACCAAATTATTCTCGAGTAATTTTAAAATAACACTTTTGGAAGGCGTCTTTGAAGTCAACCAGACTAGCAAGGCAATACTAACAAAATTTGACCAGATAACTAGCTAGGTTGCAATAATTTTTTTTTTCACTTCACTCAATTGTGATAGTGATTGGTGAATGCTACTTTCATACAAGAAATTTGTTCGGACAATTTCACCAAATCATGCATGAAAGTAACAAGTATAAGTGTATGACCTGAGTATTAAATCAAACACCAGCTGAAAGAATTACATTTTCAAATATTTAACATCAGAGTAGACAATACTGTCACAGTGTCCTATATTTATTTCCTAAACCAACCAAAAAACTGGAAAATTTTAAATTTATACCCTGAACATGATATTCTTTTCGGTTACAATGAAGTATAGCCTTATTTCCTAATTTAATATAACTGATGTTGTTCGGTTTATTGCATTGACGGACTCATTTCATGTTTGGAGCCACTTGCATCTTGAAATTAATTGAGTGTGAGCCTCACCCACTTACTACTAGTCAAGACTATCTTGTCTTGTAGCTAGCACATGGGTAGGCCCACTTCTATAGAGAAGATGACATCCAAAGTTTTCTTTCTCTTGACAGTTATCCTACATCTTCCAACTAGTGAAACTAAAGATGCTTTATAATAAGTTGCTTGACAACTCATAGTAAAGCACATGATAGAGTAAAGAAGGTTCCCACACGTGCGCACACACATGCGAGGCAATTAGGCTTTTGGCCATTTGGTTCTTTTGGACACTTTGGTTATTTGGCACTTGAGCTACTTGGCCCTTTGGATTGTGGCCCGTGAGCCCCTGAGCTCGGGCGCCGTGACCTCGAGTGCTCGGGAGCTTAAAGTGAAATCACTCTTTTGCCACGAAAAGCAGTTCCACTTTGACTCAAACTCGGATTATGACTAAGTCGGTGGGATTAACCTAATCAGTCTTTGAGTTTATCTAAATCTGATTTCGTGGGGTTAATCTAATTAGTTTCCGAGTTTATCTCCTTACTTCTCTACCACGTTTCCTAGTCGGTTAGGGTTTTCTTTAAGGCTATATATACTAGTCGAACTCAAGAGAGAAAACACACAACGCAACTTCAGCTATCTTCCTCTCTCCGTCTGCTTAAGCTTCGAGTTCTTCAATCTCCATTACTATCTTTGTCAGTGCAGACAGAGGAAGTAAGCTGTGGTTAATTCTTAGAGAGTGAACGAAAAACAGTAATTTGCACCAAGGTTACTCCGAAATCACTTTCAAAGCAGTGGCCTCCATACCACGACATAGCGAAGAAAGTTATTAGTTGTTCGTCTAATCCATTGATCTATCCAATATTTCCCACAGATGCTTCTTTCATCTCCATTAATAATACTATTGGAATAAATATGATTTGGCATAATAATTTGGCTCACATGATTGGAGCAAAATCTAACCCTACTAGAGTTAGAAGAGGTGAGGAAAGTGAAGTAATGGCCATCCTGTTGGGGATCAATTGGGCAGTGCAATATCTTCTAAAGTTCATCATTATTGAAAGTGATAATCTAGCGCTCATAAGGCATCTTCGTGGTGAAAAGCACCTTATTGAATGGCAACCATCTCGCATATTCAGAAGATAAAAGAGTTACTTCCTTAGTTTCAAATTATCATCAGTGAGAAGAATACTCTTTGGGTTCGTTGGGTGAAGAAATATTTGATCAGGGGAAAAAACTTCTGGACTATGGAGAATCCAACTAGTTGTTCGTGGTGTTGGAGACGTATTTTGGGCAGCAGAGGTTTGGCTGAAGAGTTAGTCCAGTACCTTATTCATGATGGCAGGAATACCTACTTCTGGTGAGATATTTGGCACCCGTTAGGGTCGCTTGCCGAGTATTTCAAAACGAATCAACGATTTGCATCCCAACTAAGAGAAGATGTCCGAGTGTCCGATTTTCTTATTAATGGCAATTGGGTAGTTCCTGACCGAGTTAGCCGTGCTTTCCGTGAGGTGTTTAATGAACAGCAGAATATAGATATGGGGGGTTTGGAGCATGACCTGTTAGTATGGAAGGTTACATCTTCAGGTGAATATACAGTAAGGGACACTTATAACGCTATTAGGCGAAGAGGAAATCGACAACCGTGGTCCAAATTAGTTTGGTGTACAGAGGGAGTTCCCAAGCACTCATTTATCGTCTGGATCGCACTTAAGCGAGGTCTGAAAACAAAAGCAAAATTGCGGGGTTGGGGTTTAGAGATGGATGAGCACTGCCCGCTTTGTCATTCTGGAGTGGAGACAGACGAACATCTTATTTTCCAATGTACCTTTTCGATATTTGTGTGGACAGAACTATTGCTTATGATGGACATATAACGCAATCACTCAGGTAATCTGGTAGAGGAAATTAATTGGTGTGTAGACACATTTCAGGGTAACTCACTCCTTGGCCGAATGGGAGGACTGGTGTTTACAACATATATTTATTACATATGGAAGGAACGAAATAACAGGGTGTTTAGAGGCGAGGAAAGGTCGAACAGGAAGACCTTAAAGGAAGTGATAAGAGCGGTCAAGATTAAAGTGACATCATGGAAACAGAAAGCAACCCAAACGAGCGAGGCATTGCTAATCATGGATCGTTGGAATCTAGCACTCCCACTTACCATGAAAATTGCAACTACATGTAAATGGAAGGGTCCTGAACTTGGCCAGATTCTTGTAAATACGGATGGCGCTTTTGACTCTTCATATGGAGGGTTTGGTGCTATACTGTGTGATAATAATGGAGATACGATTGTAGCAGCTGCAGCCATTACAATGAGAGCTGATGGGTCATGAAAATGTCCCATAGGAGTCGTTTAAATTAGTCGAGTTAGTTCGTTTCGAGTCTTTATTATAATAAAATGGTTGGTTTTCTTGATTAGGTGTCTTTTGGAGAGTTAGGTGTGAAAAACGATTAAAAACGAGGAAAAAAATGCATGAAGGGTATTTTGGTCATTTGGAGTCAAGGATATTCTGGTAATTTGGCCAATACGAGTACATGGGTGAAAAGTAGAGGTCAAGATGAGTCCGTAGGAGAAAACGGAAGTCAAATCGGAGTCCGGACGAGAGAATTATGTGAAGTCAAAGTCAGGTCAACAGTTTGTCAACATTCGGTCAATCTTCGGGATGTATTCTGGCACGCGGTATACCAGCACACACGTGTCGTAGTTCGGAGGTAGGAGCATCGAAATCCCGTGTTTCCGCTGGACATCGAAATGGCCCTTATAAGCATGATTCAGTGTAGCGCATCGCATCTTGCTCCAGTAGTCCCGCTCCCACGTTATAATCTTGGCCGCAACCTCCCGCGTCATCAAGATCGGACGGCTGCTGTGTGTCCCATGCTTTATTGCGTATTCCGTGCACCCGAAGCAGTTTAAGTACCGTGCTCCGAGACACGTGGCCTTGTATCGTCACTCCAGATCCGCGTGCTCTAGCATCGACGGCTGCTGTTCCTTCCGCAAATTAACACCATGATTCCGGCCACACCAAATCAAACCGAATTCCCAAGTTAAACCCTAGCCGCCAGCCCAACTAGGGTTTTATCCTTTTAAACCTTTCTATTTACCCTTTTAACCCTCATCTTCACACCTTTTATCATTTGACCCAACCAAAACCCTAACCCAACTCTATAAATAAATCTCTTGTTCCTCCATTAAAGGCTAGACTTGCAAACCCTCTCAATCCCCTCTTAGCCTTCCTCTCTCCTCTTAGCCTCTCTTTCCTCCTCCTTGTAGTAGTAAAACCCTAAACCATTTTCTCCTCTTTTAGCCTCCTTTTCTCTCTACCTCTTCTAAACTAAAAAACCTAGCCCCCCATTCTTTTCTTCTACTTTCTCTACCACCTTCATCTCTTCTCTACATTTTCTTTCCACTTCTAATTTCTTCTTCTAACCTTCTAATTTCTCCATACCTTCTTCTCTAAAATCTCTTCTTCTTCTATCTCTCTTCTAAATTTCTCTTCTTTTATCTTCTAATAAGCTATTATTTGGAGTTTGGGTAATATTCTTGAGACATTTGGAGCTAGTTTTGGATATCAAAATGGAGATACATGGGAATATGGAGTTTGAACATTCTTGGTGATTTCTTTCCATTAATCTTTTGTAATTCCATTTATGTTATAAATTCAATGAATATTACTTTAGATTCCATGAGTAGCTAAATTTGTATCTAGGGTGTAGAGGAAACCCATATTTGGGCTTATTTTGAGATATGTTATAAATCAATGAATCCTTATATTGAGCTTCAATGCCTATTGATTGTCATTTCATGTTGATTCTATAACCTTATTATCATTCATGCATTATAATTAGATATTTCATGCTTTTATTGAATTATTAGATGAGATATGCCTTTTAGATAATGAATAATAGTGTAGGAATTTAGTTTTATATGATAGTCAATCAAATATTCTTGATTTTGAATTGTGTTATTAAAGAATATTATCTGAAACCTAATTAGTTCATTAAGCTAGGTTTTGTGTTATAAACAAAAAGTGATTTGTTGATTGAATGCTTGTCGTAGTCCATTTATGTGGTGAAATCGAAATCCCTAGATTCTTTTTCTCACCTTGATTTCATTCTTATTAGTCTATTAGTATTGTTTTCTTTCTTTAAGTAGTTTCCAAATCAAATCAAATTTTTGAAAGAGGGTTTTTAATTCGAGATTTAGGTAAAATAGCTTGTCCTTTGGAACGATACTCGATCTTATTTTAAATACTATAACTTGACCCCTACACTCATGAAATGCATGGAGTCCGGTTAGGGCTCCAATTGGCTTTGAAATATGGTAGAACTCGGGTCAAGATAGCAACAGATTCTTTGCTTACTGTTTCTATCCTCACAAACCCAGAGAAACCACCACCGTGGCAGATCAAGAGATCGGTCCGAGAAATCAAATTATTATGGGAGCAATTCGAGGAGTATTCTATTATGCACGTGTATAGGGAAATAAACCAGGCAGCATATTACCTCTCAAAAATGAAACCCGCAAATGGAATGATCGAGATGACCCCAGAAGCAATGCCTGAGGAATTAAAGAAGTTAGTGAGAGATGACCAGAGGGGTGTAATTAGAATTAGGCATACTTAATTTGCTGATTGATATGTTTCTTTATAAGTTCTTAATATTTTATTTGTCATTTTCTGATTCATTAGTTTTGTAAAGGGTCGGGCCCTTCAACCCGTTGACAATTTCAAATAAAAAATCTTTAATCATGTTAATTGTGATCAGAAAAAGCCAACAGACTATTTAGCAAAATGGGCGAGGAAGCATCCTGGGGAACATTATTGGACTACTATTCCGTTTTCTCATTTGTTTTGTAACCAGACTCACTCTCCCTTGTTAATTGGATTAGCTTTCAACAAAAACAAAAAAAAACCTAAATACTTATACTTATTATACGAGGAGATAAGAATGAAACAGTAGAAACCTACAAGGTGGCCAATATATGGACCACCAATTTTTTTATATGGACAACTGTTTTCCGGCCCAGTGCGACTCAATTACATTTGACTGAGTTGACTTTGATTTAGTAAGGGGACAACTTCACGAGGCCTTGACGATTAACAATTATTAAATTGTGGACCAATGACAAAAACAATAATTAAAAATAAAAAAAATCTAATTATCATCTTCACCGTCTTCTTCTTCTTCAACGCGGCCGTTATGATGCTACGAGAACAACTTATGGACCAACATGTTAATGAACAGTGTGTCTTTGTTATTTTCGCAAGGTGTAAACTAAATTATCTATTTTGGGGTTCAAAGCCTATAAACCTTCATGGGAGATCGGGTCATCATTGTCATTCAAGAAAACAACAAAGAGTTTACTTAAAGGTACAATTTGATGATGATTTGGACTGTATCTATGAATAGTCTATTAATAGAAGAAGACTTCAAGAAACGAGAAGTGCCCCTCTGGTAAGATGACGACCCCTTCCCAAATTTCTCACTTATCCAAAGCCAAACTCACGTTAGAGAGAGAGAGAGAGAGAGATGGCGTCTGAAGATCAATACTCTATTCCTCTCCAATTTTTTCAATTTCTTCTCTATTTCCTCAAATTCGTTCTCTTTTAATGGATTTGCAGAAATTATATTCAGTTTCGATTAACCAACTTGTTAGAAAATTATTTAAGAACAAACACTTTTATGTATCCGCTTCATATCTTTAAGCCCTAAGCTTTGACTGATGGAGTATTTCTCGAATCCGAAAACTTACATAGAATTGCTACTGTTTCGGTGAATCCCACGAACAGTAGCAGTTCGTGGGTCTCAACCGAGTAGATCTGCTCGTGTTTTGTGGGTTTCCCAAGAGCAGATCTACTTGTTTCTTAGACAGAAAAAATAGTGTTTATGTTCTAAAATTTTCAAATCATTGATTTCTAAGTTTTTCAAGAAGTTTTAGGGTTCATGAAGAAAACATAGATCTTCCCTTTCTCTTTGGGAAGATTGTTCAACAAGTTCCTACCCTTTTTTATGTCATAATCAACAATACCTCCCAAAAACATTTCTCTCCCTAGACATTTGTTGGTGATGATGAAGATGTAGTAGAAGAAGACTAAAGTTAGGATTTATGAAAATAAGAGGGAGGAGTTAAAATAAAGTTCTAATTCTTGGATGACTAGAGTTAAAAATAACAAGTGTTGTCCCCTTAAAAACTATTGTCCATATAAATTTTGTAATATTTCTAGTTGTCCACATTAAATAGTTGTCCATATAAGAAAATTAGTTGTCCATGTATTGGACACCATTCTTATTGTACGGATTAATGTCATTAGTCTATTACACAGTTTAGTCATCTAAGTACGTAACCCCAACTACCACCAATGATGATCTAAACAGCAACTCAAATTTAAATAAGTGAATAGATTAATCTTGAAACTATAACTATTAGTTGTTATTGCTATTAAACACCCTCATAGTCTATCTTTGTTATATTTTTTAAATAATGAGAAACAATTTGAGGGAATCCCGTCAACCCCTAGAATTGCTAGTCCTATGATCAGAAATATATAGATCTACACCTTATAGCCATCACGAAATTGGCCCTATGATCTAATTTTAATTTTTGTAAGTTAGAAAGAGAAGCTATATTTTATTTGGTTAACAACCTAATATTAGTATTTTGTTTAGTTAAAAATCTAAATATTTGTATCTTGTTTAGTTAAAGTCACAATATCTTTTTCAACTCTCTTACAAGTTGTTGCGACCATCTTGCAAGATGTTGAAAACCTCTTCCAAACTTCTCACAAGTTGTTGGAAATTCTTGCAAACCTCTTACAAACTGTTGCAAATTACTAAAATACATAGAGAGTTGGAGACTAAAAAAATTTGAGCGATCCTCTGTCAACAAAATAAAATATTTATAGAGAGTTCTGACAAATTCTTTAGTGTCGGGTTTGAGCCTGAGAGTTAACTACTAGCATCTTCATTGTCTACTTCACAAAATAATTTGTATTTTATGTTATGTTGGTAAATATATTTTACTTATTTTTAACTAATTTTTTTATATTGTGATACGATAAGATTTTTAGACTATATTTTAGTTATTTTGGTTTCATTAATAAATAATTGTTCACACCCACTCTCAAAATGGATTCAATTATTGGTGGCTTTTTTATTTCTTGTAAACTAAAGAATTTATAATGAGTTGTTGGTCTAAGTATTGAATTTTTTTTATAATAAAATTTGAACGCGAATTGACAGTTTTAGTTGAGATGTAGAAAAGAATTACTCCTATATTTTACATCATTGGAGTGAAAGTTTTTCATGAAACTTTTCAATATCCTATTGGATAATATAGCAAATAGTAGACACTTTAGATTAGACCATGGATGAGTCCAATGTGTTTAATTAGCAGCCACTTTAAGTATTCCGCCTATCTCTTTTAGTAATAGTTAAATTTATGGATATATGACATAAAACTAACTTACATCAATTCTAGCTCTATCTGGAATATCAGGATGGAGGTGAAGATTCAAAACACTTATTATTTTCTTCTTTGTCTACAAAAGTGTTTAAATTATTCTAATGTATTTAAAATAAAAACTGATCCTTTGATAACTTAATTGAGAAATGGTTTTTTCCTGCTTTTCTGACATTTAAACGATCAACTCAAGGGTAGCTATAATATTTGAAGTTTTTTATAATGTTATTATGTTTGCTTAGGTACTTGAATATTTCTCAACCATTCTGGTCCAGTTATTGTTATTTCCTCGGTAATTACAGTAGCTAAATAATTCCTACGTGTTACATAAAGTAAACATTGTACAAGTTTCGGTCTTGTGACATGTGAAGTGTGTTAAGACTAGTAGTGTACATACTTGTATTTGTCTCTGTTCATAAGGTTATTATTGTAATTGTACTTCTTTCACCATCTCTATAAATACAATCGAATCCCTACATTGTAGGGCATCTTGAATGCAATACTTTACATGGTATCAGAGCCATCAATCACTAAGAAATTTTTTGGTTTTCAGTGCCATCTTCTTCATCTTTTTCTTCTACTTCTTAATCATGGCCGCCTCCACTGAAAATACCCCTTCTCCAACTTTCATTTCTTCACCTTCAGTTCCTCCTTCTCCCTCCATTTTTACTCTACCCTCACTTACCAACATTGCAAATCTCATTTCCATTCGTTTGGACAACTCCAACTACCTTCTTTGGAAGAGTCAGTTGCTTCTCATTCTTCACTCTCAGGATCTTTTCAAGTTTGTTGATGGTTCCTTTCCCCCTCCACCTGAAACTCTTCCTTCGTCTCTAGCTGAAGGCTCTTCTTCCTTAACCCCAAACCCTGATTTTGCTTACTGGTACAGAGTCGATCAGATGCTTCTATCATGGCTAAATGCCACTTTAACTGAGCCTATTTTAACTCAAGTTCTTGGCCTCACCTCTTCTCGAGCAGTTTGGGAATCCCTTGAAAGAACCTTCTCCTCTGTTAATTCAGCTCGATTGATGAATCTTAAACTTCAACTTCAAACCACCAAGAAAGGTTCTCTCTCTGTTTCTGATTATTTTCTTCGTTTGAAATCCCTCTCTGACTCTTTAGCTGCTATTGGTCATCATGTTGCTGATGACGAATTGGTTCTCATTGCTCTTGCTGGTCTTGGTAGTGATTATGAAGGGTTTGTAACCTCCATCACTACTCGTACTCTACCTCCATCCTTTTCAGAGCTTCACTCTCTTCTTCTTACCCATGAATTTCGTCTACAATTTGTAGCTAATTCCACTTCTCCTCCATCAGCTCTCCTCACTCAATCCTCTGTTCCCACTCCATCTCCCCCCCTCCTTTCGCCAAAACAATCAACATTCAAATCGAGGAAGCAGAGGTCGCTTCTCTAACAGAGGAGGAGGTCGTGGTAGATTCTCAAACAGAGGATACTCCCAACGACACTCTGTTCTTGGACCTCCTCCTGATCGACAACCTCTCATCTGTCAATATTGTGGGAGAGTGGGTCACTCTGCTCGTCAGTGTTATCTTCTTCTTCGTCCAAATGATCTCAATCAGTCCTTTGCTGCCTTAGGCATTGACTCTATTCATTCTGATCCACATTGGTATATGGACTCTGGAGCTACAACTCATATTGCATCTGATACTGCTTCTCTCATCTCTCAAGCTCCAGCACCTGAAAGTGTCATGGTGGGAAATGGAAACACTGCTTCCGTAGCTGGTATTGGTAATATATTTCTCCCTTTTCATAACTTAACTCTTCAAAATACCTTACTCGTACCTTCTTTCAAGAAAAATCTTCTTTCACAAGAAACAGTAGTCCTAAAACCCATTCTAAATCGCGAAATGTCCAATTAGTTGTCCCTCGTCCAAAAATTGGCATTTAATCCAAATTGTTTTTGGACCAAACTTAGTTTTAGAAAGAATTATCGGGAAAATCGAGGTCCAAAATTGATTTTTTTCAGACCAAAATATCTTTCCGCTTATGAAATTCCGTTAACTCTCATAACACATTGTAAACGTATTATGAATGATCATAATACGTTAGGACAAATCTTATTTTGTTCTTGGATTCCAATACATAATCATTTTCTTCTCATATAATGTTTTTTCTCGTCCTAATGCACCATTAACAAAAATGACACGTAATGAATAAGCACATACGATATAGTTTTCAATAATACGCTGTGAGCACAAGCTAAATTTGGATTAATTAGTGTATCAAATAAATCTCATCTTCTATTGTTTTCTGTAGGACAAATTTTTACTTTGGTCATTCATTAGAGGTAAGATTTTATCATTAGTTCACCATTAATGTCATTTCTAGCGAGAGAGATCGAATCGAAATAAACATTGAGTACATCATCATCTGCTCAAGTTTCATTTGTAATTTCTCTATAGAACAAGAATTAGTAGATGTATCTGTTAAATTCACGATTATGTGATAATCAGGTACAGACATTGAAATAATTGACACGATAATATAACGTGGTTCAGTCGAATAATAACGACCTACATCCACGAAGAAATAATTGTTTCATTAATGATCACCATGACTTGTGGGTTTGATCGGTTACATTGGTCAGACATAACTCGACTATTTAATTCCTAGAACCCTCTCCTATTTATAGAAAAATTAGGGTTTCCTAATTTCTCCTAACTAAACTAGGAAGAATATAATGTAAAGATAATTACAAGAGATCCTAAATATATGTAACTAAATATCTCTGGATCTTCATATATCTTGGACTCATCTTTATCGCCGGATCTCTTCATCTCGATCCGTCTCATATCTTTTATATCTTCCAGTAGTTTGGACTCATCTTGATCCTCGAATCTCTTCATCTCGACCTGTCTCTAATGTCACGTATCCTGTTAGTATGTACAGCAATTCTATTTTTCATATCTTCATTTATAATATCATATAGACAATCTTTGAAGGCTCTTTTGATATATAATTGCATAAAATTTTGTTTTTCTCTTGACCGATCAATTATATTCATTTTTAGGATTTTCTTTCTTTCTCTGAAAATCCCAATTTTCATGACATATAATGATCTATCATACTACTCAAATATTTGTTCATAATACGTTATTTCTTAGAGCATGCCAGTTTCCCGTTTGTCATGTGAAAGAGTAGAGTAACACGAACGTCATTTTAGACCTCTATTATATTTTTCTCGAACCAGAATCTCCCGCCTGTTTATTAACTATGGGATGGGGAAATTTGGACTTCGGTTCAAAAAGATCATTCAATTTTTTAGTTTTTAGCTCCCTGAGTACTTTTTTTTTACTTTGCAACACCTTGCGACAACTTTACAACTGTTGCGACAGCTTTGGAGCAGCTTGCAACACCTTACAACAACTTTGTAACACCATACAAACACTTTGTAATGCCTTACAACGCTTTGCAACTGCAACCCCTTGCAACACCTTGCAACCCTTTACAACACCTTGGAACACATTTGTAAAAAATATTGGATTTTTAACCAAACAAAATACACATTTGGTTTTTAACAAAAAAATACAAAATTTGTGTTTTTTTTTTGTTGACAGTATATATCATTAAGCCAAAAGAGTACGATTACAATACATGTTAGACAGAAAGTTAGGTATATATCTCCAAAATTTAGATCTATTTTTCCTCCTATCCTATTTCGCCAGCTTGTCTGCTTGAATATTTTGATTGCGGTTTCTATAATTGAACATGACATTCGCAAACTTTTTACGGATTTCCTTAACTTGTCGCATATGGATCATCGATTGCCACTTGATGTTGTGCCTTGGGTTGTTCAGATGCTGTATAAGATTGAGATGATCACTTTCAATGATAATATCCTTGTAATTGTTTTCTTCTACCCATTTCATGCCCTCTAGAATAGCTATGGCTACACTTTCCTCACTAGTTCTTGCTCGAGTTGTGTGAACTTTCGCCTCCTTGAATTGTGATATCTGTTGACGCATAAACATTCATTTTTATAAAAAGTAAATTTGGGGGTTGCCATTTGCTTACTGTTTTTGGCGCTGTTTATTTCGCAATAACATTCATTCTAGGAAAAACCATAATTTGATTTATAACTTTAATAGTTGGATTAGTATTATGCTGAAAACAGTTGTAGCATATGGCCTTCCAAATATGCCATAGAATAGTAACAAAGTGAATGTCATTTGAGGTATGACTATTTTCTCGAGGGGTCCTCCAGGAGAGGATCCATTCGTAGTGAATGTTAGAAGATAGGATATTAAAGTGGAACCAAATAATTTTTACAAAATGGAAGTGAAAAAGAGCATGTTCTATGGTTTCAATTTCATTACAGTTTGAACATATGTAAATACTTCCTATAAATTTTCCAATCTACTTACCCAATTTGTGTTTTAAAAAAGAAAATATAACTTGTCTTTTTAACTAAAAAAAATTAAAATTAGATCACGACCCCAATTTTCTGATCCTCTAGATTATTACCAAGCTTTGTTTTCACCAACCAAATAAGTTTATCAAAGTTTGTCAAAAACAGACAAAAATGAAATAAAGACGGGCATCCTTTCAAAGTCTCCCCTCCCCTTTCCTCCCATTGTTCACCTTTCGAAGTCTTCAGACATATGTGTATAGAATCTTTATTATAAAAATCAAAATTAAGTCAGTGTAAGACAATTCATGGTACAGAAATATACATGTGCCTTAGTTTCATTACAATCCCTCAGAAAGAGAAAAAAAAAATTAAACTTATAAAGATCTTATCATATCTCAATTATTTAAACCTGCTGTTATTGATCATGGTAGAGAGAGAAACTAAAGTCGCCACCGTTTGGGCTCGAATATGTTCCAAAGTAAATATATAAAATCCACCATTTTCCACGAAAGGATCTTATAATTGTTGTCCATTATTTCTCTAAATAAAGAAAAAGGAAAACAGACAAAGTTAAAGAGAAAACGCTAAAAGGAAAAGTTAGTAAAACAGCATATCTAATCACGACTTCAACGAAAAGAAGAGAAAAATATCTAATCACGTATAATTCAAGTGCAAATTGACATCATAAGTGTTGTCGGCAAAAATAAGGTCTTGAGTCTGATCTTAACTTCGAAAAAATAATTCCAAATTAACCACGGGTAGGTAGGTGTTTTTACTACTCTTGCTGCCCCGAATTACAAACTAAATAACATGACGTAATTAACCTCCACGAATGTATAAATTACTAATTGATCTTTAATTTAAATCAAAATACAAAGAACCTATTGATTTTGAGCCACTTTATAAAATAATAGGGAGTCCTCCTACTTCAAGTCTATTTTATTGTGTTTTCAGTTTATTATAGTCAAGTTGACAAAGTTTCAACTCAACACTCAAGCCGACAAGTTAGCCAAATGAACAAGAAAAAAGAATATTTTCAAGACCTGGCAGAATGTTCCTTACATTCTTGTTAGAATGTACTGTAGTAAGTTTTTAATCGTTCAACAAAAAAAAAAAAAAAAAAGTTTTTAATCCCATGTAGTGACTCTTAATTTTAATATATATACTCAATTCAACAAAAAGAAAAGTTGAATATCATTGCTAAATAGTAAAACTAATAGTTATGATAACATTGATTCTCATTTTGATGAAATGGAAAATGAAAACCTATGTGCTCTTTCTTCCAACTACCCAAACAAAAAAAAGTTAAATATGTGAGATGAATTGCATTCTTAATTTTGTGAAACCGAACATTAAACAAAGTGAATAAGATTCCAATATTTCGTATTTCATTTCTGTACACTAAAAATGATTTTATAGATAAGGCGACCACTCAATCAAGTAAGAAACTAATTGTTAAAACCATTGTAAAAGATCCAACTTCAATCAAGAGTAGATTCGGATCAAAACTTTTTTTTTTTTCTTCATTTGCATGTGGGTACATGCAAATAAAGTTAAAATCGATAAAAGAACAAAGTTAGAATGGGTCCATTACATGTTAACATCCATTATTTAAATAAAGACTGACGTGTTCTAATAAGACTACATTTTATTTAGGTATTTTATTTCTCCTCCTTAGGAGAGTTTAGAGGGAAGTCTTCAAGTCTATTTCAGTAGGTAAAGAGTGACAAAACACCAAGAGCTATATAAAGGAGGGTGGAGGCTTGCTTAAGATCATAACCCAAAACCCATTTGCTTCTGTAGATATGGGAAGAACAGGAGCAAGGAAGGGGGCCTCGATGGCTTCCTTCATCACCACCTTCTTAGTTGTTTTTATTTCTCTCAATTTGCCATTAGAGATCATGGCTGATGGTTATTTATACTCTTCTCCACCACCACCTGTCCCAAAGAAGTCCCCTCCTCCTCCTCCTTACCATTATAAATCACCCCCACCCCCACCACCAGTTTACAAATACAAGTCACCACCTCCACCAGTTTATAAGTATAAGTCTCCACCACCTCCTACTCCAGTGTACAAGTACAAGTCACCGCCGCCGCCGGTTTACAAGTACAAATCACCACCACCACCAACTCATGTATATAAATACAAATCTCCTCCTCCACCAGTTTACAAATACAAGTCACCACCACCCCCTACACATGTGTACAAGTACAAGTCTCCACCTCCTCCAGTTTACAAATATAAATCACCACCTCCCCCTGTTCATGTATACAAATACAAGTCTCCACCCCCTCCAGTTTATAAATACAAATCTCCACCTCCTCCAGTTTACAAGTACAAGTCACCACCTCCTCCTATTCATGTATACAAATATAAATCTCCACCTCCTCCAGTCTACAAATACAAGTCACCACCTCCTCCTGTTCACGTATACAAATACAAATCTCCACCACCTCCCGTCTACAAATACAAGTCACCACCTCCTCCTGTTCATGTGTACAAGTACAAATCTCCACCCCCTCCAGTTTACAAGTACAAGTCACCACCACCCCCTGTTCATGTGTACAAGTACAAATCTCCACCTCCTCCAGTTTACAAGTATAAATCACCACCTCCCCCCGTTCATGTGTACAAGTACAAGTCTCCACCCCCTCCAGTCTACAAATACAAATCACCACCACCTCCAGTACATGTGTATAAATACAAGTCCCCACCCCCTCCAGTCTACAAGTACAAGTCACCACCTCCCCCTGTTCACGTGTACAAGTACAAGTCCCCACCCCCTCCAGTCTACAAGTACAAGTCACCACCTCCCCCTGTTCACGTGTACAAGTACAAGTCCCCACCCCCTCCCGTTTACAAGTACAAATCACCACCTCCCCCAGCTCATGTGTACAAGTACAAATCTCCACCTCCCCCAGTTTACAAATACAAGTCACCACCTCCCCCTGTTCATGTATACAAATATAAGTCTCCACCTCCTCCAGTCTATAAATACAAATCACCACCTCCTCCTGTTCATGTGTACAAGTACAAGTCTCCACCTCCTCCTGTTTACAAATACAAGTCACCACCTCCACCTGTCTACAAGTACAAGTCGCCTCCACCCCCAACACCCGTCTACAAGTACAAATCCCCACCCCCTCCAGTTTACAAATACAAGTCCCCACCACCTCCAGTCTACAAATACAAATCTCCTCCACCACCTGCTTACCTGTATACATCACCTCCTCCTCCTCATCATTACTAAAAAGCCTGCGAACAACGGTAGGTTTATGATTATATTTTTTTAAAACATTTCAAACCTCCTAACTAATGTGATATGAAATGAAACATGGAACTAATTCTTTTTTTTTTCTTGTTCTTATTTTGCAGGTAGTTCATTTGTAATTTATGGATTCCAAAGTTTGAAATAAATTCGGAGTGCTGTATATTGCAGATCAGTTTCACGTGCAATAAAATGCTTTTGTTTTGTGTGGTTCTTGTTTAGTTTTGTTGAAGCTCAATAAACTTTGAAATGTTGTCGAGATTGGAAAAAATGAAGCGAAAAATGCATCAAATCTTTCAATGTTGTAACGAACTATATCGTAGTTGTACTTCATCCTAATCAATAAATGGATTTTTAATTTGAACTTGTTTTTCTTTAATGCTATATGCTTCAATCCCATAAATCACTATACAATAAGGGTACTTACAATATTGTAACAAATCCTTGCTTATTTGGTATGGAGTTTCGACTTCGATGATTAGCTTGTTATTAAAATAGTATTAAAAATCGAATAGTAAAAAGAAAATTTCAATGAGCAATAAACAGAAAATTAAATAAGTGACTTATCTTTTTGCAGTGCTGAAATCAAGTATTAATCGAACCAACCAGAAAGAATGAACTTGCAATAAACCGTAGTAAAATAAAGGTGGAACAGAGGCACAAGTTGGACTCGCTTTCCTGAAGACTTTAAACGCCCCTGCTACCGTAGAATTAGGTATTGCTTTGCAGTCTGTGAACGTAGTCCCCTAGGATTCAACTATTCCTTATCAAAATTGAAGAAGCAAACTTCAATTTTGATCTACTGATCTTGATAGAATTCGAAACAGAGAGAAGTAAACAGAGAACTGAGAGAGAGAGATAGAAGACGAAATAATTTTTCTGTGTGTTTTACTTCTGGGAGTTTATCCCTATTTATAGAGTACGAAATCAAATCATAAGACCTTGGGTAGTTTTGATCCAACGGTGGAGAAAAAGTAGCCAGTAGAGGAAGAATAGGTCTGAGAAAATTAAGGAGGTGGACTCTTTCCACTAGCCAGTAGGGGAGGAAAAGGTCAGAGAAAAATTATGGCATTTCTCTGGTAAACCGAGACCGAGACCGGTTCCGGGTCAGTGACCCGACCCACGAGGGTGTGAAAGGTATAAATATAAGTGTGCTTAAGGTAAGAGTGCCTCTAAAAAGTAATGGGTCTCTCCTCCGGAGAGCACTATTGTAACCCCAAGGGCCACACCCCTTTACACCCAACTTTATCCTTATAAACACAAGCTTGTTTTTCTCTTTGAGAGATGTGGGACTAAAGTAATATTGTGTTGTGAAAGACTCTTTAGTACTTAATAGATTTTATTCAAAACCTATTACTAACAGCTCAAATTAGTTAGTTAGGAGTTTGTTTAGTGGTTATGGAGGTCGTCAAAAGTGTGTCATCACATTTACCAAATATATTTTGGAAATGATGTGGATGGGAATTTGGAGGTCCAATGCTAAACTTTAAGAGGAGATTCCACGCATCTTTCCTTATTTCATATGAGAAATACATCTTATAACACTTTTACTTACATAAGTAATTCATTCCCTTCAATATAAAGCTAGCTCAAGAGGTAAGTCTTTTCTTCCCCTTGTAAAATGACTATCACTCTTTCCACAATAGATGTGAGAGGTGACTCCAACAATTTTTTTCTTACATATGGTAGATGGCCATCCATGAAAGGATGTCAATTACTTCTATATAAGGACGTACGCCCTGAGGTAATTTGAGTTGAATGAGTAACTAGAAAGAAGTAGGACTCGAGAAGTTCCTTATTGATGTGAAGAAAGGAGCCTAACTACCTCAGTACCTCAATATGTATTTTTATTTGTTTCTGTGTCAAACAGGGGTTCTTAGTTTTAATTAGTTTAGATTTTGGAAAGTCTACTAATTTTAAGAAATTTAAGGTTCTTTTTAAAAATTTCTCCATTGGAGTTTGAATTTATCTCGGTTTTGTCCTTAAATGTAGATCCCTTTCTTAGGGTATCTAGTTAATGTGGTAATTTACCCTGTTGAACTTCCATACAATAGTCCAAATCAAAGAAAACCCTCCACTTACTTTTAGGTCCACGTAAATTCAATGTTCTCCTTTTGCTTAAATCTAGACCGGCGAAATCGAATCAATGGCCTAGATTGTCATTTACCCATCCTCCACTAAAATCCTTTTGTTTTACTAGGACAGCGCCGCCCCTTATTATAAGTTACTAAGAAAATATTTTCTTTAGTCAGTTTATATGATTGGAAAATGCTAAAACCACAAAAGATTTTGATAAAAGATATTACCCAGCTGATGTGGCGGTTGTGGTTTGAAAATTTAACTAAATCTAGGCCATTGAGAGATGATCATCACAGCTGTCACATCAGCTGGGTAACTTCTTTTATCAAAATCTTTTGTGATTCTAGCACTTCTGTTTTCTAAAAACTTTTTGTTTTCAGATTTTTTGTATTATATTTTAGAACTTTTCTTTTATTAGATGTTGTTTAGGTTTAGGAAATCTCTAATATCGTATCAAAATGTTTCTCTAAATTTTTTATTCATCCAATAAATTCAATTGTACTCCAATTCGACATTGTTTATGACACTTTTCTCTGTAGTTTAGAGTATTCATCTTTTCTGAAGTTTTAACCATTGTTCCAGGCTTTTTTTACCAAGTTTTTCGTGTGTCAAACTCACTTGTTTGCGTCTATTGGTACCGTGGTATGGAGTTCTTGAAAGAAAATAACAAGCAATCTAGGTAGTGATTTAAATTAAACAAGTATTTTACATCACAACTGATTATCTCTAAGGGGGGGGGGGGGGGGGGGGGGGGTAGTGGATTAGGACTTTCACAGACTTTCATAGACAAAATATTCCGTAGACATTTCAAAACATTTTGGATGACTTTTTATAGACAACATGTCTTCATAGACATTTTCAAGACATTGAGTTTGTAGACAAAATGTCTTTATAGACATTTCAAGACATTTGATCCATAGACAAAATGTCCTGGGGATAGACATTTATTATTTTAATATAATTATTATTGTTTAATCACATGAAATAATATATTTATACTAACATTTCAAATATATTTTTTTTTCGACTTTCGTAGACATCTGTGAATATTTGTGGACATTTGGTAGACATTTCTCATTTTAATATTATTATTATTGTTTAATCACATGAAATAATATATTTAGACTAAGGGGGGGGGGGGTATTGGATTGAGACTTTCGCGGACATTTGAGAGTCCGCGAAAGTCCGAGACATTCAAATCCAGACATTTGAGAGTCCACGAAAGTCTGAGGCATTCAAATCCAGACATTTGAGAGTCCACGAAAGTCTTAGGCATTCAAATCCAGACATTTGAGAGTCTATGAAGTCCACCAAAGTCTGGGACATTTTGGAAGACAATCGAATGCCTCGGACTTTCATAGACTCTCAAATATCTGGATTTGAATGCCTAAGACTTTCGTGGACTCTCAAATGTCTAGATTTGAATGCCTCAGACTTTCGTGGACTCTCAAATGTCTGGATTTGAATGCCTCGGACTTTCGCGGACTCTCAAATGTCCGCGAAAGTCTCAATCCAATACCCCCCTAAGAAAATCTTTATAGTCATAGTGGCCTTACTGAGCATTTGGAAGTCCGGATCGTACAACCACATGAAAACAAAAAGAACATTGATCAGACCCATTAAGTTAGAGGTTAAGGTAGAGATAGAAAGAAGAAGGAGAGAGAGGGTGACACCCTTATGCCACACGAGTGTGTGGGAGGTGAAAATGTACGTACCACGCAAATTTGATACCTTCTTTATGTTTAGTTTGAAATTTTAACATTGCTTTTTCATTCTCTCATAATCAGAATTACGCAAATTTAAACTTTAACCTTAAAAGCTCGTCGAGAAGAACTTATTTGTATGTATATCGGAACCGTCGCACATGTGTTACTCAAAATCTTATCTCGGTTGTCAACAAATGGCACCCTAGTTGGTAATTGCATCAATTCCGCAATATGAATGTCTCAGGTTTTATCCCATTAATTTATCTTCGGTATAGATAAACTAATAAAGTAATGGGCTTTAGGCCATTAATTTCGTTAGACTTTATGGAAGTAGTAATTCGACAGTTATCGTGCTTATCACATCATATCGATGTATCGATGCTTTTGTAAAGACAATTGTAATCAATATTCAGAAAATCTTATCTGGTTGATATGTAATTTTCTAAAGGGGCCCTCATGTGGTGGGGGACATGTGCGATTGCACCAAGTTTCTGAGAGTCTGTTCTTTTCGATATCAGATTTGAGATCTTTGTAATAATTGCAATGTCAACACATGTATTAGAGAAATTTGGTCATTTCAAGCTAACAACATTATAAAGAGCATGTCTCTCCTAATCAAATTTTGTTTTCTTTTTCTGATTTTAAAGGGTAATGCACTAATGCACCTTGTTAGAGTCCTTAGTTCATAAATCTGTCCCAATTGGTCTGGATTGTTTATAATTTCTTGTTAACCAAGACAAAAACTTGCAGAATTTCTTTGGTTTGTCTCCCACAAGGAGGGGTTATTTGACAAATAATGCAATTATAAAAATTTTTATTTTCTTACCCAACTTGTAACTCTTTCTAGGTTCATTAATAATTTACTTCATTACAACCTTCAATTTTGCAATAAATTAGAAAAAATAATTTACTTGTCTTTTCATTAGGAGGCACGCGGTTCATAAACATGACCGGGTTCATTTTATTGCATGTCTAGATTCAGAAAACATGAAAAATATAATTTTAGCAAGCACATGCGACCTACTACATGTTTAGATGCAATCCCAACATATAGGTAGCATAAAAATAAATATTATTTCAAGATTTTATAT
Source organism: Eschscholzia californica (assembly GCF_041429995.1). NCBI lineage: Eukaryota > Viridiplantae > Streptophyta > Magnoliopsida > Ranunculales > Papaveraceae > Eschscholzia > Eschscholzia californica. The sequence continues at coordinate 46,698,583 of NW_028238198.1, forward strand.
TAATTGATTAATATTGTGATGTCTTAATTTGTTATATCAAAACACAGATTTATCACAATAAAACATCCTTATTTTATAACAACTTAGGTCTATTTACACAACCTAATATATTTAAGAATTTTATCGTGCTATCGCATTCCATTGCGCTTCATAAATGTACTCTTTATAAAAGGTGCAAGATGTGAATCTCACTCGTAAAAGGATTGGGGTCCAATGCAACACTCACGAAAACGTACAAAAGTTCTAGTTGTGGAGCGTGAAATTCGGTCTCTAAATCTTTCTTATACTTGGTCGATTAAAGATACTCTACTAGAACATTTTCAATGCAAAGTTCAAGAAACTTTTTTCTCATTGTTCTATGTATCAAGTCTCAGTTGTCACTCTCTTTTCTTGATGGTACTATTGAAATCCTATATTCAAAAGACATCTTCAATGTGAACACTCTAAAACCATAAAAGTCATTTAGGTATAATATAATCGAATATCTGATCTAATTATGATGATAATATTAATTATTAATATTATGATAGTTCTTTACTTTTATTATCTTCTTTATCGAAATGTCCACTAATGTCTGTCATATTTTCAAACACATTCTCTCTCCATAGTTGGTCTGGACTATTTATAATGTCTTGTTAACCAAGACAAAAACTTGCAGAATTTATTTGGGTGGTCTCTCATAAGGAGGGGTTATTTGACAAATAATTAATGTAATTATACAAATTTTGATTTTTCTTATGGAACTTGTAATTCTGTCCAGGTTCATTAATAATTTACTTCATCACATCCTTCAATTTTGTAACAAACTAGAAAAAATAATTTATTTGTCTTTTCATTAGGAAGAACGCGGTTCATAAACATGACCGGGTTCATTTTATTGAATGTCTAGATTCGGAAAACGTGAAAAATATAATTTTAGCAAGACATGCGACCTACTACATGTTTTTAGACACAACGCCAACATATGGGTAGCATAAATATAATGGCGTGGTTGAGATTTTGGGAGCCCTGTGCGAACTTTTAACTTGGGCCCTTCATAAGAACCGAAAAATATTTACATGCGATATATTAGTAAAATAACAAAAATTAACTCAAGAAAATATTATCATGACGAAAATACATTATGTAAAAGTATTAATGCATGAAATATTACATAATACTAGCAAGAATATTTATATTGTATTTGATGTAATTAAATAAGTCCAAGAACACAATTTCACTAAATATTTGAAAGATGCAATTATATGAATTAAAGAAGTATTCTTATAGCAATAAGTATGACTTGGAGAACCCAATTCAACACGAAAACCCTATACTTATTGCATAAAAAATTATTAGGATGACAAAGAAAAAATATGCACATTTAGACAAAAAGACATACAATCCTATATTCATATCCCAACTAAGTTACTTGTGCTTTCTTGTGTATTTTATAATGTTTAAAAAAACGTTTTTACGCCTTGATGATGTTCTCTTGTATAATGCGAGGCGGTAAAGAGGCGTAGCTTCAATTACATATATTTTAATATAGTTACAATATTTTCTTCTATTAATAGTATATTTTATTGAATTTATTTGTAGTACTAAAGAAAATTAACTTTTTAATAGAAAAGTAGAAGGATATGAATGTTTTGGGTCACTTCTACCCTTTTGACTACCTCTAGAAATTAGAGAGAGACAAAGAAAGTTACTACAACAGCGAGGCGTAAGTTTTGATGCGGTACACCTATATTTTTTCTCGAGACGTACACCTCGATGCGCGCATCTTATACGCCTTTAAAAATTGATTTTACAACGCTCCATATTTTATACTAACAAAAGGTTTAACATTACTAAATTGGGCCTCCATATTTTATACTTACAAAAGCTTTAACATTACTAAATTGGGTCCTTAAATGGAGGGGGGGGGGGGGGGGGGGGGGCAGTGCGACCGCACTGGTTGCACCCCCTCTCCCACACTCTTGAACAAAAATAAAGATTGTTTCAAGATGTTATATTAATTGATTATTATTGTGATGTCTTAAGTTGTTATATAAAAACACAGATTTATCACAATAAAACATTCTTATTTTATAACAACTTAAGTCTATTTACACAACCTAATATATTTAAGAATTTTATCGTGTTATCGCATTCCATATTTCTATTGATGGCTTCATAAATGTGCCGTTTATAAAAGGTGCATGATATGAATCTCACCCGTCAAAGGACTGGAGTCCAGTGCAACACTCAAGAAAATTTACAGAAACTAGTTGTCGAGTGTGAAAATAGATCTCTAAATCTATGATATTCTACAAGAACATTTTCAATGCAAAGTTCATCACAAAGATCATCGCCAATCGATTGAGGTCTCTAATTGATTCATGCCTCAGCTGACACCAAAATGCTTTTGTGCCTCGTAGGAAAATTACTGATAACATTGTAGTCATTGAGGAATCTATGCACTCCATGAAGCACTCTCAAGCTAAGACATTTATTCTCAAACTAAATATGGCAAAGGCGTACGACCGAGTGGACATGAGTTTTCTGAAACAGGTACTGTATTAGGCAGCATCCTGATTTCAAGTAACCTATTGAACTTAATTATGATTTGTGTCTTAGGCCCTATCTTCAGTGTCCTAGTCAATGGGAAGAGGTATGGTCACTTTGCGCCTACAAGGGGGCTACGACAGGGGTGCCAATTATCTCCCTATTGGTTCATTTTAGTATCATAATCTCTTTCACTCCTCTTTGATAAATTCGAAAGCGAGTCATTATTCGATGGGTACAGAGTCAACAACCGGGCTCCCAGGGTTTCAAATCTATTATTTGTTGACGATCTCATCGTCATGGGTGACGCCACTATAAAGAACTTACATGCACTATTGTGGATCATGAAGAGTTATACGGAGTTTTCAGGGCAAGCAGTTAATTTCACAAAGTCGTCATTTTATTTCAGTGGAGGGGTGCCCTTAGAAAGCAGGAAGTTATTCATTAACCAGCTTCGGGCACCTATGATGGTAGATTAAAGAAGTACTTGGGGTCTCTTGTTCTAAAACCCAACTCCATAATCCAATCCCATGATTTCTTGGTGCAAAAGTTTCGAACAAGATTGGCAAGGTGGAAGTGAAAGTTCATTTCTCAGGCTGGTGTACTACTCTTATCAAAGCTGTTAGGAAAAATAACCTAATTAACTTGTTCAGGAATATGAAGATAAACAATGCGAAAGTAAAAGTAGAGACACTAAGATTATTTAACGTGGCAAAAAAACCCCTCCAAACTAGAAGGTAAAAAACCACGGGACCTAGTCCAGAAATCTTCCACTATAATTAAATAATGGATTACACAACTCTTCACCAAACCTATGGTGGATAAACTGAACAAAAAAACAAAGAAATAAAATCTCTTACTCCTTAGGATTTGAACAAATCCTAGATTCCTAAAGGTTGAAGAAGATAACCACAAACTAAATTGCTTCACAAGATTAATAATCTTCTTTTCTTCAAACCAATATTCTGCTCTTTCAATCTCTCTTGAAAGAACCACTTCAGAAATCTCTCTTTCTCTGGCTTCTCTTTGTTCTGGAAGTTGTTGTGTATAATCTCTTCCCTTTCATTCCCTTTTATAATGATAAATAGGGAGGTTTACCAAAAGAAATAGGAATTCCTTTTTAGGCTTGAAAAAATAGAAACTTCTATTTTTTCCCCAAACAAGGAATAAGGGAAATCCTATTCCAACTAGGAGTCCTTTTATTATAAGGAGGGACCCCAACAAAAGCTGCCTTGTGCCTAATATGCACTTATTTCATGAGCTTATCTCTTCTAGCTCAAGGCAGCCTTAACCACGTAGAAAACTTAAAAGGAACTTTTGGTGGAACCACGACGAGGAGGAACATAAAATGCATTTCCTCCCGTGAGAAATCATTCAAAAACCTAAAGAGCTAGGGGTGCTAAGACTCAGGCAGCTCAGGAAGGTCAATCAATCTCTCGTGCCTAAACTAGCCTGAAGACTATTGGTCTAACCTAATTCTATCTGGGCTCGTATCACTATTGCTAAGTATTACAATACAAGTACATTTTGGAATGAGAGCAAGAAACCTAATGCTACCCCTCTCTGGAACGGCTTGATGGAGGTGAAGGAGAAACTCCGTCAATGTTGTTGGCAAGTTGGTGATGGTTCAACAATCAAAATCACCTCAGATCCATGGATCCCAAATTTAGCCAACTTTACGCCTGAGCTCATCGGTCCTCTTCTTGCAAATGTATACTAGGTTCAGACTTGATAGATTCAACAAGTACATGGAAAGTTGAGATGATTCAAAGACACCTCTCACAGACAACTGAAACTGCAATATTACGTTCTTCTTGCAAATGTATACTAGGTTCAGACTTGATAGATTCAACAAGTACATGGAAAGTTGAGATGATTCAAAGACACCTCTCACAGACAACTGAAACTGCAATATTACGTATTAATCTCTCTCGGGCCAACATACTTGATAGGTTGATATGGATACCAACAGGGAATGGGACTTCATTTCCACCTAAAGTGATACAGTTTGTATGGTGATTTGGTTCCTTGGAAGGTTAGATCGATTATGTTGGAGATAGCATCACATGTGGCACTCCTAGAATGGTTCTCTCACGCGTGGAGAATGCACGTGGCCACATGGTGGCTGCAAATGCCCTATCTACTCTACTTGTTTGAATTACTGTTGGACCCGTAACAGTGTTTGTAATGTTAGGATTTGTTCTTGACTTCATGAGACATGTAATCCTCCTTGTTATGCATTAATGAAGTTATTTTTCAAAAATTAATAAACTTTTTTCTCATTGTTCCATGTGTCAAGTCTCAATTGGCACTCTCTTTTCTAGATTATTGAAATCCTATATTCAAAAAAAAATCTTTAATGCGTGCACTCTAAAACATAAAAATCATTTGGGTGTAATATAATCAAATAATGTATCATTTTTTATTTAATTATAATGATAATATTAATTACTACTATCATAGTTATTTACTTTTATTATCTTCTTTATCAAAATGTCCAGAAGTGTCTCTCATATTTTGAAAGACCTTCTCTCTCCATAAACTCACTAGATTTTTATTAAAATGTATCACCAATGTCCATGAAATCAAAATGTCTTGAAATGTCTATGATTTCGTGTTTCAGACGAATAACAGAGACATCGATAATATTTAAAAGGTCTCAAATGAATAGTAGAGACATTGGGAGACAATTATAATGTCTCAAACGAATAAAGCAGTAACTAACATGCCCACAACCAACATCCCCCCCCCCCCCCCCCCCCCCCCCCATCTTCTTATGTGGATCTCTATAATAAATGGTGTCACATCATTTTAGAGATTCAATTTCAGTTTTGCATTGAATATAACTTTTAAAGAAAAACTCTAAGCAAATATCTTATGTCACACCCTAAGTTGTAGAATTTGAGTGTTACTTTGGAAATGCTCCAATTATTTTCAGTAACTTAGAAGAGCTTCCAGTCATTGTTCATTATCTTTTTTTTGTTGAAGAAAGCATATTACTAATAAAAAAGTATGCGATTACATACATACTAGAGAGAATATTTGGAACAATATTTTCCAGATTTATTGCCTTGTTTTTTCTTTGCCCATTTTGCTAGCTTGTCCGCTGGTTATTTTGTGCTCTCTAAATGTAGGAGAACTTCATGCTATTAAACCGCGGAATAAGGTCTTTTACGCATCAGATATGAATTGTCGATTGCTACTATATCGATACTCTAGTGTTGTGTAGATGTTAAATCAAATTGTTATTGTCACTTTCTATGATGACGTTTGAATAGTTATGATGTACCACCCATCGAACACCAGTTAAAATTGTTTTTGCTTCGCTTTCTTCAATAGTTCTAGCTCTGAGATTTGCTACTTTGGCTTCTACGAATTTGGCTGGTAGTCATGAACAATAAAGTTAATACCAATACATTTATCAATGTCAGTAAAAGAAGCATCCGTATTAATTTTATAATAGGCGTAATTTGCATGGCGGGGTTTATTTTGTTGTCCAAGTCTGCTTGATTAATTGAATAGCTTCTAGTATATCAGGGTAAAAAAGAACTTATTTTGTAATTGAGAAGGTAAAGTTATAGTGTTGCAAAACCAATGATCACATCGAGCTTTCCAAATAAATCCTAACATAATATAGAAATTGATATCATTGGAGGTACATGACATGTTATTTACATATTTCCATTAGGTTATCCAATCAGTACTTGAGAAAATGTTCATAAATATAATATTAAAATAAAACCAATTTTTTTTAGCAAATTGCCAATGAAGTAGAGCATGCTCAGGAGATCCAATATTATAACAGTATAGACCCTGTCTGGTTGCCAATATATTTACCTGTACGGGGACGCATCGGGATAGCTCCACTGCAACATTTAATAAGAATAGAGTAATATGAGGAGTAGTTTTAATATTCCAAACAAACTCCTAGTGAATTTCCTTTTGATGATGTGTGGTTTGTTCAGAAATTAAATGATTATACATGAATCTTATAGTGAATTTACCTGATTGCGTGAGAAACCGTCTAATTTTTTCTTGCTCATCAATCGTTCTTATAAGATTGCAAGTTTTTATAGCAAAAGTATTTTCCAGAATCTAATCATTCCACTGATGATTATGAATAAGTTGAGAGACTTTAGTAAGATTAGAACTATTGAGGTTTTGGATAGGAGGAGGGGAATTCGGGATATCTTCCAAGTGTTGATTTGAGTACCATTATGTACTTCCCAAAGAGACAGCAGTTTGATGGTATCATAGTGTTTCCAAAACCAAGAATTCGATCCCTTGCTTAGCCGGGTCGAGACTCGGCGTGCGATTGAAATGTTTGGGGTATAAAAGTTAACCCATATCTCATGGGGCAATGTTTTAAGTCGTGACGCAAATTTGCTGAGAAATGCTTGGTTAAATATGGATTGTGAATACAAAGTCCACCCAATATCTTAAGAAGGCAGATGTATGACAAAGCTTTGGTGCATATTCCTTTAGATTTTTCGCACCAAAAGGACTTCTACGAAGTTGCGATGCGTTTTCATATGCTTTTCGGATTGGCAAAGCATTGCATCTGGTATCGAGAAACGATCACTTCCTCAACGGAAATTACCACTCTACGACCAACTTGACACAGAAAATTGTTTTGCCATTTGTATAAGTTAGCACGAATCTAACCGATTAGAGAGTGAAATACTTTAATTTTATTGGCTCCAATAAAAAGGTGAGATCTTAGGTTTATCAGAGAGTGATGGACTTTTCACTTTAAGATTACGAATTATCATTCGTTTGAATTTTGGACGAGAGTTGTTAGAGAAGAAAACGTTGGTTTAGTATAAATGATCATCTGCCCCAAAGAAGAACAAAAAACATTAAGAATAGAAATTATAGATGTTCTAAAGGAGATCCTCCCGAAAATAATCTAATCATCTGCACAAAGGAGATGGTTTATTCTTATGTCTTAGTTAGCAGTTGAAAAACGTAAGAAGTTATAGTTAGACCGTGTTGATTGAAGGAGTCGGCTTAGACCTTCCATGGCTAAAGTGAAGAGGAAATGGGAGAACGGGTCTCTTTGCTTGATGCCACTGCCAGGATAAAATGTGGGATCTGGACGACCGTTTATGACAACCATGGAGGAGGTGGAGGTACAGGTCATGATCATTCTAATATAATGATTGAAAAAAATCTAGATTGTGCATATATCATAAAAGAAACACCGTTCTACACTGTCGAAAGCCTTAGACATGTCGAGTTTAAGACCGGAATAGCTTTCGCTCCTCGGAGCTCCTTAAAAGAGTGAATAAGTTCTTGTCCCATGATGATGTTCTCAGAGATCTGCCTGTCTGGGATATACACAACTTGAAAAGGAGACATGATGCCACTAAACACAATTTTCAGCCTATCTAGTAGAATCTTGGTAATGATCTTATACGTAGTATTAAGTACACTAATCTTGTTAACACTATTTTGGTAACTAAATGATTTCTTAACAAATGATGAAAATTGAATGAAATTTTTTGTCTATCTATACAATTCAAATTTGAATTTCAAATCACAGTCAACTAAATTTTCTTTCTTTAAGAGAATATGCCATTATTTTATTGCCTTGATATCAAATATGGCATATTCTCTCTTATTCCTTTTAAATTTTTTTCTCCATTTTAACCGTTAGATCATAGGTTTTAAAACTAATTCAGTCATTAGATTGCAGAGATTTTGTTGTCAAAATCTAGACAGTCCATGTAGAATGTCAACATTATGTCGACATTGTGTTACATATTAACTGGACATTCAACACTATAAATAGGGTTCCTCCCCTTTGGTTTAGAGAGAGAAAAAAAAAACTACTTCTCTATTTCTTATCTCTTATTTCTTATAAACAGTCTTCTTCTCAGTTTGCATTTTCTTACACTGTCAAGATCTTACAGATCAGAAATACGGAATGCTACTATATTTTTGATTGACTGTTGAATCCTAGAGGCAATCGTCCAATCAACTGCCTAGCATTTTTGAGAGGATAGCAGGGGCAAATTTTGTCTTAAAGACAACGTGTTAAACACGTGCCTCAGTCGAGTTCTTCACCTTTATCGTCTCTGTGGTTGCAGGTCTTTCCTCAGGATATAAGACATCTATATCTTCATCAAAAATAGATAAGTTATTTTATTTTATTTTATTTCAAGGTTATTTAAAATCAATAGAGGAAATTTATTTTTATTATTATATATTATTAACAATCTTAAGACAAAATTCTTCTATTTATCTTTCACCTCTATTTGGTTTTAACTTCTCTATTTTGGTCAAAAGAAAAGAAAAAAAATCTTATTAATTTACCAAGTTGCTTATTTGTTTAACATGGACTACAAAATGAGCTTTGAGAAACCAGAAAAATTTGATGGCCAAAACTTTAAAAGATGGCAACAAAAATTATTATTTTTTCTGACCACCCTCAACATTCATTACGTCCTAACTGACCCAACAACCACATTTATTGGGGAAAATGAACCGGGAAAATCTAGGGCTGAGGAAGCATGGAAAAAAGCTGACTACTTATGCAGGAATTATATTTTAAATTGCCTTGACAACACTCTATATTATATCTATTGTCAAACAAAATCTGCTAAAGAGTTATGGGATTCCCTACAACAAAAATATATTTCTGAAGATGCAGGAATCAAAAAATTTGTAGTCAGACGGTTCCTCGATTTCAAAATGGAAGATGCTAAATCAGTTGTTGAGCAGTTCCAGGAACTCCGGTTAATCATAAACGAAATAATGACAGAAGGAATGGTGATTGATGAGGCTTTTCAAGTTGCTGCAGTAATAGAGAAACTACCCGCCAGCTGGAGTGAATATAAGAAAAAATTGCGTCATAAAATGAAGGATATAGATATGCAATATCCAATCCTTCAAATCAGAGTGGAGGAAGAACACCTCAAACAGGAGAAAAACGAAGCTGCTACATCTTTGGTTTCTAAAGCTCATGTGGTTGAAGAAAAGAAAAGGTTTATTAACTCTAAACCTCATATCTCGCGGAACAAAGGTAACTCTAAACCTAAGAGGGGTATCACTAAGGCTAAAGTAGGATCTTGTTTTGTATGTGGCAAACCCGGACATAGAGCTAAAGATTGTAGACACCGAAAAACTAAGAATGACAAAAACCCTAAGCCTAATACTGTTAATGTAGCTGAAACAGAGAATTTTTGTGCTATGATCACTGAAGTTAACTTAGTGACCAATGTGAAGGACTGGTGGATGGATACAGGGGCCACCAAACATATTTGTTCATCTAGATAGGTCTTCACCTCATATACTCCAATAAAAGATGGAGAAAAATTATACATGGGGAACTCTTCTTCCTCTATTGTTGTAGGCAAGGGCAAGGTGATCCTGAATCTTACCTCTGGAAAAAACTTGACTCTGAATGATGTCCTTCACGTCCCCGATATTCGGAAGAATCTAATCTCTGTTTCAGTTCTTAACAAGAAAGGGTTTAAACTTGTAATAGAGTCTGACAAAGTTATTCTCACCAAGGGGGAGTTTATGTCGGGAAGGGTTATGCCACTGAGGGCTTATTTAAATTAAATGTTCTTGACTCTGAAATGAATAAAGCATCTACTTCTGCTTACTCTGTTGAATTATCTAATATGAATGTATGGCATGGTAGACTAAGACACATAAGTTCCTCTTCACTCCAACGACTAATGAATCTAGGATATTTACCTAAAGAAAAATTCAGAGATGGAAATAAATGTGAAATATGTGTAGAATCCAAGCTAAAAAGAAAAACATTTAAAAATGTAGACAGAACAACTAATAAACCTCTAGAACTAATTCACACTGACATAGGAGACTTAAAATCTACTCCATCTAGAGGAGGAAAAAACTACTACATAACTTTTATAGATGACCATTCTAGGTATTGTCATCTATACCTACTACATAATAAACATGAAGCATTAGATGTATTTAAAACATATAAACTAGAAGTAGAAAATCAACTTAATAAGACAATAAAAATACTTAGATCAGATAGAAGAGGAGAATACGTAGGAGACCTGTTCTCGGAATTCTGCAAGAATAATGGAATAATACATCAAACAACCGCTCCATACTCACCTCAATCTAATGGAGTGGCAGAAAGAAAAAACAGAACACTAAAAGAAATGATGAATTCTATGTTAATAAGTTCAGGGTTACCCTACAACTTGTGGGGGGAAGCCATTCTCTCTGCTTGCTATGTGTTGAATAGGGTACCTTCTAAAAAACAACAAATTACTCCATATGAAATGTGGAAAGAACGAAAACCAAGTTTTAAACACCTAAAAGTGTGGGGGTGCCTAGCCAAAGTAGCAATTCCTTTTCCCAAAAAGACAAAGATAGGTCCCAAAACCGTAGATAGTATTTTCATTGGCTATGAAGAAAATAGCAATGCATATCGCTTCTTAGTTTACAACTCTTCAGTTTCAAGCATAAGTGAGAACACTATAATAGAATCTAGAGATGTTGAATTCTTTGAAAGCACATTTCCTAAGAAACTTGAAACCCTTAAAAGAAAAGAACCAGAATTGGATGTATTACCTTCTAGTAGTCATCCTACTAGCAACATAGAAGATGAACCCAGAAGAGGTAAGAGGGTTAGGACAGAAAAAACATTCGGCCCCGTTTCGTATCTTTCTTAACCGAAGATGAGCCACTAACCTATAGTCAAGCAATGACTTCTCCAGATTCACCCTTCTAGAGGGAGGCTGTAGTAAGTGAAATGGACTCTATCCTTCAAAACCAAACCTGGGAACTAGTTGACCTTCCTCCAGGTAGTAAAACAATAGGGAGTAAGTGGATATTTAAAAGAAAACGAAAACCAGATGGGACCATAGAAAAATACAAAGCTAGGTTGGTAGTTAAAGGCTACAGGCAAAAAGAAGGACTAGACTTTTTTGACACTTATGCTCCGGTAACTAGAATTACCTCAATAAGAACACTTATAGCAATAGCTGCCTTGTACAACCTAGAAGTACATCAGATGGATGTCAAAACTGCATTCCTAAACGGTGAACTTGACGAAGAGATCTATATGGATCAACCTGAGGGGTTTGTAGAACTTTTAAAATCTTTATACGGGTTAAAGCAAGCTCCTAAACAATGGCATGAAAAATTTGATCAAGTCGTAATATCTAATGGTTTTAAGATCAATGAGTCGGACAAATGTGTGTATACTAAATGCATTAATGGGTCGTATGTGATTCTGTGCTTATATGTTGATGATATGTTAATATTAGGAACTTCCCTAGATGTAATCAATACTACCAAGGACATGTTGACTAGAAATTTTCAAATGAAAGATCTAGGTCCTGCTGATGTAATCTTAGGGATTAAAATCATAAGAAAACCATACGGTATCATCTTAAGTCAAAACCACTACATTGAAAGTGTACTTAAGAAGTTTGGCCAGTTTGACTCGTCTCCAGCTAAGACACCCTTTGACCATACAACCAACTTAAAGAAAAATAAAGGTGAACCCATATCTCAGCTAGAGTATTCCCGAGTCATTGGGAGCTTAATGTATATAATGAACTGCACTAGGCCGGATATAGCATATGCAGTAAGCAGGCTTAGCAGATATACCTGCAATCCTGACCGGACTCACTGGGATGCTCTAATCAGAGTATTGAGATACTTGAAGTATACTCTTTCCCACAATCTTCGTTATTTGCATTATCCTACTGTGTTGGAAGGATATAGTGATCCAAACTGGATCTCTGATTCAGAAAATTCTAAATCTACTAGTGGATATGTTTTTACACTTGGTGGGGTAGCTATAGCCTGGAAATCCTCTAAGCAAACCTGTATAGCGCGATCTACGATGGAGTCAGAATTCATTGCACTAGACAAAGCGACAGAAGAAGCTGAGTGGTTGAGAAGCTTCTTAGTGGATATACCTCTTTGGCCTAAACCAGTGCCTTCAGTTCTGATTCATTGTGATTCTCAAGCTGCCATAGCTAAGGCTAAAAACAAAATTTACAATGGGAAGTCTAGACATATTCGTCGTAGGCATAACACTGTTAAACAGTTGTTATCTAATGGAGTAATATCTATAGATTTTGTAAGGTCTAAGGATAACCTTGCAGATCCTTTGACGAAAGGACTATCGAGATAAGTAATACATGAAATGTCGAGGGGGATGGCTACAGCCTATCATCACATGATACCATCTGTGACGGATACCCAACCTTGGAATTGGATACCCCATGCACATGGTTCAATGGGACAACTAAGTTGTAGACGACAGTATAATAACCACTTTATGGAGGTAACTCCCTCCCATCCCTACGACAAATTAAGAGTGGTACCTGTTCAATGTGAGGGATGAGATCTATAGCTTGGAAATGCCAAGTGGGGTGGAATAGGCCACTCTTGATAGACTCACCTATATGAGTGTGGAAGTGGGGTCGCTTCCTATGAGAACTGGGCTAATTCTCTAGAGCACTCATGAATACTAGGATATGGCTCAAGGCCGAAATGAGCACAACTGCTAGATCTGGACAGTAAAGAATATAGTTATGTGTAAATTATGTTTGTGTCTGTAACATGGATAAGCACATGAGTTTATTACGTCCGTACACATTACATTGTTCGTATTAAACTTAGTGTTACTAAACTTGAATTAGTACATAAGTTTAGTGGTACAACTAAACTATCAGAAGCTTGCAGCGAAAAAGAAATAAATACTAAACTATCATAATGTGCTGGGGTTGTTTGTTTTAAATGAACTAATCTGGATCAACTAGTCCGGCAATAGGTGTACAAGTTCTATTTTTGTTAACGAGAAATTTTATTCATCCCTCCATTTTGGTCCCTCCCCCAGCCCTCCGCCGATGTGGCAACAATCACTTGAGTGTGGAGCAATTGGAGAGAGAATTGTGAGAAAATATACTCCAGTGATATGTTGCCACATTGGCGGAGGGCTGGAGGAGGGACAAATACAAAAATGTTGAAATGCACTCCTGTACATTTTCTACCCTGCCTATGTGTCTATTAAGACAAGGAATAAATTAGTCTTTGTACGCATTTTGAAAAAATAAAATTATCTTCGTTCTATCAGTGAGGTACAAAGGAAGGTGTTCTTGTATCATTGTTGTTCTTTTCACCAAAAATGTTTCATTACTTCAACAAACATGAAGATTGTGAATTAACATTGTTCACGCTCTTCATTTCTTAATCTTTCCAAAATAATTAATATTTAGTCCCTAGGCTTTATAAATGTTTACTAAGGTATATCCCGTGCTCTAGGGCACGGACACTTGTATCAATCAAATGTTACGAAATTTATTATCAATTTTATTGAGAGAGATAGAGATTTATTAGGTATTATTTTTTTGTATTATTTTTTTGTTTCTTTTCTCTTAAATTAGTTATTATTTTATTGAGAGAGAGAGATTTTAATTTCTTTTTTTAACCCTTGAAATTTATTTTGTTTCTTTTTTTCATAAATTAGTTATTTTATTTCTAAGAAGGAAAGGATTATTGTTTTTTAAATAGGTAATTTTATTTCTACGAAAGACTATATTTTAAATTCTGAGAAGGGCTTCCAGACAATATCTATATAATAAAACAGAAGGGAAAACACTGATTGGGACAAACACCCTTTTTTAATAAAAGATATTGTCTAGAAGTCCTTCTCAAAATTTAAAATATACTCTTTTGTAAAGATAAAGTTACCTATTTAAAAAATAATAACTATATCCTTCCTAGAAATAAAATAACTAATTTAAGAAAAAAAAGAAACAAAATAAATTTCAAGAGTTAAAAAAAGAAATTAAAATCTCTCTCTCTCAATAAAATAATAACTAATTTAAGGAAAAGAAAACAAAAAAAAATGAGGGTATCTAGAATATAAGAATAAAATTTCGTTACATTTAATTGATACAACTGTCGATGGCCAAGGGCACGTGTTATACCCTATTTAAAAAACGATAATCGTTTCCTTCTTAGAAATAAATTAACTAATTTAAGAAAAAAAGAAACAAAATAAATTTCAAGGGTTAAAAAAAGAAATTAAAATCTCTCTCTCTCTTTCAATAAAACAGTAACTAATTAAAGAGAGAAGAAACAAAAAAAATAATACAAAAAAATAATAACTAATAAAAGATATTGTCTAGAAGCTCTTCTCAAAATTTAAAATATAGTCCTTCGTAGAAATAAAGTTACCTATTTAAGAAACATTAATCGTTTCCTTCTTAGAAATAAAATAACTAATTTAAGAAATAAAGAAACAAAATAAATTTCAAGGGTTAAGAAAAGAAATTGAAATCTCTATCTCTCTCTCAATAGAATAATAACTAATTTAAGAAAAAATAAACAAAAAAGTAATACAAAAAAATAATAACTAATAAACATCTCTCTCTCTCTCAATAAAATATAACAATAAATTTCGTAAGATTTGATTGATACAAGTGTTCGTGCCTTAGGGCACGGGATATACCCTAGTCCTTTATTAAAAAAGGATGTTTGTCCCAGTCATCGTTTTCCCTTCTGTTTTATTATATAGATTGTGAGATTGTCTATATGTGATTATCGTGTATTCAAATTTTGAACTTTACGAAATTTATGTGATTGTGATTGTGATTGTGAGATTGTCTATGATATATCCCGTGCCCTAGGGCACAGACAGGACACTTGTATCGATCAAATGTTACGAAATTTATTGTTATATTTTATTGAGAGAGAGAGAGATGTTTATTAGTTATTATTTTTTTGTATTACTTTTTTGTTTCTTTTTTCTTAAATTAGTTATTATTCTATTGAGAGAGAGAGATTTCAATTTCTTTTTTAACCCTTGAAATTTATTTTGTTTCTTTATTTCTTAAATTAGTTATTTTATTTCTAAGAAGGAAACGATTAATGTTTCTTAAATAGGTAACTTTATTTCTACGAAGGACTATATTTTAGATTTTGAGAAGAGCTTCTAGACAATATCTTTTATTAAAAAAATGATGTTTGTCCCAGTCATCGCTTTCCCTTCTATTTTATTATATAGATTAATTATTTTATTCCTAAAAAAGACATAGTTAATGTTTTTTTAATTGGTTATTTTATTTCTACGAAGGACTATATTTTTAATTGGGTAGGGCTTCTAGACAATATCTTTTATTAAAAAAGGATGTCTGTCCCAATCAGCGTTTTTCCCTTCTGTTTTATTATATAGATTGGGCCCTTAACCAATATATAAATGTTACGCATTTAAGGGGTGCCTTTAGAAGTTATGGGGGCGCCTTTAGAATTTCAGTTTATTTATTAATTCGATTTTATTTATTAATTGGACATAGATGAACAGAAAGAGTTACGGTAGGAAAGAAATAGAGAGAGAAAGTTATGGGGGGAGGGATAGAGTGAGAAATCAACTTTCCTATCTAAAAGGTGGGAAAAAAATTAGACCATTTGCACATTTTTTTTCTTAGGAAATAGATTTTCTTACCCGAAGTGGTCAACCAAACAGCGGAAACTTATTTTCCTGGGAAAATAACTTTCTTACTCGCATATTCACACATATCAAACGGACCCTAAAAGAACACAATCTTTCTTCCAAAAAAATACAAATTGTACCATTTACAATATGAGAAACATTTCCAAGAACTCACAAGAGAATGAGAAGTTGTGGGGTTGTCCACCAAATTATTTAGGTGGGCCCATATACACTTAATAAAGGTTGACTAATGATAGGTGAACATTCTAAAACCATTTTGTTCTATGTTATTTTTATATTCAAGAAAATAATGATAGGCTAATCTTATTATGATGGCAAATCTTAATCACGACATCGACCTAATTAGCTAAGTGGTTAACTGTGCTGACATAAATAAAATTTTGGGTTTCATGTTCGATTCCTGAAGTCTATCATTTGCGATCAATTTCAAGTTGGGAGTCAACGAGAGGTTACCAAGTTATAAGACGGGAGTCACGCGGAACCGTTTTTGGCGTGTGGGGTGAGGACTGCACGTTCATTTTTGTTTTAACATACACACCAATTGTAATTAAAAATGTTAAACCAGAGAAACACATAGTATTATATTTTGGAATGGAGCCTAAAATTATTAGAAAACTAAAGAAATTAAGACTTCTGCTGAAAAAAAAAAAACACCACAGTAATTAGTGATCGAGAGAAATATATAAATGTTTTGGTCGTAAGGGTTAGTAGTAATAATGTAGACAGTTGATTAAATCAACGGTCCAGATTGAAAGGTGTGTGGAGGGACCAAACTGACATCCACTTACAGGTAAATGACAGACCAAAATCGAAATTCCCAGGAGGTAGTGGTGAAAATACCTACGTGGTATCGCCACGTATACGTTTCTTCTTCGACAAGAAATTCTTTGTGAATTTGGGATTATATATATATATATATATTGACGGCCTAAGTGCGAATATCTCTCTCTAGTCTAGTTTAGTCTTTTTCACCAGTCGTTTCTCTCTCTAACCCTAGTAGCTACCAGAGTTGTCAATTCATCATCTCTTCTGTTTATCAAAATGAAAAAAATATTTTCTGGTTGTATTCCTCGCAGTAGCAAGAAACCCTCTTCTTCTCGTTCACCTTCTCCTCTTAATGTTGCAGGAACTTCTACCGGAAAAATTGAACGTCCAACTGTTTTCAAATGAATACAGTTTCTGATGGAAGATTCTAAAGGTAGAAGATCTAAAAGGAAGAGGATCTAAAAGGAAGAGCTACTAAATATAAGTCTAGAGAGTCTTTAGTGTTGAAGACGGTGAAGGATGAGTTTGTCTCTACCGATCATCAGTTAAGGCTTTTATAATTGATTTATGGAAACGCCAACACCCTCATATCGTTAGATAATTAAGGTATTTCGATGACCCGAGTAACAGAACGATCGTGAATGAATATGTAGCTTTTGGTTCTCTCAACAAACATCTCCGCCACCAAGAGCCTAGAACTCCTCCAATTAATTTTAAAAACAGGACTGAAGATTTGTTTTTAAAATTAATTGGAGGGATTGTCCATCCTTGTCCCTAGGTTTTGCTTTGAATTATAAAGAGTTGTTTTCCGTTGAAAGAAATAGTAGAGATTTTAGGTTTTAACTTGTAAGCTTACTCCTAACTGTTTGATGAAATTTCTCTCGAGAGATAATGTGGTAATGCTTTATATTCGAGTCTCTCTTGAACCAATGTGTTGCAACGACCCATCCAAATGTAGTTCAGTATTTGGGTTATGTGTACAATGGTACCACAAAGGCAATCGTTCAAGAGTTTTTAGAGAATGACACTGTTAAATCCCATCTTCGTAGCCGGCGAAGTGAATTTTTGTGGGATAAGAGAGTCAAAACAGCCAAAGGAGTGGCCGATGCTTTAAATTACATGTGTCGTGCAAATGTGAATGTAAATGTGAAATCATGTGACGTCTTCATCACTCAAAATTTTGAGCCGAAGTTGAAGGTTGATAATAGTATTTTAGAGAATTTCAATCGGTCGCCAGCTCTACAATCATCCTTGGAAGCCTATGCGGAGTTTGTGCTAGAATTGATTTCACGGAAACGAACTGATTCCGAAGAGACTAACATTGGCGTGTAGGTAAGTTTTAAAATTTAAAGTTTTAATCTTCAAAGTTTTAATATTTAAAGTTTTATTCATAAAAGTTTTAATCTTAAAAGTTTTACTCTTAAAAGATTTAATATTTAAAATCTTAAAAGTTTTAAAATTTAAAGTTTTAATATTTCAAATTTTAATCTACAAAGTTTTAATATATAAAATTTTAATCTTAAAAGTTTTAATATTTAAAATTTTAATCTTAACTCTGTTTTTAAAATGAAAAGCCTTATAAACCCTTACAAACCAAATGAAAAGCCTTACAAACCCAAGGGCGATCTTCAGTCTTGTTTTTAAAATTAATTGGAGAGATTGTTCATCCTTGTCTCTAAGTTTTGCTTTCAATTATAAAGATTTGTTTTCCCTTAAAAGAAATAGTAGAGATTTTAGGTTTTAACTTGTAAGCATACTCCTAACTGTTTGATGAAATTTCTCTTTAGAGATAATGTGGTTATGCTTTATATTCGAGTCTCTCTTGAACCAATGTGTTGCAACGACCCATCTAAATGTAGTTCAGTATTTGGGTTATGTGTACAATGGTACCACAAAGGCAATCGTTCAAGAGTTTTTAGAGAATGACATTTCTAAATCCCATCTTCGTATCCGGCGAAGTGAATTTTTGTGGGATAAGAGAGTCAAAACAGCCAAAGGAGTGGCCGATGCTTTAAATTACATGTGTCGTGCAAATGTGAATGTAAATATGAAATCATGTAACGTCTTCATCACTCAAAATTTTGAGCCGAAGTTGAAGGTTGATAATAGTATTTTAGAGAATTTCAATCGGTTGCCAACTCTACAATCATCCTTGGAAGCCTATGCGGAGTTTGCTAGAATTGATTTCACGGAAACGAACTGATTCCGAAGAGACAAACATTGGCGTGTGGGTAAGTTTTAAAATTTAAAGTTTTAATCTTAAAAGTTTTAATATTTAAAGTTTTAATCATAAAAGTTTTAATCTTAAAAGTTTTAATCTTAAAAGCTTTAATATTTAAAATTTTAATCTTAAAAGTTTTAAAATTTAAAGTTTTAATATTTAAAATTTTAATCTTAAAAGTTTTAATATATAAAATTTTAATCTTAAAAGTTTTAATATTTAAAATTTTAATCTTAACTCTGTTTTTAAAATGAAAAGCCTTACAAACCCTTACAAACCAAATGAAAAGCCTTACAAACCCAAGGGCGATCTTCAGTCCCGTTTTTAAAATTAATTGGAGGGATTGTTCATCCTTGTCCCTAGGTTTTGCTTTGAATTATAAAGATTTGTTTTCCCTTAAAAGAAATAGTAGAGATTTTATGGTTTAACTTGTAAGCTTACTCCTAACTGTTTGATGGAATTTCTCTCTAGAGATAATGTGGTTATGCTTTATATTCGAGTCTCTCTTGAACCAATGTGTTGCAACGACCCATCCAAATGTAGTTCAGTATTTGGGTTATGTCTACAATGGTACCACAAAGGCAATCGTTCAAGAGTTTTTAGAGAATGACACTGTTAAATCTCATCTTCGTAGCCGGCAAAGTGAATTTTTGTGGGATAAGAGAGTCAAAACAGCCAAAGGAGTGGCCGATGCTTTAAATTACATGTGTCGTGCAAATGTGAATGTAAATATGAAATCATGTGACGTCTTCATCACTCAAAATTTTGAGCCGATGTTAAAGGTTGATAATAGTATTTTAGAGAATTTCAATCGGTCGCCAACTCTACAATCATCCTTGGAAGCCTATGCGGAGTTTGTGCTAGAATTGATTTCACGGAAACGAACTGATTCCGAAGAGACAAACATTGGCGTGTGGGTACGTATAATTGTTTTAAACTTTCAAGACCAAAAATACATGTTATTTAACGTTATAAAATTTCTCTCACTAGTTATAACCCGTGCTTTAGGGGCACGGACGCTTATGTCTGACAAATAACAAAAAATTAATACTTTTGGGTCGATAAACACGAAAACGGAGTATATTACATTTACAAGCAATAAGAAACAAAAATAACATTAACGAAAGCGAAAATCTGAAACAAAAGATTTAATATAAGTTAATAGTTTTTAAACCAAAAGTGTCTAAAATCGATTTAATATAAGTTAATAGTTTACAAGTCATCTAGTGGAGGTAAGAATTAATTTTACTTTTACAAGAGGTAATTCGAATTGTTCAAAGAATCGATGAAAAGTTATATTTTAATGAAATTTAAAGAAGAAAATCAAGAAAAAATTTATAACAAAGAAAATCTCATTAAAGAATCACTATAAAGATAGATGGATACCTTCTGGTTTACATAATTTATAAAGTCTAGTTAAAATACCATAACACTACCAACTACTTACTCATCTAAAAAAAATTGAAAAGTAAAATAGTAAATTCAAATCGTAAAACCGCAAAAAAAAGTAACAATTAACTCTTCAGAAGATATGCTCTTCAAATCTAGGAGAAACGATACATAAAGATTGAAAAAAAAGGCTTCAAATAAATGATTTTTTTCACTTGCGAAAGATTAACATAGAAAAAAAAATATCATAGATTGATAGAGAAAGAGATACATGTACAAAGAGAGAAAGAGACCATTTATCACAATTTATATTTACAATTAAACATTTCAGTAAACTTATGGAGAATACACAATATCAATAAAAAAAAAAAAAGTTATATGTACTGAATTTTATGTATTAATCATACAATCAAACCTTTAAAAAAATGATTTATTCATTTGCGAAAGATTAACATAGAAAACTAAAATAACATAAATTGATAGAGAAAGGGATATAAGTAAATAGAGATTTATCATTTATCACCAGATGTATTTACAATTAAACATTTCATTGAACTTATGGAGAATATACAAAAATACTAATCAAACATTATCAAAATTTAAAAAACTAATACTAAAACAACAAAATTTATGTATTAAATCATACATTACTGAATTTATATTAACAAAATTAAAAAAAAAAACTAATACTAAATCAACTAAGAAAAAACTATCAATTAAGAAAATCTAATTTCGAACCATTTTGTTGTCGACAGAGATTTCTTCTACTAACAAATGAGAAATGTTGTAAGTGAGAGAGAGAGAAAAAAAAAACATAAGAAAGAAAGATCTTAGGAGGAAAGTATATATAGAGAGAGGAGTGAGGAATATGATCCATTAATCTTCTTCTTTTATAACAGAAGGACAATTATTTTTTGAAAAATTATGAAGATAGAGAGGTTTTGAGAGAGATGTAAAGAGTTATGATTTAAAGAGATATTAGGGATTAAGAACTAAGGGCTACGATTTCATAACCTAAAACACAATTAATATTTAAAAGTTATGGAGATAATAAATTATTATATAGATGGTCATTAGTATAAAATTAATTTGTCACTAACTTTATGATAGCGGTTATAATTTGCGATATAATTTAAAGGTTGAGATTTAACTATAGAAATTGGACGGTCAAAATTTATCGTGGGTTTGTATAATAGATTTAGTGAGTGGGTGAACGAATTACGATATTTCTAGGTAGGTAAGAAATCTAACGGTCAAAATTTAACAACAAAGGGAACGAACGGCTGGATTTATCTTTTGGTTTGTCTCGGTCAGCAAAAAACATTGTGTTTTATATAATAGATATCACTAATATTATTTTGTAACTTCGACATATTATCCCAACTCTATCCTTTTGTTTTAATTAATGAATGGAATTGATTAAATTAATAATACAGAATAGTTAATTAACATAAGATTATTTAAATTATTAATATTTGATTTTAAACACAATAGTACACATTTTTTAATATAACATATTTATATTAATGCGATTTTAGTCTAAAAATATGATGAAACCCTAAGTTGGAAGTACGGATCAAAAGATTAATAGTACTCAGCTAGAACCAAATAATTATTAATGAATGGGACTGGCCCCTAAAAAAATGTTGGTTTGAAAATGAAGAACATTATTGGAGAGATTAGTATTTTATTAATAAGAGTGGACATGTCATTGAAATTTTGAGCTTTACCAAACCATCTTATCATTAGATTAGACGGGTTGAAACAGGGGAAACTAGTCAAATAAAAATTTTGAACCATAAATTGTTTTAAATAAAGAAATTTTTTTATTCTCATTAACATAGGAAAGAATACGTGAAAAGTCTAAAATCTGGACCCTAAAAGAAAAAAATCCATTCCAAAATAATAATGTCTATGTAGTTAACAAGACAGTGATATTTTTTCATAATTTCCTTTTTACCCTTCTATCTTTTTCTTTTTTTTAAAGTCGACTACGATCTGCGTATGTCGTTACATTTGGCACTTGATACATCATAGATGTGATAAGCTCGATAACCACCCACTCAAACACTAACAGAATCGGGCCTATATCCCAACAAGACATGGCCTAAAGCCCAACAACATTATTTACACCCTAATAACCCCAATTCAAATAACCAAAGATTCCACCTTCTCTGGAATTCGAAACTGGGACCTCCAGGGCTTTCTGGAGTTTATGTCAACACCTCGGAACCACTTGGGCTACCAACTGTTGACTCTTTGGTTATTTGAATTGGGGTTAATGGGGTTGTCAAATACAAATGATAATATAAATAACATTTTAATATTTCCAAAAGACAAATAAAAAATGCATTAGTCTAAATGTTTATGTAAAAAACAAAACAAAAACAAAAAAAAAAAATGCAAAAACAATTTTTTTCTTTACAAGACAAATCAAAAAACGTTTTAGCCAAAATGTTATTGTCAATTTGTATTAGACAAATGCAAAAGACAAAATGCGAAATATTTTTGTAAAATAGATTTTTAGCAGTAACGAATTTGTTCAGAACTTTACAAAATTGTTAAGAGCAAACTAAGATTTGTTAAGAACTTCTCAAAAATGTTTTTCCCGTTGATTCCAGGGGTAAAATTGTACTTTCACAAAATGATTTTTTTTTTTTTGTCAAATATCAGATTTTGGCCTGGTTTCCTATTATACCCCAGATATTGGCTTTTTAAATTATCTTAAGTGATTTAAGGAAATAAGAAAAAAAATTAGATACAAGGTGAAAAATACAAAAGAAAAATAAGTCAACCACACCCTTTCTCATGCCGCTGACAAAGGGTTGCCGACCCGCTCTCTTGGTACAAATTGAGGTTTTCATTTCTATGATGCAAATTGAGATCCTCTTATTTTTGTGTTTCCCCGTGGAAATCTTTAAAATTGTTCTATATGACATGATAATTTTGTTAAGAAATATTCAATTATTTTGAAGATATATGAAGATTTGCTCTATCATTCCAAATTTAAAAATGATGAATTGGACAATTATAGAAATATATTTTAAGAGCATCTCCTATGCAAAACTTAGAAAAAAGCTCAAATAGTCCTATGTGGCAAGGCTCAATTGCGTTTCTCTTTCATAGATGTCGATATTGAGATCCTCAATTCAAAAGACATCTCCAATCCAACACCCTAAAAACTTAAAGATAACTTAGGTGTCCATTTCCAGATGGTTAGCTTTGCTTTTAATATTGAGTGACCAATTGAGATCCCCAAAAGAAATTCAATATTAAATGATGCCATGTCAATTCGAGATCCAAACTGAGTGTTGCATTAGAGAGAGTTTTTTATAAAAAAAAAGAACTCAAAATCCTAGACATCACTTTGAGTGTTGCATCGGAGATGCTCTAAGAGAACACTTTCGAAACAGAATGTCCTTTTAAGATATCTTTATTTAACTACTACACATCATCTTGCAGATACAAATTAATTTTTGTATTAGACAATTTCGATTTAAAAGAAAAATACTAAAAATTTTACGTGGCATTCAAAGTATCAAAATTGGGTATTGAGTTGAAGATGCTTTTGGTATCTATTCCCTACTCATGTTGAATTGATTTTTACAGGAAATTTGCTGTTCAATAAAGTTGGTTTACATAATCACATCTCAAAAACAAACTTTCCTTGGCAAATTCAAACCTAGTTTTAGTTTATAACTTCTCCATTTCAGATGGAAAATTGTTTTATTATTTTACTCACTTAGCATTTCAGATTTCACGAAAACAAATAACAGATAATTTAGACCAACCAAACAGACCCTATTACCGAAAATTTTACATATTTTTGGAGGTTAAGTAGAGAAACAATTAAAATTATATACTCCTGTAAAAAAAGATTAATTTATATAGACTACGAAAAATTGACATATCTTGCAATACCAGAATAATACCTACCTGTACTCATATTTAGCCTAGTTTGGTTGTGATTTTTATATCTTACCATGTCCAACTCTAATAAGTATTTGGTCTCACACAATTAAAATAAAATAAAAGCTACCTAACACTAGTTGAAATTTCATTTTAACTAACATATCAACACTAACAATATATATATTTCTTAAGTTAAGTTTGTAGTTTGGGAGTATATAATGAGTCAACAGATTTGTTAATTGAAAGTGAACCTTTTACCTAACCATCAAATAATAATGCCTTATTTTCCACAGTTAACTAACTAGTAAACCAAGTCAAAGCATTAAACCCTAAATAAGATTTTCTTCTTCTACCTAACTTGGTTTGTATAAAAGTGTTTCATTTTCATTATCTTGATGTCTTAATAAGTAGGTAGTGATGGCTTGGCATTTCTCTGTGTTAGAATATGAGAATTTGTTTAAAAAGTCGAAATATAACCAAGACTATGGAAGTCTACTCTCTTTAGACATAGTTTTGGACCCATGCGCAGTTGTTTGCCATCAACTACAGTGACAGTGTGTCCTCATTTTATGTCCCATCGTGCAAGTTAAATTATTACAACGTCTAAATCATTTCTCACTTTCTTTTTCCTGTTTAACATATCCACATTTTTTTTTTTTTTTGTTAAGGTAACATATCCACATTTTAAGTTCAACAAAAAAACATATCCACATTTTCTTGGCACACTATCTAAACAAGAAAAAAATGTTTAATCACAAGTATGAATGGTTTCTCAATGGTTTCTCACTTGTCATTGCCATGGCGTGGAAGACCGGGTGTCATAGGTGCGACGGCACCGGACCCTCAAACGCCAATTTTTTTTTTTCGAAGAAACAAGGGCCCCTTAAATAACTTATCTTTGTATAACTATTTGAAGAACTAAATTGTTACACGAATTTGGTTGTAAATCAATTGGTAAATCCCTTGCTTAACGAACAAGAGATTAAGAGCTCAATTCCCTCTTCTTTCATTTTTTTCTCTTTCTTTTCGAAATAGCGAAGTACAAGTATTTGCTTCTAGAATAATGATTTAAGGAATTCGAAATTTAATAATTATTGTTTTTATATTTTTTGTTTAAAAATGATTCTTAAATGTTTGTGTATAGAATTAGAATTTAATCTTTTTTTTTTTTGAAAAAAAGTAAGTGGTTGGTAAGCTAATCCGTCCTAAATACATTTTTTTTTCGAAATTGTCCTAAATACTTTGAACCACCAAATACATAGTTAATTACCATATTCGTTCACGTTCATCTAAAATATAGCACAAAAGAATTATGTAACCAAAGAAAACTTTTTCTGTTAACTATGATACGTTAAAAAAATAAATTTTTCACCTTATATTGCCGAAGGGCCCTGAATAACACTTCGCACCGGGCCTCGTTTTTGTCAGGCACGCCATTAGGTTTAACCTGTTTTAACTTGATTCTCGAGCCTCTCGTAATATGACTCATTGCTATGGTAACAACTGTTTTAATTGTTTTATCTTTTTCTATAGTGGTCGACTCTAGGTTAAACTATGACAGTTTTATATGTTATAAGTGGTGAAATTGGAAAGTGGTTTCTCGGATATCTTTCTAAAAAATTGTTTTTGTTACGTCGATAAACTTATTTTTCCTTTGCGCTGATAACTTGATAACCAGTACGTGTAAAGATTCTTCGACGCTCAAGCAAGTTCAAAGTTGCAGGTTGCAAATCAACGAAAGATCTAAGGTCAATGATCGGATCCTTTTTCCGGGCAAACCTGTGTTCTTATATAGGTTCACACGGTTGGTAAGTAACTGTTTGATGAAGACCACATGGCAGGCCGTTAATTGAGGCTTTTTTATCATGGTCATATGATCATACTTTCTTGATATAGCAAGCAAATATCCGACGGTACCTGGTCCTCTGGTCCTCTGTGTAACCGATATTTTTCTCACTTGTTCCCAGGGCCGACCCAGGTCCATGAGAGGCCCAAAGCAAAAGTGAAAATGGGCCCTGTACACACTAACGAAAAACTATTTTTCGCGAAGTATTTATTAAAAGAATTTTCTTCAGATTTTCTTAATTTCTCTTAAATTTTTGATCCTTTTGTTTGTTTTGGCATATGCCAAGATCACTCTTATGGTGTCTTTTCAGCTATTTGACAGAATGTGGTTAATTAGGATGAACGACCGTTTTTTAGAATATATCCCAGAAAGTGTTCGGAAGATTGGCTTAAACCCATCATTGATCGATTCATGTCTAACATGTTCGATTATTCCCACTGAACTCATCACCCGTATGATGTGTTTGTGGAGCAAGGTGAGAAACTATTTCTCATCTTCTTTTGATGGTCATCAAATTTCTGACTTTAAATATTTATCGTCTCGATCTAATCGAATGACTTATATTTTTGTCAAGTGGATTTGGGTTAACTCTCGTTAGTGTATTAATAGTTTGAGTTATTTCCCTAATGGCCCCCTACTTTGTGACCAGCTTCCTGCCTGGCCCCCTACTTTACAAGAAATACCCATATGGCCCCCTTCCGTTATAACACCGTTACTCTCTCTCCTCCATCTCTTTTTCTCTCTCTGCCATGTCACGCCACATCATCTATTACGCCACCTCATCACCTTCTCCGACAGAGGTCGCCGGCCGGCCAAATTTCTGGCCGGCGACCTTCAAACTAATTTTTTTCCTCTTCTTCTTCTTCCTCTCTCTCCTGTTTTCTCTCTCTTCTTCTTCTTCTTCTTCCTCCCTTTCTCTCTCATCTTCTTCCTCTCCCTCTCTCTCTCTCTTCCCCTTTCTTCTCACTCTCTCTCTCTCTAAAATGGCCGGCGAAGGGGGGAACCCTTCGCCGGCCGTCGGTCTGGTTATCCCAGACCTTCGAAGGTCTGGTTTCCCCAGACCTTCGAAGGTTTGGGAAAAACCCAGACCGACGAAGGTCTGGTTTCCCCAGACCTTCAGATCTGGGAATTCCCGGATCTGGGAGTTCCCAGATCTGAAGGTCTGGGGAAACCAGACCTTCGTCGGTCTGGGTTTTTCCCAGACCTTTGTCGGTCTGGTTTCCCAGACCGACGGCCGGCGAAGGGTTCCCCCCTTCGCCGGCCATTTTAGAAAGAGAGAGAGAGAGAGAGAGAGGAAGAAGAGAGAGAGAGGAAGAAGAAGAAGAAGAAGAAGAGAGAGAAAATAGGAGAGAGAGAGGAAGAAGAAGAGAATTTTTTTTTTTTTTAGTTTGAAGGTCGCCGGCCGGAAATTTGGCCGGCCGGCGACCTCTGTCGGAGAAGGTGATGAGGTGACGTAATAGATGATGTGGCGTGACATGGCAGATAGAGAAAAAGAGATGGAGGAGAGAGAGTAACGGTGTTATAACGGAAGGGGGCCATATGGGTATTTCTTGTAAAGTAGGGGGCCAGGCAGGAAGCTGGTCACAAAGTAGGGGGCCATTAGGGAAATAACCCTAATAGTTTTACACACATTTGTATGTATGAAGACTATTAGTTCACTAGTCATAACTTCCTTTCAAAAAGGTGACTTTGTCAAATAGTCCTTCTGAACAAAATCCACATGTGTCGTATGATACTAAATCATTTAGACTCAGAAGTCCATACCATTGGATCTTCCTCATGTGTCTTATGTCAGTTTGACACAATGACAAAACAGAGTTGACCGGTTTGAATCCCTTGATTATAGCCTATAGTATCATTGTTAACGTTTCAGTTCTCCTAGAACCGACTTTGTCAACAAAGATGAAAGAATCGGAATTCCCAATTCCGTTTCTTCGTCTTCTAGGTACTTAGGGTAATTTCTTGTAATGGCTTAGCCATTGTTTTTAAAACTCTAACCCTTATGCCTTATGAATCATAAGAACTTTTCTTATATTCCTTTGATAACAGAATCTTAAGAACATGCTCCTTAGATTCAATGTTCCTCGATGTTCTTTTCAAGACGACTTTATTAGAGGTACCATCCTCTCCATTCACGACATCTAGTGGAACTTTTCCTCAAGTTGTGGAATGGTTGTGGTAGCAACCATATCATTAATCCCTACGAGAGAAAAGAACTTTATGGAAGTTCACACAAAAGAATTTGTGGACAATCATATCTTAAGTCGTTTGAAGTGGTAGTGAACATCGAGAATAGGATATTCTCGGACGTTTCCATTGTTATGAATTCGAGAGCGTTTTTCGGATTCTTTACCAATCGTGAAAATAATTTTCGTTTAATTCCTTCCGAAGGAATGAACGAAGGTTGGAAAACTATTTTTCTATTTGTCAGATATACTCTACATTAAGCAAAATCCTAAAACTTATTATCATTGCAAAAACACAATTTTTGCCACATTATACAAAATCGCCTCCGGTTGAATAATATGATTCCAAGATCCCATTCCTACGGGGCTAAGCATACTAGGGCACTGCCCTTAACTCCTTCATCCTGGGTTAGCAAATTCTTTGCTGATCATACTTCTATGACTCTTGGTTGATGAATAACACTTATGTGTTATATTCATCCTTTTGCCTCGAATCCAAAACCCTTTTGCTGACTCGTTGAGAATAACCATTTAGACATGTAGACCTCTGCTATAGATCTACCCGTATCGTCCCGAGGTAAAAGATGACACTCTGCGAAGACCGACCCACCATCGATGAACAAGGGATCAACAGGTATCTTAATATGGGTAGGTGTTACTCAAAATTCTTTTTGGGGACTTTTACGTAATTTATCAAGTTACGTTACTGTGAACTCTAGCATAACTAACTGTGATTTATTACGTAAAGATTTATGTGGGTTTGCGTAATGATTTCTTAAATCTTAGTGTTACTCCTAAAAGATCTCATCTTTTAGGTTATTTCTTGTTCGCCTAAGGTTTGTTTGGATTCATATCATTGAACAACGATTGAGTACTCCCACTCGAATCATGATCTCGTCATTCGATTCGTCAATAGTTTCTTAAGACCCTATACTCTAAGTATTATTCGAGCACATCACACTTGTGCTTACAAACAAGAAGCGTTTACCTATCTAAAGGTATACTTATCTACGCAATCACACACATACATATACATACATTCAGAAATATGACAATCATATAAGATAAAGTATGTATCCGAGATTCGTTTCTAGGTTCGCTACGTTTCATATAGCTATTTGTGGGAAATTGTGACATTCCTATGTCTAACATGGATTCTAAGTCTATTTTCGTAAAATGCGGACTAAATTATGTCATGTTTCTTCCTTAATGATTTCCAAAATCGCTTTAAGAAAAAACTCCGTTTGGATTATGCATAATCCAGGTCAATTTCGGAAAAACTACAGTTGAGGTCGGATGAAGAACAAATTAAAACTCTCACTCGGATCAAGGCCCAAAAGTGCTCGAGTCAAACTCTGAAAATCCGGGTCAAACTTGGTCAAGGGACTTTTGACCAGTCAAAGACTGAACCATGATAGGTCAAAGTCAAGGTCCGGACCCTGGCCGGACCCGGCTCGGCACGTTCCGAGCCGTGCCATGTCCCTCGGGTGGACGCGTCCTGGCCCTAGGCCAGACGCGTCCCCTAGACCATGGACGCGTCCAGACGCATCTTCTGGTCACAGACGCGTCCGCCCAAGTTTGTCGCATCTCGGATTGCATCCGAGATGCACGGGACGCGTCCTTGATCGTCTCGGACTCCTAGTCCGAGACAGCCTAGGTCTCCCCAGACGCGTCTGGAAGAACCGAGAATGTCGCGTCTCGGATCAATCCGAGACGCGTCCGGAGTTATCGTAGATCGCGTCTGATGACGCGACCTTCCGAGATGTTCTCGGACTTCCCAGTCTGAGTCGGACTGGGAAGCGTCCTGGCGCATGCGACTGCCCGGACGCGTCCAGGCCAGTCCGACTCGGGACATAACCCTTCTTCCTTCTTTTTTCTTGCTGTTTTTCTCGATTTTCCGTTGTTCCTTCCATGTTCAGCTGCTGTTTTTTATGGAAATCCATAAAAAAGCAACACCTTTTGAAAACTTTTTAAAAAAATTTCAACCCTTTTTCAATCGTTTTTTCGCAAACCTTTTTCAAAATTTGATTTCTTTCTATCCGATTAGGTCTAAACTAATCAATTTCATGTCAAACATAAAATTATCTAATCAATCATGTTCAAATCTAATTCGACTAGTCAAAGTTAGTTTCATGCAACCGGCTCGTGATGCCACTGTAGGGTTATGGGTGTATCTAATACAGTATCTAGTGTTCTAAGCGGAATCTCAACATACATATATGTTAACACTAGATTACCAGGATCGTTTTATGCGTGAACTAAACAATGAACTAGAAAGAGGAAATAAATACCTTTATCGCGTTTTTCCCTCGAACCATTCCAATCGCGTGTGAAGATCGAGAGCTTCATGTGTAGCTCCTCTACTTGAAACACCGAGTTGGTTAACTTGATCTCCCTTCTTTAATGTCTGCTTGGACTTAATAGAAGGTTGAGAAGAACTCTTCTTCTTGACTAGATTGATAGAACTGAAGTTCTCTCTAACTTCCTCTCTTTCCATTAGCTGTATATTGAGAGAGAGATGTGTAATTTTCCCTCTTAGAAAATTCCCTCAAAGTTTTTCCAAAACTTGTACATCTCTTAAGCACACATAATTATGTCTAAGGAGGTCTATTTATAGGGAACCTAGACCCAAACTAGGATTCCTAAAATATCTCCTTCAAGACATATCCCATAGAGCCACCCTTTTAGGGTTTTAGTGTGGCCGACCATAATAATCCTCTATGGGCTTTATGGACGGCCCACTTGAGGGCTCTAGTCGGCCATGTGCTGGCCGGCCCCCTTCCTAAGGGCGGCCATCACATGGCCGCCCCCTTCATGGGCACCCCGGACCCCCTTTTTAGACCGGGGTTATGTATACATGTCTGGACTCGTCCGAACACTGTTTGGCCTCAAATAATGGATCCAATCCACTTATTTGCCACTTTATATCTAGTCAAACTCTCCGATCAAGTTAGCACTCTTATGTGTAACCCGTTATAGGATCCCAGGGGCGGCCCGGACCCAAAGCAACTAAAGCGGTCGCTTTGGGCCCCGACGTGGTCAAGGGCCTTATATGTCGAATGATGTATGGTATGTTTGGAATAATAATTACGTTTTAAAGGTATTTTTTCCATGAATCAAGTTATAGCTCACTGGTTCAAGATCTTACACTTTGTATGAGAGGTCATGAGATCGACTCCACCTCTAAGCAACATTAAAATTTTATTTATTTTTTCAACCAAACACTATATAGGGCCCCATATTTTAGTTTTGCTTGGGGCCTCCCAAATGTTAGGGCCGGCCCTGTAGGATCTGGTCTATGATAGCCGCGAATCACCGAATTGATCCGACGGTCGTAGTTGGCTTCTAGCAAAGCACTACAACCCCTAATTGACCGGACTGGATGATCTTCATCTTTATCCTAACTGAAAAACTGATCGCATTGCCATCTTGGTCGAAGGATACTCCTTCGGAAGAACATCTCCTTCAAACCATATATCCTTCACTAGCTCTATGTTAGTTTATGGGAAATCACTTACGCAACTATGCCAGGTACATTGCCGGTACTAAAGGAAAATATGTGTTATTCATGAACTCTGATACCTCTTTTTTCTTTGCTTTTGTTAGAGTGTTACCCACATAGGTGACTGCTGACTCACTGGACCCGATCTTCAGAGGTACTATAATTTCTTCCGAGACAGTCCCCTTGGTTTTTTCTACTTCTTCAGTATTTACCGCCTCGTGATTAGCTAGGCTATTTCATATCTTGATCTATCGTTGCGGGACCCGCCTCTCTTTTTTCCATCGCATACTCAATAATTGGATCCACCTCGCTCTTTGTTTTCATGGTCGTATGATCGTATCTTCTCGATATGGCCAACAGATATTCGATGTTATCTTGTCCTCCGCGTAAGTGACATTTCTCTCAGGCATAACAGAGATCAAAATCGAGTGTAAGGTGGAAGAGCTTACGGTGTCTAGGAGACTCGTGTCGAGCTACTTTTTTAGACTCAAGTGGAAGAGGTTTTTTAGGTCTAATCATCTATTGGTTCTCTCGAAGTCTCGCGCATACTCAAGATTTCGGCGCGTGACAATCAAGTCAATCAGGGAACTTCTTAACCCATAAAGGTTAGCCAATATTTAGCTACCCGTACTCTACTTTCTAATCAACTATTATTTCGTCAAAGCTCATAGACATAAATTTTAGTATATTGGCTTACATATAGATGGAGAAAATTACCCGCCACTGACATCAAGCTAAAAATAAATCTCAACAAACAACCCGATGATTGCACCTAGCAAAAAACATAAGTACTATTGATCCAGACCACCTTTGATGTGATGAATGTTGAATACAACATTTATGATGAGTTCTTTTTTTCTTGTCAAACCTTATCTTCGAGGCAATTTAGTTTCTAAGTCTAAGGTAATCTTCATTTGTTGTAATGTCTATTTTAGCTGATTCATTTTATTCTTTTGTTGGTGCCTCCTTGTCAATTGTGCCCCCCATATTTTAGAGACTTTTTAAAACGCCCCTTTCAAATAGGCACCTGCCCTTTTTCTTCCACTTCAAATCGGTGGGCTCGAACCGGTTTGGTTACAAAATCGGCTCAAGGACACTGATCCTAAATTCGGGGGTTCGAACGAAATTTGTGGTTAAACCCTACCACCACTACTCAATACAACTCAAATCTGTGGGCTCGAGCCAAATTTTGGCTCAAGTCCACCAATTTTAATTCCAAAACATTAGAGTTTAATTTGGTGGACCTTGAGCCAAATTTTGTAACGAAATTCGCCCCAAGGCCATCAATTTGGGTGTCTTTAACCAAATGCAGTCAAACTAGATTTTTCCGTTAAAGAGGGTGTATGGGGCCAATAACACTATTGGGTTGTGCCTTAAAAACTTCACTTCTTTATCTAATATTTCAAATTTTTTCATTGGGTTAGTGAGGAGAAATTAGAGCTTAATGGTCGAGGGTCAGCATTATGAAGTCCAAGTATATCTTTCTCTATTTTCAACCTCTTGGATTCTGTAACGCTAAGTATATACACGATTTAAGAAGTCTTTATATTTACACTTTATAAATTGTTCTTTTTTAGGCACCTAACTTTTTTGCTCTAGTTTCATCGTTCAGTAGGCACCTCACATTTTCACCCATTTTGTCTGTAAGAGTCCTGAGCCCTCATTAACTTCTTCTTCTTCCTTCACTTTCATTTCTATTTTTCTTCCAAAATCTTCACTAATAGATTTCTTCGTATGTTTTGAAGGGCATCATCTATAGTTTGTTCATTGAAGAAAGAGGCTAAAGAAGGGCTCCAAAAAATCTCAATTTCTTACTAAAAGAAGGTTCTGAAAACTCTAAATACTTTTTGATGATTTTTATCTTTTAATCTAGTGTTGAAAAGTTTTCGTGGTTAAATTCTTGAAAAGTGTTTATCATCTACTTATGATTGATTCTAATGGTTTTAGAGTGATTTGTAAGTAGTAATAGAGTTTGCAAGATCCTTAAAATTTGAATTGTCTTAGACTCGTAGCAATTCGAGAGGTTAAGCCAGACCTCAGACTAAAACCAGTCTAAGAACATTTGGATTGGATAGTCCGAGAACATGTTTGCTCTCTCGTACTGGACAGTTTAATGTAAGGGTGCCTAAAAAGGTTTCAGTCACATTGAGTTTGCTAGAATCAATGACTCCAGTTGGACGCCTTATGCAAAAACGTGAACGCATATAGTAATATCCTTTACAAATTTTTTTTATTTGTTTGTTTGTAAACTATGGATATTGAGGTTTAACAGCTTACGTGAAACCCCATCCATGGGTTTCTACTCCAGATCTAGAGGTAAAGAGAGAGAAGGAGATATATACATAAAAAAGGATAGATGAAGATGGTGAAGGAAATAGCGAGGGGAGGAGAAAAGAAAAAGAGAGAGATTAAGAAAAAAAAGATAAGTGAAAAGTCGTCGGTAGTTGGTCGTGTTAGAATAACATATATAATAGTTAGGGGTTGTTTAGTAATTTGCTCTTTAAGGGCCTTTTAGTCTTTTATCTTTACTATATTTGTTATTTTGTAAACTTAGTTTACCTAATGAAAACCCTAGCTTCCATTAGAGTATTTCTCTCTTCTTATTCTCTTTGAATATTGTTATTAATTTCAATATGGTATCAAAGCCTTTAACATCTTAAAGGAAGGAAAGCTTCATCACCAATATGTGGATCCAGCTGTTCATTTTTGGCACTTCTTCATCTACGAACTTGGTGATTTTCTCTTCGGTATTGCTATTCTCGTCGCTGATCTAGTATTGCTAGTTCGCACTTTTTTTTCTTCGTATTTCTTTAGCTAGTCTGTTTGGTGTTGTTTTTCTTTGTTATATTTGCTTTCTTGGTTATATTTGGTATTGAGTTGAGAAAATGGAGAGTGGCAAAGATGATTCATTGCAAGCTATCAGTGTAAGATTGAATGGTAAATACTACTCTTATTGAAGTTTTTTATGAGAAATTTTTTGAAAGGAAAATATTTCTGGGATTACATTGATGGTACTGTTGTTCAACCAATTGATAGATCGAAAAAAAAAAAATTTGCTGAGCTATCTAGGGTTTGGGAAGCAAATAATTCGAAAATTGTTACTTGGGTTAATAACTCAGTGGATAACACTATTGGATATCAGATGGAGAAATTTCAAACTTGTCGTGAAATGTGGTTTTATTTAGCAGATATGTTTCAACAGTCGAACTTTGCAACACAGTATAAGTTAGAAGTTGATATTAGAAATATGGAACAGAGAGATATGAGTATTCAAGAATTTCATGCTGGAATGAATGATCTTTGGGATCAGTTAGCTGTTACAGACCGATGAGTTGTGGGGTTGTCCACATCATATAGCTCGCAGGGAGGAAGGTCGTTTGATTCAGCTTTTTATGGCTTTGCGTAATGATTTTGAATCAGTTCGTAGTACAATTTTGCATAACAAACCACTTTCCTCTATTGCTAAACTGTAAATTAGCTTATGGCTGAAGAGACACGTCTCAAGTACCAAGCAAGGAAAGGCATTCTTCAAATACCTACTGAAATAGTGTTAGTTGTTCGTTCGAAGTTAAATCAGAATCATCAGAACAAACCTTATACAAATGTTTCTATGGATTAATGCAACTTCTGTAAGCAAAAGGGTCGTTGGAAGGCTCAATGTCCCAAGTTATTCAACAAGTCACAACAGAATCAGAGACCTAAGAAGCCTTTTCAGTGTAACACTGCATCAGTTATACCGCCATCTGACGCGTTTGGTTCAAGTGGCTCATCTTCTTCTGTGCCCAAAACTGATAATGTGGTTGATCAATTTCAAATGTATCAGAAATTTCTTGATATGCATCCACATGCTATGTCCACCTTTGCTCCGCAAGACCCTTTAGCTCCTAAATCTTCGAGTACTACATTAGACTCACTCTCAGATCAGCTTCAAAGATTCTTAGCCATGC
The DNA here is from genome assembly GCF_041429995.1 of Eschscholzia californica. Lineage (NCBI taxonomy): Eukaryota > Viridiplantae > Streptophyta > Magnoliopsida > Ranunculales > Papaveraceae > Eschscholzia > Eschscholzia californica. The sequence goes on from NW_028238198.1 coordinate 46,734,348, forward strand.
AGCCTCATGCCTTATCCTCTTCTTAAGGTTTGTTTTCACTTATTTCTTCTTCAGGTATGCCTTCTTTAGTTTGGATTTTAGATTTTGGAGCCTCTCGTCATTTCTCCTGACTTATCATCCTTTATTTCATTAAAGCATATATATGATCTTCCCGTCCGAACCGTTGATCGCACACCAATGCCATTAGGTGGTATTGGCTCTGTTGTCACACCTAATCTATCTCTTCAAAATGTTCTTCATGTTCCCAAACTTACTTTAAATCTTGCTTTTAATAGTCAATTGTGTGATTCTGGATGTTTGGTTTTATTTTCTTCCACTGGTTGTTATGTGCAGGATTTACAATCTCAGAAGTTGATTGGGATAGGTTGTAGACAGGGGGCATATATTTTGTAGATGAGCTGAAAGTACCTGACGTTGCAGCTTCCACTTTTGACTTGTCATCCTTCTGTTTGAGTCTTTCATCTTCTAGTTTTTACTTATGGCATTCTCGTCTTGGTCATGTTTCATCATCTAGGTTGAAATATTTAGTGTCTACTGGTGCATTAGGAGATTTGCAGGTGAAGAACATTTCTTATTGTAGTGGTTGCAAACTTGTAACCTTTTTAACTTTACCTTTTACTTGGCGTCTGTCTGTTTCAGTTAAACCTTTTGATTTAGTTCATTCTGATGTATGGGGTCCTTCTCCTGTTCCCACAAAAGGAGGTTCTCAGTACTATGTTTCCTTTATTGATGATTTCACTCGTTTTTGTTGGGTTTATCTTATGAAACATCCTTCTGAATTTTTTGATATTTATCAACACTTCTGAGCCTTTGTTAACACACAATATTCCTCTATCATTAAGTGTTTTAGATGTGATTTGGGTGGGGAATATACTTCAAATAGGTTTCTTGAATTGCTTTCTATTGATGAAATTGTTCATCAATCTTCGTGTACAGATACTCTTGAGCAAAATGGTGTTGCTGAAAGGAAGCATCGGCAATTCGTTGAAACTGCTCGTTCTTTGCTATTGTCTGCCTCTGTTCCTAGTAAGTATTGGGGAGAAGCAATTCTCACTACGGTAAATTTTAATTAAAGCAAACTCTGATAGGTCTATTGAGCGGTACAAAGCAAGACTTGTTGTTAAGGGGTTCTCGCAGGAGTATGAGATGGACTATGAGGAGACTCTTGCTCCGGTTGCAAAAATGACTACTGTTCGTATGCTACTTGCAGTTGTCTCGGTTCGTCAATGACATATCTCTCAAATGATGTTAAAAATGTTTTCTTAAATAGAGATCTTCAGGAAGAACTCCTAGTGTTCCACATAAACCTGGAGAAGTTTGTAAGCTTAAGAAAGCATTATATGGTCTCAAACAGGCACCACGAGCTTGGTTTGATAATTTCTCTGCTATAGTTACATCTCTTGTCTTTGCTTCTAGCAATCATGATCCAGCTCTTTTTGTTAAATGTAGTGATGCATGTCGCATTCTTTTGTCGTTGTATGTTGATGACATGATTATTACTGGTGATAATGTTGATGGTATTATATCTTTGAAGTTGCAGTTAGCTAGCGCAATTTGAAATGAAGGACCTAAGCATTCTCCGTTACTTTTTGGGGATTGAAGTAGTCTCTACTCCCACAAGGTTATCTTCTCTCCTAGTCCCAATACATTGCGGATATTCTGGAGCGTGCTCGTATCAGTGATACTCAGACAACCGACTCTCCTATCGAGACTAATGCTCATTATTTTTCTGCAGATGGTACTCCTTTAGCAGATCCTACACTATATCGCACTATTTTTGGCCGCTTGGTTTATCTCACTATCACTCGGTTCCACGCTTTCGTTTCTTAGAGCATCTCTAATGCAAAACTCATAAAAATCTCTATTCATCCTATGTGTCAAGTTCAAATTGAGATTCTCACTCCTAGATGGCCTTAATAGAGATCCTCAATTTTTTTTGTCTCCAATGCAAAACTCTAAACTCATCTTATTTACTTATGTGACATAGTTATTTTTGTCAATAAATAATTAGTTACTTTAGAAAATATAGAAGACTCGATTTCCATTGGTTGAAAATCAAATATTGATGAGTTGGACAATTAGAGATATCTCAAGAGGACACTCTAGAAATAGAGTGTCCTCTTGAGATATCTCTATTCCACCCTCGAGACATCATCTTAGAGATCCAAATAAAGTGTTGCATTGGAGAGGAGTTTTAAGAAAAAACTCTAAAAATCTTAGGTGGCACTCAGAGTTTCTAAGATTGAGTGTTGGATTGGAGATGCTCTTAGCTAGCAAACTCTTGATGTTTTTCAACACCGCACCTTGAGTTTGAGGGAGGATGTTAGAATAATATATATAATAGTTAGGGGTTTTTTAGTAACTTGCTCTTTAAGGGCCTTTTAGTCTTTTATCTTTACTATATATTTGTTATCTTGTAAATCTAGTTTAACTAATGAAACCCCCTAGCCTCTGTTTGAGTGTTTTTCTCTTCTTCTTCTTCTTCTTCTTCTTCTTCTTCTTCTTCTCTTTGAACATTGTTATTGATTTTACAGGTCGGTTGTTTGCTGGCGACTCTCTCCAACGAGGAAAGTAACAAGACATGGAGAAAATTCATGTGAATTGAATGGTCAATTGTGAAATGTAGCGAGCAAATAATAATTACTTTGAACTTATTAGCATTAGAGTTGCAGGTAGAATTTTTCTCCATTAGAAATTAGTTTTCTTGGGCGCATCTAGATGTGAAATCATGCATTGGCCATTGGAACTGGGGAGGGTAGATCAGCCCAAACCACATAATGGTTGTTTTAGAGCATTGAAGTTGGATAACAACGTGCCCAATTATTGTCATCCATTTCAAGACGGATTTCTTTTTATATTGGATAGGTCAGCAGACATTTTAAAAGGAGTCTGAATCCAAAACGCCTCAAACCCTTGATCTTGTGGTTAGAAACAAAGTTACTAACCACGCCAGCCAGCCGAGTGTCTTTGGGTTTAAGAGGGGACATTCTGTGGTCTACAAATATTCTAACATTTCGAAATGGAAAATGTATATGCACCATCAATTTGGTCATATACATGTTCAAATCTCTTTCACCTCAAAGTCCAAGCTTCATAATTTTTTTGCAGTTCAAACGGAGTGTTGGCTCTCTTCAACGAAGTCTTGGTCCAACTCACTCGACTGCCCATGTGTTTAAAGTTTTTTTTTTTTTTTTTTTTTTTGAGAATTCGACTACGATCTACGTTAGTCGTTACAAGGCATTGATACATCATGAAGATGTGGTAAGCACGATAATCGCCCATGTGATCAAAGTTAATGACACCAGGCTAGCTAAATCGAAGATGCCTATAATATCCCCTTAATAGTGGAAAATTCTAAAGGCACCACCAGACGCCTAAACTTCGGGTGTCGTTTAGCAATAATTTATTAATGTCCGAGAAGCACATTAGTGAAGTGCGCGCTCTTGTGTTATCTGGCCACAGTAAAAGTGTGACTGTGTTGGGCTTGATTTAACGCCCTGAGATACCTATAGCTAGATCAATAATGCCTATATTTCATGAAATATTTGATAGAATGATCCACGGTAAAGGGATCACACATCCAAGAAATTGTCAAAAAGGGCCCTACGCATATAGTTTCATTGGTCGATAAAGTTACATTGATGCCTATGTGGTGCTCTAGGCGGCTCATACATGACATGAGCTTGTGCACATAACATCCTCGAGGACCTCATTGTGGTTCGTGTATCTCATGGTCGAGCGGACAACTATAGTCTACACATGCATATACCATGGTATCGATTTCAAGCCCATACACTTTCAAGCAAGTAACTAGTAATAGACATTTGTGACTGTGTGCCTTGACTAGTAGTAATAGACATGATATGTAGTCATATACCAATAGAGGACTTATTGAATGGACATTTATGTATAACTTCCAATTCCCTAATAGAAGAAACTGTGGAAATAGTCACTGAAGACTTTCAGAAATAAAGTAATAAGAAAACTACTAATAAATTTTCAAATAAAAGTGATAAATTGTGAAGAAAAAATTAAAATCCGATATAATTAAAATTTGGTTAACTTTCCCTTTGGTTGATTTCGTATTTGGCTTTCGTTAAAGATAAATGTTATTATCTCACTACTTCTATACCAAGATGTTTTTTCGTACTCGGTAAGGATAAAGTGACTTCTTTTTAGTATTTAGCGTGATGTATAATATAATTTCGAGAGAGAGAGAGAGAAGTTCTTCTTTTTCGGTAAGAACCAACCGATCTTATTTTTAATTGGTTAAATTCATGAGATGATACAGACGTTAGTGCCTTACAGGATTTCATTCCGTTTTCTCTATTGCTTTGAAAAATTAGGTGCTTATGCGAACACGCTTTCTTATTTCATTGTAAAACAACTTTTAAACACAATTAAAGAATGTCTCTTTCAGAAAACAGGTAATTCAAGACTCAGTCTAGACCTTCTTATCAGAGTTAGAATTTTCAAATGGTCCTTTGATACTTCTATTCAAGAGTAGAGAAGTTCCCAATATATAGTTTATGTAGGATCCACGTGAATAAGATTAAATAAAAATATTTATCTTTACTTTGGTCCAATTACCATGACATCTACACGGTTGGATTTCGTAAGCAAGCATGCGCCATGTAAAATTTTTTGTAAACTAAAACCGGATGTATAACAAACGCGACAGTTGGTTTGTAACTTTGTACATAAACAAATAATTTTATGTCACTATTTTTTGCTTCCTAGAAGGTAGAAGAGAAGTACATGGGTCCTTTCATAATTCTACAGACACAATGTGTATTGGAATGGTAATTCAGGATTATGAGTCCTTAATATTTTATACTAGATCTACTATTTCTCGAGCAAGAAATAATAAAGAAGGGGAAACCAATGTTAATATGGAAGCTATGCAATGAGCCACGTCTCTTGACATACGAAAACTAACAATAGAAGACATACGAAAACTAACAATAGAAGTAGAGGACGAGAACATTATATTGCATCTACAAAGAAGGCATTCAAATACACAATGGACAAGGCATGTGACACTGACAAACATATAAGCAATGAAAAAGTCGTTTACAAATCTTGAATTCTCTTACTGCAAAACGAAATATATAATTGTAGCTCCCAATCTAGCTAGATATGTTATAGTTAAACTAGAGTAACTTTAATAACTCTTATCTTTTCCTTTCCCTATTCATCTAAAAAAATAAATAAATAAAAATAAAAGAGGGGCCGTCTGTAGGTGCCTGACGGCTGACGCTATAGCTATAGGCCCCCTTTTTACAAAGATGGAAGGGATGGGGTGTACATTTAGTATCCCAACCAACCAAACCAATCCGATTTGGGCTTTGGGGACTGATCTAATGGTTTTCCGGATTTGTTCGGATACTAAAAAGTCAAAATTCAGGGGTTTGGTTCGGTCCATGAATTTGATTAATGGATAATCCAGAAAAGCAAACTAAACCATTTATTATTATTATCTTTTATATATTATATATGTTAGAATATATGATTTGGCATGATTGACGGTGGAGATTCAATTGTTTATCATTTTTTTATCTTCCTCAAATGTTGATAAGCTATATATGTCGAATTAATCACGTACATATAGACTTAATGGTTTGTGAGATATACTAATTTTTAACACGTTCTAATTATAATTGTATCAGGTTTTAAAGTCGAAAACTCGAAATTTTGTTCTTGGTAAAATTTTAACCTTTGGTTCGGTTATCCAACCGAACATGTTTAGTTTTCCATGAATGGATTTTTCGGATTAAGATATACAATAACCAAACCCTTTGGATCGGACTATAGATAGGCTCAAAAAGTCTTTATCTAACCCATATTCACCTTGAGGATTTATCTGTAGCTAGGTCGCCAATAGCAATAGAGTAAAGCGCTTTTAAAAAATCTCATAAGATCTCATAAGAGAACAGAGAAATACAACAAAAGTCTTACATTATTTGGTTACTTTGTGGAGACTGGAGAGTACACTTCCCCATCTAGGACATACTTTGACAATTTCCAATTTTCAATCTCTGAATAGTAAACACCCAACTTTGCATCTAGAAACAACATGTCCTTTTCTCACTAGTAATGTGAAAGGCTGTATATGTTCTTTATTTGTCATTCTTTTATTCACCGAATTGCTTAGTTGTTTTATTTCAAAGTGAGGGAATAATCAACATTTTTCAAGTCGCCGATTATGACTTTAATGTTTTCTTCTTTTAGATATAACATAGAAATATTAATTAGAAACAAACATTCTACAAAAACAATGGAAATATCAACCACCAAAACTGTGTTGAACTTGTTTTAAATCAAAATGGAGATTCATTTAAGTATGATGAGAAACAGTAAATGAAATAGACTTTTATTTGAATGAAGAGGGCGAACTTGAGTTCTTGTTGAGGGAACAATAAAAATCATCTTGATTCAAAGCAGAAATCTTATATGACTTATCGTGATTTGCGCTTCGGTAGGTCAGAAACGAAAGTGTGAATCACGACAAGTTACATAAAATTTCAGTCTAAAGTAATCTGCATGCATTCAGACTTCAAATTATGAGGAGTCTTAAATTAAGCCAACCCATTGAAAAAAAATATAGCGGGACCAATCAGCTTGACTTTCTGGAGAGATTCTCTCAAATTTCACAGTAAACAATTCAATTTATTATCTCTTTATTTCACTAAAACTTTACATTAACTTTCTATTAGCTAGTAGCTACATGTCTTCTAGTATAAATAAAAATTAGGTGAATATTTATGTCAACAAACTTTAAAATGAAAACATAATAAATAAAAATTAGGTGAATCAATTATTATGTCTACAATGTTCAACAAAAAAAAAAAAAATATTATTATGTCTACAATTCTTTTTTCATATAATTGAGTTGTATGAATAATTATTTTAGTAAATTAGAAATTTCAGAATAAAAAACAGTATATTTGGGTCCCACCCAGCCCTTTGAATGAAAATATACTGTGGACTCAACACCGTGACTTTATGACGAGCACGTCCTTTCTACTCCCAATATGCATGTGACGCAAGTGAAATACATGCATGCAGCTAGAGACTTAATGGTTTAGCAAATTAGACCAAGTCAACCACATTAGATTAGCTTTTTCTTTTTGAAAGCAATTCGATTGAAAACCCCTATACAATGATTTAGTCATGAACTTCACTCTTCATTTCACAATGTGTCTTTTTCTGTCCCTTCTCTTTTGTAAGGCCTCTCGAAAAAATTACGGATAATGAGCGATTCAACATTGCTGGCGACATTCCATCTTTTATTTTTCAGCCTCGGTCTGTCTCTCAAGCTACAAGGAAAGCTTGAGAGAGAAAACACACTTTAGGGAGAGAGAAAACACATTTTACGGAGAGAGATAATGATAACGGTGATTGTGACAGGGGTGATGAAAGAAAGAAGCAAGAGGCTAGAAAAAGTTAGAGATCGTCGGAAATAGCACTCTAAGGTGAAGCTAATATTTTTCAATGATCCTCTCTGATGATAAGAAAGCAAAAAACTAGAAAAATAAACATTTAGCACTAAAGGATAAAAGGAAAAATTAATGTTCAAATTAACTAACGAAATCATGGTCTTACAGACCAAATTATAATGCCGGTAAAATGTAGGAGGGTCAAATTTTTTAGTTGGACATATATTGGAGGCCAAAGTAGAGTTAAACCCAAAATATTGCTGCAAACAAGTAAGCTAAATCATTGCAGACAAAGAAATTATTAGATAACACTTAACAATTTCATAAACTTTTCCCACCCTTTTGCAGAGATCAAGGTTTATAACCAATACTCACATTATTGACAAATCATATCTGAATAAACAATGATTGGGTTTAGTTTAGTATTTTGTGGTTTGGTTCGCTTTCTGTTGAGGATTAATACGTGCTCTAATTAATTAACCATTTTAAAATATATCTTTAAGTACTGATATGTTGTTATGATTTAATTTTATATTCTCCTCGTTTTCTTGTGAATGTATTTTCATATGTAAATTAAATATGTTTAGGCCAGTTGATCCTAATAAAACATGTTTTAGGATTCCTACCAACATAAGTCAGTATTTAATGGTTTTTTCAGCTTAAGTGTATATAATACACTAGAAACTAGAGGAATATTGTCAACAACTTTTGGTTGGCGCTGTAAGAGGTATAGTCTTCTATCCTAGAGATCAAGGGTTTGAAATATTCAAAAAAAAAAACTATAGGAAAATCATCTTATCATGATTAACTTTTATTCTTTATGTAAATAGTTACAAGGAGGTTTAGCTATTTGAGCCAAAATAATATTTGAAATAATTAAAAAAAAACATTTCATAATTACGGAGGTGAAAAATATTATAAAGAGTAAACATCATTTTAAACAATTTTTCTATTTAATTTATTAAATATATATAACTTTTTCATTAGTGCATTTGCGAAAATGCTAAAATCACAAAAGATTTTGACAAAAGAAGGTTCCCAGCTGATGTGGCGGTTGTGATATTCATCTCTCAATGGTCCAGATTTAGTCAATATTCCAAACCACAACTGGCACTTCAGCCATCAGCAGGAAACCTTCTTTTGTCAAAATCTTTTGTGATTTTAGCATTTCCGTTTGTAAAAACTCACGAACTGGATTTGCAAAAACTCACGAACTACGTTTGCAAAATCCGCGAACGGGGTTGGCAAATGCAAGTAGATCTAACGAAAAACATCAAAGCCCTAATTTTTATGGTCACTACTATATCACAACAAAAAACATAAAAACTCTAAATATTTTCACTTTTTATCTCTAAAAAAATAGGAACATGAATTAGTTGTAAAAGAAATATCTTTGTGTTATCCTTATGTGTATGCTTATACTCTACCTCTTTAGATTGTATTAGGGGATATTGGTGTTTAAAAATATCATTCAGAAATGTGTACAATATTGATATAGGATAAATAATTTTGTTGTTTGTGAGATATTGTCTTAATCATCCTGGATTTTCTTGATTATCACAAGCTGCAATTAATGAACTAAATCCAACTTGGTTCACTGTGAGGAAAAACGAGACATATGATGACGAAAAAATCTTGTTTGATCGATTTATAAATAGATGTGGATTATTGTATTTTTAAAATATTGTTAAATTACTAAAATGGGGTAGTGGGCTAAAAACGTAAAGCAAAATTGATAAATTAGTTTTTACCAAATTTGTTTAAAGAAGTTTGATCAAATTTCTCAAAGGACAATATGGGTAAGAGTAGGAGGTAGTAATTTTCCGTATACCGGCACAAAGAGCCACGATTGTCTACGAATAAAAAAAGAAAAATCAAAACACCAGAATTAGTCCTTCAAGAAGGAAAAAAAAACTTCTTATAGCAATACTTGGCTAACATCCCCTTGCAAGTGGTACTTTTTAATAACCTAAAACCGTGTCAATTATACTCATTCAATGATATTGAAGTCTCACCTTCCCTTTATTCATATTTTTATTCAATAAGTCTTCATTTTTAGGCCCAAAAGATTTTTTTCATGGCTATATAAATGGGGTGATATGGGTTGTTTAAAATCACAAACTAAACACACTTGGGATTGAAGATGGGAAGAGGATTAGGGAAAGAGGCCGCAATGGCTTCTTTCGTTAGCACATTCTTGGTGATTATGATTTCTATGAGTCTGCCAATAGAGACCGCTGCAAATGGTTACTCTTACGCTTCTCCACCACCACCTTACAAGTATGAATCACCACCACCACCTCCATACAAGTATTCATCCCCACCACCACCTCCATACAAATATTCTTCACCACCTCCACCTCCATACAAGTACTCTTCCCCACCACCACCACCATACAAGTACTCTTCCCCCCCACCACCTCCATACAAGTACTCTTCTCCACCACCACCACCTTACAAGTACTCTTCCCCACCACCACCTCCATATAAATATTCTTCCCCACCTCCACCTCCATACAAGTACTCTTCCCCACCACCACCACCATACAAGTACTCTTCCCCCCCACCACCTCCATACAAGTACTCTTCTCCGCCACCGCCACCTTACAAGTACTCTTCTCCGCCACCACCTCCATACAAGTACTCCTCCCCACCACCACCTCCATACAAGTACTCTTCCCCACCACCACCACCTTACAAGTACTCTTCCCCACCACCACCACCATACAAGTACTCATCACCTCCACCACCTCCATACAAGTACTCCTCCCCACCACCACCTCCATACAAGTACTCATCACCTCCACCACCTCCATACAAGTACTCTTCCCCACCTCCACCTCCATACAAGTACTCTTCCCCACCACCACCTCCATACAAGTACTCATCACCTCCACCACCTCCATACAAGTACTCATCACCTCCACCACCTCCATACAAGTACTCTTCCCCACCTCCACCTCCATACAAGTACTCTTCCCCACCACCACCACCATACAAGTACTCTTCCCCGCCACCACCTCCATACAAGTACTCTTCCCCGCCACCACCTCCATACAAGTACTCTTCCCCGCCACCACCTCCATACAAGTATTCTTCACCACCACCACCACCATACAAATATGAGTCACCACCTCCACCTCCATACAAGTACTCATCGCCACCACCACCTCCATACAAGTACTCCTCCCCACCACCACCTCCATACAAGTACTCCTCTCCACCACCTCCACCTGTCTATGTTTACACATCACCTCCTCCTCCACACTACAAGTGAAAAAGAAGCATATATGTTAACAATGGTAAGTCTAAATCAATTTGTTTTTGTGGTTTTCGTTTACCTCCGTACATTTCATATCTATTTTTGCATATATTGCTAATGTATGGTTATAGTAAAATAAGTAATACTTCATTTATTGTGCAAAACTAATATATTAGAATTATTGTTTTTTTTTTTTCAGTTTCAAGTTGAAGATGAATCTATATATCTGATGGATGGGAACACTCTATTGCTGCAACTGCGAGTATTTCAAATTTGTTAGAGAGATGAGAAGTCAAAGATTTCTAAATATTGTTTGTGTTTCTGGTAAAATGTAATAAGAATCAACCAACCAAAAAAGAAAAGTAAAAAAGAATAAAGCAACATTGTTTAAGTCGTATCTTGGTTTGTCATTGTAATTGTCAACGTGTCTGAATGAAAATAAATGTTCCTTCTTTTTTATAGGTGAGCCCCTTTTTATCGGTAAATAATGGTTGTTTGGATTAAAAATTATTCATAATAACTGAAAAACATGTAACTTTTTCTATTAAACAGAAGTTTTTTTTTTTTTTTTTTTTTTTTTTTTTTTTTTTTTTTGTTGAACTATATTAACCAGAAGTTGCAAAAATATGATGGACAATGATACGTAAGGATTAAAATGATATGGACAATTATCAATCAAATTATTTTATATTTTTTTGGTTCCTAAAATACCCTTTCATATTAAAACTCACTTTCTCCTTCAAAATACCCACAAGTTTTAGAGAGCCAACAAAAAAGAAAGAAAGAAACACACCACTCTTTCTAAAGATGTTTATATCTAGGGACGTTATTCAAAACAAAAACTGTTTTGAACATCTAGATTTGTTTTAAAACAAAATGGAGATTCATTTAAATATGATGAGAAACACTAAATGAAATAGACATATATGAATGAAAAGGGTGAATTTGAGTTCTCTGTTGAGGGAACAATAAAAACATACTAAACATAAATCTTATATGGTTTATCGTGATTTGCGCTTCAGTAGATAAAAAAACGAAAGTGTGAATCACAACAAGTTACATAAAATTTCAACCCTAATTTGTTTGTCTTGCATTTTTTTTGTGATTAGTAACTAGAAGATAATTGTTTATTAGGGTTACACATGTGGAATTTCCACTTCTAGATCATTCACCCAAATCACACTAAGAAAACCCACCAATTGAAGCAAAGAGGGCGAAATCCCAAAATTGTAAAATTGTGTTTTTGAGAAATTTGACCAATACTCCTTAGAAAGTTTAGGTTTTGGTTAAAAATGATTAGTCAATTCTTATTAGTCTTTAGCTTCCTGAACACTTTTTTAATTTGTAACACCTTTGGACCACCTTGCAACACTTTTGCAACAGCTTTGCAACACTTTACGGTAGCTTTGGAGCGCCTTGCAACAACTTTGCAACATCTTGCAACAGCTTTACAATAATATTGAACTTTTAATCAAACAAAATACAAATATTTAGGTTTTAACAAAAAATACAAAATTTAGATTTTTAACAAAAAAAAAGTAACTAGTCTTTTTAATTAATTTTTTTAAAATTGGGTTTTCTTGTTCTGCTTTTATAATTCCACTAGGTTTCCGCCGCGTCCTACGGACGCGACAGCTCCCTCTTGGCTAACGCCGTAACGTTCTCAAATTCTTCCTAGAAATTAAAAACTTCGATAATTTTAGAGAGAACTTACATGTAACATTCTCAAAATTCTTCCTTGCAAAATAATAACAATCCAAAATTAATTACAGTCAATTTAATTAACTTCACTTAATTCTTAACAATATCAATCTTATTTAAATAGCTTACAAATTAGATTCCAAAATTAACAGTGGAGAGAGTTGCAGAGGAGAGGAAGGGAGAGAGATGGTAATAAGAGAAAATATAGGAGTGAGAATTTTAAACTGAATTAAAAGTCTAACCGAATTGATAAAATTAAGGGGACGTGTATGTGCAATCGTGAGAGAGGAAAGTATAGATAGAAGATTCGTGGGTGTAGTTATTTTAGGGAGTTTGTAACCAAATATTTAAAAATAATTCATTGTTGACACTAAAACCCTTCTATTTTAAGTCGAATTACACGAAAAAGAATTTTATAACAGCCGTCAGATGTGATCTTTATGAAAATCCCAATAAAAATGGGTGGTCAAACTTATCCCCTGGATAACTGACCGAGTTGTTTTAATATGATAGAGATAGAAGATTCGTGGGTGTAGTTATTTTAGGGAGGTTGTAACCAAATATTTAAAAATAATTCATTGTTAACACTAAAACCCTTCTATTTTAAGTCGAATTACACGAAAAGGGATTTTATAACAGCCGTCAGATGTGATCTTTATGAAAATCTCAATAAAAATGAACGGTCAGACTTATCCCCTGAATAACCGACTGAGCCTGTTTTAATATAACTAGGTTCCCTCCCCGTCCTACGGACGGGGAAGATCCCTCTTGGCTAACGCCTTCGAAGAGAAGAAAATAAATTTAAATCACAACATAAATAAGATAAAATAACAACCATGTGTTTGAAGAGTAGAGAGGGGGAACCGTATTTATACAATTTTGAACTGACTTAGAAGTCTAACCGCATCACTAAAATTAAGGGGAAAGTGGATGTGCAATCGTGAGTGAGAAGATGCCTGAGATATAGTTATTTTAGGGAGATTGTAACCGAATATTCAAAATAATTAATTGTTTACACTAATACCCTTATTTTTTAAGTCAAATTACACTAAAAAGGATATTATATCAGTCGTTCGATCTAATCAAAGGTAAATCTCTAAAATAAAATGGACGGCCAGACTTAGCCCCTGGATAACCGACTGATCTGTTTTAATATAATAGATAGATTTTTGAAGTCTTAAATTTAGCCAGCCACTGAAAAAAAAAATATTGGGGGACCAATTAGCTTGACCATTAGGAGAAATTCTCCCAAATTTCACAATAAACAATTCAATTTACTATCTCAATATTTCAAGAAAACTTTACACTTAATGTAATTGTTGTAATATAATACTAGAGAACTAGAGATTGAGAGGATAGATTAAAGATTGGGTTTTGTAAGCAACCAAATTGATTTTGTAAGGATTCAAAGTTACTGCCAAAGTAAATGTTTTCTCTTTATTACTAGAAGTATAACCATACAAGAAGTTCACAACTAAAACTAATGGGGATAAGATATTTATATAGGAAATGAGAGGGTGAGGTGTTGAGGTGAGGATAAGAATTGTTAATATACAGCCACCTCACTTTGCCAGAATCTCTTATTACTTACACCCAAAGCAAACTTATCCTCTATAGTTAATTCTATAGGCACCCAAAGTAATACCAAAGACAACCAAGTCAAATGGTCAATGGGCATACACATCTTTCATAACACTCCCCCTTGGATGACCATTGCTTAAAATATTGTAAGAAAAATCTAGTGAGAGATACCAAGTGACACTGGATACGCAAAAACTGCCTCGTTAAAACCTTGCCATAAAAATCCATTGGGACAAAAACTGGACGAAGGAAAAAGAGTACAGAGCGTAAATATCCAGTATTGGTGATGTAAAAGAATCCAAATGATAATATTCTCCCCCTGATGAATATCATATTGTGGATCGTTGTAGATTTACACCATCTGATTATTTAAGCTTCGCATTCCGATACCTTCTACTAGTTTTCTGAACGTTGTAGTAGGCAAAGACTTGGTAAACAAGTCAGCATAATTCTCACATGATTGTATCTTCTGAATATCAATTTCACCATTCTTCTGTAAATGGTGCGAGAAAAATAATTTTGGTGAAATGTGTTTTGTTCTGTCACCTTTAATATATCCTTCCTTGATTTGAGCAATGCAAGCCGCATTGTCTTCATAAATAACGGTGGGTGACTTTGTAATTCCTGGAAGATCACATGAAAGTCTAATATGACTAATAATAGACCTTAGCCATACACATTCTCTGGTAGCTTCATGAAGAGCAATAATCTCTGAGTGGTTAGAAGATGTAGCGGGCATACTTTGCTTACTTGATCGCCAAGAAAAAGCTGTATCGCCACTAGTAAAAACATAACCTGTTTGTGAAACTCCTTTATGTGGATCAGAGAGATATCCTGCGTCAGTATATCCTGTTACTTGTGAACCATCAGAGGAATTTTTCGAATAGAATAATCCCATGTCAGTAGTTCCTCGAAGGTATCGTAGAATATGTTTTATTCCCATCCAATGTCGCTTTGTTGGTGCCGAACTGAATCTGGCTAATAAATTTACTGCAAAAGAAATATCAGGTCTAGTACATTGAGCCAAATATAATAAAGCACCGATTGCACTTAAATATGGTACTTCAGGACCAAGTAGTGCTTCATTATCTTCTTTAGGGCGATAAGGATCTTTTGTAGTATCAAGAGATCTGACAACCATGGGAGTACTAAGAGGGTATGCAGTGTCCATGCGAAATCTTTTAAAAACCTTTTCAGTATATAAATTTTGATGGATAAGAATTCCATTTGTATTTCTCTCAATTTGTAAGCCAATGCAGAATTTTGTTTTCCCAAGATCTTTCATCTCAAATTCTTTCTTCAAATATTCTGCAGCTTTTGAGACATCTTCAACTGTCCCAATTAGATTTATATCATCAACGTATATTGCAATGATAGAGAATCCAATATATGATTTCTTTATGAACACACATGGACAAATAGGATTGTTTACATATCCTTCCTTGGTCAAGTATTCACTGAGACGATTGTACCACATTCTCCCTGATTGCTTTAAACCATATAAAGCTCTATTAAGTTTAAGTGAATACATGACACGCGGTTTTCCTTCAGGTAACTTGAACCCTTCAGGGACTTTCATATAAATATCAGTATCTAGATTGCCATATAGATTCGCAGTAACGACATCTAGTAGATGCATATCAAGTTCTTCTTGAGCTGCCAGACTGATTAAATATCTAAACGTAATGGCATCCATAACAGGAGAATATGTTTCCTCATAATCTATCCCAGGTTTTTGTAGAAAACCCTGTGCCACAAGTCGTGCTTTGTAGCGAATAATTTCGTTATTTTCATTGCGTTTTCTCACAAAAACTCATTTGAATCCAACTGGATTTACATCCTTAGGTGTAAGGACCATTTGTCCAAAAACACTACGCTTATTCAGTGAATCTAGTTCTGCCTGAATTGCGTCTTTCCATTTCGACCAATCAGATCTTTGTCGACATTCCTCAATAGTGCATGGTTCATAATCATCATTCTCTTTTAGAATTGAGGTTGCCACCGTAAGAGAAAATACCTCATCGACAACTATTTCATTTCGGTCCCACACTTCTTTGGAACATTCATAATTTATAGAAATTTCCTCATTGTTAGGTATTTCTGCCTCATGATAGGCCTAAAAATAGGTCTATTCCCGCAAGTATACGGGGTCAAGTTATAGTATGTTAGTAAATCGGGAAATCGTCCCAATGAATAGGTAGGTAACTTCGAATATTGACGGCGAGTTTAGCCCAATAATTAAAATGTCAATAACTACTTAGACTAAAACACACACACACACACACACCACTCATAAATTTGATAATTGATTTGTAAGAAATAAGAAAACGAATAAAACTAAATAAACTAACTAAGAGAGAGGTAAGAAGATATCTAAGGTTATAAAATCCACCGCATAATTTCACTTTATAAAACAAGCACTTAATTACTTAAATCTCTTTTGTATTTACTCGGGATCCAATATAATGAACTATTTGAATTCCGGATGATGTTCTAGATAAAACAATTTTATAATTACTAATTCTAATTGTCTACCTTATAGAGATTTGGATTGCTAAACTATTATTCATCATCTAAAAAGCATACTCCATCTAACAACTTAACGAAAGTATAAAATATCTAATTATGAGGCATGAGTAATGGAAAGAAAATCCAATCCATATAGATAAACAAGCAATAGACATTAAAGCACATCAAAGGATTTAATTAATCAAGAACAAGTATTATAAAGATCCAAAATGGGTTTCATTCACAACCTTAGATTGCTAAGTTAACTATACATGGAATCTAGAATAACATTCATTGACATTGTAAAATAAATGAAAATACTAAGAAATTAATGGAAAGAAATCACCAATCAAATTCCATATCCCCATGTATCTCCAATTTGTCTATGATTTGCTCCATTTGTGCTCAAGAATCTTACTCCAAGAATTCCAAGTAATAGCTATTTTATTGCCACCCAAATAAGAAAAAGAAAGAGAAGGAAGAAATTAGATCTAGAAAGAAGTTGGAAAGAAGAGATGAAGAGGGTAAAGATGATAGAAGAATATGGAAGGAAGAAGAAGAAGACTATTAATGGAAGAAAGAATAGTGGTAGAGAAGAAGTAGTAGTAGAGAAAGATGGAAAAATAATGGATAAAGTGGATTTAGTAGTAGAGAAGAGAGAAAGAAATAGGTAAGAGGGGATTGAAAGAATGGTTTTAGGGTTAGAGAAAGAAAAGAAAGAGAAGGTAAGGAAATAGAGAAGAGGGATATTGAGAGGGTTTGCAAGTCTAGGTTTTAATGGAGGAAGGGACTTATTTATATAGGGTTTTGGTTTTGGTTGGGTTAAATGGTAAAAAGATTTAAAAGATAGGGTCATTTTGGGAATTAATGGGTTAAATATGAAGAAAGGACAAGTCTGGGCGGCTAGAGTTTGGTAGGTGGAATTCGGGTGTTAAGGTGAAGCCGGTTATAAGTTAATAGGGTGAGACGGAGCAGCAGCCCTTGGATTTTCACGCGCCCGGGAGCACCTTAATAAGATGTCTCGGGTTACAAAGGAACATGAGAAAATGGGTCAAACACTCAGCAGCCGTTAGATCTCGAAAACGCGGAAGGAGACGGTAGAGATTAAAACGTGGCCACGGGACTATCGGATTAAATTGCCTTGCGATATACCGGATCATGCTCATAGGGTCCATTTCGTTGCTAAGCGGAAACGCGGGAATTGGATATGCCGGCCTTTATATTGCGCCACGTGTCTTCTTGTATCCCGCGTGCCCGAATTTCTACCGAATCTATCCCACCTGGTCAACAGTATTTGACCCAACTTTGACCTTGATTTATTCCTCTATCCGGACTCCGATTTGACTTCCGTTTTCTCCTACGAACTCGTCTCGACCTCTACTTCTCAACCACGCACTGACCTTGACCAAATTAGCAGAATGTCCTTGACTCAAAATGACCAAAATACCCTTCATGCATCTTTTCCTCATTTTTAACCGTTTTTCACACCTAACTCTGCAAACGACACCTAATCAGGAAAACCAACCATTTTATTATAATAAAGACTCGAAACCGACTAACTTGGCTAAATTAAACGACTCGGATGGGGCATTTTCATGACCCATCAAACATCCCCAAACTTAGATTTTGCTAGTCCTCGAGCAAAACAAAACAAAAGAAAAGACCTAACTCACTTTCGGAGGCATCCCGGTTGCATTTAGCGTATGCAACAAGCCGTTAAACCCTTAGGTTGCCCTAGTGGACGAGTGTGGTCTCGTGAGGGTTTCCATAGATGATACCCACAAACATCATGATTTCAAATACACAAGGGTCTAAAATCCAAATCGTAGATAAGCATGATTGATATAGTAAAGGGTTTAAGCATGTCAACACATAATGAATCAAGTAAATAAGCTCTTGTAAAAGCTAAAGAGCTCTTCACTAATGGTCTTACCCTAAAATGCAAGTGTCATACCATAATAAGCACATCTATGTTCCGAAGACACAAAAACCTTGATTCCCAAGTTAGTACATTTTGCCTCGACTTCGGCCTCACGGACATACACTCCAAATATGAAATCACTCAAGAATGGTTCGCTCGTATGTGTGAGTGTGATCACTTAAATAGGGCTCAACACATTAAAAGGGGTGAGGACAACATTTTGGAACGAATGATCTTCGAAAAGGAATTAGCCACTAATAGAGTGGGGAAGCTCACTCACCCTTCTCAACCATTCTACCCTCTAAAAATGCCTTCTAAAGTTTAGCGGATACTAGAGATGGATGATGATGGTGGATTCCCGAGAATTTCGACCTCTTTATTATGGTAGAACCTCTTAAGCATCTCAACATTTGTTTCTTGCTTCGAATACTTATTCATGAACAAAAACACCAACACATATATACAATCACATCACTCACACAAAAGAGCTAACACATGCTCAAACATACACAAAAATCACTTTATTTCACTCTTTTTTTTTTTTTTTTTTTCATATCACTTTTTTTCATTTTTCATTTTTTTTTCTCATAACACAAATTCAATCAACCAAAATAAAATACTACACACATAACTCTATTCTTGCAATCAACTTTTCATTTCATACTTGCTTTTGACATTCTTCATTCTTCTATCTCATGTCTTCATTCTCGGGATATAAGATGATGGATGGTGATGGAGTATCCGCTTTCCTCTAGTTGGCATTCTCATTGGGTTTCATGGACTACAAGGGCAAGGTTAATTCGCTATCCTAATGTCACTCCTAGTGGCTAAGGAAATTGAGCACACGAGATCAAATGAGCTCTTTTACAAGTTACGAGGTTGAGTAGCTCTTCATTCTACTCGGAGTTAGCGCGGAAGAGTACACTCGAATGGCAATTTAGGCTCTGAGCTCTCACATGGGTTAAGTCTCCACTAATGACTACTTTAGGTCTCTTAGAAATGTTACTTCTTCACTAAGATGTAACTCACATGGCACAACACAAACACTAAAAGACTCGACTTTCATGCAAAGGCCTTTAGCTTTCACAAAACTCGTCAACTCGACACATATGCATCAAAATTCTTAAAACTATCACTAGAATCACATGCAAATCTAAACTCAAAATGTTCAAAATTTTCAAATTTTGGCTAATTTGAACCCTTTTGTCTTTGAAACCCATGGTCATGCATTGGTTATGGTCATATCCCGCATCCCCAAACTTAAAACTAACATTGTCCTCAATGTTCTAAGCATACACTCACCAAAGATAAAGAGACACGTTAATCTAAAGAGAAGAGTGGAGAGATATTACCATATAACCGAAGGAGATAAAAGATGATACTACCAAGGCTCATGTATAAAGAGGTTCCAAGTTGATGCCAAGCTCGCGCCATCCCCAAACTTGGAACAAACCACGCATTAGAAGTAAAACATATAAGAATTGCTCCTAAAAGATCAACAAATATCATGAGAATGAATCAAATAAAAGACATGACCACATACAAATCTACCACTAACGTGGGTATAGACGATTGCATTGAGCTATGCAATTAGCCTTTGATTCTCTTGATTTCACCCAAGAACACGAGTTATGTCTCGTGGAGGGTTTCCAGAGATGATACCCACAAACATCAAGACCCATCTCAATCGGCCTAACGATCATAAAGCAAAAGACGAAAGATTTGGGGGTCAACCCAAAAAAAGCTATATACAAATGAAAATCGTCTCACAACTATGTATAAACTGTAAAGTGCAAGTAAGACGATTAAAGAAAATAAGCCATCCCCAAACTTAGTGGATGCACACTCCACTAAGTAAGTATAAATGCTAGGGGCGACGACTAAGAAGTCGTCAAAAGGATCGACATACAAGGGAAGGGCTAAGAGGTCAGTCGAAGGCAAAAAGTCATATGCAAGCTTAGTGGATAGAACATCCACTGAGTCTGTAGACGTTCTAGGAGAGACGTCTGAAATGTCCCAAAAGGGATCAACGACCGAGTCTGAGATCACATGAAAGGTTGAAGTGAACTCTAAGGGTAAGGCAATAGGCTCAGGGACCAAGTCAAGGTCCATGGTTTCCTTAGGTAAATGGTCTGACAAACTATCCAACATGTCTCTAGGTACTATGTCATCGATGTCCTCAAAGGCATCTAAAGCTTCATAATCAATTATAGCATCATGTACGGCATCTAAGACTGACTCCTTACAAGTGTCGAAAATTGGAAAGTTCAAAATAGTGGCATTCCCAAACTTGTTCATCGAGCCATCATCTTGAATCTCAAAGTCTAATATAGTTCTATCATGATGAGACGACACATGGTGAGGAAACGAGACAACAAGGTTATCAGTTTGTTCAAGCTCTTGGGTCCTCTCAGTTGATTTGTCGACATTTAACTTAGTACTAGGGTTAGACGTATTACCCTCGCCATCGGATCTAGTACCCTCTTGAGTTTGGGGTGGTGAAACCCCTTCCTCGTCGGCTAATAACTGTGACATCATCTGTACTTGATGATTTAGAGACTCAAACTTCTGATGTAACTCTTGTTGCATTTGAGCCTGCGTCTGTTGAAATCGATCTTGTGTCTCTTTAAGTTGTAACATCATTTCAGTCAGACGACTCACAAACTCTAATTGAGAACTATCTTCAAGAGTCTCTTCATGATAAGGCTCACTAGTGTAACGAGATGAACACTCTTGTTGATAGTTCCCACCATACATGCTAGGATGATACCTACTTCTAAAATCATTTGTCTCAGAAAAGTGTGAAATGTAAGGTCTCTCATACATAATTGATGTCGGACCATATCTATCACTAATCTGATCGTCTCTACACATCCATCGGTATTCTCCTAGGGTCATACGAGATCGGTCAGGCTCAAATGGTCTATTCCCCTCACTAATCGGAGCATCCCCACACATCCTTTGGTATTCACCTAAGGTCATATCAGGTCGGTTAGTGCGGGGAATCCTCGAAATAAGCTCATCATCATCAACATCGAATGGCCAACCGTTATAAGAACGGGCCATGATTTAACAGTATTCAAAGATGGTAGCACATAATCACAAAATGGAAACTAACAATTATAGAACTAAACAATCGCCCAAAAGTAAGAAGAAAGAGATAGAATGCGATACTATCGACTTTTCGCTTGACTTCTCGATTCCTTCCTTTCCTTCGCTCCTATGTCTCTTCTGGCTATTTCCTTGAAATGGTACCTAAAAAAAAAATAAACTTAAGAAAATAGAAAAACAAATAAAGCAAAAATGTCTAAGTAAGAAATTAACACTAAACTAATGAACAAACCAACAAACTATATCCAAACTACTAAACCTATCCCCGGCAGCGGCGCCAAAAACTTGATAGGCCTAAAAATAGGTCTATTCCCGCAAGTATACGGGGTCAAGTTATAGTATTTTAGTAAATTGGGAAATCGTCCCAAGGAATAGGTAGGTAACTTCGGATATTGATGGCGTAGTTTAGCCCAATAATCAAAATGTCAATAGCTAACTTAGACTAACACACACACACACACTCCACTTCATAGATTTGATGATTGATATGTAAGAAATAAGAAAACGAATAAAACTAAATAAACTAACTAAGAGAGAGGTAAGAAGATATCTAAGGTTATAAAATCCACCGCATAATTTCACTTTATAAAACAAACACTTAATTACTTAAATCTCTTTTGTATTTACTCGCGATCCAATATAATGAACTATTTGAATTCCGGATGATGTTCTAGATAAATAATTTTATAATTACTAATTCTAATTGTCTACCTTATAGAGATTCGGATTGCTAAACTATTATTCATCATCTAAAAAGCATACTCCATCTAACAACTTAACGAAAGTATGAAATATCTAATTATGAGGCATGAGTAATGGAAAGAAAATATCCCCATGTATCTCCAATTTGTCTAAGATTTGCTCCATTTGTGCTCAAGAATCTTACTCCAAGAATTCCAAGTAATAGCTATTTTATTGCCACCCAAATAAGAAAAAGAAAGAGAAGGAAGAAATTAGATCTAGAAATAAGTTGGAAAGAAGAGATGAAGAGGGTAAAGATGATAGAAGAATATGGAAGGAAGAAGAAGAAGACTATTAATGGAAGAAAGAATAGTGGTAGAGAAGAAGTAGTAGTAAAGAAAGATGGAAAAATAATGGATAAAGTGGATTTAGTAGTAGAGAAGATAGAAAGAAATA
Source organism: Eschscholzia californica (assembly GCF_041429995.1). Lineage (NCBI taxonomy): Eukaryota > Viridiplantae > Streptophyta > Magnoliopsida > Ranunculales > Papaveraceae > Eschscholzia > Eschscholzia californica. Next base: position 46,757,008 of record NW_028238198.1, read on the forward strand.
GGTAAGAGGGGATTGAAAGAATGGTTTTAGGGTTAGAGAAAGAAAAGAAAGAGAAGGTAAGGAAATAGAGAAGAGGGATATTGAGAGGGTTTGCAAGTCTAGGTTTTAATGGAGGAAGGGACTTATTTATATAGGGTTTTGGTTTTGGTTGGGTTAAATGGTAAAAAGATTTAAAAGATAGGGTCATTTTGGGAATTAATGGGTTAAATATGAAGAAAGGACAAGTCTGGGCGGCTAGGGTTTGGTAGGTGGAATTCGGGTGTTAAGGTGAAGCCGGTTATAAGTTAATAGGGTGAGACGGAGCAGCAGCCCTTGGATTTTCACGCGCAAGGATCTGGGTGGTTAAGAGGAGGCCACGTGTCCGGGAGCACCTTAATAAGATGTCTCGGGTTACAAAGAAACATGAGAAAATGGGTCAAACGCTCAGCAGCCGTTAGATCTCGAAAACGCGGAAGGAGACGGTCGAGATTAAAACGTGGCCACGGGACTACCGGATCAAATTGCCTTGCGATATACCGGATCATGCTCATAGGGTCCATTTCGTTGCTAAGCGGAAACGCGGGAATTGGATACGCCGGCCTCTATATTGCGCCACGTGTCTTCTTGTATCCCGCGTGCCCGAATTTCTACCGAATCTATCCCACCTGGTCAACAGTATTTGACCCAACTTTGACCTTGATTTATTCCTCCATCCGGACTCCGATTTGACTTCCGTTTTCTCCTACGAACTCGTCTCGACCTCTACTTCTCAACCACGCACTGACCTTGACCAAATTACCAGAATGTCCTTGACTCAAAATGACCAAAATACCCTTCATGCATCTTTTCCTCGTTTTTAACCGTTTTTCACACCTAACTCTGCAAACGACACCTAATCAGGAAAATCAACCATTTTATTATAATAAAGACTCGAAACCGACTAACTTGGCTAAATTAAACGACTCGGATGGGGCATTTTCATGACCCATAACCTCATCAAGGGCTCCACCCTCTTCAAGGGGTATTTGTTCCGAAAGTGTGGGTGTATCAATAATATTCTCTTCTAGAGAACTATTATTTTGTGATTGAATCTTCCTCTTTTTAGGGATAATATCTTTAGAACCAATTGGTCGTCCACGTTTCTTACGTGTCTTAGATGACTCGTTTGCTATAGCAAGTTCGCCCGATCCTTCAGGAATATTAATTCGTGCACGAGCATTAGCAGCATGGATATATGATTCTGTTACTCTTGCAGCATCATTAAATGCATCTGGTAGTTTATTTGGAATGCCTTGCAAATGTATTATCCTTTCTACTTCTAGTTCTGACTGACTAGTTCGAGGGTCTAGATAAGACAAACTCTCTGTATGCCAACATAAATCATTTTGTTTATTATCTGATGTAGACGGATTTTCTCCCCCTAATGGTGGAAAGATTGTCTCATCAAAATGACAATCTGCAAAACGTGCGGTAAAAGTATCACCTGTCATAGGTTCGAGATATCTTATAATAGATGGTGAGTCAAAACCAACATATATACCCAGCCGCCGCTGAGGTCTAAATTTAGTACGTTTTGGAGGTGAAATAGGGATATGCACCGCACACCCAAACACACGTAAATGTGTAATATTTGGTTGATGACCCAAAACATGTTGTAACGGAGAATAATCATTTGCTCTGGGCCGAAGACGGATCAAAGCTGCAGCATGTAATATTGCAGATCCCCATGCCGAAATATGCAATTTAGTTTTCATCAACATTGGTCTTGCAATTAGTTGTAGATGTTTTATGAATGATTCTGCTAGACCATTCTGGGTATGAACATACGCTACAGAATGTTCAAGATCAATACCAGCTGCCTGACAGTAAGCATCAAAAGCCTTTGATGTAAATTCTCCTACCCCATCAAGACGTATCTTTTTGATAGGAAAATCTGGAAAATGAGCACGTAGTCTAATAATCTGAGCTAGTAATCGTGCAAAAGCATTATTACGTGTTGATAAAAGATTAACGTAAGACCATTTGGTAGATACATCAATTAATACCATAAAATATCTAAATGGTCCACATGATGGGTGAATAGGACCACAAATATCTCCTTGAATCCTTTCTAAAAATTTAGGAGATTCTATATGAACTTTTGTGAAAGATGGTTTTACAATCAATTTACCAAGAGAGCAGGATTTACAATTAAAATCCTTAGTTATCAGAAACTTCTGATTCTGTAATGGGTGTCCTTGAGAATTTTGGATTATTCTACTCATCATGGTAGATCCAGGATGTCCCAAACGATCATGCCAAAGTGTCACCACACTAGGGTCGTAAAGCTTCTGGTTTACGACAATATATGATTCAATCGTTTTTATCCTTACAAGATACAATCCAGAAGAAAGAGTCGACAGTCTCTCTAAATCATGCTTCTTGCCAGAAGTATTTGAAGTAATATATAAATATTCTTCATTATTTTCATCTCTAGTCTCAATGTGGTAACCATTTCGACGAATGTCTTTAAAGCTTAATAAATTTTTCAAAGACTTGGTTGAAAACAATGCGTCATCAATGGTTATTTTCGTACCATGCGGTAATATTATAGTTGCTCTACCAGAGCCTTCAATGAGACTAGATGAACCAGCGATTGTTATCGCATTAGTCTTGTGTAACTTTAAGGTTTCAAAATATTTATTGTTTCGAAAGATAGAGTTTGTAGTTCCGCTATCAACTACACATATATCTTCATCATCCTTTGATATTGTCTTTTTGTAATCCATACCTTTTGTACACAAAAATAAGACATAAGATTATAATATATTTGTATTATATGAACATGACAATATATTACATTAATTATTTAAGAAACAAAGTAATATATACAAATATAGCACTATTCTGGGAAAATTTTGTCAAACTCTTCATCAAGTAGTTTGTCAAATTCAGCGGGAGGTAGATGATCAAAGCTACCATCGTATATATCTCTTTCGGCTGTTGGGACACAATCTTTTAGAATCTCCAGATTACTGCCGTAATCAACAAGAAATAACTCGGTTTGTTATTCAGTATGATGAATTTCCACTTCATCAACTAGAAAATCAGACACATCTAATCCAGTGTTATAGGAGGAACCACCTATCTCCATCTGGTTCATTTCTGTATTCGTCGTTGATTTCTTTAACGACGTTTGATAAAGATCTACCAGATGTTTTGAAGTTTTACAGGTCCTTTGCCAATGACCTGTCATGCCACATCTATAACATGATTTAGTTTGCATTTCAGATGGTTCATTTAATTCTCTTTTTCCTTTGTCTTATCGACTAAATGGATGATGTCTAGTACTCGAGTTATTATAACGTCCTCGACGACCACGACCGTAACCATGACCACGTCCACCAGAGTGGTAGCCACCATCTCTGTTATTCCAACTTTGACTGTTCCCATGACCGCGTCCTCCAGAGTGGTAGCCACCATCTCTGGTATCTAATTGGTGATCGTTGCCACGACCACGCCCTCTAGAGTGGTAGCCACCGCCTCTATTATTTTTGTTGTGATCGTTGCCACGACCACCTCGTCCATAAGATGTCACATAGGTTTTAGATACTTCTGAATAACCTATTGGACGAGCCTCTTGGTTTTTCATAATAACTTCTCTATTTTGTTCCGCAACAAGTAGACAAGAAATTAAATCAGAATGATATTTAAAATTCATATTTCTGTATTGTTCTTGCAGGTTCATGTTAGATACATGAAAAGTAGAAAATGTTTTCTCCAGCATTTGTTCTTCACTAACAGGAAAACCACAATGTGCCAATTTTGTCGTTATTTTAAACAAAACAGAACTATACTCAGAAACAGTTTTATAATCCTGCAGTCTCAGATACAACCAATCATTTAAAGCCTTAGGAAGGATAACTCTTTTTAAATGATCAAAACGTTTCTTTAAACCGGTCCATAACAATAAAGGGTCTCTCATATTTAAATATTCCGACTTTAGATCTTCACATAGATGGTATAACCATACAAGAAGTTCACAACTAAAACTAATGGGGATAAGGTATTTATATAGGAAATGAGAGGGTGAGGTGTTGAGGTGAGGATAAGAATTGTTAATATACAGCCATCTCACTTTGCGAAGAATCTCTTATTACTTCCACCCAAAGCAAACTTATCCTCTATAGTTAATTCTACAGGCACCCAAAGTAATACCAAAGACAACCAAGTCAAATGGTCAATGGGCATACACATCTTTCATAACAACACTAACTTTCTATTAGCTTGTAGCTACAATCTTCTAGTATAATGGGGCTATTAAGCAAAAATTGATTCCACTGATACAGGACATCATACTTTTCTTTGTTGAAATACAAGACATTATACTTGGGTGGTTAGTATTCATTTCAACAAATTGAGATGTATAAATAATTTTTTTAATTAATTAGAAATTTGAAAATAAAAAATATATTTTTGGGTCCCACCTCGCCCTTTGAATGGAAAAATACTGTGGACACAGCACCTTGACTTTTATGACGAGCACGTCCTTTCTACTCCGAATATGCATGCATGTGACGCAAGAGAAATAATGCATGCAACTAGAGATTTGCTAATGGTTTACAAAATTAGACCAAGTCAACAGCATTAGGTTAGCTTTTTCTCTTTGAAAGCAATTCCATTGAAAACCAAAACTAAAGGTTAATTTTAATTTCGCTCCCAATTGTGATAAACTCGTAGGTTTGACCCCAACACAATGATTTAGTTAAAAACTTCACCCTTCATTTCAAAATGTTTTCTTTTATGTCCCTTCACTTCTATATGGCCTCTAGAGCAGAGCCGTGGCTGAGAATTTGAGGGCCCTTGGCAAAATTTAATTGCGGATTTTTCGTACAAAAATAAATTACGAACAAAAAATTGAACAAAATATAAGATAATGAAAATCATAGATGATTCACATGTTTATTTATATATTATTTTTTTCTTTTTGTGAAAAAACATTTAGCTTTATATTTCCTAAAAACCACTTCAAAAACTAATAAAATACACCTAAAATAACAAAATGGTTAAGACAAAGTGTTGTGGGGCAAAAATAAAAATTGATTTAGCAATTATATTCTCATCCAAATCAAACTTCAAAATGAGGAGGCCAAGACTCAAACCCAGGTCAGTTGCATGGACACCCATAAACCTTCCCCGTGGAGCTATTACTCATTAGATGATTAAGTAGGTACATGCATGTATTTTATATACGTTAGCTGTGGCCTTTTTATGAGAAATGGGTTGAGGTGGGGGCCAGGGCGGACGCCCTGCCGCCCCCCTCAAACACGACTCTGCTCTAGAGAAAAAAATCGCCAATAACGAGCGGTTTGACATTACTGGAGACATTCCGCTTTTTTTTTTTTCCAGTCTCTATCTTCTTCTTCTACCTAACAACCTCTACCACCACCGACATCATCAACATTTTCTCTCTCTCTCAAACTAAAACAGAAGCTTGTGAGAGAGAGATGATAATCATGATGGTGATCGTGGTAGTGGTGATGAAAAAAAGAAGAAGAAAGAGGCTAGAAAAAGTTAAAGGTCGTCGGAAATAATAGTCTGACGTTGTTGCCAATATTTTTCGACACCCTCTGATCTAATGATAAGAAAAAAATAAAGAAATAAACATTTAGAACTGAAGGATGGAAAGAGAAAAAAAAATTAATGTTAAAACTAAATCATGGTCTTAGAGACCAAATTAGAATGGTAGTAAAACATACGAGGGTCAAATTTTTAACTGGTCACAAATTGGGAGTAATGTTAAAAATAACTAACGAAATCATGGTCTTACATACCAAATTAGAATGCTAGTAAAACATAGAAGGGTAAATTTTTTTTAACTGGTCACGAATGGGGAGCCAAATTAGAATTCACCCAAGAAAATGTTGCAAACAAGTAACCAAATCATGGCCGACAGTCCACCAGCCTTTGGTGCAATGGTTGGACATCCCTCTTAAGTCCATGAATCGTGGGATCGAGTTTCTGTGGAAGCAGTTTGCTATCAAGATTATCCCATGTAATTTAGGCTAATAAATAAAGTAAATAAATTTGTCGGGCTTTAAGCCTCTTTCGTGTTATTGGGCTTTAGGCCTCTTTCATTATTCTTTTAAATTAGACGGTTATCGTGCTCATCACATCTTCATTGTGTATCAATACTTTGTAATGACAATTTGTTGAATTAATACTTCCGTAAAATAGGGACTAAGAATCCAACAATTCCTCTCTGCAGCGGAGGGATTTTAGGGGTTGGTGGCGCAACCTCCTAATTCCTCTCCCGGAACAGTTATTGGCGTTTTTTCGTTTGAATCATTGATTTTCTCCCTACAATTCCTCAAACCGACTCCAAAATCTATCCATGGTCTTCCATTTCTACACATCTTCTCAGTTAATATTCACTTTAAACTTCATGATTCGACAGAAATAAGTTCCAAATCGACAACTCTCCATCAAAGGTTAGATCCAGTAAAAGAGAATCGATTTTTGCATCAGTGTTGAACGAAGATGAAGATGAACTTTAGAAGATTGTGGTAAATCTCTCTAATTGAGAATTGAGATTGTACTCCTAGAGAGAGAAAATAGATCTATCAAAAGAGGCACATATTGTGTATGAAAAATAACGAAGATCTGTGTTTCAAGTATAAAATCACGAGAAGAGAATCGACATCATAATCTCTGTGTCGGATGGCATTCATTCTAGTATCGTCATATTACTACTTATTTAGTATAATTTTATTATTGTTGATCTTATATGATCCTTAATTCGTGACCTTTAGGGTCCTTGATTCGTAACTTTTAGGGTTTTGTTACTTTATTGTTGCTATCTTGTAATTCTTAGAATCTCTTTTCTTTTCTATTGAACTCCAAAATTCGGTGGAGTTTGGGGTTAGATTTAAAATAGGATCAAGGAATTCAAGAGATATTTTGAAGTCTGATTCCAAGATTTGGTATTTTCTTCTTCGGACGGCATAAACAACATCCCTCGGAGATAACGGAATGAAACCAAGCGTTAATAGAATCTAGGCCTTCAATTACCATTCAATTCACTAGAAGAGCAAGCAGCACCACTGACGCATTTTGACTTAGCGCATTCAACATAAGTCCAAAATATCGGCAACATGTGTTTTTGCCCCTTTCAAGTTCAATTATTATGTAATCCTTGATGTAATGTTACTAATTGTGGACATTGTTCTTTGATGAATGAAAGGTTTATTCAAAAAAAAAAATACTTTGTAATGACTAACCTAATCGTAGTCGAATTATTAAAAAAAATTAAAAAAAGTCATGGCCGACAAGACGATAAACAAACTAGTAGATACTTCTAACAATTTCATAAACTTTTCCCAGCCTTTTGCAGACATCAAGGTTGATAACCCATTGTGATATTATTGATAAGTGATATTAGAATAAACAATGATTCGGTTTAGTTTAGTATTTTGTGGTTTGGTTGGCTTCAGACAGAGGATTTTTTTTTTTTTTTTTTGTTGAAAAGTACAGGATTAACTAGCAATATCAAGATTCATAGAGCTTTCCGAGTTCCATTGACGGTGTGTCCGCTTTAGTCTTCCCCATTTCGCCAATATGTCAGCCTTCCTATTCAACGTTCGTGGCACATAGGTGAATCTCGTTTCCGCAAAGTTAGTTGACAATGCTCCGAAGTTGACCAGAAGCTTTTTTGTTTGCCATCCGATTTCCCGTTTATCATCGTTGAGGTAGTTCATTAAGTTGAGATTGTCGCTTTCGATTTGGAGGTGTGAGATTTTGTAATTTGAAGCCCATTGAACTGCTTTTAGCATGGCCAAGCATTCACATTCCTCTGCCGTTTGGCCTCTGGTTATATCCGTCTCTGCCGCAACAAAGTCTCCGTTTTCATCATGTAGTATCCATCCTATTCCTGCTGGTTCCGAGCAATTAATGAACGACGCATCCACATTAAATTTGAGGAAAGGTGGTTCTGGTGGAAGCCATTTGATGTTAGTCTTTACCCTCTCGCCTTCAGTTGTTGACTCGTTAGATGTAGTATAATGTTGGATCATTTTGATAACCTGCAAAGGATTAGTATTTTTCGAAGAAAAGCATTTCTCACACCGACCTTTCCATATAAACCACATTATTTTAGCCATCATCGACATTCTGTCCATCGTCATAGTTTTCCAGTACATTATCCATTCAAGGATATTGGTAAAGTTATCTGGTCTGAGACCAAAATTCAGCCAAATCGCACGAGCGAATTGGCAATGTAGTAATATGTGAGCAATTGTTTCCGTTTGTTCACAGAACGTACAAGTGTAAATGTTTCCTATATATTTGCCAATTTTTCCTCGAACCGGTAAACTGTTAGTGCAGCATTTCCATAAGAAAAGTTTAATTCTCGGAATGGTGGGTATATGCCAAATAAAATTCCATTCCGTGGGCCTATCGTCTTGGGACCCGAACCTTAAATGGTTATACATCGATTTAATCGTAAATTTACCTGAATTGGTTAAAGTCCAGATCATTGTGTCCTGAGCATTTGGTTGGATATTGATACTGAGGATCGCTTCACCTACATCTTTGTCAAAGTAAAGATTTAACACGTTCCTATTCCATTGATTGTCAATCATGAGATCCGCCACCTTGTCAAAAGGGCAATTGTATTTATTCTGGATCGGAGGTTTATGGTTTGGGATCCAAAAATCCTCCCAAATATTAATCTGATGCCCGTCATTGACATCCCAGAAAATGAGAGAGTTGATCTTTGGCATACATGCCACAATAGATTTCCATATCCATGAGTTCGACTGTTTTGCTGATGAAGGTTTTGAGTTCTTCGGGAAATACTTAGCTTTCAGCAGTTGCGCCCACGGAGAATTCGGGATTTTGAGTAGACGCCACGCCAGCTTGCAGAGGAAGGCTTGATTATCTATGATCGGTTCGCGGAAACCCAGACCACCTAATTTGCGGGGCCTGCATAGAGCAGCCCACTTAATGGTATGAATGGTTTTGGTTTTTCCCCACCAAAAAGACTGTTGAATGGTCTCCATGCGGTTGCTAATCCCCTTCGGGATGGCAAAGCATTGCATCTGGTATCGGGGAACGGCCGCCGTGATAGTCGAGATGACTATCGAGCGACCAGCTTGAGACAGAAGGTTGGTCTGCCACTTGGAAAGTTTATTCTGAACTTGATCAATAAGAGAGGCGAAAGTTTGTTTTTTCTTAGCTCCGATAAAGAGACTGGTCCCCAGATATTTATCGAGTGAAGAAGCTTGCTGCACTTTGAGGGACTTTATGATCATTTTCTTGAATTTATGATGGGTGTTCTTAGAAAAGAAGATGGTGGATTTCTTATAGTTTATGACTTGCCCCGAAGAATCGCTGAAAATCTTTAGGATTTGGAGAAGGTTGCTGATATTATCAAGAGAGTTCAGCCCGAAAATGAGGCAGTCATCTGCAAATAGGAGGTGATTTATCGAAAACTTAGAACGGTGGATATTAATCCCGATGAATTTATGAGGGCTGTTTTGAGCCGTCAATAATCGGCTCAGCCCTTCCATAGCCAAAGTGAAAAGAAACGGGGACAGAGGGTCTCCTTGCCTAATACCTCTCGTAACATTAAAAGTGGGCCCAGGCCGACCATTAATCAGAACCGCCATACTAGAGGTTGCAATACACGTATGTATGAGCCTAATTCAGTGATCATCAAAACCGATCTTGGCCATAATGGATTCCAGGAAGGACCATTCGATCCGGTCGAAAGCTTTAGACATATCAAGTTTCAGGCCAAAGAAACTTTTCGAACCCCGAGTCGTTCTGTAAGTATGTGACAATTCTTGACTGATGATGATATTATCCGTGATTTGTCTGCCAGGAACATAGGCAGCCTGGAATGGGGAGATAATATCAGGAAGAGTTAGTTTCAACCGATTGGCCAGAATTTTGGTAATGATTTTATAGGTAGTGTTAAGGAGGCTAATCGGCCGATAATCCGCAGTGGTTTGAGGAGATTTAGTTTTTGGGATGAGGCAAATATGCGTGTGATTGGTATCGGGAGGGAGGATGGAAGTAGTAAAAATCTTTTGAACCATATCGATAACGTCGCTCTTGACTGTCTCCCAGTTCGAATGGTAAAAGAAAGGGGGGTAGCCATCAGGGCCCGGAGCTGCATCAGCTTTCAAGGAAAAAGCTGCTCTACGGATGTCGTCTTCAGTTGGCACCAAAGTTAAGAAAAAGTTTTGCTCCTCCGTAATCTGCTTGGTGAAAAGATTTAAGATTTGACTGTCTCCTGCTGGGTTCGTGGTGGACGAAATGTTAAGTAGGTGGTCGGAGAAGAGCTGAGCTATCTCAAGGGGCTGGTCACTCCAAGTCTTATCTTGCTTAAGGATTGCTGTGATGTGATTTTTCCGGTTACGCGTGATAGCTTTTGCATGAAAGAATTTGGTATTCCTATCTCCCAACTGAATATTCATTACTCTCGATTTTTCCTTCCAAATGCTCTCTTGAAGGTTGTAGGCTTCCTCCAATTGGGTGTTCAGCGAACAAAGTCTCTCTTCGTCATGAGTCATCTGAATTGCTTTTACGAGCCTGTTAATAGACCTGTCAATATGCCCGAAGACAGTCTTATTCCAGTGAGCCAAATTAATGGCGAGGGAATTAAGCTTGTTCTGGATGAGATTGGCAGACACTGACCACTTATCCTGTATGAAGTGCCCACAATCCAAGTGGGCCATCCATGTTCTGATGAATTTGAAAGGTTTACGCCCTCTGAGAGTTTTGTGTTTGTTAGTGAATAGAATGGGGAGATGATCAGATCCCACCCCTGGCAGATGGTGAACCGAGGATTCCGGGAAATCCGAAAGCCATTGCAGATTTGAGAGGGCTCTGTCTAATCTTTCTTGAATAAGCGTTCCAGCAAATTGTCGATTAGACCAGGTGAAAGAGGCCCCATGGAATCCGAGATCTTGAAGGCCCAGATTATTAATGTGAGAGCGAATATGTTTAGCATGAGGGGGAAGAGAGATTTGGGATCCGCTTTTTTCAGAAGGATGCAGAATAGTGTTGAGATCACCAATGAGGAGCCACGGGATTTTGGGGTCTGGGGCAATGGTATGAAGCGTCTCCCAGGGTTTCATTCTATCCTTATGATAAGGGCAACCATAAAAGCACGAGATGTGGATTTCTGATTTGTGACTGTTAGGGGCACTCAAATGAATTGACCGTTTTTAAATATATTTTTAAGTACCGACATGTTGGTATGATTTACTTTTATATTCTCCACGTTTTCTGTGAATATATTTTCATAAGTAAATAAAATATGTTTTACCATTTTTAGTTACCATTTTCAGGCTTCAGTTTAGGTGTATACCAGAGGAATTTTATCTTATCTAGATTAACTTTTATTCTTTACATAGATAATTGCAAGGAAGTTCAGCTATCCGAGTCAAAATAGGTAAAAAAAAAAAAAAAAAAAAAACATTTCATAATTGGGTGCCTCTATAGGCGCCTGCATTAATTGTTGTAGGGGCCTCCCTCTGTTGGCGCCTCCGATACAGAGGGTTTTAGCATCAATTTAGTGTGTGTAGTAGTGAACAGAGACAAATCCAAGAAGCACTTCTAAGAATTATCATAGCATCAATTATTTCGATACCTGGTTCTAGGATTTTAGCATTTGAAATATCACTAATTAATATTTGATCTCTTCAAATGATAGATCAATCACTTATTCTGATCTATTCAAACCACTAATCTCAAATTTGTTTGATCTTTCTTTCAAGAACAATAAGCATTTTAGATGGATCGCCCATTTCTAGAAGTAGAAAGAGAAAGAAAAGTATGAAAAAAAGAAAATAAGAAGAGGTGCGGGAGGAGCCTTTTGGTACGATAGGGGAGGCGCCAACAGAAGGAGGCCCCTACAGCAATTAGGGGAGGCGCCTATAGAGGGAGCCTTCATAATTTATTGAGGTCCTAACAATTATAAAGAGTAAAGTATCGTTTTGGGCAATTTTTCTCTTTAATTCAAATATATAATTTTTTCATTAGATTTCGAATTTGGATAAAACTTATATACTTAGAAAGGGCTTCTTTGTGTCATCGATACCTGTATGCTTATACTCTACCTCTCTAGCTTGTTTTAGACAATATTAGTGTTTATAAATATCATTCATAACGGTGTACAGTGTTGATTTAGGATAAATAATTTGGTGTTAGTGAGATATTGTCTTAATCATCCACCTCTACAAAGTAAAGGATTTTCTTGATCATCACAAGCTGCAATTAATGACAAAACCCAACTTCGTTCACTGCTAGGGAAAACGAGAAAGATGAAGAGGAAAAAAACCATGTTTGATCGTTTTATAAATAGATGTATATTATTCTACTTCATATTATTAACTTTCCGTATATAAGCGAGTACAAGAGCCACGATTGTCTACCAATAAAAAAAGGCCAGCGCTTTGGGGAAAGCAAAATAGTTTCCGGGGTGTGAAGACTTGGTCAACTTTGTTTGACAATTTTATTTTGTAAGTTGTTAGAGGGAAATAAAAACCTCCACCTCACCTCACTATCTCTCCACCTCACCTCTCTCTTTCTCCACCTCACCTTTCTCTCACCACCTCACTCTCTCTGCCACCTCACCTTCTCGCCACCGCATTGTCTTCTCCGGCAAAATTCCGGCCGGCAACCTTCAAACTTAAAAAAAAAAAAAAATCTCTCTCCTTTCTCACTCAAGAACACTTTTTTTTATTTTTTTTATTTTTTATTTTTTATTTTTTTTTCCTTTTTCTTCCTCTCTCTCTCTAGATCTAGAGAGAGAGAGAGGAAGTCTGTTCAAGATCCCGGCCGGACCTTGAAAGATCTGTTCAAGGTTCGGCCGGGACCTTGAACAGAGCTGTTCAAGGGAACAGACCTTGAACAGATCTATTCAAGGTCTGTTCATCTCTCTCTCTCTCTAGATCTAGAGAGAGAGAGAGGAGAAAAAAAAAGAGTTTTAGAGAGAGAGAGAAGAGAGAGCAAAAAGTTTTTTTTTAGTTTTAGAAGTCGCCGGCCGGAAATTTTTTCCGCCCGGCGACATTGTCGGAGAAGAGAGAGAGGTGAGGTGGTGAGAGAGAGGTGAGGTGGTGAGAGAGAAGTGAGGTGGAAAACTTCCCCATAAAATATATTTTCCCGAAAATTTTTCAAAATTTTACATATTTCCTTAAATATTTCCTTAAAATTTCACACCCCGGAAACTATTTAGCTTTCCCCAAAGCGCTGGCCTAAAAAAAAAAGGAAAATAAAAACACGGGAATTAATCAAGGAAATTTTTTTTCGTACAGCAATGCTCGGCTAATAACCCATTGCAAGTGGGTATTTTCCTAAGTTTTTTTAATAACCTAAAACCGTGTCAATTATACTCATTCAATGATATTGAAGTCTCACCTTCCCTTTATTCATATTTTTATTCAATAAGTCTTCATTTTTAGGCCCAAAAGATTTTTTTCATGGCTATATAAATGGGGTGATATGGGTTGTTTAAAATCACAAACTAAACACACTTGGGATTGAAGATGGGAAGAGGATTAGGGAAAGAGGCCGCAATGGCTTCTTTCGTTAGCACATTCTTGGTGATTATGATTTCTATGAGTCTGCCAATAGAGACCGCTGCAAATGGTTACTCTTACGCTTCTCCACCACCACCTTACAAGTATGAATCACCACCACCACCTCCATACAAGTATTCATCCCCACCACCACCGCCATACAAATACTCATCCCCACCACCACCTCCATACAAGTACTCTTCCCCACCTCCACCTCCATACAAGTACTCCTCCCCACCTCCACCTCCATACAAGTACTCCTCCCCACCACCACCTCCATACAAGTACTCCTCCCCACCACCGCCTCCATACAAGTACTCCTCCCCACCACCGCCTCCATACAAGTACTCCTCCCCACCACCGCCTCCATACAAGTACTCTTCCCCACCACCACCTCCACCATACAAGTACTCTTCCCCACCACCACCACCACCATACAAGTACTCTTCCCCCCCACCACCTCCATACAAGTACTCTTCCCCACCACCACCACCTTACAAGTACTCTTCCCCACCACCACCACCTTACAAGTACTCCTCCCCACCACCACCTCCATACAAGTACTCCTCCCCACCACCACCCCCATACAAGTACTCCTCCCCACCACCACCCCCATACAAGTACTCCTCCCCGCCACCACCTCCATACAAGTACTCTTCCCCGCCTCCACCCCCATACAAGTACTCTTCCCCGCCACCACCACCATACAAGTACTCTTCCCCGCCACCACCTCCATACAAGTACTCCTCCCCGCCACCACCACCTTACAAGTACTCCTCCCCACCACCACCACCTTACAAGTACTCCTCCCCACCACCACCTCCATACAAGTACTCCTCCCCACCACCACCTCCATACAAGTACTCTTCCCCACCACCTCCTCCATACAAGTACTCTTCCCCACCACCACCTCCATACAAGTACTCTTCCCCACCACCACCACCTTACAAGTACTCTTCCCCACCGCCACCTCCATACAAGTACTCCTCCCCACCGCCACCTCCATACAAGTACTCCTCCCCACCACCTCCACCTGTCTATGTTTACGCATCACCTCCTCCTCCACACTACAAGTGAAAAAGAATCCTATAAGTTAACAATGGTAAGTTTAAATCAATTTATTTTTCTTGTTTTCATTTACCTATGTACATGTGATATCTATTTTTTGCATATGTTGCAAATATATGGTTATAATAAAATAAGGAATACTTCATTTATTGTGCAAAACTAATATATTACAATTATTGTTTTTTTTTTTCAGTTCCAAGTTGCAGATGAATCTAAAATTCTGATGGACGGGCAGGCTTTACAGAGATGAGAAGTCAAAGAATTCTTAATATTGTTTGTGTTTCTGGTAAAATGTAATAAGAATCAACCCCTCAAAGAAGAAAAGGAATAAAAAAATAAAGCAGCAATGTTTAGGGTGCTGTTGTTTTTTTTATATGTATGTGAATCTGAATTGGCTGAATCTAAATTGGCTGAATTATTTTATTAACCCGATGTTTGTTCTCTAAATCTGAATAACTAAGTCTGAATATTTTTTTCCGTCAACAAAAAAAAAAAGTCTGAGAAATTTTTTTTGACTTTATACCCTTTGACAATATATTTGACAAAAAAAAATGAGGGTTTCTTGTTTTTCTGAGTGAATAAAAAGAGAAGATCAGGGTTTCCTTCTCTCTCCTTCAAAATGAAAACCTGTTGAACCTTCTCTCTCTTACCTAGCCGCCGGTGCTAAACTAGACATATTTATCTTTCTTTTACGAAGCCGTCAGATCTCGCCATCTCTCTCTGACTCTCTAATAGAAAGACTGTAATCTACCTTCGCCGGATCTCTCTCTAACCGAGCGGTCAAATCTCTCTCTCTAACAGTAAGTGTTGAATCTATCCTCGCCGGATCTTTCTCTCTATCTCTGACCGAGCCGCTGGATCATTCTATCTAACAGATGGTGTGGAACCTACACCTCTTCGGATCTCTCTCTCTCTCTGCTCGAAAGATGGGAAAGTTAAACCTGCCAGCATGATCGGTAGACGACCCTTTGATCTACCGATGTGTGGTGTTGTTGTTGTGTTGGTGGTGATTGTCTAAGTTGATGATGGTTGTGTTAGTGGTGCTGGTGGTGGCAGTGGTGGTGGTGGCGGTGGTGGTGGTGCCGGTGGTTGTGTTAGTGGTGGTGGTGTTGCCGGTGGTGTTACGTGGTGGTGGTTCGAGTGGAGTTATTTTGAAAATGAAATATGAGATTTTTCAAAATCAAAGGGGCAATGTGACGCCCCGTGTCCCAAAATAGACACGACCACGCCCCGACAATTAATAGACGAGATTAAAATCTGGCAGAGTTTCCTCTGTAAATCGAACCGGTCGCACCTGCAAAACCTGTCATGCAAACCATACATTCACATATACAAAGAAATAAACTATCGAGCGGAAGCTAAACAAACTCAACTCAGTTTCGGGTAAAAACCCGAACCACAAACGTACAAACGCCTCATACAACACCGATACAACTTATAAACAACTCTAAGTTTTACGTATATACATATTAGAGTTTGGTTTCTGCAATAAATACATAACTTTAAGATAATGGAAAGCGAATAAACGACAACCGAAGAAAACGACGCAACGCCACTAGCCTCGTCAGACAAGATCACTGGCCGGAATACACACTCCGCCTCGAGGCTACACAAAGCACCTGCACACTAACAACTGGTAGGGGGTCAGAATACTCACCTACACGAGTTATTCTGGTAGAAGACCAATCCAAAACCCATCACGTTTTTAAAAGTTCATTTATTAGGTTGTAAACATCATGACAAAACGAGTTATCAAACCAGTTACCATATATACTATATACAAAACCATTTTCCTTAATCTAGCAAGCAATAACAGTGATTAGCTGCCCACCCATGGTGCGCTCCCAATAAGAGGAGAGTTCCTCAGGAGAACCTAGAGTGCGTTAGATAATACCAGCCCATTTATGGCACTAGCTAATGCATTACGTCTCCTCGAGAAAGAGACTTACCCCTCGCCGGCAAGCCCCTCTCCCACTAAGGGACTCCGTAATTATTGAAGAGTTTACCTCATGATACATATATACCTTAAGTATCTAAATACTTTTATGCTCACCGAGTTCGAATAAGAGAGCCGTCCCCCAATTACCATGGAAGGACCTGAACCTCATTCTCTTCGGTACCCTGTCATGCATCTAATGCGATCTTTCAAAATCAGTTTCATTCGTATTTCAAAACCACATTCTCATATTCGATTCAAATCAGTTCATTCGTATATCAAAATCAATATGTTCATTCGATTCATTATCTTATCAAACACGGAAGTGGAAAAACCAAGAGTCATATCGCCACAAAGCAGAGGGATTCCCAATCAATGTCACCTCCCAGACGAGCGGTCAGGTGTACGTCCCCGAGCCTCGAACTGGAGGTACGAGCACCAATGGCCAACAAGTGAAGCACTCTACTCCCACAGGTCTCATGACTAGTGTCGCCCACCTCACCGGTCTCACACGGGTCACAACCGTGTCCACATGTCATCCTACCCTCAATGGCTACGTGCCCGTAGGTTGACGTAATTCGCAGTCGGGTACATACAAGAAAATCCCGAGTAGTTCACAATCATCGTAAAATCAGTTCGAAAACATTTCTCATATCGCATCAAAACATTTCAAGCATATTTCAATTCACCACATAATTCGAGTTTCATGCTACCTAAACTCTAGTTATAATGACGCATATATAACTATAGAATCTAGCATATTCATTATCTATAAAACCATGCTGGATAAAGGATTCAGAACCCCTACCTCAGTCCTTACATCACCAAAGACCTCCCGCCTACCAGACGACCTTAATCCTCTTCATTCACATACTCTGGGATAAGGAAGAATAACCAAAATCGTATAGAAACATTAGGCTCTTCGATAAGAACCTTCGTAAATAAAAAGAATAATTAAAACAAAACCATGAAAACTTAAAAGAAAATTTGCTATCTTCGGAAGACTTCAAGTGTCTATCGAATCGATCTCTAACTTCGTACCTATGTCTCCTGAATATCGGAAATGCCTACGAACCAATCAACCAACTTCCTATAAATTCTATTTCTCATTTTAGAGCCTCCATAAGCTGACAAATCATATAATGAACTCCATACTATAAATCTATAGCTGAAACTGTCCATTCACGTGAAATATGACAAAATTCGGATAACTATTTCTATTCCAATTTATTCCAAAAACTAGTCCAAATATGAAATTCGAGCCGTAAAATAATTCGGCAGCACCCCGTCTATATATGGTCACCCAAAATAGTCCATAACATTCTAAACATGATCCTGAACATAAATCCTTAGAAGAAATCGAATAATAACTGTCTAAATAGCTCCAAATTTCGATCCGAAATGAAATTAGTACAACTATACAATATACGAAATAGCTATCACAAAACCACCAAATTCGGATGAAATTCAAAATTCTGAACGGATAGATATGTAGAACAAGTCGAATGAGATTATCTAGAACAAGTTTCACTGAATTCCGACTACCGGACGCGAAGAAATCGACGAAAGAAGCTCGAACCATTAATCGGCCGATAAAACCACAGACTGCTTCTCATTCTCTGTTATACTAAAGAAGGTTTGTGTTTATCCTTGATACCATAGAAAAGTGGGATGCATGAAAATATTAATATAAGCCAATTTCATCATAAATCAATCCCATTTGAAACCCAATTTTCAATCCCACGTGCCTCTCATGCGCAAGGTTAACAGCCTTTCCAATATTCTAAACCTTTTGACTTTTTCAAACTTCCCATAAACAGCTGAATTATCAACTAAATCCCTGGTTTTGGCCAGATTACAAAATACCCCCTAATTTGTCCTCTTTGTTGTTTAGCCCTTCTTTTGACTTGACCCAAATATCAAATAGTCCATACATTAACCTTCAAAATATGGGATGTTACAGGCAAACTTGTCTTTTGACGAATTTCTCTATCGAGAGAATACCAGGGGTTAACTTTGGAATCTTCGGGGTTCGCTTTAAAGAATTCTCAGGACTTCGTTAAAGTTTTGTGTTTCTGGTTCCATCTTGTACTACTGGTGCGGTTCAAACTTTTTTTGGTTTTGAAGTGGTGGCCAATGTTGGACCAGATAGTAGACAGCTACTCTGACATAGTAAAGCCTGGTTCTTCAAAGTATCTCTTTTTTCCTCTTACTACAAAGAAGAATGTCCGCTGTCAAAGACACAGAATGGAGGAAACTAGTTTAAATTTGATTCTAATTTTTGTTTCTTCATGTCTGTATTATCTCTTTCAAATGTTGTAATCATGCTTGTTTCATAAATAATACTACGATTACCCTTAAAAACGAAAACTAGTCTACTTCCAATTAAGGCCTCCACTTCCCTACTTTTTCCTCACTCTCTCTTATTATTCATAGGTTTGAATTACTCGAACTCCTTAAAAGTAATTGGAATTTATTCTTCATTTATTAAATTGGTGGATTAAATTCCTTTGTTGTCGGTTTGGATTTAAGCGTGGATCAAAGGTCTTTAGCTATTTTTTGATGCAAGTCGTTTTGATTTCTCAATATAAGAGTTTAGTTTATTGGTGTTGTTGTCTGGGATAATTTTGAAATATTATTTGAGTCTAAATAACATGTTATAGGTTTATTATTATTATTATTATTATTATTATTATTATTATTATTATTATTATTATTATTATTATTATTATTATTATATCTTGTTGTTGTGAAAAATAAAAGAGGGAAGAAGAAAGATAATTGAAATATAAACCAAGATATAGAGACAAGAAGAACTTGATTTGTATTCTTATGTTTGTAGAGAATATTTCTACTTTGGTACTTTGATACATTTGCTACATTGGTACATTGATGCATTGGTACACTCATACATTGGTACACTGATACATCTTATGCATTAGCAAGGAACCTCTTTATATAGACTTCTTGATGAGTTACATAACCAATAGAGAGTCACACAATAATGGTGCTTGAATACAAAGTAATGGTGGAGAACTTATGGTGGTGATGAGAGTTACAAAGTGTGGTGGTCATCCACCATAACTCAAATATCTATAATACTCCCCTTGGATGTCCACCACATCAGAAATTGCCTCATTAAAATCTTACTAGGAAAACCCAATGGGACAAAACCATATTGAAGTAAAAAGAGTACAAATTCTATCTATCTGTTCATCTTCAATGCCCACATAATCTGCCTCATTAAAACCTTGTTAGGAAAAACCCTGTGGGAAAAAAAATCTTAATGAAGGAAAAAAGAGTACATTATGAAAATGCAGCATACAGTGTCTTCATAAACTTGCTCCGTCCTCATGAAGGTTGAGGGCATTGTTCCACTTTTTATCGTCAGGTTCCTTTTGGTACACAAAAATATAACAAGTAGCATTTGACATTTCAAGTTGCATTCATATAATGCTTTAAAGTTTATGAATACTTTAGATTGAAGCTTGTTAAATCCTTCAAGGATTTCAGTTGAACTCACTTTATAGTGTTACATATTTGTCATATACATCGATAAATAATTATACTATTTTGTGAAACCGAACTACTAATCACATTTCAATGTGAGTCATTTGTAAATTCTATGCACAATCAATCTGATACACATAATAGGTGTTAAATTCATCATTCAATGATTATTGTTATAAGATTGTGTTGTCTCGCCAAAACCTTCTCAGAAAAATCCAGACGGGCAAAACCTGGACGAAAGAAAAAAAAACTACAACTTGTAGCAAATTTAAACAATTTTCAATACGCATAGTTGCCTCATTAAAACCTTGACAAGGAAAACCCTATGAGACAAAGCCTTAACGAATGAAAAAAGTACAATGCAATTGACATTTTATATCATATGCTCTTTGATAAAATATTAATCAAATTCTTCCTATTACAGAAATATGTGAATGATAGTTGTTTTCTTAAACCGCATTACAACATACGTAATGTGTTGTCTTTACTACCTTAAGTACCTCTGAACCTTGATTTTCATTGACATGTAATAACTCGAGACAATATAAGTTGCTTTGAAGCTGGGAGCTTTTAAGTATTTCAGAATAGGTTTATTTTCAAGATTTTCTTTATTCGAATAATCTTTTTCAATATTGTACTCTCAAACTCTGATAAACTCTCCAAGAGTCATAATAAGATTTATCAATACTTCATAACTCAACTCGAGAATTGTATAATTCATACAAATAATTTATAAATGGACTTCAAGTCCTTTATAAACTAAATGACTTTCATTTCTTATATATATCTAGTTTATTACCTTCAGAGTAATTCTCATTTAGTGCTTCAGCTTTGAGTCTGAAGAGTTAATTATTTTGTAACAAAAATCCATTGAACATGAATTATTTCGTCAAAATTTGACCAATTACGTAGAGTAGTTCAGGATCAATACGATCTAAGTAGCTGTTATTTTTCAGAAAATACATAGTCTGAAATAATTTTATTTTATCTCACAAACTTCAACAAACTGCATTTGTTTCAATGAGTTTTCTCATTTGAGTACGCGTGCTCATTAAGGGCCATTGTCTCGCACTACAAAAATCCGGTCCTTTTGTAACGCCTATTTGTAACGGCTGTGACGTAAGCCGTTACAAATAAGTCAGATATAACGGCTGTCAGCTTGCCGTTATAAAACTTGGCTTATATATAACGGCTCGTCCCTTAGTTAGCCGTTATAAAAAACCAAATTGAGTTGGCGCGGAAGTTGGCGCGTACATTTTTGTTATTGTAACGGCCTTTGTAAAATAACTCCGTTACAAAAAAGTTTTAACAGTACAACCCTGGGATTTTGTGTTATAACGGAGACCAAGCCGTTACAATATCGTGTAGTTGTAACGGCCTTTCTATTTTCTGGCCGTTATAACATCTTTAAGCCCTAATTCTAAAATCAGGAACTGTTCCCTCTCTTTCCCATTCGTTTTTGCAGAGAGAGAGTGAAAGCGAGAGAGAGAAAGAACAACTGCAAGGAGGAATCGATCCCGCCACATCTTTAAGCCAGATTTCATCTCTAATTAGGGTTAGTTCAATCTTTCATTTTATTTCTTCATTTCTAATTAGGGATAGTTTAATCTATCAAAAAGATTTTTTTTTTAGGTTGAATGGAGGAACCCCACTGTTAATTTGATCTCCTTCCTGTTCTCTCATCTTCTTCTCATCTCACATAAATCTCTCTCAATTTCTTTTGCAGGTACCTCTCTCTTTTTCCCTCTCACGCACAACCTCTCTCACGCACAACCTATCTCACGCACAACCTCTTTCACATAGGGTTTTCAGTTTTCAAAGTTTTCTCTCTCTGGATTTAGGGATTTAAGGTACAGTTCCATTTCTTCTTAATAATTGTTTGTGTTAGGTTAAATTGCTGTAGATGCTTCTCTCTTTAGAAAGTTTGATTTTAAATTTGTTGTGTTAGTTATTTTGGTTAAAATGTGTTTGTTTTTAGGTTAAAATGTTGTAATAGTTTTAGGTTAGATTTCTGTATTTGTTTTGATAATTTCTTACCTTCATGGCTGAAAATGAGAGTTCATCTGAAACCCTTGAAAAGTCCTTGCTTTCTCTTCCTGAAATCATCATCTTTCGTGGCTTTCACTACATCTATATCTCATTCTCAGCTCTTTTCTATTCCTAAAGTTATCATCTTTAATGGGTTTGTGAATAAACCTCATTTCTGTTTCAGTCAAATACGTATTCAGTTCATAGTAATCGATGGAAATCAATTGTTACTTCTGTAACTATAGCAGAAATAACAGTCGATTTGTGGAGGAAACGAGTTTGTGGAGGAAACGAGTTTGTGGAGGAAATGAGATTTGTAGCCATGAAGGTAAAAAGGAATCTCAGGAACAGTCCTACACGAAAAAGGAACCATCGACTGAAGGGTATGTTAGGTTTTTTGTAATAGTAAATTAGTTTAGGTAATTGTTCATGATATTTTTATGCGACTTAGTTTAAACATATGCTTGCTATGCTACACATTCGACTTTATGAGTTTTTTATATATTCGATTTTGCTGTTATGCTACACATTCGACTTTGTGAGTTTTTGTTATATTTATTTCCTATTTATCTTTTGATGCTAAACCAAATAAGAGTCTTTCTGCTTTCCGAAAAGAATTTTGCCCCAGGTTCTCACTGAGTTCACCCATTTCATTGCGAGTTTGATGTATTTGATTAAATTACTCTCTAAATTGTTGTATATTTTACTTTAATAGCTTCTGTCGGACGAATCTGAACTTAATTCTATGTTTTTCCTGCTTACAGTAGTTTTATCTTCGGATGAAATTGAAGATTTTGGTCGACGAAGCTGATTCAAACTATATGAAGTTTGTAACTAAGTTTCAATCAACCAAACATTGTCAATTTTAAAGAGGAAACAAAAGGTATGTTACTGTTTCGTGATGTTACCCTTTTGAACTTCATGTAGGTTTTTTATGTTATTGTTTAGTGATGTTACTCTTTTTTTTGTTACTCCGAGATTATTTTTCTCTCCTACTTCGATATTTTTTTAACTTAGAAATATAAAGATAACTGACTAGAAGTCGAAGATAAAGAATAATTTTTTGAAATCAGGTTGGAGTCAATTCAAATTTGCAACCAAATTTCAAATATGAAATGTGGGCTCTAATTATGGTCTAAACTTATTTTTGTTTGTTTGCAGCCTCAGACGATTACTAGGAATATGGTGTTTGTGTTTTTGCAGTACGATTATCCCAACTTTGTGTTGACCCATTTGGACGGTAGCCAGTTGCACATCAAGACCAACCATGGGGAAGTTGTGAACATCGAGGAATAGATGAAGGGAACCAAGCTAAAACTCTAGAGGCATATGAGGAGGATCAAAATATGTATGGTGGGGGCCAGAAAGTAATGCCCCCTTCCCCCCGAAATAAAGAGGTTAATGAATTGATTTTTGACTTTTCTTTGAACTTATTCCTGAAGATGTACTTATTCGATTTAGCTATTGAATCAGGCGAACACTCAACTGATATGACGAATAAATACCAAAACAGTCATTCAGTCGTAACTTATAATCGTTAACATAGTTTGCTTGGTCTATAACGCATATGACTGTACTGTCCGTGCCCCACGGGCACGGGTTACACCCTCGTTAATTTATATGTGCTGAACGTGTATTATAATACTGAGGTTCTGATATGTACCCTCACCATTTGCAGCAGCAACTATAATGAAGCCCATGGAAGTTGAGATCGACCTTGTGGTGCGCATCACAGTGGGAATTACTCAACATGACATGGTAAAGTATATAAACTTGTTCTGCTTTCATGTTCTTGTTCTGCTTTCTATTACAAAACCAACGACTTTCTATTACCTCATAAACCTTATTGTCTGATAATACAACCGAATGAGATATGAGATAAACAGCCATTAGGGAAATCAGACAAGAGTCCTACAGCAGTCGACCTTGAGTTCATTTCGTAGGATCCACCAAACTTTCCCAACTCAAACTCGTAGCATTAGAGTCAAAAGAACTAGTACTACTAGTTATTAAACTTATTAGTTATTGAATACATGTTGTCTTGACCGAGACCGAGATCAACTACACAGTCTCTTATACTCTATACTGTTATGTTTTATTGATTTGTAACTAGCATTTCCTGATTTATTGATGCTGGATTTGAAACATTAGAGCTTAATCGAATTAGTGTTTCCTCTTATACTCGATATTGTTATCTCTTATACTCGTAGCATTAAATATTGATTCTCTTTTTCTTTTATTCCTTTTTCAGGATGAGAAAGACAAGAAAATTTGAGATCGTTGGAGCTTAATCGAACTAGCATATATTTACTAATGTTTTGGTTAATTTGAATAATTTCTTTTTACTTTAGTTCTTACATTTATGTGTTTAGGAAGTACTATGAAGTGTTATATATATATAATCAATATTAAGAGTATGAAATCAATATAATGTGTTTTGTTTGATAATTTGTTTTAGTTTGAGTTATCTTGTTTCAGTTTTCTGATTTTCAAACAGGACAACAGTAAAAGCTGTAAAATATTGCAGCTGGATACCACAGAATTTAACAAATTTTTTTTCTTCAGAAATGAACTATTTGTAACGGCCAAAGTTTTAAATCCGTTACAAATAGTAAGATTTGTAACGGCCTTATGTGTCGAAGCCGTTACAAATAGGTATGCAAATTTGGCGCCATCATATTTCCCGCCAGTTTGATGAGCTCTTGTATAACGGCTAACCCACACAAAGCCGTTATAAAAAGTGGAATTGTAACGGCTCCAGGCCGTTACAACTGTATTTGCAACGGGACTTTTTATAACGGCTCGTTTTTTTATATAACGGTTTTTAGCCGTTACAAAAGGCTTTTTGTAACGGCCTTTCGGGCTATTTGTAACGGCTACGACCGTTATAACTGTGACGTGTTTTTGTAGTGTCGTTTAAGACATATCCTCTTCAGGGGATTTTATTTAGGAACATGAATCAAATTTGTTTCTCATTTAATAGCCTCTTCAGGAAGATTCTTATATAAACTTGTTCCTTCAGTGTCCACGAGTATATGTCACTTTGATTAACTCTAATCATTTTCCATGACCTTTATCCGTATATGAGCATATTACGCTCTGAAAAATATTAATATTTGGAGGTAGTAAAATTTCCGTTTATCGATTCTAAATGAGAGAAACTTGATAATTTTCAAGTATTTTACGACATTGAATATATGACTTCCTCCTCCAAATGTCGATAAATTTTCGTCTTATTTGTGCCCAAATACTTTAAGGATGTGACAAAGACGAAAGAAAAATCATTTGCTTTAGGCAAATTTGATTTCTATTTTCATATCATATGATAAGTTGGACCAAAATTGCTATTTAATCACAACTTCAGGTGTGAGCAATTTGTTTAAATATCACAACTTCAGGTGTGACTGATAATATGTGAGACATATTATCTTCAAGCGATTTTTTTTATTTTTTTTTTACTTAAAATCCATCATCACTTTTTTTTTTTTTTTTGTTGAAAAAATCCATCATCACTTTCTCTTCGGGTATTACAACTTCAGGTGTAATATGAAAGTGGATATTTAATAAATCTATTTTCCAAGAATTTACAACTCATCGCTGTCCAAAGACGCGAAAGAAAATATTATCACCACTTGAATAGATATTTTGAAAGTGGATATATAATAAGACGAACCAATGGAAAATAATTTCAATACTCAAATATCAATATTTCTAATTCTTCAGGAATGAGTAAATAAATTTAATTTTGCAAGGGTTTACCGTTTTGGTGACGATTAACTAACTCATTGTGGTTATATATTTTCATCCTTTAGAGATTTGATTTATTATCATCTCATAGAAAATTATACTTGAAACTCTTCTAGAAATATTGAGATTTGAAGACTTATTTTGAAGGGATTTATACCCTTATACTAGTGTTTATAGCGGATAACGACATCTAATGTCTAACACTAATATCCCCAAGATCATCATGTAAAACTAGTAATTAACTAATAAGAAGACAGTAGATCACCTTAATCGCTATTTCCTTCGAGCTAGTTGAATAGATTAAAGAAGAACAAGAGCTTCAAACGTAGCTCCTCTACTTGGGACACCGAATAGTGTATTTAATCTCCCTCCTTGAAAGCTTGCTAGCACTCCAATGGTGGTTTGATAATAAGAAGACCTTCTTCTTACTTGACTAGAAGATAGCTTGGGAATTAGCCCACTTTCTCCTCTCTACTTGATGTGGTAGAGTAATAAAGCTTAGAGAGAAATTACACACCTTATTATCTGCCCTAAGATTGTTTATATAGAATCCTAATAAGAATCCACCTCCTTTTAGGTTTTCTAAAACACCTTTAGAATAAGATTTAGGGAAATTGTCGAAAATAGCAACTATTGATATTTTCTCAATTCCCTAAGGAGAAGGTGTCCAAACACCACTAAAATTGGCAGATATAATTCTTATTATATCAGAAACTAACCCTCCAAAATTCAGCCCAATCCGAATCCTAGAAGTACCCGAATCGGTCTAGGCCCAAAACCCTTATTTCGGGTCTTTTTGCTATCTTTTGCCCAAATTCTATTTAGGCCTATGAGATATGTTTATGGGACATTCCCAATGTTATCACACTCCCACTAGTCATATCATCTGATTAAATACCCATTCTTATGTGTAACCCGATGTAGGATCCGTTCGAAGTTAGCCGCGAATTACTTCGTAATTCGACGATCGTAGTTGGTTTCTAGCTAAACACTACGACCCTTAAATCAATCGGACTTGATGATCTTCTTCATCAATTGTCCTAGCCGACATATTGCTCGCATTGTCATCTTGGTCGAAGGACATCTCCTTCAACTCCTTCAGACTCCCACTTGGACTTAGAACAAGTGCAATGCCTCGATTCCCGTGTCAATTTTGTATCCCATCTGATACGTCATGTCATTCAGACTTTCTTGATCTCCGAGTACAACTGTAAAAGACAAAGGATTAATTCTTAATCCGTTTGAGCTCGGCCACGCATTTTCAGTTGTCACTCATCAAGTGGCCTTGAGACACTTTTGACCTAATGTGATTAGGATGACACAATCCATTCTTGCGCTCCCACTTAACTTCATGTCTATCTTGTCCTTCCCAGTATCCGTCTTTATAACCTCCTTTTACGGCGAGGCGTTTGACGGAACCAAAGTCGGGCATTCCATACATAAGATGAGTGGAGCACTCATGTTTTGAGGAATCTCTCTAATTGTCTTTATGAGAGTATTTGACGTTCATCAAGAGTGATGTACTTCTCATTAGAGGGTTATCCAGTGTATAAACCTTTTAAACACCCACGTAGTCGAATCGAATACACTATTCCTATAGCCCATGAAACTGCTGTTAGGATTTAAACCCTTATACTAGTGTTTATAGCGGAAATAAGACATCTAATGTCTACACTAGTATCCCCAGGATCACATGCAAAACTAGTAATTAAACTAATGGAGATAGTAGATTACCTTAATCGCTTTTCCCTCGAACTAGTTGAATTGATTGAAGAAGACCAAGAGCTTCAAGTGTAGCTCCTCTACTTGGGACACGAGCAATCAATTTAATCTCCCACCTTGTTGTATAGCTAGCACACCAATGGTGGTTGGAAAGAAGAACACCTTCTTCTTTGACTAGATAGATAGTTAATGGGAATTAGCTCACTTTCTCCTCTCTACTTGATGTGGTAGAGTAAAAAAGCTTAGAGAGAAATTCCACACCTTATTATCTGCCCTAAGAGTGTTTATATAGAACCCTAATAAGAATCCACCTCCTTTTAGGTTTCCCAAAACACCCTTTAGAATAAGATTTAGGGAAATAGTCGAAAATAGCAACTATTGATATTTTCTCAATTCCCTAAGGAGGAGGTCTCCAAACACCACGAAAATTGGCAGATATAATTTTTATTATATCAGCAACTAACCCTCCAAAATTCAGCCCAATCCGAGTCCTAGAAGTACCTGAACCGGTCTAGGCTCAAAAACCCTGTTTTTGGCCTTTTTGTACTATCTTTGCCTAATTCCTTTTTAGGCCTATGAGATATGTTTATGAGACACTCCCATGATTATATCTCACTCCCACTAGTCATATCCTAGATCCATTTGTCACTCTTATGTGTAACCCGTTGTAGGATCCGATCGAAGTTAGCCGCGAATTACTTCGTAATTCGACGATCGTAGTTGGTCTCTAGCTACAACTCTACGATCCCTAAATCAATCGGACTTGATGATCTTCCACATCAATTATCCTATCCGACAAATTGTTCGCATTGTCACCTTGGTCGAAGGACATCTCCTTCAACTCCTTCAGACTCCCACTTGGACTTAGAACAAGTGCAATGTCTCGATTCTCGTGTCAATTTAGTATCCCATCTGATACGTCACGTCATTCAGACTTTCTTGATATCCGAGTACAACTGCAAAAGACAAACGATTAACTTTTAATCCGTTTGAGCGCTGCCACGCATTTTCAGTTGCTACTCATCAAGTGGCCTTGAGACACTTTGTACCTAATGTGATTAGGGTGACACAATCCATTCTTGCGCTCCCACTTAACTTCATGTCTATCCTGTCCTTCCCAGTATCCGTCTTTATAACCTCCTTTTACGGCGCGGCGTTTGACGGAACCAAAGTCGGACATTCCTTTCATAAGATGAGTGGAGCACTCATGTTTTGAGGAATCTCTCCAATTGTCTTTATGAGAAGTATTGACGTTCATCACGAGTGATGTACTTCTCATTTGAGGGTTATCCAGTGTGTAAACCTTTTACACACCCACGTAGTCGAATAGAATATACTATTCCTATAGCCCATGAAACTGCGCTATCCCATCGACTCCCGTGCTAATCTTCGTGAGTCATTGTTGTCCATGCAATGACCTGGACCAGGGTTTTTGATAATAAATATTCCAAGTTCACTTAATAGGGTTTCATTCATCAGATCACGTATCTGACAAACCTATTCGGAATGTTTTATCATGAATGGACTGTCGTTTAAACACTAAACCAAATTTAGACGACTTGTGAAATAACTCTATTATTTCTGATAACGAGAGTTGTAAATCTGAGCCTCTTCCGTAAAACTCTTTTTACCCACTCAGTTTTACTCGTCGAGGTTTATTCCAAATTTACCTCATGCCTTAGACTGTCTATGAGTCTCATACTATGTCTTAGGTGACAGTTTAGTTTGACTACGTATGTAGTCCGTTTTAAACTTTGCTAATTATCAATTAATTTGAAGATTGCTTACTTCAACCTTGATAATTTCTAGTAACTTTTACTAGAGTTAAGGCTTTTAATTCTTTATGTAGTATTTGCAACAGTTCCCGGCTTAAAACACTTTTAGCCTACTTTCCTTCCATGTCTGAAAGTTTGCTACGATGATATGTTCAACTTTTGTACTACTTCATCCTTTAGCCTTCTAGGAAGTTTCTAAGTAGTGTTTCGGTTTTCAAATCCGAATTTGGATATTCAAATGCTAATCATATCCAATATGATTGACTTGAATGTCTCTCTCATGCTTGCTTGCTCATCGGTGTCTTTAGACTCCGAGTCTCGCAACGCTCTCTGTCATGAGTTTTTGGGTCGAAATTCTTTTAGACTTTTCCTGAGTCTTAGATTTTCGGTTTCGGATCTCAAGCGTCTCAGCGTACTGAGTCTCTCTAATCCTATCATCTTTTTGATCTATGCTTATAGATCCTCAGATGCCCAAAATGGCATTTCATCCTTGTGTGTGGTCCTTTTATTGAGTCAGTGTGTTTACTGTTACACAACATCTTATGTCGTACTCAATCTTTTGTATGTACTCTGCATACGGACTCGGAAGGTTTGTTTCTCCCACTTACCTTCTTGAAAATCGTGATTCAAGATTTTCTTCATTCCTCAGGAATCAAACTTCTTTGATTTCCTTTTTGAATTGAAGATTCTAACTCTTGCGTGCTTTTAATCCGTCGATAGATTTCTGAAGCATGCCTATGGACATAACTTGATTGGAAGAATCTTATTCTTTTTGTCTAGTTTCGGGAAACATGAATGTTTCCATCCTTCTCAGTTTTCTACTTTGGAAAACCAATTTAGGTCTTCTGTTGACTTAAATTATCAAGCTTCATGTCTTGACGAGATATGGATTCCACGATGATTTTGGCTTCAAGCCAAAATCTAGAGTCAGTTTTCGTTTCTGCGCAGGTCTTTTATCTCTTCAGAAATAACCTTTATTTTCTGAGTCTTTAAGATTTTATTTTGACCTTTCTAGGGCTTTTGAACAACAATTTGGAATTTTCTCAACTACTTTGAGATATTCCTTTAGAGACACTTTCACTCGCTTTGAGAGTTCTCTTGCGAATGACATTCGCTTTTGTGCGGTGGGTTTACAAGATCATATCTTTAACCTTTCCTTTTCCGAGGAGCCGCAGTTTGTTGCTCTTGGTCGAATTTAATCGTCTTGTACAAGTTTTCATGATTATTCTTCACGACTCTTCATGATTTTTCTCATGATCGAATTAAATCGACTTGTACTTTTCTCCCACTTATTCTTGTAATAATTAGTGCTTTTCTCCCAGACTAGTAGGTGTGCTAATTATTAGAAGAATACTATCATGAGCAACAAACACTGTGTTCTCTTGATTGGTTGTGGAAGAAGCCCAAATTTCTTTCAAAAAGAAATTGTGTCAGATATTAGCTAGTTTAGTAACTCTTTTTACAAATTTAGCTTTAGACGGAATTTTGGTAGTTTTGTGAGAAGCTATGTCTAGACTAATGGATTTTGGGGGATAGAGTTTGATTCGTGTTCTTCATCTTAATCCTTATGGATAGGTTAGAAGTACGTTTGAAGATCAATCTCTGTTTCTGACTCAAGACTTTCTTTCTTGTCAGTTTGATTCATGTTTTGGTTATAGTGGACCTGTTGTCCTCATCCCTTTCCGATTGGGATGAACCTATCTTATAGGTTTTTGACCAAGTTTAGAATCTTTTGGTATAGTTTGTTAAATTTAGCACTTATTAACATCCCAATTTAGAAATAAAGTTCTTTATTGATTCTCCGTAATACTTAGTACAGAGATGATGTTAAAAACTAGAAAAACTATTAATCTAGAATAGTGCCTAAAGTAGACTTCGATCCCTTTCAGCATCCTTAGCAGTCGAGGCTTCTGCTCCCTCTTGGATCTTGTCTTCCTTAGCCAAATACTTAGTTCCCAACTGCGCCTGCACATTCACAATGATAGGGCAATTTTAGGTATCATATACCAAAGTTTGGGAATTTTACAGTATTTGATAAGTTAACTGTTTATACCTGAATTGGAAGTCACTGTTCCATTCTTCTTGTCCTCTAAGAACTTAGGGCAGTTTCTTTTCCAGTGGCCCTTGCCATCACAGTAGAAACATTTGGTGTCAGGAGGAGGACCTTTGTCTTTAGGTTTGGCAACTCGTTTGCCTTTACCTCTTGACGCGGTTTTCTTCTTCTGTTTTCCACCTTTCTTGAACCCTTTGTCCTTTTGTACCATAAGAACGTCCTTCTTAGTCTCCACTATAGCGACGTCCTTTTCGGCTGTTAGAAGCATAGAATGAAGTTCCTCCAACGTTTTATCCCATCCATTCATGTTGTAGTTCATCTTAAACTGATTAAAACCACTATGGAGGGAGTGAAGGATAGTGTCGGTAGCCGTCTGTTGGCTATAAGGGAAACCTAGTTTAGCCAGCTTGCCCATGAGCCTGATCATTTGACGAACATGAGGCCCAACTGGTTTTCCCTTTTCAAGGCGCATGTCCATAATTGCTTTAGAGGTTTCAAACCTCTCCAATCTCGACTGTTTCTGGAACATTTCCCGAAGTTATCGCATCATGGAGTAAGCATCCATGTCTATGAACTGCTCTTGCAGAGTCGGTTCCATGGTTGCTAGCATTAAGCAAGTTACAGGCTCTGCCTTTTTCCGCACACTCCTTTCTTCATCTATCTCTTCTTTAGTCGAATTATCATCCAATACAGGAATTGGAGTTTCTAGTACATGTTGCTTTCCTTCCATCCTGAGAACTATTCCCAGGTTCCTCTCCCAGTCAAGGAAGTTGTGCTCATTTAGCTTCTCCTTGTCGAGAAGTGAGCGGAAGTTGAAAATATCTTTTGTCATCTTTGAACTACATAAAAGAAATGGCAAAGTTTTAAAACTCGTTATCGTTTTTGAAAAACTTAGTTTTCCCACATTATTCAATAAAAATCGTCCCCGATTGAATAAGTGATTCCAAGACCCCAGTTCTTCGGAGTAAAGCGGACGAAGGCCCTACCCTTTGACTCCGTCGTTCCGGGTGAGTGAACTACTTCACTGATCATACCTTATGACTCTTGGTTGATAGATTTCATTAATGAATGACTAATCTATCCTTTTGCCTCGAGTATCCAAGACTCTCTTGCTGATCTCGTTGAGTAGAACCATTTAGACGTGTAGGCCTCTTCTATAGACCTACCCGCATTGTCCCAAGGTAAAGGAGGTACTCTGCGAAGGCCGACCCACCTTCCTCGAACAAGGGCGCAACGAGTGTCTTAATCTGGATAGGCGATTACTCAAGATTACGTTTTGGGGACTTTTACGCTAGTCTGGCGTTTGTTATAGTGAACTATTTAGCCTTACTAACGTCCACGACATAAAGCGTAAATAACTAAGTAAATGCGCGCGAGAAAGTAAATCAAGCAGACATGGATCCTAGTATGGCCCCTAACCTAGAAGATCTAATCTCCTTTGGTTTTCTTCTTGTTTCGCCTTTCGGTTCGTCTTAGATCGCCATCTTTGAACCTCCATTGATTTCTCCCACTCGCCTTTGGATTTCATCCTCGAGTTTCTTCAATGGACCCATAGACCCTAAACTCTAATTACAAGACTCTAACGATTCGCAGATCGTATAAACTTGAAATTAAAATTAATTACAAAGCATGCACCCATCCGTGCTTGAAACAAGAATAAAGATATAAATCTATGGCCATACTAGTTTCCCGCATTCACATCACATGCAATCATATAATATATCAAGGCTAAGAATTATATATGCATGATTATCTTGGGAGATACTTTTGTTGACATCACATGTCACATGACGAATCTTAAGTCTAAATTCGAAGAATTCGACTAATGGTGCGTTCTCGTTTTATCTCTTATGATTTCTAAAATCAACTTTAAGAAAAACTCCGTTTTGGGCTCGAGAAAGCCCGGGTCAATTTCGGAAAAAATATTGGTTCGATTCTTAATGATTTCATAAATCAATTTAAAGAGAAATCCGTTTTGGCCTTCTGGATGGCCCGGATCGATTTTGGAATTATTTGGTTGGAATCGGAAGAAATTTTGGCAAAAACTCCCACTCGAATGATGGTCCCTTTTTGTGGTCCGAAAAGCCTCGAAAAAGCCCGGGTCAAGTCCTAGACAAGTCCCGGCCCAAGCCCACAAAAGGGCTCGGACAAGGTCCGGACATAGCACGGCCCATAGGCCGGCATGTCCTGGCCGAGGCCTACCAAGGCCTGGTCTCGTCCTGGCCGGAGCCAGGACGCTAGTCCATGTACCAGACGC
The DNA here is from genome assembly GCF_041429995.1 of Eschscholzia californica. NCBI lineage: Eukaryota > Viridiplantae > Streptophyta > Magnoliopsida > Ranunculales > Papaveraceae > Eschscholzia > Eschscholzia californica. The sequence goes on from NW_028238198.1 coordinate 46,790,651, forward strand.
GTCCTAGACGTGTCTGGTGCTGGACCGGACCAGCACTAGGTGTCTCGGACTAGTCCGAGACACCCAGAACCTCAGACGCGTCTCCAAGACGCGTCTGGTGGTAGCTACTGGACGCGTCCTGGTATAGCTATTGGTCGCGTCTGGAAGACGCGACCACAGTAGTGGGACGCGTCCTGGTCGCGGCCTTGGACGCATCCTGGTCGCGTCCCAGACGCGTCCTGGTCGCGTCCTGGCCTTACCAGGACAGCAACCTTGAAGTTTCTAAAACTTCAAGTTTCCACCTTTTTTTTTTTTTTTTTTTTTCTTATGCAGTTAAGTTGCTATTTTCCAATTTTAAAACTTTTCTAAAATTTTGAAATTCCTTTTAGAACACTTCTAAAATTTTTTCAAAACATTTAGAAACTTTTAAAATTTTCCAAATTTGTTTTGGGAGTTTCCTAAACTCAAAACAACTCCTTTTAGAACACTTCTAAAATTCCAAATTTTGTTTTTCAAAAGTTTCCAAAACTTGAAAACAACTCTTAATCAAACCAATTTTGGATCAAAATCTAGGTTTTTGAAACTTTTCAAATAACAATTTTGAAATCAATTTGAAAAATCTTTGAATCCAATTCAAAATCAATCAAATTCTTATGTTTAAAACTCTTTTAAACATAACTATCAACTTAATCAAGCATGGATTAGTCCGAAATTCAATCAAATTGAGTTTTTAAAACACTTTCAATCATCAATTTGATTCTCAATTTGAAATTCATTGAATCCCATTCAATAATATCAAATTGTGAGTTTAAATAATTTTAAAACACTTTTAAAATACTTTTATAAACTCAATTTATTAAACTATCAATCATATCCAATATGAACTAGTTCGATTCTTAGCAAAAACTAGTTCATTGAAAGAGGCTCTGACGCCACTGTTAGGATTTAAACCCTTATACTAGTGTTTATAGCGGAAATAAGACATCTAATGTCTACACTAGTATCCCCAGGATCACATGCAAAACTAGTAATTAAACTAATGGAGATAGTAGATTACCTTAATCGCTTTTCCCTCGAACTAGTTGAATTGATTGAAGAAGACCAAGAGCTTCAAGTGTAGCTCCTCTACTTGGGACACGAGCAATCAATTTAATCTCCCACCTTGTTGTATAGCTAGCACACCAATGGTGGTTGGAAAGAAGAACACCTTCTTCTTTGACTAGATAGATGGTTAATGGGAATTAGCTCACTTTCTCCTCTCTACTTGATGTGGTAGAGTAAGAAAGCTTAGAGAGAAATTCCACACCTTATTCTCTGCCCTAAGAGTGTTTATATAGAACCCTAATAAGAATCCACCTCCTTTTAGGTTTCCCAAAACACCCTTTAGAATAAGATTTAGGGAAATAGTCGAAAATAGCAACTATTGATATTTTCTGAATTCCCTAAGGAGGAGGTGTCCAAACACCACGAAAATTGGCAGATATAATGTTTATTATATCAGCAACTAACCCTCCAAAATTCAGCCCAATCCGAGTCCTAGAAGTACCCGAACCGGTCTAGGCCCAAAAATCCTATTTTTGGCCTTTTTGTACTATCTTTGCCTAATTCCTTTTTAGGCCTATGAGATATGTTTATGGGACACTCCCATGATTATATCTCACTCCCACTAGTCATATCCTAGATCAATTTGTCACTCTTATGTGTAACCCGTTGTAGGATCCGATCGAAGTTAGCCGCGAATTACTTCGTAATTCGACGATCGTAGTTGGTCACTAGCTACAACTCTACGATCCCTAAATCAATCGGACTTGATGATCTTCCACATCAATTATCCTATCCGACAAATTGTTCGCATTGTCACATTGGTCGAAGGACATCTCCTTCAACTCCTTCAACTGCACTATCCCATCGACTCCCGTACTAGTCTTCACGAGTCATTGTTGTCCATGCAATGACCTGGACTAGGGATTTGATAATAAATATTCCAAGTTCACTTAATAGGGTTTCATTCATCAGATCACGTATCTGACAAACCTATTCGGAATGTTTTATCATCAATGGACTGTCGTTTAAACACTAAACCAAATTTAGACGACTTGTGAAATAACTCTATTATTTCAGATAACGAGAGTTGTAAATCTGAGTCTATCCGTAAAACTCTTTTACCCACTCAGTTTTACTTGTCGAGATTTATTCCAAATTTACCTCATGCCTTAGACTGTGTATGAATCACATACTATGTCTTAGGTGACAGTTTAGTTTGACTACCGTGGTAGTCGGTTTTTAAACTTTGCTTATTATCAATTAATTTGAAGATTGCTATCTTCAACCTTGATAATATCTAGTAATCTTTACTAGAGTTAAGGCTTTTAATTTCTTATGTAGAATTTGCAACGATTACGGCTTAAACACTTTTAAGCCTACTTTCCTTCCATGTCTGGAAGTTTGCTACAATGACAATTTGTACTACTTTCATCCTTTAGCCTTCTGGGATGTTTTAGTAGTGATTCGGGTTTCCAATCCGAATTGGATTTCTAAATGCTCATCATATTCAACATGACTTTATGTTTTCAAACATAAACGTCTCTCTCATGCGTGCTTGGTCATCGATGTCTTTTCAAACTCCGATTTGGCAACGCTCTTTGTCATGAGTTTTGGGTCGAAATTCTTTTAGACTTTTCCGAGTCTTAGATTTTCTGTTTCGGATCTCAAGCATCTCAGCGTACTAAGTCTCTCTTATCCTATCATCTTTTTGATCTATGCTTATAGATCTTCAGATGCCCAAAATGGCATTTCATCCTTGTGTGTGGTCCTTTTATTGAGTCAGTGTGTTCACTGTTACACAACATCTTATGTCGTACTCAATCTTTTGTATGTACTCTGCATACGGACTCGGAAGGTTTGTTTCTCCCACTTATCTTCTTGAAACTCGTGATTCAAGATTTTTCTTCATTCCTCAAGAATCAAATTTCTTTGATTGCCTCTTTGAATCGAAGATTTTAACTCTTGCGTGCTTTTAATCTGTCGATGGATTTCTGAAGCATGCCTATGGACATAACTTGATTGGAAGAATCTTATTCTTCTTGTCTAGTTTCGGGAAACATGAATGTTTTCATCCTTCTCAGTTTTCTACTTTGGAAAAACAATTTAGGTCTTCTGTTGACTTAAATTATCAAGCTTCATGTCTTGACGAGATATGGATTCCACGATGATTTTGGCTTCTAGCCAAAATTTAGAGTCAGTTTCCGTTTTTGCGCAGGTCTTTTATTTCTTCAGAAATAACCTTTATTTTCCGAGTCTTTGAGATTTGACCTTTTAGGGTTTTGAACAACAATTTGGAATTTTCTCAACTACTTTGAGATATTCCTTTAGAGACACTTTCACTTGCTTTGAGAAATCTCCTGCGAATGACATTCCCTTTTGTGCGGTGGGTTTATAAGATCATATCTTTAACCTTTCCTTTTCCGAGGAGCCGCAGTTTGTTGCTCTTGGTCGAATTTAATCGTCTTGTACAAGTTTCATGATTGTTCTTCATGACTCTTCATGATTTTTCTCATGAATTGAATTCAATCGACTTGTACTTTTCTCCCACTTATTCTTGTAATAATTAGTACTTTTCTTCCAGACTACTAGGTGTGTTAATTACTAGAAGAATATTATCATGAGCAACACACCCTTTATTCTCTTGATTGGTTGTGGAAGAAGCCCAAATTTCTTTCAAAAAGAAATTGCGTCAGATATTAGCTAGTTTTGTAACGCTTTTTACAAGTTTTAGCTTTAGACGGAATTTTGGTAAATTTGTGGAAACAATCGTTTCTAGAATATATCCCAAAGTATTCGAAAGACTGGCTTTAACCCATCTTTGATCGAGTCATGCATAGCAATGTTCGATTACTCCCACTGAAACCACCATCCGTCGGATGTGTTCCATGGAGCAGAGTTAGAAACTGTTTCTTAACTCCTCTGATGGTTATCAAGTGTTTGACTCAAGTTTTCACCACTCCAATCTAATCGGATGGCTTAATCTTTCTTGTCAAAGTGATTCATTGCTTTGGTGTGTACTTTGTTTGAGCCTCTCAAACGTTCTGAAGTTGTCAGAGTACATATTAAAGTAGCTCTCGTTAGCTTCTGCAAGTAAACTTATAGGTCTGCATAATACTGTATGAGTCCTAATAGGTTACTAGTCTTATGCCCTTTTGAAAGAGTGACTTCGTCAATTAGTCCTTAAGACCAAATCGACAATGCTGAAGTTGATGAGTTTGAATCTCTTGATTTTAACCATTATCGATGTTAACCTTCAGTTAATTTATCACTGGTTTAAAACATCAGTTGTTTCTAGAAGAACAAAATGTTCTAAGCTAGATCAGTGTCTAAGAGAAGACTTCAATCCTTGTCAGCATCCTTAGCATTACTGCTTCTGCTCCCTCTTGGATCTTTACTTCTTTTAATCAAGTATGTGATTTCCTTGAGCTTTACCGAGCTGCACATCCGGTTTAAAATACCTGATGAAGGAATTTTACGATACTTGTTTTTTAACTTTGTTAACAAGGATACGGAACCGGAATTCATAATTCCATTCTTTTTGTCCTCAAGGTGCTAAAGGTAGTTTCCTTTTAAATGGTCTAGCCATTGTTTGGAAACATTCACAGTAATGAGGAATACTCTTGATCATGTACTCGACAAATGTTTTTCTCTGATCAAATGTTTGTCTCACTTGACTGATCCTTTGCCCTTTTGAATCTCAAGAGCTTTTTCTTAGATTCTTTGTACCAAATCTCAAGAACCTTTCTTAGACTGGATATTCCCGTATGTTCTGCTCAGTTTGTTCGTAACAACCTGAGTGACTCATCTAAGGTCTTATCTATCTTTGTTCAATCGATATTGAATTGGGTGATAGATGTATTTTGTTGTCTTCCCTTAGGATGACTTTCAGATTGCCTTGGAGGTCTCGTACCTCTCCATTTATGACTTCTGTAGGAATTTCTTCCTCAGTTTGTCTTAATGGTTATGCTAGCATCCATTACTCTTCCAAAGAGAATGTTATACGATTGCTTGAAAATGGCTTTTGACCTTCTTCGGTATGAGTCAACATTGGGATTGGTTATTCTAGTAACCTTCCTTTTGAATCAGAGAACTATTCTCGGATTCATTCTTCCATTCTAGGAAGTGGATCAACACCTCCCTTAGGTGTGATCCAGAGTTGAACTCGTTTGTGTCATCTTAAAACTACATAAAGAAATGGCAAAGTTTTTAAAACTCGTTATCGTTTTTGAAAAACTTTAGTTTTGAAAAACATTAGTTTTCCCACATTATTCAATATAAAATCGTCCCCTGATTGAATAAGTGATTCCAAGACCCCAGTTCTTCGGAGTAAAGCGGACTAAGGCCCTGCCCTTTAACTCCGTCCTTCCAGGTGAGTGAACTCTTTCACTGATCATACCATATGATTCTCGGTTGATGGATTACATGTTTTAATGTTAAATCCATCCTTTTGCCTCGAGTATCCAAGACTCTCTTGCTGATCTCGTTGAGTAGAACCATTTAGACATGTAGGCCTCTTCTTTAGACCTACCCGCATTGTCCCGAGGTAGAGGAGGTACTCTGCGAAGGCCGACCCACCTTCCTTGAACAAGGGCGCAACGAGTGTCTTAATCTGGATAGGTGATTACTCAAGATTACGATTTGGGGACTTTTACGCTAGTCTGGCGTTTGTTATAGTGAACTATTTAGCCTAACTAACATCCACAACATAAAGCGTAAATAAGTAAGTAAATGCGGGCGAGAAAGTAAATCAAACAGACATGGATCTTAGTATGGCCCCTAACCTATAAGATCTAATCTCCTTGGTTTTCTTCTTGTTTCGCCTTTTGGTTCGTCTTAAATCGCCATTTTTGATTTTTAATTTGAAAACTAGTTGAATCATATTCATTGTAATCAAATCATGAGTTTATAATACCTTTTAAAACACTTTTAATAAACCTTAATAAACTCAAACTATCAAGCATATCAAATATCAATTAGTTCGATTCTTAGCAAAAACTAGTTAATTGCAAGAGGCTCTGACGCCACTGAAGGGATTTATACCCTTATACTAGTGTTTATAGCGGATAACAACATCTAATGTCTAACACTAATATCCCCAAGATCATCATGCAAAACTAGTAATTAACTAATAAGAAGACAGTAGATTACCTTAATCGCTATTTCCTTCGAGCTAGTTGAATAGATTAAAGAAGACCAAGAGCTTCAAACGTAGCTCCTCTACTTGGGACACCGAATAGTGTATTTAATGTCCCTCCTTGAAAGCTCGCTAGCACTCCAATGGTGGTTTGATAATAAGAAGACCTTCTTCTTGCTTAACTAGAAGATAGCTTGGAAATTAGCTCACTTTCTCCTCTCTACTTGATGTGGTAGAGTAATAAAGCTTAGAGATAAATTACACACCTTATTCTCTTCCCTATGATTGTTTATATAGAACCCTAATAAGAATCCACCTCCTTTTAGGTTTCCTAAAACACCTTTAAAATAAGATTTAGGGAAATTGTCGAAAATAGCAACTATTATTATTTTCTCAATTCCCTAAGGATGAGGTGTCCAAACACCACGGAAACTAGCAGATATAATGCTTATTATATCAGAAACTAACCCTCCAAAATTCAGCCCAATCCGAGTCCTAGAAGTACCCGAATCGGTCTAGGCCCAAAACCATTATTTCGGGCCTTTTTGCTATCTTTTGCCCAAATTCTATTTAGGCCTATGAGATATGTTTATGGGACATTCCCAATGTTATATCACACTCCCACTAGTCATATCATCCAATTAAATACCCATTCTTACGTGTAACCCGATGTAGGATCCGATCGAAGTTAGCCGCGAATTACTTCGTAATTCGACGATCGTAGTTGGTTTCTAGCTAAACACTACGACCCCTAAATCAATCGGACTTGATGATCTTCTTCATCAATTGTCCTAGCCGACATATTGCTCGCATTCCCATCTTGGTCGAAGGACATCTCCTTCAACTCCTTCATATTTCACAATTCATATACACCAAACTTCAGGTTTGGTAATCCCATATACAAACATACGCTTCAATTTGATTGTAACCAAAATCAGATAGTTATATTTTCTCCCTGAAAGAATCTTCATTGACAAATCTAATAAGATAAGAGAATTGAAGTACTTATGTGAAATAATTTCATCATATATTGTAAAATCTAAGTCACAAGATAACTTACTCTTCAAAGACTCAAATATGTCATTTTTTAAAAGAAAAAAATTCTAGTTCTTTCTTCTTTAACGAAATTACATGTCATGTATTTGTAAATATTGATCAAATATACACTTGTGATATGCATATAAAACTAAAAATGAGTTATGAGAGTAATACCATTTATTTTGGAGGCATGACCTACCTTGACCTTACCATAGAACCTATTGGATTTACGTTCATACTAGTTTGCAATATTAACCCTTTAGTCATTACCATCTATGTAATTCTCATATCCTTTTGACTCAACAAACATAAAATCAATGGTTAGAGATAAATAAGAATAAAAAGAAAATTTGAATATACAACAAAGAACTATCCAAATACCTTTTGACTTACCAATAAAAGTTGAACATACTTACTAATATTTTATTTGTTTACAGTTTACTCAAGGAGGTGGATAATTTCTTATTCCCTTTGATCATAGAGCAATTCGTGCTGATAACATGTTATGAAAAATAAAAGAAGGAAGAAGAAAGATAATAGATTTATAAACCAAGAGATAGAGACAAGAAGAACTTGATTTGTATTCTTATGTTTGTAAAGAATATCTCTACGTTGGTACATTGGTGCATTGATACATTGATACATCTAATGCATTTGCAAGGAACCACTTTATATAGGGTTCTTGATGAGTTACATAACCAATAAAGAGTCACACAATAATGGTGCTTGCATGCAAAGTAATGGTGGAGAACTTATTGTGGTGAGAGTTACAAAGTGTGGTGGTCCTCCACCATAAATCAAATATTTATAACACTTGTGTTTTTTTCTTACTTTTATTAGTTTTCTTTCACTTAGACTTATTTTTCTTTGTTTATTTTGTGTGTATGACGTAAAGAGGGGATAAAGAAAAGAAGCTAACAAGATCAAAATCATTCTTGGAGCCAAGTATAGGTTTTTAGGTTTTTGTATGAGGAAGAGCCAGGACCAAAATTCTTGTTTCAGAAGGTGAATCTATCAAGCTTTGCTAACCAATAACAAGTAATCTCTATGTGGGTGGATTCGGTAAAGGAGACACAGAGGCAGGACTTCAAGATCCATCACATGTCCAAGGCCTTATGTTCTTTTTGGCATATCTGAAAACGACTTGGAAACTTTATTACGACCGCCCTTCATTGGTTGTCCAAGGATACCATTATCAAGACGATATGCCCTTAGGCACAACCATACATAACATAGAAATCATACTTGGAAAGGGAAAATAATTAGCTAGAGCAGCGGGTGGACAACTATGATATTGTGTTGATTCCTCAGTTTGTACACTATCAAAGATGTTAGTGTGCTAAGTCGACCAGAACAGATTCATCCCCGTCAGAAATAGAAGGTACGTGTTTAAACACCAATAGATTTTCTAGTTGCGTTTATGTGCTTAATTGCTTGATGAATACATATTTCGACCGATTTAGTAAGGTTGCTTGCCATTTAAGAAAAATGTAGGATTTCATCACTGGCCTCTTACCCACATAGGATTCCTCCTTATATGCTACCGAAATCCACTGAAATTTAAATTTCATTTAGACATTGGCCTTAGGTTGACGAGCATATAGGATTCGACTCCACGACCCCTCTGCGAATATAAAATGTTGCAAGGTGGGAAATTATCACAACTTACATAGCTCGCTGTTTATCGGAGAATTGTTTGATCGTTGTACTTGGACGAAGTTGCCTTGATAACAACTATACTTCAAGTTATAATAAGGAGTATAAGATTTCTAAATAAAATTAGGATAATTAACCACCTTATAGTGAGTGTTAAGATTAATATCGTACAGACAAGTAGAAAATGATTGTATTCCCGGATAAAAGTGTCAATGAACCACCTGAAAGGTGCCTACCCAAACGAAGACGACTATGTAGTATACTCGGTATCAGACTGAGGTCCCACATAAATTTAGTTATACAAGAGCAAAAAACAAATGAGGAAATCTAATAAATTCTATAAAATGATACTAAACTTTAACTAAAGTTAAAGTAAAGTGGGCAAAAAAATGAAGACGATAATCAAGTTAAAAAGGTGTTGGGCGATCGGGGAATCTGTTATAACGATGTACATGATTCACTATGCATATCAATTGTAGATATCATTCTCACCCCCCACAATAGACAACAAAAGTACCAGCAAATATCCTTAGATCATAGCAAGTCAATGAACGTCATAAACACTAAGCAATGCATCATTGAGAGCATTGCCTAATGTATAACTATGAAAAATGATCGACATAGAACATGAGATAGATTAAGGTAATAAATCAAGCGTATGAGCAATATAATTTGTATTACTTCAGAAAAAAAACATATATAAGAGCATCAATCATTTTTTACATTATCCTTTTAGCAGAACAAGTAATCTAGTAACTCATAGAGAAATAAATTTATCCGAGAAAAACCCAAGAAAGAACTTCAATTTCTAAAGAGGGAAAGGTGGCATTCCCTCAGTTGGGGCGTGTGTAGGCCTTCCTATCCCATGGTTGAGCGATTATCCAACCAAGATTGCATACATCTCGTATGATAGATGAGACGAGTCCCAAGATGTGTTATGTCTTCTAGTCGAGAAAAGTTAGGCCGAACCCGGATATGTGCCTTCTTAGAGCTCTTTGCCCCGTCCCAATCAAAACTTCTCGATGCCCCGAGCTTTAAATGTTGCAAACTTGTGCCTTGGCTCTTCTGGTCACGAGCTGCAACCTAGGATGTGCCTGGACTGAGCCTCCCTGCCTTATTCTAAAATTTGGCCACTTTTTACCCTCTCTCTACAATCTCTAAACCCGTAGCAGCGCAAGTGAAGAAGAACCACTAAGTAAAGAAAAAGAAATTAGTGAAATGAAAAAGAAAAGTATAAAAAGCCAATGAGTCTGTGTTGAGCCAAATATTTGCCACCTTTGACCAAGTTAAAATGTCAACAGATTGATCGAGACTGCTCATGAGCAAGCCCTCGTTAAAGTCATTAAGAAGGTGGACCCAACAAAACCATGCTATCTGAGCCCAATAATTGATTAGGAGGTTGGCACAAGCTTCTTAGGGACCTTGAACCTTGCGCTGGCTCTAAAGCAAGCGAAGAGGTGGATCCGAGCCAGTTCTAGTAAGAGCTCGACTTTTGTCTAAAAACAGTAAAGGGAGGTTTGCGGAAGTCACCTCGACACCTTCAGCCCTGCTCTGCCTCGAGGCAGAGAGAAGGTGGATATGAGTCAGCTTTGTAACTTAAGCCCTAGCTATGCCATAAGAGAACCACAATGACATTGAGCTTAGTTGTGCCTGAAGAGAACAACAATGACATTGAAGGCCTGATAATGTCAAAGATCTGCTTGTCATACCCAAACCGTTAAGTGTCAAAAGCTCTGTTAGTGTCAGAAGGTACATACTTAACAAATATTATCTTCTAGACAGCCAGACACACGTTACTACCATCAAAACCGATGCCTTACCACGTAACATCTCAGACATACATCACCACAACTCTCCCACGCTATATAACCCTATGAGGTTTGCCTTCGAAGGGACCTCAATCCTCAGGTAATCTTCTTTACTCTAATCAATCATTCAATTATTTCGTTGAACTTCAAATCATTTAGGGTATCTTGTCCATATTTTGCAGGGCGTTCTCCACCCGAGGTTGATCTGAAAAGAAAGACCATTTGGTAGTTAGATCGGACGTACAATTCAAGAAGATAAGTGGTACAACCACTTTCCGACATCATCACATTGGTGCTAGAGGAAGGGGGAACACTTCAGCAACCCCCTAAGCATTTTTCAATGATGGTTCCTAAAAGGTCTCCACCCGCAATTGTACGGACGTTTAATAAAAACTCGGTAAGAACGATGTCGATCCACAAATATAGGAATGTAATTCAGATATCAAAAGACTTTTATTTGCCCTAAAGCCTAAGTATCAAAAGGAAAACCTAGACTAAACCTAAACAAATATCATAAGATAAAAGGGGGTTTTTATGATTGAAGATAAATAAGAAGAAAATAAAGTGCGAGAAGAATAAATGGATTTAGGGAGTTGCGAGTATAATCGAGTGAGAACCGATTGAGAGAGGTTCAAAAATCCACAAGATCGACATCGAAAAAAATCTAATTATCTGTTAGCATGGAAGGTTAGTTAACTTCACCCACAAAATATGACAATCCTAAACCTAATATGTTAAAATAAGTATAACCGATCAAAAATTACTAAGCATCGACTATCAAACTAAGTACACACTATCAAATGATTTGATAATGAACAATTAAGATCAAAACTTATAAGTTATAAAATTAGATGAAGTTCATTTAGCTAGTACCTAACAAATAATAAGCAATTCGCTAATGATCAAATCATGCTTTAAAGCGTACCCTAATACAAAAGATTAACTAGACATGACGAAATAAGTTATAAACAACAAAGAGATAAACAAAGACATCGGTTAAGGTGGGAATCCCCCTTTTCCCATGTGGCTCGACGTTAGGATCGTCGAAAAATATAAGCGTTTTAGTGCAGCCGATCACCCCTTAGAAAAAATTTCTATTTCCTTTAGTAGTGCAAAAATGGTGTCCCGGAGAAGAATCCAGGGTGCCTAGCAGCAATAAGCCTCATCTTCACCATTTGTCACTTAAACTCCATTAAAGTTAACTCAAGCTTTTTCTCTCTAGAAAATTAGTACCAAATCACAAGCAAACCATAAGAGAATCAAGGCAAAATACTCTCAAATAAAAACCCTAAGTTTTCCGGCCAAAAGAATGGACTGAAAAACACTAAAAGAGCTCCAACTAGATCTAGCTTGGATTTGGTCGAGCTCTTAACCAGCCTGTGCTATGTCGGGTCAGCCATTGTCCTGTGCCGCTGATGCTACCTCCTGATGGGACATGAAAATGTCCCATCTAAGTCATTTTACTTGACCGAGTTAGTATATTTTGAAGCTTTATTATAATTATAAATAATTGTTTTGCTTGATCATGTTTCTTCTACGGAGTTCAGAATGAAAAACGAAAATAAAACAGAAGAAAGTTACATGAGGGGCATTTTAGTCATTTTCTGTCATGGGTATTCTGGTAAATTTGGCCAAAATCAACATGTGGATGAAAGGTAGAGTCAAAGACCAACTCAGAGGCGAAAACAAAAGTCAAATCGGAATCCAGACACGAAAGTTTTAGAAAAAAGAAGATTTAAGAGATTCGGAACAATATGGTACATTTTCGGGCATCCATTTGGGCAAGCGAGACAAGGCGAGATCAGGTGGCACAATCTGGAAGGCGTCGCAATTTAATTCAATAGACCGCGAAGCTTCGAATCACGCCTCACAAGTGCACTTTCCAGTGCATCTCGATGCAACTTAACCCTTAGTCCCAAACTCGAGCATCCGCCAGATTTGCGCGTTCCTTCCATTTGACGAACGGAGAAGATGTTGCGGCTTAGCATCGTGACAAGCGAAGCACCTAAGTGCGCCTCATGGTGCGCATACCAGCATAAGGCGAATCACGAAATTAGCATACTCCCGATGAATCTGAAGCGTTCACGACTCATGTTCCTTCTATCTGATGGCCAGAATTTTATGTCTCACGTTAATACCGCGAGCCCATCTTCATAGTTAGCCGACCGAAAACCCTAACCGACACATGCCGACTAGTGGTGGCCCACGGGCCATGTCGGCCCGGAAACAGACTTGCAGAACCCTGGGAGATAAGAATACCTCATACTTCCACATCGCGGCTATCTCCCGCAACAGAACTAAGCGAATTTTGTCTCCAAAAATGATCATGATGAATAGGTTTTAGGGGAATATGAAATTTCCCAAGTTTTCCCTACTCATCTCGCGAGCATTTCTACTTCCAAATCCACAACTACAGAGGATATCATTCTCAACCTATTTCATGACATTATTAATGATATCCAGAATAGAGCCTTCATTGCCTCACCTTCTACAGAGGAAATTGATTGTGTCAACAAAAGCCTTCAAATGGAGGCGGCACCGGCACCGGCACCTGATGGGTATCCCCCGATCTTTTACCACGCGAACTGGGACACGGTCGACCAAGATATTGTTAAAATGGTTCATTCCATCTTTGAGACCACCACTCTTCCCAATCATACCAACCACACCCATATCTATCTTATAGCCAAAACTAGAACTCCATAATCTCCAGCTGATTATATGCCGATTAGCCTCCTTAATACAACATATAAAATTATCACAAAAATCCTGGCGGACAAGCTGAAACCACTTATTCACCTTATTATTCCCCTTTTCAAGTTGCATATGTCCCTGGTAGACAAATATTTGATAATATTAGTATTGCTCAGAAATTGATGATTAATTCCTCTAAGAATAAGAATGAGGTCAAAGTTACTTTGGTCTCAAACTGGATATGTCTAAAGCTTTTGAGCGTATTGAATAGTCTTTCCTTATGGATAATATGCGAAAATTAGGTTTTTTAACCACTAGATCAACTTGATAACGACTTGCATGTGCACTTCTTCTATGGCAACCCTCATAAATGGCCGACCAGGTCCTTCCTTTTCACCGAGCAAAAGCATTTGTCAAGGAGATCTCCAATCCCCTTTCCTTTTCACTTTAGCCATTGAAGGCCTTCGTCGGCTTTTGGAATCGAACTCGGGGGACAATGTCTTTATTGGTTTTCCTACAAAGAACCCTGAGTCAGTAATCAAACACCTCCTGTTTGCAGATGAATGTATCATTTTTTGTCGTAATTCTTTGGATAAGATTTACTGGATAATATTTAGAACCTTGAGAACATCCTTACTACGTTTTGTAATTCGTCCGACTAAATTTCCAGAACTCCCACCTTAAGTTCAAAAGGATCATCATTAGAAACCTTAAAGTCCATTAGGCCTCGATGTCTGACAAGTACCTTAGGGTTCAAGAAACTTCTCCCGCAATTTCAAGGTATCATCTTCTCTCATATCCCTCACAAAGGAAATGAGTCGGCCGATATTCTGGCTAAATGGGTAAGGATTCATATCAGTAATTCTAATTGGATTATTAATTAATCATGAATATTCAAAAAATCCATGAAATGAAACACAGGTTTGATAAAGTGCGCTTCCATTACACCAACATGAATCTCAACGTTCAAGCCGACAAATTAGTCAAATGGACAAGAAAAAAGAATTCACCCAAAACTTGGCGCAATGTTCCGTATTTTCTTATTAGGTTTTACTGTAATAATATGTTACTCTCTTATAATAACTCTTAAATTTATATACATCTAAAAGTTCAACAAAAAAAAGTAAATTTATAACACGTTCAAGTTTCAACCAAAAAAAAAAATGATAGAACTGAATATTATGAAAAGTTGAAAAAGGAATATTTTGGGTCGCATCCACGCAGATGACTGAAGAGATACTTTGGGACCCATAACTTGACCTTCTCATCAAAGTAGAGAATTTCCTGTAAAGATGGCTTTGGACGTTGTTGCTGCCCCACACGATTTGAAAGTTATTTCCAGAGAAAAACTTCGTGGGTTAGCCGGCCTTAGCATTTTGTTTGATGGTGCTGTTGTTGTTTTAGCCACAACTTTGAGCATTAAAAAACCACCCAACATCAACTTGATTAGGTTAGGTTTTTCATTAAAAATCTATTCTATTAAAAAACTTCATATTCTTAACTTGAGAATATAATTAAACGCGTATAAGAATAAGTTGAAGTGAACAAGTAACCAAAATCATGGCCGACAAAGAAATCTCAAGTTACATATTTTTGTTTTGATGAAACATTTCAAGATACATTTACCAGCGTCGTATACATTTTCAGTTTATTGCACCGACTAAAGTTTTGAATTATTAATTCATTATATTTGTTACAAGTACTTGAAAATCTTTCAACAAAAAAACAAAGTACTTGAAAATGATATTTGAATAAAAATATGTTAAGCTTTATTCAGTACTTTGTGGGATTTGATTAGTTTGGCATTGCAGATACATATCCCAATTACAATAATAAACTATTTTCCTTCTATTTATCTTAAGCATGGACGTATCACATTAAATTATTTTTACATTCTAAGTGTTTTTTTAGTTTTTGTGAATCTATTATTTATCCATTACCTACAACTGTTGAAGGTTTGCAACAAAAAAGAATACTTAAGTGTTGAACGGATGTCAAGAGGTGGTTTCCAAATCAACATCTGAACGGATTACCGGACCCCTGATCTCCCCCGTCCTCAGGGACGGGTCCAGGATTTTACTTAGGGGGTGCGAATTTATATACTTAAATATTTTCTTTTTCAAACACAGTAATCAACAAAATACTTATATTCATTAATTATATTAATACATCAACGATTACAAACGCAATTGACATTTACGAGAGTTCATATTTTGAAATGCTCGCATAATCGATTCATTATCAATTTCACTAAAAACTTCTTTTTCAAAAAAGACTACTAAACTATCATTCAGCCACGGATCACTCATCTTGTTTCTTAAGTGTGTTTTAACTAGTTTCATAGCTGAAAAAACTCTTTCAAATGAGGCAGTTGCAACAGACAAAATGAGTGCTATAGTGATAAGCAAATGAACTAAATGATATGCTTTATCTCTCGTAGTTTCTACCAATGTTCTAGTAAGAGGTCCAATCCCATCTAAATTTGAGAAATCATCAGTCTGCCTCATATTGTAAATGTAATTACAAGCTGAGAACTAAGTAGCATAATGTCAGGACTACTGAAAACTGACGGATAGTTGGGTAGATGAATTGAAGTTTATAGTAGATGAATAAAAAAAGAAGTAGCAGAGGAGATGTGATTTTGGTGGGGTTGGGTAGCATAGGAATTTGGGGTAGTTAAAATATTAAAAGTTAGAAAATATTTCAAATTGCTTATAGAGTGGGTCGACCAAAGATGCAATGCGAGCAATTTGTCGGATAGGAAAAATGATGAAGAAGATCATCAAGTCTGGGCGATTTAGGGGTCGTAGTGTTAAGCTAGAAACCAACTACTATTGTCGAATTACGAAGTAATTCGCCGCTAACTTTGACAGGATCCTACATCGGGTTACACATAAGAATGTCTATTTGATCGGATGATATTACTAGTGGGATGAGACATATAATCATGAGAGAGTCCCATAAATATGTCCCGTAGGCCTAAAGAAAGTTTAGGCAAAGATGTCACAAAAGGCCCAAAAGAAGGGATTTTGGGTCGAGGTACCAAAATGATGTTTTGGGCCCAAGAGAGGGGCCGTCCATGCTTGATAGGTTGCTCATAAGGGGTCGGCTAGATCTGGATGGTTTTATGTGCATGGGGCGGCCACAACTAAGGGAAAAGGAAAAATAGAAACTAGTTTCTATTTTTCACTATTTCCTTAATCTTATTCAAAAGGGACTTTTAGGAAACTCCTAATTAGGGTGAGACTCTAGATTAGGGTCATATATTGTTTCTTAGGGACTTGAATAAGGTGTGGAATTTCTCAAGAAGCTTTCTTACTCTACAACATCAAGTAGAGAGAGAAAATGAGCTAATTCCCAAGCTATCTATCTAGTCATAGAAGTAGGTATCATATCAAACCACCATTCAAGTTCTAGTTAGCTACAAGGTGGGAGATCAATTTGATCATACGGGTGTCTTGAGTAGAGGAGCAACACTTGGAGCTCTTAGTCTTCACATTCGATTGGAAAGGTTCGAGGGAAAATTGACGATTAATGTAGTCCTAAACTCTTAGTTAATTATTATCTTATGCATGATGATCTTGGAACCATACTAGTGTTAGACATGAGATGTCTGAGCTTCCGCTTAGAACACAAAAAGACACCACAACCCAACAGTGGCGTCAAAGCCTCTTGCGAATAGCTAATTTTTGTTAAGTTTCGGACCAATCCATGATTGATTAGGTAGATAGTTATATCTAAAAGTATTTTAGGCTTCAATTTGATGATATTGAATGTGATTTTAAAGTTTTCAAATTGATTTTCGAAGTTGATGATTGAAAAGAGTTTCAAAAGATTCAATGTTGATTGATTTCGGTATTAAAAAGTGTTTTCAAAAGAATTGTTCTTCATTGATTTTTAGAAATCGTATGAAATCAAATTTTGGGTTATTTAGAAGTTTCTAAATTGATGGGGTAG
This sequence comes from Eschscholzia californica, assembly GCF_041429995.1. Taxonomy (NCBI): domain Eukaryota; kingdom Viridiplantae; phylum Streptophyta; class Magnoliopsida; order Ranunculales; family Papaveraceae; genus Eschscholzia; species Eschscholzia californica. The sequence continues at coordinate 46,807,961 of NW_028238198.1, forward strand.
CTGCTTGAGAAGCTAAAGAAAGAAAAAAGGGATGGAAGCTTTAAGAATAGAAGTTTCCATAACTTCTAGCCGGACGCATCCTGGACGCGTCTCGGCCAGACGAGATCGCGTCTACTGACCGCACCGTCTCAAACTTCTTGTTTGAGACGGTAGCATCTCGGGTTTAGGGCGCCTCTAGGACGCGGCCCAGGTAAACCCGAGTGCGTTTCGGAATAGTTCGAGACGCAATGGGACTTCACTAGACGTGTCTAGGACGCATCTGGGATGCTCGGGTAATCCGAGCACGTCTCGGACTTAGTCTGAGACGTCTGGAAGCTTCCACTAGACGCGTCTTAGACACGTCTCAGACGCGTCCTTAGCCTAGGCCGAGACCGAGGCGCGTCTGGTGTCGGCCAGAACGTGCTGGGCACGACCCTACGCTCTCGGCCTTGAGCCGAACCGAGCATGGGCCGGACCCATGCACCACCCGAGTCTCTTTTGGGTCGGACCACCGTGTTGGGCTTTGACCTTAGGGTCTTGGGCCTTGACCCATGGTTGTCCCGGTCTATTCCGAATTTGACTTAGGTTCATGGGCCGAAGTTTTACGGGTCTTGACCCGAGCGTGAGTTTTTCTGACGAAAGTCTAACTTTGCTCCCGGTCCTACTCAAATATTACTGAAATTGTTTTGGGTCACCCGAAGGCCCGAAACGGGTTTTTCATAAAATTGATTTGGGAAACCATTAAGAGTCAAACCATATTTTTCCGAAATTGACCCGGGCTCTTCAAAAGCCCAAACGGAGTTTTTCTTGAACTTGATTCTAGAAATCATAAAAGATAAAATCGGAACGCACCATTTGTGACATAAAGATGTCGACAAAAGTATCTCCGGATGATCATGCATATATAATTGAGTATGTAAAAGGGGTTTTACGGAAGAGACTCAAAATTTACAAACATTCGTTATCGGAAATAAGTTAGTTATTTCACAGTCGTCTAAATTTGGTTTAGTATTTAAACGAAAATCCATGGATAATAAAACATTCCAAGTAGGTTTATCAGATACCTGAACTGATAAATGAACTCCTATTAAGTGAACGTGGAATATTTAATTATCATCTCCCTAGTCCAGGTCATTACATGGACAACAATGACTCAGGAAGACTAGCACGTGAGTCAAGGAGATAACGTTGTTTAATGGACTATAGGAATAGGAGTATTCGAATCGACTACGTGGGTGTACTATTAAGAATATACACCGGATCAGGGGCGGAGCCAGGATTTGCTTCTAGGCAGGGCTAACTTAATAAAGTTTGCATATTGAATTTGCATTCAAAGGCATTAGTGCTTGCAAAACATAACGACGTTTTATATTCAATTACAATTGCTTTATATACGTTTATTCATTTACGATAATATTTTCTTATTTTTGTACTAATACATCCCTAGGATTTGAGAAGCTCGGAGAAACTTTTTGAAGTTAGATTCGAGGTAAACAAAAAGTAGGACATTTTTATTGTCTTACCAAGTAATTGACACAAACTATGGCAAACATACTAAGCTACTTGTATGTGAAGAGGAAAAATTCCAAGATAGGAGACTCTCCATTTCCCCGTAGCAAATAAGAGAAAAAAGGAAAGCGAAGAAAGACGAAGAATAAGAGAGAAAGACGAAGTATACAAGAGAGAAACTATAAAGTATACGAGAGTGAAAGATGTAGTGCAAGAAAGATGAAAGAAAATAAAAATGAAAGAAGAACAAAAATTAAAATATAAAGAATAAGCACAAACTGATATGGGGGCAAAAAGGAAGTTTTGAAACAATTGAGTGTCAAAATGACAGTTACATACTTGTTAAGGGCCAAATCAAAACTTTGTTATCAAGTGGGGGCCAAAACTGAACTATCCCTTCCAAAACATGAGCTGTAAAAAACATTTGTAAAACTGACCTTGGGTGAATTCGAACCCATGTTCTAGTGTGTGTAAGTTACACATTCAAACCAGCAGGGCTAAACCTCACTAATGTTAGTCTCTCGGTGCGGAACTATTAGTACCTAATCCATGCTATAGCCTGGGTTAGTCTACACATAGTTCCGCCCCTGCACCGGATAACCCTCAAATGAGACTTAAATCAATCCGATGAACGTCAAAACACTTCTCATTGACAAGATTGGAGAGATTCCTCAAAACATGAGTGCATCACTCATCTTATGTAACGAATGTCTGACTTTGATTCCGCCAAACTTTGCGCCGTAAAAGGAGGTTATGAAAGCAGATACTGGGAAAGACATGATAGACATGAAACTGAGTAGGAGCACAAGAATGGATTGTGTCATCCTAATTACATTAGGAAAACGTGTCTCAAGGCCGCTTGATGAACAACAACTGAAAATGCGTGGCCGCGCTCAAATGATTAAACGTTAATCATTTGTCTTTGACAGTTGTACTGGGGATCAAGAAAGTCTGAAAGATGTGACGTATCAGATGGGATACAAACTGACACGGGAATCGATCATTGCACTTGTTCTAAGTACAAGTGGGAGTCCGAAGGAGATGCCCTTCGCCCTGCGAGCAATTTGTCGGATGGGACAATTGATGAAGAAGATCATCAAGTCCGGACGATTTAGACAAACTCAAGTGTAAAGAAAATATTTAGTATAGCTTTCCAATTTTAAAAACAAAGACCTTATTTAAGCAAATCCCCTGAATTGATTCCTGTGTTTCATTAACTTCAATTAACATTTCTCCAAATTACAAAATTAGGTAGCTGCTTTCATGGACTACCCATACTCAAAATAAGAAGTATATACCAACATTGTATTCAAAATTCTCTGCTCCCATCCAGGGATGACTTGGAAATTATTAGGGGACAAAATAATTGCATCACTAAAGACACCTTGATTTGACCACATCAAATAGCCATCGGATAATATTATTGGGTAGTCATGTCTGAAAACTCAAATCGGGAGGAAAACCATGGGAGAAGTTTGATGATAAAATGTAACACATCAATATCCTTATAATGTTAAACTTATATCATTAGATCATGCACATTGCCCACCTCTACTGAAATAAAACTCACATTACCCACCATGATGTAGATGAATAGTTTAAAGGGGTGGTTGCTGAAATATTGAACAATTTTAGGGCATATCTATTGCATTATGTAATCTCACAACAATAGTATAATATGTCGGCTAATAAAATAGTAAATGGAATTAAAATCTAGAAATGTAATAGAATTTTTACTGCTATTCCTACTTTGTGTCAACTCTTTATTGTAATAATACTCTTACCAATCTATAGAATTTTCAAAAAAAAAAATCAACACTTGAGATAATATTAATAGTAGCCACAGTTTTCTACCAATTAAAAGTAAAGACCAAATCAACACTTTTTTTTTTTTTTTTTTGTTGAGAAAAGACCAAATCAACACTTGAGACTTTATCTTGGAAAAGAGATAAAAACAAATAAATATATGCAATTTCCTTAAGGTGCTTAGCTAATAACTCTTCCCAAGTGGGTATTTTTTCAGAGTTGTGAAACAATCCTAAAACTGTTTCAATCATTCTCAAGGTTACTCATTCAATAATTAGACTTTTCATTGTTTCATTTATATAATTTTTATACAATATAGACTTTGATAAAGTCTTGATTGTTAGGTTTAGGAGAACATTTTCTTGGCTATATAAAAGAGGTGCAAGGGGTAGTTAAAATCAAAATCAGAACAAATTTGATATTGAATATGGGAAGGGTAGTAGGGAAGGGAGCCTCAATGGCTTCTTTCATCACCATACTAATGGTGGTTATTATTTCTATCAGTCTTCCATTAGAGACCACTGCAGATGGTTACTATTATGCTTCTCCACCACCACCTTACAAATATGAATCACCACCCCCACCTCCGTACAAGTACTCTTCACCACCCCCACCACCGTATAAATATGAGTCACCGCCACCACCTCCATACAAGTACTCTTCCCCACCACCACCGCCGTATAAATATGAGTCACCGCCACCACCACCATACAAGTACTCTTCCCCACCACCACCACCTTACAAGTACTCTTCCCCACCACCACCACCATACAAGTACTCCTCACCTCCACCACCACCATACAAGTACTCCTCACCTCCACCACCTCCATACAAATATGAATCACCACCACCACCACCATACAAGTACTCCTCACCTCCACCACCACCTTACAAGTACTCCTCACCTCCACCACCTCCATACAAGTACTCTTCTCCACCACCACCACCATATAAATATGAATCACCACCACCACCACCATACAAGTACTCATCACCTCCACCACCTCCATACAAGTATTCTTCTCCACCACCACCACCATACAAATACGAATCACCACCACCACCACCATACAAGTATTCCTCACCTCCACCACCTCCCTACAAGTACTCCTCACCTCCACCACCTCCATACAAATATGAATCACCACCACCACCACCATACAAGTACTCCTCACCTCCACCACCACCTTACAAATATGAGTCACCACCACCACCACCATACAAGTACTCCTCACCTCCACCACCTCCATACAAGTACTCTTCTCCACCACCACCTCCATACAAGTATTCTTCACCACCACCACCACCTTACAAATATGAATCACCACCACCACCACCTTACAAGTACTCCTCACCTCCACCACCTCCATACAAGTACTCTTCACCACCGCCACCTCCTTACAAATATGAGTCACCACCGCCACCACCTGTCTACGTATATGCTTCACCTCCTCCTCCATACTACAAGTAAGGAATTCTATAAAAAGAACGGTAAGTTTAAGTTCGTTTACTTTAGGGGTTTTATGTTATACTTAAACTCAATAAACCATGTACTGCCCAGTAATCCCTTTATTTTTTTTGGAATAAAATAAGAATCAGTGATCTCTACGATAAAGAACCAGAAAGAAGGAAAAGAAAGGGACATTGTATCATTTGTACTGTTATTGCTTCATTGTAATGGTAAAAATGCCTACGTTTTTTCGTCAAGGAAAATAAATGGATATTTTTATCACCCGATTTTGTAAGAATTGCATTCATGTATGGAAAAATTGTTAATTTGTTATCTTTTTGTTGTCATCTTCTTCAATTAATTAATTATTCTTCTTTGTAAGAAATGGTTGAGTAGATTCATCATTTGCCAAGAATGCATCCAAGCAAAGGATACAATTAGTTGCCTGGTATTACACATTCACTCACTAAGACTTCCTAATTGACAATTAAAAAAAAAATTATAATTCTAATTGATAATGGCAAAAAAGAAGTTGAACTCGGAGTCGGAGGTACCACATCTAATGGCTAAGCTGGTTCTCATTTGGGATCTTGCCTTGGAGGCTCTCGTTCCTGTCATGTTCGTCCTATTACTTCTATTTTGTTTAATTTTGAGAATTCGTGTAAGGTTGAGATGGTTATCGTTAAATCGTAAAGTAAAATATATTTCTTTATTTCATCAACTCAATCAATACATCGTTCTCCTTTTATAGAACAATACAGAGAGTAGTTTTAAAGAGAGAAAGTAAGGAGACAAAAGTTAGTTACAATTACTTAGCTACTTAACAAACTAATTTTTGTTTAACTAACTAACTAATATAGCTGTTAGATCTAGGGTTTTGAAGAAATAAAAGGATTAGGGTTACATATCATCTTTTATATCACAAGACATTCGAGACAGCCCAACAGAAGATATCCAAGCCCACATCCAGCTCAACTGTGAAGACAAATTATACAGGCAGCCTCCTCTCTTAATGCCGGAATTAGTTGGAAGTTGTTAGAGTTGGTTAGAATTAGTTCTTAACTAATCTCTATATAACTGTTATTAGGGTTAACTTTCTCTAACTAATAATTGTCTTCTCCTTCTCTCTCTAAAACTCTATATATATATATATATATATATCAATGTAATAAAACTAGAGAGACTAATTGAAATAAAATTGAAGTGTTTTTAAGAAAACTCACATGGTATCAGCTTTTCAAGTTAGATCCAAAAACTAGGGTTTTCCTTAAGATAATCAACAACAATCTCAACATGAAACATCTCGTCATATTCAACATCAAACAAAATTTAAGATTAGAAAAAAACAACAAATATAATTCAAAAATCATTCATTTCAGATATAAAGATCAAGAAATAAAGATGAGAATCAGACAAACTTACTGTTTTTTTGTGTTTCTCTTCAGCTTCATTGATATTCAGTCATGGCTTCTTCCAACTCAGGTAATCTCCCACCTATTTTTGTTGTTACGAGTTTCATCACAGAAAAACTTGATGAGTCTAATTATCTAATGTGGCGTGACCAAGTTGAGACTTTACTTAGCAATTATGATATGTTAGGGTTTGTAAATGGTTCCTTGGAGGAACCACCTCAATTAAAGACAGTCCATGAGATAGAACAGGTTAATCCTGAATTTCAGCAGTGGAGGAGCAAAGAGAGTTTCGTTAGGTCTTATCTCAAAAGTACACTGTTAAAATCGATTTATTGTGATACCTATGGACTGAAATCAGCAAAAGATATGTGGGAGTACTTAGAACTTACCAATAATGAGGGTCTCCAATCAAAGAAAGACTGGTTGCGAAAGAAATTGCAAACCATTAGGAAGGGAAATTCATCTATAGCAGAATACAAATACCTTAGGGAATTGTAACAAATATCAGATTCTCTTCTATCTGTTCATGACAGAATTTGTTAGTCAGAATTAGTCAGACTGGCTATTCAGGGTTTGAATTCTGACTATGATCAATTTACCATAGCACTAAGAGCCAATAATTAACATCTTTCATTGGCTCAACCGAAGTCTAGACTGATACAACATAAGCAATGGTTGATAACAATGGAGTTGGATCAAGAGGCTTATTATGTTAGGAGATCAAATCAAAGACAATATCAAAGGCCTATTGCCAAACCATCTCCCACCTATTATAAAAATCAAGCCTATGTTAAAAGAGATAGCTCAGTTCCTCCCATCTCAAATCAATCTGCACATTATAAGAATCAAAAAGCAGAGGATTTTGACTTCACCTCTGTTCCTTGTGGAATTTGTAAAAGGTGGGGTCATGCAGTTGGGGTGTGTCACTTCAGATATAAGCCAAACAAACCCCATTCTGGGTATCACGCAGAAGCACAAGATCAACAAGAAATAGCAAAAATGATGATAACATGGAACTCAATTCTTATTCCTATGGAAATGAGTCTTTACTTGAATGTAATAATGTAATGGTATATGAATATCAAGTGATGAAGATGATATCTTTCAGGAATGTCACACTGCTATAGTTACTGAAATGGATGATGATGACATATATATATATATATATATATATGGATTCACAGACAGATGCATTTCAAATAATGAGTTCACAAGAAGAATGTCATGTTACTGCACCCCACAGGATTTCTGATTCTACGAGAGACAAAGATACATCTTGGTTGGCAGATATAGGAACCAGCAGCCATATGACCCATACTGCTGCAAACATATTCAATTTTCAACCATATCAAGGGTCAGAGGCAGTCATGGTAGGTAGTGGTAAATTCCTTCTTATTACTAATATAGGTAACTCCACATTGTCAACTTCTTTTTGTTCTTTTGATCTAAACAAGGTGTTATGTGTACCAAGTCTCGAAAGAAAATTACTATCAATTTCAAAATTTACCAAGGAGAACTCTTATTCTGTTGAATTCATGCCATGGGGTATAGTATTAAGGATATTTGGTCAAAGAAAGTTCTTGCTGAAGGACCAGTTATAAAAAATCTATATCCTATTAAAGTAAGAAGTCTTATATTGGCAGAGAATATGGTGGCTCATATAGCACAAGTAGCTACAACTTTTGATACGTGGCATGCTAGACTTGGTCATTCACATAGTGGTGTTATCAAACAACTTCAAAGAGAAAGTAAAGTTGCAGTAAGCATTTCAAGTGAAAAAACATTTTGTGAATCCTATGAACTTGGGTAAAGCAAGTGTTTACCTTTTCAATCTTCAACAACATTTATTACCACTCTATTACAGTTGGTACATTGTGATGTTTGGGGACCAGCCCCTGTTACCACACCAAATGGAGCAAGATACCATATTTTATTTTTAGATGATTTCAGCAGGTATAGTTGGAACCATCCAATGAAGACTAGAACTGATAGGCTCAAGTGTTTTACCCACTTTAAAACAACCAATGAGAATCTTCTCACAGAAAAAGTGGTGTATTTCCAATCTGATGGGGCTCCTGAATTAAAACAAAGGGGATTTCATGAAATTTCTATATGCCAATGGTATAATATTCAGGTCTTCTTGTCCCTATACTCCTTAACAGAATGGCAAAGCTGAGAGGAAGCATAGACACATAACATAATTTGGTAACACCTTATCTTCTCATTCATCTTTACCTAAATTTCTATGATTTGATGCATTCAGTACTGATGTCTATATCATAAATAGAATACCCGCATCAACTTTACAAAGGTCTACTCCATTTGAGGTCTTATTTCATACTGCTCCTGAATACACACATCTTAGAATTTTTTGACGTGCTTGCTATCATCATTTGGGAGAACTTAGACATGATAAGCTAAGTCCTAAGAGCTTAAAATGTGTCTTTTTGGGTTATGGTCATGAACAGAAAGGATAGAAATGTTATGAACCTATCACCGAAAGAATCTACATTTCGAGACATGTTATTTTTTTATGAAAACAACTTTCCATATGTAACCATCACTCAAAAACAGTCTATTAGTGATCAGAATATAGAGCCTCTTATTTCATTACCATACTCTCTACTATTCAACAACAACCTATATTAAATGAAGGGAGTACATCAAGTACAAGTACTTGCTCAGCCACTTCCAGACAGAGATACATGTCCTCAAATGAATTAGGTTCACCTAGTTTCCAAACTAGTCCACCAGCTAATTCACAGGGACAAGTACCAATTCAACAGACTGATCAAATAGTCACTAGGGGCAAAAATGGTATTATCAAAAGCAAGCAATTACCAGCAGACTTTGTGGCTCATTATTCATCCCCTCACATGTTAAATATGGCCTTTCTTTCAATACTACAATTACCCACTAAACCCACAACTTATAAGGAGGCAGCAAAGCAAACTGAATGGTGTAAAGCAATGAATGAAGAATATTGAGCTCTTCAGCAAAATGAAACTTGGTCCCTTGTACCATTTCATAGTAACATGAACATTCTAGGATGCAAGTAGGTATTTGAATTGAAGCAAAAGAATGATGGGTCTATTGAAAGATATAAGGGCAGACTTGTTGCAAAGGGCTTTCATCAACAAGAACGGGTGGACTATGCTGAAACATTTTGTCCTGTGGTCAAGGCAAATACAATCGGACTTGTTCTTACTATTGCAGTAACAAGGGCATGGAATGTGAAACAACTAGATGTATCAAATTCTTTCTTACATGGTACTTTGGATGAAGCAGTCTTTATGATACAACCTCCTGGTTTTGAACAGAAGGGTAAGGAAAATTATGCCTGTCATCTCCACAAAGCTTTATATGGACTCAAACAGGCTCCTAGGACCTGGTTTACTAAATTTGCCACTTTTTCTACGAGTATGGATTTCAGAAGAGTAAAACAAACCACTCAATGTTTGTATATCATTCCCAATCACATATGATGGTCTTATTACTCTATGTAGATGATATAATTCTCACAGGAATCTCTAGTACTCAAATTTCTAAATTGGACTTTGATTTGAGTTTAGCATTCAAGATGAAGGACTTAGGAAATCTATCTTATTTTCTGGGTGTAGAAGTCAATAATGCATGGACTCAGTCAGGTATACTTCTTACTCAGAATAAATATACACTTCAGCTATTACAAAAAGCAAAATTATTAGGTTGCAAACCTTCAAAGCTTCCTGTGGCAAGTGGTCAGTGGGTATCTATCTTTGTTGGGGAAGAGTTTCCTTCTCCAACTGAATACAGAAGTCCAGTGGGTGCTCTTCATTATCTCACTTCAACCAGACTAGACATCTCATTTCCTGTCAATTACACAACTCAATTCATGCACAAATCAACAACAACAAATATGGTTATTGTGAAGAAAATTTTACGTTATTTGAAAGGGTCTATGGAGTCTGGAATTCAAATAGCTTATGGAGATATCTCCATCCTCACTGCCTTTTCAGACTCGGATTGGGCTGGATATCCTGATTCCAGGATATCCACCGGTGGTTACCGTGTGTTTCTAGGCTCGAGTCTACTCTCATGGAGTTCTAAGAAACATGCTACAGTAGCAAAATCATCCACTGAAGCAGAGTATAAAGCATTATCAACAACCACAACACAGTTGGTATGGTTATCTTACCTCATGGATGAGTTACAATGTGCACTAAAGCGTCCTTATGTCCTTTTTTTTGTGACAATATCAATGCAAAACATCTTGCTTCAAATCCTATTTTCCATGCTCGAACGAAACATATCAGAGTTGATTTTCACTATGTTCGGGAACTGGCTGACATCTTTACGAAGGGTTTACCCTTTAATCTATTCTCCTCTATCAGAGACAAACTGATGGTTCTTCAGTCGCCGTCACCATCAGTTTGAGGGGGGATGTTAGATCTAGGGTTTTGAAGAAATAAAAGGATTAGGGTTACATATCATCTTTTATATCACAAGACATTCGAGACAACCCAACAGAAGATATCCAAGCCCACATCCAACTTAATTGTGAAGACAAATTATACAGGCAGCCTCCTCTCTTAATACCTTAATAAAGGAATCAAGAATTAGTTAGAAGTTGTTAGAGTTAGTTAGAATTAGTTCTTAATTAATCTCTATATTTCTGTTATTAGGGTTAACTTTCTCTAACTAATAACTGTCTTCTCCTTCTCTCTCTAAAACTCTATATATTAATGTAATATAACTAGAGAGATTGATTGAAATAAAATTGAAGTGCTCTTAAGAAAACTCACAATAGGTATGTGCGAATTACACCTTTGAGAGAGTGTCCATAGCATTTCCTTATTTCAGATGATGTGCCCATGGACAGAGAGAGAGAGAGAGTTAGGTAATTCTGGTATCTGCATATTCAACCTTAGCTGAGTCTTCACTGACTTCTCTCTCACAACCCCCCTCAAATAAATATTTCAAAGTTGGGAGAAACATGAGTGTGCTTCGAATAAACTCCAAAGTAGAGAATAGAATCCGGTTTGTAAATATATCAGCAAGGTTTGCATCAAAAGTTACAAACTTCATTTCTAGTGTACTCTACAGAACTAGTATCTCTAATGAAACGAAAATGAAACTCAATATGCTTAGTTCTGGCATGATGGACAGGATTAGATGCCAAATACTTAGCCCCCATATTATCACAAAAGAGAATTATAGGCATCTTAACTGAAACACGGAGCTCCTTCAACAAATATGAAATCCATAATAACTCAGAAGTGGTTAAAGACCAAGCCCTATACTCTGTCTCAGTGGAAGACCTGGATATTTATTTAAAATGTCGTGTGTAAATATATTTCGTTTCTCATATCATATGGAGGGCTCCGATTAAAATTTTACATCGGATCACCAAAATCTCAGCCACGCCCCTGCTCTCTCACTTTTGTGTTATTTTTCTAATCTCCTTCAACTTACTATATCATTTCCCAACAACCATTGGCTGGAGTGGTAAGAGGTATAATCTTCCACCTTAGAGGTCAAGGGTTCGAGGCACACGCTGAACAATTAAAAAAAAACTTACTATGTCATTTTGAAAATAAAAAGGTGCAATCTTGTGAAAACACACTTGGGTAAAGCTTACTTTTGAGTTACACCGCTTTCAGAAAAACAGTATAGCAATAAAAGTTCGGAAGAGGAAACATATAAATAATAAGAGTTATTTCCTTTTTGGCCCTCCTTCTTGGCCCCCTATTTTTCATAAATTCAAATTTGACCCCCTATTTTCAAGTAAATGCCATAACTACCCTTCTTAATTTCAAATAAAACAATAAAAAAAGATATTAACAATATTAAAAAAAATAATAAAAAAAATCCAGGTAGTTATGGCGTTTACTTGAAAATAGATGAGGTGGAAATATCTCTTTTTTGATATTTTATTTTGAAATTAGGAAAGGTAGTTATGACATTTACTTGAAAATAGGGAGTCAAATTTGAATTTATAAAAAATAAGGGGCCAAGAAAGAAGCTGGTCACAAAGCAGGGGGCCAAAAAAGAGATAACTCAAATAGTAAAGATGGAAAAAAGAAAAAACTTGCCCTTTCCATCTATGAATCAAATATAAATGTCACGCAGTCCCTCTAAAAGCATATAGTGCTCTACTGAAGTATTTGTGCTTGGCGCCCTTGCACATCTATGCAGTAACTATTGAAAATGTATATGTTCTGTCAATTTTAATTTTGATGTTGTACGCAAATATTATGTGATTGTAGCACTTTCGAAATCAAAAAATATATTTAAACCCGAAGATAATATCCTCCTAAGTACTTAATTAGCAGCAGCCTAAAATACAGGATGCCCACCCGGTCCAGCTTGGCCAGCCCCCTGCCACTGTGCTAGAAAAATCAGTAATTTAAGTTTAGACAAGATTCAAAAATGAAGATATATGACATCAAGAAGTAATAATTTACAGGCTTGTACATCTAAAAACTAGACGCATGTTAATCTCAACAACTGTTCGAGCACAACATTATCCAAGATAACAATTCATATATCGAAGTAGTAATTTCGAGGAGCATCAACATCAAAACATCGATCTGACTAAATGAATTACCTGCAACACAAATACATATCTAACTATATTTATATTATATATATACACACACACAGAAGAAACACTTCTTCTAAGATGAATTACCCCTTCTGGCCTCTGACCCCATATTTTCATAGTTGAAAGATTATAGCTAAAATTTAGACCCTTTGGTGAAGGTTAAGCGACCCATGTCGGGGCTGTCCACCTTGAACCTGGTTTGATGACTGGGGTACCTGAGTTTGATGCTGTGGGGTTACACCAAACTGATGTGCAGCAGAGAGGACTTGTCTACGAGAGTTTCCGTGCAGCGATGGGAGTTCTCCAGCCACTAACCGAAGCCTATTTACTTCGTCCCTCAAAGTTTCATGCAGAGCTGTAATTTATCAAAAACTTCATATTTAGTGTCAAATCGGACTTCATTCTAAGTTGTTCTCGTCATTAAATAGTAGTACAATACGTCCTTTTTCCTGTTCAATTCGCTTAAGACAAGATACACTCAAAAACCTAATTTGCTGCTCCAAAATAAATTAGAGCAGGCCTAAATTTTTGAAGTAGAAAGAAGAAGAATTAATAAGAGACAAACGGACAGGAAATGTTCTCTGTTGAAATAGATATGGAACACACTTGGTATGATCAATAAATAATGAGATGTTCTAAAAATATATTTAAGCATTACAAGTTGGAAAGTATACACATACCGTCTCGAAGTTGTGCTTGTGCCTCAAAAGACTGCAAACGAAGCTTCAGTTCCTTGTTCTCATTGCTCAAACCAGTCTTGTCATTCTGCACCAACACCAAGAATGCGGAACTTGGTCAGCTTTTATTTAATCGTCTAATTATTACGATTTCATGTTAAGAAGGTAATCTAACGTTGCGATGTGAAATTGTTTGGAGAAACAACAAGCAACTACCCTGGATTTATTTCTGAAACTGGTAAGACGGAATATAATTAAGAAGCCACAATCGAATGAAGCACTATTAAACACATTACAAGATGTAGAAATCAGTTCATTCTTCTGTGCTGTCTCTTAGCAGACTCATCCTGATGTAGGCGCGGCGGAATTAAAGAAGATAATAAAAGTAAAGCGAAGAACGATTAAAGAACTGTAAATAATTGAATAAAACTGTAAACTTGATTAACTTCAAAGGGGTTTTTCTCTTCAACATGAATAACGAAGACAAACTGGACCTCCATTTAGGATATTAGACTTTCCTAGATAGACTCAAATTGGACTTTCCTAAATAATGGAAATACTGAAATAATGCAACTTCCTAAACCTAGATTCAAAACGATACTAAACTGGGACTCTTCCTAAAACCCAAATGCTATGGCCGACTGGCCTAAGTTGTCAAAACGGCCGTGAGACCCACGAACGGCGGGCCCGGCCGTGAGACCCACGAACGGCGGGCCCAGCCCAGGTGTGACTGCATCAGCCTCCCTTTCTCTCACAAGGTTCGTCCCGAACCGTTTCGATGAAGAAACCAATTTGATGCACCCGCATAAGATGAACCTTGTCATGGCAATTCGTAATTCCCACTTTGCAAGAAAGGTGCAAGAAAACCAAAAGACACCAACATGGTATATATCATCAGCTTCAATCTCATATTGCCAGGAATCTCTAAAGATCCATTGTGGGAAATAATCTTCCAACAAATTTCTACATCTCCCGTCATCTAGTAATTCGATGAAGAAGATTACACTCAACGCCATCGAAGAACCCAAATCTACACCCATCTTCTTCGCAATTTCATATGTTGTTGGAAGTCTTCCCGAACGACATAAAGTACTACTAACAACAGAGTAATTTTCTCTAGCTAACTCAACTATGTGGATATCCTTCATAGCCATGCAAATCTCTATGTCCTTCTCGACTAAACCACCATGAAGATAAGCAGAAAATTCACCAAGACCCACTAAACCTAACCCACGTTCGTTGAAGGTCCCTGAATTATGATGTCCACAACAAAATATGATACTAGGAAGAAAAATGGGCTTACCATTTGTTGAATCGAAAGTTAATGTCTCAAGTGCTACATTGTCTTCAGTGTGGGATTGATCACCATATCCATAGCAATAAATACAACTAGCTCTTGGTTCACAAGGACTAATTAGTTCTTGACATTGACGCGAGGAACATGATGTCTCTTTACATGGTAAGCATTGAATCCAAGTTAAATCAATTCCAGTATCAGCAATAGCTAGTATTTCATGCGATGGTTTTCCTAATCCAAACTTCATTAGATATTCACCATTGTTAGATATAATAATTGATCTAATAATGTTACTCTCATGAGAAGACAATAGAGAATACGAGTTTTTGAGGTAACTATGTCGATTAATTGAACGTTGAATCGATTGTTGGACTCGTTCGAACTTACTGAAATCTTCGTACACACCAAAAACTACGTCATCTTCGAACTCTTTTATCTCTGGAACAGAGATTTCAACCCCTAAATTAGCCAAATCCTTCTCATACTTACTAAAATCGTCGTGCTAACCAAAAACTAGTTTTCGACTGATATTACCAACAGATATGTTAGTTGACTCGGTCGATGGCTTTATAGATGTCTCGTGGTCACTTTGATCAGAATAGGGGACATTCTGCTGGGTTTGAGTATCATAAGAGTAGCAGGTTGAATTGTTACTATCATGAGAAAGACCTAAATTTCCGTCATAGTAGAATCTAGAAGGAGCATCGTAGTAGTAGCCAGACGCTTCATCCCATACAAACCCAGAGTGAGTTGGGGTTGAACCATCTCTTCGGACAGCAGGTTGTTTCTCATCAGGATTGTAGTCTTTTGGTGCCCAACCAACATCATCATACTGTTGGGAAAACGCGGATGCCTCCGCAGTAACTACAAACTTGCTTGGATTCATCAAGTACTCTTCAACTTTATCGGCTTTCGGGAATGAATAATCAGTAGCAACAGCAACAGAAAGAACCTTGTATGTATTGATAAACATGTGAGGAGCAACAACAAGTGTTGGGTATTAGATAGCCAAGGAGAGAGAAGTAACCATTGAGACACCAGATGCAAATTTCCCCAATAAATCTTCTTCTTTGTGGTAAAAAACTTCTTGGTTTTGTTGAAATTCTTGATTTAGATTAGGGTAAAAAGGTGGATAAGTTATGATTCTACTGTGAAAACATGAACTTGAATTGATGTTGTTAGAGAGAGAAGTAAAAGGTTACGGGTATGGTGTTGTTGGGTTTGATGATAACTTTATTTTATTACCTTTGGGACGACTGAATGCAATTAAAACAGATTGACCATTGATTTCCTTCCCGTTCCATCTCTTTCAAAGCTTTTGCTTACGAGTTTCTTCTTCTTCTTCTTCAGTTTCAAGAGAGTTTCGGAGATGGAGATTTGATAGAGAAAGAGATGATGTGGGACATCATTGATGCGGGAAAATTTTATGATTCGAAACAAGGATGTCTTCTCCCGGAATTGCATATGCATCAAATAATTCGCCTAGGCAATGGTGCTTCCGACTAGGGTTTAGGTCTAACGAAGGAAAATTACTTCTTTCTTCCTCCTCTGTCGTCGATTGAATTTTGTTCTTTGTGTCAAGAATTTCTCCTTCAATATCATCAATCACAGTGATCAAAGTAACTTTAGAGAACTGTCTTCTCGATTCAGCTTTGTTTCAATATATGACAAATAGTCATCGAGAGGAAGAAAATCATACCTAAGGATACTTTTCAATATAGCCCAATTATCTATGAATTGTTTACCTTGATCAATGAGTCTCCATTGCAGTGCATTGAATTGTTCATAGATTCTTTCGGACATATGTTGCTCAACCAAAAAAAAAAAAACTTGTCTTTGTCAAGAACATCTTGATTTATGAACCAATCTTCCATGTATTGAATCCAGAAATTTATATGGAATTGACCTTCGAAGAGTGGAATTTTAGAAACTGGATGAATTTTTCTTTCATCTTCTCGATCAATATAAAATTGAGTTGTATCTCGAATAGGATCCCAATATAAACGTGAAAAATTTTTCCAACATTCAAGAGGAGATGTATCTATAGGTATATATATATATATATATATATATATATATATATATATATTTTTATTTTTTTTGTGAGAAAAAAAAAAATCTAGAATTTTAATGGCTCTCAATACCACTTGATGCAGGCGCAGCGGAATTAAAGAAGATAATAAAAGTAAAGCGAAGAACGATTAAAGAACTGTAAAAAACTGAATAAGACTGTAAACTTGATTAAGTTCAAAGGGGTTTTTTTCTTCAACATGAATAATAAAGACAGACTGGACCTCCTTTTATAAGATATTAGACTTTCCTAGATAGACTCAAATTGGACTTTCCTAGATAATGGAATTACTGAAATACTGCAACTTCCTAAACCTAGATTCAAAACGAGACTAAACTGGGACTCTTCCTAAAGCCCTAATGTTATGGTCGACTGGCCTAAGTTGTCAAAACGGTCGTGAGGCCCACGGACGGCGTGCCCGGCCCAGGTGTTGCCTGCATCACATCCACAAGTTCTTTTCTGCATGCATCACATTTTCTCTTTTGAAACGTTGCTAACGGGGGGTTGCAAAATTTTTCAGTACAGATTTATCTCCAATTCCATTCGCTTCTAATAAACCTAAAGTAAGAACAAAATCTGTTTTTAAAGCCGTATTATCGAGGGCGACGAAGCAACAGCTCTAAAAGCCTGTTTATATTTTGGGCACGTTCTTTGTTTTGACTTTCTCTAATAGCAACAATGAAGTTAATGTTTTTCGTGGTAAAAGCAGACATTTTGCTTGGTCATTCAAACAACTACATTTTGTAATATACTTAGAGGTGGCCATCAGGCCGTGTCGCACTGAACACCGCCTGGTAAGAGAATATATCAATATGCACCAGTTATCACATAGGTAATAACTCAAGTATAAGCAAACAGTCAAGGATGAGAGGGAAAAGAAAAAAAATAGTAACAGCACCAGCTATCAGATTGGTGATGAACCGAATAGTACTGTAATTAGCACCGAACTTCTTTAACCTAAACAAATAGCAAACCCACTTCAGAATTCATACCTGCAGCATAGTAACCTTTGCTGACAAGGTAGTTGCTTCAGTCTGAAGTGTCTGCACCTTCCTTTCTAGTTCACTGGTGTATCGGGTCTTCCGCTCCTTGGACCTCGCTGCAGACTGCCTATTTGCAAGAATCCTGCAAGTCAAATATTAGTAATTTATAAGAAAAATAACAAATACTTCTCTGACTCAACTCAATCAAATTACCCTTTCACTTTGAAGACAATAAGAAACAAACACAGTTTAAATTCATAAAATATGAACAGAGTGTCTATAAGATTGGCGCGTTTAACATGTCACAACCCAGATCCAGGAAGAAAGCTTAGGATAATGGAAAAGAGTGCTTTGTTTTGAAATGTCCGGTCATTCCACATGATAACAAGGTGGCAAGTAGGAATTATACTCCTCCCTAATTTTATGATTTCTCAACTTTCAGCAGTTGAGTGATTCGTGTCTACTGCCACTTGGTCACAGCGAAGTAACCACACCTTTTTCTTTTGAGAATTTCAATTAATTGATTAAAGAGTGGGACTACACAAAGAAAAAATATGTGTTTGTCTATCCGAAGCACTCAGAAGATAGAATAAGTATCGAATAAAAAAGTAGGCAAACTCGTGAACGTTCAACCACACATCAATAATATTTGGGAAGTAAAGGAAGTTTATGGAAACTATAAAATAAAATAAAGAGAGGAAGCCAAAGTTCAAAAAGTTTGGCCATTTCCTGACTTGTGCATATCCTTTTAAAGGAAGCACGAAACAGAAGATGCAAGATTATAATCTTTGTGCATTTGACAACACCAAAATCTTTGAGGACGGATATAGACAGACTAGAAGAGTTATGAGAAGGTTTAGAGGTCCCTCTCTCTGAGCTCAAACAACGTATTTTTTTTCTTTCACTGTTGAACCAATGATTCCTTTCCTTTAGTTGTAACCAAGACCATACTTTACTTCTGAAATCACAAACTTCATAGTTTTGTACGGGAAGTTGTTTCAACTTTTTAGGAAAAAAAACTACAATTTGTTATCAATTATGGACTCATAATATATTATTTATGTCATTTGGCTGCTTGAGATAAGAGTCCCATTCGATATTTTTACAGATCTTTATGATGAATGAAACAATACGCTCAAGCACAAACCAGTTTACCTACGAATGCGTATATCACTCTGGTGCATGTACATGATATGCTACCATAGTAGTACAAAACGTTGTTCATTATGTCGTACTCCAAAGTTATATCTCTTGTTAATTTGGGCCTTCGAACGTTCCAAAAATTTTTCTTATACAATATGTATGATTTCTATGTTATGATGCATGTACTATCAAATGATTCTATCTCCATAAACTTCAAAACCTAAATTTCTTAACTAGTAATCCAAAAAATGTTGCACTTAACTAGTCACCTCGTTGACCATATGCTACATTCTAACACAAAATCGGGTTAATTGAGGCTAAAATTTTTGGTAAGCCAAATTAAGATTATTGAATCATCCAATTACCCATAACAAGAATCTTAACACTGACTCAAATGCATTTTCTTAGCATTAGTAACCATGTATGAACCACTTAATTCCATTTAAATACTACCCTTAAAAGTAAGGAAGAAAGAGTGGAACATACAAACCACAAACAAAAACAAAACCCTAATTTCACACAACCCAACAAAAGTAAGGAGTGAAAAAATCAAACCTTCTAGCTCTTTTGGGGTCAATCAAAGCCAACTCGGCAAGTCTTTCAGGTCCAGTAACCTTCTTCGAGTAATCCATGGACAAACAAGACCCTAATTCAAAAGATGAAGATGACCCATCCATTGAATTACTATGTCGATGCTTTCTCCTCTCCAAATTTCCTCCATTACCGCCTGATTCCTCCCCACCACCACCAGAACCACCACCAACTATCACCGAACTTTGAAGTCCTAACCCATCAAAAAAATCAGCATCAACCGACAAACTCCTAAAATGAGTAATCCCACCAACTCTACCACCATTATTAGATTCCACCGCCTTACCAGAATCAACAACCATCGAAACCCCACCACCACCACCACAACTATTAACACCAGAATCATCATTTTCTTCAGACATAGAAGGAATATCAAGACTAGCGAAATTAAAATCAGTTTCCATATCGAAGAAATCATCTCCCAATAGAAAATTATCCGATTGAGCTCGTCGATGATGAAATCCACGTTGTGGGGTTTCAGGCATCTTGTCGATATCGAATCTGTTAGTGTATAAACCAGAGAAAGGTTTTCCGGTGGTGGTGTTTCCGTTGGAGTAGTTGGGTTCCATTTTGATCGGAGGAGGAGAAAGTGTTTTATGTTGGTTTCAACAACTGTGACTCAAAAAGTCTTTCAAGTGTTAAACAAATGGTTTTAGGTGTAAGAAGAACGGCGTTGTGTCTGCTGTGACTGTTTAGAGAGAGAAAGTTAGAAAGAAAAAGAAAGAGAGAGACCACCACATAATTAGCAAGTGTCCTAAGTAGGATTAAACCAAAATTTAAGTGGGTTCCACCAAAATGGATGAAGTTATATTTCTTCGAATTTTATTTGGTCTTTTTAAGTGATAAATCATTCTGTCAGCAAAAAAAAAAAAGTGATAAATCATCGGCCGTCCACCTGGTGCTAATTGACCTAGAGTTTTAGTTGCTAGTTGTTCTTCTTTGTTATAGGCGCCCGCTTAGCTGAGCTAACTATGGTAAGGAAACTATTTTTTTTTTTAATTTCTTTTTGGGTTTTTTGAGCTTGCCCCCTTGTCACTCATTGGTAATTGAGTTTCCCCTCCTCAATGATGGGTAATTGAGTTTACCCTCTTAGACTTTTTTTTTAGTTGTAAACATCGTATTATTTATATAACAGAGTTTACATAATGAGAAGTAAACCTACAACGTTAGAGTGAATAATAGAGAAATAAAGTTCTAAGCACATCCTCCAACCTGTAACTTTTACAGTTGCATTTAAAGCCGTCATATAAAACTTCTCAGAACTAGCGGTCTCCCAACCAACTTGAGACCAAATCCACGATTGCTCGAAAGAAACATAAAAGTCCATAGGTGAGCAACTGCCAAGATACAACTTCAACCGTATCCACCACTTAAAAAACTGAATTAGTTCAAACCGCACCAGAAGAAATTTATGGAAAAAGAAATACATAACTTCGTAGAAGCCAAGTGATTTCTTAAATGCGAAACCTGAAGGTTCTAAAGTACCCCCATCAGAATTCTCTCAAGAGAGAAAGTATGCCCCGACACAATCTAAAGAGACCGTAACCAGACACCTTGAAACATGGGTTGATGACGAAGCCCAAGCTGAGAAGCTCGGCAAAGCCAGAATGAAGGTGCAGATAAACTGCGAATGGTGAGAGGTGAGACAAAGAACCAACATCAGTTAAAAGAATGGGCAAGGCTGAGGCCGAGATAATAGTGCTACCTAGAATGACAGCCGATAGTGTTTCCCAAAGAGTCGAAACGGTCTTATCAAGAATAAAAGGCTGTCCCATAAGGAATAGGGGTTGAGCACTACTTTGTTCTCCTGGATCTAAAGGAGTGCCCATAAGATATAACGGTGAGCCTAACCGTGTAGAGTATGACTTGATCCTGAACTAGGCAACTGGGCCCAAATAAAATGATTCCTTTTGAAGCTCAGGCCACACTGATGGCCAACTCAAGAGAGAGAACTAATCTAGGTTCAACACATGTGAAGAAAGGAAGGACAAGTGTGTCTCTCCTGATAATTGACTTGACCAAGCATAATACTGGTAGCAGATTGCCGTAGAATATGGATGTTTTTTGGCAAGAAATTCCGGCGAACAATTATGTCAGAGGAGGGGGAGGCTACTGTGCACCTTGATGGATCTAGAACACCCTCCTGGATCAAATGGCCAAGCAATAGGTTGTAAAAACCATAGGGAAGCTAATGAAGTATATACCTCATAGGTTAAGGTGAAGAAGAATAGAGTTGTATGCAACTTAGCCATGATGAGGGGATCAAAGTAGAACAAGAAAGCACAGTAACAATATAAACTACAAACAAAGATCCAGTAGCCAGAGTGAGAGATAAAATCGATTTGAGAAGAGGGAGAAAGTTTGTTGTAAAGGACGAACGCTATAAATCAGTTGAAGATCTATGCCCTGCTATTTGGTCAGGGTACCCTTATCTCCGATCACCTAGCCGGAAAGCCGGTGGTCAAGATCAAAATCCTTATCTACAAGTTCTTCTTAGAGAGATTTAGGCTAGAATCTGATTTAGCTTGAAGAATGACGATTCCCTCTTAGACTTACTATTATTGATAAAAACACAAAGGTTGTGTTTGGTGTATGCGAAATAATTGTGAGTACCAAGAGCAAAATCAATCTTTACTAATCATAGATTAGTAAAGATTGATTTTGTTTTATATTATTTAATGTATGATTTTATTATCCCATGCCAAACATGTCCTTAGTAGTTTTGATAAAAATTCTAGATTCAAGGGATTAAACTCAATTACCAATTAGTGAAGGGGATAAACTTAATTATCAATTAGTTCTGAGGGGGTAAGCTCAAAAAACATTTTTTTTCCTTTAGAGAATCGACTACGAGCTACGTTAGTCGTTATAAGGCATTGATACATCATGAAGATGTGAAGAGCACGATAACCGCCTAATTTAAACCACAATGAAAGAGGCCTAAAGCCCGACAACATGAAAGAGGCCTAAAGCCCGACAAATTATAATATTACTTACTCTATATATTGCCTAAATTAATGAAATAAATCTTGATGGCAAACTGCTTCCCCCGAGACTCGATCTCACGGTCTCATGAGCTTAAGAAGGGTGTCCAACCGCTGCACCAAAGGGTGGTGGACCATTGCAAGGAAAGGTTATGGGCGATTATATATATAATTTTTGGGTTCTTAGTCCAAAAATCTACACCTAAACACACATTTAGTACACCCCTAATATTTATATAGGGTTTTAAGCCAAAATAATAATAATAATGGATATTTAGTCTAAATTGACCCATCTCTATAGAAAAAACAAATCTCTATCGTTTCTATTTAATCATAATACCCATTATAACCTTTTGTATAAGAAAAAACCCATTTTTGAAAAACAATCCCCAAAATTCTCTTTCTTTTTTTTCTCAGATTTTTCGATTGATTAGACTTAATATCTATTTCTCAATAACATTATTTAGCAACAATTACGCATATTTCTACAACAAAACACATTTAGTATAGTTAAAGTATGTCCAGATGTCAAAGTTACAGTATTTTTTTGTTTATTGATTCTTGTTTTGTTTCACAAATAACGTGTTATTTATTGTTAAAGTTTCATACTCTTTTTCATTTTTTTATATTTGTCATACATAACACATTATGTATCAACAATGTTTCTTCCAAAAGGGAAAAAGACTAAAATCCTATTTTATGGGAAGATTGGACCTTAATCCCTATTTCAATTTTATTTTGGGTTAAAAATCCGTGGACCATTTTATATACCCTCATTATTTTTAGGCCGCGACTTTGGGTCATAAAGAAAAATCTCTAAGGAATAAAAACTATGGTCAACAAGATTTGACTTAGAGAGAATCTTCATTTTAAGTCCAAAATTGACTTTGTTATTTGTATCCCCCTAATCTTCATCTCCTCATATCCCTCACCATGGTTCTCGATTTCCCTCTCTCACCATGGTTCTCGATTGCCCTCTCTCACCATGGTTCTCGATTTCTCTCTCCCACCATGGTTCTCAATTTCTCTCTCCCACCATGGTTCTCAATTCTAAAATTTGTTTTTATAGTTCCCCTAATTTGTTCAAGTTCCAAAATCTGAGATAGTTTTATGATGTTCTTATCTAATCATTTTTTTCTTATCATCTGATTTGTTTACTTGGTGAAGGAATTGGATTGATATGGCAAACACAACATATAACTGGAGGGCATGTATAACCCTAAACCCTTTGGATCTCTAGTTCCCAAGCAAAACCGGTAACTGGAGAGCATGTTTTACCCTAAACCCTTTGGATCATTGGTTCCTACTATATTGCTTGAACACGATGAATCATGAACCATTAAAGTTTATTTAAAATCTTGTGTGGGTAATAGAGATTACCTGGAGAAAATTGATCTTTGAATATGAGATTAATGAAATTGGATTTGGAAAAGAAAACTCAGTATCCCGATAAACAACAAGAAAAAGAGAAAACTGAGTGCACAACTTTCTTGAGGGATAAGAAATCAACCAGGAAAATTTTGTTTGAATGGAACTTTCTGTGTCTAGAGTGAGATCTCTCGAAAACTTTGATGTGATGAGACTTGAGAGAGAGAGAGGTTTACATAGAAAGAGAGGTAGATAAGATCTAGAGAGAGTGGGGTAATTATTGGTACGAAATTGTGGTGGTGGGGGGATTGGTGGAGATGAAGATTAAGAGGTTAAGAGTAATGAAGTTAATTTTTGGACTAAAAAATAAATATGTCCCTTAAGTCAATCATGATTCACTAAGTCTTTATTCCCCGAAGATTTTTCTTTATGCCCCAAAGAATCCACTTATTTTTAAGTGTCACGCTCACGTTTGGGTTGACTTGTTCCATTTGTCTTGTTGACCTAGTCAAATTTCACTCACACTCACCACTAAGTCAGTATTGGCCGTCAGCACTTGATTACCCAAGTGGTTGAAAGTGTTGACATAAACTACAAAATCCTAGAGGTCCCAAATTCGATTCCCAAATGAGGTGGAATCCATGGGTACTGAATTTGGGTTATTAAAAGGTAAAAATAGTAAATTTGTCGAGCTTTAGGCCTCTTTAGTTTGTTGTTGGGGTTTAGGCTTCTTTCTTTCCTACTTTAACTTAGGCAGTTCGTGCTTATCACATCTTAATGATGTATCAATGTCATGTAATGACTAATGTAATCGTAGTCAATATTAAAAAAAAGTTAATATTGGCCAAGCTGATTAAAAACTTTTAACTTTTTTCACACCTCCCAAAACTTAGGAATTCCTCCATTAATCACACTCACTACCCCACCACCTAAAGTTTTTGTTGTTAGTGGAAACATCCTAAATTATACAATTATCTTCCTCTAAGATCATATTCAAAATATTGAATTTCTTTTACTAGTGTTCTAATGGTAAGAATCAGGAAAAAAGGAAAAACTTCACAATATTATATTGATCCAAATAAAATTATAAAGACGGAAGAATCACCAACTAAAAGGTAAAGAAACATCTGTGAATCTTCGTTTTAAGTTTTTTTTTTTTTCAATAAAATGATGTTATTCTAGAAAAGCAAATAAGTTCATGAAGGTAAACTATAGGAGACACCAGTCTGACATATTGCATTATAGGTCGACACAGAGCTAACGATATGCAATGGAACATATCAATTTTATCTTACCGATGAAAAACTTATTAAAATTTTCTTCAAAATTCAAATACCATTCCTTGTTATCTACAGTTAAGACTACCGATGCCTTATGTCACAAATCGGTTTCATCTTTCTAATAATTTGAGTATAACATTGGTTTTATCTTACCAATATAAACTTACTAAATTTTCTTTAAATGCTCCTCTCTGCTATCTGTAGGGACGACTGTACTGATGTCTTTGTCACACTCCAGTTTCATCTTTTCAAAAATTGAAGTACGACATTGGTTTCATCTTACCGACAGATATCAAAATTTTCATTGAATGATCCTTTCTGTTATCTGTCAATAGGATTAGGGGAGGTCCCACGTGGGTGCATATGGGGGCACGTGCCCCCACATGCTATAAGCTAAAAATATATCTAGAGTGCGTTAGTTTCACTTAAAGATAAACAACTATGATTAATAGTCGACAATGTGAGAGTTTTTAGTAATAAATAGTAGCCTAGTGTAGGGGTGGGAATCGGGGGGGTTCGGACGGGGTCGGGCAACTATGAGCCGGACTCGGGCGGATGGGGTTCGGATAAGCCGAGCTCGCGATAGGGAGTCGGGCGGATCGGGCCGAACCAAACACTCACTATAAGAGCCCGTAGCCCGTCCGAGCCCGCCTACTCGAGCGGCCTCGGGCCGGACGGGCTCGGGTTATTTTATTAAAGAAAATAACACCATCAAAATTTGTAATATAAAAAAACAGTATACACATCATCACCATCATTAAATCTTACATCATTACAATAATTAACACCATTTCTAAATTCTAATATACAAAATAAACAACTAATAACGAAAAGTTACATCTCTTCTTCATCAAGTTACATACCATCATCAATTCATCTTCACCACCATTAAAGCTTACACCATGAAAAAAAGTACATTTCATTACTTAAAAGATTAAGAAACTCAAGCTATTTGCAGCAACTAAATGTAATTAAATTTTGTGAGAGGATTCATTCACCAAGCTATTTTAAGCATTAAAAAGGAAAAAAGATGAACAACCCTTTATTCCTCTCATCTTTTTTAACAATGGGTTCTTGAGAAATCATTAAAAATCACATTCATCAACTTCTAATCTTCTGTTTACCAAAAAACCAATCTTCCAAAGTCAAAATGTTAAATTTCCCAATTCAACCAAAATTTTACTCACTAAGAACCCCACAAAAAGTAAACCAACCGATATTTCAGTTACTAAACTTTACCAATAAAAAATCCCTAAGACTGAAACACTAAAACCACAGGCAAGATTTTCAAGAAACTACAAAATCTTGACAACCCAATTCATTAAACCCTTTTATGAACACAACCCAGATCGAGAAATTTGATTTAAAATCAAACCCAAATTTACAGATAATCTCTGAATCTTGAATAAACCAAGTAAATAAATACCCAACTTAGCAAAAATGAGCAAAAACAGAAAAGGGAAGAAACATAATCGAAAATGCTGAAAGAATCTATAAGAAAGAGTCTATGAGATTGAAAGGTTTAACCGCGTCATTTGATCGTTAGATCATCTGCGTATACCCATTAACGATCTTTTAATCTTATCTTCAACCCACATGTAGAGATCTTAGTTGTAATTAGTAGACTAGAATCACTAGATCATAAAAATAACACCACAAATCGAAATAAGGCTTCGGTTTTCATCTTATCTTCAACCCATATGTAGAGATCATGGTTTAATGGAGTTTTGTTACCATGGTTTGATCATTGATGGAGGCAGGGAGAGATAGAGAGGCGGACACAGAGAGAGTTGGATTCGTGGAGAGAGAGAGAGAGGCTTAGGTTTAGGGTTTCTGTGAGGGGATGAGGGCTTTTATAAGAGTCGAAGGGTTAGACATTATGATCCAACGACTGAGAACGAATTTGAAGAGACGCCCTATCTCAGCCGTTGGATCTAAAGGAATTCACACGGATCGTGGGCACTCGGGCTCGGTAGCGGGCGGACTTCGTTGGGCTCGGGTAACGGACGGGTATAACGGGCCGGTACTCGAATTTGAGGTTATGTTCGAGTCCCGACCCAATAAGCCCGATTCATCGGGCCGGGTTAGCCCGACTCGGGTTGGCTACGGGCAGCGGTCTCTAACGGTCCGGGCCGAACGGGCCAGACCCGGGGTCTCGGACCGTTTTCCCAACCCTAGCCTAGTGGACTGAGGACGTGTTGTCCAACCACAAGGACATGGATTCAAGTCCACACCATTTATCAAAAGAAAAAAAAAATCATTTTTACCCCCTAGACTTTAGTTAGCTTATGTTTTAGCCTTTTAATTGTCTCTTTTCTATTTTCAATTTATTCTCATTTTTAACTTTTTTTTTTCTTTGTAAATTTAATTTGACCACGTTTATCAATAATTGCACCCAAATTTTGTTCAAACTAATTTTATTTTCTTCAACTTATTCTTGTCTTCCTTTTCTTAACTTTATTCTCTCTATTTTTTTTTCTAAAACTAATATGTTCTTTCTTTCCTTAAATTCTTTAAGAACGTAAACTGTAGTGATTTTCTTAAGACACAAATGACTCTTATTATTTTGACATATTCCTTTTATATAGTTCAAACGTGTATAAGACCTCAATTGTTCTCGTTGTTTGCACACTGAAACTATTGAGCACGCACTACTTCATTGCTCATTTGCAAGAAATATTTGATTCTATTTCAACATTATATTTACTAATATTACATTTCTAATAGAATGAATTAGTTCATGGAGGAATTAAAAGAAAAGAAGTAGAGAGTTTTTTGAGGAGAGAGAGGCTCCCAGGTGACGTAAGCCCTTCTCTC
Source organism: Eschscholzia californica (assembly GCF_041429995.1). Taxonomy (NCBI): domain Eukaryota; kingdom Viridiplantae; phylum Streptophyta; class Magnoliopsida; order Ranunculales; family Papaveraceae; genus Eschscholzia; species Eschscholzia californica. Next base: position 46,835,914 of record NW_028238198.1, read on the forward strand.
CTTTCCACTCTCATCGCCGATCGAGTCCGAGATATAGAAACCCTAATCTCCTCATCTTCGAGCACCCAGCTGCCTTGAGAATCACTCAAAATCCACCTTGAAACTCAACAAAATTAAGTGAGGCAGAGGATAATCACGATCTCAGACCGGGTGATTATCTCTCTACCCAATCGTTGCCGGCGCTACTCCCACCCACCTTATTATTACTTGCATGCAGGCGTGCTGCCCCCAAGAAGGAACCACGCTCGTTGGTGGAGCATCAACTCGAGGTTCATTCAATGCAGGTGAAGTAATTGACTCAAGAAGTAATCACTCACGCCACAGATTGAATTCATAGGTACGTCACTCAAAAACCTCTTCGTCTTCTCGGTCTTAATTGCTCTCTCTCTCTTATTCTTCTTTTGTTTGGTTCTTTAATTTGTCGTTTGGGTTTTCGATTGAGTTTTTTGAGTCATCTCTCTCTTCTCTTCTTATCTGAGTCTTTATGTCTCTCTGGATGTCTCTCGTCTTATCCGACGAGTAGACTAGACGGGTGGTAGGCGTCGGCCAATCCTTGAGCATGCACGGTGATCATTACCTCTTTTGGACTCTCTGCTTCTCGCCCTTTTTAACCCCCCTCCTTAATCTTTTCCCCCCCCACAAACATCTTCTCTAAACTCTTCACTCTATCTCCTTCTTCTTCTCACTACAGACTCTCCTTTTCCCTCTCACCCCTTACCCTAATGGCTACCCATTTTGCTATCTCTCCTCGAGGTCATCTCTCTCTCAGGTACCAAAAACCATCAATCAATCATGAACTTCAAGAGACACCACCGGGTTGGGTTGCTCGGTGGTGCTGTCCGGAAAACACCTCCCTTGCACAAATCAGGAGGATGTTGTTTCCTCTATCGGTGTTCTTCAGAGACTGTTTCTATTCTCAGGTGGAGGGGCCGGTCAATACATTCCTCATTAAACCTAAAAGCCTTTTCGTCCTAAACACCCTTAATGCAGGTCGTCCCTGGATTCTTAGGGGGAGACTATTAGTGCTTAAACAAGTGGAGCTCCCTCTCGAGGAGGAGGTGGACGATTTGTTTTTTGAACCTATGTGGTGTACACTTTACAAGCTTCCTTTAGCCATACAAAATAAGGAAGATGTGGATGTGATTTTTGAGAGTATGGGCAAAATCATCGAAATAAAACCTCGTAGTTTAGGGTTCATAAACAATAAGGTCATCAAAGTTCACTTCCTTTATGATGTGAGAACTCCATTACTGGCGGTCATAAACTTTCTGTTTGCCGATAGGGAATGCTCCATTAATATCAGTTATCAAAAATTCCCGGGTGCGATCTGCCAAACCTGTCGTATTATTGAACACCCTATCGGACCTTGCCCTGAAGTAGCTCCTGTCCCTCACTCTGACGATGGAGATGACTCAAGTTACGAGCCTATGGAGGACGACGAAGTGGACCCACAAAATTTCAGGATGGAAGAACCAATTCTAAGAGCACCCCCACCATCTCCTGTTAGAGACCATCACCAAGTTAGTCTGAGGATCAATACCACGGGCAAGAGAGTCAGACCCGGCTCATCCCACCTGTCCATCAGCTCTTCCGACGAATCCACCCAATCCCCTCGGCTTCGGGCCCGGTTGGTGGCTGATGCAGAATCCAGAAGCCTCCTAGAAGAATCCAACGTGCTGTACCAGAGCCTTGAATTGATCACTGCTCAAGGGGAGGAGGGTGCCTCTATACCACCTGTCTAGTCTTGTTTTAGTTTTGTTTTTTGGTCGTTAAGTTTGTGTTTTAGTCTTTGTCTTGTTGCTGTTTTGTTCTTGTTGGTTCCCTGGTACACCCGCAAGAGTTGGTTTTGTCCACTTGGGTGGTAGTGTGGTGGCTCGGTCCCCACCTTTTTGCTACTCTTGCCTAGTGTACCAGGTTATTTGTTGGCCCCTGTGTGGTTTTGGGGGGTTTTCTTGTGGTGTGTTCGGCGAGGGTGCCTCTAGCTAGTAGAGAGCCTTCTTTCTCTTTTCTGTTGGCTGTTCTTGGCCCGTTTCTAGTAGATACTTGTTTGGTTTATTTGTAGTGGTGCCTTTAGTTTTTATTTGTTCTTTGCTGTCTTGGTCCTGCGGGTGAACCTTGGCCTTAGCGCTTTTAGGGATGGCTACTGCCAGTCTGACTCTTGTGCGAGACCCGGGTTCTACCTTTACCAATAACCCTAACCCGAGCCCATTAGCCATTTTGGCCTGGAACGTCCGGGGGTGTGGAAGCTTTCTCAATCGGAAACACCTTTGGACGTTACTCAAAGAGCACAATCCAGATCTAATCTTTCTATCCGAGACTAAATGCATGAACATGAACATCGACAAATTGCTCAATCTCCACAAAAGCTACAAAAAGGTTACAGTTGAGCCGATAAACAAAGCGGGTGGTCTGGTTCTTTTCTGGAAAACGGATATTGACCTTACAGTGCTACAGGCCACTCAGAACATGATCCATGTGTCTTTGAATTTTGAAGATCAAAATGAAAACCTACTGCTCACTGGATTTTATGGTTGTCCCTATAACAAAGACAAACTCAAACCTTGGGGAGGCTCTTCAGAATGTCTCTACAGCCCAACACACCCCTTGGTTAGTGATCGGCGACCTGAATACCATCATGTATCCTTCTGATAAAAGTGGTTCTCCCAAACCTATTCCTCTCATGGCTAGGAAAATAGTATCCAGCATTCACGATATGGGTCTTCATGACTTAGGTTTCAGCGGTCCTCAGTTCACTTGGTCCAATCGGCAATTCCACGGTACATTGATTCAAGAGCGTCTTGACAGAGCGCTTGCAAATTTGGATTGGCTCTCCACCTATCCGTCTTCCCGCATTACACACCTCCCGGGGGTGGGATCTGATCATCTTCCTATTTTACTTTCCACCCATCCCCCATCACATCTGAGTGCCAAACCCTTCAAATTTCTTAGAACATGGATGTCCCACCCAAACTGTCAAAATTTTATCCTTGAAAACTGGAACCCGAACAACTACTTGATTCAACAAAAGCTCAACCAGCTCGCCATCAAACTGTCTCAATGGAATAGAAACGTCTTTGGTCACATTGAGAAAAAAATCAAAAACCTTACAACCCTTCTTCAGTCTTCGACAAACCCAGAGTGTTTTCTTCACTTCACATCTCAGCTGGAAGAGGCTTATAACCTTCAGGAAAGTATCTGGAAGGAAAAATCCAGAGTGGCACACGTTCAGCTGGGCGATAGAAACACTAAATTTTTCCACGCCAAGGCAATCACCAGAAATCGGAAAAATCACATATCATCCATCAAAAGAGAAGTTAACTCGTGGTGCTTGGATATCCCGAAAATTTCCAATCTCTTCACTTCAAACATTAAAAATATCTCCACCACCACCTCCCCTACCCCCACTAGCATTATCAAATCCCTGTTCACCACCCAGATTTCCGCCTCGCAAAACACCTTCCTCATTCAGGCCCCTAACGAGGAGGAAATCCGAGCATCCACTTTCTCCCTGAAACCCGAGGCCGCGCCAGGGCCGGATGGATTCCCACCCTTCTTCTACCAAACCAATTGGGATACAGTTAAGACAGATGTCCTCCAGATGGTCAAAGCCTTTTTCCTTACCGCCACCCTCCCTCCCTCCACTAACCATACTCATATTTGTCTCATCCCCAAAACCAAAGCCCCCCAATCCACAGCCGATTTCAGACCCATTAGCCTTCTCAACACAACATATAAAATCATCACCAAAATCCTGGCTAATCGCCTGAAAACTACTCTCCCGGACATCATCTCACCTTTTCAGGCCGCTTATGTCCCGGGGCGACAAATCACGGACAACATAATCATAAGCCAGGAAATATCCCACTCTTTCAAGAATAAACGCGGGTCGAAAGGCTTCTTTGGATTAAAATTGGATATGTCTAAAGCCTTCGATCGGGTAGAATGGCATTATCTGGAGGACATCATGGTTAACCTGGGGTATGACACACTTTGGATCAAAATGATTCATGCCTGTATTTCTTCTTCCTCGATGGCGGTTCTTATAAATGGTAGACCTGACCCGTCTTTTAATGTGTCTAGAGGCTTAAGGCAAGGAGACCCTCTTTCGCCTTTCCTGTTCGCTTTAGCCATGGAAGGCCTGAGTCGTCTGCTTGACTCCCCTGATAGTCCACACAAATTTCTCGGTTTCTCCACCCCTCGATCCACCTTCACAATCAATCACCTGCTGTTTGCTGACGACTGCATCATTTTTGGTAGGAATACCCTAGACAACATCACCAATCTCATCACCATCCTCTCATTATTTGGGTCGGAGTCGGGTCAAATCATCAACTACAACAAATCTACTATCTTCTTCTCAAAAAACACCCACCCCAAATTTAAAAGGTTAATCACCAAATCACTCAAAGTGCATCAAGCTTCGAGCTTAGACAAGTATCTGGGCACACATCTGTTCATAGGGGCCAAGAAACAACAGACTTTTGAGCCGTTGCTGGCTCAAATTCAGAATAAACTTTCGAAATGGCAAACAAACCTCCTCTCTCAAGTAGGCCGCACAGTAGTCATCTCGTCTATTACCGCGGCGGTTCCTCGATATCAGATGCAATGCTTTGCCATTCCTAAAGGCATCAGCAAACGCATAGAGACCATTCAACGGTCATTCTGGTGGGGAAAAACAAAATCCATTCATACAATCAACTGGGCAGCAATTTGTCGTCCTCGTAAATTCGGAGGTCTGGGACTCCGAATGCCTGCTCTTGACAATGTAGCTTTTTTATGCAAACTGGGATGGCGCCTTCTCAAATCTCCCAAAGCGCCCTGGGCCTAACTCCTAAAAGCCAAATATTTCCCAAAAACGGCAAAACCAACCTCTCCAAAACAGAATCATTCTTGGGTCTGGAAATCGTTGGCAGAACCTATCGGCAAACTTTCGAAACTTATCTTTTGGGATGTTAACAAAGGCACCAAAATCAATATATGGCAGGACTTTTGGATTCCAAACCAGGAGCCGCCACTACAAAACCAAAATAACTGCCCATTGAACACGGTGGACCAACTGATCGACAATAATACTTGGAAGACGGATCTACTCCAGAGATACTTTGATGATGAAACTTGCAATGCAATACTTAGCATAAACCTTCACCCGACAGCGGAAGATGAAATGGTATGGACTCTCACTACTTCTGGTCAATTCACAATAAAATCAATGTACAGGTATTTGAGCAATGGCACAAGGGTACCCGAAACGATGGAATGGGCGTTCATTTGGAACATTAGAACTATACCCAGAATCAAACTCTTTCTCTGGAAATGTTGCACCAACAGTCTCCCGGTCAAAGACAAAATAGGTAATTACATAGGCAACAATTACAGCTGCGCCTTCTGCGAAGAACGGGAAACCACAACCCATGGCCTTCTTCATTGCAATTTTGTCCGGGCAATTTGGTTCCATTACAACATAAGAACGGATGGAATTGGCTCGGTGATTGAGTGGATCACGAATTGGTCTTCACTGGATGACGCTACGACGGAGAATCTTGCAAAAATCATGTGGTTTATTTGGAAAGCTAGATGCGAGAAGTGTTTCGGAAAGAAAGCAATCATGCCTATGCAGCTTATTCGGCAGATTCAATGCTATGCTACAAACCTACCAGAGCAAAAGATTGCTAAAAATAACGCAGTCAAGCCCCAGTGGCTGCCACCTCCACCACCCTTTCTCAAAATAAATGTTGATGCTTCTTTCAAAACCTACACAGTCCCGGCAGGTATCGGCAACATTATCCACGATGCAAACGGCGAATTCATGATTGCTAGAGCAGAAAGCATCAGGGGACAGACAGCGGAAGAATGTGAAAGTGTAGCTATCCTGAATGCAGTCAAATGGGCGGAGGAGCTTCACCTTAACCACATCATAATTGAAAGCGACAACAACAACTTGATTATGAATATTCGGGACAGAAACAAAGCCATCAACTGGCAGTCACTACACAACATAGAACAGATCAGGGCCCGCCTAAACCATTTCGAGCAAATTCAATTTCAGTTTAGCCCGAGGAAAACGAATGGTCTGGCAGACGCTCTAGCGAAGTGGGGTAGGAAACACAGGGTCAATAGGACGTGGCGGTCTATGGACAATATGAAGTGGGATCTTAATTTGTAATTTCTTCGTTTTGGTTTCATTTCAACAAAAAAAAAAAAAAAAAAAAAGAATTAGTTCATGGAAACCGCTCCTTGAAGAAGGATATGATGTGAGAATCAACTTACAGGCAACCATATTGTGGTTCATATGGAAAGCGAGATGTGACTTCTGCTTTCAAGAAACCATAATGTCACCAACCAAGTTATTAAACAAATTTTATCCTTTCCCAAACTTAATGAAAAGATACACAGCATAGTACATACCATAAGTTATATAAATGGTCACCTCCTAAAAATCCATATATCAAGTTAAATATCGATGCATCCTTTATTCAAGTTAGTGAAATTATTGGTCTTAGCTGTATTCTTCATGATTACATGGTCCAATTTGTTACAGCTAAAACGAATACCAGTAGAGCAAGAAGTCCCGAAGAGAACGAGGCAAAGGCCATTCTACTCAGCATTCAATAAGCGATAGAGAACCAACACAATAGGCATACAATATTACGAGAAAAAAAAAAAGTAAATTCTGACTACAAAAGTATACACATGATTTGTGGACACAATGTTTTTCTCCAATTTGTTGTAATTTGTTGTCAGGCTGACAAACTTCATCTTCTTTACCTAGTTTTCTCGGGCACAGACCCAACTTCTGCCCTAACCTTTTCTATTTTCTCTTGTATTTTAGAGATAGTGAGTTTTTTGAAGAGAGAGAGGATCGAGACAGACGCAAATGAACGGAACTTGGGGAAAAGGTGAGATTTTATGTTAAGGATGATTTTTTCAGAAGGATAGATGGTATTCTACATTTAAATCTAAAGATGGAATGGGTTTTTGTGGAGTGGGTGGTTTAAGTGCCCAAAGAAACTGTGTGTGCCTTATGCAAAACTGTTTTGCCCTGAACATTTCCCAATTTTGTTGTATTTCAACACGGGAAAAGGAGGCATCTTCAACAACTATTTTTTGGATTTTATAAAATAAAATTAAAAAGTTCTAGAGTACCCCCTTCTAAAAGAAAATGATTGTCTAAAGGCCCCCTCAAAACCAGACTACTAAAGGCAAAGAAGATGAACGAATATGAAGAACATCACGCAGTTCTTCCGTGATTCTACTAGATTGATCCATGTTGGGAAAAACGGGCACTTAGGCGCAGCGGAAACAAGAGTTTTTCCCTTTGTGATAGTTACGAGGATAATACAGAAGAATATGTGAGAGCAATAAACAAAGAACTGAAAGTAAATAAGACAACGGTTTTAACGTGGAAAACCTCCTCAATGTGAGAAGTAAAAACCACGGGACTCGTAGTCCAACCAAATCAACTATAATAAGCAAAGTAGTTACAGACTACATCCACCCAAGACTCAGACCCTTCCCAAGAGAGTCAATCTCAAACACGAAGAAAACCTCACAAGCAAGAACAAAACAACCCAGAAATATTCAGTCTAAAATGACCCTAAATTCACTAGAATTCCGGCTACCAATCAACGATCCCACCGTACAAATACTAGATGAACAGGTTAAGAACACCTCTGCAAAATTTCAGCCTTAATCGGAGAAGAACTCACCGTAGGATTTTCCGAACAACGAAGACTGTGCACGCTGAAATAGATCAACCCTGCTCTTCTCGGCAACCTTCTTCTCTCTCCTTCTTCTCTTGTGCGTTTCTAATTGTGCAACTTACTTCTAATTAAGATTAAGGAAGTATTTATAGACTTCCCTTAACCCTAATCACCGACCTAAGTAACCGACCTAAGTCACCGACCCAAAGAAGCTCGACTTGGGTCCGGGTTTGGTTTCCTAATCCAAATCCAACTAGGTTTCCCCACTAGGAGGAAAACCCAACAAACTCCCCCTCTGACTAGGTGGGAGAAACAGCCAGCCCTGTTGTCCCCTTGACAGCCCTGGAAACAGCCAGCTCCGCTTTTCCTCGACAGCCCTGAATAACTGATAGGCCTAAAAATAGGTTTATTCCCCAAGTGTAGGGGTCAAGTTATAGTATTTCTAATAAGATCGAGTATCGTTCCAAAGGACAAGCTATTTTACCTAAATCTCGAATTAAACCCCCTTTCAAATTTTTAATTTGAATTGGAAACTACTTAAAGAAAGAAAACAATACTAATAGACTAATAAGAATGAAATCAAGATGAGAAAAAGGATCTAGGGATTTCGATTTCACCACATAAATGGACTACTTAAGACAAGCATTCAATCAACAAATCACTATTTGTTTATAACTCAAAACCTAGCTTAATGAACTAATTAGGTTTCAGATAATATTCTTTAATAACACAATTCAAAATCAAGAATGTTTGATTGACTATCATATAAAACTAAATTCCTACACTATCATTCATTATCTAAAAGGCATATCTCATCTAATAATTCAATAAAAGCATGAAATATCTAATTATAATGCATGAATGATAATAAGGTTATAGAATCAACATGAAATGACAATCAATAGGCATTGAAGCTCAATATAAGGATTCATTGATTTATAACATATCTCAAAATAAGCCCAAATATGGGTTTCCTCTACACCCTAGATACAAATTTAGCTACTCATGGAAACTAAAGTAATATTCATTGAATTTATAAAGTAAATGGAATTACAAAAGATTAATGGAAAGAAATCACCAAGAATGTTCAAACTCCATATTCCCATGTATCTCCATTTTATCCAAGATTTGCTCCATTTATGCTCAAGAATTTTACTCCAAGAAATCCAAGTAATAGCTATTTTATTGCCACCCAACTAAGAAAACAGAAGGAAAAGGAAGAAATTAGATGTAGAAAGAAGTTAGAAAGAAGAGATGAAATGGGATAAAGATGATAGAAGAATGTGGAAGGAAGAAGGAGAAGACTATTAATGGAAGAAAGAATAGTGGTAAGGAAGAAGATGGAAAAAGAATGGAAAAGATGGATTTAATAGAAGAGGGATTGAGTAAGAAGAGGTTTTAGGTAAGAAGAGGGATATATGAGAGGGTTTGCAAGTCTAGGTTTTAATGGAGGAGAAAGGTGCTATTTATAGATGGGTTAGGGTTTTGGTTGGGTTAAATGGTAAAAAGAATTAAAAGGAAGGGTTACTTTTGGAATTTAATGGGTTAAAAGGACAAAACCAGGTGGCTAGGGTTTTATGTTGGAAATTCGGATGTTATGGTGCTTCTCGGTCGATCAGTTGAGGTGCGGCATCAAGCTTGGACCGTTAGATGAAGGAAACACGGAGATGGAGAGATGATACAAGGCCACGTGTCCCGGAAGCATGATTTTAAGTTGTTTCGGGTGCATGGAAATATAAGAAAATGGGTCAGACGCTCAGCAGCCGTTAGATCTCGAAAACGCGGAAGGGAGCGGCTGAGATTAAAAGGTGAGATCAGGGCTACCAAATTAAGATGCGACGCGCTACATTGGATCATGCTCTTTGGGTCCTACTTCGCTGCTCAGCGGAAACATGGGATTTGGATGCACCGGCCTCCGTCCTTCGACACGTGTCGGCTATTGGTGCGGCATCAACTTCATCCGTTAGATCAAAGAAACGCGGAAGCCAACGAACCAGATTAAAACGTTGGTTCCTTTTCGATATTCAGCATAAACACGGAACCCCGATGTGACGACCTCCACATCGCGCCACGTGCCAAAAGTATACCGCGAGCCCGAAACTATGCCCGACATCGTCCCGCTAGTCAACCTGATTTGACTCCATCTTTGACTTTGCCTAGTTCGCTCATCCGAACTCCGATTTGACTTTCGTTTTCTCCTACGGGCTCGTCTCGACCTCTACTTTTCAACCACGCACTAACCTTGGCCAAATTACCAGAATGTCCTTGACTCCAAATGACCAAAATACCCTTCATGCATCTTTTCCTCGTTTTTAACCGTTTTTCACGCCTAACTCTGCAAAAGACACCTAATCAAGAAAACCAACCATTTTATTATAATAAAGACTCGAAACCGACTAACTTGTCTAAATTAAACGACTTAGATGAGACATTTTCATGACCCATCAAACATCCCCAAACTTAGATTTTGCTAGTCCTCGAGCAAAACAAAACAAAAGAAAAGACCTAACTCACTTTCGGAGGAATCCCGGTTGCATTTAGCATATGCAACAAGCCGTTAAACCCCTAGGTTGCCCTAGTGGACGAGTGTGGTCTCGTGAGGGTTTCCATAGATGACACCCACAAACATCATGGTTTCAAATACACAAGGGTCCAAAATCCAAATCATAGATAAGCATGTTCATATAGTGAAGGGTTTAAGCATGTCAAAACATAATGAATCAAGTAAACAAGTTCATGTGAAAGCTAAAGATCTCTTCACTAATGGTCTTACCCTAAAATGCAAGTGTCATACCATAATGAGCAAATCTATGTTCCGAAGTCACAAAACCTTGATTCCCAAGTTAGTACATTTCGCCTCGACTTCGGCCTCACGGACATACACTCCAAAAATGAAATCACTTAATGGTTCGCTCGTATGTGTGAGTGTGATCACTTAACTAGGACTCAACACATAAAAAGGGGTGAGGACAACATTTTGGAACAAATGATCTTCGAAAAGGAATTAGCCACTAATAGAGTGGGGAAGCTCACTCACCCTTCTCACCCATTCTACCCTCTAAAAATGCCTTCTAAAGGTTAGCGGATACTAGAGATGGATGATGATGGTAGATTCCCGAGAACGTCGAACTCTTCATGATAGAACCTCTTAAGCACTTCGACATTCGTTTCTTGCTTCGAATACTTATTCATGGACGAAAACACCAACACATATATACAATCACATCACTCACACAAAAGAGCTAATACATGCTCAAACATACACAAAAATCACTTTATTTCACTTTTTTTTTTTTCTTTCTTTTTTTCATATCACTTCTTTTTTCATTTTTTTTTTCATTCTCTTTTTTTTTTCTTTTCTTTTTCTTTTTTTCTTTTTTCATAACACAAATACAATCAACCAAAACAAAATACAACACACACAACTCTATTCTTGCAATCAATTTTTCATTTCAATACTTGCTTTTGACATTCTTCATTTTTTTATCTCATGTCTTCATTCTCGGGATATAAGATGATGGATGGTGATGGAGTATCCGCTATCCTCTAGTTGGCATTCTCATTGGGTTTCATGGACTACAAGGGCAAGGTTAATTTGCTATCCTAATGTCACTCCTAGTGGCTAAGGAAATTGAGCACACGAGATCAAATGAGCTCTTTTATAAGTTACGAGGTTGAGTAGCTCTTCATTCTACTCGGAGTTAGCGCGGAAGAGTACACTCGAATGGCAATTTAGGCTTTGAGCTCTCACATGGGTTAAGTCTCCACTAATGACTACTTTAGGTCTCTTAGAAATATTTCTTCTTCACTAAGATGTAACTCACATGGCACAACACAAATACTAAAAGACTCGACTTTCATGCAAAGGCCATTAGCAATCACAAAACTCATCAACTCGACACATATGCATCAAAATTCTTAAAACTATCACTAGAATCACATGCAAATCTACTCAAAATTTTCAAATTTTGGCTAATTTGAACCCTTTTGTCTTTCAAACCCATGGTCATGCATTGGTTATGGTCACATCCCGCATCCCCAAACTTAAAACTAACATTGTCCTCAATGTTCTAAGCATACACTCACCAAAAGATAAAGAGGCACATCAATCTAAAGAGAAGAGTGGAGAGATATTACCATAACCGAAGGAGATAAAAGATGATACTACCAAGGCTCATGTATAAAGAGGTTCCAAGTTGATGTCAAGCTCGCGCCATCCCCAAACTTGGAACAAACCACGCCTTAGAAGTAAAACATATAAGAATTGCTCCTAAAATATCAACAAATATCATAAGAATGAATCACATAAAAGACATGACCACATACAAATCTACCACTAACGTGGGTATACACGATTGCATTGAGCTATGCAATTAGCCTTTAATTCTCTTGATTTCACACAAGAACACGAGTTATGTCTCGTGGAGGGTTTCCAGAGATGATACCCACAAACATCAAGACCCATCTCAATCGGTCTAACGATCATAAAGCAAAAGACGAAAGATTTGGGGGTCAACCCAAAAAAAGCTATATACAAATGGTAATCGTCTCACAACTATGAATAAACTATAAAGTGCAAGTAAGACGATTGAAGAAAATAAGCCATCCCCAAACTTAGTGGATGCACGGTCCACTAAGTAAGCATAAATGCTAGGGGCGACGACTAAGAAGTCGTCAAAAGGATCGACATACAAGTGAAGGGCTAAGAGGTCAGTCGAAGGCAAAAAGTCATCTGGAAGCTTAGTGGATAGAACATCCACTGCGTCCATAGACGTCGGGAAGACGTCTGAAATGTCCCAAAAGGGATCAACGACCGAGTCTGAGATCACGTGAAAGGTTGAACTGGACTCTAAGGGTAAGGCAATAGGCTCAGGGACCAAGTCAAGATCCATGGTTTCCTTAGGTAAATGGTCCGACAAACTATCCAACATGTCTCTAGGTACTATGTCATCGATGTCCTCAAAGGCATCTAAAGCTTCATAATCAATTATAGCATCATGTACGGCATCTAAGACTGACTCCTTACAAGTGTCGAAAATCGGAAAGTTCAAAATAGTGTCATCCCCAAACTTGTTCATAGAGTCATCATCCTGAATCTCAAAGTCTAATATAGTCCTATCATGATGAGACGATACATGGTGAGGAAACGAGACAACAAGGTTATCAGTTTGTTCAAGCTCTTGGGTCCTCTCAGTTGATTCGTCGACATTTAACTTAGTACTACTAGTGTCATCCCCGGCAGCGGCGCCAAAAACTTGATAGGCATAAAAATAGGTCTATTCCCGCAAGTATACGGGGTCAAGTTATAGTATTTATAATAAGATCGGGAAATCGTCCCAAGGAATAGGTAGGTAACTTCGGATATTGAATGCGGGTTTAACCCAATAATCAAGATGTCAATATCTAACTTAGACTAAAAACACACACACACACCCCTCATAAAATTGATGATTGATATATAAGAAATAAGAAAACAAATGAAACTAACTAAACTATCTAAGAGAGGGAGAAGATATCTAAGGTTATAAAATCCACCACATAATTTCACTTTATAAAACAAGCACTTAATTACTTAAATCTCTTTTGTATTTACTCGGAATCCAATATAATGAACTATTTAGATTCCGGATGATATTCTAGATAAAACAATTTTATAATTATTAATTCTAATTGTCTACCGTAGAGAGATCCGGATTGCTTAACTATTATTCATCATCTAAAAAGCATACTCCATCTAACAACTTAACGAAAGTATGAAATATCTAATTATGAGGCATGAGTAGTGAAAAGAAAATCCAATCCATATAGATAAACAATCAATAGACATTAAAGCACATCTAAGGATTTAATTAATCAAGAACAAGTATTATAAAGATCCAAAATGGGTTTCATTCACAACCTTAGATTGCTAAGTTAACTATACATGGAATCTAGAATAACATTCATTGACATTGTAAAATAAATGAAGTTACTAAGAAATTAATGGAAAGAAATCACCAAGAATGTTCAAACTCCATATTCCCATGTATCTCCATTTTATCCAAGATTTACTCCATTTATGCTCAAGAATTTTACTCCAAGAAATCCAAGTAATAGATATTTTATTGCCACCCAACTAAGAAAAAAGAAGGAAAAGGAAGAAATTAGATGTAGAAAGAAGTTAGAAAGAAGAGATGAAATGGGATAAAGATGATAGAAGAATGTGGAAGGAAGAAGGAGAAGACTATTAATGGAAGAAAGAATAGTGGTAGGGAAGAAGATGGAAAAAGAATGGAAAAGATGGATTTAATAGAAGAGGGATTGAGTAAGAAGAGGTTTTAGGTAAGAAGAGGGATATATGAGAGGGTTTGCAAGTCTAGGTTTTAATGGAGGAGAAATGTGCTATTTATAGATGGGTTAGGATTTTGGTTGGGTTAAATGGTAAAAAGAATTAAAAGGAAGGGTTACTTTTGGAATTTAATGGGTTAAAAGGACAAAACCAGGTGGCTAGGGTTTTATGTTGGAAATTCGGATGTTATGGTGCTTTTCGGTCGATCAGTTGAGGTGCGGCATCAAGCTTGGACCGTTAGATGAAGGAAACACGGAGATGGAGAGATGATACAAGGCCACGTGTCCCGGAAGCATGATTTTAAGTTGTTTCGGGTGCATGGAAATATAAGAAAATGGGTCAGACGCTCAGCAGCCGTTAGATCTCGAAAACGCGGAAGGGAGCGGCTGAGATTAAAAGGTGAGATCGGGGCTACCAAATTAAGATGCGACGCGCTACATTGGATCATGCTCTTAGGGTCCTACTTCGCTGCTCAGCGGAAACACGGGATTTGGATGCACCGGCCTTCGTCCTTCGACACGTGTCGGCTATTGGTGCGGCATCAACTTCATCCGTTAGATCAAAGAAACGCGGAAGCCAACGAACCATATTAAAACGTTGGTTCCTTTTCGATATTCAGCATAAACACGGAACCCCGATGTGACGACCTCCACATCGCGCCACGTGCCAAAAGTATACCGCGAGCCCGAAACTATGCCCGACATCGTCCCGCTAGTCAACCTGATTTGACTCCATCTTTGACTTTGCCTAGTTCGCTCATCCGAACTCCGATTTGACTTCCGTTTTCTCCTACGGGCTCGTCTCGACCTCTACTTTTCAACCACGCACTAACCTTGGCCAAATTACCAGAATGTCCTTGACTCCGAATGACCAAAATACCCTTCATGCATCTTTTCCTCGTTTTTAACCGTTTTTCACACCTAACTCTGCAAAAGACACCTAATCAAGAAAACCAACCATTTTATTATAATAAAGACTCGAAACCGACTAACTTGTCTAAATTAAACGACTTAGATGAGACATTTTCATGACCCATCAACAACCAACCTTGCTTCTTCTTGACAGCCCTGGAAACATCCAGCCTTGCTATCCTCGACAGTCCTGTAATCAGCCAACCCAGTTGTCCCTTGGTGAACCTGAACAACTAGCCTCGCTATCCCTCGGCAGACGTCCAACTTCCCCTTCGGCAGAGCCTTCGTCATCATATCAGCTCCGTTATCGTCTGTATGAACTTTAACCAGCTCTAACTCCTTGAAAGCAACCACATCACGTATCCAATGATACCTCACATGGATGTGCTTCGAACGTGAATGAAACGTCGAATTCTTGCCGAGATGTATAACACTTCGACTGTCACAAAGCAATACATACTTATCTTGATTGAATCCGATCTCCTCAAGATAATTCTTCATCTATCACAACTCCTTACAAGCTTCAGTTGCGGCTATAAACTCAGCTTCAGTGGTAGAAAGTGCAACGCACTTTTGCAGCCTTGACTGCCATGCTAAAGCTCCCCCTGCAAATGTTACCAAGTAACCAGAAGTAGACTTCCTGGAATCAACATCCCCAGCCATATTAGCTTTAGTGTAACTGACCAGTAGTGGCCCATCACCTCCGAAAGTAAGCTTCAAACCAGAAGTCCCTCAAAGATATCTCAAAATCCACTTCACTGCAGCCCAATGTTCCTTTCCCGGATTAGAAAAAAACCTACTAACAGCACCAACCGCATGAGCTATGTCAGGTCTGGTACACACCATAGCATACATCAAACTACTAACTGCAGAAGCATACGGAAACCTCTCCATAGCTTCCAGCTCTGAATCTGTACTCGGACTATGTTGACTACTCAACCTTAAGTGTCCAGCAAGAGGAGTGCTGACAACTTTAGATTTGTCCATGCAAACCTTTGAAGTATCTTCTCGATGTACTTCTTTTGAGATAAGTGAATCAACTTGTTCTCTCTATCTCGAACAATTCTTATACCCAGCATCTGCTTCGCTAGGCCCAAATCTTTCATGGCGAAAAATTTGCTGAGCTGCTTCTTCAACTCCAGAATTCTCCTCAAATTCCTCCCCACAATCAACATATCATCTACGTACAACAGTAAGTTGATAAAATCACCTTCACTAAACCTCTGAACAAACACACAATGATCTGAAGTAGTCTTGTTATAACCATGCTCCCCTATAACTGACTCAAACTTCTTATACCCTTATCTCGGTGCCTGTTTCAATCCATAAAGGTTTTTCTTCAAGCGGCAAATGTAGTCCTCTTTGCCCTTCTTCACAAAGGCTTCCGATTGCATCATGTAAATATCTTCCTCCAAATCCCCATGGAGAAAAGCAGTCTTTACATCCATTTGCTCCACCTCTAGATCAAGGCTCGCTGCCATTCCAATTGCAACCCGAATGGATGACATCTTCACAACAGGAGAGAATATTTTATCGAAATCAATTCCCTTCCTTTAGCTGAATCCTTTCACAACCAACCTAGCCTTGTATCGAGGAGGCAACATGGTCTCCTCATGGTTAACTTTATATACCCACCTGTTAAGCAATGCCTTCTTACTCTTAGGTAATTCCTCCAGCTCAAAAGTATGGTTCTCCTCCAGAGAATCCATCTCTTCTCTCATGGCCTTCCACTATTCATGTTTATGTTCACCTTCCAAAGCTTCGCTAAAGCTTTCAGGTTCTCCCCCATCAGTAAGTAACACATACTCACTAGGATCATACCTTGTCGAACGTCTTAAACCTCTCTCAGATCTCCTAACAGTAGGGAGGTTCTCGATAGTTGGTGTTCCATCATGATCGTCACCATGACCACCAGTACCATCTTCTTGTGCGGGAGCATCAACACCAGGTGTATCAACTTGAACCTCAGCCTCGACATGACCATCGACAGATGTAGAAGGAGCAACCTCCAAATCAATCAAACCTTCATAACCCTGAGCTGGATTTCCGGACTTGTCAATGTCTTTAATCGTTTGATCTTCCATGAACATAACATCTCTGCTCCTGATGAGCTTCTTCTCCACTGGGTCATAGAACCTATACCCAAAATCATCCTGACCATAACCGATGAACACACACTATCGCAATTTCATCTCCAACTTCGACCTTTCATCTTTGGGAATGTGGACAGACACCTTACACCCAAAGACCTTCAGATGACCATAAGAAATATCCTTACCGGTCCATACTCTTTCTGGACTATCACCCTCCAACGGAGCACTGGGTGACACGTTCAACACATGAAAAACCGAGCTCAAAGCTTCTCCCCAGAAAGTCTGCGCCAAGCCTGACTGTGAAATCAAACACCTAACTCTCTCGACAATCGTTCTGTTCATCCTCTCAGCCAACCCATTCAGCTGTGGAGTCTTGGGTGGCGTCTTCTGATGCTGAATACCGTGTTCCCTATAGTAAGCATCAAATGGTCCAGGATACTCTCTACCATTATCACTGCGAATGAAATTCAGTTTCTTACATGTCTGCCTCTCACCCGATGCCACAAACTGCTTGAAATAACCCAAACCCTGATCTTTGGACTTCATAAGATAAACCGACAGCTTTCTAGAGTGACCATCAAAGAACGTGAAAAAATATGATGAACCACCAAGAGATTTTGTCTTTATTGGACCACATACATCTGAATGTACCAGATCAAGTATCCCAGGTTTTCTAGAAGATCCAGAAGACTTGAACGAGACTCTGTATTGTTTCCCTGCAATACAATGTTCACATTTTTATAATTGCAAACCAGAAATACCTGTAATGGCATCCCTCTTGGATAACACAGACAATCCCTTCTCACTGATGTGACCGAGTCTCTTATGCCATAACTCCATGGCATCATCATTCTCTACTGCATTAACAACATCCATGGAGACCTTAGCTTTCATCCAATAGAACGATGAAAATTTATCACCTCGAGCCACCACCATAGAACCCCGTGAAAATTTCCACTTACCCCGTCCGAATAAGCTATAGAAACCCTCATCATCAAGTCTCCCTGTAGAAATCAAATTCAATCGAATGTCTGGGACATGCTTAACTCCTTTAAGCAACAACCTAGTACCAATACTAGTCTCCAAGCAAATATCACCAATGCCAACAACCTAAGCCAAACCATCATTACCCATCTTCATCGAACCATAACTACCCGAAGTATAGGAATAGAACAAATCCCGCTGTGATGTAGCATAAGTAGTCGCTCCACTATCAATAACCCAACTGGATTTATGGCATGCAACATTAATAGCATCACCCTCACAGAGTATAAGAAACTCATCTTCAGTAACGGTTACTCTCTCTTCACTATCTCCTTACTTCTTTCCTTGCTTGCTCTCTTTCTGCAACAACCAGCAATTCTTCTTTAAGTGCCCTCTCTTATGACAGTAATGGCACTCCACATTCGCAAATTTGTTAGATTTGCTCCTGCTTATGTTCTTCTTCGACTCTCTATGTGAACTTCTCTCCCGCGACTCAGTAACCAGCACGTCTGAACTCGTAGAAATAGGATTTGACTGCCTCCTAATTTCTTCATTCAAGACACTGTTCTTCACTAAGTCCATTGAGATAACTCCTTCGGAAGTAGAGTTACAAAGAGACATCCTGAACACCTCCCAAGAATCTGGTAACGTACCAAGAAGCCATAAATCGTGAATCTCCTCATCAAAGTTTATACCCATATCAGATAGTTTATTGAGTAACCCCTGGAACACATTCAAGTGATCAGTTATGGGAGTTCCCTCTCGATATCTTAACTCGAGCAATTTTTTCATCATTTACATCTTATTGTTTCCTTTCTTCCGAGCAAACAACTGCTCTAGCTTCAACCACAACGAACGAGCATTAGTCTCATTCTCAATATGATGTAACACATTATCATCCACCCATTGTCTCATCAAACCACAAACTTGACGATTTAGCAATGTCCACTGATCATCAGTCTTCCCATCGGGTTTCTTCTCATAAAACACCGGAGCGTGAAATTTCTTCACAAAGCGTAAGTCTTCCATCTTACCCTTCCATAGATGATAATTAACACCATTCAAACTTATCATTCTACCCATAATTTCCATACTAACACAAACAAACCAATAACCAAAGTTATCACAATCAAAAGAACTCTCTAACCTGGAGCTCTGATACCACTTGTTGGGAAAAACGAGCACTTAGGTGCAGCAGAAACAAGAGTTTTACCCTTTGTGTTAGTTACGAGGATAATACAGAAGAATATGTGGGAGCAATAAACAAAGAACTGAAAGTAAATAAGACAACGATTTTAACGTGGAAAACCTCCTCAATGTGAGATTCTTGTAGCGAGCCATGCTACAACGAGTACAATTTAGAAGCTGAGATGTTTCTTTGTAATACAACATACAGTCGTTTGGGCATGCATCGATCTTTACATAGTTCAATCCCAAATCTGAAAGCAACTTCTTGCATTGGGTAAAGTTTTCTGGTAAGGTACACCCATCTGGTAAAGCATCTCTCAGTAATTGAAGTAGTAATTTGAAAGAGTTATCGCTCCATCCACCAATGCACTTATAATTCCATAGTTTGATAAAAAAGATAACATAGTCATCTTATCACAACCAGGATATAACTCTTTCTTCGATTGTTCTAACAATCTATAGAACTTATTCGACTCAAAAGAACCATCATTTTATACTCCTTCAGTTAAACCATCTATATCTACTCCGACGCCATGAACTCCACATATGTCTCGCACCATACCCTCTAAATCTTCGTCATTTTCTACCTCGTCGAAGGAGGCTTGTTCATTTGTAGCTTCCATTGGTGCATTCATATGAGTACTTGTCGGTCTAGGTTCCCCATAAAAATACCAAGTTACATAACTTCTCATCATCCCATCCCATACCAAATGTCCTTCAATTGTGTCTCTATCATAATACTTAGTATTTAAGCATTTGGCACATGGACATTTTATCTTATTTTCTTCGGTGACAAACCCGTGAGCAAATGCAAAATCTAAGAATGTATTTACACCATCTTCGTACTCTTTTGTAATCCTATTAGCACTCATTCAAGACTTGTCCATGTTCTACGCAAAAGACTTCAAAGATTCAAAGAATGAAAACTAAAATCAAATTAAAGAGGGTTGAATATCTTTAAGATGATAGATATAACATAAACATTCTAAAATCACACGTTCAAATAAAACATAGAAACCAACAAATTATAAATAGTACACCTTAAAGGATTAAGAAAAGAAAAAACTAATCTTTAGGTATATGCAGTTCCATTTAACATACAATTTAAAGGATTAAGAAAAGAAAAAAATTGTTGAAGTGTCTCTCCTAGTAAAGTGAGAGCAGAACGCTTCACTTCAAAAAGCTTGGCTATGTGGATTTGGAATGTTCATCATCATCTATCTATTCACTTCACAAAGTTGTCCTAAACCCAGAGACTGCCCATAGGTGCATATACTTTGAAGTTTAAGAAATATGTTCGTCATCATCTATCTATTCATTAGAAATTTCATGGCTAAAATCCTTCCCATTGGAAATTTCATGGCTAAAATTCTTTTTTGGAAATTTCTCTTAATCCAGGACCATTTAATATGAAAGAACATGTCCTTATATCTATATTTGCTAATGCTGGTTTTGCTTTTGGAAGTGGATCAGCTTATGCAGTTGGTATTGTTAAGATCCAAGAGAATAGAAGATAGAAAGATAACAACATAAATGATCAAACTAAAAGACTAATAGCAGCAAAAAGCCGGAGGTTGAATAAGTAGAAGAACTTACTGAAATTAGATCGGGATACTTCTTCCTGATCCGAGCTGCTTCTGCCTACCTCCTTTCTGAATAGTAGAAAAAATGACAATTTGAGACCAATAATAGCATGATTTATATGAACGCAAGATCATGAAGCAGATGACAAAAAAAGAGGGTCTTTTGAGTAGTGATGTAATAAAGTACCTATTAGAATTGAGCATAGGATACACATTATGTACCTGCCCGATATCACCTACAGTGTCTTTGAGATCTTATCGGATCTAATTGGGAAATACCTATTCGGTGCTGGACTTTATCGAATATGAAATGTAGATCCACAAACTCAAGAAGTTTGGAGGCCATTCTTAGGTTTGTTTAGTAGTTTGATTGGTGCTAATGTTTTTAATTAACACGGGCTTCTATAATTAGTTCTACATAAAGACAACATTATGAGATTTTCCATTTTCTACTACAATGTACTTTTCTTGATGATATCTTTGGCTTTATCACCTTTTCATCTTCTTCCTCCTCCGGCTCAATCAGAAAAACACAACTGGAGGAGAAGAAAAAAGAAAAGGAGAAAAAGGAAAGATCATTCATTCTTCCTAATTAGCTAAAATGAATGATTTATTCTCAAGTTCATTCAGGAAGTACACGGATTTACGACAAGTCGAACTCGATGACGTAGAAGCAGGAAAAGAAACAGTAAATCTCGATAGATTTTTCGAAGATGTAGAAAATGATATGAGAGTTGTGGAAAAACTGTATAAGAAATTACAAGATGCAAATGAAGAAATCAAATCAGCTCATAATGCGAAAACAGTCAAGGAATTACAAGATGTAGACTCTACTGTTTTTTTTTTGTAAAGATGATTATATCAAACTGAATAACCATAAAAACTTTCATGAAATCTATATATACATTCATAACTAAGCTTGAAGTCATGGTCAAGTTATCCTAAAGGCCATGACACCTAACCCTGTAGGCCACGAGAAGTTTCAAGCACTCTAGGGCACAATAACTAAACACTAAACGCCACGACAAGTACTTTTTTACTTCATTCGTATCTATATTAACTTGAATAGGAATGAAGGTAAATCATACCCCGACTATCGATTCCACAACCTCCAAGATTTTGGATGTCTATAACCCAATATAAATAACCTATATATAAGGGCAAACTAAACAAGGAATGTGCTTAACTTGACCAATAATACAAATGGATATCTCATACAGAAGAGGAATCACATTCCATAAACTCTAATTTCATTAATTTCTTCCCCAATATTTCAAACATAAACAATCTTTATGGGGGTTCAATCTATTCAGCAAAACCAAGCAACATTAACCAAACCAAGTCAAGTTTTTTTCATTACATTGAAGAAACACCCCCACAAAATAGAACATACCCAGGTTCTTGATTGTAGCTTACAATACAAAACACTCAAGGATTAAGTCAAAACAAAACTACAAAGTCGTGTTGAAACACTCAAGAATTAAGTCAAAACAAAACTAATTGAAGTGAAAGAAGGGGAACCGATTAAACCTAATGGGAGCATAGAAGTTGAAGAAGAAGATTGAGCTCACCTGTGAGTTTCACTTGATTTCTTCTTCAATCTCGGTGAGAAATTAGCAAGTTTAAGCTCGAACTCAAACACAAATTAACAAGAAACCAAAACCCTAAAAATATAAACACAAATTTCTAGAGCCCTAAAAACCTAATAGAACAAGTATGAGAAAGATACAGTAATCGTTTACCTGAGAGAGATGAAGATCTAGAGAGATGGAGAACTGAGAGAGATGGAGAACCGAGAGAGATGGAGAACTGAGAGAGATGGAGAACTGAGAGAGATGGCGAGGGAGCTGTGGAGTTCGAATCGTTTTTCTGTGGGAGCGGTTTTAGGGCAACTATTTTCGACGACCACAATCGACGAAAATAGTTTTCCCGAAAAATATTTTCGCAGAATATTTTAGCGCCATAAATCATGTCCTATTCCGACGGAGAAAACATTTCCACCATCATAATAAGGGCTTTTTTCGAGGACATGGGTGCCGCCGAAAAAAAAATATAATTTTCAATTAGCAGCTTCCGCATTAACGTCGGTTTGTCGTTAATAAATCGTCACAAATAATAACCATTTTCGACGGAGGCAGCTCTGTTCGTCGGAACTATCTATACTTCCGACGAAATTTAACTCCGCCGTCGGAAAATTAGGTCTATTACCGACCACTCTCCATTATCCGTCGGAAATGGTCCGTCTCAAATAACACGTCATTTTGTAGTGGGGAGTGCTACAATAACAAAGTTCTTGACTTAATGACTCACTTTCATTAAAAGACAGTTTTTTCAAAGCTTAACGTTAATCTAGACCATTCTTTTACCCGTGTGACTCGTCAAATCAAGGATTTTGTCAAAAATCCTTTGTACACTTAGCATTTCTCTTTAAATTATCCTCCTTTTGGATAATAGCAGATGTATCTCTTTGTGTATTCCTGTCCTTTTTAACTTCTCAATTTTAATAATCATTTAATATTAAAATAAAACTAGAAAATGGGATAGAAAAGGATTACTATCAATAGATAACCTTAAGTACTCTAATTGATTGTTGGGTATTATGGAGAAATGTTTGCATGGGTTTAGTCGTCACGCGTTGACATATTGAGGAGGTTAGTTTTCACGTCTCAATACTAGATGGGAGCTTAGTTCATAAGCAACCCAAAATGGTTACAACCGTGATACTATGCCAGACACGGAACCCCGCAGAATCTCGGTAGGATGATGTGTCGGGCTATGATTTAGAGAGAAAATTTTTCACTTTCTCTCTCTAGATCATGCCCCGAAACGTCATCCAGCCGGGATTCGGCCGGGTTCCGTATCGGGCATAGGGTCATTTCCCAAATGTTAATAATGAATCTCCATTATTAGGCCTTCCATTGGACTCTGGTATCTTTATCGTTAAATGATCATATGATGCATTTATGTAAATGCACTAATGGTACATCTTGTTATATAGGCACCAATACATGGTCTACCACGGATATAATATAATATTCCCGTTTGATGACCACTACTAACTATTGAATGATTGCATCATATAGTAATTGTTAGTAAAACTCTTGTTGGACAAAATGTGATGAAGGAAAAAAAAATGTACCATAGCAGAGACATTGAGTTCCTTTAAGCAGTGTTGGCCACGCAAAAAATGCCTCGTTAAAACATTGTCTGAAAAACCTAGAGGAAAAAAATTAGACGAAGGGAAAGAGTAAACAACGTAGACAGCAATGTAGAAAATTTCACTTGATAGTATACTTTGCGGAGAACAATAATTTTTGCATGAGTAGATGAAGTTGGGGTTATGCTATGTTTACTTTGATCGCCATGGGAAAGTTGTAATTCCGCTTACGAAAACATAACATGTATGTGAAATCCTTTTCTGCGGATTAAAGATATAACTGACATCTATGTATTCTTTCACTTGAATGAACCACTTGATGAATCATTCAAATAAATTAACCACTGTATAAGGTTCTTTTGAGATATCAAATAATTCTTGTTACCTGTACCGAATTCGCTTTGTTGGTGTTGAGATGTACCTAGCGAATAGGTATATTGCAAAAGTAATAATTGGTATACAACGTTAAGCTAAATACGATAAGACATCAATAACACTTAGATATGATACTTTTCTACCAAGGTCAACTTTATCTTCTTCCTTAGGACAAAATAGATCTTTCAGAGTATGGAAAGATCTGACGACCATTAAAGTACTAAGGGTACATGAACTTCCATGTTAAATCGCTTCAAGACTTTCACCAAATATAATTTATGATGCATAAGTATGCCTTTTGTATTTATTTCAATTTGTAATTCAAGACAAAGCTTGTTTTCCTTCCTAAGATCTCTCATCTCGAAATCTTTCTTCAAATATCTCGATGCTTTAGAAACTCTTCAATAGTCCCAATAAGGTTAGTATCATCAACATATACTGCAAACATAGAAAATTTGATTTTGACTTATACTTGGTCAAATGAAATCATTTGCGTAATCTTGTTCGATCAGATATTCACTAGGACAATTATACCACATTCATCCAGATTGTTTCAAACTGTATATAGTTCCATATCTCTTTACTGAATACCTGATACATGGGATTTTAGTGTAAACACTATAACTATATTGATCTTGCATTACTTTCGTCCTTCTTATTTTTGCTCCCTTTTTACTTCTTAATCCACCACTATTTCACGTCTCTCTCAGTCGTTTAAGTCATCGTGTAGGAATCGACCTATCAACATTCACATGTTGGAATTTACAAGAGGTCAAGAAATTAACATTATCGCAATTGTGATCTCATTCAAATTTGTATTTCAGTACTTTTAGCTATAGTTCAGGAATTTGCATAATATTTACATGTTGGATTAACAAGATGTCACAATAAATCTGCATTTTGACATAACAAGATGGCATATTAAATCATTATTCACACATTACAAATTTTCATTGAAAGATACCTGAAAATCATGTTTGAGTTCCAAACTCATAATTGAAATATTTTGACCATGTTAGATCATAATTTAAATACAGAGATACTGTTTTTTTTTAAACAATAAGATGATGCAATTGAAACAAAAAAATGATTTAAGGATTAAAGAATAGGTTAATTTGAGGTTTTTCAATCCCTTCTACTAAGTCATTGAAGAGAGAGTGAGAGAGATTGGTTACCCGGAGCAACAAAAGATGAGATCATAATACACATACTTTCGTGTTCGTTTTAAAAGAATAACAAACTAACCACATAGTGGGAGAGAATAGTTGCAAACGTTTCGGTAGGGTTTAAGCTTTTGAAACTCCTTTCCAAATTGTTCAGAAAAAGGAATGTTTTGTAGGATGTTGAAACACTTTCCAAAATTTTAGAGCATCTTCAATGCGACACTGAAACTCAAAAATTTTAAATGTTACATAGGATTTCTCAGAGTAATTTCCTTAAAAAACATTTCCAATTCAAAACTCAACTTGAATTTTTAAAATGATGTGGGCATTTATTACCGAGATCCTCAAGTGGACACTCTAAATTTAAAGTGTCATCTTGAGGATCTTCAATTGTCACTTCAGCTTGCAATTTAATTAATTTACGGCCAAAATACAAGTTTTAGAGTTTGTATTAAGTGTTGCATTAGAGAATTATATTGAAAAGAGTATCTTACCAAAAAGAAAAGAAATAATTTAGAGATCCAATTTTCACACTTGACACTTAGGACTTTTAGAAGTTTTCTTTTAAGTGTTGCATTGGAAATGTTCTTACTAGGAGAGGGAGTCTGGGTAGGTTTAGAAAACAGTTTAGGGCGTGTAAAAAATCTCAACCAAAATGGTTGAGATTTGTGCTTAGGTAAGTATGTAAATTTTTAGCAAAGGTTTGTAGGGAGAAACTAATTTCTAGATATGCTACTTGAAGATTCTATCGCATAAGCACAGAGCCTGAATATTGAAATAGGGGGGCCATGATGTTGTTCAGCTAAGTGAAGTCAATTAATTTAGTAATTAGTAATTAGTAATAAGCACTAGACGTCTCTAGTTTAGTGTTTAGTCTTTTTTGGTATTTCTTTTTTGTTTGCATTTCTTTTCCTCTTTGTTTTGAGTTTAGCTTGCTAGTTTTTGTGTCGCTCTCGGCTAGGACTGCTTCGAAAGTTTCTTTTTTTGTATAGTCCCCTACTTTAGCTAGAGGCTCTCAGTTTGTATTTACCTTCTCTGTTATCTTCAGTATTTTCTGTCTCAGTAGATTACTTCTCTAGTTTAATTTAACATGTTGTTGTTTTACTTTGGTTTTATTTAGTATATATCTTGCTGTCTTGTTTCCCCTCATCATGGACAATTGCCCTCTGAACTTAATGTCCTCTTTTGGCCACTCTGACCTTACAGTCCTCTCATGGAATGTTAGAGGTTGTGGAAAGTTTGTCAACCGCAAACACCTTTGGTCCCTCATTAAAGATAAGAACCCCGATATGATTTTTCTGTCGGAAACCAAAAGTATCAACACAAACCTTAGGAAACTTCTTAACCTCCATAACCAGTTCGACTCTTACATGGCGGATTTGATCAATAAGGCTGACATGTTTGCTCTCTTCTGAAACAAGGCCTTGAATATTGACGTCCTCCATTCAGACCAAAACATGATACATGCTTCAGACACTCATACCCATAGCAACTATTCTTTCTTATCCGCGGGCTTCTATGCATGGTTAATTGCCTTGATAAACCTAACGAAATAGAACCTTGGAGAAAGTTAATTAGTTTGGGCCAAATTATTAAGAAACCCTGGCTCATTCTCGGGGACTTCAACTGCATCTTTCACCCAGTGAAAAATCAGGAGACAACGAGGGACTCCCATCTACCTTGCACAAAATCAAATCCATCATTGTAGAGATGGGCCTTTCTGACCTCGGTTACTCTAGATGTCCTTATACCTGGTCCAACAGGCAATTGAACGGCACCCACATCCAAGAGAGACTGTGTAACATCCTAAGTTTTCAGATAACAGGAATAAAACAATAAGGTTGATGAAGGGCTATTCAGGCAATTGGGTTGGGTTAAAACAGGACTAAAAGTGAAATTTGATCATAATCAGGGAGCTTTTTGCAATCCGGACAAATCCAGGGATTAAAGTTGAAATTCTGCTGTTTTAGGGGAAAATCAGAATCGACTTTCCTTCTTTCAACCGAGTCAAGAGTAGCTTTGGAGTTTCGTTGGAGAAGAAAAATTCGATCAAGAGAGGAGTTGGGAAGAATGCAAAGGGGATTTACTTAGTTTTGTCAAATTCCAACTTCAAGAAGTGATCAAGACAGGTTTTGCCGAGAAATTGGTAAGAATTTTGGTTCTCTCTCTAGACATCCATGGTGATTTGAGTTGAATTAGTTTTAATGGAGTTCTTCATACATGCATTGTAGGGACTAGTCAATTAAGGAGGAGAACTAAACAACATAATGGTAATCTGTCATCAAAGAATTCAAGGTGAGATAGCCAATTCTTTGAGATAAATTCAAATTTAGGGTTTATGTGTATGAAATTTGGGGGTTTTAGAAGTGCATATGATTATGGGCAATTTCTTTTTTTTTTTATGAGAGGAGTCCTTTTTTTTTTTTTTGTTGAACTAACTTTCAATTAAATCAAAACGTTATTACAATATTTGCCAGCTAAGATACAAGGTACATTCTTCCACACTTTGATAATATTCTTCTTCCTCGCCCATTTTGCTAGCTTGTCTGCATTGTATTAAGTTCTCTCCTGGTGTAAGTGAATTTGATCATCTGAAATTCTTTCCTGCATTCCTGTATTTTCTTTATGTAATTGGTAGATTGCCATTGTATTGCATGTTGTGTGTCGTTCAGATGTTTGATAAGGTTGATGTTGTCACTTTCTATGATGATGAAAGTATGGTTCATATCTTTAGCCCATTCAATACCTAGTAAGATTGCAATAGCTTCGCTCTCTTCACTGTTCCTAGCTCTAGAAGATTTTACCTATGCACCGAAAAACTTCGATTCTACATTATGAGCAATTATGCTAATTCCCATATTGGATATTATATTCGTAAAAGATGCATCTACATTGATCTTAATAAAATTATTTTGAGGAGGTTGCCATTTTTCATATATAGTAGGAAGGTTATTCCCGGAAGCGATTTTTCCTGATTTATTGGAGATTCTCGGATAATTTGCAATCATATTGATTATCTTATGTAGATCATTGATTTCATGCTGAAGCAGTGGGCAATTCCTTAGTCTAGAGAAAGTAATGGTAGAAATTAAAGGTGTGATTGACGATTCATATGTGGCTAAAACCAGGGACTGCGCAACGCAGTCTGTTGTCGAACAATCTGGGCATGTTAGAGTATTCGAACAGACTTTCCCGAAACACAAAACTCGTAGCTTAGGATGTTAGCTTTCCGAAATGGTATGGTACATGTCGTTTGGAGTTCAGATAAGTGAGTTAGGGTGGTTATAGTGCACAGCACGCTGTTAGGAAATGTTGTTTCGTTGTTTTTTGTATTTTGCTATTTCGAGGACCATACACTTTATATTTGGCTGAGGCACTAATTAATAAAATGTCATAAATTGAATTAGCTTTCTAGAGATGTATGGTATGATCAACACGAATCAGAATTGGGACGGGAAAGAATCTAAGACAAAATAGAGGCACTCGGGTTCCTCAGGCGTTAATGCGAGTCAAGTCTCTTTTGTTATTTCTTTTCGTATTGTTCTTTCGGGTTATTTGTGTTAAGATTCTTGTCGAAGAATCTAAGCTTTATACTTGTCTAGGTTGTTAGAATGAAAGCTGAAACGAATGGGAGCGAGTTGGTCGAGGCAAAGCGAAGGAGGACGGATTCCTAAATCGTTAGGTAGGGGTGATCTCTTGTTTTCTTTTATATTATTGTCTAGATTCACGCTAGAAGTAGGAGATATGCATGCATCACTATCTAAAGATGGTAGGCGATCATATATGCATGATTTAAACCCTTGATTTCAATGAAAGTTGTATCGTTGTTTTGATTATTGATTATTGATGGTGTTAATGATTTAGACTCTGATTTCGATGAGATTTGTATCGTGAACGATACTTTATTGATACGATGGTTTTATATATGCAAACATGTCTTACGAATGATTTCTTGAGAAATGGTTTGTGAAACGGATTGTGATAATCGATGTTTTGAAAACATATTGATTTCGTATGCTATATGTGATTGGTGAAGTGGACTGAGACGAGTCACGAGGGTCTTGGCAGTTGTAGTGCTCCACTCTCTGGCCAGAATTCTCGTTTAGGTTGGACTCTCGGGGATCAGGGATTTGCTACCCTTGACCGCTAGATTGGACTGTAAGCCTGTTTGTTCTTACCCTCGGGGCTCAGAGGTTGTACACCTTTGACCGCCCAATTGGTTTGGTGATTGGGATCCTGATGTGGCGTGAAAATGCCACATTTAGGTCACTTAACTTTGATTAATTAGTTCTTTTCGGGTTTTATTTCTAATTATTTATGTGTTTTTATTGCTAGGTAGTTTATTTGGGCTTTGGCGTGTAATTCGGAATAAAGAGAGTGAATTATCACATTTTCATCTTATGCGGCAAAAGGGAAGAAAAGAGCACCAGGGGTATTTTGGTCATTTTGGTCAAAATTAGAAGTCAAACAACAAGTGAAGTCAATGACGAGCCCGACGGTGAAAACGGAAGTCGATTCGGAGTTCGGACGGAGAAGTTGTGAACGAAAGAAGCCGAGGTTCGGTCTTGAAACAAGGATTCTATGAAGGCACTCCCTTGCTTTAGAAAGAAGCCCAACTCAAGAGCCCAAAGAGGAAGAGAATAATAGAGTATCTATGGGCACCTTTTTGGTCCAAGTCAAAATGTCCTAAGACTTAGTCAAGTTTGACTAAGTCTAGGGTTGTGTATACACAAGTGAGAAAAAAAGGGTCAAGGGATCTATCTACTACTATTCATCTTCTTCCCCAAGCAAGAAAGAAAAAAAGAGAGAGAGGGTGGTTAGGGTTTGTGTTCTTGGTTGCTAGAGAGAGAGCTTGAAAGAGAGGGTTTTGAAAGAGCAAAGAGGGAAAGAGAGAAGGAGCCGGCCAAGCTAGGCCGGCCATCACCAAGGCCGGCCAAAGCTTGGCCGGACAAGTCGCGGGAACAGCAGCAGCCAAGTCGCGCCGGGCAAGTCGCGGGAAGCACAGCAGCTGCACGGCCGGGAAGGAGCAGCAGCACGTCCACGGGAACAGCAGCACGTTCCACGGGAGCTGCTGTTCTTCACGGGAGCTGCTGCAGACGCATCCAGCAGCAGCTCGGACGGCTTCCACCTGCTCGGACTTCACGGGACGTGCTCGGTAAACCTCATACGAAGTCACGGGACGCATCTTCATGCTCGGGACTGCCGGATCTAGCACGGGACAGCACCTCTTGGCCGGATTTTGATGACTTGGCCGGATTTGTGTTAATGCTTTGGCCGGACTTTTCTAGGGTTTCCGGTAACTTTCTCGGCCGGAAACCTTAGGGCTTTTACTCCCCATGTTGTTGGCTAGCTACCCATGTGGTTTGATTTGGTTTTTGATTAAAAGTGATTAGAGAGAGAAAGCTTGGTGAAGCTTTAATGGAGGTTGTGTTCTAAATGGAGAAGATGATGGTGGTCGCTATGGGGAACCCAGAAAATTGCTAGGGGGAGATCGGCTGCAACTAAAAACTCATAATTTCCGACGATCCTAGCCTCGAACCACATCGAAAAAGGGGGATTTCTCATCGTCTTCTTTTCATTTATTACTTATCACCATGTTTAGCTAAATCAAGTGTGTCGATTATATGGATGAAATGTGATGAATTTTATGACTATGTTTGAGATGATTTAATGAGCTTGATAATAAATTGATGTTCTCTTATTTTGATTACTTGTTTCAATCGTTTTTCATGTGTCTTATCAAGTACTTCACATAGTTAATCGATTAGGTAAAGTGATCGATATCGATCGTAGTCTAGATCCCAATTTCATGTGTCTTGTCATGCACTTCACATAGTTAGGCGACTAGACGACATTTTCGATGATTCGGTTTTAATCGTTTAGGAAGTTTGTTTGACTAAGTATTATCTCCGGATATACGTAGTGCTTATGAACGTCCACCTTAGGAATCGAGACTAGATTTACATCAATCCATTCGATTGGACCGTACATAGTTATAGGTTTATTATCATGGATTCCGGACTTCGACACTTCTCTCACTTATTTGTTGCCTCCCTACTCTTGTTCCTTCAACTCCTCTCTCGAATCTCTCTCGCCTGTTTACATTGATAATTTAGTTTGTTTTATTTGTTATCTTCTTTTGTTAGTTATTCGATTATAAAACTCCTCATTTACCTTTGTTCCCTTTTCGTCTTAGTCTAGGTTAGCTAGTAACACTTAAACCGACGAATATTACCCTTCGATATCCAAACTACCTTCCTATCCTTGGATCGACTCCGGTTTTACCGGCTACTACTTGATACCTCCGCTTGGGTGTGCAACCTTTTCGGGTGCATCAGATCCCCCTGCACGTTATGATATGACTTTTTGTTGTTCCACTTTTGTGTGATAAGATAAGTAATGTTTTAAAAAGCCTATCTCAGTCGAGGGCGTAATGGGCGAGTTCTGGATCTGCTAAGCTTGTGGGGGAATGATGTTTTCACAAGAAAAAAGTAGTATTTATGTTTTTGACACAATAAATACTTTTCCAAAACCAGAAGAAATAGTTGCATGCTAGGGTACCGATGAGAATATGCTTTTCGTCCCAACACGAATACGGGAGGGACGACCTGACTATTCGACTTCGGTGAAGCTAAAACTTATCTAGTTAAGCTAGGTGTATATATTTATCACGAGGTTAGCTTTTCAATGACTGTGGAGTCGCCTAGTGGGAGAGGGGCTTACCTACCTAGGGGTACGTCACTTTCTCGAGAGAACTTGAGTACCTTGGTTAATGCCGGTATGGGACGGTACTAGCCAAAGTACTATAGAGTTCTCTGTGTAACTCCCTGTTAATTGAGAGGCATACTATTGGTGGGAAGTTAAGTCTGCTATTGTATGTTAGTAGTAGGATTGATATATATATATATTTATATGTGTGCATGTTTACTTGCGAAAAGGGTTTTATCGTAGTGTTGTTTTGGGACTCCTGTACCAGTTTAACTCGTGTCGGTGAGTTACTGACTCCCTACCAGTTCTTAGTATGCAAGTACTTTTTTAGTAGTCTGGTGAGAATCATCTGTAGTGGCAGGGTTAGCAGATGGATTGCAGTGGTTGTGGCGGGGTGCCACTTTGGTGCTATTTCATTTCACTTTGGTTTTCTTAAGTTTTAAGTTATACTTTTATTCACGGAGAACCATTTAACATATATATGTATCACATAAATTGTATAAGGATGTATGGATTGATGCCTCACGAGTTAAGTGAGTTCTGGTGGTTTAGTTTTGAACCAGAGTTTGTTAGAGTAATTATGTTTCGTTCTAGCTTCCGTTGTGTTTGTGTATGCGAATGTATGGTTTGCATGACAGGTTACAGGTATGACCGGTTCGATTTACAGAGGAGATGCTACTGGATTTTCGGCTCTTCTGTAGGTTGTCGGGGCGTGGTCGTGTCTATTTTAGGACACGGGGCGTCACAGACTGGACCGTGGGCTTGCCAACAATCAGTGGCTTCTCTTCCACCCGCACTCTCAGATAACCCACTTGCCTCGAGTGGGATTGTATCACCATCCCATCTTACTCACCACCAAAGCCCGCCCTCATCAAGTCCACAAGTCATTCAAATTCATCCGCACCTAGATGTCCCACTCAGATGGTCCACCCGGATGGCCCTTGGTTCATTGGATGTACCTTGTCTAAATCTCCAGTGTATATTCAATCCAAACTCAACTCCTTGGCAACCAAATTAGCCAAATGGAACAAAGAGGTTTTCAGACACATTGATACTCAAATCAAGAACCTCACCTATCGGCTTCAATCTGCAAAAGATCGAGACTCTTATAATTGTATACCTCAACAATTAGAAGATCTCTATCATAAATAAGAGAGTATTTGGAAGGAGAAATAGCGAAATACTTTCATCACCTTGGGAGATAAGAACACCAAATACTTCCATTCTCTTGCGGTTAATAGAAATAGGAAAAATAACATTTTTTCAATCAAGGACAATACCGGCAATTGGACCTCAGACGAGGTGGAGATCGCTAACATCTTCTCTAGTCACCTCCTCAGCATTTCCACTTCTGCCGAAACCCATACCTCTGAAGATCTGCTTATCCTTTTCCAACCACAAATAACTATTGCACAGAATCAATCACTCACTGTTATTCCCACCGCTGGAGAGGTTCATGAGGCATCCAAAAGTCTTAAATCGGATGCAACGCCTTGTCCGGATGGCTATCCCTCCTTCTCTATCAATCCAACTGGGATAACGTTAACCAGGATATCACAAAGATGGTTCAGTCATTTTTCCATACTGCCCAACTCCCGGCGTAGTCCAATCACACTCACCTGTGTCTTATCCTTAAGACCAAAACTCCCCAAACACTAGCTGATTTCTGACCTATAAGTCTTATTAATACCACCACCTACAAAACAATAACCAAAATCATGGCTAATAGATTGAAAATGTTGTTCCCCTCTGTCATCTCCCTCTTTCAAGCTGCCTATGTCCATAGACGAAAAATTACTGATAACATTATTCCGAGCCAGGAACTAATCCACTCTTTTAAAAAGCAGAAAGGAGCCAAAAGTTGCTTTGGGCTTAAACTTGATATGTCCAAAGCCTTTGACAGAATCGAATGAGAATTTCTTCGCCCAGATTATGAGAAAACTTGGCTTCTCAACTCACTTGATCAACCTTATTGAATATTGTCGCACCACCTCATCTATGTCTGTCCTGATCAATGGTCGTCTGGGTCCCGTGTTTGCTGTCAGCAGAGGTATTCGGCAGGGAGACCCTCTCCCCCCATTCCTCTTCTCCTTGGCTATGGAAGGTCTCAGTCGACTCCTTGACTAGAAGACGCATCCCTATGATTTCATCGGTTATCCTACTCCCCACTCAGACTTAGCAGTTAAGAACCTTCTTTTTGCGGATGAATGCATTATTTTTTGTCTCAACTACCTGGACAACATCTACAATCTTAAGCGAATCCAGGACACTTTTTGCTCGGCGTCCTTTCAGATGACTAACTATGCAAAATCTATTATTTTCTTCTCTAAACACACCCACCCTAAATTCAAACGGATGCTTATGCGCAATCTTTGATTTCGACAATCGTTGTTGTATGACAATATCTAGCCACCAACCTCTTCATAGGTAAGAATAAAATCATACCCTTTTCGTCTATCCTCGATCAAATCCAACAAAAGTTTGGTAAGCGGCAAACTAATCTTGTTTCCCAAGCTGGTCGCAATATTTATTGTCCTTTCTACAATAGTCACGGTCGTTCCCGATACCAAATACAATGCTTCGCCCTTCCTAAGGGCATAAGCAAACGTATTGAGACCGCTTAAAGGTCTTTCTGGTGGGGAAAGCTAAAACTATTCACACCATTCAATGGTCCTCGATTTTCCTTCCTCGGAACTAAAGGGGCTCCGTATCCGTCTCCCTGGTCTCGATAACCAGGCCTTCCTGAGCAAATTAGCCTGGCGATTTCATACGGAACCGGTCGATCTGGGTCAAATTCCTTAAAGGAAAGTATTTTCCTAAATCCTCTGTTTCAGATTCGGCCAACGAGCCCATTTTTGGGTCTGGAAAGCCATCACTAAACATCACTCCGCCATCAAAAGCCTCATTTTCTGGGAAATACACTAAGGCACTAACATTAATATCTGAAAGACTTTTGGATCCCAGATCATCCCCCTCCTCTCCACAACTCTCATAATTTTAACCTGCGTTTCCCAACTCATCAATAACAACCAACGGGATGATGTGGTTATTTCTACTACTTTTGATTCCTGTATATGCAATCTTATCAAAACCATACCCTTACAGGAACATGGTCAAGATACAATGAAGTGGACCCTCACAGAATCTGGCAAATGCACCATCAGTTCTATGTACCGTCGCATTCGAGAGACCAAAAATCATAGTCCATAGCCGGTAATCAACTGGCCTTTCATCTAGGACCTATCTACCGCTCCTCGAATCAAACTATTTTATGGAAATGTTGCACCCATATTCTAACGGTCAAACACCGCATTGGTCACTTTATTGGTAACACTTTCAACTGCATACATTGTGATAGTTTGGAAATGATAGACCATGCTCTTGTACACTGCTCTTATGCTAGACTAATTTGGTTTTATTTTTCTATACGAACTGATAATATCAAAACTGTAAAAGATTGGATTCTATCTTGGAATGAAAACCATACTATTATGGATATGCCACAATCTACGCTATATGCCACAATACTTTGGTACATCTGGAAAACCATGTGCGAATTATGTTTCCAGAAACAGGTACAATCACCAAGCTAAGTAATTCAGAGAATCTTGGCCTTCCCGGAGGGCAAATTTCTTACCGGCAACACCCAAGCTACAACTATTAGCTCCATATGGTCCCCTTCATCAAAATTAACACATATGCCTCCTTCAAAAACATTACCAAAGTGCCAGGAATATGTGCATTGTTTATGACTCCAAATCAGTTTTCCAATCAGCTCTATCAGAGACTACCGGAGGTCGCAACGCGGAAGAATGTGGATGTAAAGCAATATTAACGGGCATCTCATGGGCCCTAGAGAAGAAAATATAATACTTCCACATCGAAAGAAACAACAAAAACATCATTGATCATCTTAGAAGAACCACCACAACTGTTTAGTGGCAATCTCAAGGCCACATCGAATCGATTTGACAATATAGTTTGCTTTTCAAAGAAATCATCTACTCGCACACTTCACACAACGTCAATCACCAGGCGGACTAACTTGTAAATGGGCTCGTAAAAATAATTGTAATCATATTTAAACTGTTTTTCCCTTTTTTTGAGTGTGAACTAGTTTGTATTATTGGATCTTTATTATTCATGATGCTTTTCAACAAAATAAAAAATAAAAAATTTCTTACTCATTTGACATTTTAAAATTTAGCTGACTTTTTCATCTACTGATTTTATTATTGTGTCATCAAATCACCAACAAAACCTAACCAGTGAAGCCTCTTCAAGATCTAGAGCAACACCATGCTACATGC
Organism: Eschscholzia californica; assembly: GCF_041429995.1. Taxonomy (NCBI): domain Eukaryota; kingdom Viridiplantae; phylum Streptophyta; class Magnoliopsida; order Ranunculales; family Papaveraceae; genus Eschscholzia; species Eschscholzia californica. The sequence goes on from NW_028238198.1 coordinate 46,872,414, forward strand.
CTTAACAAAATTGGTTTTGGGTTTTGAGTGGGAGGTTGTAGAGAGAGAAAAAGAAATAACTGATGATTAAGATATGTAGGAAAGGTGGTGGTTATTGTGTGGAATGCACACTCTCTCCAATATTATAATATTATTCTCCCAACATATCTTCAATTTTCCTTTCACTAAAATATGAAGTGCTTTCCCATTCACCATTCCATAATTCAATATCTATCTTTTTATTAAATCCTAGAACCTAGTTTTTTTTTTTTTTGTTGAAAGAGAACCTAGTTAAACTTCTACTTGGTTAGATGTTATTTTTCTTTATTTTAGTGGGTCAGTTTTAGAGTACCCCATGTAATATATTTAACATTATCCTTTATCCAAATTAAAATTTGTAGTAATTTTTACTTGGGTTAACAGTTTATCTAGGTTAGATGTTTCTTTTTCTTTGTTTTGTTTAGTGAGTCAATTTTGGAGTACCCCATATAATATATTTAACATAATTAGTATTCACTCCATTCCCTTTTTCAAAATTACAATTTGAAGTAATTTTTATTTGGGTTAATCGGTTAATTCAGTAGCTAATTAGAATCAAGCATATACAGTAGACAAAGATCCAAAGATCTGATAGGAATCCAAGATATTTGAAGATCCAAAAAATTGTGTTCCATTGTAATTATCTCATACAACCATTAGATAGGTATTATCTAGTTTCCTAGATTAGTTATGGATATTAAGAAACCAGGAAATCCTAATTAACCCTATAAATATGAGTTGGGTCTTAGCATTTTATTCATTTGGTTATTGTTCAACACTTCAATGTACTGAATCATCTCATAACTCGTAGCTATGGAGATTAATAAGTTGATTCGTTATTCGTTTTTGCATAAAAGTAAGTCGAGATTACGAGGGATCTTCAGCTGGACCACGTTAAATACTGGTGTTCACTATTTTTCTTTCTTATTAAAGATCATGTTGCAAAGGAGAATATGTTGGGGTTCCTCCTTATAATAAAAGGACTCCTAATTGAAATAGGATTTCTCTTATTCCTTATTTGGGGGGAAAATAGAAACTTCTATTTTTTCAAACCTAAAAAGGAATTCTTATTTCTATTGGTAAACCTCCCTATTTATCATTGTAAAAGGGAAGAGATTATTCTTAACTTTCAGAACAAAGAGAAGTCAGAGAAAGAGAGATTTCTGAAGTGGTTCTTTCAAGAGAGTTTGAAAGAGAAGAATATTGGTTTGAAGAAAAGAAGATTATTAATCTTGTGAAGCAATTTAGTTTGTGGTTATCTTCTTCAACCTCTGGTAATATAGGATTTGTTCAAATCCTAAGGAGTAAGAGATTTCTATTTCTTTGTTTAGTTTACCCACCATAGTTTTGGTGAAGAGTTGTTATCTTAGAATGTTTCTACACATCTTGAAGAATTGGTTCATCCCCTATTGCTTTAGGGAAGAATTGTGTAACCCATTATTTAATTATAGTGGAAGATTTATGGACTAGGTCCCGTGATTTTTTACCTTTTATCTTGGAGGGGTTTTTTGCCACGTTAAATTATCTTGGTGTCTCTGCTTTTACATTCACATCGTTTATCTTCATATTCCTGAATAAGTTAATTAGGTTATTTTTCCTAACAAGTGGTATCAGAGTCAGGTTAGATTTATTGTTCAGAAATATGGAAGTGAATATTAATCGCATGATTAGTTTAGATGGAGAAAACTATTTAACGTGGAAAGCAAAAATGGAAGATTTGTTATACTGCAAAGACCTAGTTGTACCCATTGAAAATCACCGTACAAAACCGATGAAGATGGATGAAGAAGATTGGAAGGTGTTAGATCGAAAGGTTGTTGGATTTATTCGACAATGGGCAGAACCCAGTGTTTTTCATCATGTATCGACGGAGACTTCCATTTTTAGTCTATGGAGGAAATTAGAAGAATTATATGATTATAAGATAGATGTCAAAAAAGCTTACTTGTTCAGAAAGCTAGGAAAATTACAATATAAAGAAGGAATCTCAATTGCTCAAAACTTGAATTAGATGAAAAGTCTAGTAAATCAGCTTTCTGCAATGATGTTAGTTTTGGATGATGAGTTGCAGGCCTTACTTCTTCTAAATTCTTTACCAGATAGTTGGAAGACATTGGTGGTGTCTCTTAGCAATTCTGCTCCTGATGGCATAATGCGTATGAACCACGTAACAGGCAGTTTGTTGTATGAAGAAACAAGAAGGAAATCGTCATTAGACGAGTCTCATTCAGTAGCACTTGTTACAAAAAGATGGGGGAGAGGGTAAAAGTAGAAAACCTCATAACCGTGATAAGTCGAGGGAAAGATCAAAACCAAAGAAAGAAACTAAATGTTTTGGTTGTGGAAAAATGGGTCATTACAAGAGTGAATGCAAGAAGCCAAAGAAGGAAATACAAAAGATGATTAAAAACAAGATAATGTTGTAGCAGTTGCATCAGGTGATGACATCATCTTACTCTCAGGTTGTGGAGACACTTGCTTAAGTATGATTGAGTCAGAACTAGAAACAACATGGTCGTTGACTCAGGTGCTTCGTATCATGCTACTCCATGTAAGGATTTCTTTAGATCTTACAGAACTGGTGACCTAGGCAAAGTCAGGATGGGAAACTTGGGTTTCTCAAAAATTGTAGGAATTGGATAAGTGAAAATTGAGACGAGCACAAGGTGTACATTGATTCTTAAGAATGTGAGGCATATATCAGATCTTCGATATAACCTAATCTCCACAGGAGTATTAGATGATGAAGGGTATCACAGTCATTTTGGTGATGGAAAGTGGAAACTCACAAAAGGGTCAATGGTGATAGCAAGAGGGAAGAAGTGTTGTACTTTATACAGGACTAAAAAAAAACTGTGTAAAGGAGAATTGCATGCAGTTGAAAAAGATTTTTCCACTGATCTTTGGCATAGAAGACTCGGGCACATGAGCGAGAAGGGACTTCAAATCCTTGCTAAACGACAAGACTTACCGAACATAAAAGGTATAAATTTAAACACGTGCTCTCATTATTTAGTAGGAAAACAACATAAAGTTTCCTTTCAAAGGAATGCATCTAAAAGAAAATCCAGTGTTTTGGAACTCGTTTATTCTGACGTTTGTGGACCTTTAAAGGTCAAAACACTTGGTGGTGCGTTGTATTTTGTTACTTTTATAGATGATGCTTCCACGAAAGTTTGGACATATGTCATAAATACCAAAGATCAGTTACTTACAGTTTTCAAGAATTTCCATAACATGGTAGAACGAGAGACAGAAAAATCATTAAAGTGCAATCGCACTGACAATGGAGGATAATACATCGGGTCGTTTGAAGAGTATTGCAAAATCCATGGTATTCGACATGAACAGACAGTTCCCAAAACTCCACAACAAAATGGTGTAGCAGAACGCATGAATCGCACTATTGTGGAGAGGATCAGATGTATGCTCTATCTAAGCTGCCTAAAAGCTTCTGGGGTGAGGCAATGCGTATTTCATGTTATCTAATCAATCTATCACCTTCAGCACCATTAGATGATGATAAAGCCAAGAAATGCATCTTTTTAGGGTATGCAGATGAGAAATTCGAGTACAGGTTATGGGATCCAGTCGATAAGAAGATTATTAGAAGTAGAGATGTGGTCTTTCTTGAAGATCAAACTATTGAGGACTTCGAGAAAGTTGAGAAACATGAGAATCATAGTAATGATCTCGTTGATCTAGATCCACATATCTCTTCTAAGGTTACACATGATAATAAATCATGAAGATGAAGCTCATAAAGATGTTCCTATGGGTGATGATGTTGAGCAAGGAATGGAAGTTCAACATGAAGCACCAGCTGAATTGAGAAGATCGACTAGAGAGAGAGCACCATCTACCAAGTATCCTCCACACAAGTATGTGATGGTTACAGATAGTGGAGAACCGTAGTGTTATGAAGAGGCCCTAGATGATGTACACAAGAAGGAGTGGTTGAAAGCTATGCAAGATGAGATTAAATCCTTGCATAAGAACAACACTTTGAAGTTGGTTGAAAAACCTAAGAACAAGAAAATTCTTAAAAATAAGTGGGTGTTCAGACCGAAGAAAGAAATTCACAACCACAATATAAGGCACGCCTAGTGGTGAAAGGATTTGGGCAGAAGAAGGGTATTGATTTTGATGAGATTTTCTCCCCGGTGGTGAAGATGTCCTCTATCCGGTTAGTATTGGGATTGGCTGCAAGTATGAACCTAGAAATTGAACAACTAGATGTCAAGACCGCTTTCCTTCATGGTGACTTGGATGAAGATGTGTTTATGGAACAACCAACATGGTTTGAAGTTAAAGGTAAGGAACACTTGGTTTGTAAGTTAGAGAAGAGTTTCTATGTGCTAAAACAAGCACCAAGACAGTGGTACAAAAAGTTTGAACCATTCATGAAGGATCAAGGGTATCACATGACGACTTCAGATCATTGTGTTTTCGTTCATAAATTTCCTGATGGAGATTTGATTACACTTCTGCTTTATGTTGATGATATGTTGATTGTTGGTCAGGATGCTAATAAAATTAGCAGGTTAAAGAAGAAACTAAACAAGTATTTCGATATGAAAGACTTTGGTCCAGCAAAGCAAATTCTTGGCATACATATTTCTCGTGATAGAAAAGCTGGAAAACTCTGGCTATCACAAGAAAGATACATTGAGAAGGTTCTAGAAAGGTTCAATATGGACAAGACAAAACCAGTGAGTTGTCCATTAGCCAGTCACTTCAAGTTTACTCGCGATCAGTGTCCATCAACTAGAAGTGAGAAAGAAGAAATGGAGAAAATTCTTTATGCTTCAGCTTTAGGAAGCTTGATGTATGCAATGGTGTGTACGAGAACGGACATTGCATTTGCAGTTGGAGTAGTAAGCAGATTTCTTGCCAATCCAGGCAAAGAGCACTGGTTAGCAATGAAGTGGATTCTGAAGTATCTTAGAGGTATGTCTAAAGCTCGTATATGTTTTGGTAATGATAAGTCAGTATTAGTCGATTACACAGATGCAGATATGGCAGGAGATGTAGACTCCAAAAGGTCCACATCAAGCTACCTATTTACATTTTCAGGGGGGAGCAGTGTCATGGCAATCTAAATTACAAAAGTGTGTAGCTTTATCTACTACAGAGGCAGAATATATTGCCATTACAGAATGTTGCAATGGAGATGTTATGGATGAAGAGGTTGTTAGAAGAACTTGGTATGAAACAGGATAATTATGTTATTCATTGCGACAGTCAAAGTGTCGTCCACCTCAATAAGTATTCTAGTTTCCATTCCAAGTCCAAGCATATAAATGTGAGATACTAGTGGATCCAAAATGTCCTTGAAGAAAAGGTGTTGAAGATCGAGAAAATCCATACTGACGACAATGGTTCAGATATGATGACAAAATCATTACCCAAAGACAAGCATGAGCTATGTAGCAGTGTTGCAGGTTTGGGGATGGTTGGTCCCTCTTCATAAGTCTGGAGGGGGAGGTTGTTGGGGTCTCTACTTTTAATAAAAGGACTCCTAATTCACAACTTTCAGAATAAAGAGAAGTCCGAGAAAGAGAGATTTATGAAGTGGTTCTTTCAAGAGAGATTCAAAGAGAAGAATATTGGTTTGAAGAAAAGAAGATTATTAATCTTGTGAAGCAATTTAGTTTGTGGTTATCTTCTTCAGCCTTTGGTAATCTAAGATTTGTTCAAAGGAGTAAGACATTTCTATTTCTTTATTTCTTTGTTTAGTTTATCCACCATAGTTTTGGTGAAGAGTTGTTATCCAAGAGTGTTTCTACACATCTTGAAGAATTGGTTAATCCCCTATTGCTTTAGAGAAGAATTTTGTAACCCATTATTTAATTATAGTGGAAGATTTCTGGACTAGGTTCCGTGATTTTTTACTTTCTATCTTGGAGGGGTTTTTTGCCACGTTAAATTATCTTGGTGTCTCTGCTTTTACATTCACATCGATTATCTTCATATTCCTAAACAAGTTAATTATGTTATTTTCCTAGCAGAATAAACCAGAGAGAAATGATCATTTAGGTATAGGATTGGATTTATGGGACTTTTTTTTAGTTACCAAATGCATTTTTTTATAGGACTATATTTATGGGGGCTCTTTTTTGCTTATCAATTACATTCTTTGTACGATAAAGTGAATCTATTTGTGAATTGGACATGTAAATTTAGCTAAACTGATGAAATTGAAAACCATTTATTCTCAACTTGGATAATTGGGGAGAGCGGAGCGTTTTCCTCCCTGGTGGCGCCGCCTCCGGTGGCGGTTACCGCCGGAAATATTGGCGAAACTGCTGCCTTCCCTTGATCTTCTTCTTCTTCCTCTTAATCTTCTTCTTCTTCTTCCTCTTGATCTCTCCCTTTCTCTTCATTGGAAAACTTGATCTTAGATCTACTTTCATCCCTTTCTCACAATCACATTCAAATCCTATTTCAACTCTCTGTAACAACAATTACAACAAGAAAATCTATTCCCACTTGCTTGAAGACAATACATAGAAAAACACACCGTTTGATCATTTAAGAAAGAAGGAGAATTATTAGGTACCCAGATTACAGGTGTGTGGGGTTTTTCTGGTCTATCCATATTTGAACTCTCTCTCAATTCCAATCGCAAGAGAATAAATTGTTGGGTTTTGGTTTGGTGTTGTTTCAATTTCAAGTTGGAGAAGATGAAACTTAAACTAAGAACAATCATGGGGGGTTTCGACATCAACACAAGTTTTAAGGTTTTCTGGTCTATCTATATTTGTATCTACTCAGGGGGGTTCCGATTTTGTTTCGGATGTGAAGCTTGAAAGGAGGAAGATAATGAAAGGAAGGAATACTGATTTATTTGAACCAAGAACAATCATGGAATCGCTTTCATTAGTAACAAAGACGAAGGAATTGACTCGTTGAGACTTGCTGAGTTAATTATGCTTTCCGATGATGACGGCGGTTATTTTTCAATGGTGGTGACGGTTTTCTGGTGATGACGACGGTTTTCCGGCGACAATGGCGGTTTTCCGGCAAGAGCGACGGGATTTAAATTAGTTTTTTTATTTTGCATTATTTAATATTTTGTATTATTATTTCTTTTTGTCGACCTTTAGGGTTTTTATTCGCGACCTTTAAGGTCTTCTCATTCACGACCTTCAGGGTCTTCTCATTCTCGACCTTTAGGGTCATTTTATTGAGTCTGTGTCTAGTCCCATTTCTTTCTCTTCATGAGGCACTTTGCATTTAAAGGTATGTAACTCTCATGAAGTTTTCATAGGAGAGAAATAAGAATGATGTATCATCCATGTAGACAATGTGATTTTGTCACTTTTAATGGAAATGGTTCCCTTGGTTTCAAAAAAAAAAAAAAAAACCATTTAAAAACCAAATTTAACTTTATTATACTTTAAAAAAGGGCATGTGATCAATTTTGAAAGAGGGTTGCAGAAATTATTAGATTTTCAACTAAACAAAATATAAAGATATGGTGTTATAACTAAATAAAATACTTCTCAACAAAAAAAAAAAAAAAAAAAACTAAATAAAATACAGATTTTTGAATATTTAACCAAACAAAATATAATTTGTCTTTCTAAGTTCAAAAAATATAACTTGGACCATCCGGCCGCTTTCCCGTAAATACATATGAGATGAAAAGATCCTTTCATTATATAAAACACTAATCCCATTGTAAATTTATATTGATTGTGGTGTATAAATAATATTAATAATTAATGCATTAGTTTTGTTTTAAAAATCAAAATTCTACTTGTAGCATGCTTGTATTTGAATGCAAAATTGATCCTAGAAAGTGATCAAAAGCCTACTCCAAATAAATTTCTTAATTTTCTATGGATCTCTTTATCAAGTTATTTTTGTTTTGTCTTATTAATGTGTTGTGTCATGCCTTACTTGTGTGGAACTCCTTTCCCTGGTTTATAACTGCCTTAGAAAGAAACTCCCCATTTTGTCTTTCTGTTTCTCTCCATTTTATTTGTCTTACTTTTTCTTCCTTTATACGTATTTGAAGATAATATAAATAATACAACTTATCTATAGTAATATTGTGACATTTTGTGAGAACAATTTCATTTTCATTACCTATGTGGATCATATTCATACTTACTCTACTTTCTGTGATTTTATCAATAAGTTTATTGTCATTTGTTATACATTGCTTTCGGTTGTTGTCTACATAATGGTAGGTGATTGCAGAGACAGAAGTAAATATTTTTACTTGAGACATACTAGAATGATGGTATTGGTGTTATGTAAGCTTTAGTAACTTTTCACTGTAATTATCAAATAGAACGTGGTCCTGAAAGACGGTAGTTCGAGACCCATTTGTAGAAGGCTAGGATTTAGTATTCCGTCTTTTACTTAGATCCAATCATTTTATTTGATAAATGTTTGTTTTGTCCATTACTTTTGGTGTCGTAGTTAGACAACTACTTCAGAACTCGGAAATCTTTGATTATATTTTCATAATTTTTAGGGTCTAAGATGTCATTGATGATGACACTTATAGAATTTTTTTTATTTCTCGATGTATCTACATATTATATATTCATGATGTATCCTGTCATGTAATGAATGTAATGATTCTTTTTTTTCGTGACAATCTATATATTTGAGTATTAACCGTTCATTTGTATGTTTGGGTTTCTAATCATTTTATTTTTACTAATTTAGCTCTCTCACGGTTGCAGTTTTAAGATAGATAGAGAATATATTAGATCGTAAATGAATCCAAGTTCAATATATATACATCCAAGATCCAACAATGTGTAAGTGGTAGATGTTTGTGTACTGATAGAGAGGAGGAGGAGCCATCGTCATCATAGGTCGATTGTCTATACAATCTTAGGAACATCTTAGTCGATCCACTTCTACTTTACCCTCAACACTTGTATATGCCTATGGTCGATTAGATTGGTTAACAACTTAACATTATTCATCTAGTTATGGCCGTACTATGTATCTGACTAAAGTAACAACTACATGCAAACTAATTAGATTATTAGACCGTATTTAAATAAGTCTGACTAAGATGATCTATATGACTCAATCTATCTGAATCATATATTGGTTAAAAAAAAATGTGAATCATAAGTGTTAGAGAACCAGATCCTTCATAAACTATTAAAATAAAAGAGAGGGAATTGGAATCAAACTTCCAATCAATTTTCATGTCAAAATTTTCTTTTAAAAGTTTACCTAATTGAGTTTCTCAAACATCCTAATCCCGAAAGTGAAAATCATCAAAACGACTCAAAATAATATTCGGCCTTTTAAAGTAAGTGCAGACGACAAAAAGTAAAATAAAAAAGCAAACGAGAGAAAATGGTAAATGAATAAAAGAAAAAGTATCTCTCCCCTTAGAAAAGCATTACCCCATTCTTGAAAATTTAATTAAATTCCCATTAACATTAATTGGTGTTTGTGTGTGGCCATCACAATCAAACTCTATCCCATTGATTCTCTCACCATAAATACCCTCTCAAGGGGCGTGTGTTCTCCACACTTCATCTTAACCTTTTCATACTCAAACCTAGCTATCTTCTTCCACCACCCTTTCCTCTCTAGCTAGCTTTTCTTCTTTTTTCTTGCTTAAATTCTATGGCTTTCCTTGAATCTCAAAAGAAAGATCAATCATCAACCACCCAGATAGTTATTAGACAACCAATAATCCCTAGTATCGATATCGAACAACCACAAAAGATAGATTCATTTGACTACACTCAAAGAGCACAATGGCTTAGAGCTGCTGTTCTTGGTGCTAATGATGGTTTACTATCAACATCTTCATTAATGATGGGAGTAGGAGCTGTTAAACAAGATGCTAAAGTTATGATTCTAACTGGTTTTGCTGGTTTAATAGCTGGTGCTTGTAGTATGGCTATAGGCGAGTTCGTCTCAGTTTATTCACAACTCGACATCGAAGTAGCTCAAATGAAACGAGAGAGAGCCATCAATAATAATATCAAAGAAGAGGAAGCCAAGAAGTTGCCAAACCCATTTCAAGCAGCAGGAGCATCAGCTGTTGCTTTCTCAGTTGGAGCTATGGTGCCCTTGTTAGCTGCAGCTTTTATAAAAGACTATAAGGTGAGGTTAGGAGCTGTTTGTGGTGCTGCAAGTTTGGCTTTGTTGGTATTTGGTGGGTTAGGGGCTTTGTTAGGGAAGGCTCCTTTAGTAAAGTCTTCTCTTAGGGTTTTGATTGGAGGATGGATAGCTATGGCTATTACTTTTGGGTTGACTAAGTCAATTGCCTCTAGGGGACTTTAGTGATCTCTTATAATGGTTTTAAGTTTTTTTTTTTCCTCAAAAGATTGTCATGGGTAAGAGAGTTCATAATGAGTGTCACACATGCCTCACACAAGTCAATTCTCTATTAGATTTAGATACGATCGCGAATACGATCCAGAAAACTATTTGTTAATCTAAGAGAACTAGACATGTACGTGGGAATCTCTACTTGTAGTAAGGAGTATATTTTGCGGTTAATTATTGTTATAGTAAGTTTTATGTGGGTAATTATTATTGTTGCTTTTTTTAAGTTGTTGTTAGTATTCCAAGTTATACTTGTTTATGTTTTACGATCGGATTTAATGTTACTAATACTATTTATGTTGCTATAAAATATAAAGTAAAGTATAAATAAATATTTTGTTTCTGATTTTAGTTATTTTATTTTTATATGTATATGTATATTTATGATTTTATTTATTTTTATCAATAACTTGAACTTCACAATCTTGTAGATCATTCAATTTTCCTCTGGAAAGAGGTAAAATTGCAAGTGGAGGTTGATTCTTCCATGGCATCCACATTGAGCTATGTAGATATGTCGACCGGCACATTTTTCTTCCTCTTTTTTGTTTCTTTCTTTTTGTTATTTTAGTTATCCTTCTTTATCCTATTTTTAGGATCTTGTTGCATCTTTTCTTTTTTCCTTCAACAACATGAACTTTCTAGGTTTTATCTTTCTTTCTCAGAACTCATGAACATAAAAAACAAAAAGACAAAGGTCTCTGATGCTACCAAATTCATTTCTTGTTATAATAGCATGAAACTATTGTTGCAGAATGTTACAATTTTGTTTTTGAAATAAACTCATCATGCACTAGTACACCTAAATATAAACAAAATAGAGAAGTTTAATTGGTTATAAGAGTGTACCTACCATCATTAGACTTTTTGGTATTGACCACAATACTTTGGAGAACATTTCCAAGACAAAATTCTTAAGTCGAATATGGTGCGCGAGAATTAAATGTGATTCCGTAACGTTATTCTTGAAAATCAGATGATTTTAGTTTCATGTTTAGTTTTATCAGGAATAGGAATTCAAATCCTGACAAATTTTTAACTTGGAGCACCCCCAATAGTTAGCACCAAAAAAACACCAAAAAGAAACCTTCACCAAATTTTTTGGTGTTTTCAAATTGTTGAACCCAAGGCAAAACACTAAAATTCCCACTAACTCACTATTCATCAGACCAAATTTCATTTTTACTAATTTTAACACTAACTAAATTTAACTAGTTGAAATTACACGACTTGAACTACAAATTAAACTAATAAGACATATTACTAAAACTACAAACCGAAACTAATATGACATTTTACTAAACTTACAAATTGAAGCTAATACGACATTTTACTAAAATTACAAATTGAAACTACTTCGTTGATACGGAGGTAAATCATCATCTCCGTAGTCACCTCCACATCCACCGCTATAGCCACCGCCATCTCCACCTCCATCTCCACCTTCATACGGACCTCCAAACGAGCTACCACTTAGTTTTTCAAAATATATTGCTTGTTGTTCTCTTCGAAAGTATGCTTGGCGTATCGGATCTGTAATTGAATTGACGTCCATATGCATAACGCTACACTCCATCTTTTTTCGTTCATTAATAACTTTCGCCACCTCAAGTTCATGGTTTTTCTCATTTCGTTCATTAATAACGTCTCTTTGCTTATCTTTCCTAGCATTCCTTTCAAGTCTTGCTGTTTCGAATATTTTAGTGATTAATTTCATTTTTCAGTTTTAGTATAATTTAATTAAGTAATCAATTTTTTATGGGACTAAACACACAAAAAGAAACACTAAAAGGATTAAAATAAAGAAAACAAAAACAAAAAAAAAGCCTCAAACTAAATGAGAAAACAAAAAAAGATAAAAAAAAATAATAGGAAAAGACCCATGGCCCACCATCCCACCATTTTGGTGGGAGTTAACAGAGTCCGACCATATTTGGTCAGACACTGTTCACGGCACGGGGGATCTTTGGTGATCTCCCATGTCGTTGGGTTAGGTGGGCACTGGGAATCACCCAGTGCCGTTGGGGATGCTCTTATTGTTTGGTTCATATAAGAATAAGAATGTAAATTTTTGTAAAAGTTTTGTTTATCCTTACTTAAACTAAATAAATTACACATCAACTTTGTCATATACTTTAATAAGTATTCTCTACACAATTTGTAAATATGAATTGAAATAGTAACGAGATACACCGAATGGTTAGTATTTAAAGATTTATTTTAAATAAATAAAAGTCATAACAAAAATTTATTTAAATTAAATTCTTTGAACCTAAAAATACTTATTATAGAAAATCCCTTAAAATGTATTAGATTAACCAACTTTTTATGCATAAGACTAATTTTTTTCAAGTAGCCTAACAACCTCAAATAGATGACATTCAGGTGGCATTGCAAAGAAAACAGCTGCTTTTGAAGAGTCACTATTGAGTATATCAACTGCTTCTAGTGTTTGTTTGTAATCAAATCTTGTTGATAACTTGGATAGTTTGGCTACCACTTTGGTTGCAGTTTCATTTTCTGGGTTATGGATAAGAGCTACAACCATTCCATCGTTTATTCACTAATTTTTTAATCGAAGTAGCAATGGTTCCCAAACTCGTTACGAACTCATTTGATTTTCGGAAATATTTCCTCTTTGTTAGGCTCTTATTGTTGGAGTTGGACTAGGGTTAGGGGTTTCTTCTTCATTAGCAAATGATGCTTCATAATAACATTCCCTATTAATTCCACCATCAAATCCATCAACACCATCGGCGAAGGAATAATTTGCATTTGCATCAATTTGTTCCTCCTCGTCAGCTGGTGTTCCTCTATCCTTTCCACTTGCCCCCTTTTTTGAAAAATATATGTAACAACGCATCATAATGTGCGAATGACTTATTTCCAAGCCCTTTCACACGATGGATGAATCTAAAAAAAATATTGAAGTAATAAATTGTGAAATAAACATGTACAATAAATTCCATAAGAATAATAATAATAATAAATTATAATAATGGACTTACCTTAACCCATTGATCAAAAACATTATTTTCACATATAACTATTTTTTTCCTCACTCCATGTAAATCCGCTTGCTTCAGTAATAATATTTGAGATAGCTAACGTTTAGTTTTTTAGTATTTTGATTTGTGATATATTCAATGTGAGTCACCCTTTTCATATCGCATCTCGATAAGTATTCTTCCATCATTTTTTCTAGATGAGAAAGATATCCTAATTGGAAACTGTTTTCCACATTCCAATATCCACCAATAGCAATTTCTGTCAGACACTCAACCATTTTGTCATCTTCTTTAGATAGTCATATATGTTTTGTTGATCTGGAGTGAGATTGTGAATTAGTAGGAGGTGTGAAATGGATGTATAAGAAACAAATATATCACATAAAATTAAAATAATTAACCAACACTAAGTAATAAACATGTCAATAAAATGGGATTATTATAACTGTTAATATTTGTTGTAATTCGAAAAAGAAAATTAGTTCTTTTATCGAAAGTGAAACATTCTCAAAACAATAGTAAGAGAAAGACATGAGATTATGCTTTCCTAGATGTCTGTCACTCATTGAACATTTTAGATACTAATTCATTCCCCTATGTAGACCACTATCGTAAAAAATTGATATATGATATTTGTGACGCCCCGTGTCCCAAAATAGACACGACCACGCTCCGACAACTCACAGACGAGACAAAAATCCGGCAGAGTCTCCTCTGTAAATCGAACCGGTCGCACCTGTAAAACATGTCATGCAAACCATACACTTGCATACGCAAAAAAATAAACTATCGAGCGGAAGCTAAACAAACTCAACTCAGTTTCGGGTCGAAACTTGAACCACAACATACAAACGCCTCATAAAACACCGATACAACTTATAAACAACTCTAAGTTTTACGTATATACATATTAGAGTTTGGTTTCTGCAATAAATACATAACTTTAAAATAACGAAAAGCCAATAAACAAAACCAAAGACAACGACATAACCCTGCTAACCTCGTCAGACAAGATCACCGGCTGAAATACACACTCCGCCTCGAGGCTACAACCAAGAACCTGCACACTAACAACTGGTAGGGGGTTAGAATACTCACCGACACGAGTTATTCTGGTAGAAGACCAATCCAAAACCCATCACGTTTTCAAAAGTTCATTTAATAAGTTGTAAACATCACGACAAAACGAGTTATCAAGTTAGTTACCATATATACTATATACAAAACCATTTTCCTTAATCTAGGAAGCAATAGCAGTGATTAGCTGCCCACCCATGGTGCGCTCCCAATAAGAGGAGAGTTCCTCAGGAGAGCCTAGAGTGCGTTAGATAGTACCAGCCCATTTATGGCACTAGCTAATGCACTACGTCTCCTCGAGAAAGAGACTTACCCCTAGCCGGTAAGTCCCTCTCCCACTAAGGGACTCCGCAATCATTGAAGAGTTTACCTCATGATACATATATACCTTAAGTATCTAAATACGTTTTAGATCACCGAGTTCGAATAAGAGAGCCGTCCCCCAATACCCATGGAAGGACCTGAACCTCATTCTCGTCAGTACCCTGTCATGCATCTAATGCAATCTTTCAAAATCAGTTTCATCCATTTATCAAAACTAATATTCATATTCAATTCATTATCTTATCAAACACGGAAGTGGAACAACCAAGAGTCATATCGCCACAAAGCAGAGGGATCCCAATCAATGTCACCTCCCAAGCGAGCGGTCAGGATGTACGGCCCTGAGCCTCGAGCTGGAGGCACGAGCACCAATGGCCAGCAAGTGAAGCACTCTACTCCCACAGGTCTCATGACTAGTGTCGCCCACCTCACCGGTCTCACACGGGTCACAACCGTGTCCACATGTCATCCTACCCTCAATGTCTACGTGCCCGTAGGTTAACATAATCCGCAGTCGGGTACATACAAGAAAATCCAAGTATTTCGCAATCATCGTAAAAACAGTTCGAAATCATTTCTCATATCACAGTTAAAACCATTCACGCATATTCAGTTCATCACTTAAAATCGAGTTTCATGCTACCTAAACTCTAGTTATAATGGCGCATATATAACTATACGACTTAGCACATTTCATTATCTATAAAATCATGTTGGATAAAAGATTCAGAACCCCTACCTCAGTCCTTGCATCACCAAAGACCTCCCGCCTACCAGACGACCTAATTCCTCCTCATTCGCATACTCTGGAATAAGGAAGAATAACCAAAAAATTCGGATAGAAACATTAGGTTCTAAACGAAGAACCTTCGTTCAATAAAGACAATATCAAAGAGAAAACGATGAAAACTTAAAACACGAAAACAATCTATAACGCCGGAAGACTTCGAATAATCGATTTGATCTCTAACTTTCATAGCCATGTCCACTGAATACTTGAAAGGCATACCAACCGACCAACCGACTTCCCATAAATTCTATTTTTCATGTTAGAGTCTTCATAAGCTGACAAATCATATAATGAATTCCATACTATAAATCTATAGCTGAAACTGTTCATTTATATGAAATATGATAAAATTCGGGTAACTATCTCTAATCCAATTTATTCCAAAAACTAGTCCAAATATGAAATTCGAGTCGTAAAATAATTCGGCAGCACCCCGTCTATATATGGTCACCCCAAAATAGTACATAACATACTAAACATGATCCTGAACATAAACCATTAAAAGAAATCGAATAATAATCTTCTAAATAGCTCCAAATTTCGATCCCAAATGAAATTAGTACAACTATACGGTATACGAAATAGCTATCATAAAACCACCAAATTAGGACGAAATTGAAAATTCTGAACGGATAGATATGTAGAACAAGTCGAATAGAATTACCTCGAAGAAGTTTCAGTGAATTCCGACAAAATATCGTGAAGAAATCGGCGAAAGAAAGTCATTAAGTTTATAACCTTAAAAACCCTTTTCGTTTCTCAGCTTCTGTGTTTGAGAATGAGTTGTGGTTTGAAGATGAATTATGAAATAAAGAAAATAGGCATTAAGGGGGTTGGTAAGTTAAACAACGTGGAGTTGCATGCAGCCAGTGACGTGGTGCACTTGAAATGAATTTAAAATTTTCAAACACTTTTGATTAAAGAATGAATAAAATATTATTAAAAGGCAACATTTTTTTTTTTTTTTTGAGAACATTCATTACTATCAAAATAGAATTACATATTAGTCCTTAAAAGAAAAACCAATAAACCTGAGGACTAAACAGCAATCAAATTTAACAGATAGGAGCAAAAGCTGAAAACCCCAACTTCACGGGCTAGAGTTGTAGTAAGCAAGATTGTGTGCCTCCAGGTTGCATTGACGAGGACAGTGAACGAGATCCACGTGTATCAATCTCAGTCTACCACGGATGTTAAAGATTGTATTTTGGAGCTGCCAAGGAACCTCATCTGGACCGTTCAAAATCAAGTTGATGGAAACCCTAGAGTCACACTCCAATATAAAGCTCTCAAGACACAGCTTCTCCCCCAAATCTAAACCTAAAGTGATTCCCATCAGTTCACTATGGAGGGCCGATTGAGGAGGATAATCAACAACTATAGAATCAATGGTGATGCCTTGATGATTTTTAGCTACAGCCGCCGCCGCTTCTCTAGAAGCCTGATAAGATCCGTCTACATTGATCTTTATGACTCCGTAAGGAGTAGGAAGCCAGAGGGGAATCTGCAAATCCGAGTTAGTCGAGGCAAGGGAAGGATGAGGAAAGACAAACCTGAAAGTAATCTGATGGCTCCACCAAATCCGACCGAGATCTATAGGCTTACCATTAAAGATGAACTGGTTTCTAGCCTTCCACCATTCCCATAAAAGATAAGTATATATCCACCATTCTTTTTGCGAATAAGCACTATCAGTTAGTAAAATCTTCAGGTTGTTAATCGGATCTACTCCCATGTTTTGCAGAAAAGGAATCCCCGTGTGTTGAAGGAGCTGTAAAAATTTCGGACAAGTACCGAACAAATGGTCTGAAGTCTCGATCTGTAGTCCCTCACATAGTCGGCATTCTTGAGGTATATCACTCCTTCTCACCCCAATGTTAGATGAAGTAGCAAGACCATTATGTAGTAGTTTCCAAATAAATAATAAAACCTTAGGTTCAAGTAATTTTTGATTCCAAAGTTTCTTCCATGGAAATGAGGTAACAGTGGTATTTAGGTCAGGAAGAGGAGTAATAACCCTATAATAGGATTTGGTAGTAAAGCGACCATGTTTAGTTGGTTTCCAGATAAGATTATCTCTATGGTTATCAAATTGGTTAAGTTCTATCTTCTTAATAGCATTCACAGTATTCGAGTCAAAATACTGGTTTAGGATGTTATCATTCCAGGTTCTAGAATTAGGGTTAAATAAATGTGAGACTCTGGAAATGTGATTGGGCAGGTTAAGAATCAAATTAGGTTTGTGCCCTGGAATGTCTGGGATCCAAGGATCAGAGATAATATGAGTTGAATCACCATTCCCGATAGACCAAATAATATTAGCTTGGATAGTATTTTTAGTAGATTGGATAGATTTCCAAAAAGTGGAAGAGGACTTTGAATTAGAACAAGACCAAAAATCTGAGTTTTTAAAATACTTACTCTTAAGCAGTTGGACCCATACCTCGTTTTGGTTATTAATCAACCGCCATACCACCTTCTCGAGTAAAGATTCATTAACCTGTTCAAGACTTCTAATGCCAAGACCTCCATTTTGTTTAGGACTCCTGAGAATTTCCCATTTTATAAAGTGCATTCTTCTAGAATCTCGGTCTTCGCCGCACCAAAATCACGTTCCAAACGTTCAAGAGAGTTGATTACCTGCTTAGGCAGTTTCTGAAAACTCAGAGGATAAGTGCAATATGAACTAAGAATAGATTTAATAAGAACTGTCTTCCCTGCTTGTGTAATTAATTTATATTTCCATCTTGTCAAAGCGGAAGTAAATTTGTCAATGAGCCACTGATGACTATTAATTCTGTTTCCAGGTTTTAAAATCAAAGCACCGAGATACTTAGCCTGATCTGTCATGAGGGGAACATTTAAAGTATAAATAAAATCATTCTTGATTGAAGCTACTACTCCGGAGCTGAAGAAGAGTGAAGACTTATTATAATTAACTTTCTGACCTGAGAATGATGAGTACTCCTCCATGATATTAATAATGTTCTGTAAGTTAGTATAGGTAGAAGAACCAAAAAGGATCAAATCGTCAGCAAAAAGTAAATGAGTGATAGTAGGGCTGACGGAGTTGATTTTGTAACCTGTATAAGAACCTTGAGAAGCATAATAAGAAATAAGAAGGGAGAGAGATTGAGAGGAGAGGATGAAGAGATAGGGTGACAGAGGACACCCTTGTCTCAAACCTCTCGAAGAAGAGAAGTCACCATGCAAATTACCATTAACTAAGACCTTAAAAGAGGGGGTCGAAACACAATGCAGAATGAGACTCAAGATCCTGCCCTCCAGGCCTATAGCCCTCAAAATGGATTCAAGAAAACCCCAGTCAACTCGGTCATAGGCCTTGGCCATATCCATTTTTAAAGCAAACGCCCCATTTTTCGCCTTGGACTTACTCATAGAATGAAGAAGTTCCTGAGTAACCACAATGTTATCCAAAATTTGGCGATTAGGAACGAATGCATTTTGAGTCCAAGCAATACAATCCTCAAGATAAGGGCGAAGTCTATTAGCCAAAATTTTAGTAATAAACTTATAAATAGTATTGCACAGAGAAATAGGCCTAAAATTCGAGGCCGAATTCGGATTCCTTCCTTTGGGAATTAAAGCAATAATAGTAGAGTTAAGAGAAGGGTGAAAAGAACCTGTTAAGAATGCCTCTTGAATATAGGTTGTGCGGACGAGACCAATAGAGTCCCAATGGTGTTGATAAAAAACACAAGAGAGTCCGTCCAGACCTGGGCTCTTAAGAGGGCCCATCTCCATAACCACAGTTTTTATTTCCTCATAAGTAGGGATTTTAGTGATGTCCTCTAGGGCTTCCGCCGAAAGAATTTTAAAGGCATCCAATAAGTCCGTTGGAGGGTTAGCCACCGTCTCTGAAGTAAATAAATGTTGGAAAAAAGACGATAAATCCTTTGCTATTTCATCCTCCTTAATAGAGATCTGCCCTGTCTGAAGTTGAAGACGATGAATTCTGTTCTTCTATCGCCGACGAGTCATAGCTGCGTGGAATGCTTTGGTATTCCTGTCCCCATTATGAGACCATTTAGATTTAGAGCGTTGTTCTGCTCGAAGTCTTTGAACTTCTTCTAAGTGAATTATCTGTTCTTGAATATTACTCTCAATGAGTATTAAAGCTTCTGTAGGTTGAAGGATTTGAATATCTCCAAGACGCTTTCGCAAAATCTTTAGTCTATTTTTAAGTATACCAAAGGTCTGTTTACCCCAGATGTATAGATTGTCTTTCACAGCGATAACTCTGTCATGGAAATTCCCAGAATTGTTATCCCAATTTTGCTTAAACTGGTCATCATAGTCCATATGTTTTGACCAACTGACTTCATATTTAGGAATACTGTTGAGTACGGGTCCACGAACCATAAATTTGAGTAAAATAGGAGCGTGATCGCTATTATATCGAGGGAGATGAAATACCCCAGACTCAGGGTATTCTTGTAACCAGGAAGTATTACAGAGGACCCTATCCAAACGTTCTCTCGTGAGATGATGAATTGCTTTGTTGTTAGTCCACGTGAATGCAGGACCATTGTATCCTAGATCCAATAATGAAGCATCCTGAATAAATTTCTGAAAATTGGACATAAACGGAATATGATTAGAGCCACCCCATTTATCAGAAGCAGAACCAAGAGCATTAAGGTCACCTAAGCAACATACAGGCCGGGTAGTGGACTGAATCTGGTATAACAATTCCGTCCAAAAGCCTTGACGATCTTGGACCCGAGGAGGTCCATAAATACAAAATAGATCCCACGGATCCGGATGAGTAATAGTACTAACGGTTGAGAAGATAAGATTTTTAGAGGCATAATTAATATTTAAAGTAATATCATTCGACCAAAGCAAAAGGAGGCCACCACTCCTACCTTGAGAGGGAACTATATGGTAATTAACAAGACCAAACTTAACAAAAGACTGAATAAAATTACAAATAGGAAGTCTAGTTTCAGATAAGAAGACCACATCCGGTCTAGTAGAGGCAAGGAACTGGTAGAGCGTTTCTCTTGTCGGGTCGTTCCCACAACCCCGACAATTCCACGCAAAGATACTCATTTCGACTTCGGCGTTTGGGTCGCCGTTACCCCTTCGGTTAAGTGTGATGTCGATATAAGCCGAGCACTTCTTTTAATTCGCATAGATGATGTAGAATTGCTATCAATCAACATGGAATATGCACCCTCCACATTATCTTCTTTGGAACCCGAACCACTTGCGTCAGTAGTCGACTTATTTGCCGACATAAATAGCGGATTTGATCTTGCCGAAACTCCTGAAGCAGTTAGAATTTTGCTTCTTTTAGCCTGAGATGAAAGTGGAGGATCTGTAGGACAATCATTCTGTAAATCAATTAAATTAGGGTCCAATGCATTAGTCTCGACATAGTCTGAAATTTTAGCTTTCAATTGTATAGAACTTAAATTGGAATCAAATGACCCTAATTCCCTATTTTGGCCTCTAGCATTCAAAGGGACTTTAAATGAGTCCTTGTATTTTGGCATCATCAACTTGTGAATGTGGGCACGAACTGGAGGAGTGATACTCTGCTTGAGTATGTCGTTAAAGGACATTAAAATAGGGCAGAACTTTAATGTGTGACCTATATGACCGCAATAAAAGCAAAATCGAGGCAATTTTTCGACTCGAAGTTCAATAGAAATAATTTTGTTGGCACCCAATTTCAAATAAACTCTATCCCGAATAGGTTTATTTATTTGAAATTCAATTTTAATCCTTCCAAAAATGCTCCATTGAGAAGCATCCTCTGGAGTAGCAGGGATAAAATTGCCCAACGAACTAGGCAATCGATTCACTGTAGCCTCATTTAACCGACCACTCGGGAGCCCATGAAATTGTGTCCACAGCCAGACCGTATCAAACACATAATCTTCTGGAGCCATATCCGGTTGACAAGGTTTCAAAATCACCAATTCTTCTTGACTAACCCATGGAGAGGACTCCACAGTAAGATCCAATTCTGATGCAGTGGCAAAACGAACCATAAAAACATTTGGCTTGACTTCTGTGAGGATGAATTTGTTCGGGCCATGGAAGACACGCGAGAGTCTCAACATTGCCAGATCTATGTCCACCTGTTTCGTACTTTGGAACCACACCACACCACGTTTCATGAAGTCTTCATTATCAGGGTTGAGATTTTCGCCTTCCACCGTGATAGGAGTGATTTCCTCTGTGGTTAGTGCCGCGAATTGTTGCAGAAAGTTGATATCTTGAGAATCCATAACAGAAAAGAAAAGAGAACAAGGAAGAGAAGAAAAGATCACAAGAGAGACTAAATCTCGTTGATTAAGGCCCCTAAAGAGCAGAAAAGTCAAAGAAAAAGGGAAAAGATTAACCGAAACTAAGCATCGTTTCGAGATAACCGCTAGATCCCTTAAAAACCGTCACCTGTAACCGTAAAAGAAACTGAAAAACGGCAGCGCCACCAGGACCTAAAAATCGCTCCGCTCGGGAGAGAAAAAGTAACCCCTTGAACTGTAGTTCAACCTACAATTAAGCTTATTTTACGCCAAAAGCCAACATTTGATAAACCCATTTCCAATTCAATTTTTTTTGTTTTTGATGAAATCCAATTCAAACTTATTAACCAATCAAATTAAGAACCATCACCACCCACCATTACCAAGCATATCTATCCACCTTTAAAATCTGCCATATTTACAGTTTGGTCCTGGTTTTGGCCTGTTCGTTAAATACCCCCTAAATTGTCCTCTTTGCTGAATTGGCCCCTCTTTTGACTTGACCCAATTGTCGAATAGTCCCTCGACTAACCTTAAAAACATGGGATGTTACAATCCTCCCCCCTTATAGAAATTTCGTCCTCGAAATTTAGATCGACTCACTCTATCTCAATGTATCTCTCGAATCAATTTGTTTTCCTTTTACAACTTCTTAACCAAATCATACCACAACTCTTCCTTATCGTTTTCCACTATAATGATGAACTTCTAACTCCATCGTCAGATTCTCAAAGAACTCCTCGTGTTCTTTTTTGTATGAGCTTAATCGGATAACATACTCAATTATCCTTTTACCGGCTTAAGACCCGAGGTTTCTTTACCTTATATCTCACCACCGTTACTTTCTTCATTCATCTGAATCTTTGGATCAATCTACAAACCCAATTTTTGTGGTCTTTGCTGAAGTTATGGTCACACCAATGTGGTCAACATACTTCTTAAGTGGTTCAATATGTAGCTTCTTCATCACTTGATGGCATTTCCCATATTACCGGTTCGCCTAGGTTAGCTACTCCTGGCAATGCCTTCATATGAGAATCACCTGATCGAGTGACTTAGGCTCACAAATTTTCACCACTAGTCCATCGATCTTGAAAAAGTTGACCACATATATTAATCCTTACCCAAATGAACCTATATGTTGCAAAATTCTTTAACAGTTCGTTGTTGTCGATCGTTGTAAACTTGTGTACTGGCAAATACCAATCACACTTAACCTCCTCGTACACTCTTCGACACTTCAACATCTTCAATATGTCGACCTACCCAAAATTTATCATCAAAACCTCTTAACCCTTGGTTATCCTCTTCTACCATCTTGTACAACAATGAAGGAAATATACCATCTTAGACCATCCTTCGAGTCTTCCTTTCGCGAGAAAAACAAAACAAGAAACGAAAATCAAAAGAAACTTATTACAACCGAATACCCAGTTTAACACATTATTGGAGCATTTACTAATTACTAATTGTTTCTCTAGAACGAAAGAACCTTATTTTGATAGTTTTATCCTCTAGATGACTGGCGAGAATATGCAAGCATTTATCGACCATCTCCTCCACACAAACCTCATCTGAATCATTTATTATACCAAGAGCACGCAATGCAAATGATAAAAGTATTTATGTCCATTCGAAATTGTTATCTGCATACTAAAACACTATCCCAAACCATTCTCTTCATTTTCGCTCAACGTAATTTATTCTTAAAAGTCGATGATTACTTTAATGTGTAAGCCCTATAATAATGTTCGACTTGTGGGTGACTATTACAAGCTACACTGGGACTGAGACACGGCCCAGACTCCCACGGGAGGCAGTGGTGGGGAATCTTGGACAATGGGCGAATCTAACAATGATCAACATATATACTTAATAGTAGCCTCAAATCATCTAACTTTTTTTGTTTTCTCGAGGTTGTTAGATAAGCCATAGGTAATTGTCCATAAATATTAAAACACATGATTATGGAGAATAAAAATCACAATGCCACCACCTTCCTGGGTTTCCCTGAGTTTGTTATTACCCTCTTTGAATGAAATCCTATTCTTCCATGAATGAGGTTCCTCCTCTATTCCCCGCGATCCAAACATTAGTTCGTATTATGATGAAAAGAATCATTAATCATATGATTTGAGGCACCTGAATCAGGATAAAGATTTCAATCAGATGGAATAGATAAATGTTGATATGCAGCAAAAGATTGAGGTATATCTTCTGATTCATAATTTTGATCATTACGATGATAGCATTGAAGAACCGTGTGCCCAGACGCCCACAAATCTAGCAAATGACCTGTGTGTTGTGTAGCAAAGGAAGGTGTAACCAAAACTGATTTTTGTTGATTCTAGTTTGAAGAAGACCATTGTTGTTGTCCATAATAGTTTGAACGATCTCTTCCTCGTCCCCTACCACGATTTCGACCACGACGACCACCTTTAAGAGTATAGGCTTGAGTAGATTGAGTCTGGTTGGATTGGTAAGTGGGTAATGGTTCAGTCTTAGCAACTAGGGCAGTAGAAAGAGGATTGTTTGACAATGATTGTTGATGGATTAATCTCATTTCCTGAGTGTATAAAAGATGTTGAAGCTAATTAAATGTGGGTAGATTTTCTCTAGTTTCAATAGTTGTAAAGAAAGTAATATAATCAAATGCAAAGCCTTTAAGTGTGTGAAGGGCAGGCTCTATATCTGGAACTAGTGTATGGGTAGCTGCAATGGCATCTGAAATTTCTTTTATTTTTCCTATATACTCCGACATTGAAAGAGAATTTTCTGAATGGTTTGAAGTTGTATTATAAGCTGAGATTTATAGCTGTATTCTGGGTCGAAAAAGTTTCTTCAAGATATGCATAAAATTCTTTAGAAGTTTGAAATTTTGGTATTTGGGAGATAATTGAGTCTGGTCAATACGAGTCCATTGAGCAAATGCTGGATTCGGGACTTCAGTCTAACTTGTTGGATCAAGTATTAAAGAAGGAAGAAGATGACAGATTGTTCAATGTGATGAAAGAGACCTTGAGATGTCATAATAGGTATGATTTGTTTCCTCCAAGAGAAAAAGTTAGTGTTGTCTAACTTGATGGAAACAAGAGAAACTAGATTAGGGGGTGAGACGGTTCATAAGTGAAGATGAGGGAGTGGTGGTAGGAAGAGAAGAAGGTAGAATATGGGGGAGTCATAGCAACAAAGAAAAAAAAAACTTGTAGCTCAATATAACATGAAAAGAATTTTATTTCTTATTTTCTCTTACTTGTAACTCTTGGTAAAAGAGGTATTTATAGATATACGATATGTATATAACTGTATTTGGATAAGAACAAATCAAATTCAAAATTGAAAATGATTTGGAAATATTGAAAATATTTGTTACAGCATTGAAGCCTAATTTTACTCCATGTTTTATCATATGATTCCTCATAATCACATACCATTTTCTTAGGTCTTCATTGTGTGCTTTAATCTGATATCTCCAAATATCATATTCTACTTTGATTACAGCCTTCATAGATGAAAGCTCTTTATAGTCTTTTACCTTGCCTACCCTTTTATTGTATAATCCTTCATGGTAGATATAGATCATGCAATTTTTTAGGTTGTTTAGTAATTTCTTTATAACTCGAGGTTGTTTCTGAAATTGTCGCGCGGTTTACCTATGTTAGCTACTCTTGACAATCTTTGGTACACAGAATCTTTAACTCAAGTGACTTAGACTTACAAAGTAGACCACAACTACCTCCAAGTCGAAGAAGCTAACCACACATATGCATCCTTGACTATGCTGCTTTACGCAAGTATCGTTGTTCCAATGGTCGTTAACACACTTTGTTACCTTAATTCCTTAATTAACCTCTTAAAGATCATTGAGTTTGACTTCTATGAGAGTAGGTTGTTGCTTTTAGTACTTTTATACCAAATGTAATGTATATCCACCTTTATGCTCGTTACACTCATTCACTTCATTTGTCTAACTCTAACGTGCATTATTAGTGACAATTTTCTTGCTTAAAGCATGTCATCTTTATGTTTCTCTTTTATTTTCGATTTCAAAAGATATCTTAACTTAAACAAAGATTGTTCCTAGTAGTTCATCTGAGTGACTTTTTATTTCTCAACGCTCAACTTTTTCTCTATTACTCATTAATTCCAGACTACTTTATCATGTTGTGTGTTACCAAGTTCAAACACTACTTAACCTCTTATATTCATCTATCCTTGATATTTTCAATATGGTTATGTAATTAAGATATCATAATTGTCTACCAAAACGTCTTATTAACCATGTTTGTCATCTTAGTCACCCTGGTCGTATATACGAAAAATTTTGTTTGCCGACTTGTATTTTACCTGTCTCCTGCCTTATCCTTATGATCACAGAGTCGTTTGTTGTTTGACTGTCTATGTACCAAAATTTTCTCCATCACTTATTGCAATAATAAATTCACATAGATTATGGCATCCTCGCCGATAATAGATACCTTTAATATAATCTTTTACCCCAATAAAGGAAAAAACAACCATCATAAACAATTCAATGGTCTTCTTTTCACATGCTAAAAAAAATAAATCATAAAAAAACATTGAAGAATTAGATGTAAATGTATAACATCTTTTAATCTTGGTAACTTTTACGCGAAGATTTTAGACTCTCCCAAATCTAGTCAAATTTTATCTCTTTCACTGGACTCTAGAGCAACGCTCTGCACTAAAAACGATTTACTAATTCACAAAAATCTTATACCAATGTATTGCTTTGTGCTTAAATTATGTACACGAGAGTTGTCCCAGAAATTCACATACGAGAACGATATCCAGCAGAGTAACTCGTCTTTATATCAAACCTGCAAAACTTATCATAATAAGACATGCATTTCATCAACCATTTATTTTTGACACAAAGTAAGTTAAATAAAAACTTCTATAACCCGTCTTGCACAACTGCAGATATCTATATACAACCCCGTGAGAAGTATATAGCCCATTGCTTGGTCTTTTAAGTTAACATGTAATTTTGGACGAAAAGAAACGCAAATAACTGATAACCACAAGAGTGACACACCGTCACAAGCTAGGTAGGTCAAGAATTTCTACTGACCCAACAACCTCCAATGAACTAATGTATAGGTACATGCACACTATGGACTTGTAAGGGGTCAGGTAACTCACGTACACGAGTTATACTAGTAAGAGAGTCTAATAAAAATAATGATGAAAGTAACATGCAATTATATAATAATGTATGTTTGAACTAGCATATAATAACAGACTTAACTGGCAACCCATGGTTGACTCTCAATCTACTATGTATTTTATAAAAAAAACTCGATAGCATGTTGGCTACTACCTTCACTAGCCAATATATTAACATTCTTTAGAGAAAATACCTCACCGTTAGGTAGCTATAAGTCACTCCGAAAACTGCAGACATTCACAAGCTAACTCCATGATTACATATATACATCAATTGTAACTTAAAATATATGTTAGATTCATCGTTCAAATAGTCAATCCCTCTAATAGTTAGTGCAAAATTTTATTCAATTTGGTAGCATCTCATGCAACTATATCTTTGGTGTTTGTCGAAAATAATCTATTTTATTTAAAATAAAGTATCATATTTGTTTTTGTAAAAACATATCCTTCACGCGGAATTTCAAAACAGTCGAAACTTGAGCATTTGTCATTTAATGAGATGATTTTTAAATTAGTTAACTATCTTGCTGCACATGAAATGGAACAATTAAAAGTCATATACACATAAAGCATATGGATCCAATCAATATAGACAACCAATGGAGCGGTTAGAGGTAGCGAGTCCCTGAGCCTCAAGGCTAAAAATGACCACATCGGCCGAAGAATGAACACTTCAGCTTCAATGTCTCATCAGTAGTGTCAACCAACTTTACCAATAATATAAATAAAATTGTACTGTTCGTTGTTTAATTTTGGTTTAGAATATAATGACAACCCTAAATAATGGAAAATTCCAAATAGGTTTTTGAAATGTGAAATTTGATGAAAGAACCCCCTATTAAGTGAACTTGGAATTATGGATTATTCCATTCCCTAGTTGAGATCATCGAAATGGACAACAATGACTTATGAATGCTAGCACTAAGACAGAGTGATAGAACAATTTCATTTGCTACATGAATAGGGATACCCAAGTCAATTATATGGGTGTATGATTGGACAATATACATTTGATAATCCACCCTGAGAATTGAACGTCATAAGAACTCCCGTAGGCAATATGGAAAGATTCCTCAAAACATGAGTATTCGTAAAAAAAAGAGCTTTAAAGTTGCATACCTGGTAGGATAAAGGTATGTGGGAGTACAATCCTCCTATTTAACATAGGACTAGTATCTCCGAGTCACTTGAAGAATGATATGCCCAAAATGGATTTAAACCCGCTAGTATACGAGGTCAAGTTATAATATATCCGGTAAGATCGAAGTCGATCCTCAAGGACAAGTAACTTTGCTTTAAATCTAGAATTTAACCCTTTTCGTAAAATTCAGTTTGTTTGAAAATGATTTTAATAATAAAACAATAATAGACTAAACAAGAATGAAACAAGACGAGAAAAGATCTAGAATTTTAGAATCCAATATAACAGTTCACATTATAAAAGACAAGCAATTAATCAACTAAACTTCTTTTGTTATAACTTGAAATTTAATATTATAAACTATTTAAATTCCTAAAGATATTCTTGATAAACCCATTTTATAATCATGTATAAGACAATTAATAGACATTAAAGCACAATCAAAAGATTTAATCAATCGATAACATGTCTCAAAAAATCAAATATAGGTTTCATTTACAACCTTAGATGAAGAATTAGCTATACAAGAAATTTAAGGAAATATTCATTGAAATTACAAAGTAAATAAAGTTACAAAAGGAAAAGAAATCGCCAAAGGGGATCTAAATCGATAGCCCCATGTGTCTACATATTGTCCAATTCTTGCTCCAAATATATTCACGGATACTCCCAAAATCCAAGTGATAGCATCTTTTGTTGTTTGAGAAAATGAGTGAAAAGAGATCAAGGAAGAAATGGGAAAGGAAGTTATGGAGAAATAGGTTGTAGAAAAGAAATGGGTTATTTCCCAAATAACCCCTAACTTTATGACCAACTTCCTTCCTAGCCCCCTACTTTAAAAAAATACCCAGATGGCCCCCTTTTTCAGTTACCGTTAAAAGTCTGTTAACTAGTCACCACTTCTGTCTCCTCCATCTCATCACCTCTCTCTGCCACTTCTTGCCACCTCATTGTCTTCACCGACGAAGGTCGTCGGCCAATTTTCCGACCGGCGACCTTCAAACATTAAAAAAAACTTTTTTCTATCTCCTCTTCTTCTTCCTCTCTCTTCTCTCTCTTGTTCTCTCTCTCTCTAACTAATCTCTCTCTCTCTCTCTCCAATATCTCTCTAAATAAACAAGCAAATATAAAGATAGTGATAGTAAAGAAGAACAATGGAGTAGTTATTATAGCTCACTCACTCTGGAAGCTTTCCGGATCGAAAAACAGCGAATTTCGAAACTTGTGAATAAGAATAACTAATCCCATTCTCCTTCAAGAATTCTTCAAGCAATTTCTTAACTTCATCAGGATCTTCACTTTCACATTCAAGATCATAACTAGTACCAAAATCATACTGAGTTTCATCCAACTTTAATTTCAAACCTTTCCAATCATAAACATTTCTAACATTTCTAAACCCACCTAAACAAACAAACCCATTTTCACTAACAATACCAAATTCATCTTTACCCTTTACAAAACCCTAGAATTATCAATTAACCCAAGTCTCCATGGTTCAACAACACAAACCCTAGCAATAGCTGGATCAATTTCCTCTTCATCTTCTTCAACACGACTAACTCCATTGATAAGTACAACTTAAGCTTTCAAAGAAACAACACAGAGTGAATCATTATTGTAGAATCGTAATCGAAGAGCAGCTCCTTTTGATGAAAGTTCAGAATTTGTACCATGCAAAAAAATGTTTTCCTGAAGATGGGTTTTGAGATGGAAAAGAGAGAGAAGATCTGATAGGTTGTGAAGAGTTTTTTAATCTGGTAAACGAAGCTTTACTTCAACTTCCATTGATATGGATTAAGGTTTTCTATGGTTTTGGGTGATTAAGAAGAGAAACCGATTCGTTAATTGGGGTTTATTAGAAGGATCTTTGTTACGATCTAATTGGTGAAGAATAAATGAAGCGCCGGTGGGATTAGTTAGAGAGAGAGATCGATCTTAGCATTGAATCTTGGTATGGTTTCTGCTGAGGTAACTTGGATTTTGGATTTTCTTTAGTTTTGATTGGGGAAAGACATCGATCGCCAGAAATTGATTGTTTTTTATTGGGGAAAGACATCCAATCTCTCTCTTTAACTAATCTCTCTCTCTCTAACTAATCTCTCTCATCTCTCTCTAACAAACCAGAAGGTCTGAAAAATTAGAGAGAGAGAGATTTGTTAGAGAGAAAGATTGGGGAGAGAAAGGTTAGTTAGAGAGAGAGAGAGAGAACAGAAGAGAGAAAAGAGAAGAAGAAGAAGAAGAAGAAGAGGAGAGACTATTTTTTTTAATGTTTGAAGGTTGTCGGCCGAAAAATTGGTCGGTCGGCGACCTTCGCCGGTGAAGACGATGGGGTGGCAAGAAGATAAGGTGGCAGAGAGAGGTGATGGGAAGGATGAGAAAGAAGTGATGACTAGTTAACGGACTTTTAACGGTAACTGAGAAAGGGGGTCATCTGAGTATTTTTTATAAAGTAGGGGGCTAGGCAGGAAGTTGGTCATAAAGTTGGGGGCTATTTGGGAAATAACCCAAAAGAAATGGTAGAGAAATTATATAGATTAGAGAATTAGACCAAAAAATTGAGAGAAAAATAGATGAAATTTAGGGTTAGAAGAAAAGAAATATGAGCATAATAGATTTAATAACAGAAAGAAGACTAGAAGTAAGAGAAATGAAAGGGTTTGGAAGAGATGGGTAAGAAAAAAGAAGAAGAAGAGATAGATAAGAATGAGAGGACTTGGTAAGTATTGATAGGCAATAAAGGTTAGGATTTAGGGAGGAAACAGAAACTTCCAGTTACTTTTGGAACAAGAAATGACACTTGTTAGAATCATTGAGAAAGAATTAAGAGCAAATTTGGAATTTCATAAAACCCTAATTAAAACCCTACAAAGCTCTCTGGTGGCCGAGAATAAAGGGAGAGAAATCGAGGGCTATAATGCACTCTGGAGCATGGTCATATGGTGAGACGCATTTCTGGCCGTCCAATGAGGGAAATCATGGATCTGGGTCATGGGTGTGGGATCACGGATGCTATGTTGAAACGAGATGCATAGCAACACATATATGAAACACGAGTGAAAGTGTAACCAGGAACAACGAATTATGTGAGATGCATACATGGAGCCTCTGGATGACGCTTATTAGTACAGATTCAACAGGCACCATTAGATCAGGGAAGACGCAGATTTGTAAAGTGATCGTGTGAGGGAATACCGAAGCTAAGTTGTTTTGCGTCCTACTGAAATACGCCTTTAGGCAAAAGCTCGGTGATTCGCGATGTACTCTATTAAGTTGTTACTGTTAGAGAATAGAGAGTATATGAGGTACCTTGAATGAATAGTCCCACATTAGATGGGCTAATATTAGTGTTCTCTTATAGAGCCTATATAAAGGCTTCAAGTGTAATAGCTAAAATATGAAAATCAAAATCAATACTCTCCTTCCTCCTATATTACCTTCTATCATGGTATCAAGAACATTTTTACTCTAACGAGTTCGATCCTAGGGTTTCCGACTAACCGGCGGCGGTAGCTCCGTCAATGACTACCGTCTGCCGGAATATCATCGGTTTAGTTATCTAGTTTACTTTTTCTATCCAAATAAATTATATTATTATTTTAGTAGTTAAGTTTTAGTTTCAAAGATTTTTTATTCTTTATGTAAGTCTTCAACAATGTATGGTTTTCACCATTAAAAGTTTGAAGGTTTGAAGATCAATTTCTAACTCTTAAATATATTTATCCTTACTTGTTAATAGTAGGAGATGAAGATCTAAAAGAGTAACGCAAACAACTATTTTTGTTCAACTTTCATGGTGGTCATCTTTTCAAACCCACAATGTCAAAAACCAAAGTCTACTTCATGCACTCCTTCTTCTTGGTGGTTGTTTTTCACAAATGTTGTTCTTCTTCTTCTTCAAGAAAACTCAAAATCAACAATAGAACCATGTTCAAACTCAGATTCTTGTAATGGCTTCTTTCTCATCTCTCTCTAACCTATAACCCACTTTTTCTCTATCAAATTGGAGTACAGTGAAATTGCTTTACTCCTCCATTCACTTTTTACTTCTCCATCAAATATTGGCTAGAATAACCTATAACCACAACTCTCTATCCTCCTTTCTTCTTTTGTTCCTTACTTGTAATTCTAGTCTTGGCATCACTTCTCTTTTCATCTATCATTACTCTTATTTCAGTTATTTTTTCATCTTCTTTTCTCTTATTATCTTTCTTGTATTACTTATTCTCCTCCCAAATACCAAATCTCAACACCCATCGGTTTCATAATGGTGGAAAACTACTGAAAAATACTACCATTTAACTTCAAACAAGAAATCAGTTCAAGTTATTATTCATTGGGGTAAACAAATACTTGACGGGAAAATACTCGTCGGATGTAGTACCCATGGAGGTAGATCAGTTTATGGTGGTAGATCAAAGAAGAAAGGTGGAAGGACAACTAGTGTTCTTGAATCAGAGAAAGAAGAAAGTGAAATGGACCTAGAGTTTCAACTTCTTTTCCTCAGCATGTGGTTGCCCATAAAATTTTGAATGACTAAGTTCAAAGTTGCCTCTCAAAATTGGTACTCTAAACTCTCCTGGTGCCCATAAATTGATGTGATGTTGTGTCGTGATGTGTTCAAGTGTGCCTCTAAAATCCTCTCCCAAACTTTGGTCATAGAAATCTTTTTCATTCTTTACCTTTCTCACTCTAAATTTCTCACAAATCTTTCTTCTTAAAGCCTAATTGGGCCAAGTAATCAATGCTTTTTCTTCTCTCTTTCTCATGTCCAAGTGGATCGAGCTATTAAGTTTTTCTCTTTCTCAAGCCCAAGTGGGCCAAGTTATTAAGCTTTTTTCTTTCTCAAGCCCAAGTGGGCTAAGCTATTAAGTTTTTCTCTTTCAATTCTTTTCTCTTTCAACCCTAAGTGGGCCAAGATATTAAGCTTCTCTCTTTCAACTCTTTCTCTTTCAAGCTCAAGTGGGCCAAGCTTTCACTTTTTAATCTTTCTTTCTCATTCTCAAGTGGGTCTAGCTATCAATGCTTCTTCGTTCTTTTAAGGGTTAATTCCGTTTTGGCCCCCGATTTGTGACCAACTCGCCGTTTTGGCCCCTATAAGTGTCCGGCAGTTCGTTTTGGCCCCAATTTCCTCTTTGGCCCCAACATATTTTTGTAAGCTTCTCCATTATACCCTTATGGCAATTCTGTAAATTAAATGTATTTTCTTTCTCTTTGTCCACCTCACTAAGCAATTGCCACGTCATATTCGTCCACATAAGGTCGCCGGAAAATGTCGCCGGCGACATCATTTCCGGCGACCACCATTTTTTTTTTTTTTTTAACTTCTTCTTCTCCAACCATCTCCTTCCTTCTTCTTCTTCTCTCTCTCCTTCTTCTTCTCTCTCTCTCTCTCCTTCTTCTCTCTCTCTCTCCTTCTTCTCTCTCTCTCCTTCTTCTTCTCTCTCTCTTCCCCTCTTCTTTCTCTCTTCCCCTCTTCTCTCTCTCTCCCCCTCTTCTCTCTCTGTTAGGTTTCCGGCGAAGGGAAACCCTTCGCCGGAAACCGTCTGGATCTGGGGAAAACCCCAGATCCAGACACCTCTTCGTCTGGAAAATCCAGACGAAGAGGGGCTCCTCTTCGTCTGGAAAATCCAGACGAAGAGGGGTTCCTCTTCGTCTGGAAAATTCCAGACGGTTTCCGGCGAAGGGTTTCCCTTCGCCGGAAACCTAACAGAGAGAGAAGAGGGGGAGAGAGAGAGAAGAGGGGAAGAGAGAGAGAAGAGGGGAAGAGAGAGAGAAGAAGAAGGAGAGAGAGAAGAAGAAGAAGGAAGGAGATGGTTGGAGAAGAAGAAGGAGATGGTTGGAGAAGAAGAAGTTAAAAAAAAAAAAAAAAAAATGGTGGTCGCCGGCGACATTTTCCGGCGACCTTATGTGGACGAATATGACGTGGCAATTGCTTAGTGAGGTGGACAAAGAGAAAGAAAATACATTTAATTTACAGAATTGCCATAAGGGTATAATGGAGAAGCTTACAAAAATATGTTGGGGCCAAACAGGAAATTGGGGCCAAAACGAACTGCCGGACACTTATAGGGGCCAAAACGGCGAGTTGGTCACAAATCGGGGGCCAAAACGGAATTAACCCTTCTTTTAAAGCCCAAGTTGGCAAAACTACCACTATTTTACTTCATATTTCTTTCTCAAGCACCACAACAACACACATCAACGCAACACCAACATTAGTAAAGAAAATGAAACATCATCAAGGCAAAATCTACTCATGGTCTTCCACACTTGTAAGTCCCATTAGTTTGAGAGGGGAGTATTATGGAGGAAGTCAAATCACCATTGACCAATGAAGTACAAGAGATGAACAAAAGTTGTTTTGCATTTAAGTTATTTTATTTTGTGTTTAGATGTTATTGTAATGAGTAAGGATTTATCGTAACAAACCATTGTACTTATCAATATCTTGATAAGTACATTGGTTTAAGGGGGGGGGGGGGGAATGTTAGAGAATAGAGAGTATATGAGGTACCTTGAATGAATAATCCCACATTGGATGGGCTAAAATTAGTGTTCTCTTATATAGCCTATATAAAGGCTTCAAGTGTAATAGCTAAAATATAAAAATCAAAATCAATACTCTCCTTCCTCCTATATTACGTTCTATCAGTTATGCTTCTTGGGTATTCGTCACGTCACTTGTCCAATCCCGCTTGCAAAATTATATACCGAATGTACCCCACTGGTCAACCTTCTTTGACTCCAATTTTGACTTTGGCTAATTTTTTACTACGGACTCCGATTTGACTTCTGCTTTCGCCTATGGGTTCGTATTTGACTCTACTTTTCACTCATATACTGATTTTGACCAAATTCTAAGAATACCCTTGACTCCAAATGACAGAAATGACCTTCTAGTATCTTACTCCTATTTTTGTCATGTTTCACACGCAACTCCACAAAAGACACCTAATCAAGCAAACCAATCATTTCATTGTAATAAAGTCTGAAATGGATTAACTCGCTTAAGTTAAGCTACTCAGATGAGACATTTTCATGGCCCATCAAAGAATAGCAACTCGAAATGTATTGTAATGCTAAAATGGATGTTTTAACAGTTGAACTCAGATTAATCAAATCTAAAAGGAAGAGGATAACTAATCCATCAAGGTGACAAGGGAATCGAGCATGGCACTTGTTTTAGGATAAGTGAGAGATTGAAAAAGGTGTAACTCGATCAAGGTGACAATGCGATCATTTAGACAAAAAGGAGAAATGATGAAGATCATTAAGGTCAATCACTTTAGGAGTCTTAGAGTCTAGCTAGAATGCAACTACGATATGCGGGTCAACCGGTTGATTCGCCACTAATGACGAATCAATCCTACAATGGATTACACACAAAGATGATTGACTTAATCAAAAGAATTGACAAGTGGCAAGTGTACATGGCTTGAGGGACAGTAGAAAAATGACTAAAAGATGCTCAATGGTCTGCCATGTAGTCGGACGAAGGTATAACACCCATCTTTGGTGATTAAGGCGTCTTCGTTAGAGAACTCTACAAAGATAAGACCTTCATATGTTATGTCAAATGTAACATCCCGTGTTTTAAAAGGTTGGTTTAGGGACTATTTGACATTTAGGTCAAGTCGAAAGAGGGACCAAATCAGCAAAGAGGACAATTTAGGGGGTATTTTGCAATCGGGACAAAAACAGGGACCTAACTGTAAATCCGTGGGAATGGATAAGAGAAGAAAAATCAGACCTTTTATCCCTCTTTTGCTCGACAGAAATTGAGGGTTAGGGTTTGGGTGAAAGAAAATTCTATTTCTATGGAGATTTCAAGTTGATTTCAAGGGGAAATCTGATTTTTTGTTGAATTCAACTTCAATGAGTTGATTCAAGCTAGGGTTTGTGGAATTTTGGTAAGTAAGATCCTATTTCTCTCTCCAGACAGAATTTTAGCTTTGTTTGATTTTAATGGAGTCTTGTTGCTTCGAATTTGTAGAAGTTTGTGAAGGATTGATCAAGGGAAAGCTATCCTAACTAGAATTCAATCGAATCAAGGTAAGAAATCAACCAATTCGATGATTTAATGTCAAAATTCTTAATTCTAGGGTTTAAGGTTTATGAAAATTGGGGATTTTGATGATTCATGTTGTTTTAGGGTTTATCTAGTTGAGAATTATACAATTTTGATATAAAAGAAA
This sequence comes from Eschscholzia californica, assembly GCF_041429995.1. Taxonomy (NCBI): domain Eukaryota; kingdom Viridiplantae; phylum Streptophyta; class Magnoliopsida; order Ranunculales; family Papaveraceae; genus Eschscholzia; species Eschscholzia californica. Next base: position 46,908,770 of record NW_028238198.1, read on the forward strand.
CTTTAGAGAGATTATGTGATATAGGTTATCGATCGAACGACAACTCGAGGGACTGAATTAAACCTACTGTCCGAGCCAATCTGGGATTGATATGTTGCTCGTACGTACTTTCATAAAACACGAAAGTCGTAGCTTAGGTTGTTAGCTTTCCGAAAAGGTATGGTACAAGTCATTTCGATATCGGACGAAAGAATTATGATTGTTTTACCGAACAGTGCGCAGTTAGGAAAAATTCTGCTTTGTTGTTTGTATTTTTGCAAACTTCAAAGGCGATTCACTTGGATTTTGGGGAATACATCTAATGACTAAATGTTAAGGTTATAAGTCAGTTCAAACAGTGATTGATCGACCCCGATTGGGCATGGTTATGAAGTTAGAAGATGAATCGATATTCGGTTATAGTTGAAGTCTTCGTGAGTTAGCGGTTTTGCTATTGTTTTAAAGATTTCATCGTTTTCTTTTAATTATTGTTTTTGTCGTATGAAGGTTCTTATCGAAGAACCTAATGTTTATCTCTTTTATTTATGGATTGGTAGAGGGGGGAGCCGGAGCTTATCGTTGACGATGATGCTACGGTTTCGGCGGAGCAGAAGTACCGCCAGGTAGGGGTTCTGAATCCTTTATCCAACATGGTATTATAGATAATGAATATGCTAGATTATACAGTTATATATGCGCCATTATAACTAGAGTTCAGGTAGCATGAAACTCGATTTATGTGATGAACTGAAATATGCTTGAAATGTTTTGATGCGATATGAGAATTGTTTTCGAACTGATTTTACGATGATTGTGAACTACTTGGGATTTTCTTGTATGTACCCGACTGCGGATTATGTCAACCTACGGGCACGTAGCCATTGAGGGTAGGATGACATGTGGACACGGTTGTGATCCGTGTGAGACCGGTGAGGTGGACGACACTAGTCATGAGACCTGTGGGAGTAGAGTGCTTCACTTGCTGGCCATTGGTGCTCGTGCCTCCAGTTCGAGGCTCAGGGACGTACTCCTGACCGCTCGTCTGGGAGGTGACATTGATTGGGAATCCCTCTGCTTTGTGTGTGATATGGCTATTGGTTGTTCCACTTCCGTGTTTGATAAGATAATGAATTGAATATGAATATTGGTTTTGATATACGACTGAAACTGATTTTGAAAGATCGCATTAGATGCATGACAGGGTACCGAAGAGAATGAGGTTCAGGTCCTTCCATGGGTATTGGGGGACGGCTCTCTTATTCGAACTCGGTGATCAAAAACTTATTTAGATACTTAAGGTATATATGTATCATGAGGTAAACTCTTCAATGATTGCGGAGTCCCTTAGTGGGAGAGGGGCTTACCGGCTAGGGGTAAGTCTCTTTCTCGAGGAGACGTAGTGCATTAGCTAGTGCCATAAATGGGCTGGTACTATCTAACGCACTCTAGGTTCTCCTGAGGTACTCTCCTCTTATTGGGAGCGCACCATGGGTGGGCAGCTAATCACTGCTATTGCTTGCTAGATTAAGGAAAATGGTTTTGTATATAGTATATATGGTAACTGGTTTGATAACTCGATTTATCATGATGTTTACAACTTATTAAATGAACTTTTGAAAACGTGATGGGTTTTGGATTGGTCTTCTACCAGAATAACTCGTGTCGGTGAGTATTCTGACCCCCCTACCAGTTGTTAGTGTGCAGGTGCTTTGTCGTAGCCTCGAGGCGGAGTTGTATTCCAGCCGGTGATCTTGTTTGACGAGGCTAGAGGTGTTGCGTCGTTTTCTTTGGTTTTCGTTTATTGGTTTCTCGTTATTTTAAAGTTATGTATTCATTGCAGAAACCAAACTCTAATATGTATATATATAACACTTATAGTTGTTTATAAGTTGTATCGATGTGTAAGAGACTTTTATATTTTGTTATGTGGTTCGGGTTTCGACCCGAAACGGAGTTGAGTTTGTTTAGCTTCCGCTCGATAGTTTATTTTTCTTGTATATGCGAATGTATGGTTTGCATGACAGGTTTACAGGTGCGACCGGTTCGATTTACAGAGGAGACTCTGCCGGATTTTTGTCTCGTCTGTGAATTGCCGGGGCGTGGTCGTGTCTATTTTGGGACACGGGGCGTCACATCAAACATTTTTCACAAGAGAAGAAGAAAACAAATTAGTTTGTACTTAATTTGTGTTGTTTGGAATGATTTAAATAAAAAATACCCTAACAAATATATCAAATAATTTCTTAGAACTTCAGGTGATTCAGGGCGAATGTAGGGGATGTTTGGATGGTATGATTATTTGATTCTGACCATGATCCAATCTAGATGATTGCGAAGGAGATATGAAGATAGACATTAATTACATAGACCTTGATTATGAATCCCGGCAAACACAAATATGAATGAAAACAAGTTCCTTTAAGTAGTTACATGGGCGATGGCAAGAGAGAGAGAAAAAAAGGATAACAGTTTAGTGGATAAGCCTTCACTTTGTTAATCCCCTCTAACGTAAACCTTAGATTTTGGAACCCCTTCAATGCAACCTTATTTTAGCGTATTATTTTTCGAAAAAGAAAAAAAAAACAAGTATCGATAGATTGAGAGTTAAGATATGAAAAGAATTAATAGTTCAGAGGACAGAGCGATCGAGAGTTTAGATGAGAGAAGGATCAATGCTACATATAATTATTAATAAATATAAATGGAGAAAAACGAAAATAAAAAGTAGGAGATAGGTGGAGATAGAGAAAGGCTTTGCTTTCGCCGCTAAAGATTGACTGCAAATCCGCCTTATTGGGTTACAAGGAAGGGAGAAAAAACAAAGTTAACTCTTTCTTCGTTTATTACTTCCATAATTATTTATCTCTCATAATGAAAAACTTTTTGTCCTTCATAATCTGAGAGAAATATAAAAAATAAAGGGTAAAAATTGGTATCGAAGAAAAGAAGTAATTATTACAAAAGAGATCATAATACAATGTATGAAAAGCCCAAAAATCTGCGCCCGTATAGGAAAAAAAAACACCCGAAAAAATTAATGTTAAAAACCCCATTTTTTAAATACTTTTTGAACGGTTGACAAAATATATAATTATGTTGTTAACAACACAATCCTATTTTTCTATAATCTACTTTTTACCCTTCAATGTTGAGAACATATAAAAATATGTTGTTATAAACTTTGGTAACATATATAATTGTGTTGTTATAAACTGTTGATATCATATACAATAACGTTCTAACTTGATATAAAATGTTGACAACATATCTAATTGCCTTACACTTGTTGTAAAACTAGGTTTCCGCCGCGTCCAGTGGCGAAGCTAGAAACTTTTCTTTGTGGGGGCACTGTTGAACAGTAAAAAAAAAAATACAGTCATTAATGACGAATTGCAGAGCTTCAATAGTAACCTCTATCGAAAATAATTATAAGTCTAAATTGCGAAAAGAAAATCATATGTTTTTCAAACCAATGACTTCTATATGTCCATGCAATACTATCAACTAATTAGGCTACAACTAACTGTAACATGTTTTTACTAAAATCTAAACATAAATAAGTAACATTTGCAGGTAAACTAAATAATGTTTGTATATATACATAAGAATGAAGAATTAATAGGACCCAAGGGTTATATGGGGATGCAAATAACTCAATCTGAAGTTGGATGAATTTACAAAGAAATAGGAACAAAAGAAATTTGATAAAAAAAAAAAATAGGAGTTAAAAAGGAAATTTGAGGTACTAACTAGATAGACAAAAATAAATTGAAAATTTTAGAAAGCCCTCTTATAAGTATTTGTCTTGAGGGAGGCTGTAACACTAAGACAAGGCACCTTTAAAAGGTCTAACAATAAAACACCCAAAAAACCTAAAAATAATAGTAAGAAAATGGGTTTTGAACCCATGACGTGTTGTGTGAATGGCAAGGAACTTATCCACCGAGCCAACTACACCTTTGTGATACAAATTGGCAATCATCTATACTATACCTAAATCCGACCCTGAGATTTTCACACCTAAATACGCTTTTATCGCGGAGCCGTGGGGGCGCAGGGGGCCTGCGCCCCCACGGGCCCCTATGTGGCTCCGCCCCTGGCCGCGTCCTATGGACGCGACAGATTCCTCTTGGCTAATGCCATAACATTCTCAAATTCTTCCTACAAATTAAAAACTTCGATAATTTTAGAGAAGAGAGAATTGCAGAGAATAGAGAGAGAAATATAATTGCAGAGAATAGAGAGAGAAATATAATCCTATGGATATTGTAACTTGTGAGAGAGAAAAGTAGAATGAGAAGAAAGTGGGGTAGTAGTTATTTTAGGGATATCCCACCCGTATTAAAAAAATAATAATTAATGACATTATTACCCTTCCCTTTTGAGTTTATTTACATAAATAAGGATTTATACCAACCATCAGATGTGATCTCTATCAAGCACCCAACAAAAATGGACGGTCAGGCTTATCCAAAATAACCGACTGACCGGTTTTATATATTAGATTCAGTCGTGAGACAAAAATATTGACTTCCATGAAAGACTGATAAATAATGATCTCTATATCTTCCTAATGTGCTTTTTATTCGGCAATTTTCTTTCTTTTCATTTGTTATTATAGCCGTTCCCAACATTACTACAAAATGCTCTCTCCTTTACAAAATTTCGCTACAGTTCCTCTCCAGTTTCATGAAGTTAAGAAATATAACTTCACTTTCCTTCATTTCATCTTCATCACTAGTTTCTTCGGTTTCACCATCTCCATATTTGCCTTATTAGGAGGCATCGGGAATGTCGCAATAAAAAATGAAAAAATGAACTGACAACTTTTTTGAGAAAGATAATACTCACAAAGTCAAGGAGGTAAAGGTGACGGAGTGGATATGGTGAAGTTCTCAAAAGCAGTGTCAAAGGGGATATCGGTTCAAAAGGCAAGGGTGGATCCAGACACACAAAAATAGTTAACAATAGGATTTGATGTTAAACCAATGCTTTTGTCGAGCATTTTACACGTTAATAATAAAAGTTCTGGTAATCAAATATAATTTCTTGGGGAAGAAGAGAACTTGAAATGATATTAGAAGAATAAAAAAATTGTTAAATACATATCAAACTTGTAAGTAAGAGATAACAAATGTAAAAATTATGCCACGCATTAGTCACCAATAATATAAACTGATTCACAAATTTCTTTAGTCACCAACCCAAAACATATTAATAGATTATTTTCAAAGATCTCCTTTGTTTTAATAATTAAGAGATTGTTGGAAAATATAAATATCACTTTTATTTTGTTGAAAAGAAATATAAATATCACTTACCTTGTCAGACCTTTGATAAGGAATAATGAAACTAATATTGTCCCAAGCGTTGGTAAGTAAAACATAACAGAGTTTGTTTGACAATCAATTAATACCGTAAATGAAATTGTTAACTTTGTAGCCATCCAACTCAAAACTAATTGGCAATGAGTAGAGAGGACCTAGACCTTATATTCTTGGTTGCTAGATACCCATTCTCCCAGGTGGGACTATTCTCACACGCCCCCTCACGTGTGGCGTTCTTTGAGCCTAACACGTGTATTTTTTTCGTTTGGTTGACGTCGAGCATGTGTGGCTTTTAAGCCTATCACGTGTGGGTCTAGCTCTGATACCATGTTAATAAAGAGAATTGTATTGATTGACTTGATATTCCTCGCAATTACATAAGATCTTTATAAAGAGTTCTACAAGAAAGAAGTTTTAATAATTACACAATGTGGGACTATATAACTTATTCTAATAGAAATAAAACAAATGAAAATAACAAAATCATGGACGTCATTATTTAGTTGGAGCCTAATAAGTCTGGAAAATTAAGTGTGGTAATGGAGTATGAAAGTGAAAAAAACATTCTCTGCTACAGTGTTCATTACCTGTATTATTCACCCAAATTATATCATGATTTATAATATGAAGCAGTACAACTTAAAAAGATCCAATTATGATAAGTTTGAGAAAAAAACTAAGTTAGCAAACATATTGAATTAATCTTCCTAATCAAGTCGACTCATGTCATTCCGAATCTTGAAATTCAGTAATAATTCCGCAAGTAAGCCAGCAAATCTCTATTCAGACCAATACAGGTACTGAAACTACTAAAAATCAAATACAAATAAATAGATTTGTTACTCTAGAATGTTTCCGACATTGTGTCAGTAGTAATGTTCTTCAGTTTCATCTGTGTGTTGACAACTACCAAGAAAAATTCACCTGTCTTTATTCCACATGAAGTAATCGCCTTCATGATCAAATGAAGATAGTTATAAAAAGGAAAACTGAAAACATAAAATGATACTTTTTAAAAGAGTATCGAATTTAAAAACAGAAGATGCATGAAGCAAACAAAATACATAAACAGTAGAAGCAACAACCCCACTCAAACACCAATTAGATATTACACTACAAAACGAGGTAGAGAACTATACGAAGTAATATTTCATGCAAATAAAACTTCCACACAGGATCTTCAAACACTCTATTGCCATTTTTCGAATAAAAGATGAACTTTGTGCAACAATTACATCGTAAGTTATCACAAAAAGAGTATGAACTGTTTAACTTCTGAACACTTATAAAACTCCATTACTGCTTACCCTTCCGAAATCAACACATAGGAAATTAATCCACACAATAATGATTATAGATTATTGAAACATATCAACCTACAAACTAACTAACTTTTATCCAACGAAAACTAAATCACAAATGAAAACCCCAACTTTGAAGTCAAAAGAAGATATATGTCCAAAACTTCGGTATAAGTGTAGGTAGTTAAGATAAGTGACATAATCGATGCAGAACTGAACACTACATCTCTAAGAAGTTGTTTACGTGCATAGGCAATCAGATCATGCTTTATGGAAGAACACAAATTTGTAATCCACAATCAATACCTCTATTATAACACCTCAATATGCATCTAGATTAGAGAAATATTAAAGTTGCGAATGGAACCTGAACCGCTTGTCGGCACAACTGATACTAAGTTCACATGGAGAGCTAACCAACGTTGAAGATAATAAGTAGAAGAAGGTAAATAAAGAAGAGATCCACACTAAAGATTAATATATGTGACCTTTTCGCACCAATAGTTAATAGAATCACACCTCTAATACAAATACCCTATCATTAGTTCCAAGAAATAACTCAAACACTTCATATGTTTCAGTCAAATTTCAAAAACCAATACTATCTTCATAAACTATCTTCTAATACAAAGTACGCAAGAAAGTCGCAACAACAATGGTTGTAAATGTCCATTAACAACATTGCTAACAATTGATCATTAACAAACATCAGTACTAAATGTTGAGCTTTAATCTCGAAGATGATACTAACCAAGATGTTTGAATGTTGATCACGAGTTCCAATCTCAGTTCTTTCTGCTTAATTCCCCATCAAATGAAAAAAAAAACAATTTATCATCTAAATTGAAATTAAACTATTAACTGTGAATCAAGAACAAGAAAAATTATAAACTCTAATTTCAATAACAATATATAATCAAGTAGTTTAAAATCTGAGAAGTTAGGTTTGATTTCTTGCGTGTAAAAGATGAGAAAGAGAACCAGAGGTTGGTGATGCGGATTGTGTCTATTTTCTTGTTGTAGCTGTTGTTGTGGGTCATCAAGATTCAAGACAATCTGGTTATTGTAATTGATGAACAAAACGATCTTGATTTGATGATGGTGAAGTTATATTATGAGATTGAGCATTTAGAACTATTATCCAATTTCCTCCTTTGTATGGGATCATCTTTAAATCTCTTCATCTTCTTTCTGTTTCAGGGTTTGAGATTTCAACCTAAAATCTCCTTTATATATTAAACAAGGATTATGTAGGGTTTAATGAAGAGAATCGATTCATGTTTTCACGAATATCATAAGTCTCAGAGAAGAGGAGTTTTTCTAGCACGTAATCGAAGAGAAAACATTTTTTTGTTTCAAATGTGGCGCTTCAATAAACAAAGTGAAGTGGGATCCAAGGGCTGGCATTCAAGGGTTGAAACTCCAAAGATTTGAACACTTCATTAGCTTTGTCCTACTCACCTTGCATTAATTTTGTCCTAGTCACCTTCATTTATTTTGTCCTATTCATCACAAACCTGTTCTGTTTTGTTATATAGATGTTGAAAACATATATAATTATGTTTTTAACAACTTATATGATGCATTAGCCAAAATATTATTTTTCCATTAATGGGTTTGTCAAATACAAAGGATAATATGCATAACATTTTAATGTTTGCAAAAGACAAATAAAAAAATGCGTCAGCCTAAATGTTTATGTCGAAAGCATAATAAAAAATGCAGAAACTATTTTTTCTTTACAAGACAAACCAAAAAATGTTTTAGACAAAATGTTAGTGTCAGTCGATGTGTTTGTCAAATGCAAAAGAAGAAATACAAAACACTTTTGCAAAACAATTTTTGAGCGAAAACGGATTTATTCAGAAATTTACAAAATTGTTGAGAGCAAAATGTTATTTAATTAAAAAAAAATCAAAAATATTTTTCACATTACTTTGGACGGGAAATGTCATTTTGGGGGTGAAGTTGTATTTTTACATAATGATATTTTTTTCTAATATTAGGAAGAGAAGGAACAATTTTCAACAAAAAAAAATTTGACCTTGTCCCCGAATTTGTTTACTGAGGAGTCGGTGATAACACCTCCAACAGAGATAATGAATGCATATAAAGTAATTTCGGCTGAGGATCTGGGCTACATCTCAAGAATTCCTACCACAGAAGAGATTAAAGCGGTTGTTATGGAAATGGGGTCCCTGAAAAGTCCGGGTCCTGATGGACTCTCTTGTATTTTTTACCAACGTAATTGGGATGTATTGGAAGCAGACCTTGTTCGTTATATTCAGGAGGCATTCACATCAGGTTTTGTTGATTCTTCTCTAAACTTTACAACCATAGCTTTAATCCCTAAGGTGAGGAATCCGAGTATGGCCTCGGATTTCAGACCGATTTCCTTATGCAATTCTATTTACAAATTCATCACAAAATTGATTGCTAATAGGATTAGACCACACTTAGAGGAAAATATTATGTGGACGCAAAACGCCTTCGTCCCGAACCGCCAAATACTAGATAATATCGTTGTTACTAATGAACTTATCCATTCCATGAAAAAATCTAAAGCTAGAAAAGGGGGGTTCTCACTCAAAATGGATATGGCTAAAGCCTATGACAGGGTCAATTGGGCTTTCTTGTCTCATGTCCTGCGAGCAATTGGTCTCAATGGACATATTTTCGACCTTATTATATTCTGTATTACATCGGCCAGATTCAATGTGCAAATTAATGGGAGTCTCCATGGTTCTTTTACTGCTTCTAGGGGTCTAAGGCAAGGGTGCCCTTTGTCACCCTACCTTTTCATATTAACTACCCAATCACTATCCTTGCTTATCTTTCACTATGAGAGCCAGTGTCTTTACAATGGTTATAAAGTAAATAAATCTAGTCCCCCTATCTCTCACCTGCTTTTTGCAGATGATTTAATCATATTAGGGGAAGCTACTATAGCTAATTTGAATGCTATTCTTCAATTTATGAAAACTTATGCTGAATTCTCGGGACAAGCAGTGAACTTTGATAAGTCCTCGATTTTCTTTGGTGCAGGCATTCCATCTGAAATACAACAAGAATATATGTCAAGATTACATGCACCTAAAATGTCGGATCAAGCTAAGTACTTGGGTTCTCTCATAATGAAACCTGGTAATAGAATTGAAAGCTTCTCATGGTTAACTGAAAAGTTCAAGAAATCTCTATCTGGTTGGAAACAAGGTTTAATCTCTCAAGCAGGGAGGACAGTTCTCATCAAATCAGTACTAGGTCCTTACTGTACATATGCTTTTAGTTTTCAAAAAGTACCAAAAGCTATCATTAATAAACTTGAAAGAGAAGAAAGAAGCTTCTGGTGGGGACATGAGATGGAAGATCATAAGTTACACTTCATCAAATGGGATATACTTACTTCCTCTAAAAAATATGGAGGATTAGGTATTAGATCTCTAGAGGAAGTTAATGAGTCATTGTTAGCCAAGATGGCTTGGAGGTTTATCACTAATAAAGAACAAATTTGGGTTAAAGTGTTGGAGGCAAAGTATCTTACCAATGATAACTTTTGGGATGTAAGAAGCAAACAGTCAAATTCCCACTTCTGGAAATCAATACTCCATATTAGAGATGTACTAAAAGAGAATAGTATTTGGCAAGTGGGTAATGGAATTAATATACAGATTGAGAGGGACTTATGGATACCTGAGATGATAAACAAAAGACCAAACTTAATCAGACCTTTACCAACTAATGTGAAATGGGTTGCAGACTTACTTGTTCAGGATACAAATCAATGGAATCAAACATTACTTAGAGATTATTTTGATCTAGACAGTGTAAGAGCTATAAACAATATCTTTATACCTCAGAGTGGTTCAAGTGATAACCTAATTTGGTGTCCAACAGAAAAAGGTACGTTCTCTCCTAAATCTTACTATTCAATTATCAAACAACCCCCACAACTTAATGATAATCTTCATCTTTTTCCTTGGAAATCTTTCTGGAAAAAAACTAATATGAATCCAAAAATCCAAATTTTCATTTGGAAACTGTTACATAATGGAGTGGCAACCATGGAAAATATCAATAAACGTTTACAACATATAGATCCCTATTGCAAATTATGTAATAATCAGGAGATCGAAAGCATTTATCATTTGTTTGGATCGTGCCCTAAATTTATTAACCTTATAGGTATTACTAATGATTGTGAATTACTACAGTTAGGGTTAGATCCCATCACAAACATGCAGATGATTTTAAACAAAGGGGTAGAGGCGACAGGAGTATGGTATAAATTTACTTATCTGTTATGGACATGGTGGAAAGCTCGAAATGAATTCCATTTTCGACAACAAGACATCGAGTTGGAGAGAGTTTGGATGCTTGCGAAGCTGGAACTCAACCAAAACCCTAATGTACTCTTATCAGTTAATGTAAATGCAGATTCGCAGGTACACTTTTGGAAATCACCTCCTCCTGGATGCTTAAAGGTAAATGTTGATGGAGCTTATAAATCGGAAGGAGCGGCAGCAGCTGCAGTTGTACGCGATTCGAATGGAGAAGTTATTACATCGAGAGCAATCTCGTTCTTACCAGTCTCGGCAATACATAGTGAGATGAAGGCCTTCAAATTAGGGTTGGAATTGGTTGACGAGCTGAATTTATATGAAGTGGAAATTGAGGGGGATTCGAGGGTGATGGTTACCCTCTTATCTAACGGCTCCCCGTCCATCCCGTGGAGATTAAAATATCAGGTGGAGCTTCTCCGTGTCAGAATGAGGGAAAGAAGCATTTAAGCCAGCTATTGTGCTCGTGATGCCAATAAAACCCCTCATGACTTGGCGCATCAAGAATTGGTCCTCGGATCCATCTAGTTAGATTTTTGGGGTTATTTGTAATGTCTTTACTTTATGTAATTGACGTTTTTTTTATGATTTATAGAATCATAACTTCAAAAAAAAAAAAAAAATTGAAATTTCAACAAAAAAAAGAAAAAGGAAGAGAAGGAACAATTTGATGAATTAGTCATTTTCAGGGGCCAAACTTGAATTAATCCATATTCAATCCTTTTCCCCTCATTTCCAGATTTCAGCAGCTGAACTAATTTTCTTCCTTCTCACTTCGATGGAATAAACCCTAAACCCTAATTCTTCTTGATTTTCGGTGCATCGTCACTCCTTCACCAGTTTTCCCTCCGATTTTGAGGGTTTTGAAAGAGGAGAAGAAGACCACTCGGTTGGATCTGAATCTCTACCCCCAAGGTAAGCCTCTCTCTCTCTAATGTCGTCTGCTTCTTTAGATACTACTTATCAGTGGTAAATATTTCTGTCTTTGTAGGTATAAAACCTAGAGAGAGATGGCTACTACAGCAGCTATGAATTTTGCTTTCAAAACTCCAACTTGTGTTTATTCTTCACCTAAAAACTCTAGAAATGAAAGTGGAAAGGTTAGGGTTTTGAGAATTATTAGATGCTCTGCTTCTATATCCTCTTCGAATGGTCATACTGACACAACCCTAGGTAAGCTATTATACCTCTAATTACTCAATTCAACATTTTTCTATGGTCATCTGGTTGGATTTGGTTTGATTTGTTTTCTGTTTGAGATTTTTTAGGGTTTAAGGAGAAACCATGGAAGGTATCAGATGCTAGACTTGTTCTTGAAGATGGTTCTGTTTGGAAGGCCAAATCATTTGGTGCTTCAGGAACCCAAGTTGGTGAAGTTGTTTTCAACACCTCTTTAACTGGGTAACTAATACATTAGAGAACTTTTAGACTTAATTATCACCTTTCTGGCTCTACGTGTAACTTGCATTAGCCTTCGTACGAATCGTACTTATAAAACCATGATTATTTGCTTGTTGGTTAAGACTTATTGCAGTTGAAGAATTTCATGGAATCATGGGTTTGTTAAATTTTCCTAGTATGTTTGCTTTGAATAGTATGTTTGCGATGAATATAACTACTATTAACAGGAAAGGACTGTGGTAAGTAGTAGGACAATGTGTTCGAAAGAAGATAATTTTAGTAACTTTTGATGTATTATTGTTTCAATAAAAGCTCTTCAAGATCCTTTCATGCTTCTAAATTAGCAACAAGATCTTTAGAACGAAGATAAACATGAGTATGATGTCTTTGACTGTGTTTTTTTTATTTACATTCTGGGTACTCACTTGATTTCTTGAAAGAAATCTTATGAATATATATAATCAAATAGTGAGACAAAGAATTGAAAAGTTTTAGGTGGTATAAATTAGAACGGGGTCCTTAAGCTCGAAATTTTTTTACTTTAGGACTGAATTTTAGTATGTATTGATTTGTTCTGGAATTGAAATTCGGCAGTAATACTACCCTGCTAGAAAACTTTGTACTGCTTCTAGAGAACAAGAAATAGATTATATCAACTAAGAATTACAACTCAAAACATAATATAGTGACAATAGACAAACCACTTTAAATAGGAAAAACATGAAGTATTTGATTTGGCTATGAATTTAATTTTCAGAAGTTGCGTTCTGCATTTCTTCAATTTATGTTACATAGTTAGCAAGCTACTCGCCAACTCCTGCCTAATAATTGAAGAGTATGTCGTGTTTAACAGTTCCCAAGTGTCTTATGTACTTTTTTTCATGTTGGAACAACTTTTTTGCTGAAAGAACATGAGCTCATCAAAACCCATAGAAAAATTTTAGAACTTTCAGAATTGTGACATTCATTTCTTATGGAGATTCAGAGTTGGGGTTGGATTAGATATAACATACATTATCAAGTGATTCACGGAGTCTCAAACAATCTAATTTGTACAAGGTGGTTTTAGGTACCAGGAAATCTTAACAGATCCAAGTTATGCTGGCCAGTTTGTCTTGATGACTAATCCTCACATTGGCAATACAGGAGTTAACATTGGTAAGCAGAGTTTCTTTAAAGAATTGTGGAAATTTCTGCTTGTAGTTTTGATTCTTTTGAAATTGGTGCTAATATGTCTGAGACTGAGCAGATGATGAAGAATCAATCAAATGCTTCCTTGCTGGTTTAGTAATCAGAAGCTTAAGCATCAGGTATGCTATTTCTTTCCTGTTGCTTCGGCATTATGAATAACATTTTCTGCCTTTTGCCCTCCTTACAATATCTGTTGGGTAAATTTTTATTCAGTACTTCAAACTGGAGATGCTCCGAAAATTTAAGTGATTACTTGGCAAAAAGGAACGTCATGGGCATATGTAAGTGATATTGAGGATCGGCAACTTATTCCTCCCTTATGTTCCCTTTATGCTTGTATTTTCTCGTCTAGTCTTGAGCCAGTCACTTAGTATATGGTTGTTTGTAATTTCTTCCTTCTGTACAGATGATGTGGACACGCGAGCCATTACTCGCAGATTAAGACAAGATGGAAGCCTTAAAGGTGTACTTAGCACAGATCAATCAAAAAGTGACAGTGAGCTTCTTGAAATGTCTCATGCATGGGATATTGTTGGTAAGTTACTCGTTAGTCTTCAAGCTTACACTTTTTCTTTCCACTAGAAATGATAGTTAAGTTGGAATTCTGATTCTTGAAAATATTGGACAGGTGTTGATCTGATAAGTGGTGTCTCCTGCAAGGCCCCTTATGAGTGGGTTGACAAAACTGGTTCAGACTGGGAGTTCAACACCAACGGGAACGTTGGAAAGAGGTTTCATGTTAGTATAATAACTTGACGGATAATAATTCACTAAAGAAACTGTGTTCAAGATTTCTTACCCTATGTGTTGATTGAAGGTTGTCGCTTACGATTTTGGAATCAAGCATAACATACTCAGGCGCTTGGCGTCGACTGGATGTAAGATTACGGTTGTACCCTCAACATGGCCAGCATCAGAGGCTCTGAAAATGAATCCGGATGGAGTTCTGTTTAGCAATGGTCCAGGAGACCCATCTGCAGTACCTTATGCTGTCAAAACAGTAAAGGAAATAATTGGGAAAGTTCCCGTGTTTGGTATTTGCATGGGTCATCAACTGCTTGGGCAGGCATTGGGTGGGAAAACATTTAAAATGAAGTTCGGTCATCATGGAGGAAATCATCCTGTTCGTGACCTTCGTAAAGACCGAGTTGAGATCAGCGCTCAGGTGTGTTAACCTTACTCTTCATATCAACAAATCTTCTACCCGTAATTGTCATAAACGGATTAGTAATATCATTTTCTTTTTGAATCTTCTATTTTAACTGTGCCCTTCGTGTGTAAATTTTGGACATGTAAGCTTCTTATTGTTCTTGTTCTCTCTCTATAAACCTTAACCGGCAGGGTGGGGTATAATCAATAGAAAAGGTAGAGGGTGATCTTGAGCTGAGTTTGTTGAACTCGTTTCATCATCTCGACGTAGTGGCGCATTCACATTGCACGGGAGTTACCGAAGAGTTCAACTACTTGGCTGCAGAAAAGGAAATATATTCAAAATAGAACTTGTGAACAACATATAACCAGGATTGAAGTATTCACAAATCCCAATTCTTGTGGATTGAGAAGCTGGTATACACCAGTTACTTATTTCTAGGTGGAGATGCGGGTTATTTTAATGGTAGAAGTAATCATGAGATGTACATATGACATAGCTGGTATACAACACTTATATACGGATTGTTTTCTTTAATTGTCAGAAGTGTGAGGGGCATTTAGTCACTGACATAGCTGGTTCTCGCTGTCAATGGTTAGTTTGTGACTAAGAGCATGCTTGTAACTAGAGTTCCACCACTTGCTATCTGTGGACTCTGACAGTAATTTAGCCCAAATCATGTTAGATAAATGCTTCATACTTGGACATAGGTGAACAGACATTTTTTCTGACAAAAGAACCTCTTTGGGTTGGCAACTCTTCTCCATCCCACCGATTAACTTTACGTCTCATTTTTCTTGGTTCCTCCAGAGTTATCTCTGTATTCTTCAATAACATATGGGTTTTTGATGAAATATAATTAGAACTAGGTATTATGTCAAAAATTTTAACTTGCTGTCATTATGGTTTGTTTATAACTTCTATAGTTCTATATAAAAATGTCGTTGTCTACTACTGTGCCTACTTTATGGCTTTGTGTTGCACTGTTGCAAGACTCGTAAAGTAGGACTTTAGGGAAAGGCAGATGTGAACTAGATAGATGAACGTAATATGATGTTTCCTGTTCTTTTTCGATCTTAATGATTTGTTTGTTATTATTAATATGTAGAGAAGAGAATTTGTTGCCGTGTGCATACCTAATGACTAATGTTAGTTTGGTATTTAAACTTCATTTGGCAGAATCACAACTATGCAGTAGACCCAGCATCACTTCCGGAGGGAGTACAAGTGACCCATGTCAACTTGAACGACGGAAGCTGTGCTGGTCTTGCCTTCCCCGCATTAAACATTATGTCTCTTCAGTACCACCCTGAAGCATCTCCCGGACCTCATGATTCAGATTATGGTAAAACGATAGTCTTCTTTTCTTTCCCTCAAATTGTATATTAAGTGGCTAACTATGTTGCTAACCTGCAGCTTCATAATTTTATACGATAAGAAAGTCACATTTCTGCCACGTCATGGGCATGCGAGGCAGGACCCATAAAACGGGAACTGCCATGTAAATGGGCCTATTAAACAGGTCATACTTGGCCGACACGTCTAAGTGTGAAACTCTAGTATGAATATAAAATGCTCAAATGTTTGACTGTATATGATTTTGTTGGCACATGAGTACATGACTAACATGATACAACAAAGCCTGCCATGTTACTATTGGAACAGTGGACCTACTCGTTTTTATGGTCAATGTGCCCTGCAATTACATGGTGGTCTTTTTGTCAACCCAAGTAAAACGTAATCAGTCTCTCTCGAAAGTGTCCGAAAGTTTTTTTTAAATCTTCATACATATGTAGCATAATTATGATAAATTAATCATCTTAATGTTGCTACAGTTTTCGAAGAGTTCATTAAGCTTATGGAGCAAGCAAAACAAACTGCCTGATAGACACGTTCCAGGATGGTGTTGATTCGTATGCACCCCTCAAAATCAAAGTATCTTTACAGTTGCTTTTCATTCTCTCGTTTTGTTAGCTTTCTGTAGTGCTTGTTAGATTGGAGAATCATGAAGTATCTATTCATCGATGTCATTGACGGATATTGTGAACTGCAATCATGAAAGTAGTTAAAAATAATATATGCTTGAAACTGTTAAGTTTTGAAGCAAATGATTATAGTCTAAGTTACAGATCGAAAGCCAAATATCTGGGTGGAGAGAAACGAACCAAGATTTTGGAGAAGAAAAGGAACTACGATTTGAAGTAAAACAGGTGAAGTTTCATCAGGTATCAGTGGGAGATGTGCGCAACTGCACTTTCAGATGTCCAACTCTAGTATTATTTGATTTGAATGTGGGAATCCCAATTACAAAGTTTGAGTCTGGTATTATTCGATATTCATAAGGTTTGGATCTTCTCTCTGTGGCATCTTTTTGTAACCTTTTCTTTTCTTACAGTTTTTGTAACTTTTGTAGACCTCGTTGAATTATATCGCTTATCCTAAATAAAGGTCAGAGCTTCATCAATGGTAGAATTTGAATTGGGAAGTGTAATAGGCTTTTATGTAGAGGCTAATTTTTTCATGTCTTTCATTATAATTGTCATGATCTACTACGATCACCACTTCACCAGTATCAGTACTCTGCCACAAGCATGACAGTTATTTTACCACGGCGGAGCCGCCATTGAGCTCTACAAATGGGGCATGGAGGAAAACTCCTCATAGTTGAAGTTGTGAACAAGAAAACATTTCTGGGATAGTGGTATCCATTTCCCCTCCACTAAAATTGAGACCAGTTTCTGATAGTACTTATATACATCCACGGACTACGGCGTGGATGATTAGATCCATTAGAAAAGGTCATAGGTGTTGAAATATTTTTTCATATTATAAGATATTCTATATAATATTCTTCCTATATTGAGATATTAGGAAGTATCAAACATATAAACTAGTAAGATATTAGAAATTAGTAAATATATTAGAAGTTAGTAAAATATATTGTAAAATTAGAAACTAGTAGGATTGTAACTCTATAAATAAGGGTTATTTCTCAAATGACTCCCAACTTTGTGACCAGCTTCCTGCCTAGCCCCTTACTTTGTCAAAAATACCCATATGACTCCCTTTTTCAGTTACCGTTACTCTCTCTCCTCCATCTTATCTCCTCTCTCTCCCAAGTCACCTATCACGCCACATCATCATATTCTCCGGTAGGTGTCGCTGACCGGCCAAATTTCCGACCGGCGACATTCAAACCTAAAAATAAAAAATTTCTCTTCTTCTTCTTCTCTCTCTTGTTTTCTCTCTCTTCTTCTTCCTCTCTCTCTTCTTCTTCTTCCTCTCTCTCTCTCTTCTTCTTCTTCATCTCTCTCTCTCTTCTTCTTCTTCATCTCTCTCTCTCTTCTTCTTCTTCATCTCTCTCTCTCTCGCTCTTCCCCTCTCTTCTCACAGGCTCTCCCTCTAAAATGGTCGGCGAAGGGGGGAACCCATCGTCGGTCGTCGATCTGGTTATCCCAGACCTTCGAAGGTCTGGGAAAAACAGACCAGATCTCTGGGATAACCAGACCTTCAGATCTGGAAAGGTCTGGGATTACCAGACCTTCGTCGGTCTGGTTTCCCAGACCAACAGCCGGCGAAGGGTTCCCCCCTTCGCCGACCATTTTAGAGAGATAGAGGAAGAAGAAGAAGAAGAAGAAGAAGAAGAAGAAGAAGAAGAAGAAGAGAGGGAGAGGAAGAAGAAGAAGAAGAAGAAGAAGAAGAAGAAGAAGAAGAAGAAGAAGAGAGGGAGAGGAAGAAGAAGAAGAAGAAGAAGAAGAAGAAGAAGAAGAAGAAGAGAGGGAGAGGAAGAAGAAGAGAGAAAGAGGAAGAAGAAAAAGAGAGGGGAAGAAGAAGAAGAGAGAGAAAACAGGAGAGTGAGGAAGAAGAAGAGAATTTTTTTTTCTAGGTTTGAATGTCGCCGGCCGGAAATTTGATCGGCCGGCGACCCCTGCCGGAGATGATGATGTGGCGTGATAGGTGACTTGGCAGAGAGAGGAGATGAGATGGAGGAGAGAGAGTAACGGAAAGTTAACGGTAACTAAAAAAGGGGGTCAAATGGGTATTTTTGACAAAGTAAGGGGCTGGGCAGGAAGCTGGTCACAAAGTTAGGGGTCATTTGGGAAATAACCTTATAAATAAAGTCCTGTATTTCTTTTGTAAACCATCAAGGAATAAAACAATTTCTGTTTCAACAAAAAAAAAAAAAAAGAATAAAACAATTTCTTTGATCAATTTCAACTTGGTACTAGAGCCAACGATCCTAATTTTTTTTTGTGAATTTATATTGATAGGGGACAGAACCTTCATCTTCTTGTTTAAAGAGAATTTATTTTGGTATTAGAAAGCCGACAAAAGACAACAATAACTTTAGTTGTTACTGTGTGGTCTGTATTGTCTCATAGTTTACAAATCTTTGAGTTGGTCGAACATATCTTCTCAGAGATTCAGTTTTTTTTATTGTCTGATCTAATCTCTTTCCTTATAATTAATATAATGGAAAAGATGGATCAGACAATTGGAACGATTTTTCAGGCAGAGGGATCCTTTAATTCAGGGATTATATTGAATGAAAAAAATTATGATATGTGGTCTTAAAGCATGGAGATGCATATCGCTGAAAACGAAAAACTTTCGTTTATCCGGGGTAATTCATTACCACCTACTGAAAATAACATTAAATATGGGAAGTGGTATGCAGAAAATCAAAAAGTCAAGATATGGTTGTTGAGGTCTATGACTCCAGAAATTATGAAGTCATACATTCGTTTACCTACAGCTCATGATATTTGGAAAGCTTTATCTAAAGCTTTTTATGATGGATCCGATGAGTTGCAAGTCTTCTCATTGAATCAAAGAGCGTGTTCCGCCAAACAGAATGGGAAGTTACTCTTTGTATATTATGGTGAACTGGTTGAGATCTTTAATGCATTAGATCACCGTGATAAAAATATCATGGAACACGAAAACTAAAACGATATTGTATCTTATTGTAAGTCAGTTCAACGAAAGCCTGTGCATATTTTTCTTGCTGGATTAGATGGTGAATCTGAACAAATTCGCGGTGAAATTTTGAAAAAAGATCCCACTCCTGATTTGGAAGTGTGTTATGCTTTGGTCCGTCGTGAGCTTGTTCGATGCACAACGATGAATGGAGAATCTGAAACAACTGATGCTTCTGCAATGATGACTCGCAGTAAGACAAAGCCAAATCTTGTTAAAGCTATTGGTCAATCCGACAAAGCTGCGTATAAGTGTACTCACTGCAACAAAATTGGTCATACTAAAAGTCATTGTTATGAACTAGTAGGCTATCCAGAACGGTGGGATCATAATCGAAAGAAGAACTCCAAGAAAACCCTTGTAGCTGCACTTGTTGAGCCGGAGGAAACAAATCCAACTATTGAGCAAGCTTCAGCAATAGTAGCCACTACAGGTAACGTAGGTAAGGTTTTACATATGCCTACACATGTTTCAAGTAATACTTGGATAATTTATTCTAGAGCTACAGATCATATGATTTTTTATTGTAGACAGATTTCAACCATTAATCAATCCTCACATAAATGTGTCTCTACTGCTAATGACACTTGCCTCTGTTGTAGGGGAAGGACCTATATATCTTACTTACACCCTGAATTTAGACTCTGTTTTGGTTGTCCCATCTTTAGATCATAATTTACTATCAGTGTCTTAAATACCTACTGCTTTATTGTGTGTTGTGATTTTTTGGTCTGACTTTCTGTATTAAAGGACATCTAGACAAGGCAGATGATTGGTTATGGTGTTAGGCGAGGGAAGCTGTATTACTTGGACTTAGTATCTGAAAGCTCTAGTAAATTGCGCCAGATATTAGTAGTGAACAAGTTTAAAGATAAAAGTAAAGCTGAAATATAGCTATGGCATCGACGTTCGGGCCATGCTTCCTTTGGTTACCTTAACATATTATTTTCGTCGTTATTTATTAATGGTGATGTTTGAAGTTTTCAATGTGATGTTTGTGCACTTGCGAAACGTCATCGTACATCGTTTCCGTTAAAATTAAATAAAAGTCTAATTTTTTTTTTTTATGATCTTACATTCTGATGTTTGGGGTCCATCCAAGGTTTCTACTTTAGGTGGGTTACGGTGGTTTGTTACATTTATTGATGATTGTACTAGGATGACTTGGGTGTGTTTGATGAAATCTAAAAGTGAGGTAAAAAGTATTATTTCAGAAGGTTCATAAATTGTTTAGCACTCAATACAACTCAAAAGTCCAGATACATCGTAGTGACAACTGTGGAGAATATATGGATCATGAACTTCAAACCTATTTGGAATTTCATGGTATTTTGCATCAAACCACTTGTCCAAATACCCCACAGTAAAATGGAGTTGCTGAAAGGAAGAATCTTCACTTATTAGAAGTCATCAGGGCTATGTTTATCGGATCACATATGTCATTATCTTATTGGGAGAAGCACTTCTTGCTGCAACCTATTTAATTAATAGAGTACCTTCTAGTACTATTGAGTTTAAGACTCCCTTTCAAGCTCTATTGGATGTTATAACCTCTCCGACAGTTTCAAATTTACCTCATCATATCTTTGATTGTGTAGCATTTGTTCATCTTCATGAACACCAACGTACAAAACTAACTCCAAGGGCATTAATAAATGTGTATTTGTAGGGTATACTGCAAATCAGAAATGTTACAGATGTTATCATCCTCCAACTAAACGAATGTTTGTTACATTGGAGGTTCTCTTTCATGAAAACTCCATGTATTTTTTTCCCGAGTCTGAACTTCAGGGGGGAGAAAAGCAAACAAGAAGTTCTGACTCTTGATTATGAAGAAAAGAAAAATCATATAGAAGAGAAAAACCTTGAATCTAATATTGAAGTAAATTTAATTCTTGAAGAAATATTGGAAACTGAAACTTAAATTCCAGAATTACAACTAGATGAATCGGTAATGAAAGAAAGTGTTAATGAAATCGTTGAACAAATTGTGGATTTTTCTCTAGTTGAAGCCACTGCACTAGGGGTCCATGATACACCAAACCAATCGTTTATCGAGGATGATCCTGAAGCACCATCTGACCATCTAGGAAAATTTTACCACCGCGTCGAACTAGAGGTATTCCTAAACCGACATGTGAACCGAAATTGTCTAATGGAGCCAAATATCCTATGAGTCAGTATGTGTTAGATCATCGTCTATCAGAATCAAATAAGCCATTTGTAAATCAATTATTTGTTGTATCTATTCCTAACAATGTGCAGGAAGCCTTATCTGATCCAAAATGGAAAGCAACTATGAATGGGGGATGAAATTCTTACAAAACATTAATACTTAGGAGCTAGTTGATCGTCCAGTTGACAAAGATCCAGTAGAATGTCGATGGATTTATTCGGTAAAGTACAAAGAAGATGGTACAATTGAACGTTACAAAGCGAGACTAGTGGAAAAAGGTTAGCCTTAAAATTACGGAGTCGATTACACAGAGACATTTGCTCCAGTTGCAAAAATCAACACAGTTCGTGTCTTGTTATCGTTAGCAACGAATTTCGGTTGGTCACTTCAACAATTTGATGTGAAGAATGTTTTTTTGCACGGAGAACTGTTAGAAGAAGTATATATGGATCTTCCACCAGGATGCAATATAACAGAGACACATAACCAAAAGGCGTGCAGATTGAAAAAGTCATTGTAAGGATTAAAACAATCACCAAGAGCGTGGTTCAGAAGGTTTACAAAGGCTATGAAGGAGTTCGGGTATCACCAAAGCAATTCTAAACATACCTTATTTATAAAAAGGTGTGAAGAAAATTTAACAACACTTATTGTATATGTTGATGACATGGTAATCATTGGAGATGATCCCGAAGAACGAATGGGTTTACAAAATTACTTAGAGTTTGAGATGAAAGACCTTGGTGAGTTGAAATACTTTTTTGGGATTGAAGTATCTCGATCTAGCAAAGGGGTTTACCTATCCCAGAGAAAGTGTACTTTAAATTTGTTACATGAGGTGAGTATGTCAGCATCTGAGCCAACTGATACACCGGTGGAAGAAGGACAAAGTTGTCCATCAAGCCTAATCAAATCCCGTATTGATAAATGAAGATATCAAAGTCGGAAGGGTTATGTACTTGGCGCACACGAGGCCAGATCTCACATATGCGTTAATTATTATTGTTGGTCAATTTATGCACAATTCTGGTGAAGAACACATAAATGTTATTTTACACATTTTGAGATATTTGAAGGCGACTCTTACATGTGAGTAGAAGATCTTATATGGTGGCCCTTATGTTAATTAAGGTCAAATGTGTATGTATTGAGTATTGGAGGATAACTCAAGTGAAAGAGTAAGTGGGATTAATCATGAGTCTGGCAGGTAGAAACGATAAGAGTATATAAAAAGTAAAAATATCTTTGTGGAAGGTCTATAGGGTCCTCCCACAAGTGATAAGTGCTATATGCGTCTCCTCAAGCTCAAGGCAAATTCTAAGAGATTAAGAGAGGGAAAAGGAAAGGGGGCACATCGGCATAAATGAGTAGCAAGATGTCCTTTTTTTCAATTTGGTAATTTGATTATCCTTTTCAACCATCATAAATAAGCTACAAAAATGTGTATGATCAAATTATCTTTTTTAATTTAATTTCGAATCTATCCCTTCTTCTTTTCCTCTACCCACCTTTTTCAAATACTTTTTCAATTGTCAGATTCTTCTTCATCTTTTACCATAAGTTCTTTTTCCTTAAATCACATATTGCACTAGCACCATTATTCATATTGTACCAGCACCATTATTCGTCTATCAATTATTGTTTGAAGGAATAGTTGTTATCGATCCGTTCTACTGTTTTGGCATATGGGAAGGCAAACTGGTGGTCTATAAGTGGTCATCTTACTCGAGTTGGTTTAGTTTGAATCATGTTTATGAGCTCACATGTTGCACTTTTTTGTTCTTTATATTTCGTTATTATGCATTTCTTTTTCCAAAAGTACCTTGTTTTATGTTTAGATGTGTAATCTCTATTATCTATTACAGTAATCTGTAGATGGTTAGTAAGTCCGTGATATTTTGGTTCTTAACTCTTACTCTTTTATCTGTAAATGCAACGATAAGGAGAAACATGTGTGAAAGAGTGCGACACACTAGTCCTTCTAAAATAACAGGTTTTCTCGAACATCTGAGCTAGATATAAAGTTTTGAACCACTTCAGAAAACATAACGCAACCAGAGCTAGTAAACATCTTGCACAACAAACTCATGAATGCTAACACTTTATCACTATGGTTTTTCTGTTCTCCTAAATCCTTACTTCCCAAGTGCCATAGGTGCAGGTTCGTAGTTTGTTTGCGTGCTTCCGGGAAATCAATACTCTTTAATCTTTATTATTATTATTGTTATTATTTTTGCACAGTAATATTTTGAGTGTACAAACCAACTACATTTCAATTCTTTTAAATGAACTTTTACATATGCCAGAGCAACAAGTACATAGCCAAAATGTTATATTTTCCATAAAGAGCTCTAAATAAAGTTGGACATATATTTTCCAAATTCTCTTTCTGCCACACTAGCTAGACTCTTTCTATGATAGAGTTCTCTTTTAGTCCCCTGAGTGGGGATGGGGACCATTTGAGAGTGTAAGGGGGAGCACATAGGTTTGGCTATAAATACAATATTATCTTGGAACATGCTAATGGGGGGAAATGCCTTCCACTTTTGAATTGAAAGTTTATCTATGTTCAATGGATTTTCCTTCCATGTGCAATGGCATCTTCATTTGGTGGTGATCACCTTTTCTCTTCCATTAATAAGACAGCTCACTTCATATATGTTGTTCCTCTGGTTATCAATCGATAAGTCGATTTCTCTATGTCGCTTGATTTAGACAGAGTTTCCTTTCTCTAACTTATAGAGAAATAGACTATTAAAGAATAATGATTTATCAATATTCCTTCTTTCGGATTAACCGAGATAGATGTTAATGTAGTCGAGGCGAGAATAAATTCTCTTTCCTTAAGACATTTTACACCCCCGTAACAGTACCAAACGTTAGGGTGTATGCTTTCGGGATACAACGACTTTCCTTTCAGAGTTTTAAGATGGTACTTTTATATTCTGAAAGCGGACGAACCTTTGTAAGTATTATGAACTCTTGGACTAATGCGGATGATCTTCTAGACGCTTTAAAATTCAGTCGAAACTTCTTTCTTCCTTTTTCTTCTAGATATTCTAGGCAAACCAGAACCTCTAGAATTACTTTTCAATCAGATATTCTAGGCAAACCAGAACCTCTAATTGTTAGAAGAGAAGAGAAGAAGAGAATGAATTTGATGTCCTAGACGACCTATGATTATCACTTCACTCAAAACTTCTTTCTTCCTTTTTCTAGATATTCTAGGCAAACCAGAACACTCTAATTGTTAGAAGAGAAGAAAAGAAGAGAATGAATTGATTGATGAAAAATGAAGTGGGTTTGGGTTGTTTATATAGGAGTTGAATGGATACATGTGTCTGTTGGGTTGAAGGGACATAACACTTCATTTTGTGGACTTGAAACGAAATCTGAACCAGTTATATAGTCGGTTGGGTTATAGACCGTCAGATCTTGGTCAAATTCTCGGACAGAACGTGCACCCTTAGATGAATCCCGACGCGCGCCCAACAAATCATGAGAATGACCGTTAGATCAGATATCTGGGCTTAGCCCACTGGCTGCCCGACGCGGACGAGACCCGCGCCGTTTGATCGCTCAGATCCAACGTTTCTTGGCGCCTCCCGAAATCGTCCCGAAGACCTAAACGCACGACCGTTAGATCGCGCCAAATCTCGCGCATCGAACGCGAGCCTTCCAGATCTGGACGTGCTCGTTTCGCGCAAATGGACCCCAAATTGACTTATCCACTTTGACGTTCTAGTCCCTAATTCAAACGAACTTCGTGCAAACTTCAAACTTAAATTTCTCATTCATCCGGAGTCGGATTCGAGTGATTCTTGGCTCTAAGTTTAAGAGCTCGACGAGATGAACGCAATGATGCATTCCGTTTCTGAGTTTGACGAGTCGGGTCGAGCCAAAATCGGCTATGATTCCAACAATACTTCTAACAACAAAATTGAGTTTGAACAAGATTGATGATTATAATGAATATGACTCTACCCCAATAACTAATTAGTACTAACATGACCATCCACTGTTTCTGGTTTAACATTTATGCTCTTTCTAGCTCTAAGTTGAAAAGTTTTACTGAATTTGACCTCATTTTAGGCGCCTTCCTAGATTGCCCAGTAAAATTATAAAATCAGAATGACCTATCAGTCTTCTGATCGAATCTGGTCGGGTGTAGTGACCAGGGACGGATCTATGGGGGTGCGAGAAGGAGGGTGTAGTGACCAGGGACGGATCGAATCTGGCCTTCCTAGATTGCCCAGTAAAATTATAAAATCAGAACCCGATGACCCTCCATATTTCATAGTTATGATGTGGACATGCGAGAAGGAGGTCTTTAAATCTCTCCCAACACCCAAAGAAGGTCTCCTTTTTGTGTTGCTCAAAATTCATAATTTCTCTTCTTAAGGTGTTGGTTCGATGGATCGGGAAAAACTTTTTCAAAAACGCCCTAGTCATCTCATCCCAACTTCTTATAGTCCTAGGTCTTAGAGAATGAAACCATATCTTTGACTTTTCTTTCAATGATAATGGAAATAGTTTCAGCTTAGCGACTTCCTCAAGTTCTCCATTGATTGGGAGTATCGAGCAAATCTCATCGAACTCTCTCAAATGAAAATATGGATCTTCATTCTCTAGGCCTCGAAATATAGGAAGTAATGGAATAATCTCAGGGTCTATGTCTAAATTACACTCATTACTCGAAAATATGATGCATGAAGGTATGCTAGCCATATTAGGTTCAAGGTAGTCTCTAAGACTTCTAAGTGGTCGATGAACCTCATACCCATCATCCCAACTATCATTCCCATAAGCATCCATTGAAGCACAATTAAAGCAGAATGCAAGCAATCACAAGTGTTCAATTCAACTACTACTATCAATAATAAACAAGATGCAAATGCACTTAAGCCGCTCAAATAGGTAAAGGTTAGGGAACGATACTAGAGGTGGCGTTTGTTACTACAATTCGATCCTCTTCCCTTTTCTTGTGTCTCCCTTTATATCCCCAAACTTGTTAACTTTCGTCCTTTAGAGCTCCTTGGATGAGTACCTTAGAGAAAATCAAAAAAAATTAAGAAGAAACTACGAAAATAAACAAAGAAAACGTCTAAGTAAACAAATAACACCAAACTAATGAACAATACGAAAAACGATATTCAAACTACTAGACCTATCCCCGGCAGCGGCGCCAAAAACTTGATGCACCCGAAAAGGTTGCACACCCAAGCGGAGGTATCAAGTAGTAATCCGGCAAAGCCGGGATCGATCCAAGGATAGGAATGTAGTTTGGATATCGAATGGTCTTATTCGTCGGTTCAGATATCAAAGGCTTACTTAGACAAAAGCGCAAGTAAATGAAGATAATGAAAGGTTTTTAAACGAATGAGCACTAAGAGAATAGAGGAAGTAAAACAAACTAGAATATCAATGTGAGAGGGCGAGAGAGATTCGAGAGAGGAGTTGAAGGAACAAGAGTAGGGAGGCAACAAATAAGTGAGAGAAGTGTCGAGGTCCGGGAATCCGTTGTGGTGAACCTACAACTATTTACGGTCCAATCGAATATATTGATACAAACCTAGTCTCGATTCCTACGGTGGATGTTCATAAGCACTACGTATGTCCGGAGATAATACTTAGTCAAACAAACTTCCCAAACAATTAAAACCGAATCATCGAAAATGTCGTCTAGCCGCCTAACTATGTGAAGTGCATGACAAGACACATGAAATTTGGATCTAGACTACGATCGATATCGATCACTTTGCCTAATCGATTAACTATGCGAAATACTTGATAAGACACATGAAAAACGATTGAAACAAGTAATCAAAATAAGAGAACATCAATTTATTATCAAAATATTAAATCATCACATAGATAATCACGAATTCATCACATTTCATCTCATATAATCGACACACTAAAGTTAGCTAACATGACGATTGAATAAGAAATGGAAAGGAAATGGTGAGAGAATCCCCCTTTTTCGATGTGGTTCGAGGCTAAGATCGTCGGAAAATATGAGTCTTTAAGGTTCAGCCGATCTCCCATTAGAAAATTCTGGGTTCCCCATAGCGACCACCATCATCTTCTCCATTTAGAACACAACCTCCATTAAAGCTAAACCCTAGCTTTCTCTCTCTAGCAATCTTCAACCAAAACCAAATCAAACCATATAGGAAGCTAGATCAAGACATGGGGAGCAAAAGCCCTAAGGTTTCGGATCAAAAAGGTTGCCGGAATACACAAGAAAAACCGGCTAAAGAGATGAAGATTCCGGCCAAAACCCTAGGTGTGTCCGGCAAATGGCTGCTGTTCCGGCAAGAAGTTGCTGTTCCGTGCGCGTCTAAGGTGCTGTCCCGAGCTACAGTTGCTGTCCCGTGATGCTCCTATGCCATCTCGAGCTATGCACGCGTCCCATGGCCAGATCCCGAGCTGCTCGTGCTGGAGAAGCTGCTGTTCGGCCGTGCTTTAGCTGTCCCGTGCTGCTGGTTGTTGCTGTTCCTCCTCCCGAGAGCTGCTGCCGGAAGCAGCCCGAGCTGCTGTTGAAAGCAGCCCGAGCTGCTGTGAAGACAGCAACTCGGCCGGCTAAGCTAGGCCGGCCTAGTGTGCTGGCCGGCCTATGCTTGGCCGGCCCTCCTCCTTCTTCCTTCTCTCTTTCTAGCTCTCAACCCTTTTTAACCTTCAAGAACAAAAACCCTAAAGTTCCTAGCTTCTTCTTCCTCCCTTTCTTGCTTGGTGAAGAAGATGATGAATAGTAGTCCCCCTTTTTCTTTGACCCTTTCTCACTTGTGTATACACAACCCTAGACTTAGTCAAACTTTACTAAGTCTTAGACCATTTGACTTGGACCAAAGAGAGGGTGCTCATAAGTTCTCCATTATTCTCTTCCTCTTTGGGCTCTTGGGTTGGGCTTCTTTCTAAAGCAAGGGAGTGCCTTCATCTTGTCTCTACATTTAGAACCAAGGGGGGTGCCTTCATAGAATCCTTTTTTCAAGACCGAACCTCGGCTTCTTTCATTCACAACTTCTCCGTCCGAACTCCGAATTGACTTCCGTTTTCACCGTCGGACTCGTCATTGACTTCACGTGTTGTTAGACTTCTGATTTTGACCAAAATGACCAAAATACCCCTGGTGCTCTTTTCTTCCCTTTTGCCGCATAAGATGAAAATGTGATAATTTGCTCTCTTTATTCCGAATTACACGCCAAACCACAAATAAACTACCTAACAATAAAAACACATAAATAATTAGAAATAAAACTCGAAAAGAACTAACTCATCAAAGTTAAGTGACCTAAATGTGGCATTTTCACGCCACATCAACATCCCCAAACTTAGAATTTGCTAGTCCTCGAGCAAACAAACAAAACAAGACAATAAAGTAAACCTAACTCACTTTCGGAGGCATCCCAGTTGCATTTAGCGTATGCAACAAGCCTTTAAACCCTTAGGTTACCCCTAAAGGACGAGTTTTGTCTCGTGAGGGTTTCCAGTGAATACACCCACAAAGTTCTAGATTTCCAAGAGACATAAGGGTTCAACTATCGATGCAAATAAGGTGATGATCAACAAGTGAGAGACTTAAGTATGTCAAACATATGAATCAAACCAATAAACACGAAAGCATGCTAAGAATCTCCTCACTAATAGTTTTATACTCAAATGTAAGTATCCCATCATCATGAGTATCATCCAAGTCTAAACTAACAAAACTTTGTTTCCTATCATAGCACATTTCGCCTCGACTTTGGCCTCACGGTCATACGCTCTTAAACATGAAATCACTCAAAATGGAATCTAATGGTTCACTCTCATGTGTGAGCATGGAATAAAGTAAACTCAACACATATAAAAATTAAATGAGGATATCAAGTTCTAAAACGAAATGATCTCTTAGGAATGGAGATAACCACTAACGGAATGGGGAAGCTCACTCACCCTTCTCACCCACTCTACCCTCTAATAATGTCTCCTAAAGGTAAACGGATACAAGTGATGGAATGGAAGATGATGAAATCCCGAGAATGTCGACGCCTTCAATGATAAAAGAACACTCAAACAACCTTTAACTTGACTTTTTGCTTTGAATACTTTATTTATTCCAAATACTTACATAAACACTCAAAAGTTCACATGAACTTTTACACAAAAACAAGTTTCTTTCTTTTTATTTTTCTTTTCTTTTTTTTCTTTTTCTTTTTTTTTTTCTCTTTTTTTTTCTCTTTTTTTTTCTTTTTCTTTTCTCTTTTTTACACACATAACCAAACACAAAAGTACGAACTAGTATTCTCAACAAATCACCTTTACTTTCACACTTTGCTTTCACATTCTTTCTTCTTTACTTTTCATGCCTTCATTCTCGGGAGTAGTACGATGAATGGATGGTGGAGTATCCGTTTCCCTAAAGTTGACACTATTATCGGGTTTCATGGACTACAAGAGTAAGGTTTATTCGCTATCCTAATGTCACTCCTAGTGGCTAAGGAAGTTGAGCTCATGAGATCGTCTAAGCTCTTTTGAAAGTTGCGAAGTTGAGTAGCTCTTCATTCTACTCGGAGTTAGCGCGGAAGAGTACACTCAAAAGCAATAGAAAGGCTCAGATATCTCACATGGGTTGAAGTCTCCACTAATGACTATTTCAGGTCACTTAGAAGTGTTCCTTCTTCCTTAAGATGCTACTCACATGATAAGACACCAACAACAAAGGACTTAACATTCATGAAAAGACTAAGAGCATGCATAAGATTTATCAAGAAAGAACCACATGTATCAACATACTTAAAAATACCACTAGAGTCATACCAAATCTACCCAAAAATTTTCAAATTTGGTCAATTTGTTGAACCCTCTTGCCTTTTGAAATCTAAGGTCATGATGTCATGCGACCAAAAGGTCGTATCCCCATCCCCAAACTTAAAACTAACATTGTCCTCAATGTTCTAAGCATATGTTCACTAAAATATAAGAGGTACAATAAGTTAAAGAGAAGAGTGGAAGGATATTACCATAGTCGAAGGAGATAAAAGTGATACTACCAAGACTTATGTAGTCGAGTTCCAAGTTGATGATAAGCCCATCGCCATTCCCAAACTTGGAACGAACCACGTCCCAAAAGTATACAAATTGAGAAACACTCCTAACACATCAATAAATAGAATAAGAATGAAGCATAAGCATGACCATATAAAAATGACCACTCACGCAGGATCACTCGATTGCATTAAGCTATGCAACTAGCCTTTGAGTCTCTCGTATGCACGAGAGCACGAGTTTTGTCTCGTGGAGGGTTTCCAGAGATGATACCCACAAACATCAAAGCCCATCTTAATCGGTTCAACGATCATAGAGCAAAAGACGAAAGATTTGGGGGTCTACCCAAAGAAAAGATGTAACCGGTAAGAACCGTCTCACAACAATGTAATGACGTTGGTACATTAGTGAGGCGGCCACAAGGAAGAGGTAATCCCCAAACTTGAATGACGAAAAGACAACAAAGTTTGGCATACTAATAGAGGGCACATGCATTTCACCAAAATGATCTACAAAGGTCTCAGGAATCAAACTAGTCATGTTGTTATGGTCCTCCTGAGCATTAATAGTATTGTCCCTTTGAACTACCGGTGCAAGCATATATATATCACAGGTAGGGAATAATTGTTGAGAGAATGAGGGTTTAGGCCTATCAACTGGTTTTGGCTCAGATTTCGACTTTAAAGCCTCATTATGTTCATCTCCTCTCTCAAAATTTGTAAGCTCCTCGGGTATATCTACCTTCATAGGGGTCTCCAAGTTAGATACTTCATCTATTTCGAGAGTGGAACTAAACGTAACACATTTAACACTAGCACTAGGTGTATTACCCTCACCTATACCCTTGGAATTTGTTGGAGTTTGGGGTTGAGAAACCCTTTTCTCGATGTCTTTCAATTTTTCCTCCATCCCTTTAAGGGCGTGCAAGGTGTTTTGGCTAATCTGGGTTTCTGTCTCATAAAATGATTTCGAAACATCTTCAAGAGTCCTCTCATGATGAGACGCATAAGAACCAACTAAGGGCCCTTGAAGATTCTCATAATCATTGGTAAAGATATCACTCCTCGAACCTACGGGCTTCATATGAGTGTTTACGACATTTGTGCATCCTAGCGAGACATCTCGACAAAGAGAAATAGTAGGGCATTTACTCGCTAGGTGTTCTTGACTTGCGCAAATGCTACAGACACTATCAATCGCTAAATCACCATCATGCATATCTATAAATTCTTTCCGAGCCGTGTAGGCAATTTTATCTTCCACTTCCCCGTTCTCCTTTAAGAAGCATATGCCTCCTTTTGAGTAATGGTTTCCTTCGGCTATATCTCCGTCACTCTTAACGGGTGTGTCCCAATCTTGGGCCTTCTCCGCTAAGAGGTCGAGATACTCCCAAGCCTCATTAGGACTTTTACTCATAAACTCTTCGTTGCACATCACTTCCACGAAGTCTTTCATTTTGGAGGTCAAACCATCGTAAAAGAACCCGATGACCCTCCATATTTCATAGTTATGATGTGGACATGCGAGAAGGAGGTCTTTAAATCTCTCCCAACACCCAAAGAAGGTCTCCTTTTTGTGTTGCTCAAAATTCATAATTTCTCTTCTTAAGGTGTTGGTTCGATGGATCGGGAAAAACTTTTTCAAAAACGCCCTAGTCATCTCATCCCAACTTCTTATAGTCCTAGGTCTTAGAGAATGAAACCATATCTTTGACTTTTCTTTCAATGATAATGGAAATAGTTTCAGCTTAGCGACTTCCTCAAGTTCTCCATTGATTGGGAGTATCGAGCAAATCTCATCGAACTCTCTCAAATGAAAATATGGATCTTCATTCTCTAGGCCTCGAAATATAGGAAGTAATGGAATAATCTCAGGGTCTATGTCTAAATTACACTCATTACTCGAAAATATGATGCATGAAGGTATGCTAGCCATATTAGGTTCAAGGTAGTCTCTAAGACTTCTAAGTGGTCGATGAACCTCATACCCATCATCCCAACTATCATTCCCATAAGCATCCATTGAAGCACAATTAAAGCAGAATGCAAGCAATCACAAGTGTTCAATTCAACTACTACTATCAATAATAAACAAGATGCAAATGCACTTAAGCCGCTCAAATAGGTAAAGGTTAGGGAACGATACTAGAGGTGGCGTTTGTTACTACAATTCGATCCTCTTCCCTTTTCTTGTGTCTCCCTTTATATCCCCAAACTTGTTAACTTTCGTCCTTTAGAGCTCCTTGGATGAGTACCTTAGAGAAAATCAAAAAAAATTAAGAAGAAACTACGAAAATAAACAAAGAAAACGTCTAAGTAAACAAATAACACCAAACTAATGAACAATACGAAAAATGATATTCAAACTACTAGACCTATCCCCGGCAGCGGCGCCAAAAACTTGATGCACCCGAAAAGGTTGCACACCCAAGCGGAGGTATCAAGTAGTAATCCGGCAAAGCCGGGATCGATCCAAGGATAGGAATGTAGTTTGGATATCGAATGGTCTTATTCGTCGGTTCAGATATCAAAGGCTTACTTAGACAAAAGCGCAAGTAAATGAAGATAATGAAAGGTTTTTAAACGAATGAGCACTAAGAGAATAAAGGAAGTAAAACAAACTAGAATATCAATGTGAGAGGGCGAGAGAGATTCGAGAGAGGAGTTGAAGGAACAAGAGTAGGGAGGCAACAAATAAGTGAGAGAAGTGTCGAGGTCCGGGAATCCGTTGTGGTGAACCTACAACTATTTACGGTCCAATCGAATATATTGATACAATCCTAGTCTCGATTCCTACGGTGGATGTTCATAAGCACTACGTATGTCCGGAGATAATACTTAGTCAAACAAACTTCCCAAACAATTAAAACCGAATCATCGAAAATGTCGTCTAGCCGCCTAACTATGTGAAGTGCATGACAAGACACATGAAATTTGGATCTAGACTACGATCGATATCGATCACTTTGCCTAATCGATTAACTATGCGAAATACTTGATGAGACACATGAAAAACGATTGAAACAAGTAATCAAAATAAGAGAACATCAATTTATTATCAAAATATTAAATCATCACATAGATAATCACGAATTCATCACATTTCATCTCATATAATCGACACACTAAAGTTAGCTAACATGGCGATTGAATAAGAAATGGAAAGGAAATGGTGAGAGAATCCCCCTTTTTCGATGTGGTTCGAGGCTAAGATCGTCGGAAAATATGAGTCTTTAAGGTTCAGCCGATCTCCCATTAGAAAATTCTGGGTTCCCCATAGCGACCACCATCATCTTCTCCATTTAGAACACAACCTCCATTAAAGCTAAACCCTAGCTTTCTCTCTCTAGCAATCTTCAACCAAAACCAAATCAAACCATATAGGAAGCTAGATCAAGACATGGGGAGCAAAAGCCCTAAGGTTTCGGATCAAAAAGGTTGCCGGAATACACAAGAAAAACCGGCTAAAGAGATGAAGATTCCGGCCAAAACCCTAGGTGTGTCCGGCAAAAGGCTGCTGTTCCGGCAAGAAGTTGCTGTTCCGTGCGCGTCTAAGGTGCTGTCCCGAGCTACAGTTGCTGTCCCGTGATGCTCCTATGCCATCTCGAGCTATGCACGCGTCCCATGGCCAGATCCCGAGCTGCTCGTGCTGGAGAAGCTGCTGTTCGGCCGTGCTTTAGCTGTCCCGTGCTGCTGGTTGCTGCTGTTCCTCCTCCCGAGAGCTGCTGCCGGAAGCAGCCCGAGCTGCTGTTGAAAGCAGCCCGAGCTGCTGTGAAGACAGCAACTCGGCCGGCTAAGCTAGGCCGGCCTAGTGTGCTGGCCGGCCTATGCTTGGCCGGCCCTCCTCCTTCTTCCTTCTCTCTTTCTAGCTCTCAACCCTTTTTAAGCTTCAAGAACAAAAACCCTAAAGTTCCTAGCTTCTTCTTCCTCCCTTTCTTGCTTGGTGAAGAAGATGATGAATAGTAGTCCCCCTTTTTCTTTGACCCTTTCTCACTTGTGTATACACAACCCTAGACTTAGTCAAACTTTACTAAGTCTTAGACCATTTGACTTGGACCAAAGAGAGGGTGCTCATAAGTTCTCCATTATTCTCTTCCTCTTTGGGCTCTTGGGTTGGGCTTCTTTCTAAAGCAAGGGAGTGCCTTCATCTTGTCTCTACATTTAGAACCAAGGGGGGTGCCTTCATAGAATCCTTTTTTCAAGACCGAACCTCGGCTTCTTTCATTCACAACTTCTCCGTCCGAACTCCGAATTGACTTCCGTTTTCACCGTCGGACTCGTCATTGACTTCACGTGTTGTTTGACTTCTGATTTTGACCAAAATGACCAAAATACCCCTGGTGCTCTTTTCTTCCCTTTTGCCGCATAAGATGAAAATGTGATAATTCGCTCTCTTTATTCCGAATTACACGCCAAACCACAAATAAACTACCTAACAATAAAAACACATAAATAATTAGAAATAAAACTCGAAAAGAACTAACTCATCAAAGTTAAGTGACCTAAATGTGGCATTTTCACGCCACATCAAGTGACTACTACCCATATATTTCTCTCCTTTTTTTTTCTATTCTGTAGAAAAACGTGGGAGGATGAGAAATTAGTGGGGAGAAAATCTCTCTTCCACATTCTTGATCGGGTTTTTTATGAAAAACTTCCAAAGTAACTACTTCGAAAAATATATAAATAGAACTCTTGCCAGACTGATATCTTTTCACTATAAGAAAAAAAAACAATCTCTCACATCTATTTTATAGTTCAGGCTTCAATGAAATATTATTTTTCTTTTTTAAATGTAATTCTCTTTTTTTAAATGTACAATGAAATATTATTTTTCTTTTTCAAATGTAATTCTCTTTTTTTAAATGTAAATAGCTTAGTATTTGATTGCTCCTCTTGGTTGTTTAATGTATAATTATTGTTTTCTCTAAATGTAAAATGGCTATTCAACCTAGTATTATATATATATATATATATATCTAATCGTGTGTATGGATGACATCAAGTGGATTTGGTCTCAAACTATCCTAAATTCCTACAAAATTCAGGTTTGTACATTGTTTTGCAAATGTGGGCGAGTGGGAGTTTAAGGTTCCGGGTTCAAATCTCACTATAAGCATTTTGATGTATTTAACTTTTATATATTGAATTCAACTATCCTAAATTCCTACAAATTTTAGGTTCGTACTTAGTCCAGGGAGAAGCAAGAGGAATGCACAACAAATTACAAACTTTTATCACTATCAAGTGGAGATTTTCCATACCATTATTGATATGCAACATCAAGAATTAAATGGTCGTTTCACTGAGAATAATGCCGAGTTACTCCGTTGTATGGCATGTTTGAGTCTGTCTAGAGGTTTCGCCCTTTTCGACAAAAATAAGTTGATGCGTCTTGCTGAATTTTATCCGTCAGATTCTGAGTTCGAGTCCCACTATAAGCATTTTGATGTATTTAACTTTTATATATTGAAAGTTTTCAACTCAACTATCCTAAATTCCTACAAAATCAGGTTCGTACATAGTTCAGGGAGAAGTAAGAGGAATGCACAACAAATTACAAACTTTTATCACTATCAAGTGGAGATTTTCCATACCGTTATTGATATGCAACTTCAAGAATTAAATGCTCGTTTCACTGAAAAGAATACCAAGTTACTCCGTTGTATGCATGTTTGAGTCCATCTTGAGGTTTTGCCCTTTTCGGCAAAAGTAAGTTGATGCGTCTTGCTGAATTTTACCCGTCAGATCTCAGTAGCATGAAAATACATACAACCGTTAAAATTTCATCCAGTCTTGACACGATGCCACTTAGTTCTCAGCTTAATAATTAAGTTTATGACATGAGGCAGAATGAAGATTTCTCAAATTTAGATGGGATTGGAGCTATTGTAGAACATTGGTGGAAACTAAGAGATAAAACATATCATTTAGTTTATTTGTTTATCACTTTAGCACTAATTTTGCCGATTGCAACTGTCTCCGTTGAAAGAGTTTTTTCAGCTATGAAGCTAGTTAACACACGCTTAAGAAACAAGATGAGTGATCCGTGGCTGAATGATAATTTAGTAGTAAAAGAAGTTTTTAGTGGAATTGACAATGAGTCGATTATGCGAACATTTCAAAATATGAACTCTCGTAGAGGTTAATTGCGTCTGTAATCGTTGATGTATTAATATAAATAATAAATATAAATATTTTGTTAATTACTGTGTTTGTAAAAAAAAAAATTATTTAAGTATATAAATCTGCACCCCTTAAGTGAAAATTTTGAATTTGTCCGTGGTAGTGAATCAACAAAATTTGAAAAGAGAAAGTGTTTACCTTTCTCACTGGATTCTCCTAGATTCTCTTGAACATATATATTTATAATATTATATCAAAAAAAATATTATCTTTGTTTTTTATTTTATTTTAAACGTATTTTTCTTAGTACCAACAGGAGTTCTCCGAATTGGCACACTTGTGTTACTTTCTTTTGTGTTTTGTCAATACTGAGAATTATTTTATGTAATATGTTTTTAACCACAATTGACCAATACAATTGTAAGTTTATGCGTCTTAATTTAAATAATAACTTAAAAAAGGTTAGTTTTGGCTCCTTAAGAATGACCAACAATCAAAATGGGCACTTAATGATTACTAACTTCCATTTCAGTCTCTCTTTTTTTTTCCTCCAACTGTTGGCTTTGATGGTTGAATTTTTTTCTTTTTTACCCTTATAGGAAGAAACTCTTCTTATGTCGGAGAAGAGTCACCAACGAGAGTGAGCCAACTGCCAGCAACCCTTCAATATTAAAAAAGAAATAATTATTTTTCCCTTCCTTCCTCCACTCCTTCATTCCCCTCCTTTTCACCACCGCCAAGACTCATTCTTCTTTTCTATTCCGTTCTTTTCTTCTCTCTGTCTCTCAACATTATTAAAAAAGGTGAAGAAGAAAAACAATTTTCTTTCTAATGAAGGAGCTTCAGCTAACAATCGACGACCTTTAAATGTCTCCTATGATTAAGAGAAAAATGATAGGAAGGACAAGAGTTTTTTAAGAAGGGAAAAAACAGTCAACCGTCAAAGTTGATGGTAGAAAAATTAAAAAAGAGGGGCATATTAGAAGTTGATCATCTTTAAGGATCACTCCGATAACACGGTCATCTTAAGGGGTAAAAAATGAAATTCATCCTAGAAAAGTATAGGAAGAAAATGCTTGGACTAAAATAAATAAACAAATAAATAAGAGATACCTAGTTGTCTATTTGCTCTTTATGAGGAGAAGGGACAAGGACAGAGGAAAGTTCCTTTTGGTACATCTTGATTTGATTTGAAGGTACAAAGTGAGTTTCACTCTCAGCCTCCATTATTGTGAAAGCTTTATTTGACAAGAAGATATTATTTCTCTTCTTTTTCTCTTTCAAATCTCAAATAATTCCCTTTCACTTTTTTTTTTTTATTGTGATGTTGAATTATTAGCTAAAAAGTAATATAAATAACATAAAGAAGAAATACATGGATACACTTTTGGTGATGGAAAAATCTTGAGTAAAACCCTAAGTTCAATTATGGTCTCTGCAATCCTATTTTCCGGGTACACGGTAGTAGAAATATCTGATTTCTTTTTATTAGGACAAACCATCACCAACAAAAATTTGGTTAGATTGTCACTCTTTACATTTACTTATTATTTGCTACGTCTAGTTAAGATATAATACGTAGGTGGAGACACAAATATAATCCCGTTAAAAGATCATATTTATCCACAGGTAATTTACTATTAATGTAAGAACTCTTCGTTTTATCTATGCCAGCAATGGCAGGCTAAAATCACCACGACACCGCGACAAGAGAATTGTATAGCTTGTGGTTTAGCTACTCTTCAAGTAAAGATAAGATAGGTTTGAATCGCTTTTTCTAAATGTCTTAATCTAAATTTAAAATCTTATGAGGGATATCAAGGATTCCAGAAAAAGAATTAAATCATGTATTGTTGAGATTACAATTCTTTTTTGAATAGCTATGCCATCACCTATCCAATCATAACTGTTCAAATATATACAATCCAACATAACTATGCAAAGGTAGTGGACTAACAAAAAATACAATTAATATTAATACCCCTATAACTTCGTATTAACCCTTCAGCCGGTTCTACTGTTATAATTGTTTCTTGTACTGCAGGTCGTAGTTGGGAGGGATTACTTTCATTACAACATGTAACCTTCGAACTCTTATCAACCAAACTACGTCTACACGTTGGGCAGGACGAATGTGAAGCTAGCCATTTGTCAATACATATTTGGTGAAACCCATGATTGCATTTGGGTAAAATCCGAATAGAATCACCCGATCCAAACTCAGCGAGACAAATAATACATTCGGTATTTGACCCGGATAGAGTTAACTCAGTCGTGTATGGTATAGTTGGAATGTCCTTGAGAGTCTTCCGCTTTAATCCTGTGTTAACTAATCGAATTGTTGTATTTTGATTCGACTCGGTGATGATGACTCTGTTCTTACACCATAATATACATCTAATAATTGAGTTTAACCCAAGTGAGCAAATTAATGCACATAATATGACTGAAAGAACCATGACAACATTTGAATCGAAACGAGTTTGGGTAATATTGGAATCGGACGAGTTACTACTGATTGGTGAGGTTGCATTGTTTAATATTGGGAAGATTGGTGTATGGATGATTAAGAGTTTTCTTGAATTCAGAGTTGGAAGAATGAAATTAGAAGAAGAAGAAGACATTGTATTAATTGCAATTTATGGAATAAATGGAATTTGTAGAGGTGGTTGTGAGGGGTATTTATAAAGATAGAGAAAGAAATGAGAGAGAAAAAGGGGTTGGGTTTTTAGGTTTTTTTAATGATAAAGTTTGGAGGGGATATTTTTGAAGATAAAGTTTTTTAACCCTTTCAACAAAAAAAAAAAAAAAAAAAAAAGTAATTTAACCCATTCAGGAGATTTAGATCTTGTATAGCTGAGATTACAATTGAATTAATAATTGGGCTAATTTCCCTTTAGCCTCCAAGATGTGATCTACTTGTATGTTTTGCCCTTACATTTGACCAGCTTCCATTTTAGCTCTCTTTTTAACTTTTTTGTTCAAATTAAAGTTGAGTCTACTTTTTTTTTTTTACTTTCACCATTATCATTTTCTTATTTTTCTTAGTACTCTCTCTCCCTCCCTCCCTCTCTCTCTCAATTAGTGTGTTTTTATATGGAGACCTATGGATATCACAAATACATGTATAGAAGAAATAATCAGTTCTGCTGCTAGAAAAACTATTTATTCGGAAAACAATCATTCAGGTTTGAAGAAGTATTAAATGCTTGTGGGTGGACTCTCACTTAAGTATATGATTGCTAGTTGTATGTGGAATATGATCAGTCAAAGAGAACCATTAAAATGTTTTCCAAAATTTATGAATGACTGTTTGATAATTATTATTTTTTTTCTATTTGATGTTACTTTTTTTTGCATTTGTTTTAACCTAATTAATCGATCGCATGTTTCATGAACTATTTATATTGGTAATTGTAATTTTCTTCTGTACTCATTTAAAACTTGTTTGTAATGTAGGAAGATCTAATTACATTTATGAACAAGCTCTTCAGATCACTTTGACCCTTTGACACTGTCACCCTGTCACGAAAGATACTTCGTGATTCTAGTGAGATTTGTACGAAGGAGATGTTGATAAATCTATTAATAGACCCCTTAATAGGGCCCAATAGGTTCAACTTTTTCCTTTGTTTAAGATAAACCCATCTAGATAGTCTCAAAAATATTACTTTATATTAAAGTAGGGTTCCATGATTTGGGTGCTTCCACAACTAAGATCTCATCTCAAGTAATACTTTCACAAATAAGATCTCTAGTTGGCTTAGAAGATGGGGACCCACTTGTCCAAGAAAGTTACAAGAACTTTGAATTACTTATATATTTATCAAAGTGGGCATGAAAAATACATCTCTTTTCTCTAGTTGAACCCCATTATAATTAATGGTTTGCATATGACTCATCAATTCATATCATTCATGATTTGCATGTGTTTTGTTATTTCGGTTTGTTTTATATCTTTTCTTTGTTGGTATTTTTGCTTTTTCCCTTTGTTTTTTTTTTCGGTTAATACACCGTCTGTACAAACTTTGTACTTATTATAAACTGAAATTTTTGGTCTTGGTTAAAAAGATGTGCTAATGTTTTTCTTATCTAGGTTCTTCTCTCTGCAAGCCTCACAACCCCGTTAAAATCTTATCCGGATTTGCTTTTCGGCCAAAAAAAATTGTACTACGGAGTTCTGGCTAATTTTTATAGAAAAAAAAACTAGTCGCTCTCGGAGAGGAGGCCGGTGAGTAACAACATTGCAATTTGCAAGAGACAAGTCAAATCAAAGGAGAGTCTAGAGAGGACTATCATCTTAACCTTATCTCATTATTAGGGCAAGACTTGGAAGGTGTCTATCTGATTCCCTTAACTCCCAATCTCCTTTATTTTGTGGGGAGTTAGTGGGTCAGGTGTTTCTTCAGTAAAACTTGCCAGTTTGCCCTCTTTATCTGTTGGGTGGAGATTATGACAAAATACATCATTGTCGAGTTATTTTTCATAGCTATATCAGGCTTTGAATCATTGTCGAGCCCACTGTTGTACTCGTGACCTTGCCTCAGCTGTAGTGCGGTTGATCATCTCAAAATACCAGCTAAACATCATTTCTTTCCTCAGACCAACCAAGAAATATCACGAAGCTCATCAAACTAGGATTTTAGCTTTCTTCGAGACTTGATCCGAACAGTTCGGCTCATACTTAGTCACCACTTCATTCTCAAATGTTTTAACCTCCTGGGCAAGATAAGCTAAGTTTCATGAACAGAGGGTTTGCCATGAGCAAGACTTAGGCACATACCAAGTTAAGATATTATAGGCTTGTACTAGTTTGAAAGTTGAGGCCTTACTACCAATCCTCCCAATCAAAGT
This sequence comes from Eschscholzia californica, assembly GCF_041429995.1. Classification (NCBI taxonomy): domain Eukaryota; kingdom Viridiplantae; phylum Streptophyta; class Magnoliopsida; order Ranunculales; family Papaveraceae; genus Eschscholzia; species Eschscholzia californica. Next base: position 46,950,621 of record NW_028238198.1, read on the forward strand.
AATTACAGGATACCCGATGGTCATCAATCAGATGGGTTCAACTTCACCCAAGTGAGCTACTGCTTCAGCTATATAACCAGTGGCCACTGTCTGAGTCTCATCCGGCTGCTTCAGCCATATAACCAGTGGCCATTGTCCGAGTCTCATCCGGCTCTGTTTCATATTTCTCTCAATCGGTTTTATTCAGTGTAACGCTATTTCACCTACCTCACTGTCCAAACACACGCACCTCATGGAAGAAGGGTTTTTGTTGATTTTCTTTGTCTCCTCTCTTTCCCTTTCTCCCTCAAGGATAAAGATCGGCTATAGAAGGTGGATCCTGCATCCTATCGAATATCTGACGCAACAAATACATCCTGCATCCTTCAAAACCATTATCATACAAGACATAAAAAAGCAAATAACTACGATTCGAAAAAAAAAAGCAGATAACTGGAATATCAGAAACATGAGTGTACAAACCTAAACAAGGGAAGAAAGATTTAAGAATGAAGAAAAGTTAAATTACTTTAGTCAGTAACCCATAATGCCAGGATAATATACTGTTACAAGCAACTTAGGGGAGGAAGATGCACATAAAAAAAACACAAGTTCACTGTCTTGAATAATTAAAAGCATCAACACTCCCAAGCAAAATCAGACAGGAAACGAAAATGAGATAAATTATCACCACATTTTATTTAATTGATTCTTCCATTCATAAAATACCTCCGATAATTACGGTGTACCTGATTCTGGAAAAAAAAAAGAACTTCGAATCATGTGCCAGACTGCATAAGCGAAAAAACACATACCCAAGACACCCACGTTGACAAATGTATGCATCCTTTGCCTTGTTCCCTGCAACAAATTTTCTAAGCCTTACCCATGAGCAACTCAAACTATGCTAGGAGGATCTCCTACCCAATTACAAACTGCTCGAGCCCAACGGGTTCTGATGCAATCAACTAAAGGTGCATGCTGCGGAGGCTCGGGCTGAGTCACCTCGATGACTGTGTCGTTCGCACTTGTGATTTCCCCGCTTGAACTAGGTGGCCCTACCACATCTGCCATAAACTCCTCAGGTGTCCACCTTGGAGGAACTGAAACTCTCAATTTTGAAAGCCTGGGTCTTTGAATCGGACTCTCACCACCAGGCATCCCTTGGCTCCCATTTAGAACGGATTTCGCAATTCCGTTAAAATGGTAAAGATCAAACATTTTCTTACCCATTAATCCTGTTGAATCCTTCATACCTCCTAAGTTCTTATCTAAATCTAACAAAACCTGCCAGAATTCACTCCACACTATAAATCCCATACTGGAAAGGTGATTGAGTTTGTCTTGCGGGAGGTTGATGTTTGTTTCTCTGAGGACTTGGTGGAGTCCTTCCTCACTTATAAATCCTCCTCCTCCACTTTGGTCTTGGGCGTCAAATGCTCTCCTGATCTGTGATTCTCGTTCTTCTAGTTCATTTTCATCTTGAACACTGGGATCAAGAGCGAAAAGAACAGTGTAATGGGATTCACTTCCGACTACCCAAATTGGGTACTTTGGACATTTCAGATTCTGGCCAACCTTACAAAAATTTAGAGATTCGAGCAAAGTAAGGAACCCGACTTCTACATTTGTGGGTATGCCCTTCAGAAACATGCCACCTCCTAGATCCATCCTCCCATCAAACACATTAGGGACAGCCTTTCCACAAAGAAGTAGGTTTACAATTTCCTGTACCACAACAAGAAAGGGCACAGTATCTATTAGGGTCTCGAGTAACCCTAATGCAATAAAGGAAATGAAGAGGAGAAATTTGCAGCAATCATGAAATATTACCTGTGATGCATGACCAAATGGAGCGGTAACCAAAGGTAGACTAGGATCGTCTCTGTCTGCTTGAACAGCCTCCTATAAGATGCAAATTCAATCTTAAGAAAATTGAATACATTACTTTGCGTCACTGCATACTAAACCATTGAGTTTAAATCATCTTATGGGGTCAACGACTTTATTTAATTTGTTTATAAATAACTAATTGACTTTATATACCCACTATAACAACCTCTATGGTTATATTGTAGTCTAACAAAATGCTTCCAATTTGCCAGGTACACAACAAAACCAGCGTTAGAACTTCTTGACATCTCTTCAGGCGTCATTTACAATTTGCTAACTTTCTAACTAACATTTCCATAACTTTCATGAATTTGAATTTTATTCATGCTGACCAGAATATCTTCAGAAACCATTTCTGACCCAAACGATACTGAAACCGAATTTAACCCCCTAAATATAACTGTTTAAAGACAGTAAAAACATACTAAACAGTCCATGGTTCAGATAAAAACATAACTGTTTAACCCCCTAAATATAACTGTTTAAAGACGGTAAAAACATACTAAACAGTGCATGGTTCAGATAAAAAGTTGTTCCGAGTAAAGTCTTACCAGTCCTCGCGAAAGTAAAGCAGAAAGTAGGAAGAGTAATGCCCCCAACCGACTTTGAAAAACAGGAAGCAATGCCTTAAGCTGATGACAAGCACTCATCTGTGAGGTGTATGTGTTAACTCTGAGAACTCTTTGCAAGTCAGAAGCTGATTCAATTGAAAGACCAAGCAAGGCTCTTGTGATCGTCTGTCAGATGAATTTCACAAACACCATAAGCAAAATCAGGCAGCTAAAAGCCGCAGCTTTTACACACAATGAGTAACGACCTAAATATAAGGCCATGATCAGAAATCATGCTTTTTATTTGTGCATGGTCCTTCGAGTGTACAACATGATGCCACGAAAGAGAGCCCAATAAACAAGAAAGAAATAAATTTACTCACCTCTTCCTTTTGACCATCTTCGAGCCCCTCAGGGCACTGGCTTAAAGTACCCACATTTACAATTACAGCCTTGTTCTTACTTCCACATAAAAATAATATGTCTGCCATGCTTCGAACCAAAGCGCTGCAAATATTTCAGCAAACCATGCATTAAGTTTTTTTCGGAATATTATTCTTCTTAATTGTAAGTCATAAAACCCCAAGGTGCAACAAAATATGGAAATAACCATTAACCATATTAGTGCTAAGTACACATAACAAGAGCATAATATGCAGGTGTTAAGGTTGGCAAAAGCAGGAGAAAGCATCAGCTACAGACCAGTCAACCAACACTCACAAAACTTGCATTTCTGGGTAACTTAGCGGCTGCTTTCAGATAGGCTGCGCTAGTTGCTTAATTAATAGTCGTGCATGGTTATAGTACAAAACCTCCATATAATCAAATTTAACACAGAGCCCCAAGATTTTAGAACATGTTATGCTGTGCACTGTTTAAGCTAAAAACCAGTTTTACCACTAGTGAGTGCTATGAGTGGTTTAAAGATTTTTAAAACTAATGAAGTAGCATTGCATTGCCTTAATCTATGAGCTAAAACTGTTTATTTCAACAAATTCACATATGGAAAAGCAGAATGGTCTATAATTGAAATTCTACAAAGGACGACCATGCATCAAGCTCATGGTGCCCACACTTCAAGCAAAGACCAACCATGGATGTCATTACGCATTAAGAACATCGTATGTGATCTTTCAAAAATCTTATGAAAATAAATAATGTGATCCAAAGTGTTTTAAATGTTTCCATCTCCTACTAGAAACATAAACCCTGTACAAAATGAAAACTATCTTAGCCTCAATGCAGAAAAAAAGATACAACCGTAGCCTCTTAGGCTTATCCCTGAACTTGTGAAACAAGTAAAAAAGAAGACAAAAAAGAAGAGTGAAAGTAACTTCAACAAATAGAAACCCGATCAGTCAGGGGCAGCTAGGTTGAGCTAAAAGAGAGCTCAGACATAGGATGCTCGTGGTTCGAGTCACTTAGATTCTCAAAAATAAGATGCTACCAAGCATACTATACTTATATAAAGATAAAACAAGTTACTCAATTCCTTCATTATAGCATTCCTAAACAAAACTTATTGTATAACTAAATACAAGCCAAGTGAAGCTAGTATGAAACTGGAAAAGGATTTGTAAGTGACTTGTTCTATGATTCTATCTTCTGCTGAATATAAGTCAAAAGTCAATTTGTCGCGTGGTACTTCAAATTCGAGATATGTAAGTTGTAAAGACAGAAATATTTTGGTTTAGATGGCCAATAGCAAGAAATTCAAACATGAGATATTGCCGCAGCTATTTAGGATCCAAATCGCCCTCTGGTTACCATTATTGAAGAAATCAAGGACCATATTCCACTTCTGTGGATCTGCAGTTTCAGCTCCATAATTCGGATCCAGGGCTGGTTCGGCTCATCCTCACTCAATCTTATTATGATCAATGTTGGTTAGAGCTTAAGCCAAACTAAAATCGCCTCATCTTGCATCAGTTGGAACCCCAGGTCACCAGGTGTGAACTATGGTGCACCTGGTGGTTGCTGACCTCTCATCTTGATGACTATTGCGGACTCGACAACTAGGGTGTGATGCAACAGTTGTGGTAGTTGACTTTTGTGCTGGTGAGCCACAATCATATGATGGTAGCCTAGATGGCATATTAAGGATGCCACGCGTCTATCGTTTACTATGTTGTCAAAAGAGTGCCAGGGCAACGCCAAGGCACGAGGTTGGACGAGCTGTCGACTCACCTTCATGAGCTCAGGCGACCTTGATGGACGGGGTTTAGCCCTAAAAATGGAGAAGAACAGCAGATTTCGGTTTTTAGCCGCAAATGAAGAAGATGAAGAGCAAGGAGACGTGGCATATTCTGGTTCAAGTTTGAAATTAGAAATTGTTGGTGTAGACTTGGGAGTTTGGTCCACCACATTTAAATGGCATTAAAGTTGGAAGATTGTACACCCTTTTAAAAAGGGAACACTCCAAGAAAGAAAAAGCAGAGTTAACAAATTTAAACCCTTGGTTGATCTAGGTCAACTGTTCGGATCTACACGACTTAGGATTTCTAAACTTTAAAGGCACGGGAATTAAAAGTAACTTTTTTTCTGATCTTTTCTCCATTTTACAATTTTTACTACAGTTCTGTTTCAACCCTTCTTCGCTCCTTCACCTTTTTCAACCTTTCTTCATATTTCTGCTACACACCATAATAGTTAATGGTGATAATTGAGTAGCGAGTCAAAACGCACGTAGGCGATCTAGGTGCAGGCGAGCTTCCTCGCCTCGCGCCTCAAACAGCATAGATTGTTTATGACATAATCACGTGTTTCACTGACTTTCGAACCCATCACGAAGTTCTACACATAATTCTAAAGAATCTAAACTAAACTGATAGAGTAACTTCTAGATAGGAGTTACAAATTATAATCAAATGTTCATTTTTTATACTTAGAAAGGTGGTAACTTGTCAGAATTATATGAGAATTATACATCTTTTAAGTATTTGCACTTCATATCAAATGGAAAGTTAAGATAATGCCATTTCGATATGTAAAAAGCCTATAATAACGGCAGTTGTTTATAAAATAATAGTACTGCAAGATAATCATTGGCAGAGTAGTCACCTTGTCTTTCCATCTTCAGTTAGAGAAGCAAAATTACCCAATGTCACAGATTCACTTTGAGAATATCTACTTGGAATGGAATTTTGTGACATCAATTCATTTTGGAAAAACAATAGGTACTTGAGAACAAAAGCCTGCATTACAAAAAGAAATATCGTAAGACAAATTACTTGCAACAAATGACGAAATTGTCATAAAACATAGAACTATTTGATTTTAAGTACTTTTGAGTTTTGACCACATCAAGTTACTAATTTCCGAACTTTGAGAATAAATAGGTATTGAGCATTCAGCTAGTGAAGCACTATTCAGGAATGCTTCTAATTATGGCACTCCCAATCTTTAAGGACAGAGGTACAAATAACTTCCACAAAGCTGACAAGTAAATAAGGAAGTCTTACTGCCGTAATGAATAGTGAACTATTAGCACCTAGCTATGCTTGAGAAAAGAGGTTAGTCCTTGAATGCTCAATGCCAAATTCAATTTAAAGAGAGAAATATTTGAACTTTAATATGACTTCACAGTTCTAACAACTGTTAAGAGGGGTGATATCAAAGAACTCGAACTTAACAAAATAATAGTGCAAGAGAAATGTGACTAAGAGAAATAGCACTAGAAAACATCACTCAGAAAGCCTCTCCTTGCGATGTAATATTTAAAAAGGAGCTTCCTTATTCTTGCTTCTTTTACCAAGAGTTCATTGTGTATTCATGTCATAAGACTATTTGAAAGAACAAACAAGGAATTTCTAAGATGTGTTGCATATTGATTAAGATGTACTCATTGCTGTGTCCTACATATGCAGGCCATGCCCTGCATATATGTCGAATTTTCGAAACATGTTAACAAGGTTAAAAATTTGAAAATTAGAATCAATTAAAGGATGGGTTTGCCAAATGTAAAATATGAAGTCAAACTTAACCACCATTCAGAATACAACATTAGCTGGGCTTCGCATAAATCCAACATGGTAAAATATACTTCTACCTCATGCAACAGAGAATTGCAAGCAATTCAATGACTAAACAATCAACTTATAACGTATTAAATAAAAGGGCAACCATTGACTAGATCATAAGTAAGATTTAGTGCTTCACCTGTATGGTTGCTAACACACCACAAGGCCCCCCTTCATGTTGCACAAGGCCCATAGAAGTTTCTGGATCAGAGCTAAACCTATAGGATTTTGTAACCCAAAACACAGAAACAAAATTAAATTTTGGCAATAGCTACCAACTAATACTGTGATTCTGAATTTTTCAACCATGTAAAAAAGTAAGAACAGAGACTTCTTTTACCAAACCAATTCAGACAAAGGGTATAAAAGTAAGAGCAATGTGCAACATCAGAGATAAAGAATATGGAAAACTGAAATTAATAATATATATGAGACTACTGTGACTAGTGAACTAGTTATAAAAGGAATACATGAGATATATGAAGAAGCGGTGGAAGTTAGTATGGCAAGATATTCCTTAGAGATTCTTACGTATAAGAATCTGCTCTATGAAAAGTGGTGAATGTCCTCATATTATTGAGGTGATGAACTGGTTGATCTACAATTGAGGGGTGAGAAATACAGCAATGATCAAGAAAGCCATGAATAACTTAGCCATTTATTGGTTATCATCCTTCATTTCAATACCAACTTACAACCTACTGTTACTAGAAAGTAAAGGAATTAATGAGACGAATCCAATTCTGACTAGATGTGGCTTGAAGATATAACAGTCTCACAATAAATACAAGAACAGTAGAAGATTTTGAGGCCAATCATGTTGCTTAGGGCCTGAAATTTTGAATAGCATCAGGACAACACTCTCTGAGCATTGATTTCAAAAATCTGAAACAGCTACAGAGCAAATTTTAAGCTAGTGAGCCTGAACACAAGCACATACAGGATGATTGCTTTTATGCTTGGTCCAAGATTTATGTAGTACTTCACAATTGAACTTACCAAAAAGAAGATGTGTATGTAGTACTTCACATAAGCGTCTAGCTACAAGCGGGGTTAACTACATTCAAGTCACCTATTAGATTAAATATTTAATAATAGTTATTATCATAGCAATCGGAATATTTTCCTACTTATTAACTTTTCCTTGAAGTATTTACCTTGTTATTATTTTCATATTCACCAAATATAAAGAACTATTTTAGATTAGAGAAGTTGATATCCTATGGAATCCTAGTAAATGTGGATACACCCAAGCTAAGCCCTATAGGAAGGGTCTCAATCTATGTTATTCGTTCCATCGTTCATCAATTAAATTTGTTCCTATTTCTAAATCTTTAGTTACTACTGCCTATAAATCGTGAAATTTACATGTTTGGTTTCCAGAGTATCAAGCAGAGTACCTAAGAAAGCTTTCGAGTGTCTGGACGATATAAAAACTGCATTTTAGCTACTGTATTTGTTAGTACAGAAGGGGATTTCTATTCAACGGAACTGAACCAAATACTACTTCCGGACTCCATTTACTAGTTTAATATGTAACTACATGAGTGTGGCTTACAACTTCACAAAAGTCAAGAGGGCTTCAACAAGAACTCTTTCATAATTTTTGTGGAAATAAAGCATTTCAGTGAGATAACATTGAGAGAGACTTCATAAGAACTTGTCTAGTTATTTAAACACACATTGTGGCCATTCATTAAAACTCAATCAGATATTCTTCAATTTATCTACTTTTCAATATAAACAAGTTAAAAATGTCATCTTTGTATATAAGAGCAAATCCAACCAAGGCCCGGCTGAGGCCAAAATTTCTATTGTTGTTTAGTCGTATTTAAGTAGATTTGCTCAAGGCCAAAATTTCTAGCCGTTGGATTTGCTCAAAATTTTGGCTTCAGGTGGGCCCTCCAGCGTCAAGTCGGTTGTGGCGGAGCCCCAACCGACGACTTCAGTCGACCCTAACATTAGGGTCGACTAAAGTCTCCCCAACATGACCGTCGGGGGTCCTTCCTAGCCGTTGGATTTGCTCGACGTCTAGGTCTGTTGATCTGACGTCGGATTTGCTCCAACGGCAAGTCGGCAAGGTCTGTTGATCTAGCCTTTGGAGCAAATCCAACGGCTAGAAATGTGCCCAACCCCTATAAATAGGGGTTGAACCCATTCATGTCATCACTTTCATCTTTCTATCTCTCTCAGTTTCCATCTCTCTACTCTTTCAATTTCTTTCTCTCTTTAATCTCTTTAAAAAAAATTCTATATTTTCCATTTGATCTTCCCATAATGGATCCACTATATACTAACGAATTGTACGGCGAAAGTTTTACGGAAATGTTGTCTCCTACTTCTACTTACCCGTCGACTCAATTAGGGGTTGATGATGATGAAGTATTTGATGATTCTTGTGTGCAAGAATGGACGACTTCGACAGATAACTAAACGGGAACCGTATAAGCAAGATGAAGATACCTTACTTGCTAATTGTTATTTGAAAATCACATTCGATGCGGTTGTCGGAAATTGTCAAAAATATAAAATATTTTGGCAAAAAATAACGGATGAATATAATGCTCATGCGAAGTATCAACGCACACTCAGGAGTTGGAAATCTCGTTTCAGTGAGATAAACTCTGAATGTCAAAGTTTTATCTCTACTTTGAGGCTAGTAAATAAAGAATACTTGAAATGTATTAAAAAATTCACCAAGGAAAAGAGGCTTTAGATTCCAACATGTTTACAAAATTTTGATGACACACAACGAGTGGAGCCAGATATGCCAGGAGAGTCAACATCCGGCAACAGAGATTCTAGTACCAATCCATAAGAGGAAAGACCAATTGGCCGTAAACAAGCCAAAGCAAATGCAAGAGTTGGAGAAGATTCAACACATTCCACTGCTTCAAAATCTCCGAATGAGGGACATTGGTAAAAGAGAGTAGAAGATTCCAACGGAGAGCAACAACAATGGTGGAAGCTATACGGTTCAACAAGAGACCTTACGGGTTTAACAAGAGGCTCTACAAATAGATAGAGAATACAAGAACGGAAAATATGGGATGCACGTAATGACGATTGATGCTAGGTCTCTCGACGAAGTTGGTGCACGAATGCTTTAGGAAGCGCGAGACACTTATTTATCCGGTCGTCCACGAGACCCAAGAAACCCCTTCTAGCTATCTTTAATTTTTCTATTGTTGTTTAGTCGTATTTAAGTAGATTTAAATTTTTAATCAATTATTAATTGTAATCAATGTTTTTTAATTGAACTTATTAAGTAAATTGGGAAATTTCAAATTCAAATTTTCGGCCTCAAGAGAGGTTGGTGTTACTGTGTTAGAGCTAAATTTTTTAGGCTGAGGTGAGGCTGAAAATTTTGGGTGAAAAAGTGGTTTTCTCGGCCTAAGATAGGCTGGGGTTGGAGATGCTCTAATCGCGGTCTAAATATACTCAGAAACAGTACAATGCACCAACGAAAACCCATCAAAATCTTATAAATAAATGTAAACCACCATGAACACATACCTGATACCTTGATTACTCCACTGCGAAAGAATATCCTTTGATACTCCATTCCCAAACACCATTGTAAACAGTTGATCTGCCTCAGCCAGTGTCAATTCTAACCCAAAGTCCAAATCTTTCCCAACTTCTCCTTGGATAGAACTAGCAGTATCAACTTTACCACTTAAATTCTTTCCAGTTGCCCCTTTTTCTACCTTATCAACACCAGAATTTTTACCCAAACCATCAATTTGACTACTTTTCTCCTTAATCGGAACTGTAATATCGTTCTTGGCTTTCACAACTTCAACGTTCCTTCCCATCGCCATCATCCTCTTCTCAGCAGCTGCTGCCATAAGTTCCCTCTGCAATTTCCTAGTTTTAGCTTCTGGTGATTCTTCCTGATCAGTGGAAACCATCGGAACCACGGCATTTTCCCCTGGTTTACTTCTCTTCGCCTCTGGTGGAGATGTCTGGAGACTCATACGTAACGCCATACGCAAATCATCTTCTTCTTGATCTGCCATTAAAGCTACTTCCAATTGAACGGATGAGAACCCCAAAACTTCAATGAAACAAAAAAAAACGAATTTCTAGGGTTTCAAGCTAGAATCTTGAAGATCAAACATTCACAAACTAAAATCCTCTAGATTACACCGAAATAATATCATCCAATTATTACTTGGAATAAATATCGAATCTCAGAAAAAGAATTTCGTTTTCAAAATCTACAAGCCTTCAAATTCGAAAACCCTAGAAATCAGTAACCTAATTTTTTTTTTCGTTTTATTCGCAGGTTCGTACGACAGGAAGACGAGAAACTGAAAATAATAATAAAAGAGTCCAACTTTTTTCTAGTGCTTTTGTGAAATGACAGATATAACCTTGACAACTATCTTTATTACACCATAAATATGCATAGTGGTTTCGGTGTTATAGTGAAAAGTGAAGGGTAAATATATTAAATTACGATTTTGTAGTAATTGTGATTATACTGCCCGAGGGACTTACCTTGTTAGGGGGGAGCAAGTGGGAGAATCTTACCGAAAAAAAGCAACGAAACCAAATTGGGGTATATGTCATGTTTGGAATGGGTGCTTCTAAAAGCATCCATCTCTGTTAGCACCAGGCCCAACCGCTCTATTCTCTGTTAGCACCAGTCAACTATGTAGACACCAGTCAACTATCTGTTGACCCTAACCCCTCAATCTATCTCTCACAAAATCCATCTAAAATTGGGAATTTGAAATTTTCTCTCTCTAAGCTCTTAAAAAACCGAATTCTACTGTCACCAAATCGCTCATAATCTCATGAATCTCCCTCAAATTTTGCTGAGAATAAGTCATTCGACTCTCTAAGTCTTAGAATCAAGCATCATTTGGTGGAGACGAAATTGAAATCAAGCTACAATTGCTCCTTCAAGGTTGGTTAAAAAACCCTAACTTTTTTAATTTTTTTGAATAAATTTGTTGTTTGATTGATTGGGGATGTTAATAGTGTGTTGTAACATGTTTAGATTATTGTATTATATCATTTCGAACATATTTAGAGCCATTTGTGTGAGTGTTTGATGTCCAAACAAACTGCCCTAGATCTACACATAAGCTGCTGGAACGACTCGGACGGACTGGCCCAGTCCGTCCGTGTCTTCCTAGTCACGGATCAGCTAATCCGTGGGTTAGTACAATGAAACGAACTCAGCTTCCGGTCCGCGACGGACTGGGTAATCCGTTTCCGACTGAAAGGCCCCGGATTACCTGATCCGGGACCTGGGGTTATTTTTTTTTTAATCTTTCATATTTTTCTTTCTTTATTTTTCTCATCATTTTTCCTTCATTATTTGAATGACCTTTTTTGTAGCGATACGTGCCTATAAAAAGTTATTATTTGAATGACCATTTTTGTAGCGATATGTCCAATTTTTCCTTCATTAATTTAGAGTATGAAAACATATTTCGATTATTTATTGTTTGTGCATCACGTATCCGCCTATTATTCAAAAGTTATTATGGCACCACGTAAGCAACGACGAACGCAAGGAGATGAGAACGAAACAGAGCCTCCTATTTCGACTGCAGAAACAGAAGTAGGGGTCATCTTCATTTTCAGACCCGTACTCTGGAGGTCCGATAGATCGTGCGCTTCTACCTTGTTTCAAGAATCATGTTGCTTATACGATTTGGAACAAACCGGTAAGCAAATATTATTTTCTAATTTTAGTAGTTATGATAAAATTTTGTTAATCATCAATCTAAAACAATATCTTTTTTATTTTCAGGAGAGGCCGGTGCTGAAGTTACACAACCATGCGTCTAAAGGAGTTGAAGGAGATGTCCTTAGACCAAGATGACAATGCGAGCAATATGTCGGCTAGGACAATTGATGAAGAAGATCATCAAGTCCGATTGATTTAGGGTCGTAGCGTTTAGCTAGAAACCAACTACGATCGCCGAATTACGAAGTAATTCGCGGCTAACTTCGATCGGATCCTACATCGGGTTACACATAAGAATGGGTATTTAATCGGATGATATGACTAGTGGGAGTGTGATATAACATTGGGAATGTCCCATAAACATATCTCACAGGCCTAAATAGAATTTGGGCAAAAGATAGCAAAAAGGCCCGAAGTAAGGGTTTTGGGCCTAGGCCGATTCGGGCACTTTTAGGGCTCGGATTGGGCTGATTTTTGGAGGGACGTTTCCTTATGTTATGAACATTAAATCTGACAATTTTGGCTGGGTTTGGACGTCATCTCCTTAGGGAATTGAGAAAATATCAACTAGTTGCTATTTTCGACTATTTCCCTAAATCTTATTCTAAAGGGTGTTTTAGGAAACCTAAAAGGAGGTGGATTCTTATTAGGGTTCTATATAAACACTCTTAGGGCAGAGAATAAGGTGTGGAATTTATCTCTAAGCTTTCTTACTCTACCACATCAAGTAGAGAGGAGAAAGTGAGCTAATTCCCAAGCTATCTTCTAGTCAAGCAAGAAGAAGGTCTTCTTATTATCAAACCACCATTAGAGTGCTAGAGAGCTTTCAAGGAGGGAGATTAAATACACTATTCGGTGTCCCAAGTAGAGGAGCTATGTTTGAAGCTCTTGGTCTTCTTTAATCTATACAACTAGTTCGAGGGAAATAGCGATTAAGGTAATCTACTATCTTCTTATTGGTTAATTACTAGTTTTGCATGATGATCTTGGGGATACTAGTGTTAGACATTAGATGTCGTTATCCGCTATAAACACTAGTATGAGGGTATAATTCCCATCAACGTCTGTCGTAGTTGTGGGTACTGTTTTGAAGAAGACGAATGGGTGGGATCTGGAAACTGAGTGTCAAAGTGTTCGAGAGAGAGTCCGAAACACGGGATTGGCCCACATCGCCAAATATTCATACATCAAGCTAGATCGTGTTTTACTCTCGGCATTTACAGAGCGGTGGTACGAGGAGACAAATACTTTTCACATGTCGTTCGGGGAGATGACGATCACGTTAGAGGATGTGCATCGCATATGTGGTCTTCCAATTGAAGGTAAACCCGTTGTTCTGTCCAAGACGGATGATGAAGATGTGAACGATGACGATGATACAAAAGATCCAGATGCATTACTAGTCTCTCGTTATTTACAATTAGATTACGAAGGTGTAAAACTGCACTTAGGTAAATCTAAGTCTGTGGAGCTTAAGAGGTTGAGGAAGCAATGCAGTGGGTCGAAAGAGGATGACACCGACCTTGTCAAAGATGTTGTTGCACGGGCATACCTCTTGCATCTTTTTGGTTGTACTCTTTTTGCTGATAAGAGTGTAACTAAGGTTTCTATTATCTATCTACGTTATCTGAAGAACTTAGATGATATTTCGACTTACTCGTGGGGAACAGCGGTGCTTGCCTATCTTTATCGGCAGATTGGTTTTGCTTCGAGGGGAGGAAATCAATTGGCTAGTTATTTTACTTTATTTCAAGTAATTTCATATTTATTTTTGTCTCTCAATTATTTCTTTATTATGTTAGAGTAGCGAATAATAAATGTGTATTTAACATTACATTTGTAGGCGTGGATCGATGAACACTTCAACCTTGGGGTGTCTGTTCCCAACCCAAAATATGATCCTACATCTAACGTGCCCCGGATGTATAGATGGGAGGAACACATTTTGAAAGGCAACAAGGCATGTGCTCTAGGAAGCACTCGTGAGCAATTGGACGGTCTGACCGAGAGAGATGTATGTATTTTATTTATTAATTTTTTCCTGTGTTCTATAATACCTGACGTATGCTATAGGAATCACTCGTTAAACGTCTGTATCATGTAGGTCATTTGGGATCCATATCGTCCCTTATTGTCTGGTGTTTCACTGCCACTTCCTGAATACTCTTTTTACACTGGTTGCATCGCGGTTAACGATATTGCCGAGCCCTATCACCATGATAGGGTGTTAAGGCAACTTGGGTTGGTTCAAGTCATCCCTAAAGAACCGATTCGACCAAAAAAGGTGTCGAAGGATGGAGATTCTAAAAACTTTGGTAATGTGGCTTCTTATTAGGGGCGTTGGGAAGATCACCTACTAAACATGAGTGATAGACCGAAGGAGGTATCTTTGGCTCCGTGGGAGGCAAGCGCTCAGTATAACAATTGGTTCAAGAGAGTATCTCACCCGTTTGTACAAAACCCAGCTTTGTACAAATCCAATAGACCAGAATAGTACTAAGGTTCGGTATCGTATTACGTGAGTATTCGTTTTATAATTCTTTTATTTTTTTACTTTTGAATTTGTAGCTATAATTTGTTACCTAATTTGTTATTAATCCATTGTTGTTTTTGTTTAGAGAGATGTAATTGATCGTGCCATTGTAGCGATTCAAGCGTTTGACGTTCCGTTAGGGCTTGAAATCCTAACTAATGCGAGGGTTGAAATGCCGCTTCCCGATTGTCCTCATCAACCTCAACCAGAACCCGAATCAAGAAGATCGTCTAGAAAAACTACGGTGAAGAAATCGAGGAAATCACAAAGGGAATGAAGTAATATAGTATGGTTTAGGATCTCAAGGGTAGTCTCGCTATTTTGAATTGCTTTTGTGAACAACGGTTAATTTTTTTTAACTTCTTTTGTGAACGATGTGTATCGTACATTTTGATCGATGTTTGAACATCGTTACTCTTGTTTTAACAAGTTTTAATATCTATCGTACATTTTGATCGATGTTTGAACATCGTTACTCTTGTTTTAACAAGTTTTAATATCTATCGAACTGTAATGACTCTAAGATCTACCGAACGGAAGGTTTAGAAAACGCCACCTTAAGTACCAAGGTTTGGAAAAAAAAGCCCGTACGGATCGGATCCGTGCCTTCCCTTCTCAGGTCCCGGATCTCTGGATCCGTTCTCTGCAACTAAGTGACGGATCTATAGATCCGTCACTTTCTAACAGGAAAACAGTAACCCTTGTTAGAAAGTAACGGATCTCTGGATCTGTGACATTGTTATAAGAAACGGATCCGTTTCTTTCTAACAGGGGTTCCTGTTAGAAATTGACGGATCTCTGGATCCGTAACTGTGTGAACAAACACGGATTCAAGGATCTGTGACCTGTATGAAATTCCTGTTTTTCTGTTTCTCTTCGATTATAAACCCAAAGAAAAAAAAGTTAAATAACGAAGACAATTAATCATCTAAATTTATTCAAATATTAAATCAAAAAGTTTGTAACTCGGTATTTCAGTACACCTTAATCATCACTTAAATTTATCACACTACTACTTGGCTCATTCGAATTATCATGAGAATAAAATTTCTTTCCATCCTCGATTCTATCTCTAACAACTTCAAGCCAACCCGTTGTCTCTAGCGATGCATACCTAGACCATTGCGGTGCAATAGGAGGGAGTATAGAATCTTTTTTGAGTTTAACGTTCATAAAGTGACACCACTATATGTAATGCATGCAATTTTATAACCCTCAGAAGGTGGATCACTAAGTAAGGGTAAGAAAGTTGTCGAACAACCTTAAGACAAATGAACTAATATGCAATTGAAGCTACTCGCCACAACTATACTAGTGTACGGGTGAATGTAGAACCAATCTTCCGGACATGTAAAATTGAAGTTGTTCGCGGCACTTAATGTTTGAGTGTATTCTCTTGTTCCAAACATCTCTTTCTAGAGTGTGTTACGTACCTCAAGTTCTTTTATGACATTTTCGCGAACTTGTTTCCAACCATCTTCTAGTGAAAACCCAAGTCCTTTACCAACGGTATGAAACCCACAACGACCATCGCCTGGCACATCTATAATGACATCCAAGAATGGATCCATAACTGACGGAATCTGCCCTTTGTATCATTTAAAATTGGGTATGGTTGCTTTCGGTGTTTTGGTTTCTTTGTTAACTTTACGTACTGTCTGAGTGGAGGGAACACATTCATCAACACACTTTGCATATTCGAAAGCAGATGGGTTCCTCTTAGTAGATTTTGCAGCTTTTTTTTCTTTTTTGCTCATTCTTCTTTGTTTCGGAGCCCCTTTGGTTTTTGTTTGTTGCAATGGCTCACACAAGTTTGTGATGACCGAAAAAGAAATTTCCCTCAACTTCTCAAGTATTGTGGTCCTCTCAGCATCACTGGATTTATCCCACATTAAATAAAGGTGCTCCATCTCATGTGATGCGTCAAGATCATTATGAATCGGTGGAGTCGGGTTAATGGATAACTTGGTCCACTGAGGGTGAATGATGTCCTTTGGACATACCTTATCTTGATTCATCAAAGATACCATCTCATGAGCACAAGGGAGACCATAGACATACCTTAGAACACATCCGCAATTTTGAACGTTAATATCAATCCCATTTGCACGATCGATCTCATCTACCATAAGATCTAATGCCGTGTGCGAGACATAACCACGTAGCTCTTTAAAAAACTTGGTTTGATGCCCTTCCTTCACCTTAATACGACTGTGCTCAAAAGATGTTATAATTTCACATGTCTCGGTTTCCGTCATGATATGCATAAATTCACAGCACGTAACGTAGTTACCTTCAGAGCTACATAGATATTTCTTCAATTTGGAATGAGCACCTTCCACACGATTTGTTGTAGTATTTCCCATGTGAATATACCCGTTAGTCCATGCAGTCACAAATCTCTCTTTCAATCCCAACCAGGTATCTTGAACATAACTAACATCTTTATGATGTGTGTTTGACCAAAACTTCACAAAAGTTTCCACCGCCTCATTATAACCACTTTCAGTCTCAGCATACATGATAGCTCGAAACATTGTCATAAACACATTGTTTTGTTCTTGTTTGAAATGACCTTTGACTTTGGCTACCACACATTTGTCGATGTGGAAAGTACATAACAACCTTTGAGCATTTGGAAAGACTTCACCAATGGCGTTAATCAGTGCAAGTTCACGATCGGTAATAAACACGATTGGCATTGAGTTGGGAGGAAACAACGTCAGCAAACGATTAAGGGTCCATGTGTACTGATTAGTTGTCTCCCCATCCATAAATGTAAAGGCCGCGGTGAAGGATTTCAACGTAGAAGTTACCCCGACAATCTCAAGCAATGGCTTGTTAAATCGGTTGGTTTTATACGTACAATCGAGCAATAACACGGTATGGAAACTCTGTAATAATCGAATACAACCAGGATGTGCCCAAAATAGATTTGTTACCTCATCAGTGTCTTCGTTCTTTGAAAAATGGTAGATGTAATGGTGTTCCACCAACAACTTAATGAGTTGTTGCGTCGGACTCCTTCCTTCTTGTTTTTCCATACGTATGTTCGCACGTGCATTGTAAATGGTTTTCAACGTTGATGTGTTATCCTTGAATTGTTCATGAATTTGAGAAAGAATTTGAGCTGGCTTCGAACCAATTTTTAATAGATGTTTCACAACAGCTTTTTCATCGGGTTTCAACCTATTCACATATGCGTGACCTAGAAGACTTTCAGCTAACTCGTGGTTATGGATTCCAGACACAACTGACACTTTCCACGTGTCATTAACCCCCGGTATTCCTTTGAGCTTGAACGGAAATTGACATTTTTTGGTGCTCGATTTCCTTTTCTTTATAGGTGGTTGATGGGATTTTGGAACTAAATTCTTCTTCTCATGTGAATGAAATACTCCACTTCTTTCGCAACATAATTCTAACCGGGGTTTCTGTCCACCTCTTCTATTACCAGACCTGGAGGTCAATACTACAAACTTATGTTTTCTCCAAATTTCTTTAGCCCAACCGATTAACTCCTCTTTAGTTTGAAAAACATCTTCAATCACAAAATACTGACCAACATCAATACTAATAAATTGACACCCATCATTTGAAGGTCGATTTTCTTCTTCGGCATGGTACTCCTCTTTAATAGGAACAATATTAAGGTCCGGAATCTGTCAAAAGGTGAAAAAAACATAAAAATTACTTAAAGAAAAAAATATCTTCAGGATAGAACAGACTGAAAGAGTCCGGGATTTATTAGATAAGGACGGATCCGTCTGTCCGTCCCAATCTACAAGGGCACGGACTGTCTAGTCTGTGACTTTTCATTTATAAACGGATAGTCTGATCCGTTAAGGACTAAAAAGTACAGGACTGGTTCAGTCCGTTCACGTCACCGAAGTTTCACTTTTGTTTTTTCAAAAACTCACACAACACGTATTGAAACATATAAAAAAGGGTCGGGGAATGGTTGTATACCTCATGAGAAACTTCTCCTTGTCTGGAAATAGGTGAAAGAGTTGGAATCGATGTAGTTGTTAAAATTTTAGAACTCTCTTCTTCCATGGTTAACTTCCTAATTTCTTTTCAAAAGATGATATAAAGAAGCTATAAATGAGATGTAACACAGTTTAATGATGAACAAATCAACCGGATTGATTGTTTCGAATAAAAGAATAGTCGCCGGTAGGTGTCGGAGACGTTGCCGTCGCCGGAGAATGTTGCACTCTTTTCTAGGGTTTTGTTTTGGAAGAAGAATTGATTAGGATTCCTTTTTTGTTAGAAGAAGAAGATGGAAGAAGTAAACGAAGGTGAACGTCACCAACATTAAAAACCGATGCTTATAGAGACCTCGGGTCAAAAATCATTGACTTGAGTCAACAATATTTTAGGATGCTAACAGCTGTTTGGCCAGGTGCCTTTAGAAGCACCCGTTCGGAATTAGGGTTGTGTTTTTTTTTTTTTGTTGAAATAAATTAGGGCTATCCTTATAAAACAAAAATTATTTGATTACTAGGAATTAGGGGTGGGAATCGGGCGGGTATGGACGGTCGCGGGTAGTTCTGAGTCGGGCTCGGGCGGGTCGGGTAGATATCCCCTCTGACCATTAGAGTACTCGGGCGGGCTTTTTTAAAATTTTCTCTGCTCAAAGCCCGCCCAAGCCCGCTAAAGCATCGGGTTATCCGGGCTTCAGGCGAATCAGGCTTAGGGTTTCGGCTGATATTTTTTTATCCAGAATAAACTTCTATGATTTGAACAAATCAAAACTCTAGAGATCTCCATTCAATAATTATATGTAGGTCTATAATTTAATACACAAAAAATGTTCACATCAACCACTGATTTACATGGATAATATTTATTACATAATATTATAAAGAGAGTTAGCAATTTGGAAAGATCTATTAGTGTAGAAACATATCATTTACAAACCTATGCAGATCTTGTTCGGATCTGTACAAAAGGGTTAAGAAGAACGTGAGTATTACCAAGAAACGGTATACAGAAAGAGAAGAAGATAGAAAGAAAAATAAACAACAAATGATATCTTTCATCTTCTCTAAAGTTTTATTCTTCTGGAA
Organism: Eschscholzia californica; assembly: GCF_041429995.1. Lineage (NCBI taxonomy): Eukaryota > Viridiplantae > Streptophyta > Magnoliopsida > Ranunculales > Papaveraceae > Eschscholzia > Eschscholzia californica. The sequence goes on from NW_028238198.1 coordinate 46,970,378, forward strand.
TCACTAAACGAACCATAAGTTTTATTCTTCTAGAATCATTCAAGTTAGGAGAGAGACTTAGATAGGGTAATGAAAGGAAACGTGAATGAGGGATGATGTGGAATCTCTCTCCAGTCTCTCGGATGGACTTAAGAACATCTGCACATGGAAGATGGCTTAATTAAAAGATGTTAAGAATATATATAGGGAGGCAAATGAGTTGATTTAGGGTTGCTATTAATCAGACGAATGTGGACACTCCACATGAATCTCATCGAACGGATACCACTAGTTTCATTATTTGAAGTTTTAATAAGGCAATTTTATGGGCACCCACCGGGTATATCCCATCGGGCTCGGGCTTGGTCGGGTGGAGCAATTTACCCGAGCCCGCCCACTAAAACATAGCGGGCTGGGCGGGTAGTACCCGTCATCGGGTTCGGGCGTCCACAAACCTCGTCGAACTCGGGTGAACGTATCGGATATCGGGCTTTCGGGCATTCTTCCCACCCTACTAGGAATAGACGGTGACTTGGGCAAGAATAATAATAATATTGTGACAATTTTGTGCAAAATTGAGTATAAGAGAACGTGTAAAATTAGGAAGAGAAAGCGTATATTGAATTAGAGTACTCGCATGTTCAGGAGTAGCGTGAAGAATATAGAGAACGCGAAGAGGATGAGAAGTGTTTGTTTGTTCTACCTATGATGATCTTGAAAAAGGGAGTTACTTTTTTTTTATATAGTCGTAAGGAGTAGTATGTTGGAAGGCGTCGAGTAATGGTTGACTGTTACAAAATAAATACATGGGCGATTCTCGGGATAAAGTGACATGTACAAAAGTCGGTGTTTGTTATCTTGTAACTGCTCTGAGCATATGGGCACAATATATTGACACCGGTAGGATGTTACCACGCTACGGGTTGGTTGATGAGTGAGATATTCACCTTCGGATGTGAGTTGACTAAGTCCACGATCCTCGTTGGGGATATTTGACGCGTGGAGAATCTCTGTCTCTGCCAATTATTTTATGTGAAGGATAGAGATCCGGATGCGTCAAAATTTAGACACTTGGAGATTCAAACACACTAGAGTGAAGTACGTGGAACCCCTTTTAATTGGTTTTAGCCTTAAACGTATTCGAGTTTTGATATGAACTTTTGTAGTCTGACTCAAAGAGCCCACCAAGAGACTTTTAGGTTGAGCCTTGACGGGAACTAGTAGGTCGAGTTGGATTTGACGACTAATGTGGTCATATTTGTCGTTGATGGACCTAATACGATTTCTGATTAATACAGAAATCCCGCGGGATTTGTATCGAAAACAAGGATTTTTTTAAAGATAGGTTACACTATCGAAATCAATTGAGACAGACCTTGGGTTGTCATTGAGTATGGCGTAATCGTAGGCGTAGACCGGAAAGAAACGAGTAATCAAGTAACACAGGTTGAGGTTCCTTCTATAAGATATGAAGTATGAACAACATGCACAATTACCATTTCCCATGATTTTATCAAATTATTAAAGTTCTTGATTGGGATACAATTTTTGTATAATAATCTAAGTTACTAAATATTTAGAGATCAATTAGTGTTCTTCTAGTGAAGAAGAGGACGTCAAAGGACATTGATGGGAAGCTAAGATAAGTGACAACTCATGTGCCTGACGAGGCAATCACAAAGTAACTCAAACAGGAAAACTAATTGCAAGGCTCAATTTAAGGCAGGTATTTGCTTTGAACTAAGGTGTCGTCTGAACCCATTAAGCTTGATTATAACCATGACTTATAATTCTGGCGAGTTTTCAGGTACAATTGAGTTATGAGTTTTTATATGAAAAGAAACACTGAAGTTGATGACCAAACACAAAATAAAAAGAAACAAGACTTATAACTATGAGGTTGAAGAAGTAAAAGTACATGAGAATACCTTGAAAAAGTTAGAAAGAAGGTTATGAACTTATGGCTCAAGGAAGGTGATGCTACTGCACTTCAAAATTATTTATTAAAGATGCAACCTCGAGATTCAAGTTCCTTTATGCAATTGATTTAGGTAATGATGGTCAATTAAGGAATATGCTTTGAGCAGATCAGAGTGGCATGAAGACGTACAAGGACCTAAGCGATGTTATCCATTTTACATGACTTGCGTGATAAATAGGCTTGTCTGCTCCATTTTTTGGAGTAATCATCGTGAATAATCAATTTTATTTGGGTATAGACTAACTTCAAGCGAAGATTTATAACATTTAGTTCGTTGTTTCAATCTTAGCTTGCTTGTATGTCTGACACGCTCCAAGTGGACTAATTACTAGTCAACAAGACAAAGTCATGAAAAAGGCGTGTGAATGTCTTTCCAAAATTTACGTCGTTGGTGTTTGTGGAATACGATTTTATTAGATTAGCCTTTTAAATTACGATATGTGATTTACTTAAACATACTGAATTTGAGATAGTTGGATAAGAAAATATTACGTTGATTGGTTACTCGAGCTATAAAATGAGAGATAAAGTTGGGTGCCTAAGTTCGTTCAAAATTGTTTTTGGAAGAAATTTTTCTACGAATGGGAGTTTGAAGGTGTACACATTGTTCGAAGATAGTATAAATTCTAGAAACACATTAGAACACTTGGTGAACAGTATGAGCATTACATTGATAAGTAAGGTGGGAAAGGAGAACCTTTGTAAAAGAAATTCTTCCCTTGTCAAAATTTACCAAGCTCCGAATGTAAAATATATTGTGATTTTGCTTCAATTAAAATGGATGTTGGGCTTTTAGAGTACCAAATATCGGAGGATATTATGAATAGTGATAGACAAAAGAGTGTATATATGAATACCAATGTTGTCAAGTCATATATCGTAGGCCGAATCGTTTTTAAATTTTATAAATCGCATCGTAGATTCAAATCGAAAATTGTAAGATTTATTTCTACTTATATATATATGTATATATTTAAATATTATAGATAGTGTTTATATGTATTATTTATTATGTGTATCCATATATTTATATATGTATGATATCTATTTTGATTTATTATAAGTTTATAATAGTTTAAACTCAAAATATACTAATACGAAACCAAACACTACTTCCTCGAGAAAATAATAACATAATATCTATTCTAAAAATCTAAGTTATATATAAAATTCATTTAAAAAACAAAATGTTAAGCATTGCTTGTCATTCTTCGTTGCCATTATCAAGATCAAGAGCATCCAAGTCTTCGTTATGTTCATCATTATCCGACTCTGAAGATTCATCCTTATCAATAAGTTCCATCTCTTTGTTTTTTTTCCTTTGGTAGACCTTGTTAAATTTCTTGGTCCTACAACAAAAATAATACATATACCATCAGTTTTTTTGTAGATGGAAACAAAGTTTCGTATTAATTTGTTTTTAACTTACGTCAACGTCTTTGAAGACTTTGTTTCATATTAATTTTTTAAACCAAACAATCTTCAATATTCAACCAATCTGTTTCTTCAGGAAGTACTGGACTCTCTTTCTTCGTTATCCACTCATTATCTGATTCCATGTCTGATAACGAGATTGAATGTGTCCCATGTTCTCTTTTTTCATTTCGTACTTCGAGTTGAAGATTTTACTTTACAAAGACAAGAGTGTTTAAACGTTTCTGTTCTAACCTATTTCTTTTCTTTGTGTGTATCTACAGTGACATGTGAATAGAAAAAGGTTGTAGTCACATGTAGCTTAATAAATACATAATCACGCATTATGAATTTCTATTAGTTGTTCAAATGTGCTCCAGATTCCTTCGCACCCAGTAGCTTTGCAAGTTAAGCTCGAGGTTTTAATTGTCAATCGTTGTAATTCTGGACAATGACCGCCATAACTTCCCACCATAAAGTTATATATGAAAGAATATAAAATGTAAAAAAATTGATATTCACTTTGAAAGTTGTGACAAAAATTTATAGGTCGGTTGCCTAGTTGCCTTGAAGTTCTCGAAAGCTTTGCCATTTCTCTTCCAAATGACCCCTCTGCTTTTGAGAATTTGTAAATTTGTGAATCAACTATTCTTCTTTCCTGTGAAGTTGGACACATTCTTTCAATAGTATCACTATCACATAAGCCATCTCTAATCTCTTGGTATGGATTGAAATCATCGCTATAATAAAATTTTAGATTAAGAAAATATGTTGCAGCATGCAATGGTCTATGAAGTTGAAGATTCCAACGCTCATCAATTGTTTCTCTCACATTGTTGTATCTTGATCTCACTTTTCCTAGATTTTGCTCCATTTTCTCTTTAGCTCTATCCATAGCTTCATAAACGTAACCAATTGAAGGCCTATCATCAGAATTGACAAGGCGTAAAACTTTCACTAATGGAGATGTACATTTAATTGAAAATTGTACTCCTGACCAGAAACTCTTATCTGCTAACACAATATCTCTTACCTAAATTCCTTCACTCTTCTTTGGAAAAGGACTCTTCTCCCACTCCTGGGAGGTAAACATTGTCCTTAACCCCAACTTTTGTTCATGTATGTTTTTCAATATAAGAAAGCTAGTGGCAAATCGTGCCACTGTCGGTCTCTGAACTTCCCTTCCCTTTGTATGAATTCGCATTAGATTTAACACCCATATATTCTTGTAAATATAACAAATATTTACTTAGCTTTTGCAATCTCAGATGACTGCATTGGCAATCGCTTAATGTCAACAAACATAAGATCTACGAGATGTGCTGCACAAGGTGAGCAAAACAAATGTTTCCTTTTTTCCATTAGTAAGCCTCCAACTTTGACATATGCCGCTTCACTATTAGTAACAATTTGAACTACATTTTCTTCACCGACTTCTTCAACTATTTCATCTAATAATGAAAATAAATTTTCAGCATTTTTGGATATGTCAGATGTGTCATTCGATTTCAAATAGTACCGAATGGACTATTCAGTAATAAATTAGTGATAGACCTTTGCTTCCCATTTGTCCATCCATCAGACATGATAGTGCATCCAACTTTCTTCTACTTTTTTTTGTACATTCCAATTTTCTCATTTATTGTGTCTATTTCTTTCTTGAGAGAGAGATTTTGTATCTCATGCTTCGATAGTTTTATTAAGTATTAACAAAAGAAATTCATGAAGAGCAAGTGGAATCAGGAAGATAAAGAGTCAATAAAAATCCATGAGAAGATGAAGATATCAGGAAGAAAACACTTTCTCAGTCTAAAAAAGATAGAAATAAATTCAATAAGAAATCAGGAAGTAGAAAATAAAGAACAAAGAAACATAAAATTAACTGAGTAAGTAGGATTCAAGAAAACTTTAATCTTCTCTTCTTCTTCTTTTGTTCTTTAATCTTTTGTAATTTTTTTCCTCTAGAAATCAAAAGTTATAGTGAGAAAAACTTTCGTTTTTAACTAGTTTCTATTTTATTTAAGTTTCTTATTGAAGATTCTTACTTAAAGACTTTTAAAACCCTGAGATTTCTGACCTAATATAAATGAAAATCATAAAATCTTATCTGTTTTTCGCCCAAATCAGAATCGTGGGATTCACTCGAAATCCCACGATTCAAGATATCAGTACGATCTGAGTTTCGAATCCTCTGATTTTGCCTTACATTCGATTTTCTCTTGAATCAGATCAATTTAGGGTCGATCTGACTCAGATCGCCCGATCTGAGTCGTGAATCAATCAATTTTAACAACATTGGTGAATACGATAAAGAAATTAGATTGTGGGTATATTATGCAGGCATCGTTTTATGTCACTCACCACAATATTAACTTAATCTAAAGCATGATTTAAAGATGGAGAAAGGGTGTGAAGAGATGCCAGACAATAGTTACAATGATTGGAAGACGACACTTGAAACACAATGATCCTACAACAATTTAATTTGATGAATTGACAAAATGTTATGAAGACTTGTGATGGATTGGATGAAGAAACTAAATGAGCATCTGCATGACCATAAAGACCAAATCACTTGTACTGATAGTATGGGAGGTGATGTAACAGCTTCCTACACCAACGCACAATTGACAAGTTTGAGTCCTGATATACTTTATTTTTTACTCTTTTTAGCAATAGGTTTTGTTTTAAAGTACTTGTTTACTTACCTGAATTCTGATTCTATTTTTCTTGTATAAAAGTTGTTTATTTTCAAACTCAAAATATATTCTTAAGTTTTGTAAGCATATAATAGAAAAATATTGCAACTTTTTTACCACACCAAATATATAAATACTTAAGGAAGATTTCAGACCAAATATCATCTAATTAAACTAAGTAGAAGAAATGAGAATACATAAATAACTGATGTCTTCACAAGTTACAATATAAAAGGTATTAAACTAAGCAGCTACATATATCCTAACTCAATTTAGCAAGAATCGCGACTGTACTTAGCACGTGCAACAAGCCTTTAAACATCTAGATTATCTTTAGAAAAAAGTTGTGTCTCGTGAGAATTTGCAGCGAATCTACCCACCAAATTTATATTTATACATCAAATGAGTTAATAAGAAGAAACAATAACATAAATATATAAGTAAAATAAGAATATATAGGCCATAATATAATCTAAAATTACCTGATTCAAAAGTGGTGAACCACGCGTAAGAGAGAATTTGGTAAACCAAAGTTGTGATGGTAATGAAGAGCAATACAGTAGCGGCAGAGAATCTTACAACCCTCAGCGGGTACCATAATTTTTTTATAATCAACGAATATCTCCATGTAGACCATGATCTCTTTTTGTACATGGAAATTTCTTGATAGATTTTATGATAGTGACTTTCTGTGCGTACTACTTCTTGAAGCAAAGTTTTTATAAATTCGCCAACTTCTTTATTGCTCACACTCGAAATAGATATGATACCATTATTAACCGATGGAACAACATTTTTCTCAAACCCGATGAGTGAAGCCATTAAACAAGCATACAAAGAAAAAAGATGATAAACACTCTCTACATCCTTAAATTTCTCAAATGCAATCATGTTTTTCAGAAAATGCTTCGTAGTGTTGACGACGAAGAGAGTGGGTATAACAAACAAACCGTTAGGGTTAAAACCTATACAAAAAAATGATGTTTGAGAAAGAGCCGCCTTGAATTTGACTCCGAGTTCAAATAACTCACTAGCACACGACAACTTATTGAGTCTTATGGAACATATATCATTAAGAGTTGGTATGAATGATAAAATGAGCTAAGAAGCGCTTCAAGTAAGTGACTTCCTTGATTGCTTGTTAATAAATCTTCGATTTTCTAAGGTTGGAACTTATTGTAATATTTCTGAATAGCTTTACTCAAAGAGAAACTATTAACGCGAATTCTTAGTGTTTCTAATATAAGAGGAGAAATGCAATTTAGAACAAGGAGTGGTATTTGGTTTTCGAGTAATAATAAATCTCGTTCAATATTTGAAGCATAATGTTTGATAAAGAATGCATCATTAATGCCAGGAAAACTCAAATAATCCTTTAGTAACATATCTAAAATGAACATCCCATCGACGACTAGCATTTCCATGAACTCATCGCTTGGTATATCTTCGAATGATTTGGAGTAGCATTTCTGACATTGTTCTTCTATCTCTTTAACCCTTTCTAGCAAAAGATTTATAAGAACTTGATGGGGGTATTCCTTCTGTTTTGATTAGTAGGTTGTTTATAGCATATAACTTGTTACACTTATTCAACATCTTATTTTCATTTGTAAAGTGATTAGCCCAAATCGAGACCACAGTCGGAACATACAGACTTTGAGTGCCAGAGTTGAGTCTCTCATCTACTACATAGATGCAAACATAATCTCTCGATGCCTGACCTCGCATGTTGATCGTAAATAATTTTATCCATAATTTTTTTGGTAGATTTGGTAAGATAAAAAATTATATCTTCTCCCAAGTTAAGCATCCTTTTTTCTTTGTGTCTTCTCTCAAAATCATCTTTTGTTTATATACGAGGAAATAAGTTTTAAAGGGTCAAAATTTTTAGACTAATCATTAGATTCTTCTTCACAACTTTGAAGATGATGCTCATTTAAAAAATCATGTCTTATTATCTTGAGGGAGAATATTTGACCAATTAAAAGTAAGCCAATTATTAGCTATTCGACTACAATTTCAGCATGCACGTCAAAAACTTTGTTTGCAGCCAGTTTTGCTATTAGGTTGAGGATTGTTTAGTTTCAAATTGGATTTCCCCCTTAACACATGCTATTGCAACATATCTTGAAATTCCTTTAACTCTTCCCAGTGATGTATTTTTCATTCGATGACCCACTTTTTTAACATAACAGAGACAATAGTCGTACAACTCTCAACACTATTAAACTCTATCCCAGCCTTAGGCACTTCTAAGTATGATTCTATTCCAATATTGTGTTTTTTCATCCTCACACACGCAACAATCAAACTCTCTAACTTAGATTGTCACATAGTATTTTTTAGAGTTTATCTTTAATTACCTTCTCCAATACAAAACCAACATCAATCTCTAAAATGATGTTTTCTTTTTTAGCAAAACCATACTTTCATTTATAGTGATAATAATCATGAAGTTACATGGTAAAATTCTTATTTCTCTCCTCAACTTCATGAGATTTACAGAAGATAAGTTCATAGAACTTTCGAATGTAAAGTGCCTCGTGAAGAGACAGAAATTGACATGACGCAGACGCAAAAAAACTGACCCTAAAGGTCGACAAAAAAAATCCTGAAGATCAAGAATGAAATAACCATAAAGGTCGACAATAAAGAAATTATTAAACTAATAATACAAATAATATTGAAACTACTAAGAACTTTATCTTCTTGAGCGAAGATAAATTCGTCTTTCTTTTATTTTCATCTTATTTGAAAAATCAAATCGAACTTGTTGTATGATTTTCCTCTTTCTTTCCTTTCTGTAAGACATCTTCGATTTGATTAAATTGAAGAAGAACCCCATGAAGAACGGAGAATCTCATCATATCATATACCTCTTTTCTCTTGTAAAAAGATGAAGAAAAAACAAAAGAAAAACTTTATTAATACTAAAAAAGAGGAACTCTCCTTTAATAGTGAAGGAGTTTCCGGCCGTACTGCCGGAAAACGATGATACCCTGTGAAACTCTCTTGAAATCAATGACTTATTACTCGAATCTCACTTGGAGAAACGGTTATGAGAGAGAGGAAAGAAGGAAAACTCTTCAAGAAAGGTAATGTTAATTTTCCCTCTAAAATGATGTTGATGATCTAAAAAATGGTCATTAGTTGACTAAAGTCAATGAGTCAAGAGAAGAGCAAAAACTTGTGAACCAACCCACGTCAAATCAACTGGGAGGTCGAATCGAAAAGAGATCTACCATTCAAGCCCAGAATTGGGGGGTCGACACGATCGTCCTATGCGCTTTAAGTCCTGTCCTAACTCAAATATGACCAGGTCTGCCCTGAGATTTGCGAAAAGACTAGGGAAGTCCATGTTAGCAAGGCCAATACCTTAAGCCCGAAACATGGGAAGGTTTTGAAGAGTTTCTCACACTTAACGACGTAAGACCGAATCAAAGATCTCAGACGACATCTCTGAGTATTTAATAATAGAATTCTCTTTATTTTTTTGTCAGAATAATCATTTTACTATAATTATTTATAGGGTTATTTCCCAAATGTCCCCCAACTTTGTGACCAGCTTCCTGCATGGCCCCCTACTTTAGCAAAAATACCCATATGGCCCATTTTTTCCGTTATCTTTAACTTTCCGTTACTCCCTCTCCTCCATCTCATTTTCTCTCTCTGCCACATCATTTGAGCACGCCACATCATCGTCTTCACCGGCAGGGGTCGCTGGCCGGCCAAATTTCCGGCCGACGACCTTCAAACATAAAAAGAAAATTCTCTCTCTCTCTAAAAAAAAATTCCCTTTCTCTCTCTAGATCTGGTACATAGACCTTGAACCAGATCTAGGTCTGATTCGAACAAACCTTCATTGAAGGTCTGATTCGAACAAACCTTCATTGAAGATCTGTTTCAGTCAATGAAGGTTTGTTCGAATCAGACCTAGATCTGATTCATGGTGAACCAGATCTAGAGAGAGAAAGGGGAAAAAAAATATTTTTATTTTTAGAGAGAGAGGGAAAAAAAAGGAGGCCATATAGGTATTTTTGTTAAAATAGGGAGCGAGGCAGGAAGCTGGTCACAAAATTGGGAGTTATTAATTGGAGGCCATTTGGGAAATAACCCTTATTTATACACGTGTCATCTCGAGTAGATCTTTTGCATTCAAATATCATCGTCAACTTCGACTCAGCAATCAGAAAAGACAATAACCAATTAACGACTTCAACAAAGAAATTGTTAGAGAGAGAAAGTTTTATCAGCAACGAGTGACGAGAATCATGGCGGATCAATACAGACACGTGTCAGTCAAACTCCCATCGATATTCAGATAACCCTATCTCCTTCCCCTTCCTTTCATCACTCTTTCCTCACAATCTTATAAATTTTCTCTCTCTATCTCATCTTTTTTCAGTATCTGATTCTATTCAGATTCTTTCAATCATTCCTTCCTCGAAAAGAGGAACGCCTCTTTCAAATTGGATTTCCCCCTTAACACATGCTATTGCAACATATCTTGAAATTCCTTAAACTCTTCCCAGTGATGTATTTTTCATTCGATGACCTACTTTTTTAACATAACGGAGACAATAGTCGTACAACTCTCAACACTTTAAACTCTATCCCAGCCTTAGGCACTTCTAAGTTTGATTCTATTCCAATATTGTGTTTTTTCATCCTCACGCACGCAACAATCAAACTCTCTAACTTAGATTGTCACATAGTATTTTTTAGAGTTTATCTTTAATTACCTTCTTTAATACAAAACCAACATCAATCTCTAAAATGATGTTTTCTTTTTTAGCAAAACCATACTTTCATTCATAGTGATAATAATCACGAAGTTACATGGTAAAATTCTTGTTTCTCTCCTCAACTTCATGAGATTTACAGAAGATAAGTTCATAGAACTTTTGAATGTAAAGTGCCTCATGAAGGGACAGAAATTTACATGACACGGACGCAAAGAAAATGACCCTAAAGGTCGAAAAAAAAATCCTGAAGATCGAGAATGAAATAACCCTAAAGGTCGACAATAAAGAAATTATTAAACTAATAATACAAATAATATTGAAACTACTAAGAACTTTATCTTCTTGAGCGAAGATAAATCCGTCTTTCATTTATTTTCATCTTATTTGAAAAATCAAATCGAACTTGTTGTATGATTTTCCCTTTTCTTTCCTTTCTGTAAGACATCTTCGATTTGATGAAATTGAAGAAGAACCCCATGAAGAACGAAGAATCTCATCATACCATATACCTCTTTTCTCTTGTAAAAAGATGAAGAAAAAACAAAAGAAAAACTTTATTGATATTAAAAAAGAGGAACTCTCCATTAATAGTGAAGGAGTTTCTGGCCCTACTGCCGAAAAACGATGATATCCTATGAAACTCTCTTGAAATCAATGACTTATTACTCGGATCTCACTTGAAGAAGCGATTATGAGAGAGAGAAAAAAGAGGGAAAACTCTCCAAGAAAGGTAATGTTAATTTTCCCTCTAAAATGATGTTGATGATCCAAAAAATGGTCATTAGTTGACTAAAGTCAATGAGTCAAGAGAAGACCAAAAACCTGTGAACCAACCCACGTCAAATCAACTGGGAGGTCGAATCGGGAGGAGATCTACCATTCAAGTCCAGAACTGGGGGCTCGACACGATCGTCCTATGCACTTTAAGCCCTGTCCTAACTCAAATATAACCAGGTCTGCCCTGAGATTTGCGAAAAGACTAGGGAAGTCCACGTTAGCAAGGCCAATACCTTAAGCCCGAAACATGGGAAGGTTTTGGAAGAGTTTCTCACGCTTAACGACTTAAGACCAAATCAAAGATCAAACGACATCTCTGAGTATTTAATAATAGAATTCTCTTTATTTTTTGGTCAGAATAATCATTATACTATAATTATTTATAGGGCTATTTCCTAAATGGCCCCCAACTTTGTGACCAGCTTCCTGCATGACCCCCTACTTTAGCAAAAATATGCCCATATGGCCCATTTTTTCCGTTATCTTTAACTTTCCTTTACTCCCTCTCCTCCATCTCATTTTCTCTCTCTGCCACATCATTTGAGCACGCCACATCATCGTCTTCACCGGCAGGGGTCGCTAGCCGGCCAAATTTCCGGCCGACGACCTTCAAACATAAAAAAAATAATTTCCCTTTCTCTCTAGATCTGGTTCATGGACCATGAACCATATCTAGGTCTGATTCGAACAAACCTTCATTGAAGGTCTGATTCGAACAGACCTTCATTGAAGATCTGTTTCAGTCAAAAAAGGTCTGTTCGAATCAGACCTAGATCTGGTTCATGGTCCATGAACCAGATCTAGAGAGAGAAATGGAAAAAATTATTTTTATTTTTAGAGAGAGAGAGAGGGAAATAAAAGGAGGTCATATAGGTATTTTTGCTAAAGTAGGGGTTAGGCAGGAAGCTGGTCACGAAAGGGTGCTTCTAAAGGCACCAGGCCAAAAGGCTGTTAGCATCTGAAATTTTTATTGACTTGGGTCAATGACCATTGACCCGAGTTCTCTATGAGCACCGGTTTGTTCTTTTTGTTGGTAATAAGAGTTCTTTCTAGTAGTAGATGAACAAGAACAATTAACAGGGACTATAACAAGGGTGTTAAATGGAATTTTTTCGATATCAGTATTGTTGTTAAGTTTGGCACTTTCTGGTAGGTTTGATCCTATTAGATAACTAATATCAGCTGGGGAATCATAAGGTGGTTGAGCTCTGAAAGTGAGATAAGAAATACAAGATCTTTGATCAGTTTTGTTGCAAATATAACCATTTGTGATGTTTGAAACTTGCGAGTTGTAACAATCTGATTGTTTGTTGTTGATGTAAGTTTGTTGGGCATCTGAGCTGGTTGGGTAATTTGAAGCTGATAGAATTATTATTACGAATAAGAAGAACAAGAAGAAGGAATCCATGGATGAATCAAACCTCTGTTTCTCTCTCTAGCTATCTATCTTTCTTTGTTTCTCTCACTAGATCTGGTTTGGGTTTGGGTAGGTGATGGAATAAATTGCAGAGAAAAGGGCAGAAGGATTTGAATTATTGAGGATACAAGTCAAAGTCGTCTGCTTCATCAAAAAAGAAGAAGTCAAAGTCGTCTTTGATGCTCACTTTTCTTGTTATGTTGTTTGTTCTTGAATGGTTTACTACATAGATGGGTTGTGATCATTAGGCTTCATGTATAATATAGTCCATGATAACTGTTATATGAAATATAATGTGGTACCTAATTTGGAATCGGTTTGGTTAGAGAGAGAACGTTTGAAATTGAGATTTCTGGTTGGTTTTGTGAGAGATGAATGAAGGGGTTAGGGTTAATTGAGAAGGGACCGGTGCCTACATAGTTTGTTGGTGCTAACAGAGAAAGGAGCGGTTAGGCCTGGTGCTAATAGAGATGGATGCTAACAGTCTTTTGGCTCGGTGCCTTTAGAAGCACCCGTCACGAAATTGGGGGTTATTAATTGGGGGGCCATTTGAGAAAGGCCAGCGCTTTGGGGAAATCAAAATAGTTTCCGGGGTGTAAAGACTTTGTCAAAAACTGGTCAACTTTAGTTGACCAGTATATTTTCTAAATGTTAGAGGGAAAGCAATTTTTTGACCATTTCTTCTCCATTCCGGCAAGGGTTGTCGGAATCCGGCCACCACCATCATCACCAAAATCCGATCACCACCATCTTCACCAAACCCTAACTAATGCTCCCCTCTCTCTCTCTCTCTCTCTCTCTCTTTCTCTCTCTCTCTTATTAATTTTCACTTCTTTCTCTCTCTACATTTCTCTCTCTAATCGTCCAATGAAGAGGAAACAAGATCTCTGTTTCACCAACCTTGTAAAACCCAAGTTTGTCAGATGACTACGAAGACGACGACCCACTATCCTTTTCCCCTCGTCATGCTCGCCGGTGTCTTTTCAACAGTTCTATTAGTTGAAAGACTTGGTTCAGTTTCTACTATTGCCATTACTTATGGTTCTGGCACAGTTTGTGGCATTCTTGCCGGAAAACCCAATCAAGCAATCGAATGTGACAGAGAAGGAGAAGGAAGAGGAGGGTATATGCTCAAATTGGAACCCAAAACCCTAAGGTAATAAAAAGATGGATGGAAACTTATAAAACGTTAAAGGGAAGAGATCTAGATTGCATTTAAGTTAAATTAAGTAAAATCATTGGCATGGATGTGATTTGATCATCCATTAAAACCTATATAAATATCAGTTACTAAAACCAGCCAAAAGATTCATTAAGTTTTAATCTGGGTATACTTCTCTTTGTATAAAAAGTGTATCATAGTTTATTAAAAAGAGTGAGTGAGAGGAAAAGAAGTTTGTAGAGAGAGAAAATGAAGTCAAGCTCATCATCACTTATTCTCTTCTTGTTATACTAAATCTTTGTTTGTTATTGTTGGTGTCGGAAGCTGGAGATTCTCATGTTTGTGGGTTGAATTCTCATGGGTTTTGATCTGTAAAGGAATGAATTATTCAGGTCAGCTGAATATTCCTTCTCCAAATTCATCTTCATCTTCATCATAGTTGTGGCCGGAGATGGTGGTCGGAAATGGTGGCAAGAGTTGTAGATGATGAAGAAGAAGAAGAGGAAGAAGCAATGTTTGATTTCCCCTTAAAATTTGTTTCCCTAGAAAATTTCTAAAATTTCACATATTCTCTTTAAAATTTCACACTCCGGAAACTATTTAGCTTTCCCCAAAGCGCTGGCCTTTGAGAAATAACCCTTATTTATACACGTGTCATCTCAAGTAGATCTTTTGCATTCAAATATCATCGTCAACTTCGACTCAGCAATCAGAAAAGACAATAACCAATTAACGACTTGAACAAAGAAATTTTTAGAGAGAGAAAGTTTTATCAGCAACGAGTGACGAGAATCATGGCGGATCAATACAGACACGTGTCAGTCAAACTCACATCGATATTCAGATAACCCTATCTCCTTCCCCTTCCTTTCATCACTCTTTCCTCACAATCTTATAAATTTTCTCTCTCTATCTAATCTTTTTTCAGTATCTGATTCTATTCAGATTCTTTCAATCATTCCTTCCTCGAAAAGAGGAACGCCTCTTTTTGTGCTTTTCCATAAACCCTAGAAATTTATCTTCAATTTCAATAGAAAGTATTGAAAATTTGGTAATCGGTGCAAAATGGATCACGCGGCTGAAGCTTATCGAACGGATTTGATGACAATCACTCGTCATGTTCTTAATGAACAAAGTAAACATCCTGAATCCCGTGGAGATTTCACTATCTTACTTAGTCATATTGTTCTTGGTTGCAAATTTGTTTGCTCTGCCGTCAACAAGGTAATCTCTCTTTCTCTCTCTCTCTCTCTCTCTCTATATATATATATATATATATATATATTACTCTATTGTATTAATGAATTATATATATTTATCTTACTCTATTGTATTAATGAATTGGGAATTCTGGGTTAAGATTTTGTGAAGATAAACAATTTGATTTTGAAAGTTTCTACTGGTTTTGTATTATTAATATTTTGTATTATTGATGTTGGTTTGAGATAATAAATGAAATTTTTGGGTAGGTCTTATCATGTATAAGCTTCAATTATAGTTGCTGAGATAAGAATGAGGATATTGTGAGAATAGTCCCACATGGGAGAAAGAAAATCTAGGAATATAATGTTTAGGTCTCTCCACTCATTCTCAATTGGTTCTGAGTTAGATGACCACAACTTAACCACTATTTATATAGCGTAAAAACCCTTTTATGAATTAAAATAGGTTTAACTCTGTCACTCAATAATGAAATGATGCTTAAAATTAGGTTATTGAAGAAAAGGGGTATCGAGAAAAAATGACTATATGTTGAATTAAAGATTCGAACATGCTTGTTTTAGACTTTTGGTTATATAAGCTTTTGACTTGTATTGTTTATTTGAGTAGGCTGGCCTGGCGAAACTCATCGGACTTGCAGGGGAGACCAATGTTCAGGCAAGTTCTGGTTATTGTGGGGAAATGATTGTCACTATCTGAACATTTGTTATTAAATGATTATTATCTTTTTGTTTCTTTCCAAAATTGAGTTGTCGAGTTCGGTTATAATTTCAGGGTGAGGAGCAAAAGAAGCTGGATGTGCTTTCGAACGAAGTTTTTGTTAAAGCTCTCGTAAGCAGTGGACGGACAGTAAGTCTATCGAAATCCAAAGAATTTTATGTGATGTAGAAAGTTCCCGAGTTTTATTTATGCGTTTGGTGTAACCTTGTTTTTTTTTTTTATCTTAATCTGGCAGTGCATTCTTGTCTCAGAAGAGGATGAAGAAGCCACGTTTGTCGATCCATCATTGCGTGGAAGGTGTCATCTAATTCTATCTGTTTTTATTTAGTCCGTTTTACATGCTTGATGGGAGACTCTTACTGACACCCGATTTTTTGATAATAGCACAGATATTGTGTGGTTTTTGATCCCTTGGATGGTTCTTCGAATATCGACTGTGGTGTTTCCATTGGAACTGTAAGAACCCTAATCTTGATGCATATTTTGTTTCTTGGTTATCTTAAGGAAATTGAAGTCTAACTCTCTTTAGCGTAAAATATGTCTGTTGTTTCATAACTCTATCATTTTAGATATTTGGGATTTATATGATCGAAGAACACGAGGACCCAAATCTAGAGGACGTGTTACAACCCGGAAAGAATATGTTAGCAGCTGGATATTGCATGTACGGGAGTTCTTGCACGGTATAATCACCTTCTCCATAATTTTCACTTTTTTAATTAACTTTGTAAGTGTTAATATGGAGCCAAACTTTTCAACCTGCAAATTCAATCGTTACTCTTAATTATGATCTTAACTTTTAATTACTTACTAATATATGTATATATCACTTTAATTATGATTCTTATATCAGAAGCTTAATGTTGCAGTTTGTGTTGAGTACCGGAAGTGGTGTTCATGGTTTCACACTTGACCCGTCTCTTGGGGAATTTATCCTCACTCATCCTGACATTAAGGTATAAATTGCAGCTAACTTTTACGTTCTCTTTTCTTTGATAATCTCTCTAGTTTATATCACTCATATATTTATGTAATGTTTGTGTGTTTGGCATTGAACTTTTCATGTATTCAACGTTTTATCCGTGAATTTTTATATTATGCTTAGCTCACCACTTTTGTTATGCAGATTCCAAAGAAAGGGAAGATTTACTCGGTGAACGAAGGAAATGCCAAAAACTGGGATACACCGACTGCAAAGTATACTGTTCAGAGCTTGTGAATTTAGTGATTCTTAATCTTTCCAGTCCTTACGCGGGTCTGTAGTTATTTGTGTTTCTCTTTCTACCCAGGTATGTTGAGAAATGCAAGTTTCCAGAAGATGGTTCATCTCCAAAGTCTCTTAGATACATTGGGAGGTATTCAATTCTGAATAATACTTTGCTCTGATTTAAAATGCACCACAAAGAGGCTTATTTTCACTATTCTCATTCTACTTTAATTTTGATTTTGGAACTTAAAACCTTGAGAGATAAGTCGAGGGTAAATTTGGCGACCCACTTCTAATGTGGCTCTGTTCATTGACCATGCAACCTTGTACCAGTTGGCTTGCAGTTACTTCTTCGGGCACTTCGGGATAAGAATATTGTCATATAGACATTAAGAACAGATCTGTATTTCCTTATATTTCTCAAGACTTGAGCGCATAATATGAAAGTTGGTGTTTCTATGAAGTGGTATTGTCTGTTAAGATGCATACACATACAGTGAATGAGCTGCTCCTATTTACATCTATATTCAAAGAGTTTAGGAGCTTTCCTTTCTCATAATAAATTATATCTTATGGTCGGCAGCATGGTTGCTGATGTTCACCGCACATTACTGTATGGAGGTATCTTTTTGTACCCAGCTGACAAAAAGAGCCCAAGCGGAAAACTACGGTATGTTATGATGGACAATGGCACCTTTATTTTATATATATATTGTTGTAAGAAAAGATTCAGTGTTTTATTTCGATATGAAACAGTGTTCTGTATGAAGTTTTCCCAATGTCGTTCTTGATGGAACAAGCAGGAGGTCAAGCTTTTACAGGCAAAGAACGGGTGAGTTTAACTGGCTTTTCTTCATTAGCGACCAAACTAAACTTCTGCTGCTTATATCATTATCTAACTACTAGATTAAATAGAATGCTTTAGGAAATATGAAATTTCCTAAAAACACATTAGATTAGATTGTGTATGTTTTCAGTAAAATTGTTTTAGTTTTCACGGTTTACTTTGTCTGAATCTGGATCGTCTGAATCAATGGACAGAAAATCGACTAAAATCAGCCATTTAGACGAGTTAGACAAACACGAACATTTTAAAGTTTGGCTTAAATGAATTGAGTCACAGAGTCAGATTTCAGTTCCGACTTAGAAAAAGCAAACACTACCTAATACAATCCCTATTGGCGCTTCTTCACGACCCATTGACTCTTGAGAGTATGAACACGATTGGTTAGGTCATAGGTGCTTATGTAAATCAGTACATTTCTAGTGCAACCCTGTCAAATGCTTTAGCATATAGGGAAGTTGCTAATTGGTTGATAGATCTTTAAATAAATTGATCCCATATGATATTATGTAAATAAGTACTCGAGCTCATGGCTATATCGAAGTTGTAATCTTTCATTCGAATTTCTCGTTGAGAAACCCATTTATGTTCTTAATGGTGATCTTTGCAGGCACTTGACTTGGTTCCAAAGAAAATACACGAGCGATCACCCATATTCCTTGGCAGTTACGACGATGTGGAAGAAATAAAAGCTCTTTATGCCGCTGAACAACAGAAAGCATAAATCTCCAAATATATACCATAATAATAACCTCCTATTTCTCTTGCAGGTAGCAAACCTCTTCTTTCTTCATCTATCTATGATGACAGAACTTCTCATAAGCTCACTAAGGAAAAAACTACATTTCATTGATGTAAAATGCGTTTCTTTTTTATTGTTTCTTTCAAGTGAGTATTTCTCGATGGATTTAAATTTATGCATGTGTATCTCTATTTGAGTCGAATCTAACCAATCATGCTTGTGTGAAATGAGCGGGTAGTTGGTATGTTAAACGGAGCATCAATCAGGTCCATACAAACCCTGTCGAAAATGACTTTCTGAGAAAACAACACTTTTACGTAGCGAAGTGATATTCACAGTAAGACAAAGATTAGTAAAAACAACTATGACTACGTTTTATCTCAATTTTGAACCAGTAGAACTAGGCGGAAATGTTGTTGAGAGAGAGGCTGCAAAACCACTCTTATGGTTCACCTCTTGGAGCCCAAAACTTCTCTGGTCAATTGGCTCTCAAAGTTAGATTCTTTACAGTTTCAGTCCCTGAAGTTAGTCTTTTATACTTCAAGATTGTTGAGTGCGAAATCTGCAATAAAACGTCTATACAGATTATTGAAGGTGAATATGAGAATATTGCTTGAAGTTTCTTAGAAATTCCTGAAAGTTGTCTAGAGTTGTGCGTGGGACGTGGGAGCACAATATGAGGATAAAAAATTGTAGGGCTTACAGAAGGCTTCCTTATGTATGATGTGATCATTGTATCTTGGAGACAACAAATGTCTAGAATGTTAATACCAGTGTTGGACATGATTATCTTAAGCAAATGCATCATTCGTTCACATATACAATATATTTTTTTTTAATATTTCTGCTTGTAATGCACGGTCCTTTGAAGAGCTGAACTGCACAATCGATACAAATGATTTTCTCTAATTATTCAGGTTAGTAAATCACAAGTATTATCCGGAGTATTAAAGCTTTTGATATGCTTGTCCTATTTGATTCAAATGTAAGAATTTGATATCGGTTACACATTCTATAATGATGTTTTGGATGAAGGTATGATTAGTTCACTGCGATGATCCTGATAAGGTATTGATCTCTTACATGTGATTTGAGCCAATGTTTAAATTTCAAATTCGATTTGTGCACATCTTATTTTCATCTTCATATTATGTAGTCTTGATTGCATATATGATAATATATTATCAAATATTGTAGATATTGTTTATTTATGTAAAATATTCAACATGTATTGTAATAATCTAATTATGATTAGAAATAGAGACTATGAATTCCATTCAAGGGACACAAAGAAATTCACTCTTTCATGGTATATTGAGCTGAGGTTTTTTCTGTCTTATTTCTACTCGGCCTCTCCAATGGCTCCTACTAATTCTTCATCTTCCTCAAACATCAACTTCACTTATCCCACCGTAACAAACCTTGTCCCACTTGTTTATATTAAATTAGACCACAATAATTATCTTATTTGGAAGAAACAAGTCCTCCCTATTATGAAAACACAGGAACTCTACAATCATGTTGGACCTAATTCTACGTCTCCCCCTTCTACCATCATTGACCTCGAAAATAACCTATCTAATACTAATCAGACATTCCTTCATTGAACACGGGTCACTCACATGGTTATTTCGTAGCTTAATACCACCCTAACACCTTAGCCTATCTATTACTAATCATACATTCCTTCATTGAACACGGGTCACTCAAATGGTTATTTCAACGATCTTAGTTGCAAAAACAACATCTACTCAACCTTTCAAGCCCACTCACCATCGAGGTAACTACCAATTACGAGGAGGTGCTCGTGGTGGTCGATCAAACGCAAAAGGTCGAGGCCGAGCTCGATGCAATAATCAATGGGGATCTTATTCTCACAATCGTGATTCTTCTTCTTCCATACTTGGGAATCTTTCCCAATCAGAAAATCGCTCCATTGTATTCCAGCTTTGTGGTCGTAATGGTCATTCGGCTTTACAATGTTATCATCGAGATGATTATGCATATCAACCCAATGATGTCCCTCAAAGCTTCGCTGCCTACCAACCTCCAGAAGTGTTTGTTGATCCTAATTATTATGCCTGTTCAGGAGTATCGAATCATATGACCAGTGATGCAACCAACATGACCACTCGAGGACCGTATTTGTTGTGCCTTCTCTCTCAAAATTTTACTTTCGGTTTCTCAACTAACAAAAGATTTAGATTGTTTTCTTTTTGTTTTTGACCCTGATATGTTTTTTGTACATGATCGGCAAATGGGCAGGTCCTTCAAGGTCTTAACAGAGGGGGACTTTATCAATGTTTGGGCAAGGCACTAAAGGATTTCTCTAAGAGTTTAGGACATCTACAATCTCGTATTGTTAACAAAGTAGTTTCAAATAAATTGCTTACTCAAATTAAGAATTTTTCATCATATCAAATATGTGAATCTTGTGTTCTTTCTAAACACCATCCTCTCCCTTACTCTTTATCAATTAATCATTCCAAAACACCCATTTCCATAATCCTTTTTGGGTAGTTGTTTCTCTTGTTAGTTGTTAGATGTTGGGTAGTTGTTGCTCTTGTTAGGTGTTAAAATACCCAATAACAATATATCTGTTCCTCCTATAGTTTCTTCTCTACACTCCTCACAATTTCTTGAAATCGAGCAACTTCATTCCAGAAACCCGATACAGTGAGAAAGAAAGAGGGAAGAGATAAAGAGAAGGAAGAGACGCGTGAGGGAGAAAAACAAATCATGGTGTTGGTGGTTAGAGTTGTTGATCGAAGAGGAGAGTTGAGAGAGAGAAAATTTTGATAAAAGAAAAGATAAAGGTTGTCGGCAATTGCAGTTTTGCAGCGATTCTTACCGACATAGAGAAGAAATAGTCAACAAAACTTTTCCCCATAACAATTAGAAAATATACTGCTTAACTAAAGTTGACCAGTTTTTTTTATTAAACCATAATTCCATTCATAACAAGGATAACAATCCAAGACATTACATGGTTGAGAGATTAACTCCCCTCTTCAAACAACATAAGAGACACATAAGTGAAGTGCAAAACTTCCAAATGTAAAGTACCTTATGAAGAGAAAGAAGTTGCAAGACATAAACTAAAAGAAAAGACCCTAAAAGTCATAAAATAAGAAGATCCTCAAGATCACGAATGAAAAGATCCTATAGATCACAAAATATAATCGAACTAAAACATAAGAAGAAATTATAAACCAATCAGATAAGTGAAAATCGTGTGAGTATAGATTGATGATGAAATAAGATGTTGTTTTCTTGATTTAATTGATGTAGATATTCCTCTTTTGATTCTCTGAAAGGACTAATCGTTGATTCTTTCTCCATGGCAACCACTCCAATTCTTTCCCTTTAACACGAATATAAGCAACGATGCAAATTCAGCTAAGAAAATCTGAAAGAAAATTTGTGTGATCCGACCGAACGAGAAGAAGATGAATCATCAACTGAAAGAAATCGTTGCACACATCAACTTACTCCCTCCTTTTCCTTCTCTGATCTACTACAAATAACTAAAGTTAGAAACTAGATCTAAACAACCTAAAACGGATAATTTTTTATTTCTCCAAATCAGCGGCCATAAAATATTACTAATATCATGTGAAAAGTTATTATACTTGCATTAGTTGTATAGATTATATAATAGATTATAATAATAAAAAAATGAAAAAATAATAAAGTTAGAAGTTGGGACAGAGAAAAACTTACTTACAGAGTCACGAGAGAGAGAGAAAGAAGAAGATCGATAAGAAATTGAACAAGATTGAAGGTGTTAGGTTTTTTTATAGAGAGAAGAAGAAAAAAAAAACTTACCTTCTTGACAGGGTTTATCTTTTCCTGCTTACTTTCTTGATTCTTTCTAATTTCTTCAAATATTTTTCTTTTATCTGATTGAATTCTTTCAAACCCTTCAAATTCTAGAGTGAAATGAGAATTGTGGGATTCATTATGAATCACACAATTCACGATTCCGTATCAGTTTTGGAATGAAAATCGTGCTTTTTATGTCTATTTGCGATTTCAGAATCGATTTGAATCGATTGTTTCCCGATTTGATTTAAAGCGTACGATTCACATCGTAAATCGTACGATTTTGATAATGTTGCATATCACAACGACAACGTAGCCAACAAACCCACCTCGAAGGATTATTTTTTATATATAGAGGGACTATTTTCTAAATGTAGAGTTGTAAATCTTAAAGTTGTGATACATACTTCCTGGAGCTCCATCGATGGACCGACAACCCACTACACATAGCTTTGACATAAATGAGTCGCAGACAATTGTTTTATCTAACATAGGATCCACCAAATCATACAGTGATGATTCTTCCTTAAACAACTCGATTTACAACTTAGTCGAATTCTCACGAATCTCTTGTGTAACTTGTTTGCTTGTCGTAGTGGAAATTATCGCGTTGTCGCCGTGGAGTAGGTCTCACCAACCGAATCACATAAATATTTTGTGTTATGTGTGATAGTTCATTACTATTTCCTATTACTTTTTTCTTGGTTTAATCGATTACGTCGCAACAATACCCTTGGATTTTTCTCACTAGAATGACTTTTGGAGAGTCGATATGCTTTTGCATATCGCCTTTGGGAACGACAAAATATTGCATTTGGTATTGGAAAACGGTTGACGCTATAGCCGAAGTAACCGTTCGGCCAGTTTAAGAAAGAAAGTTGTTATGCCACTTAGAGAGTTTTGATGAGATTTGACCCCAATATCTCCAAATGTTTCATTTTTTTTTTCTTCAGTTCTAGGCATTTTATTATGTTCATTTTTATATTATCCACCTCATTTATTTTTTTTTTCTCTCATTTACTTCCATGTTTCACTCTTATACCTCTATTTCACACTCATCAACTTCGTCTCTCCCTCCTCCTTCACCGTTCCTTCTTCTTCTTCTTCTTCTTCTTCTTCTTCTTCTTCTTTTGTCTAACATTGCAAACAGAAGATCACATGACCGACTCTCTGCAGGCGAACTTGTCTAGAATCTAATTTTTTTTCTCTTTTGTTCCTACCACCATTACCACAACAACCATCATGTTCTAATATTTTTTTTTCTCTCGCTCGCTCGAGACCCCTTTTGTTGAAACATAGAGATATGGTGGAAGAGAAAGAGAAAAAAAAAACGAGGAAGGTGATGATGGTAGTTTTTTTTTAGAGAAGAGGAAGAAAAAAAAAATTCTTTTTTTCTAATTTTCAACCTAGTTCCACGGATCGACCATCGACCCTCTCTCGACGACAGCACACTGAAGAGAAAAAAGAGATGAAGTGGAGTAACGAGAGAGTCAAGTCAAGGAGAGAAAGAGAGATGAGATGAATTAAAAAAATAGAAACTACAAAGGATTTTTGAGTTTAAGGTCCAAAAATAGGGGGGGTAATGAGTCATATATCCACTCCTAAATTAATAAATAAAATAAAACCAAAATAAATCGAAAATGTAAAATAAGTCCAAAAATTAACTATTTGGTGGGCCCCATGCATCAATCCTTTGATTATCTCTCATTTTTGCCCTTTCATAAATATTTTTTAACCATTGGTAAACCAAAGGTTTATACTCACTACAAAAATACGTCACATTTGTAACGGCCAGAACCGTTACAAAAGCAGGAAAAAACCGTTACAAATAGTCTATTGTAACGGTCAAGAGCCGTTACAAAAAAAAATCAAGCCGTTACAAAAAACCCCGTTGCTAATAAATTTGTAACGGCTTTTGGCCGTTATAAAAAGTCTTGTTGTAACGGCTTTATGAAGATAGTCCGTTACCAAAAAGTCAGCCAAATTCCAAAAACTGACGCTTGTTTGTAACGGCTTGAGGAAGGAAAGCTGTTACAAATGGACTTTTTATAACGGGTTGAGGGGGTTAGGCCGTTACAAATAACTAATAAAAAACAAAAAAAATTAAATCTGTGAAATCCAGCACTGCTTTCCCTGTTTGGACATCAAAAAACCAATGCAAACGAGATAACTTAAACTAATACAATAATCAAACAAAACATATTATATTGACTTCATACTCTTAATACAAGTTTCAAATTCATGGTTTCTAAACCAAACATCCTATCTTTAAGAAACACTTCATAGTACTTCTTATACATCGTTTAATGTTTTGGATGAAGATCGCATTTAAGAACTCAACTAAAAGGAAATGATTGAAAATATACCAAAGTATCGGTAAATATGCTATTCGATTAAGCTCCAACGATAGTTCTCAAAATTTCTTGTCCTTGTCATCCTGAAAAAGGAATATTGAAAAAAATAGAATTAAATGGGTTCCCGAATTAATTCCGAACTACGTAAACAAGAAGTAACAAAAGGCAAAAGAACATAACAATCAAAACATAATTAATAGTCCACTTTTCCTAGTTGAACATTCCAAAAACAGATTGAATTCGGCTCTTACATGTTTGTTTGACATGAATTTTCAGTCTGATTCTTGTGTTGTGACATTTGATACCAAACTATGTTTTTTATATATTGATGTACTTCAGGCAAGAGATAGTCCCAAGGCATTAACTTGTTATAGGTTGTACACAAAAATTATCCAACTTAACTACACTTTCAACTTCAAGCCAGAGCTATGCTAGGACTTAAGTCATGGACCTAACAGAAAATGCTAATTTAAGGCATACAAATGTGACAGGCATCATTAATCATAGAAGGGGATTTCCCACCCATAAGCATAATAGATAAGAATTACAACATTTTGAACTTCACGACCAACCTAGGTTATAATACTTAACAATAACATATTGTTCAAGAAACTATATCTTAGCGTACAACATAAATGAAAGAAAGAGGAGATTAGGTTATAATACCTAACAATAACATATTGCTCACTTCAAATGAATTAAGTCCGTTCTTGACAAAAAACGGAAGAAGAAACATCCGAAGGATCACTCCTGCTTGAAGCATGAAAGCAGTCAACCTGAAACACTGAAAAGAAGAAAGAGTTCTTGTTGAATACACCAGATGTAAATTGCCCACCATTAACCAGTGATAAACTGATAATAACTTATTTTGTGTCCGACTCAAATGCAGTGACAATTAGTTCGAGTCTATCATTCAGATGAGATAAACATCACGCGTCAGATAGGAGAACATCCTAATTAAGGAGTATCTAATCTTATCACAAGGTTGTCAGTTGTCACTGTATAAGTGTACTTAACCAGTATTAAGTTGTGTTCATGTGTGAATGTTAAGCGGATCTTCCGACTGATCCAAATTAAGAGAGAGCAGTAATGCAGTCGACCTAGTACCCTTCTAAAAAAAATTACCTTGTCATAACTCACCTCCTTCCTTGCAGCTCCTTTTGGAGCAGCTCTTGCCAATCTCTTGGCTATACCCTGTACAACAAACATAACCACTAACATCTAATTAGGAAATGAAGGTCGTAAGTAAATATATCTAAGCGATTTCTTTTTCCGTATTTTGTTTAAACTTGAAAGACTGAAATTCCGAATGTAGGTGAAGTTTTCAAACTTATAGTCTTGGGATTTTGAAAACAATGTCGACTGAAATTTCAACAGTAGGATTGATTTTGCATTTTAACCTTTTAGGTCGGTTTGATTTAAACCGCAGGATTCAAGCCATGAGAAAAAGAAACTAGAAAATTTGATATTCCAACAACAAAATCCTTGAGAGTTCAACCAATAACTGAAATAAGAAAAACAAAATTATCCCATAAAAAAACAACCATCAATGAAATATTGAAAACCTAATTTCAACCACTTATTAAGTTGAAAGTTCAAACATCAAGGAAGATTCAAGGTAAACCCTCACCAGAATCTCTGTTGTTGTTGGAATCAAATAAATCCTAAAATCTTTTATAGATTTACACATCAAAGTGGTTAGAAATTGAAGAAATAAAAAATAACTAAAGTAGTTAGAGATTAACACAAGAATGTGAGAAGATCTTACCACAAATCAGAGAGAGTGAGACTGATAGACCAGAGAGAGAGAGAAAGAAATTACATACCCTCCTTATAAATTGATTTCGCTGCTACTTCCCTTTTCATCAAGAAATTACATACCCAATTAGTCATAAACACTAATCACATCTAAAGCAAAACCCTAAAATGAAATAACTAATTTTATAGTTTTGATCAAAGAAAATTACATACCCAACTATTCATAAACCCTAACCAGATCAAAATAACCCCCTGTTATGAGAAAGAAAAGCAAAATTAGGGTTTCGATCACAAATTAGTTATTTCATTTTAGGGTTTTGCTTGGCTCCTTCATTGTTGTCGATTTGACTGATAGACCAGAGAGAGAGAGAGAGAGAGAGAGAGAGAACGAATCAGACTCAAAGATAAAGTCGAACAAAAACAAAGATGAGAGAGATCTTACCTGAGTTTGAGAGAGTGAAGGAGAATGAGCTCATATTGAAGGAGAAGGACGGAGAGAACGAGTAGCAGTTAGAGAGAGAAAATAATGATGGAGGGTCTGTTTTCTAATTTAGGGTTTCCAACAATTATAACGGCCGTAATACAAAAGAGCCGTTACACAAAGAGTTAATTATAACGGCAGGGCAGCCGTTATAACAAGCGTTTTAGGCGCGAACGTGTGGCGCCATTAATTCAGTTTTTGTAACGGCCTTATTTTAACAAAGGCGTTACAATAACCCAACTGTGAGCGCCAAATCTCGCGCCGACTCAATTAGGTTTTTTGTAACGGCTTTTCAGCGTGGAACCGTTACAAATGAGCTAAGATTTATAACGGCTTTCCACAAACCGTTACAAAAGTGTTATTTGTAACGGCTTTCATGGAAGCCGTTACAAATAGCCGTTACAAATGTGACGTTTTTTTGTAGTGACTGGTTAAGTTAATAACTCTTTCCATATATTTTATGAAAGAATATTTATGTTGGATATTTAATACCAATCTTTATTTCCATAAACTTCATAAATATTTAACCAAATCAGTGGATATTTAACAAAAATGAGTTGCACTCTAAAAAAACCGAGTTTCTATCTTTGTAACTCTATATTCTTTGAATTCAAGAAAGTATATTATTTCTAAATCCGTTGTATTTGATTAAAGTAACCTACCAAATCAATTGATATTTACCTAAAACGAGATGCTCAATCCCAAAAACGAATTTCTCTCTCTGTAACCCTTTGTTCTTTGAACTTCAAGAAAGTATGAAGTTGTGATTTGCGTTTTATCTCTACCTCGATCTAATTAGACATCTACAAATTCGTTTGTGAGGTATGTCCAACTTAAATTGATCGTCAGAATCTATAAATCTCTATTACTACAATCTTCTTAAAAAAATTATTTATTCTAACAAAAATTTTATATGTAACATTTTTTATCACTTTTTGGTAAAAAGTGAATGTTGAAATCTCTATTAATTCAATATTTTTTCATAAATAAGTTTTATAAAGTGAAATTGTGTTTGCTACATTTTCGGTATTCTACTAGCATTTTATACATTCTATTAGCATCTGTTATGAATTTGTTACAATAGGTTAAAAAACAAATACTATTTTCTTAGCATCTTATTGATTCTAATAACATTTTTTAAATTCCATTAGCATCTGTTGAATGTATTTATTGCAGTAGGTTAAAATGCAAATACTATTTTTCTAGCATCCTATTGATTCTACTAGCATATTCTACATTCTATCAGTATCTGTTGAATGAATTTGTTACAGTAGGTTAACAAATATTTTTTAGTAATTAAAATGTATAAGGTGAAATTGTTTTTGTTACATTTTCCGTATTCTACTAGCATTTTATCGATTCTAGTGACATCTACTAGCATTTTCTACATTCGTATTCTACTCTGTCAATCTCATTGATCTCACATGTAGGTGCGGTAGGTGGTCGATAGATGGTATCCCTTGTCAACATGCCATGTTGTGCATCAAGAATTATGATGGTGATACGACATGTTTTTTTTTTATCATTTTCACCAAACAAGCGTTCGTCAACACTTATCAATGTTATGTCTACCCAATACCAAATTATGATGAGCCAATGGAGTACATCGATGAAACAAGAACACTACCTCCGTTAACAAAGAGAAAACTGGGAAGACCAAGGACAGTAAGAAGAGAGAGCTCAGGAAACATACCCATAAAAAGGAGGGTTCGCGATCGGTGTAAAAAACCGGCTTATCACAATAGTGCCTCATGCACGGCAACTATATAATAACTAACTTAAACTTTGATTATGCAGGTTTACTTATTCTGCTAGAAATATAAATATTCTACTTATGTCTTTTATATGTTTAGAGAATTTGATCAATGTTACCAGATTATCGTATTTAAACTAGAGGATTTTCCTATTTCCTATTAAATTTTATCAATGGTTACGATATTATCGTAGTTATACTCATATGTATTTGACTAGAGTAAGTTACAAAATGTCGAAAAACTGAAAAATGCTGGTAGTGTTGGAGAAATTTTGTCAACATCTTACTGGTATCTTTATACCCATTGGACCATGCTAGAAAAATTTATTTGATGTTTCTAGCAATTTAGCAATTTCCAATACAATCAAAGCAGGTTGGTTTTAGCCTTTGTTATATTTTAATCAAAATGTCTAGATTTTTGATATATTTTTGTACGAACTATTTGTTTCCTTAGTTATATATGTTATCAATGGATTCAGCATTAAGTGTTTGATTTCATCATGCCTTTGCCCTACCACGTATTATAATTGTATAGTTTCAGTAGTGTCCAAGAAATTTGAGTAACATCTTTATCGTATCTATAAACCTGTTGAACGACATCTAAAATATAATATAATTGTGGTATCATAGAACATTGATAAATAATCCCATAACTGCTCAAGATGTTATTCAAACTTAAAACATAAACATGTTTGCTACGTTTTATCACATAGTCCGTTACAAAATACAAGTTAAAGTACTTCAACATATTTTCTCCATATATCCTTCGATTCATTCAGCAACAACCAAGTTAGTTCACCCCTCTTCCTTTGCGCTAGTTTTGTCCAATCATCTTTTGGCATCTCGTTAGGAAAATGTTTATAGTTCGATTCGATATAAAGTTCTTCCGTGTGCGAAATCGCATACAACCTATAATCAGGCCTGTCAAAGTTCAAACAACAAACCAATTCAACATCTTTGGGGTGTAACCATTTATGCGTTTCTATAAGAAACTAAAAAATGCTAGTCAAACAAGTTATTTTTCTTATGAAACCAGTTTTGAACAGTAACTATTTCAAGGTTCTATGATAAACTTCAAAAATGCTAGACAAAAAAACAACATTGTTTTTACAATCCAATTTATTCTCTCATTTTTTTCCCATATTACACCATGTAATGTTCTATGGTTGTCAAAAAATCAGGTTTGACAGGTAACCATTGATAAAGTTTTACAAGAAACCTAATAAAGCTAGACAAAATATTAAGTTTTTATTGAAAGTAACTATATTCTGGATCTAACACTATGCTTGAAAGTCTATAATACAAAATCCTAAATTAGATAGAACCCTAAATTGCCGGTCTAAAATAAAAAATTTAAGCAGAAACCATTTCTTCAAAGAAATTACACAACAACAGAGACAAGGTAACAATACAAATTTTTTGTTGCATGCAAAAAAGAAACATACTCTTCACTTTCAACTAATTTAGGGTTTTGAAAATAACTTCCATTAAACCACTTCGAAACAACTAAACCCTAGAAATTTCTTATTAACTAATCAATTTCAGAAAAATAAATCATAGTTAAAGTTGTAAAAATCAAAACCTAATTCGTTTTGCGTTGTAGAAATCAATCTATATCATAAACAAAGTTGAAGGAACAACAAAAATGATGAAAATCAAAATAACTTACTCTTTACTGTTGATGATGATGAACGAAACTAACAATGGATTCTCCCTCTCTCCTACTCGATGCTCTCTCTCTCTCTGTTAGGTTTATTTTGGGCGTGTTTAAGAAAGAGTTTCCCTCTCTCTCTTTCTCTCTCTTTGGTTTGATATTTGAGGAAAAGACAACTTTTTTTTGGTTATTTTTTTGAAACAGAAAAGGCTACTTTTTTTTGTTATGCTAAACGAAAAAGGCAAATTTTTCCGGAGAAAGAAAATTTGTTTTTGAAGAAATAAATGTAATGAATCTCTATATATTATGGTATCTTTTATTTTGGGTTGTTTTTTTTTTTAACTTAGGATAGGTTAGGCAGTAAAAGAGAATAAGAGGATAGACATGTAATTTACTTTGAGTGGATTTATTTTTTATTTCAGATTATCTTTGGTCTCTAGACTCGTTGATCATGCGATTTTGGACTTAAATCTCATCCCCCGAACTACAAATATGCAGAAGGGTGAAACTAGAAAAAAAAAAACTTGGGCCCTAAGTCGAATTGCCATAATTATAGGGGCCAAAATAGCCCGTTGGTCACAAATTGGGGGTCAAACCGGAATGAACCCCTTTCTATTTCTTATTATCCTCCCATAGAAAGGAGGTTAAACTCTTCTACTTCATCGACTGAATTCCTCCGAAGGAAGCAGAGCCACCACTACCACCGAAGCACTTTCTCTCTCTAGTTGCTCAGATCAGGTATGAAGTCGCACATCTCTCTCTCTCTCTATCTCCTTTTTCGTAGTTTTTTCCTAGAGTACGAAATATCAAACCAGTCTTCTCTAGTTGGATTCCTTTCTTCATTAGGGTTTGGTAGTAGTTATTCTTTTTCGTTAATGTAGCATAGTGACTACTAGCTTGTGATTTTAAACAATCATTCTCTAATTTTCACATCTGGTATTGGGATTTTGCATTCGTTCAAACCCTAGGTAGAATGGTTTTCTTTGAATGAATGAAACCCTTGGCGTAATGGTATTTGTTTGTAAACCCCCAAAACACCAAATTTAGGTTTTTTTTTATTTTGTTTTCGCAAACACCAAAGACTACATCTATAGGGACTTCCTCTCCTTCTGAAATTGTGTGAAGTGAAAAAATTCCTGATTGCTTGTATTACTTTGTTGGATATTAGGGTTTTGATTGTTCGGAATTAAAAGATGGCTCGGAATGAAGAGAAAGCGCAGTCCATGCTGAATAGGTTCGTTACGTTAAAGAATGAAGAGAAGAAGAAGCCTAAAGAGCGTCGTCCCTTCCTTGCTTCCGAATGCCGTGATCTTGCCGAGGCCGATAGATGGAGGCAACAAATAATGCGTGAGATTGGTAAGAAAGTCGCAGAGATCCAAAACGAGGGTTTGGGTGAGCACAGACTTCGTGATCTGAATGATGAAATCAACAAATTGATAAGAGAGAAAGTACATTGGGAGCGTAGGATTATTGAGTTAGGTGGTCCAAACTACACTAAGCATTCTGCCAAGATGACGGATTTGGATGGGAACATCATTGATGTTCCTAATCCTAGTGGCCGAGGACCAGGATATCGATATTTTGGTGCAGCTAAGAAATTACCCGGAGTAAAAGAGCTATTCCAGAAACCACCTGAACTTAGAAAGAGGAGGTCTAGGTATGAGATCTTTAAAAGGATTGATGCAAGTTATTATGGGTACCGAGATGAAGAGGATGGGATTCTCGAGAAGCTTGAGGGTCCTGCAGAAGTTGAGATGAGAGCTGCAGCTTTGAAGGAATGGCAGAGGATGGAAGATATCAAGAAGGAGGCGAAAAGGGCAGTAAAGAGCGGGGAAGTTGCAAATCCAACTGCTATTCTGTTCGAAGAAGAGGAAGATGTTGTTGAAGAGGAGAGAAGAGCAAAAGAGGAGAGAGAGAAAGAGCAGGAGTTTGTCGTACATGTTCCACTTCCAGATGAGAGAGAAATTGAAAGGATGGTTGTTGAGAAGAAGAAGGGCGAGCTCTTGAAGAAATACACGAGTGACAACCTACTGGAAGAGCAGAGCGAGGCGAAGGCAATGCTTAATGTTCACCGATAGGTGCTGATTCCATGAACCTGCCTGTCCTGTTGCTTCTGCTATTCCATCAGGTATAACTTGCACTTTTTGTATCGAATTGTAAGAAGAAAAATATGCCTTCTTGATCATGGTGTTTCTTGTCCTGATCGATAAGTCTTACTTTTTGGGGATTACTTTTTCTTGCCTCCTTTACTTGGCATTTACGATCTTGTGGTACATGATCCATGATATAATATGCCTTCGGATCCCTTAATGTTGAATTTTCAATTTATTATTTCTGCTTTCATCGCATCTATTATGTTGAATGCAGTTTTCTCCCCAAGTTTGTGATGCTAAAATATGAGAAAGTATAATTTTTCTGTCTCTGCTCATTAGAATGTTAGCAAGTGGATCTTTAAGTATTAGTCGAATTAATAAACTTGTTCTTCTTGAATAAAACTACATTTGGTTGCTAATAACTGAATAAAACATTTACGGGAATTGGTATTGGTTGTAACCCGAGCTGATGATGTGGCGAGAACACCGAGTTAGTTGGTACATATGAAACATCAAATTGTTGGAATTTATTTTGAATGCTTAGTGTCAAGTTGTGGCTTATGTATAAAACAGTGGCATATAGTTACAAGTATATATAAGAATATCCCGAGATGAATCGTTTGGTTGTCCACACATACGCGCGCACGCGCGCACACACACACACATGTGTTTGTATATATATATATATGCACATGAGTTTGTGAAATCTCCGTCGAGTTAGTTGACCCGTACAATGGGTGATTGGCCCGTCTGAATCCAAAACCAAATCTGCACATAACCAATACCAAGCCAAACTAGCCATCAGTTGCCAAGTCATCAAGAAGATTTCTTAAACTATAGACAAGATTAAATTCCCTGTTCTTGAGAACCAAAATAGTTCTTAGAAACATATTGGTTATTCCGAAATAATTTCAAATTCATGGAGACAAGGGAAATTGCGTGCATGATGGAATATTGTTGGTAAAAATTTGTTAGCATGTCTCGAAACAATGGAAGAAGTGTGAAAGCATATTTTAGTTTCGCTTGAAATCCTTGTTCATGTAAAAATTAGAAGTGATTAATCACAAATAGCATTCTTTTTAATTTATTGTTCATGAATGACTGATTATTCCTGACTTATCCCCAACCGATCGGACCAAAATTCCTAATTCATATCGCACTTACTTCCATTAAGCAGCTTTCATATCCAGATTGTTTGTGCATAATAGAATTATAGAAACAGAGTGTAAAGAAAACCACGAGAAAATGAATAAACCAAGAGCTTTACATCTCCCAAAATTTCACATAATATTACATATGATTAGTCTTATTAAATTGGGCTGCTTC
Source organism: Eschscholzia californica (assembly GCF_041429995.1). NCBI lineage: Eukaryota > Viridiplantae > Streptophyta > Magnoliopsida > Ranunculales > Papaveraceae > Eschscholzia > Eschscholzia californica. The sequence goes on from NW_028238198.1 coordinate 47,004,529, forward strand.
AGACAATGTTCCTTACAATGTCGATTTCCCGTGCTGTAGCGGGTATGCATCTTCTCTATGCTATTATTAGGTCGGTATGTTGTGAAGTAAGTATTTTGACGAAAAAAGAACAACGAAAGTGAGTACAATTTTCCAGAAAAATTGGGTTTACTGGTGTTATGTTATGTTAAATTTGGGGTATTAATCATAAACCCTCCCAAAATAAGTAAAAGAAATCCAGTACCCACTAACATTGATTTAGAACATAAACTCATGATTTTCTTTTGAATTACTACCAAAGGAACCTGGTACTTGAGTACCCCAGAAATGTTGTGAAGAAAGATCTTACACAAAGAGCTTTACCAATTGGGTTTGCAGGACTGATTTGGTTCTATTGCGATACTGTCTTTTATGAGGTGCAAGTACGAAATTTTAGGTTTTCCTTGAGATGATCCAATGCCCGTTCCAATAGTCTCGCATCTTAAGTTACTGAAGTCGTACGTGTAGCACCATGTTTCGAACACTTCCCAAGTGTTGTGGGGCTGTTAAGTTGTTGGATTTCGTTCAACTTCTACGCTTAGGCTAATGTGAACATACATACTTAAACACACAAATACAATTCCCTTCAATTACACGATAGTTGTACTCATTTTAATATTTCCTTTGTTATAGGCGGAGCAATTATAGCTACTTAAACACACGAATACAATTCCTTTCGATTACACTTCTTGTACTATTTTACAAAGTTGGATATAGTTAATATGAACATACATACTTTAGGGATAAAGAGAATATATGCTTAATAAATGATATTGTTAAACAATAATACTTATTAATTCAAAATTTTGCGACCAGCCAAAAGGAAAAAACTTTAAAAAAGTAAAGAGGGGAAAAAGAGAAAGAAAGAACAAAAGGGAAAAGAGCTATTTTCACAAGAAAGAAGAGGCAATTATAAGTGGGAAGCAAAAGTGAAAAGCGAAAGTGAAAAAGTGATGCTTATGATTAGGGTGTAGAATACTTGTTGAACAAACAGATGATAATATTATCCACAGACAAACATTTGCAAAGTTTGATGAGATAAATTTTGTTCATCTCACAAATTACACAACTAAAATCCTAATAAAATCCATCTCATCATCTCTCCAATCAAACATCCACCAAAAAAGAAACAAAAATTTCAAGAAAGCAGCAAGAAGAGCAAACAACTGAGAGGAATTTGAACTGCAATCAACCCCACCACCTGCAATCAACATACAACCACTAACAACCATTCAATACAGTCCAAACTCTATAAATATATAGAGAGAGACTCTAGATCCATCACTTATCAGAGAAGATAAGAACAGGGGTGCTTTTAAATGAGCCGTCCTTTTGCTCTTAGCTCGCCCCTCTCTTGGTACTACTGAGCAGTCCGAGGCCGCTATCGGACTGCCCCAATCTGTGGGGCGCGAAGAGAGAGAGGGAGGCCCAAGAGTAAAAAAGAAGGGGGTAGAAACTTAAAGATTTTCACTGGTCTGAGTAGAATGTCTCCGTCATCTTCTCCTTCTGATGTCGACAGTGAAGGGAGGAGAAGGATCAGGGTCATTATGTAAACATTCTAAACATAGGTCTTTAAGAATAAAATTTAAAGTTTAAGGCTTAATTTACAACAAAGACAAGTTATAACCCGTGTCCCGTGGTCATAAACAGTTGTATCATCTTAGCTGTTGGATATAAGTCTGAGAAGTGTAATCTTAGTCATTGAAAGATACGTTAGGGAAGTACAAACTCAAACTTTGGAGATAAATTTGAGAGATGTAATTTCAACCCTTAGAGATAAGTTTGAGAGGTGTAATCTTAGTGTATTTTCTGGAAAAAAAAATACCATCCTCCCTTATTACATAGATGTCCTTTGTTTTTTTTGTCAAAAAGACAAGTTATCTTTTTGTCTTTTTAGGCCCCATATATAGTTTGGAAATAGTCTTGAAGGACAATTCTAAAAACACTCCCATTTCTAATGCCGAAATTGCCCTTAGAATCTTAGCTTGCGAAACTTTGCAAACTGGTTTGCACTGTTTTGCAATCTAGTTTACAGAACTTTGCAAACTGGTTTGCACTGCTTTGCGGTCTGGTTTACAGAGCTTTGCAAACTGGTTTGCACTGCTTTGCAATCTGGTTTGCAGAGCTTTGCAATCCCGATTGCATTGCTTTGCAATCTGGTTTGCCTTGCAATGACTTTGCACACACTTTGCAATCTGGTTTGCAGAGCTTTGCAAACTAGTTTGCACTACTTTGCGATTTGATTTGTCTTGCAAAGCTTTGCAATCTGGTTTGCAAACTAGTTTGCGATAAGGTCAGTTTCGTCTTTTCCCTATATTAGATTATTTACAAAAATGTCACGGGGAGCTGGAACATGTAAAAAGTGGATAAATACTTTTTAACCAAAACTCAAATTTTTTAGGAAATTTTGACCAAATTTCCCCAGCAAAAATTAGGTGTCCCTATAAACAATACCTAAAGCAAAGAAAGGACAAAAGTACCTCTTTAACAGAACCAGAAGCAGGCAATGGTCTTATAACAGCAGCATCAGTTTCACCTGTTGGTAAAGGAACCGCCGGATTACTATTAATAAACGGAATCCCTCCACCTTTATCCGGCAACATAGACGGAATCTTCGCCGGAGAACTTTCACTACTTGGTGCTGGACTTAGTTCAGGTGATAGTACATGCCAGTAATGGTGATGATATGCTGGTGAAGAGGATATAGTCCCACCGGAAGTGGGTTCAGGAGCTGTCATTGGTGAGATATCCGGCGATAAATCCACATTTCCCGGTGGTCTTGGAATTACCCTTACAGCAAATTTCTCATTTTCTTCACAGGTTCTTAAAGACCCATCATTGAAAGTGAAATAGAAAAAACCAGGGCGTGATGGGTACCACTGTAAAATTGCAGAGAAAAAAAATTAAGAACTTAAACATAAAACTGTAAATTAAACAAAATTTGAGTACCCAGATGAAGAAATCAAACCATGAATGAGTAAGGAGATTTGGGTTTTGTGAGAAGAGTAGATTGAGTGAAGTTGCAGAGATCAAATGCTCTTTTGTTCTTGAAAATGTAAAGTTTGTAGTGGTTTTTGTGTTGGAAAACTGTATCAAAAAGGTAATGTTAGTAAGAGATAATCTGCAATGATAAAGAAAAGAGAAGAAATGAAGTTTTGATTTTATTTACTTACTGAGTGAGTCTCCAATATGAACACTAGGGTTCTTCCACTCTTTAACTCCATCTATTATTATGGTTGTTGTGCAATTAGAAGGTTGAAAGAGGTAAATAGAGAGGGTGATTAGTAGGAAGATGATGGAGGTGGTGGTGTCCATTTGGTGCTCTTCTTCCTTCTTTCTTCTTTAGAGAGAGAGAGAGAGAGAGAGAGAGAGAGAGAGAGAGGGTTTTGAATGGTTTGTGTTTTGATTTGCAATAATATGAGAAAGTGTTGTAACCTTTTCCTCTTGGATTATTGAAAGTTTGAAGGGAAAACAATAATGGGTTTACAGAGAGAGAGAGAGAGAGAGTGAAGTGAACAGTGTCAGGGTGTGTTTGGCCTTTGGGTAAAATAGAAGAAGGTTTTTTGAAATAGGGTTTTGGTGGATGACAAACTGACAAGAGGAAAGATGGGTTTAAGCTTTTGGGAGAATGTGTGCACTTCTTTTCTTTTTTTTTTTTGATGAAGTGTGCACTTCTTTTCTTATAGTGAAAGGTTGGATGGTCTTTTCCTTTTATAAAAGAACTTGTTAGATGCAAACCAGTACACAGTCTATAGATACGAGAGTTAAGGGCAAGTCCAACGTGGGGTACGGACTTCCAATTTTTGAAGCCCCTGAATTTTGGGAGCCTGGGAGCTTTTCGCAATTCCAACATTGGGTTCTTAACAGGGCTCTCAAAATCCAAATAATGTTCGTGCGCGAAGTACGTGTGTAAAATTTTGATTTCAGTTTCATACGAAGGATTATTAGTTTTAGATACAGAATAAAAATGTGATATTATTCGAGAGAGATAATTTCAAAAAGATAAATACAAAAAAAAAACTCAAAACACTTACAGAAGATTAAAAAAAAATTAATTAAATAAAAAAATATATAAGTGGGGTGGATCCTCTTCTTGGTGGGATCCACCCATTTGTTACTGTGTGGAGTTACCCAACGGTAACAATTAGGACTGGGAGCCCGGGGGGGGGGGGGTGGGGCGGGGGGTGAGCCTCCCAACTCCACCAAGAACCCAACCTCAGGGCTCCCGGGTTGGGATGTGTGGGGCCGGCGATCCCAAATTTGAATTTGGGAGCTCAGGCCTACACACATTGGATTCGCCTCAAGTCGAACTCAACAGGGGCTGAGGTTTAAAAAACCACATTCCCCCCAAAATTAAATTAAGGCATCAACCTCAAAAATTTAACTCCAACCCACGAGCGATTTAGACCTAAAATTTGTGTATGTGTGAAACACATACGTGGTTCTTTTGTGGATTTGTGAAAACGCGTGTGTGAATTATTTTCGAAATAATTTTATTTTGTATTTTTTTCAGATTTTGACTTTTCCACTTTTTCTACCAGACGAAGTACTTGAGCGTCTTAGTCGAGTTAGAAGCCAAGAAATTCATACTAGATTCAAGGCGAATCTTGTTGAACACTTGCGGAATACTAGACCTATCGACGACATTGAGTAGATTTCTAACCGTTTAATTAATAATGTACTAATTAATTAAATATGATTATGTATTAATATAGGAGTTTAATTATTAGTGCACTAATTAACTAAATATGAGTATAATTATAGATGTAAAGTAATTAATTGATTAATGTAATAATTAAATTAAAAAAACAATTAAGAAAAATTTCGGTCGTTGGATTGCTTCTAACGAGTCTATCCCCACATTATCGTTGGGAGCCTAACAGTCATGTCGGGTTGGTGCTCAATCAACTCTACATTAAAAGTCGACTGAACGTCTTCTTTGGGCTGAGCCTCAACTAAGCTCAAAGGGCCACAGCTTGGAGTGAGGGGCTGAGGCCCAGAATTCGAATTTTGGGCCTTAATCCCTCACGGTTGGACTTACTGTTAGATTTATTGCTATAGACTAAAGGTAACTCTGCAACTTGCATGTATACAATTTTGTTTTGAAAGGTAAATGTAATGGTATTCCGAATCCAAGACTTAGATGGTGAAAATATTAATATCATAACTTCGCCAAGGGTAGTTTACAATTTGCACATACTCGACTCAGACTTTAGTAGCATTGATAAAAGAAAACCACCCCGGAAAACATGAGTTATCAATGGTCAAATAACTGCTAGATTTAATCATTTCAAACGTTTCTCATCTTACTTCAAAAATATGATATCTATTGAAATCTAAAAGAAAGATGAATAATGTAGTGAATACAAGATTACAAATCAAATACATAATCTTCAAACTGAAGCTGATGACTAAGCCATTCTCGCCCAATGAATTATCACTTCGGGAAATGATCAAAACGTAAATAATTAGTTTTTGAAGACTATTTAAGAAAAAAAGAAAAGAAAATCAACAATCTCTAGCTATTCTTCGAAATACATTGTCATTTTTCTATACCACAATATTATACTTAAACAGTGGTGCCTAATACCAAGGAAAGTAAGAGAGAGGAAGAAAGTCACTAAAGAGATTATAATTCTAAAATGATTAGCAAAATTAGTTAGTGGATTTATTCTCCAAATGTAGCATGCAGCCTTGTACCATTTCTCTTCTTTTTAATCTTTGGGAGGAGCAAACAAATAAATTCTTTTTATATTTAATTAGTAAAGGAATAAAATCTCTCATCTTGGTGGAATCTACCCCCAATCTACTTTATCTTTTTCATTTTTTAGGGTTGTTATTTTACTCTCACAACTCAAAAAGAAGTGCCAACTTTTAGTACCATCATGTTGAGCCAAAAAACCACCAAGATACAGATAACGCAGGAAAAGAGAAATTTGAAACAGAGAGAAAGGGAAAATGACAATCTAATGGATCCAAATGATATTGTCTCAAATAGTCACCACCATTTGGCAACTCTTCATACTGACAAGGCATGTTTGCTGTGGTACTCTTTTTTCACAGGTTTAATTCCAATTTGGAAAAATATGAGGGCCAAAAGTCAATAATTGGGGGATAAATTGGATTTTTTTTTTAAACCAATTGAAACAATATTTCATTCACACGTGATTCAATCACATGTTACATGGATGATAATTCTTATTTCTTTGAGAACTACATGAGAGTTACATACCTTCAAATGTAAAGTGACTCATGAAGGGAAAGAAATTGACTAGACACAGACACAAAGATCCTATAAATCGAGAATTAAAGATCAAAAGGTCGATAAAAAAAAATTACAACAATAATATTATACTAGTAAAAGTGAAATCTTGACCATTCTTTTCTCTTGACCTGTAATTTCATCTTCAATCTTCTTGAATTGTTCATCGTAGAATTCAACGATATTAAGTCTTCTTTTCTCACTGACATCTTTATCCATACTTCCATTCCTTAAACATACAAAATCACCAACAAGTTGATTAAATCCTCCATCGAATTAAATTTTGTAACTTTAAGAAATGCATATATGATCCATGTTAGAGAGAGAAGAACAAAAAGAAGAGGAAGAATCCAATAAGAAGAACTGTGTAAAATAAGATTTGATTCCATAGAATCTGATGCAGCAGCATCCAAACCGGGCCCGTAAACCCGCGCGTCTATAGCCTAGTCGGCTAGTCCATTAGTTTAGGGAAGATTCCTAGTTTAGAAAGATTCATAAGGAATCTAGGTTTAGGAAGTTTCTTTATTTCAGTATCTCTATTATTTGGGAAAGTCTAGTTTGTGTCTATCTAGGAAAGTTTAGTAGTCTATAAAAGGAGGTTCAGTCTATTATTGAGATTTATATTGAAGAGAAAAACCCCTTGAAGTTTAATAAAGTTTAGTTTATTTACAGTTATTTACCGTTCTTCGTTTATTTACATCGTTCTTCTTTTAATTCCGTTGCGACTACATCAGAATATCTCTGTAAAACCTACACTCCAAGATTTTATTATAGATATAACATAAACAACAAAGAGAAAAATTCAGAGGAGGGATCCCTCCTCTAGAAAACACCAAAATCTGAAAGTAGTTTAAGAGAGAGAGAGAAGAGAGGAAGCAGTTTTTCGGGGGGAGGATAACCACATGAATAATAAATTGAAATTTACACCTTCGAAACATATCTGCTTCGTGTAGTGTTAACTTGTAATGGATTTGACGGGGCGTAGCGGGTCTAAGATTATGGGTTCCCAAATCCTTTAATTCTGACCCGTTAGGAATGTCAACACGACCCGCCGTGTGTTGTTCTTGACCCGACAAACGCGCAAGGTCGGTAAGAAACCAATTATATTAATAACACTTAAGAGTTTCACTTGTCAATCGTATTAAGTAAATCTTAAGAGGTCGTACTTAGTCATAGAAGATGCACCACTTATTCTTAGCTAAAAAAGAAAGAAAACAACAATTTTGGACATTGTTGGTCCGTGAACGGGCCGCCATACCTTGAAGCGCCACGATAACGGTCGGGTCGTTTCCATAAAACATTTTCTTGCCCAAATTTTCTAGTCTAAGCATGGAACGACATGCCACAACTCAATTCTGAACTGTGCCTACTGTTGCCGTGGCGACAAGATACGTTGGCTACCACTAGAAAGTTGGACTATTTCATCACGAAACCTTTGTCAAAAGCTTCTCAACGACTCTTCTTGTTCTAGACAATGTTAAACAAGTCTTCCGAACTTTTTTGGGTACCAAACTGCTTTCTAAGGCGGTTCAAAAGACAGGCGAGGTCTTCGAATGATTAATAGAGCCACACGAGGTGTGACATACCAGAACCTAGCATCGCCTTTGAGGATGGTAGAAAAAACTCGACACATGACTGATTCTTCGGTGGTGGCCAGACTTATAGGATGACATAGTTTTATAGGAAAATGTTCGGATTTCCCCAGCTATCCTCAGTCTCCAAAGCAGGACACTTGAAGTCTTTGGGTTGTTAGGCCTTAAGTATGTCCAAGCTGAGGGGTGAAGTGATCTTTCCCAACAATGGTGTTTCCTTTTCAGCAGTTTTTTTGGTTAATTCGGCTAGTTGATGTATGACCAAAGCATTCAAGGGAGGTTCCTCCTTCTCCGTGTTGATTTCCAACTCCGGGGTCGAGGGACTTTCTCTTCCTTCCTCTTCAGCTTCTTTGTGCCCATTTTAAAGCTTTCAACCCTTTTCACTCTGACAATTTTTCTTTCCTTTCTGGGCTTCCAACTTCTTCCATAACCTGTCTATAGATTCCAGGTTCTTATCGCCTTCGGTAAAGGGGGCGAGGCCCCTACTAGGGTGGCGAACAAGTTTCGGGACAGGGACTGGAGTGATACCCTCTTTTTCTCTGTCCTTTTGGACCTCTTCAGTTGTTTATTTCTTCTCGGACTTTCAAGAGGGTCGGTTGCATGAGCAAAATGTTTTTCATGTCCTATTTTTTCTTCCTTCAAGCATGCAACCTTTGCTGCTAAATCTTCTTCCCTAAACATGGTAAGTTTGAGATAGTTTCGCGTGAGGAATCGAGGTTTTTGGTTCGAGATGTTGAACGTTAAAGATTTTTGCTGGATTTGGCTCTCCTTTTGATGTCAATCTGATGATGTCTAAAAATGGCTTTAAATTATCATGCGGGATATGGAGACTCAATGAACCAAACAATGAACTCATGTTTGTAGTTCTGGGGATATAACCTACAAAAAATCCAGAAATCTTTCCGACTCTCAAGTTAGTAGGGTTTTTTGCAGTTAAAGAATTGAACTCAAAATTTGAGTTTAGAACTTGAACCTTGCATGATAGATTATGGTGAATATGTTATCTTTATATCTAGACTTGGTCGATTGAATGACTGTGATGATCGGATGAGATGATGCGTAGGTGAATCACCGGCTTAGGTGAAACCGCGCTTTGACGGCTGTAAGAAGGATAAGTTTACCTATTTGCGTGTTAATCGTATTTGATAGATCTTCAGTCGATTTTATAGGTTACATATATAAAGTTGGCTTTTCGATGTGTTTTAGCCTTTTATATACTAAAATCTTATTAATTTCTCTGCCCTGGACCTTAGGTTAGGTCAGGGCTTAGGTTGGGTAAACCTTCACTCGGATTCACCTTCTAGTGCCTATAGGAAATACGAGCTTAAATGGCAAGCTGATCTCCGTAAATCTCCTTTAAAGCTTTGAGATCTAGAGTAGATTTATAACCAGGGCTGACCTTGATTTTAGAGTCAGAGTAGGGTTTAGGGTCGTCTAAGTAACTCATGCCAACCTCCTAGTTCTGGGCGTAGGAGACCGTGCTCTTTCAGATTCACCCCCTTGGTGAGTTAGACATGGGTTGGCCTGTTTTTTGGTCATTCTTTGACTTATTGACTCGGTCAACTGAGTACCGATATTTAGATCATTAGTTCAAACCATCTATTGGTTGAAAATTTGGGTCGTCGAGGAAATTAGAAAACGATTATGATCTAGAAATATGATTTTTTTTTTATAGTGATCATAAAGAAGTTTTTCTTAGCTCTAGGCACAAATCATCTCTGTTGATGTCAAAAAATAGCCTTCCGTTATATCAGCACGAAACAGGGAGTTGATGCATGACAACCTCCGTTATGATAGTAAATTCTGTTAAGTGAGATGGGATTCCGCCGGGTGTTCCTGCTTCCAACTCTGGTTCTCTATTTCCTCGCTCCCGCTCCTTGCTCCAGCTCCTGACTCCAGCTCCTGACTCCTTCGCCTTGCTCCAGCTCCTTGCTTTAGTTCTTGTTCGTCGATTCCTGAGGGGGGAGGAAAACCTGCAAAGGGTTCGAAACCGCTCTGATGCTCAAGACGGTCAGGGTGCTGTTTGCAGTAAAAGAATGAATATTGATCGATCCTTTTGAGGGCGAAGTTATGAGAACTCAGAGGTAATGGTGATCTTTTAGGGTTAAGAGATCGTGTCCTGTGAAGGACGATGTGGGGGACCTTTTATAGGCTTCAGAAGCGGCGGCGATTGCCGTGGAGGGAAGTTTTCCCTTTGTGTTTATCTTGTATCTTGGATAGATGAAAGTTCCTAAGTTCAAAGATCTTCCATAGATATCCTGCCGATGTGATAGATCTTCTGGGAGAAGTTTCCTCCTTAGACACATGAAGTCCAAACTTACTTAAACACTTCAAGATCTGTAACTGACTGAGATCTCTAAAGTTATTTCGGGATTAAGTCGGTAGGTTGCTAGTGAGCTTCTGCCTCCCCAGTTCTGGGTGTAAGGCATAGACCGAACCTACGAGACCCCCTCATTCCTCTAGAAACCCCAGGGTTGATCTATTCATGCTGATGGCTTCACATGATTGGTTTCCTCTAGCCGACCTCCCAATTAGGGGAGTGTATTGTGGATCGTCAAGGATTCATCAGTCCTGCTGCCTTAAATCGGGTTGACCCAGTGGACTTCAGGTCTGATCTTGACTCTTCAGACGCTAGTCAACTTCTGGACATTTTGTGCATCATCAATCTCTAATGTCAGTCTCTGAACTTCATTAATGTCAATTTTCTCCACCAATAAAGCTCCTTTAATGTCAACTTCCATGAATGGAAATTCTTTAATGCCGACTTCATCTACTAATGTAACAAAAGTGAACTTCCTAAATGGTGCTTTAGTTTGGGTGGCTAGTGGTGGTGATGGGGTAGGGTATTGGGGTGGAGTTAGGATATAACTAAGAAAAAAGGTCTTATGAATCTATTCAACTAATATAAAACATTTTTGATCACATAAATTTTTTTATTTTAGTCTAGAAGTTATTGGAAATAGAAAAAAATTATTTCGAGAAAAAGAGTAAAAAATATGTGAAGTAATAAAAGAAATCAAAGCAAAACAACAATAAGAAAGACTTAATTCTTATTTGGCCCCCTACTTTGTGACCAGCTTCCTTTATGGCCCTCTGTTTTCCGTCAATGTCATAAATACCCTTCCTATAAATATTTTTTCAAAATAAAATTAAATAAAAAAGATGAATTCCACCTCACCTCTTTCTCCACCTCACATCCCTCTCCACCTCACATTTCTCTCCAACTCGCCTATCTCTCTCTAAAACTCACATCTCTCTTATCCGACGAAGGTCGCCGACCGGAAAATTTTTCGGCCGACGACCTTCAAAAAAAAAAAAACTTCTCATCTCTCTCTCTCTAATCACTCCGGCGAAGGGATTTCCCCTTCGCCGGAGCAAGGTCAGTTTGTGAACAGGGGAGAAAGAAGGAGAATTGGAGAGAGAGGTGAGGTGGAAAGAGATGTGAGGTGGAGAGAGATGTGAGGTGGAGAAAGAGGTGAGGTGGAATTCATATTTTTTATTTAATTTATTTTGAAAAAAATATTTTAAAGGAAGGGAAGTTATGACATTTACATTAAAAAAGGGGTCATATTTGTATTTGAATTTATGGAAAACAGGGGCCATATAAGAAGTTGGTCACAAAGTAGGAGGCCAAATAGGAATTAACTCTAATAAAAAATAGTGAACGGTTGATTGATCTACCCACGACATATGACGTTGTTATATTAGCGTCCCTATGTCTTTCCTTATACAATTTCTCTGAATGGTAGAAGCTTTTAATTCCACAAAGTATTATTTAAAATTTTTGAGAAAATTGGACTATTGAGATGAATTATATTGACTAATAAAAATAGGGGAAGATTCATGAGAAATAACTACTATTTTTAACCATAATATATGCAATGCAATTCGTGTTCTGGATTTGCAAGAACAGGAAGAAGACACAATCAGATGGCCTTTGGCTAAATCAGAGAAGTTCACTATCAACTCTATGTACAAACAACTTAGAGAGAATCAACGAGTTACAAATAGAATGGCAACAGATTGTCATTTCATATGGAATATACAAACGATACCACGGGTAAAACTTTTTCTATGGAAATGTTGTACAAGTAGCCTTACCAGTTAAATAAAAAATAGGTAGGTATGTGGGTCAAAATTTTAATTGCGACCATTGCAACCAGCTAGAAACAATAAAACATGCACTTTTACATTGTTCCTGTGCTAGAGCGATATGTTTCTATTTTGCAGTTCGTGCCGAACAGATACCCACAGTGAAAGACTGGATTTCATCTTGGAAACATATGGAGACCACTCAGGATGACTGTCTTTTCATCAGCTATATGGCAAATATGGAAAGCTAGATGTGACTTATATTTTCGACCACCGGGACCGACACCTCATCAAACTATTCAGACGACACAAACACATGCAGTACAGTCCTAAGACCACCAGCAAAAGGAGGCAGATTAGCAGACAAATTATCTGAACCCCTCCCCAACATCCTTATATCAAAATAAACACAGACGCATCATTTACCAATATAGCAGAGATTGTAGGGATAAGAATTATCCAGTGGCGCGGCTGAGAATTTGAGGGCCCGGTGCGAAATTTTGATCAGGGCCCTTTATATCGCAATATGAAAGTAAAAGAAAAATTATACACCCAAAATAATTATTCAAAATAAATTTGTTGTAAGTTACTATTGTAAGTATTAAATATCGAAAACTTACAATTTCATTAAATGAATTATAATAGTATTAAGTTGACTATTTTTTGCTTAAAAATCAATACAAAAACAAAAGGATTTTTTTTTTGCCGCGGCTTTGGGGAATAAAGAAAATTCTCCGGGGATATAAAGACTTTTCTTAAAACTAGTCAAATAAGATTGACTTTTTATGTTTCTTTTTATTGCTAAGGGGCTTCTAATTGTAGAAGATGCTATAAAAAAAGGCTCCTCCATCTCATCACCTCTCTCTACCACTTCATCTTCTCGACACCTCATCATCTTCTCCGGCAAAAGTCGCCGGCCGGCGACCTTCAAACATTTAAAAAAAAAAAAACTTCTTTTTTTAATTTTCTCTCTCCTCTCTGTCTCTAATTTTTTTTTTTTTTTAACGTTTGAAGATGCCAAAACAAGCCACCCATCTCTTCTTAACCCTCACGGGTTTCATCATCAGGTTATGGGTTTCCCTCATTTCCTTTTCAGATCAATCCATGGTGATTTACCTAAGAAGTATCCTCACATATTCATTGAGGAGGTCACCAGCAATGTTTGCCACAAAACCCTAACTTCACATTCTTCTACTATTACTGATAAAGATGACAACTTTTCTAGTAGTAGAAGTAGTGGTAATACCAATCTTGATTTAGATTGTGAGAAACTCTGTAAAATTCTTTCCATGAATCACCACCACTGTAGTAATAGTACTTCTTTCAAACACACTACTGATACTTACAATGCCCTAATTGAAGGTCTGGGCAAAATCAAACAGTTCAAATTGATTTGGGATATAGTTGGTTCTATGAAGGTTAAAGGTTTATTGACCAGGGAGACATTCGGATTGATCGAACGAAGATATAGTCGAGCTAAAAAACCCCATGAAGCAATTGAAACATTCCAAAAAAATGGAAAAGAAATTTGGTATGAAACAAGAATTATCAGATTTCAATAGATTGATTAGTGTTTTAAGCAAGTCTGGGCATTTTCAGATTTCAACAGACCTTCTCTCTCTCTAGAATCTCTCTCTAGATCTGTTCTAGAGAGAGAGAGAAAAGAAAAAAAAAATTTAGAAAGAGAGAGGAGTGAGAAAAGAAAAAAAAAATTTATGTTTGAAGGTCGCCGGCCGAAAAATTTGCCGGCCGACGACTTTCACTGGAGAAGATGATGAGGTGTCGAGAAGATGAAGTGGCAGAGAGAACAGATGAGATGGAGGAGAACTTTCAAAAAAATGTATTTTGTATTCCCCATAAAAATTTATTCCCCGGAGAATTTTCAAAAAAATCTGGATTCCCTCGAGAATTTATTCCCCGGAAAATTTTCTTTATTTCCCAAAGCCGCGGCCTTTTTTTTTAATTTGATAGAGAAAAAGGTAAGAGATGGAGAAAAAGAAAAATTGAAATGCCAAATGTTTAGTTTTGATATTTCAAGTTTGACTTTGTATTGTCATCTAACACGTCTAGATAAATCTCTTCGGTGGATTTATGAGATAACAAAAACAAGTGATCGAAAGTTAAAGAGGTGGAACATAACTAACCTACTAAATACTTAGAAGTCAATTGTGGGGGCTTACAAAATAATATATTTGAGTCTTCAAACATTATAGCCCAAGTCAGGTCTTCGTGGCCTCATCAACCAAAAAAAGAAAGTGAATGTCCGAGATGGGAATCGAACTCACGACCTTTACATTGTCATTAGGCAAGAAGCCAACCAGCCGAGCTAACTTGATTTAATGTTCCTCAAAGGCTTTCTCACTGTATATATAATTTTTATATAAAACAAATTAGGAAAAAGAGGCCCTAGGGGGAGGGGAGGCCGGTGCGCTCGCACCGCTCGCACCCCCTCACCCACGCCCCTGGAATTATCGCATATGACTCTCAAAGCAAATTTATCACAGCTATGACAACCACTATTCGAGGAAGAAATGCAGAAGAATGTGAAGTAATTAATGCAATCTTATATGACATCAAATGGGCGGCAAGAAACAAAATGGAATATCTCCACATCGAAAGTGATAACATTATCGATTACATTAACCTTCAGCACCAACAGATTCAATGGCAATCAATGGAAATTATAGCTCAAATTCGACTTCTAAAAACGACACTAAAAGGCATTTGATACTCCCACCTACCTAAAGAGGGAAACTTCAAAGCTGATAAAATCGCGAACTGGACTTGACGAAACAATGTAACTCGAGAATGGCCGGACTATCCGGTCATTCTGGGAAGTGTGTAGTTTGTTTTTTTCTTCTTTCCTTTTTCATTTCTTTTGCTTCCTGTCAACAAAAAAAAAATCCTTAACAAAAAAAAAAAAACAAAAAAAAATAAAGAGAGAGTGCAGACAAAGAAATGGAATTTGAGAAAATGAAGGCTAGATTTATTTGTAGACCTTCACTGTCTTATTTGTTACATAGATAATATAAGGTGGGTGATTTGGAGAAAGTATCCGGAGTGCAAATTTTAAAGAGTGAAAAACAAATTTTTTTTTTTTGCCAAACACATCCTCCTGCGTTGCTGGCAGAGAATGACCGGCCGACGACAAGTCTCTCCCTCCTCTTTATCTCTCTCCCTCCTCTTTCTCTCGACATCCCTCTCCCTACTTCTCTTTCTTTCTCTCTTTAAGTTCCGACGAGGGGGAAAACTCCTTCGCTGGAACCCTTTGTCTGGAAAATCAGACGAGTTGTCAGTGAAGGGGAGAGCCCTTTCGCCGGAACTCAGAGAACACGAAATAAGAAAGAGATAGAGAGAGAAGGGAAAAAGAAGAGGGAAGAAGAGAGAGAGAGAGTGAGAGTGAGAGAGAGAGAGAGAGAGAGAGAGAGAGAGAGAGAGGAGACAAATTTGGTGGTGGAAATCGCGGACGTTCATGGTGGATGTCGCCAGAGTATAGGGGGTCGCCATAATTCTTGGTTGAGGAAGAAGATCAAAGGTTGAAGTATTTGGAGGAAATAAAATGTTCCAAATTTTTTTCGTTTCCACTCAAAACTTTGTACTCCGAATAATTCCTTATTTTCCCAGATCACCCCAGATCACCCACCATAATATACCCCTCACGGCATTGGCTTTTCCTGCATGATAGGCTCTGACAAGAATAGGAGTAAATAGCTAACATTAGCAACCAAACCAAGGCCTCTCACACAAAATACAAAGAGACAGAATAAGCTACTACATTTTTTTTGCTATCCGGTTTAACCTCACCTCATAACATATTGAAGATAAGCATTATTCACAAAAATTTCAAAATGAAGTCCCTAGTGGCGGGGGACCTACGCAGACGTCCTCACGTCCACCCGACATCCCCACTACACGGCCTCAAGAGAGACGTGTGGTTGTCTAGAGTAGTGAGTAGGAGATTCAATGCGCTATCTCCTCTACTTGTAGTCTTGTGTCACAGACTTGTAGGTCTATCCGACATAATTCTCAAAACATACGGGCCATAGTGTGGAAAATAAAATCCTAAAATCTATACGGCGGTATGGACATAATGCGACACAACACCTTATGGTCCCAACATACGAGCTACGCTCATGTCGTCCTGTGTGAAGCTTCCTTGAGTTATAGACTCTGGTCCGTCATAAAAGGTATCAACCATTATGCCAAGGACACCAAACCACAATGTAGGATCTTGCAATCTAGTCTCAAACTTCCAACAGATACACATTTAGCTACCAACGTACCATCAAGACATCGAACATAAGCACCCCATTTGCATAAGTTATGTTCGCTCCCATATATCAAATACAACAATCTGATCCATTGAATAACTCAATCCTCCCAATGATAGGTGCTAATACACAACACGACAAGGCTAAGGCACGTGAAGATGTAACGCTTGTCAAAAGGTAGGCTGTAATAAGCTAACACCACGTATTATCCCAGGCCATGTCCTAGAACGAGGGAACTCGTTCAATATGCCACACAGACATATGCTAGGCCGACTCTAGGGGTTACACTTATAGTTCATTTTCGTGCACACCTGCTAAGATGGCCAAGTCGCGACACCTAACCCCATAGTCACGGTATTCTCTAATGTGTGAAGGCCCTAAACTTGTTTAAGCCCTGCCCTCTCTTTGAGTTGTGAGTTGTGACCTAGCTACTGACTCAAGTATTTTGGGGCTTTTCGCTGTGAAGTTATTATCTGTGTGGATGCGTTGGAATTAAGACTAATAACTTTTCAAACAATTAAACCTAGTTTCAGAAAATATTGAAAATTAAGTACTTCCCGTAATGTAAAAATACCCTCCATCTACAAAATGCCACAAATGCCTAAATCTATGATTTTGATGTTACTTATTTGTGTGGCTGTTATCCAACAAATCACGTCTATTCTTGGGTCATCACACCACCTAATAATTATTTCAATTTTAGCTGAAATATTGGTATACTCCGACTCCCCGATGTAATCCCCCTAATAAGATAAGGTGTAGTTTGATCTTTTCACATCTTTGTAAGATTGTGAAAATACCAAAATACTCGTCTTATTAGAGCATCTCTAATGGGACACTCAATCTCTAACACTTAGAGTGTCATATGTGACTTTTTGGAGTTTTTGTTAAAAAACCATCTCCAATTGGGATACTTTGTTAGACACTCTAAAACTAGAGTGTCTCTATGAGAAAGAAACTCTAAAACTAGAGTGTCTCTATGAGACTCTCTACGTGTCACTTTAAAATTTACACCAATAAAAACCTTTTCTTTTTAACTACTGTTCCTTATTTAATTTAAGAGTGACATGTGCATTGAGTAGAGAGATTTTAGAGATCTCCATTGGAGACCAAAAAAGAATAGAGTGTCTCTATATTGACACCTAGGAAAGAGAATCTCCATTGACTTGACAACTAGAGTGTTTGTTAAAGCATCTCCAATGGGACACTACTCAGTCCGAGACCCACAACGAGTGCCAAGAGAGGCATAGGGCAAGAAGAAAAGGTCGGGGTGCCTTTAGAGGCACCCTTTCATTATTAAGACCTCTACTATTAATTTGGATTTCACATCTGCAAGTTGGTGTGTTTGTCTTATCATATGTTAAACATCTGAGATGACAATTATCATATGAATCACGACCTGCACCGACTCTCTCGTTTTGATCAGTAAGTGATGATATAGAATATCTAAATTATGCATATGCATGCCTAGATTAAGTATATAATGCATGAAACAACAGTTAGGACTATACTGTTGACAACGGTAGAATGGAAGAGGCGACAAATAAATATTCCTAGAGAAGATAACGGTTGTATATCCCAGTCGGCACGACCCAACAGGCATCATCTAACTATATTATACCACTATCACTTCTTCCCTTTTTAAGTCATCCAAGACCGTTTGTAAGTGTGCAATTGGACATTCGAACAAGATCAAAAACTCAACTCTCTCTCTAGGTAACACACAGGAGGAAGGAAGAGCCCTAGATTACAAGCTCATATAAAAGTAGTAAATTTGTCTGGTAAGAAGAATGTAACATCAAGTACTGAACTGTAAATACATACAAGGACTATACAATGACTAG
Organism: Eschscholzia californica; assembly: GCF_041429995.1. Classification (NCBI taxonomy): domain Eukaryota; kingdom Viridiplantae; phylum Streptophyta; class Magnoliopsida; order Ranunculales; family Papaveraceae; genus Eschscholzia; species Eschscholzia californica. The sequence continues at coordinate 47,022,608 of NW_028238198.1, forward strand.
TCACTCACTCCATATTTATGTCAATTAATATATAGAAAGAGATGTTATGTTCTCTACTGATATATCTATGTCAAACTTTTAATTTATGTACATAAATAGGTCGATAAAAGCTTGCCTTTGTTTTCCATGTTTACATATTGATCGAGATTGAGAGCACCACCACACTCTTACTTACCATTGCGCAGAACCAACCCTTCGAAGAACAGGATGTGATGGCTTTCGTTCCTTTCCAACTGGTATCACATTCTTCATGAGCTGCATTTTTCCGAACCAAGGACTTTAGTTTTCTTACTACGGAAAAATAACAATTACAGATTACTCAATCTCTTAGACAACTACTCGTTATATATTCACACCTCATCGGTTTGAGAATATCTATAACAATCAATAAAAGGAAATCTGCATGCGTACCTGATGATACCTTTCCTTGTTTCGCTCAGCCTGCAAGTCAAATTTAAGGTTAGTACAAAATATTACTGGAGTGTTTCATAATAGAAATATTGAACCGAAGATTAACGACATTGAAACTAATGAACGGTAAACAACGTTACAAATTTACAATGCCCATGTTTAAATACACGAAAGATCTAGATACAGTTATTAAAGGTAAGAGAAGTTTCCCAAAAAACATCTCAAGTTATAGCCCTCGTGGCTGTACGGTGGTGCATACAGATGTAATTACTCAATACGCAATCAGTGCATAATTACTTGCATGACAAAAACTAGATAATATATCTGTAGCTTATCTGGGCAGAAGATGTACTAACAAGTAGTAGCAAATAGCAATATATAATTAAGTAGCTCCTTCCATGAGAAGAGTATAGAGCCTTATAGAGTTCCATGATAATCATGACGTTTCAATAACTTGACCTTTGTTCATGTACTAAATGAACAAACATGTTGTAGTAGAACACAAGCGCTTTAGGATGCTCAAAGATGTACTGCTACTGTTTACGCATATGGAGGAATGGAACAGGAAGGTATGAAGCTTCAATTGGTTTAGAGTTAAAGCAACGAAATGAAGATTATCACATTCCTATCAGTTATAAGTCTTTCTGAAAACGTATAGCTAAAAGCAAGGGAATTAAGATGAGCTACAAGAATTAAAAGATTAATAACATAATGAGGCCTCAAACTGCAGCAAAAAGTATCCCGTTGATATACTTTCTATCCTTCTCCCAGTTCCACTTTACTTCATTTCATAAATATGGGATTATGCTTCTTCACTCTTTTAACCCAAACAGGAGCGGCGAAAGAGATGGAGATGAAGATGAAAGATAAGAGGCCCACTGAACTTCATCGAAGTAGTTGAAGTTCACAACCTTCCTTGGCAGTTGGAAGCGTGATCTACTCGGGATCAAACATGTGCTGATCCTCAATCCCCACAAATCCTAGCCAAGTAACTCGGCCAGGTTTGCACTAACTTTCACACATTATATATATAGATACAAATGTATGTGTATGTGGGTATACATAATATATGTATATATATTTTACGATATATAATTTAATAATCTACATCCTACATGTTTGAGTTTGTCTGAGTTACATTGGGATAACTAAACCGACTCATGGCGTGAGCCTGGCCGATCAAGACCAAACCCGAGCCCAGATGCACAGTTACATTCAAATTGAATCGGAGATTAATTCCATCATCAAAATTATTATGAAATATAAGAACGTAAATGATGGAGGGCCGAGAAACTGGCCAAAATGGCGCAGTTAAATCCCACTTCAGGGTTTCTATTTGTGTTTTATTTAAGATAGTAACCAAGTTAGATGTTTCTAACTTGGTTATATTAGGAACCCTTAATACTTCTCAAATAAGCCTAGCAGATCCTTTAAAATGATTGCTTCCTCTTGTTTCTTTTCATCTCTGAATGAAACCCCTGGTTGCATTATTTTTATCTTCTTCTTTAAGTTCTTGTTGTTTACTTCCCTAATTGCTTTATCATCTCCACTGTCGCTTTATTCTAATATCTTCTAATTCATAGCTTTAGTTTCTTCACTGTTTCGCTGCGTTCTACATCAATAAATACAACTCATTTGCTAATAAACCAGGTAAGCTTTTGTGCATGACCTACTGTAACTTATGTCTTAAGGCATTCCTAAGATGCTAGTCCCAAATAGACATTGTTAAAAGCTTGACTGAAGTATCAGTTAAAATTCTGATCCAAGAAATTCAACTTTAGGTCGTAAAATCCAGCCAAAACCTAAAAAGCCTCCTTCTAGTCAATTCCTTCATTTCGAGTAACCTACCATGTATACTTCTACTTTTCAATCTAACACTCTTAACGTATGATTCCTCAATAGACCCTCTACCTGTTTTGAACTATCTATGCTGGTGGCTTCAAACAAAGATCGGGGAAAAGTAGGTACGTTTCGTGGATTAATTTGGAGGTAAAGCTCGTAAAACAAATATATTTCATTTCCATTAGGAGAACCCAACTCCATAGGAGTGGGCAAAAAAGGTATGCAATTCAACATTTATCTAAAACAAAAAACTCCAGAAAAGATCAACTGGAAACACCTGTTCTTTGAGAAGTTGTGCATTTTCCTCCTCGAGTCGAGTAACTGAAGATTCAAGCTCAACTGTGTAAACCTACAAACAAGCCATAGAAAACACAAGAATGAACTTATCAGATTCGGAGGGGATAATCAAACAAAACCAATCAAAATCAAAGAAGAAGAGCAAGATTTATATACATATTTCCTTTCCCTTGACCTAGCAGCAGATTCTCTATTCTTAATCATTCTCTTCTGTCTTTGTTGAGCAACTTTATCCATAGGTTCTTCAATAACCCGTCTCTTCCCCCTTCCTACTACTCTTCCTTCCACATCATGTCGAAACCCTAAAATTGTTCCCTCAAACCGCTGTTTTTGAACAGGAAATCGACCATCCATTGATGAATCAACAACAAAACCAGTAACTGGTCCAACAACATTAGGATTTCTCACATCTTCTACTTCCATTGCTCCATGCGACGTCAAATAATCTTCTAAAGTAATTTCAGGAAACACCGTTTCTTCTCCTTCGCTTCCACCACCACTTCTATTCTTTCTCTCACTACCATTGTTCGTTGTGATCTCCTTCCAAACTTCATCAGCAGTCTTGTTTGACAACGAATTTCCTCTTCCAATTAACTTTGGTTCTCTTTCACCATTAACGCCAGGAACGAACTCAGTCGCAGAATTATCATTATAAATGTTTCTAAGAAACTCATCAACGTTCATTGATCCCAAATTCTTGCTCTGTTCACCTTGAAGATCACCAAATTTGAACGAATAAGAAGAAGATGGACGCCCCTGATCCGAATTTCCCGAAGTGGAAGAAGATGCCATTACTTTAGACGATGCCATTAGTTCCGATTACTAACGTCCTTGATATTTTCACCCTCTCTCGCTAAAATTCCAATTTCTCTCTCTTAGGGTTTCGATTTGGTTCTCTTTCGTTTGCAGAGTTTGGAGAGGAAATAAATTGTCGAATCTCTTGTGTGCATCTGTTGAACGTGGATTTTGTTGAATTTATTAAGAGAGAGAGAAAGAAGACAAAGTATCAAAACCAGGAAACTATGAAAAAACCAGAACTGGTTTCTGGTTTTGTATAAAGTGGTTTTGAGATGGATTTTGGCTGTTTACCATAAAAGGAAAAAAGGAGGTGTGGATGGGATATGCCCATGAAGGAGAGTATATGTGTGGTTGAATACTTGAATTTGCCATTTATGGGTTACTAATTGAGTTAGGCGAAGGTCCTCGATTTTGGGCATAAAGAACAATTTTGAGGGTCAACCGCTGGTAGGCCAAGTGGTTCCAAGGTGTTGACATAAACTCCAGAAAACCCTAGAGGTTTCAGGTTCGAATCCCAGAGAAGGTGGAATCTTTGGTTATTTAATTTGGGATTATTAGGGGCGTTAATAATGTAGTTGGGATTTAGGCCATTGTCTTGTTAGGCTATAGACCCGGTCTCGTTTCAGTTTGAGTGGGCAGTTATTGAGCGTATCACATCTTTGATGTATCAATCCCAAATGTAACGACATACGTAGATCGTAGACTTCCAAAAAAAAAAATTTTGAGGGAATAAATTTTGTAGAGAATCCTTGTTTTTCTGTACACTCTGAGAAAAATTTTATTTTTTAACTCACAGATTGACTTGATCATACATTGTCTCCTAATCTTCATCTTCTCTATCACCCTCACCACCACAACTTCCCACCACCACCATTTTGACTACCATCGTCTCATTTTCCCTCTCATCTCTCACTATCCCTCTATATTGTTCTCATTATCTATGTTTCTCGATCTATCACTGTTTCTCTCTCTATCACTGTTTCTCTCTCACTCTCTCATGGTTTCTTGATTGATCTCTCATTATTTTGTTTTCTCTCTCTCACACACACACACACATACACTGTTCTGGCGAAAGGAAGTGTTCCATTCGCCAGAACCGGACCTCGAAGAGGGTTTTTGGCAAAACCCTTCGAGGATTTCGTGGGCCACGAAAAATTTCGTGCATACAAAATATTTTATGGCCCTGACAATTTCGTGACCACGAACTTTGTGATCTCCACAGAAAGATCTACACATACTGCAAGAGAGAGATGATGAGATAGAGACTACGAGAAAGAGAGATAAAGACCGCGAGAGAGAAAAATAGAAACTAATCTACAGAGAGATATGTCTACAACGAAAGAGATGAAAGTAATCTACAATGAAAGAGAGAGATCTGGAGTGAGAACGACAAAGAGATAGTCAATGAGACCGAAAGAGATAGTGAGAGAGAGATAAAGATAGAGAATGAGAGAGAGAGAGAGAGAGAGAGAGAGGGAAGAGAAAGAGAGAGAGGGAGAGAAAAAGATGAAGATTAGGGGGCAATGTTTGATCAAGTCAATTTTTAGATCAAAAGAAGAATATGCCCTCTAAATCTATTTGTTATCGACTATTCTTTATGCCCCGAAGATTTTTCTTTATTCTCAAAGGCGCGACCATTTAGAAGGGAAAAACATAATTCATGGGAGTTTTTTTTTCAAACCAAAATATCACTCCACATGCGAAATCCTGTGAAATCTATGGATTTCCACAATGCATTATGATCATTATGAGCAATCATAATGCAATATGAGAAAATCCTATTTTGTTCTCCAACTCGACTACAAATCATGTTTCCTAAATAAATTTTTTTGGGTTATTTCCTTAATAGCCCCAAACTTTGTGACCGGTTTCCTGTCTAGCCCCCTACTTTGTCAAAAATACCCAGATGGTCCCCTTTTTCAGATTCAGTTATAACATCGTTAACTAGTCATCACCTCTCTCTGCCACCTCATCTTCTCACCACCTCATCATCTTCCACGGCGAAGGTCGCAGCCCGACCAATTTCTGGCCGGCGACCTTCAAACATTAAAAGAAAAGAATTTTGTTTTTAAAATTCTCTTCACTCTTTTTAAATTTTTTAAAAAAAAACCCTCCCTCTCTCTAGATCTGGTTCACCTGATCTAGAGAGAGGGAGGGAAGGGTTTTTAAATTTTTTGTTTTTCTTTTAGAGAGAAGGAGAGAGAGAGAGGAGAGTTTTAATTTTTTTTGTTTTTTTAATGTTTAAAGGTCGCCCGGCCGGAAATTGCCGGGCAGCGACCTTCGCCGGGGAAGATGATGAGGTGCGAGAAGATGAGGTGGTAGAGAGAGGTGATGACTAGTTGATGGTGTTATAACGGAATCTGAAAAAGGGGGCCATCTCGGTATTTTTAACAAAGTAGGGGGTTAGGCAGGAAACCGGTCATAAAGTTGGGGGCTATTTGGGAAATAACCTTTTTTTTAATTTCTTGTAATAATACTTCATGAACATACATAATGGGTTATGAACAACCCCAACAAAAATAAGTTGTTCATAGTACGTTATAAGTAGAAAGTACATTAAGTCTGTCTTTTTTCCATTATCATTTGACAAGTTTTCAACGCTTTCGATTATCAATATTGGAGGTGAGATTATCATTAGTTCATCATTAGTGTCGTTTCCAGGAAGAGAGAGATAAAGCATGCCATCATCTGATTAAGCTTCCTTTTTATTTTCTATAATAATAATAATTGTTATATGTATTAAAACAAATTCTAGTTTTCGTTTGACGAATTCATTTGCTCATTTATCTATATAACAAAACAAGACTTGTTTTGCTGACTGGGACAAAATGAATGCTCCCTTTCGCTGACTAGGATTGCACATGAGGTCCACTTGCTAATTAGATAGAATGTGTCCTTAGCAACATAAATTTGGTTGTCCAAATTCACGTATTTTAATCAAAACCTTTAAACTTTTGATTAGTTTCAAATTTAACCATTGATTACTTGATTTCATCCTTCTTAAAAAATGATATGTGGGGAAGGGGTCATTTCAGTTTCCCCATCCACGTTTTCTCTCTTTACTTGGTGTGACCTTTCATGGGAATGCACCCGAATTTCGATTTCTTCATATTCCGTTAATTGAATTCATGTCAATAAATCCATCTTTTGAAACCATTATTCTCTATTTATTTCTCAAAATACATGTTATCTTTGATCATCCTCTTCTCTAGACCTACTCTTTACTACGTTTGTTTGTTCTGAGTTTTACATCTTCACAATCTTTACTTTTTTATATTTTTTTTAGCACAATCTCTATCTTATTCGTTTAATTTGTTTTTTCTTACATTGAAATTTTGCAATTGATTCTTTCATTTTTTTTGTTTATCGTGTTTGTTGCAGGTGTTATATGAACTTGATTGGGAATTCGACCTTGAGGTGTATAATCACAACCGAATTGTATTTGCATATGTTATTGTTCATTTTTTCTTTTATGGAGCTCTCTATTTTTGTATGGTTGTGTAAGGATTTGAAATATCTACAATAATCCAAACATGGAGCATATCATTCTCTTCATTAATTTGGTTGGGAACTCGACAAACTTCTGGTATACAATCACAACTGAAATATACTCAAAAGATGTTTCCAAATCTATAAGATTTGGAATAACTCTTTACGTTTATGTCACTTGAAATTTTCCATCATTATATATGTCCCTACTTTGTGTATTTGTAGTTTTATAAGGTTGTGTTCTTATAAAGGATTTGCAAGCTCTTCATGAGTCTTCATAGGAAACATATGATGCTTCTTCTTTAGCCTCCTTCCTTCTTTGACATACTTTTTCTTTTCTTCCATATGATGAAGTGTGTACATATTATAATCTCTTTCTATATATATACACATTTTGTTAGCATTCCTGGTCGGCCATATGACTCACACATTCAAGGTGGGAAAGCAATAAGTTCTCTACGGTGTTTCCAAAATAATGCTTGTTCAATGCCTAAAAAAAATAAAAAAAATGTTTGTTCTTCTTGTTCATGTTAATTCTAGAAAAGAGGATTCAAGTTCGCTACCACAAAGAGAAATCCATTCACATAAACGGATTATAAATCTATCCTCAATTTCAAGTTGAGACAAACTCTCTATTTGTACTTTATGTCCTCCTAATTTTTACACTGTGTTTATATTCCTAATTATCTCATTTGATATTTCTCTCACTCTAATTCTCCACAAAGTTTATTTTTCGTTTACACCCACATGCTCCAAAAGTCAAATTCGACTATTAATTGTTCATTACTTTTGTTCTGAAGTCATTATCCAATCTTAAGTGTCTCGAACAAGGACGATATATTCACACCCATGTTATTAAACTGGTAATGTTAATAACATTTATATTCAAAATTTAATCTTCAATGTTTTTCAACTTCTAACGTCAAAAAGTGTTTGATGAAATGCACAAACCAGATCTTGAACCATGGACTATATTAATTAAAGGTAAAATAAATTGAGCCTATCTTTGCACCAACATAAAGCCTTGAACACATGGCCTTTAGGTCAGAACTTAGGTTCATAACCACTCCGGCCAATGTTCTTGGCAATGGAGCCTATCTCGATGGTGCTCTGTTTGCTTGTGATAAAACGCCATTTGCATGGGTTCAACCTAATTAAGTAACACTTCAATTTAGGGTTATATGATTTATGGTTTTTTTTATATTCAATTTGTTTATTCACATGTGTATACCAATTATGAATAATCATTGATTTCCATGTATAACATGATATATGAATTGGAAACAACAAAATGTTTCTCGTTAGCTACAATTCCAAAAGTTCCATGACCACCTGAGGAAAATTACCAAAGGTCTTAGTCACCACTTTTCGTCACCATCAGCATCAAGAAAGACGCTCGACTAGCTAAGTATGTTTATAAACTTTTATTTCTTTTAAGGTACAACTTTAATAAAAACCAAATGGAGAAGAACCACTTATTCCGCTTCATGAACACATCCATCAATTGTGTAACAAAATGTACATTCTCAGAGAAAGAAATCCTTTCATCTTCGTAATAGTTCTCAAGCAATTCGTAGCGAACCAAATCCTAAATGAAAGTGCTCGTGCCGAAGGCACGAGTTATGCCTAGTATTATTACATAGAAAATCTTTGGAACACTCTTTTGATATATAGTTTGCCACAATTTTGTTTTTATCTGATCGAAACAATCATATTCGTTTTTAGGATTTATTTTTCTCTGTAGATATTTTTCATAACATGTTATGAACTAGTTGCCTAACATAACAGCATAGTTTATTTTTGTTGTTGAAATATAACAACTATATAGTTGTTAATAACATGTTATTTCCACATAGGCCATTTTTATCCATGCCTCACTGAATCAAAGGCATGGGTTATTTTTGTGGTTTCCACATTTTTGGCCGACCCTCTGTTTTAGGGATGGGATTCCATTTTTGGACCATAGGATGAATTTATAACCCAAGGTGGGTGTAAAATTATTACTAATTTGACACAATAAACTATATATTGGAATATAGTAGAGATTACATTAATGTAATTTTAGGTGATTTTCTTACGTGTTCTGGGAATATACAACATCGTCAAAAACATCTTGGACTCTGAAAGTCATGTAGACCTTTAAGGCCATACTATCAAGTCTAAACCCCTATAGTGTTTTGGTTCTGTTTGCTTGTTGGATTATTATTCACCGTTCTTGCAAGCTTCCTCCATGACCCCTTGTTATTTACATGAACTATTCGTTCAAATTGATCTAGATTTTCCTTCATTTCTTCATCCATGATTGCTCTGTTGGAATCGGAACCGATTTATGATCAGTTTTATTAGTCAAAATAAGAAGATGGATACACCATTGTATTCATCTCGTCGAGCTCTTCAATTTAGAGTCAAGAATCGCTCAAATCCGATTTCGGATGAATGAGATATGCTCGATCAAAATTTTGATGGGGTTATGACTTGATTTAGGCGATTGGTGGGACCACTTCGGGATCATCCAAGGGATGACGTTTAGTCCGCCTTTTGCACTCAAGATCCAACAGATCTTATTGCAACCGTCGCCTCCCTTAAGCCAACTGTCACCAATAGTGTCCCAAATCCAACAGACACGTCCCTAAAGCATGTATCCATTCAATTCCTATTTATTTGACTCAAAACATCTCCGAATAAAGATCTGTTTTTTCCATGAGATTCGTACTTGTTAAGAGTCCATTCCAGAGCACTTAGAAAAGATAGTCAGTTCAAGTTAATGGGTCATTCTCTACAAATAAGTTCATATTACTTATAAGAGTTCGCCAGACTTTCGATAACAAGACGTACCATCTATACTTCGAAAGTGTATTCCGTTTTATCCTGGGAGACTAACACCATTACTGTTGGTACTGTATACAGGGTGTATATTGTCTTAAGGTAAGAGGTATCCTCGACTCTGAGTTAGTAAATCTTCTTACTATTTTCTTTAGTTATTTATTATTTTTTCTTCTTTCGATTTTGCTTAATTCAAAGAAATAAATCTAGTATCTGGAAAGCCAGAATAAATTGACATGTCTTTTCTCTAAGAAGATTCGAAGAGTCTTATGGTTTATCTCTCGTTGATAGAATGAATAACCAAGTATATCTAGACAAGATTATTGTGTTATAATGGAACACCGAAGACAACATGCTCCTCCTTCTTTTTCCTTCACTACCTTATCAAGTCGTTGAGTTTGCTTTCCATTTTGAATCTCTGGTTTCCCCACTTCAACTTGGTTTTGGTCTTCCAAAATAATTCCAGACTTCCTCAATAGCTTAGTTTGAGTATTGCATTTAGAGTTACCCACTTCAGTTGTCTCTTTGTGATCCAACAACTCTTTTACTAAAGGCTGCTGTTGTGCCCAACTAGTATTTAAGTTGGAGTTACCGTTGGGCCTAACCTTAGGAGGAACTCGACCCACATCGCTCTTAATTATTTCTCCAATTTGATTGTCCTCTTTATCGTATTCTCTTATTTTTGACCCTAGTGGTATTTTGGAAAATTTTGATACAAGTCTAGGATGTGGAGAATCAATCTCTTCAACAGGATGGGAAGTTACCAAATGTTTTCCTTGAGAGGTCTCTTTTATCCAATTCTCCACAATTTCCTCATTAGAGAATTTATGATCAATTTTAGGTAACTTATTTGGGGTTATGTAACTTGAGATTGCCACTATATTCTCTCCCATTTCCTCAACTGATTTTTCGCTTGGAGTTGCCTTTGTCTCAGCAGAATATCTAATTTTCTGTTTAGGTTCACCTTTCTTTCCTAAAGTAACTCCATCTATAGAAGGTATGTTGAGTGTGTTTCCTGATTTACTAGATTGGGGCAAATCTTTCCTTATTTCTGTTGATCTCACCGTTCCTTCAGATTCCGATTGGTTATGGTTTCCCTGCTTGCCGGTGTAACGAGCCCTGTATTCTTCTCTTGAATTCCCTCTGAATTCAGCTTTAATTGAGTCGTTTAATCTTGGTTGAAGTAACAACTTTGCCTTTTTTTGGATGTCTTCGGACCAGCTGTCTGAAATTGCATCTCTAATGTCGGACCGAGTATGACAAGTCTTCATGAAGTGTCCTAGTTTACCACAATAATGACAAAACTTATTAAGTTTTGGGTTATTTCCCTAATGGCCCCCTACTTTGTGACCAGCTTCCTACCTAGCCCCCTACTTTACGAGAAATGCCCATATGGCTCCCTCCCGTTATAACACCGTTACTCTCTCTCTTCCATTTCTTTTCTCTCTCCTCCAACATGTTTTCTCTCTCTGCCACCTCGTTAAAACCTGCCAACTCATCATCTTCTCCGGGAAGGTCGCCGGCCGACCAATTTTCGGCTGGCGACCTTTAAACCTAAAAAAAAAAAAATTTCCTTTTTTCATCTCTCCTCTCTCTCTCTCTAAAAAAAAAAAAATTTTTTTTTTTTTCACCTCTCTCTCTTAACTCCGGCGAAGGACTTTTTTTTTAGGTTTAAAGGTCGCCGGCCGAAAATTGGTCGGCCGGCGACCTTCCCGGAGAAGATGATGAGTTGGCAGGTTTTAACGAGGTGGCAGAGAGAGAAAACATGTTGGAGGAGAGAGAAAAGAAATGGAAGAGAGAGAGAGTAACGGTGTTATAACGGGAGGGGGCCATATGGGCATTTCTCGTAAAGTAGGGGGCTTGGTAGGAAGCTGGTCACAAAGTAGGGGGCCATTAGGGAAATAACCCTTAAGTTTTTCGTATTTAATGTCGATTTTACACTTCCTTGAATCTGTTAAATTGACAGTAAATTCAATAGGCAGAGCTTTGTGAGTATCAACTAGTAATCTAACTCGTGCATACTTTCCCCATTTTGAGACGTCTTCATCTGTTATTTCGTTAGTAGGTCCAAGTTTAGCACAAATTTTCTCTATGGAACCTTTTGTCAAATACTCAATGGGCAAACCATGAAGTTGTATGTTGAAGAAAGCATACTGAAAAGTATAGTCTGATGGTAACTTGTTTTCCTCACATTTATCCATTAAGAGCAAGTCACCATGAATGTACCAGCGAGCATTTTCTATAACTTTTTCTTGATCTATTGTCTTCTTGAATTGCAATAGGTAAGCGGATTCATAGAATTCTTTTATACTAATATCCCCCATCGGCTTCCACATAGTAATAAACATATCTTTGATTGTATTCAAGCTATATGTTCTTCCTGAAATCAATTTGATAGCTAGGCTTTTTCTCCAGTCATCTTTCGATTTGATATCACTCCTACTAAAAGTAACTTCGAGATTATCTTTCTTCCCCATTAAAGCACCCATGAGTTCCACTATGGAGTCATATTCTTTTCCTTTTATTGATTTTTCCGTTATGTTTGTTGATGTATTCCGGCGAGAACCCATTGTTCTAGAGAGAAACACCCTTACCGGCGCAGAGAGTATCTGTATTGTACTTTTAACAATTGTCGATGGGGTGAAAGAGGAAATGATGAGAAATGGGTGAAAGAGGAAATGATGAGAAAAACTTAATTCTGCTTCAACAATTGTCGATGGGGTGATGGCGGCCAGCCCTTTAAGGCCGCACACTCAATGATTGTACAAAGTTGGAATTGTCGGGGAGCGGGGAATGTTCCGACAATTCTGACCTTGAATACATTCCTCCGGGCAGTTAAACCTTCCATTATTTTTCTGTCCGAAACAAAACTTTCACAAAGCTCGTCAGATACTTGGATTCATAAACTAATTTACAAAAACTATGTTATTGTGCCAGCAATTGGGTTGAGTGGAGGATTATGGATGTTATGGGATGATGAAGTAGATATTGAGATCGTATCTTCGTCTATGAATCATATCCATGCTCGAATAAAAGAAATTGGCAGGAAACAAAAATGGAGCTTATTAGCAGCATATGCACCCCCTACCATGAATGAAAGAGAAGAATTCTGGGATTTTTAAAGAAATTTCGGTTCTAAAGTCAGTGAACCTTGGTGCACTATAGGAGATTTTACTGCGGTGATGAGGGAGGAGGAAAAATGGGGAGGAAATGGAATTAATAAAACAACGTCGAAACAATTCAGAAACATGATCGTGGATTGTAATCTAATGGATATCGGTTACTCTGGACCGGCATATACGTGGGTGCATGGTCGTGGTATCGATCATCATATTCGTGAAAGATTGGATCGTGCTCTTGTTAGTCCGGACTGGCGACTTAGATTCCCAGATGCGTTTGTAAAGCACTTGCCACGATTTAATAGCGACCACGCTCCGATTATCATGAATACGACAAGAGCAAAGATTAAAGGAGCAGTACCATTTAGATTTGAAGCACATTGGACCATACATCAAGAGTTTGAGGAGATCATGAAGGTTAGCTGGGAACAAGCAAGGGGCACTTTCACCAACAAATTAGAGCAAATGGTCAAAAGGCTAACTATTTGGAGTAAGAGAAGTGTGGGGCAATTATTTTCTCAAATCACAGAGACTGAAACCTTGTTATTACATACTCAAAGTTGTAGACCCTCAGAAGAGAATTTGGAGGAAGAAAATAGACTAGTGCGTAAATTGGAAGAGTTGCGACGGTTAGAGGAAATTTTTTGGCGCCAACGAGCAAAAAAGCATTGGGTAGAAGACAATGATATGAACACCAGATATTTCCATCTTTCCGTATTAAATAGAAGAAGGAAGAACAATATTGTTGCAATTAAAGTTGATAACCAGAAGTGGACTTCGGATCCTGCTATAATTACAAAGATGTTCTTAAATCACTTTTATAAAGTTTCAAGATCGGAACAAATTACACAGTTTCCCGAAGCTCTAGAGCTAACCGATAGACCTCTCTTGGAAGTTGAAAACTTTATGATCAGTAAACCACCAATGAAGGAAGAAATTTGGGAGATTATAAAGGGGATGAAATCTTGTAAATCACCAGGGCCGGATGGATTCTCTGCAATCTTCTACAAAAAGTGTTGGACAACTATCGACGACGAGGTGACAAATCAGATCAAATCTATCTTTGAGACAGGTACACTACCAGGTAAACTAAACCATACTTTTATTGCTCTAATTCCGAAAGTGCAGGCACCAGAGACTCCAGCTGATTACAGACCTATATCATTATGTAATGTGTTATATCGGATAGTTTCAAAAATCATCACCAATCGATTGAGGCCACTACTCGGACGCCTAATATCTCCAGTGCAGAATGCTTTTGTGCCAGGTCGTCAGATCTCCGACAATATTATCATAGCTCAGGAAAATTTTCATTCGATAGCACATACGGCAGCTAAAGATGGGTCATTTGCGCTAAAGGTCGACATGGCAAAAGCATACGACAGAATAGAGTGGAATTTTCTAAGTGAAGTTCTAAAAAAGAATGGGATTATTGAAAATACTCATCGGCTGATTATGAACTGTGTATCTACAACATCCTTCTCACTATTATTGAATGGGCGACCGAAAGGGCACTTTTTCAGTAAAAGAGGACTTCGACAAGGATGTCCTCTAAGTCCGTATTTGTTTATTCTTTGCTCGGAAACTCTTACAAAATTGGTAGCTCAGGCAGAGAATAATGGGTTATATAACGGGATGAAGGTAAATCGGTATGCTCCAAGCGTGAGCCACCTTATGTTTGCAGATGACCTATTCTTTTTTGGAAAAGCAACAGAAAATAATGTAAGACAGTTGAGATTCATACTTGACTCTTATGCAAATTGCTCGGGACAATTGATTAACTATCAAAAGTCTTCGATTCAATTTAGTACAAATTGTGACTCAAGTAAAAGAGAAATAGTTCTCAATATTCTGAAAGTAAAGGAGATGAAGCGAGATGATGTGTACTTGGGTAATTATTTGCTGAAGCCAAAGCAGAAAGTAGCATCCTACGAATTTATTGTGAACAAGATGGAAAAAAAATTATCGGGGTGGAAGAGAAGTTCTTTATCTCAAGCAGGTAGAACTGTTCTTCTTAAAAGTGAACTTGCATCCATGCCTATATATTTCCTCTCAACAAATATAGTACCAAAGAAGGTAGTTGATAAAATTGAGCAATGTCAAAGAAATTTTTGGTGGGGGCACAGTTTGGAGAAAACAAAGATGCATTATTTAAGTTGGAAGAAGATGCAAGCTAGTCTAAATGAAGGTGGGTTGGGCATTCGAGACATGGGCATAGTCAATCAATCGTTGGTAGGGAAGTTGACGTGGAGATTCATTACAGAACCGAATACACTATGGGCAAGGTTAATGAAAGCGAAATATCTCAAAAACCAGAATTTCTGGACCTATAAAGAAAAATCTGGTTGTACATCTACTTGGAAAAGTATCTTAGAGATGAGAAAATTTTTAGAAGAAGGGGTATGTTTCTCGGTGGGGAACGGCCACACAGTTCGTATATGGGATGACCCATGGGTGCCAAATTTGAGAGGTTTTAGACCAAATAAAAAAGAACTTGCATCGGAAATTTCAAATCTATTCTTTGTCAAAGACCTTATTGATCAAGATGGGAGGTGGAAAAAGAGGGTTATAGAGGAAGTATTTGATGAACTCTCGGCTAAGGCGATTTGCGAAATTCCTCTTACCAACACAGATTTGAGTGATAAAATTATTTGGGTACATACGGCAAAAGGTGAATTCTCTTCGAAGTCTTTATATACTTCAATTGCAAAACAGACACCAAGTTCCTCAAACACTATGGAACTCCCTCATGGCTTTAATTGGAGGGTACTATGGAATAAACTAAGATTAGCACCAAGAGTTAAAACTTTTCTCTGGAAAATTCTACATGATGCTTTACCTACCAAGACAAGAGCTTTAAAATTTAATCTACAAGCTTCAAAAATGTGCGATGTGTGTCAAGAAAAGGAAGAAGACTTAGATCACTTGTTTCGAAGTTGTAAGAAGGCAAGAGAAACTTGGTTGTGTTACCCGCTGAACTTAAGAGTAGAAGGTGAGGAGGATTTCAGACACTTATTGTGTCGATGGTTAACTAGTGAGGAGGAAGAGGAGGTGATTGGACTTAGAATATATGTTGCATGGTTTTTGTGGAAATCCAGGAACAATTGTGTGTTTGAAGGAACAATCCCCAATTGCTACAAAATCATTCAAGAAGCACTTACTATGCAAGCAGATTTCTCAAATTTAAGATTGGAAGTCATTCAAGAAGAGGATCATGTAAGTTACACAAAATTTTGGACACCACCTAATCAAGGAAAGTTAAAGATTAATTTTGATGCAGCATTTTTCAAAGGAAGAGCGGCACTGGCTGCGGTTTGTAGGAATGAAGAGGGCGAGTTTATAATGGCTGCTACAACGAGTACCCATGCAATATCAGCCATGGAGGCAGAAGCTAGAGCTGCTCTATTGGCGATACAATTGGCACTTAATATTTCCGAATATGAATGTATTTTGGAGGGGGATGCGTTGACGGTAATTAACGCTTGGTCAGACAACATTGAAGTGGCTCCTTGGAAAATCCGGCCTCTTATTATGGAGATCAAGATGAGAAGTTTAAAGTTACAAAACTGTTCGTTTAATTATTGTAATCGTGAAGCGAATCAAGTAGCGCACATTCTCGCAAAGTATGCATTTAATTTGAACCTGACTGAAACTATGGAGACCTATCAGCCTCCTAGTTGCATTGTAACTCAGTTGGCGATATCAGAACCAAAACACCATAGGAATCAAACGTTCTGGAAGTGTAAACCCCATTTATTTGTATCCTTATTTTATTTATAAAACATTAATAACTCAAATTAAATAAACTTGGAATTCTATTTTCACCCCAAATCAAATTTGGTAACCTCCACATTCTTGAGTCGGGTCCAACCACTTGACCAAAAAGTGGTGGACATTCAGTTTTGACTTCAAATTGCGAAAAAAGAACGGGATAAAACTATATGATTATATTGAAAACAAAAAACGAGTGCAACCATGGGGACAAGAAATTGACCCATAGAAACAAACAGATTGTATTTTATGTTATAATTTTTGAGTTTATAGCCCAAAAAACGGGTCCTAATAGGAGATATAGTCCTCTATAATCCTAAAAAGGAACCTAAATAATAATTTAAATGGATATCTAGTCCTTTTGGTCTCATCTAGAGAGAAAACACAAATCCATATAATACATATTAAAGATTTAATACCTATATTAACCTTCTTTAATATCAAAACGTGATTTACATTCTAAACTGTTAAAGATATTTTTTCCATTTTTATCTCAACTTTCTCTCTCCAATCACGTTTCAATGGAAAGTAACCACTATCTTCAATATATTCCTTGATTGAAATCTGGTAACTTTCTCTCTCTCTCTCTAAAAACTAAATCTTCAATAAACCTCCATTAAACTCACCAGCAGCAGCTCAAACCTTCATTGTTTCATCTTCATACAACAGCAGTAGTAAAAACCTCCATTGTAATTCAGGTTTTAAACTGTTTCTCTATTTATTCAAACCATTGATAAGATTTAATTTTTATTTCCTCTCTTTTAAGCTCGAAGCTAGTTGTTAAACCTCCATTAATCTCAGAACTTTTCTTTCATCTTCATTAGATTGCTCGAAAATCATTCATCTTTTATATGGTTTAAAATTTACAGTTTTGTATTAACACCATTGTTAAGATCTAATGATGATTATTTTTTTCCATTATCAGATTACGATGCTCTATTATTGAACATATTACATTTGTGATCCAACTACATAAGATCTGTTTCCATCTTAAGTGGCTTCGAATGGAAGATTTATAATTTCTCTCTCTAAAACTTTCATAACTCTTTAAGATCTTTGATGTTTAGACAGTATTTAATGATTTCTTCAATTTTAGTATGTTATTTCTCCTTCCAATGTTCATTGTGTATTTCTTCAGATCTACGTTAAATCCTTTTTTTTTTTTGCAGATCAGAATCATATGTCCGTACAATTCTTGATCTTTGTGATTATCCACACTTATTCTTATAACAGAATATAAAGTACAGGTACTTTACGATAACTTTCTATACTTTCTGATACAATTTGCTAATAATATCTTGATGTTTATCCTTTCTGATTCTTGTAACAGAATAAAAATTACAGTTACTTCACGATAAATTACCATACTTTCTTATACAATTTGCATATATTTCACGTAAGATGATATTATTATTGAACAAAGGTGCGTAAAGTATGAAAAATTTATCCAACATTACACGCCCTTTTTTTACCAGAACAGTGGTCATGACAAGCATATAAAACTTCTCTTAACCTAATAAACAATTGTGTTTTTTCATACATTATACATAATTTATTGATCTGTACCTGTTATTTATGAAACATCTCATTTGTTTTTTTTTTATTAAATGTTTCATTATTAATGTATGTAAATTTGATATCACAGATGACCTTTTGTGTTTGGCATCTAAGGAACAAACTGAATTTAAGAGTCCTTTAAACCGAATTTAGGAGTCCTTTAAAATAATCTGTACCTGTTATTTATGATACTTTTTCATTATTAATGTATGTAAGTTTTTGTGTTTGGCAGATAAAAGGTGAAAAAGAGGGAAACAGAAATTTCATTTTTCACCTTTTAAGTTTTTTTAATGATAAAATAATCATATAGTGTTGTTGTTTAAACAGGTACACAGCTATATCTTCTCAACTATCAGAGTCCTTTGACAACCAGATTCGACATGCTCGTGGACTCCCAATAACATCTTCAATTTATAATTTTTAGAACTCCTAACAACCTGTACTACAAATTATAGATCAGAACTGTACATGCAACCATATATTATGTAAAGTATACATACTTTATGATACATTATTGATTTACTTAAAAAATAAAAAAGAGTATGATATATGTAAATTAATGGCTACTTAGAAGAAATGAAAATGTATATTAAATTTTGAACACTGATACGTAAATGATACATACTTTAGACAGTATTTACATACATTAACGAGAAATGCCCATATGGCTCCCTCCCGTTATAACACCGTTACTCTCTCTCTTCCATTTCTTTTCTCTCTCCTCCAACATGTTTTCTCTCTCTGCCACCTCGTTAAAACCTGCCAACTCATCATCTTCTCCGGGAAGGTCGCCGGCCGACCAATTTCCGGCCGGCGACCTTTAAACCTAAAAAAAAAAAAAATTTCTTTTTTCATCTCTCCTCTCTCTCTCTCTAAAAAAAAAAAAATTTTTTTTTTTCACCTCCCTCTAAACTCCGGCGAAGGACTTTTTTTTTAGGTTTAAAGGTCGCCGGCCGGAAATTGGTCGGCCGGCGACCTTCCCGGAGAAGATGATGAGTTGGCGGGTTTTAACGAGGTGGCAGAGAGAGAAAACATGTTGGAGGAGAGAGAAAAGAAATGGAAGAGAGAGAGTAACGGTGTTATAACGGGAGGGGGCCATATGGGCATTTCTCGTAAAGTAGGGGGCTAGGTAGGAAGCTGGTCACAAAGTAGGGGGCCATTAGGGAAATAACCCTTAAGTTTTTCGTATTTAATGTCGATTTTACACTTCCTTGAATCTGTTAAATTGACAGTAAATTCAATAGGCAGAGCTTTGTGAGTATCAACTAGTAATCTAACTCGTGCATACTTTCCCCATTTTGAGACGTCTTCATCTGTTATTTCTTTAGTAGGTCCAAGTTTAGCACAAATTTTCTCTATGGCACCTTTTGTCAAATACTCAATGGGCAAACCATGAAGTTGTATGTTGAAGAAAGCATACTGAAAAGTATAGTCTGATGGTAACTTGTTTTCCTCACATTTATCCATTAAGAGCAAGTCACCATGAATGTACCAGGGAGCATTTTCTATAACTTTTTCTTGATTTATTGTCTTCTCGAATTGCAATAGGTAAGCGGATTCATAGAATTCCTTTATACTAATATCCCCCATCGGCTTCCACATAGTAATAAACATATCTTTGATTGTATTCAAGCTATATGTTCTTCCTGAAATCAATTTGATAGCTAGGCTTTTTCTCCAGTCATCTTTCGATTTGATATCACTCCTACTAAAAGTAACTTCGAGATTATCTTTCTTCCCCATTAAAGCACCCATGAGTTCCACTATGGAGTCATATTCTTTTCCTTTTTTTATTGATTTTTCCGTTATGTTTGTTGATGTATTCCGGCGAGAACCCATTGTTCTAGAGAGAAACACCCTTACCGGCGCAGAGAGTATCTGTATTGTACTTTTAACAATTGTCGATGGGGTGAAAGAGGAAATGATGAGAAATGGGTGAAAGAGGAAATGATGAGAAAAAGTTAATTCTGCTTCAACAATTGTTGATGGGGTGATGGCGGCCAGCCCTTTAAGGCCGCACACTCAATGATTGTACAAAGTTAGAATTGTCGGGGAGCGGGGAATGTTCCGACAATTCTGACCTTGAATACATTCCTCCGGGCAGTTAAACCTTCCATTATTTTTCTGTCCGAAACAAAACTTTCACAAAGCTCGTCAGATACTTGGATTCATAAACTAATTTACAAAAACTATGTTATTGTGCCAGCAATTGGGTTGAGTGGAGGATTATGGATGTTATGGGATGATGAAGTAGATATTGAGATCGTATCTTCGTCTATGAATCATATCCATGCTCGAATAAAAGAAATTGGCAGGAAACAAAAATGGAGCTTATTAGCAGCATATGCACCCCCTACCATGAATGAAAGAGAAGAATTCTGGGATTTTTTAAGAGAAGGACTAAATATCCATATTTTGGGAAGATTGGATCATATACCTTTTTTGAACATTATTTTGGTCTATATACCCATGGACTCTTTATGTTATTAGAATGTTTGACTCACTACAAACTATATTAGTGCTTCATGAAAAAGTGGCAAAATTTTAATAATTCTCATTAAAATTTTGCGTATGTGACAAAATTCCATTTATAGAGCTGGTCATGGAAACCCTAGATAAAATTGATGAATCAAGTCAAAGGGTTAACGAGGAGTTTCTATTTTATAAAAAAGAAATGGAACAAAAAGCCTTTCTTTTTTTTGAAAAAAATTGTGGTGCTCAAAAAATTATCTCAGAAAGTTCTTTATAATTGTTTTTTTTTGTTGGAGAAGAGGTTGTTGGTTTCTGGGGGTTGAAGATTTCTTTGTGCATAGGGGTGTACACGAATCGAGCCGAGCCGAGTAGTAAGATGTTCAAGTTCGATCCGTGTATTTGACTGTTTGATTGAGCTCGAGCTCGAGCTCGTTCGAGTAATTGTCCACTTGTTCAAGCTCGACTCGTATAAGTTTGAAAGAGCTCGAGCTTGATGCACCCGAAAAGGTTGCACACCCAAGCGGAGGTATCAAGTAGTAATCCGGCAAAGCCGGGATCGATCCAAGGATAGGAAGGCAATTTGGATATCGAATGGTCTTATTCGTCGGTTCAGATATCAAAGGCTTACTTAGACAAAAGCGAAAGTAAATGAAGATAATGAAAGGTTTTTAAACGAATAAGCACTAAGAGAATAAAGGAAGTAAAACAAACTAAAATATCAATGTGAGAAGGCGAGAGAGATTCGAGAGAAGAGTTGAAGGAACAAGAGTAGGGAGGCAACAAATAAGTGAGAGAAGTGTCGAGGTCCGGGAATCCGTTGTGGTGAACCTACAACTATTTACGATCCAATCGAATATATTGATACAAACCTAGTCTCGATTCCTACGGTGGATGTTCATAAGCACTACGTATGTCCGGAGATAATACTTAGTCAAACAAACTTCCCAAACAATTAAAACCGAATCATCGAAAATGTCGTCTAGCCGCCTAACTATGTGAAGTGCATGACAAGACACATGAAATTTGGATCTAGACTACGATCGATATCGATCACTTTGCCTAATCGATTAACTATGCGAAGTACTTGATAAGACACATGAAAAACGATTGAAACAAGTAATCAAAATTAGAGAACATCAATTTATTATCAAAACATTAAATCATCACATAGATAATCACAAATTCATCACATTTCATCTCATTAACGACACACTTGATTTAGCTAACATGGTGATAAGTAATAAATGAAAAGAAGATGATGAGAAATCCCCCTTTTTCGTTGTGGTTCGAGGCTAGGTTCGTCGGAAAATTTGAGTAGTTAAGGTTCAGCCGATCTCCCCTTAGCAAATTTCTGGATTTCCCCTTAACAGTGCATAATGGGCCTCCCCGAGCAAAAATCAGATCTCCCCTTAGCAACCAGACTCATCTTCTACATTTAAAACCCACCACCATTAAAGCTTCACCAAGCTTTCTCTCTCTAATCACTTTTAATCAAAAACCAAATCAAACAACATGGGTAGCTAGCCAATGGTGTGGGAAGCAAAAGCCCTAAGTTTTCCGGCCAAGAAAGTGGCCGGAACACCATGAAAAATCCGGCCAAAGACAAGAAGATTCCGGTCAAAATAGCTTAGATCCGAGCCGGTAGCTGCTGTCCCGAGCATGTCTGACCTGCATCCGCGTCCCGTGAAGAAAGCCGTGCTGCAGATGCGTCCCAGAGTGCCGGATCTGCTCTGTCCCGACCTGTTGCTGCTGCCCGAGCTGGTCTGCGCGGACTGGAAGCTTCCCTGCTGTTCCGGCCTGCTGCTGTTCCGGCCTGCTGTCCCGTGCCCCTTGAAGTCTTCCCGAGCTGCTGGCCGCGACTTGCTCCTCCCGAGCTGCTGCTCGTGTTGCAGCCCGAGCAGCAGCTCGGCCGGCCAAAGCTAGGCCGGCCTAGTGTGCTGGCCGGCCTATGCTTTGGCCGGATCCTCCTTCTTCTTGCTCTCTTTTTCTCTCTCTATCAAAACCTTCAAGCTCTCTTAACTCAAAGAACAAAAACCCTAGCCTCTTGCCTCTTTTCTCTCTCTTCCTTGGTGCTTGGTGAAGAAGATGATGAATAGTGTCTCCCCCTTTTGATTTCTTTTTCTCACTTGTGTATACACAACCCTAGACTTGACTTAGTCAAACTTGACTAAGTCTTAGGCCATTTTGACTTGGTCCAAAAAGATGCCCATAGAATCTCTATTATTCTCTTCCTCTTTGGGCTCTTGGGTTGGGCTTCTTTCTAAAGCAAGGGTGTGCCTTCATCGAATCGTTGTTTCAAGACCGAACCTCGGCTTCTTTCCTTCACAACTTCTCCGTCCGAACTCCGAATCGACTTCCGTTTTCACCGTCGGACTCGTCATTGACTTTACTTGTTGTTTGACTTCTGATTTTGACCAAAATACCCCTGGTGCTCTTTTTTTCCCTTTTGCCGCATAAGATGAAAATGTAATAATTCGCTCTCCTTATTCCGAATTACACGCCAAACCCCAAATAAACTACCTAGCAATAAAAACACATAAATAATTAGAAATAAAACTCGAAAAGAACTAACTAATCAATGTTAAGTGACCTAAATGTGGCATTTTCACGCCACATCAGAGCTCTCAATGTCTTAAGCTCTTTACCAAAATACTTCAAATTTGAACAACCTCCTAAATGATCAAAATACTTCAATGATCATTTGTCACATACAATAATAATGATTAATGAACAACCTCATAAATGATCAAAATACTTCAATGATCATTTGTCGCATACAATAATAATGATTAATGATTCATATTCCAATAATCTTTTAATGGTTGATATTCTATGTACAAGTTTCAATACTAATACGTAATTATGTACTACACTATTATAATAGTATGTTAAACGAGTTGTTCATGAGTAACTCGAGATACACTAAAGAATGATCAAGCTCGGCTCGTTTACATAATCGAGTATGATTTTGGGCTCGTGTTAAGCTCATACTCGTTAATCTCCAAGTCGAGCACGAGCAATAGTCGAGCCAAGCTCGAGCAACTCGTTAAAACCTCGGTTGGTGTACACCCCTATTTGTGCATGAGCCCATTGTGTTTCTCTTTCCTCTATTTCGTAATCCTTCTTAGATGTAAAGGCAGTCCTATTCTCGAGGAGGTTGTCCCAACCCTTTCCACTAAGAGGAGGAGTTTTTTTTTATAGAAAAAACGGGTTAATGAGTTTCTATTTTATAAAAAAGAAAAAAGAACTCCAGGATAAACACCAAGAATTATAGTGGCTTTTTTTCCTGATTGAAAACAACTTATCCCAACCACTATATAAATACAAAGGAAACCACACTTTTCTATATTCTGTTATTGAGTGAGATGATGGAGAGGCTTCACCTCAATCTGGTAGAAGAAATTGTTCATCGTGTTCCGGATGAATCAATCTATAATGCTACACTAGTATGTAAACTTTGTTAGTAGTAGTGTTTGAATAAAATATAACAACTACTTTTATTTGAGCTAAAGTGAGCTTACTTTTGGAATAAACTACTCACAACACTTGTAGAATAAAGTAGAAAACACATTTATCATCCTTACTAATAGGGAAATGGAAACTTTCAAACTAAATTTTTTGTCCCACATCTTTCAAAGAGAAAAACAAGCTTGTGTGTATAAGGAGAAAATTGGGTGTAAGGGGTATGGCCCCTTGGGGTTACAATAGTGCTCTCTGGAGGAGAGACCCGTCACTTTTTAGAGGCACCCTTACCTTAGGAACACCAACATTTATCTCTTTCACACCCTCGCGGGTCGGAACCCGGACTCGGTCTAGGTCTCGGTCTACCAGAGAAATGCCTTATTTTTCTCTGACGTTTTCCTCCCACTACTGGCTAGTGGAAAGAGTCTAGTGCCTTATTTTTCTCTGACTTCTTCTTCCACTACTGGCTAGTGGAATCAGTCCAAGTACGTGTGTACTGGCTACCTATTCTCCACCGTTGGATCAAAACAACCTAACGTAATCTGATATGGTTTCGTACTCTATAAATAGGGGTAAACTCCCAGAAGGAAAGGAACACACGTAAACAATTCGTCTTCCATCTCTCTCTCAATTTTTTACTCTTCTCTCTGCCTTTAAGTTCTGTCAAGATCAAGAGATCAGAAATTGAAGTTTGCTTCTTCAATATCTGATAGGAATAGTTGAATCCTAGGGGACTACGTTCAACTGCAAAAGCAATACCAAATTCTACGGTAGCAGGGCGTTTAAAGTCTTCAGGAAAGCGAGTAAAACTTGTGCCTCTGTTCCACCATTACTATTCTACTATCTATTTGCAGGTTCATTCTCTATGATTGGTTCGATTACTACTTAATTAAGCTCTGCAAAAAGATAAGTGATTTTACTTAAACTTACTGTTTATTGCTCAATTAAATTCTTCTTTTATTATTTGGGTTTTTATTACTATATTTATAACAATCTGAAGGCTTTAAAAAAATTCTCCGTTCAAAATCGACCAAAAAGCTTTACTGTTTTACTGAAAATGGAATTTAAGATGAGCAATGAAAACTAGAGAAATTCGATGGCCAAAATTTCAAAAGATGGCAACAAAAAATGTTATTTTTTCTGACCACTTTGAATATCAACTATGTTTTAACCGAACCAGCTACCGCAGTTGTAAGGAAAATGAACCTGGTAGATTTGGAGCAGTAGAGGCCTGGAATTAGGATGACTATCTATGCAGAAACTATATTCTGAACTTCTTGGATAACATCTTATATGATATCTACTGCCATACTAAGACTGCCAAAGAATTATGGGACTCTCTACAAGAGAAATATATCTCTGAAGATGCAGGTATTAAGAAATTCGTAGTAAGACGATTTCTGAATTACAAGATGGAAGATGAAAAATCTGTAGTAAGCCAATTTCAGGAACTAAGGCTCATCCTAAATGAAATCAAAACTGAGGGAACGGTTATAGATGAGGCTTTCAAGGTTGCTGCAGTTATTGAAAAGTTACCTCCCAGTTAGAATGAGTACAAGAAGAAACTCAGACACAAAAGGAAGGGCATTGATATGCAATACTTGATTCTTCAAATTAGAGTTGAAGAAGAACATCTGAAAAAGGAGAAAAATGAGGTGGCTGCTTCGATTGTATCTAAAGCTCACATGGTGGAAGAGGTAAAGAAGAAAAATTTTAACAATCCAAACCTTCTAACCAGCGGAAGAAAGGTAATTCTAAATTCAAAAGCGCTGGCTCTAAACCCAACAAACCATGTTATGTATGTGGTAAATCTGGTCACCTAGCTAAGGACTGCCGACATAGGAAAGCACCCCCTAACCCTAACCCCCCGATAAACATCATAGACCAATCTTGCTCACGTGGTTGAAACAGAGAACTTTTGTGCAATGGTCACTGAGACTAACTTAGTAACCAACACTAAGGATTGGTGGTTCGATACAGGAGTCACTAAATACATATGCTCAGAGAAGTCACAATTTTCCTCATATAACCCAGTAAAAACAAGAGAACAACTGTATATGGGTAACAACTCTTCATCCACAATTGTAGGAAAAGGAAAGATTGTTCTGAATATGACTTCTGGAAAGACCATGTCACTGAATGATGTACTTCATGTTCCTGAAATAAGGAAGAATTTAATCTCTGTTTCGGTACTGAACAAGAAAGGGTTCAAGATAGTTTTTGAAAGTGACGAAGTTATTCTGTCCAAAGGGGGGGTCTATGTGGGGAAAGGGTATTGTACTGAGAGCTTATTTAAGTTAAATGTTGTTTCTGATTCTGAATTGAATAAAGTATTTTCTTCTGCTTACTCGGTTATGCATAATACTCCTAGTAATCTAAATGTTGGCATGGCAGGTTAGGACACCTTAGTTCTTCCACTATAGAACGCCTTATGAAACAAGGTTATATTCCAACCACTAAACAAGAAAAATAAGACAAATGTGAAATTTTTGTAGGACAAAACTTAAAAAGAAACCTTTTAAAACATTAGAAAGAACAGCTAATGAATCGTTAGAACAAGTTCACTCTGATCTAGGAGACCTAAAAGCAACTCCTTCGAGAGGAGGCAAACGCTTCTACATAACTTTTATTGACGATCACTCTAGATTTTTTAACATCTACCTTCTAAATAGCAAAGATGAAGCCTTAGAAAGTTTTAAAACCTACAAACTAAAAGTAGAAAATCAACTAAATAAAAAGATAAAAATCCTTAGATCAGATAGAGGGGGAGAATACGTAGGAGATCTCTTCACTCAATTGTGTAGGAATCACGACATAATACATCAAACAAATGTGCCTTACTCACCACAACCCAATGGGGTAGCAGAAAGGAAAAATAGAATGGTAAAAGAAATGATGAACTCTATGCTAGTAAGCTCAGGATTACCTTTTAACTTGTGGGGGGAGGCTATTATGTCTGCTTGTTATGTTCTTAACAGAGTACCCTCTAAAACACAAGATAAAGCTCCATATGAACTATGGAAGGGTAGAAAGCCTAGCTTTAAACACTTAAAAGTGTGGGGGTGACTGGCAAAGGTTGCAGTACCTTTACCCAAAAGATCTGAGATAGGACCTAAGACTATAGATTGTGTATTCATAGGGTATGCACAGAACAGTAGTGCCTATCGCTTTCTAGTGATAAACTCTCCCGTTGATGGCATAAACTCAAACACGATTCTAGACTCAAGAGATGTTGAGTTCTTTAAAAACACTTTCCCTAGAAAGAGTGAGATTCTGAAAAGGAAAGACCCTGAGTCTAGTCGACCTTCCATTAGCTCTGAAACTCCACTCTCAGATGATGAACCTAGAAGGAGTAAGAGAGCTAGGACAGAACACAATTTCGATCCTGACTTCTTCACTTATCTGACTGAAGATAAACCCCTAACATACAGTCAGACAATGACTTCTCCAGATGCACCATTATGGAAAGAAGCGGTAGTAAGTGAGATGGACTCCATAATGCAAAACAACACTTTGAAACTCATTGATTTACCTCCAGGTTCTAAAACCATAAGAAGTAAATTAAAAGGAAACGAAAACTAGATGGCACAGTAGAAAAGTACAAACTCATTGATTTACCTCCATGAGAGTCTATGAAAGTCCATAAAATGTATCTTAAATGATGATGTCTAAAATTGGCTTTAGGTTATCGCTCAGGTAATGCGGAATCAACGAACCTAACAATAAATATCTCTTTACAATTCTAGGGATAGGACATGCAAAAAACTCAAAAATTTCTCTGACGCTCAAGTCATATTGGTGTTTTTGCAGTTCAAGAATTGAATTCATAATCTTAGTTTAGAAATTGAACCTTGCATGGTTGATTAGGGGGAACATGTTATCTTTATATAGGCTTGCTTGACCCACTTAGATGATGCGTGGGTGAAATACCGGCTTAGGTGATGACCCTAGAAAAGATAAGTTTACTTGTCTCGTATCTTTTGGATTTCAAAGATCTTGTTGTTGATCTTGTAAATTGTTTATAGAAAGTAGATTTGTGATGTGTTTTAGCCTTTCACGTCACTTAGCTATGTTCAGAATTTTCATGGATCTCGGACGGACCGGGTGTATGTATTTGTTCTTTTTTCCTTTCCAGACTTTGTTTGACGATGTCTTAGTTTGAAAAATCTAGGCATGCTTCTATATTTTCATGTTTTGGGACTTTAAGGTATCGGCTAGACTTCCATAGATCTCCCTTACTTGTCTTGTATCGAGAGCAGAGTTTTTACCTGGGGTGACCAGGTCGACTTTAGAGCCAAAACATGGCTTAAGACGCCTAAAAGACTCGTGCCGACCTCACAGTGTTAGGCTTACGTGATAGAGCTCTTTCGGGTTCACCTCATTGGTTACTTGAGTGTAGGTTGATCACCCGTTTATTTTTTGATATTTTGTTGACTTCTTGACTTGGTCGAAAATGACCATTATTTGGGTAATCTATAATTGTCAATGAAAATGTTGTACAAAGTCTTAATGGGCATTATATTCATGGATTAAAACTCTATAAACTGTCAATGGACACTCTAAGATCAACAAAACTCTTCAAAAGTATGCGTGGACTTGAAGTTCATGAGAACCCTCATCCACTACCACCTCCTAACAAAAAGAGTTGAAACCAAAGTTACACGGACTTTGTATTTGTTTTTTGTTTGTTTGTTTATAAATTAATATTTTGTTTGATTGATGAGAACTCCAAACATCAACATTTAGAAGGAAACATGGAACCGACCGGAGCAATTTCCCCTATAGGCAGCGCCACCTCATAGAGGCAGTTATCGACTAAGATTCAAGGGTTTCAGGCGGTTTCTTTCAGTTTTTAGCATTTCCAACTCACTTTTTTTTCAGTTTTTTTTGTCTTAAAGTACTCTTCAGGAGAATTTCATATTGAGGTTTAGTCTCTTCTCATCATTTTCCTCTCTATTTTTCACAGTTTTACTCTTCCATCAAAGATTTGCTATGTCTTCATCAAACGATTAGTTTATCCAACACTTTGCAACACTCACAACGGAGGATCTTCCGACGGTAACGGTTGAAAGTACAGATCTGATCAGTTGATTTTCAGAGAACAAGCCTGAAATTTTCGGGGATTAGGGAACGACCCCACAAAGGCTACTTTGAATCAGTTCGTAGGGTCTACCAAGCCCAAATTGGGTTTCTTATCTTAACTCGTTTGTCTACTGTTATTCATTTACCTATTTTTACTAATTTCGTTTTAGATCATATTTTTCCTGTCCCATCCAAGGCAGAAGTGGAGGTCTTTTATTACTCCGGTCCAACGATTTCGTTATCTCTATTAATTACTCTTCTCAAAACTTGATTCATGTCACTATTTCAGGTATGGATAATAAGTCGGATTTGTATATGGCCCTCCTAGCATACAAGATCGACCGACTTTTTGGAATGATATACTTAATCGCATTATAATTACCTCTAGTCCTATTTGTCGTATTGGTGATTTGAATAATATTATTTTTTATTCAGAGAAATAAGGTCGGATGACTTCTTCCCCTTTTTTCCACCCAATCTAGGTCCTTCATCTCTCAGTCGGGTCTGCTTGATCTAGGCTTTAACGACCCGACCTTTACCTGGACCAATAATCGCTCTAAACACCATCACACACGAGAACGATTTTATAGGGCCCTTTGTTCTTACACCTGGCTCTTGGAATTTCCTAGTGCCGGTCTGTTCCACCTCCCTAGGTGCAATAGTGACCACTCTTCTATCTTACTTAAGTTCAAAGTGGAAGGTCGTATCCTTTAAACTATCTCGAGATATGAAGTCGTATCCTTCAAACTATCTCGAGATATGAAGTTTATTGGTCTAAACAACCTAATTACCTTGACATTATTACAAAGGTTGAGAAGAGAGTTCGGGCCCTTTTCATAAACGAGTCTGCCAGGTGAAATAGACTTTAACGACTTGGAGCAAGTCAGTTTTGTGTCCTAACCAATAGACTCATGATTTTACGTAAGAGACTTAGTGACATCCAGAGACATGACCTTTCAGACTCTTCTCTTATCATTGGAAGTGACATACAAGAACAACTAGTCTACCTTGAAGAGGTTTATCGAATTAAAATAGAAAAAATGTCAAAATTACGTTGGGCCCAAAATGGAGACCGAAACTCTAAGGCATTCCATATGGCCATGTCTCAAAGAAGACAAAGAAATAAAATTCACCAATTGACTCTACAATCTGGTACTACGTCGATGGATGGAAAAGAAATTGCTAACAATCTGGTATCATTTTTTCAAAATTTATTCCAAGTTGAGTCTGTCGATCCACCAACTCCTACTGAGCTATTTAATGCATATCATGTGATATCAGACAGAGAAATGGGCTACATCTCCATAGAGCAATCTGCGGAGGAGATGAAGGAAGTAGTGATGGAAATGGGGTCAATCAAGAGACCTGGACCTGACGGTTTGCCATGCCGTTTCTAGCAAACCGCCTTCAGGTCGGGTAAGATCGACTTGGTCACTAACAACACCACGTTGGCCCTTATCCCTAAAATCAAACACCCGAGTTTGGTCTCAGATTTCAAGCCTATATCATTATGCAACTCAATTTATATTAATCACGAAAATAGTGGCCAATATCAGCCCATACTTAGAACAA
This sequence comes from Eschscholzia californica, assembly GCF_041429995.1. NCBI lineage: Eukaryota > Viridiplantae > Streptophyta > Magnoliopsida > Ranunculales > Papaveraceae > Eschscholzia > Eschscholzia californica. The sequence goes on from NW_028238198.1 coordinate 47,053,303, forward strand.
TGCATCATGTGGACTCAGAATGCCTTTGTCCCTACTCGACAAATCATGGAAAACATCATTATGACTCAAGAAATCATTCATTATATGCATAATCTACCTCTAAAAAGGGTGGGTTCTCCATCAAGATCGATATGACCAAGCTATATGAAAGGGTCAACTGGGACTTTCTAGCTAAAGTCCTGATAGCCATGGGGGTTACGGGTTTATTCTTAGATCTCATACTGTCATGCATAATGATGAGTCATGAAAATGCCTCATCTGAATACCATCAATTTGGGTTAGTTAGTCCATTTCGAGCCGTTACTCTCATGAATTGTTTGTTTCTCTTACGCAGGTGTCTTCTTAGGAGGTTGGTGCGAAAAATGACTAAAAACGGGTGAAAGACACATTCAGAGCATTTTGGTCGTTTGTGGAGTCTGGTAATTTTTTCTTATTTGATGGTTCGATGGAAAGTAGAGTCCAAGACGAACTCGTGGGCGAAAACTGAACTCAAATCGGAGTCCGGATGGGCAAACTAGGTCAGGTCAAAGATTGGGTTAAAGTCAATAGATCAAAGCCAACGAAGGACACGTGTACAGCAGATCACGTGTGGGTTCTCTTCTGTCACAAGTTCGGTGGATTTCGGGATTTCTAAGGTCTTTCACTTGTCAAAAGGCCAAGATGCATAACATATTTAGTTTTGCATAAGGAAAATTATAACATGCATTATTTAAATGGTATTGGTGTCAGTTAATGTTTTTGTAAAATGCAAAAGAAAAAATGCAGGATACATTTCTTTCTCCACAAGGCAAATCGAAAATGCTTAAGCTAAAATGTTAGTATCAGTTAACATTTGGTCAAATACAAATAGTGAAATGTAGAATATATCTATTTTCTTATTAAACAAATAAAAAATGCATTAGCCAAAATATTATTTGTTCGTTAATGATTTTGTCAAACGCAAAGCCAAAGTGTAAGATGCATAACATATTAATTTTCACAAACACAAATTACAAATACGATAGCCTAAATGTTATTTGTCGGTTAATGTGTTCATCAAGTGTGAGCACGTTTCTTTGTCCACAAGGCAAATCACAAAGTGCTTAAGCCAGTACGCTATTGTTAGTTATTTTTGCGAACAATTTTTGAGCAAAAACGAATTTCTACTAAGATAACATATCACTAATAAACCTAAGTATTACAAAATTATTGAAGAACAAATTAAAATTTGTAGAAAATTTTTGAAAGCCTTTTTTCGTTTGATTTGAGTTGGAATTGAAACAGGGGTGATTTTGACCTTATATTTCTATTCTGATTTATTCCCAAGATTGGACCTTAGGTCCTTTTTCTTTTCATCTTTGGACCGTAAATCCATTGGCCCGAGAGTGGGCTTGTAATTATATTAGGTATAACCCGTGCCTCTGAGACGACATATAGCTTATGTAGATAGCAAGTATAATATGAAGGTTAAACATACCATGTATGACGATTTGAAGTTGTGTGCTATAGTGAAGTCCAAAATTCAACAAAAAAAAATCAAAAATTCAATTTTTTTTGCATGATTCTAAGTCTGTCTTAATTCCCTGTTTAGGTTAATCAATCGACAAAACTTCTTTAGCAAACGATAATAACACACATAAGTATGGATTGATCATGAAACCAATAACCACCACAATTGCACGAGATTAAGATATGCAAACAAATAAAAAGTTGTGCGGTATGTTATTATACTCGTCCCTATGTCCAATTTTTTTATTGCCACGCAACATTAAAACATGTTTTGGGTATGACACAATGTACAATTTTGCAATCAGTTCACACAATAGCACAATCTACGACCATAATTTTTTATTTCCTGCTTTGGTGTGACCTTCTTGAAAGAAAATTTCTATTACTTATTTCAATATGGGTAGGATAATCTGGACACATATTCTGCACTTCCCTAATAATATTTGAAACCTAAAGAGAGATCACTGAGAGATGATAATAATCATACCATGTAATTACTAAAACTAACAAAACTTAATGAATGCATCAAATTTCGTAAGGTGTAGAATGAGATACGTCAAGTGGACTTGTTATATATATGTAATATGGTTTTGAAATTCATATTCATAAAACTTGTAGTGGCTTACCATTGAGATTGAAACTCGAAACTACTAACGGCTATCGGATTAGACCAAGAAGGGCCACAAGTGAATCTGGTTGTTGGAATGAGGTAGGATAATCGTGCTGGTTTGATGGAATTTTTGATTAAACGATGAACTGGTTATACCTCTTAAACTTTAAAGCAACTTACCATCATAGTCTACAAGATTTTTCTTATAACTGATTAAGCGACTTACCAAGGTAATCCACATATACCTTGAAAAAGACAAAACAAAGATTCCTGATATGTAATTTACACTTCTGTTTCTGGGAAATGTTATAATTACATAGAATTTTTACTTAATCTTTGAAATTCTTACTCACGTTCACCAAAAGACAAAGTTTTATCAAAATTTGACCAGGATCTAAACCGATCTTTTACTCAGATGAGTCAGCATGTCAATGAGTAAATAAAAAATTTATGTACTAACAACATTTTCATTTCAGTATGTCCCAGAATTGATGACGTAGAGTAAAAAAGAAAAAGAAAGTGTGGATTAAAAAACATACTATTGAACTAGCAATAAAAAAGATGCAAAAAAAACATATTGATTGACAATACATTGAAACGTCAGTATTTATATTAAAAACAAAACTCTACCCCTATTAAAATTAGGTTGGCCCCTATGTTTGAAGGGATGGTTCATACAAGTGAACCAACAATAAGAATTCGAAGTTGAGTCTTTATCTTGTGGATGGATGAAAGACTGTTAGCACCATCCAATACCACATTAGATAAAACATAAAAGGTAGGTAATATCAAACATATTACTTAAGAAAAGAACATTTGATCAAAAAAGACAAGGCGGTATTTTTTTTTTTTTTTTTGAGAAACATATAATGGAAGAAAATGAGACTGAAAATTAATTGAAGGTAAATGAAGGAGAGGTGTAACGGTGCAGAGGAAGGGTTTCGGTGGCCAATTTAATATGGAGCCAAGGGTAGAGACTCAAAGGTTGAGATTTGAATAGGGTGCATTAATTTTGTCCTAATCAGCTCGCATTAATTTTGTCCAAGTCAAAAGAAATTCATTCTGCTTTGTTATATAGAATACTAACAAAATTAAAAAATGACCAACACGACCAGATTCAAATAAACATCTGCATTTCATATTCGTGCATATAGGCTAAACCTTCTCTATATAGCTAAACATCAAGAGATTGTAATTGATTCATATAAGAATATATCACGAAGTATGAAAAATGTAATGAACCAACACTAGTAGGAACATCCATACTACGAGGAATACAAGTAAAAAAATTTCCGTGTATTATTTGATTTTCACTCATCGTGTAGTAATATTTTATTAAATTTAAACCGAACGTCTCTTTATTAGCAGTTGTATATGCAAAGACATTGGTAGTTTCCCGAGCCAGCGGACACTTCCTGACATAAGCCGTTTCCATTTTTTTGGAGATAGCATTGCTTCTTACATGATGGGAGATTGCAATTAGGACCCAAATTTTCTTGGCACCGTTTTTGAGCATGTGTTTGTTGCACCACCATTAAAGACACTACACCATAAACAATTATAAGTAAGTTAATGGACAACTCAAATATATATATAAACAATGCTAGTAAAGAATGAAACATGACTTACTAGAGAAAAAAATTAGAACCACGAGGAAAACATTTGTGTAGGAGAGCTTGGCCATCTCTATCTCCTTTAAGCACAACACAATACAACTCAAGCAAATGTTTTAAAAGATAAAAGAAATTTAATACCCACACTTTGAAGTAACACCTTTGCTTGGATGTTCAAAATTTCATATTGGATTGTCTCTATTTATAGGACTTAAAATCAGATAAATCAATCTAATGATGTGTTGTAATAAATGCGTAATATATGTAAATGATACTAAATTGTCTTTTTCTTACTTTTGGTTCATAATTAACTTTTTTCAGAAGTTTTTGTGGTCTTATTATATAGATGAATATACATATATAGGAAAAATTAACGTATAAAGATTTGCAATAAGTGGGAACGACAAAAATGAACTCTTAGACTATCTCCCGCGTCAAGATAGTAATTGCAAAATCATTAACTTCAGAGAATTTTATTTTTCGTGAGATTTTCATTAAGTATTTTAGATTTCCTTCCCAATTCTTAACCATTGAAATTCATTTGGCTTATTTTTGGTTTAGATATTTGTTTTTCAAATCTTTCATTTACTAAGAACAATGATTGGAGATATCGGAAATTTACCAACCCGTTGGCCACCTTCGATGTAAAGAGTAACTGCAAAATCTTTCATTTTAGGGAGATATATAAAGAGCTAAAATAATCAATTCAGATTTAGTAATTCAAAAAGGAATTGGCAATTTTAATTATTTAATAAACATTTTTTATTGCATTACTCATTAAAAAGTAAATTGAATTTATTGGTGAAAACCCCACAAAATGGGTCCAAATAGAAAATCAGGGCCACTATTTAAAATTAATTTTTAAAAAATCCCATTTTTTTTAAAAAGTTCCCTCACATCAAACCCAAATACGGATCTCGAAGTACATTTTTCAATCTCTAGGAGCCCTAAATTTCTATAAGTAAGAACTAGAAAAATCAACTCTTAGATTATCTCCTGTGTCAAGATAGTAATTGCAAAATCATCAACTTCAGAGAATTTTATTTTTGCATGAAATTTTAATCAAGTGTTCTAGATTTCCTTTCGGTTCAACGAAAAATTCTCATTTATTGACAATCATTTGAATATTTTTTGTTTAGATTTTCGTTTTCCGAATCTTTCATTTGCTGTTAATAATGATTGGAGATATCGGACTCTTACTACCCCGTTGGCCACTTTCGATGTACAGAGTAACTGCAAAATCTTTCATTTTAGGGAGATATATAAAGAGCTAAAATAATCAATTTAGATTTAGCAATTCAAAAAGGAATTGGCAATTTCAACTATTTAATAAACCTTTTTTGTCGCATTACTCATTAGAAAGTAAATTGAATTTATTGGTGAAAACCCCACAAAATGGGTCCAAGTAGAAAATCAGGGCCACTATCTAAAATTAATTTTACAAAAACCCATTTTTTTAAAAGTTGCCTAACATCAAACCCAAATACGGATCCCAAAGTACATTTTTCAATCTCTAGGAACCCAAAGTTTTTAGTAATAACCCTTCTGCCCTTCTATATATAAATCTCTTTTCCCTTAGGGGAACACCTTTCTTCTTGACTAGATAGATAGTAATGGGAATTAGCTCACTTTCTCCTCTCTACTTGATGTGGTAGAGTAAGAAAGCTTAGAGAGAAATTCCACACCTTATTCTCTGCCCTAAGAGTGTTTATATAGAACCCTAATAAGAATCCACATCCTTTTAGGTTTCCTAAAACACCCTTTAGAATAAGATTTAGGGAAATAGTCGAAAATAGCAACTATTGATATTTTCTCAATTCCCTAAGGAGGGAGCGTACAATACACCACGAAATTGGCAGATATAATGTTTATTATATCAGCAACTAACCCTCCAAAATTCAGCCCAATCCGAGTCCTAGAAGTACCCGAACCGGTCTAGGCCCAAAAACCCTGTTTTTGGCCTTTTTGTACTATCTTTGCGTAATTCCATTTTAGGCCTATGAGATATGTTTATGGGACACTCCCATGATTATATCTCACTCCCACTAGTCATATCTTAGATCAATTTGTCACTCTTATGTGTAACCCGTTGTAGGATCTGATCGAAGTTAGCCGCGAATTACTTCGTAATTCGACGATCGTAGTCGGTCTCTAGTTACAACTCTACGATCCCTAAATCAATCGGACTTGATGATCCTCTACATCAATTGTCCTATCGACAAATTATTCGCATTGTCACCTTGGTCGAAGGACATCTCCTTCAACTCCTTCAGACTCCCACTTGGACTTAGAACAAGTGCAATGCTCGATTCCCGCGTCAATTAGTATCCCATCTGATACGTCACGTCATTCAGACTTTCCTGATATCCGAGTACAACTGTAAAAGACAAACGATTAACTCCTAATCCGTTTGAGCGTGGCCACGCATTTTCAGTTGCTACTCATCAAGTGGCCTTGAGACACTTTGTACCTAATGTGATTAGGATGACATAATCCATTCTTGCGCTCCCACTTAACTTCATGTCTATCCTGTCCTTCTCAGTATCCATTTTTATAACCTCCTTTTACGGCGCGGCGTTTGACGGAACCAAGGTCGGACATTCCTTACATAAGATGAGTGGAGCACTCATGTTTTGAGGAATCTCTCCAATCTTGTCTTTATGAGAAATATTGACGTTCATCACGAGTGATGTACTTCTCATTTTGAGGGTTATCCAGTGTATAAACCTTTTACACACCCACGTAGTCGAATAGAATATACTATTCCTATAGCCCATGAAACTGCGCTATCCCATCGACTCCCGTGCTAGTCTTCGTGAGTCATTGTTGTCCATGCAATGACCTGGACCAGGGATTTGATAATAAATATTTCAAGTTCACTTAATAGGGTTTCATTCATCAGATCACATATCTGACAAACCTATTCGGAACGTTTTATTACCGATGGACTGTCGTTTAAATACTAAACCAAATTTAGACAACTGTGAAATAACTCTATTATTTCCGATAACGAGAGTTGTAAATCTGAGTCTCTTCCGTAAAACTCTTTTTACCCACTCAGTTTTACTCGTCGAGGTTTATTCCAAATTTACCTCATGCCTTAGACTGTGTATGAGTCTCATACTATGTCTTAGAAGACAGTTTAGTTTGACTACGTATGTAGTCCGTTTTTAAACTTTGCTAATTGTCAATTAATTTGAAGATTGCTTTCTTCAACCTTGATAATTTCTAGTAACTTTTACCAAGGAATGAAATTTCGGTAGGTCCAAAAGTGGACACGTTTCGTGGAAACGTTTCGGTCTGTGTCAAAATTTTACAAATTTGCGGAATGATAAAATAGTTCTAAAACAATTAAGTTCGCTATTAATTTTCAATAAAACAATTAGTTTAGGGGATAAATTGAGTTATTTAACTCTATTAGTACTAAAACAGTTAAGTTAGGTGTTTATCTGCAATTAAACAGTTAGTTTAGGGGGTACATTGAATTATTTATCAGATGTAAACCTAAAACAGTTAGTTTAGGGGTCCAATCTGCTATAATAGTAGTAATAGTTAGGGGGCTAACCAGAAATAAAACATAACATACTTGTTTTGTAGTAAAAATTGTTGTCCCCTTAAATACAACCCTTAATCCCTATTTCTAAGACTTCTCAGCCGAAACCGACTGTTCCCTCGTGCTCTCTCTCAAATCGGAATCTGAAGTTAAAGATCACCTAAAGAAGAGAAGAATCTCTTGAAGAACAAAAGATTTGAGAAGAAGTAGTCAAGAAAGATGGAACAAATTAACAAAAGGGTAGAAGATAAACGAATAAGGTATTATATGAGTTATGTTTTAGAATCTTTCGAAACCCTAAACCTAAATCTCTGTTTCGAAATTTCGTATCAGATTTCGGTGGAAATTTCGTTTCGGTGATGTGAATTTAGGACATATTTCGGTCATTTCGACCGAAATATGTCGACATTTTATTCTTTTACTTTTAATAGAGTTAAGGCTATTAATTCATTGTGTGGTATTTGCAACAGTTTCCGGCTTAAACACTTTTAGCCTACTTTCCTTCCATGTCTGGAAGTTTGCTACGATGACATGCTCAACTTTTGTACTACTTTATCCTTTAGCCTTCTAGGATATTCAAAGTAGTGTTTTCGGTTTTCCAATCCGAATTTGGATATCTAAATGCTAATCATGTCCAACATGATTGACTTTATGTTTTCGAACATAAATGTCTCTCTCATGCGTGCTTGCTCATCGATGTCTTTTCTGACTCCAAGTTTTGCAACACTTTCTGTCATGAGCTTTTGGGTCGAAATTCTTTTAGACTTTTTCTGAGTCTTAGATTTTCGGTTTCGGATCTCAAGCGTCTCAGCGTATTGAGTCTTTCTAATCCTATCATCTTTCTTGTTCTACGCTTGTAGACCTTTAGATGCCCAAAATGGCATTTTATCCTTTTATGTGTGGTCCTTTATTGAGTCGATTCGTTATTGTTACACAACATCTTATGTCATACTCAATCTTTTGTATGTACTCTGCATACGGACCCGGAAGGTTTGTTTACTCCTACTTACCTTCTTGAAATTTCATGATTCAAGAATTTCCTCATTCCTCGGGAATCAAAACCATTTTGATTGCCTCTGTGAATCGAAGATTCCGACTCTTGCGTGCTTTAATCCGTCGATGGATTCCTGAAGCATGCGTATGGACATAGCTAGACTGGGAAATCCAATTCCTTTTGTCTAGTTTCGGGAAACTCGAATGTTTCCATCCTTCTCAGTTTTCTACTCTGGAAAACTAATTTAGGTCTTCCGTTGACTTAAATTATCGAGCTACATGTCTTGACAAAATGTGGATTCCATATTGTTTTGGCTAGATGCCAAAATTAGAGTCAGTTTTCCGTCTCAGCATCGGTCTTTTTATCTCTTCAGAAATAACCTTTATCTTCTGAATATTTGAGATTTTACTTTTGACCTTTTAGGGCTTTTGAACAACAATTTAGAATATTCTCAACGACTTTGAGATATTCCTTTAAAGACACTTTCAACTACTTTGAGAGTTCTCCTGCGAATTACATTCGCTTTTGTGCGGTAGGTTTTTAAGATCCAATCTTTACCTTTTCCTTTTCAAGGAACCGCGGTTTTACTGTCTTTGAACAGTTTTGTTGCTCTTGGTCGAACTTAATCATCCTGTACAAGTTTCATGATTGTTCTTCATGACTCTTCATGATTTTTCTCATTATCGAATTAATTCGACTTGAACTTTTCTCCCACTTATTCTTGTAATAATTAGTATTTTTCTCCCAGACTACTAGGTGTGCTAATTACTATAAGAATACTATCATGAGCAACAAACACTTTGTTCTCTTGATTGCTTGTGGAAAAAGCCCAAATTTCTTCTAAAGAAATTGCGTCAGACTTTAGCTAATTTTTGTAACGCTTTTACAAGCTTAGCTGTTAGACGGACTTTGGTAAGTGTGAAAACAACCGTTTCTAGAATATATCCCAAAATATTCGGAAGACTGGCTTAAACCCATCATTGATCGAATCATGCATAGCAGTGCTCGATTACTCCCACTGAATCCACCATCCCTCAGATGTGTTCCATGGAGCGAGTTGTGAACCGTTTCTCAACTCCTTTGATGGTTATCAAGTGTTTGACTCAAGTTTTCACCACTCCAATCTAACCGGATGGCTTAAACTTTCTATGTCAAAGTGATTCTTTACTTCGGTTTGTACTTTGTTTGAACCTTTCAAACATTCCGACTAACACTTTATGAAGTTGTGAGAGTACGTATTTGAAGTTTCTCTCGTTAGCTTCTGCAAGTAAACTTATAGGTCTGCATAACACTGTATGAGTCCTAATAGATTACTAGTCTCTATGCCTTTTGAGAAGGGTACTTTGTCAATCTAGTCCTTATGTCCTAATTGACACTGCTGAAGTTTAATGAGTTTGAATCTCTTGATATCAGCCATTATCAATGTTAACCTTCAGTCAGTTTTACCACTGGTTTCTAGAAGAACAAAATAACTATTATTAAGTTCTAAGCTAGATCAGTGTCTAAAAGAAGACTTCAATCCCGTTCAGCATCCCTAGCATTACTGCTTCTGCTCCCTCTTGGATCTTTACTTCTTTTAGTCAAGTATGTAATTTCCTTGAGCTTTACCGAGCCGCACATCCGGTTTAAAATACTTGATGAAGGAATTTTACGATACTTGTTTTTAACTTTGTTAACAAGGATACGGAACCGGAATTCATAATTCCATTCCTTTTGTCCTCCAGGTGCTGAAGGTAGTTTCCTTTTAAATGGTCTAGCCATTGTTTGGAAACATTCACAGTAATGATGAATACTCTTGATCATGTACTTGGCAACTGCTTTTCTTTGATCAAATGTTTGTCTCACTTGACTAATCCATTTGCCCTTTTGAATCTCAAGAGCTCTTTCTTAGATTCTTTGTTCCAAATCTCAAGAACCTTTCTTAGACTGGATATTCCTGTATGTTCTGCTCAGTTTGTTCGTAACAACCTGAGTGACTCATCTAAGGTCTTATCTATTTTTGTTCAATCGATATTGAATTATGTGATAGATGTATTTTGTCGTCTTCCCTTAGGATGACTTTCAGATTACCTTGGAGGTCTCGTACCTCCCCATTTATGACTTCAGTAGGAATTTCTTCCTCAGTTTATCTTAATGGTTATGCTAGTATCCATTACTCTTCCAAAGAGAATGTTATACGATTGCTTGCAAATGGCTTTTGACCTTGTTTGGTATGAGTCAACATTGGGATTGGGTATTCTAGTACGCTTTCCATTTAAATCTGAGAACCATTCTCGATTTATTCTTCCATTCTAGGAAGTTGATCAACACCTCCCTTAGGTGTGATTCAGAGTTGAACTCGTTTTTGTCATCTTAAAATTACATAAAGAAATGACAAAGTTTTAAAACTCGTTATCGTTTTGAAAAACTTTAGTTTTGAAAAACATTAATTTTCCCACATTATTCAATAAAATCGTCCCGCATTGAATAAGTGATTCCAAGACCCCAGTTCTTCGGAGTAAAGCGGACGAAGGCCCTACCCTTTGACTCCGTCGTTCCGGGTGAGCGAACTACTTCACTGATCATACCTTATGACTCTTGGTTGATAGATCTCATTGATGAATGACTAATCTATCCTTTTGCCTCGAGTATCCAAGACTCTCTTGCTGATCTCGTACCTACCTGCATTGTCCCAAGGTAGAGGAGGTACTCTGCGAAGGCCGATCCACCTTCCTCGAACAAAGGTGCAACAGGTGTCTTAGTTTGGATAGGCACTTTACTCAAAATTACTTTTGGGTACTTCTAGGCTAGTCTGGCGTTTGTTATAGTGAACTATTTAGCCTAACTAACATCCACGACATAAAGCATAAATAAGTAAGTAAATGCGCGCGAGAAAGTAAATCAAGCATACATGGATCCTAGTATGGCCCCTAACCTAGAAGATCCAATCTCCTTTGGTTTTCTTTTTGTTTCGCCTTTTGGTTCGTCTTAGATCGCCATCTTTGAACCTCCATTGATTTCTCCCACTCGCCTTTGGATTCCTTCCTCGAGCTTCTTCAATGGACTAATTGACCCTAAACTCTAATTACAAGAATCTAACGATTCGCAGATCGTATAAACTTGAAATTAAAATTAATTACAAAGCATGCACCCATCTGTGCTTAAAACAAGAATAAAGAAACACTTTCTATAGCCATACTAGTTTCCCGCATTCATATCAAATGCAATCGTATAATATATCAAGGCTAAAAATTATATATGTATGATAATCCGGGAGATACTTTTGTCGACATCCCATGTCACATTACGGACCTTAAGTCTAAATTCGAAGAATTCGACTAATGGTGCGTTCTCGTTTTATCTTTTATGATTTCTAAAATCAACTTTCAGAAAAACTCCGTTTTGGGCTCGAGAAAGCCCGGGTCGATTTCGGGAAAAACTTGGTTCGATTCTTAATGATTTCATAAATCAATTTAAAGAGAAATCCGTTTTGGCTTTCCGGATGGCCCGGATTAACTTTGGAATTATTTGGTTGGAATTGGAAGAAAATTTAGCAAAAACTCCCACTCGAATGATGGTCCCTTTTCATGGTCCAAAAAGCCTCGAAAAAGCCCGGGACAAGTCCTAGACAAGTCCCGTCACAAGCCCACAAAAGGGCTCGGACAAGGTCCGGACATGGCACGGCCCATAGGGCCGACATGTTCTGGCCGAGGCCTACCAAGGCTTGGTCTCGTCCTGGCCAGAGCCTGGACGCTAGTCCATGCACCAGACGCGTCCTACACGTGTCTGGTGCTGGACCAGACCAGCACTAGGTGTCTCGGACCTAGTCCGAGACACCCAGGACCCCAGACGCGTCTGGTGGTAGCTACTGGACGCGTCTGGTCGCGTCTCAATAGTTTCCCTTTTTTTTTCTTTTGCAACTCTAAGTTGCTTTTTCTTATTTTAAAACTCTTTCTAAATTTTTGAAATCCTTTTAGAAGACTTCTAAAAATTTTCAAAACTTTTAGAAACTTTTAAATTGTCCAAATTTTGTTTTTGGGAGTTTCCTAAAACTCAAACAACTCTTTTAGAACACTTCTAAAATTCCAATTTTTTTTTGTTTTTGTGACTTTCCTAAAACTCAAAAACAACTCTTTAATCAAACCAATTTTGGATCAAAATCTAGGTTTTTGAAACCTTTTCAAGAACAATTTTGAAACCAATTTGGAATTTTTTTGAATCCCATTCAAAATTAATCAAATTTTATGTTTAGAACTTCTTTTAAACATTACAATCTATCTAGAACAAGCATAGATTGGATCAAAATCTTGGTTTTTGAAACACTTTCAAGAACGAATTTGGAAAACAACTTGAAGAATTCTTGAATCTCATTAACAATTAATCAAATTTGTGGTTAAAACACTTTTAAACACCATTATCTATCTAGAAAAGCATGGGATTGGTCCAAAACTTCGATAAGATAGGCTAATTGCAAGAGGCTCTGAAGCCACTGTTGGGTTTTACACCCTTCTACTAGTGTTTATAGCGGAAATAAGACATCTAATGTCTACACTAGTATTCCCAGGATCACATGCATAAGCCCATAATAATACTAAGTAAAACTAGAAAGATAAATACCTTATTCGCTAGTTTTCCCTCGAACCTTTCCAATTGCTTATGAGAATACCAAGAGCTTCAAGCTTAGCTCCTCTACTTGGTACACGAGCAATCAACTTCATCTCCCACCTTGTTGTTTAGCTAGCACACCAATGGTGGTTGGAAGAAGAACACCTTTCTTCTTGACTAGATAGATAGTAATGGGAATTAGCTCACTTTCTCCTCTCTACTTGATGTGGTAGAGTAAGAAAGCTTAGAGAGAAATTCCACACCTTATTCTCTGCCCTAAGAGTGTTATATAGAACCCTAATAAGAATCCACCTCCTTTTAGGTTTTCTAAAACACCCTTTAGAATAAGATTTAGGGAAATAGTCGAAAATAGCAACTATTGATATTTTTTCAATTCCCTAAGGAGGGAGCGTCCAAACACCACGAAAATGTTTATTGTATCAGCAACTAACCCTCCAAAATTCAGCCCAATTCGAGTCCTAGAAGTACCCGAACCGGTCTAGGCCCAAAAACCCTGTTTTTGGCCTTTTTGTACTATTTTTGCCTACTTCCTTTTTAGACCTATGAGATATGTTTATGGGACACTCCCATGATTATATCTCACTCCCACTAGTCATATCCTAGATCAATTTTTCACTCTTATGTGTAATCCGTTGTAGGATCCGATCGAAGTTAGCCGCGAATTCGACGATCGTAGTTGGTCTCTAGCTACAACTCTACAATCCCTAAATCAATCGGACTTGATGATCCTCTACATCAATTGTCCTATCCGACAAATTGTTCGCATTGTCACCTTGGTCAAAGGACATCTCTGATACACCCGAAAAGGTTGCACACCCAAGCGGAGGTATCAAGTAGTAACCGGTAAAACCTGGTTCACCGGTCTAGGTATCACTAGCTAACTTAGACTAAAAAGGAAAGAAACAAAGATAATGGAGGTATTTGATCGAATAAGTAAACAAGAGAAGAAACACAAATAAAACTAACTAAATAATATATGTAAACGGACGAGAGAGAATCGAGAGAAGTGTCGGAGGAAACAAGAGTCAGGAGGCAACAAGAGTCGGGAGACAAATAAGTGAGCGAGGTGTCGAAGTCCGGGAATCCATAATGATAAACCTACGACTATATGTAGTCCGATCTAATTTTTCAAAGTATAATCGATGTTCGACTCCTATAGTAGATGTCTCTAAGTACTATGTATATCCGAGTCAACGAAAGTGTTGTCTAGTCGCCTAACTATGTGAAGTGCATGACAAGACACATGAAATTATGACTTAGACTACGATCGATATCGAATACCTCGTTTCGTCTATTAACTATGCGAAGTGCTTGACAAGACACATGAAAATACGATCAAAACGATAACCGAAATTAATGAACATCAATTTATAATCAAAACATCAAATCATATAAAACATAATCACGAATTCATCACATTTCATCTCATATAATCGACACACTAAAGTTAGCTAAATATGGTGATTGAATAAGAAATGGAAAGAAAATGATGAGAGAATCCCCCTTTTTCGATGTGGTTCGAGGCTAAGATCGTTGGAAAATATGAGTTTTTAGTTGCAGCCAATCTCCCTTTAGCAAATTCTGGGTTCCCCATAGCGACCACCATCATCTTCTCCATTTAGAACACAACATCCATTAAAGCTAACCCTATCTTTCTCTCTCTAGAATTTTTTAGTCCAAAACCAAATCAAACCACATGGGTAGCTGTAGCGTCCCAAATCCCAAATCTCAAGCTAACCGCCTTGAAATCGAAGATTTGAGACCTTCAAACTGGATCCACGAGCAATACCTACCATGAATGCACAATAATTACCTGAAAAACAAAATAGCTGGGTTAAAATCCAACTGCAGTAGATTTCCTCAAACCTAAGTCTCGGGTAGGCAAGCTCAATCCCCAATCAAGGAAGCATTGCATTCATATTCATTATTAGCATTATCTGAAATTTAACGGTGAATACTAACATAATATATCAGATTTATCCAATCCCTCTCGAAACTAATAATTTAGTCCTTTGATTAATTATTAGGTTTTCCGGTTCTCGTATTATTTTAATCTAATACTAACCCTGATAATACAACGATCTTTCCTTTTTTTTTCAGCAGATAGAAAATATCATGCCTTTAACTAAGGTAAAGCTTTATGGCCACAAACTTGACATGTACGTCGACAAACACACTATGTCGAAAGACACAATCATCAAACTCTCGTTTAGATATCTCAGACCAATACACAACAAACATTGACCCTTATCAAGAATTACAAACAAGCTCACCAAATAATTCAAGTCAACAACACATGACAAGTCAGAAGAGATGATGCTCATAGTAGATCCTCACGTGGATCGCAATCTCAAACAAGAAAATAAAAATAAAAATTAACAAACATAGACTCACCACTAGAAGGTATCTATCTACCTAGGAGATACATTGCCTAAAGAACATAAACCATGTGAATTATCTCAATAAATTCGTCCATTGGAGACTGTCTTGACACCTTGTACGAAAACAATCATAACTTTTCACTCGAAAATCGGATTAATGAACCGTTTGAATTACTAAAAATTAGACGAAAAAAAATTTCCAATCATATAAGAATCGCACTTAGATTAATTATACATCTACACCAGATTCAATTTTAATATAAACCGACGTGCAGTAGACACTGTTCTGACACCTTGTACAAAAACTAACGTAACTCTTCACTCGGAACTCGTATTAACAAACCGTTTGAACCGCTAGAAAGTAGACAAAGAGACCTTTCCAAATATGAAGAAATCAGACTTATATTCGTTATATATCTACACCAGATTCAATTTTAATATAAACCGACATGCAGAAGACACTAATCTGACACCTTGTACGAAAACTATCGTAACTCTTCACTCGGAACTCGGATTAATGAACCGTTTGAACTACTAGAAAGTAGACAAACATACCTTTCCAAAAATATAAGAATCACACCGAGATTTTTCATATATCAATACCAGATGTAAGTTGAATTTAGACCGAAATACTGTCCTCTCTATGTGTTTTATGAAATTCTAGATAAAACTAGTCTCTAAGCCATTTAATCGTTCTTTCATGTGATTAACAATACTATACCTATCATGGAATAAATGGAAAGAGCCTACAAAAAATTAGGAGATAGGAAATCTACCTCTTTTCGCCTTAGATGACTTTAAGACCACAACCATGGCTTGTTCTCTCACTAGAGAACTCTATTTCCATCACTTTTCTTCTTTATTCCTCATCCCTTCACTAAGGAGCGGCTGCACCCTCTTTCTTTTCTATAGGGTTTCCTCAAAAGTGAAGAGAAATAGGGTTTTTAAACCCACCAGTATTTCATCTAAACAAAACTGACGTAGACTTTTATTATTTCCACCCAATTTGGTATATCAAGAAAATAGGGGTGTTACAATCTTCCACCCTAAAAAGAGTATTTCGTCCTCGAAATCAAACATACCACAATCACAAACAATATGCAATCAAGTGTAGCAAATGCTAGAACATAAATGTTATACAAGCACAAGAAATAAAACACAACTGAAGTCAACCTGTTACACGGTTGAAAAGATTCATACAATACAACTTCCCTATTGGAGGGGCATAACCAATTTTTGAGGTCCACAAGATAGCTTCACTTAGCATCCGTGTTTGCATCGACTTAAACCTCTCAATAAACCATTGATACCTCCCAAAGAGGGGATCCGTGCAACACAAACACTTTACATATGAGCAGGAGGCGAGCCAACCTCTAGTTGGTAAATTACTTCTCAAACTAGAAGTATGTGGTCCACAAGAATGAACTTGTGTTTGCATTGATCATCCTGTCGAGCCAACCACCTATGGATTACAACCGTCAATCCATATTAGAACCCAAGCCCCTGGTCCACTAGGTTGTCCAATATCACATTGACAAATCCGTGTTTGCAATCGACCCACATGTCGAGCTAACCAGTCTTAATTCAATTCATTACTTCTCAAACTAGAAGTATGTGGTCCACAAGAATGAACTTGTGTTTGCATCGATCATCGTGTCGAGCCAACCACCGATCACTTATGGATTATAATCGTCAATCCATATTAGAACTCAAGCCCCTGGTCCACTGGGTTGTCCAATATCAAATTGACAAGCCCGTGTTTGCAATCGACCCACACGTCGAGCCAACCAGTCTTAGTTCAATCCATTAACGAAACTCAAGATCATGGTCCACCAAGTTATCCAATATCGCATTAGTAACTAGTGTTTGCAATCGACCCACATGTCGAGCCAACCATTCTTGGTTCAATCCAATAAGTAGAACTTAAAATCATGGTCCACGAAGTTGTCCACTATCACAACAACAAATTCGTGTTTGCATCGACCCACATGTCGAGCCAACCATTCTCAGTTAACATTTTCTCATCGAAACAAATTTTTAAGTTGATTCATAATCAACTGATACACTATCACACAACACACATTCAAACAACCCAAAACCCCATAAAAGTAGGGATTTTCAGTACCCTCATGCATATCATAAATATATGTATTGCTACAATCACAATCACATACCTTAGGTTTGACATCACGGTCAAATGAGCCATTTACTCGCACGCATCACAAACAAAAAGTACATCACATCTATAGTCATTATCCTTCCCATGGAAAATTTGCAATCACAATTTAGATTCCGAAAACACAAAGACAACTTCTTTCAAGTTTTCACAAGAAAGCAATTCCAAAAGCACATTCTAGATTTAACCAGTTGTGCAAGACACTAATTAAAGTGTTCATAACAATGACGTGTCTAACGACGACAATCAAACCCAAAATACAACCCTAGGACCACTAAACCTAGAGCTCTGATACCACTTTGTAGCGCCACAAATCCCAAATCTCAAGCTAACCGCCTTGAAATCGAAGATTTGAGACCTTCAAACTGGATCCACGAGCAACACCTACCATGAATGCACAATAATTACCTGAAAAACAAAATAGCTGGGTTAAAACCCAACTGCAGTAGATTTCCTCAAACCTAAGTCTCAGGTAGGCAAGCTCAATCCCCAATCAAGGAAGCATTGCATTCATATTCATTATTGGCATTATCTGAAATTTAACGGTGAATACTAACATAATATATCAGATTTATCCAATCCCTCTCGAAACTAATAATTTATGTCCTTTGGTTAATTATTAGGTTTTCCGGTTCTCGTATTATTTTAATCTAATACTAACCCTGATAATACAACGATCTTTCATTTTTTTTTTTCAGCAGATAGAAAATATCATGTCTTTAACTAAGGTAAACCTTTATGGCCACAAACTTGACATGTACGTCGACAAACACACTATGTCGAAAGACACAATCATCAAACTCTCGTTTAGGTATCTCAGACCAATACACAACAAACATTGACCCTTATCAAGAATTACAAACAAGCTCACCAAACAATTCAAGTCAACAACACATGACAAGTCAGAAGGGATGATGCTCATAGTAGATCCTCACGTGGATCGCAATCTCAAACAAGAAAATAAAAATAATAATTAACAAACATAGACTCACCACTAGAAGGTATCTATCTACCTAGGAGATACATTGCCTAAAGAACATAAACCATGTGAATTATCTCAATAAATTCGTCCATTGGAGACTGTCTTGACACCTTGTACGAAAACAATCATAACTTTCCACTCGAAAATCGGATTAATGAACCGTTTGAATTACTAAAATTAGACGAACAAACCTTTTCAACCATATAAGAATGACACTTAGATTAATTATATATCTACAACAGATTCAATTTTAATATAAACCGACGTGCAGTAGACACTGTTCTGACA
This sequence comes from Eschscholzia californica, assembly GCF_041429995.1. Lineage (NCBI taxonomy): Eukaryota > Viridiplantae > Streptophyta > Magnoliopsida > Ranunculales > Papaveraceae > Eschscholzia > Eschscholzia californica. The sequence continues at coordinate 47,071,993 of NW_028238198.1, forward strand.
CCTTGTAAAAAACTAACGTAACTCTTCACTCGGAACTCGTATTAACAAACCGTTTGAACCACTAGAAAGTAGACAAAGAGACCTTTCCAAATATATAAAAATAAGACTTTGATTCGTTATATATCTACACCAGATTCAATTTTAATATAAACCGACATGCAGTAGACACTAATCTGACACCTTGTACGAAAACTATCGTAACTCTTCACTCGGAACTCGTATTAACAAACCGTTTGAACCACTAGAAAGTAGACAAAGAGATCTTTCCAAATATATAAAAATCAGACTTTGATTCGTTATATATCTACACCAGATTCAATTTTAATATAAACCGACATGCAGTAGACACTAATCTGACACCTTGTACGAAAACTATCGTAACTCTTCACTCGGAACTCGGATTAATGAACCGTTTGAACTACTAGAAAGTAGACAAACATACCTTTCCAAACATATAAGAATCAGACCGAGATTTTTCATATATCAATACCAGATGTAAGTTGAATTTAGACCGAAATACTGTCCTCTCTATGTGTTTTATGAAATTCTAGATAAAACTAGTCTCTAAGACATTTAATCGTTCTTTCATGTGATTAACAATACTATACCTATCATGGAATAAATTGAAAGAGCCTACAAAAAATTAGGAGATAGGAAATCTACCTCTTTTCGCCTTAGATGACTTTAAGACCACAACCATGACTTGTTCTCTCACTAGAGAACTCTATTTCCATCACTTTTCTTCTTTATTCCTCATTCCTTCACTAAGGAGCGGCTGCACCCTCTTTCTTTTCTATAGGGTTTCCTCGAAAGTGAAGAGAAATAGGGTTTTTAAACCCACCAGTATTTCATCTAAACAAAACTGACGTAGACTTTTATTACTTCCACCCAATTTGGTATATCAAGAAAATAGAGGTGCCTCCATCCTTGTCTCTACATCTTCAAATTGTCACAAAGGACTAAAATACCTTCGTACTTCTTTCTTTCATAACTTCCCCGTCCGAACTCGGAATTGACTTCCGTTTTCACCGTCGGACTCGTTATTGCCTCCACTTGTAATTTGATTTGCTTGAAGTCATTTTCTCCCGTTTTGGGCACATGAAATGATAGTGATAATTCGCTCCTTTTATTCCAAATCACCCGATTGACTCCAAAATAAGTACCTAATATGAAAAACACATAAAATATTATTGATAACACTCGAAAAGGATTAATTAGTCTAAGTTAGGCTCTCCAAATGTGACATATTGGTGTCACATCAATCTCCTTCAACTCCTTCACCCACTACATTTCAACGATGTATGATGAGCATATTTTCATATATGGTAGAGAGGTTTCTCGAGGTCTTTATGGATGATTTTTCAGTCTTTGGCTCATCATTCGATCAGTGTCTACATCACCTCACACTTGTGTTGGTTCGATGCAAAGGGAAGAACCTAGTTCTCAATTGGGAAAAATTTCACTTTATGGTTCGCTAAGGAATAGTCTTAGGGCATGTCATTTCTGAAAAGGGCATTGAAGTAGATAAGGCTAAAGAAGAGTTGATAAAAAGCCTTCCAGTCCCTAAAACGGTTAGAGATATTCGATCGTTCTTAGGACATGCTGGATTTTATCGACGGTTTATTAAAGATTTCAACAAGATATCTAGACCTCTTTGTAATCTTTTGGCAAAAGAGAACAAATTTGTCTTCGATGAGCCTTGTTTAGAAGCCTTTGAGAAACTTAAACTTCTGCTTACTTCCACCTCTATTGTCCAACCTCCCAACTAGAGTACTCCATTTGAGGTCATGTGCGATGCATCTGATTATGCCATTGGAGTCGTGTTAGGTCAACGTGAGAATAAACTTTTTCACGTAATATACTATGCCAGTAAGACGTTGAATGATGCACAGCTAAACTACTCTACTACCGAAAAAGAGTTGTTAGCTGTAGTGTATGCCCTAGAGAAGTTTAGATCATATCTTGTGGGTTCTAAGGTCATCATATTCTCTGATCATGCTGCATTAAAATATTTCTAAAAAGGATGCAAAACCTAGGATGATTAGATGGATACTCTTGCTACAGGAATTTGACATAGAGATTCAGGACAAAAAGGGTTCTGAAAATTTAGTAGCAGACCACTTGTCTAGACTTGTAGTTGAGTCTATAGAAGACAAGTTACCCGTGAAAGAGAGCTTTCCTGATGAGCAACTTTTTAGTGTCTCCCAACTACCTTGGTTCGCTGATATAGTGAACTATCTTGCTACTGGTCAAATGCCCAAACACTGGACCAAGCAAGATCGTGATAAATTTCTATCCGAGGTAAAGCGGTTCTTCTGGGACGATCCATACTTGTTCAAGTATTGTCTCGATCAGATCATTAGAAGGTGTGTTCCTGATAGTGAACAGTCCAAAATCATTTCCTTTTGTCATGATCATGCATGTGGAGAGCATTTTAGTGGTAAGAAGACGACCGCAAAAATTCTACAATGTGGTTTCTACTGGTCGTCTATCTTTAAGGATACCCATGCATATTGTCTGGCGTGTGAACGATGCAAGAAGTTGGGAAGCATTTCACGTAGGAACATGATGCCCCTTAATCCTATATTGGTAGTTGAGATTTTCGATGTGTGGGACATTGATTTCATGGGGCCCTTCCCAAATTCTCTTGGAAACCTGTACATCCTAGTTGCAGTTGACTACGTGTCTAAGTGGATAGAGGCGGTTACCTGTAGAACCAATGATCACAAAGTTGTGGTCTAGTTTTTAAAAGAAAACATACTTTCACATTTTGGTACACCGCGGGCAATCATTAGTGACGGGGGAACACACTTTTGTAATAGGCAGTTTGAGCTTTTAATGAAAAAATATGGTATTACCCATAAAGTGTCTACCCCATATCATCCACAGACTAGTGGTCAAGTCGAGGTGTCTAATAGGGAGATCAAACGCATTCTTGAGAAAACGGTTAACACTAATCGGAAGGATTGGTCACTACGACTAACCGATGCACTATGGGCCTACCGTACAGCGTTTAAGACCCCTATTGGAATGTCTCCCTATAGACTAGTTTATGGCAGAGCATGTCACCTACCCGTCGAGTTAGAGCATAAAGCATATTGGGCTATTAAGCAACTGAATTTTTCACTTGACAAAGCAGGTAGAGAGAGAAAGTTACAACTCAATGAGTTGGAGGAGTTAAGAAACGATGCATACGAGAGTGCTAGGTTATATAAGCATAAGATGAAAATGTTACATGATAGAAATATTTTAAGAAAAACATATTCACCGGGTCAGAAAGTTCTCTTATATAATACTCGTTTGCATTTTTTTCCTGGTAAACTCCGTTCTAGATGGACAGGACCTTTCACGGTCAAGTTCGTTTATCCTTATGGTGCAGTCGATATCGAGGACAAAGATGGTAGTATGTTCAAAGTGAATGGACAACGTTTGAAACCATTTTTAGAGATGTCAACCGACATAGAGGATGTTTCTATTGAAGATCCTATCTATCGAGACTGATCCGTTGTGATCAGTTTCGTCTGGCTAAAGACGTTAAACTTAGCGTTTTCTGAAAGGCAACCCATGCATAGGACATCTACATACGGTAATATCTTTCCCTCATCCTGTTATTTTTGCATAGTCTTCAGAACATTGAGGACAATGTTCCGTTTAAGTTTGGGGATAGGGGATTGAATTTTTTGCTAAGTCCTTATTTCAAAAATTCTAAATGGTTTAAAATCTTTCAAAATTTTTAATTTTTGAATTGGAAACGTGAGTCTAGTTTTTTTTGTTTGTTAATGGTCATAAAGTCTAGTTGGTTGTACTATGCTTTTGCTAAAGGTTTCTTCACGAATTTCGAGTCTTGAAGTTGTCTGTGCACTAGCCATGTGAGTGTTAGATAGGTGAAGAGTGGACTTTTCTGAGAAAACTAAATCAATCATTAGTGGAGACTTAACCCATGTGAGATTCTGAGCCTTTCTTTTTGTTTTGAGTGATCTCTTCTGTGCTAATTCTGAGTAGAGTGAAGAGCTACTCAACCTCGCAATATTCATTAGAGCTCATTTGATCTCTTGAGTTCACATTTTACAACCACTAGGGATGTCCTCAGGAAGCGAACGTTTCTCTTGTAGTCTGAAAACTTGAAAGCAGTGTCAACTAGTAGAAGACAGGAACTCCATTCACCATTTAGAACCCTGAGAATTAAGGCATAAAGCAAAAGGAAGAGAATATTACCAAGGAAAGAATAATGTCAAGAAAGTATTTGTATTTTGAGTATAGTATTAGTGTACTGAAAAAATAATGTTTGTTTGTGTTTAAGTGTTTATCCCAAAGTAGTTCTTGAAGATTTGAAGACGTCGAGTTCTCAGGAGTTCTAGTTCATCCTTAGTCTATCGACCTCTAGGAAGCATTGTTAGAAAGTAGATCAGGTGAGAAGAGTTGGTTAGCTTCCCCATCCTGTATTAGTGGTTGTTTCCTTCTTTTAGATCAATCGTCCACAAACTTTTAGTCCGTCTTTTTCATGTGTTGAGTTTTCCTTCATATTCATACTAACACATAGAGTGAACCATTCTTGAGTGACTTTAATTTTTGAGTGTATGACTGTGAGTCAGTAGTCGAGGCGAAATGTGTTCAGAAGGTAATCGAGGTCTTGTCTGTTCTGAACCGAAATGATACTCATATTGGTTGGTCACGTGCGCTTCGGGTCTTGATTACTAGTGAAGGAATTTTTAGCATTTGTATGGTTTGGTCGACTTAGATTTCATTTCTATTAACTTTCGAAAGTCACCGGATAAACATTTTTACTCCATATCATATTTAGACCCTATTGGATTTTGAAATTTCTGAATTTTGTGGGTATATTCACTGCAAACCCTCATGAGACAAAACTCGTCCTCTGGGGGCAACCTAGACGTTTAACGGCTTGTTGGACGTGCTAAGTGCAATCGTGATTCCCTGCGAAAGTGGTGATCTGGGCTTAGTTTTATTTTTTCTGTTTTGCTCGAGGACTAGCAAAATCTAAGTTTGGGGATGTTTGATGAGTCATGAAAATGCCTCATCTGAATACCGTCAATTTGGGTTAGTTAGTCCATTTCGAGCCGTTACTTTCATGAATTGTTTGTTTCTCTTACGCAGGTGTCTTCTTAGGAGGTTGGTGCGAAAAATGACTAAAAACGGGTGAAAGACACATTCAGAGCATTTTGGTCATTTGTGGAGTCTGGTAATTTTTCCTTATTTGATGGTTCGATGGAAAGTAGAGTCCAAGACGAACTCGTGGGCGAAAACTTAACTCAAATCGGAGTTCGGATGGGCAAACTAGGCCAGGTCAAAGATTGGGTTAAAGTCAATAGATCAAAGCCAACGAAGGACACGTGTACAGAGCAGATCACGTGTGGGTTCTCTTCTGTCACAAGTTCGGTGGATTTCGGGATATCTAAGGTCTTTCACTCGGTGTGACCTTACGCAATATAAAACCGTAAATCCGATTGCATCTAACGGCTGGAAGTATTTGCGCTCACTTGGTTTTATTTGGACCCGCGTTGCCACGTATTATAATACTTCTCGATACACTGAATCGTCTCCCTTATAACAACCACAAACCGTGGATTGGTTGGTTTCAAAATTTACGGAAACCTATTATTTTCTCTATCTCTATCTCTTCTCTATCGTTGGTAACTATGAACAGTAGAGAGAACGGGAAAGGAATGGAAAAGCTGGAACTGAAACATAGAGAGAAGGAGGTCGAATAATGTTGGTCTCGGGTATAAAGAAGGAAACAAACCTCTAAAAAAGAGAGAGATTTTGGATGATTTGAGATAAAAAAAGAAAAATCAGAGAAGGAAAGAAGAGGAGATTATGCGAGTTTTCTTTGGATTGAAAGAAAGAAACGGACCGGATTCAATCGGCAAAGAGAGAACGAGAAGAAGTTACTGTTTTTAGAGAGAGCATATATTTTCTCTCTCTAAAAACTTAATCAAGAATGAAAACCGAATCAGTGGTGATTGGGAAGCTGGTTTCTCTATTCGGGTGGAGGATTTTTGCTCGGCTTGATATAAAAACAGCTCGGTTGGAGAAGAAAAGGGATGATCTCGGCTTTGAACAAAAAATCAGAGAACACCACCATTATCATCTATTCTTCACTTTCTACTTCTTTTTGTATTCTTTCTTTTTTGTGAGAGAAAAAGGGAGATAACCAGAGAGAAAAAAAGAGTGATTGTAGAGAGAGGATTGAAGGTATTCAGTAAAAACAGAGAGTTAGAGAGAGAGAAGAATTGTAAAGAAATTGATAAAGAAATTTTGTAATTCAAAGTTTTAATCATCTTTTTCTTATTCTTTCTTTTCTGTTACTATTAGAGAGAGAAAAAGAGAGTTACTGTTCTGTTAAGAAAGAGAAAGAGAGAGGATAGAGTGAGAAAGAGAGAGAAAACAGTGGGTTAGAGAGAAAATCGAGAGGTTGAAGAAGACCGCGTTTGGTTTGCGTGGGAAAATTATTCTCCTTGTGGGAAAATTATTTTCCTTAAGGGTATGTTTGGCTGCGCAAAGGAAAAAAAGTGAAAAAAGGTGTTTTCTTCTCCGATTCTTTTTCTTTCTTTAATGTTATTGTTTTTATTCTCTGCCATCATTATTATGCTTTCTTCCATCATGAGTAACTAACTTTCCCGATCTAGGGTTAGGGTTAAACTTGAGTTTTGTGCGATTATCTGACTTAATCACTTTTAAGTACTTAATACTTTGATTTCTTCGCATATCTTTCACGATAACCCCTTTTCATTAGTTATGCTTATGTTTGATGTTTCATATTTAGGCTTTAGGTCTTTAATGTTTCATGCTTACGTTTGATATCTAATAGTTAGAGTACCCGTGAGTTTATGTTCCGAAATTGAAAGTTTTAAAGTAAGTGTTCTGAAAAGTCTAAATCATCCGAGGTTGGTCATCCTTCCTTGAGTTATATAAGAAGAAGATCTGAATTGCATAAGTCAGGTTTCGTACATGCTAAAGTAGATCCCGAAACTCTAGGTTCTCCCTTCTCATAAGTTTCAGTTTATCATCTTTTTATTGTTTCTGTTTTAGTTATTTTACTTTTAAGATTATCTTTAAAAGAGGAAATTGCCATAGATACGAGTTTTAGAATAGATTATACTTAGTCCCTGAGGATCGACCCCGGTCTTACCGGGAAATTACTACTTGACCACCGTGCACTTGCGGTATAGACCTATTTAGGGTAACCTTCTAGGCTCATCACATAACATCCTCTATCTGTAGTATACAACTAAATGGTAATCTATATGGGGAAATAATGGCTTCTCGGGGTCTAAACATGGGGCCCACTCTTCCCGTACCGTTTTCTTCTAGTCACTCTCTCTCCTCATTTATCATTATGAACCAATTAGTTTGTACACTGGTTATAGGATTAACCCATCTGACCCTAGCATATCACATCTCTTATTCGCGGATGACCTCATCCTTTTTGCAAGGGCCACTATAATGAACCTCAATGCCATAACTAACATTATTAATACATATGTTGAATTTTCTGGTCAATTGTTCAATTGGTCAATTTCGAGAAATCAACGATTTACTTTGGGAGAGGGATGCCCTCAGACATCAGAGATCAATTCACTAGCGCCCTCCAAGCTCTAACCATGTCCAACCAAGATAAATATTTGAGGTTTTTTCTCTTGAAGCTAGGTAATCGTATAGATAGCTTCTCCTAGTTAATTGAAATTTTTCAAAAGTCACTTTCAGATTGGAAGAATAAACTCATCTCCAAGCTGGTAGAACAGTTCTTATAAAATTAATCCTGGGACCTTATTGCACTTATACATTTAGCTATCAAAATATTCTTAAACAGATTCCACAAAAACTCGAACAAATAGAGAGATGCTTCTGGTGGGGACACTAAGCAACAGAAAAGAAACTACACTTCATCAACTAAAATACCATATGTTCAGCTAAAAAGTATGGAGGTTTAGGGATCAGAGCTCTTTCAGAAGCGAATGACTTCTTTGTAGGAAAAATTACTTGGAGGCATCTTATCAATACTGAAGCTACATGGGTAAAACTCTTAAACTCCAAATATATTAAATCAAGTAACTTCTGGTGGATTTCTTCCCCCTCAACTACTCCATTTTGGAGAGCTCTATTAAATTCGAGGGAAACCTTTTTTGTTAACACTTTGTGGCAAGTAGCGGATGGAAACAACATACATATTACCTCAGACCCATGGTTGATAGATTTCTTTGGTGTCAAATCTTAGGAAACTATACAATAGTGACCGGGACCAGGACATATTAAGGCATTACTTTGATTCGACTATAGTAGAGGCTATAAACTCGATTACGCTCAATCAATCACCTGCTAGGGACACACTTCTATGGACTTCCAATTAGTCAGGTCGATTCAATACTAAGTCGTACTACTAGGAAATTAGAGACAAGCCGCTTATCAATGACCAAATTAGAGATTTCCCATGGAATGAGGTTTGGAAACAAAAATTGATGAACCCTAAAGTGCAGCTTTTCATCTGGAAATTGGTCCATATTGGTATTGCAACGTTGCGTAATTTAGGCAAATATAACACATCTATCCTACCTTATCGCAAGTTACGTAACACATGAGAGATTGAAACAGTTTACCATCTCTTTGGGGGTTGCCATAAATACAGAGAGCTCATCGACAGTACTCACAATCACATGCTCATTAATCTAAATTCAAATCCAATTATACACATACAAAACCTACTCAACAAAGGATCAAGTGGAAATGATGATTGAAGATGTATACTTATCTTTTTGTGGTGGCGGTGGAAGACCAGAAATGATCAGATCTTCAACTCAAAGCCCCCGGATTTGAAGAGTTTGGCGGATGGTGAAACTGTAGGGAATTATACCCTTATACTAGTGTTTATAGCGGATAACGACATCTAATGTCTAACACTAGTATCCCCAAGATCATCATGCAAAACTAGTAATTAACTAATAAGAAGATAGTAGATTACGTACCTTAATCGCTATTTCCTTCGAGCTAGTTGAATAGATTAAAGAAGACCAAGAGCTTCAAACGTAGCTCCTCTACTTGGGACACTGAATAGTGTATTTAATCTCCTTCTTTGAAAGATCGCTAGCACCCTAATGGTGGTTTGATAATAAGAAGACCTTCTTCTTGCTTAAGTAGAAGATAGCTTGGGAATTAGCTCACTTTCCCCTCTCTACTTGATGTGGTAGAGTAAGAAAGCTTAGAGAGAAATTCCTCACCTTATTCTCTGCCCTAATAGTGTTTATATAGAACCCTAATAAGAATCCACCTCCTTTTAGGTTTCCTAAAACACCCTTTAAAATAAGATTTAGGGAAATTGTCGAAAATAGCAACTATTGATATTTTCTCAATTACCTAAGTATGAGGTGTCCAAACACCACGAAAATTGGCATATATAATGCTTAGTATATCAGTAACTAACCCTCCAAAATTCAGCTCAATATGAGTGCCGGAAGTACCCGAACTGGCCTAGGCCCAAAACCCTTATTTCGGGCCTTTTTGCTATCTTTTGCCCAAATTCTATTTAGGCCTGTGAGATATGTTTATGGGACATTCCCAATGTTATATCACACTCCCACTAGTCATATCATCCAATTAAATACCCATTCTTATGTGTAACCCGATGTAGGATCCGATCGAAGTTAGCCACGAATTACTTCGTAATTCGACGATCATAGTTGGTTTCTAGCTAAACGCTACAACCCCTAAATCAATCGGACTTGATGATCTTCTTCATCAATTGTCCTAGCCGACATATTGCTCGCATTTCCATCTTGGTCGAAGGACATCTCCTTCAACTCCTTCAGACTCCCACTTGGACTTTGAACAAGTGCAATGCCTCGATTCCCGTGTCAATTTAGTATCCCATCTGATACGTCAGGTCATCTAGACTTTCTTGATCTCCGAGTACAACTGTAAAAGACAAACGATTAATTCTTAATCCGTTTGAGCGCGGCCACGCATTTTCAGTTGTCACTCATCAAGTGGCCTTGAGACACTTTTGACCTAATGTGATTCGGATGACACAATCCATTTTTGTGCTCCCACTTAACTTCATGTCTCTCCTGTCGTTCCCAGTATCTGTCTTTATAACCTCCTTTTACGGTGCGGTGTTTGACGGAACCAAAGTCGGACATTCCTTACATAAGATTAGTGGAGTACTCATGTTTTGAGGAATCTCTCCAATTTTGTCTTTTGAAAAGTATTTGACGTTCATCAAGAGTGATGTACTTCTCATTAGAGGGTTATCCAGTGTATAAACCTTTTAAACACCCACGTAGTCGAATCGAATACACTATTCCTATAGCCCATCAAACTGCGCTATCCTATCGACTCCCGTACTAGTCTTCACGAGTCATTGTTGTCCATGCAATGACCTGGACTAGGGATTTGACAATAAATATTCTAAGTTCACTTAATAGGGTTTCATTCATCAGATCACGTATCTGACAAACCTATTCGGAATGTTTTATCATCAATAGACTGTCGTTTAAACACTAAACCAAATTTAGACGACTTGTGAAATAACTCTTTTATTTCTGATAACGAGAGTTGTAAATCTGAGCCTTTTCCGTAAAACTCTTTTTACCCCCTCAGTTTTACTTGTCAAGGTTTATTCCAAATTTACCTCATGCCTTAGACTGTGTATGAATCTCATACCATGTCTTAGGTGACAGTTTAGTTTGACTACCGTGGTAGTCGGTTTTAAACTTTGCTTATTATCAATCAATTTGAAGATTGCTATCTTCAACCTTGATAATATCTAGTAATCTTTACTAGAGTTAAGGCTTTTAATTTCTTATGTAGAATTTGCAATGGTTACGGCTTAAACACTTTTAAGCCTACTTTCCTTCCATGTCTGGAAGTTTGCTACAATGACTATTTGTACTACTTTCATCCTTTAGCCTTCTGAGATGTTTCAGTAGTGATTCGGGTTTCCAATCCGAATTGGATGTCTAAATGCTCATCATGTTCAACATGACTTGACTTTATGTTTTCAAACATAAACGTCTCTCTCATGCGTGCTTGCTCATTGGTGTCTTTTCAAACTCCGATTTGGCAACGCTCTTTGTCATGAGTTTTGGGTCGAAATTCTTTTAGACTTTTTCGAGTCTAAGATTTTCTGTTTCGGATCTCAAGCATCTCAGCGTACTGAGTCTCTCTAATCCTATCATCTTTTTCGTCTATGTTTATAGATCTTCAGATGTCCAAAATGACATTTCATCCTTTGTGTGTGGTCCTTTTATTGAGTCCGTGTGTTCACTGTACACAACATCTTATGCCGTACTCAATCTTTTGTATGTACTCTGCATACGAACCCGGAAGGTTTATTTCTCCCACTTACCTTCTTGAAACTCGTGATTCAAGATTTTTCTTCATTCCTCAGGAATTAAATTTCTTTGATTGCCTCTTTGAATCGAAGATTCTAACTCTTGCGTGCTTTTAATCCGTCGATGGATTTCTGAAGCATGCATATGGACATAACTTGATTGGAAGAATCTTATTCTTCTTGTCTAGTTTCGGGAAACATGAATGGTTCCATCCTTCTCAGTTTTCTACTTTGGAAAACCAATTTAGGTCTTCCGTTGACTTAAATTATCAAGCTTCTATGTTTATACCTGAATTGGAAGTCACTGTTCCATTCTTCTTGTCCTCCAAGAACTTAGGGCAGTTTCTTTTCCAGTGGCCCTTGCCATCACAGTAGAAACATTTGGTGTCAGGAGGAGGACCTTTGTCTTTAGGTTTGGCAACCCGTTTGCCTTTTCCTTTTGACGCAGTTTTCTTCTTCTGTTTTCCACCTTTCTTGAACCCTTTGTCCTTTTGTACCATAAGAACGTCCTTCTTAGTCTCTACTATAGCGACGTCCTTTTCGGCTGTTAGAAGCATAGAATGAAGTTCCTCCAACGTTTTATCCCATCCATTCATGTTGTAGTTCATCTTAAACTGATTAAAACCACTATGGAGGGAGTGAAGGATAGTGTCGGTAGCCGTTTGTTGGCTATAAGGGAAACCTAGTTTAGCCAGGTTGCCCATGAGCCTGATCATTTGACGAACATGAAGCCCAACTGGTTTTCCCTTTTCAAGGCGCATGTCCATAATTGCTTTAGAGGTTTCAAACCTCTCCAATCTCGACTGTTTCTGCAATATTTCCCGAAGTTGTCGTATCATGGAGTAAGCATCCATGTCTATGAACTGCTTTTGCAGAGTTGGTTCCATGGTTGCTAGGAATAAACAAGTTACAGGCTCTGCCTTTTTCCGCACGCTTCTTTCTTAACTATCTCTTCTTTAGTCGAAGTATCATCCAATACAGGAATTGGAGTTTCTAATACATGTTGCTTTCCTTCCATCCTGAGAACTATTCCCAGGTTCCTCTCCCAGTCAAGGAAGTTGGCTCATTCAGCTTCTCCTTGTCGAGAAGTGAGCGGAAGTTGAAAATATCTTTTGTCATCTTTGAACTACATAAAAGAAATGACAAAGTTTTAAAACTCGTTATCATTTTGAAAAACTTAGTTTTCCCACATTATTCAATAAAAAATGTCCCCGATTGGATAAGTGATTCCAAGATCCAAGTTCTTCGGAATAAAGCGGACGAAGGCCCTACCCTTCGACTCCGTCGTTCCGGGTGAGTGAACTCCTTCACTGATCATACCTTATGACTCTTGGTTGATAGATTTCATTGATGAATGACTAATCTATCCTTTTGCCTCGAGTATCCAAGACTCTCTTGCTGATCTCGTTGAGTAGAACCATTTAGACGTGTAGGCCTCTTCTATAGACCTACCCGCATTGTCCCAAGGTAGAGGAGGTACTCTGCGAAGGCCGACCCACCTTCCTCGAACAAGGGCGCAACGAGTGTCTTAATCTGGATAGGCGATTACTCAAGATTATGTTTTGGGGACTTTTACGCTAGTCTGGCGTTTGTTATAGTGAACTATTTAGCCTAACTAACATCTTTGAACCTCCATTGATTTCTCCCACTCGCCTTTGGATTCCTTCCTTGAGTTTCTTCAATAGACTCATAGACCCTAAACTCTAATTACAAGACTTTAACAATTCGCAGATCGTATAAACTTGAAATTAAAATTAATTACAAATATGCACCCATCCGTGCTTAAAACAAGAATATAGAAACAAATCTATGACCATACTAGTTTCCCGCATTCACATCACATGCATTCATATAATATATTAAGGCTAATAATTATATATGCATGATTATCTTGGAAGACACTTTTGTCGACATCACATGTCACATTACGGACCTTGAGTCTAAATTTAAAGAATTCGATTAATGGTCCGTTCCTGTTTTATCTTTTATGATTTCTAAAATCAACTTTAAGAAAACTCCGTTTCGGGTTTTGAAAGCCCGGGTCAATTTCAGAAAAAATATTGGTTCGATTCTTTATGATTTCATAAATCAATTTAAAGAGAAATCTGTTTTGGCCTTCTGGATGGCCCGGATTAATTTTGGAATTATTTGGTTGGAATCGGAAGAAAATTTGGCAAAAATTCCCACTCGAATGATGGTCCCTATTCGTGGTCCGAAAAGCCTCGAAAAAGCCCGGGACAAGTCCTAGACAAGTCCCGGCCCAAGCCCACAGAAGGACTCGGACAAGGTCCGGACACGGCACGGCCCGTAGGGCCGGCATGTCCTGGCCGAGGCCTATCAAGTCCTGGTCACGTCCTGGCCGGAGCCAGGACGCTAGTCCATGCTCCAGACGCGTCCTAGACGTGTTTGGTGCTGGACCGGACCAGCACTAGGTGTCTCGGACTAGTCCGAGACACCCAGAACCTCCCAGACGCGTCTCCAAGACGCGTCTGGTCGAGAGCTCTGGACGCGTCCTAGACGCGTCCAGGAAGCTACCAATGCAGCTTCTGGTCGCGTCTTAAGACGCGTCCCAGCTGCTTTAGACGCGTCTCCAAGACGCGTCCAGATGCTTCTATCGCAGCTGGTGGTCGGGTCCTAAACTCGACCTGGACGCGTCTCCAAGACGCGTCCCAACTGCTCTGGACGCGTCCAGTAGCAATCCGGTTGCAGCTTCTGGACGCGTCTCAGCACCTGCTCTGGACGTGTCAAGTGGACGCGTCCAAAAACTTCTGTCCGGCAAGGAAGCTTCCTGGCCAGACACTAGGGTTTCCAAAACCCTAGTTTCAAATTTTATTTTATTTTGTTGTGCAAATCTCTATTTGCTAACTTCCAATTTTTAAAATTCTTTCTAAATTTTGAATTCCTTTTAGAACACTTCTAAATTTTTTTTCAAAACTTTTAGAAACATTTAAATTTTCCAAATTTTGTTTTAGGAGTTTCCTAAAACTCAAAACAACTCTTTTAATCAACCAATTTTGGATCAAAATTCTAGGTCTTTGAAATTTTTCCAAGAACAATTTTGAATACCAATTCAAAATCAATGAAATTCAATGTTTTGAAACACTTTCAATCATCAATTTTGATTTTTTGAATTTGAAAACTAGTTGAATCATAATCATTGCAATCAAATCATGAGTTTATAATACCTTTTAAAACACTTTTAAAACTTAATAAACTCAAACTATCAAGCATATCAAATATTAATTAGTTCGATTCTTAGCAAAAACTAGTTAATTGCAAGAGGCTCTGACGCCACAGTAGGGATTTATACCCTTATACTAGTGTTTATAGAGGATAACGACATCTAATGTCTAACACTAGTATCCCCAAGATCATCATGCAAAACTAGTAATTAACTAATAAGAAGATAGTAGATTACCTTAATCGTTATTTCCTTCGAGCTAGTTGAATAGATTAAAGAAGACCAAGAGCTTCAAACGTAGTTCCTCTACTTGGGACACCGAATAGTGTATTTAATCTCCCTCCTTGAAAGCTCGCTAGCACTCCAATGGTGGTTTGATAATAAGAAGACTTTCTTCTTGCTTAACTAGAAGATAGCTTGGGAATTAGCTCACTTTCTCCTCTCTACTTGATGTGGTAGAGTAAGAAAGCTTAGAGAGAAATTTCTCACCTTATTCTGTGTCCTAAAATTGTTTATATAAAACCCTAATAAGAATCCACCTCCTTTTAGGTTTCCTGAAACACCCTTTAGAATAAGATTTAGGGAAATTGTCGAAAATAGGAACTATTGATATTTTCTCAATTCCCTAAGGAGGGGGTGTCCAAACACCACGAAAATTGGTAGATATAATTCTTATTATATCAGTAACTAACCCTCCAAAATTCAGCCCAATCCGAGTCCCGGAAGTACCCAAACCGGCCTAGGCCCAAAACCCTTATTTCGGGCCTTTTTGCTTTTTTTTGCCCAAATTCTATTTAGGTCTGTGAGATATGTTTATGGGACATTCCCAATGTTATATCACACTCTCACTAGTCATATCATCCGATTAAATACCCATTCTTATGTGTAACCCGATGTAGGATCCGATCGAAGTTAGCCGCGAATTACTTCGTAATTCGACGATCGTAGTTGGTTTCTAGCTAAACGCTACGACCCCTAAATCAATCGAACTTCATGATCTTCTTCATCAATTGTCCTAGCCGATATATTGCTCGCATTGCCATCTTGGTCGAAGGACATCTCCTTCAACTCCTTCAGAAACAATAGGTGAGATCTTCAACCCCTTGCGCTACTAATTTAGTTGATTCAATTGACATGGAGGGCACCGTTTGGCTACTCCCACCTCCCTCAAAAATCAAGATAAATGTCAATGGAGCCTTCAAACCAACAGATACATCGGCTGAAGCTATTGCCAGAAATGAGAAGGGAGAAATATTAGGGTGGAAATCGACTAGGTTCTCGGCGACCAGTCCATTACACAGTTAGATGAAAAGGTTCACATTAGGGTTAGAACTCAGTGAGAATCTCGGAAGCGGCACTTATAGAATAGAGGGGGACTTCAAATCAATGGTGGAGATGCTATCAGACGACGAGTCAATCCCTCATCTAGAGAAGTCCAAACCCTACGTGGATGACTTTCAAAGAACAACATTGAATAATTTTCTGCCCCCAAATTTCCAATTTGGAGGCCCATCAACTGGCAAAAAATACAATCCCCCCTAAACATGAGAAGTTTACTCATTAGTCCTTTCAGTTAACTTACGCTTTACTTGTACCCAACTATTTACTTTTAGTCGCCGTTACTTTGTAAGGATATTGATTTACGTTTTTCTATGATTCTATCAAAGTTTGATTTCAAAAAAAATATATTTAATTTGTAGTACTTAAAAATGTCTTGCAACACTAAATTTTATAGGGAGATTTTACCAAAAAGAAAAGTGTTCTTTTTATATTTCCCAATACAGTAAGGGCATCTCCCAACACACGCATTCTTTCTGTAATCAGTAAAGTTAAAATTTGATTCATTAGAAATAAATTATAGGACCAATCTGAAAAGTTTTAGAAACCTGAATACCATATACTCATTAGACGAAATTAGTGAGGAATTTGGCAAGTGATAATATGGGATAGGAAAAGCAATTCAAGAGGTGTGTATAGAGATTTTTCCTCTTGCCGACACTTTGCCTACCCAATTCCCAAACCAACCACTCTCTCACTGGTCCCTCCATGAGCATTTTGCTTTCCTTGTCCCACCATTTTTCACAAGAAAAAGAAGAAAACAACAATTGTTCTGGCCCGGAAGAGTGGACTAACCACATCCCGAAGATTGATGTGGTCAATCCATATTGGCCAAACATTTTAGAAAAGAATATGTGATTACTGTGGGTCGAGCACGTCAACCTCTAGGTTTTGTTTAACCCACTCATTAAAATAAACGTACAAAAAGAAAAAGTCAGAAAAAAAAATATCTTGTTTGATTTTGAATTATTGACTCTTATCCATGTAATGAGGATTGTACTTTTTATGTTTACTTTATAAAAAGAGAGTTTACTGAAAAGACATCTGTCTACCGTTTCCCATCTTTAACAACATCAACATATTTGTAGTGATTTCATAAAAAAAAACATATTTGTAGTGAAGATAGGTTTTCCAATAATTTATATTTTTCATTTCATATAGTTAATTCACTTTTGGAATTATAGGTAAAATTGGGTGGTGTTTGATACGGTGATAGTATTAAAAATTTTGGCAAAACTGAATAATATTTAACTTTTGCCCTCCGCGTCCATTTGCTTCCCAGAGAGTGCAACTTATGCCTAATCTTAGATAATGTTGTAGAATATGCTTATACTTCCATTGTAGGTCAGTTTCGCATGTCCCACCATATCAGAGGTCTTGTGGCATAAGTTTATATGCGGAGCCTGATATTAATGCCTCGGAGCTAAGTAGCTAACATGAAAGTTCAACAAAAAAAAAAAAAAGTAGCAACATGGGACCTTGTAAAGAAAAATAGATAGTTATTTGACTCACAGTCCAACGTTATATTATCCTCTTATCTTTTAGCATATTACATATCATTATCGAAATAAATTGGGTTAAGTTTTTCATCTTTGGTTTCAATCTAAAAAAAGATCTGTTTGTCTTTATTATTTAGAACTGCGCTCGGTGAGAACTCGTCAACTTAAGAGAAACAACAGTTGTGATATGTCTTTGGGGAGAATATAGAAAAAGAAAATGATCGTGAGAGAGAAAAATAGGAGACACCATTCATCGAAACAATTTAGGAACGAACTATTTAACTCTAAAATAAAATTTGAATGGCTTTATAAGTTCTAAATAAAACAAGCAAGTAGATCAATATCATATTGAAATAAGTCTAAAGGGTTATTCCTCGTTACTTGATATTTTGGACGGTCGAATTTAGGCACAATATTATGTATGAGATCATTTTGCTTACCAATATTATCAAAATTTTCTAGTATTTCTTATTGAGTTTAACCACAAAACTATAGAGGGGAAGAAGTCATGTAATCATGTGGGGCAATAGACATTTGTTTATGTTCAAAACATCTCAATAAGATGACTTTTTCTATATACATATATATATTTTAGGGAAATTTTAAAAGGCCCCCCGTTTTTGTTAAAAGGCCTCCCCGCTAAATGCGCCCCTCATTATAACCCATTTGGTTATAGGGCCCCCTCTACAAAAGAGCACCTCCTTCATCAATATTTGACCTAACGGCAAAGTTAACGCCGTTAGGTCAAACTTAACCCAAGACCAGAGATGTTGACCACGCCACATCATCATCTTCTCCGGTAGGTCGCCGGCCGGCCAAACTTCCGGCCGGCGACCTTCAATTTTTTTTTTTTTTTTTTTTTATTCTCTCTCTTCTCTCTCTCTCTCCAAAAAATTTTTTTTTTTTTTTTTTAACTCTCTCTCTCTCTAGAGATCTAGAGAGAGAGAGAGCAGATCCAGATCTGCTCGCAGACCCATTAGAGGTCTGCGAACAGACCTTCAAAAGGTCTGTTCGCAGACCTTCAATGGCTGCACTCTCTCTCTCTCTAGATCTATAGAGAGAGAGAGAGAGAGTTAAAAAAAAAAAAAAAAAATTTTTTTGGAGAGAGAATAAAAAAAAAAAAAAAAAAAAAAAAATTTTAAGGTCGCCGGCCAGAAGTTTGGCCGGCCGGCGACCTACCGGAGAAGATGATGATGTGGCAGAGAGAGAAAATGAGATGGAGGAGAGAAAATGTGGGTGAAATACACCTTTAAAGGGGTTTTTTTTCACCCATTCAAAGAGGGGGGCCCTTTAACCAAGCTAAGTCAAAGGGTTTTTACTAAGTCAACGAAATCATGGGGAGGCCTTTTAACAAAAACGGGGAGGCCTTTTAAAATCTCCCTATATTTTATTATATTTCTGAGGTAGTTCCATAAAACATCTCAAAGCCACTAGAAAACGAACAGAGCAACTCATGTGAAATAGTCCAATTCCTATTATCAACAATATCATGTGATCTCCCTTCATCAAAAAAAAACAATATCATGTGATCTTTTCAACAAATGTAAAAACAATATCATGTGATCTTTTAACACAAAAAAAAGGTATCATGTAATAATTAATAACTTTAGTTTTATTGGAAAATATAAATGCCTGACAACTAAACTATGTCAAAATGTCTAATCACCTTTTCATCTATATCATGTGTTTCACGATCTCATCAAATCCGTATACAACTTCAAACTACTAACAAATATAAACGATACAGAATAACAAAGTAATTTTTGTAAGACATAAAATATGTATTGTGAAGTAAGGTAACAGAAAGTAATCAGAAAAAACTCAGATGACGTAATTACTACATAGAGGTATCTGATCATTAAGAAGTTAAAATGAAATTTCACTGATTTTGGAGCTCTACTAGTCAGGTTCTTCCTTGTGAATTGTTAATGATAGAGGCCTTTACCGGAATAGAAAAGAACTGAGAGAGAATATAAAATCTATAGACAATGGCACGGCTGATAAAACAGAGTCAAGTGGAATTCTTGTTCAGAACCCTTTGATAATAAACGCAAAAAAATAATTCTTTATGCGCACCATAGTAAAAAAAATATATATTTTCACTGTGGGTATATAACTGTTTTTGTTATGTGTTATATGAAGGTAAATGAGCATTGTAATTAAATATGTATTTGGTGTTTCAAAGTACTTACGACAAAGCAAATTACTAAGCGACTTACATTCTTGCACGAAAAATTATACAATTCTAGTTCTGTACAAACACATTTAGTGATCATTATCAAAAAAATTAATAGTTATTGAATTTAAAATTCACTATTGAGTTAGTGTTTTTTTCAATAAAGAGTACTTCTCTTCTATTGTTGAAATCTATTCATTCTTCAATACTTTTCTCAATAGTATTTGAAAATGATGAAGATTCACAAGAAGAAGAAAGATCAAACAAGAATGATTTGTTGAAGACATCTTAAGATAATCTCTTGAAAGATCTAAGCATTTTAAATGCCTCAAGTTCTCCACAACATGAAATTTATGTAGATCGTGTTTATATAAATGAAGCTCTATTTGAGATGTCCAAACAAAGAGAAATTGGAAAGCTATTAGAGAGAGGAGAGATTTGATAGATTTTTTTTTTGTTATATACCCCATGTTTCTCTTGAAATTAGACTTCTAGTTTTCCAATTTTTTGATTTACCAAAGTATGTACATCAAGTGTTTGGTAAAATGTGTGCAAGAAATGAAGCTTATTCTTAAAGAGAGTTTTCTTTTGATGTTTTTGTGAACATGTTTGCAATGGCAAAAGAGTTTATTCTCTTAGTTGATTTGCTCAACTTCTTATATCAAAGTTGAGAACTCTCAAACTATTGTTCCTTAGTTTTCATAAGATCAAATGAAGAGGAGATGAGATAAAAGAGTATAGAGAAGAATTGAAGTGGGAAAGATTCAGAATGGTGATTGCTAGTGTTTGAAAAAGGATAAAATTATATGATCAAGGGTTTGCATTTTATATAGAGGAATAATCATATGTGAGAGCTATTAAAAGCAAGGAGTATATCTGTAACGCCCCAAGCCTTAACAGTTGCCGATATTGTCCCCGCTTTTAACCACCTCACACAGGTACGGGGTTTTGTCCTTGGCGAAGGCACCACAAGCCTACCCAAAAGGCCTCGGTACTTACTAAGTTTGAGCTTACACATATAGCCCAATCTCTGGACACTCTTGTGAGTAATGTGGGACTATTACAATCCCCCACCCTCAGCGAAGAGCCGTCCTCGGCTCTGATACCACTTTGTAACGCCCCAAGCCTTAATAGTTGCCGATATTGTCCCCGCTTTTAACCACCTCACACAGGTACGGGGTTTTGTCCTTGGCGAAGGCACCACAAGCCTACCCAAAAGGCCTCGGTACTTACTAAGTTTGAGCTTACACATATAGCCCAGTCTCTGGACACTCTTGTGAGCAATGTGGGACTATTACAATATCTCTGCCCACAATCGGACAATGGGTTATAATTGTCCGCTTTCTCCTTTAAATAGAGAACACAATTCTCTTTAAATAGAGAACATACCTGGCAATGGAGCCAACAAAACCTGACAATCGAGCCAACTTTTCTTCAAATGGACTTCCAATGGAGAAAATAACAACAACATCAACAAACAACAAACAACAAACAACAACAACATCAACAAACAACAACAAACAACAACAACATAGCAACCTCACAATAATGTCTCCATATCAATACCAAGTTAACATGTACAAATTTTAGCAAACTCATGAATTTTTCCCTAGCAAAAGTCATTCGTTTCAGGGGGAATGTTAGAATAGTTAGTCCCACATTGTCAAATTGATAAAACTTCTCTCTTGTGTAGCTCGCTATAAAGAACTTATGTAATAGGTAGGGGTGAACATTCAGTATCCGAACAGACCAATCCAAATGGTTTTGGCCGGTTCGGATACCGACCCAAAAGGACTCCAGATTGGCTCGACTACTTAAATCCCAAAACCAAGGGCTTCGGGTCGGTCTATGGATGAAGGTTCCGGATAACCGAACCGAACCGGTTTTAACCCATCAAACAAACCCTAAGCTACTTCCCAAATTTCCCAAACTCTCGAGTCTCGAACGGATGAACAACCACCACCGAAATCCTCTCACCCTCTCGAATCTCGATCATCTCCCTTCCTCTCAAGCCACCATCGAACTCAAGCTACCATACCACCATCTCTCTTCCATTCAGAACAACCATACTCTAGTACTCTCTCAAGCTAAGGTAATGAACTCCATGGTGATTATTAGGGTTTGTTTTTCTTTTTAGAAGTTCTTTAGTATTATTTAAGTGTTTATTAGGGTTTGTTTTTCTTTTTAGAAGTTCTTTAGTATTATTTAAGTGTTTATTCGGGTTTGTTTTTCTTCAATTTCAGGTGATTAAACCTCTATCTCTCTACAAAATCAAGAGGTAAGACAACTCTCTCTCTCTAGATTTACCCCTTTCTTTTGTTTATTTCTTGGGTTAGGTTTTGGCGTTCTTGATTCTATTTAGTTTTTTACTTTCTAGGGTTTGATATGTATCCCTTATGTTATAAATTTGTTGATGAGAACTTGAGATGATGATTACAAAATCTAGGGTTCATTTAATGTTTTTCTTTATATTGCCAAATTTGAGATGATGATTATAAATGATATGATTTGATTTAGATTTTTCTTTCAATTCTAGAATCTAAATTATCCACTAATACTAACTTCTAATAAATTGAATCAATTATGACTTTAAATTGGGTTTGTTTATGAATCGTGATTATCTTATAATATCTTTAGATAAAATGGGTAGTTAAAATGGGGTAATCTAATCAAAAATTGTTTGTTCATGAAATCTGAAATTGAATTCTTCTTTTACTTAACCATGAAGTTTTCAATTATCAAAGGTTATTTGATTTCTTTTACCCCCTGAAGTTGTTAATGGGTTGCATGTGAATGTTTATAAGCCTTACGAGTTTCAACTAATAATAACACACAAATGAATAATTGTTATGTGGTTTTCATTCGTCTTCTAAATAATTGAGGTATTTGGGTCGTATGTGAGTGGAGTACTTAAAGTCAATTTATATCCAGATCTATCCCATGTAACTACAGGACAAACTAATGCAAAGGTAGCCTAGATAGATAGACACTAAGATCCTTTTAGTTTTATTTAATATTTTCCTTTTATATTTCTTTCAGATTTAATGTGGGGTCAAACATTTGGCCCTCAAAGTTGTTAAAATGGCCAGTGCTTCCTCGTCTGCGTCAGTTTCGGTAATTCATCTTTCCCATTCAATATTTATCTTTGATTAAATTGAGTTATTCATCTCTCGAAGACTTGGTTTCTTCTTCATTTTCAAATGACTCCAATGGGATATGCACCTCCATCATCATCGGAGCCTACTGATCTCACTCATGATCCTCCAACACTTGCATCAACTACGACTCAAAGTCAAGGAATTACCCCTTCTGGTAAGAAAAAACCTGTTAGACCTCCTTCTGATGCTTGGAATCACCTTACCAAAATAGGAGGAAATAGAGCTAAGTGTAAATATTACGGCGTAGAATATGCATGTGACTCGAAAAAAAATGGAACATCTAATTTGAGAAGTCACATATCATTCAAGTGAAAAAAGTATCCCGGTAGAGAGACAAATCAAAAAAAATTTATCTCTCGAAAAAGTTTACGTGAAGGAGGGAAACTAAGTACCACTACTTTTAGTGTAGCAGTTTGTAGTAGAGCATTAGCCAGAATGATTGTGAAAGACAAATTGCCATTTAGTCATGTTAAAGGTGAAGGATTTAGGGAGTATTGTCACACTCTTGAGTGTAGGTTTAATGTCCCATCTCGTGTGACAGTTGCATGTGATGTCTTATCCATGTATCTCGAGGAGATGAATGTTTTAAAGACATTCTTAATATCATCTGGTCAAAGAGTATGTCTTACTAAAGATACATGGACTTCTGTACAAAATCTTAATTATATGTGTCTTACTACTCATTTCATTGATAGTGAATGGAAATATCATAAGAAAATCTTGAACTTTTGTCAAGTTTTGAGCTACAAGGAGAAATGATTGGTAAAACAGTAGAATCTTGTCTACTTAGATGGGGAATTCACAAAGTTTTCACAATTTCAGTTGATAATGCTAGCTCTAATGATCTGGTTGTGGCACATTTGTCAAAAATATTAAACAATTGGAAGGGGTCGATAATGGGGGGGTCTCTTTATGCACATGAGATGTTGTGCCCATATATTAAACCTTGTTGTTACTGCTGGGCTCAAGGAGTATGGGTCATCAATTGACAAAATTCGAAATGTGGTGAGATATGTTAGGGATTCTCCTGCGAGATTGCACAAGTTCAAAAAATGCGTTGAAAGAAAGAAAATAACTGCAAAGAAAAACTCGTGTCTAGATGTTTCTATTAGATGGAACTCTACTTATCTAATGTTAGAGAGTGCAGACCCCTTTCAAAGAGCTTTTAAGCGATTAGAGAATCAAGATAACATGTTTGTCCGTGATTGTAGTGAAGGTGAGAAGAAAGGGATTCCTACAGAAGAGGATAGGGAAGTATCTCGTGCTTTTATTAAATTCTTGAAAGTTTTTTATGATGCAACTTTGAAATTTTCTGGATCTCTACATGTTACATCTAATTCATTTGTTTGGCAACTATGCATGATTCATACTCAAATAAGATTGTTGTCAGAACATAAGGATCAATTTTTTAGGTCGGTAGCAAAGAATATGAGAGAGAAGTATAACAAATACTGGGGTGACTATGGTAAGTTTAACCCGGTTCTTTTTCTTGCTACATTACTTGATCCACGACAAAAGGAACCATGCCTACGATATCGTTTGTAAGTGCTTTGTGGTGATGAGCAAGCTAGTTCTTTAACATCAAAGGTAAAGAGAACTTTAGAAGAATTATATGATGAATATAAGTTACTTTACCCTGGTACCAATGAAGGTGTTAGTGAAACCATACATCAAGTTAAAAATAGCAATGATGGTAAAGAGGTTGATATTGAAACACTACTTGCATCTAGATTTGAGAAGCGTGTTAAGAAAAGTGACAGTGAAGAATACAAAACTGAAATTGATAAGTATTTGATGGAAGGATGTGAGAGTCAATCGCAGTCTCGGTTCGATATCTTAGCTTGGTGGAAGAATAATTCTACAAAATTCAGAGTTTTATCATGTATTGCACGAGAAGTTTTAGCTATTCCGGGCTCCACCATTGCTTCTGAATCAGCGTTTAGCACAGGTGGACGAATCCTTGATCCATTTCGAAGTTGTTTGTCACACAGACTTGGGTACGAGTTGGTTCAGAGATTGATCTTCGTGCTTTCATGGATGAGATTGAGGAGCTTGAGTCTGGTAATGTGACATTTGATATTATAATATTCTTTTGTGTTTATAATTGTCTTTCTTTTAGCTATATTATTTCTAAGTCGTTGATATTATTTGAGTTGCAGGTGTCTTGGGTAATATGGATAATATTGATTTTGATGATGAGCTATGAATTGATCTTGATTTAGTACGAGGAATGAAAGAACTTGAAGGCATAAGAAAATCTACGTTTTGAACTTTTTCTTTGTTAATTTAACTCTGTGATAATCATACTTTTTGTTGTACTCGAATGTTGAGAACCTATTTTAGATTTAAGACTTAATGGTTTGTGATAAGACGTATTTTCATCTTGTTATGGATATATAATTGCAACAGTTATAACTTATAAGCCAAAAATTCGATTCTTTGCATAACAAGATAATGTAGCAAGTGGTTCAGATATAACTTGTAAGCCAAAAATTCGATTTTTTGCACAACATGAGAAATGGAGAATGTAGCAGGTGGTTCGATCATCCAACCGTTCATGGAGAGTTCGGTTGGATAACCAAACCAAACCATGGCCGGTGTGGCTCGGCCTAAAACTTTGGATAACCGAACCCGACGGTTCGACCTTTGGATAGGGCCAAAAAATCGGTTGTCCAACCGATGTTCACCCCTAGTAATAAGTAGGGACTTCTATGTGATTGAATCTGACACTTCTAAATAGTGGAATGGATGTCCAACCACTACACGAGGAAATTGTGGACATATATACACATACATATACACAATATGCATTGTAAATCTTGTGATTCTCATAGTTATGTACCTAGCATTACCAGTACAGTTATTTATAATTTCATCGCGGGACACTTACTACTCCTTTGATTATCATTGGTGTATCCTTAACCTTTTTTCTTTCTTTCTCAATCCATTGGAAGTGATATCTTTGTGACTCGATAATATTTTCTTTTGACCAGTGGCATTCTTACCTCTACTATGTGTAATATAAAAGGGAAGATTGGTCTCAACTTTACTAGTAATTAACTAGGAAAATACACATATAGTTCAACTTCCAACAAAAAAGAATCAAGTTAATGGAATATTCCAATATAAATCAAAATGGGTATTTAAGACATTTCCTTAAACTTTCTTGATAGTATAGATAACAATTACTTTTTCCTCTCTATATTTCAAAGGAGAAACCCATATAAATACCCCATACTAGTACCACTGAGAAAACACCAACATCTTCTCCATCAAAATTTTCCTTCTAATAATTCATTAGTTTTTGGTATTAAGTTTTTCTAGCATCAGTATCTACAACCATGTCATTCTTCCACCACAAGAAGGAAGAGAAACCCTCAGAAGAGGTTGTTTACTCAGAAAACACTTACTCAAGTGGTGGTGGTTATGGTGGGGAAAGTGGTGGTTATGGACAAACTGTAGAAGTAATTGCCACCGAAAAGACACCTGACTACGAGGCCGAAGAGAAAAAGCACAAGCGCAAAGAACACCTCGGCGAGCTCAGTGCGGCGGCAGCTGGTGTCTTTGCTTTGGTAAGATCCTTCAATTTTTTTTTTCAGTTTTTGAAGAAGGGAAATGATAGAGTGACATATTTCCTTATTTAGAAATAAAAGCGGTCCCCACCGTAGTCAAACTTTGAAAAAAACCTTGTCTTTTAGTGATTCCACATCAGCTGGGCACTAAAATGCCCAAAAAATTTGGGCTCTCTAGCATCTCCCTTTGAAGAATTGATATATTCTTTTATAAATGTTGGTTCCATTCTTTTTGGAACATTTTAGTCAAGAAAGACTTAAAGAACCATCTTGTGTGAAGATCTGTTTAGGTTAAAGAAAGAGCCTGATAAAGGGAGATCTAGTTACCCATCTTTTTTTAACGAGGGGAAAATTTTTGTAGAGTTTAGAGCTGACTTTTCTTCTCCAAAATTATAAAATAAGAAAGAGTGTGTATATTCCTTTTCTTGGTATTAGACCAAATTTGGCGGGGACTTGCATTTTTCGCCAAATTTGTGGTGGGATCATATTTTCCACCATAAATTATGGTGAAATTCTAATTTTTTTTATTAAATTTAGGAGATAAACTTCATTCCTTCAACAATGTTAGGGGAACATTCATGATGGCTCCCAAGTTTGATAGATGGTAGAAGTTATAGTAAAAAGAAGGGATCAAACTAAGGAACTATAATTCTTTCAACAACAAAAAATAACTAAGAAACTACAATTGCTTTAAAAAATGCATATATACTTTAATTAATTAAAATTATTCCTTGTGTAATCTTCCAGCATGAAAAACACAAAGCAGAGAAAGACCCGGAGCATGCCCACAAACACAAAATCGAAGAGGAGATGGCTGCAACTTTTGCCGTCGGAAGTGGTGGATATGCCCTTCATGAAAAACATGATAAGAAAGAAGCTCACAAAGAAGATGAAGAAGCTCATGGAAAGAAACATCACCATCTCTTCTAAGTATTTTATTTTCTTTTGCATTACTACAATTATGAAATAAATTTGTGTGCTTCTCAAAAAGAAAAAAAAAAATTGTGTGTATGCATTTGCTTGGTTTCTGTTTGATCTTTCAAGAAACCCATCTGAATATTAGCAAAATCATGTGCTTTTGGAGAGTCTTCAATAGTTGTTTTTCTTAATTTATCATGTGTGGATCGGATGACTTGAATTTCAATATAAATAACTTTTTTATCTTTTTTTCTAGGGAAAAGTACACAATGTATATATATATTTTGGAGATTTGTAATATATAGATCTATGGATACCGAGTGGACATAGGTTTACAAAGACAAAAAGAAAAATTACAAATAAGTGTTTCCGCATTCGAATTGAATGTCTCCTGACTAAGAGGGTGTTTGATTTTTTAGCACTTATAAGTCTTCGCATTTAGTTTTACAATGGCAAAAGATAGCCTTTTCAACCTGTGTTCAATATTCGAAGAGGACAAATTGAACATGGATAACTTCCACGATTGGGAGGTGAATTTGAAAAGTGTTCTCAGATCCACAAACAAAGAAAGCGTACAAGATACTCCAATTCTAAAGATAACTGCGACCTCTACGGTTGAGGAACAAAAGCAGGCCAAAAGTAACCGGATGAAATCGGTTTCAGTAACATGCCTTATGTTGGCCACTATGGAACCTAATCTTCAAAAGATATTCAGAAAAATGGATGCGGACATAATCATCCGGCGATTGAGCGACATGTCCCGAAACAGATCGTGGTTGAGGAAGTACGAGACTTGCAAGGCAATCCGGAAGGGCATTGGAATGTCTGAATAAAAGAAGGAACTTCTATTGATTCAAAGTAACAAAGGGAAGATAGAAGGAATTCACGATTCCAACCAAGATATCTATGTTATTGAAGTTAACTTAGCAAATACAGTTGATTCCCTCTCATGGGTATTTGGTACCGGATGTGGTGCTCATATCATCTCTGATGCAGGATCTTAAGGGAATCAGATATTTGTCTAACAGGGAGCTGGTCCTACAAGTATCGAATAGAGCAACGGTTGCTGCGAAAATTATAGGAACCTATAGTCTGCCTTCAGAAACTGGTCTAGTTTTAGAACTTCATAATTGTTATTATGTACCATCTATTTCTAGAAACATTATCTCTGCCTCAGTGTTAGACAAAGAGGGATATCACCTTATAATAAAAACCAGCGTTGTTATTTATATAAAGCTGAAATGGTTTATACCAGTGCTAAGTTATATAATGGTCTCTATGTGATAAGTATAAAGAATGAGGTCTTTAACATAAGAACCAGAGGCTACGATCAGATGATTCAAACCCAAGTTATCTCTGGCATTGTCGTTTGGGTCACATTAATCTAAAACGCATGAAGAAGCTTTATGCAAATGGATTTCTAGGATTGTATGACTTAGAATTAACTCGCAAGTACAGAGAACGAGGTCTTTAACATAGAAACCAAGATGCTACGATCAGATGATTCAACCCCAAGTTATCTCTGGCATTGTCGTTTGGGTCACATTAATCTTAAATGCATAAAGAAGCTTCATGCAAATGGACTTCTAGGATCATATGACTTAGAATCATACTACACATGCGAATCATGTTTAATGGCTAAAATGACAAGGTCTTCCTTTAAGGGAAAGGGAGAACGGGTCAAAGAACCATTGGAAATCATACATACGGATGTGTGTAGACCAATGAGTACACCGGCAAGAGGTGACTTTAGCTACTTCATTACGTTCACGGATGCCTTCACTCGATATGGATACATATACTTGATGAGGCATAAGTCGAATCGTTTGAAATGTTCAAACAATTTCAAAACAAAGTAGATAATCAACTTGGCAAGAAAATAAAAGCCATCTGATCCGATCGGGCTGGTGAATATTTAAGTTAAGAACTTGATGATCATCTTAGGAGTTCCGAAATAGTATCTCAACTCACTCTGCCTGGAACACCCCAGATGAATGGTGTTTTCAAAAGGAGAAATCGCACCTTGTTAGACATGGTACGATGATGAGTTTAGCCAATCTTCACAATACGTTTTGGACATATGCTCTGGAAATGGTTGTTTACTTAACCGAGCTCCGTCAAAAGCTGTAGAAAAGACGCCATATGAGTTATCGTATGAAAATGTTCTAAAGTTGTTTTTTCTCAAATTCTGGGGATGTGAAGTTTATGTTAAGCGTTTACAAGGAGATAAACTTGCACCCAAGTCAGACAAATGTCTCTTTGTGGGTTACCCAAAAGAGACAAGGGGTTAATACTTCTACAACGAATCAGAGAACAAAGTGTTTGTTGCTCGTGATGGTGTCTTCCTTGAAAAAAAAATTATTTCCAAGAAGACAAGTGGGAGAAATGTAGATATCGATGAAATTAGATATGAGCAACAAATAAACAAAGATATGGAGATATCAAGAGGTTTAGCGGCTTCTATCTATCCACAACAGATGGAAGAAGATAATGAGGTAGAGTTAGAGGAACTCGAGGAACCTCCCGTAAAAGTCGAATTAAATTCACAGGAGATATCTCAAGTAGTTAAGAACACTCTAAAAGTTGCTCAAGCCCCTCGTAGGTCTCAAATGCTCAAGGAAAGAAAATAGACATCCTATTGTTAAAAGATAATGAGTCGAGTACTTACAAACAAGCTATGACAAGCCCCGACTCTGAAAAATGGCTTAAGGCCATGAGATCGGAAATGGATTCCATGTCAGAAAATCAAATATGGGACTTGGTCGATTTGCCCGATGGAGCGAAACCGATCGGATGCAAATAAGTTTTCAAGATGAAAACTGACAAGGATGGAAAAGCTAGCATTTTCAAAACTAGACTTGTGGCAAAAGGTTACAAGCAGATTCATGGTATAGACTATGATGAAACCTTTTCCTCTGTCGCGAAGCTTAAATCCATTAGGATCATTCTAGCAATTGCAGCTTATTATGATTATGAGATTTGGCAATTGGATTTCAAAACTGCCTTCTTAAATGGAAATATGGAAGAGGATGTGTACATGACACAACCTGAAGGTTTTGAAGATTTTAATAATGCTAGACTGGTTTGTAAGCTTAAAATATCCCTTTATGGACTGAAGCAAGCAAGCAGAAGTTGGAATCTTCGTTTCAACGAGGCAATCACAGAGTTTGGTTTTCTCAAGAATGCAGAAGAATCTTGTGTTTATAAGAAGGTTAGTGGGAGCAACCTAGTTTTCTTGGTCCTTTATGTCGATGAAATATTAATCATTGGAAACGACATTCAGATGCTAGAATCAGTCAAGGACTGGCTTTGAAAATGTTTCTCAATGAAGGATCTAGGGGAGGCAGAATACATATTGGAAATCAAGATCTATAGAGATGGATCAAGGAGGATGATTGGACTCAGTCAAGAAAACTATATAGATAAGATTCTAGGCAAGTTCAAAATGAAAGACTCTAAGAGAGGATTTCTTCCCATGTCACATGGCATCACGCTAAGCAAGAATCAGTGTCCTAAGAATCCTGATGAGTTAGCATACATGACTGATGTTCATTACGCTTCAGTAATAGGATCACTCATGTACACCATGATATGCACTCGCCTAGACGTCTCATATGCCTTGAGCATGTGCCATTGTTACTAATCGAATCCAGGCAAAGCATACTGGACCGCCACCAAGAATATTCTGAAGTACTTGAGAAGGACTGAGGATCACTTCTTGGTGTATGGCGGAGAAGAGACGCTCAAGGTTGTAGGCCATGTGGATGCAAGCTTTCAGACAGATAGAGACGATTTCAGATCACAGTCTAGTTATGTCTTCTGTGTGAATAGAGGGGCAGTGAGCTGGAACAGTTCCAAACAGAGCACTGTTGCAAACTTTACCACTGAAGCAGAATACCTAACAGCTTCATAAGCGGTCAAAGAAGGAGTTTAGATCAAGAAGTTCATAATGGAACTTGGTGTCGCACCTAGCATAAAAGAGGGAATAGATCTGCATTGTGACAACAATGGAGCAATCGCCCAAGTCAAGGAATCCAGAGCACACCAGAAATTCAAACATATCCAAAGGAAGTACCACGTGATCAGGGAAATCACAGAAAGAAAAGGTGTGGTCATTTGCAAGGTTCATACGGATGATAACGTAGCAGATCCGTTTATTAAACCATCGCCTCAACCCAAGGGTATTGGAGAATGGCAACAAATGTAATTTGGATTCATAAAGGAGTTTATGTACCTAATTACTTACATTCGATATCTAAAATAAAAGAGTTTTATTGTCACTCAAAATTTGGTTTACTATTTTAAGAGACAGTGCATCTATAAAGAAATATTCCAAATAGGTTTGTCAGATACGTGATCTGATGAATGAAACCCTATTAAGTGAACTTGAAGTTCTTTCATTATCATCTCCCTAGTACAGGTCATTGCATGTACACCAATGACTCATGAAGACTAGCACGTGAGGTCGACGAGATAACGCAATTTCATGGGCTAAAGGAATAGTGTGTTCAACTTGACTACATGGGTGTGTAATAAGGATGATAAACTATATAACCCACAAATGAGAATACATCAAAGTGATGAACGTCAAATACCTCTCATTGACAAGATTGGAAAGATTCTTTAAAATATAAGTGTTCCACTCATCTTATGTAAGAAATGTTCGACTTTGGTTTAGCCAAACGGCACGCAGTAAAAGGAGATTATAACTCGGATACTGGGAAAGAAATGATAGACATGAAGCTGAGTGGGAGTACAAGAATGGATTATGTCCTCCTAATTAAATTAGGATAAAGTATCTTCGGGCCACTTGATGAGTAGCAACTGGAAATGCATGGCCATGCTCAAATGGATTAAAAGTTAATCATTTGTTTTAACATTTGTACTCGGAATCAAAAAAGTTTGAAAGACGTGACCTATCAGATGGGATACTAAGTGACATGGAAATCGAGCATTGCACTTGCTTTAAATAGAAGTGGGAGATTGAACGAGATGTCCTTCGACCAAGGATGCAATACGTGAAATTTGTCGGATATGACAATTGATGAAGAAGATCATCAAGTCCGGATGATTTAGCGATCTAGTGTTTAGCTAGAAACCAACTACAATCATCGAATCACAAAGCAATTCGTGGTTAAAGCATCCTTCACTGGGTTACACAAAGAGTGTCAACTTGATTGGAAGATATGACTAGAGGGATGAGACATATATATATACATGGGTAAGACCTATAAGATATGTCCAAAGGGCCTAAAAGAAGTTTAGGCAAATATAGTACAAAAGACCCGAATGGAGTGATTTTAGGTTGGGGCACCAAAGGGATGTTTGGGGCCCAAAAGAGGGGCCGACCATGCTTGGCAGGGTGCCCTTATGGGCCAGCTAGATCTTTCAAAGGAGGCTCGCATGGGGTGGCCACATCTTAAGGGAAATAGAAAATAGAAACTAGTATCCATTTTCAAGGATTTCCTTAATTTTATACAAAAGGGCTTTTCAGGAAACCTAATGGGAATGTAATTCCTACTTAGGGTTTTATATAATGTCTCTTAGTGCTTGAATAAGGTGTGGAGAATTCTTAAGGAGCTCTCTTATTCTACAACATCAAGTAGACTAAGAAAAGAGGATTAATCCCAACTATCTATCTAGTCAAAGAAGAAGGTCTTCTTCATCTAACCACCATTGGTGTTCTAGCTAGCAACAAGGTGGGAGATCAAGGTGATTGCTCGGTGTTTCAAGTAGAGGAGCTGCAATTGGAGCTCTCTGTCTTCTCAAAAGTGATTGGAAAGGTTCGAGAGAAAACTAGTGATTAAGGTAATCATCAAACTAGTTTACTTAGTTATCATTATTGGCTTCTGCATGAGATTCTGGGAAATAGTAGCGGTATATGTCTGAAATTCTGCTTAGAATACTAGAAGACACCATAACCCAACATTAAGTTCAACCGAAGTATGAGCTACAAATTCAGCCGCCCTCGAACTGGCAATGGTTGGTTGAGTTATAAACGATCATGATAAAATATTTGGACCAAGAAAAATTCTTGAACCTGTTGTAGATCAAAAATCATCTGCAGAGCCAGTCAGCATCTAAAAACCCCATTAAGGTTAATGAAGCGTCTATCTTAAAACAGAGACCATGATTGATAGTTCCTTTAATAAATCAAAAAATTCTCTTGGCTGCTATCAAATGTCGAGTTGATAGCTTTGCCATGAATTTTTAAACATGATTTAAGGCATAAGAAATATCAGAGCGAGTCATCATAAGATATTACAAAGCACCCACTAAACCTCGAAAAGGCTGAGGATCAATAAAGAAATCATCACTGGCTCTTGACAATTTTGCACCTGATATAATAAGGGTACATACTGATTTACAATTTTGCAACCCTAATCGAAGAAATTGTACTCTTACAGAATCAATGCAGTAAGATTGGAAAAAAAAGAACAAGCAAGAAACGAGTAAGGAACAACAAGTGAAGAAAGAAGATCGAATAGAAAGAAGCGAAGGAAGAATTAATAAGGGATTACATACATGGGTGGAGAGTTTTAATCTTGAGGAGATAATCTGTGATAGAAATAATGCGTTTCTTAATAATTTGAATTTGAAGATTCAAGTTTGTGAGTCGTGCAGAGTTAATGGAGGAAAATTCTTCTCTATAGAGTCCTAAATAACTCGAGAAGATGTCAGACCAAGAACCTGAGTTAGAATAAGTTTTGTCAGAGCGGTATTCAACCAAGAAAGGAGCATACGATCCATACGGTACCAGCAAACATACTTTGGATTGATTTTAGGATAGAGGGATTCAGAGGTTAGAGGAAGAAATTCAGAAGGAGGAGTGAATGAGTCATCAATGTACTTTTAGAGATCTTGCGAATGAAGGATGGGAAGAAGTTGGCTTTTCCATAAGAGGTAGTTGGTATCCAGACGAATGGAAACAAGATTTGAGATGTTGGTGAGAGTTGGAAGAACTAGGGATGAAGGTTGAGTTGATGGAGGTGTGGAGATAATAGTTGGAGAAGAAGTATGAGCTGCTGATTGATCCATGAAGCGAGGAGAATCGATAAGAGAGAATGAGAAGGAGGAAGAAGGATGAGCACTGAAAACCAAAAAAAACCTAAAGAACGGCTCTTGATACCATGTTAGGGGTTGGTGCAAGATACCCTCAATGTAGGGTATGAGTTGTATTTATAGAGGAAATGATCACGTACATGTACAATAATACCCTTATATAATGAATGAAATACATATATATATATATATATATATATATATATATATATATATATATATACTACTGATTATCACCTCAACAGAATTTGAAACGCGACATAAATAAAAAACGCCTGACCTGTTGGCATTTTGTGTAACAGAATTTGCAACAATCTATTTTACAAACAAGTTCTACGAACAAGCGTTTGCAAACAAGTTCTGCAAACATGTGTTTGCAACAATCTGTTC
Organism: Eschscholzia californica; assembly: GCF_041429995.1. NCBI lineage: Eukaryota > Viridiplantae > Streptophyta > Magnoliopsida > Ranunculales > Papaveraceae > Eschscholzia > Eschscholzia californica. Next base: position 47,106,631 of record NW_028238198.1, read on the forward strand.
TGCAACCATGTGTTGGCATAATGTAAACTACAAACTGTGTTTGCAAAATATCGATTGCAAACATGATTTGCAAGCTTTGCAGAATATAATCTTGAGTTGCATATCTTGCAAACCTTCAAAATTCTTATTGAACAACATGTCACCACCAAGAACCAAAGAAGTAGGGTTTCGAATATGACCACAACCATCTCTATTGCTCAAAGTCTTTCTCTTCTTCTTCATGATTTTTGTTTCTTTTCAATTTTCCTTCCATCTGCTTGTCCCCCGTTGTTGGAATCAATGAGAGCCCAATGATATGGTAATGGGTATTTATACTATTTTAGAGGATTACTAATTCTAGTCAAACTCGCTAATCAAGTAAGTAATCCCAAATCTAAACGAACTCAAAATCTTTATACTATAAATCTTGTGTGCCCATAGTACTTCACGATAAGAAGTTCTCTGTCGCCCTGATTTGCCCTAAAATTTCTACCTCTCGAATTGAACAACTTGTTTTAGGTCTATAAAATTCGGGGTCCTTACAAATTTGTCAACTAAATATTTCATCGCATCATATGGCAAACTTTTAAAAGGGACAACCCAATAGTCTATGAAACTTCAGTTCTCAGAGGCATTTTATCAAACACATAACTTGTATTTAACATACTACCACAAGAATTATATATCAAAATCGATGTGTTCCCAACATAAACATCACAAAGAACCCCTAACTTGACTACTGTTGTATACATCATCTTCCTCCTTTTATTTATCAACCATCCATTGCTCAATACATAAATAAAATAAGATGCAAATGAAATAGATATGGATCAAGATAGAAGAACAACATAGGGATCATGAGACTTAAATACTTAGAATCTTGAGTTGATAGTATATCGTATAGTTGCAGTTTTGTCTCTCCACCCAATACACCATGAATTATATTTAAACTTAAGAAGCACAGAGAGATAAGGAGAGGTTGAGAGATGAAACCGCTGATGTGAAGAGGGAGATGAAAAAGTGCTTGACTCTCGCGTTCTCGGTTGAGAGAGCAGCGTGACGGGATAACTCGTGAAATAGAAGTTGGAACAGATGTCAAGGCTAAGCGATCATTGCTTTATAAGAAGACACATCGCCGTTTGCATGAGACTGTAGCTTCTGATGTCGCAAGTGAGAGAACGACATGAGTTTAGTTTGTTATTTGTTGCTTGAGATGTACTCTTCTTTTATATGTATTCATCTTTGAATTTGTGTTTAGTTGTATACTTACTAATCCAGGGCAAGATAGATGAAATTTTGAACACCGGTGCCAAAGACGTCTTCTTATTTCAATAATCTTTGTGGAGTTGGCTGGAGACATCAAATCGCAATTTCTAGGACCTGAGAAAAAGGTGCGATGGCAAGTTGTAGGGCCTCGAGTGAAATTTAACAAAATTGATAGAAGTTCTTCAAGTTCGACCAACAATGACTGAACAAGTTGAATGCTACGTAAAAATCGTGATGATATGTTAACTGTTATGGATGAAATGAGGAGGAGATATCACGACTATATCACTAGGTATATACAGTTATGTACGTGTGTGTGTAATCTAAAATATATTATAGGTTGTCGAATTTTCAAGTGTTGTTCATATTTAAAATAAATAAAATTACTTTAACTATTCACAGGGTACTTCATCCTCCAACACTGAGCAACAATAAGCATGCTACTGATGGGTCATGAAAATGTCTCATCTGAGTCGTTTAACTTAGGCGAATTAGTCCATTTCGAGGTTTTTTATAATACAATGGTTGGTTCTTTTGATTAGGTGTATTTTGCGGAGTTAAGCATGAAAAACGGCTAAAAAACTAGATAAAGATACTTGAAGGGCATTTTGGTTTTTTGAAGGCAAGAGTATTCTGGTAAATTTGGTCAAGTTCAGTAAATGGGTGAAAGTCGAGTCCAAGACAAACCCGTAGGAGGAAACGGAAGTCAAATCAGAGTCTATACGAGCAAATAAGCTAAACTCAAAGTTAGGACAACTTCGGGATCCATTTAAAGAATTGGGACATGTGGCGCATTTCTGTTGGGCTGCGTAACTTAATTCCATAGCAGGCGATGCACCGTGACATCCCCAATAGCTGAGATTCAGTACAACCTGCAGCATCACACCTTTCGTAGTCCCTACACGCGTGGCGAAATCCGATCTCGATCTTCCTCGCACGTCTAGATCTGACGGATTTGAGATGATGCCGCATATTAGTTCTCATGGCCGCGACATATCAGAGCAGAGCCTAAAAAGCCTTGATGCGCTGTAACACAAAACAAGATAATATCGTGCACCCTCTCCTCCAACCACTCGGATCCGTGCTTTCGATATCAAACAGTTCTTGATGCCTCTCCTGCAAGTGAACACCATGGATCCGGCTACACTGAATCATCAGAATTACCACAGACAAAACCTAACCGCCAAAACTCCGTGAGTAAGGGATTATGTAGCACCTAGATCTTTGAGTTGGAGAACTGGACGAGTTAGAGCGTCGAGCGGATTCGGGCAGCTCATCGGATAGTTCTCGAAAAATTATAAATTTTGACTGGTCACACGAAAAGATCAGATATAGTTTGGGCTATTATTTCATATTCGGCATATTTCTTTTTTATCGAATTAAGAAGGACCATATACCCTCTTCATGGTTGGTTGTGGGAGGAGGAAGAAAAGAAAATGTTAAACTAGAGGCCAAAAGGTAATTGATGGGAGCTGAATCAGCTGACTATAACTATGGTGGGACTTATTTATGTACTATATATAAATTAGGAGCTGAAATAGAATTTAGTCACATGCCTTGACACTTGGCGTTCAAACAGTTTTGAAAAGAAAACCAACCCACCTCTTTTTTTTTTGTTGAATAATCCATTAATTTAAATCAGTAAGCTATTACAGTACTTAGAAATTAAAAAAGAAGGTACATTCTTCCAGATCTTGGATCTATTTTTCTTCCTTGCCCATTTAGCTAATTTGTCGGCTTGCTCGTTCTTCTGTCTTCTGGTGTGGCTAAAGACAACATGCTTAAGTCTATCTTTGACTGCTCTTATTCTATCCATATATACCTTAGATTGCCATTGTATGGAATGTCGACGATCTTGAAGATGCTTGATTAAGTTGATATTGTCGCTTTCTAAAATAATGTAATCTTGATTATGTTCTTCTGCCCATTGTAGTCCTTTGAGTATAGCTATCGCTTCGCTTTCTTCGCTACTTCTAGCTCTAGCTGTGGAGGCCTGAGATGCCACAAATCTGGCTTCCCCGTTGTGAACTATAAACCCCGTGACAATGGAGGCCTCAACCGACACGAAAGAGGCGTCAACATTGATTTTAAGATAAGGGTCTATTGGTGGTTTCCACTCTTCTAGATGTATTCTATTATTTTTAACCTTGAGGTTCAATTTTTCCGGAAGGCTTTTTATCGCTGTAAAAACCGTATTGATATCATTTATGGTATGTTGGAAACAATTGTCGCACCGCATTTTCCAAATATTCCAGAGGATGGTAGCAAAATGTGTTCTATTAGTGGTATTAGTTTGGGTTGAATCTTGCCATGAGAAGATCCAATCCTTGATGGACGAGATCCTCTCAGAGATAACGTTGAAATGGAACCAAATGTTTCTTGCCATGGGGCAATGTAAAAGCGCATGTTCTATAGTTTCAACTATCGTGCACTTGGTACACATGAAGTTGTTTCCGATGTATTTTCCGATCCTGCTTTTCACTGGCAGTGATTCGGTGCAAACTTTCCAAATAAACATTTGAATTCTAGGGATAGTAGGTAGGGTCCAGATAAATTTCCAGTTCACATTAGCAGAAGGTGGAAGAAGATGTCTAGTTCTGATGTGATCATACATCGATTTAATAGTGAAATTATCGGATTCCGTCAGGGTCCATCTGAGTTGATCGTTTCCCTCGGGGTCAATGGGGATAGATTTGATCAAATTAATAGTATTGGAGTCGAAGGTATTGTTTAAAATATTCTCGTCCCAAGAGCCATTCGTAATCAGTTGCTCGACTTTGACGAGGTTGGAGTTATTCGAATTTATTTGTGGGTTAACCATGTTGGGTATCCATTTCTCGTCCCAAATATTGATGTTTTGACCATTATGGATCTCCCAGCAAGATAGATTTCGGATTTGGTTTATGTGTTTGCTAATATTTTTCCATATCCAAGACTGATGCGATTTTGCAGGACTGGGAGTTGCCTTTTTGGGATAATATTTAGCTTTCATTACTTGCACCCAAGCCGCTTTAGGTTCTGTAAGAATTCTCCAGGCTAGTTTACTCAGAAACGCTATGTTATCTATCTCTGGGATGTGAATGCCCAGTCCTCCTAGCCTTTTAGGAAGGCTGATAGAAGACCAAGCTCTAGTACATATACCTTTGGGCTTACCCCACCAGAACGACTTTTGAATAGTCATAATGCGTTTGTTGACACTCTTCGAGAGCGCAAAACATTGCATCTGGTATCGGGGTACTGCAGCCACCACGGAGGAAATAACCACCGTGCGACCTGCTTGCGAGAGAAAAGAATGATTCCATTTGCCTATTTTTCTATTGATATGGTCTAATAGTTCATTGAACACTTTAGTTTTGTTTGCTCCAATGAACATTTGTGCGCCCAAGTATTTCTCCGACGTGGACGCGTATTTGACTTTGAGCATTCTCATGATCATCCTTTTAAATTTAGGATGTGAGTTCTTGGAAAAGAAAATATTGGATTTGTTATAGTTAATCATTTGACCCGAGGATTCACAGAACATGGTGAGAATGTTTTTAAGATTATTAATATTCTCTATAGAATTCCTGCCAAATATGATACAATCATCGGCGAAAAGTAAATGGGTGATGTCTAGGTTAGAGTTGTTAACCGGAAAGCCCAAGAAGTTACCTGAACCCAAGTTTGAGGAGATGATACGGCTAAGGCCCTCCATAGCTATAGTAAAAAGGAACGGAGAGAGGGGGTCGCCTTGTCTAATGCCTCTCGTGGGAACGAATTTATTACCCGGGCGCCCATTCACCAGGACCGCCATCGATGAGGTCGAGATGCAATTAAATATCATATCAGTCCAGTGCTTAGAGTACCCCAATTTCTTCATCTGTTCAATGAGGAAATTCCATTCCAGTCTATCAAAAGCTTTCGATATGTCTAATTTGAGTCCAAAATAACCTTTTCCCCCTTTCATTTTCCTGTATGAGTGAATAATCTCTTGCCCGATAATAATGTTGTCTGAAATCTGTCGGCCAGGGACATAGGCCGATTGATATGGTGAGATGATGTTGGTGAGTGTTTGTTTAAATCTGTCCGCCAGAATTTTCGTTATAATCTTATAGGTGGTATTGAGAAGGCTAATGGGGCGGAAATCTGCTGGAGTTTGCGGAGCGGGAGTTTTAGGAATAAGGCAAATATGAGTATGGTTAGTATCCTCTGGGAGTTTTGCTGTGACGAAGAAGTTTTTTACCATGTAGTAAATATCTGGACTGACAGTATCCCAGTTAGATTGGAAGAAGAAGGGCGGATAACCATCCGGCCCCGGAGCCGCTTCTTTCTTCAGCCAACCAATAGCTCTGTCTATCTCTTCTTGCTCTGGGATTTTGATGAGCTCCTGGTTCTGGTTATGCGTGATAGCAGGGTTGAAAAGATCGATAACCTGGGGATTAATTGCCGTATTATTTGAAGAGCTGATTTTTAAAAGGTGCTCGGAAAAAACATTTTGAATCTCACTAGGATCATCTTGCCAACAGTCATTCTGATCATTAATGGCCAGTATCAGGTTGCGCCTATTACGCTGAATAGCTTGAGAGTGGAAAATTTTAGTGTTTTTATCCCCTAGGGTGATAAAATCATTGCGAGACTTTTCCTTCCACATACTCTCCTGAAGCTCATATAACTTTTCCAACTCTATGTGCAGTTTGATATTTTCCTCTTTGCTATTGCAATTTTGAAGGTTAGCTACCGCTATATTAATTTTGTTTTCTATATTGCCAAAGACCTGTTTGTTCCATTTCGTAAGCTGATTGCTCAGACTTTTCAGTTTCTGCTGAATGCCGTCTATAGAGTGATTGGTATTGTTGTTTTCCCATTTATCAGCTATGAACTCATGACATTCCGGATGAGACATCCAGGTCCTAATAAATTTGAACGGTTTTGAATTGGTATGAATAAAATCTTCAGTTTTCAGAAGAATAGGGAGATGATCCGATCCTACCGCTTCCAGATGATTAATACTAGAGTTATTATAAAGTTGGAGCCAAGGGTAGTTGGAAAGCGCCCTGTCCAGACGTTCTTGGATAAGATTGTTTCCAAATTGCTTATTACTCCAAGTATAAGGATTCCCCTTATACCCCATATCCATCAGTTCAAGTTTATTGATGATATTATTGACCTTAGGGGTGTTAGAGTTAAAGGTAACACTACCCCCACTTTTGTCTTGCGGGTCTAGAATGATATTCAGGTCTCCAATCACGATCCAGGGTATGTCCTTGCCCGGCTTAAGATCAATCAGTTTTTTCCAAGGAGACATCTTGTTTTTGTTATACGGACTTCCGTAGAAGCCCGTAATAAAAGTATGACTGAAGATATTGCTATCTGGAATTTCCAGATGAATTATGTTGTTGTCTGCAAAGATGATATTAGCTTTTATTTGGTGTTTCCAATACATTACCAAACCTCCCGCTTTATTAATCGGTTCAATGAAGTGACTCGAGTACTCTTTACCTATTCGAATGTTTTTGTTAATGTTGCACGATCTATTTTTTGTTTCCGCTAAGAAAACAATGTCAGGGTTATTCTTAGCGATAAGATTCATTAGATGTTTCTTCGTTAAGAACGAAGAAATACCCCTAACGTTCCAACTGAGAATAGAAGGACAGTTTGTGGGGGGTGCTTTTAGCGCCATGAAATAGGGCTGGTACTGACGCCCTGAAGTAGCAGCTAAGGGCACCTCCAAACTTTAATCTACCTGAACGGGAACAGCCAAACAAAGACAAAGGTCTCCGGCAATCCGCTGGTATCTCCGGTAACTAGCTTTAGCCAAAATAGAAGGAACCACAGAAACCACAAGAAGAAGATGAGACAAAAAGTAAATCGAGAAATGCTACTAAGTGACAACAGGAGGAAGGATTAACACAGCTTAGGAGTAATAACTAGAGAATAATAAAGCAAGATAGAAACTGAAAATAATTAACAGATATAGACATAACCTAACTAAGATTAACAGTCCATAAACATAAACACAGTACAAAATACAAAAGGAATCCAATCTTCTATCTTATACTAGAAGATGAATCAAGGACTGGACGAACGGACATCAAACTTAACTACACAAACCATATAAAACGAAAAACCAACACACAAGACAAAGACAAGAACAGCTAAAGTTAATTGATCGAACTAGGCTGTTCATCCTCTCCTTCTTCACGAGCATCCGACATCGTTCCAGGAGACTCCAACAGAGAATCCGCGAACAAATGACGCCTTCTCTCTTCTTGACTGTCTAAGGATTCAGGCGGAGGGCAGTACCAGCTAGGAGGAATAGAGTTGGCGAATTCCGACTGCACAATCGATTTCCCAAGCCTACGAACCAATCCACTATTATCACTTGAAGAACCACTGCCATTAGCTTGCTCTCGATACTTCTTGGTCATAATCTGTCTCATCTCTCCCTCTTCTATCTTAACATCAAGCAAAAGATCTGCCTCCTTCCTTTTACCTCTCTGACTTAGTCTCTCCTGTAGAGGGAGATTCTCTACAATGGAGGAGGGAGGTGGTACCACAGATAAAGCCCATTGATGAGGAGGGTTGCTAGAGGAAGGAGAAATATCCATTTTCGAACTAGAGGCTCTAACATTAGGCTTAATGCAAGGAATAGCCGAATGATCGACAATACGACAAAGATGACAGATAGCTTTAGGAAATCTCAAATAACTAAAGTTAACCGACTTACCTCCATCCATAAAAATTGAGTTCAAAGTCGCCAACAATGGAGTACGGACATCGTACATAAACTGGATGCGAATCAACGGATTTGGAACCATGCTGAAATTCTTAGGGAGGATCTGCATTATGTACCCCATGCAAGAAAAGATGACATCTAGATCTTGTCTATTTTGTATGGCTGAGGGGAGATCAGAGAAACTACACCACATTGGTTCACTCGTCAATTCAGGGACTTCATCTTTCAACGGAAATCAACTTCCTGCATCACTACAAGCAAACCCCGAATTATCCAAGGCCTTCCCTGGTTGATTTCATTCTTAACTATCTTACTTCTCGGCTTGATCAAAAAGTGATTCAGTCCAAATGGAGCTTTGGAAATGATACATTCACGGAAGAACCTTGACTGGCCAGAAAGATGTTTGCGAATATACCCAATACCAAAATTATACGAACAACACAGCCTAGCAACAAAACCCGATTGAATCTCTTGTAGTTCTTTACTAACAGAAGATTTTGAGAATGCGATCGTGAGGTTACCATAATCCGATATGTTCATTTGAAGTGCCATGCTATTAGAAAGGTCGTTAATACTAGTCTCAGTGGAAAAGGACGACATGAACAGACAGAGAAGAAGAAGGGAGATGAAGAGGTTTAGAAGAGAGTCCTTAAATGAGAGAATGAGACCTGGAGGAATGATAGGTTTAAATGGGGGAGGGGGTTTTCTGAGATGAACTTGCATGTTCTCGGGAAGGACCAAACGACCAGAAATCTCACCACTTGTATACAAAACGACGGCCTACCAATAAACGAGCACCCCTGGGAGAGAGGAGACGAAAAACCGGCTCACGCTTGAAGAAGAGGAGTGAACAGCCTAATTCTACCGGATTAGTTCGGACACATGTTGATCATGCAGAGATTACACTAATTAGCAATAAAAATTAGTATTTAGGGATTACCTTGGGATGATTACCTTACCTTCTTGCTGATTCTCGAGGTAGGTTATGATGCCGTCCACCTGCTGTTTCGTCTTCTTACCTGGATTTCCTCGATCTAATGGTTGGATTGTTGGTTTGAGTGCTTCACTTTCTAAGAAATTTGAAAAGTAATGATTAGCTGTGGTTGTGAGTGCCTTGCTTAGCTTGCATGTGTGTAGGGAGTTCGTTAAAGCTTGCTGCTAGAGTTAATGGAGGTCTCTATTAGGGTTTGTTCAGGGAAAAAGGAGAGGGAAGACTACTCGCTTTGATGACGTCATGCGAGAGGTTCTCTCTCCTCAAAAACCCCCATCTTTTTAATTTCTTATGTTACTTGAACATTCTTTAACAAATGGTGACTTGATGATAAAAACCAACCCACTTATGCTTAAATTTATTTCTCACCTGGACACATACCCACCCACTTATGCACACGTCAGTAGGATCAACAACTACTTCCTTTTAAACCATTTTTGTTCAAATCATTCTAAAACCAAAACCAACAACAACAACAACTTGAGGAACTTCAAAAAAAAAAAAACTATAGTAAATTAAGTGAGTTTTAGGGTTAAAGGGTTTCAAATTTCATTTGTCGATTGCTTCGCGTTCAATTGTCGGAACTCAATGAAACTTCTTCTAGATAATTATATTCGACTTGTTTTACATATATAGCGGTTCAGAACTTTTTATTTCGTCCGAATTTTATGGTTTTATGATTGTTATTTCGAATACTGTATAGTTGGGTCTAATTTATTTTGGGTTCATAATTTGAAGTGATTATTCTTCAGTTTCTTCGAATGATTTATGTTCAGTAAGATGTTTAGGATATATGGACTACTTTGTGGTGTCCGTATATAGACGGGTTGCTGCCGAATTATTTTACTGCTCTAATTTTTTATTTGGACTAATTTTAGGAATGAATTGCAATAGATATGGTTACCCGCTTGTCATATTTCACATGAATTGACAGTTTGAGTTATAGATTCATATTATTGGGTTTGTTATATGGTTTGTCAGCGTATGGGTATCCGAAAATGTAAAATAGAGAAATTGGGAAGTTGGTTTGTTTGTATGCATTTCAGTTATTCAATGGAACGTCTCAGTGAATTGTATAGTGCCGATAGGACATTCCTAATATAGTTTCATTCATTATATGCATTCTTGTTCTGCAAGAGGACTCTTGACAGTTATGTAACTGTCAAATGACCATTTTCCCTTTTATATTTCAGTAGGACTAATGTACTGCAATAGGGAGCTCGAGGAGAGGTGGAGCTTAGTCAGGAGCACCATTTGAGGCGTAAGAAGAGGTAGGATCCTATCAATCTTACTTGGAGCTCAGGTATTCCCTGTTTCGCCACTTTATATATATATATATAATTTTCCTTTTATCGTTCTTTAGTTCAAACTATGGTATGATATGATATGATGTGAGTGTATATGGTGTGCTCTCTGTTATGGATGTTTATATTTTCAAAACAAATTGGTTTTTCTGAAAAAAAATCACATGGTGGCGGAATCACTTGAGTTGTGTGATCGTTTCGTTTGAATTGTAAACCCGTGGTGGCAGAATCGCTTGAGCTGCGTGTAGAACATGGTGGCGGAATCGATTGAGTTGTGTTACGTGTAATGGTTGCTTTCCGATGGGCATTGGTCGGTCCCTTGTATTTTTATGTTATGGATTATCCATGAATTATGGCAAGGGTTACACTCGGTGCGTGTGCAGCCGTTTTGGTAACGACCAATCCAGTTTACCCAGAATGGGGTCCGGAGAGGATGGGAGTTAGGGTGTTCTGACCCTTGGAGTGATTAGGGGATCGACCTTATGCCATGCTTGTTTATTTATTCTACTAAGCTACTGGTGTGTGTGGTTTGAATTCTGTTGTGATTGATACTTACAATGTTTTCACCGAAATGAAAGGGAGTGTTTACCCGAGTTTTCTTAATAAGAAAATACTTAATCCTTGAAAGTAGACTGATGAGACATAAAAATGTCCCATAAGGCTAGTTAGTCCAATTCGAGCAGTTACTCTGAAGAATTGTGTGTTTCTTTTGTCCAGGTGTCTTTTACAGAATTGAACGCGGAAAACGGATAAAATCGGGAGAAAGACACACTTGAGGGCATTTTGGTGAGTTGGAGGTTAGGGTATTATGGAATTTTTAGTGCTCGAATGAAATGTAGAGTCAAAGATGAATCCGTAGGTGAAAACGGGAGTCAAATCGGATTCCGGACGAGCAATTTAGGCGAAGTCAAAGTTTGGGTCAAGTATTATTAAATACGGGGATAATTTCGAGACAGGGAAGGATTACGTGGCGTGATTTTAGTTGAGAGTTGTTCCATATTTGCATGGCCGCAGTGCACGTTAGTCTATTGTCTGAAACTTTGATACTGTGTGACGTGCCAGAAATACTCCCGTACACAAGGAAAGATCCAACGATCAACTTAGTCTCCGCACATGTGGCCAAATCTAAAGAAGTCACGTCCCGCGTGTTTCACTCAAGCGAGATGCACCATATCATCTTCAATTAACATGGAAGATTTGAAATGGCCAGATTCATTCTGTCCCTCTCTTTCTCACGTATCTCACCAAATATGGAATTTTGGTTTATCTTTAGAGAGATAGCTGGATATTGCTTGCTTTAATACTCTTACCATGTTCAGGGAATGATTGGAATGGAGATTTTAGAAAGAGAGGGCTGAATAGGGTATTTACAGAGAAGGGAAGAAGATTGGATTAGGTCTTGTCTTGATTTGATTTTGGCCGAAAAGATGATATTTTAGAAAGATTCTTCAGTGATATTACAGAGAGAGAGAGAGAGCTCGGTTGGAAGAGATAGAGAGAGAAAGATATTCTCTTTGAGATCATGGGTTGCTTTGGTTATCTATAAAACAGAGAGACGGATGACGCAGCGGAAAAACTGATAAAAGCCTTAGAACTCCGTCTAAAGACTATAGAACCAAAACTAATAAGATTTACTACTAAATACTGAATTTTATTAATAAACTTGAATGAATAAAACAACTCTTAGATCCCCCTTTATATAGACTTAGGGTTTCCTTAACCTAATCAAACTCAAATAACAATTTCTAATAAATAAAATACTACTTTCCTAAACCTAATCAAATTGTAATAACAACTTCTAAATAAATAAAATACTAGAATCTAAAACCTAAAAGGTTTCCTAAAAATATAAAACTGCTAAAAATAATAATTCTCTACTAACAAAATTATTATGCTACTAAAATAACTAGATTTTAAGATATCCAAGATACTTGGAATATCTCATGAAAATCTCCCTGCATCAACGGAACAGGGAATTTTTATCTCATCTTTTGGGGAGTAAAAATCAGAGAACCTCTTTTTATTCTTCTCCTTCTCGGGCCTTCAATGAATTAATTTTGAGAGAAGGATAGAGAGAGTTAGAAACAGTGACCATTATCGTCTTCTTCTTCCTCTGTTTTATTTTGTTTTTGTGAGAGAAACAGAGTAAAGTGAGAGAGAAATTTGTACAGAGAGAGAGAGAGATTGTTTGTATATTCAAGTTTTTAATATTATTTAACATCTCTTCTTTCAATTGGTTGATGTTTTGAGTTGAAATTGAATTGAAAAAGAGAGAGAATCAGTAGAGAGAAAGAGAAAAATCAGTGGGGAAGACGAGAAAAATCCGTGGAAAATTATTTTCCCACAGGGAAATATTTTCCAAGAAGACGAGAAAATTAATTTCCTAAAGGGTCTGTTTGTTTGGAAAACAGTAAAAACAGAAGGAAAACTGCTTCTTAGGGTGCGTTTGACTGCCAGACAGGAAATCAGCAAAAAAAGTTTAGTTATTCTTCTATCCTCTCTTATCATTCATACGTATTACTGTTAATCTCTTTGATCATGATTAGCTAATCTCTCTAGTTTAGGGTTTCGATGAAGTTTTGATCACGTTTAACGTATATCCCTTTTTCATCATAATATCGTTGATTAAATTCTTATCGTAGTTTTAGTGATCTTCTTTCATTGTTTATACTTCTAACTTGATCCATCATGATTAGATTAGGTTCTTTTATGATTGATGCTTGAAATCCGTGATTTGATAAATGAGTTCACTTTTGTCGATGATATAATTTTCATTAGTTATGCCTCCGATTTGATCTATCATTATTAGGTTGAATTCTTTTATGGTTGATACTTATCATGTGTAACTCAATAGTTGATTTATCATCATTCGAGAAATTTGGTTACATAAAGTCATTGAGGATTCGGTTGTTATTTGACCATGATTAAGCGGATTCGAGACCCTAGACTTCTCCCCCGTCGAGTTTACTTCCCATTTTTACTTGTCTAATTATTTGCTTTTATATTTTATCACCAAAACCAAAACCAATTTTGAAAAAAAAAAAACCGTGATACTTCCAAGTCTTAGAATAGGTTTCACTTAGTCCCTGCGGATCGACCCGGTCTTACCGGATTTATTACTTGACGCCCGTATACTTGCGGGTGGTGACCTATTTAGGAAACTTATTAGGCCCATCATGGACACTTGTAAAAGCTTGGCTTTAAACAGAGTTTATCCTACCTTGAGACACAAGAACCCGCTGGTTGATGGGACTTATTAGGGAAGATCTGTTCTTGTAGCTTCGGGAGTCACTCAGATCATTTAATATTATTATAGGTTCATGCACATATTTGGGTATTCTTCGAATGGTTAATGAATTAGCTTGCGAGGAAGCGTCAGATCTAGCCGGAGGTAGGACGCGCCTCAAGATGAGATACTTGTATCACCGTGGGTATATGACTCTGCTACACGACGATGCTCTTATATTCATCTGGGTAAGTCATGACATACTCTAAGCATATCACTATTTGGGTGAGGTTTACTATTCCATGCGTATTGAGATCACATGCTAGCACAATGGGTGATGATGACGAAGGGAGAGTTACGGAAGCTCTTATCTGGGTATTACGTGGATCCATGTGTACACTGCAGTAATCAAACGTTCGATAAGGCGCCACCTGCCTACATGCTAACAAAGGTCGAACGGTTCTTCCTAGTCGAATATTAGGTGACCCCGACTAAGGGCATATTCAGTCGTGATCTTGGTAAGCTAGAAGAATTATCTTGCTATATTGCCTTGTTTCGTGTGCATAATGATATCTCTGTGTATATAAGTATCGCCTATAACTATTCATATATTAAACTGTTGATGTGCCTGGTGCGGGTAGGATGTCTAGGTATCCTACCAAGCTGACCTTTGGGTTATCTCATTCCTATTTGTCTTTGTTCAGTTGCAGGTATTGGTGGCCCGAGGTGACACTGTTTACTTCGATAGCTCACATTATGTAAGCTCGATATAATTTTTATTGTATTTTCAACTTACGATTTTATCACAACGTTAATATTATATATGTATCGCCTAGAATAGTTAAGATCGTTCTCTCACTTATTTGTGATTGTACACATGTATATAGTATGCAGACCATTACTTTGAGTTTGATGTTATTGATATGTTGGAGTTTATAAAAGCATGTATGAATGTTTGACAAGTTTTTCAGGTTTGATATATAGAGATGACTCTATCAAAATGCAGTCTCTTCTGTGAATTGTTCATATACATGAATTCAAGTTGTTTTTCTTTTTATGAAAACTATTTTGGGTTACACATTTTTCGAGCATATTTTCAAAAGGTTTAAACTAAGTCGCAGATTTGGAGAATAAAGAAAAATTTACGGGGAATAAAAATTTTCTACAAAATTGGTCAACTGAGACGTATTTTTTTTATATCTATTAGTTGCTATGGGGCTTCCAATTTTAGAGTTAAACAAAACTAAATTTTTATAAGATCCCATAAACGAATTTAGACAGAACTATTATAAGCTTAATCAAAATCTTTCTAGGGTTCTAAACCCTAAACTCACTCCAAGTGTTTCTTTTTTTTCTTCATCTTATTTTCCAAAGTTTTGTTTTCTTCTAATCACTAAACCTTAAAAACATGGAGAACAAACCTAATATCTTTAGAAGTGAATATGTTTTAGGGTTCAAAATTAACTGATTTCTAGGGTTTAGAATGTGTTTATCTAGGGAGGATTAATAGATGAAGAAACTTTCATTGGACATCCAATGGAAGATGTATTAAGAACTTCAATATATTTTGTTTGATGATTTCTAGGGTTTATAATATTTTTTCTTCTTTGACTCTTTGACTTTGTTATTGATTTTAGAGAAATAAGGTTAATAGGTGTTGGAGATTTGGAGAAGATATGTAAGAGAAGTGATGGATAGAGAAAAAGATGAGATGAATGAGTTTTTCTCCGGAGAAGAAGAAAGAGGGGAAAATGAAACATGGATTCCCCAGAGAATTTATTCCCCAGAGATTTTTCTTTATTCTCCAAAGTCGCGACCTTAAACTATATTTGATTTTCCGCTGCATTTGTTCTTGATTTGTAACCCGTGATGTGAGTTTTGGCTTGGGTTTATATTTGAAACTGGTTTGAGTGAGAATTAGACCGAGTTTCTTTTATAAACTGTCTGGCGAACCGTGGTTCGGAACACGGAGCATCACAGATTAAGGTTATATAAAATTACTTTTACGACCCTCAATTTTTTCCCACTTGATTTTCAACCAATAAAAAACCTTCCTTTCTCCAAAAGCAACTTAAATATATCTATTTTAGCCTTCTCAACCTTATCTCTTAAAACCTTAACCACCAACCAATATATATATAACTTTTTTTTTCATTCTTGAGTAGACTTGAAATCCCTCTTAACCCTTCTACCTATTTTCTCTCTCTCTTTTCTTTTCTAACCCTTCTATCTTCTTTAACTTTCTCTAGCCACCTTCATCTCTTCTCCTCAATTACTTTCTAGTTATAATTCTTACTTCTAATTTCTACATCTAAATTCTATTTCTAACATATTTTCTTCTGTCATTTCTTTTCTACAACCTATTTCTCTCCATCTTCTTTTCTAAATCAATTTTCTCTACATCTTCTCAATTACAAAGATCTAGCACTTAAATTTGGAGCATAACTTGGGGATTATTTAGAGCATATTGAGCAAAGATTGCTTGGGGGACTCTTTGCTTTGTCTCATTTATTTTCATGTATTTTGTTTTATTAATGAATATGTCTTCAAATTTGATGAGTTGTTAATCTGGTATCTTGTTGTAGAGGAAACCCTTACTTGATCTTTTTAAAATATGTTAATAATTAATCAAATCCCTCTATTGAGTTTTAATGTCTATAAATTGTCATTCAATATAGATTTTAAAATCTTTTCATTATTTATGCTTCATAATTAGATATCTCATGCTTTCGTTAAGTTGTTAGATGGAATATGCTTGTTAGATCATGAATAATAGTTAAAGAGGATAGTCTTTATATGATCGTCAATTAGAAATACATGATTATGAAATGTGTTAATCAAGAATATCTTCCGAAATCTAAATAGTTTATTATGTTAGATCTTGAGTTATAAAGAATGAGGCTTAGTTGATGAATTATATGTGTTAGGAAGTTACCTAATATGGTGGATTCTAAATCCTACATCTTTCTTCATCTTGCTACCTTATCCTTTAATTTCTAGTTATTGTTTTAATCATTTTCAAAAACAAATCATGTTTATGAATAAGATGTTAATTTAAGATTTAAACCGAAATTACTTATCTCCGTGGATCGATTCCGGACTTCTGGATTTACTATAACTTTATCTCATATACTTGCGGGAATAGACCCATTTTGGGCCTATCAACTACCATTATTTTGGAAGTTATGGTACTATGTGTGGTAAGTTTACGTTTCACTTTCTTTGATATATTTATGAATGCTCTTATATGTAGGCAACTGCCCCTGTTTAGTTTGTATTTAAGGTAAATATATGTTACTAAATATATGAGCATTTATATATTGTTAAGCAAAGTTATTGTTTAGGTGAACACTACAAAATTCTAGACATTCGTACACATAATCAAATGCAGAATTCTTAGTTGCTTTTCCAATCATGTTATATGTCATGGAACTACTTCTTATAATTTCCTTGCACTTGGGCTGAGATTTGTAGATAAAAAGGAAATAATCTAAACTCTATTTTGCAGCCACCATTAATGAAAAGTTGGTTTTTTGATGACCATTTAGAGGGTCATGCCATTAGCCTTACTTTCTAAAACTTAAGTGAATTCATTATCAAGAATGATACTTTCTAAAACTTAGGTGAATTGATTATCAAGAATGACATACCCTTACTTAGATAGAGGATTTTCAAAGATACCAGTCTTTTAGGTTGATTACTGATGATGGATCACGGTTAAATCATTCATTGCCTATGTTATTATTAGCAGGGAAATTCTTGTTTTTTCCCATCCACTCTTGTAGATCTTCGTCATCAAGTTAACTGAAATCTCTATTTTCTTTGTTATCATTAGAGTTTTTATTACCATCTTCATTCTATATGATTTTTTATGATAATTTATATCGTAATGGTGCAGGAGAAGTAGGATAAGCAAATGTGAGAGTGAGGTTCTTTTTTGTTGATATATTATGTTATGAACTCGTGGTTAGACATAACGAACTGGATGACTTTGTTGATACACAAAAGATTATATTTGTTAGTCTTCTATTCAACTCTTAGGTATGATGGATAAGAAGGTGGATGATTTTATCTAAAGTACAATGGATTTCTAATGAATTTTGAATGAATGCAATTAGTTATATGTATTTCTTATTGTATATGCATCTTCATTATGTTAGTATATCAGTTTAATGTGTGCATGTATCAGATTAGCTGAATTCAGTTACTGATGAACAGTTCATTATTTGCTTCAGATTTTTTACTACGAAAACTGTTGTAACAAATACAAAAATAATAATAAAAAAAAGCATGACATCGCTATTGAACATCTCATAGCAAAACATATAGTATAACGATTATATTATTTTGAAAATATCGGACCTTTTGCTACGAACTATGCCATAACGACTGCATGTCCAATGGTTATATTATTTCAAAAAATACAAGACTTCTAACTATGAGAAACTCTGTAACGAGCGGTGAGATGTTTTGGCTGCGGAATAAAGTCGAGGCATAAATGTCATAGCAAAAGCCTTTTGCTGCAGTACTTTCATTCATGAACTTTAGGTGAGACCTCTTACATAAAATTAATCTCTCATTTATTCAAACAGATTTTGTACCAATTTTTTTTTTTTTTGCGTTCCTGGAGGCTTACCGCACACTACAAAACACATCACCTTTAGCTATGGTCTAAAGTCGTGGCTGATATTTAAGATTGTGTAGCAACTAAGGATGTGCTACAACCTCGAATTTATGAACCTTGCAAATTTGGAAACCTGTCTCGATTGAAAATTTGCAAAACCCATAAGAAACCCTCAATTAACTTACGGAATTTAGCCATTTCCCAAACCCAAGACAAACACCATCATCAACATCATCTCTAGTTTTATGAGAGTAGAAAATATTATAAACTGTAGAAACTTCAGGGATTTGAACATTTTGAATCTTAAACAAAAACGATGAAGAGAGGTATGTCTGGAGATATGTTGAAGATCTTAGAGGGATATCTCATCTCGCCAAAGATGCGAGAAGAAAGGATGTGGGAGAGAAAAAAAAAAAAAGAAATGGTTAAAATTTTGAAATTGGAAAGAAAAGTCAGAGGATTGAGTTTGGGCGGAATTTGATAAAAGCAACGGGGGGTATTTTTTTGTAAATTTGAAAATAAGTTTGTGAAGTATAATCTCAACCCTTGGAGATAAGTTAGGGAGGCCTAATCTTAGCCATTGGATAGGGTTTAAAGATAAATTTGGGAGGTATAATCTCAACCATTGGGGATTACTTTGGGAGTTGTAATCTTAGCCATTGAAGAGGAAGGTATATTCTAAAGAAGACGCCATCCTCCCTTTTTATATAGACGATTCTACATATATGATATATAGTACATTGTGCATGCTATATAATTATAAGATGTCACATATTTGTAAGCACCAAACCTTTTGGGTGTTTTTGTTTTATCGTTTTAAAATCTATCGTTATGTAATAGTATATTATTAATATATTAAGTAATATATTAATTATCTATTTAATAATATTTATATATATCATTTTGTTTAAAATCTCAATGGACTTGAAATCTGTGAGAGTCTATGAAAGTCCATAAATGTATCCTAAATGATGATATCTAAAATTGACTTTAGGTTATCGCTCAGGTAATAAGGAATCAATGAACCAAATAGTAAATATCTCCTTACAATTCTAGTGACATGACATGCAAAAAACTCAAAAATCTCTCTGACGCTCAAGTCATATTAGTGCTTTTGCAGTTCAAGAATTGAATTCATAATGTGAGTTCAGAAATTGAACCTTGCATGGTTGATTAGGGCAACATGTTATCTTTATAGAGGCTTGGTTGTTCAACTGAGATGATGTGTGAGTTAAATTCCGACTTAGATGAAACCACGTTTTTTATGAACGTAAAAAAGATAAGTTCACTTGTATGCGTATTTTTCGGATTTTATAGATCTTGTTGTTGATCTTGTAAATTGTGCATAGAAAGTAGATTGTTGACGTGTTTTAGCTTTTCATGTCACATAGCTCTGTTCAGACTTGTCATAGAGTTCTGGCCGGACCTGGTTATTTATTTGTGCTTTCTTCTTTTCAGACCTTGGTTCGGCGATGTCTTAGTTGGGTAAATCTAGGCACGCTTTTACCTTCCCATTTTTCGGGACTTTAAGGTATCGGCCAGACTTCCATAGATCTCTTTTACTGATCTTAGATCTAGAGCAGAGTTTTTATTAGGGGTTACTTGGTGGATTTTAGAGCCAAAACAGGGCTTAAGATGCCTAAAAGACTCGTGCCGACCTCGCAGTAGTGGACTTACGTGACGGAGCTATTTCGAGTCCACCTCATTCGTTACTTTAGTGTGGGTTGACCCGTTTATTTCTTGATCTTTTGTTGATTTGTTGACTTAGTCGAAAATGACCATTATTTGGATCATTTATAATTGTCAGTGAAAATGTCGTACAAAATATTAAAGAAATTATATCGAAGGATTCAAAATTTATAAAATGTCCACAGACACTCTAAGGCCAACTAAAGTCTTGAAAAATATTCATGGGTTTGAAGTTCATGAGAATTCTCATCCATTGCCACCTCCTAACAAAAAGAGTTGAGACCAAACTTTCATAAATTTTATTTTTTTGTTTTTTTAATTTTTTATAAATTAATATTTAATTTGTAGTACCTATACTAAATTTTATAGGGAGATCTTACCAAAACCAAAATTGTTCTTTTTATATTTCCAATACATTAGGCTCCTGGCTCCCAGTACACGGATTCTTTCTGTAGTCAGTAAAGTTAAACTTTGATTCACTAAAATTAGTGAGGAATTTGGCAAGTGATAGTATGGGATAGGAAGAGCAATTCAAGTGGTGTGTATAGAATCCCCTTGAGATTTTTCCTCTTGCCGACACTTCGTCTACCCAAATTCACCACTCTCTCACTGGTGACCGGTCCCTCCATGAAAACGATAACTCATTCTGCTTTCCCTACCCCACCTTTTTTCACCAAAGGAAAACAACAATTGTTCTCGCCCCGAAATAATGGACCAACCCCATCCCAAATGTTCATTTGATGAACCTATATTGGCCAAACATTTCAGAAAAAATACATTTAATTAATGTGGTCCGACCACATCAACTTCTAAGTTGTGTTCGATCCACTTGTTGGAATAAACAAGTGAAAAGAAAAAATCTCTTTTGATTTTAAATTATTGACTTATCTGTGTAACGAAGACCCCATCTTTAACAATATCAACAACTTTGTAATAAAAATATGTCTCTCCCTAAATTATGTTTTTCTTTTCATAGAGCTAATTCATTTTTGGAATTACACTTAAAACTTGGTAGTGTTTGATACCGTGTTTTTTTTTTCTTTTTTTTGAACTAGTGTTGATACCGTGTTAGTATTTAAAAATTATATTAAAACTAAGTAATATTTAATTTTTGCCCTCTACCTTCATTAGCTTCACAGATTGTGGAACTTATGCCTCATCTTAGATAATGTTGTAGAAAATGCTAATGCTTTCCGTGTAGGTTAGTTTCGAACGTCCCATCATAATAGAGGTCAGGTCTATAAGCGGGCCCGATATTAATGCCTCGGAGCTAAGTAGCTAACGTGGGACCTAAACTGTGTAAAGAAAAATAGATAATTATTTGACTCTCTGCCCGTCGTTATTTTAGCCTCTTAACTTTTACTAGCATATTACATATCATTATCGAAATGTATGTGATTAAGGTTTTAATCTTTCATTTAAATTGAGAAGAAACTCGTTTGTTTTAACTATTTTGAACTTCGTTTGGTTAGTTAGGACTTTTTAAGTTAAGAGAAGCAACAGTTGTGATATGTGGTTGAAAAATATATAAAAAAGAAAACAACGAGGAGAGAGAAAAATAGAAGACACCATTCTTAAGAATAATTTGGAAACAAACTATTTAACTGTAAAATAGAATTTGGATGCATTTCTAAGTTCTAACAAAAAACAATCAAATTTTCAGTTAAGTGGATCACAATAATATTGAAAATAACTGAAAAGGGGTCATCTCTTGTTACTTGATTTTTTCGACTGTCGAATTTAGATACAATATTTTGTATGAGATAATTTTGCTAACTAATATTATCAAAATTTTCTAGTATTTCTTTTGAGTTTAACCATAAAACTAGAAGAAGTCATCTAATCATGTGGGGGCAATAGACATTTGTTTATGTCTAAAACATCTCAATGATCTGCCAACAACCCTTGGTTGGAGTGGTAAGAGGTATAATCTTCCACCTAGAGGTCAAGGGTTCGAGACACACGCTGAACAATAAAAAAAAAAAAAAAAAAACATCTCAATGATCTTTTGATATATTTTATTGTATTTCACATATAGTTTGATAAAATATCTCAAAGTCACTAGAAAAACAACAAAGCAACTCATGTCAAATAGTTGAGGATAATTATAAAACCCAAAAATTGAGGGATAATAGGAAATTAGGCCCAAAGCTGAATAATATTGTAAAAAAATCCATTTGGTAAAAGTACAATTTTATTCCAAAAAGAAATTTTCTGTCCAAATCGACGTTAAAAATATTGGGTTTTTTGAGCTTATCCCCTCACAATTAATTGGTAATTGAGTTTACCCCCTTCAATAATTGGTAATTGAGCTTACCCCCTTGAATTTAGATTTTTTGTCAAAACTACTAAGGATATGTTTGGTATGTGATAATAAAATCAGAAAGTAAATAATATATAAACAAAATCAATCTTTACTAATCATATTCCTGATCAAATCAAACAATAAAATGAAGTAGAATCCCTAATATGAATCATATTGAAGAATATGTGTTCTTGGTAGTGGCAATTATTTCACGTACGCCAAACATAACCTTTGTGTTTTTGTCACTAATAGTAAGTCCAAGGGGGTAAGATCAATTATCCATTATTGAGGGGGGTAAACTCAATTACCAATTAGTGACGAGGGGGTAAGCCCAAAAAACCCAAAAATATTTGTTGAAATTTGTGAACAAATCTTAGTTTGCTCTAAACAATTTTGTAAATTTCTGAACAAATTCGTTTTGCTCAAAATTGTTTTGCAAATAATGTTTCGCATTTTGTATTTTGCATTTGACATACACAAGCCGACACTAACATTTTGGCTAAAGTATTTTCCAATTTGTCTTTTGAAGAAAGAAATGGTTTCCGCATTTTTTGTTTTTCTTTCTACAAAAATATTTAGACTAAAACATTTTTTTATTTGTGTTGTGCAAAAATTAAAATGTTATGCATATTATCCTTTGTATTTGACACGCCCATTAACAGATAAATAATATTTTGACTAATGTCAGGGCCGTGTGGTGGGGGGTGTGGGCCGTGCGCCCGTACAGAGCCCCCATCACACGGGGCCATTTTTAAAGTTTGAAAGGCGTATCTTATACATATTAAGGACAAGAAATGTCACAATTTGAGCATCTAAATGCGAACAACTCAGGCCGGTTTGATGCCTACCCAGTTAGTGCGCTTTGTCTTTTTTTTTTTTTTTTTGCATCTTTTTTTATGAGCATTTTACTTGGTTCAAGCAACCCACTTAGTGGGCTTTGTCTTTTTTTTTTCTTTTTGAAGACCACAAAACTTGTTTGATTTTAATAACTTTTTCGAATAGCTTATGATTTTTTTTTTTTTTTTTTTTTATTTTTATTTTTGAAAATTCGACTACGGTCTACGTTAGTCGTTACAAGGAATAAATGCATCATGGAGATGTAATGAGCACGATAACCGCATAATTTATGCTGAGAATGAAAGGAGCCTAAAGCCCGACAACGAAGAGGCCTAAAGCACGACAAATTATTACATTATTCATAACCTAAACTTCATAGGATAAATCTTGATGGCCACTGCTTCCACCGAGACTCGATCCCACGACCTCATGGTCTTAAGAGGGGTGCCCGACCGTTACACCAAAGGGTGGTGGAATATAAATGTCAAATCCCTCTTCATCAAATAAGGATTAGAGACTATAAATGTCAAATCCCTCGTAAGTTAATTTTCATTTATTAAATTCCAAATAATATTTTATGAAGATTAAACTCTCGTCAAATAGTAGAAGTTTTGCATGAAAAGTGTTACATCAATCATATATTAACATCATACATTGAGTTTGGATTCCCAATGATTCAATCTTAATTTTATAGTTAAATCATTTGAAAACAAAAAAAATTAGGTAAAAGAAATCTTTCGACTCTAATGTTTTTCATATAAAAGGGCTTCGTTTCAAGTTTGACACTGGGCCTCTAAATTGTCAGGCACGGCCCTGGTTAATGCATTATATATATTATTAACAACATAATTATATATGCTGTCAACATTTTATTACAAGTCAGGACATTATTACACATGTTGTCAACATTCTGTAACAACACAATTATATAAGTTGTGAACAATTTATAACAACATATTTATATATGTTGTCAACATATGAGGTAAATATGAAATTATGGAAAAAATATGGTTGTCTTGTTAACAACATAATTATATATGTCGTCAACATTTTGGAAAGTGTTCGAGAAATGAATTTTTTGCATTATTATTTTTGAGTGATTTTTTTTTCTATTAGGATCTAGATTTAGAGTTTTTCATGCATTTTTCTATCAACAATATCATGTGATAATAAGTAACTTTAGTTTTATTGGAAATATAAATACCTAACAACTCAAGCACTGAACCTAAATTATTATGATAAAATTAAGTCAAAATGTCTAATCACCTTGTCATCTATATCATGTGTTTCACCTCGTTATCGAATCAATACACGTATACAATTGAAACTATTTCCGGACATAAACAATTCAAAATAATAAAGTGATTATTTTAAGACATAAAATATATATTGTAAAGTAAGATAACAGATGTAATCAGAAAGAACTCAGATTGGCGTAATTGTTACACAGAGATATCTGATCATTAAGAAGTTTAACCGAAATTTCACTGACTTTGGAGCTCTATTAGTCTGGTTCTTCCTTATGAATTGTTAATGATGGAGGCTTTACCGGAATAGAAAAGAACGGAGAGAATATAAAATCTATAAACAGTGGGGTGGCTGAAAGAACAGAGTCCAGTGGAATTTTTGTTCAGGCCCTTCGATAATTTATGACGAAAAATAATTTCTTATGCGCATCATAGTTAAAAAACATTTCCACTCAGGTTACATAATTTTTACTTATATTTAATATGAACGTAGATGAAATTTGTAATTAACTATGTATTTGATGCTTCAAATTAGGTACGACAAAGTAAATTACTAGCCGACTTACATTCTTGCACAAAAAAATATACAATTTTATTTCTACGCAACCACATTTAGATATAATTATCTAAAAGAAACAATGGTTATTGAATAAAATTCCCTAAATCCTTCGCCTAGAAGCATATACTTGTATTCGACCATTTGGAAAGAAAAAAAAAAGAAAGAAAGGGAGGGAGTATTGAACTCATGACTTGTATAGTTTCTAAAACGAGGTATCAGCCAACTAAGCTACAACAACCGATACCAGGGGCGAGCCCGCATAGGGGCCGTGGGGGCGCGTTCCCCCACGATCCTAATGTGACTCGTATGTGTTAAATTGAGCTACAACAAGATTACTCCACTTAGCAAGAGTGCCCATTTTCTTATGTGAATCGTAATGCTAATAAAGTAGCGCACTTGTTAGCGCATTGTGCTTTGAATTTTGATGTGAGTTCTTGATCCTCCATTATGCATTGTACATCAATTGGCCTCTGAAAGAGGCATATTGCCTTGAGTTGATTAATAAAGTTAGGCATGGGCCTATTTTCATTAGAAAAAAAATAGAATTCTTCTGTAGCTCAAGTGGTGAAACGCTTGAATTACATTGTGGAGGTCTTGGGATCGACCCACACACACAACACCTTTTTTTTAGAATTTCCACTACTTACACTTTTTTCGTAGAATGTCTACTTTTTACATCAGCTGAAAGTATTGTTTGGTTTAAGTTGATGTTTATTGAAAATACTTTATAAAGTGCATGTTTGGTCTAAAATTGGTTCTTATCAATTGAACTAATTCAATTTTGGTTTCCTCAAAGTGACCAACTTAATAAAACGACTTCGTAGGATGATTTTCTAAATAACTCCCTTAATTTTGATTCTGACTGATTTTTCAATGACTTGTATTCTGGACTTGATGATTGTCTTTTTACACGTTTGTTGTAGTAAACATGTTATTAGAAAGAAAAGTTTATCTTCATTTTTTTTTTATTACGACCACTTGCTCTGCATCATCTCCACCATCGTTTTCTTAATCTTCATCACTATCTCTTCATCCCTTCCTTTGTTTTTTATTTTAATATTGTTTGAGAATGCAGTTAGGGGAAAGATCCCCAAACCATATTGATGAGAAAATTAGAGATTACTTGTTGTACATCAAAATTACCATGGAATATCTGAACTGTAAACAAAATTTAGTTGAAAATTTATTTTTTGATTCTAGCCTGATCGTAT
The DNA here is from genome assembly GCF_041429995.1 of Eschscholzia californica. Classification (NCBI taxonomy): domain Eukaryota; kingdom Viridiplantae; phylum Streptophyta; class Magnoliopsida; order Ranunculales; family Papaveraceae; genus Eschscholzia; species Eschscholzia californica. The sequence continues at coordinate 47,132,584 of NW_028238198.1, forward strand.
AATATGGAATTTTTTCACTACCTATAACAAAAAATTGCCCCCACTCATAAATTTTTTTGGCCTCGCCACTGATCGATACCTTAGTTGGCAAGGCACTTACTGCAAAACTCTGGAGTTCTCAAGTTCGATTCCAATCATAGGTGAAATCCATGATTTATTGACTTAGATCATTAAAGATATAAATAAAATAGTTTAGTTTGGATTTAGACCCGTTTTTGTAAGAGTTTACAGTGACTATCGTTGTCACTTTCCAAAACAACTAAGCTATATCTGTTGTAAAGCAATCCCACATTGGTGGGAGACAAAAGTGTGGTGCTCCTCTTAAGAGGTTAAGCACCCTTCCCTAGTGAGCCCTTTTAAAACCGTGAGGCCCACGTGTGCCAAAGCGGACAGTATTACTAGCAGCCCGGAAGGCTGGTTCGCACCATCCTATAACACGTTATCAGCACGATTCGCTCTACTGTGATGTGGTCTTGGGAGGTGTGTTGTAAAGAAATCCCACATTGGTGGGAGACAGGAGTGTGGTGCTCCTCTTAAGAGATTAAGCACCCTTCTCTAGTGAGGCCTTTCAAACCGTGAGGCCAAGGTGTGCCAAAGCGGACAGTATGACTAGCAGCCCGGAAGGCTGGTCCGCACCATCCTATAACAACAACCAAGTTCTTGTAATTTTTTAGAGTTTTAAAGATTTACACCGAAATTAATTGCTCGAGAGGTTTAAATTCCTTCTTATGTTTTGTCGTTTGAGAGGGGTCTGGTGTCATTGCACATATGACACCCCTCTCTCACAACCCCATCTATAAACGTCATAGCGGAAAATAATAGGTTACTTAAAATTGAAAAATAGTTAGAGGTTGTCGGACAATAAATTTGCTAGTGTCGGCAGCTAATCAAGGCCTAAAATCGACCTAGATGCCACATACCATAAAACACTAATAACTTTGTAAGCGATTCTCTATTGATTCGTATACCAAAATTATTCAATAAAATCCTAAATGTAAAGTATATTTTGAAACCTTAGGTTCTTAATTTTTTTAGTTAAAATATTATGATAATGACGGTTTCAATATTAGTCATTTTAATATTTTATCAAGGTTTGTTTTGTCCAGAAATAAAATTAAATCACTCTCGGGATTAAGAATCACAAACCCACCCACTCTCTTGGTTAGCTATTACCCTATTTGGGGAGAATCCCATTCCTCCAAGAATAGGATTCTCCTTGCATTTTCGTAGAATGTCTACTATTTACGTTAGTTAAAAGTATTGTTTGGTTTAAGATGATGTTTATTGAAAATACTTTATAACGTGCATATTTAGTCTAAAATTGGTTCTTATTAATTGAAGTAATTCAATTCTGGTCTCCTCAAAGTGACCAACTTAATAAAACGACTTCGTAGAGATGATGAATTTTCTAAATAACTCCCTTAATTTTGATTCTGACTAATTTTTCAGTGACTTGTATTTTGGACTTCATGATTGTCTTTTTACACGTTTGTTATAGTAAACATGTTATTATAAAGAAAAGTTTATCTTCGTTTTTCTTTCCATGACGACCACTTGCTTTGCATCATCTCCACCATCGTTTTCTTAATCTTCATCACTATCTCATCATCCCTTCCTTTGTGTTTTGTTTTAATATTGTTTGAGAATGCAGTTGGGGAAAAGATCCTCAAACCATATTGATGAGAAAATTAGAGATTACTTGTTGTACATCAAAATTACCATGGAATATCTAAACTATAAACAAAATTTTGTTGAAAATTTGTTTTTTGATTCTAGCCTGATCGTATACTATGCAATTCTTTTACTAACTATAACAAAAAAGTGCCCCCACTCATAAATTTTTTTGGCCTCGCCACTGACCGATACCTTAATTGGCAAGGCACTTAGTGGAAAACTCTGGAGTTGTCAAGTTTGATTCCAATCATAGGTGAATTCCATGATTTATTGACTTAGATTATTAAAGATATAAATAAAATAGTTTAGTTTGGGTTTAGACCCGTTTTTGTAAGAGTTTACAATGACTATCGTTGTCACTTTCAAAAAATAATTAAGCTATAACTGTTGTAAAGCAATCCCGTATTGGTGGGAGACAGGAGTGTGGTGCTCCTCTTAAGAGATTGAGAACCCTTTCCTAGTGAGCCCTTTTAAAACCGTGAGGCCCAGGTATGCCAAAGCGGACAGTATCACTAGCAGCCCGGAAGGCTGGTCCGCACCATCCTATAACACGTTATCAGCACGATTCGCTCTACTGTGATGTGGTCTTGGGAGGGTGTGTTGTAAAGCAATCCCACATTGGTGGGAGACAGGAGTGTGGTGCTCCTCTTAAGAGGTTAAGCACCCTTCCCTAGTGAGGCCTTTCAAACCGTGAGGCCCAGGTGTGCCAAAGCGGACAGTATGACTAGCAGCCCAGAAGGCAGGTCCGCACCATCCTATAACAACAACCAAGTCCTTGTAAATTTTTAGAGTTTTAAAGATTTATACCGAAATGATGTAGTCGCAGCGGAACTAAAAGAAGAACGATGTAAATAAACGAAGAACGGTAAATAAATGTAAATAAACTAATGTTTTTTAAACTTCAAGGGATTTTTCTCTTCAATATGAATATCAAAATAGACTAGACTTCCTTTTATAGGATAATAAACTTTCCTAGATAGACTCAAACTAGGATTCCTAAATATTAAAGATACTTAAAACATAGAAACTCCTAAATAATAGAATTACCAACATAAGGTAATTTCCTAATCCTAAACTAACTAGGACCACTAACGTGGCCGACTAGGGCAAAGGCACGTGGGTTTGCGGCCTTGACCCTTATGCGCCTGCATCAGCTCCCCTTTCCCAGAAGGTTCGTCCCGAACCGTTTCGATGAAGGAAACAATGTGAGCCACCCGTATACTCTGAATTCCTCCATGGCGATCCGTAGACAATGATGGACTAACGAACGTAATATAATCCGGACCCCTTGACACGACGAGATTCGTAAAATCCACAGTAGTGAAGAAACATCCAACAAATTATGACATCGGCCGTCATCTTTTAGTGGGATGAAGAAGATTGCACATACCAAAATATCCTCTTTGAAAAATCGGACCTCCAAAATCATCTTCCAATATATCACGATTTCGTGTTCACCGGAAGCTAAAAAGTGAACTGGTGGTGAGATACTTTTCTTTTTCTTCACATTACTCTTTTCTGTTAATGTAGCAAGTATCCCATTGATTTTTCTAAGGAGCATTTTTCGAACACGTTAGAGACACCAATTAATATTCCCATGTTTGGACTCCTGTGTGGTAAGGTGAAGCTCCATCCACCTCCTTTCATTAATGCCCTGTTTCTCAAGTAAAGACTTTCATGTGATGAAGCCATTGAAGATGATGATGTTTCTCTGCCAATTACTTTGTATGTAGGCATCTTTGTAATAGTTTCAGTTGATTTTTCCCTCCTCTCCACTGAATTTACAATTGACTTCTTAGTAATATACTGTGATGAAGAAATTGTTGATGGAGAAGATAACAAAACATAACTATCATTGGCATTAGTGTTAGTAATCAGATTTTTGAGCAGGAAAAGTTTCGTCTTCATCCAGTAATCTTCAGACGACGATGATGTTGATAGATTGCTTTCATGATGAATTTGATTGAATTTAAACTGTCTACCGGAGAAGATGTCAGTAGGATAAATATGAAATACAAAAGCTAATTCAAAGTCAACATCGCAAGTGGGATGATCTTCAGTCTTTGTGTTATGATCACTCGATGAAGGATCATAACGAAATTCTTCATTATCTGCTAACGTCTCAAGCCAAATTAGTTGATTATTTGCATATAGTTGATCTCCCCAATACCTGTTATCTTGTGAAATTTTGCCTTTAAACCTCGTAGAAGTGGTAGCATTATCAAGTTGTGATCGTTTATTTGAAGACCATGGGGTACTACTATTATTTGAATACGAAATAGGTTTCTCCCATGATAATGAATGAAGGTTTGTTTGATCATGGGGAGTTGAAACTGTCAAAGCTCCTGGATTCCAAATAAAATTAAAATTATCTTCTTCTATTGCTGGGGAATAATCATCTTCATATTCTTCAGTTTCAAGGGAGTTTGGCAGATGAAGATTTGATAGAGGAAGTGGGTTCTGTTTTCTCTCTCTTGGAATAATGGGATTGTGGTTGTGGTGGTTGTTTTTGATAATGACGTCTTCTTCTTTCATCTTACCAGATTCATCTTCTTTACTAAAGACACTAGCTGATCGATTCATATCATTAGTCCTCGTAGCCGTATAAATCGAATCATTAGTCACAAGTGCTTCTTGAACATCTTCTTCAACTTCCTCATAATCTTATTTTTCTATTTCTTGTTCCTGATGGAACGGTAAAATAGGCGACGAAGATGGTTGACGTATTATTGTTCTGAGGTCGTCACACATATGTTGAATCTGAGCTAAATCGAGTAGTAGCAATTGAACCGTTTCGGCAGAAGTCGGTTGTGGTGGCGGTGGTGGTGAATAGGATGGTATTAGAGGTGGTGAATACGGTGGTGGTGCATAATAAGAGTACGGAGGTGGTGTGGAACATAATTGATGCGGAAATTTTTTATGATTTGAAACAACCAATTCTTTTCCCAGAATTATATACGGAGCAAATAATTTGTCCGAGCTTGTGTTATTCGATTGAATTTCTTCCTCTTTATTCATCTCACTGAACTTGTATTTCTTTGTCATTGAAAAACTAGTATTTATTTTATCAAGAAAATCTTCTTCAACAATATCGATCATGGTAGTTGAAGGAATTTCGGATAATAATTTGTTCGAATGGGTTTGAGCTTCTATATAAGATAGGTATTCATGCAAAGGAAGAAAAGCATACCTGAAAATACTTACCAATGTAACCCAATCATCAATGATCGATTTTCCTTGATAAATAAGTCTCCATTGCAGTACATTGAATTGTTCATAGATTCTTTCGGACATATGTTGCTCAACCAAAAAAACCTTATCGTAATCATGAACTGCTTAATTTCAGAAACAATCTTCCATGTGGTGAATCCAGAAATTTATATGGAATTGACCGTCGAATAGAGGGATTTTAGAAACTTGATGAATTTTTCTTTCATCTTTTCGATCAATGTAAAATTGAGTTTTATCTCGAATGGAATCCCAACATAAACGTGAAATTTTTTTCCAACATTCAAGAGGAATAGTCGTGTTAACCATTGTAAAGGATTAAAAAAAAAAGGCTCTGAATACCACTTGATGTAGTCGCAGCGGAATTAAAAGAAGAACGATGTAAATAAACGAAGAACGGTAAATAAATGTAAATAAACTAAATTTTATTAAACTTCGAGGGTTTTTTCTCTTCAATATGAATATCAAAATAGACTAGACCTCCTTTTATAAGATAATAGACTTTCCTAGATAGACTCAAACTAAGATTCCTAAATATTAAAGATATTTAAAACATAGAAACTCCTAAATAATAGAAATACCAACATAAGGTAATTTCCTAATCCTAAACTAACTAGGACCACTAACGTGGCCGACTAGGGCAAGGGCGCGTGGGTTTGTGGCCTTGACCCGTACGCGCCTGCATCACAAAATTAATTGCTCGAGAGGTTTAAATTCCTTCTTATGTTTTGTCGTTTGAGAGGGGTCTGGTGTCATCGCACATATGACACCCCTCTCTCACAACCCTATCTATAAATGTAATAGCGGACAAAAATAGGTTACTTAGAATTGAAAAATAGTTAGAGGTTGTCGGACAGTAAATTTGCTAGTGTCGGCAGCTAATCAAGGCCTAAAATCGACCTAGATGCCACATACCATAAAACACTAATAACTTTGTAAGCTATACTCTAATGATTCGTATACCAAAATTATACAATAAAATCCTAAATGTAAAGTATATGTTGAAACCTTAGGTTCTTAATTTTTTTAGTTAAAATATTATGATAATGACGATTTCAATATTAGTCATTTTAATATTTTATCAAGGTTTGTTTTGTTTAGAAATATAAATCAAATCACTCTCGGGATTAAGAATCACAAATCCACCCACTCTCTGGGTTAGCTATTACTCTATTTGGGGGGAATCCCATTCCTCCAACAATAGGATTCCCCTTGCATTTCCGCGAGCCAAACAGTTGTCAGGATTCTGATTCCAAAAATCACATTTCATTCTCACGCGATTTTCGTGTGCCAAACATGGTCTAAATGTAGAGTATATTAATGGTCAGTTTGGGAGAACCAAGCTTTATAAATGGACAGAAAGGAAGGGCCTAATTCTTTTTTTTAACTGGTTAATAACTCTGTGTTAAACTCTAAATAATAATAATAATCCTTTTTCATACTGACTAATTCCTTGTCTATTTGAAATCTCAAATACTTGTTTCAAGTGCAACTATAATTAACTATAACTTTCTTAAGGTGCCTGCAAATATTTTGGCGAAAAAGGTAATATATTTTTTAATATGTGATATCACATCTCAACATTTGTTATGTTAAATATTTTTTAAGCTGATGGATTTGACGTTTTCGAAACAACATTCCGAAGTTCTAGCAAGTTTTAATTGCAAAAAAAAAACATTTATTTTTCGATACACGAGAAAAGATTACAGGACCACAAAAAGCAAATTACAACGGATTACCGAAGAGCGTAAGAGTAATTCTGCCATTCTTTATTTGATGTCGTTTTGCACATTTTGCTAGTTTATCCGCTTTAGTATATATTTCCTGGTTACATGAGAGAATGTGGTTCCTTTGAAAGTAGTTATTTGTTGTCGGATCTTCACGATATGCGCTATAGATGGAGACTCAATGTTGTTTCCAAGATTGTTGAGGTACTTTATAATGTTTGAATTGTCACTTTCAATATGCACATATTCCCACTGTTGCTCAGCTGTCCAGTTGATACTATATAAGATGGCTTAGCTTCACATACTTCCGCGTTTCTGGCTCTGGTTGTAATTGTTAGTTCCTTTGGGAATTCGTTTAGGTGATTGTAGGCTACGCATCCAATTACAGCCATGTTAGACTGTAGTGTAAAAGAAGCGTCTGTGTTGATTTTTACGTAGGGGTTGTCGGGGGGCTTCCATCTAGAATTATGCTTCGCCCCTAGGTGTATGTCGAATCTATTATTTGGAGTAGTCATATCTGAGATCATTTGTATCGTTTGTTGGAAGGTAGTTGTTGAGTGGCCAAAAGATTTGTTACACCTGTCTTTCCATATAAACGAAGTAATATGAGCAAACAATTTTATTTGATGTTGTTCTAATTTTTCCCATGTTAGTATCCATTCTTCTACCGAAGTAATTGCATTGGTACGAACTGAATAGTGAAACCAAATAGCTCTAGCATTATCGCAATGTAAGAGAGTGTGCCCTTTCGTTTCTATTTGATCGCAAGTAGCACAAAAATAGTTCTGTCCAATGTATTTTTAAATCTTTTTTTTTTTACTGGTAGGCTATTAGTACAACATTTCCGAAGAAACAATTTAATTCGCGGAATTGTATCAACTTTCCATATAAATAACCAATTAGGGATCATACCTAGGTTGTTCAATAGATTTTCCTTGATGTATCTGTACATCGAACTTATAGTATAATTTCCTGACTTCGTTAAAGGCCATCTGAGTTTGTCAAATTCATCGTCCTGCAAAGTCAAAGCACGAATAATATTGCATATTTGTGGGTTAAAAATAATAGTAATAATAGATTCTATCCATTGGTTATTGTATATAAGTTGTTCCGCCCATTGAAAATCAGAGTTGGTATAAATTAACTTGCTAACGAACTAACATAAAATCAGCAAGTTAATTTATTTAGTTATTTATTTATGCCATCCATACATTAAATAGTGGAAAGTAACAATTAAGATCAGCGTTATAGAATTTTTTTTTTGTTGAACATATTCATCATATTAAGTAATTAAAACGTTATTACAATACATGTTCACTAAAAGATAAGGTACATTTTTCCATGTCTTTGTTCCGTTCTTCTTTCTTGCCCATTTTGCTAGCTTGTCTGTTGGTGAGTTTAATGTTCTGCTTGTATACTTGAATTGAACTTTTTTCAGTCTATTTTTGACTTCTTGTATTCTTCGTATATGAATTAAGGATTGCCATTTTACTCCATGTATGCTGTCTCGGATGCTTTTGATGATGTTTATGTTGTCACTTTCTATTATGATGTTTATATCGTTGTGTTCTTCTACCCATAATAGACCATTGAGAATTGTCATTGCTTCACTTTCCTCACTATTTCTTCCCCTTGCAATGGTTGCATAAGCTTCTATGAATTTAGATTCTGCGTCATGAATGATTAAGCTAATTCCAGTGTTGGATTGAATATTGATAAATGAAGCATCTACATTAATTTTTAGGAATGGTGATCCTTGTGGTTGCCATTGTCCTTTAAGATTTTGTTGTTTTTCCACATGAGGTTTATGGTTTTTCGGAAAAGCCAATATCATGTTTATCACCGTACTCAGAGAGTTAATTTCGTGTTGGAAGCAGTGATCACGCCTAGTTTTCCATATGATCCACAAAATTGTAGCGTAGTGTATGTCATTAGCAGAGTGGCTATTCTGAGAAGGTAGTTGCCAAGAGAATATCCATTCCGACACCGAAGTGATTTTTTCAGAGATAATATTAAAATAAACCACACATTTTTTGCAAGAGGACAGTGTAGCAGGGCGTGTTCGATAGATTCTATATTATTGAAATTAGAATAATTTAAGTTGTTGTTAATGTATTTACCAATTCTTTCTCTCACCGGGAGAGCCTTGGAACAGATCTTCCATAAGAAAAGCTGGATCCTCGGAACTGTGGGAATAGACCAGATGAAGTTCCAGATAGGGGAGGGGTTTGGGGATATGATTGCTCATGCAAAGGTGATGGTACATGGATTTAACCGAGTAATTTCCCGATTCGGCGAGGGTCAATTTCTTTTGATCCCTTCCATCGTTAGTAATAAGAATAGCTTTGATCAGGTTTTTCTTATGGTTGTCAAAAACGTTATTCAGAGTATCTTCATTCCATTTATTATCCGTGAATAGTTGGGATACTGTGACCAGATTAGAGTTACTCCAGTTCTTCGGAGGGGAAGGGAGAGTGGGTATCCAATTATCAGTCCAAATTTTTATCTCCTTGCCTGTATGGACCTCCAAAGTAGTTAAGTCGTCAATCTGGTTAAGATATTTACCTATGGTTTTCCAGTTCCACGAGTGGTGCGCCTTGACTGGACCTGGTTTCTCCTTCTAAGGGTAGTACTTGGTTTTTAAGAATTGAACCACATGGCATTAGGTTCAGATTTGAGTCTCCAAGCAAGTTTACTAAGCATGGCTTTGTTATCCAGCTCTGGAAGATGAATACCTAAACCTCCCAATCTCTTTGGGAGGCGTATTTTAGACCAAAACTTAGTGCAGATGCCTTTAGACTTACCCCCACCAGAACGACCTTTGAATAGTCAAAATACTTTTACTTATACCTTTAGGATTGGCAAAGCATTGCATTTGGTATCGGGGTACGGCCGATGCTATTGCCGATATAACAACAGTGCGACCTGCTTACCACAGAAAAAAGTGATTCCACTTATCCAACTTCGCTTTGATTTACTGGAGGATATCACTGAAGACTCTCGTTTTTATGGGCCCCAATGAATAGCTGCGCTCCAAGGTATTTCTCTGAAGTGGAAGCGTATTTGACTTTGAGGGAGCGCATAATTAAACGTTTGAACTTCGGGTGAGAGTTTCTGGAATAGAAGGTGTTAGACTTATTGTAGTTAATCATCTAGCCTGATGTTTCACAGAACGTGTTGAGAGTAGCTTTAAGGATGTGGATATTATCTATAGAGATACGACCGAAAATGATGCAATCATCAGCAACACAGGAGATGTGAGATCTCTAAGTTAGGGTTGTTTGTAGGAAATCCCATGAACTTGCCTATGCTTTGGTTGGATGCTATCAGTCGACTCAACCCTTCCATAGCTAGGGTGAACAGGAAGCGGGATAGAGGATCTCCTTGCCTAATTCCTCTGAAGGGGTGGAAAGTGGGTCCCGGACGACCATTGACTAACACTGACATGGAAGAGGTAGAAATACAGCTGGAGATTATCTTAATCCAGTGTTCAGAGTAGCCTAGCTTAGCCATAATATCTATCAGGAAATTCCATTTGATTCTCTCGAAAGCCTTAGACATAACTAGTTTGAGGCCGAAGTAACCCTTAGCACCTTTCATCTGTTTGAGCGAGTGGATGATCTCCTGTCCTATGATAATATTATCTGAGATATGTCTACCCGGGATGTAAGCCGCTTGGAAGGGGGTAATGACGGCTTTCAGGGTATGCTTCAGCCGGTCAGACATAATTTTGGTTATGATCTTATAGGTGGTATTGAGGAGGCTTATCAGCCTATAGTTTGCCGGGGTTTGGGGAGTCGCCGTCTTCCGGATGAGGCAGATATGAGTGTAATTGGCCTCCGGAGGGACAGCGGCAGTTTGGAAGAAAGAGTGAACTAGACTATGGATATCATTACCAACCGTATCCCAATTAGACTAGAAGAAGAAAGGAGGGTATCCATCAGGTCCCAGGGCGGCATCTTTCTTGAGCCCCTTGATAGCCTATCTATCTCTTCTATATCTAGTATGGAAGTTAACTCATGATTTTGGGAAGGGGTAATAAAAGCCTGAAAAAGGTTGAGGATGTTGGGGTCAGAAATGGTGTTAGCAGTGAAGGATATGTCCTTCGACCAAGATTGCAATGCGAGTAATTTGTCGGCTAGGACAATTGATGAAGAAGATCATCAAGTCCGATTGATTTAGGGGTCATAGTATTTAGCTAGAAACCAACTACGATCGTCGAATTACGAAGTAATTCGCGGCTAACTTCGATCGGATCCTACAATGGGTTACACATAAGAATGGCTATTTAATCGGATAATATGACTAGTGGGAGTGAGATATTAATAATGGGAGTTTCCCATAAACATATCTCATAGGCCCAAAAGAAGTTTGGGTGAAGATAACAAAAAGGCCCGGAAAAGGGGTTTTGGGGCTAAACCGATTGGAGCACTTTTAGGACTCGGATTCTGGGCTGATTTTTGGAGGGTCGGTTCCTCTAATAAGGACCATAAAATCTGCCAATTTTGGCTGGGTTTGGACGTCACCTCCTCAAGGAATTGAGAAAATATCAACTAGTTACTATTTTCGGCAATTTCCTTAATCTTATTCTAAAGGGTCTTTTAGGAAATCAAATTAGAGGTGGACTCTTATTATAGTTCTATATAAAGACTCTTAGGGCAGAGAATAAGGTATGTTATTTCTCATATAACTTTCTTACTCTACCACATCAAGTAGAGAGGAGAAAGTGAGCTAATTCCGAAAAGTTATCAACTAGTCAAGAAGAAGTGTTCTTCGTATCAAACTATCATTGGGGTACTACGGACCTTCAAGGTGGGAGATTAAGGAGTCCATTTGGTGTCCCAATTAGAGGAGCAACAATTGGAGCTCTTGGTCTTCTAAAGCAATTGGAAAGGTTCGAGGGAAAACTAGCGATTAAGGTAATCTTCTAGTTTCACTTAGTTAATTATTAGTGTATGCATGTGATCCTATGATACTAATGTTAGACATGAGATGTATGAGATTCCGTAATAAATATTAGTAGGGGGTAAAACCCAACAAGCAGAAGTACTGATATTAAGGAGGTGAGAAGTGAAGGTCGACTGAATGTTCCTGGTACCCTCTTGCCAACCACCTTTGCTATCTTTAATGGCCAGAATGTTGTTGGTTCTGTTGCGTTGAATGGCCTAGGAGTGGAAGTACTTCGTGTTTTTGTCACCTAGGGAAAGAAAATTATTTCGAGATTTCTCTTTCCATAAGCTTTCTTGTTGTCTATACAATTCCTCTAGTTGTATATTCATACGATTAATTTCCTCTCTATTTCTACTTTTCTGTAATGAAACTACGATCCTATTGATATTTTTCTCAATATTAATACCAAAAACATTCTTATTCCACTTGGTAAGGGTGTTTACTAAGATTCTTGAGATCCAACTGGAAGTTGGGATTACTGGTCCATTTCTCAGCTATGAAATCGTAGCAATCCGGATGGGACATCCACGTCCGAATGAATTTGAACGGTTTAGGTTTCGGTTGATTATGTTTGATGTCCGAAAGAAGGATCGGAAGATGACCTGAACCAACAGAGTCAAGGTGGGTGATACTAGAGATTGGTGTGTCTGAAGCCAAGAGAGATTGGATAAGGCTCTATCCAATCTTTCTTGAATAAGGTTCTCCCCGAACTGCCTATTACTCCATGTATAAGGCTTCCCTGGTTGCCCATATCCATAATCTATAGTTGGTTAATGAGGGTAAGGATTTTAGGGTTGTGGGAATTAGAATCTTTCGAGCCTCCAACTTTGTCTTGGTTATCAAGAATACTATTTAGGTCGCCAATGACTATCCAAGGAGAGGTATTGTCAGGCTTAAGTTTGTTTAAGGTTTTCCACGGTTTGGATTTATTTTTATGATATGGGCAGCCGTAGAAACCTGTCACTATATTGTGGAGTCTTGTCTGCGAATTGTATATATCTGCGTGAATGATGTTTGTGTCAGCGTACAAGATATTAGTATTCCAATAATGGTGCTTCCAGTACATAACCAGTCCCCCAGATTTGTTGATAGGATCTACGAAGTGACTATCATAATTTTTGTTAAGCTTTATGTGTTTATTGATACTAGTCGATATGTTCTTTGTCTTGGCCAAGAAGATTATGTCAGGCTTATGCTTGTTGATAAGTTTCATAAGGTGGGTTTTGGTAATATAAGAGGATATACCTCTAACGTTCCAACTAAGCGGCAGAGAGATAAGGGATCTCTAAACCAAAGCAACTCCTATGGCCTCTAAGCATGCAAAACTGCAGAAGAAAGAGAGAGAAGCTAGAACAGTAATAAACGCCAATCTCTAATAGAGGGAGCGTCTAAAGTAAAAGATTAACATGAATAGAGAATACAAATATTAACGATATAGTTTATCATTTATCAACACACTATTAATGAGCTTAAAACCGAACGACTATCTTTATATTAGTTGTAAAACCAGCAAACTATACAAAAAACAAAATACAGTCACTGAGTAACAGAACCAAACTTAGAAGTTCATCAAAAAGGAGCCAAACTGAGAAACACTGTACTTAAAAGTTAACTAAACTAGATGATACCTAATGGAAACTACAATTAACACAAAATACTTTAAGCTAATCAAGTAACTGTTCAACCGAGATTGGCTATTCATTTATCCCCTCATCTCTGGCCTGTTCCTCCTGGCTGTGTATGGACTCTGGGGGTGGTGTATACCAGCTTAAAGGGATAGATGAGGAGTGGATAAGAGAACCAGAAGAGTTACCAGCATACCAAACTAAAGGACTATCACTGAGAGAAGAACAACTACCCTGATCTTACTCCTTCGACTTCTTGTACAATGCTTGTCTTCGTACGTCCTCCTCTATTTTGACTTCTATAAGATCGTCTAGGTCTTTCCTCTTCCCTTTCTGTTGAAAAATCTCAGGAGAAGGGATACGGGGTACCTGGTTAAAAGAAGAATGTACTACTGACAGAGCCCAATTATCTGAAAGAAGTGGAGCAGTAGGGTTGATGTCCACATAGGAGAGATTCCATGTTGCGAATGTGGCATGATGCAAGGAGTGGCTGGATGTTCTACTACTCTACATTGGTGGCATATGGCCTTCGGGAATTTATGGTAGCTGAAGTTAACAGGCTTTCCACAATTGGTGAAAATCGAGTTAAGAGTCGCCAACAGAGGGGTACGCACATCGTACATGAACTGGATACGGATATTGAACTTGGTGACCATACTGAAGTTCTTAGGTTGGATTTGTAAAATGTATCCCATGCACGAGAAGATTATATCAAGATCGTGCCTGTTCTGAATCGACGATGGGTGACCTGAGAAGCTGCACCACATGGGTTCTTGCATGAGTTCTGGAACCTCTTCATTCATTGGGAAATCTACCTCTTGCATGACTACCAAGAAACCTCTTATAATCCAAGGTCGACCTTGGTTTATCTCGTTCATCAATATTAGGTTGCGAGGTTTAATGAAGAAGTGGTTGGGTCTTGTGGCAGAAGGTGTAATTCTACATTCCCGAAAGAACCTAGATTGAGCCGACAAATGTTTCCTAATAAACCCTATACCATAGTCATATTGACAACAGAGTCGAGCAGCGAAACCTGAAGCTATGTCTTGAAGTGCCTTGTTCTCAGAGGGTTTAGGATAGTTGATGGTAAGGTTCCCATAATCAAACAAACTAAGTTGAATTGACATTTGGTTAGTGAGATCGTCAATATTATGAGCAGCAGAATGAGTCGACATGAAAGGGAAACCAGAAGGGAGGAAGAAGAAGAAGACTTTTCTTTTTCTCCAGATTACTCTAAACCTAAAGATAAGAATTGACCAGATGAAACATAAATAGAAGAGAATAAAACCCAACCCTAAAGACGACATTAAATGATAGCTCTGAACCTCCTAACCACGTGTCTGAGGGTAATGATAATTCTTTCCTAGATTCTAGAGAAACCTCAACTAACCCTTTGGCACTTGTAGAACATGAAGATATCGCCCCTATCTGAGAAAGCCGAGCGTCGAAAATCGCTAAGAATCCGGCGAATGCGATGAGGTATTAATGAATAGCCTTCTCGGATGGTATTTTTGTTCTTACACATGTTGATTAGCTAGTAATTAAACGACAAATGTTAAAGAAGAGGAAGGATTGAGAAACTTATCTGATTAGTCCTGATTGTTCATTCTTTTGCTTTTTCCCGAGGCTTTCGTCCTTGGCTTTTTGTTTGTTCGTATTTGTGAGAGGATGATTAAGAGGGAGATAAGTAGCTGCCTATCTCTTAATGTAATCAGTCCTCAATTAGTGGTTGGGAATGGTTAAAGGTTAAAATTCTTTTTGTGGTTAAAAGGTTTAGTGGTTGGTAGTTGGGATTTGTGGATGCATGTGAGATTTAATGATGGATGTGGTTTGTGTTGAAGGCGATTTGGCCTGGTTAGGTTTTTGTGAGGAAAAAAGGAGGGGGGAGACGATCGCCTTGATAACATCAGGCGAGACTCTCTCTCTCCTCAAGAACCCAGTCTTTAGCGTTATATAATTAATGGTAGAAAGAAAAAGTTGACCATGTGTGCCACATTATATAATTAAAAAGTCATTTTCAATTGAATCTTTAAAAGCCAACCCTCCACGTATTTGATATCCTAAACAAACACACAGTTTAACACTACAAGAGTCATTACAAAGATTTTACGAAGTTACATTGAATGTAATCTTAAAATCCACATATCAATCTTTAAGGACCATCCTGAAAGGCCTTTCAATAAATCCTAAATTGTCACTTCTATGGGATCGAATCTCAGACCTCCGAGTAGCGGAATAGATGTCCAACCACTACAACGGAAGTTGTGGACATATATATACACACATACATATACACACTAGGTATTGTAAATCTTGTGATTCTCATAGTTATGTACATAGCATTAATTATTTATAATTTCAACAAAAAAAAACTACAATTATTTATAATTTCATCGCGGTAAACTTATTACTCGAATGATTATAAATAGTGTATCCTTAATGCGATTTCTTTCTTTCTCCATCCATTGGAAGTGATTTTTCTTGTTCCTCTAGTTAGAAGTCGATTTCTCTCTATCTTGTCTTGATTAAGAAAAAGTTTCCTTTCTCTAATTTATAGAGAGATAAACTACAAACGTATAGTGATTTATCAATAGGATTAACTGAGTTAGACAAAAGTTAAAGCAGTCGAGGTGAGAATAAATTCTCTTTCCTTAAGACATTTTACACCCCCGTAACAGTACTAAACGTTAGGGTGTATGCCTTCGGGATACAACGACTATCCTTTCAGAATTTTCAGATGGTACATCGATATTCTGAAAACAGACGAACCTTCGTAAATATTATGAGCTCTTGGACGATGGGAATGGATCTTCTAGACGCTTTAAAATTCACCCGGTACTTCTCTCTTCACAATTCCAAACACACTAGAATTTTTCTAAACTCAGTATTATTTTCCAGACACTCCAGAATACTGAAGTTTAGAAGAGAAGAGAAGAAGAGAATGAATTGATGAAAAATGAAGTTGGTTTGGGTTGTTTGTATAGGGGTCGAGTAGGCACATTATTTTGGGACACATCTCTTGATTTTTGGTGACAAATTCTTAATTTTTAGGATACAACTCTCGAGAAAGAGTTGGTTAAATAAGCATTTTCGGCAAGGATCTGGTGCGTCTGATCTGGCTAAAATACAGGGAAGAAACGCCCTCCGTTGGATGCCATTGGTTACGTCCCACCAACAACCCAACGCGGAGGTGACGCCCTCCGTTGGATCTCGCGGATCCGAATCTGGTGGGTTCCGACACTGTCCTTAGGACCTCAACGCGTGACTGTTAGATCTCGCGGAATCCCGGGGTGCGAACGCGAGAGGTCTAGATTTGGGCGTGCTTGCTTCGCTCAAATGCCACCCAATTTAACTTGTGTCGTTTCACATTTTAGTCCTTAACCTAACTGATTTTCGTCCTAATTTTAAACTTGAATTTCTCATTCATCCGAAATCGGATTCGAGTAATTTTTTTATCTAAGTTGAAGAGCTCGACGAAAAGAACACAATGCTGCATTTCGTTTCTAAGTTTGATGAGTTGGGTGGAGCCAAAATCGAATATGATTCCAACAATTTCTTTGTGATACAATAAATTAATAACTTTTTCTTTAGACCATTCGCATTCTTACCTCTACTATGTGTGATATAAAAGGGAAGATCTGTCTCAACTTTACCTAGTAATTTAACTAGGAAAATACACATATAGTTCCAACTTCCAAAAATAAAGAATCAAGTTCATGGAATATTCCAATATAAATCAAAATGGGTAATTAAGACATTTCCTTAATTTTCCTTGGTAGTATAGATAACAATTACTTTTTCCTCTCTATATTTCAAAGGAGAACCCCTTATAAATACCACTTACTAGTACCACTAAGAAAACACCAACACCTTCTCCATCAAATTTTTCTTTCTAATAATTCATTAGTTTTTGGTATTAAATTTTTCTAACACCTGAATCTACAACCATGTCGTTCTTCCACCACAAGAAGGAAGAGAAACCCTCAGAAGAGGTTGTTTACTCAGAGAACACTTACTCAAGTGGTGGTGGTTATGGTGGTAAAAGTGGTGGTTATGGTGGGGAAAGTGGTGGTGGTTATGGTGGTGACAGTGGTGCTTATGGTGGTAAAAGTGGTGGTTATGGTGGTGACAGTGCTGCTTATGGTGGTAAAAGTGGTGGTTATGGTGGGGAAAGTGGTGGTGGTTATGGTGGTGAAAATGGTGGTTATGGTGGGGAAAGTGGTGGTTATGGTGGTAAAAGTGGTGGTTATGGTGGGGAAAGTGGTGGTGGTTATGGTGGTGCAAGTGGTGGTTATGGTGGTAAAAGTGGTGGTTATGGTGGGGAAAGTGGTGGTGGTTATGGTGGTGAAAGTGGTGGTTATGGTGGGGAAAGTGGTGGTTATGGTGGTAAAAGTGGTGGTTATGGTGGAGAAAGTGGTGGTGGTTATGGTGGTGCAAGTGGTGGTTATGGTGGTAAAAGTGGTGGTTATGGTGGGGAAAGTGGTGGTGGTTATGGTGGTGAAAGTGGTGGTTATGGTGGGGAAAGTGGTGGTTATGGTGGTGCAAGTGGTGGTTATGGTGGTGAAAGTGGTGGTTATGGTGGTAAAAGTGGTGATTATGGTGGGGAAAGTGGTGGTGGTTATCGTGGTAAAGAGACACCTGACTACGAGGCCGAAGAGAAAAAGCACAAGCGCAAAGAACACCTCGGGGAGCTCAGTGCCGCGGCAGCTGGTGTCTTTGCTTTGGTAAGATCCTAGAATTTATTTTATCAGTCTTCCAAGAATTCATATTCTTTTATAAATGTTGGTTCCATTCTTTTTGGAACATTTTAGTCAAGAAAAACTTAAAGAACCCATCTTGTGTGAAGATCTGTTTAGGTTATAGAAAGAGCTTGATAAAGGGAGCTCTAGTCACCCATCATTTGTATAATATTAGAGCTGACTTTTCTTCTCCAAAAAATAAAAAAGAAGAAAGAGTGTGTATATCCTCCGCTTAATATTAGACAAAAAAATTTATTGAATTTGAACACCCACATATATATGAATTAATTTTCCTAGGCGGGGACTTACATTTTTCGCCAGGGGTAGGATCATATTTTCCACCGTAAATGTATGGTGAAATTCTAATTTTATTAAAATTTAGGAGATAAATTTCATTTCTTCAACCGTGTTAAGAAGATTCATGGCGGCTCACGATTGATAGATGGTAGAAGTTATAGTGAAAAGATGATCTCAAACTAAGGAACTATAATTCTTTAAACAAAAAAAAACTAAGGAACTATAATATCTGTAAAGTGGCTTAATCAGGAGCTCATGATGACAAAACATGAAGCTTTCCGAAATTGGTTTTTTGCAGCCTTTAATAGTAGGACTCTTGAAAATATTAAAAATATTTATTATCAAGAGTTAGAAAGGGATCAAAAAATGACAACCTTTACTATTTGGTTTCATAATTGGTACCCTAATCAGAAAACTATCCATGTTATAGAAGATTATACAAAAATGTGGACTAAGAGTGATGGAACTAAGATTAATTCTATTCATCCTCCACCTGAAGCCTTGACTCTTAAAAATGACAATGAAAGTAAAGCACTAGAAGCAGTTCCATATGCTATACCTAGTGAATCAGTAACTACCGTCATAAAACAGCACAATCATACCAATCTAAGTCTTCAGACTATTGGTAGTCAATTAATCAGAATTGAAAATACTATTCATAATCAATTGAGTAGTATTGAAGAAAAACTTAAGGATACACCTAAAGTTTTATCTACCAAGGTTGAATCCACTTCAAAAAATAAAGACAAAGAAATTGTTGAAGTAGATGTTAAACCTAGTCCAGAAATCAAAGACTTTAAACTGTCTGATAAACAGGATATAGACTTTGCTAATTTAATCATTGAAAGAATGAAAAATTTAAAGATTAATATTATTAGCCAAGATTCTAGTACTGAAAACTCTGATCTTGAGTCTGGACCAGATATCAGTAAAGTTCAAACCATGTTATATAAACTTAGTAATGAACCTAATACAGGTTTTAAGACCTATTATAAAAGACCTACTCCTCAAGATCTCCTCTTTGAGGAAGACTTTTATCAAAATCAGAATTCTTATAATGGTCGTTCCATTTATGAATGGAATATTGATGGCCTTTCAGAATATCAAATTTATGAAGTTGTTCATAAAATGTTAATGTATGCCAGCATTTGCAAAGCTAGTGGTAATGATGATTCGGCTGTGGCTAAATTCATTGTTACTGGTTTTGTTGGTGCCTTAAAAGGATGGTGGGATAATGTTCTCACTGTTGCCCAGCAGACTGAAATTTTCACAGCTACAAAACCTGAACCAAATACTGCACAAGTTAAACCTGATGCAGTTTATACTTTACTTCAGACTATTCTTTTGCATTTTGTGGGGAGTCATCCTCAAAGGCAAGAGAAAAGTCGAGAACTTTTACAGAACCTTAGATGTCCATCTTTAACCCATTTTAGATGGTATAAAGATGTCTTTATCTGTAAAGTTATGCAACGCAATGATGCTAATTCTGAATATTGGAAGGCTAAGTTCATTGATGGACTTCCTCCTCTTTTTGCTGAAAAAGTTAGACAAAGACTAAGAGATCAAAATAATGAAAACATCATCTCTTATAGTTATCTAACTTATGGACATATAATTACTACTTGTGTTCAAACTGGATTAGAAATTTGTAATGATATGAAATTACAATACCAATTGAAAAAACAGAATTTGCATGGGAAAAAAGAAATTGGTGAATTCTGTAGTCAATTTGCATATGATATGAAAATTGATTATCCAAAATCTCATAAAAGGAATTCTAGAGATTCGAAAGAGTATTCTCGAAAATCTTATTATAAGAAAAGAAGAAAATACAAACAGAATAAAGAAATTTATTATCAGAAGCCTCGACATAAGAAAAGATTTAAAGGAAATTATATTCCTAATAAATCTGAAACAAAATCAGGACAAAAAACAAGTAATAAAACTTGTTTTAAATGCGGAAAAATAGGGCATTATGCTAATAAATGTTCTACAAAAAGAAAACTGAATGAATTAAAAATTGATGACAATCTAAAAGCTGAATTAAGCAAAGTTTTCCTGACCTCTAATACTGAAGAAGAATCTTCATCTTCTAGTGACTCTGAGGATGTTAATGAAATTGACTTTCTATCTTCTAGCCAATCAGAAGATATATCTGAAAAGGAACCTTGTGCAGGACAATGTTCTAAAAACCAAGACTATTGGAAAGCCATTGTAGAAATGAATGGCTTGAGTATTAATGTTTTAACGGATACTCAATCAGAAATAATATCTATGATAGATAAAGTAACAGACCCTCTGCTAAAAAGTAAAATATTACAATTTTGCTTAGAACAGACAAAAAACTCTCCTAGTTCCTTTGAGAAACCGAATATTACTAAACATTACAGTATGAAAGAAGTACTTCAAAGACTTGAAGGAAAACCAGAAACTTCTTTAAAACCTTCTACTTCTCAAGATTTAAGAAGTGAGGTAAATATAGTTAAATCTGAAATAAAACTCATCAGAGAAGAGTTAGATAACCAGAATATCAGACTTATTCAATTAGAAAGTCTAGCTGAAAAACATCAATCAAAAGATAAATCGATTGCTATTCTAAACACAGAACCATCTAGTATTTTAGATAATAATCTTATCTTTTTAAATACTATGCAGAAAATTACCTATCAGAAATGGTATATAAGTATTAATATTGTTATCAACAAAGAATATACCATTACTAATGCAGTAGCATTGGTGGATAGCGGAGCTGACATGAACTGTATTAGAGAAGGTTTAGTTCCGACTAAATACTTCGAAAAAACCGTACAATCTCTACATTCTGCAAGTGGAGATAGAATGCCAATTAATTATAAGCTACCTGAAGCTTATATTTGTAATAAAGGAATCTGTATTCCACAAACCTTTATTTTAATCCGAAATTTATCTCAAGAAGTTATTCTGGGAACTCCATTTATTAATTTATTTTTCCCTTATGACAAGATAGATGAAACCGGATTATATGCTAGTTTTCAGAATCATAAAATACATTTTGAATTTATTACTAGCCCTGAAACCAGGACTTTAAATGAGTTAGAATATTTAATTAATTCTAAAACTGCTCATTTAAACTTATTACAAGAAGAAATACATAATTTGAATATTTCCGAGAAATTGAACTCCCCAGAAATAAAACTAAAAATCAAAGAAATTGAAAATCAATTTCTAACCGAAGTTTGTAGCAATATTCCCAATGCTTTTTGGGAAAGGAAAAAATATATTGTATCTTTACCTTATAAACCTGAATTTGATGAAAAAACTCAGATTCCGACTAAGGCTCGTCCTAGTCAAATGAATGCTGAATATCTTGAACTTTGTAAGAGAGAAATTCAAGATTTATTAGAAAAGAAGCTTATCAGAAAAAGTTATTCACCATGGAGTTGTACCGCTTTCTATGTGAATAAAGCAGCTGAAAAGGAAAGAGGTGTTCCAAGGCTTGTAGTAAATTACAAACCTTTGAATGATGCTCTGAAATGGATTAGATATCCTATTCCAAACAAAAAAGATCTTTTAGATAGATTGCATTCTGCAAAAATATTTTCTAAATTTGATCTTAAATCTGGATACTATCAGATTCAACTAACTGAAGAAGATAGATATAAAACTGCATTTACTGTACCCTTTGGGCATTATGAATGGAATGTTATGCCATTCGGTTTAAAAAATGCCCCTTCAGAATTTCAAAATATTATGAACGATATTTTTATTCCGTATTCAAATTTTACTATTGTCTATATAGATGATATATTAGTATTTTCATCTAATATAGATCAACATTTTAGACATCTTAGAATTACAAAAGATGTTATCAGAAAAAATGGTTTAGTCATATCTGCACCTAAAATGAAACTCTTTCAAACTGAAGTTAGATTTCTAGGACAGAATATTAGTCAAGGGACAATAATCCCTATTGACAGAAGCATTGAATTTGCCTCTAAATTTCCTGATGAAATTAGAGACAAAAATCAATTGCAAAGATTTTTAGGAAGTCTTAATTATATAGCAGACTACTACCAGAATATAGCAATGGATAGTGCTATTTTATATGATAGGCTTAAAAAGAATCCATTACCTTGGGATGATCAGCATACCCAAGCAGTCCGAAAAATCAAACTTAGAGTAAAACAATTACCATGTCTAGGGTTAGCAAACCCTCAATGGTTCAAAATTGTTGAAACGGATGCCTCTGATATTGGTTATGGAGGTATTCTAAAACAGAAAAACCCTTCTACTAATAAAGATGAATTACTTAGATTCGCATCTGGAATGTGGAAGAATGCTCAGAAAAACTATTCCACCATAAAAAAAGAAATGTTATCAATAGTCAAATGCATTTCTAAATTTCAAGATGATTTATTAAATCAATCTTTTCTACTCCGTATTGACTGTAGTGCTGCAAAAGATATTTTGCAAAAGGATGTTAAAAATTTAGTTTCTAAACAAATTTTTGCAAGATGGCAATCTGAATTATCTGCATTCGATTTTAAAATTGAATATATTAAAGGAAATCAGAACTCTCTTCCTGATTTTTTAACCCGTGAATTTTTGCAGGATAAAGATGGAACCACCTGATAAAGGAGCAGGAGGATCTAGATATCCGAAGAAAGTAAATCAGAAAAAAGGGAAGTTTTCTTCTCTATCAGAATTCCCTGTAGTAGGATCATCCTCTCAGGATAAACCCAATCCGAAACTAACTGCTAAAGATATCCTAAAAAAAGAAATCATTTATGCTAAAAAGTTAATAACTGAAAAAATTCTATCTGTATCCTTAGAAGATGTCCAGTGGAAACATGATCCATGGCACATCAAAGAACGGTACTTAGGAGTACAAAACTATCCTATCCAAGATGGCAAGCATAGATATATCTATGAAGCCATTTTGAATGAAACAGAATCTGTACAAATGGTACACCACCATTATAATCTGAAAGACAGTAAGTCTCCTATAACACATTCTAAGTGTTATATAGTAAAAGTCTTACATATAACAGAATGGGCTCTTGACCCCTCAAGACCCAGAAGCCTGAAATTGAATGGTCAAAACTATAATTATTGGGATTATGTTTTGGCATGGTCATTCATGTTCTATTATCAGAATCCGATCAGGAAACACTCCTGGTTTATCAGTATTAACCCTGAAATTGTTAAAGGAAAAGGTTTCCCTCTCTGGTTTCTGCATTGGTGGGAGAAATTCGGTCCAGAACTGAGTTTCTTACCAGATACACTGAAAGACCCTTGGCTAAAATGGTATGAGTATCATCCAAAGCTCAAGGGAAAAACTGCAGAAAAAACCCCAAAAGGGTTATCAGCACTCTGTTATATGGCAGAGTTCAAAATACCATGGATATGGAGATGGGATCTAGAATTTCACTTTGATGATCTCTTAATTCCATGTATTAGCAGAACTTTTCATTACAAATGGTGGGATGGATTTCCTATTACAGATACCCATAAACTCATTTGCCAAACTGTAATTGAGTATGAAAATGCCTATAAGGCTACTCAAAAATCCGTATCTATTTCACCTTCTGATAATATTTTCCAATTTTTACTGGATGATATTCAGAAAAGATATCCGAACCTTTCATCTGTAGATCAACAGATTAAAGCTATGGAAATAATTAAAAATCAATTCCTAGCTCATCATCAGAAGCAAGATATAGAGACTGAAATTCTAGATGACTCGTCATCTCAAGAAAATCAGTATGCTGTATTGGCTGGAGAAAGCCAAGATCCGAATGAGGATTTCGATGACTCAAAATCAGCAAAATCGGATACCTCAATGGCAGATTACTGGGATGCTATCATCGAAGTGCATTCTCAGAAGTTACTAAAATCTGCAAAAGGCAAACAAAAAGATCAGTAGTTTGCTACAGGTACTGTACAATTGTACAGTAAATCCGTATTTCAGTATTATTCGACAGTATCAGCATCTAGAAGACACTATTCAAAATAGTGATTGTCAGCTTAAATAGTAAAGGTCAAGACTGTTTCGACAGGAAGAGTCAAGAACTATTTTGACAGGAAGAGTCAAGAACTATTTCGACAGGAAGAGTCAAGAACTATTCTCAACAATAGAAGGCGGCTTACTGTGCCAACAGTAGATGGCGGCTTACTGTGACAAATAGTAAAAGGCAAATAGTAAAAGTCAATTTTACTATTCACTATTCATCAGAAGACGACAAAGTAGACCTGGAAACCGGAACTGTTCCGGTCATCTAAAAATTTTTATAAATTCCGAATGTTGGTTCATTCTGAATCTAAGTTTTTTCTTCTAAGTTTTTCCTTTTCAAGTTTTTAGTTTCTTCTCTCTTTCTCTGTCAAGCTCTGTAATAGTAGTTTGTAATTAAAGCTAGAAGATTAATAAAGCCGAAGTATTTTGAAGATTAAGTCTGGTTTCTG
This sequence comes from Eschscholzia californica, assembly GCF_041429995.1. NCBI lineage: Eukaryota > Viridiplantae > Streptophyta > Magnoliopsida > Ranunculales > Papaveraceae > Eschscholzia > Eschscholzia californica. Next base: position 47,157,265 of record NW_028238198.1, read on the forward strand.
CTCTCCCATCTTTGTAAGTTTTCTCTTTATCGGTATTTTGAAGATTAAGTCTGGTTTCTGCTCTCCCATCTTTGTAAGTTTTCTCTTTATCTCTTATGTTAAACGATCTGGCAAAATATTGGTATCAGAGCCATGATAGCTTAAATCCGAATTAGAGGAGAATATGTAGATATAGACTAAATCCAAATTATGATAGTTAGAAATTTCCTTTTAGAAATTTGTTCTTAAAAATAATTTATTATAATCCTTGAATTATGGTACGTCACAAACTACTATTACAGAGCTTGACAGAGAAAGAGAGAAGAAACTAAAAACTTGAAAAGGAAAAACTTAGAAGAAAAAACTTAGATTCAGAATGAACCAACATTCGGAATTTATAAAAAATTTTAGATGACCGGAACAGTTCCGGTTTCCAGGTCTACTTTGTCGTCTTCTGATGAATAGTGAATAGTAAGATTGACTTTTACTATTTGCCTTTTACTATTTGTCACAGTAAGCCGCCATCTACTGTTGGCACAGTAAGCCGCCTTCTATTGTTGAGAATAGTTCTTGACTCTTCCTGTCGAAATAGTTCTTGACTCTTCCTGTCAAAATAGTTCTTGACTCTTCCTGTCGAAACAGTCTTGACCTTTACTATTTAAGCTGACAATCACTATTTTGAATAGTGTCTTCTAGATGCTGATACTGTCGAATAATACTGAAATACGGATTTACTGTACAATTGTACAGTACCTGTAGCAAACTACTGATCTTTTTGTTTGCCTTTTGCAGATTTTAGTAACTTCTGAGAATGCACTTCGATGATAGCATCCCAGTAATCTGCCATTGAGGTATCCGATTTTGCTGATTTTGAGTCATCGAAACCCTCATTCGGATCTTGGCTTTCTCCAGCCAATACAGCATACTGATTTTCTTGAGATGACGAGTCATCTAGAATTTCAGTCTCTATATCTTGCTTCTGATGATGAGCTAGGAATTGATTTTTAATTATTTCCATAGCTTTAATCTGTTGATCTACAGATGAAAGGTTCGGATATCTTTTCTGAATATCATCCAGTAAAAATTGGAAAATATTATCAGAAGGTGAAATAGATACGGATTTTTGAGTAGCCTTATAGGCATTTTCATACTCAATTACAGTTTGGCAAATGAGTTTATGGGTATCTGTAATAGGAAATCCATCCCACCATTTGTAATGAAAAGTTCTGCTAATACATAAAATGGTATGAGTATCATCCAAAGCTCAAGGGAAAAACTGCAGAAAAAACCCCAAAAGGGTTATCAGCACTCTGTTATATGGCAGAGTTCAAAATACCATGGATATGGAGATGGGATCTAGAATTTCACTTTGATGATCTCTTAATTCCATGTATTAGCAGAACTTTTCATTACAAATGGTGGGATGGATTTCCTATTACAGATACCCATAAACTCATTTGCCAGATCGTTTAACATAAGAGATAAAGAGAAAACTTACAAAGATGGGAGAGCAGAAACCAGACTTAATCTTCAAAATACCGATAAAGAGAAAACTTACAAAGATGGGAGAGCAGAAACCAGACTTAATCTTCAAAATACTTCGGCTTTATTAATCTTCTAGCTTTAATTACAAACTACTATTACAGAGCTTGACAGAGAAAGAGAGAAGAAACTAAAAACTTGAAAAGGAAAAACTTAGAAGAAAAAACTTAGATTCAGAATGAACCAACATTCGGAATTTATAAAAATTTTTAGATGACCGGAACAGTTCCGGTTTCCAGGTCTACTTTGTCGTCTTCTGATGAATAGTGAATAGTAAAATTGACTTTTACTATTTGCCTTTTACTATTTGTCACAGTAAGCCGCCATCTACTGTTGGCACAGTAAGCCGCCTTGTATTGTTGAGAATAGTTCTTGACTCTTCCTGTCGAAATAGTTCTTGACTCTTCCTGTCAAAATAGTTCTTGACTCTTCCTGTCGAAACAGTCTTGACCTTTACTATTTAAGCTGACAATCACTATTTTGAATAGTGTCTTCTAGATGCTGATACTGTCGAATAATACTGAAATACGGATTTACTGTACAATTGTACAGTACCTGTAGCAAACTACTGATCTTTTTGTTTGCCTTTTGCAGATTTTAGTAACTTCTGAGAATGCACTTCGATGATAGCATCCCAGTAATCTGCCATTGAGGTATCCGATTTTGCTGATTTTGAGTCATCGAAATCCTCATTCGGATCTTGGCTTTCTCCAGCCAATACAGCATACTGATTTTCTTGAGATGACGAGTCATCTAGAATTTCAGTCTCTATATCTTGCTTCTGATGATGAGCTAGGAATTGATTTTTAATTATTTCCATAGCTTTAATCTGTTGATCTACAGATGAAAGGTTCGGATATCTTTTCTGAATATCATCCAGTAAAAATTGGAAAATATTATCAGAAGGTGAAATAGATACGGATTTTTGAGTAGCCTTATAGGCATTTTCATACTCAATTACAGTTTGGCAAATGAGTTTATGGGTATCTGTAATAGGAAATCCATCCCACCATTTGTAATGAAAAGTTCTGCTAATACATGGAATTAAGAGATCATCAAAGTGAAATTCTAGATCCCATCTCCATATCCATGGTATTTTGAACTCTGCCATATAACAGAGTGCTGATAACCCTTTTGGGGTTTTTTCTGCAGTTTTTCCCTTGAGCTTTGGATGATACTCATACCATTTTAGCCAAGGGTCTTTCAGTGTATCTGGTAAGAAACTCAGTTCTGGACCGAATTTCTCCCACCAATGCAGAAACCAGAGAGGGAAACCTTTTCCTTTAACAATTTCAGGGTTAATACTGATAAACCAGGAGTGTTTCCTGATCGGATTCTGATAATAGAACATGAATGACCATGCCAAAACATAATCCCAATAATTATAGTTTTGACCATTCAATTTCAGGCTTCTGGGTCTTGAGGGGTCAAGAGCCCATTCTGTTATATGTAAGACTTTTACTATATAACACTTAGAATGTGTTATAGGAGACTTACTGTCTTTCAGATTATAATGGTGGTGTACCATTTGTACAGATTCTGTTTCATTCAAAATGGCTTCATAGATATATCTATGCTTGCCATCTTGGATAGGATAGTTTTGTACTCCTAAGTACCGTTCTTTGATGTGCCATGGATCATGTTTCCACTGGACATCTTCTAAGGATACAGATAGAATTTTTTCAGTTATTAACTTTTTAGCATAAATGATTTCTTTTTTTAGGATATCTTTAGCAGTTAGTTTCGGATTGGGTTTATCCTGAGAGGATGATCCTACTACAGGGAATTCTGATAGAGAAGAAAACTTCCCTTTTTTCTGATTTACTTTCTTCGGATATCTAGATCCTCCTGCTCCTTTATCAGGTGGTTCCATCTTTATCCTGCAAAAATTCACGGGTTAAAAAATCAGGAAGAGAGTTCTGATTTCCTTTAATATATTCAATTTTAAAATCGAATGCAGATAATTCAGATTGCCATCTTGCAAAAATTTGTTTAGAAACTAAATTTTTAACATCCTTTTGCAAAATATCTTTTGCAGCACTACAGTCAATACGGAGTAGAAAAGATTGATTTAATAAATCATCTTGAAATTTAGAAATGCATTTGACTATTGATAACATTTCTTTTTTGATGGTGGAATAGTTTTTCTGAGCATTCTTCCACATTCCAGATGCGAATCTAAGTAATTCATCTTTATTAGTAGAAGGGTTTTTCTGTTTTAGAATACCTCCATAACCAATATCAGAGGCATCCGTTTCAACAATTTTGAACCATTGAGGGTTTGCTAACCCTAGACATGGTAATTGTTTTACTCTAAGTTTGATTTTTCGGACTGCTTGGGTATGCTGATCATCCCAAGGTAATGGATTCTTTTTAAGCCTATCATATAAAATAGCACTATCCATTGCTATATTCTGGTAGTAGTCTGCTATATAATTAAGACTTCCTAAAAATCTTTGCAATTGATTTTTGTCTCTAATTTCATCAGGAAATTTAGAGGCAAATTCAATGCTTCTGTCAATAGGGATTATTGTCCCTTGACTAATATTCTGTCCTAGAAATCTAACTTCAGTTTGAAAGAGTTTCATTTTAGGTGCAGATATGACTAAACCATTTTTTCTGATAACATCTTTTGTAATTCTAAGATGTCTAAAATGTTGATCTATATTAGATGAAAATACTAATATATCATCTATATAGACAATAGTAAAATTTGAATACGGAATAAAAATATCGTTCATAATATTTTGAAATTCTGAAGGGGCATTTTTTAAACCGAATGGCATAACATTCCATTCATAATGCCCAAAGGGTACAGTAAATGCAGTTTTATATCTATCTTCTTCAGTTAGTTGAATCTGATAGTATCCAGATTTAAGATCAAATTTAGAAAATATTTTTGCAGAATGCAATCTATCTAAAAGATCTTTTTTGTTTGGAATAGGATATCTAATCCATTTCAGAGCATCATTCAAAGGTTTGTAATTTACTACAAGCCTTGGAACACCTCTTTCCTTTTCAGCTGCTTTATTCACATAGAAAGCGGTACAACTCCATGGTGAATAACTTTTTCTGATAAGCTTCTTTTCTAATAAATCTTGAATTTCTCTCTTACAAAGTTCAAGATATTCAGCATTCATTTGACTAGGACGAGCCTTAGTCGGAATCTGAGTTTTTTCATCAAATTCAGGTTTATAAGGTAAAGATACAATATATTTTTTCCTTTCCCAAAAAGCATTGGGAATATTGCTACAAACTTCGGTTAGAAATTGAAAATCAATTTCTTTGATTTTTAGTTTTATTTCTGGGGAGTTCAATTTCTCGGAAATATTCAAATTATGTATTTCTTCTTGTAAGAAGTTTAAATGAGCAGTTTTAGAATTAATTAAATATTCTAACTCATTTAAAGTCCTGGTTTCAGGGCTAGTAATAAATTCAAAATGTATTTTATGATTCTGAAAACTAGCATATAATCCGGTTTCATCTATCTTGTCATAAGGGAAAAATAAATTAATAAATGGAGTTCCCAGAATAACTTCTTGAGATAAATTTCGGATTAAAATAAAGGTTTGTGGAATACAGATTCCTTTATTACAAATATAAGCTTCAGGTAGCTTATAATTAATTGGCATTCTATCTCCACTTGCAGAATGTAGAGATTGTACGGTTTTTTCGAAGTATTTAGTCGGAACTAAACCTTCTCTAATACAGTTCATGTCAGCTCCGCTATCCACCAATGCTACTGCATTAGTAATGGTATATTCTTTGTTGATAACAATATTAATACTTATATACCATTTCTGATAGGTAATTTTCTGCATAGTATTTAAAAAAATAAGATTATTATCTAAAATACTAGATGGTTCTGTGTTTAGAATAGCAATCGATTTATCTTTTGATTGATGTTTTTCAGCTAGACTTTCTAATTGAATAAGTCTGATATTCTGGTTATCTAACTCTTCTCTGATGAGTTTTATTTCAGATTTAACTATATTTACCTCACTTCTTAAATCTTGAGAAGTAGAAGGTTTTAAAGAAGTTTCTGGTTTTCCTTCAAGTCTTTGAAGTACTTCTTTCATACTGTAATGTTTAGTAATATTCGGTTTCTCAAAGGAACTAGGAGAGTTTTTTGTCTGTTCTAAGCAAAATTGTAATATTTTACTTTTTAGCAGAGGGTCTGTTACTTTATCTATCATAGATATTATTTCTGATTGAGTATCCGTTAAAACATTAATACTCAAGCCATTCATTTCTACAATGGCTTTCCAATAGTCTTGGTTTTTAGAACATTGTCCTGCACAAGGTTCCTTTTCAGATATATCTTCTGATTGGCTAGAAGATAGAAAGTCAATTTCATTAACATCCTCAGAGTCACTAGAAGATGAAGATTCTTCTTCAGTATTAGAGGTCAGGAAAACTTTGCTTAATTCAGCTTTTAGATTGTCATCAATTTTTAATTCATTCAGTTTTCTTTTTGTAGAACATTTATTAGCATAATGCCCTATTTTTCCGCATTTAAAACAAGTTTTATTACTTGTTTTTTGTCCTGATTTTGTTTCAGATTTATTAGGAATATAATTTCCTTTAAATCTTTTCTTATGTCGAGGCTTCTGATAATAAATTTCTTTATTCTGTTTGTATTTTCTTCTTTTCTTATAATAAGATTTTCGAGAATACTCTTTCGAATCTCTAGAATTCCTTTTATGAGATTTTGGATAATCAATTTTCATATCATATGCAAATTGACTACAGAATTCACCAATTTCTTTTTTCCCATGTAAATTCTGTTTTTTCAATTGGTATTGTAATTTCATATCATTACAAATTTCTAATCCAGTTTGAACACAAGTAGTAATTATATGTCCATAAGTTAGATAACTATAAGAGATGATGTTTTCATTATTTTGATCTCTTAGTCTTTGTCTAACTTTTTCAGCAAAAAGAGGAGGAAGTCCATCAATGAACTTAGCCTTCCAATATTCAGAATTAGCATCATTGCGTTCCAATATTCAGAATTAGCATCATGGCTCTGATACCAATATTATCTATCATAGATATTATTTCTGATTGAGTATCCGTTAAAACATTAATACTCAAGCCATTCATTTCTACAATGGCTTTCCAATAGTCTTGGTTTTTAGAACATTGTCCTGCACAAGGTTCCTTTTCAGATATATCTTCTGATTGGCTAGAAGATAGAAAGTCAATTTCATTAACATCCTCAGAGTCACTAGAAGATGAAGATTCTTCTTCAGTATTAGAGGTCAGGAAAACTTTGCTTAATTCAGCTTTTAGATTGTCATCAATTTTTAATTCATTCAGTTTTCTTTTTGTAGAACATTTATTAGCATAATGCCCTATTTTTCCGCATTTAAAACAAGTTTTATTACTTGTTTTTTGTCCTGATTTTGTTTCAGATTTATTAGGAATATAATTTCCTTTAAATCTTTTCTTATGTCGAGGCTTCTGATAATAAATTTCTTTATTCTGTTTGTATTTTCTTCTTTTCTTATAATAAGATTTTCGAGAATACTCTTTCGAATCTCTAGAATTCCTTTTATGAGATTTTGGATAATCAATTTTCATATCATATGCAAATTGACTACAGAATTCACCAATTTCTTTTTTCCCATGTAAATTCTGTTTTTTCAATTGGTATTGTAATTTCATATCATTACAAATTTCTAATCCAGTTTGAACACAAGTAGTAATTATATGTCCATAAGTTAGATAACTATAAGAGATGATGTTTTCATTATTTTGATCTCTTAGTCTTTGTCTAACTTTTTCAGCAAAAAGAGGAGGAAGTCCATCAATGAACTTAGCCTTCCAATATTCAGAATTAGCATCATTGCGTTGCATAACTTTACAGATAAAGACATCTTTATACCATCTAAAATGGGTTAAAGATGGACATCTAAGGTTCTGTAAAAGTTCTCGACTTTTCTCTTGCCTTTGAGGATGACTCCCCACAAAATGCAAAAGAATAGTCTGAAGTAAAGTATAAACTGCATCAGGTTTAACTTGTGCAGTATTTGGTTCAGGTTTTGTAGCTGTGAAAATTTCAGTCTGCTGGGCAACAGTGAGAACATTATCCCACCATCCTTTTAAGGCACCAACAAAACCAGTAACAATGAATTTAGCCACAGCCGAATCATCATTACCACTAGCTTTGCAAATGCTGGCATACATTAACATTTTATGAACAACTTCATAAATTTGATATTCTGAAAGGCCATCAATATTCCATTCATAAATGGAACGACCATTATAAGAATTCTGATTTTGATAAAAGTCTTCCTCAAAGAGGAGATCTTGAGGAGTAGGTCTTTTATAATAGGTCTTAAAACCTGTATTAGGTTCATTACTAAGTTTATATAACATGGTTTGAACTTTACTGATATCTGGTCCAGACTCAAGATCAGAGTTTTCAGTACTAGAATCTTGGCTAATAATATTAATCTTTAAATTTTTCATTCTTTCAATGATTAAATTAGCAAAGTCTATATCCTGTTTATCAGACAGTTTAAAGTCTTTGATTTCTGGACTAGGTTTAACATCTACTTCAACAATTTCTTTGTCTTTATTTTTTGAAGTGGATTCAACCTTGGTAGATAAAACTTTAGGTGTATCCTTAAGTTTTTCTTCAATACTACTCAATTGATTATGAATAGTATTTTCAATTCTGATTAATTGACTACCAATAGTCTGAAGACTTAGATTGGTATGATTGTGCTGTTTTATGACGGTAGTTACTGATTCACTAGGTATAGCATATGGAACTGCTTCTAGTGCTTTAATAGTAATTGCTTGACTACTAATATTGCAATTCCGAAGTTAATTAAATGGGAAGAAATTGACTTTCCACATGAATGGGTTGTACAGGATGCTGTACCACCTGTCAATATTATGAACAGGAATTTAAATCAAATAACCCAATCACCTGAGGGAGATGTTGAAATAACATTTGCCCCTAATAAAATAATTAAAAATCAATTCCTAGCTCATCATCAGAAGCAAGATATAGAGACTGAAATTCTAGATGACTCGTCATCTCAAGAAAATCAGTATGCTGTATTGGCTGGAGAAAGCCAAGATCCGAATGAGGATTTCGATGACTCAAAATCAGCAAAATCGGATACCTCAATGGCAGATTACTGGGATGCTATCATCGAAGTGCATTCTCAGAAGTTACTAAAATCTGCAAAAGGCAAACAAAAAGATCAGTAGTTTGCTACAGGTACTGTACAATTGTACAGTAAATCCGTATTTCAGTATTATTCGACAGTATCAGCATCTAGAAGACACTATTCAAAATAGTGATTGTCAGCTTAAATAGTAAAGGTCAAGACTGTTTCGACAGGAAGAGTCAAGAACTATTTTGACAGGAAGAGTCAAGAACTATTTCGACAGGAAGAGTCAAGAACTATTCTCAACAATAGAAGGCGGCTTACTGTGCCAACAGTAGATGGCGGCTTACTGTGACAAATAGTAAAAGGCAAATAGTAAAAGTCAATTTTACTATTCACTATTCATCAGAAGACGACAAAGTAGACCTGGAAACCGGAACTGTTCCGGTCATCTAAAAATTTTTATAAATTCCGAATGTTGGTTCATTCTGAATCTAAGTTTTTTCTTCTAAGTTTTTCCTTTTCAAGTTTTTAGTTTCTTCTCTCTTTCTCTGTCAAGCTCTGTAATAGTAGTTTGTAATTAAAGCTAGAAGATTAATAAAGCCGAAGTATTTTGAAGATTAAGTCTGGTTTCTGCTCTCCCATCTTTGTAAGTTTTCTCTTTATCGGTATTTTGAAGATTAAGTCTGGTTTCTGCTCTCCCATCTTTGTAAGTTTTCTCTTTATCTCTTATTTTGAAGATTAATATTGGTATCAGAGCCATGATAGCTTAAATCCGAATTAGAGGAGAATATGTAGATATAGACTAAATCCAAATTATGATAGTTAGAAATTTCCTTTTAGAAATTTGTTCTTAAAAATAATTTATTATAATCCTTGAATTATGGTACGTCACCCAAGTCGCGTATGGGTTTAGATCCGTTGTTGCCGGGTAGGCGTTGAGGATCGTTTGATACCCTTTAAACCGTTGACAGACGTGTAATTTAATAATTATATATAAATATTTTTAAGAATATAATTTTAAAGGAAATTACTAAAAATCATAATCTGCTATTTATGCTAAGTCTATATGATTTCCTCTAATTTAATTCAATGAATCAATTGGATTCTCGAGACTTAACTGAAAGTTCTATAAAGAACTCCGTAATTGAAGAGTTTGACCAAACTAAACAATTAAATCAATGGACCATACCCGCAATAAAATCAAATAAAATCTATAAAAAAGGATTTTTTGATTTCATTAGTCAAAATAATATCAAGACTCTTGAACAGTCAATCGGACTTGACCAAGAATTCAAAACCCTTAGACTTTTGAGTCTTAAAGATATTGAAAAGTATTTAAAATCTAAATACAACTACCTGCACGTTGGATGCATTCAAATAGCATTCAAACCTTTGACTTTGGCCGGATTAAATGCCAGTATCTTATCCTATTTGCGAGATGCTAGGTGTTTGGATTTCTTACCATCTTTAATGGGAATAATCCAAACTAGTTTATGCCATGGACCGGTTTATTTTAATGTTTACCCGAATTTGACCTTATCTTTGACAGATAGAAATCTGTTTGAGGCAGTGTCCCTGCATATTCAAACACAGGGATATAATTATCTCCCTGGATCTGAGACAATATCAGTAATATATAGGATTCATTATAAGGTAATGAATACCTTGACTCCTAACGCAATACTGCGTAGTGAACCAGGCAAGACTATAGTAATAGATAGTAATTGCTTGACTACTAATATTGCAATTCCGAAGTTAATTAAATGGGAAGAAATTGACTTTCCACATGAATGGGTTGTACAGGATGCTGTACCACCTGTCAATATTATGAACAGGAATTTAAATCAAATAACCCAAACACCTGAGGGAGATGTTGAAATAACATTTGCCCCTAATAAAATCAGTAAACTAAGCTTAACTAGAAGCTCTTCCGCCAAAAGGATAGAAGACTATAAAGTCTCATATCCTAGTAGTTTATCTAGATACTCTGTATCAAATGATGGACTTAAAGAGCAGATCATCCGAGGATTAAAGATTTCTGATCAACAAATTCCACATGGAGTCTATGTTGAACAGACAACTGAACAGGAGAAAGAACAAAGGACTTCTCCGACTCAATCTGAAATGAGTTTCCATTTATAAAATTTTATGGATTATAGTCCAGGATCAATACCTAGACAGTGGCTTAATCAGGAGCTCATGATGACAAAACATGAAGCTTTCCGAAATTGGTTTTTTGCAGCCTTTAATAGTAGGACTCTTGAAAATATTAAAAATATTTATTATCAAGAGTTAGAAAGGGATCAAAAAATGACAACCTTTACTATTTGGTTTCATAATTGGTACCCTAATCAGAAAACTATCCATGTTATAGAAGATTATACAAAAATGTGGACTAAGAGTGATGGAACTAAGATTAATTCTATTCATCCTCCACCTGAAGCCTTGACTCTTAAAAATGACAATGAAAGTAAAGCACTAGAAGCAGTTCCATATGCTATACCTAGTGAATCAGTAACTACCGTCATAAAACAGCACAATCATACCAATCTAAGTCTTCAGACTATTGGTAGTCAATTAATCAGAATTGAAAATACTATTCATAATCAATTGAGTAGTATTGAAGAAAAACTTAAGGATACACCTAAAGTTTTATCTACCAAGGTTGAATCCACTTCAAAAAATAAAGACAAAGAAATTGTTGAAGTAGATGTTAAACCTAGTCCAGAAATCAAAGACTTTAAACTGTCTGATAAACAGGATATAGACTTTGCTAATTTAATCATTGAAAGAATGAAAAATTTAAAGATTAATATTATTAGCCAAGATTCTAGTACTGAAAACTCTGATCTTGAGTCTGGACCAGATATCAGTAAAGTTCAAACCATGTTATATAAACTTAGTAATGAACCTAATACAGGTTTTAAGACCTATTATAAAAGACCTACTCCTCAAGATCTCCTCTTTGAGGAAGACTTTTATCAAAATCAGAATTCTTATAATGGTCGTTCCATTTATGAATGGAATATTGATGGCCTTTCAGAATATCAAATTTATGAAGTTGTTCATAAAATGTTAATGTATGCCAGCATTTGCAAAGCTAGTGGTAATGATGATTCGGCTGTGGCTAAATTCATTGTTACTGGTTTTGTTGGTGCCTTAAAAGGATGGTGGGATAATGTTCTCACTGTTGCCCAGCAGACTGAAATTTTCACAGGTACAAAACCTGAACCAAATACTGCACAAGTTAAACCTGATGCAGTTTATACTTTACTTCAGACTATTCTTTTGCATTTTGTGGGGAGTCATCCTCAAAGGCAAGAGAAAAGTCGAGAACTTTTACAGAACCTTAGATGTCCATCTTTAACCCATTTTAGATGGTATAAAGATGTCTTTATCTGTAAAGTTATGCAACGCAATGATGCTAATTCTGAATATTGGAAGGCTAAGTTCATTGATGGACTTCCTCCTCTTTTTGCTGAAAAAGTTAGACAAAGACTAAGAGATCAAAATAATGAAAACATCATCTCTTATAGTTATCTAACTTATGGACATATAATTACTACTTGTGTTCAAACTGGATTAGAAATTTGTAATGATATGAAATTACAATACCAATTGAAAAAACAGAATTTACATGGGAAAAAAGAAATTGGTGAATTCTGTAGTCAATTTGCATATGATATGAAAATTGATTATCCAAAATCTCATAAAAGGAATTCTAGAGATTCGAAAGAGTATTCTCGAAAATCTTATTATAAGAAAAGAAGAAAATACAAACAGAATAAAGAAATTTATTATCAGAAGCCTCGACATAAGAAAAGATTTAAAGGAAATTATATTCCTAATAAATCTGAAACAAAATCAGGACAAAAAACAAGTAATAAAACTTGTTTTAAATGCGGAAAAATAGGGCATTATGCTAATAAATGTTCTACAAAAAGAAAACTGAATGAATTAAAAATTGATGACAATCTAAAAGCTGAATTAATTAAGCAAAGTTTTCCTGACCTCTAATACTGAAGAAGAATCTTCATCTTCTAGTGACTCTGAGGATGTTAATGAAATTGACTTTCTATCTTCTAGCCAATCAGAAGATATATCTGAAAAGGAACCTTGTGCAGGACAATGTTCTAAAAACCAAGACTATTGGAAAGCCATTGTAGAAATGAATGGCTTGAGTATTAATGTTTTAACGGATACTCAATCAGAAATAATATCTATGATAGATAATATTGGTATCAGAGCCATGATGCTAATTCTGAATATTGGAACGCAATGATGCTAATTCTGAATATTGGAAGGCTAAGTTCATTGATGGACTTCCTCCTCTTTTTGCTGAAAAAGTTAGACAAAGACTAAGAGATCAAAATAATGAAAACATCATCTCTTATAGTTATCTAACTTATGGACATATAATTACTACTTGTGTTCAAACTGGATTAGAAATTTGTAATGATATGAAATTACAATACCAATTGAAAAAACAGAATTTACATGGGAAAAAAGAAATTGGTGAATTCTGTAGTCAATTTGCATATGATATGAAAATTGATTATCCAAAATCTCATAAAAGGAATTCTAGAGATTCGAAAGAGTATTCTCGAAAATCTTATTATAAGAAAAGAAGAAAATACAAACAGAATAAAGAAATTTATTATCAGAAGCCTCGACATAAGAAAAGATTTAAAGGAAATTATATTCCTAATAAATCTGAAACAAAATCAGGACAAAAAACAAGTAATAAAACTTGTTTTAAATGCGGAAAAATAGGGCATTATGCTAATAAATGTTCTACAAAAAGAAAACTGAATGAATTAAAAATTGATGACAATCTAAAAGCTGAATTAAGCAAAGTTTTCCTGACCTCTAATACTGAAGAAGAATCTTCATCTTCTAGTGACTCTGAGGATGTTAATGAAATTGACTTTCTATCTTCTAGCCAATCAGAAGATATATCTGAAAAGGAACCTTGTGCAGGACAATGTTCTAAAAACCAAGACTATTGGAAAGCCATTGTAGAAATGAATGGCTTGAGTATTAATGTTTTAACGGATACTCAATCAGAAATAATATCTATGATAGATAAAGTAACAGACCCTCTGCTAAAAAGTAAAATATTACAATTTTGCTTAGAACAGACAAAAAACTCTCCTAGTTCCTTTGAGAAACCGAATATTACTAAACATTACAGTATGAAAGAAGTACTTCAAAGACTTGAAGGAAAACCAGAAACTTCTTTAAAACCTTCTACTTCTCAAGATTTAAGAAGTGAGGTAAATATAGTTAAATCTGAAATAAAACTCATCAGAGAAGAGTTAGATAACCAGAATATCAGACTTATTCAATTAGAAAGTCTAGCTGAAAAACATCAATCAAAAGATAAATCGATTGCTATTCTAAACACAGAACCATCTAGTATTTTAGATAATAATCTTATCTTTTTAAATACTATGCAGAAAATTACCTATCAGAAATGGTATATAAGTATTAATATTGTTATCAACAAAGAATATACCATTACTAATGCAGTAGCATTGGTGGATAGCGGAGCTGACATGAACTGTATTAGAGAAGGTTTAGTTCCGACTAAATACTTCGAAAAAAACCGTACAATCTCTACATTCTGCAAGTGGAGATAGAATGCCAATTAATTATAAGCTACCTGAAGCTTATATTTGTAATAAAGGAATCTGTATTCCACAAACCTTTATTTTAATCCGAAATTTATCTCAAGAAGTTATTCTGGGAACTCCATTTATTAATTTATTTTTCCCTTATGACAAGATAGATGAAACCGGATTATATGCTAGTTTTCAGAATCATAAAATACATTTTGAATTTATTACTAGCTCTGAAACCAGGACTTTAAATGAGTTAGAATATTTAATTAATTCTAAAACTGCTCATTTAAACTTCTTACAAGAAGAAATACATAATTTGAATATTTCCGAGAAATTGAACTCCCCAGAAATAAAACTAAAAATCAAAGAAATTGAAAATCAATTTCTAACCGAAGTTTGTAGCAATATTCCCAATGCTTTTTGGGAAAGGAAAAAATATATTGTATCTTTACCTTATAAACCTGAATTTGATGAAAAAACTCAGATTCCGACTAAGGCTCGTCCTAGTCAAATGAATGCTGAATATCTTGAACTTTGTAAGAGAGAAATTCAAGATTTATTAGAAAAGAAGCTTATCAGAAAAAGTTATTCACCATGGAGTTGTACCGCTTTCTATGTGAATAAAGCAGCTGAAAAGGAAAGAGGTGTTCCAAGGCTTGTAGTAAATTACAAACCTTTGAATGATGCTCTGAAATGGATTAGATATCCTATTCCAAACAAAAAAGATCTTTTAGATAGATTGCATTCTGCAAAAATATTTTCTAAATTTGATCTTAAATCTGGATACTATCAGATTCAACTAACTGAAGAAGATAGATATAAAACTGCATTTACTGTACCCTTTGGGCATTATGAATGGAATGTTATGCCATTCGGTTTAAAAAATGCCCCTTCAGAATTTCAAAATATTATGAACGATATTTTTATTCCGTATTCAAATTTTACTATTGTCTATATAGATGATATATTAGTATTTTCATCTAATATAGATCAACATTTTAGACATCTTAGAATTACAAAAGATGTTATCAGAAAAAATGGTTTAGTCATATCTGCACCTAAAATGAAACTCTTTCAAACTGAAGTTAGATTTCTAGGACAGAATATTAGTCAAGGGACAATAATCCCTATTGACAGAAGCATTGAATTTGCCTCTAAATTTCCTGATGAAATTAGAGACAAAAATCAATTGCAAAGATTTTTAGGAAGTCTTAATTATATAGCAGACTACTACCAGAATATAGCAATGGATAGTGCTATTTTATATGATAGGCTTAAAAAGAATCCATTACCTTGGGATGATCAGCATACCCAAGCAGTCCGAAAAATCAAACTTAGAGTAAAACAATTACCATGTCTAGGGTTAGCAAACCCTCAATGGTTCAAAATTGTTGAAACGGATGCCTCTGATATTGGTTATGGAGGTATTCTAAAACAGAAAAACCCTTCTACTAATAAAGATGAATTACTTAGATTCGCATCTGGAATGTGGAAGAATGCTCAGAAAAACTATTCCACCATCAAAAAAGAAATGTTATCAATAGTCAAATGCATTTCTAAATTTCAAGATGATTTATTAAATCAATCTTTTCTACTCCGTATTGACTGTAGTGCTGCAAAAGATATTTTGCAAAAGGATGTTAAAAATTTAGTTTCTAAACAAATTTTTGCAAGATGGCAATCTGAATTATCTGCATTCGATTTTAAAATTGAATATATTAAAGGAAATCAGAACTCTCTTCCTGATTTTTTAACCCGTGAATTTTTGCAGGATAAAGATGGAACCACCTGATAAAGGAGCAGGAGGATCTAGATATCCGAAGAAAGTAAATCAGAAAAAAGGGAAGTTTTCTTCTCTATCAGAATTCCCTGTAGTAGGATCATCCTCTCAGGATAAACCCAATCCGAAACTAACTGCTAAAGATATCCTAAAAAAAGAAATCATTTATGCTAAAAAGTTAATAACTGAAAAAATTCTATCTGTATCCTTAGAAGATGTCCAGTGGAAACATGATCCATGGCACATCAAAGAACGGTACTTAGGAGTACAAAACTATCCTATCCAAGATGGCAAGCATAGATATATCTATGAAGCCATTTTGAATGAAACAGAATCTGTACAAATGGTACACCACCATTATAATCTGAAAGACAGTAAGTCTCCTATAACACATTCTAAGTGTTATATAGTAAAAGTCTTACATATAACAGAATGGGCTCTTGACCCCTCAAGACCCAGAAGCCTGAAATTGAATGGTCAAAACTATAATTATTGGGATTATGTTTTGGCATGGTCATTCATGTTCTATTATCAGAATCCGATCAGGAAACACTCCTGGTTTATCAGTATTAACCCTGAAATTGTTAAAGGAAAAGGTTTCCCTCTCTGGTTTCTGCATTGGTGGGAGAAATTCGGTCCAGAACTGAGTTTCTTACCAGATACACTGAAAGACCCTTGGCTAAAATGGTATGAGTATCATCCAAAGCTCAAGGGAAAAACTGCAGAAAAAACCCCAAAAGGGTTATCAGCACTCTGTTATATGGCAGAGTTCAAAATACCATGGATATGGAGATGGGATCTAGAATTTCACTTTGATGATCTCTTAATTCCATGTATTAGCAGAACTTTTCATTACAAATGGTGGGATGGATTTCCTATTACAGATACCCATAAACTCATTTGCCAAACTGTAATTGAGTATGAAAATGCCTATAAGGCTACTCAAAAATCCGTATCTATTTCACCTTCTGATAATATTTTCCAATTTTTACTGGATGATATTCAGAAAAGATATCCGAACCTTTCATCTGTAGATCAACAGATTAAAGCTATGGAAATAATTAAAAATCAATTCCTAGCTCATCATCAGAAGCAAGATATAGAGACTGAAATTCTAGATGACTCGTCATCTCAAGAAAATCAGTATGCTGTATTGGCTGGAGAAAGCCAAGATCCGAATGAGGATTTCGATGACTCAAAATCAGCAAAATCGGATACCTCAATGGCAGATTACTGGGATGCTATCATCGAAGTGCATTCTCAGAAGTTACTAAAATCTGCAAAAGGCAAACAAAAAGATCAGTAGTTTGCTACAGGTACTGTACAATTGTACAGTAAATCCGTATTTCAGTATTATTCGACAGTATCAGCATCTAGAAGACACTATTCAAAATAGTGATTGTCAGCTTAAATAGTAAAGGTCAAGACTGTTTCGACAGGAAGAGTCAAGAACTATTTTGACAGGAAGAGTCAAGAACTATTTCGACAGGAAGAGTCAAGAACTATTCTCAACAATACAAGGCGGCTTACTGTGCCAACAGTAGATGGCGGCTTACTGTGACAAATAGTAAAAGGCAAATAGTAAAAGTCAATTTTACTATTCACTATTCATCAGAAGACGACAAAGTAGACCTGGAAACCGGAACTGTTCCGGTCATCTAAAAATTTTTATAAATTCCGAATGTTGGTTCATTCTGAATCTAAGTTTTTTCTTCTAAGTTTTTCCTTTTCAAGTTTTTAGTTTCTTCTCTCTTTCTCTGTCAAGCTCTGTAATAGTAGTTTGTAATTAAAGCTAGAAGATTAATAAAGCCGAAGTATTTTGAAGATTAAGTCTGGTTTCTGCTCTCCCATCTTTGTAAGTTTTCTCTTTATCTCTTATGTTAAACGATCCTTCTTAATATTGGTATCAGAGCCATGATAGCTTAAATCCGAATTAGAGGAGAATATGTAGATATAGACTAAATCCAAATTATGATAGTTAGAAATTTCCTTTTAGAAATTTGTTCTTAAAAATAATTTATTATAATCCTTGAATTATGGTACGTCACCCAAGTCGCGTATGGGTTTAGATCCGTTGTTGCCGGGTAGGCGTTGAGGATCGTTTGATACCCTTTAAACCGTTGACAGACGTGTAATTTAATAATTATATATAAATATTTTTAAGAATATAATTTTAAAGGAAATTACTAAAAATCATAATCTGCTATTTATGCTAAGTCTATATGATTTCCTCTAATTTAATTCAATGAATCAATTGGATTCTCGAGACTTAACTGAAAGTTCTATAAAGAACTCCATAATTGAAGAGTTTGACCAAACTAAACAATTAAATCAATGGACCATACCCGCAATAAAATCAAATAAAATCTGTAAAAGTTCTCGACTTTTCTCTTGCCTTTGAGGATGACTCCCCACAAAATGCAAAAGAATAGTCTGAAGTAAAGTATAAACTGCATCAGGTTTAACTTGTGCAGTATTTGGTTCAGGTTTTGTAGCTGTGAAAATTTCAGTCTGCTGGGCAACAGTGAGAACATTATCCCACCATCCTTTTAAGGCACCAACAAAACCAGTAACAATGAATTTAGCCACAGCCGAATCATCATTACCACTAGCTTTGCAAATGCTGGCATACATTAACATTTTATGAACAACTTCATAAATTTGATATTCTGAAAGGCCATCAATATTCCATTCATAAATGGAACGACCATTATAAGAATTCTGATTTTGATAAAAGTCTTCCTCAAAGAGGAGATCTTGAGGAGTAGGTCTTTTATAATAGGTCTTAAAACCTGTATTAGGTTCATTTGGCTGGAGAAAGCCAAGATCCGAATGAGGATTTCGATGACTCAAAATCAGCAAAATCGGATACCTCAATGGCAGATTACTGGGATGCTATCATCGAAGTGCATTCTCAGAAGTTACTAAAATCTGCAAAAGGCAAACAAAAAGATCAGTAGTTTGCTACAGGTACTGTACAATTGTACAGTAAATCCGTATTTCAGTATTATTCGACAGTATCAGCATCTAGAAGACACTATTCAAAATAGTGATTGTCAGCTTAAATAGTAAAGGTCAAGACTGTTTCGACAGGAAGAGTCAAGAACTATTTTGACAGGAAGAGTCAAGAACTATTTCGACAGGAAGAGTCAAGAACTATTCTCAACAATAGAAGGCGGCTTACTGTGCCAACAGTAGATGGCGGCTTACTGTGACAAATAGTAAAAGGCAAATAGTAAAAGTCAATTTTACTATTCACTATTCATCAGAAGACGACAAAGTAGACCTGGAAACCGGAACTGTTCCGGTCATCTAAAAATTTTTATAAATTCCGAATGTTGGTTCATTCTGAATCTAAGTTTTTTCTTCTAAGTTTTTCCTTTTCAAGTTTTTAGTTTCTTCTCTCTTTCTCTGTCAAGCTCTGTAATAGTAGTTTGTAATTAAAGCTAGAAGATTAATAAAGCCGAAGTATTTTGAAGATTAAGTCTGGTTTCTGCTCTCCCATCTTTGTAAGTTTTCTCTTTATCGGTATTTTGAAGATTAAGTCTGGTTTCTGCTCTCCCATCTTTGTAAGTTTTCTCTTTATCGGTATTTTGAAGATTAAGTCTGGTTTCTGCTCTCCCATCTTTGTAAGTTTTCTCTTTATCTCTTATGTTAAACGATCCTTCTTAATATTGGTATCAGAGCCATGATAGCTTAAATCCGAATTAGAGGAGAATATGTAGATATAGACTAAATCCAAATTATGATAGTTAGAAATTTCCTTTTAGAAATTTGTTCTTAAAAATAATTTATTATAATCCTTGAATTATGGTACGTCACCCAAGTCGCGTATGGGTTTAGATCCGTTGTTGCCGGGTAGGCGTTGAGGATCGTTTGATACCCTTTAAACCGTTGACAGACGTGTAATTTAATAATTATATATAAATATTTTTAAGAATATAATTTTAAAGGAAATTACTAAAAATCATAATCTGCTATTTATGCTAAGTCTATATGATTTCCTCTAATTTAATTCAATGAATCAATTGGATTCTCGAGACTTAACTGAAAGTTCTATAAAGAACTCCGTAATTGAAGAGTTTGACCAAACTAAACAATTAAATCAATGGACCATACCCGCAATAAAATCAAATAAAATCTGTAAAAGTTCTCGACTTTTCTCTTGCCTTTGAGGATGACTCCCCACAAAATGCAAAAGAATAGTCTGAAGTAAAGTATAAACTGCATCAGGTTTAACTTGTGCAGTATTTGGTTCAGGTTTTGTAGCTGTGAAAATTTCAGTCTGCTGGGCAACAGTGAGAACATTATCCCACCATCCTTTTAAGGCACCAACAAAACCAGTAACAATGAATTTAGCCACAGCCGAATCATCATTACCACTAGCTTTGCAAATGCTGGCATACATTAACATTTTATGAACAACTTCATAAATTTGATATTCTGAAAGGCCATCAATATTCCATTCATAAATGGAACGACCATTATAAGAATTCTGATTTTGATAAAAGTCTTCCTCAAAGAGGAGATCTTGAGGAGTAGGTCTTTTATAATAGGTCTTAAAACCTGTATTAGGTTCATTACTAAGTTTATATAACATGGTTTGAACTTTACTGATATCTGGTCCAGACTCAAGATCAGAGTTTTCAGTACTAGAATCTTGGCTAATAATATTAATCTTTAAATTTTTCATTCTTTCAATGATTAAATTAGCAAAGTCTATATCCTGTTTATCAGACAGTTTAAAGTCTTTGATTTCTGGACTAGGTTTAACATCTACTTCAACAATTTCTTTGTCTTTATTTTTTGAAGTGGATTCAACCTTGGTAGATAAAACTTTAGGTGTATCCTTAAGTTTTTCTTCAATACTACTCAATTGATTATGAATAGTATTTTCAATTCTGATTAATTGACTACCAATAGTCTGAAGACTTAGATTGGTATGATTGTGCTGTTTTATGACGGTAGTTACTGATTCACTAGGTATAGCATATGGAACTGCTTCTAGTGCTTTACTTTCATTGTCATTTTTAAGAGTCAAGGCTTCAGGTGGAGGATGAATAGAATTAATCTTAGTTCCATCACTCTTAGTCCACATTTTTGTATAATCTTCTATAACATGGATAGTTTTCTGATTAGGGTACCAATTATGAAACCAAATAGTAAAGGTTGTCATTTTTTGATCCCTTTCTAACTCTTGATAATAAATATTTTTAATATTTTCAAGAGTCCTACTATTAAAGGCTGCAAAAAACCAATTTCGGAAAGCTTCATGTTTTGTCATCATGAGCTCCTGATTAAGCCACTGTCTAGGTATTGATCCTGGACTATAATCCATAAAATTTTATAAATGGAAACTCATTTCAGATTGAGTCGGAGAAGTCCTTTGTTCTTTCTCCTGTTCAGTTGTCTGTTCAACATAGACTCCATGTGGAATTTGTTGATCAGAAATCTTTAATCCTCGGATGATCTGCTCTTTAAGTCCATCATTTGATACAGAGTATCTAGATAAACTACTAGGATATGAGACTTTATAGTCTTCTATCCTTTTGGCGGAAGAGCTTCTAGTTAAGCTTAGTTTACTGATTTTATTAGGGGCAAATGTTATTTCAACATCTCCCTCAGGTGTTTGGGTTATTTGATTTAAATTCCTGTTCATAATATTGACAGGTGGTACAGCATCCTGTACAACCCATTCATGTGGAAAGTCAATTTCTTCCCATTTAATTAACTTCGGAATTGCAATATTAGTAGTCAAGCAATTACTATCTATTACTATAGTCTTGCCTGGTTCACTACGCAGTATTGCGTTAGGAGTCAAGGTATTCATTACCTTATAATGAATCCTATATATTACTGATATTGTCTCAGATCCAGGGAGATAATTATATCCCTGTGTTTGAATATGCAGGGACACTGCCTCAAACAGATTTCTATCTGTCAAAGATAAGGTCAAATTCGGGTAAACATTAAAATAAACCGGTCCATGGCATAAACTAGTTTGGATTATTCCCATTAAAGATGGTAAGAAATCCAAACACCTAGCATCTCGCAAATAGGATAAGATACTGGCATTTAATCCGGCCAAAGTCAAAGGTTTGAATGCTATTTGAATGCATCCAACGTGCAGGTAGTTGTATTTAGATTTTAAATACTTTTCAATATCTTTAAGACTCAAAAGTCTAAGGGTTTTGAATTCTTGGTCAAGTCCGATTGACTGTTCAAGAGTCTTGATATTATTTTGACTAATGAAATCAAAAAATCCTTTTTTATAGATTTTATTTGATTTTATTGCGGGTATGGTCCATTGATTTAATTGTTTAGTTTGGTCAAACTCTTCAATTACGGAGTTCTTTATAGAACTTTCAGTTAAGTCTCGAGAATCCAATTGATTCATTGAATTAAATTAGAGGAAATCATATAGACTTAGCATAAATAGCAGATTATGATTTTTAGTAATTTCCTTTAAAATTATATTCTTAAAAATATTTATATATAATTATTAAATTACACGTCTGTCAACGGTTTAAAGGGTATCAAACGATCCTCAACGCCTACCCGGCAACAACGGATCTAAACCCATACGCGACTTGGGTGACGTACCATAATTCAAGGATTATAATAAATTATTTTTAAGAACAAATTTCTAAAAGGAAATTTCTAACTATCATAATTTGGATTTAGTCTATATCTACATATTCTCCTCTAATTCGGATTTAAGCTATCATGGCTCTGATACCAATATTAAGAAGGATCGTTTAACATAAGAGATAAAGAGAAAACTTACAAAGATGGGAGAGCAGAAACCAGACTTAAGTCTTCAAAATACCGATAAAGAGAAAACTTACAAAGATGGGAGAGCAGAAACCAGACTTAATCTTCAAAATACTTCGGCTTTATTAATCTTCTAGCTTTAATTACAAACTACTATTACAGAGCTTGACAGAGAAAGAGAGAAGAAACTAAAAACTTGAAAAGGAAAAACTTAGAAGAAAAAACTTAGATTCAGAATGAACCAACATTCGGAATTTATAAAAATTTTTAGATGACCGGAACAGTTCCGGTTTCCAGGTCTACTTTGTCGTCTTCTGATGAATAGTGAATAGTAAAATTGACTTTTACTATTTGCCTTTTACTATTTGTCACAGTAAGCCGCCATCTACTGTTGGCACAGTAAGCCGCCTTCTATTGTTGAGAATAGTTCTTGACTCTTCCTGTCGAAATAGTTCTTGACTCTTCCTGTCAAAATAGTTCTTGACTCTTCCTGTCGAAACAGTCTTGACCTTTACTATTTAAGCTGACAATCACTATTTTGAATAGTGTCTTCTAGATGCTGATACTGTCGAATAATACTGAAATACGGATTTACTGTACAATTGTACAGTACCTGTAGCAAACTACTGATCTTTTTGTTTGCCTTTTGCAGATTTTAGTAACTTCTGAGAATGCACTTCGATGATAGCATCCCAGTAATCTGCCATTGAGGTATCCGATTTTGCTGATTTTGAGTCATCGAAATCCTCATTCGGATCTTGGCTTTCTCCAGCCAATACAGCATACTGATTTTCTTGAGATGACGAGTCATCTAGAATTTCAGTCTCTATATCTTGCTTCTGATGATGAGCTAGGAATTGATTTTTAATTATTTCCATAGCTTTAATCTGTTGATCTACAGATGAAAGGTTCGGATATCTTTTCTGAATATCATCCAGTAAAAATTGGAAAATATTATCAGAAGGTGAAATAGATACGGATTTTTGAGTAGCCTTATAGGCATTTTCATACTCAATTACAGTTTGGCAAATGAGTTTATGGGTATCTGTAATAGGAAATCCATCCCACCATTTGTAATGAAAAGTTCTGCTAATACATGGAATTAAGAGATCATCAAAGTGAAATTCTAGATCCCATCTCCATATCCATGGTATTTTGAACTCTGCCATATAACAGAGTGCTGATAACCCTTTTGGGGTTTTTTCTGTAGTTTTTCCCTTGAGCTTTGGATGATACTCATACCATTTTAGCCAAGGGTCTTTCAGTGTATCTGGTAAGAAACTCAGTTCTGGACCGAATTTCTCCCACCAATGCAGAAACCAGAGAGGGAAACCTTTTCCTTTAACAATTTCAGGGTTAATACTGATAAACCAGGAGTGTTTCCTGATCGGATTCTGATAATAGAACATGAATGACCATGCCAAAACATAATCCCAATAATTATAGTTTTGACCATTCAATTTCAGGCTTCTGGGTCTTGAGGGGTCAAGAGCCCATTCTGTTATATGTAAGACTTTTACTATATAACACTTAGAATGTGTTATAGGAGACTTACTGTCTTTCAGATTATAATGGTGGTGTACCATTTGTACAGATTCTGTTTCATTCAAAATGGCTTCATAGATATATCTATGCTTGCCATCTTGGATAGGATAGTTTTGTACTCCTAAGTACCGTTCTTTGATGTGCCATGGATCATGTTTCCACTGGACATCTTCTAAGGATACAGATAGAATTTTTTCAGTTATTAACTTTTTAGCATAAATGATTTCTTTTTTTAGGATATCTTTAGCAGTTAGTTTCGGATTGGGTTTATCCTGAGAGGATGATCCTACTACAGGGAATTCTGATAGAGAAGAAAACTTCCCTTTTTTCTGATTTACTTTCTTCGGATATCTAGATCCTCCTGCTCCTTTATCAGGTGGTTCCATCTTTATCCTGCAAAAATTCACGGGTTAAAAAATCAGGAAGAGAGTTCTGATTTCCTTTAATATATTCAATTTTAAAATCGAATGCAGATAATTCAGATTGCCATCTTGCAAAAATTTGTTTAGAAACTAAATTTTTAACATCCTTTTGCAAAATATCTTTTGCAGCACTACAGTCAATACGGAGTAGAAAAGATTGATTTAATAAATCATCTTGAAATTTAGAAATGCATTTGACTATTGATAACATTTCTTTTTTGATGGTGGAATAGTTTTTCTGAGCATTCTTCCACATTCCAGATGCGAATCTAAGTAATTCATCTTTATTAGTAGAAGGGTTTTTCTGTTTTAGAATACCTCCATAACCAATATCAGAGGCATCCGTTTCAACAATTTTGAACCATTGAGGGTTTGCTAACCCTAGACATGGTAATTGTTTTACTCTAAGTTTGATTTTTCGGACTGCTTGGGTATGCTGATCATCCCAAGGTAATGGATTCTTTTTAAGCCTATCATATAAAATAGCACTATCCATTGCTATATTCTGGTAGTAGTCTGCTATATAATTAAGACTTCCTAAAAATCTTTGCAATTGATTTTTGTCTCTAATTTCATCAGGAAATTTAGAGGCAAATTCAATGCTTCTGTCAATAGGGATTATTGTCCCTTGACTAATATTCTGTCCTAGAAATCTAACTTCAGTTTGAAAGAGTTTCATTTTAGGTGCAGATATGACTAAACCATTTTTTCTGATAACATCTTTTGTAATTCTAAGATGTCTAAAATGTTGATCTATATTAGATGAAAATACTAATATATCATCTATATAGACAATAGTAAAATTTGAATACGGAATAAAAATATCGTTCATAATATTTTGAAATTCTGAAGGGGCATTTTTTAAACCGAATGGCATAACATTCCATTCATAATGCCCAAAGGGTACAGTAAATGCAGTTTTATATCTATCTTCTTCAGTTAGTTGAATCTGATAGTATCCAGATTTAAGATCAAATTTAGAAAATATTTTTGCAGAATGCAATCTATCTAAAAGATCTTTTTTGTTTGGAATAGGATATCTAATCCATTTCAGAGCATCATTCAAAGGTTTGTAATTTACTACAAGCCTTGGAACACCTCTTTCCTTTTCAGCTGCTTTATTCACATAGAAAGCGGTACAACTCCATGGTGAATAACTTTTTCTGATAAGCTTCTTTTCTAATAAATCTTGAATTTCTCTCTTACAAAGTTCAAGATATTCAGCATTCATTTGACTAGGACGAGCCTTAGTCGGAATCTGAGTTTTTTCATCAAATTCAGGTTTATAAGGTAAAGATACAATATATTTTTTCCTTTCCCAAAAAGCATTGGGAATATTGCTACAAACTTCGGTTAGAAATTGATTTTCAATTTCTTTGATTTTTAGTTTTATTTCTGGGGAGTTCAATTTCTCGGAAATATTCAAATTATGTATTTCTTCTTGTAAGAAGTTTAAATGAGCAGTTTTAGAATTAATTAAATATTCTAACTCATTTAAAGTCCTGGTTTCAGGGCTAGTAATAAATTCAAAATGTATTTTATGATTCTGAAAACTAGCATATAATCCGGTTTCATCTATCTTGTCATAAGGGAAAAATAAATTAATAAATGGAGTTCCCAGAATAACTTCTTGAGATAAATTTCGGATTAAAATAAAGGTTTGTGGAATACAGATTCCTTTATTACAAATATAAGCTTCAGGTAGCTTATAATTAATTGGCATTCTATCTCCACTTGCAGAATGTAGAGATTGTACGGTTTTTTCGAAGTATTTAGTCGGAACTAAACCTTCTCTAATACAGTTCATGTCAGCTCCGCTATCCACCAATGCTACTGCATTAGTAATGGTATATTCTTTGTTGATAACAATATTAATACTTATATACCATTTCTGATAGGTAATTTTCTGCATAGTATTTAAAAAGATAAGATTATTATCTAAAATACTAGATGGTTCTGTGTTTAGAATAGCAATCGATTTATCTTTTGATTGATGTTTTTCAGCTAGACTTTCTAATTGAATAAGTCTGATATTCTGGTTATCTAACTCTTCTCTGATGAGTTTTATTTCAGATTTAACTATATTTACCTCACTTCTTAAATCTTGAGAAGTAGAAGGTTTTAAAGAAGTTTCTGGTTTTCCTTCAAGTCTTTGAAGTACTTCTTTCATACTGTAATGTTTAGTAATATTCGGTTTCTCAAAGGAACTAGGAGAGTTTTTTGTCTGTTCTAAGCAAAATTGTAATATTTTACTTTTTAGCAGAGGGTCTGTTACTTTATCTATCATAGATATTATTTCTGATTGAGTATCCGTTAAAACATTAATACTCAAGCCATTCATTTCTACAATGGCTTTCCAATAGTCTTGGTTTTTAGAACATTGTCCTGCACAAGGTTCCTTTTCAGATATATCTTCTGATTGGCTAGAAGATAGAAAGTCAATTTCATTAACATCCTCAGAGTCACTAGAAGATGAAGATTCTTCTTCAGTATTAGAGGTCAGGAAAACTTTGCTTAATTCAGCTTTTAGATTGTCATCAATTTTTAATTCATTCAGTTTTCTTTTTGTAGAACATTTATTAGCATAATGCCCTATTTTTCCGCATTTAAAACAAGTTTTATTACTTGTTTTTTGTCCTGATTTTGTTTCAGATTTATTAGGAATATAATTTCCTTTAAATCTTTTCTTATGTCGAGGCTTCTGATAATAAATTTCTTTATTCTGTTTGTATTTTCTTCTTTTCTTATAATAAGATTTTCGAGAATACTCTTTCGAATCTCTAGAATTCCTTTTATGAGATTTTGGATAATCAATTTTCATATCATATGCAAATTGACTACAGAATTCACCAATTTCTTTTTTCCCATGTAAATTCTGTTTTTTCAATTGGTATTGTAATTTCATATCATTACAAATTTCTAATCCAGTTTGAACACAAGTAGTAATTATATGTCCATAAGTTAGATAACTATAAGAGATGATGTTTTCATTATTTTGATCTCTTAGTCTTTGTCTAACTTTTTCAGCAAAAAGAGGAGGAAGTCCATCAATGAACTTAGCCTTCCAATATTCAGAATTAGCATCATTGCGTTCCAATATTCAGAATTAGCATCATGGCTCTGATACCAATATTATCTATCATAGATATTATTTCTGATTGAGTATCCGTTAAAACATTAATACTCAAGCCATTCATTTCTACAATGGCTTTCCAATAGTCTTGGTTTTTAGAACATTGTCCTGCACAAGGTTCCTTTTCAGATATATCTTCTGATTGGCTAGAAGATAGAAAGTCAATTTCATTAACATCCTCAGAGTCACTAGAAGATGAAGATTCTTCTTCAGTATTAGAGGTCAGGAAAACTTTGCTTAATTCAGCTTTTAGATTGTCATCAATTTTTAATTCATTCAGTTTTCTTTTTGTAGAACATTTATTAGCATAATGCCCTATTTTTCCGCATTTAAAACAAGTTTTATTACTTGTTTTTTGTCCTGATTTTGTTTCAGATTTATTAGGAATATAATTTCCTTTAAATCTTTTCTTATGTCGAGGCTTCTGATAATAAATTTCTTTATTCTGTTTGTATTTTCTTCTTTTCTTATAATAAGATTTTCGAGAATACTCTTTCGAATCTCTAGAATTCCTTTTATGAGATTTTGGATAATCAATTTTCATATCATATGCAAATTGACTACAGAATTCACCAATTTCTTTTTTCCCATGTAAATTCTGTTTTTTCAATTGGTATTGTAATTTCATATCATTACAAATTTCTAATCCAGTTTGAACACAAGTAGTAATTATATGTCCATAAGTTAGATAACTATAAGAGATGATGTTTTCATTATTTTGATCTCTTAGTCTTTGTCTAACTTTTTCAGCAAAAAGAGGAGGAAGTCCATCAATGAACTTAGCCTTCCAATATTCAGAATTAGCATCATTGCGTTGCATAACTTTACAGATAAAGACATCTTTATACCATCTAAAATGGGTTAAAGATGGACATCTAAGGTTCTGTAAAAGTTCTCGACTTTTCTCTTGCCTTTGAGGATGACTCCCCACAAAATGCAAAAGAATAGTCTGAAGTAAAGTATAAACTGCATCAGGTTTAACTTGTGCAGTATTTGGTTCAGGTTTTGTAGCTGTGAAAATTTCAGTCTGCTGGGCAACAGTGAGAACATTATCCCACCATCCTTTTAAGGCACCAACAAAACCAGTAACAATGAATTTAGCCACAGCCGAATCATCATTACCACTAGCTTTGCAAATGCTGGCATACATTAACATTTTATGAACAACTTCATAAATTTGATATTCTGAAAGGCCATCAATATTCCATTCATAAATGGAACGACCATTATAAGAATTCTAATTTTGATAAAAGTCTTCCTCAAAGAGGAGATCTTGAGGAGTAGGTCTTTTATAATAGGTCTTAAAACCTGTATTAGGTTCATTACTAAGTTTATATAACATGGTTTGAACTTTACTGATATCTGGTCCAGACTCAAGATCAGAGTTTTCAGTACTAGAATCTTGGCTAATAATATTAATCTTTAAATTTTTCATTCTTTCAATGATTAAATTAGCAAAGTCTATATCCTGTTTATCAGACAGTTTAAAGTCTTTGATTTCTGGACTAGGTTTAACATCTACTTCAACAATTTCTTTGTCTTTATTTTTTGAAGTGGATTCAACCTTGGTAGATAAAACTTTAGGTGTATCCTTAAGTTTTTCTTCAATACTACTCAATTGATTATGAATAGTATTTTCAATTCTGATTAATTGACTACCAATAGTCTGAAGACTTAGATTGGTATGATTGTGCTGTTTTATGACGGTAGTTACTGATTCACTAGGTATAGCATATGGAACTGCTTCTAGTGCTTTACTTTCATTGTCATTTTTAAGAGTCAAGGCTTCAGGTGGAGGATGAATAGAATTAATCTTAGTTCCATCACTCTTAGTCCACATTTTTGTATAATCTTCTATAACATGGATAGTTTTCTGATTAGGGTACCAATTATGAAACCAAATAGTAAAGGTTGTCATTTTTTGATCCCTTTCTAACTCTTGATAATAAATATATAAATATTTTTAAGAATATAATTTTAAAGGAAATTACTAAAAATCATAATCTGCTATTTATGCTAAGTCTATATGATTTCCTCTAATTTAATTCAATGAATCAATTGGATTCTCGAGACTTAACTGAAAGTTCTATAAAGAACTCCGTAATTGAAGAGTTTGACCAAACTAAACAATTAAATCAATGGACCATACCCGCAATAAAATCAAATAAAATCTATAAAAAAGGATTTTTTGATTTCATTAGTCAAAATAATATCAAGACTCTTGAACAGTCAATCGGACTTGACCAAGAATTCAAAACCCTTAGACTTTTGAGTCTTAAAGATATTGAAAAGTATTTAAAATCTAAATACAACTACCTGCACGTTGGATGCATTCAAATAGCATTCAAACCTTTGACTTTGGCCGGATTAAATGCCAGTATCTTATCCTATTTGCGAGATGCTAGGTGTTTGGATTTCTTACCATCTTTAATGGGAATAATCCAAACTAGTTTATGCCATGGACCGGTTTATTTTAATGTTTACCCGAATTTGACCTTATCTTTGACAGATAGAAATCTGTTTGAGGCAGTGTCCCTGCATATTCAAACACAGGGATATAATTATCTCCCTGGATCTGAGACAATATCAGTAATATATAGGATTCATTATAAGGTAATGAATACCTTGACTCCTAACGCAATACTGCGTAGTGAACCAGGCAAGACTATAGTAATAGATAGTAATTGCTTGACTACTAATATTGCAATTCCGAAGTTAATTAAATGGGAAGAAATTGACTTTCCACATGAATGGGTTGTACAGGATGCTGTACCACCTGTCAATATTATGAACAGGAATTTAAATCAAATAACCCAAACACCTGAGGGAGATGTTGAAATAACATTTGCCCCTAATAAAATCAGTAAACTAAGCTTAACTAGAAGCTCTTCCGCCAAAAGGATAGAAGACTATAAAGTCTCATATCCTAGTAGTTTATCTAGATACTCTGTATCAAATGATGGACTTAAAGAGCAGATCATCCGAGGATTAAAGATTTCTGATCAACAAATTCCACATGGAGTCTATGTTGAACAGACAACTGAACAGGAGAAAGAACAAAGGACTTCTCCGACTCAATCTGAAATGAGTTTCCATTTATAAAATTTTATGGATTATAGTCCAGGATCAATACCTAGACAGTGGCTTAATCAGGAGCTCATGATGACAAAACATGAAGCTTTCCGAAATTGGTTTTTTGCAGCCTTTAATAGTAGGATTGAATAAGTCTGATATTCTGGTTATCTAACTCTTCTCTGATGAGTTTTATTTCAGATTTAACTATATTTACCTCACTTCTTAAATCTTGAGAAGTAGAAGGTTTTAAAGAAGTTTCTGGTTTTCCTTCAAGTCTTTGAAGTACTTCTTTCATACTGTAATGTTTAGTAATATTCGGTTTCTCAAAGGAACTAGGAGAGTTTTTTGTCTGTTCTAAGCAAAATTGTAATATTTTACTTTTTAGCAGAGGGTCTGTTACTTTATCTATCATAGATATTATTTCTGATTGAGTATCCGTTAAAACATTAATACTCAAGCCATTCATTTCTACAATGGCTTTCCAATAGTCTTGGTTTTTAGAACATTGTCCTGCACAAGGTTCCTTTTCAGATATATCTTCTGATTGGCTAGAAGATAGAAAGTCAAGCTGAAAAACATCAATCAAAAGATAAATCGATTGCTATTCTAAACACAGAACCATCTAGTATTTTAGATAATAATCTTATCTTTTTAAATACTATGCAGAAAATTACCTATCAGAAATGGTATATAAGTATTAATATTGTTATCAACAAAGAATATACCATTACTAATGCAGTAGCATTGGTGGATAGCGGAGCTGACATGAACTGTATTAGAGAAGGTTTAGTTCCGACTAAATACTTCGAAAAAACCGTACAATCTCTACATTCTGCAAGTGGAGATAGAATGCCAATTAATTATAAGCTACCTGAAGCTTATATTTGTAATAAAGGAATCTGTATTCCACAAACCTTTATTTTAATCCGAAATTTATCTCAAGAAGTTATTCTGGGAACTCCATTTATTAATTTATTTTTCCCTTATGACAAGATAGATGAAACCGGATTATATGCTAGTTTTCAGAATCATAAAATACATTTTGAATTTATTACTAGCCCTGAAACCAGGACTTTAAATGAGTTAGAATATTTAATTAATTCTAAAACTGCTCATTTAAACTTCTTACAAGAAGAAATACATAATTTGAATATTTCCGAGAAATTGAACTCCCCAGAAATAAAACTAAAAATCAAAGAAATTGAAAATCAATTTCTAACCGAAGTTTGTAGCAATATTCCCAATGCTTTTTGGGAAAGGAAAAAATATATTGTATCTTTACCTTATAAACCTGAATTTGATGAAAAAACTCAGATTCCGACTAAGGCTCGTCCTAGTCAAATGAATGCTGAATATCTTGAACTTTGTAAGAGAGAAATTCAAGATTTATTAGAAAAGAAGCTTATCAGAAAAAGTTATTCACCATGGAGTTGTACCGCTTTCTATGTGAATAAAGCAGCTGAAAAGGAAAGAGGTGTTCCAAGGCTTGTAGTAAATTACAAACCTTTGAATGATGCTCTGAAATGGATTAGATATCCTATTCCAAACAAAAAAGATCTTTTAGATAGATTGCATTCTGCAAAAATATTTTCTAAATTTGATCTTAAATCTGGATACTATCAGATTCAACTAACTGAAGAAGATAGATATAAAACTGCATTTACTGTACCCTTTGGGCATTATGAATGGAATGTTATGCCATTCGGTTTAAAAAATGCCCCTTCAGAATTTCAAAATATTATGAACGATATTTTTATTCCGTATTCAAATTTTACTATTGTCTATATAGATGATATATTAGTATTTTCATCTAATATAGATCAACATTTTAGACATCTTAGAATTACAAAAGATGTTATCAGAAAAAATGGTTTAGTCATATCTGCACCTAAAATGAAACTCTTTCAAACTGAAGTTAGATTTCTAGGACAGAATATTAGTCAAGGGACAATAATCCCTATTGACAGAAGCATTGAATTTGCCTCTAAATTTCCTGATGAAATTAGAGACAAAAATCAATTGCAAAGATTTTTAGGAAGTCTTAATTATATAGCAGACTACTACCAGAATATAGCAATGGATAGTGCTATTTTATATGATAGGCTTAAAAAGAATCCATTACCTTGGGATGATCAGCATACCCAAGCAGTCCGAAAAATCAAACTTAGAGTAAAACAATTACCATGTCTAGGGTTAGCAAACCCTCAATGGTTCAAAATTGTTGAAACGGATGCCTCTGATATTGGTTATGGAGGTATTCTAAAACAGAAAAACCCTTCTACTAATAAAGATGAATTACTTAGATTCGCATCTGGAATGTGGAAGAATGCTCAGAAAAACTATTCCACCATCAAAAAAGAAATGTTATCAATAGTCAAATGCATTTCTAAATTTCAAGATGATTTATTAAATCAATCTTTTCTACTCCGTATTGACTGTAGTGCTGCAAAAGATATTTTGCAAAAGGATGTTAAAAATTTAGTTTCTAAACAAATTTTTGCAAGATGGCAATCTGAATTATCTGCATTCGATTTTAAAATTGAATATATTAAAGGAAATCAGAACTCTCTTCCTGATTTTTTAACCCGTGAATTTTTGCAGGATAAAGATGGAACCACCTGATAAAGGAGCAGGAGGATCTAGATATCCGAAGAAAGTAAATCAGAAAAAAGGGAAGTTTTCTTCTCTATCAGAATTCCCTGTAGTAGGATCATCCTCTCAGGATAAACCCAATCCGAAACTAACTGCTAAAGATATCCTAAAAAAAGAAATCATTTATGCTAAAAAGTTAATAACTGAAAAAATTCTATCTGTATCCTTAGAAGATGTCCAGTGGAAACATGATCCATGGCACATCAAAGAACGGTACTTAGGAGTACAAAACTATCCTATCCAAGATGGCAAGCATAGATATATCTATGAAGCCATTTTGAATGAAACAGAATCTGTACAAATGGTACACCACCATTATAATCTGAAAGACAGTAAGTCTCCTATAACACATTCTAAGTGTTATATAGTAAAAGTCTTACATATAACAGAATGGGCTCTTGACCCCTCAAGACCCAGTCTGAAATTGAATGGTCAAAACTATAATTATTGGGATTATGTTTTGGCATGGTCATTCATGTTCTATTATCAGAATCCGATCAGGAAACACTCCTGGTTTATCAGTATTAACCCTGAAATTGTTAAAGGAAAAGGTTTCCCTCTCTGGTTTCTGCATTGGTGGGAGAAATTCGGTCCAGAACTGAGTTTCTTACCAGATACACTGAAAGACCCTTGGCTAAAATGGTATGAGTATCATCCAAAGCTCAAGGGAAAAACTGCAGAAAAAACCCCAAAAGGGTTATCAGCACTCTGTTATATGGCAGAGTTCAAAATACCATGGATATGGAGATGGGATCTAGAATTTCACTTTGATGATCTCTTAATTCCATGTATTAGCAGAACTTTTCATTACAAATGGTGGGATGGATTTCCTATTACAGATACCCATAAACTCATTTGCCAAACTGTAATTGAGTATGAAAATGCCTATAAGGCTACTCAAAAATCCGTATCTATTTCACCTTCTGATAATATTTTCCAATTTTTACTGGATGATATTCAGAAAAGATATCCGAACCTTTCATCTGTAGATCAACAGATTAAAGCTATGGAAATAATTAAAAATCAATTCCTAGCTCATCATCAGAAGCAAGATATAGAGACTGAAATTCTAGATGACTCGTCATCTCAAGAAAATCAGTATGCTGTATTGGCTGGAGAAAGCCAAGATCCGAATGAGGATTTCGATGACTCAAAATCAGCAAAATCGGATACCTCAATGGCAGATTACTGGGATGCTATCATCGAAGTGCATTCTCAGAAGTTACTAAAATCTGCAAAAGGCAAACAAAAAGATCAGTAGTTTGCTACAGGTACTGTACAATTGTACAGTAAATCCGTATTTCAGTATTATTCGACAGTATCAGCATCTAGAAGACACTATTCAAAATAGTGATTGTCAGCTTAAATAGTAAAGGTCAAGACTGTTTCGACAGGAAGAGTCAAGAACTATTTTGACAGGAAGAGTCAAGAACTATTTCGACAGGAAGAGTCAAGAACTACATAGAAGGCGGCTTACTGTGCCAACAGTAGATGGCGGCT
The DNA here is from genome assembly GCF_041429995.1 of Eschscholzia californica. Lineage (NCBI taxonomy): Eukaryota > Viridiplantae > Streptophyta > Magnoliopsida > Ranunculales > Papaveraceae > Eschscholzia > Eschscholzia californica. The sequence goes on from NW_028238198.1 coordinate 47,192,424, forward strand.
TACTGTGACAAATAGTAAAAGGCAAATAGTAAAAGTCAATTTTACTATTCACTATTCATCAGAAGACGACAAAGTAGACCTGGAAACCGGAACTGTTCCGGTCATCTAAAAATTTTTATAAATTCCGAATGTTGGTTCATTCTGAATCTAAGTTTTTTCTTCTAAGTTTTTCCTTTTCAAGTTTTTAGTTTCTTCTCTCTTTCTCTGTCAAGCTCTGTAATAGTAGTTTGTAATTAAAGCTAGAAGATTAATAAAGCCGAAGTATTTTGAAGATTAAGTCTGGTTTCTGCTCTCCCATCTTTGTAAGTTTTCTCTTTATCGGTATTTTGAAGATTAAGTCTGGTTTCTGCTCTCCCATCTTTGTAAGTTTTCTCTTTATCTCTTATGTTAAACGATCCTTCTTAATATTGGTATCAGAGCCATGATAGCTTAAATCCGAATTAGAGGAGAATATGTAGATATAGACTAAATCCAAATTATGATAGTTAGAAATTTCCTTTTAGAAATTTGTTCTTAAAAATAATTTATTATAATCCTTGAATTATGGTACGTCACCCAAGTCGCGTATGGGTTTAGATCCGTTGTTGCCGGGTAGGCGTTGAGGATCGTTTGATACCCTTTAAACCGTTGACAGACGTGTAATTTAATAATTATATATAAATATTTTTAAGAATATAATTTTAAAGGAAATTACTAAAAATCATAATCTGCTATTTATGCTAAGTCTATATGATTTCCTCTAATTTAATTCAATGAATCAATTGGATTCTCGAGACTTAACTGAAAGTTCTATAAAGAACTCCGTAATTGAAGAGTTTGACCAAACTAAACAATTAAATCAATGGACCATACCCGCAATAAAATCAAATAAAATCTATAAAAAAGGATTTTTTGATTTCATTAGTCAAAATAATATCAAGACTCTTGAACAGTCAATCGGACTTGACCAAGAATTCAAAACCCTTAGACTTTTGAGTCTTAAAGATATTGAAAAGTATTTAAAATCTAAATACAACTACCTGCACGTTGGATGCATTCAAATAGCATTCAAACCTTTGACTTTGGCCGGATTAAATGCCAGTATCTTATCCTATTTGCGAGATGCTAGGTGTTTGGATTTCTTACCATCTTTAATGGGAATAATCCAAACTAGTTTATGCCATGGACCGGTTTATTTTAATGTTTACCCGAATTTGACCTTATCTTTGACAGATAGAAATCTGTTTGAGGCAGTGTCCCTGCATATTCAAACACAGGGATATAATTATCTCCCTGGATCTGAGACAATATCAGTAATATATAGGATTCATTATAAGGTAATGAATACCTTGACTCCTAACGCAATACTGCGTAGTGAACCAGGCAAGACTATAGTAATAGATAGTAATTGCTTGACTACTAATATTGCAATTCCGAAGTTAATTAAATGGGAAGAAATTGACTTTCCACATGAATGGGTTGTACAGGATGCTGTACCACCTGTCAATATTATGAACAGGAATTTAAATCAAATAACCCAAACACCTGAGGGAGATGTTGAAATAACATTTGCCCCTAATAAAATCAGTAAACTAAGCTTAACTAGAAGCTCTTCCGCCAAAAGGATAGAAGACTATAAAGTCTCATATCCTAGTAGTTTATCTAGATACTCTGTATCAAATGGACTTAAAGAGCAAATCATCCGAGGATTAAAGATTTCTGATCAACAAATTCCACATGGAGTCTATGTTGAACAGACAACTGAACAGGAGAAAGAACAAAGGACTTCTCCGACTCAATCTGAAATGAGTTTCCATTTATAAAATTTTATGGATTATAGTCCAGGATCAATACCTAGACAGTGGCTTAATCAGGAGCTCATGATGACAAAACATGAAGCTTTCCGAAATTGGTTTTTTGCAGCCTTTAATAGTAGGACTCTTGAAAATATTAAAAATATTTATTATCAAGAGTTAGAAAGGGATCAAAAAATGACAACCTTTACTATTTGGTTTCATAATTGGTACCCTAATCAGAAAACTATCCATGTTATAGAAGATTATACAAAAATGTGGACTAAGAGTGATGGAACTAAGATTAATTCTATTCATCCTCCACCTGAAGCCTTGACTCTTAAAAATGACAATGAAAGTAAAGCACTAGAAGCAGTTCCATATGCTATACCTAGTGAATCAGTAACTACCGTCATAAAACAGCACAATCATACCAATCTAAGTCTTCAGACTATTGGTAGTCAATTAATCAGAATTGAAAATACTATTCATAATCAATTGAGTAGTATTGAAGAAAAACTTAAGGATACACCTAAAGTTTTATCTACCAAGGTTGAATCCACTTCAAAAAATAAAGACAAAGAAATTGTTGAAGTAGATGTTAAACCTAGTCCAGAAATCAAAGACTTTAAACTGTCTGATAAACAGGATATAGACTTTGCTAATTTAATCATTGAAAGAATGAAAAATTTAAAGATTAATATTATTAGCCAAGATTCTAGTACTGAAAACTCTGATCTTGAGTCTGGACCAGATATCAGTAAAGTTCAAACCATGTTATATAAACTTAGTAATGAACCTAATACAGGTTTTAAGACCTATTATAAAAGACCTACTCCTCAAGATCTCCTCTTTGAGGAAGACTTTTATCAAAATCAGAATTCTTATAATGGTCGTTCCATTTATGAATGGAATATTGATGGCCTTTCAGAATATCAAATTTATGAAGTTGTTCATAAAATGTTAATGTATGCCAGCATTTGCAAAGCTAGTGGTAATGATGATTCGGCTGTGGCTAAATTCATTGTTACTGGTTTTGTTGGTGCCTTAAAAGGATGGTGGGATAATGTTCTCACTGTTGCCCAGCAGACTGAAATTTTCACAGCTACAAAACCTGAACCAAATACTGCACAAGTTAAACCTGATGCAGTTTATACTTTACTTCAGACTATTCTTTTGCATTTTGTGGGGAGTCATCCTCAAAGGCAAGAGAAAAGTCGAGAACTTTTACAGAACCTTAGATGTCCATCTTTAACCCATTTTAGATGGTATAAAGATGTCTTTATCTGTAAAGTTATGCAACGCAATGATGCTAATTCTGAATATTGGAAGGCTAAGTTCATTGATGGACTTCCTCCTCTTTTTGCTGAAAAAGTTAGACAAAGACTAAGAGATCAAAATAATGAAAACATCATCTCTTATAGTTATCTAACTTATGGACATATAATTACTACTTGTGTTCAAACTGGATTAGAAATTTGTAATCATATGAAATTACAATACCAATTGAAAAAACAGAATTTGCATGGGAAAAAAGAAATTGGTGAATTCTGTAGTCAATTTGCATATGATATGAAAATTGATTATCCAAAATCTCATAAAAGGAATTCTAGAGATTCGAAAGAGTATTCTCGAAAATCTTATTATAAGAAAAGAAGAAAATACAAACAGAATAAAGAAATTTATTATCAGAAGCCTCGACATAAGAAAAGATTTAAAGGAAATTATATTCCTAATAAATCTGAAACAAAATCAGGACAAAAAACAAGTAATAAAACTTGTTTTAAATGCGGAAAAATAGGGCATTATGCTAATAAATGTTCTACAAAAAGAAAACTGAATGAATTAAAAATTGATGACAATCTAAAAGCTGAATTAAGCAAAGTTTTCCTGACCTCTAATACTGAAGAAGAATCTTCATCTTCTAGTGACTCTGAGGATGTTAATGAAAAAAAGTCTTCCTCAAAGAGGAGATCTTGAGGAGTAGGTCTTTTATAATAGGTCTTAAAACCTGTATTAGGTTCATTACTAAGTTTATATAACATGGTTTGAACTTTACTGATATCTGGTCCAGACTCAAGATCAGAGTTTTCAGTACTAGAATCTTGGCTAATAATATTAATCTTTAAATTTTTCATTCTTTCAATGATTAAATTAGCAAAGTCTATATCCTGTTTATCAGACAGTTTAAAGTCTTTGATTTCTGGACTAGATTTAACATCTACTTCAACAATTTCTTTGTCTTTATTTTTTGAAGTGGATTCAACCTTGGTAGATAAAACTTTAGGTGTATCCTTAAGTTTTTCTTCAATACTACTCAATTGATTATGAATAGTATTTTCAATTCTGATTAATTGACTACCAATAGTCTGAAGACTTAGATTGGTATGATTGTGCTGTTTTATGACGGTAGTTACTGATTCACTAGGTATAGCATATGGAACTGCTTCTAGTGCTTTACTTTCATTGTCATTTTTAAGAGTCAAGGCTTCAGGTGGAGGATGAATAGAATTAATCTTAGTTCCATCACTCTTAGTCCACATTTTTGTATAATCTTCTATAACATGGATAGTTTTCTGATTAGGGTACCAATTATGAAACCAAATAGTAAAGGTTGTCATTTTTTGATCCCTTTCTAACTCTTGATAATAAATATTTTTAATATTTTCAAGAGTCCTACTATTAAAGGCTGCAAAAAACCAATTTCGGAAAGCTTCATGTTTTGTCATCATGAGCTCCTGATTAAGCCACTGTCTAGGTATTGATCCTGGACTATAATCCATAAAATTTTATAAATGGAAACTCATTTCAGATTGAGTCGGAGAAGTCCTTTGTTCTTTCTCCTGTTCAGTTGTCTGTTCAACATAGACTCCATGTGGAATTTGTTGATCAGAAATCTTTAATCCTCGGATGATTTGCTCTTTAAGTCCATCATTTGATACAGAGTATCTAGATAAACTACTAGGATATGAGACTTTATAGTCTTCTATCCTTTTGGCGGAAGAGCTTCTAGTTAAGCTTAGTTTACTGATTTTATTAGGGGCAAATGTTATTTCAACATCTCCCTCAGGTGTTTGGGTTATTTGATTTAAATTCCTGTTCATAATATTGACAGGTGGTACAGCATCCTGTACAACCCATTCATGTGGAAAGTCAATTTCTTCCCATTTAATTAACTTCGGAATTGCAATATTAGTAGTCAAGCAATTACTATCTATTACTATAGTCTTGCCTGGTTCACTACGCAGTATTGCGTTAGGAGTCAAGGTATTCATTACCTTATAATGAATCCTATATATTACTGATATTGTCTCAGATCCAGGGAGATAATTATATCCCTGTGTTTGAATATGCAGGGACACTGCCTCAAACAGATTTCTATCTGTCAAAGATAAGGTCAAATTCGGGTAAACATTAAAATAAACCGGTCCATGGCATAAACTAGTTTGGATTATTCCCATTAAAGATGGTAAGAAATCCAAACACCTAGCATCTCGCAAATAGGATAAGATACTGGCATTTAATCCGGCCAAAGTCAAAGGTTTGAATGCTATTTGAATGCATCCAACGTGCAGGTAGTTGTATTTAGATTTTAAATACTTTTCAATATCTTTAAGACTCAAAAGTCTAAGGGTTTTGAATTCTTGGTCAAGTCCGATTGACTGTTCAAGAGTCTTGATATTATTTTGACTAATGAAATCAAAAAATCCTTTTTTATAGATTTTATTTGATTTTATTGCGGGTATGGTCCATTGATTTAATTGTTTAGTTTGGTCAAACTCTTCAATTACGGAGTTCTTTATAGAACTTTCAGTTAAGTCTCGAGAATCCAATTGATTCATTGAATTAAATTAGAGGAAATCATATAGACTTAGCATAAATAGCAGATTATGATTTTTAGTAATTTCCTTTAAAATTATATTCTTAAAAATATTTATATATAATTATTAAATTACACGTCTGTCAACGGTTTAAAGGGTATCAAACGATCCTCAACGCCTACCCGGCAACAACGGATCTAAACCCATACGCGACTTGGGTGACGTACCATAATTCAAGGATTATAATAAATTATTTTTAAGAACAAATTTCTAAAAGGAAATTTCTAACTATCATAATTTGGATTTAGTCTATATCTACATATTCTCCTCTAATTCGGATTTAAGCTATCATGGCTCTGATACCAATATTAAGAAGGATCGTTTAACATAAGAGATAAAGAGAAAACTTACAAAGATGGGAGAGCAGAAACCAGACTTAATCTTCAAAATACCGATAAAGAGAAAACTTACAAAGATGGGAGAGCAGAAACCAGACTTAATCTTCAAAATACTTCGGCTTTATTAATCTTCTAGCTTTAATTACAAACTACTATTACAGAGCTTGAGTTTTATATCTAATTCAATGAGATAGATATAGACTAAGGAACTATAATTCTTTAAACAAAAAAAAACTAAGGAACTATAATTGCTTTAGAAAAAAAAACTATTTTTGTTTTATTACCACAAAGTTAGCAATTAAAATAGAAATTGAGAAGAAAAAGAAAGGATATGCTAGATGTGCAGACAGGAGCGGACCCACACTGAGGCTTATGGGGGCACGTGCTCCTGCGGTCCCAAGCTCAAAGCGACTTTAACCACAACTTTAACCACAAATTTTCCAAAGCTATCTACTTTAGAATAAAAGTATTTGCACAACTTCATTAGGAAAGAATACTTGGCCCGACGGTAAAGTGCCCATCTAAAGGCACCCCGCCGAAGTGTTCATGGCGCCCATCTAAAGGCAAATTTTAGAAAGGCCAGCGCTTTGGGGAAAGCTAAATAGTTTTCGGGGTGTGAAGACTTGGTCAAAAATTGGTCAATTTTGTTGGACAATTTTATTTAGGGGGAAAGCAAAATAGCTTCTCCACCTCAGCTCTCTCTCTCCACCTCACTTCTCTCCCTCCACCTCATCTTCTCTCTCCACCTCATCTTCTCTCTCTCTTCTCCGATAGGTCGCCGGCCGGAAAATTTTCCAGCCGGCGACCTATCGGAGAAGGGAGAGAGAAGATGAGGTGGAGGGAGGTGAGGTGAGGGGGAGGGAGGTGAGGGGGAGAGTTTTTTATTTTGAGCCTTATTCTCCATAAAATATGTTTCCCAGGAAACTTTTCAAAATTTTGCATATTTCCTTTAAAATTTCACACCCCGGAAACTATTTAGCTTTCCCCAAAGCGCTGGCCTTTTAGAAAGTATGAACAAATGAAACGCCCAATAACACTTTGTGCAGACCCTTTAGAAATTACCTATTTGTTTTTTCCTCTACTTTCTTTGAAGTAATCACTTTGACCTCAGAGTCTGCTAGGATTCATCTTATCTCTAGTAGAATTATTTGCATTCACACAGTACCCATATGTCCTTTCATCCTTCATTTTTTTGTTTATTTTCTTGTAATATTCTTTTTAAATTCATTATTGTCTCTATTTCACTTCTTCATTGATCTTTACAGAATATGGATTATGATGATTTCTTAAAGATAGAGGGTCTTATATAACCATATAATTCGTATATATTTCTTTTTATATATTTGACACTAATTATTTATATTTAGATTTCACAGCTTAATTAGTTAAGAGTCTTGTTATAGCATACATGGATCTTTAGTTTGAAGGGAACATAACTTTTTTTTACTAATTTACTTATTACTAATTTCGGTAAAAGTTTTTAATGATGCTCGACAATTCGTCACTGACTCAGTGCTGATTGTATTTTATATTTGGTTACTATATAATATAATCAAATGGGCCCCCATAAAATTACTTGGGTCCGCCACTGTGTGCAGACGACACTTACACCCTCAAACGACGGTAGCGTTGATGAGTTCGGCCGAAGGGAAACTAACTAAATGCATACCTTACTTAATTAGAATTTTTCATTTGTAATCTTACAGCATGAAAAACATAAGGCGGAGAAAGACCCAGAAAATGCCCAGAGACACAAAATTGAAGAGGGGATTGCTGCAACGTTTGCCGTGGGAAGTGGTGGGTATGCCCTTCATGAACATCATGAGAAGAAAGAAGCTCGCAAAGAAGATGAAGAGGCGCATGGAAAGAAACATCACCATCTCTTCTAACTATTTTATTTTCTTTTTCGTTACCATGATTATGAAATAAATTTGCGTTCTCTAAAAAAAAAATAATAATAATTGTGTGTGTGCACGTGCTTGGTTTCTCTTTGATCTTTCAAGAAACCCATCTCAATATTAGCAAAAGCATGTGGTTTTAGGAAGTCTTCAATAGTAATTGTTCTTAATTTATCATGTGTTCACGCATGGGCGGAGCCACATAGGGGCCCGTAGGGGCGTAGGCCCCCACGGTTCCGAGATAAAAACGTCTTTGAGTGTGAAAATCTCATGATCGGATTTAGGTAAAATACATGTGATTGTCAAATTATATCACAAAGCCGTAGTTGGCTCGGTGGTTGAGTCACTCGTCGTTCACACAACACGTCATGAGTTCGACCTTTTAAAGATAACTTGTTTTAGTGTTAATGGCGCCTCTCCATTAATACTTATAAGGGGGCTTTCTAAAAATTTCAATTCATTTTTGCCTGTCTAATCGGTACCTCAAATTTTCTTTTGAACTCCTACTTTTTTTTTTTTGTTAAACTTCTACTTCTTTGGTTATCAAATTTCTTTTGTTCATATTTTTTTGTAAATTTATTCAACTTCAGATAGAGTTATTTGCATCTCCATGTTATCCTTAGGTCCTATTAATTCTTCATTCTTGTGTATATATCCAAACATTATTTAATTTAACTGCAAATGTTATTTATTTATGTTTAGATTTTAGTAAAAACAAGTTACAGTTAGTTATAACCTAATTAGTTGATAGTATTGCTATGACATATAGAATCATTGGTCTGAAAAACATATGATTTTTTTTTTTTTTTTTTGCAATTTAGACTTATACTAACTAATTTCGATAGAGGTTAGTAACGAAGCTCTGCAATTCGTCATTAATGACAGTATTCCTTTTTTTACTGTTTAACAGTGCCCCCACCAAGAAAAGTTTTTGGCTTCGATGTTAGTAAATGTTCTTTGTCCTCAGTCGTTGATCTAGAAGCAGTAGTGGTTCACGAAAAACTTATGAACAAAAATTCATATTAATGGAACATGAGTGTTTTTATTTCATGCTCAATAACTTCGTATATAGTTCATCTTCTCACCAAATTATTTCTTGAGTGAAATTTTTGAGTGAGCTAATTATTACAAACTAAATCGAAAATGAAGATATTGGAGTAAACTAAACAGAATTTGTGTATGTATATCTAAATCTTGGAATACTGAATATTAAAAATTTCCTTAGATAACTGTTAAGAAACTAAAAAATGGAATTATGGAGAAGGGTAGTGACATTCACGTAAGAAGATACCAAGATTCTTGAAATAGCCAAAGCCAACCATGAAATTTTGACATTGATAGAGGGATTTTACAAAAAACTTGTAATGTAATATAGTGGTAACTTCTCTGATTAAAATAAAACTAATGATTTCGATAGAGGTTAGTAATGAAGCTCTACAATTCGTCATTAATGACTGTATTTTTCTTTTTTTTACTGTTTAACAGTGCCCCCACCAATTAAAGTTTCTGGCTTCGCCACTGTTTCACGTGTAGATTTGGATGGCTTGGATTTCAGTATAATTAAATCACCCTTTTCCTTTCTTTTTCCTTAGGGAAAAGTACACCACATTTGAAAATTCTCTGTGCAATGATATATATATATATATATATATATATATATATATATATATATATGTTTAGAGATTGGTAATATTGGTCAATGAATGCACCAAGAAACGAAAAGAAAACAAGAGTCAATTCCAAAGTTAGGATATCTTGATCTATACATATGATGATATGAATATTAGATATGTATACTCGCTTGACGTGGATTATGCGAAGAGTAGATGACTACTTCAGAGAATTTTGATGACAACTGCGATTCCTGAAATGAAGGACAAAGGGGATGAAAGTGAGAGAACAACAACAATTTTAATTTCCCCAAATAACTCCCTCATTATGTGTTGTGCCACTACTCCTATGTTCAGTGCCATTATTAATGGTAAGCAATATGGTAACTTTCAATCATCTAGAGGACTTCGAGAGGGATGCCCGCTGTCTCCGTATTTATTTATTTTGGTATCTCAATCTCTGTCTATCCTAATAGACAAATATGCGAAGGACTCCTTATTCAACGGGTACAAAGTTAATAGATATGCTCCATCTATATCTCACTTGGTGTTTGCAGATGACTTGCTTATCCTAGGTGAGGCTACGGATAAAAATCTAAAAGTAGTAATAGAGATTATGCATACTTATTCTTCTTTTTTCAGGCCAAGCTGTGAATTTTAACAAGTCATTGATGTGGAGTGAAAACATCACATTTAGGTCACTTAACTTAGATGAATTAGTCCATTTTATGCTTTAATCCTAATAAGATATGTTTATATTCATGACAAGGTACCATAAAAGAACTATGCAAGGAAATGAGCTAAGGAGACCCTAGAAGAGTCAAGAACACTTAAAAGAATCTAAGAAGAGGCCCTTAAAGTCTAGGAGAAAGTAAGGAGATAAAGACTCACCAAGGGTATTATGGTCATTTGCACCTAAGAGGGTCAAAATATAATTTGAGAAAGTCTATGAAGTCTTGGGAACATGATTATCACTTTGGTGAAGACTAGAGATGAAAAGCATAAGAAATGAGCAAGTTAGGAGACAAGAGAAAGATTGTCATTTGCACTCTTTGGTCAAGTTAGAGAGCCTATTATTCAAGTTATAATTAAATGGATTCATTGAATAAGTCAAAATAACTTGAAGAAGTCAAGCTAGACAAAGGAGTGGCTATAACTACTAAAGAAGGGCAAAGTGGTCTTTTGGGTAAGAAATAGAAAGTAATGCCCTAACTTTGTCTCTACACTTCATCTTCTTCCTTAGGTGCTGAACTTAGAGAGAGAAAATGACAATGGAGGCTAGGGTTCATGGAGATTTAAAGATCTAGAGAGGGATAACAAGAAGAAATCTAAATGAAGTGAAACAAAGAAGGTGGAGAAGGTGAAGAATGGGTTAGCTATGCTTTGAAGCTCTTGGCCATGGCTACCCAGCTCGGCCAGCAGCTTTTTCAGCCCATTAATAGCGTGGGAAAGCTTGTTTTGCATAGGGTTTGGTCGTCCAAACACCCCTCTTACTTCCCTTGAGTTCCTTTGTTTGTATCTTCTTCTTCTTTTGATTTCTAGGATTTTTTAAGCTATTCTTAGGGTTGTATTGAGTTATTTGAACTTGCTTGTGATGAATTTTAGAGAGATAAAGTACTTCATATGAGTGATTCATGTTATTATGCTTTAATTTGATTATCTTTATGAATAACTACTCTCATTCTTGATTCAAAGTTTATAAAATAATCCTTCTAAAGCTTGATTACTAGTTATTCTTGCTACATACACCCTAGAGAGAGAGAAATTAAAATAAAGTGAGTATGATTATGGATTTTATGGTGTTTATATGTTAATCACACTCTCATTTGTGCTTGAATTCAAGAATCTTTCCATGTCTAGCTAAACCTCTTGTTGAGGAGATGTATCCATAGATATTTTTTTTTATTTTTTTTTGTAAAAAAAATCCAGAATTTTGATGGCTCTGATACCACTTGATGTAGACGCAGCGGAATTAAAATAAGAACAATAAAATAAACGAAGAACTGTAAAGAAAACGATAAATAAACTAAAACTTGATTAACTTCAATGGTTTTTCTCTTCAATATGAATAATAAAATAGACTAGACCTCCTTTTATAGGATATAAGACTTTCCTAGATAGACTCAAACTAGGATTCCTAAATAATAAAATACTTAAAACATAGAAACTTTAATATAAAGAAATACCAATTTAAAGTAACTTCCTAATCATATACTAACTAGGACTACTATTATGGCCGAATAGGATGTGGGCACGCGTGGACGTGGGTGTGCAACCTTTTCGGGTGCATCAGTCATCGATTCACTTTAGTTTGGGTGTCCCTCAGCTTCAAAAGGACAATTATCTAGGCCAACTTAATGCTCTATCATGTCGGATGCAGAGAAGTATTTAGGAACTCTTATTCTCAAACCGAGAAATAGAATAGAGTCTCACGAGTTCCTGGTTCAGAAATTTAAAAACAAGCTAGCGGGGTGTGATGGGCCTAGAAAGTTTCCTAAATTGGTCTACACCCGCAAGTGCACGGGTGTCAAGTTGTAATATTTTCGATAAGACCGGTTCGTTCCTCAGAGACTAGTTAAGCTTATTCTAAAACTTAGAAATCATACAGTTTTGTTTGAAAATTGGTTTGTAGTTTTGGTGATAAAATAATAAAGAACAAAATAATAAAACAAATAATGATACAAGGAACCCAGATGGGGGGAGATGACCTAGGGTGTCTGGAATCCACCAAATAACTAACTTTTAAACACAGGAAATCAACTGACTAATTATCTCGTTTTATAACTCAGAATTTCGGATAATGAACTATCCTAATTCCGGGAGATGCTTTCGATAAAATCGGTTTTTAACTCCTGAAATTGTAATTTTCTTACTTAAAAAATGAATTTCTAAACTACTACCTATCAATCAATAAGTATGTATCGTCAAAGGATTTAACCTAAGCACGATACATCAAACCAAAAAGCATAGATAGTGAAAAGATAATCGACTTGACAAATTAAAACAATTTAAACATTAAATCACATTCATAGAATTAACCAAATAACTCGTGTTTCTAAAAGCTCGAATATGGTTTCATCATCAACCCTAGATTGAGAGAGTTAGCTATTCATGAAATTAAACTAATAAGTATGAAGAATTAAGAGAAAAGAGGAAAAAAGATTTAACTTTTCTTGCTGATTTTCTCTGTTGCAGCCAAACGCGCCCCTAAGATTCAAACTCTCTCTCAAATTCTGTTTTCTTTCTCTCAATACAATAAGAACAGAAACAAGAGAAGAAGATGATGAAAAATGCTCTCTCTCTCTCTCTCTCTCTCTCTCTCTCTCTCTATAGTAAATATACTCTGTTCTTCTTCTCTATCTCTCTATGATTAAATTGAAGCCCAGAGAAGAAGAACAGAGCCGAATTAATTTCCCCCTCCAAGATGCCCCCTCTCTTCTTCTCTGTTTCTTATATAAGAATAGAAAAATCATACTCAGCTCCTCTGTCAATCTTCTAAATCTTCTCAAATCATCCCTTCCATCAATGGAATATATCTCAAAGATCATCTCTGTCCTTCTCGGCTTCTCTCTCTCTCTCTCTCTTGAAATCATCTTCATGATTCTCTATTATTTCCATCTCTAAACAGAGCACAATCTCTTTCTTTATTCATCTCTGTTTTTATTCTTCTTATCTCTCTAAAATATTTCTTCATCAACAACTTCTTTCAATATCTGTTTCTAATTTCTTTCCTTCTTCTCTGTCATCTTAGTCGAATCTCTTCCTCTCTCTAAAATATAAGGATCCCTATAACAGCTTTCTATCTTTATAAATATCACTTCCATCCTTATTCATTTGTCTAAGAAAATCTCTTCTTAAATCTCTATTAAGATTTCCTTCTTGCTCTTCATTATCTAAAAGCCACTCCACTGATCTCAGTTTATAAAATTGAAGAAGAAATCCCATTCTCTCTCTACTGTATGGAGTATTAGTGAATATAGAAAGAAATGAGAAAGAAAATATCTTTCTCTCGGTCTCTCTCTTCACTCTCTCTCTCTACTGTAAGAGATTTTCTTTCTCTTTTGATTAGAGATGAGATAAAAGAGAATACCCAATAAATTGGGAGTAAATCGTGTGGAGGCAGTTGGAGTTATAAGGAGAATGACTCGGTGTATCATGGAGCAGCGGAAGAAGGTAAGTTACGTACATTTAAAGTCGCTGGATGGGAAGGGGCTCACACGCGTCATCAGATCGAGTTGATATGGACGTGTCACAACAAAGTCCATTGGATATGCACAGGGTTCGCTGACACATGCGAGTGCAAAGCACCTGATCCTAATTCATGAGAATCCCGAAAATGGTCCCGTCCGTGCCCACTTGTGTACCAAAAATTTCCATCTGCCGTCAGATTATGCCATGTCCTTCCGCTAGATCATTGCCACGTGTCCTCTAGTTAAATTGGTCAAATGATTTGACACCAAGTTTGACTTGCTCTATTTCGTTCGTCCGGACACCGTTTTTACTTCTGTTTTCGCCTACTGATTCGTCTGAGACTCTACTTTTCAACCGGGTACTAAAATTTCCAAAATCAGCAAATGGCCAAACTGCCCCTCATGTGTGTCTTTCTTCCGATTTTAACTATTTTTCACACCGAACTCCGTAAAAGACACCTCAGAAAGAAAATCAAACAAATCATCCTAGTAACTGCTCGAAATAGACTAACTAGTCCAAATTAAGAGATTCAGATGAGGCATTTTCATGACTCATCAGGGTGGAAGAAAGAATTGACATCCCAAGCAGGAAGAACCACCATAATCAAGTCAGTTCTTACTCCTATAGGAACTTACTTTCTCAGCCACTCCCTAATTCCAACATCTACATTAAACAAACTAGAGAGGCTTGAGAGAAGCTTTTGGTGGGATCATGAAGAACATCAACATAAGATGCACTTTCTGTCATGGGAGGTAATTCAGAAGTCTAAAGAACTTGGTGGTTTGGGTGTTAGGGACTTGGCCAAGGTTAATGGATCTCTGGTGGCTAATCGAGCCTGAAGATTCCTTTATAACCCTAATGATATTTGGGTTCAGATATTGAAATCTAAATATTACATCACAGGCGACTTTTGGACGGAAAACAGGAAACAAAACATATCAGCAACATGGTCTTCTATTCTTCAGATCCGGGAAGTTTTAAAGCATCATACCTGTTCGAAAGTGGGAGATTGGTCTGAGATTCGGATTGCTATTGACCCATGGGTCCCTACAATACAAGATTTCAAAGCCATTATTAGAAATAGGAATTCAGATCACCATCACTATGTTTCAGATCTATTATTCAACAACAATTGGAATGTAGACTTACTCAAGGACTTATTTGATGAAGACATAGTGAAAGCAATACTTCAGATACCTCTCTCTCATTTGAACAGTCAGACAAATTGATTTGGATGCCACATGAAAGAGGAAAATTCTCTGAAGTCATATTTTAGGCAATCTCCTAATCTACATGAGATCTCAAACTCACTTTCAAGAAGCCATTCTAGCGGGATAAAAAACACTGTGATGTCTAAAGCAAGTGGTTTCGAAAACCAAAGATAGAATAGTCTAAATATCTATTGGTCCCATTTTAGCATCACAAAACACATGCACCCATGTTTGTTAGCTAACCATTACGATGAATCCAACCAGGATTAAATTGGTAAAAAAGTACATTATGTATGTGTTTTTGTATGAAGGGAAAAATGTTCAATTTCAACAAAGGTTTTATAGGATGGTTTCGGGGTCGACGTAGATTCATGAGGACCTAAGGTGAATTTTGAATTTACTTATAATACAAGGGGCCTCAATTTTGAATTTCGCTTTGGACCACCTAAAAGTCAGTGCCGGTCCTGATGAAAGCCAACTACTGCATTGATACACCCCTCATGAAAAACATAAAAAATGAAACTCACAGAGAAGATGAAGAAGCTCCTGGAAAGAAACATCGCCATCTCTTCTTAATGTTTTATTTTCTTTATTGTTACTACAATTATGAAATAAGTCGATGTGCTTCTAAGGTTTCAGGTAATGTTTATAGCTAATCAGTTAGTCTATTTAGAGTATGATAATCAATATTTATTACTAAACTTTTTTGGTTTGTTGTTAATAAATTAAGGGTAATTTCCCAACTAGCCCCCAACTTTGTAACCGGTTTCCTGCCTAGCCCCTTATTTTATAAAAAATACCCAGATGACCTCCTTTTTCAGATTCCATTATCACACTGTTAACTAGTCATCACCTCTCTCTCATCCAAATCATCGCCTCTCTCTGCCACCTCATCATCTTCAACGGCGAAGGTCGCCGACCGGCCAATTTTCCGGCCGGCGACCTTCAAACATAAAAAAATTCGTTTTCTTAACTCTTCTCTCTCCCTCTCAAAAAAAATTTTAGAGAGAGAGAGAATAGTTAAAAAAAAAAAAATTATATTTGAAGGTCGTCGCCCGGCGACCTTCGCCAGTGAAGATGATGAGGTGGCAGAGAGAGGCGATGAGTTGGAAGAGAGAGGTGATGACTAGTTAACAGTGTTATAACGGAATCTGAAAAAGGGGGTCATCTGAGTATTTTTGATAAAGTAGGGGGATAGGTAGGAAATCGGTCACAAAGTTGGGGGATATTTGGGAATAACCAATAAATTAATTATCATATGTTACTTACAGTATGATGTTTACTAATAAGATTTTGATATTGACCCCATTTTTATATGGATATTTGGACTAAACCCCCATTTTTAAGAACTTTTGATTTATACCCCCACGTGGACGGAATACGTTAACTTTAAGGTAATGTCAGCCGTGGAAATCACATGTGAATCTGGACAAAAATGCCCTTATTTACATTTTAATTGCCATCTCAATACCTTTTTTTTCTTCCATTAATCAACTTCATCAACTACAGACAACTATTCCCTTTATCGATTGTCACCAATCAAATTGTCCCCTTTGACCGTCGTTACCGTCCATTTGACTCTTAACCTCTTTTTAATCGTTACCGTCCATTTGACTGTTAACCTCTTTTTGAATTTTCCAGAAATACCCATATTTTAATTACTTCACATCCCTAAATTGTTTCCCTCTCTTCTTCACCTTCTCCAAATTGTTTCTCTCTCTAAAATCAATCAAACAACTCTCTTCCCAGATATTTAAGATTTTCATTTTTCTTTCTTTTTCCCAAACCACAACCATTAAATTTTTCAAAAATGATGCTATGCCCGGTGCCAATCCCGGCCCAAACCCGGGACGCCGACGTGGCACAGCCAACTGGGCATAGCATCTGACGGAATGCAAGAGGAGTTGAGATTTCCCAGTTTCCATAAATGATCCCTTTAAATTATTTTAATTATAAAGAGGGGCTTCCCTCAAAAAGATGGGTAAAACCCTTTTCCTTTTTTTTCTTTGTTCACGAGCAGTTCATTGAACTTCATTTCTCTCTCGACATTTTTTGAGTTCCAACCTAGGGTTTCATTGTTCTTCATCCAAAGTAAGGGGTTCTGGTCAGAAATCATCATTAACGGCTCTTCGTCATCCAACGCTTTAATCTAGGGGTATTTCTTCAGCATCCAGCGCCTCGGTCAGATCTCTCTATCTCAATACTTGTTACCTCTTCTCCAGTTCTCTCTCTTTTGTTCGTAAATTTTATCCTAACTTCTACTGTCTATTGTCACACCCATGATTCACTTATGTTCGATTAATGATTATGTTAGGTTACTGATTTGTTGTATTTACTTATGTTTGTTAAGTTAGATTACTGATTTTTGTTAGGTTACTTTTCAATTGATTTTGGTCAGATTCTGCCCTAGATTTTTACCTGAATTCAATTCAGAATGGTAGGTCTGAACCGTATGATCATAAGATGAGTCAGAGCGTATAAACTTTTGTTGGGAGATCATATAAGCATTGATTCATATAATTTCATATAAACGAATATTTCATTTTCTTAAGATTAAGCGTCTGATGTGGATATTACAGGAGTGCAGTTTATGATCGGCAATTGGCTCAAAAGCGTGAAAATGGTGGTCGGATTAATAATGAGGAACAACTAGAACCCCAGAGGGAAGCTCAACAACCCCAAGATGAGACTAAACTGAATAAAGATAAGAGAAGCATGTGCTATCATCTTTGGTGTGATTCATTAAGAAGAAGGTCCGACAAGTTCAATTACCAGCGACAAAAAAGTGGCACGGAAAGATAATGCAGTCAAGTCTGGTGCTATGAAACTTTTTTATGATATCAACGTTCACATAGAGAAAGGTAGCACACCAGAAAGTTGTAATGGGTTCAGTGCTGACACATCCTCTGCAGTTATAGAGAAAAGTGTTTTTGGGTTCCGAAAACATGAATCGATGACTGAGACGATGCAGCAAAGTGTTTTTGTGTTGTATGCACATAGTAGTGGATAGAATAGAGAGAAGAAAGAAATGTTGTTTATATTCCAAGGCTACTGTGGTATTGTTGTTAGTCATATAATGAAGATTTCTTGCCAATTGAAAGACTATTTTTAGCTGTTTATTTTTCATTTACGAACTTAAGAACAGGCGATCACTAGTTGGCTACGAAAAACTTAGTAAAGACCATGAAACTTAAATCTCTAGACTTCATTGTACATGAATTCAAACAGGAAAAATGGCAGGAATTCGAAAAGGTAAGGGTAGACAAGTCGGATTCAGATAATGAGGAAAAGAAATGTGAACCATAAACCATTTGTATCTGAAGTACTAAGATTCTGCAACTCTTATTATAGGCTAGTTCATATTTTATTAGGAATTGAAGTTGCACCTTTCTTCCTGTTCGTCTTCAAAATTCTTCTTCATTTTGCAATATCCCAACTATTTCATGCTGTTAACATCGAAAGCACCCACATCCACTATACATTTGTTGCACTAATATAAGCATATAGGCAAAGCAACAGCTCAAATGTGATGCAAGCAGCAGATATGATTAAGCTTCCTTTAAAAATAGTTGGGTTTCATGTAAAAAAGAACTCTTTATTCATAAAATTTTAGAACACAAAAACCACAATTATTGTCATCATCTACTTGAACCTTTACACCTAAACCCCTTTCTTCTTTGCCATTACTACCACTAGGGGACCGAAAATGATACGATCGAGATTAAACATCTTCAACAACATCTGCATCCTGCAATTTACAACGAATCGATCCCTTCAATCTGTTGCTTTGCAATGTATCTTTCTCTTCGTTCTTTCTGAAAAACGAAAAACAGGGAGAAAACAAAGAGATATCAGTATACATATGCAAATACATATAACACGTTAGTTTAACCGAAAAAGCAGGCCAAATTTCAAAGTGGGGTGGTTGGATTGCGCACAACCAATCAAGATAAAGAAACAGGTGATAGAATCCTTCTGTGCACCTCGGATTTCGGCTCCTTTTCTCGAGCATACAATCGTTTGTTTCGTATATATATGTGGAATATTTCGTAAAAGAAAAGCAAAAGAATGAGAAATAAGCTAGTTTTACCCATTCATCGATAACTAATCCTTCTCTGATGATACGTGGGTTAGTTTCTTCGGGAGGTTTCTTTCATGCCTCAAGTGCAGCTTCCGCCTCAAGCAAAAGAATGAGAGAATTATAAACAAATACTATTTTGAACTCCTATATGTTCTAAAGTTAATTACTACCAATTCATTTGTACTTCGAGGGCATAGTTCATGTTTGGACAAATAAAACATAATAAGATCCTATTTTTCTCTCTTTTGAACCACATCGCGCCAAAATCAAATTCAGTCACCCATTTAAACCATAAAAAAAGGTCAAAATTTGTCTCAAATCAATCTAAACTAATGTTCAAATCACATCAAATTTCACAACTCATGTATTAAAATTTTCAAGCATAACTATGGTATGGTATTACCAAGTCATACTCTTAATCACATCTCACCAATATTGTAGCTTGGGTAACAAGTGGTTCCTAATACAAAACTGTGTATTTCAGTATATACATTGATGCAATTTTCTTTAAAATCCCCAAATAAATTGATGCGATTTTCTTTATCACATCTTACCAAGCCATACTCTTAATCACATCTTACAAGCCATACTTTATGCTAAAAAAATCCCCAAATAAATTGATGCAATTTTCTTTAAAATCTAAAACCCTAGTTCTGTTGAAGTAGAAAAATTGAGAAAGAAACAGAAGAAAAGTTGGAATTCAACCAACCAAAATTGATGAAAATCCAATTGGAAGTAGATAATGAACTTACCTGATGATGGATTTGAGCAAATCAAACCCAACAATGTGAATCGAGCAAAACCCAACTGAACGAGCGAGGCGAGCGGCTTATTCCATGATGATGGAATCGAGCAAAACCCTAGTTCTGTCAAGATTCGAGCATAACCCTTTTAGAATCAAGCAAATGAAACTAAGAAACTCAAGAACGAACTGGTCCTAAAACCTGAAACTATTACCCTATAAAACCCTAGAATTTTACTAGGTTTTACTAGTTATGTTAATCGAACTTACCTGATGATGGCTGGGGTTGGAATCGAGTGAAGAAGAGGTATTTCTCGAGTGATTTTGAACCAAAACCTAGCTGAAATCGATTTAGAGAATCATCAAGTTTTGCCCTAGCTATTGGAGGAAGAGGGAATGAAGGGAGTGAAATCCCGTGTTTTGCTTTTGAGTTGAAAATGGACTCAACTCAAAAGACTTAAAACTTGAGGGACCAATTCGTAAAATTTGTAAAACTACCCTCTTCACTCTGCCAACTCAGGATGCTATGCCCGGTTGGACTGCCAACTCGGCTGGCCGGGATTCGGCCGGGAAAACCGCCGGGCATAGCATCATTTTTGTAAATTTTTTTCATGGAAGAAAGAAGATGATAAAAAATAATTATTGCCTTCTCTCTTTCTCTCTCTAGATTTGTTTCCTCTATAAAGCCTATCTTCTTCACTAATTGAGATTTCACAACAAGAGAGAGATAGAGAGAGAGAGAGAGAGAGAGATCAACCAAACCCTAATCTGAGAATGAGAGAAATTCTACATGTTCAGGGAGGACAATGTGGAAACCCAAATTGGAGCTCAGTTCTAGGAAGTGATCAGTGATGAATATGGAATTGAACAGACTGGGAGATTCAAATGAGGAGAACCTTCTCGTGGACGATTCGTACCTAGAGTTGTTTTTTATGGATCTTGAACCAGGAACTATGAATAGTATTAGATCTTGGACCAGGAACTATGGACAGATCTTTCGTCCTCATAAGTTTGTTTTTAAACAATCTGGTGCTGGTAATAATTGGGTGAAAGGTCATTATACTGAAGGAGATGAGTTGATTGATTCGGTTCTTGATGAGCACATCGTGTGATCTGATTTTCTATGATTGTGAGCACATCTTGTGATCTGATTATGATCTGAGGATCCTTCTATACATTGATTTCTTAGATCAAAATGCCTCTGAATCATCTTTTCTAATGATTTATTGATCTTATTTTAATCGGGGGATCCTTTAAAACGTTAGTTTCTTGGATTAGATTGTCTCTGGTTGATTATCTCTAATGTTAATCGATGATCTATAGTGGACCGTGTATTCTGATAATGATCTATGTTTCTGTGAAAATTTGATCAAATTGCCTCTAGTTTACTTTGTCTTATGCTTACTTGATTTATAATTGAAATGAAAAATATTTCAATCTATTTTTCATGGAAGAAAGAAGATGAAAAAAATTAAACCGTTGTGGTTTGGGAAGAAGAAAGAAAAATGAAAAACTTCAATTTCTGGGAAGAGAGTTGTTTGATTGATTTTAGAGAGAGAAATAATTTGGGGAAGATGAAGAAGATAGGGAAATAATTTGGGGAAGATAAAGAAGAGAGAAACAATTTGGTTGATGTGAAGTAATTAAAATAAGTGTATTTCTGGAAAATCCAAAAAGAGGTTAATAGTCAAATGGACGGTAACAGTCAAAGGTAGTGGTGTGCAAAAATAGATCAAACCAAACCGATCCAAATCGGTCCAGTCAGTTTTCAAATCAAACAACGAGTGGTTTGGTACGGTTGTATATTTCCAAAAATCAATTGGTTTAGTTCGGTAAATGGATGTAATTTTTAGGAACTATTAAAATCAAAGTCAATTAAGTTGAGCATAAGTGACTTACATTAGACCAGAAATAGTTGTCCACAGAAGATATTTGGTTATCCATATAATAGTCACCTAAAATTTTTTTTACACTATTAAATTGTAATAAGAAATGAGTGAGGAATTACACTTGTTAGAATTGTTGGTCCTATTAGTGACTTAGGTTGCTTTAAGAATTCATACTGTTGCAAACTCGTGCCTCTCAATTTACTTGTTTCTAAAATGTCCAGCCGGTACTACGAATTAAAAATAGAAGTTTCTAATTTCTGATCTTTGACTCTTTATTGTGTTTAACTGTTTTTTTTTTTTTTTGTTGAAACAGTACCTCTTATATTAAGAAACTAAAACATTCTTACAATATAGATTAACAAGAAAATAAGGAACAACTTGCCAAGTCTTCGTTCTATTCTTTAACCTGGACCATTTCGTTAGCTTGTCTGCAGGAGCATTGCATTTCCTGATCGTGTGTTTGAATTGGACCTGTTGCAGCCTCTTTTTAACTTCATGGATTTTTTGGATGTGTATTTTGGTTTGCCATTGAATTCCTTGATTGCCATTCTTTAAGTGATTGATGATATTGATGTTGTCACTCTCGATGATGATGGTTTTATTGTGTTTAACTGTTGATGATGTTATTTGTAGTCAAAGAAGATCAATAATGAAAATAAAGATTAATAGTGTTGGATAATTACCTTCTCTCTTAGTAAGTACACTAAGTAGATGGTGCATTGAGTTCTAAAATTTTATGAAAGCCAAGTATTGGGTTTGGTTTGAACAAGGTACAACTATTATGTAGTATCAACACAATTAGTTTTAAATAATGTCTTTATAACAAAGGTGAAAACTATATGACAAAAGAGATATTTTTTTATGATTGTGAGTGCATATTGTGATCTGATTATGATCTGAGGATCCTTCTTTACATTGATTTCTTAGATCAAAATGCCTCTAAATCATCTTTTCTAATGTTTTAATGATGTACACAAATATTTTGTAACCCATTATTTGATATTTGAATACATAATATATTGTTTGGTGCACAAAAATATGAATCTGGTCTACGTACTCGGAGTGGCCCAGACTAGGACCTAACACAACATAACGGATCAATTGATCTGTTTCGACCTCTTAGGTCCTAGATTAACTGATATGTATGGCCCTCTTGGGTCCTGGATCCACTGTTCCGTGGGGGTCTCGTAGGTCTCTGATCAACTAATCTGTTTGGACCTTTTAAGTCTCGGATTGGTCCAGTCTGTGTGATAGATTTTTAAGGGAAACTAAAATTTTCATCTTTCATCATTATCCAGTTCTACTCGAAATCAAATAAAAAAGTGGCCAATACATGGACAACCGATTTTCTTTTGTGGACAACTATTTTCGGGCCCAGTAGAAGTTAACTATGCTTGACTTAATTGACTTTGATTTAATAAGGGGACAACTATATAAGACCTTAAATATCAAAACACTACCTGATCTGAGGACTATAAACAAATATAATAGATTACAATAGAAGCCTAAATGTCATTCATCTTTCTCCTTCGTCATCATCAATCACCTCCATCACCAAGTCCAACACCAACAAAACCCCTACCATCACCACTCCACCTTGACTCATATCTTCACTGACCACCACATTCACCAATTAATACCACTATTATCACTACGATGACCATCACCTTCCTCTTCTCTTTGGCAACCATCTTATTGATTAAGAATGAAGAGGTTGTAGTAAGATGAACTTCAAGCAGCTTATTCTTCCTATTCAATGGCTTAAACATATAGAGGACCAACTATTAGTGATTACTATTATCACCTTTCCCTTTTAAATGCCCAGACAAACAACTAATTTTTCCATCCCAAATCAAATGTCAGAACCTACCCGTACCACCCAAGAAGAAGATAATGAAACATGATTATGATGAATATCGTAAGTTGATTTTGTTGCACTAGAAAGGCACAAAAGTACCAATTTCATCAACACACACCTTATTTAATCATGCTGTGATGGATCATTTTGGTCTGGAACTCGTCTTTGCATCGAGAAGGTTGATAGAAATCGAACGGAATAACTTCTATTTTGTCTAGGTTTAATCTGTTTATAGGTTCAGAGAAAAATGACTTCTTGATTTGTAGGTAGTGAAGTTTACAAACTCAGCAACTAAAGACGGCAAGACGCCTTGATGATTGCTAGAACTTCAATAGTGGTTTGATGAAGAACACTTCTTCTTTTGACTAGTTAGATAGCTTGGGAATAATCTTTCTTTCTTTGTTTCTTTCTCGACTTGATGTTGTAGAGTTAGAAAGCTCCTTGAGAAAATTTCACACCTTATTCAAGTCCCAAGAGACATTATATAAAACCATAAGTTAGAGTTCAACCCTAATTAGGTTTCCTAAAAGTCCCTTTTGAATAAGATTTAGGAAATACTCAAATATAGAAACTAGTTTCTATTTTGTGATATTCCTAAGTTGTGGCCGGCCATACCATGCCTTATTAGGCAGATCTGGCCGGCCCCATTAGGGCAACCGGCCTGCCCCTTTTCGGGCACAAAGACTTCTCTTTTATGCCGCGGCCCAAATCCCCTTTGTTCGGGCATTTTGTGTTATCTTTGCCTAAACTTCTTTTAGAACTTTGGGACATATTAATGGGCCTTACCCATCTATATATGTCTCATCCCATTAGTCATACCCGATGTAGGATTCGGTCGAAGTTAGCCGCGAATTACTTAGTAATTCGACGATCGTAGTTGGTTTCTAGCAAAACATTACGATCCCTAAATCGTCCGTACTTGATGATCTTCTTCATCAATTATCCTATTCGACAAATTGCTTACATTGCATCTTTGGTCGAAGGACATCTGCCACTTGTACCTAGAACAAGTGCAATGCTTGATTCCCTTGTCAATTTTTGAATCCCATCTGATACGTCACATCTTTCAGACTTTCTCGATCCTGCACACAACTGTCAAAACAAATTATTAACTTTTAATCCATTTGAGCGCGGCCACGCATTTTCAGTTGTTACTCATCGAGTGGCCTCGAGATACTTTTCCTAATTTAATTAGGACGACACAATCCATTCTTATACTCTCATTCAGCTTCATGTCTATCTTATCATTCCAGTATCCGCTTTTATAACCTCCTTTCTGAAGGATTTATCCGTTCGGTCTGAAGGAGATGTCCTTCGACCAAGGTGGCAATGCGATCAATTTGTCAGTTAGGATAACGATGACTGCACGTAAAGATCATCCAGTCCGGTCCAATTAGGGGTCGTAATGCTTTGCTAGAAGCCAACTACGATCGTCGGATCAAGGAGTTGATTCGAGGCTAACATAGACCGGATCCTACAACGGGTTACACATAAGAGTGGTAACTTGATCGGAGAGATTTGACTAGACGGGAACTGGCTAAAGTCGAATGGGATTCAACTGGAAAGGCCGAAAGGGTCCGAATGGAGATTCGAGACAAGATAGAAGGAAGGCTCTTTGGGCCGGCCATGAGATGGCTGACCAGAGTAAGTGGGCCGGCCACATAAGGCCCATAGTGGGCTGCCCTGGCCGGCCACACTTAAGGGGATTATCAAAATACCCCAAAAAGGGTATTTTGGTAATTATCTTTTCTGTGACCCTGAAAATAGAAAACCTAATCTGAATGAGATTCTAATTAGGGTTTGTCTATATATTGGGTCAGTTGAGAACAGAAAAGGTGTGGATTTTTCTCTTAGGAAAAATATACAGCTCTCTCTCTCTCTGAATATACAGCTATTGGAGAGAGAGGAATATAGAGAAAAAGTTCCCATTCTATCAATCTAGTCAAGAAGAAGAGTTCTTCTCAACCTTCTAGTA
This sequence comes from Eschscholzia californica, assembly GCF_041429995.1. Classification (NCBI taxonomy): domain Eukaryota; kingdom Viridiplantae; phylum Streptophyta; class Magnoliopsida; order Ranunculales; family Papaveraceae; genus Eschscholzia; species Eschscholzia californica. Next base: position 47,217,870 of record NW_028238198.1, read on the forward strand.
AGTCCTAGCAGTCTGAAAGGAAGGGAGATCAAGTCTATTCACTCGGTGTCTCAAGTAGAGGAGCTACAGTTGGAGCTCTCGATCTTTGCATGCGATTGGAATGGTTCGAGGGAAAAACGCGTTAAGGTATTTATCCCTCTCTAGTTCATTGATTAGTTTATGCATATAGGTCCTGGGCAATCTAGTGTTAAACATGAGATGTTTGAGATTCCGCTTACAACACTAGGTAGTGTATAGGATACACAAAACCCTACAGTGGCATCACGAGCCGGTTGCATGAAACTATCTCTGACTAGTCGAATTAGATTCGAGCTTGATTGATTAGATGATTTTATGTTTAAATAGGGTTTTAGACATGAAATTGATTAGTTTAAATTAGATTTAGACTTAATCGGATAGAAAATTGAAAGAGTTTCAATGGGAAATCTTTAAAATTTGGTGTTTTTGAAAAGAGTTTTCAAAATAAAATTTTAAAGTGGATGGTTTTTTTTTTTTGAAAAGAGTTTTCAAATTGCTGGTTTTTGGATGAAAGATTCATCAAAAACAGCAAAAAGTTGGAATTTTTTGGAAAATTGAAGAAAACAGGGTGCTGTCCAGGAGACCGGACAGACCAGGACGCGTCCTAGGACACGTCTGGCCAGTCGCGGACGCTCTGGACGCGTCCCAGTCCTTCCCGGACTGGGAATCCGAGAGCGTCTCGGATTAGGACGCGTCCGAGCTATTCTCGGACAGAAGACGCGTCCGAGAGCGTCTCGGACTGGGAGTCCGAGAGCGTCTCGGACAGGGATCCCGAAGGATCCGCGTCTAGCACCAGAGGTCGCGTCTTCCAGACGCGACCATAGAGAAGTCCGGACGCGTCTCGGATTGAGAATCCGGACGCGACCGGGACTGTTTCTACCAGAACGCGTCTGGGACGCGTCTGGGAAACCAGGAACCGTCTCGGACTGGGAGTCCGAGATGGATGTACTTGGGCAGAGCGTCTGGGACGCGTCTGCAGGGCTAGGAAGCGTCTGGCCTAGGGCCAGGACGCAACCACCCGAGGGACACGGCACGGTCTGGAACGTGCCAATCCGGGTCCGACCTTGGTTCGGACCTTGACCGAGACTTGACTGGGTCTAGTCAAAGGGTCCCTTGACCAAGTTTGACTTAAGTCTTTGGAGTTAGACTCGGGTCTTTTAGGCCTTGACTTAAGTGGGAGGTTTCGGTTTTCTTCTTCCGACTTTGACCATATTTTTTCCGAAAGTGACCCGGGCCCACCAAAGCCCGAATCGGAGTTTTTCCAAAACGATTTCAAAATCTTTTAGGATAAAACCAGAACGAGCCATTAGTCAGAATTATGAGATAATTAGACTTAAGGCAAGTTAGACATAGAGATGTCGGTAGTATCTCCCGAATAGCTATCTAGAACATAGCAAACCTAGATTCGACCTGAGTAAGCGAATCTCATACATACTTGGGTGTTTTATGAGTGTCATATTATTATGTATGTATGGATGTGAATGCGGGTTCTAGTATGGCCATAGAATTGTTCTATCTTGTTTTTAAGCACGGATGGGTGCCCGATGTAATTAATTTAATTCCAAGTTTTATACGATCTGCGAATCGTTGAGTCTTGTAATTAGAGTTTAGGGTACAATTGAGTCCATTGAAGAGCCAAAGGATGAGATCGTGGTTCGAGTGGGAGAATTCAATGGATGTTCGAGGATGGAGATCCAGGCGAACGGAGGCTAAACAAGCAAAGAACCTAAGAAGATTAGATCTTTTAGGTTAGGGGCCATACTAGGATCATATCTGCTTGATTTATTTTCTCGCGCGCATTTACTTATTTACGTTTTGTGTGGTGTATGATTATGTTAGAGTTCACAGTAATGCATGCAAACAAAAACGTAAGAGTCCCCAAAAAGAATTTTGAGTAATGCCTACCCAGATTAAGACACCTGTTGCGCCCTTGTTCATCGATGGTGGGTCATGCCAAAGCAGGGTGCCATCTTTTACCTCGGGACAATACGGGTAGACCTATGAAGAGGTCTACATGTCTAAATGGTTATTCTCAACGAGTCAGCAAAAGAGTTTTGGATTTCGAGGCAAAAGGATGAATTGAACACATAAGTGTTATTCATCAACCAAGAGTCATATGAGATATGATCAGTAAGGAGTTACTCACCCAGGAGGGTGAAGTTAAGGGCAGTGCCAAAGTACGCTTAACTTCACAGGAATGGGATCTTGGAATCATATTATTCAAAGGGGGACGGTTTTCACTGAATAATATGGCAAAAAGTGTTTTTGCAATGATAATAAGTTTTAGGATTTTGTTTTATTTTCTTTTAAAAGTAGAGGATATATGACTGTTAGAAAATAGTTTTCCAACCTTCGTTCATTCCTTCAGAAGGAATTAAATGAAAATTATTTTCATGATTGGAAAGGAATCCGAGAAGCGTTCTCGAATTCGAAATAAAGAAAACGTCCGAGAATATATCATTCCTAATGTTCATTGGTTCTTCAGACGACTGAGGATATGATTATCCAAAGTCTTTTGTGAACATCCATAAAATTCTTCTCTCACGTAGAGATTAATGATATGGATGCATACACAACCATTCGACAACTAAAGGAAGAGTTCCACTAGAAGTCGTGAATGGAGAGGATGGTGCCTCTAAGAAAGTCGTCTTGAAGAGAACATTGAGGAAGATTGAATCTAAGAAGCTAGTTCTTAAGATTCAGTTACCGAAAGAATATAAGAAGAGTTCTTATGATTCAAAAGGTTAAAAGGGTCGATGAAAAGTTTGGCTAGGCCATTCAAGGAAACTACCCTGAGTACCTGGAAGAGAAAAGAAAAGGAATTATGAATTCCGATTCTTGTATCTTTGTTGACTAAGTTAATCTAGCAAGTTTTGTAGATTTCCTTCGTGGAAATAACATACTTGACTAAAAGAAGAGAGGATCCAAGAGGGAGCAGAAGCAAGAGTTGCTAAGGATGCTGAAAAGGATCAAAGTCTTCTTTTAGACACTAATCTAGGTAGAACTTAATAAGAGTTATTATGTTCTTCTAGAAACATCAGATGTTTTAAAATAGTGCTAAGTTAACGATGGGTTCTTAGAGAACCAAGAGCATTAACAATGATACGGTAGGCTATAATCAAAGGATTCGGAGAGGTCAACTCATGTTTTGTCATTGGTCAAATTGACATAAAACACATGAAGAAGATCCAATGGTATGGATTTCTAAGTCTAATGATTTTGAATCATACGACACATGTGAATTTTGTTCAACGTGGCCATTTGACGAAATCGCCTTTTAGAAAGGGAGAAATGGCTAGTAAACTAATAGTTTTTGTACATACAGATGTACGTGAAACTATTAATATACTAACTAGAGTTAACATGAATCCACTTGACGAAAATATAAGTCATTCGATTGGATCGAGATGATGAATATTTGAATCAGAAATTTGATGACCATCAAAAGAAGTTGAGAAAAAGTTTCTCACCTTGCTCCACAAACACATCATATGGATGATGAGTTTAGTGGGAGTAATCGAACATGTGAGACATGAGTCGATCAGTGATGGGTTAAGGCCAATCTTCCGAACACTTTCTAGGATATATTCTCAAACACGGTCGTTCTTCCTAACTAACCATATTCCGTCAAAAGCTGAAAAGACACCATAAGAGTATGGGTTTGGAAGGGTTCCAAAAGTGGTCTTTTCTGAAGGTCTATAGATATGAAACGTAAATGGTTTCCGAGAACCAAGTTTGCATATCAAGAAAGAATATTTATTTATGGGATAAATAAATATTGGGGATTCTTCCACAAGCAATCAGAGAACAAGGAGGTTGTTGCTCGTGATGGTGTCTTCCTTGGAATAAGAGTTATTTCAAGAAGACAAGTGGGAGAAATATTAGATATCGAAGAAATTCGATCTGAGCAACAAACTGACACCGTTGTACCGATGTCAGAAGTCGCGATTCCTAACTATTCTGAGCCGATAGAAAAGGAAAGAGAGGAAGAGATGGTAGATCTCGGAGATCCTCCCGCGCAGGGCGAATGTGATTCGCAAGAGAACCCTCAAGGAGTTGAGAGTGTCTCGAAGTTGTTCAAACCCCTTATAGACCTTGAAAGCTCATACATCTGTCTCAGAGGATGGGGATCCGGCTGAAGAAGAAAATGAGCTAGCTGTGACGGAATCGCTCCGAAACATGGCTTGGAGCCATATGATCAGAATGGTATCCATGTCTGAAATCAAGTTTGGAACTTGGTCTATTTTGCTTAAAGGAAGGGTTCCTGTTAAGTCCAAATAGGTTTTTCAAAGTGAAAAACAGACAAGGAGGGAAACATTGGTGTTTCCCAGAGCATGACCATAATGATCTATTACTAGCAAAGGAATGTATACATGACACATTCAGGAGGAAGTTTACTCTTCTAAAGCTAGTGAGAATGCAAGCTTCAAAATCCATCAAGGGATTAAAGCGAGCAAGTAGGAGTTGGAATCTTCGATTCAGCAAAGTAATCAAGAGTTGGTTTCTTTGGGAATGAAGAGAAATCTTGAATTTAAGAAGTTCAAGAAGGTTAGTGGGAGTGACCCAGTTTTCTTTGGTCCGGTATGTAGATGACATACTAGAGATTGAGAACAACATTCTGATGTTGAAAACAGTTTAGAACTGACTCAATAAAAGGACCACATAAAGGTGAAATGCTTTTGGGCACCAAAGATCTATGGAGATAGATCGAGAAGGTGATAAGACTTGTTCAAGAAAAGGTCTTGAAAAGTCCAATGTGAAACACTCAAACGGAGTATTTCTACTCAAGTCTCATGGCACACAGCTTAGCAAAATTTAGAATCTGAAGGATTCTGATGAGCAAGCACGCATGAGAAATATGGTTATGCAAAAGGCATAAGATCGGTCATGTGGGACATGATTAGCATTCGCCTCGACGTCACAAAATACTTGGAGTATTTATGGTCGTCACCAATCAAATCCAGATAAGCTGATCTGAATCACACAATGTACTTGAGAAGAACTTGTGTGATCTCGGTATGAAAATAAAAGGTTGAAAAGTCATATGTTGCAAACTTCCAGAATAAGATGACAATCTTGACTTGGAAGAACAGTGAGCTGGAAGGGTTCCAGACAGAGACTGTTGCAAACTTTACAAATAAAAGAAAATAGTTAAAACTTGGGAAGTTTTAATTCGGTATGGCGATACTGAAGATTATCATCGGATGATAACAAGCAAAATCCATATAGATTTGATCTATTAACTAAACTGTCACCTTTGACTAAGTATGGAGGTAATACTAAGGTCATTGGCATTAAGCTTTCCTGAAAAGCTTAGACTGGTAAACTTGAGGGTGTAAGGAGTTACACGGGAAGGCTCAAGATTTACAAACTCTTATTATCAGAAATAAGTTAATTATTTCGTCGTTAAATCATAGTTTAGTGTTTAATGACAATCCAAAATAATGAGGAATTCCAGGTAGGTTTATCAGATACGTGATCTGGTAAATGGAACCCTACTAAGTGAACGTGGAATAGATTCATTATAGAGTCCCTAGTACAGGTCATTGCATGGACAACAATGACTTAAGAAGACTAGCATGGGAATTGACTGATAGCGCAGTTCCATGGGCTATAGGAATATGGTATTTAAGTCAATTACATGGATGTGGATTGGGGAATCTACATTGGATTAACCCAAAGATGAGAGTTTTTTCAAGAAGTTGAAAAAGGCGTCACAAACTCTCATAGGCAAGATTGGAGAGATTCCGTAAACATGAGTGCTCCACTCATCTTATGTAAGGAATGTCGAACTTTGGTACTGTCAAACGCCGCGCCGTAAAAGGAGGTTATAAAGGCAGCATACTGGGGGAGACAGGATAGACATGAAGTTAAGTGGGAGTACAAGACTGGATGATGTCCTCCTATTAAGTTAGGAATAAGTATCTCCGGGCCACTTGAGGAGAAGCAACTGGAAATGTGTGGCCGCACTCAAATGGATTAAGAGTTAATCATTTGTATTGACAGTTGTTCTCTGGATCAAGAAAGTCTGAAACGTGTGACGTATCAGATGAGATACTAAGCGACATGGGAATCGAGCATTGCACTTGTTCTAAGTACAAGTGGGAGACTGAAGGATTTATCCGTTCGGTCTGAAGGAGATGTCCTTCTGAAGGAGTGTCCTTCGACTAAGGTGGCAATGCGATCAATTTGTCAGTTAGGATAACGATGACTGCACGTAAAGATCATCCAGTCCGGTCCAATTAGGGGTCGTAATGCTTTGCTAGAAGCCAACTACGATCGTCGGATCAAGGAGTTGATTCGAGGCTAACATAGACCGGATCCTACAACGGGTTACACATAAGAGTGGTAACTTGATCGGAGAGATTTGACTAGACGGGAACTGGCTAAAGTCGAACGGGATTCAACTGGAAAGGCCGAAAGGGTCCGAATGGAGATTCGGGACAAGATAGAAGGAAGGCTCTTTGGGCCGGCCATGAGATGGCCGACCAGAGTAAGTGGGCCGGCCACATAAGGCCCATAGTGGGCTGCCCTGGCCGGCCACACTTAAGGGGATTATCAAAATACCCCAAAAAGGGTATTTTGGTAATTATCTTTTCTGTGACCCTGAAAATAGAAAACCTAATCTGAATGAGATTCTAATTAGGGTTTGTCTATATATTGGGTCAGTTGAGAACAGAAAAGGTGTGAATTTTTCTCTAAGGAAAAATATACAGCTCTCTCTCTCTCTGAATATACAGCTATTGGAGAGAGAGGAATATAGAGAAAAAGTTCCCATTCTATCAATCTAGTCAAGAAGAAGAGTTCTTCTCAACCTTCTAGTAAGTCCTAGCAGTCTGAAAGGAAGGGAGATCAAGTCTATTCACTCGGTGTCTCAAGTAGAGGAGCTACAGTTGGAGCTCTCGATCTTTGCATGCGATTGGAATGGTTCGAGGGAAAAACGCGTTAAGGTATTTATCCCTCTCTAGTTCATTGATTAGTTTATGCATATAGGTCCTGGGCAATCTAGTGTTAAACATGAGATGTTTGAGATTCCGCTTACAACACTAGGTAGTGTATAGGATACACAAAACCCTACACTTTCATGGCGCGGCGTTTGGCGGAACCAAAGTTAGATATTCCTTATAATGAGAGGTGTTTGACGTTCATCACTTTGATGTGTTCATGTTTTGAGGAATCTCTCCAATCTTGTAAATGGGAGGTGTTTGACGTTCATCACTTTGATGTGCTCTCATTTGTGGGTTATCCAGTGCATAATCCTTATTATACACTCACGTAGTCGAGTCGAATACACTATTCCTATAGCCCATGAAACTGCGTTATCTCATCGACCTCACTTGCTAGTCTTCATAAGTCATTGTTGTTCATGCAATGACCTGGACTAGGGATATGATAATGAAATATTCCAAGTTCACTTAATAGGGTTTCATTCATCAGATAACGTATCTGACAAACCTATTTGGAATGTTTTATTAACTTTGGACTGTCGTTTAAATACTAAACCAAATTTAGACGACTACGAAATAACTAACTTATTTCTTGATAACGAGAGTTTATAAATTTGAGCCTCTTCCGTAAAACCCCTTTTACCCACTCAATTTACCGATCAAGGTTATTTCAGTAAACACCTTATGCCTTAGACTTTTGTGTCAATTCATTTATACTCTGCCTTAGGGAACGGTTTAGTTGACAACATGTGTTGTCCGTTTAAACTTTGCTAGTTACCAGTTGATAAAGTTGTGTTCTTCAATTTTGATAATCTCTAGTAACCCCTTACTAGTGTTAAGGCTTTAATCTCATTCTTTCGTTTGTAGAGTCTGTAACAGTTCCGGGCTTGAAACACTTTCAAGCCCACTTTCATTCTATGTCTGGAAGTTTGTAGCCAGTGACATGTTCAACTTTTGTACTACTTCATCCTACAGCCTTTTAGGATGTCCATAAGTAGCGGTTCAGACTACATATTTCTGAACTTGGATGTCGACGTCTCTTAGAGATGTCTTAATGCTAATCGTGTCTTACATGATCGATTTTATGTCCTGGTCATAAAATCCTTCTCATGCGCGCTTGCTCGTCAGTGTCTTTTGGACTTCGAGTCTCGCTTTGCTCTCTGTCATGAGTTTCGGTCGAATTTCTTTTACAGAGTTTCAAGTTTAGATTTAAGAATTTTGGCGCACCAGGTTTTCTTATCTCAATCCTATCATCCTCTTGATCTATGCTTATAGATCCGCCTAAAGCATTTCATCCTCTTGTGAGTGTGGTCCTTTATCGAGTTAGTTCTTTAACTATTTACAACACATGTTGTTCTCAATTTCTAGTATGTACTCTGCATACGGACCTAGAAAGCTTGTTACTCCCACTTACCTTCTTAAAATCACGAGGTTCAAGGTTCTCTTCATTCTTCAGGAATCAAACATCTTTGATTTCCTCGTTGAATCGAAGATTTCAACTCTTGCCTGCTTCAAGCCTTCGACGGATTCCTGAAGCATGCGTATTTCACTAACTTCTTAAGTCGTTAACTTTATATTCCCTAATTTTATTAGGACGTTTCTTGACTACGTTAGTGTGGACAAAATTAGACTGAAAAAGATCTTGTTCATAATCTATTTGTATGAACCTTTTTCCTCTTTGTCTAGTTTTGGGAAACTCCAATGTTTCCATTCTTCTGTTTTCTTCTCTGGAAAACAAATTATCGTCAATTGAGTTTTACTCTATTGACTAATATATCAAGTTCCAAAACTTGATGAGTTGTGGAATCCTTTTGGTTACAGGCCAAAATATAGAGTTGATTTTCGCCTCTGCGCAGGTCTTTTATCTCTTCAGTAAGATTTTAATCTTCTGAGTTTGTAAGAAAAACTTTTGACCTTAAGGGTTTGTGAACAACAATTTGGAATACGCTCAACTCCTTAGATATTCATGATCTGAGCAACTCTCAACCACTTGAGAGTTCTCCTACGAATCACATTCGTTTTTCTGCGCGTGCGGTAGGTAACTAGAGTTATTTTACCTTTTAGTGTGGTAAACTGTTCTTAACAGTTTTGTTGCTCTTGGTCGAACTTATTCGGCCTCTACGTTTCTCATGACTTTTCTCATTACTCATTCTTGTAATATTTAGACTAATTAATTGAAGAATACCATCACGACCAACAAACACTTTGTTCTCTGATCAGTTGTGGAAACCCCTAAATTTCTTCTAAAGAAATTACGCCAAACTTAGCTAATTTTGTGCCTTTCAAGTCGTAGCTATCAAACGGATTTGGTACTATTTGGGAAGTTGTGTCTTGACATAGTGTTGTTGGAGGACAGCGTTTGATTCGTGTTCTTCAATTTAATCCCTTATGGACGCTCCAATGCGGATAGGTTAGAAGTGTAGTAACGATCAACCTTTGTTTTTTTACTCAAGACTTTCTTTCTTGTCAATTGATTCTTTTCTTTGAAAGGAAACGTTTTCCTTTCTCTAAGCGTATTTGATTATATTGGACATTTTTCCAACATTCTAAGAATGTGTCTGTTTTATGAGTCACATGTATGACATTTTTCCAACATTTTTCCAACATTCTCATCTTAGATCATCCGATTCGTTGATGTGTCTCTTTTACACTCATAATCAAATTTAGAATCTTTTCGTATAAGTTGTTAATTTAGCACTTTTATGACATCTCAATATAGAAATAAACTTCTATATTGACTCCCCATAATACTTAGTACAGAGATGATGTTCAACTAGAAAAACAAATTTAATATAGACTAGTGCCTAAAGAAGACTTCGATCCCTTTCAGTATCCTTAGCAAGCTTGGCTTCTGCTCTTCTTGGATCTTTTCTCTTTTAGCCAAATACTCAGTTCCCAATCGCTCATGTTCATTCATAATGTTGAGAGCATTAGGTAACATATACCGAAATGGCATAGTATTTGTTAAATTAACAGTCATTGCTTATACCTGAAACAGTAAGAACCTTTCCGTTCATCTTGTCCTCCAGGAACTTAGGGCAATCTCTCTTCCAGTGGCCTTTTCCATCACAATAGAAACACCTGGGTTCGAAAGGTATAAGCTTGACCATAGCTTTGGCAACTTGTTTATCTTTTCCTTTGGGCGTTATTTTCTTCTTCTTCCGTTTTATCCCTTTGTCCTTTTGAACTATTAGAGCCTCGTTCTTTGGTTCTACTATACTGTTTTCAGCTGCTATAAGCATTACATGAAGTTCCTCTAAGGACTTATTCCATCCATCCTTTTCATGGATCGTCTTAAATAGACTGAAACCATCGTGGAGGGAATGAAGGATCGTATCAGCGGACAACTTTTGGCATAATGGATTACCTGGCTTATCTAGTCTAGCAATCAGTTGAATCATTTGCTCAACATGAAGCCCTACTGTGTTCTGGTGGTTATATACCTTCCCAGTCTCGGCTTCTTTTGGAACAATTCCTCAAGTTCCGGATTCATGAGACGGGCATCCATATTGTTGAACTGTTCTCGAAAAACATGATCAATGGGTGTTTCTATCATGCACGTTACTACATAGCTGCCTTCCGATTATCCTCTTCATGTTCTTTCTCCTTAGAAATTGAAGTGGCATCCAATTTTAGAATTGGAGTGTCTACAGATTTCAGCTCGCCTTCCAATTTGAGAAGAATTTCTCGATTCCTTCCTCCATGGATGGATTTTCTCAATACCTCTTTGAGGGCTTAAGTCGAACTTGTTCTCTTTCGTCATCTTAAAACTATATAAAAGAATTTTAAAGTTTTAAACTCGTTATCGTTTTTGAAAAATTCAGTTTTGCCACATTATTCAATACAAAACCGTCTCTGATTGAATAACATGATTCCAAGATCCCATTCCTACGACGTTAAGCGGACTAGGGCCCTGCCCTTAACCCCTTTGTCTTGGGTGAGTGAACTACTTCACTGATCATACTCTTATGACTCTTGGTTAAGAGACTGCATTAATGAATGCCTAATCTATCCTTTTGCCTCGGGTATCCAAAACTCTTTTGATGATCTCATTGAGAAAAACCATTTAGACCCGTAGACCTCTGCCATAAGTCTACCCGTATTGTCCCAAGATAAAGGAGGTACCCTGCGGAGGAAGACCCACCTTCCTTGATCGAGGGCTCAAAGGGTGTCTTAATTTGGATAGGCGTTTTCTCAAATTACTTTTAGGGACTTTACGTTTTCATCTAATATGTGTTACCGTGAACTATTTAGCCTAACTAACATCCACGACATAAAACGTAAATATATAACTAAATGCGCGCGAGAAAATAAATCAAGCACATGTGGATCCTCGTATGGCCCCCAGTCCTAAAAGATCTAATCTTCTTTAGGATTCTTCTTGTTTCGCCTTTTAGTTCGCATGGATTGGCATCCTCGAACCTCAATTGAATTATGCCACTCGCCTTTGGATCATATCCTTGAGCTTCTTCAATGGACTAATAGACCCTAAACTCTAAATACAAGAATCGAACGATACACAGATCGTATACACTTGAAATTAAAATTGATACAAATTACACCTATCCGTGCTTAAAACAAGAAAGAAAAAACAACTTTCTATGGTCATACTAGTTCCCGCATTCACATCACATGCAATCTTATAATATTCAAGGATAACAATTATCTATGCATGATTATTCTGGAGATACTTTTGTCGACATCTCTATGTCACATTACGGACCTTAAGTCTATATTCGAAGAATTTGACTAAAGGTGCGTTCCGGTTTCATCTTTTATGATTTCCAAAATCAAGTTTTAAGAAAAAAAAAACTCTGTTTGGGCCTTTGGAGCGTCCGAGTCAATTTCGGAAAAATTAGTTTGACTTTTAATGATTTCGAAAATCAATTTTAAGAAAAACCCTTTTCGGGCCTTCGGGTGGCCCGAAATAATTTCGGTAAAGTTTGGGTGGAACCGGGAGAAAATTTGGACTTTTGTCAAAAAACTCCTACTCGAATCATGACCCAAAAAATTTCGGCCCGTAATCCTAGGTCAATCTCGGAGTGGCTCAAAACATCCCTTGGTCAAGGCACAAGACCATAAGGTCAAGGCCCAATAAGTTAGTCCGGGCCAAAGAAGCCTAGGTCGTGCATAGGTTCGACCCAAGCACGGTTCGGCTCAAGGCCGAAAGCTTGGGACGTGTCTAGCACAGTCTGGCCGAGACTAGATGTGTCTAGACATAGGCAAGACGCATGTGACTCTTGGCCTGAGCATATGATGCGTCCTGACACTTGGCCAGGACGCCAGACTTTGGCCCAGACGCGTCCTAGACGCATCTGGCCTAAGGCCGAGCCTAGTGTCAAGACCGAGACATCCTAGGCCGTCCCAGACGCGTCTGGCCCATGGTCGAGGTCCTAGTCCATCTCGGTCCAATATCGAGATGCCTAGGACCTCCGAGACGCGTCTAGACCTGTCTGGTGGAAACAATCGTCTCATACTTATCCGAGATGGACTCGGTTTGACTTGGTCGCGTCCAGTACGCGACCAAGACCCAGGTTTTGCACAGTCCGGATCGGTCTCGGCTAGGAAGGCCGATACCAGCACGCGACTGGCCGGACACGTCCTAGACGCGTCCCGCCCAGTTTCAGCAACTTATAGAAGTTGCATCTCCTTGCAACTTCTAATTTTTTTTATTTTGCTTCTCCAAGCTGTTGTTCCATCTTCTAGATACTTTTAAAAACATCAAATTTTGATTCCAATACGATTTCTAAAATCAATGAAATTCAATTCTTTTGAAAACACTTCTCAACACCGAAATCAATCAAAATCGAATCTTTTTAAACTCTTTTCAATCATCAACTTTTAAAATCAATTTAAATAACTCCAAATCACATTCAAACTAAACAAACTAAAGTCTAAAACACTTTTAGATACATCTAACTATCAAAACAAGTATAGATTGGTCTTAAACTTAGCCAAAATTAACTATGTGCAAGAGGCTCTGGCGCCACTGTCGGGTTATGATGTCTCTTAGTATTGGTAGCGGAATCTCAGACATCTAATATATCTAACACTAGTATCCCCAGGATCTCATGCATAAGCTAATAATAAACTAAGAGTTAGAGATTACCTTAGTCGATAAATTTTCCCTCAAACCTTTCCAACTGAATGTGAAGACCAAGAGCTCCAATTGTTGCTCCTCTACTCAAGACACCCGAATAATCAACTTGATCTCCCACCTTTATGCTTGCTAGAACTCTAATAGTGGTTTGATGAAGAACACTTCTTCTTTTGACTAGTTAGATAGCTTGAGAAATCTCTCTTTCTTTCTCTATTTGATGTTGTAGAGTTAGAAAGCTTCTTGAGAAAATTCCACATCTTATTCAAGTCCCAAGAGATATTATATAGAATTCTAAGTTAGAGTTCAACCCTAAAAGTCCCTTTTAAATAAGATTTAGGAAATACTGAAAAATAGAAACTAGTTTCCATTTTGTAATATTCCTAAGTTGTGGTCGGCCATACCATGCCATATTGGGCAGATCTTGCCGGCCCCATTGGGCAGATCTTGTCGGCCCCATTGGGCAGATTATGGAATACTAGCGTTTTATATTTTCCCATTTTTGAGCTAGTATTGGTTTTCCGCAAGACAAAGGATGGATGATAATCCTTAATAAATCCTAATTTTTAAGTGGTGCCTCGCGGAAACACCTCAAGTGGACTTACCTAAGTGAGTATGATTAGGCCGTCTCCTAAGAAAATAAGACCGTTTTCTGAAGAAGACTTATGAAAGGGATATTGCACATGGCCATTAACGTGTGGAGTATGAACACTCTGTCCTCCGAAACGAGTATGTGCGATGACTCTAGTTTTATCATTTAAGGATTCTTGGTTCAAGATACGTTCACCATAGCATTCTGATAAAGCTTTGAGTTGTTTGCACTAAGTGAAGGTTCAAATCCATAAGATACCTATCATTTATGTACAAGTTTCCACGATAATGCCAAAATTGTCTTTTATTCCAAAGTTGTTTTATTTTTGTTTCTTTGATGTCTTGATTTTCGATACTCTGTTTTATATATATTTCAAATTTTGAAAATGGTGGGGGAATGTGGGATATTTTCAAATTGAAAATGGCTTGGTGTATGGTATATATAGACCAAAATAATGTTTAAAAAAGATTTATGATCCAATCTTCCCAAAATATGGATATTTAGTCCTTTTACATTATGGACATAAAAACCCTCACTTTCTAAACACAATACTGTCAATGTCCCACAGTCAAAATTCGCGCGTTTTGGGAAGATAGATTTGGGCGTGATTTGGGGGATTTATTAGCAAAAAATGGATAGAAACAAATCATAATTTCTCTCTCCTCTAAATAGATTTGGAAATTAAATTTATTCTTTCCTATTATCTGAATCAATCAGAAACCAAAATCCTAACCAAAACGAAACGCCATCACCACGGATATTTCCAAATCAATTTTCTCTCTCTTCTTTACAGATTTGGAAACCAAATCAATTTTCTCTATCTTACTATGTAATTTTCTTTTCGAGTCAAATCAATTTTCTCTCACTTAACTTTCAGATTTGGAAAGAGTATATTTTCTAGGATCAATTGAGCGTGATTTGGGGGTTAATATACAAAACATATATATCTCTTTCTCTCACTTAACTTTCAGACTTGGAAATATTATATTTTTCTGGGAACATTAAAGCAGCATTTGTTTTTGTTTTTACTCATACATAGATACACATCGAATATAAATTATGACACAAATACGTAAATTATGTGTTATTTATGACGAGGAAGCCATCATTTGTCATGTATACAACGTAATTTATCAAATGGTATGTGGGTCTTGTTCTACAAATTACACATAATTTCTTTTACACTACACATTGTTTACATTCTGTTACAAAAAAAAACGTACAAAATCTTCTCTGGTTAAAAAATGGTGCCCATCCATGTACTCTCCATTTGTAGTCTTGAGCAGGATAAACAACAGTTACACTATATTGTCGAAGAGCATATCCAAATGCTTTTGCACCACCAGGAAACAACTGACCAACTTCAGTAAATATTTTATCCCAGCCATCAGGTTTTAGTTTCGATGACTTACTTTGATTTGATGATTCTGTTTGAAATTCCATCTGTTATAACAAATCTACACACATAAATACACATACATTAAACAAAAAAAATCATATATTGTATTATAAACTACATGTACAGTTTCGTAAATTATGTATAATGTTTGTCAAATTTTGACAATATTTGACGGTTTTGAGTAGTTTGGTAAGCTTAACAAGGCTACTGTTTTGGGTGAAAAGTACGCGTAATGGTAAATAAATAATGCATAATTTATGTGCACTTATACGATGTTTTATAATTTATTATAAATTATATATAATGTATAACAAATTACGCACATTTTACATTCTCTTATAAAAACATTGTTCGGAAGATGTTTGCGTAATGTACTAGAAAGTATGAAAATTTACTGTAAATTACCTATATTGTATATTCTGTTATGATAAACGTACGGAATATCACCTGGTTCATAAAATTGTACGAAACCAAAGATCTAAGGTGAAGAAATATCAATCAAGAAGCTTAAACCTTAAATAACATACATTAATAATGAGATATTTAATGTGAAAACAAATTTTGTATCATAAATGACATGTACATTTCAGTAAATTATATATAATGTATGGCAAAGTACGATTGTTTTTTTGGTTAAGAGAAGCTTTACACGTTTGTCGTGGCATCTTTGCAGTTATGAAAAGCTAGAGTAATGTTGGATAAATTTTTAATACTGTAAGCACATCTATAATATGTATCTGATATCAATGCTAAAGTACGTATAATTTGTATTAAAAATACACATATATATCATTTAGTAATAATAACATCTTACCTGTAAAGTTCGTGTAATTTACTGGAAAGTATAGAAATGTATACTAAATTAACTGTATTGTATATTCTGTTACGAGATTCAGTACGGATAATCACCAGGTTCGAAAATTATACGGACAAATAGATCTGATCTGAAGAAAGATAAAAAACCACAAAAAAATCTAAAGAAATATGATATGATAATCAGATGAAAACAAAACATAATCAGTTTGAACGAATCAATAAAGAAGGATTAACCATCCATATCATAAACAGTTATAAAAATCTTAGAGAGAGAAAATAAACAGGAAAACAAAATGAATAAACCTGTTACGATTAATGTTAGAGATAGAGAATCTGTTACTTTAACCTGAAGAGCTGACGAAGGATGAATGTTTGTAAAACCTGATTAGAAGACGAAGTTTGAAAAACAATCTAATGAAGATGAAACAAGATTTCAGAGTTTAATGGAGGTTTTGTTATGTAAATCGGATTTAGAGAGAGAGAATAAAGCAGTTTCGGTTACTGAAAATAATGAAGCTAACAAACCTTTGTTTAGAAACGTGATTGGAGAGAGAATGTGCGAGATAAAAATGGAAGAAGATATTTAAGGATTTTGAAGATAAATCAGTTGTAATATATGAGGAATGTTAGATTTAGAAACGTGATTGGAGAAAGAATGTGGGAGATAAAAATGAAAGAAGATATTTATGGATTTTGAAGATAAATCAGTTACAATATATGAGGAAGGTTAGATTAAGAATTATGATTTAATTGGTATTCTAGGGATTTGTGTTTCCTCTCTAGATGTATACAAATGGACTAGATATCCATTTGCATTATTATTTTGGTTTTCAAACCCTTTAAGGGATAAGAGGGGACTAAATGTCATATTAGGACTCGTTTTTAGGGCTATAAGCTCAAAAATTCTTAATAAAGAATGGAGGGATGGAATTCACCCCCACATCTCAAGGGTGGGTGAATGGGTATGATGCCCATTCATTGGAAGGGGCATCCAATGCACTTGCATCCATTCATTATACTATAAATATTTGACATTTATGTCAATTGGTATACAGTAGATGATCCAACGAAATTTCTCTCCCCGTCTCTCTCTTGCTCTCATTTCCAAAAGTCATACCAGCGGTCTAAGTATTATTGAAATTTCTATCACGTTATTTGGTAAATTTTGGAGTCGATTTTGGCATTATCAGTTTATTAATACAGAGTGTTTTTGGTCATGGTCAAAGCGTACATACTTTGAATCAAGCAGTTGTTGAAGGGCTTCATTGTATCCTGAAGGCATAATTCTTGACCCGTTGTGAACTCGTGGTTTCATACCAGAAGGAGGCGAATTATTGTCTAAAAGAATCGATATTATCAAGCTTGAAGTCTAGTGATCAACATTATTTTAATCATCGATTATTTTCTACCTTCCGTTTCAACTTAAATGCCAATTTTTCCAACAATTTTTAGACAGTAATTCTGTAGTTGAAATGGAAGTCATTTCAATCAACATCTCGACATATGATCAGGCGAACTAAGTGAATAAAATAAGCGGAACACCTGTATGTATTTCTGTTAAATTTGATGCATGATTTTATGTGACAAAATGACGTAGATTTTGATATCTTTTTATTAATCATGCTATGTTAAAATATCTTATAGCCATAATATATTGTTAAGGTTGGTTGTGATTTTGTGGTTACCATGAAAACCTTAACATTAGTGTTGGTCCGTTTATTTGTTCGTGAGAACTATTTGTTTTTCGAATCCAATTGGTTACCCACTTAAAGAGGTATTTATGAGTCCTAGAAAAAAGTGATTTTGGTCACACTGTTCTTTGTGTTAGATGGAAGTGCACTCGAGTCATTTACGAGAGAGTGAAATGTAATCTTTTGGTACACGGGGTAAATCTCATGCGTGAGTTATATTTACTCAATTTCGGAATACAAAAGTAATTTACTTCATGTTATGAGTACATCATTTTGTTATCTATGAACATGTGAAGTTTCTAATTAAGATTTAGAAGATGATATGCATTTGAGAAATTCATGTTTACGGAATAACAGACATTATTTTGTAACATAAGATATTTAACAAGTGGTTAATAATGCTCGTGAAACTATAATTCATTTTCGTGGAAGAAATGAATGGTAATTTCTAACTTTGAGTCTTTGAAATGATGAAAAAATCAATGGTGATCTTAGAATTAAAACTCTAAGAAATGAATAATCATATTCTTGAGTGAAGAATAAAATGAATGGAAATTGTATTGAGTAATAGTACAATTTAGTTCCTTTGGACTATTTATTTTCCACTGATATGATATTTTTTTTTATTTTAAAGAATATCACATTGTATTAAGAGAATACAATTACATAAGTTGGTGGATTCATCTTGGGTCCATACATAGATCCTCATGTTGTGAGATGTTGTTGTATAGGGAAACCAAGAAACAAGTGGTGATTTAGTTTCACTGAAATTGACCTATTTGATTTCTCTAAGCATGCGTGCTAGAAAGAAGCTCAGTGATGAATATTTTGAGAAACTACATGAGACAAATTGTAGATGGTTGAGAAACTATTACTCATAAAATGTTTTGGCCAAAACTTGTACCGTTAATTTTTGTTCATGTGAAGTTATGGTTGATTATATTAAGTCAATTTTGTATCTAGAGAAATATTTTCTAATGTTGTTATCTAGACAAATATTCTTTAATGATTTCAGAATTATCTAGAGAACTTAAATCTAAAGAAAAAAAATGGGACTCAGGTCTGTGAATGAATGTTGATCGCCTTTAACAGAAACCCAACTTATGTGTTGAAATAGATAGATAAAGTTCAATGGGTACCAACAAGTTAAAGCTTACGCGATTATGGAATACTAGCTTTTATATTTTCCCATTTCTGAGCTAGTATTGGTTTTCTGCAAGACAAAGGATAGATGATAATCCTTAATAAATCCTAATTTTTAAGTGGTGCCTGACGGAAACACCTCAAGTGGACTTACCTGAGTGAGTATAAAGACCAGGCCGTCTCCTAAGAAAATAAGACCGTTTTCTGAAGAAGACTCATGAAAGGGATATTGCACATGGGCATTAACATGCGGAGTATGAACACTCTGTCCTCCGAAACGAGTATGTTCGATGACTCTAGTTTTATCATTTAAGGATTCTTGGTTCAAGATACGTTAACCATAGCATTCTGATAAAGCTTTGAGTTGTTTGCACTAAGTGAAGGTTCAAATCCATAAGATACCTATCATTTATGTACAAGTTTCTACGATAATGTCACAATTGTTTTTTATTCCAAAGTTGTTTTATATTTGTTTCTTTGATGTCTTGATTTTCCATACTATGTTTCATATATATTTCAAAGTTTGAAAATGGAGGGGGAATGTTGGATATTTTCAAATTGAAAATGGTTGGGTGTATGGTACTAATTAATAGAGAATGGAGGGATGCAATTCACCCCCACATCTCAAGGGTGGGTGAATGGGTATGCTGCCCATTCATCGGATAGGGGCATCCAATGCACTTGCATCCATTCATTATACTATAAATATTTGACATTTATGTCAATTGGTATACAGTAGATGATCCAACAAAATTCCTCTCCTCGTTTCTCTATTGCTCTCAGTTTCAAAGTCATACCAACAGTCTAAGTATTTTTGAAATTTCTATCACCTTATTTGGTAAATTTTGGAGTCGATTTTGGCATTATCAGTTTATTAATACTGAGCATTTTTGGTCTTGGTCAAAGCGTACATACTTTGAACCAAGCAGTTGTTGAAGGGATTCATCGTATCCTGAAGGCATAATTATTGACCCGTTGTGTACTTGTGGTTTCATACCAGAAGGGGGCGAATTACTATGTAAAATAATTGATATTATCAAGCTTCGAAGTCTAGTGATCAACATTATTTTATTCATCGATTATTTTCCACCTTCCATTTTAACTTAAGTGTCAATTTTTCCAACAGACCTTTGGGACATACTTATGGGTCTTACCCATCTATATATGTCTCATCCCACTAGTCATATCATCCGATTAAATCGTCATTCTTTGGTGTAACCCAATGTAGGATTCGGTCGAAGTTAGCCGCGAATTGCTTGGTAATTCGACGATCGTAGTTGGTTTTTAACAAAATATTACGATCCTTAAATCGTCTGGACTTGGTAATATTCTTCATGAATTGTCCTATCTGACAAATTGCTTGCACTGTATCTTTGGTCGAAGGACATCTCCTTCACATGAACCTTGCAAAATTTGGAAACCTGGCTCGATTGAAAATTTGCAAAACCCATAAGAAACCCTCAATTAACTTACGGAATTTAGCCATTTCCCAAACTCAAAACAAACACCATCATCTCTAATTTTATGAGTATAAAATATTATAAATTGTAGAGATTTCTGGGATTTGAAAGTTTTGAACCTTAAACAAAAACGATAAAGAGAGATATATGTGGAGATATGTTGAAGATCTTAGAGAGATATCTCATCTCGCTAAAGATGCGAGAAGAAATGAGGTGGAAGAGAAAAAATTGGTCAAAATTTTTAAATTGGAAATAAAAAATTGGTCAAAATTTTTAAATTGGAAAGAAAAGTCTGAGGATTGAGTTTGGACGGAATTTGATAAAAGCAAAGAGGGTGTATTTTTTTGTAAATTTAAAAATATGTTTGTGAGGTATAATCTCCACCCTTGGAGATAAGTTAAGGAGGTCTAATCTTAGCCATTAGACAGGGTTTAAAGATAAGTTTGGGAGGTATAATCTTAACCATTGGAGATTACTTTGGGAGCTATAATCTTAGCCATTGAAGAGGAAGATATATTCTAAAGAAGATACCGTCCTCCCTTGTTATATAGACGATTCTACATATATGATATATAGTACATTATGCACGCTATATAATTGTAAGATGTCACATGATCTGTAAACACCAAACCTTTTAGGTGTTTTTGTTTTATCATTCTAAAATCTATCGTTATGTAATAATATATTATTAATATATTAAGTAATATATTATTAATATGTTAAGTAAAATATTGATTATCTATTTAATAATATATATCATTTCTTTTAAAATGTCAATGAATTTGATATTTGCGAGAGTCTATGAAAGTCCATAAAATGTATCCTAAATGATGTCGAAAATTAGCTTTAGGTTATCGCTCATGCAATAAGGAATCAATGAACAAAATAGTAAATATCTACTTACAATTCGAGTGACAGGACATGCAAAAAACTCAAAAATCTCTTTGAAGCTCTAGTCATATTAGTGCTTTTGGCGTTCAAGAGTTGAATTCATAATGTGAGTTTAGAAATTAAACCTTGCATGGTTGATTAGGGCGAACATGTTATCTTTGTAGAGGCTTGGTTGATCAATTAAGATCATACGTGAATGAAATACCGACTTAGATGAAACCACATTTTTTTATGAACGTAGAAAAGATAAGTTTACTTGTCTGCGTATTTTTCGGATTTCATAGATCTTGTTGTCAATCTTGTACATTGTATATCATAAGTAGATTTCTGACGTATTTTAGCTTTTCACGTCACATAGCTCTGTTCAGACTTGTCATAGAGCTCCGGGCGGACCTGGTTATTTATTTGTTCTTTCTTCTTTCCAGACCTTGGTTTGACGATGTCCTAGTTGGGTAAATCTAGGCGCGCTTTTACCTTCCCATTTTTCGGGACTTTAAGTTATCGGCCAGACTTCCATAGGTCTCCCTTACTGGGCTTAGATCTAGAGCAAAGTTTTTACTAGGGGTGACTTGGTGGATTTTAGACGCAAAACAGGGCTTAAGATGCCTAAAAGACTCGTGTCGACCTTACAGTGTTGGGCTTACACCAAAGACTTGTCAATGAAAATGTCGTACAAGATACTAATGACATAATATCCATGGATTCAAAATCTATAAAATGTCCACGTACACTCTAAGGTCAACTAAAGTCTTGAAAAATATTCATGGACTTGACGTTCACGAGAGTCCTCATCTATTGCCACCTCCTAACTAAAAGAGTTCAGACGAAAGTTACACGAACTTTTATTTTGTTTTTTCTTATTCCTTTATAAATTAATATTTAATTTGTAGTACCTAAATTTTATAGGGAGATCTTACCAAAAAGGAAAATTACTCTTTTCATATTTCCTAATACAATAACGGCATCTCCCTATACACGCATTCTTTCTGTAGTGAGTAAAGTTAAACTTTGATAGTATGGGATAGGAAAAGCAATTCAAGAGGTGTGTTAGAGATTTTTCTTGTTGCCGACACTTTGCCTACCCAAACTCACCACTCTCTCACTGGTGAGTGGTGACCGGTCCCTCCATGAAAACGATCACTCAATCTGCTTTTCACATGCCACCTTTTTTCATAAGAAAAAGAAAACAACAATTGTTCTCGCCCGAAATAATGGACTAACCCCATTCCGAATGTTGACGTGGGCAACCCATAGAGACCAAACATTTCAGGATAAAAAACATGAGAAATGCTAAAGTTACAAAAGATTTTAACAAAAGATAGTTCCCAGCTGATGTGGCGGTTGTGATTTGAAACTTTGACCAAATCAGTTGGGAACTTTCTTTTAATAATCTTTCATTTCAATTCAGAAGAAATTCGTTTGGTTTTATTATTTAGAACTGCGTTTGGTGAAGACTTTTCAAGTTAGGAGAAGCAACAATTGTTATAAGTTGTTGGAAAGCATATACAAAAAGAAAACGACCATGAGAGTGAAAAATTGAAGACACCATTCACAAGAATAATTTAGAAACAAACTATTTAGTAAAATAGAATTTGGATGGATTTTTAAGTTCTAACAAAAACGCCCAAATTTTTAGTCAAGTATATCACAATAATATTGAAAATAAGTGAAAATTGGTCATGCCTAGTTACTTGATATATTCGACGGTCGAATCTAGGTACAATATTAATATGAGATAATTTTGCTTACCAATATTATCAAAATTTTCTAATATTTTTTCTTTTGAGCTTAACCATAAAAGTATAGCTAGGAAGAAGTCATGTAATCATGTGGGGCAATAGACATTTGTTTTTGTTTTGGTTTTTTTGTTGAGCAGGCAATAGACATTTGTTGATGTCTAAAACATCTCAATTAGATGATTTTTTTTATATATTTTATTTGTTGTATTTTCCAGATACGTTGATAAAATATCTCAAAGTCACTATAAAAACAACAAAGCAACTCACCTGAATATGTTCATCGATATCATGTGATAATAAATTACTTTAGTTTTACTGGAAATATAAATGTACCTAACAACTCAACTACCAAACCTAAATTATTATGACAAAATTAAGTCAAAATATCTAATCACCTTGTCATCTATATCATGTGTTTACTCAAGTAGAAAAGAAGGGAGAGAGAATATAAAATCTATAAACAGTGGGGTGGCTGAAAAGCGGAGCCCAGTGGAATTTTTGTTCAGGCCCTTCGATAATTGAAGACGAAAAATAATTCCTTATGCACGTCATAGTAAAAAAGGAAAACATTTCCACTCAGGTTACATAATTTTTCTGTTATAACTAATATGAATGTAGATGAACATTGTAATTAACTATGTGTTTGATGCTTCAAAGTACTTACGACAAAATAAATTACTAGCCGACTTACATTCTTGCATGAAAAAATATACAATTCTAGTTCTATACAAACACATTTAGGAATCATTTTCCAAAAGAAACAATGGTTATTGAATTTAAAATTCCATAAATCCTTATCGTAGAAGCATATACTTGTAATTGACCATTTGGAAAGAAAAAGGAGGGAGTATTGAACTCATGACTTGTGTAGTTTCTAAAACAAAGTATCAGCCAACTAAGCTACAACCGCTGATACTTCAGTTGGCAATGTTGGAAATTAGTAATTTGTAATTTCCTATGTAACTCTTTGTATTGAGAGAAATATTTAGATGGATATTTTTTTAAAGTAGAAATATCTAGAGAAGAATAGTCTAGAGAAGTTTGACTGAAAGATTAGTCTAAAAATTATATTAACCCTTTGTAAGTCCGAACGTGCAATTCTCTAGTCTTTACTAGTATGCTCCATCTTTAGTATAAATAGAGGTAAGATGTGGGTATTGATGATGCATAAAATGTCCAAGACGTTGACTAACGTCTGAAGAGTCAAAGATCAGACCAGAAGTCTCTCGGAACAGCTCGGCTTAAGGCAGCAGGACAGCTGAAAACCCCTAATGGTCCACCACACATTCCCACAACCGGGAGGTCGGCCAGAAGAAACCAGTTCTGCACAAAACGCCCTCGGTATGGACAGATCAGCCCTGGGATCTCTAAAGGAATAAGGGGGGTCTCCACAGGTTCTGCCCATATCTTACGCCCAGAACTGGGAAGATATCAGCGCTGCCCGACCTAATGACTTAATCCCGGACTTTCTAAAAAGATCTCAGTCGGTTACACATCTTGAAGTGTTTATGCCCGATTGGACTCCATGTATCTAAAGGAGGAAACTTCTCCTTTAGAGTCTATCACTCCGGCAAGATATCAACGAAGTATCTTTGAACTTAGAAAATATCACTTATCAAAGATCCGGGATAGACTCGAAGAGAAACCCTAGATACGCAAAATAGGTAACTTCTATTACGGTTTGACGGTCACCGCCTCACCACCGCCACTAATCACAGTCGGCCTACCTTCGCTTATAAAAGGCCCCCACATCGTCCTTCAAAGGACATGATCGCTGGAGGAAAAACACACTCTCTCCCCCAAAATTACGATCTCTTCATACCAAGAAGGATCACCCCCAAAAAGCAGAGTTCTCGTAACTCACCACCAAAAGGATCAATCAATATTCATTCTTTTACTACAAAGAGCACCCTGACTGTCTTGAGCGTCGGAGCGGTTTTCGAACCCTTTGCAGGTTTTCCCCCTCGGGAGAGACGAACAACAGCAAGGATCCAGGAGCTGGAGCAAGGAGTCAGGAGCTGGAGCGAGGAACGGAGGTACAGAGCCAGAGCACAAGAGCAGAATAGAGGAGCAGAAAGGAGCAGAGAAGCAGAGCTGAACAAAGGAATTTCTCCTCTCCAAACAGAATATACCATCATAACGGAGGCTGTCATGCATCAACTCCCTTTTTCATGTTGATTTAACCGGGAGCCAATTTTCGACATCAGCAGGTATAAAGCACAGGAAGCACAAGAGAAGCAAATTAGAGAATGAATTGAAGAACTTATAAAGTAAGTTGTTAGAGTTGAAGGAGCTCTGTACGGGCTTCTAGCCCGTACATCTCCAAATTTTAATATAGTTAAATATATTACTTATGTCTAAATTTATTATAAATCTTATCTAGATATTTTCTCTCAAATATCGTCCCCTACAGGCAAGGCATGTACTCCAAAACCCTGGAGGTCTCAAGTTCGATTTCCAAAAGAAGTGAAATTCATGGTTTATTGAACTTTGGTTATTAAAAGTATAAATAAAATAGTTTAGTTTGGATTTAGACCCGTTGTTGTAAGAGTTTACAATGACTATAGTGTAGGAATTTACACCCTTCTACTAGTGTTTATAGCGGAAATATGACATCTAATGTCTACACTAGTATTCCCAGGATCACATGCAAAACTAGTAATTAATCTAATGGAGATAGTACATTACCTTAATCGCTTTTCCCTCGAACTAGTTGAATTGATTGAAGAAGACCAAGAGATTCAAGTGTAGCTCCTCTACTTGGGACACGAGCAATCAATTTGATCTCCCACCTTGTTGTATAGCTAGCACACCAATGGTGGTTGGATAATAAGAAGACCTTCTTCTTGCTTGACTAGAAGATAGCTTGGGAATTAGCTCACTTTCTCCTCTCTACTTGATGTGGTAGAGTAAGAAAGCTTAGAGAGAAATTCCACACCTTATTCTCTTCCCTAAGAGTGTTTATATAGAACCCTAATAAGAATCCACCTCCTTTTAGGTTTCCTAAAACACCCTTTAGAATAAGATTTAGGGAAATAGTCGAAAATAGCAACTATTGGTATTTTCTCAATTCCCTAAGGAGGAGGTGCCCAAACACCACGAAAATTGGCAGATATAATGTTTATTATATCAGCAACTAACCCTCCAAAATTCAGCCCAATCCGAGTCCTAGAAGTACCCGAACCGGTCTAGGCCCAAAAACCCTGTTTTTGGCCTTTTTGTACTATCTTTGCCTAATTCCTTTTTAGGCCTATGAGATATGTTTATGGGACACTCCCATGATTATATCTCACTCCCACTAGTCATATCCTAGATCAATTTGTCACTCTTATGTGTAACCCGTTGTAGGATCCGATCGAAGTTAGCCGCGAATTACTTCGTAATTCGACGATCGTAGTTGGTCTCTAGCTACAACTCTACGATCCCTAAATCAATCGGACTTGATGATCTTCAACATCAATTGTCCTATCCGACAATTTGTTCGCATTGTCACCTTGGTCGAAGGACATCTCCTTCAACTCCTTCATATAGTTGTCACTTTCCAAAAAAACTAAGCTATAACCAAGTTCTTATAAATTTTAGTGTTTTAAAGATGGAGATTTTATAGGCAATGTACAAAGTTGTTATAGGCAATCTCGCAAAGGTAATTCCAATATTGGTTAAAGGCCATGTGTGTTTAAGAGGCAATGTCTGAATGAAGGTTTGACCTAACGGCACCGACTGCCGCCGGTCGATGTGACCTTGAGTGATTTTTTATTCTCTCTCTTGTTCCTCCGTCTTCTTCTCCTTCCATCTCCTTGAACAAATGGAAATCCTGATTTCACAATTGAAAAATTCTCAAATCAAATCTCAAGAGAAATTTTTCGTAACTGTAATTCGAAATTATGCTATTTCTTGTAAACCCAACTTACCTCTATTGATGTTTGTTAGGTTTAAAATAAATAAAAAGTTCGAGAATTTGAGATAACCCCTAACGTTATCACTTGTATATTTTGATTAAAGCTTTGATTAAGAAGTTTGATGTGGATTCTGCAACTAGGGTTTTTGAAGAAATGTCATCAATGGGTTTGGTTCCTAATTTAGTTACTTATACAAAAAATTTAGGTGGGTACTATTTAATTGACATTTGATAAAGCAAGAAAGATTTTTAATGAGATTTTAGATCACGGGTGGACTTTAGATTCAACCAATTACACAGTTTTGATCAATGAGTTTTGTAACCAAGGAAGATTAATAGAAGCTATAAAGATAATGGACGTTATGGTTGAAGCTCATTGTAGAGAAAGAAAGTATGGAGAAGCACATAACTTGTTCGACATATGTTTCACAGAAAATTTATACCAAGTTCATCACTTTGTTGTAGAGTTATTGATGTTTTATGTGAAGATGGGAAAGATGAAGAAGTTTTTTTTTTAGTATGTAGAAAAAGTTACTTTTGATGTTGAAGAATGGTAAACGAGATAATGCAATTTGGTGTAGACTTTTGATGTTGAAGAAGAAAACTTCTTTTATTTTAATTAAGGTTGGCCGACGCATTTTTTGCTTTGGCGGGTAAATTAACCCTCAAAGGTAGCATTGTCTTTAACTAAATTTGCCCATGATGAATTCGTGGCCAGACGACATGACGCAGAGGAAAAACTGATAAAAGCCTTAGAACTCCGTCTGAAGACTATTGAACCGAAGTTGATAACAAGAATACTAAAATACTGAATTTTATTGATTGAATGAATGACTGAAACAACTTCTAAGCCCTCATTATATAGACTTAGGGTTTCCTAATCTTGGTCAAACTCCAATAGAAACTCCTAAAAAAAATAAAATACCAGAATAGTAGTAATCCTAAACTGAAAACAATTACCAAAAATAGAAAAAAACTAGTAAAAGTCCGTTTTGAGGCCCTAAACGATGGAATTTGCCCCTCAAAGTGGGCCCTTCGTGGCAAAGCAACAACGAATGACCGGAACGCTATTTCGCACCATCCCTCAAAATTTCGTCCAATTCCGACACCTGTAGCTTCGATTTTGGCCGTTTTAGTCTGTCACCCTTGTATTTGGCCGCTTCGATCTCATCCATGTATTTCTCGGCCAATTCCTCTACATCAGTCTCCTCTACTTGAAAAGAACTCGACCTCGAGTGATTGTAAGGATAAAGTGGTGTATCTGGATAACAGGTATAGATATCAGCAACATTGAAAGTATTTGAAATTCCCATGTCTTCAGGAAGATCCACCACATAAGCATTGTCATTGATTTTCTTCAAGATCTTGAATGGACCATACTTCTTAGGTTTCAATTTATTATATGTACCTGCAGGAACACGCTCTTTTCGTAGGAAAATCATCACTTCATCACCCTTCTTATATACCTTCTTTCGACGATGTTTATCGGCAGCTGCTTTGTTCTTAGCGTTAGTCTCCTCGAGGCGAAGTCGCACTTCGTCGTGCATTGTCTGAATTTGCTCGGCCATGTTTTCTGCTGCTATACTAACTCCTATTCCTTTGGGTAATGATGGGTCATGAAAATGTCCCATCTAAGTCGTTTAATTTAGCCAAGTTAGTCGATTTCGAGTCTTTATAATAATAAAATGGTTGATTTTCTTGATAAGGTGTCTTTTGGGGAGTTAGATGAGAAAAACGGTTAAAAATGGGAAAAAGATGCATAAAGGGTATTTTGGTCATTTGGAGTCAAGGATATTCTGGAAATTTGGTCAAGGTCAGTGCATGGTTGAGAAGTAGAGGTCGAGACGAGTCCGTAGGAGAAAACGGAAGTCAAATCGGAGTCCGGACGAAGGAATAAACCAAGGTCAAAGTTCAGTCAAAAGATGTTGACTAGCGGGACAATTTCGGGTACATTTCTGGCGCGCGGTATCCCAACAGACAGATGTCGATGAGCGAAGGCTGGTGCATCTATATCCCGTGTTCCCGCTGAGCATCCAAGCGCACCCTATAGGCCTGATCCGGTGGAGCGCGTTGCAAGTTAGTATGGTAGTCCCGGGCCAACGTTTTAATCTCAGCCTCTCCCTTCCGCGTGTCCCAGATCCAACGGCTCTCGTAAGTCCCGCGTTTTGTACTTATTCCATGCACCCGTAGCAACGTAACTCGGTACTCCCACTCCCACCTTATAATCTTGTTCGTTCGCTCCCGCGTCATCAAGATCCAACGGATGCCGTGATTCAGCTCCAGTTCTTCTATTCCCGTGTGAGCCGAAGCACCTTATTAACATAGTCCAGGCCACGTGTCTTATTCCCGACGTCCAGATCCCGCGTTCTCCTGATCCAAGGGCTGCTGATTGCTGCCGCACCTAAATTGCTCGCCCGAGAAGTGCCTTAGCATCCGAATTCCAAACCCTAACCCAGCCGCCGCCAACCTATTTGTGTAAATTAGGGTTTTTCAATTTTAAACCCCCCATATTTCCAAATATAACCCTTCCTTTTCATCCTTTTTACCATTTAACCCAACCAAAACCAAAACCCACCTATAAATAAATCATTTTCTCCTCCATTAAAACCTAGACTTCAATAACCCTCTCAAATGGCTTCCTTACCTAATTTCTAAGCCACTTCTCTTTCTATCTTCTAACCCTAATCCTCCATTCTTTTCTTCTACTTCTTCTCACCTATTTCTTTCTCTCTTTTCTTCTTACTCAATCCCTCTTCTATTAAATCCATCTTTTTCTATCTTCTTCTCTACCACTATTCTTTCTACCATTAATAGTCATCTCCTTCTTTCTTCCATATTCTTCCACCATTTCTAACCCTCTTCATCTCTTCTTTCCAACTTCTTTCTAGATCTAATTTCTTCCTTCTCTTTCTTTTTCTTATTTGGGTGGCAATAAAATAGCTATTACTTGAATTCTTTGGAGTAACATTCTTGAGCATAAATGGAGCAAATCTTGGACAAATTGGAGATACATGGGGATATGGAATTTGAGCATTCTTGGTGATTTCTTTCCATTAATTTCTTAGTATTTTCATTTATTTTACAATGTCAATGGATGTTATTCTAGATTCCATGTATAGTTAATTTAGCAATCTAAGGTTGTGAATGAAACCCATTTTGGATCTTTATAATACTTGTTCTTGATTAATTAAATCCTTTGATGTGCTTCAATGCCTATTGATTGTCATTTCATGTTGATTCTATAACCTTATTATCATTCATGTATTATAATTAGATATTTCATGCTTTTATTGATTTATTAGATGAGATATGCCTTTTAGATCTTGAATGATAGTGTAGGAAATTAGTTTTATATGGTAGTCAATCATACATTCTCAATTATAAAATTGTTTTATCTAGAATATCATCCGGAATCCAAATAGTTCATTATATTGGATCCCGAGTAAATACAAAAGAGATTTAAGTGATTAAGTGTTTGTTTTATAAAGTGAAATTATGTGGTGGATTTTATAACCTTAGATATCTTCTCCTCTCTCTTAGTTAGTTTAACTAGTTTTATTTGTTTCTTTATTTCTTACCAATCAATCATCAAATTCATGAGTGGGGTGTGTGTGTGTTAGTCTAAGTTAGTTTATGACATTTTAATTATTGGGTTAAACCCGCAGTCAACATCCGAAGTTACCTACCTATCCCTTGGGACGATACTCGATCTTATTTTCAATACTATAACTTGACCCCGTATACTTGCGGGAATAGACCTATTTTTAGGCCCATCAAGTTTTTGGCGCCGCTGCCGGGGATAGGTTTAGTAGTTAGGATATTGTTTGCTTGTTTTGTTCTTTAGTTTGGTGTTATTTGTTAACTTAGACGTTTTCTTTCTTTATTTTCGTAGTTTCTTATCTATTTTTTTTTTTAGGTACCACTTTAAGAGAAAAGCCCAAAAACGGGAACATAGGAGCGAAGGGGAACAAAAGAATCAGAAAGGAATCGGAAGGAAGAACGAAATGAGAGGAGCATCCGCTAGTATCGTATTCTATCTCTTTCTTTCTTACTTGTGTGTGATTGGTTGGATGAGTTTTGATTTGCATTGATAGCTTGTTTGTTAGTTCCTTGAGCATTGTGAGATCATGGCCCGTTCTTATAACGGTTGGCCATTTGATGATGATGATGAGCTTATTTCGAGGATTCCCCGCACTAACCGACCTGATATGACCTTAGGTGAATACCAACGGATGTGTAGGGATGTTTCGATTAGTGAAGGGAATAGACCATTTGAGTCTGACAGATCTCGTATGACCCTAGGAGAATACCGACGGATGTGTAGAGATGGTCGAATTAGTGATGGATATGGTCCGACACTAAATATGTATGAGAGACCTTATAGTCCACACTATTCTGAGATCAATGATTTTAGCGGCAGGTATGATCCTAGTATGTACGGTGGGAGTTATTATCAAGAGTCTTCATTTAATTACACTTATGAGCCTTATCATGAAGAGACTCTTGAAGATAGTTCTCAAGAAGAGTCTGTGAGTCGTCTGACTGAAAT
Organism: Eschscholzia californica; assembly: GCF_041429995.1. Taxonomy (NCBI): domain Eukaryota; kingdom Viridiplantae; phylum Streptophyta; class Magnoliopsida; order Ranunculales; family Papaveraceae; genus Eschscholzia; species Eschscholzia californica. Next base: position 47,249,110 of record NW_028238198.1, read on the forward strand.
GATGTTACAACTTGAAGAGACACAATATCGTTTTGAACAGACTCAGATTCAAATGCAACAAGAGTTACACCAGAGGTTTGAGTCTCTAAATCATCAATTAGAGTCTCTAAATCATCCATTAGAGATGATGTTGTCACAGTTATTAGCCGACGAGGAAGGGGTTTTACCACCCCAAACTCAAGAGGGTATTAGGTCCGATGGTGAGGGTAATACGTCATACCCTAGTACTAAGTTAAATGTCGACAAATCAACTGAGAGGGCCCAAGAGCTTGAACAAACTGATAACCTTGTTGTCTCGTTTCCTCACCATGTGTCATCTCATCATGATAGGACTACATTAGACTTTGAGATTCAAGATGATGGCTCTACGAGCAAGATTGAGGATGACATGATTCCGAACTATCCAATTTTTGACACTTGTAAGGAGTCAGTCTTAGATGCAATGCTAGGAAGGCCTGATATTATAACTGACTGCGAGGCCCCAGATGTCTTTGAGGATATTGATGACGTAGTAGTTAGAGACATGTTGGATAGTTTGTCAGACTATTTACCTAAGGAAACCATGGACCTTGACTTGGTCCCCGAGCATACTGCCTTACCCTTAGAGTCTAGTTCGACTTTCCACATGATCTCAAACTCGGTTGTTGATCCCTTTTGGGACATTTCAGACGTCTTTTCAAAGACGTCTATGGACATAGTGGATATTCTGTCCACTAAGCTTCCAGATGATTTTTTGCCTTCGACTGATATTTTGACTCTTCACATGTATGTCGATCCTTTTGATGATTTCTTTGTTGTCGTTCCTTCTATTTATACCTACTTAGTGGACTGTGCACCCACTAAGTTTGTGGATGGCTTGTTTTCTTTTAACGTCTCATGTGCACTTCGTATTCTTTATCTTTTTGTGAGACGATTACTATTTGTATATAGCTTTCTTTGGGTTGACCCCCAAATCTTTCGTCTTTTGCTTTATAATCGTTAGGCCGATTAATGGGTCTTGATGTTTGTGGGTATCATCTCTGGAAACCCTCCACGAGACATAACTCGTGTTCTTGTGTGAAATCAAGAGAATTAAAGGCTAATTGCATAGCTCAATGCAATCGTGTATACCCGCGTTAGTGGTAAGTTTTATATGGTCATATGTTTTATGTGCTTCATTCTCATGATATTTGTTGATATTTTAGGAGCATTTCTTATATGTTTTACTTCCGAGGCGTGGTTTGTTCCAAGTTTGGGGATGGCGCGAGCTTGGCATCAACTTGGAACCTCTTTATACATGGGCCTTGGTAGTATCATCTTTTATCTCCTTCGGTTATGGTAATATCTCTCCACTCTTCTCTTTAGATTGATGTGTCTCTTTATCTTTTGGTGAGTATATGCTTAGAACATTGAGGACAATGTTAATTTTAAGTTTGGGGATGCGGGGATTTGACCAAAACCAATGCATGACCATAGGTTCAAAGACAAAAGGGTTCAAATTAGCCAAAATTTTGAACATTTTGAGTAGATTTGCATGTGATTCTAGTGATAGTTTTAAGAATTTTGATGCATATGTGTCGAGTTGATGAGTTTTGTGATTGCTAATTGTCTTTGCATGAAAGTCGAGTCTTTTAGTGTTTGTGTTGTGCCATGTGAGTTACATCTTAGTGAAGAAGAAACATTTCTAAGAGACCTAAAGTAGTCATTAGTGGAGACTTGACCCATGTGAGAGCTCAAAGCCTAAATTGCCATTCGAGTGTACTCTTCCGCGCTAACTCCGAGTAGAATGAAGAGCTACTCAACCTCGTAACTTTTAAAAGAGCTCATTTGATCTCGTGTGCTCAATTTCCTTAGCCATTAGGAGTGACATTAGGATAGCGAATTAACCTTGCCCTTGTAGTCCATGAAACCCAATGAGAATGCCAACTAGAGGAAAGCGGATACTCCATCACCATCCATCATCTTATATCCCGAGAATGAAGACATGAGATAAAAAAATGAAGAATGTCAAAAGCAAGTATGAAATGAAAAGTTGATTGCAAGAATAGAGTTGTGTGTGTTGTATTTTGTTTTGGTTGTTAGTATTTGTGTTATGAAAAAGAAAAAAAAAAAAAAGAAAAAAAAAAGGAATGAAAAAAAAATGAAAAAAGTGACATGAAAAGAAAAAAAAAAAGTGATTTTTGTGTATGTTTGAGCATGTGTTAGCTCTTTTGTGTGAGTGATGTGATTGTATATATGTGTTGGTGTTTTTGTTCATGAATAAGTATTCGAAGCAAGAAATAAATGTGGAAATGCTTAAGAGGTTCTATCATGAGGAGGTCGAAATTCTCGGGAATCCACCATCATCATCCATCTCTAGTATCCGCTAACCTTTAGAAGGCATTTTTAGAGGGTAGAATGGGTGAGAAGGGCGAGTGAGCTTCCCCACTCTATTTAGTGGCTAATTCCTTTTCGAAGATCATTCGTTCCAAAATGTTGTCCTCACCCCTTTTTATGTGTTGAGTCCTATTTAAGTGATCACACTCACACATACGAGCGAACCATTCTTGAGTGATTTCATTTTTGGAGTGTATGTCCGTGAGGCCGAAGTCGAGGCGAAATGTACAAACTTGGGAATCAAGGTTTTGTGACTTCGGAACATAGATGTGCTTATTATGGTATGACACTTGCATTTTAGGGTAAGATCATTAGTGAAGGGGCCTTTAGCTTTTACAAGAGCTTATTTACATGATTCATTATGTTTTGACATGCTTAAACCCTTCACTATTTGAACATGCTTATCTATGATTTGGATTTTGGACCCTTGTGTATTTGAAACCATGATGTTTGTGGGTGTCATCTATGGAAACCCTCACGAGACCACACTCGTCCACTAGGGCAACCTAGGGGTTTAACGGCTTGTTGCATATGCTAAATGCAACCGGGATTCCTCCGAAAGTGAGTTAGGTTTTTCTTTTATTTTGTTTTGCTCGAGGACTAGCAAAATCTCAGTTTGGGGATGTTTGATGGGTCATGAAAATGTCCCATCTAAGTCGTTTAATTTAGCCAAGTTAGTCGATTTCGAGTCTTTATAATAATAAAATGGTTGATTTTCTTGATAAGGTGTCTTTTGGGGAGTTAGATGAGAAAAACGGTTAAAAATGGGAAAAAGATGCATAAAGGGTATTTTGGTCATTTGGAGTCAAGGATATTCTGGAAATTTGGTCAAGGTCAGTGCATGGTTGAGAAGTAGAGGTCGAGACGAGTCCGTAGGAGAAAACGGAAGTCAAATCGGAGTCCGGACGAAGGAATAAACCAAGGTCAAAGTTCAGTCAAAAGATGTTGACTAGCGGGACAATTTCGGGTACATTTCTGGCGCGCGGTATCCCAACAGACAGATGTCGATGAGCGAAGGCTGGTGCATCTATATCCCGTGTTCCCGCTGAGCATCCAAGCGCACCCTATAGGCCTGATCCGGTGGAGCGCGTTGCAAGTTAGTATGGTAGTCCTGGGCCAACGTTTTAATCTCAGCCTCTCCCTTCCGCGTGTCCCAGATCCAACGGCTCTCGTAAGTCCCGCGTTTTGTACTTATTCCATGCACCCGTAGCAACGTAACTCGGTACTCCCACTCCCACCTTATAATCTTGTTCGTTCGCTCCCGCGTCATCAAGATCCAACGGATGCCGTGATTCAGCTCCAGTTCTTCTATTCCCGTGTGAGCCGAAGCACCTTATTAACATAGTCCAGGCCACGTGTCTTATTCCCGACGTCCAGATCCCGCGTTCTCCTGATCCAAGGGCTGCTGATTGCTGCCGCACCTAAATTGCTCGCCCGAGAAGTGCCTTAGCATCCGAATTCCAAACCCTAACCCAGCCGCCGCCAACCTATTTGTGTAAATTAGGGTTTTTCAATTTTAAACCCCCCATATTTCCAAATATAACCCTTCCTTTTCATCCTTTTTACCATTTAACCCAACCAAAACCAAAACCCACCTATAAATAAATCATTTTCTCCTCCATTAAAACCTAGACTTCAATAACCCTCTCAAATGGCTTCCTTACCTAATTTCTAAGCCACTTCTCTTTCTATCTTCTAACCCTAATCCTCCATTCTTTTCTTCTACTTCTTCTCACCTATTTCTTTCTCTCTTTTCTTCTTACTCAATCCCTCTTCTATTAAATCCATCTTTTTCTATCTTCTTCTCTACCACTATTCTTTCTACCATTAATAGTCATCTCCTTCTTTCTTCCATATTCTTCCACCATTTCTAACCCTCTTCATCTCTTCTTTCCAACTTCTTTCTAGATCTAATTTCTTCCTTCTCTTTCTTTTTCTTATTTGGGTGGCAATAAAATAGCTATTACTTGAATTCTTTGGAGTAACATTCTTGAGCATAAATGGAGCAAATCTTGGACAAATTGGAGATACATGGGGATATGGAATTTGAGCATTCTTGGTGATTTCTTTCCATTAATTTCTTAGTATTTTCATTTATTTTACAATGTCAATGGATGTTATTCTAGATTCCATGTATAGTTAATTTAGCAATCTAAGGTTGTGAATGAAACCCATTTTGGATCTTTATAATACTTGTTCTTGATTAATTAAATCCTTTGATGTGCTTCAATGCCTATTGATTGTCATTTCATGTTGATTCTATAACCTTATTATCATTCATGTATTATAATTAGATATTTCATGCTTTTATTGATTTATTAGATGAGATATGCCTTTTAGATCTTGAATGATAGTGTAGGAAATTAGTTTTATATGGTAGTCAATCATACATTCTCAATTATAAAATTGTTTTATCTAGAATATCATCCGGAATCCAAATAGTTCATTATATTGGATCCCGAGTAAATACAAAAGAGATTTAAGTGATTAAGTGTTTGTTTTATAAAGTGAAATTATGTGGTGGATTTTATAACCTTAGATATCTTCTCCTCTCTCTTAGTTAGTTTAACTAGTTTTATTTGTTTCTTTATTTCTTACCAATCAATCATCAAATTCATGAGTGGGGTGTGTGTGTGTTAGTCTAAGTTAGCTATTGGCATTTTGATTATTGGGCTAAACTCGCCGTCAATATCCGAAGTTACCCACCTATCTCTTGGGACGATACTCGATCTTATTTTCAATGCTATAACTTGACCCCGTATACTTGCGGGAGTAGACCTATTTTTAGGCCCATCAGGTAACTTCGCCAAAACTACAGCGTGATTAGGAGCTTTCACGTAAACTACAGAAAATGGAGTCCTTCCAGTAGCACTATGCACTGCATTGTTGTAGGCAAATTCTGCTTGAGGTAATGCATGATCCCATTGTTTGGGTTTATCTCCACAGATACATCGAATCATGTTACCTAAAGTTCGGTTTGTTACCTCTGTCTATCCATCTGTTTGAGGATGAGCTGTAGTACTTTTGTTTAAAGAAGTGTCGAACATCTTCCATAAGGTGACCCAAAAATGGCTAAGAGACTTTGAGTCCCGGTTTGAAGTAATCGATTTAGGTACTCCATGTAGCTTGACAACTTCCTGAAAAAACAATTTTGCTATATGGGTAGCATCCGAAGTCTTCCTACACGAAATAAAGTGAACCATCTTCGTAAACCTATCGACGACCACAAAAACTGAGTCTACTCCCCTTTGTGTACGAGGGAGTCCTAACACAAAATCCATGGATAAATCCTCCCAAATGGTTGCTGGAATGGAAAGAGGCATGTAAAGACCCGTATTTTGTGCCTGACCCTTTGAGACTTGACAAACATAGCACTTCTGAACATAATTCCCCACATCTCTCTTCAACTTTGGCCAGAAATATCGACTGGATAAGCTCAGAACTTTTTATCTCTTCCGAGATGTGCGTTTAATCCACTAGCGTGTAACTCGCGGATCAAATTTTCCCGTAGGGATGTTTTGGGAATGCATAAGATGCTGCCCTTAAATAGGTAACCCTCTGAAATAAGATAATCTGCCACAGGTTGATCTTCCTTACACTTAGCCCAGATTTCTTTGAAGTCCTCATCATCTTCGTACACTTTTTTAATACTTCAAAACCCACAACTTCTTGTGTTAACGTTACCAACAGTGTGGCACGTCTACTAAGTGCATCTGCGACTCTATTCGTTGCTCCAGATTTGTGTCGAATAACAAAGTTGAATTTCTGAATAAAAGTGGCCTACCTGATGTGCATCGTGTCTACTTGTTTCTGACTGTTAATGAATTTTAGGGCCTGATGATCTGAGTATAGGACAAACTCGTTCTGATACAAATAAACCTCCCAACGTTGTAAAGCTCTAACTACTGCATAAAATTCCTGGTCATAAGTACTCCACTTTTGTCGGGCTTCATTCAATTTCTCACTAAAGAAGGCTACAGGACGCCTTCATTGTGATAAAACTGCTCCAATTCCTAACCCACTAGCATCACACTCGACTTCGAAAGGTTTATCAAAGTTGGGTAAGGCTAAGACCGGTGCATTGCATAATTTTTCCTTAATAAGGGAAAAGGCTTCGTCTGCTTTGACACCCCAGACAAACTTTCCTTTCTTCATGCACTCAGTGATAGGTGCCATGATAGTGCTAAAATTCCGAATAAATCTTCGGTAAAAGGTGGCTAATCCATGAAAACTACGAACTTCAGTGACTGTTTTAGGAGTCGGCCACTCTTGTATAGCCTGTATCTTCTCGTTATAAACATGAATTCCTTCTGAACTTATTACAAAGCCCAGAAATATAAGAATATGTGTGAGGAAAGTACACTTCTACAGATTCAGGTGTAATTCATTCTCCTGTAGAACCATCAATACCTTTCGGAGGTGTACGAGGTGTTCCGCCTCAGTTTTACTGAAAATAAGGATATCATCGAAATAAACAACAACGAATTTTCCAGTAATACAAGGTTCAAGTACCTGGTTCATCACTCGCATGAAGGTGCTGGGAGCATAGCTAAGACCAAAGGGCATGACCAACCATTCATACAGTCCATCTTTACTTTTGAAAGCCGTTTTCCATTCATCTCCTGGTCGGATTCTGATCTGATGATATCCACTCCTCAAATCAATTTTGGAAAAGATTTGGGAGCCCTCTAATATATCCAACATATCCTCTAGTCGTGGAATTGGGAAACGGTATTTCACAGTTATTTTGTTTATAGCTTGACTGTCCACACACATTCTCCAACTTCCATCTTTCTTTGGAAGGGTACAGCACAAGGACTCATGCTTGGGAGGATGAATCCTTTACTGAGTAATTCTTCAATCTTCTCTCTTAAAATCTCATCTTCCTTCGACTCATACGGTAATGTCTCATATTAGGCAAGCTGGCTCCTGGAATGAACTCGATATGATGTTGTACGTCCTAAGAGGAGGTAGCTTTTCAGGTAAATCTTCAACAATGATTTCATGAAACTCTCCTAGTATTCCCTCAACCTGTTCTGGAATTTGGATTGGCGGCTTATGTACTCCTTCTTCCACTGTTGCCTTAACGACAATGGCATAGGCTCCTTGGGCTTCCTTCACATCAGCAAAGACTTCGTCCTCTGACTTGCTCAATGTAAGAAAAGTTTCTTTAGATGAGGATGTAGGTGAAATACTTTTAACCTTACTTCCTTGGGGCACCATGAGAATCTTATGTCCCTCCCAATCGAATGTATAAGTGTTGGATCGGCCTCTGAAGGTACAATCGGTGTCCCATTTCCATGGTCGTCCTAGAAGAACATGACTAGCATCCATATCGGTCACATCACACACGACTTCCTGTTTGTAGTACTTTCCGGTAGAGATAGGAACTCGACACGTCTTGACAATTTTCTTAACATGTCCCGGTTTTATCCAACCAATGGTGTATGGTGACGGATTATCTTCCACAGGTAACTGTAGATGCTCAACAAATTTTCTAGAAATAAAATTCTCAAAACTTGCGGAGTCTATGATTATAGAACACACTTTTCCTTTGATAGTACATTCAGATCGGAAGATCTTTTTCCGTTGGCTACGATCTTCCTTCATTGGTGTGAGTAAGACTGGATAAATCATGCAAGCTACTCGTTCACCTTCCTCTTCGGCACATTCATAACCCTCATAATCTTCACCACCATCTTCGTCTTCTTCCGGAAAACTATCTTCTCTATTCTCTGACACGACATTCACTGACCTTCTATTCCTTCCTTGGGGACAATTGCTTGACGTGTGGTCGATTTCTTACAGGAGTAGCACTTAGTCCCACGAAATTTTGTATACGGATTTGGATTGGCTCCTGTGTTAGCTGGGGGTCTCTGATTAGCAGTACTGGAACTGCTTCTTGTCACGTTTCGTGGGGGTTCAGTATTTTCCCCGAGTCCATTGCTCTTTTCAGCAGTCAATCGAGGTTGTTCGTCTCTTCTGAATCCTGAATTGAATCCTGAAATATTTCGACGATCTTTCTCCCAGGCTTCCGCCTTTAGTGCTAAATTGTACGCGTCCTGGATAGTCCAAACCGTAACCAATCCAATCTCTTCCCTTAGATTAAATTTTAAACCATTCATAAAACGATCCACTAACACGTTATTTGATTCTGTCAAATGTTCTATCCTATTTCTCTGGGCCAATCTTGAAAACTCCTCGTAGTACTCTCCCACCGAACGAAACCCTTGTTTATAATTTTGGTACATCCTGAACAAGTGTTGTTGATAATCAGGGGGTAAGAACCTCTCCCTCAAGTGTTCTTTCATAGACGGCCAATTCTGGATTGGAGCATTTCCTTGCCCCTTTCTTTGACGTTGTAATTCATCCCACCAAACCGCAACACTTCCTTTGAGTCTACAAGCGATAATGTTTACCATCTGTTCACTAGGAACAGTATAGGACATATCCACTTGTCGCTCCACCTCATGTAGCCAATCTAGGAACTCTTCGATCGGCAAATAGCCACTGAAGATTGGAATTTCTGCCTTGATTTTGTATTCATCATAATCTCTGTGCGGGTAATGTTGGTTAGGATAATAGTTACCATCACGTTCTTGGTTGCCAGCATATTGTTGAGGTATTTGTGCTCTGCCTTCGTTTCCATTAACAGCTTGGTTATGGGCAAATCCCTCAGCACGTTCTCTGTTAATAGGTTGCCTAGGCTTTATGTTGACATTCAGGTTGTTAATCATCTCCATCATCGGATTTAGTTGATGACTCAAACCGTCAACTTTTACCCACAAAGCATCGTTACCTCGTTCACCGTCGAGGTTTGCGTTTCTAGCTTCGTCTTCTGCCATTAAGCCAGGAGAAACCTCGCTCTTGATGCCAACTGACGCAGCGGAAAAACTAATAAAAGCCTTAGAACTCCGTCTAAAGACTATTGAACCGAAATTGATAACAAGAATACTAAAATACTGAATTTTATTGATTGAATGAATGACTGAAACAACTTCTAAGCCTTCATTATATAGACTTAGGGTTTCCTAATCTTGGTCAAACTCCAATAGAAACTCCTAAAAAAATAAAATACTAGAATAGTAGTAATCCTAAACTAAAAACAATTACCAAAAATAGAAAAAACTAGTAAAAGTCCGTTTTGAGGCCCTAAACGATGGAATTTGCCCCTCAAAGTGGGCCCTCTTTGGCAAAGCGACAACGAATGACCGGAACGCTATTTCGCACCATCCCTCAAAATTTCGTCCAATTCCGACACCCGTAGCTTCGATTTTGGCCGTTTTAGTCTGTCACCCTTGTATTTGGCCGCTTCGATCTCATCCATGTATTTCTCGGCCAATTCCTCTACAACACGACATCTCCAATGTTGTTGACTTAATAGACCCGAAGTCTCGCAAATGGAAGGAACACATCATCCAACAATTTTTCCCTCCATTAGTTGCAACCAAAATTTTATCAATCCATCTTCCTACAACTGTTTTAGATGATGAATTTATTTGGCAACCAAACAGAAGTGGAGATGATACGACGAAATCAGGATATCAATAAATTCTGAACTCTACTCAGTCGGCGATCTCGGTAGTCCAGTTTGATTGGAAATGATTTTACAAAAATTCTAGATTACCTCCCAAAATCCTCACATTCATTTGGAAGCTAATCCATGGAGGTTTAACTGTTAAAGTGAATATACAAAAGTATGTCAATTCAATTCTAATCAATTGCCCCTGTTGTGCCAAAGCTTATGAAACAATAAATCACTTATTTATGGATTGTGGGATTATACGACAAATCGCAACCCAACTGGAACTTACTTTGGGGAATTTTGATTCTACTAAAACAATTGTTGAGAAACTAGATGAATGGATCCACTTACCAGATGACTTTGTTGTCTTCAACAAAGTTCGTATTATCTTATGGGAACATTGGAAAGCAAGAAATAGGTTGGTCTTTGACTCGATTCCGTACAATAACCATATAGTCTTACGAAAGATTAGAGAATTGTGGCACTCTTAATTTAAACTCATCCTCTATCGGGACGAACATAACCGAGTCGATTCAACGTATTCAAATGAAATGGATCCCTCCTCCAGAATCGATCATCAAAATAAATGTAGATGGTGCTTTTTCTATTTCAGGAGCCAGTTGCTCGGCAGTAGCACAATAGAGCTTTTCTGTTTGGGGAATCGAAATATATCTCTTGTCAGACAGCGTCTATGGCGGAAGCACATGCTGTACTACTCGGACTAGAACTATCAGTTAAAATGGGTCTTAGACTAGTCATCATTGAGAGTAATGCGTTACCCTTGCCAAGAGGATAACCTGATTCCATGGCAATACCGACCATTCGTGCCAGACATACATTAATTTGAGGACATTATCGAGTCAGTTCATTTCCTTCATTGTTATCGACATTGTAATTTTGTTGCTCATGAACTTGCTAATCTGGTTCTCTATAGAAACATGTCCGGTTTATGGGACATGAATAACATTCCAGATTGTATCAAGTATTGTATTAATGATGATTTATATTAATATGAAATGAAGTTTCTATTTCAAAAAAAAAAAATAACAAAAGACATTGCCTATAAAATTTCCCTTTAAAGATTTATACCGAAATTAATTGGTTGTGAGGTTTAAATTCCTTCTTATGTTTTGTCGTTCGAGAGGGGTCTGGTGTCGTCGCACATATGACACCCTCTCCCACACCCCTGTCTATAAATGTAATGGAGGACATTAATAGGTTACTTAAAATTGAAAAATAGTTGAGGTTTTTTTTGTTAAAAGAAAAAAAAATAGTTGAGGTTATTGCTGGACAATAAATTTGCTAGTTTCGGCAGTTAATCAAGGCCTAAAATTGACCTAGATGTCACATACCATAAAACATTAATAACTTTGTAAGCGATATTCTACTGATTCGTATACCAAAATTATACAATAAAATCCTTAATGTAGAATATATGTTGAAACCTTGGATTTTTAATTTTTTTTTGTTAAAATATTATGAGAATGACGATTTTAATATTAGTCATTTTTATATTTTATCAAGGGTTGTTTTGTCCAGAAATACTAAATCAAATCATTCCCGAAAATGAGAATCACAAACCAACCTCCCTCACATTTTTATATATTTTTTTTGTTAAAATAAAAGTTGATGGGATAATAATCTTTCTTCACACTTACTAATGGCTTGTCTTATTTGAAAGCTGAAATATTCTCTTCAGGTGTCTGCAAATATGTTGGCAAGCAAGGTAATATATTTTTTAATATGTGATATAACATGTCAACCTTTGTTATGTGAAAAAATTTATAGCTGATGGGTTATACGTTTCCAAAAGAACATTCCCAAGTTCTAGCAAGTTTTCAATTGCAAAAAAAAAAAAAAAAGGTTTCTACCAAGTTTAGTTATTTAGTTATTTATGTCATCCATACACCAAATAGTGGAAAGTAGCAATTCAAGATCAGCATCAAAGAAAAAAAGATCAGCATCAAAGTTAGAAAGTTTCAACAAATATATCAATGTTAGAAAGAAAAAGTTGACCATGTGTGGCCAACATTATACAATAAAAAAGTCGTTGAATCTTTAAAAACCAACCCTCCAGGTATTTGATATCTTAAAACAAACACGCACCATTTAACACTAAGAGAGTCATTATAAAGGTTATACAAAGTATTTTTTTTTTGAATTGGTAAGCGTGTGCCTCGAACCCTTGACCTTTAAGTTAGAAGACTTACCTCTTACCACTTGAGCCAAGGGTTGTTAGCACAAAAGTTATACAAAGTTACGTCATAACTCATAAACTGAATATGCACTACAACTGTCTGATTTTAAGACATCATGTGATCTTAAAATCCACATATCAATTTTTAAAGACCATTCTGAAAGGCCTAAAATCTATTTTCAATCTGATTTTATTTTATTTTTGTTCAAGTTCAATAAATCCTTAATTGTTTTCTCTATGGGTTCAAATCTGAGACTTCTGAATAGCGGAATGGATGTCCAACCACTACAGCAAGAAATTGTGGACATATATATACACACGTGCATATAAATACTATGTATTGTAAATCTTGTGATTCTCATAGTTATTTACATAGCATTACAATTATTTATAATTTCATCGCCGTACACTTACTACTCCTTTGATTATTATTATTATTTTTTTTTTTTTTGAGAGTCGACTACGATCTTCGTATGTCGTTACATTTGGCACTTGATACATCATAGATGTGATAAGCTCGATAACCGCCCACTCAAACACTAACAGAACCGGGCCTATAGCCCAACAAGACATGGCCTAAAGCCCAACAACATTATTTATACCTTAATAATCCCAATTCAAATAACCAAAGATTCCACCTTCTCTGGGATTCGAACCTGGGACCTCCAGGGCTTTCTGGTACTCCTTTGATTATTAATAGTGTATCCTTAACAGGATTTCTTTTTTCTCTCCATCCATTGGAAGTGATATCTTTGTGATTGTGTAAAGTGATAACTTTTTCTTTTGACCAGACGCATTCTTACCTCTACTATGTGTAATATAAAAGGAAGGCTGGTTTCAACTTATTACTACTTAACTAGGAAAATACACATATAGTTCTAACTTCCAACCAAAACAAATCAAGTTAATGGAATATTCCAATATAAATCAAAATGGGTATTTAAGACATTTCTTTAAACTTCCTTGGTAGTATAGATAACAATATACTTTATCCTCTACAATTCAAAGGATAACCCCTTATAAATACCACATACTAGTACCCCTAAGAAAACACCAACATCTTCTCCATCTAATTTTTCCTTCTAATAATTCATTAGTTTTTGGTATTAAGTTTTTCTAGCACCTGTATCTACAACCATGTCGTTCTTCCACCACAAGAAGGAAGAGAAACCCTCAGAAGAGGTTGTTTACTCAGAGAACACTTACTCAAGTGGTGGTGGTTATGGTGGGGAAAGTGGTGGTGGTAAAAGTGGTGGTTATGGTGTGGAAAGTGGTGGTGGTTATGGTGGTGAAAGTGGTGGTTATGGTGGTAAAAGTGGTGGTGGTAATGGTGGGGAAAGTGGTGGTGGTTATGGTGGGGAAAGTGGTGGTTATGATGGTAAAAGTGGTGGGTATGGTGGGGAAAGTGGTGGTGGTTATGGCGGGGAAAGTGGTGGTTATGGTGGTAAAAGTGGTGGTTTTGGTGGGGAAAGTGGGGGTGGTTATGGCGGGGAAAGTGGTGGTTATGGTGGTAAAAGTGGTGGTTTTGGTGGGGAAAGTGGGGGTGGTTATGGCGGGGAAAGTGGTGGTTATGGACAAACTGTAGAAGCCATTTCCACTGAAGAGACACCTGACTACGAGGCCGAAGAGAAAAAGTACAAGCGCAAAGAACACCTCGGCGAGATCAGTGCGGCTGCCGCTGGTGTCTTTGCTTTGGTAAGATCCTTCAATTTATTTTATCAGTCTCTCAAGAATTCATATATTCTTTTATAAATGTTGGTTCCATTCTTTTTGGAACATTTTAATCAAGAAAAACTTAAAGAACCCATCTTGCTTGAAGTTCTGTTTGGGTTATAGAAAGAGCTTGATAAAGGGAGATCTAGTCACCCATCATTTGTTTAATGAGGGACAAACTTGTTTAGAGTTTAGAGCTGACCTTTTCTTCTCCGAAAATAAAAATCAAGAAAGAGTGTATATTCCTCTGTGTAGTATTTTTTTCTGAAAAATCGACTACGATCTGCAGTAGTCGTACAAGGTATTGATACATCATGAAGATGTGATAAGCACGATAACTGCCAAACTTAAACGATTAATGAAAGAGGCCTAAGCCCAACAAATTTATTATATTTTTTTACTTTTTATGTTGCCTAAATTACATGAGATGAATTTTGATGGCAAACTGCTTCCTGAGACTCGATCCCACGACCACATGGGCTTAAGAGGTTTTGTCCAACCACACCAAAGGGTGGTGGACCCTCTACTTTGTATTAGACAAAAAAATTTATAGAACTTTTTCTCAACCACCTATATGAAATTAATTTTCCTAGACAGTGACTCACATTTTTCGCCAAGCTTGCAGTGGGATTACGTTTTCCACCACAAATGTACGGTGAAATTCTAATTTTATTAAATTTTGGTGATAAATTTCTTTTCTTCAACCCTGTTAGGGGAAGATTCATGACCGTTCACAAGTTTGAGAGATAGTAGAAGTTATAGTGAAAAGAGGGTATCAAACTAAGGAACTATAATTCTTTAAATAAAAAAATAAATTCATTAGAATTTTTCCTTGTGTAATACTACAGCATGAAAAACACAAGGCAGAGAAAGACCCAGAAAATGCCCACAGACACAAAATTGAAGAGGAGATGGCTGCAACGTTTGCTGTGGGAAGTGGTGGGTATGCCCTTCATGAAAATCATGAGAAGAAAGAAGCTCACAAAGAAGATGAAGAAGCGCATGGAAAGAAACATCACCATCTCTTCTAAGTATTTTATTTTCTTTTTCTCTACTACGATTATGAAATAAATTTGTGTGCTTCTCAAAAAGAAAAAGAGTTTGTCTGTATGCATTTGCTTGGTTTCTCTCTGATCTTTCAAGAAACGCATCTGAATATCAGCAAAATATGTGGTTTTAAGCAGTCTTCAATAGTAGTTGTTCTTAATTTATCATGTGTTCATGTATGGATCTGGATGACTTGGATTTCAATATAATTAAATCACCCTTTTTTTTCTCGCAAAGTACATCACATTCGAAAATTTTGTATACAATGATATATATCTATTATATAAAACGCAAAGATTTTTGCTGACTGGGACAAGTCGAAAGACAAACCGGTCGTTCGTTGTGATTTTGATAGCATTCTCATCCTTTGATCTATTACTCACTCTAAAATTGAACTTTTTTGACCCACTAAATAAAAAGAAGTAAATGAACTGCTTAATCTAGACCGTCAAAAATCATAATCTGCACGAATGAACTCCCTTGGCGCGTTACAATTTCTTTTATTTGCCGAATATCAATCTTATTCATAAATTTGGTTCCGTTACTAACTTACCATCTCCCCAATCGAACAAAACGCACCTCCCAAATCCATGCTCCAATGCTTCACCTGAGCGGTTTCTTCCCCTCTCTCTATCTCTCCTTTCTTAATGCGGTTATAATATCCTCGATCTTCTTCCTTTTCAATCTCATACTGCACCCTCCATTACACCCTCATTAAATCACCTTAAAGAGCTCAAGAAGCATTAAGAGTGGTTGCATCTGAATCCCAAAATTAGATGATTTCAAGGTAAAACAATTTAGTTTTAGGGTTCTGATTCAACTCTATGTTTTAGGGTTCCAATACATTAAGAGTGGTTGCATCTAAATCATTTCCTTCATATGAAGATTTTCTAATTTTTCAGATTTCAACTCTCTATGTTTTTTTATTCTCTAGATTTAATTTTAGGGTTCTGATTCAACTAACAAATTCTCCTATGTCCATGTTTTTGATTTCAGGGTACAGTTAAATAAAGGTGACTGCATTTAATTTTGGGTTCTGATTCAACTTTCTATACTTTTCAGATTTAATTTTGGGGTTCTGATTCAACTAACGATAAATTTCTCTTCATGCTTCTGATCTCAGGGTACTGTTAAATCAAGGTGACTGCATTTAATTTTGAATTCTGATTCAACTTTTTATACTTTTCAGATTTAATTTTGGGGTTCTGATTCAACTAATGATGGGCCTAGAAAGTTTCCTTAAAAGGTTCAAGTAGTAACCCGGTAAAACCGGAGTCGATCCGCGGAGACTAAGTTAAACTCACTCTTAAACCTACAACTAACTTGGTTTTTTTATTTCGATTTTGATTTTTTAGCAATTATACAATAATACTAAAACCAACTAATCACGGTAAATGAATAGATGGGGAAGTAGCCTAGGGTTTAGAATCCATTCTAATCATGCATAGACATTGACTTAAATTTCATATCTTTTATGAATCAAAATACTAAGTTCTTATCAACTCTAACTATTACCTATCAACTATCAAGTATGCACCATTAAAGAACCTAACCTAAACATCGTGGATCAAGCTTCAAGAAGCATAAGTAATGAAAGACAAGTCAGGATTCAATAATCGACTAACAACTACGAAGTATTAATCATTAAAGGTGTCATCCGAAATAGGATAAATCAACTCAAGAGTATTAACCGATGAAGAAACCATGAACAAAGTCTAAAAGAAATCAATACATGAAGCACTTAATCTATCAAAATAATCGTCTAAGAAATATGCATAATCAGAACTTCATCAAAAAACTAGAAAATTAGCTACTTATGTTGAAGGAGATAAATATTTAAACAATTTAAAGTATGAGAGTAAAGTGGGGAGAGAATTAACTTTCTTGCTCATTTGCAACCAAACAGGGCCTTAGGGAAGTATTTTCCTTCTACCTTTCCTGTTTTCCAGACAAACAGACCAAACAGACCCTAAAGGAACACATTTTCTCATCTTCTCGGAAATGATTTCTCTGTGGGAAAATAATTTCCTCAACTGAATTTTCTCTCTCTACTGTTTGTTTCTCTCTCTTTTTTTTCAACCCAAAAGAACTAACCCTCTCTGTAATTAATAGAAAATGAATGGGAGAGAAGACTCAATTGAGCTTTGTCTAGATTTTGGATATTTTAAAAATCAGAGAAGAACAATAAGAATAACCACACTCTACAATCAATAGTCAAAACAGAGGTGATTCTCTCTCTCTCTCTCTCTCTCTCTCTCTCTCTATCTCTCTCTCTTTACTGTTTTCTCTCTCTCTAACAATCTCTCTTTTCTCTCACAAAAAAGATAGAATTACATAAGAGAAAGAAATCAGAGATGATGATCAAAACCCACTCAAAATCAATGAATATAGCTCTGCCCCCTTTTTCTTGTCTACAGCCGAGAGGAGATGATCAAAATGAGAGCTCTCACTAGTTTTCTCTTTTGTTTCTATTTTGTTTCTGGCGTTTCTATTTTGTTTCTGGCGTCCCCTCCAAGATGATTCTCCTCAATTCCCTGTTTTTTTCTTATTATAAAGAGGGAAACTCCCTTTGAAATCCTCTCAATCCAATCACTTATTTCCCCCTGAAGTTATTATCTTCACATCTCTATTAATCCCAGCCAGCCATATCTCTCCATAATTTTGATCTCGGTTCACCCTCTCTCTCTCTCTCTAAGAATAACACCAAACTTTCCTTCAACCTCTCCACTTTCTGTTTTAGACAATATCTCCTCCAATCATCTCCTGTTCTTTCCTTTTATTCTTCTTCAGCCGAGAGATATCATCAATTCCCAATCTCTCTCAAGATTTCTGTTCTTCTCGGTTTGTTCTCTGTTAATTCAAGTTTCCTTCTTAAACTCTTTCCTCTGTTTCTTACTGTTTCCATTGGATAGTAGAGGAAGAAAGATCCCAAGAATTTGGGGGACCAACCAGTTGTGGGTGTGCAAGAAGGGGCTGATTGGTTGTTTCGCTGGTTACCGAAATAAACTAAAGCAACCGTCACGATCTGATCATCTGCACCATCCCTCTCATAATCAGTCGGATCCACACGGGAGCATAGAATTTTGGACGCGCCTGCATACCGAATCATGTTTCCAGGAAAACCCTTAGCGGCGTCCCAAGAAGCCCGACTTCATACCGACTCCGCCACTGATCGTCCGATCCTCCCTACTGCGATGTAGACACGTGTCCTTCTTTGCTCTGGTCAACAGATTTTGAAAATGAGTTTGACTTGAGCTAACTCTCTTGTTTGGACTCCGATTTGACTTCCGCTTTCACCTACGCGTTCGTCTTGAACTCTACTTCTCATCCGAGTATCATCCACAACTCTCAGAATACCCTTACCACCAAAATGATCAAAATGCCCCTCTTTTATCTGTTTTTCAAGTTCAATTCCGTAGAAGACACCTGGACAAGAGAAACAGTAGCAATTCATCAGAGTAACAGCTCGATATGGATGTAGAATTTGTCGAATTAAAGGTTTTCATGTTTGTCGATTTTCTTTTCATCAATTGTAGAAAAAAAAAATTACCAGTTCTCGGTAAATGAGAAACTAAAGTATCATCTCTTTCTTTTTATTTTATTTTATTTTTTTCATAATCTCTTTCGTTTTGTTATATACTAGTTATTATGTCTGACAAATAGTAAAAAGTTGATACTTTTGGATCGATGAACACGAAAACGAAGTATATTACATTTACAAACAATAACAAACAAAAAGAACATTAACGAACGCGAAAATCTGAAACAAAAGATTTAATATAAGTTAATAGTTTTTAAAACAAAAGTGTCTAAAATCGATAATTGGTGTTAAAAACAGGACAAAAATTTCACAGAAGTTTGCAAGTCATCTAGTGGAGGTAAGAATTAATTTTACTTTTACGAGAGGTAATTCGAATTGTTCAAAGAATCGATGAAAAGTTATATTTTAGGTTGTGTTTGATTGCAACTTGGGGAAAGGAAAAAAAAATAGAGAAACATTTCCTCCAAGAAACATATTCTCTAGCAAAGACTTTCTTCACAATTATTTTCTCAATTTTCCATTGTTTGGTTTACTCTAGAAATTGCTCGTCAATATCACAATCATCTTCATCAAACTCATCTCAGTAATTCCATCGTTTTGAAAGACTTACATGAATCACTGCTGCAACTACATACTGAATCCCTGTAAGTTTTTTTCTCGTGCGTATTTGCACATTTCTTTTCCTCATATGACATTTCATTCGGATCTACAGGATCAAATCAATGGATTTATATCTTGATTGGAATGGTACCGTGAAGACAACTAACTCTAAAATTTCACAATGTTGCACTAAATTGAACTTGTATCTCGTCAACATTCTGCAAGATAAACAGGTTCTGGTTTAGGGTTAAAAGTTTATATATATGGGCATTTATATGTGAGGAAATTAAACCAAATTCAGGCCATGTTTCTCAATCAACCTGTTGATATGGATTCTCTATATACTTTTCAATGGTTGAAGAAGAGCTAATTCCCATCATGCGGCTTCTTCTCAAGTATTGTCTTCAAATGATTTCATCATAGATAGAGAGTTTCAAAGAAAGAAAGAGGAATAATTTCGATTTAGATTATGAGGAGAAATAAATCAATAAGGTTAAAATGATTGTCTTCTTAAATAAGAGCGATCTTTCACCTCTAGATCCGAGTTCTTTCGAAAATGATCAATGACTAATTTTTCTTCACTGGCTGTTCTTGTCTGAGTTTGTAAAAGAAAAAAATGAGTTCTTTGGGAAAGAGATAGATTACCTAGGGTTAAAGTAGGTGGAGGTAGATGAGAGAGAGAGAGAGAGATGAAGTTGTTGGCTTTTTTTAATCATTATAAGTCGGCCAAAGTTAACTTCTCCCTATTGGAAAGAGATTCTCGTGGGGGACGTGAGTAACAGTTTCCCTCAATTTTAGAGAAAATGGAGAAAAGTTAATCACGTGAGGGAAACTCCTTGTTTCTCTAAAATGTGTAACAAACAGATGAAAATTTTGGTTTTTAAGAAAACGTTACCCCTTTCCCGGGATAAAAGTGCCAATCAAACAGAACCTTAATGAAATTTAAAGAAGAAAATCAAGAAAAAATTTATAACAAAGAAAATCCCATCAAAGAATCACTATAAAGATAGATGGGTACCTTCTGGTTTACATAATTTGTAAAGTCTAGTTAAAATATCATAACACTACCAACTACTTACTCATCTCAAAAAAAATTTAAAAGTAAAATAGTAAATTCAAATCGTAAAATCAGGAAAAGAATAACAATTAACTCTTCAAAAGATATGCTCTTCAAATCTAGGAGAAATGATACATAAAGATTGAAAACAAGACTTCAAATAAATAATTTTTTTCACTTGAGAAAGATTAACATAAAAAAATAACATAGATTGATAGAGAAAGAGATACATGTACAAAGAGAGAGATAGAGATTTATCATTTATCACAGATTATATTTAAAATTAAACATTTCAGTAAACTTATGGAGAATACACAATATCAAAGTTATATATACTGAATTTTATGTATTAATCATACAATCAATCCTTCAAAAAAAATGATTATCACTTGCGAAAGAATAACATAGAAACTAAAATAACATAGATTGATAGAGAAAGGGATATAAGTAAATAGAGATTTATCATTTATCACAAGTGTATTTACAATTAAACATTTCATTGAACTTATTGAGAATACACAAAAATACTAATTAAACATTATCGAAATTAAGAAAAACTAATACTAAATCAACAAAATTTATGTATTAAATCATACATTGCTAATTTAATATTAAAAAATAAAAAAAACTAATACTAAATCAACTAAGAAAAACTATCAATTAAGAAAATCTAATTTAATATCAAAAGTCATCAAATTTGATCGATACAACTGTTCGTGCCCTAGGGCACGAGATATACCCTAGTACAAATAAAATCCTAATCTATAAAATACCGATCCCATACGTCTATACTCCAACTTGCTCCATATAAAATAAATTTAATAGAGAGCAACTTAATCTTCGAGATTGAGTGAAGAGATGACGAACTAAGGGGTCGATTCACTTGCTTTAACATCTTCAGAGGTGTTCTCGAGATGACATGTGATTGTTGAGGGGCAAAAGACATTCAGAGAAAGTAGTAAAAGAACTCTCAAAGAAGAGATGTGGAACCAGAAAGGGGAGGTTTTCACGTACTTCAACCTCTTTCCACATACACTTCTTTCAATTGTGACAAAGAAACAATACACATTTCTTCTTCTCCGCTTTTTGAGCACACTCCATTCCCTCAAAGGATCTTAAGATTATCGTATCATCTGATCCAACGAACTTGTAAAACTTAACGTAATGATCAGTACAACAAAGTAATTTCATGCTATAGTTGTATCTAGGAAGAAGAATTATTTTATTTCACCTTTAAAGAATCCCCAAGGTCTCTGGATCTCTGACCCCTCTGAGTTGGACCACTTACTTGTTGACTAATATTCTAAATATCAACCATAACCTCTCTTGTTAAGGACACTAGAATCACCGACCTTTTCACTCAAGTGATGAGACTAATGCACCCCTCTTGACTATTCCAACCACTGAGGGAGATTGAGATGGTAGGCAGACACATCAAAGCTGACGAGGCCCCTGGCCCTAATGACTTTTCTCTTATTTTCTGTCAGAGTATACGTAGGAGACTGTGAGTGAGGACAATATTTCTATGGTGAAAGATTTTTTCCACACTCACTATATGTTGTTTGCGTTGACCCTCACTAATAAAGCCCTTATCTCTAAGACTGATCGACCACAAACCCTCTCTGATTTTAGGCCCGTAAGCCTTTGCAATGATACTTATAAAATTATATCTAAAATTATTTCAAACATAATTAAGTCTTTATTGGACTCAATCATTGCCCCTTACCAAGCTGCATTTGTCCTTAGACGGCAAATATATGATAATGTGATTATGACACGTGAGATTATTCATTTCATGCGAACAATGAAAGGGAAACATAAATATTTTGGACCAAAGTTAGATAATTTCAAAAAACTTTGATCGGGTAGAGTGGTCTTTTATTATAGACATTCTGACGGGGCTTGGTTTGTAAAAGGGTTTTATGTCATGATTTTCTAATGTAGTAGCACAACCACTCATTCAGTTTTGGAGAATGGCCAACCAGAAAATGTTTTTTTAAATCCATTAAGGGTTTAAGACAGGGAGACTCTGTATCTCCCTATCTTTTCATTTTTATACATGAAAGGTCTTAGTCGTATGTTAGGTAGGGCTCAAGCGATGGGCTTAATCCAAAGTTTTCAACATTTAGCCTCTGTCCCCATCATATCTCATCTATTTTTGCTGATGATTGTTTGTTGTTTATTAAAATGGGTATAAATTGTCTTCGAATTTTTTAACAACTATAAAAGAGAAAAGAAAATGTTATTAAATACTTATCATCATTGATAGAGTTTCCCATACTGCAGACCATTGGTTACTTTTCATCGTTTTAACAAGCCAACATTATAGTGTCCTATAAATATTTTAAAATCACTATTTTTTTTAAATCTTATACTAGCTATTACTATTTCAAAATTCTGATATAATAATTTCTATCTAATCGATAGACATACGAGCAAGCAAAATTTTGATTTACTATTCTGTTTAAACGAATAATTATAAACAATTAAAACAAAGTTACCTCATGTCACTATTATATAATCTCTAATTTTTATATTCCTATACCGGATAACGACAAACTTCCGACATAAATTTCAATTTTAATATTTTCAATGATCCATATCATATTTTATCAATCAAAAATATAAATTAATACCTATTAATTAATATACTACTTCAATAACATTATTTATTAAAAAATAGTAGTTAAATATTAATTATTGATTTGAAAACTAAGTAATAACATTATTTATTTATTAGGACAATAACTAACAATATTTTTATTGTATTTCATATTCATTAATATATATTTTAACTAAATAACATTATTAATAAAATAATAACAATATTTATTAATTAGAATTCAAATTAATAAAATGGTTTTAATATTTGTGGGGATTAATATACTCTCACTCACTAACAACTTTTCTCTCTCAGAATCATGAGGAGAAATCTGACGCTCACTCATAGTGAACCGCGTGTTATTAATGTAGGTATTACGGTTTAGAATTTCTTGTTTTTAACAATGGGGACAAAAAAACGGTTACTGCTTTTCTCTTTTGGAATCATGAGGAGAAATCTAACGCTAACTCATAGTGAACTATGTGTTATTAATGTAGGTATTAGGTTTGTTGTTTCTGAAAATAGGGACAAAAAAACGGTTACTGCTTTTATATAGAAAGACGAACACAAAAAACTTAAATCATTAAATCATGTAAGTTACCTCATGTCACTATTATATAATCTCTAATTTTTATAGTCCTATATCGGATAACAACAAACTTCCGACATAAATTTCAATTTTAATATTTTCAATGATCCATATCATATTTTATTAATCAAAAATATAAATTAATACATGTTAATTAATATACTACATAAATAAGATTATTTATTAATTAAAAATATAAATAGTAGTTAAATATTAATTATTAATTTGAAAACTAAGTAATAACATTATTTATTTATTAGGACAATAACTAACAATATTTTTATTGTATATCATATTCATTAATATATATTTTAACTAAATAATATAATGAACCGCAGGTTATTAATATTTTCAAAGATGATTATAGGAAGAAAGTGTTGATCAAGAAAACTAAGTAACATATATTAATTAATATACTAGTTAAATATAAATTAATGTATATTAATTAATATACTAACTAAATAAGATTATTTATTCAAAAATAGTAATTAAATATTAATTATTGATTAGAAAACTAAGTAATAACATAATTTATTTACTAGGATAATAATTAACAATATTTTTTTTATTATATATCATATCAATTAATATATATTTTAACTAAATAACATTATTAATAAAATAATAAAAATATTATTAGTTAGAATTCAAAGTAATAAAATGGTTTTAAATTTGTGGGGACTAATATAATCTTGAGGATTTTCTCTTGTCGGAGAAAGAACTTACTGTTGATCAAGATGGTAATGAGATTTGAGACCAAAAACTTTATATTTTTTAAACCTTAGGTAGAGAAACGCCCCATAGCAACTGTTGGGTTGTTGTCGTGGCGATTCTGACCGTTGTCGTGGCGGTTACAACTGTTATCGTGACGGTTATGACTGTTGTCGTGGCGGTTACAGCCGTTGTCGTGGCGGTTAGGACCGCTGCTGTGGCGGTTAACTGGTAACAACCATGGCTAATAGGTAGTTATTGCCGGTCCATTCACAAATTATTTGTTTATTTATTTATTGTAAATTTGGTTAAATTAGAGTTAATATAAGAACAAAGTGTTAGTCCCACACCTAAGAAGGATAAAGACGTGACCCTATAAAGTACGGAGCAAATATGAAAACAAACTTTTCTATTTGATCGTACATATTTACTAGTATTTGAAGATTTTCTGTTTGAGAATTTTCTGTTGTCGGATAAAAGACTTAATATTGATAAGATAGATATAAGATTTGGGACCACCCACTC
The DNA here is from genome assembly GCF_041429995.1 of Eschscholzia californica. Classification (NCBI taxonomy): domain Eukaryota; kingdom Viridiplantae; phylum Streptophyta; class Magnoliopsida; order Ranunculales; family Papaveraceae; genus Eschscholzia; species Eschscholzia californica. Next base: position 47,273,572 of record NW_028238198.1, read on the forward strand.
TTATTAAACTTTACTGTTCAATACCCATTTTCTCCTATCTTCTCCTCTCTTTAGCTCTATGTTCTAGTTTTAGTTGTTCTAGTTTTAGCTGGTTCATGGTTGTATTTCTTTCATTAAATTTATTTCTTCAGATTTTGGGTTTCCAATGGCTTAGTTGGAGAGAAGCCAACCAAGCTCTAAAATTTGTCTCACATACTGTGTCGGACTTCTGCTTTTCGTTCGATCTCTCTCTCATAACTTCTCTCACTCACTAACAACTTTTCTCTCTCTCGGGATCATGAGGAGACATCTAGCGCGAACACTTAGTGAATCGCAGGCAATCAATGGAGGGATTTGAGGATTTCTGGTTTCTGCGAATGGCGAAGAAGAAAACGGTTATTGCTTTCCCAGAGGAAGAGGATGAAAACAAAAAAATCATTCCTATAAATCATGTTAGTTTAATGAATTTTAAGGGGAGTTTTCCAATTGATCGTACAATTTATTATGGTTTTTACGGAAGAATTCAGACATGCATTTTCACTATTGTGGAATATTTCCATTGTTGATAATGCAATTTTAAGTAGTTCCTTATGAATTCCACATGGCATACTTCCTAAAAACCCATCTCCGGATTCCTTTAAAGAAACAACCAATTAATGTTTTATTTTTCCTGTTTATGTGATCATTTTGGTATCTTGACCTAAAAATGAAACAGGAAATCTTCTCTTAATGCTGAAATTGTTATGGTACTATAACCTTAATCAAGATATAAGCTAGACCAACATCATTTATTGCTTCTTCTTCTAGTAAAAGCTAGCTATTGCAGTTCTTTTTTTTTTGAAGAAAGAAGAATGGCAATTTCGATACTAAGTGGATTTATATGGGTTATTTCTAGTGTATCCCTTTAATGCAAGCTATCACAAACTATTACTATTGTTGGACGTGGTTGATCTTAGAAATCAACGGTCAAGAGCTCGAGCTCGAGCACGATTTAAATAATGATGATAAAAAATCTTACTGTAGACAAAATCAAAGAAAGAAAGAAAACATAGCAAACATTAATAATGCATACAACATGGTATTTTAAAACTATAATTAAAATTATATAAACACCCATCTAAATTCTTTAACTTCCATATATTACCAAAAAAAAAAGTGAAAAGAATGAGTATATACACCCAAACCAGTGGTTAGCCTACCCACCTGAAGTCTTTCTAATTCATTGATCTTTTGATTAAGAATAAACTTGGTCTTTTTGTTGTTGAAGAAAATAATAAACTCATTAATTAGAACATACAACCCTTTTTACATCGATAAACTTCAAGTGAAAATAGTGTTTGCAATATCAATAATCCTAAAATAGAGTATAAACAATCATTATTTGAAAAGAAGGTTATATACCATCACAAATCATTGTAGAACTGAGAGAAGTAACAGACTTCTTCAAAAGATGGTACTTCTGCTTTTATTTAATTTTTAATTCTTTAGATATAGTAGTTTTATTACTTTATCTTAATCCTTCTATGATGCATTGCAAAGTCGAAATTCAAAACATAGATGCCTGTAAGTTGTCTAGGCATCCACTCTTATTTACCGATGACGACATTGCAGACCATATATCTATAAGAAACTACATAAGAAAAGCCCAAAATTTGGGTCCAAATACAAAAAAAAAACCCACTCGGCAATAATAATGTAAAAAAATCCACTTTTTAAATTGTTGGCAACACTCTTGAAACTGTAACAACTTGTTCATACATTTACAAACTTGTTGAGAGCAAATTGTGTTTTGTTCAGAAATTTCAAAAATGTTTTGTAATTTCAATTTTTGGATTTTTTTTCCATTATTATTCCGGGTTGGGCTTCATCTGATATTTTGGCCCCTATATATAAATATTATATATATATATATATATATATATATAATATTTATATATATAACAAAACAGGTTGGGTTTGTGTTGACTGGGACAAAATTAATGCACCCTACTGAAATCTCAACCTCTGAATCTCAATTGATCTGAACCCTTGGGATTCGTATTAAATCGGCCACCAAAACCCTTCCTCTGCCCTATCTCTTCGTCACCGTTACACCCCTCTACTTGCAATTAATTTTTAATTCATCATATTATTCCCGTATATGTTTCTCAACAACAAAAAAGACAAGCTTCTAAAAAAAAAAAACAAGTTGATGTCCTCTTTTAACGGGAGACAGACAAGATTAATAACTTCTATCACCTTATTTCCTTGCAGTCGATGAAATTAAGAAATTTCTATTAGGGCTTCAGAAATCAATGAAGAAGGCAGGAATCAAATTTTGTTAGAAGTAAGAGTTTTCTACATATTTTTGGTTTAAGAGAAAATTTTCATATTCATTTCTGTTTTTGATTTGTTCGAGTCTTTAATAGATAGGTGCTTCAATTCTTTTTTTTTGCACTCCTGGGCAAGATAGATGAAATTTGAGATTTGATGTTTATAGATTCACCTTAATTACCCGAGCAAATTGTATTACTGAAATTTGGGGCTTGAATTGAGTACTTCCAGTTATTGAACTGTTAAAACCTAATTGTGTTCTTCACAGTTTTCGTCTCTGGACTCTCTGGGTTCTTCTGTTAAACCAATTTTAATGGAACTTTACCATTTAAATAGGTTCTAATAACTGTGATGTGTTCAACTTTTAGTAAGTCACCAATCTTATCACTGAATCAGGTGTATCCCCCTTAATTTGACTTTTAGGGTTCACACATAATGTTTAATCTCATTTTCAGATCTTTCTTTCTATATGTTCAAGACTTCTATTCAAAAAATAAATTATTTTACAGATGGGAAGTTACTGTATGTTTTTTTGGTAAAGGTCCGGAACTATTGGTCTCCCACAACGCATTTGGGGTTTTTCCTGCTCCATTTCCAATATTTACCTCCAAATCACTTGAATCAGGTGTGCCCCTCTGAATCTCACTTTTATGAGTATAGTTAATGTTTAATCTCATTTTATGGATCTTCGTATCTGTAATTTGAAGATTTATAGTTGAAAAGTTTATTCTGAACCAGGTAATCATCGCTATATCCCTCTCCAGCATATGCTATGGTATTGAATTCTCTCATTTTCTTTTAAAATTTGCTTCATCTTATATGATACAAGTTGATTATTCTCTTTACATTTTTCATGAGGGTTTCCACGCCAGTTCTTAATAGAGTTGTGCTTGTATTTTGCATAGTTTCTCGTATCTATGTATTCTTTGCCCTGCCTATTTTATATTTCCGTTCATCACTTTTAGGTATTATGCAGTAATGTCTGAATTATCTAATATTTCATATGGTATGAAATCAAATGGAGCAACTTCTGGAATTGAGTCATATGGGAGCACCTCAAAATAATAGTCTATTAGACTATTAGCTTTAATTAGTTTCTCACTTAGCGAGTAACCAAAACCTACTAATCTACTATATACTTTATATATCTTCTTCTTATATGCATGCTTATGTATATTCCATCTTATTCGGAAACCATGAAAAATCTTTTCATTTTTCTTTTTATATTCTTTTTTCTCTTGTATCCTCCCCTTTTCTTTTAATATTAATTCAAAGCTTTAAAAGAAAAATCTTTTCATTTTCCTTTTCAGAAAGAGGGTGATGAAGCCAACCAGATATTGTAGTATTAATGTCGCAGGACATGTTGGAAGTTGTAACTAACAGTATGATGGTTAATTAGATTCGGTTGATGAGTTGTGTTTTCGTTGCATTGAAGTCAAGTAATCACATTGAAATCTTCAATATTTAAGGAAAAAAATATGTTTCACCATATAACTTAGTTACTTTTCTTCCAAATATTTCAGCGAGATGGCCGAACTTGGCCACGATAACAAGGATTTAGTTCCTAGAAGTACTTTTACGGGTACTGACCCTAACCTTCCCATTCTTTTCAGTTAACAGGTACATTATGTCCCACTTATTCTCTTTCTCTGCATTAGTTTCAATGGTTATATGTCACACATGCTTAATCAAGTTAGCAGGGGCGGCCTGGGCCCAAAGCAGCCAAAGCAGCTGCTTTGGGCCCCGGCTTGAGAAGGGCCCCAAATTATAAGTTGGGCTTTTAAGGATCGGTGTCTAAACAGCAGGCCTTTTCACGTGATCAATTAATAGAGAAACCCACCTACTAACCCTACTAATCTACGTACTGTTTTTGTACAAAAAAAAACCTAAAAATACCTACGTGTTGTAATATTATGGCTGCCCACTTATACATGGGTGCCTATAGTGTTTCTATTGCCTCCTCATAGCAACCAATCACATTATGTGAATAGGAGGTCCAATAGGATTGTTGGCTTGCATATGAAGGATACTTGGGCGGTTTAGCAATACGGATCAGGTTGGAGGGAATTAGCCGCCTTATTCCACCTCCATAACCCACCTCCTTAATTCCCATTTGCTTCCCTATATATACCCATGCACCATGCAATAGTTGAGATATCTTTTTCCCATATTTCCATCTTCTTTAGTGTAACTCAGAGTCTTGTATTTTGAGTTATTAAAATCCTTGTTGGTTGTAAGTTCAAAAGTGTTTTATATAAATATTATCTCTTCTTTTCATCTCCATTTCACAACACGTTATCAGCACGAGCCTCTAGTCAACTGAGAGGTCGTTATTTCTTCGTTCTTCCAAGTCAAATAAACTAGCCGTTACTCTGCCCGTTTTTCGACGTCAAATATCGAACAACTAAGCCGTTACTCTGCCCGGTGAAAGGTATAATATTTTTTCAAGATGTCTAATTTAGCTAGACTAGATTTTGCAGCACTTGATATTACAGGTAAGAACTACATGGAATGGGCAGTCGAAGCTAGACTGACCCTAAAATATAAAAATCTTTTGAATACTATCATTGAAGGTAATTCTGCAGACGAAATGTCACGAGCTCATGCTTTGAGTTTTCTAAGGCGACACATACATGATGACCTGAAGTCAGAATATATGTATGTGGAAGAGCCGATAGCTTTATGGAATATATTAAAAGATAGGTATGATCACCTGAAGATGGTCATCCTTCCAAAAGCTCGAAATGATTTCATTAATCTCCGATTACAAGACTTTTCTTCTATTTCTGCTTATAATTCGAGTCTTTGTAAAATTGTTTCACGATTGAAAGTGGGAGGAGATATCATCACTGATGAGCAGATGATCGATAAAACTTTGAGTACGTTCCATGCCTCGGATATTGTCCTGCAGTCACAATACCGAGAGCGACGTTTCTCTAAATTCTCCCAGCTATTGACATGTCTCCTAGTCAATGAACAGAACAACCAGTTGTTGTTACATAACCATGAATCTCGACCCACTGGGTCTGCGGCTATGCCTGAAGCACATGCAATATTATCTAATGATCATGGAAAGAAACAATATTACAAAGGGAAACGTGGTTCTGGAAGAAACCGACGTGGATCCCGCACGAATAAATGGGAGAGAAACAGGCAAACCCCTTACCACCGGAAGTGGGAAAAGGGGGAAAATTCACAGAATTATGCAGCTGGAAAGCCTGATAAAACAAAGGGTAAGAATAATACCCCTCCCAAAGCTCGTGAAGAAGCTTGTTATCGTTGCGGTATGGAAGGTCATTGGTCCCGTACCTGTCGTACGGCGAAACACCTGGTTGACCTATATCAAGCATCTCTGAAATCTAAAGCTGCACCAGAGATGAATCTTATGGAGCTTGATCCACCATTGTGTGTTGCAGATTATCTCCCTGAAGGAGCCAATGAAACAGATGCTATGTTTAATATTACTGACTAGTGTGTTATCTTTCATAACTATTATAACATTATCTTGTAATATGTAAGCTAACTTTTGCTTGTAAGATATTAGCTTATATAGTTGTAAATAGATTTTGTTTATTTTATCAATATAAATAGTGAGGTTTGAATCTTATATTATATTCTTCAAATCTTATGTAAGGTATGGATTCCAGAAGAAACATATCTAAATGTGATGAAGATACCTGTCTAGCAGACAGTGGGACCACAAATTCGATACTTCGAAATACAAAATATTTCTCGACCTTAAAACTATTTGAGGCAAATGCGATTACTATCGCCGGCTCATCAAGCCTTATAGAAGGCTCCGGAAGAGCTACTATAATATTGCCTTGTGGTACTAAACTAATTATAGACGACGCTTTGTACTCGACCAGATCCCTGAAGAATCTGTTGAGCTTCAAAGATATACGCCGAAATGGGTATCACGTCGAAACTGGGTCTGAGAATAATAAAGAATATTTATATATCACCTCAAGTATATCATGCCAGAAGCATGTTCTAGAAAGACTTGAAGCTCTTTCTTCTGGGTTATATCTTACTGAGATTAAAACAGTCGAATCCTATGTCGTTGTTAACCCGAAGTTGCAAGATCCAAATACTAATAAGATTTGGCATGATCGACTGGGACACCCAGGCTCTACCATGATGAGTAGAATAATACAGAACTCTCAGGGACACCCTCTTCAGAACCAGAAGTTTCTGATAGATAAAGATTTTACTTGCACAGGTTGTTCATTGGGGAAGTTTATTACTCGCCCATCCCTGACAAAAGTACATATCGAATCTCCCAAATTTTTGGAAAGGATTCAAGGTGATATATGTGGCCCTATACACCCGCAGTGTGGACCATTTAAATATTTTATGGTATTAATCGATGCATCAACTAGATGGTCTCATGTCAATCTGCTTTCGACTCGGAATCAGGCCTTTGCAAAGTTACTAGCTCAGATAATTCGTTTACAAGCTCACTTTCCTGATTATCCGATTAAGTCGATTCGCTTAGATGGAGCAGGAGAATTTACATCAAGTACTTTTGATTCATATTGTCTCTCAGTTGGAATTAATGTTGAACATCCTGTAGCTCATGTTCACACTCAAAATGGTCTAGCTGAATCATTCATTAAACATATCCAACTGATTGCGAGACCTATGTTGATGAGGACGAAACTACCTGTCACTGCGTGGGGACCTGCAGTCCTCCATGCTGCCGCCTTGATAAGGTTACGTCCTACTTTAAATAACCAATATTCACCTTTGCAATATGTTCAAGGCCAGCAGCCCAACATATCTCATTTGCGTATTTTTGGATGTGCTGTATATGTTCCTATATCAGCTCCACAACGCACAAAGTTTGGGCCTCAACGCCGACTAGGAATATATATTGGTTTTGATACACCATCTATTATTCGATATCTCGAACCCCAGACGGGCGAGACTTTCACTGCACGCTTCGTCGATTGTCATTTTGATGAGACAGTTTTCCCGCCATTAGGGGGAGTAAATTTGCCTGAAGCAAATATTACTAAAAAGGAACTTTCTTGGTTTACTCCAAATTTGTCTCACTTTGATCCTCGTACTAATCAATCTGAAGTTGAAGTACAAAGGATAATACATCTACAAGAGATTGCTAATAAATTGCCTGACGCATTTAATGACGCAGCGAGAGTGACAAAATCATATATACCTGCTGCAAATGTTCCAGCAAGGATAGATGTCCCTGAAGGACAAGATAAAAATATTGCAGCAAATGAAACGTCCAAAACACGTCTGAAACGTGGACGACCAATCGGTTCTAAAGATATAGTTCCCCGGAAGAGGAAAAATCAACTACAAGTAAGTAATGTTCCAGAAGAGACAACAAATCAACAAGTTACACCTTTAGCTAATACACCCCTAGAAGTGGGTGAAGCCCCAGAAGAGGCAGAAGCTCCTGAAGAGCATGAGTTATCTCCAAATGAAGAGATATCTATAAATTATGCTAGTAATGGTAAAGTGTTGAATCGAGATAACATAATCATCAATGATATATTTGTGCTTTCAGTAGCCACTGATATTATCACTGAAAATGATGATTATGAACCACATTCCATTGAGGAATGTCGAAAAAGGTCTGATTGGGTAAAATGGAAAGAAGCAATACTGACAGAACTGACTTTACTTTCAAAACGTGATGTTTTTGGACCTGTAGTCCCGACACCCAAAGATATAAACCCTGTAGGTTTCAAATGGGTCTTCATCAGAAAGCGAAATGAGAACAATGAAGTTGTTCGTTATAAAGCTAAACTCGTGGCACAAGGTTTCCTGCAGAGGCCAGGGATCGACTATGAAGAAACATATTCTCCAGTTATGGATGGAATAACATTTCGATACTTGATCAGTTTAGCAGTTCTGGAAGAACTCGAGATGAACTTAATGGACGTGGTCACTGCGTATCTATATGGAAAATTAGATACTGATATTTACATGAAAGTCCCTAAAGGATTTAAATTGCCTAAAGGCAACCCATGTACCATGTATTCACTAAAGCTCAATCGAGCATTATACGGATTGAAACAATCTGGAAGAATGTGGTACAATCGCCTTAGTGAATATTTGATTAAAGAAGGTTATGTAAATGATCTCATCTGTCCATGTATATTTATCAAAAAAGGGGATGCTGGATTTGCTATTCTCGCAGTCTATGTTGATGATATCAACCTTATAGGAACTCCAGAAGAAATCTCTAAGGCTGCAGAATATTTGAAGAAAGAATTCGAGATGAAAGATCTTAGGAAAACAAAATTCTGTCTTGGTTTACAAATTGAAAGAAGTACCAGCGGCATACTTGTACATCAGACTTTATACACTGAAAAAGTCCTGAAGCGCTTTAACATGGAGAATTCTTATCCACTCAGTACTCCCATGGTTGTTAGGTCTCTTGATGCTCTGAAAGATCCATTTCGTCCTAAAGAAGAAGACGAAGCACTCCTTGGTCCAGAAGTACCATATCTGAGTGCTATTGGCGCATTATCATATTTGGCTCAATGCACAAGACCGGATATTGCTTTTGCAGTAAATCTATTAGCCAGATATAGTTCTGCACCAACTAAGAGACATTGGGTCGGAGTAAAGCAAATTCTTCGATATATTAGAGGAACAACTGATCTGGGATTATTTTATTCAAAGAATTTATCTGGTGATTCTCAAGTGAAGGGATACACCGATGCTGGTTATATTTCTGATCCACACAAAGGGATTTCACAGACAGGTTATGTTTTCACAAGCGGAGGTACAGCTTTCTCATGGCGATCTAGTAAACAAACTATGCCTGCAACCTCATCTAACCATGCAGAAATTATTGCTCTCCATGAAGCCACAAGAGAATGTGTATGGCTTAGGTCCATTATTGAGCACATTAGAAGCTCAAGTGGTCTTGTCTCTATCACAAATTCCCCCACAGTTATTCACGAAGATAATTCTGCATGCATCGCTCAAATCAAAGAAGGATACATCAAAGGCGATAGAACTAAGCACATCTCTCCGAAGTTGTTTTATTCACACCATCTCCAGAAGAATAATGAGATTGATATCCAGAAGATACAATCATGTGAGAATTATGCTGACTTGTTCACCAAGTCTTTGCCTACTACTACGTTCAGAAAACTAGTCGAAGGCATCGGTATGCGACGTGTGAATAATTTGACGATGTAAGACTACATCAGTCTATCTGATATTCATCAGGGGGGGTCTATTATCATATGGATATTTCCTCATCATTAGACTGGATATCTACGCTCTGTACTCTTTTTCCTTCGTCCAGTTTTTGTCCCATTGGGTTTTTCTGGCAAGGTTTTAACGAGGCAGAATTTCGTGTATCCAACGCCACTCAGGATATCTTCTATTGTACTCTTTTTCCTTCATCGGATTTTGTCCCACTGGGTTTTTCTGATAAGGTTTTAATGAGGCAATATTTCGGACAGTGGTCATCCAAGGGGGAGTGTTGTAATATTATGGCTGCCCACTTATACATGGGTGCCTATAGTGTTTCTATTGCCTCCTCATAGCAACCAATCACATTATGTGAATAGGAGGTCCAATAGGATTGTTGGCTTGCACATGAAGGATACTTGGGCGGTTTAGCAATACGGATCAGGTTGGAGGGAATTAGCCGCCTTATTCCACCTCCATAACCCACCTCCTTAATTCCCATTTGCTTCCCTATATATACCCATGCACCATGCAATAGTTGAGATATCTTTTTCCCATATTTCCATCTTCTTTAGTGTAACTCAGAGTCTTGTATTTTGAGTTATTAAAATCCTTGTTGGTTGTAAGTTCAAAAGTGTTTTATATAAATATTATCTCTTCTTTTCATCTCCATTTCACAACACTACGTATTGTTTCTTCAAATTAACAGAAATCTAGTTATTGACCTACAACACATATCTTCTAATTTGATAGAGGTGATCTAAAATTTAATTTATTATAAAAGTAGGTTTTGACACTAAACCACGGTTGACTATATTATATAATTACCTCTATAGTTGTAGCGCATAGGGTATACAATTCTTATTTAGATCTTTGAATGTTATTTTTTATGCGAACATATACAAATATTGTTGTCAGTGACATCTTCTAGTATTTATACGATATATATATAAGCACAACATGCAATTTGATATTGATGGAGCTCAACTATTTGCGGAACTCAAAATTTTATAAGTGATTTTACTAAGTGAAATAAAAAAAACGATTGAAGTATTTGATTTTAGTAGTTCTAATTTTTGAGGATAAAATTTTCCAAAATGCTTGAATCTCTTACAAGATTATATTAATTATACTAGTTACAGTAGCTTTTGCCGAGAGAAGTTTTTCTAAGCTAAAGTTAATCAAGTCTTACCTACGGTCAATCATGTCGCATGAGCTATGCTAGCAATTGATAAATAGAAAAATTGAACTATGAACACATAGTTTTGCATCTCAAAAAGCGCGATAAGAATGTTTCATAACATATTTAACTCATTTCTATATGTAAATTGGATGGACTTCTTATAAAGTATATAGTTCACGTCTATACTTTTAGTTATGCCTTTTGTAGTAATTTAAATTGTTACGAAAATAATTCTATGTTTTACTAGTTAATGTATAAAGGGCCCCTAATTTGAATTTGCATTAGGCCCCCAAACTACTTGGGCTGGCCATGCAAGTTAGTTTCGATAAAACGCATCTATCTCCTTTTAACGATGAAAGAATTTACTATTGATGTGCCAACACATCTTGGAGCCCGTAAAAAGATCGCTTTCGTTACAAGCTCCTTATTAATGGGCATGGCACATGTTCCTCAGGTCCGTAAAATGCTCTCACTCAAGTATCATCTCGCCTCTTTAGAAATTTCTTTAGTGATTTCGCTTATTCATGAAGATTTGGTTTAACCCAATTTGATTAATTGCAGGTAAAATTTTATATCTCGGTCGAGAAGGAGAACATGCTGCAAATGCGCTTAAGAACCTTTAATGGAAGATTTTTATGCAGGTTAACTTCTCGGATCTCGACTATATATGTATACATGTATGGGTTATTTCCCAAATAGCTCTCAACTTTGTGACCGGTTTCCTGCCTAGGCCACTACTTTGTCAAAAATACCCAGATGACCCCCTTTTAGAGATTCCGTTATAACACCGTTAACCAGTCAACATTTCTCTTTCTTCCATCTCATCACCTCTCTCTGCCACCTCATCTTCTCGCCACCTCATCGTCTTCACCGGCGAAGGTCGCCGGACGGCCAATTCTCCGGCCAACAACCTTCAAACATTAAAAAAAAAAAAAAAAAAAAACTTTCTCCTCTTCTGTTCTCTCTCTCTCTCTCTCTCTATGCACAAAAAGAAAAGGGAAAATTAACACTTTTTCTTTTAGCTTAATTATGTTTCTAATTTCCCCTATATCATGAAGATGGGTTTTGATTTGAAAGGGTTGCTGTTGTTATTAAAATTGTATTAAAAACCAAATAGTAAAATCAGAATTTAAATGAGCAGTAAACAGTAAATTAAGTAAATGACTTATCTTTTTGCAGAGTTTAAATGAAGTAGTAATCGAACCAACCAGAGAGAATGAACCTGCAAATAGACCTTAGTATAGTAATGGTGGAACAGAGGCACAAGTTTAACTCGCTTTCCTGAAGACTTTAAACGCCTCTGCTACCGTAGAATTAGGTATTGCTTTTGCAGAATTTGAACGTAGTCCCCTAGGATTCAACTATTCCTTATCAGAAATTGAAGAATCAAACTTCAATTCTGATCTCCTGATCTTGACAGAACTTAAAGGCAGAGAGAGGAAAACAAGAAACTGAGAGAGAGATAGAAGACGAATTGTTTCTGTGTATCTTTCCTTCTGGGAGTTTATCCCTATTTATAGAGTATGAAGCCAGATCATAAGACCTTGGGTTGTTTTGATCCAACGGTGGAGAAAAAGTAGCCAGTAGTGGAAGAAGAAGTCTGAGAAAATTAAGGCAGTGGACTCTTTCCACTAACCAGTTGTGGGAGGAAAAGGTCACAGAAAAAATAGGGCATTTCTCTGGTAGCCCAAGACCGAGACCGAGACCGAGACCGAGGCCGAGACCGAGACCGAGATCGAGGCCGAGACCTAGACCTAGACCTAGACCAAGACCTAGACCAATACCTAGACCAAGACCTAGACCTAGATCTAGACCGAGACCGAGACCGAGACCGATTCCGGGTCCGGGTCCGGGTCCGGGTTCCGGGTTCCGCGTCGGGTCGGGTCACCGACCTGACCCGCGAGGGTGTGAAAGATATATATATAAGTGTGCCTAAGGTAAGGGTGCCTCTAAAAAGTGATGGGTCTCTCCTCCGGAGAGCACTATTGTAACCCCAAGGGCCACACCCCTTTACACCAACTTTATCCTTATAAACACAAGCTTGTTTTTCTCTTTGAGAGATGTGGGACAAAACACTACTACTAACAATAAGAAAGTAGTTTGTGGGTGAAAGTCTCTTTAGCTCAATAGAAGTAGTTATTAGATTTTATTCAAACACTACTACTAACAATCCCCCACATGAATAAAATTAGAAGAGCTGAATGGAAGAGAAGAGTGCGAGGCTTTGTGTATCAGCGAAGGTGTCGTTATGACTTGAACCTTTGCTTTATGATGGTTCGTTGGGACTACTAGTTGTTCAGTGAACAAGATGTTCTTGAACTGAACTTCTGTTTTGTAGACTCGGTCAAAAAACCTCACACACAAGTCCTCTGATTTCTGTCAAGATCATTCGGTTGTGCTCGTTATCGGCCATGAGCATATCCTAGTATTCATGAGCGCTCTAGAGAATAGCTCAATTCTCATAGGAAGCGGCCCCACTTCCACACTCATATAGGTGAGTCCATCAAGGGTGTCCTGTTCCACCCCACTTGGTATACCCAAGCTATAGATCTCATCCCCCACATTGAACAGGTACACTCTCTTTGTCATAGGGATGGGTAGGAGATTTCTCCCTTGAGTGTTTACAAGCTCTCATCTACAACTTAGTTGTCCCATTGAACCAAGGTCATGGGATCCAATTCCAAGGTTGGGTATCCGTCATAGATGATTTACTCTGATATGGGCTTTAGTCCCATCCCCCTCGACGTTACATTTACAACATCTCTTGATAATCCTTTCGTCAAAGGATCTGCCAAGTTTTCCTTAGATCTCACAAAATCTATGGAAATTACTCCATTAGCCAATATTTGCTTAATCGAGTTATGCCTAAGGCGAATATGTCTAGACTTTCCGTTGTAGATGTTGTTTTTAGCTTTAGCTATTGCAGCTGTGGAGTTAGAGTGAATCAGAATTGAAGGCATTGGTTTAGGCCAAATTGGAATATCATCAAAGAAGCTTCGTATCCATTCAGCTTCTTCAGCGGCTTTATCAAGTGCGATGAATTCTGATTCCATAATTGATCTTGTTATGCAGGTTTGCTTGGATGATTTCCAAGCAACTGCAGCTCCTGCTAATGTAAAAAAAACCCACTCGTGGATTTGGATTCTTCTGAGTCTGAAATCCAGTTTGCATCTGTGTATCCTTCTAGAACCACATGATACCGTGAGTAATGTAAACTGTGTGATAATGTGTATTTAAGGTATCTTATTACCTTAATTAGTGCATCCCAGTGGGTCTTTCCAAGATTACATGTGTACCTGCTCAGTCTACTTACCGCGTAAGCAATGTCTGGTCTGGTGCAGTTCATTATGTATATAAGACTTCCTATCACCCTAGAGTACTCTAGTTGGGATACTGCCTCACCCTTGTTCTTATTTAAGACTAAGGAATGGTCAAAGGGTACTCTTGCAGGTGAGGAGTCAAATTGATTAAACTTCCTTAGTACAGACTCGATATAGTGTGTTTGACTTAAGGTAATCCCTTTAGTTTTTCTTATTACTTTTATCCCTAGAATTACATCTGCTTGTCCTAGGTCTTTCATTTCAAAGTTTTTAATCAGAAGTTCCTTAGTTTGGTTTATTATCTCTAAGGAAGTGCCTAGGATTAACATGTCATCTACATATAGACATATAATCACATAACACCCATTTACACATTTAGTGTACACACATTTATCTGACTCATTAATCTTGAACTCATTCTCTAATACTATTTGATCAAATTTTTCATGTCATTGTTTCGGTGCTTGTTTAAGACCATATAGGGATTTAATGAGTTTGCAGACTTTGTTCTCTAGCCCTTTGACCACAAACCCCTCTGGTTGGTCCATGTAGATCTCTTCTTCTAATTCACCATTTAGAAATGCAGTTTTTACATCCATTTGATGTATCTCTAGGTTGTAGATTGTTGCGATTGCTATTAGAATTCTAATCGAAGTGATCCTTGTGACAGGAGAATAAGTGTCAAAAACGTCACGTCCTTCTTTCTGTCTGAACCCTTTGGCTACTAACCTAGCTTTTTACTTTTTGACTGTGCCATCTGGTTTTCGTTTCCTTTCAAAAATTCATTTACTTCCTATGGTTTTAGAACCTGGAGGTAAATCAACGAGTTTCCAAGTGTTGTTTTGTATGATGGAGTCCATCTCACTTACTACCGCTTCTTTCCAGAATGGTGCATCTGGAGAAGTCACTGTCTGGCTGTACGTTTGGGGTTCATCTTCAGTCAGGTAAGTGAGGAAGTCAGGACCGAAACTGCGTTCTGTCCTAGCTCTCTTACTCCTTCTAGGTTCATCATCTGCGAGTCGAGTTTCTGAGCTAGTGGAAGGTCAACTAGACTCAGGGTCTTTCCTTTTTAGAGTCTCACTCTTTCTAGAGAAAGTGTTTTCAAAAAACTCTGCATCTCTTGATTCTAGAATCGCGTTTGAGTTTATGCTTTCAACGGAAGAATTTATCACTAAAAAACGATAGGTACTACTGTCCTGTGCATACCCTATGAATACGCAATCTATAGTTTTAGTTCCTATCTTAGATCTTTTAGGTAAAGGTATTGCAACCTTTGCCAGACACCCCCACACTTTTAAGTGTTTAAAACTAGGCTTTCTACCCTTCCATAGTTCATATGGAGTTTTATCTTGTGTTTTAGAGGGTACTCTGTTAAGCACATAACAGGCAGACAAAATAGCCTCTCCCCACAAGTTAAAAGGTAACCCCGAGCTTACTAGCATAGAGTTCATCATTTCTTTTAGTGTTTTATTTTTCCTTTCTGCTACCCCATTGGATTGAGGTGAGTAAGGAGCAGTTGTTTAATGTATTATGCCATGATTCCTACATAATTGAGTTAAGATATCTCCTACGTATTCTCCCCCTCTATCTGATCTAAGGATTTTTATCTTTTTATTTAGTTGATTTTCTACTTCTAGTTTGTAGGTTTTAAAACTTTCTAAGGCTTCATCTTTGCTATTTAGAAGGTAGATGTTACAAAATCTAGAGTGATCGTCAATAAAAGTTATGTAGAAGCGTTTGCCTCCTCTCGAAGGAGTTGCTCTTTAGGTCTCCTAGATCAGAGTGAACTAATTCTAGCTGTTCATTAGTTGTTCTTTCTACGGTTTTAAATGGCTTCTTTTTAAGTTTTGTCTCTACACAAATTTCACATTTGTCTTCTTTTTCTTGTTTAGTTGTAGGAATGTATCCTTGTTTCAAAAGTCGTTCTAGAGTGGAGGCACTAAGGTGTCCTAACCTACCATGCCAAACATCTGAAGTACTAGAAGGATTATGCACAATCGAATAAGCAGAAGAAAATACTTTATTTAATTTAGAATCAGAAATAACATTTAACTTAAATATGCTCTTAGTACAGTACCCTTTCCCCACATAGACCCCCCCTTTGGACAGAATGACCTCGTCACTTTCAATCACAATCTTAAACCCTTTCTTGTTTAGTACCGAAACAGAGATTAAGTTCTTTCTAATTTCAGAACGTGAAGCACATCATTTAGAGTCATGGTTTTTCCAGAAGTCATATTTAGAACAATCTTCCCTTTTCCTACGATTATGGATGAAGAGTTGTTCCCCATTTACAGTTGTTCTCCTGTTTTTACTGGGTTATATGAAGAAAATTGTGACCTCTCTGAACAGATGTATTTAGTGGCTCCTATATCGAACCACCAATCTTTAGTGTTCGTCACTAAGTTGGTTTCAGTTACCATTGCACAAAAGTTCTCTGTTTCGACTACGTGAGCAAGATTGGGTCTGGGATGTTTGGTCGGGGGGTTAGGGTTTGCTTTCCTGTGTCTGCAGTCCTTGGCTAGGTGACCAGACTTACCACATACATAACAAGGTTTAGAATTACCTTGGTTAGGCTTAGAACCAGCCCTTTTGAATTTAGAATTACCTTTCTTCCGCTGGTTATAAGGTTTGTAATTGGTAAGCTTTTTCTTCTTTACGTCTTCCACGATGTGAGCTTTAGATCCAAGTGAAGCAGCCACCTCATTTTTCTCCTGTTTCAGATGCTCTTCTTCAACCCTGATTTGAAGAATCAAGTATTGCATGTCAATGTCCTTCCTTTTGTGTCTGAGTTTCTTCTTGTAATCATTCCAGCTGGGTGGTAGCTTTTCAATAACTGCAGCAACCTGGAAAACCTCATCTATAACCATTCCCTCAGTTTTGATTTCATTTAGAATGAGCCTTAGTTCCTAAAATTGGCTTACTACAGATTTTTCATCTTCCATTTTGATTTCATAAAGAATTTTTTTTTTTTATGTTTGAAGGTCGCTGACCGGAAAATTGGTCGGCCGGCGACTTTGGTTGGCCGGCGACTTTGGCCGGAGAAGACGATGAGGTGGCGAGATGATGAGGTGGCAGAGAGAGGAGATGAGATGGAGGAGAGAGAAATGTTGACTGGTTAAGGGTGTTATAACGGAATCTAAAAAAAGGGGGCCATCTGGGTATTTTTGACAAAGTAGGGGGCTAGGCAGGAAACCGGTCACAAAGTTGGGGGCTATTTGGGAAATAACCCTACATGTATCTATGTATATACAAGTATATATACATGTGAAGCTTATAGAAAAGAGAGTATTGTCCTTTGAAAATTTTGATTAGTATAGTAGATTTCTGTGGGTTTTCGTTGAATTGATTGATAAGCTCTCTTACATATTTGTGTTCTTCGATTATGTAACTATGTTTTATGTTTCAGCCTTTTAGGTCGACCTAAAACTACAAGTAGACAATACGGGGTGAATACCTTTCAAACGGTGGGTAATGCCACTATATCTTTTATGTTATGTTCATATTGTGTATATACTATATATATAAATATATATATTTGAAGTTAATTGATTTGATCCAGGAATTGAGGCGAATGGGTTGGTAGATACCCAGAACCCATTGTAGTCGCAAAGACAACTCGCATAGAGGTAGTCGTTGTGATTGAACATACAATGGCAGAGATTACCATCGCCATGATGCACAAAATGGACAGAACTACTATGGGCAAAAACAACGTCACTAAGGAAGATATTATCAGATGATCTTATAGGTGATGTTTTGTTTTTTTTTTTTGGTGTTTCGAGACTTGTGATCAGTTTTATTTATGAAAAGAATTTAATTATTTAGAATAACTTCTGATATGGCTTGAAAATATCCCTACCCGTTTTCACTCTGGAGGTGGTGTGTGGGTACAGAGAATTATGATCTAAATTTGAAAAATTCTCTTTTTTTTCATATCATGTTGATTTTTTTGCTTGCATTATTTTCTTTTCAAATTGCAACGACTTTTCTCTACACTTATAAAAAGTGTGTCCTTACTTGCATTAGTTTTTGTTAGAGTATAAAGATCGAGATGAATCGAGATCCGTAGATACCGTCCAAGATATACGAAGATGTTATTTATACTTATCCTAGATAGAGTCTTAGGAAAATAAGATACACGAATCACTCTATAAATAGAAGTGACCTCTATGTATTTTATATTGAATTGAGTTGCATTGAGTCTTCGAGTTTGTAACCAATCAATCCCACGATTGTGGAGATAATATAATATAGCCATTCATGGCTTTCTCCGTGAATGTAGGTCGTGATCCTCCGACTGAACCATGTAAACTATTGTGTTATTTATTTAGTTCGTATCTTCTATTCTAGCGACTAACATGTTAGAGTATAAAGATCGAGATGAATCGAGATCCGTAGATACCGTCCAAGATATACGAAGATGTTATTTATACTTATCCTAGATAGAGTCTTAGGAAAATAAGATACACGAATCACTCTATAAATAGAAGTGACCTCTATGTATTTTATATTGAATTGAGTTGCATTGAGTCTTCGAGTTTGTAACCAATCAATCCCACGATTGTGGAGATAATATAATGTAGCCATTAATGGCTTTCTCCGTGGATGTAGGTCGTGATCCTCCGACCGAACCACGTAAACTATGGTGTTATTTACTTTATGTTTACATCTCTCTATCACTCGGTCTCAATCTCCCTCTCTCCTTCTCGGCTTCAATCCGAGCTCACATCACCATCTCAATCGGCTTCACCGAGTTCACCTCTCTATCTCGGTTTCATCCGAGACGAACATCTATAGAGGTTTATACCTCTTCACATGGTATCAAGAGCAGGTTAATCAATCCTGATCAAACTTCCGCATATTCTCGATTTTTTCATGGATCGATTAATTATCCTAAGCAGGTTCAGCAATCCTGTTTTATCAAATTTCTTTAGCTTCCGCTATTATCAACGTTGTTTTCGTTGTGATCGATAAATCACTTTGTCGATATTTTTTGTCCAAGTTAATCTTGTGATTCTCTGAGCAGGTAAATAAACCCTCATTCATGCTTCCACACATCTCCGACGTTTTTTTTTTCAAATCGTTGCGATTCCATTTTTTTTTTTTTGGAAGCATTAATGGCTTCCAAAACCCTTCTTCTCCAAACCCCTAATCTAAAATCATCTTCTTCTCACCGCGGTGTTATCGTGTTGAATCAATTAGCTCGAGTCCTGAAGATGTTGGATGATGAATTCGGTCCTGCTTCAAACATCAAAAGTAGGTTAACTGTCAATCTGTTTTGGGCGCTACCCCAAATTATCCGGTGATTAATCAAGCAATTTTGGATTTTTATCTTTTCAATTCCAACGGATTTCATGCATGCCTTCTTATTCAAGACATCAAGAGGATTCTTAGTTTTCCGCTTTGATGCCTCTTTCTTTTGCACGTCAACTTCTATAGGTTTGGGAGCCTCCTTGACTTCTTTCTTAGGTGCCTATTTAGACACTGAAGGGATTGGACAGCATCACGAGTCCAACTAATGGATGAAAACTGTTGTGATTCGATATCTTCTCTCATCCAAGTTTGTTTGACGATCTAGTCCCAATCTTTATTATTATTGAAATCTATCATCTCTCTCTCTCGGCCATAAGCCTCTCTCTCGGCTATATCTTTCTCCCTCACGATATCACTCGTGGGTTGTAATCTCTCCCTCATGGTTTCTCTCACGTGAGTGTGAAATTTCACATGGTTTCGAGACGCTATCTTTCTGTCACCTTCTCTTTTATTTGTGACAAAATTTTACCACAGTTTTGTGTGACATCTTTTGCTTATACTGTTGCAAAATCTTTCTGGGATAAATCACTACTGTTTCTTATCTCCGACTATTTCTAGTTGTGATAAAAAAAATTTCTGTCACCTATCTCTTCTTTTTGTGACACTATGTCTTCATCATCCTCTTCATGGATCCACCGGTTACTCTCTTCCATCATCAACTACATATAGTATCGTTTACTCCTTCGTTTGTTGATTAATTTGAAGCTCACCTCCCTCTCACCAAATTTTATTCAAGCTCGAGAATGAAATAAAGCAAAAGAAGAAAAGAATGAGATTCAAGCTTACGAAAGAAAATATTATGATATCAAGTTTATGTGCGATTACAAATTCAAGTTGCAGGCAAAGAATTCAGCATCGTTGGCAATTGTTCGACATTAAACAAAAAAAAAAAATTTTAAATTCAAGTTCAAGTTGAAGTTTGAATAAGATCGTATGTGAGCAACATCCATCTTTTCCAAGTACAATTTTCAAGTTAGAAACTCCACAAGTTCCGCTTCCAACTTGAGGGGGAGTGTTAGAGTATAAAGATCGAGATGAATCGAGATCCGTAGATACCGTCCAAGATATACGAAGATGTTATTTATACTTATCCTAGATAGAGTCTTAGGAAAATAAGATACACGAATCACTCTATAAATAGAAGTGACCTCTATGTATTTTATATTGAATTGAGTTGCATTGAGTCTTCGAGTTTGTAACCAATCAATCCCACGATTGTGGAGATAATTTAATGTAGCCATTAATGGCTTTCTCCGTGGATGTAGGTCGTGATCCTCCGACCGAACCACGTAAACTATGGTGTTATTTACTTTATGTTTACATCTCTCTATCACTCGATCTCAATCTCCCTCTCTCCTTCTCGGCTTCAATCCGAGCTCACATCACCATCTCAATCGGCTTCACCGAGTTCACTTCTCTATCTCGGTTTCATCCGAGACGATCATCTATAGAGGTTTATACCTCTTCACAGTTTAATCTCTCACAGGATTAACTATACCAAGCAAATTTCTACTTCAAATGGTAATGAAAAGCATCCGTAATCAGATCAGAGTTTTGAGGAAACCCCTTTCATTGTTTGTGAAGATGCTGACATAAAAGAAGGCAATTGAACTTGCTCACTCTGCTCTGTTCATTAACCAGGAATACCAGTTCAAGTATTTTGTGAAATACAATCTCATTGGATTAGTAAAACTTTTTATCCTTGGAAAGATATATGTTTGGTGTTTGGTGTACAGTGACAATGTTGTTCTGTTCGATCATGTATATATGTAAACAAGAATGTTCAATTTATGAATATTGTCTTATGAGATTGTACCAATTTATCGGCATCTGGTCTATTGTACATGTAAGGATTCCAAATGTCTTTCATGCCGCTATTCCACATTCATGTGTGGCTTTCTTAACTTGTCATAGCGATATCTCATTGGTGTATCTTGTTCGGTTTTCCTCCTAGTGGGGAAACCTAGTTGGGTTTGGATTAGGAAACCAAACCAGGGCCCGAGTCGAGTTTCTTTGGGTCGGTTACTTATGACGGTGGAATTAGGATTAAGGGGGAGTCTATAAATACTACCTTAACCTAATTTAGATGTGTGTGAGGAGCACCAAAGGGGGAGACCACAATTAGAAACGCACAAGAGAAGAAGGGAGAGAAGAAGGTTGCCGAGAAGAGCGGGTCAGAACTTTTTTAGCACGCGCAGTCTCCGTTGTTCGGAAATCCGACGGTGAGTTCTTCTTCGATTGAGCTGAAATTTGGCAGAACTGTTCTTGACATATTCATATAGTATTTGTACGGAGAGATCGTTGATTGATCGCCAGGATCCTAGTGAATTTAGGGTCGTTTTGGACTGCAAATTTCTGGGCTGTTTTGTTCTTTCTTGTGAGGGTTTCTCCGTATTTCTTCGTGTTTGAGATTGATTCTTTTGGAAGAGTCTGAGTCTCGGGTGGACGTAGTCTGTAACTACTTTGCTTATTATAGTTGATTTAGTTGGACTACGAGTCCCGTGGTTTTTACTTCTCACATTGAGGAGCTTTTCCACGTTAAAAATCATTGTCTTATTTACTTTCAGTTCTTTGTTTATTGCTCCCACATATTCTTCTGTATTATCCTCGTAACACTAGCACAAAGGGAAAAACCTTATATTCCTCTGCGCCTAAGTGCTCGTTTTTTTCAACAAGTGGTATCAGAGCAAGGCTAGATTTATCGTTCAGAAATATGAAAGGAAAACAGAAGTGCACTTTACACATGATTCAAGTGAATTCGTGAATGATAGATGAATACAGATGGAATGTGAGATATCAGTGGATTCAAGACGTTATTGAAGAAAAAGTGTTGAAGATGAAGAAAATCCATATAGAAGACAATACTTCATATATGATGACAAAACCATTGCGTAAAGGCAGAACTGGTCATAGCGGTATCTCATTGGTGTATCTTTCACGGAGAGAAGGCAGACCTGGTGGTTTCCACATGGCATAAGCAATTCCATGCTTCAAATGGAGCACATAAAATTCCTTTTCTATATCCTGTCAATGACATTCTTCATAATAGTAAGCGTAAAGGAAATGATTTTGTCAATGAGTTCTGGAAGGTTCTTCCTGCTGCACTGAAGGGTGTTTCTGAAAATGGTGATGATCATGGAAGTACTCTCGTCTCCCGATTGGTACGGCCCCTTTCCACTCTTTTATTGAGAATACCTCCTTTATGCACCTCTAAAGTTCCCGTGATACATTTTTATTTGAAATATCTTTTAACTAATACGTTGCAATTTGAAAGTCGTACGTATTTTCACTCAGTTATAAAAGATGGTATGCCTATAAGTAGAGTAAATCTTATTTATTTTTCACATTATCCTAACTAAATCAATTCGTTTCAGATTCATAGGTTGGTATATGGGAAGAAAGAAAAGCAGTTGGATCTCGTGCACAGGGCCTTAAAGATTTAATCTTTGGGAAGGGCTCTCCTCCACCACTGGAATTGAATAGGAAACGTTCTCGTGCTGTTAGAATTGTGAAAAGAGATGCTCGTATAGTAAGAATAGTAAGTAACTCGATCTTACCATGTCTGTCTTTTTTCTATTTTTGTGTTGATATCATGATTGTACCTTCCAGTTTTCTTAGAATTCAGGTACACCTTTCTTCCTTCCAATTATCTAAAGATTCTAGAAAAATACTTATGATTTGTAATTTTGTCACCTTAAAGAAACTGACGTCTGGAGGTACTGCGGAGAATATAGTATCAGCATTTCATTCTGTGATCAGTGAACATCCCGATGAAGATAAGAAGATTTATTGATGAACAAGTGCAAGTCAGCTGCCCACCATGTGAGGAAAATGGAGAAAGATGTCGATGTGGCGTGTAGGAAAGGTAAATTGTTTGGTATATTCTTACCGATATTTTTGTCAAATGGTGAAACTACTGACTTATTCTCTCCATTTGGGGGCTTTGTCTCTAGATCCCAATTTCCTATTTAGTGAATTTGCTTTTCTTTTTTTTCAGAAGGAGATCCAAAACGAAAAATTTTAGCTACAAAGCTAGAAACGGAGGAAACTATCTTAAAGGTATGCATTGAGAAACTAAAGTGGGTCGAATCAACTAGAGAAGCCTTGGTATCTCAGTTGAAAGAAGCAGTACGTGAGATGGTAATGCATCATATGATCCATCGAGTTAACGGTCACGTGCTGTGGATAATAGTATATCGAGTTCGAACATAGAAAAATGCATCAGTATAGAATAAGACATTAAGGGTACTGGATATTTACCAGGGTTTTCTTTTTCATTAGGAATCGGAGCTGGAGAATGTTCTTTATGGAGATTAATGCTTACTTTTTCAAAGTTATGAACGCTAATTTTTATTTCTATTTATCTGTTATGGACGAGCCGATGAGGCTTCAAGAGCTTGCCGATGGAAAACAATATGAATTCAGGTTTACCTGATGTGTTAGCATGGTTTTAATCGAGATTCTTACTTTGTTTTTATTGAAATATCGAGCTTCTTACTTGCATTTCAGTTTTTTTGTTGAAACGCTTTTCACTTTTTTGAGATAATGAATATATGTTAACACAGTTTTAAATAAAATTTCTTGAAATTATTATATCTTTTCCGTACAGTCTATATACTATATGTGTGTATGCAACAAAACTCTCTTTAGTAAGATGTTGATAAAGGTGGTACAGTAACTCGCTTGTGTATCTAATAGTGGTCCGAACATTGTGTTGCGCTCTAAATCAAAGTCCATTTGATTCCACCCCGTAGAACATATCTTTCTCTTCAAAAATGATTCTGAAGCATTTGAAAGTTTTATCCTTGAAGTATTTTGAAAGTTCCAACGTTCTTGACTTCATTTACCTTTTTTTTTTTTTTTTTTTTTTTGAATTGGCTCGAACCCTTGACATCAAGGATGGTAGATTATACCTCTTACCACTCCAACCAAGGGTTGTTGACACTTGACTTCATTTACCTGTTCACTTTTATTAGTAGCTCACTTATAATTGTGTAATCTAATTTGGTTTTTATAGATTTGCAGGATTTAGGTTAATCCCAACATATCATAGAAGATTATCATTGTTTTTATGAGTTTTCATATTCAAAACAGTCACTATACTGTTCTAATTTTTATATTATTATTTTTGACAATGTTTTGCTCTTTAGATGTCTATATGCTTATATGGTTGGGCAACTTTTTAACATTTCAAAAATTTCCATTATTTTTTGTTGATTTACCATATGCAATTACATATCGACTTAATGAGATACGTAAATTATTATTTTATTTTTTTTGGTGATTTATCACGATTCAACTGCCCCGTGCCCTATGAGCACGGGTTATACCTAGTATAATATATATTTATAGAGAGAGAGATGGGTAATAGATCAATGGATGCACCACGAGACGAAAAAAAAAGCAACACTTAATTCTAAAGTTATGATATCTCGATCTCTACATATGATTAGGGCTGGGAAAATGGTCTGAAAACCCAAGACCCGACCCTAACCGCTTGGACCGTTACGATCTAACGCCTGACTAAAGTCCCGCTCGGGCTTACCCGGCCCGTGGTATCGGGTTAAACCGGTCGGGACTCGGGTAAGGCCTCCTACCAATTAGGCTACAACGTGCTGTCATGAGGAGTTGACATTGTGCGTCGCGGGTCAGTTAAGGAGATGAAATAATCGTTCGATCCAAGTGGTCTTGTTCTAAATTCGTCAGATCTTCGCGGATGTACCGAAGCCTGGATGGGTGTGAGTACCGTATCAAGTTTCCCGAAGACTCCAGAGTACCTTCCCAAACAGCCTGACATCATACCTCTTTCCTATCAGATAAATTCCCAATTCGCCTTTTGGGGCTTCCACTCTCACATAAAGTTCTTGTTTCGACAATTCAAAAGTAGGAGAGGGTTTTTAACTAATGAATCGATATTCAAAATCATTCCAGTCGGAATCCCTTGCTCTATCAAAGTAGGAGAGGGTTTTTTACTAATGAATTCTCATAGGGTCCCCCCGGAATTCCTTCCAGAGCTTGTTGAATAATTTTTATGGATTCTGTCATTTCACTGATTCGGACTAAATAATGAGCTAATGAATCTCCCTCTTTCTGCCATTGTACTTCCCAATCAAATTCGTCGTAACACTCATAATTATCAACTTTACGAAGATCCCATTGGATTCCGGAAGCTCGTAGCATTGGTCTTGATAAACCCCAATTTATTGCTTCCTCTCCTCCAACAACACCCACTCCTTCAACTCGTTCTAAAAAAATGGGATTACGTGTAATAAGCTTTTGATATTCAGCAACCCCTGTTAAAAAATAACCCACAATCGTTCGATCTGTGCCACGTGTCTATAGAGTGTTTGACTTCAATTTAGTTAACCAACGTTGACTCAAAACTTGGACTCGATCTATTTTGATCATCCGGACTCCGTTTTGACTTTCGTTTTCGCCATTGGGTTCGTCTTAGACTCTATTTTGCATCGGAGTGTCAAAATTGGCTGAAATTACCACAAAACTCTTACCACCAAATGACAGAAATGCCCATAACGTGTCTTTTTTCCGTTTTTATCCACTTTTTGTGCTCAATTCCTTTGAAGACACCTAGACAAGAGAAACAAGTAATTCATCAGAGTAACTGCTCGAAATGGACTAACTGACCCAAGTGAAGAGATCCAGATGAGACATTTTTAAGTCTCATCACATGCTGATAGCTTGCAAGGATGTATCGGAAATCCACATGTTAAAGGATCAGTTAAAGGGTGAGTTTGAGATGAAAGACTTGGGTGCATCAAGAAAGTTATTGGGTATGGAGATACGGAGAGACAGATCTGCTGGAAAACTGTTCTTGTCTCAGAAAACGTACATCGAGTAGGTGTTGGAACATTTTTGTATGACTGAGGCAAAACCTGTCAGTACTCCATTGGCAGCACACAAGCTTTCGGGGGAACTGTCACCAACAATTGATGACGATATGGAGTACATGTCTCGGGTGCCTTATGCAAATGCAGTAGGTAGCATTATGTATGGTATGGTGTGCACAAGGCTTGATATTTCACATGTTGTTAGTGTAGTAATCAAATACATGGGCAGACTTGGGAAAGGTCATTGACAGGCTGTGAAATGGATACTGCGGTATTTGGGAGGAACTGCGGAGCTTGGTTTGGTTTACGACAGAAGGGCTGACACTTCTGGTTCGGTAGTTGGATTTGTAGATTCGGTTTTTCGGGGGATCTTGATAGTAAAGGGATTTATACCCTTATACTAGTGTTTATAGCGGATAACGACATCTAATGTCTAACACTAGTATCCCCAAGATCATCATGCAAAACTAGTAATTAACTAATAAGAAGATAGTAGATTACCTTAATCGTTATTTCCTTCGAGCTAGTTGAATAGATTAAAGAAGACCAAGAGCTTCAAACGTAGGTCCTCTACTTGGGACACCGAATAGTGTATTTAATCTCCCTCCTTGAAAGCTCGCTAGCACTCCAATGGTGGTTTGATAATAAGAAGACCTTCTTCTTGCTTGACTAGAAGATAGCTTGGGAATTAGCTCACTTTCTCCTCTCTACTTGATGTGGTAGAGTAAGAAAACTTAGAGAGAAATTCCACACCTTATTCTCTGCCCTAAGAGTGTTTATATAGAACCCTAATAAGAATCTAGCTCCTTTTAGGTTTCCTAAAACACCCTTTAGAATAAGATTTAGGGAAATTGTCGAAAATATTAACTATTGATATTTTCTCAATTACCTAAGGAGGAGGTGTCCAAACATCACGAAAATTGGCAGATATAATACTTATTATGTCAGAAACTAACCTTCCAAAATTCAGTCCAATCCGAGTCCTAGAGGTACCCGAATCGGTCTAGGACCAAAACCCTTATTTCGGACCTTTTTGCTATCTTTTGCCCAAATTCTATTTAGGCCTGTGAGATATGTTTATGGGACATTCCCAATGTTATATCACACTCCCACTAGTCATATCATCCGATTAAATACCCATTCTTATGTGTAACCCGATGTAGGATCCGATCGAAGTTAGCCGCGAATTACTTCGTAATTCGACGATCGTAGTTGATTTCTAGCTAAACACTACGACCCCTAAATCAATCGGACTTGATGATCTTCTTCATCAATTTTCCTAGCCGACATATTGCTCGCATTGCCATCTTGGTCGAAGGACATCTCCTTCAACTCCTTCAGATAAGAAGAGGTCGCTGACGGGATATACGTTCACACTCTGTGGGAGTGCCATTAGTTGGAGAGTAGTGTTGCAGTCGGTGATAGCGCTGTCTACAACCGAAGCAGAGTACATGACAGCAACAGAGGCGGTAAAGGAGGCAATATGGCTGAGTGGTTTAGTTCGGGATTAGGCCTAAAGCAGGAGGTAACAGAGGTCTAATGCGACAACCAAAGTGCTATTCATTTGACCAAAAATCAAATGTATCATGGGAGAAATAAACACATTGACGTCAGATATCACTTTATCAAGGACATGATTGAACAAGGGAAGATCACGATGAAGAAGGTTTCTATAACAGAGAATCCAGCAGATATGTTGACCAAGATGTTAGCCCTAGCAGGGTTGGAGCGACGATGGCTCAGAGGCACTGAGCTATGATGGTGGCAAATCTAAGTCAAGAGGAGCATATTCAAGTCAAGGTGGAGATTTGTTAGAAGTGACTCGAATATGGATTGATATCGAACCCAGTACAACCTACCGAAACTTGGACCCATTAGCGGAGCAGGTTATTGAGACAGAGCTGGTATGCGAAGCAGTGCTCTGAGGCAAAGCTGGACTCCAAGACAAAGCTGGAATGCGAAGCTAGGCTTATGTCGGTGATTAGTGTTATTCGTGTATAATGTCGGTTGTACAAAGAGAGTCGGTGAGGCGGTGGGTTAGGGTTTAGTGGCTATATAAACTAAACCCTAAGGAGATATCAGTAAGACACAATCTCACGAATCTCTTGTGTAAACTTGTTTGCTTATCATAGTTGAAATCATCGCGCCGTTGTCGCCGTGGAGTAGGTCTCACCAACCGAACCACGTAAATCTCTGTGTTCTGTTCTTGATTGTTCTTTACTATTCCTATTGCTTGTCTTGGATTACTCGTATTGTTCACATTAACCCCGATTGGGCACAACAAAACCCGTATTAGCGGTACCCTTCAAGTACCTCAAGACCCCCTTCACAGCTTCCTAATGTGTCTTCCCCGGGTTTGCCATAAACCTACTAACAACACTGACCGCCTGTGAAATATCCGGATGAGTACACACCATAGCGTATATCAAACTGCCAACTAGACTAGCATACGGTACTGAAGGAGTTGAAGGAGATGTCCTTCGACCAAGGTGACAATGCGAACAAATTGTCGGATAGGACAATTGATGTGGAAGATCATCAAGTCCGATTGATTTAGGGATCGTAGAGTTGTAGCTAGAGACCAACTACGATCGTCGAATTACGAAGTAATTCGCGGCTAACTTCGATCGGATCCTACAACGGATTACACATAAGAGTGACAAATTGATCTAGGATATGACTAGTGGGAGTGAGATATAATCATGGGAGTGTCCCATAAACATATCTCATAGGCCTAAAAAGGAATTAGGCAAAGATAGTACAAAAAGGCCAAAAACAGGGTTTTTGGGCCTAGACCGGTTCGGGTACTTCTAGGACTCGGATTGGGCTGAATTTTGGAGGGTTAGTTGCTGATATAATAAACATTATATCTGACAATTTTCGTGGTGTTTGGGAACCTCCTCCTTAGGGAATTGAGAAAATACCAATAGTTGCTATTTTCGACTATTTCCCTAAATCTTATTCTAAAGGGTGTTTTAGGAAACCTAAAAGGAGGTGGATTCTTATTAGGGTTCTATATAAACACTCTTAGGGCAGAGAATAAGGTGTGGAATTTCTCTCTAAGCTTTCTTACTCTACCACATCAAGTAGAGAGGAGAAAGTGAGCTAATTCCCATTAACTATCTATCTAGTCAAGAAGAAAGGAGTTCTTCTTCCAACCACCATTGGTGTGCTAGCTATACAACAAGGTGGGAGATCAAATTGATTGCTCGTGTCCCAAGTAGAGGAGCTACACTTGAAGCTCTTGGTCTTCTTCAATCAATTCAACTAGTTCGAGGGAAAGGCGATTAAGGTAATCTACTATCTCCATTAGATTAATTACTAGTTTTGCATGTGATCCTGGGAATACTAGTGTAGACATTAGATGTCATATTTCCGCTATAAACACTAGTAGAAGGGTATAAAACCCTACAGTGGCGTCAGAGCCTCTTGCCATTAACTAGTTTTTGCTAAGAATCGAACTAATTAATATGCTGAAAATTGAGTTTATAAAAGTATTTTAAAAGATGTTTTTAAAAGTATTTTAAACTCATAATATGATGGGATTCAATAAATTTTCAAATTGAGAATCAAATTGATGATTAAAAGTGTTTTAAAAGACTCAATTTCATTGAATTTCAAACTAATCCATGCTTGATTATGTTGATAGTTATATTTAAAAAGGTTTTAAACATAAAATTTGATTAATTATGAATTGGATTCAAAGATTTTTCAAAATTGATTTCAAAATTGTTCTTTGAAAAATTTCAAAAACCTAGATTTTGATCCAAAATTGGTTTGATTAAGAGTTGTTTTTAAATTTTGGAAACTTTTGAAAAACAAAGATTTGGAATTTTAGAAGTGTTCTAAAAAGAGTAGTTTTGAGTTTGGGAAACTCTCAAAACAAATTTGGAAAAATTTAAAAAGTTTCTAAAAGTTTTGAAAAATTTTAGAAGTGTTCTAAAAGGAATTTCAAAAATTTAAGAAAAGTTTTAAAATTGGAAAATAGCAACTTAAAGTTGCATAAGAAAAAAAAAAAAAAAAATTTGCTTTTTGGAAACTAGGGTTTTGAAAAACCCTAGTGTCCGGCCAGGAAGCTTCCTGGCCGGACCAGAAGCTCCTGGATGTGTCCTCTAGACGCGTCCAGAGCAGCTGCTGAGACGCGTCTTGAAGACGCGACCAGCAGCTGCGACAGAAGCTTCTGGACGCGTCTTCAGCTACTAAGGACGCGTCTTGAAGACGCGACCAGCAGCTGCGAAGGAGCTTCCTGGACGCGTCTAGGACGCGTCCAGAGCACTCGACCAGACGCGTCTTGGAGACGCGTCTGGGAGGTTCTGGGTGTCTCGGACTAGTCCGAGACACCTAGTGCTGGTACATGGACTAGCGTCCTGGCTCCGGCCAGGACGAGACCAGGCCTTGATAGGCCTCGGCCAGGACATGCCGGCCGGCCCTATGGGCCGTGCTATGTCCGGACCTTGTCCGAACCCTTTTTGGGCTTGGGCCGGGACTTGTCTAGGACTTGTCCCGGGCTTTTTCGAGGCTTTTCGGACCACGAAAAGGGACCATCATTCGAGTGGGAGTTTTGCCAAAAATTATTTTCCGATTCCAACCAAATAATTCCAAAATCAATCCGGGCCATCCAAGAGCCCAAAACGGATTTCTCTTTAAATTGATTTATGAAATCATTAAGAATCGAACCAATATTTTTTCCGAAATTGACCCGGGCTTTCTCGAGCCCAAAACGGAGTTTTTCTAAAAGATGATTTTAATCATAAAACATAAAACCGGAAAGCACCATTAGTTGAATTCTTCGAATTTAGACTTAAGGTCCGCAATGTGACATGTGATGTCAACAAAAGTATCTCCCAAGATAATCATGCATATATAATTCTTAGCCTTGATATATTATATGATTGCATGTGATGTGAATGCGGGAAACTAGTATGGCCATAGATTTATTTCCTTATTCTTGTTTTAAGCACGGATGGGTGCATGCTTTGTAATTAATTTTAATTTCAAGTTTATACGATCTGCGAATCGTTAGAGTCTTGTAATTAGAGTTTAGGGTCTATGAGTCCATTGAAGAAACTCGAGGATGAAATCCAAAGGCGAGTGGGAGAAATCAATGGAGGTTCAAAGATGGCGATCTAAGACGAACCAAAAGGCGAAACAAGAAGAAAACCAAGGGAGATTAGATCTTCTAGGTTAGGGGCCATACTAGGATCCATGTCTGCTTGATTTACTTTCTCGCGCCCATTTACTTACTTATTTACGCTTTATGTCGTGGATGTTAGTTAGGCTAAATAGTTCACTATAACAAACGCCAGACTAGCGTAAAAGTCCCCAAAAGTAATCTTGAGTAATCGCCTATCCAGATTAAGACACTCGTTGCGCCCTTGTTCGAGGAAGGTGGGTCGGCCTTCGCAAAGTACCTCCTCTACCTTGGGACAATGCGGGTAGGCCTATAGAAGAGGCCTACACGTCTAAATGGTTCTACTCAACGAGATCAGCAAGAGAGTCTTGGATACTCGAGGCAAAAGGATAGATTAGTCATTCATTAATGAAATCTATCAACCAAGAGTCATAAGGTATGATCAGTGAAGTAGTTCACTCACCCGGAACGACGGAGTCAAAGGGTAGGGCCTTCGTCCGCTTTACTTCGAAGAACTGGGGTCTTGGAATCACTTATTCAATCGGGGACGATTTTTATTGAATAATGTGGGAAAACTAATGTTTTTCAAAAACGATAACGAGTTTTAAAACTTTGCCATTACTTTATGTAGTTTTAAAGATGACACAAGGAAACATGTTCGACCTTGGAACGTACCTAAGGAAGGTGTTAAACGAAAACATCCATGAAGGAAGGAATCGGGAGATACTTCAAATATTGGATGGAGAGTTTAAAAACAAGCTAAATGTCTCAGACTATCCATTTTCAAAATTGGATTTTCTGACTGCTAAAGAAACAGAGCATCAAGAGGATGATCAAAAGAGGGCAGAACCAGAATCAATGACTTCTCGGTTGTTATCAGCCATGGAGGCTACTCTTAACGAGAAACCTCTGAACATGGAAGTCCCCTCCATCACTCCGAAAACTGAGGATTCAATCCGAAGCAAAGCGAGAGTGGAGAGGTTTGATGCAACCAGTAAATTATTGCGTCTGCGCCTCGAGAAAGGAAAACCAGTAGGTCCTCATGTTCGGCAAATGATAGAACTCTTTGCTAAACTAGAAGAGCTGGGTTCTCCTGTTAGCCAATCGGCGGCTAATGACATGATCCTCTATTCACTTCATGAAGGGTTCAATCTATTTAAGATGGAATATGCGATGAATGGATGGAACAAGCCTTTAGAGGAACTTGATGCAATGCTTCAGGCAGCAGAACGACTAACAATGGACTTGGAGCCAAAGAATAAGATTCTTGTGGCTCAAGAGAACAAGAGGCAGAAGAAGAAACCCGCGTTAAAAGGAAAAGGCAAACGTATTGCTAAACCTCAAAACAAAGGTATTCAATCTACGTCAAGATGTTTCTACTGCAGTAGCATAGGCCACTGGAAAAGAAACTGCCCTAAGTTCTTGGAGGACAAAAATGGAACAGTAGCTTCCAATTCAGGTATAAACAGTTAACTTATCAAATACTGTAAAATTCCCAAATTATGGTATGTAATACCTAAAACTGCCCTTTCATTGTGAATGTACAGGCGCAGCTGGGAACTGAGTATTTGGCTAAGGAAGACAAGATCCAAGAGGGAGCAGAAGCCTCGACTGCTAAGGATGCTGAAAGGGATCGAAGTCTACTTTAGGCACTATTCTAGATTAATCGTTTTTCTAGTTTTTTAACATCATCTCTGTACTAAGTATTATGGAGAATCAATAAAGAATTTTATTTCTAAATTGAGATGTTAATAAGTGCTAAGTTTAACAAACTATACCAAAAGATTCTAAACTTGGTCAAAAACCTATAAGATAGGTTCATCCCAATCGAAAGGGATGAGGACAACAAGTCCACTATAACCAAAACATGAATCAAACTGACAAGAAAGAAAGCCTTGAGTCAAAAACAGAGATTGATCTTCAAACGTACTTCTAACCTATCCATATTTGGAGTGTCCAAAAGGATTAAGATGAAGAACACGAATCAAACTCTATCCTCCAAAATCCATTTAGTCTAGACATAGCTTCTCACAAAACTACCAAAATTCCGTCTAACAGCTAAGCTTGTAAAAGCATTACAAAACTAGCTAATATCTGACGCAATTTCTTTTAAAAGAAATTTGGGCTTCTTCCAAAACTAATCAAGAGAACAAAGTGTTTGTTGCTCATGATAGTATTCTTCTAATAATTAGCACACCTAGTAGTCTGGGAGAAAACACTAATTATTAAAAGAATAAGTGGGAGAAAAGTACAAGTCGATTTAATTCGATCATGAGAAAAATCATGGAGGGTCATGAAGAACAATCATGAAACTTGTACAAGTCGATTAAATTCGACCAAGAGCAACAAACTGCGACTCCTTGGAAAAGGAAAGGTTAAAGATATGATCTTATAAACCCACCGCACAAAAGCGAATGTCATTCGCCGGAGAACTCTCAAAACAAGTGAAAGTGTCTCTAAAGGAATATCTCAAAGTAGTTGAGAAAATTCCAAATTGTTGTTCAAAAGCCCTAAAAGGTCAAATCTCAAAGACACAGAAAATAAAGGTTATTTCTGAAGAGATAAAAGACCTGCGCAGAAACGGAAACTGACTCTAGATTTTGGCTAGAAGCCAAAGTCATCGTGGAATCCATATCTCGTCAAGACATGAAGCTTGATAATTTAAGTCAACAAAAGACCTAAATTGGTTTTCCAAAATAGAATACTGAGAAGGATGGAAACATTCGTGTTTCCCGAAACGAGACAAGAAGAATAAAGATTCTTCCAATCAAGTTATGTCCACAAGCATGCTTCAGAAATCTATCGACGGATTAAAAGCACGCAAGAGTTAGAATCTTCGATTCAAAAGGCAATCAGAGAAATTTGATTCCTGGAGAATGAAGAAAATCTTGAATCACGAGTTTCAAGAAGGTAAGTGGGAGTAAACAAACCTTCCGGGTCCGTATGCAGAGTACATACAAAAGATTGAGTACGACATAAGGTGTTGTATAACAGTAACGAACTGACTCAATAAAAGACCACACACAAAAGGATAAAATGCCATTTTGGGCATCTGAAGATCTATAAGCATAGATCAAAAGGATGATAGGATTAGAGAGACTCAGTACGCTGAGATGCTTGAGATCCGATACAGAAAATCTAAGACTCGGAAAGTCTAAAAGAATTTCGACCCAAAAACTCATGACAGAGGGCGTTGCAAAACTCGGAGTCTAAAAGACACCGATGAGCTAGCACGCATGAGAGAGACATTTATGTTCGAAAACATAAAGTCAATCATGTTGGACATGATTAGCATTTAAACATCCGAATTCGGATTGGAAAACCGAAACACTACTTAGTACATCCTAGAAGGCTAAAGGATGAAGTAGTACAAAGTTGAACATGTCATCGTAGCAAACTTCCAGACATGGAAGGAAAGTAGGCTAAAAGTGTTTTAAGCCGGGAACTGTTGCAAATACTACACAAAGAATTAAAGGCCTTAACTCTAGTAAAGATTACTAGATATTATCAAGGTTGAAGATAGTAATCTTCAAATTAATTGATAATAAGCAAAGTTTAAAACCGACTACCACGGTAGTCAAACTAAACTGTCACCTTAGACATAGTATGAGATTCATACACAGTCTAAGGCATGAGGTATAATTTTAAACCTCGACAAGTAAAACTGAGTGGGTAAAAGAAGTTTTACGGAAGAGGCTCAGATTTACAACTCTCGTTATCAGAAATAATAAGAATTATTTCACCAGTCGTCTAAACTTGGTTTAGTGTTTAAACGACAGTCCATCGATAATAAAACGTTTCGAATAGGTTTGTCAGATACGTGATCTGATGAATGAAACCCTATTAAGTGAACTTGGAATATTTATTATCAAAAATCCCTGGTCCAGGTCATTGCATGGACAACAATGACTCACGAAGACTAGCACGGGAGTCGATGGGATAGCGCAGTTTCATGGGCTATATGAATAGTATATTCTATTCGACTACGTGGGTGTGTAAAAGGTTTATACACTGGATAACCCTCAAATGAGAAGTACATCATTCGTGATGAACGTCAATACTTCTCATAAAGACAATTGGAGAGATTCCTCAAAACATGAGTGCTCCACTCATCTTATGTAAGGAATGCCCGACTTTGGTTCCGTTAAACGCCGCGCCGTAAAAGGAGGTTATAAAGACGGATACTGGGAAGGACAGGATAGACATGAAGTTAAGTGGGAGCGCAAGAATGGATTGTGTCACCCTAATCACATTAGGTACAAAGTGTCTCAAGGCCACTTGATGAGTAGCAACTGAAAATGCGTGGTCGCGCTCAAACGGATTAAAGTTAATCGTTTGTCTTTTACAGTTGTACTCGGATATCAAGAAAGTCTGAATGACGTGACGTATCAGATGGGATACTAAATTGACACGGGAATCGAGGCATTGCACTTGTTCTAAGTCCAAGTGGGAGTCTGAAGGAGTTGAAGGAGATGTCCTTCGACCAAGGTGACAATGCGAACAAATTGTCGGATAGGACAATTGATGTGGAAGATCATCAAGTCCGATTGATTTAGGGATCGTAGAGTTGTAGCTAGAGACCAAATACGATCGTCGAATTACGAAGTAATTCGCGGCTAACTTCGATCGGATCCTACAACGGGTTACACATAAGAGTGACAAATTGATCTAGGATATGACTAGTGGGAGTGAGATATAATCATGGGAGTGTCCCATAAACATATCTCATAGGCCTAAAAAGGAATTAGGCAAAGATAGTACAAAAAGGCCAAAAACAGGGTTTTTGGGCCTAGACCGGTTCGGGTACTTCTAGGACTCGGATTGGGCTAAATTTTGGAGGGTTAGTTGCTGATATAATAAACATTATATCTGCCAATTTTCGTGGTGTTTGGGCACCTCCTCCTTAGGGAATTGAGAAAATACCAATAGTTGCTATTTTCGACTATTTCCCTAAATCTTATTCTAAAGGGTGTTTTAGGAAACCTAAAAGGAGGTGGATTCTTATTAGGGTTCTATATAAACACTCTTAGGGCAGAGAATAAGGTGTGGAATTTCTCTCTAAGCTTTCTTACTCTACCACATCAAGTAGAGAGGAGAAAGTGAGCTAATTCCCATTAACTATCTATCTAGTCAAGAAGAAAGGAGTTCTTCTTCCAACCACCATTGGTGTGCTAGCTATACAACAAGGTGGGAGATCAAATTGATTGCTCGTGTCCCAAGTAGAGGAGCTACACTTGAAGCTCTTGGTCTTCTTCAATCAATTCAACTAGTTCGAGGAAAAGGCGATTAAGGTAATCTACTATCTCCATTAGATTAATTACTAGTTTTGCATGTGATCCTGGGAATACTAGTGTAGACATTAGATGTCATATTTCCGCTATAAACACTAGTACAAGGGTATAAAACCCTACAGGTACACGATCCATATGATCCTTCTTCACCGTAGTAGTGGGAGATTGTCTTCGCGAGAGCCTGAAGTGTGGTGCCAAAGGTGTTGACACCGCCTTCGCATTCTGAATCCCAAATCAAGAAACTACTCGTTCGATGTAACCTTTCTGATTCAAGTACAGTTTCTTACTTGACCGCTCTCTCTTAATCTCCATTCCCAGTATATTATTTGCAGCGCCCATGTCTTTCATCTCAAACTCTTGACTGAGTTGAGATTTCAACTTATCTATCTCCACCATGCTTCGAGAAGCAATAAGCATGGCATCCACATACAAAAGAAGATAAATAAAGTCACCTTCGCGAAGCTTCTTGATGTATACAGAACAATCATAGTCACTTCTGCGAAAACTATGCTTTAGCATGAAAAAATCAAATCGTTTGTACCATTGGCGAGGGGATTGTTTCAATCCGTAAAAAGACTTCCTCAAACGACATACTTGATTTTCTTTGCCCTCAACCTTGTATCCCTTAGGTTGAGCCATATAAATTTCTTCTTCCAAATCACCGTGCAAGAAGGCGGTTTTAACATCGAGTTGTTCCAGCTAAAGATCACTGTGAGCAACAATACTCAATAGCACCCGAATGGAAGTATGTTTCACGACCGGTGAGAAAATCTCATTGTAGTCGACCCCTTCTTTC
This sequence comes from Eschscholzia californica, assembly GCF_041429995.1. Lineage (NCBI taxonomy): Eukaryota > Viridiplantae > Streptophyta > Magnoliopsida > Ranunculales > Papaveraceae > Eschscholzia > Eschscholzia californica. The sequence continues at coordinate 47,310,931 of NW_028238198.1, forward strand.
TGTGCATAACCCTTGGCCACTAGTCTTGCCTTATACCTTGTACTCTTGATTTCGGAAGAATCCTCTTTCTCCTTGTGCACCCATTTACAACCAATAACAGACCTACCTTCGGGCAATGGGACAACCTCCCATGTTTTGTTCTTGTCAAGAGACTCCATCTCTTCTTGCATAGCAACCAACCAAATTTCTCTTTCCTCCGCGGTAATAGCTTGTTTGAAGGTGACCGGCTCGTCGTCTTCCACTGAGAGTGCATATTCAACCACATTGCCTGCCTGTAATGCCTAAAAGGTTTGTCTGACCCTAACCTCTGTACCGGCTTATATAACCGTTTCGGCCTAGTGTGTATCGAAACATCCTGCTGTTGTTGTTGTAAAACTTGTGTACCTTCCCCTTGAACCTCCTCATGATCGGGTTCATCAATTTCATCATCCTGAGTATTATCCTGATGCTCCACCTGATCATGATTCTTAGAAACCCATTGGTCTTCGGCTTCTACTTCCACTACTTGAGCTTTAATAGACCCAACATCATCACAACTAGGCACCGTAGCTTTCGCCATAGCTACAATAAACGACTCATCAAACACCACATCTCATCTGATTACAAACTTCTTGTCTTCCGTACACCGTAGCCGATAACCCTTGACTCCTATAGCATATCCTAAGAAAATTGCCTTCTTTGCTTTATTATCAAGTTTGTTACCTTTAACATGGTAATAGGCCGTACAATTGAAAATCCTAAGTCTCCCGTAATCTGCATGTTCACCTGACCACATCTCGTAAGGTATGCCGCCATCTAAAGAAGAATGTGGAGACCTGTTCACAATATAACAAGCTGTAGCAACAGATTCTGCCCACCATTTTACGTCTAATCTCGAATTAGAGCGCATACATCTAGCCTTCTCAAGTAGTGTACGGTTCAATCCCTCTGCGACTCCATTCTGCTGAGGTGTGCTTACTACTGTCCAGTGCCTCACAATGCCTTCCTGATTACAAGACTCCTTGAAAGCCCCATTGATGCACCCGAAAAGGTTGCACACCCAAGCGGAGGTATCAAGTAGTAATCCGGCAAAGCCGGGATCGATCCAAGGATAGGAAGGTAGTTTGGATGATGAAGGGTCTTATTCGTCGGTTTAAGTGTTACTAGCTAACTTAGACTAAAACGAAAAGGGAACAAAGGTAAATGGGGGGTTTAAAGATTGCACGAGCGATAAGAGAATAAAGCAAACAAGTAAACTAAACTAAACAATAAAAGTAAAACGGGCGAGAGAGATTCGAGAGAAGTGTCGGAGGAACAAGAGTCGGGAGATAAATAAGTGAGAGAGGTGTCGAACCGGGAATCCATAATAATAAATCTACAACTATGTATGGTCCGATCTAATGTGCCTAAGTATACTCGATGTTCGACTCCTAAGGTGATGTCCATAAGCACTACGTATATCCGGGGATCATACTTAGTCAAACAAACGTCATATTCAGTTAATCCCGAGTCAACGAAAGTGTTGTCTAGTCGCCTAACTATGTGAAGTGCATGACAAGACACATGAAATTTTGACTTAGACTACGATCGATATCGAATACTTCGTTTCGTCTATTAACTATGCGAAGTGCTTGACAAGACACATGAAAATACGATCAAAACGATAATCGAAATAAATGAACATCAATTTATAATCAAAACATCAAATCATATTAAACATAATCACGAATTCATCACATTTCATCTCATATATTCGACACACTAAAGTTAGCTAAATATGGTGATTGAATAAGAAATGGAAAGAAAATGATGAGAGAATCCCCCTTTTTCGATGTGGTTCGAGGCTAAGATCGTCAGAAAATATGAGTCTTTAAGGTGCAGCCGATCTCCCCTTAGCAAATTCTGGGTTCCCCATAGCGACCACCATCATCTTCTCCATTTAGAACACAACCTCCATTAAAGCTAAACCCTAGTTTTCTCTCTCTAGAAATTTTAGCTCAAAATCAAATCAAACCACATAGGTAGCTAGCCAAGGACATGAGAAGTAAAAGCCCCATGGTTTCGGATCAAAAAAGTTTCCGGAAGACTCATAAAAATCCGGCCAAAGTATGCATGAAAAATCCGGCCAAATCCTTAGATCCGGCCAAAGGGTGTTGTCCCGAGCCTTGCAGCCGCGTCCTTAGTCATGTCCCGAGCTGCAGGATGCATCCCGTGAAGATCCGAACATGAGAAAGCTTCCCGAGCGTGCTCCACAGCTGCTGGTCCGAGCTGCTGTTAATGGCTGCCCGACAGTAGCTCCCGTGAAGCACAGCCCGTGTTGTTGCTGTTGTCGTGCTCTGCTGTTGCGCCCGTGCTGCAGGTCACGTTCGCTGGAGCTCGGAGCTGCTAAGGATGCATCCCGTGGGCTATTCCTTGTGCCTTCCCGAGCTGCTATTCCGGCCAAGCTTTGGTCGGCCTAACTAGGCCGGCCTAGCTTGGCCGGATCTTCCTTCTTCTTCTCTCTTGTCTTTCTCTTCAACTCAAGTAACTCAACCCTAGAAGTTGATGAAGAACACCAAACCCTAGCCTCCTCTCTCTCCTCTTTCTTGGTTGTTGAAGAAGATGATGAATAGTGTCTCCTCCCTTTTGACCCCTTTTTCTCACTTGTGTATACACAACCCTAGACTTAGTCAAACTTGACTAAGTCTTAGACCATTTGACTTGGACCAAAGAGAGGGTGCTCATAAGTTCTCCATTATTCTCTTCCTCTTTGGGCTCTTGGGTTGGGCTTCTTTCTAAATCAAGGGAGTGCCTTCATCTTGTCTCTACATTTAGAACCAAGGGGGTGCCTTCATAGAATCCTTGTTTCAAGACCGAACCTCGGCTTCTTTCATTCACAACTTCTCCGTCCGAACTCCGAATCGACTTCCGTTTTTTCCGTCGGACTCGTCATTGACTTCACTTGTTGTTTGACTTCTGATTTTGACCAAAATGACCAAAATGACCAAAATACCCCTGGTGCTCTTTTCTTCCCTTTTGCCGCATATGATGAAAATGTGATAATTCGCTCTCTTTATTCCGAATTACACGTCAAACCCCAAATAAATTACCTAGCAATAAAAACACATAAATAATAAGAAATAAAACTCGAAAAGAACTAACTCATCAAAGTTAAGTGACCTAAATGTGGCATTTTCACGCCACATCACCCATCCGTGTACTCGGTCCCATTATCCGATCTTAACGTCTTCAGCTTTCGACCAGTTTTGTTCTCAACCATTGCTTTCCACACCAGGAACGTGTTGAATACCTCATTCTTATGCTTCAGAAAATAAAGCCAGACAAATCTCGAATGATCATCAACGAATGTAACAAAATACCTGGAACCACCCTTGGAAGCTAACTTTGCCGGTCCCAAGACATCGGTATGTACGTAGTCTAATACCTCTTTGCTCCTGTGCTTGCTTGTAGAGAACGTCACCCTGTGTGCCTTCCCGAACACGCAATGCTCACAAAACTCCATGCAAGGCTTCTTCATGTCCTTCAACAAGCCTTTCCCGCACATCAAAGATAGACCCTTTTCTGACATATGCCCAAGGCGCATATGCCAAAGCATCGTACTAGCCGTTGGATCCCTTCCACTGATTCCTACGGCTACATCTCCCGTAATTGTTGTTCCCAAAAGTTTGTATAAATTGCCGTAACGAGTACCTCTCATCACCACCAAAGAACCCTTAACGACTTTTATGGAGCCATTCTCTATAATTATCTTACAGCCGTTCCGCTCTAACACACCGAGGGAAATTAGATTTTTCCGCAAATCGGGTATGTGTCTTACGTCCGTCAATATTCTCACAACTCCATCGTGCATCTTAATACGTATTGTTCCGAGTCCCACAGTTTTACATATACTATCATCACCCAGTATAATTGTACTACCATTTATACTCCTATAGGTAGTAAACCACTCCCTATTTGGACACATATGGTGTGACGCCCCTGAATCAAGCATCCACTTATCGGAGATCTTCTCAGACACCTCTGTTACCGAGAAACATTCGTCAGAGTCTTCTGACACATATCCCGCCTCTTGCATCTCTTGTTTCTTCTTGTAGCCTTCGTTCTTTTGCTTCAACTTTCTCTTTGGACAGGCCGCTTTAAAGTGACCAAGCTCACCACAACTAAAGCACGTTTTCTTGAAAGAGCCTCTAGACTTGGATTTAGATTTCCCGCCCTTCCCCTTTCCCCTTTCATTACTCCTCCCCCTCGTTACAAACAACCCTTGTGTCTGATCCTTGTCTACTCCACCTGACGTCATACTGCTAGTAGCAACCTTACGAAGGTGATCCGCTAATAACGAATTTCTCGTCTCTTCCATGCTTAGACTATCACTAACAAGCATCAAAGTTTGAACAAGGTTCTCATAGGATTTAGGCAATGAAAGTAACAATATGAGGGTTTGGTCCTCATCCTCAACCTTAACATCAATATCCTTCAAATCTGAGATAATCCTATTCACATATTCGTGAATAGAAGAACCCTCTTCCATTCTACATGTGAATAATTTGGATTTTAAGTAGACCCAATTCGTTATAGTTTTCGTCATGAAACTGCTTTCTAGCTTTAACCACACACTCGCCGCCATTGTTTCTTCGTCTACTAGGAACGCCACGTCCCTCTCAAGACACAACATAATGGTAGCCCGTGCTTCGAGATCTAACTCTTCCTAATTGTCATCTGACATATCTCCTGGTTTCTTTCCCGTCAACGTCTCGTGTAATTTCTGCGAGATTAACAGATCCTTCATCTGCATCCGCAATAATAAAATCATTTTTCCCATTGAACTTCTTTATCTCATATTTCCCTGATTTGACTGCACCACTTCTCGATCCCATCTTCTCTTCGTTCAATCTCAACAAGGCTTTGGTGTCAATTGTTCAAACTAAAAGTCGCGGAACCTATCGAACCTATCCTAGATATTGATCCGACTATGAAAATTAATCGAAAAGTTACGCCAAATTTAAATATGCAAATAGAATTTAACGAGGTTCGGCTTTAAAGCCTACGTCCTCGGGCGAACAAGAAATCTTTATTGAAGGATAAATGAAGACGACTCACACAACCCGCAAATTCGTCCGAAGATTGTAACGTATAGAAATTAACCTTTTAAACTAGATCTTCGACGACCGAGAAATTAAACACCGCTCAAAACTATGAACAAAATTTCTCTCTCTAACTCTCTCTAAAGAAGAGTTGTTGTGTTTGTTGTTGATATGTGTGTTACAAAGCACTTAAACCCCCTATATATAATATAAGCCACCGACCATAATAGGATTCAATTTGGAAACTGCCTCTTGAACCGCCTATCAACAATTTGGAAACTGCCTCTTACATGATCAAATCTGACTTCGTGGGAAGCAGATCTTCCCCATCCACCATTGTTGTTGCGATATCATCACTAGATAGTGCAGCGAATTGCTGTAAGAATTACACGTCTATTGCTTTCGTATTGCTGAAAGATACTTAATAACAAAGAGAACAATCGATAGAACGAATGAAAAATGACCTAATATCGTGAATAAGAACCCATGAAGGGACGAATTAAATAGGAAAACAGGAAGAGAGACACCAAAAGGTGTCACTGCTCAGCCCAAAAAGGATCGAAACCCGCTAGTAACAGAATAAAATTTAAATATCTATGCTGATAACCGTTCAGATTTGAAAAATAACTGAAAAGAAACTGAATTCGCCGCCTTAAAAGAGGTGGTGCTGATGAGAAACTAATTCCTCCGCTGCTGAGCCCAAAGTTCTAAAGAAAAGCATATATTTGCTCTTTTATCATTAACCCAACAATGTGGCACTAAATTTTTGGGGCTTACTTAGATTTTGTGCTTTGAAGACCCTTGTTTTGACTTTTGGAAGATTTTGTGCTTTGAACATCATTGGTAACAAAGAGAAAGAGGTTTGGGTAAAGATATAAATCTTCCTTACCCAAAAGCATCATGTATTCTTTCTTTAGTCCCACATCATTGGGACAAAAGAGAAAGTGGCTCAAGTAATGGTTATTTATATCCCATCCAAAAGTATCACACTATTCAAATAAAAAAATAAAAACAAAATTAAACAAATGAACCCGTGACCCGTCCGCCCTCGCGGGCACAACCGGGCCACGAGCACTCAAATAGCTGATATAGTTGGCCCGAAGTGACCGGCTGACCCTATCTGATAAAAGAAGTTCGAGCCCGATCCGCCTGAGTCTGTGAAGCAAATGTCGGAGCCCGACCGATTCCCTCCCCTACATATGATGATATGTATACTCGTTTGATGTAGATTATGCGTAGAGTAGATGATTACTTGAGAGAATTTTGGTGACAACTGCGATTTCCGAAATGAAGCACAAAGGGGATCAAAGACAAAGAGAGAGATTTAGTGACAACTGCGATTTCTAAAATGAAGGACAAAGGGGATCAAAGACAAAGAAAGAGAACGCGAAAAATTTTAATTTTTTTCCTATTTCTTATTAATAATCATACAATGGTAGTACAAAGATGCAATTATTGGATTTGAACAATTTATCTATTAGGAAAATTATTCTGAATAGTGTTACACTAAAACTATTCTTAGTCCGCAACTTTGTAGACTAAAAGCCCTAAACAAATATTGTTAGTATCAACTTATATGCCAATGAAGAAGCCTGAATGAAAATATAGATTCTTTGAAAAAAAATCTTCTTATCAACTAATAAACTAACACTTTCAAAAAAAACTAATAAGTATTGTGAATAAGCATAAAATTGTCGATTGACCGATCAAAAAATTTTGGTATATGTCGTCAAATCATCTCTACTACATTCTAATAAAACACGCAAATTCAATTTGGCCTGACCTGCGACAAGAACTAAACCCTATACCCTCTACTCGTATCTCTCCACATCAATTTAATTCAATGAACCTGATTTTTTACAAAAAAACGACAGTAGCAATTGTCATCAGTATAAGAAGTTCCCATTACATTTTGATACCAGAATTTCAGACTTTTTAGAAACTACACTTGTTTGAACTTTTTGTCCTATTTAGTCAGCTAAGTTTAGGGGTGGGAATTATACCCGAACGTCTGATACCCGTCCTGTTTACCGGAGTCCGACTAAGCATGTGGGCTCCCGTGCCTAAAGATGGGTACAACCTGCCCGACCGATGGTTTTTAATAGGCGGCCTCGGGTGAAAAGCTCTGCCCGACACCCCGCCCATACCCGATCCCGAGATATATGCCCACCCTATTAGATGTCCTTTATTCTTCACTAACTATGGAGCCTAAGGGTAGTTCAATGTAATTTTACCCATCAGATTAGGGTTTCCTCCAACATATATAATCAACACAATAAATCCGCTCATTATCACTTTCTCATTAGCATAGAGGAGCGTCGGAGAATCCAAGCCATCTCTTCGCTCTCTCTCGTTTTTTAGGTCTTCTTCGGTATGAACTAGGATTTTTTTTTTCTTTGATGTTCTTTGCGTCTCTTCTATCTTTATGGAACGGTCTTATTTTAGGATTTTGTGTGTGAAGGAAGAATAGGGAAGAACAACATAATAGAGAAACACAAAAAGTATATAGAACTAAATCTCGTGTTTGCATGTATAGATTATACTTCATATAGAAACTCGGGTATAGCCCGTGCCCTATGGTCACGGATTTATTATAATTATGTTATGAGATAGTAATAAATTACAGTAAAAATGATAAAGAATTTTAAAATGGAAAGATGAATTAAAGAATTTCAAAAAGAGAGAAGAAGAGAAGATGATTGTTTTGAAAACTAATTATTTCTACTTTTTTTTTTGGCCATGGGTATTTGAACGGGATTGAGAGAGATACTTATGGGTGGGGGAGAGATTTATGGGTGAAGAGAGAGATAGTTTTGAGTGTGGGTAGTTAAAATCAAATTGGTAGAGAGATTTCAGGGAGATGAATAAGTGGACAGTTTTCTTGTTATTATTTAAGACATAAATAACCTTGGATATTATAGTATCTAATTACAAAATTTGTTATGATAATCCGACGGACACGAATATCTCATACATAAATCGACGATCCATCTCAAAAAACACCATTGTGCTTTATATAATAGATATACTTCTTTTTCTTCTTCTTTGATCTCTGTGTAAGATAACTAATATATATATATATATATATATATATATATATATATATATGATATTACATATTTCTCTTTGTCTATGTTATATCTATTTAGTTTGAAATAGATCTCAGTAGTTCTGTTGCAAATCTGTTTAGATCTAGGTTGTATTTGTATCAATAGTAAAGATATGGATATATATCAGTTTTGTTCATTTCTTGTGTCATAGAATTTGTTCATGCTTGATCTTACAACTTTTGTTGAGATCTAGTATCCATTTTTTTTATCTTTAAAATTTTCAAATATTCAGTGAGCCCGTTACCCGATTACTCGGAGCCCATTTCATCCGGACCTTTAAATGGGCTTGGGCCTGAGCATGAGAAATTTGTGAAATGCCTGCCCGAACTCGCCTGCTACCACAATATCCAAAGAGCGAATCTAGCCGAACCCGACTCATTTCTACCTGTGGGCGCCCATACCCACCCAAGTCCCGTCCCTAGCTAGGTTGCTTTAAGAAATCATACCATTGAAAAAAGGGAAGCATTAAAAAACCCCCAAAAGTGTTAGTAGTGCCCTCTTCCTTCACAATCTTTCTCCAAAATTTGCGTCGAGCTAGAAGTGCTTTTAAAGGGCGCCTTTAAAATTATGAAATGCCTCTCAATTATTATTCAAAAAAAAATGCTCTCCATCTACTTGTTATTGGAATTGGAGCCTAAAAGCCTACAACCAAAATATCCGGCAGCTTTCTTAGTCCACACCAAAATCTGAAACACTTAACTCTCTCTCTATATATATATATATAATAGGGTCTCTCTCGCGGAGTACTAAAATCAAATTTTATGTGTACCCACCATAACGCTCCCTAGTATACTCTCTCGCAGTATACTTTCTCTCTAAAACTCTATTCCCCATGTCTAGGAGCGAACTATCTTCAGCTTCCAGTTAACGCTCCAAGTGTACTCACCATAACAACCACTGTGATGGTTTCACGAAGCATCCAAATGTGGTCAGATTACATTAAGTATCTTGGGGAAGATGAAAACCCTGATTTTATCTATAATTCTAGAGATGTATAATTCTGGAGAGAGAAAGCTAGAGAGAACAATTTGATTTTAGCAGAAGATGAAAACCCTAATTTGATTTTTAGAGAAGATGAAAAGAGAGACAAACAATTTGGGGAAGATGAGGAAGAGAGAAACAATTTAATTGATGTGAAGAAATTAAAATAAAGATATTTGTGGGAAATCTAAAAAGAGGTTAACAGTCAAATAGCCGGTAACGGTGGGTCATCTGGGTATTTTCGATAAAGTAGGGAGCTGCGCGGGGAGCTGGTCATAAAGTAGGGGGTCATCTCAAAAATAACCCTTTCCTTTTTTTTGTTGAGACATTAGAGCAAGTCCAAGGGTGAGCGGTCCCGGGCCCTTAAATTCACTTTTTCATTCAAATTTAAGGGCCTCAGCTCAGCCCCTCAAAATCAACTCCAAGGGTGAGCGGTCTCGGGCCCTTAAATTTGAATTTTTAATTTCCCAATTTACTTAAATAATTCGATTAAACAATATCGATTACAAACTTAACATTTGATTAGAAATTTAAATCTACGTAAATACGACTAAACAACAATAGAAAAGTTAAAAATAGCTAGAAAGGGTTTCTTGGTTAGTGTGGATGACTGCCGAACCAAGCTTCTCGCGCCGCTGTAAGCAACCGTGCACCATGTTCGTCGAGAGAATTAACATCAATCCTCATTAAGTCTATTCCATATTGTCGGTCCTTTGTTTTTTTATCGGTTTCAAGGAACCCTTTTCGAATTTCTAAAGATACTTTCAGTGACATCGATCTTTGTTGAGATTCTTCCATTCTATTTTGCCAATATTCCGGCGGAGCATCACCGGCTACTACTTTGTCTGTAGCGGTAGAATTTGTCGAAATTTCTCCGACTCTTGCATTTGCTTTGGCTTGTTTACGACCCATTGGTCTTTCCTCCGATGGATTGGTATTAGAATCTCTTTTCCCGGATGTTGACTCTCCTGGCATGTCTGCCATCCACTTGTTATGCGACATCAAAACTTTGTAAACTTGTTGGAATCTAAACATTTTTCTTTGTGATTGTTTTTATAAACATCAAGTGCTCTTTGTATCTGAAATAATCAAAACTGATTTTAAAGGGATATTATGAAATCAAAAGATAAAACTATATAGAGTAAAAGTAAGAAAAATTACCCGGTCATAGTCGTTCTCCTCGCTTTTTTGAACTTTATTTACTATCCTCAAAGTAGAGATAAAACTTTGACAATCGGTACTTATCTCACTTAAACGAGATTTACAACTTTTTTTGTGCGTTGAGAGTTTGTAATTTCATTAAATTCATCGGTTATTTTTTGCCAAAATGCATTAGTTTTTGTGCAATTTCAGACAACCACATCAAATGTGAATTTCAAATAAGAATTAGTATGTATTATATCTTCATTGGTAGTATACGCAACCTGTTTAGCTTTCTTGGTTGAAGTCGTGCCTTCTTGCTCGCAAGAATCATCTAAAGTTTCATCTACCGCCGAGGGAACTCGTGAAGAATCATTAAAAGTTTCATCACTTTCAAATTGGCTAGAGTGATAACCGGGAGTTTGAATGAGATTCATAAATAAGTCATTATCATTCAAGGCAACCATTGAAAAAGATTGAAGAAATTGGCAAGAGAGATGGAGAGATAAAATGAAAGAGAAAGAGTTGAAATAGAGTGAATGAGAGAGAGATGAAGGATGATTTGGGTTCAACCCTTATTTATAAGGATTGAACCCAAAATCTGGCCGTTGGATTTGCTCCAACGGCTAGATCTAAACGGCAGATCTTGCTCCCCAACATGACCGTTGGGAGCTCCCCAACGGTCTGTTGGGGAGGTTCAGCCGGCCCCTAGTAAGGGCCGGCTGAACGGCTGGGTTGGGGCTCAACCCCAGCCCTCCCTTACTCCAAGGGGAGAGACCGGGGGGCTGGGCCCTTAATTTGAATTAAGGGCCCCCTCCGCCTTGGACTTGCTCTTAAGAGCAAGTCCAAGGGTGAGCGGTCGCGGACCCTTATTTTCACTTTTTCATTCAAATTTGAGGGACTCAGCTCAGCCCTCAAAATCAACTCCAAGGGTGAGCGGTCCCGGGTCCTTAAATTTGAATTTTGAATTTATCTCTTTTTTACCCTTCCAACCACCATATTAAATTTTTTATCAACTTTTTTCTCTATAAATACAACTCTCTTTCTCTACAAACTCAAATCAATGTCATTTCTTCTTTGTCTACAAACTTATCAAACTCTCATCCTATATACCCTCTATCTTTTCTACAATGCAACACTGTTCTTTTTTATTCAACATGATGGTTGAAGAAGATGCATGGGCTGCAGAAAGAGATGATGATGATCTCTTAATGTTACAGCAAATGAAAAGGAATGCTAAACAAAAACGTACTCGTCATGTTGGTTCGGTTTCGGGTCATTGAACGTTTGGGTTGGGGCTCCCTTACTCCAAGGGGAGAGACCGGGGGATTGGGCCCTTAATTTGAATTAAGGGCCCCCTCCCCCTTGGACTTGCTCTTACACTTGTTAGAATTGGTGGTCCTATTAGTGAGGTAGGTTGCTTTAGCAATTCATAACGTTATTATTCAAAAAAAAAATTCGTACCGTTGCAAGCTCGTGCGTCTCAATTTACTTGTTTCTGAAGTTTCTAAAATTGGTACAAGTTAAAAATAGAAGTTTCTAAAATCGGTACAAGTTAAAAATAGAAGTTTCTAATTTCTGATATTTCCTAATTCATATCACAATCTGAAACACTTGTCCATCTCTCTCTAGAATCTATATATAGGGTATCAGCCTCAGTACACCTTGTCACAAAATCTCAACAACAATCAATCAATCAATTTTCAAGAAAATAGTTGTTTCAAAGATGAAGTTCAGGAGGGGATATTCAGTAGAAGTAAACAGTAAAGAAGAAGGATTCATAGGTTCTTATTATGAAGCATTAATAGTAAAACCCATACCAGAATTGAACAAGTACTTAGTTGAATACAAAACCCTATTAACAGAGGATGAAAAATCATATCTAAGAGAAATTGTTGATAGTAATGAAGTTAGACCTATTCCTCCTGTAATTCCAGTTTATGATTTCAATATTTTTGATGAAATTGATGTTTTTGCTAATGATGGATGGTGGGTAGGTCGGATTACTAGCAGAGAGTTCTTGAATTATAATGTTTACTTTAGTTCTACTGCTGAAACAATCTCATATAAGTTTTCTGAGTTGAGAATTCATCAAGAATGGGAGAATGATGAATGGGTTTTGTCTCAGAAACCCCACATAAGAAGATTTGGTTGATTTCTCTCTCACTTTCTCTCTCCAAAATTTTGAATGAATGAAGTTGAAGATGGAGGTTGTAAGTACATATTGTTGGGGATGTTAAAGACGGGATATCTAATGGTCGTTTGTCAGTTTTCTTTTTCTTTTCTTTTTTTGAGCAATTGTCAGTTTATGTTTTAGTTGTGATTAAACAAGTTTGTTAGGGTTTGTAATAGTTATTCAATGTATTAGCATTAACAATGATTTAGAGTTTTTAATAGTTAATCAGATGGATTGTGTTAATGATGTCAATTGTAGTCAACGAAGATCAACAACGAAATAAAAAAAAAATTCTGAATTGATATAGTATCAACACAATTAGTTTTAAATTTCGCATAATATCTATATAACAAAAAGAGATTTTTTTTCATGCTAACAAGGACAAATCCATCTGTCCGAATCTCCATGTCGCAGGTGCGTACCACCATCCCTCCACTTCTACATATCACTTGAAATGCTACAAATATTCAATTCAAATTAAAAAACAAATTATTTTGCCTTCTCCCATCTTGTGGTTAGGGTTAGAATATCCAACTGTTACAGCATTCCTCTTCCCAACTCATCAACTGCGCCTGTTTGAAAGAACAACCATCACCGATTTCATGGTTACTTGAATTGCCGGTTCTATGATTCAGCTACTCATAGACGCCTTCCCATTTCTATCCAAAGTTTTCCATGTATGAACCTGAACAAGTCACATTCAATTGAGTCAGATTCTGACCAGTCAGACTCAAACGAGTCAGTTCCAGTTACGCCAGATTCGGATGAGTAGGATTAAGACAAAAGAAAGACCATAGAGTTTCTTTTTAACATCTAAACCTGACTCAATTATGTGTATTTCAATTATTGAAGCATATTTGAGAAGATTTCATACATTGGATGGTCCAATTTCTACACATTAAGAATGATACCATTATTTATTGCATAAATCGGCCAACCAGGTCATTGTTTTGTATCGATCACCGACCATCATAAGCATTAAGAATGATACTGTTATAATTATGGACTGACCAAAAGCATCCCAAGCTCTTAAATAGTAGTAGTAAAGCACCAAACTAGAAAATGAAAGAAATGAATACCAAGCTATTTAGCAGGAAAGAATCCAAATACGCTTGGATAAAACGGAAGGAGGAAATAAGAAGACAAGGACAGGGGCAAAAGACAAGCATACCACCAATGTCATCAACGGTTTTTCCTAGAAGTGAATCTGTAGCTGAAAGAGCGTTGGGGAAGTCAACTTTCCGGAACTTTTCAAGGGTAGATCATGAGAGCCATAGAGCGGGCTGCCAATTGTGTCTGAATCGATAAGCAGTCCCTCTGTGGTTACAGATTACTGTCAGATCAAGAACACCTGATTATACATCAAGAAATAGAAAGAAATTAAATTTCACATATCTCAGCAGTATATGACGAAAGATAACAATCCAAAGTTTGTATTTGCCAAAGATAGCAACTTAACTCCATCTCCTGAACCAGTAAAATGAAGCAACAATCAGATCGCAAGTAAATCTCAACAATTTTCATAAGTCCATTGATTTTCTAACTTTTGCATCCTATCAGTATCTTTCTTGGAACCAAGTCTAAACCCAAGATAGATTTAGGTTGGAACTACAAAATTTATACTGAGTCAATATAGCTCCGAACCAAGTTTCTGGCTTCTGCGGAACAAAAAATGGTAACAATTTCCACGAAATCTAAAACCCTACCAACTTATGAGCTCTTAAAAGCTATCATTAGTTATACAATTAAATTTGTAATGAAATCTAAGCCCACTCACAGAAGATGCAAAACCAAGAAGCCAACATGGGGCTATAACAAGAAATCAACAATAAGAGCAACTAGAAGCATAAGAAGGAAAAGGCAAATGAATCAGATTAAAGTTCTAGCTTCACTGACTAGGTCCTGTGTTGTGATACACACTGTACTTTTTGTCCCCCGCCAAAAGGCAACAAGTATCCTGCCACAAATGTTTCACGGAAAATGATTAATATCATTGCTGAAACAATGGGAATTTACTACTTGAACCAATTTATTCACTTCATTGCGAAAATATGCAGGTGCCTTTCTCGAGTCGCTGATGTCTTCTCTCTGATCTTTATTTATCTCTTTGTCTTTTTATTTGTGATTTCTGGTTATCAAATCAAGCACTAGTCTTCGGACTCTGTAGAACTCTAATACAAATTTTTATTGCCGACAAGCTGATCTCATTAATCCTTTAATGAGGAGGAGAGCACAGTCTCTGAATATCTTCTCTCTAATCTTTACTTATCTCTTTATGCCTTTTATTTGTGATTTCTGGTTATCAAAAATAACTCTACTCCTAGTCCTCTGTAGAACTTGAATACAAATTATCACTGCCTACAAGATAATCTACATCTTATATGGGGCGGCTTTCTATCACATACAAGGTGAATCATAAAAATTAGCTTCATGCTTCTGAACAACACACGGAATACGTGATTTATTTTTCCTAAATAAACATACACTACCATCCAATGACAAATACACTCTATCTAAAACTTTTGCATAGAACAAAACCTACGAATGAGAGTCTATACCTGATTGCTTGGTGTTGTCTTTAATTACTTCAAGGGTGAATTAAGCAACAAGATCGACTTCGTCAAGTTCAGGAGAAATCACATCCAATCTCATCATACTCCTGTACTCATCAGGAACCGAAGCACCAGCCTGCACGCATAGTTCCACCACTGCCGGTGCTTTCCCGTAGAACCGCTTAAGATCATTAGGCAAAGCAGCTCCATTTGGGTCTCTCATATGCCATACATAATTAGGCCCAACAATATCATCAATTGTCGCTTCTTGCCATGCATGCAGACCATTACGAGATTGGTGCTTAGAAGCTCTGCACATCCTCACTTTATGTCCCTTAGGTCCTACCTGAACCTCAGGACAGTAACCACACGTTTGCACACCATACTTCTCCATGAGCTTCTTAACTCCTGATCTGATCTCAAGCCAAGATTTAAGTGTCATCTCACTTATCTCGGTTAAACTCTTCTCCGTCTCATCTTGAGTTTGGGCTAACAAAGCGGAGGTTTCAGCCCATTTTTGACCACTTGGAATTTCTGTATCTTCCGACTCAAAGTCTTCTATCCTTCCTTCTATCCAGTATACAGGTTTTAATCTTCTCCTTGTCGGATATTCCTCAATGTCCAAACCAGCTTGTATGCAGAGTTCTACAACTGCAGGTAGTCTTTTGACTCTAGAACGTTCATCATGTCCAACTCTTGGTCTTTTGGCTCGGTCATGGATATGGAAGCATTTAGGGAAGTACACAATGTCTTTAATTCCTCCTTCTCTCCATACGTGTGTAGCACTTCGAAGACCACTCTTAGGACCAGTACAGGTGCGTATTTCGTGACCCACGGGGCCTATATGAACTTCAGAGCAGAACCTGTATAGACAACATCAAAAAGGTCAATAAAAGAAGATAATAAGTAGACCGAATTCTATACATAACGTGTTGCCTCTTCCCCTTAACTACTTGATGACACCAACTGATCACATTTTAAAAGTCGAAAATTGTTTTTATAGCAGCGGCATCAATATCGGAATCTAATCCCTTGCGCAACAAGTTTAGATACATAAGCTAATGACTATATGACTATCGATCCGACATGGTTCGTGTTAAAAATCTCATCAGTATCAATAAGAACCTCGAAAAATGTGGCACCACCAATGTGGCAATCACGATCTAATTCAATTTAAGCATATGCTATGAATCAGGTTGATATAGAAAGGAAAGAAACAGAGTGAGATATTATTGATACCTGCAACGTTGAACTAGAACGACAACATTGACAAGCTTCGAGAGTCCATAGAGAAGCGTTTCCCTAGCTATAAAGACATTGTGAGCCACTTCAACGAGTTCGGGCACTAGTAATCCATTCTCAGGAACTTCTTCAAGAATCTTACATGGCTGAGCCTTTCTCAATTCTCTCTCCTCCTTTGCCCTTCGAATTAAAACTTTCATTGGAGTTGGATAAGGTTTCCTCTCTGATTTCTTCCTACTAGGGATTGGTACATCATGATAAAATGGGTCTTCTCCTTCTAATGTTGACAAACTTCCAGAGTTAAAATAACAATTAGGGCTCAATCGATATTGCCATCTCTTGAGATGGAAGGCTTCCCGGATTACCCTCCTTTGCATTTTGTTCTCCTCTGTCTACTGGGGTTTATTTATTAAAAAGTTTAAAACCCTAAAGAAGTTGTGCAAGTAGAAATTATAGTAAGCCCTAATTAGGGGATTTCATAATCCATAAGAGGGTGTTTGTTCTTCAGTCACTGCTATGAGAAGTTGAACAATTTGACAAAAATTTCTAACCACCAATAAACCAGATTCTTTGGATTTGCTGGAGGAGTTAAAGATATGAAGATTGATGATGGAGAAGAATGAAGAAGAGGCTTACCGGATAGTTCACCGCCGGTGAAGGAAGTAGAGCTCGAGTGAAACCTTGATGTTGTAGAGGAAGAAAAAGTATATTCGTTTTTTGAGATGGATATTTCCCGTTTAGACCCCTAGGAGTGACCAGATTTCTCTTTTGGTGCCTGGATCTGACCAGCTTCAATTTTAACCCATTTTTAATAGTTATGAAAATATTAAGTCTAACTTTTCTTTTTTTTTTCGATTGTACTCCTTATTTTTCTTTTTTCTCGTCGGTCTTCTTTCATTTTTATAATTACGTCCTTTTGTTGTTAAAAACATGCATAGATTTCTTCACTGAGTCGTATATGTTTACTTTTGCTTTGGTTCAAGAAGACGGAACAACATCTGATCATAAGTATTGATCCAAAACATAATGTATTCTTTATCCAGATATGCATCTAAGCACAAGTATAAATCCAAATATATAGAACCCAAATATAATGCATGATCGTTTGATTTACTACTCAATTGTGATGCAAATATAAATTCATAACTCATAATGTTTATTTGTGATGCAGATAAATCTAGTTTAAATCTTGTTTGATTTATATCAGTTGTGATGCAAATATCTAAAACAGACTATGAAAGTCCCAAGTAGTAAAAAAACGATCACAACCCAAAAGAACATAGAAAGATGCCCCATAAAAAACAACAAACAAAATCTAGAAAAAATAGTCACAAGCAGTAATAAAACCTGAAAATACTGACATAAAAAAAATCGAAAAAAAAATTACAATACTCAAAAAAACAGGAAAGAAACATTTTAGAAAAAACAATAAAAATAGTAAAAGAACATGGGAAAGACATTTTGCAAAAAACATGCAAAAGGATTAGTTAAAAAGGAAAAAACAGTAAAACAAACGTAGTGGAAAATAAACACTAAACTACAAACGTCATTTTTTTAATTTGTCATTGTTCGTTTTGTTGTTCCTCTGGTTATGGTTTGAGTTCACTTTTATCTCTGTCTTGTCTTGATTAAGACAGAGTCTGGGTTGAAGTAGAGAACTTCCTTTCTCTACGTTATAAAGAGATAAACGATAAGTGAATACCGACTTTATCAGTAACTCCTTCTTTCGGATTAACCGAGATAGACAAAGGATAATGGAGTCGAGGCGAGAATCAATTCTCTTTCCTTAAGATATTTTACGCCCCCGTAACAGTACCAAACGTTAGGGTGTATGCCTTCGGGATACAACGACAATCCTTTCAGAATTTTAAGATGGTACTTTTATATTCTGAAAGCGGGCGAACCTTCGTAAATAATATGAGCTCTTGGAATAAAGAGAATGATCTTCTAGACGTTTTAAAATTCACTCGAAACTTCTTTCTTCCTTTTTCTAGATGTACTAGAATACTTCCCAATCGGATTCTGTTTGTTAGAAGAGTTTCTAGATATACTAGAGTACTTCCCAATCAGATACTGGTTGTTAGAAGAGAAGAGAAGAAGAGAATGAATTAATGAATTGATGAAAAAAGAAGTTGGTTTGGGTTGTTTATATAGGAAGTGAATGGGTATATGTGTCTATTGGGTTACAAGGACACATCTATTCGGAACTAGGGACCAATCTTGAAGTATAACTGAAATTTGGAGTCGGTTCTAATTTGGATCATTGGATTTCTCTCAAAATCTCGGGTGGAATGCCCACCGTTGGATGGAGATTGAGTTCTCCCGAATTCTGCCCAACAGAAGACACATCAGACCGTTAGATGAAAGAACGTACAAAATCCCACCAGGTACCCGACGCGGAAGTGACGCAGGCCGTTGTATCTATCCGATCCAACGTTGTTAGACACGTTCCAACACTGTCACGCTCACCATAACCCGCTATCGTCAGATCTCGGGAATTCGCGCGGACTGAACGCCAGCCATCCAGATTTGGACGCGCGTGCTTCGCTCAAACGGCCCCCAATCTAACTTGTCCGGTTTGACGATGTAGCCCCTAACTTAACCTATCTTCGTCCAAACTTAAAACTTGAATTTCTCATTCATCCGGAATCGAATTCGAGTGATTCTTGGCTCTAACTTGAAGAGCTCGACGAGACAAGCGCAATGGTGTATTCCGCTTCTGAGTTTGACGAGTCAGGTCGAGCCAAAAATCGGCTCTGATTCCAACACGTTTGATAATTTCACACTTCGTAGTCTAAACATCCATTAAGAAAAGATCGTGATTCTTTTTGCCGTTACCAATAATTTTTTTTGGCCCAACATCACCGGACCATATTCAAATCTTATGAATGATCTAAAACTACAAACTCATTGGTTTCAAAATTTTATTTTGTCTGAATAGTTAACTGAAGCTACAAATGATTCAAAATTGCAAACTCATTGGTTTCAAAATTTTGTCCTTGTAGTTGATTTTGGGTCCAATTGAATCGGACATAAAAATAAATTTGAATTAAGAACTAATCATTAGATAACTTCAAACCATGGTTCCACCTCTGACCAAAACAAGAACATGCCCCAAACTAATCCAACTCAGACTATTTTGTTTGCTCTATCTCAGTTGTGCAAAGTAAAAAAAAAATATACACAAGGTCTTACTCTTATTTCATCTCTCTAGTAAAACTCCCAAATTCAACATAAGCTTAAACCTATCCACCACCTTTTGACCTTCTCTGCAACATGGAAGTCCCAAGTTCGATTCCATGGAAGTACAAATTCATGATCGAATTTCGGGATAAATAAAGTAGATGTAGATTAGATGAGGTTTAGGCCCCTTAGGATGACTTTTCAGGGTAAAGATGTATATGGCCTTTTAGGGCTAATTTTGGGTCCAATTCAGTCAGACATAAATTTGAATTAAGAACCGGTCATTAGATAACTTCAAAGCGTCCTTCAACAAAAAAAAAAAAAAAAAAGATAACTTCAAAGCGTAATTGCACCTCTGACCAAAACAAGAACATGATACAAAGTAATCCAATTAAGACCAGTTTGGTTGTTCTGAGTTGTGCAAAGTTAAAAAAAAATATATTAAAACTGTCTACCACCTTTAAGTTTAGTGGTTGGACACTCGGTAACGGCTAAGTGCCAGGTCGATTCCCATGGAAGTACAATTCTGACCATTTTGTTTGTTCTATTTAAATTGTGAAAAGTAAAAAAAAAAGTTAAACATGAAGTCTTACTTCCGTTTTATCTCTCTAGTCAAATTCTCAAATTCAACAAAGTTGATATAGATTAGATGTGATTTAGGCCCCGATGGCCTTAAGGTATGATCTTTTCGGGCTCAAATCAAGCTATTATAGTGCTTATTCAATTCATATTATCTTATGACTCTTGTAATCCATTTCCAACAAAGCACTTTAACCTTGCACTAACTTTCTATTAGAACTTTTTTTCCTATAAGCAAACATAAATTGGATATTTTATCAAACAAAAGCACTCGAAAGTAGGATCAAAACCACAAGATTAACGTAAAAAATGCAAAAATTATAGGTAGGAAGGAAATTAGTCAAAACCAAAAACCTAAAATCAGTACCTGTGTATCATAAAATGGAGAATTCGGATCATTTTACAGAAAACTCTTAATAACTAATTATCCAAGTAAGGCAGCAAATTTTGTATAATGAGATATAATTGAAACCCTTTCTTCTACAACAAGGGACAGTCTAGGTTAACTATTTCAAAGTATGATTATTTTTATCTCTATTTTATGGATAGTCAAATTCAGAAAGAAGAATTAGGTATCTCAGACAGAAAATGATGCAAAGTTGGTTATTATCTCTGTCTGAGAGCCAAGAAATGTCACCCGAAGAGATATCTTTTTATCGACTGCGACGAGGTCCACTTCCAGACCTTGGACCTGGATATCGAGCAAATTGCAGGCGTATGATGTGTGAATCAGCTTCATGCTCATCCATCCTATAACCTGTAAAAATAAGAAGGCATACAATAACAAATCTTACACCCACGGTTTAGAGATAAGAATTTTTTTTCCTTAATCGAACTTTTGTACCAACAAAAATTTACTACTTTGAATTCGTTCCTGCAACTACTGCAAATTTTTACCAATTGAAATTAATATTTCAACAATGCCTGCCCATTATAAATGAAACAAGCTAACAACCGTTTTTAGTACCACTAGTAATCTTACTGATATTTTTATCATTCAGAAACTCATTTTTCGCTGTGCAGCCTTTAAAACTGTTGTAACAACATTTTTCCCGTTTCATTACTTTCTACCATTGAGTAACTGTTCTTTCTATATCTACAATATAATACATATAAGAACCCATTACAAGCGACCGTTTTGTCATTGTATAAACAATGCTGCAATTGTTAATACTTAATAATGTCAGTTCTTAGTTTTGGGAATGCCGACTATTATCCTGTTAGTCTTAGTCAAAGTGTCATTCCCATGACAGAGAATGTTTTACTCAACCATTTTGACTGGATTAATTGAGTGGTACAAAGCCAATATCCTAACAACTGGACCTGGTAAAAAAAAGTAATCACAGTTCATCTATTCATCACTTAGATGAGCTATAAGGAGAACATTTACCTTGCAAGGCACTCAAAGCAGTTGCAGCACAAGCCGGGTCAATGAAATCAACGAAACAGAGAACAAGAGGATCACCTCCACGCTGCATAAACATCATAAAAATAGTAATTAGTATAAAGATGAGAGTCGATTCAAAATGAAAAACCACCTTGTAAAAGTTAAACTAGAACAGAACAATTTATCTCAAACAAGAACTTACATGTTTTGATTCTTTGGTCACGAGCCTTACTTCTTTGAAACCCAAGAACGGACGAAATATGTCTACAAATGCATTAAGGGAAGTAGCAAAATCTCTAATAGCTTATTCTTGAATGACCATAGAATTTTTTAATTTAATAGTTTGCAACCAATTACAGATACCCAAGAAAGAAAGAGAGTTGCTGAGAAATGTTTTTTCTCCTTAGCAAGTATGCAGAATTGCGTATAAATTTTGTGCAAGAGAAAGGTCACGCAATTCTCAATATCATAAAAGACTAATGGAAGTAGAGATGCTCCCTAAATATGATGGCAGCAGGACAACATTACAAAGGATACGAGCAACTTCTCTGCGGGTGCTGTCAGGTGGAAGACCCTCAACAAATAAAGTGTTTGAAGCATCTGGTGGAAGAGGTAATACTTCGCGTCCTGGTGGCCTGCCTATTGGGTCCACCATTAGCTGGTTCCCGAATCCCATGCCTTGACTATTATGTCTTAGATCTGCACCAGCAGGCCCACGAGCACCCAAAATAGAAGGTGGCCCTGCAGAAAAACGACCAAGCAATCCACCACCAACACCCCTTTCTAGCCTCACCTCAGCGCCAAAATTACTAGCTTCTCCAGTGCTGAAAGAAGGGTTTTGCTGAAAAAGGAAGAGGATGAGCTTCTGAAACAATGAGAAAATAGAAGACTAGATACTACCATAAAGTTGGATTGAAGATGAACAGGATACCGTGCTCTTGAGATAGCGATCATATGCTGATCCAATTGTCTTTGTGTCTTTTATAATCCGAGGCCCACCATGATCATCTTGTTGAAAATAATTAGGCATCTCCTGACTGGAAGGTGTCCCAGAAGGTGGAAACTCTATGGATATTATTAAACCAGTAAAAAGTAAGAACTACAGTTGCTTATTCAGATTTCAGACGATATAAAAGAAAAGCAAGTAAATATCAGATATAGTAGAAAGAATAGAGTGCATGTACATGATCGTTGTCAACAACAACTAGTATTCAAACTATTTAGTCTAGACAACCAACTCAGAGGGGAGGGGAGGATTTCTACTATTTGTTTGATTCAAGCATTTAAGAAGGTCGGAGCCATAGACACTTGGAACATTCATTTTTTTGTTTTTGCAAATGAAAAGATTTTCCACCTCGTTTTTACAAACTTCTAACATGATAGACAACACGAGAAGATGATCATTCACGTTTTGACTATTCAAAGAGCTAATCCATAGTCCCAAGCATTGTCAAGACTTACTATTATCCACTCTAATCATGATTCATTCGTGGCCTAAGAACAAGACGAACATTAAAATCAATTTGAAGACGATACCTCCACCTAGTCAGTACAAAATTTATCCCTAAATTGAAATATCCAAGTTCACGTCTAAAAAACTCAAAATGTAAAAGGGATCACACCTAATACCACCAAGGAAATTGGCTATAGACAAAAACCAAAGAAACCCTTAATTTTGTTTGAAAAATCAATGAAGGATTCCAGCAATTCAGAACCAATTATCACACAATTGAATTTTGGAAATTTATATAATCTCAAATGAAGATGAAGTACATAAGATCATCCCTAACTCCTCATTTTTCATTTGAAGTACTAATTCAAGAACTACAAATCCTTCTTATTAACCCATCAATTGGAAACCCTAAAAGTGAAAAAGGATTCAGCGTTTAGGATTTATTGAGATTGTTAGATAGAACTCAATGAATTAAGAAGAACTTATACGATCCAAGAGAGTACGATCATTTCTAAAAGAAAATAACCCAAATAACATTTCAATGAAGAAATTAACTAAAACCCTAGCATAAAAGTAAATCAATTTAGATTTTCGAACGGGGAGAGATGTCAAATAATAGCTTACCGTAATCAGAGCGAGGGCGTTTGGGAGCCATTCCGCCGGAGGGGTTGAGAGAAGGTTGTCGATTCCAGAATCCGTCCGCCATGGCTGCAAGATTGGGAGTGACAGAGAGAAAGAGCTAAATCAGTTCAGCTTTCTCTCCTTCACTATTTTCTGCTTTCTCTTGTCCTCGTAATTGCAGATTCTTCAGAATAGTTGGCGCGCCCGAACTGGATACGGTACCGCGCGTGTCTGATACTCAGCGACTCTGGGATGGGTTAATTCCACTTTGGGCCCAAAATTTGCAGCCAAAGGAAATTTGGCCCTGATAATTGTCCAGCCTTCGGAAGGCCCCAAGACCATATTTCCGTTAGTCAACTTCAACCGCTGATTTTTTTTTTTTTGATCATTTGTCTCTTTCTTATTGTCGGATTAAGTCACAGGTAGACTGTTAGTTGGCCCTCTGTCAACGATCTTCATCGAAAATCTTGTCTTTTTTCTCATTTATTTCCTTCCTCTTTTTTATACATCTATTTTCTTTTACCTTCAATTATCAACACCAATACCAATGGCATGGGTTAGGGAGTTCAAATTGTTCAACCATCCCCCCCCCCCTCTACACAAGGGCCCATTCTCAAATAAATTACAGGATATTCTCCTTTTATTTTGCAAGTGTAAAAATGAAATAAACTTGAGTAATTGATTAGTTGGGGAGGATTAGGCTTTGCACGTGAGAGATCCCAATTCTATCTGACTGTTGACAGACATTTGATGTGTAATTTTACCAGGCTTTTTTATAGTTTTAAATACACCACCGCGAAAATTACTGTTTTCTTTTTTGGATCAAAAGTTAAAGTTTCGCTTCCTATGATTTCACATAACTGCAACTATAATACATAAGATCATATATTAACTCGTGAAAATTGGTCTCAGATCATTGGTTCCCCACTGAAATATTTTTTTCTCTTTCTTCTTTATCTCCAATCCCCTCTCTTTTGATTCTTCTCTCAATTACTCTTCTGCACCTTGAATTTATGTGTTCACATCATAGAAATGTTTGAAAAATTATATTTTATGTAGGCATATTTATTTCTCAATCTATTTACGTTTTATGTTTATTTCCTGTATTATAAGTAAGTATATTTCTTTCTCAATTTCATAATTATAGTTTATGTAAGCATTTGTTGTTAGACCGAATTTATTGGACCGCATACTTATTCCATTTTATAAGTTTTGTTTCTTGAATTTTTGTTTTTACATCATTTTAATAATGAAGAGAATTATCTGTTATTTTACATTAAATGCATTTTTAATCTTTTTTTAGCTATTTTTTTTATGCAAATAGTGCAAGCATAAGCTTTTGTATAAAACATTTTTCATATAGTGAAGATTTATTTAATAAAATTTAACGGTTAAATTTTTTAAATTTTTTATTAATCTTTTTCATATCATTTTTCAGATTTCATCTTTTCATATAAATGGTCTCAATTAAATTTTTTTGATGTGTCCCAAAATCTCAGTCGCGTCGTTGACCACAACAACCATTGTCATCTTTCTTTCTCTCCCTCTTTAAGATTTCAAATCCCAGAACCTTAGAGAAAAAGTGAACAATGGAGGGAGACAAAGAGATGAAGATGGAAAATTACCGACGAAGAGTTGACTCATCGTCTTCTAGCATGTTTGGGTAAGGAAGAAATATAGAAAGGATAAGGAGGCCAATAATCTTGAAGAAATGGGTAAAAAGGGGAAATCAACGGTAAAAGTTGACTAACAAAAATATGATTTTGGGGTCATTTTAAAGCGTTGGACAAACATAGGGGCTAGAATTTTCAGTTGGTCACAAGTTGGGGCACGTATTGGAAGTAACCCTTTCGGAAGAGCTTAAGTCATATTTTGCACACGACTTAAGCTCGTGAATGTGACCATAGGTACTTCTAAAGGAATCCTTCTAACATGTGATCTCGTCATGTATTCTTTCTACTTTTAACAATGAAAAAATCAACTTTTCGCATTGATTGCATCGATCTCTAAGATTTCTAATTTAAAATTGAAAGAACTTATATGTCATAATATATGCCCTCTTGATAGGCTAAAAATGACAAACTCGTGAATGTGATATAGTAATTGCAATATCTTATAACTGTAATATTAGATTTGGGTTGGAATATGTGAATATTTGGTTTATCGATTGATTATTTGATTTACAATTCCAAGAGAAAATGAATTGGAATCCTACATGTCCTTTTGGGCTTGGGAATCCTTAATAGAAGAATCCTTCATTGAAGAATCCTCATTCTCTAGAATGCGATTCATGTCGCATGCTTGTCTACAAAAAAGTAAGCCTATTCAAATTCCTTTAGAAATAGCTATGGTCAGTTTGAAATTCTCCATAAAAATCGAAATTTAGCTTAAATCCTATTTAAAAATATTGTTTTATAACCTATCTATATGCAAGCTCTTTTTAATCTCTGTCATCTACCACTTTATCCAGACTTACATCTTGTATCTTTGCTTGTGTACTATTCGTATGATCATCACGAGAAAGAAATGTTAATGAGCCAAATACTGGTCAGCTTTGAAAAAGAAAAAAAGTGAACATATTGACTAGGAACGTTTGTAGAAGACCCTCGTCAAAGCCATCGAGGAGGTGGACTCGATGAAACTCTGTCACCTAAGTCCTCATATGGAAGGTCGGCATGAATGACCTCGACACCTGGAACCATGCGCGAGCCCAGAGGCAAGTACGAACCAACTTTTGAAAGAGCCTTGCTTTGGTCTCATAATAATAAAGGGAGGTCTGGAAAAGTTACCTCGATAACTTGAACCTTGCCCTTCGAGGCAAAAGGGATTGTAGATCCAAGTCAATTTCGCCTCCTGAGCCCTGCCCTGGTCGAAAGCACAAAGCAGGAAGATCAAACAGAGCAGGTTCGACTTCCTTGAGCTTAGATGTGCTCGAAAATAACAACAATGACTTGGAAGACCAAATAGAGCCAAAGATTCACTTTTATACATGAACCGTTATGTGTTAGAGGATCTGTCAGTGTCAAAAGATACACACTCATTAGATATTGTCCTTCAAACGATCGTACGCACGTTACTACCATTAAGGTTGCTGCCTTACCATTGCATTATCGCAATCATGTTTTGCCATGATCATCCAAACCCATTAAGAATATCAGGTTTGCTCTACAAAGGGAATTAAGATCTGCTCTACAAAGGGAACTAAAATCGTCTTCTACACTTAGACTTTTGAACTTTCTTAAAACTACGAAAACATCGCCACTGACTTGGGCGTCGGGTTGCTTCTTCATTTTTTGCAGATTGTTTTCCACCCAGATCTTGTTGAAAACACAAAAGAGAGTTCAAAACTCTACACTTGGACTCTTGAACATTCTTAAAACTAGGTAAACATCGCCACTGACTTGGGCGTCAGACTGCTTCTTCATTTTTTGCAGATTGTTTTCCACCCAGATCTTGTTGAAAACACAAAAGAGAGTTCATATTCTGATCGAAAGTTTTTATCACTAGAAAGATATCGGTGAAAACTATTTTCCGACATCATCAAAGACAATATGTATGAAGTTCTTTAGTGTAGACTATTCATAAAACCCGTCTATGTAGATTTTACCTTGATCCACTCATCTCCACTACAACACTTATACTATATTCATAGCAAAATAAGTTAACCAACTGTAAAATTTCAACCCCTATATTTGTCAAATGTTTCAATTTAATCCCATAGATCATAATTTTGTTTGTCAAACTTAGTAGTCAATATTTCCTTTTACTCTTTACTCTTTCTATCTAAAGTAGTCCCTTTCTATACTATATGTTTCTTCACGATCGTCATTGCATTCTCTGGAGAAATCATCTTTATCATGGCGTCTATATTCTCAATCTCTGGAAAAATCATCTTCATCATGGCGTCTATATCTTCGTCATGTTTCCCATCCATTCATCTCTTCTAGATGCACCAAAACATCATGGCGTGTCCCTCTTCCTTTATCTTACACATCAAGTAGGTCTTGAACTATTGAAAGATTTTTGTTTTTCCTCTCTCTGAATTGAGCGGAAATCCCATGTAACTCTCTCTGGACTAAGCAAAAACCATATGGTTCTATGGGGGGTTCCCCTCGTGAAACCCCAAGGATGATTCCGGTGAATTTCAACTAGGCTAGTTTTGTTATAATTGATTTCAATATATCTGAAGTTGAAAATTTGGATTTCAGATAACTAATGATTGATAAAGAAAGAATTAGGGGTATGGTTAGTTGTGTGAAGAACTTTTTCAATGCAGTTTTGTATTATTATCTGTAGATACGGAACACATGAAGGATTGAAGTTGGCCTAGGTTGGTTTCCATGATAAATCTCTAGTGAGAGAAAGTATAGAGAAGATTGATTTGGTGATATTTTGGATAAGAATAAAACTTTTATTAAAGAAGATGATGAAGAAGAAGCAACTTCTCCCCATGAAATTATGTAAGAAAATGAAAGAGATAAATATGGTGAAGGGAGATGGTGGAAGGAGAGAAGAATGATGGAAAAGATAAAAGATATCGAAAAGTTTTTTTTTTTGGTTATTGAAGGTCGCCAGCAAGCAGCTTGCCGATTTGTTGTTGGCGTCTTTTTCCGACGAGAAGAGAGATAAAACGAACAAGGAACAAATCGTCTGAAGTGAAGGGTAAGAAGGAAAATAAATTTTGTTTTGGGAAATCGACTAAGATCTACGTTAGTCGTCACAAGGCATTGATACGTCATGAAGATGTGATGAGCACGATAACAACCTAATTTAAATGATAATGAACTAAAGCCCGACAACATGAAAGATGCTTAACGCCCGACAAATTTATTATATTATTTACTTTATATATTGCCTAAATTACATGGGATAAATCTTGATGGAAAACTGCTTCCACCGAGACTCGATCGCGGAACCTCATTGAGTTAAGAGGGGTGCCCAACCGCTGCACTAAAGGGCGGTGGACTAGGAAAATAAATTATTGATTCTAAAGTTTGAGTAATGGAATAATGGTTTCGGAGCCCAAACAAGAATGCTGGACAAATATAGGAGTCAAATATTCAAATGGTCACAAATAAGGACCAATTTAGAATTAAACTAAAAGTTCGATCAAACTCGGAAAAGAGAAAAATTACAGGACTGAGCGGTTGCTTGCTGGGGAAAAATGGCTCCGGCGAAGAAGGGGAAATCAAAATCTAACTCAACTCTTTCTTCTACTAATAAATCCGCCGCTGCAACTTCAAATTTTCCGGCCTGTATACGTCTTGTACCACCTTCCTCCGTCGCCATAACCATCCACGCTAAACCGGGTTCCAAAATTGCTACAATTACAGGTCCTTTTCTCATCTCTCTCTCTGACCTTTTCATGTCATTCTTTCCCTTCTAATTAAAACATGTTGAAAATCATTACAAAGAACTCAGATTTCAATGATGAGGCGGTGGGCGTTCAAATCGATGCTCCGGCAAGGGATGGTGAAGCTAACGCTGCGTTGATTGATTTCATTAGCTCGGTAACTATTTCAATTTCTCTGGAAAAATTTAGGGTTTTAAATGTTTCTCCTTGTTCCTTTTCTAAATTGGGGGTTTAGATGTTTGTTGTCATACTTGTTTTTTCGTTTTTCACTAGAAATTAGGTAAGTATTCTGCAACAATCAATGAAAAGAAAAAGGAGAAAATTTCATCTCAAACCCTAGTTTGCTGTTAAAAATTTGTCTCACTTTACAGTAAAAATAAATTGGTATTATGTTTCTTCACCCAAAGCACCAAGCTAAACCCGAACCCTAAACCCTAAACCTTACCAGGCCTTGGTCTTTGATCCTGAAAGATCTGGAGAAGTATTGCATTTGCACATCTTGCACTAGAATCTTGCCGGTTTCCTTCCTTCTTGTCAAACATTCATGTTCAATTCTTTACCAATTCACCGATAACCTAAGAATAACAATAATCTTTCGTGAGTTATTGCTTTAGATGATAAAACACCATATATGTCCTCTTAGATGCACTTTTGCGGTGTTTGCTTCTAAAGGTTTCATTTTAATTGAAAACTGCAACATTGAAAATATATCGGTTAAAATCATATTAGTTTATGACGGAGTGAGATTTGGGTAGATCTTAATTAAAATGTCTATCAAATTGGAAGCATAGAATTTTTAATGGTTCTGAAGCTTTAGCCATCGTATAAGCTTTTTATCAAGTTTCTTGTTGCGTCAGTTTACATACCCAAATTAACTAAATAATGAGTGATTTAGTAAAGAAGCGCTAGTTCAGTAGGACTACCCAATTTAGTTTTAGTTTTACGGGGATCCGTCAAACTAGATGACAGTTCTATGGATTACGAAAACAAGCCATTGCTTTGACTGATTTCATATAATTCAACCAATTTCTCTTTTTGCGCTTCAAGTTTGATTACTTATCGTCATACTTAATTTATCGTTCAGGTTCTTGGAGTGAAGAAACGGCAGGTTTCTATTGGTTCTGGTTCTAAGTGTAGAGACAAGGTAGTACTTGTTGAAGAAGTTACTCTTCAAAGTGTTTTTGAGACATTGACAAAAGAATGCAAAAATGGTTGACAGAGATACAAGAATGGAGATGCCCTCCTCACGAAATTTGGAAAAAGAAGACCAAGGTAACATACTTTTTCATCTCTTGCAAGAACGGTTGACGAAGGTAACATACATGATTGACTTTTTTGGACAATTCAAAACAAGGGTGAAATTTTACACTTAAGAATAACCGTTTTGTTTCAAGATATGATAATCTTGTACGTCTTTCTTTACTTCGATACTGTGTGACTCGATACTTATACGTTATGGGTTTGCGGCACTTAGAGTCAAATGTTTGATATTTTTTTTAGTTTACTTTAAAATTCTGTATAAACACAATCTGTATATTGGTTAGTCTGCAACATGACATTAAATGGAAACCTTGTTTATTCTATATAAGAACATGTGGGTTCTAACTTCTTTTACCTTATCCTAGAGATGCCGATCTTTGTGTTTGTAGTTACGTCGTAATGTATTAGTAGTTCTTTAGGTAGATGTACCTAGATATTTTGATGCTATTCATATATGGGCTGCTAGAAGAGGCTAGGGACGTTCGAGAAATTCAAGTTATGCTTCTTTAGTCCCTGCTTGTGTAGATGATATTTGCTCACAGTCTCACACTATACCTCTATGGAGATCGTATCAACATTAGTTATTGGTTAATTAGGAAACCAGTCAAGTGACGAAACGAAACAATTCACCTTTCCAATATGCCTTGTTAGCTAGGAGATATATTACTAAAACATTAATTTAGCTCACGAAGTTCTGCACTCCATGAAGAGTGCTAAAGGTAAGAACAGTTACCTAGGTTTTATACTAGATAGGGTAGAAGTTTGAGGAGATAGGGCTTCACTTATAGCTGGCTCATAAGATTGGGCATCACATATAGCTGGTGTCACATGATTCACCGTTGCATAAGTACCTACTAAGTTTGTCATCCGCAATCCCCAGTAACGGAAGCATTAGACAGGGAGATCTATTATCTCCTTTCCTCTTTCCTTCTGTGCATGTGGATTTTAGGTGGTTTGACAATAGTATTGCTAGGGGAAAAAATATAGGCAGACTCTGGGCAGGAATCCAATGTGTGGTTGCCTTGATACGTAGTTGTGGTCTTGTGGATCAGAAGCACAATTCAGGGCAAGCATATAAGATTTCTGCTGGTTTTTCATGTTCCCTACCCTTTATTTTAGTAAAGGGTTAATTCCAATTTAACACCCATTCTATGACCAATTCGAAACGTTAATATGTTCCCTATATCTGTCCAATATTCCAATTTGCCCCGAACTTTG
This sequence comes from Eschscholzia californica, assembly GCF_041429995.1. Classification (NCBI taxonomy): domain Eukaryota; kingdom Viridiplantae; phylum Streptophyta; class Magnoliopsida; order Ranunculales; family Papaveraceae; genus Eschscholzia; species Eschscholzia californica. The sequence continues at coordinate 47,342,246 of NW_028238198.1, forward strand.
TTAGTCAACTTTTCCTTCTATTTTTACTCCTCTTTCAAAAGTCTTTCCTTCTGTATCCTTTCCCTCTTTCCTACTTGCAGGCGGATGGCTATTGCTGGAAATCTTACAAAATAAAATCTATTATATAAAACAGAAGGGAAAACGATGACTGGGACAAACATCCTTATTTAATTATGCATATTGTCTAGAAGCCCTTCTCAAAATTTAAAATATAGTCCTTCGTATAAATAAAGTTACCTATTTAAAAAACAATAATCGTTTCCTTCTTAGAAATAAAATAACTAATTTAAGAAAAAAAGAAACAAAATAAATTTTAAGAGTTAAAGAAAGAAATTAAAATCTCTCTTTCTCTTTCAATAAAATAATAACTAATTTAAGAGAAAAGAAACAAAAAAATTATACAAAAAAATAATAACTAATAAAAATCTCTCTCTCTCAATAAAATATAACAATAAATCTCGTAACATTTGATTGATACAAGTGTCTGTGCCCTAGGGCACGGGATATATCCTAGTAAATTAACAATGATGACAGGGGGACTCCCTGGGCATACTCCCAGGTGTACTCCCCCTCACAATGACAAGGGCTTTTTGGTCTTTTCACAGTTTTGTCAGATTGAAAAGACCAAAATTGCCTTGTCTTGTGAGGGGGAGTACACTTGGGAGTATGTTTGAGGGAGTCCCCCATTCATTTTCCATAAATTAAACCAAAGTCGTCTTCTCCAAACCTGATCACCCCCTTCCCCTCCCACAACAGCCTAATTCTCTCTCTGCCCCTTGCTCCTTTTTTCCCTCGTGGAGTTTCTTTGAAAAAATCGACGAAATTTCGAGGATTTCTTGAAAAGTTGAAGAAATTTTCTTGGATTTGGAGAGAGAGATAAAGCGGAGTGGTTAGAAGAATAAGTAGAAAAGGAGAACTCTTATATTATGTGGAAGGTTGTCGGTAGATGGTGTGGTCGGCTGACGATCCTTACGGCAAGTAAGAAAAGACGTGAAAAAAGACGTGATAGACAGGGACCTTTCGATTATGGGTAAAAGAGAAAAAAATAGGGAAAATGACGATTTGGGTTCAAAATATTATCATAATAACTAAAAAAGCAAGTAACTTTTCTTATTAACTTGAACTTACCAAAATGTTCTATGTAATTGTTAGGGGTGTGCAAAAATAGACCGAACCAATCAAACCAAACCAATCCAAACCGGTCCAGTCGGTTTTCAAACCAAACCAAACAAAGAGTGGTTTGGTACGGTTGTAGATTTCCAAAAACCAACTAGTTTGGTTCGGTAAGTGGATGCACTTTTTAGGAACCATTAAAACCAAACCGAACCAGTCAAGTTCAATTAATATATATAATTATATATTTACATAATTTTTTCTAAAATACATCTATCATATCTCTATAATTTCATACAAAGACATACCTTTCATCAAGTTGCTATAAATAAGAATAACTACTACCTATACAAAACAACAACACTACTACAATATAATGTTACTAGCTAGTATTAGATTAAAACAATTCATGTATCATCAATGTTACTAGCTACTATATAATATTTCGGCGGGGGACCTTCACATGTCTTTCATGTTTCAAATGTTTTTTCGACGCATTATGTTAGTTTGATTGTTTCTCCAGATTTTTTAGGAGTGTTGTCTTGATTTTATACGTCAATATATGAAGAAAGTAACTCGATTCGCCGATTTTCATGTAGAACAAATTGCGTTTTAATGGATGGTTTGGTATCCAGTAGTATCCAAACCGCTTATGATGGTTTGGTTAGTAACCGAACCAAACTCTGACCGGTTTGGTAACGGTTTGAAAAATCACTAACCAAACCATGAGTGGTTTGGTAACGGATGACACCAAAATACCGGATACCGAACCAACGAACACCCCTAGTAATTGTATATAAAGTTTAAAATAATATGGGTAATTATCATTCAAGTCATTTTATATTTAAAATTTTCCAAAATTACCCCTCGATAAAATATCTCTCTTTTTTTCTTTTTCCTCTCTAAAATCAACCGATTCTCTCTCGTTTTCACTCTCTGCACTCAGTCGTCTTCTACTCTTCTTCTTCATCATCATATTCCTCTCATGTTCATCTCTCTAAACTCAGTCGATCTATCACCCTTTCATCATCTTTGATCATTACCATCAGCAATCGATTTGGATTTTAGTTGGTTCAGTTCATCAACCATTTAAGTTAGTTGTTGTTTGAAATCGGGCTATACCACCATCACCAGCCGATTATTTTATTGATTTCGTTTGGATGGCAAAGAGTTTTAGAGTTCTTACAACACTGCTGAAAGTGTAATTCATTGGGCAGTTGATGTCAAATCCATGGAGGCTGGAGCTGTGTTCAAGATGGGTTTTGGGTTGATGTTATTGTAACTAATGACCTTTTAATTGGACAACGGACGCCAAATCCATGAAGTTGTGTTGAAGATGGATTTTGGTGTTGATGTTACTATAACTAATAACTTTTAAATATGTATGGGGAGTTTGGTGATACTAACATAGCACATGAGTTACTTGATGAAATGTCTGAAAGTCACATGTCATAGTTGCTTCTTTGAAACAACAGTTCTCTCATGCTTTGAATATGAAGAATTCCAGAGAATTGGCAACTGAATATGGTAGTAAAGATCGAACTTTTCAGGAAGTTCCCATCAAGAAGGAAAATACAGTCTTCAGAGATCCTAATCTAGAGTTGTTGCTGCAAACACAGGTTTAGTACTCAAAACCTTTTAGCTAATGGTCTTATTAATTATTATGAATACCAAAGTATTCCATACTGTGATATTATTTTTTATAAGTTCATAGATCAGCCTACACAAAAAATTGATTGATTTTTGTTGTGACAAGGAAGAAAAAACAAATAGTTGTTCAAGTTTTGAGAACTTGGTGGAGTTCATCTCCATTCAAGAAAATATTGAAGTTCATAATGATGTAAGAACTTAAAATACAAATCCGAATTCAATTACATTCATTGCCCTACATTAGTGCATTCCTGCAAGAGGTAGAAATTTGATAAGAAACGTAAGGGTGAGCGTAAACTCTAATCAACGGAAGATATTTTGTCCAAAGGAAGGCCTTGTACTCTGGAGGAACTCGACAAGATTAACGGATCGAATTGGGCTATTGATCAACATGTTATTTATGACGATGTTGTAAGAGATGCAACTAAAAGCCAAATCCCACTGCAAGATGATAGTGGAGTTAAGTGTATGGAAAAGAATACAAAGAATCCAACAGATGATAACGAAACAGAAAACAAGATTGTGCTAGTTAAAAAAGGACAGATACTAAAATTCAAGCTAAGAGGTCGTAAATCCAGAGCGCAAAAAATTATAGTATATCCTCCTGTAACTAATAAAAGAAAGGTATATACTTATTCCTAGTAATTTATTTTTACTCTAGTTTGAGGAAGAAATAATGAAATTGTTGTCCGGATATGTAGCATTACCATAGTCTTTGTTTTTTATTTACAGGTGGGGTTAGTGGGTATGGTGCTGGAGATGATTGTAACGGTGCAGAACTACAATTGTGCATTGATGATGGACTCAACATACCGACTGTAATAAATTGTTGATTATAAATTAGAGTTTGAATTTTCTTCACGAAATCGAGTTTGCAAGATCTCCAATCCGAAATCACATACGCAATGTTTGCAATCTACATTATGCAAACACATGTTTGCAGTTTACATTATGCAAACACATGTTTGCAGATTAGATTGTTGCAAACACGTTTGCAGAAAAACGTAAAAGTCGTTTTTTCTGGGTTTTTTTTTGAAAAAAAGTACTGAAAGTGGATCTTGTTAGAAAAGTAATGAAAAATCATTTCTAAATATATAATTTTTATAGAAATCCAACGTCTCAAACAAAAGTTATGTTACTTTAAAGTTTAAAGAAAAATAAAAGAATTTAGTTACACAAAATGAAGAAAATGGATATTTTAGTATTTGCACACTTTTTTACCTGAATAATAATTTTTAAATGTTTTGTGATTTTCTACTCATTTTCAATATTAATTTGACCTTTCCAGAAATTACCCCAAAAAATAATTGTTAAGTTTGATGAACGGAATATACTTATTGAGACTAAACTACAGCGATGAACATCTGGATAATCAGTAGCGTGTGGTGGGGGGTGCAGGGTGTACCTCTGCACAGGGCCCCCCACCACATGGGCCCCCAAGCAAAACTTCTTTGATAGGTATATAATTAAGTTTATAGGTTGATGGCCCACTGTTACCCTACTTCCTTAATAGTTTTTTTCATTTTTCTTGGACAGAAAAATGCCAACAAATAACGGCAATTACAATTGGTCCTACTTCCTTCACTCATTTAGCTATAGCCTTATAGGCTAGGGGCCCACTTTTACCCTTTCTCAATAGTTTGACCGACTCATTACTTCCAATATAATTAGGGTACTATTGACCGACTCATTACTTCCAATATAATTAGGGTTAAAGGTTAGAGAATTCGGAAATTGCATTACCCTACTTTCAGAAATCTCCCCTCTCTCTTTTTAGGTTATTTTCTCCCTTATTTAATTAGTTTTTCCCTGACTTCTCTCTAGACAATAATCAGGAAGGAATTCCACTTATCTTGTTCTAGGAAGGAATCTCACTTACCGTGGTGGAGTTAATGTAAGTATTATTTAACTACAACTTGTTAGTTTTTGTTTTTTGTTAAAATTGGTCAATTTCTAAATTTATTATTAGGTCTTGACTGTTTATTGTTCATCAATTTTTTAATATGGAAATAACGCATTGTTCTTTGTTCTTAGTTTCAAATTTTTATTGTATTTAGAATTTAATCTTCATGGTCTAATTTTTCTTTTGATATTATATTTTTATTAAGTGTAATTAGATTCAGTAATTATTTTTGCTCTTGTAAATTTTTCGTCGTTACAGTCTATGGCACCAAGAAAATATAAATCTGGAAATTTCAAGAGACAGAAGAAAAGAACAGAAGAACAATTTATTGAATCGCAAAGACGAAAAATCTGATGTTGAAGGAGAAGAGTTATTTGCAGAGTTGAAACTCTTACAAAATATTTTGCCAGATGAGATCGGGATGCCATTGATGTATTGAATTTCTTGAAGATGATGAATTGTTTTCCAGCTACTAGCATTGCTTATAGAGTTCTATTGACTATACCCGTCACAGTTGCATCGGCAGAAAGAAGTTTTTCAAAATTAAAGATTTTAAAATCGTACTTGAGATCGACTATGTTGCAGGACCGGCTAAATGGATTAGCTTTGCTTACTATTGAAAGTGGATTCTTAGACAAGATTGACTATGAAGGTTTAATTGACGATTTTGCTTCAAAAAATGCGAGAAGAAATATTTTCAAATAAAGATATTAATTGTAATCATTTAGTTCAGAACACAATATTCGGATTCAACTCTCCGATGAAATATTATTTTTATGAATAGATCATTTACATTTTACGTTTATTATTTTTGTGTAAAAAAAATATTTAACATGTAAAAGGCCCCGTTAATATTTTGGCACCGGACCCTCAATTACCTAGCCACGCCACTGGTAGAAACGCAAAAGGTGAGTTCATAATGGCTTTAACCCAGTCAACTAGAGCTTTTTCGGCTACGGAGGTTGAAGCTAGAGCAGCTCGGTTAGCTATAAATTTAGCCACTGACCTTAATCAGTATGGATGTACGGTAGAAGGTGATGCATTAGTAGTTGTAAACGCTTGTAGATCAATTGATGATGGAACGCCTTGAAAGATCCGAGCTCTAGTTCTGGAAATCAAGAACGAAAAAGCTAAGGTCACTAATTGTTCCTTCTCTTATTGTACCCGCTGTCGCGCACTTGTTAGCGCAAGCAACTTTTAATTCTAATTAGAAGTAATGGAGGAGGTACGTACAGTTGGCTGTTGATAAAGCCAAGTGCTCTTGACTCTTGTCAATTTGAAAGTTAATAAAACTAGGCAACAACCTATTTACATAAAAAAAAAAAGAGGGATTGGGCCATTGGTCCAAAAAGGGGACCAAAATGAAAATCCCACCCAAAGTTGCCTAAAAATGAAAGGGAGGTCCAATATGTCAGTTTGGGGGTCAAAATTACGTAAGGGCCCTTAGAAAATAAAGTATTTACCGTTCATGCCATCGAAAATTACAAAATTGCCATTGAAAATTACAAAATTGCCATCGAAATTTCTCGGGAAACGATTTTTTTTTCTGAAAAATAATCTGACAACCCGTCCATCAGAATGTGTACTGTTAAGAAATTTACGGAACTGCCACCGAAAAATTCCCAGGAAACGAAATTTTTTTCGGGAAATTATTTTATTTACTGGAAATTTTTTTCTGTACTAGACATTTTTGCTGGGCGGGAATTTGAAATTTCGTTTGAAAATTTCAAAACTTCGAAAAAAAGATTTTGTGACCGGGAAATTATTTTATTTACTGGAAATTTTTTTCTGTACTAGACACTTTTGCTGGGCGGGAATTTAAAATTTTCAAAAAAATTTGAAAATTTGGCCGGGAATTTGAAATTTCGTTTGAAAATTTCGAAAAAAAGATTTCGTTTGAAAATTTCAAAAAAATTTGAAAATTGGAATTTTTTGTGTACGGGAAATTATTTTATTTACCGGGAAGAAATGGTTTGCTGGGCGGGAATTTGAAATTTCGTTTGAAAATTTCAAATTTTCAAAAAATTTTGAAACTTTGAATTTTTCGTGTACTGGTAAATTATTTTATTTACCAGACATTTTTTTTTTCAGGAAAACGTCAGCATGTCCCGTCCAAGGGCAAGAGGGGAATAAAAAAAAAAAAACTGACATTTGGACCTGCAACTAATTTTTGGACAAGAGTGGATTTTTTTTGGGTTTACCCCCCAGATTTTGGACTGTTGACTCAAAAATCCAAAAAAAAAATAGCACAAATAATCCAAGGCATTTGAAATATCAAAATTAAATGGCATATACATTTTGGAATAATTGTAAGATCCAAGTAATGTCATGAACTCTTTCAACAAAAAAAAAAAAAGTAATGTCATGAACATTCACTAGAGTTTGTAGTCATGAAGGTCCACGTAAAGACATCCACCAATTTACCTAAAATTAGATATACTAGGCTTGGTGGCAGTCGTGTGGAAACCACACTCCCTACCATTTATTAATATTTGTTCATCTCTCCCTTTACTACAAATGCTTTCCTATTGGAAAATCCACCTTCTCTAGTCCATTTTCTTTGGATATAGGTTAGGTCATCCATAAGATGTAAGATAATGGGAAGTGGTCAACAGTTGGTAGCCCAAGTGGTTCCAAGGTGTTGACATAAACTCCAGAAATCCCTGGAGGTCCCAGGTTCGAATCCCAGAGAAGGTGGAATCTTTGGTTATTTGAATTGGGATTATTAGGGTATAAATAAGGTAGTGTAGTTGGGCTTTAGGCCATTTATCTAGTTGGGCTATAGGCCAGGTTATGTTTGAGTGGGCTATAGGCCAGGTCATGTTAGAGTTTGAGTGGGCGGGTAGCAAGCGTATCACATCTTTGATGTATTCAATGCTAATTGTACGACAATGAAATCGGTTTCCAAAAAAAAAAAAAAAGATAATGGGAAGTGGCCCCTTTGGGGAGACAAAATAAATTTCCTAACACATAAAATTTTGGGTAAATTTTTTAGTTTCTTTGTACCTTCAAGCTCCCACCACCTTTTTTTTGTTCACATTTGGAAGGGTGCCGACAGTCTTACATCCCCTGCAAACCTATCAAAATAAAATTCAGATCTTTTTATTCTTCTTTCTTTTCTCCCACTTCCAACCATCATTTTTCTCTTTCTTTTTCTGAATAACTGATTTCGTTTGGAAAAATTTAAAGAGAGGAGGGAGAAGAGGAGAGAGAGGGGAAATGATGGAGATGGAGATAAATGGTGGTGGTCACAGATACAGGATAATTATGGGACCTAATTTTCTACTTGATCGTAAATTAGGGACCAAGTTGGAATTAATCCTATGCTAAACCACCACAAGGTGGTGAGTGGTGACTATGTATAAAAGTCGGTGATGTAATATAAAATCTTTCATCATTTTTATTGAAAGGTTGACTGCCTACTTAGTAGTATTATATTTTCCTGACTTAGAAATAATTTGACTCAGACGTCAAAAATATAATTATCTTGACTAAGATTTACGACTGTTAGTATTTTTCTTACTCGTGATGTTTAACTCGTCTGAATGAGTAATTCAAGTTGGTCTTGGTTTATTTTATTCAGAAAATTCAAATTCTAATGTTGGGGAAAAACATTTGCCTAAGCATTGTCTGTCATTTTACGGTCCAATGAGTCAAATTTGTGCATATTTAATTTTGGGTTATTTTTCAAATGACCCCCAACTTTGTGACCAGCTTCCTGCGTAACCCCCTACTTTAGCAAATATTCTCATATGGGCTCCTTTTTCTGTTATCTTTAACTTTCCGTTACTCTCACTTCTCCATCTCATTTCTTCTCTCTGCCAAGTCACCTAACACGCCACATCATCACCTTCTCCGGCAGGGGTTGCCGGCCGGCGACCTTCAAACCTAAAAAAAAAAATTTCTTCTTCTTCCTCCCTCTCTCCTGTTTTCTCCCTCCTACTTTCTCTCTCTTCTTCTTCTTATTCTCTCTCTCCTGTTTTCTCTCTCCTGCTTTCTCTTTCTTCTTCTTCCTATCTCTCTTCTTTCTTTTTATCTTCTTCCTCTCTATCTTCTTCTTCCTCTCTCCCTCTCTCTTCCCCTCTCTTCTCACTCTTTCTCTAAAATGGTCGGCGAAGGGGGGAACCCTTCGCCGACTGTCGGTCTGGGAAACCATACCGACGAAGGTCTGGGGAAGAGAGAGAGAGAGAGGAAGGAGAAGAGAGAGAGAGAGGGAGAGAGAAAGAAGAAGAAGAGAGAGGAAGAAGAAGAGAGAAAAAAGAAGAAGAAGAGAGAGAATTTTTTTTTTAGGTTTGAAGGTCGTCGGCCGAAAATTTTGCCGGCCGACGACCCCTGCCAGAGAAGGTGATGATGTGGCATGTTAGGTTACTTGGCAGAGAGAGGAAATGAGATGGAGGAGTGAGAGTAACAGAAAGTTAAAAATAACAGAAAAAGGGGCCATATAGCAATATTTGCTAAAGTAGGTGGCTAAGCAGGAAGCTGGTCACAAAATTGGGGGCCATCTGGGAGTAACCCTTTAATTTTTAGTATACAAGTTGACTCTTGCATGCACTTTCTCTAATAAAATCAAACTTTAAAATAAGTTCTCTTCTCGAATTAAGACTTGTTTTTGTAATTTATAGTTGAAAACACATGCATTTGATATAAAGTTTGGTTTTACATTCCATTACACATGCAGTTGAAAACACATCCATTACAATGACAAAATATTCACTTGCACTGAAAAGACAAAAATATTTACAAATTTGACCCAGATACCAGATTTCAGATCTTTGGAAAAGAAAAACGAAGAATAAATTGGGATTAGCTCTGATCCATCTTCTTGATGAGTAGCTAATAAGTTTCGTTAAACTATTAGCACGTACCTAACTGATCAACAATGTCCGTATCCAACAATACGACATTCATGCCTTTGAGGAGATTCATCCCAGTCCATACTTCCCACCGAATTTAACGTATGGATGATATTTAACCCAAATAACTAAAAGTTTGCTTCCGAGTGGCATATATGACCACCATACATGGATTCTTTTTTCCTGCCTTGCAACTCATTGATCATTGTCCAATAATTTAATTTTTTCTTGCTGATAGAGACTAGAAAATGAGATAGGGCGAGAACATGCATTTGGAAGGGTTCGTTTTTGCAAACATGTATATGGTCTTATACGGTCACCTAAACTCTCTGTTACGGATATTCGTCAATTTTGTTTATGGACTTAACACAAATTTTGTCCTAAGTTTCGAAGAAGTTATGAATGGGGGTTGTAGGCCAATGCCAATAGTAAAACTTTGTACCCCTAACACTTCCCCTCTAACAAAGAGGTATGTCCTAGGAGTAGGCCAGTGTTTTGGGGAAAGAAGCAAAGTTCCCGGGACAATAAGTTTTTGGTGAAAATAAATTTTTTTTTGTTTCCTCCAAACACTACCCACTTCTTATGTCTTCTTCCACCATCTTCCTTCTTACCAACATCAACTCCGGCGACAACAACTCCGGTCATCCATCTCCCTCTCTTCATCCCTCTCTTTCCCCTCTCTTCTCTCTCTTTTCCCTCTTTTTTTTTCTCAAAATTCCGGCGAAGGGGAGTCCCCTTTGCCGGAGCCATTGTCTGGTAGAACCAAGCGAAGCTCGTCTGGATCTGAAGTCTGGAAAACGAGACGAAGGAGTTCTTCCTTCGTCTGTTTTTCCAGACGAAGGAGTTCTTCCTTCGTCTGTTTTTCCAGACGAAGGGACCATTCCCTTTGCCGGAACTTAGAGAGAGAGAGTGTGAGAAGATAGATGCAGAGAAGGAAGAGAGAAGGGAGAGAGAAGAAAGATAGGAGAGAGAAAAGAGAGAGAAGAGAGAGGATAGAGAGAGATAGAGAGAGAGGAGAGAGAGACCGTTGGTCGGCCGCCAGTGGTCGGAGAGAAAGTTGGTCGGAGAAGAGAGAGTTGAGAGATAAGGTGCGTTTGGATCGGGTTTTTTTGGACTTCCACCCTCTTCCGCGGAATTTTTTTGCTTTCCTCAAAGCGGTGGCCTAGGAGTATGTCTTCACCTGTTGATTAAGTTGGCGGAGGCGTCTATAGGCGCTCCCAAAATTACTTTTGGCCCGCTTTCTTCTTCGATTAATCCTTGGATCTCGGACTGCACACTCGGATGCTCACTCAAAGTGCCAATAGAGGAGAGGAGAGGAGAGGGATGGGGTTAGAGCAAAAGGACGTGGCTGAGGCAGCCTGAGTTGGCGGAGTCCGCCGCCGTGGCCTGGCTTGAGTGACACCCAAGAGAGAGAGAGAGAGAGAGAGAGAGAGAGAGAGAGAGAGAGAGAGAGGTAGCTGTGCTGTAGCACGCGAAAGTAGGCAACAACCAGTAACAAACATCCGTTCAGACTTTCCCCACCTCTCTAGCCGATTGCTTAGGGTTCTTTTTCTCTTTGATTTCTCATACTCGATTTCTCCGTTCCTCATCCTCGCCAACAACATAATTTTTCAGGTAAACCCTAACCTAATTTTCCTCCTTACACTTTTCTAACTTCCCCGATCATTCTTAATTATTTTTTCCCCTTTCTGTTTCTTCGAATTGCAATTAGTGTTTTAAACTTTGGGGATTTAGTGGGTTGAAGATTAGAATCAAACAGATTGCGGATTGGTACTGCGATTTCTCGGTCGAGCTTTTATAGCTCGTCTGAGTTCTCGCACAACTTTTCAAGATGGATTTCGATGGTGAATCAGAATCCGTTGATGAATCTCATTCAGAACCTCCTGATCCTGATGTTGTTGAAATTGATCCTTCATCTCGATATATTAGGGTAAAGTTTCAATTTTTATTTATTTTTACCAATTTGATTTATTCAATTTTGATTGTTAAATGTTGCATGTCTAAAACTAGAATTCCCCCAAATTGATTTTGTTTATTTAAATTGATCAGTACAAAGAAGTTCTTGGAAGAGGTGCTTTCAAAACAGTGTATGTAGTTTTTATTTTATTCTTTGGGTATTTAGAGATTTGGTGTGATTTTGTTGAATGATTATATAATGATCTGTTTATAGTTACAAGGCGTTTGATCAAGTTGATGGGATTGAAGTGGCGTGGAATCAAGTTAGAATTGATGAAGTCCTAAGATCTTGTCAAGATCTTGACCGGCTGTATTCTGAAGTGCATCTCTTGAAATATCTGAAACATGCTAACATAATAAAATTCTACAACTCGTGGATTAATTATAGGACTAAGACCGTTAACATCATTACCGAGTTGTTCACTTCGGGTAGCTTGAGACAGTAAGCTCTGTTTTTTCTTTGGATAAGATTTAATATTTTCAGAGATTTCAGGTTTGTTTGTTTTTAATTCTGTGGGTATAGTTGGTTTAAATGGATTAAATTCCTTTATTGAGGTACCGAGTAAAACACAAGAAGGTAGACGCAAAAGCTGTGAAGGGGTGGGCAAGGCAAATATTGACGGGTTTAGACTATCTTCACAGTCACAATCCACCGATTATACATAGGGACTTGAAGTGTGATAACATCTTTATCAATGGTAACAATGGCAAAGTTAAGATTGGGGACCTGGGCTTGGCGACTGTCATGGAACAGGCTAGTGTACGAAGTATCCATGGTATGGTTTCGTTTCCTTCCTTGCTTTTGAAACTGCTTCTCCTGTTTCGATACTGGAGTCAATACATTGCATTGGATTGGAGGGTGATAAACCAATCCGTTAAGCTTGATAACTAGAACAGACCTTAGGAAGTTACTTAGATTAAACAGTTCATTGTTACGGGTAGTACATACGCATGTTAAGCACCAAGTGGAAATCTAGGTTGTTTAAATTATGGTCACATATATTTGAAGTGTGTCAAAAAGTTATGCTGGTTTAAATTATACAAGTTGTTAGGTGGCCAGGTAGCAATAAGTTAGCCAAGCATCTCCTCCATTAGTTTTAAGTATCTCCTCCCTTAGAGTTGGTGGTTCTAAAGACACTAAACGATCTCATGCACAATGAAAGTTTGAACGGCTAAAAGGCTTCTTTCTGTTGAAGATGATTCTGGTCAGGTCATTCAACCCTAATTTCCGTTCGGCGGAGCGCGAAGGTGTAACCTGTAAGCTCAAATCATGCTGTTACATTAGTGTCACCTGATCAAAGATGGAGCTAAATCTTGTGGCTGAACTTCGTGATATACTGATATACAAACTAGCGTTCAGTGTTAGGGTTCGGAGCTCAAGCTCAATCAGGCTAAGGTCAAATCCTGGCTAGTACTTCGAGTAATTCGGGTTCACGGCTCGTATTTGTGTATGGATAGACGTATCACGTATCAGCATTTGAGCGTAGGGTGGTGCTATATGTGTGTCGGCTTCAGTGTCCGGCTATACATGTTATATGTACTAACTTACAGATCCTTATCTGGATCTGCTCAAAGAAGAAGAATGGAAGCTTCTGCTTCTCCTTCTCCCTATTCTGTGAAGTAGATAAAACTCGTCAAGTTACTCAGTATCAGTATTTGGATCTTCTCGAGTTACTCAGGTACTCAAGCCCAATACTGAGTATCCTTCTGAGTGACTGGTGAGTAGGACTCTGCACTTGCTACTTCACTAGGTTTTTCACCTTTGAAATATCAATAAATAAATGACCATAATATTTTGATATATGAAAGTACCGGCTAACAAGTAAATCTTGTCACAATGAGGCAACCAGAATGCTTTTGTCCTGCACTGGGGTCGTGTTACAAATATACATGTGTTGGTAAGAGTAGCATCGGTACCTTGTTTTGTCAACTAGACACACAGTTGTCAGTACTTGCGTTTAGTATTTTACAAGGTTGTTAGGGGCAGTGGAAGAGTATGACATTAGTAGGACGGGCGACAGGGAAAGCGAATGATACTAGTGGGGTGGAACAAAAGGCTGGATGAAAGAGTATAATATTACGGGTATAGTGGGGCAAAGCGGGCTGGGGTGTATATAAGTGGAATATATATATATATATACATACCTGATAAATATATATACACACACACATATACATACCTGATATATAAATGCACTAGGTATAACCCGTGCCTCTGGCACGGGCACTCTTGTTGAGCATTTTGAGTGTTATAAAGCGGTGAGTCTTCTATTATCAAAACAAATGGCTTAACACAAATGTAATTTAAATAGGTTGCTGAAAATTTGAGAACAAAGTACACAATAATCAAGATTCATAAAGAAAAACCTATTACTTCTTACCACAAAGACTTTCATTTTTGAACGACTTAAAAAAGAGAAGTGTACAAAATAAACATAGGAAAGTGAACTGATTCCAACTCATTTTCTAACGACTTAAATAAAATAGACAAAGTGCGCAAAATAAACATAAGAAAGTGAACTGAACACACGGTTGCATTCATTGATTGAAGAATTTGGTTGTGAACAAAAAGAACTTGGCCATTATAGAATTCGATAAAATTTAAATAATAACTGAACAACAAAACATTCTAGTTATGATATTCTTGGTTCAACATCCCACTTCACAATTCGCTCTCTCCATTTTAAGTGATCATTATCACCTGACTGTAGGAACTGTTTATAATCCAAATAAGTAGCCGAAAATCCCAAATAAGTAGCCGAAAATCCAAAATAAGTTGATAATTATCCTTGTTTTAGAGCTTAGACAGCTTGGCAGTTCTTATAGTTCAACAACCTAATAAAGTTTGTATAGAAGTTTTTCTTGTGAATACATGTAAGAAAAGAACTCTTGCACCAATGATAGACATTAAAAACCACAAAATAGTTTAAGACATTATAGATATAACCATAGAAATGTACCTCTCTTCAAGAAAATTATTGATGTCGAAAATTTCTTAATCTCTAAATAGAATTGTACTCAAATACGTCCATAGTGAAAATGCAAGGTTATCCTGCTATTAGATGCCGGTCCCTAAATCACCACCGAAGTAAAAAAGAAAACAATAAAATTTTGGTCCAGTTAACCCTACATGAGGATCTCAAAAAACTGCTCATAGAAATTTATAAGGATATATATGTATATATATATATATATATATATATATATATACATATATATGTATGAATAGAAATGATTCGACCCATTATAATGTCCCAAATCGCCACAAGAAAAAGAAAACGTGTAAAAAAAATAATTATTATTGCATAAGTCGGTATGGGGAAGCTATGTATAAAAGACACATTTCAATTGGTATTTGTAAGTACATAAATAATGGAATCATTTTAATATGTGAAAAAATATTTGTTTCATGCTAGATAGTTCATTTACCTAACCCTATGTATATAGGCCATAATGTCGAAATCAACAATATCAATAGAAATTTAATTTAAACCTAATGTTATATTAAAATGTTCATTCAACACTGTGGACACGACTAATTTATTTTATTCTGCAAACCATCTAAAATAAAAAGACATTTGAGGAACAAAATTTTCACTTACTAAAAGGACATTGATAGATGAGGGTGTCATTGTGGCCATCCTTAAGATAAAAAGTACAATTGATTGCTTTGGACCCGCCTACCTGGAACAGTTCAAGGAATGCCTAAGCCACTGCAATAACATTAGTGAATTCTCAAGGAAATCAGGGAATATATAAGCCACTCCAAAAAATATATGCGTTCATATGAATCAAGGAAAGGAAGGAAATCTCAATGAAAATATAGTGTCACCATCTGTTGGCAATAATATTATATGGTACATGTACCAAAATTTATACTCTTTATCTTCACCAGTAACCCGAAAACCATTTCCTGCTCTAACAAATTAAACCCCACTAATTTCTTTGTAAGACCACAATACCTTATGATCCTTCTCTCATTCCATTCACCTATGAACTCTCTCCCTCATTATCTGTCCCACAGGAGAACAAACTCAGAGCTCTAATAAGCATCACCAGAAACAATGTATTTCTTTCGAAAATGATAGTAAAATTGACCGCAACCCACTTACCTATATCATCTTTTACCTGCTCGCATGAGCACTACAAAGAATCAAAGTTTCCCCTGTGTCCGGACCATCGCCATCAAGTAAAACAGACACTTTGATATGCTTCCAAGGATTAATTCTCTCATCAACACCAACTGAGAAAATTTACTGCATCTTATACACAAACACAGAGACCATCAGTGGTGTAAAATTGATGAAGTCAATATTCTTTTTGTAAGGGGAGTTTTCGGAATAAACATGTACTTAATGACCTTTAAAGGTGCAGTTGTTGATTCCACCGAAGTACCACACTTTGTGTATACGTATGCCTTTAACATACAGGGAAGAGGATTAAGAGGAAAGCCTTGCCATATTTAAACAGAAAAGACTCTACTTTTGTTCCTTTCACCTTTATCAGTTTATCATCTCCACAAGTTACTAATGTGGAGAGTAATGCTTCAAAATGATAAAATTATATCCATAAGAACATATATGAGAACATTAATGAAAAAGAACAACACTCTCTTCGAACTAAAGTTTCAATTTTTAGATAGCTATTAAAAGATAAAAATAACATGCCAGAACTCTAAATTTGGCCAAAGATTGTTAAGTGTTTCATGGCCATATATGTGAACCAGAGATTCTGTAAATACTATCCCAACACAAAGAAAATATATGTTAGATCAATATTCCATTAAACTCCCCAATAGTATTTCCTGTTGGACTTAATGTTAGGAGATTGACATTAACATACTTTCTAACATGACAAAATTCACAACATATGAATATCAACACTAATTTATGCAAAATGATTATGAACAACCCACCAAATTAGTGAGATAATACTAATAGGAAGATAGCAAAATTGTAAAAGAAAATCAGAAACCATAATTTCTTCTTACTGGAGAGTACTTTGGTCGAGTTAAACGATGAAGCGAGAGAGGTAGTCCAATTGGTTCTCCGTCGAATAGAGTTTGAAGAAGAAGATTGACGAAAATTGTAAGGTGCTTCTATTGGCCTATCTCTCGTGAAGAAAATTGATATTTGGGGGAAGAAAACGATTCTCATTGGTGGTGAAAAGTTTGTAACGTGAAAGAGGAAGAAATGGGGCTGCCCACCAATTCCCATAGGCGTTATTCTTAGAAGGAAGTTATGTAGGTATTAAGTGGTGTGGGCTGCCCCACCCATTCTCATTAATCTGACCTTTGAATCATCCATAACTGTATAAATGGTGTTTGGGCTATTCCACCCATTCTCATTAATCTGCTCTTTGAATCATCCACAACCGTGGGTAATAGATGAAAAGGGATGAAACGGTCTAGATTATTCGACTTATGCACTATACATATGTAAATTACGTGTGTAAATAAGTGGTAAAGTTAAAAAAACATTCAAAGATGAGAAAGAAAACGAAAGATAAGAATCTCACTTCGTGTTTAGGATTAACAAAAGATCAGGAAAAAAAATTACAAAAGGAAGAACCAATACTTATTTTCGAAATTTTGGCAAGGCTCGAGTAATAAAATACATGGTAAAAATGAACCAAACCCCCATGTGTATCAATCACAAACATAATATAATGTTGTGTATAGCCGAATTATTACTCTTGTACCATAAGTGAAAAATTAAAACTATGCATTAAAGATTTTAAAATATGAAATCTTGAAGTTCGATATATTTTTTATTCATTGGCATATAATAAATCTAAATGATATTTAGATACAAAAATCTGTCCACAAGATATGGATCTCCTACGACGCAAACATTGATGTCCCCTCGTCTTTCTTCCATAAGATATAATGCATAATAATTCAAACCATATATCGTCTCCAAAATAATTTAGGTCAATTCGACAAATCTCCATTGTACAACATTCTTGAGGTTGGGCAGAGGGCAGAGATGATAAGTACAAAATAATATATTAGTGAATTTTAAAACTTTAACCAACCCATTAAGAAGCGAAACTGTTCAAAAGAAGAAACTCAATACATAAAAGTAAACATTTTATCAGTTCTATCTGAAGGGTAAAAAATTGTGACGAAGTGAAACACAGAAATTAGGATTCTTCAGTCTGTATTGTTGCAGTAAACCATTATATCTCACCGTAAATTGTTGATTCTCTCCAGCATCAACATCTTTCTTCCTATTCCCAATGTTGTTATCCGTTTTCCCATCACAAACCTGAAAAACTAAAATATCGTTACGAAATTCAAAAGGTGAAAGACTCATCGAATACCAACAGAAAGGAGACCTAAGAACAAGGGAAAACGAGCATGAACATGTTCAGATTGACAATGAAGGCAGGTCGATAGAAGAGATCCTTCAGTCCGAATCCCTTAAGAGCCCTGAACCTTCATGGAGCTTGAACAAAGCGTTGTGGAGCTTCTCGTCAGCATTCTGCTCACTCATGGTGAAGCTGGAGTCGTTATATTCTGTATTACATCAATAACAATTAATAAATCCGGTGTTCCGATATTGAGAAAAATAATATAAAATTTACATAAAAATCCGTTAAAAATATAAGATTTGAAGAATGTAAAATTGCGCATCCCAAAACCTATTACCGTAAAAATTCTACGGGAGAAATACTTAGTTTCATTTCTTCAAGGTAAAGAAACTAATGTGATACTACAATAAAATGAGTCGAAGTCAATAATTTGGAAACCCTTTGAATTCAATGAGCTATCGCAATCATCACCTGTAATAATAAATTCCATAAAATTTTAATCAAATTCATGAAACTGAAGATAATTTTCTATTGAATAATAAAATAAAGTAATAAACTTCAAAGATTAACAAAAAACGTACAAGCTGAAACAAAAATGAATTCTGAATGAAGATCTAAAGTATCTTGAATTTAACCGGAACTAAAAAAGAAACCAGAATGTAATTCAAGGCGTTATACTCTAAAAACACTTTTTCTTTGTATCAAAGTCACCCGAAAATAACCTAAAAACAATAGATCACCAATACCCCAAGAAGATAGCAAAATGAACATGAAATAGAAAAAGACCTAACATGAAATCATAATTTTGAATTGAATTCTTCCCTAAAAAAGTTTATTACCAATACCCCAAGAAGGATAATAATATGAATAGGAACTAAAAAAGAAACCAAAATAAAAATCTAACATGATGATGAAATCAAAGGTAAACTAAGTATGCTACCGTATATGTGACACCCATGCTAAAGAAATTGTTTTTGATTCCATTATTTGATTGCATAAGAAATTTAAGAGAGAGGTACTTTTTTTTTTTTTTTTTTGTTGAAATGAGAGAGGTACTTAGATGATCACATAAATTTAAACTAAAATAGACTAATAATCAACAAATAAAATTGCAACCTTTCTTTGCTAATTCTAAAGCATGAGAAGAGAGCAGGTTAAGTTTCAAAAACATCCATCAAAGAAATCCAAATGCTGACAACCCATCCAAATAAAATCCTAAATCATAAACCCTAAATCGTAATATAAAAGAATCCAAATTATTATCAAAGGAAGAGGATGAATCCTAATTATAAAATGAAAACAAAAGGAATTGTTACCTTCAGACATCACCATGGCTAAATATTCTCTGCCTTTAATGAAGGGAGAGAGACCAACACAAGATCAAGAGAATGTGGGGGAGAGAATGAGCTATGGAGGGTTAATTCAATTAGGCGTTTTGCATTAACAATGAGAATCAGAGCTGACAAAAAAACTTACAGTCCAACAATCAATTCACCATTTAAGAGGGCAACATTATGTAAATGAAGATTGTAAGGGAGTTGAAAAGATTGTAACGTGTGAAAACAAACAAATCTAATGGTGGAGATGACAAAGCATGTTCAAAATTTTTTTTCTCATACGAACCAGATTAAGGGCTTTGTTTACTTCCTAGAATTTAGTGGGTCAATAAATTTGTAAAAATTAGGGTGGGTAACCGATTAAAGGGTGTGAATCGTATCAAATTCACAACCAACGACCGGATTTGTCTTTTGGCTTGTCCCAATCAGCAAAAAACTTTGTGTTTTATATAATAGATTTGATATTTTAGGATAGTGAACATAAATTAAACGCCATGAAGTCCTTAGATAATTACATTATAAAATATAATTATTTCATATTCGTATGACCAGCAAAGCTAAGGTTTAACTATGGTTATTCAGAAACTGAGAAGATGTTAAATTAGAAAGGGTCGTGCTCAATGATTCCCGAATTCTGTATTATCTTATTAGTGTATGTTAATATTCAAATTAGTGATGAGTGCGAAAGATAAAACATCTGCTAGAAAGTAAAACCAGAAACTAATGAGATAAAAGAAAATGAAGAGAACATAAACCTGAATTATGAAAAGATATCAGAAAAGGTGAGAGATGTGGAGAAGAGAAAAGGAGATAAGAAAAAGAATAAAAAGCAGAGAAGAAAAAAAAATGCACGAGCAATAGCCATAAAATGTTGCCAGACAAAATATGCAATATCAGTTCATAATTCGATGATTTTGGTCTGATTAACATCATTGATTTATTATGATGTTTGTTGGCAGAACCTGAGCAGATATTTATCATCAATGAATCTTGATAAATCATAAATATTAGCTACACTGTGTTCAAGAATTGCTTTATCTATTTATCAGGGTATTATTTAATTTTTGTAGGCACTCCCGAGTTTATGGCACCTGAACTCTACGATGAGGATTACAATGAAATGGCTGATATATACTCTTTTGGCATGTGCATGCTAGAGATGGTAACCTCTGAATATCCTTACAGTGAGTGTACAAATTGTGCTCAAATATACAAGAAAGTAGCAGCTGTAAGTTTTGTATTAATTAATCATTAGCTTTATTTCTCTTCTTACGAATTCGATATCCAATTGTTGAGCCAAATGCTTTCACAGGGAATAATGCCTAATGCCCTATCTAAGGTCAAAAACCTAGAAATGAAACAATTTATAGAGAGATGTTTAGGGCCAGTAGCTCAAAGGCTGCCTGCAAAGGAACTTTTGAAGGACTCTTTTCTTCTAACGGAGGACTTAGCAGAGCATTCCCCCATGCACATTTCTGGTTCCGTAACACCCATAAGCGGATCATTTACCAACCGTCAGAGCGTGGTTTCGGAAGAGAGAATACTTAGCAGGCAAATTTGCTCCATGGATGTTGATTCTGCCGATGAAATTGAACCAACCATCATAACTTTTGTTCAGATTTCTGGTACATCTCATCTCATCTTGGAGCTCCAAAGGTCGAAAAGAGGAGTAAAGATCTGGTTGAAAGGGGAAAGATTTGGTGAGAACTCTGTCAAATTAACAACAAGACTTTCGGACCCAGGGGGTAACTATCTTTACCAACTCCTTTTTATGTTTAATTTAATTGATATGAGATGTATGGGTATTGAAGTAATCTCTCTCCATACCTACTTGCAGTTGCAGGTGAGATTAAGACGATCGATTTTCTGTTTTACCTTGATAGTGATACGGCACTTTCAGTTGCTAGGGAAATGGTTGTGTCAGAAGTTATAACTGATCAGAATCTTATGTTGTTGGCCGAGTCTGTTGATTTGTTGATAACAAATTTGATTCCAAATTGGAAACCTTCCACTCCTATTAAACAGCTTGTAACTAGCAATGCGATTCAAATCATGGAGAACTGTCACGAAAATGAAGAAGGCTCAGTTGAAGCAGCGTACGTTTCACGTTCGCCTCTCCCAGTACCAGAATCTTGTAACACAATTAGTGAGGCTTCGGGCCTTGAAATGCTGGATGAGGTCATGAGTCTCTCTGATTTTTGGTCGAGAAATACAACCCTTGCAGAAGACCGAGGTTTTGAGATGTCTTTAATCTCTGGAACTTCAACTGAAGGGAACTACCATAGTTATTCCGATGATACATGTGACTTCGTTGATGCAGGATCAATGGGATCTAACCAACGAGGGATCAATAGACAAAACCTATATGGAGTTGAAATCGGTGTCAAAGATGCCGGTAGTAATGTGAGCAACGGATCTTCTGTAGTTTTTGTTGATCAAGATGAAGATGATGACGATAATTATAAGGAAGAAAATGATGTGGAAGAGTTGCAACTGCAGTTCGAGATGATTGAGTTACAGTACCAGCAAGCCATAGAGGAAATCTCTAAGAAGAAAAATGAAGCTATCAAGTCATTAAAGAGAAGATTGTCACAGAAGAAGATGGTTTCAGTTTACTAGTCTTTTCCGTTCTTCGCTCGACTCCTTCCAAATGTAGGAAGCTTATTCCTTTGTTTGATGTAATTTTACAAATCTTTCCATGTTTATAAGTCTATCTTGAAGAGTTGATTCTTCTCTCTCCCTCTCTGCTTTTGAACAAAAGTAGCAGATGGGCTATTCACTATATAGTTTTCAGTATTTTTTTGTCTGTAATCTTATTTATCTTTGGTAGCAAGGATCTGTTCTTTAGTTTAATTTGTATAATCACAAGTTACTTGCATGAATGTTTCTAAACTTCTACCCAGCCAGGCTAGGGGAACGGTGAAGCAACATTCTTGATCAAAATATTTCAACTTCACAATTTATAGTCGATCAAGATAGAAGAAATAATCCTCTTTACCTGGAAGAGTTATGCAGGAAAATAAGAATCTAGTTTTCCTAACGCTCTCGCTTTTGAAAGGGCTTTCCATAAGCCTTTGATTTAAGCAAACAAAAGCCCTCGCTTTTGAAAGGGCTTACTTCGGTTTAAGCAAACAAAAGCCCTCGCTTTTGAAAGGGCTTTCCATAAGCCTTTGATTTAAGCCAACAAAAGCCGACTTCAATGCCTTTATTCTACGCTTCAAAATGTTAAGCGTTTATGTAATTCCCATGCGGATCGTTTATGTAATTCCCATGCGAATTTTTCTTCAGTGATTAATGATAATATCCTTGGCGAAAAAGAGAACAATGCGCCACGCACTAATATATAAAGGAAAGAGAACTAAGTTAACATCTTTTTGCCTTTACTTTAGTCTCATACCGTGTTGCAGGAAAGTCTGAATTCGACTTGGATGACCAGATTTCGACTTCTGTTTTTCTTTTTTCCTTTACATTAGTCTCGTACCGTGTTACAAGAAAGTCTGCCTTCACGTCAGTATAACCAACTTACCGACATAAGCCATAACCTAAAACAAATGAAAGTCTTCCACTGTTTTTGTCACTTGGAAAAGTATGTCTTCACATTAGTACTGTTAGATAAATAATATGAGAAGGAGAATAGTGTTGATTGAGATTAATTTAGCTATTACATCTTGGGCCCTTTATATAGGCTCTACAAGAGAGTCACAACATTAGCCCATCCAATGTGGGACTATTCATCCAAGATACTCATAGACTCCCTATTCTCTAAAACTCCCCCTCAAACTAATGTACTTATCAAGATATTGATAAGTACAATGAGTTGTACAATAAAACCTTACTCGTTACAATAACATCTAAACACAAAATAAAAGAACTTAAATGCAAAACAACTTTGGTTCTTTCTTGTACTTCATTGGTTAATGGTGACTTGGCTTCTTTCATAATACTCCCCCTCAAATTAACGAGACTTGCAAGTGTGGAAGACCATGAGTTTGAGTAGATTTCGCCTTGATGATGTTTCATTTTCTTTACTAATGTTGGTGTTGCTTGATGTGTGTTTGTTGTGGTGCTTGAGAGAAATAAGATGTAGAATAGTGGTAGCTTTGCCTACTTGGGGATTAAAAAGAAAGAAGCATGATAACTAGGCCCATTTGAGAATGAGAAAGAAAGATGAAAAAGAGAAAAAGTTAATAGCTTGGCCCACTTGGGCTTGAAAGAGAAAAGATTAAGAGCTTGGCCCCTTGCGCTTAAGAGAGAAAAGAATTGAAAGAGAAGAGCTTAATAGCTCGACCCATTTAGGCTTGAGAGAGAAAAGAAAAACTTAATAGCTTGGCCCATTTGGGC
Source organism: Eschscholzia californica (assembly GCF_041429995.1). Taxonomy (NCBI): domain Eukaryota; kingdom Viridiplantae; phylum Streptophyta; class Magnoliopsida; order Ranunculales; family Papaveraceae; genus Eschscholzia; species Eschscholzia californica. Next base: position 47,365,714 of record NW_028238198.1, read on the forward strand.
TTAAGAGAGAAAAGAAAAACTTAATAACTTGGCCCACGTGGGCTTAAAAGAAAAAAACTTAAAAGCTTGACCCACTTGAGCTTGAGAAAGGAAAAGAAAAACTTAATAACTTGGCCCACTTGGGCTTGAAAGAGAAAAGCTTAATAGTTTGCCCCACTTGAGTTTGAGAAGAGAGAAATTTTGAAAGAGAAAAGCTTAATAGCTTAGCCTACTTGGGCTTGAAAGAGAATGGAGAGTTGTGGCACAGAGAAGTCATCTTTTTTTTTGAATACCCCGCCACATAACATCATAACAACTTAGGCACGATATATTCCATGAACTTCAAGAGCACACCAATGGAAGGCCCGACCCAGCAACTTTAACATCATAATCCAAATTCTTAAAGGCACCACATACTAAAGAAATAGTATTGTGAAAGAGATGATAAAGGATTGAGAAGATAAAAAAAACATTTAAAAGCTAAGTTAACTAATTTATTTGATGAAAACAGTAAATGACACTTGCTATATTAAGAACTCCGGTGACATTTCGGCAGGCAGTAGCTATTGACGAGGTACCATCCCTGGTTAGTTGGAAACCCTAGGATCGGACTCTTTAGAGTATATAAGTTCTTGATACCATGTTAGATAAATAATATGAGAGGACGAATAGTGTTGATTGAGATTGATTTAGCTATTACATCTTGGGCCCTTTATGTAGGCTCTACAAGAGAGTCACAATATTAACCCATCCAATGTGGGGACTATTCGTCCAAGATACTCATAGACTCTCTATTCTCTAACAAGCACATCATCTGTAGGCTCCAAACCAACCATATGGCATCAGCTTACTATGGAATATTACACCATCATTAGTGCAAAATCATCTCAAAACAAAAATTTAATATAAAAGTATAATTTATGACAATGAAAAACGCAACAAGGCCATAACAAAACAATGTTTACTTCGATTTTAACAAGAGAAAGATTTTCTTAGGAAAAAACTTTTGCCTAGTCTGTTTTTTTGTTTGAAAAGATCTTTCATTAAACGATAACGGGTTTGCCAATTACTGGGCCAGATGAGAGGTGGCCAAATCGCGCGCTAGACAGTTGTTTTGAGGACCGGTCTTGAGATTTCAGAGGCTCGAAGCGAGTTATAAGAATGTGGGCCTACACGCGTTTCATAAGAAAAATTTGTACATCAAAATTCTCAACATTTTCCTTGCAAACATGTGAGGTGTAAACATGAAACTTGTGTTCATAAGTTGCAGTCTGAATCGAACGGTCTGATTGAGTTACTCGAAAATCGGCTAGGGAAAAGACATCTTACATCCTTAGTCGACCCACCGGTCAAGTGGTTCAACGAATTCGGAATTCGACGAGTCAATAACTTGTTCAGTTTCTTTTTTTAACAGAAAAAAAATTGGAAAATGATTATTTGAGAAAATACCCGAAAAAATTGCAACCTTCTTTTTTTTGGTGCTTATAAGGTGATAGTGTTGGTTGTCGCTCGGTAGTGGTTGTGGTGGTGGAGATTTAGTAATGGTGGTGGTTGTAGTGTTGAGGCTTAGTAATGGCGGTGGCCGTGGTGGTGGTGGTGGTAGTGGATGTACAGTGGTTTTATTAATTGTGGTGGTGGTAGTAGAGGTACAATGGTGGAGGTTTATTAATCGTGGCGTGGTAAAAATTTCAACTAAAGTAATTAAGAAAAGTATATTTTCATGGTGGTGGTTGTAGTGTTGAAGTCAGGGGTGGAGGTGTTAGTGGGCTGAGCCGGCTGCAGCCCGGGTCTAACCCCTAACATTTTCCATATGAATCCTAATAAATAGTAACCTAACCCATAACCCTTATAACCCAACCCGACTCTTAAAAAAATTATTTTCCTTTACCTTTACTTCATGCTTCTTTCTATTCTCTACTCTCACGAATGGAACGGGGTAAAAAACCCAAATATCCAATTGATATTTTCATTGTAATTTGAAATCCTTTCGCTCTTGACTTTGGAGTGTTACTCAATCTAGAAGTGGGGGACTACAAATCAAGTGTTTATCTTTCTTCTATGCTCTTAGATCATCACTCATCAAGTAAGTTCATAATTTTTATAATCTTTTTAAACCCTAATTTGAAATTAGAAAATTATAGAAGATTGAAAGTGAAACTAGTTGATCAATGATAAAATGACTATAAACTTCTTTCACTTCTTCTTTGTAGTTCATAGAATAAAAAACACAATACTTAGGTGTGAAATTGTGGATTATAAAAACCAATACCTAAAACTTAAATATAAACTTGTTCTGTTAATTTTAAACTCGAAAACTTAAACTTGAATGGTTATATGTACTTCAGATTGTGGTGGTAGTAGCTGAGGTATATTGTAAAGGTTTGGTCATCATGGTTCTAGCAGTGGAGGTACTGAAGGGTATTATACCCTTATACTAGTGTTTATAGCAGATAACGACATCTAATGTCTAACACTAGTATCCCTAGGATCATCATGCAAAACTAGTAATTAACTAATAGGAAGATAGTAGATTACCTTAATCGCTATTTCCCTCGAGCTAGTCGAATAGATTAAAGAAGACAAAGAGCTTCAAACGTAGCTCCTCTACTTGGGACACCAAACTGTGTATTTAATCTCCCTCCTTGAAAGCTCTCTAGCACTCTAATGGTGGTTTGATAATAAGAAGACCTTCTTCTTGCTTGACTAGAAGATAGCTTGGGAATTAGCTCACTTTCTCCTCTTTACTTGATGTGGTAGAGTAAGAAAGTTTAGAGATAAATTCCACACCTTATTCTCTGCCCTAAGAGTGTTTATATAGAACCCTAATGAGAATACACCTCCTCAAAGGTTTCCTAAAACACCCTTTAGAACAAGATTTAGGGAAATAGTCGAAAATAGCAATTAATGATATTTTCTAAGGAGGAGCTTTCCAAACACCACGAAATTTTGCGTGAATACTACTGGGTATGTCAGAACTCACCCTCCAAAACTCATCCCAATCCGAGTCCCAGAAGTACCCGAACCGGCCTAGGCTCAAAACCCTTATTTCGGGCCTTTTTGCTATCTTTTGCCCAAATTCTATTTAGGCCTGTGAGATATGTTTATGGGACATTATCAAATGTTACATCACACTCCCACTAGTCATATCACCCGATTAAATACCCATTCTTATGTGTAACCCGATGTAGGATCCGATCGAAGTTAGCCGCGAATTACTTCGTAATTCGACGATCGTAGTTGGTTTCTAGCTAAACACTATGACCCCTAAATCAATCGAACTTGATGATCTTCTTCATCAATTGTCCTAGCCGACATATTGCTCGCATTGCCATCTTGGTCGAAGGACATCTCCTTCAACTCCTTCAGGTACATGGTAGAGGTTTAGCAATTGTGGTGGTAGAAGTAAAGTAAAAAACATAAATAGATAATTTAAGAAGCTAATAAAATGCTTCCGCACCGGATCGAACTTAGGTTGGTTGGATACTCTAACATGTTTTTCACCAATTGATATATTATAAACTACTTATTGTATTTAGTACAAATTTTAGAAAAATAAGCACAATTGGGGCTCCTTACTTCTTTCTACTTATTCTTCTTGTGAGGATCTTTGTCCCTGGGGGGCCCGAAGCTAGGCTTTGCTCGCTTCCCCCTCAGGGCCGACCCTGGCCAGAGTCGATCCTTAGATTTTGGCTTCCTGAAGCGAGTTTTAAGAATGTGGCTTAGACGCGTTTCAAAAGAAAAAAAATAAATATATCGGAATTTTCTACATTTTCCTTGCACATAATGTGAGATAAAAACATGAAACTTGAGCTCATAACTTGCAGTCTAAATGGAACAGTTTGAATGGAACGATCAGATTGAGTTACTCGGAAATCGACTCGGATTCGGAAACGTCTTATCGGTCCTTAGTTTGATCTCCCAATCAAGTAGTTAAGCAAGTTCGGAATTCGTCGAGTCAATGGATTTTTCAATTTTTTTTAACCGAGAAAATATATTAGAATATGTTTCTCTGAGAAAAGAATCCAAAAAAATTTTTGGTCTTTTTTTTGTCTTATGGTGATAGTGTTGGTTGTGATTTGATGGTGGTTGTGGTGGTGGAGGTTTAGTGATGCTGGTGTTAAGGTTTAGTGATGCTGGTGTTAAGGTTTAGCGATGATGGTGGTGGTCGTGGTGATAACGATGGTGGTAGTGGAGGTATAAAGGTAGATGTTTTGTAATTGTGGTAGTGGTAGTGGAGGTACAATGGTGGAAGTTTAGTAGTTGTGGTGGAGGTTCAGTAGTCGTGGTGGTGGTAGAAATGTCAACTAAATAATTAAAAAAAAAATACTTTATGGAGTTAGTTGAAGTTTAGTAATGGTGGCGGTCGTGGTGATGACAGTGGTGATAGTGGAGGTACAATGGTAGAGGTTTTGTAATTGTATTGGTGGTAGTTGAGGTACAATGGTGGAGGTTTAGTAGTCGTGGTGGTCAGTGGCGAAGCCAGAAAATTTCTTTTCTGGGGGCACATTTTCATTGTAAAAAAAAGTATCATAAGTAAATAAGGCGTTATTTATTCATTCATAATATTTAGTTTACCGTGTTGAATTCCTCCTGGGTCGCCTTAATGGAAAAAGTTTAATTCACACAAAAGTTTACCATATTTAAAAAACGACAACGTTGAAAAAAAAAATTCAATTAATATGTTGTTGTTTGATCTTAGAAAAGTTTGACTACGTCATCTTGCCCTTCTTGTTACGCATTCTCTTTGACTTGGTAAATGCGGTTTCATTGTCTTTCGCTAGAAAATGGTAGTTTTGAATCTTGAGTCTCGAGTCTATCGATTTTGAGCAAAACAAAATCGTACTTAGGAGCGTTTTTTAAAATTTTAGAACTTGCGAGTACTTTTAACTTAAAGACTCTTTTAACAAGAACGAGATGCGCCTTTAAAATGTTTTCTCATCTTATCTTAAGGATCTTAATAAACGTATGAGTTTGAAGTAAAAAAATACTAGGAATTGATTTATTTCCAAAATAGGCTTAAGTTAGATTATTAATTGGTTAATATGTGGTGGATATATAGGGTGAATGGTTTCCATATAAAAAGGTTTAGTTTCCATTTATGAAGAAGACAAGAAGGTCACTAAGGAGCTTGTGGGGGCATGCGCCCCCACAGGACCCTTAGTGGCCCCGCCCCTGGTGGTGGTGGCAGAAATGTGAACTAAAGTAATTAGGAAAAGACTGTTTAATGGTGCTAGTTGAAGTTTAATAATGGTGATGGTAGTGGAAGTATCCATTAAAGTATTAAAAAAATACAATTTAATATGAAAGAAAAAATGCTTATATTTGGGATTGAGATTGGGTTGTTTGGACTCTCCAACATGTTTTCTGCCAACTGAGCTAAAGTAGACAACTTGTTAGGTCTGGTAATTTGTGTTATGAAGATGAAATAAAATGGGACCTCCAAAACTGATTTTTTGTAGTCTTTTAGGAGACCCTTTGGCCCTGGGGGCCCAAACCGAGGCTTTGCTCGCTTCCCCCTCAGGGTCGGCCCTGACCTAAACCACAATCTTTTATCAACTCTGTTAATGGCCGCCGACAAATGACCATTGGCGGCAAACTTCTATTTTTTTGAGAATCTTTATTCTCATTCGTCCATCACCAACACTATCTTCCTTCCTCTCCCTCTTCTCCCTTTGTCCCTCTCTCTCTCTTATCCCCCTTCTTTCTTTCCCCGACTCTTCTCTCTAGTCGTTTTTCGGCGAAGAAAATATCGTCGGAAAACTGCAGTGGTCTGGGAATCTCCTACCTCAAAACCGAACTGGTTTAGAAGGACCCAAACCAGCAAGAACTAGTTGGGAAAATACTAACCTGCGTACTGGTTTAGGAAGTTTCCACACCAATCATTGGTTTGCGAGATCCCTTAAACCAGTAGTTGATCTGGTTTGGGAATTTCTCCAAACCAGATCGGTTTTCCGACGAAGGAGATCCTCCCCTTTGCCGGATTAGATAAAAAGAGAGAGAGAGAGAGAAAACTGTATAAAGACAAGATTGTAGAGAGAGAAGACTAAAGAGATAGAGAGAAAAAAGAGTAAAGGGAAGAATATAGAGAGAAAAATAAATGGAAGTAGTTGTGGACAAAGAGAAGGAAAAAAATGGAGAATAATAACGAGAGTAGATTAGCTGGAAAACCCGTTGTGATCACTGTTTCCAACATGAAATCAACAACTTAGATAAGATTATAAACATGATAGTAACATATCCGGAATCGCAAAATAAAATTATACAAATCAAACAAAAAATTATAGAAAAGTGGCAGCCGCCAAAACAAAATTTCCTAAAAATAAACGTTGATGCATCCTTTAAAAACAACCAAGGGTCACTGGACTCAGTCTTATTGTCCACAACTCAGAATCGAAATTTATAGCGGCACACATATCAACCACTAGATGCAGAAACAGTGAAAAAAGCGAAACTGTAGCAATTCTTAATGGCCTCATTTGTGCGGAATCTCAGAACTTCCGAAATATAATTCTAGAAAGTGATAATATAAATGTAATAAAAAACATCCAAGACAAAAAACACGAAGTACAATGACAATCCAAACTCCACATCCAGAAAATAAAGGAAATGAAAAACATGTTTGAAGCAGTTCAATTCCAACACACATGCAGGAATCTCAATACTCAAGCAGACTTATTAGCAAAATGGGCGAGGAAAAAAAACAAATCCAAGACATGACAGAACGTACCTTACTTTCTTGTAAAACTGTACTGTAATAATATTTTTATTCCTTGTAATGACTCTTAGATTTTAATACATAAATACAGTTCAATAGAAAAAAAAATAACGAGAGTGGTGGTGGCTGGATTTTGTGGTGGTGGTGAGAGATGAGGAAGAAGAAGTTGTGTTTTATTTTCCTTTAAAATTTTGTGTTTTCTCTTTAAATTTTTCACTCCAGAACTTTTTTATTTCTTAAAAGAACCGAACCTTTTTATTTTGTTATTTTGTTGAAGAGGTCTGTATATAAGTGTGTGTATGACATCCACATGTATATTTACCTAAATTTAGATTGAGTTGGTGGCAGTCTTGTGGAAACCACACTCCCTACCCTTTATTAATATTTGTTCGCCTCTCACTCCAAATGCTTTCCCATGAGGAGATCCACACACAAGTCAAAAGCAAGTAGGTCTTTTTGGTTCCAATAGTCTTATTGGCTCCTTATTGTATGTGTAGTGGACCAAGTACCTATAAGAAATTAAGCAGCTCTTAAAATAACAAAGTGGATAATATCACTAGTTGATTATCCCCGCGCACACACAAAAAAAAAAAAAAAATGTTGGCCACAGGATTAGTCCACACAATTCTATAATAGAATAGTTTGTTTGGTACGTGTTGTATTTTGACAATTTTATCATATTTGCTTTTTATCTCATTCTCTCTCTATCTACTCCCCTTTCTTTAAATTTTTTTTCTCTATCTTTCCATTTAGGCATTTACCATCTTTTTTCACAAAACTAACTATAGCTACGACTCCTATTATGGTTCTTAGAAGGCCTACAACCCCAATAGAGCCTACTACGGGGCCACATCACAACCAAATAATACAACATTTGATCTTTCTATGTAGAGGAAAATTGGATTATATATGTTTTAGGGTGGACTAGAGAAGCACTACATTTAAAAATGTACTTTTAGCTCATGTTTGGTGTATATGAATATAACATAATAACTCATATTCCTTCATTCATACGAAATCCTTTGATAGCAAAACTAGTGACCTTATTAGAACAACAGAAAAAAGTTAAACGTTGAGTATACACAATACTAAGAATCTAACCAAGTAATGTCAAAATTTTCATTAGGTGCTTGAGAAAGTAGACTGATAATTTCTAAATATAAATAAGTTGGCAAAACTAAGAAAATGAAACATTAATGAAAGCAAAAATAAAATAAAAATAAATCGAGAAGGCCAATCGCAAAAATGGAAAATGCTACTTTGGGCTTATGACATAGTGAGTGACGTGACATTCTTCTCACATCTAGATTCAATTAACTTTTACGAGTAATCACATTCGTTCCTAAATGCAAGTACAATTCCATTCTCAAAAATAATTTGATAATGTATTTTTTTTTGATGAAAATAGGCTCAGCCTAACTTTATTTAATCTCAAATCATAGAAATGTTGGATTTATCTGTCTCCAACTGACTTACAATACTCTCAGGAACCGTAATCAATACACTTGGTGTGTCAGAATTGTTCCTAGTATAAGAATTAGCTAGCAAATGTGCGACTTTATTCGCATTTCTAGGGCAATAAGCAAAACTACACTTATTGAGAAGTGCAGTATTATTTTTAATATCAAGCACAATAGATCGAATCTTCCATGGTATATCGTCTTCTAGGTTTGAGCAAGCCGTTACCACATTCAAGGCGTCCCCTTCGATAATAAAATCATATTGAGGTAAGTCTGCAGCTAACATTGAGGCTAAAAGTGTTGCTTTAGCTTCAGCTTCAAGTGCCGATGTAGCGCTTGTTTCGTGAGCCAAGGCCATCACAAAGTCACCGGTTGAGGTTCTGCAAACAGCTGCAAGCTTTGCTTGCCCTTCCTTATAACCCGCATCAAAGTTTACTTTAAGTTCCTCCGTCAAAGGGGGCTTCCAAACCTCTGAATTAATAACATATTCTCCTCACTTGAAGCACCTAATGAGTGCCCTGAATTCATAAACTCATCATTCAATTTCATTGCTGCATTTATAATTTGTCTCCCTCCTTGCAAGAATTTATCGAAAACCAATTTATTTCTCGCTTTCCATAGATACCAAGCAACACAAAACCGTAATGTAACTATCTTCTCTTCTTCTTCCCCTGCTATCCAATCACATAAAATATCATGAAAGCTTCTTTGTCCTTCCAATCTCAGGTTAAGTGGCGGACAAATCCATATTTCTCTTGCCATGCGGCAATTTTTGAATATATGATCTATGTCCTCCACTTCTTCGCTACAAAACTCACACAATTGAGATATTGTAGTATTAAACCGTAGTGCTCTTTTCTTTGTTGGCAATGCATCATTCAATATTCTCCAAATGAAGGTTCTCACTCTTGGTGCAAGATTGAACTTTGACCATACTTTTTTCCATTTCAACTCATTCGGCAGTTCTAAAGTCTTGGATGTTGATGGTTTCGCCTTTATAATCGATGTGTATAATGATTTTGTTGTAAAGACTCCCTTCTCGGTTTGAATCCATACCATCTTATTACTTGTATCTCTTCTCGGTAATTTGATTTTAAGAATCTCTTTTGCAGCAAGAGAGTCGAATAACTGCTCAATTATCGATTTCTTCCATAATCCCTGCCCATCTATTAAATCATGGACGAAGATCGGTGACGGTAGGGCCTCTCTATCACTTCGTTTACCTGGAATAAATCCCCTCAATGTCGGTACCCAAGGGTCTTTCCATATTCTGATATTTTTCCCGTTCCCTACAAGAAAACACATCCCTTCTTTTACTCGTTCTCGCATTTTCAGAATACCTTGCCATGTAGCAGTCGATAAAGCGGACTGTTTAGGCTTGAACTGCCAAAAATCCAAATGTTTTAGGTATTTAGCTTTGAGAAGCCGCACCCATAAAGCATTTGGTTCATTCACAAATCTCCAAACTAATTTTCCGATCAATGCTTGATTAACAAGACCCATGTTTCTTATACCAAGCCCTCCATTCTTCTGATTCTCTTGTAACCTATCCCAATTTATATAGTGCATCTTCGACACTTCTGAATTATGTCCCCACCAAAAGTTCCTTTGACATTTCTCAATTTTATCAATAACTCCTTTCGGTACTAAATTTGTCGACAAAAAATATATTGGGATTGATGAAAGCTCACTCTTCAGTAAAGTGGTCCTTCCCGCATGGGAAAGAGTGTTTCTTTTCCACCCCATAAGCTTCTTTTCCACTTTCTGGACAATATAATCATACGATGAGATTTTGTATTTTGGCTTCAATAAGAAATTCCCCAAATATACATCTTCAGAATCCATCTCCTTAACCCCCATAACGTTTAAGATCCCCTCCTTCTTTTCAATAGCGCAATTTGCGCTTAAGTGTAAGGATGATTTTGTGTAATTTATTTTCTGCCCTGAACAATTCGCATAACAATCTAATAATTTCTTCAATGCATTAATATTTTCATTCGAAGCTTTGCCGAAGAAAAACAAATCATCTGCAAACATGAGGTGACTAATACTAGGAGCATATCTGTTGATTTTCAGGCCATGATATAAACCGTTTGTTTCTGCTTGAACTACCAACTTTGTGAGAGTCTCCGAACATAAGATAAACAAATAAGGACTAAGAGGACAACCCTGTCGTAAACCTCTCTCACTATAAAAGAAGCCCTTTGGTCTGCCGTTCAATAGAATAGAGAATGAAGTAGTTGTAACACAATTCATAATGAGTCTTTGTGTGTTACCAATAATGCCAAACCTTTGTAGCACTTCTCGTAAAAAACCCCAATCGACCCGGTCATAGGCTTTTGCCATATCAACCTTCAAAGCAAATGCTCCTTCTTTCATTGATGTAGTAGAAAGTGAGTGAAATATTTCTTGGGCTATTATGATATTATCTGATATCTGTCGACCCGGAATGAACGCATTCTGCACATTTGAAATTAATTTACCAACAAACGGTCTGACTCTATTTGTAAGGATCTTGGTAATCACTCTATATAGGACATTGCATAAGGCAATCGGTCTATAATCAATCGGTCTTTCAACGATTTTCCTTTTTGGAATTAAAGCAATGTTAGTATGGTTCAGATTACCTGGAAGTTGTCCTGAATAAAAAATAGTACGAATTTGAGAGGTAACTTCATCACCAATAACGTTCCAACATCTTTTGTAAAAAATGGCGGAGAAACCATCTGGACCCGGAGCTTTACACGACTTCATCTCTTTAACTGTCTGCCAGATTTCCTCCTTCGTTGGTGGGAGGCTAATTAGCTCGTTTTCACTTATTGATAGGGGACAGTCAGTAATCTTCAAATTCTCAAGAAATCCTGAAGTTGGTTCTGCTCTAGAAGCCCTGTAAAAGTGGTCAAGAAAAACATTAGTAATAATTGTCGGGTTGTTAGACCAGGAATGATCATCTAACCTAACCATAAGAATATTATTTTTCCTCCTTCTATTTAGAACGAAATGTGGAAAAATTTTGTATTTTTATCTATATCCTGTACCCAATGTTTTTTTGCCCTTTGCAGCAAAAAAATTTCTTCCATTCTCTTTAACTGTGTTAGTCTCATCACCACACGATTTTCTTCTTCAATGGCATCACTCGATGGTGGCCTATTTTGCGCCGAGAGCAGCGCTTGTTCGGCCTCTTTGATTTGATTAAAGAGTTGTCCCACTTTTTCATCACTCCACTTTTTTAATTTTCTTGCAAGTTGTGGCAGCTTCTGTATAAAAGCTCCTCTTATTGTTCCCCAATTTTCTATCATCATATCATCAAATTCACCATGAAGTGTCCAGTGAGCTTCGAATCTGAAGGGGATTTGCCCTTTAATTTTTGGTTTAACAGTGTTTAACATGATTGGAGCGTGGTCGCTATTGATTCGTGGAAGGTGTTTCACAATTGAGTCAGGAAACCGGAGTCTCCATTGTGTATTTGCAAGCACTCTATCCAATCTTTCTCTGATATGTGTGTTGATTTCTCTGCCATTTACCCATTTTTAAGCCGGACCTGAGTATCCAATATCTATTAAGTCACAATCTGAGATCATCGATCTGAATTGTTCAGCAGAACGTCTATTCAACCTTGTTCCTCCCCATTTCTCTACTTCCGTTGTAATAGCATTAAAATCCCCCATTGCACACCATGGTTCACTAATTTGGATGTTAAAATTTCTCATAAAATCCCAGAAGTCCCCTCTATCATTACTATTTGGTGGCCCATAAACTGTTAATAGACTCCATTTCTCTGTAATTCCAACCTCCAAAATTCTAGAATGGATATGATTCGGAGAAGACGATACTATCTCGATGCTCACCTCGTCATCCCAAATGAGCCAAAGCCCCCCACTCAATCCAATAGACGGCACAATATAATGATTCTTGTATATTAATTTCTGAATCCAAATTTCTGAAGAATGTTGTTGTAGCTTTGTCTCGGACAAGAACATAATTGAAGGTTTAGTTGCCCGGAGGAATGAATTCACGGACAGAATTGTCGGAGCATTCCCCACTCCCCGACAATTCCAGCTATGTAGTATCATTGAGCTTGCGGCCTTTGAGGGCTGGCCGCCTTAACCCCTACAGTTTCCTCATTAATGATCTCCTTCCTAGCTCTCTTAAGTTCATCTCCACTTTCACTCATCTCTATATCTGTTTCGGCCCATGTTCCCTTTTTCAACTTCTCCGGGTTTATGAATGTGTTGGGTATATTTGTCGTTAATTCACGAGCCATCTTCTTCCACGAACCCTGCTCATTTCTTTTATAAAAAAATAATTTGTTCCTGATTTAGTACCTGTTGAGCTTTTGTTGCTTCCTGTATCTGATGGCCAACTCCCTCAATCATTGCCTCTTTGTTCGAATTTTTGTTCTTTCCACCTTTAACATTTTTTATGGATCCAGCAACACATTTCTTTTTTAAACTTGGTAACTCAGACTGATTTTTACATTGTCCCTCTTGTTTTGAAAGCATTAGCCTACTTGTTTGTTCCTGAATAAAGTTATCATCTGCTATCTTCTCAGTAGTTTTTCGGGAGATCTCCAACTTCTTTAGTTCCTCATCCACTTGTTTTGTTACAATGCCTTCTTTTGACTTATGTCTCTGAATTTTTTCATCCCTTACCTTGTCTCGCCCAATGTGCTCAGTTACGGTTATTTCAGTTATCATGTTGTCGTCCAATTGACTATTGTTCGAACTTGCGGCTCCATTCCGCGGTAAAAATTTGAATTTCTTGACAATTCCCATGTTCAGTGGTTTGCGTACCTCATGGGAATCTGTTTGGATTATTTGATCTTCTCCTATCAGTTGAGATGCCACCGGTTCCTCCATCATTTTCCTATTAATATTTCGATCAGTTATTCCTTCTCTGGTTTGTCTGTCATTCTCAATTCTGATTTTCTGCTTGAAGGTAGCTTTCACATCATCTGTGAACCTTGGTTGTAATAAAGTATACTATGTATGATTCTTGATAGTTACATTCCCCGATTCCCGCAAACATTTTTTGATGTCATGTTTTCCCTTTTGTTTTTTCTCTAGTTGAGAAATAAAAATGGAAGAGTGTTAACAAGAAAATAAAATGGAATAAGAAAACTTAAACCAAAGGGCATCATTTGTCCAAAACAAACACTGAACTGTTTCCAAATATAGACCCTACTATCTATTTTGATCCAATATGTCACTTTTGCCAAGTGAACCACTAGGAAATATCTTAGCTTATAAGTTCCAAAGAGTTAAGATTCTTCATTTTCGAAGTGCTCTTTTTGGTTTAGTTTCTTTGGGTTCTTTCCTTACCTACCTTTATGCCATTTGTTTCATATAATCTCGTCGATATCTTGGGGAATCAAATAAATTTTTCGGAGTATAAACTTTTGGGTACAAACAATTTTTTTTTTGGTAATCTTTTGTTTTCTCCAAACACCACGTATCCTTCATTTTTTTTTTCAGTTTCTCCGACCACCCATCCCGGCTACCACCTCCCGCCACTAATTCCGACTACCAGTTTCGACCACTATAGTCGTTATGTCTCTTCTTTCTCTCTAATATCTCGCTCTCCCTCGAATCTCTGTCTCCCTGTATATCGACTTAAACCGTAGGATTTCAGTCAGGAGGGGGGAGAGATTCGAGATAGAGAAAGAGATGTCAAAGAGAAAGATTCGAAAGAGAGACAAAAAGAGAGATTTGAGAGACTGAAAGAGAAACAGAAAGAGATCAAAGAGTGAGATCCGAGGAGGAGAGAGAGAAAGAGATGAAGATGAGAGAGGTCGACGACCCTTTGCCGGTGACATGAGAAGAAGGATGTGTTTGGAATAAACTTTTGGCTTTCACCCCTTAGGAAACTTTGTACCTTGAAAATTTTTCTTGTTTTCTCAAAACATCGACATAGTGAAAACTACACTATTTCTTATCAAGGTCAGGACTCACAAGGATTTAAGAACACCTGCCCGTAAACATTACCAACCCGCATGATTGATTTTAGGATTTCTTGATTCGACTCTCCTTGTGAAAACGAATCTGTCATTTCCTATCTGATTGACATTAAAGTTTCAGATAGTATAGTTTTATTGGATTACGTTTCGACGCATCTATATACACTTTTATTTTTGCTCGATAAAGCTGCCAGACACCAAAATGTAACATGTAAATTGTTGGAGAGAGGAAAGTACTCTCCTTTTCCCCAACTTGGCCCCTGAAGCTCTTTATATTAATTCTTAGGCGCACCATGGTTTCCTTTTCTGTGTTGGTCTTTTTTTTCGTGTAACTTCAGTTTTGTATTTCTCTTTGGCTTTGCCTTACAGTGAAGTTATATGTTCCCCCCCAAAAAAGAAAATTTGAGTAAGTACTTTATAATATTACATTGATTAACAATGCTTCGAAAAAAATACATGTTTTTCCAGCTATTTGCCCAAAAAAAGTTATTATGGAGCCTTGTTTAGCATTTGTCTTACCTTTTTTCACCCTACCATTATAAATTTATAATAAGAATACCTACCCACCATTGACTCCTTTAGTAATAGTGGCCATTACTCTTAGCTTTAGAGTATGAGCATATCTCCATATGTTATAAATACCCTTCTAAGGGCGTGTGTCTTCCACACTCATCATTCCAACATTCTCTAGTACCTTGCACATACATATTTCTTTTTAGTTCTTCCCTTCCTTGACAATGGCATTCCCTCAACAAGCTTCTGGTGAGAACCAAATATCCTCTAACAACACTGACGTTAAACTATCCGTCACTGGGGTAGATGTTGAAGAAGAATTTGATTACTCGAAAAGAGGACAGTGGCTTAGAGCGGCAGTTCTTGGAGCTAATGATGGTTTAGTATCTACAGCTTCATTGATGATGGGAGTAGGAGCTGTTAAAGAAGATATCAAAGTCATGGTTCTTACAGGATTTGCTGGTTTAGTAGCTGGTGCTTGTAGTATGGCAATAGGAGAGTTTGTGTCTGTTTACTCACAGGTAGATATAGAAGTAGCTCAAATGAAGAGAGAAAATGAGATGAGCAGTGATCAGAAAGAGAAGTTGCCGAGTCCGTTTCAAGCTGCATTAGCATCAGCTCTTGCGTTTTCCGTTGGGGCGATCATTCCGTTATTGGCTGCCTCCTTTATAAGAGAATATAAGGTGAGGTTGGGGGTTGTGGCAGGAGCAGTGACTTTGGCTTTGTTGGTGTTTGGAGTGGTGGGAGCAGTGTTGGGGAAAGCCCCTGTGAAGAGGTCATGCTTAAGGGTTTTGCTTGGGGGATGGTGTGCTATGGCTATTACTTTTGGTCTTACTAAGTTGATTGGCTCTAAGGGGTTTTAATGTCATTTTGGTGTATGGTGATTGATGTCTAGAGCTTCAATAACTCTAGTTTCTTTTGTACCTTAATACATGTTTTGGTGTAAGCTTTGGTATCTTTTGTAAGGTTTGGGTTATGGTTTTCTTGCCTTTTTTGTTTGAATCAAACACTGAAAATCGATTTTAGTAAGAAAATTAATTTTCTCATTTTGTAATCACTGGTTTCAAACAAACCTAACGGTGACGATTGCGCTGTCACGTAAGTGGAAATGGTATAAAAGTTATATAAATCCATAGATCTCTTAGATTCCATAAAATAAAGTTTTAAAATATGTCAATTGCTAAAGAAAATTATATTTGACTCTAAAAAATTATTTACTCCACCACACTTTTTTTTTTATCGATTTGCAAAGAAACACTAGAATTTGTTGTGTTGGTGTTACCTAGTAAATGTTATATTGATAACCTTATCAAGGAATTACACCAAGTTGAAACCACAAAAGGTTAACTATAAAACTAAATAGACTTCTTTTTAATTTTTTTTTTGGCTGATTTGACGTAAGACAATCTAGTTTTTTTGTATATAACCTTCATATTGCAGAAAACCTATTTATAGAAGAATCACTGGAGAAGGCACCTTCATAATTCTTTTTCTCTCTTTTACTCTTGGGAGGACATACATTCTCTTTAATTATTTATTTTGCAAAAAAAGATTATATTTGGATTCACTAACTTTATTGTTGTATTGATTAATAGGATTAGTTTAGAATTCAAGGAGAATTAGATTACTTAGAGAGAAAGAACTAAGAAGAAATATAGAATGAATAATTTATAAGAGGTTACAAGTCAAAGTCTACTCCACACATAAATGAAATCAACGTTTTATGTTTTCTTGTAAACTCTCTCTTGATGGACGGTTGATTCTTATGGCGGCGGCTTTGGGGAATAAAAGAAATTCTCTGGGGAATAAAGATTTAGTTAATAAATATTGATTGAGGGACATATTTTATGTTTCGTCCAAAATTTGACTTGATTAGACATTTCCCCCCTAATTTTCTCTCTCCCTCGTATTCTTCTTCCTCTTCTCCATTTATAGGGTTTATGAAATCGCAAGTACCGTAAATTCTTTCCTGCAGAACCAGATCTATAATTTCTAGACTTTCGAGTATAGTCTGAAACAAGTAATTTAGGGTTTTGAAAAATTAAGAAATTTAGGGTTCTGAAAAATAGAATTTCCTCAAGAGCTTGATGAAGACATCAAAGAATCAAACTACTTTTGGTTAGTTCTTCCTGTATCTTTACAAACATTAGAACTAAAATTTAAAGGTTCCGAAGACGCTCGAAGACATCTCCAAGACCAAAACTCTAGTAGGCATGCTCGGTTAAATGAAAATGACGAACTAATTAAGCGATCTAGGGTTCGTTTCTAACTTGCTCATTTTTATTTCCTTGGTTTGATTAAGTTTGAGTTAAACTTTTGTCAATTCTTGATTCATTTTGAAGCAAGTCTAACTGCTCATGCTTTAAAGAAATTGGTTGATTAAAATCAGAAATGAGCATCTGAATGTTCAAATCTTCTTAGTCTATGTTCAAGATGGGAAAGGGAATTTTCTCTTTATGATCATGATCAAGAAGCTTTAATGGAATTCGAAAATGAAGCAGATGAAGGTGCTAAGGATGCTGAAATTCGTGTGTTGCAAGTTGAGAATGATTTTATAAACATGAATGCAATTTACTTACACTATCATTTTATGTATAACTATTTCTCTCTCCAACTTTTACTATCATCTGCGTATCTGTTTCTCATAAATTTATAGATGTAAAATAATACTATATTTCATGCTAGGTTAATGAAAGAAAAGCTAATGAAGAGTTGCAGTTGTTGAGACAACAGAGTTAGTGAGCTGGAACATATAAGGTCAATAGGATGTTCTTCGGGGAAGACTGAGGTCCAAATCCTACAACTACAAGTAAAAGCGTCCCCAAATGTTAGTACACCTTAGAAGCACTAATTAATTTTGGGGGGTAGGTTTTTGTTTTGTAAGAAAGGCGGTGGTGGAAAGTTGTGGTAGTGAAGGTGATAAAGAAGAAGAAGATTATGGATCAATGTTTAATCAAGTGAGTTTTTGGACTAGAATAAAATATGCCCCCGAGAATGTACAAAAAAACTTGGATTCCCTAGAGAATTTATTCCCCGGAGATTATTCTTTATTCCCCAAAGCCGCGACCATTCTTATTTAGGTGTAGGACAGGGCCAAGCCAAGAATTAGGGAGGCCCCAAGCGAGTTAAAGTTTGTGGCCATATATAGTGTATGCTAGAAAAAATAAATAAAATTTGTGATATGCTTAAAGGAGGATTTGGACCCTTGAATTTGTTTAAAATATAATTATTATTTGGAAAATTGACGTACAAAATTTGAAATATGAGGCGCATAATTACGATGGGGCCAAAGCGACTACGTTGGGCCCGACCTCCCCTGTGGGTAGGTCTACATTTGTAGTCTTTTCTATCACTTTTCATATAATGCTTAGAGCATCTCCAATGCAAAACTCAATCTTAGAAACCCTCCAACGCAAAACTCATCTCAGGAATTCAAAGTGCTACATAAGATTTTTAGAATTCCTTTAAAAAATCTCTCAAATGCAAAACTCAACTAGGATCTCAAAGATGAAGTGTGAAGGGTGGAATAGAGATATCTTAAGATTTTTAAAATTTTTCCTTTAAAAATCCTCCTTCTGGGATAGCTATCTACTTCCTTTTTGTATTTGCAATGCATGGCTATATCATTAAGAAGATTGACAAAAAAGATATACTTGGTAATAACCGTTTGCTTCGTTCCTTACAGGGAGTTTTTTTGCCTCTCCGGATTCCTTTTTTTTGTTTTCTAATAAAGATATAACACCATCAACGATGTCAGGCGACTCAGTCAATCTCAATTCTTTCCATCTGCAAACAGTTTGTATTTTGATTATCACCATCACATTAATTATCACCATCATATGTTGAACCCTAAAGAGGTCTTAGGTGGATGGCAATCAATCGGCTTCGGGGTCTAAGAACGGCAGATATAACACAATCATAATCAATCTAAATATAAGATTCTTTGCTTCATGGAAATGGAGAAGGCTATAATCGGTGTTTCGTTCGACTTTATCTTCTACACAATGATGGATATGGTGGAGTGATGGAGGCGGTTATCCGGCGACAAGGACGGGTTTCCGACGACAATGGCGGATTTTCAGCGACAATTGGCGGTTTTCTGGCGACAATGGCGGTTTTCCGGCGACAATGGCGGTGTTTCGTTTGTTTTCTTTTTTTGTCAGACCTTTAGGGTCTTCTTTCACGAATCTTCAGGATTCTTTTTGTTAGATCTTTAGGGTCTCTCTTCTCGGATGGTTCTTTAGGATCCCAATAGTGTCTGTGTCTAGTCCAATTTCTTTCCCTTCATGTGGCACTTTGCATTTAAAGGTATTTAACTCTCATGAAGTTTTGAGAGGAGAGAAATAAGAATTCATCCATGTAAACATTGTGATTTATTCACTTATTAATGGAAATTGTTCCCTTGGCTTCAAAAAAAAAAAAGATTGACAAGATCATTAGTAACTTTCTTTGGGGTCATTTAGACAGCTCAAAGAAGACTCGCCGGGTTGGATGGAAAAAAAACTTGTAGACCCTCAGCTATGTTGAAAGTGGCTTTTTAACCAAATTTGAGTTTGGGCCTAATATGAATGTGGGCTTGAGTAAATGGTTTTATCAAACTAGAAGCGGTAAAGAAGGAAAAGGGCTCCTTGAATTAATTGAAAAGAGGTAGTAGAGTTTCTTATGTCTACTACTTGAGTAACCTTAGAGAGAGAAAGAACTAGGGTTTTCTCTGGAGAAGATCCTTTTGTGAAGAAATTTGAAGTAATCAATTGGTATGTATCTATAGCCATTAGCTAATGTCTTTGAATGTTTTTTTCTTTGTTAATGAAGAGAACAACAACAATGTTAGTGTTTATGTTGAATGAAGATTTGTGATTGAAGGATGGTTAGTTTGAGTATATGGTGTGAGATCCTTTATGTTATGGTTGTTATATTTTCTTAAATCTCCAACAAATGGTATCAGAGCCATGTTATCTTATCATTTCAACATTTTGAGAATCTAGGGTTTGTAAAAAAAATTGAGGATGTTGTAAGAAAAATGGCAAATATGGTGCAATCTCAAATACCTAGGTTAACAAAAGAAAACTACGGACATTTGTCCATTCAAATGAGTGTATTGTTGAGATCTCAAGATTTGTGGGATATTATTCAAAATGGTTATGTAGAGCCAACTTTAGAAGAAGAGGATATTATGAATGACTTGCAAAAAAATGTCCTTCAAGATTCAAGAAAGAATGATAAAAAAACTTTATCAAGGGATTGAAGGCTCGTCTTCAAATTTTGCGCGGTGAATTTGAAAGGTTGAGTAACAATGAAGAAGAACTTGTCTCCAATTATGTTTCAAGAGTGTTGTCTAATGTTAATGAAATAAAAGGGTGTGGTGAAAAATGTGATGATGTTTGAGTAATAGAGAAAAATGTACGGTCTTTGACACCTAATGTTGATAATGTGGTTATTATTGTTGAAGAATCAAAAGACTTGGAATCCATGACGGTAGATGAATTGATGAGAACTTTGCAAATCCATGAACAAAGGGTGTGATCGGTCCTTGAAACTCCTCGATGGCTCTGATACCGGCGCAGATCGATGTAATGCGATGCGCTCTCCTTAAACCGCTTTCTAGAAGCCTTTAGGTAAAGAACTTTCTTAGCGGGTATTGGCTCATTGAACACTAACTTAACCTGAAAGGCCCGATAGTGTGTCAGTGAAGACCAAGCCACAAACTAGCCTCAATGTTACAACCTCTTCAAATTGTTCGGCTGATCAAGTACTTTAAGCAAAAGTAACTCCAGAAGAAAAATATATACACCCCAAAAAGAAACAGACTATGACAGTTATGGTAGAGGTTATGATAATCGTAGAAGAGGCTTTGGAAGCCACAGAGGAATAAAAAAATTTTAATAGAGGAGGAGCATATAAACCAAGAGGAAGAGGTATAGGAAATTACTAGACCTTCTAATGGTCAAGGTAGAGACAAAAAGGATATTGAATGCTATAATTGTCACAAGCTTGGCCATTATAGAAATGAATGTTGGTATATAAATGAAGTTAAGGAAGAATCGAACCTTGTTGAAGATGAAGTAGAAATTAATGTTGATCCTACATTGTAATTTCCCTTGATGGTTTTGATGAATCACAAACAAATACTTGGTATTTCGATACCGGTGCGAGTAATCATATCTGCGGGAAAAGAGAATTATTTGTTGAAGTAAATGAAAATGTAAAAGGGAATATAAAGTTTGGTGACTCCTCAAAGATTCTGATGTTAGGAAAAGGTAATTATCTCATTCAACTAAAAAACGACAAACACAACTACATTTCCGATGTTTATTATCTTCCCGAAATGAAGATTAATATTTTGAGTTTAGGGCAACTTTTAGATAAGGGATATGATATTAGATTGAAGGATTTTCATCTCACTTTAAGAGATATAAGTGGAACTCTTATTGCCTAGGTAAAGATGGCAAAAAATAGATTATTTCCTTTGAACATTCAACATGGTGATGTAAAATGCTTAAACTCTATTGTGAAAGACGAATCTTGGTTGTGGTACTTGAGACTTGGGCATCTAAACTTTGACGGGATGAAGACCTTGACAAACAAGATTATTGTTAGGGGCTTACCATGTATTGATCACCCAAATAAAGTGTGTGAAGGATGTATATTTGGCAATCATCATCGAACAAGTTTTTCTAAATAAGGAAGGTTGAAAACATCTAATATATTAGACCGTGTGCATATCGATGTTTGTGGTTCATTGAAGCCAACAAATGGAGGTACTAATTACTTTCTTACTTTTATTGAAGATTTTAGTAGAAAAACATGAGTTTATTTCTTAAAAAACAAATCCGAAGTATTTGAACTATTCAAAGAGTTCAAGAACATGGTTGAGAAACAAAGTGATTTTATGATAAAGAAACTACGATCTGATAGAGGTGGAGAATATACCCCAAGAGCATTTGATATGTTTTGTAGAGAACGTGGGGTTATTCATGAACTTACTCCGTCATACACACCACAACTAAATAGAGTTGCTGAAAGAAAAAAATGGAACCATATTAAACATGGCAAGAAGCATGTTAAAAGAAAAAAGTTTGCCTAGAGAATTTTGGGGTGAAGCCGTTGCATGTGTCGTATATTTGTTAAATAGATCTCCCACTAAAAGTGTCTATATGAAGACACTGCAAGAGCCATGGGGTTATTACAAGCCTAGTGTATCTCATTTAAAGATATTTGGATGTATTGCTTATGCTGAGATACCAGAAGCAAGAAGAACAAAACTTGATAACAAAGGTGAGATATGTATTTTTCTTGAGTATAATGAGCAAACAAAATGTTACAAGCTATTTACTCCAATTGTCAATAAAGTTCTCTTTAGTAGAGATGTGGTATTTGAAAAGATTTGGCATTGGAATGGAAAGGAAATGAAATTACTCAAGTTGAACTAAGACTTGAAGGGGAAGAAAAAAAGGATGCACCACCAAGAGAATTTCAAAGAGACCCACAAACACCATCATCCTCATCATCGGGGGGAAGTTCTAATGAAAGACCAATGAAAACTAGAAGTTTGAGAGATATTTATGAAGTTCTGTATAATGAAGAAGAATTGAACTTGTCTTGTTTTCTCATGGATTGTGATCCTATTAGTTATGAAGAGGACATCCAAGAAGAAAAATGGGAAAATGCAAGAATGAAGAAATTGATGGAATTGAAAAAAAATGATACTTGGGAATTAACAAATTTGCCAAAGGAATACAAACCTATTGGTGCAAAGTGGGTGTATAAGACAAAGAAGAATGCAAGTAGAGAAGTCCAAAGATATAAAGCAAGACTTGTAGCTAAAGGTTACAAGCAAAGAGTCGTCATTGATTATAGTGAGGTATTTACTCCCGTTGCTCGTATGGAAACAATAAGATTGTTAATCTCTATAGCGGCTCAATATTCTTGGAATATTTATCAACTTGATGTCAAGTCGGCATTTTTGAATGGTATCCTAGAGAAGAGATATATGTTGAACAACCTTCGGGTTATGTTAGAAAGAGAAAAGAAGATAAAGTTTATAAGTTGAAGAAGACCCTTATGGGTTAAAGCAAGCTCCACATGCATAGAATGCAAGAATTGATAAGTATTTTCAAGAAAATGGGTTCGCAAAGTGTCCTCATGAGCACACTTTATATATGAAAGTGAAAGAAGATGGAGGTATGTCATTTGTTTGTCTCTATGTTGATGATTTGATATTCACCTGTAATGATTCAAGACTAATTGATGAGTCCAAGAAGAGCATGGTTAAGGAATTTGATATTACCGAAGAGGATATGCCAATGAAGTCCTTAAAAGGTTTAAAATGAAGTCATGTAATCCGGTAAACACCCCTCTTGAAAGTGGAGTGGAATTGAGAAAATGCACAAGAAGTGATGTCGATCCTACATATTTCAAAAGTTTGACTGGAAGTCTATGTTATCTTACATGTACAAGACCAGATATTCTCTACGGAGTTGGGCTAGTGAGTAGGTACATGGAGACACCAGCTGAATCTCATCTTAATGTTGCAAAGAGGCTCCTTCGATATGTTAAAGGTACGCTCAATGATGGTTTCTTTTTCTCTTGTGAACAAGATTTTAAGCTTATCAGTTATTCCGATAGTGATTGGGGTGGAGACTTAGATGAAAGAAAAAGTACATTGGGATTTGTATTTTTTATGGGTTATACGATATTTACTTGGTCTTCTGAGAAACAACCCATTGTGACTTTATCTACTTGTGAGGCATGTAGCCGCTAGCTCTATGGTTTGTCATGCAATTTGGTTAAGAAATATGTTAGAGCATCTTCAATGCCCTCAAGTTGGTCCAGTCGATGTGTTCCTTGATACCATTTTATTCGTGAACATGTTAAAGAAGGTGATATTGAAGTGATGTATTACAAGTCTCAAGATCACATAACGGATATATTTACAAAGCCCTTAGAGCATGCTGTCTTTGAAAGACAATATATCTTAAGAAGAGACGGGAACGGATCCATGATTAAGATTTGACTACGAATAGTCGAAAAACGGTCATATAGTCCTTGCAAAAACTCCATTCCTCTTTCTTGATTTACTCGATCAATAAGTGAATTGCCATGATTGCAAATACAGGGTTCGATAACCATTAATAATTGTAATTCATCTTGAAGCGATTTCAAAGTAGTAAAATTAGTAGAGACATCATGCGACTCTTGCTTCAAGGAAGAAATTGCTCGTCTAAGTTAGAATACCTAAAGAGCATTAGTTTGATGAAAACGATCAAATAAGTTACGCCATATATCAGCAGCGTTATCATCATAAAGAATAGAAGAGCGAATACTAGGATCGACATAGTTAATAATCCAACTTGCAACCAAATTGTTGCAACGTTTCCAAGAGTGAAAATCATTCGGAGAACATGGTTTTGGGAAAGAACCATCAACAAAACCTAGTTTATCTTTGGCTCGAAGAGCCTTCTTCATACCTCGAGACCAAGAGGCATAATTATCCTCAGAAAGAAGTGGGGTGATGAGAATTGTGGTGGGTGAATCAGAGCGATGAACATCAAAAGGTGCATTAAGTTGAGTAGTAGTAGCAGCAGCAGAGTTAACGTCCTCGGTAAAAGACATTGTTTCTCAAAAAAAATAACTTAGCTCTTATACCATGTGAAGTTATAGAACTTGAATGTTCTAATCAAACAAGAGCAAGATGAGAACGAGAAAGAGAAGCTAACCGAGAAGAGAAATCAAGATACAATCAACTTTGCTTATTGATATTGGTTTACAATATGGATATATATAGAAATATAGGAGTCCTAAATATAATACAATTAGAAACCCTAATACAAATAATTGGAAGGAGGAGGAATACAATAATTAGAAGGAGGTGGAGACCGGTGTATGGAAAGCGGTTGGACCCTAACGGGTCGGGTCCAATACCTTTAATAGGAACAAACCCAAAACCCAAAAGAAATTCTTCTCCTCTATCACACCTTTGCTATTTGTTCGTGCATGTGGATAGAAAGGAATAATAGATTACTTGGAGATGAGTTATACATGTGGATGGATCAAGACCAACTATTTACTAATATCAAATCAACTATATTGTGTCAGAACTGCAATCAACCATGGTACAAAGACTAAGGTTCTCAGATTTCATCATTGACGTAGCGGAAAACTCCGAAAATATCTTAGATCTTCGTCTAAAGACTAAAAATCGAAATTAAGAAAATTTAAACTAAAATATTGAACTTTATTGATTAAACTGAATGAATAAAACAACTCCTAGGTCCCCATTTAAATATCCTTCGGATTTCCTAATCAAATTCAAATAACAACTCCTAAGAAAATAAAACACTAGAATCTCAAGAGAATACCTAAATTAAAAACCCTCACCAAAAAAACTACCAAAAGTTTATTTTGAGGACATAAACAATGGAATTTGACCCTCCAAGTGTGTCTGTGTGGGGGGGGGGGGGGGGGGGGGGCGGCAAAGCCACAATGAATGGGTAGAAGGTTATTTCACACCATCTCTCAAAATTTCGTCTAATTTCGACACAAGTAGCTTCGGTTTTGCCCTTTTTAGTCTGTCACCTTTATACTTGTCCTTATCAATTTCTTCCATGTATTTTTCAGTCAATTCCTCTACATCAGTCATTCACTGGGATGACATTTCATGTATGTAGCCTTCTTAGGCTGTTTTATATTTTTCTTGTTTTAATTTTGTTCTTTTTTGGGTTCTCCACCTCTTTGTTTTCTCTCGTGTAAGTTGTAACTCTCATGTTTCTGTTTGTTTTTGGTAGTGCTTCCTTAGCAACTTGATTAATATACTTCCCTTTTCCAAAAAACATAATTTGTGTATCCTCTATTTTGGATATATATATATATATATATATATATATATATATATATATATATGTCTATCTTCCGATTTATTAACAATGGTAAATTTAACACTGTCCCTTTCAAATCCAATAGCGCTACAAGTACAAAGTTCTTTTCTCGTTTGTATGGATAATGCATTTCGAAATCGGTTCTCATTTTCAAATAACTTTTCTAGCTTGAAGCAAAAGATCGTGATTTGTTCATTGGATGCTTTTTATGTTAAACATTAGTGCATCTACGTAGTAAAGTTTCTATTTACTTAGTCAAATATCTAGTTTCCTAATTTTTAGCAGTCAAATCATGAAGTATTAGTTACAGAATTATTAGGAAAGTAGTCTAAGAGTAGTTGCAACTTTTTAGGAGTTTATTGTTAGTTTTATGACTATAAATATGATATGGATCTAATTAGTTTTCTCAGATTTCTTCAAGTAGAAATAAAGCATTCTCAAATATCTACAGTTTTCCTATCTGCTAAGTGTTACTTCTTCTTGTTCTAGTTTTTTCTGTTTTTTGTTTTATGGTATCAGAGCCAATATCTGAAACTTTGAAATTATTTTATCTCTTCTTGTCTATCAAGCTTTTTTGTTTTGTTAGAGGGGATTGAAAGTTGTAGGGGAAGTTTCTTATTAGAGTATGGAGTTTGCAAATGGGGGAAGTAGCTTGAATCAACAATTTGGTGTCGAGAAACTTGTAGAGACAATCTACAAGTACTGAAGAATGTTCATGGAGGCTTATCTTCAAGGTCAAGACTTATGGGAACTCGTCGTTGGTGGACCATAAATTTTTGTTGATAATACGAAAAATGCTGAACCGCAAAGGAAATGGAGGATACAATGTGGTAAAGCCCTTTTCGCCTAGAGAACTTCAATTAGAAAAGAGTTCATTTATCATGTTCGTGATATTAGTTCACCAAAGGAAGTTTAGGAGATATTATAGAGGTTGTTTTCTCAAAAGAATACAACCAGATTGCAATTGTTGGAAAACAAATTAGCAATGTTAACACAAGGAGGTATGTCTATTTCTGAATATTTCTTACGGATTTAGAGTATTTGTGCTGAAATTTCAGAATTAGATCTGAATGAGGAGATAAGTGAAGGTAGATTACGGAGATTTCTCATTTGATGCACCCGAAAAGGTTGCACACCCAAGTGGAGGTATCAAGTAGTAATCCGACAAAGCCG
Organism: Eschscholzia californica; assembly: GCF_041429995.1. Classification (NCBI taxonomy): domain Eukaryota; kingdom Viridiplantae; phylum Streptophyta; class Magnoliopsida; order Ranunculales; family Papaveraceae; genus Eschscholzia; species Eschscholzia californica. Next base: position 47,392,384 of record NW_028238198.1, read on the forward strand.
GGATCGATCCAAGGATAGGAAGGTAGCTTGGATATCGAAGGGTCTTATCCCTCGGTCTAGATATTAAAAGCTAACTTAGACTAAATTGGAAATAAAACAAAGATAAATTAGGGTTTTAGAATGAATGAGTACTAAGAGAATAAAGGAAGTAAAACAAACTAAAATATCAATGTGAGAGGGCGAGAGAGATTCGAGAGAGGAGTTGAAGGAACAAGAGTAGGGAGCCAACAAATAAGTGAGAGAAGTGTCGAGGTCCGGGAATCCGTTGTGGTGAACCTACAACTATTTACGGTCCAATCGAATATATTGATACAAACCTAGTCTCGATTCCTACGGTGGATGTTCATAAGCACTACGTATGTCCGGAGATAATACTTAGTCAAACAAACTTCCCAAACAATTAAAACCGAATCATCGAAAATGTCGTCTAGCCGCCTAACTATGTGAAGTGCATGACAAGACACATGAAATTTGGATCTAGACTACGATCGATATCGATCACTTTGCCTAATCGATTAACTATGCGAAGTACTTGATAAGACACATGAAAAACGATTGAAACAAGTAATCAAAATAAGAGAACATCAATTTATTATCAAAACATTAAATCATCACATAGATAATCACAAATTCATCACATTTCATCTCATTAACGACACACTTGATTTAGCTAACATGGTGATAAGTAATAAATGAAAAGAAGATGATGAGAAATCCCCTTTTTCGATGTGGTTCGAGGCTAGGTTCGTCGGAAAATTTGAGTAGTTAAGGTTCAGCCGATCTCCCCTTAGCAAATTTCTGGATTTCCCTTTAACAGTGCATAATGGATCTCCCCGAGCAAAAATCAGATCTCCCCTTAGCAACCAGACTCATCTTCTTCATTTAGAACCCACCACCATTAAAGCTTCACCAAGCTTTATCTCTCTAAGAAATTTCAACCAAAAACCAAATCAAACACAAGGGGAAGTTAGCCAAGGAGATGGGGAACAAAAGCCCTAAGGTTTCCGGCCAAGACTATGGCCGGAAACCCTAGAACATTCCGGCAAAAGAAGCTAGGGTTCGGCCAAAGCCAAGAACCATGGAATTCCGGCCAGATTCGCGCGTCCCTAGTGCATCCCGTATGCATCTGAGTTGCTGGTGCATCCCGAGTCGCCCATGTGCCAGCCAAAGAGAAATCCCGAGCTGTTGAAGACCCGGAGCTGTCCCGAGCAAGCTCCTTAGGTTGCTGTCCATGGCCGTTCCGCCCCTCTCGTGCTGCTGTTGTGCCGTGCTATGCGTGCTCCGGTTCCGGCCTTAGCAGCTGCTGGAAGCTTCCTCCAAGCTGCTGTCCGGCTGCTCTCGCGACCATGTGTGCCGGCCAAAGCTAGGCCGGCCTAGCTTGGCCGGCCAGCCTTGGCCGGCCTCCTCCTCCTTCTCTCTTTTTTCCCTCTCTTTCAAACCCTAAACTCAAGAACAAGAAAACCCTAACCTTTAGCCTCCTTTTTCTCTCTCTTCTTTCTTAGTGAAGAAGATGATGAATAGTAGCCTCCTCCCCTTTGACCCCTCTTTCTCACTTGTGTATACACAACCCTAGACTTAGTCAAACTTGACTAAGTCTTAGACCATTTGACTTGGACCAAAGAGAGGGTGCTCATAAGTTCTCTATTATTCTCTTCCTCTTTGGGCTCTTGGGTTGGGCTTCTTTCTAAAACAAGGGAGTGCCTTCATCTTGTCTCTACATTTAAAACCAAGGGGGGTGCCTTCATAGAATCCTTGTTTCAAGACCGAACCTCGGCTTCTTTCATTCACAACTTCTCCGTCCGAACTCCGAATCGACTTCCGTTTTCACAGTCGGACTCGTCATTGACTTCACTTGTTGTTTGACTTCTGATTTTGACCAAAATACCCCTGGTGCTCTTTTCTTCCCTTTTGCCGCATAAGATGAAAATGTGATAATTCGCTCTCTTTATTCCGAATTACACGCCAAACCCCAAATAAACTACCTAGCAATAAAAACACATAAATAATTAGAAATAAAACCCGAAAGGAACTAACTAATCAAAGTTAAGTGACCTAAATGTGGCATTTTCACGCCACATCAACACTCCTTTAGGTAACTCTATTCCAGGATGGGCAAAGTAACCTTCAACCGAAGAATTAGAAAATCTGCTTTCCAATCAAGAGACATTGGCAAAGCAAATGGCGGAGAGTTTTGATTCAGATGCTGCACTCTTCTCAAAGGGAACCAACATGAGCAACTAGTGGTTGGAAACAAGAACCATGAAAAAGGGTCAAACATGGAAACAGTTAAAGTTTACTCACAAAACAACAAGTCTTTCAAGTGTTATAGATGTGGTAAGATCAGACACATGAAGAAAAATTGTAAAGTGAAGCTCTCCACGGCAAATGCTGCAAGTGAAAAAGAAAGCAATGAACCACTCAACTGGGAGCAGTGTTTCACTGTAGAAGTAGCTGAAATATGGAACCATGTTGCTGAAAACACAATCCCTGATGAAGTTATTTTCAACCGTGAAAGAGGCAAAGAAGAGTGGATTGTTTATTCCGGTTGTTCTCATCACGTAACTGGAGATGATTCATTATTTTCAGAATTGCGACAACATAATGAAGAACGAGTTATTACGATTGATGACTCCATATATCCAGTAGAAAATGAAGGAGTCGTTAAGATTGGCAATATTGATACAAGTGTCAGTTTCCACGATGTCTTTCGTGTTCCTGTTATGAAGCGAAATTTGATTTCAGTTTCTCAAATTACTAACTCTGGAAATTATGTCTTGTTTGGGCCAGACGTAGTAAAAGTTCTTGACAATGTGAAGCCAATATATGTTGATGTTGTTTTGACTACTAAGAAGAAAGTGTCTTTCTTTGTCTTGGCAGCAGGGGAAGCCTATGTAAAGAAAACAAGCCAAACAGACAACTTTCTACTAATGATGCAGCAAATTTCTTCTAACAAATTAGTAGATGGACTGCTAGCATTGAAGAATTTACATGAAGATGTGATTTGTCAAGGATGTCAATTTGGCAAATCACATCGCCTTCCGTTTAAGAGCCCATCCAACCGTAGATCAATCCTTTTGAATTAGTGCATACAGACTTGATGGGATCAACAAAAACACCAAGTTATAGTGAGTATTCTTATCTTATGGTGATGGTAGATAACTTTTCAAGACATACGTGGGTAAAGTTTTTGAAATTGAAGAGTGAGGCTCTCTTCAACTTCATAGAGTTCAACAACACCATAGAGAAGGACTTTGGGCAGAAAATAAAATGCCTAAGAAGTGACAATGGTGGAGAGTTTATGTCTGATGATTTCTTTCGGTATTGTGAGAAAAATGGTATTCAAAGACAAACGACATGCCCTAATACCCCTCAGCAAAACGGGGCAGCAGAAAGGAAGATGACACATCTCGCTTCAACAAGTCTCTCATGGATACACGGCAAGAATCTTCCACGAGAACTTTGGGCTGAAGCATTTCAATGTGCGTGTCATGTGATAAGTCGATTACCACCTTGGCCAGGTAAATAAAAAACTCTTTTTGAATTGTTGTATGAACTAAAACCTAATGTAAGTTACTTTCGTGTGCTTGGTTCTGTTTGCTACGTTCACATTCCAAAATCAAATCGAACCAAACTTGATCAAAAAGCAAAGAAGTGTGTTTTTGTGCGATATTGTAACACCCCAAATCTAGATTTTCACGTCGGCCGCCATGAAAACCTAAACTCAAAGCATTTCTCCGCAGAACAGTAAACATAGTCGATATATCCATCAAAAGAGACAAATAATATCAAATGTGAAGCTCATAAGAATCAATAAATCATCTAAAAGAAATCCATTATAACTTTCTTAACTCAAACAATGTTACTGAATCATCGACACGTAGGTCGGACAATATCGAATGAAATAAATAACTGTCTAGGAGGCGAAAATCCAAATAACTACCTAATCTCGAAAGCGAACACTAAGAAAGAAACTCCGAGCTGACGAACTGAGATCAAACTGGTGGCGCTCCCCAATCTCTATCACCTGAAAAATAGTAGGCTGGGTTAGAACCCAGCTAGTAGATTTCTAAATACCTAAGGTCTAAATAGACCAATTCAACACAAAACCAACTATCGAACAACAGATCAATAATAACGGTCCATTGTGTTACACCTTTCGTACCAACACAATTGAAGTCAACCTATTACACGGTTGAAGAGATTCATACAATACAACTTCCCTTTTGGAGGGGCATAACCAATTTTGAGGTCCACGAGATAGCGTCACTTACCATTCGTGTTTGCATCGTCTTAAACCTCTCAATAGACAAAGGATACCACCCAAAAAGGGGATCCGTGCAACACGAGCACTTTACATATGAGCAGGAGGCGAGCCAACCTCTAGTTGGTAATTACTTCTCAAACTAGAAGTATGTGGTCCACAAGAATGATCTTGTGTTTGCATCGACTTAGACCTCTTCATAACCTATGCATACCTCCCAAAACGGGGATCCGTGCAACACGAGCACATATGAGCAGGAAGCGAGCCAACCACCGATTACTTATGGATTACAATCGTCAATCCATATTTGAACTCAAACCCCTGGTCCACTGGGTTGTCCAATATCACATTGACAAACCCGTGTTTGCAATCGATCCACATGTCGAGCCAACCAGTCTTAGTTCATTCCATTAACGGAACTCAAGATCATGGTCCACCAAGTTATCTAATATCACATGAATAACTAGTGTTTGCAATCGACTCACATGTCGAGCCAACCAATCTTGGTTCCGACTAGCCTATGCTTTCTAGGTTAACAACCTAAAGCAATATATCACACACAACTATTGGTAGCACTCATGCTCCAATATCACACAAATAATCTCATACAATCAATTATCAATAACAATAACATAAACACGAATAATCATTAGCGTCTAGGCTGCTGCCCAGATGTATTTTCTACTATGTTTATATTATCCTAATAGTCTAGGTTGTTGTCCGGGTATATACATACCCCATTAATATAACTATAATCGTCTAGGGTTACTATATTGTTGTTGTAAATGGTCTCTAATCATAATGGATATCTATTGTATTACTAATTGGTTCTAAGTTGATGATAACCTAGTAAACAACAATTGTTCAAAGCTATTATAGTCCTACTATCCAAAACTAGGTTAAAAATTAAAGAGGGCTATGTAAACCCAAGGGAAGAAGAAACCTACCTGATAATGAAGCACAAAGATGAAGAAACCAAACCCTAGCAAAACTTTTTGATCTTCTTTATCCTTCTTCTTCACTTTCTCTCTCTAAACCCTACTCTCTCTCTAAACCTTTTCCCACTCAATCACCTCCCCACTTCAAACTCTCGGGTAAAGGAACAGGGAAAAAGAAAATAAAAGAGTGGGAAGGGTTAAAGTGGTTTAAGGGTTTATAAGGGTGTTGCTATTTGCACCCTCGTTTTTGCTAGCAGCACCCTTATAAAGTAAGGGTGCTACAATCTCCCCTCCTAAAAGAAAATTTCGTCCTCGAAATTAAATGTACCTGTCGAGAGAAAAAGGTGAGGATAACGAAGTTGCATATCATCTTCACGCTCCCATGTGACTTCCTTGCATTGTGGTGATTCCACTGAACCTTGACCATGGGAATCGTCTTTCGTCGAAGGACATGCTCTCTACGATCAATAATCTGAACTGGTTCCTCTTCATATGATACATTTGGCTGGAGCTCCAAATCATGGTAATCTATCACTGAATGTTGATCTCCATCTCTCACATGTTTTCGAAGCATTGAAACGTGAAAGACATCGTGGACCCCTGTGAAGCTTGCAGGCAAGTCAAGACGATAGGCTACTTTTCCCACCTTCTCAACTATTTTGAAAGGTCCAATATACCTGGGAGCCAACTTTCCTTTCTTACCGAATCGTAAAACACCTTTCATAGGTGACACCTTCAACAAAACCTCATCTCCAATAAAACCTCATCTCCAACAATAAACTCTAAATCCCTTCGTCGGTTGTCGGCACAACTCTTTTGACGACTTTGAACTGCTTGGAGCCTACTTCGAATCAAAGCAATTTTCTCAGAAGTGTCCCGAATCACCTCTGGTCCTTCTAGTTTACCGTCACCTGCCTCTGTCCAACACAATGGTGACCGACAAGGTCTCCCGTATAATGCCTCGAAAGGTGCCATGCCAATACTAGATTGGTAACTATTATTATATGCGAATTCTACCAAAGGCAAATGATCTTGCCAACTTCCTCAAAGATCTAGTATTGAGCATCTCAACATATCTTCAAGTACTCTGTTAACTCGCTCTGTCTGCCCATCAGTCTGAGGGTGAAAAGCTGTACTGAAATGTAAAGATGTCCCCATAGAAGTTTGGAAACTCTTCCAAAACCGTGAAGTAAAGGACGAATCTCTGTCTGAAACAATAGACACCGGAATTCTGTGTAACCTGACAATCTCCTTAATGTAAAACTGTGTCAGTCGGTCCCCACTATCTGTCGTCTTCACCGGTAGGAAGTGAGCCGACTTTGTCAACCTGTCAACTATCACCCAAATAGCGTCAAAGCCTCTACTAGATCGCGGTAAACCCGTGATGAAGTCCACCGATATATTCTCCCATTTCCACTCCGGAATGGGCAACGGTTCCAAGAGTCCGGATGGATGTCGATTTTCCGCTTTCACCATCTGACACACATTACACTTCCTCACATACTCCGCAACATCTTTCTTCATCCCTGACCACCAGTACTGCCTCTTCAAGTCTTTGTACATCTTGTTACCCCCGGGGTGAACTGTGTACTTACTTCGGTGTGCTTCATCTAATATATCCTGTCTCAAGAGTGGATCTGCCGGTACATATAATCTCCCTCGAAATCTAAATCCGCCGTCATGCCCGGTACTGAACTCAGTCTCAGTCTCCTGCATTAACGAAACCTGTTTCTGGCACCACTCATCATCAATTTGGGCATCCACAATACGATTCAACAAAGATGGTCTAACAACCATACTACCAAGAAATAACGAGTCAATTCCTGACCCAACCATGTCAATGTCGTATGTTGCTACATCCTCCAACATCTTCCATTGGTTCATCATCAATGTTGCCACGATACCCCTCGGTTGTCGGCTTAGTGCATCGGCTACCACATTTGCCTTACCCGGGTGGTATTGCAACGTGAAGTTATAATCCTTCATCAACTCCAACCACCTGCGCTGACGCATGTTCAACTCCTTTTGTGAGAAGAGATACTTGAGGCTCTTATGATCGGTAAAGAGATCGAACTTCTCACCATACAGATAGTGCCTCCAAATCTTCAAAGCAAACACTATAGCTGCCAACTCTAAGTCATGAGTTGGATAGTTTTGCTCATGTGGCCTCAACTGCCTAGAAGCATAAGCAACCACTTTATCTTTTTGCATCAATACACACCCTAAACCCTGAATAGAAGCATCTGTATAAATCACAAATCTGGTGCCACTCTCTGGAATGACCAACACCGGTGCCGTAGTCAACTTCGTTTTAAGTTCTTTGAAAGCCTCATCACACTTCGTATCCCATGAGAATGTCACTCCCTTCTTTGTAAGATTCGTTAAAGGTCCTGCAATACTTGAGAACCCCTTGATGAACCGTCGATAATACCCAGCCAATCCCAGAAAACTGCGAATCTCAATAACTGAGGTAGGCTGCTTCCAATTAAGCACGGCTTCAACCTTAGAAGGGTCAACCAATACTCCGTCCTTCGAAATAACATGGCCTAGGAATTTTACTTCCTCTTGCCAAAAATCACATTTCTCGAACTTTGCATATAACTGATGTTCCATCAGTCTCTCTAACACCAATCTCAAGTGATCTTCATGATCCTCCTTAGTCTTAGAGTAGATAAGAATGTCATCAATAAAGACAATGACAAATTTATCCAAGAAGTCCCGAAACACCCGATTCATGAGGTCCATAAACACTGCAGGTGCGTTAGTCAAACCGAAGGACATAACAAGAAACTCATATAAACCATAACGTGTCACAAAGGCCGTCTTAGGAATGTCCTCCTCTCGGACTCGTAACTGATGGTACCCTGATCTCAAGTCAATCTTAGAGAACCACTTGGTCCCTCTCAGTTGATCAAACAGATCATCAATCCTTGGTAAAGGATATTTATTCTTCACAGTAACCTTGTTGAGCTCTCTATAATCGACACACAACCTCATTGACCCATCTTTCTTTTTAACAAAAAGAACAGGTGCACCCCAAGGAGAACTACTCTGACGTATGAACCCCTGATCTAGTAATTTCTGAATCTGGTCCTTAAGCTCTCGCAGTTCTATCGGAGCCATTCGATAAGGAGTTCGGGCTATAGGTTTAGTACCCGGTTCCAACTGAATGCAGAAGTCAACCTCTCTGCGTGGTGGCAACCCTGGTACATCTCTGAACACATCGTGGTACTCACTAACCACATCAATACTATCAAGCCCCTCACTCATTACAGGATGCTCTTCTAGCTCTACGTGACTCAGGTGAACCTCCCTCATCTGACAAGTCAACGCTGACACTGTAAACACTTCTTCCCCTGGAAGAGAAAATGTGACTGTCTTGGCATAACAGTCCATAAGTGCATGGTATGAGGCAAGCCAATCCATGTCTAAAATCATATCATACCGCACCAACTCAAGCACAAAAAGGTCTGCAGCGAAGTCTCGCTCACCGAATCTAATGATACACCCCTTACAGATGTGGTCTATCACAATCAAACCACCCCAAGCAGAAGACACCGAAAAAGATCTCCCACATCGATCTAGCTCTATGGGTAACTTACGAACAAAATAAATAGAGATAAATGTGCCCATGGCACCAGGATCAAATAAAATTTTACCCATTCTAGTATGAATAAGGAATGTACCTTCCACCACATCAGTAGGTGCGCGGTCATCTCTAGGAAGGATGCCATTCAACTGTGGTTGTTGCCCACGTCCCTGTGGTCTGCCCTGCGGGTTACGCTCATGATGACGCCCCTGATTTCCTGTCTGAGCTTTAGTCCTCCTCGGACAATCAAAAGACCTGTGTCCTACTTCCTGACAATTAAAACAAACTCCTCTAAATGGTCTCTGTTCCACACCATTAACATTAGTCACTGGCGGTTGCCTACCTGTAGTCACCACTGTCATATCCCTATTGCCTCCCTCGATTCGAGGCCTCTTACCATCCCGTTGACCATTATAGTTGTTGCGCTGATTCCAACCAACCTTCCCATAATTCTTACTGTTCCCCTTATGTTCACCCTTGCTTTGCACTTTGATTCCTCTCTGCTTCTTTGCCTCCTGTATCCGAGCATCGTGAACCTTAGCACAAGAAACCACCTTCTGATAGGTGTCGAAACTAGTTGCCCAGCAATGTACCTAGCAATGTTGTCATGCAACCCATTGACAAACCTCTCAATCTTTTCCTCCTCTGTGGGAATCAGTTGAGTAGCGAAGAGGGAGAGTCTGTGAAACTCATTCTCATACTCCAAAACTGATTGATTCTCCCCTTGCTTCAATTCCTGAAATTCCCTCTTAAGTGTTTGTTGTGCCGAGAAAGGAATAAAGTTTTCCATGAAGACCTTCTTAAATTCTTCCCAGGTGAACCTCAACGGATCCACTAGCCTAGACTGAGTGTCCCACCAAGTAGCTGCATTCTTCTTCAACTGGAACACTGCCATCCGTTGCTTATATTCCTCGGAGCAATCAAATGCCACGAACATCCTCTCTATCTCCTTACACCATTCATATGCCTCTACCGGTCCTCTAGTCCCATCAAATGTTGGCAGTTTCATTTTCATAAACTCATGGTAGTACTTCAACCAGGTCATCTCAGTCGGTGGCCTCAGATTCATAGCAGGACCTCCCGTCTCTAGTGTCGGATTCTGCGTCCAAGCTTGTTCCCTTGTTTGAGCCTCTGCTGCAATGTTAATCAAATTTTGCAATGCGGCTGCATCAATTGTCACTGTCTCTCCTCCGTTCAGATTAGGATTTGTGGTCTCATGACCCCCTGACTGTTCATGTGTACCCTCTGGTGCTGTAGAACCCCTTTCCTCAGGTAAGACACCTCGACCTCTACCACCCCCTCGGGTGCGAGCACTGCGACGACCTCTGCCACGACCAGTAGCCCCTTCGCTAACCATAACTCTATTCAAATCCAAAAGAGAAACCAAGTCAGAACTTAGACAGTCAAGAGCTCCGTACAAAAATTTACTACGTACTATGCGCTTAGAGGGGTTGAACCCTACACACTGATCCTAGGATTAATGAACCTAGAGCTCTGATACCACTTTGTAACACCCCAAATCTAGATTTCCACGTCGGCCGCCATGAAAACCTAAACTCAAAGCATTTCTCCGCAGAACAGTAAACATAGTCGATATATCCATCAAAAGAGACAAATAATATCAAATGTGAAGCTCATAAGAATCAATAAATCATCTAAAAGAAATCCATTATAACTTTCTTAACTCAAACAATGTTACTAAATCATCGACACGTAGGTCGGACAATATCGAATGAAATAAATAACTGTCTAGGAGGCGAAAATCCAAATAACTACCTAATCTCGAAAGCGAACACTAAGAAAGAAACTCCGAGCTGACGAACTGAGATCAAACTGGTGGCGCTCCCCGATCTCTATCACCTGAAAATAGTAGGCTGGGTTAGAACCCAACTAGTAGATTTCTAAATACCTAAGGTCTAAATAGACCAATTCAACACAAAACCAACTATCGAACAACAGATCAATAATAACGGTCCATTGTGTTACACCTTTCGTACCAACACAATTGAAGTCAACCTATTACACGGTTGAAGAGATTCATAAAATACAACTTCCCTTTTGGAGGGGCATAACCAATTTTGAGGTCCACGAGATAGCGTCACTTACCATTCGTGTTTGCATCGTCTTAAACCTCTCAATAGACAAAGGATACCACCCAAAAAGGGGATCCGTGCAACACGAGCACAGTGCAACACGAGCACTTTACATATGAGCTGGAGGCGAGCCAACCTCTAGTTGGTAATTACTTCTCAAATTAGAAGTATGTGGTCCACAAGAATGATCTTGTGTTTGTATCGACTTAGACCTCTTCATAACCTATGCATACCTCCCAAAACGGGGATCCGTGCAACACGAGCACATATGAGCAGGAAGCGAGCCAACCACCGATTACTTATGGATTACAATCGTCAATCCATATTTGAACTCAAACCCCTGGTCCACTGGGTTGTCCAATATCACATTGACAAACCCGTGTTTGCAATCGATCCACATGTCGAGCCAACCAGTCTTAGTTCATTCCATTAACGGAACTCAAGATCATGGTCCACCAAGTTATCTAATATCACATGAATAACTAGTGTTTGCAATCGACTCACATGTCGAGCCAACCAATCTTGGTTCCGACTAGCCTATGCTTTCTAGGTTAACAACCTAAAGCAATATATCACACACAACTATTGGTAGCACTCATGCTCCAATATCACACAAATAATCTCATACAATCAATTATCAATAACAATAACATAAACACGAATAATCATTAGCGTCTAGGCTGCTGCCCGGATGTATTTTCTACTATGTTTATATTATCCTAATAGTCTAGGTTGTTGTCCGGGGTATATACATACCCCATTAATATAACTATAATCGTCTAGGGTTACTATATTGTTGTTGTAAATGGTCTCTAATCATAATGGATATCTATTTTATTACTAATTGGTTCTAAGTTGATGATAACCTAGTAAACAACAATGGTTCAAAGCTATTATAGTCCTACTATCCAAAACTAGGTTAAAAATTAAAGAGGGCTATGTAAACCCTAGGGAAGAAGAAACCTACCTGATAATGAAGCACAAAGATGAAGAAACCAAACCCTAGCAAAGCTTTTTGATCTTCTTTATCCTTCTTCTTCACTTTCTCTCTCTAAACCCTACTCTCTCTCTAAACCTTTTCCCACTCAATCACCTCCCCACTTCAAACTCTCGGGTAAAGGAACAGGGAAAAAGAAAATAAAAGGGTGGGAAGGGTTAAAGTGGTTTAAGGGTTTATAAGGGTGTTGCTATTTGCACCCTCGTTTTTGCTAGCAGCACCCTTATAAAGTAAGGGTGCTACAATCTCCCCTCTTAAAAGAAAATTTCGTCCTCGAAATTAAATGTACCTGTCGAGAGAAAAAGGTGAGGATAACGAAGTTGCATATCATCTTCACGCTCCCATGTGACTTCCTTGTCATTGTGGTGATTCCACTGAACCTTGACCATGGGAATCGTCTTTCGTCGAAAGACATGCTCTCTACGATCAATAATCTGAACTGGTTCCTCTTCATATGATACATTTGGCTGGAGCTCCAAATCATGGTAATCTATCACTGAATGTTGATCTCCATCTCTCACATGTTTTCGAAGCATTGAAACGTGAAAGACATCGTGGACCCCTGTGAAGCTTGCAGGCAAGTCAAGACGATAGGCTACTTTTCCCACCTTCTCAACTATTTTGAAAGGTCCAATATACCTGGGAGCCAACTTTCCTTTCTTACCGAATCGTAAAACACCTTTCATAGGTGACACCTTCAACAAAACCTCATCTCCAACAAAACCTCATCTCCAACAATAAACTCTAAATCCCTTCGTCGGTTGTCGGCACAACTCTTTTGACGACTTTGAACTGCTTGGAGCCTACTTCGAATCAAAGCAATTTTCTCAGAAGTGTCCCGAATCACCTCTGGTCCTTCTAGTTTACCGTCACCTGCCTCTGTCCAACACAATGGTGACCGACAAGGTCTCCCGTATAATGCCTCGAAAGGTGCCATGCCAATACTAGATTGGTAACTATTATTATATGCGAATTCTACCAAAGGCAAATGATCTTGCCAACTTCCTCCAAGATCTAGTATTGAGCATCTCAACATATCTTCAAGTACTCTGTTAACTCGCTCTGTCTGCCCATCAGTCTGAGGGTGAAAAGCTGGACTGAAATGTAAAGATGTCCCCATAGAAGTTTGGAAACTCTTCCAAAACCGTGAAGTAAAGGACGAATCTCTGTCTGAAACAATAGACACCGGAACTCCGTGTAACCTGACAATCTCCTTAATGTAAAACTGTGTCAGTCGGTCCCCACTATCTGTCGTCTTCACCGGTAGGAAGTGAGCCGATTTTGTCAACCTGTCAACTATCACCCAAATAGCGTCAAAGCCTCTACTAGATCGCGGTAAACCCGTGATGAAGTCCATCGATATATTCTCCCATTTTCACTTTCTCTCTCTAAACCCTACTCTCTCTCTAAACCTTTTCCCACTCAATCACCTCTCCACTTCAAACTCTCGGGTAAAGGAACGGGGAAAAAGAAAATAAAAGGGTGGGAAGGGTTAAAGTGGTTTAAGGGTTTATAAGGGTGCTGCTATTTGCACCCTCGTTTTTGCTAGCAGCACCCTTATAAAGTAAGGGTGCTACAGATATGACTCCAGCAGAAAAGGATGGAGGTGTACGAATAAAAAAACCCAGAAAGTTCGTCACTTCTAGGGACGTTGTATTTGATGAGATTTCCACCTATTATTCCCCCCCCCCCCCCCCCCCCCCAATTTTTTTGTGGAGGAAGTCATTCTTAGTGATGATCAAGAGCAGCCAGTTCTTTAGAATAATATACCAGATTCAAATACAAATGAATCTCCACCTGATTGCCACTCAAATGGAAATGATCAACAAGTTGAAAGAAGGCCTATAAGGCTAACCAAATTACCTCAAAGACTACGAGGTTCAGTTGTGTACAGCCACTTCATTCTTCTTTGTAGGAGAAGTAGATGAAGAACCAAATAGCTTCGAAGAAGCCAGAGATCGTCTTGAATGGGAAACTGCGATGCAAGAATAAATTGAAGCATTGAATAAGAATCAAACATGGGAGTTGGTTATGAAACCAGAAAACTGCAAGCCCATCACTTGCAAATGGGTTAACCGTTTAAAGAAAAATTCAAACGGAGATATCCAAAAGTACAAAGCCCGACTCGTTGCATGTGGATTTTCTCAAAGTTACAGATTGGACTACGAAGAAACATTTAGTCCCGTGGCGAAGATGGTAACAATAAGAACCATTGTTTCTCTTGTAGCTTTCCAAAATTGGAAGTTATGGCAACTTGATGTAAAGAATGTTTTTCTTTATGGAGAGTTAGATCATGAAGTATTCATGCAGTAGCCTGAAGGATATGTTGCGGAGCAATATCCTAACCAATTTTACAGACTGAGGAAGGCATTATATGGCCTTAAACAAGCACTGCGTGCTTGGTATGGCAAAGTTGCTCAATACTTTATCTTTTGCGGCTTTAGAGTTTCAGATGCAGATTCTAGTTTGTTTATTAAATCAGATTCAAATATGCATTTGATGGTTTTATTATATGTTGATGATATGATCATCATGTGAGATAATGACACTGAAATTTCGGTGCGGTGAAGAACCTAGGGGAGACTAGTTGTTTACTTGGTTTAGAAATTGAAAAATCAGACCAAGGGTATTTTGTTTCTCAAATGGGCTATGCACGGAAGTTGTTACCCGGTCTTGGCATGGGGGAGTCAAGAGAAAAAACCACTCCAATGAAGCCACATCTCAAATTGATCAAAGATGAAGGAGAACCACTAAAGGATGTTAGGAAATTTCAGCAAATGGTTGGCAGTTTGATTTATTTGACGATCACGAGGCCCGAGATTGCTTACTCTGTTGGTGTAGTGTCTCAATTCATGCAGTGCCCAAGGTCTAGTCACTTGGAGGCAGCAAAATGAATTTTTCGTTACGTGAACGGTTCACTTGAGTATGGTCTTATGTACAAGAGGACTCAAAAGTTTTGTCTAAAAGGCTTCACAGATGCAAGATTGGGTTGGAGACAAAAATGATAGACACTCAACTTTCAGTTATTGCTTTAGTACCGGTTCAGTTGTGGCGTCTTGGTGCAGCAAGAAACAATCGGTGGTTGCATTATGAAGCACAAAAGCTGAATATGTGGCAGCAACTATGGCGCACAAGAGTGTATGTGGTTGAAGAGGTTAATAGAAGACATGTTATGCAACCTTGATTATGCTGTTGAAATCAAGTGCGATAATGAAAGTGTTCTTAAGCTTGCCTCCAATCTAGTTTTTCATGCTCGGATGAAGCATATTGAAGTTCGTCACCACTACATCTGAGAGAAAGTATTGGACCAAGAAATTAAGCTAATAGGAGTCTCTACAACTAATCAAGTTGCAGATATATATATATAAAAAGGCTTTGGTAAAGCCTAAGTTCGAACATCTCAGAGCAGGTCTTGGAGTTCTTGATCAGAAAGATGCACTAAGAGAGAGTGTTAAAAATTAGTGCATCTATGTATTAAAATTTATGTTTACTTAGCCAAATAACTGGTTTCCTAGTTTTTAGTAGCAGTCAAGTAATGAAGTATTAATTAGTTGCAGAGTTATCAGGAAAGTAGTCTAAGAGTAGTTGCAGCTTTAATTTATTGTTAGTTTTATGACTATAAATATGTTATATGTTTAATTAGTTTTCTCAGATTTCGTCAAGCAGAAATAAAGCATTCTCAAGTATCTACTCTTTTCTTATCTGCTAAGTGTTACTTCTCTTTGTTCCAGTTTTTTCTGTTATTTGTTTTATTTTATCTCATTGATTAGTGAAGCCCAATCAACTTGCTTGAAAGCCTTCACACTCGCTTTTGCCAACCTCCATCTTAGCCATCTCTGGCTCTCTGCCTATCCCTATCATGCTTTCAACCATCGTGTGATATTATTAGTTGCGAAATAACATGAGAGGAATTGAACATTGAGTAATTAATGATTCGTGTTCGTTAAGACCGTCCAAGGCATAGTGCAATATGTATGTATAGTTGATTTTCACCGACCATATTATCAAGATCAAATATATGTTTTTCTAAGACAGGTTGCTTGATCACTTTTATTATCACTACAATTTCATTGAAGACATACCATGAAGTACATTAAAACATATATGATGGTGAAACAGAAACTATATAATTGGACATCAATCACCATATATAGCACTTAATTTTTTTCATAACCCCTTTGAGCCAATCAACTTAGTAAGACCAAAAGTAATAGCCATAGCAAACCATCCCCCAACTAAAACCCTAAAGCATGACTTCTTCACAGGTGCTTTCCCTAACACTGCTCCCACCACTCCAAACACCAACAAAGCCAAAGTCACTGCTCCTGCCACAACCCCCAACCTCACCTTATACTCTCTTATAAAGGAGGCAGCCAATAACGGAATGATCGCCCCAACGGAAAACGCAAGAGCTGATGCTAATGCAGCTTGAAACGGACTCGGCAACTTCTCTTTCTGATCACTGCTCATCTCATTTTCTCTCTTCATCTGAGCTACTTCTATATCTACCTGTGAGTAAACAGACACAAACTCTCCTATTGCCATACTACAAGCACCAGCTACTAAACCAGCAAATCCTGTAAGAACCATGACTTTGATATCTTGTTTAACAGCTCCTACTCCCATCATCAATGAAGCTGTAGATACTAAACCATCATTAGCTCCAAGAACTGCAGCTCTAAGCCACTGTCCTCTTTTCGAGTAATCAAATTCTTCTTCAACACCGACCCCAGGAACGGATAGTTTGAAGTCATCGTTGTTAGAGGATATTTGGTTCTGACCAGAAGCTTGTTGGGGGAATGCCATTGTCAAGGAAGGGAAGAACTCAAAGAAATCTGTATATACTAGGGAATGATGGAGTAATGAGTGTGGAAGACACACGACCTTACAAGGGTATTTATTACATACACAAATGAGAGTACATATGGTGGCCATTACTAAGAAAGTTAATGAGTGGGGTATGTGTTACCATAAATTTGTAACATTATTTTATGAAGTGACAGTAATGTTTTCCATTTTTTTATAGGAAGTAGTGGTAAAAATTAGGTTTGGCTAGAATAAAAGAAACAAGTCCATTTGCAAAAGGTTCCAACTTTTTAGAGATGTGTTTTGTTTGCTTGGTTCAATTTTTTTTAGTAAAGACTAATATAGGTTTTGTGAGAATAGTCTCACACGAAAAATAATGATTTACTGAAAAGGTATATAATTTCTAGGAGGTGGCTCTATAGGCGCCCCTCACTAATTATTGTTTTTGACGACCTTTACAGGTAAATTTCAGTGGGTCTTTATGTATAATTGACGCACCAAAATGAATTATCCAGGGCCCTCTAGAAATATTCTTCTTCACTAAATGTCAATTGGTTTTGAGTTTGATTGACCATATTTTAACATAGTATCAAAGCTAGACCCACATGTGGTAGCTTTAAAAGTCCCATGTACCCCAGGTCATTCAAAATACGCCACTCAAAATAAATACGTGGTAGGTTCAAAAGAATGTCATTTATTGTCTATAATTTGTAATTTTGAGTTTAAAATTATCAAAATTGATGAGGAGCAAGGTTGAAATAGATTTGATTGTTCAATTTCATTTCTTACGTGTTGGATATTTTTCTGGTTTTTGTTTTGGATCTATGATTGCAAATCGAGCTTGTTCTTTCTTGCAAACCGAGTTTGTGAGGTTTTTGCAAACCCAGATTGCGAGGGTTTTACATATCCAATTGGCATCCACAAACCGAGTTGCCAGATTTGCAAATTTATTTTGCATTTGCAGACCTTTGCAAACTCAATTTAGAAGATGTCGTTTTTCGTCTTTTTGAGAAAACAAATATTAAAAGTGAATCTTGTTAGAAAGATAATAAAAGAACATATTTTTTAAATATATATATAGTTCATTGGAATCCAACAACTAATGAAAAAGTATATAAATTGTTGAAAGTGTTTTGAATACGTGTGGTATCTAACCCGATTGCGACCCGCTAACCCGCTTTCAGGGCAATGTTTGATTACAAGCCGAGTGTTGTGGCTTCGACATCAAATTGCGGACTTTTTAAGTGGGGATGGTTTCAGAAGCAGGGTTAGCCTTTAGTTGTCTGCAAGGCAGGGCTTCGATAAAGGCAGTTATCAATATATTGTGTATCCATATATATTTCAGAACTAGAAAGAGAGAGTCGGTGAGGCAGTGGGTTTGGGTTTCCTATGATTAATAAACAGAAACCCCAGAAATATCTTTATTCATTCTCACAAATCCTTTTGTAACTTGTTATTCTTATCGTAGTGGAAATCATCGCGTCACCTTTTGTTCTAGAGTAAGTTTAACAAACTGAACCACGTAAATGTCTTTGTGTTCTTTGTGATTATTACTTTTGATTATACTTTTCTTAGTTACTTGTTTTTTGTCACAACATTTATATATATATATATATATATATATGTATATATATATATATACATATATATATATATATATATATATTAAAGTTAAAAGAGAAAATAAAAGAATTAATTAAACAAATAGATATTTTAACATTTACCAATCTTTTGGCGTGATTGATAATTTTGAAATGTTTGCCACTATTTCTTTTTTTTTTTTGCATATTGTAAAAACTAATTTGACGGTTGATCTTTTGGGGAAACTAAAAAATTCTGGGGCTTTCAAAAAATTTAGTTGGAAACTTTTTTTTTAGCTATCCCCAAACTCTCATTTCTTCTCTCCCGATATTCTTTTTTCTTCGTATCTTTCCACCACTATCTGTGACCACCACCATTTATCTCTGTCTCTATCATTTCCCTTCTCTCTCCTCTTCTCCCTCCTCTCTTTAAATTTTTCCAAACGAAATCAGTTATTCAGAAAAAGAAAGAGAAAAATGATGGTTGGAAGTGGGAGAAATCTGAATTTTATTTTGATAGGTAGTCGGGGATGTAAGAGCATCTCCAATGCAAAACTCAAAAAAATCTCTATTCGTCTTATTTGTCAAGTTCCAATTGAGATTCTCACTCCTAGGTGTCGAAAATAGAGATCCTCAATTCTTGTATGTCTCCAATGCAACACTCTAAACTCTTTTATTTTACTTACGTGTCTTGGTTATTTTTGTAAAAAAATAATTAGTTATTCTGGAAATATACGAAGACTTGATTTCTATTGGTTGAAATTTAAATATTGATGAGTTGGACAATTAGAGATATCTCAAGAGGACACTCTGAATAGAGTGTCCTCTTGAGATATCTCTATTCCACTCTCGACACATCATCTTTGAGATCTTAGTTGAATTTTGCATTGGAGATGATTTTTTAAGAAAAATTCAGAAAATCCTATGTGGCACAATTTTGCATTGGAGATACTCTAAGGCTGTCGGCACCCTTCCAAATGTGAACAAAAAAAAAAGGTGGTGGGAGCTTGAAGGTACAAAGAAACTAAAAATTTACCCATAATTTTATATGTTAGGAAATTTATTTTATTTCCCCAAAGGGGCCACTTCCCATTATCTTACATCTTATGGATGACCTAACCTATATCCAAAGAAAATGGACTAGAGAAGGTGGATTTTCCAATAGGAAAGCATTTGTAGTAAAGGGAGAGATGAACAAATATTAATAAATGGTAGGGAGTGTGGTTTCCACACGACTGCCACCAAGCCTCTAGTATATCTAATTTTAGGTAAATTGGTGGATGTCTTTACATGGACCTTCACGACTACAAACTCTAGTGAATGTTCATGACATTACTTTTTTTTTTTTTTTTGTTAAGGATAAATATATTAAGAACTAAGCATTCAGAGTGGCATTACAATACATATGTAAAAGAAAATAGGGAATACAACTCCACATCTTTGATTTCTCCTTCCTTCGAGTCTATTTAGCGAGTTTGTCCGCATGAGAATTTGCATTTCTATTTGTGTGACTAAATTTAACTTGTTGGATATCACGCTTGATGTTTCTTATACTGCGAATATGCGCCAAAGATTGCCATTGCACTTGATGCTTGGGGTTGTTAAGGTGTTTGATCAAGTTGATGTTGTCGCTTTCAATTATGACCTGCATGTGGTTATTTTCTTTTATCCAAATAAGACTGTTGAGAATGGCTAATGCCTCACTTTCTTCACTGTTCCTGGCTCTAACCGTATGCACGCTAGCAAATACAAATTTCGATTGAGAGTCATGTACTATGAAACTGGTACCGATGAGTTGTTCAACATTCACAAAAGATGCATCAACGTTTATTTTAATGAAAGGATGGGGAGGGGGTTGCCATCTGGCTACAGTCGCAGGTCGAGCCTTTAACTGAGCAGGATTAATCCTGGGAAAAGTTTTAATAAGATCTAAAATATTGTTAACATTGTATAAGGTTTGCTGAAAGCAGTGATCCCACCTAGTTTTCCATATGTGCCATAAAATTGTAACAAAATGTGTATTATCCGCGGTACAACTAAGTTGATTCGGATTCTGCCACGAAAGTATCCATTCAGATAGAGAGGGGATATTAGTCGAGATAATGTTAAAATGAAACCAAATATTTTTCGCAAGGGGGCAGTACAAGAGAGCATGTTCAATAGTTTCTATTTCTAAACAGTTTGGACAGTTAAACATATCACCAATATACTTACCTATCCGCTGACGAACTGGAAGCGCTTTAGTGCAAATTTTCCAAATAAAGAGCTGAATGCGAGGGATGGAGGGAATAGACCAAATAAAATTCCAGTTCACTTCCTCAGGAGGAGTAGACTGGTTAATCGAACTCAGGTGCTGATACATTGATCGGACAGAGTGCTTTCCTGATTTAGTTAGATTCCATTTCATTTTATCGGTTCCTTCAGGCTGAATAGGAATAGCTTTGATGAGGTTGCTGATGGTTTCATTGAAATTTTGTCTAAGAATGCTATCGTCCCACATGTTATTACTTATGAGTTGAGACACAGTAATTAGGGTAGAATTGTTTATATTTTGAATTTGCTCGTTAACTCCAGGGATCCAATTGTCTTTCCAAATGTTAATGTGTTCCCCCGTCTGCACCTCCCATGTGATATGACTATTAATAAGATCATAGTGCTTTCTAATAACTTTCCAATTCCATGAGTGATGGGATTTGGCCGGACCCGGAGAGTCCGTCTTAGGAAAATATTTGGCTTTCAGGAATTTAACCCAAATGGCATCTGGGTCAGACATTACTTGGATCTTACAATTATTCCAAAATGTATATGCCATTTAATTTGGATATTTCAAATGCAGTGGATTATTTGTGCTATTTTTTTTTTTTTATGTAAATAGGTTGTTGCCTAGTTTTATTAACTTTCAAATTGACAAGAGCAATTGGCTTTATCAATAGCCAACTGTACGTACCTCCTCCACTACTTCTAATTAGAATTAAAAGTTGCTTGCGCTAACAAGTGCGCGACAGCGGGTACAATAAGAGAAGGAACAATTAGTGACCTTAGCTTTTTCGTTCTTGATTTCCAGAACTAGAGCTCGGATCTTCCAAGGTGTTCCATCATCAATTGATCTACAACCGTTTACAACTACTAATGCATCACCTTCCACCGTACATCCATACTGATTAAGGTCAGTGGCTAAATTTATAGCTAACCAAGTTGCTCTAGCTTCAACCTCCATAGCCGAAAAAGCTCTAGTTGACTGGGTTAAAGCCATTATGAACTCACCCTTTGCGTTTCTACACACAACAGCTAATGTTGCCTTCCCGTCCCTGTAAGCAGCATCAAAATTAACTTTCAAATTCTCTCGATCTGGCGGGTTCCAACTTGGTGAGAGTTCAGTCTTACTTGTTTCATCTTGAACAGGAGATTCTAATCTTGCATTGGGGAAGTCTTGTAGCATAGTTGCAGCATCTTTGATTATGAGTTGACTACTCGGATTCGTTCCGCTAAATACACATTTGTTTCGGGCGTTCCATATGAACCAAGCCACAGAACATCGTAAGGCAATCACCTCTTCCTCTTCTTCACCTTCAAACCACTTACACAGTAAGGTGGGAAAAGTAACATCTCCATCCAATCTCAGTTGTAGAGGATGACTCATCCAAGTTTCCCTCGCAAGTAGGCACCTTCGGAATAGATGGTCAATGTCTTCTTCTTCATTCAAACATACATAGCACAATTTTGAAACTTGTAAATTGAAACGAAGTGAACGCTTTTTAGTAGGTAATGCATCTTGGAGTATCCTCCGTATAAACATCTTCACACGCGGAACGAGTTCCACCTTCGTCTATATTCGGCGCCAAGTGCTCCCATTAGGCACTCCATGTTTTAGGAAGAAGAGGGTGTTTCTTTTTCTAAAGATTGATAGAGTGATTTAGATGTGAACTCGCCCTTTACTGTGAATATCCAGACTAGTTTATCTTCTATATTTCTGCCTATCAATGGGATTTGCAAAATCGCATTTGCTGATAACGAATCAAAAGTAGCTTCAATAACATTCTTGTTCCACCCTCCATTGATGTCAAATAGGTCACACGCCCAAAAAATATCCTAATTTGATTGGGACCTAGTGTCTCCTGACATTTGAAGACTTGTCAATTTGGTTAATATTTTATGACATTTTGATTGATATTTTTTTAGTTTAAATTTGTAGAAAAATATCCCTCCAAAAAGCTCAGCCTTAGGACTCTTCTTTTCCTAAGCTAGTGTTTGATTCTACTAACTTTTGGGGTTTATGCCACAAATTAGTTGGAATCCATTTTGGCTCGGTGGCAACTAGTACTAGACTTTGGGTGTTTGGACCTGTTTTGGCAGATGTTTTGTGGTTAGCTGTTCTGTTTTCGCTTTATATATCATATGTTATCTAATGGCAGTCGTTTTAGTTATTTTTAGTCTTCTGTTCTCTTAAGATAGTTGCTTTTCTGTTTCTTGTTAATTAGTAGTTCTTAGCTTTTGTTCTCTTAGCTGTAGTGTGTTGTGTTCTTTATTTGCTTTTCTATGGTGCCTTTAGCGATTAGTATGGACCAACCGAGACCTGACTTGTCCATATTGGCTTGGAATATTAGAGGTCGTGGGCAATTCTTAAATCGTAAACACCTCTATAGGCTTATCACTTCCTATAAGCCCGAATTCATCTTCCTTTCTGAAACCAAAAGCACCAAAAACCAACTTAACAAATTGCTTCCTTTGCATGCTGAGTACAACCATTTCTTAGTGGAACCAAAAAATAAAGCTGGTGGGCTTGTTTTGTATTGGAATAATGAGTATACAGTTGAGATTTTATATGAGGATGACCATATTATTCACACTAAATGTACTCACAACAGTCATAGGAGCAGTTTTATTCTTACGGGCTTCTACGGAAGCCCATATAGCAAGAATAGAATGGTTCCTTGGGATAACCTTATTAGTCAGACCACTGAGTCACCGGACCCTTGGGTGCTTATAGGTGACTTGAACACCATCCTTCACCCTTCGGAGAAGGAAGGGGGTAAAGAGGAGATGCCTTCTTATGTTAATAAAATTAAAACTGTTATTAATCGGTTAGGTCTTAGAGATGCGGGCTTTCGCGGAAATACTTTTACTTGGACCAACAAACATTTTAGGGGCACCCTTATCAAGGAAAGATTGGACAGAGCTCTCACGAATCATAATTGGCTTATGGATTTCCCCTCCACCCTTGTTACTCACCTGCCTGGAGTCGGATCTGACCACATTCCCATCATCCTGACTACTGCTACCACTTCAAATTTGGGTAAGAGACCTTTTAAATTTATTCGGACTTGGATGTCTCACCCAGATTGTGGTAATTTCATTCGGGATCATTGGCCCTGCACTGCCATTCCTATCCAACCGAAGCTCAATCAATTAGCGGTTAATTTGGCCAGGTGGAATAAAACGGTGTTTGGTCACTTGGATCACAGGATTCGTGTTCTTACTGAGGCTCTCCAGAATACGGATAATCTGGCATGTTATCATGATATTAATAATCAATTGGAGGAGGCTTATAATCAACAGGAGAGCCTCAAAGAAAAATCCCGTAATGAGAATATCCAATTAGGTGACCGAAATACTAAATTTTTCCATGCTAAAGCCATTCATCGAAATCGGAAAAATCGAATTACGAACATTAAAGACAACCATGACTCTTGGTTGCAGGAAGCCTCTGATATTGCTAATCTCTTCTCTCTTAATCTTCAAGCTATCTCCACTTCTAATGGTTCTAGTATCTCTGATGAGTTACTTGATCTCTTTGTTGGACAAATTACTAATGATCAGAATACTACTCTTACCAACAAGCCGTCAGATATTGAGATCTACAATTCTGTCACATCGCTTAAATCTGATTCGGCTCCGGGTCCTGACGGCTTCCCTCCTCACTTCTATAAAACTAATTGGGACACTGTCAAAGTTGATCTCATAGCTTTAGTGTCGGAATTTTTTCTTCATAGTACTCTTCCTGAGCAGGTTAATCATACCCATATTTGCCTCATTCCCAAAACCAAATCCCCCCAGACTACATCGGACTATAGACCTATTAGCCTTATGAACACTACTTATAAAATCATTACCAAAATTCTGGCTAATCGTCTCAAAATTATTCTCCCGGATATCATTTCTCCTTTTCAGTCGGCCTATGTTCCAGGTAGGCAAATTACCGATAATGTCATTATCAGTCAGGAGATTACTCACTCTTTTAAGCGGACTAAGGGGTCGAAAAGTTTTTTCGCTCTTAAGCTTGATATGTCCAAAGCCTTCGATCGTATAGAGTGGCATTTTCTGGAGTCTATCATGAATCGTCTGGGATTTTCAACTCACTGGATCAATCTCATTCACACCTGTATCTCTACTTCCACCATGGCGGTTCTGATTAATGGACGTCCTGGTCCGACTTTTAACGTCAGTAGAGGAATTAGACAAGGTGATCCTCTTTCTCCCTTCTTGTTCACCTTAGTCAAGGAAGGTCTTAGTCGTCTTCTAGAAACTAACAGATTGCCTGTTCCATTCAAAGGCTTCCCTATCCCTCGTACCAACATTAATCTCAAGCATCTCCTCTTTGCCGACGATTGCATCATCTTTGGGCAAAATTCTCTGGAGAACATTTCTTCGCTTCAGCACATCCTGGATATTTTCTGTTCTTCTTCTGGCCAAATGATCAACTTTGACAAATCTACTATCTTCTTTTCGAAAAACACTCATCCAAAATTCAAACGTATAATTATTCGAAATTTGAAAGTTCATCAATCCTCTAATCTTGATAAATATCTAGGCACTCATCTCTTCATAGGAGCAAATAAACAGAGAGTTTTTTCTTCCCTCGTTAACCAAATCCAGAATAAGTTGTCCAAGTGGCAAACTTCTCTTCTTTCCCAAGCTGGCCGTTCTATTGTTATCAACACAATAGCTGCGGCTGTTCCCCGATACCAAATGCAATGCTTTGCCATTCCTAAAGGTATAAGTAATCGCATTGAAGCACTTCAAAGAGCTTTCTGGTGGGGAAAACCCAAATCCATCCATACTATTAATTGGTCTGCCATATGTCTTCCAAAAAAATTGGGAGGTCTTGGTTTTCGTTACCCGATTCTGGATAATTAAGCTTTTTTGTGTAAACTTGTCTGGCGTCTCATTAAGAATCCTAATTCCCCTTGGGCTTCTACTCTCAAAGCAAAGTATTTCACCAAAGATCACAAACCAAAATCGGCTAAAAATCATCACTCTTGGCTTTGGAAATCCATATCCAATTATGTTGACAAAGTGTCCAATCTGACCTTTTGGGATATTAATAAAGGTACGAATATTAATATTTGGCAGGACTTCTGGATACCTAATTACCCTCCTCCTCTGACCAATAGGAATAATAGCAATCTCACGAAAGTTTCTCAACTTATCAGGAATAATCAATGGGATACGAATACTTTATATCAATGCTTTAATCGTGATATTTTTAATGCTATTTTAAGTATTAGTATACAGGATCAGCAGGATGACATTGCGAGATGGTCTCTAACCAAATCGGGTAAGTTCACTATAAAATCTATGTACTACTATTTACGTACTGAACACTATCCTTATGATATGAAAGAATGGGCGTTTATTTGGCATTTGCCAATTTTGCCCAAAATCAAACTATTCCTCTGGAAATGTTGTACTAACAGTTTACCGGTAAGAGATAGAATTGGAAAATATATCGGTCACATTTATCATTGTGAATTCTGTCAAGATCAAGAAACTATGATTCATGTACTTTTACATTGCGAATTAGCTAAGGTAATATGGCTGCACTTCAATGTTCTTTCGATTAATATCTGTAACATTATAGACTAGATCATTTCTTGGAAAGATATAGAAGATCACATTAGTAGTCTTTTTGCGACTATTCTGTGGCATATATGGAAAGCAAGATGTGATAAATATTTTGAGTCTAAAGATCCTGTCCCGATGATGATCATAGATAGTATCAAAAGTAGTACTAATCTCCAGAATACTCAAAATACCCATCAGCAAATTGAAAAGGTTATTGGTTGGTCTCCACCTGTCTATCCTTTTCTTAAAATTAATGTTGACGCTTCCTTTATAGCAGTACAGGATGACGCGACGATAGGGTGTATTATGCACGATGACCAGGCGAATTTCATTGCAGCAGCAGCTTTCACTTTTCGGGGTCAAAACGCTGAAGAGTGTGAATGCGGAGCCATCTTCAAAGCTCTTCAATGGGCTCTTAAAAAGAAGATTGTTTACCTACATATTGAAAGTGATAACCTAAATATAGTTCAAAAACTCAACAAGGAAACTATAGACATATCTTGGCAGTCGGAAAAGATTATAGATAAAGTGCAACAGTTGGAGGCCAATTTCACAAAGGTGAAATATACTCATATTCCCAGAGAAGGCAACTACAAAGCGGACCAATTGGCAAAATGGAGCAGAAGAAACAAAGGAACATGGTTGTGGCTTTCTTTATTAGATCTTCCGCAGGAATTGTATAATGTTTTTTAGATATTTCGGTTGTACCTCAACAAAAAAAAAAAAGCAATACAGATAACATAAGAAAAACTCTTGATTTCTCAAAATGCAACAGAAAAACTGGATAAGGAAAGAATTTTATAGTCGATGCAGGATGTTGTCGTCTCAAAAGAGATAAAACCTAATCTTGATCTCCATCGATGAATAGAGGCCCGACTTATGGGGTTGTAGACGCTGGGTCAGCACTGGCCCCCACCACATGGGCCCCTTTTGTACTAGGGACCATTAGGTTCTCCTACATATGATTTAAATACCGAATATTGAAGTGGTACTAAAACTATGACAACTAGACTACTAAGTTATTCAAAGGAAATAGTGATGGGTCATTAACAACAGCCACATCTAGAGTGGTGATGGCGATGAATGCATTAGAGGCGGACGTGGCGGCAAGGCTAGCCTTACATCTAGCTAATCAAAGGAGTTGTCGGAAGTGTATTATTGAAGGTGATGCAAAGGTTGCGGTTGATGCTTGCTCGAATAAAAATGAGACCTCTTCTTGGAAGATAAGAAACATTATGACAAACATAAAAATGCAAGTACCTTCTTCGATACTTTGCAGGTTTCATTCTGTCCGAGAAAGGTGAACCAAGTAGCTCATATGCTAGCAAAATCTGCGATCGAATTAAATTTAAATGAGACTTGGGAATCACCCAATATCCCTAGTTGCATTGTAAGTCAGTTGACGACGGATAAAGCTAAGATGTTGAATTCTAGTTCCTAATCAATATTAGGCAAATGCCTACATTCATAAAAAAAAAAGACTACTAAGCTATTTTGATGGGAATGATTTTGATTCACACCAGTCCCAATTTTTTGTAAAAGCCTAAAGTCAGCACGATACATTTTAGGTATGTTTTGAAGTTTGAATTTCTTCAATACCATTACTTGTGATACTATACGAATTTTAACGAATACATTACCGATCGGGTAAATAATGTGAATGTGCATAAAGATGGCACACAAATAGTTTATTCCAATACATTATAGATCGAGTAAATTATGTGAATGAGCATAAATTACAATCGAGCTATTTTTATTCGTCATGTTAGTTCACTGTTTACCTTCTTTAACGATAATATTTTAAATGGTTAAATCAGTTATAGTGTGGGTACCTGTTTTCGAGTTTAGTTCTATAACGGTTTGTTGTCATTGGACTGCAGGAAAATGAAGAAGAAATTGATCAATAGAAACAAATTGTCAATATAGGCATAAGATTTTGCAAGGAAAATTAAAAGAACTAAATACGCAATTACCTTACGTTTCATATACCTAGTAGGAAAGGTAAATAAACCTAGTCTCACACTACCATTGCAAGAATTGTAAGATAGACTGAAACAAAAAGGCTAAAGCTCATGAGTCAAACACCATCACTCAATTAGCTTGTGTTACTAATGCAGTAGCCCGCAATGTATGCATCTTTAACTGAAGACATCGTAGACGTAGCTTGCAATTTACTGCAAAGAATGATTATGTCATAAACCCATGGTAAAATAACGAGTATTACAATCATCTACTTGTTTCATGTGAGTAATGACAGAATAATCCTCAAACTAATATATTTGTGTTAATAAGGATCCAGTCTAACGCATAATCTTGTCTTACAAAGTTCAACAATATATGATGTTTTTCATACAACACTTAAACATAAAGTAGACACTAAATACATAGTAAACAGAATAAGAGATAATGGGATCTTTGAAAAGATGTTAGTTGTTATAGTTTGAACCCTTTGGACTTCATTTATAAAGCTCAGCAAGTTATACTTATAAATGTAGTCCAAGTTTTTAGTTTTAATCTTGCTTCGTCTTAAGGAGGTGTAAGGTATAACACCAATTTTTTAGTTTCCCATACGAACCTATCTAGACGCATGAGCCGCTCTGCCAAACGTGTAAAAAGAAAAAGAAATTGAACTTGAATGCAAAATAATAACTTAAATAACATTAAAACCTAAAAATCAAAAAAATCAGCAAAAATATATAAGAACATAGGCGGCAAAATCCAGCAAACTATATAGCGAAAGAGGTAATATATTGATTATTGTGCCGACATGGCACTCAAAAAGTCGAAATTTACATATTAGATAACATCGACACCCAGGAAAACAATAAGACTGAGAAAGGTACCCCTATGAAAACTCTAGTTGGCAAAGCCCATGAATAAATTAATGTCTTGACCTCTACAATTATTTGTTCAACCGAACTGAAACTATCTTTGAATATCCTTATGTTTCGCTCATTCCACAGCGCCCACCATGAAGCAAAAGGAATAGCAGTTCCTTAGTATTCCTTTACTGTGCCTAACTTATATCTCTTCCATCTTGTAAAGAAAACCTCCATCTGATTTGGTATACTCCTAAAACTGAAAATCGTTTGTGTGAAAAAAATAATACCATATCTTCCTAGAAACTGAGCAATTTAAGAGCAAATGATCAGCATCTTCTTCTGCACACTGACATAGCACACATCTACTAGGGATAGAGTAACCCTTTTTTTTTAAAGATTCAAAGTAGGGATTGATTTCAGCAGTGCCACCCAAATAAAAAATGGAGACTTCCTTTGGTATCCTTTGACGCCAAAGTATTTTATATGGGAGGTGATGGCTGATAATACTAGAGGAACTGATGGAGTCGTGTAACATGAAATGTTTATTCTCAGTGAGGATCCATATTCTGCTATTTTCCTCCATTGATAGGACAGGAGGTTCTCCGATTTCGTTCACGAGGTTGATCAACACCTGCAAATTTGAATTTTGAGTATGTTGACTTATGCCCAAGCTCTATGTTGAATTACCTTCCTCTTCTGTTGTTATGCAATCCATAATATGTTTCCATTTTTCTTGGATGAGTATCTCCAGAACTCACGGTACCGTTCTTTTAGACACAAATTACCTTTCCAAATATCCTCCCAAAATCGAACTCTACATCCATTTTGAATAGATATATTTGAAAGAGAGACAATTTTATCCTCAGTAGCAAGAATTGATTTCCAGCACCCTACGCCAAATGATTGATTTGTTTCCTTTTAAAAAAAATCAAGAGGGTTACCACCAAATTTGTCAATGATTACACGTTTCCTATCACTTTGGTTTTCATCACCGAAATGCCAAATCCATTTTCCCAGAAGTGTTGCATTCATTGTCTTTATTCGTCTAATACCAAGACCTTCACGTGCTTTTGAACGAGATACCTTTTTCCAGCTAGCCCAATGAAACCTTTTCTTAATCGGAGTATCACCCCATAAGAAATCCTTTATCATCTTCTCTGCTTTATTGATAATTGATGAAGGGGGGGACAAGGATGGACAGAAGGTAGGTCAATGTATTATTTAGTGTACTCTTGATTAATGTTAAACGCCCCCCTTTTGAAAGGTACATTCTCAATCGTGAACCGACTGAATGCCAAGATATGAAAAACGGAGTGAAAAGATACCGCCAACACCATACATAGAGTTCTTCGCTAAATTCACCTTTAAGTGTAATTGCCTCTAAGCAAATAAGAATGTCGCCTGGCCTTCTTACTTGATGAACATCAGCATCAATAAAACCCACGGTGTCATCCGCAAATTGTAAATGAGTGGCGTTTATGGAATCGATACTTCATGAATGTTTAGCTTCATTAATCAATAAAGGGAGAATTTCAACCACAAGAATAAATAAGTATGGTGATAGAGAATCACCTTAACGAATTTCACGACTACCCAAAAAAAATCCCGAAGCCTTCCCATTAACTAGAACCGAGAAGCGAGTACTGCGAATACACCATTTTAGCCATCTTCTCCATCTCCAACCAAACACTGTCTTCATTAAAATATCATCAACCACCTTACAATTGACATGATCAAATGCTTTTTCTATGTCTATTTTACATATTAAACCCGGTTTGTGAGATCTTATTCTTGAACCGTTACATTCTCTGGCAGCCAAAACATTATCCAGAATTGGCCCTACCTTCCATATATGATCCTTAATTGAAGCGAATCAGCTTCCTCATTAGTGGTGTTATACGAGTAGCTAGCACTTTGGACATCACTTCATACACATATCCTGTTAAAGTGATGGGTTGGAAATGTTTCAGCTCTATTGTTCCTTGAATCTTTCGAATCAAAGCTATGAAGTTACAATTTAAACTCTAATTCAACGTACCTTCGTTATAGAATTCTTGTATTACCTTCATGAAGTCCTCTCTGAGGATATCCCAACTAGCATTCAAGAATTCAGAAGTCATCCCGTCAGGGCTGAGCGACTTGTTAGAACCACAATGAGATAAAGCCGCTAACACCTCGGCTTCGAAAATGGTTCCATCTAAGTCCATTCGATCTTCTGTTGAGATTGCACCAAAAGGGAGAATGTCTATGCTTGGTCTCCAATCTGATGTTTCAGGGTATAGGTTCTCATAAAACTTAGAAATGTTCTCTCTTATTTGGTACACTAGATAAACAACCAATGGGTCAAGCCAATGCAGTAACCACCCTTAGAAGTGGTAGGGTAGTTGATAATAAGGTAGGAGTTCCCGAAGATAGTGAACTAAACTCTGAACAACCCACCTTACCAACTAGTATCCCTGGTAAAGAGCCTGAGAAGGCTCCTGAGTCTGAGGAACCACCTGTAGTGCCTGAGCCTTACATTCCTAGAGCCCCGTATCCTCAGCGTCTCGTAGAGCCAAAGAAGAAGTCTCAGTTCGAGGAGATAATGGAAATATTTAAACAAGTTAACATTAATATTCCATTACTAGATGCAATTAAGCAGATCCCAGCTTACGCTAAGTTCCTTAAAGACCTATGTACTAGAAAGCGTAAGATGAATGTGCATAAGAAGGTCTTCTTAACTCAATAGGTGAGTTCTATCATCCAGCAAAACCTTCCACCTAAGTACAAAGATCTAGGAAGTCCTACATTACCTTGTACTATAGGGGACCATAAGATCGAGCGAGCTTTGTTAGATCTAGGTGCCAGTGTCAACCTTCTTCCTTACTCTGTGTACTTACAATTAGGTTTAGGAGAAATAAAACCTACTTCAGTAGTTCTTCAGCTGGCAGATCGGTCTGTCAGACGATCACGTGGCATAGTAGAGGATGTTTTGATAAAAGTTGGTGAGTTTATCTTTCCTGTAGCTTTCATCATCTTAGATACTGAACCTATTCATGATACCCAGAGTCAAATCCCTGTCATTTTAGGTCGACCATTTTTAGCTACATCAAATGCTGTCATATACTGTAGAAGTGGTCTTTTAAGATTGTCATTTGGAAATATGACGGTGGAGATGAATATTTTTAATGCGGGACTCCATCCGGATGACATAGATGAGTTTAGTGGGTTGAACTTGGTAGAGTTATTAGTTCAAGATGGATTACCAACGACTCAGTCGAGAGATCCCTTAGAAACTCTATTAGCCCTTTTGAGCTTAGATGAGGAGGCTATTATTAATGAGTTAGATAACATATCGGAGTCTACCTCATTATTGGTGTCTGAGTCGAGTACTTTGCCAACCCTAGAGACACCACTAGCATCGTATGAGCCCATTGTTAATTCTGAAGAGACTTTTGTTCCCCTTTTGGAGGAGCAAAAAGTCGAGGTTGTGTTATCTTCAATGTCGACACCTTCATCCCATTTTCATGTAGATAAACTTGAGAGTCATTCCACAACCAAAGATGATGAGTCATGGCTACTTGACTTGTTGAATGAGACCATTAGCTCACTTGACTTAGGTGAAGATCTAGATGCCTTTAAGGACCCTGCTTACATCGGGATAAGAGAGATTATAGAAGGTTTATCTAAACCGACTTTTGAGGACTTAGAGTCGGATGGTCGGGTTATTCCTTTAGAAGAACCCAACTTACATGTTTTAGAAACTTCTAGTCTGAATCCAGGTGTCTTTGATAGTCCTCTAGATCACCTCACATCTTGTCTCTCAGGAGCATGTTTGGAAGTTAATGAAATCTCCCACTTAGGTTCTTCGTCCTACATAGATCCTTTCTATCAGGACTATAGTTCTTCTAGTCCATTGCCAAACTTAACGACCTTTTTGTCGTCAAAGTTTGGGGATTCTCATCAGATCACGATAATCTCTCCGGCACTGTTGCATATTTATAAAAGTGTGAGACTATCATTCACTAATCACTTCGTGTTTTGGGTAGATCCTCAGATGTTTCGCCTATTGGTTTATGGAGCTATTTCTTAAGATTTGTTGAAACACCTGTCTCGTCTGGCTGAAGACGTTAAACTTAGCGCTTTCTGGGAGGCAACCCATGCATGGGACATCTGAATCTGGTAATATCTTTCCCTTCACCCTTTATTTTTGCATAGTCTTCAGAACATTGAGGACAATGTTCGGTTTAAGTTTGGGGATAGGGGGGATTGAATTTTTTGCTAAGTCCATATTTCAAAAATTCAAAAGGGTTCAAAATTTTTCAAAATTTTAAATTTTTGGATTGAAAATGTGAGTCTAGTTGTTTTTGCTTGTTAATAGTTATGGAGTCTAGTTGGTTGTACTACACTTTTACTAAAGGTTTTTCCACGAATTTCGAGTCTTGAAGTTGTATGTGCACTAGTCATGTGAGTGTTAGATAGGTGAAGAGTAGACTTTTCTAAGAGAACTTAATCGATCATTAGTGGAGACTTAACCTATGTGAGATTCTGAGCCTTTCTTTTTGCTTTGAGTGACCTCTTCTACGTTAACTCCGAGTAGAGTGAAGAGCTACTCAACCTCGCAACATTCATTAGAGCTCAGTTTATCTCTTGAGTTCAAATTTTACAACCACTAGGGATGTCATCAGGAAGTAAACCTTTCTTATGTAGTTTGAGAAACTGGAAAACAATGTCAACTAGAGGAAGATAGAAATCCATTTGTTAGAACCCTGAGAATAAGGCATGAAGCAAAATGAAGAGAATTATACCCAAGGAAAGAATAATGTCAAGAAAGTTCTTTGTGTATTTGAGTTTGATTACCAGAAAAGTACTATGGGAAAAAAAATAGATATAGAAAAAAAGAAAAATGTTTGTTTGTGTTTATCCCAAAGTAGTTCTTGAAGATTTGCAGACGTCGAGTTCTCGGGAGTTCTAGTTCATCCTTAGTCTATCGACCTCTAGGAAGCATGGTTAGAAAGTAGATCAGATTAGAAGAGTTGGTTAGCTTCCCCATTCCGCATTAGTGGTTGTTTCCTTCCTATGAGATCAGTCGTTTACGAAAAATTTAGTCCGTCTTTTGTAATGTGTTGAGTTATCTTTCATACTCATACTCGCACATTGAGTGAACCATTTCTTAGTGACTTAAATTTTTGAGTGTATGACCGTGAGGCAACAGTCGAGGCGAAATGTATTGAGAAAGTAATCGAGGTCTTGTCTTTTCGGAACCGAAATGATACTCATATTGGCTAGTCACGTGCACTTCGAGTCTTGATTACTAGTGAAGGAATTTTTAGCATTTGAATGGTTTGGTCGACTTAGATTTCATTTCTATTAACCTTCGAAAATCTATCGGATAAACATTTCTAGTGCATATCATATTTAGACCCTTCTGCATTTTTGAGATCTTTAAATTCTGTGGGTATATTCACTGCAAACGCTCACGAGATAAAACTCGCCCTCTAGGGAAACCTAAAGGTTTAACGGCTTGTTGCACATGCTAAGTGAAATTGTGGGTCCCTACGAAAGTGCTGAAATGGGTGTAGTTTTATTTTTCTGTTTTGCTCGAGGACTAGCAAAATCTAAGTTTGGAGATGTTTCATGAGCCATGAAAATGTCTCATCTGAATCTTTTAACTTGGACTAGTTAGTCCAACTCGAGCCGTTACTCTAATGAATTGTTTTTGTTTTTCTTTCTCAGGTGTCTTTTACGGAGTTTAGTGTGAAAAACCGACGAAATCGGGAGAAATTGATGTTAGGGGCATTTCGGTCATTTGGTGACAAAGGTAGCATGGTAATTTTGGATCATGTTGATGCTCGGATGAGAAGAGGGGTCCATGACGAGTCCGTGGGCGAAAACGGGAGTCAAATCGGAATCCGGGCGAGCAAATTAGCCAAAGTCAAAGTTGGAGTCAAATTTGGTTGACCGAATCACTTAAATACACGTGACGTGCAATCTGACGTAAGATGGAATTTTCAGTGCACAGTTGGGCGTAAGTGTGACACTAGTTTGGATTTTCTTTACAACTTGATCACGTGTATACGCAGCCATGATACCACCGTGTTTATGCAGATCGGACGGTCGGAATTTCACTCGTGCACATGGCATTATCTGGAAATGCTTTGCCTTATTCTTTAGTCATCCGAGGTGTATAGTATCAGCTCCTGATGACAACTAACGGCATAGCCAGCAAGGCTGTCCTGATTGGATGATTCCCAAATCTAAGGGAATCTTATTTCTTTCCCTCTTTCGTCTTTATCTCCTACATTTTACAGTAGAGAGAAAATAAAGAAAGTAGAGAGAGAGAGGGACCGGATTTTGTTAGAGAGAGAAGGGAAGAAAGAGAGATATTGATGGAGAGGAATAGCTGGCTTGTGCGAAAATGGAAAGAGGGATTACGAAGTTTAGTGAGAGAGAAAGATTTTCTCCTCTCTATTTTCATATATACACAACTCGGTAGATAGCCGAGAGAGGGAGATTGATTTTATTTTTAGAAGATAATCAAGATAAGAGAGAGAAAGAGATTTGAAGTAGCAGGATTCGGTCTCTCTTCATCTCTCTATATAAAACAGAGACTAGCAAAGGGAAGGATCATCTCGGTTTTTGGAAGCTCTAGAAGGCCAAAACAGGGACGACAGCTACACCATTATCACCTTCATCCTCTTCTTCCTCTAATTTCTTCTCTTTTTGTGAGAGAAAGTGAGAAACAGAGAGAGAGATTGTAGAGAGAGAAAGAATTGTAAGAGAAAGAAAATTACAGAGAGAGAGAGAAAGGTTTGATTGAATCAAAACAGTTCCATATTTTTGTATCTCTCTGTAATGGTGTTGTTCTTATTTGTATGAGAGAGAGAGAGAGAGTTTATAAGAAAAGAAACAGAAAGTTAGAGAGAGAAAGATAGTTGGAGAAGGCGAGAAAATAATTTTCCCACAGGGAATCTGTTTCCGGGAAGACGAGAAAATCGTTTTCCCTGAGGGTGCGTTTGGCAGAATTCCGGGAAAAACAGCAGGAAAATACATCTTCTAGGGTCTGTTTGGTTGCAAATCAGAAGGAAAATTAAGTTTCTTTACTCTCCTACTTATATATTTTTAAATGTTTATCTCTTATCTCATGAGTAACTAACCTATAAATCTAGGGTTAGGATGAAACCTTAGTATCGCCTAAATGTCTGACTTTTTCAACTCATACCTAAAATCTTCGAAGTACTTTTAAATGAAAAATTGATTTTTCTCATTTAAATTCATGATATTTCTTTGAGTTAATTCCTATATGGCCCCCTACTTTGTGACCAGCTTCCTTTATGGCCCCCTTTTTTTCGTAAATTCAAATATGGCCCCCTATTTTCAAGTAAATGTCCTAATTGTCCTTCTTATTTATAATTTTTCAAAATAAAATTAAATACAATCCACCTCATTTCCACCTCACCTCTATCTCCACCTCACATGTCTCTCCACCTCACCTCTCTCTCTCCACCTTTCTTTCTCTCTCTCTCCACCTTTCTTTCTCTCTCTCTCTCCACTTTTCTTTCTCTCTCTCTCCACCTTTCTTTCTCTGTCTCTCTCCCACTTCGTCTTCCCCGGCAAGGTCGCCGGCCGGAAAATTTTCCGGCCGGCGACCTTAAAAAAAAAAAAAAAAAAAAAACTCTCGTCTCTCTTTCTCTCAAAAGATTCCGGCGAAGGGGTTACCCTTCGCCGGAATCTGTTGAACCAGACCGGTCTGGTTCAACAGACCTTCAGATCTGAAGGTCTGTTGTCTGTTCCGAGCAGACCTTCAGATCTGAAGGTCTGCTCGGAACAGACCTTCAGATCTGAAGGTCTGCTCTGCTCGGAACAGACCTTCAAGGGTCTGTTCGAGCAGACCCTTTGAAGGTCTGCTCGAGCAGACCCTTGAAGGTCTGCTCGAGCAGACCCTTGAAGGTCTGCTCGGAACAGACCTTCGAAGGTCTGTTCCGAACAGATTCCGGCGAAGGATAACCCCTTCGCCGGAATCTTTTGAGAGAGAGAGAGATGAGAGTTTTTTTTTTTTTTTTTTTTTAAGGTCGCCGGCCGGAAAATTTTCCGGCCGGCGACCTTGCCGGGGAAGACGAAGTGGGAGAGGTTGAAAGAGAGAGACAGAGAAAGAAAGGTGGAGAGAGAGAAAGAGAAGTGGAGAGAGAGAAAAAGAAAGGTGGAGAGAGAGAAAGAAAGGTGGAGAGAGAGAGAAAGAAAGGTGGAGAGAGAGAGGTGAGGTGGAGAGACATGTGAGGTGGAGATAGAGGTGAGGTGGAAATGAGGTGGATTGTATTTAATTTTATTTTGAAAAATTATAAATAGGAAGGACAATTAGGACATTTACTTGAAAATAGGGGGCCATATTTGAATTTACGAAAAAAAGGGGGTCATAAAGGAAGCTGGTCACAAAGTAGGGGGCCATATAGGAATTAACTCTATTTCTTTCATTAACTATACTTATATTTTGATGATTCATGTTTAGACTAAGTGTCTTTAGTGTCTCATGCTTAGGATTTGATAGTTAATAGTTTGATTATCACTTGAATATTAATTTTTGAAATCAAAACATTATATTTTGGTCTAAGAAAGTTGTATTTTCCGAGGATGATAGATTTGTCTCTCCTTGAGTTATAGAAGATCGAGTTGTCACTAATTAGGCAATAGTTTACGCATATTTAGGTGGATTCCGAAACCCTAGACTTTCTCCATATAAAACTTCTCTTTACACTTTATTTTCCCGTCATTTTGAATTATTTTTTATTTTTCCCACCACAACATTTTACACCGAAGTAAATCCAAATTAGTTATAGGAGTCAGAATAGATTGACTTAGTCTCTGAGGGACGAACCGGTCTTACCGGAATTTATTATGACTTGACACCCGTGCACTTGCGGGTGTAGACCTATTTAGGGTAACCTTTTAGGCCCATCAAGTTTTTGGCTCTAAAAATTCTTCAGTCGATAAGTGATCTTCCTCTTCCTTTCTGTCTAGTAACTTATATTTTTCTTCCATTTCTGACATAGTTATTTCCCGACTTCGAAAAGTCGACTTACTCCATTCCTGAAGAATGGCTTTAAGACTTTGAAGTTTCTTCGCAAAAACAAAACTTGGCCAACCTGTGACAAATAACCTAGGCCACAATAACGTTCTTGGTGACCACATTGAAGGCAATTGGAGAATGATCGGAGCTCGTTCTTACTAAAATATGTTGCTGAAAAACTAAACCATCATCCATCCATTCTTTACTAACCAGGGAACGATCTAACCTTGCCAAAATAGGTGAAGCCTGCCCATTCGACCATGTAAACCTACCCCCTACTAGTACATGATCAATTATGTCATATTGGTTGATAAATTTATTAAAACTTCTTATATTCTTATATCTCCTAGCCCCTCTATTACGCTCAAGATGAGATTTAAATTCATTGATATCTCCTCCAATTATCCAAGGTGCATCCCAAAGCCCTCTAATATCGTTTGATTCTCTCCAGAGAAACTGCTTCTCGTGATCAGTCATTGGACCATACACTGCCGACACTACCATTTCTTGATGAGAACGAACCAAACACAAAATTGAAACTGAATAAGCCTCGAATAAGTGCTCCCGAACTGATATAACAGAACTATCCCTCCATACTACCGAAATACCCCCGGACCTGCCTATCGGTGGTAGGTGCAACCACTTACAATCTGTAGATCCCCACATATTAAAAACTAAAGCATCAGAAATGTTAGTTGTCATGTTCTCCTGAAATAAGCAAACATCAATATTTTTTTCACGCACTATTCGGCTAATCGCTGAAATCCTACCATCTGCACTTATACCACGTACATTACAAGATAGTAAATTGATCTCCATTAAATTACCTTCTCAACTCCCGTCCATTGTAGTTTCCTTTGACTTGACCTCACCTCTAAATCATTAAGTGATCATGCTAGTCCCGCCTTCTCTCTATCAACCATTGAAGCCTTCTTTCGAATAGCTTTAGTGTCAACACTATGTGGAGTGAAGGTTACCACCAACTCTGAATTATCTACTAAAGAACTACAGTTTAAAGCGATTGCTGACTCTATCATTTGAATTACCTGATCAATGTGGTCAAGCGATGCTGATACGACTTCCTTCTCAATATTAGTGGCCAACTCTTCTCGTTGAGTAGTTGTCTCATGAAGATTATTACCCAAATTATCTATATCCATCGTCTCCTTTTGGTGACATGGGTCGAAGGTCGGCGGAACGACGTTGGTTTCCTTTTCCAGACTAAAATCTGCAACATCAATTGTCTGTAACTTTGTTTCTCCTTCTAGCTCCCTTTGTTCTAACAATATATCAACTGGTATTCTATTTGAATTGTTTCGTTCTTAGATATTTGCCAAGAGAAGTTGAACTTCTTTTTTTTTTTTTTTTTTGAACTATGAACTTCTTTCTCTTTGGTGGAAAAATTAATTTACCATTTATGGAATTCTTGCATAAGAGCTTGAATTTTCTCCCACATGTTAGTTTCAATGGTAGAATCCACAATTGGTTCTAATGTAGAATCTCTCACCCTCTCTGTTGAAAAATCTTCACCAAGTGACTACTCGGTAACTTTATATGAATCTTCCCTTACTGTTATAGTAGCAATAGTATGTGGGGCTAGCTCATCAGGAACTACAACTTCGACATATCCATGTGAAATTATAGTTTGAAAAACATTAGCATTTTCTCTGTTCAGTGATCGATCCTCCAAGCAGCCAAATGGGGTACTAAAAGAGTTCATTAAACCAAGGCATAAATTCCCTAATTGGTTGGGCCCAACAGAATGTTCTAAAGTATCCACCTCAGCAGGCCATGAAGATTTGAGAAGACCTAAATCATCCTCTTCAGATTTTAGTAACTAATTTCTGTCAGATAACAAAGGACTAGATATGGAAATGAGAGAAATCGCTCTAAAAATGTCTTCCATAATCTCCTCCTCTTCATCAGCTGATAAAATACGAAAACGGTTGCTAATCGGAAGAGTCACATAATATTGATTGACACCCCTTACATCAGGCACAATCATAGTGTTTGGAATCTTAGTCAAAGAAAGCGATTTCGAATTTGAAATTTGAATTGTTTGAGGTAAACGGTTCCTGTTTACTTCAGTTGTTTTCTTCGCCACTAAATTCTTGTCGGGCGTACCCACATTGGAATTGATACAACCAACGTTTTTCACTTGATTGTTACCGATAATACCTTTCCTTCTATAGGTAAAAACTTCAGAATGATAAAATATTATCTGCGAAAGTTGCAATGAAAGAAGTCACACTGAACCTTAACAGGCAAAGAATTCACCGGAACTGTAGAGTGGAAAAGCTAAAAATATTTAACAAACTATATAGGGAGAGAAGTGACAAAATAAGAGGTTCGTTTATGATAACAACGCAAAAATTTGAGCACTGTGTAATATTAACTTTTTAGAAATCTAGTATATGTGTAATATTTAGTTTTAGTTAATAAGGGGTGAACCACTACTACAGCGAAGAGTTGTTGGCCATTACAAAGGTATGCACAAACTTAGTCTAGTGTACACAACTAAATTTCATTCAAGAAATTCATTGAACAGTTTCATCAAAAAATTCACCCATTGTATGATTTGATAAATGAACAACAAAACCAAAGGCTCAATAGCAAATACCTCTAGATGAGTAAAGGAAACTACATGAAATTTTGAATTTGACTTTTAAATGATTTATTTGAAGTTACACTAACAGTACGTTGAATAATAGTGGAACTCGTTATTTATTGACTAAGAGAAATAGAGGAGGTCCTCAACAAAAAAAAAAAAAAAGAGAAATAGAGGTTGAATAAAAACATACAAAGATGGATATAGATGAAAAAATAATTACCATGAAGAAGAGAGACAAACCGCTGAAGAAGACATAGCAGTTAAGCAGAACCTACAAACTAATTGAAACCCATATTAAAAAGACTGAGAAAGATGAGATGCTATTCAAAAAACAAAATAAGATTCGGAAGATCCTTGGTACAAAACTAAAAATCCTTGGACACGGGTTACACCCTCGTAGAATTATAATATAAATGTTTCTAACCATGCCTTTGAGTTTCTCAACGCACCCCCATGGATCCGCCCCTGACGGGAAGGAGAGAAAACCTAGCAGTGAGAGTGAAAGGAGGGAACATGATGGTGGGAAAAAATATTTCAGAAAAGACATCTTTTAAAAGATGTTGTTTTCCCTTTTCTTTGTATCTTAACCCTTGGATGGTTTGTGCTTAAATCATAGGCATTAGATTTTAAGAATTTAAATCCCCAACGTCAAAGATGAGTTGTGGAGATCAAATCCTAGCTGTTGGGAAGAGGGAAAAAGATACCCTCCTCCCTTATTATATAGATTTAGATAGTAAATAAGACATTAACGACTAACACCCATAAATCGATTTCCTCTTGCTCTCTCTTCTCTCTAATCAAAATCGATCTCTCTTAACCGTAATTTTGGAATGGGTGAGAATACAAAAGTAAAAAAAAACACTAACTTAAGATTTTTGCAGAGTAAATGTCACCATGCCCTGCCAAACACTAACTTAAGATTTCAGTAATTTTATTCAGGTCTCGTAAATACGACATCTGCATGAACATGAGGTATTTTTGTAAAGAAGGCCCGCGACTTCTTTTGATTGTAAGTGCTTCTTCTTAGACTTAGCCATTGAAGTAGGTAAATAGTGAACCGACACGACGAATAAATACAGAAACAGTCAATCGATTATAACTCATGTTCGTGCACATAGTTTGTTTGATCTGTATCTTTTGGAATATACCATCCTATCTAATGGTTGAGATCTTCTCTCCCCAACTTATATTAAATGGTTGGGATTTTTTCGCCCACCTATTGCAAAACAGTAATTTTGATCAACTACAAGGGTTTTAAGGTAAAATTACTTTATTTTCAAATTCATAGTCTTTTGAAAAATCTCATTCTCCCCTCCCCCCCCCCCCCCCCTCTCAATCCTCTTCCATGCTCATCTCATCCCAACCCTCCTACCCGCTCTCTCTCACGGTTCAGTGCGACTTCGTCCTTCTTCTCTGTGTCTTTTTGGTGAATTCTTTGTCTCTTAAGGTTCAGTGCGACTTCGTCCTTCTTCTCTGCCTCTCTCATGCAAC
This sequence comes from Eschscholzia californica, assembly GCF_041429995.1. Classification (NCBI taxonomy): domain Eukaryota; kingdom Viridiplantae; phylum Streptophyta; class Magnoliopsida; order Ranunculales; family Papaveraceae; genus Eschscholzia; species Eschscholzia californica. Next base: position 47,434,457 of record NW_028238198.1, read on the forward strand.
CCTCTCTCAACTCAGGTATTCTCTCTTTATCTCTCTTTGTGGCTCTTTCTCACGCACGCACATGGAACATCTTTCTCGCACACACATAGAATCTCTTTCTTTCTCTCTCGAGGTAGGTCGGTGTGTTTTTGGTTGATGATTGACGATGCTATTCATTTTGGTTGACTTAATTAGGGCTTTACAGTTATGCTACTCATTTGCCTTCTCTGGTATTATAATTAGGCCTTTTTAGATTCATGGGATGTTCAAGCCTAATCCTTTGTTGCCATGTACTTCAATCCAGACCCAGAAATTAACTAAATTGGATGTCCAGACCATCTAGGCATCTATCTTATTCATCACCCAAACAATTTCACATGCTTCTTAGTGATTAATAGAGATTAGTTTGGTACTAAGCTATTATCAACTTTGAGTTTATGTTTAGTTGATATAATGGTTGATGTTAATGATGATTTATGAATAATTTAGTTCCAATATATTTCTTTTGTTTTAGGTCATATTTATATACTCTGTATGAATGAAACTAACCTATTACCAATATTTAGTTTCAATTTGTTTTTGTCTATAGAACGCTTCAAGCAGTTTCAATATGTTTTTATGCCTATGATTAATGGTGAGACCTCTTATAGAACTCTTCATCTGTCATTTATTTATACAGATTTTGTACCATTTGCTCCTTGAGTTCCTTAAGGCTTCTTGAAATAGCAAAACCAACTTGGCAGATGTGTTTTGCATTTAGCAAACAGTTTTCTTTATAGACTGCAATTTTCTTTAGCTTCTTTCGTTGCATTATAGCGGCAGCACGTATGCCAATTTTCTTATATTTTTAATTTTGTATGGTTCTTATCTGTGGTGTGGTCTATATTAAACTCAAAATTGGTTATCTTTGACTCAGTGTATTACCCAAATTTACAGTTCTAATCCACCTTTTTGTTGATCTTTTTTGCAGGTTGAAGTTTTAGAACAACCAGACATTTGTTGTGCAGGAATTTACGTCATGTAAATCGGCAATCTCACCTTCACATTTAAAGGAATCTTATTCACCAAAATCCTATCCTTTTTCTCTTTGGGGCGTTGGGATTTCCATATCTTTGGTAAAGGTAATTATTTTCAACTTTGCGGATAACTACGAAAAGAGTTTAATTATTTATAAGTTTGGTTTCTCCACAACATTTGAATAGTAATTTCAAGAAATGCCTGACTGGATTTTGGCTCAGGTTCCAGGTTTTCTCCCCTTTTTCTCTTTATTTTCTCAAAAAAAATGTCTTGTAAATTTTATGATTAGCTCTTCTTCATTATGTATTTTACATTTTGGATGTTAATGTTACATTGACATCCAGGTGTTAGAGTTTTCTGATTAGGACTGTTTAAATGTTTGAATTTATTAGTTTGAGACTATTTTTACATTGAAATTTACATTATAAGTGCTTCTTATAAGAATGTGTTGTTGAAGAAGGTAAACGGTTAACCAACATGACGAATAAACCAAGTGAGTCATTCGGTTGTAACGCGATTCCAACCCCTAAGAGTAAGGCTAATGGGCAGACCTGACTTAAGTCCACCTCTCTGCTTGTCAAGTTAGAGCAGATCTCAAGGTACAGACATCGCTACTCTGTTTCAAGACTCAAGCAAGGTTAATGGACAGAGTTGACTCGGATCTACCTCTTGGCTTGTCTAGATGTGCCTAAGAGACTCATGTCGAATGATCCAAAAAATGGTCATTAGCTTACTACGGTCAATAAGCCAAGAGATGACTAAAAGCCCAACAGGTCAACTCGTGTCAAGTCAACAGGGAGGTGGAATCTGAAAGAGATCTGCTACTGAAGCACACAACTAGAGGGTCGGTACGATCGTCCTAGGCTCCTAAGTCCTACTTTGGCTCAAATACAACCAGATGTCCAGATCTGCCATGAGATTTAAGAAAAGATTAGGGGGATCCGCGTAAGTGGGGTTGATACCTTAATGCCATTATATGGGGGGTTCAAGAGTCCCGTAAAGAGGAAACTTCTCCTAAAAGACCCACAAGATCGGAAACACGGTCTATCAAGTATCCTTGAATAAGGTAACTTCTAAATACGAAAGAAACAGAGTAATCGCAAAAAGGAACGCTAATATCCTTAGACTACGAAATAATAGTTCTAATGGAAAACAATGGTCAATTTTGACTGACATTTGGTTTAGCATGTTCAAAGAACATCAAAGAAGAAGCTTAGAAAATCCAAAAAGAATCCACACCAATGTACTGAGAGTGAAGCAAAAAAAGAAAGAAGAAAATTGATTTTGTACACAACAATGGTTGAATCATGCTTTTATTGATTCACAAGACTAACCTACCATTACAGATTCTATGATACTCAAAAAAAATTTACACAAGCTCTTTTTTTCTTCTATTTTAAAACTAAGATGAGTTCTTCCTAAAAAGAAAATTTACACATACAATCATCTTGATTAACTCGCATGAATAGGGTAACAAACAGAAAGATGGCCACTTGCATTTTCCCGAAAAAACCACCGACTAAATCAGCGGTACTGCCGATCCTGCTCCCCTCCTGCTGACAGTGGCCGAGAAAAGCCACGATGTCATGAAATTGCAATGCAGCAAATAATACATCGAAGTGGAAGTGATATATAACTTTTTGGCGAGTTTTATAGCATAACGGGCAATCCATAGTTATGAAAAGTCCTGATGGTTCCGTCCGAACCAGCAGTAACTATAACCAAACCCCATGTAGCAGAAAGATGTGCATCATTTTCGTGTACATGGAGTTGTTCTTGCTGGTTCTGATAATAATCATCAATCTCTGTAATGGGTTCAGCCCATAGAGGAAGTTTCTCTTCTGGCCAAGTTACAGAACCTCTTGATAGACTATCCATTGAGAACCAACTACCTAGTGAGAATCGCTCCGAATCTCTTCCACGAGAAGGAGAAAAGTTATTATTTTCTAATTGTTCCGATAATTGTGAATAACTCAATGAACTTTTCTCTCTTAATCGAGTTTGTTCTGATTCGGTTCCTGACCATGGTATCGCAACAGACACGCCTTCGAAGAAGAAATGCTCACAAGATCGAGTTAATTTTGTATTCTTTGATGATGGGTGGTCTAAGTTATCACAATTCCATACATAGACACGTGAGTCTTCCCCAACTGAGATGATATGTCTCCCGTTTGAAGTGAATGAGGCCGATAACTGGCTTCCTGATTTTCGAAGACCTGTTGACAAGCAATAGCTTCATTTTAAGTCGATAGAAACTTTCATACAATAACTGTGGGAAACAACAACTCACTCAAAAATCGAAATCGGTTTGGAATGAGAATGTGATACCTTTGTATTTATGAATAATTTTCGTCCCATCAAAAATTCGAACTTTAGAATCGGCTGAAGTTACCATGACTCTGTGGGAATCCTCGGGAGAATACTAGAAGAAGAAGAAGAAAAACAACAATAGGATAACAAATTAACAAGACTTTCAACAGATTGCTATATAGTAGCTAAAGGTTCAAAAGTAAAACCTGAAAGCCCGTTATCCCACTGCTAGTCGACTTTTTTCGACTTTGAATCCGTATTTGTGCACTTAAATGGAGATAGTTACCTATCATTAAATTTATCAACATTGGTTAATAGCTAATTGCCGCCATGAAATTTATCGAATCTCTACGTGCGTTGCTGTCAGATCACCAGGAGTTTTATGTGTCGAGGTCATCACAAAAACTCGCAGCAATCTGATGGCAGACTTTCATTTTCTTTATTCTTTCGGCCGAGTTGAATCTGTTACAATTATTGCCCTGCTGGATCTAAAAGAGGAAATGAGTACCTGAGACATCATAGAAGCGACATCGACCTGTAATTGAACCAACAACGAATCCCTGCTGGGAGAAAAGAATACGACTTAATTACCATCGGAAAAAAAAATAAAGTTCGGTGCTCAAAAGTTAAGAAAACATTATACTGGGAATGGAAAAGCAGATTAAAAGTTGATCAGTAAGATTATTACCTGCCCATCGGGTTGGTAAGATATTGCAGTTACTATATCTCGTACGTCTGCCCAATCAACAACTCTTCTCTCTGAGACTCCCCAAATTCGAACTTTTCCGTCTATTGATCCACTTATAAAGTACCCATCATCGATGGGGTTGAACTGAATACATGTTACTGGTATCAACAAAAGAAGCAAAAGATTAAACATTTTTTTTCTCAAAACTCGCCATATATAGTCGGGTCTGGATTTACTCGAAAATATTAGAAGGGGTTAAAGCTTTTAGTACTTACCATAATTATTGTGGTCGAAAACTTGAAGGCATTCACTAGAACCTACTTGCCATAAACGAACCGTATTATCCTTAGATGATGAAAGCAGAAACTGCAACCAATATTCAAGTTCCGAGCAGAAAAATCAGTAAGAAAATTATACTAGAACCTGTTTGTTTTTCTCTAAATAGGTTGGTTACTCACATTAGATGTAGACCAACATAGATCTAAGACATCACTTGTATGGCCATGAAACTCCTGTAATGGTAATTCTTCAATCTTGAAAACCTTTTCAGGAATAACAACGGAAGCATGATTCGAGTTTTTCCTTTTTCCGAGATGCTTCTTTCCTTTCACTTTCTCAACAAATTTTGACCCAATTTCCGCATAGAAGTGTTCGTGAGAAGCGTTTGTCGAGCTAACTTGCCAGATTCGAATCACACCATCTACACCCCCACTTGCTAAATACTGGCCGTCCGGACTGAATTTCATGGTGCAGATGAAGCCTTTGTGAGCTTCAACTTCTTGAGCCATGTAAACTGCAGTGAATTCCATACATCTCTTCTTTTTATTTCGCACTTTCATTCTATATCTATTAGGTACTTCATCGCTATCAACGGTTTCTTCATTCTGTTCCAAAATTCCACCCTTCTTGATCAACTTGTTCATGACATGTTTCCACCATTTCCTGGCTCTCTTGTTAACTGGTTTATCAGAGTTATTTTCATGACCTGTTAGTTCTCGAGCTGATGTTTCAAACTCATGTGTTGTTTTCGGCCGATCACATCCATCTTCTTCGCCCATTTCTCGCTCTTCCTCCCCGATCTTATCATACAAACCCGAAGAACACAAAACAGCCCCACTACATTCTGATACCCTTTCCGACCCATAACTCTTTTTCGGCAATTCCTTGTCGACCTGCTGTGAGCAATCAAATTCTGAATCAAGAAATTCACTAAAACCCGTTCTCTGAAAAAACCTTTCACGACGTTCTTTGACACTTACAAGTTCATTCTTCCAAATTGAGTAATCAAATCCGCAACTCCTACTAACAGATTCTTCCTCAGAAGACAAACAACAATCACTATTTCGACTATAATCAACTGTATCAAAGAAGAGATCTTCTTCATCACTCTCATTACAAAAATTCGACATGATTTTCATTCCAAAATGAGATCTAAATCCCACATCAAAAAAACTACTAATCTTTCACATTCTCCTCCAAACCTTCATCAACACTCAAACAAAAAGCACAAATTTAACCATATAAAGACTCAAATTTAATCCTAATTCACGGAGCGAGACTCCCGCGTAAACGTCTTCCAATTAACGATCCATAAACAATTCAACTGAAAAAAAAAAAAAAAAAACTATATCAAATTCTAAAGAATAAATGAATTATGGGTACGAGGTACCAACCCCATTAGACCCGGAAAAAAACCCTTTTTTATATTCAATAGAGACCAAATGAGAAGGAAGAAATAACCCATTCCCAAAAAACAATTATAATCAAATACAAGTTCTCAAATCAAAAAAAATAAACATCAAAAGTCACAAGATAGTCAAATACTTGGAATATTTTACCTCAGGTTTCCAAGTAATAGAAATCTAACTATTCATCATCTCTAACCGACCTTTATGCCTGGCTCTTCCACCTGTTTTTGCTTCACAAATCAATAAAACCTAAATGCTTTGTACTAGGACTCCAAAGGGCAAGTTTAATTTCTAGAGAGAGAAAATGGCGGAACAAGAAAAAAAGGGGAGAGGAGAGAGTAGAGAGAGAGAGAAAGAAAGCTCCAAATAGTGAAAACAGCTATATAGTAATAATCCACGTGAACAGAAACGTTACAAATCGAAGAGATTTATTAGGGGTATTGAAGATTGAATTCAGGATCAGAAAGCACACGAATCATGAACACAAAAGGGTATTTTTTTTGGCTCATGAATCAAGATTGAAAATGAAATTTTCTTGTTAAAGATCCAATTAAAGTTGTCATTTTTTATTATTATAAGAAAGAAAATCATAAATTAAAGATTTTGATCAAAACCCCATGTTTTAAAATGGGAAGAATTAATCAATTAGGAATATTTACAGTTTAGTTTGAGAAATTAAATTAAACCCTAGTTTTTGGGGATTTCCGTTTTGGTTATAATAATACTTACTACTTTTGCGTTAATGGTGGGGTTTTTCTTTTTCATTTAAACATTACAGACGAGAAAACGAACCAGACAGGCTTTGATGCCAAAACAACTAGTAGTAAGTAAGTTCTTCAGCTATACCCTATAGACCTCTCCCCCCTCTCTCTCTCTAACTTTCTCTCTCTAAACCCTAAATTCTATTTCTCTCTCTCTCTCTCTTCACCCCACACTAGTGAAAGCGAAATTTCGATTACGGAATTAAGATCCGGTTGTAATTTAGGCTGATAAATCGACAGTTGTCAGCGATAAAATTCAGAACTAGGGTTTTGCATTTTTGGGGTTGTATATAGATTTCTATATGTAGGTATGAGAAAGTAGGTGGGTAGAGAGAGTAACAGTGTGGATACCTAGTTTTGAAGAGGATATTCTAGGGTTTTGTATTTCTTGTTGTTTTCCGCCATTAAAAGAAACATCTGTATTTTCTCACAGTTACTTTTGAAAGCTCTATCTCTGGTTATTTGCTTACGAATTTCCCGTCTGTTTCGGGATTTTGTCACAATTTTTTACAAATGGTTAAAGAATCTTTTACTATAACCAAGTGTTTAATGACTTTTTTGATTTTTATTCTGTGATTTTTGATCTTTGCTTTCCAATTCAGAAAGATTTCATCATATATATTTTGACTCTTGGAACTTAATTTAAGATTATTGACAAAGAAATTCGTATTCAAGAACAAAATCAGAAACCCTTAATTTTCGATAAGAACCAGTTGTGGGGAAGCCAAGGATATCGCCATTAAAACTCAGAGGAGAGTTAAGTGTCAAGAGAGAGAAGGAAAGAGGGGTGAAAATGTGAAGAAGATAGAGTTTGACCCTCACCCTGGCTATATCAATATTAGGATTGCACCCCTGTTTCTTAAAAGATTTTGATTTACACCCCAACGCAAACGGAAAACGTTTAAACTCAGTTAAGTTGTCTTTGTGCGAATCGGACATGTTAAACAAGACAAAAATGCCCTTTTATATCTCAAATTCTAACTTGGTCCATTTTCTTCTTTCTCCACATTAATAACATTTGTTACCACAACCACCTTTATGGACGGCTACCTCCATCCAGGACCACCATCTCACCTTCGGTGACCATAGAGATATAGTAATTGCACCGATTATCATTGGGTGATAGCTAAATTTATATTATAGAGAGATCAACATAAAATAAACAAAATAGCTAATTTGTTTTCCTTTTACATTTGATCCTGATGTTCTTGCCAAATCTTTTGACAAAATGACTTGAAGAAAATTAATAAATCATAGATTTATCTCTTTTGTTAATCAAGTTAAGACCTTTTGCTAGTGATTTACCTCTCTTAAATCTATACTTGGAATCTTAGAGAGATAAAGTGTGACCAAGAAAATGGTGCAGAGATATAAATCGAAGAGGAAAACAAATTAGATATCCTCCACACTTCCTAATTATATATGCATAAATTAATGGAAAAACATAATCTTTCTTAACACTTAAATTATAAAGTAAATAGTAATTACAAATTTTCCACACCTCCTGATTATGTATGCATAAATTAAGGGAAAACAAAATCTTTCTTAACACCCAATATCAAGCATTTTCAAGCATCACAATTTTAGCAATAATCGCCATGGTGTTGGAGGTGGCCAATGATTACCAAAATATCAAATGTCCAACTGTTACTGCCATGATGTTATAGTTGAAGTTGTAATTGCCTTGATGTTATAGTTGAAGTTGTAATTGGTAAATAATTGACTATAATTAGAGCAATTACACAGACACTGAAGCTTGGATCGATGTCCAGCCACTGCGCCTTGTTGATGAGAAACGGAATGATGATATACATTAAGGTTCACAACAGTTGGAAGAATTTACACCATTGATAGTCTTTTGAACCAAAAACCAAGATATGAAATTTCAAAACACCCCTAACACGGATTCACCTGCTACTCAGTTTAGATAGAGAAGAGGAGAGAGCCTACAGAGGTCAAAAGCTTAAAACATATGAAAATTTTAGGATTCAAATTACTTTATAGAGAGAAAGCAGTTGAGAATGAAAAAACCCCTAACTTAGATGGAAAAAAATTAAGAAATAGAGTTTAAGTTTTAACCATTAGATATTCTAAATTATTGAAATCTCTTCGATTAAAAAGGGGCATCCTTGTCTTAATTCGCACATGGGTTCGGCAGACGTTCAACATAACTCCGAGTTGACGGTTTCCATCCACATGAGTGGCGTAAATCAAAAGTTAAAAACTGAAGTGTATTCCTAATATTGATAAAATAATGAGGGAATTGATGAAAGGCCCAAAGTTAGGCCCAAAATAAGGGCCCAATCCAAAGTTGGGAAAAGATGTAAAAGAGGTCCTCTGTGTCAGATCTGAATTTGGAGAAACCAAATACCCTTACTTTTTTAACAAAATTACGATTCGTGCCACTCAAAAATTACGAATCATGCCACTCAATATTTACGATATTTGCCACTCAAATTGCCCGGGAAACGCGAAAAAATCTGAAAAATTCGGCCCGATGTGACAGTTGCAGGTGGAGGCGTCCCATCTCCATCACTCTCTCTCTCCCACGCCTTTACTCCAGCAAACCGTTCCCTCTTCTTCAATTAACTTCACTCAAAAACCGTTCCCTCTCTCAAAAACCACCAGCCATTAAAAAACCAGAAGCCATAAAATCCCTCTAAAATCAGCCATTTTTCACCTGATTTCAGTTCATAAACAGAAGCCAAGAAGGAACGGTTTTCTCTCTCTCTTCTCAGCCCTCTTTCACCCGATTTAAGTTCAGCCCTCTTTCACCTGATTTCATTTCAAAGGTAGGTTTTCTCTCTCTCTGTCTCTCTCACTCTATATCATGAACATCGCTTTTTTTTATTTTCTCTGGTAATTTTTCATTCAAAAAGCCCTAATGTTCTAATTTTTTTTCTCTCTCTATCTATCTCTATATCATGAACAACTAAGAGATTTCGTTACTGTGTGATATTACTTTGTTTTGGACAGATGGTAAAGCCTACTTCATCAAAACAATCAAGTAAGAAAGTATCCATTGATGAACCTCGGTATAGCAGATCGAAGACAGTTATTGAAGAACAAGTAAGTAGAAGAATGAGCCCTAGAAAAAAGGTATGTAACTGAAAACTTTAACTATTTTCTGTTTCATAAACTTATTCCGAGTACATAATAAAATTTCCTGTAGATTGATCTGTTTCATAAAGTTGTGTACTGGTACAACCAAATAGTTCCAGTAAACCAGTTGATTTCTTGTACACTAGATAGTTTCAAAAAAATTATCCAGAATACGTAACTATGTAAGACACAGATAAATTTCCAAAAAATTCAACTCTTTCTTATATGAGTGGTTTGTAGTTTTTTTTTTTATAAAGCTGTATATTTTACAAAGAGGAATTCGCAGAAAATTTTACTACGTACTAGTACAACAAAATAGTTGCAGTAAACCAGTTGATTTCTGGTAGAACAAAATAGTTGCAGTAAACCAGTTGATTTCTTGTACACTGAATAGTTACCATAGTTAAGTTTTCTTTATGAAACACACAGATGATTGCCAGAAAATTCAATTCTTTCTAATGTCAGTGGTTTGTAATTTTTTCAGGTCTCACAAGATGATACCTTAGCAGTGGTGCCACAAACAAAAGGAAAGAGAAAAATGGCAAATGTAAAACCTGAAGGAAGGCCAAAAAAGAAGACACAACAAGCTGTACCTGAAGGTGACTCTGCAAGTGCCTGGGTTGGCTCTCCAAGTGAGCCAAAAAATAGACCCGAAAATTTGGCAACCAAGTTGTCCAAGGTGTACAAGATTTCTCTTAAAAACACATGGACCCAGTTGAAAGTAACATATCCAAAATTGACAAGCAGGCAGAAGGAGTTGCTTGCAGAGTCTCCCTTCAACAACTTGGTGAACGCGTTTACAAATGACAAGATTGGCCTAGACAGCACAAGTCGACCAAACAAGGCGATTTTTGAACTCTTCTGCTTGTATTCCTCTTCGACAGAAACTTTCAACCTAGCTGGCAAAATGTTAAAGCTGAAGCCTCAGGATGTTTCTGTGATTCTTGGCATGCCATTGAGAGGGGAGGTAACAGAGGTTTTCCCAACCACCAAAGTACTCAAGCAACCACAAGTAGATTGTTGTGAAAAGTACTTCGGAGAGGTGCCTCCAAAAGTGGCATGCATTAAAATAGCTATGCACTGAGAAAGGCGGTTGGGAAAGAGGATGAGATGGATGCCATCAGGTTGATAATCATGTTTATTGCTGCCAATGTTTTATTTCCTTCAACAACAGGGTACTCGATTCCAGCACAGATTCTGCTCTACCTGGAATCAATGGAAACAATTCACAGTTAATTGGCCAGTGGTGGTGCACCAATACATGATAAACCACATGAATAAGCACCCGAACGACCCAATTAGAGCTTCAGGCTGCCTACTACTCCTTCCTGTGAGTATGTTTAAGTTTATTTCAATTATATATTAGAATTGAAGTGCCTTATTGAATTTACAAATGTGTTTGTCTTATTTAAAGCTATGGTTCTGTGAGCATACTCTATGCTATGAAAGAGAGGAGAGGTATAAAGATGAAATCCCAAGGATTGTAAGGTGGTCTTTGTTGAAAATAACTAAAACGTTTGACGAGAAACTAGCCAGTCTGACATCTGAACAGGTATAAAATAACATTTACATACCAGTAAACTTGTGGGTTTAATGTAAACTAACTTATGTACTGGAAACTTATTGGTTTACTGGAAACTTATTGGTTTATTGGAAAACAGAAAAGAAAATGAGAATACGAATCTTGTTATCAACAAGGATTCAGTAATAACATAACAATATCAATTTACTTCCATACGTGAATGATACTGTGTTTGACAGGTTGGTTATTTCTTCAAGGCCATCCACGCCAACAAATAAACCTGTAATATAAGAAAGTTTGAAAAAAAATCAGAAACATTCAGGGTGAAACCTTCAGGTTAAATATTCAGGAAAAATATAAGGAATTGGAATGAAGGTAATGGTTTAGGACAGCATTAATGTTTAGTTTAGAAAGTCAGAAATATTCAGGTGAAATATTTAGGATAGCATTGAAGACAAAGAAGATAATGGTCTCATGGTTTCGGGTAAGCATTGAAGACAAAGGAATAAAAAATCAGAAAGTTTCACCTGAAAGAAGAAAACAAAGTCAGAGGAAGATAATGACCAATGTAGTTAACTTCCCAAAATCTCTGTATAAATAAGCTTCTCAGATGAAATCTTTCTAACTTATGGGCGAGCTTTCAAATTTTAGCTGAAAATTTGGCTGAAATTTTGAACTTTGAAAGAAATAGAGAGAGATGAAACTGTTTTGAGAAGGATTTAGAGAGAACAAGAAGCAGAAAATAAGGAGATTTGGATATATTTAGGTGTGATTGCCAGGGATTTAGAGAGATTTTTGGAGCAATTAACGTCAAATCTCCATCCCTCATTCTTTTCATTTTTTGTGTTGGTCAATTTTAACTTTCCACGTCCATTCCTTTTTATCCTTACTTTTAAATAGAATTCCCTCAATAACCTTTATTTTCCGTCGCACCACCTGTCGAACAATTTTTCATCAGAAAGAAAATAAAAAAAATTTATCTTCTCTTCACTACTACCACCATCATCTCTCTACGGAGATGAGCAACTCATACTAATGTCCATCCGGTGCCTCTAAAGTTTATAATGTAAAATCAACAAATGTTTTTTTTTTTTTTTTTTTGTTGAAAGAACAAATGTTTGTTCAAATAACATATTTTTTTCATATAATCCACATTGATATGTTCCTTATACCCATTGTAAGATCTGCCAATGTGTTCTGTTTTCACTCATTACTTGAAGCTTCTTATCTCATTTACTTCCTGTTTTTTCTTCTGTTAAATAAGGTATCTATGTTCTTTATATTAAACCAACTCTTCTTATAGTTTGTATCATTTTGATATTGGATTTTGTTCTAGTATTAAATTATGATAAAAAGTGACCAATGTAGAATTTTTGGCAACTTTGGAAGATAAAAATCAACGTCCCTTCGTATCATTCTTTTGCAATTTTAGGTTAGGGTTAGAATTTTAGGTAAAATCATGTATTTTACAATTTTAGGTTTTTTAATGTTCGCTAATTGGGGACATTAATTACATCATCTGGGTTGAATCATAATACATGATTGTTTCTTCTTGCAGATTGGTTCGCTTGATCAGTATATATTTATATTCAATGATTTGGTCTTGGAAAGTAAAATCTTTGAGTTTAGTCTAGAGGAGGATAAAAGGAGAAGAAGAAGAAGGTTTAGAATTTTTGGTAAGGTTTAGAGTTTTAGGTAAGATAGTCTATTTTGCAGATTGGGGAAATTATTCACGTCATTTGGATTGACTCATACTACCGAGTTTAGGGTCAGGAGTAATCTATAAAACGAGTCAAAAATCAATAAGGTCAAAGTCAGAAGAAGTTAAAAAGTTTATACAGCTTAAAAAAGTTCGTCCGCTTTCAGAACTGTGAAGTACCATCGCAACTCTAACAGGAAGTCGTCGAATCTTAGAATACATAGACCCTACTGTTGGTATTCTTACAAGGGTGTAAAATGTCTTAAGGAAAGAGAAATTATTCTCGCATGAACTAAATATTTTTTCTAATCATCCAATATTTTTCTTTTCTTTGTCATTATTTAATTTTCAAATCAAAGACAATCAGATTTTTTGAATCACGAGGTGTATTGGCTTTAAATTTATAAATCAAAAAACACAGAAGGAATAAAACTTTTCTTTCCAATCTTAAATCGATAGTGAGACTCGACTACGAATCATATGTTCTGGTAACAGGCACTATCGATTAGAAATACGAAAGATATTAAATTTTTTTGCTTCCTTAGTTTATCTTCGTCCATTCAGAACGAAAGTGAGTGTTTCTTGTTGATTCATTAATAAAGTCAAAGCAAGAATCAGTTTCAGCAGTGACTCGCTGAGTCAACTCGTTAAATTGGTACATCGAAAACAACATTTACACCTATATTTCCTGGTTTTTATGATAAAAAAATGGTCATCAGTTAACTACAGTTAATAAGTCATGAAAAGACAAAAAGTCCAACGGACCAACCCTTATGAAGTCAACAAGGAGGCTGAAACTGAAAGAGGTCTACCACTCAAATCTAGAACTTGGAAAGTCGGTACAATTGTCCTAGACACCTAAGCACTACTTTGGCTCAAATACAACCAGGTATGCCCTAGGATTTCATAGAAGACAAAGGGGATCCGCATAAGTTGGGTCGATACCTCAATCCCAAAGTATGAGGGGTAAAATCGTACTTAATGCCTTACCGTCTTAATCCTTAATCTTATCAAAGATCCCAGTCTGTGAGGATCTTAAGTATTAATTAAACTTGAGAAAGAAGAGTCCCAAGGGAAAACCTTTCCCATAAAAAAACTCAGTCTGAAACTAGATCTATCTTAAACACCAAGTATCCTTGAATACGAAACTTGTATATATCAAAATATATAGAACAGTCCCAAAGAGGAATCTTAATTTCAAACTACGAAATAGTAGTTCCACTCCCAAAGAGGAATCTCAACCGCCTCATCTCAGTCGCTTGATACAATCGGCCAAACAAGCTTATAAAAGGTAATGAACTCACCTAGAAGAAAGCACGATAACGCTCACAATCACAACAACGGTACTCAAAGCGTATATCATCAATCAAAGGTCCAAACCCTAAACTCAGATCACTCAGTACTCAGTATTTTAACCGCAAGAATATCCTAATAGTCTTAAGTGTTTGAGAGGTTTCCAAGTTCTTTGCATGTTTCGCCCTCCAGTTCGTGAGGAGAAAGTACGAGACTCAACGAAGTAATCTCTCATCCTAAATGATTAGCGGAGGATAAATTTTGACATCATCAGTTTTAACTATCCGAGAAAATTTATGTTATGTATGAAGCAGAAATATCAAATATGAAATAGATAGATAGTATGATTCTGGCATCCGCCAACCTCAGAGAAAAGTCTGGAATATTAAAGGTGATACACTTCAATCAGTGGAGATTGAAGACGATGATCTATCTAACCTAACAGGCATAAGATGGAAGCGACGGGCGCCCGTATATCGTACTCAATATAAGATGATTGATTCTAAACCAAACATGGCTCTGATCAAGAAGTTGCCAACAACATGGAGAGAAATAAAACTTAGCATTGTCCAATTTGCACCTAGTGACAATTTACCTATCCTAAATGTAGAATTCTTAATCATCAAGTCAAATCTTTATTACTGAATAAAAGCACCTCATGTTCTGTGTACTATTACAGAAACATAAGTGCCAAGCATCCAACTACACAACAAACTAAAGAAAATTACAACAGATAAAGTGCATGATAATAAAATACATATTAGCATAAAAGAACTCAGTGACCTATTTTAGAAATGGACAACCATGAGAAGTAGTAGACTTTGAAGTCTGATCATGAGACCCATCAAGGGAAGGACCATTGAGAAGTTGTCCAATTAGTTGACCTGGATCATAAAAGAACTCCACCTTCACTATCTTCATTTCTTCATCCACCTGAAACCCGTTTCAACTACCATAAGTTAAAATCCGAACATTTAATAATAACCCGCATCCCTAAGTGAAATTTGAGGGGGAATATATGAGGAAAGGAGTCGTCCTTAACACTTAAAGGGGTGCCTTTAAAACTTCCCTAACTTCAATTATAAACTATTATTATTGCATTCCTAACTTGTATTAAAAAACCATTGGGCCCTTTCACATAACCTTTTCAATAGAACTGTCTATTTCCACATTGAAACTGTCCCAGACTCCAAAATCAGTTGGAAAGTCCGGTCGGGGTTTTCATGTCAACATTTCAGTTTAAGGCAGCGGATTTTGGTCCAGACTCCAAAATCAGCCAAGATCTTCGGCCCGTTTATAATTTTTGAACAAAAGTAAGCTTAATTACCTCAAAGATGCCAATCCCATAAAATTCAGCCTTGTCTCCAGTTGGAGCATGGTTTTGGAAAGGTCCCTCCATGAAAGCCCAATGCCTGAACTTGTACACAACTACAGGAGGACCTGAATAGACTTGAGAGATTTCTAGGGCAAATCCTCGAGGGAATGTAGTCGTAAATTTAAGATGAGAAGATTCAGCCGTTTCTACAGATGGATTGTATCCTCTTAAATTCTCTGGTAGAGAAGTTTGTAATAGTAAATTGTAGCCTCCAAGCTTCACTAGGTCTTGAAGCCTTGATGGTGTTCTTCCTGTACACATATTAATCATCGAAAACGTTTTTCTTAACTTCTTTGACCCAGTTTAGTTTTATAAGACGAAAGATCACCTCAAGCCTTTACACGTCCGTCTTTCTTAAAAAGTTAAACTCTTTTATACTAAGTAACAGATACGTACATACAGATGTATTACACCCAGTAAGTTGCAGAGTTTAAATTATAGAAATTTGGTATAGAAAAGTTGAACACATCAAATATGTGGTAAATTAGAGCGTCAATCACTCAATCAATGGCATTGCAAGGGGAAGTAATAGTACTGCACTTATAATATAGACAGATATGTTAGAGGTTTGTGTGTTAGACTTCTTTAAATTTCGATGCAAAAACTATATAGCAAAGAAACAAAGTAACTATTGCAAGTGAACCTTTTATTTTTAAAACGAACTACGTCAATAAGAAGGGTCATGTAATGTGGGTTTCCTCTTTGCTCATTGTAATTAGTTGTCTTCTTGACACTTATGTCAAAGTATGTTGGGGAACAAGAAAAAACAGTCAGACTCTAGACATAGATCTTATGTAGTTTATCGTGATTCGCGGTTCAAAAGATCCGACTCACTGGAAGCATAAATCACAAGTCACGTAAAACTTATGCGTAGAGTCTGCCTAGTTTCTTGTTCCCTAACATTTTTCTTTTTGTCATTAAACCTATTTGTCATTTCGTAAAAAATGATCTAACCTCGGTACCATGGATGTTATCTATATATCTATATATCTATATAACAAATAACATAGATTTGTTGCTATGTCATAACTTGCAACCACAAATTTTATCCGTCAAATATCCATCCTTAAAGTTTTACCATGGTTAACCAACTTCTTAAGATTACCCACTATACCCTTTTTAATTGTGTTGGTCATATTAATATTGGGGCAATAATTTTTGTAGGTTGATTCTTTAGAGACAAATTTAGAGGAATTTGATCTGGCTTTTTTGTTGTTTTTTTCTCGTTGTTGTATGATTATAGTTAGTGTTCATATACTAACATGGCCAACAAATTATACCGTGCCAGAGACACATGCTATACCCTAGTTTTCCAAAAATGGTCTCATAAACCTAATAATATAACCTTAGCTAGAGAAAGAAAACATACCATTGAGGCTGATGGTGAACTTATGAGGGTTCATGGATTTGAAATCATCTGAATTGATTTTATGAAATATTTCCATCTCCCATGTCTTGACCATTCTCTGTACTCTTTCTTCCAATGTTCCAGGAGCCCATTCCTACACATGACCATCAACAATTAATATAAGCAATCTAGACTATAGAGAGAGAGAGAAAAGAGAAAGATTAATTAGTGTAGATAATTAATGTAGTTACTTGGGTTCTTCCATCTTCAAAGAGCTTGTTAACAACTCCATAATTAGGAGGAGAACCAAATCTCCATTTGGTATTACTCTCTCCTTCTCCATGAATGAATGATCTGTACTTATCACCTTCAGTCCCTGTCTCATCTGGACCATCAAACCAACAACCTCTTGCCATCTTAATCCTGTTTAATTGTTTTGAAGATTAGCTTCTGAATTGATTGAGGGAAGTGAGATGAATTGAGATTTAATATCATACTTATAGAGAAATGCCTAAAGGGTTAGGCAGAGAATATTTAGAAATCGGTAATGTATTATTATTATTATTATTATTATTATTATTATTATTATTATTATTATGTACCTTAAAACGTGGCAAACTGACTCATAATGTTTTAGAATAATATAATAAATACTGCCGTGTACAACCAAGAGAGGGGCGGCTATCCCTATGGAGTATGGACTATGGTAGGAAAAAAAATATGGTACCATTGAAAAGCAGTTTTCCTTTACCAATGACAAATCAAAGATGGCTTTGGTTTCAATAATTAAGATTAGGTTTAAGATGATAATTAACAATCATCTGTGAACCTCAAATTAAACTTTTTCAAATTCTTTTTTTATATATAATTTTATAAAGAACTTCTTCAACTTTGGTGTTGTCAAACAAAGATAGCCCAAGTATTGATCTTGAGAAAGTAAATGTACTAAACACAAAGGAAAATGTACAAAACTTGTGATTTCACGTGTTTGAATGACTGGGAAGCATCCATTGGTTTGCCACAACAAAAAAAAAAAAGAGCAACTGAGAAAAGAATCTCTTCTCATTTTAGAAAATATAGTTTGAGAGTAACAAAAAGAATTTGTAATTATTAAAATCATGAGAAAAAAAAAAAGATTTGTTGTTTGAACTCCATTTTGTATAATTGACTTAATGTTTAGACTCTCTCTTTTTACTGTTGTATTTTGGCTCTCTTTTTCTAAAAAAAAATAAATATAACTGTTCAAGAGATAAAAATACTATTTTACTCTCTACTTAACCTAACCCAGCCTAAATAAGTAATCCCACAAGTTAATCCTAATTTTCTTGTAATAGCATCAACCTAATAATTTCCATATATTGTATGAAAATACCATAAGTCTAAATTGAAGGGTATATCTATTTTGAAATCTTCAAATCTTCATTGACACCTACCGGTAAGAATCTGCCCCTATGAAGTGAAATTTCTCTAAATTTTTAGTAACAAATTTCACAACTTATCGGTTAATCAGTTGAAGTCTTTGTTAATTTTAATCAATATCTCATTCAATTTGATCTATTTGTTCCAAAACAATAGATAGAGAGAGAGAGAGATAGAGAGAGAGAGAGAGATAGAGAGAGAGAGAGGGGGAGGGAACTTGAAAGCCAAAAGAAGAAAGAAGAAAAGAAGAAAACAGTAGAGAGAGAGAGAGAAGGAGGGAGGGAACTTGAAAGCCAAAAGAAGAGAGAAGAAAAGAAGAAAACAGTAGAGTGAGAGAACTTGAAAACCAGAAGAAGAGAGCAGAAAAATAGGGGAACCCTCACCTACTATCTGAGTGGTTCTTCGATGTGGACTCATATCCGAAGATTAAAGGAAAAGAAAGACTACTACTCCATTTACTTTGATCCTACTTCACTTATTTTACAACTTCCATTGACCAATTAAAAGCAAGAACTAGTTAGTACAAGTTATAGAGAGAGAACGAGAGTAATAAGAATTAGTAAGAAGTACGGATTTCATCTTAAGATTTCAGAATAAGGAATGTGTATACCTTCTGAAGATATAATACTTAATAGATAAACTAGGAGAACCAAACCTTATTATTGTTAATTGCCACATAAAACTGGTTTGGGTTGTGATATTTGTCGTATTATTTTTGAAAGAAAAGGAAGAGTATCTTATTAATTTCTCATTCACTGATTAGTACAGGATCTCTTCTATAACCTAATCTGTTACTAACTAACATTAACTAACCATAACCTCTAATTATTACACGAGTTAGTCACACACTTGAAGGTGTGCCTATATAACCGATATTACCAAACACATTTGTCTTGAGTCCTTACTTCACTTCTACTATTCCTGAAAACCCTTTATCCTCTATATACTTCTCTGGATGTTCCTTCTCTCTTACAGCCCCCCTCAAATGTTTCAAGATGAGTGAAACATAAGTTTGTTCCTGATATACTCGAAACACAGAAAGAGAAGCCCCTTAGTAAACACATCAGCTAGATTCTGATCAGATGTGACAAATTTCACCTCTAACTGATTTTGTTGAACTAAATCTCTGATAAAATGGACATCTATCTCCACATGCTTAGTTCTAGGATGAAAAACAGGGTTAGATGCCAAGTATTTGGCTCCCATGTTATCACAAAACAACACCATTGCAACACCACAGAAATATGAAGCTCTTTGAGCAGATAAGAGGTCCAAAGTAATTCAGAAGTGGTCAAAGACAATGCCCTATATTCTGCTTCAGTAGATGACCTTGGCACTGTGTGTTGCTTCTTGGAGGACCAACAGATCAAAGTAGAACCCAAAAAGATGCAATAACCACTAGTGTACCTTCTTGAGTCAGGGCAACTACCCCAGTCTGAGTCTGAGGACCCACTTAATAGAGAACAGTCACCTGATTTGATTGTGATGCTAGCTCCTAAAGTACCTTTAAGATACCTTAGCACCTTTTTAAGAAGAGTAAGGTGCACTGATGAGACATGAAAATGTCCCATCTGAATCTCTTAACTCGGGTTAGTTAGTCCAGTTCGAGCAACTCTGATGATTTGTTTGATTTTCTTTAGCAAGTATCTTTACGAAGTTCAGTGCGTAAAACGGATAAAATCGGAAGAAAGACGTGTTAGGGGTATTTTGTTCATTTGTGATTCTGGGAATTTTAGTCAACATTGGTGTCTGGTTGAAAAGTAGAGCCCGAGATGAATTCGTGGGTGAAAACGGAAGTCGAATCGGAGTCCGGATGAGGAAACTAGAGCGGCTCAAAGTACGAGTCAAAACAGTTGACTAAAAGTCAACATATATTATCAGAGACACGTGGCACGCTACAGGGAGGTGGATCTGACGGCTCGTACTATTTTCGGGCTATCTTCGGTCACTGGAGGGTGTACTCCGGGTTATCCAGTGGGGGCGTGATCCCATGCACCCGAGCTTATCACTGCACCATGTACCTAGGTTTATCTAGACGATCCAACAGTTGACTGTCTTCCTGCACACATGTCTTCGCCAGATTCCTGCGCCGCAGCTTCTTTTACTTTCTCGCGATACACAGCATCATTTCTATGCCAGTTAACAAATCACGTTGAATACAGATTGGTGCCTCAACTCAAGGAATTCTTTTTACCTAAATTGTTATCTCTATAACAGAAACAAGAGAAAGAATAGAGAATGAGATTTACCTTGGAAAGAGATAAAATCGAAGGAGATTCGAGATGGCTGGAAAGGGAAGGAAAATCTAATTCATTCTTTCTTTCATCTCTATCTGTTGGTGTTTGCAGTAGAGAGAGGGAGATAGGTTTGAAATATATTTTAGAAGAGAATATCATGGAGACTTGTAGAAGAGATTGGCTGGCTGAAGATATTTGCTTAGAGATGAAAGTTGTCTTATAACCGAATAAAGATAGAGAGAGGGAGAAGATTTCGTTTTGAATTTTCTCTTTATATAACAATGAAAGACAGAGAGCAAAGGATCATCTCATCTTTAGGGGGTCTCCTTCTCGGAGCTTCAATGAATTAATTTTGAGAAAGAAGGGGAGGATAGAGAGAGTTAGAAACAGAGAGAACATGGGTTTAATCACTTGACTCGCCATCTTATTTTCATCTTTTTTCTTTTCTTGTGAGAGTGAAATCTAAGAAGTTGTAGAGTGAGAAAGAGATAGAAAACAGAGGAGAGAAAGAGGGATTTTATATTTATTCTAGTTCTTCATTATCTTTGTATCTTTGTGAGAGAGAGAAGAAGGTAATTGTAGAGTGAGAAAGAGATAGAAAAATAAATAAACAGAGCATTATTCAACATTGAATTATCTTCTCTTTATCTTTGTTTCATAAATCAGAATAGTAGAGAGAGAAAGAGAAATTTTAGTGGAGAAGAAGACCCTGTTTGGATCGAAACTTCTGCTGGAAGATAATTTTCTCCAGGAGAGAGTTTGGCCGCCGTGGGAAAATCAGTGAGAAAAGTTCTGTTTTCCTTCCATTTTCTCTTATTCTTCATATTGAGTTTAATCTTTGATCATGATTAGCTAAGACTCTTAATCTAGGGTTGATGATGAAACCATATTCGACCTTTTAGAAACATAAGTTATTTGGTTAATTCTTTGAATGTGATTTAATGTCTAAATTGTTTTAATTTGTCAAGTCGATTATCTTTTCACTATTTATGCTTTTAGATTTGATGCATCGTGCTTGGGTTAAATCCTTTGACGGTGCATACTTATTGATTGATAGATAGTAGTTTGGAAATTCATTTTTCAAAATAAAACAATTACAATTTCATGAGTTAAAAAACCGATTTTATCGAAAACATCTCCCGGAATTAGGATAGTTCATTATCCGAAATTCTGAGTTACAAAAAAGAGAATTAATCATTTTAAGTATTTGTTCCAAAAAGTGATTTTATTGAGTGGATTCTAAAATCCTAGGACTCTCCCCCATTTGAGTTCCTTATATCATTTGTATTTATTTCCCTTTTGTTCGGGTATTTTAATCTTTAAAACCTATTTCCAAACAAAACCGTGTTACTTTCAAGTTCTAGAACAGGTTTGACTTAGCCCCTGCGGATCGACCCGGTCTTACCGGAATTATCACTTGACGCCCGTATACTTGCGGGTGGTGACCTATTTAGGAAACTTTCTAGGGCCATCATGCACTGATGTTGGCTGATGCATAAATTGAGATAGGTAATTCACAGAATAGGTAATATCAGGTCTGGTCATGGTGGCATATTGCAACCCACCGACCATGCTTCTATAAAATAGTGGGTCAGCCAATATAGAATCATCCAATTTTGATACCCTTCCCCCAAAAGAAACAGGTACAACACTTGGTTTACAATCAATGAGCTCAGCTCTTTGTAGTAGTTCAACTATATACTTGGTCTGAGTTAATTGAAGTGAATCATTCATCTTGACCACTTCAATGCCTAAGAAAAAATGGAGATCTCCTAACTCCTTCAAGGCAAAAACTTTCTTTAAGTCAGAAAAAAGTCTTTGAAGCAGTTGTAGGCTAGACCCAGTGAGAATTATGTCATCCACATCGAGAAGAAAGACCACAATGTGATCTTGAGTAGTGTATACAAACATGGATGAGTCAGAAGAACTCTTGAGAAATCCCCAATCCAACAAGTAGATAGAAATTCTTGTGAACCAAGCTCTGGGTGCTTGCTTGAGTCCATAAAGAGACTTGTGTAAGTGACAGACATAGCCAGGACACTTGTCATCAATAAAATCCTGAGGTTGCTTCATATATATATTTTCATGTAAGTCTCCATGAAAAAAGTCATTTGACACATCCAACTGAAGGATTGTCCAAGCATTTGAGACTGCTAAGGTAAGTACCACCCTAATTGTGTGTATCTTTACCACTGGGCTGAATGTCTCTTGATAATCAACCCCCTCCTGCTGATTATAGCCTTGAGCCACAAACCTTGCTTTATATCTTTCCAAATAACCATCTGACTTATACTTCACTTTAAACACCCATTTGTTGCCTAAGACATTCATAGAAGACAGCTTGGGAACCAAAGTCCATGTCTTATTTTGAATAAGAGTTGCATATTCAGCTTTCATTGCTACCCACCAATGAGGACTCTTTGCAGCCTCTTTAAAAGAAGAAGGTTCAATAATGGTCTATTGTTTATCAGCTAAAAAGGAAGCAGAGAAGACATGAGGTGAAGTATGGAGTGCCACATGATTAGGGAGAACCTTGGGTTTGATGATACCACTCTTAAACCTAGTTTGCATAGCATGGACATTGGTATTTGTTGTAGCTGGTATGGTGGTAGAGTCCTCAGTAGAGACAGTAGATGGCAGATTTATAGATGGGACTGAGGACTACGAGGTGGAGATGGCAGAGGAAAGATAGGAGTGAAGTTCCTGATCAGTCAAGGGATAGTTTATGTGATGAGGAGTGATATTTTGATCAACCACAAGTGGTAATGTAGGTAGTTGAATGATTGTCTGAGGAGCCATTGGCTCTTGGGACAAGGACTTGGTTAATGCTGCATCCTCAGCAAAAGGAAATATAGACTCATCAAAAATTACATGTCTAGAGACATATTCTTTGCGAGAGTGTAAGTCCAAACATCTATATCCCTTATGAATTGGACTATAGCTATTGAAGACACATTTTACTGATTTGGGACTTAGCTTGTCACTCTTAGTGTCTCCTGTAGGGATTTAAACCCTTATACTAGTGTTTATAGTGGAAATAAGACATCTAATGTCTACACTAGTATTCCCAGGATCACATGCAAAACTAGTAATTAAACTAACGGAGATAGTAGATTACCTTAATCGCTTTTCCCTTGAACTAGTTGAATTGATTGAAGAAGACCAAGAGCTTCAAGTGTAACTCCTCTACTTGGGACACGAGCAATCAACTTGATCTCCCACCTTGTTGTATAGCTAGCACACCAATGGTGGTTGGAAAGAAGAACACCTTCTTTGACTAGATAGATAGTAATGGGAATTAGCTCACGTTCTCCTCTCTACTTGATGTGGTAGAGTAAGAAAGCTTAGAGAGAAATTCCACACCTTATTCTCTGCCCTAAGAGTGTTTATATAGAACCCTAATAAGAATCCACCTCCTTTTAGGTTTCCTAAAACACCCTTTAGAATAAGATTTAGGGAAATAGTCGAAAATAGCAACTATTGGTATTTTCTCAATTCCCTAAGGATATGACGTCCAAACCTAGCCAAAATTGGCATATTTAATGTTCATAACATAAGAAAACGTCCCTCCAAAAATCAGCCCAATCCGAGCCCTAAAAGTGCCCAAATCGGCCTAGGCCCAAAACCCTGTTTTTGGCCTTTTTGTACTATCTTTGCCTAATTCCTTTTTAGGCCTATGAGATATGTTTATGGGACACTCCCATGATTATATCTCCACTCCCACTAGTCATATCCTAGATCAATTTGACACTCTTATGTGTAACCCGTTGTAGGATCCGATCGAAGTTAGCCGCGAATTACTTCGTAATTCGACGATCGTAGTTGGTCTCTAGCTACAACTCTACGATCCCTAAATCAATCGGACTTGATGATATTCCACATCAATTGTCCTAGCCGACATATTGCTCGCATTGCCATCTTGGTCGAAGGACATCTCCTTCAACTCCTTCAGACTCCCACTTGGACTTAGAACAAGTGCAATGCCTCGATTCTCGTGTCAATTTAGTATCCCATCTGATACGTCACGTCATTCAGACTTTCTTGATATCCGAGTACAACTGTAAAAGACAAACGATTAACTTTTAATCCGTTTGAGCGCGGCCACGCATTTTCAGTTGCTACTCATCAAGTGGCCTTGAGACACTTTGTACCTAATGTGATTAGGGTGACACAATCCATTCTTGCGCTTCCACTTAACTTCATGTCTATCTTGTCCTTCCCAGTATCCGTCTTGATAACCTCCTTTTACGGCGCGGCGTTTGACGGAACCAAAGTCGGGCATTCCTTACATAAGATGAGTGGAGCACTCATGTTTTGAGGAATCTCTTCAATTATCTTTATGAGAAGTATTTACGTTCATCACGAGTGATGTACTTCTCATTTGAGGGTTATCCAGTGTGTAAACCTTTTACACACCCACGTAGTCGAATAGAATATACTATTCCTATAGCCCATGAAACTGCGCTATCCCATCGACTCCCGTGCTAGTCTTCGTGAGTCATTGTTGTCCATGCGATGACCTGGACCAGGGTTGTTGATAATAAATATTCCAAGTTCACTTAATAGGGTTTCATTCATCAGATCACGTATCTGACAAACCTATTCGGAATGTTTTATCATCAATGGACTGTCGTTTAAACACTAAACCAAATTTAGACGACTTGTGAAATAACTCTATTATTTCTGATAACGAGAGTTGTAAATCTGAGCCTCTTCCGTAAAACTCCTTTTACCCACTCAGTTTTACTTGTCGAGGTTTAAAATTATACCTCATGCCTTAGACTGTGTATGAATCTCATACTATGTCTTAGGTGACAGTTTAGTTTGACTACGTATGTAGTCCGTTTTAAACTTTGCTAATTATCAATTAATTTGAAGATTGCTTACTTCAACCTTGATAATTTCTAGTAACTTTTACTAGAGTTAAGGCTTTTAATTCTTTATGTAGTATTTGCAACAGTTCCCGGCTTAAAACACTTTTAGCCTACTTTCCTTCCATGTCTGGAAGTTTGCTACGATGACATGTTCAAGTTTTGTACTACTTCATCCTTTAGCCTTCTAGGATGTTTCTAAGTAGTGTTTCGGTTTTCAAATCCGAATTTGGATATTCAAATGCTAATCATATCCAATATGATTGACTTTATGTATTCGAACATAAATCTCTCTCTCATGCTTGTTTGCTACATCGGTGTCTTTTCAAACTCCGATTTAGCAACGCTCTTAGTCATGAGTTTTGGGTCGAAATTCTTTTAGACTTTCCGAGTCTTAGATTTTCTGTTTCGGATCTCAAGCATCTCAGCGTAATGAGTCTCTCCAATCCTATCATCCTTTTGATCTATGCTTATAGATCTTCAGATGCCCAAAATGGCATTTCATCCTTGTGTGTGGTCCTTTTATTAAGTCAGTGTGTTCACTGTTACACAACATCTTATGTCGTACTCAATCTTTTGTATGTACTCTGCATACGGACCCGGAAGGTTTGTTTCTCCCACTTGCCTTATTGAAACTCGTGATTCAAGATTATTCTCATTCCTCAGGAATCAAACTTCTTTGATTGCCTTTTTGAATCGAAGATTCTAACTCTTACGTGTTTTTAATCCGTCGATAGATTTCTGAAGCATGCCTATGGACATAACTTGATTGGAAGAATCTTATTCGTCTTGTCTAGTTTCGGGAAACATGAATGTTTCCATCCTTCTCAGTTTTCTACTTTGGAAAACCAATTTAGGTCTTCTGTCGACTTAAATTATCAAGCTTCATGTCTTGACGAGATATGGATTCCACGATGATTTTGGCTTCTAGCCAAAATCTAGAGTCAGTTTCCGTTTCTGCGCAGGTCTTTTATCTCTTCAGAAATAACCTTTATTTTCTGAGTCTTTAAGATTTTATTTTGACCTTTCTAGGGCTTTTGAACAACAATTTGGAATTTTCTCAACTACTTTGAGATATTACTTTAGAGACACTTTCACTCGCTTTGAGAGTTCTCCTACGAATGACATTCGCTTTTGTGCGGTGGGTTTACAAGATCATATCTTTAACCTTTCCTTTTCCGAGGAGCCGCAGTTTGTTGCTCTTGGTCGAATTTAATCGTCTTGTACAAGTTTCATGATTGTTCTTCATGACCCTCCATGATTTTTCTCATGATCGAATTAAATCGACTTGTACTTTTCTCCCACTTATTCTTGTAATAATTAGTGCTTTTCTCCCAGACTACTAGGTGTGCTAATTATTAGGAGAATACTATCATGAGCAACAAACACTTTGTTCTCTTGATTGTTTGTGGAAAAAGCCCAAATTTCTTCTAAAGAAATTGCGTCAGACTTTAGCTAATTTTGTAATGCTTTTACAAGCTTAGCTGTTAGACGGACTTTGGTAAGTGTGAAAACAATCGTTTATAGAATATGTCCCAAAATATTCGGAAGACTGGCTTAAACCCATCTTTGATCGAATTATGCATAGCAATGTTCGATTACTCCCACTGAATCCACCATCCCTCAGATGTGTTCCATGGAGCGAGTTGGGAAACGTTTTCTCAACTCCTTTGATGGTTATTTAGTATTTGACTCAAGTTTTTATCACTCCAATCTAATCGGATGACTTAAACTCTCTTGTCAAAATGATTCTTTTACTTTGGTTTGTACTTTGTTTGAACCTTTCAAACATTCCGACTTATACTTTATGATTTGTATGTTTCCATACTTCATGAAGTTGTCAGAGTACGTATTTGAAGTTTCTCTCGTTAGTTTCTGCAAGTAAACTTATAGGTCTGCATAACACTGTAAGAGTCCTAATAGATTACCAGTCTCTATGCCTTTTGAAAAGGGTGACTTTGTCAATTCAGTCCTTAAGACCTAATTGACAATGCTGAAGTTTAATGAGTTTGAATCTCTTGATTTTAGCCATTATCAATGTTAACCTTCAGTTAATTTTACCACTGGTTTAAAACATCGTATGTTTCTAGAAGAACAAAATAATCACTATTAAGTTCTAAGCTAGATCAGTGTCTAAAAGAAGACTTTGATCCCTTTCAGCATCCCTAGCATTACTGCTTCTGCTCCCTCTTGGATCTTTACTTCTTTTAGTTAAGTATGTAATTCCCTTAAGCTCCCACTGAGCCGCTCATCTGGTCTTAAATACCTGATGAAGGAATTTTACGATACTTGTTTTTAACTTTGTTAGCAAGGATACGGAACCGGAATTCATAATTCCATTCCTTTTGTCCTCCAGGTGCTAAAGGTAGTTTCCTTTTAAATGGTCTAGCCATTGTTTTAGAAACATTCACAGCAATGAGGAATACTCTTGATCATGTACTCGGCAACTGCTTTTCTTTGATCAAATGTTTGTCTCACTTGACTGATCTTTTTGCCCTTTTGAATCTCAAGATCTCTTTCTTAGATTCTTTGTACCAAATCTCAAAAACCTTTCTTAGACTGGATATTCCCGAATGTTCTGCTCAGTTTGTTTGTAACAACCTGAGTGACTCATCTAAGGTCTTTATCAATCTTTGTTCAATCGATATTGAATTGGGTGATAGATGTATTCTATTGTCTTCCCTTAGGATGACTTTCAGATTGCCTTGGAGGTCTCGTACTTCTCCATTTATGACTTCTGTAGGAATTTCTTCCTTAGTTTGTCTTAATGGTTATGCTAGCATTCATTACTCTTCCAAAGAAAATGTTATACGATTGCTTGCAATGGCTTTTGACCTTCTCTTGTATGAGTCAACACTGGGATTGGGTATTCTAGTGACCTTCCTTTTGAATCTGAGAACTATTCTCGGATTCATTCTTCCATTCTAGGAAGTGGATCAGCACCTCCCTTAGGTGTGATTCAATGTTGAAATCGTTTGTGTCATCTTAAAACTACATAAAGAAATGACAAAGTTTTAAAACTCGTTATCGTTTTTGAAAAACTTAGTTTTCCCACATTATTCAATAAAAATCGTCCCCGATTGAATAAGTGATTCCAAGACCCCAGTTCTTCGGAGTAAAGCGGACGAAGGCCCTACCCTTTGACTCCGTCGTTCCGGGTGAGTGAACTACTTCACTGATCATACCTTATGACTCTTGGTTGATAGATTTCATTAATGAATGACTAATCTATCCTTTTGCCTCGAGTATCCAAGACTCTCTTGCTGATCTCGTTGAGTAGAACCATTTAGACGTGTAGGCCTCTTCTATAGACCTACCCGCATTGTCCCAAGGTAGAGGAGGTACTCTGCGAAGGCCGACCCACCTTCCTCGAACAAGGGCGCAATGAGTGTCTTAATCTGGATAGGCGATTACTCAAGATTACGTTTTGGGGACTTTTACGCTAGTCTGGCGTTTGTTATAGTGAACTATTTAGCCTAACTAACGTCCACGACATAAAGCGTAAATAAGTAAGTAAATGCGCGCGAGAAAGTAAATCAAGCAGACATGGATCCTAGTATGGCCCCTAACCTAGAAGATCTAATCTCCTTTGTTTTTCTTCTTGTTTCGCCTTTCGGTTCGTCTTAGATCGCCATCTTTGAACCTCCATTGATTTCTCCCACTCGCCTTTGGATTTCATCCTCGAGTTTCTTCAATGGACTCATAGACCCTAAACTCTAATTACAAGACTCTAACGATTCGCAGATCGTATAAACTTGAAATTAAAATTAATTACAAAGCATGCACCCATCCGTACGTGCTTAAAACAAGAATAAAGATATAAATCTATGGCCATACTAGTTTCCCGCATTCACATCACATGCAATCATATAATATATCAAGGCTAAGAATTATATATGCATGATTATCTTGGGAGATACTTTTGTTGACATCACATGTCACATGACGAACCTTAAGTCTAAATTCGAAGAATTCGACTAATGGTGCGTTCTCGTTTTATCTCTTATGATTTCTAAAATCAACTTTAAGAAAAACTCCGTTTTGGGCTCGAGAAAGCCCGGGTCAATTTCGGAAAAATATTGGTTCGATTCTTAATGATTTCATAAATCAATTTAAAGAGAAATCCGTTTTGGCCTTCTGGATGGCCCGGATTGATTTTGGAATTATTTGGTTGGAATCGGAAGAAATTTTGGCAAAAACTCCCACTCGAATGATGGTCCCTTTTTGTGGTCCGAAAAGCCTCGAAAAAGCCCGGGTCAAGTCCTAGACAAGTCCCGGCCCAAGCCCACAAAAGGGCTCGGACAAGGTCCGGACATAGCACGGCCCATAGGGCCGGCATGTCCTGACCGAGGCCTACCAAGGCCTGGTCTCGTCCTGGCCCGGAGCCAGGACGCTAGTCCATGCACCGGACGCGTCCTAGATGTGTCTGGTGCTGAACCGGACCAGCACTAGGTGTCTCGGACTAGTCCGAGACACCCAGAACCTCCCAGACGCGTCTCCAAGACGCGTCTGGTCGAGAGCTCTGGACGCGTCCTAGACGCGCCCGAGCTGCTCTGGACGCGTCTCCAAGACGCGTCCAGATGCTTCCATTACAGCTGGTGGTCGAGTCCTAGACTCGACCTGGACGCGTCCTAGACGCGACCAGTGGCAATCTGGTTGCAGCTGCTGGACGCGTCTCCTGCAGCTGCTCTGGACGCGTCCAGTGGACGCGACCAGCAGCTTCTGTCCGGCCAGGAAGCTTCCTGGCCGGACACTAAGGTTTCCAAAACCCTAGTTTCCAAAAATTTTTTTTTTTTTTTTTTTTGTTGTTGTGCAAATCTTATTTGCTAACTTCCAATTTTAAAACTCTTTCTAAATTTTGAAATCTTTTAGAACACTTCTAAAATTTTACAAAACTTTTAGAAACTTTTAAAATTTTCCAAATTTTGTTTTGAGAGTTTCCTAAAACTCAAAACACTTCTTTTAGAACACTTCTAAATTCCAAATTTTGTTTTTCAAAAGTTTCCAAAACTTAAAAACAACTCTTAATCAAACCAATTTTGGATCAAAATCTAGGTTTTTGAAACTTTTCAAAGAACAATTTTGAAATCAATTTGAAAAATCTTTGAATCCAATTCAAAATTAATCAAATTTCATGTTTAAAACCTTTTTAAACATAACTATCAACTTAATCAAGCATGGATTAGTTTGAAATTCAATCAAATTGAGTCTTTTAAAACACTTTTAACAATTTGATTCTCAATTTGAAATTCATTGAATCCCATTCAATAATATCAAATTGTGAGTTTAAATAATTTTTAAAACACTTTTAAAATACTTTTATAAACTCAATTTATTAAACTATCAATCATATCCAATATGAACTAGTTCGATTCTTAGCAAAAACTAGTTCATTGCAAGAGGCTCTGACGCCACTGTAGGGAATTAAACCCTTATACTAGTGTTTATAGCGGAAATAAGACATCTAATGTCTACACTAGTATTCCCAGGATCACATGCAAAACTAGTAATTAAACTAACGGAGATAGTAGATTACCTTAATCGCTTTTCCCTTGAACTAGTTGAATTGATTGAAGAAGACCAAGAGCTTCAAGTGTAGCTCCTCTACTTGGGACACGAGCAATCAACTTGATCTCCCACCTTGTTGTATAGCTAGCACACCAATGGTGGTTGGAAAGAAGAACACCTTCTTCTTTGACTAGATAGATAGTAATGGGAATTAGCTCACTTTCTCCTCTCTACTTGATGTGGTAGAGTAAGAAAGCTTAGAGAGAAATTCCACACCTTATTCTCTGCCCTAAGAGTGTTTATATAGAACCCTAATAAGAATCCACCTCCTTTTAGGTTTCCTAAAACACCCTTTAGAATAAGATTTAGGGAAATAGTCGAAAATAGCAACTATTGGTATTTTCTCAATTCCCTAAGGAGAGCCTTCGGAGTATCTTTTTGATAGG
Organism: Eschscholzia californica; assembly: GCF_041429995.1. Lineage (NCBI taxonomy): Eukaryota > Viridiplantae > Streptophyta > Magnoliopsida > Ranunculales > Papaveraceae > Eschscholzia > Eschscholzia californica. The sequence continues at coordinate 47,465,720 of NW_028238198.1, forward strand.
GGCCTCTATCTGTATGGGGAATTCGCTGCTGAAAGATCCCGCCCAGTGTCCCCCTCCTTCTCCCGCCGCCTTCCGACCCGCGGGAGTATACAATGACAACTTCCGGACACTCATGCCCGATCGTGAGACTGCCTGTTGAACGTCCGATGGCACGTTGCTCCGACCTGAGCTATGCAACAACGAGATCTCCCTTGATCCTTGCCGGATGTGCTTGACGGCCCCCCATAATACGCTCACTTGGGGACTTCTTACTCCAGCTGTTCCAAGAGTCTCCGCTAGTTGAATCGCTTCCACGTCCAAACCCAGCCAAAATTGGCAGATTTAATGTTCATAACATAAGGAAACGTCCCTCCAAAAATCAGCCCAATCCGAGCCCTAAAAGTGCCCGAATCGGCCTAGGCCCAAAACCTTGTTTTTGGCCTTTTTGTACTATCTTTGCCTAATTCCTTTTTAGGCCTATGAGATATGTTTATGGGACACTCCCATGATTATATCTCACTCCCACTAGTCATATCCTAGATCAATTTGACACTCTTATGTGTAACCCGTTGTAGGATCCGATCGAAGTTAGCCGCGAATTACTTCGTAATTCGACGATCGTAGTTGGTCTCTAGCTACAACTCTACGATCCCTAAATCAATCGGACTTGATGATCTTCCACATCAATTTTCCTAGCCGACGTATTGCTCGCATTGCCATCTTGGTCGAAGGACATCTCCTTCAACTCCTTCAGACTCCCACTTGGACTTAGAACAAGTGCAATGCCTCGATTCCCGTGTCAATTTAGTATCCCATCTGATACGTCACGTCATTCAGACTTTCTTGATATCCGAGTACAACTGTAAAAGACAAACGATTAACTTTTAATCCGTTTGAGCGCGGTCACGCATTTTCAGTTGCTACTCATCAAGTGGCCTTGAGACACTTTGTACTTAATGTGATTAGGGTGATATGTCTATTCTTTCTTTCTGCCTTCCCATTTTGTTCTGGGGTGTAGGGACATGAACTTCTTAAAAGAATACCACATTTGCTAAGATGAGCCTGAAAATCCCCTTTAGCCAATTCTAATGCTCCATCACATATTCATCCTCATCTTCTTCCTCTTCCTCCAACTCTTGGAGATGTAGATGTGCAAAGTTCCTAGAAGGAGGTTTGGTGAATGAGGAAGATGGTTCTGAGAAGTCTTTAAACCTCATACGACACTGTCGAGCTGTATGGCCCATTTATAGCATATACCACAAGGAATGGTGGTGTAATCAAAGAAATTATTCTTGTTCTGAGGGGAAGCTTGCTTAAGTTGGAATCTTGGACCAGGATCAAGAACTTGATGTTAATTGACCTGTCTTTGTGAGGAATTAGAGGACCTACCCATACCTCTAAATGGAAATCTATTCACAAGATATGCTTCTCCCTCATCATTGGTATTCTGCTCTTTTAGCCAATGCTCATGACGAATAAGTCTACTCCTTAGTTTAGCAAAGTTCAGAATATCTTCTCGATTTTGAATAGTAATGACAAACTATGAGTACTCTTTGCCAAGACCCTGGAGGGCTATTCTTGGTAGCTCAGAATCACTTACCCTATCATTCACTACTACAAGAGAGTCAGCCAAATGTTTGATTTTACTCAAAAATTCATAGATTGATGCTGATCCCTTCTTTATATTTTGAAGTTTATTTCTTAAGGATGATTTCTTGGCCTCAAGTTCTTGAAGAAATACTAACTCAAGATAAGTCCAGATATCTCTAGCAGTTTTTAACCCTAAGATGTTTGAAGCTATTGAATACGTAATGGTGGCTTTAATGAAGGATTTAACAAAACTATCATTTTTTCGCCATTGAAGGTATGTTGGGTTTACCATATCTCTACCATCAAGAACAATTAACTGAGGGGGTTCAATATATGTTCCATCTATATAGCAGATCAGATCATTTCCAATTAAAGCATTTTCAATTTGATCTTTCCAAACCAGAAAGTTAGATCCATCTAGTCTAGCCGAAATCAAACTAGTAATATTTTCATTATGAGAGAACTGACCTGAATTAGGGTTTAGTTATTGTGTTGGTGGGGTCGTCATAAGGAAAGAGATAGAAACCCTGATTCGATGATCACAGAAGCTTCAACTCTTTTTCTGATTGACAAATAGGTTGAGGAAGAGATTGAATCCCTGATTCTTGATACAGAAGATTCAGCTCTTTTTAATTTAGTTTGAAAATTAGATCTCTAATTTTATGATCACAGAAGATGTAATTTCGATTCGCTTGTTTATCTTTTCCCAAATGGTTTTCTTGAATTCGATGATCACAAAAAAAAACTCTAGGGCTCTGATACCATGAAAGAAAAGGAAGAGTATCCTATTAATTTCTCATTCACTGATTAGTAAAGGATCTCTTCTATTTATAGAGTATAGAGAAAGAGTGAAAACTAGAGAGAGAAAGGGATGGTTAGAGTAACAGATTAACTAACAATAACCTAATTTGTTACTAACTAACATTAACTAACCATAACCTCTAATTATTACACAAGTTAGTCACACACTTGAAGGTGTGCCTATATAATCGATATTACCAAACACATTTGTCTTGAGTCCTTACTTCACTTCTATTATTCCTGAAAACCCTTTATCCTCTTTATACTTCTCTGAATAGTCCTTCTTTCTTACAATTTTGTTGTTTGTTTTGAGCATCATAAAAGGAGGTAAATATTAAATCATTAGACTTTTTGTTGTTTGACCTGTGAGGAAGAAGATAAGTTAAAGATAGAAGAAGAAGATGAGTTAAATAAATTAGGGGGTCTAAAATGTAATATTGAATATATAAGGGTAAATTGGGAATTATTTAAAGTATAACTTTAGAGGCAAAATATTCCCGGGGATTCCAGCAAAAGGGAGTCTAAAGTGCAACACTGGAAAAAGGGAGTCCAAACAGCAAGTTAATTATACGAAAGGGAGTCCAAACAACAAATCTCCCTGAGAAAAACATGTTGGAGGAGGAGGAGGAGGAAAAGAAGAAGAAGTGGGTGATAAACACCCTCAACAATATTATTACCTCTAACAATACTAGGTCAACTTGTTTTGACTAAGTTTTGAGTGAAAAATACATTGCCTAACACCCTCAAAAATATAATTGCCTCTAACAATACTAGGTCAACTTGTTTTGACCACGTTTTGAGTGAAAAACACATTAAGGAATAGTGGATAGACAATGGTAAATATTTAGAAAAAATGGGCTAAAAGTCAAAAAACAAAGCCCTAATAGTGCTAATAGTCCACCCATCCTCCAAAGTGTATCAAAAGTCCAAAAATAAATCATTAACCCACATCTAGTCCAAATGAAGATCCCGATGCACCAAATCTCATCTCTAGGCAAAAACCTTTTTTGCTTCTTCCAACATTGCCCCTCTATACATACGAAGTCATTTATACATTAAACATTTCTAATAGTTCATAACCCAAGTTTTCAAATGCTTAGAAAATAAAGTGACTAATTAGATCGGATTACACACTAAAATATGCATTGTACAAACTACAAAATGCAATATACAAACTTAAAAATGCATTGTACAAACTACTAGATACAATATACAAACATTGAATTAGAAATGCATTACATCTAGGATTCATACAAATTCATGTATGTATTCAACATTTCTAATAGTTTCTAACCTGATTTGCTTAGAACCGAAAGCCATTGAATAGTATGAATTACACACTTAAAAATGCATTATACAAACTACCAAATCTAATATACAAACATTGAATTAGAAATGCATTACATATAAGATTCATACAAAATCAGTTATGCATAGTTGATAACCTAACTTTTCAAATGCTAAGAACCTAAGTTAACTAACTAAAATGGCTTACACATTTGAAAATGTATTGTGCAAACTACCAAATGTAATATACAAAAACTACTAGATGCATTATACAAATTACCAAATGTATAAAATCTTTGACCGAGCGTAGTTTCGACATTTTAGACAAAGGATTAAACACTTATAGATCTTTATGGGTGGACCTTGGACTGAATTTTTCCTAACTTTTGAACTTCCAACCCATGGCCCCAGATATTTATTGACAAAATATACATACATTCTACGACATATGGTAGTCCTGGTATCATCTTTTAGAACTTTTTAGAATTAACAATGAATTCATAATTAAAACTAATACATATTCTAGATGAACAACCACATTACATTATAAGAGCTTTCAACTCGTAGATAATAACTAATGTAACAATTGCTATTAATAAATAAAGAAAGCAAAAGGCCTAACTTCGTCAAACAAAGAAAAACTTTTTTTATACTCTTCGCACCATTACCACCATTATCTCTCTTTTTTCGTTTTTGAGAGTGGAAGGTGAGGAATTCCGAACTCATACTCATGTTCAACCGGTACCTCTCAATTTTATGATGAAAAATCAACAAAACTATGTTCAAATAACATTTTTTTCGTCCAACCCACAATGATATGTTCCCCATCCCATTGCAAGATCCATCAACGTGTTTTGTTTTCACTCATTACTTGAAGTTTCTTGTCTCGTTTAGTTCTTTTTTTCTTCCTTTACATAAGGTTTTTTATCTTTAAATTAAACTAACTCTTCTTATATTTTGTGTGTCAAATTTTGTTTAGGTGTTAAATCTTGATAGAAAAATTGTCAGTTTAGGGTTTTAGGACTTTAAAAGATAATATTAAAGTCCCTTAGTATCATTTTTGTTTTGTAACTTTAGGTAAAGGTTAGAATATTAGGTAAAATCATATATTATGAGGTTTTTCAATTGTACAATTTCTTTGATTAGGGATATTAATTACATCTTGATTGAATCATTGTAGACGATTGTTTCTTATTGTAGATTGGGTCGTTTGATCATTATATATTTATATTCAGTGATAAAGTCATTGAGTTAATTCTAAAGAAACTTCGCCTTCTTCTTCTTTGTTGCTCAACAGACTAACATGTTAAAGCTATAAATTAGAAGACCTCTTCCTTGCACAGCATATCTAACTTGCTGAAGAAAAAGAAAGAGGACGAGGAGGAGGATGAAGAGGAAGAGAAGGTGAAGTAAGAGAAGGGGAAGGAGGAAAAGAAGTAAAAGAATAAGGAGAAGAATGAGGAAGATGAGGAGGAAGAGGAGATGAACCGGCAGTAGAAGTAAAGATCCCCTCACTGTATTGCCCGCGAATTCAGAATCGAGACGCGCATAACCTGGCTGCTTTGGTTTTGGTGAATTTTACCCTCGAGAAATTAAAGTTTGAGACTTTGATCCTTCTGTGGTTAATTTGTTACTGTTTAGTTCTTATTTATGTTGTAACTTTGTAACGGTCTAAAAATTGTAACTCTCATGTTATTTATGGTTTATGGATTCCTTTAAAAAATGGGAAAAAAAGATCTCCTCGCACTTAAGAAAATATTCTTTGAGGGTAACAAAAAGAATTGTTATTACAGAAATCATGAGAAAAACCTGTCTGCAACGATTTTTTACTGGGAGGAGAGAAGAAGAAGAAGAAGAGGGTGATAAACACCCTTAAAAGTAGAATTGCCTCTAACAATACAAAGTAAACTTGTTTTGACCAAGTTTTGAGTGAAAAACACATTGTCCTTAACAAATGTGGACATTGCGCATAAAACTTCTCATTGAATAGCGGACAGACATTGGTAGATATTTAGGCGGCCGATATTTATTGATAAAATATACGTACATTTTAAGACATTGAGTCCACACGGAAAATATCTCATGCCATTGTTCAAGATATTTCAGGATAATTGATTCCATTGACAAAATGTAAACTCGACATTTTTTAACAGTTATTATTATTGTTATTTATTACATTGTTATTTTACTTTTTAATCAAAATAAATATTGGTAGATTATTATCATTATTAACATTATTGTTATTATTAGCATTATTATTATTACTACTATTATTGTTATTACTTTATTAAATGAAATATTATTTTATTATATGAAATGATATATTTTTATTCATATTCCAAAAATACATTTGGAGACTTTAGTAGACATTGATGGAGAGTTGGTGGGCATTTACTATTACTATATAATTTATATCTTATCCCATCAAATAATATTAATTATATTTCAAAAACAATTTTTTCGACTTTCGCAGACAACCATGAGCATTTATTGATAATTCAAGGATAATTTATTACTGTTATTATATTGAAGAGTCTGAGCTATAAACCCATCCCTTGGTTAGGAAATGAGTCAGAGATCCTGACTTCGAGAAATAGTAAGTTAGAGGCCCAAATGACAGAAATGATGTTTTCGCCTCTCAACCTTTTCTACTTGACGTACTGAAATAAGAACGTGCTGAGAAATAACGTATTATGAACATACATTTAAGTAATATGATAGTTAATTAAATTATCGAATTTCTAAAAAGAAAAATAACTTAAAAAAAAGTATGATCGTTTTGATCAGAAGGAAACAAAATTGTGTGAAACTAAAAGCCTTCCGGACAGTCAACAGTTGGTAGCCCAAGTGGTTCCAAGGTGTTGACATAAACTCCAGAAAGCCCTGGAGGTCTCAGGTTCTCTTCCCAGAGAAGGTGGAATCTTTGGTTATTTGAATTGGGATTATTAGGGTGTAAATAATGTTGTTGGCCTTTAGGGCATGTTCTAGTTGGGCTATAGGCCCGGTCCTGTTAGTGTTTGAGTGGGCGGTTATCGAGCTTATCACATCTATGATGTATCAAGTGCCAAATGTAACGACATACGTAGATCGTAGTCGACTTCCAAAAAAAAAAAAAAAAAAAAAAAAGCCTTCCGGACATTGTCTATAGAATATAATAAATGGACAAACGAATCAAGGCCGGCCCTGGCCCAATTTTAGGGGCTACATCTGGTTTCCTATCACTAAGGTGTCTATAAAGAAATGAATTAACCCAGGTCAAAAGCATGGAAAGGATCACGTCCAACTCCAAGCCACTTTAAATCCAAACTTTCTTACGGCCCACCATTTCATTTTTGGGCCACGTGCAAGCCACTTTCACCTTATTTGAAATTTTTAATTTGAATGAGGCCCCTATTGTTATAACCATCTTTAGAAATCGGTCCTAATTGTGATCAACTATAAAATTTGGTCCTCATGCTTATGTTTCCAGTTAAATTTACCCCAATCTATTTACATTTTTCAAAATTAGTTTCCTCATCATTTCTCTCTAGTCTAGTCTAGTCATCTTTGCATCTAAAAGTTGATTGTCAGCGTGAAGCGCATCTTGGTCATCTACCAATGAGTCAGACACAAACACACCCTCTCACCGCCACCTCTCTTCATACCTTTATCTTTCATCCCGCACTCTCACTCTCACTCTCACTTCCTCACTTCTCCACCTTTATCTTCATGTCTTTATGCTTCCCTTTCTCTCCCTCCATCCCACTCACTCTAGGAAACTCAAGAAGATGCTTTCGACAAAATCTCAAGGAGAAGCCCTTTACAAAGGTTTCCTAGTTTGAGTCAATATACTTTTGAGGTTTCAACTCATTGTGCAAACTCATGCAACTATTTTCGAATTTGGAAATTTAACCTGTGGTTAAATCTTGCATAATATGTATGAGATTTCACAAACTTTATTATGTGAAAAACCCTTACAACCTTACATATTGATATATTCTTTTTTGGAAAACTGATAAATATTTTTCGAAGAAAAGTGTAAGGAGTATCGGAAAATTATACTTCTAGATTAAAAAGTTTGGGGCCACATTTACTAAGTCCGCTTTGGGCCTCATCAAACTCAGGGCCGGCCCTGAAACGAATTCGTCAAAAGGAAAAAATAATTTATTTTAATATATTCAACAACTTTTGTCTTACAAAGGAAAAATTATAATCGTAGCTTTTTTTTCTTTTTGAGAAATGATAGTATTAGTTATGAACTAATAATAAAATCTTACCTGAAATGGATAACTAGTGCGTTGAAAGCTTGACCATTATGACGAGAATAGAAAGATAGGTTCACAAAGAAAATCAATATGTATTCCAGTTTAACAACAAAATAGGATTTTATTATAATGCAATACGATCGTTCGTAATACATTATGAACTATACTTTATGAGAATAGACCGGATTTAACAAAGGGTGGAGTATATTAGTCAAAATTAAAATTGGACTTATGACTAATTGTTTCATTCTCTGCCATATAATTGACAACATCATTATGGTCATTATTTTCTTTGAAGGGTGATTTGGAAAAATAAAAGAATTTTTCGGAAACAAAGTTTTGGGTGGAAACAAAAAAATTTTGTTTCCTCCAAACACTTATTAGTTTCAGTTTCTTCCCTCTTCTTCCTCTCCCACTTTCACCATGAACTCGACGACCTTCACCGTAAACTCCGGCGAGACTCACTCGGATACACTACTTCTCTTTCTCACTTCTCCATCTCTTCTCTCTCCTCTTTCTTTTCTCTCTCTCATATCTCTTCTCCCTCTATATCTGCGGCGAAGGGGAGGAACCCCTTCGCCGGAACCCTAGTTTCCAGACGAAACCAATCTGCTTTTATCTGGAAACCAGATCAAATGAGATCTGGTCTCATCTGGTTTCGTCTGGTCGTCTGGTTTCCAGACGAAACCAGATCGGTTTCGTCTCAAACCCAAAAATCTGACAAAAGGGTTTCTACCCTTCGCAGAAGTTAGAGAGGGAAAGAAGAGAGCGAGAAGAAAGAGAGTACAGAGAGAGAGTGAAGAGATAGAGAGGAGAACGAGAGAGTGAAGAGATAAGAAGTCGTTGGTCGTCGTCGGACACTTCCGACCGGCGACATTTTGCCGCCGATGCTACGGGTGTGTTTTGTTTATGTTTTTTTGGATTTTCACCTTTTTCCCCCGGAAACTATTCTTGTTTCCCCAAAACACCAACCTTTTCTTTTAGTATTTTCTTTAATCAAAATATCTTCCATATTTTGGAAGATATTCTCTTTCTAAAACCTCTCCCAATTCACTCTAAATACACTTAAATGTCCATAACAACAAAAAGATGACTGATTCCGAAAAAAAATGACGAGGCGTAAATAACTGTAACAACAAACAATAGTTTCCAGATCACAAATGGCCAATAGGTCATTAAGAACACCCCCTATTATTTACAACAGTATTCAACTCTACTAATACAATATGTAGCAACTCTTCTCCAATGTTCAAATTCGAAACAGAATTAAGACTACCATTTCCTTCTCAATGGAAAATTTTCCATGATTTCCAAAGAAATGCTACTGTCTTAGCTTGGTATTACAACATAGGAGTCGTCTGACAAGCTGTGAGATGTCTACTTGCCTCACTCTCCATACTGAAGCTGAGGTGCTAACTTGTTAGCGAATCAGTAGGAGAATCAGATTCCACGATGACTAGCAAAATGCTGCTGGCTCAAACAATGTTAGCACTGGATTTCATTATCCTCTGAGCTTCCTCCAAGTCTTTCAAGAACCTGTGTTTGTTCAATAATATATACGACGTTTAGAAGATGGTTTCTTATGATGTATGTGTGAATAGTAGAGATCAATCGAACATCAATGTCTTATAAAAAAGAAACGTTGCTAGTAAGTTCAGAGAAATTTGATGCAAGAGGACAGAACATTTGAATCCACTCTCCCAGTTAACTTGTTCGAGAAAAAAAGTAGCACATACAATGATGTGGTCCTTGGATGTTTAATAATTAATACCACAAACTTGAAACTCTGCTTTATGTGAAAGTGTTATCTATCCATATAAAATTATGATCACATTTCAAGAATCACCACTAAATTCCACTATGATTTTACTTGTTCTTACTGACATTGGTGCCAACCTAATCGTAGTAGGAACTATGTAGGTCAATTCCGCTCTATATCGCCAGTTCCAATCGTATAGCATATTGCTCCTAAACACTTAAGCTTCATGCTGACAATATGTAAACTGAAGTTTTTCTGTGTATCCACTATTATACCATTTACAATCACCTGATGAATTTGCTCAAAATGCGATTACTGGAGAGAAACTAAGCAATTTCAGCAGTTCCCCACAATCTTAGTTTTCGTGTCAATTACACTTTCTACCCTATGAAATAAAGTATTTCAGTACCTTAAAAATATCCAATATTACCTATTATGTAGTGATACAGACACATACCTCTTAGAATTGAGAACAACGGAACCACCAAGTATAAAACGCGTTCCAGAATTAGTAGCGTTCAATAGAGCCACAGCACGTGCCTCCTCGTACGTCGTGCCACCCACAATGAAGATCACTACATCCTGAGGTCTGCTAGAGGACGAAACATAAATAATTTGATGTTAAAAAATTAAACATCAAAATATATTATTTTGCATGATGCAAGGATAGAAGTAGGGAACAGACTATCCCTGCAATTGCAATTGTAGTAGGCAAGTCAAAGCACCCTTTGATGGAGTCTGTCTCCAACACAAGAGTCACATTTGAACATTAAAATAATGAAAAATGACCAGATCACTCATTGACCTTGGAAATCTTCCTTTACGAAGTTTACCTGTAACTTTATACAGAGATGTAAATTGCATGGTTGCATGTTATTCAATACTAGTAAAACCTATTGGCTGCTAAAGTCATTTAGTATATGTCATGGACCATTGAGAACCAATTAACAAAGCAGATCTATGTTTTCAGTGAAATGCTAAACTGTAAGCCAGCCACTGTCACTAAGCGACTCTGCTCAATAATGCTGAAAGCCTGAAATTGGGGCTTAAGTACAGGTTAAACAATAAGTCTGATTTCAACAATAAGTCAATCATTTCATACCCAAAACTAGAGTATTAAGCTAAATATTTCTTGAAATCATATCTTAAAAGTACCATCAATTAAAGTGAAGTAGTAAACCATGTAACTTCCCAAGTCCCAACAAAGTCACATAAATGATAAAACTGTTATAGTGTTAGCTAAAAATTGATAAATTATCAGGGTCAGTTATACAACTAACCTGCCCTGCTGGAAGTGATTTCCGATAAATGGGTAGTCAATATCTCTAAGCCTCCCCTTCATAATGCTTTCCATAGTTTGAAACAAAAGAGGCTGGTGTTGGGTGTACACATTCTCCACTCCCTGTAAAGAACATTGACTGTTTGTCAAGAATATATGGGGTGAGAGAGGGTAATAGACTACCATGTCATGAACGGACCTTAATTCCACGTGCCATGTTACGCGCAATATTCAGGAGATCTCGGTTGCCAAACAGATCACCAGTTCTTTTATCCACGCCTGCTTGCTTTATGAGGAATTGAACAAGCTGTTGATCCATGAACAAAATGTAAACCGTTTAGATTATACCCAGCCCAAGAGCAAAGAGAAAATAAGCTCCATTATACTTGGATGCGTTTTTTACGGTCTAAAGCATCTCGTTTGTGGAATTAAATTTCTCTTATCAGCGTTGAGATGTGAATTATCCAGATTACGAACGTACAGCAAAAAAAGTAATCTAAGACATTGCAGTTCTACAAACATACCGCAAAAAAAATCTAAGACATTGCAGTTTTAAATTTATTTAAAAAAAAAACGAAAAACAGGAACCAAGGAAAAACTACCAGTAAGTGAAACTGTCTATGGTGAATTTATTATAAAAGCACATGCAAGTAGAACGGAGCTCTATACGCAGAAAAAGGATGTCGGTTTAGCTACTTTACACCAGACTTATACTTTGCAGACCGTGATGCTAGTTTGTTGCAGAGCTGCATCAGTTGAACTGGACTATCCTTTTCGTAACGCAATGCATACAACATAACCAGACGCAACCGGTCAACATCGGAGATGCTTTCATTGTTCAGAAAATTCATGACAGCCTACAAGAGCATATTACATGTCAAAAACATGTTAATCCCAGATACTGTAAAAGTAAAACCATCTACCACAAATAAATAGATATACTACGGGACCAGCTTTCCATGAACCCCCAAATTATAAGCTCTTGGATGATAATGAAGGGTGTAACAAAGTTTAAATACGGAAAATGACATCCTGAACTAGATAAAGGAGGAACTCAATCATATAGATCATTAGACCACCATTTTCGGTCTCTCATGAAGATGGCTAGCAATGCCTAAATTGCAATCAACTTTTTTATACAAACTCTCGATTTAAAATTAAATGACCCGCAATACATAAACTATGGGACAACAATATTCCTCATAGAATGATAAAAGGAAAATAGATGGTTATTTCTAGGCCCTTTGTGGTGACCTTCCAGGTCTTCTAAAACTCCAAATTTAGAAAGGAAACTATTTTATAATTGAGAAGGAGTTAAGTAATTAATCGTTGTTGTTTCAAAGTTAATCTATTCACTCATCTAGATAATATTTTTCCTTGTTTACTAATATATTGTTCAATTTTTTTATGTAAACAAGCTGTTATGATGTCAACCAAGAGTAGCTGTTACGACTAGATTTAAAAGCTACATAATTATTACCTCAAATGCTGCTGCCTGTCCTCCATTGCAAGCTAACTCTTGTTCCGTTTGTGATACTAACATAAGCTTGCGCTCCTCAACTATCTTGCTCAGTTCCGTAACCATTGTCACGTGCTTTGAGACATTCCCATGCTTCTTTCTGTACTCGGGGTAGTTGTCGACAAACTTGGCCATGTCCTCTGAAAATCAGATCATGTCAGGGGTTTTCATATTAAGAACCATACTACAGTAAGGGGGTATTTGAAACTTTTTTATGTTATAACCTATTGTTTGGATGTTCTGGTTACTCTTTGCAATATGCTGAAAGTCATCCACCATCCGCTTGATATTCATTCCAAGATCTCCAAAATTCTCATACATGTTAGCTTTGAAAAAGGAATCTTGTTCAGATGACAGTACAACCTCCTATAAGCAAAAAATTTAGTAATTAGTCCTGATGTGAAACCATCTAAATTAAGAAAAGCAAAAGGTGCAACAAACACAACTCAACCTGTTGATCTTTTGGGGCTTTGCCAATATTTCTCAAGTCCACTTTGTTATCTTGAATACCAATCAACTCATGGACCATAGCCTAATAGAATGAAAATGATCAGATTACTTAATTCAGTAAGTTTAGGATGATTACACATCAACTTGGGTAGGTTCTGCTACCTGATATGTCCATTGATTCAGTAACGGCGTGACAGGGTCATCCCTCCTATCAATTATGAGTAATAAAGGGGAAATTTCCATCCTTCTGAAATCAAAAAGACCACTTTCCTTCTCGTACATGAGCTTCTGTTCATTTAAAGGGACCAAAAATGAAAAAAGCTGAGTAAGTTCCAACCACAATATTGACAAAAGTATACTGCTTTAGTATCAGAGACATAAATCAAATCTTAATAAACAAACATCTCTGGAAGAAAACATGAGACCAAAAAAACCTAAAAGCTCACCGAAGTGTCTTGTGCAATCCTTTTTGCAATATCGGATGTCCGTTGATATCGTATAACAGGGCGGCGTTTTAATGCTAGGAAAACTGATGCAATACCATCAACAACTCTATCACAAAAGTTTTGCGAACTTATGGGATCTACAACAGCTGGGAGCATATAGATATGATTCAACGGGAAATTCAAAGTGAAATGATAAGGATCTATGGCACAGAAATCTGCATAGAATTCCTGAAAAGGATGATGAAGAATTTCTTTAGTGTTAAAGTTCAAAGATTAAAAGAAAAGATCTTTGAAATCAGAAATACACCTAGTCCAAAATATTGAAGGAAAATTTTTTGCATGCATCTGACATTGTGGAGCTCTGACGGATTTCGTAAAGAACATACGACAGTTACTTTATGCTTTCTTCAGATTACATGACTAATACAATATCTCGCAAAAGAATAATATATTCAAGCATTAACCAGGAGCCAGGAACACAAAATGAATATCAAAAGTACAATCTCCAAAACGAACAGATAGTACGTACAAGAGCCAGATACCAATATCACTTCATTGTCATACAATTGCACTAGACAACAAATTCCTCATGAAGGTCCACCCTTATAGAACTTGGATAACATTGCCTTCCTCCCTTTTAAAAAGATGACATGATATTTGTATTTGTGCATCACAATCTTCTCCACGTTAGAATTCTTTACATTTTGGATCCTATGAATGAATACGTCCACTCAGCGACATTGTTCTCTTGCCTTTCCTAGCTCGTAAGCTATGATCATTATTTCAGCATCTAGCTCATCAGGTATTTAGCCTCGTGAGCCTTCTAAACATTAACTTCATCAAGGACCTAAACCTTCAGGAATCCAATACAGTCTCAAAGCCATGGAGGAAGCATATGGAGCACTGCTTTTATTATTTCAATAACCCAATATCTCTCAAGGACAAGAATTTTGTGTTAAATTATCAAACAAGGACACGACTATTGGTGACTTGCACTTTGGTCATGCACTTAGGTGATAATTCCAACAATTTTCTAAATTCTCGGTAAGATTAAATTTTAAGAAGTTATTGTGCAGAAAAACCCCTATGATTTTCTCCATTCAAGAAGAGATTTTTGAATAAAAGAAAGATGACCTATGGTATTTATAAATGAAGCTTCTTCTGTCATTTCCACAACGCGAAATTGCTGAGCACTTATTCACTTCAAAGGAAAATTGAAGTACAATAACATAAACGATCGTGTGTAATTATCACCTTGGAGTTGTAGTGCTTCTCTTTCGGGACCAATGTAGAAAATATTAAACTCCAACACTTCTTTTCTCAGTACATGTTTGAACAAGAAATATCTAAGGAACATTTTTGTAACCGAATATTCATAACAACACAAATAACTCTAAAGTATTTGGAACATTTCTATAATGGTAATTACAATGAAGAAACGTGCTTAAAAATCATATGGGGAGTATCATTGAATCACGATAAAGAAAAGTTGGTCCACTAAAAGTTATTTATTTGTACATGAACACCAAGTTATATGGCATCTAAATTTGATATTAATTATTAAAACGGAAACAGAATCAGTAAGGAATTAACTCAAAGAGCAATGTTCACCTGAACTTGCTGAACAACTTCTTGCTCGTCGGAATCAGCAAGGATATGTAGCTGAGTGTCCTTCATAATATTAGAGAAAACTGTATAATATTGATACAAGTATCAGTTTAACCATAAAATATATCAAACAAGTTTGAAATTTGGGAAAGGGGTGTCAAAGGAATGAAGAGCTTACACAAGTGATACTCCCCAAATCTAGGATTAGCAATTTGTCGTCGAAGATGTTGAATATTTTCTGATGTTGGTCTTAAAAAATAAACAGCTTTAAGATGTGACATTGATTCTTTTGACATTGAATCCACCAATTCTACTAAAAAAACTTCTTTTTGTAGAAGTTCTGATTGTGAATATACAACACTTACTATGCTAACCTGCATTCAACACATTCAAACCCCATTCATGGCGAAATGATTTCACCCCAGATTCAAGAACAACTTGGACAATATTTATTTGAGATTTACTTGAAACTTAAGGAAATCAAATAATATATAGCAATTGAATAGAAATTTCGACAGAATTGGGGATTGCATCAACAAGTGATCTATCTCGAATTGAAGATGAGGGTATAGAGAGAGAGACGTACCGTTTGGGAATCGAGGATGAGAACCTTCATGCCGGAGATGTCCTGCAACATCTTGGTGACATAATCTCGTAAGGACGAAGTCAACACCATTTCTCCAGATCTCTGTCTCTCTCTCTCTCTCTCTCTATCAAGGGAGGAAGAACACAGAAGATGATCTACTACAGTCGAAGGAATTTCTTTTTTTTTCAGGCGAAGAGAGAGAGAGAAGAGACTAGAGAGGTTAATTTTTTTCTTCGGAAAAAGGTCCTATTTGGGGCTCAATTGGTCAAACAACTAACGTGACTCGTACTCAATTGGTATTAAATCTAGTTCATATGTGACACTAACTATATGACCTAACCAAAAGACATGGGTTATGCTCAAATATGAGTAATGCAATATGTGTGAGAGAATAGTATTGCAACAAAAATAAATATTTACATCTAGAAGTATAACATATAGAACCTCATGGTTCGACGTTATAAATCATATCGGAGCCGTCTCCACATGATAGACAAACTGTAATAGTTCACCTAATAAATAAAACAAACGCAAAATTTAATGAGCATCATACGTAAAGGAGCACGTGAAAGTAACACGACATAGATTCAAAAGAAAAAAAATCTCATGATAAAAGTAGTTAACATATAGGTCTCTTCAGTTGTTGTCATTTAGTTTTGAGTTGTATAGTCTGATAGAACAAAGCAAGGTAAAGTGAAAGGCTGAAACATACTAAAAACCAACTTTCAGTATACGATCTGCAAATCACTAAGAGGAACTATCAACTCTGGAAGATACGCAAGAAAGATAGCCTTTTGACACTCATCAAAACATGATTTTATCTAAGTCGGTGCTTCATCACTGCATCATCTCAGTCGATTAGCGGGACCCATATAAACATATAAGGTTCGCCCTAATCAACATCTAAGGTTTAACTTCTAAACTCAAACTTAAATTTCAATTCTTTAACTGCAAAAACATCTTACTAACCTGAGCTTCTAAGAGGTCTCTGAGATTTTTGCAGGTTTTTGTCCCATAAATTACGGGAAAAAATTCTCTGTCTTGTTCGTTAATTCTTCATTAACTGAGTGATCCTAAAGGCATTTTTAACCATCATCATTGCTGAAGAGTTGATCCCAAAGAGATTGTAATAGGAGACAGAGGTAATGACTGATCATACATAATGCCGACGAAAGAGACACTTAAGTCTTCTCTTGAATGTCCAACTGTCAGTTTAATCCAAGGTGGTATCTCAATTTTGTTAATTTGCTCGTCATTGTATCAGTTTCCAAACCCATCTACTTGGTATAAGAAATTTCAGTGAGAGTTAGACCATTGGGTTGCAAACCTAAAAGAGTAAGAAGGTTTCGGTGGTGCCTGTGTTGTGTTAAGGAAGATTGGGCAACGGTACTCACTATTGTAACGAGGTGAAAATTCTTGAATTATGGAAGAGGTTGCACCTTTCCCAACTACAGGGTGCTTCATCTACCTTTCTCTTATTTTGGCATAAAAAGAATGACCACTTGACACAAGTAAAAGTTGGGTAAATATATCCCAGATTAACTAAGTCATTATTATAAATAAAAGAACATAAATAATCGAGGAAAGGGACATTACTGCAGTCTCCTTTTGTTTCTTGAGACTAAGGTATTTAAGTAGCGTACAACTAAATGACACTTACTACTACTACACCTGGAATTTTATATAGGTATTAAACCTGAAGGTTAAAGTTGTAGGA
Organism: Eschscholzia californica; assembly: GCF_041429995.1. Classification (NCBI taxonomy): domain Eukaryota; kingdom Viridiplantae; phylum Streptophyta; class Magnoliopsida; order Ranunculales; family Papaveraceae; genus Eschscholzia; species Eschscholzia californica. The sequence goes on from NW_028238198.1 coordinate 47,482,985, forward strand.
TGATTTGGTTTGTTGAGCTTCTGATAACCACTGCATCAACACTATCTCGCCATATAACCCATAAAAGCCACCACTAAAACCAACCGAGGGAACCATACATGAATATGCATACCCTAAGTATCTTAGAGATGGTAAAGTTGTAACCGAGAAGATTTTTGTTTCTAATATGAAGACAATAAACTTACATGAGGGACGACTTCATAGATTTCACTGTATACGTGTTCTTCGTACTCTTACAGTTCCAAAATAATACTATCATGGACCCTGTGGATGTTTAAGCCAACATTGTTGGAGTCAGTTGTCGATAGGGGCGGGAAATAATGGTAAACCAGTATTATTGGTGTGGATAAGAGTGATACAAGAAAGGAGTAGAGGTAGTCAAGGAGAGACAACAGAGATTGGATCTCTGATAGAGTATGTGCCGATCGAAAACGTAGAGACGGTGGGTGGTTCAGATGTGGGAGTTGGAACCATTTTGTATTTATGGTTGCCATTGTGACCATGTATCTTCTTTGGTGGTGGTGGGATATGGATAGTGAATTTGTGGATTTCTGAGTGGTAGTGGGAGGTGAGGGGAGGGGAATGTTTTTCTCGCCGATGACGATTTAAGAGAATGATATAGGGTTGGAGGCCTAATAAAGATGACTCGTTTAGGCGTGGGTTGGACGAGAGGGAGAAAGTTGTGTGTAGGTGGATGAGGGTGGTGGTGAGGAAATGGTGTTTGGTTTACAAGGGCGGTGAGGGGGTGTTAAGGGGAGATTTGAGAGGAGGGACAAGCAAACCACTTCTTCGTTGGACCTGTGAGGCGATACGACGAAATATAGGAGTTGTCGACATTGGTGATAGAGAAGGTACTATAGGCAACCGGTAAGGGAATGGGTAGGGTGGGGATGGTGTATGAGAGGTAACACAGGTAGAGATGTTGCAAACGATATCTTGTGTATAAGTATTGGAATTGGATGGGGGTGCCGACAGATGTAATCGAAGTGTTCGTTTTACATTTGTGAACATGTGGATGAGATGATGGGGGGGGGGAGATTAGAGAGAAACAGGTGAAGGAAAATTGGGGCACTAATGTCCAAATTTTATTGCTATTGTTGATTATTGGCCACTTTGCTAGTCTGTTTGCTTGAGCGTTACCTTTACGCTGAATGTAAGAAAATTTGATGCCTAGAAACTGAGGGAGAAGTTTCCTAATCTCCGTGAAGAACCTTAGGCTGTAGTTTGATCAGTTTGCTTGAGTTGTGTAGGTGGTTGATGATTGTCTGATTGTCGTTTTCTAGATGTATGAATTTGTGGTTGTTGTTAGCTGCCCAACTGATGCCATTTCAAATAGCTATGCTCTCGCTTTCTTCTACATTTCTGGCTCTGGTTATAGAAGTCTTAACTGCAAAGAATTAAGGTTTTTGAGTATTATGCAACTGGTACCATCACTTAAATTTATGTTAATCAAAGAGGCATTAGTATTTAGTTTACATCAGGGTTGATAGGTGTCGACCATTTGATTATTTTTTGTTTGGTACGTCTGGTAATACCTATATCATTTAAGTTCGGAAAAGCCAAGTTTGGAAAAACCATAATTTGAGGTAACTTGTTTGGGTGATATAATCAGTTGTTGAAAACAATGATTACACCGAACTTTCCAAATAAACCAGAGAACAGTCACATAAAAAGTATCTAAATTTAAGCTCTCTAACTTATGAGGATCACTCCAAGAAATTATTCAATCATTTAATGAAAATATTGTTGATGGATTGAATATTGAAATAAAATCAAATATTTTTCGCAAATGGACAATGCAGTAAAGCATGCTCCTGAGTTTCAATCTGACGATTAATACGTGCAGGAGAAGGTGTTGCTACATATTTATCTATACGATGCCGAACTGGGAGACTACCGGTACAACACTTCAAAAGGAAGACCGTAGTACGAGGGATCATCTTGATGTTCCAAATGAAGTTCCAATTGGTGTCATTTGTCTATCTATATTGCTTGAGCGTTGGACCTGTGAGGCGATACGACGAAATATAGGAGTTGTCGAATTAGTTTGGCCGGCGCGGGGACATAGGTTTTGTGGAAGTATTTAACTTTGAGAATTTCACCCATATTGTATGCGGTTCGGTTTTAAGACGCCGGACTAATTTCCCCAAAAAATATTTGATTATCTAAGTATGAGCCTCACATCATATTGTTTCACTCGTGTTTTAACTTTAAGAAGCTTCACCCATATTGTATTCGGCTCGCAGGGCCGTGTTTGGGGGTGTGCGGGCAGGGCGCTCGCAATGGGCCCCCAAACACATGGGGCCTACATCTTATTCCTTATAAAAGTATATAGAAATAAAAGATACTGGTATCTAAACTAAATGAAGCAAACAACTAGCTCATATGGTAATTGTAGGTGCATTTCATGTTTTTGACGCGGGTTCAACTCCCGCAGGTCACACATTTTTTTTTGGATGAGATCTATGGACGCCTCTAGTTATTGTGTTTGGCACCGCTTAGGGTACAAAATTCTCGTAATTGGGCGCCTTAAACAACTATAACGAAAATTCTATAATTTCCATTTTTTTTTTTTGAGAAATCGATTACGATCTACGCTAGTCATTACACGCATTGATACATGACCAAGATAGAATACATAAATCTTTTCGCTGACCGGTGATTGTGAATTCTTATACTAGATTTCCAATAAAAATGAAACTTTAAAATAATTTTTTTTTCTTACGACTACTTTCTCCAAAATACTATTGTATTCATTTATGATTTCATCTACCGACTGACGAATTATCTTGTATTTATTTATTTTTTTGTAATTTTTATTGCACTAAGGGCCTGTATTCAAATTTCGCACAGGACCCCTGATTCTCAGGCACGGCCCTGTCGGCTCGAGTCGGTCTCTACCCAAATAGGTAGAAGTCCAATAAATCAATCAAGTATTTTGTTCACATAAAATTTTTGTTTGTCCCCATATTTGACCACCGTTATATGTACTTCTTATTCGCACTCAAATACAGAAAAGTCGAGGTTCCTGCTCGATTTATTTCCCCCCTCTCTCTCTAGTCGTCAACAACACCCGCTGAGCATCTGAATACGTTAATTCATTCGAATCTCCTATGCGAAGTCTCTGCTAGGGTTTTTGCCCCCTCTCTAGGAACGAACGTGGTTTCTCTGATTGAAGGTGAGATTTTACATTCAATTTACTCTTTACCCTTTCTCGACATTAGTATTATTTGATTTTTCGCTTTCTCTTCTGTTTTGATGCTTAAGAGTTTCGTGATTACAAATAGTCATTGTCCTTCTCTGTTGTGTTTTCTTGAAGAATTTGTGACATAAAGTTCTAATCTTTAGGTATTTAGGGTTTTATTGTTCAAGCACTGATTTCACATAATATTTGATGTTGTTTATAGGATATTCTTTTTCCTATTTATTTTGATACTCTTTTTAGTTCAAAACCCTAATAATTGAATTCGCTAGCAAAGTCGACAAATTTCTCTCTGTAACCCTATAATCCTCAGTGTTTTATTACTGTGGTATATTGCTGTTCAGTGGGTTGAAGCTATTATGACTACACATTTTTAATTTGAGCTCCACCATATATTTTGCATAGAAGTTAAATATTTCTTGATATATTTTTCAAGAATAGATATTTCTTTCACTTTCTCCGCAAACTTCCTCACAGACCAGATTTAGTTACTCCACCATGTGAAACCCCTAATGAATTGTTCCATCTGATTCTCACGCTCCCTCATTATTCTTGTACATGTTCTAGTTTCTTTCCAGGAAAAACGTTTCGAGTCTAGTACGATCTAGGTCTTGATTGTAATTTATGGTACATTTGTTTTCATATAGTATTACTTACTAGGTGCATGTATGTTATCAAGATTTGATAGAGTAATGGATGAATGCGGTAAGAGGCACAATGATTATTTAGGAAGCTAGATTTTTAACCTTGACGCGAGTTTTACAATAGAAAATAGGAGATTCTTTCTTGAATTTGTTTAATTTCTCAAGACACTTGAAAGTTGTACCTGAATAGTAGTAAATAAGGAGGATATCTATTTCTGAAATTTCTGATTTAATGAAGATTAGAAAAATCAGATGCGAACTAGAACCCATTGATGGTGAATACAAGAGCCCATTAATGGCAAAAATAAAAAAAATCCAGATTTCGTATAGAGAGAAGTTATTTGCTATAGATATTAATATGGGTTCACTGAGGGATCAGCGATGGTTAAGATATCTGCCCTGTCCATCAATTTGAGCGAGAGAAGAGTAGAAGACAAATATTACTATGTTAGTTACAATCTCGTAGTATCAGTTCTCGAAATCCACATTTTTATGTTTTGATCCAGTCAGTAGAGTCAAGGCAACGCCACCATCTAGTAAATGGTATCAATTTGTAAAGGATATTCAGTAGCTCGTTGAAAGTGCGAAGTCGTTACGTTATCTTTTAGTTTTAACTAGAGACCAGATTAAAGTGTTTTCGTAGTAGATTGCTAAGAGAAAAGGTCTTATGGTAGTAATAAATTTATAATAGCCTCTGTACTTAAATATTTGGATCCTAAGCAATTTTTTTCGGAACTCGAGGAGTTATTGTAGTTTATCTGCTACTTGTGAAGGTATTGCCAAAAAAGGTCGAGTTTAGTGAAGTTAGATGCCAGGGTGTTAAACATGGTCTTGGTAAAAGTTACGTTCACCCCCTCCTTCCCAATTCAGCGTTTCTTATCCATCTAATTTGTTAGGCTATTTGCACATAAAGTCAGTTTCTGTGTTCTACATTGCATGGATAGTTTAGATTCAGCAAGATCTGGTGACTTATTTTTTATTTAATACATCTTTGTTTAGGTGGCATCTGGCATGTAAGCTACTAAGTGATGGTAATTAGGTTTTAAATTTCTCCGTAGTGGTGGTTTGGCAGTTCCAACAACACTTAGCATAGTCAGGACTTGATGGCCGAGTTAGTGTTTTTTAAAAACAAGCTGTTTTCTACGGGCTGCAGGTTGTGAAGAGATTTATTTTGGAGATATGAATCCTTTTTGGTTATCTGCAAAGAGGCTAGGATTAGGAAGTATGGGAACGTAGTAATACTAGTAATAAGTTCGGAACCTTCATTGGCTCTTCTATATATTGTAATAGATAAAATATTAAAGTTTTATTTGAATGCACTTCACTAGGTTTCTACACTGATGTATAGATACTAAAATGCAAACATGGGTTATTGGAAGTAGATTGTCTATAATAGGAATATTACATATAACTAATAATTGGCTATTTTCATTATATCTTTCTGCAGAAATTTATTGGTTTTTTGCCATCATACGTTGACTATACCCCTCCATGTAGCTGGTTCAGTTCCGTAGTAAAGTTATGTTGTTGCGGAGGATCAGTCTTATATTCATACGTGTGATTGGATTGTGGTGTTAATAATTGGAACTACTGGTTGCTTAATTCACAAGACATTCAAGGAGCCACTTTCACCTTCTTGATTATGAGATGGAAAAAATTTAGAGACCATACATGGAATCATTTTTATGCTCATTGCGTATAAGTTTTATCCAATTATTTGATGAATATTTGAATTATAATGTAAGGAGGTTAACGCAATAGATGTTCCGATGGCGATGAGATGCAAGGATGATTTTAATTGAAAATTATTTTCAAGCTTCTAGTATGTTAGATGGCCTTGTTCTTCATAACAATATTGGCGAAGAGGAGATTAAAGGTTATGATAGATCGAGTCGACATTAAAGAAATGCAAGATGCGCAATGAAAGAGCAAATGTTGATAGAGAAAACGAATATGGGCTGCTAAGGGTACACAATCTAAAACACAAACATGTCACTATTGGGGCTCAACTGTGGAGATTTTGACATAGTAGATCAAGGCAAAATAAGATTAAAAAAGATTTAGATCAATCGAAATGAATCTTTAGAGCCACCCGAGGTAGTGATAGGGAGAGGTTTCAGTTTGGCGAACATGTGTATTATGTGCGGGAAGAAAGAAGAAATCATAGATCACATTTTCATCCATTACCCTGTGGCAGAAAATAAATGGAGCTATGAGAATCGGCTGGTGGAAGCAAAGACAATAAGACTAACTATTGAACAATGGGAGGGGCTAAATATGAAGAACAAGAAAGCTATGTGGAACCTGGTTCCAATAGCTATCATATGGAGTATATGAAAAGACATGAACAACAAAATCTTTAAAGGGGAAAGTATAAATAGTAACTTGGATGTAAAAGATGTAAAAGGAATGATGTTTCGTTGGACCAAAACTCTTAAGGATTTCAATATGTTTTCGTATATTGATATAGTGGTGAACTGGGAGACTCGGATGATGTAACAAGTCGAAACCTCAATTACCCATGTTTTTGTAAATATTTCTCTTTAATATATTCATTCAAAGTTTCAAAAAAAAAGGGAGAGGGAGAAGAACAAGGCGATGGAATTCCAAAATTTCATGAAATTCAAACCTCGGGAATTTGACTAGATAGTGATATTGGGAGATAGATGATGAGTGGGGTCTTATAAGGATTAAGTTTTCGATGTTGTACTTTGTACCCATGATTAAAGGCAAAATAATGTTGAGATAAAAACACAATCCCAAACGAGCAAAACATGGAACTTCAAATGGACAAAATACATTATGATTGGCATGAGGTGATATTATCTAAGAAAGTGTAGTTGGAATTGAAGATCTAACGCCCCTTTTCGTCTCTATATGGATGAATTGATCCACACAGTTTTTATCGTCTTTCTTCTAAGAAGAAAAACATAATGAACTCGAGCTCAAGGACATGTCTGTGGATGAGTCGATCAACACAGTTTGTAATCTTCTTTCTTTTAAGCAAAACAAAATAAACTTCAGTTCAAGGACATGTATTTGCAACTTAGTTAGACATTGCATTTGCTATGTCATGTTTGCTTTTCGTGAAAGACACAACTTGTGATGGTGTCAAGACTAGTATGACTTTATCTAGCACCAAAATCTTATGTAGAAAGAAGATGAGTGGACATAGGAAGTGGAAAATGTTTTCTTAGTCACGTCGACCTATATTCACATGCAAGGAGATGTGGAAACCAAAGGTACCCTAAAAAACATCATATTTTTTTTGCATGGTAATCTTACTTGCAGAAACTACGCGCTCTGAACGAGCTAAAGCATAAGCGTTTACATTGATTAGGACATGCCCAACCTTGAGAAAGTATTTGAATCTCTTCTTTCTCTGTGATTATAGAGGGCGTGCCATTGCAAAGAGAGAATTTGGATTTTCAATTTAATATCTAAAGCCACTTTTGGAGCATAAGAGAATGGATACCGACCCTTGAAGAAGGGTTTTCCGTAAAATCTTGGTATATGATGCTCTCAAGATTAGAGAATAGCAGTTCACCCGGCTAGGTGGACTTGAGAGGTGGACGTCTTGCCTTCAAAAAATTCAAACCGTTGTTACCTAAGAAAGTGGGAGGAGTTTGGGTGAACCGCTGTATTCTTTGCAAGAAGTATGGGGAATTGGCCAACCATAAGTGTCTTCATTGTGAAGTCACATGAAACATTTGGTGCTTCTTTTCTAATGGTACCGAAGTCAACTTCTCCTTGACTGGAAATGCCTTGATATCATCATAATGTACATCTAGAAAGTTGGTGGAGGAAGCTTTAGTTTGTGGAGCTTGCAAAGTTGGAGCACCATTTATAATGCATCAAGCATTAGTTAATTCCCGTGTCCAAACTCGACCGAGTTACTTGGCCCAAATGCTTTCTTAGCCAAGCTCTAGCCAATTTCCGTGTCTAAGTGCTTCACTTTTTGGTTATTTTGAGAGGGGTTCAACTCACTTCTCGTGAATTTCTTTGGTCTTCGTATCTAACCTTTTCCATGATAATTCTAAGATCGATTTGCTAATACTATATTCTGTGTCCTTGAAAATGCTTGTCCCTTTCGTGTTGAACATCTTGATGTATGACTATGAACCTAAGTACATATGGAGGTGGTTATGGGAATATAACTTGCAAGATGACATCAAAACTGAAATGTTCGCTTTTGGTGGAAATTTAGAAGCTCGACCTTTTGTTTATCTATTGACAGAGTTTATAAATACATGAGTTTACTGGGTCAAGTGTTTGATGCTTGTCACAAAGACAAATTGATACGAAGATTACGTACAACTACGACCTTGTTATAGAGTTTGAGTGACATGGGAAGATGTAGAAACACATGAGCTATGCATTTTCGCACACCTAAGAGTTGGAATGTGTACTTGAGTCTTCAATTTGAAGTAGAAATTGTTGTCAGCTGCTATTTACTAGGTATTCGTAAGAGTTTTTGACAAAAAAAGAAATATTCTTAAAAGTTAACTCTTGTTTATGTGTGCGAATCTTTTGGAGATTGAAGATCAGGAGGTAATTATACATGTTTACTGCAATTTCGTGTCCGATATTCGAACTTACCTTCAGCTTAGAGTAATTGTGTCTGGAGAATGCTTTGAATGTTGTGGATTTTTTTTTATAATTATCTCCATATTAGTGTTTCATCTGTTTTTAATGTAATCAACTTTGTTCGATCTAAAATTATTAAGTTTATCAACTGTCTGGTGTCAACAACTGCATATAAGTTGTTCTCTTGTGGTTCATTTGGTCATAAGTAGTCAACACTCTCAAGGAGGTTCTTAAAGGTGGTAGTTGCTCTTCAGAGTAAAGTAAGCCAGAAGAATAGCTGCAGTAGCTGAAGAGCTGGAAACAATGCAGATTTTAATGGAGAGAACCCCTTTATAACATTATGAAGACACTTTTATCGAGGTTGAGAGTTATATGGTTAGCAGGATCACAGTCACTCCCTTCTTAATTGTGATGTTATCATTTTTATTTAACAAGAGAAAGAATTTATATTTGATGTAAAATGTACTTGTTTTTGAACTAAAACTGGTTAGGGAGACCAAACAAAACTAAAACCAAAACTAAACACTAACTGCATATAGGTGACAACGTCCAAAAGTGTATGCCTCCTTTAGAAATATCCCCAAATGTTCAACCCCCAAGTCCCTGCGAGCAACCAAAACCATGTTAATTGAAGTTTCAATTGAACTCTAAATTTACTTTATGAGAAATGACCCTGGAGAAACATCTGTAGCATTCTCTGTATCATCCTTACGAAATGCTTCTAGTTGGTAGAATTCCTCCTCTGTGTAAATTATCGATCATGTGAATCTTATCTAAACATGCCGTGGTAATGTGTTATCTTTGAATTCGTGGGTGCTGATTTATTTTCGCCCTGTTTTCCGTACTTCATATTAGGAGTTTGTATTAGAAAATTCTCTGTAACTCTGTAAGGCTATCTTTCCATTTCATTACTTGTACGCCCAGTCTTATTTGCAATCTGTGTTTATAACTAAATTATTTAGTATATTCTGTGAAGAATCACGAGTCCTTTCTAAAGCATCTGCTGCTTACATTGCCCTCACGTTTAAACATAGTTATGTAACGGATTTAACTGCTGTTTTGGCTGAAGGTGGTGGACCACTATTGTTGGATTTCTTTATTTGAAAAACGTAGTTTGTGATAATTGTATTTGTTTTACGTAATAGTTGCAAATGTCCTCTTTAATCTTTTTTTAAATTATATTATTAAACTATGTTTCATATTTCACTCTGCTAATCAATGAAAATAATATTCTTACTATTCTAACAATGTTACATGAGTAGATCTACATAAATTACAAGTAAACCAGCAAGTCTATTATTTTTTTTTATTCTTTGGGTTTCCGGTGAAATATAATTTCTTCATATGCAGTTTTAAATACAGTTTGGGTTGTAACTGATCTTTTGCTAAACAAGAAAGAACAGTTAAATAAAAAAGTTAGCTGGAAAAAGATCGAACACGATTATTTATGTTTGGGTCATCGAATTTTTGTTAATATACCTTTGTGTAATTAGAGGATCTATAGCACCACATTTTGTGTTTTTTTTTGGTCTTGCACGGTCCACATGGAGATGTTTCAAGGCATGTGTATTTCTAGTGGGGATCACCAAATTTCATCCAAATCAAATATTATCTTTCTAAAAGTTTTAATCTCTTCTAGGTAAGTTGAAATTTTGGGTGGACAATTTATTGTTTTGAGCATAACCTACTCAATTTTGTCCTTGGCTAAGACGTAATCCCTATTTAGGCCCTCCAAGCACTTGGCAACTAAAGCTGTAGTGCTGGATCCCCCTTTACTTTGCACTATTACGATATAATTTTCGTAAATCTGGAATGTTTTTGTTTAATCTTCCTTGTTTTATAGGTCGTACCTAATCTTCGTCGAGAGAAAATACCGCAGTAGGACTTGTTTGTGGAGAGTGCAATGACAGAGAGTGTCAGGCGAAGGAGTTCGAAGTGGGATTTGAAGGAAGACTCTCATTCTTTCCCCACTCAAAGTAGAGAAGACAATGCGCCGTCTGGGAGGGGAGGCGAGTATATTTATGATAAAGAATCCAGATTGAGGGGTTTCAACAGTCGTGAGCCAAAGTGGTCAGATATAGAAGCTAAAGGTGTTCCAAGAAATGATCTTTCGGGATCATTGTCGTCAGTGGACCATTCTTTCCGTAACAACAGAGATTATAACGAGCTTCCAAAAGCCATGATGTTCGAGGATGATCAAACTTCTCCCGGTCATGGGTGGACACAGAAAACTCGAGATCGTTCCCCAAAGAGTGGTTGGAGCAGATCACGCAGGTTTATTGCGTTCAAGTCCTATTGACAATTATATTTTGCGATTTTAGCTACTGTGACTCTGACTCAATGTGATTATTCAGATGTCAAATTTATAGTTAGTTTCTTATCACGACATCACTATACTCTCTTCTGATGTGCAGGAGTAGAAGCAGAAGTAGGAGCCCTCCCCAAGGTTATAGGCGTGAAATAGAGGGCTCTTACAGTCGGAGGAGTTCACGACAGGCACCATGTGCTGAGTTTGCAGTAGGGAGGTGCAGACGAGGCAGCACTTGCAACTTTCTTCATCAAGAAAACCATGATTTTGACAGGAGGCGTTCAGTAAGTAGCCCAGAAAAAGATGGAAGTAGACGCGATAAAGGTGAACGTTTTAGGAAAGTAGACAGAAAGGAACAAATAGACCGTGATATCTCCCATGGGTATGAGCATGTCTATGAAGGAGATTTTGAGAAGAGTGACATGACGAGACACAACGAGTTGGGTCTCTGTAATGAGTTTCTGAGAGGAAAATGTCACAAGGGATCATCTTGTAGATATGCTCATCATGGTGCTTCATCTGATATACATGCAAGGGACCACGACAGGAAAGAGACAAATTCTTCAACTTTTGGGCATGATAATAGGCGTGGCCCCCGGAGAATCCCTTGTAGATTTTTTGCTGCTGGCAACTGTCGTAACGGGGACACTTGCAAGTTCTCTCATGAGCTTACTGATCGTGGTAGTAGTCCAGAAGGTAGGTCTAGTAACGATACACGGAGCTATGGTTTGGATCACGAGAAGAGAGTGTATGGAGGAGGTTCGAGATGGAGTGAAATAGCACCTGACTCGGCAAATGATGAACCAACAGAACAGTCAACCGCTGGCAAGATGATTAACAATTTGGGTAACGAGAGCAGGTCTTGGGGAGGTCCAAAATGGGGAGAAACAGTTGCTGATCCTACTGTGAATTTACCTTCTTGGGGAAATGACAAAGATGCTGAAAAATCGGTGGTTGCGGTTGAATCAAGGTCAACGGCTGGTAATATGGTGGGCCAAAATCTGGATAGTTCAAGTAGAACATGGGGAGCAGCTCAATCATGGAATGTTAAACCGTCGTCAGACAGAAATTTTCAGAAATCTCCTCAGTGGACAAGCAATAACAATGGTGGAAGCACAGGTCTACCAGAATCAAATGGTAGCGGAAACTTTTTTACTTCTGAATCCATGTTTCCAGCAAGGCCTTATCAAGAGAGTGGACATAAGCAAGGTTCACCATCCCTCTTATCAACTGGCAAACCGAGTTTATCTCAAGTAGTTTCAGGTCAACCTCATTCGAGCAGTAATGTGAACAAACAAAGTCCACAACTAACATCATCTATTCCCGCTTTCAACCTGTATGAAAGTGTACATCAGCAGATAATTTCTCACCCATCTTCAAATCCTATCGATCAAACAAAGCTATATCAGGAAGACCCCATCGAAAAACCAGATGTCGTCGATACAAGATTGAACTCCCAAGTAACTCCTCACACATCAACCAGTCAAAATCTAGCCCGTGGCGAGCAGGTTACACAGATAACTAATCTTTCAGCATCACTCAATCTCAACCTTCCTCAATTGTATGCTGCTCTAAACCCCAACTCTGTAGGGCCAACACCAGTAGTTGCTTCACAGCCGTCACTCACTCAGACTGATAGAAGTACTGAATCTCAAAAGCAATATGATCCAGTAAGAGATAGCATTGACCTAAATAAGCCGATCCCTCCATCTACTACTCCTGCTGAGCCTAGTGTTGGCCACTTCTCCAAGATGGGTGGTTTGGAAGAAAATTTTAAGGAAACTCAAGAGCCGGTAAAAGTCGTGGATAAAGAACAGGAGAATGGTGGAAATCTTGAAAGGGTTGATGCAGATGGTAAGATTGATGATGACGAGGGTAAGAAGAGTGGTAAGGATCCAAAGGGGATTCGGATGTTTAAATTTGCACTTGTGGAACTTGTTAAGGAGCTTTTAAAACCGACATGGAAAGAGGGTCAGATGAGTAAAGACGCTCACAAAACTATAGTGAAGAAAGTAGTCGATAAAGTGACAGGCACCGTTCAAGGATCATCTCAAATCCCACAAACACAAGAGAAAATCGATCAATATTTGGCTTATTCGAAACCCAAACTTACCAAACTTGTACAGGTGAGCACTAATCTCTTACCGCAATTCCTAGTGGTGTCTTTTACTCGTGTAATTGAAAAAAAACCCTTTCTGGTTTTAAACTATCTTCCTTTTATGCAGGCTTATGTTGAAAAATGTCAAAAGACTTGAAAGACATTTTTAAAGCTTCTGGTATTTATGTCGTGTTTGTACCAAACAAGTGGGTTCCTGGGGATCTGTGAAAGCTCACTTTGGTTGAGACGTAACATGTGTGTCTTTTCAGTGGAGACACCAAAGTTCAAATCTTACCAATTCTAAAAAGAATCTCAAGTGAAAACACTGTCTGGTTTTGCCTGTATACTGCTCTTTGAATTGGATTTAATTATCTCTCTTATGTGGTATTTGGTTGTAGGTGTCCAAGAATTAGATGCAATCTCCTCATGTAGATACAATTCAGTTCCCTGCCCTTTCTTGCTTTGTTTTCTTTCAGTTACTAATGTTTCGTCTAAATCAAATTTGGAGCAGTGACATTTTTCGTTATCTTTCTTCTGTCTTGAGTTTGTGTTTTGACAGGGGTTGCACTTTCTCGTCGTTCTTATTTTTTTTCAGTTCTGTGGTGAGATCGTTTATTGGACGATCCGAGAATTAGACTTTTATCTCGTTGTGATGTTTTAATTTCCGTCTCCAGTCTTATGGAGTATGTTTAACGAGTCTATTTTACTCTTTCAGAGAAGAGAAGTTTTTCATACTTTATGTTCGATTAGTTCTTAACAAATAGAAGTAATAGGACAGATGACATTTTCAGCGAGTATAGAAACAGGCGAGTGTAAGTGAGTTGGTTGTGCTTAATAGTTGTATTAAAAGAGATCTCTGATGGATATAATGGAAGCTTTTCTTTTCTTGTATAGTGCTACTCTCACTAGCTATTTTTTTTGTTTCTTTTAGAAGTACTAGGTGTCTCTTCCGTTGAGCCCTTGACGTGTTATAAATTGGTAGACCTTATGTAATCTAAATGAAAAAAAAATCTATGAAATAGAAAAAGCCGTAAATGGCTAATCAAAGTTTACGTGTAGGCTTACCTAGACATACCCAAAGAAGATGGAAGAAGAAATAGTTACTAAGACAGAATGGGAGAACTCTAGGAGGAGAGGGAGAAGCAGGCGTTTGGCAGTTCAACTGATACAGAAAGAAAAGAAGACGAGGAATAAATGAAAAAGCTTTGTGGGAAAGAGAGGCTGGGCTGAGCAGGGGCGGAGCCAAAAATTAGTTAAGAGACGGGCTGAAAACTAGAAGTAACGAAGAAATAATCTCAAAAAAATGGTGTGGCTGCGCTCAAACTCTCGTGACTACCACGGTTTGAAGCTAAATTTTCACACCTTTTACCACTCAACTAAAGATCTTCACTTGAATATAAGTACCACTTACCTTTATTATCAGAATCTCACCCGGGCTGCAGCCCGGCGGAGACTCTGCCTCTGAGGCTGAGGGCGATGAAGATTGAGAAGTTGGAGAGGTATCACATGTGGTAGGACAAGAGTTTTGGGGTTTCAGTGAGTCATTGATCCGATTGAACGCCTCAGATTTAAATTCACTTTCGGTTTCTTCAACAACCTAGATTAAAGGGGTCATACGTGGTTGCCCAGCATCAAGGGGCACAAATTTTATCTTGATCATAACTATTGTGTTTTGTAATATAAATTTTAATGAAAAACTAGTATTATAAGAGAAATATATTTGTGTTAAAGATATGGGTTGGGCAAGGGCTTTTTTGTTGCCTTCCATCTTGGTCTCCAATTTGCAACCAACTAGTCAATTTTGCCTCAATAGTGTTGGACCGTTTGATTTGATACCTAATTGTATCTTGGACCCCTACAAACCTTCCATTGTTAACCCTTAAGATATTTTTGTAATAATAATTTTTTTTTGAAATTTTGTCCAACTCATTTATTTCTCCTCTACTTCACCTTCCTCCACCTCACCTTCTTCAATGGTAGAAGACCGACGACTTTCAACTTTTTTAATACCCAATAATGATGGAGACAATTATAAGATCAAAAGTTTAGTTTATTCATCCACGTAAGGGGTATTTATAATGTTTATAAGTGGGTTTAGAAAAAAAGAACAATAAATACAGGAAATATCTATATAATAAAACAGAAGGGAAAACGATGACTGGGACAAAATCCTTTTTTAATAAAGGATATTGTGTAGAAGCCTTTCTCAAAATTTAAAATATAGTCCTTCGTAGAAATAAAGTTACCTATTTAAAAAACAATAATCATTTCTTTCTTAGGAATCAAATAACTAATTTACGAAAAAAGAAACAAAATAAATTTCAAGGGTTAAAAAAAGAAATTGAAATCTCTCACTCTCAATAAAATAATAACTAATTTAAGAGAAAAGAAACAAAAAAATAATACAAAAAAATAATGACTAATAAAAATCTCTCTATCTCAATAAAATATGATAATAAATTTCGTAAGATTTTGATTGATACAAGTGTCCGTGCCTTAGGGCACGGGATATACCCTAGTCTTTATAAATCAATGTAGAAGGAACTTTATAGTCAATGCTTGTTGTAGGCAAGGTGTTTTTCACCCAAAACTTTGTCAAAACTAATTGACTGACGAAGTGTGGTTAGAGGCGATGCCTATATTCCTTTTGCGGCGAAAATTCATCTGTCGACGACCTTAACTCAAGAAAACAAAAAATTCTCTCTTCTTCCTCTTCTTGAAATCCTAGGAAAAAAAAATCCTAGAATTTCTAATTAAAGATTTTACTTCTATATCTCTTCTTTATAGATCCCATTTCAAACTATGAATAGGGTTTATATTTTTTCATTCCATAGAGATGTCGAAGATAAAATGCAGATTAGAAGGGTTTTGAATCAACAGACAACCTACAATTTTGAGCATTCTCATGCTCCTTAGGGACTATATATGTTCCTCCATCATCATGTCGTGGTAGTTCTCATGAAAACTGTGAAGATTACAATCTTGATGACATCGTGTACAACGATGAAAGCCCTGATGAACAACCAAAGGACTCGAACGGTGGTGTTGGTGTCGGTGATGAAGAAGAAATTAATCCTCTTGATGCGTTTGTGGAGTATTCATGAACATATGAAAACTCGTTGTTTCTAAACCCGAAGAAAAAGTTGATAAGTACAAAGTGATGAAAATAAATAAATTGTGAGAGTTATGTTGATAGGGGGATTCCCAGTACACTCATTGGTGTACTCCCTCTAATAGGACAAGGGGTATTTTGATTTTTTTTTGAAGTGTTTTATAACCGTGAAAGACTAACATAGCCCTTGTCTTATTAGCCACCTCAGCAATGGGGTATGCTACGGAGTACATGGGAAGTCCCCCAATCATTTTTGTTCTTGAAGGCAAAAAAAGATATTGGATCGACTTTAGCTTCTGATGTTCTTCAAGCTGGGTATGTTTCTGATGAAGAAGTTTATGATGTTGCGCAAGCAGTTGATGCTGGATTGATTGATTAATTATTATTCGGATGACTATCCTATTGGAATTGATATTAATAGAAGAAGGAAAAAGGAAAAGAAGAAGAAGAGGGAGATTTTTTGTTGAGTTAAGGTTGCCGGCTGGCAACCTCTGAGACTTTTGGTCAGAGAAGAAGGAAGATTGACGTTGTCCTCGAGACCATAATGCTTCTAACCATGTGCAGGATTGTCTTTAGCGAGATTGCTTTAACAACTTTGGACATGGCCTATAAAATCCTCCATATAGAAATTGGTAGATTTTATAGGCAATTCCCGAAGGAGGACGAGGAGAAGAAAAAGAAGAAGAAGAAGATGAAGGAAGAAGGAAGAAAAAGAAGATGATGAAAGAAGAGGAAGAGGAAGAGAAAGAATTAACCCTAAAAATAGCACTGCCTTTAACCAAACTTGGTCATGATGAATTGACCAAGTCAAACTTGCAAAATACGTGCATTCAACAATAAAGGACATCACCTATAAAATCTCCCATAGAAATTATCTTTTGAAGAATCAACAAGATTCTTCGTAATCCTCTTGTAGCCAACTGTATGGTAGGTGCCTCTTACCAGGGACACCCTCATGTCGTGCTTACCTCAATAATACGCATCCACATTATATATATATATATATATATATTCTTTTTGAAACACATTATATATAGTGAATTAAAAAAATAAAAAGACACATGTTATTAATAGAATAAGATACTAAAGCCTAAACCAAGTTGACTAATGAATAAATAAATATGTAAATTGATTGAATAGGTCAGGTTATAAATAGAAGACACTCTTGGTTGGAATCCTCCTAATTTGATTAATTTTAGAAGTGTTGGAATACAAATTATGGCTAATAGTTTCATAAGACTTATCTTCACCCTCTTGTTCTTTGTTTTGCTTATGATGTCCAATTCAAGTAAGATATTCATCCCTCTTCTTATTTCTTTTGATTATGATGTCTAATCCTCTGTTTAAAACCCATTGTTTTCTTCTCTCTAATATGGGCAAATTTGCCTGTGTACGTACCTTAACAAACCTAATGAGTACATTTAGCTTTTGTTGGTTGTTTGACATAACTATGTTATACCTAACATTCCTTAACTTTCTTGTATCATTATTCTTTTGTTTCTATTTCTGTATGCGGTTGTTTTTTAATTACTGTTCATTTGGCATAGATGGTGAAGATGCCGGGTTTGGCCCCATAGAGGGTACACTTAATGCAGCTCTCACTGGCGTCATCGAGAACGTAGGTTCAGTTGTGGGTGGTGGGAACTAAGATGGTGTAGGTGATGGTCCTGGTGGAGTTGTACTCTATAGATAGAATGCAGAAGTTCTTATTAATTTGGGAATGGTGAAAAAAAAACCCAAATTTCATATTGTCTTCTAAGTTACTTAAATAAGAAAGTATAAAAATTCATGTATTCCTCTGTTTAATTATTAATCAAAAGTTCTATTTGTTGCAAGTAGTGATATATTAATAAAGTAGAGTATTATTACAATATAGTTGCATTAGAAAAGGAGGAATAACATTAAAAGTCCTGCCAACCAGTAACGACTAACGTAGACCGTAGTCGATTTTTAGAAAAAAAAAAAACATTAAAAGTCCTATTACACTTGTAAGTTCTAGTCCATTTCGCCAATCTATCTGCTGGAATGTTACACCTTCTTGGAGATGATTTATAATCACCTCAATGTCACTTTCCACATGGATGTATTTCTAATTGTTTTTTATTGCCCATTTAATACTAAACATGATAGTTTTTGCTTCGCTTTCTTCGTATGAGTCTTTGCTATAACAAATTTAACCCTTTGATCATATGTAATACAACTGGTACAAATAATATTGTTAATATTTTTTAATGAAGCATCTGTATTTATCTTTGATATAAGGAGACATGAGAGCCGATAACCAGTTCTACGATTAGAAATTTTTATTATGTTGTTGTGGTGTAACATAAAGACTGGGGGAAGACCAAAATTTGGTTGATAACTGTTCACTAGAGGTCTCTCTTTTCTTTGATGTACATGAGAGAGAAGTCAACTTATTAGTCAAAATTCGAAATAGAAAGAGGAAAAGCCACCTGCACTTTATAGAAAATTTCAAATAGAAATTGTGAGTTTCGTCACTCTTCCGGAACAACAAAAATATCGTCGACACTACCTCACTGAAAATGTTGTATTCTAAATTTCTTTTTTATTTATGAAAAATGGAGGTGCCCAAGAAGGCGAGGCAAACAGTAACCGCGAAACATCCACCTGGCTGTTGGCAGTACTCCCTTCTAACCTTCTCGAGGGTTCCACTTCGGGTAAATGGACAGCGTTGTGCATCGTTGCTTTTAAGTTTTTCAAGCAGGGGAAAGCACCGGGTAAAACCCCTCTTACAACCTAACCCTTATTTTTAGTGTTTAGGGTTAGAAGTCACGCTCCATTCCCACCCCACACCTCCGACGTGGTATCCCAGGCTTTATCTCTTCAACTTATAAACCATTATTTTCTTCTCTACTCAGGCAATGTGGGACTAACATTCACTCCCTCTTTTTAAAAGTTGAGAATTGAAAAAGTGAAATTTCTAACCTTGAGAAAGTACAGGCAGATCAAAGCTCTCCCATGAAATGAGGGTTTGTTCAATCTATTTGTCAGGATACTAATTATTAATCAAATTGGGGTTCTTGGAGAAGGCGAAATCTCGTTTTGTTAAATGAAGATGAGAGAATACACAAATACGCTGGTCATCAGGATAACAAAAAGTAACTGATTCGGACTAACTAGTACCTCTCATCTAACATTATTTTGAACAAACAACCAGTCAGTCAACCTCTCTCTCTCTCTCTCTCTCTCTACATGCAAAACCCTAGGTTCATTCGAAACCCACTGTCCCCTGCGATTGGATAAAAGCAAAGGGGCTTCTTCTACTTTAAACAGGGATTTTCTATATAGGTATATGCAAATGATCTGAATTTACTTCTTCATTTCGTTCTAAAAGGTATCATTTTTGTGATTGATTTTGAAGTTTTAGAGGAAATATTCATTTGGGTATTCGTTAATTGCTTTTTAACCAAACTTATTTGATGAGGGTAAGAGATTTTTCTCCATTTAGAAGGAAAATTGACATTGAAAGTTAATTCTCTTCTTCTACATTAATTTATGTTAAATGTCTGTTAAGCATGTGGCTAAATTTTTCATTAATGACTTGATTGAAGATCGTCTTGAATTTATTTATGATTTTATTGATTTTTTTGAATGGGATTGAATTAGTTTTGTTTAATTTCATTCAGTTTAGGTATGCCCTTCCAGTTCAACTGTAACATAAGCTAATACTGCACTTTATCTTTCAAGGTTCAAGGCCTGAAGAGTTAGTTTTTGATGGGTTTGTCATCCACTATCCCTGTCAGTGAAGGCATTCAGCTTTGTATTTTTGATCTAAGAAGGGGACAACATGAAGGGCAGGAGCTCGACAAGATCTTGTTTTTCTTTCCCGCGGATTGTCCTTTTTCAACCCAACTTTCTGTCATAGGGCTTAGTGAAGGGCTTATTACATTTACAAGGTAACTAGAGTTATATTCGTCCATCGTCATTTTCAAATATAAGTTATCAGATCGAAGATCATAATTCTTGATCAATCAATGATGATACTCCAATAAAATTGATGAGCCATTTTGTCATTCACCTTGGTATTTGGTGTAATTGATAATGAGAGCTATGAAAAAAAAAAAATAGAATTGCTCAGCATAAATGAGCCTCAAAGTAGGATTCATGCCCAGGCGGGCTACGGGGTTCATAAAACAGGTTCTAATACAACCTTTACTCTAGTAAAAAGTACTCCACCATGTAGTGTAACTTAGAATGAATGGGGCTGTGTGTTCTTCAAGGGTCCACTAGTAATCTTGATGTAGGGTCTACATACTCTCTTATACTGTCAATTTCAGTCTTGTCGGAAAGAGAAACACTTTGCTAGTGATTATCTCATTTTAGTACCTTTTTTCTATGTTTTAGTTATTTATGTACTGTTGTTTCCTAGTTATTTGAAAGGTAATACATCAATTTCTTTTTCAACTTTTCTTGGCTCAGAATTTTCTCTCCCGAAGCTGCTTGTGAGGTTATAGAAGCAGAAAGACATTCCCATGTTTTTTATGAGGCAGAGCAAGATATCTGGATGGTGATGGTATGTACTATGTACTCAGTCTTTTTGATACGTCGAATGGGTTTCTGATTTGCAGTGACCATTACTCTTACCACCTTACAGATTCTGAACTATGCAAATGAATATAATATTGTTACTGTATAAGCTTAAAATATTTATCATAAGGGGCTTATTCGTTTGTCTGTGAGCCGTTTAGTTCTAGGCAATGATCGTATTTACACCCTTTTCTATGAAGAATTTTCTCTCTGGAATTGTATTCTCTAACTAATAAAAGAAAATAAAAATTCTTACGCAATTTTATTCACTTCATATTAACTTATTAAAAAGAAATTTTCTAATTGAGTTGTCATTTGTCAAGTAACCCTACTTATAAGAGAACAATAATCTGCTTACTGTGTTTGCTAGTAATAGTAGAAGTAGCAATCCTTGTCTGAAAGAGAAAGCTTGCTAACCAAATATCTCTAATTGTTATAGAAAAGTTAAGGTAGCTCAAATGAAAAGAATAAACTAAAAGTATAGAAATACTTGCTGAAATTGGAAACCGTGTATGGAAGTTTTTCAAAATTGAGAGCTTTCTTCTAGAGCCCCACTTGGTTTGCATTAGAAAGGCACTTGTGACTTGTGATCAGATGCTTCAATTAATTGTAGGTGGTAGATAAAAATGAGGTAGAAGCTATTTGGCGGATTGATGCATTGCAAAAAGTTCTCAAGGAAGTACATTCTCTATTCATGATGTTTCATGGATCTATGCGAGCGCTACTTGAGAAAGAACCTGGTGGTGGACTTGTTCGCACTCATCTGTATCACTTCATAGCAGATTATCTAGCAGGTATATCATTATTATATTTCATTTTAGCATCAGTCACCGTCATGTTTGTTCCTGCTTGCTATGTAACATGGAAACCTGTATGGGTTTAGGTATACAAAACCTGTACCATATGACAACCTGAAAAAAAATCCCAAGTGAGGACAACAGTCGTACGTCTATATATATGGATATATTATTTTTTTCTTGTCAATTATTAGTCCTATATCTTTACCTACAATTTTGTACTTATGGACCAACGATTGTCAAGTTATACACAAGGACTTCTAACTTAAATTGTATGTATGGTTGATATGGTCCTAATATAAATTTGTGCATGTAAAGACAAGATGTACATGCAGAATATTACATTATACCCTTTAAAGTGACGACCAGTATCCTCCAATTATCCACATACCAGATATGAATAGCAAATATCCATATTCAGTACGGAGATAAGATTTAAAAGGAGTATCTATGTTACCCATGTATTTTCTCTACATCCATATTTAGTATGTAGACAATTTAGACTGTTGACAGTTTAAAAATTTCTGTATTGTTAATTTGTTGCACTATGTTGAGCTGCTAAGATGTTTAAATTTCCGTAAATATCGCATTTTCCAATCAATCAGATTTTTTTTCTGGGAAGAAACTCCAATTACCATCCTTCCGCGACTGTTTAAAGGAGCGTGGGACTGTTCAGATGCTGACAGTAGGACGAGAAGCTGCAATCGATGTTGAGGTGCGTTCACAACGTTTGAAGTCATACATTGTTCCTGTTACGTGGAGATTACAAAGCTTGTTTTTAAATGATTGAAATTGCAAATCTGAAAGTGTAAAAAGAAACAGACCAAAGCATGCAAAAGTAGGCCTTTAAGTTTCTGCTTTAGCATGCAGTTCGATGTATCAGCGACAGCGACAGCGTAGCACCTCGCTAAAGATAAAACATTTTGTGTGAAAAAGATTCAATAAGTAAAACACTTAATACACAAGGTCACAAGGAATACCTAAAAGCATTCTCTTAGAAGGAATTCTCTAGGTATTAAAATGTTGAAGGTAAATTACAAATGATCCCTAAAAACAAGGATATAATATTATCTTAATAATATAGAAGAGGAGGACAAGAAAGGATGCTAGTGATTCACTGGGTTGTTATAATATTTTTATATTTATTGTCTTTTCCTGATCTCACCTACTAATCATATACACAATCTCGATTATGTAACTCCTAACTTTCTTTATATTGAGTACGGAAAACTAAAGTTTGCTCTCTCTACACTTCTTTTAATGCCTTGATATGTATACTCTCTCTCTTTCTTGTTATTTGAAGTTTTAATGTTATATACATGTTTTTTATGTACTTGATGGACTGTTACAAGTTCGCTACATGTTTGTGCAGTCACTTGTTAGAGTGCTAGAATCTTCATGTCCAGGAAGCCCTCCATGCAAGTCTCTTATCTTGTTTCAGGACCTACTGGTGTCGACAACTCTTTCTCTTGTATGGTTTGACATTCAAGCAATTGTGATTTCAAAGTTCTTCATGACTAGTGGTTCTCCAAAAGAAACTCATGATTCTCATTTGATGGCAGGATGACACGTTAAATCTATTTACCTACGCTATTATGAGGTTGACCCCACGTGTTCTATGTTCTTCGACAAATTCATGGTTTAACAAAGGAAATACTGTTTCTCAAATTGCAGCTAGTGCTCTCCTAAGTAATGCGATATCACCTTTAGAAGATTATCATGGCTCACGGGATACTTCCCCTGTTGGAAATGGTCAGAGATATCATGTTCCAAGACCATTACAACGTGGAAAGTGGTCTAAAGGGAAGGATGGATTTCTTGTAACGGACATATGGAGCGCAGAAGTTGGTAGTTTGAGTTCTGCAACTGCAACTGTGTTACTTCAGCAGACAGAGGAGAGAATGTATCTTTGTGTTTATCAGCATAAGAATCTTACCATAATCCTCCTCATCCCTTTTAGTTCCATGATCAGTGGCGAGCAAGGGTTAGCCATTGCGAAACAGCAAATTCTTGAAAATGTACGATTTCCTATCTTCTATTATTGCTTGTCGTTTCCAGCTTAGCTAATTATATGTCGGTTAGTTATTCTCTTTCTTTTCCATATCGTGAAAAGGTTAGGTTCCTTGTGTTTGACACTTTTTTGAAGGGTTCTTTATCTTAATCATCCAACATTTAACATATGCTGATAAAAGATCCGCATCCATTTACTAAATAAAGGTCTATATCAGCATATTTAAAACTGAAGGACGCAATTTATTAAGAACAGTTAGGTCATTTTTACTTGTCATCTCAGGAGGCAACTTCAATCGGTACCCATAATCGATAAAATTCCAGTTCATCTGTGTCATTCATTTAGTCTAGAACGATTTTATGTGGTAACTTTTACAGTTGTGTTTTGTCCATTTTCATATCCCATGTCTCGTATCTAACCATTGTGTGAATGTCTTCTTCCCTTGTTGAATATCTTAGGCAGGAGTGAAGATCATGAAAGTCGAAGAGAAATTAACAAGGGGATGGGGTGGCGAGAATGCTTACCATGTTGCTGGCTATCGTTACCTACTGTCTGACAGTGACAAAAATATATCAAGGGCTTCTCCACCAGGGAAAGTTACTACTCTGACAAAGGTTAGATCTATATGTAACCCTGTTACAAACCTAATTAATTTTCTGTTGGTTTACTGTTTGTAAGTTCAATATTTTGGGTAAATCGAAGTTACAAGTTGTTTTTGTTTTTAGAAGGCTACTGGCAAAACCATGCGATCTTAGCTCACTTTTTTTAATTTGAAAATCAACATGCTGTTTTTTGTTTGTGGTCGAAATTTCTCTACTCAGTTGAACTTTTACCACCCAATTCACACCAAACAACCTGCTTAACCTATCATTAAAACTCTTCATATACTTTCTTCACTCAGAGCCCTATAAACCGAGGAGGAAATAGCCAACATAGTAGGTTCCACTACTTTTGCTCAATAACTAGAAGGTACTAGGATATTACAATAGTGTGCCACCAAGGTAAATAATATGTTCTGTCCAATTTCAAAGAGAGAAACACCTAAGAAGTTATTAGACCCACAAGCGCATGTTCAAACAAGAATCGAATTCAAAAATCATCTCAGCAACCCATTGTAAGGTATTGAAGCTTCAGCTACCCTGCTGATGAGCAGTCTTTCTCGCTCCGAGTTTGCTAGGTTCCAAGTCCTATCCATGCTCATGTAGGCCGAGGTGGTGAGAGGCAGCAGGACATGGAATATCTATGTATTTTTCTTTATAAAGCAGGAAAGGGAATATGTCGCATAATTACATATTAACCTAATACTTTGATGTGCTTTGTTTCATTGAGGCTTTCTGTGACACTGACTGCCCAAGTTTGCTTAGATTATACGTCGGTTGTTGTCTCTCCAAGTGCACATCCATATGAGTCATGTAGTAGTTAGTTCATACAAATGTGATTAAAAGAAGAGCATATGTGAATTTTCTTAGCCCTTATTAATCAACAGCAGTTTGCCAAATTTATCCCAGCCGAATCCAGAATTATTCACAAAAGTTCACTGCATACATATAAGCACACCCAGAGTTGCATTTCTTTAGTTTACTGTATTATGGTCCTTGTGCTTAAGGTTTAGTCGTCATCTGATGTAACCCTGTCTAAAGACCAGCTATGCTGTCTTTGATTTAGGCACCACTCAGGCACACTGCGTAATTCGCATGGTACATGGTTTTTCTTGGCATGGACCTGCCTTAGATCACCCCAGGCTTCTCCACTTGACTAGTCTATGCGCCAAATCCACCCAAAAGGCCTAATCAATTTCCAAGATAAGGTTTGATGTTGTATCCAGGTCGGGAAGGTAGTCCTAAGTCCTAACCAATGTTTCTTGATCATGATACTTCCCTTCACATCATAATCTCATTAATGTTATCAAATTTTCTTTATGGAGTTATATTGGTTGGTTTCTCATTTTTGATACAGGACTCTTTACTTGCCCTAAGTAAGCTAAGAGAGGAAGTTGACCTGGAGAAGCTCAGATCAAAACGAAATGATCCAAACCACGAAAATGATTTAGAAATATGCATTAGAGCAAAGAATAACGCATGGGTGATTGCTCGGGTTACAAGAGGAAAGGAATTATACATGGTCCTAGAGAAAGCAGGTGAAACCCTTCTTTATGCTTCAGATGCCATTGACAAGTTTAGCAACAGGTACAACAGCTATACTATCTTTGCAGTTTCTTCTGACTACTTTTACTCATTGTTCTATAGTGAAGAAACTTTTTGCACTTACTTTTTACATGGTCTTAGTAAGTTTTTATGCCATTCTGCACTATAATAAACTAAAAAATTTTAGGATCTCCAATGATTCGATCTTCAACGATTCCATGTTCTTCTCCTAGGTAATATAGGGTTTATTCTTGAAATTATTTGTGCAGGTACTGTGATGGAGCTCTTTCTTTGGATTAGGGCTAATCTGTTTCTCTCAACCGCATGCGATTGCATAGACGAAAAGCCTCTCGCTTTTAAGCTCTCATACTTAACTCCTGTTGTTTGGAAAATGGATAACCTTGTAGCCGTAAATCAGAACTTAAACGTTAACGGATATTAGATGTATGATGATAACTTCAGATGAAAGTTTATTGTTAAGACATTGTTTCAAGAGATAAAGCTAATGTGTGGGAATGAATATTTTTGTTACTCTATGAACTATTTAGGTTTATCCACTGCCAGCCGCATGTCCCTTACCACGATTTAAGAGTTGATTCTTGGTGAACACCTATAGATTGTCTTTATAAAAAATGTGTATGTTTTCACATTCAAGCCTAACTGAATTCGATTGCTCCACGCTTTTGTGTTGATATAGTAAATTTTCATTTCAGTTTCCCATTCAATTACTTTTCAATAAAAATCCCACAATATATTCAAATTGTTAAGTTTGTGGTCATCCAGCTAATTGACAATGAGTTGAGAAGATCCATTATATTCTTGGTTCGTATTTTTTGTTCTGTCATCTAGAATCCCCAAACTCCCTCCCGATCCAACAATTTCTTTAGCTCCCGTCTTTCGGTGCAAATCAACACAACACTCGATGTTGCGCGAATGTGGTTAACAAAAGAATTATTAATATGAAATCACAACATCAAAGAACTCCTTCTTTTTTGCCTAATTGGGTGGATGTATCACAAACTTAGAAAGATTTAGTAACTAAACAGGAACCCTTTCTAGTACTAAGTTATTGAATAAACCCAGTGTGCTAACTAGTTATCTTAAGGCTTAAGCCTGAGAAGAAGTGTATTTGACTACAAATAAATGACAACCTTTCAAAAGCTTAGAATGAGAGTCACGAAATTAAAACCTTTCAAGTCTTTACAATATCCTATTAGTCCTTCATTCCTAAATCCTGGATGAAGAATTTATTAGTACAAATACACCAAACACAAACAACGGAATACCATCTTTTCTTCATCTTTTTCTACTGAACTCAAGCTCGAAAAATCATTAACATAAAAATGGCCTTCAACCAAAACTCATTTGGCTTCCCTTACTTTTCTCAACCACCACCGGCACCTTCGTCGGGTTTCAATCCACCAAAGCCGCCAACTCCGGTAGTTTCGACACCACCGCCACCGTCGTCTGGTTTCAGACCACCAAAGCCACCGACTCCGGTAGTTTCACCACCACCAAAGAAACCAACTCCAGCGGTTTCACCACCACCACCGTCAGGTTTCAGACCACCAAAGCCGCCGAGGCCGGTAGTTTCAGCACCACCACCACCGAAGAAACCAACTCCAACATTTTCCCCACCACCACCACCAAAGAAACCACCAACTCCAGCAGTGTCAGCACCACCACCACCACCTCATCACGCAGTTCCACCACCATCTCCGATAGTAAAACCACCACCACGTCCCATTGCTCCACCTCCTCATATTGTTCCACCATCACCTCCACCATCAAACCATACAACTATTATAGTTGTTTTTGTCTCCTTAGGTGGTCTTTTCTTCCTAGCATTCTTAGCAGTCGCTCTTTGTTGCTTCATTAAAAAGAAGAAGAAGACGGTTCAAGAAACTGAAGTCATTGACATTGATGAACATATGAAGGTGCAGGAAGCCATTATACCTGGCCCTCATGGTAAACAGCAAGCTGTAATTCTATCCGTTGAAGAGGATATTCATATCCACGAAGCAATTAAGAAGAACGAAACAGTTGGTGAAGGTCTTACTGCTCAAAGATCTGCAGAAACTACGCATAGTGCTGACATTGGAGCATCTCCTTCAGATTCTACGCATCCTCCTCAGATACTTGATCATAAGCCCTGATTACATGTAACAAACTTGAATGGTGAATACTACATCGACAAAGAAACATGCATGTGATTTGATATTTCTTTTCATTTCTTCAACTGAAAATAGCTTCACCGAGTAAGGACGATTGTTGTGTTCGTGATATTTTTTTTTCTTCTCTTCTTTTATCAATGTAAACCCAAAAAATGCAGAAACAAAAGAACTATATGAAGAAAAACAAGTATGATAAGATTCTTAATGATTAAAGTTTATGAGTGTCGGGCCAGGCTAACGGCTAACCTGTTAAGTAAAATATTCTCAGATTGTTTTGTTGAATTCTTCCTCGTAGCCGAAAAATAAACTAAGGTGAGTATAAGCACCCTAGTACTATCAAAATTCCTTGAAGATAACCTTATTTCTTGTTTTCCAAAATTCCCGATAATATAGCATAAGATAGAACATTCCAAAATTCTTTTCCTTCTTTTAGAACATAAACTTCCTAAATAATGATTCTCCAAACTGTCGTCTCTTCATTTCCAAATACCCAGCCCATTTTAATAAGGATGCTACAGAATTCATCAATCTAATGTGTTTTTAGTCCCAAGACACATAAATGAAACGGTTTAGAGATATCATACCACACCACTTGATAGATTTTGCATCCTTGAATCTTATCCATGCATTACGAATTGCTCATATTTGCTTCAATTGCTTTCACCATAGACATCGACGTAGAGGATGAAGATAAGAAATATATTGGTAGTGTTACTAATTGTCAACTTGATCAATACCAATTACCACCTTTGGATGAACATTTTGCCTTCCAAGCAGTCTAAGTAGATAGCTTCCCATTTAAACTTTCCAACCTGATCCCTTGATGCCTTAGATGTATACGCGGAACCAACAGGAAGTTGCAGATGTTAAGTGGGTGCACCCCCATCCAATCACTTTTGCTAATAGACCCTATATCGCCAACCTTCCCAATAGCATAGATACTTCTTTCCACACAATTCATCTTCAAACCCAAGCCACCTCAAACAATTATATTATTTCCTTGAGATTCCGTACTTGCTCTTCTGAATCATCCATGAAGAATAGAGTATCACCAGCAAATTGCAAGACCGAAGCCCCATCTGCTTTACCTTTAAACCCGCAATCCAATTCATTTCTTCCACTTTGAACCAAGAAACTTAAAACTTCCCCTACCAAAAGAAAGAAGAGTGGAGACCATGAATCACTGTGTTGAAGTCCTCTATAGCTACAAAACCTCTTTGAAGGTGATCCATTAATAAGAGCATTAAACAATGCCTTAAAAGCTAAATTGTAACTCCAAGTTTTCCATTTATATCCAACACCCTTTTTAACTGGTAAAAAAGAAATCCCAGCTTACTCAATCACATGCCCTCTATAAATTCACCTGTACTACTACATTACTGAATTTCTCCTTTTCGGCGAACCAATTAATTCATTTGAATCATTACCCCTTCCAAGATCTGTGTACCTGCAATGAAAGCTGCCTCTAATGGCAAAAAAGAGATCATGGTTACAATGACTAGAAGCGAAGAAATATCATTGCGAGAATTTTATAAAGACCTCCCATCAGGCCATTGGCTATATTAGCCTCTCAGGATATACGTCATTTGCATGCCAAAAATGTCTTTCAGTTCCCAATGTAAAACTCCTGTCCGCCAAAACTCATCAAATACCGTCAATAAATCCATCTTAATGGAACGCCAACATCTTTCATAGAAACTACTATGACAACCATCTTAACAGAAGCTTTATCCTTCTCTAGTTCCTGAATGGCCTCCCGCATCTCCTCTCTTGCACACGGCCATCGACATGGTCAATGGAGATAGTTTTGGCAGATGCACGCCTCGCTCAATGTCTGTCTAGTAAAATTAAGTTTCTTATAAAGTGCCAAAAAGAACTTCAACCTCCTATTCCATATGTTTCGGGTTCTGAATTACGCACAGCAGACATGAAGTACTACCCTCTTGTACACTCCATAGATCTATGAAAGAAAGCAGTATTCCTATCACAAGCTTCCAACCAAAGTCAGCGTGATATGATCAAAATGACACACATGATTCACCCTAAAAACATTCAGTTAGGATAAAGTATATGTGAGTGATAATTATGTAAACTACATGGACGTCCGCACTTTATCTCATCTCGCCAATGCTTGTTTTTCGTTTTTCTTGGTAAAAGGTACTGACCCTGCCGCATGTATCCCATTCTTATATCTCCACCAGAAAACTCAGGCGACTTTGCTAAATGAAGATTTATAGTTCCAATAAAACATTCAATAGTTGTAGACTTGTAGTTTCAACCTTTCTTGGTTCAAATTATAACTTCACATAATTACATCCATAGCAGAGCATATATTATTACTTTGTCAAGTAACTGCATCAGGATTCTTCAGATTCTTACTTTCCAGATCACCCTGCTTCTCTAGTACTGTAATTCCTGAAAGTACTGTTTCAATTTTAATACTTACTAAAAGTCGCAAACGACTATCAATAACCTTGAGGCAATGTCATTGTCTTTATTATTATATCAAATGCCTCTAGGTTGTTTAATTATTTGTTTGGGTACAACCAAGCTGGTCTTCTTTATCAAAGTTCAGTACCTTAAGCTTTAAGCCTGAGGAAAAGTGCATTTGACTGCAAATAATAGCAATCTTCCACACAATCTTAGAATGAGAGTCAAGACATTAAAACCTTCCAAGTCTTAGCAAGATCCAGTCCCTCATTCATTTCTAAAGAATAACTACAAATAGACACCCACAGAGACACCTATTCAACCACCATCTGTTCTCCATCTTCTCTACTGAACTTGAACGCAAATCTTAAGCATAGAAAATGTCTTCACCAAAGATTACACCACCACCTGCACCTTCCTCCGGTTTCAGCCCCCCAAAACCACCAACACCGACAGTTTCAGCACCACCACCCCCAAAGAAGCCAACTCCAGCCGTTTCACCACCACCACCAAAGAAACCAACTCCAGCAGTTTCACCACCCCCACCACCATCGTCAGGTTTCAGACCACCAAAACCACCAAGCCCTCCGGTCTCAGCACCACCACCACCAAAGAAACCAACTCCAGCACCACCACCAAAGAAACCACCAACTCCAGCACCACCACCAAAGAAACCACCAACTCCAGCACTACCACCAAAGAAACCACCAACTCCAGCACCACCACCAAAGAAACCACCAACTCCAGCACCACCACCAAAGAAACCACCAACTCCAGCACCACCACCAAAGAAACCACCAACTCCAGCACCACCACCAAAGAAACCACCAACTCCAGCACCACCACCTCATCACGCAGTTCCACCACCATCTCCGATAGTAAAACCACCTCCACGTCCCATTGCTCCCCCGCCCCCTCATATTAGTCCACCATCACCTACACCATCAAACAATACTACCATTATAGTTGTCTTTGCGTCCTTAGGCGGTCTCTTCTTCCTAGCATTCCTCGCAGTGGCCTTTTGTTGCTTCATCAAAAAGAAGAAGAAGAAGACGGTTCAAGAAACTGAAGTCATAAACGTTGATGAACATATGAAGGTGCAGGAAGCCATTATACCTGGCCCTCATGGTAAACAGCAAGCTGTAATACTATCGATTGAAGAGGATATTCATATCCAGGAGGCAATCAAGAAAAATGAAACATTTGGTGAAGGCCTTGCTGCTAAAAGATCTGGAGGAACTACTACTCGTGATGCTGATTACGGAGCGTCCTCTTCAGGTTGGAAGCATCCTCGGATTCTTGATCATAAACCCTAATTACAGATAATAAACTCGCACGATGAACATTAAATAATCAAACAAACATTCATGTGATTTCATGTTTCTTACAATTTCTTCCACTGAAAATAACTTCGCCAAATAAGGAATTACTGCATTTAACCCGTCAAGATTTTTTTTCCTTCTGTTTTTTATCATTGTAAACCCAAAATGCAGATAATCAATTATCTATATACTCCAATTGTTTATTAATGGGCATAACTTAACTTTTGATGATTGGAAATAATTCGAACAAGTATTATTGATTTGAGGCCATTCTGTACCCACGTAATCAACAAAATTATACCTCACCAATGAGCTAATGGTGCACCAAGTGGACAACCTGCTCAGGTTCTGATTGGCTATGTTCTGATCCGAATAAATATATATGTTCCTTTCCAAGCGCAATTCCAGAAGTATTGGAGTTCCATCACGTTGATGAAATGTGGGTGGAAAGACCTAGATCTTATGATCTTGTCCTTGGCCAGAGAATTTGTGGTATAATTGTGAGGCACGTTTGACTTCCAAACATGCCCATTCCTATATCAGGTTTTAGCAACATTCTTGACTTTAAGTATACCAAAGCTACTTCAATGAGATTCAACTTTATTTGTAGGGTTCGGCCGACTGTTAAGTATTACCAGAATATGCATGTCGTTATAAAGAACTTACATGAAAATTTACACATAATGAACTCCAGATCTGTATACTTTTCCTTAAGCAGATAAAGCAGGTTCACAAAGTTTGCATGAGATGATAAGAAAATGTGAAAAAACTAAACCTAGAAATCATTTTGTAAGGCTGATAAACATGCAATCGATCACGATATAAACTTGATAAGAGGGAAAGAATGTTGAGAGAATTGCAAGAAAAATGGAAATAGTACAAAATTACAAATCCTTACAACATATTCTTTATTATGCTACAAGGACGACCATACCTTCTCTCGCCCCGGAAATGCTAGTCTTTTGTCATACATTCTATATGATTTCCTTGTTAAAAGATATTCTCCATGCCTCCCGGTCTTATATCTCCGGTACAACCCCACACTTCTCGAAATGAAGAGCCACTCTTCTAATAAAGCATCCACTTGTTTTTGTCTAGGTTGTTACTTCACATGGATACAACCCATAGTAGAACGTATACCATTACTTCCTTAAGTAATTGCGTCACGATTCATTCAGATTCTTACTTGCAAGAAAATCCTGCTTCTCTTATCGATCAACCAAGGAACACCTATTTGTTAAACAAATTAATACTTTATAAAAGTACTAAACAACTATCCATAACCTTGAGGCAACATCATTCTCTTTATTATCATATCTAATGTCTCATACACCATTTTCATCCTTGGAAGTGCAATTTCCCCTTGAAAGAATTTATATACCCTACCTTTGATAGTAATCCAGCTACAGCCAGGTGTTTTAATTAAACCTAACTCTTTCATCCTTGATCTAATTCGTAGTACACCATCTAATCTACCAACAGACTCATATATACCACACAATGCAATATAGTTGCTAGCGTTACCAGGTTCCAGTTCAAAAAGTTGGTTGGCTGCAACTTCTCCCATTTCGATATTATTTTGTATCCTACATGCACCAAGTAAAGCACCCCAAATACTTGCAGTTGCCTCTCCTTGCAGTGTTTCTATCAACTCAAATGCCTCCTCAAGAAGTCCAAAACGTCCTAAGAGGTCAACCATACAAGCGTAATGCTCTATACTGGGCTCAATTCCATAATCTGAACTCATTGAGTTGAAAATCGCCCGTCCTTGATCGATAAGACCAGAATGGCTACAACTAGATAGAATAGCTGTGAATGTAACACAATTAGGTCTAACTCCAGAAGCTTTCATTTTTTCGAAAAGAATCAGTGCTTCCTCACCTTTCCCATGAACCCCATAGCAAGATATCAATGTCGTCCAAGTAACTAAACTCACATTACGCATTTCTCGGAAAACCTTTAATGAAATCGGTAAGCACCCACACTTCGCATACATATCAATCAAACAATTCCCAATTACAACATCAGTGCTAAAGTTGAAATTTTTAATTACCTGCCCATGGATTTCTTTACCTCTCATCAAGTCTCCTTCCCTCCCACAAGCACTCAAAATGCTAGGTATCGTCCTCGAATCCATTTTCACTCCTTCACCCTGCATTTTTCTAAAATAAACTAATGCTTCTAGGGAAACCCCACATCTTGCAAAAGAACAAATCATTGAATTCCAAACAACAATATCTCTGACAGGCATTTCCATGAACAAAGAATGTGTATCAATTAGATTCCGGCATTTCCCATAAAAATCCAAAAGAGAACTTCCGACGATAAAATGGCTTTGAAGCCCAATCTTAATAACCCATGTATGGAGCGTCTTACCAAGACGAGAATCTTCAATGGCTGCACAAGCCTTAAATATGGATGGAAAGGTAAAATGATCAGGTCGAAAACCCATGTTTAGAAATTGATAAAAATGGGTTAAAGATTCATAATGTAGTGAATTCTGAACGTAAGAAGAGATTAAGATGTTCCATGAGTGCATATTTCTATCAGTCATTTCATCGAACACCCGTTGAGCTTCTTTGAGAAATTTACACCTTGAGTAAGCTAATAAGAGATCAGTTTCAAGAGTGATGTTAGGGAGAAAGCCATTGACAAGTAATTGGGTGTGGGTTTGCTTAGCTTGATTAATTGAAGTGAAAGTAAAGCAATTTCTAAGAATGGATGACAAGGTATAAGGGTTTATTTTTGACATACTCTGTTTTTTAAAGGGTAAGAGAGATTTGGAGGGAAATAATGAGGAGTTGGGGTTGACGAGTCAAGTTGTTTTGGGTCAGATCCTATTTGAGTCCTAACTTATGACCAATAGCTCCTTTTGTCCCCTGGTTTTTCTAAGTTTCGACTAACAATGGTGATTTTTTAAGGCCGCGGCTTCGGGGAATAAAGAAAGTTCTCCGGGGAATAAAGACTTTTCTTAAAACTAGTCAAATAAGATTGACTTTTTATGTTTCTTTTTATTGCTAAGGGGCTTCTAATTTTAGAAGATGCTATAAAAAAGGCTCCTCCATCTCATCACCTCTCTCTACCACTTCATCTTCTCGACACCTCATCATCTTCTCCAGCGAAAGTCGCCGGCCGGCCAATTTTCCGGCCGGCGACCTTCAAACATAAAAAAAGAAATACCCATATGGCCCCATTCCGTTATAACACCGTCACTCTCTCTCCTCCATCATGTTTTCTCTCTCTGCCAAGTCATGCCACATCATCTGTTACGCCACATCATCACCTTCTCCGCGCGAGATTCGCCGGCCGGCCAATTTCCGGTCGGTGACTTCAAACATAAAAAAAAAAATTTCTCTCTTCCTCTCTCTCTCTCTCTAAAAAAAAGTTTTTTTTTCTTTCCTCTCTCTCTCTCTCTCTAGAACTCAGTTCTAGAGAGAGAGGGGACTGTTCAAGGTCCCGACCTGACCTTCAATAGATCTGTTGAAGGTCCCCTCTCTCTCTCTCTAGAACTAACAGTTCTAGAGAGAGAGAAGAAAGAAAAAAAAAATTTATTTTTTTTTAGAGAGAGAGAGGAAGAGAGAATTTTTTTTTTTTTAGGTTTGAAGTCGCCGGCGGGAAATTAACCGGCCGGCGACTCTAGCCGGAGAAGATGATGAGGTGGCGTAACAGATGATGTGGCATGACTTGGCAGAGAGAGAAAACATGATGGAGGAGAGAGAGTGACGGTGTTATAACGGAAGGGGGCCATGTGGGTATTTCTCGTAAAGTAGGGGGCCAGGCGGGAAGCTGGTCACAAAGTTGGGGGCCATTAAGGAAATAACCCATTTTTTAATCCCAAAATACCCTTTTATTTTAGTAGTTTCTATCGTCTTTCTATTTTACCTCTGTGTTTTCATCATCTTCTGAATGAACGGAAGTCCCAACAAACGTACAAAAAGAAACAAAAATCTTCCACTAGAGAGGGGGAACAATCCCCCTGTTTGAGAATGATGATTTCTTATCCTACTTCGCGAAGAGGATTTTGATCTGCTCAAGGACCCCAATTGAGGAGGATCGAGGCCTCATCATTAGAAAAAAAGAATAATAAGATAAGAGAGAGGACACGAAGCATATGAGAAATACAAAAGGTGAATAATGATGAGGGAATTAAAACTAGAAGGGCATTTTTGCGATGCAAAACTTTTTTTTTTGCTCTGCACGTATAGATACAACGAGAAACGGAGAAAGTTGTCAAACTTGCATTTACAAAAAATAAGAGGTTAAATGGCCTATTAGTCATGTACCCTGGAGGCAAATAGGAATTAACCCTTTTCAAAGAGGGTAATCTAGGTTGACAAAAAAAATGACCGAGTGTTACGCCTAAATGGTGTGACAAGTTTTCTTTGAAAGTTTGATGGAACATCGGCCATTAAAAGATGAACGGCCCATAAAAGGAAAAATCCAAAGTCAATCGAACTTTCAGAAAGAACTTACCACATCATTTCGGCATAAAATTCGTCAAAGACTTAAAGCATTTCTGTTCTAAAAAACATCTGGGAGAGATTAATACACAACCACTGTGTACTTATTGCCTTTCTGTTTCTGGCATTAAAAGTGTCATTTGCTTTTAAATATACACAATTGACAGACTGAGTAATGTAGCAAACAAACAAGACCAATATGCAGTTGTGAGTTAACAGGATTACACTTAACAGGTATACTACTCACCAAAAATTAACAAAATTACTGTAACATATGGATTAGATTCAAGGGTTATCGATCGGCATGGGAGTTATGCGCCTCCTGGCAGGCTTAGTTGAAACTGGAGGCGCAGGAGTAGTACTAACAGGTGGTTTCGGTAAGGCTAATTCACTCCCTTCCGTCTTGTTTTTTCTCTCAACTTCGTCCACTGCTTCAGTAGCAGAATTAGGTGGGGTGTTGATTATTTCATCCGGAATCTGAATCACCTGGGGACTCTTCTGTTCTTCATAGCTAGTCTTAGTTTCTGGAAAAGAACTGAAGCATGTAAGTTCAGGCTTTTAAAGAAGATATTCAATACAAACACCAACAGAAGTACGGAAGCTGCTATAGATATGTAATACCAAAATCTCACCGACCCTAAGAAAATGAAACATGACTTTGGCTTTTAAGTCATGTTTGATATCTTTCTTTTTCAGACATGTTTAGAATGCACCGATTACGGAAATAATTTCACACAACTAGTTTTGCAAGAAGTTAGAAAAAAGAGGTCAACATTGAAATCATCTCTTGTTGTTCTTTAGAAAGAAAAGTTTGATTCAATCACAAGTCATGACAGATACGGAAAGAACAACATAAATCTGTGTAACATGGGTTACTAATATTGGAGACCATATTCGACAATTCAACTTACGAGCTCAACTCCACGAATTACCCTCCTTCTGGCCCTAGTTAACGCTAAAAATTGATCTTATGAAGTCTAACAACTTCCACTAAGTTTGTGACCATCCAACTCAAAACCAATGGCCAATAAGTGAAAAGAACCTAGACATTATATTCTTGGTTACTAAAGTACCCTTTCTTCATGTGAGACTACTCTGGCACGCCCCTCACATGTGTTATTTTAGCCTAACATGTGTCTTTCTTTTGTTGGGTAATATGGAGCTTCTGGAGTGCATGTGGCCGTGAAGACTATCACGTGTGGGCCTGGCTCTGATATCATGTTAAGTTTGTGGCCATTCAACTAAAAACCAATTGGCAATGAGTGCAGGGGACCTAGACATTATATTTTTGGTTACTAGAGTACCCTTTTCTAACCCCATTAGCCGATCCCTGTAAGTCCTTAGGCTCGAAAGGGTAACAAAATATACATGGAAAGCAAACAAGACATTATTGTTCACTACACATCAAAAGATATTAGTAAAATGAACATTTAATGAAGTAATGAACTTATCCAAGAAAGTACACAAAGAAAGTGAATAGAACCTGATACGGAGATGGGTGATCCTAGTTCATCGCTTTCAAATTCTATAAGAGTACAATAACCATCTTGAGAGGACAACGCTAGATACTTGGCATCAAGTGACCTTGCAAGCGGAAAATGATAGACATTAATTCGGATGACTTTTCCTTTCGTAACATAACAGATAAATTACGCCAAGGTTAAAAAGGGTCGAGGCGCAAGCCTTGAGGATCACATTAATGAAGAAATAGGACTTTTTTCTATCGTACTGAGCTTACTTTTCTTGAGTTTTGATTAAAATTAATAGTAACTTTAGTTACCTTGTATAAGCCCTTGGACCCACTTATTTCTTGTTTGACAGGCCCTAGTGAATTATAAATCTTGTAGCAAAGTTCCAAACTGTGTGTTTTTACTATGAATTGTTTGTATACTATACATTTCCAAATTGTATACTACCTTGAGGTTTAAAATTGTTTTCTAAACATTGCCTGAACCGACCAGAAACGTCTACATAAGCAAGATACATCAGTTTACCATGCAATGTCTGTTATGGCTGCATAGTGAAGGCCTGCGAAGACGGCTATAGGAGGAACACTCTCTGAGTCATAAATGTATAAAGAGTTCAAAGTGGCCACGGCAAAAACAAGGCGATGTGGAAGTTTAAAGAACTCGCCTGCTCAAGCAATAAAAGATGATCAGATCAATTACTAAAACAAGGACATATTCCAAAAATAATATTATAATCAATTTACCCGAGTTAGATGTCCGTAAGTTAAAAACAACAGGGCAAAACCTTACTGCCACAACAGGTTTGCCAGTGGCAGGGAGCAGCAAAGAAGGCCTGCAAAAGAGAAAGTTGATAGCATTAAGAGTATGCTACGGATGGAATACTGAAGTGTACTTTACTTGCTATTCCTCGATTTGTCTAAATCCAATTACAGGATTCTATATAGATATAGCCTCATTATTTGAATGGAGGATCTATTCAGTTCCATTCTCTTGCCTTGAAAGATCTTTTCTTGAAAATACATATGCAGTATTTACAGTGTCTGACGCAGATGAGCATTTGTAAGAACCTGCAACGAGTAAGCAGTACAAATGAGTTAATATAAAGTTACACAGAGAAACAAACAATAGCATAGAATAACAGATAGTCGTAGTGTAGACTATGTAGTTTCTTGATAAATCTTTACATACTACAGCTTTAATCAGAAAAAGGACCTATGGCAATTGTAAATTATTACTAAGCTAACATGAATCCAGATATACATAGATTGACAGGAAAATCAACTTAGTACTCTACCTGCAGGCACCACTAGAAATGTACCATCAGGTGACCAGGACAATCTCCGAAAGAAGGATGGTAATGTCTCGTCATGAAAGAGATGGTTTTTAGTTGATTGAACCTGTGAAGATTCAATAACAAAAAAATGAAACAACAACATAAGACAAAGATAAAGAAGAGGAAAACAACTCAAATACAAGTTATAGACATAAAACTTTAAGAAATTGATTCGTAGTTTGTGAGAGAAGTTGATTGCTGAACCTTAGAATCAACTGGAAGTTGTTGTTCAGCCTTTGCAATGACATGTTGGCATACATAATTCAGCGTCTTGAGACCTTTCGGATTAGTAAGAGGCTTATTTGCGTATATGCGACAGGTTCTATCTGAACTAAGTGAAGCAACATAATGACCCAATGGATCCCATGAAACTCCTTGAACATAGTGCATGTGGCCATCCAAAATCTGACGAGCAGAACCTATTATAAAGGAAGTAGCCATAATATTATCATTATTATATTAAAAAAAATGGAACAGAAGCAAGCAAAGCTTTCAACCACAAGTTCTGCTTATTACCTTTGCAAACATCCCATATGATGCAGGAGTTATCAACAGATCCAGAAACAAGATAGGAACCATCTGTGGACCACTCCAGATCCAGGACATCCTTCCGGTGAAACCTAACTCACAAAGGTTCAGTAGAGCAAGCACAGATGATACGGATACAAGTAATAAAAAACTTAGTCGAGCATTCTTATAGAATCTTACGATAATGTCTTCAGAACTTTCCATGTTTCACCAGTATCAGTGGAGTGCAGCTTCCATATTATTAGCTCCCCCCCTACAGCGAGAAACACCCAAACCATCATGTTTAATTATTTAATAGTCTATAATATCTGGATCGGAAGAAATTGGTTTTGAACTAAGATTAACCATTCTAAAGAAGGGTCCGACATAAGTAAAGATTTATACCATCTGCACCAGAAGCGAGCAATTCTCCTGCAAAATTAAGCGACATTGTTATATCTACAGTGTAAATGATAATCATTTTCTCTAAATATGCAAGAGCAATAAAATTCGCAAATTACAAAAGATGTTCAAAGAAACTAAAAATTGTACTTGTGTATGCTTGAGTATGGGCATGAGACACAATGAAGAGGACAGAACCATGATTTAGAACAACGACAGAAATGTGCACTGACAAACAATTAAACTAAGCACTCGTGGTTTCCTGGACTGCACACTGTATAATAACTCCAATTGGCACATGGTACTAATACCAGTTGCAAAAATCAAACGTAATAACAGTATTATTTTCCTGCCCCATATCTCTCATAACCAATTGTGCCTCACAGATGGATACAAACAAAAAGTGTAACCATAAAGTGGGGCATTGCAGCTTCCAGGAAAAATTGGGTGCACGTAAAATTTACCGTTTCTTTCAGTGACTTCTCCCAAGTGTCGTTTTTCTTGAAAAGAAAATGACGCAGTAAGGAAACACCACCATTTACTAAAAAATTACTGAAGAAAAATTATTAATATTAGTATATAAAAGGATGCCAGTTTCAGTACTAAAATGAACCCCTTCTCGAGATCTCCATACAAATGCAAACACACAGTTGTCATTTATAACATCAGGAGTGATTGAGTCATTGCCATATTTCAATATTACATAGCCTAATAAACATTGAATTACGTAAGCAGCACTCAAATTTACATTATTATTCAAACCAAAACTCTAGGGATAAATGGTAGGGTCTCTTACCAGATGGGGAGAACCGCAGAATATTCACAGCAGAGCCATGGTAAGAAAGACTAGTGTGATAGGAAGCAGTTGGAGCTTTCTTTTCTACTTCAGTTGTATTTATATGCCAAAGCTGGAATTATCAAAGATATATTAGTCAAGCTAAAACGTCACAAAGACGAAATCTAAGATCAGCTTTTAGTTTTCACCACTTCAAATGTTAAACCACAGACAACTTATAATTCCAACAAAAAGTACAGAAAAATTCAGAGTTTGTGAATATATTTTCTTCACTTTAACCAAACAAATACAGAATAGACTTGAATTTTAATACAAATGTAAAACTTCACTTCGGTTTTATTAAACTAAACACCGATGTAACTAATCTTCTACTAACTTCAGCAGGTTGTAGCTTGAGTAGTGAGTACAGATTACAGCACTGGGACCTGAAAAAGGTACTTCGCAGAGACGGGGAGATGGAACATTTTAACTAAAATAAGAGTCCTTTCTGATGTGCTCCATTATTAATACAATCCTCACTTGGAAAAGAATTTAACCATATAACTTCGCGGAGTAATTGGACTCCGTTATTATACCCAAGGAATGAAATTTCGGGTATACATGGAAATGGAAACATTTCGGTCCAAAATGTTTCGAAATTTAATTCACTTGATAAGGCATTGTTAGGAAAAGTAGATAAATTTCGGTCTTGATGGAAATATCCCTAGGCGTGAAATATTTCGAAATTTAATTCCTTGATTATACATCATCACTAATCAAAATACCCAATATACGCAAAATTAGAGTATGTATTACTCATATCAAAATATTTAACCCTTAAACCCAAAGAGGAAATTCCCCTAATCTTTCTAAATAGAAATTTTTATAGCAATAGAAACCTATCTTTCAAAACCTAGGGTTTAACACAATATATATCAACTTCCCTCGTATTTAACCAAAAAGTTGGAAGGATCAAAGGAAAATGAGAAACATGATGAGAGAAAAAGGGAGAGAGAGAGAGAGAACCTTGATATCGAAATCGGCACCACCAGTGGCAAGGAGTCCAGATTTGGGATGGAAATCTAGGGTTAGAACTGGTTTGGTGTCATGCCAATTGATCTGGACTGTACCTCCTTTCATTCTTAATATCTAACTAGGGTTCGGATCGAACCAAACAAAGTAACTGGAGATGGTTGAACAAAGATGAGAAATGGGAAAAGCAAGATGAAGAATACAGTAAGGGGATTTTGGCGCCAATGGGTATTAATTCAAGGCGGGAAATGGGACACTTTATGCAAGGCTGGAGCCTGGAGGTAGAGGTGGGAATCTGACGGATACGGGCACCCACGGATACTTTTCCTTTGGGTCGAGGCAGATCCGGTAGATCTCCTCAATAGCCAATAGGATAGTGGGGTGAATTGGGCCGGTGAACTTGAAAATCCAACTGCCCATAGCCTGTCCATACACGATTAAATAGATGGGTACGTAGGTCGAGTTTCGAGCAGTCAGGCACTTATAGATAATCTAAGGGACGGTGGCAATTCAATCTCTTGGAGAATTCAACCTTATGTCCAAGAAGCTAAGAAAGGGTTGAGCTTACAACCGCTATGGGAACTCAACTTTTGCTACAGGGAGGGTAATTCAGAAGCTCACAACCTAGCCCACTCGGTCTTAGGTTATGGCACTACTTTGTGAATCAATTCCCTCTAACGGTTTGTTTTCTTTGTTCAGTCTACTTTTAACTTCGTGATGTACACAACTTTGGCCTAGCCTTATCAATGAAGTTATCAGTTAAAAAAAAAATTGGTCCTTAAGAGAAGATTACAAAAACTGAAAGTTAAAATAAAGACCAAATGATGATCTTGTTAAGTGATTTGGCACAGAGCCTCAACTAGGTAACTACTTAGACAGAAACGCAAAGATTGTGGGCTATCGAGTTGCAAATGCGTGAGCAGTGCATAATGTGTATCTGTCGACCGGAAAACCTACCGCGTAATTCTCTAACCTCCATCTGAAGGCGCCAAGGGACCAAGCCTTCACCATTTGGATAAGAATCCAACCGACGAATCACCCTCAAGTTTGTATGTCTCTAATCCCAGCTGCTCGGCAAGGTCCAACCCTAAATCGAAACTTAAATGCCCCATTGTAAATGCCTATTGTCAATAGTCGAGATTGGAGGCAAACTTCTAGGAAGCGAAGTGATGATTTCACCATTGTGATTAATAGCTACAGTTGATGTCGATGTTTTGTCTACCCGAAATGCTCAATCGACATTGATCTTTATGAGATTTTTTGAGTCTGATTCTCATTTCAATAGTTATTTTGCGAAAGGGGCACATATGTATAGAGTGATGAGTTGGGGACATGAAGAATTGAAGATGTTCTTTTTTTAGTTTGGGGAATGGACCAACTTTGACTAACTTCGTCATCCACAAAGTAACGGCTTCAAGCAACAATTAACTAAGGGTCCGTTTGATACATGAGAAAATGTGTGGGTAAGAAAACCATTTTTTTCTTGTGAGTAAGAAAATCAGAATTTTCTTAAGAAAAACACTTTTAAGCGTTTGATAGTAGCAAGAAAAATTTTGAAAAAATTCTAAAAGCACCCCAACATTACTGATTTGGGGACCCTCTTTACACATAAAAACAGGGCGCCTAGTACTAAAAGACTGTGCCTTTTTATAACTTCCCCAATTTGGGACCCGAGAGTTCTTTGAATGATAAATCATCCAATTTAGGGTTCTTCCTCGATTGCCTTCACATGTTGGTGAGACGAAGCAATTGCCTTTACATGTTGGTGAGACGACGATACAAGTTTAGCACCAACCGACGCTAAGAAATCACCTTTCGATTCAGACCCATTACTCCCACCATCATCAAGATCCCAAATCCAATCTTCATCTTCTCCTGTTATGTTAACATGATTAACCCTAGCATATTTAGTTTGTTTAACCTAATAAACTCTTATAGCTAGTCCAAGTACTTCCACACCAATTACTGTTTAGGTTTGATCAATCTATTCAATTTTGTTCATCAAATTTAATTGTGATTTTCTATAACGAGTAGCAAGGGTAGGAACCATTGATCTTAACTCACATTCAATCTGTTCAATTTTATTCATCAATTTTTTTGATTGGTATTTCCAAACATTCTTTGATGGGTATTTCCAAACAAGAGGGAAATTTGATGATTTTGTTCAACAAATAATTTGAGGATGTACACGCAGCTTTGATCATCTTGAAGAGAGAAAATGTTCTTGTTCTTGATCGAGATTTCTAGAGAGAGAGAGAGAGCTCTCTGAGGAGTTTGGATAATCATAGAAGAAAGATGTTCTTGTACTTGGTTTACTTCCACTAATTTATTGTGTGGGATTGTGATTTCTGTTTGTTTAGTTCCATTGACTTATGGGGTGAGACTGATTCTAGTTCTTCTTGTGTTCTTTTACATCGAGAGAAGGTTCAGAGGAATTTTCATAAGGTTTAGATCAGAATCTTCATATGGTGTAGGTGATGATGATGATGAGAATCTTCATAAATTAAGAGAGGGAAGCCAACACGGTTTAGATGAGAATCTTGGCAACGGGATTGAGATACGAGGGAAGCCAACATGGTTGTTCCTCTTTGAAAATCGGTTGAGAGAAACCGGAGATAATACGGGAGGAGAGAGAGCGTGTTATGAGTGAGTGAGAAATGAGTTTTCACATCTTTTTTGTGGGAAAAGAAATCAGCCCTTTTGCCTACTTTTTTTTTTTCTCATAAGAATCCGATTTTCTTACTCAAGGGTCCTATCAAACACTAAAAATCCGACTTTCTTGAGAAAATGACTTTCTCAGCCACGTTTTCTCACGTATCAAACGGACCCTTAAGTTAACCCTTTCGTTAGTCAGAAAAAGTGAGATGCCCCCACACTAGTTTTCATTTAACTTTTGATGCTCCAAACACTAATTTTTCAAATTCAATTGTTTCTAACATTACTGTTACAATTTTTTCTGAAATATTCAAAATAAAAATCTAATTTCATCCACCATGCCACCACCATTTCTCTCTCTGCGCTGATCATGCCACCACCATTTCTAGCTCTCTATCTTCTTTTTTCACTCTCTCTCTCTCTCCCTCCCCCACCCTCTCTCTCTCACGTACTGTTGGAATGAAGAGAGAATTTCCTTCGTCGGAACCCTCCTTCGTCTCAAACGAAGGAAAAGGGTCTCATGTGAAACCCTAAAATGTTTGAGGTTACTACATAACTCTATCACTTTCTCTTTCTAATTGTTGCGGCAGCGGAGAAGAGTTTCACTTGAAATCTTAAAACTTTTCATGCGGGTCACCAAGAAGGAAACTCTTCTTTATTTTGTCCGGACAATGGGAGATTGAGAGAGACAAGTTCATCTAAGATTTTGCACACCCAAAACTTGGATTATCCTGATATAAAATCGTAAATTTAACATCTTTTGATCTTTTTTAACAACACTAAGCTACTTGAATATTGATAATGATTTTTTTTTTAATATTAAGATACTTTAATGTTTATGATTATAGCCGTATTAATTCTTAAATCAATATTTGGTGAATGGATGATTGAATACGTACAATCAAATTCGTGGTCGCTCTTTCTCTGATACGTAGTTTATGTGCACGAAGTTTATGAATTTATGAGTTT
The DNA here is from genome assembly GCF_041429995.1 of Eschscholzia californica. Classification (NCBI taxonomy): domain Eukaryota; kingdom Viridiplantae; phylum Streptophyta; class Magnoliopsida; order Ranunculales; family Papaveraceae; genus Eschscholzia; species Eschscholzia californica. Next base: position 47,527,964 of record NW_028238198.1, read on the forward strand.
AGAAGTTTATGTGAATATGATTAATGGATATGAATAGGTTATTTTATTTTCATTTTAAATAGTTTTTACAAAATTGCAAAAGATGCCTTTGGACCTTAGACCCAGGAATTCTTCAAATTATTAAACAACTCACATGAATCCCTAACTTTTGTTATTAGTTTATAATCTTTTAAATGACATAAATTGAGAATGAGCATAGAGGTTATTCTCACACTCCTCATCACTATGGTGTTCTTAATAAATCTAAAATTGGTCTCTCTATTTGATGAGGCGGAAAACATGCTACAACATTCCTTGTAAGATTTAGACCTACCTATAATACCCATAGTCCTAAAAAAAATTGCCAATCAGTGGAGAGAACATCATAAAAAAAAAAAAATCTAAACATTAATTTTAATAAGATATCAAAAAAAAAAATTGAATAAAAATAAACCTCATCATAAAATTATTAATAAATAAACCCAAAAAAGAACATCATCAAACAAGACTGCTAATAAGATTAATAATTCCAGTAGCTACACCACAAAGTTGCTCTAAGTTCTCTTCTCTTTTCTTCAAACCTTCGGGATAAGCGAGGCCCGAAACCCTTTTGAATGCGAGTTTACAAGAAAATGGATAATTCGCAGCTGCGCCAACTTGGATCGACGCCTTGTCAACTTCGTCGTTACCCAAGTCTTGAATCGAACCCTCAAGCGAAGAAGTTGAGTAATTATACTTATCCACACATTCCTTTAGAACTTCAATAGAGTTTGGGTCAGTCACATTTTTTAGCAAAGTTTTGCTTATATAAGTAGATGTATCAGTAGCATTGTTGATACCCACATTGATAATGATAGTGGCTAGTCCTTTAAGATCAGCAGTTTGGCTTGAAGGATTTGAATTTAGGGTTGAAATGCAAAGATCAGGATAATCAGTTTGTGTGCATGTAGTTTGGATTAGTTTTGTATCTCCTAATACAAATAAAGATGATTCATGGAAGAAGTTAAAGAATGAAAGAGAAATAAGAAGAAGAAAAACAATGGAGGAATATGAACTCATATTGTTCTAGTGTTTTTTGGCTCAAACTTTGTGTGAAAAATTATTATTAATTGAATCATATATATAGTGAAAAGTTAAAATTGATTTTAGAATTTTGCAGTTTCAAAAAAATCTATTGGATTCTATAATTGAGACTAAATTTGGCCTATTGAGTAAGAATTAAAGTTAGAACGGATTCATGGAAAAGGAAATAATGAATGAAGTATTTATGGTTTAAGATCTTGGTGTTCAATAAAATCATAGGTCTTTTAGAAATAAAATATATCATAAATAAGGGAGGAAAATATACTCAAAAGAATTTCAAATTTGGGAGCAACTATAGGCGCCTTCCAAAAGTGTTGTAGGGGCCTCCCCTCTATAGGCGCGTCCCAAAATTGCTTAGGCACCTCCCTCTTCTTTTCCACTTTTACGTCAGATTCTTTCTCTATCTACTTTCTCTTTCAATTTTCAATCTAAAAATCAATCAAAGATTAAACTTAAAAAGAAATTCATTAATCTATCAACAAAAAATCATTAATCAATCAAAGATTAAACATCACGAAGGATATCAAAAAACTAGGTTTCTTGAAAGACTTCAAGTTTAAGGAAATAAAAAAAAAAAAAAATCATATTTCCAAGCTTAATGTTTTAGGTTTTGTTGAGATGAAGAAATCCTAGATAGGGGATGAAGAAACCAACCCTAGATTTTGAACATGATGAAGCACGAAAGAATCAAGTTTTGTGAAATTTGGGATAAACCTTGGTCATGTCCCTCGTCAGTCCGAGACCCAAAGCATGGCCTCCGACTGGTCCAGGTCGGAACCAATCAGACTGGACAATCCGAGACAATGGTTTGGACCTCAGACTGTTCAACGCGAGGGGAGGCGTCTACAGTTGTCGGGGTTTGACCACGGTCAAACCCTCTTGGGAGGTGCCTACAACAATTTGGGGAGGCCCCTATAGACGCTCAAACTCGTGTGTCATTAAAATTTTATTATATTTTTTGTCCAACTCACGCTATTATTAACAAGAAAGTAAATAAACAAATTCGTAACACTAATAATTAATTAAAAAAAAATTCATAACACTACCAAGAAGAATTCGCCTAGAGACGGCCTACAACCATAATCAGAGGCGAGCTCGTGTAAGGGCATGCGAGCCCTTATGTGAATTTTCTGATAGGGAAATTTTAGTCATACCGCGTTATATTGTTATTCACACTGCAAAAACACTTGATTAAGTTAATATACTACGACCAAGGCAAGTTTATTATAATTTAGGTTATTAGTCTCTCCTTGTTTTTTCTTAAGGAATATATCCACAACCCCGATTGTGATTTAAACAAATTTTGAATTCCTTTTTCGTTCTTTTTTCAGAGCTACATAAATACTTTTCTTGGAGTCATAACAATCTAATGAGATAATAACAAAAAACATATACTAATCAATATAAATATTTGGGTTATTTCTCAAATGGCCCCAACTTTGTGACCAGCTTCCTGCCTGGCCCCCTAGATTAGCAAAAATACCCATATGACCCCCCTTTTTCAGTTATCTTTAACTTTCCGTTACTCTCTCTCCTCTTATTATTTTTCTCTTTCTGCCACATCATCTGTTACGCCACCTCATCATCTTCTCCGGTGAAGGTCGCCGACCGGCGACCTTCAAACATTAAAAAAAAATTTCTCTCTTCTCTCTCTCTCTAAAATTATTATTATTTAAAAAAAAAAATATGTCCTCTCTCTAAAAAATTCGCCGGAGTTTTTAGAGAGAGAGAGAGGACAGATTTTTTAAAAAAAAAAAAATTAAAGAGAGAGGAGAGGAAAAACATTTTTTTTAATGTTTGAAGGTCGCCGGCCGAAAAATTGGCCGGTCGGCGACCTTCACCGGAGAAGATGATGAGGTGGTGTAACAGATGATGTGGCAGAGAGAGACAAAGAGATGGAGGAGAGAGAGTAACAGAAAGTTAAAGATAACTGAAAAAGGGGGCCATATGGGTATATTTGCTAATCCAGGGGGCCAGGCAGGAAGCTGGTCACAAAGTTGAGGGTCATTTGGAAAATAACCCTAAATATTTTTACTTACTAGAAGTAGCAATAAGAATCTAAACATAAACAAAAACAAAGTTAAAGGAATAAGAAGCTTACCTCGATGTAATTGTGTAATAAACCTTTGTAGAGAATGAAACAGATTAATTTGATGTTTGTTCTTTCATTTCAGTGTCTTTTAGACTTCAACAAGTAATTAATTAAGTTAAAATGTTATGATTTTGTCTTTGTCCTTTAAACTTTCTATTAATTAGAGTGTGTTTAACACTTTAACTTTAATTGGTTTCAGTAAACCACATATGAAGATGTCTACATTTGTTATTTTAGTGCCCCTTTTAAAAGAAAAAATTATTTTAAAAAAATGATGTAACTCACAAGAAGCAAACCCTAAATCTTAGATTCTCTAATCAACTACTCTACCAACTGTACTATCCAAATAAACGTGGTATATATTTTCATTAAAAAATACATATAATGGTTTTATCTATACATCAATGATGTTGAACGTATAGAAAGAAAGAAACGCCATTATCTTTATCCCATTTGTTTTCAGTGTTAACATTATCATAATAAAATACTTGTCTGAATTGTTGAAATCGGAGCCGATTTTGGCTCGAATCGACTCGTCAAACTATGAAATGGAATACGCCATTGCGCTCGTCCCGTCGAGCTCTTCAATTTTGAGCAAAGAATCACTCGAATCTGATTCCGGATGAATGAGAAATTCGAGTTTAAAGTTTGGATGAAAAATCTGTTAAGTTAGAGTCTAAAACGGCAAAAGGGACGGAGTTAGATTGTGGGCTATCTCTCTCTGAAAACTCTATCTCTTTCTCACTAATATCTCTTTTTCTTTCTCTTTCTCTCATTATCTCTTTCTCTTTCCTCTCTCTCATCATCTCTCTAAATCTTTTTCTCTCTCTCATCATCTTTAAAACCTCTCATCAATTCTATTGAAGATGCAGTACTCCAAAGAGATAAGAATAAATTTTCTCCCATAACCAAGAGACATGACGTTAGATTAATTTCTGAATAGATTGCTCGCACGTCACTACTTCAGTTGCTTTTTATGGTTGAAGTGTTAATATGATGATGTTTGATGTTTTTGATGGTTGAAGTGTTAATATGATGATGTTTGGTCTTTCTTCTTCTTGTCAATCTTCATCTTTATCAAATACTATTGAGAAAAAGTATTGAATAATGACTTAATTTGAGTAATAGAAGAGAACTACTCTTATTGAAAAAAAAACTAAACTAGAAACATAAGCCCCTTGAAATTGCAGCAGTAAATATCCTCTGTTTATAAGAAGCTATGTGATCGTCCAGATCAGAGGTGTCGTCATACATCTTCATGTTAGGAAATGTGAACTTTCTGGGCATCTCTACTAGTGCAATCGCATCAACAAATGGCGAGTCAGCATAGTTTTGTGGAACACTCTTCTTGAATGGAGTTAGGACCCCCTGGAATTCTGGTGATCAGAGCCTCCATTTCAGCTAGTCTCTTAGTCAAGGGTTGCTCTAAGGGGGTACCATGGTCAGCTGTTGAGTGAAAGCTTGTTGAAAGGCTTGTGTGGGAGCTACAAATAGAGCGCTTGTAGATCCAGTTCCTACTTGACTAGAGGTGAAGCCTCCAAAAATGTTGTGAGGAGGTGTTGCGCGATTAGATGGTCCTCCCACTTCAGAGTTGTTAGGAGGTGGTCGTGTGTCCCCCAAAGCCTGTCTTCTTGGAACTACCAATTCGCTAATCATTTCTTACAGTAACTGGTTCTCTGCTCGAACAGAAGTGTTCTTCTCCTCCAAAGCTCTCAACCTTTCAGCATTTTCTTGCATTTGAGTAGTAAGTGCAGCAAGTTGTGATGAAAAATCCACAGAGGTATTGGACATGTCTCATTCCATTGTACGTGTCTTTTCGGCAGTTAGTAGCTGGGCCCCTCGTTCTAGCTCCAAATCGTAGATGGTAAAAAGTCTACGGGTCGGAAAGTCCAACAGTTAACGGGTTGACAGTCAGAAGTCTTGTCGGGTCGGGTCGGATGTTACAGGGACCGCCAACGTGTCGAAAAGAACCTGCACACAAAAAGAGACAAAAAATCGTGAAGCCTCTAGGACACCTGGATGGTGCCGGCCTAAGGGGGCTCTAACAGTCAAGTCAGATACTCGGTCCAATAAGATAAGCAAGTCAAAAGAGAAGCAATAGAGGGGTAACCGTCGTCGGAGTACTTAGGTGATCCGGCTCGTAGAGGTGTCGGAATAGATTTCTACGGGAAAGATACACTTACTGTATATTCAGGAGCAGCAAGGATGTGGAGGATGATAATGGTATCGTGCCAATAACCTCCTGGCCATAAGTGAGTCTTGTAGTAAGGTGTTGGTCGTAAGTGAGTCTTCCAGTAAAGTGTTGGTCGTAAGTGACTCTTGCAGTAAGGTGTTGGTCGTAAGTGAGTCTTGCAGTAAGGTGCTGGTCCTAAGTGAGTCTTGCAGTAAGGTGATGGTTGTAAGTGTTGGGTTTTATACCCTTCTACTAGTGTTTATAGCGGAATTAAGACATCTAATGTCTACACTAGTATTCCCAGGATCACATGCATAAACCTATGATAATCATTAATTAAAACTAGAAAGATAAATACCTTATTCGCTAGTTTTCCCTCGAACCTTTCCAATTGCTTATGAGAAGACCAAGAGCTTCAAGTGTAGCTCCTCTACTTGGGACACGAGCAAACAATTTGATCTCCCACCTTGTTGTATAGCTAGCACACCAATGGTGGTTGGAAAAGAAGAACTCCTTTCTTCTTGACTAGATAGATAGTTAATGGGAATTAGCTCACTTTCTCCTCTCTACTTGATGTGGTAGAGTAAGAAAGCTTAGAGAGAAATTCCACTCCTTATTCTCTGCCCTAAGAGTGTTTATATAGAACCCTAATAAGAATCCACCTCCTTTTAGGTTTCCTAAAACACCCTTTAGAATAAGATTTAGGGAAATAGTCGAAAATAGCAACTATTGGTATTTTCTCAATTCCCTAAGGAGGAGGTGCCCAAACACCACGAAAATTGGCAGATATAATGTTTATTATATCAGCAACTAACCCTCCAAAATTCAGCCCAATCCGAGTCCTAGAAGTACCCGAACCGGTCTAGGCCCAAAAACCCTGTTTTTGGCCTTTTTGTACTATCTTTGCCTAATTCCTTTTTAGGCCTATGAGATATGTTTATGGGACACTCCCATGATTATATCTCACTCCCACTAGTCATATTCTAGATCAATTTGTCACTCTTATGTGTAACCCGTTGTAGGATCCGATCGAAGTTAGCTGCGAATTACTTCGTAATTCGACGATCGTAGTTGGTCTCTAGCTACAACTCTACGATCCCTAAATCAATCGGACTTGATGATCTTCCACATCAATTGTCCTATCCGACAAATTGTTCGCATTGTCACCTTGGTCGAAGGACATCTCCTTCAACTCCTTCAGACTCCCACTTGGACTTAGAACAAGTACAATGCTCGATTCCCATGTCACTTAGTATCCCATCTGATACGTCACGTCATTCAGACTTTCTTGATCTCGAGTACAACTGTCAAAACAAATGATTAACTTTTAATCCATTTGAGCACGGCCATGCATTTTCAGTTGTTGCTCGTCAAGTGGCCCGAGGACACTGTACCCTAACATGGTTAGGAGGACATAATCCATTCTTGCGCTCCCACTCAACTTCATGTCTATCCTGTCCTTCCCAGTATCCGCCTTTATAACCTCCTTTTACGGCGCGGCGTTTAACGGAACCAAAGTCAGACATTCCTTACATAAGATGAGCTAAGCACTCATGTTTTGAGGAATCTCTTCAATCTTGTCTTTGTGAGAAGTTTGACGATTTCATCATTCTTTGGATGAACTTCTCACGTTTGAGGGTTATTCCAGTGTATAATCCCTATTATGCACTCACGTAGTCGAATCGAATACACTATTTCTATAGCCCATGAAACTGCGCTATCCCATCGACTCCCGTACTAGTCTTCGTGAGTCATTGTTGTCCATGCAATGACCTGGACTAGGGAATTGATAATAAATCACTCCAAGTTCACTTAGTAGGGTTTCATTCATCAGATCACGTATCTGACAAGCCTACTCGGAGCGTTTTCTTTATCGTGTGGACTGTCTCTTAAAATACCAAACCAAATTTTAAGGACAAAATAAAATTTCTTTTATTTTATTTATCGAATGTAAGTAATTAGGCACATAAACTCTATTATGAATCCAAATTACATTTGTTGCCATTCCCCAATGCGCTTTATACCAATGTCCCTCATGTGTGAATCATGTTTGGGCTGAGGTAACGGTTTGGTTAACGGATCTGCAACGTTATCATCCGTATGAACCTTGCAAATTACCACATCTTTTCTCTCTATGATTTCTCTAATCAAGTGGTACTTCCTTTGGATATGTTTGGATTTTTGGTGCGCTCTTGGTTCCTTGGCTTGGGCTATAGCTCCGTTGTTGTCACAATAGAGAGTCACGCCCTCTTCCATGCCAGGTACGACACCAAGTTCTGTCATGAACTTCTTGATCCAGACTCCTTCCTTTGCAGCTTCCGAGGCCGCTAGGTATTCTGCTTCAGTGGTAGAGTCTGCAACTGTGCTCTGTTTGGAACTTTTCCAACATATCGCTCCTCCATTCAGACAGTAGACGAACCCAGATTGTGATTTGAAGTCGTCTCTATCCGTTTGAAAGCTTGCATCCACATGGCCTACAACTTTTAGTGTATCTTCCCCGCCATATACCAGGAAATGATCCTTAGTCCTTTTCAGGTACTTTAGGATATTCTTGGCGGCGTGCCAGTGCGCTTGGCCTGGATTTGATTGGTAACGGCTACACATGCTCAAAGCATATGAGACGTCTGGGCGAGTGCAGATCATGGCGTACATGATTGATCCTATTGCCGAAGCATAGGGTACTTTCATCATGTGTGCTAGCTCATCAGGACTCTTAGGACACTGATCTTTGCTAAGCACCATACCATGTGACATGGGAAGGAATCCTCTTTTGGAGTTTGTCATCTCGAACCGTTGAAGAATCTTATCTATATAAGTTTCTTGACTAAGTCCGATCATCCTCCTTGATCTATCTCTATAGATCTTGATTCCCAATATGTATTCTGCTTCCCCTAAGTCCTTCATAGAGAAGCATTTCCGAAGCCAGTCTTTACTGATTCTAACATCGGAATATTGTTTCCTATGATTAATATGTCATCGACATAAAGGACTAAGAAAACTAGGTCGCTCCCACTAACCTTCTTGTAAACACAAGATTCTTCTGCATTCTTGAGAAATCCAAATTCTTTGATTTTCTCGTCGAATCGAAGATTCCAACTCCGGCTTGCTTGCTTGAGTCCATAAATGGATTTCTTAAGCTTGCAAACTTTTCCAGCATTTTTGGAATCTACAAAACCTTCGGGTTGTGTCATGTACACATCCTCTTCCAAGTGTCCGTTCAGGAAGGCGGTTTTGACATCCATTTGCCAAATCTCATAATCATAATGAGCTGCAGTTGCTAGAATGATCCGAATGGATTTAAGCATTGCGACAGGTGAAAAGGTTTCATCATAGTCTATGCCATGAATCTGTTTGTATCCTTTTGCCACGAGTCTAGCTTTGAAAACGCTAACGTTTCCATCCTTGTCAGTTTTTACTTTGAAAACCCATTTGCATCCGATTGGTTTTGCTCCATCGGGCAAATCGATCAAGTTTCATACTTGATTTTCTGACATGGAATCCATTTCCGATCTCATGACTTTTAGCCATTTTTCGGAGTCGGGGCTCGTCATAGCTTGGTTGTAGGTACTCGGCTCATTATCTTCTAACAGTAGGATATCTGTTTTCTGAGATAATTCCTGGAGCCTTTGAGATCTACGAGGGGCCTGAACAACTTTTGGAGTGTTCTCAACTAGTTGAGATGTCTCCTGCGAATTTGATTCGACTTGAGCGGGAGGTACTCTCTCGACCTCATTTTCCTCTTCCATACTTTGTGTATAGATAGGAGCCGCTAAACCTCTTGATATTTCTATATCTGTGTTTATTTGTTGCTCATATCGAATTTCATCGATATCTACATTTCTCCCACTTGTCTGTTTGGAAAGGAATTCCTTTTCAAGGAAGACACCATCTCGAGCAACAAACACTTTGTTCTCAGATTCGTGGTAGAAGTAGTAACCCCTTGTCTCTTTTGGATAGCCCACAAAGAGACATTTGTCTGATTTAGGTGCGAGTTTGTCTCCTTGTAAGCGTTTTACATAAACTTCGCATCCCCAGACTTTGAGAAAAGACAGCTTTGGAATCTTTCCAAACCATAACTCATATGGCGTCTTTTCTACAGCTTTTGACGGAGCTCGGTTAAGTGTGAAAGCAGCCGTTTCTAGAGCATACCCCCAGAACGTGTTTGGAAGATTTGCTAAGCTCATCATAGATCGAACCATGTCTAACAAGGTGCGATTTCTCCTTTCAGAAACACCATTCATCTGGGGTGTTCCTGGCGGAGTGAGTTGAGATACTATACCACAACTCCTAAGATGATCGTCAAATTCTTGACTTAAATATTCACCACCTCGATCGGATCGAATGGCTTTTATTTTCTTGCCAAGTTGATTCTCTACTTCGTTCTGAAATTGTTTGAACATGTCAAACGATTCGGACTTATGCCTCATCAAGTATATGTATCCATAACGAGTGAAGTCATCCGTGAACGTGATGAAGTAGCCATAGTTACCTCTCGCCGGAGTACTCATTGGTCCGCATACATCCGTATGTATGAGTTCCAAGGGTTCTTTGGCTCGGTCTCCTTTTCCTTTAAAAGAAGACCTCGTCATTTTACCCATTAAACATGATTAGCATGTGTCATATGATTCTAAATTATACGAACCTAGAAGTCCATGTTCATGGAGCTTCTTCATGCGTGTCATGTTAATGTGACCCAAACGACAATGCCAAAGGTAACTTGGATTTGAATCATCTGACCGTAGCCTATTGGTTTCTATGTTGAAGACTTCGTTCTCAATATTCGTAATATAGAGACCGTTGTATAGCTTAGCACTGGTATAAAACATTTCACCTTTGTATAAAGAACAACGCTGGTTTTTTATTAATAGGTGATATCCCTCTTTGTCTAATTCTGAGACTGAGATAATGTTTCTAGAAATAGAGGGTACATAATAGCAATTATGAAGTTCTAAAACTAGACCAGTTTCCAAAGGTAGACTGAAAGTTCCTACAGCTTTCGCAGCAACCGTTGCTCTATTTGCTACTCGTAGGACAAGCTCTCTTCCAGATAAATACTTGATTCCCTTAAGGCCCTGCACATCATAAATGATATGAGCACCACATCCGGTATCGAATACCCAGGATTGAGAATCAAATGTATTTGCTAAGTTAACTTCGATAACATAGATACCTTGGTCGGAATCGTGAGTTCCTTCCTTTTTCCTTTTGTTCTTCTGAATCAGTTGAAGTTCTTTCTTTGATTCAGACATTCCAATGCCTCTCCGGATTGCCTTAGAAGTTCCGTACTTCCTCAACCGTGATTTGTTTCGGGACATGTCCCTTAATCGACGGATGATTGTGTGTGCATCCATTTTCCTGAATCTCTTTTGAAGATTAGGCTCCATGGTTGCCAACATAAGGCAAGTTACTGAAATTGATTTCATCCGGATACTTTTGGCCTGCTTTTGTTCCTCAATCTTTGAGTTCGCAGTTATTCTTGGAATAGGGGTATCCAGTACGCTTTCTTTGTTTGTAGATTTGAGAACACTTCTCAATCTCTTTTCCCAATCAAGGAAGTTATCCATGTTCAATTTGTCCTCATCAAGGATTGAACATAGGTTGAAAAGATTGATTTTTGCCATAGTAAAACTACATGAAACAGAAAAAGGATTTTGCTAAGTATTACATTCGATAATTTTTGCAAAAAGTCCTAAGTTTTTGCCACATTATTCAAGATAAAACGTGTCCCTAGATGAATAATGCGATTCCGAGATCCCATCTCTCAAGGATTAAGCGGACTAGGGCCCTGCCCTTAATTCCCATTGATTTAGGTGAGTGAATACTTTCACTGATCATACCATATGATTCTCGGTTGATGGATTACATGTTTAGTGTAAAATCCATCCTTTTGCCTCGAGTATCCAAGACTCTCTTGCTGATCTCGTTGAGTAGAACCATTTAGACATGTAGGCCTCTTCTATAGGCCTACCCGCAATGTCCCAAGGTAGAGGAGGTACTCTGCGAAGGCCGACCCACCTTCCTCGAACAAGGGCGCAAGGAGTGTCTTAATTTGGATAGGCACTGTACTCAAAATTACTTTTAGGGACTTTTACGCTAGTCTGGCGTTCGTTTTAGTGAACTAATTAGCCTAACTAACATCCACGACATAAAGCGTAAATAAGTAAGTAAATGCGCGCGAGAAAGTAAATCAAGCACATATGGATCCTAGTATTGCCCCTAACCTAGAAGATCTAATCTCCTTTGGTTTGCTTCTTGTTTCGCCTTTTAGTTCGTCTAGATCTCCGTCTTTGAACCTCCATTGATTTCTCCCACTCGCCTTTGAATTTCTTCCTTGAGTTTCATCAATGGACTCATAAACCCTAAACTCTAATTACAAGACTCAAACGATTCGCAGATCGTGTAAACTTGAAATTAAAATTATTACAAAACATGCACCCATCCGTGCTCAAAACAAGAATAAGAAATAAATTCTATGGCCATACTAGTTTCCGCATTCACATCACATGCAATCATATAATATATTTCCAGGCTATCAATTATATATGCATGTATATCCGGGAGATACTTTTGTCGACATCCGTATGTCATGTACGCACCTTGAGTCTACATCAAAAGATTAGACTAATGGTGTGTCTTGGTTTGATTTTAAAATTTGATTTTAAAAAGAAATTCCGTTTGGGCCTTGAATGGCCCGGGTTAATTTCGGAAATATTTGGATTGGAATTTTGGGAGAAAATTTGGATAAAACTCCCACTCGAATAGTGGTCCCTTTTCGTGGTCCGAAAAGCCTTGAAAAGACCCGGGACAAGTCCTAGACAAGTCCCGGCCCAAGCCCACAAAAGGGCTTGGACAAGGTCCGGATATGGCACGGCCCATAGGGCCGGCATGTCCGAGCCGAGGCCAATAGGCCTGATCTCGTCCTGGCCGGAGCCAGGACGCTAGTCCAAGCACCAGACGCGTCCTAGACGCATCTGGTGCTGGACCGGACCAGCACTAGGTGTCTCGGACTTAGTCCGAGACACCCAGGACCCCAGACGCGTCTGGTAGTAGCTTTTGGACGCGTCTGGAAGACGCGTCCTGGTTAAGCTACTGGTCGCGTCTGGAAGACGCGTCCTGGTTAAGCTACTGGTCGCGTCTGGAAGACGCGACCTGGAGCAGCTGGACGCGTCCTCAGACGCATCCGACAGTAATCTGGGACGCGTCTACCAGACGCGTCCTCCAGGCTACTGGTCCGGCCAGGAAGCTTCCTGGCCGGACCTATTGAGTTTCTAAAAAACTCAATAGTTTCCTTTTTTTTTTTTTTTGTGTTGCAATTTTAAATTGCTTTTTCCAAAATTTGAAACACTTCTAAAATATTTCAAATTCTTTTTAGAACTATTCTAAATTTCCAAATTTTGTTTTTCACAAGTTTCCAAAAAACTTAAAACAACTCTTTTAATCAAACCAATTTGGATCAAAATTTTAGGTTTTGAAATTCTTTTCAAGAACAAATTTTGAAATCTTTTGACAAATACTTGAATCTTATTCAAAATTAATCAAAAATTTTGTGTTTTAAACACTTTTAAACACAATAATCTATCTAGAAAAGCATGGAATTGGTCCAAAACTTAGATAAGATAGGCTAATTGCAAGAGGCTCTGACGCCACTGTTGGGTTTTATACCCTTCTACTAGTGTTTATAGCGGAATTAAGACATCTAATGTCTACACTAGTATTCCCAGGATCACATGCATAAACCTATGATAATCATTAATTAAAACTAGAAAGATAAATACCTTATTCGCTAGTTTTCCCTCGAACCTTTCCAATTGCTTATGAGAAGACCAAGAGCTTCAAGTGTAGCTCCTCTACTTGGGACACGAGCAAACAATTTGATCTCCCACCTTGTTGTATAGCTAGCACACCAATGGTGGTTGGAAAAGAAGAACTCCTTTCTTCTTGACTAGATAGATAGTTAATGGGAATTAGCACACTTTCTCCTCTCTACTTGATGTGGTAGAGTAAGAAAGCTTAGAGAGAAATTCCACTCCTTATTCTCTGCCCTAAGAGTGTTTATATAGAACCCTAATAAGAATCCACCTCCTTTTAGGTTTCCTAAAACACCCTTTAGAATAAGATTTAGGGAAATAGTCGAAAATAGCAACTATTGGTATTTTCTCAATTCCCTAAGGAGGAGGTGCCCAAACACCACGAAAATTGGCAGATATAATGTTTATTATATCAGCAACTAACCCTCCAAAATTCAGCCCAATCCGAGTCCTAGAAGTACCCGAACCGGTCTAGGCCCAAAAACCATGTTTTTGGCCTTTTTGTACTATCTTTGCCTAATTCCTTTTTAAGCCTATGAGATATGTTTATGGGACACTCCCATGATTATATCTCACTCCCACTAGTCATATTCTAGATCAATTTGTCACTCTTATGTGTAACCCGTTGTAGGATCCGATCGAAGTTAGCCGCGAATTACTTCGTAATTCGACGATCGTAGTTGGTCTCTAGCTACAACTCTACGATCCCTAAATCAATCGGACTTGATGATCTTCCACATCAATTGTCCTATCCGACAAATTGTTCGCATTGTCACCTTGGTCGAAGGACATCTCCTTCAACTCCTTCAGTAAGTGAGTCTTGCAGTAAGGTGATGGTCATAAGTGAGTCTTGCAGTAAGGTGCTGATTGTAAATAGGTGACGTTGATACGTCTAGCCCTTTATTGCTAGATGAGTGATGGATTAGATCCTAAAGATATATGATGCAGTTAGGGGGTGGTCGTATGTAGATGGTGTTGATACGGCTAGCTCGCTACTACTAGAAGATGGATCAGACCTTGAAGATAGATGATGCAATAAGGAGGTGGTCGTATATGGAAGGTGTTGATCTGGCTAGCTCGTTATTGCTAAATGAGTGATAGATAAGACCCGAAAGCTATATGATGCAGTAAGGTGGTGGTTGTATGGTGTTGATACGGCTAGCTAGTTACTGCTGGATTTGGGACTACCAAATTCTTATCTCCTAATTTCTAAGATGATAAGGCTGAGACTTTGGGAGAATGGGAAGCTCTTTGAGATGCTTATTAGAAAGTATGTGCGTAGAGAGAAGATGGAGTAGGCTAGACTGTTATTGCCAAATATTGGATGATCTAGTCTGAGTGTAGCCTCCTGTATTTATAGTGGTATGGGGGGTCATCTTGATGACGACTGGTTGGTAATCGACGTATTCATTTTGTGACGTTACTCATGGGAGGTGATTAAGGAATGAAGATAAAGGATTTGATCCGCTCATGTGATGTGTCGACAACACAAACGATCTGGTGGATCGATTAGCAGATACGCGATGAAGTATCCTAAGGAACGGCTAGGATGTTGTCGCACGTGTGCGATAAGCTACTGGCTGGTAACGTATACATCTGAGACACTTGTTTCCAGCGATGTTGTTGATCACATGATAACTCTCTGGCCATAAGATGCCTAGGTGGTTATCGCGTGACACCTGTCGCGTATGACTTATATCGAGGCGGGTATGGATTTAGCGGCTAAGGTGTGTGTGTTTTGGTTAGGGCCATTACGCGACCTTGTTATGGGCTTTATTATTGACATCCAACCTGTTTGAAGGGAATTATACCCTTATACTAGTGTTTATAGTGGATAACGACATCTAATGTCTAACACTAGTATCCCCAAGATCATCATGCAAAACTAGTAATTAACCAATAAGAAGATAGTAGATTACCTTAATCGCTATTTCCCTCGAACTAGTTGTATAGATTAAAGAAGACCAAGAGCTTCAAACGTAGCTCCTCTACTTGGGACACCGAATAGTGTATTTAATCTCCCTCCTTGAAAGCTCGCTAGCACTCCAATGGTGGTTTGATAATAAGAAGACCTTCTTCTTGCTTGACTAGAAGATAGCTTGGGAATTAGCTCACTTTCTCCTCTCTACTTGATGTGGTTGAGTAAGAAAGCTTAGAGAGAAATTCCACACCTTATTCTCTGCCCTAAGAGTGTTTATATAGAACCCTAATAAGAATCCACCTCCTTTTAGGTTTCCTAAAACACCCTTTAGAATAAGATTTAGGGAAATAGTCGAAAATAGCAACTAGTTGATATTTTCTCAATTCCCTAAGGAGATGACGTCCAAACCCAGCCAAAATTGGCATATTTAATGTTCATAACATAAGGAAACGTCCCTCCAAAAATCAGCCCAATTCGAGCCCTAAAAGTGCCCGAATCGGCCTAGGCCCAAAACCCTTATTTCGGGCCTTTTTGCTATCTTTTGCCCAAATTCTATTTAGGCCTGTGAGATATGTTTATGGGACATTCCCAATGTTATATCACACTCCCACTAGTCATATCATCCGATTAAATACCCATTCTTATGTGTAACCCGATGTAGGATCCGATCAAAGTTACCGCGAATTACTTCGTAATTCGACGATCGTAGTTGGTTTCTAGCTAAACGCTACGACCCCTAAATCAATCGGACTTGATGATCTTCTTCATCAATTGTCCTAGCCGACATATTGCTCGCATTGCCATCTTGGTCGAAGGACATCTCCTTCAGACTCCCACTTGGACTTAGAACAAGTGCAATGCCTTGATTCCCGTGTCAATTTAGTATCTCATCTGATACGTCACGTCATTCAGACTTTCTTGATATCCGAGTACAACTGTAAAATACAAACGATTAACTCCTAATCCGTTTGAGCGTGGCCACGCATTTTCAGTTGCTACTCATCAAGTGGCCTTGAGACACTTTGTACCTAATGTGATTTAAGATGACACAATCCATTTTTGCGCTCCCACTTAACTTCATGTCTATCCTGTCCTTCCAAGTATCCGTCTTTATAACCTCCTTTTACGGCGCGGCGTTTGACGGAACCAAAGTCGGACATTCCTTTCATAAGATGAGTGGAGCACTCATATTTTGAGGAATCTCTCCAATTGTCTTTATGAGAAATATACTATTCCTATAGCCCATGAAACTGCGCTATCCCATCGACTCCCGTGCTAGTCTTCGTGAGTCATTGTTGTCCATGCAATGACCTGGACCAGGGATTTGATAATAAATATTCCAAGTTCACTTAATAGGGTTTCATTCATCAGATCACGTATCTGACAAACCTATTCGGAATGTTTTATCATCAATGGACTGTCGTTTAAATACTAAACCAAATTTAGACGACTTGTGAAATAACTCTATTATTTCTGATAACGAGAGTTGTAAATCTGAGCCTCTTCCGTAAAACTCTTTTTACCCACTCAGTTTTACTTGTCGAGGTTTAAAATTATACCTCATGCCTTAGACTCGTGTATGACTCTCATACTTTGTCTTAGGTAACAGTTTAGTTTGACTACGGATGTAATCCGTTTAAACTTTGTTAATTATCAATTAATTTGAAGACCGTTATCTTCAACCTTGATAATTTCTAGTAACTTTTACTAGAGTTAAGGCTTTTAATTCTTTATGTAGTATTTGCAACAGTTCCCGGCTTAAAACACTTTTAGCCTACTTTCCTTCCATGTCTGGAAGTTTGCAACGATGACATGTTCAACTTTTGTACTACTTCATCCTTTAGCCTTCTAGGATGTTTCTAAGTAGTGTTTCGGTTTTCAAATCCGAATTTGGATATTCAAATGGTAATCATATCCAATATGATTGACTTTATGTATTCGAACATAAATCTCTCTCTCATGCTTGTTTGCTACATCGGTGTCTTTTCAAACTCCGATTTAGCAACGCTCTTAGTCATAAGTTTTGGGTCGAAATTCTTTTAGACTTTTCGAGTCTTAGATTTTCTGTTTCGGATCTCAAGCATCTCAGCGTACTGAGTCTCTCCAATCCTATCATCCTTTTGATCTATGCTTATAGATCTTCAGATGCCCAAAATGACATTTCATCCTTGTGTGTGGTCCTTTTATTGAGTCAGTGTGCTCACTGTTACACAACATCTTATGTCGTACTCAATCTTTTGTATGTACTCAGCATACGGACCCGGAAGGTTTGTTTCTCCCACTTACCTTCTTGAAACTCGTGATTCAAGATTTTTTTCATTCCTCAAGAATCAAACTTCTTTGATTGCCTTTTTGAATCGAAGATTCTAACTCTTGCGTGTTTTTAATCCGTCGATAGATTTCTGAAGCATGCCTATGGACATAACTTGATTGGAAGAATCTTATTCTTCTAGTCTAGTTTCGGGAAACATGAATGTTTCCATCCTTCTCAGTTTTCTACTTTGGAAAACCAATTTAGGTCTTCTGTTGACTTAAATTATCAAGCTTCATGTCTTGACGAGATATGGATTCCATGATGATTTTGGCTTCTAGCCAAAATCCAGAGTCAGTTTCCGCTTCTGCGCAGGTCTTTTATCTCTTCAGAAATAACCTTTATTTCTGAGTCTTTGAGATTTTACTTTTGACCTTTTAGGGCTTTTGAACAACCTTTTGGAATTAGAGACACTTTCACTTGCTTTGAGAGTTCTCCTGCGAATGACATTCGCTTTTGTGCGGTGGGTTTATAAGATCATATCTTTAACCTTTCCTTTTCTGAGGAGCCGCAGTTTGTTGCTCTTGGTCGAATTTAATCGTCTTGTACAAGTTTCATGATTGTTCTTCATGACTCTTCATGATTTTTCTCATGATTGAATTAAATCGATTTGTACTTTTCTCCCACTTACTCTTGTAATAATTAGTACTTTTCTCCCAGACTACTAGGTGTGCTAATTACTAGAAGAATACTATCATGGGCAACAAACACTTTGTTCTCTTGATTGGTTGTGGAAGAAGCCCAAATTTCTTTCAAAAAGAAATTGCGTCAGATATTAGCTAGTTTTGTAACGCTTTTTACAAGTTTTAGCTTTAGACGGAATTTTGGTAAATTTGTGGAAACAATCATTTCTAGAATATATCCCAAAGTATTCGGAAGACTGGCTCTAACCCATCTTTGATCGAGTCATGCATAGTAATGTTCGATTACTCCCACTGAAACCACCATCCGTCGGATGTGTTCCATGGAGCAGAGTTAGAAACTGTTTCTTAAATCCTTTGATGGTTATCAAGTGTTTGACTCAAGTTTTCACCACTCCAATCTAATCGGATGGCTTAATCTTTCTTGTCAAAGTGATTCATTGCTTCGGTGTGTACTTTGTTTGAGCCTCTCAAACGTTCTGAAGTTGTCAGAGTACATATTGAAGTAGCTCTCGTTAGCTTCTGCAAGTAAACTTATAGGTCTGCATAATACTGTATGAGTCCTAATAGGTTACCAGTCTTATGCCCTTTTGAAAGGGTGACTTCGTCAATTAGTCCTTAAGACCAAATCGACAATGCTGAAGTTGATGAGTTTGAATCTCTTGATTTTAGCCATTATCAATGTTAACCTTCAGTTAATTTATCACTGTTTTAAAACATCAGATGTTTCTAGAAGAACAAAATGTTTTAAGCTAGATCAGTGTCTAAGAGAAGACTTCGATCCCTTTCAGCATCCTTAGCATTACTGCTTCTGCTCCCTCTTGGATCTTGATGTGACACGAAAATGTCACATTTGGAGAGCCTAACTTAGACTAATTAGTCCTTTTTGAGTGTTATCAATAATATTTTATGTGTTTTTCATGTTAGGTACTTATTTTGGAGTTAAGCATGTGATTCGGAATAAAAGGAGCGAATTATCACTATCATTTCATGTGCCGAAAATGAGAGTAAAAGACCTCAAGCAAATCAAATGACAAGTATAGTCAATGACGAGTCCGACGGTGAAAACAGTATTCAATTCGGAGTTCGGACGGGGAAGATGTGGAAGAAAGAAGTCCGAGGGTATTCTAGTCCTTTGTAAGAATTTGAAGATGTAGAGACAAGGATGGAGGCACTCTCTTGGTTTCTAAATCAAAGCCCAAAACCAAGTCCAAGCCCAAGAAATATTAAGAGAAGAAGAATTGGGTAGATATTTTATAGGCACCCATTTGTGGTCTAAAGACTTAGTCAAGTTTGACTAAGTCTAAGGTTTTGACTCAAGTTAGAGTAAGGGGTCAAAGGGTTACTATTCATTATCTTCTTCTTCATTCATCATTGAACAACTAAGAAAAGAGAAAAAGAGGCAAAAGGGTTTGAGGGCTCTTGGAGATCTAGGGTTTCTAGAGATAAAGGGTTTGAAAGAGAGGAAATGAGAGAAGAAGAAGGGTAGCCGGCCTTAGCTTGGCCGGCCAAGCTAGGCCGGCACACAAGTGTGCTCGGGATACAAGGGTTGGCACGGGTAGCAGCTCCGGTCGTGCTGCTACAGCTCGGACCGTGAAGCAACACGGGAGCAGCAGCTACACGGGAACAGCAGCAGCAGCTCCGGGACGCAAGGACAGCAACTCCGACCGGACAGAAGGACGCAAGGAAGCTTGCTCAGCTGCTCGGATGTGCACGGCTGCAGCTCGGGACGTACGGGAGTGCAAGGGACGGCCGCGACTTGCTCGGATCTGGCCGGACTTTCTTGGACAGCCACTTCCTTCAACTTGGCCGGATTTTTTCTATGGTTTCCGGCCACCTTCTTGGCTGGAAACCTTAGGGCTTTTACTCCCCATGTCCTTGGCTAACTTCCCATGTGATTTGATTTGGTTTTGAGCTACAATTTTTAGAGAGAGAAAGCTAGGGTTTAGCTTTAATGGAGGTTGTGTTCTAAATGGAGAAGATGATGGTGGTCGCTATGGGGAACCCAGAAAATTGCTAAGGGGAGATCGGCTGCAACTAAAAACTCATATTTTCCGACGATCTTAGCCTCGAACCACATCGAAAAAGGGGGATTCTCTCATCATTTTCTTTCCATTTCTTATTCAATCACCATGTTTAGCTAACTTTAGTATGTCGATTATATGAGATGAAATGTGATGAATTCGTGATTATGTTTAATATGATTTGATGTTTTGATTACAAATTGATGCTCATTTATTTCGATTATCGTTTCGATCATATTTTCATGTGTCTTGTCAAGCACTTCGCATAGTTAATAGACGAAATGAAGTATTCGATATCGATCGTAGTCTAAGTCATAATTTCATGTGTCTTGTCATGCACTTCACATAGTTAGGCGACTAGACGACACTTTCGGTGACTCGGGATTGACCGAATTAGGAGTTTGTTTGACTAAGTATGATCTCCGGATATACGTAGTACTTAGAAACATCTACTTTAGGAGTCGAACATCGGTTATACTTCGATACATTAGATTGGATCATAAGTAGTCGTAGGTTTATCATTATGGATTCCCGGACTTCGACACCTCTCTCGCTTATTTGTTGCCCGAATCGAGTCTTGTTGCCCCCCGACTCTTGTTCCTCCGACACTTCTCTCGAATCTCTCTCGCCCATTTACTTTCTTGTTTAGTTTTACTTGCTTTATTCTCTTCTTGTTGCTTATTCAATCATAAACCCCCATTTACCTTTATTCATTTCCTTTTTAGCCTAAGTTAGTATTTGACATCTAAACCGAGGGACAAGACCCTTCGATATCCAAACTACCTTCCTATCCTTGGATCGATCCCGGCTTTGCCGGATTACTACTTGATACCTCCGCTTGGGTGTGCAACCTTTTCGGGTGCATCAGATCTTTACTTCTTTTAATCAAGTATGTGATTTCCTTGAGCTTTACCAAGCCGCACATCCGGTTTAAAATACCTGATGAAGGAATTTTACGATACTTGTTTTTAACTTTGTTAACAAGGATACGGAACCGGAATTCATAATTCCATTCCTTTTGTCCTCCAGGTGCTAAAGGTAGTTTCCTTTTAAATGGTCTAGCCATTGTTTGGAAACATTCACAGTAATGAGGAATACTCTTGATCATGTACTCGGCAACTGCTTTTCTTTGATCAAATGTTTGTCTCATTTGACTGATCCTTTTGCCCTTTTGAATCTCAAGAGCTCTTTCTTAGATTCTTTGTACCAAATCTCAAGAACCTTTCTTAGACTGGATATTCATGTATGTTCTGCTCAGTTTGTTCGTAACAACCTGAGTGACTCATCTAAGGTCTTATCTAGTTTTGTTCAATCGATATTGAACTGGGTGATAGATGTATTCTGTTGTCTTCTCTTAGAATGACTTTCAAATTGCCTTGGAGGTCTCGTACCTCCTCATTTATGACTTCGTTGGAATTTCTTCCTCAGTTTGTCTTAATGGTCGTGCTAGCATCCATTGCTCTTCCAAAGAGAATGTTATACGGTTGCTTGCAAAAGGCTTTTGACCTTCTCTTGTATGAGTCAACATTGGGATTGGGTATTCTAGTGATCTTCCTTTTGAATCTGAGAACTATTCTCGGATTCATTCTTCCATTCTAGGAAGTGGATCAACACCTCCCTTAGGTGTGGTTTAAAGTTGAAATCGTTTCCTAGTGTCATCTTTAAAACTACATAAAGAAATGGCAAAGTTTTAAAACTCGTTATCATTTTGAAAAACTTAGTTTTCCCACATTATTCAATAAAAATCGTCCCCGATTTAATAAGTGATTCCAAGATCTCAGTTCTTCGGAGTAAAGTGGACGAAGGCCCTACCCTTTGACTCCGTCGTTTCGGGTGAGTGAACTATTTCACTGATCATACCTTATGACTCTTGGTTGATAGATTTCATTAATCAATGACTAATCTATCCTTTTGCCTCGAGTATCCAAGACTCTCTTGCTGATCTCGTTGAGTAGAACCATTTAGACGTGTAGGCCTCTTCTATAGACCTACCCTCATTGTCCCAAGCTAGAGGAGGTACTCTGCGAAGGCCGACCCACCTTCCTCGAACAAGGGCGCAACGAGTGTCTTAATCTGGATAGGCGATTACTCAAGATTCCGTTTTGGGGACTTTTACGCTAGTCTGGCGTTTGTTATAGTGAACTATTTAGCCTAACTAACATCCATGACATAAAGCGTAAATAAGTAAGTAAATGCCCCCGAGAAAGTAAATCAAGCAGACATGGATCCTAGTATGGCCCCTAACCTAGAAGATCTAATCTCCTTGGGTTTCTTCTTGTTTCGCCTTTTGGTTCGTCTTAGATCGCCATCTTTGAACCTCCATTGATTTCTCCCACTCGCCTTTGGATTTCATCCTCGAGTTTCTTCAATGGACTCATAGACCCTAAACTCTAATTACAAGACTCTAACGATTCGCAGATCGTATAAACTTGAAATTAAAATTAATTACAAAGCATGCACCCATCCGTGCTTAAAACAAGAATAAGAAATAAATCTATGGCCATACTAGTTTCCCGCATTCACATCACATGCATTCATATAATATATTAAGGCTAAGAATTATATATGCATGATTATCTTGGGAGACACTTTTGTCGACATCACATGTCACATTACGGACCTTAAGTCTAAATTCGAAGAATTCAACTAATGGTGCGTTCCGGTTTTATCTTTTATGATTTCTAAAATCAACTTCAAGAAAAAAACTCCGTTTGGGGTTTTGAAAGCCCGGGTCAATTTCGGAAAAATATTGGTTCGATTCTTAATGATTTCATAAATCAATTTAAAGAGAAATCTGTTTTTGGCCTTCTGGATGGCCCGGATTAATTTTAGAAAAATATTTGGTTGGAATCGGAAGAAATTTTGACAAAAACTCCCACTCGAATGATGGTCCCTTTTCGTGGTCCGAAAAGCCTCGAAAAAAGCCTAGGACAAGTCCTAGACAAGTCCCGACCCAAGCCCACAAAAGGGCTCGGACAA
The DNA here is from genome assembly GCF_041429995.1 of Eschscholzia californica. Taxonomy (NCBI): domain Eukaryota; kingdom Viridiplantae; phylum Streptophyta; class Magnoliopsida; order Ranunculales; family Papaveraceae; genus Eschscholzia; species Eschscholzia californica. The sequence continues at coordinate 47,550,975 of NW_028238198.1, forward strand.
GGTCCGGACATAGCATGGCCCATAGGGCCGGCATGTCCTGGCCGAGGCCTATCAAGGCCTGGTCTCGTCCTGGCCGGAGCCAGGACGCTAGTTCATGTACCAGACGCGTCTGGTGCTGGACCGGACCAGCACTAGGTGTCTCGGACCTAGTCCGAGACACCCAGAACCTCCCAGACGCATCTCCAAGACGCGTCTGGTCGAGAGCTCTGGACGCGTCCTAGACGCGTCCAGGAAGCTACCAGTGCAGCTTCTGGTCGTGTCCTAGACGTGTCCTAGCTGCTTTGGACGCGTCTCCAAGACGCGTCCAGATGCTTCCATCACAGCTGGTGGTCGAGTCCTAGACTCGACCTGGACGCGTCTCCAAGACGTGTCCCAGTTGCTCTGGACGCGTCTAGTAGCATTCTGGTCGCAGCTGCTCTGGACGCGTCTCAGCAGCTGCTCTGGACGCGTCCAGTGGACGCGACCAGCAGCTTCTGTCAGGCCAGGAAGCTTCCTGGCCGGACACTAGGGTTTCCAAAACCCTTGTTTCCATTTTTTTTTTTTTTTTTTGCAAATCTCTATTTTCTAACTTCCAAATTTTACCAAACTTTGTTTTTGGGAGTTTCTTAAAATTCAAAAATAATTCTTTTAGAATACTTCTAAATTCCAAATTTTTTTGTTTTTGGGAGTTTCCTAAAACTCAAAAACAACTCTTTTAATCAAACAATTTTGGATCAAAATTCTAGGTTTTTGAAACTTTTTCAAGAACAATTTTGAAAACCAATTCAAAATCAATGAAATTCAATGTTTTGAAATACTTTCAATCATCAATTTTGATTTTAATTTGAAAAACTAGTTGAATCATATTCATTGTAATCAAATTATGAGTTTGAAGTACTTTTAAAATACTTTATAAACTCAATCTATCAAACTATCAAGCATATCAAATATCAATTAGTTCGATTCTTAGCAAAAACTAGTTAATTGCAAGAGGCTCTGACGCCACTGAAGGGAATTATACCCTTATCATACTAGTGTTTATAGCGGATAACGACATCTAATGTCTAACACTAGTATCCCCAAGATCATCATGCAAAACTAGTAATTATCCAATAAGAAGATAGTAGATTACCTTAATCGCTATTTCCCTCGAACTAGTTGTATAGATTAAAGAAGACCAAGAGCTTCAAACGTAGCTCCTCTACTTGGGACACCGAATAGTGTATTTAATCTCTCTCCTTGAAAGCTCGCTAGCACTCCAATGGTGGTTTGATAATAAGAAGACCTTCTTCTTGCTTGACTAGAAGATAGCTTGGGAATTAGCTCACTTTCTCCTCTCTACTTGATGTGGTAGAGTAAGAAAGCTTAGAGAGAAATTCCACACCTTATTCTCTGCCCTAAGAGTGTTTATATAGAACCCTAAGAAGAATCCACCTCCTTTTAGGTTTCCTAAAACACCCTTTAGAATAAGATTTAGGGAAATAGTCGAAAATAGCAACTAGTTGATATTTTCTCAATTCTCTAAGGAGATGACGTACAAACCCAGCCAAAATTGGCAGATTTAATTTTCATAACATAAGGAAACGTCCCTCCAAAAATCAGCCCAGTCCGAGCCCTAAAAGTGCCCGAATCGGCCTAGGCCCAAAACCCTTATTTCGGGCCTTTTTGCTATCTTTTGTCCAAATTCTATTTAGACCTGTGAGATATGTTTATGGGACATTCCCAATGTTATATCACACTCCCACTAGTCATATCATCCGATTAAATACCCATTCTTATGTGTAACCCGATGTAGGATCCGATCGAAGTTAACCGCGAATTACTTCGTAATTCGACGATCGTAGTTGGTTTCTAGCTAAACGCTACTACCCCTAAATCAATCGGACTTGATGATCTTCTTCATCAATTGTCCTAGCCGACATATTGCTCGCATTGCCATCTTTATCGAAGGACATCTCCTTCAACTCCTTCACTGTTGTCGTGTCTCACGGATTTTATCCTTACGAAGCGATTGTTCTCTTATTTAACAGACACCTCGTTTAGCGAATATTTGCCCATACAACTATGTGGGACTAGATAATTATTCTAACATTTTTATGGCTGAAGTGTTAATATGATGATGACGTTTTTGATGGTTGAAGTGTTACATGATGATGATGATGGTTTTGATGGTTGAACTGTTAGATGATGATGATTTTTTTATGGTTAAAGTGTTAGATGATGATCATGTTTTTAGAGAGAGAAGTGTTAGATGATGATAAAGTTTTTTATGGCTGAAGTGTTAGATGATGATGATGATGATGATGATGATGATGATGATGATGATGATGGTGGTGATGTTTTTAGAGAGAGAAGTGTTAGATGATGATGATGATGATGATTAGAATCAGAAACAATCCAATAATCATTTCCAGAAAATCGGTTACCACGTCCTGAAGCTTCATCTGGTTTCATAAAACCACCAGCAGTTTTACCTTATTCACCTAAACTTAACCCTTACGTAGGAGAAAATAAGGTTCTTCTTTAACCGTGGTGATGGTGATAACTACTATTAGTGGGGTTAAGTTGTAAAATCATTGAAGATGTTCTCGTCCAAATTTTCGTTGTTGTGGTTTCCCGCGTGAGAAGGAATTGCTAAGATCTGTTCTAAAAAAATCATCATTTACTCCTTAAAGATAATGATAATGATAATGATGATGGTTACTAACCATGGGAGGAAAAGAGAAAAAAAGTGAAATTTCAGGGAGGATGAAAGAACATTGTAGGGAGAGAAAGAGGTTGGTGGATGTGGTATATGGTGGATAGGGAAGGGTTAAGAATTTTGTAGAGAGAAAAAACTTTGGGATTTTAATATGTAAATATGAGATGTAAATGTTGCATCATTAATTGTCTTTGGGAAAACACACATTGAAAAGACATGATTTGACATTGTGAAAGGTTAAGTTCAGAGTAACGATAAAAAGGGAACCATCTAAGTATTTTCGGAAAATTAAGAGGCTACGCGGGAAGCTGGTCATAAACTAGGTGGTCATTTGGAAAATAACCCTAATAGTAATAATGTAACTACAATAAACACAAATCAAATACATTGAAAGAATGATCTGATCAACTGAAGGAGGAGGGAAAAAAAGTGAGTTACAGACCCACCGCAAGTAATAAGTGAGTTACAGACCCACTACAAGTGTTCCCTTTATCCGGGTACAATTGCACAAAGGGTTATTATCAATGAATGTAACGGAAAAAATTATGTTTGAAACTTGAAGCAACTTTATTTATGTTCCTTTATTTTTGTAATGCTACAGTTTCTCCACATGTTTATTTATATATACATGTATATACGAGAAATGTTAAAATCACAAAGGATTTTGACAAAAGAAGGTTCCCAGTTGATGTGGCGATTGTGGTTTGAAATTTTGACTAAATCTGAGTCGTTGAGAGATGAATATCACAACTGCCACATCAGCTTGGAACCTTCTTTTGTCAAAATCCTTTGTGATTTTAGCATTTCCGTATATATATTGCACCTTTTCACTAAAAAGAAATTAAGGCAAATATATAGGGAGATTTTATAAACCCAACTTTTCACAAAACCACTTGCGTTATTAATCGGTCTCCTATATATTCAAACCCAACTCTTCATTGTTGGACCTCCTAGTCTTTCTTTCTTGTACTTTATCTTTCTGTTTCCTTTTTTTATGTTGGAATATCTTTTTCATGTAAACTACATATCCATTCGATTTTATAAACCCAGAACACTACGGCCACATTTGGCACGCGTGAGAGAAATCCGATTATCAGGAGTAGCAATTCCATAATGTGATCCTTGCTACTTGCAATACTTTGCTAAAATACTTGCTTTGTTAAAAGATAGTTTGGGTAGGGAATGCAATACTTTGCTATACTATTTGCTTTGGTAAAAGATAGTTTCAGTAGGGAATGAAATACTTTGCTATACTATTTGCTTTGGTAAAAGATAGTTTCAGTAGGGAATGAAATACTTTGCTATACTATTTGCTTTGGTAAAAGATAGTTTCAGTAGGGAATGCAATACTTTGCTATACTATTTGCTTTCCTAAAAGATAGTTTGGGTAGGGAATGCAAGCTCATTCACTCTTGACCTTGGGATTCCCACTTGAGAAAGAAGCAGGTTCCTTATGAGGAATGTGATTCCTGATACATTCTCGTGTACCAAACGCCATTTTTAAAATGTGACTTGCGGTACTCATTTCATTGTCGTGTGCCAAACATGATATGCAAGTAATCTAGTGTTAATGAATCCTAAAGAGTCATGCCTTATAAATGTAACAAACATTAAAAAAAATTACCAAAACTAAACCCTAAAAGAACATGTTGTTAAAGTAATTAAATTTGAAATGAAATGAAACTATTAACAACCAAAGGATTATTACACTGAACCAATATAATTCTGAAATTAAATAAAAGATAATTACTCTTCAAGTAGAAGATTAATTATTCCTAAAGCTATATCACAAATATGCTCAATATATTCTTCCCTACGCGCCATATCAGGCGGATAGACTAAACCTGGAAACCGTTTGTACGCGTTCTTACAACCATTTGGATAATCTTTGGCTGCAGTAACATCAATAGAAGCATAATCATAAGACATCTTTGCAAGTTCTTGAAGAGAAGATTGTAAAGCATCATTTGCATAAGAATATTTATCAGCACATTCTTCTAGAACTTTCTTCATAACTGTATCTTTAGTGTTACTTAGCATTTGTGACGATAGATACGAATAAGTGTTCGTTGCGTTTGACATACCCATATCAATCATAATAATAGCTAACCCTTTAGTATCAGTTTTCAAGCTTGAGGAATTTGATTTTAGAGATTTGACACAAAGGTTGTAGTAGTTTGTGTTCTTGCAAGTGTTATGGATCAAATCTGTATTTGCACTAACAAAATGAAAATGAAAAGGGAAGAACTTATTAGAGAGAAAAAGAAGAGAAACAAGAATAAGGAGGGAGAGACTAAGTGATGAACTCATTCTTGAAAAGGGTAAGTTGTGGTCCATTTTGATTGTAGTTCTCTTGTACATATAGGGGTATGGGAAAGTTTATTTAGCTGTTTGAGTAATCTAATTTTAAATTTATAAAATAATAATGATGTTTAAATGTCAAAGCTTTTGAAAAGGAGATAATGTTGAGTTTTCATACACACATATACTTTTCTTAATTCCAATTTAGCCCTCAATTTGTGACTAAGTGGAAAATTTTGGCTTCATATTAGTTTAACATTTTAATTTGTTCCCATGAATTCCAATTTAGCCCTCAATTTGTGACTAACATACGCGTATTTTAGAAAAAAAAATGACTTAACACTAATAAAGCCACCACAGACAGACCACGCCACCACCACCAGCAAACCCACCACCACCATAAAGCACATCAACAACATCACTACAAAGCACCTCACCACAGAGAGAGTCGACGAGAGCTTTCCATCGTTAGAGAGAGAGAGAGACATAGCCCGCGAGAGCTTTCCCACCAGAGAGACTTAGAGAGAGTGAGGAATGTGAGAGGACAAAATGAAAAAAAAACCCTAGAGTTTCTAACATTTTATTCGGCCACGAGTGATTAGGGTTTGTTTAGTCACATACATTAATGAGCGATATAATGGTGAAAATCTTAATTTAAGCCTAATGACTAACAATTAGAAAACAAACACGTAATTGGTAAAACAATTCGATCAATTCAGTTCAGCCAATTCAGATGAAGTCAATTAAGATTCAGAAGCAAATAAAAAGCACAAAAACAACCTTAAAAAGTTTAAAATTTGAACCGGAGTGCTAGACAAATAAATATAGAAGTCCTATTACAATATTAAAGAAACAAGAGGCCCAAACATTTTAGCTGGTCACAAACTGGGGACCTGATTTCATTAGTTTAAATATTCACCTCCTAAGCTCCACTTGACTATTCCTTCTACAAAAAAATAAATAAATAAAAGCTCCACTTGACTATTGATTTTTTTTTTTTTTTTTTTGTTGAACTCCACTTGACTATTGATTGGTCATCTATCTCTTGTTTTCTTTTGGAGAGAGTTTAGTGGGTCATTTGACTCCAAAGAGGACTTTGTTTTGCTTTCAGATTTGTGTTGACTGTTGACTTGTGAAACAGAAAGACTCCTTATTTTGATGGGATATTTTTTCGACCTTATACATGGGAGAGAGTGAGAGTGAGAGTGAGAGTGAGAGTGACTGTGACTACATATTTGCAAGTCAGTGTGACTTTTTTTATAGGCAGCTTACATGATTTTTTTTTTCTCCCCAAGTCATGATTTTTCCCCCCAAAAAACCACCACTTTTTAAAACTGTATTTGATATTTCAATTTTAAATGGGAAATATAGTAACACTTGGTCAATTAATATAGGGAGCTAAAGTAAACTTTTAAAGCACCTAACCACCGACATAACTAGCCATTGGAGTTGTTAATAACAAATTATTGTGGGGGATTTGAAGTCAAATATTGCATTGGTATAATAAAGCAAAAAGAGTCTAGGGTTTGTTCCCACTCTCATTTAATTATTGTGACACTATATAATGAAGTCAAATTATAATGAATTCTATAAGACAAAAGAACAGCTGGTATGAATTAGATTTCATTTGGTAGTTTAGGAACAGTACAACCCATACTGATTGGAGGATCACGGGTTTGATATTCAAAGACTAGTTGTTTACTCAGTTCACTGTATTTAGTTAGTTATGCCCAAGGAAGTTTTGGAGGGTTATAATGGTCCCCTATGCAATTGGAAAAAAAAATACTACTTCAAATGTGAATAATCTTTCACATATAGGGAGTAACGAATTCGGAGGCCGTGCGTCTACCTCCATTTTACTCAAGCCCACCTTCATTTTAGGCACTCGTAAGCCTCCTTGGACTGCTTGCCCACCTTCATTTTAGGCACTCGTAAGCCTCCTTGGACTGCTTCAGTCGGAAGCCCGACGAAACGAGGGTTGGGCTCCGTCCATGCGATTCAATATTAACACAAATTAAACCCAGTTCAAGTGCCCTCAAACTTGCCTAGTCTGTGGGGGTATTTTTTGTTATAAATGTTGTGTTTATTCTCCTTTACAAATCTCAATAAAACTGATTTTGTAACACTTTGAAATAGAATTTTGCATTGGAAAAAGTTTTTAAACAAAAAATCTTCGGTCCCCAAGATTGTTGAAGACATTCTTAGTATGGTCAATCTTTTGGTGCTATAAAATAGATTGTCCTGTTATCAGGTTAATCACAATGCTAGGTGACAACGAATTACGGTCGATAGTTATTTTTAACCTAATACTTTCCGTATTGCCTTGAATTCCTGCAAATGTGGAAAGAGAGGTACTCTTGCTGGACACAATGAAAGATAAGATCGTAAGCGAGCAACATATGATTTGATCACAATAAATGCTCATCAATACAATGCGGTCTTCAGAATTTTCTGATATGAAAATACGGTTAGGTTCTCTTCTCGTCACCTGTGGTACGAAACAATCACAAGTAAAGCAACAATTCACAAATTTAAGTTAAAGAAAACCAATAATTTGATGTACCCTTTGTCAATGCTTTCAGGCTCTTGTCCCACCACTTAAAAAATAAAGTCATGAACAAAACAGAAAAAAAGTAAAAGAAGACATGATATTTTACTTCAGGAAAACGAAGTTGAATTGCAAGATCAATTATCCACAATAGAAAAAATATAAGAACAATAATCTTTCAAATATTTCGGCTTTCCTCCTTTTTCGAAATGAAAATTCAAAATAAATTACGTCCTTCCTATGCAGAAACTTCAATCAACAGGAAAGATACTCAATAATTTCTGGCATAAAAATGCCACTGAGGGTAGAGAAAGCTACCTCTTGCCAAGGCCATTGAACCACATATCAATATCTGTTTCCTGTGCTTTACCATCTGAAGGAATGATAGGATTTTCCATGTCACCTCCGTATCCCCATGATGTTGCAGTTTGATTCATATGATTATCCTGAGCCAATAAAGAATATTGGGTAAGAACCAAAAACTTTATTACAGGGAACAATCATCAACGGTAAAAACTCCATTAATAACATTTAAGACTGATGTATTCACCTCAAGGGTCGGTGAAGGATTGAACGAGTCACGAATTCCAATTGTAGACTCGTAAGTTTGTAAACTATCAAGCAGATCATTATGTACAAATTCAGAACGATAAGCTTCCATGGGATACTTCATTGGGCGGGCAAGATCATCCAACTCTAAAAAGAACGCATTATCTCCCGCAGGTAGCATGTGATCCCGAGAAAGAGATTCTCCGAGACTGTTGGGGAGAAGGAAATTGTCAATTGGCACCTGACTAGTACAGTTGTTGAGATCCTCTAAATTTGAGTAAATATCAACACCATACATAGGAAGAGAAGTTTCAACTGTGTTTCCAGGGTTGTATGAATGTGGCATCTGTAAAAGCATATTTCACAAATTTAGTTAATAAGAGGTTTAACAGAAATAAATAATAAGAAAATGCCATGACAATTGTTGAGAATCGAGCAATAAAACTATTATCTCCAATAATTTAACTGACATAGCACAAAGTGGAGACGAGTTTTGAGGGAGGCGATTAAGAAACTAGTTTGAACACTTAATAATCTCTACCACGGACTATTCAAATTTGTGTCTTAAAGATATAACAGACCATGTTTACCAATTTATAGTTGCATTCCTTGTTGAACGAAGAAAGTTCTTTCCAGAATAAATTAATCAGTTTCACAAAATTCCTGCTTTATTACTTCTTTTTTTGCCATGTTAATACTCAAGTTACTATGTTAGCCACTTAGATGCTCATGTCAGACAATCAGATTTACTTCAATCGTTATACTTTGAGGTTTCGTATACTTTTGTGCACATAGAATCATGACAGAACCATAGGTTTGCACATTTTGTGAGTAAGTAACAATTCTTGACCCAAAATAAATAAATTATATCACGTTACTATGTTAGCCACTTAGATGCTAGACAATCAGATTTACTTCAATCGGTATACTTTGAGGTTTCATATACTTTTGCACACATTATCATGTCAGAACCATAGGTGTGCGCATTTTGTGTGTAAGTAACAATGCTTGACCCAAAAAATTATATCATAGTAACTTGCTAAGACAATAAGATATGTGTCTGACCCTCTCTCGTGTTTTCCATTTCCACTAACCAAGTTCTGACACCTCATATGTATACCTTCTCACATAATTAAAACAGAAGCAGAAAGTGCTTGTATCTCCGCAACATATGATCACAATATACTAAAGATAAGAAGCTAAAAAACTGAAGGGGACGCCAACAGAGGACCACAAAAAACTATTATAGGACTACAACAATATTCAACATTCTTTTGTTCTCTTCTTATAAATTCAATCAACTTTCAAAAAAAAATATTCAATACCTCGAGAATATTCAATATGTCAAAGTGTTTGGTACCAAGTAGGCAGGAAATAATTAGTATGTTCGACCACTCGTTTGATTATGGACTCCCAACAAAAGAGCACACATCGTGAACTAAAAACGTAGATCCTTATTCAACATAGACATCACAATCACTAAGAGAAGCAGTGTGCATAATGAAATAGGTTAGTGTTTGACAAAAAAATCCAACAAAATTAAGTTACCTCATAGTTATAATTGCCACAGTCTTCATCGCCAAAAACTTGCATTAGCTTTTCAATATCATCTTCTTGCAGCACAGGAGGGTATTCCTCTCTTGTATATGCCTGTTCGGACAATCAGATTTTAATAGGTATGAGGTGATATTTTGTATAAGCATATTGACGTATTTTGCACGCATAATCATGTTAATACAATCAAATACCACTCCAGGTTTGCACCCGTCATTCATAACATACCAACTGTTGACCCAAAAGTAAAACCAAAATAAATGACAATCTAAAACAATAGAGTAAGTGTACGAGTTATGACCCTGTACTAGTTTTCGTCATTTCACTAACCGAGTTCGACACCTCATACCATGTCATATTGTACCTGTATAATGTAGTTGAATCCATGTTACATAGCTTAAGGTTCTACTGCGTACACATATGGCTTTACATATACAAGTATAAGAAATAGTACACAGAATTGCAGACCTTTAAGAATAGCACGAAATGCACCGAGTCCACCACATAAAAGTGTAGACAATGTATAATCAAAGTACATCAAAGATAAAAAGCCAAAAAAACTTGAGCTAGGCAAATAAAGGTACACGACAAAACATTCAATATCTCAGAAATGTTCAGTATCTAATATGGTAGAATTAGCAAGTTTGACCATGTGTTTGTTTGTGAATTCAAGACCCAACAAATTGTCGAGTGAAAAAAGTAAATCCTCACAATCCACATGGAAACCACTATCCCTGTCAAAAGCAGCATAAATGTGCATAAATCTCATATACTAAAATAGGATATAGTTCGACAAGGAAAGCCAGGAGAGTAAAGTTACCTCATTCGTAACATTGCCACAGTCTTCATCACCAAACAGTTCCATTAATTTTTCAATATCATCTTCTTGCGGCAATGGAAGGGTTTCCTCTCTTGTATTTGCCTGCAGCGTTTGACATGGCATTGTCTTCAATGAAGAACAGTATATGCTTCCCCCAACAAGCATCGATAGAGGGTTTTCCTCTCTAGTAAGCATCGATGGAGGGCTCTCCTCTCTAGTATTTGCCAGCAGAATTTCACACGGAATTTTCTTAGGTGAAGAACAGCAAGTGCTTTCGCCAACAAACATCGTCTTCTCCATGGAAACATTATTGTCTGAAGAAGGCAGTACAAGCGGAGAACTAGGACAAGCAACTTCAGAAGATTTAACTGCAATACACGTTACCGAATCGTCCTCGTCCTCCCAATCCTCTTCTCGAAATGGTGCTAAATGTTGTTCACCATTTCTAGGACCTGAACCACCTTTTTCAAAGATTTTGCAGAGAACATATGCATCCTGCAGTGAAGAGGCCGCGTTATAAAACAACTACTACCAAGAGAAAAGCAATTACAGAACTAGTGAACAAAGCACCCAACAGTACTTATTTCATTTATAAACCAACATCCTTCAAATTTTTTAATGACATTTACATAGAAACATGCAGAAGAGTACTCGCATGACTGTCATACATACTTGCTTAACTAAAAAAATGCATACAAGTTGATGGTTAAAAACTATTAGTCGAATGACAAGATAATTTAATCTTATCATGAAAAGAGTTGAATTTCATTTACTGTAATGTTACAATTTGCAACAAGTTACTGAAGTGCTACATCACATGGATATTTGTTTTTATATACTTTCCCTTGTCAGAAACACAGAAAATTGGAAACCTGGAAACTCGTTTTCAATAGTAACTGTAGCTTCCATGGGTATAATGTGAGTTGTATGCATATCTTCGATATACAAAGGTGATACGAAAGTAAAAGTTATACACCAAAAAGAGGACCTACTAACTAAGACCTATCAAAGTTGCTTAGGTGACTCTCAAATGCGCCTTTCAAGAAATACATACTCAATTTTTTTGATTAAGTAGAGTCTAGAGCAATGACAAGGAATTTTAACTCTGCAAAAAGCGAAAATACGATCATTACACTATTCATGAGAATCATGTGTAGAACCAATTTTTACTATAGCAACATGTATTTTTGCTATATCTAAATCTCATAGACTAAATCAACTAGTAAAAATCAGTGAACTATGACATATCTAAGATAACGGTTGCACTCTGTGGTTGATCGACAAAACAACACATAAATTACCTGAGAAACACTAGCTTCCACAAGATCCTTGTCCTCAAGTCTATACTCGTGCATAACCCAGTTTGTTCTATCCCCACGAGGTGCCCTTCCTACGTGGAAAACCAGCGTCTTCTTCATTCCCACAGTTCTCAAGTTGCAGGATACATCTCTATCCCTTCCAGTTGTTTTCCAATATCCAATTTCAGTGGCTCGATTCATTCTTGCTCCACAAGCATATTTCTTATCTCTAGGGCAAAAGAAATACCACTCAAGATCATTACTCTTCAAGCAAGATTTATCTGCATGAATAGGAATAGATAGTTAGAAATTGGTAGAACCTAAAGTACAAGTGAGACTCAAAACATTTTCCATCAAATCAAACAGAAAACCAACTAACAATGGTGAAAAAGGAGAAAAAACTGAAGTACCTGGGAGGTCCCAAGGAGCAAATTTGTAGAGGTCTAGCTCCTCAATAAATTCAAATCGTAATACTTTGCCCATGATCTTTCTTTTGAGGTAATACAGAACTAGCTCAACATCAGTAGGATGAAAACGAAAGCCAGGCGGGAACGAAGATCTTCCCATTCCCAAAATCCCCGAGTAGCGCAACAATCAAAGTACTGTACTACCTCCTAAATCCCAAATCAAAAACAACACAAATTTCTCTAACTTTCTTCTACTGTAGATCTCAAATGTTACACCAATGTCTGTCTTTTTTTTGTTCTTCTTTTTCTCTTATTTTCACTTTCGAAAATCAAAATGAATCAACTTCCACAAGGCACTGTCAAGTCCAGTGCCGAAACAAGACTTGTAGAGAACACCACAAGCGACCACGATTCATGAAACGAAAATCACCCCAAAGAAACCAATCGTTTTCTTTGATTAGATGATCAACAGACATTTGATGTGGAACAGAATCCTGTTTCAGACAGCATTATAATTTACAGTAGTACAAGCAAAGAACTTACTAACCAAAAACAAAATAAGTGACTTATCTAAACCCATATAATAATCAAGAGATCAAACACAACATCTAAAAGAAAAAAAAAACCCTAACAATGATCATAAACCGTATACAAGAAACTAAAGATCAAATCTTGTCAAACCCTAATTAATTGAAACGCAACAAATAGGGTATTTGCACCAACATGAAAATGATCAATCGAAACCCTAGAAATCAAAAAACAAGCAAAAGGAGAATCATACTCGGATAGGTCAGTGAGTGAGTTGAAGAGGAAGCGCAAGAGGAAGAGAACGGCGTAAGGGCTCGGCGTCAACAAATCTTTCATAGACAGAAGGGCTTAAATAGAGGAAGGAGCGAGAATGTGAGCTGTCTATGACTATGAGTACTATTTTGTTTAATTACTATTTGCACCCTTATTTGTGATTATCTTACCATTTTGACCTTCATATTTTTACCAACTTCCATTTTTGCCCCCAAACTAACTGTTCTACTAGAAAACGGTTAACTTTTATTCTTGTTACCAATTTTACCCTTTATACTTTATTATCTCTTCAATTAAATCAATTCTATTTGTGAGTATAATTTTTTTCTCTTTCGTACTTTTCTTTATTTGTTTAGCAAATTAGTTCGAGAACAACCAGAGTGGTGAATTGCAAAAACCACCTATAGAGAGTATGGTTCTATTAAACCACCAAAAGTCTAATACGTGGTTAGGAAGGTTTTTTGAGAATCAAAACAAGGTGGTTTGTCATAATCTCCACAAAAGAGGTCTCGAAACAAGGTAGTTCGAGAATCATTACTTTACTAGTTGCGAAAAAACATCAACAATGGTTTTTGATAAGGGCGAACATCTGGCAGTTGGAGCTATTTTTGGCTCAATAATGTCGTACGAATTAATTACATCACTTAATATTGACATAACACATGTTTAATTTCTAAAGAATAGCTAGTCTCAAAATTTATATGCAACACCACTTCAGTTCTGAAAAACGGATAAAACAAAATTTAATTACATCGCTTAATATACAAACATATGTCTTCAGTTAGTTAAGCCCTTTCAGAGCTTCCACAAGTTTAAAAATCGTTCGTCATCTCCATTATCCTGATGGCATCCTTATGTTGGTACCTGAACAAGTTGATATATGTGTTCCTCAATCCCCTAAGGAGCACCACAAATTTCCATGAATATAGAGATATGGAAATTTTAAAGGCACCCCAACTAGCAAAGGCACTCCCCTCAGTGTAAGTTTGAGGGCGTGGAAGGAGGCGTTTTCAACACTCATAGGGCCTTTAAAACTTCCCATGAATATACTGTTTGAATACCTTCACCAAACTTCTTTTTCCATTGTAACTGCATTCCTTCGTTGGCCTTCGGAAAACATGTATGGACAAGTATAACCACGTGCTGCCGAACTATATCAATGACCTAAACAATTTGAATTTGATGGAATTCATGTCTTTTTTGCTTCATATCACCATACCTTCCAAGGTATTGGTTGAGATGATTTTGAAGACTTACCTTGTCAATACTCTCATGGTGGTAGGACTTACAAACAAAGTATATGACTGACTGAATTACATGCCCAAAAAGAATGGCACTCACCAAGAACACCAAAGACAAAGTTCCATACATTGTCTTCCAAACTACATTTTTCATCTTAACCATTCTCTCCGATTCTGTCTGAATAATGAATAAAGCCCCATAAAATATACCATATATCGCTAAATAAACCCAAAGCTTACCCATTATCAAATTCTTTCCTTTCTTCATTGCTTTCATCCCATACATGTCTTCTTCTAGTACGGTTACAACACAAGCTACATGAAGAACCACATTTATATAAACAACACCAATAATCCATATCATCGAGATCGTAAAAAGAACAAAAAAGAGGACACCTTTAGAGGATTCGTATGATGGGAAAAGGTTAGAGTTGTCAAGCAAATAAAGGGCAAGAAGAAGGAGAAGAAATAAAACAATAGTATACAAGATTGTGACAAGCAAACTCCATAAGAAAGTAAAAATAAGTCTATTCCATGCCCTAGGAAGTACATACATGACTTGACCTAATGATATTTTGGAGTTGGTAGTATCTGTGAATATGAAAGCTATTGTGTAAACTACAGCTGCAGTAGACATAAGAGAGATAATGAGTACGAAAATATTATATGTTGCAGCAAATGCTAACATGGCGATTATTTTCGTTGAGAAATTCTCGTCCAATTCAGCGTGTAAAGGGTTATCGAGTTCAATTTTGTCGATTGCTGTTTCGTCTTTAACGATGCTTTCTACTATAAATTCGGAAATTTGAAGGTTGCATAAGAAGATAAAAGATAGAGGTAGGATGAGAATAAGAGAGATTTTGGTGAATATTTCTTTCCATGTACATATAATTCTATATGATTCTTTCAAAATTCCACAGAAACCCAGACTTCTTAGATCTTCTTCTTGAAACCCTTCCATTTATCAATCCGTATATTCTCAATTGGTCTTACTTCGCTATTTGTATATATAATCCGTAAATACTAAACAAACCAGAGTTTGAATCTTACCGTTTCAAGAAATGTTTACTAATGATCAGAATGGTGAACTTAATATAGAATTAAGAAAGAGTTTGCTAATTAAAATTGGAATTAATATGAATCAATTGATCTATCAACTTGAGAACAAATTTGGAATGAATGATTTATGCATAGGTTAAGTTGGGTTAGTTTTGTTTTGGTTGTTAAGTAATGACAGAGGAAATTAATATAAGCCATAGAGTTGAACCTGCCAGAATGGATGAATAACTAACTAATAAACGTTTAAGTATGATAGTGGAGATAAGATTGATCAATCTGTTTTTTAATGATTTGACCTGTTTGTATTTTTCTTGTGAGGTAAATGCCTATAAATTTATATAATTTGAATCAACTAGAATGTTCGTGTAGCGAAAATAAACCCAACCAAACTAACCGATATGATTTTTGGCCAAATCGGACTAAACCGATATAATTTTTGGCCAAACAAAACAAACCAAGTCTAGTTCGATAGCAGTTTGAATATTTGAGAACCATGTTTAGCCAACCCACCGATCGTATGTAACATTTTGACAAAATTATGTATTTATTAGCCCACAATAACGAGTGTGGTAAATTGCATAACTCATTCACAAATTATATCTTCATGTGATTTTATATAAAATATGATATTCTTTGTGAAAGATTGAGAGATACCCTTTGACTACAATTATATGGACTTCAAGTGGAACTGTAAATTAAATTTAGGGAACCAAACCAAACCAAACCAAACTTAACTAAACCAAATGAAGGGATGGCTTCATTAGTTTGGTTTTGGTTGTGGGAACTAAACCTAACATGATTTCAGATAGTAAAACTTCAGTCATTTCGTTTTATTTGATGTTGGAAAGGGGAAAAATGAGAACAATTCCGTTAAAGGGGCTTCATAAGGGATATTACCCTATTATACAGTGGAAGGTTTTTCTGGAACTCCCTTAATGAAGCTTCACTTCATGGTGGTCGAGTTTTCTAAACGGAGCTCCACTAATTGAGCTAGGTAATGATGGTGGAGGTGGTAGTGAAATAGCCGTGATGGTTAGTAGTGGGCTAATGGTTTGAAGATGAACATGAAGCATAACGGGAGGATGGGTTTTAAGTCCAAAATCGAATGATCAATGAGTCTAGAGTCCAAAGATAATCTGAAATAGAAAATAAATCCACTGAGAGTAAATTACATGTCTAACCTTTGAATTTTTATTACTACCTAACCTATCTTAAGTTAAAAAAAAATAACCCAAATTAAAGATTCACTAAATTATTTCCTCAAAAAAGAAACTTCCTTCTAGAACAAAAGTTTCGTTTTCCGTTTATCGCAATGACCAAGCTTTTAGTTATACATTTTTTTATATTGATTTGGTTAACATAATATAATTTCAGGAGAATTGTGTCACAATAAATAAGATGCTAGAGAAATATAAGTATTGCAGGAGAATCAATGAAATGCTAGAGAAACATAATTTAAGACATGTGCAAGGGAATCAGTGAAATGCTAGAGAAATATTAAAATTTTGGTTAACAAAATATAATTTCAGACAAATTTTGTTAGAATCAATAAGATGCTAGAGAAATATAATTATTGCAAGAGAATCAAAGAAATTTTAGAGAAAAAAATGGTCATTCTTTTTAAATAATTTTTTTAGAATGTTGTTAGAATCAATAAGATGCTAAGGAAATACAATTCCAATTTTAGAAGAATTTGTTTTTGTAAGTATATTATTGAATTTTTAAAATAAATAAAATGATAGAAAAAATTTGAGAATTCTATTATATATAAGAATGTTGTTAGAATCAATAAGATGCTAGCGAAATAATAAAATGATTAAACCTACGTCTAACATATTCATAACAGATACCAATAGAATCAAGAAAATGCTAGTAAAATACTGAAAATGTAGCAAAAACAAATTCAGTTTATATTTCTGTATGAGAACAAGATTATAGTGATAGAGATTTCAAAATTCATTGTGTACGAAAAAGTGTTACATTTTAAGTGAAGGAGTTGAAGGAGATGTCCTTTGACCAAGATGGCAATGCAAACAATATGTCGACTAGGACAATTGATGAAGAAGATGATCAAGTCCGATTGATTTAGGGGTCGTAGTGTTTAGCTAGAAACCAACTACGATCGTCGAATTACGAAGTAATTCGCGGCTAACTTCGATCGGATCCTACATCGGGTTACACATAAGAATGGGTATTTAATCGGATGATATGACTAGTGGGAGTGTGATATAACATTGGGAATGTCCCATAAACTTATCTCACAGGCCTAAATAGAATTTGGGCAAAAGATAGCAAAAAAGCCCGAAATAAGGGTTTTGGGCCTAGACCGATTCGGGTACTTCTAGGACTCGGATTGGGCTGAATTTTGGAGGGTTAGTTCCTGATATAGTAAACATTATATCTGCCAATTTTCGTGGTGTTTTGACACCTCCTCCTTAGATAATTGAGAAAATATCAATAGTTGTTATTTTCGACAATTTCCCTAAATCTTATTCTAAAGGGTGTTTTAGGAAACCTAAAAGGAGGTGGATTCTTATTAGGGTTCTATATAAACACTCTTAGGGCAGAGAATAAGGTGTGAAATTTCTCTCTAAGCTTTTTTACTCTACCACATCAAGTAGAGAGGAGAACGTGAGCTAATTCCCAAACTATCTTCTTGTCAAGCAAGAAGAAGGTCTTCTTATTATCAAACCACCATTGGAGTTCTAGCGAGCTTTCAAGGAGGGAGGTTAAATACACTATTCGGTGTCCCAAATAGAGGAGCTACTTTTGAAGCTCTTGGTCTTCTTTAATCTATTCAACTAGCTCGAAGGAAATAGCGATTAAGGTAATCTAATATCTTCTTATTAGTTAATTACTAGTTTTACATGTTGATCTTGGGGATACTAGTGTTAGACATTAGATGTCGTTATCCGCTATAAACACTAGTATAAGGGTATAATACCCTACAGTGGCGTCAGAGCCTCTTGCAATTAACTAGTTTTTGCTAAGAATCGAACTAATTGATATTTGATATGCTTGATAATTTGATAGTTTGAGTTTATTAAGTTTTAAAAGTGTTTTAAAAGGTATTATAAACTCATGATTTGATTACAATGAATATGATCCAACTAGTTTTCAAATTAAAAATCGAAATTGATGATTGAAATTGTTTCAAAACATTGAATTTGAATTGGTTTTCAAAATTGTTCTTGAAAAAATTTCAAAAACCTAGAATTTTGATCTAAAATTGGTTGATTAAAGTTGTTTTTGAGTTTTAGGAAACTCCCAAAAACTAAAAATTTGGAATTTAGAATACTTCTAAATTCCAAATTTTTTGTTTTTGGGAGTTTCCTAAAACTCAAAAACAACTCTTTTAATCAACCAATTTTGAAACTTTTAGAACTTTTAAATTTTCCAAATTTTGTTTTGGGAGTTTCCTAAAACTCAAAACAACTCCTTTTAGAATACTTCTAAATTCCAAATTTTTAGTTTTTGGGAGTTTCCTAAAACTCAAAAACAACTTTAATCAACCAATTTTGGATCAAAATTCTAGGTTTTTGAAACTTTTTCAAGAACAATTTTGAAAACCAATTCAAAATCAATGTTTTGAAACAATTTCAATCATCAATTTCGATTTTTAATTTGAAAACTAGTTGAATCATATTCATTGTAATCAAATCATGAGTTTATAATACCTTTTAAAACACTTTTAAAACTTAATAAACTCACACTATCAAACTATCAAGCATATCAAATATCAATTATTTCGATTCTTAGCAAAAACTAGTTAATTGCAAGAGGCTCTGACGCCACTGTATGGTATTATACCCTTATACTAGTGTTTATAGCGGATAACGACATCTAATGTCTAACACTAGTATCTCCAAGATCATCATGCAAAACTAGTAATTAACTAATAAGAAGATAGTAGATTACCTCAATCGCTATTTCCTTCGAGCTAGTTGAATAGATTAAAGAAGACCAAGAGCTTCAAACGTAGCTCCTCTACTTGGAACACCGAATAGTGTATTTAATCTCCCTCCTTGAAAGCTCGCTAGCACTCCAATGGTGGTTTGATAATAAGAAGACCTTCTTCTTGCTTGACTAGAAGATAGCTTGGGAATTAGCTCACTTTCTCCTTTCTACTTGATGTGGTAGAGTAAGAAATCTTAAAGAGAAATTCCACACCTTATTCTCTGCCCTAAAAGTGTTTATATAGAACTCTAAGAAGAATCCACATCCTTTTAGGTTTCCTAAAACACCCTTTAGAATAAGCTATAGGGAAATTGTCGAAAATAGCAACTATTGATATTTTCTCAATTCCCTAAGGAGGAGGTGTCCAAACACCACGAAAATTGGCAGATATAATGCTTATTATATCAGCAACTAACCCTCCAAAATTCAGCCCAATCCGAGTCCTAGAAGTACCCGAATCGGTCTAGGCCCAAAACCCTTATTTCGGGCCTTTTTGCTATCTCTTGTCCAAATTCTATTTAGGCCTGTGAGATATGTTTATGGGACATTCCTAATGTTATATCACACTCCCACTAGTCATATCATCCGATTAAATACTCATTCTTATGTGTAACCCGATGTAGGATCCGATCGAAGTTAGCTGCGAATTGCTTCGTAATTCGACGATCGTAGTTGGTTTCTAGCTAAACACTGCGACCCCTAAATCAATCGGACTTGATGATCTTCTTCATCAATTGTCCTAGCCGACATATTGCTCGCATTGCCATCTTGGTCGAAGGACATCTCCTTCAACTCCTTCAATTATATAGATGTTGGCAAGGTGGCTACCAGACTATCGTCATTGGCTACTTTTAATAAGGAATTCCACAGTTTCTCCTTCCTTTCCTTCCACCACCACCCGCACTATCTCCTTCTTCTCTCTTCGCTATTTTGTTGCTCACTCTTTTCTTCTCTCTCTATCTATATATAATATATATTTCCCTCTCTATCAATTCTCACGAACAACGCCGAATCTTGTATTCTAATTTGAGAAAAAGATACAATTTTTTTTTTTTCACGTTGCCAAGAGTCGTCGACAGACTGCCATCGTTAGTGGATATCCTTAAAAAAAATATCACATTTTGCCGGCGATGGTGGTTTACCAGTGGTGGTTGTGCTAGGAGGAGAGGGCGACGAATATCGTAAAAAAATAAATATTTAAGAATGTTCGGCGATGCCAGCATGTCACCGACCCGTGCCTGTATGGATTAGGGAGAGAAGAAGTGGTGGGAGAAAAATCAAATTTTCCACCCAAAAAATTTTGTATCCCAACAAAAAAAAAAAAAAAAGCAGGGGCCTTTTTCTTTTACTTTGGCTTGAATGGTGAATTACTTCTCAACCCATGAAAGGTTTTGCATGTAAGACTTGGATTGAATTAGGAATTGCTTCTCTTTTTCAAATTTAGTTTTCTATATCTTTCCCCAAGGAATATTTACTTTTTTCCCACACTCTTTCTGCCCCTGAATTAACAATTAAATTGGCAGATTCCAAATCATCTTTTCTCCATGATAGGAAACACCTATCATTATACCTTCTTATTCTTCT
The DNA here is from genome assembly GCF_041429995.1 of Eschscholzia californica. Classification (NCBI taxonomy): domain Eukaryota; kingdom Viridiplantae; phylum Streptophyta; class Magnoliopsida; order Ranunculales; family Papaveraceae; genus Eschscholzia; species Eschscholzia californica. Next base: position 47,571,774 of record NW_028238198.1, read on the forward strand.
CTTTTTCTTCATTTCCATATAAATATTCCTCTTTTCTAATCTCTCTCTCTCTTTCAACAATCACTTCCTATTTCATTTCTTACTTAAAAGACTTCCTCTCTCTTTAACTTCTTTATCTCCTTTAGTATGATGGATCCTTCATCTACTTCCTCTGTTAATGGCTTCTATTCCTTTCTAAACAGAGGAATCGAAGATCTTGAACATTCTTTTCTCTCTACAAATTTCATGTCAATTCAATTCCTTCAAAGGGTTCTCTCTCTTCTTCGATCTTTTCATTCTCAATTAACACTTCTTGTTCAAAAACTTCATTTACCAGTTGGAGAAAAATGGCTTGATGAATACATGGATGAAAGTTCTAGACTTTGGGAAGCTTGTCATATAATCAAGTCTGCTATTTCAGGTATGGAAAATTACTATTCAACCGGAACTGAAATTGCCTCTTCTCTTGACGGTCACCGGAATCTGAATCCTCAAATTCTCCGTCAGGTCAGTCATGTCAGAATCTTCAGTTGACAGTTAAAAACTTAAAATTCATGATCAAACGATCTTACCCATCACTTAAATAGCAAAAATAACCTCTGGGTTGCTCTTTTTAGTTTAGATTTTAGCAAAAGAAACAATCAATTTTAGGTTTTCTATTTTTTGATTTTCTTTTGTTTGTCTGATACAGGTAATAAGGGCAATTTCTAGTTGTAGAAGACAAGCAATTAGTTTACAAGAAGAAAACAGAGGTTTAATGGAAACAAGAATCCAAACCCTTTCATTAAAATTTGATGAAAAGATTTCATTAGAATCAAAATTTAATGGGTTTAATGGATTTAGAGGTGTTCTTTATGCAATGAGAAATGTAAGTTCACTTCTTCTAATGATTTTGATTTGGGGATTTGTTTATTGTTGGCCTGAATCAAGTTATTGTGGAAATGGATATGAAGGGTGTTCGTTACTTGGATCTAATTTCATGGTTTCAACAACAAGATTACAACAAAGTTTAGTAACAGAGATTAATGGAATTGGAGATAGACCTGGAATTTTGGTTTATGAATTTAGAAGAGCTAAGAATTCCATGGATGAATTAAGAACAGAGTTAGAGAGAATATTTGCAACTAATTGTGGTAATCAAGGAATGGATGAGTATGAATTAATTATAGAAAGAGTTGAAAATTTAAAGATATGTTTTGGGATTTTGAAGTCTGGTAGTGAGAGTATAATTGGTCAACTTGATGATTTCTTTGATGAAATTGTTGAAGGTAGGAAAAAACTATTAGATATTTGTAGTCATAGGTAGAGAGAGAAAGAGAGCTAATAATTCAGAGAAGAGTAATGCTACGGAACAACAAAAACTAGGCAAACTCTGGCCAGAAATAATATGTAAATAATATGTCATTTGTGGTGATTCGCTGTTTAGTTATATCAAAATCATCAAAAACACGAATCACGACAATCTATAAAAGAATTTTACTTAATCTATGTTTTTTTTCTTGTTCCATAGCATTTTTCTGCACAGAAAGAAAATTCTATATCTCTAATGTAAAAAGCGAATTGATAATACAATTTAGAAAGAGAGAGATTTTACTTTGGAATTGCTAGCGTGTCTCGAACCTTTGACCTCCAGGGTGGAAGCCTATTACTGCTCCACCCAAGGGTTACTGGAGAGAGAGAGATGCTTTTTGTGTTTTAGAGTAGTTACAGATAAGTGTACGAAAAAATTGAGAGATTTTTGTTTGAGAAATAAAAAGAAGAAAGGAAGATAGCTGATAAAGAAAGCAACTAACTCTGTTCATTTATTTTTATTTTACTTTAAATTATTTCATCTCTCCTTTTTGTTCTATAAAATGGGTGCTTTTAGTTTCTGTTGATAATAATAACTATTGGTGGTGGGGAACTGTCTACTCATGATAGTGATTATGATGATGGTGGTGGGAGATGTGTTGGTGTTTCTTCAAACAAAAATAATGAATGAGTCGAAAATCTAGGTCAAACATTGACCCAAAGGATAATCTTAGCCGTTGAAAATGATTTCGAGTGAGTCATAGTCATGTATCATTATTGTTGTTGAAACTTTGTAAATCAAGCCAGTTTGATGCAATTGTTAGTGAAAATCAGAGGCGTGGGAGAGGGGGTGCAAGAGGTGCCGTCGCACCGGGCCTCCCTCTCCCAAGGGGCCCCATCGTCTTAACTTGTAAAGACGAATACAACCTATCCATAGATGGACTCTTCATATAAATTCGCATCCAATTATAATCAAGTATTAGTGTGTAGCCTAACGGGTGTTCTTCTTAACTCGTGTGTGAGAGGTTGGAGGATCGAGTCCTCCCAAAAGCATATTTTTTTATCAGAGAGTTCCCAAACTGAGTTCCGCTCCTCAAGTTGTTATACTTCTTAGATGATTCTAACTCACGAACATTAGTTAATATGTAGCCTTATTTTTACGTCGAGAGAGGTCAGAGGTTTGATTACATCCAAGCATATTTTTAGGTCGAATTATTTTCCTCTTGGGTTCCAAGCACAATGATATTAATAGTTTCTTTGTCCTCGTGATGTTAGAAGTTCAGTTCCTCCTCGAAAGTCTTATTTTGTCATTTTTTTCTTTGATTAAATAAAACTGCAAAACAACAAAGAGGGTCTAACTTATATTTCACATTCTAAATAAGAGACACCGCCATATTGTAGAATGTTACTTGTCTCAAGAGAGGTGAAAATACCATAAATTTTGTAGAAATTTCACGTGTCATTTTTTTTATATTGTTACATTAGGGCCCCGACTAAAATTTCGCACCGGACCCCCAAAATCTCAGCCACGCCACTGGTGAAAATAAGCTATGATTCCAGATATGAAAAAAAAATGATGGAAAGAACAATACATAGAGGACTTGAAAAGAATCAAAAGATTCCTGATTATTGTGGGCTAGCCTAGCTAGCACCAAAGTTTAAATTCAAAAGCAAATAACTTCTCTCTCTCTCTCAAAAAGCTTTTGTCTGATCTGATTCGGTTCCACTCTGATAGTTATGGAGACTGGAGTTTTAATGATGAAAAGAGAATGAGAAATGTTATATACCCTTACCATTTCTACTTGCCACACTCACATCTTTTGACTTCAACAAAAGTTAGGTTAGTTTTGGTAAGTGCATTTAAAATTTCCCAAACAAAATTTTCTCTCTTAAAGGTGCATCAGTAGGCGCCTTTTCTAATTACTCTAAGGGCTTCCTTCTCTCTTAGCATCCCACCGTCTTCGTAGTATTCAATCCGATACCCACATTAAACGCCAAGAGAAGGGTAGGCAAAGAGCAAAAGGACGAAGTGTCTTTACAAGCACCCTCCTCCCAGTATATCACAGTGAATTGCATTACCACTCCCTACCTCTCTCACTTCCTCTTTCAACTTCAACCCAACAAAAATTGTTCTCTTTGTCAAGGGGGCACTTGTTGACAAATTGCGAAACTAAGTAAACTTCAAATGATGGGTTTTACGATGACAAACAGGTGTCCCTCGTGTAAACCAAGTAACGAATCATTATGTCATGTTTTTTAGTTTTGATTTCTCTAATGTATTCTGGAGACACTTCAGTTACATGTTGAACAATGCCTGAATGTCTATACCTGCCAATAGTTTATTTCTTTTATTGGAAATGTACTATGGGTTCTTTTCTCCATTTGAAAATTCATGATTTTATAAGATCTAAAAAATCTGAACTTTGAGTATGTACAAGAAAACTTACCAATAAGAATTCTAAGTTTAACAAGAACCTACTTTACAAAGACAATAAGTGAGGATTATTAACCAACACGAGGAAATTGGAAAACGTCAATAACAACACCAATGAAGATAACAAACAACATATGTATTTCACAAACAAACAATACATGAACATACACAAACAACACATAAGATTCTTATAAGAAAAAGATTGGGTTTTGTTCATCATGTTAAAAATATTAGGGTTTTCATCATCAAGTCAAGAAACATAGTTTAATGTTTGAGAAACACATGGAGGGAAATAAAATAATATTGATATAGAGATTCAGGGTTTCCAAAACCAGCAACTAATATATACCTAGAAAGAAATGGAATTACTTAATTTAACGAAATGAAACATAGAGAAGAAGAGTTGAATCTCAAATGAACTAGACTTGCTATGATTTGGTTTATGGGTGCATGATTGTCGGATGGTTTAAAGAAGAATAATGGAAGAAGATTGTGAGTCTTCACACATAGAAGAAGAAAACAAGCAGGAACTACTTAAATTCCGAGAGTCTAGAACGTCTAGACTATCTTTTACATCAAGGGTGTTTTTTGTAGGAAAATTTAAAGGTCATTTCACCAGTTTACAAGTTTTTCGAGTCATCTGAACAAAATGGGTATAGAACTAGATCATTTGACCCAATTTCTAAGAGATAGAAAAAGAGCTCGAAACATTTTGGATGTCACCATCGTCAACAAGCTTGCTTCCACTTTCATGCTTTCATCCTTTCACCGGAACTCAATGCAAATAAATATAGTAAACAAACATATATTTTATTTTGCTGTAACAAATAATCCTAATTTTAAAAACCTGTGAAAAACAGGGAACAAATAACTAGAGGAGGATGTATTGTGATGTTGTGTACACCTACAGTTATAGTACTTAGCTACATTTGTACATGCTTTTCAATGTACAATAAATTTGATGATAAAAAATAAAGTGATGATTGAAGCTACCAACCAGGGAATGGGGACATTCCAAATCACTCTTTATGTCCTCTCTAGGAAAATCAAGAGATGGGTGTGTCCACGATAAGACCTCATGCTTTTTTATTCAGTTTCCACTATCATCTCTGCTTTCATTAAAATCACCCCATCTACCCATTCACAATACCTAGTTATCTCCACTCTCTAGAAAATCCGGCCATCCCATGTCAAAAGTCCGAGTTGCTACTTATCTATGAAACTTTGAACACTTGAACTTCAATTTTCATTATTCGACAAACAGCACATTAATATATGTATATACGTATGTATATAATATATATATATATATATATATATACATATATATATATGTATATATGTGTATATATGTATATATATACATACTGAAAGCTAAGTTCAATGTGTATTGACCCTTTGTCCAGTCTAGAGCCGATCCCACCCCAACCACGTAGCATGGTCTAAACTTTCGTCGTGGGCAGTCATCCAAGCGAAGCAATCTGGACAACCATTAAGGTGCCCACGAGTATAGAATGCAGCCGTTAGAACTTGAGTATTGATAGTGTTATTGTTTATCGGCCAGAATTTTCTGATCTCACTGTCTCACTAGACATTTTTGAGCAGTTGTCATAGTCATCTCTCCACAGTATGTAATGAAGGAATATCTTTTTTCTCTCACCACTAAACCGCCACAAGTAGTGGCCAAAAATGAGCTGCATATTTTTTAACCTAAGGAATCTTCTAATTTGTTTTTGTTTCCTTTACTGCCAAAAACATTAAAGTTGGTATTGAATTCTGACCTACTTCTCAAAAGGAAAACAACTACCCATTGTTCAATCTCTCTCTCTCTCTCACTAGCAATACACCCTGTAAAAGGTTGAAAAGAAAAGCTATAATAGAATACATTCCTTGCTATCTTAACTGAAAAGTGATTCAAATACTGATTCCATTAAAAAATAAACAATCACCAAGTATACACAAATTAAACTATAAAAGAATACTATTCTTTTCAAGTCTTCAAGTATGAAGCCTTATGCGATACAACTCTCCCGGGAAAGAGTATTGTCAAATAAGATATGAGCCAAGTATTGTGTATACTTTTTACAGAATAACTGAGAGGACTCAACCACATAGTAGGGACGTGCGGAACACACACTATGGTTGAGGGTTTAGGGTTGTTTATATGACCGCAGATGATGATTCTGCTTCAGAAGTTGTTTTGACCCGACTTCTGATCCAAACTAGATAGGAAATAAGGAATGCAATTCTAGCATGTAATTTGCATAAAAAGGGATAGGTATTTGGATGTGTACCGTGTGAAAAAGCAGGTTTTAGTCTTAGAAGAAGTTGGTTCCCCGCTGTTAAGTTTTAATTAAAACACATTCAGATGTCGAATCCTGGCATTGTGAACTGGGAAGAGAAAGCTTCGACACGATTTTGAAGGTCAATGATATCCTTGTTGCTCTGAAGACCCTTGAGAAAACCTTTCTGCAACTTCCCGTGTTCCCTCTGAATGATACTTGCAATTTGGGCGGCCCTGAAGAGGAACTCTGCAATTGTCTCGAAATCAGCCTCGATACAACCTCTTGATGTCATGGCAGGAGTACCTGAAGAAATCGCAAGTTGTAATCATTAAGATCATTTCATGTGAAAATATTGAAGCAGAATCGTAACATATGAAGGTTTGTAAGTTTACATACCGATTCTTACACCTCCTGGACAAATGGCGCCATTATCACCAAATACAGCAGCTTTATTGACGGAAATGTGGCACATCTCGCAAACTTTCTCATAACTCTTACCTGTAGAATCGATAAGAGATGAAAAACGAAGCAAACAAGATTAGCACATGTGTTGCTTTATAAGAACTAGAGAAGAAATATAGACATTAAGCTTCATCATCCAACTGGGGAACCAGCAATAAATAAACACACTTCTTCTCTCCAATGTTCTCGTTTCTATTTTCTGTCCTTATCCACCGTACCAACTACAGTATTAACTCATACTGCCACGGGCATCGTGCAAAAATGTCAAATGCATATCCTGTTAAGTATTATTATTATCACAAATTTCTTTCATTTTTATAATAATACTTGGGATATTTAGATCCCCCTTTTTACAACTTTGCAGTCTGACATTTTCTATTACGAGGCTAGAGTATATTTTTGTACTTAAGGGACCTATTTGACGTTCTACACTAATATGCAATTCTATGAAGTTCTCCAACTTCAGCTCACAACCACACCAACGGGCTGGCAACCACAAGTGATATATGCATATAACACAAGCCACTTTGAGGTACACATCCCAAACAAACCATCCATCCTAGAGTTTTACCAGTTTCCCTAATGTAAAATTAAATAAATTCAAAATTAATGAAGAATCGTAGTCAGGGTAAGCATGTTGGATTAAACATGCTTCTTAAAATTAAATAAATCCATCCTAGAGTTTTATCAGGCGGTAAAGTTCTACGTGGTCTTACCCCAAATATAATAGTTAACAGTGTGGATTAAACAAAGAGGAGTGAACCATAACAAATGCTAGAGTTGGGACGGTTTAGCACACAACAGTTAACAATTCAACGCTTGCATATTTTCCACTTAGAATGATGTTATACTTCATTGGAATAAAGCTATAAAAATAACAATTTGATTTGATAATAAGGAGATCTTCGCGTAACAAATAAAGTAAATAAAGAGGACACTTGAATCATGCCCTTGATTTCAAGATTAAGCATGTTCGAATCCGCATAATATGATCCTATTGGTTCCAAAAAGAATAGAACAATGTAAGTCAAGTAGAATATTACCTGTTAAACCAAGACTCCTCAAATCCCACAAAACCAAATGGTTGTCTGTACCACCAGTAACCAATCTGCATTTTCTTCTTAACAAAGCACATGCCAAAGCTTGAGCATTTCTTTTCACTTGTTGCATATATGCTTTATATTCAGGAGTTGCGACTTGCTTAAATGCAACCGCAAGAGCTGCAATGTGGTTATTGTGTGGTCCACCTTGCAAAGATGGGAAGACAGCAAAATTTATTCTTTCCTCGAAGTCATACTGATCATTTTCATCTGCTTGACTCAAAAGAGACCCTCTCCTCTTTGGTTTTAGGCCTTTCCTGTAGAAGACAATGCCTCCTCTAGGACCACGGAGACCTTTGTGGGTTGTTGAGGTCACAACATCACAGTAATCAAAGGGGCTTATGCATTCCTGCAAATGGAATCAAATGGAACCAGAAATGTTACTTCTCCAATCAAAACCATAAAACAATAGTTGGAAACTAGAAACAGGAATCAAAAGCATGCTAGGAAACTCGGACATAAATTCCTTCTTTTTTTCTTTTTTTTGAATCAATAATACAAATTATACAATAGTACAAGTTCAAGCGACTTGGTGTGAATCAAACATCTTTTACCTGAATTAATAAGTAATGATAACACTGATACAGTACTTGGACAGATACAAATGTGGCTGTTTAACAAACAGAAACAACTTGGGTAGTCAACCATTTCAATCAAAACGTTTATCTTCTAATCTACAGTAAAATATATGCAAGTAGGAAATAGAAAACCCATGATAAATCAAATATTAGAGATTTGTTGCTTATTTCTGTCTAGCTTTCTCTCTCCTATGCTACAATCAGGAGCAGCAAGGGAGTTGCTCCCTATCTACTCGGTGATGCGAACGGGCTTCTGAGTAAGTTGGCTGCGTGAACTCCAAAACTAGTACGTCATTGCCAGCTATCGTTTTAGAAGTGATTCTATAGTATTTTCAACATATATACAAGCACTCAGACAGAACACATCCAACACGACTAGTTGCAACACTTGTATAAAAGAAGAACCAAGTTAATATTAACATACACTGAACCGAAGTCAGCCACGGGAACAAAAAAGAAGCAAATTGACTTCTTGGACAATATGTGATCAGTAACAATCGTATATTAATCAGGCTAAAAGGACCTTCACAAGATAGTCAATGTATACTGGCAGGACCTAAAATTATGTAATGAACTAACATGTTCAACATTTTCAAATTTATATCTTTATTACAAGTACGTGTATCAAGCATAAGAATTAATCTAAGTACAAAGATCAAATAAATTGAACTATAACAATACCAGCTGAGCTGAGTAATATTATGATAGATATGTGATATCGCAAAATTTGTATATAAACTTAAGAATTCGCAATGAACAAACGAAATAGTGCACTTTACACACCTTAGCAGCAACAAGACCACTGATATGAGCCATATCACACATTAAGACAGCTCCACACTTATCAGCAATCTGTCTAAACCTCCCATAATCCCATTCTCTAGGATACGAACTTCCACCACAAATAAGTATCTTGGGACGATAATCAAGTGCCTTTTCCTCAAGCTTATCATAATCAATGTAACCAGTATATGGGTTCACCTTATATGGAAGACTCTCAAAGAAAATTGAAGCACCTGAAACTTTCTTCCCATTTGGAGTATAATACCCATGACTTAAATGTCCTCCTGATGGGGAATCCAAACCCATAATCCTATCTTTAGGAAGAAGAAGACCAGTATAGACAGCGAAATTTGCAGATGTACAGGAATAAGGCTGAACATTTACACCCCAATTACTAGAATCAAGATGAAAAGCAGTTAAAGCTCTTTGACAACAAAGTAACTCAATTTGATCAATATATTGATTCCCAACGTAATATCTAGCACCAGGCAATCCTTCAGAGTACTTGTTTGTTAAATGACTTCCTAGGGTTTCCATTACAGCTTTACAAACAAAATTCTCAGAAGCTATCAATTCAATTCCTTTAATTTGTCTTTGTTTCTCTTTTTCCATAATTTCGTGTATATCTGGATCAGCTACAGACAAGGGTTGATTACTCCAAGCCCTAACCGAAGCTCGTCTTGACTCAAGACTTTGTTCAATCAGAACCCTCTTTGAGGAAGAAGAAGAAGAAGAACTGGAATCTATCTCTCTTCGTCTCTTCAAACACATGGGATGACCTAAAATACTAAATTCTTCTTCATCTTTCAGTTCATCATCATTTTCTTCTTGCCTCCTCTTTTCCACCATAGATTCATCATCTAACAACTGCAAAGGAACCGAAGAAGTAGACGACTCAATTTGAAGAGAGATTAAATTATCAGTCTTTGAGTACATCTGATGAGAAGGAGAAGAAGTATGAGAATTAAAACCTAGAGATAGATTTGATTTAGCCTCAGAAAGATCCATTTCAGAGTAGAAGCCCTAACCCTAAATATTCAAGGAAACCCGTAACAACAGCAGAAACAACGACAACAACGATTGAAGCAATTGCAGCGACAGTATCGGAATTTCGATTGAGCTGATGTCGAAGACGATGATTCCATGAAAATTTCAACCCTAATCAGCGTTTCCTGAAGAGAGAGAGAGGGAGGGGGTTTGAGGGAGAGGAGAGACGGAATAATCTAACCTAGAGAGAGAAAGAGGTGATGTTTAGACGGTAACGGTGTTTAGAGAGAGACAGTGATTTATGGTGATGACCTGTGATATGTGAGGTGTACCTGGACTTATTTTAGGGCAAAATGATGTATCAGTCGGATGATCTAGGTCACTAGGTGGGAACAGTCGGTGGTGATTGTGATTTGTGATACTATGGGATATTTTGACATTGATCCCCTTAATGATAGAGATATTAAGAACACACTCCTTGTTTTTGAAACACTAACATAGACTCTTCTCCGGATGGAAACTATCAAAACAAGGTTAAGTGGCATATGTGTTAGTTAGAAGTGTTAGAAAGAGGGAGATTTACTTAAACCCCCACCTTTTCATAATTTACACATTACTGAAACCCTCACCTTTTATTAATAATTACTGAAACCCCCACCTTTTGTGTAATTTCCATCAGCTTAAACGGATTTGTGCCGTTAGTAAAGTGAAGCGACCGAAATGTCCATTGGTTAAACAAGCCCAGCCTTTCTGAAACCAAATAACTGGGACGCCTTCAAGAAAAAACGGTGGGCGCTTATAACCGACTCTATCTTCTGCATCCCAACAAAAAAAATCGAAGGCAGCAGAGTACCCAAACTGAAACCGAATTTGCTCGAAGATTACTCAAGTAACCTCCATGTACAAAGGGTTCAATCAATGGTGGATACAACTCTCTCTCACTTTCTAACGATTTCCAGCTAGGGTTTCGGTCTCTCTAACGAATTGGAATCAACAAGTAAAGTTGTGTTGTCTATCTCTCTCTCTCTCTCTCTCTCTAACATTTCTGAAACAGGGTTTCTCCAGGTGCGCTCTCTATCTCTCTCTTGTAATCCATTCAAACTACTGAAACCCCCTGAAATTGATGTATTACGAGTTAGGGTAAGGTAATTATAGTTTTAAATTGTCTGAAATTGAAATTAGGGTTAAATTTTTTTTTTTTGAACTAGGGTTTCTATTGTCTGAAACTGAAATTGGGTTTAATGCAACATAAATTCAAATCGAAATTGTGACCTTCATACTAATAAAACATAAATTAAAATCGAAATTGAAATTAAAATAGAAATTGAAATTGAAATTGAAATTGAAATTGAAATTGAAATCCGAATGAAGTCATATTTTAATTTATGCAAACTAGGGTTTAATGTATGAAACCTCCTGATTTATGCAAACTAGGATTTAATTTATGCAAACTAGGTTTATGCAAACTAGTTTTTAATGTATGAAACCTCCTGATTTGAAGTATGAAATCTTGCATTTTTAAAAATTGAAATCGAAAATTTTAATGTATGAAACCTCCTGATTTGAAGTATGAAATTGAAATTTTTATGTATGAAATCCTAGTTTTTAATGCATGAAACCATAAGATTATATGGGAAACCTATTGTCACCTTCTGTTAGCCTGAAATTCATTTATGCAATTGAAAATTTTCGAATTTGATACAATTTCAGACATAGCTTCCCGACGACCTTATGAGCTTGTTAAACAAAATTTAAGTTACCCTTTCTTTTTTGATTTGTGATGTAAGTTTATTCATGTGAGAAGATGTTTATTAACATACTTGACTGACAGGAACTCAATTGGGGGTAAAGGTACTCGTAAGCGAATGGATAAAACACCTCCACTATCAGCAACACTAAGTAATCGATTTTGTTCACCTTCTCCAATTTCATTATAGTTTTATTTTATGAGATTGTTTTGTGTCTTTTGTAATAGGTGGTACTACTACTATCAGCAACACAACGTTAACCATTGATGACTATATAGTAGATGATCCTTTTGATCCTATACCTGTATTTTTTGAGGCTGAAATGGATCTGATAACTGGCAATGTTATGGGATTAGATGATATTTCTGTTGAAGAGGAAGATGAAGATAACTTTTGGGCTCAATATGGATTTTTGGGTGAGGACGATGAATCAGAACCTGATGTGGATGCGGGAGATGAACCAGAAGATGAAGGGGCTCTGGAGAATGAGAATCCTCCTAAGTACCCAACAACCTCCACTGCATTTTGATCAAGCATAAGAAGATGAAGAGTTTGGTCAATTTGTTCAGGACACAGAAGTGTTGGAAGACTTCAAAATGGAGTTCACTGATGAAAGTCAAGTCCCCCTTGCATTTAAAAAAGGTAAGGTTTTCTCATCTGTTGGCATATTTAGAAAGATGCCTAAAAAATATGTTGTCTTGAATAAATTTGAAATGAGACTTCCAAGGAATGATGGTGATAGGATAAAATGTGTTTGTATTGGAAAACCCAAACCTAATCATGATGGTCATGAAGTTAATGATGTCAAACTTTGTCCATGGTACAAAGACAATGAAAGTCAGGAGGGTGCATAATGTGCATACATGTGGAATGGTTTGAAGAATAGTAGTGTCTCTTATGTATTTTGTGAAAATGTCGTAGAGAAATATGCAAGGAAGAACCCGTCTGGGTTTAATTCAGTAGATGTCCAAAATTATATATGGAAGCATTACAAAGTCAAAATTGATTACATGAAAGGTTATAGAGCTTGGTGTCTTCTTAAAGATAGGATATTCAAGAGTTTTGAACAGTCATTTGCTATGGTATTGGTGTTGTGTGAAAAAATTCTAGAAACAAATCCTGGTGGTGTTACACAATATGGTATAGATATGGTAACTAGGCAGTTCAGGTATTGTTGCGTGGCATACCAATTTCCACTCAATGGATCCAGGAATTCTTGCAGACCTACAATAGGTCTAGACAAATGTTTTCTAAAAGGTAGGTATGGTGGGACTTTGTTGGCAGCCACCGCATTAGATGCAATGGGGGGTTTGTACCGGTTGGCGATTATGGTTTGCGATGCAGAGAATGAAGGCAACTGGACTTATTTTCTTGAAGTACTGAAGCCGCATTTGATGTTGACGGGCAAGAGGATTACATTTATGAGTGACAGAGGAAAAGGTCTTGCAGCAGCAGTAGAGAAAGTGTTTCCTGAGGCTTGTTCAAGATTTTGCTTACGACACTTGTTTGCAAATTTTAGGAAGTATTTTAAGTATTCTTCCATGCAAAGTCTTATGTGGAGGGCAGGAGTAGCTCACAAGGAGGTAAACTTCAAAAGTACATTACTAAGATTCGAGAGTTAAACAAAAAAGCATATGACTACTTGATGAAGGAATCGAAGTTTACTTGAGCAAGTCTTTATTACTGAATTTCACATTCTAGCTCAAACAAAATGTTATTATAAAGAGAGAGAGAGGATACAATACCAGTAGGGTAAATTTCATTTCCTCTGCCATCAAGATCAAAAAGCACAGGAAAACCACCTTCAATACCATAAACAAGGGTTCGATTTGGATACTTAGAAACAGTAATTTCAACTTTAGGAGGAAGAATGAGATCAATATCAGCATCTGTTGCTTGTGGAAACCTTTCTTTAGCTGTTCTTCTCAATTTTGTGACAAACCAATATGTCTGGTATTCATGACAAAGATTCAGAGTCTGAGCATACAACAAATGGTATGAGCGAGTCTTTTAATAATTGGGTGCAACTTTTGAGGGACAAACCAATATGTCTGGTATTCATCAAACATAACCAAATGCTTAGGGTTATGCATACACATAGGAGAGAAAAAAGTAACTACTGGAGAAATGATTTGTTGGTCCCGAGGATGCAAAAAGAAGTGGAGTTAATGGAATCTGCACCTGGCCAGTACATTGTTGATTGGGCTAACTTGAATGAGTCTGAAGTGAAATTGACTAACTCTGAAAAGTGTTGGACAGTCAACGTAGTCGACATGACTTGCACTTGTGGACAGTGGCAACTAAAAAAGTTTGTTTGTGTTCATGATGTATGTGTTGCAATGGATCTGAGTGGTGCAGTATATGAAAAGTACGATTTCCTACTTATTTATACTTATGTTTATCCTTTATGTAGATTTATATCTAATATTTGTTTATTATTTATGTAGCATGTGTAGTGCGTTATATAGATGTGGGGCATACCAAGATTCATATGAAGGAAGTATACATCCAATTGGTGATTCCATTGAGTGGGTAAAGGTATGGTTTAATTTTAAATGTTGTTTCCAATGACTTTTGTTGTTTTATGTGGGGACCCTTTTATGTGAATGAATGCCTTGTATTGTGATGTTTATTATGTTGTGTCACTAGGATTTCTTCCTTTATAAAGAGGTTAGGGTTTCTAGTTTCTTATTCTATCCTATTTTGAACATGCAGCCTACCACTGAAACAGTCAATGCACCTCCATTGAAGAGACAGCTGGGTAGGCCAAAGATGAATAGGTATAAGTCTGCAGGAGAACCTAATCGAACGTTAACAAGCAAACTTAGAAAGTGTTCAAGGTGCAAGGAGACTGGTCATAATGTCAGGAGCTATAAAGGGGGTGTTGTTGGAAGTAACTCAAAAAAGAGTACACCTGCCGTAGTAGGGAATCCTTCACAAGTTGGAGAGTCTGCAACTCGAACTTCATCTGCACATCATACTTCACAATCACGTGAAACAGGTAATCCTAGAGCATCAGCACCACCACGTTCTCTTAATGTACTAGCATCATTGCGGGCAACAACAACATCACGAGCATCAAGTAGCACATCATTGTCTAAAGCAGTTGACAAGGATAAAGGAAAGGCAAAAGCGTCCAGTCATGGCGCTCAAGTGTCTGTTAAACAGATAGCAGGAGATGGAGGGTTCAACAACTTTACATTTAACTTTTAGTTTTTGTGGAATTGATGGTAGTTTTTTTGTTGAATGGGTGTTAGTTTTTTGTCGGATGGATGTTAGTATTTGTGAAATGGATGGATGTTAGTTTTTAAAGAAATGGATGTTAGTTTAATGGTTGGAATGGTATGTAGAGCTTGGTGATGAAATATCTTCTTTTTTAATAAGAACACACATACACATAAGAACTACAACCACTAAAGACATAAAATGAAATTACAAATACTAGAAAACATAACAACCACAATAAACATGACATGTCATTAAGACCTAAATTTAAGTTTTTGTGCAACTCCTTCGCATTATATCATCAAACGTGATACCTAATTTTGACTTGCTTTCCTTCGATATAACATCGGACAACCAGAGAAATTTGTCACATTCTAAACATTTCAAAAATAGAATGTCATCGTTGAGAACTTTCTGTGAAATCAACAACTTCATCTTACCTTTACATATGTTTTTCTCACATGGATATAAATTCCAAGGATAATTCTTGAGAAAGTGGTTTTGTTTTCCACAACCATGACAACCACTTTGAAATATCGATTTTTTTGATGAAGACGATGAAGTAACTTTTTTGAGTTCATTCTTGAACCACCAAAATCCACCGCATTCGGGAAATTGGCAAGTAAGAAATTTTTCACCAAATGAATTAGGTTTGCCAAATACCATCATTTTTCTAATTCTATTGCAATTTCCGTTTGTGCATCTTGAATACATCCATGAACAATCTAGCACCGCATGTCCGTATTGATCGCAAAGTTGACAAATAACCTAAACATAGTGAATATTGAAAAATCAATAATTATATAAATCAATCAAAAGAACTAGAGTAAAAAAAAACTACAACTTGTTGTGATCTTACATTTTGATACACATTTGATGAACTCGAAGAAGCCATTAATTAACTAAAGTAAAAGTTGTTGATGGAAGGGGTGAAGTTTGTAGGTTGGTTTCAAGGGTTTAAATAGAAAAAAATTGCTAAAAAAGGTGCAATAAACGGTCATAATTTGGTGTCATCTTGGCCCTCCCTTCTGATCTTGTCCATTCATTTCAAATAACTGGTGTAAAATGTAAATGTGTTATTAAAAGGTGGGGGATTTAGTAAGAGGCCAGGTCTATTAGAAAAGGTGGGGGTTTTAGTAAGTGTATTATGAAAAGGTGGGAGATTTAGTAAGAGGCCAAGTCTGTTAGAAAAGGTGGGAGTTTTAGTAAGTGTATTATCAAAAGGTGGGGTAAAACGTAAGAGGGCAAGAAAGTAATATTGAAAAATGAAAAGTTAAATCTGACAGAAATCATGAAAAGGTGGGGGTTTCAGTAATTATTAATAAAAGGTGGGGGTTTCAGTAAATCTCTCGACAGACAGAGCCGGCCTTTGTGAGACCCGAATTAATCATCTGAGTGTGACCCCATAGTTTATACGTGTGTTCATATAGGACAAATTTTTTCACAAAAAATCGATTAATTTTTTACCATGAATTTTGTTTGTAAGTTTGGGTGGATTTGCACATTATGGGGTTCCCGCAAGTCATGTATACGTAAGATTTACACATTGGTTTGCAAAAGTTAACGTATTGTTGTATATTTCGATAATTAGCTAGAGTTTGGAAAGTATTCAAATGACTTTTAACCAATACAACCAGAAAATTGACTCAATTTCTTGTATATATAGGTATCCAAAATATATTGATTAAACTTGCATAAAAATACTATGGGATCTTTACCACCAAGAAGTCTCTCCAACATTGATCAATGATTTCGTGGGCGGTTTCCAACAGTTTCTTTCAGATTAGGATCTTTGCATAAAAATACTGTCTTAGGGTTTGCAGTTCCTGACGGTTTCGTAGGCGGTTTCCAACAGTTTCTTTCAGATTAGGAGCCTTCATCCTCGTCTGATTCTTCTTCTCCATCATTATCACTCTTATTCTCTTTCTCTTCTTCTTTTGACTCTGATGTATCTTCCGAGTTCTTCCTTTCTTGGATTTTGAAGATCTTTTGGAAGAAAGGTTCTGAAGATTTACAGATCCGATTAGGCATTGGACGAATGTTCGATTCTGTCGAGGGTTCATAGATCCATCAAGGATTGATTCCAACTAGGGTTTTGTATATGTTCTCCAGTGAGGGTTAGAATCCAGCGAGAAGTCACAGATCGGGTGAGGGATTGGGTTTTGTTTCAAACAGGGATGGGGTTTAATAACTCATTTCTCCATGAATTCAAACTTTTAGATCTGAAGCTCTTGTCAGAATCAATCTACAATGGAGGGGTATGCTTTAGGTTTCATAGTCGATCTATTCACAATTGTGATTCGTGGAGAGGAGAAGATGGACTTAGGATATGGTTCGTACCTAAACAAAAACGAAGATCTGGGTTAAAAGAATAAAATCAAACGACGGGAATTGACCAAGTAATCTCTTCAACGGATTGGTATTAATACTAGTATCATCATATTACTACTTCTAATTTTAAATATTATTTGTATAATAATTCTACATTGTCGACATTTAGGGTTTTTTCATTCTCGGTCTTTAGGATATCTTTTGTCGACCTTTAGAGTCTTTTTTTTTTAGTATGTGTCTTGTCAATTCCTTTCCCTTCATGAGGCACTTTACATTCGAAAGTTCTGTGAACTTTACTTATGTAACTCTCATGAAATTCTCAGAGGAATAAGAATTATCTACCATGGAATCTTGTGATCGTTACCACTTAAATGAATGAATTATGGTTTAATAAAATAAATAAATAAATAAATAAGTTTGAGTTAACATACAAATTAATTAACGTCCTCTGTTTGAAATATTTTAGAACTCTAACTCTAACCCTGGTTATAATTATCTTATAATTCTATTTATCAAGAGTAAAATTTATCAAAATTATTAAGAACAAGAAGACATATATAAAAAGAAAAATGAAATAGCGTACGAAAATGTAAAAAAGTAAATTTGAAAATATATGTTATAATTTAGTTTTCATTGTGGAATGCAACCAAGAATAACTAAAAGACACAATTCCTTTTAAAATAACATTAACATTAAAATACCAGAAGTAACACACAAAATACAAATAAATAACATTTTCTTCAAATAACTTACAAATCTAAGAATATCTAAATCTATTATAACAAAACAACTCAGTAGTTATTCAGAGTATAAGTCTGGCCGTCCATTCTTTGTGTTGATTTTGCATTTGACGGATGAAGATATCCATGTATTTATCCCTTTTAAATGATCATGTTATTAGACACGTTATTGTAGGCTAAATTAATCATTTAAAACAGCTCAGTAGTTCAGGGTATAAGTCTGGCCGTCCATTCTTTGTGTGGATTTTGCATCTGGCAGATGAAGATATCTCTGTATTTATCCCTTTTAAATATCCGGGTCATTAGATACATTTTTGTAGGCTAAATTAGTCATTTAACCAACCATTCCTATTTTTTCTACCACGATCTCCCCATCCGACCTCAAAATCTCAGCAACCCCCTTCTCCAAACTTCTCACGTCAATTTCCATTATGTCGAAATCCATCTTCCCCCAATTTCTAAACTTCTCAACTGATTTCACAAAAATCTCGAAACCACCTTCTACATCTCCTGAAGATCTCTAAAAAATTGCTGGAAAGTCTCTCAGATTTAAATTTAAATCTATTCTACTCTGACCTTTTAAATGAGTTAAACTTTTGCTTCTCTAGCTCCAGCGAAATCTTCTTCTCCTTTCATGGTTGTTTGATTTTGTTCAAAGAGGTACTGTGGATGTTTGATTTTGATTTGGCTAGAAGTTTTGATCTTTGATCTTCTTTAATGTCTACTTCTTGCTCACAATGTGTTTGAAGTGAAATTCACAATTTTAGAATGTTTGATTTTGATTTGGCTTGAAGTTTTAAATGAATTAGTTTTGTGATTACTTTTCTGTGGGTTATATTTTGGTTAAAATTTTGATCTTTGATCTTCTTTGATGTCTACTGCTTGCTCACAATGTGTTTAAAGAAATGTTTCACTAAAATCACAATTTTTTTCATGTGTTTAAAGAAATACTTCTTGCTCACAATGTCTTTAATGTTTGGGTATAGTTTCATGAGTAAGTGTTTCATATGCAAAAGGGATAAACGCAGGGACCCGAAAAGCAAAAGACTGTTAAATGGAGGCAATAGACTTGAGAGACTTTTGCTTTTTGGGTCCATATAGAACTTTGGAGGTGAAAACAAATAGACTTGAGAGAGTAAGTGTTTAATCTCTGTCCTTAAGTCTTTCATGTTTTCTTTTTCATGAGAGGTTTTTCACATTGCAGAGAGGTGTTCATAGTCTAGATGTGCAGCCTGTCATATAACAACTTTACAATTGATTTCCTAGATTTTGAAATTACATTAAGTTATTTGATATAATTTTGATGGTTTTTTGAATTGCAGGGAAGTTATTTCATAGTCTTTTGAACTTCCGTGGTCTTCTTCTCCAGGTTAGGTTATTCACATTAGTTCGACTGTTTCTTTTTTAACCAGTTAAGGGCGCTCACTGTTTTTTTCTCAAAGATAGTTGGTTGATTTCTATTTTTTTTTTCTTCATCCAGGTTTATTAACTGAGTGGTTGCTTATTTCTTTTAATCCAGATTAGCTTATTCACTTTAGTTTTCTGATTTTTGTTTATTAGTTCGACTATTCTCCAAAAGTAATAAGTGTTATTTTTACCCCAAGTTCTATATGGACCCAAAAAGCAAAAGTCTATATGTTTTCACCTCCAAAGTTCATTTTATCTACACATTAAGAAACGAAAAATGTTAATGATTAATGAGCTTATTATAAGTTAAGACATGAATTGATGAATGAGAGAAAAGATTCATATAGAACTTTACAATTGATTCAAATGTTGGTTGATTCATAGCTTTCTGATCTATATCTACATCTCGAAACAGTTTCTCTTTAAATTTAGTTTTCAATTTCAACATCTCCATCGAATTCAGCCTATCTCTTTGTTTTCATTGTCTTCAAGCTATTCCTTCCACTTTCATGGTCTTTTTAATTGCAGGAAGTATTTGTAGAAATACTTGAGTGGTGTAGCAATTTTGTGGAAGTTTGCTCAAGAACGGTTTGGTGAAATTCTATGCTCAATATAATTGATTCAAAACTTCCCACCACTTTCCCTCCCAAGTTCATTGGCTCAACGCCTTTCTCTCCCAGGAAGAAAGCTGAGTGGGCTCTTTCTTTTGATCCAGGTTAGGTTATTCACATTAGTTTTCTGATTATTGTTTATGAGTTCTACTATTTATTCTTTTCCTTTTGATCCAGGTTAGGTTATTCACACTAGTTTTCTTATTTTTGTTTTTTAGTTCGACTGTTTTTTCTTTTCATCCAGTTAAGATTGCTCATTTTTATAGTTCACTGATTTCTATTTTTTTCTCCATCCAGATCTTACATTTCTCTTTTGCTTAGGAGTTTGATTTTTTCCTTCCTTAGGTTGCTTACGAATTTGATTAACCAAAAGGTAAAAAAGTCAAATTTAGTTTTATGTTTTAACTTTTATGTTTCTTTTTGGTTAATTGTTTAATGATATATGTTAATGGTGGTATATTATCTTGCTCAAGAAGTGTTTTAAGAAATGTTTCACTGAAGTTGGCTGATTTCTGTTTTTTTTTCTCCATCCAGGTCTATTTTCTCTAGCTTAGGAGTTCGATTTTTCCCTTGCTTAGAAGTTGGTTGATTTCTATTTGATTAACCAAACGGTAAGAATTCAAATTTGGTTTATGTTTTAACTTTTCTGGTTCTTTTTGGTTGATTGGTTAATGGTATATGTTAATGGTGGTATATTATCTTGCTCAAGCAAGTTTTTTTTTGTTTAACTATGAAATTTCATTAAACCACAACAGTATTATTACAATACATATTAACAAAAAAAACAAGGAACATTATTCCAGGTCTTCGACCTATTTTTCTTGCGAACCCATTTAGCTAATTTTTTAGCTGGGGTATTCAACGTTCTTTTCGTATGATTGAATTTGACACTGTCGAAGCTCTTTTTTATTTCTCTAATTTTCTGGATGTGGACCTTAGATTGCCATTGAATCCTGTGTCTCGGGTTCTTAAGGTGAAGAATAAGGTTGATGTTGTCACTTTCTACTATGATTAGCTGGTGATTATTTTCCATCGCCCATGAGAGGCCGTGGAGGATAGCAATAGCTTCACTTTCTTCGCTGGTTCGAGCTCGAGTCACCATTACTTTAGCAGCCACAAAAGTTAAGTGATCATTGTGTACTATCAGGCTAGTGCATATGTTATCTGTAATGTTAGTAAATGAAGCATCAACATTGATTTTTAAGTAACGTGCCATCGGGGGTTGCCACTTCTCCATGATAGGAGGGGGAGGTTTTTCAAGAACTTTTTTGGTTTTTGGAAATGCCAAAATCATGTTTATTACCGTCCTAGTGGTACTGATTTAATGCTGAAAGCAATGGTCGCATCTAGTTTTCTATATATGCCAAAGAATTGTAACAAAATGAATATCATTAGATGTGTAGCTGCTTTGGTTCTGATCCTGGCAAGATAAAATCCATTCTGTTAAAAATACAATGTTAGTCGAAATAATGTTAAAGTGAAATCAAATGATTTTCGCAAAATGACAATATAGAAGGACAATATAGGAGGGCTTTTGTGCAGATTTTCCAGATGAAAAGTTGTATGCGAGGGATCGCGGGTAGAGACCATATGAAGTTCCAGTTGATCAGAGAAGGGGTTTGAGAATTATTGTTGAGGTTGAGGTGTTGATACATATCCGTCAATTTACAGGAACAATTACTACTCTATTTTAAATACAGCCACATAGAGTACATCTTTTTCTATCCTTCTTTCTCTCTCTAAATAATTCTCACACCTTCCCTTCTTAGACATAAACCATCATATCTTCTTCATTAAACCTGTAGAAGAAATAAATCAAAATCAATATGAGTAGATATCACCATTAATGTTATTGGGTATTCACTAAAATAATTATATCAGAAGTCTATTTAAACTAGCTATTTTTAAATCAATGGCAATACTAAACAGTTTCCTAATATGATACTACTCTTGAAAAATAAGACATCTTTATTGAGGCTCACACCGAGACATGTATAGACTCGGAATTATGAAAAAAGTTGTTTTTCAGATGATAGGTACTCGCGTGACCCTATGTACCGATTTTCAGATGACAGGTACATCTTAATCAGAAAAAAGTTGTTTAATTCATCATGACAGTATGCTTTTGAGATAGTATTATTTTATGAATTGTTTATAGGCATTGATGGGCCTAAAAGGTTTCCCTAAAAGGTCTTTACCCGCAAGTATACGGGTGTCAAGTAGTAAAACGCGGTACGACCGTGGTCGATCCGCGGAGACTAAGTAAACCTATTCTGAATCTTAGAAGTAGCACGTTTTCTTTTAAATTTTGGTTTTGGTGATGAAATAATAAAATATTAAAACAATAACGAAATGAACTCGAATGGAGAAGAAGTTTAGGATTTTGGAATCCATCTTAACAAGTATTAACGACGACCTAATCATGCATATCTTCTTTTATCACTCGAGTTTCGGTAACCTATTATACCGAACCCTGGAAAATATTCAAATTAAAGCTGAATAACCCTAAAGTCAAAACTCAAAGTATCAAAACATCGAACTCGCAACTATTAACTATCAATATATAAACATACACCATCAAAGAACCTAACCCAAGTATGATGTATCAAACTAAAAGTATAACTAATGAAGAAATATTCGTCCATTGAAACTAGGAGTTCTTTATCAATAAAAACATTTCAAGATGTTAAACATGAAAAGGCATCATCAAATATATGTAAAGACTTCATCAACAATCCTAGACTGAGAGAGTTAGCTACTCATACTTGAAGAGATTAAAACTAATAAGTCGAACAAGGGAGAAAATGGAGGAAGAATTAGACTTTTCTCACTGATTTTCCTCTGGAAGGCAAACGCCCCCCTGGAGAAAATTATTTTCCAGTAGCACTTTCGAACCAAACAGGGAATTCTTCAACAACACCCAAAATTTCTCTCTCTCTACTGTTCATTTCTTTTCTTTATTTCAATCTAAAAGATCAAAATGCCAATAAATTGAAGAAAAGGATTGTATTAGATGAAGAAATTAGAAAACAATCACTCTTTTTTTCTCTGCACAGGTACCTTCTTTTCTCTCTCACAAAGATACAAAGGTATGAAGAAATCAATCAAATAAAGATCTCTGTTTTTTTCTTATATAATCTCTCTGTTTTTCTCTCTCTCTACAAAATCTCTGTTTTCTCTAAATCTATCTCTTTCTCTTTCTGTTCTGTTTAGCTTTCTCTCACTAAAAGAAAAACAGAGGAAGAAGAAGAGAAGAGATGATGATATATGGAATTAAAGAATAATGATGATGTATAGAAGATGATGCTCTCTGTCTTTGTCTCGGTTTCTTATCTTTATATTTTAGTTGAGCTTCAAAGAGGATACCCCCCCCAAGATGTGATGATCTTGATGATCCTCTCTCTCCCTTGTTTATACCCGATATCTTTTCCTCTTTGTTTCCTTCTTTTATTAAGAAAATATCATCTTTCTCTCTCTACTGTTTCTATTAGAAACCAATACTCCAACCAAGTATCATCAATCAAATCCTCTCTCTTTCCAACTCGGTATTCAATCGAATTTTCCCTCAGTCCATAATCTGATTTCCTTTTTAAAGAAGAAATCTTCTATGTTCCAAACGAATTTCAAATTATCTGTTCTTTCTACTAACCGAGAAGATCTTTATACAACTCATCTCTTCCCCTTTCTATTCGAATCCCTCTTCATTCATTCTCTCAATATGCCAGCCGAGTGGAGAGTTGTTTCTCTCTCTAAAAACCCCAGCTGAATCCTCTCAATCTGATTTCATTCAATCTCTTTCCTTTTCTCATTTGTTTCCAAAATCTTCCAATCTTTCTCAATCTTCTTTCCTTTCTTCTCTCAGTTTTTCTAACTCTTTCTCTCTCTCTCTCTATTGGTATTAAATACCATTCCCATAGATAAAGACGAGAGGAAGAGAAAGTGAGGGAATTAGTTGCCTCAAATCTGGGCACCAATCAAGGCTAGCATAATGAAAAGGATACGGTGTAGTATGGCGCAGGTTAAATTAGTCCCACGACTATTCTGGACCGCATGATGGAGTTGGATCAGCGGTTGCCATTAGATCTAGTAGTGTGTGGACGAGAGTATCGTGTGTCGCATTACAAGGAATCAAAGCCTGGATCGTGTCCCAAAGATATTCCGCTCGTGCCCACCAGTGACCGAAAATTTCAAATTGCCGTATTGGATTTGTGCCACGTGTTACAGAGCGATCTATGTTGACCTTTAGTCAACAAATTCCGACCCAAACTTTGACCAACTATAATTTTTCCGTCCGGACTCTGATATTGACTTTCACTTTCGTCGTTGGGTTCGACTTGGACTCTACTTCTTAACCAAGTACTAAAGATTCCAGAACTTTCTAATCTCCAAATGACCAAAATGCCCTCAAGTGTGTCTTTCTCCCGATTTTATCCGTTTTCCGCGCTCAACTCCTTAGAACACACCTGAATAAGATAAACAAACAGATCATGGAAATAACAACTCAAAAGAGGCTAAAACGCCAAAGTTCAACGATTCAGATGAGACATTTTCATGTCTCATCAGGCATTTAGAAGAATACTGTTATGGTGATCCAGTGCCGTGTTTTACCCAGTGCGGGCAGGGCGCCCGAACTGGCCCCCCATGGCATGGGGTCCACAATCATGTTTTCACACTTAACAGAAATTAACTGTACGAGTTTTGAACAGTCAACGTTTTAAAACCACTTACCAAAATACCACTTTTTTTTCTTGGTTCTTTTTATACTTTCTTTCTCTCTTTACATCACCCATTTTCTCTCTCCCTTACTTTCCAAAATTAGGCTTGTGTATTTTTCTTTTGGAATTTTTTGTCTGTGTTAATTTCTAAAATTCCACATTTTACTTACATTTCTAATTTATTCTTTCTAAATTGAAAAAATAGACTAATATTTATACTATAAAATAAATTTCTTCCAATTCAATTTTTCATAGACTTCTCTAACTTACACGCCCTAACGCATCTATTATGAGAAAAATGTCGCTCAAATTTCAGGTAATTATTATATTTGATGAATTCGTCTATTAAAATATGTTAACCGGTATATATTGTTCTAGTATTTTGAATTGTTTATAATAAATTAATTATCAATATTAATGAAAGAATGATGTTTAACTTAAGTCAATTTATTATTATGATAGTTTTTTTTTGTGACAAAATTTTGTTATACTTGTATTTCTTTTTACAAGCAAAAGAGGAATAAAAAATTATCTATCCTTACTGAAAGTCATACTTCAGATCTAGTATGACGTTTTCGCTTCAAAAAATGAAAAGAGAAGAAATTTCAAAATTGTTATTTTGGATGCAATTTTGTACATTTTTTTTATAAGAGGGGGCCTAACTAAATTGGCACTAGACCTCCAAAATCTCAAGCACGACCTTGTGGTGATCCTAAATCATAATTCCGAGTCTATACGCTTTTTCAGCTTAGTGAAATCATATGTTACTTAGTTTTTACGATTCTTGGTCGTTTTCGGTTTCCAATTTTTCTGTGTTACTGTATGGTTATTTTAGGTGTATCATGAAAATTGGTTACTGTATCCAACGAACTTACTTTATTTTATGAAAATTAGTTATTGTATCATGTTTACTATATTTTAGGTGTAATAAAATCTTAAGTGAATGACTTCGGATCCTAAACAACTGAGTCCACCAATAGAAAGAAATGAACACGTCCAAATGTGAGTATAAACATCACTCTCTCTAGTTATTAATATTTTAGCTATTGGTTTAACTGATTCAATTTTGATTGTTGCAAGTTATCCACTTTATCTGTTTGTATTATGTCTGGTCAAATTCCCCAAGTAATTAAAAGATTTCCACGAGAAGAGAAAAGAAAAAGAAAAGCAACAAATTCTGATGTAAGCATTAACTATAATAGGTTTAATTTAATTTAATTTATTCTGATGTGAGTTAATTTACATTCAAACATTTTGGTAGGATATTCCATTATCACCGTGCACATTATCCCAATGAAGACGACATGAAAGAGAAATCTTACAAAGCAGAAACAGTTCATTCTTGACAATTCGTGAACCAAACGAAACATCTGTAATAACTTCCCGAGCTCATATCAACAACGAAATTTTTGAAGAGGTGTTGACCTAAAATTGAAAATGCATATATCAATTTGTAATTTTGAATTATCACAATTTATGACATGCACGTTTGTAACATGTAATTATTAACTTTTGCTAATTTCTTATAGATGGTAACATATTCTCATGTTCATAATGATATTTCTGAAGAGGTGCCGACTGTGCATAATCTTCCAGATTCAGAACATGAGGATGGAATCAATGAAGTATCATCGGTCGTCCCTGAATTAAATTCAAGTCAAAATAATGATGGCCATACCAACTGTTACCCCAAACAGCTCCCAACACTCGATTGAACGTCATTTCCTCGGTGCTATACACATAGTTTGTCCTTATTGTCAGGCTTTACATTGGATTGACGAAAAATTGGTGAGGTCGTCTATTGTTAGACCAAAATTTCGAACATGTTGCTTGCAAGGTAAAATACATCTTCCGAGACTCTTCGAGCCACCTTTAGCTTTAAAAAGTTTATACGAAGGAAATGATAATCTTTCACCTTTAGCATTAAACATCCGTTCAGCAAAAAATGAAGACCTTACTATAGACATCCTCAAAATAATTCAGGATACTTACTAGAGTTTAATGTGTTTTATCCTAAATATCGTCAAACTTATTCTATTCTAAATCGGGTGGTTGTTTCGTCCGACCAAAATGTACCTGCTTATCTACATTATAACTTGACGATTGATAAAAGACGTTATAATCTACCAACCTCGGATGAAATAGTTGTTATATTGCCTGAAGATGGTATTGAAAAGCCTACGGTAAGAGATATTGTTTTACACTTAAGGGGTAATAGAGAACTAATACGGATATCATAATCTCATCCAACTTATTTACCGCTCCATTATGTATTATTTTTTCCATATGGCGAGCTTGGATGGGAACTTGATATTAAGCACTGGGATATTCAAAATGGTCGCCAAGGTAAGTCACGGGTAACTCAAATGGAGTATTTCAGTTATAGACTTTTTCAAAGACCTTCAGAATATTCTAATATTTTAAGAGGAGGAAAATTATTTCAAGAGTTCTTAGTAGATGTTTGGGCTTCAACATAACAGAATCGGTTGATGTTTATCTGACGCATGCAAGATGTGCTTCATTGTGAGCTTTACTCTGGTCTTACTGATGTAGCGGAAGATGGGGTGCCTCTGGATCAAATTGGTAAAAAACTTACTTTACCATCTTCATTTACAGGTGGAGCAAGAAATATGTTCGAAATTTATCAAGATTCCATAGATATTACTCGATTCAACCATCACCCGGATATTTTTCTCACGATGATTGCAAATCCAAAATGGCCTGAAATAACGAGTGTTCTACTACTACATCAAACAACACTATATCGTCCAGACTTGATGACACGTGTGTTTGAGTTAAAATGAAAACACCTAATGAAAGTGATAAAGGAAAATAATGTTTTTGGTAAATTTGTTGCTCATGTAGGCATGTCTACACGATTGAATTTCAGAAACGTGGTTTACCACATATGCATGCCCTTATATTCCTCAAAAAAAATGACAAGATTCGAGATGCATACCAAGTCGACAGAGTTGTTTGTGCGGAATTTCTAGGTGAAGAGGAAGATCCCTTTTTATTGAAAATTGTTAAAAATTGTATGGTCCACGGTCCGTGCGGAAAAGAAAGACCAAATGCACAATGTATGGAGAAAGGTAAGTGTACAAAAGGATATCCTAGAAAATTTGTAGATTCTACAGTTCTAGGTGAGGACGGTTATCCGCTTTATCGTCGCTGTAATGATGGACGTGTTTTTACTATCTGTGGTCGTAAGATTAACAGCCTAAATGTGGTTCCGTATAATCCATATCTCTCTAGAATATTTGATTGTCACATCAATATTGAAGTGTGTGCAAGCATTAGATGTGTGAAATATATTAACAAATATTTCTATAAGAGAGGTGATCGCATGACTATGGTTACTAGGGGAAAGATGAGATTAAAAAGTATCTTGATTCAAGGTACATTGCTCCGCCTGAAGCTGCTTGGAGACTCTTCGGTTATTTGTTGCATGAAGAATACTCTTCTGTTGTGAGATTAGCAGTACATCTACCTGGTATGCATAATGTATTGTTCAATCTTACAGATTTACCTGAAGTAGCTCAACAAAGAGCTGAACTACAATGTTCGACGTTGATGGGATACTTTTGTGTTGTAGAGAATTTCAGAGTGCAAGAGTCTAAACTTATCAAGAGTTCCCACAATATTTCGTTTGGGACAAAAATAAAATTTAGAAATCTAGGCAAAGAGGTTTTGCTATTGGCAGAATGTATTTTGTTAGTCCAAATGCAGGCGAGAGATTTTACTTGAGGTTTCCACTCACAGTTGTACCAGGTCCGACATCGTTTGAATGTTTATGCATAGTAGACGATAAGTTACGTGATACCTTTAAATTTGCATGTGTTGCATGAGGTCTTTTAGAAGATGACGATGAGTGGATACAATGTTTAGAAGATGTGAAGTTTATGAATTCTGGTTACAAGTTGAGGAGGTTTTTTTGCGTCATTCTCATTGAATGTTGTCCTTTAAACCCTCACAAGTCATTGGAACGATTTGCAGTTAATATATGTGACGATCTTGCACATAACCTTCGTACCACCCGTGGTATTCCTAATCGAACTGAGGAACAAATACTTGATTTTGGATTGTTTCTTCTCAATGAGCTACTTTTAGAGTCCGCAAAAAACATTCAAAACGACTTTCCTCCATGCCAAAACCGATTGGAATATGAACTGAAACAGTTGGTAATAGGTTTATTTGGGAGCACAGACAAATTCTAATTGCTATTGAGATTTCAGATGTGGATTCAAATGTTGAACGTTTGAATTACGCACAAAAAGCAATTTTTCACTCTGTAATCGATTCGGTTAATGAAGAAAGAGGTGTGGTATTTTTTTTGAATCGTGGAGCGGGAAGAGGTAAAACATTTTTGTACAACATGATTGCTGCTAGCTGTCGTGTAAGGGATTTTATTGTTATCACAGTAGCTTCTTTTGGTATTGCTTCTTACTATTAGTTGGAGGTAGAACTGCCAATTCCACTTTTCGTATCCATTTGGATGTGCATGAAGGTTCAATATACAACATTAGTAAGCAGACCCCACACGTAGATCTATTTAGACAAACACGTCTAATTATTTGGGATGAAGTTCCTATGTAACATAGATATTGCGTTGAGGCGGTTAATCGTACACTACAAGATGTTCGTAATGATACCAGACCGTTTAGTGGTATAACAGTCGTCCTCGGGGGTGATTTTCGACAAATTTTATCTGTGATACCAAAAGGAGTCAGGTAGCAGATCATAGGTGCATTGCTTAGGCGATCATTTATTTGGGACTTTATTAATGTCCTCACTTTTAATCAAAACATGCGGTTACGTCCTGAAGAATCCGCAAACCTTCATTTTTCGAATTTCTTACCGTAAATTTTATTTTCTTTTGGTAACATAAAGCATTATTTCGCTATTCTCATGTAATTTTTATATCCACTACTCATCATCTTTTATATTTTTCGAAGGTTGGATCAGGTAGAGACCAAAGAGTTAACTTGTCGTCTTCTATCAATAGATGCAATAATTTGCAATCTTTGATATCTTCAACTTATCCAGGGTTACAAGTGATGGGGACAAGTTCTTCTGAATATTTCCCTAATGGCCCCCAACTTTGTGACCAGCTTCCCGCCTGACCCCCTACTTTACGAGAAATACCCATATGACCCCCTTCCGTTATAACACCGTTACTCTCTCTCTTTCATTTCTTTTCTCTCTCCTCCAACATGTTTTCTTTCTCTGCCACCTCGTTAAAACCAGCCACATCATCGTCTTCACCGGCAGGGTCGCCGACCGGCCAAAACGTGGGTAGCTCTTGGTTATAAATGAAAAACTATGAGAGAGAAAAAATCAAGAAAGATTTAGTTATAAATAAAGTAGGATTGAAAAAAAAAAAATCAATAACTAAAACTTTTACCCGAATCATTTCAAGGAGTTGCCCACGATTTTCTCCTTTATTGATGACGAAAAATATCAAATTACGATATTAACCATAAATTGGACTTTTGGTAGTTAAGCGTACATGTCATTTTCAAAAAATGTGTGGGGTAGAATAATGAAAAGGTAGTTTGATAAGGTCGTTGGCATAGGAAGAACGATATCTGGTATAGGCAGTGCGTTAGAAGGGTCAATTTATGTATTTGTTCTTCCTTTACCAGATTAGTGTAAGGAGAGTGTTATAAGGATCATTTAATAAATAATGTTAAAATATAAGGACTTGAATAAAAATTAACAATAAATCTAAGGGAAGTTTTATAGGGGCCTCTCATAAGTGTTATAGGCACCTCCTTCCTTCACAAATTTTCTCTCAAATTTGCCTTGAGGGAGGCGCCTATAACACTTATAGGAGGTGCCTTTAAAACTACCCTAAATCTAATATTTTATTCACTTGTTGTTTTGTCTCACATAAACAACCCAACTCTGATATCGATCACTGCTATCAACATACCATTGATAATAAAAAAAATTGTAAAATACATGAGTATACTATCACTATTGTCCTAGTGCAAGTTTTTAATGATGCCTCAAGATCTCATAGATGAGGAACCACCATTAATGAAGAAGGAGGCAACCTACATCAAGAAAGAAAAGTCATTTGACTTAGACATAAACATCGACTTAAATGAAAACATCGACTTAAACGAGGGCATCGACTAAAACGAAGATGTCGACTTAAACGAGGGCATGTATAATGAAGATAATATGTCTCAGGCAAAGAAAAACCTTTTTTTTTCTTTCTCTATGGTTTAACAAACATTTTTAGGGTTTTAGGCCGTTTTTGTTCCAGTAAAGGATTTTCGATTGGGTTGATTGAAAAAGACAACAAATTTCACCCGTCTCGGCTGAAATTGGTCTATTTTTTTATCCGCTCTGGACGAAATTTATTTAACTTTTCGGTGGTTCTGGATGAAATTTTTTTCTATTTTCATTCATTAAATTTTATTTATGCTAAGCGAAACTTCTTCAAAAATTATTGTAATCAGTGTTTAAACCCTAAAAATCTAGGGAGAAATCATGCAATAACAAGAGGTATGAACCCTTCTATAGAGATGATTGTTGTGTTAGTCATCTAGGATTTAGGTTTTCCATCTCTCTCTCGCTCTTTCTGATCGAACAACATCTTTTTTTCTCTCTTTGATCGAACAACAACTCTATCTCTCTCTTTAATCGAACAACAACTATATCTTTCTCTCTGATCGAACAAAACTCTATTTCTCTCTTTGATCGAACAACTTCTATATTTCTACTTCTGATCGAACAGACTTTTAGGGGTTTCTCTCTCTTTCATCGAACAAAGTTTTAGGGGAGGGGCCAATGTTTAATTTTAGGATATTTTGGAAAATAGTGTTTATCCCTATCCTAAAAAGAATGCTCTCCCTACCTAATGCACTGCCTATACTAAACATTGCTCTTACCTATACCGAAGGCCTTTGATAAGTTAAAGCAAATAAATAACTGCCTAATCAAGTTTAATTGAATGGTAAGAGAATCTCCAATGCAACCCTCAACCTGAAAAACTCTATTTGACGCATAGGATTACTTGAGTTTTTAACAAAAAACACTCTCCAATGCAACACTCAAATAAAATCTCAATATGATGTGACAGCAATAAATATTAAGATGCTCAAAAGAAAACTCAATTGTTGAGTTTTTTTTTAGTATCTCAACATTTATTGTTGTATCTCAATTACTCCACATCATCAATTCATATATTAAAATAAGAAACAAGAGTAAAGCTAAAGTGAATGTTGAGTTTTTCTGTGTGTTGCATTGGAGAAGTATTTTAAATTGAGGATCTCAATTGTGCCAACTATGAAAGAGAATTTCAATTCATACTTGACACGTTGGATAAGTTGAGTTTTTTTGAGTGTTGCATTGAAGATGCTCCAAGGGGGGAAAACCAATCTTATGTACTTACTAAGAATTGTTTGAACGATTTTTACTTATAAATTATCGTCCGTTAGATCAGATCCCAACCAAATCTCTAAATAAAATGGACGGTTTAATATAGTGTAAGATTTTGCATCCACGAATACTAATAAGAATTAACCAAAAGAGACGCCTCTCTAGAGGTAGAGGGACCTCACTTTGCACCAATCAGGAATCCTGGGATCGACGGTAAGTCGAGCGTGAACTACCTCTGATACCATTCAGGAGACTACTAGCTGGTCTCTTCTAATGGCTGTTACCTTACCCAACCACCATTCCCTCTCATTCTCTCCCAATTTTCCATCATTTACAAAACCTTCCAAAACCCTAAATTCCCCAACCCTCCAACTCACTCAATGTCTCTCCAAATCCAATCTAGGGTTTCCAATTTCTTCCTCCTTTTCCCCAGTTGCCAGGCTTTCCTTCAAATGTAAATCAAAGGTTCGTTTTTCTACTTCTCCTTTTGAGTTTAATATATTTGTTATGAAAGTTGAAACAATTGTAGCTCTATTGTGTTGAATATGTTGAACCCATTGGAAGGGACATGGTTAATTTTGTTTTATGACATATAGTTTGATGTTTTTATGGACATTTTCATGGATTTCATTATCTGAAATGAAAAAAAGATGATAATTTTTGTGAGAAATTAGGGTATTAAGTCTGAATGTGCAATCGAATTTCATGAGTAACTAAAGCTAATGCTGTTTTTTCCTAAGTCAGCTCCGAAATCTGTCCGGAGATGTCTGACCCCTCTGAACAACTGATTTGGGATTTTGGGTTGGTTATGGGTCCATTAGATTTACATAATTCAGATTGAGAGAAGTGAGACGAGTCAGATTCAGACAATGAAATCAGTATCATAATCAATGGTGTCACAGGCTCAGATACTGGTTTAAACAATGCCGAGAGAAGATAACACAATAAAATCAGTAGACTATTTTATTTTTGTGTGGTAACTTTAGGTTTCCGAACCTTTGGTATAATACTTAACCAACAACAGTTTACTCTTCTAATGGCATTCATAAGCTGCAAATGATCATTCAGATAATAATTTAAGGGCTTTCTCTATATTCTTGGTTCCTTTGGAGTGTTAGCTATTCATTATGGTCCTTACTGATATAAGAATTAATATAACGATAAATGAAGTGTTACCCAATTCGTTTTGAATTAAAAAGGAGTCAAACGTCCAAGTATTTCAAATTCCGCGAGAAAAATGAGAGGAAGAGAGGCATACATACATATATCCATCCATATTGATCTGCGAATACATCAATACTAGAATCATTTCTTACTGGTCCTACAACAAATATGAAAGAAGTTAGATAAGAAATCAATCATATAGGAGCAAAAAAAGACACTTTATTCGATATAGAATCTCTATGTTACTAGCTTTAATATTTGAAGGCATTGATAACTTTCGTACCCAACAAAGCATGTTTCATAATGAGATGTCCTGTTGAAAAATCCAATTTAAGTTGTTTTCTTCCAGCTAATTATATATCAATCTTTGGCTCCCTATCTATGTTCTTTTTAAATCATAATTACTTCGATTAGCAGTATCATCTCTAGTAGGATATTTTTTTGATAAAAAGTTAATTTTGATTAGAGAAGCGATGGGGAGGAAGGCGGTCGAGCTGGTCAGAAAAATATGCCCAATATGAAGACCCTTATTCCAATTTATAAGGAGGCCATTCTAGAGGTAGATGAAGAGACTGTTTCTGATATAGAGAAAATGATATCTATCATAGAAAAAGAGAAATATGAACTAACTCAGAAAGTTGCTGTACTATCAGCGGAAATAGCTTCTAGGAAGGACGAATATATTCACATGCAAGCTGATTTTGAAAATTTTAGGAAACGATTTGAGAAAGATCGGGTTAGAATGACATCTAATGCTCAGACATATGTAATTGAGAGCCTTTTGCCCATGGTGGACGCTTTTGAGAAAACCAAGCAGCAAACCAGACCAGAAACAGAAAAGGAAAAAAAGATAGTAACAAGCTATCAGGGTATATACAAGCAGTTCGTGGAAACCATGAGAAGCTTGCGTGTGGCCGTAATCGGAACAGTCGGGAAGCCATTTGATCCCTCTGTAAGTTTATATTACTTAGCCACTTCTGTCAGCTTTGTGTCTTGCTTTCAACATATACTGCACCTTTTTCCATATGCTCATTCTACTAGGAATTAGGAAATCATTGTTTGCCTTCTAAATCAGGTGCCACTGTTTGAATAATATTTAGACTGGTTTTGGCTTAACCAATTTCAAGAAGAACCAAAGTTTTTGACCTTTGAAAAAGGGAACTTCAAAAGGAAGTCAATTAAGCACCAGCCGGCAATATCTAGTGGAAGATAGAAATACATCTCTTTGTACTTCCATGATGGCACAAAGTTATATTCAGTCAGAAATTTTTGTAACTTTGGCTGTCCATATTGTATTTAGTAGTTATGCCACCTTATTGGTCACCACAATCTACAATTAAGTGTTGGTTAACCCGTGCATCGACTTGTGGAAAAACCACCCTGCTGTATACGCATTATCACTTGTTAGACTTGGAGCAATTCTAATACCCAAATCTTGTCAACAATGCTTTCGATGCTTAAGATAAAGTCCCTTATTGGTCTCAACAATCTACAATTAAGTGGTGGTTAACCCGTGCATCGACTTGTGCAAAACACCACCTTGTTGTAAACTTAGTATCACTTGTTAGACTTGGAGCAATTCTAATACCCAAATCTTATCATTAATACTTTCGATGCTTAAGATCAGCTACCAGTATAAATGCAAAGTTGGGTAGAATCTTTGAATTGTTACATCCATTCCATGAATCCATGTAATTAAACGTTATACCTAACTAGATGAGACGGAAGACAAGATAGTTATTTACCCCGAAGATCACATTGTATAATTCACAGATTGTAAATAAATCTTCTAGCGACCTAAGCATCAACCACTAATGCTAAAAATCTTGGCCCTAGACGTGAAAGATGCGGTGCTCAATTCCATTATCAATGCTAAGGGTACATCCGGCCAAATTTTTAGTAGGTCTTACGGTTCAATCACGAAGGCTAAAATCTTTGCCCTTTCACATGGACGTTTTTACACCGTGAAGTATGCTTTCTGGTCCCTATGAATATGAAAAGCTTATGTTTTTCTTATTTGATAGTGTATGTTAAATACTTATTAGATATATTGGTCTTCTTCATGCTACTAGTACTCTAAAAAGTTGGTGGGCGCAACGAGTTGGGATGAGACGATTGTTGATCCCGGACACCGATCCAAGCCTTGTAACTTGGCCGAGTTTTAGCTAATTCTTGTGTATATACAATATGTATGTGTGTGTGTGTGTATATATATATTGAAACATAGAATTGTTGGAACTGAATTTTAATTAGAGTTGAGTTTGTGACCCATGCATAAATAGAGTCGTCTACATGTACACATGTATTATGTATATAATGTATATTTACAAGTTAGGGAAAACTCTGCCTTAACTAAGCTGAAACTCTGTCCTGAGAGCTCATCTTACATAACATTTTAGGGAACAGATAAAAATTACTTCAACTAGTGTAAGTAAATAATTTCAGAAAACATTTGTTTGCATCTTTGCCATCTGCCGCTTTAGAGTTTTCTACTCCGGCCATCCTTTCATTACCTGTTGGTGTTTCCAAGACTGTGGTATACTCTGTTCTAATTGGTCAAAACTAGGGTACATACTGAGAGAGAGGAAAGGGTGAAGTGGGTCTTTGAAATTAGAGCATGTTAGTGCGGGGCTAACACTACCCCGTGTTGTGTTGGCCAACCTTTCTTTCTGCTTTTTGTATTCCTCCATTCAAACCCTTGCACAAGGATAAAACGAATATTATTGTATTATCTTGCTGATAAGAAGTATTGGTTACTTAGAGGAATAAATCGTATTCTTTTTTTTTAGTTCATAGTCTAATTCCCTCGTATATTACAGCTACATGAGGCCATTGGACGTGAAGAATCCCAAGAATATAAAGAAGGAATTATAATTCAAGAAGTTAGCCGTGGATTTCTTCTAGGAGATCAAGTTCTAAGGCCGGCCAAGGTTAAAGTCTCAAAGGGCCCTGGTCGCCAGAAAGCCCGAAATACCACTGAGGAATCTAATGTCCAAGCTATTGCAGCAGTTGGACTGGATGAAAGCTCATTGCCCAGTCGGTAACGTGTATCTTTTATATTGAAAGAACTGTTCCGGTTATCTCCTCTATCACATGAACTGTAATTCCCTTTATTTATCCGAGGATGGGCAGGATTCAATGCTTTCTGCCTTCATTTTTTTGCGAGTGATCAGAAATCATAATCGTATAACTAGGATTTTGTTATAAGGATTGACAATCAATTTCATCTGAAAGTACTCAAGTAATTTTCTTCATAACTTTCCATTAATCCGTTTCGGGTCTTCAAACTTGGTGTATCGGTTCCAGGTCTTCAAACTTGGTGTTGATTACTCTCGCCCGAGTTGGGCAAGAGTGGAAACTAGGTTCTTCCGGAATCTGAATTGAGTATCCATTTTCTTGATTATGTTTTGAACATTTCTTGTTAAACTGAGCAATATGTAAAGAAACCCTAAGTTTTTCCTATTACCGCCATTAGCACATTGACAACAACCAACCTATTTTGCCGATTGATATGTATGAAGGAAATAACAGAAAAAACATCTAAATTTATTTTTTTTCACTCAAAAGACGAGAGCCAGTATTCTCATCA
This sequence comes from Eschscholzia californica, assembly GCF_041429995.1. NCBI lineage: Eukaryota > Viridiplantae > Streptophyta > Magnoliopsida > Ranunculales > Papaveraceae > Eschscholzia > Eschscholzia californica. Next base: position 47,608,594 of record NW_028238198.1, read on the forward strand.
AGATTCCACCATTAAAGAGGTAAATGATCGTCATCTCGTGGTATCCATTGTATTCACAGAAAAAAGAACATTCGGAAAGCTTTTGCATAAAAGCGCTAAACACCAAACCCTACACCAAATTATTGTTTTTATTGGATTGATCCTCCCCAGTTCCTAATCACATGAACTACTCAAGAAGATAAACTATTGACAATTTCTACCAATCTCAAACTGCAGATAACATAACATTTAACTACTAGTTCTTGGATTTTGAGATCATGGCTATTAAACAAAAAGAATTATAGTGATTCATTTAGGTATCTAAATTGAATAATATAAAATGAATTGATAAAAGCGGTGAAGGAATAAACAAAATATGGAGTATATACAAGAATATGATGGATGAAGAATTATTGGGAAGGATCAAAGGGAAGAAGGAGGTTGGGGAAGAAGAAGAATAGGAGTAGGTCTCTTTGTTGTGGAAACTTGAAGACCTTTTAACATAGCCTCTCCACCACATCTTCTCTTCCATATACTACTACCGGTACTACCTTCTTCATCATCATTAACAACACTCGTCGGTATCCGCTTCACTACTGGTAGGGGAGGATCCAAATCAATGACATTGATAATCGAAGAAGAAACATCGCTATCTTTATTAGTACTCTTCTTGTCTTGGTGGTTCCGGCGGTGGTGGTGAATCAATAACTTTGCATTGTTTGGAGCTGTAGTACTTATCTTGTTACTTCCACCACCACCACCACCACCACCACCACCTCCTCTAGTAGTGGTAGTAGTATGAGTGCTTTTACTATTATAATTGAACCCATTTGAAGAGAACAATTTCTTCAACTTGAAGTAATTATTGCTCATATTGTTCTTGTTTGTTGTGTTGTGAGTTGTAGTAGTACTAGTACTACTAGTTCTTAAAATTGCAAACTGATTATGATTACTAATCTTGTTGCTACTATTTTGCTTGACCTGCCCCATGCACCCAACTTTAGGTGAACTTGGTTCTTTTATAAGATTGCATTTCTTCTTCTTATTCTTCTTGTTCTTTTCCTTTTCTTGATAATGATGATGATTTAGTACTATTGGTGATAATGAAAGACTATCATACCATTTTGAGAGTTTTTGATGATGATTAAAATGATTTTGTTCTTGATCTTGGATAGTTAATGATGGTCTTAAACAACCTAACATGGGTATTCTCAATGAACTTGTTCTCAATTGTTGATGTTGATGATTATGAAAACTATGTGGGACTAATTCTGCCTCCATAACTATCTTCTCTTCTTGTTCCTTCAATTCACACTTAAACCTATAGAGTTTGGAGAGAGAAAATAGACAAGTTTAGATGAGCTTGGCACTTGGAAGGGATTGTTGAAAACAAACAAGAGGGAGCTGTGGTACTGACTAGACTGACAAAGTTTATATAGAAAAATAAATACAAGTTGGAGTAGATGAGATCAACCACATCAAACACACAAATAACATGGGGTTGGACCTAGTCCAGCCACTAATCTTGGACTTTTCTCTTCTTTACCATTAATTATTATTAAATAATAGTACATCGGAAGCGGCTCAGAAAACGGGCACAAACTTGAGGTGGATGATCAGATTTGGCCCTGCGTTTCTCTATCTTGATCGGTTGGACGAAATCCTTGAGCTTTGGTCAATTTTTCAAGTAGACAATCACTGTTGTTAATTAAATAGTAGGGTCGTTGTCACTATAAGGAGCTTATGAATGATATTGTCAACTCGTTTCATCATTAATATGTGCTTAAATAATCTAACCTCACGGATTAAATATTTAATCTAACTTTATGATTTTATTTGGTTGGAAAGAACAATCTTATAGATCTTATACATGATCTAAAAGAAGAGGCAAAATCATTGATGAACCTAAAAGAGGCCAAATCATTACCAACACGACTTGTGTTTCTACTGGAGTAACTTAAAATAACGATTTTTATTTGCTAAGAGCCCTAGATGATGCCAACGATTACAAATATGCAACGGTACGTGTAATTATTATAGGAATCATAAATTTCTATTTGGAAAATTACCTCCCGTCTCCTCCAATGAGGTAAACACCGAAAGACTAATTTTGTTCTCTAGAATAGAAAAGCACACGCATTGGTACTCAAATTAAAATGGACTTGCTAATTATCATCGTTGTTACAATTCTAAGTTCCATGGAATTTGTCAAACTCTCTAATGAGTAAGTTGTGATAATCACAAGGATGTGGATAGATCCAAATATCTAACTCTTTTAAGGCTTATATCTAAATCAAATACAACTAGTGCTAAGGAGTTAGCTAGTACTTTGGAGTAAACCCCAAAACCTACTCTTATTAATTGTATGTAAGAACACGTAGGTGCACATACGTGTGGGACAACATCAATAATGTCAAATGCACATGTCAAAAGATGTCCTATTTTATAGTTATTCAAATATCATATTTATTGAGTACCAATAGTTAGCAATGAGAAGGTACCTTTACCCTTCTCCCTGCCGACCACTACCAACCCCATTTGAAATCAAATTGATCTTATGATTATACTAATCATTAATTTTTATAAAATTGATCTTGTAAGTTGGATTTGTTGAGGTTCTTAAGGAGATGATTCAAATGCTAATTTTCGGTGAAGTTATGGATGTTAAGTCGAGCATTTCAATACTTAATTCTATAAAATGATAATAGTAACAGTACCATTGTTAGTCATGTGTGCTAGTTAGACTTACGACTATAAAAAATGAAAATATTAGGAATACGATGAGTTTTGATTTCAACGATCTACACATTCGTGACATGTGAATTCATAATGTGAAAATTTTATATTTCACAATGTTAAGATTTAAACTCTGATATCTTCAGTGGAAAGATGTACATGTGACCACTCAACCAAAGAAAATTTCACTGTAATGAGCAACATTTTTCACCAATAAGAGAAGTAGACAAATATAAGTATCGGAAGCATTTTGCATTTTGAAAAAATGGATCTCTTTGTTGACGTTTTTGTAACTCCCTACAAAAGAAAGTGGATATACCCAAATTTTTTGTAACACCCCTATTTTCTATATATATCAAATTAGGTGGAAATAACAAAACTCTAGGTCAATTTGAAGTTGGGCCTAGTATGAAGAGTAAGTTAGTGTGGGCCTGAGCATCATAAAATAGAAGTGGGTTATAAGGAAAACTAGGGCTGCTTGAGTTAATTATATAAAAAGGGGTCTAGAGCTCTTTTTGTAGATCTAGAACAAAACTTAGAGAGAGAAAGAGAAATGGTATTCTTTGGAGAAGATTTTGATGAATAAGTTGAAGAAATCTATGTGTTGTTTATGTTATAGTTAGTATATCTTCTTAATCTTCAACAAGCCACTCTTAGTGAATGAAGAATGGATAAAGAAGAAAAGAGGTAGATTTCTCATCTCCTAATTCTTTTGTAGATTTCTTATCTCCTAATTCTTTCTTATCACATAAAGTTCTATAAAGAATGATTGAATGATTTAGATATTAGTTCTATCTTGAATTCCATAAAATATCTATATAGGACAATATTTTGATCTAACTTCAAAATTAGATCTGGATTTATTGGTAATGAATCTTGGTGTGGATCTTATATGGTTGGAAAGGTCTGTTTGTCTACTTTCTAGAGGTTCAAATGGTGAGCTAATTGGAGTTCCGAGCGAGGAGTTACAATAGTTTTCGTACGAGGTGTCAGAGCAGTCCCTACTGTATTTCTGTCTAGATTAAAAGTAAATCTAGTATTGATTGATAATGAATCTTTGTGTGTATCTTATATGGTTGGAAAGGTCTGTTTGTCTACTTTCTAGTGGTTCAAACGGTGAGTTAATTGGAGTTCCGAGCGAGGAGTTATAGTAGTTTTCGTATGAGGTGTCACAGCAGTCCCTACTGTATTTTGGTCTAGATTAAAATTAGATCTGGATTTATTGGTACCGAATCTAGGTGTCTAGCTTATATGGTTGGAAAATTTTGTTTGTCTACTTTCTAGTGGTTCAAACGGTGAGTTAATTGAAGTTCCGAGTGAGGAGTTATAATAGTTTTTGTACTAGGTGTCGATACAATCTCCTATGAGCGAATTGATTGAGATAATTCACATGGTTTCTATTCTTTAAGCAATGTATTTCCTAGGTATCTGGTACCTTATATTGGTGAGTCTATATTTGTTAACTATTATTGTTATTTGTTTGTTTGAGGTTGTGATCCACGTGGGGATCTATTATGAGCATCATCCATTTTGACTTGCCATGTGTTGTTGGCTTGAATGGTTTGGTGAACTAGTTTGTAATTCTTTATTAGAGTCAATGTTTGTGGTGTGATGCTATTATGATTGTATGATGCTATTATGTGTGTGATGCGATGTATGTGATGGAGGGTTGTATGAGTTTATGTGGTTGGTTTGACCCTCTCTACCGAAGGTGATGTAGGTATGGAGCGTATGGGATCGGCGCTAACACAATGGATGACCTTGTGGACCACACTCTCATTCGACTTATGTTTGTTGTATGATGCTATTATGTGGGTGATGTGATGGAGGGTTGTATGAGTTTATGTGGTTGGTTCGACCCTCTCTACCGAAGGTGATGTAGGTATGGAGCGTATGGAGTCGGCGCTAACACAATGGATGACCTTGTGGACCACACTCTCATTCGACTTATGTTTGTTGTATGATGCTATTATGTATGTGATGTGATGGAGGGTTGTATGAGTTTATGTGGTTGGTTCGACCCTCTCTACCGGAGGAGATGTAGGTATGGAGCGTATGGGGTCGGCGCTAACACAATGGATGACCTTGTGGACCGCACTCTCATACAACGTGGACACCAACTTGTCATATCATTCGACGAGAGTTGGATGATTGTGTCTTTTGGCATAATGTTTTGTCGACTTAATTGTCAAGTTAGGGTTCTATAAAGGTCTATCTTGGTGAATAGTGTGATCTTTTTATACCTATTGAAAAAGATAAAGATTACTATCACGAGAGTTATTATTGGATTAGAATACGAGGACGTTGAAAGCCTAATAATCAAGAACATAAATTACTAATTTCTACATGCGTGTGGTAAATCTCGTTGTATTATGTTAGTTGTCACGTTAAATTTCAGATAACGCCAACAATGAATATGAATGAAATACTTCCTTGATTGGGGATTGAGCTTGCCTACCCGAGACTTAGGTTTGAGGAAATCTACTGCAGTTGGGTTTTAACCCAGCTATTTCGTTTTTCAGGTATTGATTGTGCACTTATGGTAGGTGTTGCTCGTAGATCTAGTTTGAAGGTCTCAAATCTTCGATTTCAAGGGGCTTAGCTTGAGATTTGGGATTTGGGGCGCTACATTTTTTCAGAACGAACTTTGAACCATTTCAACAACAAAAAAAAAACTTTAAACCTAGTTTAGCCTAAAATTATCAAACGACCATATCTAGCAGGATCACTCAAAATGAATATACCCCTATTACCTACCAAGGAAAAGAAACAAATACAATTAATCAAAGGAATGTTAACAACAATCCAATCAAAACCTAATTATATTTTGTCTAAAAGTTGGAGAAAACATCCAAGAAGGGACCATTCGTATAAAGTTAAATCAATTGCATGTGCACCCAAACTTGAATATTATCTTTATTATTTTGTCATTAAGCTTTGGGAAAGAAAATGAAAAGACAATCAGACAATTAAGTCAGAAAAAAATGCTACTAAATTGCAAAGTACTCTATTGTTGTCCCAAAATAAGTGTTAGTGACGATAATACATTTTAGGATTTTTAGCTGGCCATGTTGGTGTTGTCTTGTAAAAAATTAACATAGATTCCAAAGTATGTATAGACAAATCAGTGTACTCACTAAGAAATGTAGATGAAGGTAGATATGAGAGAGAAAGAATACGAAGATGGAGATGAAAGAGGAAGACGATGAGAACTGAAGATTAACCGGCTTGAGTGTCGTTGATGTTGGCTTTCTGCTCGTTATTTTGGTTTAAGAGTATAAGGGAGTAAGAAAAATATTACAACTAGGGCTATATTCCTGGTTTGATTATGTATCCAACCAAAAAACTTCAAATAATAGGTGTTATTAGTCAAACACCAAAAATATATTTCTAACTGGGCATCCAACTCTAGACTAATTGACAATGAATAGAGAGGACCTAGACATTGTATTCTTGGTTGCTAGATACACATTCTCCTGTCTAGAACTATTCACACAGTAAGATAAATAATTTTTTTACCAAAATACGACAAATAAGATACTTGAATATTTTATTTTATGAAGTTTTACCCAGAGTCATGCTCTATAAGGCAACTGAACTGAGCTCTAGTAGTGTAGAAGAAACCTAAAGTTCAATTTAGAAGGTATGAAATACTTCACTATATCAAAGAATGAGAAGAAGTGGATGGTCGCCCGGACACCCAGTAAATGCAATAATAGTGAATGATGTGCCATTTATCAGTGCAACTACCTTCATTTATACTAAAACAACTCAAAGTTGAATATAAGACAGTTTCAGTCACCTTCATAATACCTCTTCATTAGTTTTTAGATATTGACTTTGACAAACCAAAAATAGTTAAGGAAATGCTTTTTGATCGGAGATTCTTGCCCGAGCAAGGCTCCAACCAAGGATGATGTGGTATGTCCAAATTTGATAATGAACATGTCATGTCAGCTTTTAGGCCATAATCAGGCGAGAAGCTCCGCCCGTTGAAATAGTTATCATTGTTGAATATGTATAGTTTGATAAGCAAATATGCTTTTAGGATCTCTGCAATGGATGACCTTAATTAGAGTATCCTAAAGGATCCGATGTGATCGTACTAGGTGCTTGTTGTAGCTTCTGGTGGATGGAATTAGATATGAGACTAAATGTAGGTTAAGGTTTCGGTAGAGATTAGCCCGCGCCAATAAGAGCATCGCCAATGCAAAACTTAAAAAACTCTATTTGGCTTATGTGTTGGGTCTCAATTAAGATTCTCTTTCCAATGTGGCTAACTTGGGTGTCTCTAATTCAAGTCCTTCTCCAGTGCAACACTCTAAAAAACTCGAATAGATACAAATGTTACACATACATTTAATAGGAAAAAGTGGTTGAGAAAGAAAGGCTTTCTATTGGTCCAAAAATTAAATTTGATGACTAGAACACTTGAGACTCTCAAAAGAGATCTCAAAAATAGAGTTTCTAGTTGAGACATTATCTTAAAACTTAATGCTTCGACATCATCTTAAGATCTCAATTGAGTTTTGCATTGGAGAGGTTTTTTCTCAAAAAAAATTCTAAAGTCCTAGGTGGTACTTATGATTTTAAGATTGAGTCTTGCATTGGAGATGCTCTAAGAAAATTTTATTCCCCAAGGGCTCGAATGAAAGTAAGTGATCCATTTTACTGCAATTGAGTTTATTTCATAATTTTTTATGTTCATGACTATTAGTATCTCGATTGCATATTACCACGATTTGGTTAATTGGTATGTAGTTTCTAAACCATTGAAAATTAAAAATCAATCATTTTCATAGCAGAAGGTCCACCACTTTAAAATGCGTAAAATATTCAACAGAAGTATTCATGCCGGAAGCCCGGTTATACCTAGTATATATACATGTATTTATCGAATAAAAGTCATGAAAGCTTAATTTTTTGCTATAAATTTACCATGTGATGGGTAGATAAAACCCAACTCAATGTGCACTACTATCTATGCAACAAAAACAATCTTAAGAGTCTATGCAAACATAATAGCAAACATCATCTCAATACAATCTATTATTAAACGAACAAATTCACCAATAACATTATAATAGTAATAAAACTCATGTAACACCACTTACTATGGTCGAGTTTTATTGCGAGAACACGCCTAAACACACAACATATAAATGTATTGTATTACCAGAAGGGGTAAACTCTTGTCATATTAGGATAAAAGAAACCAAAGTTTCTTTGAATCCCATCAGGCTTTAAGTTCTCATTGAACATAGTAAACCAAAACACATCATAAAGTATATCTGGTCTTCTTGGAGTCCCATGTTGAAGAACATGTTTCAAGAGTCTATTGTTGTACATTTCTGCATTTCTCATATTTGCATAAGCCTTATCAGTTCCAGCACTTGGCCAACCAGTCCCTGATATAGCTACATATATTCCTTGCACATTTAATGCTTCTAAAGCCGCATTAAAAGCGTCGACTAATGCATCAAACATATTATAGTACTCATAGTATCCATCTTTTATGAGAGGTTCTTTCGATTCGAATAATGCAAAATCTAGCGGGATTTTGCTACCGGGTTCCTTAGCGAACATATAATAAGGATATACATTTATCATTAAAGGTCCTCCACCTGCATTTTCGGCTAAAAAATATCCAATTTTCGTCATTACCTCGAGATAATCTTCCAGGAAAACAGCTTTAGAAGGATGAAACGAGAGTCCAAGTTCGTTAATGATTTCAAATATTTCGAGAGCAGCTGTGGAAACAGCAGTAGTGACCTTGATTCGATCTTGTAAACCGGCTTGTTTGAGAGCAGTGTGTATATTATTCATTGCACCAGGAATATATTGAGCAAGCGGTCCAGGGATTAAGTTGTTTCCAGCAGTGATCCAACCGAAAATAACGTCGTCTTTATAAGGAAGAATATTTGTTTTAATCCATGTATTTGCAGCTTCTTGGTTTGATGAAATAGTAGATATATCTTCATTCTTAATGCCTATTAATACCTTCAAATTTGATCCTCTCAATGCTTCTAATATTTCTATTTGGGGTTCAAATAACCTTATCATTTGGATCATGTTTTCTATGTAGAGGTTTATTACATCTTTGGCCTTTGGAAGATCATTTCCTTGTGTGCTATAGCAAGCTCCTAGTGGACGTCGAGCTGCAATGTCAATTGGTCAACTCATCAATGACAAAAAAACAACAACTATTAATGATATGAAGGGTATTTTTGGAATAAAAAAAACAAATGTATTAAATATCACCAAAAAAATTAAAAGATTAGTTTCCAAAAATAATGATATATGTAGATTAATAAATTTTTTTGATGAAGGATGTAGATTAATAATTGGGAATTAAGTATCAGTCCTTCTTCTAATTGAAATTTAGTGAACTTCAATTTTTTCGGGCCTGAAAGTATCAAAAGAGCCCTATCCTTATTATATTCTCTTCCTTTTTTTCATATCCCTTCGACCGTCATGACACTATAACGTCGATCCTGTTATGAATTCCTCTTTAATTTGTGAATTCAATCAATAATTTCTCTTTCAATTGTTTGATTTTTCGTCCAGTTCATCATCTGAATATGTTTGCATTCGTTGAATTACACGAGTCACAATTCATAGAACGAACAGTAAAGATCAGGAGGCCTTCTTTGAGATTTGTTATAATGGACAACATCATTTTTAACTTAAACCATAGAGAACGATTGAGATTTTAAGAAATTTTTGCTTCAAGTTTTACGATTTTTTTGAGATTTGAGAAGACATTGTACTATAGGGTTTCAAGGTTTCAGGTTTGAGAAGACATTGTACTATAGGGTTTCAAGGTTCTTCAATTGATGCTTAATTGATCGATCTGAGAAGCTATAAGATATCTGGACGGCTTCATCGATTCGCCAGACCTTGGAAGCACCATTAATTTCGTTTCGAGTATCATTAAGTCATAAAGAGATTTTGTTACAAAACTAGAGTTTTCGTTATATTCTTTTGTTTCATCAATTTATGAAGAAAAAACATTTTTGTGTTGATATTGGAGGAGGTATATGAGTGAGAGCAGCAGGAGTTAGCGGAAGAGAGGAAGAGAGAGAAATACATGAAGAGAAGAAGATTAAGGGTCAGAGAACAAAAAAAATCATTTTTTGGACCTAAAATAAAGAAGCTCCTTCAGTCAAATTTTGTTGACCGAAGTCTTTATTCCCGAAGATTTTTCTTTATGCCCCAAAGCCGCGGTCTTTTTTTTTTTTGATATAAATAACCATTTTACAAAGAATCTTTGAGTGGCTTTTAGAATTCAAACGTTAATGTTGGGGTTATGTGCTCATTCAACACACTTCGTATTTCAGTGTTGTGTGAGTGCCATGTAATAAGGTAATAATTCTTGAGACCTTGTCAAAACAAATCGACAGAGATCTCTCACTCTGTTAGGCAAGATGTACATGCCACACACTTGACAAAAACACAATTTCTTGTTTTTCTTAACTAAAAAGATAAGAAACATTTCCCAATCTTTAGGCACCACAAAATTTTATAAAATAGATTTTAATTTTAAATTTGGGCTTGATATTCCATTACAAGAATACCCTTGTCTTAATTAAGAAATTCTGCCTCTTGTTACTTTCCTTTTTTTCTCTCACTAGATTTTCGCTTTTCCCAAGTACAGGACAAGTAACCAAACCTGATAATTGATTATCATTCAAAATCAAGTTATCAAGATAATGCTTTCGCTTGGTTTCAAAAAAAAAAAAGTTATCAAGATACTCACGATTAAATGTTTCAAATGGAATTTCGCCAGAAACATAATTTCTAAATAGATCTAAGTTACCAAGATAAGGCAATTATTCACAGATTTGAGCGATACTTCAACGATTGAAGTATTTTACCTTGAAGATCCACTAATAGAAGTTGTAAGTCGATGTGACGATTTTCTTTATGAAATCAATTATTGTTTTCACTCTCTAAAGTTGCGTATGTTTATGCATTGAACCTATTAAATAATATTACTAACAGAAGATGTTAAAATTAGGTTTAATAGGTTTTTTTTATGAATGTAGGTTGGGGTAAGAAGAAAAAATATTAACATTAGGTCAATTATGTTTTGTTTTTCCGTTTGATCTTATTTCTAGATCCAACTAAAACCCCAAACCTCACACAAGTGGAACTTCTTCGATTAAATTTATTTGCAGTTGACTGAATATTTTTTAATGAATGTTTTGGTGCTACAACCCATTGCAAGTAGTTTGAAAACAATTGCAAAGCTTTGAGAACAAATTGCAAGAACTTGCAAACTAGTGCAAACAATTTCCAAGTAATTGCAAACAACTGCAATGAGTTTGGAAGAAATTGCAAAGCACCGCAAATTGTCTGCATATCATTTGAATCCTTTGCAAGCAATGTGTAATCCATTGTAAACAGTTTGCAAGTCTTTGCAAGCAGTTTGAATCACGTTTCCAAACAATTTTCAATCTTTTGCAAACAATTAGCAAACCTTTGGAAACAATTAGCAAACCTTTGCAAATAGTTAGCAAACTTTTGCAAAAGTTTGCAATCCTTCAAAAAGTTCCTTTGTAGGCTTTTGCAAGTAGTTTGAATCATTTTAAGTTTTTAACCGTCAGCAAGCCTTTGCAAACGGAGTTTAGGTTTTAGAGAGAGAAAATGAAAGTCAATTTTCAAGCTTATTGCAAATATTTTGCAATTTTTTACAGATGATTTGTAAAGATATCTAACAATAATAACATTTACAAAAACTGTTTTTAGGTTTTAGAGAGACAAATTTGAAATGAACTAGGGTTTGAAATGTATTTCAAAAATCAACCATCAATAAGTTTCTATTTGAAATTTTGGGGACCACATGTACCATGCTTCGTGGACCAATCTCATTTTTATTCTTATTCGGTTTTACCTAAATTCTCATTTTAGTGTCAAACAAATAAAGTAATAACCTAATTGAACAAATATATTCACAGAGAAAGAGAAATAATACTACTAAATTGACAAAAACTAGTAAAATTAGGGCTAAGGATTACTAAACAACATGAATATAACTTGCTGAGTTATGAAACCAATGACAAGAGTAATTTGAGTACTTACTAGGTAAACCAATCTGATGAGTGATATTAGCCATTGCTAGTATTAATGTCAAAACTTGAATAATCCATCTGAGTTTCATCTCCTATATTCTTTATCAAAGATGTTGGATCAACCTAGAGATGACCTAATATATATATATATATATATATATATATTTACATATAAAGATACTCAGTATTTTGTGTTCAGAGGTGAAGTAAACATTAGAGAAGATTTATAGGCATTTGACTTGTTGGATGGGAGAACTTTTTAGGCAGATATATTCAATTTTACCCTCTAAAATGGGAATTTAACCAAGTAAATCTTCTTTTTATTTGGGATTTTATTATATTCCAAACTAATGCTTTCATTTCAACAAAAAAAAAACCAATGCTTTCATGAAGATTGATCCTTGTTTAGACCAAAAGCATTTCATTAGGATAATATCACAAAAATTTCTTTCTTTTGTCTTTTTCCTATATTTGGACATATTTTTAGTAATTTAAATTCACGATTGTGTGAATTATAGTAGGGAGATTTTGACATTGACCCCCACTTCTATATCAATATTAGGACTACACGCCCGTTTTTTTAAAACTTTTGATTTACACCCCCATGTGGACGGAAACCGTCAACTCATAGTTAAGTAGAGCATGTGTGAATCCCACATGTGAAGCAAGACAGAATTACCCTTATTTAAATTTTGATTTCCAATTTTGTACCATCTTCTTCTTTCTTCCATAATTCCATTAATCTACTTCAGCCACTAATCAACTCAAAACCACACAAACTTCTAATGGTTGAAAGAAAGCTATAATTTTAACCATGACTATGATTCTATGACGTTTCCAGCAATACCAGTTTAGTATTTTAAAGCTTTGAATCTTGTTTTGCTTGCACCTTGACCTTGATACACCCAGGGGCGGAACCAGGATTCTCAGCTAGCCTGGGCAAGATTAAAGTTACTCTAAATTAATCGTGTAAATATTATTTATGTGTACTAATTTCACATATTATTATGCATATATGCATTAATCTTGATAATTTTTACCTATAATAAAGTAGGTATTAATGTGAGGAACGAAAGAGAAAAGAAGAAAATGAGACTCGGCACCGAAGAACTAGTCATTATTTGCAAACAAGTCTTGTCTTTTGCGAGAAAACGATGAAATAGACGAGATAGCGACCTTAAACATGAGGAAAATAAGAGAAGATAAAAATAACAAATCTCTTGGTCTCCCTCATAGTAACTCTATCTTTCATGATACAAAAATAATAAGGGTGAAATTGAAATTAAAATAATATATAATCACTAGCAGAAGAAAAAAAAAGTAATTTGAGAGTCTATTTTCGAAGCTGGTCAAATTATGGGGGTCATTCTGTGAGTTGGTCATAATAGAAGGACTGAAAAGAACCAGCTCTTTAAAAGAAAAAACATGCAAATATAGGGATGTAAATGCTTTGGAGGGGATTTGAACTTCAGACCTTAGATGCACTATGCAGCAACATATCCACTGGGCCGGATCCTTGTTTGTGTCATGAGTTCACAGAGGAAACTAAATATTCCAGCCTGGGCAATGGCCTAGGCTGGACTACACATAGGTCCGCCCCTGGATACACCATAACTTCTTGAAACCAGGCTCATCACCACCACCATCACACCTTGTATTCATCCTCATCACCTTCATATTCACCCCTCCTTCTTCTTCATGGGATTCTTCACTAACAGACCACTACCTCCACGCCACACCACCCTAGCAGCCACCACCATCTTCATCATCCCTCTTCATCTTCATCACCTTCCTATTAAAAAAGTCTGATGCACTTGCAAGATTGCAGATTATGGTGGAAATTCTCTCTCTATAATCCATATCTGCCACCACCATAGGAATACTCCTAATTGGGATGAAGAAGATTTTGGTTTTTAAAAAGGAAGAGCTCCAAAGGGATAAAAACTAATTGGGTCATGCCTGAATATAGATGAGAGGGGAAATTCTCTCTCTATAATCTTACCAAATCAGCTAAGGTAAGAAAATTCTATATCACTTTCTTTCTCTAACTTTCTTGCTCTGTTTTTTTCTTGATGGGCTTTACTGGTTTTCTTACTCTCTAACTTTCTCTCTCTAAAAATCTTTTTGTTTTTACAGAATTTATTGGTAATTGTAGAGGATTTAAAAAGAGCTCAGGTGGGAAGACAACTATTATTTGAGGTATTATTAGATTGAGTTCTTATTGAGATGAATTTGGTTTACCTTTTAATCAGATAAAGATCCGATCATCAGTATCTTCTTCTTCTCCACTCTTCAGTTGTTTCAAATCATGAAACGGGTATACAATCTTTCATAGATCATGATGATCCTTCTACTTCAGCTGGTCCTGTTGGTCTTGATTGTTTATGGAATTATTGAATTATAGAAGCAAAACTTCATGAAGTCTTGAGAGAGAAAGAGAATTGATGTAGAGAGAGAAAGAGTGAAGATAGAGACATCAATGGAGAAGAGAAAGAAAGATAAGAGAAAAGTATATCAAGATAAGAGTTATGATTGATGAAATTGAGAGTTTGATAAGGTTTAATTTTGAAATAAAGTGATGAGAGGATTAGTGAATAGAGAATGAGTAAGAACGGCAAGGGAAAGAGGGAAAAGTAGGATTAGGTTAAGGAAAGAGGGGCAAAATGGTCCTGGCTGGCGCCTGTGTGAAACACACTCTCAACTTAACTATGAATTAACGGTTTCCGTTCATGTGGGGGTGTAAATCAAAAGTTTTAGAAAAACGAGGGTATAGTCGTAATATCGATATAAAATTGGGGGTCAATGTCAAAATCTCCCATTATAGTATTATCTTTTTCTTATTTTTTTCCTGTTTTATGTCATTTTTTTTTTCTCTATTTTCATTTTTGTCGAGGTAAATATAAATAGTTATTTGTCATCAACACACAACTGTTTGTTTCTACCACATCATTTTTTTCTAAATATATTTAATTGGTGAAATTATTTTTACTTTTTCGCTTTTAAGTAACTATATATTGATTAGTTCAACAAAAAAAAAAAAAAGAGGTAACAATATATTGATCCTTAACAAAAAAAGTAACTATATATTGTAGTTTGTCACTCACAAACATTTGTTTGTTTCTATCGTCTTATATTTTCTATTTTCTTTCTAGGTAAAACTATATTAGGCTCCGTTTGAAAATATTTGAATTTGAAAATGAACTTTTCTTATGGGAAAGAAAAGAAAGATTTAACATGTGAAAAGATGTTTTAGAGTGTTCAATAACGGGTGGGAAAACAAGAGGTGCCTTTAGAAACTAATGTATAAGTTAGCCTTTTAAGGAGTGCCCTTAAAAGTAAGGTGCCTTATTCTTCAAATCTCATCTTCTCTTTAGATCGATGTCGTGGATGAAGAACAAACTGAAGCATGAATTGGATTAGGGTTTTGGGTCGGTGTTTCATGGATCTTCATACTCGCTCAAGCCACTTATTCTATTATAATATGTAAATTCTTCTTGTTTAATCAATTACGGTTCATAGAAACCATGGTTGAAGTGAGGGAGGTCTGGAGGCCAATACTTTAATCTTAAAATATGGGGGGTAGAAGCATGTCTAGTACTTTTCCAATCTAAGCCCGAATTAGATCTAAGATACGGGTGGAAAGTATCTCAAGAATCTAAATAACTTGGAACTCAAAAATCCCTCGGGAAGAAACTTTCCCTGCGAATTCTACATGGCCTGAAATACGATCTATCGAAAATATGGGATATCCACGAATAAGGAAACTTATCTCACTACGACCATTAAATAGTAGTTTCAATATAAGTCGGTGAATCATCGCCGCTTTATCACAACCGCTCGTCTGCCATCAACTAAACGAGCCTATATAAAGCAACAAGTTCATCCTAAACTGGGTAGAGAAGCAATCAATCGAAGGTTCGATCCCTTACTTGGACTTTTAACTCAATTCTTTAACTGTAAAAATCCTTTACTGACTTAAGTTTCGGAGAAGTTTCCGAGTTCCTTGAAGGATTTGCACCCAAACGACTAGGAGCAGATCGAGACTAGAAGCAACGATATCTTTTATCCTGAATAATAACCTAAAGAGATTTTTAGACATCGTCACATTGCGTCAGACGCACATATATTTATATCAGTTGTACATGGATTATGTCAGGTAAAAAAACTAGATATCATGAAAGACATTTGAAAATGCATTACGCATATGCTTTTATGCACTGTGCATCCGCTCTTATGATAAAAGATACTCTGACACGTGATTTTTTTGCCATTATCAAACTGACTTTTCGATTGTACCCAATTATTTTTTGGGAATTGAAAAAAAAGGCCCAAAAGTAACTGGGTAAAGAGAATCCAATCCCCAGCAGAACACAAATGATTTGCAGAACCATAACCCAATATCTTGACTGTAAACAAATGGAAGTTACTAACTAGGTTATTTCCAAAATAGCCCCCAACTTTGTGACCAGCTTCCTGCCTAGCCCCTACTTTATAAAAAATACTCAGATGGCCCCCTTTTTTAGTTGCCGTTCTAACTCCGTTAACTAGTCATCACCTTCTCTCCTCCATCTCATCACCTCTTTCTGCCACCTCATCATCTTCCTCGGCAAAGGTCGTCGGCCGGCGACCTTCAAACATAAAAAAAATTTCTCTCAATCTCTCTCTCTAAACAGAAATAGAGAGAGGAGGTCTGTTCGCAGACCTTGAAGATTTGCGTACAGACCTTTAAGGTCTGTGAACAGACCTCTCTCTAGATTTGTTTATAGAGAGAGAGATGATAGAAGAAAAAAATTAAATGGTTGAAGGTCACCGGCCGGAAAAGTGGTCGGCCGACGACCTTTGCCTGGGAAGATGACGAGGTGGCGATAAAATGAGGTGGCAAAGAGAGGTGATGAGATGGAGGAGAGAAGGTGATGACGAGTTAACGGAGTTATACCGGTAACTGAAAAAAGGACCATCTGAGTATTTTTGATAAAGTAGGGGGCCAGGCAGGAAGCTGGTCACAAAGTTAGGGGTCATTTGGGAAATAATCCTTACTAATTTAGGGTGTATTTTACATGAAGAAAATCTCGTATTTATGTTGTTTTCTGGTAAAATTACATATGTTGTCCACTAGAATAGACACGAATTTGCCATTGAAGCAAATCTCGTATTTATGTTGTTTTCTAGTAAAATTACATATGTCGTCCACTAGAACAGACACGTAATTTTTTTCTTTCTCCAAACTGAAGTATTCTCTCTAAAATCACTTTTTTGATTTTCTCTTTGTTCTTTCCAATTTCTAATTTCTCTCTCAAAATTTTATTCTTTCTCTCTACTGTCTCTCCAGACTTATCTCTTTCCCTATTTTCTCTATTTCTTTTCTTTTTATTTCTTTTCACACATATTTACTCTCTCCAATCTCAACAAATTTCTTTCTCTTTAGATTTCTTCTTTTTATATATTTTTTCATTCTTTTTTTTTTAACTAGTTTTATTCTCTCAAACTTTCTTTCCTTAGGGAATAATTCCTTCTTAGATGGGATAGGATGTTAATATTTGGTATGCTTTCCAGGAAAAAAAAGGAAGGAAAGGTTGTGTTGTGTACAGTACAGTACAATGACAACTCAAGAAGGGTAAAATTGACGCTAACCGTCGTTTTCTAACAATAGTACATGCAGCTAATTTCCACGCTACAGAGGGGCTGTCAAATATTTTTTTTAGACTTTACCTCTCCCCTATGGTGTTTAGTACAGGGACCCAAATAATTGGTAATAGGGATATGGTCAAAGTATCATATTTTTAGATTTGACGTTCATTTACAAATTAGAAAATAGACATTAATTTTTATTTGAAAATAAATTAACATTAAAATAATACAAATATGAAAGTTTTCTTTTATTTTCATGAACTTTCTTAGATCCACCAAATCATAGTTTAACCTATTCTATAAAACAACTTAAAAGTGAATAAGAATATAGTGTTCGAAATATTGAACATATTTACTTTATTTTAGGTGTAAAATGTTGGTGAAGATTCTCTCAAAAAGTTAATATTTCGTCTACCATGGTTACTTTATTTTCTTTGTCGCAAGAATTTCGTTCACTATAGTCGAAATACTAAATATATTTCGACCATAGTGGTTAAAATATGTCCAAAATTTTGATCAATATTTATATTTCGACTATAGTGGTCGAAATTTTGCGCATATTTTGACCATATTGGTCGAAATTTTTGGCGTATCCGATTTACTTTGTCCGAAATATTTCTGTAAAATTTTATTTCATCATTTGTTTCGTATATTTAGATAGAGAAAGGGATCTTGGATATTAAAACATTTTATCGTTTTGTGGTTAATTTTAAATATTAAAGTATTTTCAATATTGTCATTTTTAAGTGAGTGTACGATAATTTATTTAGTTTTCTTGAAAAAAAAAATGTCTATTTACTAAAAGAACTATTGTCCTTATACTAATTGTGTCCCAATACCGTAGAGACTGAGTCCTTTTACCAAAGACCCTCTCATCTTCCTTTTAATTGGGGTGAACATTTGGTGTCCGAACTGACCAATCCAAACGATTTTGGCTGGTTCAGACATCGATCCAAAAGCATTATGGATTGGCTCGGCTATTTAAGTCCCATAACCGAGTGCTTCGGATTGGTGTATGGATGAGGGCCCTAGATAACCGAGTTAACCGAACCGACCCGTAACCAACCAAAAAAGAAACAAACCCTAACCTACCTCCCAAATTTCCCAAACAGGCAAACACTCAAACAGACAACCATCTCAGCATCTCTCGAAATCCACCACCGAACTCAAGATCCTCTTCCAGATCCTCTTCCAATTTATAGGGTTTTTGTTTGATCTTTTAGGGTTTTTCTTAGAGTGTCTATATCTAGGGTTTTGTTTATTACTTCTTCTGTTTCCATAAATGTATATAAAAAATTACAAGTGTTCTTTCTTTCAATTCCCAACAAGTTAATCGGTTCACAAAAACAGATCCAAATCCTTGAAAATATTTGGATTCCCCTACCAACCCAGATCGAGTGATTACTGTGAGTTCCTGTACTTTCTCTTTCATACTACTATATCATTAATAGTTGAAAAGATAGTTTAAATTTATCCCACATCAAGGGTTACTCACATCAAAATTAAACCTAATCCATTACCATAGTATATAACACCAACAGAGTTTTATGCCATTGAAGATTATATTTCGATTGTTGTATTAAGTATGGGTTTGTTTATCATCTTCTAATACGTAGTTTTGTTCGCTAACTGTTTTAATTTTGTGAATCATGTTATTATTATAAATGAACCTTTTCTGTATCTTGGTTTGAGTTTGTGGTTTAGGTTGAAAGAATTAAGTAAATTACTTGGTACTGTAATACAGTTACTATTGCTAATGGAGGTGTTGTGTCATGCATAATATTCATGAATAACTGCTGCTGGTCTTGATGGGTCATGAAAATATCCCATCGGAGTCGTTTAAATTAGTTGAATTAGTTCGTTTCGGGTCTTTATTGCAATAAAATGGTTTGTTTTCTTGATTAAGTGTCTTTTGCAGAGTTAGGTATGAAAACGGTTAGAAACAGATACAAAGGGTAGTTTGGTCATTCGGAGTCAAGGACATTCTGGTAATTTAGCCAAGGTCAGTGCGTGGTTGAAAAGTAAAGCCCAAGACGAGCCCGTAGGAGAAAACGAAAGTCAATTCGGTGTCTGGATGAGCAAATTAGGCCGATTGAGATGGGTCAAATGCTGTTGACTAGGTGGGATACTTTCGGTAGACATTCGGGCATGCGTTATGAGGGTAGAAACGTGGCGCGCTTAGAAGGCCGGTGCATCAATTTCCCATATCTCCGTTAAGCAGCAAAGAGACCCTAAAGAGCACGATCCAATACATCACGTTTCAACTTAGTACCGTAGTCCCGTGACCACGTTTTAATCATATCCGTCCGCTTCCGCGTTTTCCAGATCGACGGATGCTAAGCGTCTTCTCATGAATCTATTACCGTGTAACCCGAAGCTTCTTAGCTTCCATGCTCCCGGACGCATGTCCACTTCCCGGCCGTCCAGATCCGTGCATTACTAATCCGACGGCTGCTGAATCTTGTGCAACTTAACATCATGATCCCTTTCACATGCTAGGATCCGAATTGTGACCAGCTAATCCCTAGAATTCCACAAATGACCCTGTCCTTTCTCCGTTTCTACAATTTAACCCAACAAAAACCCTAACCCTATATAATAACTTTTGATCCTTCATTAAAACCTAGACTTGAAAACCCTCTCCATCCATCTTTCTCTACTCCTTTCTATTTCTTTCCCATACCTTCTTCTTCCCTCTCATTAGTAATAGTAATAGTAGCTAGTCTTCTTCTTACTACTCCTTCATCTTCTTATTAACACTACTACTACTTCTTCTCTCCCACTATTATTCTTCCATTAATAGTCTTCTCCTTCTTCCTTCCATATTCTTCTATCATCTTTATCCCCTTTCATCTCTTCTTTCCAACTTCTTTCTACATTTAATTTTTTCCCTCTCTTTCTTTTTCTTATTTGCGTGGCAATAAAATAGCTATTACTTGGATTTCTTGGAGTAAAATTCTTGAGCACAAATTGAGCAAATCTTGGACAAAAAGGAGATACATGAGTATATGGATTTTGAGCATTCTTGGTGATTTATTTCCATTAATTTCTTAGTATTTTCATTTATTTTACAATGTCAATGAATGTTACTCTAGATTCCTTGTATAGTTAACTTAGCAATCTAAGGTTGTAGATGAACCTATTTTGGGTCTTTGTAATACTTGTTCTTGATTAATTAAATCTCTTGATGTGCTTTAATGTCTATTGATTGTTTATCTATATGGATTAGATTTTCTTTCCATTACTCATGCCTCATAAGTAGATATTTCATACTTTCGTTAAGTTGTTAGATGGAGTATGTTTTTTAGATGATGGATATAGTTAAGCGATCCGAATCTTTATAAGGAAGACAATTAGAATTAATAGTTATAAAAATGTTTTATCTAAAACATCATTCGGAATCCAAATAGTTCTTTATATTGGATCTCGAGTATATACAAAAGGGATTTAAGTAATTAAGTGCTTATTTTATATAGTGAAATTACGCGGGGGATTTTATAACCTTAGATATCTTCTCACCTCTCTCTTAGATAGTTTAGTTAGTTTTATTTGTTTTCGTATTTCTTACAAATCAATCATCAAATTACTGAAGTGGGGTGTATGTGTGTTTTAGTCTAAGTAGCTATTGACATCTTGATTATTGGGTTAAACTCGCCTTCAATATCCGAAATTGCCTACTTATCCCTTGGGGCGATTCATGAATTTACTAACATACTATAACTTGACCCCGTATACTTGCGGGAAAAGACCTTTTTCAGGCCTATCAGGTCTAAAGCTAGAACTAATTTCTCATCACCTCCTACTTATATACCACTACCTGTTTGTTCTTCATCTTCTTCAGTTGATTCTTCTTCACATGAAAAGAATAAAATTAGCAGTACTAAACCTAGAGTAGTAGTTAATGTGAAAGACGAATTATAATTTAGTCACGTTGAAGGTGAAGGTTTTAGATAATATAGTCACACTCTTGAGAGTAGGTTTAATGTCTCATCTCGTATGACAGTTGTGGACGGGTAGAAAGTCACACGGTTAGAGAGAATGTTAGGTGGGCACCAGCAACTAGGCTTCGGGCCTTCAAATGGACAGGTTGACGGGCAGAAGGTCGGTTCTGGTAGTCGGGTAGATGGGCAGACGAACGTCCGAGTAGAGAACGGCTACTGGTAGACCAACGTCTGGGTAGGAAGCAGGTACCAGAGACCTGTTGACCTGCACAAGAGAAACAAAACCGTGAAGTCCAAGGGGGCACCGGAGATGGTGTCGGCCAAGGACCCTCCGACGGTCAAGTCAGTAACTTAGTTCATAAAGTAAATGAATAAACCGAAAGTAGAGTTTCTAATGATAGTGGAGTCGTTGTAGTGTCAGAGGTGGCGCGACTCGTAGAGTGACCGGAGCTCGGTTCTACGGAAAGATGAGTCGGATAGCTTCTGGTCTACTCGGATGGTAGAGTAGACCTCTGGTTAGGCAGAGTAGACTTCTGGTCATGGCAGATTAGACTTCTGATGATGGCAGAGTAGGCTTCTGGTCACGGTAGGGTCGAGTTCCGATGATGGTAGAGCAGACTTCTGGTGATGGCAGAGTATGCTTCTGGTCACGGTAGAGTAGACTTAATGAGATAGAATAGACCATTTGAGCATGATCGATCTCGTATGAAACTAGCAGAATACCGACACATGTATAGAGATGGTCAACTTAGTGATGGATATGGTCCGACACTAAATATGTATGAGAGACCTTATAGTCCACACTATTCTGAGACCAATGATTTTAGAGGCAGGTATGATCCTAGTATGTACGGTGGGAGTTATTATCAAGAGTCTTCATTTAAGTACACTTGTGAGCCTTATCATGAAGAGACTCTTGAAGATAAATCTCAATTAGAGTCTGTGAGTCGTCTGACTGAAATGATGTTACAACTTGAAGAGACACAAGATCGATTTCAACAGACGCAGATTCAAATGCAACAAGAGTTACATCAGAGGTTTGAGTCTCTAAATCATCAATTAGAGTCTCTAAATCATCAATTAGAGATGACTGCTTCTCAATTATTAGCCGATGAGGAAGGGTTTTACCACCCCAAACTCAAGAGGGTACTAGGTCCGATGGTGAGGGTAATACGTCTAAGACTAGTACTAAGTTAAATGTCGACGAATCAACTGAGATGACCAAAGAGCTTAAACAAACTGATAACCTTGTTGTCTCGTTTCCACACCATGTGTCATCCCATCATGATAGGACTACATTAGACTTTGAGATTCAGGATGATGGCTCTATGAACAAGTTTGGGGATGACACAATTTTGAACTTTTCGATTTTCGACACTTGTAGGGAGTCAGTCTTGGATGCCAGACATGATGTTATAGCTGACTATGAGGCTTTAGATGCCTTTGAGGACATCGAAGACATAGTACCTAGAGACATGTTGGATAGTTTGTCGGACCATTTACCTAAGGAAACCGTGGACCTTGACTTGGTCCCTGAGCCTATTACCTTACCCTTAGATTCCAGTTCAACCTTTCACGTGATCTCAGACTCAGTCGTTGATCCTTTTTGGGACATTTCAGTCGTCTTTCCTAGAATGTCTATGGACTTAGTGGATGTTCTATCCACTAAGCTTGCAGATGACTTTTTTCCTTCGACTGACCTCTTAGCTCTTCACTTGTATGTCGATCCTTTTGACTCCTTCTTAGTCGTCGCCCCTAACATTTATGCTTACTTAGTGGACCGTGCATCCACTAAGTTTGGGTATGGCTTATTTTCTTCAATCGTCTTACTTGCACTTTATAGTTTGTACATAGTTGTGAGACGATTACTATTTGTATATAGCTTTCTTTGGGTTGACCCCCAAATTTTTCGTCTTTTTCTTTATGATCGTTAGGCCGATTGAGGTGTGTCTTAATGTTTGTGGGTATCATCTCTGGAAACCCTCCGCGAGACATAACTCGTGTTCTTGTGTGAAATCAAGAGAATCAAAGGCTAATTGCATAGCTCAATACAATCGTGTATACCCACGTTAGCGGTAGATTTGTATGTGGTCATGTTATTTATGTGATTCATTCTCATGATATTTGTTGATATTTTAGGAGCAATTCTTATATGTTTTACTTCTAAGGCGTAGTTTGTTCCAAGTTTGGAGATGGCGCGAGCTTGGCATCAACTTGGAACCTCTTTATACATGAGCCTTGGTAGTATCATCTTTTATCTCCTTCGGTTATGGTAATATCTCTCCACTCTTCTCTTTAAATTAATGTGCCTCTTTATCTTTTGGTGAGTGTATGCTTAGAACATTGAGGACAATGTTAGTTTTAAGTTTGGGGGTGCGGGGATATGACCATAATCAATGCATGACCATGGGGTTTCAAAGACAAAAGGGTTCAAATTAGCCAAAATTTTAAAATTTCGAGTAGATTTGCATGTGATTCTAGTGATAGTTTTAAGAATTTTGATGCAAATGTGTCGAGTTGATGAGTTTTGTGATTGCTAATGGCCTTTGCATAAAAGTTGAGTCTTTTAGTGTTTGTGTTGTGCCATGTGAGTGACATCTTAGTGAAGAAGAAACATTTCTAAGACACCTAGAGTAGTCATTAGTGGAGACTTAACCCATGTGAGAGCTCAAAGCCTAAATTGCCATTCGAGTGTACTCTTCCGCGCTAACTCCGAGTAGAATGAAGAGCTACTCAACCTCGTAACTTATAAAAGAGCTCATTCGATCTCGTGTGCTCAATTTCCTTAGCCACTAGGAGTGACATTAGAATAGCGAATTAACCTTGCCCTTGTAGTCCATGAAACCCAATGAGAATGCCAACTAGAGGAAAGCGGATACTCCATCACCATCCATCATCTTATATCCCGAGAATGAAGACATGAGAAAAAAGAATGAAAAAAAAATGAAAAAAAAAGTGATATGAAAAAAAAAGTGATTTTTGTGTATGTTTGAGCATGTGTTAGCTCTTTTGTGTGAGTGATGTGATTGTATATATGTGTTGGTGTTTTTGTTCATGAATAAGTATTCGAAGCAAGAAACAAATGTTGAGATGCTTAAGAGGTTCTACCATAATGAAGAGGTCAAAATTCTCGGAAATCCACCATCATCATCCATCTCTAGTATCCGCTAAACTTTAGAAGGAATTTTTAGAGGGTAGAATGGGTGAGAAGGGCGAGTGAGCTTCCCCACTCTATTTAGTGGCTAATTCCTTTTCGAAGATCATTCGTTCCAAAATGTTGTCCTCGCCCCTTTTTATGTGTTGAGTTCAAGTTAAGTGATCACACTCACACGTACGAGCGAACCATTCTTGAGTGATTTCATTTTCGGAGTGTATGTCCGTGAGACTGAAGTCGAGGCGAAATGTACTAACTTGGGAATCAAGGTTTTCTGACTTCAGAACATAGATGTGCTCATTATGGTATGACACTTGCATTTTAGGGTAAGACCATTAGTAAAGAGATCTTTAACTTTCACATGAACTTGTTTACTTGATTCATTATGTTTTGACATATTTAAACCCTTCACTATATGAACCATGCTTATCTATGATTTAGATGTTGGACCCTTTTGTTTTATGAAAATCGAAGTTTGTGGTATCATCTATGGAAACCCTCACGAGACAAGACTCGTCGATTAGGGCAACCTAGGGGTTCAACGGCTTCTTGCATACGCTAAATGCAACCGGGATGCTTCCGAAAGTGAGTTAGATTTTTGTTTTGTTTTGTTTTGCTCGGGGACTAGCAAAATCTAAGTTTGGGGATGTTTGATGGGTCATGAAAATGTCCCACCGGAGTCGTTTAAATTAGTCGAGTTAGTTTGTTTCGGGTCTTCATTACAATAAAATGGTTTGTTTTCTTGATTAAGTGTCTTTTGCAGAGTTAGGTATGAAAAACAGTTAGAAACGGATACAAAGAGTAGTTTGGTCATTTGGAGTCAAGGACATTCTGGTAATTTGGCCAAGGTCAGTGCGTGGTTGAAAAGTAGACCCCAAAACGAGCCTGTAGGAGAAAACGGAAGTAAATTCGGTGTCCGGATGAGCAAATTAGGCCGATTGAGATGGGTCAAATGCTGTTAACTAGGTGGGATACTTCCGGTAGACATTCGGGCATGCGGTATGAGGGTAGAAACGTGGCGCGCTTAGAAGGCCGATGCATCAATTTCCCGTATCTCCGTTAAGCAGCAAAGAGACCCTAAAGAGCACGATCCAATACATCACGTTTCAACTTAGTACCGTAGTCCCGTGACCACGTTTTAATCATATCCGTCCGCTTCCGCGTTTTCCAGATCGACGGATGTTGAGTGTCTTCTCATGAATCTATTACCGTGTAACCCGAAGCTTCTTAGCTTCTATGCTCCCGGACGCGTGTCCACTTCCCGGCCGTCCCGATCCGTGCATTACTAATCTGACGGCTGTTGAATCTTGTGCAACTTAATATCATGATCCCTTTCACATGCTAGGATCCGAATTGTGACCAGCTAATCCCTAGAATTCCACAAATGACCTTGTCCTTTCTCCTTTTCTACAATTTAACCCAACAAAAACCCTAACCCTATATAATAACTCTTGATCCTCCATTAAAACCTAGACTTGAAAACCCTCTCAATCCATCTTTCTCTACTCCTTTCTATTTCTTTCCCATACCTTCTTCTTCCCTCTCATTAGTATTAGTAATAGTAGCTAGTCTTCTTCTTACTACTCCTTCCTCTTCTTATTAACACTACTACTACTTCTTCTCTACCACTATTATTCTTCCATTAATAGTCTTCTCCTTCTTCCTTCCATATTCTTCTATCATCTTTATCCCCTTTCATCTCTTCTTTCCAACTTCTTTCTACATCTAATTTCTTCCTTCTCTTTATTTTTCTTATTTGTTTGGCAATAAAATAGTTATTACTTGGATTTCTTGGAGTAAAATTCTTGAGCAGAAATGGAGCAAATCTTGGACAAAATGGAGATACATGAGTATATGGATTTTGAACATTCTTGGTGATTTCTTTCCATTAATTTCTTAGTATTTTCATTTATTTTACAATGTCAATGAATGTTACTCTAGATTCCTTGTATTGTTAACTTAGCAATCTAAGGTTTTAGATGAACCCATTTTGGGTCTTTGTAATACTTGTTCTTGATTAATTAAATTTCTTGATGTGCTTTAATGTCTAGTGATTATTTATCTATATGGATTGGATTTTCTTTCAATTACTCATGCCTCGTAATTAAATATTTCATACTTTCGTTAAGTTGTTAGATGGAGTATGCTTTTTAGATGACGGATAATAGTTAAGCGATCCGAATCTCTATAAGGAAGACAATTAGAATTAATAGTTATAAAATTGTTTTGTCAAGAACATCATCCGGAATCCAAATAGTTCATTATATTGGATCCCGAGTATATACAAAAGAGATTTAAATAATTAAGTGTTTGTGTTTATAAAGTGAAATTATGCGGGGGATTTTACAACCTTAGATATCTTCTCACCTCTCTCTTAGATAGTTTAGTTAGTTTTATTTGTTTTCGTATTTCTTACAAATCAATCATCAAATTACTGAAGTGAGATGTGTGTGTGTTTTAGTCTAAGTAGCTATTGACATCTTGCTTATTCGGTTAAACTCGCCTTCAATATCCGAAATTACCTACCTATCCTTTGGGACGATTTACGAATTTACTAACATACTATAACTTGACACCGTATACTTGCGGGAAAAGACCTTTTTCAGGCCTATCAGGTCTAAAGCTAGGACTAATTTCTCATCACCTCCTACTTATATACCAGTACCTGTTTGTTCTTCATCTTCTTCAGTTGATTCATCTTCACATGAAAAGAATAAAATTAGCAGTATTAAACCTAGAGTAGTAGTTAATGTGAAAGACGAATTACCATTTAGTCACGTTGAAGGTGAAGGTTTTAGATAATATAGTCACACTCTTGAGTGTAGGTTTAATGTCTCATCTCGTATGACAGTTGTGGACGGGTAGAAAGTCACACGGTTAGAGAGAATGTTAGGTGGGCACCAGCAACTAGGCTTCGGGCCTTCAAATGGACAAGTTGACGGGCAGAAGGTCGGGTCTGGTAGTCGGGTAGATGGGTAGACGAACGTCCGAGTAGAGAATGGCTACTGGTAGACCAACGTCTGGGTAGGAAGCAGGTATCAGAGACCTGTTGACCTGCACAAGAGAATCAAAACCGTGAAGTCCAAGGGGGCACCAGAGATGGTGTCGGCTAAGGACCCGCCAACGGTCAAGTCAGTAACTTAGTTCATAAAGTAAATGAATAAACCGAAAGTAGAGTTACTAATGATAGTGGAGTCGCTGTAGTGTCGGAGGTGGCGCGACTCGTAGAGTGACCGGAGCTCGGTTCTACGGAAAGATGAGTCGGATAGCTTCTGGTCTACTCGGATGGTAGAGTAGACCTCTGGTTAGGCAGAGTAGACTTCTGGTCACGGCAGAGTAGACTTCTGATGATGGCAGAGTAGGCTTCTGATCACGGTAGGGTCGAGTTCCGATGATGGTAGAGCAGACTTCTGGTGATGGCAGAGTATGCTTCTGGTCACGGTAGAGTAGACTTAATGATATAGAAGAGGAACAGAGAGTCTCTAGTAAGATCTGGTGTGATATCGTAGACACTTCTGGACAGAACTTTCTCCTTCGACTAACCTAGATGAGAGGTTATCGGAGTATGGATTCTAGCCGGAGCTTTAGTAGAGAATAAGTAGAGAGATCGAAATAACTCGTTTCTGAAATGCCAAG
Organism: Eschscholzia californica; assembly: GCF_041429995.1. Taxonomy (NCBI): domain Eukaryota; kingdom Viridiplantae; phylum Streptophyta; class Magnoliopsida; order Ranunculales; family Papaveraceae; genus Eschscholzia; species Eschscholzia californica. The sequence goes on from NW_028238198.1 coordinate 47,636,742, forward strand.
TAGAAATTAAGTAATTTCGAGTGAGAGTCAGGTGACCCTTCTGAGAATGAGGCTTCCTCTATTTATAGAACTTAGAGAAGGATAACCACCCATGGGCGTGGGTTTGTTAGATCCGGAATATTAGGATCTCACTAGAGTGCATTCGTAGTCGTCGATCTCTGGATGGGGCGTCGTAGCCCTACGATACCTGCCGGCTTATTTTGCTTCTTACCAGTAGAAGTGGCCTACTACTCCTTTAAATTAGTAGCGCAAGACTCGGTCTTCTACCATGACCCCAACGTATAGCGAAATGCTAGGGATTGAGGTGACTCGTTCTTTAACTGCTATTCACGTGGTGGCGTGACCATACGGAGTCTGAGTGAGTTGACACTCAGACTAGGATTGTCACGTTAGAAGAGTGAGCTAGGGCGAGCACGCCAGACTGACCGGGCCTATTAAGCGTGTTGGGCTTGCTAGTGAGGAACTTTCGATGGGCTTACTAGTGAGGAACTTTCGATGGGCTTCCTTGTTAGGCTAGCTGGGTTTGTAAAGGGGCACACCGCACGTCGTATGAAGGCGGGCGTAGAAGGAAGGTCCAACACGAATTCCTTCTCTGTTAAGCCCAATGTTGTTTTTGGCCAATACAGTTTGTCCCCCACTCTCTGAGCTAGTATGTTGCTTGCTTATAGAGTAGTAATATCTCGATATGGGAGGGGCTGGCTCGGAAGCTCGCCTTGTCGCCTTGGGCGGTATGCTCAGGATGTGGAAATAAATTCGGGGGACCACGAGATGTGTTCTATTATCGTGTCTCGTATGTATGTCAGAGGGACGTTTGGTCAGTGTTTTGCCGTATCGAGCGAGGAGTTGCGCTCGGGTCAAGGAGACTCGTGCTTCGGACGAAGCGACAAACGTCAAAGTATCGAGACAAGCTCGTGGTTGGACCTTCCTTCTACGCCCGCCTTCATACGACGAAGCAGGACTGGGCAGGGCGTTCTGCCCCCCATTTATTTTTATTTTTTTATACTATATATATGCACATATGTTTATGTACAAAAAATACGTGTGTATATATATATATATATATGTATGTACTCGTGTTGCCGCGTATATATGTACGTATACGAGAATTTCAGAGTTACCTTGGCGAACGGCTTCTACTTTCTTCGTCTAGGTTGTCGGATAAACGAATTCTGGTAGTGCCGCGAATAGTGTCTGCCTTAATTTCCTTTGCAATAATTAATCATGGACCATTTTGTACGGATGGGGATGCACCTTGTGGCGACGTGACTGGCAGGATGATGTGGTCCATTGCTTTTGCCTCCATACCCCTATATAAGGGGGGTCTTGGACCCTTATTACTTGACTTTGGTTTTAGGGGTTGGAGAGTGAAAGTTCGGAACAAACTTTGGAGGAGTGAGAAATTTGGAGGAGTTTGAGCTTTTTGAAGGTAAATATTGAATTTCTCTTGTGTTCTTCGCGTTCTTCGTTCATTCTTCGTGGTTTCTTCAAATTTCAATCTCTTATTGTAAGAATCAAAATGACTTTATATGTTTCTGAGTATTGATCTTGTTGTAATATTAAGATCTTACCAAGTCGTGTTTGTTTAATTTGTTTGCCATGTTAGCCTAGTGACCCTTATACTTACTAAGTAGAAATTTCTAACATGCCTTCTTTGCCATGTTAGTCTAGTGAACCTTACATTTGTTTCGTAGAAATTTCTAGCATGCCTTTTTGCTATGTTAGTGTAGTGAACTTTGCATTGGCTTCGTAGGAATTCTAGTACGCCTGGTTTGCCCTGCTAGCGTAGTGAACTTTACACTTGCTTCGTAGGAATTCTTAGTATGCGTCGGCATTTGCACCGTAGAAATTCCGGTATGCCTTACTTGTAGTGAACTTTAGCATTTGCACCGTAGAAATTCTGGCACGCCTTAGTAGGCTAACAACCACGGGTGGTTGCACTTGATGTGCAAGTCTAGAGTGGCCGAGCATGGTAGGATTTGGCGTCGTACCAGACTAAGGTCGGTTGTGTATGGCAGGCTAGGTCCCTTCTAACCCAGGAATGTTAATTATAGGATGAGTGACCAGATGTACCCGGTGACCTTTGTTGACAACGTCCCTTCGGAGCGAAGCGACGGTAGTTCGAGTGTTCCCGGAGCGCGGCCAGAGTTACCCAAAAACCCTTCGTCCACTTTAAGCGATCATTATTTGAATGGAGTGTTTAGGGAAAAACATGACATACCAGACGACGTAGAGCTTCGGGCGCCTGGTCCGTTAGAGTTCGTGAACGACGACGTGCCGGGTTAAGTAGCTTTTTACGAGCATAACTTCGAGAGCGGCCTAGAGCTCCCTATTCCGTTCACAGTCTACGATGTCCTTAAGGAGTTTGGGATAGTACTGTCGCAATTGACCCCCAATGCTTGGAGACTCCTACTTTGTCTTCAAAGGTTGGGGGATGATGGCCGAGTGAACAGAGTATTTCATTGTGACGACGTAGCGGCTCATTACTCTCTAAAGTTAGATTAGGGGCGCTACCAATATCGCCTTCGTAAGGGTAAGATTGTTGTGGTTTTGGGTCTGCCCGCCTCCGAGAAGTGGTGGCAGCGTCGTTATTTCTTTGTTAGGGGCCCTAATTTGTTTGGTCGTCGTGATATTTCGTGGTTGCCTTCAGGTTGGAGGAACGCTAGTAAGTTGCCTTTCGACTTGGTCTCGTCGCAGTTGTACGGTTTTGTTGTTGTATGTTCATTACCTTCCCTTTTTTGTTTTTGCAGATTCTGTTCGCGGTAACTGTCGCAACCTTAACGAGCGTCTTGCCAAACCGCCACTTGCTTGTTGTTTCCTAGTTTCACCGGAGGAGAGAACTTGGGAGAGTTTTCTTATCCCTAGCGAGCCTACTAGTAAGGCCTTTGACGTTTTTCCCTTACGTGTCGGGTTGGTCTGACAGTTCCTGCTGTGCTTTGTTGATCGGAAGTGTTGATTTTGTAGAACCGGAGATGTTGGCGAAGAGGCAGAAGAAGGCCTTAGTCATACATCCACTTCCTCCGCACGGAGTGGGGTCGGTACCAGGGGTTGGATCTTCTTCGCGTCGAAGTTCGCCCGCTGCTACCGTTCTTCCTGATGCTCTAGTTACTCCTACTCTGTCGGCGCCTGGGTCTGCGGCGCTTTCGGCGGGTAGCACAAATGTTGTGCACTTTGAGATGCCTTCGTCGTCGTCAATATTCGGGGATGGCTCATATGTGCCCCAGGTGCTTTCCCACATTGTGGGAAGCGGGGATGACGCTCGCGTTTACGAGATGGGAGCTATCCAGACATTAGATTGGGCCTAGACTCGTGCTTACCAGGTCGGTGTCTGCACTTCTTCTTTTGTTTTCCTAACCATAGGAATTCTGGCTTCCCTTAGTTGTGGCTAACTTTAGTACGACGTCGTAGAAATTCTGGCATGTCTTAGTTGGCGCAAGCCTTGGCATTTACGCCGTAGAAATTCTGGCATGCCTTAGTTGGCCCAGGCCTTGGTATTTACGCCGTAGAAATTCTATCATGCCTTAGTTGGTGCAAACCTTGACATTTACCCCGTAGAAATTCTGGCATGCCTTAGTAGGCTAGCGGCCACGGGTGGTTGCGCTTGGTGTGCAAGTCGGGTGGCCCCGTATTTTTTCCCTCTACTGATAGTGCTCTCGTGCTTTGTACTGCAGGCGGCTGCGAGTATCCACCTTGCCAAGGATTTGATAGCCCAGAAGGATAAGCAACTTGCAGAGTGGGAGGAGAAATACGCGGCTCAGCAGTCTTTCTACGATGCAATGGCCGGGAAGATGGCGGAGTTGGAGTTGGAACATGGTAAATGTTCCGCTGAATCCGACTCGTACGCAGAGCGATCGGCAATGTTAGCACGGGGTCGGGTCATCAACGAGGTATCCAAAGGGAGGCACCACAAATGGGATATGGCTGGAGAGCTCGCTCGTTGGAAGAGGTTTAAGAGGGAGGCGGGGATACCCGATGAAGAGGAACTTAGCGATGCCGCTTGAGTCTGCACAGGCTAACTAAAGGAGTATGAGTTGCTTATTTTGTTCGCCTGCCAGGCTTGGTGGGAACTCTCTTTGCATTTAGCTCCTTAGTACTTGTATTAACTCCGGTTTATAAGACATATGTGTGCTTTGGTTGCCCTTGGGGCGTGTTAGACTTTTAGTGGGCTGTGAATCTCGCGTTGCCTGAACTACTATGTTTATCATTGACAATGGTCTATTAGTAATTGCTCTTTATTTGCTTATTCGATATTTTGCAAGTTCTGAGAACCTGGTACATAACATGCTTAAATAAGATGTAACAAGTGCTTGGTAGAGTACACTGGAGAATGTCGTGCTAGGGTAGCCCCCTGATCTCTTGAATTCTTAAATGATGTCTAGTGCCCCGTTGTTTGAGGGTAAAAAGAGTGGTACGTCAGGATAACCCGAGTTGTTGGGTCTAGCTTGCTTTTTCTTTGTTGCTTATCTTGTGCCTCGTTGAGTGAAGGGTAAGTAGAATGATTTTGTGACATCTGTTCGTCTTGGCTTGGGCAAAGGTGTGCAAGTTAGGAGGGAGGAGGCGTTGTCAAGGCAGAGGTGTCGAATTGCCAGCTTGAGTCGTCTCTGTGGAGGCGTCGTCTGGGCAGAGGTGTCGATTTGCCAATCCAAGTTGTCTCTTGCCCCCTCAGCCTAAGTGTAGAGTTAGATCACTCTGGACTTAGGTTGTTGTTTTCGTCGGCGTCGTAGGATGTGAGAAATGTGTTCTTTCTCCAGCTTGTCCAAGTCAGCCATTAGGTGGTTGATACTGCACACTGAGATGTGGGGTGGTCGATGGCATTGCCATCGACCTTCTGATGCCCGAGTTTAGTAAAAGTTTAGAGATGACAATGAAGAACAGACGAAGGAGGTAATGGTATGTGTTACTCTCCCTCATGTTAAGAGTCGAACTAGGACTTATCTGCAATTAGGGTGCTATTCTGGTTGACGTCGTAGGATGGGAGAAGGGTGTCTTCTTTTCTGCTTGTCTGTGTCTGGCATTAGATAGCTGGTCCTGCATGCCAAAAGGATAGGTGGTCGATGGCATAGCCATCGACCCTCCGACGCCCAAGTCAGTAAGTTTTTTAGACAACAAAGAAAATTCGTAAAAGAGGTGAGATCATGTGTTACTCCTTTTCAGACAAAGTGCTGAGGTAGGCTTGTTCCAGCCTTAGGTCGTTATCTTGGTTGACGTCGTAGGATGGTGTCTTGTTTCCAGCTTGTCCGAGTCTACCGTCTGATAGCCAACCTGTTCACAAAAAAGGAAAGATGGTCAATGGCTTCGCCATCGACCCTCTGACGCCCAAGTCAGTAATAATCAGGGGAGAAAAAATTAAAATGGATAAAGGAGTTAAGAGTTCGTGATACTTCCTGTATCCCTTCGAGGGGTTAGATTTTGGCACGTCGTGTGCTGCCAAGTGGCTTGGATGGCAGACTTCTGATATGCCAGTTTAGTATACTGAGGTTGTTTCTGCCCTATTCATTGGTTTGGGAGTTGAAACATCCTCACCAGATACACATATCCATGATAGCAGACCAGCAGGGATGATTGGGACGTGTCCCATTTTATTTGTTAAGAGGCCTATCAGATAATGAATAAGAGGGTAGTCGGTGGCATAGCCACCGACTCTCCGAAGCCTAAGTCAGTGTAAGCGTTTGTGAGAAGAATAAGTAAAGTAAAAAGTAGGGTCTAGAAATGGTACCACTTTAGATGAGTGCCATTCCAACTGTTGTTAATCTTGAGCCCATCTTTTGCTTGGAGTTTGTATGCTCCCTGACCTACCACCTTGGTGATTAAGTAGGGACCTTCCCAGTTGGGTGCTAGCTTGCCTGCTCCAGCCTCTCTAGTGTTCTGGAAAACTTTGCGGAGAACCTAGTCACCTACTTTAAAGGTTCGAGCCCTAATACTCCTGTTGTAGTGGCGGGCTACCTTTTGCTGGTATGCCGCATTTCTTATTACTGCCATGTCTTGAAGCTCGTCAACTGTCGAGGTTATGGCTAAGTTGTTCCTAATTTGACTCTTCGGTAGTTCATTGGCAGCGTACTGACGGTACCCCAGCTTCTGCTGGTAAAACCGCTTCGGAACCGTAGGCTAGAGAAAAAGGAGTCTCACCAGTATGTGTTCTAGCAGTAGTGCGATATGACTAGAGAACTCCAGGTAGCTCGTCTGCCCAAGGCCCTTTGGCTTTTTTGAGTCTCTTCTTCATAGTTTTTATTATGGTCTTATTAGAAGACTCTGCTTGGCCGTTGGACTGAGGGTAGCGTGGGGTAGAAAAGCTGAGCTTGATCCCCCATTCCTTGTAGAAGTCCTAAAAGTCAAAACTAATAAACTGCGAACCGTTGTCTGTAACGATCTCTTTGGGTACTCCGAACCTGCAGATGACATTTTTCCAAATAAAATTCTTTACCTTGCGATCTCTGATCTGGTGGAATGCCTCAGCCTCGATCCACTTGATGAAGTAATCTGTCACGGCTAGCATATAGACTTGCTGTCCTGGAGCAGTGGGCAGCTTTCCTATGATGTCCATACCCCACTTCATGAATGGTCATGGTGAGAGTATGGAGTTGAGTTTCTCTAAAGGCAAGTAGGAGGAGTTGGCAAACCTCTGACAACTATCGCAACTTCTGGCGTGACTTATACAATCTGCTCGTATGGTAGGCCAGTAGTAGCCAGCTGTCAGGACTCGACTGGCTAGACTACGACCCCTTGAGTGATTTCCGCACTCTCCTTTGTGAACCTCGGCTAGCACGTATTTGGCTTCCTCGGGAGTGACACATTTGAGATAGAGTCCAGAGTAGGTACTTTTGAGTAACTGACCTTCCAACATAGTAAACCTGGCTGCCTTTGCTATTAGTCTACGAGCCTCATTCTTGTCTTCTGGTAGTTGGTCGGTTGTCAGGTAGCTTATTATGGGTGTCATCCAATTATCGATGGAGTCTACAGTTGTTACTTCTAATGTGGAGTTCTTCCACGTAGCTGGCCATTGGAGGATGACAAGCGGAATTGTCTGCTCTGACTTGGCTGGGATTGACGAGCCTAGATTGGCCAAGGCATCAACGTGCCCGTTCTCTAGTTTGGGTACCTGTGTTATATCAGCTTCTTCGAAGTCAGCTAGCATTTCCTTTACCTCGGTTAAGTAAGCGATCATCCTGGCATCTCTGGCTTGGTATGCTCCTTGCGTCTGGTTGACTATCAGTTGGGAGACTGACTTTATTTCTATCTTTCGGGCGCTCATGTCTTTGGCAAGAGCTAGTCCAACTATCAGGGATTCGTACTCTGCTTCATTATTTTTAGCTTTAAATTCACATCTGATGGCCCGCTGGATTTGGTCTCCCTCGGGGGATTGGAGGACTATGCCTAGTCCAACTCCATTCATGTTACTGGAGCCGTCAACCTACAATGTCCATTTCAACTTCTTCTGCTCTGCAAGACACAACAACTCCTTCTCGGCTTGAATTAGAGTACCAGGCGTAAATTCGTCTATAAAGTCAGCCAACACTTGAGACGTAATTGCAGTACGAGGTTGGTAGGATATATCATGCTCACTAAGTTCGACTGCCCACTTGGTTAGTCTACCAGATAGTTTTGGTTTGTGAAGTACATTCTTTAATGAAAATGTGGTAATTACAACCATCGGGTGGCACTGGAAGTAAGGTCTTAGCTTCCTGGCAGCCATTAATAAGGTCAGGGCAAGCTTTTCTAGTTGGCTATAACGTGTCTCTGCATCGAGCAGAGACTTGCTGACATAATAGACGGGTAGTTGCTTACCTTGTTCTTCCCGTACTAGTACTGCACTTACTGCCGTTTCAGAGACTGCTAGGTAGACATACAAGTTTTCGTCTTCTTGAGGCTTAGACAGTAAGGGTGGAGAGGTTAGGTACTCTTTCAGCTGCTGGAGTGCCTCTTCACATGCTGGAGTCTGTGCAAATTGTTTGGCCTTTCGCAGAGTAGAGAAGAAATGGTAGCACTTCTCAGAAGAGCGTGAAATGAAACGGCTAAGGGCTGCTACTCGACCAGCTAACTTCTGCACATCTTTGATGCATGTGGGAGAAGGGATGTTTATCACTGATTGGATCTGGTCCAGGTTAGCTTCCACTCCTCTGTGAGTCACCATGTAGCCCAAGAACTTCCCTGAAGAAACACCGAAGGAACACTTAGTAGGATTAAGTTTCATATTGTACCTTTCTAGCACGTCGAATGCTTGTTCGTGATGTTTGAGATGCTCGTCGGCCACCAGAGACTTGACTAGCATCTCGTCGATGTAGACTTCCATGGTGTCCCCCAGCATACCAGCGAACATTTTGTTTACCAATCTCTGCTAAGTTGCTTCTGCGTTCTTCAACCCGAATGACATGACCTTGTAGCAGAAGATGCCTCTTTCTGTGATGAAGACAGTCTTCTCCTGGTCTGTCGGGTGCATTAGTATCTGGTTGTACCCAGAGAATGCGTCCATAAAACTGAGTCTTCGTAGCTCTGGGGCAGACTCTTCCTTAGTGGGGCTGGAACTCCAGGGATCCTAGTGATCATTGCCTCCATCTCTGTGAGTTTCCTAGCCATGATCTGCTCCAGAGGAGTACCTGTAAGAGACAAGTTTAGAATGTCAGCTTGTGAGTTAAGGGTTGTCCCACATGCCACAGTGTGTGAGGGGGGGGACAGTAAACATTGAAGAAGAAAAGAGAGGAGCAGTAGTAGAGTGCAAGAGCACAGTAGAGTATAGGGGCGGAGAAGCGCCAGCTTGGGTTACAGGTTGTGTTTTAGAACGACTGACAGTAGGCGATTGCATGATAGGTTGGCAGGAAGAACTTCCTGGCTCCGGAGTTGAGAAAGGTTGCATTGAAGTAACTGGAGCTCAGAACCTTATTCCTGTGGTTCTTGGTACAGAGAGCTCAGTGATCTTCTCTTGAAGTAGTTGGTTCTCTGTTCTCATCAGAGAATTCTCTTCTTCCAGAGCTTTGAACTTTTGGTCATTCTCCTGTACTTGGGCTGTGAGAGCAGCTATCTGGGCTGAAACGTCGATCGGAGAGGTTGCGATGTCATCTGCCATTGCAAGCGTCATCTTTGATATTTGTTGCCAGGGCCCCACGGTAGGCGTCAAACTGTGGACGGGTAGAAAGTCACACGGTTAGAGAGAATGTTAGGTGGGCACCAACAACTAGGCTTCAGGCCTTCAAATGGACAGGTTGACAGGCAGAAGGTCGGGTCTGGTAGTCGGGTAGATGGGTAGACGAACGTCCGAGTAGAGAACGACTACTGGTAGACCAACGTCTGGGTAGGAAGCAGGTACCAGAGACCTGTTGACCTGCACAAGAGAAACAAAACCGTGAAGTCCAAGGGGGCACCGGAGATAGTGTCGGCCAAGGACCCTCCGACGGTCAAGTCAGTAACTTAGTTCATAAAGTAAATGAATAAACCGAAAGTAGAGTTACTAATGATAGTGGAGTCGTTGTAGTGTCGGAGGTGGCGCGACTCGTAGAGTGACCGGAGCTCGGTTCTACGGAAAGATGAGTCGGATAGCTTCTGGTCTAATCGGACTGTAGAGTAGACCTCTGGTTAGGCAGAGTAGACTTCTAGTCATGGCAGAGTAGACTTCTGATGATGGTAGAGCAGACTTCTGGTGATGGCAGAGTAACTTCTGGTCACGGTAGGGTAGACTTTCGATGATGGTAGAGCAGACTTCTGGTGATGACAGAGTATGCTTCTAGTCACGTTAGAGTAGACTTAACGAGATAGAAGAGGAACAGAGAGTCTCTTGTAAGATCTGGTGAGATATCGTAGACACTTCTGACCGGAACTTTCTCCTTCGACTAACCTAAATGAGAGGTTATCAGAGTAGATGGATTCTAGCCGGAGCTTTAGTAGAGAATAAGTGGAGAGATCGGAATAACTCGTTTCTGGAATGCCAAGTAGAGATTAAGTAATTTCGAGTGAGAGTCAGGTGCCCCTTCTGAGAACGAGGCTTCCTCTATTTATAGAACTTAGAGAAGGATAACCACCCATGGGCATGGGTTTGTTAGATCCGGAATAGTAAGATCTCACTAGAGTACATTCGTAGCCGTCGATCTCTGGATGGGGCGTCGTAGCCCTACGATGCCTGTCACCTTAGCCTGCTTGTTACCAGTAGAAGTGGCCTAATACTCCTTTAAATTAGTAGCCCAAGACTCAGTCTTCTACCATGACCCGAACGTATAGCGAAATGCTAGGGATTGAGGTGACTCGTTGATGCAGGGGCATAGGCGTGTGGGCCCACGTCCACGCGTGCCCACACCCTATTAAGTCATAATAGTAGTTTATTTAGTAGAAGAGAAGTTACTTTGATTTGATATTTCTTTATTTTAAAGTTTCTATGTTTGAGTAGTTTATTATTTTAGGAATCCTAGTATGAATCTATCTAGGAAGGTTTATTATCTTATAAAAGGGGATCTAGTCTATGTTATTATTCACCTTGAAGAGAAAAACAATTGAGTTATTAAGAATTTAAGTTTAGTTTATCGTTTCTTACAGTTTTCTTTAATTGTTCCTAGTTTATTTTATTGTTCTTTAATTATTCCGCTGCATCTACATCAAGTGGTATTCAGAGCCAAAAATTTTTTTAACCAATCACAATGGTTAATCCTACCGTTCCTACTCCAACAATCAAAGAGAAGACACCAACTTTTGCCTCCGAATGGGACAACATCAACAAGAAGTTATCCTCGGTTACAAAATTGGAAGAAGCTTTCGAAAATTACAAGAAGGAAACTATGGAAAAATTCGAAAATCACAAGAAGGAAACTATGGAAAAATTCGATCAAGTCAATGATTCGATCATGAAGCTATCTAAACAACTCGAAGGCATATGTAAGTCTCCCTCTTTTACCACTACTCCTTCTTCTCCTACTTCCATTCAAGCATCATTATCACTTCCAACCACAACACCAACTTCAAATTCCATACTTGGTCAACCTAACACGACCCCAATCCCGATTCACATCAACCCTACATCACCACTATCACCGGTTTTCCCACTCATAAACCCCACAACACCACCTTTCTCTTTCAACGAACAACTAACATCGAACAAACCCGATTCATTCTCCCATTATTCCACTACCAACCCAAGTACCACCCAACCATACCCTTTTCAAACACCAAGGCAATACTATTCACCGAACACCACCCCACTCGAAACCCAAACCCAAAGCCACCTAACCGAACCCTCACGGCCCATCATGGATACACCTATTCGCCAACACTCTCGTGCCATCTCACCACACCTCAAGCCCAACCGAGGAACACCCTCTCTTCACAACCAAACCGATCATCACCACCCCTCCCATCAACACGAACCGGAAACCGTCAACCACCCAACCCATGATTTTACTGATAGCTACAACCCTAACCGAACCCGTCTACCCGAACCAGTACCGAACAGACCCACTCCAAACCGAGACATAGGGTTCCCATTACTCAATAACCAAAACCGAGAAGACCAATTTGAGGCCGACTACAACCCTTACCATCATGAAGCCCGTCAACCCAAACGATCCAACTATTATGAACCAACTAGATTCAAAAACCGACCAACCTTTACGGAACCACACCATAACGGTTCCATGCAACGTAACCGTTATATTCGTCCCCGTCCCAAGTATAATGATCCGGATGACTACCACCTAGATGATGATCACGATTCTACACCACCTTCTTCTATGTATCGTATCCGTATGGACGTCCCGGCTTATGACGGTTCCATCAACATTGAAAACTTTTTGGATTATATAGCTCGAATGGAAATCTTCTTTGATGTTATGCAGGTTTATGGACAAGAACAGGTTAGATGTGTCACTGGCTATCTTTCAAAAACAGCGTTAACATGGTGGAAAAAAGAATCTGAACAACGACGGTTATCTAATCTTCCTCCCATATCCTCGTGGTCTGAAGTTAAACCACTTATGATGGCCCGTTTCCTCCCTCCCGATTATGAAAATCAGTTATGTCTGGAATATCTTCGTTGTCGTCAAGGACGACGTTCAGTTGATGAATATGCCTCAGAATTTCAGCGTTTAAGTACTCGGCTTAATCTACCCGATACTGAATCCATGAAATTGGAAAAATTTAAGGATGGTCTTCGAGGTGACATTAAGAATCTTTTCAACCTCCGTCCTTTCTCTTCCGTATCGGAATGTATTAGTGTGGCTCGATCTTTTGAATCGAATTCTAGATCAATTTTCAGGGGAAACTACAATCGTCCTAATTATATTCGACAACCTACTGATGATACTGATCTTTCGAAACAAACGGATGACGGAGCTAAGATTGTTCCTGAAAATCCTTACAAAAAACAACCTCCAGGTAAGTGTTATCGTTGCTTTGAGATAGGTCACTATTCTAATAATTGCCCATTACGTGGTAAGGCAAATTTAGTGGAAAAACAGGATTACTTGGATGAGGAGGCCGATCATGTCAATATTGACCCGGATTCAGGTGACCATGTTATGTTAGTAACTCGTCGGGTACTTTTTACTCCTCTTGAACATGATCTTTCTCAACGGAAAAATTTATTTGTTACACGAGGAACGGTCTTGAACAAAGTTTGTACGATTGTTATTGATAATGGGTGTGTGGAAAATTTGATTTCTTCCAAACTTGTGGCTTCCTTGGGTATTCCTACTATCCCTAAACCACACCCTTATCATACTGCTTGGATTCAATCCGGTACTGCAACCCGTGTTGATCGAATGTGTACTTTTTCCCTCTCTTTTGGCTCTTTCTATTTATCTGACATTACTTGTGATGTTACCGATATGGATCTTTGTTATATTATTTTGGGACGTCCTTGGCAGTCGGATGTGGATGCTATTTACAAGGGCCGTTTGAACGTTTTTGAATTTCCATGGATGAAGAAGATTATCACATTGTTACCGATTACGAAAGGATCTGATGAGCTTGCTTCCATCATACAATCGGTTCGGGACGAACCTTCTGGGGAACAGGGTGCTGATGCAGGCGCATAGGCGTGTGGGCCCACGTCCACGCGTGCCCACACCCTATTAAGTCATAATAGTAGTTTATTTAGTAGAAGAGAAGTTACTTTAATTTGATATTTCTTTATTTTAAAGTTTCTATGTTTGAGTAGTTTATTATTTTAGGAATCCTAGTTTGAATCTATCTAGGAAGGTTTATTATCTTATAAAAGGGGATCTAGTCTATGTTATTATTCACCTTGAAGAGAAAAACAATTGAGTTATTAAGAATTTAAGTTTAGTTTATCGTTTCTTACAGTTTTCTTTAATTGTTCCTAGTTTATTTTATTGTTCTTTAATTATTCCGCTGCGTCTACATCACTCGTTCTTTAACTGCTAGCCACGTGGTGGCGTGACCATACGGAGTGAGTTGACACGTCAGACTAGGGTTGTCACGCTAGAAGAGTGGGCTAGGGCGAGCACGCCAGACTGACCGGGCCTATTAAGCGTGCTGGGTTTGCTAGTGAGGAACTTCCGATGGGCTTCCTTGATAGGCTAGCTGGATTGCTAGAGGGGCACACCGCACGTCGTATGAAGGCGGGCGCAGAAGGAAGGCCCAACACAAATTTTGTCTCTGTTAAGCCCAATGCCGTTTTTGGCCAATACAACAGTTGCACGTAATGTCTTATCCATGTATCTCGAGGAGATGAATGTTTTAAAGACATTCCTAATATCATATGGTCAAAGAGTGTGTCTTACTACAGATACATGGACTTATGTGCAAAATCTTAATTATATGTGTCTTACTGCTCATTTCATTGATAGTGAATTGATGTCAATACACTTAAATCAGGTAACTTCACAATCTTCACATTTATTTTATGAATTTGTATTTTTTTGGTTGTTAGTCACTTGTGGTGCCTATGATTATTTCCTGTACTCTCTCTTTCTCTCTCTCTCTTTCTCTTTCTTTCTCTATCTTCAAATTTGATTTGTGATCGATTGATTCAACAATACTATTTCCTGAATCCGAAACTAATTTTGTTTTGTGGGTAGTCGATTTATGTTGCCGGTGTTTGGTTCCAGATGCAAAAATGCAATTCTTTCTGTTGAGTACTTTTGTTGTAATCGACCAAATCCAATTTTGCATGTTCATTTTTTAATCTTCTTTAAGATACCCATCTTGAATATTGAAGATTTCTTTCGATCTGATTTGTACCTACATTAGATTCTGATTTTATTATTTAAAAGGTTTGATTTTGTAGTTTGTATATAGAAAACCCATAAAGTTGATGGCTTTATTTTGGTATATACTCATTTCGGGAAATGAATCACAATTGAGTATTGGGTTATGAAATTCTACCATATCTTTTAAATTTGCGCTTTAATTTACAGCTTAATACATGTGGAATGGAGATAACGTTCTTAGTACGAGGAACAAGGAAAGGATTTGGAGGGATTTAGCAATCTACGTTTTGAACCTAAGTTTATCATTTTCTTTAAGTCACTTAATTTGAGAATCTATGTGACTCGATGATTGTGATTTAGTGTTGAATTCCTTTACGTTTCGGACTTGTAAGTATTTAATTGCAACAAGTTTATGTCGAAATTAGAAATTGCAGCAAGTTTATGTCGGAAAATGAAAATTAGGTGTATTAAGATCGCAACAGGTTTATGCCGACATTAGAAATTGCAGCAGGTTTATGTCTGAAATTGAAAATTAAGTGTAAAATTGCAGCAGGTTAATGAAAATTAGGGATACTAAAATTACAACAGGTGGTTCGGTTATCCAACCGAACCAAACCGCTCATATAGTGTTCGGTTGGATAACCGAACCGAACCACAAGCAGATTGGCTCGGTCATCAGCAATTTTCAGAAACCGCTACTTTCGGTTCGGCCTCAAAATGTCCGTTATCCAACCGATGAACAACCCTACTTTTTAACCGATGTCCATAGTTTGATGAATTTGTGAAGGATTTGGGACAAATTTGGAAGCCAAAATGTCTTTCAAAAAACAAGAAACATTTGAAGTCCATCATGTGATCAAAAAACAATAATAATATTAAAATAATAAATGTCTACCAAATGTCCATCAATGTCCACAAATATTCACAGATGTTTACGAAAGTCGAAAAATATATTTTTGAAATGTTAGTATAAATATATTATTTCATGTGATTAAACAATAATAATAATATTAAAATAATAAATGTCTACCAAATGTCCATCAATGTCCACAAATATTCACAGATATCTACGAAAGTCGAAAAATATATTTTTGAAATGTTAGTATAAACATATTATTTCATGTGATTAAACAATAATAATAATATTAAAATAGTAAATGTCTACCAAATGGCCATCAATGTCCACAATATTTACAGATGTCTACGAAAGTCGAAAAATATATTTTTGAAATGTCAGTATAAATATATTATTTCATGTAATTAAAAAATAATAATAATATTAAAATAATAAATATCTACCAAATGTCCATCAATGTCCACAAATATTCACAGATGTTTACGAAAGTCGAAAAATATATTTTTGAAATGTTAGTATTAATATATTATTTCATGTGATTAAATAATAATAATAATATTAAAATAATAAATGTCTACCAAATGTCCATCAATGTCCACAAATATTCACAGATGTCTACAAAAGTCGAAAAATATATTTTTGATTAGCACAAATATAATATGCATTACACATTTTGTCAATGGACTCAAGATCTTAAAATGTCCCCAAGACATTTTGTCTATGGATCAAATGTCTTGAAATGTCTATAAAGACATTTTGTCTACAAACTCTCAATGTCTTGAAAATGTCTATGAACACATGTTGTCTATAATAACTCATCCGAAATGTCTTGAAATGTCTACGGGACATTTTGTCTATGAAAGTCTGTGAAAGTCCCGCTCCGCTACCCCCCCTAATTGTGTCCCTTTACCAATGACCTTGTTATCCTCAATTTTCACATAGGAAGGTGAAGCAAGAGAAAAAGGAAATGCAAAGATAAAAACAGAACATTCCTCAATTTCTACTGCTCTCAACAGTTGAGATAGAAAAGGAGCTTATATATTGTGGTGGAGGGTTTAGAGAGAGAGAAAGTATCATGACATCAAGAACATATAACATGAATGACCAACCCAACCACAACCATTCAAGACCAACAAATCAAAACCAAGACCAAAACCATTTCTATCACAACTACTCAACATATAGATCATCTTCTGCATCTTTCAAGGGTTGTTGTTGTTGGCTATTTATCCTCTTAACATTTCTAGGGTTACTCATATTATCAGTAATTTTGGTCATAATTTTAGTCGTGAAACCTAAAAAGCCCCAATTTGAACTAGAACAAGTTGGGGTTCAATTTGTAGGAGTAACGGCGGCGCCACCAGTTCAAGGTATACCAACGTCAAATGTAGTGCCATCGGCTTCACTTTCGTTTACAATTAGGTTAGTTTTTACGGCGGTGAATCCAAATAAAGTTGGGATTAAGTATAGTCAGGCGGTGTTTGATGTGATGTATAGAGGGGTTCCGGTGGGAAGAGCTTCGGTACCGGGGTTTTATCAGCCGGCGCACAGTGTGAGGCAGGTAGAGACTACGGTTGGTGTTGATAGGGTTAATTTGCTTCAAACAGAAGCAACTGAGTTGGTTAAAGATGCATTTGTTAGTGATAGAGTAGAGCTTAAGATTGCTGGTGATGTTGGTGCTCAGATCCGGATTCTTGATTTTACTTCTCCTGGTGTTGAGGTAAACAAACCTCTCTCTCTGTTTCTCTCTCTAAAACCCTTCCTTCTTGTTTCTCTCTCTACCGTTTTTTGGATTTTGTTTTCGTGTACAAAACACGCAGTAAGCGTGTCCCACTTTGTCTTGTTTAGTGGGTTCTGACTTTGGGCACCCGCTCTATACGAGTGTGTGTGGGTAATAATACCATATGTTGTAGCCGTACATTTTCTGCAAGACAAGAATGGTGGAATTTGAGGTCTTGATTTCTTAGGAGACTAGTCAATCAAGACATTCACATTAAGCATTGAGACTGTTGTGTCCATGTGTATGTTTATTGACTAACTGAGAGTCTAGACTATCTTGGACTCGTCTCCTCGAAGACTCAGTTATTTAGTTGACTAATTTATTTTCTAATTGTTATAGAAAAACGACTTATTGGAAAGAGGATTTGAACCCTCATCCTCAATGCCCATATCATATCTGTTACTATATTTTTATGGGAAATTTACAAATTCCAGCCTCGACAACGACCCAAGCTGGTCCACTAGTGGTCCGCCCTTACGGCCCACGTCATTTCATAATTTCTAAGAAGTGTCATATTTGAATTTAGCTAGTCGGGGGTCAAATCTGAACTTTGTCGTTCAACATTTAGTTTGATTGTTTCATTTTACTCGTAATTATATTCTTTTGTCACGCACCATGATCTTAATATTTTGACAAAAATTGTGAATTTAAGGGGGCAAACTCAATTACCAATGAACAAGGGGAGTAAATTAAACTAACAATTGGTTTTGAGGGGTAAAGTAGAAAACCCTAAATTTTACCAAATTTTATCCATGTTCTATGATTAAGAGTTGAAAATTGCCAACAAGTGATAGCTTAGTTGGTGAGACACTTCAAAACTTTGGAGGTCTCTGGTTCGATTCTCATCAGAAGTGAAATCTATGGTTTATTGAACTTGGGTTATTAAGATATAAATAAAATACTTTAGTTGGACTTTATGCCTGTAATTAGGTCCCTTCCTTTAAAGGTTTAAATAAAATTTGGTGATTATCGTGATCATCACATCTTATTGATCTATGTCATTGTAATGACTATGGTAGTCACTTTTCCCAAAAAAAAAGTTTAAAATTAAAATCTTACTTATCTTCTATAGTTCTTTGTTTAATTCACACTGATTTGGTTTTATATATTTATATACTATTCTCAAGGACAATTTGTATCTTTAAGACAAGACTGAAATTCTATACGTTCATTTGCAATGTGTGTTCTCACTACTTCGGATTTGTTTGTGGATGAGTGAACAGGTATCAGTTGATTGTATCATAGTGATTAGTCCTAAGAAGAAATCTTTGACGTACAAGCAGTGTGGAGTCGATGGATTGAACGTCTAGAAAGAGAAAATTATTTTCTTACAACGTTTTTTAAGGCGGAAAGGAGAAGTAGGGAAAACTAACCCTTCTTACCACTTAGTTATGTATATTTTGTAATGAAATTGGAAAATAACTGAAAAAAAGAGAGGAGAAAGAATTGAGTACTGCTCTGAAACAAATCCATGGTTATTGCAATTGAAAATATTTTTGTTGTTTTTCAACTGTGGTATTTTGCAACAAAAAGAAAAATGGTGTTATATAAACTATAGTTAGTACAAGATAACTACCACCACGTGGAAGGAAGTATTTTTGTTTGTAGTAGAAGTATTATTGTTTCTAGTAGAAGTATTTTTATTTTAATTAAGTAAAAATTATCAAAAATATATGAGGGTCCATTTGATACGTGTGGAAATGTATGGATGAGAAAATGGTTTTCTTTCCCATTAGAAAGAAAAAGGATTTCTTACTTCAAAGAAGTCAAATTTTAGGTCTTTGATAAGAGGGAGATTTGCCGTTTGGACCCCCTTTCGTATAATTGACTTGCTGTTTGGACTCCCTTTTTCCAGAGTTGCGTTTTGGACTCCCTTTTCCAAAAAAAGTGTTAAATATAAGGAAATACAATTTTACCCTCTAGTTGACCTAACCTAACCTAAGTAGTTAAATAGTTAACCTTCCCTTCTTCTAATCTTCTTCTTTGTCTAATCAATGGAAGTTAATGAGAATGGGTCTTCTTCTTCTCCAACTTACGTTGTTATACTTAGACATTCGCTCTAAAACAGCTAACTACACAGTCGTAGATCTATTAATCAAGGGCAGATCTATCAATCAAAGGCATAAACCTAACTTCATCTTCAGACCTGAAATTTTCGCTGGAATTTGACATCACTATTAGGGTAGAAAACCCTAACAAAAAATTCGGTATTTACTATGAGAATGGAAGCTCATTTGTAGTTTCTCACTCAATATTAACCTCTGTTCTAGGGTTTTGTCCGATTTCTACCAACCAGAGAACAATGTAACGGTTTTTCAAACGGCGTCAAAGGGTCCAGGCGAGAAGTTAATGACTTTAGTTTCAGATTCGAAGATGGTGAGGTTAAATTTAAGCATTGGTAGGAATTAGGTTTCATCTTTATAGTCAGATTTAGGATTTCTTTTGTATTGTGATGAGATAAATTTTGAATTATTCATATATACCAATAAATGTTAGAATTTTTTATGTTCTATATTTCATTATATTCTCATTCTCTTTGTCCAATGCAGAATTAGAAGTAGAAGTAGAATCTTCTTGATATTTTCAGTCGAGTGAAAATTTTTGAAGTCCCCTAATTTTTATGATTCAACAATTCTTGGTTGAACTAGTCTCAATCTCTCCCCAAAAGCCCAATCTAGGGCAAACCTGTATTTCAATGTCATCTTTTTCAATCTTAGAGCTTCAACTCATGATCCAGCAATTTTTTATGATCCAACAATTGTTGGTTAAACTTGTTTTACTTTTTAATCTTTTGATTAGAAAGCAAAAACTCATGCTACCATATACCCTAAGATTAGGTCTCTTTTTGGGTATGAAACCCCCATACTACTTGAGTTAAATAAACTAGGGGTACAAACTGCAATATTGATTATGTAAGGGTGAAGTAGGAATTTTTAAGTATAACTTTGAAAACGGAATATTCTCAGGTGATTCCGTCAAAAGGGGGTCCAAAATGCACCTCTGGAAAAAGGGAGACCAAACAGCAAGTCAATTATACGAAAGGGGGTCCAACCATTTTACTTGGTAAATTATCATTGAGGGGGGGGCCTTTTAACAAAAATGAGGGCCCTATAAAATCTCCCAATGTTTATTAATTAATTAGGCTTTATGTGTTAATTGGGCCTGACGGCCTGTACACCAATATATACATTAGGTTAAAAAGAGTGCCTTTTATTCTCTTCCCCAAATAGTGAGATAGAGGGATACAGAGAACACTGATTTAGGAGGAAACCAAGTTGGAGTATTGGATTGTTCTCTTCTCCAAATAGTTGAGAACCTCTCTTTCCTAAATCGCTTGAGATTGGATGCAATGAAGTCAAATAAACGGGTGTTATACTCAACAAATCAGAACACATCACTGGTTAATCTAATGATCTATATGTCTCTTTCAAGTTAAATAAAACTCATATGACATTGTAGTTGTTCATTGTAAAGTTGGGCAAGGTTAATCAAATGCCTGATTAATGAAATATAGGTGAGTCAAATTATTTTCCTTTCTGAATTCAAGAGAATTTTGAGATGTTAATGTTTATATGGGCATGGTTGACTATAAAGTTAGATTTTTTTTTTCCTTTTTGAATTCAAGAACCCGTTCTAGCTTCAAAATGATCTGTTGATTTGGCATAGCTTTTTCATACTCTTAGATTATTTGAGGCTTCTCGTTGATTTGCTGCAGATAAATCGATACTGAATTGCTAGTAGTTGCTCGTTCAACACAATGATAAGGAAAAAGGATATAAAAATGGAGGGATACTCACGAGCAAGAGCATCTGTTTCTTCATCGAGCTTTCTTGAGAGAGGAAGTTACGGAAAGAGAAGAGAGAGCGTGTTTATGTGAGAGTGGAAAATGGGTTTTCCCATCTTTTTTGTAGGAAAAGAAATTAGCCTTTTTGCCTACTTTTTTTCTCATAAGAAATCAATTCTCATGTTCTGAAGTCATATCAAACAAGAGAAAATCCACTTTCTCGCGAAAACGACTTTCTCAACCTTATTTTCTCACGTATCAAACAGACACTAAGACACAAATGTTGCTTATAAATAAATGAGTTATTTTATTTTGAGCCCCAAGTTTCTGACCAGTTTTCTTTTTGACCTCATATTTCTTATAAATTCAAAATTGACTCCCTCTTTGTGCAATTGTCAGTTGACTTTAACAGTTGACTTTTCTTTGTTTCCCCAATTACCCTTCCTCTAAAATCTAATTCATATCAGTTCCTCATCTCTTTCTTGTTCCTTCTTCCTTTTTTTCTTCTCTACTTTTATCGTTCTTCTAAAATTTGGTTCTTCTAAACTTGGGTTCATAAATCTTATTTTACAACATCAATACTTTTTCCACTAATAAATCGGAAGCTGAAAACATCAACCGAGATGACATAAGCGGATGCCCATTTGCTGATGAAATCTTGAAGTCAGTTATGAAGAAAAGTATAAAAGTAGATGAGATAAAAAGAGCACATACAAAGGAGATATTACATGTTCATTTGATGCACCCGAAAAGGTTGCACACCCAAGCGGAGGTATCAAGTAGTAATCCGGCAAAGCCGGGATCGATCCAAGAATAGGAAGGTAGTTTGGATATCGAAAGGGTCTCGTTCGCCGGTCTAGATATCACTAACTAACTTAGACTAAAAAGGAAAGGAAACAAAGATAAATGGGGGTTTGATCGAATAAGGTGATAAGAGAATGAAGCAAACAAGTAAAATAAACTAAATTAAACAATAAAAGTAAACGGGCGAGAGAGATTCGAGAGAAGAGTCGAAGGAACAAGAGTCGGGAGACGGTAAGACTCGATTCGGGCAACAAATAAGCGAGAGAGGTGTCGAAGTCCGGGAATCCATAATGATAAACCTACGACTACGTATGATCCAATCTAATGTGTCGAAGTATAATCGATGTTCGACTCCTAAAGTAGATGTTTCTAAGTACTACGTATATCCGGAGATCATACTTAGTCAAACAAACGCCTAATTCGGTTAATCCCGAGCCATCGAAAGTGTCGTCTAGTCGCCTAACTATGTGAAGTGCAATGCAAGACACATGAAATTATGACTTAGACTACGATCGATATCGAATACTTCGTTTCGTCTATTAACTATGCGAAGTGCTTGACAAGACACATGAAAATACGATCGAAACGATAATCGAAATAAATGAACATCAATTTATAATCAAAACATCAAATCACATTAAACATAATCACGAATTCATCACATTTCATCTCATATAATCGACATACTAAAGTTAGCTAAACATGATGATTGAATAAGAAATGGAAAGGAAATGATGAGAGAATCCCCCTTTTTCGATGTGGTTCGAGGCTAAGATCGTCGAAAAATATGAGCCTTTAAGGTGCAGCCGATCTCCCCTTAGCAAATTCTGGGTTCCCCATAGCGACCACCATCATCTTCTCCATTTAGAACACAACCTCCATTAAAGCTAACCCTAGCTTTCTCTCTCTAGAAATTTCTTGTCCAAAATCAAATCAAACTACATGGGAAGTTAGCCAAAGACATGGGGAGTAAAAGCCCTAAGGTTTCCGGCCAAGAAAGTTGCCGAAAACCCTTGAAATTTTCGGTCAAAGACGGTGAAATCCCGGCCAAGAACCAAGAAGATCCGGCCAAAAAGCCACTGCCCGAGCCGGTTGCTTGCTGTCCCGTGCATATCCGAGCTAGGTGCGGCCTTCCCGTGCTTGTCCGAGCCGAAGAAGCTTCATCCCATGCATGGCAGCTCCATCCCGAGCTATGAGGCATCAAGTCCGGCCAGATGCAGCAGCTGCCCATGCTCGTGCTGCTGCTGTTGCTCCCGGAGCTGCTGTTGCGCGTCCCTGAATGCTTCCCGAGCTGCTGCCGGCTAAGCTTGGCCGGCACTCCTCCTTCTCCTTCCTCTCTTTTTCTCTCTCTCAAGCTCTTCTTAACTCTCTAAGCCCTTGAACTTCCAAACTTGAAACCCTAGATCTCCTAGCCTCCTTTCTCTCTCTTCTCTTGTTGCCTCTTTCCCAAGCTTGAAGATGATGAATAGTCTATCCAACTTGTGTTTACTACTCAAACCCTAGGGTCCCTTGACTTAGTCAACTTCTTTAGACTTTGTTGACTTTGATCCATAAAGAAAGGGTGCCCATATAATTCTTCCTTGTCATTCTTCCTTGGGCTCTTGAGCTTTGATTTAGAAACCAAGAGAGTGCCTTCATCTTGTGTCTACATTTAGAACCAAAAGGGGGTGCCTTCAAGAAAAGACCTTAGCTTCTATCTTTCACATCTTCCCCGTCCGAACTCCGAATTGAATTCCGTTTTCACCGTCGGACTCGTCATTAACTCCTCTTGTCATTTGATTTGCTTGAAGTCTTTTTCTCTCGTTTTCGACACATGAAATGATAGTGACAATTCGTTCCCTTTATTCCGATTTACATGTTTAACTCCAAAATAGGTACCTAACATGAAAAACACATAAAATATTATTTATAATACTCAAAACGAACTAACTAAGCTTAGTTAGGCTCTCTAAATGTGACATTTTCATGTCACATCAATAGAGTAGAAGATGGATAGATTAGAGAAAGAAACCAGGATTTAACTTATGAAGTTTGTTGAAGTTGTATAGTTTAAAACTTCTTCTTCTTCTTCTTAACCTGCATCTCATCTAATAAAGAAATTGCTTCATCAATTCTGTTCTCCTCACACAACCCATCCATTAAAGTATGTAAGTAAACACATCATAATTGCGATTCGTACTCGTTATATCTCGAAATATATTGACACAATGCTTCAATCAAAGTAGCTTCAATCACATAACATAATAAACCAAGTCAAGAAACTAGGACAACTAACAAAAAGTAATGCTAACAACAGCTATAAGATGTGAGAAATTATGATCAGACATATTCACTCGCTGTGCAAAATAACAGACAGACATTTGTTTGCAAACATCAATCATCCCATTACGAAGATCTTGGGATTCTTCAGCAAACTGGTTGATTCTACAACTCGGACATTTGTTTGCAAACATCAATCATCACATTACGAAGATTTTGGGATTCTCCAACTGTCAAATAGTTGGAGTTTAGGATTTTGGCTAGAACTAGGAATTGAACGTGGATCCTGTTGACGATTCTCATTGTCATGGTTGTGTTGTTCTGGTTAGAATCATTAGAATGAACGGGAATCTCATCAGTACTAGTGTTGTTATAATTGGAAGCATTAGAATGAACACCAATCTCTTGTTCGACATGAACGTTTTCACCGCCAGTAGGGGGTGGATCTTAACGAGGATCCTCATTGCCATTGGTAGTGTTGTTGTTCTGGTTATGAACCAGATCGGTAGTACTGTTGTTCTGGTTGGAAGCATTAGTTTGAACATCAACATCTTGTTCGACATAAACGTTTTCACCGCCAGTAGGGAGTGGATCTTGACGAGGAGGATCCTCATTGCCATCGGTAGTGTTGTTGTTCTGGTTAGACGCATTAGAATGAACCTGATTCTCATCATTAAGATTGTTCTGGCTGGAACCATTAGTATGACCCCCAAGCTGTAACTCCCGTGGAGCTTCATCTTCTTCCCTACCAGAGTTGAAATCATTATCACCCTGGATGGGAAGCGGTGGCCCGATGGGAACCACCACTCTGAAAAGGTCCAACCGGATTTGTGGCTTCATAAAAACGACTAGGGGGTTCCATGTAACCACTTCCACGGAGAAACTTTTTTTTGTTCTTCTTCGTAACACCAGCATAGTTTTTGCTGCCATCATGGAAGTGCTGATGGTAAAAGAATCAGTGAGGCTGAGTCCGGATCTCAAACTCATATTTCAGTTCAGTAAAACCACCTTCTTTTAGTGATGTTCGTAGAAACTCAAACCCCCATTCGGGGAACTCTTGTTGAAACATAACAGAATGAACATACAGTACTCTATTTGCAATTAAACAAATTGATCTAACGCGTGTAGTATTTATGAAACAGTAGAGTTCTCAGACAATTCTGGGATAACTAGGTGGAGTAGCCATAGAAGATGTCGATTTAGGGTTTTTTTTGTGGTGAAAGAGATCTAGAGTTTGGAAATGAACTAATAAATAGTGTAGTTTAGGGTTTTTGGCCTTCTGGGAAAAGACCAACAAGGACTTTGCACGAAATCAACGACTAAGATTACGAAATTGAGGGAGATAAGATTGTTGGTCCAATATAAAGTTTAGGATCTAATGGGTGCCCTAATCAGTAATATACTAGCCCATTACCCATAGAAACTTCAAGAAACTGCTAAGATTACGAAATTAGCCTTTTTGCCTACTTTTTTTCTCATAAGAAATCAATTCTCACGTTCTGAAGTCATATCAAACAAGAGAAAATCCACTTTCTCGCGAAAACGACTTTCTCAACCCTATTTTCTCACGTATCAAACAGACCCTTAGACACAATTGTTGCTTATTTTTTATTTTTTTTTGAAAGAGTCCATATAAATAACAAACAGTGATACAATGAGTTCAATACAATAGTTACCTAGCAAGACAGGAACTACATTGTAACTAAATTAACATCTGAAGGACTAAACTAGAATACTACAATAATTAATGGGGCAGAATTGAAGCAGCCAGTGCATGTGCTTCCACGTTATGAATGCGATTGCACCACTTGACCTCCATCTGACGCTCACTAATAATTGATCTGAGACCGTTGATTTTATGGCTCAATCTCCACGGTAGAACAGGATCAACGGCTGTGATATAATCCACCAAAACCCTAGCATCTCCTTCCAATATAAAAGCATTGCTTTGGATCTCAAATGTTAGGGTTAATCCAACCTCCAAGCTCCTAACTTCGCTGTCTAGAGGAGGTACCGGCGTTATTACTCGAGCAATCGAACCTACCACCTCACCCTCTGAATTTTTGGCTATGACCGCACATGAAGCATGCATATCACGATATGCACCATCGAAATTTATCTTAATCACTCCTGGAGGGGGAGGGATCCAATTGGTTTCCTGCACATATGAGTTATAATAAGTAGGTTGAGATAGATCAATAATATACCTGATAGCATCCTTCGTTGCCCACCAAACACGAATCAGATCTGGTTGTCTATGCCGAAAATGAGCTTCGTTTCTGGCTTTCCACCATTCCCACCATAGGTAAGTCACTTTGTACCATTCTTTGTTCCCTATCTCTTTCTTAAGTAATATATTTTCTAGACATTTGATGGGGTTATCATTTATATGTTGAAGGTTATCAATCTCAGCAAGTTTTGTGAGTTCCTGGTATCGAGGGCAGGAACCAAATAAATGGTTCATATTTTCATCTTCTCCTGTGTTACATATGAGGCATTCCATCTCAATGGTCGGTATTCTAATACCTATATTCCCCAACGTCGGTAAGCCCCTATGAACCATTTTGAAGGAGTTGAAGGAGATGTCCTTCGACCAAGGTGACAATGCGAACAATTTGTCGGATAGGACAATTGATGTGGAAGATCATCAAATCCGATTGATTTAGGGATCGTAGAGTTGTAGCTAGAGACCAACTACGATCGTCGAATTACGAAGTAATTCGCGGCTAACTTCGATCGGATCCTACAACGGGTTACACATAAGAGTGACAAATTGATCTAGGATATGACTAGTGGGAGTGAGATATAATCATGGGAGTGTCCCATAAACATATCTCATAGGCCTAAAAAGGAATTAGGCAAAGATAGTACAAAAAGGCCAAAAACAGGGTTTTTGGGCCTTAGCCGATTCGGGCACTTCTAGGGCTCGGATTGGGCTGATTTTTGGAGGGACGTTTCCTTATGTTATTAACATTAAATATGCCAATTTTGGCTGGGTTTGGACGTCATCTCCTTAGGGAATTGAGAAAATACCAATAGTTGCTATTTTCGACTATTTCCTAAATCTTATTCTAAAGGGTGTTTTGGGAAACCTAAAAGGAGGTGGATTCTTATTAGGGTTCTATATAAAAACTCTTAGGGCAGAGAATAAGGAGTGGAATTTCTCTCTAAGCTTTCTTACTCTACCACATCAAGTAGAGAGGAGAAAGTGAGCTAATTCCCATTACTATCTATCTAGTCAAAGAAGAAGGTGTTCTTCTATCCAACCACCATTGGTGTGCTAGCTATACAACAAGGTGGGAGATCAAATTGATTGCTCGTGTCCCAAGTAGAGGAGCTACACTTGAAGCTCTTGGTCTTCTTCAATCAATTCAACTAGTTCGAGGGAAAAGCGATTAAGGTAATCTACTATCTCCATTAGATTAATTACTAGTTTTGCATGTGATCCTGGGGATACTAGTGTAGACATTAGATGTCTTATTTCCGCTATAAACACTAGTATAAGGGTATAAATCCTTCCAGTGGCGTCAGAGCCTCTTGCAATGAACTAGTTTTTGCTAAGAATCGAACTAGTTCATATTAGATATGATTGATAGTTTGATAAATTAAGTTTATAAAAGTATTTTAAAAGTGTTTTAAAATTATTTAAACTCACAATTTGATATTATTGAATGGGACTCAATGAATTTCAAATTGAGAATCAAATTGATGATTAAAAGTCTTTTAAAAGTCTCAATTTGATTGAATTTCAAACTAATCCATGCTTGATTAAATTGATAGTTATGTTTAAAAAGATTTTAAACATAAAATTTGATTAATTTTGAATTGGATTCAAAGATTTTAAAAATTGATTTCAAAATTGTTCTTTGGAAAAATTCAAAAACCTAGATTTTGATCCAAAATTGGTTTGATTAAGAGTTGTTTTTAAGTTTTGGAAACTTTTGAAAAACAAAATTTGGAATTTAGAAGTGTTCTAAAAGAAGTGTTTTGAGTTTTAGGAAACTCTCAAAACAAAATTTGGAAAATTTTAAAAGTTTCTACAAGTTTTGTAAAATTTTAGAAGTGTTCTAAAAGATTTCAAAATTTAGAAAGAATTTTAAAATTGGAAGTTAGCAAATAAGATTTGCACAACAAAAAAAAAAATTTGGAAACTAGGGTTTTGGAAACCCTAGTGTCCGGCCAGGAAGCTTCCTGGCCGGACAGAAGCTGCTGGTCGCGTCCACTGGACGCGTCCAGAGCAGCTGCTGAGACACGTCCAAGAGACGCGTCCAGCAGCTACAACCAGATTGCCACTGGTCGCGTCTAGGACGCGTCTAGAGCAGCTGGGACGCGTCTTAGAGACGCGTCCAGGTCGAGTCTAGGACTCGACCACCAGCTGTAATGGAAGCATCTGGACGCGTCCAGAGCAGCTCGGAAGCGTCTAGGACGCGACCAGAAGCTGCACTGGTAGCTTCCTGGACGCGTCTGAGACGCGTCCAGAGCTCTCGACCAGACGCATCTTGGAGACGCGTCTGGGAGGTTCTGGGTGTCTCGGACTAGTCCGAGACACCTAGTGCTGGTCTGGTCCAGCACCAGACGCGTCTAGGACGCGTCCGGTGCATGGACTAGCGTCCTGGCTCCGGCCAGGACGAGACCAGGCCTTGATAGGCCTCGGCCAGGACATGCCGGCCCTATGGGCCGTGCTATGTCCGGACCTTGTCCGAGCCCTTTTTGGGCTTGGGCCGGGACTTGTCTAGGACTTGTCCCGGGCTTTTTCGAGGCTTTTCGGACCACAAAAAGGGACCATCATTCGAGTGGGAGTTTTTGCCAAAATTTCTTCCGATTCCAACCAAATAATTCCAAAATCAATCCGGGCCATCCAAGGGCCCAAAACGGATTTCTATTTAAATTGATTTATGAAATCATTAAGAATCGAACCAATATTTTTTCCGAAATTGACCCGGGCTTTCTCGAGCCCAAAACGGAGTTTTTCTTAAAAGTTGATTTTAGAAATCATAAAAGATAAAATCTGAACGCACCATTAGTTGAATTCTTCGAATTTAGACTTAAGGTCCGTAATGTGACGTGTGATGTCAACAAAAGTATCTCCCAAGATAATCATGCATATATAATTCTTAGCCTTGATATATTATATGATTGCATGTGATGAGAATGCGGGAAACTAGTATGGCCATAGATTTATTTCTTTATTCTTGTTTTAAGCACGGATGGGTGCATGCTTTGTAATTAATTTTAATTTCAAGTTTATACGATCTGCGAATCGTTAGAGTCTTGTAATTAGAGTTTAAGGGTCTATAAGTCCATTGAAGAAACTCGAGGATGAAATTCAAAGTCGAGTGGGAGAAATCAATGGAGGTTCAAAGATGGCGATCTAAGACGAACCAAAAGGCGAAACAAGAAGAAAACCAAAGGAGATTAGATCTTCTAGGTTAGGGGCCATACTAGGATCCATATCTGCTTGATTTACTTTCTCGCGCGCGTTTACTTACTTTTTACGCTTTATGTCGTGGGTGTTAGTTAGGCTAAATAGTTCACTATAACAAACGCCAGACTAGCGTAAAAGTCCCCAAAACGTAATCTTGAGTAATCGCCTATCCAGATTAAGACACTCGTTGCGCCCTTGTTCGAGGAAGGTGGGTCGGCCTTCGCAGAGTACCTCCTCTACCTTGGAACAATGCGGGTAGGTCTATAGAAGAGGCCTACACGTCTAAATGGTTCTACTCAACGAGATCAGCAAGAGAGTCTTGGATACTCGAGGCAAAAGGATAGATTAGTCATTCATTAATGAAATCTATCAACCAAGAGTCATAAGGTATGATCAGTGAAGTAGTTCACTCACCCGGAACGACGGAGTCAAAGGGTAGGGCCTTCGTCCGCTTTACTCCGAAGAACTGGGGTCTTGGAATCACTTATTCAATCGGGGACGATTTTTATTGAATAATGTGGGAAAACTAAGTTTTTCAAAAACGATAACGAGTTTTAAAACTTTGCCATTTCTTTTATGTAGTTCAAAGATGACAAAAGATATTTTCAACTTCCGCTCACTTCTCGACAAGGAGAAGCTGAATGAGCACAACTTCCTTGACTGAGAAAGGAACCTGGGAATAGTTCTCAGGATGGAAGGAAAGCAACATGTACTAGAAACTCCAATTCCTGTATTGGATGATAATTCGACTAAAGAAGAGATAGATGAAGAAAGGAGTGTGCGGAAAAAGGCAGAGCCTGTAACTTGCTTAATGCTAGCAACCATGGAACCGACTCTGCAAGAGCAGTTCATAGACATGGATGCTTACTCCATGATCCGACAACTTCGGGAAATGTTCCAGAAACAGTCGAGATTGGAGAGGTTTGAAACCTCTAAAGCAATTATGGACATGCGCCTTGAAAAGGGAAAACCAGTTGGGCCTCATGTTCGTCAAATGATCAGGCTCATGGGCAAGCTGGCTAAACTAGGTTTCCCTTATAGCCAACAGACCGCTACCGACACTATCCTTCACTCCCTCCATAGTGGTTTTAATCAGTTTAAGATGAACTACAACATGAATGGATGGGATAAAACGTTGGAGGAACTTCATTCTATGCTTCTAACAGCCGAAAAGGACGTCGCTATAGTGGAGACTAAGAAGGACGTTCTTATGGTACAAAAAGACAAAGGGTTCAAGAAAGGTGGAAAACAGAAGAAGAAAACCGCGTCAAAAGGTAAAAGCAAACGAGTTGCCAAACCTAAAGACAAAGGTCCTCCTCCTGACACCAAATGTTTCTACTATGATGGCAAGGGCCACTGGAAAAGAAACTGCCCTAAGTTCTTGGAGGACAAGAAGAATGGAACAGTGGCTTCCAATTCAGGTATAAACAGTTAACTTATCAAATACTGTAAAATTCCCAAACCTTGGTATATGATACCTAAAATTGCCCTATCATTGTGAATGTACAGGCGCAGCTGGGAACTGAGTATTTGGCTAAGGAAGACAAGATCCAAGAGGGAGCAGAAGCCTCGACTGCTAAGGATGCTGAAAGGGATCGAAGTCTACTTTAGGCACTATTCTAGATTAATCGTTTTTCTAGTTTTTTAACATCATCTCTGTACTAAGTATTATGGAGAATCAATAAAGGACTTTAT
Source organism: Eschscholzia californica (assembly GCF_041429995.1). Taxonomy (NCBI): domain Eukaryota; kingdom Viridiplantae; phylum Streptophyta; class Magnoliopsida; order Ranunculales; family Papaveraceae; genus Eschscholzia; species Eschscholzia californica. The sequence continues at coordinate 47,667,486 of NW_028238198.1, forward strand.
TTCTAGATTGAGATGTTAATAAGTGCTAAATTTAACAAACTATACCAAAAGATTCTAAACTTGGTCAAAAACCTATAAGATAGGTTCATCCAAATCGGAAAGGGATGAGGACAACAAGTCCACTATAACCAAAACATGAATCAAACTGACAAGAAAGAAAGCCTTGAGTCGGAAACAGAGATTGATCTTCAAACGTACTTCTAACCTATCCATATTTGGATTGTCCAAAAGGATTAAGATGAAGAACACGAATCAAACTCTATCCTCCAAAATCCATTAGTCTAGACATAGCTTCTCACAAAACTACCAAAATTCCGTCTAAAGCTAAATTTGTACAAAACTAGCTAATATCTGACGCAATTTCTTTTTGAAAGAAATTTGGGCTTCTTCCATAACCAATCAAGAGAACAAAGTGTTTGTTGCTCATGATAGTATTCTTCTAATAATTAGCGCACCTAGTAGTCTGGGAGAAAAACACTAATTATTACAAGAATAAGTGGGAGAAAAGTACAAGTCGATTTAATTCGATCATGAGAAAAATCATGGAGTGTCATGAAGAACAATCATGAAACCTGTACAAGACGATTAAATTCGACCAAGAGCAACAAACTGCGACTCCTTGGAAAAGGAAAGGTTAAAGATATGATCTTGTAAACCCACCGCACAAAAGCGAATGTCATTCGCAGGAGAACTCTCAAAGCGAGTGAAAGTGTCTCTAAAGGTATATCTCAAAGTAGTTGAGATAAACTCCAAGTTGTTGTTCAAAAGCCCTGAAAGGTCAAAATAAAATCTCAAAGACACAGAAAATAAAGGTTATTTCTGAAGAGATAAAAGACCTGCGCAGAAACGGAAACTGACTCTAGATTTTGGCTAGAAGCCAAAATCATCGTGGAATCCATATCTCGTCAAGACATGAAGCTTGATAATTTAAGTCAACAGAAGACCTAAATTGGTTTTTCAAAATAGAAAACTGAGAAGGATGGAAACATTCATGTTTCCCGAAACGAGACAAGAAGAATAAGATTCTTCCAATCAAGTTATGTCCACAAGCATGTTTCAGAAATCTATCAACGGATTAAAAGCACGCAAGAGTTAGAATCTTCGATTCAAAAAGGAAATCAAAGAAGTTTGATTCCTGAGGAATGAAGAAAATCTTGAATCACGAGTTTCAAGAAGGTAAGTGGGAGAAACAAACCTTCCGGGTCCGTATGCTGAGTACATACAAAAGATTGAGTACGACATAAGATGTTGTATAACAGTAACGAACTGACTCAATAAAGGACCACACACAAAAGGATAAAATGCCATTTTGGGCATCTGAAGATCTATAAGCATAGATCAAAAGGATGATAGGATTAGAGAGACTCAGTACGCTGAGATGCTTGAGATCCGAAACAGAAAATCTAAGACTCGGAAAGTCTAAAAGATTTCGACCCAAAAACTCATGACAGAGGGCGTTGCAAAACTCGGAGTCTGAAAAGACACCGATGAGCTAGCACGCATGAGAGAGACATTTATGTTCGAAAACATAAAGTCAATCATGTTGGACATGATTAGCATTTAAACATCCGAATTCGGATTGGAAAACCGAAACACTACTTAGTACATCCTAGAAGGCTAAAGGATGAAGTAGTACAAAAATTGAACATGTCATCGTAGCAAACTTTCAGACATGGAAGGAAAGTAGGCTAAAAGTGTTTAAGCCGGAAACTGTTGCAAATACTACACAAAGAATTAAAAGCCTTAACTCTAGTAAAAGTTACTAGATATTATCAAGGTTGAAGTTAGCAATCTTCAAATTAATTGATAATAAGCAAAGTTTAAAACCGACTACCACGGTAGTCAAACTAAACTGTCACCTAAGACATAGTATGAGATTCATACACAGTCTAAGGCATGAGGTATAATTTTAAACCTCGACAAGTAAAATTGAGTGGGTAAAAGGAGTTTTACGGAAGAGGCTCAGATTTACAACTCTCGTTATCAGAAATAATAAGAGTTATTTCACAAGTCGTCTAAATTTGGTTTAGTATTTAAACGACAGTCCATTGATAATAAAACGTTCCGAATAGGTTTATCAGATACGTGATCTGATGAATGAAACCCTATTAAGTGAACTTGGAATATTTATTATCAAAAACCCTGGTCCAGGTCATTGCATGGACAACAATGACTCACGAAGACTAGCACGGGAGTCGATGGGATAGCGCAGTTTCATGGGCTATAGGAATAGTATATTCTATTCGACTACGTGGGTGTGTAAAAGGTTTATACACTGGATAACCCTCAAATGAGAAGTACTACACTCGTGATGAACGTCAATACTTCTCATAAAGACAATTGGAGAGATTCCTCAAAACATGAGTGCTCCACTCATCTTATGAAAGGAATGTCCGACTTTGGTTCCGTCAAACGCCGCGCCGTAAAAGGAGGTTATAAAGACGGATACTGGGAAGGACAGGATAGACATGAAGTTAAGTGGGAGCGCAAGAATGGATTGTGTCACCCTAATCACATTAGGTACAAAGTGTCTCAAGGCCACTTGATGAGTAGCAACTGAAAATGCGTGGCCGCGCTCAAACGGATTAAAAGTTAATCGTTTGTCTTTTACAGTTGTACTCGGATATCAAGAAAGTCTGAATGACGTGACGTATCAGATGGGATACTAAATTGACACGGGAATCGAGGCATTGCACTTGTTCTAAGTCCAAGTGGGAGTCTGAAGGAGTTGAAGGAGATGTCCTTCGACCAAGGTGACAATGCGAACAATTTGTCGGATAGGACAATTGATGTGGAAGATCATCAAATCCGATTGATTTAGGGATCGTAGAGTTGTAGCTAGAGACCAACTACGATCGTCGAATTACGAAGTAATTCGCGGCTAACTTCGATCGGATCCTACAACGGGTTACACATAAGAGTGACAAATTGATCTAGGATATGACTAGTGGGAGTGAGATATAATCATGGGAGTGTCCCATAAACATATCTCATAGGCCTAAAAAGGAATTAGGCAAAGATAGTACAAAAAGGCCAAAAACAGGGTTTTTGGGCCTTAGCCGATTCGGGCACTTCTAGGGCTCGGATTGGGCTGATTTTTGGAGGGACGTTTCCTTATATTATGAACATTAAATCTGCCAATTTTGGCTGGGTTTGGACGTCATCTCCTTAGGGAATTGAGAAAATACTAATAGTTGCTATTTTCGACTATTTCCTAAATCTTATTCTAAAGGGTGTTTTGGGAAACCTAAAAGGAGGTGGATTCTTATTAGGGTTCTATATAAACACTCTTAGGGCAGAGAATAAGGAGTGGAATTTCTCTCTAAGCTTTCTTACTCTACCACATCAAGTAGAGAGGAGAAAGTGAGCTAATTCCCATTACTATCTATCTAGTCAAAGAAGAAGGTGTTCTTCTATCCAACCACCATTGGTGTGCTAGCTATACAACAAGGTGGGAGATCAAATTGATTGCTCGTGTCCCAAGTAGAGGAGCTACACTTGAAGCTCTTGGTCTTCTTCAATCAATTCAACTAGTTCGAGGGAAAAGCGATTAAGGTAATCTACTATCTCCATTAGATTAATTACTAGTTTTGCATGTGATCCTGGGGATACTAGTGTAGACATTAGATGTCTTATTTCCGCTATAAACACTAGTATAAGGGTATAAATCCTTACACATTTTCCATATGAAATTTTGGATTTTTGGTTCCATATGTTTTTTCTTCCAAAATTCCTTCCAAGGAAAATTATATGCCTCCTGAGAAAAAGCTGGAATCTCCTTAATTTCTGAGTAAAATGACTTTGAAGAGAATTTACCATTCACATTAGGGCACCAAATTAATTTATCTTCTTGTAAGTTGTGATGGATTGGAGTCAATATGATTGATGCGACTTCAGCCTCATTAAAGATATGATTCATCAATTGTATGTTCCATTGTGTTGGGTCCTGCATCATAAGATCAGAAACAAGGATGATATTATTTGGAACATTAGAGAAGTTTATATTGCCAAAATTTGGTAAGTTTTGGACCCATGGGTCTGTTCTAATGTTAATAAGTTTACCATTACCAATATGCCAAATCGTATTAGCTCTGAATATGGTCTTAGTGGAGTTAATAGCTTTCCAAAAATGAGAATCTCCTTGAGTAATCTCATAAGACCAAAAATCAGAATTTTTAAGGTATTTGGCTCGTAAAAGTTTGACCCAAACATCATCTGGCTTAGTCAGAAAGTTCCAAGTCATTTTGGCAATCAAGGAAAGATTAACTTCATGAATAGATCGAATACCTAATCCACCTTTATGTTTGGGACAAGAAATAATGTCCCAATTAATGAAATGAAGCTTTTTCTGATTAGTATCATGACCCCACCAGAAGCTTCTTTCGATCTTTTCTAATTGGCTCGACACATGCTTAGGAAGTTTTTGGTAACTGCGGGTATAGGTGCAGAAAGAAGACAGAATAGATTTAATAAGAGTAGTTCTACCTGCTTGGGTTATAAATTTTTGTTTCCAACCCGAGAGGGAATTTTGAAATTCATCAATAAGCCACTCATAACTTTCTATTCTATTTTCTTTTTTGAGGACAAAAGCACCCAAATACTTCTCTCTATCTGTCATGAGAGGAGCTCGTAGCCTGTGGATAAAGCTATCTTTGATGTTGGAGGGCACCCCCTTGCTGAAATATAAAGAAGACTTCGAGAAGTTTACCTTTTGTCCAGAGAAGCTTGCATAATGATCCATTAATTGAATAATTGTATTTAGATTGTTTGAATTTGCTTTACCAAACACAATAAGATCATCAGCAAACAGCAAATGTGTAATGCTGGGAGCAGCTGAGTTGATCGAGTATCCTGTAAACTTGCCTTGATTTTCATAATAATGATATAAGAGAGAGAGAGAGAGACTGTGAGGAAAGAATGAAAAGATAGGGCGAAAGAGGGCAGCCCTGTCTAAGGCCTCTAGTGGTCGAAAAATTTCCCACAATGCCCCCATTGATGAGTATATTAAATGTAGGAGTTGTGATGCAGCACATTATAAGATCCAATATGCGCCCATGAATGCCAGTAGCCTTGAGAACCATCTCAAGAAATTCCCAACTCACTCTATCGTAGGCTTTCGCCATATCCATTGTGAGTGAGAAGGTACCATTCTTAGTCCTCGTGGAATGCATTGAATGTAGTAATTCTTTGGTAATCACAATGTTGTCCATAATTTGTCTATCAGGGACAAAGGCACTTTGGGTCCACATAATTCCTTCCTCCAAAAAAGGTCTAATTTTATTCGCAATTAATTTAGTGATGAACTTATAGATCGAATTGCAAAGGGAAATAGGTCTGAACTCCGAGGTAGTACTCGGATTCCTAGTTTTAGGAATTAAAGCAATGGTCGTATTATTTAAATGAGGATCGATCTTACCCGACGAGAAGGCTGTTTGGATATACTTGATGAGTTCCGGACCAACCACTTCCCGGTTATGTTAGAAAAAGAAATATGAAAGTCCATCTGGTCCTGGACTTTTGATCGATCCCATGTCCATCACGACCCCTTTAATTTCCTCTGGCGTTGGAATTCTTGAGATATCGGCCAGTTAGTCGTCTGAAAAGACCTTGTATGCATTCATGATTTCGATAGGAGGATCAGTAATTGGTTCTGCCTGAAATAAGTTCTGAAAATACCTAATTAATTCATCTGATATTTCGTCCTCTTTTCTAGAAGATTGACCATTTGCAAGTGTGAGCTGATGAATCTTGTTTTTCTGTTTTCTGGTTGACATCGCAATATGGAAAGCTTTTGTATTCCGATCACCGTTTAAGACCCATTTTGATCTAGATCGTTGTTCTGCTTTAGTGCGGTTCAAACTTTCTAGACAGATGATTTCCTCCTGAATCGTACTCTCTATTTCTAAGGTCTCTGTTGTCGAGGGAAGGCTTTGAACATCCAACAATCTTTTGTATAGTATATTCAATATGTTTTTAATTACTCCGAAGGCCCTTTTGCTCCAATGTTTTATCGAGACTTTTACCTGTTGAATTCTCTATATGAACGACCCCGAACTACTTTCCCACTTGTCTTTAAAGATCTCTGAGTATTGATTATGTTTGGTCCAAAAGACCTCAAACTTCGAAATTGTATTGACTGGTCGGCCTTCCACTACATGTTTCAGAAGCAGGGGTGCATGATCGCTGTTATAGCCAGGTAAATGGAAGACTCCTGCTTCTGGAAACTTCATTAACCAATTTGCATCACATAAAACTCTGTCCAACCTCTCTTTCGTAAGATGGTGAATGGATTTGTTATTTGTCCAAGTATAAGCGGGCCCGTTAAATCCCATATCAATTAAAGCCACATCTTGGATAAACTGTTTAAACTGAGACATAAAAGGAATGTTAGAATTTCCACCCCATTTTTCATTTCTAGTAGATAAAGCGTTTAAGTCCCCTAAACAGCTATAGGGATTGGTCAGGCTTTGAATTCTATTCAAGAGGGCAGACCAAAAAGCTGGTCTATTTTGTGCATTAGGTGGACCATATATACAAAGCAGATCCCACGGTTCCATACCCATCTGGTCGACCGTAGCATGAATTAAGTTACTAGAGGAATAAACTATATTAATACTAATATCATCGGACCAGCAAAGGAGTAATCCTCCACTACGACCAACCGCATGAACAGGAAAACAATTAACTAGATTATATTTATTAAAAAAACATAGAGGAATATACGTAGATAATTTAGTTTCAGAGAGAAAAACCACAGAAGGTTTAATCGCTCCTAGGAACTGATTTAAAGTTTCTTTTGTCGGGGTGTTCCCTAGCCCGCGACAATTCCAAGCGAAGACCTTCATTTGTTCTCCGGCATTTGGGCTGACGTTGCCCCTTCATAATTTGTCTCAATGTTAAGTGGACGAGCAGATCTTTTATAATGCTTTGTAGATCGGCCTTCAAGAGTAGTCATATCCTCATCCTCTGTACATGCTACTGACGTCGAGGCACCACCCTGAATAAGTGCATTATGATACAGATCTGTTGGATTGTTGTATATTTGTACTCCTCTTTTCCTGGTTTTACATAAACTGGAAAGTAAATCACCAAAGTTAGAATTTATGGAAATATCCGGTTGATTTCCGTCCAAATTTCCCTCAATATCAGAATTAGATTCATTGACTCGATTATAGTCAGACTGGCCATACGAACCTAGGGTTTTGGTTTTATTTCTATTAGTATATGGGACTCTAAAGTCCTCATTATGCTTAGGAGTCATTGCCTTAACAACAAGATTTCGTTGTTCAGCAGTCAAATTGTGTTTCAGAAGATCATTGGATGCCAGGACAGTAGGACAGAACTTAATGGTGTGGCCTGGAATTCCGCAAAAAATACAAAACCTAGGTAATTTTTCCACTTTCAGAACAATGGAAATGAGTTTAAATCTCGAAAGAGTTAGAGTAACTCTCTGAGTCATAGGCTTAGTGATGTTTAGTTCTATCTTTGTACGTCCATAAAGGCACCATTTTGAGCCCCAAGTTTCTGACCAGTTTTCTTTTTTACCTCATATTTCTTATAAATTCAAAATTGACTCCCTCTTTGTGCAATTGCCAGTTAACTTTAACAGTTGACTTTTTTTTGTTTCCCCAATTACCCTTCCTCTAAAATCTAATTCATATCAGTTCCTCGTCTCTTTCTTCTTCTTGTTCCTTCTTCCCTTTTTTCCTCTCTACTTTTATCGTTCTTCTAAAATTTGGTTCTTCTAAACTTGGGTTCATAAATCTTATTTTACAACATCAACACTTTTTCCACTAATAAATCGGAAGCTGAAAACATCAACCGAGATGACATAAGTGGATGCCCATTTGCTGATGAAATCTTGAAGTCAGTTATGAAGAAAAGTATAAAAGTAGATTTTAATAAGCAAAATTCTTAGCTAATCGAGCATACCCATTAACTGAAAGTGAAATATTTGAAGGAAGATAACCTTAATGTGAACGTTGCTGCTGTGGGCAGTGAGAAATTGGAGATGTCAATGCAAGAGACTACATGACCGCCATTGAAGATGACTAGATGAGATAAAAAGAGCACATACAAAGGAGATATTACATGTTCATTTGTGGGTTGGGAACTTGGGATGGTGTATAGTTCTAAAACTTCAGCAAGGATAGAGTAGAAGATGGATAGATTAGAGAAAGAACCCAGGATTTACACTTACGAAGTTTGTTGAAGTTGTATAGTTTAAAACTTTTTCTTCTTAACCTGCATCTCATCTAATAAAGAAATTGCTTCATCAATTTTGTTCTCCTCACACAACCCATCCATTAAAGTATGTAAGTAAACACATCAGGATTGTGATTCGTACTCGTCATATCTCGAAATATATCGACACAATGCTTTGATATGTAAAGTGAAAATGAAAAGATTTGGTTAAATACCCTTTCTAACACCACAAGAATAAAATAATAGAGCTTGATTAAATAAACCTCCTCTAATCTAAATAATCATTGAGTTAAATGACCCAACAGTTTGCTTACAATGAAACTCATCAACCATTCTATTAAACAAGGTCACAACTTTATCAAGTTAATCTGCTTTCCCATAAGCTTTAAATACATAAATGAAACGTTTCTCAGTAATTACTCTACTCTCTTTCTCTCTCTCTCCATTCAATCTAAAACACTTTTTAAATTCAAGAAATCCCTAGAATCAACATAATATATTATGAGAAAATAAAGGATATAATCATCTTGTCTATAAGAACCTAATTTAAAACATGACGTGAAGATTTCATCAGCAAATGGGCGCCTATTTCTATTATCTCTGCCGATGTGTTCAACTTCAGACCTGTTGGTGGACAATGTATTGATGTTAAACGATATGACTTATGAACCTAATTTTTGGAAGTACCCAATTTTATAAGAACGCTAAAAATAGGGAGAAAAAAAGGAAGAAGAAGGAAGAGATGAGGAACGAATATAAATTAATTTTTAGAGGAAGGGTAATTGAGGAAACAAAAAAAATTCGTTGTTAAAGTTAACTCACAGTTGCACAAAATTAGGGTCAATTTTAAGTTTACGATATAAAAGGGTCAAAAAGAAGTTGGTCACAAATTAAGAGGTCAAAAGAAAAATAACTCCAAATAAGTAAATAAAAGGGTTACTTCCCAAATGGCCCCCAACTTTGTAACCAGCTTCCTGCCTAGCCCCCTACTTTAGCAAATATTCCCGTATGACTGTTGGGTTTTACACCCTTCTACTAGTGTTTATAGCGGAAATAAGACATCTAATGCCTACACTAGTATTCCCAGGATCACATGCAAAACTAGTAATTAAACTAATGGAGATAGTAGATTACCTTAATCGCTTTTCCCTCGAACTAATTGAATTGATTAAAGAAGACCAAGAGCTTCAAGTGTAGCTCCTCTACTTGGGACACGAGTAATCAACTTGATCTCCCACCTTGTTGTATAGCTAGCACACCAATGGTGGTTGGAAAGAAGAACACCTTCTTCTTTGACTAGATAGATAGTTAATGGGAATTAGCTCACTTTCTCCTCTCTACTTGATGTGGTAGAGTAAGAAAGCTTAGAGAGAAATTCCACACCTTATTCTCTGCCCTAAGAGTGTTTATATAGAACCCTAATAAGAATTCACCTCCTTTTAGGTTTCCTAAAACACCCTTTAGAATAAGATTTAGGGAAATAGTCGAAAATAGCAACTATTGGTATTTTCTTAATTCCCTAAGGAGATGACGTCCAAACCCAGCCAAAATTGGCATACTTAATTTTCATAACATAAGGAAACGTCCCTCCAAAAATCAGCCCAATCCGAGCCCTAGAAGTGCCCGAATCGGCTAAGGCCCAAAAACCCTGTTTTTGGCCTTTTTGTACTATCTTTGCCTAATTCCTTTTTAGGCCTATGAGATATGTTTATGGTACACTCCCATGATTATACCTCACTCCCACTAGTCATATCCTAGATCAATTTGACACTCTTATGTGTAACCCGTTGTAGGATTCGATCGAAGTTAGCCGCGAATTACTTCGTAATTTGACGATCGTAGTTGGTCTCTAGCTACAACTCTACGATCCCTAAATCAATCGGACTTGATGATCTTCCACATCAATTGTCCTATCCGACAAATTGTTCGCATTGTCACCTTGGTCGAAGGACATCTCCTTCAACTCCTTCAATGACCCCCTTTTTCAGTTACCGTTAACTTTCCGTTACTCTTTCTCCTCCATCTCATCTCCTTTCTCTTCTTCTTCTTCATCTCTCTCTTGTTTTCTCTCTTCTTCTTCCCCTCTCTCTCTCTCTCTCTCTCTCTCTTTCTTCTTTTTCTTCTCTCTCTCTCTTCTCCTCTCTTCTCTCTCTATCTCTCTCTAAAATGGTCGGCGAAGGGGGGAACCCTTCGCCGGCCGTCGGCTTAGGAAACCAGACCGACGAAGGTCTGGGATAACCAGACCGACGACCGGCGAAGGGTTCCCCCCTTCGTTGGCCATTTTAGAGAGAGGGAGAGAAGAAAGAGAAAGAAGAAGAAAGAGAGGAAGAAGAAGAAAAGAGAGAAAATAGGAGAGAGAAAGGAAGAAGAGAAAAAAAGAATTAGGTTTGAAGGTCGCCGACCAGAAATTTGTCCGACCGGCGACCCCTGCCGGAGAAGATGATGATGTGGCGTGATAATTGTAATCCGGCCAAGAAAAACTTAGGGTTCGGCCAAGAAAATCCGGCCAAATCCCAAGTGCATCAGAGTTGCGTTTTCTTCTCCCGTGCTTGTCACCAACCCGAGCTGTTCAAGGTTGCAAAATCCCGAGCTGAAGGATGAAGTACAGAGCAGCCCGAGCTGCTCCTTAGCTGCTGCTGTCCGAGCTCGTCGTGGCGTCCCGAGAAGAAGCTTGACCGTCCCGTGCTACTGCTCCTCCCATGAAGATGGTTCAGCCCGAGCTGCTCCTTTCTAAATCCCGAGCTGGTACTTGATGGCTCCCGTCTCGAGATGCTGCGGGCCAAGACTAGGCTGGCCTTAGTGCTGGCCGGCCTAGCTTGGTCGGCCTCCTCCTTCTTCCTTCTCTCTTTTACTCCCTCTCAAGCTTTCAAGAACTAGATCAAACCTCCCAAAAACTCAAGAACACTAAACCCCTTATTTCCCTTCCAAGTTGTGTATTGTAGAAGGTAGAAGATGATGAATGGTTTTTAACTTGATTAAAACCCTAAGACTTAGTCAACTTGACTAAGTCTTTAGACTACATTGACTTGGGCACAAAAGTGGGTGCTCATAAAATCTATACACCTCCCTTCTTCTTTGGGTATTCTTGAACTTGGACTTAGATGTTGGGCTTTGAATTAGAGACCAAGGGAGTGCCTTCATCTAGTCTCTACAATTAGAACCAAAGGGGGGTGCCTTCAAGAAAAGACCTTGGCTTCTATCTTTCACAACTTCCTCGTCCGAACTCGGAATTGACTTCCGTTTTCACCGTTGGACTCTCCATTGACTCCACTTGTTGTTTGAATTCTGATTTTGACAAAAATGACCAAAATACCCCTGGTTCTCTTTTCTTCTCTTTTGCCGCATGAGATGGAAATGTGATAATTCGCTATTTTTATTCCGAATCACACGACAAACCCCAAATAAACTACCTCGCAATAAAAACACATAAATAATTAGAAATAAAATCCAAAAAGAACTAACTCATCAAAGTTAAGTGACCTAAATGTGGCATTTTCACGCCACATCAATAGGTGAGTTGGCAGAGAGAGGAGATGAGATGGAGGAGAGAGTAACAAAAAGTTAACGGTAACTGAAAAAGGGGGTTATACGGGAATATTTGGGAGCCATTTGGGAAATATATTATACAAGCATTCAGGTCAAGAGAAAGAGAAAAGGGGTAGATTTGTAAACGACTTAATAAATTTTAACAGTAAAATATGTTATACGAGCATTTCATAAAGGTCGGTGCTTTAAGGAAATAAGAAAATTTATGTGAGTGCAAACACTTTGTCAAAAGTTATTCAATGCTAGTTGACTACTAACTTTTTTTTTTCTAATTGTTAGAGGAAAACCATTTTGAGTGAAATATTTTTGCTTTCTTTTATGTCCTCCACAACTCCACCACCACTTTTTACCCACTCAGGCAACGGTCGCCGACGAAAGACCATTGTCGGCAACCTTCAATAAATTTTTGGGTTAATTCCGTTTTAGCCCCCGATTTGTGACCAACTGGCCGTTTTGGCCCCTAATTGTGTCCTGCAGTTCGTTTGGCCCCAAAAAATTCCTAAATGGCCCCAAATTTTTTCAACCTCCCAATTCTACCCCCATGGCATTTCTGTAATTATTTTTTTTTCTTTTTCTTTGTCCAACAATTGACACATCACTCTGTCCACCTCACCCTTCTTCTCCGGCGAAAGGTTGCCAGCCGGAATAAAAAATTCCGGCCGGCCACCTTTACCAAAATAATTTTTTTTTTCATTTCTCTCTCTTCTTCATCTCCTTCTTTCTCTCTCTTCTTCTTCTTTCTCTCTTCTTCTTCTTTCTCTCTTCTTCTTTCTTGACCTCTCTCTCTCTCTATAACTCCGGCGAAGGGGCGGAGCGCCTTCGCCGGAGAACCAGACCTTCAACTAGTGTTTATAGCGGAAATAAGACATCTAATGTCCACACTAGTATTCCCAGGATCACATGCAAAACTAGTAATTAAACTAATGGAGATAGTAGATTACCTTAATCGCTTTTCCCTCGAACTAGTTGAATTGATTAAAGAAGACCAAGAGCTTCAAGTGTAGCTCCTCTACTTGGGACACGAGCAATCAATTTGATCTCCCACCTTATTGTAAAGCTAGCACACCAATGGTGGTTGGATAGAAGAACACCTTCTTCTTTGACTAGATAGATAGTTAATGGGAATTAGCTCACTTTCTCCTCTCTACTTGATGTGGTAGAGTAAGAAAGCTTAGAGAGAAATTCCACACCTTATTCTCTGCCCTAAGAGTGTTTATATAGAACCCTAATAAGAATCCACCTCCTTTTAGGTTTCCCAAAACACCCTTTAGAATAAGATTTAGGGAAATAGTCGAAAATAGCAACTATTGATATTTTCTCAATTCCCTAAGGAGGAAGTGTCCAAACACCACGAAAATTGGCAGATATAATTTTTATTATATCAGCAACTAACCCTCCAAAATTCAGCCCAATCCGAGTCCTAGAAGTACCCGAACCGGTCTAGGCCCAAAAACCCTATTTTTGGCATTTTTGTACTATCTTTGCCTAATTCCTTTTTAGGCCTATGAGATATGTTTATGGGACACTCCCATGATTATATCTCACTCCCACTAGTCATATCCTAGATCAATTTGTCACTCTTATGTGTAACCCGTTGTAGGATCCGATCGAAGTTAGCCGCGAATTACTTCGTAATTCGACGATCGTAGTTGGTCTCTAGCTACAACTCTACGATCCCTAAATCAATCGGACTTGATGATCTTCCACATCAATTATCCTATCTGACAAATTGTTCGCATTGTCACCTTGGTCGAAGGACATCTCCTTCAACTCCTTCAGACTCCCACTTGGACTTAGAACAAGTGCAATGCCTCGATTCCCGTGTCAATTTAGTATCTCATCTGATACGTCACGTCATTCAGACTTTCTTGATATCCGAGTACAACTGTAAAAGACAAACGATTAACTTTTAATCCGTTTGAGCGCGGCCACGCATTTTCAGTTGTTACTCATCAAGTGGCCTTGAGACACTTTGTACCTAATGTGATTAGGGTGACACAATCCATTCTTGCGCTCCCACTTAACTTCATGTCTATCCTGTCCTTCCCAGTATCCGTCTTTATAACCTCCTTTTACGGCGTGGCGTTTGACGGAACCAAAGTCGGACATTCCTTTCATAAGATGAGTGGAGCACTCATGTTTTGAGGAATCTCTCCAATTGTCTTTATGAGAAGTATTGACGTTCATCACGAGTGATGTACTTCTCATTTGAGGGTTATCCAGTGTATAAACCTTTTACACACCCACGTAGTCGAATAGAATATACTATTCCTATAGCCCATGAAACTGCGCTATCCCATCGACTCCCGTGCTAGTCTTCGTGAGTCATTGTTGTCCATGCAATGACCTGGACCAGGGTGTTTGATAATAAATATTCCAAGTTCACTTAATAGGGTTTCATTCATCAGATCACGTATCTGACAAACCTATTCGGAATATTTTATTATCGATGGACTGTCGTTTAAATACTAAACCAAATTTAGACGACTTGTGAAATAACTCTATTATTTCTGATAACGAGAATTGTAAATCTGAGCCTCTTCCGTAAAACTCTTTTTACCCACTCAGTTTTACTCGTCGAGGTTTATTCCAAATTTACCTCATGCCTTAGACTGTGTATGAGTCTCGTACTATGTCTTAGGTGACAGTTTAGTTTGACTACGTATGTAGGCCGTTTTAAACTTTACTAATTATCAATTAATTTGAAGATTGCTTACTTCAACCTTGATAATTTCTAGTAACTTTTACTAGAGTTAAGGCTTTTAATTCTTTATGTAGTAATTGCAACAGTTCCCGGCTTAAAAACACTTTCAGCCCACTTTCCTTCCATGTCTGCAAGTTTGCTACGATGACATATTTAACTTTTGTACTACTTCATCCTTTAGCCTTCTAGGATGTTTCTAAGTAGTGTTTCGGTTTTCAAATCCGAATTTGGATATTCAAATGCTAATCATATCCAATATGATTGACTTTATGTATTCGAACATAAATCTCTCTCTCATGCTTGTTTGCTACATCGGTGTCTTTTCAAACTCCGATTTAGCAACGCTCTTAGTCATGAGTTTTGGGTCGAAATTCTTTTAGACTTTCCGAGTCTTAGATTTTCTGTTTCGGATCTCAAGCATCTCAGCGTACTGAGTCTCTCCAATCCTATCATCCTTTTGATCTATGCTTATAGATCTTCAGATGCCCAAAATGGCATTTCATCCTTGTGTGTGGTCCTTTTATTGAGTCAGTGTGTTTACTGTTATACAACATCTTATGTCGTACTCAATCTTTTGTATGTACTCAGCATACAGACCCGGAAGGTTTGTTTCTCCCACTTACCTTCTTGAAACTCGCGATTCAAGATTTTTCTTCATTCTCCAGGAATCAAATTTCTCTGATTGCCTTTTGAATCGAAGATTCTAACTCTTGCGTGCTTTTAATCCGTCGATGGATTTCTGAAGCATGCCTATGGACATAACTTGATTGGAAGAATCTTATTCTTCTTGTCTAGTTTCGGGAAACATGAATGTTTCCATCCTTCTCAGTTTTCTACTTTGGAAAACCAATTTAGGTCTTCCGTTGACTTAAATTATCAAGCTTCATGTCTTGACGAGATATGGATTCCATGATGATTTTGGCTTCTGGCCAAAAACTAGAGTCAGTTTCCGTTTCTGCGCAGGTCTTTTATCTCTTCAGAAATAACCTTTATTTTCTGAGTCTTTAAGATTTTATTTTGACCTTTCAGGGCTTGTGAACAACAATTTGGAATTTCCTCAACTACTTTGAGATATTCCTTTAGAGACACTTTCACTCGCTTTGAGAGTTCTCCTGCGAATGACATTCGCTTTTGTGCGGTGGGTTTACAAGATCATATCTTTAACCTTTCCTTTTCCGAGGAGCCGCAGTTTGTTGCTCTTGGTCGAATTTAATCGTCTTGTACAAGTTTCATGATTGTTCTTCATGACTCTTCATGATTCTTCTCATGACCAAATTAAATTGACTTGTACTTTTCTCCCACTTATTCTTGTAACAATTAGTGCTTTTCTCCCAGACTACTAGGTATGCTAATTATTAGAAGAATACTATCATGAGCAACAAACACTTTGTTCTCTTGATTGGTTGTGGAAGAAGCCCAAATTTCTTTCAAAAAGAAATTGTGTCAGATATTAGCTAGTTTAGTAATTCTTTTTACAAATTTAGCTTTAGACGGAATTTTGGTAGTTTTGTGAGAAGCTATGTCTAGACTAATGGATTTTGGGGGATAGAGTTTGATTCGTGTTCTTCATCTTAATCCTTATGGATAGGTTAGAAGTACGTTTGAAGATCAATCTCTGTTTCTGACTCAAGACTTTCTTTCTTGTCAGTTTGATTCATGTTTTGGTTATAGTGGACCTGTTGTCCTCTTCCCTTTCCGATTGAGATGAACCTATCTTATAGGTTTTTGACCAAGTTTAGAATCTTTTGGTATAGTTTGTTAAATCTAGCACTTATTAACATCCCAATTTAGAAATAAAGTTCTTTATTGATTCTCCGTAATACTTAGTACAGAGATGATGTTAAAAACTAGAAAAACTATTAATCTAGAATAGTGCCTAAAGTAGACTTCGATCCCTTTCAGCATCCTTAGCAGTCGAGGCTTCTGCTCCCTCTTGGATCTTGTCTTCCTTAGCCAAATACTCAGTTCCCAGCTGCGCCTGTACATTCACAATGATAGGGCGATTTTAGGTATCATATACCAAGGTTTGGGAATTTTACAGCATTTGATAAGTTAACTGTTTATATCTGAATTGAAAGCCACTGTTCCATTCTTCTTGTCCTCCAAGAACTTAGGGCAGTTTCTTTTCCAGTGGCCCTTGCCATCACAGTAGAAACATTTGGTGTCAGGAGGAGGACCTTTGTCTTTAGGTTTGGCAACTCGTTTGCCTTTACCTTTTGACGCGGTTTTCTTCTTCTGTTTCCCTTTAAAATTTTGCACCATTGAAAATTTGTTAACCTTAGGGGTGTACACGAGCCGAGCTCTTAATGAGCTACTCGAGCTCGGCTCGACTATTGCTCGTGCTCGACTCGAATATTAATGAGCACGAGCTTAACACGAACCCAAACTCATGCTCGTTTATGTAAACGAGCCAAGCTTGATCATTCTTTAGTGTATCACGAGCTACTCGTGTACAACTCGTTTAACATACTCTTATAATATTGTAGTATATAATTACGTATTAGTATTGAAACTTGTACATGAAATATCAACCATTAAAAAATTATCGGAATATGAATCATTAATCATTATTATTGTATGTGACAAATGATCATTGAAGTATTTTGATCGTTTAGAAAGTTTTCATTTGAAGTATTTTGATAAACAAGCTTAAAAGAATGTGAGCTCGAGTTCGAGCTCGAGCTCTTTCAAACTTATACGGCCCGAGCTTGAACAAGTGGACAAGTACTCGAACGAGCTCGAGCTCGACAGTCAAATACACGAACCGAGCTTGAACAACTTACTACTCGGCTCGGATCGACTCGAGTACACTTCGTAAAAGACAGAGGATCAAACGAAAAATGAGTCATAAAGTAGGAACTATATGGTATAAACAAGAACGAAAGGGGAGTTAACATTGAAAAAAAGTGTGGAAGAGTCTCTTTGTTTAGAGGCGCCGTCGCCTTTGACAGCCAACGCGTAAGTGGAATTGGGAAAATTCCACCCTCTCTCTCTCTCTTTCTATCTCTAAACTCTATTTGTTGATTCTTGTGTAAATCCTCCGACATTCAAAATACTAATCAAATTCTATTTAATAGCTCCTCGAAAAGCTTAATTATTGGAATCCCTCAAATTATTAGTATTTGTTTTTTGTTGAGAGGAATTTATTAGTAATTGGTATAGAAAAAAGCAAATCATTCTTCTTCTCGAAAGGGGAGGAAGAAGATTTTACTTCAAAAAATGAAGAACAGGAATACTGGTGAGAAGAAGATCTCAGTTAAATGGATTCTCTTCCTCTGTATTTCTAGCTTCCTTGTTGGATTGATTTTTACTACCAGGTACTCTCTCTCTCTCTCTCTCACTTCTTTCCCCTTTTGTGATGATTTGCTTGAGGAATCTTATCTAGCACCATTTCATGTTTTTATCATTTTATTGTCTTGAATTTATGATCAGGGTTAGGGTTCCTTTTTTGTAAAGTTTCCTTCTTTGTTTGTTCATTTTGGTACATTTCTTTATATGGGTTTTTTTTTTTTGAGATAATATGGGTATTTTTCTAGTTTAAAAGTTAGACAATTTGGGGTTAAATTTT
Source organism: Eschscholzia californica (assembly GCF_041429995.1). Classification (NCBI taxonomy): domain Eukaryota; kingdom Viridiplantae; phylum Streptophyta; class Magnoliopsida; order Ranunculales; family Papaveraceae; genus Eschscholzia; species Eschscholzia californica. The sequence continues at coordinate 47,685,509 of NW_028238198.1, forward strand.
CTATTTTCCAAGTGAATCATCAGATCAAACTTGTCATATAGAAATTACAAATTTGATCCTTTTTTAGGTTATGGGTGCCACTTGAATCAAGCAATCAAGTCATCTCTAAGCAACTCCATGATCAAGAGGTTCAATTGATATCTAAAGACTGTGAGACCAAAAGGAGGGTGAGTATTGTATCTTCATTCCCAAATATGAATAACTGAATATGCATATCCAACTTTTCTTAATTTGGGTTTCTATTCTTTTCTTTAGTTGATTTGTTTTTTATTTGATAGAAAAATGGAGAAGATAAGGATGTAATGGGGGAGGTATACAAGACTCATGAAGCAATTCAGTGAGTATGCAATTGTACTTATAATTCTGTTCTGATTGATTTGTTTGCTTTTTTTATATTGAATTGGTAATTTTTCAGTTACCAATCGTTATATTAATGAATAAATAAACTCATGCTGAATTGTCAGATCTCTAGATAAGACAATTTCGATGCTTCAGATGGAATTGGCAGCAACTCGAAGTTCTCAAGAATTGGGGATTGGAAAAAGTTCCCAAGACATAACTAAATTGTCTTCTCGAAATAGTCCAACAAAGAAAAAGGCGTTTGTAGTTATCGGGATAAACACTGCATTTAGTAGCAGAAAGAGGCGTGATTCTGTCAGAGAGACATGGATGCCACAAGGTCTTCATCTAATTTCCTCTGATTTATCTCTATTGTGTAAGTTTGATTTCTTTGTAACCAAGTTTTGAAGCCATTTCTTCTTTTATATTAATCGCATTTAAATAGGAGAAAAGCTTCAGAAACTAGAACGCGAAAAGGGAATTGTAATTCGCTTCATGATTGGTCACAGGTATATTCCGTCCTTAAGCCTATGTGAACTTATTGTATCTCTCTCTTTCCCTCTCTTCTAATATTTACATACTCAAGGGAAATGTTGGTATATGATCTTCAGCTTCATAGGAAAATGTGGAGATACCACATACAAACACAATCACAAATACAGATGGACACATACATAGACTATTTTATGTTATTACCTCCTTTACCTTTTTTCACTTACAACTTTATCTTTTTGATCAGCCATCACTAGATGATCACAAAAGACGGTAATCTAAAGTTGTAATCAATACATTTGGTAAATGGGAAATTGTGCTAAAGACTCAATTTCCTGTTGGTCTTGGTTTAGAAGACATGCCTTTGTTGGCTGGCGCTACCTGTACAAACTTTTCCAAACTATGTGCGAGTTTTACATAATATGTGCGAAATTTTGCAACCTTTATTTACGCAAACCTGGCCAAACCTTCCACAAGGAGCTGAAAGATAGAAGGCAAAGCATGAAAACAGTTCCAACCCTAATTTATCGAATATCTTGACTAACTTCTAAGTACTCGACGATGACCAGTGCAAAAGGTTGAAGAAGCCTACTGAACCCCAACGAAGTAGCTAAGTTTGCGGTCGAAGAGGGAAAAATTCTTGTAGTTCTTTATCTACTATATACACTTTTAATGGTATTTTTTGTCTCTGTCTTTTCATTTATAATGACAAAAATTCTGATTGAAGTATTAATTTACAAGAATTTTCAGTTGCATGTCCATAGAAACTGGTGTATGGTTTCAAGAGTGGACATAATGTCATTATAAAATATGCCACCATTGATGTTATTGTTTAACTTTTCAGTGTCTTCAATAATGTTTTGTAAACTTTGGGAGTACATATGTCGTTTTATTTACCAGCAGTTTTATTTAACGGCTGCTTCTTTTACTTCATCAGTGATAGGGTAACTATTTATCGTGGATCAAGATGCTTCACTAAATTATCATTTAAAACGACTGAATTTGCTTTGATACAGTGCGACGTCCAACAGCATTTTAGATCGAGCAATCGATTCAGAAGATGCTCAGCATAAAGACTTCATCAGGCTGGTATGCATTTGTACGCTCTGTTTAAACAAAGTTGTCAGGATTAGTCTGAACAGATTGTATTACTCTAGGAACATGTTGAAGGATATCATGAGCTATCCGCTAAAACAAAGACCTTTTTTTCCACTGCTGTTGCAAAATGGGATGCTGATTTCTATGTAAAAGTGGATGATGATGTCCACGTCAATCTGGGTACTTACCATTCCTCTGTATTTCTTTCTCACTTTTAATTTGAATAACGAACATGACCTATATCCATATATTACTTTGCTAATTTCTCTTGTATTACTTCTTTCTCTTTCCTGCATCCTTTTCAAATGCAGGTATGCTGGCAACTACTCTTGCTCACCATCGTTCAAAACCTAGAGTCTACATGGGGTGTATGAAATCAGGACCTGTTCTTGCTCAAAAGTAATCATCATCTTCAACTTTTACTTTGTTAATGGGTACAAAGTGCATTTTGTATGCACCCTTATACCAAAACGCTTATAACATAAGTGTGCCCTTTATATTGAAATGCCTATAATCATAAGAATGGCATTTGTGATATTTTGCAGTTGAATATCCAGACTAGTTACTCGACTTGGAGGGACTAGTTCCTCTTTAAAAATTATTTACGTTACTGGTTACTCTTTCTTATTTTTTCTTTTTGATTGTTGAACACTTGGATATTTGTCTGGGACACTTGGAGTATACTTCAGTAGTATCACTGGAAGATGAGATTTTGTATATCCATTTAAGATTTCATAGAAACTTGTTAAGACCTAAGACCATAGATAAGACTCTAGGTGAGTAGTTTTGTGTTAAATATTCTAACGTTGATGCACAAGAAAATATTATAAGTAAAGGACACAAAAAAAACGAGCAAAAACATTTGTGCGGCTGTATCGTACTGTCCTTTTTCCAATATCAATGTTACATAAAAAATACCTTTTGAAGAGAAGAGAAGACTAAATTTATGCTTACACGACCAAAGAAAAGAATAAAAAGTATATAAGTTGGATAAGAAGCCATGACTTCCGCCAATTTTGGAATACTCTGTGATGTATTGTACTAATAATATAAATGTCGCTTGTCTTTCATATCTTGTTCACTTTTTCTTATTTAGGAATGTCAAGTACCATGAGCCTGAGTACTGGAAATTTGGGGAAGAAGGGAACAAATACTTCAGGCATGCAACTGGCCAGATTTATGCTATCTCAAAAGATCTAGCCACATACATCTCCATCAACCAGTAAGAAAGAACGCAATATATTTCTTCTTTTGAATTTTATTTGGAAAAGAAGTGTTTGCGGATGTTGGCACTGTTTATAATACCCAAAGAATGTCCTGATTTGTAATGTTTGACCTGCAAAAATATTTGTGAAACTCACTGATAATTGTGACTGCAGGGCAATATTGCATAAGTACGCGAATGAAGATGTATCACTTGGGGCTTGGTTTATCGGACTTGAAGTCGAACACATTGATGAGCGAAACATGTGCTGTGGAACTCCACCAGGTACATAATGATTGTTCAAATTCTTTAACATTCTAATGCCCCACACCGCTTAGGAAAATCTTCCCAACTTAGGTTATAATGTACACATTGTCTCTCATATTAATTAAGCCTTTGAGCGGGCTGAAGCATAGGATGGTCAAGTAGAGAGGTGTGGGGTGTTCTAGCAAGGCCCTTGCGAAGAAAGTATTGTGGTGCCTAAATCAGGGATATTATCACTGATATTTGGACTTGTGTATTTACACTCTGATGTCAGTTATTAATATCGTTTCCGAAACTCTAATGATCTTCTAATATGTACGTGTTCTTCATGAACCGGGTTTCTTTTTTGGGATACAGATTGCGAGTGGAAGGCCCAAGCGGGGAATGTATGTGTAGCATCATTTGATTGGAGTTGCAGTGGGATATGCAAATCAGTGGATAAGATTAAGGAAGTTCATTCTAGATGCGGAGAAGGAGATGCAGCTGTTTGGAGTGCTCTCTTTTGAACAAATGGATCAATGGGTATATTATTAAATGATCCGTCCGAATAGAAGAAATAGCAAGTGAAAGGTAATATTATCGAACACTCATTCGAAAGAAACTGAACGAGAAATGATGCTAGAAAACGGTTAAAAGCTATACAACCATCTTTCATTTTTGGTGGGTTATGCCCTGACAACCACATCCATTGGTAAAAGCGACAAACCACGGATAACTTAGGGTGTGAGAGAAAGAAGATATATGTTCATTCTGGTTGGACCTGGTGAAGCCTTTCCGTGTTTCTGTTTGTTTTCTTTCTCGTTTTTGCTTTCTTTTACAGAAGAAGCCTGAAAAGGGTTTTACTTATTCAATATTTTGAAATTTTGCGTGCATATTGTTTCTTAGTTCTAGGTATCAGTTATAGAGAGCCTTGAAATCAATCACCTAATATTTATTGTTCTTAGTTGATCCATTCTATTTTATGATAAATGAGCATTTAGTATCTTTTATGACAAACAGGGATTCTAACATTACTTTTTGGTATCTTTCTACCAAACCTAGTTAATTTATGGTCGATGTTTTGGAGAAATTTATGGTCGATGTTTTGGAGAAATAAGGAAATTTTCCAGGATACGAAGTTTTGGGTGTCCAAACACTACCCACTTTTAATGTTTTCTCATTTTCTTCTTCCCCATCTCCCTTTCCCACCACCATCAACTCCGGCGAAACCTCCAAGATTAACTCCGACCTCTCTCTCTCTCTCACTATATATATATATATATAGCGTCGTCTGGAAAAACCAGATAACCTCCAAAATTAACTCCGACCTCTCTCTCTCTCTCTCTCTCTCTCTACATATATGTATAGGGTCGTCTTGTCGACGACATGAAGGGCATGCTTGCTGAATATATTTGGGTTTTCTACGTTTTTTTTCCGTAATTTTTTCTTGTTTACGCGAAACATCTATCTAATTTATTTTACTTTTGCGCAGTTTTTTTGTTGAAATGTATAAAATTATTAGTCAACTAGAGCACTATTACAATACATGTCGCTAAAAAGTAGGGAACATTTTTCCAAGACTTAGATCTATTCTTCTTATGAGCCCATTTGGCTAGTTTGTCCGCTTGGATATTGAGATTTCTCTTGGTATGGCTGAATTTGACGCTTTCGAGTCTACTCCTGATTTCTTTGATTCTTCGGATATGGATCCTTGATTGCCACTGAATTTTGTGCCTTAGGTTTTTCAGATGCTGAATGAAGTTGATGTTGTCACTTTCTACTATTCCTGTCTTGTGGTTATTTTCCTCTGCCCAAAAGAAGCCATCGAGAATAGCAATTGCTTCACTCTCTTCGTTGTTTCGAGTTTTAGTTGATACGACTTTCGCTTCTATAAATTTTGATTCAGCATTGTGAACTATTTGACTCGTACCAATGTTAGTATCAATAGTGGTAAAGGATGCATCTACATTAACTTTCAAGTACGGTGATAACGGAGGTTGCCATTTTTCCAATCTAGTGAGAGCTGAATTCTGCTGTTTTTTTGGGAAAGCTCAAAGCCATAATCATATTTATCGCTGAACTAGTAGTATTGATTGTATGCTGAAAACAATGATCGTTGCGTAGTTGAGAGACACGACCGTAATAAATGCACTCACCATTTTTATTATATGTGGCCATGTGCTAACATCCCAAGGTATTTTTTGTTCAGGTCAAAAGAAGTGTGTGTATATAACAAAAACCGTGACTGCATTTAAAATTATCCCAACAACCTTTAAGCCATAGAATGTGAAAGGAATTCTATACGCATCTCTAATCCCTAGATAGGTTTGGGCTTAAGTGTATAGAGAACCCAAGTGAGGTTAGCCCTTAAATTTGCAAATTACAGGGGGGTTTACTTAAACTTCAGTCATAGGTGCTCCCGGATGCCTATAGCGGAATGAGAGAGAAGGCATTGATTGATTGGTTGGTAAGGTTCGTGAAGTAAGCAAGTGGGGGGAGATAGAACACGGAATTAAGGGGAGAGAGTGTTTTTGGATAGGATTCTTTGATTGTTGAAAGGGACATGTGGATGGAAGGAGATGGGTGGGCATGGGGGAAAGGAAAAGTGTTTAGTGTCTAGGGTTCATACAAGGAACATAGAGGGAGAAAGGGAAAGAGATTGGGTATGTCAAAACTTTGTGTTCTTTTGATCCCCTAAAGTGTAAGCAGTTCTCCCATGCTAAAGTGGGTCCATACTTCACATGTCCAATACTGGAGGACCCTACAAGATTGTGCATGCACAGGATTTTTCTATCATTTGAATAATTCGATAGATAGGGTTCCTAACATGGTGAATGGTGATTAAATTTGCCCAAAACTCACTATAAAAATCGGGCTTTGATTAAAAAGATCAGTCAATTTTTTTTTGTCTTCAGCTCTCTAGGTACTTTTTTATTTACAACACCTTCCGACAGCTTTGCAACACTTTGCGACTATTTTGGAGTGCCTTGCAACACCTTACAACAGCTCTCCAACACCTTTACAAAAAATATTGGGGTTTTCACCAAACAAAATACAAATATTTGAGTTTTGAATAAAAAAAAAATACAAAAATGAGATTTTAACAAAAAAAATATAACTTGTCTGTTTAACTAAAAAAATTTAAAATTTGATCTTCGGCCTAATTTTTTGATGTAAATATCTAGTCAGGTAATTGGATATACGCGACATAAAACCCCTATATGCAAACAACAAACAATTCTCTCTCATAAGTATCTCAACTTATATTATGGAAAATGAAACCAAAACATTTGTAGGGAAAATTTGGAAGAAAACATCGTTTAAATTATTCTCTCAATAACAACTAATAATGCAAGAAAAAATTAAATGAAATGGGTCCTCACAAGAAAAGGAATTTTTTCAATATTTTCATTATACAGACAAACTCAAAATCACAACACGGACACTACAAATGCAGTAAATTGAAATTATAATTCGTATCTACATATCATTTCGAAAATCAAATTTTTTTATGGAAATGTTGTAGGAGAGCTATGCCAATTCAGAAAGGGTTATTTCTTTTTTGGCCCCTTAATTCGTGACCAACTTCTTTTTAACCCTTTAATTTTCGTAAATTTAAAAATGACCCCCGTTACTTAAAACCATCAACTAACTTTTATAGTTGATCTTTTGTAAAATTTTCTAGATCTCTATTACTGGAGGTCCTATCACAAAGAGAAAAAAAGGAGAAGAAAATGATGATGAAGATAAATGAGAAAAGACAAATATAATTAGGACTAAAACCAAAATCAGGGAAGAAAAAGACAAAAGCGCAACGTTAGAAAGTAAAATTTTGACTTTTTAGTCAAAACATAGAGATACACAAAAGGGGGCCATCTCAGTATTTCTCATATTTTAGAGGTCACGTGGGAACACGGTCATACTTTAGGGGGGCAATCGGAAGATAATCCTATAAAATTATTTATTATCGCATGTGTCACGAATGTGTTCCGTATTTTATCCCCTGTAATTTTTTGGTGTTTTACCTCAATTTTGACCTCTTAAATTGAAAACAAAACGTTATTAATAAGAAACTGCATCAAACTTAGTCACAAAATTTCTGCAAAAGTTATAATTTTTTTCAACTACTGCGTTCAAATGTATTGGAACCCAATTCCAAATCATTTGTTTGGTACTTTACCTTAATTTTGACTCTAAAATTGAAAATAAAATACCAGAATAGGGTTTCAGGACATATGAAACGCATTGGTTGAAAAATTATGTTTTTTTCACCCAATGCATTTCATGTCCTTAAATCCTATTCCATATTTTTTTGGTGTGTTATGTTATTTTTTTTTTCACCAAATGAATTTCCTATTTCCAAAATCTAATCTCATATAATTTGTTTGGTGTTTTACTTCAATTTTGACTGCTTAAATTGAAAACAAAACGTCTGCCATTAGAAACTGCACCAAACTATATCATGAACTTTTTCACAAAAGTTGTGATTTTTTTCAACCAACCGACGCGTTTCATATGTCTTGAATCCCTATTCCGTATCACTTTTGGTGTTTTACCTCAATTTTGACTCCTTAAATTGAAAACAAAAACGTCAACGATACGAAACTGTAGAAAACTATGTCACAAATGTTTTGGCAAAAATTGTGATTTTTTTCAACTAACGCATTTCGTATTTCCTACAACCTCATTCCATATCATTTGTTAGGTTTTTTACCTTAATTTTGACCTCTTAAATTGAAAAGAAAACGTCGGAATGGGGTGTCAGGACATATGAAACGCATTGGATGAAAAAGTGTGTTTTAGCTCAATTCTGGCCCCCCAAAATTGAAAGGAAAACGTCTCCCATATCTATATTATTTTTGTCTTTGTCTTCGACTTTCTTTTTTATTTTCATATTTTTCTCTCCACTTTCATCTTCATCTCTCTCTCTCACTCACTCTCTTTCTCTCTCTCTTTCTCACTATTGCAGGGAAGGGAAATATTTCCTTCGGTCGAACCCCCTTGATCTTAGACGAAGAAGAATGTTAGATGCAAAACCCCCATGGAGGGTTTCGTGCTCGAATGAACACAAGATGTAGATCAAACTTCTTGTTAGAATTGACTCGAATATGGATTGGTATTGAACCCGGTTTACGACCCGCCAACCAATTGCCGAATTTTGGACCCGTTAACGGAGATGATTACTGAGACAGAGCTGGTATGCGAAGCAGGGCTGTGAGGTAGAGCTGGACTCCGAGATAGAGCTAGAATGCAGAAGCTAGACTTATGTCGGTGATTAGTGTTATCCGTGTATAATGTCGGTTGTAGAGAGAGTCGGTTGTAGAGAGTCGGTGAGGCGGTGGGATTAGGGTTTAGTGGCTATATAAACTAAATCCTAAGGAGATATCAGTAGCACAATCTTACGAATCTCTTGTGTAAACTTGTTTGCTTATCATAGTAGAAATCATCGCGCCGTTGTCGCCGTGGAGTAGGTCTCACCAGCCGAACCACGTAAATCTCTGTGTTCTGTTCTTGATTGTTCTTTACTATTCTTATTGCTTGTCTTGGATTACTCGTATTGTTCACATTAACCCCAATTAGCATAACACTTCTCATGGTCAGAAAACCACAAACTTCTCGTGATCGACCAACCAAGAAACCCTCCTCGAGGCTTAGGATTTCAAGTGAACCCTTGTACAAGGATTTAACTTGAGCCCTTTCCTTTTCTCGAAGACGGATGGGGTTTGGGTGAAGGAAACCTTTCCCTTCTCGAAACAATGAGAGGGAGAGGGAGGGAAGGAAAGAGATAAAAAGAGTGACAGATCAGAGACACTGAGCGAGACTAGATAGAGAGATATGGAAGAAGAAAATGAGATAAAAAGAGAGTGACAGATCAGAGATTAGAGAGAGAACGAGATTAGATAGAGAAAGATAGAGGAAGAGAGACCAACCGAGAGACGCGGTGGTAGTGGCCAGAGATGGTGGTAGTGGTCCGAGATGCAGGTCAAAGAAGAAAAGATGGTGAAGTCTAGGGGCATCCAAAAGAATTGGATTTGGAGGAGATTGTTTATTACGCCCCAAAGCTGTGGCCTATATAAACTCTCTTGTTCCCTCATAAAATTTAACCAACTTCCTCTCATCACTCAAGATTTCAACATTAAACAACTCTCCTTTAAGCTAAGATGGCTACTTCTACCCATCTTCTACAATTTGTTTTAGTACTTATTGTATCTCTCTTTAATCTCTCATTAGCTGGTAGAAAACTCACTGAGCTAGTTCAAGAACAACCTCTCCCCATTAAGTACCATAATGGCCCTCTTCTTTCTGGTAAAATCTCCATTAATCTCATCTGGTATGGAAATTTTAAGCCTACCCAACGTGCCATTGTTATAGATTTCTTCAATTCCATTAAATCTTCATCAAAAACCCAGAACCAAATTCAACCATCTGTTTCTACTTGGTGGAAAACCACTCAGAAATATTACCACCTAATTTCTTCTAAGAACAAGAATTCCAATTCTATGGTTCTTGGAATGGGTAAACAGATTTTAGATGAAAAATACTCATTGGGTAAATCACTTACCAGTAAGCAAATTGTAAATTTAGCACGAAGAGGAAAACAGAAGAACTCCATTAATGTAGTTATGACTTCTTCTGATGTTCAAGTTGATGGGTTTTGCTCTAGTCGTTGTGGTACTCATGGGTCTTCATCTTCTTCATCTTTGAAGACTGAAAATGGTAAGAAATACCGATTCGGCTATATCTGGGTGGGTAACTCAGTGAGTCAGTGCCCGGGTCAATGTGCTTGGCCGTTCCACCAACCGATTTACGGACCACAAGAGGCACCCTTGGTTGCACCTAACAATGATGTTGGTATAGATGGGATGGTCATTAACCTAGCTAGCTTGTTAGCAGAGGCAGCCACAAATCCATTTGGAAATGGGTTTTACCAAGGGCCATCAGATGCACCTCTAGAAGCAGCCTCCGCTTGTTCGGGAATTTATGGGAAAGGAGCTTACCCTGGGTATGCAGGAAAATTGTCGATGGACCCGATTAGCGGAGCTAGCTATAATGCGCACGGTGCTAACGGAAGGAAATTCCTTTTACCTGCGCTATTTGATCCTTCCTCTTCTTCGTGTTCGATTTTAATGTGATAGTATGTGATAGTATATCAGAAAGATATGTAAATTAAATTTAGTGATGTATAAAAAGATGGAGAGGAAAAAACTGTAAATTTGATCTGACTACTAAGACTTTGTTGAGTTTTAGTACTTGTTCTACTCTTCTAGTCATTTCTTGTAAATTGATTTCTTCAATTATTGTTGCTATAGAACATGACTCACTTGCTTCCTTTTTGGGATATCAGAAAAATTGGCTCCATGATCTCAAGAAACCAAAACATCCAAAGGAGAGACCACTCAATGAGTGCAAGACGGGTGTTTGCTTATACAAATTAATGACGTTTTTTTAATGGTTAAGCGTGTGCTTCGAACCCTGACCTCTACCCAGGGTTGTTAGCGACAAATTAATGATGTTTCCTTTTTTTTTTTTTCAATTATTAATGATGTTTCCTTAATAAAATTTTGATGAAATAGTGTTTGGAGTGGGTATTGCCATCTTGGCAGATTGATTTGCCACTATAATTAATCTTTACCTTTCCCCATATTTCTAAAAGATCATCTTTTCTCTTCTGAAGCTTCAATTTCCTGCCCTATATCTCTCCATGTTTTTCTAACCTATAAGTTCTTATTATTAAAAAACTACAGTCTACTTCTTATGTTTGGTAAGTAGAACTTTGAGTTCTCTAAGATTTCCCTACGATTTTATCTTTCAACTTAAATTTAGGGTTTCACTCTATAATTGTTGTAGTTGTTAAATTGATAATAATTAATGTTGTTTTCATGGTTACAATCAGATCCTAGAGGCTAGAGAGACAACCCTTAAGCTTAATTTTTTTTTCTTCTTCTTATTAGGATTGAAGCAAAGCTGTCATAATTAATGGAGAATCAACCAGTCAAGATTGATAACCCTAATTCAAAATATTGGAAATATAGATGGACAATTGAAGACTATTCTAGTTTGAAGAATCAAAATCATTACTCTGATAAATTCTTAGTTGGTCCTCATACCTGGTATGTTCATTTTTTTTGTTGAATGTGGTATGTTGATTTTTCTCTTTCATTTTTTTTGTTGAATGTGGTATGTTGATTTTTCTCTCCCTAGGGTTTTGTTTTAGTTTTCTTGCTAAGGTAGAGAAAGAGAAGGGACCATTGCCTTCACCAAAACTTAGAGAGGGGAGAGAGAGAGAAGGGAGAAAGACAGAGAAGGGGGAAAGAGAGAGAGGGAGAACCGGAGAAGGGGGAGAGAGAGAGAGGGAGAGAGAAGAGGGGAGAGAGGAGAGAGAAGACAATGATCTGTCGCCGGCCAGAGACTTTTTGCCAACGACTTTAGGATGTGTTGGTGATCATTTTTTTTGCGTTTTCCACCTTTTTTCCCGGAACTTTTCTTGTTTCTCTGAAACACCAACCATAGTCTAACTTGAGGTCGTAATTTACTCGAATTTGATTTCACAATGTTTGATCTGGTCTATTTCTTGATGCTAAATCGTTTGAACGGCTGATTTGAGCTTATTTTGTTTGGGCCCATTTGAGCTAAATGACTCTTAGTGCCTAGATTTGATGCCGATTTGAGCTGATTTGAGCTTATTTCTTGATGCTATTTCTTGATGCTAAATCATCTATCAATCAGCATTAACCCGAACACTCTTTTAGTGCCTAGATTTGATGCCGGAACAGGCTGGCCATCAAAAAAGGGTAGCCACAGACCGCCATTGTCGGTACCCTTCAAAAAACAATCATCAAAAACTCCACGCCCTCCACCACCATCATCTTCTCTCTTAGGATCGACTTAAAACCTAGGTTTTAGTTTATTTCTCTCTCTCTAGAGAGTTTCAGTCGATTTTAGAGGAATCAAAATCGACTAGAGAGAGTTGGTGGTCGGTGGCGGTGGAGGTGATAATAGGCAGTTGGTTGTGGTGGTAGGAGGAGCGGAGGAAGCGGAAGTGGTGAATGAGTGCTTACAGAGAAATTCAAAATGGGTCTTTCGCAGCGCCCTTGAATTAATAGATGATTCTTATTCAAACGAGTAAGATTTACGGACGAGAACAAAACAAACGCTACCTTGTTATATTGGATTGTTTGTTACTTCTTAGTTTGGTCCTCTTACTTTTGTGACTTTACTTTTAGTCGGCTGCTGATATTTCCGAAGACGGAAAATTCTTTTTTGTCGATTTTCCTTGACATTGATCCTCTCCATGTGCCCTTTGCGGAGTTTGAATTAGCTGTCGTCGATCAAATTGATAGCACATACACGGTGGCAAAAGGTAAAATTATCTTTATTTTTGTAAATTTACTTAAATTACCAAAGCAAAAGTTCTATTTCCCTTCGAGTCAGTAAAAAACAAACAATCTGAATCTGATTTGTCAATTTGGACAAATAAATAAGAACTAGGGTTATTTTGCGAAAGGGGCGTAGTTAAGTACCGGATTTTGCGAAAGGGACATGACTATTTGTTATTTTGCGAAGGGTCGTGGACTAACATTGACCGTTAAATAAATGTTAAATTTAACTTCACATTACATGAATAGTTAACATTATTCATCTTCTTCTTTTTATTCTTTCTTCCACCTTCGATTTTCATCGGAAATTGAAAGAGGTGTTGTCGCTTGAGTTTTGCAAAGAGATTGTGCCGACAAGAGAAGAGCTTACGGTTTTTTTGGTCTTTTTTTAATATTTTTTTTTTTTTACGAATCCTTATCACACTTCTTAAATTCCTTTTACTTTCTAACTCTTTAAATTGAGTAGATAGAATATAGTTTAGATTTATATTCATGTGCTTTTAGATTTTTTTTTTCTAGATTTTCACATAAATATATTTTGATTTTATCATTTATTCATCATGTATTAGATTATGAAATTCATTATTTAAATGTGAAATGCTAGAAAATCTAGAAAAATAATGTTTTTCAAGGTAGATGTCTTATTTTTCACCTTTGCGAATTTAGTGTCAAAATCGCATAAATTTCTTAAATGTAACAATATATTTTTTTAAGTAATAGAATTAGATTAACGGTGTTAGAACTTAACTGGTCAACACTAGTCCACGACCCTTTTGCAAAAAAATAAAAGGTCATACCCCTTTCGCAAAATCCGATACTTATGTATGACCCTTTCGCAAAATAACCGTAAGAACTACTTTAGTAAAATTAGAAGTAATTTTTTACTTCTCTGTTATTCTTATATCGTTTTTGGAAGCCTCAAACTAATTCTATGGTTTTTTTCTATTTTGGATAATGCACTACGATAATATGGTTTCTGTGAGACATTTTGGATAAAATCTCAATTTTAACTTACCAAATCAATGATGCTAAAAATCATCTTGATAACTCAGTGTCTGTTATCTCACTTTTGCATTTTACAATTTACAGCATCTGAACATCATTTCACTGTACAAGAGCCAGATTGGGGGTTTAAGAGCATGTTATCTCTTAAGGAACTCAAAAACCGTCGTAGAGGGTACATTGTTGATGATACCGTTATTGTTGAAGCTGATATTTATATCGATGGGGTTACAGAGAGCTTGACACCGAACTCCGAAAAGGTTATTAGGAATACCATTCGTCTTTTCCTTCTTTCTCATTTTAGCTGATCTTCAGCATTTTATTGACATCAAATATATTTTCAGGTGGTCACAGACAAGTCAGATGAAGTGGAACAGAAGGTGGAAGCTCATGCTGATATTCTGCGCCCTTTAGCCAACAAGGATCGACTTTTGGGACAAGTTATCTCGAAAAGCTCATCTGGAGCAGTCAAACCAACCGAAGCGCTCCTTGTTAATGGACAACGTGAAGTCGGTGAATCTCTTGAAGAAGAGAAAAGTACTGAAACTCAAACTGAACCAGAGGAACGAGTAGAAACCTGGACACTAGTAGAACCAGAAACACCTACTTTTGGTGGGAACATAGATTCTGGGCTAGCAAAACAAGCAAGTAAAACAGCAAGCTTGTGCGAGTATCCCACAGCTGGTCAACTATTCGAACAAGGTCAACATTGTCAAAGCTTTGTTGATGACAAATTTGAAGATATTGGAGGCTTCAATGTGCTTAAATCACAAGCATCTTTATATAAACAAATCTGGTTGAAATATGGTCATATTGCTACAAGCAAAGTTCTGACATCTTCGTATCGTGGCCAAGTTGCAGTGGTTTCGGATATAATGATTTGCATTACAGAGATGCAACAATGTCATTCCTCCAAGCTTTCTTCTGAAATAATGGACTCATGGGAGAAGAAGATAAATATGGCTGAGAAACTTGAATTCAACGTAGTGTGGCTTCGAGAACACTTCGATAGGGTCAAAAATGATTTCTATGTGGAAGAAAAGCTCAAGATTGCTATAGTGGAGAAAGATGAGGCGAAGGCGAGGTTGATCGATGCAGAGGAGAAGTTGGTGTTGGCAAACAAGGAAGTGATTATGGCTCGAGAAAAACTGTCAGCAGTAGAAAGTAAGATTAGTCCCTTAATTTTACAAAAGGAAATGATTTCAGAGAAAGGGATGTTTATCTTTGATGAGTTTCTTTAGGGTTTATGTATTAGAATTGTATCTAGGGTGAAGGTATGATGTGTGATCACATAATAGTATTTTGGGAAATATGTTAGGTTTTTTTTTTGTTTTGTTTTGTTGAATGGAAATATGTTAGGTTACTTCAGTTCTAGTTATCAACTCTGTTTCTGACTATATATATGAATTGTCTCAATATGGCTGAAAGAGGACTGAAATGGAAATAGTGGTATTTTATTTTTTCTAAACATTTCCAAATTTTACTAGTATCTTTTTTTGTTATTTTTCGGACATAAACGCCTCATGAATTGTACGAAACTATATCATGAACTGAATAAAGCTATAACTACACTCTTCAAATACATTTTAGGTACTAAAAGTCATATAAAGACCTGTAAAACTATATTAGGATTCTGGAAGTCACTACTGTCTTTACTTTATTTATACTCTTTCAAACAAATCAATAAATGATGGATTCTGCCACCACCTTTGAGTAAATGCTTAGAGAATTATGTAACGACCAATAAAAAATTATATAATTAATGATTTCTCAGCTGGGAAGATAATTTAAAATATTATGGATATTAGTTTTCTAAACTATTCAATCGAAATATTAAGAGTTGAATCAAAATGTCTGCCTCATTGCCTCTGTACCTGAGGGCTAGGTGGATATTTGCAGTTGGTATATTGTATTCATGTCTGACTCAAGAAAACCTCCCTGTATATTGGGGCCTATTTCTTCATTGGTTTCATGAATATCGTGAAACCCAAAAACCGTTTTCTCTTTTAGGATCATAGGGCGGTTCAACTGTACAGTAGCAAGCCTGGGACGAAAAGTAAAAATTTAAGAGTAACCTTGCTTCGCCAAATTGGAAGCACTGCTTTGGCAGGCATTGAGTAACCCTCCTTCAGCAGACTCAATATCAAAATTCGTACTTCGCTAGCCACAAAGAAAGCCTTGTTAATGGAAAAAGTCATGCTCCGCATACACGATTCGGTTGTCAATTGTCATTACTCGCGGATCATTTGAATGATTCGCAGATCACAGTTTGTTTCTAGCTAAATATTACGATCTCTAAAATGACCGAACTTGATGATCTTCATCATGCATCTTGCCAACAAATTGATCGCATTGTCATCTTAATCGAAGACACCTCCTTCAGTTTGGACCCCCTAACAGAGAATATACAAAAATAATTGGTTTCCGGTTTGAACCCCTTAGCACAACTTATTGAAATTGTGGGTTTTTCCCATTTGACCACTCTTAATTGAGAACAAATGGAACAAAGAAAAACCAACAACGATCTCATTAATATTCAAATTCTTACAGAATGATAGATTACATAACATTTTTCTTCAGAAAATCCCAACAAAACTGATCATAAGGAACTCCAATTGACACCATCTAAGTGCTTCAGCATTTTCAATCTAATCTGAGACCCAATCTGAGTTTGTTGCAAACAACAAAAGAAAAGAACTTCCTCTCGTGGTAGGTGTCATTCCAATAGCCATCCCACCTATGCAATGTGATTTTGGACAAGGGGTACCGGACCATCGACATTCTTATCCAAATGATCAAGAAGATTGCGATAGAAGCAGGGTTTGGCAACACGTCAAGTACTTGATACATCTGTGAAGTCGATGACGATTTCGAGATACTTGATCCAATTTTGAATTCATCCTTCGTTTCATCAAGCCACTGAAACAAAAGCATGTACTAAACTGATGGGCTCGATATTTTCACACTTTATCCTCCTTGTTGCTCAAGGCAGACAGACATCTAACGCCTATAAATTCTGAAGCTTTGCGAAGAGTATAAATTCACGGGTAATCCAGCTAGTAATGTGATTTTTCATCACATATTTGACGAGACAAAAACCAAAAATTAAAGAAATGAAAAGGCAAAAATGAGGGGAGAAATATGAAGATGCATTTAGTAACTTCAGTTTTCAGCTTACCGCCAGCGATTGTTATTCTTCATCACCTTCCTTAACTTTTTATCTCACCTCCCTTTTTCTCTTTATCCTCCCTTCTCTCTTTAAATATTTCTTTTTTTTTTTTTTTTTGAAGTCGACTACGATCTACTTATGTCGTTACATTTGGCATTGATACATCAAAGATGTGATACGCTCAATAACTGCCCACTCAAACTGAAACAAGACCGGGCCTATAGCCCAACAAGACAATGGCCTAAAGCCCAACTACATTATTTACACCCTAATAATCCCAAACCAAATAACCAAAGATTCCACCTTCTCTGGGATTTGAACTTGAGACCTCCAGGGATTTCTGGAGTTTATGTCAACACCTTGGAACCACTTGGGCTACCAACTGTTTTTTTTTTTTGAACGCAATATGTAAATATTTTAAATACATGTCTTTTCAGTATACTACTAAAAAATGTTACGAAATTGGTAACCTAGTTGCGTTTCCTTGGGACTGTTGTCTCTTTAACAAAATTGGATGTGTCTGAACAACCACCTGTTTTTTCTATTACTGCCCCTTCTCTCATCCCTCCTCTACAACATCTCCCGTCAAATGCTGGCGTTCTGCTAGCCAGTCTGCAACCCTAATCTCCATCTTCACATTCTCTCACCTTAAGGAGGGAAGCAGCTAGATTTTACCTCAACTCTTACTATCATTCACAGAAATTTCATCTCCCAAGCTTTTTAATAACTCTATGCAGAGTACTTGGAATTCTTATTTCGATGAATCATTTGAGACAACTTCTCGTTAACTGAAAATCAAACTGAAGCCAGGATTGGCAACAAAATAAAGAACAGAAGCTTTGGGATCTTTTATACTCTAAAACATTTTCAATGTCAGTGAATTTCTCTAATGTTCTGAATACATATTTCAAAATGTTTCAACAACAAATCTTTTTTTTCTCAAGGTTTTCTCGTTTGTCAGATGAACATATAAAAAGTGTGAGGGTAAGTAATCTCAATCCGCGATGAGAGAGACAGAGAGATGAACATACAACATTGCATATAAACCAGAGGAAACAAGAAAAAATAATTTACTGCCCTTCTAGGGAGTAAAAAAAACTCAGGCACTTGTATGTTACCGAAATATCAAAATCTGAAGCTGGGATCGACATCCATTGCCCATGAAAATTTCGCGAGAAGAGACTTGTTGAATATCTGTACAAAAAATAGAAATGATTAGTAACATAAAGTGAACCTAATAAATGAGGTATTGCAAATCGATTACACGAGACTTGTTGAATATCTTTACAGGGGTTCCAACTAGTTGATAGAGATGGTGAAACTTGAAATTTTAGATGCATATATATATATATATACCTTCTCAATTGGAACGTCATGGCGTTTGCACCAAGCAACTGATATCCGAGGATCAAGGTAATTAATCTTAGAC
This sequence comes from Eschscholzia californica, assembly GCF_041429995.1. Taxonomy (NCBI): domain Eukaryota; kingdom Viridiplantae; phylum Streptophyta; class Magnoliopsida; order Ranunculales; family Papaveraceae; genus Eschscholzia; species Eschscholzia californica. The sequence goes on from NW_028238198.1 coordinate 47,703,862, forward strand.
GTTCCCAATGCGACGGTCTTCAAATCTTCTTTGGTCCTCATATCCCTTTCCATTTTCTCAATCTTTACATTTGTCTGATTGATCTTCTTCTGCAATCTGCAGAATCAATAGCAAAGATGTGACAATTATACAGAAAATGCATTGTAATATAGAGAAGAAAACTTTTCTTACGCTTCAGGAGCCAAATTCCTCTTTTGCTTCCCATCTGCATCCTTCAATGGAGGTTTCCCTTTTTTCGCCCTTGCCAGATCCGTACCCAATTCATCCAATAAAGCCTATTCAAACCATCAATAATGATGTCAGATTCAGTACAATCCTCCTAACAAGTAACAACTCTTGGAATTAAAAGAGAAAAATCATAATAGAATGTTCAGAAAGAAAGTGAAAACTTAAGTAACAGAACTTCAAGTGCTTCTGTTCATTTACTACTCTAAACCATCTTTTCAAAAGACTTGGTTAATTAACCAACCCCGTAGAACGAGTTGTCACAAATAAAAGACCTCTATCTATGGAAATTGATATCTTCCTTTTTCTCTTTATTTCTTCCATTGAGTTGGAAAACTACATGGTTTACATGATCTCTATATTATACAAGCAAATATACTGCTTTATTCCATTCCGAAATTGATTAACTGTGTCCTTGTTATCGATTGTACGACTAGCGCTGAAGTGGAAATGGTACAAGAATAAAAATGACTGATACCTTCAACTCATCCATCTTCTCAGTCAGCCTTGACATTTGTGCAGAGTGGGACTTCGAGACAGTACGTTGATGGTTACATATAATTGCAACCTGAAAAATAACATTGGTAGAAACAATGAAGCAAACCCAATAGCAGATTCTTCGTAGATACAACATGGAATATCTTGTTTTCATCCTTACCTCCTTATTAGCGTGCTGATAAACTACGATTTTCTCAGCAACGTCACCATCCTTCGTATCTTTGTTCAACTAATCATCAACCACAATATACTTCAGCAGATGAATAGTTATATATAAAAGACAACCGGGCAAAACATAAATGGAAGAAATAGATATGATAACTGATGAAGATGATTCTTTTTAGAATATATCCATGTTTAATCTTCTTACCATGTCATCCAAAGTAATTGATGCATTGTATGTACGGAAAACTTTCGCTGTAAGACCAGGCATGAGTTCCTTGAGATGAGCATTCAGCTTACTGGTGTCCAGCTTGTCGAAAAGATCTTCACCTTCCTTTTTTCCTAAAATAAAGAGGAGAAAAATCATTAGCTCCAATATGAATTGGCAGGAAATAGCTATTAAGAGAAATACCGAAATAGACTCACCAGTTTTAAATTGTCCAATTGCTTTATACACGGGAAGCTCAACTTCCACGGTGTTGAAGTATCTAATGGAATCTTTACCAAGGAAATCAAACTGGATGATGCAGAAAGTTGAAACATTATTTCCACAGATGTACAGTACAACACAATAAAGTAGGAAATATCTAGAACCCAAATTCTTGCTTACCTGTAATTTGTTTGGTGGTACTAAATCGACATTTTCCACTTTCAGTGTGCAACAACCAACAGTATCAGCCTCATCGTCATCCTGCAAAAGCAAATTAAAGAAGACAACTGGAAACTGTTAATGTGCTATTAATGAAAAAAAAAGAACTTCTAAGAGTGTCGTATTATCAAGAATACTCTATCTTCTTGTATTTTGGTAGACATGCATATACATCCACACCGTCACAGTAGCTACTTTTTTGTAATTCTATAATCAAATTATTCAACTACCCTGTAATATGCATATACATCCACGCCTCTTAGCTCCTGTGACCAGCAAAAGCCACCAAGTACTGTGAAAAGACCTTTTAAGTCTACTAGAGAATCAACTTGGTAATATTTATAGTTTTTGTCTTAGTCACTAATCTCAAGATCCTTAGCTTCCGTAGTTACATAGGTTATTTAAACAATCTAGAATGCACATTTTTCTGGCCAATATTCTCAGTAGCACAGAAAAGGATGATTGATAAAAATGCTCTTCTGAATACCACAAAGTTAATTGACCCACACAAGAACTAAGAAATTAGCCAGTTAATGAAAACTTATTTGCTTTAACTGCCTTAAATGGCATTGTAAGAGAGAAAATGGATCAAAGGGATAGCTGAACGACAATATGACATGCAACAATACAATTAAAAGTTACCTTCTCATTGCCCGCCCTGAGAGCCAATTTATCTATAAGGTAAGTTGCAACTGCTATTTGACGTTTTGAAAGATCTTTATTCACAAAGTCCCGTGTGTAATTTGCTCTAATATCACGAATATATTCCTGCCAACAATTGATAGTAGCAGCTATTAGCGTCTTACACATCTGTTGATTAAGTCTCACAGTCTCATAGACAAACCACTAGCTTAGGAGCTAACAAAAAACCAACAATTTACCTTCAGTAGCCTTGCTTTCTCATATTTTTCCTTGTCACTTTGCCCTTTCAATGAACTACTGGCAGCCAAGAAGACATATTTGAATTCTTTTGGGTTGATTGGATCGTTCCAAAATGCTAACCATGTAACAGTATTGTCATGCTTTACTTCTTTCCACCTGCAAGGGCATCAATCCAGCTTCAATATTCAGGGGCACAATCCATTAGACCAAAGGACAATACTGCGGAATTCTTTATGGAAATTTTGAGAGGACCTTTGACCAGGGATTGGACACTCTGGGATAGGTGCCCCTTTTCCTATATTTATTGTAATATCGCTTGGCCGAATGCGTTTCTTGAGTTTTCCCATCTGATGTCATAAAAGTAACATACAATAAAAAATGAGTAGGTACTCTTATTCTCTTAGACATAAAACCGAGGCTTAAATACAGCAGATTCAAGTATAGTTCATCGACTTCTAATTTATCAAACATTTCAGATGGCACGAGATGTGATACCTTCGGATGCTCTCCTCGGCCACGGAACAAGCCAGGTGGTTCAACTCTGAAGTTTCCAACCTGTGAACTAAATATGTCAAGTTACAAGTGTTTGAAATTCAAAAGCAAACAAGGTAAAAATGACAAGAGGGAAGGGAAAGATCTACAGTAATTTCAAAAGGGGTAGAATATCAAACTCTATCACATTATACTTGAGATGTGAGAGGCACAGAAGATGCCAACTAAATAAGTGGTACGGTCTATGGGCTACATACAAGTTACAACAGCCCGAATATTCACCCTCATCGATACATCACAGACCAGCCAATTGAAAAAATAGTGAATGGTGGGGTGTAATAACCTTCATCCAGAACAAAACTTATATTTAGGTAACAAAATTAAAATTTCTCGATCTGTACTGTGTAATATACAAGTCGTAGTTTTAGACCTTCTCTTTGACACCATCGACTACAGCCCACATGTACTTCTCTTCTAGCTTTAATTTTTCTTCTTTCACGGCTTTCTTCTCCTGTGTGACCATCAATAGTTGGTTAAAACATTCAAACTGAAGTAAGAATTTTATATGTATAAACTGAGAGTAAGAAATCGTTCAGCAACATATCCTCATTATGTCAGTAAAGCAGAAATTATAGGTAATGTATTTTTTAAAGCATATTGACTTACTTCTGTGCTCATTTGCTTCTTCTTCTCCTTCTCATTCTGGTGCCAATCGTAAATGGGGGTGAAATCACAAAGCTCGAACTTTTTAATTACATGATTTTTCCCAAGAACCCCTCTCCAATCGCTCATGAAGTTCTCAATAAATTTTGGTTTCGTAGCATATTCTGTATCTTTCATCACTGCAAACATTGTTGCAACCTGCATTGAAGGAACGGAAAAGACAAATGAACAACAAGCGCCACTAGACTGCTAGATCTTAAGAACAAAAAGGTGCAGCTCTGTAGCATCCAGATCATGTCGCAATAAACATGCATGAAGCCATGAACAAAAAGGCAGAATACTGCAACTCAATGGGACAATCATCAACCCACCTCCTCTTGCTCAGATGTCAAATCAACTGGCTGCCCATTGTATAGCATCTTTACTCCATGAGGCTGATATGGAGGAGGGAAAATAACACCATTGTGCTCTAAGGTAGTCCACTTTTGCCCATCACCAGAGCTAGGTTGTACTTTTGAAGACTTTGAGTATTTAGAATTCTTCATCACTTTCTTTGAATTCCTTGATGAATTCTTCATAGAAGTGGAAACAACTTTTGTTGTTGTTTTCTTCGAAGTTTGTAATTTGACGTCTGTGGTAGCTGACTTCTTTATAGGTTGTGATTTACTATCTGATGCAGCTGACTTCTTCATTCTTTGTGCAATCGGAACATCATCATCATCCTCTCTCTTTGCTTCAGCTTTCACAGAGACTTGCTTAAGTTTGGCTGAAGCAGATGTATCCAACAGTTTTGGCTTTTTAACTAAAGACTGACCTGATGTACAACCATCGGTTAGAGGCCTCTTGCTCAAAACTTTTGGGGATCTCAAAGGTTCATTTTCCTTCTTTATGGAACCATTCTGCTGATTTTTAAAAGCAAGAGGCTTTTCATCATCAGAGTCATAAGACTTCTTAACAGATGATGCCCCACCGGACTTCAACTGGAACCTGGATGACAAGGGAACCTCATCCTCTGAATCTTCGGAAGATTTGTTGATGTCAGCTCTTTTCTCTTCTGACAATGATGAACTAGGAATAGATGAACTACGATCCTTAACGACATTGTTTTTTTGTGTTCCTGATGCAGTACCTGCTACTGAAAGCCTAGCACTCAATGGTTTGTCGTCATCAGAATCCTCAGAATCAGCAGTTTGCTTAACAGGATGCTTAACCAAAGGCTTCTTCTCAATATTGTTAATTCCTGAATTTTGTCCAGGTGACGGCTTTGGCTTATTAGGAAGTGAAGCCGATGCCTTCGAATTTGCTGTAGGGGATATCGAAGCAGATATAGTTCCAGATGCCCCCTTTCCCTTTTGCAGACTAGAATTCTGACCATTGCGTGAAGGTGCATCAAGAACAACCTTACTTGATGAGACATCATTCCTTTGAGATGATACCTTCTTTATGTCCGACTTCACTTGATTTTGTGTGGATGTCGTCTTGCTCCTTTTGAAAACAATAGGTTCATCATCATCGTCGTCATCATCTTCATGAAACTTAGGTTTGACACAAGTATCAACAACCATTATCAAACGTTGCAGCACACTCACACGTAGATCACAAAATCATATCTCGCTGCATCAATATCGAACCATTTAAGCATCAAAAGGTATGTAACAAAACAAGGCTACTATGTAAAGTTTAATCCAATCATCAAGGTAAATAAATAGGTTTGATTCTGCGAAATAAACAACACTTCTTCCTTTATCTTCTAAGTTATAACAATGTGATTCTAGTTTCTAAACTTTCTAGAAGTATAACGACATATCAATATCATTTTTACTTGTTAGATTGAAATAAGAAATCCAGTTCATCTAGTTCCTTGGGTATATGAGGGTAAGAGAAGTTGCAGGTCTCTCTTGACAAATAACGAAATATCGATTAGAACTAAAAAGTATTTTGAAATATAAAATTTAACCTAGAAGAACAAATTTAAGTGTAACCGTTGAATTTCCCAGCTCTAACATGAATGTTTGTCAGATTACACTCATGCTAAAATTTGATTCTTTTGCGAAAATTTATGAAAGTATGGCACTGGAAAGAGTAATCTTGGAGATAACCCTAAATGCTCATGTTACTAACCCTAATCAAATAGTAGTATATAGAAAAATCACAGAAAACTCCATATTAAGTAAAAAAGAAAAAGAAAATTACAAAGTAAAGAAGCAAGAGAGCTGCCAATACGAGCAGTAACCTTCAAACACGACGAAGAAGAAGGTCGAAGAATGGAGCTGGACGTGATGTTGCTAAAAGAAACCGGAAACCAAGATTAGGGTTTTTGAGATACAATTTGTGGAAGTAGGAGAGAAAGGGATGAGGAGAAGGTGGTTACCTAGAGGTGGATCGAGTCGGTATGTTTTTCCGACGGCGAGATGATTCCGGCGAGGGTGGGGCTTCGATTTCTGGAATGAAATAGAAAGAAAAGAATGAAGAGAGACGACGACGTTATAGAATTTGGTGGGCTGCCTTGGAGGGGTGATTTTAGGTCGAGGATAGGTGTGTAATTATCTTATTGATAAGGGTACTTTCGGGTGTCTGTTTCGGGTGTCTGTTTCGGGTGTCTGTACTGAGTGAGAATCGACCAGGTTGCAGGTGCTGAGTATTGACTCGGCCAAAACCAACAGGGAATTTTGCTCAAATGTCCCGATTTCGAGTGCCTCAAGTTTATCCCCAAATCAGAGAAAGAAAACGAGTTTTTCATCTCTCTCCTCTTGAATCTCACTAATCGGTCGATTTGTCTCAAACTAACGTCCAAATTTGTTGCTCGAATCAATCCATCACTCAAAGTTAGTCGAGTTATCCCCTTTTCATCTCTTCAAGATACCTAAGGTTTGAATCACAAGCTTGAGAAGCTTTCACTCTCTCTCTCTAGTCCGAAATCTATAAAGGGTCTCCTCTATCTATCTCAAACAGGTATTTCATCTCTAAATCTTCACAATGTTAAATGGTTATGTTTGATCTTGTGTTGTGTCAATGAATTGAAGACTAGGGTTTGATTATTTACAAAATGTAGGGTTTATAGTATAAAAAATGTAGGGTTTTTTATTATGTGTTTGATTGTGTGTTTCATTGTGAATGAAAGCATGAATGATGTTAGATGTAGTTAGGTTTGATTTTGGTTGGAACCCAATTGAAAATTTGGTTTATTATTAAAATCGGTTGTACCAGGTCGAGTTGAGCTAAACGAACTCGACATGAGCCAACCGATTTCACCTCTAGTAAGTTGTCCCTCCTTCTGTTGCTACAATCGATTGGGCAATGTCGTTATGTAATGGTAAGAAATGACACGACCCTGCCGATCATGTGGCTAGAAGGGTTTTCAGCAGAGTAGTGTAATTCTATGTCGAAATCATATGTATAATGTCGACATGGTCATATCTAATTGTGGTTAAGGTTTCATACATCTATTCACATGTGTATTTTGTTTTTGTTTTGAAGGAATTTCTTTCTTTTTGTGAGATGGGATCTCTTAATATATGGTTATTCCACGGGGGAGATCGGGAAAATGTGCATAAAAAGAATAAAGAATATGTTGGCGGCCAACAAGGTGAGGTTGTTTTACAGGACAGTGCGACCCTTAGGCCTCGTTTGGGAACGCTTAAAGCGTTTTTTGGTTTTTTGTTGTGTTTGGATAAAAAAAGCTGAAGCGTTTTTTAAGCACAAAAAGCCCGTTAGGCTTCTGCGTTTAGCTTATCCGGGAAGCTACACGGTGATTTTAAAGGGCAACAAAAAAATTCTATTTTTTATTATTGCTGCCTCTTTCCGTTCTTTCTTCTTATCAAGTTAGGGTTTCAAGGTTCCAGACAAAGCTAAAAAATCAAAATAGATACATGAGTTGGTTGAATCTTTGGATGAAGTAGTTCAAAATACATTTATATGATTTCATCCATCTTCATCAATCTTACTTGTAAGCAAGAGATGGTTGAATGTTCATTGTTCCACCAACTTTTTCTCTCTACAAACCAGTCATAACAATTGTTCATCAATTTCTTCATATATATCCCAATATCCATATCTCATTTCTCTCACTATCATCTCTGATAATCCATGCCCCATATCTCAAAGACCTTTCCTTTTTCAAAATTTGTCCCCAAATTGGATGAGTTTACAAACCCAAATACCAATTTCAATCCTAAGTATAAAAAAGAAGAGAAGAAGAAGTTTTGTTCTCCACAAATTCATTTGGATTGTTGATAGGTTTTATCACAATCTGTAATGGGTCTTCAAAAATTAAAGCTTAGAATAAGAAGAATAATTGTTGATAGGTTTTACCCCCTGGATTCTTTACTTTTACATATGGAGGTAGTAGAGAGTCTTCATCCATTCTTTACTTTTGTCTTTTTGTATAATGGCTCTACAAAAATTATTTTTATATGATGGAAGCATTGGATAAATTTGATGTATATAATTTTATGAACATAAAATATTAACAAGTATCTAAAAAATTAGATAAAAGTATTGTACGCTTATTTTTACCAAACGCATAGTATAGCTTTTAAAGATAAAAAAAATTGCTTTTCTTTTGTCATACCAAACGATCACAACAGCTTACTATAAAGTACTTTTGTTTAAGCGCTAAAAAAGAAGTTGTTGTAATAAGCTATATGTGTATCCAAATGAGGCCTTACTGTTCTTCGTGAAGTTGTTAGCTCAGAAGTTGGTGTAAATTTGGATATCGATTCCATGACTTTAAGTTTCCAGGTTCCCGATATTTCCGAATTTGGTGCACCCATAGAAATACGTAACGATAAAGATTTCAAATTTTATTGGTCAGTTGCAAAATCTCACTTCCCGAGGTGTCTACCTCTTTATGCGACGATTCAAAAGGGTTCAACAATAAAACTAGTGTAACACCTTTAGTAAGTTTTGTACCTGATACTTTTTGCGAGAAAGGGTCTTCCAGGGCTTATGATCATTTCGATTTTGATTTGAATAGTTATCCAAGTACCTCAGCGAACACCCCAATTAAAGACGAAACAAATAAGGTTGATAAGATCATTGGTGATATGAATTATTTTCCAACACCCGAACTTAAAGAAGATATTGTCCGTAATGATAATGTTATTCGGCCAGAAAGTAAGGGTCGAGAAGGAGAAATTGAGAAGAAACTTCATCCAAAATGATAAAGTTATTCGTCATACCAAACTTAAGGGTAAGGAAATTCCGGTAATTAAATATGAATATATAGTTGATTTAAATTGTTCGGAAATTTGGGAATATTTTGATGACGAGGTGGGTGGTGTAGGGAATGATTCATCGTCAGATGAAGTGGAAATAGTTGATGAAAGTGTTTGGGGTCGAGGTCGCTATAAATTTAAGAAAGTTGAAGGAGATGATTGGGAAGACAATCATGTTCCGAAAGAAGAGAAGTTTCTAGAGCAACATACATTCACTGGTTGTGCGGAGGTAGGGGGTTTGCCCTAAATGTGTGGTGTAGACGAAAAAAACAGTAGGTATGACACTGATTGTTATTCTGTAAAGTGGAATGCTGTTTTTGGAAGTAAGCAAGAATTAAAGAGAAATATGAGTGTGTGGGCTATCAATACAAAATTTGAATGTAAGGTAAAGAAGTCCAATAAAAATCGCTTTGTTGCATCATGTGTTGATGAGAATTGCAAGTGGTACATACGTGCAACTACAGTAGGTGAATCTAGTTGTTTCTGGGTCATGAAGTTAAACAATACCCACTCTTGTAGTGTCATTAGCAATGTCCACATGGTGCATAGGCAAGCCACTTCCAAAGTGATCGGTGAGTTGATTAAAGATAAGTTTGTTGGTGTGAAAAGAATTTATACACCAGACGACATAGTAGCTGATATCCAACAACAAATGAGAGTTTCACTGTCATATAATGTAGCATGGCAGCCAAGAGAGCATGCTCGCAATTTGTTGAGGGGTGTTGTTGATGATTCGTATGCGATCTTGGAACTGTACTCGAAAGAGATTGTTCGTCTAAATCCAGGTATTGCCTGTTGTCTTGGGAAAGATAGTTTGAACCATTTCAAATTTTATTTCATGGCTTTGGGATGTAGCATAAGGAGATTTTTACGTGGCATCAGGCCTATGGTTATTGTTGACGGGACATTCCAGAAAGCAAAGTACCTTGATGTTTTGCTTGTCTGCGCAGGGATCGATAGAAACAACAATATTTACCCAATTACATTTGGCATTGTTGATTCTGAAAACGACATGTCGTGGCATTAGTTCATGTATCAGTTTCAAAAAAGTATTTGTAATGTGGAGGACCTAGTGATAGTTTCTGATCGCCACAAGAGTATTGAGAAAACGATGATCGACGTGTTCCCCGGTGCGATGCACGAAATTTATAATTATCATCTTAATATAAATGTGAAGGCAAAACTCGGGCATGGAAATTTTAGTGCGTTGTTATTTAGAGCATGCAAAGCCTTCAAAGTTGAAGATTTTGAAAGAATTTTTCTTTAGTTGGAAATTGCATTTCCTCGCATTGGTTGTTACTTGCGCGATGTTGGGCTTGAACGATGGGCACGTGCTCATGCGAGTAAGAAACGTTATGACATGATGACATCAAACATTGCCGAAAGTTTGAATAGTTTGATGAAAGAGGCAAGAGAACTTCCTGTTACACATGTTGTTGAGTTCCTTAGAAGTATACTACAAGACTGGTTTTTTAGACGACGTGAACAAACAACTTCTAGCGGCAGGATCCTTACGCAATGAGTAGAAAATGTGGTGGATGAAAGGAAGTCAAGGGCTGAGCATTTAAGAATTGTACCAATTAGCGGTAAACAGTTCGAGGTACGATATCGTCTTCATCGCGAGGTTGTGGATGTAAAAAATAAGACGTGCACTTGTCGTGTGTTCGATCTTCAACAACTTCCATGTGTGCATGCTCTAGATGTTTGCAAGAAGAGATGTTTGGATGTTTTCCATCTTTGTTCAAGGTATAACCATCTCGAAACAGTCAAAGATGTCTATGCAGACTCGATTTTACCAATGACATCGTCATCTGCTTGGTCGTCTTCAGACGGTGTGTCGACCTCAAATATTAAGCCTCCCACTACACGTCGTCGAGGAGGAAGACCTAAGAAGGCGCGAAGAAAGTCTTGAGGCGAGGTCTTACCCAAGAAGCAGGTAAAATGTGGGAGGTGTGATCAATTGGGACATAATCGTAAGAAATGTAGAAACAACGAACCCGTTCCTACTTTTTCCAAAACTCTTCCCAAATAAATGTTAATTTTTATGTTGAAACGATGATTATTTGATGATATTATCTTTAAATTGTAAATAATTATTTGATGATATTATCTTTAAATTTGTATGTGTTAAATTATTATTTGATAAATGATAAATGAAGGTTTTTTTAACTTCCTGGAGTGTGAATCGATTCATCAATGTCGCGTGGCTTCAGGCGAAATCGGTTACCACATGTCGTATTGGTCCGTCCGAGCGCGACATTGGCAAACCGATCTTAGATCCAGTAACGTATCAAATTTCTGTTGTGCTAATCGACTCAGTGTTGTCGATACTATTCAGTAAATTTCGATTCCTGTTGATCGATTTGAGCTACTGCACTTCATTTTCGATTTTCAATCTATTCCATTTATCAAATGCCATACCGTAGGGTTTATGATTTAGATACTTGTTTTATGTGACATCCATCCATATTACCATGCCACCATAGAGTGCAGGGTTCAGCTACTTGTGTAAGTTGACACACATGCTTATAACCATACCATAGGATCTAGGGTATCTATTGTAAAGTCGCATCCTTTGACCATAGTTCATATCTTGAGCTATGGTATACTGCAAAGTATTGTACTTGTGTGTGGTTACTTCATATGTCTCATCCTTGACCATAGTACAACACCTTGACTAAGTATATAAATGGGTTCATGTGTAGAGTAGATAAACAACATAAATTATTATCGTCGAAACATAATCACAACACCCATGAGAGCTCGTCTCTATGATGAACGAGAACAATGAGAACTTCTGCGGGCTGAATGTTACAGGGACTGTATAAGAGTCACTGCGTTCCGAGATTACTATGTAAATCCCACGTTTCGTCAATACGAAAAAGCGCTTCAGCGACTAAGAGCATGTAAATCCCACATTTCATCAATACGAAAAAGCGCTTCAGCGACTAAGAGATGGAGTAGCAAGAATGAGACTTCGTTTACAGAGGCGTAGGTTATTTCTTTCTGAGAGAGCACTAGCCATCTAAGTTCTCCATTTGTTATTCGAACACAACGTACGCCATACACCGACATTGTCTGGGATAATCTAGATGGTATAGATAGTTACTATGTGGGTTCAGACAATAAGGACGATCCAAACCTGGTGTCTGACACAGGTTCTGAACCTGAAGTCTGAACGTGGGTTAATTTAGATTTATTACCGTAATTATTTTGTTTACGTTTTATGAAATGTTGTCGTTTGCTTACTGATCGACTCACCAGTGTCCGATCGTTTTGTTGTTATTTAAGTCTTTACTGTCTGACCGATTAGAAATTTAAATATTATTAACTACATATTTTATTACTCATGAAAAGTTCAAAATACATAAAATCTACCATGGATAAATTTTTCAACTAAGCATCAATCATTTCTCTACATTTGTCACACAAAAACATCTTATTTTCGAAAGAATAGCGGTACGTTTTGTGAGAGCATTTTGACCCTTTGTCGATACTACTACAATCCTCTGTATCACTAGAAGAAGCTCCCCCATGACAACAGCTGCAACCTGTCGGGATCTTTCCAAAAAACCGAGGACATTTGTGTAGATCATGCCCCGATTCGTAGCACAAACAACAATATTTATTCTGAAATCGACAAGCATAGATAAATTATTAAGTTGGCTAAGACATTAGAAACCCCCCAATACCATAAAAAGAACTTACATCCTCCTTCATCTTTATTGCATCAGATAACCATTCGAATGCATTACATGCATTGTTCTTACATGAAAGGAAGTGACCATTTCCTCTAACATCACCAGTATACATTAACGACATGAACCCCTTGGCGACCGTAACTGCATCCTACACGATGTCATCGACATTCGAAAAGCACATGCCATTCCTTTTGCATGCGATACAAACATTTGCATTAAGGGTTTCCATCTTCCGAGTAAGTAGTTTAACCAATATAAGACTAATAATGGATATATATAAAAAAATATTGATTGTTAAAGAAGTCATTTCATTTATAACATAGGGTTACATTGATTTTTTTACCTTTGCTGCAAAAGTCATTTAATAGTTGCAGTGTGCAGTTAATAGATGTGACAACACAACTTTTCCAATCTACACACTGCAATACACTTATGAATGAAATTAAATAATAGATACTTAACGCAAACGACAAATTACTGTTTCTTTTTACATTTGGAACTTTAAATCTGTTTCATGATATCATCATGTTTTGAAACCACAACTATTTCTAGGTCAAATTCAAAACATTTCCGACAGCTGACGTACTTTTCCGGCTTTCCACTTATAGGATATTCATCCAACCATTACATAAAGGGTTAATACATGGATACCCTAACCAAGGACAGTCAGTATAAGCATGATTATCTTCCTTACAGTAGTAACAACAACTTTGCGTATTTGATTTTGAAACTTTTAACTCCATAGCATCATCTAACCATTGAAAATAATCACACCTATCAACTTGCCATTTCAAATATTTTCTACCTCGTGACGGGTCACGTTCAAACCGAAGTAGTTTTGTAATACCGATACACCTACTATTTGGACATTTTGAATATATTCAAGAACATTTTAATGCGGTGTGCTTCGGAAGGTCACATAGTTGACATACAATGTTGGAAGACAAGGAGGCCATATAAGATTACACAATGATTTTGTAGGTAATGAGAGATAGAGTAACCTTATTTGTGGGCATTAAACCTGTTTTATAATGGTTTCCTTCAAAAAATGACCGTTGGGCAACGGTCGTTTACTTTTAAAAAAAAAATCAAAACATAGTATTAGAGATCATAAGGTCAAATTGGTAGTGCTATGTCGACGGTGTTGAGTCAGAAACAGTACGACTCAACCGAATCTAGCACTCGTAAGGTATTAAAGATCATAAGGTCAAATCGATTGTTCTATGTCGACTAGGGGTAGGAATCGGGCAGGTTCGGTCAGGCTCGGGCATAATAGAGCCGGGCTCGGGCGGATCGGGCACCAACTTCTCAAGCCCGTGCCATACATTCGGGCGGATCGGGCCGGGCAAATCTCCCAAACGTACTGCCCGTAGCCCGCCCGTGCCTGCCAGCCCGAACGAGCTTCCGCGGTCACGGGTCGGACGGGCTCGGGTGATATTGAAGAACAAAGTATTTAACTTATTCTTCACATCAGCCACCCACACCCTTATATAAGAATTCTCAACCTCTCTCTAATTCAAAATAAGAGAGGTGGGACTAATAATTTTAGAAATTCTTACTAACATGACATCCTTCCCTTCCCCTTCGAAGTTGGAAATTACTTTGCATCCATCGCTTCCCTTAAATATAAGCCTCCAATCATTTTTTATGTCTAAATATACAATGTGAGACTAATAATGTCATATGTCTTAGTTCAATTTACGTCGTTCTTTTTCCTAAGTAAAAGTAGTTGTAAACCACCTGACTTTGATACTACTACTTTAACTTCACACAAATTTTTAATTCACCTTACTTCCCTTTGAATTTTTTTTCAACTAGATGCTTTGTGATTCTATTTTGTTTTTGGTCCCAATAAAATATGGGACTAAAGATATTAAATGAGCCAGTTTTGTAAGTGAGATATAAATAACCCTCACTTGGACTACTTTCTCTTGTATCCCAATGATATGGGACTAAAGTATGACATATGAGACTCTTTTGTAAGTGAGATATAAATAACCCTCACTTGAACTACTTTATCTTGTGTCTCGATGATGTGGGACTAAAGAATTATATATGATAGATTTGTGTAAGTGGGATATAAATAATTATCACTTAAACTACTTTATCTTGTGTCCCGATGATGCGGGACTAAGAAGTATGAGAGTTGAATGGAAGAGGAGCAAATACAACTATAAAACAGTAAAGATTCACCTTTTACGTATTTTGCTGAAGTACTTATAAGAAACAAGTCGTATCACGTGTTATGTAAGTAAGGTGGTCTACTTCTTTAAGTCTGATGGGATGATTTAACATCACATGTGTCTAGATAAAAAAGAGTAGCACCTATAGACCTACAAAAAAAATTAAAGAAAAAACTAATAAAAATATGTTATTGTTATTAGTTTTTATGACTAATGGTCTATGCTGCTATGCATGGCTTTCTGTTTCTCTTTTTAAGCACCATGATTAATATAAATCTTAACAAAAAAAACAAAAGAGAATAAAACTTTTGTTTTATCAATGTGAAATTATAAAGTTTATTATTTTAAATAAATTCCATATTGTATTGACTTCATAAGGAATATTGTATTATCTAGCAACAAGAAAAAACTATGTTGACTTCTTTTCTCTTAGTTTAACATAGGCTAGTCTAAAATTTGGAATAAATGAAAGAGATGAAATGCACTTTAGCATTCAGAAGTTTAAATTATTAGTACATTTGAGTAATGTAGATATAAACAAAGTTTTTGTGTAAGTGGAAAATCTTTGGATTTGAAACTATAGTTGTTCTTAATTTTTTTTTTTTTTTGAGAGATAGTTGTGCTTTTCTCATTCGTTCGTTATGAAGGAGAACATAGCCAAATTAACCAAATACTTTTCATTGATATATTTTCACGGAGAACAGTGACAAATAGTTGAAAAAGACCTACTATCAATTGTCATAATTTCGTAAGTTACTTAGTTTTTTGTTGAAAAAATAAAATAAAAAAGTTACTTAGTTGCTTCACTAAAGTGATTTCATCTATATAGGTTTGTTTAGTGTGAATTAATAAAGCTATTGATTTAAACACAAGTATGATGTGTCAAATCACGTGTTGTAATGATATATTGTTACTTGTTTTGAAACATTAGATTATGTATTTTACATTTTTATAATAATGTACAAGTATTTAATTTAAGGTAAAGAGTATATCTTGGTTGAGCAGATTAAGATACGGAACATGCACGGTGACCATGCCCATTAAAGTGTATTAGTATTTAAAATGTTTTACAAAATTTTGTTTAGAAAAATATACCAAAACGTTTTTTTTGTGTTCAAAACAAAACACATCAAAGTTAGGAGGAAAAAAAAACATGGTCATAGAAACCATTTGATATAGTCAATTACTATTGACAATGTCCCATGGTTAGTCAAGGTCACAAGAAGGCTAACATCACAAAACAAACTTTAAACAAGCTTCAACTATATAGTCCCACAATTTTGGGTTAGAGATAAAAGAAGCAAGCTTCAACTATATAGTCTCACACCTTAAGGTTAAAGACTTTAAGCAAGCTCCATCAATCAGTCCCACATTGTTGGGTTATAGATAGAAAACCAAGAGGAGATGTTATATTTGCCTCTTCCTTTGGTTCACAAATGAAGGCTTCTTAAAAGCTAAAATTTTTTAACTCCAACTCTTTAGTCCCATTCCTTATGATCATATAAATGAGTAGATGATCAGATGGATGAAAGGGGCGCTCGGGTAGGAACGGTCGGTCGGGCAGCGGGACGCTATCGGACGGGTATAGTGGGCCGGGCCTCGGGTAAGGCCTCTTGTCCGAGGTCCGCCCGCATAAACCCGATTACACGGGCCGGGCAAACCCGAGCCGGGTTTCAGTCGGGCATCGGGTCTCAACGGACCGGACGACTAGGGCCGGGTATCGGGTTTTCAGACCATTTTCCCAACCCTAATGTCGACGGTGTTGAGTCCTAATCGGTACGGCCCAACCGAATCTAAAACAGTAAGGTAGTAGAGATTATAAGGTTTAATCGGTTGTGCTATGTCGACGTTGTTGAGTCCTAATTGGTACGACTCAACCGAATCTAACAACAGTAAGGTATTAGAGATCATAAGGTGAAATCGGTTGTGCTATGTCGTTGGTGTTGAGTCCGTAACGGTACGACCCAACCGAATCTAACATCAGTAAGTCAGAAAGACCAAGTTTATAAGTCCAAAACAAAATAAATTGAAACCAAAACACAAAACAAAATAGATTGAAATCCATAAAGAGTCAAACGTTGTCTTAAAAAAATAGATTTTAACCCACAGTGGTTGAAACAAACACATAACAAAATACGGAAACAAGTCTATTTCTTCTTAGCAGTTTTTTTGGGACCGTCTTTTTTTTCTGCCGCTATCCTTGTCGTTGTCCTCCTTGTCGGCGGAACTGCTTCATCCGGGACAATTGACGCTTCAGGCGGAACTTGCTCATCCAATACTCGTTGAAGGATTTTCATGTGCGAATCCCCCCTTAAATACCTTGAAAGTAGCCATGGCATTTCTAATGCCTTCTCTCTGAAAAAAAAATTGAAAACAAATTTAGTAAATAAATGAGAATTACAAATAACAAATTTAAAAATACTTGCATAACGTAAGTTGAGTAAACTCATGTAGTATTCGATGAACCCAACTTTGTTTTCGGCTTGGGTACTCATCATTTGTTCTGGGTTCTGCATCTTTGGGTGAGATACATGGTTGAACCAGTTGATGTAATCATCTCTGGTAGTTTGTCAATGGACAACTACTTCATCGGACCGTTTATCCTCTGCCAAAATGTGATAGCGGTAGTTCTACCAATACCAATTGAAGTCCCCATAATCCTTTACATCAACCCTCTTCTTCTTGGTCGGTCTTATGGGATTGCTTGGTATTGTTTGGGCAATTTCAAAATGTCGGAGTACCCTTTCAGGTAGATATGGTTTAGCTATGTGTTAAAATACGATGCACCTAGTAAAAATGCACAGTTGGGGGGTTTGGACCGACCACCATCGATAGGTTTGTATGGGTCCCAAGTAACCTATAGAAAAAAAAAATACCTCTTTAATGTATTGAACTATTTATTGCAAAATATAAAAATAATCCAATTTATTTTACCCCTCGATCATGCAGGTTGTCTAGTTTTTCACGATACAAAATCAATCGACCCTTCGGGTTCGTGGCAGAAGGATGTTCAGCCCACTTACACATCATGGGCATGCCATCGATAGGTCTGTACTCCGGGTTAGGAACGGACTGACCAAGATGAAAATGGTCGTCTATCCATGCCTATAAGAATGATAAACATATTTTCAAACATAAGCTTAAAAAACTAATAAACGAGAGGATATTATAAAATGAAATTGAAAATTACTTGGAGTAGTGGAAAATATCCAGCTATTTGTCTTCCATTCGTAGAGGCATGACCAAGCTGCCGGAATAGATATGCCAGACATGCCGAGCCCCATGAATATTTGGGGACTTCAGATAGGTCCATCAAGTACCGGAGATAGTAGACGGGTACTTTGGTGCCGCACTTGGCACAGAAAAAGGGTAGACCCCATCAAGTGTAGTAGGTACCCTCTGACAGCTATGTCCTTTCCCCGGGTGTCGTCCCCATCTTTGCGACCCCCATGAACCAATTGAACCCATGACATTCTAACACTCCTACTCTTGTTCAGTTTCATTTCAGCCTTAACGTCTTCTTCCGCGACCCCTAATCCTTCCTTTAGAAGAGCGACATCATCAAACTCCTTTTTTTCCATTGTCATAGAATTCCCTTCAATCGGGAGTCCCGTTATCTTATGCACATCTTCTAAAGTGATAGTCATTTCTCCAAAGGGTAAATGAAATATGTTCGTGTCTTGGTGCCACCTCTCAATTAAAGTCGTGATGACTATACGGTCTAGCTTGTGGTAGGAGTATCGAGCTATTTGTAGAAGTCCACTTTGCTCGACACGGTTACGGACATCAATGCATTCTTCGCAATGTCCCAGACGTGATTTTTCTTCTCATTATCATTTCTTTGCACATGTCGGAGGGTTCCAATGTTAACGCAAGATGCGCGGTTGTGCAATCGCAACAATGACGTTCCTATGCAACAATATACTTTATATTATACACAATTCTCACCCCAACTCACCCTAAACCAAATGAAATAAATAAGATATGTGTTCACCACACCAAGTTAGGTAATTTGTTACCTTCCCGTCCCAAATGTCTCTTGCTATGTGGTTCTCGTAATTTACGAGAAGCTTTCTGTCTGCCGGATCTCCAAGAAAAGGACCTACGTGTGGAGCCCTTTTTTGTTTCTTTGATCGTTGACCTTCTCCCGTATTTTTTCGGGCGTCTTCTTTCCTTTCCTGCACGCTCGTGGTGGGACGAACACGGGGTGCCATAACTGAACATAGTTGAACAAAATAATAATAAAACATAGATGAAGCAAACATGAAAAATAATAATAATTTAAGTCGATTGGCGTATGTCGATACTCTTTCCACCAGTTCGACACGAGGAAATCGATTTTGTCTCCAGTAGTTACTGGACTTAAATCGATTGGTGTATGTCGACACTCTATCAATATGTTCGACCGACGCGGTCGATGATGTCTCTAATAGCTAGTTACTGGAGCACAAATCGATTGGTGTATGTTGATATTCTTTCAACCAGTTCGACACGAGGCAATCAATTTTGTCTTTTGTCTCCAATAGTTACTGAAGTCAAAATCGATTGGTGTATGTCGACACACCATCAATATGCTCAACACGACGCAGTCGATGATGTCTCCAGTAGTTACTGGAGCACAAATCGATCGTCCTAACTCGAAAAACAAGGCTTAATAACTGACACGAACTCATCGACAGTTACCCTAACACATCAGTCTACTACGACCTATTTCAAGATTTCAATAATGAAGTGTAGTAAAATTCGCTTAATTTCAATCAAACATAAATAGAACCTAATCTAAGTCTAATAAGAGTAAGCATACCACATTCAATAATAAATAATCACAAAAACTTGGTTGGTTTTAGGGTTCACCTTCAAGTTTGGGGATTTTGAATCTTTTGACAAATCCAAACCAAAAGGCCTCTTAACCTTGCTTTAATCGTCACCTAAATCGACCACAACCAACACAAACGAACTCTTCCAACCTCGGTATGTAGAGGAACACGAAAATTTGGGTCCTTTTGATGTAGAGAGAGAACTATTGATACCTTTTCATGTAGAGAGAGAAAGATTGAGTAGAAGATGAACTTAATGGATAGTTTTGATGTAAGAAGATAGATTAAGAGAGGCTTCCTTTTTTGTTTTGTAGAGAGTGAAGAGAGGGCTAGGGTTTTTTTGTAGTGTGAGAGGTTTTGTGGAAAAAGAAATGAGGGTGGTTTTTTTTTAGAGAAGAGTGGTTAAGAGAGAGGGAATATGGATAGTTTTATTATTGGTTGTTTTGGAGGGAAATAATTATGGAGGGCCTAAAGGCCCCTGGCCAAATTCCGGTAAGCACTCGAAATTCTTAGGGTCTCTCACACGTTGTGCTTCGACCGGGTGCTTTTAGCTGCACCCAACTTTTTTATTTTCCGTTTCTATTGACGTAAATAAATTCTGTCAATTATGGCGTTACATGAATAAATAATTTTTACGAATTTCAATACTAAAAAATTACTGCATAAATTAAAGTAGATGTCATTTCATTGAAATAACATACAAACTTGATAATTAAACTTTTTAGGGCATTCTAATATTCGTAATACAAACATTAATGGGATCCCAAATATTAATCAGAAACACTATCCCCCGAATAATACGATGGACGTTCGTCTTTAGACTAAAATATTAATCAGAAACACTCCCAAACATGTCATATGATCGTGTCCAACCTCGCCGCAAACAGGGCATGGTGTTTCAGCCGCCTCCTGAATAAATTGAACAAATTTGTTATGTTACATTGAGAATAAAATACATATTTATATATATATATATAACCACATACGTAACCTAAAAATACTAACCTTTAAGATACGATCGATATAGTCTGAAACCCAGTCAAAATAATTGCACTTCTTGCAGTGAAGAAAATAACCTCTCCCACTATCTCAGCTCGCATAACTCAAAGTTAGATAATCATGACAATCGTACGGACAGTAACACCTACTCCATCCACACTCACTCATGGAATGTCCGGAACGATTACAGACCAAGCAAAAACACGACGATGAACTAGACATTTTTACTTAATGGGACCGAAAATGCATAACAAGTATATTTATATTGTTTACTGATAGTTTGCAACATCCTCTCCATACCACAACACTTAAATATTGGGATTCGTCTGCGATAAGACAGTCTGAGTTGAGCGGACAAGACAACTTTTCCAAGGTTGAGGAGACAAGACTTAGTGTTTGGGTTGATTGAACAAGACAGACATCCTGAGTTAAGAGGACAATACACACATCCGGAGTAGAACGGTCAAGATGACAATAAATTGAAGTGTCGGGATGAGACTAGAATATGTCGGAGTTTAAAGCGAAGAAAAACATATCAAAATTGCATATTCACGTTAGATGATGTATGCGAAGGAGTTGCACAAAAAGATATTTTTAGGTCATGTCTAAATTACATATTACTCAAACAATTTAATCTAAAGTTACATGGCTAAATAATTGGACACACAATCTCTGACGTAACTCGTCGATATCAGACTCCGTCCAATTAGAAATTTCTTTGCCCTTCGTCAAACATTCAATAAACTTCAAAACGTACAACCCACAATCATTGTTGCAAAAAACAACAAAAAAATATTATTTTTAAAGTATTTAGAAAGGAAACACTTAATGCTTCTAAAGGGCAAAACTAAGCATTCGACTAACTTACTAGTTGTGTTGTTGATGTAAGTTGACTTTACTCGTCACTACCCAAATTTTTTTACATGGTTCATCTCTTACCACCCAGAGCATAATACGACCAAGAAATGAAGAATGACGTGTTGTTGGACAGTTACCACTTAAAGAATCATATATAGTAATTTTTTTCTTCACCATGTCAACGACAGCAAGTATCCAATGGTTAAAATTAACAAACAAAGGCATGCACACTATTTCAACTTCCTTCCAAGGCTTTGTCGCAACGAGTTGTGAACTTGACACATATTTGTGATGCATATTTGAACCCTTAAGAGGGTCAGTCTTAAAATTGCTTCATTCCGTACAAGTCCACAAATAATGCTACAAGTTTATATGAAATCATACTCTTAGTTCTAAGATCCTTTACGGGAAAACTAAAATACACTAAACACGATAAAGTGTATGAAAACTTACCGATAAAAAGTAGGGGTGAGCAGCGGTCGGTTTTTTTCGGTTTTGGCTCGAGCCGAAGCCGAACCAATAAGTGGCGGTTTGAATAAATCGCCGGCCGAAGTCGAGTCGATCATTCGGCCGGCCGACAAGGTTCGATTCGGTTTGGTTCGACTCGGTTGAGTTCGACTGATCGGTTTAACCGAGCACAATTTAGAGAAAATTGTAAACTAATGTTATTCATTTCATTGCATATGCCGAAAATAAAAATTAAGAACCCATCGTACTTTTCCGCCATTACACACATATGCCGAGAATAAAATTAAAAATTCCTCGTACTTTTCCTCCATTACTAAAAAAAAAAGTAGAAGTGCGAATGCAAAATCTATAATTTTATGTTACTAACTAAGAATAGGTTGTGGTAAAAAGAAGATTAATGAAGACTTATCTTTAAAAGCTTTCAATCAAGTTGAATATGTGGTTGATGAAGCCGACAACAACAAATAGAAGGAGGGCGGATAATAGTATGGAAGACTTGATTAGGAGTTTTCTAATATTCTTCCTTTTTAGTTTAACAATTTCTAACTTTACAAAATTATTATTTTATTTTTCCTTAAGGTTCGGTCGGTTCGGTTTAGGCGGTTTCTAGAAACTCAAGTCGAGGCCAAACCAGACCAATTTTGGATGGGAGATTTTATAGGGCCCCCTCATTTTTGTTAAAAGGCCTCCCCTCAGTGATAATTTAACAAGTAAAATGGTTCATGGGGAGGCCTTTTAACAAAATTGGGGAGGCCTTATAAAACTTCCCATTTTGGATTGTTCGGTTTTTCGACCGAACCGAGTCGAATGGTGATCGGTTCGGCCCAAGAATCGATCGGTGCGGTTCGACTTTGTTTGGTTCGACAAATTGGTTCGATTTTTGCTCACCCCTAATAAAAAGCAATCACGAGTGGTCCAGTCCGACCCGTACCTCTCTGGGTTGCAATCTCTGCGTTGGCTGAAGTAGTGGAGCACGACATCTATATGCTATTGTCCAAGGACAATGTAATAAGTGTCGTGACACTATCGATATGTTATACCATCACAAAAGAAATAAAATGTTTTGAAAAACTAACCTCGTTATTTAGCCAATGCCCCTTTATCCACAAATCTCTAAACCTTTTAGGCTCGACAATATTTTGACCGAGATTAACTGCAACTCTTGACCTACATAATAGAAAAAAAAAAAGTTAAATGTCTTTCATTAAACAAAATATTAGACGACGATAAAGACAATATGAAATGTAGTAAGACTTACACTATTTTCTTCCAGTTAACGATCCAGTTAAATAACCCTACAAAGTCGTTCGGGGTGCATTTTTGGATTTCATGAAACGGATTTATCTCCCTTCTACATCTTTTCAGCCTTTTTTCACGTTCGCTGAAGTCGTATTGTTGGAGTACCTTCTCAAGTGCCTCCACCTTAGGGCATGCTGCATCTGTATCGTCGTCTGATACCTCAAATACATCGCTAAAGGTTGAGTAGATGCTTTCCTCTGAATTCTCTGAATTGAGAGAATTGAAAGAATTCTCTCGCACCTCTCTGCTAGGCTCATGCGCAATCTCCCCTGACTCATCCTTGTTAGCTTCCTAAACCACAATAAAGTTTAATCATACAATGGTAGGAAAAAGATAATGAAATAATAAGACAAGTTAATTAATCAAATATTTACCTCCATTACGTCGTCGCCTCCAAAATTACTCGGTTCCCTCTCTTCTTTCTGCATTCTACACGCACTATCACTCAATTCTACATCGATACTGACTCTTGAGATATAGGAAGCCAATTTAATTTCAAGTTCTTCTATTTTATCATCTCTCTCACGAACTGTCTCCCTAGGCTGAGTTACAACCCCATTAAGCTTTTGTATTTGGTCATCTCTCGAACGGATTGCTTCTCTAAGTTCATTTAGAACCGCATCCACCCTATCTATTTGTTCCTCGGCTCCACCTTGAACTTCAACTTCCTCACCTAGCTCAGTCTCGTCAGGTGAATACATACTAACAAAACCCTTGAAAAACAACAAAACTATAACTATTAACTGTACGGAAAACAATATAACACATTAATTAATGAAATCATATCGTTGCAAACTTACATCAGTTGCAACAAATTTTTCGTGCATCTTTTCATGCTCAATTTTTCCTTTGCTTTTCCATCGTAAAATGCGAGATGCAAGAGAGTAGATTTTCTTTCCGCATATTCCATCAAAATAGAAGGAACGCATTCATATATCCATACCTCCAATTAAATATAACAAATAAAATAAACAATCATACATAGTACATGTAAGATCAATCACAAAATATATGTATTAAACTTAAATGGGAAATACCGGAATACCTGGAATGCAAATGGGAAAACATTGAAATAGTATCTCAACTGAGTACCTTCTTTCTTGTTTTTATACCATGACCGATACATTTCTGAATGTTGTCTATAGTTCCCTTGAATACCTTATCACCCCACGTATACTTGTTGAGAACACTCAGGTCTTCAACCATGTCTAAATGATCGGGGTCAACAAATGACTTCGTCTTATCCTTCCCCAATAAAAAGAACTCTAAACATAGAAGTAAGCAAAGTTTGATCTTATGAAGATCATTCTCGCATGTACCGATACACTTATCCAACATATCCTTGGTGATTTTTTATCTTCTGCAAAGTATTCATGACGCAAAGAAATCTCATTTTCCATCTCGGGTGCCAACTCTCCGTTCGGGAGACGCTGGAAGTTGTTAAGCCCTGAAATGATGGAAAACTCCTTGAGAGAAAAATTGCGGGTAACACTCCCGCAGCAACATGTTGTGGACAATCACACCACACCATATTAGGTCGGTCACTTGAAGAAAATGACCAAAATATGTCTTCCGAAACATACTTTGCTACCTCTCGCTTAACTTACTTTTTATAAATGAGATCGCATCAATCTTAGACAATCAAGTAATACCTGCTTTGCAATCCATGGTGGTCTTAAGTTGTGGCTTGTTTGTCATCCTACAACATAAATATAAATGTTTCAAACATGTGTGGAAAGGGAAGGAAATGTTGAAATTAAACAAACCAATCGACAAGGAAGAACCGAAACATACTGAAGCACAACGACACGAGTCAGTCGAAACAATGAAAACATAAGCGACATGGGCCAGTCGATTCTAACTCCAGTACCTTGGGTTGCTACTGGAGTGAAAATCGATTGATGTATGTCGAAGTGTTGAACATGAACTCGACACGAGTCCATCGATTTGTTTACCAGTACCTTGGGTAATCTACTGGGGTCACATTCGATTGATGTATGTCAAAATAATGAAAACAACGACATAAGCCAATCGATTCTAACTCCAGTACCTTGGGTTGCCTACTGGAGTAAATATCGATTGTTGTATGTCGAAGTAATGAATATCATGTCGACACGAGTCAATCGAATTTGCTCACAAGTAGTTCTAGGCAATCTATTGGAGTTAAATTCGATTGCAGTATGTCGAATTTATACATATAAGGTCAACACGAGTCAATCGAATTCGTCAGTACACAATATTAACACACGATAAAAAAAAAACAATGATAATATTTTTTTATATACCAACTTTTTATTCACAAGTACAATAATAAAAAGCATGATATAATAATCTTAACACCAAAAATTACACAAAACACAACTTTTTATTTATATAGCAATTATCATCTCAAAACACAACATTAATATTTGTTGTCATATTTGCGAATAAACTCAGAAAAAACTTTCCTATCTTTACTTGGTTTTTCAACCTTCTTCTATTTCCTATCTTTATTTGGTTTTTCAACCTTCCCAGCCTTTGCATCATCGAGCCACTGGAAACCACGACACTTGGGAAATTGACAAGCAAGATATTTCCTTGTTTCACCATCCATAGTGGCAGAAGACAACATCGTGAGGCCAGTGCATCTCTCAACTTTGCACAGACTATAAATCCATGGACAAACTAGAGAAGAATGACCTATTTCCTCGCATAATTGACATTTCACAGATGAAGTTTCTCTTAGTACAAGCTTATCAACTAGGTTCGGCTTGTTCGAATCAGCAAATGACGAAGAAGAAGACGATGAAGAATCCATGATTGATGAACAAGATGATGACCACGAGAAATGAAGAAGCTATGAAATAAAAATTTATAGGAGAAAAGGCATTGGAATCAAGAAGAGAGGGTACCCACTCTCCATAGTACAGATAAATATAACATTGACTTACGCAAAAAAATTCTCTTAATTTTTGTGGCATAAGAGCATAACCACGTATAATTGAAAGAAGTCGATCACCACTTGGTCTAGTGGTTGGGTACCCACTCTCCATAGTGGGGCTCCCAAGTTCGATTCCCACAAAAGTGGAAACTCATGATTTAGTAACTTTGGTATAAATAAAGTAGAAGTATGAATGAATTGGCTCTCATTCCCCACGTCTCATGACATACAGAATGGTCTTCGGGGTCTTTATATGATCCTTAAAGCCCAAGATGTCTTTGGAGTGGTACTGTTTATTGAGCTTATTGGATTCTATTCATGCAATGTAATGACTCTTGAGTCCATTTAAAAAAATTAAAATAAAAACGGGGAAGTCTGATACTTGACGACTTCATAAGATTTCTAATTCAATTAGTAGATAAAAATAATTAAATTTTCGAAACATAAAAAAATTCACTTTACAATAACAATAAATTCATTATCAATAAATGATAATGATCTTACAAAATCAATAAGGTATAAATAAAACAAATTAATAGGGGTGAACAGAAATAAACCAAACTAGTCGAACTAACCAAACCAAACTTTTTTTCCAGTCGAAGCGAACTAGACTTCATTGATTTAGTTAGACTTTAGCTTTAATAAACCAAAGTAGTGATTACATGTCATAAAACTAATATAAAAAATATTTTGACTAGTTTGTAACACTTTTACCTTTTCTTTTGTTGAAATTGTAACACTTTTACCTAATGATATATTTAAATTTCGAAAAGAAATAAACTATTTACGTAATAGAAGATATATCGATCTTGTAGTAATAACACTCATATATATTGACATAAAAATATGAAATACACAATGAAAAACATGGTGCATCATATAAATTTAAAATAGAAATTATGTTTTCAAATAATTAATATTTTAAATTGGCTGGACCACACTAACCAAGCCAAACCAAATTAGACCGAACTTAGTCTATATTTCGTCCTAAGTCAAACCGAATTAGACTGAACCAAGTATATTACATCTGCTTTGTGGGCCCACTTGCTAAGATTGGAAGAGGGAGGATGGATAATCAATTCGACCTCAATGTTGGGTGCCATTTGTTTAGATTGCGGGAATCAGTTTTGTGGGCCCACTTGCTAAGATTGGAAGAATTAACGTGGGCTAGATCGTCGTTGAACTCTTATAGCCTAGAGATGTTTTGATTCTTTGTGGGCTGGGCTTATTTACCACAAAATTTTTTCTGATGGTGGCCCAAAGCGCAGGGGCGTCCCCTGATCATCTCACTGAACCACCATTACCACCCTAATAGTAAATATTTTATTTATTCATTTATATTATTTTCTTCTTCATTTTTTACTTATTTTATATTATTATGTTATCTTCATCTCTTCTACGTCAGATATAACTCCCATCATCTTATTGAACCACTGTTATTACCTTAACGTTAAGTTTTTTTCTTTATCTTGTTTTGTTTTATTTAAGGCTCACTAAATTTTTGTTTCTTAATTTTGCTTGTACTTTTTGCATGGAAATAACACAATATGTACATTTATACAGTTTATTCTCAAAAGTTTGTATAATCTGTTTCAACCATAGACTGCAACTAACACTGTAAGTTTGTCTAAATTTGTTGCGTATTTTGTATGATTCAGATGTATGATAGTAATCATTATATTTATGCATGTGGATTAGTTACATAATAAGATACGATTCCTTGTCGTAGTCTTTTTGTAGCTTATCTACCTCTAACAGTGAAAATTTCCCTTCATCAAAGTGACAATCCACATATCGTGCAGTAAAGACATCGCCGGTAAGAGTAAGAGTATTTAGATACCTTATTATAAAAGGTGAATGAAAACCAACATAAATACCTAGATGCCTTCAAGAACACATGTTTGTTCGTTGTGGAGGTTAAATTGGCAAATGTACAACATAACAAAAAACATTAAGATGTGATATATTTGGTTGTTGTCTAAATACAAATTGTGTTGGAGAGTAATGACGATAAGCAGATGGTCAAATATGAATTAGTGTTGTAGCATGTAATATAGTTTGCCCTCAAACGGAACTATGTTAGCTCTTAATAACAATGGTCGAGCTATAAACTCTAAGCATTTAACATAAGATTCATTTAGTCCATTTTGGGTACAGGTATGAGATACTACATGCTCAACAGTAATCCAAAATTGACATGCAATAGTCATCAAATGTCTTTGATGTGCATTCACCTGTATTATCTGTACGAGTTGTCTCTATTTTGTAGTCAGACAACTATGCCCTTAACCCTATTATTTGTGCAAGAAGTCTACTAAGCGCAATAATCCGAGTAGATAATATGGAGACATGTGACTATCGTGTTGAACATTTGTTAAGACCATAAAATACTGAAATGACCCACGTTGGTGGATAAATAGGTATACATATGTCTCCCGGAATCCTTCGTGAAAAACTAGGTGACTGGACACTTATTTCTGATTGAGATGGTCAGACTTTCCATGAGAACAAGATGTACATGGATAAATATTTGGTTGAAATTCATGTTTCTCAACGGATGTCCATGTGAATTATCTATTACTGGACACGTCATTATGGAACTTGGGTGACCAAGTATGGCATGTCAAACTGAAAGATTCACTGGTCTGAACTATTGGCTCATCAAATAATTAAACACTATCGTTTTTATATTTATATTAGGGTATAGCCCGTGCCCATAAGGCACAGATTTTTGTAAAATTATGTTATGAGATTAATAAATATAAAGTAAAAATAATAATTGTAATTAAATTAACTTTGAAGATTAATAATAGTGGAGATTTTTATGGGTTGTTTGAAGAGAGAGAGCGAACACGAAAGAGATAAAGAAACCAAAACGTGTCACGCGAGAGACGACACGTGGATATATTTCTCAGAAATCACCACCTGGCTTGCTCGAGCTAAACAACCCCGGCGAGCAGAACTACACCAGCACAGAAATAAGGCTTCACAAACGGCTCAGTAAAAATCAACTTCGGGACACAGAGGTCAACAAAACCAAGAAAATGACCGAGCCTCACGAAACGGCTCTTGTCCAAGTATACTTGTTGTCTTCAGGGTTATTTAAATTATTTTATGCTTAGACCGTGAGAGTGGTTCTACTCCTTAGCTTCCCTACTTTCGACTAAGAAATAGAGGGACTCACGATGATGCATAAATTGTTTAGACGTTGACTAACGTCGAGAAGTCAAGAATAGACCAGAAGTTCAACAGGTCAACCCGGCTTAAGGCATTAGAACTGCTGAACCTACAACGCTCCGCTGTCGAGAAGTCAAGAATAGACCCGAAGTTCAACAGGTCAACCCGGCTTAAGGCATTAGAACTGCTGAACCTACAACGCTCCGCTACCTACACCCTAAACTAGGAGGTCGACCAGGATCAGCTAATAGGAATCAACCCTGTTTCGCCTACAACACGATCAAATTAGTCTTAGAATCTCTTAAGTGTTTAAGCAAGTTTGGACTTCAAAAGTCTCAAAGGAGGAAATATCTCCTAGAAGAGTTATCACCTCGCCAAGATATCTATGAAGGATCCTTGAACTTAGAAACTTATATTTATCCTCGATACGAGATAAACTACAAGGGAAACCCTAACCACGAACAGTGGGAAACTTCCCTAAACGGAGGATCACAACCGCCTCATCTACACCGTCTAATTACAGTCGGTCTAATTAAGCCTATAAAAGGGTCCCCTTTGTCTTCCGCAAGACACCTTTACATTGAGTTCCTAGAACTCGCCCAAAAAAAGTTCAATCAATATTCAATCTTTTACTGCAAAGAGCAACCTGACTGTCATGAGCGTCGGAGCAGTTTTCAAACCCTTTGTAGGGTTTCCCCCAGGTTCACAAGGATTCAGGAGCAAGGAGGGAGGAACAAGAGCAGGGAACAGGAGCAAGGAGCAGGAGCCATGAGCAGGAGCAGTCGAAAGCATCTTAATCAACTTAATGGAATATCAATCATAACGGATGCTGTCATGCAACAAGTCCCTATTTCATGATTGATTAACGGAAAGCCATTTTTCGACATCAACAAAAGCGACGAGCACATTCCCAAGCAGCTTTGAAGCTCAGCTCACATTGCTTCCTCAAGATATTCGAAATTTCATCCCCACACTTGAAGTTGGCAATCACCTTCTCTCGTTTCAAATTGGCTAGCTCGAGAATATTGCGGTGAGACTTCTGAAGCGAGAGTTCTTATTTCTCCCTCTGGGCATGGAGATCGACTTCCCTTTCCTGATAAGCTTCGATTTGCTTCTCAAGAAGGGAAATACGAGTACTCGATTGCTCAAATTGCAGCTCAGAGTTAGACTCAGATTGCTCAGCCTTCAGTTCCAAGAATCTCTGTCAGCAACAGTGACCTTCAAGTGATCAGTGCTCAAAATTTGAGCTTCGACCTTGAAAGATTGGGCGTCTTACTCAAATCGCTGCCTCTCGCTCTCCAGATGTTCAATCTGGCTCAAATAAGAAGCAACGTCCTAGCTAGCACGGGAGCCCTGCAGCAAAACACTATTAGCCAAAAAGGAAACAAATACTGATAAATTAAACAGAAGACATAATACCTTGCCCTAAAGATGCTGGTTGAGGTCATCAACAATGACGGTCACCAAACGATAAAAGTCCTTGGGCCAGTGGGCCCTCCAAGAAGGCAACTCGACAACGGCAAGACCCTTCCCTTTATCATCCCTGGAGTCACTACTTGCCCTAGTTCGGGAAGCCACAACCCCACTCCTAGCCAGAAGAATTCCCCCCAAAGCAGAACCCCGAGGAGTTGAAGGAGTGACAGAGCTACATGGCTCACGAATGGTGATAACGGCGGAGCTCCGATCAGCCATCGATTTAGTAAGAGGCTTATTGATGGCAGAAGAAGACGGTTGAGAAGCATTCCTGACCCGTTTCCTCAAAGAAACTGAAAAACAAGAAACAGAAGCAGTGAGCAAAAAGGAAGATAAAAGAAACATCAAAATCAAAGAAGGCAAGTCTAATTAATATACCTGGGTAAAAAGGAATTACATTAGCACCAAGGAGAGCATTATAAGCAACACTGTCATCAAGAACCAATCCTTGACCTCCCTTAGGCAAAGCACTCAGAACCTTTAAGCATTCAATATCTCGAGGGTCGAATGGATCTTGGGAAGTTCAACAGAAAAATCAGGAGTACGAGCAACAAAACCAAAATCTCCAGCAGGAACAAGATCACGAACAAACAAAAACCTCCCTTTTTAATCTTTGGGAGTAGAGGGAGCAGAAAAGAAGAACCCCGAACGAGAGGCGAAATAATACCAGAGATGATCGGAAAATTTGGCAACAAAAATCTGATCAAAAGCATAAAGACTACCCTTCTGCTTCAAATGATGGCATAGCAGAAAGAACGTCACGACCGTCATCACAACATTGGGACTCAATTGAAAGAGCTGAAGGCCGCAGAAGTTTAACAACTCCATAAGAAAAGAGGGAAATAGGAGAAACATACCCAACTTAAAGAAAACCTCATAAACACCGACGCGACAGACAGAAGTGAGACAGACCCGTTCATTGGGAGCAGGGAGAAGAAGTTCAACGGTGGACGGAATCGAATGCTCCACATGGAGCAGATTAAGTTCTTCTTGGGTCATCAGGGTTTAATGACGCCTTTGACTAGAGTAAGAAGAATCAGGAGTTGGAGCATCCATTCTTTCTTAGAGAACAAAAAGAGAGGGAAACTCGCAAGAACGATATATCTCGAAGACTGGGATATTTATAAAGAAAATCGAGTGCGAGATCGGCTGCGGATCCGTGCCAACGCAAACCATAAGTAAAAACTAAACACGTGGCGGGAATCAACGCCGGCTGTAAAAACAAAGGCCTCGAGCTAAACCAACGAAAGAAGAACACATTCAAGGCAAAAAATAACTAAAACATGGGCCAAAGAGTAACAATCAAATTTCTCATTCATCCTCGAAGAATGTCTATTAAACAAGAAATTACAAATAAGGATAGCAGATCTAAAGGGATTCGATCGAGTCTATTACACAAGAAATTGCAGAAAGGAAAAGGACAAATCAGCAACCACCAAAACAGAACAAGAGGTTGAAGAACGTGAAAGGCTAGAAGAATGACTCAACCCATTTGGCCTTGACAAGACATTCCACAAGACGAACCCCTAGAGGAAATCCAATGGGGAAAAGAATCCTTCACCACCCAGATCGTCTTCCTTTAGGTGGCAGAGTACCAATCGGTATCTGGATCACCCATATCTTGTGAAAAAGACCCCCAGTGGCATCCAAAGTCACCACCCCCATTGTAGGCAACTCCACCTTTCGCCACCACCATTGTAGGAGAAAAATCGGTCAAGGAAGTTTCAGGCCAAAACTCGAACATGGGAGCTAATAGAAAATAACCAAGGAGAAAGTTGAGTGTTGAAGAAAACTCAATATCAAAGGAGGCTATTTATAGTGGAAGAAAAAGAGCAAAGGCCTCTCCCAAACAAATAAGATGACATTAAAGAAGAAGAATAAAGTAACCTCGATAACGCACCAAGTCATAATGACTGGGCGTCAAATAGCGACTCGAGACTGACCAAGTCAGAAGAGGAAGTTAATGAGACTCGACAAGACTTATTTTTCTACCCAGCCAGAGCAGGACACGCACCCCATGCATGCGAATGAAGGTACCGTCGGCAGTTGCCTAAAACACGAATGCCGAAAGCGCGTGATCAGATGATCAGATCTGTGACGTCACGAAATCAAGAAGAAAAGTGGAAGTTTATCCACTAAGGCATGAAAACTTGAAACGTGTCACGCGTAAACCGATACGTAGTCACACCCTTCAAAAACCACCACGTGGCTCGACCTCAGCACGCAAAGACAGTATTAGCGCAGTTCAAAAGACGAGGCTTTGAAACAGCTCAACCAAGATCAGCTCCGAAACGCGGAGTCCAATCACACAGAAATCAACCTCGGAACACAGAGGTCAACAAGATCAAGAGAATGATCAAGCCTCACAAAATGGCTCTGCTCCATGTATACCCATGGTCTCCAGGGTTACTTAAGTTATTTCATGTTTAAAACTTGAAAGTACTTATACTCCTTAGTTTCTCTACTTTCGACTAAGGAGTGGCGGGACTCGTGATGATGCACAAAATGTCTAGACGTTAACTGACGTCAAGAATAGACCAGAAGTCCAATGGGTCAACCTACTAGACCATGAACGCTCCGCTACATACGTCCAGAATTGGGAGGTCGGCCAGGATCAACTAAGGGTTCCATCCTTGTTTCGTTTATAACATGAGCAGCCCTAGAATCTCTAAAGGAATGAGGGGGTTCCACGTAAGCTAGGCCGATGCCTCACACTTTAAACAAGGGAGACAGAAGCGCGCCGCAAGCTTACCGACTCAATCTCAGAATCACCCTAAAAGATCCCAGACGGTTAAAGATTTTAAGTGTTTAAGCAAGCTTGGACTTCAAGAGTCTCAAAGGAGGAAACATCTCTTGGAAGATCTATCACCTCGACAGGATATGTACGAAGTATCCTTGAACTTAGGAACTTCTATTTATCCTAGATACGAGATAAACTATAAGGGAAACCCGAACCACGACCAGTGGGAAACTTCCCTAAACGGTAGATCACAACCGCCTCATCTACATCGTCTATCACAATCGGTCTAATTCAGCCTATAAAAGAGTCCCCCATCGTCTTCCACAAGAAAGGTTCAGTTCACTGAGTAACTCATACTCGCCCCCCAAAAGGTTTGATCAATATTCAATCTTTTACTGCAAAGAGCAATCTGACTGTCTTGAACGTCGGAGTGGTTTTCGAACCCTTTGTAGGTTTCCTCCCAGGTTTCGAGGAGCAAGGAGTTGTAGCGAGGAGCAAGGAGCAGGAAGAAAGCATTTATCAACCAAACAGAATATTCAATCATAACGGACGCTGTTATTCCTTAAGTCTCGGTTTCTCGTTGATTTAACGAAAAACCATTTTTTGACATCAACAGTGGCGGTGGTTGTCTCTGTGGTGGTGGGTTGAATAAAATAATACAGGAGAATGCTTCTAAAATTTATGAGGGTATAAACGACATTTAACTCATTTCAACCATGGACCTCTGTTTTCAGACTTGTTTTGAAGTTTGAAAAATATGGGTTACTTTTTCAGCCAATTCAGACAATGACCCAATTCGGACAACATTTGAGATTTTTTTAAATAAAGCGAAACAAACATCTGGAATCTGAATTGATCCCAATTCAGATTTCAGATCTGAAAAAGTGAAAAAACAAACAACACCTTATACTAGAGGTGACACACATTCTGAGGTTCCACAAGAGAAGTTGAGGGCTCCCATTGACCCTAATAGGTTCCAACAATTTCAGATTTGATAAGTCCCGAGTTGTGAGGGCAGTTACTTACTTTTTCTTTCCATAAATAGAGAATAATTCCCCCAGAGAGGATATCTAAAATCTCATCCAGAAAACTTAGGTATTAGCTAGTTTTGTACTAGTTTTCCATCATTCACCACTGTGGTCATCTTATCACCTACCAGACCAAGCTAAAGACCTCTCACTAGAAGCTTCCAATTCTACATTATTGGACCTCTCTAGAAGGCCTTTGAACTAATTACATGCACATAAAGTTAAAAATAAAATAAAATAATTAGTTACACTGAATGGGTACTTTTTTTCTTTGTAAGTCTGTTGAACTTTTCTCTTATTTTGAAATGTTTATGCTTATTTTGTTTACTTTACTCATTTAGTTATCAACTCATACTATAATGTCCCAAACCCATCACCTGAACATTGGTTAGATTCAATCGTTTAGAAAGGCTAAAGTTGCAACGTAGAACTACAACCACGAAAAGGCAACTACTGATTATGCGTAATGTAAGAATTTGTAGTAACACTAGTATACTTTAAATGCTAGACAACTAGATTGTTTATTTAACCAAATCCGTTACAATGAGGTTACAAAATCCAACACTAGATGATGAGACAACCCAACACCAACCACACTAATCTCTAAATCGCAATTTATTTTAACGTGTTGTAAACCAAGATTAAATGATGTTGTATAGAGTACATGACATTTTTCGCGTGATAGTCCCACATAATTTAAGAGACCATCAAAGGTTTAGTCTAAGTGCAAACTCAATCCTACGTTATGTCTAATCCTTCTGTCGAGTGGGTCATGGAGCCTTTATGAGGGATGTAGGTTAGGAGTTAGTGAGAATTCGACAACAGGTGCCTCTCTTTTTATTGATTTTCACCTTCACCTTCACCTTCACTCTTGACACTTCTCGTGGATTTCAGAATGAACAGTCTGAAGCCCTTTTTTTGACCTCAATCTGTACTGTTCAAGCTCAACAATGATTAGACTCAATCTGAATGTCTTCCGACTTGCTTAATCCGTTGGGCGCCAAAAGAAAAATAGACCTCAGTAAAAAAACAGGGTGACTGTAGACGCTCCTTGGACTATTTGACCAACTTGAACAGTAGTTTCCAAGTGTTGACGTTACAAATTGGTACTACTATGTAGTTTCTGTTGACTAGTCCCATGGTCAACCAACTCATGGTAATTAAAAGAACACGTGTCATCCATCAATCACCTTTAAAAATCTTAAGTTATCACACACCAACCTTAAGAGTGGGTGAACAAAATAAACGAATTCTCATCGTAACTAGTCAATGCACGCTATTTTGACTTTCACCATTTCTTAACACAAACCTCTCTCTCTTTTCTCTTTCTCATTTCCTTCTTTCTTCCCCTCTCTTTCTCCTTTTCGACACAATTTTTTGTTCTTCGTCTTCTTCCTCGCTTGACGAAACAACATTTTTTGTCCTCAGAAGTTCCCAGCTGTAGTACGAAACCTAACTTGTTTTTAGAGAGAGAAAGTTTCTAGAGAGAGAGAAAGGTGGACATTATTGACTCCTTGGTCGCCCAATGGCGCGTAAACCACCGTCACCACCACCACCACCACCACAATCAACTTATCAGAATTCTTCTTTATCTAAATGCATCATTTAACTCGATTAATAGGTGGGAATAATAATAATCCTAAAAAGAGTATGGATCATCAAAGACATAATCAGAAGAAACGACTGAAACCTAAACTTGATCGTAAGAACGCGATAAAGAATAGTGATTATGAAGCTGAGTCTTCGACTTCATTTGAAGATCATGAATCTTCTCTTCGAACTCGATCGTTAGATTTACATCCTTCTTATACAGATCGTACTAGTTTTAGAATTGGAGGTAGTGATGGTGATGTTCAAGAAATTTATTTAACTTTAGGGCTTTCTGGTCCTGAAGATTTTGGTATTTCTAATGATGCTTGGGAAGCTAGAAAAGCTAAGTCTTCTTCTGAACTTCATCCTAAACCTGAATTATTATATTTAAAGAGTATTAATGTTAATGATGATGGTAATAAGTTGGAAAAGGATGAGAACGTTGGTTTTGAGAGTAGGATTGAATC
Organism: Eschscholzia californica; assembly: GCF_041429995.1. NCBI lineage: Eukaryota > Viridiplantae > Streptophyta > Magnoliopsida > Ranunculales > Papaveraceae > Eschscholzia > Eschscholzia californica. Next base: position 47,740,369 of record NW_028238198.1, read on the forward strand.
GAGAAATAGGTTTAGTGAGGGATCCTCGCATCAGAATTCTTCTTCATCATCATCTTCTTCATCATCATCATCTTCATCATCATCATCTTCTTCTTCTGCTGCTATTATTCCTGATACTGATGCTATTTCTATCACTACAGTTGCTACTCCTCGTTCTTCCAGGTTAGGTGGAGGAATTAATGGTGTTCGACCACCGTTACTAGCTCCCCCACCATCTATTTCATTACCAGTTCTTGATAGTTCAGGGTCAACTTGGGATCTGGTTAGGTCTTTTGCTCCTGAAGAACAACATAGGAATCAGAGCAATAGTAGAGGTTCTTATTCGAGTGTTCGTGTAGAGGAAAGTGATAAAGAAGATGATGAAGTAGAAGAAGAAGTTGGTGAAGGATTTGTCGAGAGAGATGAGATTGATGAAGAGAGAATAGGAGAAAATGCTCGTTTATCAGACTCTTCTTTGTTTTCGACATCAAATGATGAAGATTCTTCTAGTAGTACCACGGATAACGTGTTCATTATTTCACCTGATGTTAAACTTAGACGGGACATCAGATCGTGGTCGAAAGGTCGTTGCTTGGGTAGTGGATCTTATGGAACTGTATATGAAGCACTAACCGAGTAAGTACTCTGTCTTTCACTAGTTAATTTACTTGGTTAACTTGTGAATTTGGTCACTACAACCCCATCGAATACTTAAAAACCTTCTATGACTTGCTTTATCTTACAGAAGTAAATTAGATTTTGTAGAGCATTTTTTAGTTACTTAGATAAGTTGCTCTTGTAGCTTCAAATTTCAGTAGTTCGATATTCTAATTCCAAGTCAAGACCCTCCTTTACAGTTAAGTTGAGTTAATGGATAGATTGTGAAAGAGGTGAACAATATTCTTTTTATACAAAACAAATAAACAGGAAAATATGGATTGTTTTGGAAAACAAGATGCTGCTTTTGTTGGTTTTCTTAACATACTTCCAGACTGTATCCGGATATAGGCTTTAGACATAAAATTCTGCTATAGGCTTTTCTCCTATTAATTTCTTTTGAGAAAGCTCCTTTTTTTGGGGGCATGATTATGAATGCACTTACTTACCTCGACGGGGTTAATGGTTGATCAAGAAGGACCATTCCCTAGACCCTAGGTTAATGACTTCCATTGCACTTAGGAGGGGCACTCGCCTAAGATCTACATGGTGGAGTCTACGTCATAATTTGTGATAGAGGGGTACGCGTTCGCGCGGCCCCTGCCAAAAAAAGATTATAAATGCACTTTGAACTGAAGTTCAGTTCTCATCACACATTTTTTTTTTTTGCAGTGATGGAATCTTTTTCGCTGTAAAGGAAGTCTCTTTGCTCGACCAGAGAAGCATGGGACAGCAAAGTGTTTATCAACTTGAGCAGGTTAGTAATGTTCAGAATTTAAATTATTGGCTCAATGTGGTGAACTTCAACATTCGAGTATTTGTTTACATGGCTTGATGCTTCTTTGACATTGCCATGACTATTAAAATGTGTTGTGGTTTTAAGTAAAACCTTCATCTGCATGTTGTTTCAGGAAATTGCGCTTTTAAGTAGGTTCGAGCATGAGAACATAGTACAGTATCTTGGTACAGACAAGGTATTTCTCGTTAGAACCCTAACATATCTTTCTGAGTTCTGTTTATTGCATGTCGATTAGAATGAGCAGAGCTTTTGTACTTTAACCAAAAGTATACAAGGATTTTGCCCCTCCAAGTACAAAATAGGCGTGCAGGACTGACAGAAGATGATTTTTTTTTTTGAATTAGGACAAAATATGATAGATTTCTCCCGAGAAAAAAAGACACCCTGTTTATTTTATTAGGGAAGGCTTCGTCTTGGTGATTGTTCCTTGATACTCTTTTAGTGTCATTTACAAATGTAGTGTGAAGAAAATGTTGTTTTCCTTGATTGAATATTTCTTAGGTTAGCAGATACTGAATGCCAAAAAAAAAAATGTCTAGTGTGAAAAAAATGTTGTTTTCCTTGATTGAATATTTCTTAGGTTAGCAGATACTGAATGTCAAAAAAAAAATGTCTAGTGTGAAGAAAATGTTGTTTTCCTTAATTGAATACTTATTTCTTAGGTTACCGGATACTGAATGTCATGCATAATGCCATGAAAGCTTCAAAGTAGCCTAAAACTTGATGTGCGGGATATACACTGAATAGTACCTTAGCCATTTTATTACCTCCGTACGCGACACTCTATTGCTAGATGACAACATGATTTTAGAGTCTTCCTCCAACAGCAGTTTCGAGGAATCCAGTGGCATCACACATCCCTCTTCATGCTCTATTTCTTGTGATTGTTTGAGTAGGCCCTTATTGGAGTTTATAATTATTTACACATAATTGATCTGAATAAATCTCTCAGTTTCGGTTTATTGGAGTTTATAGTACCTTGAAAAACTTAGAAAAAATGTTTTAAAACTATAAAGGAAATAAATCAAACTTGAATTTTTTGATCTTGATGATGTTGTAGAGGCACACTATGAAATAGGACGCAGGTACTATACAATGAGATCTTTTTGCGAATATTGTACTGTAAGCCTTAGCCCATGTATCATATGTCTCATGATAGATTTAAAATCGGTGTAAACACATGTACTCATTTCTGGTACTTTTTTGCAATGCTGTACGAAAATGAAATATTTTTTTAATGTCCACTCACTTTGGCGACTTTTGTTGTATAATATGATATTTAAGTGTCCATCTTCTGCGAAAAGCAACTCTAGATTAACGATTTTGTGTATTATAATTGTATGTGTCCCGTGTCCGATACCAATACATATACTGGTGTCCGTATAGAATTGGTCATAACTATCTCTATTGCTATTCTCAGCAGAAACTACAATATGTGATGATCAATCATTATTTTTAAAGTTTTACCTAAGAGATATTTTACATCTTGCTAGTCATTCTTTAATTGTCTCGTTTTCTATTTGCTTGGTTGAGCAACTGCGAGATTATTAAGTCAATTTAATGTGATTTACTTTTCATCAATCTCAGGCAGAAGGAAAACTGTATATTTTCCTCGAGCTCGTATCCAAAGGTTCCCTGGCGGATTTGTATCACAATTATAATTTGGTAGATTCTCAAGTTTCTTCGTACACAAGGCAGATTCTCCATGGTTTGCGGTATCTTCATGATCAAGATGTGATTCATAGGTAATACATTTGAACTCTTCGCCCCCCAACAATGGATTTTTATTTTTCACTATTAGAAGTTTCTGACAGTGTAGGAAACTACATCCTTCGATTGACAGGGAGAAGATGTTCTACAAGTAACATTGCAAAACTTGCATTAAACAATGTTTACTTCCAATTCCAATCTCTCTTTTATTTTGTCTGTTTCTTGTATTAGTGCTACTTAGCCAAGACAGTATTTGGTGATACTATTAAACCTATTGTCATCTGGTCCCAATACCGAGACATATGAGACAAATGCCTATATTGTGCTTTGGGTTCGGGTTCATCTGATGTCATTTTAGACAGGCACATGAGTGGCAAAATCACAAATCTCTTGAATGACATTTTTTCTGAAATTTATGGTTCATTAGATTTTATATCTGCTCATTCTATATGAATATACTAGTCATGAGTTTTACTGTGACATGGGAATTTTGGTACTTCCTGTTTTTTGGCCTCATCTTACGTTGACATAACGGGTTATATATGTCTGATTATTTTATATGTAAAAAGAATCTTTTATCACATAGCAATACGTAGGTATGTTATTTCCTTCGAGTCTAATGCATACCGTTTTTGATTTACCCACAAAGGGATATCAAGTGCGCTAATATATTGGTGGATGCAAATGGATCAGTCAAACTTGCTGATTTTGGATTAGCAAAGGTTCTTTTTCTCCAAGCATGTTAAATATTTCATGTTTCTTGTTGCTTTTCTACGGGTGATAAATTTTTCATCTTACTTTACTGGTTTTATGCCTTTTCAGACAACCAGGCTGAATGATGTGAAATCTTCAAAAGGGACTGCTTTCTGGATGGCCCCTGAGGTTTGCATCTTCTCTTTTAATATGGATTTTGTTTCCTCACATGGTAAAGTAGGGACCCACTCCACTCAAGTGACCTGTTAGATTTAATAAAACGATATTGGTTAGCAGCAGTGGCCGACCCAGAAAATTTTCTAGGTGTCGACACTTCTAAATCATAATCAATATTAAAAACAAATATCACAATCAATAAGTGATTGACAAGTTACGTTTCTAACCTCCTTCAAAATTACATAAATTATTGTGTTATAAATGAATCATTCTAAAATTTTATGTGTTTTTTTGAAAGTTAAAATGCATATATTGAATAAAAAGAAACGCAAGTACAAGTAAAAAAACTTAGAGATATCAACGGGGATTGTTACATCATCTGATCATCCAAGCATCCCAATTGACTACCATTTCTAAGTATGATACATCCTTAAATTCTTTTATGACCCTGGACCAAGCAAAACTTGTCCCCTTGATATCTTCTATATCTACTTGAGTATTTTTGTTTGCTTCCTTAAATATCTTACTATTTCTATCCTTCCATAGACTCCATACAAGGGCGGAGCCAGGATATAAAGTTACCCCGGACTAGCCTAAAAGTACTTAGAGAGAAAATATTTTATTTCTAATCGTATATACACTTAGAAATAGTATTTGCAAAGCAATTTTTGGTCCAATGTGTAAAATTTCGTTAATAGTTCAAACATAAAGAACTTAAGAAGAATTGACCTCAAAATTTTATTATGTATGTGACCATTGATAATTTGGGGACAAAGAAATATCTGAAACCTAACTTAGATGACACCTATAAAAGGGGGTAAAACTTGACTTTGCCACAAAAAGATGGTAAAAATAAGAATTAGGGTGGGGCATTACGTGGGACTTTAAGGGAAAATACATATAAATAAGGACTAATACAGAATTATTTAACAAAAAGAAATTAAAATTGAAAATGAGGGACTTGGGGTTTGAACTAGTGACCTATTTGTTTATACAGCATACCCACAACCACCTGGCTACCTTACCTATTATGTGAAATCTTCCCCTTTATCCAATTTTATACCCTGACTACAGCCAGGGGTAGCCTACCCCTGGCTCCGCCCTTGACTCCATATATGGCACCTGGAATGATCTGCCAAATGGATTTCCTTGACTTCTTGACTTTTACCCCTGCCCGTTGTTCTAATATGTGTTCAATAGATCTTGAAAAACACCAGTTTAGCTTGAAGGACTTGAGGAAGTAAGCCCAAAGATCCGAAGCTACCTGGCAGTGTAGAAATAGGTGGTTTATTTGACTTGAGGAAATTTTATGTGTTTTTCAAACTAGTAATCCCTATGTTACACTTCGAACGAACTCACTTACGACTAACTTATGAGTTATTTGAACTTGTAATCTCAGTATAAATAATTAGTACTATACATATTTGAATTACATAAAAGAAACATGCGAATTTATGTCAAAAACAATGAAAGGCATTTTATCTTGAAAGAGAATTCTCACAATTTACGTTTTTTAAAAATTTCGGAGAGGAGAGGGCCAAGAGTGAGAGGGAGAGAAAGAAGATAGATTTCAGAAAAAAAATGTCGTCACAAAATTTACATTGATAGAACATGAATGATAAAAAGGGCATAAGGTAATATGGGGACAAAATAAATAGCTTTGAGGATGGAGCCCTAGTAAAAAGAGGCCAAACCCAAATGAAAGCATTATTTGGCTTCCAGGAAATTTGGGAGGTTGTCGAATTTGGGTATGTAGAACCAGTTGATCGGGTAGCACATGATGTTCTCTCTCAGGTCCAAAGAGATAGTTTGAGAGAGAACAAAAAGAATGATAAGAAGGCATTGTTCTTTCTCTATCAAGCTGTTGATGAGATTGTTTTCGAGAAAATCTCAAGAGCTGAAACAACTAAAGAAGTGTTGGATTTGTTGCAAAGATCCTACACGGGCGATGAGAAGGTAAAAAAAATGTAAGGTTACAGACTCTACGAGGTGAATTTTAATCTCTTCATAGAATCATATGATTAACCCTGAAAATCTTTCTGATTATTATTTTAGAGTTCAATGTGTTGTTAATCAATTGTTGGTTAATGGAGAACAGTTAACTGATCTTCGTGTTATTGAGAAAATCATGAGATCATTGACAGGTCGTTTTGACTATGTTGTTGCTGCAATTGCGGAAGGAAAGGACATCTCAACTATGTCAGTTGAAGGTTTGATGAGTTCATTATGTTCTCATGAACATAGGATGAACCAGAGAGTTGTTGCAGGGTTCATAAAGAACAAGTTTTTCATAGCAAAGTGACTTTGTTTGAAAAAGGTGGTTCCAGTGGTGAAACACCTACCGACAAAGGTGAAGAAAGTCATGGTAAAGAACTCAAAAGAATTGGAAGGTATGACAAATCTAAAGTTAGATGTTTTCGTTGCAAAAAATTAGGTCATTATAAGTCAGAATGTAGAGTTTCCAAGAAATTTTCAGAGCAAGCTAACTTTGCTGAAGATGATGTAGTAGAGGGAGAAACTCTTTTATTAGCTTGCAGAATGGATGAAGATTCAGATGAAGACTTAGATGATTATTCGGTAGAAAGTGATGAAGATGGAGTTTGGGACTGTCCTGTTAAAGAAGATCATCAAATAAAAATTGATATTGATGATGAGACAGTAGCTTCAGAATGTCAAGTAATTGAGATTACACCTATTTCTTCAGATATTCATGATAATTTAAATCCAGAATTACGTCCTAGTTCAACTTGTATTTTTTTCAGGATGAATCACACTTTTACCACTAAACTATACCCGCTACAATGTGATTATTGTATATGAATGGACTGTTTGTCGAACAAGGGAATCCTACGTAATCAAGATAGGTTCAGAACAAAATCATGAAATTGGAGTGTTGACGTATTTTGCCGGGGGAGGGGATAGGAAAAGAAGGCTTATTTAATATTTAAATAATAAGTTCTATCGTTTCTTTTTCGAAGACAACCCTTTCCCTATTTATTTTATTCATATTCAACTGTTAGATTTTAGGAATTCGGGCCAATCAATTGGATTTAGTAGAAGAAATGTCATCAAGGTTTGGTGACTACGTTGTAAGCAATGATAATAATGGTTCTGACGAGGACTTTGCAAGTTGTGTATCTTTTGTAGATTGTAATCCCACGGATCCTATCACTTTTAAAGAAGCAGTAAAAAATGTGAGGTGGATTTCAGCTATGGATGATGAAATTTATTCAACTGAGAAAAGTGACACTTGGGAGTTAAATTCTCTTCTTGCAGGAAAGAAGACAATTGGGTTGAAATGGTTTTTCAAAACCAAGTACAAACCAGATGATGGTCAAGTAGACAAATTAGTTGTGAAAGAGTACGATCAAAAACCAGATTGATATGAAGTTTTAAATTAAAGAACAAATGGCTAATATTTTATTAAGCCATTGAAGGTCCATTCATCTTTCAAGCAAGGAATGAAAAATCGAAATATTTCGGTCGAAACGACCGAAATATTTCGGATTTTCAAACCAGTGCAACGAAACACCATTTACAGAAGTTTCGTGCATGATTTCGGCGAAAATCATGCGAAATTTCGAGCTATTTTATCCAGATCTGGAAGAAAACGATGGATCTACAAAAACCCTAACTTAAGAACCCAAAATCAGATCATATTTACCTTCATCTCTATCTTCTTCATTTTTTTTTTTGTATATATCTCCATTATTTCCTTAAAATCAAGAAACCCTAGAGAAAGAAAGAGAAGAAGAAGGACTTGTCGGCTGGGATTTGTGGGATATGTTATTATTAGGGTTTCTTAAGGATATTGGTTATCACCCCTATGAATTTGCTTTTGTTAAAGTTAACCCTCTCCTATGACAATAAAATTGCAAATTAGCCCTATTATTTACCCCCACAACAACATTATTATCTTTTGGGTGTTATTTGTAACAAATAATTAAATTTAGGCCCCCAAAAAATTGTTTTATTGCAGATTAGCTCTCAAATTAGCAGATTTTGTCACAAAGTCTATCATTTTTTTTTTTCATGTTTGCCCCCTTGCATCATCTCTAGGGGTGGGATTTTGGCCCGGAAACCCGGAACCCGCCCACGACCGTCCGAGTCCGAAGGGTCCGTGACCGTCCGATGCCCGAATCGGTCCGTACCCGCCCGACCGAAAGATCTTAAGCGGACGGACGCGGGCATAGGTCTTTACCCGGTGGTCCGACCGAGTCCGCCCGCTTATATCGTCCGCCCGACCGAACCCGTCCACGCCCGTCCGTTTATCCTACCCGTTATACCTGCCCGCCTATATATGAATTTTAAGCCTTTAGATTTGTAGAGTTAGCTACAACCATTAGATTTCAAGAGTAAAAATAAATAACCCTAGAAATCACTTTTCTTAATTTTGTCTTCGTCGTTCTACTTCTCTAGTCTCTATCTCCTCCAAAATCTCAGTATCTCATCAATAACCCGAGAATCCACAATAAACTGGTCGTAATCCATGAGAAGAAGCATAGAAACCGATCATAATCCATGAGAAATCTCAATGCTTATCTTGCGATTTTGAATTCATTTACTTTTTAGAATTGTAAAGTGGGAGTTTTAGAAAGTTGTATTTAGCGACTAAACATTTTAAATTTCGAATAAAAGTTTCTTTTGTTCATTAGTGACCGGTGTCCGCCCGACCGATACCCGGTTTGCCCGACTAGCAAAACGGTCACGGACGGGCACTTTGTTGGAGAAAAATCCGAAATGTCCGTCCGTTTTGTCCGGATGTCCGAGTGGACACTTAGGACTCCTGTCCGTTCCGCCCGGACCGGTTGAGTTAGTGTCCGTTTCCCGCCCGTCCGGACCGATTCCCACCCCTAATCATCTCCTTGTAACAAATGTTTTTTGTAAGTCTTATTTTCAATAAATAATTCAATTGCAACATATTTCGATCGTTTCCGTAAATTGTAAAACTTCCACACTGACCGAAACATTTCCACGAAACGTTTCCACTTTTGGACCGACCGAAACTTCCACCGAAACCGAAGTTTCATTCCTTGCTTTCAAGTTGAAGATTATGATGGACGTTATGCCGTTTGAGTTTAAGGGAGGGTGTTAAATTTTATTTAAACTCAATTTTAGTAAGAAGATTAATTTTATTATTTAAGTAATTAGAGAGTTAAGTTTGTGGGAAGTTATTTTCTTTAGTTGATTAATGGATAAGTTAGTGGGTTAATGGATAAGTTAGCGGGATCATGTTAGTGGGTAGAATTTGGGTCTATATATAGACAACTCTTTGTATTTATTTTCAATCAAATCAAGTCAAGTAATTCAATTCAGTTAAATATCTTCTTTATTCTTCTTTGTCTGAGCAAAGTTAGTTGAGCAAAGTTAGTTTCCTTTATCATTCGGAAATTAAACACTTTTAATTTCCAACAGTAACTATCCTAAAAGTACACTGTATACCTCAAGTGAAGGAAGCAATTAAAGAAAATAAATATAGCAAACAAGTTTGAAATTGATAGGCCGGCCTAATATGGTCGGTTTCATCAGGGATAGACAATCCAACTTCAAATTCTTTACATCTATCTGATCACCTTTGTAGATGGCCCTATTCCTATCCTTCCACACATACCACATCACCACACAAGGAATGATTCTCCAAACATTAATGCCCCTACTTTAGCACCGTTACTACATCCCAACCCAAATTAGTGGTCGTTACCAAGACAAGTCAAATGAGTTCATGTAGAAGCTTCAAATTTTCGAAGGCAAGAGGGCAGTGAACCAGAACATTGTTGTCTCCTCACCTGACTCATTGAGGGCAATGAACTAAAAAATGGACAACTATATTCACCAATATAAAAGGGGGCTGGCCATTTGGAAATGGGAGGCCGAGATGATTGAAATTTGAGCTTATTTTTTGCTCTTTATTTGTTTCCAACAACGTTAAAAGTTTGCACAACGTCTGATTAATGTAATTTACGTTTATTCAACAAGTTTAGATGAATCTAGTTGAAGATTCAAGGTTACTTTAGATTTATTCCAGGTATTGCTGTTTTTTGTTTTTGCTATTTCTTCTCTAGTTCAAGTATGTTTGTTGCATTCGATCTTTTCTTTTTATTTATTTTTCCTTAGTTGTAATCTCAAGTCTTAGCATTTGCATCTTATAATCATTAATTTTAGAACACGTGTGATGGAGTAATTGAGTAAAATGCATTTAATGATCTGATATCTGCCTCATGAAGCAAACCTTCTGTTGCGACTTACAAGATATTTGGACTTACTTATTTCGCCTGTATCGTCATTTTATTGGAAATTTCTGTTTAATATCATTAGAAGATGTGGTCTGCTTCGAAGATAAGATATTTATGTTTGATGCCGCTAACGTCAGGTTGTTTTATTTGCAGGTTGTGAATCCAAAGCGTAAGGGGTATGGACTTCCAGCTGATATATGGAGCCTTGGTTGTACTGTCCTAGAGATGTTAACTAGAAAACTTCCTTACGCACCTCTCGAATGGGTATGCAATATGTTCAATTTTTGTGCAGTTGTACCTTTATTTTTCTGCTCCACCTATTGGACTTCATATTAATTATCAAATATATCTAGTAACATAGAACTATGGTAGACAGTGTCCTGTTCTATGTGTCTAATCTTTTTTGCTTCATAATAACTCATGTTTCGTCATACCTACTGCTACTTGCGTGTAAATAGGCCTATGGCTGCTGGTGAACAAATCTTATCCGTCAGGACTTCGCTTCATGCATACCTGTTTTGTTTTTTATTTACTATTTCTTATGGTATTTTAGTTTCAAATTTCATATAGTTTTCATCTTTATTTTATTTGCTTCCTTATACTTGGAAAAGACAACTTTGGTGGACTACTCTATATTTAGCAAGATATATTTCTTTGCTTAAATCTAACACGGTAAGTCGAGATGGATGAGTAGGAAAACAATCAGAAACAAGGGCATCTGAGAGATCTAAGTTAGCATCTAAGCAGAGATAGAAATTTTGAAGCAACTTCTAGTTTGTGAGCTGAAAAAGACCGATGATAGCATCGCCCAATGCTCTTGATTGAAGTAGTGATTCCAAGTAAGCCAACACAATGTTATGAACTTAATGAGTTACGTTCAATGAAGATATGAAGAGACTTGCTACAACAACAAGAGTACATTATCGAATTATGGTTGTCCATGAACTTTTCGCCTCACTCTTTACAGTCAATAGTCGAATTCTGTTCTCGGAGAAGATATCTACTGTAATAGACAGTAGACACTAGTTTCAAAAAAAATGGACAGTAGACACCAATTCAAATGTTAACCGCAGTATGACGTACTTAATATTAGTCATCTACTCATAGTGATAACTTTAGTAGGTAATATTTCATCACCAAAGTAGGATAATCATTTTGCTATTTCGCTTGTATAGTTACTAAGTAAAATATGTTCCAGATGAATCATTAAAAAGCGTTCTTTAACACCAATTTTTTATTGGCCCTCTTTCTCTCATGACAGATACCAGCAATGTATAAGATCGGCAAGGGGGAACCACCACCTATCCCTAATACCCTTTCAGCAGATGCAAGGGACTTCATCGAACAGTGTGTACGAGTTAAACCAGAAAACAGGCCAACTGCTGCTATGCTTTTGGATCACTCTTTCGTAAGGAGGCCTCTGCCAGCTTCCTCGGGTTCTGATTCTCCTCTCCATAATAGGTGGAGATAGTTCAAGTAATCATATGCCTACTTCACTTGAGGTAAATGCTCTTTCTCATATTAAAAATCTTCTACATGCAAGGAAGCGTCATTTCTACTCATCGTTCAGTACTCCTAGATGAATTATCTGGAACAATTATGCAGATCACATGTAAAATGTATGTCTCTTTTATTGTTACCATATTTCCATTTCGTGAGCAACAATTTGGTATGGCTCATGGTTGCTTTTGTTGACAAAAGCATTAAACTATTTGTTGGCAAAAGCAATAAACGATTTGTTGACATAAGCAATAATTTTTTTGGTATGAGCAACAATTTGGTGTGGCTTAGGTTGCTTTTGTTGACAAGAGCAAGAAATCATGATATGTGTGCTGCTCCTTTAGGCTCTCTCTCTCATTGAGGTGGTCCAGGGCTGGCCACCAAAGGATGATGTCCTTGCCACTATCGGCACCAAATACTATGAAATCAAACCCTGCTTCCCCTTGCTTCTCCACAAACCCCAACATACCTCTCATCAAACCCTCTGCACCCCTCCCCAAATTCCTCAATAAATGATCAGAATTAATGGGAAGTCGGATTTCTCAGAAAGAATTTAGTTCAACCGACTTCTATATGGGGTTTGAAATAATTTGAAAGATTATCTTTGTTGAGGATTATCGTGCTCATAGAAGGTGTACTAGGAATCTTGTAACAGTAGTGTGTGACTGCATGCAAAACCCTGACACTTTTACTTATTTGATTACTTCTGCGACTCAAACAACGTAACAACATGTCGAGACTGGTAGCATGATAGCATCACCCTAAGCGCCTTAAAAATGGCCACTTTTCCCCTCCTTTTGGGCCACAAGTTATTGTTACCTTTTCTATGGAATAACTTCTGAACATTTTATGCAGCTTTAACACAACCATTTGCACAGCTAATTTTAGAAAAATATTTAATTGATTGAATTAGTAAGTGATTTCAGGTTACCCTTCTTGAGGTTGGATGAAAGTCGGTCTTCCTCTTTTTATCATCAAAAAGTATACTCAACCCACCTTGTGGGATTCCAACTTGAACAGCATGTGAGAGAAACTTTTATTTCTCTCTCCTCTCACATGTCCAGTCACGTGGAGAGAGAAACCGTTGTTTCTCTCACAAGTGGGAGTCCCAAGAGGCGGGTTGTGTAGCCTTGTTTTTTCATTCACCACTCTGACACACTTTGACCATGATCATGCATTGCTTGAAAACATATATTAATAACACCAACTCCATGCCCTTTCTCAATTTTCATACTGTTCTATGATGAGATGATATTATCTCTACTTTTGCAGGATCCTTGTTTTACGCAATTTGTGGGTTCATATGGAATTTCAAACTTCGCTCGATTGTATAATACAAATAGCAAATCTTTGTAATGAAGCGTTTGCTGCTAACAGCTACAAGTTATAATGAAGCTCCTCCGAATCATGGACATAAATCTCCAAAAGGTCTAACACTACGTGATCTCTCTGCATTTTTAGCGCATATAGTCCATTTGGGTTGTAAATACGTGTTAGGGTATTCTTGACGTACTCCATTCTTAGAAATATATCTTCACAAGTGATATGATCTTGTTGTCGGTGTTTCAGAGTCGGTTTGGTTTGCTTTCGATTGCGAGTTATACTGTTTCTTTTTGTAGGTAAAAGACGGGGGAAGAGAAAACATTAGAGCCAAATTGTAGAGCTATTAGTGTGTGAGAGGGCCTGTCTAGTAACGATGTAAGAAATGTAGAACTTGATTATAATGAAACACAAGTGCCCATATTTTCGTCTCTAGACGGCAGTTGAATGAACCTGAAATGACAGCAGCAGCAGGACCCTGCCATCTGAAAGAAAAATTGGACACTAGTTCGAAGCTTGAGAAATTGCCTGAGTTTTTGCATATTTTGGAAGTCTATCGTGTGAATAATTAGCTAGATGGGTACCATATTCTAATAAAGATCCACTGCTGCTTTGGTGATTTCATTGATCACATGATAACAAGTCCAGACCATGGCAGTGTTTTTGAAACTCCAGTGATTCACTTAGATTCTTGAATATCAGGTGGTTGCAAAGAGTTGAAAATGACTATTTTAGCCAAAATATTTTATATAGTAAACAAAAAATACTTGATTTTTTTTCAAATAACTAAAACTTCAGGTTGTTTTATAGTCTTTGTTTCCGAGAACCTTCTTCTTCATCGTCCTCTTTCTCCATTCTCTCTCCCCTACCTCCGTTCATTCTTTCTTTCTCTATCCCGTCTCTTCTCCCCGATGTTTTGTAATGAAAACGAAGACTACAGAGAGGTGAAGTATGGCAAAAAAGAGAGATGAAGTATGGCAAAAAAAACTCTGTTGTCCATATATTGGTCACTTTTCTTTCTGGTCAAACATAGAGGAACTAACTATTGACGAAAGAAGCTTCATCTCTCTATTGGAACTATTTTAGCTTGAACATCTTTCAACAACAACAAAAAAAAAAAGAATACCATTAACTAGGGCTGGGAAAACGGTCCGGGACCCTGGGGTCCGTCCCAGACCGTTAGGGCCCGCAGATCGGAGCCAACCCGAGCCAGGCTTACTCGGCCCGTTGGAGTTGGGTCTATGGGCGGGACTCGGACATGCCCTTAATTTCGAGTCTCGGCCCGTTGAGTCCGTCCAACGTCCGAGCCCGATGAAGAGCCCGAATATTCGCCCGACATAAGTGCCCGATAGATAGCCCGACGAGATCCGCGTGTTATTTTTTTGATCCAACGGCTGAGATAGGGCGTCTCTTCAAATTCATTCTTAGTCGTTGGATCATAATACTGGCCCCTTCAGATCTTATAAAAGCCCTCATTCCCTCACAGAAACCCTAAACCTAAACCCCTATCTCTCTCCACCTCTCTCCACCTCTCTCCTCTTACCACTTACCATACCACTTACCACTCACCATACCAGTAGGCAGTAGCCTCCATTATCTATGCTTCTCAGTCTCTGATTTCTCGACTCTCTCTAGTCTCCGCCATCCAACAGGAAAGCAACAACAATGGTTAGTTTTACTTCTCGTCTTCAATTGTTCGATCTACTGTTACTCAGTTACTCTTCTAGTCTTCTACCGATCTACTTTGCTGATCTGCATGTGGGTTTCGAGCCTGAAGATGCAAATAGACGATGATGTTCGGTTAAGTTGTATACGCCGATGATCTACGGATCAAATGATGCGGTTGAGCCTTCGAACTCATCTTAGAGAAGTTAATATTTATTTTAATGATTTTATTTTAGCTTATGATGATGATTTTATGTTAGTTTAGGATGATGATTTTATTTTGGTTTGTGATATTATGTTGTTTGATCAAACATATCTAAACCTTTGATCTGTCTGATCAAACAGATCAATGACCTGTTTCAGGATGTGCTTATGTATTTTTGATTATTTGATTTGATGTAATCTTGATGTAAGATGCACTAAAACAAAATAGTGGATTGTTTTTTTTGAGTCTGATCTGTTTGATCAGACAAATCTAACCATCGATCTATCTGATCAAACAGATCAGAGAGTGCTGTTTAGAACTATTAGAATATGTGATGTTTGATCTTTAATGTTTCTAAAATAAATAAATAAACAAATATTTCTTTAAAATAGTTCATTATTAAAAAAAAAACATTTTCTAAACTTCTTTGTTTCTAACTTCTCTGTTTTATAAACTTCTCTGTTTTATAAACTTCTCTGTTTCTAACTTCTCTGTTTTCTAACCTCTCTATTTTCTACTCTCTGTTTTCTAAACTTCTCTGTTTTATAATCTCCTATGTTTCTAACTTCTCGTTTTCTAACCTCTATGTTTTCTACTCTCTGTTTTCTAAACTTCTGTGTTTTATAAACTTCTGTGTTTTATAAACTTCTCTGTTTTTAACTTCTCTGTTTTTTAACCTCTCTGTTTTCTACTCTCTGTTTTCTAAACTCTCTGTTTCTAACCTCTCTGTTTTATAAACTTCTCTGTTTCTAACTTCTCTGTTTCTAACTTCTATGTTTCTAAACTTTTCTGTTTTCTAAACTTCTGTGTTTTATAAACTTCTCGGTTTTATAATCTTCTCTGTTTTATAAACTTCTCTGTTTTCTAACCTCTCTGTTTTATACTCTCTGTTTTCTAAACTCTCTGTTTCTAACCTCTCTGTTTTATAAACTTCTCTAGTTTTTAACTTCTCTGTTTCTAACTTCTATGTTTCTAAACTTTTCTGTTTTCTAAACTTTTCTGTTTTTTAAACTTCTCTATTCTCTATACTTTTCTGTTTCTAACTTCTCTGTAGGATTCATGTTTTAATACTGAATCACTTGTCATTCCATTTTAAGGATGCTTTGTTTAAACACTTAGAAGCACCGAATGGATGAAGAACCTAAGTGGTTCTCACAATTGTGGACACTTCTTTGTTGTTAGAACATGGGAACCAGAATGGGTGATTCAAGGAAGCTAGTTCGAAATTGAATGTCAGAACTAAAATTGACTTTCCTACAAACCGATGATGAAGTTCGTTATCTTAGTTCTCTTGACATGAACTCATCTTAGTAGTGACATTTCTATGTTGGCTGTGGTTCTACTTAGGTTGATTTGACGGAGAGTCAAAGTGGTGCTTATGGAGAAATAGCTTCTGCTGGTATTGCTGATTCTTCTGTTCCTGGTTCATCTGCTCCTGCTGGATCTCTCGCAGTTGAAGTGGATTTGGCAACTGAGAAATCAACCTGTAACAGAGACAGGACCTCTGAGGTTTGGAAATTTTATACCTTTGTTGATGTTCCAGATCCTAAAAAAGATGGAAAGATAATTAAAATGGCCAAATGCATTTTTTGTGGTGTTATGAGAGATTCGAAATCGTCTAATGGGACAACCCATTTTAAGAGGCATACCTCAATGTGTATTGCCAGGTTGAATATTGACATGTCTCAGGCGAAATTGTCGCAGAATCAAAAGAATGGAAAGTTGGCCTCATTTCAGTTTAGTCAGGCGAGAGCTCGGAAAAATACGATCAAACTTATAATCCTTCGCGAGTTGCCAATGCAATTAGTAGAAGATGCGTTCTTCCAGTTTTATGTTACTGACTCGTTTCATCCTGGTTTCAAATCATTTTCTAGGAATATAGCTAGAAATGATATCTTAAAATGTTTTAAGGAAGAAAAAGATACACTTAGAAATTCTCTACTTAATGCTCCTGGCCGAATTGCCCTCACATCTGAGATCTGGTCTTCGAATGAGAGGCTTAGTTATATGTCCATTACTGCACATTATATTGATGAGACTTGGTGCATTCACAAGAGAATCATCTCTTATATTCTTTTGGACAAATCTCATACTGGGGAACACATTGCAGATGTTTTGAATGACAAATTAACTAATGATTGGATGATTGCGGGCAAAGTGTTTTCCCTCTCTATGGATAATGCTAGTGCAAACACTGTTTCTGTTTCTCGATTGGTCGAGTTAATGCCTCATTTACCGCTGAGAGGTGAATTTTTTCATGTTCAATGGTGCTGTCACATCTTGAACCTAGTTGTTCAGGATGGTTTCAAAGTGCCTCAATTTAGGGAAATGCTTATACGGTTGAAAGGGTCTCTTGAATATATTGCTGCATCGGAGACTAGAAATGCACAATTTCGAACACATTGTGAATCAAAGGGTTTTTCTCCCAAAAAATTGCAGTTGGATGTAAAACATCGTTGGAATTCAACTTATCTTATGTTTAAAAGTGCCTTGCCATTTAAGGATCCAATAAATTCTTTTTTATCCGATTGCTCTCCACCGTATGTTTTATCGAGTTATGATTGGCAACATGGCAATATCTTGTACAAGTTTTTGAAGCCTTTTTATGAGGCAACCAATTTCTTTTCGGGTGTTGATTATGTAAATTCTAACTCCGTCTTGGAGTATTTGGTTGATATTGGAATGGTATTTCTGGATAATCGAAATGATCCAATGTTTGCGGAAATTATTAATTCCATGGAAGCTAAATTTTACAAGTATTGGGGTGAAACCCCCGTTTTATTTGGTATTGCATGTATTTTAGATCCAAGAATCAAAATGAAAGTTGATATGTTCTTAGCTGAACTTGAGAATTGTTTTCAAAGTTCGTCTCATGTTATTAAGTGTTCTACTTCGCAATCCTTCACGATGATTAATAAGTTACTTGAATTATTTTCTGAGTATATGGCTAATTTGAATGTGCCTACTTCTGTCTCTTCATCATCTGTTTGTGGTCCATCCGAGGCTGAGACGGATGACTCCTCAAGGCGTGGTGCTTTCTGGAGAAGTATTAAGAGAGTCCGGAGGGATCCTTTAACTACTGCTTTCGAAGAAATATCTAGATATGATTCTGAGCCAAATCCGTGAGTCGATAACATTGAAAAATTTGATGTTTTGGGTTGGTGGTGTGAGAACGAGAAAAGGTATCCGATTTTATCCCGAATAGCCCGTGATGTTCTTGCGGTTCCGGTTTCGACTGTTGCATCTGAGTTAGCTTTCTCTTTAGGTAAGAGAATTTTGGGGGACTACAGGAGCAGTCTAACTCCAGAGATGTTAGAGTGTTGTGTTTGTCTTAAAGATTGGTGGAAACATGAACTTAATGTTAGTTTGATGGAGTTTGATCCGTTAAACGACGGGTTTCCCGAAGCATCTCCTAGCACGTCTCAAGTTCAATCGCTCGATTAACGAAGGAGGGAGATGTAACTTTTTTGTTAATATTTTAGACCTTTTGGTACTTTTCGTTATTAATTTGGACCTTTTGATAATTATGTAATTTTGTTTAAAATATAATCATATATAAAATGGTATTTTAATTAATTATTTATTTTTTTCATTAAACAATTGTTTTTTTTAAATATTTTTTAAGTCACAAAAACCCGAGCCCGTTGGAACCCGCTCGGGCAGCCGGGCTCGGACGGGATACGGGCTCTTATAGGGAGTGTTTGGTCCGGCCCGATCCGCCCGACTCCCTCTCGAGGGCTCGGCTTATCCTAGCCCGATCCGTCCGAGCCCGGCTCATAGTTGCTCGAGCCCGTCTGAGCCCGCCCGTTTCCCACCCCTATGGGAACATATCAAACAAGTAAAATAACTTTGACGGATTCTGAAATAGTTATGTCTGAGTTTGTTTAATATGTTATGTTTGATTCGTTCACGCTCCTCTCTTTACTTTTTCTTTTGAAGTTTCTTTGTTAGTGGAAACATGCCAAAATCAAACTATTATATTCTTCTAAATTGTAAAAAATTTTGGGTTTCGAGTCCAAAAATCTATACCTAAACACACATCTAGTCCACCCTACTATTAATATAAGATTTTAAGCCAAAATAATAATTATAATGGAAATTTAGTTCAAATTAATTAAAGTATGTCTAGATGTCAAAGTTATAGTGTTTCTCTGTTTATTGATTCTTGTTTTGTTTCATAAATTACCTGTTATTTATTGTTAAAGTTTCATACTTTATTTCATTTTTTTATATGTTCATACATAACACATTATGTATCGACAATGTTTGTTCCAAAACGAAAAATGACTAAAACCCCATTTTCTGGGAAGATTGGACCTTAAATCCATTTTGACCTTTATTTTGGAGTTAAAACCCATGGACCCTAATTTTAATTAAATTTTATCGGTGTTTTGATGGTGAAATTCATGGAAAACAGATAAAATTCAAATTCTTATTTTGATCTAAACAAAACTAAAAAGGGTAGAATTATCACCATAAAGGTATAGGAACAATACTTGAATCTCCATCTACATTTTTCAATCAAAAAGAGGTTACTTAGACATTGACTCCTAGTTATTTAGGTAGGACTACACCCTCCCAAAATAAAAATATGTGTCGCGTTGACTCCATTCTCAATTTTTCCTTTAAATATCAGTTAAGTGGTTAACGTGCCCACCATATGCCAGACTTATGACAAAAATACTCTTCACGGAATATTTAAGTTTATTTGGACATTGACCTCAGTCATTTGGTAATTTTAGGACTATATCCCCAAATCGAAAATACATATGGCGTTGACTTCTATTCTCGATTTTTTTCACCAAACATCAATAAAGTGAATTGAGTGCCAACCACATCCATGAGGTTGGCACTCAACTCACTTTATAAGTAACAAGCCTAAAACTGACAAAGGACTAGGCCTTGTATCTAGCGGTAATATATTTGAGCCTTCTCTAATCCCTCTGATCAACCAGACTTATTCCACGACTAGATGCTGGGGTAAGCCTTTTGTATATACTTCTCATCGGTAGCCGATTTAATATATCTAGCCAGAGGGGTCAAACCCATCTCGGACTTCAGGTAACCTATTTTCCTTAATATATATATCTGGCATCTTGGATCGGGTTCTCAGCCTAACTTCGAGTTCATGGACTAGTTACTTTTTGTAGATTATGTAATTTAAGATCTTAGATTCTTATGTTGCCTAATTAGGATGAATTTTCATGATAAAAACTATATTTGTAAACCTATAAAAATAAGAGGAATACGAAACCTCATGCGAACTACTTAATTAAGATTTAACAAAATAACTGAGAATGAGATAGCACCCCTAAACATATTTTTGTTTTGGGAGTGTAGTCCTAATATCAGTAAATAGTCAATGTCTAAATAACATAAATATGTCATGAAGGGTATTTTTGTTCTAAATGGAGAAGATGATGGTGGTCGCTATGGGGAACCCAGAAAATTACTAAGGGGAGATCGGTTGCAACTAAAAACTCAAATTTTCCGACGATCTTAGCCTCGAACCACATCGAAAAAGGGGGATTCTCTCATCATTTTCTTTCCATTTCTTATTCAATCACCATGTTTAGCTAACTTTAGTATGTCGTTTATATGAGATGAAATGTGATGAATTCGTGATTATGTTTAATATGATTTGATGTTTTGATTATAAATTGATGTTCATACATTTCGATTATCGTTTTGATCGTATTTTCATGTGTCTTGTCAAACACTTCGCATAGTTAATAGACGAAACGAAGTATTCGATATCGATTGTAGTCTAAGTCATAATTTCACGTGTCTTGTCATGCACCTCACATAGTTAGGCGACTAGACAACACTTTCGTTGACTCGGGATAAACCGATTTAGACGTTTGTTTGACTAAGTATGATCTCCGGATATACGTAGTACTTAGAGAAATCTACATTAGGAGTCGAACATCAATTATACTTTGAAACAAGAGATCAGACTACACATAGTCGTAGGTTTATCATTATGGATTCCCGGACTTCGACAACTCTTTCACTTATTTGTTTCTCGACTCTTGTTCCTCGACTCTTGTTCTTCTGAACTCTTCTCTTGGATCTCTCTCGCCCGTTTACATATACTGTTTAGTTAGTTTTATTTGTTTTCTTTTGTTTCTTATTCAATATCATAACCCCCCCATTTATCTTTGTTTCTCTCCTTTTTAGTCTAAGTTAGCTTTTAATATCTAGACCGAGGGATAAGACCCTTCGATATCCAAACTACCTTCCTATCCTTGGATCGATCTCGGCTTTGCCGGATTACTACTTGATACCTCTGCTTGGGTGTACAACCTTTTCGGGTGCATCAATAACGCGATTCTAAGATCCCAGTAGTCTAAAGTTAAGCGGACTAGGGCCCTTCCCTCAACTCCGTCGTCCTAGGTGAGCGAACTACTTCACTGATCATACTCTTATGACTCTTGGTTGATAGATTGCATTAATGAATGTCAAATCTATCCTTTTGTCTCGAATATCCAAAACTCTTTGCTGAGCTCGTTGAGAAAACTCATTTAGACGTGTAGACCCCTGCCATAAGTCTACCCGCATTATCCCAAGATAAAGAGGCACTCTGCGAAGGCCGACCCACCATCCATGATCAAGGGCGCAAAGGGTGTCTTAGTCTGGGTAGGCATTTTTCTCAAAATTACTTTTAGGGACTTTTACGCTTATTCTGATATGTTTTATCGTGAACTATTTAGCCTAGCTAACATCCACGACATTAAACGTAAATAAATAAGTAAATCAATGCACGCTAAGATCGCCATCTTTGAACCTCCATTGATTTCTCTCACTCGAATTAGGATCTCCATCCTTGAGTTTCTTCAATGGACTCATAGACTCTAAACTCTAATTACAAGACTCAAACGATACGCAGATCGTATAAACTTGAAATTAAAATTATTACAAATTGCACCCATCCGTGCTTAAAACAAGAATAAAAGAAAACAAATTCTATGGCCATACTAGTTTCCGCATTCACATCACATGCATTCATATAATATTCAAGGCTAACAATTATATATGCATGATCATCCGGGAGATACTTTTGTCGACATCTCTATCTCACATTATGGACCTTAAGTCTTAATTCAAAGAATTCGACTAATGGTGCGTTCCGGTTTTATCTTTTACAATTTCTAGAATCAAGTTCAAGAAAAACTCTGTTTGGGTTTTTGAAGAGCCTAAGTCAATATCGGAAATATATGGTTTGACTCTTAATGATTCCCAAGTCAATTTTAAGAAAAACCTGTTTCGGGCTTTCGAATGACCCAAAACAATTTCGGTAATATTTAGGTGGGACCGGGAGAAAAGTTTAGACTTCGTTAGAAAAACTCCCACTCTGGTCAAGACCCGTAAAACTTCGGCCCATGGTCCTAAGTCAATTTCGGAATAGCCCGGGACAACCATGGGTCAAAGCCCAAGACCTTAAGGTCAAAGCCTAATATGGTGGTCCGGCGCAAAAGAGACTCGGGTGGTGCATGGGCCCGGCCCATGCTCGGTTCGGCTTAAGGTCGAGAGTTTTGGGTCGTGCCCAGCACGTTTTGGCCGAGACCAGACGCGTCCTAGTCGCGTCTGGCCTAAGGTCGAGCCTTTGAGATGTCTCGGACTAAGTCCGAGACTCCCTAAGCCGTCCCAGACACATCTAGGATGCGTCTGGCCTATGGCCGAAGCCCTTGTGCCATCTCGGTCCTAGACCGAGATGCCTAGAGCACTCCAAATGCGTCCTAGATGCGTCTGGTGGTAATCCATGCGTCTCAGACTAGTCCGAGATGCCCCTGGACTCCCAGGGGCGCGCCCTAGACACACCCAAATCTTGGGCACACGCAACCAGTAAGCTTCCTGGTCGCGACCTGGTGGTGTCTTGGACTAGCAACTTCAGGAGTTTTATAAACTTCTAAAACTTCCAAAAACAAAAAAATTCTCTTTTGCTTCCAAAGCTGTTGTCCCCATGTATTTAGAAACTTCTAAGATCCAAAATTTGATTTCATACGATTTATAAAAATCAATGAAGAACAATTTTTTTGAAAACATTTCACAATACCGAAATCAATTAAAATCGAATCTTTTGAAACTCTTTTCAATCATCAACTTTGAAAATAAATTTGAAAACTTTTAAATCATATTCAAAATCATCAAATTGAAGCCTAAAATACTTTTAGACATAACTATCTATCTAATCAATCATGGATTAGTCTGAAACATAGCAAAAATAGCCATTTGCAAGAGGCTCCGACGCCACTGTTGGATTGTGGTGTCTCATAGTGTTCTAAGCTGAATCTCAGACATCTCATGTCTAACACTAGTAGGTCCCAAGATCATCATGCATAAGCTAATAATTAACTAAGTGTTAGAGATTACCTTCATCGCTAGTTTTTCCTCGAACCTTTCCAATCGATAGCGAAGACCAAGAGCCCCGCGTGTTGCTCCTCTACTCAAGACACCCGAATGATCAAATTGATCTCCCACCTTGTAGCTAGCGAGAACTCTAATGATGGTTTGATTAAGAAGAACACCTTCTTCTTCTTGACTAGTTAGATAGCTTGGGAATTAGCTCACTTTCTCTCTCTACTTGATGTTGTAGAGTAAGAAAATTTCTTGAGGAATTCCACACCTTATTCAAGTCCCGAAAAGAAATTATATAGAACCTTATTTAGAGTCCCACCCTAATTAGGTTTCCCAAAAAGTCGATTTTGAATAAGATTAAAGAAATAGTCGAAAATAGAAATTAGTTTCTATTTCCTTAACATGTGTCTGTCCAAGCCAAGCCCAAAAGGGCAGATCTGTCCGGCCTCATTAGGGGAACCGGCTAGCCAAGGTCGGCCCCAATCCGGGCCCTAAAACTTCACTTTTAAACCCCGACCCAAAATCCCTTCTTTCGGGCGTTTCGTGTTATCTTTGCCTAAACTTCTTTTAGGTCTATGAGACATGTTAATAGGACTCTCCCATGATTATATGTCTCATCCCACTAGTCATATCATCCAATCAAATAGACATTCTTATGTGTAACCCAATGTAGGATCCGGTCGAAGTCAGCCGCGCATTACTTCGTAATTCGACGAACGTAGTTGGTTTCTAGCTAAACACTATGACCCCTAAATCGTCCGGGCTTGATGATCTTCTTCATCAATTGTCTTATCCGACAAACTGCTCGCGTTGCATCTTTGGTAGAAGGACATCTCCTTCAGAAAGATCATCTAGTCCGATCGAATTAGGGATTGTAATGCTTATCTAGAAGCCAACTACGATCGTCGAATCACTTCGGTAATTCGCGGCTAAAATATACCGGATCCCACAACGGGTTACACCAAAGAGTGATGGCTTGAACGGCGAGAATTGACAAGTGGGAGCTTGGCAAATAGATGGATTAGATCCAGTTTGATAGGCCCAAAGGATTCGAAAAGAGTCCAGATAGATATAGAAAGAACCGGGCCCGAAAGGGAGGCCTGGAAAGAGCTAAAGGGGTCGACCATATGATGACCGGTTGGAGCAAATCAATCTCTACAAACATCAAGTGGAGAGAGGAATTTTATAGAAAAAGCTCTCAATCATCTACTAGTCAAAGAAGAAAGCTGTTCTTCTTCTCAACCTTCAATAAGGTCCTAGATGACATTAAAGAAGGGAGTTCAAGTCAACCTACTCGGTGTCTCAAGTAGAGGAGCCACGTTTTAGAGCTCTTTATCTCTCGAAAAGGCATTGGAACCTAGTTCGAGGGAACGCGATTAAGGTAATCTTGTTTCCGTGTTTAGTTCATTATTAGTTCTTGCATGTGATCTTAGAAACTAGTGTTAGACGCATTAGACATCTGAGTTTCCGCTTACAACGGAGACACCATAACCCAACACATTGGACATGCGCATGCCGATATGCGATGAAGAAAATAGCACATTAAAGGCTTTATGCAATGCCGATGCAAAATCACACAATATTTTCGCACAGATAAGGAAAATATGGGTTGTATGAAGGCGAGAAGCATGTTGTTCAAGTAAACTTAAAGTTGATGTTCCACAATAGAAATTCATTTCTGGACCCAAATACTCCTCCTTATGAACAACATGAGACAACATTAGTTCGATAATACTCTTAATATCAAGTATAATTTGATTCTTGTCTATTACTAAAGTATATATATGTATATTTAAGCAAATAATCTAGGATTAACAAATTAAAATAAACAAAAAGTTTACTCTATCAATTTCTTATTCGCAATGTAGTTTAACGATCTTCTTAGCAATGTTATTTGACAATAGGGCCATCATTGAGGGGATACGTTACACATCGATGGGCTCTTTCCCACCCATAAAGTACAATATTGATAGGAAGGAAATTTTTTCAAAATTGTAAACAAATGTTAATCTATAGGGTTATTTCCCTAATGGCCCCCTACTTTGTGACTAGCTTCACACCTGGTCCCCCACTTTACGAAAAATATCTATATGGCCCCCTTCCGTTATAACACCGTTACTCTCTCTCTTCCATTTCTTTTCTCTCTCCTCCAACATGTTTTCTCTCTCTGCCACCTCGTTAAAACCAGCCACATCATCATCTTCACCGACCGGCCAAATTTCCGGCCGGCGACCTTCAAACTTTTTATTCTCTCTCTCTAAAAAAAAAAAAATTTTAATTCTCTCTCTCTCTCTAAACTTCGGCGAAGGGGGTTTCCTCGTCGGAGAGAAAACATGCTAGATGAGAGAGAAAAGAAATGGAGGAGAGAGAGTAACGGTGTTATAACGGAAGGGGACCATATAGATATTTCTCGTAAAGTGGGGGGCCAGGCGGGAAGCTGGTCACAAAGTAGGGGGCCATTAGGGAAATAACCCTAATCTATATTATCAGTTGGTAGGACATTTGTATATTGTCCCACATCAGTGGTATCTTTCCGACCCTTAGTGTACAACATCAACCCTCATCTTATCGGTGGAGAACTGATCAAAATTTCTAAACAAATGTTGTTCTCTGTTATAGGTCGAGACTGTCATCACGGAAGCCACAGGTTACACTAGTAGTGGTATCTTTTCAAAATTTTAAACAATAGTTGCTCACTTTCAAAATTTTACACTAGTAGGACTATTACGGAAAATGTGAATGTCCAGCACCCCCAGAAGTTCTTGTGTTAAATGGGTGTCCACTGGTTATGGATTTAAAACATATAATAGGCGCTTTACGCCTTTGTGGGCGTATTCGAGCTTCCAAACATGGAAAATCACTCCATTCCCATTCATTAAAACTTGGGCACTCTCAGGATGTCTTTGTTGCTAATAATCTAATCTCCATGTACACTGATTTCTCTCTCTTAAAAGATGCCCGTCAACTGTTCGATGAAACGCTTGACAGAAATGTAGTCACTTGGACTACTATGATTTCTGCATATACCAATGATGGGTTTCCTATTGAAGCTCTAAAAATCTTCAAACTAATGTCAGAATACGAATTAGAGACACCCAATCACTTCACATTTTCAGCTGCCTTAAAGGCATGTTCGCTGTTAGGGGATCTTGAAATGGGTAAGTCAATCCAAAAGAGTATATATAGAGCTAATTTACATTTCGATACAGTTTTGATGAATACCCTTTTGGATATGTATGTGAAATGTAGGAGTTTGAATGATGCCCGAGAAGTTTTCGATTTGATGTTATCGAAAAATTTGACTTCATGGAACACCTTGATTGCTGGGTATGCCAAGGAAGGTAAAATGGAAGAAGCTGTTAGTCTATTTTATCAAATGCCTGTACATGATGATGCTGTATCTTGGAACACAATAATTTCTGGTTTTCCGGTTAATGGTAGTTTAGAGGCGTTAGAATTCGTTCATATGATGCATAAAAGTGGTGTTAAACTTGATCAGTTCACATTTCCTTGTGCTTTGAAATCTTGTGGATGCTTAAAACTTTTAACAGTTGGAAAAGAGATTCACTGTTATGTGGTCAAATCTGGTTTCGGGTTTTCATGTTTTACAGTTTCGGGTATTCTTGATATGTATGGAAGATGTAGCCAGGTTGATGATGCAGCAAAAATGTTCGATGAATATCGAAACAGTGACGGACCTACTGGTAATAATTTAGGACTTTGGAATTCTATGCTTTCAGCATATGCTCTTAATGAACTTAATGGTGCTGCTCTTGATCTGGTTTCACGAATTCATAGAGGAGGTGCACCATTAGACTTCTATACATTTAGTAGTGCTTTAAAGGTCTGTATTAACTTGATGGATTTCAGATTCGGACTTCAAATCCATGGTTTGATTGTGACTTGTGGGTACGAACTTGATTGTGTTATCGGAAGTGTTCTAATAGATTTCTATGCAAAACACGGAAAGCTTGATTATGCATTGGGACTTTTCAAGAGGCTTCCTCAGAAGGATATAGTTGCTTGGTCTGGGTTGATTGCAGTTTGTGCTAGAAAAGGACCGAATCACTTGCCTGTTTCACTCTTCAGAGATATGATTCGCTTGGATATCGAAGTAGATGAGTTTGTTCTTTCAAGCATTCTTAAAGCTTGCTCCACTTTAGCAGGGCTTCAATCAGGCAAACAAGTTCATGCATATTGTGTTAAGTATGGATACGAGTCAGAGGTCATAACAATTTCTTCTCTAATCGACATGTACTCGAAGTGCGGTGAGATTGACAGCGCATTAACTTCATTTAGCAGCATGAGTGAGAAAGATAACGTGTGTTGGACAGGGATTATTTCTGGGTGTGGGAGGAACGGGAGAGCAAAGGAGGCACTTGGGTTTTTTGAAGAGATGCTAAAACTGCAAGTTACGCCGAACGAGATCACGTTTTTAGGTGTTCTTTCTGCATGTAGACATGCTGGTTTGGTCGAAGAATCATTGTTATTCCTAAGATGCATGGTAAAAGAACATAAATTGGAGCCACAGTTAGAGCATTACTGTTGTGTAATCGATCTTCTTGGTCGAGCTGGACATTTCAGAGAAGCTGAAAACATAATTGCAAATTCTCCATACAAAAATGACCAAACCTTATGGAGTGCCTTACTTTGGGCCATTGGGGTTCATGGCAATGCTGAGTTTGGTAATCGTATAGCAAAGTACATCGATTCTGTTTCTTCAAAAGATCCTTCTGTATATGTAATGCTTGGAAATCTTTATGCTAGTTTGGGAATGTGGAAAGAGTCAACTGAATTGAGAGATATTACCAAAAGAATAGGTACCAAGGAAATGGGGAAAAGCTGGGTTGAGGTCAGAAGTTGACACATGATGCCTAGCTTGATTGGTTAGAGAAGCTCCCTAGTACCACATTGAACTGGTGAACGGAACTGCATCATCTTGACGTTCCCGAGAGAAACAATATATACCAGATTGAGATCCTATTGCATCATAGGATTTTGCTAGAGATGGCGATTGTTAGGCAGGTAACTTGTGACAAACACTGCCAAAAGCAACTCACTTTTATTGACTGAATTTTTAGGTCTAATTTGAAGTTCTAATAATCATTTTTGGGTTCTTTCGCAGGGGAAATTAAGGCAATGTCACTTTCTATGCTTCTGCACGTATTTCCTTCAAATCCTTACCAGTTTAGGTATGAGTTACGGCAAAACAGTTCATTAGAAGATGCTACGACTCCTGGAGCTTCCCAGTGAAATAAGCAAATGTAGACCAAAGATGGTGTTTGTTTCTTCCCCTTATCTGAATCTCTCGTCTGAATCTCTCGTCTGAATCAAACGGGTCTAAATCATCTTGAATAAGTCATGCAGACTAGTCAAACATCACAAGTCAGACGAAGACAAACATTAACAAATCTCACCCCAGTCAATTTAGACCTTGTGTCAAACTTCAGATCTGACGTAGGTACTGTTTTTTTTCATAACTCTAAAATAGATGAACTCCCCTTGATGGATATATCTTTTTCGGTGTTTCGGGTCCGTTGTAACTATGTATTCTTTGTTTGTTTAAGAAATAAAGGAAGCTTCTTACTTCGTTTGGTTACCTTGGGGATCAAATGATTTTCTACAACTTCTCCAAAGTTATTTAACACCACTTTAAGGTCCCAAAACCTCTCCACTAGATACCGGTACAGAATATCCTAAGCTATAAATGTATCGACAAGAAAATGTGTAGCTTTTATTTGGTAATTGCTTTCGCAATCGACAATTTCGAACCACACTATAACAGCCAAATTCTGTTGCCAACCACAAGGCTGCATCCAGGCGAATAAACATGGGAAAGTTTGAGCATGTTCTCCCTAACTAAGTACTGTATATTTTTTATTTTATTTTTTCAGACCAGATGTTTGTATTTCAAACTTAAAAAAAAATCTGAAACTCTAGCTGAATTAAGCAATGGTCTGAATGTGCTGAAAAAGAGCCCAAATGTGTCAGACTTCAAAACAAGTATGGAACATAAGCCCAATTTCTGAAATGTGCCAAATGACACTTTTGTCCCCCGTGATTTAAGTTGAATCCTGTCTATATTTAAATATTTCACCATCTGCGAACAGATGTTCCACCGATCACCATTGACCATCGACCACCAACACCAACACCACCGACCACTAACCACCACCGACACTTTTGTCGAACCCCTCCTTTCTCTCAGACGAAGGGAAAGTGCCATGTGAAACCTTAAAACTTTGAGGTTACTCCATGACTCTCTCACTTTCTCTCTTCTAATTGTTGTGGCAGAAGAGAAGAGTTTCACTTGAAATCTTACAATTCTTCATGCCGGTTACCAAAAAGGAAACTCGTCCTTTATTTTGTCGCGACAATGGGATGATGGAGAGAGAAAGTGATTGGGTTCATCTAAGATTTTCCGACCCAAAACTTGGTTATCCTTATACAAAATGTTACTCTCCAATTCATCGTCCTAAATTTAACACCTTTTGATCTTTTTGAACAACACTAAGCTACGTATATGTCGATAGAAATTATTTTTAACAGTAAGATACTCTAATATCTATGAACAAATGAATATTTATAGATGTATTAATTTTTAGATAAATTTCGTGTGAATGAATGGATGAATGCATACAATCAAATTTCGTGGTCACACTTTTTGTGATATATAAGTTCGTGCACGAGCATTCCAAGACTCTCGTGAGTGTCTACACTATAAGTTATCTGCCCCCGGATCCACAACTACTAATTTGATTCACCAAACACCACCACCACCATCGAACTCTCCCAATCCTTGTGGATTGAGGGCAACCCTCAACCTCGAAGTTTTGGGACCTTTGATCTTTAGGGGTCGTGTCCCCTTAAACCAGAGAGATAAGAGGAGCGAAGTAGAGAGAAAGAGAAATATACGCGCCAAAAACCCTTGGTTAAAGTGGTAAAATATTTAGTCTTCCAACTTAGAGATCAAGGCTTCGAGGCAAGCTGACAATTCAAAATAAAAGAAAGAGAGATATATATCTGAGGGAGAGAGGTGTGACTTTACAGTGAATCGCTGGTCCAAGTTGAATGTGTGCCTGAATAGTATTTAGATGGTGTATTTGAATAACAAAACCGCTTTCAGAAAAAGGTGCACAAGTTTCCTATGAATTTACAAATTGTACTCAGGTAATGGCGTCAGAACATCAGGCTACAGCGAGTCACACCATTTCGTAGACCTAGAAGAACAACAACAATTAAGAAAGTAGAGCAAAGAAGAACAAACGAAAAAACGTGAGGAAATTTCAGTCTGAAACGTAACTGGAGTACCATATAGAACAGTTCCTCTCAACAACTAAAAAGAAAATATAGTTCCATACTAAGAAATTCAAATGTGGACATTACCAACAATCACATACCAATTCAATTAAAGGTTAATCTAGAATTTACACACTAAAGGCTGAAGAAGAATATAAACTGTCAGAAACAGAAAGCCTCTGATTCTTTACGTTTATACGAGTGCAAAGAATGGTACTTGAATACAAAAATGACGCACTTCATCAATAGTTCGCATACATAAATTTACAACACGTTCATCTAATATCGTACTTTTTTCTTCTTTCTACACGGAAATGCCCGCTTATTTTTGTACAACCCTGTGCATGTACATTGAACATATTAGACATTGGTATTGGGCTACGATATTTCTGTTTTATCTTGCTTCTTGGTTCTCTTGTTTTGATTGAGTGACGTAGTTTCATCACTCTCAAATGGTAAGACGACTACTGGTGTAGCAGGTATGGTGCCCCAACGTTCCTTTAGAAGGCTTATAAATCTCAAGACCATTTCTCGGCGGAACTCCAGATTACGTGTAAACAGATCCAAGAGAAAAAAGGCAAGGATGTATCTGAAAGGAACAAGTATGAGAACTGTTGCAGAAGTTAACAGCACCAGAGCAACTTCAGTTGTTATCTGCAAAAAGAAACAAGCATAAAAAGTAGGATGAATTAAGAGTAAATTATCGTTTTAAATTCAGCAACAGAATTCAATGCAAGAACCTTCTAATGAAGTAGTTAACAAATACAGAAATTACTGCCAACCAAAAGAGAAGACTGGTCGTCAGGAATTGGGTAATTTATATCCACTTATGCACCAGCTCCCTAGAACTTTCACAATGCAAGACCTAATATGATTGTAATTGTTGGAAGCTGGGGGTATATGTGATGCCCTGAGCCTTAGCAGTTAGCGATATTGTCCCCACTTTTGACACCCAAACCCGAGTCAGCGAGTACGGGGTTTTGCTCCCGATGAAGGCGCCACAAGCCCGTCGAAGAGGCCCGACATGTTCGGAGCTTGAGCACACACGTATAGCCCAATCAAACTAGATACAAGGACAATCAATAGTATTGTTCTTGCATGGGAAATAGCTAGTATTTGTGACAAGTTAGGAGTGACGGACTGATTGGACTTTATTTGTTAATGAGTGATCCTTCTCTATTTTTAAGTTTTTCTTTGTTTTCTACCGTTGTTCGTCATCATTATGGATATTAATGTACCTCACTTTCAGCATATCCGAGTGCCTTTATTATATATCTATACAATTTAGAATACTAAATGAGCAGATACATCCATGATGTAAATCTTGTAATTTTTCCAAAACAAAGAGCTCTCTGTGGCATCCAATATCTAGGTTAGGAATTAAAACAGAATTTTTTCGATAATAGAAGAAAACAACTTTCACTTCACCCCTGTCGACTATATATTGACACTCATGCTACTTTGTAATTTTTGTCATATGGGATACTCAGGTACTCCTGCTAGACACTGGAATAATCATGTCCAGTAACTTGAGTGAGTATAGTGTGAAACTTTATATGTACATTTTTGGATGAACATGATTCGTGCTAAGACCATAAAACTTCCACCCTAGATTGGGTATAATGTCATAACAGTTGATCCAGAAGTAAACAATCATTAGTACAGAAATAAAGAAACAACAGCTAAAACAAGGAAATATAAGTGTACGGCGGGATCCCCGTACTGACCTTTTTCCACTTGGGTGTTCAAGAGCAACACCTTGTACCAGTTTTGTATATCGATACTCGTACCAGTTCCATGTTACATAGGCGAAAACAATACTTATTTCTACATGGATGAAATGAAAGAAAATGACATCAAGTGACTACATACCTGAGGTTGACCAGCTACAAGGATTGTCCGGATCTTAAGGAGTGTGACATTTAGATTCTGGAGATAGCTTTCTAGGTCAAGCATGGCTTCTTTAAATGCTACTATCTTTTGGATTGTGTTTGATGGTGGTTGATCACGTATTGTAACCTTTCCGAAGGATCTACCTAGACGACCTTGCTCTTTCAGCCCCTTCATTAATAACATGGTAACTGCTACAACCATTAATGTCATAGGAAATACATAGGACAACATGTTCCTACAGAGAAATGTAAGGTCAGCATTAGTCAGAAATCGAAATTCTGGAAGCCGAAATAAATCCTTTTTGTAGATGAAGCTCAGGTTGGCATATGGAGTATAGAAAACGAAGGATGGTTGTTACTCAACCATTAATCTCATAGGAAATACATAGGACAACATGTTCCTACAGAGAAATGAAAGGTCAGCATTAGTCAGAAATCGAAATTCTGGAAGCCGAAATAAATCCTTTTTGTAGGTGAAGCTCAGGTTGGCATACGGAGTATCGAAAACGAAGGATGGTTGTTACTCACAAGCAACACTTTACGGTTTTACATTATATCTTTGCCAAGTATGCAAATTGTAATAGAGAACCAGAGATAAAACATTACGACTTTTAAAGTTTTTTGATTATATCTACGAGAACGTGTGGCACAGTCCGCAAAAAATTCAACTAAAAGAATACTTTTTTTGAATACTTCGAAAGTACAGTCCTTCAGTTTCTTAGCCATAAGTTGGTTTATTTTACTTTTCCAAATATTTCCCTACATAGAGGCTTATAGCCTATAACAACAAAATTGAGAACATACCAAGAAGGTAACTGCCCAAATGATATCTAAGTACGTAACAGGCCCTGGAAACAGTTAATGGTTTCAAGATAAAAGAAAAAAAATTCTTTTCTTTCGAGAACAATATAAGCCAATGGGTTAACAAAATGCATTAACATCCAGGATATCTACAAGATTCTACATCTTGTAGAAAACAAACTGTTTGTTGAAAGAAAAAAACAAAATATTGATGTAGGATGTCTCCAAGTGGGCATAATTTTGAAAGAGTAACCAACAAGAACATACGTTGCTACGCATCGACTGAGGCACTCAATGTATCAAAATAATCAAGTAAGACATAGGCATACCTGAAAATGATGGTATAAGAGAAGGCAAGAAAGGAGACAGTCAGGTGTGGCTCTTTCCAGCGTGTAAGTTTATCGAAGTTCTTAGCAATGACAACCAGGGGGAGCATGAGTTCCTGTGTAGCAAACAATGAAGATTGTTCTTATACCCTTTTCAACATTGAAATCCTTTCATCAAGAACCAATTCCCCCTAAAAGATGGTTACTTTAAGGGAGAAACGGTCAAAAGTCCCTTGGCCAAATTATCTTTTGTCAAAAGAGGATCTATATATATTTTAGGCTTCAGCTCCCTATGAAAGGGTTGCACAAAGTACGGTCTGCATAAGTTCGCACTAAGTATGTAAAATCTTCACATAGTTTGCGCAGGTTTGTTTGCATAGAGAGATGAAGTCTTAAAACAATATTGCCGTTGTCTTTTCCTAACGAAGACCATCAATAAATTGGGTCTACCAAAAACATCATGTTAAAAAAATCCATGTTTGCAGATGTAAAATAGCTAAAATTTAAAAAGTTCTACCAAAAACATCATGATATATCTTTTCCCTATTTTAAAATCCTTTTATACAATTAGAAATGTATAGAGAAGAGGGCTTGACTCGGCGAGTGAGCCAGTAACCTACACGTGAATTTGTTACGATCAGCGAACCCAATAAATTAGGTCCACTGGACTTTTACATATCCATGATCTCATGAAACCGTTTCTCCAAGAATAAGAAAAAAGAAGGATACAGAATGTTTCTTAACTTTTTAAACATTAATGCCATCAATAGCAATGTTTAACAAAGAATCAGTCATCCTTTAAGGCTTAAGCTCGCGAAAATTTCATTTGGATTATTTCGCACATTAACATTGTCCCTGGCTCCCTTACAGAAGTAAATGATTTAAGGGTGTCGTAAGAGAGAGAGCGAGAGAGAGAGAGACGTACTTTGAAAAGGTCGATGTTATTGGGGACCCCTTTGAGTGTTGCAGCATCAATAGTGGCTTGGGTTTTTTCAACAATTTGGCTTTTCTGTTTACATAGTATTGTTGCCCTCTCCACAAGAGTCTTGTCTGCCACAGTAAGATTTTTACTTAAAACTAACCGTGGCCTCACAGAAGCGCTCTTCCAAAAAGCAACAGCTATACTGGATGACCAAGATGGAGATCTCATCCACCTCCTCAAATAAACACTTCCATCTATGTCAAACACATGACTGCTACTTCCAGAAACATCATCTAGTGGTCCAACCTTTACTAGATCCTTGGCTTCTGAAACTTTTGAAACCAATGGCCCACCCCAAAAACTTACGGCCAAAGTCTGTGAAACAATATCACCATATGGCGCACTCCGCAAATACGAGAACTGGGCAAGTTTCGTTGGATCTTCTGATAACTTTCTGATAAATTGAAGTGCCTGCAGTCTAGTGACACTATTGATTGCACTTGTAGTAGCCCTCATCTTCCCTTGATGAGCACCATATACATGGGATACTGATTCATCACCATCTGCAGGTCCATATTCTCGTATAAACTCATGCAGGGCAATAACTTCACTGATAAAAGCATGCCAGACATCTCTTCTAATTTCACCACCAAAATCAACAAACTCCAGTACCAGAGGTTTGGATCTGTTCAGAAAAGAAACAGTGAGGACATTAGATACACCAACTGACCTGAATGTGGAACGCATAGAGAGTCCCAGAAGAGGTCTTCCATGATGGGATAATATAACCAAAGAATAATATGCAAAGCATAAAGGATTTATGAAAATCCTCTTTAAGTGTATCCTGTGTTAGAGAAGCAAAAGGAGGCTTTAAAGAAAGCTTAACCAAAAATTTAAGAGCTTTTAGTCTTGTACTGAAATAATTAGGTATCGACATGATCGTATCCCAGATTACCCACCCAAAAAAGTAACATTAACAAGCACCTGATTTGAAAAAGTAAGAACCCTAGATAAACGAGAAGATCAAAAGCAAGAATAACTTAAATAGATTAACAGATAAACGTATCACGGTTTTGGTTTCATGTGATCAGAATGGTTTGGCTATAATATTACTAAACCCTATCAAAGCTGGAGAAATTGAGAAAGAGAATCGTTCTTACTGAAAACATCACATATATAATGGTTTTACATTAAAATTCTTCTACTAACCGGAAGCTTATAATATTGCGATGTATATTACTAAGGACATAACACGAAGAAAATGACTGATCGAGATACAAGACATTAAAAAATAAACTAGCGACACACTGTGTAGTCAAAATTATCACCTAGGCGGGCTTACGCAGCCTAGGCAACATTTGCTCACACCTAGGAGTCAGGCAACCCAAAGTAACCCTAGGGCCACGTGACCTAGGTCAACTAGGCGAGCAAGTCAAAAGGTTAATGACACACCTCGCTTCGCCACACGACCTTTCAGAAGATCATCAAAATAGAATCTGAATTTAATGGTTTCTCAAGCGTAAATACTTATGTCGGAGATTACAGGTTACATTTAAGCAGTTTGGTTTCTTGATATTTTTTAATAACATTTCAATGCGAGATAGTCATCTCGTATGCAAGTCTAGTCATTCGTATGCAAGTCCACCATCACCGAATTACTTTTAAACTGTACTCTCAGAACAATTTATTTATGAGTGAGTTGCCCCAGCCAAGATAGTCATCTCGTATGCAAATCTAGGCATTCGTATGCAAGTCTAGTCATGATGTAGTTTGGCTCAGACTCAGTTGAATGTTGTAGTTTGGCTTAGACTCAGTTGAACTCGGCTGGGGCAATTCACTCTCAAGGCAGTCAGTTGGAGTTTTATGGGAGAGACTTAGCCGTCATAAACAAATTTCTGACATTGTTATACATACTCTGCTCAGGCTTCGCCTATTGGCTAGATCTAGTTATTCTGGAGTCCAACTACTTAAGGAATGACTAGAATGTACTTTTTACTCCATATGATTAGCGGAAGCTTACTCACCCAAAATCAGATGAAACAGAGACTGCCGAGTCGAAAACTGCAGATCCGAAGGGCCCAACTTTTGCTTTCTCCACCCTGGAACTATGCACGGTAAGATCTAACCTTAGAGATTCTTTTTTACCTGTCAGACCAATAGCCTGCGAAATAATAGTGATGAACAAATCAAGAGATCAAACAAGTTGATGAAGGAAAATTTGCGAACTTTAGTTTGAGTTGAGCACATTCAGTTTTTTGACATTTAAAACCTTGTCCATAAGCATATAACTTTCAGGAAGTGTAATATTGATCAAAGCTAGAAGAAGAATAATTTACCAAGAATACTTCGATCAAATACATCATACAGACTTATATATTCTAAGGTAGGCTACACGAGCTAGACTAACAAAATAAAGTGAAGGTGGATAACTTATGGAACAAAAGATAGGCTAATTCCAGCTTAACTTCCTCTAAATTTGATCCTGAAGAGGTCAGGCTTCTCATCCTGTGTTTCTGTCATTTAGCAGGCCTCCACGTGTGCCCATCATCAAGCGTAATGCACAGTTACAATTTCAAAATTCTAAGAGCCCTACAACGGCAGCCTTCTTTTCATCAAATTTGAGCACAAATTAGCAGCTACGTAGTCCGGAAACCCATCCCGAGGCTCTTATTTTAGTTATCCCACTGATGTAGGTGCAAGAATGAAAACAACAAATAATTGTAATGAAAGGTTTTGTATTGATACTTGAATGATTGAAAAGTAAAACTGGAACCTCCTTTTATAGTTAGAGGATACAAATTCTAATCAAACTAGGAAATAAAGATATCTTAGAAACTACTAAAAAGGGTTCTAGTATAATTAGGAAACTAGACATTTATTAAAACCAGGAAGCTATCAAGGGGGTCGGTTGGCCCGGTTGGATCAGACGGGTTGACCATGATGGCAAACACCGTACACCCCCTCTGAGGAAAAACTCCTCCTTGACTCGTGGTCTTCATAAACGTAACCTTTGGGAAGAAGGTGAAGATGCAGCGGCATTGAATGTCTGCGAAATACTCATCTCTGATGGAAGGTCAATGATATATGCATTACACTGATTTTGGTGAGGGAGCATAATGGCCCACAGTTTTTTCGAGCTGAGTTTCTTATAAGTTCCAAATGCAGTTAGTTGTTTGGTCATGTCCTCATGTGGACCATCACCAAGTCGCCGACGGCGAACCTCGATGGCCATGGCATCAGCCGAGGCTTTATAAGCCGAGTTAGCCTTGGGCAGATTATCACACACCTCCTTGTGATGGAAACAAATTTTAGTAGCAAATGAGGCTGAGGCATGATCATAATCTGAGAGAAGAGGAAGCGGTATGATATCCAACGCATGGCGGGGTCGACAGTTGTACACGATATCAAATGGAGCCTTCTTAGTTGATCAGTTTACCGTGCTGTTATAAATGAATTCTGCATGTGGCAAAGCAGACTCCCAAGTAATTTCAAAAATACTTGTGGGTACGGAGAGGTGTATAAAGACCGGTACTATAAACTCCCCCTATACTAGTTTGACAGGTATACCATCGTTCGGGTAACATCACGCCGAACCTGGGGCCAATAAAAAATGATCTGATACCAGAGCCAAGGTATTATCCCAACCCATATGTCCTTGTTATGTAATTCCTAAATGATATGTTCATGGAGAGAGGAGAGAATGCACAATTGGTTGCCACGAAAAAGATAACCATCAACAATGTTGAACCTATCATGCAGATGGCTGGACTGGCATGCAGCCCAAATGTAGCCGAAATCAGCATCGTCGGGATAGAGATCAATAATACACTCGAAACCGGACACCTGGACTTGCATCGTGGTGAGGAAGCTCGCACAGCGAGTGCGGGCGTCGACAACCAAGTTTTTCGGTCCGCATTTGTGGCAGATTATAAAGCTAAAACATTTGATAAAAGAATCCATCGCATTTGATCGGCCTTTGTCTGATCGTCCAATGCTTTGAGAGCTTGATGGTCCGTATTTCCATAATCTGTCTTGCTCTAATCAGGGGAGGACCCACGTAGGGGACCACGGGGGCACGTGCTCTCACGGGTCCTACAGGTTCCTTACTTGTTTGCTTACGTTCCCTACTTGTTTGTTTTACTAATAATACGAACACAATACTAATATTAACACAGAATCTATGTTACCAAGTTGGTAGATGAAGAAGTTACCCCAAAGAGGTTTGAGCTTCAAATCTCACATCTGACACATAATTTTCTTGTATTTTTGCCCTAACTTTTTCATTTTGACTCCTGATTTCTGAGATTTTTATTTTTGGCCCCACATTTTTTATACATTCAAATTTGGTTATCCTTTTGTTTGGGTTCCATGTAAACTCTATTTTGCTTTCTCCATATTAGCTTTGTGCCCTCTTTATCATTCTTTTCTCCTTTCATATATTTTTTGAAAAACATTTTTCTCATTCAACTTTATATTCTCCTCTCTTCTTCCGTTTTATAAAAAGAAGCTACATTATGATTATTTTTTTCAAGATTAAAGTTCTCTAGTATTTCCTACTAAAGTTTTTTTAGATAATTCAAGTGTCTATAAGGCTAATAACATATGTTGAGACTGAAGTCGAAACAACTCACGAATTGATGATAACTAATTTAGTTGAGAGTGTCAATTTAACATATATAGAGATCATTAGGTTAAACAACACTTCAAGATTTTCTGACATGTCAATTATAAGACAATACTTTCAGTATTGTTAGTAGAGATTGTTAATGTAGGCATGTAGCTCTGTAATATGCAATTAATTGTGATATTTGGTTTTTTTATAGTATCTATTATATTTGGTTTTTTTACTATCTATTATAGTATCTAAAAATTCCTGGGTCCGTCACTGGCTCTAATACCAGCTTATGTAAGCGCTCGCGGAAGCATTGAAGTTTAAGTAACTAAGAATGAAATCAACTAATAATACCGAAACTAATTGTAGTGAAGGGTTTTTATTGATTCTTGAATGATTAATAACTAAAACTGGATCCTCCTTTTTTAGAAGTAAAAGGATAAAAATTCTGATCAAACTAGGAAAGATTGAAATCTTAGAAACTACTAAAAGGGGTTGTAGACTTGTAGTATAATTAAGAAACTAGATATCTAATAAAGCGAGCAAGCTAATCAAGGGGGTTGGTTGGCCCGAATGGGTCAGACAGGTGTGACAAGTGATGGCCTCCATCACTTACATATCACAAGTTAAACCAAAGCTTATCCAACCAAATATATCACAAGTTCATAAAGCTTAGCTAGACTACAGCGCCAGACTACTCACATTACTCACAGATTTTGCAAAACACACATTAGGGTTATCGAAAGCCCTAGTCAAGTTCCTCATGCTCAAACTAACAATGAAGGGAGGAACAAGTGCAGAGTTTGTCTACGCTGGGCGAATTACCCTATCTTTCAAACGCAAGTCTTTAAGGATTTAGTTGCAAACTTCAGCAAGGTTGACGGGTGAAGAGCATCAT
The DNA here is from genome assembly GCF_041429995.1 of Eschscholzia californica. NCBI lineage: Eukaryota > Viridiplantae > Streptophyta > Magnoliopsida > Ranunculales > Papaveraceae > Eschscholzia > Eschscholzia californica. Next base: position 47,780,415 of record NW_028238198.1, read on the forward strand.
AATCCATACAATAGAACAAGGAGTTTTCTTGGATACACAAAAACAAAATATCACTGGGGCTAACAATTCACAGCATCATCACAATGTTACACCACATCAAGTGCATCAGACAACGATAAATAAAAAGCCTGTTACGCATACGGAAGTCCGTGGGAGGTTTGTACTTCATTGACTCACCTACAGCAAGAAGAGCAGTTGAGTTGTGTTGTACCAACCCAAAAGTTCACCAATTAAGAGTTTTCACTTGAAGACTCACGTCGGCGGCAGTTACAACCAGGTATTGAAGAAGTTAGAGAGATTTTTGTAATGAATCGTAGCCTCTGTACATGGGAGACTTGATGCTTATAAAGGGGTTTCCCCACCATGAAACACTAGGGTGTTTGACTAACACTTTTAAGTGCTATCACTTGGAGGTGCAATAACGTTTTTTTTTTTTGCATGATGTGATTTTTCTATCACTTTTAAGTGCCACAGACAAAGTAATTATCTATTTCCCCCTTATGTAATAACATAGTCTTGAAATTTTGTGCACTGCATGGTATTAGTTAAAAAAAAAACTAGAGTGTATGAATAGTGTGTCAAAAACACCAGAATTAGGATTTACGATGGGGATGGGGTGATTTTGTTATCAATGAAGGAGGGGAGAGGGGAAGAATATGGGGAAGGAGGAGTAATGAAACGGAGGAGACTTTGTCAAAGCCGTAAGGAGGTTTCTATGTATTGATGATTTTATTTAAGGTTTTAGTTTTTATACCTGATTACATTTGTCCAGTTAGACCTAACTTCTTAATAGTATTTTAGTATATGTTCTGTACGAGATCAATCTCAACTCAGTAACTTGCTGTATCCACATTACGAAATATGACACCTTGTCCTCTGACACGACAAATATCAGACGAAAATATCGAATACACAAAAGATCACATACCTCAAAGTATAATGCACTAGTAGTTAAAGTAACTTTTCCTGGCCATGGCACGTTATTATCCCATTTCAAAACAGGTCGCTTCCTGCTAGATCCCATGCATAAGATCAGCTCGGTAGATAACTCCGCAAATTCTGCACTTTGATATGACTTGCGCCTTTCATGCACCCTGTAGTAAAATGCACATAGATGCAAATTGAGCATGCAAGAATATCTACTAGAAGTAACCCCCCCACCCCCCCACTATCCTCCTTCGTGACGGAAGGGAACAGTCTCTACTCCCGACTTCGGTAGAGTTCGTACACCACCCTTTGGTGTAGTGGTAGGACATCCCTCTTATGCCCATGAGGTCTTGGGATCGAGTCTCGGTGGAAGCAGTTTATCGCCAAAGATTTATCTCACGTAATTTAGGCTTGTCGGGCTTTAGGCCTCTTCAATTATTGGTTTAACTTAGGCAGTTATCTTGCTTATCACATCTTAATGATGTATCAATGCCTTGTAACGACTAACGTAGATCGTAGTCGATTTCTCAAATAAAAAGGACTTCGGGAGTATTCGTTCAATTTTCTAGGTTTAGGATCTCCACTGATGGAGAACCTCAAAGTTGTATCTGACATGAGATCTAAAGAAAACAATGAAAAAGAATCATAGAGGAGGAGAGAGAAAGAGAGTAACAAAAGGCCAAAGGTGGAGAAATTAAAACATGAGCATAACATTGAAGAGTTAAAACTTAAAATTCTCCTAGATTTTCATGGATGGAACCCTAACTAAAGGGGGTCAAACTTGAAGTTACAAAAAACAAGTGGCTGAAAAGGAATCGTGTCACAAGATAGGTGCCAAAAATGAATTACCACTTGATTTTTTATAAGCTGCGAATAGAATGCTATTAATTTTCATTCGAAACACTACAATTACTGTTAGAACATGGTACCATGTTTTAATGCTTGCTTTTCAACAGAAATTCCGTGGTTCTAGTCTAGACAACATTTTCAAACTTCCTAATTATTCCAACAATCGACGTACATCAGTCCAAACGGACCGACTTTATACCATAACTGAAATTTAATACCCTCATCAAAGGTTACAAAGTAAAAGTGAAAAGGAAAAATGTTTTGTAGTGCGCGTTCACCTTACTTTAAGAGTTCCTCAATGTATGTCATCCACAAGCTCAGTGACAGTGCACGTTCGTTTCCAACAAGAACCCTGAAAAGATTATGCGCAGTCGACCTATCAGCAACACCAGATACAGCCGGAGCAACGCGTACAAAGGCTTCTTCTCCAACTAGCTTTCTCTTCAAAGCCAATAATGAAGATCATCTACTTTAGAGTTTCCTCCGAGAATTAAAATTTCTAAAATGTTAAAATCCAAAGCCTTTCCAAACACATTTTGAAGTAAATAACGGTCCTCTACTTCAACAGATACGAATAATAATTAAAATCTCAAGTATCGATGGGCCAGTGCAGGTCAAATTTCACCAAAAAAAAAAGAAAAGGATTGACACATGATTATCTAACAATGAAAGGCAGTGGTGATTAGTTTATCAACCATAACTAATGAAGAAAAATTCTTCATGAACTCTTACAAGTGTTGGCATGTCATGGTATTAAATTAAATTTAGACAACAAAAGAAATTGATGCCATGACTTATGGTGTCAATGGCACGTATAGCGTTTAGAATGTCAAACCTTCAAAGAACTCTCAGACTTTTCAGCAGATGAATCAGTATAAGGATACTCCCATGCAAGCATTGTTATGAATATTAGTCTTTGGAATGCTGGTTCCTGTAAAAAAAAAAACTTATTCGTCAATTAACTAGAAACCCTTGCGTGAAGGTAGCTAGGATATTACATATAGTAGCATCTAAGCCTACAAAAGGCAGAGAAATGGGCCAACTCTGTTGTGAGGGGCCAATTTATGTATTAGGGTATAGGGGCATTTGGGATAGTCCAGATTCCTTCTAGATTTTATTTAAGAGGCACTATCTTCTTTTAGGACGAAAATTTTATCTTATTATCTTGTTTAGAATTTATTTACTTGGGTGGGACCTATCCTCGTAATGCGAAGTAGAGACAAACTCATTCCATTAAGGAGTCCCCATTTAAGTACCTCCGCCCAGAACATGGTTTCTTTCTCTCTCTCTCTCTCTCTCTCTCTCTCTATATATATATATATATACACTAAGAAACAAATATGAAGGAGATCAAGTCTACTAGAAATGAAGGAGACAGAAGTAAAAGAACGAGGAGAGTAAATGACAGAAACTTATTTGCATGACTTTGAGCAGACCACAGATCTACAACAAGCTTGATTGGTCGGTGAAGTGGTCTCCCTCCTTCACTCCCTCTGTGTGTGTGTGTATTTCTGAAAGAAACCTTATCTTAGTATATAACCGAGTCACTGGGTAAGCCAACTGGCCCATGAATTCCCGAGTGACTCTGGACTCAGAAATCAATTTCTTAAAAAAATTGGGACAGGCTACTTGCGTTTCAAAGTCGATCACTGACTCACTTGTGTACCAAATTGGCTACAATAAAACACCTAAAGACCTACAAATACTACCATTTTTATGTAGTTTAATCTATCAATTCACTTTGTTATGTTGAATGTCATGGAAGCCATCTAAGTGCAGCTTAGACACTAAGAAAAACTGAAGTTTGTGATTGTTTAAGGTAGCAGATATTATTAGAATTTTTTAAATAACTAAATGTAGTAGATTGAACAGGGATAATTAAATGTATACCTGACTCGGTTTTGAAGGTTATTGATAAGAAAATGTGCGACTTTCTGTGGCATGATAAGGAAGACACGAAAAGAATCCACTGGGTAGCTTGGGATTTCATTTGTCAAGAGCTGGAGGGGGGTTTAGGCATCAAGAATCTGAAAACAATGAACAAAGCTCTCCTCTCAAAGTGGTTGTGGAGATTAGCTAATGAGAAAACGGCATTATGGGGAGGTATAATAGTTGAGAAATTTGGGGAGGAGCAAGGTGGTTGGTCGCATAAACCTATCAAAGTTCCTTTTGGTTGCGGAGTATGGAAGGGTATTGTAGGTATAGCTCAAGATTTCGAGAGACATACCAAATGGAAACTTGGAAATGGTCAAAACATTAAGTTTTGGCACGATACTTGGTGCCATCATAAAGCAAACAAATTAGTACTAAAGCAAACAAATTAGTACTTTCGTCCTAAATCGGAAGGAGAATAGTCCAAACACCGTCGGAGCCTTGATTTCTTGAGACAAAACCAAGCAAAAGACTTTGGGAACCCTTTGCTAGGGGAAAAAAACCTTTACTATTACTTGATTTTAAAAGATGTAGACTGCCTTACAAATAGAGAGCTTCCCTACTTATAGCATCCAATATACAACCCTTCCACTTCTCTAGACAGCAACTAGACAACCCTCACATTACCTAGACACCTAATTAATATTTAGAATTTAATAATCTTGACTAATTAATTAGACTATTGACTTGACTGCCCCAGACCCTAGAGAACTTCTACCCTATTCTAGAACCATTTGCATCAGTCCCTCCTTGAAGAGAACTCGTCCTCGAGTTAGTTGTTGCTGCTCCGCCTCCATGATAAGCATATAAATCAGAAACATTAAAAGTAGAATGAATTTCTCATGTCCTTTCAGACTCATGCGATAATGCGGCAAATTCGGAAGGCTAGTTCCTGGGACCGAATCAATATGATGTTGGATACTTCTCGTAGGGGGTAATCCGACAGATAGATCACTTGGGAATATTTCAGCAAATTCTTTTAGTAGTTCTTCACTTTCAGTTGAATGTGTTTGTCGTCGTTGTTCCTTCGCCTCTCCCGAAACAAGAGCATATGTCGTCGAATCTGCCTCACACTCTTGTAGAAATGGTCGAATACTCAAAGAAGCACGCTCTTCTTTCTTTTTACCTTTGGGGAAGTCTTCATTTTGCATCGGAGCCAAAACCACTTTAACTCCATTCTTGTAAAAAGTATAAATGTTCTTTTCCCCGAGATGAGTTGTTTTGTTATCGTATGGCCATGGTCTACCCAACAATAGATGACAAGCTTCCATCCCAATGACATCACACAAAACCTCATCCGAATAACTTTTACCGATAGAAAAGGGGACACGACATTGATGTGTTACCTTTACTTCACCCCCTTTCTTGAACCAGACTACTTCGTACGGGTTTGGATGTGGTTGCATAGCAAGGTTCAATTTCGATACCATTTCTTTAGAAACAAAATTCTCACAGCTACCACCATCAATGATAACATTGCAAAGTCGTCCATGTGACGAACACCTTGTTCTAAAGATGTTAGTACGTTGGGGTCTAGCATCGATAGCTTTAGGTGCTAGCATGGCTCGTCTAACAACTAGAGCTGGCAAATCTTTGTCATTATATAGGACTTCATCTTCTGTGAACTCCAACAAATTTTCCTCATTAATGCTGCCACCATCGTCATGAGCAGCTCCAAAGCCCTCAACTTCTTCACTTACTAGTAAATTGGCGTTCTTCTTTCGACATTCAGCAGACTTATGCCCTTCTTTCCCACACTTGTAGCACTTCAATTTTTCCCCCACATATTTAGATGTAATGTCACGACCTCCCGGATTGAAATCTGGTGTACCACTTCCTTGATTCTGTCCACGCCCTTTGGAGTAAGGTGCTGGTCCAGAACTTTGTGTAAACGAAGGTCCTGTTTCGATATTTTGGGTTGAGCCACCTTGACCCTTATAAGCTCCTATTTGCACTTGCCCTCTGTCCATCTGATTTTGCTGATTATTAGGTCTTGTTTGTTGTGATTCAACCTTCATTGCCAACTGAACAGCACTAGCTAATGTCCAACAAGGCTGTAATTCGACCCAATTTCTTATATTTGGCCTTAGTCCCATCAAATAACGATGTATAACTTGTGTTTCTGATTCGACTAAGTTTACACGAGTCTTTGTTTTGTAGAAGTCATTGGTGTACTCCCGAACAGAACTGTTTCTTTGCTGAATGGATTGGTATTGTTGGAACAACATACCTTCATAGTTTAATGGAAGAAATTGACTCCGAATCAGCAGCTGCATCTTTGACCATGTCTGAACTCGCTCTTTTCCGGTCTGCATTCTTGTCATTTGTAGCTGTTGCCACCAAGAAGAAGCATACCCTTTTAATTTAACAGCCACCAATTTGACTTTCTTATTTTCTGGTAGCTCCAAATACTCGAAAATTCTTTTAACCTCATTCAACCAGTCCAAAACTTCTTCTATCTGTTCCTCTCCTGTAAAGTCTGGAATTTCTACTCTCACATGTGGATCTTGATTACGCCGAGTACCCAAATTGAATGGGGGTTGTCTTTCATAAGGCCGATCTTCAACTTCCTCGTCTGAAGATTCTTCTATATGGCGTTGTGTTTGTACCCTTGCTGGATCAGGTCCTCTTCTTTGATATGTGTGGGTAATCACATTGGTACGATCCCCCCTTTGTCCTTCCATAGTCACGTTAGGACGACCAAAGATTCCAGCTTGCTCAAGCCGATTACAAAGTTGTGCAAGTTGCTGTTGAAGCGTTTCCACGTCTTCCTTTATAGCCATATTACTTGTTGCGGGACCTGTTTCGGTACTTCCTTGATTTTGCTCCAAGTTATTACACCGCCCAGCCATAGATTCGCAAAATCACAAATCTAGTGTGGCTCTGATACCACTTAAAGCAAACAGATTAGTACTTTCGTCCTAAATCGGAAGGAGAATACTCCAAACACCGTCGGAGCCTTGATTTTTTGAGATAAAACCAAGGAAAAGACTTTGGGAACCCTTTGCTAGGGGAAAAAAAACCTTTACTATTACTTGATTTTAAAAGATGTAGACTGCCTTACAAATAGAGAGCTTCCCTACTTATAGCATCCCATATACAACCCTTCCACTTCTCCAGACAGCAACTAGACAACCCTCACAATACCTAGACACCTAATTAATATTTAGAATTTAATAATCTTGACTAATTAATTAGACTATTGACTTGACTACCCCAGACCTTAGAGAACTTCTACCCTATTCTAGAACCATTTGCATCACATCAGCTCTCTCTCAAAGACAGATTCCCAGCAATTTATTTTGTGGCGACTGATAAGGATATGTAGGTATCCCAGGCTTTCGATAGGATCCAACATACTTGGATGATTCAGACAAGGAGAAATCTCAATGACTGGGAGGTAGAAGTGTATGCTAACCTCCTGGGGTGGCTAGATGGCTTCAAGCCTTCTCTAGAGTCAGAGGATACCCGAGTTTGGAAGACTTAAAACCAAGACGACCTATCAGGGAAGAATTGCTATTTGAGATTAGGTGGGCAGCGGTAGGTAGGAAGCTCAAAAGTGGATGCTAAGCTTGTATGGTCGGCCAACATCCCACCGAGAGTTAGCTTTGAATGTGGGCAGCGATCCTGGGAAAGTTTCCTACTATGGACAATCTGAAGAGAAGGGGGATGCTAATTACCAATTGGTGCGCACGATGTAGAAGGGATGTCGAGTCGGTAAGCCACCTCTTCTTACACTGCAGCGAGGCTTCGAAGTTGTGGAACTACTTCATTGGTGCGGCTGGAGAGAAATGGTGCTGTCCCACTTCGGTTTCGTCGTTGATGGATCTTTGGAAAGGGGTACATATTAGTAAGGCCAGGAGGGACTTGTGGCTACTAATCCCTCCGGAAATTTGCTGGTCTATCTGGAAAGCCAGGAACGAGGGCATTTTCAAAGACTCTCCTAAGAGTCTAGGGGTGGAGGTGGAAGACGTCCTTGGCCTTCTTTTTCATTGGAGCAGAAATTTAGGGAAATATAGGAACTTGTCATATCTTGATTTCTTGTCCAATTGGGAGGATATCATGAAGTAACATCTTCCCTATGTGATACCACCAATTTTCTTTCGTGTACATTCTTTTTCTTTCAATATTAATTTAAACGTTTCAAAAAAAACAGGGAAACTTATCAACCAATTGTTAAAAGTCAAAAGAAAGAAAAGTTTATCTCCTCCACAATGGAGAAGATGAGATTGTGCAGATATGAGACAGAGTTGTCTCATGTTCTGTCTGAGCTCTAAATTAGACACCGATCGCATCAATTGTTTACCTCAGATAGAAGTTTGCAGGGTACGTACCAAGCATGCATGAAACACAAAACTGCTGAAAAATTGTGCATTGCCCAGTTTCGCAACAAAACCAAACCAACCAGGACTTTGGGGTTAGCCCAGAACCATTCAGTGTGAAGCTGAATGAGAAAAATTAACTGAAGTGGTCTAAATCTGCCAAGATATGTCAGGAAGGGTACAGCCAAAATATTGACCAACAGAAAAGGGGCCGAAGATTGACTCCACGCATGTTACAGGGGAACAAGAAAACTAATGGGAACATAAAACTTGAGCCAGAGATCGGTAAGAATGAGGTCTTAAATATGACTTAGGTAGCTTCTCTTTCTCCAGAAGCTACTCTGAGATCATTATAAAACATCGCTGCTATTTTGGTGCGAGTAATGTTCCTCATCTAAACCGGGATTTCCAGATAAATCATAATTTGCCTAAGAAGAACCTCTAGTTCTTGTTTTGTATGTTAGGAGGTTAGATTTGGGTTCTCAATTAACAATTAGAATGTAAGATTTCACCTTGAATAAAACTATGCACAGTTCTTTTCTATCTCTTTTTGTTTATACGGTACAAAATCAATTATGCAAAACCTGTAGAGAGTAACTACAGAGAATAATGGAAGTATAGTCTTGAGTTCAATACTTTATTTCTCATTGATGACCTTTCTTCTTTTCTTTTTATTACACAATAGGAGATGAATATGTGTATGATTTTTTACGAAATAGAAAAATGTCAGCACAAAATGTGGAAAGAACAAGTGAAAACAGTTGCAAAATCTAATGCCTAGAATTGCATAATTAAGTTGAATTGTCATCGAGAATAAGAGATGATTAATTTGAAAATGAATCGTATGACGTAACTAATGGGTTTTGCATCCTTCCACTTAAAATTGTCCTTGGTGCTCCATATGTAAGTCTTCTAAAGCCAAATACTTCTAAGTTCAACCCAGACCATAAGTATTATAACTAAAACACTCCTATAATGCTTTCCAAATTGAAATTAGAGCTAGTAGCAAGCCAATCAACATTGAGAAGTTTTGTGACAATTTCCTTAATGCCATGCTTGTTCCATTTTACTAGATGATTCTCTTGAGCAAAACTCCCCATATACCCAAATATATGGGAGCATGCTTCAGTGTCCTGGTAAATATGGGGGCTTCCATAGGAAACAGCACAACTTTTTATCTGTAATTCGTGACTAATGCAGATAATTTCTTTCCTCTCAAAATGAAGCTGACTTCTAGAAGACTTACTCAGAAGAATTTTACCCATAGATTTAGAACTTCGTGTAAAAGTGGAGTCTCAATTTTAAAGAACTATCACCAACAATTCGTGACTAAATTAGGACAGCAGTTAGACCAATTATTCTTTACAATAAAAAATACTGCAAATTTGAAGTAAGTAACAACATACAATATTATGGGAATGTGTTTACACCCATTTTTGTTGTGTCTTTGTTTGCAGATAAAAAACCATAAGGAATCATGTTAATGATAGGAACTAGGTTAAAACAAACACAGATTACCAACCTTCAAGGAGGGATGAAAATCAGAACTATCCCTTGACAAGAACCTAAAGCAGCAATACTCCACAAAGTGGCGGGCATCATAGCGTAAAGCTTCAGGAACAAGCGTTTCGTAGATTTTCTTCATTTTCTGTCCGGTTAACCCGTTCATCCTGCCACGCAACAAGTGGACAACTCCAGTATTTAAGTTCGTCAACATTTCAAACAAGAACAAGGAAACTATTCAATGCTTAAAAAGAAACCACCTCAGTGTTGAAGCGAAAAACGGTTTAAATGAAGCATAAGTTGATTTTTATGAATGCTGAGCGGCATGGAATTATAATAGATAAGTACCTCACCTCATTTGATAAGCTTTCTCAGGACGGTTTACCACATAAAAAAAATAGTTATAGGTAAATTTAACCGACGCCTAAAAAGTAATATTACATTTTTTAAAGTCACGAGCCTACTTTCATGAGATGGCCAACTCGATGCCAACAACAAAAGAATCTTGGGTCTGCCGTTTACGTTATCAACCACCGGAAACACCACCAACTAAACTAGCAAGTTTGTCCCAATTTTTTTTGAAACTAAGTTTGTCCCAAATTCAAACAACATACTATTTCCGAGCAGATACTTACATATAAACAATTGAAATTTAAGCAGAAAAAGAACTTGTCAAATATATAGAGAGTTTTTGGTAAAGAAAATGAAGTGCAAATACCTGCTGAATTGCTCAATTGAAACAATAGCAGGTACAGAAAGATTCCCATTAGGAGTTTTACTATTAATTGTTTGTTCAGCAACAAAGAGTTCTTCTATATCTCTACTATCTGACAAAGGGTTTTTCGGGTCAGTTCTTCCACCCTGCCCTTTTGTTATCAATGGAGCTGTCACTTCATTTAAAAAGTTCCGAGTCTTCCCAACCCATAAATTCCACTTTTCTTGAACCAAATCTATCAAAAAAAAAACAATTAAGATTATCAAATAGTTACCTACAGAAACTCAAGCTACCTCTTTAAGTTCCCCCAATAGAATCAAATCTCTATATTACATAAATTTAACCCTATATTCTGAAAACGAACTTCAATTTGTTTCTCAATGATCCCAGAAATTGAAGTAATAGTGTATAGAAAGACTTACTGGTATCAATTTCGTTTAGTTTCCACTTATCGCCAAAAGATTGAGCAACGAGCTTCAAGCGAAAGTTGTGTAGTTGATTGTTTCTTGGGAAGAATCGGAATTTGGAAAAATCCCGGATTGGAAATGAGGAAATTGGTGATGGGTTGAGCTTAGAAGTTAAGCTGAACTGCAATTGCATCTTCTCCGATTTAGAGAGAGAGAGAGAGAGAGAGAGTAGTGAAAGTAAATTTGGATTTATTTGTGTTATTTTCTGATAGGAGAGTGACTTTTGATCATTTGAATATATCGGAACCTATTATTAGGCGGAGGCGCGGACCTCTAAAAAGGTACGCGATTTATACAGTAGTAGATGTAGAAATTATTGGCTAATTCCATTTTGGTGTGTATCGCTCACTTGTTTTTTTTTTTTTTTTTTTTTTTTTTGTTGAAAAGTGTGTACAGCTCACTTAATGGATTATGTTTGTAATGAACAAAATTCTATTCGTCTCTCCATTTGGATTATGTTTTGTAACTGTTTTTTTTTTTTAGGTCTTAAAATTTATATGATACAAGGGTATAGCCCGTGTCTCCGTCACGGGATAATTTGTCGATCGTGATAGTAGATAAAGACAAACTACAATCATACAACAAAAAGAAGTATCGATCAAATTCCTACTAAATTCGTCTCTTGAAAATCAAAATAAAATTATTTTTTACTTCAATATTAACATGACCAACACAAATTTAAGATGAAAATTGTAGGTAGTTATTTTAAGAATAAGTGAGAAGTTATATGATGAGAGGTAGTTAGATTAGTGGAAAAAAATCCAATGGTGAAAATTGAACTATGGATATTGACGGATGAAATTTACGATTGCAAGTTATGACATGGCACGATGTCATTTGTTATATAAATACATATTTTTTGCTCTTATAATATGAAATAAAATGCATTATGCTGTGAACATCATGTGTCATGTCCAAATTCAAAGAACTTTCAACAAGATTAAAATAAAAGGAAAAAAATTATACAAAAATATTTTCTATTATATTCGCCACACGATGTGTGTTTGTTCAAACGTGAGTCAGCCACAAATCATGAAGTTCTGAAAACACACTTAACAGAAAGAACACATACACACAAACAATTTTTAACTAAATTTACAAAGGTAAACTTTGATAATTATTGTGCTTATCACATCTTTGATGTATAAACGTTATTGTAATGACTATCGTACATTGTAGTCAATTTTGAAAAAAAAAAATACCCTGACCATGAAAAGGGAGAAAACCCATAAAAACATACAAGAACTAAATATTTATACAAAGAAAACTATAAAATGGCAAAGTAACATTCTACTTTTTAAGAGAGACCGAAGCACAAACACAAATGCGTTTTTACTTTCTTTTGCTTCTACCATAAAGTGTGCCGAAACCCTACTATTGTTTTCATGTTCTAAATTAACACGACATAGACTTTATCGTCACGAGGAAGTGCATTATGCACAAAGGTGCTCTATATGTTGAAGGCAAAGCATTCCCTTGATGTACATCCACAATTGTCCTTGCTTGGTCGTTGAAACAGCACATGCAACTTTTTGTTGCTATACTGAAGGCAAGGCAAACACATGGGATCTGTAATGAAAAATCCTCACAAGAAACCCAAGTAAAATGAAGCTTATAAATCTGTGACAAAAACAAACTAGGTAATGCATCGAGGGTAGCCTTTCCGGACACTTCATTCAGCCGTAGAGGCGTAAACTCACCTGCTTAGTATAGTATATAGTATATACTATATACAATCTGAATCAAATTAACTGAAAACCCCAAGTTTGCACCCTATAGACTCAGACATCATAAGTAAGAAAAATAACATCTACCAACAAAAATCTATAATAATATAAAGCAGGTGGAATATTAATCTTCTCAAAATCATTCAACAGAATTTTTAATATCCCTAAAACAACATGTACCTCAGATAAGAAAATACCAGGTCCACCTAAGGTTGTGTAAAGTTAAACCTCACATACCAGTCTGATTAAAATGAACCCAAGACAACAAATACACTGAAAAATAGTTCTCAAAATATAAAAAAAAAACAAATAATAAAGATCCAACTTCGATGGAAGTCAACTTAGAGCCTGTCTTCGAATTCAGAGAGAGGGGTCATCTGCTCCTTCAAACCCTTCCTCTTCCTGACGTCAGCCACCAGTACTGAAGCTTGTGATCCAGTTCTAATGGATCAGAAGACATCATTCCCCAGTGATCGAACACACATTGTGATGTGTATACAGAACTTATTGATTAGGGTTTTATTATTGAAATTGTTAGTGTTTAACCTAGGATCATATAATTATGCATCAGCAATAATCAATACACAATTCTTTGTGTAGCTTAAATTCTAGGACAATGGAGATGTCTGAAACATTTACTAACATTATAATCAAGTCATAAGGAACACATCTAAGTTTCCCTACCCTAGTTTCATATTTGAGTGTTTTTTGAAATTAGACCAAAAAAGGTACTACAATGAGATAATCACTAGCAAAGTTTTTCTCTTTCCGACAAGACTGAAATTTATAGTAAAAGAGAGTATGTAGACCCTACAACAAGATTACTATGGGACCCTTGAAGAACACGCAGCCCATTCCTTCTAAGTTAAGCTACATGGTGGAGTACTTTTTACCAGAGTGTTTTATGAACCCCGTAGCCCTCCTGGGCATGAATCCTACTTTGAGGCTCATTTATGCTGAGGAATTCTTTTTTCTTTTTTCTCATAGCTCTCATTATCAATTACACCAAATACCAAGGTGAATGACAAAATGACTCATCAATTTTATTGGAGTATCATCATTGATTGATCAAGAATTATGATCTTCGATCTGATAACTTATTCGTTCTATAGTCAGAATTATATTTGAAAAGGACGATGGACGAATATAACTCTAGTTACCTTGTAAATGTAATAAGCCCTTCGCTAAGCCCTATGACAGAAAGTTGGGTTGAAAAAGGACAATCCGCGGGAAAGAAAAACAAGATCTTGTCGAGCTCCTGCCCTTCATGTTGTCCCCTTCTTAGATCAAAAATACAAAGTTGTATACCTTCACTGACAGGGATAGTGGATGACAAACCCATCAAAAACTAACTCTTCAGCCCTTGAACCTTGAAAGATAAAGTGCACTATTAGCTTATGTTACAGTTGAACTGGAAGGGCATACCTAAACTGAATGATCTTAAACAAAACTAATACAATCCCATCTTCGTCCTTCTTACATTCAAAAATTCATAAATAAATTCAAGATGATCTTCAATCAAGTCGTTTATGAAAAATCTAGCCACATGAATAACAGACAGACAACATAAATTAATGTAGAACGATGCCAATTTTCCTTCTAAATGGAGAAAAATCTCTTACCCTCAAAAAATATGGTTGATTAAAAAGCAATTAACGAATACCCAAATGAATATTTCCTCTAAAACTTCAAAATCAATCACAAAAATGACACCTTTAGAACGAAATGAAGAAGTAAATTCAGATCATTTGCATATAGAAATCCCTGTTTCAAAAGAGAAGAAGCCTCTTCGCTTTTATTTAATTGATGGGCCTAAAAAGTTACCTAAATAGGTCTACACCCGCAAGTGCACGGGTGTCAAGTTGTAAAATTCCGGTAAGACCGGTTCGTTCCTCAGAGACTAAGCCAAATTTCAATTCTAATCTTAAAACTATTAGGTTTTCAAGAAATGGTTTGGTTGATAATATATTTTTCTTCAAATAATAAAAAGATAAACAATAATTAAAATTTAAATAATGCTAAAGTTGATATTCAGATAAAGGGAACCTAGGGTTTTCGAATCCGTTTTCCTAACAATTCTAAGGACAAATTAATTTGGTCTAATTCGATTGTTCTTTGTATAACTCAGGTTTTCAGTCCATGGATGGTCTAAAAACCCGGAAGATATTATCGTTAAAATAATAAAAACTATAATAAATTAATCATTAGAATAATTATTGAAACTTCATCTAAAACCCTAGATAGAAAAATTAGTTACTCATGGACAATATGTAAAATAAATCGGAAAATAAAATAAAGAGAGGAAGAAGAAAACTTAACTTTTTCGCTCTTTCAAAACCAAACAGGACCTTATGGAAAGGAATTCCTTCTATTTTCCCAGGTTTCAGTCAAACAGAGCTTTAGCGAAAGGAATTTCTTCTGTTTTTCTGAAATCTGCCAAACGCACCCTCTGGGAAATTTCTTTTCTCACCTTCTTCAACCTCCTGTTTCTCTCTACAGCCTCCTGCTTTCTCTATCTTTTCTTAATCTAATCTCTCTCTCTATGTAATTTCTTCTTTTCTCACTAAACAGGAAACAAAAAGAAAGAGAAAATCGAATAATATTTAAATTTCTAAAACCGAGTCTCTCTCTCTCTCTCTACTGTTCTCCTTCTCTGTTAATCTCTCTTTCTCTCACCTTCTCTGTTTCTTTTTCTCACTAGAAGAAACTTGATAAAGCAAGAATAAGAAAATCAAAATTGATAAACAGAGATGATCATCAATCCAACTCAGAAACTCAATGAAGATAGCTCTCTGTTTTTTTTATTTCAAACTCTTCCCAAAACAAATCTCTCTTTTCTCTCTCTCTCTCTCTGTAATTTCTTCTCTCACTAAAAAAATTACAATCAAAAGAAGAAGAATAAAGATAGAAGATGATGATGATGATCTGTTTTCTCTCACTAAACCTGTATTTGCTTCAGCTGTGTATGTCTAATCTCTCTACAATCTCTCTTAATTTCTCTCTGTCACTAAAAGAAATTCAGAAGATGAAGATGAAAGATGGATAATGATGTTGATAGATTGATGATCTCCCTCCACTGTTTTCTGGTCGTGAGAAGATATCCCAGCCGAGTGATAATCCAAAAATGGTTCTCCTCTCTTCTGTTATAGCCGTGACACTCCTCTCCGTTTCAGCTAAATCTTTCCATCTCTTCTCCTTATTTCCTTTCCCATATCTTTTCTATTCATGGCAAGATATATTCCTCTTTCCATTTCTGTTTTAATTTTTTAAAAATCTCCTTTTCAAGAAATTGAACAGCTCTCGGACATAATGAAAGGAAGAAGAAGATGATGACGTCAGCTGACGTCATCGAGTCGGGTTGGGCTGTCCAGGTCATGCGCATAGCTTGGTGTACCTCTGGACGTGACAGAAAGTAGCCCGCGTATTCCCTGGTTCATTCGATTTCTTGCCGGATGTATGCCACGTGTCCCTCTTGACTTTTAGTATACCAAATTTGACCCGAACTTTGACTTGCTCTAATTTATTCATCCGGACTCCGATTTGACTTCCGCTTTCGCCTACGGGTTCATCTTGGACTCTACTTTCCATCCGAGCACTAATACTGATCATGAAATCAGAATCACAAAATGACCAAAATACCCCTGACATCAATTTCTCCCGATTTTATCTGTTTTTCACCCTGAACTCCGTAAAAGACACCTGAGAAAGAAAATCAAGCAAATCATCAGAGTAACAGCTCGAACTGGACTAACTAACCGGAGTTAAGAGATTCAAAAGAGACATTTTCACGTCTCATCAAACATCCCCAAACTTAGATTTTGCTAGTCCTCGAGCAAAACAGAAAAATAAAACCAAGCCCAGTTCACCACTTTCGTAGGGAATCACGATTGCACTTAGCACGTGCAACAAGCCGTTAAACCTCTAGGTTACCCTAAAGGACGAGTTTTGTCTCGTGAGGGTTTGCAGTGAATATACCCACAAAATTCAAAAATTTCAAAAATGCAGAAGGGTCTAAATATGGTATGGACTAAAAATGTTTATCCGGTAAGTTTTCGAAAGTTAATAGAAATGAAATCAAAGTTGACCAAACCATACAAATGCTAAAAATCCCTTCACTTGTAATCAAGACCTAAAGTGCACATGACCGGCCAATATGAGTATCATTTCGGTTCCAAACAGACAAGACCTCGAGTACCTTCTCAATACATTTCGCCTCGACTGCTGCCTCACGGTCATACACTCAAAAATTAAAGTCACTCAGAAATGTTTCACTCAATGTGCGAGTATGAGCATGAAGAAAAACTCAACACATTACAAAAGACGGACTAAATTTTTGGTAAACGACTGATCTCAAAGAAGGAAACAACCACTAATACGGAATGGGGAAGTTAACCAACTCTTCTCAGCTGATCAACTATCTAACAATGCTTCCTAGAGTTCGATAGACACTAATGAGGAGGTGACTAGAACTCCTGAGAACTTAACGTCTTCAAATCTTCAAGAACTACTTCAAGGGATAAACACTGAAATACCACTAAACAAACACTTTTTTTTCTTTCTTTCTTTTTTTTTTTCTTTCTTTTTTTTTTTTTTTTTTTTTTTTTTTTTTTTTTTTTTCATAGTACTTTTCTGGTAATCCAACTCGAATACACAAAGAACTTTCTTGTCATTATTCTTTCCTTGGGTATAATTCTCTTCACTTTGCTTCATGTCTTATTCTCAGGGTTCTAAATGATGTACGATATCTATTTTCCTCTAGTTGACATTGCTTTCAAGTTTCTCAGACTACAAGAGAAGGGTTTACTTCCTGATGACATCCCTAGTGGTTGTAAAATGTGAACTCAAGAGATCAACTGAGCTCTAATGAATATTGCGAGGTTGAGTAGCTCTTCATTCTACTCGGAGTTATCACAGAAGAGATCACTCAAAACAACAAGAAAGGCTCAGAATCTCACATGGGTTCAGTCTCCACTAATGATCGATCAGGTTCTCTCAGAAAAATCCACTCTTCACCTATCTAACACTCACATGGCTAGTGCACAGACAACTTCAAGACTCGAAATTCATGGAAAGACCTTTAGCAAACGGATAGTCTGACAAACTAGACTCTATAACTATTAACAAGCAAAAACAACTAGGCTGACATTTTCAATCCAAAAATTAAAATTTTGAACCCTTTTGAATTTTTGAAATAAGGACTAAAAATTCAATCCCCTATCCCCAAACTTAAACCGAACATTGTCCTCAATGTTCTGAAGACTATGAAAAAATAATAGGATGTAAGGAAAGATGTTACCAGATTCGGAAGTCCTATGCATGGGTTGCCTCCCAGAAAGCGCTAAGTTTAACGTCTTCAGCCAGACGATATAGATGATTCAACAATCCTTAAGTAGCATCTCCATAAACCAATAGGCGGAACATCTGAGGATCTACCCAAGACACGAAGTGATTAGTGAATGATAGTCTCACACTCGTGCAAATATGTTGCAGTACCCGTGAGACTATCATGATCAGGTAAGAATCCCCAAACTTAGACGATAATAAAGTCGTTAAGTTTGGCCATGGACTAGAAAGAGTATAGTCCTCGTAGAAAGGATCTAGGTATGGAGGAGAAACCAAGTGAGAGATTGCACAAACTTCCCAACATGCTCCCGATGGACACGATGTAAGAGGATCTTGAGGACTATCAAAGACGTCTATACTTAGACTAGCGGTTTCCAAAACAGGTATGTTGGGTACTTCCAAAGGAATAACCCGACTTCCTGACTCAAATTCCCTAGAAATTGGTTCAGATAAACCTTCTGTGATCTCTTTTATCATGATGTAATCAGGGTCCTTGAAGAATTCTGGATCTTCATCCAAGTCGAACGAGTCATCACTTTCATTTAATAGATTGAGCACCCATGACTCATCATCTTCGTTTCTGGAAAGACTTTCGTGTTTATCAATAAGATTATCGATAAAACGAGGTGTTGATATCAAATTTGACATGACCTCGACTTCTCCCTCCTCTAGAAGTGGCTCCAAAGTTTCGTCAAGACTAACAATTGACTCATACGATGGAAGTGGTGACTCTAAGGCTGGCAAACTAATCGACTCAGATACTAATAAGGAAGTAGACTCTGATATGTTATCTATCTCATTAATACTACCTTCCTCATCTAAGCATAAAAGTGCCAATAGAGTTTCTAAAGGATCTCTCGACTGAGTTGTTGGTAATGCATCTTGAACTAATAACTCTACCAAGTTCATCCCACTGAACTCATCTATGTCATCAGGGTGAAGTCCCGCATTAAAAATATTCATCTCCACCGTCATATTTCCAAATGACAATCTTAAAAGACCACTTCTACAGTATATGACAGCATTTGATGTAGCTAAAAATGGTCGACCCAAAATGACAGGTATTTGACTTTGGGTATCATGAACTGGTTCAGTATCTAAGATGATGAAGTCTATAGGAAAGATAAACTCACCAACTTTTATTAAAACATCTTCCACTATCCCACGTGGTCGCCTAACAGACCGATCTGCCAACTGGAGAACTATAGAAGTGGGTTTTATTTCTCCTAACCCTAACTGTAAGTAAACCGAGTAAGGAAGCAGGTTAACACTGGCACCTAGATCTAACAATGCTCGTTCGATTTTATGTTCCCCTATGGTGCATGGTAAGGTAGGGCTTCCTGGGTCTTTATACTTAGTTGGAAGGGTTTGCTGGAGAATAGAGCTGGCTTGATTAGTCAAGAAGACTTTTTTATGCACATTCATCTTACGCTTCCTAGTACATAGGTCTTTAAGGAACTTAGCGTAAGCTGGTATTTGTTTAATGGCATCTAATAATGGAATGTTAATGCTAACCTGTTTGAACATTTCCATTATCTCCTCAAACTGAGTCTTCTTCTTTAGTTCTACCAAACGCTGAGGATATGGGGCTCTAGGAACATATGGCTCAGGTACAATGGGTGGGTTTTCAGACTCAGAAGCCTTCTCAGGCTCTTTACTAGGGATACTAGTTGGTAAGGTGGGTTGTTCAGAGTTTGGTTCACTATCTTCGGGAACTCCTACCTTATTGTCAATTACCCTACCACTTCTAAGGGTGGTTATTGCATTGGCCTGGTCCATCGACTGTTTACCCTTCGGGTTTGGCTCTGGTTGACTAGGAAACATACCCTGATCTCTTTGCCTAAGGGCTTCTACCTCGGTTTTTAGACTAGAAATTTCCTTGGCGGTTTGTTGCATAAATTTAAGCATGGTTTCCTCTAAAGATCCCTGAGGAGTATTTTGGGTATTAGGCTGACCTTGATTTTGAGCATAAGGATTCCTAGGAGCATTAAACCCAGGAGGGTTCATGTTGCTACTAACCTGACCCTGATCTTGACCCTTGGACCAAGCAAATTGGGGTGATTTCTCCAACCCGGGTTATAAGTGTTCGAGTACGGATCATATTTCTGACGGTAATCTTGCCTAGAGTTTAGGTAAAGAGCATTAGCTTGCTCTTTTTCGTCAGAAACAAAGAATAGGGTACACTTATTCCCTGTATGAGATGGGTCTCCACATACGGAGCATGGATAAGAGATGAATTCATTTCCAACACTCATGGCCTGAGTGGGATCCTCCCTAACTGCTTTAGGCTGACCAAGCTCTAGGGCTTCTATCCTTCTCGTCATGGCGGCAAGTTTAAGTTCGGAGTCATCAACTCTATAAATGCCACCTTTATTCGGAGTAGGGTTTGCCCTCGTAGGAGGTCCTCTAGAAGTTTCCCATTGATGGGATTTCTCAGCTAAATCTTCTAGAAACGTCATGCAGTCATCAACGGATTTATAAGTAAATCCGCCACCACAGAATGACTCTACCATGGATGTAGTGGGATAGTCTAGTCCGTCATAGAGAAATTGGACTAGTCTGCTCTTTTCATAACCATGGTGTGGACACTGTAGTTCCAGTTCTTTAAATCTCTCAAGATATTTGTAGAGAGACTCTCCTTCTTGTTGCACAAAATTATTAAGCCTTTGCCTTAAAGCGGTGGTTTTGTGCTTGGGAAAGAATTTCAGAAGGAATAAACTGGTTAATTCTTCCCATGTGGTGATGGAATGAGGTTGTAAGGCATACAACCAAGATTTTGCTTTCTCTCTCAAAGAGAAAGGGAACAACCTAAGCTTCACTATTTCATCAGACATATTAGGGAATCTTATAGTCCCACAGATTTCTTCAAAATCCCTAACATGGTGGTAGGGATTCTCGTTCTCAACTCCACGAAAGAGTGGGAGCATCTGGATAATGCTCGGTTTTAACTCGAAGTGAGCCGTGGAGTGGGGTAACTGTATGCATGATGGTTGACATGTTCTAGTAGGGTTCATATAATCCCTGAGTGTCATAGGTGGATTTCCATTCCTGGCTTGGTTTAGATTTTCACCCATAGTGTCACTCAAAGAGAGATTGGCTAGAAGATTACTTAGATGAGTTTCTCTACTAATGAAACGACCTCTCTTATCACGATATCTATCGGGCATAAACTAGAGCCCAATGACCAAGGATATTCTCAAAAACTTTTTTTTTTTTTTTTTTTTTTTTTTTTTTTTTTTTATTAAATCGAAAACTAAGGAATCACTACGAAGACCCTAGAGGAAAACAAACACAATCAGTCTGACTCCACCAAGCAACCTAAACAGAATCTAGACGAAAGACAAGTTGGTCAGATTTCCCTTAAAAATCTAGACAGCTCCTACTTCGTTACAAAGCTTGAACTATAATGTTTATGAGGGTTACTCCGTCCAAGTACTACGATCAAACAACTCTTGGAGACGACCAACGATAAACGTTGTGATAGCCGTCCAACCTGGTAACGTTTCCTCTTCTCGAGGCGACCTTATAAAGAGTTGAATGAACTTTCCCTTTAGGAATGCCCAAATAAAAATTAAGTCCCTGAATTGTGTCAAAGATCCTATGAGCTCGTCACCTTAGGGGCTGATGTCTAAATCAAATTTTAGATTTTAAGTGAAGTTTGGGATCGTGAATGTTGTTACCTATTTGGGCAAGAGAACGGTGATGAACTCCGTCTCCTATCTTTCAATTGGGTTATTGCCCTTACTAAAATGCTTACACTAAGCAATTCGATCAAAACAATTAGGCACACGAAACACGCAATTACCCACTGACAGGGGCTTCGTGGGTGATTAGAGAAATTACCTCCCGTTCCAGACGGGCGATGACCCTTGCAGACGACCCGGGCCACTCTCCCTTTGAGTGTTCCAACCCGAGGCTTCGATTTTTTTTGGTTTTTCGGTTACAATTTATAAGCCCTCCAATTTAGGGTCAAAACTTTAATACCAAAAATAAAAACTAGAAAGTCTAAAAGTCTCTCTCTCACCAAAAATAAAAAATTACTAAAAATAAAATGTAAATTTTCCTTCTTGAGCTCCTCTCCTTGTTGCGCCTTTTCCTTCGCTCTTTAGCGTTCTACACACCAAAAATGGAAAAGCAAGTCAAAGTGCCCAAAAATAAAAATTTACCAAAAATAGAAATAAAATTAGATTCAATTCAAACTAAGTCCCCGGCAGCGGCGCCAAAAACTTGATGGGCCTAAAAAGTTACCTAAATAGGTCTACACCCGCAAGTGCACGGGTGTCAAGTTGTAAAATTCCGGTAAGACCGGTTCGTTCCTCAGAGACTAAGCCAAATTTCAATTCTAATCTTAAAACTATTAGGTTTTCAAGAAATGGTTTGGTTGATAATATATTTTTCTTCAAATAATAAAAAGATAAACAATAATTAAAATTTAAATAATGCTAAAGTTGATATTCAGATAAAGGGAACTTAGGGTTTTCGAATCCGTTTTCCTAACAATTCTAAGGACAAATTAATTTGGTCTAATTCGATTGTTCTTTGTATAACTCAGGTTTTCAGTCCATGGATGGTCTAAAAACCCGGAAGATATTATCGTTAAAATAATAAAAACTATAATAAATTAATCATTAGAATAATTATTGAAACTTCATCTAAAACCCTAGATAGAAAAATTAGTTACTCATGGACAATATGTAAAATAAATCGGAAAATAAAATAAAGAGAGGAAGAAGAAAACTTAACTTTTTCGCTCTTTCAAAACCAAACAGGACCTTATGGAAAGGAATTCCTTCTATTTTCCCAGGTTTCAGTCAAACAGAGCTTTAGCGAAAGGAATTTCTTCTGTTTTTCTGAAATCTGCCAAACGCACCCTCTGGGAAATTTCTTTTCTCACCTTCTTCAACCTCCTGTTTCTCTCTACAACCTCCTGCTTTCTCTATCTTTTCTTAATCTAATCTCTCTCTCTATGTAATTTCTTCTTTTCTCACTAAACAGGAAACAAAAAGAAAGAGAAAATCGAATAATATTTAAATTTCTAAAACCGAGTCTCTCTCTCTCTCTCTACTGTTCTCCTTCTCTGTTAATCTCTCTTTCTCTCACCTTCTCTGTTTCTTTTTCTCACTAGAAGAAACTTGATAAAGCAAGAATAAGAAAATCAAAATTGATAAACAGAGATGATCATCAATCCAACTCAGAAACTCAATGAAGATAGCTCTCTGTTTTTTTTTATTTCAAACTCTTCCCAAAACAAATCTCTCTTTTCTCTCTCTCTCTCTCTGTAATTTCTTCTCTCACTAAAAAAATTACAATCAAAAGAAGAAGAATAAAGATAGAAGATGATGATGATGATCTGTTTTCTCTCACTAAACCTGTATTTGCTTCAGCTGTGTATGTCTAATCTCTCTACAATCTCTCTTAATTTCTCTCTGTCACTAAAAGAAATTCAGAAGATGAAGATGAAAGATGGATAATGATGTTGATAGATTGATGATCTCCCTCCACTGTTTTCTGGTCGTGAGAAGATATCCCAGCCGAGTGATAATCCAAAAATGGTTCTCCTCTCTTCTGTTATAGCCGTGACACTCCTCTCCGTTTCAGCTAAATCTTTCCATCTCTTCTCCTTATTTCCTTTCCCATATCTTTTCTATTCATGGCAAGATATATTCCTCTTTCCATTTCTGTTTTAATTTTTAAAAAATCTCCTTTTCAAGAAATTGAACAGCTCTCGGACATAATGAAAGGAAGAAGAAGATGATGACGTCAGCTGACGTCATCGAGTCGGGTTGGGCTGTCCAGGTCATGCGCATAGCTTGGTGTACCTCTGGACGTGACAGAAAGTAGCCCGCGTATTCCCTGGTTCATTCGATTTCTTGCCGGATGTATGCCACGTGTCCCTCTTGACTTTTAGTATACCAAATTTGACCCGAACTTTGACTTGCTCTAATTTATTCATCCGGACTCCGATTTGACTTCCGCTTTCGCCTACGGGTTCATCTTGGACTCTACTTTCCATCCGAGCACTAATACTGATCATGAAATCAGAATCACAAAATGACCAAAATACCCCTGACATCAATTTCTCCCGATTTTATCTGTTTTTCACCCTGAACTCCGTAAAAGACACCTGAGAAAGAAAATCAAGCAAATCATCAGAGTAACAGCTCGAACTGGACTAACTAACCGGAGTTAAGAGATTCAAAAGAGACATTTTCACGTCTCATCATTAATCGAAGGGGACAGTGGGTTTCGAATGAACCTAGGGTTTTGCATGTAGAGAGAGAGAGAGGTTGACTGACTGGTTGTTTGTTCAAAATGTAGATGAGAGCTACTAGTTACTTTTTGTTATCCTGATGACCAGCGTATTTGTGTATTCTCTCATCTTCATTTAACAAAACGAGATTTCGCCTTCTTCAAGAACCCAATTTGATTAATAATTAGTATCCTGGCAAATAGATTGAAGAAACCCTCATTTCATGGGAGCTTTGATCTGCCTGTACTTTCTCAAGGTTAGAAATTTCACTTTTTCAATTCTGAACTTTTAGAAAGAGGGAGAGAAAATTAGTCCCACATTGCCTGATTACAAAAGAAAGTAAGGGTTTATAGTTTGAAGAGATGGAAAGTGGGGTACCACGTCGGAGGGGTGGGGTGGGAATGGAGCGTAACTTCTAACCCTGAACACTAAAAATAAGGCTTATGTTGTAAGAGGGGTTTTACCCGGTGCTTTCCCCTGCTTGAAAAACTAAAAAGCAACGATGCACAACGCTGTCCATTTACCCGAAGTGGAACCCTCGAGAAGGTTAGAAGGGAGTACTGCCAACAACCAGGTGGATGTTTCGCGGTTACTGTTGCCTCGCCTTCTTGGGCACCTCTATTTTTGTTTTCCTTTCTCTATAATTAAAATAGATTTGTTATTTTAGCTTTGGAGAAATAAAAAGGAAATTTTGAGTGTGGAAGTGGTAGTGGTGGTCGCCCCGTCGGAATTGTAGACAGAGATGGTAGTTGGAGATGAGGAAGAAAGAGAACTCTGGTGAACAATTTTCTGGAAAATTTGAATCGCATAAATGTCTGTAACACTTTCTTTAATATATTGGTCACTTTTGAAAATATTAAAGTCTCTTCGGTGTCCTGGCATATACACCATCTTAAATCTTAATTTACATGTAAATACAAACTTTCCTTCTTGTTGATGTTGTGTTGTTCTTTTCCCGATTGTTTGGTTGATTAGAAGTCTTCGTGAAGCTGCAAGAACAGATGAAAAAGCTACAGTTAATTATTGAAATTAATAGTGTTTAGACATTAGTATATCATTTTGTAGTATATGCATCCTTAGGACAAGTTTTGTTACGTATGTTTTACCTTCGGGTCTGTGGCGTAAGCATATGGAGACGACCTTAGGACAAGATTTGTAGTAGGTGAGTTAGCTACCTTGGCATCGTATTGAGTATTTGAATGTCATAGTATTTTTGACAACCATGATACATCTTCGAAAAAAACTGTATGTCTTTATAAGCCGTTGCATGCTTCAAGGCATGGATAATCACCTAAATGTGATAGTCCCACATAGCTTGCAAGAGTGTCCGGAGACTGGGCTATAGGTGTACATGTATTATCAAAAAATAATACGTGGATCAAACACAAGAGAAAATAGCACTGGGCCTTCCTTATGCGTCAACCTCGCACAACATGAAAGGTGTGCCTTCAGTAGCCTTGCTGGCCTAACAAGGAAGCCCACACTTCTGGCATGTCAAGACATGGTCTGCCATGACAGGCCACTCGCACTCCAGCTAGTTGCGCGCCCACCTGGCCAGATCGTTAGAGATAAAGTCAGTCCAATCCTAGCATTTCGCTATACGTTGGAGCCATGGCAGAAGACTGAGTCTTGCGCTACATTAAAGGAGTAGTAGACCATTTCCACTAGTAACGAACATACTAAGGTGGCATGCGTCGTAGGGCTACATTGCCCTCTCAAGAGATCAACGGCTATGAAGGCACTGTAGTGGGATCCTACTATTGCAGATCTAACAAACATGCGCTCAAAGAGTAGTTACTCTCCTCTAAACTCTATAAATAGGGAAGCCCTACTCTTGGAGGGGGATCAGACTCTCACTCAAAATCACTCACTCAGTCTTTACTTAGCATTCCAAAAGCTATCTACTCCGATCACTTGACTCACTCTTTACCAAGCTCCGACTAAAAGTCACATACTTCGACAACCTCTGATCTAAGCTAGTCTAGGGAAGAGGTTCCGACCAGAAGTGTCTATTATACCTCATCAGATCTTGCTAAAGGCTTTATGTTCCTCTTATGTCTTGCTAGTATGCTCTTCCATAACCAAAAGTCTACTATTCCATAACCAGAAGTCTACTCTTTCATAACCAGAAGTCTGTTCTTCCATAAGTAGAAGTCTACTCTTCCATAGCCAGAAGTCTAATTTTCCTTAACACGGAGTCTACTCTGCCGACCAAGTAGTCTAGAAGCTACCCCGACTCATCACTTCGTAGAATCGAGCTCCGACCACTCTACAAGTCGTGCCACCTCTGACGCTACAACCACACTGATATCATTAGTAACTCTATCTTCGTTCTATTCAACTTATATTATTGAACTAAGTTACTGACTTGACCGTCGGAGGGTCCTTGGCCAATACCATTACCAGTGCCCTTGGACTTCACGGTTCTGTTTCTCTTGTGCAGGTCTACCAGTACCCGTTTCCTACCTAGGCGTTAGCCTACCAGTAGCCGTTTCCGATGATGCATAAAATGTCTAGACGTTGACTAACGTCTGAAGAGTCAAGATCAGACCTGAAGTCTACTGGGTCAACCCGGCTTAAGGTAGCAGGACAGCTGAGACCCTGATGGTCCACCGAATATTACCCTAACTGAGAGGACGGTCAGAAGAAACCAGCCCTGAAAAATGCCCTTGGCATGGACAAATCAGCCCTGGGGTCTTCAATGAAGTAAAGGGGGTCCGCACAGGTTCGGCCAGTGTCTTACGCCCAAAACTGGGGAGGCAGCCGAGCCAAGCGACCTACCGACTTAATCCCGAAACTTCTAGAGAGATCTCAGTCGGCTACACATCTCGAAGTGTTTAAGCCAGTTTGGACTCCACGTATCTAAAGGAGGAAACTTCTCTTTCAGAGCCTATTGCACCGACAAGATGTCTACAGAGAATCCTTGAACTTAGGAACTTCCACTTATCAAAGATCCGGGATAGACTCTGAGAGAAACCTTAGATACTCAAGAGTGGAAACTTTCCCTTCGGTTTGACGGCAACCGCCTCACCACCGCCACTAATCACAGTCGACCTAACATCGCCTATAAAAGGCCCCCCACATCGTCCTTCACAGGACACGATCTCTTTACTCTAAAAAGATCACAAGAAGCTCAGAGTTCTCATAACTCGCCCCCCAAAAGGATCAATCAATATTCATTCTTTTACTGCAAAGAGCACCCTGGCTGGCTTGAGCGTCGGAGCAGTTTTTGAACCCTTTGCAGGTTTCCCCCCTCGGGAACAGACGAACGGGAGTAAGAGTAAGGAGCTAGAGCAAGGAGAAAGGAGCGAAAGCAAGGATTAAGAGCGAGGAGTTGGAATAAAGAGAAGCAAAGCAGGAAACAGAGCTGGAAGCAGAAATACTAAGCGAAATAACCCTCAACATAACGGAGGAATCATACATACCGGAGGTTGTCATGCATCAACTCCCTTTTTCATGCTGATTTAACGAAAGGCCAATTTTTGACATCAGCATTTGGCGCTAGAAGGAGGGGGTCTCTATAGCAAAATCATCAATTCGGTAACTACTTCCCTGAGTCCCTCAGGCAGACATGTCTTCAGACGAGCACACCCCACACGGATCACCAAACAGGCTCCGCATCCCAGTCGAGCTCATGGTCGAGCTAGAACAAGTCAAGGCCGGCTACCTCCGAAGGGATGAGGAGGCAAAACAACTAGAGGAAAGCCTCCGCAAAGCAGAGATGACCAAGAAAGCTGCAGCACCCGAAGAGAGAAAAGAAGTAATCAGGAGGCACGCGCAGAGACTCTTCTCATCCGGTAATGCATTCTCTTCTGGAGATCCGACTTTACAACCCGACGACCGGATGCATCTAGAGAATATCTTGGAGGAATACGGAGCATTAGACCCCAACCGACCGTACATCCCTAAAAAGAAGGGGGTTTGCGAAGGGTGCACGGACGACCCGACCGTCTGCGAAGTGCTCATACATCAGGTAGAAGAGCTGACTCGAGAAAGAGAGAAGGAGAGATTGTGGGGGAAATCAGTAATCCACCAACCCCTCTCTGCCGAGATATATTAGAATCTGAGAAGTCGAAGAACTTCAAGTGCCCAGCAATAGATCATTAGCACGCTCTGGAGGACCCGGTAGTGTTCATCAACAACTATACTGCAGTAATGAACCTATACACGACCAATCAGAATATATGGTGCGTAGTCTTCGCCACCATCCTAAAAGGACCAGCTCAGGCATGGTACCAAGCGCTGGCCCCGGGATCGATCAAGTCTTATGGACAACTCGCCCAGGTCTTCTGTGACGCCTTCCAAGGAAGTACCACAAGAGAGAAAGACCAACGAGCTGTTCAACGTGGTTCAAGGAAAAAATGAGACTTTGGCGATTTACTGATAGAGATTCCGCAACCTCATGGTGCAGGCCTCAGGCAGGACGATGTCATTAGGGACATCTCTGGCAGGGAACCAGATGCCCTTGCAGAGCTGATAGAGAGGGTGCAACAGTTCATCAGGAAAGAAGAAAACTACCAACGAATGAAGGAGGTGACCAACATCCCGTATGAAAGCGAACCGATCCGAAAGAAAGAACGAGATGAAGTTAGGCCCCACGGGGAACGAGACAGAAGACCCAGATCTGACATCGCCACCTATACCTCGTTGGTGAAAGGCAGGGAAGAAATTTTACAGATACTCATAGCGAAAGGAAAAGCGGAACTACCCAGACCAAACGATGACAAGGAGGAGTTCGAGTTCAGAGGCATGACCGCGTGGTGCGCCTTCCACCGAGGCTACGGTCACAAATCACAACGGTGGTAAAAAATTAGTTAGAAACAATATCATGATTAGAAATAAATTATGAAAGCTAATCGAACTAAAACTTCAACGAAAAAAAGTGAGATTCCTACTCTATTACGTGGTTCAAAAGATAGATCCAATCAAATAGATAAACAACGCATCAGATTTAAAACTTTAGATTCAGTAAACAAGAATCAACTAAAGAATAAATACTTATTATCAATCGAATAACAACAAGATCAACTAGTAATGAGAAGAAACAATACTGGAAGAAATCGATGACGGATGATACTGATAGTAAAAGGAAAAAAAGAAACAACAGATAAAGATTTCTGACCATTTCTAGGTTTATAGATTTAATTTTTGGCGTTTTTAGAATTTCGAAAGCATTTTTTACAGAGATAAATGAAAAACCATCAAGAAACAAGAGAAGAGAGTAGATTACCTCCGAATAAACACAAAACTGATAAGAAACTTACAAGAAAATGAGGAACTTTTAGGGTTCGAAGAGTGGTAGGCTGGTAGCAGCCGCGAAGGAGAAAATTGTTAGAAGTGACTCGAATATGGATTGGTATCGAACCCGATTTACGACCCGCCAACCCGTTTACAAGTCGAGTTTTGATCTCGTTAGCGGAGCTGATTACTGAGACAGAGCTGGTATGCAAAGCAGGGTTGTGAGGCAGAGCTGGACTCCGAGACAGAGCTGGAACGTGGAAGCTAGGCTTATTTCGGTGATTATTGTTATCCGTGTATAATGTCGGTTGTAAAGAGAGTCGGTTGTAGAGAGTCGGTGAGGCGGTGGGATTAGGGTTTAGTGGCTATATAAACTAAATCCTAAGGAGATATCAGTAGCACAATCTAACGAATCTATTGTGTAAACTTGTTTGCTTATCATAGTGGAAATCATCGCGCCGTTGTCGCCGTGGAGTAGGTCTCACCAATCGAACCACGTAAATCTCTGTGTTCTGTTCTTGGTTGTTCTTTACTATTCCTATTGCTTATCTTGGATTACTCGTATTGTTCACATTAACCCCGATTGACATAACAAAAACTTGTGTTCGATTTGGAGAGAAAGGGTTTCTCTTATTTACGCGGTTGGATAATATGGACCGTTGATCTTAATCAACGGTCTAGACCGTACGTTTTTTTTTGCCTAAATAGACCATACTATTTTGGCTAACTATTACAAGGGACAACGGATAAAATATGCTAATCTTGAGGACAACAATTAAAAGAAAAAGAAACACCTAAACGAGGATATGACCCGTCTTCGGACACAAACTGACACACAATTCTATAAAATGGGTTACATGAGATAGGTATGTGAAAATAGATTAATACAACATTAAATCAACTCATAAAAAAATTCGATTTTAGGTAACGAAATTCGATTTTACAAATTTACAAACAAATTAAAAAAAATCGAGTAGAACAAAGTAAACTCTAACTGAAACTCAAAATGGGATCTACAATTTGAAGATAGTCTTATAAACTGTTAAGTTCAAACGAAAAGGGAGATATTATATCGGAAGACAAATTAAAGAGGTACAATCTCACTCTTGAATATAAATTTGGAAGTGTAATCTTAGCCATAGAAGAGGAGGTATATTCTAAAACAGATATCCTCCTCCCTTATTATACAGATTTCACACGAATTTAGTCAGATTGCCCCAAGTCTGACGTGGTCTTCCCTCATCCCTTATTATATAGATTTCACGCAAATTTTGTCAGATTGCACCAAGTCTATCGTGTCGACGAAGTCTGATTCGGGCTAATCACCCATTTGGAGCATTATATTACTTTTATTGAGATGGTGTCGATTCGAAAAGCAAAATCACGTGTCATACGTCAAATGGAAATTGTGAGTCTTGTAAAAGAAATTAGGGCAACAAACCTTTTTCTTTCTTCCTCATCTTCTCCCACATCTAGACACCACTACTAGCATTTCTTTATTTTCTCTGTACTCCCATTTCATCTTCCTCATTTCCTCCCACCACCGCAACAATCTCCTCCACTTATCACTCCTTTATCTTTCTCCTCCTCTTATCCATTTATGTCTGTTGAGAGAGAAATTGAGAAAGAAAGAGATAAATGGTAGTGGTGGGTGGAGGTGGTGGCAGGAGGAGAGAAAAAGACTTAAAAAGGAAAAAAATGTCACTTGCAATGGTTGTTTGCCTACGACCATTACTGAAGTGGAAAATGAATGGTGGCGAGGTTGCAAAAATTATAAAAAGGCAAAACATTTTACTCAAAATTTTGTACCCAGAAAGTTTTCTTCTCTCTCCAAAGCAGTGGTCTTTCACTCGTACCGTGACTCAATGGGTATCTCATATTCCGCAGGTGGCTCACATTATATAATTTAACTAATTCCCATTTTTACCACGAAACTAAATTTGAAAAAACCACTTCCCATTTGTTCATTCCTTCAAGGTAGATAACCGTGTGTGTTTTGAAAAAAGAGAAAAACGAAAAAAGATAGACTAAGTGTTCAGCGGTTCTCTCCGCCTCTTCTTTACATGTCGTTCTTTTTAATTTTTGACAAGGTCGTCGTGGTGGTAAGAAGAAGAAGAAGTTGATTAGATATTATTTAAGGGTCCTGGAAATTGTAGTTTGCAAGCGACCCTTGCTGGTGATAGGAGAAAAAGTGGGGGGTGAATTGGGGGAAACAAAAAATTTTCCACCCAAATTTTAAAAGCCCTGATTCTTTTTTTTATTTCTCCAATACTTTTCAATTTTCATAATCTTGGACTGTAAAGAAACTGAACAAGTGCTGTTGACGGACTGTTGGGTGAATTGTGGTTTTTTTTTGTTGAAATAGGTGAATTGTGGTTGATAGTAATTTGGAAAAAGAAAGAATAATAGATTTGGTAAAAATTTTGTATGCTTTGCCATGTTTGGTTTGCTAAGGGTATTTTTTTTGTATTTTAATATTTTCGTTTTCCATTGTTTAATTATCTAGGAAAAACCTTCATCAAAAAAAAAAATTATCTAGGAAAAGTATTTGAAACCACAATCACTTTTGAGAAATTTTATAGGCAATGCCAAAACCTATTAAAGACAATGTATTTTTGACTCATGACTTGGTCAAAATAAGTTGACTAAGAATGGTTAGACTTTAGAGGCAATGTCCGATCTTCCTCTTTTCTTTCCTTCCGGCCAGAAGTCGTCGGCCGGCTTTCTCTCTCTAAAATCCCCTTCGCCGGCAGGAACCCCGGCGAAGGGGAAAACCTCCATGACTTCTTCGTTTTTTCGTACGCTTTCTATCTCTATTGCTTTCCCTCTCTATTTGTTTCTCTCTCATCACTTCACTTTGAAATCGATCTCCATTTTCATCTAATCAAGTATTGATAATTGATATGATTGTTTTCTTGTATTGTGTTGTTGAAATTGGTGAGATTTGAGAGAGATTTTGAAATTTAGTTTCCCTTTTCATACTTTGGATAGTTGGATGTATTTGATTGGATCTAAATATATTTGTTTTGTGAATACATGAAGAATTTATACTTGTTGGTAAGTAGTTCGATGGTTCTGAATACATGGTTAAGGATCCACTTTAAAGAGTTTTATTGGTTTTATTGAGGAAATAGAACGATGTTATTATTTTTTATGAGAACCTTGTTGAAACTCAAAGATACTAAGTTTGATCAAACTTTTGTGAGTTCCTTGTTGAAACTCAAAGATACTAAGTTTGATCAAACTTTTGTGAGTTCCCCCCCCCCCCCCCCCCCTTTTGTTACTGATCCAAACCCTAATAATTTTGCTTCGTCTTCGAGTGTTGCGTTGAAGATGATTCTCCTGAGAATAGTGATTTCTCTGATGTGCTACTCAAGTACATAAACCAGATTGTTATGGAAGAGGATCTGGAGAAGAAGATTTCATTGTTTCAGGAGTCTTCTGTTCTTCAAGCAATGGAAAAAACCCTTTTACGAAATTCAGGTATCCTCCTTCCCCTGAAAGTCATTCAAACTCAATAAAAAAATCATTGAAGTAGCATGGCCACAACCGGCGGCGACGACAGGTCAAACACTAGGTGAAGCATTGCTTCAAAAGACACATTGCTTTTAACCGAAATAGGGATTGCCATTAACCAGATTGCCTCTAACAACTTTTGGCATTCCCTATAAAATCTCCCATGACTTCTTGTGTATCCGAAAGCATGAAGTAGGTGTTCTCGTCAAATTCAGTCCCAAGAAAAGGTCAGTCAGTCTCTTGATTCAGTGTCAAGTTTATTTGCTAAAGAGTGAATCCAGTCCCAAGAAAGGTGTGTTCTTTATGGGTTACAACTTGAAAGAGATTAGTCAGTCTCTTCATTACTAAATTATGTGGAGTATTCGACTTTTCATTTCAATAATGTTTGTTAACAATTTCACCGTCTCTTTAGCTGGTAATTTAGCATAAGTTGTGCTTTTGTTGTACAAGACGTCCTACTTAAAATGGATCTAAGATAACACCTCACAAAAACATAATACCATCCATGTCACATGTAAGTAATAGTATCGAGTTTTATATCAATCTCTAGCGAAGAACATTATCCAGTTCAGCTTCATATGCTGCTCATATTTCATTGGTAAAATAAAAGAAATTCGAATTCCTGAACATACTCATTTGCAGCCAAAATTATTAGAAGCAAAATCTGCCACAAGAAGCTAAAGTTGAACCAACAGAACTAGGACGAGTATGGTGTCTTAGGCGACGGTTTGAGCTGTTGGATCAGAAGCCAAGTCTTTTTCTTCAGTCAAAAATGGGATTGGTTTGGTAGGGGCAGGTAAGCGACCTATACTATCTACTTTATCCTTCTGCTTGGGAGGAGGTCTGGCTGCTCTCGGTAGTAATCTGCCCTTCTTTTCGAACCACTCGGGCTTAAGCAACGCTCGGAAGCCCAATTTGTTGTAGTAAACCTTCCTTACGGATCCACCCGCAGCTTCAACTGCTTGTTTTGCCCTAACGGTCACCCTCGACACCTGCATCACCAAGGCATGTTAATTATGTATCTAACCGTGACTGTCAATCTCTTACAATGAAAATATTCATAAACACATGAACAGCGAAGTATAATATTGCATCTAGTAACCGAACCATTAAAATGACGGTGTAACTTAATTGTGATAAAAACGAGGGGAGATTTCCCTAGATACATATTGATCCAAGGTGCAACTTGGTTAGCAGCTCCACCCTGTTTAAATCCAAATTGAAACTTTGGGATTTGTAGGGGTCTTGAAGACGATTTGTAGGGGTGTTACATCTTGATCTTTAGGATACAATGTCTATTGATGCAGTCAAATTCACTCACAAAATTTCCGGCCCTTCCGCAACTAAATAACTCTTATTTTAAATTAAGAGATTAAGAGAAAGTATTATTGAATATTTAAGGTAGCAAGTGTAAGATGTATGGAGAACTGAATAAGAGAATGAGGGGATGTTTAGAACTATAATTCTATAAACTGAAGATGTTACCTCAAGATGAATGGGCCACTTAATCTGCTCAGCACCTCGACCCATCAATCTTACTCCGTCTTTTATCTGCTTTCCTATGGCCGATGTATCCTATTGTGATTTACGAAATAAAAAAAAATTACCGACAATGAGAAATATTAATGATAATGGGTTACAAGATATAGCTAAGCACACTATTCAGTACCTTGAGTGTTTTCATTGTAATCAGTTCTGATGAGTCGATCTTGCCTGCATTTATGAGTTTTGCTATCTTTCCCAACCCTACTGGCTGTCAACCCAAAGAATGAACATGATCAGAAAACATCCCAGATAATTTACCCAAATAAAGATAAATCATATTAGATACAGAAAGAAGAAAGTACTGAAGCCTTGTGACAGAAAACGGTAATAGCAACCATTAGATATTTCTTGAAGGACTGAGATTCAATTACATTGAGTGTACAGAAAGATTACTTATATTGAATGTACATATGTATGTGTATATATTAAAGTCCAACTCGGACAAAGGCTCATGAGACACTAGACTCGCTCCGTGCTTGGTAGTCCGACTGCTCAAGTAGGCAAGTAATCAACATAGGTATTCTCATTGTAAATAAGAAAAAAAAGTAGCAACTGAACTGACTAATGTTTGACGACCATATGGTACTAATCAAATTATGGAAAGATGGAAAAGAAAGACGTAAAAATCACAGAAATTATAGTATCAAAATTTCTGTAATGAGTCGGATTCCAACTTACTCCCACAAAGTATTAGACTGTTTCCATTCTTTATGAAGATTACCAATTGACTATTTGCAAAAAACAAAGGTTTCAACTTTGGGTACTAAAATAATCAATGTGAAGAAATTAAGAAAAAGACAGATAAAGATAGCCACATTCATGTCTGATGAACGAACTGCATTCAAAAGCAACAAAAAAGGTTCAAAAGTGAAGAAATTATACCTGGAATGTGAGGCTAAAAGGATTCTTAAACCCTCGTTTAGGCAATCGACGACGAAGAGGGGTTTGACCACCTTCAAAGCCAAATTTATGGGTTCCTCTAGCTTTTTGCCCCTTATGACCTCTCCCTGCAGTTTTTCCCTTACCAGAACCAATACCACGACCTTTTCTCCTCTTCTTTTGTCTCGCTCCTGGATTGTCTCTCAGATCGTTCAAACTCAACAAACTACTATAAAGCCTTATTCCATTGGGAAAGTAAACCTTATGAAAAGAAGAGTAATTAGGGTTTGGGGTTTGTATAGATCGAAATGGTGAGGTTGATGACGACAATGATGAGACTGTTGCAGAAATGAAACTAGATTTCCTACAAAGACATTGACGGATGGATGTGGTTAATAATGAAGTTAATCTTCTAGCTGACATCTTTCTTTTTGATAAGTAGTTGGAATCTTGTAAGAGTAGACGATCTAGTTCATTCACAAAGCTACGTTTTTAAGAAGCAAAAACCCTTTCTTTTCCAACCCCGATACAGGTACACTCTTGATGACCTCCTTGCCTACGTCATTCTTGAATTGTGTAAGAAGACGACCATCGAGCCACTAAAAGAGGAAAATCATTCAAAAAATGTGTATATTCCCATTAGATATATGTAGTACCTAGTTGATATATCATAATCCAACTAGCACCCCAAAACCTCACAAATACCAATTCCTAGCTAGCAACCAAATAATCCAAAATAGAACCCCAATCACAGTAATAAAATTCATTGAAACCAATTAACAGAAAAACGTAAGTCGTAGTAACTGTTTATAACTAGTTGATTTTGATTTGCGCCAATAACCATTGCTCGAAACTAGATATTAGATGCTAAATCTCTAGTTTTACTCCAAGGAATTAAATTTTGGTTGTGGTGAAAATTTCAGTAGGAAAGGAAATGGAAATATTCCCGTATTACGAAACCTAATTCCTTGATCAGGTATTATTAAGAGCAAATAATAAAATTTTGGTATCGATCAATATTTCAGTAAAAATGGATAGTAGACGAAGAATCTAACCGATCGGAAACAGGGACAATAAAACATATCAGGGAATGTGATGGTTGACCGCAAAATCACTGACCGTTTTAGGTCCCGACGAGGAACCATTGTACTAGTTCTTTTCAGTCCAAGTGAGAACAAATTTTATATTTTTCAGCAATTTGAAAACTAGCAAATTTGCAATTCATACAAATTACAAGATAGAACAAGAAAGTTTAATAAAATATAAAATAAAGTTTAACTTCTTTAAGTGAAGATGCTACTAGCAATGTAATTCTACAAAACGTATAACTCCCAATCCCTCTTTCGACCAAAACCCTACCTCTATTTCGACCTAGGGTTTTCTAAATCGTAACAGTAGTAAAGTCCAATTAGCCAAGAAACAATATCATGAATGAGGAGAAAGAAATTGCTAGAACAAGAAATATACCAAGAGAAATGAAAACTATACGGCGGCAGACCCTCGAGAAGGGGCAAAACAAAGTGATAATTCTCTGTTGAGGATCCGATCAACTAGCCAAACGTTTAACAGCTAGGGAAGTTTAATGGTGGCAACCCCATTTTTGTTAGGGAAGTTTTATAGAGGCTTCTCATAAGTTGTATAAGCGCCTCCTTCCTTCACAAATTCCCACTAAAATTTGCTTTGAGAGAGGCGCCGTTAACACTTATATGAGGCGCCTTTAAAATTTCCCTTTTTGTTTAAAAGAGCATTTCCACTAATGGCGCCCCCATATTCTAGAAACTAGAAAGTAGCTAAAATCACCCCATAATGAGCTTGCTTGAATTGGGCTACATCATATTATAATTGATGATTATATCCTTTATAAAATTTGGTCTAATAAGGGAAAATTTAGAGGGCCACTTACCATTTTTGTTATATACAGTCAGGTCATATCTAAGGTTCTTTTTGTTTAGGTCAAAAGAGATGTGAATGTGGCTAGTAAAAATGGTCCATATATACAAAATTTTCCATCTATTAACTTATGCTCCGAAGTAGGTCACGGTGCGCACAAAAACTCGGACCTAAAGCAAAGTTTTTATGTTACTTTGGGGCTTGGCCGATACTAAGTTTTACATAAGCTAAATGTCGATTCTTTCACTTTTGATATATCATAGTATAGTAACTTCTGGTTTCTTTTCCCTAAACGTGTTACTTTTTCATTGTTATTAACGCCTTTTACTTTATAAATTGCTTTGTTCTTCCCTTTTAAATAGAATGTGTGAAAATTGGGATCACGCTAGAGATAGTGATGGAGATTATGAGCGCCCACAAGGTAAGTACATGACATTGATTATTTTATTTTAATGCTTGCAAAATTCTTGTGTGTGATATGTTTTGTCTTAGTTATAGAAGAATGATTTGTGATGTTTCTTAATTTATTTTTCATTAATCTATGACAGGAGATTATTGACAAAAACTCTTCTGAAAAGGAGAAAAATTCATGGCAAAATATTTGTGATGTGTTGCTAGAATCGATTCTCGTACTACTTCCTATGATTGACATTTTCTGCCATTGTAAGTTTGTGTGTAAGAGATGGAAACAAGTAATTGAATCTGAATCCTTCTTTGTGGCTTTCCGTGAAGCCTTAGATCGACGCCCATGGATTTGCATATTCGACCATGCTTCCTTTTCTTTTATGGTTTGTGATATGCTGGGTTTAGATAGTTATTTTCCGCTGAAGTCTATAGCTACAAAACGACATTTTGTTCCATTTGCTTCGCCTATAGGACTCATGGGTTTTCACCCGAAGGGGCCGCAATCTACAATCTTTTGTAGCTTTACGTTTCCTGAATGGTTATCAAAGCTAGAACACAGCGCTAAGGCCCGTGCGGGGCCCACTGCGGGCTGGGCGCTAGCAATACATGAAGAGCCAAGATCTAAGTACCAAGCTTTTGTGCTTTATGGAAGTTGGCCTGATCTAGATATGAAAGTTTTTTCATTAGAAGATGAAACTGAAAATATTTGGATTGAAATGCCATTAGAGAAGAACAAAGTTGAGAACAAGTTAACTTGGTTTCCACATTATGATACGCTGCTAAAGAAAGGTGTCACAGTTACAGGTAGTGACGGTTGTGTTATGGTTTATTATTTGAGTGCTCGAGGAAGGTTAATTTGCTATGATTCTCAAAAAAATACTACTATTGTGTACCCAAATTTAGTAAACCGTTATCAAATTTACGCGGAACTGGTCAGCTGTGGTGGAAAGGTTTACACGGCGGTCCTTTTGGAAGGGTATTTTAAATATCATTGGACATTGTCTGTTTGGGAATTCGATACTGGAAAAGAGAAGTGGAAACTTATTTCGACTAGGCAGACAAACATGTCCCAAGATTATTATGATACAGGAAATATTCACCTTCATTGCTCTGGGTATGGTGATAAGATAGTAGTGTGTATGAGTTTCTCATTAGCTGATGATTACTATAATGAGGTTACCATTTATGACATTAAGGGGAAGATGTGGTTTGATATTCTGCAAGATTTGGGTACTGATCGACCCATGGTTTTATGGCCTTGTTGTTTCGGCCCAGTTGAAGAAGAATGAGTCCTTTTATCTTGAATGAATAAAAACTTTATGGTGTCTTAAATAAACCAGTGCTTGATTAAGAATTTCAATTTGTTACTTTTAAGAGAAGGCAACCTGAAAATATATTTGCATTTCTCAACAAAAAAAAAAAAAAAAAATATATTTGCATTTGCATTTTTCACTTTGGAGAAGTTATGTTGAAGTAATTCTATTGGCTTGCATACACAAACAAGTATATACACCATATTTTTTTGGAAAAATGCTAAATGACTCGAAAATTGGAGTCCACCACAGGTTGAACACTGATGTGGTCGGCTTCTACTGGTTAGACCATTAGGAGATAGAAATGGTCTAACCAATTGGAACCTCCTCAAATGTAGTTTGGGCGACTAACTATTTTTTTGAACGTTGCCCACCATCAAGAGTAAGAGTAAATGTGTCATATGAGAATTGCAATTTGTTATTTATAAGAGAACCTCACCCAAAATATTTGCATTTGCATTTTTCATTTTCGAGAAGTTATGTTGAAGTAATTCTATTGGTTTGCGTACACAGACAAGTGTATACCCCATATTTTTTGGGTTATTTCCCAAATAGCCCCAACTTTGTGACCGGTTCCTGCCTAACCACCTACTTTGTTAAAAATACCCAGATGGCCCCCTTTTTGAGTTACCATTATAACACCGTTAACCAGTCATCAACTCTCTCTCCTCCATCTCATCATCTCTCTCTGCCATCTCATCTTCTCGGCACCTCATCGTCTTCGTCGGCAAAGGTCGCCGACCGGCCAATTTTTCGGTCGGCGACCTTCAAACATAAAAAGAAAAAAAAAATTATTCTCTCTCCCTCTAAAAAATATATTTTTTTTCCTTTTCTTCTCTCTAAACAGATCCAGAGCTAGAGAGGTAAAAGGGCTCTTTCGCCTTAAAGCTCTTGATTTCTTCTCCTCCTTAAAGCTCTCAACTTAATTGTTCATTTGAAATTTTCAGATCATGAAATTCACCAAAGCAAATTACTATTTTTGGTTTCTGATTAAGAAATTGTTATCTCTGTTTTTTAATTCCGATTTTGCTAGAGAGGTTCTTTGTCGAAGATTAGCTGGAAGAAGATCATATAGCAATCAGTGATGGCGGAGATCTGTTGTGGGATTGTTGATGGAAGCAAGACGCAGACTTCATGCGAAAAGGCACCAATTGCAACAAGGAGAAAGAAAATGGAGATCCGACAGTTCAAAAGTCAAAAGTCACGACGTGAGTGCGAGAATGCAGTTGAGAACTGCGTTTAATTTCCCCACAAACCCTAACCCCAAAAAAGGAAAAAAATATTATCACCTATAAACCTTGAAACCCTAATATGTACATCACCATGTTCAACAACTAATTTCAAAAAACCAAAACCCTTCTTTGTAAACCCCCTTCTTATTTCTCTCTATATATAGAAAAAAGGGTTTTCCCCCAACTTTTTCTTCTTCTTCTCTTACAATTTGTTTCTGTTGAGAAATATCCTATTTTTAAGGCAATGTGTGAAGCCTTGTTGAGTGGGTTGTAGTTCTATGCAGTTTAGAAACTGTTTTGTGAAAACTACCAAGTGCATATATATGTAATTACTAAGTGGTTTATTTCTATGTTCTAAATTATTCTCTGGTTTAAGAGTAAACCCAGTAAAACTGTTCCTGTTTAGTGAAGAAGAAGATTGATTGTTGCTGCCCCGTGGAGTAGGTTTTAACGCCGAACCACGTAAATCTTGTGTTATGTTATTTCCTACTATTTTTTTTGTTACTTTTGTTGTTATCTTTGTACAATTATTATCTTGTGAATGTGTTTCAATCTTCAATATTTGGTATCAGATCTATTGGTTGTGATTTTATCTACACAATGTCTTCAAAATTTGAAATCCCTAAATTCAATGGTTCAAATTTTACATTGTGGAAATTGAAGATGCAAGCTATGTTGGTGAAAGATAGTTGTGAAGTTGCGATTAAGGGCAAACAGAGAAAACCTCTTGAGATGAAGGAAGAAGTATTTGACGAAAAGGATAGTTTAGCAATGCCAGATATTCTACTTGCTTTAGATGATGTTGTCTTATTCAATGTGTCCGGAGAAACAACTGCACAGGGCATTTGGGATAAATTGACAAACATGTATGAAGGAAAATCTTTACCAAATAAAGTTTTTCTCCGTAGACAATTATATAATCTAAGGATGAAGGAAGGAGCTTCATTGCAAGAACACGTGAACGACTTCAATACTCTGATTAATAAACTTGCAGCAGTTGACGTGAAGATTGAAGAAGAGGAAATTCCAGTCTTTTGTTATGTTCAATGCCTGATTCATGGGATGGTTTGATTATGAACTTAAGTGGCAGTACATCTCTTAGTATGGATGCACTTGTGTCAGCATTACTCACCGAAGAGTCTAGGCGAAAATCAGGCCAAGGTTCTTCAGGCGATGCAATGTTGGCAAGAGAAAGATCGACTGAAAAGAATTATGGGGATAGATCCAGATCCAAATCTAAAGGACATAAGAAAGTAAAGTCTTGGTCATGTGGAAAATCTGGGCACTTACGAAGAGATTGTCGACTACGGAAAGCAAATCAGGAAAATTCAAAAGCTGATTTGCGAGGACAAAAAACAGAACCAGAAACTTCACAAGGAAATATAGTTGAAGATGGAACTTCTTCTG
This sequence comes from Eschscholzia californica, assembly GCF_041429995.1. Taxonomy (NCBI): domain Eukaryota; kingdom Viridiplantae; phylum Streptophyta; class Magnoliopsida; order Ranunculales; family Papaveraceae; genus Eschscholzia; species Eschscholzia californica. The sequence continues at coordinate 47,821,875 of NW_028238198.1, forward strand.
AAGATGGTGTTGTGTTGTCAACAATAGGATGTGGCGAGTTGATACATCAATGGATTCTTGATTCAGGTGCTTCTTTTCATATGACACCACATAGAGAGTGGTTTTACTCCTATGCGGTGTGTAATAGAGGTATTGTTTACACGGGTGACGATAATCCATGTAAAATAGCTGGAATTGGAGATGTCCGAGTCCGGATGTTTGATGGAAGTCCTCGTACAGTTTCTAATGTTCGACATGTTCCTGTACTAGGAAAGAGTCTCGTATCTTTGGGGGTCTTGGATAAAGCTGGTTACAAACTTTTGTGGAGAAAATGGGCGACTAAAAGTAAGTAAAGGGGCACTTGTGCTCATGAAAGGGGAATTAATCAGTGGTTTGTATCGTCTTATTGGAGATACCGTAGCCGGTGAAGCAATTATTGCAGATGCAGAATCTGAATTGGCAACAACATGGCACAAACACTTGGGTCAATGAGCGAGAGTGGTTTAAAGGTACTCCTTGATAATAACTCACTTCCTGGTCTGAAATCTTCTAAGTTGGATTTATGTGAAGACTACTTATTTGGTAAACAACATCGTGTTAAATTTTCAAAGTCTAACTTTAGAAGTAAGGATGTTTTAGAACTAATACATTCAGATACATAGGAAGCCACTGTTGAGTCACTTGGAGGTGCACTATACTTTGTTTCTTTCATAGACGGCAATTCTAGAAAAGTTTGGGTTTATATGCTTAAAAAGAAATCTGACACATTTGCATGTTTTAAAAAGTTTAAGGCTTAGGTTGAAAATCAGAAAGGAAAGAAAATAAAATGCTTGAGAACTGATAATGGAAAAGAGTATCTTGGAGATTTTCAGGATTTTTGCAGTGAGCATGGGATTTACAGGCAATGGACTGTTGCTGCCACACCACAACAAAATGGTGTGGCTGAACGTATGAACCGTACTGGCTGAACGTATGAACCGTACTCTTATGGTGTGCTGAAAATTGGCCGGCCGACGACCTTCACCGGTGAAGATGATGAGGTGGCGAGAAGATGAGGTGGCAGAGAGAGGCGATGAGTTGGATGAGAGAGAAGTGATGACTAGTTAACGGTGTTATAACGGAATCTGGAAAAGGGGGCCATTTGGGTATTTTTGATAAAGTAGGGGGCAAGGAAGGAAACTGGTCACAAAGTTGGGGGCTATTAGGGAAATAACCCTATTTTTTTTTAGAAAATGCTAAATGACCCAAAAATTGGAATCCACCACAGGTTGAACATTGATGTGGTCGGCTTCTATTAGACCATTAGGAGATAGAAATGGTCTAACTAATTGGAACCTCCTCAAATGTAGTTTGGGCGATTAACCATTTTTTTGGACGTTACCCACCATCAGGAGTAAGAGTTGAACTTGTAGATGTTTAATGAATGTTGAACTTCTTGATTTGTTTCCGGGTGTTCGAGCCACTTTCCTTTCTCCAGGAGCTTCGGACCACTCACCCATGGTAGTCACATTAGAAGCAATCCAGCAATCGGGGAAACGATCGTTCAAATTCTTTAATTGCTGGCTAGAAGAACCAGGGTTTATTAATATGATCAACACACTATGGACAATGGAGGTTCGAGGCCACCCAATGTACCAACTGATCTCAAAACTTAAAGCCGTTAAAACCCGTATAATTTAATGGAAGGAGGCACGATTTGTGAATCTGCCAAGCTAGAGACTATATGTTCGAATGTCAAGAAAACTTGTTTGCAGATCAAATGAATGTGGTTCTACGACGTGAGGAAAGGGCTGTTGTTTGGTCCTATGCTTCTAAGGCAGCCACTGAAATGTCTATAAAAAAAACAGCGATCTCGAGTTAAATGCCTGAACCTTGGTGATCATAATACAAGTTTCTTTCATAACATGGTTAAGGAACGACGGTTTAGGAATAATATTGCACTAATTAGAGAAGAGGATGAAATTAAACAGAAGTTGAAGACCCAAATGTGATCCCTACGAGATTTGTTGAGTACTACATGGAGATGCTAGGAACCGAGTCTCCCCATGAACAGGAAGATGTTGTCTTAGCTGAATTTGAATGCAATCGCACTTTAGACCTAGTACATATATATGTACTTGAAATTCAGGTTACAAGGGATGAGGTACTTGAAGCTCTATGTTCAATTGGGACAGAAAAAGCCCTGGGACCTGATGGTTTCACCTCATTTTTCTTTAAAACTTTCTGGCGGACAGTAGGTACAGACTTCACTAGGTCAGTGCAATACTTTTTCCGGTCTGGCAGGCTACTTAGATAGGTAAACTCAACACTTATCTCGTTAATTCCTAAAGTAGCTAACCCGTCTACTCTCAGTGATTATAGACCAATTTCGTGTTGCAATGTGATCTATAAATGCATAATGAAGATCTTAGCAAACAGGCTAAAGAGGTATGCAACCTCACTGGTAAGTGAGAATCAGTCGGCCTTCATTTCTGGCAGGTTAATTCAAGATAACATAATGCTTGCTCATGAACTTGTCCGCGATCAATCTGGTGGGACTGACAGATGCACTGTAAAAATTGACCTTCGTAAAGCTTATGATATTGTTCGATGGACTTCTTCGTTCAAGATCCTTATGAAATTTGGCTTACCTGATCGATTTATTGGTTGCATTTCTGAATGTGTTTCTACCCCTCGATACTCGATTATGGTGAATGGAGGGGCTCATGGTTATTTTGCAGGAAAGAAAAGACTCTGACAAGTTTGTCCTCTCTCATCTATTTGTTTGTAATGGTTATGGAGGTCTTCTCTTCCCTTTTTCAGCTTGAACACATAAATGGGCAACTTAAATTACACCTGCGATGCAGAGGTCCAGTAGTCACACACCTTTCCTTTGCGGACGACCTCATGGTTTTTATGAGAGGTAATGTAGCCTCGGCGCAGGCCCTCCAAGTGACGATCACAAAATTATTCAAAGGCATAGAAGTTAATTTTGGCAAGAGCTCTATATTTTGTCCAGGAATGACAGAGGAACAAATCGAGGCAGTCCACCTAGTTCTCGGCTTTCAAATAGGTTCTCTTCCCATTAGATATCTAGGTTTACCTCTCCTAGCTTCTCGGTTGTCATACGCAGACTCTACACCTCTCATTAATCAGATACAATCACGAGTTCAATCAGGGAAAGTTCGGTATTTATCCTATGCAGGTCGCCTTATACTTCTAAAGACGGTTCTGGGAAGTATGTTAATCTTTTGGTCTTCGGTTTTCGTACTTCCTAAACGAGTATATAAGGAAATAAATAAGATCTTCAACAGGTTCTTGTGGAAAGGTCTTGAGGAGGGGAGCAACAGACTGGCGGTAAAATGGGTGGACGTATGCCTGCCGAAATCAGAGGGAGGGTTGGGATTATGGACATAGAAATGATGAACACAATATGAACTTAATACATATCTGGGATCTTATTAGTGGGAAGAACAGTCTCTGGGTCAAATGGGTTAAAAATGATCTAATCAGGGGAAATAGTTTCTGGACCATGAAGATACCTAGGAGTTGTTCGTGGTGTTGGCGACGTATTCTACATTGCAGAGGTATTGCAAAGACTATGGTTCAATACCTCATACAGGATGGTAGTCAGACTTACTTTTGGCGAGACAAATGGCACCCTTTAGGCTCTTTAGCTAATCAATTTCCAGATTTTCATCATTTTGCAGCAACATTAAGGGAGGACACTTTAGTATCGGACTACTTAATAAATGGCAGATGGATTTTCACTGACCATGTTCGTCATATCTTAGGAGACGTGTTCCTTTCACTACCTTTTGTAGAGATAGGTGGCTTGGAAGAAGACAAGGTAGTCTGGAAAATCACTTCAACAGGAGAATATACGGTGAAAGACACGTACAACTATATTCGGCGAAAAGGTACACCAATCCCATGGACCAAATTAGTATGGTGTACGGAAGGTATGCCGAAACACTCATTTGCTGCTTGGATAACACTTAAGAGGGGTTTAAAAATGAAACCCAAACTACGTTTATGGGGTCTGGATATTGATGTTCGATGCATGATATGTTTATTGGCAGAGGAGACGGATGAACACCTTTTGTTCCAATGTCCATATTCGATTTTTATTTGGACAGATTTACTACAGCTGCTGGGTCTGACTCGTAACTACACGGGAAATTGGGACGACGAAATTACATGGTGTGTTAATACATTTCATGGAAGCTCACTGCTATGCAGAATGGGTGGGTTGGTATTCATTGGCTACATTTATCACATTTGGGTTGAGAGAAATAAAGGGTCTTTCGGAAATACAATAAACCGCCACAAACTATCTTTCAAACAGTAATTACTGAGGTTAAAATCAAAGTGGTCGCTTGGAAACAGCCACCGAAATTAACGAGTGAGGCCTAACAGATATTAGCGAAGTGGAACCTGGTAATCCCTTTAAATCCAAAGGCACCCACCATATGTAAATGGCAAGGTCCATTTGGTGATGAGGTTATCATTAACACGGACGGATCATACACTGAATCGTGGGGCGGATACGGGGCCATCCTACGAAATTCAGAGGGGGATCCCATTGTTCGGCAACAGTCAAGACAACTCGGGTATCAGTTATGATGCACGAAATGCAAGGGGTTTTGTTGGGCCTTCAACTCGCCCTCAAGTATAACAAGCCAAGGTTAAGATCGCCACGAATTCAGCCCTCACGGTCTTAATCTTGACAAAGTTAGACAAGGAACCCCCTTGGCAGATTACGAGAATTGTTCGACAAATCAAAGATTTATGGGTATGGCTAGAGGAGTGTTCAATAGTTCATGTGTATAGAGTGATTTATCAAGGCGCAAACTTACTTTCAAAAATGAGTTCACATGTCGGTTATACTGAGATGACACCAAATGAACTTCCGAACGAGTTACAAAGGATCATACGGAAGGACAAAAGAGGAGTAATAAGAGTGCGACATCCTTAGTTTTTTATTGGTTTTTATTACTTAGTTTCAGCTTTGAGTTGTAATAGTATGGTTTATTTGACTTCTTAGATTTCTTTTTTCGGCTTCTTTCTTTGTAAGGTCGGGCCCTTAAATCCGGTTGACAATTTCAAATAAAAAAGAGTAAGAGTAAATCTGTCATATGAGAATTTGTTGGGTCGGTTTCATCCTTGCTTCTAGTCCCAAAGCTGAGCTGCTAGCAAATTTTCTTGGGGCTTTTTTGTCAGGACTAAGTTTCCCTTCAAATCAAAGAAAGATGAGGGAAGCCGTAAGGGAGTTCATACTACATAGATTAACCTTACTTATGTGTTAGTTATATTACATGTTTATACATTGCATCAAGACTTCCTAAGGTTGCTAAGCTATATCATTAGTTTGCTAATTTGTTAACAACATTTTATTGTTAAGATGCATCTATAGACATTAGTCTTTGGTGGTGTTTTTTTTTTTTTACGTTTGAGTCTAACTCATTTAGAGTTAGCCGAATATTATGACTCAAATAAACCCAAAATAGAGGCAATCAACCATTCAAATGAGTCTCACGGAAAGATGAGTCTTAGTGTCTCTTAAAAACAAAACATTCTTAAATTTGACTCCAGTCAAGTTCGACATTGAATCAGATTCAAATTTAAGTTGGAGAAGAAAAACAAACACAACTGTAATGTCATAATCAATACCATTGGTCTTTGATTGATTCCACTTCATTAAACAATAAAACATATATTATATATATATATATATATATATATATATATATATATATATATATGTGTATTTACTTTTCCATTATTTATTTTACAGATTATAGATTGCGAGGGTGGCTAGATAGTTTAGATTAACCACCAGATGAGGTATTATATTGATATGAAAGGGGTCCTTCAATTCGACAATGAAATTACAAGCAAAACCTACAGAAAAAGTTATTAGGCGAATTTCTTTTTTATACGGACTCTTTGTTTCAATTATGACAGAGAAATTATCGTTAAAGGGCTTTTTAGGAAACCTAATTAGGGTTGTACTCTAACTTAGGGTTCTATATAATGCCTCTTAAGACTTGAATAAGGTGTGAAAAAATCTCAAGAAGCTTTCAATCTCTACAAAATCAAGTAGAGAAAGAAAGAGAGATACTTCCCAATCAACTATCTAGTCTAAGAAGGAGTTTTTCAATCTAACCACCATTCAAATTCTAGCAAACAACAAGGTGGGAAATAAAGGTGATTGCTCGGTGTCCCAAGTAGAAGAGCTACAATTAGAGCTCTTGGTCTTCTCAAAAGCGATTGGAAAGGTTCGAGGGAAAACTAGCGATTAAAGTATTTATGCAACTAGTTTAAATTAGTGTCAGACATATTAGATGTCTGAGACTCCGCTACCAACACTAGGAGACACCATAACCCAAAGCTTTGTTGGTCTGTCTAAGTTTTTTTCGGAAACAGTTTCATGGTTGTTATGTACTTATTCCATCCTTATGATGTATCAATGTCATATGATGTAAATCATGCTTATACAACATAATGTAATGTATCTGATGCACCCGAAAAGGTTGCACACCCAAGCGGAGGTATCAAGTAGTAACCGGTAAAATCGGAGTCGATCCAAGGATAGGAAGGCAGTTTGGATATCGAAGGGTCTTATCCCTCGGTCTAGATATTAAATGCTAACTTAAACTAAAAAAGAAAGGAAGAAAGATGAATAAGGGGTTTTGATTGAAAGAGTAACAAAAAGAATAAAGCGAGTAAAACTAACTAAACAATAAATGTAAATGGGCAAGACAGATTCGAGAGAAGAGTCGGAGGAACAAGAGTCGGGAGACGATAAGACTCGATTCGGGCAACAAATAAGCGAAAGAGGTGTCGAAGTCCGGGAATCCATAATGATAAACCTACGACTACGTGTAGTCCGATCTAATGTTCCTAAGTATAATCAATATTCGACTCCTAAAGTAGATGTCTCTAAGTACTATGTATATCCAGAGATCATACTTAGTCAAACAAACGTCTAAATCGGTTAATCCCGAGTCATCGAAAGTGTCGTCTAGTCGCCTAACTATGTGAAGTGCATGACAAGACACATGAAATTATGACTTAGACTACGATCGATATCGAATACTTTGTTTCGTCTATTAACTATGCGAAGTGCTTGACAAGACACATGAAAATACGATCAAAACGATAATCGAAATAAATGAACATCAATTTATAATCAAAACATCAAATCATATTAAACATAGTTACGAATTCATCACATTTCATCTCATATAATCGACAAACTAAAGTTAGCTAAACATGGTGATTGAATAAGAAATGGAAAGAAAATGGTGAGAGAATCCCCCTTTTTCGATGTGGTTCGAGGCTAAGATCGTCGGAAAATATGAGTTTTTAGTTGCAGCCGATCTCCCCTTAGCAATTTTTTGGGTTCCCCATAGCGACCACCATCATCTTCTCCATTTAGAACACAACCTCCATTAAAGCTAACCCTAGCTTTCTCTCTCTAGAAATTTGTAGCCCAAAATCAAATCAAACCACATGAAAAGCAAACCAAGGACATGAGAAGTAAAAGCCCCATGGTTTCGGATCAAGAAGGTGGCCGGAAAACTCATAAAAATCCGGTCAAAGTATGCATGAAATCCGGCCAAAAACCCTAGATCCGGCAAGAGAACTCGGGTCCGGGCCGTGCCGTGCTGTGCGCGCATCCCTAGTACCGCCGAGCTGCAGCCGTGCACGTCCGAGCAGCCGAGAAGCTTCCCGTGCCGTGCTGTTTGCTGCTCCGAGCTGCTGCTACTGGAGCATCCCGTGGAAGCTGCTGTTGTTCGTGCTTCCCGGCTGCTGCTGCTGCTGCGTGCTTCCCGTGGGCGCGTCCCTTTGCTCCGAGCAGCTCCCGTGGACGCTGCTACCTTCCGTCCCGAGCACTTGCTGTTCCAGCCGGTCCTAGCTTTGGCCGGCCGAGCCATGTTGGCCGGCCAAGCTAGAACGGCAGCCTCTTCTCTCTCAAGCTCCCTCTCTTCAAACTCTTGCCTTGAAACCCTAGAACTTGGTGATGAAGAACCAAACCCTCTTGCCTCTTTCTCCTCTCTAACTCCTTTCCAAGGTTGTTGATTGATGAATGAAGAAGAAGATGAATAGTGTATTTGTCTCAAACCCTAGACTTAGTCAACCTTGACTTTGACTCAAACTTGGGTCCATTGGGTGCCTCCAAAATCTCTTCCTTCTTTCATCTTCTTTGGGCTTGGGTTTTAGACTTAGGCTTTAATCTACACTTGGAAATCAAGGAGGTGCCTTCATAGAATCTTTGTTTTAAGACCGAACCTCGACTCCTTTCTTTCACAACTTCCCCGTCCGAACTCGGAATGGACTTCCGTTTTCACCGTTGGACTCGTCTTTGACTCCTCTTCTCATTTGATTTGTTTGAAGTCTTTTTCTCTCGTTTTGGGTACATGAAATGATAGTGATAATTCGCTCCCTTTATTCCGAATTAAGTTCTTTATTCCAAATATGGTACCTAAACAAGAAAAACACATAAAATGTTATTGATAACACTTGAAAAGGACTAATTAGTCTATGTTAGGCTCCTTAAATGTGACATTTTCGTGTCACATCAGTATCCTCCAAACAAATTTAATAACATGACCAATTATCGTGCTGGATGGTGAAAAGATCACCCTGTTTTAGGTTATATTTATTGGGAGGATACTCACTTTAGAATTCATAACTTACTTAAATGGTTAAAGCATTAAGCAAATTTTTACCCAAAAAATGAAATAGAGAAACACATGAAACACAAAATTAAATGTATTTTTATTTGACTAACCTTAACTCTTCATCTAAATATGTGAATTAACCACGAGCTCTCCCTGGTGCTTTAATCAGTATCTACATGCCACAAGATAATGTAGGGTTTTGTATCTATCGTGCTTATGATACTACATAATGTTGTAAGCGGAATCTCAATCATCATATGATTAACACTAGGTTGTCCAGGTTCTATACATGAATATATCAATGAACTAGAATCGAAAAGATCTTACCTTAATCGCTTTCTCACGAACTAAATCCCGACCAGTATTCGGAACATAAGAACTCCAATTGTAGCTCCTCTACTTGAGACACCGAGTGTATGACTTGAACTCCCTCCTTCGAGTTAGCTAGGACCTTCTTGAAGGTTGAGATGAAGAACTTCTTCTTCTTGACTAGATAATTAAGAGAAACTCTTTTTCTCTCTCTCAGACAGCTATTTCTCTCTCTCTCTGAAAAATACAAACTGAATTACTTTTCAGTTGACTTGTCCTTAGTTTTCTTTTAGGTTGTCTAATTTGGTCCTTATATAGAAATCCCAATTATAAGAGTCTAACCCAAAATTGGACTCATAAAGAGCTAATTAGAAGGTATTTCCCAAAATACCCTTTTAGGGTTCCTTTAGTGTGGCCGGCCAACATAGCCCCTTTATGAGCTTCCTTGGCCGACCCACTTAGGTACTAGCCATGAGATGCCCGGGCCGTTGCTTAGGTCGGCCATCACATGGTCGTCCCCCTTAAAGCCTTCTCGGGCCTCCGTTTCGGGCCCGGATGTATGTGTATGTGTTTGGACTCCTCCGAACTAACTAGAATTACTAATAATGGATCCAATCCATCTATTTGCCAATCTCCCACTAGTCAATTCTCTCCGTTCAAACCATCAATCTTATGTGTAACTCTTGTAGGATCCGGTCTATGTTAGTCGCGGATTACCGAAGTTATCCGACGATCGTAAGTGGCTTCTAGCTAAGCATTACAACCCCTAATTCGACCGGACTAGATGATCTTCTGAGTAAGGTCATCAAGATCCCATTCGCCAAATCGTACGCATTGACATCTTGGTCAAAGGACATTCCTTCAGAAGGATACCATTCCTTCAAACCGGGGGAATATATCCTTAAGATAAACCACAAAGTTAGAAACCAATTACAACAAGCAAAGGGAGATTTGCTGTTTGGACCCCCTTTCGTATAATTGATTTGTTGTTTGGACTCCCTTTTTCCAAGTTGCACTTTGGACTCCCTTTTTCAAAAAAAAAAGTTAAATATAACAGTTTAAAAACACATGGAAGATGAAAATACTATTTTACCCACGAGTTAAATAAACCCTAGTGTTAACCCGCGAGCTGACACGGTGGGTTTTAAACAACAATCAAGCTTCTCTTCTTCCTCTAGACGATTGGAGTTTTTTTTTAGCTAAAATCAATATATCCCAAATTCTTTCCCCCATCCAACCGAAACTTCCGAGGCCAAAGAATATAATATTGAAGATGATAGATAGATTTGTTCTTCTAGTTTGGGCAATTGTTGGGTTGAAAATTCAACTGGTGAGTGTGAAATTGATGCCCAATTGAGCCCTAACAGTGGGGGATATGTTGGAGAAATGGGTAGTAGTAGTGTAAATAGTTCTTCCGGAATTGAAAAAGGCTGAAGAAGATAGTTATTATCAACATTTCTATCTTAGCGGGTAGATGAAGAAAACTTTAACATATTCGTAAAAGAAGAAGATGATGTGCAGAATTATAAATCGTTTGATTATAAGAGAAGTGATGAGATTAAAGAAAAAGATGAAAAGGGGTAAAAGGAGAAGTGAAGAAGAAAGAGAAAGAGAGAGACATGTTTGCTTCACTTCTTTTAGAGAGAGAAAGATGGTTTGTGGCCTTGAGGATGGTCTTGTAGAGAGATGGTGACTGACCATAACTAATTCAGTTACAGTAACACTTTTAACTTGTTAACGCCAGACGCATAACCGTCTAAATCCACCAAGATTTTACCAAGTATAGTGAAGACGGGCAGTTGAAAGCATTTGGATAGGAATAGGGATAGTGAAGATGTTGATGATTCATCATCTTCATCAAAATCTAATGATCCTTTTGCTGGTGGTGCCCCACCTGAATGGCTTTTACTGTTGAGTGGTTTTTTTAGGTCTTGCTACTGATCTTTGTGTTTCTACATTTAATCATAGAGTGAGTTTCTTTAGATTTTACCTATATTCTTAGTTATGGGGCTATAATTTCTTATTAGTGATGAATCAAAATGTTTGAATTTCTTGAATTATTTTCTTTTGTCATCTATAATTGATAGAGATATATGTTTCGGGAATATAAATTTTTGTAATGGCACAGATGAGTTAGAGATAGAGAGAAATTGTGTTTGTGTAATAGCACAGATGAAATGGATTTTAGAAGAGAGAGTAGAGAGAGAAACCTTGTATAATCCTAGTGAGCTGAATAAATTAAGAGTCCAAATTACAATATTTATTATATAAGGGTAAAATAGAAATTTTCTGAAGTATAACTTTAAAGACAGAATATTCCTAAGAGATTCCGTCAAAAGGGAGCCCAAAGTGCACCTCTGGAAAAAGGAGCCCAAACACCAATCAATTATACGAAAGGGGGTCCAAACACCAAATCTCCCACAAGCAAATATAATCACACCAGTAATTCATAAAAGCCCACTTTCGTGGTGCAACAAATATAGCTATTGAAAGGCAATGAACATATGATAAGAAGGCTATATGTTTCACTAGTAATTTGTATGAACCATGGGTTCTTTTTATCAGTAAGTGATTTTAAAATTTTAATAGCAAAATAGCATAGTGTGTGATTATATTTCTCCTGCAGGGAGTCCCTCAATTCATTGTAATCCATAAATATATTCATTGTAATCCATAATTAGATTACAATGATACAATATGAGACTATAGGTCAACGACCAATCCATAAATATATTTCTCCTGTAGGGAGTCCCTCAATTCTTTGGCAGACTTAGGTTGTGTTTGTTTTTTTTTTGTACGTCTGAATCTGAATTGGCTGAACTGAAATGGTTGAATCTGAATTGACTAAAAAATTTATAAGTTAGATGTTTGTTTCCTAAATCTGAATTACTAAGTCTGAATAATTTTTTTTACATTTATACCCCCCTATTTCATTTTATATCCTTCCCTCTTTTAACCTAATGTCTATGTCCCTAATAAAATGAAAAATAAAACCCTAAACTCTAATCTGTTTCTCCATCGCCGTACGGTCTCTCCCTCTCAATATCTCCCTCTCTATAAGCGATGATCTAGCGAAGTCCGCGGAATCTCCGGCGAGAGTTTAGTATCGCTTTGTGTCCATCTCTATCTCTAGCAGTGTTGGTGTTCTTTGCCTCTTGTAGGAACTATCTTGGTGGAGAGAATGGTGATCTACTATCCTCACATTAAGAGAAACCCTCTCTTTCTCCAACAGATCCACAAAGTGGTTCAATCTCTTTCTCTCTCAGTCCCTCTCTTTCTCTCTCTCTCTAACAGATCCAAAAATTGAAACCCTCGCCAGATCCGGCGAGGGTTCAGTCTCTCCTCTGCTTTTAACAGATCTAAAAATTTGTGGTGGTGCGATTTAGTCGTCTGTGGTTTTGGTGGTGGTGGTGGTGGTGGTAGAAGAACAGAAGGGAAGAAGATGGAGATAGTTATGTATTTTAAAGTTTCACAAGGGTATATTTGTATTTTGCATTTTTTCAGATCTAGGGTTCACTTTTCAGACTTGTTTTGAAGTCTGAAATGTTTGGGCATTAATTCAGCTAATTCAGACATGTTATCAATTCAGACGAAAATTCAGATTTTGCTAAATACAAAAACAAACATCTGAAATCTGAATTGAAATTCAATTCAGATTTAAGATCTGAAATTTTTAAAAAACAAACAGCACCTTAGTCTGGCTGTAGATATCATATAAGGTGTTACCTAAGCAGTTAAGAATGTAGTTTCTGCATAGATAGTCGGCCTTATTCCACGCATCTACTGCTCCAGATCTACCAGGTTCATTTTTTCCCACAACTGTGGTAGCTGGTTCGGTTAAAACAAAATTGATATTCAAGGTTGTCAGAAAAAATAACATCTTTTGTTGCCATCTTTTAACGTTTTGGCCATCGAATTTCTTTGGTTTTTCATTGCTTATCTTAATCCATTTTCAGTAAAACAGTAATGTTTTGGTCGGTTTTTTGTTTTGAAAAGAATATTTAAAGTCTTCATATTGTTATCAAAATAGTATTAAAAACCAACTTATAAAATCAGAAATTAATTGAGCAATAAAATAGCAAGTTAAAGAAGACAACTTATCTTTTTGCAGAGCTTTTCCAAAATAGTAAGTGAACCAATCGGAGATAATGAACCTGCAAGTAGATAGTAAAACAGTAAGGGTGAAACAAAGGCACGAGTTAGACTTGCTTTCCTGAAGACTTTAAACGCCCCTGCTACCGTCGATTCTGGTATTGCTTTTGCAGTTTATGAACGTAGTCCCATAGGATTCAACTATTCCTTATCAGAAATTGAAGAAGCAAACTTCAATTCTGATTTCTAATCTTTGACAGAACTGTAACAGAGAGAAGAGTAAAAGCTGAGAGAGAGATAGAAGACGATTTGTTATTTGTGTATTTTTCCTCTGGGAGTTTTCTCTATTTATAGAGTCCTGATCTGACGACTTTAGGTCGTTTTGATCCAACAATGGATAAAAACTAGCTAGTACACACGTACTTGGACTATTTCCACTAGCCAGTGGTGGAAGAGGAAGTCCGAGAAAATATCGTACTGGACTGTTTCCACTAGCCAATAGTGGGAGGAAAAGGTCAGAGAAAAATAAGGCATTTCTCTGGTAGAGCAAGACCAAGGCGAAGACCGAGACCGAGCCCGAGACCGAGTCCGAGTCCGAGTCCGTGTTCGGGTCGGTGACCCGGCCCGCGGGTGTGTGCAAGTGAGAAATATTTGTGTGCCTAAGGTAAGGGTGCCTCTAAAAAGTGATGGGTCTCTCCCCTGGAGAGCACTATTGTAACCCCGGCCAAGGGGCCACACCCCTTACACCGAACTTTCTCCTTATAAACACAAGTTTGTTTTTCTCTTAGAAAGATGTGGGACAAAGCATTTAGTTTGAAGTTTCCATTTCTATATTAGTAAGGAGGATTAAAGTGCTATCTACTTTATTCTATAAGTGTTGTAAGTAAAAAAGGTATTTTGTTTGTTTGTGGATAAAAATTCCCTCCAAAAAGTAAGCTCACTTTAGCTCCTTTTATTTCAAAATAAAACTAAATATCATATTTTATTCAAACACAACTAACAATCTCCCACATGAATAAAATTAGAAGAGCTGAACCGAATAGAAGAGTATAAGGTATTGTGTATCAGCGGAGGTGTCGTTATGACTTGAACCTTTGCTTTGTGATGGTTTGTTGGGACTACTAGTCGTTCAGTGAATATGATGTCCTTGAACTGAACTTCTGTTTTGTAGACTCGATCAACACACCTCACACACAAGTCTTCTAATTTCTGTCAAGATCATTCGGTTGTGCTCGTTATAGGCCATAAGCATATCCTAGTATTCATGAGTGCTCTAGAGAATATCCCAATTCTCATAGGAAGCGGCCCTACTTCCACACTCATATGAGTGAGTCCATCAAGGGTGTCCTGTTCCACCCCACCTAGTATACCCAAGCTATAGATCTCATCCCCCCACATTGAACAGGTACACTCTCTTTGCCATAGGGATGTGTAGGAATTTTCTCCTTTGAGTGTTTACAAACTATCATCTACAACTTAGTTATCCCATTGAACCAAGGTCATGGGATCTTCAATTCCAGGGTTGGGTGTCCGTCATAGATGATTTACTTTGATATATGCTTTAGCCCCATCCCCCTCGACGTTACATTTACAACATCTCTAGATAATCCTTTCGTCAAAGGATCTACCAAGTTTGCGCTTAGATCTCACAAAATCTATGGAAATTACTCCATTAGCCCAACAATTGGTTAATCGAGTTATGCCTTCGACGAATATGTCTAGACTTTACGTTGTAGATATTGTTTTTAGCTTTAGCTATTGCTGCTGTGGAATCACAGTGAATCAAAATAGAAGGCATTGGTTTAGGCCAAATTGGAATATCATCCAAAAAGCTTCGTATCCATTCAGCTTCTTCAGCGGCTTTATCAAGTGCGATGAATTCTCATTCCATAGTTGATCTAGCGATGCAAGTTTGCTTGGATGACTTCCAAGCAACTGCAGCTCCTGCTAATGTAAAAACAAATCCGCTCGTGGATTTGGTATCTTATGAGTCTGAAATCCAGTTTGCATCTGTGTATCCTTCTCCAACTGCAGGATACCGTGAGTAATGTAAACTGTGTCATAGTGTGTATTTAAGGTATCTCAGTACCTTAATTAGTGCACCCCAATGGGTGTGCCCAGGGTTACATGTGTATCGGCTCAGTCTGCTTATCGCGTAAGCAAAATCTGGCCTCATGCAGTTCATTATGTACATAAGACTCCCTATCACCCTAGAGTACTCAAGTTTAGATACTGCCTCACCCTTGTTTTTCTTTAAGACTAAAGAATGGTCAAAGGGTACTCTCGCAGGTGAGGAGTGGAATTAGTTAAATTTCCTTAGTACAGACTCAATATAGTGTCTTTGGCTCAAGGTAATCCCTTCAGGATTTCTGATTACTTTTATCCCTAGGATGACATCTGCTTGTCCTAGGTCTTTCATTTCAAAGTTTTTAATTAGGAGTTCCTTAGTTTGGTTTATTATGTCTAAGGAAGTGCCTAGAATTAACATGTCATCTACATATAGACATATAATCACATAACACCCATTTACACATTTAGTGTACACACATTTATCCGACTCATTAATCTTGAACCCATTTTCTAATACTATTTGATCAAATTTTTCATGCCATTGTTTCGGTGTTTGTTTAAGACCATATAGGGATTTTATGAGTTTGCAGACTTTGTTCTCTAGTCGCTTGACCACAAACCCCTCAGGTTGGTCCATGTAGATTTCTTCTTCTAATTCACCATTTCGAAAAGCAGTTTTTACATTCATTTGATGTATCTCTAGGTTGTAGATTCCTGCGATTGCTATTAGGATTCTAATCGAAGTGATCCTTATGACAGGAGAATAAGGGATAGGCCTAAAATAGGTCTATTCCCCAAGTGTAGGGATCAAGTTATAGTATAATTTGTAAATCGGGAAATCGTTCTAAGGGACAAGTAATTTTATCTAAATCTTAAATTAACACTCCATTCATTAATTTTGGTTTGATTTTGTGAAAACTATTTTTTAAAAGAAAACAAGAAAAGACTAAAGAATAATGAAATCAAGATGGGAAAGAAATCTAGGGTTCTTGATTCCACCACATAAATGGACTATCTAAAACATGCATTCAATTAACAAATTTCTTTTTTCATATATAACTCAAAATCTAACATAATAAACTATTTAGATTCCGGAAGATATTCTTTAATAACACATTTCAAAATCATTTACATTTTAATTGATTATCACATAAAAATTATATTCCTTAATAATCATCCATCATCTAATAAGCATATCTCATCTAATAACTTAACAAAAGGATGAAATATCTCACTATGAAGCATGAATAAAGACAAGATTATAAGATCTATATGAAATAACAATTAATAGACATTGAAGCTCAATACAAGGATTCATTAATCAATAACATATTTCAAAATAAGCCCAAGTATGGGTTTCCTCTAAAACTCTAGATACAAGATTAGCTACTCATGAAATCTAAAGTAATATTCATTGAAATTCTAAAGTAAATGGAATTACAAAAGATGATGAAAAGAAATCACCAAATGAGATTTAGATCCATAGCTCCTTGTGCCTCCATGTTGATGTCCAATATTAGCTCCAAATATTTCCAAGAATATTATCCAAAACTCCAAGTAATAGCTTTTTTAGAAGATGATAGAAGAAAAATTTAGAAGAAAAATAGAAAAAGAAGTGATTTTAGAGAAGTTATGGAGAAATTAGAAGTTTGGATGAAGAAATTAGAAAAGAAGAGAGATTGGAAAGAAATTAGGGTGAAATGGGTAGTAAAAGAATGGAGGCTAGAAAAGGAGATAAGAAGATGATTTTAGGGTTAGAGAAAGAGGTAGGTTAGAAAAGAATGGAGGCTCAAGAAATAGATAACCATTGGCTAAAGGATCAACTAGTACAATTGGGGGCAAATCTGGAATTTTTGGTGAGAGTTGTGGTGAAAAGATGGCCACTTGTCAATTAGTTATAGGTTGAAATATGTGTGGGACAAAAAGGAGGGGCATTTCTGTAAATTCAGGGACTTAAAAGTGGGAAAAGAGGGGACCACGGTATTCTGTCCGTTTGTGCATTCAGGACGCGCCACGTCACCAAACCTCATCCCGAATGCCCGAATTGTGCCCAACAGTGTCCCACTGGTCCACTTCCTTTCACTCCAACTTTGACTTTGCCTAGTTTGCTCATCCGGACTCTGAATTGACTTCAGTTTTCTCCTACGGGCTCGTCTCGGAATCTACTTTTTACCCATGCACTGATATTGGCCAAATTTACCAGAATACCGTTGTGTCCAAAAGACCAAAATGCCCTTCAAGTAACTTCCTCCCGTTTTAATCACTTTTCACACATAACTCTACAAAAGACACCTAATCAAGAAACCCAACCATTTTATTATAATAAAGACTCGAAACGAACTAACTCGACTAAATTAAACGACTCTGATGGAACATTTTTATGACCCATCAATAAGTGTCAAAAAAGCCACGTCCTCATTCTTGTCTGAACCCTTTAGCTACTAACCTAGCTTTGTACTTTTCTACTGTGCCATCTGGTTTTCATTTCCTTTTAAAAATCCATTTGCTTCCTATAGTTTTAGAACATGGAGGTAAATCAACGAGTTTCCACGTGTTATTTACTACAGCTTCTTTCGAGAACGATGCGTCTGGAGAAATCATTGCCTGACTATATGTTAAGGGTCCATCTTCAAAGTCTGAAACTATGTTCTCTCCTAGTTCTCTTACTCCTTCTAGGTTCATCATCTGATAGTGGAGTTTCAGAACTAGTGGAAGGTCGACTAGACTCAGGTTCTTTCCTTTTGAGGGTCTCACTCTTTCTAGGGAAAATGTTTTCAAAAAACTCAGCATCTCTTGATTCTAGAATCGTGTTTGAGTTTATGCTCTCAACGGGAGAGTTTATCACTAGAAAGCGATAGGCATTACTGTTCTGGGCACACCCTATGAATACACAATCTATAGTTTTTGGTCTTATCTTAGATCTTTTGGGTAAAGGTATTGCAACCTTTTCCAGACACCCCCACACCTTTAAGTGTTTAAAGCTAGGTTTTTTACCCTTCCATAGTTCATATAGAGTTTTATCTTATGTTTTAGTGGGTACTCTGTTAAGCACATAACAAGCAGACAAAACAGCCTCTCCCCACAAGTTAAAAGGTAATCCTGAGCTTACTAGTATAGAGTTCATCATTTCTTTTAGTGTTATATTTTTCCTTTCTGCTACCCCATTGGATTGAGGTGAGTAAGGAACAGTTGTTTGATGTATTATGCCGTGATTCCTAAAGAGTTGAGTGAAGAGATCTCCTACGTATTCTCCCTCTCTATCTGATCTAAGGATTTTTATCTTTTTATTTAGTTGATTTTCTAATTCTAGTTTGTAGGTTTTAAAACTTTTTAAGGCTTCATCTTTGCTATTTAGAAGGTAGATGTTACAAAATCTAGAGTGATCGTAAATAAAAGTTATGTAGAAGCGTTTGCCTCCTCTCGAAGGAGTTGCTTTTAGGTCTCCTAAATCATAGTGAACTACTTCTAACGGTTCATTAGTTGTTCTTTCTACGGTTTTAAATGGTTTCTTTTTAAGTTTTGTCTCTACACAAATTTCACATTTGTCTTCTTTTTCTTGTTTAGTGGTTGGAATGTAACCTTGTTTCATAAGACGTTCTAGAGTGGAAGAACTAAGGTGTCCTAACCTACCATGCCAAACATTTAAATTGCTAGAAGTATTATGCATAACCGAGTAAGAAGAAGAAAATACTTTATTCAATTCAGAATCAGAAACAACATTTAACTTAAATAGGCTCTCAGTACAATACCCTTTCCCCACATAGACCCCTCCCCTTTGGACAGAATTACTTCGTCACTTTTAATTACTATCTTGAACCCTTTCTTGTTCAGAACCAAAACAGAGATTAAATTCTTCCTTATTTCAGGAACGTGAAGTACATCATTCAGAGTCATGGTCTTTCCAGAAGTCATATTCAGAACAATCTTTCCTTTTCCTACAATTGTGGATGAAGAATTGTTACCCATATACAGTTGTTCTCCTGTTTTTACTGGATTATATGAGGAAAATTGTGACTTCTCTGAACAGATGTGTTTAGTGGCTCCTGTATCGAACCACCAATCTTTAGTGTTAGTCACTAAGTTGATTTCAGTTACCATTGCACAAAAGTTCTCTGTTTCGACTATGTGAGCAAGATTGGGCCTAGGGTGTTTGGTCGGGGGGTTAGGGTTAGGGTTTTCTTTTCTGTGTCTGCAGTCATTAGCTAGGTGACCAGACTTACCACATACATTAGATGGGTTGTTAGGCTTAGAACTAGCCCTTTTGAATTTAGAATTACCTTTCTTCCTCTGGTTAGAAGGTTTGTAGTTGATAAAATTTTTCTTCTTTACCTCTTCCACCATGTGAGCTTTGGACACAAGTGAAGCAGCAACCTCATTTTTCCCTTGTTTCAGATGTTCTTCTTTAACCCTGATGTGAAGAATCAGGTATTGCATGTCAATGTCCTTCCTTTTGTGTCTGCGTTTCTTCTTATACTCATTCCAGCTGGGAGGTAGCTTTTCAATGACTGCAGCAACCTAAAAAGCTTCATCTATAACCATTCCTTCAGTTCTGATTTCATTTAGAATGAGCCTGAGTTCCTAAAATTGGCTTACTACAGATTTTTCATCTTCCATCTTGTAATCCAAAAATCGTCTTACTACGAATTTCTTAATACTTGCATCTTCAGAAATATATTTCTTCTGTAGGGAGTCCCATAATTCTTTGGCAGACTTAGTCTAGCAGTAGATATCATATAAGGTGTTATCTAAGCAGTAAAGAATATAGTTTCTGTATAGATAGTCAGCCTTATTCCACGCATCCACTGCTCTAGATCTACCAGGTTCATTTTCTCCCACAACTGCGGTAGCTGGTTCGGTTAAACAAAATTGATATTCAAGCTTGTGAGAAAAAATAACATCTTTTGTTGCCATCTTTTGAAGTTTTGGCCATTGAACTTTTCTGGTTTTTCATTGCTCATCTTAAAATCCATTTTCAGTAAAACAGTAATGTTTTGGTCGGTTTTTTGTTTTGAAAAGAACAATTATTAAAGTATTCAGATTATTATCAAAATAGTATTTAAAACCAACTAATAAAATCAGAAATTAATTGAGTAATAAAATAGCAAGTTAAAGAAGACAACTTATCTTTTTTGCAGAATTTTCTAAAACAGTAAGTGAACCAATCGGAGATAATGAACCTGCAAGTAGATAGTAAAACAGTAAGAGTGGAACAGAGGCACGAGTTAGACTTGCTTTCCTGAAGACTTTAAACGCCCCTGCTACCGTTGATTCTGGTATTGCTTTTGCAGTATATGAACGTAATCCCCTAGGATTCAACTATTCTTTATCAGAAATTGAAGAAGCAAACTTCAATTTTGATCTCCTGATCTTGACAGAACTGTAACAGAGAGAAGAGTAAAAGCTTAGAGAGAGAGATAGAAGACGATTTGTTTTTTGTGTATTTTTCCTTTAGGATTTTTCCCTATTTATAGAGTGGGGAAACCTGATCTGACGACTTTAGGTTGTTTTGATCCAACGTTGGATAAAAACTAGCCAGTACACACGTACTTGGACTATTTTCACTAGCCAGTAATGGAAGAGGAAGTCAGAGAAAATTTCGTACTGGACTGTTTCCACTAGCCAGTAGTGGGAGGAAAAGGTCAGAGAAAAATAAGGCATTTCTCTGGTAGACCAAGGCCAAGGCCAAGGCCAAGGCCAATGCCAAGACCAAGTCCAAGTCCAAGACCGAGGTCGAGACCGAGACCGGGACCGCGACCGAGACCGAGTCCGAGTCCGAGTCCGAGTCCGAGTCCGAGACCGAGTCCGTGTCGGTGACCCGACCCGTGGGTGTGTGCAAGTGAGAAATATTAGTGTGCCTAAGGTAATGGTGCCTCTAAAAACTGATGGGTCTCTCCTCTGGAGAGCACTATTGTAACTCCAAGGGGCCACACTCCTTACACCCAACTTTCTCCTTATAAACACAAGTTTGTTTTTCTCTTTGATGACAACTTTCTCCTTATGAATCATTATAGATGACATCTCTTATTGAATTTTGACACAACTTTTGAAAAATTAAGTCCAAATGAGCTAGTGGTTCATACAAAATCACAAGTGATGTTTTTGTTGATTTGGTCTAATAGTGTAAAAGACAAAAAATACAAGTGACGCACAGTAGCCTCCCATTAAACAACATTGAACTTAATTAAACTACTAGTTGAGCAACTTAATGTAGCATGTCATGATATTTCAACATTTTTATTATTTAAGATTTTAGATAATGCCGTATTTCAAGCAAGAACAAAAAAACGAGAATAATACATGTTCTATTATTGAAAATAGAAGTCTTTTGTTTCTTCTTATATCCTTAAATGAGATCGAAGAAGGTCAGCCGAAGGAAAAGCCATAATGGAACCTCAAAACAACCGAAGATTCAGAGAGTTAGCAAGAAGAAGATAGTTGCAGTAATGGAAGATTTTATGGTAGATTCTTACTAAGTAGGAACTAATGCGTTTATAGTTAAGTGAGCCAAGATGAAGGTAGTTCTATTCTAGACATTTAAGGCAATCTTCTGAAAAATCTCTTTCTTCTGGTGATTTCTTGATCTATTCTACACATTTAAGGCACCTGCTTCGGAAAGAGAAAGTTGACAAAGTCCATCCATGGACTCATTGTGGGAACAATTTCATTGTTCGAACTCGAAATATACGAAGAGAAATCAGAAATTTACCCAATGAAATGAAAACTATACGGCGGAGCCTGGCTCATAAAAGGCGCAAAACAAAGTGAAAATCTCTGTTTAAGATGAAGTAGCCAAACCTTAACAGCTAGGGAAGTTTAATGGGCATCCCATTTTTGTTACACGCCCCTCCCCTCTAATGGCGCCCCTGTATTTTACAAAGTATCCTCAGATTGATCAATGATCATATCTTTTATAAAACGCGATCTACATAAAAGGGAAATTTTAAATGCACACACTATTTTTGTTATATACACACATCTAACGTATCTTTTTTGTTCAAGTCAACAAAGATATTACATTGTGCTATAGCAAGGAATGTTTGGTTTAATTTCAATGTATTATCTGATAATATAACATCTATCTCAGATTGGATTTTTTCTTGGCAAGAGAATGATCAAATGTGCTACACTTATGAAGGTATTCATTTTGTTACTATCCTCTGGATCCTTTGGAAAGTGAGATGTGATCACTGTTTTCAACATGAGATAAACGACCTCGATAAGATCATTAGAATGATCAAAACATTTCCTCAAACAATCAGTGAGGACTAGAAATAGTGAAGAATGTGAAGCCATATCTATCTTACATGGTCTAGAATGGGCAAAAGAACAGAACCACAAATCAATTATCATTGAAAGCGACAACTTGAACCTCATCACACATATTCAGGACAAGAGACATTCAATCCAATGGCAGTCTTTGATCCATATCCGGAGAATTAGAGATATCAGAAAAGAATTTGACAGAGTTCAATTCAAATACATCAGTAGAAAGCTAAACTCGAATGCTGATAAGCTGGCAAATTGGGCCAGAAAGAAGAACAGAAGCAAAACATGGCATAACGTTCTTTGTATTTTAGTTAATAAATATTGCAATAACGTTTATTTCTATTAATATATTGAATATTTCAACAACAAAAAAAGTCAACAAAGATATGGGTTATGGTGCCCACAAAAGCTCGAGCCTAAAGCAAAGCTTTGGGCCTTTGCCAATACTAAATAAATAATTTAACGGTCGAGAAGAAAAAAAAAAATCAATTTTCACATAAGCTAAATGTCCGTTCTTTCACTTTTGCCATTTTGTAGTACGAAAACTTTTGGTGTCTTTTTCCTTAGCGTGTCATTTCTTCATTGATAGTAACGCTTTTTAAATTTTAAATAGCTTTGTTCTTCCCTTTGGGAATTGTCTATTTGGGAATTCGATAGTGGGAAAGAAATGTGGAAACTTATTTCGACTGCGCAGCCAAACATGTCCCAAGATTATGATGATACTGGACATGTTTACCTTCATTGCTCCGGCTATGGTGATTACATAGTAGTTTGTATCAGTTTCGCGTTATATGGTGAGGTTTCCATTTATGACATTAAGGGGAAGGTCTGGTTTAATATTCAGCAAATTATGGGTAGTGGTCGGCCCGTGTTCTTATTGCCTTGTTGTTTCGGCCCAATTGAGGATGAATGAGAGTCCTTTTATCTTGGATGAATGAAAACTTTATGGTGTCTTAAATATACTTTGCTTGCTTTTGATAATATATTAACATTTGCATTTTTCATTTTCTACCATTATGTTGAAGTAATCTATTGGCTATTTGACTTGCATACACAAACAACTGTGTAAACCGTTTCTATTTTTGGCAAAACTGGTAAATGATATGAAAGTTGGGGTCGACCATAGGTTGAACGGTGATATGGCCGGCTACAACTGGCCAAGTCCCTTCGCCGGCAATGTTGTTATAGAGAGGGAGAAAGAAGAGTCAAGGTCGCCGACCATGGGTTGCCGGGCGGCGACTATTTGTGGGAGAAGAAGATGAGCATTGCCTCTAACCATATTTGGTCAACTTGTTTTGTTCAAGTCTTGGTTAGAAAAACACCGCCTCTAACAACTTTGGGAATTGGTTATAAAACTTCCCTAACACTCGGCTTACGTGGTGTTTCTTTTTCTTTTGTTCTTGTCCGAGTTTGACTCATTTACAACTGAATCTTCTTGCATCTAAAACTAGAGCCAATCAACCATTCAAATGAGTCTCACACAAACAAACATTCTTCAAGCTGACTTCAGTCAAGTTAGATATTGAATCAGATTTCAATCTAACTTGAGAAAAACAAACACAAGTGTAATCTCATAATACCATTGATATTTGATTGATTCCACTACATTAGACAATAAAAATATATATATATATATATATTCGTGTATTTACTTTTGAGTTATTTATTTCATAGATTATGAATTTCGAGGATGGATGAATAGCTTTTGACAACCACCAGATGAGAAATTTGTTGTTGTATAAACAATTTTTGAGTTGAGTGAAATTTTATTCCATATATACTAATGAATTTATGGGAAGTCACAACCCAGTGGAGAGGCATTTTGTAGAGTCACAATTAACTCTCTAAATACTCCAATTTGGTTTCTTTTTAGAGAAGTTTTTTTTAGATTGTTTTAAATCAAGTATTAGAAGTCAAAAATTGAGTCGTCTAGAGTCGTGTATGGGAGCATAGTAACCCGATAGTTGTGATGTGAGTTCTGTTATGCATGATCACTAAAGAATTTATGAGAAAGGAAAAATGATAGAATTGCTTGTGTATTTTGTCTATTACAATGAACACTATTTATAGTGTTGGGATACAAAATCCTTACAAAAATATAATATAGCTATGATATACTTATTCTAATAATATATACATATATATATATATATATATATATATATATATATATATATTTCTCTAGTTATATATATTAATATAATTTATTCCATATATACTAATGAATTTATGGGAAGTCACAACCCAGTGGAGAGGCATTTTGTAGAGCCACAATTAACTCTCTAAATACTCCAATTTGGTTTCTTTTTAGAGAAGTTTTTTTTAGATTGTTTTAAATCAAGTATTAGAAGTCAAAAATTGAGTCGTCTAGAGTCGTGTATGGGAGCATAGTAACCCGATAGTTGTGATGTGAGTTCTGTTATGCATGATCACTAAAGAATTTATGAGAAAGGAAAAATGATAGAATTGCTTGTGTATTTTGTCTATTACAATGAACACTATTTATAGTGTTGGGATACAAAATCCTTACAAAAATATAATATAGCTATGATATACTTATTCTAATAATATATACATATATATATATATATATATATATATATATATATATATATATATATATATATATATATATATATATATTTCTCTAGTTATATATATTAATATAATTCTCTAGTATAAATATATATACAAATATATATATAGCTGGACATAGTAATATATCGTATATATTTATTTCTCTAATATTTGGATATCCATATATAAATAAATATATATTCATATTTTGGTTATTATGGTTGCTACTTATCTTGATATGCCACTATGCTCTTTCCTTCTTGATGGGATTGTGTAGTTGTCTTGCTGCTTGGGAGATATTTTATCTCTTTGTGTTGTTCCTTAATTTGTGATGATGTAGATATATTAATACTCCCCCTCAAGCGAGAGGGTGGTAAGGTGATCACTCCGAGCTTGGTACGTATGGAGGAAAACGGTTGTTTGGGTAATGCTTTGGTGAAGATATCTGCTATTTGAGCTGTGGTGGGGATATATTTAGTAATAAGTTGTCCAACAACAACCTTTTCTCGAACAAAGTGGTAGTCTAACTCAATGTGCTTAGTGCGGGCATGAAATTGAGGATTGATTGTCATGTAGAGTGCGCTCATGTTGTCACAAAAGAGAACTGAAGTTTTGTGCAAGGGAATACCAAGATCAGTAAGTAAGTAAGTTGTCCAAGTCAACTCAGCAGTTGTAGATGCCATAGCTCTATATTCAGCTTCAGTACTAGATCGTGAAACCGTAGGTTGTCGATTAGAGGTCCATGAAATACAATTTGCACCGAGGTAAAGGCAATATCCTGTAGTTGATCTTCTTGTAGATGGACAACCTGCCCAATCAGCATCTGAGAAGGCATTCATCCATGTCAGTGCTAGACAAAATTTCTTTGGTATATTTCTGTTGAGACAAAAAAAGACCTTCATTAAATTTAGTTACTTCAACACCTAAAAAATAATTTAATTCACCGAGATCTTTCATTGAAAATTCTGAATTTAATTTATGAATTAAATTATTAATCAGATTGGTAGAAGAACCTGTTAAGATAAGATCATCAGCATAAACTAGTAAGATGATTGTGTCAGATTTAAAATGACAAACAAATAATGAAGGATCTGCACGACTACAAAAAAATCCTAAATTTAGAAGATAAGATCTAAAACGATCAAACCATGTTCGCGGTGCCTGTTTAAGGCCATAAAGAGCTTTGTTGAGACGACACACATAATTAGATTTAGATTCATCCACAAATCCTGGAGGTTGTTCCATGTATACGGTTTCTTTAAGATGTCCATGGAGGAATGCATTTTTCACATCCAACTGACGAAGGGGCCAACCACGAACAAGAGCGACATTAAGGACAACTCGGACGGTAGGTGTTTTGATGACTGGACTATAGGTTTCAGCAAAATCTACTCCTTCTATCTGGCTATAACCCTTGGCCACAAGGCGAGCTTTGTGTCTTTCAATTGTACCATCTGCTTTGAGTTTGGTTTTGAATACCCATTTCGAACCTACAATATTTGGGTGAGGTGGTCGAGGGACTAAAGTCCATGTTTTGTTTGCATGAAGTGCTGCAAGTTCTTCATGCATTGCATTAACCCATTGAGGTTGTTTTAGAGCTGCTTTGAGAGTTTTTGGTTCTGGTGGTTCGGCGGGTCCTACGGTAAGTAAAAGTTTTTGAGCTTCAGTTTTCCGAATTGAAGTCTTAGGTTGGATAAAGATATTATTTTTTGTAGAGTTATCTAAATTAGATATACTCATCAGAGAACATGCATAATCTTTTAAATATGCAGGTGGTCTTCTTTCACGGGTAGGTCGAGATAATTCTACATGTTCATTATTATGTGGTACGGGACTCGATGATGGGTCAGAGTTGGTGAGTGCGGAAGGAGAAGCGGTGGGCGAAGAAATTGTATCAATAGGTTGGATGTTACTATTTGAGGTTAGGAGTGGAGTAGACTCTATAGAAGAGTTTGTGTCAATATATGGGTTGGTTGATATAGGTGTACTATCCAAATTTAAAGTAAGAGGTAATACATAAGGAGAATTATTAGACTTATTAGATTCTTTGACAATGGAGGGTGGCACCGATGTTGTTGGAGGTAATATTTTTTGCATTTTTGTTGGTAACCAGTCATCATAAGTTGACAATATGAGGTTAGCATCACTGGTTGGCGAAGATGATGAGACATGAAAAGGAAATATACTCTCATCAAATACGACATGCCTTGAAATAAATATTCTTTTAGTCGAAGAGTTTAAGCAACGATATCCCTTATGAGAGGGACTATAACCTAAGAAAACACATGGATAAGACTTAGGTTCAAATTTATTTTTTGTATAGTCACGAAGATAAGGAAAACAACGACAACCAAAAATTCGCAACATATTATAATTTGGGTTAGAACGGTATAACCTGAAAAATGGACTTTCCATTTTGAACTTTGATGTGGGTAGTCGATTGATGATATATGTTGCTGTGAAGAATGCATCCACCCAATACTTTAGTGGTACTTGAGAATGGTATAGTAGGGTGAGACCCATCTCAACTATGTGTCGGTGTTTCTGCTCCGCTACTCCATTATGTTCTGGAGTATGAGGACATGAGATATTCTGCATAATTCCACATTTTTGAAGGTGGGAGGTAAAAGCTTTAGAATTAAATTCTCCCCCTCCATCGCATTGAAAAACTTTTATTTTACGGTCAAATTGATTTTCTACCATTTTTTGGAAAACGATAAATGTATTGAAAAAATCAGATTTATGTTTAAGTGGATATAACCATGTAAACCGTGTAAAATCATCTATAAATAGTGCATAGTACCGAAAATTTTGATTAGAAAGAATTGGAGATGGACCCCATAAGTCACAATGTATCTTGATAATAGGTTCAGAAACAACTTTATTCAAAGATGGGAAAGAGAGACGACAACTTTTACCAAGTTGGCAACTACTACAAACTTGATAGGTTTTTGTCCAATTTGAGACTAAAATTAAATTTTTATTAGATAGATATTCTAATGGTTTAGAGTGTGTATGGCCCAAACGCTGATGCCATATATCTATAGGCACACTCTCTTGTTTTATTGAAGATAATGCTGTTGTTCCTCCCCCTACATCAAGAGCATAAAGATCCCCTCTTCTAGTTCCTGTTGCTAGAAGTTGAAGTGTCCTTCGATCCCTTATCTTAAATCCCTCGTCAACAAATTCAAACAAACATGAGTGATCACGAGTATGTTTACTAATAGATAATAAATTTTTTGTTAAGTGAGGAACAACTAAAACATCTTTTAAACTAATTATATTCCCACGAGATGAAACAATATTTTTGTTTCCCACATGAGATATTGATAGACTTGCACCATCACCAATAACCACACGATAATGGCCACAGTACTGTCTCAAGTTCTGAAGTTTACCTGCATCAGATGTCATGTGAGATGTAGCACCGCTGTCAGCATACCATGATGGGTCATGTTCACGTGGATCATTCAAATTAGTGGCAGCAAGAGCTTTTGATAAGTTATTTTGTTTCTCAAAAGCGGCATCTTCTTGATCAAAAGTAGGATTATCACGGTACCAACATTTGCTGGTGAAGTGACCAAAGCGACCACATATGCTACACTTAGGAGGGCCTTCTCTGTTTTTCAATGGTGAACGTCTGTCATAGTGTTGAGAATGAGCTGCAGGTGAAAATCCTTTACCTTTGGATGTAAAATGATGATTAGATTGTCCTCTTTTATGATAAAAATTTCTACCATTGTTAGATTTTGAAAAGAAAGCGTAATTGTGATCTATAGATTCATTTTGATGAGCTGGGGCTGGATGACGTATTTCATATCCATTAAGTGCTGTCACAAATTGATTATATGAGGGAAATGGGGGTTTTGATAGCATAGTGGTGACAAAAGTGTCATACCTTGTTCCAAGAGAATTTGATAATACCAATACCTTGTCGTCATCTGTTAATGGCTTTTGTATGGCAGCAAGACCATCACAAATTGTTTTAAATTGACGAAGAAATTCAGCAAGACTTGTGGTTCCCTTTTTTAGGGAGGTAAGTTGCTGCTTCAATTGAAACTCACGGTCTTTAGTTGCTTGAAGATAAGTATTCTCGAGTGTCTCCCACATTTGTTTTGCAGTGCTTAGCCCTAATACATGGCTAAAAGCATCCTCTGTCAAAGTTCCAAGCATCCAACTTCGAAGAAGAAGGTCCGTATTTTTCCATTCTTCAAGAATTCTAACTGAACTTTCATTATTTTCAATCTCCGGTGCCTCCTCTTTAATAAAATTAAGCAATTTCATTCCCTCAATTAGCTGTAGAATCTGCATACGCCATAAGAGATAGTTTGCTCCATTGAGTTTAACTGAAACAATGCTAATTAGATGAGGTAAAGTACTAGTTGAAAGAAATAGTGAGGTGGTTGTGTTGGTTGCCATGAATTATTAACAACTAAACTCGTTAGAGTGTTTTTGGCTCGGATACCATAAAGAATTTATGAGAAAGGAAAAATGATAGAATTGCTTGTGTATTTTGTCTATTACAATGAACACTATTTATAGTGTTGGGATACAAAATCCTTACTAAAATATAATATAGCTATGATATACTTATTCTAATAATATATATATATATATATATATATATATATATATATATATATATATATATATATTTCTCTAGTTATATATATATTAATATAATTCTCTAGTATAAATATATATACAAATATATATATAGCTGGACATAGTAATATATCGTATATATTTATTTCTCTAATATTTGGATATCCATATATAAATAAATATATATTCATATTTTGGTTATTATGGTTGCTACTTATCTTGATATGCCACTATGCTCTTTCCTTCTTGATGGGATTGTGTAGTTGTCTTGCTGCTTGGGAGATATTTTATCTCTTTGTGTTGTTCCTTAATTTGTGATGATGTAGATATATTAATAATCACGACCTATTCAGGTTACCCAATGTCCTTGTGTGAAATTAATTATGAGATAAAACAATTATACATAGAGATGGAAGAAGGTCCAAGTAATGAGGTTGGTTATGTTATGATATCTTGATCGGAAAGAACATTAGATCATGATTGAAGGAAGAATTCTTTCTGATAGTTTGGTCGGGTTTGATTTAGAAGAGTCCCACAATGTATGAATGGAGATTTTAGTATTTAGGCACGATGAAAAGTATGAGATGTTAATAGGGAAAAGCGGCAACCAATGACACGAACTGATATTTCAATCCATTAGCCAAGAACATGATCTCTCTTTTCATGAGATGGGAAAGGACACCATTTTTTTCAATACTACGAAACGAATGGAAAAGAATTGAAGAATACTTTCGTGAAGATGAAGTCCTCTATTATCAGATTATAATATGACTGGAGGATCTTCATTGATTGAACGAGCCAAAGCACTAACTTGCGCGCTATGAGTATAGGTACCAGTAGATACACTGAATGAGATATTCTCTTATAGTCTGATAGCATTGTTGGGTTTTCCTCCTAGTGGAGAAACCTAGTTGGGTTTGGATTAGGAAACCAAACCCGGGCCCGAGTCGAGTTTCTTTGGGTCGGTTACTTATGACGGTGGAATTAGGAATAAGGGGGAGTCTATAAATACTACCTTAACCTAATTTAGCTGTGTGTGAGGAGCACCAAAGAAGTTTCACAATTAGAAACGCACAAGAGAAGAAGGAGAGAGAAGAAGGGTGCCGAGAAGAGCAGGGCTAATCTGTTTCAACGTGCGCAGTCTTCGTTGTTCGGAAAATCCGACGGTGAGTTCTTCTCCGATTAAGCTGAAATTTTGCAGAGGTGTTCTTAACCTATTCATCTAGTATTTGGACGGAGGGATCGTTGATTGGTCGCCGGAATCTTAGTGAATTTAGGGTCGTTTTAGACTGAACTGTTCTGGGCTGTTTTGTTCTTGCTTGTGAGGGTTTCTGAGTGTTTCTTCTTTGTTTGAGATAGATTCCTATTGGAATTGTAGTCTCGGTTGGACGTAGTTTGTAACTACTTTGCTATCATAGTTGATTTGGTTGGACTACGAGTCCCGTGGTTTTTACTTCTCTTTTGAGGAGGTTTTCCACGTTAAAAATCGTTGTCTTATTTACTTTCAGTTCTTTGTTTATTGCTCCCACATATTCTTCTGTATTATCCTCGTAACTAACACAAAGGGAAAAACTCTCGTTTCCGCTGCGCCTAAGTGCCCGTTTTTTCCAACAAGCATGTGGGTCAAGTAGATATTTGATAGGCCTAAAATTGGTCTATTCCCGCAAGTATACGGGGTCAAGTTATAGTATGTTAGTAAATCGGGAAATCGTCCCAAGGGATAGGTAGGTAACTTCGAATATTGACGGCGAGTTTAGCCCAATAATCAAAATGTCAATAGCTAACTTAGACTAACACACACACCCCACTCATAAATTTGATGATTGATTTGCAAGAAATAAGAAAATAAAACTAACTAAACTATCTAAGTGAGAGGTGAGAGGATATCTAAGGTTATAAAATCCACCGCATAATTTCACTTTATAAACAAGCACTTAATTACTTAAATCTCTTTTGTATTTACTCGGGATCCAATATAATGAACTATTTGGATTCCGGATGATGTTCTAGATAAAACAATTTTATAATCACTAATTCTAATTGTCTTCCTTATAAAGATTCGGATCACTTAACTATTATTCATCATCTAAAAAGCATACTCCATCTAACAACTTAACGAAAGTATGAAATATCTAATTATGATGCATGAGTAATGGAAAGAAAATCCAATCCATATAGATAAACAATCAATAGACATTAAAGCACATCAAGGGATTTAATTAATCAAGAACAAGTATTACAAAGATCTATTATGGGTTCATCTACAACCTTAGATTGCTAAATTAACTATACATGAAATCTAGAGTAACATTCATTGACATTGTAAAATAAATGAAAATACTAAGAAATCAATGGAAATAAATCACCAAGAATGTTCATACTCCATATTCCCATGTATCTCCATTTTATCCAAGATTTGCTGCATTTATGCTCAAGAATTTTACTCCAAGAAATCCAAATAATAGCTATTTTATTGCCACCCAAATAAGAAAAAGAAAGAGAAGGAAGAAATTAGATGTAGAAAGAAGTTGGAAAGAAGAGATGAAAGGGGATGAAGATGATAGAAGAATATGGAAGAAAGAAGGAGAAGACTATTAATGGAAGAAAGAATAGTGGTAGAGAAGAAGTAGTAGTAGAGAAAGATGGAAAAATAATGGAGAAAATGGATTTAGTAGTAGAGAAGAAGAAAGAAATAGGTAAGAAGGGATAGGTTGAAGAAAGAAATAGGTAAGAAGAGGATGTTTTTA
The DNA here is from genome assembly GCF_041429995.1 of Eschscholzia californica. NCBI lineage: Eukaryota > Viridiplantae > Streptophyta > Magnoliopsida > Ranunculales > Papaveraceae > Eschscholzia > Eschscholzia californica. Next base: position 47,854,189 of record NW_028238198.1, read on the forward strand.
GGGTTAGAGAAAGAAAAATAGAGAAAGAAAAGGTATGGGAATAGAGAAGAGGGATTGAGAGGGTTTGCAAGTCTAGCTTTTAATGGGGGATCAAGAGTTTTTATATAGGGTTAGGGTTTGGTATGGTTAAAATGGTAAAAAGGAAACAAAGAGGGCTACTTTTGGAATTTATTAGGGTTAAATTGCAAAAACCCTAAAAATAACCAAATGCTGGCGGCTGGGTAGGGTTTGTGGTGTTAGGGTTTTTAATCGGAAGCTATGGTGCTTTGTATGCAAGATAGCACGGTGGATCGGCCACAGAAACCGTCGGATTAAAGCAGTACGCGGATCTGGATGGTTTGGGAAGGGACACGTGGCTGGGAACACGGCAGCTATGCTGCTACGGGTAACACGGGAACAGATTAGTGAGGGGGCGGTCAGCAGCCGCACGATTTCAAAAACGCGGAAGTGGGCGGATAAGATTAAAACGTGGGATCTGGGTGCACGGAGTTAAGTTGCGTCCGAAACATGGGATCACACACTAAGGGTCCATTTCGATGCTGAACAGAAAAACGGGAATTAGATGCGACGACAACCATATTGCGCCACGTGTCCTGCAGAATCCCGCAATGTCTACCGAATGTGTCCCACCTGGTCAACAACATTTGACCCATCTTTGACTTTGAATATTTCACTCATCCCGACTCCGATTTGACTTCCGTTTTCTCCTACGGGCTCGTCTCGACCTCTACTTTTCAACCACGCACTGACCTTGGCCAAATTACCAGAATGTCCTTGACTCCAAATGACCAAAATACCCTTCATGCATCTTTTCCTCGTTTTTAACCGTTTTTCACACATAACTCTACAAAAGACACCTAATCAAGAAAACTAACTATTTTATTATAATAAAGACTCGAGACAGACTAACTCGGCTAAATTAAACGACTCCAATGGGACATTTTCATGACCTATCAAACATCCCCAAACTTAGATTTTGCTAGTTCTCGAGCAAAACAAAATAAAAGAAAAACCTAACTCACTTTCGGAGGCATCCCGGTTGCATTTAGCTTATGCAACAAGCCGTTAAACCCCTAGGTTGCCCTAGTGGACGAGTGTGGTCCCGTGAGGGTTTCCATAGATGACACCCACAAACATCATGGTTTCAAATACACAAGGGTGCAAAATCCAAATCATAGATAAGCATGTTCATATAGTGAAGGGTTTTAAGCATGTCAAAACATAATGAATCAAGTAAACAAGTTCATGTGGAAGCTAAAGATCTCTTCACTAATGGTCTTACCCTAAAATGCAAGTGTTATACCATAATGAGCACATCTATGTTCCGAAGTCACAAAACCTTGATTCCCAAGTTAGTACATTTCGCCTCGACTTCGGTCTCACGGACATACACTCCAAAAATGAAATCGCTCAAGAATGGTTCGCTCGTATGTGTGAGTGTGATCACTTAACTAGGACTCAACACATAAAAAGGGGTGAGGACTACATTTTGGAACGAATGATCTTCGAAAAGGAATTAGCCACTAATAGAGTGGGGAAGCTCACTCACCCTTCTCACCCATTCTACCCTATTAAGATGCCTTCTAAAGGTTAGCGGATACAATAGATGATGTGATGGTGGTGGATTCCCGAGAATTTCGACCCCTTCATGATGGTAGAACCTCTTAAGCATCTCAACATTTGTTTCTTGCTTCGAATACTTATTCATGAACACGAACACCAACACATATATACAATCACATCACTTACACAAAAGAGCTAACACATGCTCAAACATACACAAAAATCACTTTATTACGCTTTTTTTTCTTTTTCTTGTTTATCACTTTTTTTTTCATTTTTTTTTTCTTTCCTTTTTTTTTTAACACAAATACAATCAACCAAAACAAAGTATAACACACACAACCTATTCTTGCAATAAACTTTTCATTTCATACTTGCTTTTGACATTCTTCATTCTTTTATCTCATGTCTTCATTCTCGGGATATAAGATGATGGATGGTGATGGGGTATCCGCTATCCTCTAGTTGGCATTCTCATTGGGTTTCATGGACTACAAGGGCAAGGTTAATTCGCTATCCTAGTGTCACTCCTAGTGGCTAAGGAAATTGAGCACACGAGATCAAATAAGCTCTTTTATAAATTACGAGGTTGAGTAGCTCTTCATTCTACTCGGAGTTAACGCGGAAGAGTACACTCGAATGGCAATTTAGGCTTTCAGCTCTCACATGGGTTAAGTCTCCACTAATGACTACTTTAGGTCTCTTAGAAATGTTTCTTCTTCACTAAGATGTCACTCACATGGCACAACACAAACACTAAAAGACTCGACTTTCATGCAAAGGCCATTAGCAATCACAAAACTCATCAACTCGACACATATGCATTAAAATTCTTAAAACTATCACTAGAATCACATGCAAATCTACTCAAAATTTTCAAAATTTTCAAATTTTGGCTAATTTGAACCCTTTTGTCTTTGAAACCCATGGTCATGCATTGGTTATGGTCATATCCCACATCCCCAAACTTAAAACTAACATTGTCCTCAATGTTCTAAGCATACACTCACCAAAAGATAAAGAGGCTTGTCAATCTAAAGAGAAAAGTGGAGAGATATTACCATAACCGAAGGAGATAAAAGATGATACTACCAAGGCCCATGTATAAAGAGGTTCCAAGTTGATGCCAAGCTCGCGCCATCCCCAAACTTGGAACAAACCACGCCTTAGAAGTAAAACATATAAGAATTGATCCTAAAATATCAACAAATATCATGAGAATGAATCACATAAAAGACATGACCACATACAAATCTACCACTAACGCGGGTATACCGATTGCATTGAGCTATGCAATTATCCTTTGATTCTCTTGATTTCACACAAGAACACGAGTTATGTCTCGTGGAGGGTTTCCAGAGATGATACCCACAAACATCAAGACCCATCTCAATCGACCTAACAATCATAAAGCAAAAGACGAAAGATTTGGGGGTCAATCCAAAGAAATCTATATACAAATGGTAATCGTCTCACAACTATGTACAAACTGTAAAGTGCAAGTAAGACGATTGAAGAAAATAAGCCATCCCCAAACTTAGTGGATGCACGGTCCACCAAGTAAGCATAAATGCTAGGGGCGACGACTAAGAAGTCGTCAAAAGGATCGACATACAAGTGAAAGACTAAGAGGTCAGTCGAAGGCAAAAAGTCATCTGGAAGCTTAGTGGATAGAACATCCACTATGTCCATAGACGTCTTCGGGAAGACGTCTGAAATGTCCCAAAAGGGATCAACAACCGAGTTTGAGATTATGTGGAAAGTCGAACTAGACTCTAAGGGTAAGGCAATAGGCTCGGGGACCAAGTCAAGGTCCATGGTTTCCTTAGGTAAATATTCTGACAAACTATCCAACATGTCTCTAACTACTACGTCATCAATATCCTCAAAGGCATCTGGAGCCTCGCAGTCAGTTATAACATCATGTCTGGCATCTAAGACTGACTCCCTACAAGTGTCGAAAATCGAAAAGTTCAATATAGTGTCATCCCCAAACTTGTTCATAGAGCCATCACCCTGAATCTCAATGTCTAATGTAGTCCTATCATGATGAGACGACACATGGTGAGGAAACGAGACAACAAGGTTATCAGTTTGTTCAGGCTCTTGGGCCCTCTCAGTTGATTCGTCGACATTTAACTTAGTACTAGGGTTAGACGTATTACGGTATTACCCTCGCCATCAGACCTAGTACCCTCTTGAGTTTGGGGTGGTAAAACTCCTTCCTCGTCGGCTAATAACTGTGGAGCTATCATCTCTAATTGATGATATAGAGACTCAAAATGACGATTTAGAGACTCAAACCTCTGATGTAACTCTTGTTGCATTTGAATCTGCTTCTGATGTATCTCTTGTTGCATTTGAGTTTGCGTCTGTTGAAATCGATCTTGTGTCTCTTTAAGTTGTAACATCATTTCAGTAAGACGACTCACAAACTCTAATTGAGAACTATCTTTAAGAGTCTCTTCATGATAAGGCTCACAAGTGTAACGAGATGAAGACTCTTGTTGATAAATCCCACTGATGGGCCTAAAAGGTTACCCTAAAAGGTCTCCACCCGCAAGTATACGGGCGTCAAGTAATAGTTCCGGTAAGACCGGTTCAGTCCTCAGAGACTAAGTTAAACTAAATTCTAACCTTAAAACTATTGAGATTTAAAATTGGTTTGATGGTGGTACAATAAAAATAAATATAAAACTCAAAAATAAATAAAGAAATAAGTCGGTATTCAGAAAAAGGGAACCTAGGGTTTTCGAATCCGTCTTCCTAACAATTCTTACGACAATTTAATTTTGATCTAATTAGAGAGTTCTTTATATAACTCAGGTTTTAGTCCATGAACGGTCTAAAAACCCGGAAGATTTTATCGTTAAAATAGTAAAAACTTTAATAAATTTATCGAGAAAATAATTATTATGACTTCATCTAAAACCCTAGATAGGAAAGATTTAGCTACTCATGCTAGAAACGATAAATATTTGAATTAGTATAAGAAAAACAAGAAAGAAACTTAACTTTTCTGCGATTTTCCCACCAAACAGAGCCTAAGGAAGTGATTTCCTTCTGATTTTCCGAGAAATCTGCCAAACGCACCCTCCGAGAAAACGATTTTCTCGTCTTCCCGGAAATATTTTCCTCTCTGAGAAATTTATTTTCTCATCTTCTTCAACTTTCTTTCTCTCTCTAACCTCCTGTTTCTCTCTTTATCTCTTGCTTTAATCTCTCTCTCTACGTTCTCTCTTTCTCTCTCACTGGAAACAGGAACCAAAAAGAAAGAAAAGAAAGAATAAAATCGAATGATAATTAATTTTCAAAAACCGAGTCTCTCTCTCTACAATATCTCTCTGTCTCTCTCTCTAACTTTCTCTCTTCCTCTGTATTCTCTCTCTTTCTCACTAAGAAACTAAGATTACAAATAAAAGAAACAAAAATCAGAAAAATAAGATAGCTCTCGATTTTCTCTCTCTCTCTACTGTTCTTCTTTTTTTCTCTCACTAAAAACCTCCCAAAACCGTGATGCCTCAGCTCTCTGTTTCTCTTCTCTTTTATAGACCTTAGTTCTCGTTATCCTTCTCTTTCTGTTTTGAATTCGAATTTAAAGAATATCAAGTCTCTCGGCCTTATCTCTTCTTCCATTCGGTTTTGATTTTTTTTTCTAAGATCTTCACATTATTCTCTCTCCGTTTCCCTCTCTACTTCGACTTTCTGTTTTAACCACAAGCTTTCTCTCTCTCTCTCTCTATAATCTTAACCAACCTTATTCTTCAATCCTTCTCTCTCGGGTCTTATCTCTTCTCAATAGTATCTTCGATTTGGCAAGAAAGAACGGAGAAGATAATGGCAGCTCAGCTTTCACGTACTGATGAGGAGGGATCAAAATGATCCAGTGTTTCGCAGAAGAGTGAAGATCGTTACTGCACTGCTTTAGATGTCCACACGTGTCACGTACATGAACCCGGCCATTAGATCCTCACGGGTTACTACTTTATCTTGGACCGCATCATATGGAATCAATGACCACAGAAAATCCCGAATGCCATCCTTCCGTACCCGAATGTAGCCCGCGTCTCTTCTGGTTCGTGCGATTGTTTCCTGGATGCATGCCATGTGTCCGTCTTGTCATTTAGTCCACCAAGTTTGACCCGAACTTTGACCTTCTCTATTTTATTGAGCCGGAGTCCGATTTGACTTCCGTTTTCGCCTACGGGCTCGTCTTGGACTCTACTTTCCATCCGAACACTAACCTTGACCAAGAAGTCAGAATCAACAAATGACCAAAATGCCCCTAGCCTGTATTCTTTCCGACTTTATCCGTTTTGCACGCGTAACTCTGTAAAAAGGTACCTGAACATAAAAGAGAGTAATTCGTGAGAGTAACTGCTCTAGAGAGACTAACTCGTCTAAATTAAGAGACTCAGATGGGACATTTCCATGTCTCATCACCCACCATACACGCTAGGATGATACCTACCTCTAAAATCATTTGTCTCAGAAAAGTGTGAAATGTAAAGTCTTTCATACATATTTGATGTTGGATCATATCCATCACTAATCTGATCGTCTCTACACATCCATCAGTATTCTCCTAGGGTCATACGAGATCGGTCAGGCTCAAATGGTCTATTCCCCTCACTAATCGGAGCATCTCTACACATCCTTTGGTATTCACCTAAGGTAATATCAGGTCGGTTAGTGCGGGGAATCCTCGAAATAAGCTCATCATCATCAACATCAAATGGCCAACCATTATAAGAACGGGCCATGATCTCAGAGTATTCAAAGATGGTAACACATAATCACAAATGGGAACTAACAATTATAGAACTAAACAATCGCACAAAAGTAAGAAGGAAGAGATAGAATGCGATACTATCGACTTTTCGCTTTACTTCTCGATTCCTTCCTTTCCTTCGCTCCTATGTCTCTTCTGGCTATTTCCTTGAAATGATACCTAAAAGAAAATACAATTAAGAAAATATAAAAACAAATAAAGCAAAAATGTCTAAGTAAGAAATTAACACTAAACTAATGAACAAACTAACAAACGATATCCAAACTACTAAACCTATCCCCGGCAGCGGCGCCAAAAACTTGATAGGCCTAAAATTGGTCTATTCCCGCAAGTATACGGGGTCAAGTTATAGTATGTTAGTAAATCGGGAAATCGTCCCAAGGGATAGGTAGGTAACTTCGAATATTGACGGCGAGTTTAGCCCAATAATCAAAATGTCAATAGCTAACTTAGACTAACACACACACCCCACTCATAAATTTGATGATTGATTTGCAAGAAATAAGAAAATAAAACTAACTAAACTATCTAAGTGAGAGGTGAGAGGATATCTAAGGTTATAAAATCCACCGCATAATTTCACTTTATAAACAAGCACTTAATTACTTAAATCTCTTTTGAATTTACTCGGGATCCAATATAATGAACTATTTGGATTCCGGATGATGTTCTAGATAAAACAATTTTATAATCACTAATTCTAATTGTCTTCCTTATAAAGATTCGGATCACTTAACTATTATTCATCATCTAAAAAGCATACTCCATCTAACAACTTAACGAAAGTATGAAATATCTAATTATGATGCATGAGTAATGGAAAGAAAATCCAATCCATATAGATAAACAATCAATAGACATTAAAGCACATCAAGGGATTTAATTAATCAAGAACAAGTATTACAAAGATCTATTATGGGTTCATCTACAACCTTAGATTGCTAAATTAACTATACATGAAATCTAGAGTAACATTCATTGACATTGTAAAATAAATGAAAATACTAAGAAATTAATGGAAAGAAATCACCAAGAATGTTCAAACTCCATATTCCCATGTATCTCCATTTTATCCAAGATTTGCTGCATTTATGCTCAAGAATTTTACTCCAAGAAATCCAAGTAATAGCTATTTTATTGCCACCCAAATAAGAAAAAGAAAGAGAAGGAAGAAATTAGATGTAGAAAGAAGTTGGAAAGAAGAGATGAAAGGGGATAAAGATGATAGAAGAATATGGAAGAAAGAAGGAGAAGACTATTAATGGAAGAAAGAATAGTGGTAGAGAAGAAGTAGTAGTAGAGAAAGATGGAAAAATAATGGAGAAAATGGATTTAGTAGTAGAGAAGAGAGAAAGAAATAGGTAAGAAGGGATAGGTTGAAGAAAGAAATAGGTAAGAAGAGGATGTTTTTAGGGTTAGAGAAAGAAAAGGTATGGGAATAGAGAAGAGGGATTGAGAGGGTTTGCAAATCTAGCTTTTAATGGGGGATCAAGAGTTTTTATATAGGGTTAGGGTTTGGTATGGTTAAAATGGTAAAAAGGAAACAAGGAGGGCTACTTTTGGAATTTATTAGGGTTAAATTGCAAAAACCCTAAAAATAACCAAATGCTGGCGGTTGGGTAGGGTTTGTGGTGTTAGGGTTTTTAATCGGAAGCTATGGTGCTTTGTATGCAAGATAGCACGGTGGATCGGCCACAGAAACCGTCGGATTAAAGCAGTACGCGGATCTGGATGGTTTGGGAAGGGACACGTGGCTGGGAGCACGGCAGCTATGCTGCTACGGGTAACACGGGAACAGATTAGTGAGGGGGCGGTCAGCAGCCGCACGATTTCAAAAACGCGGAAGTGGGCGGATAAGATTAAAACGTGGGATCTGGGTGCACGGAGTTAAGTTGCGTCCGAAACATGGGATCACACACTAAGGGTCCATTTCGATGCTGAACAGAAATACGGGAATTAGATGCGACGACAACCATATTGCGCCACGTGTCCTGCAGAATCTCGCACGCCCGAATGTCTACCGAATGTGTCCCACCTGGTCAACAACATTTGACCCATCTTTGACTTTGAATATTTCACTCATCCCGACTCCGATTTGACTTCTGTTTTCTCCTACGGGCTCGTCTCGACCTCTACTTTTCAACCACGAACTGACCTTGGCCAAATTACCAGAATGTCCTTGACTCCAAATGACCAAAATACCCTTCATGCATCTTTTCCTCGTTTTTAACCGTTTTTCACACCTAACTCTGCAAAAGACACCTAATCAAGAAAACCAACCATTTTATTATAATAAAGACTCGAGACAGACTAACTCGGCTAAATTAAACGACTCCAATGGGACATTTTCATGACCTATCAATATTCCCAAACTTAAATTTTGCTAGTCCTCGAGCAAAACAAAATAAAAGAAAAACCTAACTCACTTTCGGAGGCATCCCGGTTGCATTTAGCTTATGCAACAAGCCGTTAAACCCCTAGGTTGCCCTAGTGGACGAGTGTGATCTCGTGAGGGTTTCCATTACTAGATCGAGATACTTCAATTTCAAGAAAGTATTTCAAATGACCATGGTCATTCATATCAACTCTTTGGATGATGGATGAATGGTTGAGTAATTGTACATATTGAAAATGATATATCTAAGGAGATTGATAACGAGATAATTATGAAGAACTTCAAAGCAATGAAAACTCGTAGAGGTCAATTATGAATGTATGGATTATAAGAGTATGAAACCTGTCTAAAATATTAAGTTTTGATAGGTTGGCACAAATCATCGATAGCACTTTCTGCATCTCCCAAATTCATTGGCCTGGATTTCTAATAGAATGGAAAAAGTGTTCCAGAAGTAGATGTCTTGAATAGCTTATTAGGTCTGATTCATTGCAAGTCTGAAATCCCACTAGTCCTCGATCTTGGAGGAGTAATCCAAGACCTAAAGAAAAATTACATGTTTAGAGTTTCAAACCAGAAATCTTGTTTCTAAAAAAGTCATTCACAAAGGTCAAGAGTGGACTTCTAATCATAGGTAAGTTTCTTTTGCGTGGTTTATGAAACTAGAACATAACAGAAGCTATACGAGGTGAACAAAAAATAAGCATGGTTGGAAAGAAGAACCTGATTGAAGAATGACCAAGATTGCATATTTTGAGCACTCCATGTATCCAAATTAATTGCCTGATAATTTTTCTTTGATCTAAAGAATTTGGACCTCTGTACAAGATTAAGCACCAACATTAGTAGGTACCAGACAGATAAAATCTAACTATATAAGATTATCCTTTCATCTCAACTATAACAAAACATGAAAAGCAAGGTGTCTTATTAGTATATTTTCACTTAATGATCATCGAATAAAAAGAGAAATTTTCAACTATGAATCAATTGTCAGATTCGATGGGTGTAACGAAGTCATATTTGGTGCACAGGGAAGGAATGTGATTACCAAGAATAACAATCACGTAAAGTGATTCCTCTGATAATTGGAATACCTTACTTTACTATTTCGTCTAGTCAGGAATAGGATTAGTAGAGATTATTAGGGAGAGGTAGTCCTCTAAGAGGAATAACAATCCCCAAGTCCCCAACCTAATGTGATTCCTCGTTCATTCCCGTGTACTAAACATCCTTTGTGAATGTGATTTAGTGTAATCAAAATCCATTTCCACGCGCATGGGGTTAGGTGTCGAAATTAAAAGCATAATTAGATATAAAATCAGGTTCAGCGAAGAACCTCGCTCACCTGAAGGAGCAAGAGCTCAATAAAGGAACTCCATTAATGATATCTTCAGTTTGAGGAACTCCTCAGTGGAGGTCCTCCATGTACCTAGTTTGAGAAAAAAGAATTTGTTTGAAGCTCCATCAATGGAATTCTTCTTATTAGGTAGAATTAATGGGTTTATAGTTGAGTGAGGCAAGATGAAGGTAGTTCTGGTGATTTCTTCTCAAATTTACTGTCTTGAAACATATTTCTTCTCAAATAAAAGCAATTTATGACTCAGAGATGCATCAGTCAATCTTCAGAAAAATCTCTTTCTTCTGGTGATTTCTTGATCTATTCTAGACATTTAAGGCACCTGCTTCGGAAAGAGAAAGGAGACAAAGTCCATCCATGGACTCATTGTGGGAACAATTTCATTGTTCGAACTACAAATATACGAAGAGAAATAAAAAATTTACCCAATGAAATGAAAACTATACGGCGGAGCCTCATAAAAGGCGCAAAACAAAGTGAAAATCTCTGTTTAAGAGCAACTCCAATATGGGGGGCTGGGGTTCCCAAATTCAAATTTGGGAGCCCCCAGCCCACGAGTCCAACCCGGGAGCCCCGGCGGGGCTGGGCTCCCGGTGGGGCTGGGAGCCCCATGCTCCCTGGCTCCCAAATGGGAGCCCGGGCTGGGGGGCTCCCAGCCCCAAATATGGCCGTTGGGGGTCTCCCAATGGCCATATTTGGGGTGGATCTTCTTTTTATTTTTTTTAATATTTCTTTTAAACTAAAATTTTTTTTCAAAAAATATAAATTGTTTTAAATTTGTTTTTCCAATCATTTTTCTAATTTTTTATTTTTTTTATTTTTTTTCATCTTTTCAAAATTCCTTCTCTCTCTCTAACATAATATTAAATTTCAATTTTATATTTGAAATTAATAATTTATAGTTGAAAATTGAAATTAAAAGTCCGCACACGTACATTACACACGTACATAATTTAGATTTGGGAGCCCCTGTTAGGAGCCCGACGTCAGAATTGAAAAAGGCCCCGGGGCTCCTAAAAATCAAGGGCTCCCAAAATTGAGAGCCCATGCCCCACATTGGATTTCCCCTAAGATGAAGTAGCCAAACCTTAACAGCTAGGGAAGTTTAATTGGCATCCCATTTTTGTTACACGCGCCTCCCTTCTAATGGCACCCCTGTATTTTACAAAGTACCCTCAGATTGATCAATGATCATATCTTTTATAAAACGTGATCTACATACAAGGGAAATTTTAAATGCACACACTATTTTTGTTATATACACACATCTAATGTATTTTTTTTGTTCAAAGTCAACAGAGATTTGAGTTTGGCTGGTAAAAACGGCAAGTGTATAAAATATTTTCCATCTACTAAAAACTTATGGTCCAAAGTAGGTTATGGTGCCCACAAAAGCTCGAGCCTAAAGCAAAGCTATTATATTACTTTGGGCCTTTGCCAATACTAAGTAAATTATATAACGGTCGAGAAAAAAAAATCAATTTTCACATAAGCTAAATGTCGATTCTTTCACTTTTGCCGTTTTCTAGTACAAAAACTTTTGGTGTCTTTTTCCCTTAGCGTGTCATTTCTTCATTGATAGTAACGCTTTTTAAATTTTAAATAGCTTTGTTCTTCCCTTTTAAATAGATCGTGTGAAAATTGGGATCGACTAGAGATAGTGATGGAAATTACGAGAGCCCACAAGGTAAGTACTGACACTGATAATTTTATTTCAATGGTTACAAATCTCTCTTGTCTGTGAGATGTTTTGTCTTGGTAATTTTTTTTTTTTTTAGAAGTTTTTTGTCTTAGTAATAGAAGAATGATTAATGATGTTTCTTTTTTTTGTTTTTCATTAATCTATGACAGGTGATTGTTGACAAAAACTCTTCTGAAAAGGAGGAAAACCCATGGGAAAAGATTTGGGACGTAATGATTGAATCGATTTTGGTACTACTTCCTATGATTGACATTTTCAACCATTGTAAGTTTGTATGTAAGAGATGGAAAGCAATAATTGAATCAAAATCCTTCTCTGTGGCTTTGGGTGAAGCCTTAGATCGACGCCCATGGATTTGCATATACGACCATTTTTCTGCATCTTTTACGATACGTGATATGATGGTTTTAGAAAATTATTTTCCGCTGAAGTCTATAGCCTCAAAACGGCATTTTGTTCCATTTGCTTCGCCTATGGGACTCATGGGTTTTCACCTGAAGGGGCCTCTATCTACAATCTATTGTAGCTTTACACTTCCTAAATGGTTTTTGGATGTAAAAGGTACAAGAGCGTTAGCGATACATGGAGAGTCAAGATCTAAGTACCAAGCTTTTATGCTTTATGGAATCTGGCCTGATCTAAATATGAAAACTTTCACATTAGAAGATGAAAATGAGAATTATTGGATTGAAATGCCATTAGAGAAGAGCATAGTCGAGAACAAGTTGAATTGCCATCCAGATTATGATATGCCGCTAAAGACGGGCGTTACGGTTACATGTAGTGACGGTTGTGTTATGGTTTATTATTTGACTGTTCGAGGAAGGTTAATTTGCTATGATTCTCGAAAATGTAGAATTGTTGTGTACCCAAGTTTAGTGGACCATAAAAAAATTTACGGGGATTTAGTCAACTGTGGTGGAAAGCTTTACGCGGCGGTTCTTTTGGAAGGGTTTTTTCAATATCATTGGACATTGTCTGTTTGGGAATTTGATAGTGGAAAAGAAGAGTGGAAACTTATTTCGACCGTGCAGCCAAACATGTTCCAAGATTATAATGACACTGGACATGTTACCCTTCATTGCTCCGGCTATGGTGATTACATAGTAGTTTGTATCAATTTCTCATCAGACAGAGATCACTATTATGAGGTTATCATTTATGACATTAAGGGGAAGGTGTGGTTTGATATTCTGCAAGACTTCGGTACTGATCGGGACATGTTTTTATGGCCTTTTTGTTTAGGCCCAGTTGGGGCTGAATGAGTCCTTTTACCTTGGATGAATGAAAACTTTATGGTGTCTTAAATAAATCATTGCTAGATTAAGAATTGGAATTTGCTATTTATAAGAGAAATGTTACTTTGCTTCCTTTTGCTATACATTAACATTTGCATTTTTCATTTTCCACCATTTATGTTGAAGTAGTTCTATTGGCTACTTGGCTTGCATACACAAACAACCGTATAAATCGTATTTTTTAGGAAAAAAATGCTAAATGATATGAAAGTTGGGGTCCTCCATTGGCCGAAAGGTAATATGGTCGGCTACCATTGATCAGGTCCCTTCGCCGGCAATGTTGTCATAGAGAGGGAGAAAGAAGAGTTCAGGTCGCCGACCTTGGGTTGTCGGTCGGCGACTATTTGCGGGAGAACAAGATAAGCATTGCCTCTAACCATATTTAGTCAATTTGTTTTGTTCAAGTCGTGATTAAAAACACATCGCCTTTAACAATTTTGGGAATTGACTATAAAACTTCCCTAACACTCGGCTTACATGGTGTTTCTTTTGCTTTTGTTCTTTTTCAGAGTCTAACTCATTTACAACTGAATCTTCTTGGATCTAAAACTAGAGCAAATCAACCACTCAAATGAGTCGCAAACAAACATTCTTAAAGCTGACTCCAGTCAAGGTAGACATTGAATCACATTTCAATCTAATTTAGACAAGAAAAACAAACACAAGTGTAATCTCATAATACCATTGGTGTCGGATTGATCAATGGTCACATCCTTTATAAAATATGACGTACGTAAAAGGGAAATTTAAATACACTCACTATTTTTGTTATATACACATATCTAAGGTATTTTTTTAGGGCTAAACAGCGGTCGATTGCCGACCATTTAAGGTCAAGCCAAAGCTGAACTAATGAATAATGGTTTCGCTAAATCATCGGCCGAAGTCAAGGCGATCAAATCGTCAACCGACTTCTCTCAACTCGGTTTGGTTCGACTCGACTGAGTTTAGTTGATCGGTCTGGTTAAAATCACATAACCAAATAAAACATGAGTGAACTTAAGCAAGAAGAATGAAAGTTAAAATTCAATATCACTCTTTAAAACTATTAACGACTTGAATACCTAAAAATCTATTTCTTAGTTAACGATCCATATTAAGTAATGGTAATTCATTTATAGTATACATATATGTATAGTTCGGTCCGTTCAGTTTTGACGGTTGCCAAAAACTCAAGTTAAAGTCAAACCAAACAATGATCGATTAATCGTTTTTTGCGACTATATTTTCGATTCGGTCCGGCCGAGTTCGGTCTGGTCGGTTTGACCGACCGTTGCTCACCCCTATTTTTTTTGTTCAAGTCAACAGAGATATGAGTTTGGCTAGTAAAAGTGGTAAGTGTATAAAAAATTTCCCATCTCCTAAAACTTATGGTCCGAAGTAGGTTATGGTGCCTACAAAAGCTCGAGCCTAAAGCAAAGCTACTATATTACTTTGGGCCTTTGCCAATAGAAAGTAAATAATACTCCCTCCGTCCCAAATTAAGAGTCTCATATTGGTAATCCAACTTATTTTCATACTTTTTCTTCTTCGAGGTTTACCCTTATTTATTTGACAACTTTTCTTGAAGTAATTCAAGGATTATAATTTCCGTTTTAGAAATACATGTAACTTTTCTTGAAGTAATTAACTTTTCTTGAAGTAATTGAAAGGTTACAAAGAAAAACCAACTTTTGTATCGGAAAATGTCAAATATCTTAGTTAGCTTAACTAATGCACCATATGTTGAAAATATCAAAGAAAGTGTATTCATGGAAAAGTAAAGGATTTTATATGATATATTAGGAATGGAACTCTTAATTTGGGACATCTAAAAAAGGAATAGTGACTCTTAAATTGGGACGGAGGGAGTATAACGGTTGAGAGAAAAAAAAAACAATTTTCACATAAGCTAAATGTCGATTCTTTCGCTTTAGCCATTTTGTAGTACAGAAACTTCTGTGTCTTTTCCTTGTCATCTCTTCACTGATAATAAGACTTTTTGAATTTTAAGTAGGTTTGTTCTTCCCTTTTAAATAGATCGTGTGAAAATTGGGATCGACTAGAAATAGTGATGGAAATTACGAAAGCCCGCAAGGTAAGTACATGACATTGATAAGTTTAGGGTTTTTTTCCAAATGGCCCATAACTTTGTGACCAGCTTCCTGCTTAGCCCTTAATTTTATGAAAAATTTTCAGATAGCCCATTTTTTTAGTTACCGTTAGAACACCGTTAACCAGTCATCATTCTCTCTCCTACATCTCATCACCTCTCTCTGCCACCTCCTCTTATCGCCACCTCATCATCTTCACCGGCAAGGTCGCCGACCGGCCAATTTTTCGGCCGGAGACCTTCAAACAAAAAAAAAACATTTCTCTCTCCTCTCTCTCTCTCTAGAACAGATCTAGAGAGAGAGGAGAGAGAAAATAAAAAATTAGAGAGAGAGAGAGAGGAGAGAGAAAATAAAATTTGACTTGCATACAAACAAGTTTATAAATTGTTTCTATTTTGGAAAAAATGGTAAATGATGTGAAAATTGGGGTGACCACAGGTCGAACGGTGATATGACCGGCTACAATTGGTCAGGTCCCTTCACTGGCAATGTTGTTATAGAGAGGGAGAAAGAAGAGTCAAGATCGCCAACAGATGAGCATTGTCTCTGACCATAGTTGGTCAACTTGTTTTGTTCAAATCTTGGTTAAAAACATATCGCTCTTGACAACTTTGGGAATTGGCTATAAACTTCCCCGACACTCGGGCTTATTATCTCGCATCTTCTCTTTGCAGATGACTGCCTAATCTTTGGTCAAAACTCTTTAGAGAACATTCACAACCTTAAAAACATTCTTAAAGAGTTCAGCGAAGCTTCGGGGCAAATGATCAACTATTCCAAATCTAATATTTTCTTTTCGAAAAACTCTCATCCTAAATTCAAAAGAATGATTATTCGAGAGTTAAAAGTGCACCAGTCGTCGACGGGCGACAAATATCTTGGAACTAACCTCTTTATTGATAAAAAGAAAACCTCCTCTTTCCAAGCTCTCCTCTCCCAAATCAATAGCAAGCTTGCCAAGTGGCAAGCGAGCCTTCTTTCCCAAGCAGGTCGCTCGGTAATCATCTCGACTATCGCAGCGGCTGTTCCCCGATACCAAATGCAGTGCTTTGCCATCCCTAAAGGCATATGCAACAGCATTGAGTCCATTCAAAGGACTTTCTGGTGGGGAAAATCCAAAACCTTCCATACTATTAATTGGTCGGCGATATGCAAACCAAAGAAGGCGGGGGGTCTGGGTCTTCGTCTCCCCCGCATAGACAATCAGGCGTTTCTGAACAAGATTAACTGGCGAATGATAAAGAATCCGTCGGCCATTTGGGTGCAGGTCCTCAAAAGTAAGTATTTCCCTAATACCCATAAACCTTCGAAACCTAAAGCTAGTAACTCCTGGATGTGGAAGTCGATTGCTAATCATTACAACGAGATTACTGAACTGATCTTCTGGGACATTAACAAAGGCAATAAAATTAACATTTGGCAGGATTTCTGGATCCCAAACCACCCCCCACCTATTATTAATAATAAGGAATCCAGTCTTACATGGGTTTCTCAATTGATTACTAATGACAACTGGAATGTGCAATTATTGCAGGAAAGCTTCGATGAGGATGTACAACAAGCTATACAAAGTATCAATATTAACCAAAATGATGATGATAAACCGATTTGGACGTTAACGAAATCAGGAAATTTCTCCTTAAAAACGATGTATAATTACCTGAGAATGAATAACATGAATCATATGCAGGATCAACCAGACTGGTACTTTATTTGGACTATGAACCTTATCTCACGAGTTAAACTATTCATATGGAAGTGTTGCACTAATAGCCTACCGGTAAAAGCCAAAATAGGTAAATTCATTGGTCACTCTTACACTTGTATTAATTGTGCAAAGGATGAAACTCTGGACCATGTAATGCTTCATTGCACTTTCGCCAAAGCAATTTGGTTCCATTTTCATGTTCGGACGGAGCAGATTGTTTCAACCATGCAGTGGATCTTTCAATGGAAAGATCTGCCAGAGGAACTTACTCAATTGTATGCCAAGATACTATGGTTTATCTGGAAAGCTCGTTGCGAAAACTGTTTTAATGAAAATAAACAAAATCCGAGACAAATTATCGACAGAATTAATACACTACTGTCACTCCTCTTAAAATGGAGACAACAACCAAAACCAAAAACAAAAAGACTACCAAGAGTAGTTCCTGGATACCCCCGGAGAAACCTTTCCTCAAGATAAATGTGGACACCTCTTTTACTAACATGACAGAACAGGCAGGAATCGGATGCATCATTCGAGATGAAGACTCAAACTTCATCATAGCGGCAGCAGACTCGATTCGTTGCCAAAATGCTGAAGAAGGTGAAGGTTTAGCTATACTCCATTGTATGAGATGGGCTTTAGAACTGAAGATTTCACACATCCACATCGAAAGTGATAATCAATCCTTGATTAATTTCATCAAAGGTAACAATGTGGGCATACACTGGCAGACGGTATCAATTCTACAACAGGTCAAGACCCTCAGGAAACAATTCGAAGCCACGATTTTCTCATTTGTTCATAGAGAGGGTAACGCTCCAGCTGACGCGCTCGCCAAGTGGGGACGAAGACATAAGAGTAGGACAGTGTGGAACTCTATACCATCGTTTATTTCTGCGTTTATGTAATTTCGTTTTGTGTGTTGTATACTCTTCGGTTTTAGTTAATGCATGGTTTGTTCATCAAAAAAAAAAAAAAAAACTTCCCCGACACTCGATTTACGTGTTGTTTCTTTTTCTTTTGTTCTTGTTCGAGTCTAACTCATTTACAACTGAATCTTCTTGGATCTAAAACTAGAGCAAATCAACCATTCAAATGAATCTCACACAAATAAACATTCTTAGATCTGACACGTGTCAAGTTAGACATTGAATCAGATTGCAAATCTAACTTAGAGAAGAAAAACAAACATAATTGTAATCTCAAAATACCATTGGTCTCTGATTGATTCCACTACCTTACACAATAAACCATATATGTTCATATATTTACTTTCGCATTATCTATTTTACAGATTATAAATTGCGAGGATGGCTGAATAGTTTTCAACAACCACCAAATGAAGAATTATCTTGATATAAAAGGGTTCCTTCATATAGAAAAAGTTGTCAAAAGATTGTTATGGACTAATTGTTATGATAGAGGAATTATCTTTAGAGGGGGACTCTATAAGAAGGATCCACCATTTTTAAAATGAACAAGTTTCCTTTATCTCCTCTCGAAACTCTGCAAACAAAATGAAGAAATTTACTTCACCTTTTACTGGCATATGCAAAACATGGTAAGAGATACAACTACACTACCTGTGGTAACAATGATAGGAAATCACAATTCTTCTTAAAATATTATCATCGATAATGAAATTAGTGGTTGAACGAAATGTCTAAGGCTTCCTTTTCTTGTTTCTTTTTCGGAATTTGAATTTGACGCATAATAATATGACCTCGGGGTTTTTCCACTGTAAAGAATGTATATAGTAGTTTTTTTTTTGGAGAAATCGATTACCATCAACGTTAGTCGTTACAAGGCATTGATACATCAAGACGATGTGATAAGCACGATAACTGCCGAAATACAACTGAGCCTAAAGCCCTACGAAGTAAATGGCCCAAGTTCAAAATTGTTGGTCCATTTAAGGTTCTTTTTTATGGCCTTTAGGGAAGTTTCATGGTTTTCATATGATGTAAATAATGGTTATACAACATGATGTAATGTATCCTCCAAAAATATTTAATAACACGACCTCTTATCGTGCTGGATGGTGAAATGAATACCCTGTCTTAGGTATATTTATTGGGAGGATACTCACTTTAGAATTCATAACTTGCTCAAATGGTAAAAGCATTTCCTAAATTTGTACCCAAAAAGCAAAATAGAGAAACATATGAGACACCAAATTGAATGTAATTTTATTTAACCAACCTTAACTCTTCATCCAAATATGTGATTTCTAATTCACCACGAGCTCTCCCAGGTGCTTTAATCGGTACCTACATGCCACAAGTTAAAACCATAAAGTTAGAAACCAATTACAACGAGCAAAATAATGACATAAATAATAGAGATGTTGCAAAGTGGACTTTAGGGAGTCATCCACAGAAGGCCCACTTTCATGGTACAGCAAATATAGCCATTGAAAGGCAATGAAGATATGATCAGAGGGAACAGAAAGTTATCGCGTTAAAGACTTTTCATTGGTAATTTGTACAAGTCGTTAAGTTTTTTTTATCAACACACAATTTTAAGAGCAAAAACAATAGCATAGTGTGTAAGGTTATCGTAGTGAAAAATTCAACTTCATAGAAAAGGTGACTATTAATGAATTTAGCTTTAAAAATAGAAGACAAGATATAAAAATAAATGTACAAGAAGTCGGTGTCATCTAAAATTACAAAAAAAGAAAAAACTCCATGGACAAATAAAAGGAAATTGAAACTGAAGCATCATAGCGACCAGATTAATAACTAAGAAGAAAATGAACATCTAGCATTTTGTAACAATCATAGGAACAGAGAATAATTGCTTACCAAGCTCAGAATTTTGAATGTATCAAATTGAACAGCAACTTTTCGCGAATTAATAGGCGTTAGGTTTGCTGTTACCTACGTAAGAAGACAGAATATTACTGAAAAACAATTGAGTGACGTGAACAAAATAAGAGTACTCCCTAAATTTAAGACAAAAAAAAGAAGGAATGAACTGCAGTAGAACTGTACTTCTGAAATTTGATATTGTGAGAGGCGGTTTGGTTGTTTAGGCGGTTTTGAATGGTTGCAATTTGGTTTCCAAATTTTTTTAGAAACCAATTCCCCTATTATAGTCGGTTGTGAGTTTCCAAAAGTGAGTTGGTGAATAAACTATATATAGGGGGGTTAAGTGCCATATCACAATCAACCAAAACAACATCAACACAAGCAACAACAACTCTTCTTTAGAGAGCTAGAGAGAGAGCAAGAGTGAGAGAAATTTTTCATAGTTTTTGAGCGGTGTTAAATTTCTCGGTCGTCGAAGATTTAGTATAGAAGGTTATTACTATACGGTACCATCTTGGGACGAACTTGCGGGTTGTGTGAGTCGTCTTCATCTATCCTTCAATAAAGATTTCTTGTTCGCCCGAGGACGTAGGCTTCCAAGCCGAACCTCGTTAAATTCTGTTCGCATATTTGATTTTGACTTAGTTTTTCGATTAATCTTCATAATCGGATCAATTTCTAGGATAGGTTCGATAGCTTCCGCGACTTTTAGTTCTAACAATTGGTACCAGAGCCTTGTTGAGATTGAACGAAGAGAAGATGGGATCGAGAAGTGGTACGGTCAAAGCAGGGAAATATGAGATAGAGAAGTTCAATGGGAAAAACGATTTTTCTTATTGGCGGATGCAGATGAAGAATCTGTTAATCTCGCAGAAATTACACAAGACGTTGACGGGAAAGAAACCAGGAGATATGTCAGATGAGGATTGGGAAGAGTTAGATCTCGAAGCACGGGCTACCATTATGTTGTGTCTTGAGAGGGACGTGGCGTTCCTAGTAGACGAAGAAACAACGGCGGCGGGTGTGTGGTTAAAGCTAGAAAGCAGTTTCATGACGAAAACTTTAACGAATCGGGTCTACTTAAAATCCAAATTATTCACATGTAGAATGGAAGAAGGTTCTTCTATTCAGGAATATGTGAATAGGTTTGACAGGATTATCTCAGATTTGAAGGATATTGATGTTAAGGTTGAGGATGAGGACCAAGTCCTCATATTGTTACTTTCATTACCTAAATCCTATGAGAACCTTGTTCAAACTTTGATGCTTGTTGGTGATAGTCTAACCATGGAAGAGACGAGAAATTCGCTATTAGCGGATGACCTTCGTAAGGTTGCTACTAGCAGTATGGCGTCGGGTGGAGTAGACAAGGAACAAGCACAAGGGTTGTTTGTAACGAGGGGGAGGAGTAATGAAAGGGGAAAGGGAAAGGGCGGGAAATCTAGATCCAAATCTAGAGGGTCTTTCAAGAAAACGTGCTTTAGTTGTGGTGAGCTTGGCCACTTTAAAGCGGCTTGTCCAAAGAGAAAGTTGAAGCAAAAGAACGAAGGCTACAAGGAGAAACAAGAGATGCAAGAGGCGGGATATGTGTCAGAAGAGGCGGACGAATGTTTCTCGGTGACAGAGGTGTCTGAGAAGATCTTCGATAAGTGGATGCTTGATTCAGGGCGTCACACCATATGTGTCCAAATAGGGAGTGGTTTACTACCTATAGGAGTATAGATGGTGGTACAGTTATACTGGGTGATGATAATATATGTAAAACTGTGGGACTCGGAACAATACGGATCAAGATGCACGATGGAGTGGTGAGAACATTGACGGACGTAAGACACATACCCGATTTGCGGAAAAATCTAATTTCCCTTGGTGTGTTGGAGCGGAACGGCTGTAAGATAATTATAGAGAATGGCTCCATAAAAGTCGTTAAGGGTTCTTTGGTGGTAATGAGAGGTACTCGTTACGGTAATTTATACAAACTTTTGGGGACAACAATTACGGGAGATGTAGCAGTAGGAATCAGTGGAAGGGATCCAACGGCTAGTACGAGGCTTTGGCATATGCGCCTTGGGCATATGTCAGAAAAGGGTCTATCTTTGATGTGCGGGAAAGACTTGTTGAAGGACATGAAGAAGCCTTGCATGGAATTTTGTGAGCATTGTGTGTTCGGGAAGGCACACAGGGTGACGTTCTCTACAAGCAAGCACAGGAGCAAAGAGGTGTTAGACTACGTACACACCGATGTCTGGGGACCGGCAAAGTTACCTTCCAAGGGTGGTTCCAGGTATTTTGTTACGTTCGTTGATGATCATTCGAGATTTGTCTGGCTTTATTTTCTGAAGCATAAGAATGAGGTATTCAACACGTTCCTGGTGTGGAAAGCAATGGTTGAGAACAAAACTGGTCGAAAGCTGAAGACGTTAAAGTCGGATAATGGGACCGAGTACACGGATGGGGCATTCAAGGAGTTTTGTAATCAGGAAGGCATTGTGAGGCACTGGACAGTAGTAAACACACCTCAGCAGAATGGAGTCGCAGAGAGATTGAACCGTACACTACTTGAGAAGGCTAGATGTATGCGCTCCAATTCGGGACTAGGCGTAGAATGGTGGGCAGAATCTGTTGCTACAGCTTGTTATATTGTGAACAGGTCTCCACATTCTTATTTAGATGGCGGCATACCTTACGAGGTGTGGTCAGGTGAACATGCAGATTACGGGAGACTTAAGGTTTTCGGTTGTACGGCCTATTACCATGTTAAAGGTAACAAACTTGACAATAGAGCAAAGAAGGCAATTTTCTTAGGATATGCTACAGGAGTCAAGGGTTATCGGCTATGGTGTACGGAAGACAAGAAGTTTGTAATCAGCAGAGATGTGGTGTTTGATGAGTCATCTATTGTAGCTATGGCGAAAGCTACGGTGCCTAGTTGTGGTGATGTTGGGTCTACTAAAGCTCAAGTAGTGGAAGTAGAAGCCGAAGACCAACGGGTTTCTAGGAATCATGATCAGGTGGAGCATCAGGATAAAACTCAGGATGAGGAAATTGATGAACCCGATCATGAGGAGGTTCAAGGGGAAGGTACACAAGTTTTACAACAACAACAGCAGGATGTTTCGGTACACACTAGGCCGAAACGGTTATACAAGCCGGTACAGAGGTTAGGGTCAGACAAACCTCTTAGGCATTACGGGCAGGCAAATGTGGTTGAATATGCACTCTCGGTGGAAGACGACGAGCCGGTCACCTTCAAACAAGCTATTACCGCGGAGGAAAGAGAGAGTTGGTTGGTTGCTATGCAAGAAGAGATGAAGTCTCTTCACAAGAACCAGACATGGGAGGTTGTCCCATTGCCCGAAGGTAAGTCTGTTATTGGTTGTAAATGGGTGTACAAAAAGAAAGAGGATTCTTCCGAAATCAAGGGTACAAGGTATAAGGCAAGACTAGTGGCCAAGGGTTATGCACAGAAAGAAGGGGTCGACTATAATGAGATTTTCTCACCGGTCGTGAAACATACTTCTATTCGGGTGCTATTGAGTATTGTTGCTCACAGGGATCTTGAGCTGGAACAACTCGATGTTAAAACCGCCTTCTTGCACGGTGATTTGGAAGAAGAAATTTATATGGCTCAACCTGAGGGATACAAGGTTGAGGGTAAAGAAAATCAAGTATGTCGTTTGAGGAAGTCTCTTTACGGATTGAAACAATCCCCTCGCCAATGGTACAAACGATTTGATTTTTTCATGCTAAAGCATGGTTTTCGCAGAAGTGACTATGATTGTTGTGTATACATCAAGAAGCTTCGCGAAGGTGACTTTATTTATCTCCTTTTGTATGTGGATGACATGCTTATTGCTTCTCGAAGCATGGTGGAGATAAATAAGTTAAAATCTCAACTCAGTCAAGAGTTTGAGATGAAAGACATGGGCGCTGCAAAGAAGATACTGGGAATGGAGATTAAGAGAGAGCGATCAAGTAAGAAACTGTACTTGAATCAGAAAGGTTACATCGAACGAGTAGTTTCTCGATTTGGGATGCAGAATGCGAAGGCGGTGTCAACACCTTTGGCACCACACTTCAGGCTCTCGGGAAAACAATCTCCCACTACTACAGTGGAGAAGGATCATATGGATCGTGTACCATATGCTAGTGCAGTTGGCAGTTTGATGTACGCTATGGTGTGTACTCGTCCAGATATTTCACAGGCGGTCAGTGTGGTTAGCAGGTTTATGGCAAACCCGGGGAAGACACATTGGGAAGCTGTGAAATGGGTCTTGAGGTATTTGAAGGGTACCGTTGATACGGGTTTGTGCTTTGGTGGAGACACATGTCAGGTAAGCGGTTATGTTGACTCGGATTATGCTGGCGATCTAGATAGAAGACTATCTACTACTGGTTATGTATTTAAGGTACATAGTGCTCCAGTTAGTTGGCGATCGATGTTACAATCTACAGTTGCGTTATCTACTACGGAGGCCGAGTATATGGCTATGGCCGAGGGTGTGAAGGAAGCATTGTGGTTGTGGGGGTCTTCTGGATGATCTAGGGATTAAGCAGGAGTGCGTAGATGTATGGTGTGATAGTCAAAGTGCGATCCACTTGGCGAAGAATCAGGTTCATCATGCTCGTACTAAGCATATCGATGTCAGGTATCACTTTGTACGAGATGTCATAGAGGAAGGTGATGTTTCTCTCATGAAGGTACACACGGATGAGAATCCCGCGGACATGTTGACTAAAGTGGTGACGTGTAGCAAGTTTCAACATTGCTTGGAATTGCTACAAATCGGCTCGTGTTAAGTTGCCCGAAAGGGCGTAATGGCGACAAGGTAATCTTTATGTGAAGGGTTGGTAGAACTACGGTAGGCTTGATCCTATAAAAGGGTACGTAGGCAGCCATGGTCATATGGTGCAGTCGGATGAAGTTACAAGTAAATATATCTTACAAAGAGTATCCTGGTGTTCGTCCAAAATTTGAAGTATATCAAATTGTGTACGAGGTGGAGAATTGTGAGAGGCGGTTTGGTTGTTTAGGCGGTTTTGAATGGTTGCAATTTGGTTTCCAAATTTTTTTAGAAACCAATTCCCCTATTATAGTCGGTTGTGAGTTTCCAAAAGTGAGTTGGTGAATAAACTATATATAGGGGGGTTAAGTGCCATATCACAATCAACCAAAACAACATCAACACAAGCAACAACAACTCTTCTTTAGAGAGCTAGAGAGAGAGCAAGAGTGAGAGAAATTTTTCATAGTTTTTGAGCGGTGTTAAATTTCTCGGTCGTCGAAGATTTAGTATAGAAGGTTATTACTATACGGTACCATCTTGGGACGAACTTGCGGGTTGTGTGAGTCGTCTTCATCTATCCTTCAATAAAGATTTCTTGTTCGCCCGAGGACGTAGGCTTCCAAGCCGAACCTCGTTAAATTCTGTTCGCATATTTGATTTTGACTTAGTTTTTCGATTAATCTTCATAATCGGATCAATTTCTAGGATAGGTTCGATAGCTTCCGCGACTTTTAGTTCTAACAGACATGTATATGAGTTTATCCCTCTGCCTAAGTCTGAGTTCTACCTCACTGTGAGACACTTGAAGTTGAAACGTTGTCATATCTTAGTAATGCAAATAAACTTATATTTTATTTGATTTTTGAAACAAGAGAAGAAAATAGTGGGAATTATGAATAATCGAAGGAGATGAGATGGTTGATTAACCTAGTTGGTTTATCAAGTGAAAACGAGAAGAAGAACAAGAGAGATCGAGAGACAGAGAGGTATGAGAGAGAGAGGGAAAACCAATTTGAATTGGATTCTATATTGCATGTATAAGTGGTTACATCTTGATATATATATATATAGGTACAAAGAGATAAAATACAATCTAAGTGAATCTAAGTTGTTATTGACCAAGTCCATGTGGGTTGTGTGTGTGTGTTTCGGCCGGGTGTGATGAAACCAAAGTGGGTCGAGTATAATCCTTAATACTCCCCCTCAAGTTGGAGCAGAGATAGTAGAAATGCCCAACTTGCTTATTATCCGTTGAAACGCATCCGCACCTAGAGGTTTTCTAAGAATGTCAGCTAGCTGTGCCGTCGTAGGAGTGTATTGAGTTGTAATGAGCTTGGTCTTGATCTTCTCACGAACGAGGTGGCAGTCAATCTCAATGTGTTTTGTTCTTTCGTGGAAGACTGGATTGTCGGCAATGTGGAGAGCCGCCTTGTTGTCGCAGTAGACAGTCATTGGTTCTTGGTGAGTAATACCAAGGTCATTGAGAAGGAATTTGATCCACTGAAGTTCACAAGTAAGAGAGGCCAAAGCCCTGTATTCATCTTCAGCAGAAGAACGAGCAATCGTAGATTGTTTCTTTGATTTCCAAGAGAGCGGGCTATCACCAAGGAAGGTGATGTATCCGGTGGTAGATTTTCTGGTTGTTGGACAACCAGCCCAGTCCGAATCACTGTAACCAGAGACATGTAAAGGACTGGAAGAAGAAAGAAAAATACCTTTACCGAAAGAACCTTTGAGATAACGAAGAACCTTATGAGCAGCTTCAAGATGAGTACTTCGTGGAGCTTGCATATACTGACTTAATGTATTGACCGCAAATGTGATATCTGGGCGCATCACAGTGAGATAAATGAGGCGACCAATGAGTCGTCGATAAGGTGTCGGATCCTCGAGAATTGTACCATCATCTGGACCTAACCTTAGTTTTTGGTCCATTGGAAAAGATGAAGGACGGGAAGCCGTTAGTCCTGAATCTTCTAAAATATCCAGAGTATAACGACGTTGACATAGAAATATTCCTTTGGTAGAACGAGAAACTTCTATTCCAAGGAAATACTTGAGTGTACCGAGATCTTTTAGAGAGAAGGTGGTGTCAAGAAAATTCTTTAGTTTTGAGATTGCGAGATCACTTGTTCCAGTAATGATGATGTCATCAACATAAACTAGAACATAAAGAGAGATAGAATCTTTGGAATAGGTGAACAGTGAATAATCAGCGAGAGATTGAGTAAAACCTCGCTGTAGTAGAGTAGATGAAAACTTAGAGAACCATTGACGGGATGCTTGTTTAAGTCCGTACAATGATTTATTTAATTTACAAACACGAGACTCCCCCTTACTGGAGAATCCAGGAGGTAGCTTCAGACTTCTTCATCAAGATCACCTTGGAGAAAGGCATTATTGACATCTAATTGATGAAGGGACCATCCCTTAACGGTGGCAATAGAAAGGAGGGCTCGAACCGTAACTAATTTGGCAACGGGAGCAAAAGTGTCCGTATAGTCTAAACCTTCAATTTGGGTACACCCTTTGGCAACTAAGCGAGCCTTGTATCGTTCTATAGAACCATCGGAACGGTGTTTGATTTTATAGACCCATTTGCATCCAATGGGTCGTTTGCCTTGTGGAAGTTCAACAAGATTCCATGTTTTGTTAGATTCTAAAGCCTTAATTTCTTTAGCCATGGCTTCTTGCCATTGAGGTGATGTCATAGCTTGAGAATAAGACCGAGGCTCCGTGTGAGATAGGACGGAAGCAATAAAATTACGATGATTGTTAGATAATGAATTATAAGAAATATAATTCGTTAGAGGATAAGGAATGGAACAAGTCGAGTCAATCGTCGGTAAAGCATTACATATGTAATCATTAAGGTGAGCCGGTCAACGTTTGGAACGTTGAGGACGATGAATGTCCAAAGAGGAGTGACTGTCGGCTGGAGTGTCAGTAGACATCTCGACAGAGCCGGGGTTGCTGTTAGAAGGAACGTCACTAATGGGCTCAGTTGTGCCCAACTCTGCTTGAGATTCGGTGTGAGAAGAAGAGGTGCCTGTAGGGGGAAAAAGATACGTACCTGGAGGACTACGAGGGGTGCCTTCAGAAGGATTATCGTCATTGGCATAGGTGTCTGCAGCCGATGTGGAAGGAGTCGGGTGTTCCTGACTGTGTATAGGGGCACCCTCATTTGATTGCCCCTGCCGAAGTATAGAGACACCTTCGGTCAGAACAGGAGGTTGTGTTGATGAGAGTAGCCGGGTGCTAGATGGAAAAGATCCATCATCATGAATGTTAATGAACGGAAGACTTAAGGATGAATTCGGTCAGGAAGTAGAAAGAGTAGACATCGGAAAACGATCTTCACGAAAAATGACGTCACGGGAGATTATGATTTTCTTAGTCGATAGACAATAAATTTTATATCCCTTTTGACCATGGGGATAACCAATAAAAATACCGGGTATTGACCTTGGTTCCAATTTATTTTTGGGAGAATGGTTACGAGCGTAACATAAACAACCAAAGACTCGGAGATGAGTAAGGGATGGTGATGTTCCTAATAGTTTTTCGTGTGGTGAAGCACCACGAAGAAGTGGAGTAGGTAATTTGTTAATAATATAAACCGCGGTCAAGACACATTCACCCCAAAATTCGAGAGGAAGATGTGCTTGGAGGCGAATTGATCTAGCAACTTCCAAAATGTGACGATGCTTTCTCTCGGCCACACCATTTTGTTGTGGTGTGTATGGGCAAGATCTTTGGTGTATGATTCCATTAGAGTCAAACATTTCTTGAATATCTTTGTTTAAGAACTCCGTTCCATTATCGGAACGGAAGGTTTTGAGAGACGTCCCGAATTGGGTACTTATATATTTTATAAAATTAAAAAGATATTTCTTTGTATCCGATTTAGAAATGAGTAGAAAAACCCACGTACAACGGGAAAAGTCATCAACTAGAGTAAGAAAAAATCGACTACCAGACAAGGAGGGAATTGCAAAGGGCCCCCATAAGTCGGCATGTAACAATTCAAAAGGCCTTGTAGTAATAGAAGAACTAATCGGAAAAGGTAATCTAGTTTGTTTCGACAAAGGACATATATCGCACGGAGATTTATTAATTAAATTCAAAGGAATACATGAAATGTTCTTTGCTAGATACTTGAAACGGGAAATACTTGGATGATCTAATCTAAAATGCCATAAATTTGAAACGGAATTACAACTAGAAATTGCGGAAAGAAAAATTCTAGGCTCCGTGCGAAAATAGTAAAGGCCATCTTTAGGATCACCACGTCCAATCGTCTTTCTCGTCACTGGGTCCTGAAAGACACAGGAAAAAAGCGACTTAGAAGTTTGAGAAACCGAAATTAAGTGGAACTTAAATGGCGGAATATGAAGTACGTCATGAAGATAAAAATTGTTAGAAAAACAAACCGTACCAATATTGTATACTTTAATTCGTGAATCATCCGGTAAACGGACATAAAAGTCGGGTGGTGCACGATAATAAGTAGAGAAAAGAGAGAGATCGGAACAAATGTTCCTTGAAGCACCGGAGTCAATAATCCAGGGGATAGATAGGTTACCTGTGAGTGTCATTGAGTTATCTTTTCCATTTGTAGGGACCGATGTGGTGGCTATAGTGGGAGTGCCTTCAGAAGAACGCTGCTGGGTTAGCATATTACAAAGATTGGTGTACTGTTCGGTAGACATGGATGTCGTTAGAGGCACCCCATTCGAATGTTGATCGGTTTGGACAGCAGCAGTGATGGCGCTCGATCGTGAGAGAGGTGGGTAACCATGGAGCTTGTAGCATGTGGAGACCAAGTGTCCATGCATACGGCAGTGGTCACAAAATGGTCTCGGCCTCTTGGTTCTTTGTTTATCGGGTTGATCGGGACGATCTTTCCGAGTATAAAAGTCATGATTATTATTTGGAACCATAAGAATAGCACCTTCGTTGTTCATAGATGAATCATTTGAGAGGTTTTGTTGAACCTCTTCTTGCTTTACCAAGCTATGAATGCGAAGCAACGATGGGAAGGGTTCCATAAGTAAGATTTGACTACGAATCGATGAAAATCGATCGTGAAGACCTTGGAGGAACTCCATTGATCGGTCCTGATTATAACGTTCAAAAAGGAACTTACCGTGGCCATAAACGCATGGTTCAATAGAAATCAGAGAGTTGAGCTCATCTTGGATGGACTTAAGACGAGTAAAATACGCGGAAACATCGGAACCAACCTGTTTTAAGCAAGCGATTGCACGTTTTAGTTGGAAAATCTTCGGTGCATTTGTTTGATGAAACCTTTCATGCAAGTTACTCCAAATTTCAGCAGCATTCTCATCATATAAGATGGATTGACGTATATCCGGATTAACCGAATTAAGGAGCCAACTAGTGACCAACACATTGCAACGATTCCAAGAGTGTAACTCACTCGGATTAGTTGGTCGAGGCAGCGAACCATCAACAAAAGCGAACTTGTCTTTGGCTCGAAGAGCCATCTTCATGGCTCGAGACCATGAAGGATAGTTATCACCCGACAACAATGGAGTGATCAAAATGGTCGTCGGAGAATCGGAGTGATGAACATCAAACAATGGTGAAGTTGAAGATGCGGGTGTAACTTCAATGCCCGAGTTGTGTGAAGAAGTCATTGCTTAAAAAAAAATTGTTGCTCTAATACCATATGAATAATCGAAGGAGATGAGATGGTTGATAAACCTAGTTGGTTTATCAAGTGAAAACGAGAAGAAGAACAAGAGAGATCGAGAGACAGAGAGGTATGAGAGAGAGAGGGAAAACCAACAAAGAGATAAAATACAATCTAAGTGAATCTAAGTTGTTATTGACCAAGTCCATGTGGGTTGTGTGTGTGTGTTTCGGCCGGGTGTGATGAAACCCAAGTGGGTCGAGTATAATCCTTAATAGGAATAAACAAAAAAAGGGGCACTGAGAGGTCGGCCCAAATCATCGGTAGCACTTCCCGCATCTCCCAAATTCACTGCCTTGGACTTCTAATAGAATGGGTAAAGTGTTTCAGAAGTAGATGTCTTGAATAGCGCATTAGGTCCGATTCATTGCAAGTCCAAAATCCCAGTAATCCTCGATCTTGGAGGAATAATTCAAGACCTAAAGAAAAATGGCATGTCTAAAGCTTCAAACCAAAAACCTAGTTTCCTTAAAACGTCATTTACAAAGGTCAAGACTGAACTTCTGATCATAGCCATAGGTAAGTTTCTTTTGCGTAGTTTATCTTCAACGTCGGAGAATGAAACTGAATTAAAGTTTATAAAACAAGAACATAAAAGAATCAATATGAGGTAAACAAAAGATCAGCATGGTCAGGAAGAAGAACCTGATTGAAGAATGGCCAAGATTCCATATTTTGAGCCCTCAAAGTGTCCAAATTAATTGCCTGGTAATTTGTCTTTGACCTAAAGAATTTGGGCCTCTGTAAAGATTAAGCACCAACATTAGTAGGTACCA
Organism: Eschscholzia californica; assembly: GCF_041429995.1. Lineage (NCBI taxonomy): Eukaryota > Viridiplantae > Streptophyta > Magnoliopsida > Ranunculales > Papaveraceae > Eschscholzia > Eschscholzia californica. The sequence continues at coordinate 47,885,198 of NW_028238198.1, forward strand.
GCCAGATAAAAATTTAACTATATAAGATTATACTTTTTCTCAACTATAACAGAACATGAAACGTAAGGTGTCTTATCCGTATTTGTTCACTTTAATGATTAGAGAAAGAAAAGAGACATTTTCAACTATGACTTAATCGTCGGATTTGATGGTGTAACGAAGCCATATTTGGTGCACGAAAAAGGAATGCGATTACCAGGAATAATAGTCAAATAAAGTGATTCCTCTAATAATTGGAATACCTTATTTTACTAATTCGCCTGGTCGAGAATAGTATTAGTAGAGATTATTTGGGGGAGGTACCCCTCCTTTAAGAGGAATAACATTCCCCATCCTAATGTGATTCTTAGTTCATTCCCGCGTACCGAACATCCTTTGAGGATGTGATTCAGTGTAATCAAAATCCATTTCCACGCGCCATACATGGGGTTAGGTGCCGAAACTAAAAGCATAATGAGAGATAAAATTAGATTCGTGAAGAACTTCGCTCATCTGAAGGAGTAAGAGCTCAATAAATGAACTCCATTCATGGTATCTTCAATTTGAGGAACTCCTCAATGGAGGTCCTCAATGTACCTGTTTGAAGCTCCATCAATGGAATTCTTCAAACCCTGCACCTTAAGCGCAGCTCTATTTAGGTGAGCTCTTCAAAGAGAGATCTGTTAATGGAGCTTGGTGGTGGTGTGGTGGTGGCTGGAAGGGGTCTAGTGGTAGCCGTTTAGGGTTTAGCGTGGCAAATTATTAGCCGTGAAAAACAAGGAATCAAACGAATAGACCGTATCAATCAAATAATCTGCAATGAAAAACACCTAATTTAAACAACACAACATAATTCAACAATAAAATTCAACATTTGATAAAACTCAAGAATTCTTTCTTATAGACCAGACCATTCATTACCTCAGTTTGAAGTATGGACTTTGAAGTTGTATATATAAGTTCCCATTTTCCATTCAGCAAATCAGATTTCAATGGTTCCTTTACTCGATTCACAGCTTCTAGCTTACGTGCAAGCTAATCAAAACAAACACAAAAACAGAGAGATGAATACACAGAGCTAGAGAGAGTGAGTAAGAGAGAGAGAGAGAGAGACAAAATGTGAGTACCTGATCAACTCGTTCTTGATCTTCAAGAGTACAATCAGCACCACGATCAAGAACTGAAATAGCTTGAAGAAGGTCATCTTTGAGAGTTTCAAGATCTTTACCTTTCTTGAGGAAAGAAGGAAAGAAAGAAACCCTAGTTCTCCATTTTTCAGATAAGATTATTGTGGTGTTTGATGAGGTATAAGTGTTACTGTTTTTTAACCTACTAGTAGGGAAGTGGGAAGAAGAGTGAGTTGAATAAAGAAAAGGAAATGAGTTATTAGTACTATTACTACTACTAGTAGTAGAATATGGAACTTGATGAGTGATTGAAGAGAGAGAAATTGAAAATGAAGCCATTGAAATCGAAATTCACAAGTAATTGGTGGATAGTTTTCCCTGGATTTTGTATGAGGAAGGATGATGGTTAACTTTTTATCCATATGTTATTTCACATGGGTGTCCAAAAACTGTCCAACCAACCGATTTCTGGCTTTCTCATGCTATTCCGGTGGAAGTATATCCCCTCTGGCATGCTTTCTCTATTCGTGCCCCCACGGACTAGGCAAGTCCGAGACCAGTCGGATTTGGCCTAATTCGTGTTGGATTGAACAACACGGGTTAAGGTTAGACCGAGATGTGACGAGATCTACGAAAAATTGTAAGAGTGAAAGGCAGACTTGAGTGAAAAAGAGGGACGACTTTACAGGCACCTTATTTCGATTTGGCTTCCTCACAAATAACCTGGTTGGACAAGAGTTTTGTTATTGGATTTTAGTTCAAGAAGGAACTATAAGGTCAAAAGTCTCTTACCAGCCACTAATAGATAAAAATTTGACACTAAAACACAAGTGTACTCACTTATTATACAAGTGATGAGTCGAGGATGAGTCGAGGATGATTTTGATGTCCTTGGTTTTTTCCCATAGCGGTTCTCTCTTCTTTGAGATTAGTGTGGAAGAGAAAAGATAGACAAAACCAAAATTTGTTCGGGTTTGAAATGAGTAGCCAAGCAAGTGATATGATCATGATGTAACACCATGCAGGAAGGAGTTGACCTTTTATGTATAGGATTCTTTTATCCATTTCAAGTCAGTTCGCCATCCATATCACATTTAACGTACTAAAATCTTCATTTCTTAATTAAATTAATCTCTATATAAATCTATAAGATCGACTATTTAAGTAGCTAGTTAATTAGTTAAGCTTTTGAATTCTACAGAATTGATGTTTGTGAGTAGGTATATCTATTACACATGCATCAAAGAAAATACATATTAGTTACGGAAAATGTCCAAAACGTACTGCAACCTAAAATAAATTACTGAAGAACTGTACCCCTTACATAACTAAGAGCATCTCCAATGCAACACTCAATCTTAGAAACCCTGAATGTCACATAAGATTTTTAGAGTTTATACTTGAAAACTCTCTCCAATGCAACATTCTATTTGGATCTCTAAGATGACGTGTCGAGGGCAGAATAGAGATATCTCAAGAGGGACACTCTATTTCTAGAGTGTCCCTCTTGAGATATCTCTAATTGTCTAATTCATCAATATTTGAATCTCAACCAATAGAAATCGAGTCTTCTATATTTTCTAAATAACTAATTCTTTCTTTGCAAAAATAACTAAAACACATAAGTAAATAAGATAAGTTTAGAGTTTTGCACTGGAGACACAAAAGAGTTGAAGATCTCTATTTCCGTCACATAGTAGTGAGAATCTCAATTGGAACTTGACACATATGACAAATAGAGATTTTTTTGAATTTTGCATAGGAGGTGCTCTAATACTTGTAACGAAGAACTGTATCACGCACCACACACATACCACATATCGGAGTGATCCACATACTAGACAACATTAATCCTAGGTAGGTCTTGTTATTCACAACATACTCCAGACAAGTAGAGCTGCAACCTTTATCTTATTCATTTTCAAACTGAAATTGCTTATGTTTCTTCTGAATTTCTCTTCAAGTTAGTAACCCTAGAAAGTTGGTTATATATAATCAACCTGCAAAAAACTGAGATGAAGAATCAAACAACCAAAATGAAGGATTCTAACAAGGCTTTATTAAGCGAGGTCATTAAAGATGTCTTATCTATTAGAGGCATGTAATACAATTCCACGACGTCATATAGAAAGCACTGGCAAATCTCAGATCGACAACATGAAATGTTGAAAATGTTTATTTTATCCATCCCCACAACAAAAGATGGCTAAATGTAAAACCAACATATAAAATTTCCTCACAAATGTTTATCCAACTAAAAAACTACCCAACCCTAAACATCAGCAGCAACCTCAGTGTACAAAAATCCAAAAGAGTCCGAAAACTCCTGTTTTTCGAGCTTAAACATCATCCAGTCTCACTATTCCTGTTCACTCTGCCAAGAAATATAAAGCAATTCAATACTGGATATATGTGTAGATACACATAACTTTAGTTAAGGAAACAATTACATTATGTATTTCAAATGACGAAAATATCATCTAAAAGCATAAGTCACAAAAGATATCATCTGAAAGCAACAGATAACAAAACTTTGTGGACATAAGAAGTATAACACATATAGCTTTCCTCGCTCGGAAAACCAGTATTCGGTGGTAACGAAATCCAAAATCGTACTTATTGTCATTTGAGATATCCAGCAAGAAAAATACAGAAATTAGAAAGTATTAAGGAATTTGTGAATCGAGAATATTTAATTTTCGTTGCCATTTTGAAGAAAATCTGTAAAGTTCTCGTTTAAACATGATAACCATTTCCTCCCCCAAAGCATACCCCATGTTGTGAACTTAAACTCCCCAAAACTCTTGCATATTCCCCGATACTCATTAGTTACCAATCTATCGAGTCAAGATAACAACGTAGATTTACTCATTAGAGCAAGTGATTAACTCCCAGAATAGGAGGCTGAGTAAACTGAGTCGGTCATTGCTCTACTCCCCTCAAAATCAATGATATGGTGGGGTTTGTTTTCAGAATGTGTGTTCAATAATTTAAATTTATGGTGTGTTTGGTTGCAGGATTCCTATCAAAAGTGGAATTTGGTAGGAATCATGAATCCTTGGTCTATTTGGCTACCAAGAATCCTAGGACTCTTGAATCCTAATTCTAAAATTTGTATTGGACCAAAATCCCACCCTACCCCCTAAGATTTGTTAGGATTTGGATTAATAAACCTAAATTTCAAACTTAAAATCAACAAAAACATAGTTCCTCAAAAATAAATTTTTTTTCCCGAAAATCATTTTTTTCTTCAAAAAAATCGTTTTTCTCAAAACCCGATTTTTCCGACAACCGTTTTTTTCTAAATATTACTTTGATTCATGAATCCGTGGAATCATGAATGCCAAGGACTCATGAATCCACAGATTCATGATTCCGTCATCCAAACACACCATTAGTTTTAATGGGTAGATCTGATTTACAAATCACAACTAATATTCAGGCTTCAGCAAATGACACCAATTAGTGATAACATTAGACTATTGATATTTATGAATAATGTGATAAGGTATTAATCTAAATTTCTAATATATTGTATTAGACATAAGTTCTTTTATTTTTATTCCGAGATAGTACTCCTACTCCATTTCAAGTGAATATAAATATAGGTTGTATATGTATACATTTACATGAGCTGAGTAGTGGAGAGCAAATCTTGACTACTCAATCTTACTCTCGACTCTCAAGTACCAGATCGATTGACTAACACTTCAATAGTTCAATCTGGGTTTAAAAGCGTAGAACCTACCAAAACTATGAGAATCGTCAAGCTCCAAGCTTCTATAGACTATATCGTAGTATAAGGTAATAGAAATTAACAAGCGAATGATATATCCCTAGGTACCAAGATAATTTGATATCTCGAAAAACAAAGACCCTAAAAACATAATACCAAAGAATACAATCACTCTCTAAGAAAATGGTACTAACTCAAATAGGGACTCTACAATTTTACACAATGAGACATCCCTAAGAAAATTTAATATTACCTCAGCTACAGGAATTTGTGAAACTCTAGAAGGGTGTGTTCTCTTCGTCTCAGAATCATCAAATTTCAGAGAGCACTCCGTATATGCAGATCCAATGCCTATACCGGCTCCAAAAGCAATAAATGCCCACCGTGTAACAGGACTCCCTGGATTAATAGATGAAAATAACTCAATCAACCCAACGTCTCAACATACACATTGACTTAAAACAATACCTTAAAACAATAAAACTAACTTGCCAAGGATAAAGCGTTCCAGTTTGTATAATATTAACCTAGATATTTGTAAATTGTAAACATCTCTTTCAAGTTTCAATCAAGATACACCATCGTCTCCCAGAAAGACAAAAGAATACAACTACTCTCATATCCTGGGTGCACAAACTAAGGTGATGTTTGCTTTTCTCATGGTCTAGCCCCTACTCGTCTTAATCCAACTCGGGCCCTACTCGTCTTAATCTGACTCAAGTCAACTGGGCCCAAAAACCATTTAGACGAGTCAGACATCAAGTGTCAGACAAAACAAACATTCTTCAATCTGACTGAAGCCACTTCCGACCTTGAGTCAACTTCACATCTGACTTAGAACAAAAACAAGCACTACCTAAGACTAGAATGTTCAATAAACGGAAGGAATCCAGACGACAGACACTGGGTAACAACTTTATTCAATAGTATATTCACCACGAGTTGAGCAACACTACTGAATAAACATTTCGCTCCATCTATTTGCCAAAGAAATAATGACTTTCATTCCAAGCAAGATTTATTTTCACAAACAGTATCAAGCTCGAAGCTCCTATCTTCCAATTAAGGTACAAATGTTTCTTTTTAGTTTCTTTTTTTACTTAGAAAACCATCTATGAGTTCATAACCATACAAATGAATCTACCAACTAGAACCCTAATCTTATTTCATAACAAAATTCAAAAATATAATGTTTAATCTAGAGTACATTGACTACTTGATAGAAATAAAATCTATGATTACTTCCAAAGTGAATGATTTCGAACAAATTTCCACATACAAATATATACCCATGAACAATTTCTTACTTTGATTAATAAATCAGTGACAATTTAAACCATGATAACCCTTTTCAACTATATTTTCTAGCAACGAAAACCAATTATCTGGACTAATGAAGGTAATCAAACCCTAAAAACTACTGGTACAGATAGAGATTTCAAATTTCAATTAAATGAGGAGAGGGTGGAGTGAGACTTAGAGCAAGTCCAACCCCAGCCTGTCTTAGGCCGAAAAAACCACTTTTTCACCTAAAATTATTGGCCTCAGCTCAGCCTCTAAAATTCAGCTCCAACCCCAGCCTCTCTTGAGGCCGAAAATTTGAATTTGGAATTTCCCAATTTACTAATAAAATTCAATTAAACAAACATCGATTACAACTAATAATTGATTAAAAATTTAAAACTACTTAAATACGACTAAACAACACTAGAAAAATTAATTAAAAATAACTAGAAGGGGTTTCTTGGGTCTCTTGGTGCACCGTTGAACAAAGCCTCTCGCGCCGCTAAAAGCATTTGTTGAGCATGTTCGTCGAGAGACCTAATATCAATCTTCATTAATTCCACCGCATATTGTCGGTTCGCCACCTCCGTTTGCACCCGTAGAAAATCTTGTTGCACCTTTAGGGTCTCTTGTTGAACCCGTACTGCTTCACTCAAAGTTAATGTTCTTTGTTGGGAATCTTCTTCTCTTTTTTCCCAATATCCCTCACTGGGAGTTTTTGAAGCGGTAGAATGTGTGGATGGTTCGCCAACTCTTGCATTTGCTTTGGCTTGTTTACGGCCAATTGGTCTTTCTTCCGATGGATTGGTATTAGAATCTCTTTTACCGGATGTTGACTCTCCTGGCATGTCTGCCATCCACTTGTTGTGTGTCATCAAAATTTTGTAAACATGTAGGAACCTAAACCCTTTACCTTGATGATTTTTTTTATACATTTCGATAGCTCTTTGTAACTAAAATAAACAAAATATATATATAAGTATATATTATGAATGAAGTGAAAAGATAGAAAAAAGAAATTAAAAAGTTAGAAACAATTACCCGGTCATAATCGTTTTCTCCGCTTTTTGGAACTTTATTTATTATCCTCAAAGTCGATATAAAACTTTGACATTCCGAGCTTATCTCACTGAAACGAGATTTACAACTTCTAAGTGTGCGTTGAAACTTTGCACTCGCATTATATTCATCCGATATTTTTTGCCAAAATACTTTATATTTTTGGCTATTTCCGACAACCGCATCAAATGTTATTTTCAAATAACAATTAGTAAGTAAAATATCTTCATCCGCCTTATACGGTTCCCGTTTAGCCTTTGTCGAAGACGTCCCTCCTTGCACACAAGAATCCTCACATACTTCATAATCATCAACTCCTAATTGAGCCGACGGGTAAGTAGAATTAGGGGACAACATTTCCATATAACTTTGGTTATCGAATTCGTTGATGTCTAATGGATCCATGGGTGAACAAATGAAAAGATAAAAAAAAAATTGAAAGAAAGAGAGATAGAAATGGAGAGGAAGTTGCAAGAGATGGAGAGAAAGAAAGAGAGATAGAAATGGAGAGGGTGAGAAATGAAATTGATCCAACCCCTATTTATAGGGGTTGGATCAATTTCTGGCCGTTGGATTTGCTCCAACGGCTAGATCTAGCCGTTGGATTTGCTCCAACGGCTAGATCTAGCCGTTGGAGCAAATCCAACGGCTAGGGGAGATGCCCCAAGTGACCGTTGGAAGCCCCAACGGTCACTTGGGGCTTCATTCAGTCGCCCCTAAAGTAAGGGGCGACTGAATGTCCGGCCCCAGCCTCCGCTCCAAGGGGCTGGGCTTGGAGCGGGGGGCTGAGGCCAATAATTTGAATTATTGGCCTCAGCCCGGCTGGGGTTGGACTTGCTCTTACTGCAGAGAAGAAGACCACCGAGAGCCCCAGCCAAGGAAGAGTAAACAGATCTACGAAGAGTTAGATCGACACAAGCATCCCATTTAGCATTCAAGTCGTAATCGGGTTGTGGGATTTGCTTGTTTTCTGCCATTAGAGGATAAATCTGTGCTGTCTTTGTCCTTCGTTTCTTCTCTAACCTGTTTTATCTATACTGAGGAAAAAGGATATTTCAAATAGGTACACCAGAAGAACGAGGGTTTTGTTGCCCGGAAAGATACGCCTGGAACCAGGGTGGTACTTGGTAGTGTATGTCAACACTTGGTTGCCCACGTGGTTGCTGGTATTGGCAGGCATAGCATCACCGTGGTTAAATTTCAAAATACTGTAGTCAAAATAATTGAAATTTTTTTTTCATGTTTACCGAAATTTCTATGGAATTCGAAACTTGATTAATTTCTCTTGACATTGTTTGGTTAAATAATTAAATTTTGAATTTGACACTTCCCTTGTCCCGGAAACTAGCCCGCCCAATTTTGCTACGTGGGCTCGGTCTTTAGCCACCCCTTTAGGCATTCTTTGGATTGATTTAATCTCCGTCTCGTATTCCATTTTCTCTAGTCATATTTTTTATCGAGTTGACACTCTTATGTGTAATCAGTTGTGGGATCCTGTCATCGTTAGTCGCGACTCATCTGAATGAGCCGAAGATCGTAATTGGTTTCTAACTAAACATTACAGTTCTTAAAGTGGTCAAACTTGATGATCTTCACCATTTGTCGTGTCAGACAAATTGATCGCATTTCGTCTTGATTGAAGGGCATCTCCTTTAGGGGTACCTACAAAGGTATATGCCAAATAAATCAAAGGGTAAGGAACAAATCCATTTTCAGGACAGACCTGTATCATTTATATAGACTTGCATGGCTTGATGAATCACCGACTAAAACGAGACCACGTGGTAGGGTGGTAAATTAAATCTTTACGATCGTAGCCGACACGATCATATCTTGTGATAAAGCAGATAAATATTCGACATTATCAAGCCTTAGCGTCACTGACATTTCTCTCAGGTAAAGTATCGCTCATGGTGTCGAGCATTATTCTGCAAACATCCCTTGTCAGAGCTCAAGTTGCAGAGTGTTGACTTAGATCCACATTTTTGTTGTCGTTTAAGTTTTGACAGAGTTCAAGGTGTCTAAGAGACTCATGGCGGCCTTCTATGTTAGGGCTTAGGAAGCAAAGTTCTTCCGGATCCACCTCTATGTTGGTTTAGTCAAGGTCACACTCAGAGATCCATCACATGCCGTCCAGGTCAATCAATTGACTTCATTAACTGGTTAAGACTAATCAATATTTGGCTCAACATGTAGTTAATCTAATATATTAATTAACCAAGCAAGTCTGCAAAAAAAAAACCATGATTCTAGTTCAACTATCGAACTTCCAAACTAGAATTCTCACCCCTATGTAAATAAGTGGAAACTGAAATGATTCTTCACCGACACTCATCGTTTATTCTACCAGTGAATAAGTCATAAATGTTATGTTTTTTTTTGGAATCAAACTTCATTAATAGGCCAAAAGGCTAATGAGAATTACATCATGAAGTTGAAAATCAAAAGACACAAACCAAAACAGACAAACAAGTCAAGTTATGCTCACTTAAGGTGCCTCTAGAGCTGTCTGATCTAACTGGTGGGCTACTTTTCTGGTGCAGTCACCACTAACCATTGTGGATAGTTTTATAACCGTCGCTTCTTCCTCCTATTTCCCTTCTCGCCGTCAACCGTCGGCGTGCAGATCTCCGGTCTGCGCCTCTTCTTCTTCAGCCAGATTCAACTTGAGTCTTCTACTACAAATTGTTATGATGTATCCCAAAAAACCACAACGTCTATAGTTTACGGATTGAACTTCTTGGGATGAACTTTGGCCTATGACTGATTCCGGTACAAAGGTGGAGAGAGTTATAAGTTGTTGAAGAAACTCCGAATGGTTGTCCGTGATCAAACACTCGATCCTGACTAAATACGAAAACAACAAAAGGATCCTTAAGATCAACATAAACAGGCCCTAAATACCAACAAAGAAAATAACCTTTATTTAGAAACGAAGAAAGGAATAAGCCATAAATATTAGGGACCAACAACTTACCACTAAGGGTAACTTATATTCGGGCCATTTCAGGCTCAGCCAGGCCTCCAATTACTTATAATCAATCACCTACAAAAGTTTATATGGTCGAACATGTGTTACCTCGGGGGGCTTCGGGCCTCCACGGGCCTCATAGGTTTCAGGTAATTGTGGGATATCGGGCTTTATCTTCTACTCAAGATTCAGGGAAGTTAAAGGCTCTTCCTCTAAGGCATATTTGTGAGAAAGTTTGTAAAGAAAGGAGGCGCCTTTAACACAAACATTGGGGGTCTATAAAATTCCCTCGAGATTCATCTCAAACACGTTTGTCCCTTGTATTTTCGATGAATTCTCTTTTAGTGGGTGGTCATTCGTTCAGAACTTTTATCAGATCTTCAAAGTTCTTAAGACCTTTGAAGTTTGGCGTTATTGGTTTCAACCTTTTTTTAAGAGCTTCGAAGTTCCGTGTTATTGGTCCAGACCTTTATTTAAGAACTTTAAAGTTTTGTGTTATTAGTTCAGATCTTTTTTTAAGAACTTTAAAAGAACGCGTTATTCATTTTTTATGAAAAATTAAGAACTTTTAATTAAAGATCTGGCCTAGGGATTTTTCGAGATAAATTTACTTATAAATTAGTCAAATTCAAATATCCACCTAAATAAGTAGATCTTTGAAATTCCTACTTTCGATGTACCTAAAAATTATTGTCAATCCCGTGTGGTAGGGGGTGCGGGGCTTTCTTGTTAGGGTTATTTTTGGATGGAGCTCAATTATTCTAAAAGTGTGACCAAATTCTCGCTTCACATAAATATATTTTTTTTCTTCTTATCTCTTCAGTGTTGTTGATTTCTCTTTATCTCAAACCTCTATTTTTTTTCCCTCTCGAACTCCTAATCTAATTTGTCTGTTTCCATAGCATCCACCTCGTATAAAAATATTATTTTACATATAAACAATCGATTTTTTTCCTTTTATTTCTTTTTACGCGAGTCGAATAAGTCTATGTGTTTAGTATTTATTTTGGAAGCCTACATTTTTATTTTCTTCTTAAATTCTAAAATAATACTTTCTACATAAAAATTAAATTTTATTTATTTGAAAATTATACGCTAATAATATAGGAACGTCCCGAGCTTTCATTCTAAAATATACTTTAAAATTTAGCTCTTAAAATAATATAACGTTCGTTGTAAGTTTGGACGACTTAGATTTAAAATAATATAAGTTTGATTTTAACAAAAAATTCAGGATTTTTAAAGTTTTAATAAAAAGATTTTCAAACTTAATAACCAACGACTTTAATGTTCCGGACCTTTAAAATTTTAAACTTTAAAATTTCTGAACCTTAAAAGTTTTGAACGTTTATGTGCCAGAACACAAGTTATGAGATTTTTGGAGGACGGGAACAAAAAAGATGTAGTAAAAAGACCTTAACAAATAACACATCTTTGGAGCACGTGTCCAGAAACTATTAATCCCCACTTCCTCCATAAAAAGACCTAGGGTTCCTCTCTCTCTCCTCTCCTCTCCATTTCTCATTTCTCATTTCTCATTTCGTCTCCTCTCCATTCCTCTCTTCCTCTCCAGGCATAAACCCTAGCAATCATCCAAAACCAAATCCTAATAATCAATCATGGGAACTCCAGAAACATCAAGAGAACCATGTCCAGATCGAATCCTTGACGATTTGGGTGGCGCCTTTGCAATGGGAGCAGTTGGTGGTTCAGCTTTTCATTACATAAAAGGTATTTACAACTCTCCTAAAGGAGAACGATTGATCGGTGGTACCCAAGCTGTTCGAATGAACGCTCCTCGAATCGGTGGTAGTTTCGCCGTCTGGGGTGGTCTCTTTTCTGTTTTTGATTGCAGTATGGTTTATGTTCGTCAGAAAGAAGATCCATGGAATTCAATCTTTGCTGGTGCTGCAACTGGTGGGTTTCTTCAGATGCGAGCTGGTCTTGGTTCTGCATCAAGATCTGCTTTAATGGGTGGTTGTCTTCTTGCCCTAATTGAAGGAGCTGGAATTATGTTGAACAAGGTTTTAGTACCTCAACAACCTGTGGATGATCCTATGTTACAAAATGTTCCTGCTGGGTTTCCGATGGGGCAGTTGCCAAATCACCCAAATCCGGCAGCTCAACAAGTTGGTATGATTCAACAAGAGGAGAAATCAGCTTCTTCTTCATCTTGGTTTGGGGGAATGTTTGGTGGTGGAAGTGGGAAAGAGGAGAAGAAGAGTGGAAGTAAGACTGAGGTCTTGGAGAGTTTCGATTCGCCTAGTACTCCTATTCCGTCATTCGAGTACAAGTGAGAGATGGGCTAATTGGAGTTTGCTGGTAAGTTATTTAAAAATTGTTTCTTTTTTGCTCTTCATGGCTAAAAATCACTGTTTTGAAGCTCAATGGAACATAAATATTTATCTTTTTAGTGATTGATAGTCAATGACAGGTTTTGGGTTATGTAATTTACTGATTAATAAGCTTAAATATGAATCAAACTTATTAAACTAGGGTTTCGATTCTGTGTATTATGTGATACAACACGATGACACTTCAAATGTTTTTGTTAAATTAAGTGTTTGGTTTCTCTTCTCTTTGTGTTATAATCAAACTTATTAAACTAGGGTTTCGATTCTGTGTATTACGTGATACAACACGATGACACTTCGAATATAAACGGGGTTTTCGTTAAATTAAGTGTTTGGTTTCTCTTCTATAATAGTAAAAATGTTATTCATTCCTTCCTTAGACAGGGAAAGCGTTTGTGTTTCTCCTCTAAAATTACCATGACATTGTCCATTGGAACGTGTAAAATGACTAGTTTTTGTTCTAACAAGATTGGTTCTAGTTTGAGTTTGATCTTTATGTTTACAATTTTGTTTAAATTAGTTGCAAACAAAAACCGATAAACGGATTACTTCTAGGTTTCTAAGTAGTTGATTTGAGATATGGGACCATTTCAACCAAAAGACATAAACAATATCACTCACTAATTTCTCCGAAAAAAAAAATAGATGTGAAAAAGGAACTTCAATAGAAATCTTTTAGTCTGACTGATATGTAATAGGCAGGTACCAGATATACTGCACAACCATCATCTTAGGTATAGTATTGTTTTTGTATCTTTAAGTCCATTCAGAATTTGGAAGCCATTCTCTTGTACACTTCTTATATATATATATGTGTGTGTGTGTGTGTGTGTGTGTGCGTGCGGGCGGGCGTGCGTGTGTGTGTGTGTGCGCGCGCGCGCGTGTGGTCTCCAATCCAGTCTATCTGGTCTTACTTTCTACCTATTGACAAATAAAAATATTGAGCGTTTTGCAGCTACTAGATTTTCTTGTAACAGGAAATTGAGCTGAGCCCCAATTTTCAGGCTGTCTTGGTTAGAAAGACGACCCAAAATGTTGTTTGGTTTCGGCCTCACATATTCGAATGCACCCCCAGTGCAACCCAAAATTGACTATTATACTCCACCGCAAACCAGAGTGCAAATCTAATGCAAAACCCAGTGCAAACCAGAATACAAATCCATCGGAATGCAATGCAACCTCTTGCGAACCCAATTGCAACCCCTTTCAAACCCAATTGCAACCCGACTGCAACCCCAAGTGCATCCCCAATTTCACCTTCACTCTGAACTGATTATGCCAAATTCAAAATACATATAAGCTGTTAAGTTGCATAATTGACGCAAGCACAGCATTGCTTAGATGTTTATATCTTCTCGTTTTAATCTTAAAATTGATTTTCCTTTTTATTCTTTCTTTGTCAAGGGTGGAGAGAGAGAGAGAGAGAGAGAGGAAGAACCAGTAGCTATAGCTGCAGAAGCAGCCCCCTCTTCCTATAGACCATTATTGGATGATCTCTTTGGTGACCGTCTTAGAGTTTGATACCATGCTTGATCCGGTAGTTGCTTGTTTTTTTTATTGTTGCATGGCTCTTTTAAGTTATGCTATATACTTGTTTTCGTCATCTATGCGATCATTATACTATCGTTTTTTCTGTTTTGTGTGGAGAGATGTTTTCGTCATCTCTCTCTCTCTCTCTCTCTCTATATATATATATATATATATCAACAGTCTCTCTGCAATGTTTCAAGCATTACCCTGTTTTACGGAAAAATAATAGTCTGTTACAGGTTCATGATTATATTACCCCATGAATTGTTACCCAGTTTCTGGGTCTGGTTTTAGAAGCTTAAATGGTGGTGGCAACCAATTAAACGCCATGAATTGTATCGGTAAACTTCATCAACAATTCCCACTTTTTTTTCACACCCAACCCTATATGCAAGTCTGCAACCAATACCAGAGTCAAATGTTGGTTGACATGTCAAGACTCACTGCTTTAATGGAGGAGATGATATCTTCCCATCTAAAGGAAAGCCACAATTTCACTGCAATAATGTGGAAGACTCTCAAGAGTTGACATGTCCCCAATTATATTTTTGTGTTTATTTTTAAAAAATTAAAACTTCTAAATTTGATCAAAGTGTCGTCTGTCAATACTAAAATAAGTTACTTTTTTATTTATTTAAGTAGAAAAGTAAAAAAAAATTAGTTTGGTAACGCGAAAATTTCCGACTTCACTTAAGTTAAAAATTGACTTTTTTTTGTAAAATTCATATTTTTAGGTGCCGTTTGGCAGCCAAAAGTATAAGTACTTTTGCTTGTAGTAGAAGTTATTTTACTTTAAAAAAGTAAAAAAATTTCAAAAGTATATTTGGCAAAAATGTTACTTAGAAGTAAAAAAGTCAAAAAGTTAGTTTGGTAATCCAATTTACTTTTGATAATTTTATTTTCTTTTACTCGTAGAGATACTTGATTTTAATGAATTTGTTTGTGATTTCCACGATTACTCTTTTATACGAAGTGGTGGTGATATTGGTGGTAGTGGTGGTGGCGGTGCCTTGAAGGCATAGTTATGAGGTTTGGTGGTGGTTGAGCCATGATGGTGGTCGTAGAGGAATTGATGTAGACGCAGCGGAAATATAAAAACGATAAATAAAGTAAACGAAGAATGGTAAAATAACTGAATAAACTTAATCAACTATAAACTTTGATTTGGTTTTCTCTTCAATCTGAATAATAAAGTAGACTAGACCTCCTTTTATAGGATAACAAACTTTCCTAAATAGACTCAAACTAGGATTCCTAAAATAATAAAATACTCAAAACATAGAAACTTCAAAATAAAGAAATATCAAATTAAAGTAACTTCCTAATCCTATACTAACTAGGACTACTATTATGGCCGAATAGGATGTGGGCACGCGTGGACGTGGGCCCACATGTTATGCGCCTGCATCAGCACCCTGTTCCCCAGAAGGTTCGTCCCGAACCTTTTCAATAAAGAAAACCTTTTGATGCACCCGCATATGATGAACTTCGCCATACCTATCCTTAATTCCCACTTTTCACGAAATTTTGCTGAAAATCCGTAGAAGACAAATCTGGACCATACCACCAACTATAAGTTGAATCATATATTGCCAAGATACTCGCAAAAACAATGCCAACGTATAAACGTCAAATAAATTTAGACATCGCCCGTCGTCCTTTAAATCGATGAAAGAACCCACATATACTACCTTAGCCGATATATGACAAAATTGCAGTTTTGTAGCGGAAATATTTCGTGTAGCACTAGAATTAGAAGATGGAGGTGATGGTGAATATGACGAATTTTACATTGAATATGGTGTAGGAAAAATTTTATGATTCGAAACAAGGATGTCTTCTCCCGGAATTGCATATGCATCAAATAATTCGTCCGAACATGGTTTCTTCACATCACGAATAGAAGTTAGGTTTGATGAAGAAAATTTACTTCTTTCTTCTTCCTCGGTCATTGAGAGAATTTTGTTCCTTTTTCCTTGAACTTCTCCTTCAATATCATTGATCTTAATGATTGAAGTAACTTCGGAGAACTGTCTTCTCAATTCAATTTTTGTTTCTACACATGGCAAACATTCATCGAGAGGAAGAAAACCATACCTGAGGATGCTTTTCAACGTCGTCCAATCGTCTATGATTTGTTTTCCTTCGTCAATGAGTCTCCATTGCATTGCATTGAATTGTTCATAAATTCTTTCGGACATATGTTGTTCAACCAAAAAAACTTTATCATTGTCATGAACTTCTTGATTTCTGAACCAATCTTCCATGCGTTGAATCCAGAAATTTATATGGAATTGACCTTCGAAGAGTGGAATTTTAGAAACTTGATGAATTTTTCTTTCATCCTTCCGATCCATATAAAATTGAATTGTATCTCTAATTGGATCCCAACATAAACGTGGAAAATTTTTCCAACATTCAAGAGGAGATGTATCCATAGATATTTTTTTTTGAGAAATAAAAAAAATTCCAGAATTTTGATGGCTCTGAATACCACTTGATGTAGACGCAGCGGAAATATAAAAACGATAAATAAAGTAAACGAAGAACGGTAAAATAACTGAATAAACTTAATAAATTATAAACTTTGATTTGGTTTTCTCTTCAATCTGAATAATAAAGTAGACTAAACCTCCTTTTATAGGATAACAAACTTTCCTAGATAGACTCAAACTAGGATTCCTAAAATAATAAAATACTCAAAACATAGAAACTTCAAAATAAAGAAATATCAAATTAAAGTAACTTCCTAATCCTATACTAACTAGGACTACTATTATGGCCGAATAGGAAAAGGGCACGCGTGGACGTGGGCCCACATGTTATGCGCCTACATCAAGAATGATGGTGGCACTGGCAGCTGTGGTGGTAGAGCTATGGTGATGGTTAGGTAGAGGTATGATGATGGTAGGGTGGAGGTATGATGATGGTGATGGTGGCAGAAGTACGGTGGTGGTGATGGTGGTGGAAGTACGGCGGTGGTGGAAGTATGGTGGTGGTGGTGTGGTGGTTGAGATATAATGGTGGTGGCGGACGTATGGTGGTGGTGGTGGATAAGGTATGTGACGGGTAGTGACGGAGGTATGGTGGTGAATAAGATATGTAGGTGGTAATTATGGAGATTTGATGGTGGTAGTGGTGGTGGTGAAGGTACGGTGGTGGTGGTGAAGGTACGGTGGTGGTGGAGGTGCGAAGGTGGTTGCAGTTGAGGTGTGGTGTGGTGGAGGTGTATGGTAGTGGAGTTAGTGATGGAGGTATGGTGTTGGTGGTGGTGGAGGTGGAGGTGCAAAGGTGGTGGTTAAGGTGTGGTGGTGGTGGTTGAGGTATGGTGGTGGGGGAGGTGCAATTGTTGTTGAGGTGGTGGTGGAGGTACAATGGAATAGTAAAAGTTTAGTTGTGGTGGTGGAGTGGAGGTAGACGAAGAAAAAAAATTCGTCAAGTAAAATTTATGTATGTGTTGCACATAAGTTACTTTACTTTGAAGTCAAAAGCTAAAAATTTTAACTTGAAAAGAAAGTCAAATTTTAACTTAATTGAAGTCGGAAATTTTCACGTTACCAAACTAACTTTTTTACTTTTCCACTTAAATAAGTCAAATTTTTCTTTGTTTATTTCTGTTCCTTCGCTACAACTAAATTTCCACCAAAGCGTGGTGTACCACCACTTTACACCTCCACTACCACCACACTTCAAACTTCTACCACCACGGTATCTCAACTAGTACCACACCTCCACCACTACCGTACCACCACCACCATACTTCTACCACCATCATACCTCCACCACCACCACCACGACCACCATCGTACCTTCACTACCGTCGTACCTTCACCGCCACCGTACCTCCACCGCCACAATTATACATCCACCACCAACATCACCTACCTCCAATATACCACCACCACCACCATACCTCCATCATAGTCGTTCCTCCACCAACACCATCCCATATATCCACCACCTCCGTCGTACCTCCACCAACACTATCCCCATATATCCACCACCACTATCTCAAAACTCCAGTATCATACCCCCGCCACCACCATCCCATACCTCCACTATCACCATCGCTGCCACCTCCACCACCACCGCCGCCACCTCCACCATCATACCTCCACCACCGTATCCCTACCATTGTACCTCCACCACCACAGCTGCACCTTAATCAAATGAAAACCACCACCACTTCTATCACCATACTTCAAAGGCTCTACCACCACCACTGTCACCGATATCACCACCACCTTTTTCGAAAGAGTAATCATGAAAATTATAATAAATTTGATTGAAATCAAATATCTATATGAGAAAAAGAAAATAGAAAAGTAAATTGCATTATAAACTAACTTTTTGACCTTTTTTTTTACTTATGAGAAACATTTTTGCCAAACAGACTTGTGACCAGATTCTTTCTTGGCTAATTATTTCGTTAATTCAAAGTTGCTCCCTTAACGTCGTCAATTAATTTTAATGGCTTTTTTGTTTCCACAATTGTCTTCATAAAAATAATTTTGTAAATTCAAAATTGACCCCCTTTTAAATATGAGTCAATTCACAAAAATTTTTAACTATGTTAGAACAAACTAGGGGGTCAAAATGGAATTTATTTAGAAAAAACGAGGAGTTATTTACACCAACTCAAGACATGATGTGGTTTATACTTGAGTTTTTCTTTTATGGTGCCTTTGGTTGCAGGATTCCTAAGTAGGAACGTACCAAAAATAAGATTTGGTGGGAATCAAAATTTCTTGGTCCGTTTTTTTTTTCCAAAACCCAATTTTTCCCTAAATAATTTTGTTTTTCCGAAAATCGTTTTTCCACCAAAACTGTTTTTCCCAAAAATCGTTTTTTTTACTGAAAGTTGATTTTACCCGAAAACTATTTTTCTCCCAAACCTCTTTTCCTCCAAAACCGTTTCGAAGGAAAAAAACGGTTGCGGGAAAAAAATGATTTTCGTAAACACAGTTTTCTGTAAATTCAGTTATCGAAAAAACACGATTTCCGGGTAAAAGAAAAACGTTTTCTCGAGAAAGAGGATTTTTTTTCAAAAATGAACGTGAAAAATGATTTTTGGAAAAGAAAAAGTTTATGAAGAAAACAGAGGGATATTTGAAAAAAAACAGTTTTGAGAAAACAAATTTTTGAGAACAGGGTTTCTTAAAAAAAAAAAAGTTTAAAGAAGCGTTTAAAAAACTCAAATAATAATAAATCTTAGAATTACTATTAGTTACCAAACAAACGAAAAAATTAATTGGACTCATGAATCCATGGAGTCAAGATTCCGTCATTCTAACACACAATTAATGAAGGATAGTCTGGGAATACAAAATCTAAAATTAACGGCCTTTGGACGACCTTGGGTGTTGGTCGGCTTCTCCTTCCTCTCTTTTGCCTAAAGCTCTCTCAAAAGCTCTAGAACTCCAAACCCTAGCTCCCACGCTCTTGAAAACTCCGAAACCCTAGCTTTTTTAATCCCTTTTTTAGACTTCTCTCTTTCTTTTCTACCACCGAATAAAATCATGACTTGGTCTAACATCTTTGACTTGGGCCAAACAATTAAAGAGAGGTGCTCACATAACTTCTCCTTGCTCTTCTTTATTGGGATTTGGGTGTTGGGCTTTGCTTCTCATTTAGAAATCAAGGGGGGTGCCTTCATCTTTTTTTCTACATTGTCCAACTTTCATAAAAGACTAAAATATCCATCGACTTCTTTCTTTCACAACTTCTCCTTCCGAATTCCGATTTGATTTTTGTTTTCGCCGTCAGATTCACCATTGACTCCACTTATCATTTGACATCTGATTTTTAACAAAATGACTAAAATACTCCTGGTTATATTTTTTCTGGTCTCTTCTACATGAGATTAAAATGTGATGAATTATTCTGTTTTATCATGAATCAAACTCACTCCAAATAAGCTACCTAACCAGAAAAACACATAAATTATGAGAGATAAAATCCGAAATGAACTAACTCATTGAAGTTTAATGCTCTAAATGTGACATTTTCACGCCACATCAGCCACCTTGTTTTCTAGGCTGGTGTATGAAAATGATTTGTGATAAAAATTGGTTAGGCGTTGAAAAATACAAAATCAAATCAAATCTAATCTAATTGTTCAAGGTGAGTTAGAAGAACCAAGTGATGTTTGGAAGGAAAATTGTTGGGCTAATATGCCACTAACCTACTGAGATGTTTTAATGAGAATTGAGAGAGAAGCAAGGGAGATAGAAAAGTTAGAAAAAATAGATGAAGACTATCATACAAAAAAAAACTTCAACAACTTTGGACCTAATAAGAAGATGTCTTCCAAGTTAAATTTTGTTTTTTTGTTGACGAGAGTCTTATTATGTCTCAAAGAATTCCCTTAATGTGGTATTTTTCTTGAAAGTTAATATCTTAACTTATTTAACTTGTATAGTTTTGAATATTATAAAAATATCTAAATTACAAAAAATAAACTTGAGATTTAAAATAGTTAATACAAAAAATTTAAAAAATTATTTAAAGTTTTCCTTTCACTTTTAATATTTGAAAGAAGTCTTATGTTTTTTTTTTTAAATTGGTTTCTAATACATTTCACCCTATAAATTTTGTTGATACCCTAGCATCATGCTCCACTGTAGTAACTATGTCTAAATTTAGTTTACGGTGAATTAGGTGGTTTGCTTTTAACAAATCGAAACCTTATAAAATAATTCATTTCGGAACAATATTAAATTTATATAATTTAAATTGAAAATTAATGATTAAAAATAAAAATTCAACACACAGATACTTAAATTAAAATTACAATTAGAAATTTAACTTCATAGTTAAGTTTAAAGTATCAATTAAGAGGGATCAATTTTAAAACAAAATAAATAAACACCAAAAGTTTAAATTATAAGTTAGGCTTAAACTTTACTATATGTTTTTAATAAATATTTAGTTTCATTCCAAAATTTTAGTAAGGGGTTTACAGACTTTCAGCCTGATGAAAGTTATCCCATTGCAACGATCTCCGACAACCTACCTTGCCTTTTATCCTGAAGGCAGCAACATCATTGCAATTGGCATGGAGGATGAAAACATCACTGTCTTTCATTCCGAGGTATTAATTTATTGCTTCATTATAGAATAATTATTAAATTATTCATTTATTATTTCCATTTTTGTCATGTTAAAACAACATTGTAACATCATTTGGTCTTTCTATATAACGATGTTTTATACAACTTTGTGCGTGGAATATGGACTCATGGGAGTTGAATGAATTGGTTACATTACCGCCTTTTCCTAACGAGGATGGTGAAGAAATTAGTGTGGAGTTTCACTCGAATGGCATATATTTCTTATTATGCTGTCAAAATCGACTCGCGACTTATGATGCTTCCTTAATGGGCGTACAATTACTAACTTCACTGTTTCACGCTTCTTAGTGGGTTGTTGCTCATGATGTAGCACCAATAGGTTGTACATTATATTCTTGCAATAATAAATTTGTCTATGCTTCTTTTTGGGATGGGAGAATTGCAGTTTTTAGTGCAACCATTCTTCATATGAGTTTTCGTATTGTTTTTCGCAGTACGTAACTCATGCACCACCATCTAGGTAGATCATAGTAATAGAGCTACTTTTGTTGGTCAATTGATAGGGTTTAGGGATGTTGTACGACTGATCGATCACAATACTAGAGCTATTTTTGTTCGTCGATTGATAGGGTTTTAGAAATGCATGTATTAAGAGTATTCAGCAACCCCTTGTAATACATTGTGTGAGCTCGCAGCATTATCACTGTAATAATTTGAGGTGATTTAGTTACAAATATATTTTGATATGTAAGTCTGTAAAAGAGCTTTCACTTCTACTTGGTCTAGAGAAGAATTAAGTGTCAACATGGAAACGACGAACCATCCAAATCAGTTGGTTGTAGGTTTGATGATAAAGTTATTGGAGTGTTTGAATCACCTGAGTTGGTTGGTAGCACGGTAAAATAATCAATTGAAGTAAAGGTAATGATAGCGACACTAGTCCTATAATGTCATTGATACTAAAGGTAGGAGACTAGATTGTTAATGATACTCGTGGTGACACCGACATTTTTATTGATATCATTATTTGTACCTATAGTGTAACTGATACTCGTGGTGACACTGATATTGTTACTGATACCATTATTACTACCTACATTGTTACTGATACTCATGGTAGGACCTAGGGCTGGGAAAACGGTCCGGAAACCCGCGATCCGGCCCGTTCGGCCCGAACCGTGAGAGACCGATGACCGAAGCCAACCCGAGCCGGGCTCACCCGGCCCGATGGCTCGGGCTTATAGGGCCGGGACTCGGACAGGTTCTCAATTCCGCTTCCCGGCCCGATAAGCCCGTCCGAGTCCCGGCCCGATTCATAGCCCGACTACACAGCCCGATATATCGCCCGATAGAAGAACCCGACAGTTAGCCCGAGAGGGTACCCGTTAATAACCCGCGTGTCATTTTATAATCCAACGGCTGAGATAGGGCGCCCCTTCAAATCACATCTCAGCCGTTGGATTAAATCGAGCAGGCTATAAAAACCCCTCGTTTCAGAAGCCGAACCCTAACTCTTCTCTCCCTCTCCACCTCTCTCTCCCTCTCCGCCTCTCTCTCTCTCCTACCACCATCCACCACACCAGTAACCTGTAACCCTAAAGCCATTAACGAAAATGAAAGCTCTCTCTCCGCCTCTCTCTCTACCAGTAACCCTAGTACCTAAAGCCCTAAACGAAAACCTAAAGCTTCATCCAAGTAACCCTAAAGCCCTAAACGAAACATTAAAGTTCCCGGTCATCTCACCTTCATCATCCAACAGATAGGATCTACAAAAATGGTTAGTATCTTCTATCTACTTTTAGTCTTCTACTGTTTCTACTTTTGCATGCGATGTGGGTTTCGAGTTTGGACTTTGGAGAAAGGCGATCTACTTCTGATGATGTTCGGTTAATGGTATACGCCGATGATCTTTCAGATCAAATGAAGTGGTTAAGCCTTCGAACTCATCTTAGATAAGTTTTTGATTTTTATTTTCTGTTATTATGTTGTTATTTGTTTTTGATTTGAGAAAAGTGATATTATGTTGTTATTAGATATAGGTTATTTGTATTTTATTTTGAAGGTAGTATATTCTTAAAATGTTTACAGATCTCGACACTCACGAGTCAGATCTGTTTGATCAGACAAATCAGAGTCCTAAACCTTTGATCTGTCTGATCAAATAGATCGGATAAAGGTCTGTTTCCTGTTGTAATTTTTTTTTTTTTATGGTTGATGACTTGAAGTCGATGTAAGATGTACAGATACAAAAAATAGTGGATAAGTTTTTTTTTTAGTTCTGAAACAGAACACTCATTTGAGTTTGATCAGTTTAATCAGACAGATCTGACTATCGATCTGTCTGATTAAACAGATCCGAGTGTTCTGTTTCAGAACCATTAGATAATGTTGATAAATAAATCATAGATAATAATTTTTTTTTAGTTCTGAAACAGAACACATTCATTTGAGTTTGATCTGTTTAATCAGACAGATCTGAGTCATCTGACTATCGATCTGTCTGATTAAACAGATCCGAGTGTTCTGTTTCAGAACCATTAGATAATATTTATAAATAGATCTTAGATCATAAGTATTCTCTTTTTTTAAACAACTCAGTCAGACTTGATCATAGATCATAAGTATTCTTTTTTTTAGATAATATTGATAAATAGATAATATTGATAAATAAATCCGAGTGTTCATACTTCACATCAACATGATCTTGCCTTCATCTTCAGGACAACTGAATTTTTTTTTTTTTCGAACTATTCTCTTTTTCTTCTTTTTTTAAACAACTTTTTTTTCAAAACATTTTCTCTCTATGATTTTTTTTTTCCAAAAAAAATATTCTCTTTATTTTCTTTTCTTAAAATCATTCTTCTCTTTTTTTCAAACTACTCTTTTTTTTCAAACAAATTATTCTTTCTTCTCTCTCTTTCCCCTTCTTTCAAGCTAAGTTTTTTTAAATTCTCACTTTTCAAAACTATTCTTTTTTAAAACTACTTCTCTTCTCTCTGTTTTTCTAAAACTACTCTTTTTTAGAACTACTTTTTTTTTTTTAAAACTACTATCTTTTGTTTTTCTAAAACTACTCTTTTTTGTTTTTAAAATTACTCTTTTTTGTTTTTAGAACTTCTCTTTTTTAAAACTAATTCTCTTCTCCCTGTTTTGTTTTCTTTTTGTAAAACTTCTATTCTCTTCTCTTCTTTCTTTTTCTTTCTTTTTTAAAACTTCTATCCTTTTCTCTTTGTTTTCATAACTTATTTCTATCCTAATTCCTTTGTTTCTATCTTCTAAGTTGCTAAACTTATTTGTTTTCTGAACTTGTCTATTTCTAACTTGTATGTTTCTAAACTTCTCTGTAGGATTCATGATTTCAGACTGGATCACTTGTCATTCCAGTTTTGGATGCTTTGTTTAAACACTTAGAAGGACCGAATTGAGGAAGGGCCTAAATGGTTCTCTCAATTGTGGACACTTCTTTGTTGTTAGAACACTGTAACCAAAATGAGTGATTCAAGGAAGCTGGTTAGAAATTGAATCACCGAACGAAAATTGATGTTCCTACAAACTGATGATGAATATCGTTATCTTAGTTCTCTTCTCATGAACTCAGCTTTGTAGAATGACTTTCTATATTGGTTGTGGTTCTACTTAGGTTGATTTGACGGAGAGTCAGAGTGGTGCTTATGGAGAAATATCTTCTGCTGGTACTGCTGATCCTCCTGTTCCTGGTGTGTCTGCTCCTGCTGGTTCTCCTACAGGCGAAGTAGATATGCCGACTGAAAAATCAACCTGTACGAGAGATAGAACATCTAAGGTTTGGGACTTTTATTCCTTTCATGATGCTCCTGATCCTAAAAATGAAGGCAAGATCATTAAAATGGCCAAATGCAACTTTTGTGGTGTTTCTCGAAATTCGAAATCTTCTAATGGGACAACCCATTTCAAGAGACACACATTTAAGTGTGCTGCAGCACTAAAAATTGACTTATCTCAATCAAAGTTGGTACAAGATCCAAATAGTGGAAATATGGGATCATTTCAGTTTAGTCAGGCGAGAGCTCGGAAAAACACGATCAAGCTTTTAATCCTTCGCGAGTTGCCGATGCAATTTGTGGAGGACCCTTTCTTTGAGTTTTATATTACTGATTCCTTCCATCCTGGGTTCAAGTCATTTTCCAGGAGTACAGTTAGAAATGATATCCTTAAATATTTTAAGGAAGAAAAAGATGCACTTAGAAATGCTTTACTTAGTGCTCCTGGTCGAATTGCTCTTACTTCTGATATCTGGTCTTCGAACCAGAGGCTTAATTACATGTGCATAACTGCGCATTACATCGATGAGATTTGGTGTGTCCAAAAGAGAATCATCTCTTACATACTGTTGGACAAGTCTCATACTGGGGAACACATTGCCAATGTTTTGTATGATAAGTTAACTAATGATTGGATGATATCTGGCAAAGTGTTTTCCCTGTCAATGGATAATGCCAGTGCAAATACTGTGTCTGTTTCTCGATTAATCGAGTTAATGCCTCATTTACCATTGAGAGGCGAATTATTTCATGTTCGATGTTGCTGTCATATCTTGAACTTAGTTGTTCAGGATGGTTTTAAAGTTCCTCAGTTTAAAGAAATGCTTACACGGCTGAAAGGTTGTCTTGAATAGATCTCTGCATCGGAGACTCGAAATGCACAATTTCGAACGCATTGTGAATCAAAGAATTATTCTCCAAAAAAATTGCAGTTGGATGTAAAACATCGTTGGAACTCAACCTATCTTATGTTGAGAAGTGCCCTTCCGTTTAAGGATCCGATTGACTCGTTCTTATCTGATCGATCTCCACCTTTTGTCTTATCGAGTAGTGATTAGCAGCACGCCAATTTGTTGTACAAGTTTTTGAAGCCTTTTTATGAGGCAACCAACTTCTTTTCTGGTGTTGATTATGTGACTTCTAACTCCGTCTTGGAGTATTTGGTTTATATTGGGATGGTATTTTTGGATAATCGAGATGATCCTATGTTCGCGGGCATTATTCATTCGATGGAGGCTAAATTTTGCAAGTATTGGGGTGAAACTCCCGTATGGTTTGGTATTGCATGTATTTTAGATCCAAGGATCAAAATGAAAGTTGATATACTCTTAACCGAACTTGAGAACTGTTTCGATAGTTCGTCTCATGTTATCAAGTGTTCTACTGAGCAATCTATCACCATGATCGGCAAGTTACGTGAATTATTTAAAGAGTATACGGCTGATTTGAGTGTGCCTACATCCGTTTCTTCGTCGTCTATTGTTGATCAACCCGAGAGTGAGCCCGATGGATCGTCTAGGCGTGGTGCTTTTTGGAGAAGTATTAAGAGAGTCTGAAAGGACCCTATAGCTACCGCTTCCGAAGAAATATCTAGATATGAGTCTGAGCCAGATCCTGCGGTCGATAATATTGAAAAGTTCGATGTTTTGGGTTGGTGGAGTGAGAACGAGAAGAGGTATCCGATTTTGTCCCGAATAGCCGTGATGTTCTTGCTGTCCCGGTTTCGATTGTTGCTTCCGAGTCGGCTTTCTCTTTAGGTAAAAGAATTTTGGGGGACTATCGGAGTAGCCTAACTCCGGAAATGTTGGAATGTTGTGTTTGTCTTAAGGATTGGTGGAAACATGAGCTTAATGTAACTTTGAAGGAGTTTGATCCGTTAAACGACCCGAACCAACTCCTAGTCCTAGCATGTCTCAAGTTCAATTGCTCGATTAATGAAGGAGGGAAATGTAACTTTCTGTTTATATTTTGGACCTTTTGTATTTTTTGTTTATGAAGGAAGGAAATGTAACTTCATGATTATGTAATTTTGTTTATGATATAATATTATAATCTGATAATCATATATAAAATGCTTGGTATTTTAATTAATTATTGTTTTTTTTATTAATTATTGTTTTTTTTTTAAATTATTGTTTATTTATTTTATATTTTTTAATTCTTTAAGCCCGCCCGACCCGAGCCCGTTGAAACCCGTTCGGGTAGCCGGGCTCGAACGGGCTACGGGCACTTCAAGTCATTGATTCGCCCGGCCAGATCCGCCCGGCTCACTACCTCGGGCTCGGCTTATCTGAGCCCGATCCGCCCGAGCTCGACACTTGGTAGCCCGAGCCCGACCGAGCCCGCCCGATTCCCACCCCTAGTAGGACCTATAGTTTTAGGACTGCTGATAAGATATAGAATATTAGAGAAACCAACCGTTATAATAGTCTAGTTTGTATTATTAATATCAATTTTTTCACTGTCTTACCCGTTTCTCCCCAATTATCGACCCAATATGGTGGCTCTAACATTTTACGAGTTCCATCATTCAACCCATACCTTCGGAGCGCTTCTAATTACACAATTTCATTGCAGGAATTAAAAAAAAAATGTATTACTTTCTCCCTTTATGCCCCAACCCGGAACATGCCGGCCTCAAAACCACTAAAGCGATCGCTTTGGGTTCCAACTTTATGACGGGCCTCATGGGTTTAGGTATTTTATGTCTGTTTCGAAATAATAATTATATTCTAAACAAACTTGTAGCATGATTTAAGTTGTAGTTTAGTGGTTAAGAGTTTAGTTTATGTGCAAGATTTAAGTTGTTTTATAAGAAAAACAATTGTATTTTTTCTAACATGCGTTATCTAAAGCCCCAAAATTTAACATCT
The DNA here is from genome assembly GCF_041429995.1 of Eschscholzia californica. Taxonomy (NCBI): domain Eukaryota; kingdom Viridiplantae; phylum Streptophyta; class Magnoliopsida; order Ranunculales; family Papaveraceae; genus Eschscholzia; species Eschscholzia californica. The sequence continues at coordinate 47,912,984 of NW_028238198.1, forward strand.
CCCTTTCTTAAAATATACTTTTCCTTAAAGAAAAAAAAATTGTATTCCCCAATACCAATTGCTATTGTACAGAGAGTTAGAGCATCTCCAATGCAACACTCAATCTTAGAAACTCTGAGTGCCACATGATTTTCAGAGTTGTTTCTTAGAAACTCTCTCCAATGCAACACTCTATTTCGACCTCTAAGATGACGTGTTGAGGTGGAATATAGATATCTCAAGAGGACACTTTAGAAATAGAGTGCCCTCTTGAGATATCTTTAATTGTCGAACTCATCAATATTTGATTTTCAACCAATAAATATCGAGTCTTCTATATCTTCTAAATAACTAATGATTTATTTACAAAAATAACTATGTCACATAAGTAAATAAGATAAGTTTAGAGTTTTGCATTGGAGAACACAAAAAAATTGAGGATCTCTATTTTCGCCACCTAGGAAAAACAATCTCAATTGCAACCTGACACATAGGATGAATGGAGATTTTTTTTTGAGTTTTGCATTGGAGATGCTCTTAGGAACCACCACAACTTTAGGGAATATTGTTACGGTGGCAAAGAATACGTATTTATGGGGTTGAAAAGATAGAGAGCATAAAACTTGGTCAATCAGATTTGACCTCACAATGAGTCTGGGGAGTACAAGACTTCATCACCACTACCTCAGGCATCACCTCAACCTCTTTCTCTCTTCTCCTATGTCCCTGTACCCCCATCCCAACGTAGGTGAGGGTCTCTCTTGTCGGAAAAGATGACCTGATTTGGGGAAACTAGGTCGTCTTCTGGTTTCAAAAGACCATATTTTCTTTCATTTGGAACCAGATTATCTTCAAACCTCAAACCAGATAGAATTTTTCGATGAAATAGACTTCCACCTTAATAGAAATATAGATAAAGAGAGAAGGGCTAGAGAGAAAAAGGACAAAAAACAGAAGTGGAGATGGAGGTGAAAATGGTTATGAAGATGAAATTGCGAAGTCTTGTATCCCCTCGTATCATTAGGTTCAAATCTAGTTGTCTTGTATTTCTTTTTCTTTTTTATTCATTTTTCTACCTGATTTGGTATTCCTCACAAACAAAATAGTAATTCCCAAAGTGCGCTCGCGATAGAAGATTAACGTGTGTATCCAATTCCCCTACTTGTATTCAACCTCGGAGTGCCTCGAGGGAACTTGACATAGCCACATGCAACACCCTCCACTCATGACTCTTAGAACATTTCCAATCCAACACTGTATCTTAGAAACTCTGAGTGTCAAGAAGGATTATTATAAATATACTTGAAAACTTGTATCCAATACAAAACTCAAATTGGATTTTAAGGTAATGTGAAGGTAGTTAAATAGAGGTATCTTTCGATGACACTCTATATCTAGAGTGTCTTCTTGACATATTTCTAATTGTCCAACTCATCAATATTTGAGTTTGGACCAATATAAATTAAGTTTTAATATATTTTCAAAATAATAAATTATTTTTTTTACAAAAATAACTATACAACATGAGTAAATAAAACAAGTTTAGAGTTTTGCGTTGGAGACATAAAAGAATTGTGGATCTCTATTTTCCCCACATAGGAGTGATAATCTCAATTGAAACATAACACATACGACTAATAAAGATCTTTCTTTTTTGAGTTTTGCGTTGAAGATTCTTTAAGAGCATCGCCAATGCAATTCTCAAACTTTGAAACTTAAAATGCCACATAAGATTTTTTTTTAGAGTTTTTCTAAAACAAAATCATCTTCAATCCGAAACTCAACTTAGAGATCCTCAAGAGGATACTCTAAATTGAGAGTGTCCTCCTAAGGTCTCTAAGTTCTACCCAAACAAATCATTTAACTTTAGGGTTATTTTCCAATAGCCCCCAACTTTGTGATCGACTCCCTGCCTAGCCCCTACTTAATAAAAAATATCCAGATGGCCTGGCCCCCTTTTTCAGTTACCGTTATAACACCGTTAAACAGTCATCACCTCCCTCATCTAACTCATCGCCTCTCTCTGCCACCTTACCTTCTCGCCACCTCATCGTCTTCACCAGCGAAGGTCGCCGGCCGTCCAAATTTCCGGCCGACGACCTTCAAACATACAGAAGAAAAAAAATTATTTATCTCTCCTCTCTCTCTATTTTTTTTAAATCTCTCCTCTCACTCTCTCTCTAAAAACTCCAGCAAAGAAAAACCCCTTCGCCGGAGTCTTTAGAGAGAGAGAGAGAGGGGAGATAAACAATTTTTTTTTATGTTTGAAGGTCGCCGGTCGGAAATTTGGCCGGTCGGCGACCTTCGCCGGTGAAGACGATGAGGTGGCGAGAAGGTGAGGTGGCAGAGAGAGGCGATGAGTTGGATGAGAGAGAGGTGATGACTGGTTAACGGTGTTATAAAGATAATTGAAAAAGGGGGCTATCTGAGTATTTTTTTATAAAGTAGGGGGCTACGCAGGAAGCAGGTCACAAAGTTGGGGGTTATTTGGGAAATAACCCTTAACTTTATAGTCACGATATAAAGTCTTTCTCGAGTGTTGCATTAGAGAAGCTTTTATAGTTGAGTATCTCAAAATGACTAAGTGAGAAAGAGACAATCTAGAGATGGGTTATTTCCCAAATGGCCCCCAACTTTGTGACCAGCTTCCTGCCTAGCCCCCTACTTTAGCAAATATTCCCATATGGCCCCCTTTTTCCGTTATCTTTAACTTTCCGTTACTCTCACTCCTCCCTCTCATTTCCTCTCTCTTGCAAGTCACCTAACACGCCACATCATCATCTTCTCTAGCAGGGGTCGTCGGGCGATTTCCGTCCGGCGACCTTCAAACCTAAAAAAAAATTATCTTCTTCTTCCTCTCTCTCTCTTCCCCTCTCTTCTTCTTCCTCTCTCTCTCATTCGGTTTATGCTGCTCTGACTCTCGATCTCTCTTGCTCACTTGATAAACCAATCGGTTTATCATCTCCCTCTTCTCCTTTGATATTTCATATCTTCACTGGATGAGGATTTCTTCTCTGCAGATGCTATGAATTTCACAGTGATGGTTCCCATGATAGGAAAGGATCATGCACATGGAAATTCGAAAGTCACAAGAAGATTATCATTTGGTTTACGGTGGGAAACTCCCTTCGCCGGAGTTTAGAGAGAGATATGAGAGAAAATTTAAAATTTAATTTTTTTTTAGAGAGAGAGGAGAGAGAAAATTTTAAATTATTAAATATTTTAACGTTACCGGCCGGAAAATTGGCCGGCAACCTTGCTGGAGAAGACGATGAGGTGGCGAGAAGATGAGGTGGCAGAGAGAGGTGATGAGATGGAAGAGAGAGAAATGTTGACTGGTTAACGGTGTTATAACGAAATCTAAAAAAGGGGGCTATCTGGGTATTTTGACAAAGTAGGGGGCTAGGCAGGAAACCGGTCACAAAGTTGGGGCTATTTGAGAAATAACCCTTTCTTTTACTATTAAATGGTATTTCAAATCATTTTGAGAAGAGATATAATGGTAGATATCAATAAACATACTGGTCGACATTCGTGGATTATAAAAAAGAATTTGTTATTGTCCAATCAAAGCATCGGCCTTCTGAATTCTTGTCGGAGAAGATTTTGCTATTGATACAAATAAATGTCCCCCCAAAGACATTGACCAAAGAATGATTTCCTTCTTTCATCTCTTTTTTTGGAAATTGACTACGATCAACGAAAATCATATCATTTGGCATTGATACGTCAAAGATGTGATAAGCTCGATAACCGTCCATTCAAACTCTAACAAGACCGGGCCTAAAGCCCAACTAAACTATGGCCTAAAGCCCAACTGCATTATTTATACCTTAATAATCCTAATTCAAATAACCAAAGATTCCACCTTCTCTGAGATTCGAGACCTGAGACCTCCAGGACTTTCTGGAGTTTATGTAAACACCTTGGAACCACTTGAGCTACCAACTGTTGACTCCTTTCATCATCTTATCCACCAATACACCACCACCATCCCTCTCTCGCTATCTTCTGCATGTTAATAGAGAGCCCTCGAGAGAGCAGCTAGAGAGAGAATGGAGAGGAAGGATTGTGGTCGAAGATGGCAGTGAAGACGAGAGAGATATTGGTTACTGGCACACAGACACCTATACCACCTTATATTGATGTTCTTTTTGTTGCAATTCTATTGATGTTTTTTTTTTTTTTTTTTTCGTTAAGAGCAATTCTATTGATGTTTTTTTTTTTTTTGTTGAAAAGTAATACATTAATATAAAAAGCGTATTACAACGAACTGCGAAAGAAATTAAAATTACAGTACCTAAAGTAGTAAAACAAAATAACAGAATTAAAGAAGTGCACAAAATATCTCTGATTAGTCGAACAGTCTTCATTCTGTAGCTTGCTAAGCTGGCAGCTCTTCTTTAGTCTGATATGATATTTGCTCTTGAGATTCCGTCTGATTGATTTAAAGATGAAACTTTTTCCTAGCTTCCTGTAACATTTGAGATGGAGTAAGCATACATCTAAAATTTCTTGAAGAAATAGAGATGTTTGCAAGATGGAATCAAACAATGATTCCTGAGTATCCCGCCAGTATTCTCCATATAAAGAGACCATATCTATTCGAATTCTACAAAGTAGAAACCTGTCAGATACCTGGAAATTGGGATCGCCGTCATAGCCCGAGTATAAATACCCTGCTACTTCGACAAATGCACGCAATAAAATTGCGAATAAGGGTGGAAATGAACATGTTACGGAGCTTTGTTTAAGAGTTAAATCTATATGAAAATCAACGACAAGAGTAATTAACAAAAAGTGAGCTGGAAGATAAGCGATATAAGCTGCATGACTAATATGGAGAATTATATTCGAAATATGGTGTCGACCGGGGTCGAATGGAAAGTTGAGATGTATTCTATTTGTCATTCGACTGATCCAGGGGCCAAAGTGTCCAGCTACTATTCGATTAGTGATTCTAGAATGATTACGGTTAATGATGGGTGAAACTAACAAAGAAATCCGATCAAAACGATCGCAATTAGAATGACTATTTGCTACTATGATGTAACGAAAGTTAGTGTTGTGGACTAAGAATGCATAAAGGTTCAGCATGACCGGACGACCGGCATAATTGAAATCAGATAGAGGACTATTCTTGTGAGGGACGAAACTTAACTTAAATGTAAAGTGGAGATACGATCGGTGTGTACTCAGAATTGTATTGATTTGTTGCTTGCTAAAGGGTTTCTTATCGTCTAAATCAACGCAGAATCCCACAAGCCAACAAGATCCAGGGATAAAAGGAAAGACCAGAAAATAAAAGAGGATAAGGGAATATAGAACTTCCCTGTTCTTCATCCTTGACCTCTAATCTTTGCTAAACTCGATGAAACTCCTTCACTATCTATCGGCCGATTTCTGGTAGTGGTGCAGCCTCCGAGTATGAGCTTCCTAAATCTCCAATTAGTCCCAAAAAAACCTAGATCTAGGGTTTAGTTTTAACTAGGAAGTCTGGATTGTGATAACTGGGTTGAGTTTTTATGGTTGGAAAACAAGGTTTTAGCAATAAGTGGAGGAAATCATGGATTGAAAGACCTACTTTGTGCTTTTGTTTGCAGATCCGATTTGCCGAAGGGATTAAGGTGTGGTTGAGGTGTTTTGGTTTTGATTAGGTGGGATCCTAAAGGTTTTAGTTTTGTCTGTAGTTGTTGTCTATGGTTGATTTGAAAGTGCTTTTCCAAGAATTAAAGGTTTTATGGGGCTGATCTATTACACTGGTAGTTGGATGAGTGGGAATCTATGCTTGCATGTTAGTTTTGGTGCGTGGATATGATGATGAAAGGTGGTATTGGTAGGCGGTTTAGGTTTCTGGATGGGGAAAAAGGAGAGGGATGGCGAGAGCTTCTCTCTCCTCTTATAATTTCTTTTCTAAGAATTCTATTGATGTTGATCGTGTGTTCTTTTCTTATTCTTTTTTGCTGCATTTAACAATTGCCTTGGTCCAAATCAGTTGACAAGTCTGGTATGATGTGGGCACGTAGAAAATGTGTGCCTCTAAAACTTCCCTTCCTCCTAGATTCGAAGGGAGTGAGATGAGTGTGAATCTAAATTGGATGCATCATGGGGCTCAAAGTACAGGCGCTCAGGGGTGCCTTTGACCTAAACTCCAAAGCCCTCAGGTTCCTTTTAGGGAAAACGGACATAAGCAACAACATGCAGAATTGCAGATGCTTAACATCATGAGTAAACAGGCCTGCACAAGCTCATCTTTCCCATACAGGGGGAGGGTTCCTTTCCACGACCGTCTTAGGAGATTGTCGAGGATAATAGATACTACATTCTATGAAAAAAAAAATTTGTATGCTAATGTCTTCTGTTTCTTACAACACGTAAAACACATGATCTGATTCATAACTCCAAAAGCATTCCAAACTAAAACTAAGAGACTCCTTTCTTCATTAGGAACTTCCTACATCTGTTCCATCAAGACAACCTGCACAAAGTCTACTTGGACCAGTTCTGCACGAGAGTAATTTCAGATGGTCAATTTGTAGTGCTCGTCGTTTTTGGAGCCGGCTAAATGAGAGCTACTTCATCAACATTGCTATCGCTGCATGAATGCCACTAGTACCGCGCATTGATTTCTTACGTGGGGCCAGCGAATGAGGCCCATTCCATATTGATTTAACGTCGCCGGGGAATAGGGTCCTGCATAACTCTAGAACTGGTTGATTTTCTTCACCAAAAAGTTTCTTGTACATCTCAATTTGCTGTTTCCTTGCCTTAGATTCCTGTAATCAACACAATCAATAAGAAAAACAAATCTAACAGATGAGCCTTGAATGCTGAAGTTAATCCAAGGAAAAATTATTTGCACTTCACATGTTTGTTTCTTTAACATGGAGATGATCCAAGAGCTTATTATTGTTGGATGACCTCTTCTTGTCACATAGATCACCTTCAGAAGGTAATCATCATTTGGATCATCTCCATGTGGTCACATTAGAGGGAGTGTAAAGAGAACGTAATAATAAATGAGATATCAATAGTGCAATAAAATAAAGTTGTTACAAAAGCATAAAAAATTATGCCAACCTCTTGCTTTTGCTGCAACTTCTGAGCTGTGTCAGGCTCTTCAGTTTGTTCTTCTTGTCGATCGCTCCTATGAGAACCAAGTTCAATTACCAAACCCGAATCCGTGATTTCTTGGGATCGAGTTTGTAAATTAAGTAATCCTCCAGATCCAAGTTCACCTTTATCTTTGTTGTGCACTCCATTCTGATCACTCATATTTTGCTTTTCCTGATAAGGAGGGCTTCCATGTTGCTCGGATCTCTCTGACTTCATTTGTTCTTCCATATCAGCATCTGCACCAGGATCTGGAGTGCGTTCCTGATTCGAAGATGCATCCTCACTGAAAGGAGTTCCCGTCTCCTAGAAACCATGTAGAAAAATCATGGTAAGGCAAAACTAGTAGAACAGTTCAGCACTGGCTGATCCTCTTATGATAACCATCTGTTGAATAGTCCTATTACATTTCCATTGGCCCACTTATAACAGGGTTAGCAAAACCACCCAGGAATCATTAGCCGTCATTTAAAAAGTGCTTACATGACATTATTGTCATTTCTGAAACACCCAATAACTAGTGGTTTGTTTTTTTTTGAAAATTTAGATTGAATATATTAAGAAAACTATTTACAAGGTGGGGAGGGGCATTGTAGTTGATGTTTCACGACATCCACGCCTCCCAATTGACTACTACATCTAAATAGGATACATTTTTGAATTTATCAATTCTCCTAATCCAATAGTAAATAACACCCTTAATATCCTCAATATCCACATCCGAATTGGGATTCTTGTCCTTGAAGATCTTGTTATTCCTATCATGCCATAAGCTCCATATGATCGCAGCCGGGACTAGTTTCCAGACCTCCCTTCGATGTTTTTTCTTTAACAAGCCATCCCATTGAGTTACCATGCTGCTGATGGAGTTAGAAGTGGATCAACAAAACAACACTCTATTAACCACGATGGCACAGTAATAATCCTGGATTGGTGATATAGTGGCCAGTCACTAGACCGCCCTTTGAAAGGATACTGAAAAAATCAGCTATTGTTTCACAAAGAAAATTCGATTTACAAGAAAATGCATAAAAAATTCTAGGTATTATCTAGAATGCAATTTCTAGGGGGGTTGAAGGGCCCTTTATCATTTTCTAGTTCTAACTGTCAATGGGCAGTTTATAAAAGAAGCTAAAGATAAGGTAACTGTCAGATGAAGCTTAATTGCTTTTCTACTGTTATTGTTTAACTTTACGGGTTATAGTTCCTAAACATCAATTACCGAGGCTTAATATGAGTAAATATATGGTATACCTCTTGCTTGACGTCTTGAGAAAGATTACCATCACTTATCTCAATCTGATTCTCAACTCGTGCAGTTGCTTCACGTTCCTTTCTCTTACGCCTTACGACACAGACAGCACACAGACAGTCGCTTTTGTGGTGGCTGATTCTGAAAACGTTCAAAACAGAAAAGATCTAAGCTATGGCTCATTCCAGTAAGAGAAATATCAAGTTCAGACCACAGAAATGACTGATTTGGTTGCTCCTGTACTTCATCTTTAATGACCACTCTCCTGTATATTACTATGTTAATGTTCCCATTAAATTATAAACAACTGAATTGCGTATTATAGTATCTGCGCAAATATTCAAATCAATATTTAGAGGTGAAGGTACATGAAAAAGAAAAGAACTGTACCCATTACGTCTACTCTTCTTATTTTTGGAAGGAGTAGCTTTGACATGCTTTTCTTGACTGGATTGCGCAGCATTCTCTGTCTGAATGCTTTCGCCACCTGCTAAGAACCGAATTACAAGAATATTAACATGGCTGCAAAGTGAAACGAGAACAAGTAAAGGACATATCTTTTCAATACGAGTTGTAACTTATTAGCAGCTAAACTGGAAGTAAGAGAAGGGAGAGTTCTAACTCCCTAATCTGATTGATATACATTTTTACTGATAAAAACGTGCTTCATTAGTGCACGCCATAATAGCCATATAACAGGTAACCAACAACCACTTACAACCCGAAGGCAAAATATGCAATCACTAAGCATTTTGAGTATAACAATCGAAGAGAGAGAAAAAACTGGAAGTAAGAGAAGGGAGAGTTCTAACTCCCTAATCTGATTGATATACATTTTTACTGATAAAAACGTGCTTCATTAGTGCACGCCATAATAGCCATATAACAGGTAACCAACAACCACTTACAACCCGAAGGCAAAATATGCAATCACTAAGCATTTTGAGTATAACAATCGAAGAGAGAGAAAAAACGTGCTTCATTAGTGCACGCCATAATAGCCATATAACAGGTAACCAACAACCACTTACAACCCGAAGGCAAAATATGCAATCACTAAGCATTTTGAGTATAACAATCGAAGAGAGAGAAAAAACTGAGCAAGCATCAAAACACGTTATAGAGATAAGGAACAGAAGAAGCTTTTGTGGTTGATTCCTGAACTAACGGACGCGACTGATAGTGGACAAGAGAACAAACTGTGCAATAACTGGACACACATTTGGCATCACATGTACACCAATCAAGTATCAACCATGCAATAGCAGCAATTTCATGATGTTAGAATCACGAAAAGACCCTTTACTATCGACCAGAAAACAGGGATCACACCGGGCAATACACACTGACATATCCGGAGGCTATACAGCATGAACAACTGCCAATGTTGTCACCCAGATGGCCAGAACATGGTGTCCCCAAACTTCTTTGAGGCTCTCTTCTTCCAACTACTTATTATTACTATTATAAATTTTTTGAACTTCTCTTTCTCATCTCTGAATTTTGTTGATTTTTGTCCTCAAATCAAAAGAACGTGAGATGTTGTTGCTTACAGCAGCTTTACTATTATTTGCTTCACTTGCTCACTGCTGACTGAAGCAGCTGCTTCAGAGTAGCTTTTCTGTGATAATTAAAAAGAACATTCGTAGGAAGAACTCTAGTGGAATCAGGGACCGTCTTCCGAGCCAAACCCCACCCCGACTACTAAGGTGTTAACCAATCAGACGCAATTCCAATTCAGTTTCTTGATCAGCAGCAGATATGGATTCTTACTGAGTCTTAATTTCAAAATATCAGGACTTGTTCATCTAAATAAGAAAGGTGCAATAACAATAAAAAGAAACACCTGTGGTTTACATAATAATGAAAAAGAAAACGACAATAAAAATGCAAGGCATTGGCTGCAATTATAGGCTGTTCTCACCATTAGTTCTTTTTTGCTGGTCTACATATAACCCAGCTGCCACCCAGTACTTCATGAAATTCTTCTTCACTCGTCTCATAAGGTCCACGATATAATCACCCTTATTATTATATTTATAACAGTTCTCCCAAATAAACTGTACATCCTTAAAGACATCCTTAGAATTCATGTACGTTTTACCACACTCAAGATTATTGCATATCGTGCCAAAATCCATAGGGGTATCTATGACTTCAAAATAGTCCTGATGCAGAAAAGAAACACATATAAACTTAGTGGAAATGAAGTAGGAAAGACATATACTACACGTGACCACATCACAGTAGCATATTATGATTAGAAATCAGAACCTGAATTCATAATCCTAATATAGAAATGCGAATATCAAACTTAAATAGCAACATCCAGCATAAAGTATCATTAGTAGCATTGTAGCAAGAAGGTTTAAATTACTTGTTTTTTATTTTATGTTTTCAGATAGACTCATCTCCCCACAAATTTCACATTTCTTAAATTAAAAAATCAACTAAAACATGTCATGGAAGGATTAAAGGCCGTGATCACTCAATGACATCCCAACAAAGCCTGTGCGTAACGAGACTTGTTCAGTATAGAAAGGAAGAAACTGTCATGATTTTGGGGTTTTTTTTTTTAAATGTACAAAAACTTTCCAGTGGTTTTTTCATTATCATAGCGTAGGTAGCTTATACAGATGGGATGTCCTCTTCCTATGTTACCCATACTTTAGAATGTTTTGAAGTGTATACTTACAGGTATTCCGAGGGCTTCAGGATCCACTGGAATGTTAAAGGGCTCAGCGGCATCCATTCTCATAATTTTCTTAATCACCTAAAGCACACAGTGAAGAAGACACAATTTGGAATTAAGTGCACAAAAGATAATCAAGTCAAATCCAAAGGAAGTAAGAGCTTCAAATTATTATGTAATTGTACCGTAAGAGCCGCAGTCAGTTCTTGCTCGTTATATCGTGAATGTTGTAGAGGAAACTTTGGTTCCCTGTGCTGTGATTCCTTAGGCACTGCTAGGTCATCAATCTTGCCGTTGTCTGAGGCAGTCCACATATTCATCTCATCCTGCATATGTGCAGTACTACCACTCAGGTTTATTTTTGTATCCAAGGAACCTATTCCACTTGAAGATTTAAATTTCAAGGTTCCTGCTTTCCTCGATGATTTTTCATAAACAACAATCTTCCTTTGAGGCAAAGAGTTGGCACCATCATCTGTCTTTACCACTTCACTTTGGTTCTCTAAACCTAAACGTTGGCTACTCTTATCTGTATCACTTTGACCTTGCATATCTGAATAAGTATGTTGAGGTTCTAATAACTTTGAGGACTTGAGCTTTACTTTTACTCGCCCTACTCCCAATCCATCAGGATTAGCATTCTCAAATGTGGCCAGTCGATTGGACACAACAGGATCAGGAACTTCAACCTCCATATTAGAATCCAACTGATCATCATCAAGCTCATCATCAGGATCCTCCTCATCCAATAGTGAATTGTCATCTGTGTTTACCGTCACAGACTCAGGAAAATCAGAAAGTATTTTTTGTTTCCCTTTCTTGTGTCCACGTTTGCGTTTCATATTCAATTAGCCTCTTCTTGGTCCCAAATTCTAAATTACCCAACTGAGATCTTGATCTGCTGTTCTCCAACAACAACAACAAAAATCTTGAGTCTTTTAGAAGAAATCAAGCATACGTTCTGCTATGGTTTTCGTAATTTAGGAAAGAAGTTTAGGCACGAAACAAAAGTTTAATTTCTACTTGATAAATTCCAATTGGTAAGAGATAACAAAATTTCAAACTGAAACGAACCCTAATTTCTTCGAATCAGAGAAACTAAGTTCAGAAAGAATGAGAAGAAGAAGAAAAGAAGAAGGATTACCTGGAAGGCTGGAATCAGAAGATATATCGCGAAGACCAGCTCGAATTCTCGCGCCCTTTAGGTTTTTATATGATACCAAGATAGAACCGTGAACAGTAGTAGTTGAGGAGAAATAAATCTTTGATGGTGAGGATGTTTTGGTCTTTCTTCTCTTAAGGTTAAAGTTTTAGGGCAGTTCTATAGAGGGCCTCCCCCTCTTTTTTTTTCTTTTTTTTCTTTGAGAAATCGACGGTGCCTCACTCAAAATAGGCAATTCCACATTATTTTTTTAACTTAAAGTTGGTGCACAGTCTATTATATTACAAAATCAGATCAAGTCCACCGATCACAACAACCTTGAAAATTATTGAATAAATTCAAATCGGCGGAGTCGAGCCGAATTTTATAACAGATTTCGGCTCAAGTCCACTGAATCCAACTCTAACTTCAATTCTAAAACATTACTGTTGAATCGATATGCTTGAGTCGAATTTTTATAACAGAAGTTTGAATTTAAAAGACATCTGTAATGCAACACTTTATATCTAGAGTGTTGTCTTGAGATATCTTAATTGTCCAACCCAACATTTTTAAACTTTAGAGTAGTAGACGTCAAGTCTTAATATATTTATACACAATAATTTTTCTTTACAAAAGTCATCATGCCACAAAAGTAAATAAAATAATTTTAGAATTTTGTATTATAGACATGTAAAAACTAGAGGATCCATATTTTGGCACATTGGACTGATAATCTCAATTTATACTTGACATATAAGACTAATAAAGTTTTGTGTTTTAGTTTTGCGTTGGTGATGCTCTTTATGCATCTCGATAAAGGAATTAATTACGAAAACTATTTGGGTCTTAAGATGATGCAAAACTCTCTCCGATGATGCAAAACTCAGTTTTGGTCTTAAGATGATGCGCCATCATTTCGTTCTAATATGTCTTGAGAAGAAATTCAGTATTTGAGATTATTCTTAAAGATCTCAATTTTTCACTCAATATTAAAAATGAAATTACTCATCTAGATTACGACGCATAAATGATTTTTAAGTTTTTAGAGTGTTGAATTGGAGATGTCTTTTGAACAGAGGAATTTAAAACATTCTGGAAATAAAAATTCAATTGAGACATTTACATTGAACAATTAGGAGGTGAGCATCTCTAATGGGACACTCACACTCTAAAATGTCAAGTGCCACTTTTTTTTTGATGAGATAATGTAAAGTGCCACTTGAGAAGAAGAATAAATCTACTAGGAAAAGTGTTCCCCTTGAGAATAAGCACATCTCAGATGGAGTTGGATGGGATTTCAGTGCCGAAAAATTCCCAAATTGGAAAAATGGTTGTCATAGAGCGAGGTTCTTTGAGCTCTAAAAACAAGTTGATCAGCAAAGTTAGGATTCAAATATTTGAATCCATGAAATTTCCAAGCTAGAGAGCGGCCGCCTACGTGCAAAACTGCATCAACAAAAACTTTGATAGGACAACATATGCGTCCAGCAATCCCTGGCCTTCAAGAGACCTTGGTTCATACATATTATGCTAATACTCAGTGGTGGACATGAAGGGCTAGTTGAATCCAGAAAAATGAAGTCGAACTCAAAACATCAGAGTATAGTGACAAATACCTTCCTCTAAATTGGCAAAACACAATCGTTGTCGGACCTGATTGACACACACGGAGGCATGTTCTGTGAGTTCCGTCTGATATTCATATTATTGTTACTTAAGCCTGAGTCTCCCAATATTTTCTTTGCTTTAGAGATGTGTAGATCAAGTAAAAAAGCAATCTCTATCTTTACTATAAACTTTGTTATGTTGCATTTTGTGATTGTATATGTCATTATTTCAATGCAAATAAACTTCAGTTGACGGTTTAGACTTGGATCGTTAGGAGGCAAATACTAGATTATTCTTAAGAATAGACCTAGAATTAACTCAAACCAGACCACCCAGATGAGTCAGACATCACGAATCAGGAAAAAAACAAACATACTGAATTCTAACCTCGTGTCTGACTCAAGGTCATATTTCAGCTATTACATAGGAAAAAGAACAAAGACTATCTACCTTTTTTCTATGTTTGAAGGGGAACATAAATTCAAATGTGAAAACTTCAACAAAGTTTAGGCCATCATTATGTTGAAACAAAAGCTACTTGTTCTCCTCCGTCGACGTTATTTGTGAAGCTTTTCTTAGTGCTTTAAAGCAACAGAAGTTTCGTTTTGAATATTTGAAAGTTCAAAGTACTTTATAACTTGTGTATTTGAAGGATATACAAGTATACAACTGAAAATAAGAAGAAGAAATCATCATTTGAATGACATCCCTTGATATTAGGCTTTAGTAGGATTTTACTGTAAGGAAACAAAGATAAAAGAGGGAAAGTTTAAACTTGGGTAAAATGAAGAGTGGACCCTGGTGACATTACTAGTGTTAATGAAATTTGAGGGCGAATTAACATTCTCAGACTTTATAGATATCAAAAGTAATGTTACTTATTCTTAGTTAGTCTTAGTTACTTGTAATTTGTTTAAGTAGCAGGAATTGTTCATGAGGTCTTCTAAATGCAACAAGACTTGGCTGGTTCTTTTTCATTCTCTAAGAGGCGGTTTCCAAGTTTCCAAATTTGAATTGGAATAGGAATTGGAGGCGGTTTGAATTTGAGTGGATGCACATAGGCGGTTTAAATTGGCAATTGCTTGCTGGCAGTTTCAATAGGTTTCCAATTTTCCCACCGGCTTATAATAATATAAATAGGGGTCTTGAGTTCTTTGTAACTACAACATCAACACAAGCAACAACAACTCTTCTTTAGAGAGAGCTAAAGAGAGAGAACAAGTGAGAGAGAAATTTTTTGTTCATAGTTTTGAGCGGTGTTTAATTTCTCGGTCGTCGAAGATCTAGTATAGAAGGTTAATTTCTATACGGTACCATCTTGGGACGAACTTGCGGGTTGTGTGAGTCGTCTTCATCTATCTTTCAATAAAAATTTCTTGTTCGCCCGAAGACGTAGGCTTTAAGCCGAACCTCGTTAAATTCTGTTTGCATATTTAGATTTGGCTTAGCTTTTCGATTAATTTTCAGGATCGGATCAATTTCTAGGATAGGTTCGATAGCTTTCGCGACTTTTAGTTCTAACAATTGGTACCAGAGCCTTGCTGAGATTGAACGAAGAAGAAGATGGGATCGAGAAGTGGTACGGTCAAATCAGGGAA
Source organism: Eschscholzia californica (assembly GCF_041429995.1). NCBI lineage: Eukaryota > Viridiplantae > Streptophyta > Magnoliopsida > Ranunculales > Papaveraceae > Eschscholzia > Eschscholzia californica. The sequence continues at coordinate 47,928,370 of NW_028238198.1, forward strand.
ATATGAGATAGAGAAGTTCAATGGGAAAAACGATTTTTCTTATTGGCGGATGCAGATGAAGAATCTGTTAATCTCACAGAAATTACACAAGACGTTGACGGGAAAGAAACCAGGAGATATGTCAGATGAGGATTGGGAGGAGTTAGATCTTGAAGCACGGGCAACCATTATGTTGTGTCTTGAGAGGGACGTGGCGTTCCTAGTAGACGGAGAAACAACGGCGGCGAGTGTGTGGTTAAAGCTAGAAAGCAATTTCATGACGAAAACTTTAACGAATCGGGTCTACTTAAAATCCAAATTATTCACATGTAGAATGGAAGAGGGTTCTTCTATTCAGGAATATGTGAATAGGTTTGACAGGATTATCTCAGATTTGAAGGATATTGATGTTAAGGTTGAGGATGAGGACCAAGCCCTCATATTGTTACTTTTATTGCCTAAATCCTATGAGAAACTTGTTCAAACTTTGATGCTTGTTGGTGACAGTCTAAGCATGGAAGAGACGAGAAATTCGTTATTAGCGGATGACCATCGTAAGGTTGCTACTAGCAGTATGACGTCAGGTGGAGTAGACAAGGATCAAGCACAAGGGTTGTTTGTAACGAGGGGGAGGAGTAATGAAAGGGGAAATGGAAAGGGCGGGAAATCTAGATCCAAATCTAGAGGCTCTTTCAAGAAAACGTGCTTTAGTTGTGGTGAGCTTGGCCACTTTAAAGCGGCTTGTCCAAAGAGAAAGTTGAAGCAAAAGAACGAAGGCTACAAGGGGAAACAAGAGATGCAAGAGGCGGGATATGTGTCAGAAGACCCTGACGAATGTTTCTCGGTAACAGAGGTGTCTGAGAAGATCTCCGATAAGTGGATGCTTGATTCAGGGGCGTCACACCATATGTGTCCAAATAGGGAGTGGTTTACTACCTATAGGAGTATAGATGGTGGTACAGTTATACTGGGTGATGATAGTATATGTAAAACTGTGGGACTCGGAACAATACGTATCAAGATGCACGATGGAGTGGTGAGAACATTGACGGACGTAAGACACATACCCGATTTGCGGAAAAATCTAATTTCCCTTGGTGTGTTGGAGCGGAGCGGCTGTAAGATAATTATAGAGAATGGCTCCATAAAAGTAGCTAAGGGTTCTTTGGTAGTAATGAGAGGTACTCGTTACGGTAATTTATACAAACTTTTGGGGACAACAATTACAGGAGATGTAGCAGTAGGAATCAATGGAAGGGATCCAACGGCTTGTACGAGGCTTTGGCATATGCGCCTTGGGCATATGTCGGAAAAGGGTCTATCTTTGATGTGGGGGAAAGGCTTGTTGAAGGACATGAAGAAGCCTTGCATGGAATTTTGTGAGCATTGTGTGTTCGGGAAGGCACACAGGGTGACGTTCTCATCAAACAAGCACAGGAGCAAAGTTGTATTAGACTACGTACATACCGATGTCTGGGGACCGGCAAAGTTTGCTTCCAAGGGTGGTTCCAGGTATTTTGTTACATTCGTTGATGATCATTCGACATTTGTCTGGCTTTATTTTCTGAAGCATAAGAATGAGGTATTCAACACATTCCTGGTGTGGAAAGCAATGGTTGAGAACAAAACTGGTCAAAAGCTGAAGACGTTAAGATCGGATAATGGGACCGAGTACACGGATGGGGCATTCAAGGAGTTTTGTAATCAGGAAGACATTGTGAGGCACTGGACAGTAGTAAACACACTTCAGCAGAATGGAGTCGCAGAGAGATTGAACCGTACACTACTTGAAGAGGTTAGATGTATGCGCTCCAATTCGGGATTAGGCGTAAAATGGTGGGCAGAATCTATTGCTACAGCTTGTTATATTGTGAACAGGTCTCCACATTCTTCTTTAGATGGCGGCATACCTTACGAGGTGTGGTCAGGTGAACATGCAGATTACGGGAGACTTAGGGTTTTCGGTTGTACGGCCTATTACCATGTTAAAGGTAACAAACTTGATAATAGAGCAAAGAAGGCAATTTTCTTAGGATATGCTACAAGAGTCAAGGGTTATCGGCTATGGTGTACGGAAGACAAAAAGTTTGTAATCAGCAGAGATGTGGTGTTTGATGAGTCGTCTATTGTAGCTATGGCGAAAGCTACGGTGCCTAGTTGTGGTGATGTTGGGTCTACTAAAGCTCAAGTAGTGGAAGTAGAAGCCGAAGACCAACGGGTTTCTAGGAATCATGATCAGGTGGAGCATCAGGCTAATACTCAAGATGAGGAAATTGATGAACCCGATCATGAGGAGGTTCAAGGGGAAGGTACACAAGTTTTACAACAACAACAGCAGGATGTTTCGGTACACACTAGGCCGAAACGGTTATATAAGCCGGTACAGAGGTTAGGGTCAGACAAACCTCTTAGGCATTACGGGCAGACAAATGTGGTTGAATATGCACTCTCAGTAGAAGACGACGAGCCGGTCACCTTCAAACAAGCTATAACCGCGGATGATAGAGAGAGTTGGTTGGTTGCTACGCAAGAAGATATGGAGTCTCTTCACAAGAACAAGACATGGGAGGTTGTCCCATTGCCCGAAGGTAAGTCTGTTATTGGTTGTAAATGGGTGTACAAGAAGAAAGAGGATTCTTCCGAGATCAAGGGTACAAGGTATAAGGCAAGACTAGTGGCCAAGGGTTATGCACAGAAAGAAGGGGTCGACTACAATGAGATTTTCTCACCAGTCGTGAAACGTACTTCTATTCGGGTGTTATTGAGTATTGTTGCTCATAGTGATCTTGAGCTGGAACAACTCGATGTCAAAACTGCCTTCTTGCACGGAGATTTGGAAGAAGAAATTTATATGGCTCAACCTGAGGGATAAAAGGTTGAGGGTAAAGAAAATCAAGTATGTCGTTTAAGGAAGTCTCTTTATGGATTGAAACAATATCCCCTCGCCAATGGTACAAACGATTTGATTTTTTCATGCTAAAGCATGGTTTTCGCAGAAGTGACTATGATTGTTGGTTATACATCAAGAAGCTTCGCGAAGGTGACTTTATTTATCTCCTTTTGTATGTGGATGACATGCTTATTGCTTCTCGAAGCATGGTGGAGATAGATAAGTTGAAATCTCAACTCAGTCAAGAGTTTGAGATGAAAGACATGGGCGCTGCAAAGAAGATACTGGGAATGGAGATTAAGAGAGAGCGGTCAAGTAAGAAACTGTACTTGAATCAGAAAGGTTACATCGAACGAGTAGTTTCTCGATTCGGGATGCAGAATGCGAAGGCGGTGTCAACACCTTTGGCAGCACACTTCAGGCTCCCGGGAAAACAATCTCCCACTACTACGGTAGAGAAGGATCATATGGATCGTGTACCGTATGCTAGTGCAGTTGGCAGTTTGATGTACGCTATGGTGTGTACTCGTCCGGATATTTCACAAGCGGTCAGTGTGGTTAGTAGGTTTATGGCAAACCCGGGGAAGACACATTGGGAAGCTGTGAAGTGGGTCTTGAGGTATTTAAAGGGTACAGTTGATACGGGTTTGTGCTTTGGTGGAGACACATGTCAGGTAAGCGGTTATGTTGACTCAGATTATGCTGGCGATCTAGATAGAAGACGATCTACTACTGGTTATGTATTTAGGGTACATGGTGCTCCAGTTAGTTGGCGATCGATGTTACAATCTACAGTTGCGTTATCTACTACAGAGGCCGAGTATATGGCTATGGCCGAGGGTGTGAAGGAAGCATTGTGGTTGTGGGGTCTTCTGGATGATCTAGGGGTTAAGCAGGAGTGCGTAGATGTATGGTGTGATAGTCAAAGTGCGATCCACTTGGCGAAGAATCAGGTTCATCATGCCCGCACTAAGCATATCGATGTCAGGTATCACTTTGTACGAGATGTGATAGAGGAAGGTGATGTTTCTCTCATGAAGGTACACACAGATGAGAATCCCGCGGACATGTTGACTAAAGTGGAGCCAAAACATTCACAAATTAAGCTCATATCGACTAACCAGAAGATCATTATTTTCAATACGACATTGTTCGGAGAGTCAAAAGTTCTTATAAATTTTTTGTTTTGGTATAAAATGTCACACAAAATTTGTAGAAATTCAGATCCGTAAGTATTTTTGTAATTTGTAACTGATCGCGAAAAGGTTGCAACTAGTTGCAAAATGCATTTGGTTTGCAAAAGGATTTGAACTACTTCCAAAAGAGTTGCAATTTCTTGCAAAAATGATTGCAACTTCTTGCAAAAGGGTAACTTATATTCTATAACGCGGTAGAATGACGAAGGTGTTAGTTAAGGAAGAAAGTAAACTTCTTATCACCATAATCTAGTGTAAGATAACCAGAAGTTTCGACAAATTTTGTATATAAAGAGACTTTGTCATTAGCAATATTACTTACAAGACCAAAATCTGAAATTTTAGCTCTCATATCATCCCCAAGAAGAATGTTAGAGGGCTTAAGATCTTTGTGTATGAAAGAGTATTTGCATAAACCATGAAGATACTCAACTCGCCTAGTAACATCTGGAAAATCTTCAATCTTATGGTCCAGTAAAGAGGCGTAAACACTCCTTGCAACTCGTGAAAAAGATTTTGACTCAAAGTCCCTTCTGGCATTTATTCGTACACAAGAAGTCTCTCATCGTCATCTAAAAGCAACCAAGAAAAAACTCCAGATTCCAATGTCGGACTTTAGTTAGAATAATAATCTCAGACATGAACTCCGTCAATTCGTTACAACTCATCACCCCAGCCTATTATCTTCACCGCAAATCATTCTCGTCTTCTAGTTCTCCTTTGTAGAGAATGCAAAATCCTCCACGCCCCAAAATTTTGTTTGCACTAAAGTTGTTAATTCCAGTTGTGGGTACCTTAAGTGGAATATTAAGAAATTTAACCGAATATGTTAGTTTGAGGTGTATCGGCAATGACACAGTTAGTTTGAGTGGGTAGAATGAATAATGTCAACTTCGAGGGGGTAAGTTAACTAAATTACTAGATAGACGAAAAATTGCGCCAAAAGAAATATTAAAAAATTTAGGGTTATTTCCCAAATCGCCCCCAACTTTGTGACCAGCTTTCTGCTTGGCCCCCAAGATTAGCAAAAATACCCATATGGCCCCCTTTTTCAGTTATCTTTAACTTTTCGTTACTCTCTCTCCTCCATCTCTTTTTCTCTCTCTGCCACATCATCTGTTACGCCACCTCATCATCTTCTTCGGTGAAGGTCGCCGGCTGGCCAATTTTCCGGTCGGCGACCTTCAAACTTTGGGTAAGCGAGGTGATGAGATGGAGGAAAACGAGGTGATGACTAGTTAACCGTGTTATAACGGAATCTGAAAAAGGGGACAATCTAGGTATTTTTTATAAAGTAGGGGGATAGGGAGGAAGTTGGTCACAAAGTTGGGGGTTATTTGGGAAATAACCCATTTTTTATTAAAAACCTTCTCCAGTGGTATACTCTACTAGACACTTCATGATGATGTGCGTCTATTTATTGTAGAGATTTGAGTTTCTCTACGTATCACCTTATCAAGCTTTAAAATCGAATCAATAAAAAACTTTCTTTTTTAACTACTCTTTCCTATCGAGTTAAAGAGTAACATATGTATCAAATAGAGTTATTTCAGAATATTTTATTGGAGATACAAAAATTTTGGACCGTCTCTATTTTGTCACTTAAGAATGAAATCTTAATTGACACTTGACAAAAACACATTTTTTAAAGTTTTTTATTAACTTATTGGTGATGCTCTTACCTGCCTCTTACCCCCCTAGAGACTTGGACTAAGATTTTTTAGTGAAAATAACACATTTGTGAGACAAATACATGTGTTTCTGTTGTAAAATAGTCCTTAACAAGGGTGTAACCCGTGCCTGTGGGGCACAGACAGTTCTTTCAAATGCATTAAAGAGCTAAAAATAAAATCCAACCATTCACGGAGGTAAGTATGCTCTAAACATTCTAAAACAATATAAGCAAACAAACGCCAAAAAATAGTCAAAATCAATTAATTAACCCTCTTGTCACCACCATCTCTTCATCCTCTACATATGCCTATTGACCTTAGAGCTTGAGTTTGAGCTTGAGTCTAAACTTGAACTCGGTAATGGTACAAAAGGATTATTTATTCCTCGATGTTCACATCAAGCATTGTTGTTTTCTTCCTTTCATCCAATTTCATGTCCGTCATTTGAGTTATCGCCTTAATAGGATCACATTCTTCGTGCCTTGCATGCTCTGGAGTCAAAGAGTCAGGAAACCCCACAATAAATGTATGTATAGCTTTCCCCTCATGAATGACCTTCTGGTACATCGACATTCTGCATCATTTATCACCTCAAATAAATTTGCACATTCATATTGATATTAATTTTAACTGTACCACCATAGTATATCACGATCCCAGAAAATTTGATGGTTTTTTATCAATGAAAATTACCTCTTACCATGCTTCACAACTTTCCTAAGGTTGGTCTTGATGAGCAGATGCCTACCTCCCAAATGGGACAACACAAATTGAAACTAACATAAGACATCAATCCAAGTCAATTTGTGATCGACAAATAGGTCTTCACCTTGTCTTTTGAACTGGGGGTGATCCTTGTGTGACAACACAAATATTATACCCCCAATGATCGTCTCAAGCTGCGAACAAACAAAAAGAAATCCAGAAGATTGCTAGAACTGACATTCGTAGAAGATAATGGTGTATGTTTCTATTTCTAATTTCATATATGAAAGTCAGTTGTAGATCTATGTTGACTCAAAGAGTCTGAATTAAGATCCCATAGTGTACGATAACCTGACTCAAACTCTAACAACAAAGAACGAAGATCCTCTATAGCTATACTAAAGCACTGATGTTTACGTATCGGTGAAAGTGCTTGAGTCCATAGGCTTAACTAATCAAGAAAGTTAAAAATTAATTAGAATCCATGAAAAAAAAAAGAACTTACAAAGTATGGAATTCAGTTTGGCGTTGTTTTCATTGACGTCTTCTTCAAACACTGTTAACAAAAAAGGAAAATAAAATAAATACCTCGACTAATGAAAAGAATAGGGTGTTTTAACCATTGCATCAGATTTCGAAGCTAAAAATCATATAAAACAACAAAAAAGAGATTCATATTTGATTTAACATTGTTTCTAGTTTAATATAGATCTTAACAGATACACGACTATAAATGAGTCAATGAAAGTAAATTGGTAGATTTAGCAAATACATTTGATGTCTTTAACATTGTTTCTAGTTTAATATAGATCTTAACAGATACTCGACTATAAATGAGTCAATGCAAGTTAATTGGCAGATTTAGCAAATATATTTGCGGTCTTTATTGCAACTAATATAGATCTTAACAGATAAACGACTATTTCTAATTTCATATTTGAAATTCAGTTGTAGATCTATATTGACTCGAAGAGTCTGAATCAAGGTTACCTGGAACGTGGTACGTTCCGTTACATGGTACGGGTACGTGGTACGATGGGTTGGGAGTATTCGGTACATTGGGGTATGCTTTGTCGGTACGCTATGTCAGTACGCTCAATAATTAAAATATATATATATATATATATATATATATATTTACATGTATGTATGAAAGTAAATTTCACTACTTTGATTAATTTATAGATATTTAAAAGTAAACTATGTTGAGAAATTAGTACACAGTAATTTAATTAATGTTTGAAGATAAAATATAAAATTGAATGAAACATAAAAATCTAGCATAAAAAACTCAAATAATTAATACAAAATCATCTTTCCTTTGTCTTTTGAACTACTTCCTCTCGCAAAACTTGATATGAAACTTGAACTGCTCTGAGTGTTGGATGGTATCTCTTCATCTTCGCTATTATCATCAACAACCACATCCTCAAGAGACTCTCAACGCATGTCTTCTAGCCTCACAATGGAATCATCTATATGTGTATGTTCAGGATTTATGTCCCACTTCTTATACGGATCATTCTTGTAACCTTCAGAGAATCTAGATTGGAGACGAATGTTGGAGTGAATGTATACCAATTTATCAGCTCTTTCAAAATTCAACATGTTTCTCTTCACACTATGAATGAATGAATATGTGTTCCAATTTCTTTCAGCCGATGAGCTAGTAATTTGTTGGGTCAATACCTATAAAATAAACGAACATATAAATTAATTATGAACAATAATAATATAAAAAATAATAATAACAAGTTTACCTTCTTTGCCACTTCTGCAAGCTCTAGAGTTTATGAGCCATATGTTGACCATCAATCAATAGCGTCCACGGTCACAACATCAGTTTGAGCAGCTGCCATAGCGTACATACATTTTCTTGAGTGGAATATTGCATATTGTTCACGGAATAATTTTGACTCTTTTTCATCTTTTGCTATTTTTGCAAATGATTCCATAACACCCATCATAACTTCTTTGTCTTGATTTGGACTCTTTCTAGTAGTACCACCTAGTGTAGGTGTAGCAAGATACCGAGGATCGTAATATCGTGGGTTAAAGCAAATCCAAGGCAATGCATTGCAATATTCATTTTTTTCCCCATCTTTCAAGCACTATTTTTACAATCTGGGGGTACTTGTCTACACGATTTCCATCTCTCATAATATCCTTTGTTTCACCAAGCATATTATCCATCCTTTCGTAAATTTCACCCATTTTTTACCTTCTCCGTCACAAAATTTGATTAAAAAATATACCGGTTTGGTGATGCGTATTATTTTTCCACATCATCCAAAATCCCTCACTATTAATAGTTTCTGTAACTAATGTTCTTAAAGTTCTTGTGTGATCATCTCCACTTTTTACTAGATCTTTCCATGTTCTAACAACAACAGTGGTTGCAAGAGCCTCTCTACAATCAACAAGTCGCTTTAACAATATATAGTGCAACGCGAATCAAGTCTTTGCTACTTTTAGAAGTTCCAGTTTGGAATGAGCCCTAAATATAGCTAAAGCATGTGTGTCATTTATAAAGTATTTAACAATATTTTTCCTCTTCTGTAAGTACTTGCAAACCAGTCAAATGCTTTTGCCATATCTTTAAAGATAAGGTTTAAAGTATGAACTACACAAGGAGACCAAAAAATATGTTTGTATACCTTTTCAACTTCCTTACCGGCAAGTTTGCAGTTTGCTGCATTGTCCGTCACTACTTGTAGCACGTTTGATGATCCTACCTCTTCAATCGCTTTAATTAAAAAATTTGAAATTGCTAAACCTGTTTTTTCTACCCCTTCGAAATCTTGAGCATACAAGAACATGGCACCTCGACTATTTACTGCAATTATATCGATCAAAGGTTGATGTTTCGTATTAGTCCAACCATCTAAAATAATGAACTCCGTGAGAATACCTTGTATCTTTGATAGGTGTCGTATCTTTCTCAATATTTCATTTGCATTCATCTAATAACGTAGTTCTTGCTTTTTCGTAAAATGAAGCTTTGTAACCTTTAGGTGCTCTATTAATTGTTGTTACCATCTCATAAAATTGACGATTTCTCAAAACATTAAAAGGAATTCCGTTTGCACATAACCCCTTCATCACTTTCATATCAATCATATCCCTATCCATAAGTCTGAATGCATCTTCAAGAGGACTGCCTGATAATGATTGTTTTGGTTTTGTGAGTGTAGAGATTTTCAGTGAAGAAGAAATTCCTTTTTTTTCTACTTCATACACTCTTTTACGCACTTTCTCGTACAAATTTTTATTCTTCATTAATGCATCACAACACTTAATTCCAGCTTTTTTTTCCAACTTCAACACCAAAAAAATGGGAATGGATACATGTATATGAACTAGTGAAATTACCTCTGCAATGTTTGCAAGACCAACTCTTTGAACTCTGTGAGAATACCTTGTATCTTTGACAGGTGTCGTATCTTTCTCAATATTTCATTTTCATTCATCTAATAACGTAGTTCTTGCTTTTTCGTAAGATGGAGCTTTGTAACCTTTAGGTGCTCTATTAATTGTTGTTACCATCTCATAAAATTGAGGATTTCTCAAAATATTAAAAGGAATTCCGTTTGCACATAACCCCTTCATCACTTTCATATCAACCATATCCCTATCCATAAGTCTGAATGCATCTTCAAGAGGACTGCCTGATAATGATTGTTTTGGTTTTGTGAGTGTAGAGTTTTCAGTGAAGAAGAAATTCCTTTTTTTTCTGCTTCATACACTCTTTTACGCACTTTCTCGTACAAATTTTTATTCTTCATTAATGCATCACAACACTTAATTCCAGCTTTTTTTTCCAACTTCAACACCAAAAAAATGGGAATGGATACATGTATATGAACTAGTGAAATTACCTCTGCAATGTTTGCAAGACCAACTCTTTGACCCTGCAGAATTTTTTGATGGATTAGTGCCACCAATAATTATTTTGTTAAGTAACGGTTTAGATATCAAATCTTCTTTTGTCACGTGTGATTGTTTACCGATATTAGTTTTCGAGCCTGAACGAGTATTATTGTCATTATTAGAAACTTCGTCTTCATTGGGTTCTGATGGGTCATGAAAATGCCCCATCTGAGTCGTTTAATTTAGCCAAGTTAGTCGGTTTCGAGTCTTTATTATAATAAAATGGTTGGTTTTCTTGATTAGGTGTCTTTTGCGGAGTTAGATGTGAAAACGGTTAAAAACGAGGAAAAGATGCATGAAGGGTATTTTGGTCATTTGGAGTCAAGGACAATCTGGTAATTTGGCCAAGGTCAGTGCGTGGTTCAAAAGTAAAGGTTGAGACGAGTCCGTAGGAGAAAACGGAAGTCAAATCGGAGTCCGGACGAAGGAATAAATCAAAGTCAAAGTTGAGTCAAAGGATGTTGACTGGTGGGACACCTTCGGGCATAGTTCTGGCACGCGGTACACCGAGGAACACGTGGCGCGCTGCAGAGGCGGGTGTATCCCATTCCCGTATTTCCGCTACGCATCGAATCGGACCCTTAAGGCATGATTCGGTACAACACGTCCCAGCTTAATTAAGTGGTCCCGTGCCAACGTCTTAATCTCAGCCGCAACCTTCCACGTTTCCATAATCTGACGGTTGTCATTGATGCCGCGCCAAGTTACCAGCAGCCGACACATGTCCAGTCATCCAACGCCCAGATCCAGCCAACTCCTTCATCTCACGGTTCATGTTTGCTGCCGTACTAATAATGGCTCGGCCGAGAAGCACTCTAGCGTCCGTTTCCCAGCAAACCCTAAGAGCTTTAACACGCTGACACGTGTCTCCTTCAACCCTCCTTTAATACCCAGCCGCCGACTTAATGTGGTTGTGTTTTAGGGTTTTTATATTTTAAGCCCTTATAAATTCCAAATGTGACCCTATCTTTTCATTCTTTTTACCATTTAACCCAACCAAAACCAAAACCCTATATAATAACACTTACTCCTCCATTAAAACCTAGATTTGTAAACCCTCTCAATATCCTTCTCCTCTTTCAATCCCTACTTACCTATTTTTTTCTCTCTTCTCTACTACTAAATCCATTTTCTCCATTATTTTTCCATCTTTCTCTACTACTACTTCTTCTCTACCACTATTCTTTCTTCCATTAATAGTCTTCTTCTTCTTCCTTCCATATTCTTCTATCATCTTTACCCTATTCATCTCTTCTTTCCAACTTCTTTCTAGATCTAATTTCTTCCTTCTCTTTCTTTTTCTTATTTGGGTGGCAATAAAATAGCTATTACTTGGATTTCTTGGAGTAAGATTCTTGAGTACAAATGGAGCAAATCTTAGACAAATTGGAGATACATGGGGATATGGAATTTGATTGGTGATTTCTTTCCATTAATTTCTTAGTATTTTCATTTATTTTACAATGTCAATGAATGTTATTCTAGATTCCATGTATAGTTAACTTAGCAATCTAAGGTTGTGAATGAAACCCATTTTGGATCTTTATAATACTTGTTCTTGATTAATTAAATCCTTTGATGTGCTTTAATGTCTATTGATTGTTTATCTATATGGATTGGATTTTCTTTCCATTACTCATGCCTCATAATTAGATATTTCATACTTTCGTTAAGTTGTTAGATGGAGTATGCTTTTTAGATGATGAATAATAGTTTAGCAATCCGAATCTCTATAAGTTAGACAATTAGAATTAGTAATTATAAAATTGTTTTATCTAGAACATCATCCGGAATTCAAATAGTTCATTATATTTGATCCCGAGTAAATACAAAAGAGATTTAAGTAGTTAAGTGTTTGTTTTATAAAGTGAAATTATGCGGTGGATTTTATAACCTTAGATATCTTCTTACCTCTCTCTTAGTTAGTTTATTTAGTTTTATTCGTTTTCTTATTTCTTACATATCAATCATCAAATCTATGAAGTGGGGTGTGTGTGTGTGTGTGTGTTAGTCTAAGTTAGCTATTGACATTTTGATTATTGGGCTAAACTACGCCATCAATATCCGAAGTTACCTACCTATTCCTTGGGACGATTTCCCGATTTACTAAAATACTATAACTTGACCCCGTATACTTGCGGGAATAGACCTATTTTGGGCCTATCAGGTTCTTCGTCTAAATTATGAATATTGTCTTCTTGATCAACATTATTCATCTGTGATGATGTAATTTCAACATCATCTCTTGTTCTTTTTTTCCCGAATGCCATGTTTATGAAGCACTAGAAAAGATTCAGTTTGTACTAGTATTGATGTTATGAATAAAATTGATTGTACAACACTAATATTTAATCTGACGGTTTGATAGGGAATTCGAATTTTATAATACTTCTAATCTGATGGTCACAATATAATCTTACATAATATTTTAATCTGACGGTGAGAGTTTACCTTTATTTATAAAACAAACCCCAACCCTTTGGTCAAAACCCTAATATGAGAGCAGTTTGTCTTCCTCTTTCAAGTATTTCTCTCTCTATTCATCAATGGAGTCCGAAAACTACCAGAGACAATGTAAGAAAGACACCCATGATGACTGTCATCTTCATATCTTTATTCGACTTTGGTATGATGTGAAGATTTCAAAACTCAAAAGATAATACAGGTTTTCATCTTCTTTTTCTTTAAAAACTAGCAACTTTTTTCATTTTCCATGTCGTTTTCAAAGTTAGGGTTCGTTCTCAACCGCGATCTGGTACGCGAACGCATCCTAAAAGGGTACGCGCGAACCAGGTCGCTTCGTCAATACTATGAGCGAATCTGGCAACCTTGGTCTGAATTAAGAGCTCATAGTGTACGATAACCTGACTCAAACTCTAACAACAAAGAACGAAGATCCTCTATAGCTATACTAAAGCACTGGTGTTCACGTATCGGTGAAAGTGTTTGAGTCCATAGGCTTAACTAATCAAAAAAGTTAAAATTAATTAGAATCCATGAAAAAAAACTTACAAAGTATGGAATTCAGTTTGCGTTGTTTTCACATACGTCTTCTTCAAACCCTATTAACAAAAAAGAAAAATAAAATAAATACCTTAACTAATGAAAAGAAGAGGGTGTTTTAACCATTGCATCAGATTTCGAAGCTAAAAGTCATATAAAACAACAATAAAGAGAATCATATTGATTTAACACTGTTTCTAGTTCAATATATATAGATCTTAATAGATACACGACTATAAATGAGTCAATGCAAGTTAATTGGCAGATTTAGCAAATACATTTGAGGTCTTTATTGCAATTAATATTTTAGAAACCTCACTTTGACCGATCTCAAACCCCTAATTAATCAAATCCTAACTTTGCTGACAATTTATGTTGCCCTTGTCTATCATTTACGATATACAAAGGAACAATGCTTGATACCGAGTACAATCATCTCATATTAACTACCCAAACTCCATAATGAACCAAGCAATTGGTCATCCAAGACCTCGTACTGAAGGAGTTGAAGGAGATGTCCTTCGACCAAGATGGCAATGCGAGCAATATGTCGGCTAGGACAATTGATGAAGAAGATCATCAAGTCCGATTGATTTAGGGGTCGTAGTGTTTAGCTAGAAACCAACTACGATCGTCGAATTACGAAGTAATTCGCGGCTAACTTCGATCGGATCCTACATCGGGTTACACATAAGAATGGGTATTTAATCGGATGATATGACTAGTGGGAGTGTGATATAACATTGGGAATGTCCCATAAACATATTGTTAGTGTATTTGTACATGATACTTAGTATAATTGTATAGGTTTGGCTTATTGGTATTTTACTTTCTATTCAAGGACAACATTGTAATTTGTACTTTTGGCTCTCTCAATATAAATACAAACACTACCCTATTGATTAGGGTATCTTGACTTCAAAACTTTACATGGTATCAAGAGCCAATCCCTAGAAATCTTCTTCTTCTTCACTTGGTTTTCAGTGTATCTTCTTCCTTTTCTCTTCTTCAGTGGCCGAACCTATCACTGTTTCTGTTTCCTCTCCTTCTTCTCAAACCCAACCTCAACCTCAATCTCCCTTCCCTGCTCTTTCTAACATTGCCAACCTAGTCTCCATTAGACTAGATAACACCAATTACTTACTCTGGAAAAGCCAACTCCTACCCATCCTCCATTCTCAAGACCTCTTCAAGTTCATCAATGGCTCCTTCCCACCTCCATCTGAATTTTTACCCTCCTCTTCTGACTCTCCTAATCCACCTGAAAGGAACCCTGAATATTTGTTCTGGTATAGAATAGACCAAATGTTACTTTCATGGCTAAATGACACTCTAACTGAGCCAATCTTAAGTCAAGTTCTTGGATTAACATCTTCCAAAGAGGTATGGGAGTCACTTGAGAGAAACTTCTCATCCATTAACTCTGCTCGTTTAATGAACCTCAAACTCCAACTTCAAACTCTCAAAAAGGGCTCTCTCTCTGTATCTGATTATCTTCTTCGAATCAAAACAATTTCAGACTCTCTCTCGGCTATAGGGCACTCTGTTGCTGACTCTGAACTTGTTCTTATTGTGCTTTCAGGCCTTGGCCCTGATTATGAAGGGTTTGTTACTTCAATCACCACTCGTTTGGTTCCCCCCACTTACTCTGAACTTCATTCCCTGCTTTTAACTCATGAGTTTCGTCTTGAACTCACCAAACCTACTATTCCTCAACCTACTGCCTTTGTAGCTCAATCTCCTCCTTACTCTCAACGTGTTCCTCAATACTCAAATCAAAGAGGTAACAGAGGTCGCCACAGTAGAGGTGGTTATCGTGGTAATAGGAGTTATCACTCAAACAGAGGATCAAACTTTCGAAACAACTCCTCTGTTCTTGGACCTCCACCATCTTCTTCACCTATCATATGTCAATACTGTGGGAAGATGGGTCATACAGCAAGACAATGCTACAAACTTCAAAACACCTCTGAGTTAGCTCACTCCTTTGCTGCCATGGGCATTGATGCTGCTCCTATTGACCCAAATTGGTACATTGACTCTGGTGCTTCTATGCACATTGCTTCTGATATTGCTTCTACCTTTGCTCGATCTGAAGCTCATGGTCCTGAACAAGTCATGGTGGGAACAGGTCAGTTAGCCTCTGTTTCTGGTATTACAAACATCTCTTTCCCATCAACTCCAATATCTCTTAAAAATGTTTTAATTGTACCCTCATTTAAAAAGAACCTAATCTCTGTCTCTCATCTTCTTCATGATTTTAACTGCTTTGTGGTATTCCATCGAAATGGTTTCTTTGTTCAGGAAATTCCAACAGGGAGGAGACTCCTAGTAGGAACGATTGATCAAGGTCTCTTTCGCCTATCTCTTCCCAAAGCTTCTCAACCACCAGTGTCACTGCTTGCTTCATCTCCTACCTCAGCTTCTTCTACCACTTCTGACGTGTGGCATCGACGTCTTGCTCATCCTCACCTGAAAATCTTTAATTTTATTGTTAAGAACAATGATTTGCAAATTAAAAAGTCTGTAATGAACTTCTCAAATTGCTTAAGTTGTGTTTCAAGTAAACATCATCGTCTTCCTTTTAAATATGTTGTTCATCATTCGTCTGCACCTAATGAGATCATACATTCTGATCTATGGGGTCCTTCCCCTGAAATTTCTGGTTCAGGACATCGATATGTTCTGTTATTGATAGATGACTTTACAAGGTTCACTTGGTTATATTTTTTAAAAGCTAAATCAGAGGTCACATTTCATTTTAAAAACTTCAAAGCTTCTGTGGAAAAGCAATTTGGTACAAACATAAAAACGCTTCAATCAGATGGTGGTGGAGAGTATGTTAACTCTGATTTATCCAATTATCTTCTTCAAAATGGTATACAACACCGTCGTTCTTGCCGTCACACTCCACAACAAAATGGAGTTGCAGAGCGTAAGATCAGACATCTAGTAGAAACTTCTCTTTGTCTTCTTCATCAAAGTTCTGTTCCATTAACATATTGGCCAGATGCCTTCCAAACTGCAATATATACTATTAATCGTCTTCCAACTCCTGTTCTCAATTACATATCTCCATTTGAAAAGCTGTTTAATCTCAAACCCACTTATGAATTTCTTCGAACCTTCGGCTGTAGGTGTTTTCCACTTTTATCTCCTTATCGAACATCTAAACTTGATGTTAAAACTAAACCCTGCATCCTTCTTGGCTACAGCCCTCTCCACAAAGGTTATAAATGTCTTGATGAGGATTCATCTCGCGTCCATGTTTCTCGTCATGTTCTATTTGATGAGAATCTGTTTCCCTTCTCTGTATCTTCTTCTTCCTCCCCAAATTCGAAAAATTCTAAAAACCCTAACATTTCCCCTATTTCGTTAGAATGGACGGTCAGAGATTGGGTCCCTATTCCTTCTAACGGTCATTTGGTTCCTGCTGAGTCAACGCGTCTTTTACACGCGTCGTCATCTCCGCTGCCAAATCAGACTGACTCTCCAACTGGTGGTTCACAACCTGCCACGAATATCACCCCACTACTCCCTATCGACAACTCTGCTCTGTCATCCTCCAATGACACGGTCCCCTCTAATTCCCTGCCATCTGTGTCCCCCACTACCACTTTACCCTTTCCTTCCTCTAATTCTAATCAGAATACAATTTCGTCTTCTTCTACTTTACCAAATCAGTCCTCTGCAAATGACGACAACACCATCGACCGTCCATCAAACCCTAACTCTTCCTCTATCCACCCAATGATCACAAGATCTCGTGATGGAACCAGAAAACCTAAGATCCTTCTCTCTCAATCAATTTCGTCTTCTCCTTATCATGAACCTTCAACATTTCATCATGCCTCGAAACACTCTCACAGGAGAAAAGCTATGGAGGAAGAAGTATCGGCTCTTGTTAAGAATAGAACTTGGTCCTTAGTTCCACCACCGTCAAATGCAAATATAATAGACTCCAAATGGATTTACAAGGTCAAACAGAAATCAGATGGATCGATTCAACGATACAAGGCTCGATTGGTCGCTAGGGGTTACTCACAACAGTATGGGGTTGATTATGACGAAACCTACAGTCCAGTGGTCCGACCAGCGACGATCAGATCGGTGTTATCTTTAGAAATTACAGGAAATTGGTCAATTCATCAGCTTGATATGAAAAATGCGTTTCTCAACGGAAATCTTCATGAGGAGGTATGTATGCATCAACCCAAAGGTTTTATTGATAATTCTCGTCCTGATTTGTTTGTAAGCTTCATAAAGCTTTATATGGCTTGAAGCAAGCCCCTAGGGCTTGGCATTCTAGATTTAGTGGTAGTCTTTTGAAGCTTGGTTTCTCTCAGTCGATTTCTGATCCCTCCATGTTCTATATTAATTCGTCGTCCGATCTCACAATCCTTCTTCTATATGTGGACGACATAATTCTTACTAGTTCGTCCTCTCTCTTATTACAAAAATTAATTACAAACCTAAAAGAGCAATTCGAGATCTCTGATCTTGGTAACCTAAGTTACTTCTTAGGCATGGAGGCCTCAAGATATAAAGACTACTTACGTCTCACTCAACGTAAGTATTCTTTAGATCTCCTAAATCGTTTTGGAATGTTACATTCGAAACCGGTATCTACTCCGGTCATCTCTGGTTCAAAATTATCGAAACTTGATGGAGAACCGTTGTCCCTCAACTATTTCGAGGGATGGTCGGAGCACTACAATATTTGACCTTAACTCGACCGGATATTGCTTATGGTGTTAATCAAATTTCGAAGTTTATGAGCAAACCTACATCTGTTCATCTCGTCGCTGCTAAAAGAATTCTCCGGTATATCAAAGGTACTCTCTCTCAAGGTTTAACTTTCCGGCGAGCCACGAGTAATCATCTCATTGGTTACTCAGATGCTGACTGGGCTGGGTCACCCGATGATCGAAGGTCCACGTCTGGTTATGGGGTTTTTCTCGGGCCAAATCTAATTGCTTGGGCCTCCAAGACCCAACCGACTGTCGCCCGGTCCTCCACAGAGGTCGAATATAGGGTTGTGGCCCATACCACTGCGGAAATAATATGGGTTAAAAATTTATTAAGTGAATTGGGGGTGCTCTTATCAAATACCCCTATTATCTACTGCGACAATCTTAGTACCACTTATCTAACGGTTAATCCGATTCTTCATTCTCGCACAAAACATGCCGCTATAGATTTTCACTTTGTACGAGAACAAGTCAAAAATGGTAATCTACGTGTTCATTTCATCTCCGGTGAAGACCAATTGGCCGACATATTCACCAAAGGGTTATCAACTTCAAAGTTCAACAATCTCATGATCAAGCTCTCTCTTGCTTCCGGCTGATCGGCTTGAGGGGGGATGTTAGTGTATTTGTACATGATACTTAGTATAATTGTATAGGTTTGGCTTATTGGTATTTTACTTTCTATTCAAGGACAACATTGTAATTTGTACTTTTGGCTCTCTCAATATAAATACAAACACTACCCTATTGATTAGGGTATCTTGACTTCAAAACTTTACACATATCTCATAGGCCTAAATAGAATTTGGGCAAAAGATAGCAAAAAGGCCCGAAATAAGGGTTTTGGGCTTAGACCGATTCGGGTACTTCTAGGACTCGGATTGGGATGAATTTTGGAAGGTTAGTTTCTGATATAATAAGCATTATATCTGCCAATTTTTGTGGTGTTTGGACACCTCCTCCTTAGGGAATTGAGAAAATATCAACTAGTTGTTATTTTCGATAATTTCCCTAAATCTTATTCTAAAGGGTGTTTTAGGAAACCTAAAAGGAGGTTGATTCTTATTAGGGTTCTATATAAACACTCTTAGGGCAGAGAATAAGGTGTGGAATTTCTCTCTAAGCTTTCTCACTCTACCACATCAAGTAGAGAGGAGAAAGTGAGCTAATTCCCAAGTTATCTTCTAGTCAAGCAAGAAGAAGGTCTTTTTATTATCAAACCACCATTGGAGTGCTAGCGAGCTTTCAAGGAGGGAGATTAAATACACTATTCGGTGTCCCAAGTAGAGGAGCTACGTTTGAAGCTCTTGGTCTTCTTTAATCTATTCAACTAGCTCGAAGGAAATAGCGATTAAGGTAATCTACTGTCTTCTTATTAGTTAATTACTAGTTTTGCATGATGATCTTGGAGATATTAGTGTTTGTTAGAGTATAAAGATCGAGATGAATCGAGATCCGTAGATATCCATATCAACCGTCCAAGATATATGAAGATATTATTTATACTTATCCTAGATAGAGTCGTAGGAAAATAAGATACCCAAATCACTCTATAAATAGAAGTGACCTCTATGTATTTTACATTCAATTGAGTTGCATTGAGTCTTCGAGTCTGTAACCAATCAATCCCAAGATTGTGGAGATAATATAATGTAGCCATTAATGACTTTCTCCGTGGATGTAGGTCGTGATCCTCCGACCGAACCACGTAAACCATTGTGTTCTTTATTTTAGTTTATGTTGTTCTATTCATCGAGGTTTTACCTTTTCACATGGTATCAAGAGCAGGTTAATCAATCCTGATTAAACTTTCGCAAATTCTCGATTTTTTTTATCGATTAAATTATCCTAAGCAGGTTCATCAATACTGTTTCATCAAAAAAAAAAAAATAGCTTCCGCTATTTTCAACGATTGTCTTGCGTCGTGATTCTACCTTTCAATCACTTTGTCGATTTGTTAGACTCTTCTTCAATTTGTAATCGTTGTGATTAGATAATCGATAAATCACCTTATCAATTTTTTAATTTTTCCAAGATTATCTTGTGTTTTTCAATCACCTTCTTATGGATTTTCAAGAAGAATTTATATCCAAGATTATCTTATGTTTTCCATTGATCTTCGTTATTTACTTGGGTATTAAATCTACAAGATATCACGCCCACATGCCCATGTCACTAAGGGTGGAGATTTGTTCACAGTAACATGCTCTAATGGGTTCCTCCTTGCCTATTATTGCTTTACGTCGATTTAATATCCATGAGACAATCTTCTATGAAGTGGCCATACTCCAGTAAGGTACCTGCCTCACCCCACTTTATGCCTTTCAAAAGCATTCAAGAACAGAGACCTAAAAAGATGGCTAATGACCCCAATGTCTCATCTGGCTTATGGCTTCATACCCATCGTTCTAATGAGATTAGACCGTATTCGGTCTCAAACCACACAGTTTCAGTTATGAGCAATCTTTTATTTTCAAAAGTCAAGTCTCCTTTGGTGGACATCCCTTTGCATGTAGTAATGTGAGGCAACACCCACTATTTCTTCTTCTTCCTCGCGACATAAACCCTAGAGTCTGGTTTATTGAATTTCGACGAGTTTTACTCACCAATCGATTGCTTTCATCGATTTGGACGTCACTCTACTGACCACCAACAATTTCCTTGTTCGATTTGGTGACGAATCCATAGTGATAACTTCCGATCACTCTCTCTCTCTCTACAAACCGATCACCGCCGGTTGATCTTGGCCGAGTCCGATTCATATGGTCCATACAAATCATTCTTTATGAGTGTAATACACATTACATGTGATTTCTATTATTTGACATTAACCCTAAATCGAGTTTGAGAAATGCTGATTTCGGGAAACCCTAGTTATTTTGTTAAAGGTCTTAATTGTCACAATTTTATTTGTGACAACTTCTCTGTTTTGTGACAGTCGTTTGCCACAGTTCTTTACTGTTGGAAATTTTCTTTTGCGACGTATTACTTCTGTCTCTTATATCCAACTATTTCTAGTTGTGACATAATTTTTCTGTCACCTTTCTCTTCTTTTTGTGACACTATGTCTTCATCATCCTCTTCATGGATCCTCGAGATGAATCTATTATGTCCACCGGTTCCCCTCTTCCATCATCGACTGCATATGGTATCGTTTCCTCCTTAGTTTGTTGATAAATTAGAAGTTGACCTCCTTCTCACCAAATTTTGTTCGAGCTCGAGAAAGAAAGAAAACAAAGAAGAAAAGAATGAGATTCAAGCTTACGAAAGACAAAAATATTATATCAAGTTTATGTGCGATTACAAGTTTAAGTTGCAGACAAAGAATTCAGCACCATTGAAAATTGTTCGACATTAAACAAAAATTAGTCTACGTGGAAGTTCAAGTTCAAGTTTGAATCTGATCGCATGCGAGCAACATCCATCTTTTCCAAGTTCAATTTTCAAGTTGAAAACTCCACAAGTTCCGCTTCCAACTTGAGGGAGAGTGTTAGAGTATAAAGATCGAGATGAATCGAGATCCGTAGATATCCATATCAACCGTCCAAGATATATGAAGATATTATTTATACTTATCCTAGATAGAGTCCTAGGAAAATAAGATACCCAAATCACTCTATAAATAGAAGTGACCTCTATGTATTTTACATTCAATTGAGTTGCATTGAGTCTTCGAGTCTGTAACCAATCAATCCCACGATTGTGGAGATAATATAATGTAGCCATTAATGGCTTTCTCCGTGGATGTGGGTCGTGATCCTCCGACCGAACCACGTAAACCATTGTGTTCTTTATTTTAGTTTGTGTTGTTCTATTCATCGAGGTTTTACCTTTTCACAGTGTTAGACATTAGATGTCGTTATCCGCTATAAACACTAGTATAAGGGTATAAATCCCTTCACGTACTTCACTCAGTGTAATATTATACCTGAAACATAGTCATTGGATGAAATATCACGTTGAACCGTCTATGTTTCAGGTGAAAGATTATACCTCTAGCTTAGTCTAAGAAAACAATGAAACTTTCATGTTTAACCAAAAAAACATTTTTACAAATCAAATAGAACTTAAGCAATTTCGAAACGTAACACTCATTCTTAACCCAAATAAAATCAAAATAGAACTTAACCTACATAACACATCCAGATTGCTAGTGTAATAATATCAATGGTTTATTAAGAAAATAGTACCTAAAATTGCTACCCTTGAGCTGAAAACCCTACATCAAGATAAAGAAACATGATGAAAACCCTAGACAGAGAGAATAGGGGGGTTTTGTGTGTGCCTGTGTGAGATAGAGATATAGAGAGATAAATAGATAGAAAGATAGATAGATAGATAGATAGATAGATAGATAGATAGATAGATAGATAGATAGATAGATAGAGAGAGAGAGAGGGATAACTGCTAGAGATGTTTCCATGAGAGATCTTGAGAGGGTAATAGAAAAGATGAGGAGGAAAACAATTTTGGGAGATGAAGGGGAGAGAGGTTGCATGCGAACTCAAATAGAAGAATAGGCGGGAAGTAGGAGAAGGATTTGTCGTGGGGCCTGGGGTATAGATTTTTCTTTTTGAAAATGGAATCTTTGATTAGATGCTATTTGTTATAATTTGAACCGTTAGATGCTTTTTCAATTAAATCTGAGCCATCCATTTTTAAATAGTTAAATCTCAACTATCAAAGACAAATTTGTGGAGATAAATTCTAGCCATTGAGAGGAGGGGGAAAGATACTTTATTATATAGATTTGGACATTCACTTTCGATTTGGAGGAAGATAGACTTTGTTGACCAGAGTTGGCACCAATTGACTTGAGGGGGAATTCAGCTCTCGCCTCTAAAAAAGATAGAGGGTGCTTCTAAAGGCACCGGGCCAAAAGGCTGTTAGCATCCGAAAACTTTATTGACTCGAGTCAATGGCCATTGACCCGAGTTCTCTATAAGCACCGGTTTTTAATGTGGTGAAGTTCACCTTCGTTATTTCCCCATACTAGTTCTTCTTCCTCCAAAATTTTCAAACAGTGACTTGCACTTTCAAGTACCAACATAATGTAGATTCCATTTTACACACAAATTACCTAATTTCATTTCAAACCATTGAAGGAACCAAGAATTTTTGTGATAATCTTATATATAATCCAAGAACAAGTTAATTCCAATCAAGATAAACAAAATCCTTAATTTAATCAGAAGAAAAGAAAGTAAATTTCATAACCAAGAATTGAAATTAAGCAAATACCTTGTAAACACGCTCAGAAAGAACCATACAAGAAAGAATATCTTGCAAATCAGAAACAGATTCAGCTTTAGCAACATGACAAAGATCTTAAAGTTGTTTTCTTCTTCTCTCAAACTCTTCATGAAGCTTCTTCTTCTGTTCTTTATCATTTTTTATGACCACTTTAATTGAGGGATAAGCCATTGAACTTTAGGGATTTTATTTCTTTGATCTCTGATCCATGATTCTACTTTGTTTTGCATGGATTCCATCCATACAGATTTTCTAAGAGAGAAACCCTAATTTGAATCTCTTTTCTTTCATCTTGTTTCCTATTTGATTTTGAGAAATATGGATGAACTAGAGAGAAAAAAACTTTGAATTAATTGAACCGGCCCCTCAATTACAAAACCTTCTTCGAAGCATCAAACAGAGAAAATAGTAACTCTAATCAACTATTTTTTCTTCTTAAACCCCTAATTTTGGAACACAATTCCCTTGAAACCCTAATTGATTCTATACAAAACTTGCAGGTTTTCACAAACTCTCGTCGTAGTTTTGCGATTAAGATTATCGAAAGACTTGGGTTAGAAGACTGCTTTGATGAAATTATCTGTTTCGAGACATTGAGTCAAAATCTTCTACTTCTCCACCAGAAATATGATGATTCTTGTGTTGTTATGAAGCCGTCAATTGAAGCCATGAAGATAGCAATTGATGTTGTAAAAGTTGATAATCCTAATCGTGTAGTAAGCTTCTTTAATGTTTCGTCTGATGAGATTCATTACTTAGAACAGAGAACTGATGCAGAGAGATAGATTTAGATCGAACTTACCGTGTAGAAAAGATCTTATACGTTTCTTTTGAGGGGAAGGTGAAGAAGCAGACTGATTGTGTTATTGAAGAATTTGGCATCTTTGTTTTGAAATACTCACGGATTGACAAATCCGTGAATATGTGAAGAGAAATGGATTAGCCAAATCCGTGAGTATATGAAGATTAATGGATTGGTTAATCTGTGACTTAATGGAAACGGGCGGACTGGTTCAGTACTCCAGTCTAGTATGTCTTAGGGCGTCATTTTTCTGACCGAAATTTTGGTTGGATTTTGTGTGAGATGGATGGAGGGGTTAGGGTTAACTCTACTTGACCGGTGCCTACATAGTTGGACGGTGCTAATAGAGAAAGGAGCGGTTGGGCCTAGTGCTAACAGAGATGGATGCTACAGCTTTTTGGCCCGATGCCTTTAGAAGCACCCAAAGATAGAATATGGAGTTTTGGTCCTTCATTTGTTTAGGGGGTGGAAACATTTGTGGATGGGGCGCAAATATCGTGCGCCTTGTTGCTTGATGCAGAATCAACTTTGAAAAGCATTAATAGTGAAAAAAACGAAAAAAATATCTGAAAGAAACACGGTATAGAAGAAAGTTCTTTTCTTGTCAAGAACTTCACTCTCAGCAGCAGCTCAAATTCAACACTCAGGTACTCTCTCTCTTATACCCTCTAGTTTTCTCTTTCTATGTTGAATTTTATTAGGTTCGATTTCGAGAGGGTTTTCATCCTGAAAATGTTGATGCTATGGTTTTTGTATAGGGTTATTGTAAAAGTAGTTTCCTTATGTAATATGAAAGAAAGTTTAGGTAACTGACTAAGAAAAAAAATTAGGGTTATTTTCTGGGAAGTTGGTGTTATGTGAAATCAGAGATTGATTGTGGTTGTAGAGGAAGAGCTGTTGTTGTTTGATTTGTGTCTTTATGGTTATTTGGGGGGGGGGGGGGGGGGGGGGGGGGGGGAACTAAGAGGATTTTATGTGGAGGAGAGTAATCAAGGACAAATTGAATGGGTAGCAACAATGGCAAATGTTTGGAGAGATTTTTGTGATGCAAAGAAAATGAACATAGACGTAACGTGATGATAACATCAAATAAACATCTCACGCAATGATATTATCATCTCAAGAATGGCGGAAATGACCAAATGGGGTTGGTTGGAGCAATGGCGTGGATGTGGATCCCCAACGGATACATTGGGGAAGGCTCCCAGCCCCTTGGGGAGCGCTGCCGAGGGGCTTCCCTCTTGGAGAGGAGTGGCTGGGGGGTGGCTTCGAAATATTTAGTTTAGGAGCCCAGCTCCCCGTTTGAGTTGCTCTTAGTCTTTTAAAAGTTTGATGTACATTTGAAGGCTTTTACCTAGTGAGGGAGTTGAAATTTGAGACGGAGTAGGATAGCTACTCGATTGCTTGAGATGTGATGGACACAGTTACAGATTTTTAGTTGCTACTATACTAATCAATCGTTTTGCCCTTGTTTGAGTTGCTGTTTTTTTCTCATTATGTTAGGTTAAACCATTTTACCTATGTAACATGGACACAATTACGGGTGTCACCATCAACATATCAAGGTGTTGATTATTAAGTTACTAGTGCTAGTGGTTTATGGACCTAAGACGATTTTTTGCAAGTAAACAAGAGATGTATGTACAAAATTCCTCATTATACACATTCACTTGACTTTGAATATCGAGAAGTATCAAATATTTGTATCTCTGTTTGAGTTGACAAAATAAATGAGGAGTATCCATGTTGCGTAGGGCTTTACGGATCCAATTCGCATCAAAATGTTTAGGGTTGTTTTGGTTTCCCATTTGTTGTGCATTTTAGTTTTTGATGTCCTTGTTTTGTTAAAAAATGTGATCAAATGAATGAGGATAAGGCGAATGATCCTCGTGTGAAACAGTTTTTCAGTGTGCGTATGATCTTTACCATGAAATGTCAGTTTAACATTTCCAGAATCATCGGCTATTTTGATTGGAATTTGGGTAATGGAAATCATTGATGAGTTCGAAACCAGTCTTACCACCCAATATAAGCCAAAAGGTTCTCCTACTTTTTCATGAAAAAGTACTAGTAAACGAGGGATGTATTTTTTTTCCATGTTCAATATCACATGACAGTAGGATTGATTCCTCGTCGGGTCATTGGATAGATAGCAATTGGTATAGTTGTCAATTAGACGCATACGAATAAACCACTTTGAAAGCATTAACTGAACCAACAGATTTATATGGCAGAAGTATTTGTACTTCTACTCTTATAGTTTCATATTTCTATCTTGGTGTTCTTGTCCAACCTATTTAATAATCAATAATCGCGTTTACAATTTAATAGGTATCATAAAAATATTGTGCTGTTTATCGTATTTTGCAGGTGAAGTCTTGTAATGTCTCGAAGGTATGATAGTCGTACGACGATCTTCTCCCCCGAAGGTCGTCTGTACCAAGTTGAGTACGCAATGGAGGCCATTGGAAATGCAGGATCAGCAATTGGTGTGTTATCCAAGGATGGAGTCGTCTTGATTGGAGAAAAGAAGGTCACTTCCAAGCTCCTCCAAACCTCGAAAACCACCGAAAAAATGTACAAAATCGATGACCATGTAGCCTGTGCCGTTGCAGGAATAATGTCCGATGCCAATATTCTAATCAACACAGCCAGGGTCCAAGCCCAACGCTACACTTTTGCATACCAAGAGCCAATGCCAGTTGAACAACTGGTTCAGTCCCTCTGTGATACCAAACAAGGTTACACCCAATTCGGCGGGCTCCGTCCATTTGGTGTCTCTTTTCTTTTTGCAGGTTGGGATAAGAATTACGGGTTCCAGCTTTACGCTAGTGACCCAAGTGGAAATTATAGCGGATGGAAAGCTGCTGCTGTAGGTGCTAACAACCAAGCTGCTCAGTCAATGTTGAAGCAGGATTACAAGGATGAGATTACTAGAGAAGAAGCAGTTGAACTTGCATTGAAAGTTTTAAGCAAAACCATGGATAGTACTAGCCTTACGTCTGAGAAGCTTGAACTAGCTGAAATTTTTCTTGCGCCTTCTGGAGAGGTGAAGTACCAGGTTTGTTCATCCGAGGCACTCAGTAAGTTGTTGGTGAAGGTTGGGGTGACCCAACCCGTGGTGGAGTCTTCTTGATTTGCATTTGGTATACGTTAACATGGGCAAAGAAGCTGAATTTTTCGAACATGCTTGTATTAAGTTGAACCTTCATCTCATTTGGAACTCTTTAATGAAATTTATGATGTTTTTTCAGCTATATTTGAATTTGGAACCTTCTAATAGAATTACTTCACTCTTCTCAGTGGCAATGAAGTAGGAAAGAAAAACTATAGCATACACAACCATGCTTGATTCGTAAACAATCATCAGTAGGAAGAAGACTAAACTTGCTTGGTTTTAAGAATAAATAATGTCTTTTTCGATATTCTTACATAAATTTCACCTGTACTGAAGGCAAAATGTGGAACCATACCAAAAAACAGTATTGCCCTAATTCAAGTTGCTGCGTATCTGAGAGATGTTGTACATGACAAATATATATATGTATACACACACACGGTTCTGTTAAGCTACTCTATTTAAAAGAGAAGCCATCTCCTTTGCCATTTAGGTTTCTTAGTCCTATTATTGATGTGACGTGCTAAAAAAGAAGTCGGGTTCTCTCTTGCAACCTCAGCTAGGTGTGGGGGTGGGAATCGGTCCGGACCGGTCGGTACCGGACTCTAACTTCATCGAACCGGTCGACTCGGACATAAACTGTTGGGACCATCTATTTACTTGGGCGGGCGCGGACGGTCACTCTCAAGAATTCTTTGTCCATTGACCGTCCAAGACCGTTTATTTTACCGGGCCAGTCGGACACCGGACAGTCTCGGTCCGGGCTTTCCAATAAAATTTACTTAAATTCAGAACTTTATTTTTATTACCACAAACAAAATTACTTACAAATGAAGATGTTTAATCAAGAAATCAAAAGTAAATATAAAAAAGAAAAAAACACAGTTGATCATCATTTGACAAGATATAATTAAGCCATGTACTAATGTTTGGTCTTCCAGAGGACTATATGACTATAGCCAACGCCCATCATATATTCATATGTCTATAAAATTCACGGTCAACTTCTAAAAATGAGGGCAGTTTAGTTCTTCAACCTATTCGGTTACACGTACGGTAGGTTATTTGGACGGTCTATATTGGTCGGTCGGTTAGCGGTCGGTCCTTCGACATAGAATTTTGACCGTGACCGTCCGCCAATTCTTTCGGGCCGGTCGGACACTGACCGTTATGACCATCGGGTGTCCATTGACACTTTTTATCTCGGTCGAACGGGTCGGATAGTGGTCTTCCGGATCTTTTTCCCACCCCTAGCTAGGTGGGAAGTAGCACTCGCCTGGATCACATCTGTTGTGTTACAGTTTGCAGCTTCCTAAAGCAAGCCTATAGGAAGAGTGACAGTTTAGGTTTTTTAGTTATCTTGCAAGAGTATAATGTATCACTTGCCACTCGATATTTTTCCCATTTAGAATAGGCTTCCCAAGAAGTATACCTTCCCAAGGTCCAACATCTTTTGTCTTCTTCAACAAAAAAAAAAACATCTTTTGTCTTCATGCTATGTCAATAATGAGATATTTGTTGTAAACACGAAGGTGTTGTTATGTTCTCCAATTCTCAGTTATCTGGGTCCTTCTGAAACCCAAGTTCAATACCGTTCTCAATCTTTACATCGATCTTGTCTGACTTTTCCTTATTGTTGTTTGATATGCTACAGAAAACCTTATCATTAGCATTAGTTGGCATACATGGCAGCAAATGTCATCCCAGAATCTGATTTTATCTCAGTTCCTTGTTTTTATTTCGTCACGCTATTAATGTCGCACCATTGTTTTTTATTATTGACTCTTTCTCTTTAAGTCAGCAAATGCTGATAAGACACCTTTGTAAGTTTCTCTAATACTCAGATTTTATTCAATCTTAATCCAAATGAGATTACAATTAGCTATTTAAAGAGAAAGCTAATAGTTTGTTATCTTTATAACAGAATGTAACTGAATTAACTAAAAGTAGTTACTAACTACTTATTCTCTAATCCTGCAGGTGCCTTTAGAAGACTTCTCATAAGCTGATATAAGGGCTGGACCTTGACCAAGTCAATCAATGACTACTTGACTTTAGAAGACCAAAACAGGTCTCGGTCAGAAACCCTAAACTCATTCTATCCTCTTCTGTTCGAGAGCTCTTGAGAGAAAACCCTAGAGTTATCAGCCCCCCTCAAACTAATGGTGAAGAAGATTGATGAACCATGAGTTTGTTCCTCAGTTTTTGAAAGAGATCGAGTGGAAGTCCCTTCGTGAAGATGTCAGCAAGCTGTTCAAGAGTAGAAACGTGATGAACAACCACAGTACCATCCATAACCAAGTCTCGAACATAATGGAAGTCCACCTCGATGTGCTTCGTCCGAGCATGAAAAATAGGGTTTGAAGCAAGGTATTTGGCATTTATATTATCACAGTACAACACAAAGGGTTTCTTCATAGCAATCCTAAGCTCGCTCATAAGGTATGAAATCCAAATCACCTCTATTGCTACCAAAGATAAAGCCTTATACTCGGCTTCAGTAGAAGAGCGAGCCACAGTGGCTTGTTTTTTCGAACTCCATGAGAGAAGACTTGACCCTAGAAATACACAAAACCCACCAGTAGATTTTCGTGAATCTGGGCAACCAGCCCAATCAGAGTCAGAGTAAGCAATTAGGGTTGATAGATCACTAGCAGTAATACAAATGCCTGACCCCATAGTTCCCTTTAGATATCTTAATATCTTCTTGACAATAACCATATGAACTGATGTTGGCTTGTGCATAAATTGTGCTGCATAATTAACTGCAAATGATATGTATGGACGAGTTAGAGTAAGGTACTGGAGTGCTCCTACCGAACTTCTATACTCAGTTGGGCTAGAAAGCTCATCACCATCAGTAATAGAAACCCTCTGTCCACTTGAAACTGGTAACTTTGAAGGCTTTGACTCCAGTAAATTTGCCTTTTGGAGTAGTTGCAGAGTATATTTGTTTTGAGTTAAAACCATATTATGTTGTAGAGGAGAAGCAGTAACCTCTATACCCAAGAAATATGAAAGAGTACTCAAATCTTTCATTTTGAATACTGCACTTAGATCAATTATAAGCTTATCTATCATAATAGCAGAGCTGCCTGTGAGAATTATATCATCCACATAGAGCAATAGAACTATCATATCAGAGTTGAGATGATAAACAAACATAGAGTGGTCTGTTTTGCTCTTTTGAAAGCCATAAGTATGTAGAAAAGATGCAAACTTGTTAAACTAGGCCCTAGGAACCTGTTTAAGACCATAAAGGGCTTTGTGAAGATAGCAAACATATGATTCCTTACCTGATTCAGTAAACCCAGGTGGTTGAATCATATAGACAGCTTCATCTAGAGTTCCATGCAAGAAAGCATTTGAGGCATCAAGTTGTTTAATAATCCATGAATTGGTGACTGCTATTGTTAAGATAAGTCTAATAGTAGTTGCCTTGACCACAGGACTAAATGTCTCTTCATAGTCCACACCCTCTTGTTGATGGAAACCCTTTGCTAGGGGTGTACTCGAGTCGAGCCGAGCCGAGTAGTAAGATGTTCAAGCTCGGTTCGTGTATTTGACTGTCGAGCTCGAGCTCGAGCTCGAACTTGTTCGAGTAATTGTCTACTTGTTCAAGCTCGGTTCGTATAAGTTTGAAAGAG
Organism: Eschscholzia californica; assembly: GCF_041429995.1. Classification (NCBI taxonomy): domain Eukaryota; kingdom Viridiplantae; phylum Streptophyta; class Magnoliopsida; order Ranunculales; family Papaveraceae; genus Eschscholzia; species Eschscholzia californica. The sequence continues at coordinate 47,959,317 of NW_028238198.1, forward strand.
CTCGAGCTCGCATTGTTTTAAGCTCGTTTATCAAAATACTTCAAATTAAAACTTTCTAAATCATCAAAATACTTCAATGATTTTTTGTCACATACAATAATAATGATTAATGATTCATATTCCGATAATTTTTTAATGGATGATATTTCATGTACAAGTTTCAATACTAACACGTAATTATGTACTATACTAGTATAAGAGTATGTTAAACGAGCTGTTCACGAGTAGCTCGTGATACACTAAAGAATGTTCAAGCTCGGCTTGTTTATGTAAACGAGCTTGATTTTGAGCTCGTGTTAAGCTCGGGCTCGTTAATATTCGAGTCGAGCACGAGCAATAGTCGAGCCGAGCTCGAGCAGCTCGTTAAGAGCTCGGCTCGTGTACACCCCTACCCTTTGCTACAAGTCTAGCCTTGTATCTTTCAATAGTGCCATCACTTTTCTGTTTGAGCTTAAAAACCCACTTGCAGCCTAAAATATTCATCTGGTTTGTGGCTGGTACAAGTGACCATGTTTCATTTTGTTGGAGAGCTTGAAACTCTTCATTCATAGCCTTATACCATTCAACATGCTTAGATGCTTCTTTATAAGTAGTAGGCTCAGTTGGAAGTTGAAGAATGGACAAATAGGCAACATTTAGAGTGTGAGGTGATGAAAAATGTGCCACAAAATCAGTAGGCAATAGCTTATTTTTGATAATACCATTCTTCCTTCTTGTAACAATCTGATCAGTAGCTGGCAACTCTGGATTAGATGGTTTACTAGCTACTAAGTTAGGTGTCCCTGATCCATGAGAGGGTAAACAACTAGGCACTGAACTAGTAGGTGTGCTGGTAGTAATGCTAGATGAACCTAGTTCAGAGTGATCAGATGTAGATAAATCCAAAGAAGGAAAAGGTAATGAGATATGTGGTGTTGAATTCTGATCACACCCAGACTGTTTCTCAAGGATGGAAGCATAAGGAAAGTTGCTTTCATCAAAGGAGACATGTCTGGAAATATATAACCTCTTGGTAAGAGGATCATAGCACCTATACCCTTTATGATCAGTGTTGTACCCCAAAAATACACATTGGATACTCTTAGGACTGAGCTTATTCTTTCTAAGTTCTCCCAAGTGAGGGTAACAAGCACAACCAAAGATCCTAAAGATAGAGTAATCAGGGGATATATGAAACAGTACCTCAAAAGGAGAAACCCCATTAAGAGTCTTAGTTGGAACTCAGTGATATGCCTATGTTTTCTCTCAGCTTTCCCATTCTGCTAAGGTGTATATGGGCAAGAACTTCTGAAAATTATACCATTTGTGTCTAGAAAAGTTCTGAATTCACCCTTTTGAAGTTCAGGAGCACCATCAAACTGAAAATAAACTATCTTCTCTTTGAGTAAATTCTCATTAGTAGCTTTGAAGTGAGTGAAACATTTCACACTGTTTGATCTTAACTTCATAGCATACACCCAACTATATTTGCTGAAATCATCCAAGAATAAAATGTAATATATTGCCCCATTAGGTGTAGAAACAGGGGTTGGTCCCCAAATGTCACAATGTATTAAATGCAAAGGTGTATTTGTAGTAGTAGTAGAAGCTTCAAAAGGTAAACATTTACTTTTACCCATCTCACAAGATTTACAAAAAGATTTATCACTAGGGTTGGATAAGAGAATTTTGTTTTCTTGATGTAATTGTTTTATGACACCACTATGAGAGTGACCTAGTCTGGCATGCCAAGTTGTATATGGTGATGCTACTTGAGCTGTATGAGCTGAGACTGTTCTAGACTGAAGCAAGTTACTTTGAACTTCTATAGGGTATAAATTGTTTTTGACAGGACCCTCTGCTAAGATTTTTTTTTTTTACCAAATGTCCTTTATATTGTATCCCCATGGCATGAATTCCATTGACACAGAGTTATCCTTTGTAAACTTTGAAATGGATAACAAGTTTCTTTTAAGACTAGGAACACATAAAACCTTGTGAAGATCAAAAACATGAGTAGAAGTAGATAGCTTAGATGTGCCTGTACTGGCAATTGGTAAGAATTTCCCACTGCCAACTATTACTGCCTCAGTTCCATTATAAGCTTGAGATGAGGATAAGTTTTCACCTGTATGGGTCATATGGCTACTAGCACCTGTATCAGCTAGCCAAGCTTTGTCTTTGTGATTTACAGAATCAGAAGTATGAGAAATAACATGACATTCCTCATGAGTAAAGAAAGAATTACAATCTTCAAAAATGTCATCAAGTGAGTGTTCAATAGCAGTGTAACACTCTTCAAACACATCAGTATCTGTATCTGTAGAGATTTGTTCATAAGTAGAAACAATAGCATTGTTGCATTCAAGAAGAGATTCCTCTTCATAAGGATATGACTTTGGCATTTCATCACTACCAATATTATCATTGTGATCCTGTTCTTCAGTATAGTAACCTGACTGAGGTTTGTTAGGTTTGTATCTGAAATAGCAGTCAGTAGCAACATGGCCCCATCTTTTACAGATTCCACATGGAACTGTGGTGAAATCAAAGTCATCAGCTCTTTGATTTTTTGATTTAGTACCTTGGGTTTGTGAAGTAGAACTTCCTTTTTCACATAAGATTGATTTCTGTAGAAATTTGGAGATGGTTTGTTCCTTTGGACAGAAGAAGGAACAGTTTTTTTGACATAATATACCTCTTGATCACTCTCTTTAGCAAGTAACCATTGTTCATGTTGGATAAGTCTGGATTTGAGTTGTGCTAATGATAGGTGCTCATTATGAGCCCTAAAAGCAATTGTGAATTGGTCATAGTCAGAAGATAGACCTTGAATAGCTAGTCTGACTAATTCTGAATCATTTACCCTATCATGAACAGAAAGTAAAGCATCTGAAACTTGTTTTAATTCCCTTAAGTACTCAGAAATAGAAGAATTACCCTTTTTTATACTCTGTAACTTCCTTCTTAGTTGATCTTTTTTTATTCTAACCCTTCATTGTTAGTGATTTCTAAATAGTTCCAGATTTCTTGTGCAGATTTCAATCCATAAATGTCATAATAGATAGATTTAGAAAGTGTACTTTTAAGATAAGATTTGACAAAACTCTCCTTACTTCTCCATAATAGAAAGTCAGGGTTCACCTGTTCTACTCCATGAATTATCTTGATTTGAGAAGGTTCTTCAAAGGAACCATTTACAAACCCTATGAGTTCATAAGTATTCAGCATTGTTTCAACTTGGTCTCTCCACATCAAATACTTGGAGTCATCAAGTTTCTCAGTAATGAAACTAGTTACAGAGGAAATAGGTGGGAGATTACCTAAATTTGCAGAAGCCATGATGAGAAAGAAAACCTTGTTGAAGAAGAGCACGAAAAAAAACAGTAAGTGAATGATCTAAATTGACTTTGATCTTGATATTACTTTGATGTTGATCTGATTTTACTTAATATTGATGATTTTACTTTGATGTTGATCCAATTTTACTTGATATTGATGATGATTTTAACTCAATTTTCATCTTCTTGATGTGATTTTACGAGATGTTGATGATGGATAAGAGATTGCTGTTGGAGTATTGCTGAGAAACCCTAATTTGATCTAACCAAGACTGCTGATACCATGTAAGTTTCTCTAATACTCAGATTTTATTCAATCTTAATCCAAATGAGATTATAATTAGCTATTTAAAGAGAAAGCTAATAGTTTGTTATCTTTATTACAGAATGTAACTGAATTAACTAAAAGTAGTTACTAACTACTTATTCTCTAATCCTGCAGGTGCCTTTAGAAGACTTCTCATAAGCTGATATAAGGGCTGGACCTTGACCAAGTCAATCAATGACTACTTGACTTTAGAAGACCAAAACAGGTCTCGGTCAGAAACCCTAGACTCATTCTATCATCTTCTGTTCGAGAGCTCTTGAGAGGAAACCCTAGAGTTATCAACCTTGCTTTCCATGTCGTGTTGTAGTTGAGATGAAAGAATAATCTCGTAGAATTATATTTTCATTTCGGTGGTTAAACTTTTGCAGGTGCCCAAATTCTTAAGATCTAAGATGAATTACCAAGCAATTATTTGGACACGTTGGGGTCTCAGGATATGGAATATCGACCATTCTTCAATCAGGTTGTTCTATTTGTATGCCACATATCAAAAGTAAAGTTCTCCCAGAGTTATATACAGTACCTTCTTTTGCCTTCAATTTCAGGAACATACTATAATTTCGACCAAATTAAATGCCCTAAAGCCGACGAAGTAAAAATTGCCTAAAGCCCACAGAAACTACTTTATTTACACCCAAGTTCAATATTTCTGGATTTGCACTTCCATGAGATCGAACCTGGGATCTCCGCATTGCGGAGTAGATGAAATGACCAACTGGGATACCAATTGTTGGCACTATAATTTTCTGTTATGGTGCTGAATTGTTTTTCAGCAATGCTCTGTTCATCTTATGTTGGAAACAACAGATATAACACCTGTTCATTCACGAAAAAGAGAACATTGTGGTTGTTTCTCAATTTTTTTTTTTTTGATGAACGGTTGTTTCTCAATTTGATATACTCAAAACTCTGGGACTTTGGTATGCCCTCTGTTCTTATGATTGTTAGCTATATGTGTTAAATATTTTGACAATTATAGCCTCCCAATTAAAAAAGAAAAATCCATGTACGTTATGTGCTTGGCCCATGTTTGATTTATGCTCATATGGACAAATTTCCTTAGGCAAGAGAAAATGAAAGAAATTCTAGATTTTGTTAGTCTTTAAAGACTCTGTTGTTCATTTCTTTCCAAAGACACCAAATAATTTTCATGGGGATGAGATTCCATAATTCCTGTTTGTGTTTCGGTTTCTTGAGCCCCTACAATTGTTCCAGGACTTAGTAAACACTGTTGGGTAATGGGTATACACTACTGCAGTCCAAGGTTCTTGATGAAATAACTCCAAACTGCCTGGTTTGCAATTGATGAAAAGGTGGTTCTCTGACTCTTCTTTCGTCCTGCATAGCTCACATCTACGTATCTGTTGAAAGGTAATTAGTAATTTCTAGAAAAATAATTATCTATGTTTTAAGTATGTTTTTAATTACATAAGAGTTATGTTACTCAAGAGTCAAGAGTTATGTCAATCAAGACTTGAGAGTTTAGAAAATCAAAAGTTGGGAGTTTGTAAGTCTAAGAGTCTAGGAGTTATTGTAATAGTTATGTCTATCATCTATGATCTATATAAATAGATGTCTTTGTAATGAGAAGATATCAAGCAAAAACAAAAACAACATTCAACAATATAGCATCTATTTCAATACAATTTAAGTTTAGCAATTATCTTCTTGTTAATCTTCTTGTAAGAACAAGTAAAGCACCCAACAAATTTGGTATCTAGAGCCATCTATCTCATTTTAAACCAATGGCGACAAACAATTCATGTTTTAACCTCTCATCAATTTCAGTTCCTGTTTTTGATGGTGAGCACTATGACTATTGGAGCATTCAAATGAAGACAATTTTCATCTCACAAGATTTGTGGGAGTTCATTGAAGATGGATATGATGAAGAAGCACTAGATGCACCACAACTAAAACAAACAAAGAAAAGAGATGCAAAAGCATTGCAATACATCCAACAAGGGGTAAGTAAAACAATCTTCCCTAGACTTATGGGTGCAGTAAAATCAAAAGAAGCCTGGGAAATTTTGAAAAATGAGTTTCAAGGGTCTGAAAAAATTATTACAGTTAAACTTCAATCCTTGTGGAAGGACTTTGATAGTTTAGCTATGAAAGAGAGTGAGAATATTCAGCAATTTTCCTCTCATGTGACTACAATTGTTAATCAAATTCGAAGTTGTGGAGATATACTTGAGGACAAGAAAATTGTTCAAAAAATCCTTCGTAGTCTTCCTCAAAAATTTGATCATGTAGTTGCAGCTATTGAAGAATCAAAAGATCTATCTACATATACCATGAATGAACTTATGAGTTCTCTTCAAGCACATGAACAAAGAATCAATAGATCAACAAATCAACCTTTGGAGCAAGCTTTCCAATCAAGATATAATTTCTCAAACAAGAAATTTTCTAAATCCGAGCAAGGTAGAAAAGGAGGTGGTAAAGAAAGAAAGGAAAATTGGCAATCAAAATCCGATAATTCAAACCCCTCTTGCCGAATTTGCAAAAAATCTAATCATGAAACTAAAGATTGCAGGTTCAAATGCAAAAGATGCAAAAATGCAAACCATTCCTATACAAATTGTTGGTTTAAAGATAAGGAAGAAGCAAACTTTATCAAAGATGAGGAGGAACATCAACTCTTCTCTTGTATGAATACCCAAAATGTAACTAACAACATTTGGTACTTGGATAGTGGTTGTAGCAATCATATGACGGGAAATCAAGATATCTTTGTGAAGCTTGATCAAAGTCACAAGTCAAAAGTGAAGCTTGGAGATGGCAATCTTCAAAATGTAATTGGTAAGGGAGTCATTGCAGTGGATACAAAAGGAGGTACACAAAAATTAATCAATGATGTTTTATATGTTCCTAACTTGACCCAAAACCTCTTAAGTGTTGGACAGTTGCTGCAAAAGGGTTATTCACTATATTTTGAAGATGGAAAATGCAGAATTTTCAGCAAACAAAATAACAAAACCTTGGCTGAAATTGACATGAACCAAAACAAGGTATTTCCTTTCTTCATGTCACAATTTGACACATTTGCCTTCAAAAGTGAAAATGATGATAAAACATTATTATGGCATTTGAGATATGGTCATTTGAATAATAATGGATTGCATTTGCTTAAACAAAAGAATATGGTGATTGGGCTCCCCTCTATTGAAAAGACAAATCAGGTTTGTGAAGGATGCATATATGGGAAAATACATAGACTCCCATTTCCTAAAACATCTTATAGAGCCAAAGACCCTCTTGAATTGATACATTCAGATATTTGTGGACCTACAAGGACTCCGTCACTTGGAGATAAGAGATACTTCATCTTATTTGTCGATGATTTTACTAGAATGATGTGGATTTTCTTTCTTAACAAAAAATCTGAAGCTTTTTCAGCATTTCTTCAATTTAAAGTGTATGTTGAAAAGCAAAGTGGGTATGAAATTAAGTCTCTCCGAACGGATCGAGGAGGTGAATATCTTTACAGTCCATTCATGAACTATTGCAAAGAAAATGGCATACAAAGGCAGCTCACCGTTCGAAGAAGCCCACAACAAAATGGAGTGGCGGAAAGAAAGAACAGAACAATCGTTGAGATGGCTCGAAGCATGTTAAAAGGTAAAGATCTTCCTAACAAATTCTGGGCTGAAGCAGTCAACACATCAATTTACATTCTTAACCGTTCACCAACAAAGGCTGTTCGGAACAAGACACCATTTGAAGCTTGACACAAAAAGAAACCGGTAATTGATCATTTAAAAGTTTTTGGATGCATAGCATATTCACTGGTTCCTTCTCAAGAAAGAGAAAAATTTGACAAGAAAGGTGAAAAACTTATTTTTGCTGGTTACAGTGATGAATCTAAAGGCTATCGACTTTTTAATCCTAACACTAACAAGTTGATTGTTTCAAGAGATGTTGTATTTGATGAAATGACAGCTTGGAGTTGGGGAAGTTCTTCTGAAGCACCAAATTCATTTGAAATTTTGGAGCCTTCAGTAACCGAGGGAGAAGAACCACAAGTTGGTGAGACTCCACCATCTAGTCCAAACACAAACTCACAATCAAGCTCATCAAGTGCCACAAGGCCAAGCAGTCCAGATTCACCACCAAGAAAGACACGGGCATTACAAGATATATATGAGTCGTGTGATGTAGCTTTTTTCTCTAGTGAGCCACAAACTTTTCATGAAGCAGCAAATGAACAAGTTTGGAGAAGCGCCATGGATGACGAAATTGCTACAATAGAAAAGAACAAAACTTGGAAACTTGTAGACCTACCAAAAGGCAAGGAAGTTGTTGGCCTTAAGTGAATTTATAAGACAAAATTTAATGAAGATGGTTCTATCCAAAAACATAAGGCAAGGTTAGTAGCAAAGGGTTACTCACAACAACCCGGAATTGATTTCAATGAAACATTTGCACCGGTTGCAAGAATGGAAACCATAAGAACAGTTCTAGTCTTGGCAGCACAATTTGATCTAGATGTTTATCAACTAGATGTAAAATCAGCATTTCTTAATGGAGAACTTGGAGAAGAGGTCTATGTGGAACAACCACAAGGCTATGAATTGCAAGAACATGAAGACAAAGTCTATCGTCTTCAAAAAGCGCTTTATGGGCTTAAACAAGCACCAAGAGCGTGGAATAGCAAAATTGATGATTATTTTCAGAAGAATGGTTTTCAAAGAAGTCCAAGTGAACCATCACTCTATGTGAAGAAGGAAGGCCAAAATGATTTTCTTATTGTATGCATATATGTTGATGATTTAATTTACATGGGCTCAAGCATGGATATGGTGAAGGATTTCAAAAACAAAATGATGAAAGAATATGAGATGTCTGACTTGGGTCTTATGAAATATTTTCTTGGGATCCAAGTGAAGTAATCAAAAGGTGAGATATTTATTTCTCAAGAAAAGTATACTGATGATTTATTGAAAAAATTTCAGATGGACAAGTGCAAGCCGTTGTCTACTCCTATGGCATTGAACGAAAAATTACAAGTCAACGATGGAGCAAAACAAATTGAATCAAAATTATTTCGAAGTCTTGTTGGATCCTTGATTTACCTCACAAATACAAGGCCAGACATAATGCACTCGGTTAGTCTTATATCAAGGTTTATGAATGAGCCAAGTATACTTCATTATGCAGCAGCAAAAAAGGTTCTACGGTATCTTCAAGGTACAAGAAAACAAGGCATCTTGTATAAGAAAGAAGAAGATAACAATATTAGTTGGCTATACTGATAGTGATTGGGCTGGATCTTTAGAGGATCGAAAGAGTACATCAGGTTACATATTTTGTCTCGGAACAAATATTGTTTCATGGAGTTCAAAGAAACAAAAGACCGTGGCATTATCTTCCGCTGAAGCTGAATATCTTGCTGCTACTGAGGCAGCATGTGAAGGAGTTTGGTTGAGAAGAATTCTCGTTGATTTACTTCAGACTCAAGAACAACCTACTCTCATTCATTGTGATAACATGTCAGCAATTGCTATGACAAAAAATCCAGTGTTTCATGCAAGAACGAAACACATTGAATTGCGTCACCATTTCATTAGAGATTTGGTAAACAAAGACGAGATAAAATTAAAGTTCATTGGAACGAATGATCAACCAGCTGATTTTCTCACGAAGTCCATCAATAGTGAGAAATTTGAGAAGTTCAAGAAGTTCTTAAAAATTACAAATTATGAAGGGGTGTTGAAAGGTAATTAGTAATTTCTAGAAAAATAATTATCTATGTTTTAAGTATGTTTTTAATTACATAAGAGTTATGTTACTCAAGAGTCAAGAGTTATGTCAATCAAGACTTGAGAGTTTAGAAAATCAAAAGTTGGGAGTTTGTAAGTCTAAGAGTCTAGGAGTTATTGTAATAGTTATGTCTATCATCTATGATCTATATAAATAGATGTCTTTGTAATGAGAAGATATCAAGCAAAAACAAAAACAACATTCAACAATATAGCATCTATTTCAATACAATTTAAGTTTAGCAATTATCTTCTTGTTAATCTTCTTGTAAGAACAAGTAAAGCACCCAACAGTATCATGATTCTTTCTGTTCTTCTAAGAACGTCAATGGTTGGTAGCTTATTTAGACTGGCTAGCCACACCGACCTACTTTAGTTAGGTGAGTCCTCGAAGATTTTTCCCGCGCCACATGGGTCTCCTATCTTCCTCTTGTCCCATAAAAAGTTACACATCTTGGTCTCAATTGTCTTCAAAATCCCCATAGGAATAGCAAACACGGAAAGATAATAAACAGGTAAAGCTGCTAACACAGCTTTCACATGTTTTAGTTTACCTCCTCTGAACGAAGTCCTGGCTTTCCATGCCGAAAGCTTTTTGTTAATGCGTTCAAGAACTGACCCATTTTCAACCTATATCCGCAACTAAAGGGCCGGTTCAGGTAGCTGGAAGGTGGCTCCCTGTTGTGGGGTCGAAGCTAGCTGCAAGCCCTCCTAAATCATCCAGTACATTTTCCACATTTAAATGGATCCCAAGGTGTATTATAGACCTTCACTTCTAATTAATTATTTGGTGGCGGCGATGCGTCAGTAGGCACACAGAATTAGTATGATTTTCTAGTACCAGTACGCTGAGAACCTTTACCTCGAACTAGTACTGTCAAGTATCGCTTGTACTGGCCTAATATCCCTTTTCACAAGTTGTATGGAACTATGGCTATGGCCGTGTGCAACGATAAGATAGACCTATGAGGGAAAGGACGCGAGCTGGCCAAAAAGCAACTTCTGGTTCTTTCTTACCTAGGCGAACCATGTGACCTCAGTATCACACGAGACGCAGTAGCAGCTAACATGGCAATCCACTCCATTGTCATCAGTTGCTCAAACTGAATGACGGCTATATCTGACTTCCTTTCATCCTATGCGCGTTTCTGGGAGTGACTTTCTGAAATTCTCTCCTCCCCAAAGCCGAGCGGGGCTGACCTCCAACTCTATTTTCATTGCCAATGAATGTAACATAGTGCGTAGGCAGATCTTGATGCAGCGGGGACGAGACCACGTGATGGCTAATCATTTATTAGGAAAAATTGCAAAGCCCTTCCTTCCCTTGGCCCCAAAAGAATATTGCATGTTCTTATCCTATTGGCTTGGCCTGCATTTAGTCATACAAAATTTGTGCCATCAATCGATGGAGTCATTTTTTATCCGACCGGCTGAACCATTTCAGGAAATAGGGCATCACAGAACCCGAAGGGTAAATAGGGAGCCTAATCTTAGGCAAGCTAGTCAAATAAGTTCTCCTTCATTTTTGAAGGTGTATATTATTGCAAAAGTTGTATTGTGGGTTATTGGGGCAGCATCAAGTGTCATAACTTCTGTTGATTGATTAATCTATGATTTCATAACACTTCATTTCCATTTGTTCGCGGGGATTATTTATTTATTTGTATGTTATGTTGATTTAGATGATACCAACTTCTTGACGTATTTACTTCTATCCATTGATTAACCTATGATTTCATAACACTTCCCACTCAACATCATAAAAAACTCTTCGTCCTCCCCCTCTTTTTCTTCTTCACGGTTGCCGGTAGGATGTTGTCTGCCAACAATTTTCTTCGGCGACCTGAAAAGAAAAGATCTCTTTTCTATTTCTCTCTCTTCTGGTAATACCACACGGCTCTTCGTCTGGATTAAGAGAGATCCATGTGAAGGTCTGGTTTACTACCAAACCTTCAAGGTCTGGTTTTACAAGACAAAATTTCAACGAAGGTGTTCTCTTCCACTTTGTCTGACAAAAATTATATAGAGAGAGAAAAAGAGAGGAAAGAGATCTTTCTCTTAAGGTTTTTTTTTTATTTGCTCAGCATGTGCCTCGACCCCTTAATCTCTAGGTGAAAGATTATACCTCTTACCACTCCACCAAGGGTTGTTGGCATCTTTCTCTACGGTTGCATACAGAAAAAGAAGATGTGAGGTGAAGGAGTGTTTGATGACATGAAGTAAGGGGTGATATGGAGGAGAGAAAAAGGGTTAGAGGTCGATAAATGAAAAAAAAAAAAAAAAAAAAACATCACAATATTGCCTCAATGGTACTGCTGCAAAAAGAAGAAAAAGGATCTTTGGGTTAAAACAAACTATAGGAAAGCCAAAAGGGAATTAACCCATACTTGATGTGGACGTTTCAAGGGCAATCAACAACATGATTTCATTATTACTATTTGTTAGGCGTTCATGATGAGCGGGATCTTGTTAAAAGAGTTCTTAGAATCAAGATTCCAGGCCTAAAGCAAAAGGCTAGTATCCTTACAAGGTGATGCATATCACTGTTTAGTACAGTAAGAGAAGGTCGACCTTTCAGTTACCAAAGGAAGTATCATGCATATAGGAGGTTCTTTGTCTAATACAAATATGAATTTGCTCCAGTAGTTTTCTAGACTGTCACCAAATAACCCCTGTTATTTCAAAGAGATCTAAATCTGATTACCGAAACAGAATTTTCTGAGACGTTACAAGACTGTACAATGAAACACAATACATAACTCGAAATTTCAAAAGGATTTTGGTTTGTGTACAAGTTTGTTTAGTCTAAATACATAATATTGATTATGATTAAAACATTATATCTAACCCTTGAAGGAGAAATCTTCGATCAAATTACGGCCTTGACTATAAGGCGTGTTACCTGGTTTCGACCACGAAGGTAATACTCTACCTTGAGAATTCTGACCTGCCTCTGACCCGTTTATGTCCATGTCATTGACATCGTTTTCTTCTTCCCAATCTAGTTCACTATCTACGAGTTGTTCATATTTTGGTGTACTGAACTCGGGACTTCTGTTTAGCCCTTCCTCTGTTGCTCTCTTTTTCAGTGAGCCGCTACTGTTATCGAAGTCATCGTCCTCTTCCTCTTTTGCATTTAAACCAGATCTCAAGTTTCTTGGCCTCTTGTTTGCTTCAGTACTATCACTACCACCACTTGGATTTTTGTGAGTTCTGAGGAAATCCTCAATGGCTTCTAGTATCCGCTTTCCATATTTGTTTGCCTTTACTCTGAATTAATTGAATTTTGTAAATATAAAGCTTGACAATAACATTCATAACTACAATATGTATAAATCTTACTTGCCAATGCCACTGATCTCAAGAAGCTCTTCTTCAGTCCTGGGTACTCTATGGCTGATCTGATGTAATGTAACATTCCTATAGTGGGCAAGAGAGTGACAGAGAGAGAGGCGTCAGGACTGGTCAAGAAAGAAATATGTGAAGGAATCAGGCTAAGAGAGAAGTAGGGCGCACTTGAATATGTGGTACGGCATCACGCCGTCACCAGCTTCTTTAATTATAGTACTTCGAAGATTTTTCAAACACGTAACAAGTTCTTTACGAAAAGCAGCCTGCAACCATAGGCAAACCGTCATGTATGCTTACAAGGTATTTCCAATTCATCATGCTCTAGAACCCGTTATTCATTTTTTGTAAGTATGGTTATATTACAAGTTTATAAATAATAGCAAGGAACAAAAAAGAAAACAGATCTAGGAGAGATCAAGAGTTAATTACCGAATCATCATCATACAGAGGTTGCTTGGCAGTATCATACTGCGGACTCGTAGTCCCTGTAAGCCCGCCTTTTGCCCCTAATGCTTCAGATTTGTTTGGCTTGGCTGCTTTTGTCGAAGCAGGGAACCTAATAGGTTGATTAATAACAACTTGTCAACCAGAGATACAGAACAGATATAACATATAACACCTTGACGAGAAACACAACAATCGAAAGCCTTTCGGGCTGAAGATCAACCTCGAAAAACACATTTTCCTCCAACAACTAAAACCAGAAATTTCAATGAAGCATGACCAATGTCGCTGGATGTGGATCGCTTCCTTACGTGGTACAGTACCAGTATGCAATGCGCTACCATGTGAGCATCTGATGCAATGCTCTTATATTATTGAGACCTTGGCTAATTAAGGCTGAAGATTCCGCTAAGCCAATTCGGGGTACAAGATCAACCCACAAAAACATGAGGAATCAGCTATGCAGTATACATGGAGAGGTAGAGTATCTGGTACATTGAGCATGACAGCGTCAGGGACAGTAGCCATGTGTCTGTTAATACACTAGAGGGAAGAGCATAAACTCTAATTTTTTAGACTATATTTGTGCATCAAGATTCAGATTGACACCTAGGTTGTGTCACTTCCAAATTTACGACTCTACGACAAACACAAGCATCATTGGTTCCTACACCATTGCTTGATAGCTTGGGTGACACTGATGGCAAACATGGGTCCGCAGACTCAATAAAACCAAGAGAAAATCTTTAAGAATAATAAAAACATTAGGTTTCAGCAAGGAACAATATCAGCCAAAGAAAAGAACTAAAAGAGAGTGAAGTTCTTCACCTTACGACAACTTTTTGTCCACCAGTGAAAAGATTGTAGACCTTTGATTCATTGACCTAAAGAGCACATGGGATAATAAATAATTATGTCCTTGAAAGAGATGAATGCGCATTTTCCATGGTTAAGAAACACAATTATGAAAACCTTAATATCACGTGCAAATTAAGCAATAACTTGAGGTACCTTCAGCACTGCTGATACAGATCCATAAATATCACTTTTCTTAACTTCCTCTACAAGCATTTCTTCAATTACAAGGTGGCGCAGTATTCGGGAGGCTTCACCCTTTCCAAGATGCTTACCAGCCCCATGAAGCTTCACTTTGTCGTGTCCGTTCTTCTTAACCTAATTTTTTCATACAGCCAGAGACAACAAGTTGATGAAAAGAAAGATCGAAAGAAATTAAGAACATTGAGGAATGTTTGCCACATAAACTTACAGTTTGGCTCATGGAACCCCTGAAGACTTCCAGGATATGAGATGATGAACTCTGCTGTCTTGTGGACTTAACTAATTCAACCTAAGCGCCATACAAAAAATAAAATAACCTGATCAGTTACTTAAAAGGATGGATCTTATTAGGAAACAATAAAATGAAGTAAAAAATGTCATAAGATAATTCATTCCCCACCAATTGTTTTGCTATCTCCGTGACATCCTTGTCAATATGACCTAATGTCTTTAAACAATTATCACAAGTTTTCTGACAGTTTCCAGGATCAAATTTTTCCCCAAAATGAATCAGTTGTAGAAGACGCCGGCAGTCAACATCATTTTCACAGTAGCTAACCTGTATCATCCACAAACACTTCTATAAGCACTTCATTTATTAGACGAAAGTCACGAAAAGATAGAAGAAGATCAGCTCCTAGGAAGTATACCATTCGCAAAAGATTATCAATATTTGTTTCTAAAGCCCTTTCTGAGTTTGTCACAGAATTGCGTCTATATCCAGATACAAAGGGACTTTGCTCTGTAACTCCTTGACTAATCATATGCTTAACTCGAATCTGCATACACAAAACATAAATTAAGAAAAGTAAACAAATACCAAGAACAATAAAGGTCCAACTTTAAGTACAACTGTAAGATAACAAAATTGGGTTAGGTATATTTTGTGCTTAACTTACATAGTCACTATAGCTGTAATACAACACACATGATGACGATTGACCATCTCTACCAGCACGACCACACTCCTATGAAATGGAGAAGGTATAATAAGTTTGAAAATTCCAGCTAGTGAAACTTCAATGTTGAACATTATCGTTATCAGAATCTGTTGGTCAAGGTTAAAGTACGACCTGATGGTAACCCTCAATTGATTTTGGGAGGGAGTGATGGATGACGAACCGGACATCGGGTTTGTTGATACCTGAATTCTAGAGGTCAGTATATAACATATATATATATATATAACCATTGGAATGTAAATTAGCACAGAAGAACAAAATTACCCATCCCAAAAGCTACAGTAGCACATATTATATTGATCTCATCCTTGCTCCACTGCTTTTGAACAAATGCTCGTTGTTGAGGATCCATGCTGCCATGGTAAAATGATGCTTTATGACCATATTCCTGAACGATAAAGAGCCTCTCATTATACATGCAAGAACAGAGAGTAAGAATACCCAGACAAGATCATTTACTCAAAATACATTAAGCAGACTGCAATATAAAATAGAATTTGAACTTGTTGTTTTGTTGTTATTTACTCATTTACTGGCCTTTCGGAGATTCTTTTTTTACTCGAAAGAAATCACACTAGATAGGACTTGCAGAAGCTGAGCGCAGGACTTCTAGACTGCAACTACAGTTTAGGAACTTATTCATGATTTCTTGACAATCTAAATCGGTGTTTCACAAACCATAAATCTGAACGAGTTTGCACACCTTTAGATAAACATAAACCATCAGCATCATAGCGAAGTCCCAACAACAAGGGAATGCTCATTCAAATTTGACAAACCTGTAATTTTTCAGCTACTTTCTCACAGTCCAATCTAGAGAGACAATAAATAATGCCACATTCATCAAAATGGTTTTCTCTAATGAATTTGTCGATGTCCTCCAAACATTTTTTTGTCTTGGGAATGATGGAGTACCTGCAAATCCACAATCCGTGAGTATTTCAAAAGTTCGAATTAGTAAACCATCTAAGTCACGTTATTCAACACTCACCATAAATTATGTCGATTAAAACTTTGTCTAAACACAACACAATTCACAAGACCAAGAGCTTGCACAACATCTTCCTTCACACTTGCTGTTGCAGTAGCAGTCAAAGCCAACACCGGAGTAGTTGGGAACTTTTTCTTCAAAATACCAAGAGCCTTAAGAGAAAAAAAAAAAAACCACATAAAGCATCATACCTTGAGCATTTAAGGATGAAAAGTGGAAGGACTTGTCACAAACCTGATAATCCGGTCTAAAATCATGTCCCCATTGGCTTATACAATGAGCTTCATCCACAACTATACGAGAAAGTGCTTCACGAGCATGCAAACTTTCCAACTGTCGTACCAAAGCATCACTCCTGCAATCAAAATCAGTACAATGCCCAAAGTGATTGTTCATTAATATTTTCAGGTTCTATAGTCTTCAGCGCCAAATAAGAGAAAAACTGAAGGTACCAAGAATACCAGTTTTCGGAGACCACGTTAAATAATGTTTTTTATTCCACTTGTACTCATTTAATAATCTTATCTATAACAAATTATAACTATTTCCTTGCTCATGTTAGGGAACCAATTGGTATGCATGTACCTAATACCTAAACTGAAGTAAAAATGATTAGTTCTACCAGCCATATCTCAATATTATAAATAAAAAAGGAACGCGAAGTGGAAAACATACGACTCAGAACTGTTACGATTTTTTTGTAGTAGATTACCATAGAGGAACTCCTAAAGCAACATTCCCTATTGAGCAATGAAAAGCTATTTACGAAAGGTTCTGTTTTAGGCTCTTAGACTTCCAATTGTTGATGACTCTGATAACAACCTATACCTAACCCTAAACTAAAAGTATTCTTCTGGCATCTTTCTTTCTCCTCATCAAAATGAACCTGGAAGCACGGTAACACAGGAGCCCAGTCCCCGAATGCGCCTACCAAACTACGCCACCTCCATCTGGTATATACGTAAACACACACACACATGCATACATATTAACATCTTGGGCTGAGTAATCGTTGTTCCCAATTAGTAGGAACTAGCCGCTCACTTGACCATCTAACTTCCGACTATGAGATCAACACCATAGCTTCTCCAGCCTTTTCCATTATTACACTTCCAGTCTGAAAGAGCTTAACTATATAAAATGGGAAAATGCAGTAATGAACATAAAGAGAAGAACCTACATTCTTGTTAACATGATATAACTAGAATCCTTTTCTAAAAACTTAGAAGCATGACATGTTGACATATTTCTAGCAAAATGACCGAAATATTTCAATTTCGGACTCGACCGAAAGGAAACTTCACTTACTCCCTCTGTTTACATTTATCCACGACATTACCAAAATTTTCTAACTAACGGTATGTTTTGATCAAAATTTGGAGAAATATAGTAAGACAAATTCATTAGTATTTTACAGATTCTGTCAATTTGTCCAAAACTTACAGGCAACACTAATAATAAAGTAGGGCTATCAGTAAATAATAGAACTGTGAAATAGATCTAGGATTCTAGGGGCATTGGAGAACTATGAAAATATAAAAGACACCTGGTGAGAAATAGAGACTATGGTTCACAATGTATTAGAACGCGACCCACAGTTACCTTCCATATAAAATTATTAAACTACCATCCCGGTTTCTGCATATAAAAAACAAACTATATAATCTTACATGTAGTGCTCGTATGAACTCATCTATTTCTAGGAGGATGATCTTCGTAAGCCCTTACATAAAATGAAACAGTATTTCATTATTTGCATAACATCTCCACATTTCTGTAGATTAGTAACTATTCCCATATTAACCGAAGTATTTCCATGAATTTTTACTTTCAAGCAAGACCGAAGTTTAACACCTCCGTTTAAATGTAAGTTTCTTTACACTTAGAGTTATCTTAAATTGTTTATCATCTTGATTAACGAGTAACTACAAAAGTGGCTTACACTACAATATCAGTTTCTAATTAGTTTTTATTTACTTGTTACACGAAGAAGTCAACTAAACCGCACTCACTTAGCAACTTTTTCTGGTGTGACATATAACAACTTGTATCTACAGCAACCAGAACTCAGTTCTCTAAAGATCTCCTGCTGTTCAGTCCACTCCATATTGGCGCTCAAATAAGCAGCAGGAATATTTGCCTGCAATGGATTAGTCAGAGGCAAACTTTGTGCTAAAACTAAATATATATTGTGATATAGACGAAGAATATAAAAAATCAGATTCTGAGAAAATAATATAACAAATAATACCTGCAACAAATGCATAATCTGATCTTGAATCAGTGAGACAAGCGGAGAAATAACTAAGGTTACTCCTTGACATATAAGAGCAGGAAGCTGCAAATAAAATGGAGTATGTATGAGGAAATAATGGGATAATATACTAAATAATATTTCAGAGGAAAAGAGCACGGTCAAGAACATCAAACAGATAAAGCAAAACCCAATAATCACAAAAGCGGTTCTCATTTTTATAGTGATTGTTGTAGATATTTATAGCGAAAAAAAGACCACCAGTAAAAACCATTACCAGCGAATAATATAAACACTCACATTATCCACTTGCATATTATATGCAGCAGCAGAACTGATAGCATGTCAAGCACCTATAGTATGCCTTTTGGGAAGTTGATTACTTCTCCTCGCTAAACATTATTTTACCGTGTAATAGAGTCAATAGATTAAGCTAAAGAATTTCGAAGCACGGATAGTTGAATGCTTCCTGTCATTTTGGAGCTAGCGAAATGGAAAGTTGGAAATGGTCTGCGGATTCTATTTTGGGAAGATATATGGTGCTCTACCATCAGCCTCAAGGATACTTATCTAGCTATATATTTTATAGCTAACACCAAAGAAGTTACAACTAGCCAGATCTATAATTCTCTTCATAGACCCTGGGACCTGAATCGCAGGAGGATTTTGAATGATTGGGAAATCGCCATCTTGCTAGACCTGCTTAACATAGAGGGAGTGATGCCAAATGGAAATGAAGATAGAAGGATATGGAAAGAGAGAGAAAGAGAGAGAGAACGAAAAGATCAATGTCAAGAATTATTACAGAAGGACGAATCAATACGAGACAGAAATCTGGCTGTTGACAAGCCATGTAATCTGGAAAAAGCACACTCCACCCAGAGTCCGTTTCACAGTATAGGCAGCATGTATGCATAAGCTCAGGACTATGGATCAGTTGAATCGAAGGGGTTGCAGTTTGTTCAACAGATGTACCATGTGTAAAGAGGCGTCAGGGACTATAGACCATCGGTTCACTCATTGCCGAGTAACATCAGGCCTTTGGAATAGTTTCATCAATACTCTAAAGCTTAGCTGGTGCACCCGAAGTCAATTAACCAAGCTCTACAACAACGGCACGGGCGAAGAAAACAAAGGCCGTAAAGAATTATGGAACATGGTCTCAAAACCCATTTTCTGGGGTATTTAGAAAAAAAAAAAAAAGGGTTATTTCCCTAATGGCCCCCTACTTTGTGACCAGCTTCCCGCCTGGCCCCCTACTTTACGAAAAATACCCATATGGCCCCCTTCCGTTATAACACCGTCACTCTCTCTCCTCCATCATGTTTTCTCTCTCTGCCAAGTCACGCCACATCACCTTTTAAGCCACCTCATCATCTTCTCAGGCATGGGTCGCCGGCCGGCCAAATTTCCGGCCGGCGACCTTCAAAATTTTTTTTCTCTCTCTAAAAAAAAAAATTTTTTTTTTTATTCTCTCCTCCCTCTCTCTCTCTCTAAACTCCGGCGAAGGGGTTTCCCTTCGCCGGAGTTCGATCTGTTCAAGAACAGACCGTGAAGGTCTGTTCTTGAACAGACTCATCTGTTCTTGAATAGACTCATCTGTTCTTGAACAGATCGAGTCTGTTCAAGAACAGATCCGTCTGTTCTTGAACAGACTCGAACTCCGGCGAAGGGTTTCCCTTCGCCGGAGTTTAGAGAGAGAGTGAGAGGTGAGAACAAAAAAAAAAAAATTTTTTTTTTTTAGAGAGAGAGAAAAAAAAATTTTGAAGGTCGCCGGCCGGAAATTTGGCCGGCCGGCGACCCATGCCGGAGAAGATGATGAGGTGGCTTAAAAGGTGATGTGGCGTGACTTGGCAGAGAGAGAAAACATGATGGAGGAGAGAGAGTGACGGTGTTATAACGGAAGGGGGCCATATGGGTATTTTTCGTAAAGTAGGGGGCCAGGCGGGAAGCTGGTCACAAAGTAGGGGGCCATTAGGGAAATAACCCAAAAAGAAATAACAAAATCTTCACGGAAGAGAACAGCTTTAGCACCATAGTAGAAAATGTAAAATGTATCATGTTCCTTTGGTCCTGAAACCTTATACATGCAAAAACAATTTCGTATAACGATTTTGTTCATAATTGGGAGGCTTGGATGTCAATATGTCATAACATCTAACCTTGTCGTCCTCGTATGCTTGTATAGATCTTCCTTCCTATACATTTATTCGAAGTTTCAAAAAAATAAAGTTACTTTTTTGTCCACAAATTACTATCACAACTATTATTTCTCTGTTTCGCAGTAAACTCGTAATGGTTTCTTAGTTTTTTTTGCTTCAATCACAAATGAAAATTTTATTTCGATCTTATTTCTTCGTATGTGAAGTTTATTACTAGATCAATTTCTTTTTACATATTTAGTTTCTCAAACAAGCTCTTATTAAATCGTATGTTGAAAAATGTTTATTACGATCGGTACTTTTCTAGACAACTATCAGATATTATGGCAATAGAGAATAACTGTTTCACATTCTTGTTTAGTATGCCTTATTCTAGTTGCGTCTTGTAACCACTTATTTGAATTGAGTTAAAGTTTAAGATATGAGTGAGAATCAGTCAATTAGGAAGGAAAAATATGTTATATAATTTATATTCACTATAGAATTGCCCTTAAATTGCAGTTTGCAAATATTTATGCATCATTGTAAGAATTTAGACTGGTAATCTTACGCTAGCATAGCCTGACTTAAAATCCTGGCTCTACCCATGTGGCTAACTTAGTCATCTTCTCTGTTAGTTAATGGCTTTCTTAAACAAGTCAACTGGTCTACGTCTACTCAATATTGCCTACTAGAAACTACTCAGGTAGCTTGAGCCTTTAAGGCAGACCATCATGAACAAGAGAAACATTATTATATGATGAAGTATTTATCTACAGACCTAAAGAGGAAAAGCTAAAAAAAATGGTGATGTCCAAACCTGATATGTTAAACTCTTTCCACCTCCAGTGGGCATCAAAACAAAAACATCACTACCACTCATTGTTGCATTAATAATCTCCCTCTGATTCGGACGAAATGAATGATTCCCAAATGCTTTTTTGTTATTGGCCTGAGACAATGTACAAATGTTAGAAGAACCCGTTTGGTGTACATAGTTATGACTTTATGATTATGGGTATAGTATAGCTGAAACATGAAAACTATATGCAAAATGTTAAAGCATAGCTCCCCTGGATATGCTAAAAGACAGAATTCAACCACATTGCGTGTCACCAAGAAATATAATATGAGGATCTTATAGGAAATTTAACGTGTCATAGTTATAGCTTGTTAGATAATCGCAATGCTGAAACCTATGTTTTCATACGAACTGCTTTCAGGACAGACTGAATATAGATGAAGACTGAAAGTATGAGTTCCGAGAAATCTCAAACAAATGCAAATAATTACGAGTATTAGAAGCATCATCAGCAGTAGAGAACTGTCGTTTTACATAGTCCTATTTCTATTCAGTTCCCCGTTAGATACATCTCCATGGATCATGGCCTCATGGGAACTTCAGATGAGAGGTAAAAAAGCAAAACGATAAATGGTTTATAAAGAAAAGGATTTAGCTCAAGTGTAGAATAACCTCAAGCTTTTTGGTCCATGGGAAATCAATACTACTCCATCTCTTATCATTTGATCCGTCAATGTAATTAACGTCGACAAACTTTGGAATATGTGCTTCCCGTTCCACTATGCTTGGTGTTACAAACCTATCAACAGAAGTGAATGATACCGATGATGGGACCCCATTATTATAGCCATTTGGATTAGTACTTATATGGACCTGGGAATCAAATCTCAGAGGATCTACCCTGATGGTTCCTACTTGAGGAGTCTCAAATTGCGAACCCCTAGATGCAGTGGTGGATGCTAAAAAACGTGACTTCTGTCTTTCTTCATTCCTTGACGAAGATTGTAGATATTTTTCAAGCTGCTGAATTTGCTTATTCAACTGCAACCTGATGAAGAATAAACATATACGACAAAAATGAGAAAGCTTACAGAGATCACAACTAAAAGCATCTACTAGGACAGAGGAGGAAAATGTAGATGAAAAAGGGATCAACCTATCCTGGCGAAGCCTGTCTATCTGCAGTGGATTAAGGTCATTCACATTGTCAAGAAGCTCATTTGATATGGCAATTAGTGTGTCCTTATTCTCCTGGAGATGAGTCGCAGCTTCTGGGCAAAGTGCCACCTGGATCAATTGTAGTAATGAGTAAAAGAAAATAGAACTGAGATGGTTAAAACGAACCTGAACAAAAATATACCTTAAAGCCATGATTGCATTCGGTGGATAATTCTGGTGGCAAACTTGTTTCACTAGGACTTGCATAACCATCATTACTGGTAACCTGATGCAAAACAGGGAGCTTGGATACTGACGGTTGAGGCGTGCAAGTTGATTTGAAATCCATAGCAATTTGGTCCACATCAATCTGAACCCACAAAATGAAGGCAAAAAAAACAATACCTTTTTCAGTGACATATTAATATATATTAAAACCTGTACCAGAACATATGATTGTATAATAGTTTAAGGTACATATTACCTTAAGCATGTAATCATCATCTAGATCGTCAGCACAATTTTCGTCAAACTTGTTGTTTTCTTTAGTATTTATCATATAATTTCCAGAAGATTCATTGGCCTGGTAAAAAGATCTGCATCCAACGGTTGCTGGAGAACTATATACAATTGATTCTTCCCTCCCATATGACAACCCCAGATGTGCACTTCTGTCAGCTTCGGCATCATCCGTTCTTCTTTCTGAGAAAGAAGTACTCCTCTGAGGTCCGAATTCGTCAACCCTTGGATTGGAGTCGCTGAAGTTTTGATGCCTTTGCAAGTCTTCAACATGCCTCAAATTTTCAGAAGATATCCGAGATATCTCAGATGTGCTCCATAAAGTAGTTTTACTAATGGGATCTCTAGAAGAATTTAAGGTCCTGGAAGGTAAGTTGTCTGCATCGCTACTCTGACATACAGGTACAGATGACGATATTCCAGGTCGTAAGTAATTCCTACGTGTCGTCTGAATGCTAGAAAGAGTTTCCCAAGCCTGTCAATATTTGACACAGTTAACCAACGAAACTTGAAAACCAGCGATGCCATGTCTATCATACGCAGTCGTTAAGCAAAAAATGAAAGCATCATGTTATTTTGTTTTTGATAAACAAAGAGCATGGACATGAATTTTTGTATAAATAATTATGAAACCAGATGGTAATCTGAAACTTTCAGAGCATGACTTGTTTCATTATTAATGATGAGAAACACTAAGCATAACACTAAAGTGGTCACTAGATAATGGCAAGGAGAACAGCATAATTGGTAACAGTGAAGTTACAAGTAGAACTGAAGTTTGCAGCCTTCGGCAACATACCCTCTTAATTTGTGAATTTTGCACCCTTTGACAATTTACACCTGCACAAGCCATCGACCTGCCAACAGATATTATAAACTGTTACAGAAACACATATATATTCCCGATCAAAAACATCATCGATTTAAATATGGTATGGGATCCTATGAAAATGCATATTCCACCGTGAGTGTTGTTTATCAGTTATCTGTCCAAAAAGTATCTGTGATTGTTGCTATCTACCAGGTCGGACTAATTACTATACACAAGCAGACGATAATAGAGCTCAAAAAGTCATGGGTTCAAGTTTCCAGCATTAGCTTGAACTGAAAAAAAATTTGGAAGTGAAAAAGAATATATTGAATAAAACAAACTTACAGGGGAACAAGGATCATCTTATAACAAGAAAACCTATCGACCAAAATAAGTAAAACAAAATTGCAATGGATCACTTTCCACATATCTTCGCCTCTCTTTTGGACTCTTCGATTGTTCTAAAGATATAAAGTCAATTCCTAAGTGTCCGAATTTCTCCAACATGTGCCCATAGAGCACGAAAAGAATCCCCAGAAACGCCACAGCTCTGGACAATGGAAGCCTAGGTGATTTGATTATTTTGCATAGCATTCAATCTATTAACACGCTGTCTGGAGTGCTTTTGGGTTCCTAAACTTAAAATCCTAGTGATTTCCATCAAATAGTTCACGCTTCCATAATCCAGAATAAGCTGTTATTAGCACTAATAAATTGTGACTTGTGAGGATATAAAAGGACAGGAATTGACTCAAGAAAAACGAGTTGAGAATTGTTTTCATATATTGAACCCCAATAGACCACTTTTTTTTAGTATGAATGTATGATCACTTTCTTGTATCATGTATAATTGTATATAACTAAATAAGGTTAGAAAAATCCTCTAAAATATGTTAGTATGATTACTTTCTTGTACTTCAGGAACTCTCCTGTGTGTTGCTCATTTCCAGCAAAATTTGAAGAGACTTTTCTCAGTCAAAGCTTTAATCCTATATATTTTAAGGCAGTGTTGCCTTAAAAGGAAAGCATGTAAGGATATATAACCAAATATCATGGGAATGACAGTCAGAAGCCTTGCAACGAGTCTGAAAAGAGCAATTGAAGCTCTAAAGTCTACATATTAAAAATTCCCTAGCTAGTAAATAAATTATTTGCTCAAAATTACTGAAGAAAATAGTTACAGGGTCACAGGCTTATAGATCATGCTCGCAATAAAAATAGTTATATATTCTTTGATATATCCTATTGGATTAATATATCTTATATTTGTTAATCTTTAACTTTTTACTTTCTTGATGAGTAATGGTGGGTGATATACACTTTGACTTTGTTATTGTATTAAGAACCATAACCAATTACCTTGCTAAGACACCAATTTCAAACCTCAAATTTCACATAAATATAAACTATAACATATTTGTAGAAGATAATAACGAGACTGTGAAAATCTTTAAAAAAAAAATCCTCAACTCCCTCAACTCTAAAGCACAAATTATGAATACTTTTAATTGAAGGAAATTTTAAACTAAATTAAGAGGCTACACGTCGGAACCCTATTTGCATCAAATGTGTATCTTCCAATGTCCACATCCCACAACAAAAAGTGTCATCTAACAAACTTTTACCCGTAACCAATCAGTTGGATCTCCAAAAGATCTCGAGTCTTAAGAAAAGATGGGAAACCCCAAAATAAGCTTCCTACCTCACCAGTAATACAATGAATTGACAAATAACTTATGGTGTTTTCTTACTCTGGGAACAGGTGCATAACTAGTCGGTGATGTATCTCTAAGAAGAACTTGATGTTATTGACACCATTTTGTAGAAGTTTTCTTTCGTAGAGCCAATCAGCTAAATAAATTCATTTGTTTTTTATGTTCTAGTTTCTACATGCGAGAGGAAAAACAAAAAAGAAAAGAGACTTGTTAAGTATTATGGAAAGTTTAATTCCTGCCCTAATAAAATGCAACAAATTTTCTTGATGCTTACCTTGCACCTGTACTTCCTTCAGAACAAGGTTTTTGTGTTGGTAAGGAGTAAAGAAAATTTGAGCTCAGAAACTTATTTTGACATGAGAAACCATCGAATGCGTTGGCATGTTGCGCCCAATTGAATTTAGGAATCGATTTAGAATCTTTACTCAAATTGCTTCCACTGCATAACACCACGAAATTGAATTTGTCAAACAAAAAGAACAGACCATAAATTTGCTAAAGGAGGGCAACATCATGCACTTACTTTTGCATAAGAAACTTTCCTGTAGTCATTTACTAACACGATGTCAGTATGTGAAAAGGAGCAATAGTTTATTAAGCCGTGTTCAAACAAAGGAACCTGCAAACATCTCATTAAATATCAAATCAGAAGGAAATTCAAGGGTGACACAGCAACTAAAACATAGAACGGTGGATAAAACAAGTATGTAAAAGTATATTATACTACCAGGATTTGCTTGCTAAGTGGTTTGCAACAGGACCTGCTAACCCACGCCCCCAATCTCCAAGTGAAGAGAGACTCCGGATCGGCCACCCTTCAGACTAATTGTATATCTTTATATACATACTTATATATATACATAATAGGTGAAACCCGTGCCGTAGGGCACAAACAGTTCTATTTTGCACATTATGCTAATGAATATTTGCCGAGGTCAACCGAATTTACGAGTGCGGTATAATCTCCATTTACTGTATAATATTGACCTAATTGTTTTCTCTCTCCTTTTCCTCTCTCCCTGTCATCTATAAGTGAGAGGGGGGGGGAGGGAGGGGGGGGGGGGGGGGGGGGGGGGGTAGAGAAGGACTGTGAGACATAAGGAAGGGAAGAGAGAGAATCACTACTTCGACATCACCTATGTCCATGGATTTCTTTTGAACAAACCAATCCATTTTGAACACTTTCCTATGCCCCCATTCCGTTGGCTCAATATACTCCACTACTTTTTACCCCTACACTCATTTTATCCCATCAGACTCGGCTTATTGGATATTTTAGAAACAAAACACACTCTCAGTTTCCCCACCTACCATACTTAAGTACCAACACCCTAAGCACCCCATGAGGATGCTAGATTTAAATAAATTTACCATCACCAAATACTTAATATGTGAAGTCTTGTATTAGAAATAGAAGTGCAATTTAAAGTTGAGGGAAGAAACCTACTTTGGTAAGCAAGTAAGCAGTCAGTCACCCTTCACGTTATAAAATACAGAACTTCTACTGTGCACGGCGCTGGAGGGACCACGAGTAATATTTCCTGCAAACGAAGAGAACCAACTGAATGTAGTTTATTCCTTTGAAAATTTCAATGCATCTAATCATAGGTTAACTTATAAGCAACTATTAGTTCAATTCTTCTTGCAAATTAGATTTGTAAAAACTCAACTCACATAGGGTTGGTATAGAAAACCCTTGTTATGTAATGTGTATCCTTTAATTGACCTAGTTGTTTTGTAATTCTCCACATTAAAGATACTGTTTGTTTCCCTTTTAATTTACTTCTACTTTGGATTCATCCCCAAAATTCACACGTTTTCACTTCAATATTTTACTACCCATTTTCCTTCTCAAAAACTTCAGAAGAAGCCAGTCCATTTGTTGTTCAGAGTGAAATCAAATTAGCCAGTCCATTTAATGTTCATACTTAAATCAAATTAAATTCAAAATGAAGACTGATATCAAACTTAAATCAAATGGAAATGATTTCAGAACTACACAAAATTTTCCTAGAAGTACAGAAAAAAAAACAACTCAATCGAAAGTTGAGAAACAATAATCCCTAACTAAACCCAAAATGTAAACCTAGTTGTAAACCCTAAGAATGAACTAAAACCTAATATTTTTACCTGATGGAATCCGGGCACATTGATTTCTAATGATAATTAATCGATTGAGAGAGGTCGATGATGAGAACCGATCATTCGGCGAAGAAGCGTGAGAGAGAGAGAAGTGTTAAGAGACTTTTCAAAAAAAAAAAAGAGAGGTTTAGAGAAAGAATAGGCGGGAGTGAATTAAACGAGAGGGAATAGAGAGAGATGAGCGGGATTTGTTTGTGATAACTCCATTATAGCCCCCTAAGGATGACTAACTCACCAAAATGGCCCTCCGTAAATGATCAACTTCCAAGGTAACTCCCAGATTTTCTTTTCATGACTTTCCGTTTGATAATAAGAGCATCTCCAATGCAAAACTCAAGAAAAAATTTAATTGACTCATGTGTCAAGTTTCAATTGAGATTCTCTTTCCTATACGCTAAATTGAGTGTCTCTAATTTAAGTCTTTATCCAACGCAACACTCAGAAAAGTTCTAATAGGTATACATCACACATACTTTTAATAGGAAAAAGTGGTTGAGAAAGAAAGGTTTTCTATTGGTCCGAAAATTAAATTTGATGACTAGGACATTTAAGACTCTCAAAAGAGATCTCAAAAATAGAGTTTGTAATTGAGACATCTCAAAATTAAATGCTTCCACATCATCGTAAGACCTCAATTGAGTTTTGCATTGGAGATGTTTTCATCTATAAAAACTCTAGTCATGGGTGGCACTTAAGATTTTAAGATTGAGTGTTGCATTGGAGATGCTCTAATAACCTCAATTTTTAAAAACCAGCTTATGACGGATCATTAATTATGACCTTTGTGAAATTTTTAGTCACATCCTTTTTGTATTTTTTTCCCCCTCTTTTTCCTTTATTTTTCCTACCTTTTATTTCGTGAGCAAATTTGTCCGGATTCAGTGAAGGAAAGATTAAAAAGGTAAATTAGAATGATAAGATAGGAATATCTAAAAGTAAATACATACACAGACACGTAAAAGTTAAAGAAAGTTATTCAAGTGTGGGTCTGGGTCTTGAGATTTGAAGTAGACATTTGAAAATGTTCTCATGTCTTGAGATTAAAAATAGAAATTTATTCTCCTCAAATTCTTAATTTTTTCTTTCTCTCTTCAACAAAAAAAATTATATATATATGGAGTGTGTGTGTGTGTATATATATATATATATATATATTTATGTTCTTCATGAACGGACCAAAATCTAGATCTAGTCATGAAGAATCAGGGCCGGTAAGAAACCACTTAGGAAAAATTTCAATCAATAAGACCCATCACTACAAAACAGACACGTTTTTGTTATGGCCTGCAGTCGTAGCTAAAACAAACAATTCCGTAGCAAATGATCAATAACTACAGACCACGGGCCGTGACAGATAGTCCCGTAGCAAATAGTTTTAGCTACGAACTTTTTGACTATTTTCTATGGAACTAATACCATAATAAAAAGGCACATTTTAGCTACGGCAAAGTCCGTAACTAAAGATCTTACTTTTTTGAAAAAAAAATACCATTTAATGAAATAATAATTATATACACAAAAAAATTTATTGGGTTTATCAAATAAATAATTAATAGTTACAGTAGTATGTATGAACAATCAATTGTATTCATTCCTCAAAAGAGCTAAACATTCGATATTAAAAAATAAACATCTTCTATCAAATAAAAGAAGTACACACGTTGATCCCAAGTACGGGTGAGCATTGGACTAAAAATCCCCTACGAACACTTATAATTTTTATCGCCAAATGTCATCTTATGCGTGAATGTGCCCGCGGTTTAATATAACTAAGCATTCTCCTCAATTTTGTTGTTCCTGCAGAAAATTTCTCAGTTAATATCTTTTTCTAAAGTATAATAATCTTTCAGATTCTTTTAAGTTCGGAAAAATGAGGATCCCATGGATTGAAATGAACTATTGAGACAAGCTAGTTATGACATCCCGAGGCTGGAGAGGCATGTAACGTTTAAGAGGTTTCAGCAACACTAGATGAGATCATAGATCAAATGAACTAAGAAACCGAATTTGAAAAATGAAATTTCCGAGTTCAGAAGATTTTACCTGTAGATATAGTTTACCATGATACCAACACTTTGACGGATGCCATACCCTGATCGATCCGGCTTCTAGTTTAGTCTCTCGATCATGTTACACATATTGAAACAAAACTTTGTTACATTTCGATTTTAAAATCGACGAAGGATTAGAATATAAATTCAAACACCAAAAATGGTAAAATGTAGGGAAAAATCACGAGGATGGCAGTTCTAACATATGGAAAATTCTTTTAGGCACATACAAATCCATTTTTTGCAAGTGGAAGTTTGCAACTGCATCGTCTAGAGATTTACCTCTCTTTTTCTCTTGAATAAGGTACCTGCAGAAAGCCTCAAGTTAACCATAATCAATTTGCTCATTGTTCCATCTAAGGAGTTGAACTATCAGGTGTGCATGAAATTCTCATTGAAGTTGTGGACTGCTGAAGCAGCATGTGCCTGTCAAACAAAAACAGTTAAAGGAAGCCAAAACTTAATGGAGTTGGCACATACTATTGAACTTTATTGGTAGTTCAAAGTTGAGAATCAAATAACTGAGTATTATAATCAGACATTGAACTTCAAGATGGTATATGAAATTTGAACAAATGGAAAAGCACATACCATTTGATCAATTGGCAGTAAATTATGTTTTACGACAAAGAAAGATAGCTTTCAACATTCTCTTGTGAGTCGATAACACTCCCTTTTAGCCTCTTCTTCATCTTCTGAATAATCTTATTTGCCTCGTCAACTTCAAATATCTTCACTAACCCACTAACTAGATCTTCTATGGTCTCAATAATGATGGAAGAGAAACACTCTTTGTACTGCTGGCATGTACCACAAACATGTGCACTATATAATCATCAAAATAAACCAACAAATAGTTAATTAAGAGGTGATTTAGTAAGAACGTAGAGCGAGACAATTAGGTCCCTATCAACAACGGTTTCTGTGCAACTTCCATACCATTTCAGCTTTAATTACATAGAGAAGTCGAGTTATTTCGGAAAGTTCTACACAAATTAATCAACATATATAGATAGTTACAGATTATTTATCACATATGGAAGTTGAGTCGAAGGAGGATAATACGTTACGACTTACTCTAACCTAAGCTGAGTTACTTGAAATCTTGCCCGCTTATAACTTTTATGTACAAACCCGGCATCAGGCATCCTGAGAGAGAAATCAACGTTTCCTGACAAATTTTGTTACATCTAGAGAGTAAGGATGGAAAGCAGTGAAATTAATATAGTGCACCTGTTATGCCCAATTTTCTTTTCTTGGCAAGAAGTTGGTTGAGCATGTCTAGCGAATGAGCTGATGGTAAAATAAAGAATGACAGAATAATGATACATGTTCAGTCATGAAAATAGTGAAAACATTAATAGAAAATCACAAATGGATTAGTCTCCCTACCCAGGTGCGGAACCAGTAGTTGGTCTCTTTTGTTTAAATGTGGACAAAGACGCTAAACAAGATTGAGCTAGTTACAAAACAACCCATAAAACTTATAAAGCAAATTGAGTACTGTTCTTTGAAACTCTCATTAAGAATTTGACAAGATTATGAATTGTTGTGGCCAACCAATTGCAGGTTACATAACATTTGTCTTTGATTCACAATTAAGAGTTAAATTCACAAGAATTCCAACAGCTTCTGAACCCACAACATGAGAAGTAAAATGGCATAGTAGAGATAAAATGAAAGAAACCCCACCATTATCAATCACATTTTTTTAATAGAATATTGAATTGAAACTGCCTGATGAAGTTCTTTAGGATCTTGAACTTTGGACTGTCCTTCAACAAGACATTGCAAAAAAAGACTGGCCTTTAAGAGATCACACGTTTCAGTTTTAATGGTTTTTATATAATCATAGTCATCAGACATCACCTATGCTTGATATATCCATCCGACTAAAAGCTGAAAAATCATGCATATCTCCATAATCTTCTAAAGCTTTTGCAAGAAAATCAAAGATCGATTTCCAGTGATTGAAAATGACCAATACAACTACATCTGTCTTTGCAACAAAATCAAAGATCTATTATCTTGATTAAGGGTTTCATATTTTGCAAAAAGAAATCAAAAGATAAAGAAATACCTGACCATCCCACCCGAAAATTAGTAAAATACCTTCTTTTTCCACCAGAAAATCAACTCAGAAAAGTTTTACTCAAAGAAAAAGAGGGGAAAACCAGTGATATACCCGACTCTACCTCCTCCTCCTCCTGCTCCAACTCTGTCTCTTCGAAAATCCTTCATTTCCTCCTGGAAACCCTTCTGGCAGAACTCCCTCTCTCTCGAAGCCCTTTCTGCTCGATTAGAACTGCCGTCTGGTCAAGTTCTATTTCCAAAATAGAACAAAATTTTGGGGATGATTTGGGAACCCCCAAATCTTAACATATTTTAAAAGAGCAACCCAAAATTCGGGGTCTTTTTACAATAAGCACCCTAACTTTTTGGCGCAATTCCCAAATTTTTGGCGCATTTTCCATATCGTTGGCGCAATTTTTTTGTGCCAAAGTTAATCAATATCAGCTACCGGTTTTGCTCTATTAACTACGGACGTGTCGTAGCAAATGACCATCAACTGCTACGCACAACAAACCGTAGTCAAAAGACAGTTCCCAATTTTCGTAAACTTGGTGTTTCACACTCACTTGACACAGCCGCATGTGTAACAAGTGCACAAAAATTTTGTAGTTGTTGGTCGGCATTTGCTACGCCCTATAAATATTCATAGCAAATAGTGACTAATAGCTATGATATTAATACTCCGTAGCAAAAGGGTCGTAGCTAAAATCGGTTTGTTTTGTAGTGCATATTTGAGAGATAACTGGTGTGGCGTGAAAATGTCACATTTCTATCACCCAACTTAGATGAGTTAGTCCAACTACGACATTTTTTAATAATTTATACATGTTTTCATGATAGGTGACATAATGAAGTTAAGCATGAATTATGGAACAAAACGGAACAAAAAACCAGAGGAAAATAAGATGTGACTACTTTTTCCAGCATGAGATTAATGATCTTAATAAAGTCATTAGAATGATCAAAACATTTCCAAAATCTAACACAAAACCAGAGGAAAATAAACAAAAACCTCGTGGAAAATGGCAATCACCAACAAACCCCTTCATTAAAATTAATGTTGATGCATCCTTTATTAATGTAACATCCAATACTGGAATTAGTTTCACACATAATGCAGAATCCAAATTTATAGAAGCTCAAGTGCAAACCTCGAGGGTTGGAAATAATGAAGAAAGTGAAGCTATGGCTATCTTATATGGCATGGTATGGGCGAAAGAACAAAATTACAAATCAATAATTCTAGAAAGCGACAACATGAATCTCATCAAGCATATCCATAATAAAAGGCATACGGTGCACTGGCAATCGCTGATCAACATTTGAAGAATCTGAGAAACCAGAAGAGAATTCGAGAGAGTCCAATTCAAATACACCAGAAGAGATTTCAACTCGCAAGCAGACAAGTTAACAAAATGGGCAAGAAAGAAGAATAGAAGCAAGAAATGGAATAATGTTTCTTGTATTTTAGTTGATAAATATTGTAATAACGTTTATTCTAATTAATGAAAGGAAAGATCAACAAAAAAAAAATGGAACAAAACATCACATTTTCCTCTCACGTGAACATGAAGGACAAGAGACGAAAGTAAAACAAGATCAAGAACAAAACATTATAGAATCAAATGAGAATAGAAGCCTATGAGAAAACCGGAATAAAAAACACCGAGGGTAGTTTGGTCATTTTTCACCTAAAAAGAACAAAGAGACGTTTAAAAGGTCAAATGATTTAGGAGCAATACGATCAACCTTAGGAAAAAAATGAGAAGATTACAGAAAATGAGAGGAAATGAGCAAGAAATAAGTCAAAAGGCATTTTGATCTTTTTAAGAATAAAGAGAATGTAAAGACCTTCATCAAAAAAAAAAAAAAAAGAGAATGTAAGGACAAATTACGAAGGAACCCTCAAGGTTCTAAAGGAAAACCCAAGTCCAAGCCCATGACAAAAATAAAAGAAGAACTAGAGAAGAAAAAAGAACATCTTGAAGGCACCCCTTTTAAAGAAGCCTATATTTAGAGAAGAGAAATAGAGGGGTCAACTGAGATTTTTGAGATAATTATCATCTTCTTCATCATCTTGCTAGGGTTAGGGAATCTAGAGAGAAAAAAAGGAAAAAAAAAGGCTAAGGAAGAAGAAGGAAGCAAGAAAGAGGAACAAGAAAAAAGGGAAGAAAAAGGGAAGTGTTTCCTTCCCCGAAACCCCCTTTGGTTGAGAAGAAAGTTTCCAACAAAACCCTCCTCGAGGGTTCAGACTTCCGCAGATGGTCGGTCACAAAACACTCGAGGAACGTTTCGCTGAAAACCCTCATCAAAGTGGGGGTCCGGTGAAGGAAACACTTCCCTTCCCCGGAACTCTGAGAGCGAGAGGGATAATGAACACGAGATAGTGAGATAGAGTGAGAAAATGGCAGAAGAAAGAGAGAGAGAGAGAGAGAGAGAGAGAGAGAGAGAGAAAGAGAGAGAACGAACATGAAAGAAATAGTGAATGGCATGAAAGAGATTGAGAGAGAATGGCATGAACATGAGATAGACTAGAGAGAGAATGATAGGAAAAAAGAGATAGAGAAAGAGATAGAGAGAGAGAGGGAACGAGCATGAGAGAGAGTGAGAAAGAAATAAAACGAGCAAGAGATATAGAAAGTGAGATGAAGATTATGGTAGAAAAGCAAAAAAAAAATCAATTTGCATGTGCACTCAAAATAAAGTTATATATATGTCAAATCTAATTAACCAAAGTCTTTATTCTACGAATACTTTTCTGGATCCCAAAACCAAGAGAAAGGGATAATACTTACAAAAATAATAATTGGCAACATCTAAAGGCGCCCCACATAATGGCTACAAGCTTCCATTTACACATGAATCACTCAAAATTTTGAGTGAACGGGGCGCCTATGGCAATCAGTGTAGGCGCTTATAGAACTCCCCAAAAGAATTTAGAAAGATAAACTTCATATTAACACAAGAGGCTAGGCTAGCTAGGTTGGATTGTCTTCCACATGGCATTTGACATGACCAATTAAGACACTTAACAAGTAGTATTCACAACACCACTTGAAAACTTATCTTTGAAAAACTTTAACACGTAAAACTTTTCCTTCCATTCATATATCACATATACTACAAGAAAGTGAGAAACCCAACCAAGAAACCACCTATTAGCAGAAAACAACTCGGCCATATTCTAGCAAAGATGGGAGTTTGGAACTGGTTCCAGAATTCTGGATCTTCATCCGGGTTCGGGTACTCCTCCACAGCTGAACAAGTCACGGATGGAATCGATGCCACTGGCCTTACTGCAATTGTCACAGGTAATTAATAATATTACTCAATAATGTACCATGAATGACAACTTTTGAAGTTCTCGAAATTCAATCGCATCGATATAACTCCGAATTCCTATACTATTATGG
This sequence comes from Eschscholzia californica, assembly GCF_041429995.1. NCBI lineage: Eukaryota > Viridiplantae > Streptophyta > Magnoliopsida > Ranunculales > Papaveraceae > Eschscholzia > Eschscholzia californica. The sequence goes on from NW_028238198.1 coordinate 47,994,616, forward strand.
TTATTCTCGTAGTAAATTGAAAGTCTACTCAATACTTGTATAGGTGCAAGTAGTGGGATTGGAAAAGAAACAGCAAGAGTATTGGCTTTAAGAGGAGCCAAAGTGATTATACCTGCAAGAAATTTGGAAAGTGGTCTCAAAACAAAAGAAAATCTTCTTCAAGAAAACCCTAAAGCAAAGCTTGATGTCATGGAGATGGACTTGACCTCCATCAAATCTATAACCTCATTTGCTCGTTCATTCAATTCTTCTAACAAACACCTAAATATACTCATGTAAGACGAATTAGTACAACTTTTCATGTTTGAGATCTATCACTTATTTATTCTCACACTCCATTTACACTTGAGTACATGTTTTTGTTTTTTTCGACAGAAATAATGCGGGAATAATGGTTAGCCCCTTCGAACTCTCCGTGGATGGAATAGAGTTACAATTTGCTACAAATCATTTAGGTACAATGAATTATACGAATAAGAAAAAACGAAAAGTTAATTGTCATTTTATATGTTTTTAAATTTTTTTGTGATGATATGCAGGGCATTTTTTGCTCACAAAACTCCTAATGGACAAGATTAAAACCACTGCCAAGAAAACGGGGGTAGAAGGAAGAATAGTGAATGTCTCCTCTATTGCTCATACTAGATCTAAAAAAGATTGTTTGATTAATCTTGAGAGTATTAACGACCCGACCAAGTAAGATTTAATTATTGCAACAAAAAAAAACGTAAGATTTAATTAAGTTGCTTTTACAAATGTTTATATGAATGCATACCCCAGAAAAAATTATACTGTATAAAAAAAAGTCAAATTCTTTTTCTTTTTCATTTTTCTAGTAAAATTGTTAATGAGAAAAGATTTAATTATTCGTGCAGATTTGAGTTTAAACCTTGTAAACAATTCTATACCTACCGAGGAGTTCCTGATGGTTGCATACGAGTGTTTAACCATGGTTCTGAATAGTTTAGAACTTGCAATTTCTTGACAATAGTTCGTATTATAAGAAACATAACTTCGAAAAAATCCGTCGTAATGCAAAAAAACAAACTTTTTCTGAAAGCATTCCCCGATGGCCCAAAGTCATTATCATTTCTTGTTATTTGAAAAATAAACAAGGGGTTAGTTATGTTGTCATTTTAACTACAGGAGATTGGGTCAGAAACCCAATTTAAGATTTTTTAAGTTAAAAAGACAAATTGTATTTTGTTTGGTTAAAAACCCAGTACGCAGGGGCGGAACTATGTGGAGACCAGGCTGGGCAGTTGCCCGGCCTGATCTCCACATATGTAATAAAAACTACTATTGTTGACTAATTACTTTAGCTCTGGTGGTAGATTCTCTAGGCTTCCAACCCAAAGGCACGGGTTCAAAACCCTTTAACTGCCTCACCTCCTCTTTTAAGTTTCATTTTAGTTTCAAACTAAGTAACCAATTGTTATAGGAAATCTTGTTTTTTGCTTGGATACAGTCTTGGGTTTGTATTTTTTCTACTTAAAGTGCTATTGCATAATTATAACACGAGAACTTTATATTAATGATTAATTAAATTATGTGACTTTTTTGTTCTTTAAAATGTTGAATGATTAATAAAGATCTATCGATATTTTGGTACTCTAATGTTACGTTTATTTGTAAATTGTCTTGTATCTTGTAAGACCCTATGTATTTTATGTAGAAGCTTATTTTATAAAGTCTTTAGGCTTGCCCTCCTTGATATGAAATCCTGGTTCCGCCCCTGCCAGTACGTATATTTTGTTTATTGAAAAACACAAAAAGAAATGTGTTTTATTTAGTTAAAAATCCGCTATTTTTTTGCAACCTTTTTGCAAGTTGTCGCATCTCTTTGGAAAACTGTCGCAACCATTTCGCAAAACTGGGGCAACCATGTTGCAAACCGTCGCAACCATTTGGCTGCCTTCCCATTTTTATCATTTGTTTTTATGTTAATCAGCTCATAATGACCATTTTAACGATTTTTTTCACTGTAACTGAAATATTTAGGTACAATAGATATCAAGCTTATAGCCGATCTAAGCTTGCGAATGTGCTACATGCAAACGAGTTAGCTCGACATTTGGAGGTGAGTCTAATATTTAATTTTATGGCAATATGGAGATTATGTTAGATGCTAATTTGGTGTTCATGTTACCTTTTTGGTGCCCTTAAAGTACTAAGACTGAAACCAACGGCTTCTCACAGTTAACCTTGTCTATGTTTCTAGCATTGTTTAGCTATCTTCCAATATTTTCCAATTTCGTGTTGTCTTTTTGAGTTTAAATTTCACATTATCTTGATTTAATAGTGTATTGTTTTTTTTTTCACTATGGAATAATATTATGAATTAGGAGGAGGGGAGTAATGTCACGGTAAATTCTCTACATCCAGGAATAATAGCCACTAATATTGTTCGATATATGAATTTGAAAGGTTAGTATCTATTTCCTCAGTTTATATTGGTAAACTATTTTGAATCGTTCTTGTTTCCGAGAACAAAATTTTGTTTGTTCTTAATGCAGGAATTCCATTGCATATGCTGACAATATTATCAAAGCCATTTATGAAAGACATACCTCAGGTATAAAGATACTTATTGGGATTTCAAGATGAACCTTTGAGCTAACTTTTAATGTATAAGAGGGAGAGAAAGACGTCATTAAGGACGAGCCTTGGAAAGGGTGGTTAAGCTCGCCTTTCCTTTCCTTTTAGCACATAGATTGATCGATAGTGAACTTAAAACCACGTGAACTGTTATAATATGTAGAATAAAAAAGATGCTAGGATAATCTCATATTGGCGGTGAAAGAAAACGAGGCGAGTTTATTGAGTTAGCTTTTAGGGTAAAATAGGCCAAAGACCATCCACCAACTGGTATCTAAGTTCAGGATAAAACATATTTCGGCCCAGTAACTTTCAAAATCGAAGGCAATGTGTGAGGAGAGAGATTCTTAGATATAATTCCACATTGGTGGTGGAAGGGGTACATAGTGAGTTTATGAGTGTAGAGAAAATCTTACCTCGAGCTAACTTTTGGGTAAGAAAGGGCTAAGACTACCCACAACAGACCAAGACCATCCTCACCAGCATATGGGATTCAAGAAGGTATAAAATGTGTGATTATGTTGCAGGGTGCATCAACAACATGTTATCTTGCTCTCCATCCTGACGTGAAAGGTGTTACTGGAAAATACTTCGTCGATTGCAAAGAAACGCCCCCTTCCTCACAAGCACAAGACGTTGTTTTGAGTAAAAAACTCTGGGACTTTAGCACCGACTTGCTTAACAATCTAAAGAAAGCAAACAACATCAAATAAAATCCAATTAATACTCTGCCTCTTCATCTCTTTTTCTGTCTAATTCTATAATATCTATGAGCATTCCAAATTATGCTTTATGTGTACAATTCTCGATTGATATTCTGCACTTCTCCTACATTTCAGGACTGTTTTTTTTTCTCCGTGACGTATACATTGATTGGTGAATCTTTGCTTTATTACACTCAATTTATATATATACTGAGGATGAAAGGACGTTACACTCTTTAATTACCACTAAATTTGTTTTTTTTTTTGTATTTCTTTTCGTAATGAGGACTAAATGTTGGATTTTCAATGCAAAATTAGACTTAGGCCGTGTTTGTGTTCCCAGTCTAAAATTTGAATTTTATTATGAGCAAATTACTTGTAAATATGAATTTGTTTTGTACATTCGTATCTTTAGTAAAATCATATTTTATAATAAGTATTCTTGCCAGATTTAGACTTGTTTTTGGAGACGAGGAAACATTTTATCACGTAAGTTGTAGTCTCAGCAACTAAGAAAGGGACAACACTTCATCAACAATTCAACTTTGAATATGTAACGATAGTAATCCCACACCAAACTTACATTTTGAGGTCGTTCCTCCGTCAAGCCGTATCACCAAAACAACTTACACAAAGATAATACTCAAGAGAAGAACCATGCTCATATATAGCCTTCACAAGCGTAAAAGCACACGAAGCAAGAGGTTACCCCTTAACCAATAGTCATTGTTTGGGCACAACGTCTGCTACTTGAAGTCTATTGAGAAGTATTTAAGATTTCTAAAGACAAGTATGCTAAGTTTGTTAACAAAAAATTACAAGAAGTCCTACTTTCCCCTGATATATATACAAGTTAAATAACAACGTGTCACACTTCTAAATCAAATTTCAGTGTTCACTCTTTCATACCAGATCTCAATATTACGACTCTATGGCCGATCGACCGTTTAGCCGGCCAAATGGATGCATGATCATATCATATGAATATAAGCACTATGCCTAGCCTACATATAGATAAGATGGATCTTCCATTGGATCATGGGCAGATAGGTGCCCCACTGAGACACCAACCTGAGGAGGCACCCTGACAACAATTTTAAGTCCCATTTGATTGAAAAAGAAAGAAGAATTGAAATGCACACAAACCCTCCTTTTCTTTTCTCAAAATTTAAATGTACGAGTTAAGTCAGGTTGGTTCTCTTTAAACTTTCTCTCTCTAAAAAAAACGAAAAACCAGTTTTTATCAATAATCAGGATCTCTGGGAGGAAACCAGGCGGGATGATGGGTTTCAATGTCAGATTATTATCTTTCTTAATCGCCATTTCTCTTTCTATCCTATTCTCCGTCTTCATCCCTTCCTCATTTGCTTCCGAGTCAGATCACAAGGTAAGTTTAAAATAAATCAGCTCAAAGTTTCATAGATCTTCTTTTGCTTGTTTCGTTATTCCTTTCAAATTTTGATTTCGTTTTCGTTAGATCTATTTGTAACTCAATCATAAAATGTTACTAGTAGATAGCTGTTAAAAATGAGATTTACTGGTCTTGTTTTTCACGAGGGTTTGATCTCAAAGTTGGTTTTATTGTCATTATCTCCCTCCTTTAAATAGTCATTATAGAAATTACCCTAATCTAATGTGTAAATTCTGAAAGAAATGGGTGAAAAGAGCTGATATAGGCAATCTGCCATAACTACCAGTTAATTCAGACAATTTTTTTTGTTCTTTTATAAGCTAGTAACTGCTTTACTCTATTGTTTTTATTATATGTCATTGGTGTTTTAAATAAATAGGAAAATGATTCACTTGGTCATGAATATGTAGATTGTACCTTGTAAATCGAATTTGTCTCGATCAACGAAAAGGGTTATACTTCTACTGAACTTTATTTCAAACAGTTTCAATGTAAGCAAATAGTATATGAAAAAGAGGCCTTTAGTCATGAGATAATCTGATGTAGATTGTTGCGGAAGCGTTAAAGTAATGGAATCCACCATTAAAACTATGACAAAATAACTAAATAAAATGATAAAATAACGAGAAAAACGATAAACTTGATTAATAATAAACTTGATAAACTTGATTGATGAATATTCAGTTGATAATAAATAAAAGACGACCTAGACTCTCTTATATAGAGTTTTAGACAAACCTAGATAAGCATGAAATATGAAATACGATAATCACTAAACTCTAGTTTCTTCAATTGCTACTAATCCTAATCTTGAAAACTCCTAAACAAATAAAATACCTAAATTTGAAAATATCCAATTCCTAAACCTAGGTGGCTAGGTGACATGACCGTGAGACCCGACTTTGCCATGGCCGAGAAGTCCATGCGGCTAAGGATGGTCTCCATCATACTCCCCGTCCGAGAATGAACTTGCCCTCAAGTGAGACTCAACAATGCGATCCTTAATTCCCATTTTGCACGAAATTTGCCGAAAATTCGAAGAAGATAATGATGATCCGAAGCACCATTATAATCTGGATCCCCTGATACGAAGAATTTCGCAAAATCAACAGTATTGAATAAACTTCTGATAAATTGCGACATCGTCCGTCATCTTTTAGTTTGATGAAAGAAACAACAAATACTACCTCATTCTTTCTTGGAAAAACAACAATGAATATCGTCTTCCATCCCGATATGTATAGGACCTTGTTTCTTTAAATAATAAAGCAAACAGATTAGTACTTGCTTCCTTAGAATTGGAAGGGTAATACTCCAAACACCGTCGGAGTCCTGATTTCTTGAGTTGAAACCAAGGAAAAGACTTTGAGAACCCTTTGCTAGGAAATAACTTTACTATTCCTTAATTTCAGAAAGATGTAGACTGACTTACAAACTAGAGAGCTTCCCTACTTACACCATTCCAGATACAACCGTTCCACTTCTCTCGACAGCAACTAGACAACTCTGACATTACCTAGATACTTCATTAATATTTAAAATTTAATATTCGTTGACTAATTAGACTACTGACTTGACTACTCCATACCCTAGAGAATTTCTAACATATTTTAGAATCATTTGCATCAAATAACCACCTCAAATAACTTATCGAGGTTCCGACCATCAAGTGAAGAAGTGAATTCTAGAGAACAAATAAAGACCAACAAATTATTTGGTTCCCAAAAAAAATAGTGGTCTATTTTTGCCGCATCCTGAACAGTTTGACCCAATCTCAATTTAGCTCCTGTCCCACCTTTCAACTTAGCTTTAGATACATTAATCTTAGCTTAATGTGCCGCTTCAATTTGAATATTTTGACCTAAGTATGAAAGTATGCATGACCTGGAACATCAGCTAGTGGTTTGATATATGTATGCAACAACAACTCAACGAGATCAATTGTATTCATTATTAGTACTAATCTCTCACAGTTGAGCTTAAAATATTTATACCCCCACTTCTTTCAAGTAAAGTAACTGAACATACCATTCATGTTATTTACATCCAAATCAAGATCTTTGCAGTTGAAGTAAGCAGTTCTTGGAAATTTTGAAAGATAAGAAGTCAATAAATCATGATACTCGTGAATCCAACTTATTTGTTTGTCCAAATCACTTTCTTTTGCCAATTCGCGTCGTACAAGATATTATATATGTTACCTGCTTTTCTTGTCAAAATATTCACAACTAGATCAGTAGGAATAAGATTGAATGAATTTGACAGCTGTGGGTTATCTCCGGGTTCCCAAACATATGAAGCTATCAAATAATTTTGTTGATGTTGAAGTTTTGAATGCTCCCAGTCAAAATCCAAGTCATTGATATTTCACTTATGGACTAACTCAAAAGATTGATCAGATGCAACCTTAACGGAGATATCTCTTGTGGCGAGGAGAAAACCATGTGGTGCGGCTAGGGCAGCAGTTCGGCCAACATTATGAGAGGTCGAAACCGTAGTTAGAGCAACCGAATCAGTTGAAGTAGAAACATGTGCAGCCGGATTGGGGGTTGGATCGGCAAACGGCGAGTTGTTTCCTTCTTCCTCTGTCTGAAAGAACCCATTTATCTTATTGTAGCAGACTTCTTCTTCAACACTGGTAGTCGAGAAAATATGTGATGATTGCTTTCTAGAATCAATTTGTGATTCAGAATAAGACAAATACTCATCCAAAGGAAGGAAAGCATACCGAAAAATACTTTTCACTTGATTCCAATCATCAATGAATGAGTTTCCTTGATCAAAGAGTCTCCACTGCATCTCCTTGAATTTGTCGTAGACTCTTTCGGATAAGTGTTGTTCAACGACAAAAACCTTATCCTCGTCATGAACATGTCGGATTTATGAACCGATCTTCTACCTGTTGAATCCAAAAATTTATATGATATTAAGCATCAAATAGAGGAATTTTGGAAACGTTATTAATTTTTCTTGATCTTTTCGATCAACATAGAGTTGTTGTGAATCTCGAAAGGGATCCTAGCCTAAACGTGAAAAACTTTTCCAACATTCAAGATGAGATGTATCTATGAAAAAAGTTCATTTTCTGTTCCCTGATTCTTCAAGCTCTGAATACCAGCTGATGTAGATTGTTGCGGAAGCGTTAAACTAATGGAATCCACCATTAAAACTATGATAAGATAACTAAATAAACTGATAAAATAACGATAAAAACATTAAACTTGATTAATAATAATCTTGATTGATAAATATTTAATTGATAATAATAAAAGATGACCTAGACTCTCTTATACAGAGTTTTAGACAAACCTGGAGTCCTGGATAAACACAAAATATGAAATACGATAATCACTAAACTCTAGTTTCCTCGATTGCTACTAATCCTAATCTTGAAAACTCCTAAACAAATAAAATACCTTACTTTGAAAATATCCAATTCCAAACCCTAGGTGACTTAACCGTGAGACCTTATTTTGCCATGGCCGAGAAGCCCATGCGGCTAAGGATGGTCTCCATCATGATCCCTATCAAACTCTTGAAAACCTTTTGAAATCTCATTCATCACAATGGGGAGTGGCTTTTTTATGTAGTTAGATATTGTATAGTCAGTTTTTTCTTACCCTGGGGATATTATAGTATTATATAACTGACCAACCGAGAAATCTCATGTTTCCTTAAGTTTGGCTTTATATTTGTAAAGAGCCGTGGGATCAGAAAATGGGGAATACTTGCTTTAATTGCCACCGTTGCTGTCCACTATAGTACCATGGGTGGGTTTCTAGCTTAGCCCTGGCAAATGAACTTGTACATTTTAGGATGGTTGTTGCAAATTTCCCCTTGCCACTATCTATTAGTGCTCATGTTCTGGGTAAAGGTATCTTGGCAGAATACAAGTTACGTAGTGGTTCATTTCATTGTTTTTGTTTATTTAATCTGGATGTTGATATCATACTAGCATTTTACTTTGATTTTCCTTTTTTTCTTCATTGCCAGTGAAAGGCAGTAAGGCAGTCCAATCAATTTTTCAAACAGTAGGAGGCACAGTTTTTTGCTGAGCTATTATTGCTACCACTTTCCTACAAATATTTCATGCAAACCTTTGCTAATTGCTATCTGATTTCTACCTGCAGTATCAACAAGAAGATCGAGTTACTCTTTGGGTAAACAAAGTTGGCCCTTATAATAATCCACAAGAAACATATAACTATTACAGCCTTCCCTTTTGCCAGTCACCTGGCAAAGCAGCTCACAAGTGGGGTGGACTTGGAGAGGTGCTCGGTGGAAACGAACTCATTGATAGCCAGATTGAAATAAAATTTAAAAGTATGTAGACCTTTTTTTTTTTTTTTTTTTTTTTTTTAAATTTCAACTTCTTTCTTTGTAATAGCTAAGTTACAATAAAAGGCACTTTTCTATCATGTTTTTGAGCAGAAAATGTGGAAAGGAGTTCCATTTGTGAGATTAATCTGGATAATGCGAAGGTTAAACAGTTTACGGATGCAATTGAGAATACATATTGGTTTGAATTCTTCATGGGTATGGTATTCTTATGATTTCCACATTTCGTACCTAATAATTTGAGTCTTCAGCATGGCTTAATGTTCTTTCCCTAAATTCAAGATTTTTTTTGGATGTTCGTCTTTGGAGTTCTAATTGTTTACATTTTTTCTGTCTGCTGATTGCTTCTCCAGACGATCTGCCTTTATGGGGTATGCACTTGTCTCAATCCTGTCAGTTCAATTTCGTGTCCGTTTAGATTGTCTTATTTGATTTCTCATGAATGGATATGTGACGATGATCAGGTTTTGTTGGTGAGCCACATTCTGATAAAAACAGTGACAACAACAAACGTAATCTGTATACACATAAGGATATTGTTGTTAAATACAACGGGGAGCAGGTTTGTGGCTTCTAAACTCCCTACTGATCATTATAGATATCTGTTTCTGGTGTTTAATTTTGTCTTTTTTAATTTTGTTCAGATTATTCACGTTAATCTTACCCAAGAAAATCCTAAACCCTTGGAAGTCGGGAAGGTATTAGACATGACATATTCAGTGAAGTGGATTCCAACAAATATCACATTTGCACGGCGTTTTGATGTTTACCTGGACTATCCTTTCTTTGAGCATCAGGTTGGTATCTAATCTCTTTTCTAGAACGATAGTTAAGCTAAGTAAGGCATGGGGAATACCTCGTATTTGTAAGTCGTTAAGTAGTCAGTAAGCTATTTACAAGAATAGCATAAAAAATACACATGTTTTTGAGAAGGAATAATGCATAACAAAGTAAACCCCAGGAACCCAAGAAAGAGGAAGAAAGTAACGCTCAGAAGAGCATTTGATATATAATTAATTTGCTACAACCACACCTGCTGTACATACCAAACTAAAATATGAGCTGTAGGAAATTGTTTCACCTTACATTCATCAACTAAATTTTCCTCAGCACTAATATGTGTGTGAATGTACATATGTATATATATTACTACTATTTTAGGTAAGTCCAGTGGTTGAAAAGGACTTGTGTTTAATTTGAGGATAAGGTTTCAGTTTTTCACATGGATACTGGAACAAGGCAAAGTAAGTGCTAAACTATGTAACAGACACCACTAGTCGATACAATGTGTGTCGGGCATTGTGAGTGGAAAGGCCACAGTGGGGACTTGGTCATACATATGTACTTTATATCTTATTTTTTTTCACTTAACACTTTCTACTTTTGGATCAACCGATGTTTCAATATACGGAGACGTTAACCCAACATTGTACGTTATGGTTCTAATACGATCATTAACGTGTACATTAACAAACCTCATATTATAATCGCTGAAGTGACTGCGAGTGCCAGAGAGGTTCCTAGTGTCTGACTTGAGTAATCTGAGCGTATGACTCTCTGACTGTCTGACACGGCTAAAGTATGACTCTCTGGCAATTAAAGCTTGCAACTGAACATAAAATTCCTATATGTTTTACTATCTGCTCAAGGCCCCCTCTGCTCCAACGAGCAGTGTTGCCTTAACCCCTCCACTTATGGTCTCTGGTGAGTAGTACTAATAGCTTTTGTCGCTATTGGAGTTGAAATTTACATTTAGCTTGGTTGTTGTATTTCAGATTCATTGGTTCTCTATTTTCAATTCTTTCATGATGGTTATCTTCCTTACTGGTTTGGTGTCAATGATATTAATGAGAACTCTTCGAAACGACTACGCCAAATATGCCCGAGAAGACGATGATCTGGAGATCCTGGTGAAGTTTCTATTGTTACGATTCGGTCAATTCAGTTTTCAGTTTCTTCTTCAGCTTCCTTTTCTTCTAAACAATCTTTGAAATAAATTTAATCGTTTAAAGGTTATCTCGACACTTATATCATCAGGAAAGAGATGTGAGCGAAGAGTCTGGCTGGAAACTTGTCCATGGAGATGTTTTTCGCCCTCCCCGCAATTTGGTTTTACTTTCAGCAGTTGTTGGGACAGGTGCTCAGCTGGTCATGCTTGTTCTCCTAGTCATCCTATTGGCTATTGTTGGGATGTTATATATTGGGTATGTTCTTGAGCTATCGGATACTTAAGTCTACTCTTACTTGCTATGTAACAATTTCGTGATCATCTTTTGTTTCCTCGTGTTTACTCCATTGTTGATAGTGCAGTGCACGCCATCTTTGTAGGATCCAGTTCCATTTATAATATCTACTTCATACTTTGTGTTATTTTACATTGGTCCAGTTGTTCTGGTCCAACCAGCAAAGGACTAATTAAATATCTTTCAGGCGAGGAGCAATCGTTACCACTTTTATAGTATGTTATGCTCTTACATCCTTCATTTCGGGTTACGTCAGCGGTGGGCTGTACTCACGTTATGGTGGTATGTTTGCCATCACCCAATTATCTTCATTTGGCAGTTCATTAATAATTTTTGTATTTAAATCACACAATGGAAGTTTTTAATGTTTAAATATGTGTTGAAGATTTTATATTACAATCACTCTTTTTTGTAATTTGATGTCTTTAGCTCTTATCTCTGACCCTCAGGTAAAAGCTGGATTAAGTCGATGATCCTCACAGCGTCACTTTTTCCATTCATGTGCTTTGGGATTGGGTTCGCTCTAAATACAGTTGCTATAGGTTACAGATCTCTAGCTGCTATTCCTTTTGGTACCATGGTGGTTGTATTAGTCATCTGGGCTTTCATCTCTTTCCCTCTAGCACTTCTCGGGACAGTTGTTGGCAAGAATTGGAGTGGTGCTCCAAACAATCCTTGTCGTGTGAAAACCATTCCCCGTCCAATCCCTGAGAAGAAATGGTATCTCACACCGTCAGTTGTTTCATTGGTGGGAGGATTGCTTCCTTTTGGCAGCATATTCATCGAAATGTATTTCGTCTTTACATCCTTCTGGAACTACAAGGTAAATGTCATTAATCTAATGGCTTGAGATGAACATGAACTATTTTGTTATCCTTTGGTACATAGATCTTTCTACCTATACCTAGGTGCTAGTTCTCACTCAAACTACCATTCATTCTATATACAAACCCAATCATCTCATTTGACTTGCACTTATCTGGATGGCAGGTGTATTATGTATACGGCTTTATGTTGCTAGTTTTCGTGATTCTCGTAATTGTTACTATCTGTGTTACAATTGTGGGGACATATTTCTTGCTCAACGCCGAGAATTATCATTGGCAATGGACTTCATTCTTTTCTGCTGCTTCAACAGCTGTATATGTGTACCTCTACTCGATATACTACTATTATGTGAAGACCAAAATGTCAGGCTTCTTCCAGACTAGCTTCTATTTTGGATACACTCTCATGTTCTGTCTTGGTTTAGGAATCCTCTGTGGTGAGTTTCTACACTTTCTCATATTTGACAGATTAACCTTGATATTAGTTCTAATAACTAGCAAATAGTCTTTGGGTAGTATGTTTTTTTTTTTTTTCTCAAAGTAAGATATGAAATCTGACTCAAGGTCTGAATCTATGCAAGTCAGATTTCAGAATGCTTGTTCTTGTCTTATTATAATGTCTCACTCCTCTCAATGGCTCTTATTCATTTCTTCTTCTATGTGGATTTGCAGGTGCTGTTGGTTATTTGGGATCTACTTTATTCGTTAGGAGAATTTACAGAAACATCAAATGTGATTAAGCCTACCGACTTAATTCCGTGGTAGAAGTGTTTCAGAAGAGGCTTAGTCTCTGTTTGGTCTCTTAGATGGAACCTAAGCGAGTTTTGGGGATACGGTTCATATCTAGATCGGGAAGTTTTTATTATTCACGGCTGTTTAGTGTAGTAGCAAGTTTTTATGAACTAAATTAAAGTGCAGAGACTAATAACATAAGATAGTAAACATAATATACTCAGATTCCTTATATCTTGGTTTCTCATTGGACCTTAAGCATAGGAATAATCTATGTTTCATTTCACTCAAAATATATAAACCGATTTAACTCTTCTTTGGCATACTGTCTCATTTTTACTCAAAAGTATAGAATGCCCGAATATGTTTACAGGAAAGAGCAATTCTAACAATGCACCCTCTTTTTACTATTCAAACGTCCCCGTACGAGGAAGACATCTTTGCAGAAAATCGCCTCGTTTATTCAGTTGATGTATTCGAAGGTGTAAGGGGAGTGTAGTGTTATTAATTGGCCAGCCTCAACTCTATCATAGATAATAAATTTGTGGCAGTCAGAAACAAACGATAACCTTGTGAACTTCAAAGGGAAAGAGATAAACCAACCCATTATCAGCTGCCACGTGTCAGGATAGAACACATTTTCTTATCTCTTATAGCCACAGGTTGCTTCTTTCTTTCTCTCTTGTGTGAGCTAAGAAACCCATTTTATAGTTCTCAAACCATCTAAGGAAAAAAGTCTCTTCTACTCTCTTCAGCCAACCCACAGAAAAAATGGCAACTTCTTCCCCACTTTCAGGCACCATGGTGAGCACATCTTTCATTAGAAGACAGCCAACTTCGAGTCTTCGCTCGTTTGTTAACGTGGGTCAAGCTTTGTTTGGGCTAAAAGGCGGCCGAGGAGGGCGAATAACAGCAATGGCTACATACAAAGTGAAGTTGATTACACCTGAAGGACCTCAAGAATTTGACTGCCCAGATGATGTTTACATTCTTGACCAGGCCGAGGAGGAAGGTATCGATCTTCCTTACTCTTGCCGTGCTGGTTCTTGCTCTTCTTGTGCCGGCAAAGTAGCTGGAGGGACTGTAGACCAATCCGACGGAGGTTTCCTCGATGATGATCAGATTGAAGATGGTTGGGTACTCACCTGTGTGGCCTATCCTCAATCCGATGTCGTCATTGAGACCCACAAAGAAGAGGAATTAACTGCTTGATTGATGATTACTCCATTGATTTATGTATCATCTATAGAAGTATGGTTTTCATTTTGTTATGAATCTGAGTAGTAAGTTATGCTTGTGTTTTGGATTTTGATGGAACTTCAATTGGTTTTGTTAAATCTTATCATGTCATATGTGGTTTAATCTATGTCTTTGTTGGTTTTAATCAGTAATAAACAAAGTCAAATTGTTTCATTTTGAACTAACAAATATAGACTAAAAAACTTTATATCTCCAGATGTTTTGTGATTCTTATCAGATGGCATCCCTTTTAAAGTTCATTATATCCATTTCAGCTGTACTATTTTGTGCTTGAATCAAATACAATTACCAGAACATCAAATGGAGAGTTAGCCAATGAATTATTTGTTTGATATAACATATTACATATCTCACCAACTAGGGCTGATTTTCTAGATAAAACATATATAAATTCGTTCAATAAAAAGAGAGACCAATAATCAATCGATCCGTTTGATATAACTTATCATCGTCAAAGGGGTATAAGGTCATCATTACCAATAGATATAAAACATAACATATGATGGATTATCAATTTCGTTTAAGAGTTGACTAGAAATATAACATAACCATTAGATATTTAAGGTTTCAACCCACTAGCCACTAGGAACAGCAATACCATGTTCAACCACCAAGTTATGTTGGGCTACCAAATGGGCCATACCTCGAGGTGAAGAAGGATTCTATGGAAGAAATTCTGAAATGTCTTGGTGAAGAAAATAAGCTTTAAAAACTTTTTTAATTAGTTTTCTTGGTAATTCACTTATGATGTTTGGCAATCTAATGAGATTCATATTTGATGGACTGCCCATACATTCATGCTTATTGTTTTGCACAAGAGAATTCTTTCTTGGATAATTCCATACTAGTGAGCATATTACTCGAATGCTTCATGGAATAATCAGTAAGAAAGGCTTATGGGACGAAGTGTTTTGTCTATCATCTAATAAGGCAAGTTTTACGTGGTTTCAATTGGTAAGTTTACAGATTTGATTCCTAACCTTCTTCCTAGCGATGAATTGTTTCGTTTTCGTTGTGTCGCTACATTATAAATTTAGTACGTCAGGATGGGTCGAATGTCCCCCAGTTTAGATAGATAATTCACGTAACTCATGTTGAAAGATGTTTTTCCTTACAACAATGTTGTTACCACTTTTCTTACTGCATTTCTTTAGACCATTACTCAAGATGATTGATTGTTGGCTGGCTTCCTTGGACCATTTTATGATACTGTGAGAGCAGGTTTCCAAATTGCTTTTAGATGGCAATAGGCGGTTTGTGGCTTATGGCGGGTTTGAAGTTTCCAATTTTGGTTCTCAATTTGGTTCCCCCACCGGCTTATAATAATATAAAAAAGGGTTAAGTGCTTTGTATCAACAACAACCACAACGACTCAACAACTCTTCTTTAGAGAGAGCTAGAGAGAGAGCAAGTGAGAGAGAAATTTTGTTCATAGTTTTAAGCGGTGTTTAATTTCTCGGTCGTCGAAGATTTAGTATAGAAGGTTAAATTCTATACGTTACCATCTTGGGACGAACTTGCGGGTTGTGTGAGTCGTCTTCATCTATCCTTCAATAAAGATTTCTTGTTCGCCCGAGGACGTAGGCTTTAAGCTGAACCTCGTTAAATTCTGTTCGCATATTTGATTTTGGCATAGCTTTTCGATTAATTTTCATAATCGGATCAATTTCTAGAATAGGTTCGAGCTTCCGCGACTTTCAGAACTAACAATTGGTATCAGAGCCTTGTTGAAATTGAACGAAGAGAAGATGGGATCGAGAAGTGGTACGGTCAAATCAGGGAAATATGAGATAGAGAAGTTCAATGGGAAAAACGATTTTTCTTATTGGCGGATGCATATGAAAAATCTGTTAATCTCGTAGAAATTCCACAAGACGTTGACGGGAAAGATTCCAGGAGATATGTCAGATGAGGATTGGGAAGAGTTAGATCTCGAAGCACGGGCTACCATTATGTTGTGTCTTGAGAGGGACGTGGCGTTCCTAGTAGACGAAGAAACAACGGCGGCGAGTGTGTGGTTAAAGCTAGAAAGCAGTTTCATGATGAAAACTTTAACGAATCGGGTCTACTTAAAATCCAAATTATTCACATGTAGAATGGAAGAGGGTTCTTCTATTCAGGATTATGTGAATAGGTTTGACAGGATTATCTCAGATTTGTAGGATATTGATGTTAAGGTTGAGGACCAAGCCCTCATATTGTTACTTTCATTGCCTAAATCCTATGGGAACCTTGTTCAAACTTTGATGCTTGTTGGTGATAGTCTAAGCATGGAAGAGACGAGAAATTCGCTATTAGCGGATGACCTTCGTAAGGTTGCTACTAGCAGTATGGCGTTGGGTAGAGTAGACAAGGAACAAACACAAGGGTTATTTGTAACGAGGGGGATGAGTAATGAAAGGGGAAAGGGAAAGTGCGGGAAATCTAGATCCAAATCTAGAGGCGCTTTCAAGAAAACGTGCTTTAGTTGTGGTGAGCTTGGCCACTTTAAAGCGGCTTGTCCAAAAAAAAAAGTTGAAGCAAAAGAACGAAGGCTACAAGGGGAAACAAGAGATGCAAGAGGCGGGATATGTGTTAGAAGACCCTGACGAATGTTTCTCGGTAACAGAGGTGTCTGAGAAGATCTCCGATAAGTGGATGCTTGATTCAGGGGCGTCAAACCATATGTGTCCAAATAGGGAGTGGTTTACTACCTATAGGAGTATAGATGGTGGTACAGTTATACTGGGTGACGATAGTATATGTAAAACTGTGGGACTCGGAACAATACGTATCAAGATGCACGATGGAGTGGTGAGAACATTGACGGACGTAAGACACATACCCGATTTGCGGAAAAATCTAATTTCCCTTGGTGTGTTAGAGCGGAACGGCTGTAAGATAATTATAGAGAATGACTCCATAAAAGTCGTTAAGGGTTCTTTGGTTGTGATGAGAGGTACTCGTTACGGAAATTTATACAAACTTCTGGGGACAACAATTACGGGAGATGTAGCAGTAGGAATCAGTGGAAGGGATCCAACGGCTAGTACGAGGCTTTGGCATATGCGCCTTGGGCATATGTCAGAAAAGGGTCTATCTTTGATGTGCGGAAAAGGCTTGTTGAAGGACATGAAGAAGCCTTGCATGGAGTTTTGTGAGCATTGTGTGTTCGGAAAGACACACAGGGTGACGTTCTCTACAAGCAAGCACAAGAGCAAAGAGGTATTAGACTACGTACATACCGATGTCTGGGACTGGCAAAGTTAGCTTCCAAGGGTGGTTCCAGGTATTTTGTTACATTTGTTGATGATCATTCGAGATTTGTCTGGCTTTATTTTCTGAAGCACAAGAATGAGGTATTCAACACATTCCTGGTGTGGAAAGCAATGGTTGAGAACAAATCTGGTCGAAAGCTGAAGACGTTAAGATCGGATAATGGGACCGAGTACACGGATGGGGCATTCAAGGAGTTTTGTAATCATGAAGGCATTGTGAGGCACTGGACATTAGTAAACACACCTCAACAGAATGGAGTCGCAAAAAGATTGAACCGTACACTACTTGAGAAGGCTAGATGTATGCGCTCCAATTCGGTATTAGGCGTAGAATGGTGGGCAGAATCTATTGGTACAACTTGTTATATTGTGAACATGTCTTCACATTCTTCTTTAGATGGCGGCATACCTTACGAGGTGTGGTCAGCTGAACATGCAGATTACGAGAGACTTAAGGTTTTCTGTTGTACGACCTATTACCATTTTAAAGGTAACAAACTTGACAATAGAGCAAAGAAGACAATTTTCTTAGGATATGCTACAGGAGTCAAGGGTTATCGGCTATGGTGTTCGGAAGACAAGAAGTTTGTAATCAGCAGAGATGTGGTGTTTAATGAGTCATCTATTGTAGCTATGGCGAAAGCTACGGTGCCTAGTTGTGGTGATGTTGGGTCTACTAAAGCTCAAGTAGTGGAAGTAGAAGCCGAAGACCAACGGGTTTGTAGGAATCATGATCAGGTGGAGGATCAGGATAATACTCAGGATGAGAAAATTGATGAATCCGATCATGAGGAGGTTCAAGGGGAAGGTACACAAGTTTTACAACAACAACAGCAGGATGTTTCGGTACACACTAGGCCGAAACGGTTATATAAGCCGGTACAGAGGTTAGGGTCAGACAAACCTCTTAGGCATTACGGGCAGGCAAATCTGGTTGAATATGCACTCTCGGTGGAAGACGGCGAGCCGGTCACCTTCAAACAAGCTATTACCGCGGAGGAAAGAGAGAGTTGGTTGGTTGCTATGCAAGAAGAGATGGAGTCTCTTCACAAGAACAAGACATGGGAAGTTGTCCCATTACCCGAAGGTAAGTCTGTTATTGGTTGTAAATGGGTGTACAAGAAGAAAGAAGATTCTTTTGAGATCAAGGGTACAAGGTATAAGGCAAGACTAGTGGCCAAGGGTTATGCACAGAAAGAAGGGGTCGACTACAACGAGATTTTCTCTCCGGTCGTGAAACATACTTCTATTCGGGTGCTATTGAGTATTGTTGCTCACAGTGATCTTGAGCTGGAACAACTCGATGTTAAAACTGCCTTCTTGCACGGTGATTTGGAAGAAGAAATTTATATGGCTCAACCTGAGGGATACAAGGTTGAGGGTAAAGAAAATCAAGTATGTCGTTTGAGGAAGTCCCTTTACGGATTGAAACAATCTCCTCGCCAATGGTACAAACGATTTGATTTTTTCATGCTAAAGCATGGTTTTCGCAGAAGTGACTATGATTGTTGTTTATACATCAAGAAGCTTTGCGAAGGTGACTTTATTTATCTCCTTTTGTATGTGGATGACATGCTTATTGCTTCTCGAAGCATGGTCGAGATAGATAAGTTGAAATCTCAACTCAGTCAAGAGTTTGAGATGAAAGACATGGGCGCTGCAAAGAAGATACTGGGAATGGAGATTAAGAGAGAGCGGTCAAGTAAGAAACTGTACTTGAATCAGAAAGGTTACATCAAATGAGTAGTTTCTCGATTTGGGATGCAGAATGCGAAGGCGGTGTCAACACCTTTGGCACCACATTTCAGGCTTTCGAGAAGACAATCTCCCACTACTACGGTGGAGAAGGATCATATGGATCGTGTACCGTATGCTAGTGCAGTTGGCAGTTTGATGTACGCTATGGTGTGTACTCGTCCGGATATTTCACAAGCGGTCAGTGTGGTTAGTAGGTTTATGGCAAACCCGGGGAAGACACATTGGGAAGCTGTGAAGTGAGTCTTGAGGTACTTGAAGGGTACCGTTGATATGGGTTTGTGCTTTGGTGGAGACACATGTCAAGTAAGCGGTTATGTTGACTCAGAAATAAAAGATGATCTAGATATAAGACGATCTACTACTGGTTATGTATTTAAGGTACACGGCGCTCCAGTTAGTTGGCGATCGATGTTACAATCTACAGTTGCGTTATCTACTACGGAGGCCGAGTATATGGCTATGGCCGAGGGTGTGAAGGAAGCATTGTGGTTGTGGGGTCTTCTGGATGATCTAGGGATTAAGCAGGAGCGCGTAGATGTATGGTGTGATAGTCAAAGTGCGATTCACTTGGCAAAGAATCAGGTCTATCATGCTCGTATTAAGCATATCGATGTCAGGTATCACTTTGTACGAGATGTCATAGAGGAAGGTGATGTTTCTCTCATGAAGGTTCACACAGATGAGAATCTCGCGGACATGTTAACTAAAGTGGTGACATGTAGCAAGTTTCAGCATTGCCTGGAATTGCTACAAATCGGCTCGTGTTAAGTTGCCTGAAAGGGTGTAATGGCGACAAGATAAACTTTATGTGAAGGATTGGTAGAACTACGGTAGACTTGATCCTGTAAAAGGGTACCTAGACAACCATGGTCATATGGCGCAGTCGGATGAAGTTACAAGAAGCAGATATATCTTACAAGGAGTATCCTGGTGTTCGTCTAAAATTTGAAGTATATCAAATTGTGTACGAGGTAAAGAATTGTGAGAGGCAGTTTGAAGACGGTGCTTCAATTGGCTTTGTGACATAGGCGGTTTCTTGGATGGCGGTTTCACATAGTTTCCAAATTGAGGTTAAGTTTAGATGGCAATAGGCGGTTTGTGGCTTATGGTGGTCGTGAAACATACTTCTATTCGGGTGCTATTGACTATTGCCATCTAAACTCAATTTGGAAACCTGCTCTCACAATTCTCCACCTCGTATTGGAAACCTGCTTTCACATAGTTTTCAAATAGATCTTTTAGGTAATATTTTCTGCCAAGAAGTTGTTGATTGCTTACTCATTTACTGAAATATTATGAATAAAAATCAATGGAGCTTTTTATTGACTCAAGCATGATTTATTGAATAGAGGTTGTGGTTGGGCACTGACTTTGCATTCTGGGGGGTCTAGGTTCGATTTTAATAGAAGTGGCAATCGATGATTTATTGCACTAGAGTTTAAATAAGGTAAATGTAAGAACCGGTGGGTTGTCAGACCCTTAAGCTCTATAATGACCTTAAGGGTCTTTATATGGCCCTAAGGATGCAATATGTCTTTGTGATGGTAGGTATACAACTTATTTAATTCATGATGTATGCATACTGTTTAAAGATGTAACGAGTTTGGAATCCACCTCAAAAAGAGAGTATTCATGATTCTTATAGGTGGGTGATTTTGGGAAATAAAAAAAGTATTCGGGGTGCAAAATCTTAAGGGATGAAAAGAATTTTTTTTCCAGCCAAACACAACCTCCAATGTTGCCGGCACGAGCTCTTGGTCGGCGACCACTCTCTCCTTTTTTTCTCTCTCTCCACCGTTCTCCCTACTTTTTTTTCTCATTCTTTGTCTAAGTTCCGACGAAGGGGAGGGCCCCTTCGCCAACCCTTCGTTTGGATATGGAAATCATACGAGTTATAGGCGAAGGGGCTCTCACCTTTGTCGGAACTTAGAGAGCAAGAATAAGAGAAGGATAGAGAAGAGAAAAGGAAGAGGGAAGAAAAAAAGAGAAATAAAGGAAGAGGAGACGAACATGGTGGTTGAGGTCGCCAGAGTATGAGGGAAGACGCCAGAAGTTTTGGTGGAGGACGCTAGAATTTGTGGTGGAGGTCACCGGAGTTAATGGTGGTAGTTGGAGAGAAAAAAGAGGGAAGAAGAAGCAACACAAGGAAGATGATCGTTAGACCTTATTTGAAGTGTATGTTAGTATTTCGATTTAATGTTTGAAATCGCATTAGATTTATGGATTTGGATTTTGCAAGCATGCATTCGGTCGCACCAGACCGAACTCGTTTTTTTTAGTACGGTGTGCTCGAGCCATAACCATAGAGTCGAGTTTGGCATAAGGCAACTTTATTGAGCACCAGTAACCTCTGGAGTAGAATTCGGTGGACCTACACAGTTTTGGCCCTTACATATACGACACGACAACCCCGATGGGTCGAAAGAAACTACGGTATAATTTCATCGAATATACTTTTTTTCTTAGAATAGTTCCATTCGGTCGGGTCTGCCCGTAATATGTAAACGCCATTCGGTGGAACCAGACCGAACAGGCCTTCGTTTTTCACAAATCTTCATACAACCAACAAATAGATCATAAAAAATGTCAAAAATGTCGTAGGGAATGTTCATATTGTAACATCCCGTTTTTTAAGGTTAGTTGAGGGACTATTTGGCATTTAGTTCTAGTCAAAAGAAGGGCTAAATCGACAAAGATTGCAAATTTGGGAGGTATTTTGTAATCCGGTCAAAACCAGGGACCAAACCGAAATTTTGTGAGATGGATAACGAGTGTTTTGGGTGGAATTTTGTATGGGGATTGATGTTTTTATAGAATTCAAACTTCCCAAAAGTGATCTAGTATAGTTTTGTAGAATTTGTGGTAAGAAATTCATACTCCCTCTCTCGTAATCCAATTTTCTGTAGTTGAGTTGGAGTATTTGGTTTCGAATTTTATAGAAATTGATTGGGTTTCATCAAAAGAGAAGGCAAAACATCGAAATCAAGGTAATTCCCTAACTTGACGACAGAATTTACTTATTTCAGAATTCTTGGGTTTTCACGATCTTAAAATTTCTGGACTTTTATAGCTCAGGTAACTCTAGGGTTTATGCTATTGGAATCATGTAATTTTGGAACTTATGCACAAGTTAGAGAAGTTAAATCGCTTAGTTTAATGATCGAACCACAATTTCGAAGGACTGCATAGTGGAGTCTGTTGTCGTACAATCTGGGCCTTGTAGAGTTCTCGGACGGACTTTCCCGAAATACGAGAGTCGTATTTTAGGAGTTTAGCTTTCCGAAAAGGTATGGCACAAGTTATTTGGATCTCGGTCGAGGAAGTTTTTATTATTTTATCGAGCAGCGCGCTATTCAGCAAACATGAAATCTGCTTACTGTTTTACTATGTTAACTAGTTGTAGTGGTTCCAAAACCTGTTTTAGTCCTCAGCGATATTGTATCTTGTCTCGTGACGATTCCAGAAATGTATAATACGAATAATTTGGAGTTCGGACGAGAGAAATATGAGTGTTCGAACACGCAGCTTACGGTCAGTGAAACTAATGCACTGCTGCGTACATTTTGTGGTTTTCAGAGATGTTCTAATTAAAATTAGGAGAAACCACCTGAGAACAAAACATTATAAATGAGATAACCTTTCCAACTACTTAAGAATAGGTTGAAATGGATCAACGATGAGAGAATTGTGACAATTATAGTGAACAGTACGTTGTTAGGAAACATCTGAGGTATTTTGCTAATTTAGAAGCTGATTCAATCTGATTTTGCGAAGTCAATCAATAATAAAATATTAAGGATATAAATATCTTTCAAACGGTATAGGATTGATCTTATTTGGACATGGCTATGAAAGTTAGAGATTGATCGGAATTCGAGTATATCTTCGAAGTCTTCCAAATGTTACGGATTTCTTTTATGTTTTAAGTTTTCGTTGTTTTCTTTTATTGATTGTTTTTGTCGTGCAAAGGTTCTTC
Organism: Eschscholzia californica; assembly: GCF_041429995.1. Lineage (NCBI taxonomy): Eukaryota > Viridiplantae > Streptophyta > Magnoliopsida > Ranunculales > Papaveraceae > Eschscholzia > Eschscholzia californica. The sequence continues at coordinate 48,017,720 of NW_028238198.1, forward strand.
GTTTAGAACCTAATGTTTGTATCGGTTCTTTATGGTTTTGGTAGAGGGGGGAGCCGGAGCTTATCGTAGACGATTTTGCTACGATTTCGGCGGAGCAGACGTACCGTTAGGTAGGGGTTCTGAATCCTTTATCCAGCATGGTTTTATAGATAATGAAATGTGCTAATTTGTATTGTTATATATGTGTCATTATAACTAGAGTTTAGGTAGCATGAAACTCAATTTTGGTGATGAACTGAAATATGTTGGAATGGTTTTGTTGTGATACGAGAAATGCTTTCGAACTGTTTTTACGATGATTGTGAAATACTTGGGTTTTCTTGTATGTACCCGACTACGGATTATGTCATCCTACGGGCACGTAGCCATTGAGGTTAGGATGACATGTGGACATTGGGTATGACCCGTGTGAGACCGGTGAGGTAGTGCGACACTAGTCATGAGACCTGTGGGAGTAGAGTGCTTCACTTGCTGGCCATTGGTGCTCATGCGTCCAGCTCGAGACTCAGGGTCGTACACCCTGACCGCTCGCCTAGGAGGTGACATTGATTGGGAATCCCTCTGCTTTGTGTGCGATATGACTCTTGGTTGTTCCACTTTCGTGTTTGATAAGATAATCAATTAAATGAGAATATGAGTTTTGATATATGAATGTAACTGATTTTGAGAGATCGCATTAGATGCATGACAGGGTACCGAAGAAAATGAGGTTCAGGTCCTTCCATGGGTATTGTGGGACGGCTCTCTTATTCGAATTCGGTGATAAAAAACGTATGTAGGTGCTTAAGATATATATGTATCACGAGGTAAACTCTTCAATGATTGTGAAGTCCCTTGGTAGGAGAGTGACTTACTGGCTAGGGGTAAGTCTCTTTCTCGAGGAGATGTTAATGCATTAGCTAGTGCCTAAATGAGCTGCTACTATCTAACGCACTATAGATTCACCTGAGGAACTCTCTCTTAATTGGGAGCGCACCATGGTTGGGCAGTTAATCACTGCTATTGATTGCTAGATGTCAGGAAAATGTTTTATATATAGTATATATAGTAATTGGTTTGATAAATCGTGTTGTCATGATGTTTACAACTTATGAAATGAACTTTTAAAAACGTGATGGGTTTTGGATTGGTCTTTTACCAGAATAACTCGTGTCGGTGAGTATTCTGACCCCTACATGTTGTCAGTGTGCAGGTGTTTCTTGTAGTCTCGAGGCGAAGTATGTATTCCACAATTGTCACTGTGCAGGTGTTGCGTCGTTTTCGTTGGTTTTTCGTTTATTGGATGTTCGTTATTTCCAAGTTATGTATTTATTGTAGAAACCAAACTCTAATATGTATATATTTAGCACTTAGAGTTGTTTATAAGTTGTATCGGCGTTTTATGAGGCTTTTGTATTTTTGTGGTTCGGGTTTCGACCCGAAACTGAGTTGAGTTTGTTTAGCTTCCGCTCGATAGTTTATTTCTTGTATATGCGAATGTATGGTTTGCATGACAGGTTTTACAGGTGCGACCGGTTCGATTTACAGAGGCGACCCTGTCGGATTTTTGTCTCGTTTGTGAATTGCCGGGGCGTGGTAGTGTCTATTTTGGGACACGTGGCGTGACACATATATTTCTTTAAAGAATAAATCTTGTCTAGAAATTGATTTTTCTGAATTGTCTGCTGTTTCTCCAAAATTTTTGGAAGTTTCTTCATCCGTGGTGACTTGCAAAAATGAAGAGGAGGGTTGTTGAGAGGTTTGAGTTTTTGAGGGATTTAGAGTTAAGACGGGGATACTTATGTGGGCGATATACACCATCAAAGTGGGATTTTATGACCCATTGCATAAGGGCCTCTTTAACCAAACATGGTCATTTAAAATTGACTAAGTCAATGGTTTCACAGGGAGACCCTTTGACAAAAAGAGGGGGGGGGGGGGGGGGGTCTATTAAAGTTCCCTTAGGGCCTGTTATTCGTTAAGACTTTTTTTACTGGAACTTCAAAGTCCTGTACCTTTTACGTTCTTTAAGAGTTCCAGGGTTTTTTTATTAAAACTTTGAAGGGACCAAAACTTTTATGTTCTAAAACTATTAAGTACTGGGACATTATTTTAAAAGTTTTGAAGTTTTTAAAAGGCCTGAACCTTTCTTGTTAGATCTTTGAAGGGTCCATTTTATATTTAAGTCGTTCAAACACGAGAAAAATCATCTCTCTCTCTCTCCTTGTATACACATCTCCATTTTTATCTTCCACTCTCTCTCTCTCCCTCTCTCTCTCTGTATACACACCTCCATCTTTATCTCTCTCTCTCTACACACATCTCCATCTTATGTGAAAATCGAATGATCTGAATTTTTGGGTACGTAAAACATCATAATTATTATTAAATTTCGATGAAAAAGAAAAAAGAAAAAAGAAAAAAGAAAAAAGAAAAAAGAAAAAAGAAAAAAGAAAAAAGAAAAAGTCAAATGTTCGACATAACTGTATAACTCTGTCATTCCGCATTCTTTTAGCAAAACTATCTCTCCAATCACCAGCTTGTTATCGTTGTTGTTTTTGAGTTTGTATTTCTTCATTATAATCTTCATCCTGGGTACACTCTTTAGTTTCCTCTTCATCTGGAGCAAATTCGTCTGAACTACATTATCTTCGAATAAAGTTGTGTAATCCTGCACATGCTAAAACTAATTGTGCCTGTGATTTATATAGAAATGAGGGAACAGTTTTAAAAAGTTCGAATCTTGCTTTAAATATTCTGAATATTCTTTCTATCGCGGTTCTTAAAGAAGAATGACGATGATTAAATAATTCTTCTTTAGTTTCTGGACGTCGAGTACTCTCAAACTTTCTTAAATGGTATCGAACTCCTCGATATGGTGTCAAAAATTGTGGACGATTAGGATACCAGGCATTTAACAAATAAAATTTACCTACAACAAAATATAATTAGATGCACAATATTCATATATCATCCAAATATATTAAAATGAATTTTGATAAAAATAATAATTATCTTACCACGCGACACTTTAAATCCAATGTTTCCCTCTAAAGCATCTTTTGGTACTCTTGCATCATTTGCTGATCCTTCCCATCCACTACGAATATATATAAATTGCAAATGCAATGTGCACGCCGCCAGAACATTTTGTGATATAATTCATTTTCTATTACGGTATGGAATCGAGTTTTTTATTGGTACCATAGCTGGAATATATGTACCATCAATAGCTCCCATACAATCCTAAGTTTCAAATATAACATGATTTATATAACTGAATTAAGAGTAAAATATAAAATAAATTAACTTTCGACCAAAATAACTTTTTTCATTACTAGAAAGTAACGATTGAAGCGGTCATCTGTTAAGATCTCCATTGAGGCGGTTGTTGGAGTATTCGCCGTTAATTCCGGAGCTAATAAGGTCAACGCCTTCAACACTTTCTTAAAATTTATGCTTGTACGAAATTCAGATCTATCAAATCTTTCTCGAGTAACTGAATAACTATTATTTTGACAAACCGTTAAAAGAAACATCCCAAGCATCTCTTCCATAGTAACATAACAAGTATCCACTAAAAAAAATTTCTCCTTTAAAATTCGACACAACTTGAGAAATGTATATGGATACATTCTATAAATCTCACGAAACTAATCAGGGGAATCACTTAATTTTTGTTGCATATAAATAAACGCTTTACTAGTGATTGACTTTCTTTGAGCATTTGACATACTTACATGTGTATAGTAACTGCAAGAGAGTGCAATTGCACGGATAATAATGTCATTGTTATTAACAATTTATTCTACATGTTCCTCACCTTCGAAATCATTTTCAGAATCCATTTGAAAAAATCCTAATAAATAGAGATATACATAAATTAAATACGTTAAAAAATTATAACATAACACTTACTTCCAGGATTTAGATCATTATAAATAACATAATGGAAAAGATAAAGTAAATAGTCTCAATAAAACGATATTGTCGTTGCACTAATATGATTAAAACATAGTATAAATTGAAGCATAAACAAAACAAACTGAAATAAATCTTAAACCCTAAGCTCTGAAGTCTCATTTATCAAGCTCAGATAATATCCAATCTCTTCGCTCATCTAGATTCATCATGGAAAACATCATTTTCTGCTCCGGTGTTTGTAAGAGCTTTGCTCCTTTCATTTTCATTGAGTAGTCCAAACTAGGAATATCTTAAAGTGCTTTACGCCAATCGTTTGGATTCCTTGTAGTGTGAACAAGTTCTTCAAGACTCGAATCATTCTTTCACCAACCTTATCATATTGAGTCCTTGTTCGTTTTCGTTGGACATGTAATTTGCTCCTACTAGATTGACTCGGTCTACAAGTATTGTCCTCAGTTTGAGGGTCATAAGACTGGTCATGGTTATTTTCGCTAGGAAAAGGGTCCAAATCAACATCGAAGTTGTCGACATTAATCCCCTGTAGCCCGTCGACTGATGCTTCACAAGCATTTCCTCCAACAACTGAAGACCCAGAAAATATCGTGCACCAATCTTCGTATTCTGGATATTTTTCATTCCGGTAATCTTTACTGTTAGGGTGTTTCTGTAATAAACTACGTGGATTAATACTTTATTAAAAAATTTATTACAATTAGTTAGATATAATTTGATGCTTAATTACCTTAAAGTATTCATCCCAAACTTCTTGTGGAACAGTAATCTTACCGTTATTTGCATCCCAACCAAACCCAGAGCATGAATTCATTAAATCTCTAACTTGTTTATACTTACCTCTCCATTTCTTAATTTTACTACTCACATGATATGATGTTTTATTACCGTTAAATTTTTTATTTAGAGCTGGAATTAGAACATGGTCATAGAAAGTCTTCGACAATGCACCATCTTTACCGTATTTACCGTTGTTCATGGCTTCAACAATAAGTTGAATTAACACCTCGTTTTCATCTAAAGTCCATTTCATATACTTTTTCGCTGTCTGTGAACTCATCTAACAAAAACAAATTGAACGTACACAAAATTTACTTAACAATTAATCTAGAATTATATTAATCTCACACAAAATATGAAACAATAAGTTCATATAAATTAATCTTAAAAATATAACTGTACATGTGAATTACATTTTAGTTACTATCATACAATTATGAAATCAACCGTTCAAAACATATATTAAGTTTGGAAGATGACATGTGGGAATCAAAAATAGTAATTATTTAGTGCTACATACCAACCTCATGCTTAACCTATACACATTGGAAATCAAAAGAGTACTTTTCAAACCTATAATTACTTGGAAATCAATAACAATCGCCTTTTTCTTAGTTAAAAGTAATAACAATCACCTGGTAGTGAGAGAAATATATATATTGGTAGTTGGGAAAAAGTGGTAGTGAGAGAAACATATATACATTGGTAGTTGGGAAAAGTTGAAAGAATAATTACCTTGCACCTTGCTCAACGGATAGAGAGGTAAAGAAGGAGACCTACAACAACCGAGAAGGAAGACATGAGGTCACTCGGTTTGACGACAAGGGTTTGGAAGTTTTTCTGTTATATGAAGAGAAAAAAGGGTTTGGTTGGTTATTTTAACCCAATAGTTTTATGTACACCCATCATAGGAAGAATTTCAAAGATCCACCTCAATAGATAAAACTTTGAATTCAATGAATTTGTGAGTAAATTTGTCTCTAGAAAGTCTTGGGTCGGATTTTGAATTAAAAGTTCTTAATTTTGCATAAAAATTGAATAACGCTAAACTATAAAATTCTGAACGAACGTGGTGGTTGAGGTCGCTGGAGTATGAGGAAGACGCCGGAAGTTTTGGTGGAGGACGCCAGAATTTGTGGTGGAGCTCACCGGAGTTAATGGTGGTAGTGGGAGAGAAAAAAGAGGGAAGAAGAAGCAACACAAGGAAGATGATTGTTAAACCTTATTTGAAGTGCATGTTAGTATTTCGATTTAATGTTTTAAATCGCATTAGATTTATGGATTTTTATTTTGCAAGCATGCATTCAGTCACACCAGACCAAACTCACTTTCTTTAGTACGGTGTGCTCGAGCCATGACCATAAAGTCGAGTTCGGCATTAGGCAACTGTATTGAACACGACAACCCCGATGGGTCGAAAGAAACTATGGTATAACTTCATCGAATATACTTTTTTCTTAGAATAGTTCCATTCAGTCGAGTCTGCCCGTAATATGTAAACGCCATTCGGTGGAACCAGATTGAACGGACCTTCGTTTTTCACAAAAAAATCTTCATACAACCAACAAATAGATCATAAAAATGTCAAAAATGTCTTAGGGAATGTTCATATACCTCTTTAAAGAATAAATCTTGTCTAGAAATTGATTTTTCTGAATTATCTGCTATTTCTCCAAAATTTTTGGAAGTTTGTTCATCCGTGGTTGCTTGCAAAAATGAAGAAGAGTGTTGTTGAGAGATTTGAGTTTTTGAGGGATTTAGAGTTAAGACGGGGGATACTTATGTGGGCGATATAGACCCTCAAAGTGGGGCTTTATGACCCATTGCATCAGGGGCCCTTTAATCAAACATGGTCATTTAAAATTGACTAAGTCAATGGTTTCACAGAGAGACCCTTTAACAAAAAGGGGGGGGGGGGGGGGGGGCTAATAAAGTTCTCTGTAGTGCTTGGAGGAATTCTAATTTTTTTTTATTTCTACCAAAAAATTTGTACCCCGGATAATTTTTTATTTTCCGATCGCCAGTGGACCCATAACCGGACCCGTTGAAATTTCGAATCCGCCATGGGCTAATCACACGACCGGTTTTGTGCATGAGATTTTGGTTTCTGCCGTGGCTGACTTCGTCCGTTTAGTTTCCCAAATCACCCACCTTTTATATTACTGTGTGTTACGAGTGGACCCGTAACCCGATCGATCAGAATCCCGAAAGGGAGATTTTATAGGCAATGTCCAAAGTTGTTAAAGGCAAGCTTGCTAAAGGCAATCTCTAAAATGGTTAAAGGTAATGTGTGACTAGGAGGCAATACCTCAATCAATGTTTGACCTAACGGAACTTGACGACGTTAGGTCGCCGCAGGTCGGAGAATCACCGGCTGGCAAAGCCATAAATAAAAAAAAAATCTCTTCTCTTCTCCGATTAAAGTCGCCGGTCGGAATTCGGCCGGCGACTGTAACTTTTTTCGTGCTTCTTCTTCCCTCTCTAGAGAGAGACATTAAGTAACTCGGTTCATCTCTCTCTAAACTTGGTTAATGGATTCTCTAGAGGGGGAAAGTTTCATAAACGAAGGTCGACAAATTAATGGGTCCTTTTTCTAGGTTTGAAATCTCGTTTTTTCTGGTTCATGAGATTTTTAGTTTGAAATCTACCCTAAGGTTCCTTTGTTTATGAAACTTTCTCTCTCAATAGTGTATGAGATTTCAAACGAGTGAACTCAGTTACCCTCTCTCTAGATTTCAAACTAAAAATGTTGTGGATTATGAGATTTTTTGGTTTTTTTCTCAGCAATAATGATGATCATCTTATGTCATTGTCTTCAATCGTTTCCACCGGTTGAAGCCATTAAATCACATCAACAAATTCCGTCGTTCTCCTAGTCAAATCATCACTAACCGATTCAATTAATCAAAGTTTGTATCGTAAATCATCATCGACGACGAATCGGAAGATAATCAGGTTTGTAATGCATCTCTTGTTCATATCGCGATGACTCTTGACGATGAATATGTTATATTGTGGGGTCAAGGTGAAAATAAAAAAGGCTATGTAGCCTAGGATTTGAGCTTCACACAAAACATATGTATTTTCCCATCTATGATGGAAGAAAGAAAGTCTTTGAATTGATTTCCTCCCTTGATTTGAGGAGGAAATTGTATCCCATGCATTTAATGCAGGAAGGTGAGCAAAGACTTTGTTACCAAACATTAATGGCTTGTATTTATCTTACGGGTGAATGAAGGCCATAAATAGCCATGCTCATTCACAAGTTTGAGAATCTCATTCTCAATTCTCTGTAAACGTAAGTGAGAAAGAAAGAGTATGAGATCAGGAGAGTTGTGTAAGTGTGTGAGGGTGAGAGTTGTAGTGAGATTCTGTAACCGGAGAGTGCACTAGACTTTGTGTACGGTAACTCGGGTAAGTTGTAACTTTATATTCATAGTGGATTTGCTTGGTGCGGCTGACAGAGGACGTAGGACTTACTCCGAACCTCTATAAATCTTGGGTGTCATTATTCTTTATTTGCTTCGTGGTTATGCCCGATTTATTCACCATTTCATCAAAGATCCTGGTTTTACGCATTAGAGAAAAACTCTAAATAGACTGATCACCTATTTGGAGTGGTTATTTTTCTCAACAACTGGTATCAGAGCTTCCGGGTTAGGAGTTGTTGAATTTTTTCTGTTGTCGGTGGACGGAGTTACTATTCACGTGAATAGTGTTTCCGACGTGAATAATGTTTTCGACGTGAATAGTGTTTTCGACGTGAATAGTATTTTCATCGTAAATGGTGTTTTTTGGCGTGAATAGTGTTTATATCGGTGTTGGAGTTATGGATGATAAATCAAATAACGTAGCAAGGTTTCGGGTTTTCAACGGTAAAAATTTCTCATATTGAAAATAACAGATGGGGGATTATTTATATGAGAGAGATCTTCATGCTCCATTAAATGGAGTGGAAAAGAAGGGTAAACTCGATGATGAAGAATAGGTTATTCTTGACCGCAAGTGTGTTGGCGTGATCCGTAGGTGTCTTACGGAGGAAGTTTACAACAATGTCGAAGAAATATCTACAACAAATGACGTAATTGACACTTTGGATAGACTCTATCAGAAGTCGCCAACCTTACGTAAAATTATGTTGCGTGAACAATTATTTAATTTAAAAATAAATGAAGGCGAGACAGTATCTGCTCACCTTGGAAAGTTTAAATCAATTACCTCCCAACTTTCGAAGGTTGACATTACATTTTCGGATGAGGTTAAAGCATTAAGGTTGTTATCATCATCACCGTCGAGTTGGGATACAACTGTGACGTCTATAAGCAACTCGGCGGGTAGTGAGAAATTAATGCTAGAAAATGTAACGGCTATGATACTTGGTGAAGAAGAGAGGAGACTAGAACGAGGTTACACCACTTCTAGCTCTTCTTCAGGGTCCGTCTTAAGCATGCAATATGACAGAGGCAGGAATTTTAATAAGAATTCCGATAAATCTAAAGGTAAATTTAGAGGCAAATCTTGGGGAGATCAAGATCTAGGCCTAGAGGTGTGTGTTGGACATGCAATAAAGAAGGGCACATGAAGAAAGACTGTCAAGAAAGAAAGGGTGCTAACAATACGGGAAACATGGGTGATCAAGAGGTCCATGTAGTTGCAGCTGCAGAGGACGATGCAGTCTTCATTGTTAATGACAACAATGTGATTACCGAGAGTTTTCTATTACTCTCCGAGGACGGTATGAATGAGTCTTGGATAGTAGACTCAAGAGCTTCTTTCCATGCTACAGGAAATAAGGGGATCATGACCTCTTACAAGGAAGGGAACTTTGGCCAAGTCTTCCTTGGTGATGGTGAAGCATGTGATATCATCGGTGCAGGTGATGTGAACGTAAAAGTCAACGGTTCAACATGGAAGCTGAAGGATGTGCAGCATGTCCCAAATTTGACAAGGAACTTGGTTTCTGTGGGCCAAGTTTGTGACGACGACTGTGAGGTTCACTTTACTAAAATAAATTGGAAAGTTACAAAATGAGCTATGGTATTAGCTCGAGGACTTCGAAATAGTACTTTCTACCAAGCTTTAGAAAGACCTACTCTAATAGTGGCTAGTAGTTCTGAAGATGTCAGATTATGGCACAGAAGGTTGGGACATATGAGTGAGAAGAACATGAAGATTCTACATTCGACAGGTCATTCGCCGGAAGTAAAATACGTAGAAATGGGTTTTTGTGAAGAATGTGTTCTGGGAAAGCAAAAGTGGGTGAGTTTCACAGAGGTGGCAGAAGCTTGAGAAAAGAAAAGTTGGACCTGGTTCATACAGATGTACGGGGACCAGCTGATGTCCCTTCTCAGGGTGGTGCTCAATACTTTGTTACCTTCATCGATCACCACTCGAGAAAGGTGTGGATTTATTTTCTGAAACATAAATCTGACGTGTTTGATGTATGTCAGAAATGGAAGCCATTGGTTGAAACAGAAACTGGTCTGAAGCCAAAATATATAAGGTCAGATAATGGTGGTGAGTATGACAAGAAGGAATTCTTACAGCTCTGTTCTACTAATGGGATACGTATGGAGAGGACGCTCCCAGGGACACCACAGGAGAATGGAGTAGCTGAGCGTATGAATTGGATGCTAAATTCACGAGCAAGGTGCATGAGACTGCAATGCGGGTTGCTTGAAGCCTTTTGGGCACAAGCTTTAGAAACGGCTACTTAATCAATTAGACACCCAACATTCCATTAGATTTGAGGATTCCAGAAGAGGTTTAGACCGACAAGAAGGTTAACCTCTCTTATCTGAAAGTTTTCGGATGTGTTGCTTATTTCCATCTTAATCCTACAGAAAGGAAAAAGATAAGGCCACAGGCAAAGAAGTGCATTTTTATTGGTTATGGAGATGATGCATTTGGATATAAATTGTGGGACCATGAAACTCACAAGGTGATGGGTCATAAAAATGTCTCATCTAAGTCGTTTAATTTAGTCGAGTTAGTTCGTTTCGGGTCTTTATTATAATAAAATGGTTGATTTTCTTGATTAGGTGTTTTTTGCAGAGTTAGGTGTGAAAAACGGTTAAAAATGAGAAAAGAGATGCATGAAGGGTATTTTGGTCATTTGGAGTCGAGGATATTTTGGTAACTTGGCCAATTTCAGTGCATGGGTGAGAAGTAGAGTCCGAGACGAGCTCGTAGGAGAAAACGGAAGTCAATTCGGAGTCCGGATGAGTGAAATATGCAAAGTCAAAGTCAGGTCAACATTTGGTGCACATTTGGTCAGCATTCGGGACACTATCGGGCACGGTTCTGGCTTGCGGTATTACTCTAGACACGAGGCATATCTTGGAGGCCAGTGCATCTAAGTTCTGTATACCCGAAGAGCAGCGAAGTTGGGTCATTGAGCGCGATCCAGTGTAGCGCGTTGCAACAATTTCCGTAGTCCTATGCCCATGTTTTAATCTGGTACGTTGGCTTTCGCGTGTCCCAGATCGACGGTTGCTGAGCGTCACCTCCTTCATTCCTTTTCCGTGTTACCCGAAGCTGCGTATTAGGGTAGTCCCAGACGCGTGTCCCCTTCCCAAACCATCCAGATCCGCGTACTCCTTTAATCCGACGATTTCTGTTACCGATCCACCGAGCTATCTTGCACACAAAGCACCATAGCTTCCGATTAAAAACCCTAACACCACAAACCCTACCCAGCCGCCAAATGCATTTGGTTATTTTTAGGGTTTTGCAATTTAACCCTCATAAATTCCAAAAGTAACCCTCTTTGTTTCTTTTTTACCATTTTAACCATACCAAACCCTAACCCTATATAAAAACTCTTGATCCTCCATTAAAAGCTAGACTTGAAAACCCTCTCAATCCCCTCTTACCTATTTTTTTCTCTCTTCTCTACTACTAAATCAATCTTTTCCATTCTTCTTCCATCTTTCTCTACTACTACTACTACTACTTCCTCTCTACCACTATTATTCCATTAATAGTCATCTCCTTCTTTCTTCCATATTCTTCTATCATTTTTATCCCCCTTCATCTCTTCTTTCTACATCTAATTTCTTCATTTTCCTTCATTTTCTTATTTGGGTGGCAATAAAATAGCTATTACATGGATTTCTTGGAGTAAAATTCTTGAGCACAATTGGAGCAAATCTTGGATAAAATGGAGATACATGGGAATATGGATTTTGAACATTCTTGGTGATTTCTTTCCATTAATTTCTTAGTATTTTCATTTATTTTACAATGTCAATGAATGTTACTCTAGATTTCATGTATAGTTAACTTAGCAATCTAAGGTTGTGAATGAAACCCATTTTGGATCTTTGTAACACGCGTTCTTGATTAATTAAAGTCCCTTGATGTGTTTTAATGTCTATTGATTGTTTATCTATATGGATTGGATTTTCTTTCCATTACTCATGCCTCATAATTAGATATTTCATACTTTCGTTAAGTTGTTAGATGGAGTATGCTTTTTAGATGATGAACAATAGTTAAGCGATCCGAATCTCTATAAGGAAGACAATTCGAATTAGTAATTATAAAATTGTTTTATCTAGAACATCATCCGGAATCCAAATAGTTCATTATATTGGATCCCGAGTAAATACAAAAGAGATTTAAGTAATTAGTGCTTGTTTTATAAAGTGAAAATTGCGGGGATTTTATAACCTTAGATATCTTCTCACCTCTTTCTTAGATAGGTTTTAGTTAGTTTTATTTATTTTCTTCTTTCTTGCAAATCAATTATCTAATTTATGAGTGGGGTGCGTGTGTTTTTTAGTCTAAGTAGTTATTGACATCTCTATTATTGGGTTAAACCCGCATTCAATATCCGAAGTTACCTACCTATTCCTTGGGACGATTCACGAATTTACTAACTTACTATAACTTGACCCCGTATACTTGCGGGAATAGACCTATTTTAGGCCTATCACAAGGCAATCCGGAGTAGGGATGTAACCTTCAATGAATATGTATTGTATAAAAGCAGGGATGCAACACAGCTCATAGGTGAAGGATCAATCACTCAAGTCGACAAAGAAAAATACGTTGACATGGGTGATACTCCATGGACGACAAGTAGAGCGGTGGAAGAAGCAGAGACTCCAGGTGAAGAGGAATATCGGATGCAGCATGGAGGCACTCCACAAGCAGTGGGAGTTTCTCCGCCAGCTCCACAAGACCAGTCAGGTGTTCAGACCGAGACATCTACGGTGTTCGCCCCAAAGGAGATCATCACGTGTGCCAAAGGCGAATCCAAAATATGCTAATGTGATGGATCATTTGCTATTGACAGATGATGGTGAGCCAGAACATTTTGATGAAGCACTACAAGATGAGGACTCAAGCAAGTGGGAGCTTTCCATGAAAGACAAGATGAACTCTCTTGTTCAGAACGACACATGGCTGTTGAAAAAATTACCAAGAGGTAAGAAGGCATTGGAGAACAAGTGGGTTTATCGGAGAAAGAAGGAAATGGTATGCAAGCTTCAAAAGAGCTTGTATGGTTTAAAACAGACCCCAAGGCAATCGTACAAGAAGTTCGATAACTTTATGCTCAGGAACAACTACTCAAGATGTAACGCAGATCATTGTTGCTATATCAGAAGGTTTGATTCTGGTTACATCATTTTGTTACTATATGTTGATGATATGTTAGTGGCTGGAACATCTCTACAGGAAATCAAGAACTTGAAGGGTCAGTTGGCAGGTGACCTTGATAAAAGGCGAAGTACGACAGGGTATGTTTATACCTTGGGATCGACTGCAGTGAGTTGGAACTCACGGTTACAGAAGCTGGTGACATTGTCAACAACGGAAGCAGAGTATGTAGCAGTGATAGAAGAAAGCAAGGAGATGATATAGTTGAAAGGTTTATTAGTAGAGTTGGGGCATGAGAAAAAGAATAATATTTTGTACAATGATAGTCAGAGTGCTATTCATCTCGCCAAGAACTCAGCTTATCATGCAAGGACAAAGCATATAGATATTCGCTACCATTTCATTCGGTCGCTTCTTGAAGATGGTGAGCTACTACTTGAAAAAAATTCTTGGTTCGAAGAATCTAACAGACATGTTTACTAAAGGGGTCACAATTGAGAAGCTGAAGCTCTGCAAGGCTTCAGTAGCTCTCTCGGTCTAAGAGAGACGGGTAGCCGCATCAAGAAGGTTGTGTTAGCACCAAACCAGGTTAAAAGATTAAGGTTAATATTCTACAACTCCAACTCACAAGTTTACTTAACCCCAAGTGGAAGATTGTTATATTGTGGGGTCAAGGTGAAAATAAAAAGGCTATGTAGCCTAGGATTTGAGCTTCACACAAAACATGTGTATTTTTCTATCTGTGATGGAAGAAAGAAAGTCTTTGAATTGATTTCCTCCCTTGATTTGAGGAGGAAATTGTATCCCATGCATTTAATGCAGGAAGGTAAGCAAAGAATTTGTTGCCAAACATTAATGGCTTGTATTGATCTTACGAGTGAATGAAGGCTATAAATAACCATGCTCATTCACAAGTTTGAGAATCTCATTTTCAATTTCTGTAAACCTAAGTGAGAAAGAAAGAGTATGAGATCAGGAGAGTTGTGTAAGTGTGTGAGGGTGAGAGTTGTAGTGAGATTTTGTAACCGGAGAATGCACTAGACTTTGTGTACGGTAACTCGGTAAGTTGTAACTTCATATTCATAGTGGATTTGCTTGGTGCCGCTGACAGAGGACGTAGGACTTGCTCCGAACCTCTATAAATCTTGTGTGTCATTATTCTTTATTTGCTTCGTGGTTATGTTCGATTTATTCACCATTTCATCCAAGATCCTGGTTTTCTGCATCAGAGAAAAGCTCTAAATAGACTGATCACCTATTTGGAGTGGTTATTTTTCTCAACAGAATATTTACCTAGATTCATAATTACTGTTAATTCAATTCTTTAACATTTAATCTGTCCTGAAAATAAGAAGTTGTACGCCGACAGTAGACTCTTGCCCGGCAGAAGATGAACAAAGAAAAAATACAATTGGTTATTGCGTCTAATTATTAGTGGTCAACTTGTTTTGACCAAGTTTTATGCAAAATATACATGCCTTTAACATATTCGGGCATTGCCCATAAAATTTCCCATCCCGAAAAGCCTGTCACGGACTAATCCACACAACCGGTTTTGTGCATGAGATTTTGGTTTCTGACGGGCTGACTTCACCCGTTCAGTTCACTGGGCATTGACTTGCCCGGAGTAGTGCCGAGAAAACGGTCCGGAAATTCGAAACCCGGCCCTAACCGCCCGATCCGAGCCTACCCGGAGACAAAAATTGATCCGGGACGGGTGTACCCGGCCTGAATTTTCAGGCGGGCTCGGGCGGTATTCGGGTAGGGGGCTTACCCGAGTACCGGCCCAAACAGACTGCCCGAAATTAGACCCCGACCCGCCCGACCGAACTATACCCGAGACCTGCCCGAAATAATACCCGTCCGAACGAACTACCCGAACTATACCCGCGACCCATCCCGGTGCTCGTTACCCGCAACCCAGTCCACTACCCGCTACCCATCCTTTAACTTTTTAATCACTTTATGATCCAACGGCTGCTGATCAATAGCCGTTGGATCCAAAATATCTAGCCTATAAATAACTCTCAAAACCAGTTTCTCTAACCTAAACCCTAAAGCTGCCTCAGTCACTCACATTCACAACGGATAGACCACACCATAGTACTGCCGACCGCCACCACCACACCACACCACACCACCGACAACCCTAAAAACTCAAACACCCTCAAACATTAACCTAAATCCCTCAAACCTAAAAGACTAATATCAGAAGTTATAGATCAAAGATGTTTATGTTATGAAACAAATTAAATTTTTTCTTTTATTACATATGATCTGGAAACAGAGATGTAATACTTTCTTTTTGATATGTGAAGTTATAGATCAGAGATGTTTATGATGTTATAAAACAAAAATTTTTTTTCTTACATATGATCTGTGAAGGGACAGAGATGTAAGGTTATTAAAAGTTCAATTTTTTTTTTTGTAATATGAGAAGGTATAGATCAGAGATGTTTATGATGTTATAAAACAAATATTTTTGTTTTACATATGATCTGTAAACAGAGATGTAAGGTTATTAAAAGTTAAAACTTTCTTTTGTAATATGAGAAAGTATTGATCAGAGATGTTTATGATGTTCTGAAACAATTTTTTTTTTAATTACATATGATCTGGAAACAGAGATGTAATGTTATTTAATTTCAAACTTTTTTTTTTAATATGATGTGGTACTAAAATGTTCTTTTTTCTTTGTTGGTTCACCGATCGGCAACTCGTTAGATGATAGATGATATAGTATTATAGTGTATAAATGGATGATGATGAAAGTTGTAGATTCATCTCTGAAACAGATACATAAGGTTTTGTTCGTTTGAAAGATTGGTGGAAACACCAACTTGATCATATTTCGACGGATTCTAGAAACGGCTCCCGACAAACCATCGACTTAAGTTCAATCCTGTAATTTTTTGTGAAAAAATCTCGACTTTTGATGTAACTTTTTGTGTAGAGATTATATAAATATAATGGATGAAATTTAGTTTAGTTTTTTTATATTTTTAATATGTTTTTTTTATGTATGTTATTTTTAATTTAGTCTAATTTAATATAAACGGAACCTGAAACCCGACCCGCCCGAGCCCGAACGGGCATAAACGGGCCACGGGCTCCCACATGCTCATATTTACCCGCCCAAACCCGTCCGATATCCCGATCGGGTGGCTTGCTCTCCCTCCGGAAGCCGAAAATCGTCCGCCCGAACCCACCCGAACCCGCCCGATTCCCACCCCTAGCCCTGAGTGCCTGGGTCAGGTCCGTTTCCCGATTTTCCTACTTTTCCTTTCCCTCTTTCTCTTGGTCGCTTTAAAACCCTAGGTCCGCTAAACCCCAGAAATGAAGAAAGCGAAGAAGCTCTTTCAGTAAGAGAAAGAAAAATATAATCCATGGCTTCAATTCGACTACGTCGAGCTTTAACTTTCTCATCTTCTCTCATTAGAAACTCTCGTTGTTTCTCCATCACTTCTTCTACTTGTTCATCAATTTCACTGTCCAACAAATCCTCCCCTTTACTACCATTGTCCTACAATGTATTTATCTCTCAAAACCCTAAAAATCATAGTAGAATTCAATCTCACTCATTTCGATCATCTTTACCTTCTTTTTATTCGTCAAGATCGTCATACAACAACAATGACGATGATAAGATATCTCCAGACACGATTCTTTTCGAGGGTTGCGATTATAACCATTGGCTTATCACAATGGACTTCCCAAAGGATCCTAAACCTACTCCTGAAGAGATGGTGGAGACTTACGTGCAAACCCTAGCTAAAGTAGTTGGAAGGTAAACAACTATGCCATTGATTATCTATTGTTTATTGTGTTTGTTGAAATACATTTGACTGAGAGCAATAAAGAATGAAACGAGGATCCAATTGGAGTTAATAAAGCCCTAATTGGTATCAAGGAATGAAATTTTGGTTTTAGGCATGGAAATGGAAATATTTGGGTCAGTTGGAATGAAATTTTTCGAAATTTATTTCCTTCACAAGGCATTGTTAAGAGAAACTTAGTTAAATTTCGATAGGCATGAAAATATTTCAGTCATTTCGACAGAAAATATTTCGAAATTTAGTTCTTTGATTGGTACTTTGGTATAGACAGAATTTACAATGTGAAAATTTTTGTTGTAGATTTTCATTCATGGAAATTGGGTAGTTAAGTAGAAGTTCACTATCAATTGTATATTTGTATGATCATGGAATTAGTTCATTAGCAAATTACTTGTGAGATAGGGTTTTCATGCGTTGTAGGAAAGTGGGATAATCATATATTTATATTGTTTAATGGGGGTCGTCGTCACTTCACTTCTTTCTGAACTAGAAGAGTTCATTTATGATCATAATAATATGTGCAAGTTCACTCATTTTGGTTTTGTACTGTCGTACTGATTCACTGGTTCTAGATTCCTCAATTTTGTACTGATGGCTAAGTTTTCGCCTATTACTCAATTATGGCTCTCTTTCCACTTTGACTTCAACTACTGCTACTTCGTCGACTAAACCTCGAGACCATGAATTCTTAACAGACATACTGATTCCACCTTACCTAGTTAGCTTCTTAAGGAGCAGGCTTTGCTGTACGTGGAAACCCTAGTTCATGTATTGCAGAAAGCACATGGGATGCTCCGTCCTGAATGGTTGACCCACCCTATTCATCTCTTGCCCCATTCAAGTGGTGCACACAGCACATTTCTACTGTTATGTAATTGAAACGGAAACAGATTTTTTAATAAAATACAAGGGGAGTCATGTGTGTTGTTCTTATGCCATATAGAAATATTCAAATGACCAATACATATGGTCGGTCATTTTCTTCCTTTACTCTGGGATTGCATTTCTATTAGAGAAATTTTTTGATACATTAGTTTAATATCAAGAGTCTTGAACTGACTGGTATCAAATACTAGTTCAGTGTTGAAGAGGCAAAAAAGAGAATGTATGCTTGTAGCACAACAACATATAATGGGTTTCAGGCTGTTATGACAGAGGAAATGTCAGAAAAGTTCAGAGGTAAAAATCCTTATCATCAAGTTATTTTCTTGATATCCGATTTACAGTGACATATCTTGTAACATTTCTTTCTTTGCTCAATCCAGGGCTGCCAGGAGTTGTTTTTATCTTGCCAGATTCATATATTGATCCAGTGAACAAGGAGTATGGAGGTATGGCTGCAAATTCTCTCTTTCTTGATGCATTCTTATAAAGATTGGATTAGAGTGATTAAGGTTTAGCCTCATTTTCTATACAAAAGGGTTTCTCGTAACCATGGTGTCTTGTCATAGCCGGTGTCTTTATCTCGCCAGTCCAAAAGGCTTTATTTTATATTTAACCTATGCTTATAGAATCAACGTCTAGGCACAGGCTGCAGTAGGGCTATCGACTAGGCCTTCTAGTCTTAGGCGATCGACTAGGGCTTCGAGTCTTAGTCGATCTCAGAAGCTGACTATGTCGGCGAGTAGGAGCCGCATAGCTCCAAAGCGGCTAGTCGCCGACTTAGTCGGCTCAGATGAGCAGTTTTTTAAATTGTTTTTAACCTAGATCTAGGGTTATTGTTCTATTCCAAGTTGCCCACCGAACTTTTCTCTTCCTCTTCTCCTTCTTCACTTATTTTCTTCAAGGATTCAGGAATCAACCTCCATTGTTAGTAAGTTTCTCTCACTAAAACTCATTTTTCCCTCTTTCTCTCTCTATGTAGTAACTTCTATCTTGGTTTCCTCTCTCTCTCTCTCTCTCTCTCTCTCTCTCTCTCACTCTGTCTCTTTCTATACTCTTAATGGTTTCTATCTTGCTTTTTCTTATGTCTCACTCTTGTGGTTTGATTTATCTTCTTCTTCTTCTTCACATCTTCTGCATCACATTTTGTTATTATTTTCAAATTTCTGAAACTAAAGCTCTTAAAGCCTTAAAAACTCATGTTTTTTTGATAGTTTGAGTTTATAATTGATAATATGTGGTAAACAAGCATTCTCTATATTTTGTATATGGAAGTCTCTCTCTCTCTCAATATATACATACATACATATATATATTTACCGATGATATTCGACTGGCCCCGATGACATCCCGCCTGGTAGCTAGGCTGCTAGGCCCCGGTTGGCCGCTTAGTTCCCGGTTCCGATTTTTCGAGCTTAATTTTTGATACCCCGCCTTTTTAAGTTAGCGCCTCTCCGCGTGTTACTGATAAGCTTTTGTGTTTTCTTATTCAAGTATACAACTATACGTTACACATATACCAAAATGTAGTTTATTTGTTGATTATATATATATATATATACGTATCAAATGACCATATTTTATAACATGATATATATATTGTATAACCATATAAATCTATAGAATTTAAGCACCTCATGCCCGCTTCTCCATGCCTGAATCCCACAAAATTTAACCTCTCCCTCCTTTGTTTTATCCCTAGCAACCTTGATGCACTGGACATCATTAAAGTTGGTTGAATATAGTCTTTAACTTCCTTTTTAGTTCTACTCATATATAGAGCAACCAGTTTTGAATTAATGTTATTTGTCAAACCTAGATAAACAAACTACAAGTTAATACTTTAGGTTCTTGTTTATTTTTTGTTTTTCTGGATCTAGTTAGCAGTTTAGATTTCCTTCTTTTAATGAAATACAAACTCACTACTGCCCCACCTTTTGGATGAAACTAACATTTTCTACCTGCATTACCCTTTTCAGAGACTGATTGGCCAAATCAGCAATCTTGGGTCATTATATCGTTGTATGAATTTTTTTTTCACATGTATTTGATTTACAATATTTGTAGGAGACAAGTATATTAATGGGACAATCATACCAAGGCCGCCTCCAGTTCAATACGGGAGGTCGCAAGGAAGATATGGTGACCGTAATCGAAATTATGATCGGCCACGGTACGACGGCCCGAGAAACACAATGCCCCCACAACAAGGGAGTCAACCATATGATCGCCCGCCCCCCATGCAAGGAGATGGAAGAAACCAACCATATAATCGTCAAGCTCCTATGCAAGGGGATGTGAGAAACCAACCATATGATCGTCAAACCCCTATGCAAGGAGATGTGAGAAACCAACCATATGACCGCCAGGCCCCTATGCAAGGAGATGGAAGAAACCAACCATATGATCGCCCTGCTCCTATGCAAGGAGATGGAAGATACCAACCATATGACAGACATGCGCCAACGCAAGGAGATGGGAGGAACATTGGGGCTCAGCAGAGCTACTCGCCACAGCCAAATTATGGGTCTCCAGGACAGGGACAGCTTAGAGATCCCATGCCAATGGGTAGTAGGGACAATGCCTTTACCCCTGGAGGGGGAGAGAATTATGCAGGGGATAGAAGAGATCCAATGCCTTCATCTAACTATAGGGGAGGTGATCAAGGTAATTTTCCTCAAGAACAGAGAAATTTCATGCAAGGGGATCAAAGGAACTATGCACCTGCTGGGCAGACGGATTTCGGTGGGGGTAATAGGAATTTCAGCTCCCCACCAAGTGGAGGATATGGGCAAGGAGGTATCAGCCCTGGCTTCAGGCAGAGTTATCCTGGACCTGGAGAAGGACAAAGGTTCCAACAGGTGCAGTCAGACGGCAAGCCAGAAGAGCAAGGAGGTTATGTGCCAATGGGACAAGCAAGGAATGAACAAGTATGAAATCTTTCATCTTATTTTCCATTTCCAAGAGGCTGAGAGGAACTATCTTGGTTACTTCTCTATTGTTGCCCCTGCGTTTTAAGTTTTAATGGAGTTACGGGCAGTTGAAATTTCCATTGTCTACATCTTACCTACTCGTCCAACCGTCTGACAATTAATATTGGTTACTGCAGGATCGGTACTGAAAATATTGACATAAATGCCGTGGGGGAAGGAGGTAAAGATGAGAAGATTTTGGCAAACAAGTGAATGCAATTTCGTCTGTCCGTATCTTTTGACAAGAATACTTGTTACAGGCCTACCATAGAGTAGTAGTAGTAGAGTATGTATTTCTGTAACTAATGGCTGCATTCTGTTCATTGTGTCCTTATCATGGTTCAAGTGGAATTGCACTACATCTTCGAAAATTGTAGTATAATAATTAATATATTTACTACTATAGCTCCTGTTTCTTTCTTTTCCTTTCCTTTTAAATGCTTATGTTATTTTTCGGTCGTACTCATCTCTATCCATCTTCCCTGGAATAAAATGTTGTGATATAGAGCAAATTAATCTTAGGATTGGGGATGGGCTTCAATCTTTTGGTTTTTTTTAGCTTAGGCTTCATAAAGAGAATTTCAAATCGTTCTTTCTTTATAATAATTATCATTTCTATACACTATCTTTGAAGCAGAGAAACGTAATAGTTTCTACTCAACTGACTTTAATATTTTTAATACATTGTGACTCATCACCTTTGGTAAGTATTGATCATCCCCCAAAATAAGCATTCACATCTAGAAAACTTCTTACTAGGGTGTCAATGGGTCGGGTCCTGGTCGGTATCTCACTATCGATATTGATTGAGTGTCTAATAGTTTCGGACTTTCGGTTATCTTTCAAGGCTTGTTACTTAAGCATTTTTACCATGGAAAAAAGAATCTAATTATTGTTATTAGAACTTATTTCATGAGAGATAGAGACCGAAATATTAAAATCTAAACATTTTATAATTATATTGTCCACAAGTACTATAAAATTTCTTATAAAAATCTTTGTTTATCAACTAAGAATGTTGTCCACCATCTTTTGGTGTAGTGGTAGGACATCCCTCTTAAGTCCATGAAGTCTTGGGATTGATTCTCGGTGGTTTATGATGTAGACGCAGCGGAATAATTAAAGAACAATAAAATAAACTATGAATAGTTAAAGAAAACTGTAAGAAACGATAAAATAAACTTAAATTCTTAATAACTTCAATGGTTTTTCTCTTCAAGGTGAATAATAACATAGACTAGATCTCCTTTTATAAGATAATAAACCTTCCTAGATAGACTCAAACTAGAATTCCTAAAATAATAAACTACTCAAACATAGAAACTTAAAATTAAAGAAATATCAAATTAGAGTAACTTCTCCTCTACTAAATAAACTACTATTATGACCCAATAGGGTGTGGGCACACGTGGACGTGGGCCCACACGTTTATGCGCCTGCATCAGTTTATCACCAAGATTTATCTCATGTAATTTAGGTACTAATTAAAGTAGATGTTGTCGGGCTTTAGGTTATTTGTTGTCGAGCTTTAGGCCTCTTTAATTATTGGTTTAATTTAAGCGGTTATCGTGCTTATCACATCTTGATGATGTATCAATGCATTGTAACGACTAACTTAGATCGTAGTCGATTTCTTTAAAAAAAACTAAGAATGTTCCACTAGGTGAGAAACTCAAATGACGTAATTAGAATATAATTAACTAAAAAAAAGAAATTCGAGCCTTAAAATTTGCAAAAGAATAAACTAACATCTATTAAAAGAAGAAGATGAGAAGATCTTACCGACTTAATCGAACATAAACAAGATGATTTGAAGATGAGGAAATTCGAAGATGAGAAGATCTGGTTTCGAACTGAAACAAACAGGTCCGTAGATTTCAAGATGTGTTTGAAGAGAGTTGAACCTTGAAGGTAGCCGTTGGCTTGTTCCGTTGAAGGTTGAAGTCTTGAAGATGATAACTTAAATAAAACCGAAATGAATAAAGATCAGGGTTGAACGGTTGAAACCTTGAAGTTAGAAGAGGGTTGAAACCTGAAGGTTAAAGAAGGTTGAAATTGAAGGATGAAGTCATGAAAAACAGTTGAAGACTAAAGATTAGGGTTGAAAGTTGAAATGTTCAACCGCTCGACCAGGGTTAGGAATTTGGGATATCATAACAGAAGATGAGAAGAATAAAATGATTTAGGTTAATTTATGAGTTATATACTTAGCCTTCTGATAATCTAATAGTTGTAATTTAACCCTAGGTAATCTAAGGGTCGGTATTCTTTCGGACAATGAGCGCGTAAACGGACGAGTATCTGGACGGACCGATGAGCAATCCTTGAAGTGGACGGGCACATGCGGACCTCCGGGAAGCCTCTCTAGTCCGCGACCTTTCGCTAGACACTTATAAGTCAGACGTGCCTTGCCCGACTCGGTTAGTGGGCGCTCGTGGTCACTTGCGGGTGGATCGGTTTGCCTGGCCATATTCCCAACCCTAGAACCAAATGGTGAGCATATTAATTTACGTTTTGGTCTTCAAGTTTTGCCTGACTACGTCTGACTATAGACCCATTAGTCTTATGAATACCACCTATAAAATCATCACCAAAATTCTGGCCAATCGTCTCAAATCGGTTCTCCATGAGATCATATCGCCTTTTCAGGCAGCATATGTTCCCGGTAGACAAATTACTGATAACATTATTATCAGTCAAGAGGTGGCGCACTCTTTTAAGCTCACTCGAGGATCGAAAAGTTTCTTTGCTCTTAAACTTGATATATCTAAAGCTTTCGATCGTATCGAATGAGATTTCTTAGAGGCAATTATGAGTCGGATGGGGTTTGCGGCTCATTGGATTAACCTCATTCACACTTGTATTTCTACTTCGACCATGGTTGTTCTCATTAATGGCAGACCTGACCTACCTTCAATGTCAGCAGGGGCATTAGGCAAGGTGATCCTCTTTCTCCCTTCTTGTTTACTCTTGCCATGGAAGGCCTCAGTCGTCTTCTGGAAACTAACAGGGTGGTTACGCCCTTCAAAGGTTTCCCTATCCCCAGAACCAGTATTAATATCAAACACCTCCTATTCGCTGATGATTGTATCATATTTGGCCAGAATTCCCTGGACAATACCTCTTCGCTTCAGCACATCCTCGATACTTTCAGTTCGGCGTCTGGCCAGATGATTAACTTCGACAAATCTACTATTTTCTTTTCGAAAAACACTCATCTGAAATCAAACGTATGATTATTCGAAATCTGAAAGTTCACCAATCCTCTAACCTCGATAAATATCTTGGCACTCATCTTTTCATAGGAGCCAATAAACAGAAAGTGTTTTCTTCTCTCACTACTCAAATTCAGAATAAGCTATTCAAATGGCAAACCTCTCTCCTTTCCCAAGCTGGCCGTTGTATTGTTATTAATACAATAGCAGCGGCTGTGCCCCGATACCAAATGCAATGCTTTGCCATCCCAAAAGATATAAGCAATCGCATTGAAGCTCTGCAAAGAGCTTTCTGGTGGGGAAAACCCAATTCGATCCATACCATTAACTGGTCGGCTATCTGTCTTCCAAAAAATTAGGCGGGCTTGGATTTCGTTACCCTATTTTGGATAATCAAGTTTTTTTGAGTAAACTTGTCTGGTTGCTCATCAAAGATCCTGGCTCCCCATGGGCTTCTATCCTTAAATCTAAATATTTCACCAAAGATCATAAACCTAAAGAGGCGAAAAATCACCACTCTTGGCTCTGGAAATCCATATCCAAACATGTTGATAAAGTGTCCAAACTTACTTTTTGGGATATTAATAAAGGTACTAACATAAATATCTGGCATGACTACTGGATACCTAATCATCCTCCTCCCTTAAGCAACCCTAATAATAGTAACCTCACTATGGTGGCTCAGCTGATTAGCAATAATAAATGGGACACAAATATTTTAACTCAATGCTTTAACAGTGATATATGCAATACTATCTTGAGTATTAATTTACAGGGACAGTTGGACGACACAGCTAGATGGTCATTAACCAAATCTGGTAAATTCACTATTAAATCCATGTACTATTATTTGCGAACTGAGCACTATCCTTATGAGACGAAGGAATGGAATTTCATTTGGCACATGCCAATAATGCCCAAAATCAAACTATTCCTATGGAAATGTTGTACTAACAGCTTACCGGTAAGAGATAAAATTGGTAAGTATATTGGTAACAACTATACATGTGAATTTTGTCAGGAACAGGAAACAATGATCCATGTCCTCTTACATTGTGACTTGGCGGCCATGATCTGGTTACATTTTAATGTTATATCGGTTAATATCCTAAATCTGCTTGACTGGATTACTTCATGGAAAGATATAAATGAACAGATAAGTAGCCTATTTGCGACTATTCTTTGCACATATGGAAAGCCAGATGTGATAAATGCTTTTCGTCGAATAATACTAATCCGATGCTGATCATATATAAAATTAAATGTGCTACTAATCTCATTAACCATCAGCGTACTTCACAGCAGAACGAAAATGTTAAGTTATGGTCACCACCGACACCTCCTTTTGTTAAAATTAATGTGGACGCCTCTTTTATAGCAGCGTAGGAATTAGCAGGTATTGGGTGTATCATGCACGACAACCAGGCAAACTTTATAGCGGCAGCGGCTTCCAATATTCGGGGCCAAAATGCAGAAGAATGCGAATGTGGGGCTATCATCAAAGCTCTCGAGTGGTCTACGAAAAAGAACATTGCTTATCTTCATATTGAAACTGACAACCGTAATATAGTTCAGAAACTTAATAAAGAGCAATCAGATCTCTCCTGGCAGACAGAAAAGCTTATAGAAAAGGTGCATCAGCTAGAAGGTGATTTCATCAAAGTTATCTATACTCATATCCTCAGAGAAGGCAACTACAAAGCGGATCATTTAGCTAAATGAAGTCGTATGAACGTGAGAATCTGGCTGTGGCTCTCTGTATCTGATCTACCGGAGGCTTTGTATCATTGTTTTAGCTAGTTCTTCTTGTACCTCAAAAAAAAAAAAAAAAGTTTTGCCTGATTGTAATACATCCCCTAAATTTTACCCAATTGCATAAAATCCCCTAAAACCTGCACCTTTTGCAAAGATAACCCCTGTTTTACCTGACAAGTTGCTGAATACCTTTTAACTAAAAATTAAGGATATTACATCAAGTCATTAAGACATGAAGATGGATGAAAGAGAGATGAGAACAACATACAATATTGCTCCGTGCGTTAACAGAACTGGGTACATAGTTACAAAACATGGTAGTCATTAGTGTTATCGGTGAAAAGCAGAGTGCGAATACTAATTCGATTTAAGTTAGAGTTTTCTACAATATGCGATTATTAAAAGTGTAGGCGGAATTGAACTTTTTTTTTTTGTTGTTGTAATGGAGAAATTGAACTTTGATTTCTTAAAATGAAAATAATTTATGACTTATCTTTTATCCTCAGGCCACATGGTAGAAGCACCCATAGGGTTACAATAGTGATTGAAGTATGGAAGCAAGGGGCGGATGCACGTAGAGACTACCCCTGGCTGCAACCAGGGGTAGTTCGGTTATTTTTATAAAGAGGAAGGGTCATTTTAGTAAAACAGCCAGGGATATTTTTTTCCCTCTTATCTTGTCTGATAAGAACTAGAGAGAGAAAGGGTTTACGAACTAGAGAGAAAGGGTTTACGAACTGAAATCTTAACCGAGAGAGGGTTTGCTCGTGAAATCAATGATGATGATAATCTTTAATTTTGATAATCTTTTCCCCTAAATCAGTCCCCACTCATCCTCAGTTCAAGGTATGTTATGATATGATGACGATAATCTTTTCCCACATTTTCAATCCTTTTCATTTTGCAAAATTCATGATTCATTCATTACTTGTTCTTATTTGGTATATCTATTGATGTTTCTGTTAGTAATTCTTTTATGCATATAGACAAATAAGATGTGGTAAGAGCTACAATAAGGTTAGAGAATGGGAAAGTTTTGGTTCCTAGTTAGAGAGATTTGGAACAAAATAAGTCCTCTACTTTCTCTGATTAATGAAAAATGAAGTAATATGACTTTTATATGTTTGTTTGTCTATGCATCTCTGGAAACAATCATCATGAAATGTTTGCCGAAGCCGAAATCCGTTATATTTAGAATTAGAAAACCATTACTAGAGTTGTTTTAGTTGTGAAGGTAATACAAACGGTTCTGTTGCTAAAGGTCTTGAACTATTGAGAGGTTGATTTATGACAAGGATAAGTACAAATAGCAATGGTGGATTGGTGGGATTACCCAAAGTTTTTTTTTTTAGGTATTACTATTTCTATTTGGTTATTGATTTTTAGGTAGATAATTGAGATTCATTAATTCATTGTCCATTACTTTATTGTTAGGGTTAATGGTGTAGATAAATTGAGCTACTAGTTTAGATGATTTGGATGAAATTTTGATTGTAACTTTAGGTCTTTATGAGTTTAAGGGGTATATGAATTTTAGACAAGACTTAGCTAATAAGATCCATGATCTTTTTGTAACTTAGAGAGTAAGAATTCATCTAAATTTGCTTTGTTTTCATGTTGATCTAACTTTAGGCTAAAATGTCCGAAGATGCTCAAGTACCCAAACGAAGGAAAAAAAACTCTATATTCGTTTTTTACTTCAACAAGAGAAAACAACAAAAATGATTTAGAACCTCCACCTTCTATATCCAACATTGAAAATTTAGTAGAAGATGGACAACCTCCTTTGAATGTTTTAGAAGAAGAAGTTGATGCTACATCTTTTATACGTGATTTGGGATTGCGCCTTCAAATTTGGAAACATCCTATTAACAAACAAGATGAACTTCGACGTGCATATCTTAATGCGGGACCTTATCAACCTATCCTTAAAGACTACCCAACAACAAAGTTTGGAAAGCAATCCCGAAGATTTCAAGATTCTTGGTATACCTTATTTCCTTGGCTTGAGTATTCTCCTACAAAAGATGCGGCCTATTGTTTTCCATGTTTTATCTTTGAAACAAATCCTCCAAAACGTACATCATTTACGGATCAAGGATTTAGAAGATGGAAGAGTGTCAAAGATGGAAAAAAATGTGCATTCCTAACACATATGGGAGATCATAATTCTCAACACATGTTGGCCGTAAAAGCTTGTCAAGATTTAGGTTGGACATCTAGACATATTGATAAGATGATTAATGTACAATCGAAGGAACTAGTGAAGAAAAATCGGCGAAGACTCAACGAATCTATTGATTGTTTACGATATCTTGCCTATCAAACAAGTGCATTTAGGGGGCATGATGAATCTACAAATTCGTTGAATCGTGGCAATTTCATTGAGTTGGTAAAACTTTTGGCTAAGAACAATGATGAAATCCAACAAGTTGTCTTAGAAAATGCTCCACAAAATGCTAAATATACATCTCCTACAATTCAAAAGGAAATATTATCAATCCTTGCTAACAAAGTAAGAAACAAGATTCGAGAAGAAGTTGGATCATCAAAGTTTTGCATTCTTGTCGACGAAGCACAAGATGAATCACACAAGGAGCAAATAGGTATTGTCTTGCGATTTGTTGATGATGGTGGATCTATCAAAGAACGATTTTTTGATATTTTACATGTGAAAAATACCGCCTCTTTGACTCTCAAGCAAGCAATAACTAATGTCTTTATTCGTAACGACCTCCATACGGAAAATATGCGAGGTCAAGGGTATGATGGTGCTAGCAATATGCGTGGAGCTTTTAATGGATTGCAAGCATTATTTCTTAAAGATTGTCCTTATGCATACTATGTGCATTGCTTTGCCCATAGACTACAACTAGCACTAGTTGGAGCATGTAAAGACGTAAATGCTATTTATCGATTTTATTCAACATTGAATGCCACCGTCAATTTTCTTTGTGCTTCACCTTTAAGGCAAGATGAATTAAAATCTTTTCGAGTTAATGAAATTGCGAGTTTGTTAGAAGATGATGAGCTTGAGACGGGCAAAGGGTTAAACCAAATAAGCAACTTGCAACGACCGGGGGCTACTCGTTGGAGCTCCCACTTAAGTTCCGTGAAGAGTTTGATCGATATGTTTAGTGCAACGTGTGGAGTTCTTAGAAATTTAATGAAAACCGCACCAACTCGTACTTTATGTGGAGAAGCCGAGGGTTTGTTCATTGCGGTGACAACGTTTCAAACCGTTTTTATATTGCATTTGATGTGTAAGATTATGGAGATCACTGATTTGCTTTGTCAAGCTCTTCAGAAAAAATCTCAAGATATTGTCAATGCAATGAGACTTGTAAAAAGTACAAAATCACTTCTTAGGGAGTTGAGACAAGATGGTTGGGATGCTTTCATAGAACAAGTAGAAGCATTTTGTAATAAAAATGATGTGATAATACCGGATATGAGTGATCCTTATGTAGTCGGTTCACTTCGTTCTTGTCGGCAACAAGACAATATCACATTGGCACATCATTACCATATAGATTTATTTAATGTCGCCATCGATTTTCAGTTAGAGGAGTTGAATACAAGGTTTACTGATGAAGCAATCGAACTTCTTATACTTAGTTCAACCTTGGATCCTACAGATGCTTTTAGGTCGTTTAAGATCGATGATATTTGCCTTCTTGCTGAAAAGTATTTTCCAGAAGATTTTACTAACCAAGATATAAATGGTTTGAGATGCCAATTGTCACATTATGAGCATGATGTGCTTCACCATTCGGAATTTCAAAATTTAGCTACGATGTCAGAGTTGTGCAAGAAATTGGTTGAAACAAGAATGTCGAAGTCTTATTGTCTGGTTTATAGATTGATTTTTTTGGTGTTAACTTTACCAGTTTCTACGGCAACTACTGAGAGAGCATTTTCAGCCATGAAGCATGTCAAAACAACACTTCGTAGCAAAATGGAGGATGATTTCCTAAGAGACTGCATGATTATACACATCGAGAAGGAAATAGCCGAAACAATCGATTCTGATTTAATAATTGATGAATTTTATAAGTTGAAGGATCGTAGGGCTCAACTCAAGTAGTATAGTTACATGTCATTTGATTTTCGATGTTTTGTACATCTTTTGTTTTTTGCTATATACCCTCTTTTGTTATATGCTAAATGTGGTAGTATGTACACAATGAAATGAAAATATTACTTTGATCTTATTTACTCTTTTGTGAACTTTATAATTCAATGAACTATCGCATTGTATAGATAAATTCTTAGTATATGATATTTTGCAAAATGTTTCTTTTGATAGGTAGTCTTTTGGACAAAGTATGGGATATAATTGCAACGGACGAACTTCGCATTCTTAATAGGTATGATATTACTTCTCATATATGGTTTGTGACAATAATGTTACAAAATTGTACTTTGACACCAAAAATTGGCTTTACATGTTATTTTCGACAAATATATATTTATCGTAAGAAAAAATATAGTTATAAAATTTTTAGGCTAGTCCTGTATAGTTTTAAATCCTGGCTCCGCCCCTGTATGGAAGGCAAAGTTGGAATGACATAAATAGAGGCCAACCCTTTTGATAGGGCTGTGGGCTAATTCCTCATTGTCTTGTAACTCTTTTTTTATGAAACAAACATGAGTATGGCTACTGAACACATACAAAAATTGACCATCAACAATAGATGGGTGAAATTTGTAAATGGTGTGTGGAAACATCACTTAGGGTTTTTTGAGGAGAGAGAGTTTCCCGAGTGACGTCACTTAGGGTTTTTCATCTCCCTCCTTTTCATCTTCGTCTACCTACTAAATCGGCGGCGCTTCTCTGAGATCTTCTCTCGGGAAGCTTCTCTACCTGTACTTCAGACAAAATATCATCATTCCAGCCTTGAATTTCGACTTGAGTTAATACCGGCACCCATAGACTGATAAATCACCTAGGTAGGAGAGAAGGAAGAGAATATCGCGGATCTTGAGAAGATCCATCCTTTAATCTTTCCTGAGATGAAGAAGAATGAAGATTGGGCATAATTCACTTCACATTTAAGTCGTTTCACCACCCGAGAAGGAGCTGAGGAAGGTTCTTTGGACACTCAACCGTCACATCCTCGAAACTCAGCAACCAGGCAAGATACATTTAATTCCTTACTCTTTCTCTCTCTTTTCTTTCCATTCTCTCTCTTTCTTTTTCGGTTTCTCTCTGTTTTCTCTCTTGTTTGTCTTTCTATCTTTCTCCTTCTTTCTTCTTAAGGTTTTTTTTTATTTCTCCTGGTTTTTTTGTCGTTACGCTCTTGCTTCTCTCTCTAGAATGGGAACAGTCGTCACCGGAGCTCGAGAGTAGGCTGTGCTGGTGGTGACCTTCCCCCAATCCCCTTGCATGCAACTACATCATGATTTATTGGCGCCTCCTGTTTATTGTCCTACCTGTTTTGTCTTCCTCAATTCATCCTCCCCTTTTATACTCTAACTTAACCTTTCTTCTCAACCATCTCTGTTTTCCTTTCACTTTCCGGTTTATCATGGCCTCTCAATCCACTCTATCCTCTCGTGGGAGACTTTTAATCCGCTTTTCCAAACCTTCCACTAGACCAGAGCTTCAACCCATCAGTCAGGGATTCGTTGGAAGATGGTGCAACCCCTATGAAGCTTCTCTAAACTTCATTAAAAGCTTACTGTACCCTCGCTCACGTTTTTTTCGTGATTGCGATTATGCACTCACTCAAGGTCCTATCAATACTTTTTTGATCAAACCTAAGAGTCTCTTTGTCCTTAACGCTCTGAACTTCGGTAGGTCGTGGATTCTTAGGGGAATGTTGTTAGTCCTCAAACAAGTGGATTTCCCTCTAACAGAGAGTACAGATGACTTATTTTATGAGCCAATGTGGTGTACTCTCTACAAGATTCCACAGGCGATTCAGAACAAGGATGATCTAGACGCTATCTTCGAATGTATGGGGAAGATCATTCATATAAGGCCTAGAAACCTTGGTTTTATTAACAATCCAGTCATCCGGGTCCATTTCTTGTATGATGTTCGATCTCCTTTGCTAGCAGTAATCAACCCTATCTTTCAAGACACAGTAACAGAGATCAAACTCAGTTATAAAAAGTTTCCAGGAGCTATATGTCAGAACTGTCGTATTATCGAGCACCCTTTAAATCGATGTCCCTCTCCTCTCCAATACTATTACTCAGGGGAAGATGAACAAACAGACTCAGACCCCATGGATGATACCATGGATGACACTATTATTCTCTCCCATGATCCAGTTGAACCTTTATTGTTAGCTCCTCCATCTTCTCCGGTTCATCACCCTACACCACCCCATCTTCTCTTCAACCCTTCTGGTAAGAGGATTAGGGATCAGTCTAGTCACCAATCGATCAGCTCATCGGAGTTTTCAAATGAAGATAATCACCCTCAGGGCATGTTTTCAGATAATCAGGAGACCCAAATACTTCTTGAGGAATCAATGTTATTGTCTCGTAGTTTGAATATTCTTGTGCAAGGGGAGGAAAGGGAGGGGGTTCACCCACCAGACCAGTCTTCTTAGGCTCTGGTTCTTGTAGTTGTGTTTTTTTTTTCTTTTCTGTTTTTTGGCTTAGTCTTGTTAGGTGTTGCAGGTCGGACTCTTGTTGGCTTCATAGCCTCTTTTGTTGTTTCTCTCTGGTACCAGTAGCCAAAGAGCTTAGCCTTGGATCTCTCCTGAACCTAGGCTAGTGGTTGATTCTACTAACTCTTGGGCTTTTGCCACAAGTTAGTGGGAATCCTTTTTGGCTCTGTGGCATCTAGTACCAGAAGTTGGGTGCTTGGACCTGTTTTGGCAGTTGTTCTTTGGTTAGATGTTCTGTTTAAGTTATATGTTATCTTATGTTATCTATTGTTAGTTGTTTAGTTTTGACTTCTGTTCTCTTAAGATAGTTGTTTTATTTTGTTTTCGTTTATTAGTGGTTCTTAGATTTTGTTCTCTTTGTTTAGTTGGTCTTTCTCTTTTACTTCTTATATTGTCTGTTTAGGATTAGTTTACTGGTTATATCTTAGCTGTTGTGTTTTGTTTTCTTTTCTTTCTTTTCTGTTGTGCCTTTAGAGATTAGTATGGACCAACCGAGACCAGACCTGTCCATCTTGGCTTGAAATATTAGAGGTTGTGGGCAATTCTTAAATCGCAAACACCTCTATAGGCTTATCACTTCCTATAAGCCCGAATTCATCTTCCTTTTTGAGACCAAAAGCACCAAAAACCAACTTAACAAATTGCTTCCTTTGCATGCTGAGTACAACCATTTCTTGGTGGAGCCTAAAAATAAAGCTGGGGGCTTGTTTTGTATTGGAATAATGAGTATACTGTTGAGATTTTATATGAGGATGACCATATTATTCACACTAAGTGTACTCACAACAGTAATAGAAGCAGTTTTATTCTTACGGGCTTCTACGGAAGCCCATATAGCAAGAATAGAATGGTTCCTTGGGATACCCTTATTAATCAGAACACTGAGTCTTCAGACCCTTGGGTTCTCATAGGTGACTTGAACACCATCCTTCACCCTTCGGAGAAAGAAGGGGGCAAAGAGGAGATGCCCTCTTATGTTAATAAAATTAATATAGTTATTAATCGGTTAGGTCTGAGAGATGCGGGCTTTCGCGGTAATACTTTTACGTGGACTAACAAACATTTTAGGGGCACCCTTATCAAGGAAAGATTGGACAGGGCTCTCACGAATCATAATTGGCTTATGGATTTCCCCTCCACTCTTGTTACTCACCTGCCTGGGGTCGGCTCTGACCACATTCCCATCATTCTGACTACTGCTACCACTTCAAATTTGGGTAGAGACCTTTTAAATTTATTCGGACTTGGATGTCACACCCAGATTGTGGTAATTTCATTCGTGATCATTGGCCCAGCACTTCCATTCCTATCCAACCGAAACTCAACCAATTAGGGGTTAATCTGGCCAGGTGAAATAAAACTGTGTTTGGTCACTTGGATTACAGGATTCGTGTCCTTACTGAGGCTCTCCAAAATACGGATAATCCGGACTATTATCACGATATTAATAATAAATTGGAGGAGGCTTATAATCAACAGGAGAGCCTCTAGAAGGAAAAATCCCGTAATGAGAATATCCGAGTAGGTGAACGAAACACTAAATTTTTCCACGCTAAAGCCATTAATCGTAATCGGAAAAATCGAATTACGACCATTAAAGACAACCTTGGTTCATGGTTGCAGGAAGCCTCTGATATTGCTAATCTCTTCTCTCTTAATCTTCAAGCTATCTCCACTTCTAATGGTTCTAGTATCTCTGATGAGTTACTTGATCTCTTTGTTGGTCAAATTACTAACTCTCAGAATACTATTCTTACCAACAAACCGTCAGATATTGAGATCCACAATTCTGTCACATCGCTTAAATCTGATTCGGCTTCGGGTCCAGACGGATTCCCTCCTCACTTCTATAAAACTAATTGGAGACTGTCAAAGCTGATCTCATAGCTTTAGTGTCGGACTTTTTTCTTCATAGTACTCTTCTTGAGCAGGTTAATCATACCCATATTTGCCTCATACCCAAAACCAAATCCCCTCAGACAACGTCGGACTATAGACCTATTAGCCTTATGAACACTACTTATAAAATCATTACCAAAATTCTAGCTAATCGTCTCAAAATAGTTCTCCTTGAGATCATTTCACCTTTTCAGTCGGCCTATGTTCCCGGCAGGCAAATTACCGATAATGTCATTATCAGTCAGGAGATTACTCACTCTTTTAAGCGGACTAAGGGTTCGAAAAGTTTTTTCGCTCTTAAGCTTGATATGTCTAAAGCCTTCGATCGTATAGAGTGGCATTTTCTTGATTCTATTATGAGTCGTCTGGGATTTTCGACTCACTGGATCAATCTCATTCACACCTGTATCTCTACTTCCACCATGGCGGTTCTGATTAATGGACGTCCTGGCCCGACTTTTAACGTTAGCAGAGGAATTAGACAAGGTGGTCCTCTTTCACCCTTCTTGTTCACCTTAGTCATGGAAGGCCTTAGTCGTCTTCTAGAAACTAACAGATTGCCTGTTCCTTTCAAAGGCTTCCCTATCCCTCGTACCAATATTAATCTCAAGCATCTCCTCTTTGCCGACGATTGTATCATCTTTGGGCAAAATTCTCTGGAGAACATTTCTTCGCTTCAGCACATCCTGGATATTTTCTGTTCTTCTTCTGGCCAAATGATTAACTTTGACAAATCTACTATCTTTTTCTCGAAAAACACTCACCCCAAATTCAAGCGTATTATTATTCGGAATTTGAAAGTTCATCAATCCTCTAATCTTGATAAATATCTCGGCACT
Organism: Eschscholzia californica; assembly: GCF_041429995.1. NCBI lineage: Eukaryota > Viridiplantae > Streptophyta > Magnoliopsida > Ranunculales > Papaveraceae > Eschscholzia > Eschscholzia californica. Next base: position 48,053,046 of record NW_028238198.1, read on the forward strand.
CATCTTTTCATAGGAGCAAATAAACAGAAAGTATTTTCTTCCCTCGTTAACCAAATCCAGACTAAGTTATCCAAGTGGCAAACTTCTCTTCTCTCCCAAGCTGGCCGTTCTATTGTTATTAATACAATAGCAGCGGCTGTTCCCCGATACCAAATGCAATGCTTTGCCATACCTAAAGGTATAAGTAATCGCATTGAAGCCCTTCAAAGAGCTTTCTGGTGGGGAAAACCCAAATCCATCCATACTATTAATTGGTCTGCCATATGTCTTCCAAAAAAATTGGGAGGTCTTGGTTTTCGTTATCCGATTCTGGATAATCAAGCTTTTTTGTGTAAGCTTGTCTGGCGTCTCATTAAGAATCCTAATTCCCTGTGGGCTTCTATCCTAAAAGCCAAGTATTTCACCAAAGATCATAAACCAAAAGCGGCTAAAAATCATCACTTTTGGCTCTGGAAATCCATATCCAATCATGTAGACAAAGTGTCCAATCTGACCTTTTGGGATATTAATAAAGGTACGAATATTAATATTTGGCAGGACTTCTGGATACCTAATTACCCTCCTCCTCTTACCAATATGAATAATAGCAATCTCATGAAAGTTTCTCAACTGATTAGGAATAATCAATGGGATACGAATACTTTATATCAATGCTTTAATCGAGATATATGCAATGCTATTTTAAGTATTAATATACAGGATCAACAGGATGACACAGCTAGATGGTCTCTAACCAAATCGGGTAAGTTCACTATAAAATCCATGTACTACTATTTACGTACTGAACACTATCCTTATGATATGAAAGAATGGACTTTTATTTGGCATTTGCCAATTCTGCCCAAAATCAAACTATTTCTTTGGAAATGTTGTACCAACAGTTTACCGGTAAGAGATAGAATTGGAAAATATATCGGTCATGTTTATCATTGTGAATTCTGTCAAGAACAAGAAACTATGATTCATGTACTATTACATTGTGATTTAGCTAAGGTTATTTGGCTGCACTTCAATGTTATTTCGATTAATATCTGTAACATTATAGACTGGATCACTTCATGGAAAGATATAGAAGATCACATTAGTAGTCTTTTCGCGACTATTCTTTGGCATATATGGAAAGCAAGATATGATAAATGTTTTGGGTCTAAAGATCCTGTCCCGATGATGATCATAGATACTATCAAAAGTAGTACTAATCTCCAGAATATTCATAGTACCCATCAGCAAATTGAAAAGGTTATTGGTTGGTCTCCACCAGTCTTTCCTTTTGTTAAAGTTAATGTTGATGCTTCCTTTATAGCAGTACAGGATGAGGCGGGGATAGGGTGTATTATGCACGATGACCAGGCAAATTTCCTTGCAGCAACAGCTTTCACTTTTCGAGGTCAAAATGCTGAAGAGTGTGAATGCGAAGCCATCTTCAAAGCTCTTGAATGGTCTCTTAAGAAGAAGATTGTTTACCTCCATATTGAAAGTGACAACCTAAATATAGTTCAAAAACTCAACAAGGAAACAATAGACATATCATGGCAGTCTGAAAAGATTATAGATAAAGTACAACAGTTGGAGGCCAACTTCACCAAGGTGATATATACTCATATTCCCAGAGAAGGCAACTATAAAGCGGACCACTTGGCAAAATGGAGTAGAAGAAACAAAGGAACATGGTTGTGGCTTTCTTTATTAGATCTTCCGCAGGAATTGTATAATGTTTTTTAGATATTTCGGTTGTACCTCATCAGAAAAAAAAAAAAAAAAAAAACAATAGATGGGTCATGGGAGAGAGAGTTTGACCCCAAAATTCACCCATTTAAAAATCCATGTTAACCCCTCTTTCAAGCTGACAAAATATGTTCTCCCAATTTTGGTAAAAAGGAAAAAACATCCTCTAAACCAGATACCATTCTCTATCCTTTTCCCCTTTTCCTTTTTCCACCCTCCTCTTTCTAGCTGTTATTGTCTTTGTTTTCTCTTTCTTGCTTTCTTTTCAAGTCTTTTTCTATCATAGCATACAACAACACAAAAAAAGAAACCCTAAATCCTGTAAACAAGATAAGATTAATAAGTAATGAACTTTCTTATATAATACAAAGAGGTGGAGAATGTGCTGTTACATCTGCAACTTGCATTGTTTTTAGATAGTTTGTTTTCATAGTATTATATAAATTAAAAAAATTGGAGGTGAGGAGAAAATTTCCTAAAAATATTGTATTAAAATATTATTTGATTTTTTTTATGGACTTGTTTTCAGTTTTTTGTTCTTTAATGGCAGCTAAGAAATAAAGATCCTTTTAGACTGTGACTCCAGATTAAAAATAATACACTTATATATATATATTACCTCTATATTATATGCTCAAAATTAGGTCTCTTTATATAAACAAACAAGATGGTTTTTTCAACAAAAAACAAAGGTTTGAAAATGAAGGTTAAAGAAGAACAAGATGAAAAGCAATTCATGAGATGATCACAAAATGAAATATGTGATCTTAGTAAATTAATTACAAGCACTACTCACTAATCAAACTCACTCAAAATTAAAAATGAAATTGTTGCTTCCCAACAACTAAAACCACTCAGGGAAATCAATAAAGAAAAATGCTAAAGGGCCTGAAAAAAATGGTCCGACCGCAACTCAAAAGCCGACTTGACTGGCTCCGATTGGACAGGCCGGTGGAGAGAAACAACCCGTCCAATGGGTGGGAGCCAGCCACAACGGCTTTCGGCCTGTGGGCGGCCCATCTTTCGGGTTGTTGAGCATGGTTGAAAGAAAATATACATAAAAATGATGAGAGTGAGAGAGGGTGGGTAGGTTAAAAAAAAGAACACATAAACTACCTTAATTATATTTGGGGGGTTAAATTAGTGAGAATTAGTTGGATCTTCATCATCTTCACTATGATCACTAGCTTGGTCTAGAGTCTGATTATGATCTTGTTGGTTATGATGATGATCAAAATTCATATTCAAACCACTTCCTCCTCTTGAATTATAAGCATTAAGTGCTGCTAACATACCCAAGTTATTAGTTTCAGAAATTCCAAGACCAAGTTGTTGAGAAGCTAAAGGCTGTTGAAATAACATGGACCCAAGTGGGAATGAGCCACCCACTACCCTACCACCTGCTGATGTTTGATATTCACCACCACCACCACCACCACCACTTTGGATATAATTAAATCTTGGCATAAAATTCAATGGCATTGTGCTTCCAGAAGGAAGTGATGTTGGTGGGGATATTCCATATGGTCCTCCAGCTGTTGGGAAAGTCCATATAGGAGCTGGTTGTTGTGGTGGTTCTGCTGAACCTCCCCCACCACCACCACCACCAGCATTTGTCGCTCCGGCTGAGACGGGCAGCATCCAGAAAGTATTTACACCTGTATTAGGAGCCGGTGCCATTGCCCACATAGCCGTTGCCGGAATAGGATTCGAAGTAGGCCTAATTAATCCAGTAGAGTTGGTAGATGATTGTTCTTGTTGTTGTTGTTGTTGATGTAATGTCATTTGTAAATCTGTACTTGTAGGTGATTTTTGATTACCTTGATGATGAGAATTAAGGGAATCATTAGCAGTAGTTTCCTCTTTAAACAGATCTTCTCTGAAACGTTTTCTCGAATACGGATCGCTTTGTTCAGAACCAGCAGCAGCAATAGTTTGATGATCTGGACTCTGGTGATGAGATGTTAAAAGTTGTTGTTGTTGATGAAACCCTAAGATGGAAGAGTGATGATGAAGATGGGGGGAGATCATCCTGGTAGCTGTTGTTGGATTACTACTAGTACTAGTAGTTCTTAGAGAAATATTGAGAGTTGAAAAATTGGCAGGGATAGTTCCAGTACCAGTAGCAGAAATAATAGATGGTTCAGCTTGTTGTAATAACCATTCAATTGTTTCTCCATCTGATTTATGACCTAATTCTCTTGTTAATTGAAAAACCCTAGCTGCACATGTAGCTGGCATTCTTATCCTTCTTCCTCTTCCATCTACTTTTGTATGTCTATCTTTTGATGACCTCTTTGCTCCTCCTCCTCCTCCTCCTCCTCCTCCTGATGATGAACAACCACCACCTGATTTATTGCTTGAAATTGCTAGTGTAGTGGTAGTAGTACTAGTAGTAGTTTCATTATGCCTACTTAACCCATCATTTGGTGCTTGCTTTGTTGTTGATGTTGAATAATTCCCACCACCACCATCACCACCACCACCACTACCACCACCAGTACCTGCTATTGAACCCATGAATGGGCCTGGGCTTGGGTTTGGGCTTGGAGCAGGTTCTGATCTATCTTGAGCAAATGAAGAAACAAGCTGCAAAGAAGAGGAAGATAGTTGTTGTTGTTGTTGTTGGTGGAGGAGGTGGTGGAGGAGGTTTTGGTGGTGGCGGTGGAGTTCTGAACTATTAGTACTAGTCTGGTTAGGTTCAGTTGATTCCATGTATGAATTGATTGTCTGGGTAGTGGTGGGTAATACCCCTTAATTTTAAACAACAATTGTGAATGTCTTGACCACCACCAACAAAACAAACTTCTCTCTTGATAGAGAAGAGAAGAGAGAGAGAGAGAGAGAGAGAGAGAGAGAGAGAGAGAGAGAGAGAGAGAGAGAGAGAGAGAGAGAGAGAGAGAGAGAGAGAGAGAGAGAGAGAGAGAGAGAGAGTCAACAACACAACACGTGCAAATCAAATGTGTGCATGAACAGTACTATCTGATCTGTGTGGGATTTTTCAGCTGTGAGACTGAGAGAGAGATGTAGAACTGTTTGTTTTCTGTTCATGCGTGTTAGTCTGTGAGGAGGAGGAAGATATTATAGAGAGAGAGAGAGAGAGAGAGAGAGAGGAGAGAGAGAGAGAGAGAGAGAGAGAGAGGGAGAAAGAGAAGAGATCTAGAGAAAGAAATTGACTATGTGGGACTCAGAGAGAGAGAAAACAAGAAATGGTAGAGAAGAAGAAGAAAGATATTGGGTTTTAGGTATATAGACTCAGGACCTATAAACAAAACCTAGAAAACCTAAAGTAGAATAGCTTTGATTTCTGGTTGAGGGCTCCATCTTTTTCTGTAATAATTTTTTTTTTAATTTTCCCTCTGGATTAAATTGTAGGTCTCTCCCTCCTTCCACTCGTGGGTCCTCTGTTTAAAGAATGTTAACAAATTCAATTCAAAAAAAAAAAAATTCAATTTTTAAAATTTACCCACCAACTTCAATTTTTCCCCTCCCCTGTTTTTATCTCTTTCTTTCTCTCAGAAACAAGAACTGTTGAAAGAAAGTGACAACTCTTTCTTTTCTCTCTCTACTCTGTGCTGGAAAGTCTCTCTCTCTCTCTCACTACTGTGTGCTGGAAAAGGAAGGACCAAATTTTGCTGTTTAAAGACAAAAGAGGACGGAAGAAAAACAGTCCTCAAAAAATAAGTTGGGTTAACCTCTATATATTGTTCAACATGCAATTTTGGCGCCCTAGCTAACAGATCTCTTTTGGTAAAAATTTATATTTAGTACTAGTTTTTACCAACTTTACCCTTCTTCATTGAAAATAAATTAATTGTCTCTTCTCTCCCTCCTTTATCTTTCCTTCTTATCTCTTTCTCGCTCCAAACTTGGAAAAACCCACAGATATCATCGGACGATAGTAATCTGACCTACTTTAACTTTTCAATGCTTCTCTTCTCTCAATTGTTATCTTCTCAAATCAAACCAAGAAAATATGAATACGAGAATAAAGATGAAACGTATGGGAGCCAGAGAAGAAAGGAAAGCGAGTGACATAAACAGAGAGGAAATGAGAAAGTCAAAATGTTCTGAGAAAACCATCGAAAACAACTATTTTTTGGGTGGTTTATGCGGAAACCTTTAAATAAGTGGTTTCCCGAGACCACTGTCTTTTCTGGTTCTGCTAAACCACCTATGAAGTTGTTTCGTTGAAGCCCCTTCTTAAGTAAGTTTGCTAAACCACTGTAGCCGAACCACTACCGCTGCAGTAGATTCTTGGAGGGGTTTAGGGTTTGTAGGTCGTTGCTAGTTGCTACACACAACAAGAGAGAGGCGAAAGATAACAAATCATTGGACAATCTCCCTCTTGAGGATAAACACAAAGAGAGAAAAAAGAGAATTAAAAGTCTATTTTAAATGAAGAGGGGTAAAATTGGAAAGAGTACTTCACATATTTGGAAGCTAGAATGGCCACAATGGCACTTGACCATGTGGAGGACCAAAATGGCTAATCCATCACACCTAAGGGCAAAGATATTATTAGATGTTTGGCTTATTAAAAGTAAAAGTTTTGGACCTTAGAGCAACTCCAACCTCCACCGGCTAAGGTCGAAAATTCAAATTTCCAGCCTCAACCGGGAGGTCCAACCTCTGTCGGTTGGGGATGAGACCTAACTGATCACTTCAGTCGACCCAGGGTTTAGGATCGGTTGAAGGTCACCAACATTATCGTTGGGGACCCCAACAATCATGTTGGGAATCATCTCTAGCCGTTGAATTTTCTCCAACAACCAAATCTTCTCTATTATTTTTTAGATGTAATTACTTCTATTTTTTAAAAACTTTAATTAGTTTTGGGGTTTTTTTAACTCTAACAAAAACCCGCACATTAATAATTAAAATACATCCTACCAACGTGCTGGTCCCCGAATAATTCTTCAACTTTAGAAACGGTTCAAACATGTTTTTCGCACACCCACAAAAAATTCACACACGTGCTTCTGATGCAGGGGCACCCGGCGTGGAGACTTTTTCCATGACCGAACCCGGTCATGGGCCAACCAGCCAGAGAGAGTAGATTTAGGAAGTCCTTATTTTAGTATGATTATTAGATAATTTAGGTTTAGGAAATTATGTTATTTTAGTATTTCCAATAATTGGAAAGGTCCAGATTTGAGTCTAGTTATTTAGGCAGTTGCAGTATTTAATTATTTAGGAAAGTATAATTCAAGTCTATCTAGGAAAGTCCAGAATCCTATAAAAGGATATCTAGTTTGTCTATTATTCTCAGATTGAGAGAAAAACCCCTTTGAAATTTTAATAAAGTTGAGTATTTAGAGTTATTTGATCTTTATTTTCATCGTTCTTATTTAGTTATTTAATCTCTTTTAATTCCGCTGCGTTTCTACATCAAGTGGTATCTAGAGCCATAAATTTTTTTTTTCTTCTTTCATCTTCATCACCATGGTTAACACTACTATCACCGCTACACCAACTAAGGAGAAAACACCAACCTTTTCATCTGAATGGGACAACATTAAATAAGGGCTATCTGCAGGTAAAAAGTTGGAAGAAGGTTTCAATGAGTACAAGAAGGAAACAACAGAAAAATTCGAACGAATCGATCAACGTTTCGATCAACTCACCGATTCCATCAACAATCTTTCAAAGCAACTCAAAGGTATGTGTATCAATCAACCCCCTTCTCACACTTCAAACCCGTTACCTATCGGATCCATTACACCACCAATCATCACCACCACTTCACACCCTAACCGATTTTCACCTATAGGCTTCCCTACCGATACCAACATACCCCTATTCGGTCACACCATTAGCAATCCTTGCCCGATAACACCTCCACCCTTCATCACAAACAACCCAACGACCCCAACAATAAAACCAACAACATACCCCTCCTACAACATTACAAACTCAACCACTCCCAACACCCCACAACCATCATCATTCTCCTTCACCAATTCCACCATCAACTAAAACCGACCACAACCCGAACCCTACCTCCTAACCGAACATCACCACTATTCGACATCACCCGAACATCGTATCCCAACCAACATCCAACACACCAACAGTGGACACCAACATCCAACCCAACCTATCGGTCCTTCACGTTCTTCCCCAACATATCTCGACCCTCACACCCAAAACCCGTTCACCCGAACCGACACCCATCCTCTTTACCAACCACACCCCTACCACCAAAACCAACAACCCGACAACCACCATTACCCTCAAACTCGCGACACAACACCATCACCTACCCAGCCCTATCAACTTCGCGAACACCCAAACACCACTCGACCCCAAGTTACTGTATTGGCAAAAAACAGCATTGGGCCTTCCTTATGCGCCCACCCTCGTGTATCATATGAGGGGTGCCTTCAGTAGCCTCTACGGTCTAGCAAGGAAGCCCACCGAAAGCCCAACACGCCTCGCAAGCCCAGAAATTCTAAGCAGGCCTACCCAAGCCGACGCTCCTGGCATGCCGAGAGGAAGTCTGCCATGACGATCCACCCACACTCCAGCTAGTTGTGCGTACACGTGGCCAAATTGTTAGAGATTGGGTCAGTCCAATCCTAGCATTCTGCTACACGTTGGGGTCATGGTAGAAGACCGAGTCTTGTGCTACTTTAAAGGAGTGGTGGACTATTTCTACTGGCAACGAACAGGCTAGGGCAACGGGTATCGTAAGGCTACCCTTATCTCTCAAGAGATCAACGGCCACGGAAGCAGTCTAGTGTGATCCTACTATTGCGGATCCAACAACCCTGCGCCCCCAAGAGCGGTTACTATCCTCTACACCCTATAAATAGAGGAAGCCTCACTCTTGGAAAGGGTTCAGACTCTCACTCGAAAACTACTTACTTATTCTCTACTTAGCACTCCAGAAGTCTACTGCGATCACTTCAATCATTCTATACTAAGCTCCGGCTACGAATCACCTACCCCGACGATCTCTGGTCTAAGCTAGCCTAAGGCAGAGATTCCGGCTAGAAGCTTCCACGAAACCACATCGGAACTTGCTAGAGGCTTCTCGTTTCTCTCATTCTCCGCTAGTCTATCCTTCTGTGAGCAGAAGACTACCCTTCCACAAGCAGAGATCTACTCTTCCGCAAGCAGAATCCTACTCTTCTATAACCAGAAGTCTACTCTGCTGTTTAAGTAGTCCAGAAGCTACCACAACTCCCCATTCCGTAGAACCGAGCTCCGGCCACTCTACGAGTCGTGCCACCCCGACGCTACAACGATTCTACCATCAATAGTAACTCTACCTTCGGTTTATTCCCTTTATTACATCGAACTAAGTTACTGACTTGACCGTCGGAGGGTCCTTGGCCGACACCATCTCCGGTGCCCCCTTGGACTTCACGGTTGTGTTTCCCTTGTGCAGGTTTACAGGCTACTGGTACCCGTTTTCCACCCTGACGTTAGCCCGACAGTAGCTGTTTCCTTCTCTGACGTTTGCCTACCCGTCTACCTGGCTACCAGAACCGACCTTCTGCCCGTCAACCCGTCTATTTGAAGGCCCGAAGCCTAGTTGCTGGTGCCCACCCGACGATCCTTCTAACCGTGTGACTTTCTACCCGTCCACAGTTTGGCGCCCACCGTGGGGCCTCAGCAACAACTATCAAAGACGACCTTTGCAATGGCAGATGACATGGTAGCCACTCCGATCGATGTTTCAGCACAGATAGCTGCTCTCACAGCCCAAGTACAGGAGAATGCCCAAAAGTTCAAAGCTCTAGAAGAAGAGAATTCTCTGGTGAGAGCAGAAAACCAGCTACTTCAAGAGAAGATCACCGAGCTCTCTGTACCAAGATCAACAGGGCTAAGGTTTCGAGCTCCTGTTACTTCGATGCAACCTTTCACTCCAGAGCCAGGAAGTTCTTCCAGCCAACCACCCATGCAATCGGCTACTGTCAGTGGTTCTACAACACTACCTGCAACTCAAGCTGGCTCTACAACACCCTTCATAATGCCTCTGCCTTCATTCCAGAGCTCTGCTCTGCCCCTACACTCTACTCTGCCCTTACACTCTACTGCTGCTCCTCTTTTCTCCTCTTCAATGTTTACTGTTCCCCCCTCACACACTGTGGCAGGTGGGACAAACCTTAACTCACAAGCTGACATCCTAAACTTGTCTTTTACAGGTACTCCTCTGGAGCAGATCATGGCTAGGAAACTCGTAGAGATGGAGGCAATGATCACCAGAATCCCTGGAGTCCCTGCTCCGCTAAGGAAGAGTCTGCCCCAGAGCTACGCAGACTCACCTTTCGTTGATGCTATTGCCTTGGTAGAAATGCCTAAGAAGTTTTCGTTCCCTAACATGAGGATGTACGATAGGACTTCCGATCCAGACGATCACATCGCATCATATAAGCAGAGGATGTTCACCGCTGCAATACCAAGAGATCTCAGAGAAGCATGCATGTGCAAGAGCTTCGGTTCAAGCCTCGTCGGACCAGCTTTGCAGTGGTACACAAATCTGCCCAACAATTCGATCACCTCCTTTGCCCAGCTCACAGACACATTTGTAGAGCAGTTTGCCAGTAGCAAAAAGCTAGAAAAGCTATCTGGCGATCTCTACCGAGTCCACCAGAGAAGGGGCGAGCCACTCAGAGACTACGTAGGGAGGTTCAACCGAGAGAAGGTATCGATTCCCTACTGCAACCAGGAGACTGCAGTTGACGCATTCCGAAAAGGCTTGCTACCAGAAGGCGAGCTGTACAAGGAGCTTACTAAATTCAACTGCACTACCATGGAGGATGCCCTGGCTCGCGCTTGGGTAGAAATTCGGTGGGAGGAAGACGAAGTCCACCGAAACAAATATTATTCTTATGATGACAGGAACAGGGACCGTCGCTCTAGACGACCAGATCGGAGAACAGATAGCAGACCAGGGGAGCCCTACCCAACTTCCAGACGTGGCCCTCCTAGGGAGAACAGAAGGCCACTTGACCCTCCATCAGGTCGCCCAACAGAGAAGCCTCAAGGACCCGTTCGTACCAGGATTCCAGAGTACAACCTAAGCATTGAACCAGTCGAACTAGTAGCGGTTATGAAGGGCATGGGCAGTACTGTAAGATGGCCAGGAAAGACAAAGACTCCTGGCGAGAAGAGAGACACAACCAAGTGGTGCGAGTTCCACGGAGATCACGGCCACAACACTACAGATTGCATAGCCCTCAGGCTAGAAGTTGCAGAGTTGCTGAAAAGAGGCCACCTTACCGACTTGTTGACAGAGAAAGGGAAGAGTACCCTGGCACAACGAGACACCCAAGTCAAGGAACCAGAGCAGCCGATTCCTACGAAGACGTGTCTAGTAATCTCAGGAGGTTCAGAAGTGAGTGGAGTTAGCCACTCTGCAGCCAAGAGGAGTGCTAGAATTGCAGCCAACCCTCTAGCCCACTCTACAGAAGTTACTCCTCATGCCTACACCAACCAGACAATAACCTTCATAGATAATGAAGCCACAGGGCTCGTCAACCCTCATCATGACGCTCTTGTTATCTCTCTTAATATTGCAAATGTTCTAGTTAAGCGTATTTTGATAGATAATGGTTCATCCACTAATGTGCTTTTCTTGAATGCTTTGCAAGGTATGGGCTTAGATGAATCTTGCATATGTCGACGCTTTACTGTTCTGGTAGGCTTTAGTGGAGAACAGAAACACACATTGGGAGAAGTCACCCTTCCCGTCTTCGCAGGAGGAGTCAACCTTAGCACTGTGTTCGTTGTACTGGACTGCCCTTCTGCCTATAATATCATACTCGGTAGGCCATGGATCCATAGCATGAGGGCAGTGCCATCTACGTTCCACCAAGTGCTCAGGTTCCCAACTCCCTGGGGTGTCCGAGAGATCAGAGGGGAGCAGAGTACCTCGAGGAATTGCTACAAAAACGCAATGAAAGCCCCGAAGTCAGCCTTATAGCAATTACAGAAGGAGAAACTCAGTAGCACCGATCCAGACTGCCCAAGTGTGGAAGAGCTAGATGAAGTCCAGATCCACCCAGACTTCCCGGATCATAAAGTACAGATTGGTTCTAAGCTCAATCCTACCCTACGGAGCAAGCTCGTCGAGTTTCTCACAACCCACCACGATTGCTTTGCCTGGTCTCATGCTAACATGACTGGAATCGACCCTGAGGTAATGGTACATAAATTGCAGGTAGATCCTAGCCATCCTCCAGTAAGACAGAAGCATAGAAAATTCGCTCCAGAACGAAACAGGGTAATAAATGGGGAAGTTCAGAAGCTGATCGAAGCTGGGTTTGTCCGAGAAGTCAACTACCCCGACTGGTTGGCTAACGTAGTCGTGGTAAAGAAGAAAAATGGGAAGTGGAGAGTCTGTATCGACTTCACAGACTTAAACAAAGCTTGTCCCAAGGATTCATTCCCGCTACCTCACATCGACATGCTTGTCGATGCCACTGCAGGCCACCAACTACTCAGCTTTATGGACGCGTTCTCTGGGCACAACCAGATACTGATGCACCCTGCAGACCAGGAAAAGACTGCCTTCATCACAGAAAGAGGCATCTTCTGCTACAAAGTCATGCCGTTCGGGTTGAAGAACGCAAGGGCAACTTACCAGAGACTGGTAAACAAAATGTTTGCAGGCATGCTGGGGGACACCATGGAAGTCTACATCGATGACATGCTAGTCAAGTCTCTGATAGCTGAAGAACATCTCAAACATCTCCAGCAGGCTTTCGACGTACTAGAAAGGTACAATATGAAACTTAATTCTACTAAGTGTTCCTTCGGTGTTTCTTCAGGGAAGTTCTTGGGGTACATGGTGACCCACAGAGGAGTAGAAGCCAACCCAGACCAGATCCAGTCTGTGATGAACATCCCTTCTCCCACATGCATCAAAGATGTGCAGAAACTAGCTGGTCGAGTGGCAGCACTCAGCCGTTTTATCTCACGGTCCTCTGAAAAATGCCACCATTTCTTCTCTACCTTACGAAAGGCCAAAGAATTTGCATGGACTCCAGCATGCGAAGAGGCACTCCAACAACTGAAGGAGTACCTGACCTCTCCACCCTTGCTATCCAAGCCTCAGGAGGGAGAAAAATTGTATGTCTACCTAGCAGTCTCCGAAACAGCAGTAAGTGCAGTGTTAGTACGGGAAGAACAAGGTAAGCAACTACCCGTCTATTACGTTAGCAAGCCCCTGCTTGATGCAGAGACCCGTTATAGCCAGCTAGAAAAGCTTGCACTGGCCTTAGTGATGGCTGCCAGGAAGCTAAGACCATATTTTCAGTGCCACCCGATAGTCGTAGTTACTACATTTCCGTTAAAGAATGTGCTTCACAAACCAGAACTATCTGGTAGACTGACCAAGTGGGCTGTCGAATTAAGCGAGCATGATATTTGCTACCAACCTCGTACTGCGATTAAGTCCCAAGTGTTGGCTGACTTTATAGCCGACTTTACACCTAGTACTCTAATTCAAGCCGAGAAGGAGTTATTGTGTCTTGCAGAGCAGAAAAAGTTGAAATGGACCCTGTCGGTTGATGGCTCCAGTAACATGAATGGGGTCGGGCTAGGGCTAGTCCTCCAATCCCCTGAGGGAGACCAAATCCAGCGTGCCGTCAGATGTGAGTTCAAAGCCACAAATAACGAAGCCGAGTACGAATCATTGATCGCCGGGCTAGCTCTCGCCAAAGAAATGGGTGTTCGAAGGCTAGAGATAAAGTCAGACTCCCAACTGATAGTCAACCAAACGCAAGGAGCATACCAACCAGAGATGCCAGGATGACCGCTTACCTAGCCAAGATAAAGGATATGTTAGCTGACTTCGAAGAGGCCAACATAACACAGGTACCCAGACTGGAGAATGGCCATGCTGATGCCCTAGCCAATCTAGGCTCATCGATCCCAGCCAAGTCAGAGCAGTCAATCCCACTAGTTACCCTCCAGTGGCCAGCCACATGGAAAAATCCTGCCCTGGAGGTAGCAAGTGTAGACTCCAGCAACAATTGGATGACACCAATAATAAGTTATTTGACCACTGACGAGCTACCAGAAGACAAGAATGAGGCTCGTAGACTAAGAGCAAAAGCAGCTAGGTTCACCATGCTGGAAGGTCAACTACTTAAAAGGTCCTACTCTGGACCCTATCTCGAATGTGTCACTCCAGAGGAAGCCAAATACGTGCTAGCCGAGCTTCATGAGGGAGAATGTGGCAACCACTCAGGAAGCCGTAGTCTAGCCAGTCGAGTCCTCACAGCTGGCTACTACTGGCCTACCATGCGAGCAGATTCTATAAGTCACGTCAGGAATTGCGACAGTTGCCAGAGGTTTGCCAACTCCTCCCATTTACCTCCAGAAAAACTCAACTCCATACTTTTACCATGGCCGTTCATGAAGTGGGGTATGGACATCGTGGGAAAACTACCCACTGCTCCAGGGCAGAGAGTTTACATGCTAGCCGTGACAGACTACTTCACCAAGTGGATCGAGGCTGAGGCGTTCCACCAGGTCAGAGACCGCGAGGTAAAGAATTTTATTTGGAAAAATGTTATTTGCAGGTTCGGGGTACCCAAGGAGATCGTTACCGACAACGGTTCCCAGTTCATTAGTTTCGACTTCCAGGACTTCTGCAAGGGATGGGGAATCAAGCTTAGCTTTTCTACCCCACGCTACCCTCAATCTAATGGACAAGCAGAGTCTTCTAATAAGACCATCATGAAAACTATGAAGAAGAGGCTCAAAAAATCTAAAGGGGCTTGGGCAGACGAGTTGCCAGGGGTTCTCTGGTCGTATCGAACTACTGCTAGAACCCCGACTGGCGAAACTCCTTTCTCCCTAGCCTACGGTTCTGAAGCGGTCATACCAGTGGAAGCTGGAGTACCATCAGTACGTTGTCAATGGACTACAGAAGAGTCAAATTGGGATCAACTCAACCACAACCTCGACACAGTCGACGAGCTTCGAGATATAGCAGTAATAAGGAATGCAGCATACCAGCAAAAGGTAGCCCGTCATTACAACCGGAACATCAGAGCTCGTACCTTCAAAGTAGGTGACTGGGTGCTCCGAAAGGTTTTCCAGAATACCAGAGAGGCTGGAGCAGGCAAACTAGCCCCCAACTGGGAAGGCCCTTACCTAATCACCAGGGTGATAGGCCAGGGAGCATACAAGTTCCAAGCAAAAGATGGGCTCAATATTAACAACAGTTGGAACGCCACTCATCTGAAGTTGTACCACTTCTAACCCTATCTCTTTACTTTACTTACCACTTCTAATAACACTTGTTCTGACTTAAGCATCGGAGAGTCGGTGGCCATGCCACCGACTACCCCTCTCACCCATTTTGTGACAGGATTCTTGACAATAAAATGGGACACACCCCATTAGACCTGCTGGTCTACCAGCGTAGACATACACACCTGGTGAAGTTGGTTCAACTCCCAGACCAAGGAGCATAAGGGCAGTTGCGGCTCCAGTATAACTCGGTAGCATACGACATGCCCACACCGAACCCCTCAGAGGGGAACAGGGAGTACCACATATTCTTATTTCCTCTGTCCATTTTCTATTCTCTCCTCAGAACATTACTGACTTGGGCGTCGGAGGGTCGATGGCAATGCCATCGACCACCCTTTCTTCTTTTCTGTACAGGTTGATTATCCTACGGTAAACATGGGCAAGCTAGAAACAGAACACTCTTCTCCCACCTTGTAGCATCAACAAGGATGACGACCTAAGCCCAGAACAAGCCTAGTCCGACCTTTAACCTGAGGGAGAGTAACACATGCCCTTACCTCCTTTGTATATTTTTTCTTTGTCATCTCAGGGCGTTGCTAACTCGAGTTTCTGAAGGTCGATGGCATTGCCGTCGACCACCCATCATTCCAGTGTGCAGGTTGGCTATCTAACGGCAGACTTGGACAAGCTGGGGAAGGACGCCCTTCTTCCATCCTACGGTGTCGACGAGGATAACAACTTAAGACCAGGACAAGCATGGTCCAACACTTTGTCTAAGGGAGAGTAACGCATACCTCTACCTCCTCTGGCTATCTTGTTTAACATGTAAAAAACTCACTAACTCGAGTTTCCAAAGGTCGATGGCATTTGCTATCGACCACCCCTCTTGCAGCGTGCATGGTCGGAAATCTAATGGCGAATTTGGACAAGCTGGAAAAGGACAACCTTCTCCCATCCTACGACGCCAACGAAAATGACAGCCTAAGTCCAGAGCAAACTGACTCTACACTTAGGCTGGGGGGACAATAGATGGCAAGACAGTGTTCACACGGACAATCCGACACCTCTGCCCAGATGACGCTTCCCCGCCGTTGGCATGCATATCCCTGCCTAGGTCGGAGTAGTACAAAGCAAAATGCAGGGCACAACCTACCCTCTACTCATTAAGACATACAACGTCGATTAACGAGTCCACCAAAGACTAATAAAGTGTGCGCAGTCGACGACTCAGGCTACCCTGATGTGTGCCTCTCCTTACCCCAGCCCTAGGCTGCCCTGGAGCACCACTCTTTGTCCTAAGGCTGCCCAAGAGCACCACTCTTTGTCCTACTACATACTTGTTGCACTTTTTGTTGAATTACTGTACTCAATGATTTATCAATTCGCAAGTCATCAATAAAGCATAGTTAAAGCAACTCTAGCTTCATTTTTCAAAGAGTAACCCAGAAGTTAGAATAACAAGGGGAGTCACCCCACAAAAAGTCTAGCATGCCCCATGGGCAACCAAAGATACTACAGCCCTCCGAAAGTCTAAGTTTAACACAAACTAACGACACAGTATTCCTGACATAGCCCCATGGGCAAGCAAAAGAAAGTAAATCTAACTACCACTCAGTGGAAGAAGCCAGCCCAAGGGTAGCACAACTCAACGGGGACGACTACCCGACGCTCTAGCCCTAGCTTGAGCCTGCTCTGCCTCTTCGATCGCCCTATCCTCCGCCTCCTGTTGGTCAAGAAGCGCAATCGTGCCAGCCGGGTCTCACTCGGTAAGGTGTGTCCCCGCCACGTACTCCCGCATAAGCATGCCCCTTGCATGTATCTGTACCCGCGCCCCGTGATCCTCAACCGCCTCATCGAACTCGTCTGTTTTCACCTTCAACTTGCCTTTGAACTCTTCAGCAAGACGCCTCTGCTCCTCGGCAAGACGAGTCTGCTCCTCAGCAAGGCGAGATCTCTCCTCGACGAGAAGATGCTCTGCGTGGTATTTCTGCTTCCACGCGTTAATCTGCTGGTCTTTTGATCTCTAGCATAACCCATGCCAGACAAAGCCTGCGACGGAAGCACATAAAAACACAATGTTAGATAACAAATCAATACGAGGAATGTTGAACACACCTGAGTAAGAATAAGGTACTCCTACCAAGGATCTTGTCTAGCCCTCGCGGTTGCGGTAACAAGGTCTTACCCTAGCTAACACGCCAACTACAAGCCTAGCATGATTTTACACTGTTGTTACACATTTTCTGCCTATCGTGATTCTACCCCGCCACTACACATTTTCTGCCATGCATATGTTAAGTTCACCACACTAACATGGCATGCATAGAACATAATTTGGTTGAATCCTACGCTTACTACGAGAGTAAAACAAGGCAAACATATGGCTAACCTAGCCCACATAGTCATGGTAAAAAAGTTCTACCTTAACTCACATGAAAACTCCGCGAGAAGTCAAGATCGGATGAATGACGTCGGCCGTCGCGTTGGCGAATCAACTGTCAAGTCGAACGAAAAATGAGGCAGCAAAAATTTCAGGTAACTCTGCAAATTTACACATATACGTACGTATATATATATATATATATATAATAAAAAAAAAAAAATCATGGCATGCTGCCTGGACAGGAATTCCTGCCCTGCGCCCAGCAGCAGGGCAGGAAGCTCCTGCCCCGCGCGCCAGCAGCAGGGCAGGAAGCTCCTGCCCCGCGCGCCAGCAGCAGGGCAGGAAGCTCCTGTCCCGCGCCCAGCAGCAGGGCAGGAAGCTCCTGCCCCGCGCACCAAAGCAGGGCGGGCACCCCTGCCCCGCGCGCCAAAGCAGGGCAGAAGCTCCTGCCCTGTCGCGACCTAACCCGGACACACCGCGTCAGCTCCTCTTCCTCCGGTCAACCCGACCATCTTTCCCCCTGACTTGCCACGTCCCGAACATGGCTAACGCTCTGGCATCCGTCTCTCTATCAATTACGAGCCTCCTTGACTCGCTGCCCACCAGTTACGGTGCCGCTCCATCCGACTCATGTCAAAACGCTCCGGCGTGCCACACGGGAAAACGAAACAACGATACAAAGCTTCCGGGTACTATTCCAATAGTTCCAGCTACAACTACTCCCTAAGTCAGCCACTCGCTAACTCAGGGAGTGGGGGACAAACTGTATTGGCAAAAAACAGCATTGGGCCTTCCTTATGCGCCCACCCTCGTGTATCATATGAGGGGTGCCTTCAGTAGCCTCTACGGTCTAGCAAGGAAGCCCACCGAAAGCCCAACACGCCTCGCAAGCCCAGAAATTCTAAGCAGGCCTACCCAAGCCGACGCTCCTGGCATGCCGAGAGGAAGTCTGCCATGACGATCCACCCACACTCCAGCTACACTACAAAAAATATGGTCATTTGGGACGGTTTTAAACTGTCCCTAATAGTCATAAACTGTCCCAAATGTCCATTGGGGACAGTTTCAAAACCGTCCCTGTTACCGGCGTCCCAAATAATATTTGGGACAGATATAGGGACGGCTAGATAACCGTCCCAGATTCATTTGGGACAGGCAGCAATTGTCCCCAATAATATTTACGATCCGTCAACCACCTATCTATTTGGGTCGGTTCTGTTTCACTAATCTGTCCCGAATAAATATTAGGGACGGAAGATTAACCGTCCCTAATAAGATGAAATTTACAAAAAAAAATAATTTAAAAATTTCTAGCTATTTAATATAAAATGTATTCAATGTTCCTAATACAGAATAATCAAAATTAATTACATAATCGGAAGAGAATGTATTTTTCAATCATTCTATATACCTAATTCCCAGATATCAACAGAAAAAAATACATTAAAACTATGTTATTTAGTCTCTATAAATCGTCAAGATATCCAATCCGCTTCAACTTTGATGCTGCCATTCCAAATGCCTTCAATAACGATCGAAGAGTCTGTAGTTTCCTGTCACATATCACACATAATCAACAGTAAGAAGATACCTTTGTAAGAACTTGAAAACAATAAATAATCCAATTAGAAAGATGCAGAAAAAGAAAAAAAACCTAAGCAACAAAATTGACAACCTATGTTACAAAAGAAACAAAGTATTGAAGTAAAGAAGACATAAAGTAACATCATCCAAGAATAAAGGATATACATAAAAAATAGAGTAGATATTTA
The DNA here is from genome assembly GCF_041429995.1 of Eschscholzia californica. NCBI lineage: Eukaryota > Viridiplantae > Streptophyta > Magnoliopsida > Ranunculales > Papaveraceae > Eschscholzia > Eschscholzia californica. The sequence goes on from NW_028238198.1 coordinate 48,072,147, forward strand.
ATTAGAAACACTGACAAGTCACATTTGAAACGAAATGGGCAACCTATGATTTAAAACAAGTAAATCGGATCACATAGTGTTTTATGATACAACTGCTACATAAGAAAACAAATACTTAGAGTTAGTATTATTCAACAAAAGGAGGACATCTAAATGGGTTGAATGGGTAAGCATTATGAAGGTGTCCATGTTACATAGATCGTATTTATGTAGATATACTAGTTAATACCTATAAAGGTGTCTATATTACACATGTCATATTTATGTTTAGTTACATGGTGGTGTTGGATTGATTTCAAGCTTTACAGCTTAGTTACAAGGTGTTCAACTAAGTGTCTCTTACGTATAATCTAGGTTTAAAGCTAGAGAGCAACAACTCAAGGAGAATATGTTCATAACTAAGATATGCATGATGTAAAAGATTACCTTACGCTAATTTAATGAGTGGATGAACTTGGATCGGTAGGAGTACTTCCAAACGACAACTCAGGTGTTGAAACATGTTGCTGCAAAACGATTATATAGGTTTGTAATATTGATTTTGTAATGATATTAGATCTTAAATCGTAATTATTTAGGATTATACCTCTTTGTTGTGAAGATTTCTCAAGTAATCCTTTATTGCTGCTAGTTCCGCCCTTGTACTATCAAGTTCGTTTTTCATCTCTTCCATTTTTTTTTCGTTCGGATTTTCCTCATTGCTATTACGAGATTTGGTCGTTGATGATTCTCCCCAAATAGTTTTTGGAGTGCCTTTTCCGTAACACGGATAAATCCTCTACTTTCGGGTCCCATAACCTCCGCAAATATGGGATCAGGTCCATCTTGTTGTATAGGTATCCCGTCTTGAGTATTCTTGGCAACTCGGTCCCTCATTTCTTTCTTGAAATATTGAAAGTACAAAAAGGGATTAAAATATGTTTATAAGCAAATTGTATAACATTGGTTAATTTACTCATTACCATCTTTTCATCCGCCTGAGTTGTTACTGGTGTATTATCCTTTTTCGTACGTGTTTTGATGAATACTTCTACTTGAGTAGCTGGTGTACCCGTTGGTGCAATTCTTTCAAGATCTTCCTCGATCTAAAAAAAGTCATTATGTTAGTACATATATATATATATATATATGTATATGTATATATGTATATGTATATATGTATATGTATATATGTATATGTATATATATTTAAAAAATTTAATTATAATAAGTATTTTTCACCTCGATGCCATGTTTTGCATAATTCTTCGAACCACCAGTGTGTGGCATTGTAAGTTTCTTCCTGTTCTCTTTGTTTTTTCTGCTTTTTCCTGTGTTGTTACAAACAATGACAATGGTAAACTTATTAATGAAAACCAACAATTAAAACAATAATAATGTTTCATTGCAATTGTATTTTGAAACTTACCGCGTTTTTATCATCTTCCCACAACTTCACCAGCAACCTCCATGAATCTAAGGGAACAACTTTTGGTCTGTTTCTAATTCGTTCTCCCGATGTGGAAAAAGGATAAAAGTGTAAGCGCTTAAATTCGTATTTCTGATCTCTCCAAGCTCTATTTAAACTTTCAAGCACCCACTTTATGTTATCATCCGGGATGAGAAAATGCTTCCTGATATTGCGGACTGCTTCTTCCTTACGTTCTGAGGGCATTTGTTTCCAGCTGCTTATGTGGACAGGTAAAATTTTGACATCTCTCCCAATTTTTCCAACTAAAGATGACAATTTAGTTGAGTTTGTTTGAACAGGTTTTCGGCGTTTCCAACTTGTAAGTAGTGGATCATGCGTGTCCCCTAACCAGGTGAATTTCGTTTCTCCTCTTCCCTTTCTAGAAATGGCTTGTCCTTCTGATTCAGCCATCTACAAAAGCATAAGAATAACTTGTTAATATATTTAAACACTGAAACCAATACATAACTTAACCATCATACATAAAGGCAAAAAAAGAAAACAACATTGCACATTGGCACATCACTCTTCATAAGGATACGGCTGCATTATTAGGAACAATGAAAGGGTTCAAACCCCTTTAAAAGTTTTTGATTTCTACGAAAGATCAACATTAAACAGAATACATACCTGCTACGGTGCTAGTGACTGCCTCGATAATAATTTTATCTCCACCAAATGCACTGCTTAAAAAAAATCAAAAACAAAAGAAAAAGATCATATAACCCATGGTAAAGGGTGCAATCAAACAATATTTATTAGTAAATTACTCTAATTTGCAGCATATAAAGTGTATTACTTATGTAAATTGGAGAAAACTCACTCGATTATTGTAGAGATGTTGTCATCATTGAATAACACATAATCATGTATTTGATCCCTTTCCTCATTGCTAAGAATAAAGCCTTCAATACTTCCAATATGACTGTCATCCACATATCTTGGGGGTCTAGTTAGTCGGGTTTCAACATCCTCTAAGTATCTTGTGACAAACGTCAAGCACTCTTCAATCATGTATCCTTCTGCAATGGACCCCTCGGGTTGAGCCTTATTTCGCACATATTTCTTTAGTGTACACAAGTATCTACAAATTGTAAATGAAAAATTCATGTAATATAAATATGAGAAATAGTTTATTAAGAACTCAATTCACGTGTACAAACAAAAAATACCTTTCCACAAGATACATCCAACGGTATGTCATTCGATTCTTCTACCCCCATATCCACATCGTCGCCCACATTCCTTATCCCATAAGCATCGCGCAACATGCTTTCTATGTCGTCACCTCCCTCACTGTCTATGCCACTATTAGTAGGAAACAAATCAGGTTCAGGAGTATGTGACCCGTCAACACTTTCACCATGAAAATCCCAAACCTTATAACTGGACATCATTCCACGACAAATTAAATGTTCGTAGAGCGTTTTTCTATCAGCATACTCTACATTAACACACTCTATGCATGGGCATTTAACAACTTCTCCATCATAAACTCTTCCATGGGTAAAGGCATATTCAATGAATGCCTTTACCCCATCAAAATACTCCTTAGTTGACCTATATTTAGATATCCAACTCTTATCCATATGAAAAAAAATATGCCTGAAATTTCAAAACAATGTAACTTTATAGTACTTCCTTTACGAAAATTATAAAACAAGTGAAATGTTATATACATTTCAAAGATTGTACACAAACAGCGCACACAAGATCAAACGGAGAAGGTTTATCAATACATACAAGAATAAAAACTGGTCGAAGAGGATGCAAAACCAAAGCAAAAAACAAGAGAAAAAACGTGGAGAGAAGAAGATTTACCTTGAAGACGATGATGGAGGAAGAAGAAGAAGAAGAACAAGTGTTTTTCTTCTTCTTTCGAATGGAAATAGTTATACTGTATCTTCATTCGAATGGAAAAGTCTAGCTATGATTCCCATAAAAGTAATGGCAAAAGCTTTACAAATTGAAACAAAGGTGATAGAAAAGTTATTTGAAGATGGAGTGCAGAGTATGAGAATGAATTATTATCCACCCTGTCCGCCTGACCTAGTCATTGGCCTCAAAAGTCACTCTTATTCAGTTGCTCTAACTATTCTCCTTCATCTTCATTAAGTTGAAGAACTACAAGTTGTTAAAGATGGAAAATGGGTTCCTATTAAAATCATAAAAGAAGCATTTTTTGGAACAACTACTTGTAGAGGAAAAGGTTGTATTACATTGAATTAAAACAAGAAGATCCAAAAGGTCAAAGGTTCGATCCGTTCGAATTATTAGATTTAATATAGGAAGAAAATAGAAATATTCAGTCAATCCTGAGGGGGCACAGAGATCAACACCCCTCTACCTAAAATATGGATTAATATGAAATAAAACAAGTCTTTCCACGATTTATAAATTTTAGAGAAAACAAGTATTTTATGATATATATCTAACAATTAACATATCTAATCATGGTTTAGAATTGTCACTACCAGGTGGAATCGAAACGATATCAGATGCCTATAACAAAAGAGGTGTTAGGAGTTATGCATTTCTTTTGTGCCCATCAATCATTCTTCACAGACAGTTAATCAAACACTTGATGAGCATCTTCAAACCATTATGGTATGAAGCAAATAACAAGAGAAGAAAATAACAAGTTCAATCAAACTCAAAAGACAATATATATATAACCTAATTTAAGGCAAATAACTTATTTAAATTGATGTAACTAACCCTAAAATCGACTGAACATCAAAATTAGAGTTCTAAACCAGTTGTTAGAAGGTAAAAATTGATGGAAAAGTGATGGAACTAACTTGAATTTGTACTATAACAGCAGCCAAAGCTTGGAATTGAAGACTATGCCTTGAAGGTGATGATGGAGCTAAACCTAAAATTGATTGAGTTGCCCAAAATTAGAGTTCTAAACCTGTAGTTAGAAGGTTAAATTGATGGAAGATAGTAGAAACTAACCTGGATTTGTGAGCCTAGAACTAAAGATTGCAACTCAAAGGTGTTCAAATGTGATAATGAAGAACCCTAAATTTCATTAACTAACTTGAACTCGTGAGATGATGGAATGAAATCGATAAGGGTTCCTCTTGATCGTGGGACCTGAGATTTCTGCCAAAAAATTTAGAGGGAATTTTCCCGCAAAATTCTCGAATTGGGGACGGGGATTTTCTTGAATTCTCGGGTTTAGGAAAATCTGACCCTAATAACATAATTTTTTATGAGTTGTTCCAAAACTAACTTAGTGTTAAACTGTCCCAGATACATAGGTTTTAGGGGCAGATGCCTATAAGACTGCCCCGGATGTGCATTTATAGGGGACAGATGGAAAAATCGTCTGTCCCTAATAAACATGTTTTTTGTAGTACTAGTTGTGCGTACACGTGGCCAAATTGTTAGAGATTGGGTCAGTCCAATCCTAGCATTCTGCTACACGTTGGGGTCATGGTAGAAGACCGAGTCTTGCGCTACTTTAAAGGAGTGGTGGACTATTTCTACTGGCAACGAACAGGCTAGGGCAACGGGTATCGTAAGGCTACCCTTATCTCTCAAGAGATCAACGGCCACGGAAGCAGTCCAGTGTGATCCTACTATTGCGGATCCAACAACCCTGCGCCCCCAAGAGCGGTTACTATCCTCTACACCCTATAAATAGAGGAAGCCTCACTCTTGGAAAGGGTTCAGACTCTCACTCGAAAACTACTTACTTATTCTCTACTTAGCACTCCAGAAGTCTACTCTGATCACTTCAATCATTCTATACTAAGCTCCGGCTACGAATCACCTACCCCGATGATCTCTGGTCTAAGCTAGCCTAAGGCAGAGATTCCGGCTAGAAGCTTCCACGAAACCACATCGGAACTTGCTAGAGGCTTCTCGTTTCTCTCATTCTCCGCTAGTCTATCCTTCTGTGAGCAGAAGACTACCCTTCCACAAGCAGAGATCTACTCTTCCGCAAGCAGAATCCTACTCTTCTATAACCAGAAGTCTACTCTGCTGTTTAAGTAGTCCAGAAGCTACCACAACTCCACATTCCGTAGAACCGAGCTCCGGCCACTCTACGAGTCGTGCCACCCCGACGCTACAACGATTCTACCATCAATAGTAACTCTACCTTCGGTTTATTCCCTTTATTACATCGAACTAAGTTACTGACTTGACCGTCGGAGGGTCCTTGGCCGACACCATCTCCGGTGCCCCCTTGGACTTCACGGTTGTGTTTCCCTTGTGCAGGTTTACAGGCTACTGGTACCCGTTTTCCACCCTGACGTTAGCCCGACAGTAGCTGTTTCCTTCTCTGACGTTTGCCTACCCGTCTACCCGGCTACCAGAACCGACCTTCTGCCCGTCAACCCGTCTATTTGAAGGCCCGAAGCCTAGTTGCTGGTGCCCACCCGACGATCCTTCTAACCGTGTGACTTTCTACCCGTCCACAGTTACCGAACCAGCTTTACCCTATCATCTCCAAACCGATCAACACCCAAACCCACGTAACCGAGACCCACACCAACCGATCACCCGAAACCGAGAGCCCAACCTAGTCCTTACCCAAACCCGTGAACCAAACACACCATTCCACCGTACAAACACCCAAACCCAACGAGCACCGATAGTTTTTCAAACCCCTCAAACCGATCTCGAACACCACCATCAACAAACCGAATCCGATTGTCCCCATCCAAATTCATCTTATTGTATTCGAATGGAAGTACCATCATATGATGGTTCAATAAATATCGAAGATTTCTTAGATTACGTCTCACGACTCGAGATCTTTTTTGATGTTATGCAAGTAGAAGGTCCTGAACAGGTACGTTGTGTTACTGGTTATTTATCTAAAACTACTCTAACTTGGAGGAAACAGGAATCCGAAAATCGACGTTTATCACAACTACCTCCCATTTCTTCTTGGTTAGAGCTTAAACCGTTAATGTTCTCACGATTCCTCCCTCCGGACTATGAGAACCAATTATGTGTTGATTATTTACGTTGTCGTCAAGGAAGACGTTCAGTTGAGGAATATGCTTCGGAATTCCAACGTCTAATCACAAGGCTTAATCTTCCCGATTCAGAATCAATGAAAGTGGAAAAATTCAAAGACGGACTTCGGAATGATATTAAGGATTTGGTTAATTTACGGTCTTTCAATTCCGTATCTGAATGTATCAGTGTAGCTCGATCTTTTGAATCAGATTCACGTTCTATCTTTCGGGGACACAGTACTAGAAGTCAATCAGTAAGAACTTTACCGGATGAATTAGATCAACCAAAACAATCAGAGGAGGGAACTAAAACAGTAGTTGAAAATCCTTATAAAAAACCTCCACCGGTAAAGTGTTATCGTTGTTATGAAACGGGACACTATTCTAATGCTTGCCCCTCTCGCGGTAAAGCAAATATTATAGTAAAGAAATCAGATTTTGATTCAGATGAAGAACAGTTGGAACGTATTAACCTTAATCCAGACAACGGTGATCGAGTTATGTTACTAACTCGGAGAATTGTTTTTACACCTTTCGAGAGGAATTTATCGCAACGAAAGAATTTGTTCGTTACACGGGGAACAGTACTGAATAAAGTGTGTACTATAGTGATTGACAATGGTTGTGTAGAAAATTTAATTTCTACAAAGCTTGTCACTTCTTGGGTATTCCTACAATGATTAAGTCAAACCCGTATAAAACCGCTTGGATTCAGTCGGGTACTACTACACGGGTTGATCACATGTGTACTATTAATCTTTCTATTGGTTCTTCTTATTTGTCTACAGTTAATTGTGATGTCACAGATATGGATTTATGCCACATCATATTAGGACGACCATGGCAATCTGATGTTGATGCCACTTACCGTGGTCGTTTGAATGTTTATGAATTTCCGTGGAAGAAAAAGATCGTGACGTTATTACCAATTGAAGATGGATCGGAGGAATTACGTTCTCTTCACAAACGGTTCGGGACGAACCTCTTGAGGGAAGGGGATGCTGATGCAGGGGCACCCGGCGTGGAGACTTTTTCCATGACCGAACCCGGTCATGGGCCAACCGGCCAGAGAGAGTAGATTTAGGAAGTCCTTATTTTAGTATGATTATTAGATAATTTAGGTTTAGGAAATTATGTTATTTTAGTATTTCCAATAATTGGAAAGGTCCAGATTTGAGTCTAGTTATTTAGGCAGTTGCAGTATTTAATTATTTAGGAAAGTCTAATTCAAGTCTATCTAGGAAAGTCCAGAATCCTATAAAAGGATATCTAGTTTGTCTATTATTCTCAGATTGAGAGAAAACCCCCTTTGAAATTTTAATAAAGATGAGTATTTAGAGTTATTTGATCTTTATTTTCATCGTTCTTATTTAGTTATTTAATCTCTTTTAATTCCGCTGCGTTTCTACATCAGTTTCCCACATGCACAAATTTTCGTTCTCAAGAGAGGCAGTAGTTGGAGCTGAATTTTTGAGCCTGAGTTAAGGCTAAAATTTTTTGAGTGAAAAACTGATTTTTTTGAACCTAAAATAGGCTGGGGTTGAAGTTGCTCTCAAACCTTCTTTTCCTAACTACTTTTACTATTGTCTTCAATTAGGTTTCTTAATAACTATGTTTGTGGCTACATAAGCAGGTCAATGACTAACACTTTAGATGTGGACTTTAATTATCTAATTCGGTTAGGAGAATGCTCACATATCTACTATTGTACGTACAGACTGACGGTGTAACCTGTGTGCACGGGGCGGATAGTGCTGTCAACCACCATACTCAAACCACCATACTCAAACCACCATACTCGAATTTATACATAAATCACTTTTCTATTAGGTTGATGTAACCACGAGGGAACCAAAATTATATGAGCACCTGCCCATAGCAAGAGCAACGAATAAAGAAGTGACAATCATTCTAACAAACACCCCTGATTTGATAAATACATAGTTACTATAGGCCAAGCACACGATGTTTTGGAAGTGAATATGTTTCTGTAGGGGTTGCTATTTTCCATTTCTCTCAGTCAGGCATATCTCGACATTCCTCAGTAGATTGTGGTTCATAATCATAATTTTATTTGATAATATCAGTAGCCACAGTAAAGGCAAATATATTATCAATGATAATTTCATTTTGATCCCACGCTTTTTTCGGCATTTGTGTAATCGAATCTCCACTTCCCCAAATCTCTGTCTATCAGAAGCTTTTGGTTCTGTAGAGGGTGTCTTTGAGAGTTCCGTGTTATTCAACTCATCATCGTAGATTCATTCAAGATGATCATGTCAAATCTTGGGAGGGTTATTCACCTTACCCTTTCCCCTATTATTCATCGGTTTGGTACTATTTTCGAGTTTTTTTTCCTATTTTCGGTGGTAAATTTGTCTGTTACTTCTTTTCTATTTATTCATGTGGAATGCACGTCGATGTTTTTTTTTCCTCTGAAACCACGTTTCTGTTTATAGTTTAATTTATTTTCTTCCATGCTCATAGGACAACTGTAAATGTGCTTCAAGCACCGGTGTTAAACACGTAGGTTGAGATTCATGATGTGTCATGATAAGAAAACAAGTAAGCAATTGGAAAAACAAGGGAGAACGCTGTGGCTAAGTAATGGGCCGGTCTAGGGGCATAGTGACACCGCGTACTTTGGTAAGAGCTTTTAAAAATGGCTGGAGAAGTCAAGAGGACATCATATTGAGCCTAGCAAATGGATTTGGGCCTGTTTGGCAAATTTATGGGTTGTCAAGGGAGGAATCATCTAGAGATATATGGAGCATTAAGGAGTACTCTAGAAGGTTTCTAGGGACTTCCATGGAAATGTCTACACACTTCCAAGCCCTTAGATCTTAGACACGTATTTTAATCGTGATCGTCTATTATAAGTGTCTAGTAGTATAAATAGGGGTTAACCTCCTCATTTGTAAGTCATCCAAGTGAACTCAAAGTGTGAGTGACTTGGGAAGCGTGCTTGTAATCTTGTACTTGAGAGTTCTTAATGCAATATAAGAGTTCCTTCCACCAAGTGTTAGTGTGGTTTAGTAGAATACTCTTGCTAGTTCTCTTAAGTACTTTAGTGACTTAGATTTCTTGTGTGATTCCTCCACCAAGGGATATTGTTTGTCTATAGTGAAGGTTACTTGGCCAACTTGGGGAAAGCCTGACTTGTGCTCCACTTTTGCCAATCTTGAAGCGTAAGTGCCGCACGGGTAATAGGCGACAATGCTAGGTCGAATTTTACTCAGTGACAACGCGCTCTCGGTGTTGAGTCTGCAAGACTATATCCTGATGATTCGAGAATTGGTCAGCAGTTGACTGAGGTCAAAAAGTCAAGATCTCAGCGGGTCAACCCGCATCAAGTCAACATGGAGGTTGAATCCGAAGGAGGTCTGCCACTTAAGCCCCGAACTGGAAGGTCGGTATGATTATCTTAGACGCCTTAAGTCATGCTTGACTCAAATACAACCAGGTCTTCCCTGGAATTTACGAGCAGATTAGGGGAGTCTGCATAAGTGGAGCTGATACCTCTATTCCGAAATATGGGAAGTAGAAGCGTGCCTAATGCTTAATGACGTAATCTCGAATCTTATCAAAGATCCCAGACGGTGAGGGTCTTTGGTATTTATCAAACTTTGACTTCAAAATTCTTGGAAGGAGGAAACATCTACTAAAGAATTGTCAACTCGGAAATATAATTTATCGAGAATCCTTATAAGAACTTCTAAATATCAAAGATATGGGATATTCTCAAAGAAGAACCCTAATATCCTCAAGCTAAGAAATAATAGTTTTAATCAAGGCAACATGGTGGATCTCAACCGCCTCATCATCACCGCCTCCTTGGAGTTGGCCAACAACCTATAAAAGGTGATCAAATCGTCTTGGTGCGAACTCGTTGGAAAACTCATTCAACACATACCCGAGTAAGTCTCTAAAGGTTCATTGAATATTCAATTCTTTAAACTGCAAGGACAATCTGACTGTCTTGAGCTCGAAGAGGTTTCTAAGCTCCTTGCAGGTTTCACCCTTAGATCGAGATGAGCAAAAGCAGGATTCAAGGTAGGAGTCTCATCACTCTAAGTGGGGGTCAACATCACGGTTTCACCATTCTCACTGATACCAGAAGGAAAATTTTTGACATCAGCATATCCGAGACGTGAAAGGTGCACAATGTCTTGTTAATCCTCTATTATATATAATGTCTCCGCCTAATTTCAATCGTGAGAGTATTTTACAAAGAGCTGAATTATAAGATAAGAGAAGTAAAATTTTGCAAACGAAGATTCATAAAATCTTTTCGAGCTTTAGGTGAGATGTCTATCTTCACGTGGTGTTCTTCTACATATAAATATTGTGACTTCAGGTCATCATGTATGTGACGTCGTATAAAACTACGAGAATTTGCAAGTTTAAATCAACAACCCATTCGAGATAACATCTCCGAGATAAATCTAGAGTGTTAACAACTGGTTTGTTTAGTCATTAATGAAAGCAGAAATTCAAGTACTACACTAGCATAACAACTCGACTCATTTTGAGAGAGACAGTATAATAAATTGCTCTATACTTAATTGGTAAAAGACTGGTATTGATTATATAATGTAAGTATAAACATTGAAGCTATAAAATGAGATAAGAAACCAGCAACTGACTCAGATTAGAAATATACAATTACTGTAAACAAAATGGAAGTTTACCACTTTCCTTCTCTTTGTATAATAGTGATACAACCATGGGTTATTATACCCAATCTCAAACTATTACAAAGACATGTATGTATATTTGCACGTAATAGGTCAAAAACCTACGCATCTTTAATCCATATGCACATTGCATGTAATAGGTCAAAACCTATGCATCTTTAACCCATATGCACATCCTGCTTGCCTCATTGCATGTTACAGATGAAACTTATATAACTACCAAATCTACGAATTCAAATGGTGGATTAGTTGGAGATCAGTCTGGGTATCTAATTTTTATTGGAGAGAGATATTTATAAAAGAAAACGATATTTGTCAAGAACAAAATAGATCCAAGTACATATGATTTTGGTAAATCGTATGGCGTTAGCCAAAAGAAATCTCATTCAGGTATATATGATTTTCCTAACCGTGCGGCGTTAGCCAAAAGAGATCCGACTCAGATACATATGATTTTCGTAATTGTACATCGTTAGCTAAAATGGAATCTACCTCACTGGTAGGGCGAGGTGTGGGAACCTTGTCCCTTAAAAGTTCAGAATGTTTAAAGGCACCCACGGTCAACCACCGTATAGCATAACATTATTTACAGTATAATTGAATCTTTATACAGATTATAATCACTATACAAGAATAGGAAAATGCTCTGTTTTGAACAAAATCTTGCAGAGTTAGTTACAACATATGTACAAGTGATGTTATATATCATACAGATGGAGCATCAGATAATTGGGATTTTTGGTTTGAATGAGCTGTGACAAATGGTTTTCCAGACACAGTGTCGACATCAATGAAAGCAGTATCCCCAGGCTTACACTCACCGGAAAGGACCGCTTCACTTAGTAAATCTTCTATCAAAAGAGATATCGCTCTCCTCAGAGGCCGAGCTCCATAGCTCTGGTCATAACCTTGTTCACATACCAGTTCGACTACGGCTTCAGACATCTCCAGCCCTATTCCCAGGGATACTAATCTACCCTTCAATTCCTCCAACATTATACTCAATATCTCCTGCATCTGAAACGCAATCATCCCTCAGTATTTACATAAATCACATAAAAGTTTCAACCTTTTATCGATGTAGTCTTATTCGTGCAGAATAAAAAGAACGTGACGATGACAAACCTGTGTCGTCTGGAGGGGGCGGAAAACGACTACTTCATCCAACCTGTTGAGCAACTCTGGTCTGAAATACGCCTTTAGTTCTTCCATTAACAAAACTTTCATGGCAGTGTATGAGCCTGACTTGTCATCATCGTCAATCAAGAACCCCATTCTGTTCCGTCTACCTTTTGCTATGGAACTAGAACCCACGTTTGATGTCATGACAATCAATGTATTCTTAAACGATACTCTTCTTCCCTAGAGACAAACAATTAGGGAAAAGGAAAAAGTTTTAGTTGCGACGATGCTGCAAATCATGTGCTAGAAAGTGAACTTGATTACGAACCTGGGAGTCACTGAGGTGGCCATCTTCAAAGACCTGGAGGAGGATGTTAAATATGTCTGGATGGGCTTTCTCAATTTCGTCAAGCAATACAACAGTGAAAGGTTTTCTTCTGACTGCTTCTGTCAGAGTGCCTCCGTCTCCATATCCCACATAACCTGGAGGAGATCCTATCAGCTTGCTAACACTGTGCCGTTCCATATATTCACTCATATCCAATCTTAGCATTGCTGCCTCCTACATTCAGAACATCAATGGAAAGGTAAAGCTTGGATGACGTAATAGAAATACTTCTGTATAACACAATAGAAATGCTCAATGGTAATAAGTGAAAAGCCATGTAAGATGATCAATTATGCTTCTTATACTTGTTTGTGTACAAGTACTTCTACTCATTATCTAATGCGACAATGATTTTCATAAAGTGCTTTATCTCGATCTAGTCGGAATTCAACTTTTGTAAAATTGATGCAATGCTTAATGACAGACTTCAAGACAATTAGCAAGATACGCTTGCCACTTCCAAAGAAGATCTCATTTGTCTGACATTAAGTTAGGAAGGCTACCCTTGGATGTTTACGAAATTACCTTTAGCAAAAATTATGACAAGTGAGTGTTGAACAAGAGAACTTAATCGTGGATGTCAAGTTCTTCCTCCTTCCCGGTTACTTTTATTCCTTTTAAAATTAACAGTTTCAACCAAGGAATGAAATTTTGGTTTCGGTTAAAAGTTTGGCCGGTCCAAGGTGGAAATTTTACAAATCTGCGGAAATGTTAGTATCTTTATTAAGGTTTGTTTAGTATAAAAGGCTAGTATCTGAGGGGATGTATATGCAATAAAATAGTTAAGTTAGAGGGCTAAATTTATTTATTCACCTATAATAACCCTAAAGTAGTTACGTTAGGGGTTAATCTACAAAAAAAACAATTAGTTTAGGAGGTAAATTGAATTATTTTTAACCATTCTGTTAGTTTGAGGGGCTAGTTTCACTTAAGAAATTGTTTAGGGGTTAAGTAAGAAATGATGTTACAGAAATAATTAGAGTCTAAAGGCGCCCCTCCAAATTGTTATTGGCACCCCCGTAGGGCATTGTGATAGTAAGGGAAGGGGTGCCAATAACCTTTTTGGGTGGTGCGTTTTAGAGAAAGGGAAGGGGTGGCAATAACCTTTTTTGGGTGGTTCGTTCGAAAATTTTCGACATTCGATTCCATGATCTCAACTGGATCCAAGAAACTAATGCAAGCAAGGAACTAGTGCATTGGTAAAAAGGAAGCCACAAACTCGGCCCGCTGAAAAAGGAAGCATGTACCCTATTGTGCCTACATCTTCTAAACCATAATATAATATGGGGAAATAAATGGAAGACCATAAATGTTTCCAATCATCGAAGTTGTGCAAGTTTATCAGAGAGAATCCCCCTACCTACTTTCTAAATATTGATTTATATGCAATAAATTTTCATCAATGGAGTCAAAAAAACTATATAAAACTAGAAAACACCAGATTAAGTTCATACTAAGGGTTTTTGGTTGCAATTAAGAATCTTGTTTGATTTACTAATTTACTTGACTAATCTAGCAATTTATATGACATTCAAATCTCTCTTACGATTTAAAAGAAAATCATAGTATGTTGACGCAGGAGCATCCATGGCCAACAAGGGCACAAAGCTGCCAAAGCAACCATGGCTTCGACGAAGTGGCAAATTAGGTTTCTAAAGAGATTTTCGGTTCATCTAGGTCTTTTAGTTTACCTTGTTAGTATTATCTTATCTTGCTATATATTCGGATGTTGATAAGCTTGTTCGCCCAGTTAGAGATAACTTAGGAGTCTATAGGATAAAGTTAATGTCCAAAGAGGATTGTTTATATCTAACTCAAGCGTCCCTTTCGGCCTCTTCCAAAGAGCCTACGAATATAACAAGGAATCAAATGTCGAAAAATTTCGACCATTTTTTAGAAACAACCTACACCAAAGGTAACTTACATATTTTTCTTGCAAGATCGGTCGAAATTTACGAAATTTCGGCTGAAATTTACAAGAGTCGGCTAAAATCAAAACAAACTGAAAACATATTGGTGATTTTATAGGTACAAATACCAGAACTTTCGAACAAGTAATAGAAAATAAAACCCTACCATTACAAACTTTCTTTTCTAGTTTAATTTTCCTCATCTCGTTCTTTTCTGATCTTGAAACTTCTTAAAATATTTTGGATCTTTGTTCTTTTACTTATCTTTAAAACACTTGATCTCCTTCTCTAAAACACTCAGTATTGAACTCTCTTTCCATCTTTAGGGGCGAAGAAGGTATTAAGGTTTCAAGAAGAAGAAAAGAAAGTGCGGCTGAAAAAGTAGAAATTGATTAAGGTTCCAGTTTTTTTAAATTGAAATTCTAAAGGTCCCACCCAAAAAGGTTATTCACACCCCTACCCTCACTATCCCAATGCCCTGTGGGGGTGCCAATAACAATTTAGAGGGACGCCTTTAGACTCTGAGTATTTCTTAAGATTATTATTTTACTTAACCCCTAAACAATTTCTTAAGTGAAAATAGTCTCTCAAACTAACAGAATGGTTAAAAATATTTCAACTTACCCCCCAAACTGAATGATTTATTGCAGATTAGCCCATAAGGTAACTATTTTAGGGTTATTATAGGTGAATAATTAAATTTAGCCCCCCTAACTTACTATTTTATTGCATATTAGCCCCCTAAGATACTAAATATACCTTAATAAGAATACTAACATTTCAACAGATTTGTAAAATTTTCACACAGACCGAAGCGTTTCCACTTTTTGACCGATCGAAATTTTCACCGAAACAAAAATTTCATTTCTTGGACTATAACTATTGTCATGTAGATGTTTAACCACGGGGTGCTGAAATTATTTGTTCTTCGGCTTTTTTTATGCGTGTCATGCATTCCTTAATGAATAATCACTTTAAAAACATGTTTTTGGGAATGACGAATGAACTCGCACTGTAAGGAACCCGAGATGAGGGAGGTTCATTCTCCCTCCTTTCATGGTGCACAAGTTTCATTCTAGAATCTAGACAATTTTACATGACTGAAGTTGCCTAGGCGAAGCAAAACCTACAATTAGACCTAAAGTTGCCTAGGTAAAGCAAAGCAACCACCAAAACAAATATTAAATTCTAGAAAGCAATTAAAAATTCAAAAAGCAACAAACCAAGCAAGAGGTGACAATTAGTCATCAATTGCACATTGAGGTTGGAAAAGAAAGAGGGATGTTGACACTTGACATGGGACTCGCGAACATCTTAGAACCCAGAAAGCCCACTGACATGGACACTGAAGTGTGGTTGCAGCTTGCAGGTCCAGAGTGCACATGAATCCCTCACTGGGAAATAACCAGAAACTCTGGGGTTCTTATGAAGTTTCATAAAATTAAACTATCTAGTCATTGTGGTACCCAAATTTGTGAAGAAAATAACACAAGAGTTACACAGAAAGACAAGCTAAGTTTTCCAGAAATGCCAAGGGGAGCACATGATAAGAACCTACGAGATATGAATAAAGCTTTAGGCATTATCCTGTGGAGTCCTATTGCATTATCAATGTAAGAACAAAGTGTATGTGAAGACTTACAGATCCAAAGTAGCAGGCTGCCAGAGCTTTCGTAAGTTCTGTTTTGCCAACACCAGTTGGGCCGCAGAAAAGCATTGCTGCAATGGGTCTGTTGGGGTCTTTCAAACCAACACGTGATCTCTTCACGGCTCGAGATATGGCAGCAACAGCATCTTGTTGGCCAACGACCCGCTTCTCAAGCAGGTGGTCAAGATCCAACAAACTCATTCTTTCATCTGCAGTGAGCCGCTGAATGGGGATACCGGACCAAAGTGAAGCAACAGACGCTATCTCTTCCAGTCCTACGACTACTGGTCTGCAAAACTAGGAACTAATCAATACCAAACAGCTAGAGACATACTTAAAACCCTCATTTTTGGCGGAGAGAATCATACTCATCATCATCTGCTGTGGTAGGCACAGGGGAATCAGCGATGATTTCTGTGTTATCCTCAGAGTCAGAAACACTGGCTCCATATTTTATTTTATTTGCCAAGACCTGCATATAAGAGAAATTTTGGTAACTCATGACAAGGCCTATCTGAAAACCATTTTGACATAATCTAGAAGCACTCTTATTACCACTTCATGCATTGAGTGAACAGCTCTGATTTCTTGCCAATAGTCATTTGGGGTCTGTGAAAGAATAATTGTTTGATGTTCCTTCTTCTTCTTAAATGCATCTATACGAGCCCTGCTGCCAGCCTCATCAATGAGATCAATTGCTTTGTCAGGAAGATACCTATCAGAAATATATCTTGCTGACAGCTGTACAGCAGCATTTATAGCTTCCAATGTATATTTGCACTTATGGTAAGACTCGTACTTCTCTTGTAAACCCAACAATATTTTAACTGCATCCCCCTATAGAAGGTCACATGAGATCAAGTCACAGTGAAAAATGATGATGACATAATTAACAAAAGCTGGCACCATTATTACCTGACTCGGCTCATCAATAAACACAGGCTGAAAACGGCGAGCCAATGCTTTATCCTTCTCAAAGTGACTCCTGTGTTCATCCATGGTTGTTGATGCAATACACTGAGAAGTGAACTGTCAGTGCTATCTATATTTAACGGGAAAGTAGAATAGCAGAAAGAGCTCTTTCCTTAACTCGCTTTACTAAGAAAGTCTTTGTCAACTAAGTTAAGACACTGCAAGCAATGTACTAAAATCCAAATATACTTCTGGTTTCTTATATCAATAGAAGCTCAAAGGCTCTTATATCATGATTCTATATAGTCATTCACAAACGATGAGGAAGGATGAGTATTCATGGTTAAAAACTTCAAACATCAGATTACCTTGCTAACTAGTAGAGATTAAATGGATATGATCTAAGACATTGTCCTATTCCAAACAAATAATGGGTCGTTTTGGATTTATTTGGTACAGGATGTGTGGGCAGACCGTACTGACGTTACCTGTAATTCACCCCTCCCAAGTGCAGGCTTCAATAAATTGGCAATGTCAAGACCTGATCCTTTGCCTCCTTTTCCAACAGTTCCAGATCCAATAAGTGTATGGACTTCATCAATAAACAAGATCACGTTACCTGCATTGACCCATTCAAAGACAATGATGGATAATAAAAGGTTTATACCACAAAAACAAAAGAAAACCGAATGGGAGGCAGTAAGAAACCTGCTTTTAGTATCTCATTGATCAGTGTAGTAACACGTGCCTCTAGCTCTCCTCTCTCCTTAGCACCTGCCATTAGTAAACCAATATCCAAGGATACTATGCGTTTTGTCTGCAAATAAAAATAGAAAGCGACCCAATTGTGTAAAATGAAAAGTCTTAACAAATTGAAACTAACAAAGCAGGGTGATGATCGAAAAATTCAAAACTTGTGTACCAGTAGAGAATCAGGAACATCCCCGTCTGCTATACTAATTGCCAAACCTTCAGCAATGGCAGTTTTCCCCACCCCTGGTTCTCCAAGAAGAATAGGATTCTTCTTAGTTCTTCGGCAAAGAATCTGAACAACTCTTTGAACTTCATTTTCTCGAGCAATTACAGGATCTATAAGTCCCTCACTCGCTCGAGCAGTCAAGTCTACGCAGAATTGTTCCAAAGCACTTTTCTCTACAAAAAAACAAACGGGAAATAATCAGAGCAATCATCTAAATTACTAGAGATGGGTCAAAGTGACAAGAAAAACCAACCTTTCTTTTTTTCAGAAGGTCTTACAATAGAGTTCTTTTGAGATGACAACTTTTGATGTATTGATTTTGATGAAGCAGATGAAGATGATGGTTCTCTACCATCTTTTGCAAGTTCCCCTTGAAGCTTGGAGATTGCTACTGCTGCTAACTGATTAATGTTTGCTCCCAACCTGATTCATCAATATCAGTAATTTGGGTATGCAAAATTACATAGCAATATATATATATAGAGAGAGTTTTAGAGAGAGAAACCTCTTGAGGACCCGAGCAGCACTACCATCATCAGCAGTGAACAACCCAATGGAGATATGCTCAGGAGAAATGAAATTATAACCCATACTCCTTGAATACTCAACTGCTGCTTCAAAAACCCTTTTTGTGCTAATCGAGAAAGGAACATCAGAAGCTGATACAGAAGATGATGGTGATGAAGAAGAAGACTCAGACTTTGAATTATCATCGTTACTGGAATTGGGTTGATCGTTCCAGATAGTACGAACAGCATCTCGAGCTGAATCAATGGAGATACCTGAACCAAGAAACCCATTTGGAGAACGATCTTCAGCTATTAAACCAAGCAAGAGATGTTGGGTAAAAACCATGTCTTTTCCTAAAGCTCTAGCTTCTCTCTGTGAGAAAATGACTGATTTGATTGCCCTTTCCGTGAATCTCTCAAAGACTGCTGAAATTCTAATTCTCCCTCTTCCTTTTCTATAATTAGAAGACCAGGTAGAGAAAGATAGTTGATTTGTGGGAGAGAAAATTGGGGTTCCAAATATGGAAGAATTAGAATAAGAAGAAGAAGAAGAAGAAAGGGAAGTTCGAATTGGGTCAAAGGGAATAAGAAATTTAAATCGGGTGGCATAACAACAATCAAGGGAAGAAGATGAAGATTTGAATTTATGATGATCACGATGGAAGGTAGAAGAAGGAGGATTGAAACGACGAGGGTTAGTTAAACGAGAAGAAAAATCAAAAGAATGAACTGATAGAGGTGAAGAAGAAGAAGAAGTAGATACTTCCATTTCAGAACAAGAAAGAAATAACAGATTACAATTAGACCTTATTCAGAAGAAGAAGAAGAAGAGAAGAGGGTGATCACACTTTCTCTCTCTAAACTGATTAATTTTTGTTTAGAGAGAGAAAGAGAGAGAGGGGGAGAGGGTTAATAAGTAATTGTTTGTTGAAGGAAGACAATTATACGAGAGTGAGGATTAAAGAAAACGTTTTTGACTTTGTGTTTGTTAATTATAGAGGTTAATTGACAGCGAAATTGAAGAAGAAAAAGGTATAGAGGAAGGAGAAAGAGAGAGAGAGAGAATAGAAGGAAGAGGAGGCGTTACTCAATCCCATCCCGCGTTGCTTTTCTTGTTTCTTTATACTTACTCCATGATAATTATATGTGTCTTCTTCCACTCGTATTACAAAATCCCTTGAATTGGGTTTCTCATTCGGCTCATACGAGACCGTTGGTGTTGGTGGTGGCGGCCGAGTTATTTGCCGGCCTGGACTAGAAGACTCCCAATTGGGCACGCTATCTCTCCGACCCAACTAGGAGATAGAGACTACTCTCGTTGTTATTTGTTTGTCGTCTTTATTCATGATTGTCTTTCTATCTTTGTTCCACGCTCCTTTAACAAAAAAAAAAATATCTTTGTTCCACGTTCTCTTATTAAGAACTTTCTATTGGCACCTAAGCCAAAATAAGGTAAACTAGTCAAAGCAGTTGATTTGGCCCACATCTCGACTCAGGGGTCGAAGGTTACATGTTTTAAAGCTTTTTTGTTAGAAAGAGAACATAAACGAGTCCTACTTTTGTTACTAAAAACATGATACAAAGGTTCTATAGGAGCCTCCCGTAATTGCTAAAAGTGTTTCTCGTAATTGCTAAAAGCACCTCCCAAATTGACTTCAAAGCTCTACAAACGTCCCTTTTTCCTGTTCTTCTTTTCCCACCCAAATTTGAAGACGAAGATGACAAGAAAAAATATATAAGAAGGAAGTAGAATTAGAACGAAACAAAAAGACTTGGAAGTTAGATAACGATTAAGGAATTGATGTTTGGAAGTAGATCTGGATCTGATCATGCCACTCTCTTGAAAACTCGAGAAAAAACCCTAGTTTAACTCTATTATTGTTTTTCTATGTAATAGAAAATTCCTAATTTTATCTGATCTTTAATCTAATCATATGTATATCTTCATAGGTATAAAATCTTCATGGTTGAGTTCGAAAGAAACAAATTTCCGTTTATGTGGAAAGAAAATTAGAGAGTTGAACTAGATTTGTTTAAAGTTTTTGTTAATAAGGGAAACAATTCAAAATCTATTGTACAATATCGAATGTTCGATCTTCCGATCGTGATCTGGCTTCTGATTGCGACTTTTATGTAGTTCATTTTCATCTTTATTAACTTCTTCTGTTTAAAGTATGGAGGGAATAAAGAACAAACAAAAAGGGGCGCCTACAAAATTCTAAGTTCAAACGGGAGAGACCAAGTTCAAACTAGTTGGGAGGAGATTCCATTAAGACTAGGTTTTCATAGCGCCCATGAGCACGGTAGATCCCTTGAAAAATATGCTACGAAAGACGTTGAGAAGAATACTCAAATGAACAATAGACTAAGTGAATTCGACATTATGTTCGTAAAGAGAGCAACCATCAAAGGAACTAGCATGCTTCATCTTGAAGTGCGTGGTCAACAAGGTAGAAGTACACTCTAAAATAATATGTAAGTTGTACGTGGATGGTGCTTCGAGTGAAGCCTCGAAGGGAGTCGGGAAAATGCTGATCTCTCCCGAAAGAAACCAATTTTACTAGACTTTACAGTTCGACTTCTCTGTTACAAACTACGAAGGCAAGTGACGCGAATGGAACTCGTCGACTAAGGAGGAAGGACGCTTTTTATACCATGATTGATGATGTACTTAATCGAAGATCCTTCGCATATCTTCTACAAATATGTTTGTCAGAGAAAGAGTATGATTATTGATGAAAGAAATACATGAAGGCTCTTGGGGAAATCATGTTAGACCTAGAGTGTTGCCCAGACAACTAATAGTGGCAGGATATTACTGGCCCGAGATGCAATAATATTGCAACGCATACATGAAATACTAAGAACCTTTTCTGGTACATTCAAATATACCTAGGCAGCATCTGACGCGTCGATTGATAGTCAACCCGTGCCTCTTTGCTCAGTGGGGTTAGATCTTGTAGGACCTTTCTTAAAGAGCCCAGGAGCAAAATATCATCGCGAACTAGTAAGGATATACTACTTCACTAAATGGGTAGAAGCAATAAATTTAACGAAGGTAGAGGGCAAAAGACATTCTATCTTTTATCTAGTAAAACATTTTTTGTAGCTTCAGAGTCCTGAAAACTCTGATAATGGATCTGGATCACATTTCGAAAACCACGAGGTACAGAACATTTTTGTCAGAGTTCCAAGTAAAGGAAATATATGCTACTATAGTACACCCTCAAGCCAATGCAAGTAGAGGTAACTAATTAAACTATAACTCAATACTTAAAATCTATATTCGAATAGAAAGGTGAAAATTGCGCAGGCATACTCTATCGGGTCCTCTGGGCCTACTAAACAACACCAACGGGTCAAAGTATTTAACTCGTAAGATATGGATGTCTATTTTTATGGTCAGTGATGATGTCTAAAAGTGGTATCTATAGACAGGCCTAGCTTACGAGTTGAATACTTTAACACTGAGACAACCGAAGAAAGAATCAAGGAACATCTGGACTTGATAGAAGAGGTCCGACCAAACATATCTTAGAAATTTCGTTTACCAAGACATGGAAGCCGAACAATAAGAGTAACGTGAACATAATAACATTCTAGATATGAGACATTGTATGGACGAAGTCCAGATTTGTACAGAGGCCCCCAACAACCAAGTTGTTCCCCAAATGGAAGCAAATCATGTTCCCGAGAACGTACACCTTGGAAGATGCGAGCGAGCACGTCTTACCCCCGCCTGAAACTTCGACCATTGAAAAAAGCATGCAAAAGAAGGTCCAAAGGGGTCTTGCAATGTACACGAAATATTTTCCTTGCATGGAATATTGATGTATCATGAATAAGGATATTTCTTCTCAAAACTATTGAACAGTGTCAAAATCACGATATATATATATATATATATATTAAACAAACTATTCTTAGATTGATTGTTTCAGTAGAATTTGTGTTATCATTTTAAATAAACAAACAAGAACATTATAAGATAGAAAATGTATGCTGCTATTTAACATTTTCCAAAACATAAGAGAATAGTCTGTTTGGTAATTTTTTATTTCTTACGAAAGATATCTTATGTCAACATGGATTAATCAGTCAAAGTCTGTTTGGCTGATGATGTTTGGAAGCATAGGGGTACGTTTGCGATTCCGAGAGTTGAGATAAACTTTTATGTAATTTTATAAATTTAATAAAAATGATATAACATATATTAAATGAATATATGGATTTTTACTACGACCAAAGTCATAATCAAAAAGGTTATTTTTTAGTTACGAACTACTCCGTAACCGAAAGTTTGTAGCTAACGCTCATTTGCTACGGACTTTTGTTCATTTACTATGAATGTGGGCGTAACAAAAGCCCTTCAATTTTGTAGTGACTACAACTAAAACTATTTGGGAGGATCCAGTGGATGCGGACGCACACCTTAGATCCGTTCCCGACATCATGAGATTCGAGTGTGCTGATGTCGAAAAATGGCTTTCCGTCTATCAGTCAGAAAATCAAGACTTGATGCATGACAACGTTTGTTATTATGAATATTCCGTCAGGGTGATTGATACTCCTTCCTCCGATTCCTGCTCCTTCCACCTCGCTCCTTAGAAACCTGGAGGAAAACCTGCAAAGGATTCGGAAACCTCTCCAACGCTCAAGACAGTCAGATTGCTCTTTATAGTTAAAGAATGAGTATTGAGTGATCCTTGTGGAATGTATTGAACTTACTCAACTTGCCTTGAAGAATGTGATGTGATGCCCTTTTATAGGCCGATTTGGACCGTCTGTGATACTGTGTAGATAGGCGGTTGTGATTCACCGCTTGGAAATTAGACTACTGTTCGTAGTTAGGGGTTCCTTTTTGGTATATCTGGTATCTAAATTATAAGAAGTTTCTATGTTCAAGGATACTTCATAGATATCCTGCCGAGTTGATGGATCTTCGAGGAGTTGTTTCCTCATTTGAGACTCTTGAAGCCCAACTTACTTAAACACTTGAGATCTTTAGCTGACTGAAATCTTATTCGAGATTATGTCAGTAAGCGTGTGCTTCTGCCTTCCCAGTTTAGGGTGTAAGGCATCAGCCTTGCTTTTGTGGACCCCCTCACTCTTCTTCAGAAATCCATGGCAAACCTGGTTGTGTTTTAGGTGAAACAGGGTTGGAGCTCCATAGCTAATATTTACCGACCTCCCACTTCTGGGGTTAGGTGGTGGATCTTCGCGGGTCCAACAGTCATGTTTCCTTAAGCCAGGTTGACCCGTTGGACTTCAGGTCTATTATTGACTTATGGACGTTAGTCAACAGTTGAACATTTTGTACATCATCAGAGTGCACACGGGCCGCATCAAACTGAGCTTGCTAATATTAGGTTTTCTTCCAACCCCGTAGTGGACAAGTAGACTTTTAGGTCGATACACAACCATACAATCATCCTTTTATAAATGAATATTTGCCCAAAATAATTAGGCCTAGTGGTCGAAAAATACACTACAACATCGATATGACTATTACATCCAAAACAATATAGCCTCAGGACCATTGCACCAAAAGTAATTTAAGCTCATGACGGTTTGGACCAACTCGTCCCACCCAAGTGGATGACATTCATAACGGCTAAAATACCCCTCGATCCATAAGACTGCAAAAATTAGATTTTCTTTCAGATTTCACCCAACCCCTTCTATCCGTATGTATGTCTTACTCTCTCTCCCTCGCATATTCATCCTCCTCCAGATCTTGGAAGACGATGAGATAAATGACGATCATCAGCTTCAAGTTTTTGTTTTGATTTCTTCGGGCGATCGGTGAAGCAAAAACAAACTAATGTATACAAATCGAGATTTTGTCCAAAATCGACCAAGAAGTTATTTTCATTGATTTTGGTTCAAATCCATAATAAAGACAATCTCTTTTTCCTCCTTTTTCTCCAATCTTTATCTTCAACTCAAGATGAAGAGAAAGGTCAGGTCATGATTAGATATGTAAAACTTTTGATTTATGCATGTTTTATTAATGGCGAAGGAAGAGAGAGAAGACAAACAGGTACATAATTTTCATGATAAAAAAGAAAAATGAACAAACAAGTAGACGTGAGAATCAAACGTTGTTTGTTCAGCAAAAACTGTAGTTTGGTATAAAAAAACAAGTATGTTTAAGGACATACAAGTATATTTTACGAGAAAAAAAAACTAAGACAAATTATGTTTTCAACAAACAGATCGACGATCATAACAAACTATAGTATGTTGGGAACAAACATGTGATTGGAGCAAACTGTTATACTGTATAAACAAACTGTAGTACGCGATACAAACAAACATGTATTTTTTTCGAAAAAAATGAAGAACAAAAAATTAATTAATATAGTAAAAACAAAAACATGTGTGTGGGTGTCATTTAACTATTTGTATTTACTTCAATAAAAGGAAAAAAATGGTCAAAACTTTAAGGTTGTGTCTGATATCAGGGAAATAATTCTATGGAAATAAAAGAGTTTCATGAAAAGTCTTCCACGGAATTTATTCTGTGGAAATAAAAGTTCTTTCGTTTGATAGTCATTTATTATTCCGTGGAATTACGAACTCTGTTATTTGGTTGACAACTAACTTCTACGAATATAATATTCAATTAAGAGTTTCTAGTTACTCCTTATATAGTCAAAATGTCATTTTTTTCTTTTACGTTACAATTACATTTCGTCCTTATGCTGTCTAAATTACATTTTTACCCTTATCTTTTCATAATTATACTCTTGCACCTATGTTTTCAATGTGAAAGTGCAGACATGCCATTTTTACAAGATAAAGGTAAGAATGTCATTCAGACCACATAAGGGCAAAAATGTCACTTTGATTTACGAGGGTAAAAATGTATTTTAACATAAGGGAACATGTCAATTTGATATTATAAAAGGGTAAAAAATGTAATTTTAGCTATATAAAGTCAAAATGTCATTTTAACAACTTTGTAAAACATGTCATTTGGTAAGAAGGGCAAAAATGTCATTTGCCCAATGTATAAATAAAAGTTTATTTTGCTAAATTTTATGGGTAAAATGTCATTTACAACATATATGGAGATAAATATTAGGTTTCAAGTATCCGAATATATTAAAATATTTTTATTTTGATTTTTGACTTTCCACGGAAACTAATTCCTCGGGTAGTGCAAGGAATTAAAAGTGGGTTATTTCAAGGAAATAGATTCCCTAGGGAATTAAAGCCATGAAATTATACTGCGTATCAAACGGTGGAAATACCTAATTCCATGAAAATTCTTTTATTTCTATGGAAATAGGAGATATCAAACACACCCTAAGAAAAAAGAAGAATAAAAAAGTACAAGATAATCCCAGTGGTTAATGATGCACGTAAGTATGATGCTATTGAGTTGTGCAGCTCTTTTATGTGGATCATTATTATCAGTAGCTCTTCTAGTACAGAAGAAAACAATTAGAGAAAAATGATGGAAAAAATATTAAAAATAAATTAGTGAAAATATATCTAAAATTGGAAAGATACAATTTTTGTTTGACAATTTCGTAATTTCAACCAAAATAAGGTAAATAATCATTTTAAAATTGTAATAGGTCATTCCGAATTTCTTTCGCCTCATCATTGGAGTAGTCTTTTCTAATTGGTGTAGGTCTTTCTGCCATTTTTGAATAACAACCTCATGATTTCTTCGGTAGACAAACATAAGAGCAACTCAGAGTGTTGGCTCCTAAATGGTAGATTGGGCAGTCTTATCTCCATTTTGGAACCTCTAACCTTTTTAGTTTTCAACTCCAAGAGAGGCTCCCAAACAGGTTTCAATACAAATTTA
This sequence comes from Eschscholzia californica, assembly GCF_041429995.1. Lineage (NCBI taxonomy): Eukaryota > Viridiplantae > Streptophyta > Magnoliopsida > Ranunculales > Papaveraceae > Eschscholzia > Eschscholzia californica. Next base: position 48,098,566 of record NW_028238198.1, read on the forward strand.
ATTTGCTTAGTTCGTGTTTGAGATTTTAATACTAATTTTCAACTACATAATTATTGACTTCAAACTACAAAAAGGCTTAATCTATGTCAATAATTTTGTGTTGACTGCAGATTCTAGTTATACATGTAGATCCAAAATAAGAACCTACCTATTGCTCACGCAAATATACGAGAGAGGGGGATGGGTTGTCGTGGTTGTTTACTGAATACGAGTAGCAGTAAGTCTAAGGGGGTGGTAGCGGTTCAGGACAATGGGGGACGTTTTCATGTCCCCCAGTGCCCGTGTTATTGGTTTCCCGAATGTCTGTGTTATTCGTTTGTGACATTTTAAATGTCCCCATTATTTGTTTGAGACATTTCACATGTCCCGAAATGTCCTAAAATGTCTGTGTTATTCGTTTGAGATATTTTTAATGTCTCTCAATGTCTGTGTTATTCGTTTGAGACATTTCGAATGTCTCCCAATGACTCTGTTATCGGTTGAACACGAAATTATAGATATTTCAAGACAAATAATTTCAAAAACAATTGGAGACTTTTTAGTGTAAATTTGAAGAGGTTTTGGAGAGAGAATATTTCTCAAAAGATGAAAGACACTTGGGGACATTTAGGTAAGGAAGATAATAAAAATAATAATTATTATCAAATTAGATTAACAATATATAATAATATAACATTATTAATTATTATATAATATTATTATTATTATTATAATATAGTATTATATTATTATTACTATATAATAATGTTACATTAAGTCTCACATCTCAAGTTTTCAGATAATAGGAACGAAATAATAAGGGTTGATGAAGGACTATTGAGGCAATTGGGTCGGGTCAAAATAGGACCAAACTTGCAATCAGGTCAGAATCAGAGGGCTTTTCGCAATCAGACCAAATTCAGGGACTAAGTTGGGCTTTTTAGTCGTTCGTGGTGTTTGGTTGAGGAGAGTTTAGGGTAGGTGAAAAAACTCAGTGAGAAAGAGAGGAATCTGGTAGAAATTCAAAGGGGGCAACTTAGTTTGTCGAATTTAAGCTTCATAAAGCGATCTTGGCTTTTGCGAAATTTTGGTAAGAGATCTATTGTTTCCCTTCCTAGAACTCATTATTTCTGTGACTTGAATTTTAATTGAGTTTGATTTCGAATTTGTAAGAAGTTTGAGAAGCATTCATGAAGAAGCAAATCAGGAATACTTAATCAAGGTAAAATCTGTAGTTTTGATGATTTAATTTAGTTGTTCTAAATTCTAGGACTTGGGACAAGGAATGAAATGTTGGTTTCGATAGAAATTTCGATCGGTCGAAATGTGGAAACGTTTCGTGGAAATATTGATGATTTAATTTAGTTGTTCTAAATTCTGTAGTTTTGATGATTTAATTTAGTTGTTCTAAATTCTAGGGTTTGGGACAAGGAATGAAATGTCGATTTCGATAGAAATTTCGATCAGTCGAAATGTGGAAAGGTTTCGTAGAAATATTTCAGTCAATGTGGAAATTTTACAAAACCATATCAATGATTTAAATATGTCAGAATTGTATAAATTACCAAAAATAACATTGTTATTCTGAGTAATTATAAATAGTTGACACAAGGGGCGAAAATGTTGACAAAGCAATAACATAATCTGTGAGTTCAAGTGTTATTTGCAATCTCACAGTTAGTTTAGGAGGGAACTGAATAACTTCTTCATAAGACAGTTAATAACACGGGTCAATTACAAATTTATAACTTATGAAGTAATATTTGGGGCGCCGTTAACATTTTCACAGGGCGACTTTAACAGTTACAGGGGTGTCTTCAAAAGTTATTGAGGGGCGCCTCTATAACTTTCGAAATAAATCTAGGGTTTTTTACTTCAATTTCAACTCGTCTTCCTCGATAGACTTCTAGGTTTTTTTTTTTTTTTTTCTCTCTCTAGATTTTGGAATCAAATTAAAATCACTTTAAGTTTCATGAATTTTGGGGGTTTCAATGGGAAAGATTATAATAATGAATTTGAGAAGAAATTTTAGAGAAATGATGTTCTTACAAGCGAATGGGGACGGAGTTCTTAATCGCTAGGTAGGGGAGACCTCTTGTTTTCTTTTATATTATCATCTAGATTCATGCTAGAGATGGAGGGTGAATGATGTTCTTACAAGAAAATAGTTTTATTTCTTCTTTTAGCATAATAAATACATTTGCAAAACCAGATAAAATAGTTGCATGATAGATTACTGATAAGAATAAGCTTTTCCTCCTAACACGATATTGGAGGGATGGTCTGACTCTTCGAATTCGGTGAAGCTAAAAGGTATCTAGTTAAGTTAGGTGTATATTAATATGTGTGCATGTTTTACTTGCGAAAAGGTTTTTATCGTAGTTTTGTTTTTTGACCCCTCTACCAGTTTAACTCGTGTTGGTGAGTTATTAACCCCCTACCAGTTCTTAGTTTGCAAGTACTTCTTTAGTAGTATGGTTAGAATCATCTCCAGCGACAGGACTAGTAGATGGATTACAGAGGTTGTGGCGCAGTGCCCGCTTTGGGGTGTCATTTTTATTTTTTTCTTTGGTTTTTCTTTAGCTTAAAGTTTTACTTTTATGCACGGAGAACCACATAACATATATACGTATCGCAAAGGTTGTATAAGGATGTTTAGATTTGTGCAGGATGAGTTAAGTGAGTTCTGGTGGTTCGCATTTGAACTAGAGTTTGTTACAATATTTATTTTTCTTTTTAGCTTTCGTTGTGTTTGTGTATGCGAATGTATGGTTTGCATACATGACATGTTTTAAAAGTGTGAATGTATGGTTTGGATACATGACATGTTTGTTAGAGTATTTATTTTAAAGTTCATGAATAGCCTCGAATACGGCACAAAAGAGGACGAGTCAAACGAGGGAACCAACTTTCTTAATCAAACGAGTAAGTCCCCAAAGTTTACTCAACATTCATTATTTCAACTGGAAGGGCAACCTGATTATCTTAAGTGTCGGAGCAGTTTCCGAGTTCCTTGCAGGTTTTGCCCCCATATCGAGATGAGCAAAAGCGAGATTCAACATAGCGGTCTCATTATTCAAAAAAGACAAATTACGACATCATCATGTGTCATTAAACCAAAACCAAATTGTGTTCAATTCTTTTCGAGTCGTCCAATTTAGTTAAATGACACCATTCCTCTAATTCCTCCTCCTGGGCAATTTAGCGGATATTGCAGTGCCATGCCAGCAGATGGGCCAGGGGCAGGAAAAATTAAAGGAATGAATAGAATTTTTGTTATGTAAAATCAAAACAAGTATGCTTTTCTTAGTATAGAAAATTTCATCCGATTTGCATGTTAGTGTAATTTACCTAATAATTTGTTTCCTAATAAATTATTGGGAGATTTTATAAGACCCCCTCATTTTTCTTCATTTTTGTTAAAATTCCCCCCCCCCCCCCCCCCCCCCCCCCCCAATGATTATTTACCAAGTGAAATGGTTCATGCGGGAGGCCTTTTAAAACTTCCATTATTAAGATTTCTCTAGTTTTAAAACTAAGAGAAATGTTTACCTTAGGGGATAACTAATTTGGACGCAGGTGTATTTTTAATGTCTGCCACATTCAAACGTCAAAGTTCGTGAATATCACGGACATTTAATGTTAACAAAATTTTGCTAACTTTGGTGTATAATAGTTTGGTAAGTTATGTGAAAGATTTTCAAAGAAATTGTAACCAAACTTGTCCACCAAAATATCCCAGACTTTCCTCACCCAAATTAGGGCGAAAAATAACTTAATTGATAATAATACCACTAATGTTAATTTATTATTGGTCATGGTAATTGTTACAATAACGATAATTTAATAATGAAATAATGACATATATTATTGTCTTCTCAAATAAAATAATATCTTTTGCCCACAATAATTATTTTTTTTTTATTAAATGAAATAAATTATGTCATTATTACACTCACGAACTTTTATTGGCAACTAAATGTAGGTGGATATTGATGAACATTAGTAGATATTTATTATAGTATGTTGGGAACAAACATGTGATTGGAGCAAACTGTTATACTGTATAAACAAACAATTGATCGAAACAAACTGTAGTACGCGATACAAACAAACATGTATTTTTTTTCGAAAAAAAGGAAGAACAAAAAATTAATTAATATAGTAAAAACAAAAACATGTGTGCGGGTGTCATTTAACTATTTGTATTTACTTCAATAAAAGGAAAAAAATAGTCAAAACTTTAAGGTTGTGTCTGATATCAGGGAAATAATTCCATGGAAATAAAAGAGTTTCATGGAAAGTCTTCCACGGAATTTATTTTGTGAAAATAAAAGTTCTTTCGTTTGATAGTCATTTATTATTCCGTGGAATTACGAACTCTGTTATTTGGTTGACAACCAACTTCTACGAATATAACATTCAATTAAGAGTTTCTAGTTACTCCTTATATAGTCAAAATGTCATTTTTTCTTTTACGTTACAATTACATTTCGTCCTTATGCTGTCTAAATTACATTTTTACCCTTAGATTTAGTTGGATGTGGATATTGATGGGTAATTGATGGATATATGTTATAATACTATTATTAGCTTATCAGCTTATCATATGAAACAACATACTATTTGCTATTATTTCAAAGCCCTATCTTCTATCTTTCCTGAATATTTGGATGTTTGTAAACATTAATACATAATATTAGATAATTGGTGAATATTTGTTGTTTTTGCATCTTGATACTAAGTGACCCAAGGGTTGAACAACAGAAGTCCACAAAATTCTGAACAACTTCAACAGAATGTCATTGACAATATATCAATGACAATTTATGCAAAATATGGACTTTCCATTGTCAATGAAAATGTCGGTAGACAAGAAGTCCGTGAAAGTTCGCAAAGGTCCCGATCAACCACCCTCAAAAGTTTGTGTGAGAGGCATGTCAATCACCCATGTTTTTAGTTTACCACTACTCAAGTGTCTGGCCATTTTTAGATTCTGAGACGCTTTGCAGTATCTGCAACACAAGTGAGAGCACGAACTCTAATGAACTTAGGGTCCGTTTGCTACGTGTGAAAATATTTGATGTGGAAACCATATTTTTTCCGATGGGAAAAAAACCACGTTTTCTTACAAAAATTCAATTTTTGTGTTGATACGGCATGGGAAAATATCTCAGATCTTTTTCCTACCTTTTTTCCCACGAGATATCGATTTTCGCATCATTTTAGACTAACCAAGAAAATGGATTTTTCGGCGAAAACGACTTTCTCATCCATGTCTTCCCACGTATCAAACATACCCTTAATGTCCAAACTGACGTCATTTTGGGGATATAATTTAATTTTTCAAAGAAACCTTTCCAAATATAAAGTCCTTCAACAAAAAATCACTTAAAACTACCTAAAAGTCACTGGAAAGATATTATAGAACTGTTGGCACTTGGCAAAGGCCCAACTCAACCGTAGAAAACAACCCTAGTCAAGAGGTCACAAGAGTACACCTAAAAGCACTGTATAAAAGTGCCACAGATGCAAGACTGCACCTAAAGTGAAGAGTAAAGTGATTTGTAAAATGCATAATAGGTTACCAACTCAAGCACATTTAATAGCATCGCTATAGTGTATCTAAAGCCTTCCTACAAAAGCACCATGCCAGTAGTGCACCAAAAGCATATTGTGAGTTCTCCACAAACAACTGCTTAACCAATATGACCAATTGACAACAATAGATGTTCTTCCAAACAGGCAACAGGAAAGGAATTTACTAGATGTTATGTTATACTAATAAAACAGCAGGGTTTTTAATAACTGCATGGGTTTCACCCTTTTATAATCACTGCGAACTATTTACTAACTATTAGCTAATCTATCATGTCACAAGACTTCCAGCTTGGTATTATGATCCCAAATTTTTCGCTTAGCAACAGAAATGAAATTCAGCTTACAGTGTCATAGACAGTGATTTCAGCTGAAATTTCTCGGTCGAAATGAACATAATGGATTTCGACCAAGATTTGCGTGATACCCGTGACATTACACTGTAGACATGCAACCTGTCTGTTAATGTGACGATGCTCATTTCATAGAGATATGTATAAACTCATAAAGACACGAAAAAAAAAAACTGGAGGTGATGAGAAAAATCTGCAAATATTATACTATTGCTGTAGCAAACATGCCAAAAAGTTACCTGCACAGTTGAACATCATCAAGAATTCAAGATGACGCCTCTTTTCTAGACTTACTCTCTTCTTCTCTGTTTTGTTGGTTTTAAAATATGCTAAGTTTGCTAACTGTACCCTAAATAACAGAACAACAGGTTGATAACGAGAGTTCATCAATAAACTAAACAACCAGGCATCTATGGTTTCCGCCTCTTAAGAGGATCTATTTAATAAGGGTGGAAGAGGTATTCAAGTCAAATATTCCTACCCAAGAAGTTCAAAGGAAATATTCTCATATATATCTCCAAGATATGAATATATTAGAATTAGGATTATTTCTATATCTACGTTATTTGTTTCCATCCATTGTAATTCTCTTCTATTATAAATAAATATGGAGGTATATGGTTTTCCTCATCCAAAAAACCAAAATCTTTCATGGTATCAGAGCCTAGAAAACTCAAACGAGTATAGTTTCGATCATATTTTGCTTCTGCTTAACCGGCGGCGGTAGCCGCTTCAATGACTATCGTCCGCCGGAATCATTAAATTTTTTTTTATTAGTTTCAATTAAATTAGGTCAATATCTTTTTTTTTTTAGTATTCTCATTATATTTGATTCAACAAATCGTAGTTTGGATGATAATTATATGGGAGTAATTGCTAGTAAATAGATCATAATCAATCTAAGGAAAGATATTCATGATGATCTTCACAGTGTTACTTGGTTCATGTTAATGGTTTATTATTCAAGTTAGTTATGTGTTGGTGGAAATCGGTATCATAAAAGAATCGTAAAAAGGGGCAGTTTTGGCAGGAGCAGTTATTTTATTTCTTCCCAGTTGAGAAATCTTCCCGGACCTCGATTATTACCTCAGTTTTTAGGCTGATTATTTTTTGCCATGAACCTCTGAATCCGTTGTGATTATGTTCACTAAGTGCAATCTTGTTGCCATGGGCCTCTGAACCTACAGTGGTTATGCTCACTAAGTGCAACCTTTTAATTAAATGACCTCTAAATCCATTGTGATTATGTCATGTTTGCTCGTTACCACTGTCCTAAGTTATTTGGTTATTTGTGTTATCTACACCAAACAAAAGCTTCTTAACAACCAATCCATTACAATGAAGTATATGTCGAAGAATCGTATCATGAAGTTTCTTCCCATGAAGTTATTTACCAAATTGAACTTTTGGTTTGATCCTCCGTTCAATTTGAGGGAGGGTAATAAGGGTGGAAGAGGTATTCAAGTCAAATATTCCTACCCAAGAAGTTCAAAGGAAATATTCTCATATATATCTCCAAGATATGAATATATTAGAATTAGGATTATTTCTATATCTACGTTATTTGTTTCCATCCATTGTAATTCTCTTCTATTATAAATAAATATGGAGGTATATGGTTTTCCTCATCCAAAACCTAAATCTTTCACTATTTTGTCATTTCTTTGATTTAGCACCTATTTGATTCGCGTTATTAAAACCCTACTTAGCGTTTTTCGTCTATGGTCCTTCATTCAAACATCCAATTACATATATATGTGAAGTAGCATACTATATAATGTGAGATGTAATATAAGGCAGGTGACCCACCTAGCCCTGCCTTGTGTTTTTCGTCTCTGCCTACCCTGTGGTGGTTGCATCTTAAGTTCCTCAACAATCATCATCACTACCCTGCCATGCCAAGACAAGCATCTATGTTTTGATGGTAAAATGTGCGATTTACTCTTGGAACTTACTAAATAGCTCTATTATTTCACGACGACTCCATATACCAAATTGAAAAACAATTCGATTTCAGTAACTTAGTCTCCACGGCAAAAAATCAAGAAGAGAATCCACAAAATTGCTAGTTCAGTCTGCTAAATCTTTCAAGTGCAAACCCAATTGCCTGTCTCTTATTAAGCGGTTAGCTCATGAACTGCTATTTGCCGATCAGGTCTCATGCTGACATTTCTAATGAATAATGCTGACTAAACCTTGACTTTCAATGGTCATGCAAAGTAAAATTGTAAAAATCATGTGATTTATACATCTACAATTCAATCTTATAAATCATGTGGTTTGTTTATTCTTCTTTTATGAATCGTTGACTTGAGCTAAATAGTTTTCTGTTCTAGTTTCCGAACTTTTGACACAAACCTTTTTACTACATGAGGTTGAGCAACTACCCCTAGCATATATATCACCTTTATAAGGATTAAGGAAAACTAAAGAACCACTCATGGTTCACAAAGTACTCTGACAGTTTATGCGTGATGGATAACCAACATCCGATGCGTATATACCCTTAAGGACCTTAGCTTCAAGGACCTGCTCTCGTAGAGACAACAAACACTACAAATATTATTTAACAAGTCTTTCGAGCAATACCAAATATGCCGAAAACTCACCTGCTTTTTTGACCATCAATATTAAGCCTTCCCCTTTCTAGCCTTCATCTCTTCTTCCCTCTTAAATCTCAATAACCAATTCTACCATGCAAATATCACAAGCATCTGGGTTTCAATTGTTATATGTTAATAATAGCAATGGATCCGCTCAATTGGATTTATTAGGAGCTACACATCTAACTACAAGTTGGTTGGAAACCATTAAGGCAGACTTAAACATGTTCTTAAAAATAAATACAGTAAGAAAAATGGATTTTGCCAAAATTAAGATAACAATACTTAAGGAAGAAGGAAACCAACTTTATCAACCAACGTACTCATTCATTGATAGAAGAGTACTTAATTCGTCTGTAAGACCCTCTCCATTGATTTATACCGTAAACCTTCAATTTCAGTAATATGAATTTCACAACTCTAGTTCATGTGCTCCTAGGGAAAGCAATCGTACTATCATTGATCTCGAAGTGCAGGTTTGTACGAAATCAGATTGTTAAGAAAATTTTGAAAAAACTGACCTATTTATTGACCTCTTTCTTTGACATCAACAAAAAGACAAATACAAGGCCAAACCTAAAAGGTACGATTATCTCTTGCCATTAAGAAGGAAACCAACTTTATCAACCAACCTACTCATTCATAGATAGAAGAGTACTTAATTCTTCTGTAAGACCCTCTCCATTGATTTATACTGTAACCTTCAATTTCAGTAATATGAATTTCACAACTCTAGTTCATGTGCTCCTAAGGAAAGTAATCATAATATCATTGATAACACATGACAACAATAAAATCAAGAATTTTTAAGCCATAAAGTACTTACCCATGAAACCTTCTGTAGCCTGACATTCTGTACTAATGTGAAAGCGTTTACCTAGATCAACAGGATATCGTTCACAGTATACATATTTACGGCCATCCTTGTATAAGGAGAGTGTATAGCAATGCAACATAGGGATATTCTTGAACAGTTAAAGCTACAAAACTATTTCTAATCCCATTAGATAATTAACCCAGTTTACAACTCTTTTTATGAATAAGACTGACTTGCTAGTGGGTTGGAGCCTTGGAGGTATTACATTACTTGAGGTGTGACTAATTAACCAACATCCACTAGCATTTAAAAATCCTCGGCTTAACCTTGGTAAGAAGAGGACGCTTGCAATCTCTTTCTATTAAAATTTTAGCAGACTCATAAAATTCCACGAAATAGAAAGTCCAACAAAAAATAACTTAAAACTACCTTTTTTTTTTGTTGAAACGCTTAAAACTATGTAAAAGTCACGCCACAAACAGCATCATGTAGAGGCCTAAAATATTAGTGGAAAGTGCTTGCCACAGACTTTACAGAACTGTTGCCAAAAGTCCAACTCAAACGTAGCAAAAAAGCCCAAGCCAAAAGCGTCACAAGATTACACCTAAAAGTGTTGCTGGTGTAACAAAGCCGGCACCAACAGCGCCCAAAAGCACTGTATAAAAGTGCCACAAATGCAGGACTGCACCTAAAGTGATGTGTGAAGTGCATAATCAGTTACCAACACAAGCACATTTAATATATTGGCTAAAGTGTATCCAAAGCCTTCCTGCAAAAGCGACATGTCAGTAGTGCACCAAAAGCATATTGTGAGTTCTCCACAAACAACTGCTTAACCAATATGACCAATTGACAACAATAGATGTTCTTCCAAACAGGCAAGAGGAAAGGAATTTACTAGATATTATACTAATAAAACAGCAAGTTGATTCATAAGCTAATCAATTCCTTTTTAATAACTGCATGGGTTTCACCCTTTAATCATTGAGAACTATTTACTAACTATTAGCTAATTTATTATGTCCCAAGACTTCCAGCTTGGTATTATGATCCCAAATTTTTCGCTTAGCAACACAAATGAAATTCAACATACAGTGTCAATGACTGTTCAGTTCGACATAGACAGTGATTTCAGCTGAAATTTCTCGGTCGAAATGTACATAATGGGTTTCGACCAAGATTTCCGTGATACCTGTGACACAAGACTGTAGACATGCAACCTGAGTGTTAATGTGACGATGTTCATTTTATAGAGATATGTGCGTACTCATAATCATAAAGACACGAAAAAAGGAAAAACTGGAAGTGATGAGAAAAATCTGCAAATATTATACTATTGCTATAGCAATTAGCAAACATGCCAAAAAGTTACCTGCAGACTTGAACATCATCAAGAATTCAAGATGAAGCCTCTTTTCTAGTCTTACTCTCTTCTTCTCTGTTTTGTTGGTTTTAAAATATATTAACCATAGCCTAAATAACAGAACAACAGGTTGATAACGAGAGTTCATCGATAAACTAAACAACTAGGCGTCTATGGTTTCCGCCTCTTAAGAGGATCTATTTTGTCATTTCTTCGATTTAGCACCTATCTCATTCGCGTTATTAAAACCCTGCCTTGTGTTTTTCGTCTCTGACTACCCTGTGGGGGTTTCAACTTAAGGCCCTCAACAATCATCTTCAATACCCTGCCATGCCAAGACAAGCATCTATGTTTTGATTGTAAAATGTGCGATTTATTCTTGGAACTTACTAAATAGCAAGTAGCTCTATTATTTCACGACGACTCCATAAACCAAATTGAAAAAAAAATTCGATTTCAGTAACTACGTCTCCACGGCAAAATATCAAGAAAAGAATCCACAAAATTGGATAACTATTCTGAAAGGATGACTATAGATGAATAGACTGTCTTCCACGGCAAGGGAACTATATAACCTAGTTATTCCAGTATAAGGGGCCAAATATTGTAATGCAAAAACAAAATAGAAACGTTCTTTACAATTACTATAATTGAACTATACACTGTTTTAGTAGAACAATACCCATTGTGGTTTGTTTATTCTTTTTTTATGAATCGTTGACTTGAGCTAAATAGTTTTCTGTTCTAGTTTCCGAACTTTTGACACAAACCTTTTAACTACATGAGGTTGAGCAACTACCCCTAGCATATATATATCACCTTTATAAGGATTAAGGAAAACTAAAGAACCACTCATGGTTCACAAAGTACTCCAACAGTTTATGAGTGATGGATAACCAACATCCCAGGCGTATATACCCCTCAAGGACCTTAACTTCATGGACCTGCTCTCGTAGAGACAACAAACACTACTAATATTATTTAACAAGTCTTTCAAGCAAAACCAAATATGCCGAAAACTCACCTGCTTGTTTGACCATCAATATTAAGCCTCCCCTTTCTAGCCTTCATCTCTTCTTCCCTCTTAAATCTCAATAATCAATTCTGCCATGCAAATATCACAAACATATGGGCTTCAATTGTGATATGTTAATATTAGCCTCCCTCGAGTGACTGCTACTAGCGATGGATCCGCTCAATTGGATTTATTAGGCGCTACAAATCTAACTACACGTTGTTGGAAACCATTAAGGCAGACTTAAACATGTTCTTAAAAATCAATACAGTAAGAAAAATGGATTTTGCCAAAATTAAGATGACAATACTTAAGGAAGAAGGAAACAAACTTTATCAACCAACCTACTTATTCATAGATAGAAGAGTACTTAATTCCTCTGTAAGACCCTACCCTCTCCATTGATTTATACTGTTACCTTCAATTTCAGTAATATGAATTTCACCACTCTAGTTCATGTGCTCCTAGGGAAAGCAATCGTACTATCATTGATCCCGAAGTGCAGGTTTGTACGAAATCAGATTGTTAAGAAAATTTTGAAAAAACTGACCTATTTATTGACCTCTGTCTTTGACATCAACAAAAAGACAAATACAAGACCAAACCTAAAAGGTACGATTATCTCTTGCCATCAAGACGAATTTTTATTTTATTCCCTCTAACTGAACTCTAAAACCTTTGTATTTTAAGATTCAAATTTGATCTAGAGAACTCGTGACAACAATAAAATCAATCATAAAGTACTTACCCATGAAGCCTTCTGTACGTAGCCTGACATTCTGTACTAATGTGAAAGCGTACCTAGATCAATAGGATATCGTTCACAGTATACATATTTACGGCCATCCTTGTATAAGGAGGGTGTATAGCAATGCAACATAGGGATATTCTTGAACAGTTAAAGCTACAAAACTATTCTTAATTCCATTAGATAATTAACCCAGTTTATAATTCTTTTTATGAATAAGTCTGACTAGCTAGTGGGTTGGAGCCTTGGAGGTACTACATTACTTGAGGTGTGACTAATAAACCAACATCCACTAGCATTTAAAAAATCCTCCCCATAACCTTGGTAAGAAGAGGAGGCTTGCAATCTCTTTCTATTAAAATTCAAGCAGACTCAGAAAATCCCACAAAATAGAAAAATCAGACGCCCGACTATGAAAAATGATGAACGACCAGCATCGTGGGCATGTATATTCTTAACTTCAAGCAACTAAAAAGCTCGAGCACATCCTTCCTCCATGCAACATGCACTGGCTATTGATAATATCTAACAAGGAAGAGATCTCAAGAGATGGAAAAGATCTCCCAAGATTACCTGCTAACCTGCCCAAAGAGTTCCTACTCCAGCAATATAGGATTGCGTGAACGACTGAATGAATCCTATTAACCCATCGACAGATAAGATTTTGTAATAGAAAATAGTATTCTTCCTTTTGATCTCCCATATTCCCTAAACAATTGTAAGTGGGTAATGTTCCAATTCACTCAACTTCGCTTCGGAAATTTGACGCCCTGTCATTGTTGGAAGCAATTTCAACTGTATCAACTATCAACTATACACTAATGTGTTCCGAAGATTCTAATAAAGAAACTCCAGACTTGTCGAGCTAGGAATGGTTCATCAAGTCATTCACCTTTCCTCCTCGAATTTACATATGAAACATCTCCATTCTGGGCTTCCCCTCCTCGAAAGCATATTTGAGGTTGGGAGTTACCCTGAAAAGGCTGACCCAATTGTGAAGCCCATTCTTGTCGGAGCCACTTCTGTTGGGACCATTTTTCATGTTTTCTGATTTTATCATAGCCAACTATATTCAGATTTTTGGCTCCCGAAGTGTTTATCAACTCCGTTATCGCCCACTTCCCAACCATTAGCGCCTTTCCTTAGATGAACTCTTTGAGTTTCATAACATATCTATTTTTTTTTTGAAACAAATCATAACACAAATTGATTCTTGTAGTTGCAAATCTCCTAAACCTTACTAGTACAAAGTGCAAACTGAATGGCTTGTTCCCATTTGGCCATTAACTTATTAATAACTGCCAATGACTATCAGACTTATAATAACAATTCCTAATTAATACAATTTGATATCTTCATTACAAACAATATAATGGCAGTATCTTATCTTATAGCCCGAGGAGGCGGATCACCTTTTGAATTAGATATACGAACAGTTTAGTGAGTAAGTCCTCCCCACTCAATGAACTGGAGAAGCTAGCTGGATTCTATATAATAAAAGAGATATCATGCAGAAAACGTTCAAGAAACAAAATATTCAGCTACTGCACTTTCATACGAACTTTCTTTACAACTCTAATTTCCAAACTGGCTTTGAGGCAAAATAATCTCTAGTTTTAGTTTCCGAACTTATGATGCAAGCCTTATACAGAAGGATTGGTACTAATTCCGGATGACGAATGACCAAGTACCAACATCCTCAAGCATATATATTTCTATTTCTATAAAATAAATGGACATAAAAAATCTCATGAAACAGAAAACAAAGAACCTGAATGAAGACTTCTTTGCTCTTATCGAGATTCTTCCGTACTAGTTAAGCATCCTTCGATATACTTCTTTTCTAATGAATTTGTCAACATAGCTTCACCTGAAGAGATATATTGAGGAAATCAAGCCTCCAGAGGCCAAGAGGTCCTAGATCAATATCGCCGGAAACTTTGTTCCAAACTACAACTATTGTTTTCCTCTTATATGAACCCCTAAATAAAAAATATATGGCGATGACCATTCTTCATCCTCCAAGATGTTACTCTTTTGTCATTTCTACTGCCATTTTGCAAATGGATATGCCACTAACAACATGAGGCAACATAATCTAGCTAAGATGCATCTCAATCTGTTGGGTTAAGAGTCAAGCAACTATAGGTTCTTCAGCAAGCCGAGATGCTTTTGTAAAATAAAGAAATTGTACACAAATTCCCAGTCAAGTCTCCTAACTCTTTTTGAGTGCAAAATGAATTGCATAGTCCTGTTTAAGTGGTAGTCCAATGAATAATTTCTATTAGACTATCAGGTCTCTAGTCACAAGTTCTAATTAATAGTACTGAACATGTTCCTGAAAAGACGACTTAAAGCAGCCGAGCTCAACAATGTCTAATCAATACTACACCTTACGTAACTTTTAGTAGACAGCAAAGCTTATAGTGACTGCAACTCACTATAGACCCGAAAAAATGGATTAAAGCAGATTTAACATGTTCCTATTAACAAAAGAAAGCAAATAACGAAAATATACTTAGTCAAAAACTGACATTAAAAGTATAATTTAGAAAGAAGAAGAAACGAATGTTATCAACCGAAGGTCTACTCAATATTAGATAAAAGAGGACTACAATTCTCTAATTAATTTGTAATGCAAACCCCTTGAATTTCATCAAAACAATATTTATTCTTAAAATTTTAAAAAATTTGTTGATTTCCAATCAAAAGTGAAGGTTTGTACATAAAATCCTAAAGAAAATCAAGCAAGCCATAAAATTTCTTCGACATTGAAAGACAAACACAATACCAAAATATAACAGAAGAGACCTTAACCGATGAGCTTGTGCTTGTTTGGAAGGATCAATTGCAGATGATTGAAATTTGTTGTTCACAGTGAACTTAATTCATGGTTGCATTAGATAATTACCTATTACTTTACTCTTCTTTCTATGAATCAGACTTTCTAGGTGAAGAAATGATTTACACCAAATAGAAAATCAATGCACATACTATTTTGTGGCGAAAGGAGGTTTTGCAACCACTTGTTATTAAATGTCTGACGGATCCAGTAAATTTCTTAATATAGAAAATCCACTGGCAACTTATTTTGTGAGAAGTGATGTATTATCATGGATAACATCCACCCAGCATATGGTTTTAACTTGTACTGAGAGAAACGAGCAACAAATATTATGTATAATGAGATTATGGAACTAGGAAGAAAATTCAGAGAGATAGAAAACATGCCCAAAGATTACCTGCACACTTGAACATCGATGTGAAGCCTTTCAAGCCTTCCTCTCTTCTTCCCTCTCAAGCCAATCAATAACCATAAAAGTAGACACATTTCTTTATTGTAATATGAAGTCCTTCAAGAAACATCACCAAAACTACCTAAGTATATCACTGCAATTCCCGAGAAGAATCACCTAGGAGTTAACTAGAAATTGCTCCCCAAACACTAGCTTTACGGAAGTGTTGCCCAGAAAGCAGACTCAAAAGCGTCACCATAAGTACACCAAAACGTCTTGCTGGTGCACCAAAGGCCACAGAGCCCCAAAAGCTCTACATAAAGTGCAAAAAAGTCAGAATGCACCTGAGGCATCTTGGGAAGTTCACAACAGATCACAAATGCTAGGTAATTCTTTATATTATAGGGGACATCCAGGATACTTCTCAACTCATATCAGAGCAAGGTAATTCTTGTCCTAATGAGAATCATACCACACCGAATTGTCACTTCGTCCCACCACATCCGTCTTTGGGAGTTGGGACGATATAGTCACAGATTTTCTATTCTGAGTGAGTGAAAGATTAATACTAGTTCGAGAGGGCTCGGTGATGTAGGACAGAAATGGGAAGTTGGAAATAAGGAAGAAAAATAGCTTGATTATATTATAGATATAAGAAATAACGCACTAGTATCACACCAGTACAAACTAGGAATCACTCCTAGAGCCCTTAGGCATCACACCTTTGGGGTATTTGCATCACACAAACACATAAAGCTTAACTAGCTGCTGGAATACTCTCTGTCTCTCCCTCAAACAGCAGAATACAACCCTTATATATAGCCTAAAACTGACCCTTAATATCCCATACTTATAGACTTTTAAACTTCTAAACTCCTAGGACATAAAAGACATTAAAGAGACACTAGATGACATTAAAGACATTAAAGAGACACTAAAAGACATTAAAGACACTTAACCATCCTAATACTTAGAAACTAGTAGAATCTCCACAAAGACATGTGGATCAGGCCCGCATTATTCAAGGTTCTAAGTGGGCCATTCATGCAAGACACGATAAATCAGAATTTGGATTTGGCAATCCTTCTTTTGACGTCTCCCATATGCCTTAAACAGTTGCTGCCATTCATCTCTATCAATTCTCCCGGGCTTGAGAAAACTCGACCCCGACGAGTTAAATGCATAAAATTTCTCATCAAGGTCCTGATCAAGTACTTTGGACTCATCATCTCTATCAATTCTCCCGGGTTTGAGAAAGCTCGACTCTGGCGAGTTAAATGCATAAAGGTCTTCGTCAAGTACTTTGAACTCATCATATCTAATCCTTGTATAGTCAGTAAGTGGGTGCCCCTTCCAATTAATCCAATATCCTTGATGGGAATCCACCTCGATAGAAACACTTTGATGATCAACAATGTCTTTAGTTTCTTCATTTTCCACTGTTAGAGATGTGGTAACGAGTCCAACAACTGATACATGGGAACTATTTTCTTCCTCCTCTAGGTCATTATCCTCATAGATTCCATAATCAAATAAAGTTTCATTTTCTAGAGTTTTCTCTTCATTATTTCCGGCTTGCTCATCTCCTTTTGCAGTTTCAGGATGTTTAGCAAGATGGTGTGTTCGAGTTTCCATCTTAGCTAGTCTGGTTTGCACGTCTTTGAGTCGTTCTGTAATTTCAAAAATGATATCGTCTCGTTCATTCTCAGTTAATCTTCTCCTAAGTCCGGATCTAGTTGCCATCATGTAACCTCGCTCTGATACCAAATTGAATCACTATAAGTACCACAAGAAAGTGAAACGAGGCAGCGATGACTTACCGGTATTGAGGTATTGTCTATCCATGCCACTTTATAAGGATGTGGGTGCGGTTGGGCAGCAAGCTTAAGGTGTTCAACTGTGGTTGCTGAAACAACATTCATGCAGCTCCCACCATCGATAATTAGCTTTTTAGCTTGGTCACCACAACGAACCAACATTTGGAAGATTGAAGTACGTCGCCAATCTTCTTTCTCAACTTTTGGAGATGCTACGATGCGCCTAACAACAGATAAATGAGACGTATCTTCTTCATCTTCTTCTAAGTCATCGGGGTTATATGTCCCGTAATCAAACAAATTTTGATTCTCCTCATCTCCTTGTATACCGGCCTCCGTTTCGTCTTCTATACCAATATGTAAGTTCTTCTTAGGGCATTGGTATGCCAAATGACCAGTCTCCCCACATTTGAAGCACTTATTTGCTGAAAAGGGTTTGCCGTTGGCGTTATCTCTTGCAGAAGAACCCCTAAAAACTTGAGATTTGTTGGCCTGTTGATTTGTTGCTGTCCGAACTCCATAATTAGCATCATTAGACCTCCGATTTGCTGTTTCCATGGTTTGACTCCCAAACTTCTTTGTTATAGGGTAGCTTAGGTACTCATCCATGTCCAACGCAAGTTGGAAAGCATGTTCCAGATTGTAGATTGGATGTCGAAGTAATTCCCTTCTTATATCAGCTCTTAGGCCTGCTTTAAATCGAGCAAGGGCTTGTCGAGGATCTTCCACCACTTCACTCCTAGTTTTAAGCTCATCAAATTTCTGCATGTATTGTATCACTGACATGCTGCCTTGCTTTAAGTTAATAAGTTGATCACACAATTTGTCATGATAGTTTGCTGGCATGTATTTCTCTCGTAGTTTAATCTTCATTTCTTGCCATGTGTCAATTGATGGCAGTCCCTTTCGTCTGATGTCTCCTTCAACACCATTCCACCACACTTTTGCTAAGCCCACCAGTTTCATCTTAGCAAATCTAACTCGTCGCTCGTCAGTCATATCAAACCAATCAAAGTACTCTTCGATTGATGTAAGCCAATCTGAAAATAGAGTTGGATCAACCTTACCTTCAAAATCTGGCACTTCAATCCTTACTTTCTTTGTAATATCACCAGCTGCATCATGTTCTGGTACCCTCATGTTTCTTAGTGGGCCATTCATGCAAGACACGATAAATCAGAATTTGGATTTGGCAATCCTTCTTTTGACGTCTCCCATATGCCTTAAACAGTTGCTGCCATTCATCTCTATCAATTCTCCCGGGCTTGAGAAAACTCGACCCCGACGAGTTAAATGCATAAAATTTCTCATCAAGGTCCTGATCAAGTACTTTGGACTCATCATCTCTATCACTCGGTAGTCTTGAGAATGGTTTGGGTAGGGGGTTTTCTTCATGAATAAAGAAGATGGGTAAAAGTATCCCCAGAATAACGTTTCAAAAGTGCACCTAAAAGTATCGCCCTAATATACATCTAAAAGTGCATCCAAAAGCATCAAAGAAATTGCTTCAAAGTGTTGTATTGATAGTGCACCAAAAGCGTGTCGGGAGTTCTCTGCAAGCTCCTGATTAAACAATTTTACGAAATTAACCATTGGTAGCAAAGATGAAGAGAGAAAGTGACAGATATCCTTTATTCCTTTGTAACAAGGAAAGGAACTTATAGAGAGCAAAAATGCCCGAAACTTACCTTCACACTTGAACATCAACATGAAGCAGCTATCCGGCGTAACTCTTATCTTTTCCTTTTTCATGACTAAAATTCACAATCCCAAAAACAGGTAGTGGCTTCTCGTAGCTTAAACATTATGCTTATTTGCCTAAACGCTAAAACCAGTTGACTGGACATGATCTATAGAGTCGTAAATAATAAAACATAGAGTTGATTCATAAGCTAACCAATTAGTCCTTCATAACTAAATGTTTTCACCTCTTTCTTATCATCTTCAAGATACTTCTTCCACGCAACTACCAAAAGAACAAAAGATCTCATTGTATAAATTGAGCATATTACTAACTATTAACTAATCTATTATTTGGTAAGATTTCCAGCATGGTATTATGACCCCAATTTTTTTTCTTTTGGTGGTCAACACAAATAAAATTCGACATACAATGTCTTTTTTTATTATTTCAGTGCCAATGACTGTTCAGTTCGACATGTTTCAGCTGAAATTTAAGTACCTATGGAAAATGTATATATTTCATGGGTAACCACTATTTATACTGACTAACAGATTTTCGTGACCGCAACATTTATAATAAAGGCACCATAGGAAAATGGTGATACCTATGGCACTACATTGTTGACAGGAAGGCGGGGGAGGTGACAATGTTCATTTTACAGAGATTTATGTTGAGACTCATATTTGTTGATGTAGACAAAGAAAAAGAAACTAGTAGTTATTAGTGATGAGAATAAAGTAGCAAATATTATACTAGTGATACTATTTTAACAAGAGAACTACAGGTATAGCACACTGTTTTATAGCCTTCATCTTTTCTTCATTGTTTTGTTGGCTTAAGAAGACGAAGTTCCCTAACTGTCGCCTAAATAACAGAACAACGACTAGAGTTCTTTCATAAACTAAACCAGTCTATGTTTTTCGCCTTCCTAATTTAACACATTTTCGAATGGTGATACTAAGTTTAGGAATTGGCTAACCTATTTTTGGTGTCGCCTCAAGGCCCTCAACAATCATCCAACATCCTGTCACGCAAAGACAAGCACCTGTCTTTTATTGTCAAGTGCAAACTGAAGTGCATATTCCTCTTTATGTGGTTAAGGTATGAAGCCTTTTATACTCCATCACATTCTCTAACATAAGATAGAATTGCTCTTTTAAAAATCAATGAACTGAATTCCCAGCTTCAGGAAGAACTTGAGTGGCTGACTACTTTCAAAAGGCACGACTACGAAAACCTGGATGAGCTATGTGTCTTTGGTGTCTTTGTTATAGAAGACACATTTGGCGGTAATATCGTGTTATTATTCTGAAGGGACGACTATAGATAATTAAACTATGTCTTCCATGGTAAGAAATATATAATGCCAAGTTCTTCCAGTATAAGGAGCCAAGTCTTGTAATGCAAAATAGAAACGTACTTTACCAGAAAGAGCTGGCTATAATTGACCTATACAGTTTTAGTATACAGCAATACCCATTTCGGTTTGTTTATTCTTCTATTTGGATCATACTGGCTTGTCAGTTAAATAGTTTCTTGGTTCTACTTTCCGAACTTATGATGCAAGCCTATGATTATACAAGGGTTGACCAACTACCCCTGGCTTATATAGCCTTAACATTGATAAGGAGAGAACGCCTGCAGTCTCTTTCCATAAATTTTTTGGCGAACTTAGGTACCATAAGATAGAAATCTAAAGAACAGCCCATGGTTCACTAAATACTGACAATATCTAATGATTGATGGATAACCAACATCCCAGGTGTATGTATCCTAAAACTCAGGAACGTGCTCCCCTTGTGACAACAAACACTATCAATATTATTTAACTAGATACTAGTGTATTATTTGACTAGGACATGTCAAAAACTTACCTGTACATTGGAACACCAATATTAAGCCTCAACCTTCTAGCCGTCCTCTATTCCTCCCTCTTTGATCTCAACAATCAATCCTGCCATGTAAATACCACAAAAGCGGGTTTTCGTTGTGATACGTTAATGTTAGATGAACTCTTAAATTTTCTTAAAGAGTAACTTATAAGTTAGGTCATTAAGAAAATCCAACAATGAGAACTGAAAGTCAAAACAAATCTCAGTAGCTACATCTTTGCAACGAAAATCAACAAAAGATTGTCCAAACCATGCCCCCTCAATTCTTTCGTTCAAGCAGTTAACCATGAATAACTGCAAGTAGACTATTAGGCCCCTAGTAAAAAAAGATTCAGAAATAGCGCTGGCTACCAAATTAAGTGAACTTTTAACGGGCTAGCTATGGGCGCTACACAGGGAACTACAAGTCAATTTGAAACCATTGAAGCAGACTTATCAGCCACACAGCGAACTACAAGTAATTTGAAACCATTAAAGCAGACTTATCAGCCAAAGTACTCATCATCTATAAAAGACCATCAAAGACTTATGGTACCAACGCTTTGTACCATGTGCACTTTCTAAGAGACAAATGGTCAGCAGCCCCAAAAAGACTACGACATAGTTTTGGGACACAACAAAGATAACGACGAGCATTCAAGAAAATTGAGAAATAGAGTTACTCAAGCATCTTCCCAAACAATTCGGGAATCTTCTTCTACAAAGTAAATGAAACTATGGAAGTTGAAATCCTGCATTCCAAAATTCAACAAGAAATAAGGTGGTCATTAGTGAATTCAAGAAAGGAACTTCTTACGTATTCAAGAATCTGTTTTTTGGTTATCTCTTGCCACCAAAACAGGATTTAACTTGATCACCACTACGAGTAACCCATTTACATTCGAAGGTTCGATTTAATTTTAAGAACAATAAATTACAAAGCAGTTAGATGTGAAATCTTTTGTAGTCATGTACATTCTCTACTATAGAGAGACTAGCTCTTTGAAAACAATAAACTGCACTGCCGGCCCTGGGATAAAATAGTTTAGCAGCTCCTTCCGCTCATGTGAATGCAAATACCTGGATAAGTTTCAACCCCTAATGGTTGTGGTAAATAGAGACCTTAGGCGATAAGCTTGTGTTTGTTTAAGGGATCACCCGCAAATTATTGAAGCATGTCGTTCACAGTAAAAATATTTAGGAGTGTCACTATGTAAGGAGCCAAGTATTGTGATGCAAACACATGCACACTCTTAAACCATTAGAGACACTATATTTGAGCTGTTCCCAAAACCTCCTAAAGGAGAGCCAAGGGTAGACATCTTTAAGGCTTGCAATTAATATCCCTAAGACTCACTATTAGGCATTAGCATATATATCCTTAAGGCTTAACCTTGGTAAGAACAAGCTTGCTATTTCTTTCTATTAAATTTCTAATATCGAGAAATGACGGATGACCAACATCCCTAGGCACCTTTAAATCCTTAACATCGAGCAACTAAGAAAAATTCGAGCGTTCGATACAACATGCACACGATGTTGCATTATTTAACTAGGAAAGAAATTAAGACGATAACATGCCCAAAAACTACATGCACAGTACACACTTGAACAATGATATGAAGACTCATCTTGTTGGCCTACTCTTTTTTTTTCCTCTTTGACCTCAACTATGGCCTTCCAAAAAGCATCTACGGTTCTCCTCAATTGAAAGGAGACGAAAAATATCCTTTTACAAAAAGGAGAGGGCTGCAGACCAGATGTCCGCAAAGAGGCGAAAAAGTATCGACAGTGTTTGCAAATTCTAGTTGTTACTCCAGACCCAAGCTTTTGTATTGAATAGCCATGTTCTTTTCCTACCATATCCCCCCGTACATTTGCATAAGGGGTAAATATTCCATATATCAACAATGGAACTTCTAATGAAGAAACTTCAGATTGGTCGAGCTATGATTATGGACAATGGATCATCAGGGGACACGTCAATTCAGTTCTGGAAAGCATTAATGAGATTTAGTGTTTTTCTTTTGAAGTTCAGGTTAGACATATTTATGTGGGCTCTGGAATTGTTTATCAGACGCCAATACTTATTTAAGCCATTAACCAATTTCTAACTAATATTCTTGAAAATTTCTAACTAATATTCTTGAGAATTGAGATGTAATGTAAATGAAGCAATCTGGACAAAATTTAATTGACCTTTTTTCCCCTACACTTTCTTTTTCTTTAACACCAAGAATATAGACAAAGACAAGATCAAAATGCATGATTTTCTATGTTGTCCAAACAAACGTTACTTAAGTGGAATCAGTTCACAAGGCGAATATGAAGTACAAAATCTCACGAAATTGAAAACTAAAGAACCAACCTCTAGCATGTTGTCTCCTCGATACACATACACGTGTAAAGAACGAGGAGATTTTTTGCCATCTTGCCATTGTCTAATACTTCTTTTTTAATGATATGTCAACATAGCTTGCATGAGAACAAATTTATTAATGACATCAGGCTTCCAAGAGATGAGAACCGATACAAGATATTAAGAACCAACACAGCTATACTAAAAAGACAACATGTATCATTCAACCCGTCTAGATGTACCAAAGCTCAACCGAGGCCATAGCACGTGCTAAAAGAAGCATCTCAATCTGTTGGGTGAAAAGTCCAAAGTCCAAATAACTGTAAGTTTTTCTGGCTTATTTTGGCATTTGGTATCGAATACATGGACGAGGGACAAACGTACCATGCGCTCATGTAAAAATGTGTTACGAATTGATCCTCTTCAGATTTCTCACGTGTTCAATTAACTGGGGATACGAACTGCGTAATCTTTTCATCATCTATCTCCTCAGTCTTTCTTATCTGAAACACACATGTATCCATACATGTGGAATCATTCTACAGTTGGTGCAAGAACATTGTCCATGTTCAATTGAAGAAACAAAAAAAAATCAGAAAACCGAAAACCGAAACTTTATATAGATGCACACTACATATAGAACCACCACCCAAGCTGAAAACTTGCAAGTCCTTCCCTTTGTTATTGGTGGAAAAGTAGAATATATGTACTTGCACAAGTTAAAAAACCCAAAACTTCTATAATCAATTGATAAAAAAAAATTAATTGTTGACAGCCACATTTATCAATAAAGTTTACCTTTTCTTGTGACATAGCAGACTTTACAAGAAAGGAAGGCTTCAACAAGACAATATGCACTTTCTATAAAATTACAAAGCAGTTAGATGTGAAATCTTTTGTAGTCATGTACATTCTCTACTACAGAGAGACTAGCTCTTTGAAAACAATAAACTGCACTGCCGGCCTTGGGATAAAATAGTTTAGCAGTTCCTTCCGCTCATGTGAATGCAAATACCTGGGTAAGTTTCAACCCCTAATGGTTGTGGTAAATAGAGACCTTAAGCGATAAGCTTGTGTTTGTTTAAGGGATCACCCGCAAATTATTGAAGCATGTCGTTCACAGTAAAAATATTTAGGACTGTCACTATATAAGGAGCTAAGTATTGTGATGCAAACACATGGACACTCTTAAACCATTAGAGATACTATATTTGAGCTGTTCACAAAACCTCCTAAAGGAGGGCCAAGAGTAGACATCTTTAAGGCTTGCAATTAATATCCCTTGAATATTGATGGAACAGTGTGGTATACCACATTAAAGTTCCATTTCTTAGGCATCACAACCGACAAATGTAAAATCCTTCCCGGAAATATTGATGGAATAATGTGGTATACCACATTGAAATTCCATTTCTTAGGCATCACAACCGACAAACGTAAAATCCTTCCCGAAAATATTGATGGAACAATGTGGTATACCACATTAAAATTCCATTTCTTAGGCATCACAACCGACAAATGTAAAATCCTTCACGGAAATATTGATGGAATAACGTGGTATACCACATTGAAGTTCCATTTCTTAGGCATCACAACCGACAAAAGTAAAATCCTTCCCGAAAATATTGATGGAACAATGTGGTATACCACATTGAAGTTCCGTTTCTTAGGTATCACAACCGACAAACATAAAATCCTTCCCGAAAATATTGATGGAACAATGTGGTATACACATTAAAGTTCCATTTCTCAGGCATCACAGCCGACAATGTGTCACCCGATCCGCCCGCCCGAAGTAGAACCCGATACGCCCGCCCGAAGTAGAACCCGATACGCCCGCCCGAAATAGCATGGTACCTGCCCGCCCAAACTACAACCCGACCCCATTGCCCGTTAGATTTTATGATCCAACGGCTGAGAATCACCAGCCGTTGGATCATAAATATCTTCTCTATAAATAGGGGTTAAAACCCTGATTTCAGTTTTGCAACCCTAAGTCCCTAACAGAGAGAGATCCACCGCCTCCACCTTCTTCCACCATTTTTCTTTTCATTCTTTACCAAATACCAATACAGATCCAAAACCTCCATCCATTAAATTTATTTTCATTACTTGCAGACAAGTTATCAACCTTTTTGAAGAACAAGTTCGATCATTAAATCAATCAAAAACAATGGTTAGTAACTAATATCTCTTAAAAACTAAGACTTTTTTTTCAATATTCTTTAATATTTTCTTTCTGGTTTTAAAATAATCCTAAAGATTATATTCGGCTCACACCGATGATATGAGATTATGAGGTGTTTTGATGCTTTAGAATATAACTTTGGGTGATTATCTCTAGTAGACTAAGATTTTTTTTTCCAATCTCTGAAACAGATCCACTTCTTGATCAGTCTCAGAGATATAACAAAATATTATTTTATTTTTTTGAAAAAAGACGAATAAACATTTCTTTCAGAGATGTTACGAAATTAGTTATTTTATTTTTATTTTTATAAAAGATGAATAAATCATCACTGAAACAGATCTTCTTTTTGAGAGAGTAGATCTGTATCAGAGATGAACGAATATTTTTTTTTTTATTAACACGTCTCTGGAACAGATCTATTTTTTGATCTGTTTCAGATATGTATCGAAATAAAGATGTATGTTTGCTAAAAAATGATGTAAACAAATAATGAAATTAGAATTTTTTTTTTTTTATAAAAGATGATGAACATCTCTAAGACAGATCTATTTGATGATCTGTTTCAGAGATGTGTAATATTATTGTCTGACTTTTTTTTATGAAAGATGGTGAACATCTCTGAGACAGATCTATTTGATGATCTGTTTCAGAGACGTGTAATATTATTTTCTGACTTTTTTTTTAATGAAAGATGGTGAACATCTCTGAGACAGATCTATTTGATGATCTGTTTCGGAGATGTGTAATATTATTGTCTGACTTTTTCTTTATGAAGGATGGTGAACATATCTGAGACAGATCTATTTGATGATTTGTTTCAGAGATGTGATATTATTGTTTGGATTTTCTTTTTATGAGATCTAAGATGGTTCAAGAAATGTTCATTTATTTCAAGCGATGGTTCAAAGATGGTTCAAGAGATGGTCACAGAAAGTTAGAACATCTTGATGTCATTTTGTTTGCTTTTTTTATGTAAAAATTGTTAAAGGATGTATGATGATGATCATAAAGGATATAATAAACGAATTTGTGATCTTGTAGATTCATCTCTGGAAGAGATTTTTGATCAAAATCTGTTTCAGAGATGAATCAAATTGATGTATTTTTTTTTCTTTTTTGTTTTTGATAGTAGATTTGGTAATGGTGTACGATGATAAATCAAGTAGTCATTTAGACGAGTAGATGACCCTAAGTAGATCCATCTCTGAAACAGACCATAAAGTTTTCATCTGTTTCAGAAATGTGACTCTATTTTTTGATGATATTGTTATACGATATGGAATTATGGATGGTGATTATATAAGAAATGTGAAACATCTCTAAAACAGATTTTGATCAAACATACCATGTCTGTTTTAGAGATGGAATCACATATGATGTAATTTGTTTGACTCTATGGACTTTAATCACATAATACATGAACTTCGATTCTTGAGATGAACTTGGCTGCATTAGATTGACAATACTTTTGTGGTTGTGGTTTATACCTAGGTTGATCTGACAGACTTTCCAATTAAACAAGGTGTTTCTGCTCCTGTTGGATCTCTGGCAGTAGAAGTGGGAGGGTCAAGTTCTATGGAGTCTAAGAACGATCGAAAATCTGAGGTTTGGTTAAATTACACTTTTGTTGATGATCATGATACTCAAAATCCGAATACCAAAATAGTAATGGCTAAGTGTATATTTTGTGGTGTCATGAGAGATGCCAATTCTAAAAATGGCACCACCCATTTTAAGAGGCACACAGCAATTTGTGCAAAGAAGTTAAAGATTGATCTCTCTCAGTCTAAGTTGATCCAAAACAAAAGACATGGAAATTTGGCTTCATTTCAATTTAGGCAAGCAAGAGCAAGAAGAACACCATTAAACTTATAATTCTCCGTGAGTTGCCTTTGCAATTTGTGGAGGATCCGTTCTTTGAACATTACATTACAGACTCGTTTCACCCTTGTTTTAAGTCGTTCTCACGAGGTACGGCAAGAAATGATATATTAAAATGTTTCAAAGAGGAAAATGATGTTTTGAGAGATTTTCTTTTGAGTGCTCCTGGTGGGATATCTCTCACTTCTGACATATGGTCTTAAAATAAAAAATTGAGTTATCTGTCCATTACGGCTCATTTCATAGATCAAAATTGGTGTATCCAAAAGAGAATAATCTCTTACATTCTCTTAGACAAGTCGCACACTGGTGAACATATTGCAAGTATCTTGTATGATAAACTTACAAATGATTGGATGATTTCTGGAAAAATCTTTTCCCTTTCGATGGATAATGCAAGTGCAAATACTGTTTCTGTATCTCGCTTGATTCACTTGATGCCTCATTTGCCCTTGAGGGGTGAATTATTTCACGTTAGATGTTGTTGTCATATCTTAAATCTTGTGGTTCAAGATGGTTTAAAAGTGCCTTAGTTCAAGGAAATGCTAACTCGGGTAAAGGGTAATTTGGAATATATTGCTTCGTCTGAGACTCGAAATGCCCAATTTCGAGCCCATTGCGAGTCAAAAGGATTTGTTGCTAAGAAATTATAGTTAGATGTGAAACATAGGTAGAATTCGATGTATCTTATGTTGAAAAATGCATTACCATATCAAAGTGTGATAGATTCTTTTTTGTCCGACCGGTCTCCACCTTTTGTAGTATCCGAATTCGATTGGTTGCACGCTGATATGCTATGTAAATTTTTGAAGCCGTTTTACGATGCAACTACGTTCTTTTCCGGAGTTGAATATGTTACTTCGAATTCAGTTTTTGAGTATTTGGTTGATATTGGAATGGTTTTTCATGATTACTGGAGTAATCCACTGTTTTCTGAAATTATTTTGTCGATGGAATCGAAATTTATTAAGTATTAGGGAGAGACTCCGGTTTTATTTGGTGTTGCATGTATTCTTGATCCTCGGATTAAGATGGAAGTTGATATGGTTTTATCTCAGCTTGAGAAATGTTTTCAAAGTTCCGCTTATGCTATTAAATGTTCTTTGTCTCAGTCTGCCACAATGGTTAGTAAACTTCGTGAGTTGTTCGCCGAGTATACAACCACTTTGAATATTTCACGGCCGCAAACTTCTTCTACGGTTGATTCCTCCGAGACTTCCGAATCTTCCAATCGGGGTGCATTTTGGAGAAATATAAAGCGGGCACGAAAAGATCCTTTGGCTACTACTTCTGAAAAGATTTCTCGATATGCTTCCAAGCCCGATCCTTTGGTAGATGATCTTGAAAAGTTCGGCGTTTTAAGTTGGTGGAGTGAAAATGAGAAGAGATACCCGATTTTTTCTCGAATTGCCCGTGATGTTCTTGCTGTTCCGGTTTCTACTGTTCCTTCTGAGTCTGCCTTCTCTTTGGGAAAGAGAATTTTGGGTGATTATAGAAGCAATCTAACTCCGAAAATGTTGGAGTGTTGTGTTTGTCTGAAAAATTGGTGGAAACACCAACTTAATGTTAGAATGATGCAATTTGACCCTTTGAACGACGGATTTCCAGAGTCGGTTCCTGGGAATCCATCGTCTTAAGTTCAATTTCTGTAATATTTTGTGAACAAATTTCTAAATTTTGATGTAATATTTGTCTAGAGATTATATTATTAATTGAAATTGGTTTAACTTATTTTAATTAAGTTTTTTTATCATTTTTTATTCAAAAAGCCCGCTGCCCGACCCGCCCGAGCCCGTTTGAGCCCGATCGGGCTCTCGGGCAAAACCGGGCCGCGGGCTTAAACAAACTCATATTCGCCCGACCCGAAGTGCTCGATATCCCGATCGGGCACTTTATACTTGAGCCCGATTCGCCCGAGTCCGAAAATAAAGAATCCGAACCCGCCCGATTCCCACCCCTAGCTAGGGGTGTGATTTTTTTTTGTTTTTGTTGAAAGACTATGGGTGTGATTGATATCTCCAATTTGGATGGAAATAACAATTTATATGGAAATAGGTATTTTCATCGTTTACACGGAAATAAGAATTATGTGTCTCGCCTAGAACTGGGAAAACAGTCTGGAAGCCCGTGGCCCGCACGTACCCGCCCGAGTACAAGTGGTTATATGGGCACCCGCTACCCGACTTGGGTAGGTCCGGCCCGAAATATCGGGCATACATAGACGGGAGACGGGTAGGGTCTTTCACCCGGCACCCGCCCCGATAAGCCCGCACATTACCCGTCCATCAGAAATTTGAAGGAGTTGAAGGAGATGTCCTTCGACCAAGGTGACAATGCGAACAATTTGTCGGATAGGACAATTGATGTGGAAGATCATCAAATCCGATTGATTTAGGGATCGTAGAGTTGTAGCTAGAGACCAATTACGATCGTCGAATTACGAAGTAATTCGCGGCTAACTTCGATCGGATCCTACAACGGGTTACACATAAGAGTGACAAATTGATCTAGGATATGACTAGTGGGAGTGAGATATAATCATGGGAGTGTCCCATAAACATATCTCATAGGCCTAAAAAGGAATTAGGCAAAGATAGTACAAAAAGGCCAAAAACAGGGTTTTTGGGCCTTAGCCGATTCGGGCACTTCTAGGGCTCGGATTGAGCTGATTTTTGGAGGGACGTTTCCTTATGTTATGAACATTAAATCTGCCAATTTTGGCTGGGTTTGGACGTCATATCCTTAGGGAATTGAGAAAATACCAATAGTTGCTATTTTCGACTATTTCCCTAAATCTTATTCTAAAGGGTGTTTTGGGAAACCTAAAAGGAGGTGGATTCTTATTAGGGTTCTATATAAACACTCTTAGGGCAGAGAATAAGGTGTGGAATTTCTCTCTAAGCTTTCTTACTCTACCACATCAAGTAGAGAGGAGAAAGTGAGCTAATTCCCATTAACTATCTATCTAGTCAAAGAAGAAGGTGTTCTTCTATCCAACCACCATTGGTGTGCTAGCTATACAACAAGGTGGGAGATCAAATTGATTGCTCGTGTCCCAAGTAGAGGAGCTACACTTGAAGCTCTTGGTCTTCTTCAATCAATTCAACTAGTTCGAGGGAAAAGCGATTAAGGTAATCTACTATCTCCATTAGATTAATTACTAGTTTTGCATGTGATCCTGGGAATACTAGTGTAGACATTAGATGTCTTATTTCCGCTATAAACACTAGTAGAAGGGTGTAAATCCCAACAGTGGTATCAGAGCCTCTTGCAATGAACTAATTTTTGCTAAGAATCGAACTAGTTCATATTGGATATGATTGATAGTTTAATAAATTGAGTTTATAAAAGTATTTTAAAAGTGTTTTAAAATTATTTAAACTCACAATTTGATATTATTGAATGGGATTCAATGAATTTCAAATTGAGAATCAAATTGATGATTGAAAGTGTTTTAAAAACTCAATTTGATTGAATTTCGGACTAATCCATGCTTGATTAAGTTGATAGTTATGTTTAAAAGAGTTTTAAACATAAAAATTTGATTAATTTTGAATTGGATTCAAAGATTTTTCAAATTGATTTCAAAATTGTTATTTGAAAAAGTTTCAAAAACCTAGATTTTGATCCAAAATTGGTTTGATTAAGAGTTGTTTTTAAGTTTTGGAAACTTTTGAAAACAAAAATTTGGAATTTTAGAAGTGTTCTAAAAGAAGTGTTTTGAGTTTTAGGAAACTCTCAAAACAAAATTTGGAAAATTTTAAAAGTTTCTTCAAGTTTTGTAAAATTTTAGAAGTGTTCTAAAAGATTTCAAAATATAGAAAGAGTTTTAAAATTGGAAGTTAGCAAATAAGATTTGCACAACAAAAAAAAAAAAAAAAAAAAAATTTTGGAAACTAGGGTTTTGGAAACCCTAGTGTCCGGCCAGGAAGCTTCCTGGCCGGACAGAAGCTGCTGGTCGCGTTCACTGGACGCGTCCAGAGCAGCTGCTGAGACACGTCCAGGAGACGCGTCCAGCAGCTGCAACCAGATTTCCACTGGTCGCGTCTAGGACGCGTCCAGAGCAGCTGGGACGCGTCTTGGAGACGCGTCCAGGTCGAGTCTAGGACTCGACCACCAGTTGTAATGGAAGCATCTGGACGCGTCTTGGAGACGCGTCCAGAGCAGCTCGGAAGCGTCTAGGACGCGACCAGAAGCTGCACTGGTAGCTTCCTAGACGCGTCTGAGACGCGTCCAGAGCTCTCGACCAGACGCGTCTTGGAGACGCGTCTGGGAGGTTCTGGGTGTCTCGGACTAGTCCAAGACACCTAGTGCTGGTCCGGTCCAGCACCAGACACGTCTAGGACGCGTCTGGTACATGGACTAGCGTCCTGGCTCCGGCCAGGACGAGACCAGGCCTTGATAGGCCTCGGTCAGGACATGCCAGCCCTATGGGCCGTGCTATGTCCAGACCTTGTCCAAGCCCTTTTGTGGGCTTGGGCCGGGACTTGTCTAGGACTTGTCCCGGGCTTTTTCGAGGCTTTTCGGACCACAAAAAGGGACCATCATTCGAGTGGGAGTTTTTGCCAAAATTTTCTTCCGATTCCAACCAAATAATTCCAAAATCAATCCGGGCCATCCAAGGGCCCAAAACGGATTTCTCTTTAAATTGATTTATGAAATCATTAAGAATCGAACCAATATTTTTTCCGAAATTGACCCGGGCTTTCTCGAGCCCAAAACAGAGTTTTTCTTAAAAGTTGATTTTAGAAATCATAAAAGATAAAATCTGAACGCACCATTAGTTAAATTCTTCGAATTTAGACTTAAGGTCCGTAATGTGACGTGTGATGTCAACAAAAGTATCTCCCAAGATAATCATGCATATATAATTCTTAGCCTTGATATATTATATGATTGCATGTGATGAGAATGCGGGAAACTAGTATGGCCATAGATTTATTTCTTTATTCTTGTTTTAAGCACGGATGGGTGCATGCTTTGTAATTAATTTTAATTTCAAGTTTATACGATCTGCGAATCGTTAGAGTCTTGTAATTAGAGTTTAGGGTCTATGAGTCCATTGAAGAAACTCGAGGATGAAATCCAAAGGCGAGTGGGAGAAATCAATGGAGGTTCAAAGATGGCGATCTAAGACGAACCGAAAGGCGAAACAAGAAGAAAACCAAAGGAGATTAGATCTTCTAGGTTAGGGGCCATACTAGGATCCATGTCTGCTTGATTTACTTTCTCGCGCGCATTTACTTACTTATTTACGCTTTATGTCGTGGATGTTAGTTAGGCTAAATAGTTCACTATAACAAACGCCAGACTAGCGTAAAAGTCCCCAAAACGTAATCTTGAGTAATCGCCTATCCAGATTAAGACACTCGTTGCGCCCTTGTTCGAGAAAGGTGGGTCGGCCTTCGCAGAGTACCTCCTCTACCTTGGGACAATGCGGGTAGGTCTATAGAAGAGGCCTACACGTCTAAATGGTTCTACTCAACGAGATCAGCAAGAGAGTCTTGGATACTCGAGGCAAAAGGATAGATTAGTCATTCATTAATGAAATCTATCAACCAAGAGTCATAAGGTATGATCAGTGAAGTAGTTCACTCACCCGGAACGACGGAGTAAAAGGGTAGGGCCTTCGTCCGCTTTACTCCGAAGAACTGGGGTCTTGGAATCACTTATTCAATCGGGGACGATTTTTATTGAATAATGTGGGAAAACTAAGTTTTTCAAAAACGATAACGAGTTTTAAAACTTTGCCATTTCTTTATGTAGTTTTAAGATGACACAAACGATTTCAACATTGAATCACACCTAAGGGAGGTGCTGATCCACTTCCTACAATGGAAGAATGAATCCGAGAATAGTTCTCAGATTAAAAAGGAAGGTCACTAGAATACCCAATCCCAATGTTGACTCATACAAGAGAAGGTCAAAAGCCATTTGCAAGCAATCGTATAACATTCTCTTTGGAAGAGTAATGAATGCTAGCATAACCATTAAGACAAACTAAGGAAGAAATTCCTACAGAAGTCATAAATGGAGAGGTACGAGACCTCCATGGCAATCTGAAAGTCATCCTAAGGGAAGACAACAGAATACATCTATCACCCAATTCAATATCGATTGAACAAAGATTGATAAAGACCTCAGATGAGTCACTCAGGTTGTTACAAACAAACTGAACAGAACATACGGGAATATCCAGTCTAAGAAAGGTTCTTGAGATTTGGTACAAAGAATCTAAGAAAGAGATCTTGAGATTCAAAAGGGCAAAAGGATCAGTCAAGTGAGACAAACATTTGATCAAAGAAAAGCAGTTGCCGAGTACATGATCAAGAGTATTCCTCATTACTGTGGATGTTTCTAAAACAATGGCTAGACCATTTAAAAGGAAACTACCTTTAGCACCTGGAGGACAAAAGGAATGGAATTATGAATTCCGGTTCCGTAGCCTTGCTAACAAAGTTAAAAACAAGTACCGTAAAATTCCTTCATCAGGTATTTAAGACCAGATGAGCGGCTCAGTGGGAGCTTAAGGGAATTACATACTTGACTAAAAGAAGTAAAGATCCAAGAGGGAGCAGAAGCAGTAATGCTAGGGATGCTGAAAGGGATCAAAGTCTTCTTTTAGACACTGATCTAACTTAGAACTTAATAGTGATTATTTTGTTCTTCTAGAAACACATGATGTTTTAAACCAGTGGTAAAATTAACTGAAGGTTAACATTGATAATGGCTAAAATCAAGAGATTCAAACTCATTAAACTTCAGCATTGTCAATTAGGTCTTAAGGACTGAATTGACAAAGTCACCCTTTTCAAAAGGCATAGAGACTGGTAATCTATTAGGACTCATACAGTGTTATGCAGACCTATAAGTTTACTTGCAGAAGCTAACGAGAGAAACTTCAAATACGTACTCTGACAACTTCATGAAGTATGGAAACGTACAAATCATAAAGTATAAGTCGGAATGTTTGAAAGGTTCAAACAAAGTACAAACCGAAGTAAAAGAATCATTTTGACAAGAGAGTTTAAGTCATCCGATTAGATTGGGGTGATAAAAACTTGAGTCAAATACTAAATAACCATCAAAGGAGTTGAGAAAACGTTTCCCAACTCGCTCCATGGAACACATCTGAGGGATGGTGGATTCAGTGGGAGTAATCGAACATTGCTATGCATAATTCGATCAAAGATGGGTTTAAGCCAGTCTTCCGAATATTTTGGGACATATTCTATAAACGATTGTTTTCACACTTACCAAAGTCCGTCTAACAGCTAAGCTTGTAAAAGCATTACAAAATTAGCTAAAGCTTGACGCAATTTCTTTAGAAGAAATTTGGGCTTTTTCCACAAGCAATCAAGAGAACAACGTGTTTGTTGCTCATGATAGTATTCTTCTAATAATTAGCACACCTAGTAGTCTGGGAGAAAAGCACTAATTATTACAAGAATAAGTGGGAGAAAAGTACAAGTCGATTTAATTCGATCATGAGAAAAATCATGAAGAGTCATGAAGAACAATCATGAAAACTTGTACAAGACGATTAAATTCGACCAAGAGCAACAAACTGCGGCTCCTCAGAAAAGGAAAGGTTGAAGATATGATCTTGTAAACCCACCGCACAAAAGCGAATGTCATTCGCAGGAGAACTCTCAAAGCGAGTGAAAGTGTCTCTAAAGGAATATCTCAAAGTAGTTGAGAAAATTCCAAATTGTTGTTCAAAAGCCCTAGAAAGGTCAAAATAAAATCTTAAAGACTCAGAAAATAAAGGTTATTTCTGAAGAGATAAAAGACCTGCGCAGAAACGGAAACTGACTCTAGATTTTGGCTAGAAGCCAAAATCATCGTGGAATCCATATCTCGTCAAGACATGAAGCTTGATAATTTAAGTCAGCAGAAGACCTAAATTGGTTTTCCAAAATAGAAAACTGAGAAGGATGGAAACATTCATGTTTCCCGAAACGAGACAAGAAGAATAAGATTCTTCCAATCAAGTTATGTCCACAAGCATGCTTCAGAAATCTATCGACGGATTAAAAGCACGCAAGAGTTAGAATCTTCAATTCAAAAAGGCAATCAAAGAAGTTTGATTCCTGAGGAATGAAGAAAATCTTGAATCACGAGTTTCAAGAAGGTAAGTGGGAGAAACAAACCTTCCGGGTCCGTATGCTGAGTACATACAAAAGATTGAGTACGACATAAGATGTTGTGTAACAGTGAACACACTGACTCAATAAAAGGACCACACACAAGGATGAAATGCCATTTTGGGCATCTGAAGATCTATAAGCATAGATCAAAAGGATGATAGGATTGGAGAGATTCAGTACGCTGAGATGCTTGAGATCCGAAACAGAAAATCTAAGACTCGGAAAGTCTAAAAGAATTTCGACCCAAAAACTCATGACAGAGGGCGTTGCAAAACTCGGAGTCTGAAAAGACACCGATGAGCTAGCACGCATGAGAGAGACATTTATGTTCGAAAACATAAAGTCAATCATGTTGGACATGAATAGCATTTAGATATCCAAATTCGGATTAGAAAACCGAAGACACTACTTTGAATATCCTAGAAGGCTTAAGGATAAAGTAGTACAAAAGTTGAACATGTCATCGTAGCAAACTTCCAGACATGGAAGGAAAGTAGGCTAAAAGTGTTTTAAGCCGGGAACTGTTGCAAATACTACATAAAGAATTAAAAGCCTTAACTCTAGTAAAAGTTACTAGATATTATCAAGGTTGAAGTTAGCAACCTTCAAATTAATTGATAATAAGCAAAGTTTAAAACCGACTACCACGGTAGTCAAACTAAACTGTCACCTAAGACATAGTATTAGATTCATACACAGTCTAAGGCATGAGGTATAATTTTAAACCTCGACAAGTAAAATTGAGTGGGTAAAAGGAGTTTTACGGAAGAGGCTCAGATTTATAACTCTCGTTATCAGAAATAATAAGAGTTATTTCACCAGTCGTCTAAATTTGGTTTAGTATTTAAACGACAGTCCATCGATAATAAAACGTTCCGAATAGGTTTGTCAGATACGTGATCTGATGAATGAAACCCTATTAAGTGAACTTGGAATATTTATTATCAAAAACCCTGGTCCAGGTCATTGCATGGACAACAATGATTCACGAAGACTAGCACGGGAGTCGATGGGATAGCGCAGTTTCATGGGCTATAGGAATAGTATATTCTATTCGACTACGTGGGTGTGTAACTGGATAACCCTCAAATGAGAAGTACATCACTCGTGATGAACGTCAATACTTTTCATAAAGACAATTGGAGAGATTCCTCAAAACATGAGTGCTCCACTCATCTTATGAAAGGAATGTCCGACTTTGGTTCCGTCAAACGCCGCGCCGTAAAAGGAGGTTATAAAGACGGATACTGGGAAGGACAGGATAGACATGAAGTTAAGTGGGAGCGCAAGAATGGATTGTGTCACCCTAATCACATTAGGTACAAAGTGTCTCAAGGCCACTTTATGAGTAGCAACTGAAAATGCGTGGCCGCGCTCAAACGGATTAAAAGTTAATCGTTTGTCTTTTACAGTTGTACTCGGATATCAAGAAAGTCTGAATGACGTGACGTATCAGATGGGATACTAAATTGACACGGGAATCGAGGCATTGCACTTGTTCTAAGTCCAAGTGGGAGTCTGAAGGAGTTGAAGGAGATGTCCTTCGACCAAGGTGACAATGCGAACAATTTGTCGGATAGGACAATTGATGTGGAAGATCATCAAATCCGATTGATTTAGGGATCGTAGAGTTGTAGCTAGAGACCAACTACGATCGTCGAATTACGAAGTAATTCGCGGCTAACTTCGATCGGATCCTACAACGGGTTACACATAAGAGTGACAAATTGATCTAGGATATGACTAGTGGGAGTGAGATATAATCATGGGAGTGTCCCATAAACATATCTCATAGGCCTAAAAAGGAATTAGGCAAAGATAGTACAAAAAGGCCAAAAACAGGGTTTTTGGGCCTTAGCCGATTCGGGCACTTCTAGGGCTCGGATTGGGCTGATTTTTGGAGGGACGTTTCCTTATGTTATGAACATTAAATCTGCCAATTTTGGCTGGGTTTGGACGTCATCTCCTTAGGGAATTGAGAAAATACCAATAGTTGCTATTTTCGACTATTTCCCTAAATCTTATTCTAAAGGGTGTTTTGGGAAACCTAAAAGGAGGTGGATTCTTATTAGGGTTCTATATAAACACTCTTAGGGCAGAGAATAAGGTGTGGAATTTCTCTCTAAGCTTTCTTACTCTACCACATCAAGTAGAGAGGAGAAAGTGAGCTAATTCCCATTAACTATCTATCTAGTCAAAGAAGAAGGTGTTCTTCTATCCAACCACCAATGGTGTGCTAGCTATACAACAAGGTGGGAGATCAAATTGATTGCTCGTGTCCCAAGTAGAGGAGCTACACTTGAAGCTCTTGGTCTTCTTCAATCAATTCAACTAGTTCGAGGGAAAAGCGATTAAGGTAATCTACTATCTCCATTAGATTAATTACTAGTTTTGCATGTGATCCTGGGAATACTAGTGTAGACATTAGATGTCTTATTTCCGCTATAAACACTAGTAGAAGGGTGTAAATCCCAACAAAATTGCCCGATGGCTGTTGGATTACATTAAGGTTTAGAACCTCCCATAAGTACAAACTATCTTTCATTTTACCCTCCACCCCCATCTATTTTCTTCCAAAACTGAGTGAGAGGGATATGGGAGAAGATGGATGAAGAGGAACAGAGATTATATCACAGTTGATGAGAAATAAAGTAAATCACCAGAGGTAACAACCAAGGAGGCATGGATATGCAGCTCTCTCTTTTTCATCTTTATTCTTGTTGCTTTACCATTTTTGTTGGATTAATCTCTTATCTTTCTACTTCAACAAAAAAAGTCTCATATGTTTCTTCTTTATCATCTCTTCTCCGTTAGATCAACATGAAAAAGGGAGTTGATGCATGACAGCTTCCGTTAGGTGTGATTATTCTGTTATGTTGGCCTAGCGTTCCTGCTTCCACTCTGCTTCCTATTCTGCTTCCTGCCCTGCTTCTCTTTATTCCGGCTCCTTGCTCCTGCTCTTGGCTCCTTGCTCCTTGCTCCTGTTCGTCTGTTCCCGAGGGGGAAAAACCTGCAAAGGGTTCGAAAACTGCTCTGACGCTCAAGCCAGTTAGGATGTTCTTTACAGTAAAACAAAGAATATTGATTGATCCTTTTGGGGGGGAGTTATGATAACTCTGAGTTTCTTGTGATCTTTTTGGGTAAAGAGATCGTGTCCTGTGAAGGACGATGTGGGGGGCCTTTTATAGGCGATATTAGGCCGACTGTGATTAGTGGCGGTGGTGAGGCGGTTGTCGTCAAACTGAAGGAGAAGTATCCTCTCTTGAGTATCTAGGGTTTCTCTTAGAGTCTATCTCGGATCTTTGATAAGTGGAAGTTCCTAAGTTCAAGAATTCTTCGTAGATATCTAGCCGATGTGATAGACTCTAAAGGAGAAGTTTTCTCCTTTAGATACGTGGACCCCAAACTGGCTTAAACACTTCGAAATGTGTAGCCGACTGAGATCTTTCTGGAAGTTTCGGGATTAAGTCGGTAGGTCGCTTGGCGCTGCTGCCTCCCCAGTTCTGGGCGTAAGACACTGGCCGAACCTGTGCGGACCCCCTTTACTCCTTTGAAGACCCCAGGGTTGATTTGTCCATGCCAAAGGCGTTTTGCAAGGCTGGTTTCTTCTGGCCCACCTCCCAGTTAGGGGAATATTCGGTGGACCATCAGGGGCTCAGTTGTCCTGCTACCCTAAGCCGGGTTGACCTAGTAGACTTCAAGCCCGATCTTGACTCTTCAGACGTTAGTCAACGTCTGGACATTTTGTGGATCATCATGAGTCCCGCCACTCCTTAGTCGAAAGTAATGAGACTGAGGAGTAGAAGTAACTTGTGTGTTTTAAACATTGAAGACTCTGAAGTCAAGGATTTTACCTAGACCAGAGCTGTTTCGTGAAGCTTGGTCTTTCTTTTGGTTTTCTAGAGCTGCATATTCCTGAGCTCTGGTAGAGGCTGCTGATGGTAAAACCTCTTTTCTCTAAGGTTGTATTCGCCAGAACTGTTGTGTTTACCTTGGACTGATGAACGCGTGGTTTGTTCTACTGAGACACGTTTCGACTTCTGCTTAAGAAATTAATTTCCTTTCCATGCGTGATTCTGTGACGTCATGTATTTGATCTTCTGATCATGGGTTGTTGTACACGGTAGTAATTTCAGCATGCGCGGACACGTGGTGCCTTGTTAGTAGGAGAGATGACGCGTCTCCTCAAAACCCGCTGATATCCCTTGGAATCTGATCAATCTCGAGCTATGTGTATCCCTTGGTCATTATTCCTTGAGCATTCCCGATATGTGTTTGGTCTTCGCCTTTAATGACCCTTCATCTATTTCAAGAAGTCTCTTGGCCGTTCCTTTCCAGTATAAATAGCCTACTTTGGTTCTTTAACTCCTCATCACCAAAAGTTGATCAAAAGTATCCTTCCTTTCATACTATCTTCCAACTCTTTTTCCTTATCTCCCGTTTCTACCGAAGATCCCAGATGAGGCCTCTATTTGATTTCATACTAGTTACCTGCTTGAAGGATGTTTTTCCGGCAATGGAGATAGTTAAGGGTAGCTTTTCCGGCGATGGAGATAGTTACCTAGGGTGCCACTCCAAGTTTGGCCCAAAAAAGGGTGGTTTGGTTTGGCGCCCCTCTCGGTTTGGCTTTTGGTCGAAGACTTCTTCTCTTCGGTCAGGGTTTCTTAGATACATAGATCCCAACTCTTTAGAAGATGCTTCTCGTGCACAACCTTTCCCAGGATCTACAATTGGTTGAGGGGAGATTTCAAGAAGCGTTGAGCTCTGCCCAGGCTTTCCGGACAGTTCTCTTGTATTGATTACTGCTGATTCCTCGCGAACCATTTTTGCAATGAATCCGAACGTCTTCGGCTACCTTAATTGTTCCAATTGTAATTTCTTCTGTAATATACCTTTGTAAATAAGATCTCCTCTCTGTATTCTTGGTGGTCGAATTGCTTTCGTATGTGTTCTCTTGGTTTCTGTTGATCCTACAAAATTAATTAGTTATCACTATTAATATAGAACCCAAATTAGCGTAACTGCATAGCTTAGAGTGTTTTTCGGGTCTGGACTTTCCACCTGATCACGACTGCTGCTCCCATAGTTGTTTTTAGTTGGCCTGAACTCAACCAGTTTAGCTAGGACTTCTCCTTGGACCCCTGATCGTTGCTTTCGCTATCAGGGTTGATTTCGTTGGCTTGGGCGTACCTAGTTTAGCTAGTACTTCTCCTCAAACCCCCGGTCGTTGCTTTCGCTACCAAGGCTGGTTTCGTTGGCTTGGGTGCAACTAGTTTAGCTAGGACTTCTCCTTAGGCCCCTAGTCGTCGCTTTCGCTACCAGGGCTGGTTTCGTTGGCTTGGGCGCAACTAGTTCAGTTAGGACTTCTCCTTAGACCCCCGGTCGTTGCTTTCGCTACCAGGGCTAGTTTCGTTAGCTTGAGCGCAACTAGTTTCACCGTGACTCCTCTCGTACCCTCGGTCATTGCTTTCGCTATCAGGGTTGTTTTGTCTGCCTAAGCATGACTAGTTTCGCAAGGACTTCTCCTTATACTCCCGGTTACCTTTGCCAGGGTTGTAGGTTAACTGGGACTTCTCCTTGGGATCCTCAGTGGGGCCCGTGTTTCACTCGAGTAAAGTAAGTTTAACTAGGACTTCTCCTTATAAGGTTTATGGTCGTTGCCTTAGCTACCAGAGCTGCCTAATCAGGGTCTCCATCTCGCCTTATTAAATAAGTCCGGGCAAATCTACATTTTCAGAAGTTAGAGGTATAGCTCAGGAGACCACGAAAACGTATGCGCTAACGCCCTATATTATATTAGTAAGGTCTCAGAGAGTGAATAAGGGATCTATTCGATGGATGTAGTTGAAATGAACCTTCTCTCTCTCTTTCATCTCCTTATGTTATAAGAATAGTCTATAAGGTATGCATTCAACTTCATTGAATGGATAGAAACCAGATAATAGAAAGCTTTTCTATCTCTTTCATCTGTTTATTATTTTTTTTTTACATTGAACAGGGATTTGACCGACTCGCACACGGGCAGCGCTCCCGAAGCGAGAAATGGGATTGGAATTTGCCGGCTTGAGCACGGTCAGTTTAACTAGAACGTCTCATTGAGACCTTGGTGAAGGGTCAGTTTTAAGTAAAGTTTCAGTTTGACTAGGACTGCTCCTTGGGGCCTCTAGTCGTTGCCTTAGCTACCAGAGCTACCTGTTTTGTCGAAGCAAAATAAGTTTAACTAGGACTCCTCCTTGGGGCCTCTGGTCGTCGTCGTGGCTACCAGAGTTGCCTATGTTGCCAAAGCAATGTGAGTTTGGCCAGGACTCCTCCTTGAGATCTCTAATCGTTGCCTCAATTGTCAGAGCTGTCGTTGAAGGATATATCCGTTCGGTCTGAAGAAGATGTCCTTCTGAAGGAATATTCTTCGACCAAGATGACAATGCGATCAATTTGTCAGCTAGGATAACAATGAACTCATCCTGAAGATCATCCAGTCCGGTCCAACTAAGGATCGTAATGCTTTCCTAGAAGCCAACTACGATCGTCGGATCACTTCGGTGATTCGCGGCTAACATAGACCGGATCCTACAACGGGTTACACATAAGAGTGGTAACTTGAGCGGAAAGATTTGACTAGACGGGAATAGGCTAAAGATGGATTGTATCCAACTAAATAGGCCGAAAAGGTTCGAATGGCGATTCGGAACAAGATAGAAAGAACCGGGCCGAAAAGGGGTGCCCGGAGCAAGGCTCTAAGGGCCAGCCATATGATGGCCGACCATGGTAAGTGGACCGGCCAGATAAAGCCCATAATGGGCTGCCCTGGCCGGCCACACTAAAGGGTTAAACCCTAGATACCCAAAAGGGGTATTTTGGGTATTATCATTTATGTGACCCGGAAAATAGAAAGCCTAATTTGAATATGATTCTAATTACGGTTTCTTCATATAAGGGTTATTAGAGAACAGAAAAGGTGTGGATTTTTCTGAGA
This sequence comes from Eschscholzia californica, assembly GCF_041429995.1. NCBI lineage: Eukaryota > Viridiplantae > Streptophyta > Magnoliopsida > Ranunculales > Papaveraceae > Eschscholzia > Eschscholzia californica. The sequence continues at coordinate 48,141,204 of NW_028238198.1, forward strand.
AAGAAAAATTATACAACTCTCTTTCTCTCAATATACAGCTAGTGGAGAGAGAGGATTGTAGAGAAAAAGCTCTCACACTATCAATCTAGTCAAGAACAAGAGTTCTTATCAACCTTATATTAAGTCCTAGCATACATTAAGGAAGGGAGATCAAGTTATACACTCGGTGTCTCAAGTAGAGGAGCTACACTTGAAGCTCTGGATCTTCACATGCGATTGGAAAGGTTCGAGGGAAAAACGCGATAAAGGTATTTATTCCTCTTCTAGTTCATTGATTAGTTCATGCTTTATGATCCTGGATATTTAGTGTTAACATATGATGTTTGAGATTCCGCTTAGAACACTAGATAGTTGTATTAGATACACACAAAATCCTACAGTGGCATCACGAGCCGGTTGCATGAAACTATCTCTGACTAGACGAATTAGATTCGAACTTGATTGATCATATAATTTTATGTTTAGATATAGATTTAAGACATGAAATTGTTTAGTTTAAATTAGATTTAGACACAATCAAATAGAAATTGAAAGGGTTTCAATGCATAAAACTTTAAAATTTCGAGTTTTTGAAAAGTGTTTTTGAAAAGAAGTTTTAAAATTAATAGTTTTTTAAAAGAGTTTTTCAAAATCTGCTGTTTTTGATGAACTTTCATAAAAAACAGCAGCTAAAGTTGGTTAGATCAGAAAGTTTGGAAGGGAACATCTGTTGTCCAAGAGCCGGACTGACCAGGACGCGTCTGGCCAGTTGCGGACGTCTCGGATGAGTCCCAGTCCCTTTCGGACTGGGAATCCGAGACCGTCTCGGACAGAGACGCGTCCGAGACTGCCTCGAACTAGGATCCCAGGAGATCCGCGTCTCGCGTCCTCAGACGCGACCTACACTGTTACTTCCAGACGCGCTTAGGACGCGTCTGGGGAAACCTATACCATCTCGGACTTGGAGTCCGAGATGACCTAGGTTGCGCCCTAGGTCAGACGCGTTGGAATCTGGTAATATTTTTCCCTTCACCCTATTATTTTTTTGCATAGTCTTCAGAACATTGAGGACAATGTTCGGTTTAAGTTTAGGGATAGGGGATAAAAATTTTTGCTAAGTCCTTATTTCAAAAATTCAAAGTGGTTTTTAATTTTTAATTTTTGATTACAAAAGTGAGTCTAGTTGTTTTTGCTTGTTAATGGTTAGGGGTGTACTCGAGTCAAGCCGAGCCGAGTAGTAAGATGTTCAAGCTCGGTTCGTGTATTTGACTGTCGAGCTCGAGCTCGAGCTCGTTCGAGTAATTGTCCACTTATTCAAGCTCGGTTCGTATAAGTTTGAAAGAGCTCGAACTCGAGCTCGCATTGTGTTAAGCTCGTTTATCAAAATACTTCAAATTAAAACTTTCTAAATCATCAAAATACTTCGATGATCATTTGTCACATACAATAATAATGATTAATGATTCATATTCCGATAATCTTTTAATGGTTGATATTTCATGTCCAAGTTTTAATACTAATACGTAATTATGTACTATACTATTATAAGAGTATGTTAAACGAGCTGTTCACGAGTAGCTCGTGATACACTAAAGAATGTTCAAGCTCGGCTCGTTTATGTAAACGAGCTTGACTTTGAGCTCGTGTTAAGCTCGGGCTCGTTAATATTCGAGTCGAGCACGAGCAATAGTCGAGCCGAGCTCGAGCAGCTCGTTAAGAGCTCGGCTCGTGTACACCCCTATTAATGGTCATACAGCCTAGTTGGTCGTGTTATGCTCTTGCTAAAGGTTTTTCCACGAATTTCTAGTCTTGAAGTTGTCTGTGCACTAGCCTTGTGAGTGTTAGATAGGTAAATAGTTGACTTTTCTGAGAGAACTTAATTGATCATTAGCGGAGACTTAACCTATGTGAGATTCTAAGTCTTTCTTGTTGTTTTGAGTGATCTCTTCTGAGCTAATTCTGAGTAGAGTGAAGAGCTACTCAACCTCGCAATTTTGAAAGAAGAACTCATTTGATCTCGTGATGATTGTCTATTTATTTCTATTTGTCTATGGATCCAATATCTTGAAATGTCTCAGGACAGTTTGTTTACGGACTAAATGTCTACAAGATATTTTGTCTATAAACCAAATGTTTTGAAATGTCTTTAAGACATTTTGTTTACAAACTCAATGTCTTGAAATGTCTATAAAGACAATTAATATATAGATAAATATCTCAAAATGTCTTGAAATCTCTTAAATGTCTTGAAATGTCTACAGAACATTTCGTCTATAAATATTTCATAATATCCCGAACCACTACCCCCGCTACATAAACTATATATGATCCAAAGGTCATTGTCACACCACGTCTGACTGTAAAACATGAATTGACTTGATGGAACTGGTAGAATAATTTATACTACAAAGAAACCCTCTGAACGGATTCCTAATGTCTAACGCTATTGCCTAGTTGCAGACGTAGGACAATGAACCTCTCCCAACCCTAAGAAGACGCAAGAGTAACTTGCAGATGTCGGCTTCCTGTTTTAGCTCAATCAAAATCTAATTACTTTGGCCACAATTTAGTTTAGTTTGGTCTAGTTTGGTCGAACTCATTAAAAATATATAAAATGGTTATGTACTTTTTTTTTTTTTTTTTTTTTTTTTTTTTTTTTTAATTCATGCTTGTGAAAATATCTTCAACTTACAATTTTTTTTACTATGAAAGTTAATAATGTTTGTTATATATAAAACAATTTAATAAGTTAGTAAAAACACCGATAAATATAATATTGTTTGGTTCGATTTTGACATGCTCCAACACATTTAATTTAAAACTTAGCCAAACTGATTTGCAGGCCCAAAAATCAATTGAGTTGGTTCATTCTATTTTGTTCGATCATTTACAGTTGAGCATAATTTCAATCTAGATATACAACAAAGATTATGTAACTTTTTTTTACCTTTGTGTTAGTAGTAAATTTAAAACATTTTAAAAATAAAAGAATCTATATAAAAAAAAATCATTCTATGAATATTTATAACTTTGTATTTTTCTTTTAAAAGGCTAAACATGAATATATTCATATTGTTATTTTAGAAAAACGTGGTTTTTAGTGGTTCTACTATCACGTGGTTCGCAAAAGTTACTAGTAATTTACATACACCACAAGTTGTTTCTAAAGTATAATACAAATTTATGTGATTAAATTTTGTATTTGCAATATTATCTCCAAACAGGGGCGGACCCACTTGGAGACCAGGCCGGGCAGCTGTAAATTCTTAATAGAAGTAGGGGTAATATTGTAGTTTCATATATTCTAATTCCTTTCTCAGGGGTGGGAAGGTTTTTACGGGATTTAGAAACTCAATTTCGGGCGTCGGAGAAGCTAAAGCGTTAGGCAACAACAGAAGTTTTGAAGTCGGTTGAATCCTTGGCAACAATTAGAAGTTTGAAGTCGGTTGAATCTTTAAAATTTTCTATAAATTGATTAAAAAGAGGAACAAGTAAGCAGGTTCCTTCAATCCTTCTTGAAGATTTTGGGTTGCTTTGCCCTAAACACAGATTCAAGTCTGCCTCCATTACTCCTTTATCCGGCGATCATTCCAGCCATCGGAGAATCAATTAGATATTCAGGTTAGCATAATGGTAATCTTAAAATTTCAAAGTTAACATAGTTTTTTTCCTTCCACTACTCTGTTCATCAAAGAAATCTAGTCTCAAGATGCAGTTAAGTTATTTATTTTACTTAGTCTTAGTTTTTATTCTGATTTCTAATAATTATGTGTTAGGGTTATGCAAACTGATTTAATTTACATAATCATATGTTCAAGTAATTTTATTCGATTTATTGTTAACAATTACCCAATTAGCATAATGATATATCTAAAGTACATATCCTCCCAATGTTTTTACTAACTTTAAGTGAAGGGTCTGCCCTCCTGGACCTAAAATCCTGATTCCGCCCCTGTCTCCAAACACTGGTTGTAACTTTTTTCTGTTAAACTTTTGTCATTAATACCTCTCTTTTGTGCTTTTATAATAATTAGGATGCACTGTGTCCATTTTCTTTTCTAATCATTTTTTGCTTTTGGGTTCTTATCATAGTTGATGAGATGGAAAGTATAGTTAGAAAAAGAAATCATAGAAAAATATGATATATTAGCTACAAATGAGACAGGCTAGCAAAAAAAGATAAGATAAAAAGGTAAAGAGTTACCCTGAAGAATTCATTTTATCTTTTTCAAACCATTCACCTACTCACATGAATTTATTTATATGGCATAAAATCATAATCAGTTAGTGCACATTATTTATCAAACATTTTAGATATATTTTAACAAAAAAATTGGATGAACTGCAACAAAAAATTTTCTTTTTCAGTAAATTGATTCAACGCAAGTGGAAGAGTTTCTATTCTTACAAGAGTTCTACCTAGTCAGTGGGTTAAATCTATTTGACTCCCCTAACGTGATCAATTGGATAATTTGTCTCCCTGTATTATTTAACGTCTATTTTGATCCCCTAACTAACATTTTTGTTAACCAATTCTTTTATGTTATTTGACCAACTTTACCGTCGTTTTATTCCATTTTGTCATTGTCCGCTTTTTGATAGACATAAAAAAAACCTTCAACGATCATCCTCTGCTTGGCCGACTATCTGAGGTGTGATCTTAACTTTGAAAAAAGAGATACAAAGATATCTCATTCTGACTTAAAAAACACCAATCCGACTTCTCTTTTCGAGCAGATTTTGTGTATGTTTGTTAAGAACATTTATTATTAGAGGTCCGCAATAAAGAAAGTGAGAGAAATAAGAAGAAGAGAAACATACAAAAGACAAATAACTAGAAAAGGGATGCATCTCCTTTAAAATACAGTATGTGGGGGACCAAACTGACAATTTAATCAAATATGGTGATCAAAATAGAATTAACCAATTAAATATCTACAAATGATTACGATAAATTTTAAATTAATCAACCGGTCAGATCTACTTAAAATTACGATAGTTATCTAACAACAGAGAGAATTTCCTTTTTCTGAACTAGTATTATTTGGTCCCGAAATTTCCGGCTCTAGGAGTTCTTCTTTATCCTGTATAAATAATAAACAATTAAGAAATAAGACATCAGTTAAAAGAGTTTATATTAGAGAGAGGAAGAAGAAGAAGTAGAGAGAGAAAGAAAGAAAAGGAAAGAAAACAGGAAAGAAGGAGAGGAAACTTAGAAGGTATTATCAAATACCCAAGTTTCCTTCTCCTGATCGATCTAGGTTTCTGTGTTTATTTCGATCTCTCTCTCTCTTTTGCTCTGCTACTTATTTATAGAGAGAGAAAGAGGGTAGAGATTGAAACAGAAGAGGGATCGGTGATCAGAAGAGGGATCGGTGATCAGAAGAGGGATCGGTGATCAGAAGATAATGTACAAGCTTATTGAGGAAGAAGAAGAAGAAAATAACAGAATGGGTGATGATAAGAAGTTTTTATCAATGGAGGAAGGTAGATTACCACATAAACAACAAGAAGATGAAGTTATGGAATTAACTCAACCTTCATCTTTAAAATCAAATGTGGTTGTCTCCGGTGACATTCATAAGTCTTCTCCGCCACTCATTGCTGCCGCCGGTCAGGATGCTCCTCCTCTTAAGCGACGTCTCCTTTCTCTTGATGTTTTCCGAGGTCTCACCGTCGCGGTAAGATCTAAATATTTCGTTTTGTTTTCTTAACTAGATTTTGTTTTTCTTTTGTTTTGATCCTGAAATTGATTGTGATTTATGGATTAATCCCTATTATTTAATTTATTTGATTTTCACCGACGAATTTTTAGTATTAAAACATAATAAGGTAAAAAATAGGGAGTTTAATCACATTCTTTATTGGGGTTAATCATTGATTGAAGTTATAATTTTAGGATTTATTTTATTCTTTTGTCGGCAAATTCGTTAATATTTCCCTTACTTATATTCTCTCTAACTTGTTATCCAAATATCTGTTCTATCTTTAGAAGTAAGCAATTAGGGTTTGATACTTGTTGTTGTTGTCATCTACATTGTTATGATTGTGGGGTGGGGAGGTTTCTGAAATCTTAATTTTGATTTACCCTTTGATACGCCACTGATGCAGTTTGATTCTATTTTACTTTTTCTCTATATATTCTCTTTCTTTTTCTCTTCCTTCTGTTTTCTTTCTTTATTAACAAGAAAATTAGTGGTGGTGGGTCTGTATGAAAAAAAAAATCCCCTTTTTCTCTTCTACTAGAAAGAGTAAAATGGGGGTTATGTCTTTCTTATCATTTAGACAAGGAATTCCCAGAATAAAAAAACAGTCTTTTGTTCATCAATGGTCTATTTCTTATCTTATCTGAGATACCCAAGTTTATTACACTCTCTAATATTGGCAAATTGGGTATCCACATGGCTTGAAGTATTCTGATTTTTAGAATCATTGCTTGAAAGTTGGTAGGATTATTTCATCATCTAGATATTTGTCCATACTAGTGGTTGACTAGCTTTCCAACCATAAATCAATTGATAGGAGAACAGAGAGAACAAGGAAGAACCATGGATATAAGTTAGATGCATCCAACCTTATATTGTTTACTACCCTTTGAAGCTAAAAGCTATATACGCTAAGGTTGACAAGTAGTGGCCAACTAACATTTCAAAAGCAAAAGTCTTTGTCACTGAGTAGTTCAGTTTCCCCCCACCACGTTTAAGGTGTTAGAAACAAATTAAAAATATCTTTAGTGGGTCATCCAATCTTCTTTACTTTACTTAATAAGTTGATATTGTGACGTTTAGATATCTTATTTTGAAGGGGTAAGGTTATTGGACAGCTTAAACTTAGAGTCTCCCCTTCCTCCATCAAATAAAATATATATAAGGAATCAAAATTTGCACTTTCTCCGTACAGTTGGAGTCGGACATCACTTTAACAGTAACATAGTCAACTAATTGAGAAAGGACTTATTCATTCATGGGCAAAGCCATTTCAATATAATATAATTAGTAGTCTTTGGTTTTGTTGTTTTACTAGTGCTTTCTTAACACCTTGATTATATAACGTGTTTTTAGATATATTATGTGTGTGATGGGCTTGCGACTTAGCAAAAGAGTGTCGTCGGTTCTTTTCGCAATAACAATTGCCTTTGATTCTTGACTATGTAATAGGGGGTGTAAAGAACGGTTCGTTTTTTATATATTAGGTATGCGTCAATTTCTTCTTTTGCTGTGGAAGTTTTAGGGGTAGATGGGCCCAGGATCCAGCAAAATAATACTCTAGAATTTGTAAGATTAGGTTTGTGGGGTGAAAAGTGCGGTGTTATATACTCTTAGGTAGTATATGTATGGTTGTAGTAGTAATTCATAATTTTCATCTACTCACATAGCACTGAAGCTGAAAAAGAATAATAGTGATAACGAAATAGGACATATAGAATAATGGAAAGACGATTGGGAGATACCTATCATCTCCAACTTGCTAGGTGTCCTCGAGCCTTTTAAACCTTCGGCTGGGATAGAAGACTCGAAGGTTTGGACCAGCGAAGACAAAGACGCAATCTCAGTCAAGCAATGCTATTCTAGGTTGAGCAAGGACAACGATAGGGTAACCTCGAGCTTTGATTTTAAGTCTATTTGGTCTAGTCGTATTCCTCCCAGAATCAGTTTCATTATTTGGGCTGCAATCTTGGGTAAGTTGCCCACGATTGATAATCTTCAAAAGAGAGGGATGTTAATCCCAAATTGGTGTTCTAGATGCAAGAAGTGCGAGGAATCTAATCCCCACCTATTTTTGCATTGCGAGGAGGCTTCGAAGCTGTGGACTTTCTTCCTTCAATCCCGTAACTTCTCTGGGTGTTTACCTTACTCCTTAGCTCAGCTCTTGGAGCAATGGGGGAAGGTACCAGTTAAGAAAACTAAGAGAGATCTATGGAATCTGGTTCCTTATGCCATATGTTGGTCTATTTGGAAAGCAAGGAATGATGGCATTTTTAGAGATTCAAGTTCGTTGGCTAGGGTGGAAAAGGAAGACGTGCTTGGCGTACTCTTTTCGTGGAGTAGAAACATAGGATGGGCTACATCGTTCTCTTATTTAGACTTTGTTTCTAGTTGGGGGGATATCCTTAGATGATGTATCTCTCAAGAGCCCCCTCTTTTTTCTTTCTTCCTTTGGCTATTCTTTTTCCCCTGTAACCCTCTCTTCTTTCTTTCTTCAATATTAATTCAAAGTATTCAAAAAAAAAAAAAAAGAATAATGGAAAGATGAACAGATTGACACTAGTGGTAGTGGTACTCTTGTGTAAATGGAGGAGAGAAGGGTCATGTCCAGCTTGTGAGACACATTTTCCTTTATTACTAGTTAACAGGCTTTCACCCTACTTGACTTCCATTTCGAGTTTAACTTGTAACATTCTTTTAATTGCCACATATCACTTTTCCGAGTATTATAAACGCAATGCTACAGATGTCTATACTTATTAATAGTGTTAACTGTTATTATTTGTCACTTTGAAACTATAAATGTTTAGTTATGATGTCGTTGATATTTAAGAGAAGATTAATTCATAACTGAGAATTAATGTGATATGTTATATGTTTTTCTCTTTTGTTTATTGTAGCTAATGATACTGGTAGATGATGCTGGTGGTCTCCTTCCCGCAATCAATCATTCACCATGGAATGGCGTCACCCTCGCTGATTTTGTCATGCCATTCTTCTTGTTCATTGTTGGAGTTTCACTTGGACTTACATATAAGGTATTCATTTAAAAAAAATTACTCTGTTCCTCTAATTTCTCTGCTTATGTTTACGAATAACCCAACTCCAGTCAAATGCTCATTCTCTGGACTGAATTAATGATTTGACTATTCTTGCTCTTGGTTACAACTTCCAATAATCTAAAGAAACCCGAGAGTATACTTTTAAACAAAAATTGTTCTATTCTTGATAATTTTGACCAAGCAGACTGAAAATTAGCATCATGCTAAGTAATGCTGCAGATATTTGTGCTAACAATAACTTCTATTGAATGTAGAAATTGCCAAGCAGAGTTGTTGCAACTAGAAAGGCTATACTTCGGGCACTGAAACTGTTAGTCGTGGGTCTTGTGCTGCAAGGTATCCTATTTTATCAGAATATCGTTTGTCTTCTTACAGTTCTCTGAATTTTCCTTATTGCAGTTAGTTAAGGAAGGCACGAAGTACATCAAAGCGTCTCTTCTTGGATTTTCATCCAATTTTAGTCAACATGTCTAATTATAGTTTATTTTATATAGGAAATAACATGTCATCTGATTGATAAATTTAACTTTCTTATTTCTTGCGATGTATGTGGAAAAATTAGTCAGAAGAGACATATTAAATTAGACATCTCGCATGTCATTGACATGATAACTTCTGCAATACTTCATGAGTGGCCTTTGATTTAATTTATCTTCTCTGCTCCTCAATCTCACAGGAGGTTATATACACGGTCTCAATGACCTAAGTTATGGTGTTGATATTCAACGTATCAGATGGACTGGTGTCCTGCAGGTATGCGTTATCTTTATATACAAGTACTTGCTTATTCAGTATGAGAATTAGTAGCTAAAATGTCATCTCTGCCACGTTCAAGGAATTTTTAACGAGTGTTACATGTTAACTTGCCAATCAAGATACTTTGTAACTACTGACTAGCTTTAAAGTAGATTTGTTAGTAATCTTTCTTGTTTGAAACAATGTTGATGAAACGAATGATGTTTTGTCCTCAGAGAATCGCAATAGCTTATATGTTGACGGCACTATGTGAAATTTGGCTCAAGCGTGATGATGTTGTGAAGTCCAAACTATCCTTGATAAAAAAGTACCAGTTTCAGTGGTATGTTATTTTTAGCTTCGAAATGTTTTAGCTTAGAAGATTTATGTGGATTCTTGTTATGGTGGTTTGCTCTTCTTCTTATTCGTTGTTATTTTCTTTATTCAACTTTACATCTTGTATCTATAAATATATAAGCAGAACAGAAAAATGACTAGTGTAGCTTAACTTTCCCTAGAGTGCATATTTTTGTTTGACACTTTAGCATAGGTGATGTCATGCAGAAAACAGTAGTGTTTAGCAAATTTGTTTCCTGGGATTTTTTTTAAAAGAAGAGGGGGAAATAAAATTTCTGCTCACTGTGAATCACTGAATGTGTCTTTTCTCATATTTGGACTTGTAAACAACTTGATGTTCTTGTCTCCTCTTCTTTCTAGGATATTGACTCTGGTGCTTACTATTGTGTATGCCGCACTTTTATATGGACTATATGTTCCTGACTGGGAGTACCAAATTCCAAGTAAAAGCTCTTCTATCTCCCCAGAGACGTTTTCAGTAAGTTTTAACTTTGTCACTGAACTCATAATGGTTTCACATATAAATGCAGGCCTTGTGTTTTCCATTCAATTGTATAACAGTTATATTTCTTGAACCTGCACTAATATTCACTTGGTTCCCCTTCCCATCTGAAGGTGAAATGTGGAGTTCGGGGAAACACTGGACCTGCTTGTAACGCTGTCGGTATGATCGACCGCAGTTTGTTGGGCATTCAACATTTATATAGGAGACCGGTTTATGGGCGAACAAAGGTTCAAATTTCTATATACTAATAGAACATTGGCGGTCACTTGGTTTTTCCTATTGCTATCCGTTGGTTTATTGTGATTTTACATTTTTACGACTATCTTGTTATATTTCAGGAATGCAGCATCAATTCCCCAGATTATGGCCCACTTCCACCTGGTGCGCCTTCTTGGTGTCAAGCCCCATTTGATCCAGAAGGACTTTTAAGGTTAACACAGAATTCCTCTTTCTTTAGAATGTTTTTCTAGGAAAGCGTACCTTCTAAACTCTGGTACTTTCGTGGGAAGAATTTATTAGGGTCGAAGTTGATATTATACTGATTTATACCTCTGAAAGAAGGTGATGTAGTTCCTCCTTCACTGTATTTGTCCTAACCTATATCACACAATATTCTGCACTGCAGTTCTGTGATGGCGGTTGTCACTTGCTTGATAGGGTTGCATTACGGGCACATTATTGTGCATTTTCAGGTAACAAGTCAACCTTAGCTCGGAAAGCTTTAAACATCCAGCTCTGATGTCTGTTTTCATGCTCCATTCATCTCTCTTATTGCATGCAGGATCACAAGGATAGGGTTGTTTCTTGGATGACCGCTGGCTCCGGACTTGTCATTGTGGGCTTCATCTTGGACTTGTGTGGTAAGAAACCAAAACTTTTTTTTGTTATCTTTCTTACTGTTATCTATTTTGAGATTGTGTTTAGAACAAAGGCAAGAGAGAATTGTTGAAATAGACATCTTTCGTTTGAACACTTTGAATGTCGATGTTTTTGGGTTGTAGGATTGCATGTAAACAAGGCTCTCTACTCCGTAAGTTACACGTGCTTGACTGCTGGTGCTGCTGGCGTTCTTTTTGCTGGAATTTATCTGATGGTGAGATCTCTAAATGAAGTTGTCTTATTTTTGAAAGATAATTATTTGTTATACTTCACAACTTCTGCTAGATTGTAGCCTTAGGAAGATAACTGTGAAATTGTCAATGTCGAGTTTTTTTTTAATATATATTGGTTGTTATCCGTGAAGGTTGATGTATGTGGGATTAGAAGACCAACTATGGTGCTCGAATGGATGGGGATGCATGCCCTAATGATCTATATATTCGTAGCCTGCAATGTTCTTCCGTTCCTTTTGCAAGGAGTCTACTGGAAGAAACCCGAAAACAACATCGTAAGTTCCCGTCCTCGATATTTCACTGGTTCTTGAATTTAAACCTTACTAGTCTCTGATCCTCTTATCTCACTTTCTGCAGTTGAGGTTAATCGGAATTGGATCATGAAGATCTCTCTCTCTTTTTCGTTCTACAACACGGTGCTTCCGTTTCTTGCACACCATCAGAGCAGGCTTATTACATCCTTAAGTAGAATTAACTGGTGATGAAGTTTCAACCATTTGAGCATCCCATCCATCCATCCATCCATCCATCCATCCTAGTGGAGGAGACTATGGAAGCAGGGGAAAAAGCCTGTTCTGAGATTTTACTTCCTCTTTATACATGTCCAGTGGAATCAATATCCTAGACTTCTTTTATATATTATATTATATTATTTCTTCTCCTTCCCCACACTTTTTCCATGGGAAGGATTTCATGCACCCTCATTTCTTCATGAGAGAGGTTGTAAAAGTTGAATCTAACATTGGAGAATATATATTATATCATATTAAATATTAATTAATAGTCATGGTCTAGGCTTGTTCACATATGATATTTGTTTGATTCTTCTCTTCTTTTTTTTTTTTTTTGATGAAGTATAATAGCATTAACCAAAGAGTCTATTACAACAAGCTAAAAGTCCAGACATAAAGAAAAAACGTCTTGCCAACTTTTCTCTTGGCCATGGGTACGACCCCATTTCGCTAAAGCATCAGCGTACATATTACAATTGCGAGAGATATGAGAAAATATAGTGCTTGTAAATCTGTCTTTGATGTCATTTATCTGGTGGATAATACTCTGAGTTTGCCAGTGCAGGTTTCCTCCCTTCCCATTCAGCGCTAGAATTATCGCTTGATTGTCGCTCTCTATGTGCACATATTGAATTTGGAGTTGCAATGCCTCTTTTAGGCTGTATAATATTGCTAAGCTTTCGCATTCCTCCGCATTTTGTCCACGTACTGTATCTGCTACCGCCATTATGTAGTTTGCCTCTGCGTCTCGGATGATGAAGCCAATGCCCGCCAGTTCTTTCATATTTGTAAAAGATGCATCCACATTAATTTTCATATATGGTGTCGATGGAGGTCTCCATGTTTGTGTAGTGGTTTTATCCTTACCTTTCCTGCTCATACTGGGCTCGGTTTTGAGGGGTGTCGTAGAGGTGTTCAAAATTCTTTCTATGATCTGTTCAGGGTTTTGTTTATTCGTAGTGAAGCAGTTCTCGCATCTGGCTTTCCACAGGAACCATAAAATTTTAGCATTGAGATTGATATTGTTCTCATCTAGTAGTTTCCATTGTTGAATCCATTGAATGGTCGTAGTGATCATGTCAGTCCTAATATTAAAATGGAACCATATTGCTTTTGCGAAAGAGCAATGTAATAACGCATGGTCAATAGTCTCCTCCTCATTACAGTTTACACATGAGTAGTTATTCCCGATGAATTTACCTATCTTAGATCTGACTGGTAGACTATTGGTGCAGCATTTCCACAGAAATAATTTAATCCGAGGGATAGTATTCATGTTCCAAATAAAGAACCAGTCCATCTGAACCTCATTATTATAAATAGTTTGATTTCTAAGAAAGTTGTACATGGATTTGAGAGAGAAATTACCTGATTTGGTCAGTGTCCATATGGCATTATCCTCTTTGTTAGGATTAAGGTTGATGCTAAGGATCGAGCTGCATATGTCATTATCAAAGCACATTTGAATTAAATTAATGTTCCAGTTACCATTCGTGATTAGTTGGGAAACCATTTCAATCGTGCATCCTCTTTCATTAGTAATAGGAGGTGGATGATTAGGGATCCAGTAGTCAGTCCAAATATGTATATGTTCACCTGTGTTAATATTCCAAAAAATAAGATTGTCAAGATTATGATGATATTTGGAAATCGATTTCCAAGTCCAAGAGTGATGATTCTTAGGCTGGGTAGGTTTGGTCGAGTTATGAAAGTACTTACCTTTGAGAACTTGAACCCAAATAGCTTCCGGATTGGTTATAATGCGCCAATTAAGCTTATGCAGAAAGGCTTGATTATCTAGATTAGGCAGACGAAGACCTAGACCACCCTGAATGCGAGGTTTGCAAATGGAGTTCCAGTTAATGGTGTGAAAGGTTTTGGATTTTCCCCACCAAAAAGTCCTTTGAATGGACTCAATGCTGTCACTAATGCCTTTAGGAAGGGCAAAGCACTGCATTTGGTATCGGGGAACAGCCGCTGCGATAGTAGAAATGACTACCGAGCGGCCAGCTTGCGAGAGAAGATGAGTTTGCCATTTGGCAAGTTTATTTTTAATCTGAGTGATGAGCGAGTTGAAAGCTTGTTTTTTGTTACGATCTATGAAGAGCTTGGTGCCTAAGTATTTATCCCCAGACGACGACTGATGAACTTTGAGTTCCCGGATAATCATCCGTTTGAATTTCGGGTGCGAATTTTTGGAGAAAAAAATATTCGATTTAGCATAATTAATCATTTGCCCCGAAGCCTCACTGAATTTTCTTCAATATTTGAGGGTTTTATGCACCATTTTCTTGGTAAACTATTACAGATACAAAAGGGGACGTAGTAGAAACAAAAATGAGCTAGAGTCCAAATCCAAATAATGGAGGGTAAATGAGAGTACAGTGCGATTTTGCCTTAAAATTCGTCTCACGTCTAAATGTTTGGGTAAGGACAACTTTTTCTGATTTTTGCTTTTCTCTTTCTCCCCTTCTTGCACTTGGCTCATTCTGACGTTTTCTGATAATTTGATGCGACAAAAGTAAATTTTTTTGAAAATCCGAAATTCCCACTATATCTGAGATATTTTCCTTTTCTTTCTCTCTCTAAAACTTTCAGATTTTATCTTCTTCATCTATTTCTCTCAAATTTTGATCTATGGCGCTATTTTTTTTTTTTAAATTTTGTTCGAAATTTTGGGATTTCGCCCATTGTTTTGTTTCAATTCCTTCTTAAGCATCAATATTTTTCTTAAAACTTTTATGTTCTTCTTTTTCTATGTAAATGGTCCCCTTTAATGTTTCATTTTCAGGATCAATATTTTGAGTTTCTTTCTCTCTCTAAAAGAAGATCAAAAGATCGACTTCATATGGTTCAGAAGATCAAGGATCGTTGATGATTTATGATCGGTTTCGTACGGTTAGTTTTTTTTTATTAAGAGATGAAATCTTTGATTTTTCTGGATTCATGCCTTCATGGATCTTAAAATCAAGATCTAGGGTTTTTAAAAAATTAAATCGAATAACAACAAATCAGGTATCTCTAACCCAAATTGAATATCTTTGTTGAATTGGTCAACTATTTGTGATAAAACTTCGATTTTTATGTAAGAGATTTGTAAGATGTGAATGAAATCAGATCTATTTCACTATGTTTTATGAAATTTTTTGACTTTGTTTAATCATATTTAGTTTCCCTGAATTTGTGAACCAATTTTTTCTTAAAGTGTAATGCACAGTATTAGACATTGGATTATGTATTGTGCATAACAAAATTTCTAATACTTTATATCCAAAAATTGTCCAGTACATAACAAACTGTCCGGTACATAAAGAAAGGTCCAGTACATAACAAAATGTCTTATGAATTTTCAGTGAAATAGTTTACATTTTGAAAGAAGTGTATAAGAAATTTTATTGTGGACTGTACATAACAAAATTTCCTAGACTTTGTTTTCAAAAAGGGTCCAGTACATAACAAAATTCTCAGTACATACAAAAATGTACAACACATAAAAAAATGTCCAAAGAATTTTCGATGATGTAGTTTGCATTTTGGATAGACTGTATAAGAAATTGTATTATGTACTGTACATAACAAAATTTCCTATCTTATCTTCTTCAAAAAGTGTCCAGTACATAACAAAATGCTCCGTACATAAAAAAATGTAGGGTACATAAAAAATGTGTTACGAATTTTCATTGAAAACAATTTACATTTTAGAAGGAGTGTCTTATAATTGTCAATCATATAAGGAGAGAAAATTTGAGAAAAGGACATAATTGTATTTATTGTACAAGATTGGAGAGAGAAAATATGTTTAAAAAAAGAAAAAAAATATAGAGAGAGAAAAAAAATATATAACTAGTTAAGATTGGAGAGAGAAATCTGTGTGGGAGAAAATAAAAAAAATCTGAAAATAGGAAAGAAAATACTCCTATGTTAAGATTAGAGAGAGAAAATATGTTTAAAAAGAAAAATAATATATATAGAGAGAAATCAATGAAAACCTACCAAAAATGAAGAAACTATAAATCTGGAAAAAGAAGAATCAGGAAAGAAAATTAGAGAGAGAAAGTAAAAGAGTAGAGATAGAAAGTTTGTAAATGGCAAGTTGGTAAATTTTGCAATGACAATTCTGTGAATTAGTGGAAAGTACAAGATTTGATGGAGGTGCTTCAGATTCTTTTTCAGAAATTTCCTGATTTCTCGGTCCTTTTTCAATGGCAGTAACCGTAATTTTTGAAAACCCGAAGGTTGTTTCCGAAATTTTCTCTCCCACTCTGACACCGTGGACCTGTCGTTAATTTTCTGACATTCGTGGACTGGGCTCACATTTCACGACCCATTTTGAGTTGTTGGCCCAATCCCCTATCGTAGAAAAGGTAAACGACACATTCATCATAAAATTTTGATAGATATTAAGAAAGTTCTTTCTATTTTATTTTTTAATTTTTGAGCTAATAGCCCAAACGGGGCCTAATATGACATTTAGTCCACTCTAATCCCATTAAGGGTTTGAAAACCAAAATAATATTGTAAATGGATATCTAGTCCATTGGTATACATCTAGAGAGAAAACACAAATCCCTAGAATATATATTAATTCATAATACCTAATATAACCTTCCTCATATATTATAACTGATTTACCAACAAAATCCTTGAATATCTTTTTTCATTTTTATCTCCCACATTCTCTCTCCAATCACGTTTCTATTTATAGTAATGTTAGTTTCATTATCTTCAGTAACAGAAATAATTTATTTTCTCTCACTAAAACCGATTCACTTAATAAATCTCCATTAAACTCAGAAATTTTGTTCCATCTTCATTAGATTGTTGTGCAAACATTCATCCTTTATCAAGTTTGCCACTGTGAAATTCATTATAATCACCATTGTTAAGATCTAATATTGTTTCTCATGTTAAATTATCAGATTATGTTGCTCTATTATGGATCATATCAGATTTATGATCCAACTCTATAAGAGTTGTTTACTACTTCATTAACTTCTAATGTATGATGTTTATTTTCTCCCTCTAAAATTTTCGTAACTATTTTAGATCTTGATGTTTATTCCTTATTCAACGATTCCTTCAAATTTGATATTTTATGTTTGCATTCAATGATAATATCATATTTCTTTAGATTTATGTTCAATCTTCTGTGGTTTATGATATTTCTTCAGATCAGATTTATCCATCCGTACAACTTTGGAACCTGATGATTATCCGTACGGTTTCTCATAACAAAATATACAATATAGGTAATGTACGATACATTCCCATACTTTACAAAACATTACGCAAAATTTCCAGTAAGTTGTTATTATTACTGAATGACATATATGTGTATTTATCATACAAATTTTACGTACTTTATCAATGATATCAAAAACATTTTACCAAAAGTTCGTACAGTATGAAAAATTTATCCAACATTTCTCGTCATTTTTTTTCCCAGAACAGTTACCAAAAGTGCACATAAATTATGTATTATTTATTTACCATTACGTGTACTTTTCACACAAAACAGTAGCCTTGTTAAGCTTACCAAACTACTCAAAACTTTCAAATATTGTCAAAATTTGACAAACATTATACATAATTTACGGGACTGTACATGTAGTTTATAATACAATATATGATTTTTTAATGTATGTGTATTTATGTGTGTAGATTTGATATAACAGATGGAATTTCAAACAGAATCATCAAATCAAAGTAAGTCAACGAAACTAAAACCTGATGGCTCGGATAAAATATTTACTGAAGTTGGTCAGTTGTTTTCTGGTGGTGCAAAAGTAGTTAGATATGCTCTTCGACAATATAGTGTAACTGTTGTTTGTCCTGCTCAAGACTACAAATGGAGAGTACATAGATGAGCACCATTTTTGAACCAGAGAAGATTTTGTACGTTTTTTTTGTAACAGAATGTAAGCGAGTGTAATGTAAAACAAATTATGTGTAATTTATTGAACAAGACCCACATACATTTGATAAATTACGTTGTATACATGACAAATGATGGTTTCCTCGTCTTAAATAACACATAATTTACGTATTTGTTTCATAATTTGTATTCGATGTGTATTTTATGTATGGTAAAAACGAAAACAAATGCTGATTTAATGTTCCCAGAAAAATATACTATTTCCAAATCTGAAAGTTAAGTGAGAGAAAGTGATATATATGTTTAGTATATTAACCCCTAAATCACGCTAAATTGATCCCAGATAATATACTCTTTCCAACTCTGAAAGTTAAGTGGGAGAAAATTGATTTGAATCGAAAAAAAAAATTTACATAGTAAGATAGAGAAAATTGTTTTGGTTTCCAAATCTGTAAAGAAGAGAGAGAAAATTGATTTGGAAATATCTGTGGTGATGGCGTTTTATTTTGATTAGGATTTTGGTTTTTAATTGATTCGGATAATAGGAAAGAGAAAATTTGATTTCCAAATCTGTTTAGAGGAAAGAGAAATTATGATTTGTTTCAATCTATTTTTTTGCTAATAAATCTCTCAAATCACGCCCAAATCTATCTTTCCAAAACGCGCAAAATTTGAGCGTGGGACATTGACGGTACTGTGTTTAGAAAGTGAGGGTTTTTATGTCCATAATGTAAAAGGACTAAATATCCATATTTTGGGAAGATTGGATCATAAACCTTTTTTGAACATTATTTTGGTTTATATACCCATGATATTGAAAAAAGAGGTGTTAATAGTCTACAAGCTTACACTCATTTTGTCATAGGTGCAAATGATCTAATTGGAGTTTTTTTTTTTTGCATTAACCTAATTGGAGGTTTGGGAAGGGATCAGTGCATCTTGTTTCTAAAGTCCTAACTTGTGCCCAAGTATTTTTTATGATAATATAACATAGAATAATGTGTAGTTTGTCCGGTCCAAAATGTTCAATCAAAATAGTTGGGGTTGTTTAAGTAATTAGTCCCATCTCATCAAAAAAAAAAAAAGTAATTAGTCCCCTTCATTTAGGTATTAGTCCCCTTCGTCAATCTTCTAAACTTCAATATTCTAATTTTTTTGCACTAGATGTTAATATTTTAAACCTATTTCCCACAAAGCCACCTTAGTAAGGTTGTAGCATCTTAAAATGTTATCAAACATCCAAGATTTTAAGTAGAAAGATCTTGGATGCCTCATGGCTCCTGCCTCACAAAAGGCAGACAATTATTGTCAAAAACTGTTCATTTAAAAAGAAGATTTCTTCATCTCTTCTTCTCCTACCATCATGACCACCAGGCAAGGAATGAAATTTCAGTTTCGGTGGAAATTTTGGTCGCTCTAAAAGTAGAAATGTTTGGTAGAAACGTTTCGGTCAGTGTGGAAATCTTACAAATCTACAGAAATGATAGAAATATGATGCAACTATTTATAACAAGATTATTAAACTATAATGAAGCATAAAAATGATGTTTACCATTATCTATTAGTTTGAGGGAGTATTAACAATTACACAAATACTTCCGGGGGTAAATTGAATAACTTTTTGGCTATAACACCCAAAAGATAACATTCTTACTGATAATAGTTAATAGTCAACAAACTATGTTAGTTTGAGAAGATATCATGATATCATATTACACAGTTATATCAGGGGTGTTACTAAGATAAAATCAATTTAGGCAGTTAAGTCAAGGCTTAAATCATTCAAATAGATTTGAAAACTATTAAAAACATAACATAAAAATCAAGAGAGATCTAAGAGAAATGACAATGATAAAGACGAAGGAAGGGATATGTTTCTAGTAGTTTCTCCGGCTTTTTTGCTAGATTTCTACTGTCGGTCGAAATTTTCATCATGTCGGTGGAAATTTCGATATTTCCAACCAATTCGGTGGAAATTTCGATCATGTACGGTAGAAACCATGCAGGAAATAGTTGTAAGTGTTATTTCGTGCACCTAATCTGATTTTAGAAAACGTTTCGTGAAATTTCGGTGAAATTTCGGAAAGTTTCATTCCTTGCCACCAGGAGCGACATTACTCTCTCTCTCTTTCACAAAAGGGGGCAGTCACCAAACCATTCAATCTTCATTAGAATGAAAATATAGAGGAAGAGAAAAGGGAAGAGTGAGAGGAAGAAAAATAGGAAGTGAGAGAGATGAGTACTCGTGGTGGTTAGTGGTCGTGGTCATTGGTCACAAGAAAAAGGAAAAATAGTCTTTTTTAGTCAAGGATAGTCAATCTTTTTTAGGATGTTCTACGGTGGTTGTCCTTTGTGTATATTGATTTTTTTTGTTGAAAAAAATATACCTTTTTTTTTTGTTGAAAGAAAACAATATAACTCTTAGCAAGAGCATTATAAAAGTAGCATAACATTTATATAATGAGGGGTTGGGCCATTGGTCCAAAAAGGGGGGCAAAATGAAAATTTCATCCAAAGTTGCCTAAAAATGAAAGGGAGGTCCAATGTGTCAGTTTGGGGGTCAAAATTACGTAAAGGGCCCTTAGAAAATAAAGTATTTACCGTTCATGGCATCGAAAATTACAAAATTGCCATCGAAAATTCTCGGGAAACTATTTTTTTTCTGAAAAATAATCTGACAACCCGTCCATCAGAATATGTACTGTTCACAAAATTACGGAACAGCCACCGAAAAATTTCCGGGAAACGAAATTTTTTTCGGGAAATTATTTTATTTACTGAATTTTTTTTTCTGTACTAGACATTTTTGCTGGGCGGGAATTTGAAATTTCGTAAAAAAATTTGAAAATTTGGGCGGGAATTTGAAATTTCGTTTGAAAATTTCAAAACTTCGAAAAAAAAATTTGTGACCGGGAAATTATTTTATTTACTGGAAATTTTTTTCTGTACTAGACACTTTTGCTGGGCGGGAATTTAAAATTTTCAAAAAAAATTTAAAATTTGCCCGGGAATTTAAAATTTTCAAAAAAATTTGAAAATTTGGGCGGGAATTTGAAATTTCGTTTGAAAATTTCGAAAATTTAAAAATTTCGAAAAAAAAGATTTCGTTTGAAAATTGAAATTTTTTTGTGTACGGGAAATTATTTTATTTACCGGGAAGAGATGGATTGCTGGGCGGGAATTTGAAATTTCGTTTGAAAATTTCAAATTTTCAAAAAATTTTGAAACTTTGAATTTTTCGTGTACTGGTAAATTATTTTATTTACCAGACATTTTTTTTTTTCAGGAAAACGTCAGCATGTCCCGTCCAAGGGCAAGAGGGGAATAAAAAAAAAAAAAACTGACATTTGGACCTGCAACTAATTTTTGGGCAAGAGTGGATTTTTTTTGGGTTTACCCCCCACTTTTTGGACCCCTGGCTCAAAAATCCTTTATATAATAGGGAGAGAGTATATATTTTAGAATATGCCCCGTCTTAAAATTATAGTATTAGTTTAATTCGTCTTCAAATTTACGGAAAAACATACATCTCTTATTTTTACAAAATTTAGCTCAAACAATCGCGGTGCCTACAAATACTGATTATATCCTCTAAAATTGATACTAGGCGTTCCAAATTCGGTGACATATCTGTCCAATCTAGGAACTAGACTTCTATTCGATGCCTCTCCCAAAATCATCAATTTTGTATAAACTACGAGAAAAGATGGGACATCTGAATGAATAAAAGAAAATGGCCTTTGGTATAGGAAGAACAATTTTTAACAAAGGCAGTGCATTAGATAGGGAGAGCATTCTTTTTAGAATAGGGAGAGATAAACACAATTTTCTAAAATATCCCAACTTTAAACTTTGGTCCATCCCCTCAAACTATTTTCGACCAAAAGATAGAGAAGAAAGAAAAATCATGTTCGACCAAAAACCAATTCGTCGATTAAAGGGAGAGAAGAGAGATAAACACCCATAAAACCTGTTCAACCAAAAGAGAGAAAAAACCTTAAATATGTTTGTTTAGATCAAAGAGAGAGAGAGATAAAGATGGAAACCTAAATCCTAGATGACTAACACAACACTCATCTCCATAAAGGGGTTTGTAATTGTTGTTATTGCTTGATTTCTCTATAGATTTTTTTGGGTTTTAACACTGATTAAAGTAACTTTTGAAGATCCATAAAAGAAATTTCGCTGAGCATAAATAAAGATTCATGAATGAAAATAGTGAAAATTTTCATCTAGAACAACTGAAAATTTAAACAAATTTCGTCCAGAGTGGATGAAAAACCAGAACAATTTCAGCCGGCTTGGTCGAAATTTATTGTTTTTTTCAGCGGACACGGCCGAAATTTGTTGTCTTTTTCAGCCATCCCGATTGAAATTTGTTGTATTTTTTAGTCGACCCACCCGAAAATTCTTTACGAAACAAAAACGACCTAAAATTCTAAAACGTTGTTTAACCATAGACGAAGACAAGAAAATGATTTTCATTACCTGAGACATATTATCTTCATTATATATGTCTTTGTTTAAGTCGATATCTTCGTTTAAGTCGATGTCCTCGTTTAAGTCGATGTCTTCTTTTAAGTCAAATGACTCTTCTTTTCTATGTAGGTTGCCTCCTTCATTAATGGTGATTCCTCATCCATGAGATCTTGAGGCATTATTAAAAACTTGAAACTAAGACTATAGTGATGGTAAACTTACGAAGTCTTTAATACAAATGGTGATGTTGATAGTAGTAACAATATTAGGGTTGGGTTGTTTATGTGAGAGATTTTTTTTTAAAAACTAAAGGAAGTAATAAATTAATATTTTGTAAAGGAAGAGCAAATGTATACATTGACTTTTCTAAAACACAGTCTTTACTAAACATTGCTTTTCCCGTACAAAAACCAAAAAAATGAATTGGGGACTTTCCCAGTACTCCCTCATTACTATATTATTTTAAAAAGATTAAAATATCCCTTGTCTTAACGGGAGTGTGGGACTGCATCCAGAGAGGTCCTTATGAGGGTTAATAAACAAATAGATAAATGGATAATCTCTCCCAAATGGACTGACATTTTCAAGCTCAATCATCAAGAGGAAGTGGTAAAGACCAAAGGGGGGAAAGGAAAGAAGGAAGAAGAAGGCGAGGGTTTATAATAACAAGCAAAGGGTTGAGTTTGAGTGATACTCATTTGGTGGTGGAAAGGAAGCATGGGAACGAATACCACCGATCCAAACCAAGAAGTTTCAGAGGATCAACATCAGAAACAGAGATCCGAGATCTACACCTATGAAGCTCCATGGCACATCTACGCCATGAACTGGAGCGTCCGGCGAGACAAGAAATACCGATTAGCTATCTCTTCCCTTCTTGAACAATACCCTAATCGGGTTGAAATCGTTCAATTAGATGATTCCACCGGAGAAATCAAATCCGATCCTAATCTCTCTTTCGAACATCCTTACCCACCCACCAAAACCATCTTCATCCCTGACAAAGAATGTCAGAAACCCGACCTTCTTGCTACCTCCGCCGACTTCCTCCGTATCTGGCGTATCTCTGATGATGATACCAACCATCGTGTAGACCTCAAGTGTCTTCTCAATGGAAACAAGAACAGTGAGTATTGTGGTCCTCTTACTTCATTTGATTGGAACGAAGCTGAGCCTAAGAGGATCGGAACTTCCTCCATTGACACAACCTGTACAATTTGGGATATCGAAAGGGAAACCGTCGATACCCAACTCATTGCTCATGAGAAAGAGGTTTATGATATCGCATGGGGAGGTGTTGGTGTTTTCGCATCGGTCTCTGCTGATGGGTCTGTCCGTGTCTTCGATCTTCGTGATAAGGAGCATTCTACCATCATTTATGAGAGCTCAGAACCAGATACCCCTCTTGTTCGATTAGGTTGGAACAAGCAGGATCCTCGCTACATGGCTACCATTATCATGGACAGTTCTAAGGTTGTCGTCTTAGACATTCGCTTTCCGACTCTCCCCGTGGTGGAGTTGCAGAGGCATCAGGCCAGCGTCAATGCCATTGCTTGGGCACCACACAGTTCTTGTCACATTTGCACAGCTGGTGACGACTCTCAGGCTTTGATTTGGGACTTATCTTCGATGGGTCAGCCGGTTGAAGGTGGGTTGGATCCAATTCTTGCTTATACTGCTGGAGCTGAGATTGAGCAACTTCAGTGGTCATCTACTCAGCCAGATTGGGTTGCTATTGCTTTCTCCTCTAAACTTCAGATACTTAGGGTTTGATGATTCTACTGAAACATTTGAGCTAAAAAACTTGCTTAGTGTAGAGACTGGTGTTGATTCAGAAAAACTAGCTAGTGCATATTGACTGTCTCTGCTTGCTTGATATTGATAATGTGAAATGAATTGCATAAACATCAATATACTCCTATGAATTGAATTGCTCTGTATTCGTTTCTCTTCTTTGATGTTTGTCTACTTGTATCCTCTGCTAAGCTGGTTTTATGCTTCTCTCGGTGTTTATAACTCGAACTAGAACCACCTCTGCTTCATGAGATATAGCTTGTGTTTTCTTACTGATTTGCTTGGCTTGTTGTTTGTTGTTGCTTATTAACTTAGATGGTGGAGATTGCAACTCATTTTATTTTTGGGGCTCAAAGTTCGTAATTGTTTTCAAATCTTCTATTATGAGAAGCTCCACTGTCAATTAAAATTTTCGACAGTAAGTAACTGTATGTTGATATTGACTAACCGATAATGTCTCAAGTATTTTCTTTTAATTGACGCGGTTAAAGAAAGATAATACATGGAGTTCTGAGGTAACAATAGAATGGTTGTGTTACTTTTTTGGATTTTTGATCTCATCCTTTATCTTAGTTCAGTCTAAAGATGACTTCATGCCTGGGTACAAGGCATTCCTTGTATTTTGACTGTTGTTCTCTGTTTTTCTATATTGTCGGCATGGTAAAAGTCTCAGTTTGATTTGCGATGGGGTAATTAGTAACCTCCTGCTTGCATTGACGGAGTAAAAACCCTATAAATCAAACTATGAATATGTTTGAATCCTAAACCATATTCCTCGGAAATATTGATCTTTTGCTGCTGGATCATACCCACTGTCTGTAAGCAGCAGGTAGTACTTGGGCTTGACAAACATCAGCTGCACTCGACTAGGTGATGTCCTCAGAGTGGGTAGATGTACCAGTGATACTTGCTACTATCTGTAAGCCACAGATCCCTATAAAGCAATAATGTTTGCGTGAACCAAAAATTGCATGACTTAGGATTACCAATAATCATTGCATGAACACGACCCGCCTTGGAAGTGATGGAATCTATTGACATCTCTGACAACAATCTTCCTCCCGTATATGAATGAGATGAACTTGAAAGCTGAATGACAGTCCTGGCAGATCCTAAGATTGTTGGTGACCTGTATGGGAATGGTGGAGTCCTCCATCTTCATAATTATGAAAGCCACTGCTAACTTCTCACTGTGAGTATAGAGTACGTGTTCTTTGTCTTCCTCTTCTACATCGTGAAGCACGCATGATAAATCCGGTATATATCCTGCCATTTTCATCTTAATCGACAGTTTCTCCACCATTTTATGAACTTCTCCACGTAGTGGATGAGTTTGGTCTGCAGTATGAAATCCATGAACTTCTTCACCAAACTCAGTGACACTGAAAGCTGCAGGTTTCTTTAGTCCTCTACTTTTCATGCCTTCTCTAAGACTCCCTACTTGTTGCCATTTACTAGATGCAGCATATATATTTGACATCAATACGTAGTATCCAGTATGTTCTGGTGCAAGTTTATATAGATTTTGAGCTGCAATTTCACCCATCTGTGTATGACCATGGATTCTACAAGCCAAAAGCAATGCTCCCCACACACTGTCATTGGCCTCCGATGGCATTTTCTTGATCAAGTCGAAAGCTTTGTCCAAGAATCCAGCTCTCCCAAGCATATCGACCATGCAAGTGTAGTGTTTCATCTCTGGCATCACGGATGTCTCTTTCATGTGTTCAAAACACTTAATACCTTCATTCACTAGCCCAGAATGACTACAAGCAGCTAGGACAGATGTGAATGTGATGTGATTCGGTTGAAGCCCTTCTTCCTGCATCTGGTAGAATAGTTGTGTTGCTCTTTCGCCACGACCGTGCATGCCATGACCTGAAATCATCACATTCCATGAACTTGAATTACGCTCGCTTGGTGGGATAGTATTGAACATGTGAACAGCAGCGTCTAGATCTCCACATTTTGCGTACATATCCATTATTGCGTTCTGTAGGGTAATGTCGACTTCTAGCCTAGAGCTGGTGATGAGATTATGTATTTTCTTTCCCAGGTAGAGAGACCCCAAGTAAGCACAGCTTGAGATAACAATCAATGCAGTAACTGGATTGGGTTTAGCTCCAGAAACCTGCATTTTATCGAAGAGTAACAGCGCTTCACTAGCACGCCCATTTTCATTATAGCCTGAAAGCATTGAGTTCCAAGAGATAACATCTCTTTCGTCCATGAGGTTGAAAACCAGATGTGCCTCTTCGATATTGCCACATTTAGAGTACATAGCTATGATTGAATTTCCCAAAAACACATCCCCTAGAAAACCATTACGGATTGAATGGGCATGAACAGACTGAGCTATCTTGGTATCTCCTAACTGAGCCACAGCAGATGCGATACTAACAGTTGTAACTGAATCTGGAGTGAGAAGACGGTCTTCCTGCATCTGGCGGAATAAATTCAAGGACTGTTGTGGACGCTCAGATTTCTCATAAGCAGTGATCATGGCAGTCCAGCAGACAAGGTCTCTCTTTGACATTCTATCGAATACGCTCTGGGCGTTGTCTATCTCCCCGCATTTGGAATACATATCAACTAAAGCAGCCTGGACAAACATATCCGAGTCGAACCCAAGTTTGATAGCATCTCCATGAACCAACTTACCTTGAAACGGGAAGGATCTTGAAGCGCATGACCTAAGAAGGAAAGGGAAAGTGTAATTGTTCCGTCCTACTCCCTCGCGGCGCATTCGCAGATACAGCTCAAGGGTCTCAGAAGTATGACCTGCATTGGTGTAAGATCGGATCATGGTGTTCCAGAGAAAAGAATTAGAGCGGTGGAAATCGTGAACAATGATTTCATCGAATATCGATCGGGCACTTACAATGTCGCCAAAGTTAGAGTATTTGAGGATGAGTTTAGATGTTAGGTGGGGGCAATATCTAACTAAACAGGAAGTGGTAGATACATGAGAGTGAATCTCCTTGAGTGACTTCAAGCTATTGCATGAGTTTAGGAAATGGACATAAAAGTCTTCAGATGAAGAAGGGTTGGATGTGGAGGAAGTAGTATGGTAAGAGCACAAATGGAGATGATGATGATGATGATGATGGAGAGGCCGAGGGTGGTTGTAATATTTGAAAGAGAGAAGGTGGAGCTCTAAAATAAAGGCAGCATTTCTTTGTGACCCAAGATACCTACTTATGGCACGACACATTTTTCGCAAGTCAGAACCAGAAACTGAAAACGGCTGTTAACATTACTATAGCAGTGTTTTCATTTTAAAACAATGTCTGTTTTAAATCCATTTTTTCTTGGGCGCGTCTAAAGGCGCCTCGCAAATTTGCTATACCCGCCTGCCATGGGCGTTTGACCGTAAACACCAACAACTGTGCGCCCGCTTTCGGACTGTCCAGTCTGTGGCCCAAAGTATGGCTCTGGAAGAGTCGAACTATCCCAGTCCGAGCCTGCTGAAGCTTGAAACCTTCCATAGTTCGTTCTAGGGTTTTACTTTTTTTTGTTGAAACACCGTTCTAGGGTTTTACCATCATCTGATATTACCAATGAATATTTCATCTCTTCCACCAAGTCCTTTTTTACTTGCTTCTGGTCTAACCAAACCCCTAACCTTGCTTCAGCTCTAACCAAAACCCAGATCAAATTCGTTTTGTTCTTCACTCCTTACGACACCAAATCAAATTGGTTGAGGAAATCCAAATTCTAGGGGTTGTTATGGTTGTAAAAAGAATTTGACTCCATCTTCTAAGTCAAAGACTTAAATTTAGGATGCGGGCAGAATTCACAATTCTAACGTTTCTACTGAGATAATGGGGCAAGCCTCAAAGTAATCGAGTTTCTCATATTTTTTTTTGATGAAGTTTCTCATTATGAAGATCTTTCGTCTTTAGTGTCTGATTAGTTTCATAAATTCATGGTTAAGTTTGTGGTCATCCAACTCGTAATCGTTTGTCAATTAGTGAGAGGACCTAGACATTATATTTTGCTAGATAGTCATTCTCCCATGTGATACTATTCTCACACGCCCTCTCATGTGTGGGACAACTCTTCACCAAACCTATGGTGGATAAACTGAACAAAGAAACAAAGAAATAAAATCTCTTACTCCTTAGGATTTGAATAAATCCTAGATTCCTAAAGGTTGAAGAAGATAACCACAAACTAAATTGCTTCACAAGATTAATAATCTTCTTTTCTTCAAACCAATATTCTGCTCTTTCAATCTCTCTTGAAAGAACCACTTCAGAAATCTCTCTTTCTCTGACTTCTCTTTGTTCTGGAAGTTGTTGTGTATAATCTCTTCCCTTTCATTCCCCTTTATAATGATAAATAGGGAGGTTTACCAATAGAATTAGGAATTCCTTTTTAGGCTTGAAAAAATAGAAACTTATATTTTTTCCCCAAACAAGGAATAAGGGAAATCCTATTCCAACTAGGAGTCCTTTTATTATAAGGAGGGACCCCAACAAACTCCCCCTCCCGACTTATGAAGAGGGACCTACCATCCCCAAACCTGCAACACTGCTACATAGCTCACATTTGCCTTTGGGTAATGGTTTTGTCATCATATCTGAACCATTGTCGTCAGTATGGATTTTCTCGATCTTCAACACCTTTTCTTCAAGAACATCTTGGATCCACTGGTATCTCACATTTATATGCTTGGACTTGGAATGGAAACTAGAATTCTTACTGAGGTGGATGGCACTCTGACTGTCGCAATGAATAACATAATTATCTTGTTTCATACCAAGTTCTTCTAACAGTCTCTTCATCCATAACATCTCCTTGCAACATTCTGTAATGGCAATATATTCTGCCTCTGTAGTAGATAAAGCTACACACTTTTGTAATTTAGATTGCCACGACACTGCTCCCCCTGAAAATGTAAATAGGTAGCCTGATGTGGACCTTTTAGAGTCTACATCTCCTGCCATGTCTGCATCTGTGTAACCGACTAATACTGGTTTATCATTACCAAAACATATACGAGCTTTAGACGTACCTCTAAGATACTTCAGAATCCACTTCACTGCTAACCAATGCTCTTTGCCTGGATTAGCAAGAAATCTGCTTACTACTCCAACTGCAAATGCAATGTCCGGTCTTGTACACACCATTGCATACATCAAGCTTCCTACAGCTGAAGCATAAGGAATTTTCTCCATTTCTTCTTTCTCACTTCTAGTTGATGGACACTGATCACGAGTCAACTTGAAGTGACTGGCTAATGGACAACTCACTGGTTTTGTTTTGTCTATATTGAACCTTTCTAGAACCTTCTCGATGTATCTTTCTTGTGATAGCCAAAGTTTTCCAGCTTTTCTATCACGAGAGATATGCATGCCAAGAATTTGTTTTGCTGGACCCAAGTCTTTCATATCGAAATACTTGTTTAGTTCCTTCTTTAACCTGCTAATTTTATTAGCATCCTGACCAACAATCAACATGTCATCAACATAAAGCAGAAGTATAATCAAATCTCCATCAGGAAATTTATGAACGAAAACACAATGATCTGAAGCCGTCCTGTGATACCCTTGATCCTTCATGAATGATTCAAACTTTTTGTACCACTGTCTTGGTGCTTGTTTCAGCCCATATAAACTCTTCTCTAACTTACAAACCAAGTGTTCGTTACCTTTAACTTCAAACCCTGTTGGTTGTTCCATATACACATCTTCCTCCAAGTCACCATGAAGGAAAGCGGTCTTGACATCTAGTTGTTCAATTTCTAGGTTCATACTTGCAGCCAATCCCAATACTAACCGTATAGAGGACATCTTCACCACCGGAGAGAAAATCTCATCAAAATCAATACCCTTCTTCTGCCCAAATCCTTTCACCACTAGGCGTGCCTTATACCGTGGTTGTGAATTTCTTTGTTTGGTCTTGATTTTGAACACCCACTTATTTTTAAGAATTTTCTTATTCTTAGGTTTTTCAACCAACTTAAAAGTGTTGTTTTTATGCAACGATTCAATCTCATCTTCCATAGCTTTCAACCACTCCTTCTTGTGTTCATCATCTATGGCTTCTTCATAACACTGTGGTTCTCCACTATCTGTAACCATCACATCTCGTGTGGAGGATACTTGGTAGATGGTGCTCTATCTCTAGTCGATCTTCTCAATTCAGCTGGTGGTTCATGTTGAACTTCCATTCCTTGCTCAACATCATCACCCATAGGAACATCTTCATGAGCTTCATCTTCATGATTTTGTTCTTCACCTGCATTATCATGCATAACCTTAGAAGAGATATGTGGATCTAGATCAATGAGATCATTACTATGATTCTCATGCTTCTCAACTTTCTTGAAGTCCTTAATAGTTTGATTTTCAAGAAAGACCACATCTCTACTTCTAATAATCTTCTTATCGACTGGATCCCATAACCTGTATCCGAATTTCTCATCTGCATACCCTAAAAAGATACATTGCTTGGCTTTATCATCAAGTTTTGCTCTTTGATCTTTAGGTATATGCACAAAAGCCCTGGAACCAAACACCCTTAAGTGTTCATAACTGACTTCTTTCCCAGCCCACACTCTCTCAGCTACATCTCCATCTAATGGTGCTGAAGGTGATAAATTAATCAGATAACATGCAGTACGCATTGCTTCACCCCAGAAACTTTTAGGCAACTTAGCTTCTGAGAGCATACATCTGATCCTCTCCACAATAGTGCGATTCATGCGTTCTGCTACACCATTTTGTTGTGGAGTTTGGGGAACTGTCTGTTCATGTCGAATACCATGGGTTTTTCAATACTCTTCAAACGACCCGATGTATTCTCCTCCATTGTCAGTGCGAATGCACTTCAATGATTTTCCTGTCTCTCGTTCTATCATGTTGTGGAAATTCTTGAAAACTGCAAGTACCTGATCTTTGGTCTTTATGGCATATGCCCAAACTTTCCTGGAAGCATCATCTATAAAAGTAACGAAATACAAAGCACCACCAAGTGTTTTGACCTTTAAAGGTCAACAAACGTCAGAATAAACAAGCTCCAAAACACTGGATTTTCTTTCAGATGCATTCCTTTGAAAGGAAACTCTATGTTGCTTTCCTACTAAACAATGAGAACAAGTATTTAAATTTATACCTTTTACGTTCGGTAAGTCTTGTCGTTTAGCAAGGATTTGAAGTCCTTTCTCGCTCATGTGCCCGAGTCTTCTATGCCAAAGATCAGTGGAAGAATCTTTTTCAACTGCATTCAATTCTCCTTTACACAGTTTTACTTGAGTCCTGTATAAAGTACAACACTTCTTCCCTCTTGCTATCACCATTGACCCTTTTGTGAGCTTCCACTTTCCATCACCAAAGTGACTGTGGTACCCTTCATCATCTAATACTCCGGTAGAGATTAGGTTATATCGAAGATCTGGTATATGCCTCACATTCTTCAGAATCAATGTACTCCCTGTGCTCGTCTCAATTTTCACTTCTCCAATTCCTATGATTTTTGAGAAACCTAAGTTTCCCATCCTGACTTTGCCAAGGTCACCAGTTCTGTAAGATCTAAAGAAATCCTTACATGGAGTAGCATGATACGAAGCACCTGAGTCAACCAACCATGTTGTTTCTAGTTCTGACTCAGTCATACTTAAGCAAGTCTCTCCACAACCTGAGAGTAAGATAATGTCATCACCTGAGGCAACTGCCGCAACATTATGTTGGTTTTCATCATCCTTTTTATTTTCCTTCTTTGGTTTCCTGCAATCACTCTTGTAATGACCCATTTTTCCACAACCAAAACATCTAACTTCTTTCTTTGGTTTTGATCTTCCCCTTGACTTATCACGGTTATGAGGTTTTCTACTTTTACCTCTCCCCCGTCTTTCTGTAACAAGTGCCTCTGAATGAGACTCGTCTGACGATGATTTCCTTCTTGTTTCTTCATTCAACAAACTACCTGTTACGTGATTCATACGCATTATGCCATCAGGAGCAGAATTGCTAAGAGACACCACCAATGTCTCCCAACTATCTGGTAAAGAATTTAGAAGAAGTAAGGCCTGCAACTCATCATCCAAAACTAACTTCATTGCAGAAAGCTGATTTACTAGACTTTTCATCTCATTCAAGTGTTGAGCAATTGAGGTTCCTTCTTTATATTGTAATTTTCCTAGCTTTCTGAACAAGTAAGCCTTTTTGGCAGCTGTCTTCTGATCATATAATTCTTCTAATTTCCTCCATAGACTAAAAGCGGAAGTCTCCGTTGATACATGATGAAAAACACTGGGTTCTACCCATTGTCGAATAAATCCAACAACCTTACGATCTAATACCTTCCAGTCTTCTTCATCTATCTTCATCGGTTTTGTACCGTGATTTTCAATGGGTGCAGCTAGGTCTTTGCAGTATAACAAATCTTCCATTTTTGCTTTCCACATCAAGTAGTTTTCTCCATCTAAACTAATCATTCGATTAGTATTCACTTCCATATTTCTGAACAATAAATCCAACCTTAGCTCTGGTACCACTTGTTAGGAAAAATAACCTAATTAACTTGTTCAGGAATATGAAGATAAACGATGTGAAAGTAAAAGTAGAGACACCAAGATTATTTAACGTGGCAAAAAACCCCTCCAAGATAGAAGGTAAAAAACCACGGGACCTAGTATAGAAATCTTCCACTATAATTAAATAATGGGTTACACAATTCTTCAAGATGTGTAGAAACACCCTTGGACAACTCTTCACCAAACCTATGGTGGATAAACTGAACAAAGAAACAAAGAAATAAAATCTCTTACTCCTTAGGATTTGAACAAATCCTAGATTCCTAAAGGTTGAAGAAGATAACCACAAACTAAATTGCTTCACAAGATTAATAATCTTCTTTTCTTCAAACCAATATTCTGCTCTTTCAATCTCTCTTGAAAGAACCACTTCAGAAATCTCTCTTTCTCTGACTTCTCTTTGTTCTGGAAGTTGTTGTGTATAATCTCTTCCCTTTCATTCCCTTTTATAATGATAAATAGGGAGGTTTACCAATAGAAATAGGAATTCATTTTTAGGCTTGAAAAAATAGAAACTTCTATTTTTTTCCCCAAACAAGGAATAAGGGAAATCCTATTCCAACTAGGAGTCCTTTTATTATAAGGAGGGACCCCAACAAAATGAAGGAAGTATTTGCTGCAGTAGATTAGTACTCGCGTATTACATATCTCTCGATTATGTGATCACATTAACCGACTAAACCAACCTAAGAGATTTATTTTTGGCTTTTCTTTATATTGTTATTATTAGGAAAGAGGAGATGAAGATTAGGTAGCAATATGTAATCAAGTTAATTTTTAGACTAGAAAAAATATTCCCCATAGAATGTCCAAGAAAACATGGATTCCCTAAAGATTTTATTCCCCCCGAGATTTTCCTTTATTCTCCAAAGCCGCGGCCATCTGGAATAGGCGCTCATAAATTTTTGACAAATACGAATACAATATAAGGAAACTTTTCCTACCAACTATGTTTAGAATATCTCAAGCAATGTACCTTTTGTGTGATTTTACATACTTTCTGCCTAATTAACATTCTTAAGATCTCCTTGTAGTCGGAGAATAGATTTTACGTACTTTCCATCTAATTGACATTATAAAAGTAGATCAACTTAAAACCTAAAATAAGAATTAAGTGCTCATTGAGAGTGACAAAGCTTATCAAGAGAGAGAGCGATATTGAAAGTTGACTCAAAATTAAAGACCGTTAATTTCGTGTGTATCGAGAGTGGATACTCATAATATTTTGTTTTTTCATGTAGAAGTAGATACTCATAATTATTTGACAAATATGAATGTAATATAAGGACATTTTCCCCACCAACTATGTTCAAAATATCTCAAGTAATGTATATTTTGTGCTATTTTACATACTTTCCATCTAATTAGCATTCTTAAGATATCTTTGTATTATTTTCTTTCTTTTTTTTTTTTTTTTTTTTTTTTTTTTATTTATGTTGAGAAGAGATATCTTTGTAGTGAGTACGACAATCATCTCTAGCACAAATCTTACACAACATATCATTGTTGTTTTTTGTATGCTCACTGGATTAACGTATTGAATTTGTAAATTGGAATTAACTTGTTAGACCATCCCATTGTAAACTTTATAACTCCATAAAAATGTGGGTTCCATTAGTAACAATTGACATGCAAAAATAACAACCGGCTTTCTATTTAATGGGATATTGGGATTACGAGGTTACACTCTCTTCCATTTGATTGGATTCAAGAGGAAGTGATGAAACCACTCAATTTCGGTGGCTTCAACAGAAAGACTAAAAGAGAAAGGAAACATTATGAGTTAAAAATTGATATAATAGTTTCAACGCAAAAGAAAAGTGAGATTTAAAATTGTTTTTTGTCAAGTGATGTTGGTTTTATCAAAAGTATATACAATTAGGGTTGTTTAGAAGGTGATTAGTCTAGATGTCATCGGAATTTGTTGATTTTGGTTATGAATGGGTGGAGACTTGATGCAAATTGTCCAACCCCACAACCGTCCCAAGTAGCTATTAGTTTTGTCCGGAAGCTCTTAATCATTCAAAATTATAGAGTAAAAAAAAATGTAAAAGGTGAAACTTTTATGGATCCCCTTGTAATATAATTTTTGCGATGATACATGGAACAATAGACGAAACATGTTAAAATTCAAGTTCTGTTATGTTTTTGAAAACAAAATCTTACAAGCAAACATTAATTCAACTGTCATCTAGAAATTCTACAACACAACTCTATGATATGATTGGAGTGAATAGCCTCCAAGGACGTATTTTTGAAGTGTTAGATAAAATGAGGGCTGATCTTGACATTGTGAAAATCTTATGAACAAAACTTCCACCGTAGTTAATCAACAAGAATTTTAAAAGGCACCCACCCTTCAACTCGCAAAGAGAGATCTGAAGCTCCGAATGAGATCTTTTTGAGGGGTTAGATGGAACCGAATGTGACCTTAACATTTTAGATTTTAGTATTAAGGTCAAACACTCGATTTCATATTACCCAATAAAAAGGATAAAACGTTGTAGCTTCACAAAGCAATCACGCAAAACACACGTGACCGTAAGATCCCTGGGACACCGGGATGGTGCCGGCCTAAGGGAGCTCCGACGGTCAAGTCAGTAAGCTTGCAAGAGAAGTAATAGATGCTTGATTGATATCCTTGGAATGTTACCGTTGAGGAGAAATGTCGGAGTTTAGGCACGACTTGCAGAGTGGCCGGAGCTCGATCTCTACGGATTTACTAACTTGATTGGAGAGAGATTATGACAACCTATGAGGTTTGTCCTCGAATGAGGCAGCCCTAGTGAGGTTGGCCTTGTTCGAGGGGTATGTATCGTAAACAAATGAAGTGAAAAGCCCCAGGGGCCTGACCTAGTAAATATTCACGTGGGTGAAGTAAAGAAAGTCTGACTTCCAGGAGAGATAAAGTAGCTTGTCTACTTTGATCGTTAGGAGAACGAATGGATAGGTCGTCCTTCCTTGGTGGAACAGTCACCTGGTCGCCCAAGAGAGAGAAATGTAGCTCGCTCTTCCTTGGTCGTCAGGTCGCCCAGGAGAGAGAAATGTAGGTCGCCCTTCCTTGGTCGTCAGGTCACCCAGGAGAGAGAAATATAGGTCGCCCTTCCTTGGTCGTCAGGTCGCCCAGGAAAGAGAAAATATACAGACCCTTGATAAACTCATGCACCCAGGCCGGCCCAAGTGTTTAGGGGGCCTAAAGCGAAGTTAAAATTGGGGCCCTTTTATGTATAATGAGAAGTAAAAACAGAAATCCTAATAGTCTTTGAAGAGGAATTAAAATTTTGATCACCTGAACACGAACCATATTCTTAATAGCTGAGCTACATTCTAAACTTCGCAAAAGTTTTACTTAAAATATTGATAAAAAGAAAGAGACCGGACTAGTCTATAAGTACTAGATTACGAACGAACACACAAGTAGTATTATCAATTAGGGATTGATCTAATGCTACAACATTTTTAGTTCATATTTGAAATAAATGTAAAACTTGTAACCGACATGCACATAATTTTTTTTAATACAATCACTTTTCAATTATGTGTGTTAACTATATTTTAATTTTCTAAAAGCACACCACATATATAAAGTTGTCTTGTTTGAAGTGTGCTTTGCCCTTCAAAGATGAAAAATAATTTATTGCCAATTGGTTAGTTTGTTGACAACACATTAAGTTTAGACCAGGAACCCCACAAAATTAGATGAACCTAAAGATTACTTTAATGTAGAGGCACGTTTATCAATTTAAAATAAAACATTATTTGATTTCCCTAACTTAGGCCCTAGGTCTATTATAAAAAACATTTTTATTGAAAATCAGTTGTACTAGAGAAATTAGGTACACATAAATGATTTTTTTAGTTGATTTAGATACATGGTATAAGTGAACAAAATCATGAGGCTTATATAACGACATTTTATAAGATTGATATATGGTGTGGACAACCTAATATTGCATATCTAAGTTTTTCAATGTGATGCAGGGGCACCCGACGTGGAGACTATTTCCATGACCAAACCCGGTCATGGACCAACCGGCCAGAGAGAGTAGATTTAGGAAGTCCTTATTTTAGTATAATTATTAGATAAATTAGGTTTAGGAAATTATGCTATTTTAATATTCCCAATAATTGGAAAGGTCCATATTTGAGTCTAGTTATTTAGGCAGTTGCAGTATTTTAATTATTTAGGAAGTCTAATTCAAGTCTATCTAGGAAAGTCCAGAATCCTATAAAAGGATGTCTAGTTTGTCTATTATTCACAGATTGAGAGAAAACCCCCATTGAAGTTTTAATAAAGTTGAGTATTTAGAGTTATTTGATCTTTATTTTCATTGTTCTTATTTAGTTATTCATCTCTTTTAATTCCGCTGCGTTTCTACATCAAGTGGTATCTAGAGCCAGAAATTTTTTTTCATCACCATGGTTAACACTACTATCACCGCTACACCAACTAAGGAGAAAACACCAACCTTTACATCTGAATGGGACAACATTAAAGAAGGTTTATCTGTAGGTAGAAAGTTGGAAGAAGGTTTCAAGGAGTACAAGAAGGAAACAACAGAAAAATTCGAACGAATCGATCAACGTTTCGATCAACTCACCGTACCATCAACAATCTTTCAAAGCAACTCAAAGGTATGTGTATCAATCAACCCTCTTCCCACACTACAAACCCGTTATCTATCGGTTCCATTCCACCACCGATCCTCACAACCACTTCACACCCTACCCGGTTTTCACCTATAAGCTTCCCTACCGATACCAACATACCCCTCTTCGGTCACACCGTTAGCAATCCTTGCCCAATTACACCT
Organism: Eschscholzia californica; assembly: GCF_041429995.1. NCBI lineage: Eukaryota > Viridiplantae > Streptophyta > Magnoliopsida > Ranunculales > Papaveraceae > Eschscholzia > Eschscholzia californica. The sequence goes on from NW_028238198.1 coordinate 48,178,675, forward strand.
CCACCCTTCATCACAAACAACCCAACGACTCCTACAGTAAAACCAACAACATACCCCTCTTATAACATTACACACTCAACCAACCCCAACACCCCACAACCATCATCGTTCTCCTTCCCAAATTCCACCATAAACCAAAACCGATCACAAACCGAACCCTACCTCCTAACCGAACATCATCACTACTCACCATCACCCGAACACCGAATCCCAACCAACAACCAACACACCAACAGTGGGCAACAAACCCAACCTATCGGTCCCTCACGTCCTTTCCCATCGTATATCGACCCTCACACCCAACACCCGTTTACCCGAACCGACACCAATCCTCTTTACCAACCAAATCCCTACCTCCCAAACCAACAACCCGACAACCACCATTACCCCCAAACTCGCGACACAACACCACCACCTAACCAGCCCTATCAACTCTGAGAACTCCCTAACACCACTCGACCCCAAGTTACCGAACCAACCTTACCGTATCACCTCCAAACCGATCCTCACCAAACTCCACTTAACCGAGACCCATACCAGCCGATGACCCGAAACCGTGAGACCAACCTAAACCCTACCCAAACCCGAGAAACAAACACACCATTCCACCGTACAACCACCCAAACCCAACGACAACCGATTGTTTTTCAATCCCCTAAAACCGATCTCGAACACCATCATCAACAAACCGAAACCGATTGTCCCCATCCAAATTCTTCTTACCGTATTTGAATGGAAGTACCATCATATGATGGTTCGATAAATATTGAAGATTTCTTGGATTACGTCTCTAGACTCGAGATTTTTTTTGATGTCATGCAAGTTGAAGGTCCTGAACAGGTACGTTGTGTAACTAGTTACTTATCTAAAACTGCTCTTACTTGGTGGAAACAAGAATCTGAAAATCGTCGTTTATTACACCTACCTCCTATTTCTTCTTGGTTAGAATTGAAACCATTAATGTTCTCCCGTTTCCTCCCTCCGGACTATGAGAACCAATTATGTGTTGATTATTTACATTGCCGCCAAGGAAGACGTTCCGTTGAGGAATATGCTTCGGAATTCCAAAGACTAATTACAAGACTTAATCTCCCAGATTCAGAGTCAATGAAAGTAGAAAAATTCAAGGACGGACTTCAGAATGATATTAAAGATTTGGTTAATTTAAGAGCTTTTAATTCGGTTTCTAAATGTATTAGTGTAGCTCGGTCTTTTGAATCAGATTCACGTTCCATTTTCCGAGGACACAGTACGAGAAGTCAAGCAGTTCGAACTATACCGGATGAATTAGATCAATCCAAACAGGCGGAGGACGGTACTAAATCACTACCAGATAATCCTTATAAAAAACCTCCACCAGTTAAGTGTTATCGTTGTTTTGAAACAGGCCACTATTCTAATGCTTGCCCCTCTCGAGGTAAAGCAAATATTGTAGAAAAGAAATCAGATTCAGATTCAGAAGAAGATCAATTGGAACGAATTAACACTATTCCTGACAACGGTGATCGAGTTATGTTACTCACTCGGAGAGTTCTTTTCACACCTGTTAAGAGGAATTTATCTCAACGAAAGAATTTGTTCGTTACACGGGGAACAGTACTGAATAAAGTGTGTACTATTGTAATTGACAATGGTTGTGTAGAGAATTTAATTTCTACCAAGCTGGTCAATTTCTTGGGTATTCCTACAATGATTAAATCAAACCCGTATAAAACCACTTGGATTCAGTCGGGTACTACTACACGGGTTGATCAAAAGTGTACTATTACTCTTTCTATTGGTTCTTCTTATTTATCTACAGTTAATTGTGATGTCACCGATATGGATTTATGCCACATCATATTAGGACGTCCATGGCAATCTGATGTTGATGCCACTTACCGTGGTCGTTTGAATGTTTATGAGTTTCCATGGAAGAAGAAGATCGTAACATTATTGCCAATTGAAGATGGATCGGAGGAATTACATTCTCTTCAAAAACGGTTCGGGACGAACCTCTTGAGGGAAGGGGATGCTGATGCAGGGGCACCCGGCGTGGAGACTATTTCCATGACCAAACCCGGTCATGGACCAACCGGCCAGAAAGAGTAGATTTAGGAAGTCCTTATTTTAGTATAATTATTAGATAAATTAGGTTTAGGACATTATGCTATTTTAATATTCCCAATAATTGGAAAGGTCCATATTTGAGTCTAGTTATTTAGGCAGTTGCAGTATTTTAATTATTTAGGAAGTCTAATTCAAGTCTATCTAGGAAAGTCCAGAATCCTATAAAAGGATGTCTAGTTTGTCTATTATTCACAGATTGAGAGAAAACCCCCATTGAAGTTTTAATAAAGTTGAGTATTTAGAGTTATTTGATCTTTATTTTCATTGTTCTTATTTAGTTATTCATCTCTTTTAATTCCGCTGCGTTTCTACATCACAATGTCATGATCATTTAAAGTATCACATTGAAAGAACAAACAGCCATATGAATTTGGACGCAAATAATTTCATATAACAAAATATAATCAATTCGAACAAATTCATTTTTTTTGACATGTAACTAATATATTTTTACGTTACAGTGTTGAAGGAAACTAAAATGAACTAAAAACATATGAATATAATAATGTACTAAAAAGTAAGGGGACGGGGAGTCGAACTCGTGACCTCTTGAGGAGCGTAAAGACAAGTACCATGAGAGCTAATTTTGTTGCTCGTTATTTTGTATATGATTTTTTTTATTAAAGGCGAAAGCAGGTTGGGGCCCTAGTAAATACCATAGAAAGATGAGGCCCAAAGCCACCACTTTAGTGGCTTTGAGCATAGCCCGACCCTGCATGCACCTGACAAGGGTCCTGTACTCTTGATAACTTCCTGTATCTCGTCTTTGGTAAGACCAAGTACCTCGATGGATGATAAGCTCGTGTATCCTCAATGAACAATACTTGATAATGCCCTGTATTTTGGTGAAAGGAAGGAAGCAGGACTATGCAATGGAGCGACACCTTGTTTAAAAACAAGACTTTATGAGAGAGAAAGTAGTGGGTTGTGCTGTATCTGATCTAATGTTTGGGTTTCGGGTGTATTCGTTGATCGCTAGATGATCTTGGAATGCTTAACAGTGATGTCAAATGACTATGGGTATGTTCGGCGATAACCAGATGATCTCTATCATCTTCTTCTCGGCCAATTTATAGTGTTGATGATCGATTGTCACCTGGTGGTGAGTTGTCGTCTTTAATGTGGTAACGCATGAAGCTGTCACCATTAATACGGATATTGTAACCCTTCAACGGGTATATTTGGGATCTTGAATGACTGTAACGTCCCTCCAACAGATACACGGAGGGAGGTCTGCTGAGGAGGTGAGGGTTGGCCTCTTTATCCAGGGCTGGATGCGCTTTCGTATTTTGGCGTTACTTCGGGATGCCCAAAGATAAATGGGTCGGGCCCATTAGCCATTAATTCATGGGCTTGCTCACTATGTAAGCCCATTAATCGTGGATTTCTGCGGGCGCTTCTGGTGACGCAATTTGGCCCATACAATTTGTCCCCTACTCTTTAAGTTGACAGTGTGCAGAAACTTAGAGAGTAGTTTGAAGTCGTAGAGACTGATTCGCAGTTCGATTCCCCTGCATGCGCAACCCTGTTCGTGTCCCGTGGGAACTTATCTATGAGTAGTGTCGCGTGTATCGAGTCAATTTGGATTGCTCTGGAGAAGAGATATCGGAGTGATCCGACAAAAAATTTAAGTGTCCTTGATTCTTTAAATTACCGGTTGAGGGTTTGTTAATTGACATATAAATTGAGGTGATGGCGACATTTATATGCTTTCAGAGGAAATTTAGAACAGTTAATGATGATAATCAAAATCGTCTTGATGAAATAGACGTGTTCGATATAATAGCGGCAAAATAGTATTTTAGTCCAGGTGTCACGGCCTTTTTGTCCCGTTAGGTCGACCCAGCATATTATGCTCAAAGACACGCTTCGATAGTGCGGAATATCAAATCCTGACGTGTCGTGCGGCGTCATGTACTCCCTCCTAGTACATAACCAGCCTTCCCGAACATATTCGGAGCATCTCGACTATCAAGTCACCTTGGTTCCCAACCAATAATGCGGCATGACACCAATGTGTCCCAACCTACGAGCATAGCTCGAGCCGTCCCGTATAACGCTTCCTTGAGTCATAGACTCTCGCCCACTATAAAGGATACCAACATATGTGCGGAGCACACCAAGCCGCATATGCGGATCTTGCCATCTAGTCTCAAGCATCCGACACCTTATCATCTCGGCTTACCATCCGGACATTGGGCATAGGAGCATCCATCTCTAATAAGCTACCTTATGCCCAACATAGCACATCAAGGCTTGGCCCCTTGAATAGCTCAATCCTCCTTATGGAATATGCTAGCACGACGCACGCCTCGCCATGGCATGAGAACATGTAACACGACTTCCGAAGGAACCCGCAGTCACCTATCTCCAGGTACTGTTCCGAGCCATTTCCTATGACAAGGGAACCCGTGCAATATGCTTCTCTCGCATACGCTAGGCCGGCCTCATGGGTTGCGCCACGAGGATGCTCACTTTCGTGCATACCATGCTAAGATGGGCGAGCTCCCATCCACGAGGTCTTGGCATATGCTGGATGCATATGAGGAAGGGAGACCACCCCCTCCTCAGGTGCAAACTTCTTGTTTTGCCTATTTCCACAAGGAAACATCAATCCTTTTAACCAGGCATACTCTCGTCCAAATGACCCTTTGTATCCTTGACAAAGTCTTGAATGCCACGGATGTCCCCGTGCATGGCCTAAGGAAGCTTGCTGGCACTCTTGCCCTACTTCGACCTCGTCTTCGGCCCTACGGCCTATATGCTCTTACGTGCTATCCTATCACTCGTCACGCCATATGCATGCTCAAGAATATGGACGTGACACAGGGACTTAGAAAATATCATAAATTATGTAGGTTTAGATTTTTTTTTTTTGGTATACTCGGGGTGCCCAGAGCAAACATCAGGGTGCTCCGGGCGGAACACCCTTCCATCAGTGTGCTGTGGAAGCACGCTGATGGCATGGGAAATGGACTGACTTCTCTGTCCGTTTGCTCATGCACGGACTGACTTTTAAGTCCGTTTTTTTTTGAAAAAATAAAAAATAAAGGGGACGTGAATCGCACTAATTTAAGATTACCTTCTATCAATGATCATAAAATTATTCAACAAGGAAGGCTGTTTCGTGGGACGGACAATTTGTTGGATGGATTAACCTAATTAATACCGGTCACTTTGCAGTCTCTTCAGGCGAGGTTGCTCTTCTTTATTTTTTGTTTGGATCGACATGCGAGAATCCTTCATTCATTCCCCTCGAGTGCTAGTTGTTAATGTATGTTAGCAATTTGAACCATTGCCTTGGTTCAACCATTGCCTTGGTTGAATTAAAATTAAAAGAGACACATCCCTAGGATCATGTCTCTCCATATAGATGTCTCTCCATATAGTCACAATCATCTCTATATATACATAATCCAGATTTCATTTTAGATATAGAAAAATCAATTAGTTTTCTGAGTTTAGAGTTTGCATTAGAAGTCTAAGGAGTTAAGAGAGTTCTCTACTTATTTGGTTCGAAGTTTCTTGAAGAACGAAGTGCTGCGCTTCAAGAAGGTAAGACTGTTTTATCCTGGGAGATGATTCGTATATACAACCCGACTTAGCACCATTGCGGGACGAATAATGTCTTAAGGAGAGAGTATCCAATACTCGACTCGGTCATAAAACTATTACTCCCTCCGTCCCATTTTGTTTGGTTGTTATTCTTTTTATGGATGTCCCAAAATGTTTGAGCACTTTCCTTTTATAACATTCATTTAATTATTAAAATGATGAAACTTCTAAGATTACCCTTTAGTTTGAATACCATTCAAAGGTTCTAATTGGTTCTACGCTCTTACCAATGTTGTATTTAATGAAATACTCTATATTAAATGAGGGTAGTTTAGGGAAAGTCTTTATATTTGTCAACAATAAATATCATTCCTTAATAAGTTGAATTCCCCAAAACTACAAATAAAATGGGACGGAGGGAGTACTTGTTATTCTACTTACTTGATTATATAATTTGTCGAGCGGAATCATTATCGAATTGTGTATTCGAGAAGGACAATTAACCTAATTAGTCCAACAATGTAATCATAGGTGCTTCGCTCCGTCGAGTGTCAACTTAGAAGCTTTGCTCCGCCACATGTTTAACGGAGGCCGTGTTGGGATATGGTGGTGTCTACTAATGTCGTATAAGCGGAATCTCAGACATCACATGTCTTGACATTAGTATGTTCCAAGATCATCATGCATAAACTAGCAATTAAACTAATAATAGATAGAAGATTACCTTAATCGCTACTTCCCTCGAACTATTCCAATAGATTAAGAAGACCAAGAGCTCCATTCATCGCTCCTGTACTTGGGACACCGAATGGTGTATTTAATCTCCCTCCTTGAAATCTTGCTAGAACTCAAATGGTGGTTTGATAATAAGAAGACCTTCTTCTTGCTTGACTAGTTGATAGCTTGGGAATTAGCTCACATTCTCCTCTCTACTTGATGTGGTAGAGTAATAAAGCTTAGAGAGAAATTCAACACCTTATTCTCTGCCCTAAGAGTCTTTATGTAAAACCCTTATAAGAATCCACCTCCAATTAGGTTTCCTAAAAGGCCCTTTAGAATAAGATTTAAGGGAATTGTCGAAATTAGCAACTATTGATATTTTCTCAATTACCAGAGGAGGTGACGTCTAAACCCAGCCAAAATTGGCAGATTTAATGTTCCTAACATAAGGAAACGTCCCTCCAAAATCAACCCAATCCGAGCCCTAAAAGTGCCCGAATCGGTTTAGGCCCAAAACCCCGTTTTCGGGCCTTTTTGCTATCTTTTGCCTAATTTCTCTTAAGGCCTGTGGGATATGTTTATGAGACATTCCCATGGTTATATTACACTCCCACTAGTCATATCATCCGATTAAATACCCATTCTTATGTGTAACCGGATGTAGAATCCTATCGAAGTTCGTCGCGAATTACTTCGTAATTCGACGATCGTAGTTGGGTTCTAGCATAAACTCTACGACCCCTAAATCAATCGGACTTGATGATCTTCTTCATCAATTGTCCTAGCCGAAAAATTGCTCGCATTGCAATCTTGGTCGAAGGGCATCTCCTTCAATACCTTCAGACTCCCACTTGGACTTAGAACAAGTGCAATGCTCGATTCCCGTGTCAATTTGTATCTCATCTGATACGTCATGTCATTCAGACTTTCTTGATATCCGAGTACAACTGTAAAAGACAAACGATTAACTTCTTATCCGTTTGGAGCATGGCCACGCATTTTCAGTTGTCAACTCATCAAGTGGTCTTGAGACACTTTGTACCTAATGTGATTAAGATGATTCAATCCATTCTTGCGCTCCCACTTAACTTCATGTCTATCCTGTCCTTCCCAGTATCCGCCTTTATAACCTCCTTTTATGGCCCGGCGTTTAACGGAACCAAAGTCGGACACTCCTTACATAAGATGAGTGGAACACTCATGTTTTGAGGAATCTCTCCAATTTTGTCTTATTGAGAAGCGTTTGACGTTCATCACAAGTGATGTACTTCTCATTAGAGGGTTATCCAGTGTATAAACCTTTTACACACCCACGTAGTCGACTTGAATACTCCTATTCAATAGCCCATGAAACTGCGCTATATTGTCGATCTCACGTGCTAGTCTTCCTTGGTCGTTGTTGTCCATGCGACGACCTGGACTAGGGAGATGATAATAAATATTCCAAGTTCACTTAATAGGGTTTCATTCATAAGATCACGTATCTGACAAACCTATTCGGAATGTTTTATTATCTGTGGACTGTCATTTAAATACTAAACCAAATTTAGACGATTGTGAAATAATTAACTTATTTCCGATAACGAGAGTTTGTAAATCTGAGCCTCTTTCGTAAAAACTCCTTTTATCTGCTCAATTTTACTTGTCGAGGTTTATTCAAAATATACCTCGTGCCTTAGACTTGTGTCTGAATCTCATACTTTGTCTTAGGTGACAGTTTAGTTTGACTACCGATGTAGTCTGTTTTAAACTTTGCTAATTATCAATTAATTTGAAGGTTGGTTCCTTCAACTTTGATAATTGCTAGTAATTCTTTACTAGTATTAAGGCTTTTATTCTTTATGTAGTTTTTGCAAAAGTTCCCGGCTTAAACACTTTTAGCCTACTTTCCTTCCATGTCTGGAAGTTTGCTACGTTGGCTTGTTTCAACTTTTGTACTACTTCATCCTTTAGCCTTCTAGGATGTTTCTAAGTAGTGTTTCGGTTTTCCAATCCGAATTTGGATATTTAAATGCTAATCATGTCCAACATGATTGACTTTATATTTTGAACATAAATGTCTCTCTCATGCGTGCTTGCTCATCGGTGTCTTTTAGACTCCGAGTTTTGCAACGCTCTTTATCATGAGTTTTTGGGTCGAAATTCTTTTAGACTTTTCCGAGTCTCAGATTTTTGATTTTCGATCTCAAGCGTCTCAGCGTACTGAGTCTTTATAATCCTATCATCTTTTGATCTATGCTTATAGATCTTAGATGCCCAAAATGGCATTTTATCCTTGTATGTGGTCCTTTTACTAAGTCAGTTTGTTACTATTATACAATATCTTATGTTGTACTCAATCTTTTGTATGTACTCTGCATACAGACCCGGAAGGTTTATTATTCCCACTTACCTTCTTGAAATTTCGTGATTCAAGAATTTCTTCATTCCTCAAGAATCAAAACTACTTTGATTACCTCTGTGAATCGAAGATTTTGACTCTTGCGTGCTATAATTCGTCGATGGATTCTTGAAGCATGCGTTTGGACATAACTGGACTGAAAGAATTTTATTCCTCTTGTCTAGTTTCGAGAAACTCGAATGTTTCCATCCTTCTCAGTTTTTTACTCTGGAAAACTAATTTAGGTCTTCCGTTGACTTAAACTATCAAGCTACTGTAGGGTTACGTATGTATCTAATACACTATCTAGTGTTTATTGCGAAAATCTCAAACATCTATATGTTAACACTAAACATCCAGGATCGATATTTACATGACTAATCAATGAACTAGAATGGAAAGAAGATTACCTTAATCGCTTTCCCACGAACAAAATTCCGACTAGATTCGGAAGATCAAGAACTCCAACTGTAGTTCCTGTACTTAAGACATCGAGTGTATGACTTGAACTCCCTCCTTTGAGTCAGCTAGGACCTTCTTGAAGGTTGAGATGAAGGACACTTTCTTCTTGACTAGATAACCGAGAAAACTCCTTTTTCCCTTTCTTGCTTTTTCTCTCTTGAAAAACTCTCTTAACCTTGCTCTTTTGATTGCATACATAATTATGTCTAATGAGGTCTATTTATAGGGAACATAGTGTAAGAGTTTGTCCCAAACTAGGATTCCTGAAATATCTCACTTAAGACATATCCTTAGAAGCCCACATAAAACCAAACTAGGGCTTATGGTGTGGCCGGCCCACTTAAGGGTCTAGCCGGCCATGTGCTGGCCGACCCCTTTCTAAGGTCGGCCATCACATGGCCGACCCCTTTATGGGCACTCCCGGGCCTCCCTTTTAGCCCGGGTTTATGTACACTTGTCCGGACTCTTTCGAACACTAAATAATGGATACAATCCACTTATTTGCCACTTTATATCTAGCCAATCTCTCTCCGTTCAAACCATCACTCTTATGTGTAACCCTTGTAGGATCCGGTCTATATTAGCCGCGGATTACCGAAGTCATCCGACGATCGTAGTTGGCTTCTAGCTAAGCATTACGACCCCTAATTCGACCGGACTAATGATCTTCCGTATAAGGTCATTATGATCCTATTCAAAAAATCGTACGCATTGCCATCTTGGTCAAAGGACATTCCCTTATAAGGATACCATTCCTTCGGACCAAGGGAATATATATGGATTCCATGATGATTTTGGCTTCTAGCAAAATCTAGAGTCAGTTTCCGGCTCTGCGCAGGTCTTTTAACTCTTCAGAAATAACCTTTATCTTCTGAATCTTTGAGGTTACTTTTGACCTTAAGGGCTTTTGAACTACAATTTGGAATACTCTCAGTCACTAGAGAGTTCTCCTGCGAATTAACATTCGCTTTAGTGCGGTAGGTTTTTAAGATCACATCATTACCTCTTCCTTTACCGAGCAACCGCGGTTTACTGTCTTTCAACAGTTTTGTTGCTCTTGGTCGAATTTAATCGGCCTGTACAAATTTCCATTATTGTTCTTCATGATTCTTCATGATTTTTCTCAAGCTCGAATTAATTCGATTTATACTTTTCTCCCACCTATTCTTGTAATAATTAGTACTTTTCTCCCAGAACACTAGGTATGCTAATTACTATAAGAATACTATCATGAACAACAAACACTTTGTTCTCTTGATTGTTTGGGGAAAAAGCCCAAATTTCTTTTAAAGAAATTGCGTCAGATTTCAGCTAATTTTTGTATCCTTGTAAAACGCTTATATACAAGGTTTAGCCTTTTAGACGGTGTAGGTTATGTGTGCGAACAATTGTTTCTAGAATATATCCCAAAATATTCGGAAGACTTGGCTTAAACCCATCATTGATCGGATCATGCATAGCAGTGTTCGATTACTCCCACTGAATCCACCATCCTCAGATATGTTTCATGGAGCGAGTTATGAAACGCTTTCTCAAATCCTTTGATGGTTATCAAGTGTTTGACTCAAGTTTTCACCACTCCAATCTAATCGGATGGCTTAAACTCTCTTGTCAAAGTGATTCTTTACTTCGGTTTGTACTTTGTTTGAATCTTTCAAACATTCCGACTTACAGTTTATGATTTGTACGTTTCCATACTTCATGAAGTTGTCAGAGTACGTATTGAAGTTTCTTTTGTTTAGCTTCTACAAGTAAACTTATAGGTCTGGATAACAGCGTATGAGTCCTAATAGATTACTAGTCTCTATGCCTTTTGAAAAGGGCGACTTTGTCAATTAGTCCTTAAAACCCAATTGACAATGCTGAAGTTATTGAGTTTGAATCTCTTGATATCAGCCATTATCAATGTTAACCTTCAGTTAATTTTACCACTGGTTTCTAGAAGAACAAAATAACTACTATTAAGTTCTAAGCTAGATCAGTGTCTAAAAGAAGACTTCGATCCCTTTCAGCATCCCTAGCATTACTGCTTCTACTCCCTCTTGGATCTTTACTTCTTTTAGTCAAGTATGTGATTCCCTTGATCTTTACCGAGCCGCACATCTGGTCTTAAAATACCTGATGAAGGAAATTTACGATACTTGTTTTTAACTTTGTTAACAAGGATATTGGAATCAGAATTCATAATTCCATTCCCTTTGTCCTCCAGGTGCTAAGGGTAGTTTTCTCTTAAATGGTCTTACCATTGTTTGGAAACATTCATAGTATTGAGGAATACTCTTAATCATGTACTCAGCAACTGCTTGCCTTTTCTTTGATCAAATGTTTTTCTCACTTGACTGACCCTTTGCCCCTTTGAATCTCAAGAAACACTTTCTTAGATTCCTTTTACTAAATCTCAAGAACCTTTCTTAGATTTGATATTCCCGTGTGTTCTGCTCAGTTGTTCGTAACAATCTGAGTGACTCATCTAAGGTCTTATCTATCTTTGTTCAATCGACATTGAATTGGTTGATAGATGAATTCTGTTGTCTTCCATTAGGATGACTTTCAGATTGCCTTGGATGTCTCGTACCTCTCCATTTATGACTTTTGTAGGAATCTCTTCCTTAGTTTGTCTTGATGGTCTAGCTAGCATCCATTACTCTTTTAAAGAGAATGTTATATGATTGCTTGCAAAAGGCTTTTGACCTTCTTCGGTATGAGTCAACATTGGGATTGGGCATTCTATTACACTTTCCATTTGAATCAGAGAACTATTCTCGGATTCATTCTTCCATTCTAGGAAGTTGATCAACACCTCCATTAGGTGTGATTCAATGTTGAACTTCATCTTAAAAAGTACATAAAGAATTGCAAAGTTTTAAACTCGTTATCGTTTTTGAAAAACATTAGTTTTCCCACATTATTCAATATAAAATCGTCCCTGATTGAATAACTGATTCCAAGACCCCAGTTCTTCGGAGTAAAGCGGACTATGGTCCTACCCTTTAACTCCGTCGTTCCGGGTGAGCGAACTACTTCACTGATCATACCTTATGACTCTTGGTTGATAGATTTCATTGATGAATGACTAATCTATCCTTTTGCCTCGAGGATACAAAACTCTTTTGCTGATCTCGTTGAGTAGAACCATTTAGACATGTAGGCCTCTTCTATAGGCCTACCCGAATTGTCCCAAGGTAGAGGAGGTACTCTGCTAAGGCCGACCCACCTTCCTCGAACAAGGGCGCAACGAGTGTCTTAATTTAGATAGACACTTTACTCAAAATTGCTTTTAGGGACTTTTACGCTAGTCTGGCGTTTGTTATAGTGAACTATTTAGCCTAACTAACATCCACAACGTAAAGCTTAATTAAGTAAGTAAATACGCGCGAGAAAGTAAATCAAGCAGACATGGATCCTAGTATGGCCCCTAACCTAGAAGATCTAATCTCCTTTGGTTTTCTTCTTGTTTCGCCTTTTGGTTCGTCTTTGATCGCCATCATTGAACCTCCATTGATTTCTCCCACTCGCCTTTGGATTCCATCCTCGAGTTTCTTTAATGGACTCATAGACCCTAAACTCTAATTACAAGACTCTAACGATTCGCAGATCGTATAAACTTGAAATTAAAATTAATTACAAATTATGCACCCATCCGTGCTTAAAACAAGAATAAAGAAACAAATCTATGACCATACTAGTTTCCCGCATTCACATCACATGCATTCATATAATATATGAAGGCTAAGAATTATATATGCATTATAATTCGGGAGATACTTTTGTCGACATCCCATGGCACATTACGGACCTTAAGTCTAAATTCGAAGAATTCGACTAATGGTGCGTTTCGGTTTTATCTTTTATGATTTCTAGAATCAACTTTAAGAAAAACTCCATTTTGGGTTTTGAAAAGCCCGGGTCAATTTCGGAAAAAATCGGTTTGATTGTTAATGATTGCACAAATCAATTTTAAGAAAAACCCGTTTTGGCCTTCCGGATGGCCCGAAATAATTTTGGCAAAATTTGGGTGGAATCAGGAGAAAATTTGGACAATACTCCCACTCGAATCATGGTCCCTTTTATGATCTAAAAAAGCCCGGGACAAATCTTCACAAAGTCCAAGACAAGGTCGGCTCAAGCTAAGGGCTCGGGCAAGGTCCAGACATGGCACGGCCCAAAGGGCCGGAATGTCCTGGTCCGAGTCATTCTCGGCTTGGTCGCATCCTGGGCATAGGCCAGGACGCGGGTCCTTGCTCCAGACTCGTCCTAGACGCATCTGGTGCAAGACCGGACCAAGATGGGATGTCTCGGAATATACCGAGACACCCTTAGGACTCCCAAACGCGTCTGGTGCAAGACGCGTCTGGTCGAGTGCTCTGGACGCGTCTCCAAGACGCGTCCAAGAAGCTCCTGTCGCCAGCACTAGACGCGTGCTCTGGACGTGTCTCCCAGACGCGTCTAGGAAGCTTCTGTCGGCAGCTGCTGGACGCGTTTCCAAGACGCATGCTGGACGCGTCTCCAAGACGCGTGATGGACGAGTCTCCAAGACGCGTGCTGGACGAGTCTCCAAGACGCGTGCTGGATGCGTCCTCCAGCAGCTGCTCTGGACGCGTCTGCAAGACGCGTCCAGGAAGCTTCTGGTCCGGCCAGGAAGCTTCCAAAGCATCCTGGCTGGATTTTTAGGAGTTTCCAAATTCTTTTTTTCTTTTGCAAATCCAATTTGCTATTTCCTTCTCAAGCATCAAATTCCAACTTTTAGAAACTTCCAAAAAATTCAAATTTGATTTCCAAAAATCTTTAAAGTCTTAAAATCACAACTTTTGATCTTTTTAGGAACTTCTAAAATCCAATTTCTTTGTTCTTGAGAAATTCCAATTTTTAGTAACTACTAAAAAACCAAATTTCTTGATTCTCATCCAATTAATCAAAATCAAAGTTTTGAAAACACTTTTCAATGCCAAAACCAATCAAATTGAGTTTTGAAACACTTTCAATCATCAATTTTGTTTTTCAATTTGAAAACTCATTAAATCTTCAAATTGTGAGTTTAAAAATACTTTCAAAACACTTTTAAAACTTAATTTATCAAACTATCAAGTTTATCAAATATGGACTAGTTTGATTCTTAGCAAAAACTAGTTATTTGCAAGAGGCTCTGACCACTGTTGGGATATGGTGGTGTCTACTAATGTCGTATAAGCGGAATCTCAGACATCACATGTCTTGACATTAGTATGTCCCAAGATCATCATGCATAAACTAGCAATTAAACTAATAGGAGATAGAAGATTACCTTAATCGCTATTTCCCTCGAACTATTCCAATAGATTAAGAAGACCAAGAGCTCCAATCGTCGCTCCTCTACTTGGGACACCGAATGGTGTATTTAATCTCCCTCCTTGAAAGCTTGCTAGAACTCCAATGGTGGTTTGATAATAAGAAGACCTTCTTCTTGCTTGACTAGTTGATAGCTTGGAAATTCGCTCACTTTCTCCTCTCTATTTGATGTGGTAGAGTAAGAAAGCTTAGAGAGAAATTCCACACCTTATTCTCTTCCCTAAGAGTCTTTATATAACCCTAATAAGAATCTACCTCCAATTAGGTTTCCTAAAAGACCCTTTAGAATAAGATTTAAGGAAATTGTTGAAATTAGCAACTATTGATATTTTCTCAATTACCTAAGTAGGTGACGTCCAAACCCAGCCAAAATTGGTAGATTTAATTTTCCTAACATAAGGAACCGACCCTCCAAAAATCAGTCCAATCCGAGCCCTAAAAGTGTCCGAATCTGTTTAGGCCCAAAACCCCATTTTCGGGCCTTTTTGCTATCTTTTGCCTAATTTCTCTTTAGGCCTGTGGGATATGTTTATGGGACATTCCCATGGTTATATCACACTCCCACTAGTCATATCATCCGATTAAATACCCATTCTTATGTGTAACCGGATGTAGGATCCGTTCGATGTTAGCCGCGAATTACTTCGTAATTCAACGATCGTAGTTGGGTTCTAGCATAAACTCTACGACCCCTAAATCAATCGGACTTGATGATCTTCTTCATCAATTGTCCTAGCCGACAAATTGCTCGCATTGTAATCTTGGTCGAAGGACATCTCCTTCAATACTAGTGGGATGAGACATATAATGATGGGAGTGTCCCATAAATATGTCCCATAGGCCTAAGGAAAGTTTAGGCAAAGATAACATAAAAGGCCCAAAAGAAGGGACTTTGTGCCAGGGCACCAAAAGGATGTTTTGGGGACAAGAGAGGGGCCGACCATGCTTGATAGGTTGCCCATAAGGGGCTGGCCAGATCTGGATGGTTTCATATGCATCGGGCGGCCACAACTAAGGGAAATAGGAAAATAGAAACTAGTTTATATTTTCGACTATTTCCTTAATCTTATTCAAAAGGGACTTTTTGGGAAACCTAATTACGGTGGGACTCTAACTAGGGTTCTATATAATGTCTATTGGGGACTTGAATAAGGTGTGGAATTTCTCAAGAAGCTTTCTCACTCTACAACATCAAGTAGAGAGAGAAAGTGAGCTAATTCCCAAGCTATCTAACTAGTCATAAAGAAGAAGGTGTTCTTCATATCAAACCACCATTGGAGTTCTAGCTAGCTACAAGGTGAGAGATCACGGGTGTCTTGAGTAGAGGAGCAACACGTGGGGCTCTTGGTCTTCGCATTCGATTGGAAAGGTTCGAGGGAAAATTTAGCGATTAAGGTAATCCTAAACTCTTAACTAATTATTAGCTTATGCATGATCTTCGGACCATACTAGTGTTAGACATGAGATGTCTGAGATTCATCTTAGAACACTAGGTGACACCACAACCCAACAGTTGCGTCAGAGCCTCTTGCAAATAACTAATTTTTGCTAAGTTTCAGAGTAATCCATGATTGATTAGATAGATAGTCATGTCTAAAAGTGTTTTACGCTTCAATTTGATGATTTTGAATGTGATTTAAAAATTTTCAAATTGATTTTCAAAGTTGATGACTAAAAAGAGTTTCAAAATATTCGATTTTGATTGATTTCAGTATTGAAAAGTGTTTTCAAAAGAGTTGATTTTATTGATTTTTAGAAATTGTTTGAAATCATGATTTGGAATTTTAGAAGTTATTAAACTAATGGGGACAACAGCTATTGAGAATAGCAAAAGAAAAAAAACTTGGAAACATCAAGTTTGAGGAGTTTCTAAAACTTGGAAGCTGCTGGTCGCGTCTAGGACGCGTCCAGGACTCGACCAGGTCGCTACTCGGGACGCGACCAGGAAGCTTATTGGTTGCGTGTGCCCAAGTTTAGGGCGCGTCTAGGATGCGCCACTAGGAGTCCAGGGGCGTCTCGGACTGCGTCCGAGATGCATGGATTACGACCAGACACGTCTAGGATGCGTTGGGGATGCCCTAGGCATCTGGGTCTTTATCAATGGACTGTCTCTAAAATACTAAACCAGATTTAAGTGAAAAAATAAAACTCTTTGTATTTTATATATCGAATGTAACTAATTAGAAACATAATCTCCTTTATGAATCTCAATTACATTTGTTGCCATTCCCCAATGCGCTTTATACAAATGCCCCTCATGTGTGAGTTGTGTTTGGGCTGAGGTAACGGTTTGGTAAATGGACCAGCTACGTTGTCATCCGTATGACTTCACAAATGACCACATCTTTTCTTTCTGTGATTTTCCTAATCACGTTGTGCTTCCTTTGGATATGTTTGGATTTTTGGTGTGCCCTAGGTTCCTTGGCTTGGGCGTTTGCTCTATTGTTGTCATAATAAAGAACTATTCCTTCCTCTATGCCCAGGGACGACACCTAGTTCCATTATGGACTTCTTGATCCAGACTCCTTCCTTTGCTACTTCCGAAGCCGCTAGGTATTCTGCTTCAGTGGTAGAGTCTGCAACAGTGCTTTGTTTGAAACTCTTCCAACTTACTGCTCCTCCGTTCAGACAGAAGACGTAACCAGACTATGATCCGAAATCGTCTCTATACGTCTGAAAGCTTGCATCCACGTGGCCTACAACCTTGAGTGCCTCTTCCCTGCTATATACTAAGAAGTGATCCTTAGTCCTTTTTAGGTACTTTAGAATATTCATACTAGCGGTCCAGTGTGCTTCACCTGGATTCGATTGGTATCGACTACACATGCTCAAGGGATATGAGACGTCTGGGCGAGTGCAGATCATGGCATACATGACCGAACCTATTGTCGAAGCGTAAGGAATGTCCACCATGCACTTTAGCTCATCAGGTTTCACATGACACTGATTCTTGCTAAGTGTGATGCCATGTGACATGGAAAGGAATCCTCTTTTAGAGTTTTCATATTGAACTGATGTAGAATCTTATCTATATAAGTTTCTTGACTGAGTCCAATCATCCTCCTCTATCTCTATAGATCTTGATGCGCAATATGTATTCTGTCTCCCTAGATCATTCATTAAGAAACATTTTCGAAGCCAGTCCTTGACTGATTCTAACATCTGAATGTCGTTTCGAATGATGAATATGTCATCGACATTAAGGACCAAAAAAACTAGGTTGCTCCCACTAACCTTCTTGTAAACACAAGATTCTTCTGCATTCTTAGGGAAACCAAATTCTTTGATTGCCTCGTCGAATCGAAGATTCCAACTCCTACTTGCTTGCTTTAGTCCATAAATAGATCTCTTAAGCTTGCAAACTTGTCCAACATTTTTGGAGTCTTCAAAACCTTCAAGTTGTGTCATGTACACACCCTCTTCCAGATTTCCGTTCAGGAAGGCGGTTTTGACATCCATTTGCCAAATATCATAATCGTAATGAGTTGCAATTGCTAGAATGATCCTAATGGATTTAAGCATAGCGACAGGGGAAAAGGTTTCATCATAGTTTATACCATGAATCTGTTTGTATCCTTTTGGCACAAGTCTAGCTTTGAAAATGCTAACGTTTCCATCCTGGTCAATTATCATCTTGAAAACTCATTTGCAAACGATCGGTTTTGCTCCATCGGGCAAATCGACCAAGTCCTGTACTTGATTTTATGACATGGAATCCATTTTCGATCTCATGGCTTTAAGCCGATTTTCATAGTCGGGGCTCATTATAGCTTCTTTGTAGGTGCTCTGCTCATTATCTTCTAACAGTAGGATGTCTGTTCTCTGAGATAACTCTTTGACCCTTTGAGACCTACGAGGGGCTTAAGCACCAGTTGGAGTTTTCTCAACTACTTGAGATGTCTCTTGCGAATTTAATTCGACTTGGCGGGAGCTGTCTCGAGTTCTTCTAACTTTACCTCATTATCCTCTTCCACTTGTTGTGGATAGATAGGAGCCGCTAAACTTCTCGATATCTCCATATCTTTGTTTATTTGTTGCTCAGATTGAATTTCTAGTGATAAACTCTCACATTGATAGCATAAATACAAACACGATTCTAAAATCAAAAGATGCCGAGTTTTTTGAAAACTTTTTCCCTAAGAAGGGTGCGACCCTCAAACGGAAAGAACCTAAATCTAGTCAACCTTATACTAGTTCTGAAACTCCACTATCATCAGATGAACCTATAAGGAGTAAAGAGAGTTAGGACAGAAAACAATTTCGGTCCTGACTTCCTCACTTTCCTGACTGAAGATGAACCCCTAACATATAGTCAGGCAATGACTTCTCCAGATGCACCGTTCTGGAAAGAAGTTGTAGTAAGTGAGATGGACTCCATAACACAAAACAACACTTGGAAACTCGTTGATTTACCTCCAGGTTCTAAAACCATAGGAAGCAAATGTATTTTTAAAAGGAACGAAAACCAGATGGTACGGTAGAAAAATACAAAGCTAGGTTATTAGCTAAAGGGTTCAGACATAAAGAAGGACGTGACTTTTTTGGCACTTACTCTCCTGTCACTAGAATCACTTCGATTAGAATCCTAATAGCTATTGTAGCCATCTACAACCTACAGATACATCAAATGGATGTAAAAACTGCCTTTCTAAATGGTGAACTAG
The DNA here is from genome assembly GCF_041429995.1 of Eschscholzia californica. Lineage (NCBI taxonomy): Eukaryota > Viridiplantae > Streptophyta > Magnoliopsida > Ranunculales > Papaveraceae > Eschscholzia > Eschscholzia californica. Next base: position 48,197,890 of record NW_028238198.1, read on the forward strand.
AAGAAGAAATTTACGTGGACCAACCTGAGGGGTTTGTGGTCAAGGGACTAGAGAACAAAGTCTCCAAACTCTAAAATCCCTATATGGTCTTAAACAAGCACCAAAACAATGGCATGAAAAATTTGATCAAATAGTATTATAAACGGATTCAAGATTAATGAGTCAGATAAATGTGTGTACACTAAATGTGTAAATGGGTGTTATGTGATTATATGTCTCTATGTAGATGACATGTTAATTCTAGGCACTTCCTTAGAAATAATAAACCAAACGAAAGAATTTCAAATAAAAAACTTTGAAATGAAAGACTTAGGACAAGCAGATGCCATCCTAGGGATAAAAGTCATCAGAAACCCTGAAGGGATTACCTTGAGTCAAACACACTATATCGAGTCTGTACTAAGAAAATTTAACTAATTTGACTCCTCGCCTGCGAGAGTACCCTTTGACAATTCCTTAATCTTAAAGAAAATCAAGGGTGAGGCAGTATTCCAACTTGAGTACTCTAGGGTGATAAGAAGTCTTATGTACATAATGAACTGCACGAGGCCAGACATTGCTTACACGGTAAGCAGACTGGGCAGGTACACATGTAATCCTGGGCACACCCATTGGGATGCACTAATTAAGATACTGAGATACCTTAAATACACACTATCACACAGTTTACATTACTCACGGTATCCTGCGGTTCTAAGAGGATATACAGATGCAAACTGGATTTCAGACTCTGAAGAATCCAAATCCACGAGCGGATGTGTTTTTACACTAACAGGAGCTGCAATTGCTTGGAAGTCATCCAAGCAAACTTGCATCTCTAGATCAACTATGGAATCAGAATTCATCGCACTTGATAAAGCCGCTGAAGAAGCTGAATGGATACGAAGCTTTTTGGATGATATTCCAATTTGGCCTACACCAATGCCTTTAATTCTGATTCACTGTGATTCCACAGCTGCAATAACTAAAGCTAAAAACATCTACAACGGATAGTCTAGACATATTCGCCGAAGGCATAACTCGACTAAGCAATTGTTGGCAAATAGATAAATTTCCATAGATTTTGTGAGATCTAAGGAAAACTTTGCAGATCCTTTGACGAAAGGAATATTATCGAGAGATGCTGTAAATGTAACGTCGAGGGGGATGGGGCTAAAGCCCATATCAGAGTAAATCATCTATGACGGAAACCCAACCCTGGAAGTGGAGATCCCATGACCTTGGGTCAATAGAACAACTAAGTTGTAAATGATAGATTGTGAACACTCAAAGGAGAAAACTCCTACCCATCCCTATAGCAAAGAGAGTGCACTTGTTCAATGTGGGGGATGAGATCTATAGCTTGGGTATACCAAGTGAGGTGGAACAGGACACCCTTGATGGACTCACCTATATGAGTGTGGAAGTGGGGTCGCTTCCTATGAGATTTGGGCTATTCTCCAGAGCACTCATGAATACTAGGATATGCTCATGGCCGGCGACGAGCAAAACCGAATCATCATGACAGAAATTAGAGGACTTGTGTGTGAGGTTTTTTGTTCGAGTCTACAAATCAGAAGTTCAGTTCACGAACATCATGTTCACTGAATAACTAGTAGTCCTAACAAACCATCACAAAGCGAAGGTTCAAGTCATAACGACACCTTCGCTGATACACAATGCCTCGTACTATTCCCTTCTAATATTTTATGAATGTGGGGGATTGTTAGTTTTATTTGAATAAAATATTTAGTTTTTATTTTGGAATAAAATGAGCTAAAGTAAGCTCACCTTTTTGGAGGGAAAATTTTGGAGGGAACTATTTTAATCCATAAACAAACAAAATACTTTTGTACTTACAACACTTATAGAATAAAGTGTAAAACCTTTTCATCTTCTTTACTAATATATAAATGGAAACTTCAAACTAAAGTGTTTTGTCCCACATCTTTCAAAGTGAAAAACTAGTTTGTGTTTATATGGAGAAAGTTGGGTGTAAGGATATGGCCCCTTGGGGTTACAATAGTGCTCTCGGGAGGAGAGGCCCATCACTTTTTAGAGGCACACCACCATTTCTCACTTGTACACATCCGCGGGTTGGGCCGCCGACCCGAACCCGAACTGGTCCCGGACCCGATCTAGATCTACCAGAGAAGTGCCTTATTTTTCTCTAATTTTTTCCTCCCACTACTGGCTAGTGGAAACCGTCCAAGTACGTGTGTACTGGCTAGTTATTTTCCACAGGGTGGATCAAACCTACCTAAAGTCATCTGATCAAGGTTCCCACTCTATAAATAGGGAATCCCAGAAGGAAAAACACACATAAAACGAAATCATCTCTCTCTCTCTCTATTTTCTATTCTTATTCTTTTGTATTATAGTTAAATCTGAAGAGAGGAGCATTTTTAGGAAATTAGATTGAAAGGGGTGTGGGGGAAGATCAAGGTCGACAATAAGAGATAACAGAATGAGAAAAAAAGATGCGAAGGTATATCACCGATCGTCCATTCTCTACGTGCTACTCTGTTTTTCAAACATATATAAAAGGGCAAAGAGAAAGGAAGACAGAAAAGGGGAAAGAGTAAAAAAAATATTATAGGTTAAAATTATTGATATAATACTCAATTTGGGAGCTAAATTTGCCTCTTGGTTATAAATCAAAAGTCAAAAGCACATAAACACAAATGAGATTTAAAATAATATTTTATTCAAGTGAGATTGTTTTGATCAAAAGTACATATTTTCTAGCCTTATCACAATTAATGTTGTTTTGCAACAAACAAAATTGGTGTTTTGTAGAAGGTGAATAGTCATATGACATCCAAATTTGTTGGTTTTGGTTATGAATATTGAGATTCTAGCAAAGCCGTTGAGACATGATGCAAATCGTAGAACCTCACAACAAACACAAGAAGTTCTTAGTTCTATTACGAAGCTCTAAATTATTCAAATTTATAATGTTAAAAAAATGTGAAAAGTATAGGAATGTAAAATCTGAGACTTTTATGCATCCCCTCGTGACATGATTTTAATTATACATGAAACAATAGATGAAACATGTTCAAGCTCTGTTATGTTCTTGTTTGAAATACAAAACTTTACAAACCAACATGAACTCATTTGTCATCTAGAGATTCTACAACACACTTCATTCCATGATATGATCAGAGTGAATAGCCTCCAAACATGTACTCTGAGGAGTTAGATGAATGAGAATTAATCTTAAGATTGTAGACATTAAACTTGTGGACGAAACTTCCATCATAGGTTATGAACAAGTATTTCAAACGGAACCCACTATTCAACGCCCAAAGAGAAATCTGAAGCTCCGAAGGAGATTTTTTGAGGGGTTAGATGGAATCGAATCTTGACCTCAACTTAAGTTTTAAAGTTAAAGTCACAGTTTCGATTCCATATTACCCAAAAAAAATGACAAAAGGTTGCATCTTCACAAGGCAAACACGCAAAAATCCATAGCTACAAAGCATATTTATATTTTTAGGGGTAAGACGTAACCAAAACTTGACCTTAACATTTCAAATGGTAAAATTAAAGAATCTTACAGTATGGAAAGGAAAAAAACTCTACGGATCCATAAGTGATAAATGTTTAGATCCACAACTTCAAAGAATATCTTTTTGAGGGGTTAGATGGTATTGATTCTTGACCTTAACGATGTTTAGATTAAGGTCATAGATCCGATGCCATCTTACCCAACAGAAAAAATAAAAGTCATATGTAAATCAGTCATGACTCCATATTACATCTTCTTGAAGGTTCAATTGTGATTGATTCTCAATACCTTAACATTTGTAACAACGTAGGAATATTCGTCCTATCTTAAGCAACTAAAAAACCAAACACATTCTACAGACTAAGGGAAGAAAGCTAAATAAAAGAAATCTATGGCTTCAATGAACATTTAAGGCCTATTTATAACAACTGTGTGAGCTTGTTGTTGAAAACCAACCCTAAGGTTTCTCAGGAAATAGTCGAAAATGTTCTCTTATTTTAAGAAATACTGGATCTCTAACACAAATATGGTACTTAGACTAAATTTATTTCCCTTATCTTGTCGTTCAACATGTTTTTGTCATTGTACCTCAAAATTCACAAAATAACGGTAAAGATCTCTAATTACTAAATCAAATAGATACTATGGAAAATATATATTATTAAAAGTAGATACTAGTAAACAAAGGAAATAACTTTTATTCAATATCATTACTTATTAATTTCTTACATTTATGATACAAAAATGCTGAGAAAAGGTATACCAGTGACTTAGAATAAAAATTAACCCCTCATTACGATTGAAAATCTCTATCAAGAGAGGTAGAGATAAAGACTTGACTCAAAATTAGAGACCGTTCATTTCGTGTATATCTATAGTAGGCACTCATAAACATTTTACAAATATGAATGTGATATAAGGACACTTCTCCCAACAACTATGTTCAGAATATCTCAAATACAATATTTTTTGTGAGATTTTTCAATCTTTCCATCTAATTAACATTCTTAAGATCTCACTATAGTTAGAGACCGACAATATGATTTTAGCACAAATCTTACTCATCACATTGTTGTTGTTCTCATTGTACCAACTAGTGATTTATACTCACTGCATTAACGTAGTGAACCTGTAAATGGGATTAACATCTCCATAAAAATGTTGGGTTGATTAATGACTTTCGAGAAGAATAGCTAGCTTTTAGCGAAGTTACAAGGTCAATCGTTTGAGTGGTTTCAAGAGAAAGTGATGAAACCACTCCATTTAGATGGCTTCGACAGGCAATGACCAAAGAACTCAAATGGGGTGCAATCGTACTAAAGGTAGTCATTGGTGAAACATCCCAAGTCCTGGGATTTATATGATGAACCCTTTATGTTCTAACAGTTTCAAGTTATTATTTACACACGTATGTAGAGCCTATGACCTATCTCAAGGACTTAAGGAAGAACCCGGGTTTGGTTTACTAAATGTGTAGCATTTAGCCGAAAAGAGAGATGCATTTTTAGGAAATTAGATAGAAAGGGGTTTGGGGGAAGAACAAGGTCGACAATAAGAGCTAGTGGAATGAGAGAAAAAGACGCGAAGGTATATCACCGACCGTCCATTCTCTACGTGCTACTTTGTTTTTCAAATATGAAAGGACAAAGAGAAAGGAAGACAAAAAAGGGGAAAGAGTAAAAGAAAATATTATAGGTTAAAACTATTGATATAATGGCCAGTTTGGGAGCTAAATTTGCCTCTTGGTTATAAATTAAAAGTTAAAAGTACATAATCACAAGTGAGATTATTTTATTCAAGTGAGCTTGTTTTGATCAAAAGTACATATTTTCTAGTCTTATCACAATTAATGTTGTTTTGCAACAAATAAAGTTAGTGTTTTGTAGATGGTGAATAGTCATATGACATCCAACTTTGTTGGTTTTGGTTATGAATATTGAGATTCTAGCAAAGCCGTAGAACCTCACAACAAACACAAGAAGTTCTTAGTTGTATTACGAAGCTCTAAATTATTCAAATTTATAATGTTAAAAAAATGTGAAAAGTCTAGGAATGTAAAATCTGAGACTTTTATGCATCCCCTCGTGAAATGATTTTAGTTATACATGAAACAATAGATGAAACATGTTAAAATTCAAGCTCTGTTATGTTCTTGCTTGAAATATAAAACTTTACAAACCAACATGAACTCATTTGTCATCTAGAGATTCTACAACACACTTCATTCCATGATATGATCAGAGTGAATAGCCTCCAAACATGTATTCTGAGGAGTTAGATGAATGAGAATTAATCTTAAAATTGTAAACATTAAACTTGTAAACGAAACTTCCATCATAGTTGATGAACAAGTATTTCAAACGAAACCCACTATCCAACGCCCAAAGAGAAATCTGAAGCTCCGAAGGAGATTTTTTTGAGGGGTTAGATGGAATCGAATCTGTGACCTAAAGTTAAGGTCACAGATTCGATTCCATATTACCCAACAAAAAAGGCAAAAGGTTGCATCCTCACAAGACAAACACGCAAAAATCCATAGCTACAAAGCATATTTATCTTTTTAGGGGTAAGACGTAACCGAAACTTGACCTTAACATTTCAAATGGTATAATTAAAGAATCTTACAGTATGGAAAGGAAAAAATACTACGGATCCATAAGAGATAAATGTTGAGATCCACAACTCCAAAGAATATCTTTTTGAGGGGTTAGATGGAATTGAATCTTAACCTTAACGATGTTTAGATTAAGGTCATAGATCCGATTCCATCTTACCCAACAGAAAGAATAAAAGCCATATGTAAATCAGTCATGACTCCATATTACATCTTCTTGAAGGTTCAATTGTGATTGATTCTCAATACCTTAATATTTGTAACTAAGTAGGAATATTCGTCCTATCTTAACCAACTAAAAAAACCAAACACATTCTATAGACAAAGGGAAGAAAGCTAAATAAAAGAAATCTATGGCTTCAATGAACATTTAAGGCCTATTTATAACAACTGTGTGAGCTTGTTGTTGAAAACCAACCTTAGGGTTTCTCATGAAATAGTCGCAAATGTTCTCTTATTTTAAGAAATACTGGATCTCTAAGACCAATATGGTACTTAGACTAAATTTAATTCCCTTATCTTGTTGTTCAACATGTTTTTGTCATTGTACCTCAAAATTCACAAAATAACGGTAAAGATCTCTAATTACTAAATCAAATTGATACTATGGAAAATATATATTATTAAAAGTAGACACTAGTAAACAAAGGAAATAACTTTATTATATATCATTACTTATTAATTTCTTACATTTATGATACAAAAATGCTAAGAAAAGGTATACCAGTGACTTAAAATAAAAATTAACCCCTCATTACGATTGAAAATCTCTATCAAAAGAGGTAGAGGTAAATACTTGACTCAAAATTAGAGACCGTTCATTTCGCGTATATCTATAGTAGGCACTCATAAATATTTTACAAATATGAATGTAATATAAGGACACTTCTCCCAACAACTATGTTCAGAATATCTCAAATACAATATTTTTTGTGAGATTTTTCAATCTTTCCATCTAATTAACATTCTTAAGATCTCACTACAGTTAGAGACCGACAATATGATTTTAGCACAAATCTTTCTTATCACATTGTTGTTGTTCTCATTGTACCAACTAGTGATTTATACTCACTGCATTAACGTAGTGAACCTGTAAATGGGATTAACATATCCATAAAAAGTTGGTTTGATTAATGACATTCGAGAAGAATAGCTAGCTTTTAGCGAAGTTACAAGGTCACTCGTTTGAGTGGTTTCAAGAGAAAGTGATGAAACCACTCCATTTAGATGGCTTCGACATGCAATGACCAAAGAACTCAAATGGGGTGCTTTCGCACTAAAGGTAGTCATTGGTGAAACATCCCAAGTCCTGGGATTTATATGATGAACCCTTTATGTTCTAACGGTTTCAATTTATTACTTAAACACGTATGAAGAGCCTATGACCTATCTCAAGGACTTAGGGAAGAACCCGAGTTTGGTTAATTGAATGTGTAGCTACTAGCCGAGAAGAGAGATGCATTTTTAGGAAATTAGATAGAAAGGGGTTTGGGGGAAGAACAAGGTCGACAATAAGAGCTAGTGGAATGAGAGAAAAAGACACGAAGGTATATCACCGATCGTCCATTCTCTACGTGCTACTCTGTTTTTCAAACATGAAAGGGCAAAGAGAAAGGAAGACAAAAAAGGGGAAAGAGTAAAAGAAAATATTATAGGTTAAAATTATTGATATAATGGCCAATTTGGGAGCTAAATTTGCCTCTTGGTTATAAATTAAAAGTTAAAAGTACATAATCACAAGTTAGATTATTTTATTCAAGTGAGCTTGTTTTGATCAAAAGTACATATTTTCTAGTCTTATCACAGTTAATGTTTTTTTTTATTTGAATTTGTCAGCGGGAATAAAGGGCCCGAACCCGAACAAAGAGGACTAGAAAAAACTAGAGAAAAAACAATAATACATCAAAATATCAAGAGAGAAACAAATAAACAAATAAACAATAAAGAATAGAGGAAATGTTGTCTTGCTAACTAGCTACGTCGAACTCTAATAACTCCTCTTTTGTCGTTGTCTACAATCTTCTGAAGGTCAGCAGGTAGATTATGTGGTAACATCTCTATATATCCCGATATTGGCTTCATTTTCGATAGGTAATCTGCTGCTTGGTTGATTTCTCGGTAAACATGTTGAATAGAGCATTCGTCCATTTGCCTCCATAACTCCCATATTTCTCGTACTACACGGATAAGTTGCCAGGGAGGCTTCTTCCCCTCATAAGACAAAATCGAAACAGCAAGGGAGGAGTCCGTAACGATCTTCACTCGTCTTTTACCAAATTTTGCCGCTAGCTTTAATCCTAAGCAAATTCCCTGCATCTCGTGCATGATTACCGACCTCCTCTCTGACCATGCTGCTACTGCTATTATAGGGTCACCTCGTGAGGTTCTCAAGATCGCACCATAACCACTTGAGACATCATCAAATGCCCCATCGGTATTGATTAGAGTCTGATCCATACTGGGGCCTGCCCATTTACAAGTTTTCGATACTTGAATTGATAGTGGTACAGTCAGATTCCAACGTTCTAAGATCTACTGAACACCATCCAACCCATTCGGTTTACGTTTCCACATCATTACCTTTGTTTTGATGTCGCTGACTATTTGCCTGAATAGGATTTGTCCTGTTTTTTCCTCTCTACGAAAGACTCGGTTATTGCGTTAGATCCAAATGTGATAGAAGAACCCGATAAATACCATGCTACCAAGTCGTCCTATAATGGAATTGCCTTTGAAAGTGTTAACACACCATTCAATTTCGTCAGCCCAGCACCCTGTTGCATTTTTCCTAATACCCATTAACATTAGAAGATATGTCCATACCTTAAGAGAATAAGAGCATTGAAAAAAAAAGGTGTCATCGGACTCTTCAGCTACTTTACATAGTGGACATACCTCATCTATATCCATCCCCCATGATTTTAACTTTACTTTGGTCTTTAACCCTCGTTTCATGGCGATCCAGGTTATAAATGAATGTTTCGGTATCCCCTCCGGACACCAAACTAATTTTGACCAGGGAACTAGCTGCTTTTTTCGCCTTATAAAGTTGTATGTATGTCTAACCGTGTAGTCGCCCGTATTAGTTATCTTCCATACCACCGTATCCTTTTCAATCCCTCCCACCGCAACTTCATTCAGAGTATTAAAAACCTCCTCGAAAACATGCCCAATCTGGTCAGAGAACTCCCAACGACCCTCTACTAAGAAGTCCGATACCAAGGCGTCTTCTCTCATATTGTAAACGAATCGACCATTAGCTTTGAAGTAGTCTATAAGTGATCCCATAGGGTGCCAAACATCTCTCCAAAAAAAGGTTTTTGTGCCATCGTGTATCAAGTATTGAACCATACCTCTAGCCAGATCCCTACAACCAAGTATGCGTCTCCAACACCACGAACAACTAGTAGGGACTTTCATGGTCCAGAAACTCTTTTTCCGGATCAGATTCTTCATTACCCATCAGACCCATAAAGTATTCTTCTCACTGATTAAGTCCCATATGTGTCTAAGATTCATTGCTAGATTCATAGTTTCTATATCTCAGATACCAAGCGCTCCTTCACATTTTGGTAAGCAGACATCAAACCATTTCACCGCAGGCCTATTACTCCCCTCCTCGAGTCCTTTCCATAGGAATCTGTTGAATGTACGATTAATTTCTTTATAGACCCTCTTTGGGAGAACAAAACCCGAAGCCCAAACAACTAGCATGCTGCCTAGAACCGTTCGGATCAACAGTAGACAACCTGCATAAGATAGGAATCGTACTTTCCAAGACTGTATTTGAGTCTGAATTTGATTTAATAACGGAATACAATCTTTGTAAGCTAGTCTGGATGCTAGTAGAGGTAGCCCCAGGTACCTGATCGGTAGGGTTCCCAGCTGGAACCCAAGTACTGCTCTAACCACCTCCTTCTGCTCCTCTGACATACCTGCGCAAAAGATTGAGCTCTTCCCCACATTTAGCTGGAACCCAAGTACTGCTCTAACCACCTCCTTCTGCTCCTCTGACATACCTGCGCAAAAGATTGAGCTCTTCCCCACATTTACTGCCAGACCTGTTCCTTTTAATAAGTTGTTCACTACCTCTTTTAAGGCTTGAGCTGACCCTACATCTCCTCTCATAAAAACCATTAGGTCATCGGCGAAGCATAGGTGAGTTACTATCGGGTCTACATCGGGGATGCAATTTAAGGCTGCCACACTGATGTTGCTTGTTTATCAGGACAGAGAACACTTCCATCACCATGACGAATAAATAAAGCGAAAGTGGGCAGCCTTGTCGTAGCCCCTTCTTTCCCTCAAAATACCCTTGCGAGCCACCGTTAACCATAATTGAGAAACGAGGAGTAGAAATACATTCTTCGATCCAACCAACAAATCTGTGTGGCAACCCGAACTTCTTGAGAATCTTAAAGAGAGTTGACCACCTGACTGTATCATATGGCTTTCGTAGATCTATTTTCACGGTGCACTTGTCAAGACCCTGGGCTTTACCGTAATCTCTGACAAGTTCATGAGCCAACATAATGTTATCTTGTATTAACCTTCCAAAGATGAATGCTGATTGATTTTCACTGACTAATGAAGATGCATACCTCTTTAGTCTGATTGCCAAAATCTTGGTAATACACTTATATATGACATTACAACATAAGATCGGTCTGAAATCATTCATTGTCGAAGGGTTAGATACTTTAGGAATTAAAGAGATTAAAGTAGAGTTTACCTCCCTTAGAAGTCTGCCTGATCTGAAGAAGCTTTGTATAGCTCGAGTGAAATCATCACCTACTATACGCCAAAGCGATTTAAAAAACATAGACGAAAAACCATCCGGACCTGGAGCTTTATCCGAACCAATAGATGAGAGTGCTGCTAAAATTTCATCTCGGGAAGGTATTCCATTGAGGTGCGATGCTGAATCAGGCTCAAGGATATTTGGAAACACAATTTCGGACAGTACATCATCTTCTTCTATATTCGGTGAATCAGTGCCAAGTAAACCTGTAAAGTATTCCACGAATTTAGTTGGTATAATCTCTGCATTTGTAATCTCGGACCCATTTGTGTCGAAAATCTTTGTTATATTATTGCGGGCTCTTCTCTCCTTTACCGAACAGTGGAAAAAAGTCGTGTTTTGGTCATCTAGAGTAAGCCATTCGACTCGACTTTGCTATTTTTCCATAGAGCAATCGGTCGTCATCTTCGTTACATAGTCATGGACTGCAATTCTCTCAATCCTGCGTAAGTCTGGATTCAATGGGTCTGCAAAAAGTTTGTTCTGTCGCTCATGCATGATCTCTCTAGCCGTCTCCACTTGACTGGTTCTATTAGTATATCTTGTTCCTTTCCATTGAATAATCCGGTTCTTCACAGCTTTTAGTTTTGAAATGAGCTGAAACATCGGACTGCCCTCCACTTGAATCAGCCAAGCTGAACTAACCATGTCTAGAAACCCCAGCTCCTCCAACCAGCAATTATAGAATTTAAACGGTCGTCGTCCCGAAGATTTAAAAACCTCAAGCGATACTACCATAGGAGTATGGTCAGACCAGCCTGGTGCTAGAAACTCGGCTTGAACACCTGGAAATAGGTCTAATAGATTGACATTCATAAGAACTTTGTCAATTTTTGATAGTATATTCCGAGATTACTCTTGTGAATTCGACCATGTAAAGTGAAACCCTGTGTACGGACAGTCCAGAAGATGGGCATTTTGAATATATTCATTGAAATCAGAATAGTTACTAGGTCGAACCGCATCACCTCCAATTTTGTCCTCTGCGGAAAGAATAGAATTGTAATCTCCCATTAGTACCCACGGTTGGTTGTAGGTTATAGCCAATTCCTCAATGTCTGCCCATAAGAGAGACCGCCCTGCTGAAAAAGTTAGTCCATACACAATGGCCAACATGAAAATTTTGTTGTTCCATTCAACTCTAGCAGCTATAAGTTGAGTCGAGTTATGTACCTGCTGAACCTTAACAATGTTTGGATCCCATGTGAGCCATATACGACCTCCACCCTCATTACTATAATTATCTAAGTAAGACCAAAGGGATTTATACTATGTTGTATCCTGCTGCAAATTCTTTGAAGTACTTTTGTTTCCACAATACCACACATGCTTAATTTTCTTACCCGAATTAGATTCCGTACCTCCATGATCTTCCTATCATCGTTCAACCCTCGCATATTCTAGCAGCCCACATTAACCATCTATAAACCTTGATGGTTTTCGGCCTTTTGATTTCCTCTCCTCGGTAGTCCGAACACCGAAAGAGTTACTTCTTGGAGTTTTCAGATTCGCATTTCTAGGGGATCTTGATACCCGAGGGGTAGCTCTAATAGTTTCATCATGAATGTTCTCCGGGTTATGTTCTTCACCTGAATCACTCTCACTTGTAGTGTCCACCATTCTGCTAGTGATGTCCTGTTTGATGCTCGGTTTTTCCTTATAAGGTATCATTTTTGAAGTTTCAAAGTTCACCTTTCCCTCCAAGGTCATGGTCTGAACACATTGCTTCTTTGCTGAAGATTCAGTCGAGTGGTGGGATTCCCTATCCTTAGATCCCAGGGAATCATCAAAATGCTTTGTAGGAGACTTTCCTTTCCTCCTAGTAACAACGGACCAGTCCCCTCGGTAATTCAGTTCTTCAGTGGAGTCAGCACCTAAGCCTGCATGTTTGAGTTGTTTGTAGTGGTTCGGTGGTTGTTATTAGAAGTTCACTATTTTGTTTACTCGCTATCGAGTTAAGTTCAACAGGTTGTCGCCTAAGTAATTCTACCTCTCCAAACTTGGGTGGACCTTGGCTTGGCTCTCTGCTAGCCGCAACTTCTTGTGCCACTTGGACTGACCCGTTACCCCCGTCGATAACCATCTCTGTTCCCATGTCTCGATCCCCAGCACCACCAGTTGCATATGAAGCACCTGCATTCTGCTGTCCTGGTGTCTCTGAGGGATTTTCACAAATAGTTGATGTGCAATTTCTAGCATTATGCCCAAAGCCTTTACAAACAACACATTTGGTTGGTTTCCAAAGATATTCAACTTTGATAAGAATTTCCTTTGTACCATTGATTCGTATAGGGATTGAAGAAGCTAATTCTTGATCTTTACTTACCTCAATGCACACCCTTGCATAGCTCAACCGTGATTGTGATTCTGTGTACTGGTCCATCGATAACAATTGCCCTAGAAAACTAGCAATGAGGGAGATTCCTATCTTATTCCAGAGAATCAATGGGACATCATGGAGATTGACCCAAATTGGGATCGATTTCAATTCCGTTATCTCCTGCTCAATACATAATTTCCAAGGTCGCACTAAGAACAATCGATTTTTGATAAAAACTGGTAGACTCAGAAGAATCCTAGCTCTGTCTTCTTCAAGAGATAAGTCAATAATATATGCCCCTTTCCCATGAATGGTCAATTTCAATTCTCCTTAAGGTTGCCAGATTCGAATTAAAGCATTGCGAACTATAGTGTAAGGAACCCTATCCCCCACAAAAGCTCCTACCAGCAGGGTCTCACACCTTCTCTGTTCCTCTTTGAAATTCTGGAGATCAACCTCCATGAACCTCTCATCAGCAGAAAACGATGACTCTGTGTATTCATAAGTTTTCAGTGTTTATGAAGCATCCGATTTAAATAACGCCGCCCAGTTAGGTTTATCACCTTGCCCAATCCGAGTCGTGTTTGTATGGAGGGAGACTCCCTCCTCATCTGATTCCATGGCTGCTCTCCTTCACTCTATGTTGCTCTTTTTCGTGTTTTGTAGAAGGTGAATAGTCACATGACATCCAAATTTGTTGGTTTTGGTTATGAATATTGCGATTCTAACAAAGCCGTTGAGACATGATGCAAATCGTAGAACCTCACAACAAACACAAGAAGTTCTTAGTTCTATTACGAAGCTCTATATTATTCAAATTTATAATGTTAAAAAAATGTGAAAAGTATAGGAATGTAAAATCTGAGACTTTTATGCATCCCCTCGTGAAATGATTTTAATTATACATGAAACAATAGATGAAACATGTTAAAATTCAAGCTCTATTATGTTCTTGCTTGAAATACAAAACTTTACAAACTAACATGAACTCATTTGTCATCTAGAGATTCTACAGCACACTTCATTCCATGATATGATCAGAGTGTATAGCCTCCAAAAATGTTTTTCTGAGGAGTTCGATAAATGAGAATTAATCTTAAGATATTGTGAACATAAAACTTGTGAACGAAACTTCCATCATAGTTGATGAACAAGTATTTCAAACGGAACCCACCATCCAACGCCCAAAGAGAAATCCGAAGCACCGAAGGAGATTTTTTGAGGGGTTAGATGGAATCGAATCTTGACCTCAACTTAAGTTTTAAAGTTAAGGTCACAGATTCGATTCCATATTACCCAACAAAAATGACAAAAGATTGCATCTTCACAAGGCAAACACGCAAAAATCCATAGCTACAAAGCATATTTATCTTTTTAGGGGTTAGACGTAACCAAAACTTGACCATAACATTTCAAATGGTAAAATTATAGAATCTTACAGTATGGAAAGGAAAAAACACTACGGATCCATAAGAGATAAATGTTGAGATCCACAACTCCAAAGAATATCTTTTTGAGGGGTTAGATGGAATTGAATCTTGACCTTAACGATGTTCAGATTAAGGTCATAGATCTGATTCCATCTTACCCAATAGAAAGAATAAAAGTCATATGTAAATCAATCATGACTCCATATTACAATTTCTTCAAGGTTCAATTGTGATTTATTCTCAATACCTTAACATTTGTAACAAAGTTGGAATATTCGTCCTATCTTAAGCAACTAAAAAACCAAACACAATCTATAGACAAAGGGAAGAAAGCTTAATAAAAGAAATCTATGGCTTCAATGAACATTTAAGGCTTGTTTATAACATTTGTGCGAGCTTGTTGTTGAAAACCAACCCTAAGATTTCTCATAAAATAGTCGCAAATGTTCTCTTATTTTAAGAAAGACTGGATCTCTATGACAAATATGGTACTTAGACTAAATTTAATTCCCTTATCTTGTCGTTCAACATTTTTAGTCATTGTACCTCAAAATGCACAAAACAACGGTAAAGATCTCTAATTACTAAATCAAATAGATAGCATTGAAAATATATATTATTAAAAGTAGATACTAGTAAATTAAGGAAATAACTTTTATTCAATATCATTACTGATTAATTTCTTACATTTATGATACGAAAATGCTGAGAAAAGGTATACCAGTGACTTAGAATAAAAATTAACCCCTCATTACGATTGAAAATCTCTATCAAAAGAAGTAGAGATAAAGACTTGACTCAAAATTAGAGACCGTTCATTTCGTGTATATCTATAGTAGGCACTCATAAATATTTTACAATTATAAATGTAATGTAATGACACTTTTGCCAACAATTATGTTCAAAATATCTCAAATACAATATTTTTTGTGAGATTTTACAATCTTTCCATCTAGTTAGCATTCTTAAGATCTCATTGTAGTTAGAGACCGACGATATTATTTTACCACAATTCTTACTCATCACATTGTTGTTGTTCTCATTGTAGTAACTAGTGATTTATACTCACCGCATTAACGTAGTGAACCTGTAAATGGGATTAACATCTCCATAAAAATGTGGGTTCGATTAACGACATTCGAGAAGAATAGCTAGCTTTTAACGAAGTTACAAGGTCATCCATTTGAGTGGTTTCAATAGGAAGTGATGAAACCACTCCATTTAGGTGGCTTCGACAGACAATGACCAAAGAACTCAAATGGGGGGCTTTCGTACTAAAGGTAGTCATTGGTGAAACATCCCAAATCGTGGGATTTATATGATGAACCCTTCATTTTCAAACGGTTTCAATTTATTACTTCAACACGTATGAAGAATTTATGACCTATCTCAAGGACTTAAGGAAGAATCCGAGTTTGGTTAATTAAATGTGTAGCTACTAGCCGAGAAGATAGATGCATTTTTAGGAAATTAGATAGAAAGGGGTTTGGGGGAAGAACAAGGTCAACAATAAGAGCTAGTAGAGTGAGAGAAAAAGACGCGAAGGTATATCACCGATCGTCCATTCTCTACGTGCTACTCTGTTTTTCAAACATGAAAGGGCAAAGTGAAAGGAAGACAAAAAAGGGGAAAGAGTAAAAGAAAATATTATAGGTTAAAATTATTGATATAGTGATCAGTTTGGGCGCTAAATTTGCCTCTTGGTTATAAATTAAAAGTCAAAAGTACATTATCACAAGTGCGATTATTTTATTCAAGTGAGCTTGTTTTGCTTAAAACTACATATTTTCTAGCCTTATCACAATTAATGTTGTTTTGCAACAAATAAAATTGGTGTTTTCTAGAAGGTGAATAGTCACAATTGCGATTCTAACAAAGCCGTTGAGACATGATGCAAATCGTAGAGCCTCACAACAAACACAAGAAGTTCTTAGTTCTATTACGAAGCTCTATATTATTGAAATTTATAATGTTAAAAAAATGTGAAAAGTATAGGAATGTAAAATCTGAGACTTTTATGCATCCCCTAGTGAAATGATTTTAATTATACATGAAACAATAGATGAAACATGTTAAAATTCAAGCTCTGTTATGTTCTTGCTTGAAATACAAAACTTTACAAACTAACATGAACTCATTTGTCATCTAGAGATTCTACAACACACTTCATTCCATGATATGATCAGAGTGTATAGCCTCCAAACATGTTTTTCCGAGGAGTTCGATAAATGAGAATTAATCTTAAGATATTGTGAACATAAAACTTGTGAACGAAACTTCCATCATAGTTGATGAACAAGTATTTCAAACGGAACCCACCATCCAACGCCCAAAGAGAAATCCGAAGCACCGAAGGAGATTATTTGAGGGGTTAGATGGAATCGAATCTTGACCTCAACTTAAGTTTTAAAGTTAAGGTCACAGATTCGATTCCATATTACCCAACAAAAATGACAAAAGGTTGCATCTTCACAAGGCAAACACGCAAAAATCCATAGCTACAAAGCATATTTATCTTTTTAGGGGTTAGACGTAACCGAAACTTGACCATAACATTTCAAATGGTAAAATTAAAGAATCTTACAGTATGGAAAGTAAAAAACAATACGGATCCATAGGAGATAAATGTTGAGATCCACAACTCCAAAGAATATCTTTTTGAGGGGTTAGATGGAATTGAATCTTAACCTTAACGATGTTCAGATTAAGGTCATAGATCCGATTCCATCTTACCCAACAGAAAGAATAAAAGTCATATGTAAATCAATCATGACTCCATATTACATCTTGAGGGTTCAATTGTGATTGATTCTCAATACCTTAACATTTGTAACAAAGTAGGATGTTCTTCCTATCTTAAGCAACTAAAAAACCAAACACAATCTATACACAAAGAGAAGAAAGCTATGTAAAAGAAATCTATGGCTTCAATGAACATTTCAGGCCTATTTATAACAACTGTGGGAGCTTGTTGTTGAAA
Source organism: Eschscholzia californica (assembly GCF_041429995.1). Taxonomy (NCBI): domain Eukaryota; kingdom Viridiplantae; phylum Streptophyta; class Magnoliopsida; order Ranunculales; family Papaveraceae; genus Eschscholzia; species Eschscholzia californica. The sequence goes on from NW_028238198.1 coordinate 48,215,528, forward strand.
ACTAACCCTAAGGTTTCTCATGAAATAGTCGCAAATGTTCTCTTATTTTAAGAAAGATTGGATCTCCATGACAAATATGGTACTTAGACTAAATTTCATTCCCTTATCTTGTCGTACAACATGTTTAGTCATTATACCTCAAAATGGACAAAACAACGGTAAAGATCTCTAATTACTAAATCAAATAGATACTAGTGAAAATATATATTATTAAAAGTAGATACTAGTAAACAAAGGAAATAACTTTTATTCAATATCATTACTTATTAATTTCTTACATTTCTGATACAAAAATGCTGAGAAAAGGTATACCAGTGACTTAGAATAAAAATTAACCCCTCATTCGGATTGAAAATCTCTATCAAGAGAGGTAGAGATAAAGACTTGACTCAAAATTAGAGATCGTTCATTTCGTGTATATCTATAGTAGGCACTCATAAATATTTTACAAATATCAAGGTAATATAAGGACACTTCTCCCATCAACTATATTCAAAATATCTCAAATACAATATTTTTTGTGAGATTTTTCAATCTTTCCATCTAATTAACATTCTTAAGATCTCATTGTAGTTAGAGACCGACAATATGATTTTAGCACAAATCTTACTCATCACATTGTTGTTGTTCTCATTGTACTAACTAGTGATTAATACTCACTGCATTAACGTAGTGAACCTGTAAAGGGGATTAACATCTCCATAAAAATGTGGGTTCGATTAATGACATTCGAGAAGAATAGCTAGCTTGAATGAAGTTACAAGGTCATCCGTTTGAGTGGTTTCAAGAGAAAGTGATGAAACCACTCAATTTAGGTGGCTTCGACAGGCATTCACCAAAGAACTCAAATGGGGTGCTTTCGTACTAAAGGTAGTCATTGGTGAAACATCCCAAGTCGTGGGATTTATATGATGAACCCTTTATGTTCTAACGGTTTCAATTTATTACTTAAACACGTATGAAGAACCTATGACCTATATCAAAAACTTAAGGAAGAATCCGAGTTTGGTTAATTAAATGTGCAGCTACTAGCCGAGAAGAGAGATGCATTTTTAGGAAATTAGATAGAAAGGGGTTTAGGGGAAGAACAAGGTCGACAATAAGAGCTAGTAGAATGAGAGAAAAAGACGCGAAGGTATATCACCGATCGTCCTTTCTCTACGTGCTACTCTGTTTTTCAAACATGAAAGGGCAAAGAGAAAGGAAGACAAAAAAGGGGAAAGAGTAAAAGAAAATATTATAGGTTAAAATTATTGATATAATGGTCAATTTTGGAGCTAAATTTGCCTCTTGGTGTCACTTTCGAGTCAAGATATAACTTCAGTTTCCCTTTGAACCTAGATCGTGGGATCTCCAGTCATCTAGGTAGGGTTTCATCATGCCTTTACTCATTTCTTTAGGCAGCAGTCCCATTCCTCTTGATGAAACAATTACAAGATCTCTAGATAACCCTTTAGTAAAAGGATCGGCTAAGTTATCTTTGGATTTCACATAGTCAATTATTATGACTCCCTTAGTGAGTAATTGCTTTACGGTGTTATGTCGTCGACGAATGTGTCGTGACTTACCGTTATACATCTTACTATGTGCTTGTGCAATCACAGCTTGGTTATCACAATGTATATTGATTGCAGGCACCGGCTTAGGCCATACCGGTATATCTTCTAAAAATTGTCTTAGCCATTCAGCTTCTTCTGCAGCTTTATCCAATGCAATGAACTCTGAATCCATTGTTGATCTAGCAATGCAAGTTTGCTTAGAAGATTTCCAAGAGATGGCAGCTGCTCCAAGTGTGAATACGTAGCCACTGGGTGACTTTGTATCATCGGTATCTAATATCCAGTTTGCATCACAATATCCTTCAAGTACTTCTGGATACCTAGTGTAGTGGAGTCCATACTCCCTTGTATGTCGTAGATACCGTAATAGTCTGGTTATAGCAATCCAATGTGTCTCATCTGGATTTCTTGTGAATCTGCTCAATTTGCTAACTGAGATAACTAAGTCTGGTCGAGTACAATTCATGAGATACATAAGGCTGCCTATAATCCTTGAGTACTCTAATTGTCTGACTCCGGTTTTAGTAATATTCTTCTTAAGATGAATACTTGGATCTAATGGGGTCCTTGCTATCTTGTCGTCATTTTTACTAAACTTTTCCAAAATCTTCTCAACGTAGTGAGATTGGGACAAACCAATCCCTTCAGCTGTTTTGGTAAGTTTTATGCGAAGAATGACTTCAGCTTTTCCACAATCTTTCATATCAAAGTTCTTGGAAAGCATTTTTTTTAGTTGTATTAATGACATCTAAATTATTTCCAATAATTAACATATCATCTACATACAAACATAATATGACACATCCTTTTGTAGTGCTCTTTGTGTAGACACATTTGTCACATTCATTAATTTTGAATCTATTTGATAGTAAAGTATTATCAAATTTCAAGTGCCATTGTTTAGGAGCTTGTTTAAGACCATACAATGATTTTACTAGTCTACACACCTTCTTTTCTTGTCCAGGAACCATAAACCCTTCAGGTTGTTTCATATAGATCTCTTCATCGAGATTTCTGTTTAAGAAGGCTGTTTTTACATCCATTTGGTGAATTTCCAAATTATATAAGGATGCTATAGCTACTAACACTCTTATGGAGGTGATTCGACTAACAGGAGAATAAGTATCAAAATAATCTAATCCTTCCTTTTGTCTGAATCCTTGTGCGACGAGTCGTGCCTTATACTTTTCGATAGATCCATCTGGTTTTAATTTCTTCTTAAAAATCCATTTACATCCTAAAGGCTTACAAACAGCTGGAAGATCCACTACCTCCCAAGTATGGTTTTGCATGATGGATTCTATCTCACTGTTTACAGCTTCTTTCCAAAATGGAGCTTCTGGAGTAGTCATAGCTTCTATAAATGTTTGAGGTTCTCCTTCAATCATGAAAGTGACAAAATCAGGACCAAAGGTCTTTTGTACCTTTACCCTTTTACTCTTTCGAGATTCAATTTCTTGTTCCTTGATTTCTATTTCATCTTCTTTAGATGGTTCTGAAATTTGATCACTTTGATCTCGGTTTCTTTTCTTAGTTTCAGATTGTATTTCCTGGTTTTGTTTATATGGAAAGATATGTTCAAAAAACTCTGCATCTCTAGATTCCATAATAGTGTTTACATGGATATCTGTTATATCCGATTTGTAAACTAGGAAACGATAGGCACTACTGTTAATTGCTGGTCCTAAGTAAATACAATCTACAGTTTTAGGACCTATCTTAACCTTCTTAGGAGGGGGAACTAGTACCTTAGCAAGGCACCCCCACACTTTTGTGTACTTAAAAGATGGTTTTCTTCCTTTCCACAACTCATAAGGAATGTTTCCTGTTTTCCTATGGGGTAACTTGTTTAATAAGTGGTTGATGTGAAATGAAAATGTCACATTTGGAGAGCCTAACTTAGACTAATTAGTCATTTTCGAGTGTTATCAATAATATTTTATGTGTTTTTCTTGTTAGGTATCATTTTTGGAGTTAAACACGTAATTGGAATAAAGAGAGCGAATTATCATTATCATTTCATGTGCCGAAAATGATAGGAAAAGATTTCAAGCAAATCAAATGACAAGTGGAGGCAATGACGAGTCCGACGGTGAAAACGGAAGTCAATTCCGAGTTCGGACGAGGTAGTTGTGAAAGATAGAAGCCAAGGTCTTTTCTTGAAGGCACCTCTTGATTTCTAAATCAAAATCAAGTTCAAGCCCAAAGCCCACAAAAGAAAAGAAGAAGAACAAGACAAGGAAGAATATTGGAGGCACCCTCTTTATGGATCCAAGTCAACAAAGTCTAAATGAATTAACTAAGTCTTGACCTAGGGTTTTAGTAGTCTAGGCTACTATTCATCTTCTTCATCATTCATCAATCAAGCACCAAGAAGGAAGAGAGAGAAAAGAGGCAAGAGGGTTCTTGAGTTTGAGGGTTTAAGAGTTTGAAAAAGAGGGTTTGAAGAGAAAGACAAGAGAGAAGAAGGAGGATCCGGCCAAGCATAGGTCGGCCTAGCTTGGCCGACCCAGCAGCAGCCCGAGCTGCAATACGAGCAGCAGCTCGGGACTGCTGCAACACGGGTAAAGCAGCTGGCCGGATGCTTGGGCTGGAGCAGCAGCTCCTGCCAGCATAGCAGCAGCTCGAGCAAGCTTCCCGAGTTGCAGCAGCTGCTCGGCAGCAACTATGGAGGTTGCGGCTGCTTGCTAGGGACGCGCACACTTGCACGGGACAACATCTCTTAGCTCGGGCAGGAGCTATATTGGTCGGATCTATGTTTTCTTGGACGGATTTTGAAGGTTTTTGGCCGGATTATTTCTAGGGTTCCGACCACTTTCTTGGCCAGAAACCTTAGGGCTTTTGCTCCCCATGTCTTGATCTTGCTTCCCATGTAGTTTGATTTGATTTTGGACAAGAAATTTCTAGAGAGAGAAAGCTAGGGTTAGCTTTAATGGAGGTTGTGTTCTAAATGGAGATGATGATGGTGGTCCCTATGAGGAACCCAGAAAATTGCTAAGGGGAGATCGGCTGTAACTAAGAACTCATATTTTCCGACGAAAATGACAGAAGGTTGTTGTTCTCATTGTACTAACTAGTGATTTATACTCACTGCATTAACGTAGTGTACCTGTAAATGGGATCAACATCTCCATAAAAATGTGGGTCCGATTAAAGACATTCGAGAAGAATAGCTAGCTTTTAACGAAGTTACAAGGTCATCCGTTTGAGTGGTTCAAGAGAAAGTGATGAAACCACTCCATTTAGGTGGCTTTGACAGGCAATGACAAAAGAACTCAAATGGGGTGCTTTCGTATTAAAGGTAGTCATTGGCGAAACATCCCAAGTCGTGGGATTTATACGACGAACCCTTTATGTTCTAACAGTTTCAATTTATTACTTAAACACGTATGAAGAACCTATGACCTATCTCAAGGACTTAAGAAAGAACCCGAGTTTGGTTAACTAAATGTGTAGCTACTACCCAAGAAGAGAGATACATTTTTAGGAAATTAGATAGAAAAGGGTCTGGGGGAAGAACAAGGTCGACAAGAAGAGCTAGTAGACATGGGCAAGCTGGAAACAGAACACTCTTCTCCCATCTAGCAGGATCAATAGGGATGCAACCTAAGACCAGAACAAGCCTAGTCCGACCTTTAACCTGAGGAAGAGTAACACATACCCTTAGCTCCTTTGTATAATTTTTCTTTGTCGTCTCAGAACGTTGGTAACTCGAGTTTCTGAAGGTCTATGGCATTGCCATCGACCACCCCTCATTTCAGTGTGCAGGCTGGCTATCTAACAGCAGACTTGGACAAGCTGGGGAAGGATGCCCTTCCCCCATCCTACGATGTCAACCAAGATAGCAACTTAAGACTAAAACAAGCCTAGTCCAACACTTTGCCCAAGGGAGAGTAACACATACCTGTACCTCCTTTGTCTAGTTTTTGTTAGCATCTCAAAAACCTACTAACTCGAGTTTCCGAAGGTCGATGGCATTGCCATCGACCACCCCTCATTTCAGTGTGCATGGTTGACAATCTAATGGAGAATTTGGACAAGCTGGAAAAGGACAACCTTCTCCCATCCTACGACGTCAACGAGAATGACAACCTAAGTCCAGAGCAAACTAACTCTACACTTAGGCTGAGGGGACAATGGACGGCAAGACAGTTCACACGGACAATTTGACACCTCTGCCCAGATGACGCTTCCCCATTGTTGGCATGCATACCCCTGCCCGGGTTGGAGTAATACAAAGCAAAGTGGAGGGCACAACCTACCCTCTACTCAATCGTGAAATACATCATTAATTCAACAAAGTCCACCAAAGACTAACAAAGTGTGTGCAGCCGATGAATCCTACTACACTGATGTATGCCTCTCCTTACCCCCTTTAAAACAACGGGGAACTAAGAATCACAAACACCAAGTAGCCCTAGGCTACCCTGGCGCACCACTCTTTGTCCTACTAGAACAATACTTGTTACATTTTTCATTGATTTTCTGTACTCCATGTTCACCTATTCGCAAGACATCAATAAAGCATAGTTAAAGCATAGTTAAAACATGGTTAAAGCAAGCGTCAACATTGTCATCACAATCCCATAAAAGAGTCTAACATGCCGTATGGGCAACCAAGCATACTACAGTCTTACAAACAACTAATTAAAGTGGAAACCGACATAATAGAAAGTACTCGAGTAGTCCTGACATAGCCCCATGGGCAAACAAAAGAAAGTAAATCTAACTACCGCTCGGTAGGAGAAGCTAACCGAATGGTAGCACAACTCAACGGGTACGGCTGCCCGACTCTCTAGCCCTAGCTTGAGCCTGCTCTACCTCTTCAATCGCCATATCCTCTGTCTCCTGTTGGTCAAGAAGCGCAATCGTGTCAGCCGTGTCCCACTCAGTAAGATGCCTCCCCGCCACATACTCCCGCATAAGCATGCCTCTTGAATGTATCTGCACCCGCGCCCCGTGATCTTCAACCGCTTCATTGAACTCGTCTGTTTTCATCTTCAGCTTGCCTTTGAACTCTTCAGCAAGACGACCTCGCTCCTCGGCGAGACGACTCTGCTCCTCGGCAAGACGAGTCTACTCCTCAGCAAGGCGAGATTTCTCCTCAACGAGGAGATGTTCTGCGTAATATTTCTGCTTCCACTCGTCCTACCCCGCCGAGCCAGAAGGGCAAGACGCTCCTACCCATGCGTCCTAGCCCGGCAAGCCGCTCTTCTTCAGCCCGGTCGACCAGGCGATCTCCCCCCCGACTTGCCACGTCCCGAACGTGGCCAATGCTCTGGCATCCGTCTCTCTCTCTGAATTACGAGTTTCCTTGACTCGCTACCCACCAGTTATAATACCGCTCCATCCGACTCATGTCAAAACGCTCCGACGTGCCGAACAACGATACAAAGCCTCCAGGCACGATTCTAATGGTTCCAGCTACAACTACTCCCTAAGTCAACCACTCACTAACTCAGGGAGTGGGGGATAAACTGTATTGGCGAAAAATAGCATTGGGCCTTCCTTATGCGCCCACCCTCGTGTAACATGAGAGGAGTGCCTTCAGTAGCCTCTATGGTCTAGCAAGGAAGCCCACTGAAAGCCCAACACGCCTCGCAAGCCCAGAAAGTCTAAGCAAGCTTACACAAGTCCACGCTCCTGGCATGCCAAGATATGGTCTGCCATGACGATCAACCCACACTCCAGCTAGTTGTGCGTACACGTGGCCAAGTTGTTAGAGATTGAGTCAGTCCAATCCTAGCATTCTGCTACACGTTGAAGTCATGGTAGAAGACCGAGTCTTGCGCTACTTTAAAGGAGTAGTGGACCATTTCTACTGGTAACGAACAGGCTAGGGCAACGGGTATCGTAAGGCTACCCTTCCCTCTCAAGGGATCAACGGCTACGGAGGCAGTCTAGTGCGATCCTACTATTGCGGATCTAACAACCCTGCGCCCCAAGAGCGGTTACTATCCTTTGCACTTTATAAATAGGGAAAGCTTCACTCTTGGAAGGTGTTTGGATTCTCACTCGAAATCACCTAGCACTCTAGAAACCCTATTCTGATCACTTTATTCATCCTTTACTAAACTGCGGCTACGAATCACCTACTCCGACGAACCCCTGATCTTAGCCAGTCTAAAGCAGAAGCTCCGACTAGAATTCATCTACTCCGGTGACATCTTATCTAAGTCAGTCTAACAAGGAGGTCCCGGCCAGAAGTGTCTACGATACCTCACCAGATCTTATTAGAGGCTCTTTGTTTCTCTTCTACCTTTCTAGTCTACTCTACCATCATCAGAAGTCTACTCTACCATCATCAGAAGTCTACTCTACCAGCCTCAGAAGTCTACGCTGCAATCATTAGAAGTCTACTCTACTGTGACCAGAAGCCTACTCTGCCTAACTAGAATTCTACTCTACCGTCCGAGAATTCTACCCCGATTCATCACTCTGTAGAATCGAGCTTCGGCCACTCTACAAGTCGTGTCACCTCCGACGCTACAACGACTCTACCATTCTTAGTAACTCTATCTTCAGTTTATTTACTTTACTTTATCGAACTAAGTTACTGACTTGACCGTCGGAGGGTCCTTTGCCGACACCATCTTCGGTGCCCTTGGACTTCACGGTTCTATTTTCTCTTGTGCAGGTCTACAGGTCACCAATACTTGTTTCCTACCCAGACGGTGGTCTACCAGTAGTCGTTTTCTACTCGGACGTTCGCCTATCCATCTACCCGACTACCAGATCCGACCTTCTGCCCGTCAACCCGTCCATTTGAAGGCCCGAAGCCAAGTTGTTGGTGCCCACCTAACGATCTCTCTAACCGTGTGACTTTCACCCGTCCACACATATCAATTTGTGATGTTTATTTTTTGAATTGTTATGATTAGAGGTTCAATGTAACACATATTCAGGAAATCTCTTTATTGTGATCTTTGTATGTATACTATATGATCATTCAACTTTAATTAGATTAATTTGTTGAGAAATTGATTAAGATGATATTTATTTCGTTTGAAGGAAAGAAGGCAAAGATCTGGTTTAGATTTGTAGTAATACACTTGTAACATTATGATCAACCAAGTTCTGATATACCATAGTTCAACTAAATTGTAAAATATTTTGTAATTATCTACTTGAAGTTTAAGGTAGGCTTCCATGGTTTTCTCCCTCTCTCTGTCTTTCATGTTTCATTTAACCCCTATCTGGATTCCGTTTGATCATTTCATTTTATTTGCTGATGATGTTTTTGTTTGTTGTTAGGTTTCTTTAATCCTGATTTTATCTTTATTGAATGTTTGATTTTAGCCTAGCTACAGGGTGGATGAGGCTATTCCTTTTACTTTTGCAATATTGGAGAAAGTAGGTTCGATTGTCTAACTCTGATAGAAAGATGAAGTGATGGAATCACGGAAATATTGTATGTGCTCCTTGACTCTGGGTCTGTACTTTGCTTTTAACTTTCAGTTATTTGTTCAGGAGTTGTTGACTATTGATGGTATTTGTAGTTATCTTATCGGTAATTTTCAAATTTCTTTTTCGGTTATGGTACAAAAGTTTTAGGCTGTTTTATTTGTTTATGTGGCGATGTTAATTTGTGGATACGATTTATGTGGTGATTGTAAAGTGAAGGTAATTCTCAAACTTATCAGATCATATTACAACTCAGACGTTTCCCTACCATGAGTTGTGATGTGACACGAAAATGTCACATTTGGAGAGCCTAACTTAGACTAATTAGTCATTTTCGAGTGTTATCAATAATATTATATGTGTTTTTCATGTTAGGTACTTATTTTGGAGTTAAGTGAGTGATTCGGAATAAAGGGAGCGAATTATCACTATCATTTCATGTGCCTAAAATGAGAGAAAAAGACTTCAAGCAAATCAAATGACAAGTATAGTCAATGACGAGTCCGGCGGTGAAAACGGTATTCAATTCGGAGTTCGGACGGGGAAGTTATGAAAGAAAGAAGCCAATGTCTTTTCTTGAAGGCACTCCCCTTGGTTTTAAATGTAGAGACAAGATGGAGGCACCTCTTGATATCTAAACCAAGCCCAAAGCCCACAAAGAAAAGAAGAAGAACAAGACAAGGAAGAATCTTGGAGGCACTCTCTTTATGGACCCAAGTCTGAGTCAAAGTCAAAGTCTTGACCTAGGGTTTTAGTAGTTTAGGCTACTATTCATCATCTTCTTCATTTTCATCAATCAACAACAAAAGAAAGGAGAGAGAAAGAGGCAAGAGGGTTAGGGTTCTTCATCACCAAGTAGAGCTTGAGAGAGAGAAAAAGAGAAGAAGGAGAAGTAGGAGTGCCGGCCAAGGCAAGGCCGGCCTAGCCTTGGCCGGCAGCAGCTCGGGCTGCACGGCAGCAGCTCGAGCTGCTCGGGAGAAGCTGCAAAACGGCACGGACGGAACTGCTTCACGGGACGTGCACAGGAGCACGGTAGCTGCAGACCGGCAGAAAGGCCGGAACAAAGGATGCTCGCAGCAGCAGCAGCAGCTCGCAGCAGCAAACAGCACGGGATGCTCGGACAGTGCTCGGACGTGCACGGCTGCAGCTCGGACATGCACGGGACAACACCGTGCACGGCTGCAGCTTTCTTGGCTGGATTTCTTCCAACTTTGGCCGGATTTTCTAGGGTATTCCGGCCACTTTCTTGGCCGGAAACCTTAGGGCTTTTACTCTCCATCATCTTGGCTAGCTTCCCACATGGTTTGATTTTATTTTGGGTTCCAAATTTCTAGAGAGAGAAAGCTAGGGTTAGCTTTAATGGAGGTTGTGTTCTAAATGGAGAAGATGATGATGGTCGCTATGGGGAACCCAGAATTTGCTAAGAGGAGATCGGCTGAACCTTAAAGACTCATATTTTCCGACGATCTTAGCCTCGAACCACATCGAAAAAAGGGGATTCTCTCATCATTTTCTTTCCATTTCTTATTCGATCACCATGTTTAGCTAACTTTAGTGTGTCGATTATATGAGATGAAATGTGATGAATTCATGATTATGTTTAATATAATTTGATGTTTTGATTATGAATTGATGTTCATTTAATTCGATTATCGTTTTGATCGTATTTTCATGTGTCTTGTCAAGCACTTCGCATAGTTAATAGACGAAACGAAGTATTCGATATCGATCGTAGTCTAAGTCATATTTTCATGTGTCTTGTCATGCACTTCACATAGTTAGGCGACTAGACAACACTTTCGTTGACTCGGGATTAACCGATTATGATGTTTGTTTGACTAAGTATGATCTCCGGATATACGTAGTGCTTATAGACATCACCTTAGGAGTCGAACATCGATTATACTTTCAAACATTAGATCGGACTACACATAGGCATAGATTTGTCATTATAGATTCCCGGACTTCGACACCTCTCTCACTTATTTGTTGCCCGAATCGAGTCTTACCGTCTCCCGACTCTTGTTCCTTCGACTCTTCTCTCGAATCTCTCTCGCCCGTTTTACTTTTATCGTTTAATTAGTTTATTTTAGTTTTCCTTGCTTTAATCTCTTTGTTGCTTATTCATTAAACCCCCCGTTATCTTTGTTTCTTTCCGTCTTAGTCTAAGTTAGCTAGTGATACCTAGACCGGCGAACGAGACTCCTTCGTTATCCGAATTACCTTCCTATCTTTGGATCGACTCCGGTTTTACCGGTTACTACTTGATACCTCCGCTTGGGTGTGCAACCTTTTCGGGTGCATCAAGTTGGCAACTGAACAAGGATGGACCCATGTAAGAGTTCGCTAGTCTTGTGTTGTCTATCGGATTATATTATTTTCTCGAATCTTGTAGTAATATCGTGTAGTTCATAGATGATGCATTCGATGTATTTGAAGATGATCCACAGGCGAGACGTTGAGCTTATGTTTGAACAAATGAAAGCCAATCTTCTTGGTCCCCCATAGTTTATTTTATGTGTTCTCATATAGATGAAAAACTGTGCCATTATGGTTAGCGTGTTTGTGTATTCTCTTAATTCCACATTTTATCGATCTTTTTCAGTACATGTAACTAACATCCAGATGATCTTAATTGTGTTTGCAAGGGTGAAGCAAGATGAATTAGCTGAAAAAATTTGGAGTTTCATTTGTTAGTGACCAATATGTAACTATAGTTCACATCAAGATCAATGCAAGAGTGAGAGAGAGCGCGATGGTGGTCGAAGAAGAGAGAGAAGAAGAATATGAGGATTATTTTTGAAGTGTCGTCGGTGATGGTAGATTGTTGACGAACAGTCTCTCGGCAGAGTGAAGAAAAAAAGAAGGGTGGTGGGGCCTGAGGAAAACAAAAATTTTGATTCTTCCCACAAATTTGTACTCCAGAAAATTTGTTTTCTCCAAAGCGACGACCTTTCAATCTAATCTACTTCTAGGAGAAATTTCAGATTTAACTTTGTATTCTTTGGTACATGTACATTTTTTGTTTTGAAAATTATTAAGGAATTTATTTTGGACTTTTTTATCAAAATATTCAACCTATCTTTTAATGTGATTAATAATTTTTCTTACCAATTGGAATGTTCAGAAAACAACAATTGCGATATACGAATACCAATAGAATTACTCAATTTTCTTGTGTCTCCAAAGCAAAACTCGAAACTTATCTTGTTTACTTATGTGACATAGTTATCTTTGTAAATAAATAATTAGTTATTTAGAAAATTTTGAAGCCTCAATGTTTATTGGTTGAAAATCAAATATTGATGAGTTGGACAATTAGAGATACCTCAAGAGGCCACTCTATTTCTAGAGTGTCCTTTTCAGATATCTCTATTCCACCCTCGACACGTCATCTTAGAAATCCAAATAGAGTGTTGCATTGGAGAGAGTTTTTAAGAAAAACTCTAAAAATCATATGTGGCACTCAGAGTTTCTAAGATTGAGTGTTGCATTGGAGATGCTCTAAGAGCAAGAAGAAATTCATGTACTGACATGTTGGCTGGAAAGAGGGGAGAAAGATTCAGCGCATCGCGGTCAGTTAACGGTTGTGCTATCCGCTGCTCCAGATGAAGCCACGTGTGTTGCATTGATCACTTCTCTTGATTCTTAAAGAGTCACGGTCGGTTGTATGGTAGAATCTTGCGCTAGGTTGTACGGGATCATTAGCTCCTGGTCGTCCCAAAATGCACCCGTAATTGACCGAAGTTATCCCTCAACTGATATGTACCGTCTGATCTGATTCACCCTTGCACGCCACGTGTCACGAAGAGATCCATGTAGACCTTTGGTCAACTGATTTTGGCCCAAACTTTGACTAGCTATAATTTTCCCATTCGAACTCCGATTGGACTCCCGTTTTTGGGTTCGTCTTGGACTCTACTTTCCATCAAAGCATCAACATTATCCAATTCACGAGACCATAATCAGGAAATAATGCTCAAAACACCCTTAGTATGTCTTTCTCCCGATTTTATCTATTTTTTGCGCTCAATTCTGTAGAAGACACCTAGACAAGAGAAACAAACAATTCATCAGAGTAACTGCTCGAAATGGACTAACTATCCCAAGTTAAGAGATTCAGACGGGACATTTTCATGTCTCATCACTTTGCTAATCATATTACCGACCAAATCAAACAATAAAGTAACGTGGAGTAACTACGAGGAATTATATTGAAGGATAATTGCTCTTGGTAGTCACAGTTATTTCGGGTACGCCAAACACAACCTTTGTGTCTGTCAAAAATATCAAATCTAAGGGGATAATCTCAATTACCTATTATTGAGAGGGGTAAATTCGATTGTCAATTAGTGACGAGGGGGTAAGCTCAAAAACCCTATTTTAAACAAGAAAAATTCTATTCATCCCTCAATTTTGGTCCCTCCCCCTGCCCTCCTTAATGTGGCGACATATCGCTTGAGTGTGGAGCAATTGGAGGGAGAATGGTGAGAGAATATACTCCAGTGATATGTCGCCACATCAGCGGATGGCTGGGGAGGGACCAAAATTGAGGGATGAATAAAATTTTTGTTAAACTAAAAGAATGATTTTTTTTTGGAATGAAATCTTAATTCAATTGCTCCTAAACATAAGGATTTCTATTGCTTAAAAAAAGGGATTTTAAAATTATTTTTCAAAATTCATGGGATATTTAAAGAATAGAAAAAAGTTTCAGCCTGGAAATGGGAACGAACCTGGGTTAACCTGACCCATTTTTCGTAAAGGTCAGGCAGACCCGGGGCGACCTTATAAACAAAACTACAGTCTAACATTGTGAACTAATGAATTAGATCAGGTCCGAAGGACGTAATTTTGTTAGGGCCAGGCGGGGCCCTCCCCATTAATGTAAGGTGGAATAACTACGGGGAATAATATTGAAGGATAATTGCTCTTGATAGTCAAAGTTATTTCAAGTACGCTAATCGCAACCTTTGTGTCTTTGTCAAGAACATCAAATCTAAGGGAGTAAGATCAATCACCCATTATTGAGAGGGGTAAATTCAATTGCCAATTAGTGATGAGGGGGTAAGCTCAAAAACCCCATTTTAAACAAGAAAATTATATTCATCCCTCCATTTTGGTCCCTCCGCTAATGTGGCGACATATCACTTGAGTGGGGAGCAATTGGAGAGATAATGGTGAGAAAATATACTCAAGTGATATGTTTCTCCATCAGCGTAGGGCTGCTGGCGAGGGACCAAAATGGAGGGGCGAATAGAATTTTTGCTTAAAGTAAAGGAATGATTTTTTTTTTTTTTTTTTTGGAAGAAATCTTAATTCAAAATTGCTCCTAAACTTAAGGATTTCTATTACTTAAAAAAAGGGATTTTAAAATTATTTTTCAAAATCTATGGGACTTTTAAAGAACAAAAAAGAACTCCAGCCTGGAATCGGGAACGAACCTGGGTTAACCTGACCCATTTTCCGTAAAGGTCAGGCTAGTCCCGGATCCAACCCGGGACGACCTTTTAAATAACACTACAGTCTAACATTGTGAACCAATGAATTAGATTAGGTCTGAGGGACGTATTTGTGTTAGGGCCAGGAGGGGCCCTCCCCATTATTGTAAGGTGGAATAACTACGGTGAATTATATTGAAGGATAATTGTTCTTGGTAGTCACAAGTATTTCAGTTAGGCCAAAAACTACCTTTGTGTCTTTGTCAAAACTATCAAATCTAAGAGGGTAAGCTCAATTACTCATTATTGAGAGGGGTAAATTCAATTGCCAATTAGTGATGAGGGGGTAAGCTCAAAAACCTCATTTTAAACAAGAAAAATTCTATTCATCCCTCGAGTGTGGAGTAATTGGAAAGAGAATGGTGAGAAAATATACTCCAGTGATATGTCGCCACATCAGCGGAGGGCTGGGGAGGGACCAAAATGGAGGGATGAATAGAATTTTTGTTTAAACTAAAGGAATGATTTTTTTTTTTTTTAAGAAATCTTAATTCAATTGCTCCTAAACTTAAGGATTCTTATCAAAAAAGGGATTTAAACTTTATTTTTCAAAATCTCTGGGATTTTTAAAGAATAGAAAAAAGTTCCAGCCTGGAATCGGGGATGAACCTGGGTTAACCTGACCCATTTCCCGTAAAGGTCAGGCCAGTCCAGGGTCCGACCTGAGACAACCTTTTAAACAACACTACGGTCTAATATTGTGAACCAATGAATTAAATTAGGTCTGATTGACGTATTTGTGTTGGGGCCAACCCGACCCCCACCCCGACCCTTTTGTCTTTTCACCATAGTGCTTTATTAAAAGGTTCAAAACTCTTGCCTTCAAGTTAAGGCCCCCTTACGTCAACCGCCAAACCCAACTGAACCCCAAGCGATATCATCAATTACTCAACCACCCAATGACCTAATAAATTACTTAATATCAAGCCTTTGGAAAAGGGGGATTAGGCCATTGGTCCAAAAAGGGGCCCAAAAAGAAAATCCCACCCGAGGTTGCCTAAAAATGAAAGGGAGGTCCAATGTGTCAGTTTGGGGTTCAAAATTACGTAAAGGGCCCTTAGAAAATAAAGTATTTACCGTTCATGCCATCGAAAATTACAAAATTGCCATTGAAAATTACAAAATTGCCATCGAAATTTCTCGAGAAACGATTTTTTTTCTGAAAAAGAATCTGACAACCCGTCCATCAGAATCTGTACTGTTCAGAAATTTACGGAACTGCCACCGAAAAATTTCCGGGAAACGAAATTTTTTTCGGGAAATTATTTTATTTGCTGGAAATTTTTTTCTGTACTAGACACTTTTGCTGGGCGGGAATTTGAAATTTCGTTTGAAAATTTCAAAATTTCGAAAAAAAATTTTGTGACCGGGAAATTATTTTATTTACTGGAAATTTGGGCGGGAATTTGAAATTTCGTCCAAAAATTTTGAAATTTTTAGACGGAAATTTGAAATTTCAAAAAAATTTGAAAATTGGAATTTTTTGTGTACGGGAAATTATTTTATTTACCGGGAAGAGATGGTTTGCTGGGCGGGAATTTGAAATTTTCAAATTTTCAAAAAATTTTGAAAATTTGAATTTTTCGTGTACTGGTAAATTATTTTATTTACCAGTCAGTTTTTTTTCAGGAAAACGTCAGCATGTCCCGTCCAAAGGCAAGAGGGGGATAAAAATAAAAAAACTGACATTTAAATCTGTAACTAATTTTTGGGCAAGACTGGATTTTTTTGGGTTTACCCCCCAGATTTTGGACCTTTGACTCAATTTATTGGATATTTCTACCGTCAGGCATTGAATCCTATACTATTATAATGCTTTAAAAACTAAATTTATTGGATATTTCTCTCTATCTATTTCCCTCTCTACCTGTATGTTTCTATTTCAACGATGTGATTTAGGTGGGGAATATACTTCAAATAGGTTTCGTGAATTGCTTGCTATGGATGGATATGTTCATCAATCTTCATGTACTCCTGAGCAAAATGGTGTTGCAGAAAGGAAACATCAGCACATCGTTGAAACTGCTCGTTCTTTGCTATTGTTTTCCTCTGTTCATAGTAGTATTGAGGCGAAGTTGTTCTCACAACGGTAATTCAATTAACATAATTCCAACTTTCCATTGTGATACATTTGGTGCGACCCAAAAATCGATTGTGCTCATCAGCTCAAGCATCGATTAACAAACCAACAATCTATAATTCAGATAATCAAAGACACTTGAACTTTTTATTTATTCAAATCAATCCGATATGCCTTCTTCAAAGCAATCCGGTCTGACTCAATAAACGCGACGCTTCTTGCGAACAATTCCCCATGGGACACGAATTGGACTACAAATGCAACGTAACCAAACTACGGATCAAACCGCATGACGTCAAACTACTCTCTAAGTTTCCGCACTCTGTCAAGTTAGAGAGTGGGGGACAAATTGCATAGGCCAAAATATGTCACCAGGAGCGCCCTCAGAAATCCACAGTAAATGGGCTCACACGGTGACCAAGCCCATGAATTAATAGCTAATGGGCTCGACCCATATATCTTTTGGCACCCCAGAACCAACGATAGAACGCGAAAGCATATTCAACCCTGGGTAAAGAGGACAGTCCTCACGTCCGCAACGGACCTCCCACCAAGTATCCGTAGGGGAGACGTTACAGTCATTCAAGATGGCAATATCCTGGATAAACCCGTTAAGGGGTTACAATATCCATATTTATGGTGACAGCTCATGCATGACCACCATTAAAGACGACAACTCGTCACTGGGTAGCAGTCGACCCAAGACACCATAAATTGACTGAACCAAGAATGATACAGATCATCTGGTAATCGGCAAACATATCGAGTACAGGCTTAACATTAGCATTTGGTCATTACCTAACACACCTGACTTTCGATCATCGAGTTATCACAGAGTACAACTTGTTTTCTCTCTGATATAGCCTTGCTCTTCCATTGAGTCCAGCTCTCACACAATCCTGCTTTCTCTCTCACATCCAAGTGCTATTACGGTCTTACATCCACATAAAGGACCTTATCAAATATTGTGTCGGGATACGAAACATTATACCATTCACAAAGGTATGGGATCTCACCAAGGTACAGGAACTTATCAAGTACAGGATCTTTGAGGAAACAAACACATACTTTCTCGAAAAAGTACAAGTACGACTTATCAAGGGTTTGTCTATTCACTCTCTCGTACAACCATTTTATCAAGGGTTCGCCTACTTTATCAAGGGTTTGCTTACTTTAGAGAGGTCAGACTATTTCCACATCACTGCGTGATTATTTACAAGGTCAACCCCTTTAAACATCACCCACGTGATCATCTACAAGGTCAGCCCCTAATATCTTTCCACTTTATTTACTATACATAACCCCTGTTGGGTTTTGGGGTTATCTAATAACCATTGTACATATCTAATACTAACAATCATCTAACTAGTGTTGTAAGCAGAATCTCAATCATCATATGATTAACACTAATTAACCAGGATCATATGCATGAACTAATAATGAACTAGAAATAGAAAGAAGAATACCTGGATTCGCTTTCCCACGAACTAAAATCCATTAACTCTATCCCAAAGAAGATGAGAGCTTCATATGTAGCTCCTCTACTTGAGGCACCCGAGTAAATAACTTGATCCCCCTTCTTTGTTGTCTGCTAGAACTCCATTGAAGGTTGAGAAGAAGAACTATTCTTCTTTTGACTCCATTAGATAGATTGGGAGCTTTTTCTCTAAAACCCTCTCTCTTTATAAGTTGTATATTGTGAGAGAGATGAAGTTTTCTCTAAAGAAAAATCCAGCAACCTTTTCTGTTCTCTAATGACCCTTATATAGGGAAACCCTAATAGGAATCCCATTCCAATAAGATTTCAATAAGAGTCCTAGAAAAAGTAAACTAATTAGAACCTTTCTGACCTGAAACCCTAATGGGTTTCTTTAAGTGCTTGGCCGGCCATATCAGCCCACTATGGAATTGATATGCCCGGCCCATTACTATCATATGGCCGGTTAGGGGCTGCCCCTAAACGGGTATGATCCGGGCATTCACCCAGTGGGTTTTGCACTTTTCGGTCTCCTCTTTCGAGCCCGATTCTTTCTATCTTTTGGCACTATGAGACTGGATCATATCCATCTCTAGGCAAGCTCCCATGAGTTAACTCTCTTTGATCAAGCTACCACACTTTGGTGTAACCGTTGTAGGATCCGGTCTATGTTAGCCGCGTATTACCGAAGTGATCCGACGATCGTAAGAGGCTTCTAGCTAAGCTTTACGATCCCTAATTGGACCGGACTAGATGATCTTCCGGATACAGTCATCATCATCCTAACTGACAAATTATATACATTGCCACCTTGGTCGAAGAACACTCCGTCCGAAGGACATCTCCTTCAGACCGAAGGACTATATCCTTAAGTCTCCCACTTGTATTAGAACAAGTGCAATGCTCGATTCCCATGTCACTTCGCATCTCATCTGATACGTCATATCTTTTCAAACTTTCTTGATCTGGAGAACAACTGCAAAGCTAAAGATTAACTATTAATCCATTAGAGTACGACCGTACATTTTCAGTTGCTTCTCCTCAAGTGCCCCGGAGATACTAATCCTAACTTTGTTAGGAGGAAATAATTCAGTCTTGTACTCCCACTTAACTTCATGTCTATCATGTCATTCCCGGTAATTCCGCTTTTATAACCTCCTTTTACTGCGCGGCGTTTGACGGTACCAAAGTTTGACACTCCTTACGTAAGATGAGTGGAGCACTCATGTTTAAGGAATCTCTCCAATCTTGCCTATGAGAGTTCATGACGTATTTCATTACTCATGAAGAACTCTCATGTGGGCTTATCCAGTGTATATTCCCAATCATACACCCATGTAATTGACTCGAATTCCCAATTCGCATAGCCCATGAAACTGCGTTATCAGTCAATCTCCCATACTAGTCTTCTTAAGTCATTGTTGTCCATGCAATGACCAGGATTAGGGAATTAATAATGAATCTATTCCAAATTCACTTAGTAGGGTTTCATTGACCAGATCACATATCTGATAATCCTGCTTGGAATGCTTCACTATTTTTGGACTGTCGGTTAAATACTAAACCATGATTTAACAACGAAATAATTAAATTATTTGAGATAATAAGTGTTTGTAAATCTTGAGTCTTCCCGTGTAACTCCTTACACCCTTAAGTTTACCAGTCTAAGCTTTTCAGGAAAGCTTAATGCCTATCACCCTAGAATCACTTCCATATTCAGTCTTAGGTGACAGTCTAGTTAGTAGATTTAATCTATGTGGATTTTGCTGGTTACCATCCCGATGACAATCTTTAGTATTCCAATATTAAATTAAAGCTCCTCAAGCTTTGACTATTTTCTTTTATTTGTAAAGTTTTCAACAGTCTTTGTCTAGAACCCTTCCAGCTCACTATTCTTCCAAGTCAAGATTGTCATCTTATTCTGAAAGTTTGCAACATATGACTTTTCAACCTTTTTTATTTACTACCGAGTAAAATTCTTCTCAAGAACTTTATGCGATCCAGATCATCTTATCTGAATTTGATTGGTGACGACCATAGATACTCCAAGTATTATGAGACGTCAAGGTGAATGCTAATCATGTCTAACATGACTTATCTTATGCTTTTAACATAAGATCTAATCTCATGCATGCTTTCTCATCAGAATATCTCGAATTCTGAATCTTGCCAAGCTATGTTTCCTGAGACTTGGGTAGAATTACTCTTCTTGAGTCTTTTACATTTGACTTTTCAAGACGTCCTCTTCAATGAGTCTTATCATCTTCTCGATCTATTCCTATAGATCTTTGATGCCCAAAAGGCTTTCACCTTTGTGTATGGTCCTTTTAATTGAGCCAGTTCGAAACTGTTTTCATCATCCGTATGTTGATCTCAACTTATAGTATGTCATCTACATACCGGACCAAAGAAAACTGAGTCACTCCCACTAACCTTCTTGAACTATCTGAATTCAAGATTTCTCTTGATTCTCAAAGAAACCAACTCTTGATTACTTTGCAGAATCTAAGATTCCTCCTCCTACTTGCATGCTTTAATCCTTCGATGGATTTCTAAAGCTTGCAATTGTCACCAGTTTATAGAATGTGTCATGTACACATTCTTTTGCTAGTGATTGATCAGTATGGTCTTTCAGCCTCGTGACACAAGAGATGGTCTTTTCATAGTCTATACCATGAATTTGGTGACCTTCTTTTTAGTCTAGCTCTGGGAAACACTAATGTTTCCATCCTTGTTCGTTTTTCACTTTGAAAAATCTATTTGTACTTAATCGGAGCTATTCCTTTAAGAAAATAGATCAAGTTCTAAACTTGATTTCAGACGTGGATTCTGTTCTGATCTTATGACTCTAAGCCATATTTCGGAGTGATTCCGGCGTAGCTTCTGTGTAGGTAGCTCATCTCTTCTTCAGTAGGATTTAGTCCTCTTAGACAGATCTACGAGCCTTCGAGGCCTACGAGGGGTTTGAACAACTTTGAGACGCTCTCAACTCTTTGAGTGTTCTCATTCGAATCTAATTCGACTTATGCGGAAGGTTCTCTGAGATCTACTATCTCTACCTTTCTTTCCATATCTATCAGCTAGAATAGATAGGAACCGCAATTTCTAACATTCGTATACCACCATTGGTTTGTAATACCATTGTCAGTTTGTTGCTCTTATCAAATTTCTTCGATATCTTAAATTTCTCCCACTTGTCTTGTTGGAATAACTCTTATGTCAAGCGAGACACCATCATAAGCAACAACTACCTTGTTCTCTGATTGTTTGTGGAAGAATCCCCAGTATTTCTTTAGCTTTAGACAGAATTTGGTTAGGTAGGGAGAACGACCGTGTTGAGAATATATCCCGTAAAGTGTTCGGAAGATTGGCCTATACCCATCATTAATCGACTTATGATGTAGACGCGGCGAAATTAAAAGAAGACAATAAAAGTAAACGAAGAACGATAAAATAACGATAAAAGAACGATGAAATAACTCTAAATAATTATAAACTTGATTAAACTTCAATGGGTTTTCTCTTCAACATGAAAATAAAAGATAGACTGGACCTCCTTTTATAGGAGACTATACTTTCCTAGTTAGACTCAAACCGGACTTTCCTAAATAATGAAAATACTGAAATACTGCAACTTCCTAAATAGATAGACTCAAACAGACTATTCCAATTATTGGAAACAATATAATTTCTTAAACCTAGATTCTATATGAATCATACTAAAATAAGGACTTTCCTAAATCTACTCATCATGGCCGAACGGCCTATGCGACCGGTAGGGCCATGGCAAAAGCGTCCAAGCCGGGTGCCCCTGCATCAGCTTCCCCTTCTCCTACGAGGTTCGTCCCGAACCGTTTTGACGAAGAAATTAATTTGATGCACCTGCATACGACGAATACTGTCATGGCGATCCGTAATTCCCACTTCGAACGAATTTTACAGTGAATGTGAAGGATACCAATTTGGAAGAAATCACCAACCTCATTCTCAGATTGCAATGAGTCTCGCCAAACTAACCCAAGTGAATTAACAACATTCATCTCGCCATCTTCCCAAGGTAGACTCAACCACTTGATAATCTTCAAGAACGTGTGAAGGAATTTTAGCAAGTGTGAAGTCGAAATAATTGTAGCCAATCCCCAAAAATTGTCATCAAGAGCCAAACACAAATTGCAACAGTCACTCAAACCCTTGCCTTTTCCTGGATATAGCTGACAAGTCCCTTTTAGTACTTGACACTCTCTTTTGGAACCCCTTGAAATCCCTAATTTAATCTTGGAATCCAATATTTGGACAACAACTGTTGAAACATCTCCAAGAACTCCTTCACAAACATGTCCCAATCTCCCCGAGCCACTTATGTTCAAAGATGTTCGTAGAAGATTCGTCAACAAATAAAGATATTTGAGGGCAATGAAGCTTCCAAGTTGCGCTGATTTTTCAGCCTTTAGTTTTTTTGGAGAAATAACAATAGCTAAAACTATATTCATCTTATTTAGTTCTAATGGTATAGATTCCTTCAAGAAATTGCGGGACAAGTTCAGAGACAATTTCAAGCTTCTCAAACCAGCAACTTCATCAGGAATTGACTCCACGTGTTCGTATTTACGTAGTCTTGGGTTTATGGTGACTTTTGGGATATTAAACCTTATGAAGAACGACAAAACAACTCTGTTCTTAACTCCCAATTGATGCTGTAATGCATCACCAACGTGAAGGGTTATTTGGCGCAAACCAAAACGAGCAATATATATTCCTTTTCCAAGATAATGGATTTTTCTTTGATATTGTTTCCGTCGCCTCCCTGGTAAAAGGTTGACCAATATTTTTCTTTGATATTGTTTTCGAGCATCATTAGGACTACAGTACTACCCCAAGAATTCTCTGCTACCTAAGAGAGAACAACCTGGTTATCGAACCCATCTTCATGTTCAACTATTAAGTTGAGACGAGTCAAGCTTTGCCCCTTCTGGATATCCCCCATTCCAATCCCTATTCCATTCACCATGCATCCGATTTCTCCGTCTAAATCCACGTACTTCAAAACTGCATGTGGAGCAACCACCTTGATCAAACAACTCACACTACGAATACGACGACGAGAAAGTGCAGAAAAAGAAGATTGGGTATCAACTAAACCAGATTTTTGGGTTTCATTATTCAGGTTATTTACAAAACTTTTCGTAGATGCATGAACAACTTCCTCGTAATCACTTAGACCTACATGAGTAGCCTTGAGACGATTAAAACCTTTAGACCCGCCCGGTTTAAATTCCACTGTCTTTTGTGCATCAACTAGGGCTTCACTACAATGATGAATTGAAGCGTGCACAGCCGAACGATTGGAGTAAAGTACATGACTGGTCGGAGCAAAACTGGTTGTGTGGGAGGAGGAATCAATTGCTTCAGTAAGGGTTTCCATACCAATTTCTTCTTCTTCCGTTATGGGAAGAGTTTTGTTGTCGTGAATTTCGTCAGTAATATTTCTCTGGACATATTGTTGTTGTTGAAGAAAGTTTATAGGTTGA
The DNA here is from genome assembly GCF_041429995.1 of Eschscholzia californica. NCBI lineage: Eukaryota > Viridiplantae > Streptophyta > Magnoliopsida > Ranunculales > Papaveraceae > Eschscholzia > Eschscholzia californica. The sequence continues at coordinate 48,239,077 of NW_028238198.1, forward strand.
AAATTAGGGTTGTAATATTCATTGTGATCCTCTTTAAAATAACCTGATTTTGCTTCAGTGAACGTATCTTCGGCTTTCTCTTCTTCTTCATCGGAATCGTCCTCTTGTACGACAATATCATATCCCATATCCCGAAGAATAGTCGCTTGTAATTGAAGAGATTGTGGTGTTTTAGAAGAGAATACTTTGTCCAAAGTGTCAAACGATTTGAGAGCTCGTTCGTGGGATATTTTTATCGAATCCCCCATCAACGAATCATCCTCTTCCTTCTTATCATCAATAACATTTTCTTCGTAAAACGACGTAGATTGCTTCAAAAGTGTTGGTTGTGCGGAACCGTCAAGAGAAGATGGTTGTGTTGGTGGTTGTGGTGAATAACAAGTGTATGAAGGTGATGAATAATAAGATTACAGAGGTGGTGGTGGTGGTGATTCTGGTGTTGGATAGTAATAAGATGGCGGTGATGGTGTATAACACACTGGTGGTGGTGGTGACGGTTGGTATTGATAAGGAGACGGTTGTTGTGTATAATTAGAGTACGGAGGTGGTGGTGGTGGTTCGTTTGTGGTCGGATAATGAAAAGAAGGAGGTCGTGATGAATTTTCTCGTACGGTTTCTCCCGGATTCCAATGATAATCGTATGAATCTCTATTCGCATACAAACATGATGCGCATAAGCATCGATTCGTTATTCCTTCACGAGTATAATCTGATTGATTATAATCTTCTTCAGGAATAAAATATGATTGATACTGATTTAACTCGTCTGGAAAAAAAATTCTAGAATCATTCACCCAAAACTTTGGTGGCTCTGAATACCACTTGATGTAGACGCAGCGGAATTAAAAGAAGACAATAAAAGTAAACGAAGAACGATAAAATAACGATAAAAGAACGATGAAATAACTCTAAATATTTATAAACTTGATTAAACTTCAATGGGTTTTCTCTTCAACATGAAAATAAAAGATAGACTGTACCTCCTTTTATAGGAGACTATACTTTCCTAGTTAGACTCAAACTGGACTTTCCTAAATAATGAAAATACTGAAATACTGCAACTTCCTAAATAGATAGACTCAAACAGACTATTCCAATTATTGGAAACAATATAATTTCCTAAACCTAGATTCTATATGAATCATACTAAAATAAGGACTTTCCTAAATCTACTCATCATGGCCGAACGGCCTATGCGGCCGGTAGGGCCATGGAAAAAGCGTCCACGCCGGGTGCCCCTGCATCAACTTATGTCTAACATGTTCGATTACTCCTACTGGACTCATCACCCATATGATGTGTTTGTTGGAACAAGATGAGAAACTATTTCTCAACTTCTTTGATGGTCATCAAATTTCTAACTTAAATATTCATCATCTCGATCTAATCGAATGACTTATATTTTTGTCAAGTGGATTCTGGTTAGCTCTAGTTAGTGTATTAATAGTTTTACATACATCTATATGTATGAAGACTACTAGTTCACTAGTCATATTTTCCTTTCTAAAAGCTGACTTTGTCAAATAGTCTTTTGAACAAAATTCACATGTGTCGTGTGATTCAAAATCATTAGACTTAGAAGTCCATACTATTGGATCTTCCTCATGTGTCTTATGTCAATTAGACGTAATGACAAAAACAGAGTTGATCGGTTTGAATCCTTTGATCATAGCCTATAGTATCATTGTTAACGTTTCAGTTCTCCTAGAACCGACTTTGTTAATTTAGCACTGATTTAAAACATTAGATGTTTCTAGAAGAACATAATAACACTTATTAAGTTCTAAGCTAGATCAGTGTCTAAGAGAAGACTTTCATCCAATTCAGCATCCTTAGCAATTACTTGCTTCTGCTCCCTCTTGGATATTTTCTCCTTTTAGTCAAGTATGTAAATCCCTTGAAGGAAATCTACTAAATTTGCTAAATTAACTTTGTTAACAAGATGCAAGAACCGAAATTCTCAATTCCGTTTCTTTGTCTTCCGGGTACTTAGGGTAGTTTCTTGTAATGGCCTAGCCATTGCTTTTAAAACTATGACCCTTTGTCCTTATGAATTATAAGAACTTTTCTTATATTCCTTTGGTTGTTGAATTTGAAGAACTTGTTTCTTAGATTCAAACGTTCCTCAATGTTCTTTTCAGTTGTCTTTACTAACTGAGGTAACAACGCACATTAAGAATGGGATGTTCTCGGACGTTTTCTTTGTTTCGAATTTGAGAGCGTTCCTCAGATTCTAATCCAATCAAGAAAATAAGTTTCGTTTAAGTCCTTCTCAAGGGATAAACGAAGGTTGGAAAACTATTTTCTAATAATCATATATACTCTACTCTAAAAGAAAAGGCAAAATCCTAAAACTTATTATCATAGCAAAAACATAGTTTTTGCCACATTATTCAATGAACCGTCCCCGGTTGAATAATGCGATTCCAAGACCCCATTTCTTTAAGGTTAAGCGTACTAGGGCACTGCCCTTAACCCCATCATCCTGGGTGAGTAACTCTTTACTGATCATACTCCTATGACTCTTGGTTGATGAATAACATATTTATGTGTTCAATTAATCCTTTGCCTTGAAATCCAAAACCCTTTTGGTGACTCGTTGAGAATAACCAGTTAGACATGTAAACCTTTTCATAGATCTACCCGTACTGTCCCGAGGTAAAAAGATGGCACCCTGCGGAGGCAGACCCACCATCGATGAACAAGGGCGCAGCAGGTGTCTTATTCTGGATAGGCTTTACTCAAACTCTTTTTGGGGACTTTTACGTAATTTATCAAGTTTGCGTTACTGTGAACTCTATCATAACCACTCATGACTTATTACGTAAAATTTATGTGAGTTTGCATAAGGAATTACTTAGTTCCTAGTATAGCCCCTAAAAGATCTAATCTTTTAGGTTACCTCTTGTTCGCCTATGGTTCGTTTGGATTTACGTCCTTGAACCTCCATTGATTACTCCCACTTGAACCACGATCTCATCGCTCGGTTCATCAATGGATTCTACGACCCTATACTCTAAGTATTATTCGGGCACATACCCACTTGTGCTTAGAAATAAGAGTCGTCAACTTAACTAAAGGCAATGCTATATTACTCATTCACATATACATACAAACAAATATGACAATCACAAAATAAAGTATGTATCCTATATTCGTTTCTAGGTTTTCTATTTGTGGGAAATTGTGACATATCTATGTCTAACATGATACTAAGTCAATTTTCATAAAATATGAACAAATGGCACGTTATGTTTCTTCCTTAATGATTTCTAAAATCGATTCAAGGAAAAACTCCGTTTGGACCCTCGGATGGCCCGGGTCGATTTCGGAAAAATCTAGTTGGAATCGAAGAAGATTGGAAAACTCCCACTAGAGTCGAGGCCCATGAAGAGCCCGAGTCAAACCAAAAGACCCAAGTCAAATTTGGTCAAATACCCATGGGCTAGTCTCGGGTAAGCCCAATTTGTCCCATGGACAAGGTTGGGTATCTCTCGGACTAAGGGGCAACATGTTCATAACATGTTGTGACCCTCGGCCCAAACGCGTCCTGGCTAAGGCAGGACGAGTCCTGGTGCAACGGATGCGTCTACTACGCGTCTCTGTTCCACAGACGCGTCTCGACGGAGATAGATGCGTCCCTGACACGTCTTGATGGATTGCACGCGTCTTGGACGCGTCTCGACGGCTCAGACGCGTCCTAGGCGCGTCTCGATGCCTCAGACGCGTCCTAGACGCGTCCGACCATCAATCGGTGGAGTTTATCTTGGACTATTTGGTCCGAGATATTCGAGACGAGCCAGACGCGTCCTAGACGCGTCTGAACTCTCGAGTCCATGTCTTGGTCCTAGACCGAGACGGACTGGGATTCCAGTCGCGTCCTAGATGCGATGGGATTCCCAGTTGTCCTCGGACTGGGATCCCATCCCGGTCCGAGATTCCCGCGAATCGGGAAGCTTCCCGAGACGTGCGCTACCCGCCAGACGCATCCTGGACGCGTCCTGGCCGGACAGAACATGCAGTTTCCCAAATTTTTGGGAAACTGCCATTCTGAACTTCTTCTTCCTTGTCCAACCTACTGTTTTCTTCATGAAAACTGTTGTTTTTGATGAATTCAACACCAAAACTTCATGATTTTGAAATCCTATTACCAAAAATTTTGATCCGTTAAATCGTCTTCGAAAACCCTTTTCAAAAACACCAAAACCTATTAATTCTACGCGTTAAACTCTTTCGAATACGTGTTTTGATTACATATAAATCTAATTTAAACTAACCAAAACGTGTTCGAGCCTTTATTCAAACTAATTAGGAACATGTCCGAATCTTATTCAAACTATTCAAGAACGTGTCCGAATCTATATTCAAACTAATCTATCTAATAAATCAAGTCTGAATCTAATTCATTCTAGCCAAAACTAGTTACATGCAAACGGCTCGTGATGCCACTGTTGGGTTTTGGGTTATCTAATAACCATTGTACTTATCTAATACTAACAATCATCTAACTAGTGTTGTAAGCGGAATCTCAATCATCATATGATTAACACTAATTAACCAGGATCATATGCATGAACTAATAATGAACTAGAAATAGAAAGAAGAATACCTGGATTCGCTTTCCCACGAACTAGAATCCATTAACAAAGGTATGGGATCTCACCAAGTATAAGTGTTCACCAAGGTACATGACCTTATCAAGTACAAGATCTTTGAGGAAACAAACACATACTTTCCCGGGAAAATACAAGTACGACTTATTAAGGGTCTATCTCTTCTCTCTCTCCTAAAACCACTTTATCAAGGGTTAGCCTACGTTTTGCTTACTTTATAGAGGTCATACTCTTTCCACATCACCACGTGATTATTTACAAGGTCAGACCCTTAAAACATCACCCACGTGGTCATCTACAAGATCAGACCCTAAAAGCTTCCCACTTTATTTATGATACATACCCCTGACATGAAGGGTTTTGTGTGTATCTAATACAACTAATTGTCTAGATTTCTAAGCGGAATCACAAACATCTATATGTTTAACACTAGGTTTCCAGGATCTATATATGAACAAATCAATGAACTAGAATAGAAAGATGATTACCTTTAATCGCTTTCCAACGAACTAAATCCCGACCAGTATTCGGAAGATAAGAGCTCCAATTGTAGCTCATCTACTTGAGAAACTGAGTATATGACTTGAACTCTTCGAGTTAGCTAGGACCTTCTTGAAGGTTGAGATGAAGAACTCCTTCTTCTTGACTAGATAATTGAGAAAACTTCTTTTCTCTCTCTCAGACATCTCTCTCTCTTTCTCTCTGAGAAATAGACTTTGAACTGTTATATGAGACTTCTGCTTTTGGTTGTCTAATTAGGTCCTTATATAGAAATCCCTAGAATAGGTGTTTGACCCAAACTAGGATTCCTAAAACTTAATTATAGGATTGTTTCCCGAAACACCCTTTTAGGGTTCCCATTAGTGTGGCCGACCAACATAGCCCTTTATGGGCTTCCTTGGCCGGCCCACTTAGGGCCTAACCGGCCATGTAATGGTCGGCCCCTTGCTTTGGTCGGCCATCACATGGCCGGCCCACCTAAAGCCTTTCCGGGCCTCCCTTTCGGGCCCGGATATGTTTGTCTCTATTCGGACTCCTCCGAACTAATTGGACTTACCAATAATGGATCCAATCCATCTATTTGCCATTCTCTTTCTAGTCAAGATCTCTCCGTTCAAATCATTACTCTTATGTGTAACCCTTGTAGGATCTGGTCTATGTTAGCCGCGGATTACCGAAGTTATCCGACGATTGTAAACGGCTTCTAGCTAAGCATTACGATCCGTAATTCGACCGGACTAATGATCTTCCGAGTAAGGTCATCATGATCCTATTCGCCAAATCGTACGCATTGCCACTCTGGTCGAAGGACATTTCTTCAGAAGGATACCATTCCTTCTGGCCGAGGGAATATATCCTTCAGTCTCCCACTTGTACTTAGAACAAGTGCAATGGTCGATTCCCATATCTTTTCGTATCTCATCTGATATGTCATATGTATCAGACTCTCTTAATCCGGAGAACAAACTTCCAATTCAAATGATTAACCCTTAATCCATTTGAGTATGGCCATGCATTTTCCAGTTGTTTCTCATCAAGTGGCCTTGAGACACTTTATCCTGATTTTACTCAGGAAGACATATTCCATTCTTGTACTCCCACTCAATCTTATGTCTATCCTGTCTCCCCTAGTAATCCGCCTTTATAACCTCTTTTTACGGCTGGCGTTTGACAGTACCAAAGTTCGACATTCCTTACATGAACTGAGTGAGTACTCATGTTTTGAGGAATTTCTCTGATTTGCTTAAATGAGAGTTATGACATTTCATAACTTCAACTTTTTGAAGTACTCCCATTTATCGGGTTTCCAGTGTATCATCTATACACCCATGAAGTTGACATTGAATACTCCTATTCCCATAGCCCAAGAAACAGCGTTATGTTGTCAATCACTCATGCCAGTCTTCTTAAGTCATTGTTGTCCAACCAACGACCTGGAGTAGGGACGCTATAATGGTGTGCTTCCATGTTCACTTAGTAGGGTCTCTTTCATTAGATCACGTATCTAATAAACCTACCTGGAACACTCCATTATTTTGGACTGTCGTCTAAATTCTAAACCACAATTTATATGACGAAATAAACTGTATTTATTTCAGATAACAACAGTTTGTAAAATTTAAGCACCCACGTAAACTCCTTTACGTTCTCAATTTTACAAGTCTTTGAGGATTCTCTACCTTGATCCTAATTCCTTAAATCCGTACATCTTCCATGTTCGTTCTAAGGTGACAGTTTAGTTACGTTTTCACTTTGCTTATTATTATCGCGTTTCAGAATGCCTTTGTAAGCTTTTATGATAATATCAGTTTCTCAAACTGAAATTAGTACTTCCTAAAAGATTCTAGTAGAGTTAGCAACGACTCCCAGCATGAAAATTCCTTTTCGTTTGTTTGTCCTCCCTAAAAGATTCTTATCTTTATTTTCGGAAGATTGCTTTTATGACTTTCTTCAATCTTTGATTTCAGAGACTTAATCCTGGATGCTCCAAGCATTGTAGGTTGTCCTTTGACATGTATGGGTGACGACATCTTTTGTACTCCAAGTATTTCTCAGATGTTGCGGGTAAACAACAATCATCTTCATGATCGTTCTTATGTTTTTAGACATAAATATTTCTCTCATGTTTTCTTTCGCTCATCAGAATTCCCAAATTCCGAATCTTGCTTGGCATATTGTCATGTGAGATGGGTAGAATCTCTCTTTAAGAGTTTTCTATTCAGACCTCTTCAAAACTCCTTTCGAAAGAGTCTTATCATCTCTTTGATATATCGTTATAGATTTTGATGCCCAATTTTAATTTACCCTCGTCTATTGTCTTATTCAATCAGTTCTCTAACTGTTTTGACATTTCTTATTGTCTTCTCAAACATTTCTCTCTCTCAGACAACTCTCTCTCTCTTTCTCTCTGAGAAATAGACTTTGAACTATTATGTGAGACTTCTGCTTTTGGTTGTCTAATTAGGTCCTTATATTGAAATCCCTAGAATAGGTGTTTGACCCAAACATGGATTCCTAAAACCTAATTATGGGATAGTTTCCCAAAACACCCTTTTAGGGTTCCCATTAGTGTGGCCGGCCAACATAGCCCTTTATGGGCTTCCTTGGCCAACCCACTTAGGGCCTAACCGGCCATGTAATGGCCGGCCCCTTGCTTTGGTCGGCCATCACATGGCTGGCCCACCTAAAGCCTTTCCGGGCCTCCCTTTCGGGCTCGGATATGTTTGTCTCTATTCGGACTCCTCCAAACTAATTGGACTTACCAATAATGGATCCAATCCATCTATTTGCCATTCTCTTTCTAGTCAAGTCTCTCCGTTCAAAGCATTAGTCTTATGTGTAACCTTTGTAGGATCCGGTCTATGTTAGCCGCGGATTATCGAAGTTATCCGACCATCGTAAGCGGCTTCTAGCTAAGCATTACGATCCCTAATTCGATCGGACTAATGATCTTCTGAGTAAGGTCATCATGATCCTATTTGCCAAATCGTACGCATTGCCACCTTGGTCGAAGGACATTCCTTCGGAAGGATACCATTCCTTCTGACCGAGGGAATATATCCTTCACGACCAAGGCAAACCTCACCAAGGCCGCCTCATTTACGGTACATACCCCTGAACAAGCTAACCTCACCAGCGCTTCCTTAGCCAAGGACAGACCTCATAGGCTGTCATAATCTCTTTCCAAACAAGTCAGTCTACTCGTAGAGATCGAGCTTTGGCCACTCTTCGAGTCATGCCTAAACTCCAACCATTATCCAACCAACGGTAACATTCCAAAGATATCATTCACGTATCTATTACTTCTCTTACCAGCTTACTAACTTGACCGTCGGAGCCCCCTTAGGCCGGCACCATCCCGGTGTCCCAGGCATCTTACGGTCATGTGTGTTTTGTCTCTTGTCACGGGTTAATCCCAAAGAAATCGGCGGTGCCCATAAAAATATTAACAGGTGAAGGTCTGACTTCTGCTCAACCTCCCGGTCTTGACTTCTTGACCCGCGATTTCGACCTCTCACAGTAAACGTAATATTGGTTCTCGTTGGGTATACATAATCAAAACAAAGTCTGATGGGTCTATTAAGCGGTACAAAGCAAGGCTTATTGCTAAGGGCTTTTCGCAGGGGTATGGGATGGATTATGAGGAGACTTTTACTTCGGTTGCAAAAATGACTACTGTTCGTATGCTTATTGCAGTTGTCTCGGTTCGTCAATGGCATATCTTTCAAATGGATGTTAAAAATGTTTTCTTAATGGAGATCTTCAGGAAGAAGTTTATATAACTCCTCCTCCTCGTGTTCCACATAAACCTGGAGAAGTTTGCGAACTTAAGAAAACATTGTATGGTCTCAAACAAGCACCACGAGCTTGGGTTGAGAAGTTCTCAACAGTAGTTACATCTCTAAGTTTTGCTTCTAGCAATTGTGAGGGTAAGAAATCGCGGTCAAGAAGTCAAGTGGACCGGGCCGTTGACCGGAAGTCAGACCTTCACCTGTTAATATTTTTACGGGCACCGACGATGTCTTTGGAACCTATGACAAGAGACAAAACACACTTGGACTTAAGATCCTTGGGACATTGGGATGGTGCCGGCATAAGGGGGTCCGACGGTCAAGTCAGTAAACTTGACAAATATTGAATATGAATTATAAACCGGAGATTGAGCTATCGAGTTAAATATGTTATCTGAGCAAGACGATCGTTGGGAGAAAAGGTAATACAACCGGGTGTATGCTTTCCTAATTCTCTAGCCGTCGAGTGAAAAAAAGTGCTTACCCCCTTTGGTCGTTAAGAGTGAGAGAGGTCAGTCTTCGTCCTTGATAAAGTAGTTGTTAGGAGAGAGAAAGATCGATCGCTCTTCCTGATCAGGTGGTCGTCTGGAGAGAGAAAAATCAGTCGTCAGCTTCCTGATCAAGTGGTCGTCTGGAGAGAGAAAGATCAGTCGTCAGCTGCTTGATCAAGTGGTTTAGATGATCGATGTGAGAGAAAGTAATCGGATGATGCCGGATGATAGATGTCTGGTGTTGTTTTTTGTCATTCCATGTCTTACTCGATGACTAAATAATCCTTAATTATATAGTGTTTCGTGGTCAACTGTCTTTCTTGGTCAATTGTCACCTGGTGGTGGGTTGTTGTCTTGAATATGGTAACGCTTGAACATGAATGTGGATACGTAACTCCCATCCAACGGATATGTTGATGATATCCTTGACCAACTGTTATCTTGAATAACAGTAATGCCTCAACGGATATATGCATAGGAAATAACGACCAACCTTTTCGTGCAGGGCTGGCTTCTCTATCCAGGGTTGGTTCCTTTATCTAATGGGCGTGTATTTTCTCGTCAACCCGGATGCTTGAAGATGAATGGGTCTGGGCCATTTTTCATTTGGTTCATGGGATTGGCCCTCAGATGGCCCCATTAATCATGGATTTCTAGTGGCACTTTTGATGACGTGTTTTGGCCCTTACAACAATCATGATTTAGCTTTTTTTTGTCAAATATAGTGTTGTAGGTTGCATTCTTTTGTCGTTGTATGTTGATGACATGATTAATACTGGTGATGATGTTGATGGTATCGCATCTTTAGAGTTGCAGTTAGCTAGCCAATTTGAAATGAAGGATTTAGGTATTCTCGGTTATTTTATAGGGATTGAAGTAGCCTTTACCCCCATAAGCCTATCTCCTTTCTCAGTTCAAATACACTGCAGATATTCATGAGCGTGCACGTATCAGTGATACTCGGACGGTCGACTCTCCTATCGAGTCAAATGCTCGTTACAATATATCAAACTATCGGTGACAGCTTGGTTTATCTCACTATTACTCTTCGAGAGATCGCCATACGTTGTACATGTTGTTAGCTAGTTTGTGGGTTCACCTACTACAGTTCATTGAACAGTTGTTTTCGTATTCTGAGATATCTTCGAGGTACTTGTTTTGAAAGTCTACTTCTTTCATCGACTTCTTCTTTGACTTTGCGAACATATTTAGATGCAGACTGTGCGAGTGACTGCACATATCGTAAGTCTATTACAGGTTATTGTGTATTCTTGGAAGATTCTCTTATTTTTTGGAGGAGTAAGAAACAGACTGTTGTATCTAGATCATCCGCTGAAACTGAGTATCGTGCTATGGCGTTACCACAACTAAGATAGTCTCGTGAGTTCTTGCGGACATGGAGGTTTCGATTTTAGAGCCTACTCCTATGGATTGTGACAATCAAAGTGCTATCCATATTGCTCATAATTCAGTATTTCGCACCAAACACATTGAGATTGATTGTCACTTTACTCGACATCATTTTGCTCAAGGCACCATCAGTTTGGCGTTCATCTCATCAACTATGCAGATTGTTGACTTGTTCACCAAGTCACACTCGGTTCCACGCTTTCATTTCTTAGCGGACTCTCGATGCTTTTCAATACCGCATCATGAGTTTGAGGGAGGGTATTAGAATAATATATAATAGTTAGGGTAGTTTAGTTATTTTCCCTTTAAGGGCTCTTTAGTCTTTTGTCTTTACTATATATTTATCTATTTGTTATCTTGTAAACCTAACTATAACTAATGAAACCCTAGCTTTCGTCGAAGGATTCTCTCTTCTCCAATCTTCTATTCTTCGCGTATTATTGTTTGCTATTGATTACTACAATGTTAAGATAAATAACAAGCTAACAAAGAAAAAATAATAATAAAAGTTAACAATCACATGCACACAAAACTAACTTTATTTTGTTGTTGAGTCCTACCCCACTTACAAACAATGATAAAATGATGGGTTAATTCCGTTTTAGCCCCCGATTTGTGACCAACTGGCCGTTTTGGCCCCTAATTGTGTCCGGCAGTTCGTTTTGGCCCCAAAAAATTCCTAAATGGCCCCAAATTTTTTCAACCTCCCAATTCTACCCCCATGGCATTTCTGTAATTATTTTTTTTTCTTTTTCTTTGTCCACCTCATCTAACAATTGACACATCACTCTGTCCACCTCACCCTTCTTCTCCGGCGAAAGGTTGCCGGCCGGAATAAAAAATTCCGGCCGGCCACCTTTACCAAAATATTTTTTTTTTTCATTTCTCTCTCTTCTTCATCTCCTTCTTTCTCTCTCTTCTTCTTCTCTCTCTTCTTCATTTCTCTCTCTTCTTCATCTTCTTTCTTTACCTCTCTCTCTCTAACCCTTCTCTCTCTCACCCCTCTCTCTCTCACCCCTCTCTCTCTCACCCCTCTCTCTCTCTATAATCCGGCGAAGGGGCACCTTCAAGGTCTGGTCGGAAACCAGACTCGGTCTGGTTTCAAACCAGACCGAGATCTGGTTTCTACAACCAGATCTCGGTCTGGTTTCCGACCAGACCGAGTCTGGTTTGAAACCAGACCTTGATGGTCTGGTCGGAAAAACCAGACCTTCAAGGTCTGGTTTCAAACCAGACTCGGTCTGGTCGGAAACCAGACCGAGATCTGGTTGTAGAAACCAGATCTCGGTCTGGTTTGAAACCAGACCGAGTCTGGTTTCCGACCAGACCTTCAAGGTCTGGTTTCCGGCGAAGGGGCTCCGCCCCTTCTCCGGATTATAGAGAGAGAGAGGGGTGAGAGAGAGAAGGGTTAGAGAGAGAGAGGTAAAGAAAGAAGATGAAGAAGAGAGAGAAATGAAGAAGAGAGAGAAGAAGAAGAGAGAGAAAGAAGGAGATGAAGAAGAGAGAGAAATGAAAAAAAAAAAAAATATTTTGGTAAAGGTGGCCGGCCGGAATTTTTTATTCCGGCCGGCAACCTTTCGCCGGAGAAGAAGGGTGAGGTGGACAGAGTGATGTGTCAATTGTTAGATGAGGTGGACAAAGAAAAAGAAAAAAAAAATAATTACAGAAATGCCATGGGGGTAGAATTGGGAGGTTGAAAAAATTTGGGGCCATTTAGGAATTTTTTGGGGCCAAAACGAACTGCCGGACACAATTAGGGGCCAAAACGGCCAGTTGGTCACAAATCGGGGGCTAAAACGGAATTAACCCTAAAATGATTTCGGGTCTAATGAAAAACAAGATCGTAGATCTTTCTCAAGGATTTAATATAGAGTCCATGGGTATATAGTCCAGAATAATGCCTAAAAAGGGTTTAGGATCCAATCTTCCCAAAAAATGAATTTTTAGTCCTTTTACCATATAGACATAAAAACCCTCACTTTCTAAAACGTAGTCCCGTCAATGTCCCACCTTCATATTTCACGGGTTTTTGATTTGGGGGCAGAAAGAATCTGGAAAGGCAAGATTTGGACGTGATTTTGGGGTTTTTATAGGAAGTAACGGATCAAGGATATTTTCCAAAACAGATTTGGAAAATGGATATTTTTCAAAACAGATTTTCTCTCTCATCCTTTTAGATTTGGAAACCAAATCTATATATCACTTTCTTTCACTTAACTTTCAGATTTGGAAAGAGTATATTTTCTGAGATCAATTAGCGTGATTTGGGGGTTAATATTCAAAACATATATATCAACTTTCTCTCACTTAACTTTCGTTTTTACTCATACATAAACACACATCGAATACAAATTGTGAAACAAGTTCGTAAATCATGTGTTATTTATGACGAGGAAACCATCATTTGTCATGTATAGAACGTAATTTATCATATGTATGTGTGTCATGTCCATTATGTACCATTGAATACTTAGATTATTTTCTGACATAAATTACTTGTTTTTTACGCGTACATGTCCATTATGTACCATAAATTATGGTAACATGTTAGGAAATGTAAATCTCAAATCATGTTTTTTGTTATAAAGTATGTGATTTATCATAAATTATGTATACTGTATAGTAAATAACACAACCTTTGTACAACTGAAATGAAATTTTATTGAACAATAATCTGTGTTTTATTGTAAATGAAAATAACATAGTAGACTAGGTAACTTAAAAACAAACTCCGTTGGAATGTTGCCCGAGCTCTCGATCCTTACTATCTTTGGTCTTCCAGGTCTACGGCGATGACTCTTCATTAAATGTACGTGGTTCATCAAAGTTAGGGGCATGACTTATATGTTCCTTGTAAGTCTTCACACAAGACTCCGTTATCCAAACAGGATCATAGAAACAATCTTCTTCATCGTAATTTATACTTCTATAGATTATGTGATGATTCTGTAGGAAATTCCATCAGTGCTGGTTTACTACAAGAAAAAAAAGCATGTATGTTAGTTAGAAAAACTTATAATTTATCATAAACGACATCAAACAATGAATAAATTATCAATAATGTTTGATAAACTTCAACATGTGTTGGAGATTAATAGTATTTTAGTTTGAATCACATTGACACTGTAATATAACACAAATATGTGTAATTTGCTATAAATTACATGTACTGTTTTAGATATTACGCAATTATACGTACTTTATGAATAATTAAACATTCTTTTAAAAAAAGACTGCTAAAGTATGTATAACTGTTAACAGATTACATATATTTTACATTCTGTTATACAGTTGCAGTACGATCGAAATTGGCGTAATGTACTTTAAAGTATGAAAAATTTAATACGAATTACTTATAATGTACATTCTGTTAAGAGATCCTTACGGAATAATATCTTGATCAAAAATTGTACGGAAAGTTCTGATGTGAAGAAATGTCAGAAAATCAAAACCCTAATATCAGAAAATCAAAAATCTAAATTACAAATATGAAATCTTTAGTATGAAAAAGAGAATGAAAGATGTTTCGGTTTTAGAAAGAGATCAAAATCTAGTTTGTAAACAAAATAATTAAAACGATTTATTATCAATAGGAAAACTAAATCTAATGAAATATGATATGATGATTCAATGATAAAGTGATTACAACCATTTATAAATAAAATCATATAAATGTTAGAAGATGTTAAGCTAAAACATAAATTTGAAAGATGGTTTCTTACCTTATAATAAGATGAAACTGTAGATCTTGAAAATAAACTTGATATGAAGAGACATATATGGAAATGGAGTTCTGAGCTTGTGTATTGGATTAGAAGACGAATGTTTGAAAAACAATCTAATGAAGATGAAACAAGATTTCTGAATTTAATGGAGGTTTTGTTTATGTGAATCGGATTTAGAGAGAGAGAGAATAAAGAGGTTTCGGTTACTGAAAATAATGAATCACGTTTCTTTGTTTAGAAACGTGGTTGGAGAGGGAATGTGGGAGATAAAAATGGAAGAAGATCTTTATGGATTTTGAAGATAAATCAGTTATAATATATATTTCTTTGTTTAAAAACGTGATTGGAGAGAGAATGTGGGAGATAAAAATGGAAGAAGATCTTTTCATATTGAAGATAAATCAGTTATAATATATGAGGAAGGTTAGATTAGGAATTATGATTTATTTGATATTATAGGGATTTGTGTTTTCTCTCTAGATGAGACCAAATGGACTAGATATCCATTTATATTATTATTTTGGTTTTGAAACCCTTTATAGGATTATAGAGGACTATATCTCCTATTATGACCCGTTTTTTGGACTATAAACTCAAAAATTATTTAATATATAGAACTCACCAAAATCCTAGCACTCAACCGTTTTTAACTCTCTTTCGAAAACAAAAAATTTGATACCCTTTTATATTGATAACAAACCCTCTTAAGATTACGACAAACAGAAGTGAACAAATTGTACTACGATTTCTCAGGTTGCAAACTGAGTTAAAGATCGATTCATATTAAAAACGTTTTCAACAAATTATATAGAAAAAAAATTCTCAGAAATTAGACTCGAGCTGATTTAGACCTCAAATCATATATATGGACAAAACAAACACTATAACTCAAACAAAAAAAAAATCCAGTGTTAACATACTCTCATAAATTTAAACTTCATTATGCATTATTATAATAAGAAGAATAATAATAATAATGTAATGTAGTTGTGGTGGTAAATGCACATATAATAACATAGTTTGGAGCTAGAATAGCGGAACATACCGAATAACATTTGAATAAAACAAAAAAGTAGTACAAATTTAATACCCAAATCAGCAGCAGGTGATAGTAGACGGATAGTGATCCTTCTTCGAAATGAACAGTATACTTGTAGTAGTATACTCTCCCTCTATATATGTATGGAACTAGACATCCCTGTCCCTGGTGCACTCGGCCGGCATGGTTGGGAACCTGACCCTGTCGGTACAATAGTTGTAGATGGTATATTTTTTCCGGACATCACTAAGCTTCCTGTACTGAATACCATCTAGGTCTTGGAAAGCCCTCTGATCCCACCATCTCTGCCCCTGTGTTCTGCAAAACTTAGCTGTGACCGACTCCTCACACCCGTCGATGTGGAATCCTCTATAGGCAGCCACGAATGGTGCTTTAGACCAGTCTGTTTTCTCCAACCCACCTCTTGTTGCCCAATCGTCAGCATTCCATAGGCTAGAGTAGATCTTCATTGGTTGGTCAAATGGGAATTTCACTCCTAAATTTTTGCTGTTCTTGAAAACTCTAATTGGGACATCGTCCACGAAGAACACTATCTGGTAAAGGTTCCATAAAATAGAGTAGGAATGGAAATCTTTCGTTGGGTCGAACCAGAGATATATCCTTTGTTCTCTGTTTCCTTTTCCTCCTGTGAACACATTTGTTTGCAAAATGTAGGGCTGTCCCGTCCTGTTTCCTAAGAACTCGAAGTCTATCTCGTCGTGCTCTGAGTTTTGAGATGATAGCTGTAAATTTATTAATATAAGTTAGCCCAGTTCGAGAGAACATTTTGTACTTTAGGTAGTGACTTGATTTTTCATTCATACAACCAATATGACTCGAGGTCTGAATTGACTCAAGTCAAAATCTCATTATGTTTGTCTTTGACTGACTCGCATGTCAGACTCATCTGAATGGCATATTATGAGTCCATTTGAATAAAAAGATTCAGACAATGAGAAAACAACAAACACTTTAGAAGTAGTGACAACTTACATAGAAAGCGGTGACGGTACCGGCGGAATCCCCTGGAACCATCTTAATATCCATACTGAAGTGGCCAAACAAGTAGGAGCCCTTTGATTGGAAGCCAGTACCTATATTACCAACACAAACAACACACATTACTCTAATACTCACCATTTTCTCAATTTGTCTTTGATTCTAGCTAGTTACCCAAAAAAGTCTCACTAGTATTATTAATTTTTGTGTGAATTACCAGTGTATTTATCAAGGGAGAGCTGGATGTCATAACCACCATTGAAGTATTTGATGTGATCAAAAGCCCAAGTTGGATAATAGTTCCTACCAAAAGGAACACTCACTGGCTTCCTTGGTTGAGCAGCTATGGCACCAGACACCATTAACATCATCCACAAGCATAGACTCCTCCACATTATTGATCCATACTCCATATCTGCACACAATCTTCAATACCAAACAAACAAAATAATCAGCTAAGAATGATGGAGATCATGGAAATAGGAGATATTGTTATGGGTCTCAGTTTATTACCAACAAAAGTTGATTGAGGGGGAGACTCAAAAATATTTAGTGACTCTATAGAGAGAGAGAGAGAGAGGTAGGTGATTGGTGGTGGTAGTGTGTGAGGAAAAGTGAGAGAGTTTGCTGTCCCTTTTGTAGGCAAAAAAAAAAGATGATTTTCTTTCTTAATTTTGGATTGTCACTTTGTAACTTTAGAAAAGGTTATAGTGAGTATGATTTATGAAAAAGTGGGTCGACCAATAGATTCTATACCCATATGTCATTTGACCACATATTTGCAAGTTCATGAACAATTTATTTGCATAATCGTTTTTTACCATAAACTAAAAGTGATTGTCGGCACTACTAATTCCTATTTTTTTTTTTACAACATTTATGTAGAATAGACAAATTATAAGGAGAGAATAAGCATTTTTTTTTTTTAACAAAGAATAAGCATTTCAACTAGAATAGAAATAACAGAAAATGCTACAAATTCAAAAACAAAAATAATTTAGACAATTCGACAACAGCCCGAAAAAACTAAAAAATTGTCTTGAAATTTTTGTGAAACTTTTTCTTTCACACTTTCGTTTTTGTTAAACTATCAGCAGGGATAATCAGTCTGACACAAAAGGTGAAGCGACCGTTCTCTTTTGATATCAATCGAATTTCCGACCAATTTTTGTGGGAGTGTTATCATTTTGCAAAATTTTATGTCTCCGCGTGCAGGCCTTGTATAGTACGTGCCAAAGTAAAATTTATACATACCTTAGCCTTTATGTCTCCGTGCACACAAGGTAGTGTGATACATGACAGACATATTACTATTGAAATCCCAATTAGCAAGGAGTGAAGGACAAACTCAATTTTTTTATCCATTATAAATATAGAGAGAAACCATATTTTTACCAAAAAAAAAAAAAACCGGTTGACAATACTTGGCACGACAAATGTGGTTCGACATTGCTCGACTAAGCAAAAATTGAAAATGAAATCAGTACTCAATTTCAATATTTCTAGGATACCATTTTTTTCGGTTATAAAGAACGTACGCACTTTAACTTTTGTTTTGTTTGAAGAACCTTGTGTTGTAAAAGAGTAGAATTTACTTGGTCATGGAGTTGTATTATTTAATTTGAAACTCAATCCCCATTTTTTGCTAAATATTAGAAAATGATATATTTTTTTATTTATAAACTTAATTTGATATGTTTGTTCATCTGAATCGTCCAAATCAAATTTCACAACTAACTAATACATTCGGTTCATATGAATCTTTAAATATTGGTACAACTAATTAAAAATTAATTGGAGTCAAATCAAACAACAAGTCAGATTTAAGATTCTACATGTCAGTTTCCTATGAAGTTGTTAATTAGGGATAGAACTCAAATTAGCATGTCTGGTGAATGGATGAAGGTGACCTAGCTATTAATAATCAGGAGCTGAATCTGGATAATACATACTATGGAGGAGTAGTAGTAGTCCATGGAATAGGTCAAGACGTCAAGTACAGTAATATTACAGCTAAGAATATCTGACTCAAATACAGCTAGGTAGCTGATATATATGCTTCATGCTTGGTTGATAGAGATCATTGATGATGATTGATTGATGACAAGAGTGATATCAGGGGCTTCAATTATTAGGTAATATCCGCCTCACTTACTCTGCTTGCCTGGAAAGTCTTGGCTGTTGTCAAAATTCAATTCCTATGGACAAGTCCTAAGGATAATCAAGGAAAATACATGTAATTCCAACTTCACACTCTATGTCATTGTATGCCATGTAGTTTGTACCCCAGTAAGGTTACCTCATGCCCTCCTCTACCTTGCATCTTGTGTATCCGATTTTCTGTACTGTTTGTGGATGGATTTGTAATTCAATACTGACCAGTTAGCGTACCAGAACTTTTAATCTTAATTTACTTGACTATTGAATGGTTAACTACAATTTTTTTACTTGACTATTGAATGGTTAACTACAATTTTTTGTAATGTTACGAGTTTTATGGAGATGATATGTCTAAAAGTAGTTGTATCTATTTTAAATGCATCATCATAAAGAGTATATGTCGTTTATGAAAAAAATCTGAAGCATACTGCAATAGAAAATGGCGTATCAAAGAAATATATCCCAAGCGTGTCGATACCCACATGGTAGTGTGCCGCATATTAATGCCCATACCACGTATCGCCGCAGTTCGCGTACCAAATAACATTGAATAGGACAAAGAAAGATAACAATCTTAATAATGGTAATAATAATCTGATTCAGGAAATAATTGACTAAAGATTTTGGATGAGATTGGACTTAATTCTTTCCAATATATTGTATATACTATTTCCTACTTTATGTATCTAATGACGGAACTAAATGCCCTGTTGATAGAGAACCCCTTGCGGCTACCTGTTGATTGGGATTTAAAGAAAGAGGATTGGTCGGAACCAGGCGCATTTCTTTCCTCCCTAATGTATTTTCTTTTCTCTCTTATGTACAGCTATCTATGTCAATTACATATTTATGTAAACTATTAACAATATAAATATAAAAGGGAGGTTAATGATTTTCCTCACACAAAACCTATTCATATTCTTTTAAATCTCATCATTTTACTCCCTTGTCCTGTGATCTACGTAGTTAATAAGATAAAGTAAGATACCATCCTATCATATTTTAAAATAAAATGCATGTTTAGAGCGGTCATTTGGAGGATGAGAATAGTTCCTCATCAGAAAACAAGTACTCTTAATTAATAATATGATATGTAGGTTCTTGCTACTCATTGTGGGTGATATGTTGGACTTTTCTACTCATTGTTGTTTTGTTTGAGTTACAGAGGTTTTTATTTATAGAATGTATGGAAGTAGTTGATGCAGAGTTGCCAAGTTCGATTTACGTTGGAAGTTGAATCCATCATTTGTTAATTTGTATTAATGGGTATAGGTAAAGTAAAAGTAGGAACGACTTTCATGGCCTTAGGATGACTTTAAGGGTGTTTACATGGTCTTTAGGTTCTAAAATGTCTTTAATGATGGTAGTTATCAGAATAATTAAATTTATGTATTTATTTATGATGTATCCATATCATATTGAATGAAGTCCTTTAGTCATGTAAAATATTTTCAGACAATTAAGTTGAAATGACCTTCGATTATTTTGAGACCGACTTTTAATTTCTAAAGTAGAACTCCATCAACAAAAGTAGTATAATTATTTTACTTTTACTTTTATTTTTATATATTTATTGGATTCTAAAATTTCATTTTTCTTAGTTCTTTTGATTAAAAGTTGTTTAGGATTACGAAACTTCTAATACTATATAAAGGTATCAGTTTTACGTGTCAGAGTTTCGCCCAGAAGTGCTCCACGTACCCGCCAAAAGGACGAGTGTTAAGCTAAAAAAGAAACCCCATGTATGTTGTGATGTGCCAAATAGTCTCATATACACAAAAACTTATTGTCATAACTGATGATGTAGAAAAGTGATTTTCCATCTTGCAGGAAAATGATCCTGTTACTCTTGATTGATTATTTGTGTTGTAATGGAGACTTGAAATGGAGGGGGACTTGTAAGGACACCCGACGCTCAAATCAGTTTAGTTAGGCAAGTAGGGAATGAAATTGAATTGTTAAGATTGGATTCAAATTCCTTTCCAGAGAAAACTTTTGTGATACTTATAAATTTGTCAGGCTGCATCAGTCAGTCTATAGGTAGCCACGTAGTATGGTAACACGACAATAAAGTCGAACGTGATTGTATGTTTTTTAATAACGGCTCTAGTTAGGAAAATGGATTTGTTGCGTTATCTGACCTTCCGCATAACCTTCATCTCTCAGACAGAGCACAAATCAAGATTTCGAACTTATGTTTGCAGACCTCCAATCCTGTCTCTATGGCCAGAGCAGGGTTTGGGGGCAAAGCTTAATGGATCCACCTCTTTATTTGCTTTCAGACACTGTCAAAGTTTGAGGTGCAGAGGGACAACCTCTATGGTTAGGGTTGATGTCAGGTGGAAGAATTTGTTCAAATCTACCTCTTTGTTAGGCTCTATCAAATACTCTTTCTTCGTATCTTCAGATTCAATTCGTTCACTTCTTGACTTGATGAAAATTGATCAATTATTTGTTCAGAATTAACTAACAATATAATATTAAGATTTTCTCCGCTCATTGACAATTAACTTTTAATTAGATGACGATAATTTTTAATTAGACGAAGATGAACTTAAGAAGGATTATTCACCAGATACATCCTCCCTTCCTTCTTAATTTCATACCAGCTGCCTTATCAACACCTATTGACAACTCTCCTACTTTTCGGACCTTTTCACGGTTGGAGGTGGGGCTACACAAGACGTCAACACCAGTAAATACACACACACACACTCTCTAGTCTCTACTATTTTCTCTCCCTATCTCTAACTTGTGGCCATGGAAGAGAGATGGGAATGTACAAGAGAGACAGATCCATTTAAGTGAGTGGGGTCTAAATCTACGTCTCACTACATCTATCTTCTTCTTTGGCTTGACTTCTACCTTTAATGATAATACCACCCACTGGCCATGCAATTGGATGGATCTACCCAACCCTTGTTATCACATATTGCCAGGAAGATCATCCTATTCCTACCTATATTCTATAAATTTCAGCTAAAGCCAAGCCATATGGTTTGTTTGGTTGGAAAGAAACATTTTCAAACAGCATTCCCTATTTGTATTTAATTGAGAGCCTAATCACATGCTTTGTCTCACTATCTGATTTATCCCAATCTCACATAACACTAATTAATTGGTTAGTTCTTCTCACCAACCATAACTCATTCATTTATTTTTATTTATTTTTTTCTTATCGTAACTTCCCTAACTGCTAAATCACTATGTGATTTATACAATCTCTCATAACACTAATTAATTGGTTAGTCCTCACCAACCATAACTCATTTATAAATTGTTTTTATTTTTCTCTTATCAACTTATCATAACTGGCCTTTTCAACACACAAGAAAGTTACCATAGCTTTCCTAACTGATGCCTTATTGAATCGAGGGAAGTTTTAAATGCGTCCCCAATCATTGAGGCCTACCAACTATAGGCTCCCCATAAATTTTAAGAAGTGGTTACAGGCACCTCCTAAAAAAACTAGTGGTGTTTAAAAGACCGAGCAGGGCCTCAACCCGGGTTGGCTATATCCAGGGCCAACCGAGACTATGTATTAGACCAGGCCACGCCATTTTCTTTTGTTCCAAAGTAAAGATACAGAAAAATATATATAAATATATATATATATATATATATATATATATATATATATATAAATCATGGTTTAGAAATGATTTTTTTGAAAGGTTTGCTGAGAATGATTTTTTTGAAAGGTTGTTTAAGAATGATTTTGTTAGAATAAAAAATAAGACATGACATAGAAATAATTTAGGAATGAAATCTTTTGCAAAGAAATCTATGAAATTTTAGTGTCCGTTTGTTACGCGAGAAAATATATGGGTAAGAAAACGGCTTTCTTTTCCATTAGAAAGAAAAGGGATTTCTTACCTCAAAGTCAACTTTTAGGTGATTGATTAGAAGGTGGGAAAAAGAGTGTCTTTAGACAAATGTTTATTAATTAGGTTTTATTTATTAATTGGGCCTTTAACTAATATATAAATGTTAGGCATTTAAGGGGGGTGCCTTTAGACAAATATTTATTGATTAGGTTTAATTTATTAATTGGGCCTTTCACCAATATATAAATGTTAGGCATTTAAGAGGTGTCTTTAGAATTTCAGCTTATTTATTAATTCGGTTTTATTTATTAATTGGACAGAGATGAACAAAGAGAGTTACTGTAGGAGAGAAATAAAGAGAGAAACTTACGGGAGGAGAGAGTTATGGGACGAGGGAGAGAGAGAGAGTGAGAAATCAACTTTCCCATCTAAAAGGTGGGAAAAAAATTAGACCATTTGCAAATTTTTTTTTTCTTAAGAAATCGATTTTTTTTATCCAAAGTGGCCAACCAAACAGCGGAGAACTGATTTTCCTGGAAAAACCACTTTCTTACTCACATTTTCACACGTATCAAACGGACCCTTAAAGAAATCTATGGAATTTTAGAAAAGATTTTTCATAAACTCAAAGATTCTTATGATGTACATAAAGTCAGTGTTATGGAACATAAAAAAATAATTCCGGAGTGTAATATTAATTTATGGTGGAAACATAAGTAATTGAACTTTTTGTTTCCTACAAACCCCTATAATTTTCAGCTTCTTCCCTCTTATTCCTTTTCCACTACACCATCAACTCCAACAACTTCCATCACAAATTCCGGCACCTCCACCATCTCCGGCGACTCTTATTCCCCTCTTGTCTTCCTTCTTTTTTTCTTCCTCTCTATCTTTCTGTCTTTTGTCTCTCTCTTCTCTCTATCTCCGACAAACGGCCTACGTCGAAGATAGAGATAGGGAAGACAAAGAATAGAGAGAGAGAGAGAGAAAAGGGAGAAGGAGAACAGAGACAGTAGAGAGAGAGAGAAGGGAGAAGGAGAAAGGACACAGTAGAGAGACAGAGAAGGGGGAAGGAGAAGAGAGAAAGAGATAAGAGAGAGAAGAGAGTGAGAAGAGAAAGAGGAGATTCCAGCGAGTTTTTTGACCGTATACCAACGACATCAAATTGAGGGTATTGCTGATGTCAAAAAATGGTCTCCCGTTATATCAGCATGAAACATGAACTTGATGCATGGCAGCGTCCGTTATGATCGAATATTCTGCGAGTTGATTGAGATTCCTTCTTTCTGTTCCTCGCTCTAGCTTCAGCTCCTTGCTCCTGCTCCTAGCTCTTGATTCCTAGGGGGAAAACCTACAAAGGGTTCGAAAACCGCTCCGACGCTCAAGACACTCAGGTTGCTCTTTGCAGTAAAAGAATGAATATTGATTGATCCTTTTGGGGGCGAGTAATGTGTTACTCAGTGAAAAGTGGGGATCTTCCTGGTCCAGAGATCGTGTCTTGTGGAAGACGATGAGGGGCCTATTTATAGGCGATGTTAGGCCGACCGTGATAAGTGGCGTAGGTGAGGCGGCTGACGCTAGATTGTTAGAGAAGTTATCTCTTATTCATATCTAGGGTTTCCCTTAGATTATATCTCGTATCTAAGACAACAAGAAGTTCCTATGTTCAAGGATACTTCGTAGATATCCTGCCGCGATGATAGATCTTCTGGGAGATACTTTCTCCTTTGAGACTCTAGAAGTCCAAACTTGCTTTAACACTTAAGATCTTTAACTGACATGGATCTTTTAGGGAGATTCCAGGATTAAGTTGGTAAGCTGTGGGCTTCGCTCGTGTCGGGGGCAAAACAAAGCTGATACCTCTTAGCTTGTCCGGGCCGACCTACCAGTTCGGGGTGTAGGTGGCGAAGCGCTGATGGTTTAGCTGTTTTGCTACCTTAAGCCGGGTTGACCCGTTGGATTTCAGGTCAATTCTTGACTCTTTGACGTCAGTCAACGTCTGGACAATTTATGCATCATCTGTAGGGTTTTGTGTATCCTATACACTACCTAGTGTTGTAAGCGGAATCTCAAACATCTCATGTTTAACACTAGATTGCCCAGGATCGTCATGCATAAACTAATCAATGAACTAGAGAGGGATAAATACCTTAACGCGTTTTTCCCTCGAACCATTCCAATCGCATGCAAAGATCGAGAGCTCCAACTGTAGCTCCTCTACTTGAGACACCGAGTGAATAGACTTGATCTCCCTTCCTTTCAGACTGCTAGGACTTAGTAGAAGGTTGAGAAGAACTCTTCTTCTTGACTAGATTGATAGAATGGGAACTTTCTCTCTATATTCCTCTCTCTCCAATAGCTGTATATTCAGAGAGAGAGAGAGCTGTATAATTTTCCTTAGAGAAAAATCCACACCTTTTCTGTTCTCAACTGACCCAATATATAGACAAACCCTAATTAGAATCTCATTCAGATTAGGTTTTCTATTTTCTGGGTCACAGAAAAGATAATTACCAAAATACCCTTTTTGGGGTATTTTGATAATCCCCTTAAGTGTGGCCGGCCAGGGCAGCCCACCATGGGCCTTATGTGGCCGGCCCACTTACTCTGGTCGGCCATCTCATGGCCGGCCCAAAGAGCCTTCCTCTATCTTGTCCCGAATCTCCATTCGGACCCTTTCGGCCTTTCCAGTTGAATCCCATCCAACGTTAGCCAGTTCCCGTCTAGTCAAATCTCTCCGATCAAGCTACCACTCTTATGTGTAACCCGTTGTAGGATCCGGTCTATGTTAGCCTCGAATCAACTCCTTGATCCGACGATCGTAGTTGGCTTCTAGCAAAGCATTACGACCCCTAATTGGACCGGACTGGATGATCTTTACGTGTGGTCATCGTTATCCTAACTGACAAATTGATCGCATTGCCACCTTGGTCGAAGGACACTCCTTCGGAAGGACATCTCCTTCAGACCGAACGGATGAATCCTTCAGTCTCCCACTTGTACTTAGAACAAGTGCAATGCTCGATTCCCATGTCGCTTAGTATCTCATCTGATACGTCACACGTTTCAGACTTTCTTGATCCAGAGAACAACTGTCAATTCAAATGATTAACTCTTAATCCATTTGAGTGCGGCCACACATTTCACAGTTGCTTCTCCTCAAGTGGCCCGGAGATACTTATTCCTAACTTAATAGGAGGACATCATCCAGTCTTGTACTCCCACTTAACTTCATGTCTATCCTGTCTCCCCCAGTATGCTGCCTTTATAACCTCCTTTTACGGCGCGGCGTTTGACAGTACCAAAGTTCGACATTCCTTACATAAGATGAGTGGAGCACTCATGTTTACGGAATCTCTCCAATCTTGCCTATGAGAGTTTGTGACGCCTTTTTCAACTTCTTGAAAAAACTCTCATCTTTGGGTTAATCCAATGTAGATTCCCCAATCTACATCCATGTAATTGACTTAAATACCATATTCCTATAGCCCATGGAACTGCGCTATCAGTCAATTCCCATGCTAGTCTTCTTAAGTCATTGTTGTCCATGCAATGACCTGGACTAGGGACTCAATAATGAATCTATTCCACGTTCACTTAGTGGGGTTCCATTTACCAGATCACGTATCTGATAAACCCACCTGGAATTCCTCATTATTTTTGGACCGTCATTAAACACTAAACCATTATTTAACGACAGAAATAAACTCCTTTATTTCTTTTTATTGAATGTAGCTAATTGATTACATGAAAACCCCTTTTCATTAATCCAATTACAACCTAAAGCCATTCATCGATGCGCGTTATACCTATGCCCCTTCTATGACTCTCATACTTGGGCTGAGGCAGTGGTTTAGTTAACGGATCGGCAACGTTGTCGTCCGTATCGACTTTGCAAATGACCACATCCTTTCGCTCAGTGATTTCCCTAATCACGTGGTACTTCCTTAGGATATGTTTGGATTTCTGGTGTGCCCTTGGTTCCTTAGCCTGGGCGATAGCTCCATTGTTGTCACAATATAGAGTAACCCCATTTTCTATGCTAGGAACTACACCAAGTTCGGAGATAAACTTCTTTATCCAAACTCCTTCCTTCGCTGCTTCCGAAGCGGCAAGGTATTCTGCTTCTGTGGTAGAGTCTGCTACAGTAGTCTGCTTTGAGCTCTTCCAGCTTACTGCTCCTCCGTTTAGACAAAAGACATAACCCGACTGCGATCGGAAATCATCTCTGTCCGTTTGGAAGCTCGCATCCACATGGCCTTCCACGATTATTTCGTCTTTCCCGCCATACACCAAGAAGTGATCCTTAGTCCTTCTCAAGTACTTCAGGATATTTTTGGCTGCGGTCTAGTGTTTCTCCCCTGGATTAGATTGGTAACGACTACACATACTCAAAGCATATGAGACGTCTGGGCGAGTGCAGACCATGGCGTACATGATAGATCCTATTGCCGAAGCATAAGGCACCTTCTTCATGTGTGCTAGCTCATCAGGATCTCGGGGACACTGAGTCTTGCTAAGCGTCGTACCATGTGTCATGGGTAGGAATCCTCTCTTAGAGTCTTCCATCTTGAACCTCCCAAGAACCTTATCTATATAAGTCTTTTGACTAAGTCCAATCATCCTCCTTGATCTATCTCTATAGATCTTGATGCCCAATATATATTCTGCATCTCCTAGGTCTTTCATTGAAAAACACTTCCTAAGCCACTCTTTCACGGAGTCAAGCATAGGAATGTCATTTCCAACGATCAGTATGTCATCCACATACAGGACCAAGAAAACTAGGTTGCTCCCACTAACCTTCTTGTATACACAAGATTCCTCTTCATTCTTCAGAAAACCAAACTCTTTGATTTTCTCGTCGAATCGAAGATTCCAGCTCCGACTTGCTTGCTTCAACCCGTAGATGGATCTTTGAACCTTGCAAACCTTTCCAGCATTCCCGGAATCCTCAAAACCCTCAGGCTGTGTCATGTACACATCCTCTTCCAGTTTACCGTTCAGGAAGGCGGTTTTGACATCCATTTGCCAAATCTCATAATCGTAATGAGCTGCAATTGCTAGAATAATCCTAATGGACTTAAGCATCGCGACAGGGGAAAAGGTTTCTTCGTAGTCTATACCCTGGACTTGTCTGTAACCTTTTGCCACCAGTCTAGCTTTGAAAACGCTCACATTTCCATCCTTGTCTGTTTTCATCTTGAAAATCCATTTGCATCCTATGGGTTTTATCCCATCGGGCAAATCAACCAAGTTCCAAACTTGATTCTCAGACATGGATTCCATTTCGGATTTCAAGGCTCCCAGCCATTTTTCGGAGTCTGGGCTCGTCATAGCTTCTTCGTAGGTGCTGGGTTCGTTATCCTCTACCAACAACAACTCTTGCCGTTGAGACAACTCAATCAGCCTTGCGGACCTACGCGGGGCTTGAACAACAGGTGAGACACTCTCAACTCCTTGAGGGTTCTCCTGCGAATCACATTCGCTTTGCGCGGGAGGATCTCCGAGATCTACCATCTCATCCCCTCTTTCCTCTTCTATCGGCTCATAATAGTTAGGAATCGCGACTTCTGACATCGGTGCAACGGTGCCAGTTTCTTGCTCAGATCGAACTTCTTCGATCTCTATATTTCTCCCACTTGTCTTCTTGGAAAGGAACTCCTTTTCAAGGAAGACACCATCACGAGCAACAAACACTTTGTTCTCTGACGGGTTGTAGAAGTAATACCCCTTTGTCTCTTTCGGATAACCGACGAAGAGACACTTGTCTGATCTTGGTGCTAGTTTATCTCCTTGTAAACGCTTTACATAAACATCGCAACCCCAGACTTTGAGAAAAGACAACTTTGGAACCTTTCCAGTCCACATCTCATGTGGCGTCTTTTCTACAGCTTTTGACGGAGCTCGGTTAAGTGTGAAAGCAGCCGTTTCTAGAGCGTACCCCCAGAAAGTGTTAGGAAGATCGGCTAAGTTCATCATCGATCGAACCATGTCCATCAATGTTCGATTCCTCCTCTCGGACACACCGTTCATCTGCGGTGTTCCTGGAGGAGTGAGTTGTGAAACTATTCCACAACTCCGAAGATGATCCTCAAACTCTTGACTCAAATACTCACCACCTCGATCCGATCGAATGGCTTTTATTTTCTTGCCAAGCTGATTCTCTACTTCATTCTGGAATTGTTTGAACACTTCAAACGATTCCGACTTATGCCTCATTAGATACACGTAACCATATCTAGTGAAGTCATCAGTGAACGTTATGAAGTAGCCATAGTTACCTCTCGCGAGTGTACTCATAGGTCCGCATATATACATCCGTATGTATCAGTCCTAAGGGTTCACTCACCCGATCTCCTTTCCCCTTGAAGGACGATCTTGTCATCTTGCCCACTAAGCATGGCTCACATGTATCGTACGATTCCAAATCACACGATCCCAGAAGTCCATCTGCATGAAGCTTCTGCATGCGTTTCATGTTAATGTGACCCAAACGACAATGCCAGAGATAGCTTTGGTTAGAATCATGAGTACGAAGTCGTTTCGTGTCTATGTTCAGGATTTCGTCTTCTATGTTCACAACATAAAGACCATTACGCAGCTTAGCACTGGTGTAGAACATCTCACCCTTGTATAAAGAACAACTCTTGTCCTTTATTATAGCGTGATATCCCTCTTTGTCTAACACCGACGCAGAGATGATGTTCCTCGATATAGTCGGTACGTAATAGCAATTACGTAGCACTAATATCAACCCAGTCTCTAAACTGAGCTCGAAAGTTCCTACAGCCACAGCAGCAACTCTTGCCTTGTTTGCGACTCGTAGAACCATCTCGCTCTTTGTCAGATACCTGACCTCCTTGAGCTCATCTAATTCTGAAATTATATGTGCTCCACATCCGGTATCATATACCCATGAGGGAGAGTCAGCCATATCTGCCAAATTGACCTCTATAACATAGGCACCGACTTCCACTTCCCTTTCTGGTAGCTCTATTACGCTTTCTTTCTTTGAAGCATCGAGAACTCTTCTCTGATCTTCCTCCCAATCTAGAAAGTCGTATAGATCTCTATCTAAACGTGAACTAATCCTATTTGCCATCTCTACTCTACAGAAACAAAATAAGGATTTTGCTAAGTACTACATTCAATGTTTACGCAAAAACACTTTTTGCCATATTATTCAACGAAAAAACGTCCCCCTATGAATAATACGATTCCAAGACCCCATTCCTGTGAAGCTAAGCGTACTTTGGCACTGCCCTTAACTTCACCCTCCTGGGTGAGTAACTCCTTACTGATCATATCTCATATGACTCTTGGTTGATGAATAACACTTTATGTGTTAAATTCATCCATTTGCCTCGAAATCCAAAACTCTTTTGCTGACTCGTTGAGAATAACCATTTAGACATGTAGACCTCTTCATAGGTCTACCCGTATTGTCCCGAGGTAAAAGATGGCACCCTGCTTTGGCATGACCCACCATCGATGAACAAGGGCGCAACAGGTGTCTTAATCTGGGTAGGCATTACTCAAAATTCTTTTTGGGGACTCTTACGTTTTTGTTTGCATGCATTACTGTGAACTCTAACATAATCATACACCACACAAAACGTAAATAAGTAAATGCGCGCGAGAAAATAAATCAAGCAGATATGATCCTAGTATGGCCCCTAACCTAAAAGATCTAATCTTCTTAGGTTCTTTGCTTGTTTAGCCTCCGTTCGCCTGGATCTCCATCCTCGAACATCCATTGAATTCTCCCACTCGAACCACGATCTCATCCTTTGGCTCTTCGATGGACTCAATTGTACCCTTAAACTCTAATTACAAGACTCAACGATTCGCAGATCGTATAAAACTTGAAATTAAATTAATTACAACGGGCACCCATCCGTGCTTAAAAACAAGATAGAACAATTCTATGGCCATACGAGAACCCGCATTCACATCCATACACACATAATAATATGACATTCATAAAACACCCAAGTATGTATGAGATTCGCTTACTTAGGTCGAATCTAGGTTTGCTATGTTCTAGATAGCTTTTCGGGAGATACTACCGACATCTCTATGTCTAACGTGCCTTAAGTCTAATTATCTCATAATTCTGACTAATGGCTCGTTCTGGTTTTATCCTAAAAGATTTTGAAATCATTTTGGAAAAACTCCGATTCGGGCTTTGGTGGGCCCGGGTCGCTTTCGGAAAAAATATGGTCAAAGTCGGAAGAAGAAAACCGAACCCTCCCACTTAAGTCAAGGTCCAAAAGACCCGAGTCTAACTCCAAAGACTTAAGTCAAACTTGGTCAAGGGACCCTTTGACTAGACCTAGTCAAGTCTCGGTCAAGGTCCGAACCAAGGTCGGACCCGGATTGGCACGTTCCAGACCGTGCCAAGCCCCTCGGGTGGTCGCGTCCTGGCCCTAGGCCAGACGCTTCCTGACCTTGCAGACGCGTCCTAGACGCTCTGCCCAAGTCCGAACTTCTCGGACTCCCAGTCCGAGACAGCTTCTGGTCTCACCAGACGCGTCCTAGACGCGCTCTGGAAGGTCCAGTCCTGGTCGCGTCCGGATTCTCAATCCGAGACGCGTCCGGACTTGTCTCTGTGGTCGCGTCTGGAAGACGCGACCTCAGGTGCCAGACGCTGATCCTTCGGGATCCCTGTCCGAGACGCTCTCGGACTCCCAGTCCGAGACGCTCTCGGACGCGTCCTCTGTCCGAGAATAGCGCGGACGCGTCTAATCCGAGACGCTCTCGGATTCCCAGTCCGAGAAGGACTGGGACGCGTCCTGAGCGTCCGCGACTGGCCAGACACGTCCTGAGACGCGTCCTGGTCAGTCCGGTCTCTGGACAGCACCCTGTTTTCTCCCAATTTTCGAAAAAATCCAACTTTTTGCTGCTGTTTTGATGATTCTTCATCCAAAAACCCAGCAATTTGAAAACTCTTTTCAAAAAACCATCCACTTTAAAATTTTATTTTGAAAACTCTTTTCAAAAACACCAAATTTTAAAGATTTACCATTGAAACTCTTTCAATTTTCTATCCGATTAAGTCTAAATCTAATTTAAACTAATCAATTTCATGTCTAAATCCCTATTTAAACATAAAATCATCTAATCAATCAAGCTCGAATCTAATTCGACTAGTCAGAGATAGTTTCATGCAACCGGCTCGTGATGCCACTGTAGGGTTTTGTGTATCCTATACACTACCTAGTGTTGTAAGCGGAATCTCAAACATCTCATGTTTAACACTAGATTGCCCAGGATCGTCATGCATAAACTAATCAATGAACTAGAGAGGGATAAATACCTTAACGTGTTTTTCCCTCGAACCATTCCAATCGCATGCAAAGATCGAGAGCTCCAACTGTAGCTCCTCTATCTCCGACAAACGGCCTACGTCGAAGATAGAGATAGGGAAGACAAAGAATAGAGAGAGAGAGAGAAAAGGGAGAAGGAGAACAGAGACAGTAGAGAGAGAGAGAAGGGAGAAGGAGAAAGGACACAGTAGAGAGACAGAGAAGGGGGAAGGAGAAGAGAGAAAGAGATAAGAGAGAGAAGAGAGTGAGAAGAGAAAGAGGAGATTCCAGCGAGTTTTTTGACCGTATACCAACGACATCAAATTGAGGGTATTGCTGATGTCAAAAAATGGTCTCCCGTTATATCAGCATGAAACATGAACTTGATGCATGGCAGCGTCCGTTATGATCGAATATTCTGCGAGTTGATTGAGATTCCTTCTTTCTGTTCCTCGCTCTAGCTTCAGCTCCTTGCTCCTGCTCCTAGCTCTTGATTCCTAGGGGGAAAACCTACAAAGGGTTCGAAAACCGCTCCGACGCTCAAGACACTCAGGTTGCTCTTTGCAGTAAAAGAATGAATATTGATTGATCCTTTTGGGGGCGAGTAATGTGTTACTCAGTGAAAAGTGGGGATCTTCCTGGTCCAGAGATCGTGTCTTGTGGAAGACGATGAGGGGCCTATTTATAGGCGATGTTAGGCCGACCGTGATAAGTGGCGTAGGTGAGGCGGCTGACGCTAGATTGTTAGAGAAGTTATCTCTTATTCATATCTAGGGTTTCCCTTAGATTATATCTCGTATCTAAGACAACAAGAAGTTCCTATGTTCAAGGATACTTCGTAGATATCCTGCCGCGATGATAGATCTTCTGGGAGATACTTTCTCCTTTGAGACTCTAGAAGTCCAAACTTGCTTTAACACTTAAGATCTTTAACTGACATGGATCTTTTAGGGAGATTCCAGGATTAAGTTGGTAAGCTGTGGGCTTCGCTCGTGTCGGGGGCAAAACAAAGCTGATACCTCTTAGCTTGTCCGGGCCGACCTACCAGTTCGGGGTGTAGGTGGCGAAGCGCTGATGGTTTAGCTGTTTTGCTACCTTAAGCCGGGTTGACCCGTTGGATTTCAGGTCAATTCTTGACTCTTTGACGTCAGTCAACGTCTGGACAATTTATGCATCATCTGTAGGGTTTTGTGTATCCTATACACTACCTAGTGTTGTAAGCGGAATCTCAAACATCTCATGTTTAACACTAGATTGCCCAGGATCGTCATGCATAAACTAATCAATGAACTAGAGAGGGATAAATACCTTAACGCGTTTTTCCCTCGAACCATTCCAATCGCATGCAAAGATCGAGAGCTCCAACTGTAGCTCCTCTACTTGAGACACCGAGTGAATAGACTTGATCTCCCTTCCTTTCAGACTGCTAGGACTTAGTAGAAGGTTGAGAAGAACTCTTCTTCTTGACTAGATTGATAGAATGGGAACTTTCTCTCTATATTCCTCTCTCTCCAATAGCTGTATATTCAGAGAGAGAGAGAGGTGTATAATTTTCCTTAGAGAAAAATCCACACCTTTTCTGTTCTCAACTGACCCAATATATAGACAAACCCTAATTAGAATCTCATTCAGATTAGGTTTTCTATTTTCTGGGTCACAGAAAAGATAATTACCAAAATACCCTTTTTGGGGTATTTTGATAATCCCCTTAAGTGTGGCCGGCCAGGGCAGCCCACCATGGGCCTTATGTGGCCGGCCCACTTACTCTGGTCGGCCATCTCATGGCCGGCCCAAAGAGCCTTCCTCTATCTTGTCCCGAATCTCCATTCGGACCCTTTCGGCCTTTCCAGTTGAATCCCATCCAACTTTAGCCAGTTCCCGTCTAGTCAAATCTCTCCGATCAAGCTACCACTCTTATGTGTAACCCGTTGTAGGATCCGGTCTATGTTAGCCTCGAATCAACTCCTTGATCCGACGATCGTAGTTGGCTTCTAGCAAAGCATTACGACCCCTAATTGGACCGGACTGGATGATCTTTACGTGTGGTCATCGTTATCCTAACTGACAAATTGATCGCATTGCCACCTTGGTCGAAGGACACTCCTTCGGAAGGACATCTCCTTCAGACCGAACGGATGAATCCTTCATCATCATGAGTCTCGGCACTCCTTAGTCGAAAGTAGAGAGGATGAGGAGTATAAGTGTCTCTCAAGTTAAGAAATTTTAAATGACCCCGAAGACAATGGGTATATCTGAAACAGAGCTGTTCCGTGAAGTTTGGTCAGTTCCTTCGAGTTTCCCGAGTTCCGTGTTCCGGGGCTGATTTTTACCTGAGATGTTTGTGTAGCTTTTTCTTTAATTGTGGTGACGAGGTTCAGTTTGTTGGGGCTGCTTTATTCAAAGCCGTTTGAGTAGTTATTTTTCGAATATGTGCACACGTACCTCTTCTCGCATGACATGTTTCGATTTCTACCGGAGGAGATTGATTCCTACTTCCATGCGTGGATCTGTGATGTCACAGATTTAATCTTCTGATCCCGCATATTCGGCGTTGATCTTTTGGGTACCTACCCACGGTACCTTCGTTGCCATGTGTGGGCAGGTGGCGTCTTGCGATTGGGGAGATGGACGAGTCTCGTCGGACCCATTAATTCCTTCCCTGACCCAGTCAGTCTTTAGCCGCACCCACATACTTCGTCATTATGACTTTGCATGTCACCGAGGTGCTTTTATTCTTCTTCCTTAATATCTCCTCGTTTGTTGAGAGAGGTTTTTGTTCTTCTTCCACAATAAATAGCCTTCTTGTGCTTAAGTTTTTCCACGAACAATCTTTCTAACTGTTCTGCCCCTTCCATTTTGGTAACTTTGAGATGAGGCCCTTGTTCGTGTTTATACTTGATGTTTATTCGAAAGATATTTCGACGATGGTGGTGGCGAAAGGTGGATCTTTTGACAATGGGGGTGGCGACCGGGGGTGCCAATTTGGGTCTAGCTCGCGAGATTGCAGTGGGCTAGATGCCATTCTAGGCTCGGCAGTTGGTCGAAGGGTACTTCTTTTCGGCCAAGGTCTCTCCTTCTCTCTTCAAAAGGGCGGCGATCCTAGAGGTTAACCGGCAGCCGGCTTCCGTAGAGTGAGCCTCTGCATGATGGGATTCTTCTTTTGATCATGGGGTTTGTGCTGCTAGGACGCTTATTAGTCGTTCTTGTCTCTCGATTCCCTTCTCCCTTTGCTCTTCTAATGTTTCTCGAGATTTGTCGATTTACGTTTTATTCTTTGGTAATTTTTCTGTAATAACCTGAATGGTCACACTCTTCCAGATGTCCTATATCTGTAATTTCTTCGGTAACAGATTCAAACACCTACGCCGGCCCCGGTGTCATCATCTGTAATTTCTTCTCTAATGAACATTTGTTTTGCAATAAAGAGTTATCTTTACTTTGGGTGTGCTTTTTCCTTTCGTGCGTTTGGTTCGGGTGCATTTGCTTTCTGCGACCGGCCGCGGCTATTACCACGTGTTCAATTTCTATTTGTGGTTCACGTCTGGTATGGATTCGCGATTGATCTTACTCTTGGGGATGTTCTATAAATAACCCTACCCTCGAGATATATCCATTCC
This sequence comes from Eschscholzia californica, assembly GCF_041429995.1. Classification (NCBI taxonomy): domain Eukaryota; kingdom Viridiplantae; phylum Streptophyta; class Magnoliopsida; order Ranunculales; family Papaveraceae; genus Eschscholzia; species Eschscholzia californica. The sequence continues at coordinate 48,274,561 of NW_028238198.1, forward strand.
TTTTATCTCTCATCTCACCGCCGCTCTTGGTTATTCTTCCAAAACTTCTTGTCTCTTCCTTCATGTTTCTTGAAATAATGGTTGCTCCTACTCCCGATCTTTCCTATCTTGGTCTAAAGCGTCAGGCGAGCTCGATTACTCAGAAGGAACTCCATCTGCTTTGTGTGGAGCACTCATTTCCGACTACTGTTGAACTTCTTCGTACTCTTGACGAGCGTGTCTGTCTTACTTCTGATCTCCGCACCGGCGTCTATGAGGTTTTCTTCAAGCTGGGTTTATTTCTTCCTTTTCCTTCTTTTTTGGTGGAATTATTGAATTATTACGGCATTCAACTCTTTCAAATGAGCCCCAATCTTATGTGACAATCATAGCGTTCTACTTGCTCTGTAACCATTTGGGTGAGAAGGTTAGCCTCTATTCTATGCCTTTGATAAGATCTTTCCTATTAAGTCCAGTGACCATTTCTGGTATTATTTTTCTTCTCATTTGGTGCCATTCTTTTCTGCTCCATCTACACCCAAAGATTACAAAGAAAGGTTTTTCTTCGTCCGTCTTCCCGTTGTAATCGAGGATTTTGGTTTCGTTGCTCATACTCCTGATTTTCCGGCGGAGCTTCTGAAGATTACCCCCGACTCCCAAGACGTCAAGTATTTGGAAGTCCTGTCTGCCCTGGACAGGGGGAAAGATGCGTTGGTTCTTGAAGAGTTTGCCGACTTTCATGCCCTTATTACTACTGGTGTGATTTCTTCTTATCCTGGTATGTTTTTCGATTCTTCTTTGTCTTCGTATTTCTTTTTGCCCTTTCTCTTGTTCACTGATTCTCCACTTTCTTATTTTTTAGTTTTCTTGAAGAAATGAGTCAGAACCGGTGATCAACCTGTTGGGTTGTGGTGTCTTCTAGTATTCTAAACGGAATCTCAGACATCTCATGTCTAACACTAGTAGTTTCTCAAGATCATCATGCATAAGCTAATAATTAACTAAGAGTTTGGGATTACCTTAATTGCTAGTTTTCCCTCGAACCTTTCCAATCGAATACGAAGACTAAGAGCCCCACGTGTTGCTCCTCTACTCAAGACACCCGAATGATCAATTTGTTCTCCCACCTTGTAGCTAGCGAGAACTCCAATGGTTGTTTGATATGAAGAACACCTTCTTTTTTATGACTAGTTAGATAACTTGGGAATTAGCTCACTTTCTCTCTCTACTTGATGTGTATAGTAAGAAAGCTCTTGAGAAATTTCACACCTAATTCAAATCCCTTAGAGACATTATATAGAACCCTAAGTTAGATTCCCACCCTAATTAGGTTTCCCAAAAAGTCCATTTTGAATAAGATTAAGGAAATAGTTAAAAATAGAAACTACACAATGACCCCTAAATCGCCCGGACTTGATGATCTTCTTCATCATTTGTCCTATCCGACAAATTGCTTGCATTACATCTTTGGTCGAAAGACATCTCCTTCATAACCGTCTTCTTCTGCCACCAAGAGGCCTCGTACTAAATCAGTGGTTGACCGGACCTCCGCCGGTATCACTACTCGTGAGCCAGGTAGTCCTGCCAGTCCTCCAGCTTCTCCGAGTTCTGTTCGTAAGGCGACTCTTCTGGTCAGAAGCGGGGTTGTTGTTTCTCGGAACAGAGTTAACGGCTTTTCCAGAGCTGACAACGGAAAAGATCCTGTCGTCGCCGAGCTACCTTCCAAGTTGACTCATCTAGTGACCTCTTTGGTTAGCGGCTTCGACCAACATCTTTAGGGGGAGGTATGAAGAGAATTATACCCTTATACTAGTGTTTATAGCGGATAACGAAATCTAATTTCTAACACTAGTATCCCGAAGATCATCATGCAAAACTAGTAATTAAGTAATAGGAAGATAGTAGATTACCTTAATCGCTATTTCCCTCGAGCTAGTTGAATAGATTAAAGAAGACCAAGAGCTTCAAACGTAGCTCCTCTACTTGGGACACCGAACGGTGTATTTAATCTCCCTCTTTGAAAGCTCGCTAGCACTCCAATGGTGGTTTGATAATAAGAAGACCTTCTTCTTGCTTGACTAGAAGATAGCTTGGGAATTAGCTCACTTTCTCCTCTCTACTTGATGTGGTAGAGTAAGAAAGCTTAGAGAGAAATTCCACACCTTATTCTCTGCCCTAAGAGTGTTTATATAGAACCCTAATGAGAATACACCTCCTCAAAGGTTTCCCAAAACACCCTTTAGAATAAGATTTAGGGAAATAGTCGAAAATAGCAATTAATGATATTTTCTCAATTCTCCAAGTAGGAGGTGTCCAAACACCACGAAATTTTGCGTGCATACTACTAGGTATGTCAGAAACTAACCCTCCAAAATTCAGCCCAATCCGAATCCCGGAAGTACCCGTACGGCCTAGGCACAAAACCCTTATTTCGGGCTTTTTTGCTATCTTTTACCCAAATTCTGTTTAGGCCTGTGAGATATGTTTATGGGACATTCCCAATGTTATATCACACTCCCACTAGTCATATCATCCGATTAAATACCCATTCTTATGTGTAACCCGATGTAGGATCCGGTCGAAGTTAGCCGCGAATTACTTCGTAATTCGACGATCGTAGTTGGTTTCTAGCTAAACACTACGACCCCTAAATCAATCGGACTTGATGATCTTCTTCATCAATTGTCCTACCTGACATATTGCTTGCATTGCCATCTTGGTCGAAGGGCATCTCCTTCAACTCCTTCAGACTCCCACTTGGACTTAGAACAAACGCAATGCCTCGATTCTCGTGTCAATTTAGTATCCCATCTGATACGTCACGTCATTCAGACTTTCTTGATCTCCGAGTACAACTGTAAAAGACAAATGATTAATTCTTAATCCGTTTGAGCGCGGTCACGCATTTTCAGTTGTCACTCATCAAGTGGCTTTCAGACACTTTTGACCTAATGTGATGAGGATGACACAATCCATTCTTGCGTTCCCACTTAACTTCATGTCTATCCTGTCCTTCCCGGTATTTGTCTTTATAACCTCCTTTTACGGCGCGGTGTTTGACGGAACCAAAGTCGGACATTCCTTACACAAGATGAGTGGAGCACTCATGTTTTGAGGAATCTCTCCAATCTTGTCTTTTGAGAAGTATTTGACGTTCATCAAGAGTGATGTACTTCTCATTAGAGGGATATCCAGTGTATAAACCATTTACACACCCACGTAGTCGAATCGAATACACTATTCCTATAGCCCATGAAACTGCGCTATCCCATCGACTCCTGTACTAGATTTCATGAGTCATTGTTGTCCATGCAATGACCTGGACTAGGGATTTGACAATAAATATTCCAAGTTCACTTAATAGGGTTTCATTCATCCGATCACGTATCTGACAAACTTATTCGGAATGTTTAATCATCAATGGACTGTCGTTTAAACACTAAACCAAATTTAGACGACTTGTGAAATAAATATTATTTCTGATAACGAGAGTTGTAATCTGAGCGTCTTCCATAAAACTCTTATTACCCACTCAGTTTTACTTGTCGAGGTTTATTCCAAATTTACCTCATGCCTTAGACTGTGTATGAATCTCATACTATGTCTTAGGTGACAGTTTAGTTTGACTACCGTGGTAGTCGGTTTCAAACTTTGCTTATTATCAATTAATTTGAAGATTGCTATCTTCAACCTTGATAATATCTAGTAATCTTTACTAGAGTTAAGGCTTTTAATTTCTTATGTAGAATTTGCAACGGTTACGGCTTAAACACTTTTAAGCCTTTCCTTTCATGTCTGGAAGTTTGCTACGATGACTATTTGTACTACTTTCATCTTTTAGCCTTCTAGGATGTTTCAGTAGTGTTTCGGGTTTCCAATCCGGATTGGATGTCTAAATGCTAATCACGTTCAACATGACTTGACTTTATGTTTTCAAATATAAACGTCTCTCTCATGCGTGCTTGCTCATCGGTGTCTTTTCAAACTCCGATTTGGCAACGCTCTTTGTCATGAGTTTTGGGTCGAAATTCTTTTAGACTTTTCCGAGTCTTAGATTTTCTGTTTCGGATCTCAAGCATCTCAGCGTATTAAGTCTCTCTAATCCTATCATCTTTTTTTATCTATGCTTATAGATCTTCAGATGCCCAAAATGACATTTCATCCTTGTGTGTGGTCCTTTTATTGAGTCAGTGTGTTCACTGTTACACAACATCTTATGTCGTACTCAATCTTTTGTATGTACTCTGCATACAGACCCGGAAGGTTTGTTTTTCCCACTTACCTTCTTGAGACTCGTGATTCAAGTTTTTTCTTCATTCCTAAGGAATCAAACTTCTTTGATTGCCTCTTTGAATAGAAGATTCTAACTCCTGCATGCTTTTAATCCGTCGATGGATTTCTGAAACATGCCTATGGACATAACTTGATTGGAAGAATCTTATTCTTCTTGTTTAGTTTCGGGAAACATGAATATTTCCATCCTTCTCAGTTTTCTACTTTGGAAAACCAATTTAGGTCTTCCATTGACTTAAATTATCAAGCTTCATGTCTTGACGAGATATGGATTCCATGATGATTTTGGCTTCTAGCCAAAATCTAGAGTCAGTTTCCGTTTCTACGCATGTCTTTTATCTCTTCAAAAATAACCTTTATTTTCTGAGTCTTTGAGATTTTACTTTTGACCTTTTAGGACTTTTGAACAACAATTTGGAATTTTCTCAATTACTTTGGATATTCCTTTAGAGACATCTTTCCTTTTCCGAGGAGCCGCAGTGTGTTGCTCGTGTTGAATTTAATCATCTTGTACAAGTTTCATGATTGTTCTTCATGACTCTTCATGATTTTTCTCATGATCGAATTAAATCGACTTGTACTTTTCTCCCACTTATTCTTGTAATAATTAGTACTTTTCTCCCAGACTACTAGGTGTGCTAATTACTAGAAGAATACTATCATGAACAACAAACACTTTGTTCTCTTGATTGGTTGTGGAAGAAACCCAAATTTCTTTCAAAAAGAAATTGCGTCAGATATTAGCTAGTTTTGTAACGCTATTTACAAGTTTTAGCTTTAGACGGAATTTTGGTAGTTTTGTGGGAAGCTATTTCTAGATTAATGGATTTTGGAGGATAAAGTTTGATTCGTGTTTTTCATCTTAATCCTTTTGGACACTCCAAATATGGATATGTTACAAGTACGTTTGAAGATCAATCTCTGTTTCTGGCTCAAGACTTTCTTTCTTGTCAGTTGATTCATGTTTTGGTTATTTGAACCTATCTTGTAGGTGTTTAACCAAGTTTAGAATCCTTAGGTATAGAGTGTTTAATTTAGCACTTTTAATAACATCTCAATTTAGAAATAAAGTTCTTTATCGATTCTCCATAATACTTAGTACAGAGATGATGTTAAAAACTAGAAAAACGCTTAATCTAGATTAGTGCCTAAAGTAGACTTCGATCCCTTTCAGCATCCTTAGCAGTCGAGGCTTCTACTCCCTGTTGGATCTTGTCTTCCTTAGCCAAATACTCAGTTCCCAACTGCACCTGTACATTCTAGGTTTTTGAAACTTTTTCAAGAACAATTTTGAAAACCAATTCAAAATGAAATTCAATGTTTTGAAACACTTTCAATCATCAATTTTGATTTTTTTAATTTGAAAAACTAGTTGAATCATATTCATTGTAATCAAACTATGAGTTTGAAGTACTTTTAAAACACTTTTAAAATACTTTTATAAACTCAATCTATCAAACTATCAAGCATATCAAATGTCAATTAGTTCGATTCTTAGCAAAAACTAGTTAATTGAAAGAGGCTCTAATGCCACTGAAGGGAATTATACCCTTATACTAGTGTTTATAGCGGATAACGACATCTAATGTCTAACACTAGTATCCCCAAGATCATTATGCAAAACTAGTAATTAACTAATAGGAAGATAGTAGATTACCTTAATCGTTATTTCCCTCGAGCTAGTTGAATAGATTAAAGAAGACTCCTGGATAAACTCTCTAAATTTATTCAGGGTGGATCTGAAGAACCTGAATTGGAATGTGTCGTCTGTTCAACTCGACCAAAAAAGAAAAGAAACAATAAGAAATCAATTTTAACAATGCTAGGTCATCCACCTACTTGGGTTCCCACTTGACAGTTTGGATAAGGTGAAAAGAGCACAAATATTTGTCTTGTAATCATAGGTCAAGTAGGCGTGTGATCTATCTTTATTGAATTAGTTTAACACAACAAGAGAAATATATTTTGCACTTACCGGTAAAAATTCCTTGTCAAGAAGGAAACCCACAAGCCTCCTAGTTTATTATAGAATTTCAAAGGAGTGCTCCACAGTTATCACTATATCAACAACATAAAAATATCAGATTCACCAAAATAAGCATCAATCAATACCAGGAGTAAACATATATTCTACCTAGCATCAGAAGAATAGAAAGTGTTGTAATTTACCTGACACCATCCTACATAAAGTCTGAGTGATGATACAAAGGAACAATTGTTATCTGGCTGCGGCAATCTTAAGAATCTTCCTTACATAGGCATGTAAGCAACAAGACTATGCAGCCATAATCACAAGTGAGATGATGATTAACTGAAATTGAAGTTATTTTTTTAAATGTTTCGACTTGTTATGCCCTAATCCTGTGTACCAAATTGTAAGGTGGTTGGGCCCCTAAACTTCCCATGATCTAAGTGCTTTAATTTGTAAACAACTCTATACAAACCCGAGATTATAGAGAACCTGTTAAAGGAACCCAGACCAAGTTGTTAAGTTTTATGTAGAAGATCATAAAACCGTGTCGGAATGGGATTAGGTGAATTATACGACTATATTGCACATAACAAACCTAAAACTAACTAAAAACTAGGCCTTGTATCTAACTGTAGACCTTATCTAATCTCTTCGGGCTTTGTATTTAATATGCTCAAGCTATACGCCCGGATAAACCATTTTCATGCGTTGCCGATGGGGAGCCCATCTAGTTTATTGGGATACAAACTAGTACACCATACCTTAAAGATTTTTTCAGAAGATACAACACTTTTGTCTTTGTTAATAGAGGACAAAAGTTTTGGTCGTACTGCTAGACTGAGTAATGCTATGTTTGATAAAGTTTCATTATGTACACGGAATTTGAAAATTAAAATTATTTTTTCCTTGTCATGAGGTTTTATGCAAATTTCTAACCCTCAAGCTCAAATGAGATGATAGAACGCACTAATTTCGTCTATCTTACTCTGAATAATGCAAATGTCAAATCACTTTCTTGTGTTTAAATAAAAAATGAAAAGAACTACATAAAATATTAATGTTAGTGTGTTCAAGTTCAAGATATTTGAATCAAACCTGGTGCACTTTATATCGCCCTAAGTTGGCGATTATGAAAACCGATCAATTTTTTCAAAAATTCCATCTTCTCGACTACTCTGCAATTTCACACAAGAATTTCAAGTATCACCATATTTCATTCTCATCTGAAATAACAAATTATAAATCACGATAGGTGAGAAGAGGCAAGGACTTAAAAGAAGTCTGACTAAGATATATCCAAAAGCAAGGACACCTCAGGAGGAAGCAAGTTAGTACCACAAAGTTTAATTCAGGATATATAACTTGAATCAAATTGGACATCACACCTAAAACTGAAAGTCGAAGGAAGTTATACGGCAAATCTAACACTGACTTCGGGCCATAATAATTAATGACAGCTAGTTTCCTCAAACGCGGATAACAAAAATCAGAACATCATAACACCCTTTTATGATATTAGTATCTAAAGGGAGATAAGAAGTAATTACTAGCCACCAAAGAAATAAGTGGCAACATGCAGGAAACAAAGGTTATACGGTAAGCAAGTCTTGATAGTGGGTAGCCTGAAGGGAGATAAGAAGAAATGTCTGTAAATGTAATCAGCTGGATCTTAGAGGTATTGGGGGTCCGGCAAAGAAGCTAGCTGTAAGAAAGGTGGTTAAGGACTTCAAGATTTCTCTTTTGTGTCTGCAGGAAACAAATTGTAGTGAGTTTCCTTTTTCTGCTATTCGTAATCTATGGGGTGATAATTTTTTTGAGTGGGAAGCAATCCCATCTGTGGGACCTCCAGGAGGTATCTTATGTATTTGGGATACTAATATTTCGGAAGTCAGTGATGTAATTAAAGGAACCTACTGTATTTCTCTTTTGATTAAGAATAAAGCAGATGGTTTTAAGTGGGTGTTCACTGGTGTGTATGCCTTACCTGAAGTCTAAAAGACTAGAGCTTTGGCATGAACTCGATGCTATGGCTTCATGGCTTCTACCGTGGTGCGTGGGAGGAGACTTCAATGTCATCAGGTTTCTCCATGAGAAGGAAAAAGGAAAGGATACTAACCAAAAGCATGAAGGACTTCGGGGATATTTTTTTGAACTTCGAATAAATCTATTATTAAAAGAAAAGGACTTTGGGGATTGGGTTCATAGAAACAGGTTCATTGACATTCCCAAACAAGGAATGGAATTCACATGGACAAACAACCAAGAAAACCAGATCCTAAGTGTTCTGGATAGATTCCTTATTAATTCCAGCTTGGAGAACAACTTTCCAAATGTGGAGCAGTCAAGCAGATAGTGCTACCAAGACCTATATCAGACCATGCTCCCAATAATTCAAATGCAGATGATTGAATTAAAGGGACTAGAAGCGAGTGATCATACAATTTCTCCAAGCATATATACTCTTAATTCCCTATCGATTGAGTTTTAGATGGACTAGAAAGAGTTCCCCAAATTGTAGAAAATATATTCAAATGCAGAGGATTGAATAAGTTGGACTAATTAAGGAAGCAAGGGGTGATCCGGGCAGATGTACCATTAATTTATCATTATCTTTTCCAACCAAATTTGCAGCGGACTAGGAAGATCTCCCAAAAAGAGAACTTTCAACGAATATATATATATATATATATATATATATATATATATATTTGAACGCAGAAGATTGAATTAGAGGGAAAGTTTTCCACGCATATGTACCCTCAATTTATTGCAACATGGACTAATTAAGGAGCGAAGGATGATCCAGCTTCTTTAAGGGGATGTACCCTTAATTGACCACAATCCATAATAGGATTTACAATAATTATTCAAATGCAGATGATTGAATTAGAGGGACTGGAAGCGATTGATCATCCAACTTCTCCAAGCATATGTACTCTTTATTCCCTTTCATTTGAATTTTCAATGGACTAGAAAGAGATCCCCAAATTGTAGAAAATATATTCAAATGCAGAAGATTGAATAAGAGGGACTAATTAAGGGAGCAAGGGGTGATCCGGGCAGATGTACCATTAATTTATCATTATCTTTTCCAACCAAATTTGCAGCGGACTAGGAAGATCTCCTAAAAGGAGAACTTTCAACGAATATATATATATATATATATTTGAACGCAGAAGATTGAATTAGAGGGAATGTTTTCCACGCATATGTACCCTAAATTTATTGCAACAGGGACTAATTAAGGAACGAAGGATGACCCAGCTTCTCTAAGGGGATGTACCCTAAATTGACCAAAATCCATAAGAGGATTTACATTAATTATTCAAATACAGATGATTGAATTAGAGGGACTGGAAGCGATTGATCATCCAATTTCTCCAAGCATATGTACTCTTTATTCCCTTTCATTTGAATTTTCAATGGACTAGAAAGAGCTCCCCAAATTGTTGAAAATATATTCAAATTCAGAAGACTGAATAAGAAGGACTAATTAAGGGAACAAGGGATGATCCGGGCAAATGTACAATTAATTATCATAATTTTTTTCAACCAACTTTGCAGCGGACTAGGATCTCCTGAAAGGAGAACTTTCAGCGATATATATATATTCGAGTGCAAACGATTGAATTAGAGGGTTAGAGGGGAACTATTTCAGGCATACGTAAGTTTGTAACCTCAATTTATGACAACAGAAAGGATTTACTATATATATTAAAATGCAGAAGATTGAATTAAAGGGACTAATTAAGGAGCGAAGAATGATCCAGTTTCTCTAAGAAAGTTTACCTTTAATTGATCACAATCTAGAAGACGATTTACAATAATTATTCAAATGCAGATGATTGAATTAGAGGGCTGGAAGCGAGTGATCATCCAACTTCTCCAAGCATATGTAAACTTCAATTTATCACAACGTATATATCCAAATGCAGAAGATTGAATTAGAGGGACTAATTTAAGGAGTGAAGGATGATCTAGCTTCTCGATGGAGATACCCTTAATCGATCACAATACGAAAATCTTCGGAAAGAGAACTTACAATATATCTGTAAATGCAAAAGATTGAATTAGAGGGACTAATTCAGGAGAAAATGATGATCCAACTCTCGAGGGAGTTACCATGTTTATTCATATATGCATATGATTAAATTAGTGGAACTAATTAAGAAGCGACTAATCATCCCACTTCTCGAGGTATATATACTCTTCTTAATTGACCACAATCACTTATCTATTGAGTATTCAAATGCAGAAGATTGAATAAGATGGACTAATTAAGGGAGCGGATGGTTATCCGAACACATGTACCCTTAATTATAATAGTCTTTTTCTATCAAAATTGCTATAGACTGTGAAAAGCTTCCAAAAAGAGTTCCTTTTCATAAAATTTTGAATGAACTACTGAAAGAGTTCCCGAAAGTCAAGGCTCAAGAGTCGAGACAGAATGGAAAATAGCAAGAAAAAAAAACGCAAAAAATAAATATGAAAACAAAAATTTAGCAGATTGATTAGTAACAGTATCTGTGCAAGATTCGAATGTTAGTGATCCTGACATGGAATTGCTAAATAAAGCTGGTTTTGTACTGGTTTTACCAGATATCATAATTCAGTCCTTTGAGAAAGGGAATACAGAATACTTAACTAAGGAATCTGGTCCCTAATTCAAGTGTCTAAGAAATTATCAGTAGAGAAGATGAAATATAATAAGAAAATTGAAACCCTAAATTCGTTCCACATGAGAAAACAAAGAATTAAAAACCCTAAGTGCTCTTCTTTATCTTCTTATGATCGAGAAAACAAGATAAGAAACGGAAACCTAAAAGACAATCATCAGCTGAGATAAATAAAACCTAAAAAGAAAAGTGAAGATACCTTTACAGGATCTCCAAGAGTATTTCCGCAAGATAAAGATTCCTCGAAACCAAGTCTGCGACTACAAACAACCGAACACGGTCATTAGGGTTTCCTCTTACCGGCGATAAATAAAGATTCCTCGAAACCAAGCCTGTGACTACAACCAACCGAACACGGTTATTAGGGTTTCCTTTTACCGGCGACAGATAAAAATTCCGCCAAACCAAACCTGTGACTACAATCAGCCGAACACGGTCTTGGGGGTTTCCTTTTACCGGGGATACGAGATATTTCTTGTTTCTTAATCGTGAATGAATACCAGATCATCTCTTTTTTCTTGAACATGGTAATGGGGGTCCTTCGCGTCTGGTTGAGTTTCACTATTGTGAATACATATTTGCCACAATATGCTGGTTTCTCTATATTAAAGTGGATTTTTTTTGGAGAAATCACTACGATCTAGTGAGAGGGTGTTTGATTTTTTTTTTTAGCACTTATAAGTGCTACGCAATGTGAGTGTAATTTTATTTGTCTTCAAGTACTTTTAAGTGCTTATTTCTCTTTTCAATAATTCTCCCTCACAAAAATGAATAATTATCTGTTTTGATCTATTTAGATATTACCACTTTCATATTAATCATTAAACTCAGGAGTTTAGGTAAAAAAGAAATTAAAATTAATGAATATTTTGTGTTAAAAACAGTAACCTCAAACAATTAAGATTTATGAAAGAGAAAGAGCTCACATTTCATCATTAAATCGATCATTATTTATCAACTGTATTTATCAACTGTTTAAGATTTTCTTTTTTATTCTGATTATATTGATCATTATTATATTAAGAGAAAGATGAAAATGTCTTTTTTAGCACTTATAAAGTAAGTGCAAAAAATAAGTTCCGAGTTAGAGCTTACTTTTATGCACTTACTTTGCCATCACTTAAAGTGATTTTCACTTATTACGTGAAAAAACAAACGACCTAAAATTGTTGGCCCACACTTAATAAGTGTTTCACTTAATAAGTGCAAAAATCAAACACCTTCTTGATGGCCCTAGAAAGTTTCCTAAAAAGGTCTCACTCGCAAGTATACAGGCGTCAAGTTATAGTTCTGGTAAGACCGGTTCGTTTCTCAGAGACTAAATCAATCTATTCTGACTCCTACAACTGTATGGACAAAAATCCGCCCCACGAAGTGCCCGTAGAATTTAGGAACAACCGCTTCGTAAGGATAAAATCCGCGAAGCTCGATAAAAAGGCCAGGTAACGGCCCGAGTCGCTAGACTGATCACCGGATCCATACCTGCTTAACACTAAGCGTATCTGACACGTGTCACGCGATAGCCACCTCATAGTACTAAGATATCTGACGGCTAGAAGGTTATTGCGCAATCCATACCCGCACTAGTGGTAAGTATTCCGTATCTTCCACTTAAAGACGGGCGTTACCGGCCAGTAGCTTACCGCACACGCGGTAACATCCTGGCCGTCCCTCGAGAAGTTCGAATACTCATCTGATGGTCAGATCCCCTAGCCCTTAACGTAACTCTCAGGAGTAATGACACGGAATAAGTACGTCGGTTACTAGCTGGTCGTCATCAAGGCAATCCCTCTCCACCACTATAAATACGAGAAGCAACACTCAGACAAAGGCGTCCAATATTCGACAGCAATACTCGAGTAATCCAATCCATCTTCACTATCATTCTCTTCGAGAAGCCTCTAAAAGAGCTCTTCACTCTTCCAAAGTCTCTGACTCATCGTCTTAGAAGTTGGGGGATAAGAGTTTGGTAGTCCCGAATTGAGCAGTAACTAGCTGGCCGTAACACTATCTCGCAGTAACTAGCTGTCCGTATCACCATCCTAATACGGTCACCTCCTTACCGCATCACTCACCTAGCGATAAGACGCTAGGCGTATCGTCATCATCCATCCAACGATCATCACCGTCCGATCTTCTTATGACCAGCACCTTATTGATGATCCCTTTACGACCAGCACCTTATCGCAAGTCCCACTTACGACCAGCAAGTTAACGACTATATATCATCACCATCACCCTTTTTAGTACAGTGAGTATATCACTACCGTGGGGATCTGTTCCGACAACGCCACGAGCCGCGACACCTAAGCACTCCGACGACGGTTACCTCCCTATCGCCCACTTTCACTTTATTTATATTTGATCGAGTATCTGACTTGACCGTCGGAGCCCCCTTAGGCCGGCACGATCCCGGTGTCCCAGAGGCTTCACGATCTCTTCTCTCTTTTCGTGTGCAGGTTCTTTTCGACACGTAGCCGGTCCTCGAAGCATCCGACCCGACCCGACCCGACAAGACTTTTGACCGTCGACCCGTTGACTATTAGACTTTCTGACCCGTAGACATTTTACCGTCTACAATAACTAATTTGGTTTTTCTCCGGTGTAAGATGTTGTGGTGGGAAAAATAATAAATAACTCAAAATGACGGGAAAATAAAGTGTACAGAGAAGTTCTATGTGGAGAAAGTCTAGGGTTTCTGAATCCACCTAAATATGCGTAAACTATTGCCTAATCAGTGACAACTCGATCTTCTATAACTCAAGGAGAGACAATTCTATCATCCTCGGAATATACAATTTTCTAAAACAAAATATAATGTTTTGATTTCAAAAATAAATATTCAAGCGATAATCTAGCTATTAACTATCAAATCCTAAGCATGAGACATTAAAGACACTTAGTCTAAACATGAATCATCAAAATATAAGTATAGTTAATGAAAGAAATATCATGAATTTAAATGAGAAAAATCAATTTTTCATTAAAAAGTACTTCGAAGATCTTTGATATGAGTTGAAAAAGTCAGACATTTACGCGAAACTACGGTTTCATCCTAACCCTAGATTAGATGTTTAGCTACTCATGTTCGAAACCAGATTGAGATTCAAAATTAAATGAAAACAGGCACACATGATTTGGAATATATAAAAAAAATGTCACTGGAAATTACTTCCCTCTCGGGAACCAAACGCACCCTTAAGGAAAATACTTTTCCAGCAACTAGGAAAATAATTTTCCTGCAAAAATATCCCAAACCAAACAAGACCTTCTCTGTTCTTCAATTCTAAAGAAATTTCTCTCTTCTTCCTTATTATCTCTCTACTGTTTCAACCGAAAAGGTAAAGAGACTAGAGTAAATAGAATATACTTGACGAATCTTTGAGAATGAAAGATTTTGATTATAATTTAAATCTTTACTACAATCCTCTCTCTGTGTTTCTTTCTTTCTCTTACAATCCTTTCTCTCACTAAAAGATTACAAACAAAAGAAGAAGAAGAAAGATAGGTGATGTTGATTTCAGTCCCTGTTCTAGCCGTGAGGAGATACCCCACTCTGTCTCTGATGTTCCTGTTATAAAGAAAGCCAACCCAATTCGAAATCCTCCCCCCATCCATTACAGCTCACTCCATCTCTAAAAATACCACGATCCCTTCCTTCAATCGCTCATCTCAATCTTCTCTCTCTCTCTAGAAAATATTCTCTATATAGTAAAAGGAAACAAAATCAGTTTCTGTATCTATAAAATTCTTATCTTTGTATCCAAGACCATTTCTTAATTTCCAGCAAAGAAGATCTCGAGTTGTCTCTCGTTCCTTCTCGGTTTATCTCTTTACTAGGGTATATCCCGTGCCCTAGGGCACGGACAGTTGTATCAAACAAATGTTACGAAATTTATTGTTATATTTTATTGAGAGAGAGAGATTTTTATTAGTTATTATTTTTTTGTTTATTTTCTCTTAAATTAGTTATTATTTTATTGAGACAGAGAGATTTTAATTTCTCTTTTTAACCCTTGAAATTTATTTTGTTTCTTTTTTTCTTAAATTAGATTTTTATTTCTAAAAAGGATTATTGTTTTTTAAATAAATAACTTTATTTCTACGAAGGACTATATTTTAAACTTTGAGAAGGGCTTCTACACAATATCCTTTATTGAAAAAGGATGTTTGTCCCAGTCATCGTTTTCCCTTCTGTTTTATTATATAGATCTTTGATTTCATCCCAAAAATCTCACCCAATCTATTTCTATAATAATCCTCTTTCCTTCTATGTTTTAATTCTTTATCCTCTGTTTCTTCTCATTTATAGAAAGAAGACCTTCTAAATAAATATGAGGGGATAGAGATGGAAATGGAGACGCCGAATCAGCAAGCTCCTCAAATATAGAAACAAATCACGTGTTGGCATTAGTGGGATTGATCGGGTGCATCTCGGCTGGGTGAAAAGAGGAGTAGCTCGTGTTTTAAATGAGACCATGTGTTCGGAAATATCAGTAGCCGTCAGATCTTCATATGTGACTGAGATGGACCAGATGAGCCGTGCGTTCAGGTGCATGGAAGCTTGGGCTCTTGGAGAAACCCGATACGCAACAAAACTTTACCGAATATATCTCGCATAGTTTTTCAGCCGTGCGATCTGATTCTCTCTGCACGCCACGTGTCTCCGAATGCCCAATGTTGACCTTTAGTCAACCAATCTTGACTAGCTATATTTCTCTCATCTGAACTCTGATTGGACTCCCGTTTTCGTCGTTGGGTTAGTCTTGGACTCTACTTTCCAACAAAGTATCAACATTATCCAATTTCTAAAACACCATAATCTCCAATTTACCAAAATGCCCTCAAGTGTGTATTTCTCCCGATTTTAGCTATTTTTTCACACCGAACTCCGTAAAAGACTCCTGAACAAAAGAAAAGCACAGTTCATCAGAGTAACTGCTCGAATTAGATTAACTGACCCGAGTTAAGAGATTCAGATGGGACATTTTCATGCCTCATCACCTCTCAGTTAAACCATCAGTGAAAGAGGCCTAAAGCTCAACATCATGAAAGAAGCCCAACAAGTTTATTACGTTTTTTATAACTTTAATAACCAAAGTTCAATAAACCATAGTTTCTACCTCCTCTTGGAATCGAACCGGGGACCTCCAAGGTTTTGGAGTTTGTGTCAACACTTTCAACCACATTAAAGTGTATTTCAACGCGTTATCTTTTAGCGTTAATTTTTACTTTTATGGTGAAAATGGACTTCAACAAAAGACAGAAAAATATGAATTAGATTAATATTTAAAATTGAAAAATATTAGAAAAATATGAATTAGGTTAATATATTTGACGATGCAATCTACATCTAATCTTATGCATTTTACATCTATATAATAAAAGAGAAGAGAAAATGTTGACTGGGACAAACATTCTTTTTTAATAAAGAATATTGTGTAGAAACCTTTCTCAAAATTTAAAATGTAGTCATTCTCATAAATAAAATAATTTATTCAAAAAATAATCGTGTCCTTCTTAGAAATAAAATAACTAATTCTAGAAAAAAGAAAAATTTGCAAGGGTTAAAAAAAAGGAAATTGAAATCTCTCTCTCTCAATAAAATAAATAATTTAAGAAAAAAAAATAAACAATAAGTAGAACACCAAAAAGTTATAGTATCCAGAATATAGCAACAATAAATATGGAAAGTCGGGTGCCATGTGTGGGGAGAGCGCCAAGAGCATTACTATGGGGCGCCTATAGAAACACTGAGTTAAAATTTCGTCAAATTTGATTTCTACAATTGTTCGTGCCCTAGGCTCGGGATATACCCTAGTTGTACACCAGGCCCGGTATGGCCCAGTGCGGTTACTTATACGGATTCGAAGCGTTTTTTTTTCCTTTATTTTAGTGAGATATTGTATTTCACTATTTTGTTTGTATTGTCTTAGGCTTTTTGCTTAGTTATATTACCTCTTCCGAATGGAGTTTGTCCCTCATAGCCTGGTTTTTCTTTACCTCTCTCTCACTAACCTAACATTTACTCTTCACATGGTAGTCATAGCTAGATGTTTTCTAGATCCCATTGGATTGTTCTTAAGTTGTTGGAAATTGAATCATCATTTTCGTACTTTGTTTATCTTCTCTGTTTTCCTTTGTTTACCTCTTATGTGCTTTAGCTTCTATACTTCAGTCCAAATAACACCAGTGGTGTCGATGAATTTACTCCGGAGGGCTCCAAACCAATTCCACAAGCTTCAATAACAACATAAGTATTGGTGCACCTATTGGCTATTGCTACTTCTTTAGCAAGGGAATGGCCCAGTGCGGGCACCGAGGTCTCCAAACCAACTCCACAATCTTCAATAACAACATGGGTATTGGTGCACATATTATTACTTCTTTAACAAGAAAACGGCCCAGTGCGGGCACCCAACTCCAAATGCTTCAATAACAACATAGGTATTGGTGCACATATTACTACTTCTTTAGCAAGGGAATGGCCCAGTGTGGGTAGGGTCCCGCACTGGACTCCCCGAATCGATGGGGCTTACAAAATATTTTGGTTACCCAATTGGATTTCTGTTTCTTAAGCACACATGCAGAGACAAATTAGAGAGAGAAAACGGGATAATCGAGAGAAACTTGAGTAACCGTTGGGGCCCAAAAAAGTACACATTCCTTTCATACATGTTGAAATTGGTCAAAGTGCTTTTCAATATTAAATTCTATCTCTTCATTCCAATTTGATAAGAATCCCACCTTCCTCTTTCTATGCACCAAAGACCAAACCGTTTCTCTCTATATTAGTATCTTTTATTTATTTATTTTAGTTAAAGTTTTACTTTAATATTTTATATGGATTTTTGAGTTTAAGGTCCAAAAATAGGGGGGGTAATTAGTCATATATCCACTCCTAAATCAATAAATAAAATAAAACTAAAATAAACCGAAAATGTAAAATAAGTCCAAAAATTCACTATTTGGTGGGCCCCATGCATCAATCCTTTAATTTTCTCTCAAATTTGCCCTTTCATAAATATTTTTCAACCATTGGTAAACCAAAGGTTTATAATGGTTGAGTTAATACAGTTATTCTTTCTATAAATTTTATGAAAGAATATTTATGGTGGATATTTAATGTTAATCTTTATTTCCAAAACTTATATTTTTCTAAAGTAACCTACCAAATCAATGGATATTTACCTAAAACTAGTTTCTCTCTCCCAAACACGAGTTTCTCTTTCTGTAACTATATGTTCTTTGAATTCAAGAAAATATATTATTTTCAAAACTGATATTTGTCTAAATTAACCTACCAATTCAATGAATATTTACCTAAAACAAGATGCTCTCTCCCAAAAACGATTTTCTCTCTCTGTAACTCTATGTTCTCTGAACTTCAAGAAAGTATGAATTTGTGATTTGTTTTTTATCTCTACCTCGATCCAATTAAACATCTACAAATTCTTTTGTGAGGTTAAAAAGCAAACTATTTTGCTAGCATCTTACTGATTCTACTAGCATATTTTACATTATACTCGCATCTGATGAATGAATTGGACAAAGTAGTTTAAAAAGCAAATACTATTTAGCTAGCATCTTATTGATTCTAATAGTAATTTTTACATTCTATTAGCATCGGTTGAATAAATTTGAATACAGTAGTTTAAAAAGCAAGAATATTTTGCTAGCATCTTATGAATTTGTTACAATAGGTTAACAAATACTTTTTAGTAATTTTATGAAAGAATATTTATGGTGGATATTTAATGTTAATCTTTATTTCCAAAACTTATATTTTTCTAAAGTAACCTACCAAATCAATGGATATTTACCTAAAACTAGTTCTCTCTCTCCCAAACACGAGTTTCTCTTTCTGTAACTATATGTTCTTTGAATTCAAGAAAATATATTATTTCCAAAACTGATATTTGTCTAAATTAACCTACCAATTCAACCAATATTTACCTAAAACGAGATGCTTTCTCCCAAAAACGATTTTCTCTCTTTGTAACTCTATGTTCTTTGAACTTCAAGAAAGTATGAATTTTTTATTTGCTTTTTATCTCTACCTCGATCCAATTAAACATCTACAAATTCTTTTGTGAGGTTAAAAAGCAAACTATTTTGCTAGCATCTTACTGATTCCACTAGCATATTTTACATTCTACTAGCATTTGATGAATGAATTTGATAAAGTAGTTTAAAAAGAAAATACTATTTAGCTAGCATCTTATTGATTCTAATAGCAACTTTTACATTCTATTAGCACCGGTTGAATAAATTTGAATACAGTAGTTTAAAAAGCAAGAATATTTTGCTAGCATCTTATGAATTTGTTACAATAGGTTAACAAATACTTTTTAGTAATTAAAATATATTATGTGAAATTGTTTTTGTTACATTTTCAGTATTTTACTAGCATTTTCTTGATTCTGTTACCATCTGATATGAATTTGTTACAATAGGTTGATTCTAATAAAATTTTATGCTGGTAGAATCTTATCGAGTCTAACAACATTTTTAACATTTTATTTTAACGTTTGTTTTTTCTTACTATTCACTACTGTAGATGATGAATGAAACCATCAATCGATTCTCTCTCTCTTCCACTCGATGCTTTCACCTTTTTCACTCGGTTTAATTTGGGCGTCGATGATGGATGAAATCAAAATCTAGTTCATATATTAGAAACTGACGATGCTCTCTCTCTCTCTCTTTGGTTTTCTTTTGCCTAATTCTAATATAAATATAAAAGAAAGTATTCTGCTGAACGGTAAAGGCAACTATTTTTCCGAAAGGAAAGTTTGTTTTTGAGGAAATCATTTAATGAATCTCTAAATATTATGGTATATATTATTTTAGGTTATTTTTTTTAACTTAGGATAGGTTAGACAGTAAAAGAGAATGAGAGGATAGACATGTAATTTACTTTGAGTGGATTTATTTTCTATTTCAGATTATCTTTGGTCTCTAGACTCATTGATCATACGATTTTGGACTTAAAACACATCCCCCGGTTTTATATTCCACGAACAATAAATTCTTCCTTCTATTAATTTCTCTCCTATTCTCTCCAACTTATTTGTTTCTAAAATCTAAATCTCTTTAATTAAATTTCTAATTTATTTTTTTGGATTAGGAAAAAGACTGAAGTTTATACTATATAAATATAGTTTTTACAACTTTGAGATCCAATAGTCTTCTCCATTCTTCAATTTATTTGTACAGTTATATACATGGCACCAAAAAATATAAATCTGGAAATTTGAAGAGGCACGAGAAGAAAAAAGAAGAAAAATTGATTCAATTACAAAGAGGAGCACTTGATAAATTCATAATTATAGAACAATCAATTCCGTCAGAAGAGTTACAAGTTGAGAAAAATAATCTCAACTGAAGTCCGTGTCGAGAACGAAAGTAACGATGATTATGATATGATTCATGGGGGCAGTAATGAAAATATCGTTGTTGACGAAGAGAGTGATGGTGATATTCCAATTGAAGAACTAGTAGCTGAGGAATATCAAGAGTATGAGAAAAAATTTGGCTTTTTGTTGAGACTAGAAAAATTATGCGGGTATCATTTGCATTACTTAAAAGATTGTTGCCATAATCTTTCAAATAGTTTGAAGAACGGAAAACATTCTGATGTTGAAGCAAATGACTTATTTGTGGAATTGAAACTCCTACAAACAATTTTTCCAGAAGAAATTACCAAATCTAATGAAGTATTAAATTTTTTGAAGAAGAAGGATTGTTTCAGCTGGTAGCATTGCTTACAGAATTTTATTACCTATACCAGTTTCAGTTGCATTAACAGAAAGAAATTTCTCAAAGTTAAAGCTTTTTAAAATCATACTTGAGATCAAGCATGTTGCAAGACAGACTTAATGGATTAGCTTGCTTAGCATTGACAATGGGTTCCTAGACACAATTAATTACGAAGGTTTAATTGATGATTTCGCTTCAAAAAATGGAAGAAGAAAAATTTTGAAGTGAAAATTGTCATTTAAAATGCTTAAAAAAATACATTGAAATTCGATTAATAAATAATTTATTATCTTGTTATGATCAAATTATTTTGAATTTATTTGTTATATTGTATAACTTTTTTTATGTTTAGTTATACAAGGGGCCCAACTAAAGTTTGGCATTGGGTCCGCAAATTTTCAGCCACAACCCTGTTGTACCCAATACAACTATTTATAGATTGACTTTTTTTTTGCTGACATTTCTACATAAAAATCATTATATAGACAAGACAATGTCATTATATAGAAAAAAAAATCAATTAATGTTCGTTTTCTAAAGATATTAGGAAAGAAAGCTTTCTGGCAACATCAGTATGCAACTTTCCAGTAACATCAGTATGTAGCATTGTATTAGATCTCTCTTTACCTATTTGAACAAATTCACAATCCATGTCTTTTCTGCAAGCAGAACATCAACAATATAATTGGACCCGCCCCCTTTCCGTCAAATTAAAATCATTGTTCATGGCACCAGAAAGGAAGACAAAATCACATATTTAGCCAAAGTATTTAGAAGAAGAAGAAACTTCTCGAGAGCATTGCCTCTAAGTGAATCAATATGGGATATCTTAGCCACTTTAATAAATTAGAGGAAACCATCTAGAAATGGAGATTTTGGATTTCCCTTGAGCAAACTCATGAAGTATCTATCAAGAATAAATAGCTTGCAGCACAATATTTGCTCATTATTAAATGTTGCGATAAACAAAAAGACCACAAGTAGAGGAGGTGCCAATATTATTCATTACGTCTAGGATTACAAACAATGCCAGATATGATTTATATATCCAATAAGCTTCTACTAGCCAGATGTAACACCCCTATTTTCTATATATATCACATTAGGTGAAAATAACCTAACTCTTGGTCAATTTGGGGTTGGGCCTAATATGAAGAGTAAGTTAGTGTGGGCTTAAGCATCATAAAATAGAAGTGGGTTAGAAGGAAAACTAGGGTTGCTTGAGTTAATTACATAAAAAGGGGTCTAGAGCTCTTTTTATAGATCTAGAACAAAACTTAGAGAGAGAAAGAGAAATGGTATTTTTTGGAGAAGATTTTGATGAATAAGTTGAAGAAATCTATGTATTGTTTATGTTGTGGTTAGTATATCTTCTTAATCCTCAACAAAACACTCTTAGTGAATGAAGAATGGATAAAGAAGAAAAGAGGTAGAGATGGAGTTCTCTAGAGAGAGAAAGGGGCATGATTGTGGTCTTGATGTCATCTAAGGCAAAAGAGGTAGATTTCTTATCTCCTAATTCTTTTGTAGGCTTTTTCAATTGATTCTATGATAGGTTTAGTATTGTTAATCACATAAAGTTCTATAAAGAATGATTGAATGATTTAGATATTAGTTCTATCTTAAATTCCATAAAATATCTATATAGGACAATGTTTTTGGTCTAACTTCAAAATTAGATCTGGATTTATTGGTAACGAATCTAGGTGTCTATCTTATATGGTTGGAAAGGTATGTTTGTCTACTTTCTAGTGGTTTAAACGGTGAGTTAATTGGATTTCCGAGCGAGGAGTTAAAATTGTTTTCGTACGAGGTGTCAGAGCAGTCCCTACTGTATTTCTGTCTAGATTAAAAGTAAATCTGGTATTGATTGATAATGAATCTCGGTATGTATCTTATATGGTTGGAAAGGTCTGTTTGTCTACTTTCTAGTGGTTCAAACGGTTAGTTAATTGGAGTTCCGAGCGAGGAGTTATAATAGTTTTCGTACGAGGTGTCACAGCAGTTCCTACTGTATTTCGGTGTAGATTAAAATTAGATCTGGTATTGATTGGTAATGAATCTCGGTGTGTATCTTATATGGTTGGAAAGGTCTGTTTGTCTACTTTCTAGTGGTTTAAACGGTGAGTTAATTGAAGTTCCGAATGAGAAGTTATAATAGTTTTTGTACTAGGTGTCGATACAATCTCCAATGAGCTAATTGATTGAGATAAGTCACATGGTTTCTATTCTGTAAGCAATGTATTTCCTAGGTATATGATACCTTATATTGGTGAGTCTATATTCGTTAACTATTATTGTTATTTGTTTGTTTGAGGTTGTGATCCACATGAGGATCTATTATGAGCATCATCCATTTTGACTTGCCATGTGTTGTTGGCTTGAATGGTTTGGAAAATTTGTTTGTAATTCTTTATTAGAGCCAATGTTTGTGGTGTTATGCTATTATGATGCTATTATGTGTGTGATGCGATGGATGTGATGGAGGGTTGAATGAGTTTATGTGGTTGGTTCGACCCTCTCTACCGAAGGTGATGTAGGTATGGAGCGTATGGGGTCGGCGCTAACACAATGGATGACCTTGTGGGCCACACTCTCATTCGACTTATGTTTGTTGTATGATGTTATTATGTGTGTGATGTGATGGAAGGTTGTATGAGTTTATGTGGTTGGTTCGACCCTCTCTACCGAAGGTGATGTAGGTATGGAGCGTATGGGGTCGACACTAACACAATGGATGACCTTGTGGGCCACACTCTCATTCGACTTATGTTTGTTGTATGATGTTATTATGTGTGTGATGTGATGGAAGGTTGTATGAGTTTATGTGGTTGGTTCGACCCTCTCTACCGAAGGTGATGTAGGTATGGAGCGTATGGGGTCGGCGCTAACACAATGGATGACCTTGTGGACCACACTCTCATACAACGAAGACACCAACTTGTCATATCATTCGACGAGAGTTGGATGATTGTGTCTTGAGCATAATGTTTTGTTGACTTAATCGTCAAGTTAGGGTTCTATAAAGGTCTATCTTGGTGAATAGTGTGATCTTTTTATACCTATTGAAAAAGAGAAAGATTATTATCACGAGAGTTAATATTGGATTAGAATACGAGGACGTTGAAAGCCTAATAACCAAGAACATAAATTACTAATTTCTACATGCGTGTGGTAAATCTCGTGGTATTATGTTAGTTGTCACGTTAAATTGTAGATAACGCCAATAATGAATATGAATGAAATACTTCCTTCATTTGGGGATTGAGCTTGCCTACCCGAGACTTAGGTTTGAGGAAATCTACTGCAGTTGGGTTTTAATCCAGCTATTTCATTTTTTCAGGTATTGATTGTCCACTCATGGTAGGCGTCGCTCGTGGATCCAGTTTGAAGGTCTCAAATCTTCGATTTCAAGGCGGCTTGAGATTTGGGATTTGGGGCGCTACACCAGATGTCGATAAAGGTTAATACTTGAAGTGCTTCACGAAGACCATGAATCCAAGGATTCAGTCAGCGAGAAAGAGTTCTCATACTTTGATGAGAAAATGCTACATTTACAACTTTAAATCTGGAAAAGGTATTACAGATCTAGTTGGCATCCTAAGTGGAAACCCTTTCTAAACTACAATTGTTTTTTTTTTTCTTTTTTGAGTTAAGCTAAAATTTCATTCATACATAAGAATACAGCTCAACACATTACAAGGTTTTGAGTCTTTGACTCTTTTGAATACAACATGGATTTACTAAAGTAAATTACAACATGAAACTTACAAAAGTAAAGACAACATGAAGCGAAAGGAGTACAATATTGCAAAAGTAAGATATGTCAGTCTTTTCTTTTCCTTTCATCTTCGTTTAAAAAGCAAATCAAATTTGTTGTATGATGCCCATCTCTCTTTCCTTTTTGTAAGAATCTTCAATTTGGTGAAATGGAAGAAGAAGAACTCCATGAAGATCGAAGAACCGTCATCATACCAACTGTCTCTTTTCCCCCTTCCTCAGAAAGATGTAAAAACAAAAGGAAAACTAATTTATTACTAAAATAGGGGAACTCTCCCTCACTAGTGAAGGAGATTCCGACAAAAGGACCCCTCCGCCGAAAATCGATGATTTCCAACTGTTACTCTCTAAAAAAAATCGTCTCTCTGCTACTCTTTGAAAAACAAACTTAATTTGACTTATCGGGCTCCTGTAAATTTGTAACCAACTACAATTGATTTTGACACCATAAACAAGGAAAGAAAATAATTATAGGAAAATGTAATTAATGGTGATTGACTTTTAGTCATCCCAAATAAGCTTTCAACAAAACAAGTCATCCCAAACGAGAAATTCATCTATTTCCTACCGAACATAACGTTTTAAGCCAAAAAAAACGTTCTTATTAAATTTTTATACAAGCAAGTGGAAGTGAATTTTGAAATTGAGTATTATAGAAACGTTAAAAGATGTAAGTTTGTGCTTTAATATGTGACCATGGTTGTAATTTTAATTTTGTTACAAAAAATCAACTGAGTTATATATATCTGTAGATTATTATTATTATTATTATTATTATTATTATTATTATTATTATTATTATTATTATCATCTACTCCCTCTATATATATATATGTCATTAAGTTGACAATCTTACATTAATTTTTGTCTTTCATGTTTTAACAATGTTTAAAATGGTAACAATTTTTTTTATAGATGTACAGTCGCAAAAAGTTGAAAAAGGGTACGTTTTGAAGCAAAATAATTCAATACTAAAATTATTAGTGAAAGAAAAAACGCTTTCAATAAAAAAAAATTGTAAAGCAATTAATTTGCTAGAAGGACAGATAAACTAGCTTAATTTTCTTTGAAACCCTCAACGACTAGCTTAATTTCATCTCTCTACTTGATTTTCTTATTTGAAATGTCTGCTTCAGAAGTTACTGAGTTTCTTCAGATTGAGTGTCGGAATGTTTGTTTATGGTGAAAGATTGGAACCAAAACAGTTGTGAGTAGATTTTGTCTCAACCGAGATACTTTCAAGTACAATGAAGCACTTTGTCATATTGTGCATAATTAACTCTCTTTGTTCCAAATCGACAATCCAAACATCAAATAGGTTACAAGCTTTGCAACTCAAGTCGCCAATGAGGAATCCAACAAGGCCCAGATTAAGAATAATAAGTTCTGGTGTGGCGGATCTCGTAATATGTGATGTTTATGTTTGAAGTAATGTCTGAAATAGAGAGTGCTTTGATGGAATCAATTAACCAGGTTAAGATGGTTCCAGCTTCTCAATCCTCAATTTGACAAATTAAAGAAAATCGAATTTGATGATGGTTCTCAATTGACTAAGAATGCTAGTTGCAGCATCTGTTTGGAGAAATTTCGAGAAAGGTTGACTACTAACAAAGTTGTCGTGTTCGCATATGTTTCATATTGACTGTATAACTCAATGGCTCCAAACGGTCATTAATGTCATATTTGCATGTTTCAAATGCCCATTTAGTATTAACTCATTCTGGAGCTTACAAGCTCCACCACCCAACAGTGCAAACATAAACAACAATTTTAGAAGTGCGGGATGATTTTACCCCCACCCTAGAGCAGACAAGCTTTGAACACAATCATCCAACTTCATTTGAAAAAACACTAGAAAAAAGTAGAGTTGTTGATATTCAGAAGAAAGAACTATAGTAACTTTTCTAAATTTTCTTCATTTCTCACCTTAAGGTCTGTTTGATACGTGAGCAAACATGGCTGAGAAAGACGTTTTCTCGAGAAAATGGAATTTCATAAGTTTGATACAGATTGAGTGAGAAAATCGATTTTTCATTAGAAAAGAAAGTTGGCAAAAGGGCTAATTTCTTTTCTCACAAAAAAGATGGGTAAGCCCATTTCTCACTCAAATAAACACGCTCTCTCTCCTCCTCCGTGACTACTCTCTTGCCTTCCGTAACTTCCTCTTTCTCTTTCTCTAACTTCCTCTCTCAAGGAAAGCTCGATGAAGAAAAAAACAGTGGCAGCCAGGAATAGGTTTTGGGAATCTGCTATGGTTGTCTCTCGGTAGCCTTTCTCTCTCTATCCATGTATTGTTGTTAAAGATGGAAGAAGAAAGTTTAGGGGTGCTGGTTTCTTGATACATAAGGATAATACCTGATTTGTTCTACTTCTGATATCAATCTAGGGTTTTGTTTTCTTGGAGGTTTTAATGTCTTATTTGGATAATACCTCAAACTACTTTTCCATTTCATTCAATTTCACAGCGATGGTAAGAAAGAAGAAGAAATTTCTTATACTAAAAGTGGTATTGAAGAGAATCATGAACCTATGTCGGTTAGGGTTTCGGAACTGACAGACAGAGGCTTCGATGCAATTGGTGCCGGAAATAACAACATATGCTCATAAACTGTTTAATGAAATGTCTGGGAGAAAGTTAATTTCATGGAATGCTTTAAAATATGCTCATCAACGATAATTGTTGGGTTCATGCTCACATTAAGAGGAATGACATTGGAGCAGATGATTTCATGGCAAGTGCACTTATTGAGATAGTTGTGTTGTTGATCTTCTTAAATTGCATAATCATTTGAGTAGTATTAATGAAGTTAAGAGTTGGGATTTTGAGATGATGAAGATGTGATTTGGGGAAGAGAATGAAGAAGAAGACCTTGAAACGAAATTGTGAAGGCACCCCCTTCAAAGCCCAATTTGTATATTAGTTTATAAAGCCATCCTGTAAAAGTCTAATTTACATGTTAATTTACAGAAAAGTTGATTTCTTACCTATTAGAAAAGGTTGGATTTTCTTATTCGCACATCCCCGCGTAACAAACGGACCCTTAAGTTCAATCCCCTCGTCTTCAATTTCGACATTGTTAGGTACCCATTG
Source organism: Eschscholzia californica (assembly GCF_041429995.1). NCBI lineage: Eukaryota > Viridiplantae > Streptophyta > Magnoliopsida > Ranunculales > Papaveraceae > Eschscholzia > Eschscholzia californica. The sequence continues at coordinate 48,302,114 of NW_028238198.1, forward strand.
TTCTTTTTTAAGATGCATCAATGGTTTGAAATACCTAAAAAGACGCCGTAAACTGATTTTGGATGTTGCTACTTTAGTTGTATTTAGTGGTGTTTATCAGAGAAATAAAATATTAATACTTTGGATGATGATAACTTTGATTTTCTACAATGGTGGCGAATAAATGAGATTTTTCACCCAGTTATGCAAATGATGGGGCGTCATGTACTTTCTCTCTCCGCACCTACCGTTTCATCGAAGTCGGCTTTTAATGCATGCTCACAGATTTTAAGCGATCGAAGAAATCCGTTAAAAAAATAAAAAAAAATAAAAAATAAAAATTAGTTGTATTTTGTGGCTTTTATCGGGCAAACAAATGATAACACTTAGAATGATGGCAATTTTGGTGCTTTCCGGTAAGCTGATACCGATACGTTTGAATAAGAATCATTACAAGCATACCGATCGTTCTATTAACTATTTGGTTCGACCCAATCAAATATAGTTTTTTATTTACAAGACTCCTTATTCGGTCTGGTATAAACAAATTTTAGTAATATTTCGGTTATACGAGACCGAATTATTTTCCGTGTTCTACAAAAACAATTTTCATACAACCAACAAATAGATCATTTGTAAAAATGGGTTGGAGAATGCTCACATACCTCTTTAAAGATTGAATCTAGTCCATGAATTGATGTTTTAGAGTCCTTTGTTATGTACGAAATTTGTTTGGAACTTGCTTCATCCATGATTGTTTGCAAAAATGAAAATACCTAGAAGCTTCAGAGTTTGAGAGCAACAACAATGTGAGATGGTGTGTTATTTTGGTGAAATTAGTCTGTTTCTAATGGTCGCTAACGATGGATCAAAATTCCAGTGGAAGAAGAGGGATGTTTAGGGATTTGAGTTTTGAAGAGATTTTGGGTTAAGACAGAGGGATACTAATGTGAGTGATGTAAACTGGTTTTTTTTTATAAAGGCTGCTGATTTGGGGAAATAAGAAAATTATCCGGAGAACAATATTTTGTTGGGTAGAAAAAATAAATTTTTTTCTGGACACTCCCTTATATTTCTCTCTCTTCTACCTCTCTGATCTTTCTTTCTCTCTTACTTTCATCTCTCCTTCTCTCTCTCTCCCTCTCTTCCCCCTTTCAGGCTTCAGTCGACAATCGACTCTGAAACCCTAGAGTTTCATTCGACTGATACTCTAGGGGTTCAGTCGAGATACAGGGAAAAAAGATTCGAGGGAGATATCAGGTGATCTATACAGAAGGATGATAATGTTATTCCGATCACTTTCGAACAATCGAACTAGTTTCCAAACAGAATCCATCTACGTTACAACTCATTGAGTTTGAGTAATCATCTACTACAAATGATCATCATGTAGAACAATCAAAACCTCTAAATTATGAGGAAGACCCATCTAAATCCAAGAATAGTTAATCTCACCAATCCTAAAATGGTATTTTATATTATCTGTTTCGGATTTTGATGATTCCTTTATGAGAGTTTTAGATTCTTGAAACCAAAGAAGAAGATTAAAAAAGGCAGAGAACTATCAAGAAATGAAATCTTTTTCTATGGAGGTGCATAAGTGAGAGAAGAGAGGGATACAGAGAAAGAAAGAGATAGAGAGAGCATAAAGAAGAGTGAAGATGAGAGAGTAAGAAGTGTTGTCGGAGATGATGGAGGTGCCGCCGAAATTAGTGGTGGAGGTCACCGGAGTTGATGTTGGCAATAGAAGAGAGAAGAAGAAGCGGAAAAATATAAGGATTAAGTGTTTGGAGGAAACAAAAAATTCCAAATTCTTTTTTTTTCCACCCACAACTTTTTACCCCGAATAATTTCTTTATTTCCCCAAATCACCCACCTATTATAGACCCATTACATCAAGGGCCCTTAATCAAACATGGTCAATGAAAATTGACCAAGTCAATGCTTTTACAAGGAGGCCCTTTAACAAAACTGGGGGCCCCTACAAAATTTCCCACACAAATATTCTAAAATCTAACTCAGATCCAATTCAGATTCAAGTTCTTTCCAGATCTAACTTAGAGAAAAACAAACACCACCTAAGTTTTCAATCATACAAAACTTGTTATGCTAAAATGGGCATTAAAAAATAAAAAGTACTACGCCAAAAATATCAGGTTTATTGAACTAAAATTAGAAACAATCCAAGTGAAAAATGGTACTATGCAATGAAAGCTAACTTCTATACAACCACAGTACTATACGCCAAAAAAGCGATGTAAATAAATAAAAGAATATAAGGGTATACAAAGCATGCACAATGGTGTACAGTCTCAGGGCAACCCTCCTGAATATAGTGTATTTCACCACATAATCCATCCCCTTTCTTGATTAGAACAACCAGTGTTTCTTCCTTGGCTTGTTTTGGATTGGGGCATCTGCAAACAATGTAAACCGATTCTTGAGACAGCCAATTAAATCAAACAATATAATGTTTCTATCTACAGCAGAGGAAAAAAACAGATTCAAGTTTGCAAGCTTACCCCGTAATTCATATAACGAATTATAATGTACTTCTGACCAGAAACTTAACCATAGCTCTGCATCGAGGAAACACAAAAGAGTATTAGAGGATATTACTTTCATCTTTTTTTTTTCGGAACTACAAAGATTCGAATCCAAGTCTCTCCACTGAAGAGATATGTTGGGATAATCCCACATAGGTTGTGGAAGAGGCACGGGTGAGCTTAAAAGTGTGGGGAAAACTACTCTTGAAGTAGCTTTTGGGGTGAGAGAAACCCAAAACCACCCAACAAGATATACATGAGAGTATGAAACCACTGAGCTTTAAACAATAAAAACAAGTGTAACGTTTTTTTCCATCGTTTGAATCTGACTGGTGCGAGTCTGAATAGTCCGACTCAAATAAACCCAAAATCAACCCAAGTAAGCCATCCAGACGAGTGAAACTAAACAAACATTCTGAAATCTGCCTCAAGTGAATTCAAACTTCGAGTCAGATTTCAGATCTCAGTTAGAGAAAAAAACACTACCTACTTTTCTTCCATTGACACACAAACTGGACTTCGTATAAGAAGATAATTCTATCATACAATGTATACAACTTCTCTGAAAATTAACTCATAAGATGTAGTATACGGTAAACGCTTGCAAAGAGAAAACAATATCGTTTGGGAAATTAGAACATTAAGACATTAAGTTATTAACCCATGTTTACATGCTACAAACATATCAGGGTTAAAGTTTTGTCTGTAGTTAAACTTATAAGTGACGATTAATGGTTTCTTAACTTTCGTACCTCGTTCAGGAGCTTGTGCCCGTGGATTAATTTCGATAAAGCATGTCTCTCTAAATGACGTTAGAAGGCATATCTTTGCTCCAAACTGCACATAGACAAGAAGAAAATTAATCTTATGAAGAAAAATATTTACTGACGGGATATGAAATTCTTAGTGACCTTATCACTTGGTTAACCATTGACAGACCATCACAAGAATGGCATGTAGGTTACATAACCGTGCATGTCAGCTGCAATGTTTAAAAACCGTTTTTACACCTCGATGCGGTTCTCTTTGACAAATGCGAGGTGGTGCCTTGAGGAGGTAAAGAGGCGTAGCTTCAATCTCATGTATCTTAATATAGTTATAGTATTTTATTTTATTCATAGAATATTTTATTGAATTTGTTTGTAGCACTACAGAAAATTAATTGTTAATAGTAAAGTAAGAAAATATGAATGCTTTCAGCCACTTCTACCCTTTTGACTACAGCAAAGAAAGTTACTAAAACACCGATGCGTAAGTTTTCATGGGTAGACCTATATTTTTCCTCGAGGCGTGCGCCTCGATGCACATCTTATGCGCCCTTTTAAACATTGGTCAGCTGGAATTTAAAAATGAAAGAAATATCTATTACACTGCAGAACTTGAAAACCGGGAAAGCAATAATAGAATCAAACAATCACATAGGAACAAAAGCAATTACGTGGTCGAAGGCAAACAATGGCACGATGATTTCACTATGTACGAAGAAAAAGGTCATGTAGATTTCTTATGAGCTTCTGAAGACCCCAAACATTGGCACGATGATTTCACTATGTATGCAGAAGCAGAACAAAGTTAAGTAAATTTCCTAAGGTCTTCTGACAACCCACAAACACTAGCACTCTGCGCCTCCATAAACTCTTATCAAGGCCGAATAACTCCCAAACAACAGAATAACAAAATAACTCCCGAATAACAGAACAAGTCCCCCGGACCCGTCCACAAGGGCAGCCAGGCGCTACGAACCTGGACCCGTGTACATGATTGATCATATTCAAGATACTTTCCAACAATTCTACTCCCAAAATGACAGTGAAAGCAATCCCATATAGTCCAAAACTTAAACGTTTTGACTTTTTCTGGTTATGGGATCAAGACGAAGATGAAAATGACGAGCTTCTGTACAAAAAGAAAAATGCCATTGTCTAGCCCAAGTACCAAACTTACACAAAACCAATAACACAAACCTTATCAGCAGCTGCTTGTAGTGTTAGATGGTCGCCCCACTCACCAGATCTGCATGATGCAGTAGATTAGGTCCTGTAATTGGAATTTACTTACTATCATCTGGTATTATTGAAGTTCCACAACTCAATGATGCATGAGATTCAATAGAAATAACTCGCTCAACAAATATAAATGCTGACTACGCTTAAAAGATCAAAATGTCCTCAAGAAAGTTTGGTACTTGGCCATTTTTTTGTAGTAGCGCTTATACTTCATGGGGACGTAGCTCTCGTACAGAGAACGGTGGTCTTTAAGCTGGAGATACAGAAAAAGGGAGAAAGAGTGAGGAACCTCGTTGTTTTTTAATGGTTTTATTAGTCAACATTGTGTACCTTTACAATTCGTGATGATAAAATTATAAAAATATAATGAAAAAAGTTCTTGTTAAAAGAGATACCTGCTTCACAATCTCTTTTCTCACATATTTGTGATGTTCTGGAGACTTGTACATTTGGTCAGAAAGTGCACGAAACTGCAATGCGGACAAGTGAAATAAGAAGAACATATCAAACCAGCTCCATGACTGTGGCAATGCTTTGCTTTTGACATATTTCAATGTTTGAGGGATTGTACAAACCTGACAGTTACCATCTCCAGAAACCTTCACTTCGTATAAGCCATACACATTTAGCCTAGGAGAGATAATAGAAATAGTTATCAGTACTTTGGTACTGCATGAACCACACACTTGGAGATTTATTCAAATATGTGACGACATTATTTTGAAAAAAAAATTAGCTGTTTACGTGAGAATTCCACCCATTATGACACATTCAGAACTGAACAGTTATCCAATATAATATTCATCATACTTTACAAGTACAAATTTCATACTTATAAGTATCCATTTTCTCAAATTTGTTTGCTTAGTGTCGTTAAAAGTTGATCACTTGCAAATCCAATGAAATCTTTTTATGTGCTATAAGGTAAATCATGTACCTTTGGAGTAGCCGTTGATGATCCAGACTTGATTCACTTAAGTTAGGAATGTAAGAATTTATCCGCGGAACATGCTGCAAATATCTGATGTTAGTTCTTGATATCTGATGTTAATCATGCGATTCAAGAAGCGCTGTTTTATTAGCAATATAGACTATTGGGTTTGAATATGCAAACAAGACTGACGTGACATTTCATATTCAAATAACAAAGAGAACAACAACAACAACAAGTGAATGTAGTTATCAGCGAAGAATGCAATGACGAATACGAATCTACTTTACGCAATACCCAAAATGAAGAAGTATAACCTTAAATGACTGCATGTTATCTATTCATCAATGACAATTTCAAACTATATGCTTAGCGTCTCTATGATGTGGTGAAGCCATTAGTTTAATACATGAATTTAGCAATACATCTGTCAAGAAATTCTCGATCACAACGAATTTAAGAAAATAAAAATAATAAAGGAAAACAAACTCTTAAGTAAATCTGCCAAATATTATGTCGAAGGCAGGTTGACCAAAAATTCAACCTATTATGCTCAGTCTGTACTTTTAAACACTGTTCAAATGATCTTAGCTTACAATCACTTTTAAACAATATATCTCCATAGAGTTTGCAATGAGATAAGATAAGAGCACATTAAAGTAAATTTTCTATGACCTGCAAAAGCATATACAACTATTTTCTTGTGTTGATACATTTATATGGAGAACTTTGACTAAGAATCTGGAATCAGCTTTGACTTGATCGTCATAATTAGTATCAAAGTCAAAGACATAATATCGCTTGGGAAAATAAATCACATTTTCTAAATATGAGAAGAAATAAACTTAACCAACAAATGGACGCCAAGGGTAAAAAAAAAAAATGAAATTGACCAAGTTGGAGAAACATGATATCACATAGTCAAAACAACTGCTACCAATTAGTAGTGAAATCTCTCAATGATAAGGAGTTCACACCACTAGACAAATAAGAATGATAAGCCTCAAGTTTGATGGCCCCAAAATCCACTCTTGTTCCTTTGAAGATAGCTATGTTTGTATACAAAAAATCCACATAGATTCTAGAATTTGATGGATAAGTATATTCTGATATTTAATTCAGTAAAGCTTCTCAATGTTAAAGTACTCAACAATTAAAAGTTTTAAACAAACAAACCGAATTACATTTTTAGCCACTAATATTAAGTTCTAATAGATAGCAAATGATTGCCACACCCCTTCTAAAATAATGTAACACAACATGATATTTGAATGAAATTCATACCTAAAACGAATTTGAAACAAAAGAAATGATCAAATCAAGCTAAAGCAACCTCTGGAGAAAAGGAACATTGGTATTCTAAAAGAAGAGGTTATAGCCTACACAATGTCAAAAAATAAAAAAGTAACTTACAGCAACAGGTGCCAAGTTAGTAAGACGTCCAGCCACAGCACCATCTACTTTTGCATATTCTTCAGAAAGTACAACAGCAATCATCTTATCATCATCAATATCTTGCTGACTGCTTTGAGATGTAGAGGTAGAACTTTCACCAACACTGTAGGTACCATTATTCATGCTTGAGCCTCGGGCAGCAACTCCAATACTCAAAGAGAATTAGAATTAGAATTAAAATAGGTATCCGAATGACCTGAAGAAAAAGGGGCAAAGTACCCAACTGTGTCAATATCAGTTCCCGATGATTTAATAATCAAATTATACATTCAGGACAAGCATAATTATATAAGCGAAAAAGAAGATGGAAATGAGACATTGATAAACCAATTCCTAATTTTCTTCTTCCCGATCAAATCCCACGGATGAATGAGAGATAGGACTATCTATCAAGGGTCAATTATGTTAAACTTCCAATAAAGAGATAGTATTAGGGTTTCACCAATATCTGTACCTCTGTGGCGGAACCAAGTGATGGTGCTGATCAATAATACATAATCTCAATAAGTATAAATAGTATTAACAGACCATTTTCCAATTGAAACTAATTCCTTGAGATGTTCCTAACCTGGAGCAGAGAATTCAATTAGAGCTGACTTTTCTAAGAAGTCCCCACAATCTAATACGTACCAGCCTACCCAAAGGATATAAGTGAATCAGAAAAGTTTGTATAAACCGGTAACCCATTAACAATAAGATTGGAGGATCTGGGGTTAGGTCAAAATACAAAATCTAAAATTAAAGAAACAAGAAATCTCTGAGTGAAGGCATAGAAAAAGGCAAAGAAAATAATCTAAATAGAATGGGAGAAAGTCGTCATACCAGTGATTTGATTCTTCAATAGGTTAATCTTCCTGGGAGGATCGGAGCGGGAGCGGGAACGAGAACAAAAAGGGAAAAAGGAGAAAGAGAAGGAAGAATCAGAGAAAAGGAGGCGATTAATAGTTACGTCAAGAAAAACAAAATATGTCCTTTCTTCTACCGGACCTGATAGGGTCGAAGTTTAGGGGAGGAAGAAAGAGAAAGATATCCCGTGTCGTGTTAATTGATTTGATTGCGTGGGGATTTAGACACTTTTGTCACGTTACCGCCTAAAGAAAAAGACCAGATCGTCCCGTGTCAGGTGTCCCGGGTCTATTTGGCTTATTTACGGGTTACGCCTACCAATTAAGGAAGAGCAATTATGGTGGTGTTTTTAGAACCTCCTTATCCAATCGGGTAGAGTTGTACTACCATGACAACATAAGCTTTGTGCATGGGGAATTTTGATGTATAAATTGTTCAGACGTTGACTGACGTCTGGAAGTCAAGAATTGACTTGAAGTCTAAGGGTCAACCCGGCTTAAGGTAACAGGACAGTTCAACCCTCGACGCTCCGCCACCTACACACCCCTAATTGGGAGGTCGGCCAGAACAAGCTCAGAGGCATCAGCTCTGTTTCGCCCCCGACACGAATAGATCAGCCCTGCAATCACTCAAGGAATGAGGGGGTTCCGCGTAAGCTACGCCTCTGTCTCACGCCCTAAACTGGGGAGGCAGGAAAGTGCCAACAGCTTACCGACTAAATCCTGGAATCTCGCTAAAAGATCTCAGTCGGTCACAGATCTAAGTGTTTAAGCAAGTTTGGGCTTCAAGAGTCTCAAAGGAGAAAGTATCTCCCCGAAGATCTATCACTTCGGCATGATATCTACGAAGTATCCTTGAACATAAGAACTTTTTGTTATCTTAGATACGAGATAGACTCCAAGGGAAACCCTGTATACTCACAAAAGGAAACTCCTCTAACGGTTTGACGACCACCGCCTCACCTATGCCACTAATCACAGTCGGCCTAACAATGCCTATAAAAGGGCCTCTCATCGTCTTCCACAAGACAGGTTCACCTTCACTGAGTAACACATACTCGCCCCCAAAAGGTTCAATCAATATTCAATCTTTTACTGCAAAAAGCACCCTGACTGTCTTGAGCGTCGGAGCATTTTTCGAACTCTTTGCAGGTTTTCCCCCTAGGAATCAGGAGTCAAGAGCAGGAGCAAGAGCTGAAGCAAGGAGCCAGGAAGGAATCTCAATCAAATTCACAGAATATCATAACGGAGGATGTCATGCATCAACTCCCTTTTTCATGCTGATTTAACCGGGAGCCAATTTTCAACATCAGCAGAAACTATTACTCCTACTCCCTCAGGAAGTTCCTGCCTAGTATGATGTTATAGGCGTACATCTTGTCGACAATGGCGAAGTTTAGCATTATCGCTTTCTTTGATTCTCCTTCGCCGATTAGTACAGGCAGGGTTGCTATTCCGTCTGTTTCGACTTAGTTGTCGCCGAACCGTGTCAAGCAAGACTTATAAGATTTGAGGTAGTGCTAACTTACCCCGAGTTTTTGGAAGCATGTCCGACTCATGACTTCTGTCGAGCTTCCTGTATCGACCAAGATGCGTCCTACCCTCTAATTGGCCACCACAGCTGTTATTACCAACAGATCCGCATGCGGAGTGATTACCCCAACTAGATCATCATCAGTAAAAATGATGGGTGGTGTTTCTATGGTAGGTTTGATTAGCAGGACTGGCGGGTTCTTTGCCTCGTTGGCATATCTACGCTGTTCTCCCTTGGTTGCTCCGCCGAGGGTTGGTCCTCTTGCTATGGTATTGATATTTCCCATCACTCAGGCGGGTTCCTCCAAGCCCTTGTTTGCTTTTTTGAAAGTCGGTTCCGATCCGATTTCTACCCTGTTTATTAGCCTTTTGTTCCGGTGCTCGTGGGGTCGCTGTTCTTTATGGATGTATTTGTCAAGCTCACCCTTTCTTACCATTTCTTTGATAAGATTTTTGAGGTGCCGACAGTTGTCGGTCTTATGGTTGTAGCCTCTGTGGAAGGCGCACCACGCAGTCATGTCTCTGGGCCCGAACTCCTTTCTGTCATCATTGAGTTTGGGTAACTCAGCCATTCCTTTCGCCATCAACACTTGCAAGATTTCCTCCCTCCCTTTCATCAGTGGGGTGTAGGTGGCAAAGTCAGGTCTGGGCCTCCCGCCTCGCTCTCGATCCCTGGGCGGCCTGGCTTCGACCCGTTCCTTCTTTCAGGGAGGTTCACTCTCGTATGGGATGTTAGCCACTTCCTTCATTCGTAAATAATTTTCCTCTCTTCTAATAAACTGTTGCAGCCTCTCTATCAGTTCTGCGAGGGTGTCTGGTTTCCTCCCAGAGATATCTCTAATTATGTCGTCTTGTCTGAGGCCTCTCTGTAAGGCGACCTTTGGTTCTAGGTCGGGGACCTGTACCATAAGGTTGCGAAATCTCTGGCAATAGCTTGCCAGAGCCTCGCTTTTTTCCTTGTACCACATTGAACAGCTCTTCAGTTCCTCTTTTGATGGTGGTGCTTCCCCGGAAGGCTTCGCAGAAGGCCTGGGCGAGCTAATCAAAGGACTTGATCGATCCCGGGGCTAGCGCTTGGTACCATGCCTGAGCTGGTCCTTTCAGGATAGTGGCGAAGACCACGCACCATATGTTTCGGTTAGTCGTGCATAAGCTCATCATCGCAACGTTGTTGTTGATGAATACCCCTGGGTCTTCTAGACCGTGATCATGATCCAGCGTGGGACATTTGAAGTTTTTCGATTTTTTGGACTCCAGTATTTCCCGGGAAAGGGGTGGCTGTCGAATTACCGTCCTCCCCAGAGCTTATCCTTCTTTCTTTCTCTTGTCAATTTTCGCTACCTGGTGTAAGAGTACGTCGCAAATAGTAGGGTCATCCATGCATCCTTCGCCTATCCCCGCCTTCTTGGGGACGTAAGGTCGGTTCGGGTCCAGCACGCCTTGTTCATCCAAGATGTTCTCCAGGTGCATCTGGTCGCCTGGCTGTAGAGTTAGGATTTCGGAAGTGTAGGCGTCGCCGGTCGAGAAGAGCTTTCTCGCGTATGATCTGATCACTTCTTTCCTTTCCTCGGGGGCGGCAGCCTTCCTGGCTGTCTCGGCTTTGCGGAGGCTTTCCTCCAATCGTTTTGCCTCCTGATCCCTTCGGACGTATTCAACCTTGAGCTGTTTCGGTTCGGCCATAAGCTCGACCGAGTTGGGAAGCCTGTAAGGTGTCCCTCGTGGAGTGTGTTCGTCTGAGGACATGTCTGCCTAGGGAACTTAGGGGAAATAGTCAGTTCTGAAAAAGGTATTGAATGAGGTTCGGGTTATCGAATCTGATGATTTGCTGGAGAGATCCCCTTCTTCTAGCGCCAAATGCTGATGTCGAAAATTGGCCTCCCATTAAATCAGCATGAAAAAGGGAGTTGATGCATGACAGCCTGCGTTATGATGGTATATTCTGTTATGAGAGTAGAGATTCCTCTGTTCAGCCCTGGTTCTCTGCTCTGTTTCTATGTTCCAGCTCCTTGCTCCAGCTCCTTGCTCCAGCTCCCTGCTCCTTGATCCTTGCTCCTGTTCGCTTGTTCCCGAGGGGGAAAACCTGCAAAGGGTTCGAAAACCGCTCCGACGCTCAAGACAGTCAGGGTGCTCTTTGCAGTAAAAGAATAAATATTGATCAATCCTTTTGGCGGGCGAGTTATGGGAACTCTGAGTATAGGGTGATCTTTTCGGGGTGAAGAGATCGTGTCCTGTGAAGGACGATGTGGGGGGACTTTTTTAGGCGAAGTTCGGCCGACTGTAATTAGTGGCGGTGGTGAGGCGGTTGCCGTCAAACCGTAAGGGAAGTTTCCTCTTTAGCGTATCTAGGGTTTCTCTTTGAGCTTATCCCGGATCTTTGATAAGCGAAAGTTCCTAAGTTCAAGGATACTTTGTATATATCTTGCCGGAGTGATAGACTCTGAAGGAGAAGTTTCCTCTTTTAGATACGTGGAGTTCAATCGGGCTTAAACACTTCAAGATATGCGGCCGACTGAGATCTTTCTAGAAAGTTCGGGATTAAGTCTTTAGGTCGTGCAGCGCTAATGTCTCCCCAGTTCTGGGCGTAAGATATGGGCCGAACCTGTGGAGACCCCCTTTTTCCTTTTGAGACCCCAGGGCTGATCTATCCATGTCAAGGGCGTTTTGTGTAGAGCTGGTTTCTTCCGGCCGACCTCCCCGTTAGGGGAAAATATGGTGGACCATCAGGTATTTAGCTGTCCTGCTGCCTTAAGCCGAGTCGATCCAAGAGACTTCAGGTCTGATCTTGACTCTTCAGACGTTAGTCAACGTCTAGACATTTTGTGCATCATCACCGGGGACATTTCAAGATCTTGAATCCATTGACAAAATGTGTAATGCATATTATATTTGTACTAATAAAAAATATATTTTTCGACTTTCGTAGACATCTGTGAATATCTGTAGACATTGATGGACATTTGGTGGATATTAATTATTCTACTATTATTATTATTGTTTAATCACATGAAATAATATATTTGTACTAACATTTCAAAAATATATTTTTCGACTCTCATAGACATTTGTGAATATTTGTGGACATCGATGGACATTTGGTAGACATTTATTATTTTAATATTATTATTATTGTTTAATCACATTAAATAATATATTTGTATGAACATTTCAAAAATATATTTTTTCGACTTTCGTAGACATCTGTGAATATTTGTGGACATTGATGGACATTTGGTAGACATTTATTATTTTAATAATATTATTATTAGTATTGTTTAATCACATGAAATAATATATTTGTATGAACATTTCAAATATATATTTTTCGACTTTCATAGACATCTGTGAATATTTATGGACATTGATGGACATTTGGCCGTCATTTATTATTTTAATATTCTTATTGTTGTTTAATCACATGATGGACTTCAAATGTCTCTTGTTTTTGTAAAGATATTTGGGGCTCCAAATTTGTCCCAAATCCTTCACAAAATCTACAAACTATGAAGTCTACGAAAGTCTGCGGACATGTTTCTTAATCGATTAAACCCATATTAGATCTTTTGGTACATGTTTCTTAATCGATTAAACTCTTGTATTTGCAATTTAACGAATACTTAATTATTTTTCATTTATAGTTTCATTTGATTTATTTACATTGTTTATGCTTTTAGTTTGATATAGCATGCTTGAGTGAAATCTTTTTGATAATGTATGCTTATTGATTGGTATGCAACAGTTAAGAAATCTTATTTCTAAAGAGAAAGTGATTATGATTTTATGTTATGATAGCTTGTTTAATCTAAAAATCTTCCGAAATTCGGGTAGTTAATTCTTTTGAATTCTGAGTTAATAAAAGAGAGATTTAGTCTTAGACCATTTTGACTCGGACCAAAGAGAGAGTGCTCATAAATTTCTCTTTGTCTTGTTCTTCCTCTTTTCTTTTGTGGGCTGGAGTTGGACTTGGGCTTAGCTTCAGAAACAAGGAGGGTGCCTTCATACTTGATCTCTGCAAATCTAATTTCAAGAGACGACTTTTGCTTCCGTCTTCCATAATTTCTCCGATTCGACTTCCTTTTTCACCGTCGGACTCGTCATTGACTCCTCTTGTCATTTGATTTAATTGAAATTTTTTTCTCTCGTTTTGTGCACATGAAATGATAGTGACAGTTCACTCTCTTTAGTCTGATTTACATGTTTATCTTCAAATATGATACCTAACAAGAAAAGTACATAAAATATTATTTATAATACTAGAAAGGAACTAACTCATCGAAGTTAAGTGACCTAAATGTGAAATTTTCACGCCACATCACATACGCAAAAAAATAAACTATCGAGCGGAAGCTATACAAACCCAACTCAGTTTCGGGTCGAAACCCGGACCACAAAAATATAAAAACCTCATAAACATCGATTCAATCTATAAACAACTCTAAGTGTTACGTATATACCTATTAGAGTTTGGTTTCTACAATAAATACATAACTTGGAAATAACGAAAAGCCAATAAACAAAAAACCAAAGAAAACGACGCAACGCCACTAGCCTCGTCAGACAAGATCACCGGCTGGAATACAACTCCTCATCGAGGCTACGACAAAGCACCTGCACACTAACAACTGGTTGGGGGTCAGAAACTCACCGGCACGAGTTATTCAGGTAGAAGATCAATCCCAAACCCATCACGTTTTCAAAAGTTCATTTAATAAGTAATAAACATCATGACAAAACGATTTATCCAACCAGTTACTATATATACTATATACAAAACCATTTTCCTTAATCTAGCAAGCAATAGCAGCGATTAGCTGGCCACCCATGGTGCGCTCCCAATTAAGAGGAGAGTTCTTCAGGAGAGCCTCGAGTGCGTTAGATAGTACCAGCCCATTTAGGCACTAGCTAATGCACTAACGTCTCCTCGAGAAAGAGACTTACCCCTAGCCGGTAAGCCCCTCTTCCACTAAAGAACTCCGCAATCATTGAAGACTTTACCTCATGATAAATATATACCTTAAGTATCTAAATACGTTTAGATCACCGAGTTCGAATAAGAGAGTCGTCCCCCAATACCCATGGAAGGACCTAAACCTCATTCTCTTCGGTACCCTGTCATGCATCTAATTCAATCTTTCAAAATCAGTTTCATTCGTATATCAAAACCATATTCCCATATTCAATTCATTATCTTATCAAACACGGAAATGGAACAACCAATAGTCATATCGCACACAAAGCAGAGGGATCCCAATCAATGTCACCTCCAGGCGAGGGGTCAGGGTGTACGACCCTGAGCCTCGAGCTGGAGGCATGAGCACCAATGGCCAGCAAGTGAAGCACTCTACTCCCACGAGTCTGATGACTAGTGTCGCACCACCTCACCGGTCTCACACGGGTCACACCCATGTCCACATGTCATCCTAACCTCAATGGCTACGTGCCCGTAGGATGACATAATCCGCAGTCGGGTATGAAGATGCATAAAATGTCCAGACGTTGACTAACGTCTGAAGAGTGAAGATCAGACCTGAAGTCTACTAGGTCAACCCGGCTTAAGGTAGCAGGACAGCTGAGCCCCTGACTGTCCAACGAATATTCCCCTAACTGCGAGGTCGGCCAGAAGAAACCAACCCTGCAATACGCCTTTGGCACAGACAGATCAGCCCTGGGGTCTTCAGAGGAGTAAAGGGGGTCCAAACAGGTCCGACCAATGTCTTAGGCCTAGAACTGGGGAAGCAGCAGCGCTAAGCAATCTACCGACTTAATCCCGAATCTTCCAGATTGATCTCGATCGGCTACATATCTCGAAGTGTTTAAGCCAGCTTGAACTCCACGTAACTAAAGGAGGAAACTTCTCCTTTAGAATCTATCACACCGGCAAGATATCTACGAAGGATCCTTGAACTTAGGAACTTCCACTTATCCAAGATCTGGGATAGGCTCTAAGGGAAACCCTAGATACTCAAGGGAGGAAACTTTCCCTTTGGATTGACGGCAGCCGCCTCATCACCGCTGCTAATTATAGTCGGCCTAACATCGCCTATAAAAGGCCCCCCACATCATTCTATACTGCACACGATCTCTTTACCCTAAAAAGATCACAAGACACTCAGAGTTTCCATAACTCGCCCCCCAAAAGGATATATTAATTCGTTTACTGCAAAGAGAACCCTGACTGGCTTGAGTGTCGGAGCGGTTTTCAAACACTTTGTAGGTTTTCTCCCCTCGGGAACAGACGAACATGAACAGTAGAGCAAGGAGCGGGAGCACAGAGCAAGGAGCAGGAGCAAGGAGCGGGAGCAAGGAGCGGGAGCAAGGAGAAAGGACGAGGAACTGATATAAGGAGAAGCAGACCTGGAAGCAGGAACATCAGGCTGAGCAACACTCAATCTAACAAAACAATTATACGTAACGGAGGTTGTAATGCATCAACTCTCCTTTTCATGCTGATATAACGGAAGACCATTTTTTGACATCAGCATTTGGCGCTAGAAGGAGGGCATCTCTCCAGCAAAATCATCAATTCGGTAACCTAAATCCTATTTAAAACTTTTCAGACTAACTATTTCCCTGAGTTCCTCAGGCAAACATGTCTTCAGAGGAGCACACCCTGCGCGGATCACCACATAGACTCCGCAGCACAGTCGAGCTTATGACCGAGCTAGCTCAAGTCAAAGCTGACTACCTCCGAAGGGATGAGTAGGCAAAACAACTGGAGGAAAGCTTTCGCAAGGCAGAGATGGTCAAGAAAGCTACAACAGCGGAAGAGAGAGAAGAAGTAATCAGAAAATACGCACGGAGACTTTTCTCACCAGGCAACGCATTCTCTTTCGGAGATCTGGCTTTACAACCGGGCGACCAAATGCGTCTGGAGAACATCTTGGAAGAATATGGATTATTAAATCCCAACCGACTGTACATCCCTAAAAAGAAGGGGGGTCGGCGAAGGGTGCACGGACGATCCAACCGTTTGTGATGTGCTCATACATCAAGTAGCAGAGCTAACTCGAGAAAGAGAGAAGGAAAAGCTGCGAGGAAAAGCGGTAATCCATCAACCCCCTTCTGCCAAATATCTTGGAATCCGAGAAGCCAAAGAACTTCAAGTGTCCAACGCTAGATCACTAGCAAGGCTTGGAGGACCCAGTGGTAATTGTCAACAATTACACTTCAGTGTTGAACCTGTAGGGCGTAGTCTTCGCTACGATCCTAAAGGGCGCATCCCAAGCATGGTATCAAGCACTGGCCACGGGTTCAATCAAATCTGTTGTGCCTAATCGGGGTTAATGGGAACAATACGAGTAATCCAAGACAACCAATAGGAATAGTAAAGAACAATCAAGAATAAAACACAGAGATTTACGTGGTTCGGTTGGTGAGACCTACTCCACGGCGACAATAGCACGATGATTTTCACTATGATAAGCAAACAAGTTTACACAAGAGATTCGTGAGATTGTGCTTACTAATATTTCCTTAGGGTTTAGTTTATATAGCCAATAAACCATAATTCCACCGCCTCACCAACTCTCTACAACCGACATTATACAAGAATAACACTAATCACCAACATAAGCCTAGCTTCCGCATTCCAGCTCTGTCTCGGAGTCCAGCTCTGCCTCACAGCCCTGCTTCACATACCAGCTCTGTCTTAGTAATCAGCTCCGCTAACGGGTCCAAAACGGGTTAGCGGGTCGTAAACCGGGTTCGATACCAATCCATATTCGAGTCACTTCTAACAATTCTCCACCTTGACTTGAATATGCTCCTCTTGACATAGATCTGCCACCATCATAGCTCAGCGCCTCTGAACCATCGTCGCTCCAGCCCTGGTAGGGCTAACATTAGGAAATCCCAATCAAGTCTAAGAAATGCTTAACTAGAAAGTTGTAACTGCCTTGGTCAGCATATCCGCTGGATTCTCTGCAGTAGAAACCTTTTTCATCGTGATCTTCCCTTCTTCAATCACGTCCTTGATAAAGTGATACCTGACGTCAATGTGTTTAGTTCTCCCGTGATACATTTGATTTTTGGTCAAATGAATAGCACTCTGGTTGTCGCAGTAGACCTCTGTCACCTCCTGCTTCAGGCCCAAATCCTGAACTAAACCACTCAGCCTTATTGCCTCCTTCACTGCCTCTAGTACTGCCATGTACTCAGCTTCCGTTGTAGACAAAGCTACCACCGACTGCAGCACTGTTCTCCAGCTAATGGCACTCTTGTAGAGTGTGAACGTATAGCCCGTCAGTGACCTCTTCCTATCAAGATCCCTCGAAAAATCTGAAGCTACAAATCCAACTACCGAACTAGAAGTGTCAGCCCTTCTGTAGTAAACCAGACCAAGCTCCGCAATTCCTCCCAGATACCGCAGTATCCATTTCACAGCCTGCCAATGACCTTTCCCAGGTCTGGCCATGTATCTGCTTTCTACACCAACAACATGTGAAATATCAGGCATTGTGCACACCATAGCATACATAATGCTACCTACTGCATTTGCATAAGGCACCCGAGACATGTACTCCATCTCGTCATCAGTTCTCTGTGACAGTTCCCCCGAAAGCTTGAAGTATGTTGCCAATGAAGTACTGACAGGTTTTGCCTCAATCATACCAAAACGTTCCAACACCTTCTCGATGTACGTTTTCTGAGACAAAAACAGTTTCCCAGCAGATCTGTCTCTCCGTATCTCCATACCCAGTATCTTCCTTGAGGCACCCAAGTCTTTCATCTCAAACTCACCCTTTAACTGATCCTTTAAGATGTGGATTTCTAACATATCCTTGCAAGCTATCAGCATGTCATCCACATACAAGAGTAGGTACACATAAGAACCATCCAATAGTTTCTTTTGCTACACACAACTATCATATATGTTTCTGTCATAGCCGTTTTTAACCATAAATGTGTCGAAACGCTTATACCACTGCCTAGGAGACTGTTTCAGTCCATACAAAGACTTCTTCAGCAAATAGACCTGGTCTTCTTTCCCGGGAACCTCAAATCCCTTTGGCTGACGCATATAGATTTGTTCCTCCAGCCCTCCATGTAAGAATGCAGTCTTAAGATCCAGCTACTCCAATTCCATATCATACAAAGCAACCAAGCAAGCATCACTCTAATAGAGCTATGTTTAACAACATAAGAAAATGCCTTATTGAAGTCTATCCCTTCTCGCGGTGTAAACCTCTTAGCTACTAACCGTGTTTTGTAACGTGCATCTTCCACCCCTGGAATTCCGTCCTTCTTCTTGAAAACCCATTTGCTACCAACAATCTTCTGACCCTTAGGAGTTTTACACTCAATAGATGTACAGGGTGAAATATTTACCAGATACACTATCGTGTTCACTGCTTCAGCCCAGAACACCTCCGGCAGCCCTGCATTCGAAAACATACAACGAGCTCGTTCCAATAGAGTTCTGTTCATACGCTCCGCCACCCTATTCTGCTATGGGGTCTTTCTGACCGTATGGTGTCTCACTATCCCTTCGTCTACACAGAACCTATTAAACTCGTTTCCGCAAAATTCCATGCCATTGTCAGTCTTCAAGCGTTTGATCGATTTCCCAGTCTGCTTCTCGATCAAGGTCTTCCGCTGCTTGAACTTGACGAATGCCTCATCTTTGCGCTTCAGTATGTAGACCCATACTTTCTTGGAAAAATCATCTATCAAGGTTAACATGTATCTACCCCCACTATGTGAGCTGACCCGAGAGGGACCCCAAAGATCTGAATGGATGTAATCCAGAGTTCCTTTGGTAGTATGAACCGTTGTACTGAACTTTACCCGACATTGCTTCCCGAAGACGCAATGTTCACAGAATTCCAGTTTTTCAACCTTCTGCCCACAGAGTAAACCCTTCTTCTTCAGTATAGCCATCCCCCTTTCACTCATATCCCCTAACCGCATATGCCATAGTTTAGCAGTCTCAACATCCTTGTCTGATGATGATACCACTACAGATCCGGTAACTGTGTTACCCCGTAGCACATATAGACCATTCTTTTTCAACCCCTTCATAACTATAAGACTCTCCTTAGAAATCCGAAGAACACCAGCTTCACCAACATATTTGCAACCATTATCATCCAGAGTTCCCAAAGAGATTAGATTCCTCTTCAAATCTGGAACATGTCTGATGTCAATCCTCACAACACCATCGTGCATCTTGATCTGAATAGTACCTATTCCAACCACCTTACAAGGAGCATCGTTTCCCATTAACACCTTACCGCCATTAATGACTGTGTAAGTGGAAAACCATTCCTTATGAGGACATACATGGAATGTACAACCAGTATGCAAAATCCACCTATCTTCAACGAAGCAGGCATTGATCGCCAGAACCATAGCTTCCTCGGAGTCCAGCTCTGCCTCATAGCCCTGATTCGCATACCAGCTTTGTCTCAGTAATCAGCTCCGCTAACGGGTCCAAAACGGGTTGGCGGGTCGTAAACTGGGTTCGATACCAATCCATATTCGAGTCACTTCTAACAAAATCTTTCGGACAACTCGCCCAGGTCTTCTGCGACGCCTTTCGAGGAAGCACCACAGTCAAAAGAAAGACCGACGAGCTGTTCAACGTAGTCTAAGGAGAGAGAGAGACCTTGGCAATTTATTAGCAGAAATTCCGCAACCTCATGGTGCAGGTCCCCGACCTAGAATCGAAGGTCGCTTTCGCCCCTATTGAGAAGCCTCCAGCAGGATGATGTCATCCGGGACATCTCTGGCAAAGAGCCAGACAACTTGACCGAGTTAATAGAGAGGGTGCAACAACTCATCGGGAAATAAGAAAACTACCTACAGATGAAGGAGGTGGCAAACATCCCGTATGAAAGCGAACCGATCTGAAAGAAAGAACGAGAGGAAGTCAGGCCTCACAGGGAGCGAGAACGAAACAGAAGACCCAACTCTGAGTTTGCCACCTATACCCCGTTGATAAAAGGTAAGGAGGAAATTTTGCAGATACTCGTAGCGAAAGGAAGAGCAGAACTTCCCAGATCCAACGACGATAAGGACGAGTTCGAGTTCAGAGACATAACCGCGTGGTGCACCTTCCACCGAGGCTACAGTCACAAAACCGACAACTGCCGACATCCCAAGAACCTTATCGAAGAAATGGTAAGGAAAGGTGAACTAGACAAATACATTCGGAAGGAGCAACGACCCTACGAATACAAGAATAAAAGGTCGTAAAGCAAAGCAAGAATTGGGTTTGGGCTAGATCCCAACGAGCAAAGCCCAACCATCAAGAAAGCCACCAAAGGCTCAGATGAGCCAACCGAGATCATGGGAAACATCAATACTGTCTCAGAAGGACCGACTCTCGGCGGAGCTACCAAAGGAGAACAACACAGATATGTCAACGAGGCAAAAAACCCACCAGTTCTGTTTATCAAGCCTAGTGTAGAGACACCGCCCATCGTCTTCACTTACGATGACCTAGTGGGAGTAATAAACCCACATGTGGACCCGCTGGTGATAATGGCGGTAGTAGCAAATTAGAGGGTAGGGCGCATCCTAGTCGACACGGGAAGCTCGACTGAAGTCATGAGTCGAACGTGTTTCCAAAAACTCGGGGTAGGTCTTCGTCATCTCAAATCATATAAGTCTTGCTTAACAGGGTTTGGCGATAATCAGGTCGAAAGCGATGGGATAGCATCGCTACCCGTACTGATAAGAGAAGGAGAAACAAAGAAAGCGATAATGTTAAATTTCGCTATAGTCGACAAGATGCATACCTACAACATTATACTGGACAGGAACTTCCTGAGAGAGTAAGGGGCGATAATCTCTATGAACCACCTCATGATGAAATTCCCAATCCCGAGAACAAATCTCATAGGAACGGTCAGAGGGAATCAAGAAATAGCCAGGGAGTGCAACCTAATCTCTGCTCAAGGTTGCGAAGAAGAAACCACCAACCCGTCCACCGTCGGAGGAGATAAAGTTTTCTATGGTGACCCCACGGCAGACATGCAGGACTGAAAATCGATAACCACGTAGGTTACCATCAATTTGTTTCCCTTAACTTTGCGAATAAAGCCGTTAGGCAGAAGAAGTAGCGCTACATATTTTATTAATAAACAAAATATTTTAGCAAAAATGCGACACTATAACAGGAGGAGTCCTAGTCAAACTCACCTTGCTTTGGCAAAACAGGTAGCTCTGGTAGCTAAGGCGACGACCAGAAGCCTTAAGGAGCAGTCCTAGTTAAACTGAACTTTACTCGAGTAAAACTGATGATGTGACACGAAAATGTCACATTAGGAGAGCCTAACTTAGACTAATTAGTCCTTTTCGAGTGTTATCAATAATATTTTATGTGTTTTTCTTGTTAGGTACTTATTTTGGAGTTAAGCGTGTGATTCGGAATAAAAGGAGCGAATTATCACTATCACTTCATATGCCCAAAACGAGAGATAATGACTTCAAGCAAATCAAATTACAAGTGGAGGCAATGACGAGTCCGACGGTGAAAACGGAAGTCAATTCCGAGTTCGGACGGGGAAGTTATGAAAGAAACAAGTCCGAGGGTATTTTAGTCCTTCGTAACAATTTGAAGATGTAGAGACAAGGATGGAGGCACCTCTTGGTTTCTAAACCAAGGCCAAAGCCCACACAAGCCCAAAGAAGAATGACAAGGACTATTATATGAGCACCCTCTCTTTATGGATTAGAGTCAACAAAGTCTAAATGAATTGATTAAGTCAAGGGACTCTAGGGTTTTAGTAGTTTAGGCTACTATTCATCATCTTCATCAATCAAGCACCTTGGAAGGAGGCAAGAGAGTAGAGAGAGAGAGACAAAAGGAGGCTAGGTTTGGTTCTTCATCACAAAGGTTTGATAGAGAGAGAACAAGAGAGCAAGAAGAAGGAAGATCCGGCCAAAGCATAGGCCGACCAACACACTAGGCCGGTCGAGCAGCAGCTCAGGCGGCTGCTCGAGAAGCTGCTCGAGAGAAGCTACCAGAGTGCACAGCAGAGCGGGACGGAAGCTTTCACGGACGCAACCTGCTGCACGTCTCACAGCCGGCGCAAGGACGCGACCTGCTGCACGTCTCACGGGATGCGGCTGCGGATCCGGCAACAGCTCGACCACAGCATGGGATGCACTCCAGCTCGGGCTGCAGCTCGGAACGACCTTGGGGACGCGACTTCTAGCAGCTCAAGGCCGGACAACACCTCATTTAGCCGGAAACTCCATTTTTTGGCCGGATTTGTTCTCAACTTTGGCCGGACTTTTACGAGTTCTTCGACAACCTTCTTGATCCGAAACTTTAGGGCTTTTACTCCCTATCATCTTGGCTTGCTTCCTATATGGTTTTATTTGGTTTTGGTTGAAGATTGCTAGAGAGAGAAAGTTAGGGTTTAGCTTTAATGGAGGTTGTGTTCTAAATGGAGAAGATGATGGTGGTTGCTATGGGGAACCCAGAATTTTTCTAAGGGGAGATGGCTGCACCTTAAAGACTCATATTTTCCGACGATCTTAGCCTCGAACCACATCGAAAAAAGGGGATTCTCTCATCATTTTCTTTTCATTTCTCATTCAATCACCTTGTTTAGCTAACTTTAGTGTGTCGATTATATGAGATGAAATGTGATGAATTCGTGATTATGTTTAATATGATTTGATGTTTTGATTATAAATTGATGTTCATTTATTTCGATTATCGTTTTGATCGTATTTTCATGTGTCTTGTCAAGCACTTCGCATAGTTAATAGACGAAACGAAGTATTCGATATCGATCGTAGTCTAATCATAATTTCATGCGTCTTGTCATGCACTTCACATAGTTAGGCGACTAAACAACACTTTCGTTGACTCGGGATCAACCGATTTAGACGTTTATTTGACTAAGTATGATCTCCGGATATACGTAGTACTTAGAGACATCTACTTTAGGAGTCGAACATCGATCATACCTTGAAACATTAGATCGGACTACAAGTAGTCGTAGGTTTATCATTATCGGATTCTCGGTTCGACACTTCTCTTACTTATTTGTCTCCCGACTCTTGTTGCCTCCCGACTCTTGTTCCTCCGAATCTTCTCTCGAATCTCTCTCGCCCGTTTTACATTGATAATTTAGTTTGTTTTACTTGTTTCACTTATTTTGTTGCTTTTCGAATAAAACCCCCCTCATTCATCTTTGTTCTTTTCCTTTTTAGTCTAAGTTAGCTAGTGATACCTAGACCGGCGAACGAGACTCCTTCGTTATCTGAATCACCTTCCTATCCTTGGATCGACTCCGGTTTTACCGGTTACTACTTGATACCTCCGCTTGGGTGTGCAACCTTTTCGGGTGCATCAAGTTTTTGGCGCCGCTGCCGAGGATAGGTTTAGTAGTTAGGATATCATTTGTTGTTTTGTTCATTAGTTTAGTGTTATTTTCTTCTTAGACGTCTTTATTTTATTCAAGTTTTTCGGGTGCTCAAGTCGACGAAACTAGCTCTGGTAGCCCAAGCTATGACCAAAGGTCCAAGGAGAAGTCCTAGCTAGACTAGTTACGCTCAAGCAGACGAAACGAGCTCTGGTAGCTCATGCTACGACCAAAGGTCGAAGGAGAAGTCCTAGCTAGACTAGTTGCACTCAAGCCAACGGGACCAGCTCTGGTATCTCAAGCTACGACCAGGGGTCCAAGGAGAAGTCCTAGTTAAACTAATTAAGCAAAACCGATGAAAGACAGCCCTGGGAGCAATAGTCATGATCAGGGGCAAGATCCAAACTCGAAAATCACTATGATCTACGTCGTTACATTAATTTGGGTTCTATTTTGCAGAGGGTATTAGTAAGCCTAGGTCATGCTAGAATAAGTCTAAATTATTATTCTTGCAGGGAGGTTCATCTGGAACATGCGTAGTAAGCTTAGGGGAATTGCATTAGTAAGCTAGGTTTTGCATGACAACTAATCAATTTTGTAGGACGATCGGAAACAGGCAAAACCGGAAAACGACTCAACAATTTGGAACCAAGGGGGCACAACAGTTCAGAGAAATAAAGGAAAGATCCAATTCATAAAGGGGCTTATTACAAAAGAAATTGCAACCAAAGTACATCAAGAAGAGTATGACCGTTCCAATCTATTACAGAAGAAAGTGAAAAAATTAAAAGAAGTTGAAGGTAAGGAAGTGCCAAGGGGATCAAGAGCACCCCTATCTTGTAGATCCGGATCAGAACTTCGAAGGGATAATCCAACAAAGGGGATCCTCTGTTGACAGGAATGCCATGACTGGCACCTGGGCAAACCACCATTTTTGGGGTTAGACCCAAATTGGTATCCCGGGTAATTATCTCCATTGTCGGAATCGTTACCCTTAACTATCTCCATCATCGAAAAAATATAACCGAAGAAAACGCCAAACATGAATTCGAACAATGGCCTCATCTCGGACCTCCGATGAAAACAAAAGGTAAAGAGCAAAGGTAAAAAAGGAATTTACAAAGGAAGGACTTTCTTTTCTCAAACTTTTGATGATGAGGAGTTGAAGAACAAAAGCAGGCTATTTATAAATAAGAGGAACTCACGGCTCGAAACGGTCGGTGCGGAAGAGGCGTTAGCAAAACTCGAGGAGATGCGATAGTCTCACCACTAACAAGGCACCGCGTGTCCACGCATGCCGAAATGACTGTCGTATACAACAACCCAAAAGATCAGCATTAAAAATGCGTGATCAGAAGATCAAAAATGTGACGTCACAAAATCACACATGGAAAGGAAATTAATTGCTCAAGCAGAAGTCGAAACTGCTGATGTCGAAAATTGGCTCCCGGTTAAATCAGCTTGAAAAGGGAGTTGATGCATCACAGCCTCCGTTATGATGGTATATTCTGTTATGAGAGGAAAAATTCCCCTGTTCAGCTCTGCTTCTCTGCTCTGCTCCTCTGCTCTGCTCCTCTGTTCTGGATCCTCGCTCCTTGCTCCTGCCTCCTTGCTCCTGTTCTTCTGTTCCCAAAGGGGGGAAAACCTGCAAAGGGTTCAAAAACCCCTCCGACGCTCAAGACAGTCAGGGTGCTTTTTGCAGTAAAAGAATGAATGTTGATTGATCCTTTTGGGGGCGAGTTGTGAAGGAAAAGGTATGAGACTTCAAAGGCAATATTGGATATGCGCCTTGAGAAGGGAAAGCTTGTAGGGCCACATGTTCTCAAAATGATTAGTCATTTTGAGAAATTAGCTCGACTTGGAGTCGACCGTGGCCGAGATTTTGCCACAGATATTATCCTGCATTCACTTCATGATGGGTTCAGTCAGTTTAGAATGCATTACAACATGAATGGATGGGATAAATCTCTGGAAGAACTACACGCTATGCTCCAGACAACCGAAGAGAATATCGCAGTGGTGGAACCTAAGAAAGAAATTCTGATGGTTCAAAAAGAAAAAGGGATTTAAAAAGGAAGGAAAACAGAGATTCAAGAAGAAGAAGATGAGCAAATGGAAAGGCAAACAAGTTTCCAAAACCAGAAGTGCCCAATCTGATTCCAACTGTTTCTACTGCAATGACATAGGCCATTAGAAGAGAAACTGTCCCAAATTCCTGGAAGATAAAAGAACGGAAAGGTGGTTTCCGGTCAAGGTAAAATATATTAAAAGTTGATTTAATTAAATACAATTCCACAAAAGGTATTGGATACTTGAAATTGTTCTTTTCATTATGAATGATAGGAACAAGTGGAAGCTGAGTATTTAATGAGTAAGGAGATGAACCTGTCAAAAGCTAAAAGGAACAATAGTTGATGCATAAAGGTAGAGAAGGATCATGGACTCCATAGTGATAACTATAAATTAGTTTTAGTTTTCCTTTTTCTTTTTCGAAAATTGACTCTGTAATGAGATTATGGAGATAAATAAAATATTCAGTATTTTATGATGTTCTTAAAAGATGCCTACTCAACTTTTAAAGAATTATACCAAAGAATCCAATTTAGTCTAGTCAAACAAATTTGAAAGAACATGGATGAAGCTAAAAGTTGAGTGACCTCGTATCCCTCAACGATAGTTAATTATGGTTCAAACAAATGTACTTGACAAGATCTCAAGAGTCAACTACTCACTAAAAGCTTATGTTAGACATAAGAAAGTGATTAATGTGACTGGAATATACTAAATACTAGATTTAAGGAAGTCTTGGAGACTAAACCTGAATCAAGTAAGGATCAAATCTGACTAAAAGATTATGATAAGATCATAAGTCTGAAAGTCATAAAGTCGTCCGAACGCAAAAGTCTAAATGCACAAAAGCCATACCACTAAGACCTAGAAAGCTATAGTGAATAAAAGGATTTCATACGAATATGGATTTTAGAAGAGTTTTAAAATGATCTTTTATTCCAAGTCTAAAGACCTTTAAGACATAGATTCTTCAAGCGAAGAATAACGGGGTTTTTCCACAAATCATCGAAACACAATTAGACTGTTGCTCTCGATGGTGTCCTATTAAAAAGAAAGCGTTTTTTGATAATCAGACAAGTGGGAGGAAATAAAACATTCGAAAAAAGTTCGAATAAAAAGAACAACAAATAGGAGCAAAAAGTTACTCGCTATAATGGAAGTAAGGAGTTACTTGCCATAACGAGAGTAAGAAATTACTCACGATGAAACCTCTTAAAGAAACTAAGAAGGTATTTCTCAAAACCCCGAGTGAGTCTTAGAGAAGATTCACAGAAACTATAGCAAAACTACTCCGAGTTTAAACTGAGAGTCTAAAGAGATGAGATCTAAAAGGAGTGGGGCCCTAACATTCGCAAAGAAATTTGATCGAATTCAATTTCTTAGAATGAATAGTCTTGTTCGACAAGAATGTAAGTGGGAGTGAAACAAGATCGTTTCAAAGTCCTGTATGTGGAGACATACTAGGATTGAGAAAAACCGTTAGAGAACTGACTCAACAGGACAAGAGACGAGGGTAAATTTATTAGGGCATCACAATCTATGTCAATAGATTAAAGTGATGAAGAGAGTCATTTCAAAAGAAGTTTTGAAAGACATCAAGAACTCTTGGAGAAGAGTTTCCACCCATCTCACATGAGACCTGCCTAGCGAAACTCATAATTTAGAAATCCTGACAAGCGAAAGCAGAACATGAGAGAAATACTTATTACAAGAAAACATAATATCGATCATGGAGATGATTGATGTTTACCCGCACATCTAAAATGTACTTAGAGTACAAAATATGTCGTCACCCATGAAAGTAAGAAAAAGGACCGAGAGTGCTGAGAGCATTCAAAATTATGTCTCTGAAAACAGAAGTTGAAGAAAGTCATAAAACAATCTTTCGAAAATAAAGATAAGAATCTTTTAGGAAGGACGAACAGATGAAAAGGAGTTTTCATGCTGGGAGTCGTTGCTAAATCTACTAGATAAAAACCAGAATCAGAACTTGGGAAGTGCTGACTTCAGTTCAAGAAACTGACATTATCATAATAGCTTACGAAGGAGTTCTGAAGCATGATAATAATAAGCGAAGTGAAAAACATAAACTAAACTGTCACCTCAGAACGGACATGGAAGATGAACGGATCTAAGGAATTAGGATTAAGGGAGAAAATCCTAAAAAGACTTGTAAAATGAAGAAACGTAAAAGAGTTTACGCGGTGCTTAATATTTACAAACTCTTGTTATCCGAAATACACTCAGTTTATTTCGTCGTCTAAATCATGGTTTAAAATTTAGATGACAGTCCAAAATAATGGAGTGTTCCAGGTAGGTTTATTAGATACGTGATCTAATGAAAGAACCCTACTAAGTGAACATGGAAGCACACCATTATAAGAATCCCTAGCCCAGGTCATTGGGTTGACAACAATGACTTAAGAAGACTAGCATGAGTGATTGACGAGATAACGCCGTTTCTTGGGCTATGGGAATAGGAGTATTCAAAGTCAACTTCATGGGTGTATAAGTTGATACACTGGAAACCCGTCAAGTGAGAATACTTCGAGAGAAGAAGTCAAGAGATGTCATAACTCTCATTTAGCAAATCGGAGAGATTCCTCAAAACATGAGTACTCACTCAGTTTGTGTAAGGAATGTCGAACTTTGGCACCGTTAAATACCGCGCCGTAAAAGGAGGTTATAAAGGCGGATTGCTGGGGGAGACAGGATAGACATGGAATTGAGTGGGAGTACAAGAATGGAATATGTTTCCCTGAGTAAAATCAGGATAAAATATCTCCGGACCACTTGATGAGAAACAATTGGAAAATGCATGGCCATGCTCAAATGGATTAAGAGTTAATCATTTGATTTGACAGTTTGTTCTCGGGATCAAGAAAGTCTGATAAGTATGACATATCAGATGAGATATGGAAAGACATGAGAATCGAGCATTGCACTTGTTCTAAGTACAAGTGGAAGACTGAAGGATATATTCCCTCGGTCTGAAGGAATGGTATCCTTCTAAGGGATGTCCTTCGATCAAGATGACAATGCGTACGATTTGGCGAATAGGATCATAATGACCTTATTTGGAAGATCATTAGTCTGGTCGAATTAGGGGTCGTGATGCTTAGCTAGAAGCCAACTACGATCGTCGGATAACTTCGGAAAATCTGCGGCTAATATAGACCGGATCCTATAAGGGTTACACATAAGAGTGATGGTTTGAACGAAGAGATATTGACTAGATATAAAGTGGCAAATAAGTGGATTGGATCCATTATTTGAGACCAAAAGAAGTTCGGAAAAGTCCGGACAAGTGTAATAACCCCGGGCTAAAAAGGGAGCCTGGGGGTGCCCATAAAGGGGTCGGCCATGTGATGGCCGACCATAGGAAGGGCGCGGCCAGCACATGGCCGGTTAGACCCCTTGTGTGGGCCGACCATAAAGCCCATAAAGGCTTATATTGGCCGACCACACATAAACCTTTTTAGGGTTTCATACGGGACACAAAAAGATATGTCTTGAAGGAGATATTTTAGGAATCCTAGTTTGGGTCAAATACCTTCTCTATGGTCCTTATAAATAGACCTCCTTAAGACATAATTATGGACAGAAATCAAGAGACAATTCAAGAGAGCTTTTAGAGAGAAAAGCCAAAAGAGAGAAAAGGAGTTTTCTCGATTATCTAGTCAAGAAGAAGGTGTTCTTCACCTTAACCTTCAAGAGAGTTCTAGCTAACTCGAAGGAGGGAGTTCAAGTCATACACTCGGTGTCTCGAGTAGAGGAACTACAATTGGAGTTTTTGATCTTCCGAATCTTGTCAGAATTTTGTTCGTGGGAAAGCGATTAAAGGTAATCATCTTTCCATATCTAGTTCATTGATTAGGTCATGTATAATTAGATCCTGGGAGTCTGATGTGGCGTGAAAAACCACATTTAGGTCACTTAACTTTGATGAGTTAGTTCTTTTCGAGTTTTATTTCTAATTATTTATGTGTTTTTATTGTTAGGTATCATATTTGGAGATAAACATGTAAGTCGGAATAAAGGGAGTGAATTGTCACTATCATTTCATGTGCGCAAAACGAGAGAAAAAATTTCAAGCAAATCAAATGACAAGAGGAGTCAATGACGAGTCCGACGGTGAAAACGAAAGTCGAATCGGAGTTCGGACGGAGAAATTATGGATGATGGAAGTAAAAGTCGTCTCTTGAAATTAGATTTGTAGAGATCAAGTATGAAGGCACCCTCCTTGTTTCTGAAGCAAAGCTTTAGTCCAAATCAAGCCCACAAAAGAAAAGAAGAAGAACAAGCTAAAGAGAAATTTATGAGCACCCTCCCTTTGGTCCAAGTCAAAATGGTCTAAGACTTAGTCAAGTTTGACTAAGTCTAGGGTTGTGTATACACAAGTGAAAAAGAGGGGTCAAAGGGATTCATCAACTACTCATCATCTTCTAGCTTGGAAAAGGAGGCAAGAGAGTTCTTGAGAGTTAGGGTTCTTCATCAAGAGGGTTTGAAGGAGAGAACAAGAGAGAAGGAAGAAGGAGGGTCGGCCAAGCATAGGCCGGCCAGCACACTAGGCCGGCCTAGCTTAGCCGGCCGAGCAGCAGCTCGGGCTGCTCTAGAGAACTCGGGACAGGCAGCAACAACAGCTCGGACCTGCAAGGAGCAGCACGGTCTAGCACGCAGCATCAGCTCGGGTCTAGCAGCTGCAAGCAGCAGCGTGCGCGATATGGAGCAGCAGGCTCCGGCCGGAACAGCAGCCTATGCACAGAGCACGAGATGCCTCTCCAGCTGCACGAGATGCCTAAGCACGGCTCGGGTGGAAGCTTCCTAGCTCGGGACGTGCACGGGATGGATGCCTTTGGCCCGGATCTAAGTTTTCATGGCCGGATTCCATGTTTTGGCCGGATTTCTCCATTCTTTGGCCGGACTTTTCATGGTGTTCCGGCCACTTTCTTGGCCAGAAACCTTAGGGCTTTTGCTCCCCATCATCTTGGCTAGCTACCCATGTGGTTTGATTTGGTTTTGGGCTAGAAAGTTAAAGCTAGGGTTAGCTTTAATGGAGGTTGTGTTCTAAATGGAGAAGATGATGGTGTTCGCTATGGGGAACCCAGAATTTGCTAAGGGGAGATCGGCTGTACCTTAAAAACTCATATTTTCCG
Source organism: Eschscholzia californica (assembly GCF_041429995.1). Taxonomy (NCBI): domain Eukaryota; kingdom Viridiplantae; phylum Streptophyta; class Magnoliopsida; order Ranunculales; family Papaveraceae; genus Eschscholzia; species Eschscholzia californica. The sequence continues at coordinate 48,332,956 of NW_028238198.1, forward strand.
ACGATCTTAGCCTCGAACCACATCGAAAAAGGGGGATTCTCTCATCAGTTTCTTTCCATTTCTTATTCAATCACCATGTTAGCTAACTTTAGTGTGTCGATTATATGAGATGAAACGTGATGAATTCGTGATTATGTTTAATATGATTTAATGTTTTGATAATAAATTGATGTTATCTTATTTTGATTACTTGTTTCAATCGTTTTTCATGTGTCTTATCAAGTACTTCGCATAGTTAATCGATTAGGCAAAGTGATCGATATCGATCGTAGTCTAGATTCAAATTTCATGTGTCTTGTCATGCACTTCACATAGTTAGGCGACTAGACGACATTTTCTATGATTCGGTTTTAATCGTTTAGGAAGTTTGTTTGACTAAGTATTATCTCCGGACATACGTAGTGCTTATGAACGTCCACCTTAGGAATCGAGACTAGATTTACATCAATCCATTCGATTGGACCGTACATAGTTATAGGTTTATTATCATGGATTCCCGGACTTCGACACCTCGCTCACTTGTTTCCCTCCCGACTCTTGTTCCTCCAACTCTTCTCTCGAATCTCTCTCGCTTATTTACATTAGATTATCTCATTAACTTTACTTGTTTTCATTTCTTATTACTTATTCATAATAAAACCCCCCAGTTATCTTTGTTCTTTTCCGCCTTAGTCTAAGTTAGTTTGTGATACTTAAACCTTTGAACGAAACCCTTTCGGTATCCAAACTACCTTCCTATCCTTGGATCGATCCCGGCTTTGCCGGATTACTACTTGATACCTCCGCTTGGGTGTGCAACCTTTTCGGGTACATCAGAGTCTAGTGTTAACATTAGATGTTTGAGATTCCGCAATAAACACTAGAAAAGGTGTGTTAGACACATCCGTAACCCTACAGTGGCATCACGACCGGTTACATGAAACTATCTTTGACTAGACGAATAAGATTCGAGCTTGAATGACTAGAAAACACCATTGTTTAAATAAAGATTTGAACATGAAAATCAAGGTTTTTGATATAGATTCAGTATCCTAATACACTAAAACTTTAGTTTTTCGAAAAAGGTTTTCGAAAACTAGTTTTAGGGTTTTGAAATTTAGCAAAAAAGGGTCAAAACCCACTGTTTTGATGATGAAAATCATCAAAAACAGTGAAAAACAGCAGCTGAACCATGAAGGAACAACAGAAAAATCAAGGGACAACAAGAAAATAGGAGGAAGATGAAGTCTGTCTCGGGCCGGACTGGCCTGGACGCGTCTGGCCAGTCGCGTGCACCAGGACACTGGGATCCTGAGATTGTCTCAGACGCATCTTGGATTAGACCGAGACGCGATTTTCGTGGCCGACTCCAGATGCGTCTGGATAAATCCTAGGCCGTCTCGGACTAGGAGTCCGAGACAGGCCAGGACGCGTTCTAGGGATGCGTCCGACGATCCCTAGCATCTCGAATGCGATCCAAGATGCTACGAACTCGGACAGACGCGTCTAGACGCGTCTGTGCCCAAAGGACGCGTCCAGACGCGTCTGTGGTTCATGGACGCGTCTGTGACCAAAGGACGCGTCCACCCGAGGGACACGACACGGCTCAGAACGTGCCGAGCCGGGTCTGAACCTTGACTTTGACCGACCTTGGTTCATCCTTGACTGGTCAAAGGTCCCTTGATCGAGTTTGACTAGGTTTTGACCAGGGTTTGACCAGGGTTTTACCAAAGTTGACTTGGGTCCATTTTTGAGTTTGACTCGAAGATTTTGGATCTTGACCCGAGTGGGATTTTTTCAAACTTTTTCTCCGAATTTCAAACTTATTTTTCAGAAATTGACCTGGGCCATCGGATTACCCAAACGGGGTTTTTTCCTAGAATCGATTTTGGAAATTATTAAGGAAGAAACATAACATGTTATAAGTCCGTATTTTACGAAAATAGACTTAGAACTCACGTTAGACATAGGAATGTCACAATTTCTCACAACTAGTTATACGAGACATAGCGAACCTATAAACGAATCTAGGATACATACTTTATGTGATTGCGTAGCTTAGTATATCTTTATTTAGGTAAACGTTTCTTGTTCCTAAGCACAATTGAAAGTGCCCGAATAATACTTAGAGTATGGGGTCTTAAGTAACCATTGACGAATCGAATGATGAGATCATGATTCGAGTGGGAGTACTCAATGGTGGTTCAAGAATAAGAATCCGTACGAACCGTAGGCGAACAAGAAATAACCTAAAAGATGAGATCTTTTAGGGGTAATAGAAAAGATGTAAGAAATCTTTACGCAAACCCACATAAACTTTACGTAATAAATCATAATTGGTTATGCCAGAGTTCACAGTAACGCAACTTGATAAATTACGCAAAAAGTCCCAAAAAGAATTTTGAGTAAATGCCTACCCAGATTAAGACACCTGTTGTCCCTTGTTCATCGATGGTGGGTCGGCCTTCGGAGAGTGCCATCTTTTACCTCGGACAATACGGGTAGATCTATAACAGAGATCTACATGTCTAAATGGTTATTCTCAACGAGTCAGCAAAAGGGTTTTGGATTTCGAGGCAAAAGGACAATTTGACACACAAGTGTGAAATTTGTCAACTAAGAATCATAGGAGTATGATCAGTAAGGAGTTACTCACCCAGGACGATGGATTAAGGGCAGTGCCTTAGTACGCTTAATTCCGGAGGAATGGGATCTTGGAATTATATTATTCTTAGGGGACAACAAATATAGAATAATATAGGCATACAGGAATTATGCCAGGATAACAAGTTTAAATCACTTCGCATTTCTTACATGTAGTTTAATTATGACAACCAAAGAATCCTTCAACATCCGTTGGCTACTAGAGAAAGAAAAACTGAACGGAGATAACTTCATTGTATGGGAAAGGAATCTGGAACTCGTTCTCAGATCCGAAAACAAGGCAAGCATTCCAGACACACCACTTCCGATAATCACTGAAGATTCGACTGATGAGGAGATAGATTCAGAAAGAAGTCTCCGAAAGAAGGCTGAACCCGTAACATGCCTTATGTTAGCAACCATGGAACCTAATCTTCAGGATAAGTTCATTCACATGGATGCTTACACCATGATTCGACAACTCAGGAATTTGTTCCAAAAGAAGTCGAGGATGGAAAGGTATGAGACTTCAAAGGCAATATTGGATATGCGCCTTGAGAAGGGAAAGCCTGTAGGGCCACATGTTTTCAAAATGATTAGTCATTTTGAGAAATTAGCTCGACTTGGAGTCGACCATGGCCGAGATTTTGCCACAGATATTATCCTGCATTCACTTCATGATGGGTTCAGTCAGTTTAGAATGCACTACAACATAAATGGATGGGATAAATCTCTGGAAGAACTACACGCTATGCTCCAGACAGCCGAAGAGAATATCGCAGTGGTGGAACCTAAGAAAGAAATTCTGATGGTTCAAAAGGAAAAGGGATTTAAAAAGGAAGGAAAACAGAGATTCAAGAAGAAGAAGATGGGCAAATGGAAAGGCAAACAAGTTGCCAAAAACAGAAGTGCCAAATCTGATTCCAACTGTTTCTACTGCAATGGCATAGGCCATTGGAAGAGAAACTGTCCCAAATATCATTGCGTTGTGGTCGACGTGGAGTAGATCTCACCAACCGAACTACGTAAATCTATTGTGTTCTGTGTGATTGTTGTTTATTCCCTATTGCTTTTCTTGGATTACTTGATTTCGGTCATAGCCCTTTTGTCATAACAACCTGGTATTAGAGCTAAGGTTTTGAGGTTTCTGTGATGGTGAAATACGAGTTAGAAAGTTCAATGTAAGTAATGATTTTAATCTTTGGAAGATTAAGATGTGAATAATATTAGTTCAACGGGGTTTGCTGGAAATGTTGAATGGAAATGTTGCACTCGTTGAATCATTATTAGAAGCAGAGAAGGAAGATCTCATCAATAGATTTTGTTTTGCTTGAGCGATGAGGTCTTGCGGGAAGTAGCGACGAAAACTACAACCGATGGGCTATGGAGTAAGCTGGAGGCAAGGTATTTGAAGAAATCTCTAACTAATCGTTTATATCTAAAGAAGAAATTATTTAGTTTACAAATGTTAGAAGGGGAATCGTTGAAAGACCATATAGATGAAATTAACCGAGTATTCTTAGATTTAATAAATATCAATGTCAAATTCGAAGATGAAGATAAGGCAGTATTATTGCTTGCATCCCTGCCAGCATCATACGAAGCTTTGTTGATTCTTTTATGTCTGGTAAAATAACTACAACATTGGAGGATGTTAAACCAGCATTTAACTCTAAGGAGTTGAGACGATGGTCAATGGAAGAAAGAACGTCAGGAGATGGGCTAGTTATAAGGGGAAGGTCGCAACATCTAGGCGATGGGAAGGGTCGGTCTAAGTCTAAATCGAAACCTAGAAAGTACATATGCTCTAATTGTAAGAAGAAGGGACACTTCAAGAAGATTTGTCCTGAGCTTAGAAAGAAACCAAGGAAGGCAACAGTCATCGAAGAAGAAAACGACGATGGTACTGTCTTGGCAATCATTGAAGAATGTGATGAAGTTATGGTTCTGCTATCAATGACTGCTTCGCTGAAAGATAGGTGGATTTTTCATACTGGTTGTACATTCCATGTATGTCCTCATAAGGAACGGTTTTCCGCTTACACGACCATTAATGGCGGTAAGGTGTTAATGGGAAACGACGCTCCTTATAAGGTGATTGAAATCTGGATGATAATGGTTGTAAGTATACTGGTGAAGGTGGTGTTCTTTCACTACAAAAAACTGGGCCATTAGGGACAGCAAAAAATCGTCCCCAAAACGGAAAAACTGTCCCTAAAAATGTATTGGGGACAATTTTTGTCTGTCGCAGAAAGTGGTGTCCCAAATAGTATTTGGGACAGCTGTCGGGACGGATAGCTTCTGCCCCCAATACTCCATTTGGGACGATTTGCATCTGTCCCTATAACAATGCTTATTAGGGACAGTGATTAACTGTCCTTAAAAGTTCGACTTAAGTTTTCTCCAACTAGCTTTTGGGACAATTGACATCTGTCCCTAAAAGTTTAAGTAAAATTCTCTCCAATTGGGAAATTAAATGTCCTCCCAACAAATTTGCTGGAAATTTTTTCTGGCTCGCATTTGGTAAAGTTAATAACAATACCTCAAAATATTACAGAATTTGATTCGAATGTTAATTTATAATGGAAATTATCTGTACGCTTCTACTTTTTTTTTTTTGAAGCCAAGGGAACCATTTCCATTAATAAGTGATAAAATCACATTGTTTACATGGATGATACATCATTCTTATTTCTCTCCTATGAAAACTTCATGAGAGTTACATACCTTTAAATGCAAAGTGCCTCATGAAGAGAAAGAAATGGGACTAGACACAGACTCAATAAAATGACCCTAAAGGTCGAGAATGAGAAGACCCTAAAGGTCGTGAATGAGAAGACCCTAAAGGTCGCGAATGAAAAGACCCTAAAGGTCGACAAAAAGTAATACTAATACAAATACAAATACTAAAATAACCACTGTAGTCTTCACCGGAAAGTCGTCGCCGTCACCGGAAAAACCGTTTTCATCATCGGAAAACCGTCTTCATCGTCGGAGAACCGCCCCCTTCACCGGAGAACCACCACCACAGAACCGCCGTCAATGCAACCACCCGCTGCCCCATATCTTAACTCACACAATACTGATAAAACTGCCGCCATTGAACCTCTGAGATATTCTGAATCGAGCGTCATCGCTATTTGAACAAGAGACGGATCACACGACGATGATGACGACGCCGATGAAGAAGTTTTGGTACATTCAGCACCATTTCTGTACTCAGGCGCTTCAGAAAACCTAGGTAAAAGATTCAATCCAATCAAATCTGTATCTCTTTTACTATCACGGAAAGATCTAATTGAATCTGAAGATTGAAATGAAATCAGTAATAATAAAGTAACAAAGATTGAAATCGAGAAACCGTTAATCGACATTTTAACGGGAAAGTTTCGATCTTAATCCTCTTCTTCGTCGTCGTCTTCTTCTCTCTCTTAGTTATATAAACCCTAGTTTAGAGAGAGAGAGAGAAAGAGTTAAATGAGATTGTTAGAGATGCAATTAAACACAAGAATAAGAACTCTGATTCGGTTTTTCTGAGTCAACTCATTCATAATGAATCGTTAATCAAAAGTATGGAGATTGGAAGAGTAACAAAGATAGAGAGGAAAAGAGGGAAAGAGAGGTGTAACCCTCGCCGGATCTGGCGAGGGTTACACAAAAACTACAACGAGAACGAAGAAGAAAGTTGAAAAGGGAGAGAGACTAGAGAGAGACGGTGAAGAGAAAAAAGTGAATTTTTTTTTTATGAGGTCAAACATCGATAATCAACATATTTTGTCCATACAAAGAGATAATGTATTCTATTTGTAGCTATTGTCAATCAAAACATTTAGAGTATTTAACAAATATTAACAAAATAACATCCAAGATGTGTGCAACCAAACCGGTAACCGGTCAGATAGACCAAATCGCATTTGTTATAAAAAAGAAACTTGCGCACAGTATCATTTTCATATCTATCGATCTCATTGAAGCACTGCTCGACATGGTTGAAACTCTCCATCGCAGTAGCATCATAGGCAATCTGCAATATCTCAAATATCAGTACGTGTCTGATAATAAAAAAAAAATCAAAAAAATATAATGCAAGTAGTAAATCATGTCAACTTACAACTCCGACATAGCAGCTACCCTTGGACATCTAAATAATCCAGAATGAAAAAGTAGAGGAACTGAAGTATTGGTACGTGCCAAGACAGGCTTGTTGCTTTCAACAAGCAATTTGATATAGCCTTTACACAGTCAGATATGCTAATAGGAGCTTTTCCAAAATTAAATAGAGCTGGCAAGGTAGATGTTTTGCACACAAGAACAGAATTATACGCATAAGAATAAATATTAAAGCCCTCACCTAAATAAATTTTCCTAAATGATGTGTCTCAATAAATTCTCTGGAACATAAATCTCTCCCAACAAGAAAGTGGTCCAAACATGAACTGGTAGAAAATGATGGTATAAAGGTAGCAATTAAACACCCGCATAATTCGCCTACTCAGTCTAATCAAATAAATTTCTTCACATTTCATGGGCTCATGGTATATAACATTTAAACAATCAAAATCATATTCTAAAATCTAAATTACCTTTTTTCACGCAATTCTGCATAAGAACGTATCAATATTGGCCTATGGCCGACATATGCACAAAAGATATGGTAGGAAATATAGAAAAAAAACAGACATGGTTGTCATTATGAACAAAAGATAAAAAATCATATTCTTGGCTCGAAAAGGATGATAGAATTAGGGCCTTTATCGATGCCAATAACAATCCTTTTGCTTGTTTTGGACTTCGAGGAAAAACCGCCTATTAAAAGAAAAGTTATGAGGCTTATGTAACACGGGAGTAAACCTTGTTTTTCTGATCCGGGAACATGACAGAAGAATGCTTCTAGTGATTGTGAGTGATAATACCCACCATGTGCCACAACACCATAAGGAGATCTTAGAGTGAAACCTGATATTTATCATATATTAGCATACACATCTATGAATGAAATCAAGAAATGAAGTTTGAATGAAGTGGAGAACTGTGCCTCCATAATTGAACTGATTCCCACTCCTATATCTGAAATTCTGAATTTGGCAGCTTCATTCACAATCTACAGGATAACAATATTCCAATAAAATAAAAAAATTGTGTAGCTATGAGAGAGATAACTATAAAAGGAATACAGAGTTACAGACCTGATCGAAAGCAGGAAATATATAACCTGCAAACTAAATTTCAGCAATAGCCCGAATCCCCTATAACATTAAAAGTTAAAAATAAAATAAGATGAAGGCACAAATTAATAAATCATAAAAGATATTGAAGCTTGGGTTTTCAATTCATATGCACAATTGCTGCCAGACCAATGCCGAATTCAACGAACCCTGCATAAGAAGTTGTAATACTCTAAGATTTTCTTATGGGGTGTCCTTTGCTTCATCTTATAGAATAAGGAAAAGAGAACTAGTATTTAAAGTGGAAGCTTATGAGGTAACAAATAACCTGCTCGTATAGACGAGTGTTGCTACCAAATCGATCAGCCAATCTTGTTGTGCACTGGAAAACCCCACCAAAACCCACATCTTCGCCAAACAGGTAAATAACAAAGTTCATACTTTATAAGTATTCAATAACTAATAACTAATAAGTTTAATACCTAGTAGTAATATAGTCATCATCTTCAATTTCCATAATGACTAATAGTTCAATAAAATAAGTAGTATACTATTCGGATTTAAAGTTGACAAATAAATTAGAAGGTGTTGTCTCGGGTCTCGACCGAGATAGCCGAGAAACTCGGACAAACCCTAACTCGGAATCTCGGCCAAGTCTCGTCTCGGGGGAGGGTCGAGACCAACTACATAGGAATATACATCTATTTACATAAATTTTTTATGGGTTCTTCTGAAGAACTTCACCAAAGAAAAATAGATAAATTCAGCTCCAAGAAAAAAACGTTAAAACAATCCAACCTTTTTCTCTCTATTATTCTTTAAACACAAAAGGTTCCTAATGGGTTATTGTCTTTTAAATCTATGATAAAGAAAACCCTTTAGCCCTAAATTCAGCTATCTCAAAATTCAGAAGTACTTAAAAATCGAAGCTTTCTATCTCTAACTCCTCAAAAAGAAGAAATTTAGATACTTACGGGCTTAAGCAAGTGTGACCCCAATGTATAACAAAGTCGGGATCAACTTGTAAAGCTCCAACTTCATCCGCACAACAACTTCCATATGTAGTATCCACCATTACATACAATCCAACATTTGTGGTACCATCTGTTTCCCTACTGATAAAATGAAGTTCTTTTATCAAATTCCTCATTACACTTATTGAATCCTTCAATAACTCATCTGGAAACTGAATAGAGGGCAGACAGAGAGAGAGAGATAAAATAGTTGTTTTAGTTCAATTGAAGTTAAAAAAAATCAACTGAATAAGAAAATCTAGGGTTTTTACAAAGAAAGGATTTTGGAAGGGTTCTAGGGTATTTACATAACCGAAGAAGAAGATGATGATGATTGATTAACTGCAACGTGGCTCTAGTAAAATTTCCACTGCATAAGAAATCAACTGTGCAGGCAATTACGTATCAGATGCACCCATGGTTAAGATATATTTCCAGTCACAAAAGAACAACAAATCTGGTAATAATCGGAGTAATATAAACTTTCAAACTAAAATAATTTTCTGCAAAACCGAATTAGGGTTTTATGTTATAAACTCTTAATTGTTTCATTTGAAGAAGAAGAAGAAGAGGAGGAGAAGAACAACAAACCTGGTAGTGCAGGAGATGCAAACGATCTATGATACCGCTAGAAAAACCTAGAAGAAGAAGACGAACAAATTGCAGAGGAAAAAACCCACGCACACGCGAGAGAGATCGAAGATGAAGAAGAGAAACAAACCCTAGGACGAGAAGAAGAAGAAAAATCGTGCCCTAAAATGAGAAGGAGAAGGAAATCGTGCAGTGTGGAGAGATGAGGGAGGAAAAAAAAGAAGGGGGAAACGAAAAGAGGAAACTTATTTGTTTTGCGCGCCATTATTTTTTTTTGGCTCCAATTTTGCGCCATTGCCCATTATTTCTATAAACAACTGCCCAAGAATCAATATATTTGTCCTTATTACAATTTTATCAGGGACAAATATTATAAAATGGTCCCTATTATTAATATATTAGGGACATACGCAAAATGTGTGTCCCTATTGACCCTTTTTTTTTGTAGTGTTTGGATTTCTAAGGGGAGTCTTACAGTTACGAAGGGGTTGAAGAAGAATGATTTATATGTGCTACAGGGTAAGACTTTTACCAAATCTGTAGCGGTATCATCATCAAACAAGGAGGTTGAGACTACCTAGCTGTGACATATACGGTTAGGGCATATGAGTGAAAAAGGGGGTGGCTATACTGAGTAAGAAGGGTTTACTACGTGGATAGAAGGTTGGAAAACTGGAATTCTGTGGACATTGCGTTTTCGGGAAGCAGTGTCGGGTAAAGTTCAGTATAACGGTTCATAATACCAAAGGAACTCTAGATTACATCCATTCAGATCTTTGGGGTCCCTCCCGGGTTAGGTCAAATGGCGGGGGTAGATACATGTTAACCTTGATAGATGATTTTTCCAAGAAAGTATGGGTATACATACTGAAATGCAAAGATAAAGCATTCGCCAAGTTCAAGCAGTGGAAGACCTTGATCGAGAAGAAAAATGGAAAATCATTCAAACGCTTGAGGACTGATAATGGTATGGAATTTTGCGGAAACGAGTTTAATAGGTTCCGTGAAGACCAAGGGATTGTAAGACACCATAAGATCAGAAAGACACCACAACAGAATGGTGTGGCAGAACGTATGAATAGAATTCTATTAGAACAAGCTCGTTGTATGCTTTCAAATGCAGGGTTGTCGTAGTTTTTCTGGGTTGAAGCAGTGAACATGACAGCGTATCTGGTAAATATTTCTCCATGTACATTTATTGAATGTAAAACTCCAAATGAGGTATGGTCTGGTTATCCTGCAAAGTACGAGAACTTGAAGATTTTCGGTTGCTCGACTTATGCACATCTTAAAGAAGGTAAACTTGATCCTAGGGCTAAGAAATGTGGATTTCTTTGTTATGAGCCTGGATTTAAGGGTTATCGGTTATGGAATCCGGATGAAAAATCAAAAAAGTTTATCATTAGCATAGATGTTACTTTTGATGAGTTAGTCATGGTAACTCAGAAGGTAACGCCTGTAGATGCTCAGGAGAGTGTTGGTAAATAGGTGGAGTAGGAAGATCACGGAGAACAAGTGGAGTTTGAGATATGCACTGGGGAAGAGGTTAAACCTCAGATAGATGAGGAAGCCGAGGAAGATGAACAGGAAGAAGTTCATTACAATGTTGCAAGGAACAAGAGAAGGAGAGACCTTCAGGCACTGGAAAGGTATGGACTGGCAGATATGGTTGCATTCGCACTTAGTATAAGGGAAAACATTGATGCATGTGACCCATGCACCTATAAATAAGCTATAAGGAGTGATGAGTCGAGACAATGGTCTTTTGCCATGAATGAAGAGATTGAGTCTCTTAATAAGAACCGGGCTTGGGAATTAACCGAGAACCCTAAGGGTCAGAAGATTATTAGTAGCAAATGAGTTTTCAAGAAGAAGGAAGGAATCACAGGGGTGGAGTATGCACGGTACAAAGTACGGTTAGTAGCCAAGGGGTTTACACAGCGAGAAGGGATTGACTTTAATGAGGTATTTACTCTTGTTGTTAAACATATCTCTATTAGAGTATTCCTTGCTATGGTTGCTTTGTATGATATGGAATTGGAGCAACTTGATGTTAAGACTGCGTTCTTACATGGTGAGTTGGAGGAACAAATCTATACGCGTCAACTAGAGCGGTTTGAAATTCTCAGGAGTAGTATAAGCGTTTTGATACCTTTATGGTTAAAAGCAGTTATGATAGAAGCAAATATGATAGCTGTGTGTATCACAGTCAACTATCAAATGATTCTTATGTGTATCTACTCCTATATGCGGATGACATGCTGATAGATTGCAAGGATATGTCAGAAGTCCACATGTTAAAGGATCCGTTAATGGGTGAGTTTGAGATGAAAGACTTGGGTGCCTCAAGGAAGATATTGGGTATGGAGGTATGGAGAGACAGATCTGCTGGGAAATTGTTCTTGTCTCAGAAAACGTACATCGGAAGGTGTTGGAACGTTTTGGTATGACTGAGGCAAAATCTGTTGGTACTCCATTGGCAACACACTTCAAGCTTTCGGATGAACTGTCACCGACAACTGATGAAGACACAAAGTATATGTCTTAGGTGCTTATGCAAGTACAGTAGTGAAGGATTTATCCGTTCGGTCTGAAGAAGATGTCCTTCGACCAAGGTTGCAATGCGATCAATTTGTCAGTTAGGATAACGATGACCACACGATGAAGATCATCCAGTCCGGTCCAATTAGGGGTCGTAATGCTTTGCTAGAAGCCAACTACGATCGTCGGATCAAGGTGTTGATTCGCGGCTAACATAGACCCGGATCCTACAACGAGTTACACATAAGAGTGGTAACTTGATCGGAGAGACTTGACTAGACGGCAACAGGCTAAAGATAGATGGGATCCAACTGGAAAGGCCGAAAGGGTTCGAATGGAGATTCGGAACAAGATAGAAAGAACCGAGCCTTAAAAGGGGTGCCCGGAGGAAGGCTCATTAGGTCGGCCATGTGATGGCCGACCAAAGTAAGTGGGCCGGCCATAGAAAGCCCATGGTGGGCTGTTCTGGCCTGCCACACTTAAGGGATTGTCAAAATACCCCAAAAGGGTATTTTGGTAATTATCTTTTTTGTGACCCGAAAATAGAAAGACCTAATCTGAATGGGATTCTAATTAGGGTTTGTCTATATATTGGGTCAGTTGAGAACAGAAAAGGTGTGGATTTTTCTCTGGAAGAAAAATATACAGCTCTCTCTCTCTCTCAATATACAGCTAGTGGAGAGAGAGGAATATAGAGAAAAAGCTCCCGTTCTATCAATCTAATCAAGAAGAAGAGTTCTTCTCAACCTTCTAGTAAGTCCTAGCAGTCTGAAAGGAAGGGAGATCAAGTCTATTCACTCGGTGTCTCAAGTAGAGGAGCTACACTTGGAGCTCTCGATCTTCACACGCGATTGGAATGGTTCGAGGGAAAAACACGTTAAGGTATTTATCCCTCTTCTAGTTCATTGATTAGTTTATGCATATGATCTTGGGAAATTTAGTGTTAACATATGATGTTTGAGATTCCGCTTAGAACACTAGATAGTGTATAGGATACACAAAACCCTACAGTGGCATCACGAGCCGGTTGCATGAAACTATCTCTGACTAGTCGAAATAGATTCGAGCTTGATTGATTAGGTGATTTTATGTTTAAATAGGGATTTAGACATGAAATTGATTAGTTTAAATTAGATTTAGAATTAATCGGATAGAAATTGAAAGTGTTTCAATGGGAGAACTTTAAAATTTTGAATTTTTGAAAAGAGTTTTCAAAAGGAAGTTTTAAAGTAGATGGTTTTTTAAAAGAGTTTTCAAAATCTGCTGGTTTTTGGATGAATTTCATAAAAAACAGTAGCTAAAGTTGGAAGAAATCGAAAAATTAGAAGGGAGAAGGTGCTGTCCAAGAGCCGGACTGACCAGGACGCGTCCCAGTCCTTCCCGGACTGGGAATCCGAGAGCGTCTCGGACAGACGCGTCCGAGTTCATCTCAGACAGGGATCCCGAGAGATCCGCGTCTAGCACGTGCGGTCGCCTCACCTGGACGCGACCAGAGAAGTCCGGACGCGTCTCGGATTGAGAATCTGGACGCGACTAGGACTGTCCCTTCCAGACGCGTCTAGGACGCGTCTGGAGAAGCCAGAAGCCATCTCGGACTGGGAGTCCGGGATGCATATACTTGGACAGAGCGTCTAGGATGCGTCTGTGGGGCTGGGGAAGCGTCTGGCCTAGGGCCAGAACGGTCCACCCGAGGGACTTCACACGTTCTGGTACGTGCCAATCCGGGTCCGACCTTGGCTCGGACCTTGACCGTGACTTGACTTGGTCTAGTCAAAGGGTTCCTTGACCAAGTTTGACTTAAGTCTTTGGAGTTTGACTCGGGTCTTTTGGGCCTTTACTTAAATGGGAGGTTTCTATTTTCTTTTTCCGACTTTGACCATATTTTTCTTCCGAAAGCGACCTGGGCCAACCAAAAGCCTGAAACGGAGTTTTTCCAAAATGATTTCAAAACCTTTTAGGTTAAAACCAAAACGAGCCATTAGTCAGAATTTTGAGAAAATTAGACTTAAGGCACGTTAGACATAGAGATGTCGGTAGTATCTCCCGAATAGCTATCTAGAACATAGCAAACCTAGATTCGACCTAAGGAAGCGAATCTCATACATACTTGGGTGTTTTATGAGTGTCATATTATTATGTATGTATGAATTTGAATGCGGGTTCTAGTATGGCCATAGAATTGTTCTATTCTTGTCTTTAAGCACGGATGGGTGCCCGATGTAATTAATTTAATTTCAAGTTTTATACGATCTGCGAATCGTTGAGTCTTGTAATTAGAGTTAAGGGTCCAAAAGAGTCCATTGAAGAGCCAAAGGATGAGATCGTGGTTCGAGTAGGAGAATTCAATGGATGTTCGAGGATGGAGATCCAGGCGAACAGAGGCAAAATAAGCAAGAACCTAAGAAGATTAGATCTTTTAGGTTAGGGGCCATACTAGGATCATGTCTGCTTGATTTATTTTCTCGCGCGCATTTACTTATTTACGTTTTATGTGGTGCATGTATGATTATGTTAGAGTTCACAGTAATGCATGCAAACACAAACGTAAGAGTCCCCAAAAAGAATTTTGAGTAATGCCTACCCAGATTAAGACACCTGTTGAGCCCTTGTTCATCGATGGTGGGTCATGCCAAAGCAGGGTGCCATCTTTTACCTCGGGACAATACGGGTAGACCTATGAAGAGGTCTACATGTCTAAATGGTTATTCTCAACGAGTCAGCAAAAGGGTTTTGGATTTCGAGGCAAAAGGATGAATTGAACACATAAGTGTTATTCATCAACCAAGAGTCATAGGAGTATGATCAGTAAGGAGTTACTCACCCAGGAGGGTGGAGTTAAGGGCAGTGCCAAAGTACGCTTAACTTCACAGGAATGGGATCATGGAATCATATTATTCAAAGGGGGACGGTTTTCACTGAATAATATGGCAAAAATATTTTTGCGGTAAACATTGAATGCAGTACTTAGCAAAATCCTTATTTTGTTTCTGTAGAGTAGAGATGGCATATAGTATTAGTTCACGTTTAGATAGAGATCTATACGACTTTCTAGATTGGGAGGAAGATCAGAGAAGAGTTCTCGATGCTTCGAATAAAGAAAGCGTAATAGAGATACCAGAAAGGGAAGTGGAAGTCGGTGCCTATGTTATAGAGGTCAATTTGGCAGATATGGCTGACTATCCTTCATGGGTATTTGATACCGGATGTGGAGTGATGGGCCTAAAAAGTTTCCTAAATAGGTCTACACCCGCAAGTGCACGGGTGTCAAGTTGTAAATTCCGGTAAGACCGGTTCGTTCCTCAGAGACTAAGTCAAACTCAAATTCTAACTTTAAAACTATTGAGATTTAAAAAGTGAATTGATGATGGTAAGATGATTCAAATAAAAATAGCACATAAAACTAAAAAAGAAAACAAATAAGTTGATATTCAGAAAAGGGGAACCAAGGTTTTTCGAATCCGTCCACGTGACAATCCTAAAGACAATGTATTTGCCTTAGTCAACTAAGTTCTTTGTTTACTCGGGTTCTATCACATGAACGCTCTAGAATCCGGAAGATGTTGTCATGAGAAGCAATAAGGACTTTAAAAGATATGAAGATTTAATCTAAAAATTAATTGACTTGCATATAAATTGAATTGATAAAATTCTCGTTATGGACTTCATCTAAACCCTAGATGGAAAAATTAGTTTCTCATGATAAAGGATGGAAGTTTAACTATATAGAATGTGGGAGAAAAGTAGAAAAATTGAGTTTCTTACTGATTTTGCAGCCAAACAGAGCCTTAAGGAAGTGATTTCCTTCTGTTTTTCCAAGAATTCTGCCAAACGCACCCTCTGGGAAAACGATTTTCTCGTCTTCCCGGAAATGGATTCTCCGTGAGAAAACTATTTTCTCATCTTCTTAAAAATACTTTCTTTCTGTTTCTTTCTCACTCTCTTTGCAATCTCTCTCTCTCTTCCTTTGTAATCTCCCTCTCTCTCACTAAGAAGCAGAAAACAAAAAGAAAAAAGAAAAATAAAAACTAAAACCGAGATGATAACCTCTTTAAAACTCTTAATCAAACTCTCTGTTATTGTTCTCTCTACAATCTCTCTCTCTTCCTCTGTAATCTCTCTCTCTTTCTCACTAAGAAACAGAAACAAAGATGGAAAAAAAAAAACAAAGCAATCAAGAAAGAAAACTAATGATAATCTCCTCCTCTCTCTCTAAGTTGTTCTCTGTTGTTCTTTCATCTCCTGTTTTCTTCTAAAAACCGTCCCCTCTTGCTTCCTTTTCTCTCTCTCTGCTTCTCTTCTGTTTTATAGACCAAAATAAAACCAATCGAAATCTCTCCTCTAACCAATTCCGAGATAAACACGCCAGCCTCTCTATCCCCTCCTCCTCTCAGTTTTTAAATTCGAATTCCACTCACTTTCTCTCTCTCGGTCTTATCTCTTCCTCCTTTCGGTTTTGATTTTTTTGAATTTAATCACATTCTCCCTCTCGGTCTTAACGAACAATCTTCTTCAATCCCTCTCTCTCTCCTGATTTGCTGAATCGAGTTGAATCGAATCTCTCAAAAACTAACTCCCCAAATCTCTCTCTATCCCTTCCTCCTTTCTGTTTAAAGTTTGAGAAGATAAAGGAGGAAGCATTCACGTGCGGTTGGTTAGTCTAGTGCATGCTTGCTTCAGTGGAGTAGGGACTATCGGAGCAATGGTGTGTCGAAGGGACAACCGCCAGATGCGAACGTTTGTTATTACGTCCGTTAGATCCTGGAGTCCCACGTTAATATCATGGCCTGCATTACACCCAGCATGGGATGAAAATAACCCGAGCGCCTTCCCACGGTGCCAGAAAGTATCCCGCTAATAACTTGGACCGTCAGATTACACCATGTGCTCTACAAAGATCTTCGCCACGTGTTCTATTTGATCTAGTCAACTGTCTTTGACTCAAACTTTGACCTTGAATATTTTACACAACTGGACTCTGATTCGACTTCATGTCTTCGCCGTTGGATTCGTCTTCGGCTCTACTCCTCATCCGAATACAGACATGGACAAATCACCTGACTCAATAAATGACCAAAATACCCCTCGTGCGTCTGTTCTCCTGTTTTTATCCGTTTTCACACTGAACTCCCTAAAAGACACCTGAGAAAGAAAATCAAACAAATCATCAGAGTAAGCGCTCGAACTGGACTAACTAACTCGAGTTAAGAGATTCAGATGGGACATTTTCATGTTTCATCATGGAGCACATATAATTTCTGAATTAGATGAGCTCAAGGAGGTCAGGTATCTGACAAAGAGCGAGATGGTTCTACGAGTTGCAAATAAGGCAAGAGTTGCTGCTGTGGTTGTAGGAACCTATGAGCTTAGTTTAGAGACTGGATTGATATTAGTGCTGCATAATTGCTATTATGTACCCACTATATCAAGGAACATCATCTTTGTGTCGGTGTTAGACAAAGAGGGATACCATGCTATAATAAAGGACAAGTGTTGTTCTTTATACAAAGGTGAGATGTTCTATACCAGTGCTAAACTACGTAATGGTCTTTATGTTGTGAACATAGAAGACAAAATCCTGAACATAGACACGAAACGGCTTCGTACTCACGATTCTAACCAAGGCTATCTCTGGCATTGTCGTTTGGGTCACATTAACATGAAACGCATGCAGAAGCTTCATACAGATGGACTTTTGGGATCGTGAGATTTAGAATCGTACGATACATGTGAGCCATGCTTAGTGGGCAAAATGACACGATCGTCCTTCAAGGGGAAAGGAGATCGGGTGAGTGAACCATTAGGACTGATACATACAGATGTATATGGACCTATGAGTACACTTGCGAGAGGTAACTATGGCTACTTCATAACGTTCACAGATGACTTCACTAGATATGGTTACGTATATCTTATGAAGCATAAGTCGGAATCGTTTGAAGTGTTCAAACAGTTCCAGAATGAAGTAGAGAATCAACTTGGAAAGAAAATAAAAGTCATTCGATCGGATCGAGGTGGTGAATATTTGAGTCAAGAGTTTGAGGATCATCTCAGGAATTGCGGAATAGTGTCCCAACTCACTCCTCTAAGAACACCTCAGATGAACGGTGTGTCCGAAAGGAGAAATCGAACCTTGATGGACATGGTTCGATCGATGATGAACTTAGCCGATCTTCCTAACACTTTCTGGGGGTATGCTCTAGAAACGGCTGCTTTCACACTAAACCGAGCTCCGTCAAAAGCTGTAGAAAAGACGCCATATGAGATATGGACTGGAAAGGTTCCAAAGTTGTCTTTTCTCAAAGTCTGGGGTTGCGATGTTTATGTAAAACGTTTACAAGGAGATAAACTAGCACCAAGATCAGACAAGTGTCTCTTTGTTGGTTATCCAAAAGAGACAAAGGGGTATTACTTCTACAACCCATCAGAGAACAAAGTGTTTGTTGCTCGTGATGGTGTCTTCCTTGAAAAGGAGTTTCTTTCCAAGAAGACAAGTGGGAGAAATATAGAGATCGAAGAAGTTTCGATCCGAGCAACAAACTGACACCGTTGTACCGATGTCAGAAGTCGCGATTCCTAACTATTCTGAGCCGATAAAAAAGGAAAGAGGGGAAGAGATGGTAGATCTCGGAGATCCTCCCGCGTAGAGCGAATGTGATTCGCAGGAGAACCCTTAAGGAGTTAAGAGTGTCTCGCCTGTTGTTCAAGACCCGCGTAGGTCCGCAAGGCTGATTGAATTATCTCAACGACAAGAGTTGTTGTTGACAGAGGATAATGAACCCAGCACCTACAAAGAAGCTATGACGAGCCCAGACTCCGAAAAATGGTGGGAGCCATGAAATCCGAAATGGAATCCATGTCTGAGAATCAAGTTTGGAACATGGTTGATTTGCCCGATGGAGTAGAACTAATCGGATGCAAATGGATTTTCATGATGAAAACAGACAAGGATGGAAACATGAGCGTTTTCAAAGCTAGACTCGTGGCAAAAGATTACAGACAAGTCCAAGGGATAGACTACGAAGAAACCTTTTCCCCTGTCGCGATGCTTAAGTCCATTAGGATTATTCTAGCAATTGCAGCTCATTACGATTATGAGATATGGCAAATGGATGTCAAAACCGCCTTCCTGAACGATAAACTGGAAAAGGATGTGTACATGACACAACCTGAGGGTTTTGAGGACTCCAAGAATGTTGGAAAAGTTTGCAAGCTTCAAAGGTCCATCTACGGGTTGAAGCAAGCAAGTCGGAGCTAGAATCTTCGATTCGACGAGAAAATCAAAGAGTTTGGTTTTCTGAAGAACGAAGAGGAATCTTGTGTATACAAGAAGGTTAGTGGGAGCAACCTAGTTTTCTTGGTCCTGTATGTGGATGACATACTGATCGTTGGAAATGACATTCCTATGCTTAACTCCGTAAAAGAGTGGCTTAAGAAGTGTTTTTCAATGAAAGACCTAGGAGATGCAGAATATATATTGGGCATCAAGATCTATAGAGATAGATCGAGGAAGATGATTGGACTCAGTCAAGAGACTTATATCGATAAGGTTCTTGGGAGATTCAAGATGGAAGACTCTATGAGAGGATTCCTACCCATGACACATGGCACGACGTTAAGCAAAACTCAGTGTCCCCGAGATCCTGATGAGCTAGCATACATGAAGAAGGTGCCTTATGCCTCGGAAATAGGATCAATTATGTACGCCATGGTCTGCACTCGCCCAGACGTCTCATATGCTCTGAGCATGTGTAGTCGTTACCAATCTAATCCAGGTGAGAAACACTGGACCGCAGCCAAAAATATCCTGAAGTACTTGAGAAGGACAAAGGATCACTTCTTGGTTTATGGCGGGAAAGATGAACTAATCGTGGAAGGCCATGTGGATGCGAGCTTCCAAACGGACAGAGATGATTTCCGATCGCAGTCGGGTTACGTCTTTTGTCTTAACGGAGGAGCAGTAAGTTGGAAAAGCTCAAAGCAGACTACTGTAGCAGACTCTACCACAGAAGCAGAATACCTTGCCGCTTCGGAAGAAGCTAAGGAAGGAGTTTGGATAAAGAAGTTTATTTCCGAACTTGGTGTCGTTCCTAGCATAGAAAATGGGGTTACTCTGTATTGTGACAACAATGGAGTTATCGCCCAGGCTAAGGAACCAAGAGCACACCAGAAATCCAAACATATCCTAAGGAAGTACCACGTGATTAGGGAAATCACTGAGCGAAAAGATGTGGTCATTTGCAAAGTCGATACGGACGACAACGTTGCCGATCCGTTAACTAAACCACTGCCTAAGCCCAAGTATGAGAGTCATAGAAGGGGCATAGGTATAAAGTGCATCGATGAATGGCTTTAAGTTGTAATTCGATTAATGAAAGGAGTTTCATGTAATCAATTAGCTACATTCAATAAAAGAAATAAATAAGTTATTTCTGTCATTAAATAATGGTTTAGTGTTTAATTGACAGTCCAAAAATAATGAGACATTCCAAGTAGGTTTATCAGATACGTGATCTGGTAAATGGAACCCTACTAAGTGAACATGGAATAGATTCATTATTGAGTCCCTAGTCCAGGTCATTGCATGGACAACAATGACTCAAGAAGACTAGCATGGGAATTGACTGATAGCGCAGTTCCATGGGCTATAGGAATATGGTATTTAAGTAAATTACATGGGTGTATGATTGGGGAATATACACTGGATAACCCAAAGATGAGAGTTCTTCAAGGAGTTGAAAAACGTCAGGAACTCTCATAGGCAAGATTGGAGAGATTCCTTAAACATGAGTACTCCACTCATCTTATGCAAGGAATGTCGAGCTTTGGTACCGTCAAACGCCACGCCGTAAAAGGAGGTTATAAAGGCGGAGTACTGGGGGAGACAGGATAGACATGAAGTTAAGTGGGAGTACAAGACTGGATGATGTCCTCCTATTAAGTTAGGATAAGTATCTCTGGGCCACTTGAGGAGAAGCAACTGGAAAATGTGTGGCCACACTCAAATGGATTAATGGTTAATCATTTGTATTGACAGTTGTTCTCTAGATCAAGAAAGTCTGAAGGGTATGACGTATCAGATGAGATACGAAGTGACATGGGAATCGAGCATTCCACTTGTTCTAAGTACAAGTGGGAGACTGAAGGATTTATTCGTTCGGTCTGAAGGAGATGTCCTTCCGAAGGAGTGTCCTTCGACCAAGGTGGCAATGCGATCATTTGTCAGTTAAGATAACGATGACAACACGATGAAGATCATCCAGTCCGGTCCAATTAAGGGTCGTAATGCTTTGCTAGAAGCCAACTACGATCGTCGGATCAAGGTGTTGATTCGCGGCAAACATACACCGGATCCTACAACGGGCTACACATAAGAGTGGTAACTTGATCGGAGAGACTTTACTAGACGGGAACAGGCTAAAGATGGATGGGATCCAATTGGAAAGGCCGAAAGGGTTCGAATGGAGATTCGGAACAAGATAGAAAGAACCGGGCCTTAAAAGGGTTGCCCAGAGGAAGGCTCATTAGGCCGGCCATGTGATGGCCGACCAGAGTAAGTGGGCCGGCCATAGAAAGCCCATGGTGGGCTGTTCTTGCCGGCCACACTTAAGGGATTGTCAAAATACCCCAAAAGGTTATTTTGGTAATTATCTTTTCTGTGACCCGAAAATAGAAAGACCTAATCTGGATGGGATTCTAATTAGGGTTGTCTATATATTGGGTCAGTTGAGAACAGAAAAGGTGTGGATTTTTCTCTAGAAGAAAAATATACAGCTCTCTCTCTCTCTCTCTCAATATACAGCTAGTGGAGAGAGGGGAATATAGAGAAAAAGCTCCCGTTCTATCAATCTAGTCAAGAAGAAGAGTTCTTCTTAACCTTCTAGTAAGTCCTAGCAGTCTGAAAGGAAGGGAGATCAAGTCTATTCACTCGGTGTCTCAAGTAGAGGAGCTACACTTGGAGCTCTCGATCTTCACACGCGATTGGAATGGTTCGAGGGAAAAACGCGTTAAGGTATTTATCCCTCTTCTAGTTCATTTATTAGTTTATGCATATGATCCTGGGAAATCTAGTGTTAACATATGATGTTTGAGATTCCGCTTAGAACACTAGATAGTGTATAGTATACACAAAACCCTACAAGTAGGTAGCATTATGTATGCTATGGTTTGCGCAAGGTCAGATATTTCACACGTTGTTAGTGTAGTCAGCAGATACATGGGTAAACCTGGGAAGGTCATTGGCAGGTTGTGAAATGGATACTATGGTATCTGGGAGGAACTGCGGATACTGGTCTTGTTTACGACAGAAGGGATGGCACTTCTGGATGGGTAGTTGCATTTGTGGATTCAGATTTTCAAGGGATCTTTATAGGAAGAGATCGCTGACAGGCTATACGTTCACTTCCTACGAGAGTGTCATAAGTTGGAGAGCAGTGCTACAGAGTAAAACCAAATAGAGTCTTTGATCATGTCACACATTTCACAACCCCTCATGCACTTCATTCTTCTTATATTGATGCCATCTCTCCTATTTCTGAACCTAAGACACACAAAATAGCTGCTCAGGATGAACATTGGGTCCATGATATGCAATCTGAGTATGAGGCTCTCATTAAAAATCACACCTGGACATTGAAACCAAGACTACCATCTATGAATGTACTTGGCTGTAAATGGGTGTTTAAGGTTAGGTACAACTCTGATGGTTCACTAGAGAGATACAAGGCCAGTCTTGTAGCTCAGGGATACTCTCAGCAGGAAGGAATAGATTATCAAGAAATATTTAACGTTGTTGTGTCAGAGTAGCTCTTACATTAGTAGTGACTCATCATTGGTCTATACAACAACTTGATGTGTCAAATGCTTTCCTTCATGGTGACTTACATGAAGTTGTTTACATGAAACAACCCATTGGGTTTGAGGATCCAAAGGATCCTGATTATGTTTGTCTCCAACATAAGTCTCTATATGGTCTTAAGCAGGCTCCAAAGCCTGGTTTACAAGAATAACAACCTATTTACAACAATGGGGTTTTGAGAGAAGCTCCTCAGACACATCTATGTTTGTGTTCTATTCAAAGGGACAACTACTCATATTTCTCCTTTACGATGACATCATCCTTACTGGTTCAAGTGTGTCTTTGATCAATAAATTGGTTACTGGTCTAGGTCATGAGTTTGCTATGAAGCAATTGGGAACCCTTCATTATTTTTTGGGTATAGAGGTTAAGACTAAAGGTTCTTCAATGCAGTTAACTCAGACTAAGTATATCATTGAACTACTTCATAAGTCTGAGCTTTTGGACAGTAAACCAAGTCTAATACTAGTGTCTCGTGGGGAAAAAGCTTCCAAAATTGATAGAGAACCTATAGCAAATCCACTATTTTATAGAAGTATGGTTGGAGGACTACAATATGCTACTATGACAAGACCTGATATTACATTTGCTGTAATCTACTTGGCTCAGTTCATGCAGCAACCTAGCACTACTCATCTTGTGTTACCAAAAAAGGTACATAGATATCAAAGGGGAACTTTAGGTGTTGGAGTAACAATTGATTTAGGAGATACATTATGTTTGTCTGGTTTTTCAGACTCTGATTGGGGAAGTTGTCCTGACTCTCGAAGATCTACTAGTGATTATTGCATCTTTCTAGGGTCTACACTTATCTGTTGGTCCTTTAAGAAGAAGAATGTGGTTTCAAGGTCTTCCACAGAGGCAGAGTATATGGCTCTTTCCTTAGCCACTTCTGAGATGTTGTGGATTTCTTATTTACTAAAGGAACTTCATGTGGAAGTTAAGATGCCTATGACAATCTTCTGTGATAATATAGGCGCAAAGTATTTGGCTTCTAATCTAGTCCTTCATGCGAGAACTAAGCATGTGGAAATAGATTATCACTTTATCAGAGACTTAGTGTTGCATAAAAGTCTTGAAGTAAAGTTTGTGTCTTCAGAAGCCAATTTGGCAGACAGCTTTACTAAAGTATTTCTCTTCTCAACTCTGAATCCATTCGAGACAAACTCATGTTTGTTCCTGGTTCAAAACATGAGTTTGAGGGGGGGGGGGGTGTAAGAGAGAAGAATCAGAAGAATGAATAAGAATTGAAGGAAGAAGAAGGTTAATTGTAATAACAATTTCGTGAAGTCGTTATGGGCACTCCCCTCTCTCGTGCGAATCACTTGTGTGAGTATTAGAATGTAAGTTAAGTTGTTAATCACTCTTAACTAACTTCTAACGGCTTTCTCTCTGTCAGAAAAGAGAATTGTATTGATTGAATTGATATTCCTAGCTATTGCATAAGATCATTATAAAGAGTTTTATAAGAGATAAGTTTTAACAATTGCACAATGTGAGACTATATAACTATTCTAACATTCCCGCTCAAACGAATGACTTTTGCTAGTGAAAAATTCATGAGTTTGCTAAAAACTTTGTTGATTTTGACTTGGTATTGATATGGAGACATCATTGTGAGGTTGCTATGTTGTTGTTGTTGTTGTTGATGTTGTTATTTGTTGTTGTTGTTGTTGTGGTTGCTGTTGTTGTTGTTTGTTGTTGTCTTTTTTCCATTAGAAGAAAAGTTGGTACCATTACCAGGTGTTGTTGTTGTTGTTGTTATAATTCTCCATCTGAAGGTCATTTGAAGAAAAGTTGGCGCCATTGCGAGGTATTTTCTCTATGTAAAAAGAATTTTGTTCTCTATTTAAAGAGAAAGCGGACAATTATAACCCATTGTCCGGTTGTGGGCGGAGATATACTCCTTGATTTTAATAGCTCTCACAAATGATTATTACTCCATATAAAATGCAAACCTTTGATCTTATGATTTTATCCTTTTTGAACCACTAGTAATCACCATTCTTTATCTTTACCACTTCAATTCTTCTCTATACTCTTTTCTCTTATCTCCTCCTCATTTGATCTTATGAAAACTAAGGAACAATAGTTTGAGAGTTCTCAACTAGGATATAGGAAGTATGAGCAAATCAACTAAGAGAATGAACTCTTTTGCCATTAAAGAACCCACAAACATGTTCACAAAAAACATCAAAAGAAAACCCTCTTTGAGAATAAGCTTCATTTCTTTCACACATATTACCAAACACTTGGTGTGCATACTTTGGTAAATAAAAAATTAGAAAACTAGAAGTCTAATTTCAAGATAAACATGGGGTATATAACAAAAAATCCATGAATGGATTCTTTCCCCCTCTCTAATAGCTTTCCAATTTCTCCTTGTTTGTACATCTCGAATACAACTTCATTTAAATGACCATTGATCCACATACGTTTCATGTTGGGGAGAACTTGAGGCATTTGAAATGCTTGAGATCTTTTAAGAGCTTATCTTTTGATTTCTTCAACAAATCACTCTTGTTTTGATCTTTCTTCTTCTTGTTAATCTTCATCATTCTCAAATACTATTGAGAAAAGTATTGAATAATGACTAGATTTGAACAATAGAAGAGAACTACTCTTATTTGAAAAAAAATACTAAAGTTGAAGCAAAAGTTAAAAACCGGCGAAAGTCCGGCAGACGCTAGCCATTAATGGGACTACCGCCGTCGGCAAAGCGGAAGACTATAAATGACTAACTATTCCCAAGAAAGAAATCTAAGCTCTTATACCATGTAAGAAAAGAGAATTGTATTGATTGAATTGATATTCCTAGCTATTACATAAGATCTTTATAAAGAGTTTTACAAGAGAAAAGTTATAACAGTT
The DNA here is from genome assembly GCF_041429995.1 of Eschscholzia californica. Lineage (NCBI taxonomy): Eukaryota > Viridiplantae > Streptophyta > Magnoliopsida > Ranunculales > Papaveraceae > Eschscholzia > Eschscholzia californica. The sequence continues at coordinate 48,358,614 of NW_028238198.1, forward strand.
GCACAATGTGGACTATATAACTATTCTAACACTCTCTCTAGACTGTTTTGTTATTAACTTGTTCTATAAATAAGAATCATTGTAATAGCTAGAGTTAACGAAAGTGAATGAATAAATCTTGCTTTCTTTCAAAAGTATAAGGACGATCGTCAATATCAGGCCCGTGGAAGGCCCAGTGCGGGCAGGGCGCTTGCACTGGGCTCCCCACTATCACTGGCCCACTTCTCTTATAGATCTCAATAAGCCAATAGATAACTAGAGTTGTGTTAATACTATGTTAATTTTTCCTAGTTCAATTGGTAAGCCATCTTATTATCCATGTTAGGGACCCTGGTTCGAATCCCTTGTCCTCCAAATCTTCGTTTTTTTTTATCAACCTACCTTTTGTGGTACAATGGTTAACAAAATCCTCATTTCTTCTCCATGACACTTTTTTAACAGTCTTACATCAATAAATAAGATTTTGTCATGTTTAATAATTTGTAAACCAAATATTCAATATGATATTATATTAAATCCAAACAATCTATAGGATTTTAAAACTTCGGTATGTTATTTATGGTTATAAATATATATATATATATATATATATATATATATATATATATATATATATATAATCTAAGATGTAATAAACATAAGTAATTGCGGATTCTTTTAAATCGAAATGAATTTGTTTCATGTAACTAATTTATTCACAATACATTTGAATTCATCTATGATTTTCATTTATTTGTTGTTAAGCTATCTTACCTTTTAATTAATTTTTATTTGTAGTTTTTATTGTACGAAGGGCTCAGAATCGAATTCGGCACTGGGCCTCCAAAATCTCAGCCACGGCCTGGTCAAGATGATCTGCGGTGAATCACTTTTCGACATCATTGATCAATACGAATATTTAGTTTATCATTGTTATGAATTTCAGAACAATAAAACATAATATATTCCTTAACAAAAAAAATAAAACATAACATATAGTCAAAACATATACTGATTTTATTGTATGAATGCACCTCAAATTTACAATAAATATCCTAAATACACCATTGGTAGCACTATTCTTAGATCATGTTTATGTTCTTAGGATTGTTAAATGAAGCTTGTCAACGAAGTTGGGATTTGGTATTTTTTGTGGTTGGAATATTTGGTATTTGGTAATAGACCATTATCATCGACAGAGAAAGAGATAATGACAATGACTGTTTGATGCGTACCAAACGAACCAAGTAACCCATGGATGATTATAGAGTTAATTCTTATTTGGCCCCCTACTTTGTGATCAGCTTTCTTTATGACTCCCTATTTTTTGTAAATCCAAATATGACCTCCTTTTTTTAATGTAAATGTCAAAACTACCCTTCCTATAAATATTTTTCTAGAATAAAATTAAATAGAAAACATGAATTGCACCTCACCTCTCTCTCCACCTCACACCTCTCTCTTTCCAACGCACCTCTTTCTCTCTCACTCCCCAACTCACTTCTCTCTTCTCCGACGAAAATCGCCGACCGGAAAATTTTCCGGCCCGGCCGGCGACCTTAAAAAAACTCTCATCTCTCTCTCTCTCTAAACACTCCGGCGAAGGGGTTTCTTGTTCGCCGGAGCAAGGTATGTTCACGAACAGACCAGATCTGTTCGTGAAGATCTGTTCACGAACAAATCTCGATCTATTCGTGAACAGACCTACAAGATCTGTTCACGGACAGATCTCGGTTTATTCGTGAACAGACCTACAAGATCTGTTCACGGACAGATCTCGGTCTATTCGTGAACAGACCTTGCTCGGCGAAGGAGAAACCCTTTCGTCGGAGTGTTTAGAATGAGTGAGAGTTGAGAGTTTTTTTTTTGAAAGTCGCCGGCCGGAAAATTTTCTGGCCGGCGACCTTCGTCGGAGAAGAGAGAGGTGAGTTGGAGAGAGAGAGAGGTGAGTTGAAGAGAGAGAGAAAGAGAGGTGAGATGGAGAGAGAGGGAGGTGAGCTAAAGAGAGAGAGGTGAGATGAAGGGAGAGAGAGATTTCCGGTCGACGACCTTCTTCGGAGAAGAGAGAGGTGAGTTGGTGAGAGAGATAGAGGTGAGTTGGAGAGAGAGAGAGGTGAGTTGAAGAGAGAGAGAGGTGAGATGGAGAGAGAGAGAGAGGTGAGTTGAAGAGAGAGAGAGGGAGATAGGTGAGATGGAGGGAGGGAGAGGTGACGTGGAGAGAGATGTGAGGTGGAGAGGGAAGTGAGGTGGAATTCATGTTTTTTATTTTGGAAAAATATTTATAGGAAGGATAATTATGACATTTATATTAAAAAAAGGACGCCATAATTGAATTTACAGAAAATAGTGGGCCATCAAGGAAGCTGGTCACAAAGTAGGGGACAAATAGGAATTAACTCATGATTATATTTTGTTAAATAAGAAAAAAGAAGTTCCGACTTAAAAAAAAAAAAAGTAGAGACACCAACACCATTTATACGCGGAGGAGATCGTTTTTCAATTTAATATCTTCTTCAAAGAATTTCCTCAACTTATACAAGAATTAAATTACAGTTGTTGTTTAATTATTGAGTTATTTTCTTTTTCGCCCCTACTTTGTGATAAATTTTTTTTGGCTTCCTATCTTTCATAAATTCAAATTTGACTCTCTTTTTTAATGTAAATTCCACAACTACCCTTCCTATAAATATATTTTCAGAATAAAATTAATTAGAAAATATTTCTCTCCACCTCACTCTCCACCTCACATCTCTCTCCACCTCACCTATCTCTTCTCCGACGAAGGTCACCTGCCGGCGACTTTCAAATATAAAAAAATAAAACAAATTTCCTCTCTTCTCTTCTCTCTCTCCAAACACTCCGACAAAGGGGAGAAGCCCATTCGTCAGAGCCCCTAGTTTCTAGAGGAAACCAGGTCTGGTTTCCTCTGGACCAGACCTGGTCTCGTTTGGACTAGATCTGGTTTTTACACGAAACTAGACTTGGTTTCGTTTAGATACCAGGGGCTCCGGTGAAGGGGATCCTCCCCTTCGCTGGAGCTTTATAAAGAGAGAGAGGGAGAAAAGAAAGGAGAGAGAAAGAGAGAGAGACAGAGACAGAGAGAGAGAGAAAAGAAGAGAGCGAGAAGAAAGAAGAGAGAGAGAAGAAGAGAATTTTTTTTATATGTTTGAATGTTGTCGGTCAGAAAATTTTCCAGCCGGCGACCTTCGTCGGAGAAGAGAAAGGTAAGGTGGAGAGAGATGTGAGGTGGAGAGAATTATTTTCTAATTAATTTTATTTCGAAAATATATTTATAGGAAGGGTAGTTATGACATTTACGTTAAAAAATGAACTAAATTTGAATTTATGAAAAATAAGAGTACAAAAAGGAAACTGGTCACAAAGTAGGGTGTCAAAAAGGAAATAACTCTTAATTATTAATCTATTCTTAGTAAGAGACAAATGAAATATTGCAATAGTTGTTTGAGTAATTTTAACTTAGGGTCTCATTCATTAACTGTTATTTGAACTGATGGAGGCCATCATCATGGGCCTCACGTTCAAGTCATTGGGCCTCACGGCCGAGTCCATTAGGGGTTAGATTTGAGAGTTTCAGGTTTAGAAGTTTCTATGTTTGAGTATCTTTGATATTTAGGAATCCTAGTTTTGAGTCTATCTAGAAGTGTCTTAGTTCACATAAAAGGAAGTCTAGTTTGTCTTGGTCATTCAGATCAGAGAATATTATCAATCGAGTTTATTATTAATCAGGTTTATCGTTTTGTTCTTTACTTTATCAGTTTATTTACGTATTTTATCAGTTTATTTACGTATTTTATCATTGTTATAATGGTGGATTCCATTACTTTTACGCTTCCGCAACAATCTACATCAGCTGGTATTCAGAGCCTGAAGAATCTGGGAACAGATGAAGTTTTTTTCATGGATACATCTCTCCTTGAATGCTGGAATTTTTTTTCCACGTTTAGGTTGGGATCCTTTTCGAGATTCTAAATAATTCTACCTTGATCGAAAAGATCAAGAAAAAATTAATTACGTTTCCAAAATTCCTCTCTTCGACGGTCAATACCATATAGATTTTTGGATTCAATAGATGGAGGATTGGTTCATAAATCAAGATATACATGTCGAAGATAAGGTTTTTGTCATGGAACAACATATGTCCAAAAGATTCTATGAACAATTCAATGCAATGCAATGGAGACTCATTGACGAAGGGAAAAAATTCATAGACGGTTGGTTGACATTGAAAAGTATCTTCAGGTATGTTTTTCTACCCTTGGATGAATATTTCTCATATGCTGAAACAATGATTGAATCAAGTAGACAGTTCTCCAACGTTACTTTGGTCACCGGGATCGATGATATTGAAGAAGTTCTTGACAAACGGAACAAAATTCTATCAATGACCGAGGAAGAAGACGAAAGTGATTTTCCTTCACGAGACATTAATACCAAGAAGTTCATGCTCCCTCTTGTAGGAGTCTCTTTTCTCAAAGAAACAATGAACATAGGTGTAGAAGTTGATGCCCATCACCTGTTCGAAATTAGGTTTCTTAGAGTTTATAAACTTCACGAAGATGAACGAGGGAAGATAATTCAAGTTATTATTAAGAAGGACGAAAAAGAGAAATTGATGAAGTGGATGATGAAATTCATAGTTAATTTTTCCATAGTGAATTATGTGGTGTTCGTGGTCTTCTTCATCAAACTAAAAGACAACGGGAGATGTCGCAATTTGTTAGAAGTTTCTTTCCTACATTTGTTTTTGCGAGATTCTTTGAAATATGAGATTTATGTCAGTGATTTGGTCCATCATTGTCTTCTTCAGATTTTCGCCAACTTTCGTGCAAAGTGGGAATTAAGGATCGCATTGTTAAGTCTCACTTGAGGGCAAGTTCGTTCTCGGACGGGGAGTATGATGGAGGCCATCATCATGGGCCTCACGGCCGAGTCCATTAGGGGTTAGATTTGAGAGTTTCAGGTTTAGAAGTTTCTATGTTTGAGTATCTTTGATATTTAGGAATCCTAGTTTTGAGTCTATCTAGAAGTGTCTTAGTTCCTATAAAAGGAAGTCCAGTCTGTCTTGGTCATTTAGATCAGAGAATATTATCAATCGAGTTTATTATTAATCAGGTTTATCGTTTTGTTCTTTACTTTATCAGTTTATTTACGTATTTTATCAGTTTATTTACGTATTTTATCATTGTTATAATGGTGGATTCCATTACTTTTACGCTTCCGCAACAATCTACATCATGAACTTTAGTCCCAATTTTGGGTATTTTTTTGGTTTTCGTTGGCTTTAGTTTCTTTTTGGTTTTCATCCGCTTTAGTACGTTAACATTTAGCAATTGTTTTTTTTTTTTTTTTTGTTAAACTATTTAGCAATTGTTAGTTTGATTATCTAATTCAAAAAATACATTTTTCAATTTTATTTAGTTGCCCTAGGGCCACCATCATAGAAGAAAGGTATAAACATAGTGTATCACCATGTTGGGTTAATAATCCCAACTTTGCCATGTAGTACTACCAACAATTTAACTCTCTAAATATGTAATGAATGCCACATGACTTTAACAAACATTAACTAACTCTAACTCGGTATCCAAGTAAACAAGGCCAGCCCAAATGATTGGGAGGTCCCAAGTGGATTTCAAATTGGTCTCGTATATGACGCATGTTAAACAAAAATTCTACTCTGTGCTCATGAGAAGCTTTGAACCGTTGACTTATTACACGTAATCTGAACTCTTAACCACTGAGCTAAATCTTAAATCATGTTATAAATCTATTCAGAAATCAATTATTTATTCGAAACTAACGTAGAAAATTCGAAAATGAGACCCTTCACTATGTTGGGGACCAAATCCACCGCTTTAGTAGCTTTGGCTCCGCAGCGACCCTGCATGTGAAGTACTAACTCTTAAGAGCATCTCCAATGGAACGTTTAACAAAAACATTGTACAGGTAACTCTTACATTTAAGAAGAAAATATAGTTATAAAATAAAGTTTTCAGTTGTTTTAGATTTTAAAATTAGATGAGTTGCCAATGAGAAACATTCAAGAGAGTACTCTAAATTGTGTAGTGTTCTCTTTAAATGTCTCTAAAATAACTAACTCCAAATCATCATTAAGTTTCTAATAGAGTGTTTACTTATAGATGGTTTTCAACAACAGTTTTAAAAAATTTATGCGGCACGTTTTAGAGTTTGAGTGACCAATTCGAGATGCTACAGTCAATCACGACTTTGATTGACATTCAAAGACTTTATATCTATGTACATTTTCACTAACAAAGGAGAGTCCACTGACTTTCACGGATTCTCATTATCATTTCAATGGCATTTCTAATGACACTGTATAATCCTTAACGCATGGATTCTTGTTGACAACTTTCATTGACATTATATAGACTTTTTCAAGGATTTCATGTCGATAAAAATGTAGTACATTGTGAAATAAGCTTCTTTTAAAAGTTTTGAGTTCAAAATGATCTCTCTCTAATGACTCATTTCTTTCTCAAGTCTCCTCTACTGTCTCTCGCTATCCACCTTCTTCATCATCTTCAAATTCAAAAAACAACTTTTTCTCCTCCTCTAGCTCCTGTCTCTTATATTGATCATCTTCTTCATCTCTCATATCCATGTCCCTTCTCTCAAACCCAAACTAACTTCTTCTTGTCCTTTTCTCTCTCTCCTTAATCCCTATCTTTGTGGGAGAGAGAGAAATTAAAAAAGAAAAATCTAATCTATTTTATTTGTGAAGGGGGATGAACCTCTTGATAATAGAAAAGATGGTGAGACCGAGAGATGGAGAGATAGAGAGGTCGTGTGAAACCGAGAGAGGTGAACATAAAGTAAAGACACAATATTTAACGAGGTTCAGTCGGATAGTCACGACCTACATCCTCGGAGAAAGACGGAACGGCTACATACTTTATTATCAACAATTGTGGTGATTCGTTACTATGATTGATTAGTAATCGAATACTTAAACTCCTAGCACCCATCTCTTATTTATAGGGTTTAGGGTTTCCTAGTTTCTCCTAACTAAACTAGGTAACAATATAATCTCTACTTAATATTACTATTAAATAGTTACAGGAGATATCCTAAATATAAGAAAAATATCTTCGATATCTTTTATATCTTCCAATATCTTGGACTCATCTTGATCGTCGGATCTCTTTATGTCGATCCGTCTCATCTTCATATATCTTGGACGGTTGATATTTGATATCTTCGAGTCTCGATTCATGTCGATCCTTATACTCTAACACTCCCCCTCAAGTTGCAATGCGGAACGTGTGAAGTATCCAACTTGAATATCGAACTTGAAAAAGAAGAACGTTGCTCGCATACGATCAGATTCAAAACTTGAACTTGAATTTTAATTTTTGGTTAATGTCGAACAATTGGAAAAGGTGCTGAATGTTTTGCCTGCAAGTCGAACTAGTAATCGTACATAAACTTGATATAATATTCTTGACTTTCGTAAGCTTGGATAACATTCTTTTCTTTCTTTCCTTCTTTTCTTTCTTTCTTTCTACCGACAAAGCTTAGAGAACAATGGAAGTTAACATGGAAGTTAACATTGTGCGTAAAAACTAGTGATTGAGGGAGGGATGGTTTGATCCGCAAGGTACCAAATTTAGGAGAAGATCAAGCTCGTTTGAATGGTAACGAATTGATGATAGCCGGATGGTTACGGTTTGCTAGAATATATCTTCATTGTAGACAAAACAAGAAAGATGATCTAATGATATTTGAATTTCGACCCAAGAAAGGGAAAAAATTTCATAGCTAAGAAAAAACTTAAGTTTGGAAAACTTGAAATTCTTCAACTAAAGGAATCTTGGCACATCGTTTAGAAACATAGTTGAAAACATGTTTGGGGATGTTTGGAAATTGCGAAAGTTTGAATGGGGATAAAAATCACAACCAAATAGAGAACTCAACCGACATTGAGAGAGAGAAAAAAATAACGAAATTCGTTAATTCTCGATCTTGATATTGATAATCACAAGATCGCTTGGAAAAGAAAAAAGATCGACAAAGCGATTTGGTTAATGATTAAATCATAACAATTTAAGAGACTTGTAAAAAAATAATAGAGTATGTCGGAAAAAGATACGTCCTAGTCGCAATTGAGAGACAGGTAAAGAGAGAGTGATCGACGATGGTAAAAAAACGAGATAAAAAAATCTTGATTCATCACCCAACTGAAAGAAAGTCAGTGGTGGTTTAGTAGATATTGTCCAAAACGATGAGAACGATCGATTGGTGAAAGAGAAGACCGGGAAAATCGATTGTCAGAAAAAGAGGTAAAGTCGTCTCGGAGACTAAAATCGAAAAAACATGTCCAAGTGTTTTTAGACTCCCCCTGAATGGGAGAAGTTATTGGTGCCTGTCAAAATCATGACGATTACCATGCTGTGACGAAGTAATAGTTATTAAGAGTTTTGACAGAAATTCAATGCACGGGAATGAGGATTAAATTACGTTAAATCACGTGGACAATTAACAAGACAACTAACGATACAAAGACCCATGCAAAAGTGTCAGGAACCAATTTTCATGTTGTAATGATTTTCTCTGTCATTCCATAATGGACAGAAAATGTGTCTTCTTCTTGAATGGAATATTTCAGTTTCTTGATACATGTCAAGAATGAAAAACCGTTGGAATTTGCAGAAGTCTGAATCATGACTGATTAACCTGCTCAGCAAATCGCAGAAGAATATGATGAGAGTGATCACAAGTGGATATGAAATCGTCACAAAGTGATTAAAAAGATATTGAATCATAACGAGAATATAGTCGATAATAGCGGAAGCTAAAAAATGATGAAACAGGATTCGAAGGAAGTGTATCAAAGGTCTTTGATCAATCGGTTGATGGAACGGTAAGGGATGATGTTGATGAAGTAGAAACCCTAATTCTTGGAATTGGAAGAGGAAGATAATTGAAGTAAGAGAGACAACTTACTTGATTACTTGATTCAACCGGATAACACCATAGTGGGAAGAAGATGATTTCATATTAGGATTTTGGAGACGAAGGGGTTTGGAAGCCATTACTGTTTCCGAAAAAAAAAAATAATTGACCAAGTGGTTTATCGATAACGGAATCACAACGATTAGAAAAAAATCGTCGAAAAAGTGCGGAAGCATGAAAGAGGATATATTAACCTGCTCAGATACCATGTGAAGGGAGATGAACCTCTTGATAATAGAAGAGATGGTGAGACCGAGAGATGGAGAGATAGAGAGGTCGTGTGAAACCGAGAGAGGTGAACATAAAGTAAAGACACAATATTTAACGTGGTTCAGTTGGATAGTCACGACCTACATCCTCGGAGAAAGCCAGAACGGCTACATACTTTATTATCCACAATTGTGGTGATTTGTTACAATGATTGATTATTAATCGAATACTTAAACTCCTAGAATCATCTCTTATTTATAGGGTTTAGGGTTTCCTAGTTTCTCCTAACTAAACTAGGTAACAATATAATCTCTACTTAATATTACTATTAAATAGTTACAGGAGATATCCTAAATATAAGAAAAATATCTTCGATATCTTTTACATCTTCCAATACCTTGGACTCATCTTGATCGTCGGATCTCATCTCGATCCGTCTCATCTTCATATATCTTGGACGGTTGATATTTGATATCTTTTCATCTCGATCCTTATACTCTAACACTTTTTTCCTTTTAAATTCTATATTTTTTAGTTTGAAGATGAATGTGATGATTGATGAAGTTAGTGACGCTGTCACGCTGAAGGTGGGAGAGGAGAAGATGAAATAATGCGACGAAGATGTGACTTGATAGAGTTCTGATGGAAATTTCCAGAAATCCGAACATTTCTAAGAAAATTTGAGCCTTTAAGACCAAATAGGAAATTTGACATAAAATAAGGGGCCAGTTGGAAAATAATCCTCTCTTTGTTTCATTATAAATACGGCTTTTGTCAATGCATGTTTTTTTAATTGCTTGAGTATGTGAATACACAAACCTATAGTTTAAACAAAGAGTTAATACGTTTCAATCAAATATAAATATTGTCAGGTCATAACTCATAAGAGGAAGACGAGGAGAAGCAGGAAAAGACAGACGAGTATATTTTGTTCTGACAAGGACGTACCTCCTACCCCAGACTCTCCTATACTAGTTGTATCTTATATATATATTACGAGTAATGTCAAATTAAAGTGACAACCCAATCAAGCAATATCATTCTTTCAAAAAAAAAAAAAAAGAAAAAAAGATCAAGCAATATCATTATGTCGTCGTCCTATATTAACGGAGAAGGTAGCAGAAACAACAACAATCTCAGATTTAACGAGGATGAGGCCTATGTTGAAATCACTCTGGATCTCAATGACGACGATTCCATCGCCTTTCATACTAAGCATGTCGCTGGACGACCAAATGAACACGAAGATCCAAAAGTCACTCTCTTGTCAAACACTAGTAGTAGCACTCTAGTAAAGAGATCCCCCTCCTTCCGTTCTTCTTCGGTTATAAGAAATGTTTCTTCCAGATTCAAGCAGGTCTCTCAGGAGCTTAAAAGATTTGATGGTTCCATCAACCAAAGGCCCTCCACCTCTAATCCTCGTCCCAATCAAACCAAAACTTCGAAACTTAAATTCATGAGTTCCAAAGAAGAAGAAGAAGCCCGATGGTTCAAAGTTGAAAGGAGATTCAACCAGAAAACTAAAGAGACAAACGGCTTACTACCCCGTTCTCTCTTCCGCCAGGTTATAGGTAATAAGATTCTAAGGTTAAGGAAGCATTTGTTTGTGTCTTCTTCTCATCAAATCCAGAATATGATCCGAGGTAGCATTAACTCGGATCATATTTCCAAATTTCTTTTCTCTGACTCATGATACCTAAATTGTTGGACTGAGGTTGATTCTGGATTCATTCCATTCAAACGATTCAGACAATAAGAAAAACAAACATCACTTAATATATTTATATATATGGAAAAAATAGTAAGATTGATCTCTATATTAGAAAGACGTACGTACATGTTAAAACTGAATTTGAAAATGTTATCTTGTTGTGAAAATACTAGGAATGGACGAAAACTCAGAGGAGTTTGCACTTGGGCTATTCGATGCGCTTACTCGGTGGATAGGTATATCCGCAGATACAATCAACGAGGCGGAATTGGGAGCAATGTGGAACGCTATGTTCGACCAAAGTTTTGATACTAGGCTTCAGATTTTCCTAGACATGTAACCAATTCCATTTTCATCAATTTTTTTTGTATGGCCTTAATTTCTTGAATTATTCCTTTAAACTTGAGAAAGAAAAAGAATTAAAATCCAAGATGTGATTCCAGGGTGGACAAAGATGGAGATGGGAGAATCACCAAAAAAGAAATCATTGAGGTAAGGACAATGAAATTTAAGGGTTGATTCATGTTTGGGACCTCAATTACAATATATTGGTTTATTTGACCCCTAGAATCTGGTCACCGTTTGGCTTGTAAAAAGATTTTGTCAAAAAAAAAAATGCTAACTCGTATATTTTTTTTCCTACATATACCCTTACCTTTCTCTAATTTCTACCTTCCTCCTCTCTTCTGTTTTTCTATCTTCTTTATGTGTCTCTCTTCTTTCCTTCTCTCATCAATTTCTCCTCTTTCGAAGACTGCCATCAACCGAGAACAAAGAAGAGAGAAACTAGAAGGACGTGAAGGGTAAATTTGGAAAAAAGAGTTAAAAGTAGTTTTAAAATGGTATCAAGAGGCTAAAAGGTTAACTCGTCATAATAGAGTTAATTCCTATTATTTGTCCCCCTATTTTGTGACCAGCTTATTTTATGGCTCCCTATTTTCTGTAAATTCAAATATGACCATTTTTTTATGTAAATGTCTTAACTACCCTTCCTATAAATATTTTTTCAAAATAAAATTAAAAAGAAAACATAAATTCCACCTCACTTCCCTCTCCACCACTTATCTCTCTCCACGTCACCTCTCTCTCCACCTCAGCTCTCTCTCTCTTCGACGCACCTCTCTCTCTCTCCAACTTACCACTCTCTTCTTCGATGAAGGTCGCCGGCCGGCAACCTTCAAACTTAATTTTTTTATTATCTCATCTCTCTCTCTCTAAAAACTCCGGCGAAGGGGGTTTCCCTTCGTCGGAGTTCTGGTCTGTTGAAGAACATACTTGAACAGGTCTGTTGATCTGGTATGTTCTTCAACAGACCAGAACTCCGGCGAAGGGAAACCCCCTTCCCCGGATTTTTTAGAGAGAGAGAGATAGAGATGTGACAGAAAAAAAATATTGAAGGTCACTGGCCGGAAAATTTTCCGGCTGGCGACTTTCGTCGGAGAAGGTAATGGTGAGTTGGAGAGAGAGGGGTGAGTTGGAGAGAGAGAGAGAGGTGAGTTGGAAATAGAGGTGACGTGGAGAGAGATGTGTGGTGGAGAGGGAAATGAGGTGGAATTAATGTTTTATTTTTAATTTTATTTTGAAAAATATTTAAAGGAAAGGCAGTTAGGACATGTACATAAAAAAGAGGGTCATATTTGAATTTACAGAAAATAGGGAGTCATAAAGGAAGCTGGTCACAAAGTAGTGGGTCAAATAGGAATTAACTCTATTTAACAAGCACATTAGGTAGGCTAGGGTGTTAACCTTAATTTAACAAATCAAATGAACGCAAATTGCTGTACAGATTATTTGTCACAGTGCTTCTGCAAACAATATATCCTATATCGATCAGAAACAAGCGGAAGAATATGCTACTTTGATCATGGAAGAGTTTGATCCATACAATATTGGCTATATCGGGGTAATTACATTATTCAGCTAAGCATTATCATTTGTTTAGTTTTCTTTTTGATACAATAAGACTCTAGTATCTTCTATATGTGATAGACTTAAAAGACACACGCGCTCCACGTCAGCTGAAACAAAGAAAAAAAACACGTGTTAGGCTAACCACGCCACACGTGAGAGGGCGTGTGAAAATAGTCCCACATGGGAGAAGGGGTAACTAGCAGCAAAGAATATAATGTATAGGTCCTCTCCACTCATTGCCAATTGGTTTTGAGTTGGATGACCACAAACTTAACACAAGTTCGAAGGGGAGACATTTAGGAGTGACGATATTCTGCCCACTTAGGCCAGTAGAATTCTTACTTCCTTAGGTAGATAGACATGATTTAAAGAGAGAATTGATCTCTAAGAGCATCTTAATTGCAAAACTCGAAAAAAGAAAATCAAATTGTCTTATGTTTCGAGTCTCAATTGAGATTCTCTTTCTTAGATGTCACTATTGAAATCCTTAATTCAAAAGATATGTTTGAATTAAACATTGTCACATCATCTTAAGATCCAAATTGTGTTTTGCATTTGATTACAAAAAACCCAAAAATCCTAGGTGGTACTTAGAATTTTTCAATTTGAGTCTTGCACTGAAGATGCTCTAAATCTTGTCTGTCTACGTAAAGCGGTTAGATTTTGCTTTCGGAGTCTAGCAAACTATTATTCTTCTTTTATTAATTAGTTAAGGCTACACTTGCATCATAACACTAACTTTGTATTTCATGACTAATAATGGAGAACAGATTCATGACCTGATGATGGTACTATTACAAGCTCCTGATCAACCTATTATAAAAGGAGAAAGTGGTATCGTAACCAGCAACCAACTTATACATCCGAAGGCGCATATACATCCGAAGGCGCATATTCGGCAGACAAGATGGCATAATCGGAGCAAGTACTTCATCTTAGATAACTGGCAGAGGGTTTGGGTACTTTTACTATGGGTGTGTATCACATTAGGACTCTTCACTTACAAATTTGTTCAATATCGAAACAAGGCAACCGTCTACCATGTCATGGGCTATTGTGTCTGCACGGCCAAAGGTGCAGCTGAGACTCTCAAATTCAACATGGCTTTGATATTGCTACCAGTATGTCGCAACACCATGACATGGCTCAGAAACAAAACCAAGTTAGGTTTTGTGGTCCCTTTTGACGATAACATCGATTTCCACAAGGTTAATTTATCTCCAAATTGATCTATATTTTCCTTTATATCATCTGAATCTGATACGCCTGAGTCTAATATGTCTGAATCTGAATCGTCTCAACCCCACAGGTAATTGCGGTTGGAATTGCAGTTGGGGTAGCCTTGCACGCGGGAGCTCATCTAACATGTGATTTTCCACTCCTCCTGCACGCGTCAGAGGAGAAGTATGAGCCTTTGAAGCCTTACTTTGGGGAAAAACAACCTCAGAATTACTGGTGGCTTCTGAAGGGGATAGAAGGAGTGACAGGGATAGCAATGGTGGTGTTGATGGCAATAGCATTCACTTTTGCTACCCCATGGTTCAGACTAGACAAGATTAAACTCCCAAAGCCTTTCAATTGGTTAACTGGATTCAATACGTTCTGGTATTCCCACCACTTATTCGTCATTGTATACGCTCTACTCATTGTCCATGGAGTCAAACTCTATCTCACCAAAGAATGGTACAATAAAACTGTAAGTATTAATCGAAATAATTAGTGGGCGAATTGAATTTGAATAATATTTTTGATTCATCTCACTTTGCTTCTTATGGTAGACATGGATGTATTTGGCTGTCCCGGTGATGCTTTATATTTTGGAAAGATTGATTAGATTTTTCAGATCAAATATCAAATCAGTCCAGATACTTGAGGTATGTGGGCAGGGTAGAAACTAATTATAACCACATTTTTGTTTTTCTATCTTTTAACCATATATAGGCAGGTTATTTACACTTTTTCCATTCGTAGGTTGCTTTTTATCCCTTTAGACAAAATGAAAAGGATGTTTTTTGTCGTGAAGATGCATTGGCACTACATGTATCTAAACCTCAAGGCTACAAATACAAGAGCGGACAATACATGTTTATAAAGTGTCCTAGTATCTCTCCTTTCGAATGGTTTGTATATATATATAGCTACTCCTATTAATGAACATAAATTTTTTTTCTATTAGTAGTCCATAGAATAAAATTTTCAATATTAAATTTTGTAATGAAATATATAGGCATCCATTTTCTATAACGTCCGCCCCTGCACAAGACTATTTGAGCGTCCTCATTCGAACTCAAGGAGATTGGACAAAGCAACTCAAAGTCGAACTCTCTAATGTAAGTTTATGATTTTATTGATGAAATTATTCTACTAAAATTTGTGAGATCTAACTCAATTAAATCCAATATTTCAGATTGTGAAACAAATAATTAAGTTAATCATAACTAGTTAGTTATTTAACATGACGGATGATGAATATTTGTGATGAAAACAGGTATGTGGCCCCTTCATCAGCAGGAATAATGGGGTTTCGAGGGCTAATTTCTTGCCAGGAGGAAACAACCCAAGGTATCCACCTACCATTATAAAATTTATTCATAATTTATACAAAAGATAATGTTTTGTAAGTCGTTCTTTATATATTTGGGAGCAATAAAACAACGACAACGTTATGGTGACTTTTATATCTTTATGTATTATTTACTTATATTTTTCAAAACTAGAAATCAAAAGAAATGTTAAACATGAGTTGCTTAACTTGTTGAGGATTGTATGAGAATTTGGAGTTCAAAAATGTGTAGAAAGTAAACTAACCAGAAGTGATTGCAGTTTGCCAAAAGTGCTTATCGACGGTCCATACGGTGCACCAGCACAAGACTACAAGAACTATGAAATAGTATTATTGGTGGGATCCGGGATTGGGGCCACCCCAATGATAAGCATAGTTAAGGATATTATGGAAGACAGTCGGAGAGAAAAAGGAACAAAGATAAAGAAGGCATATTTGTACTGGGTGACACGGGAGGCAGGGGCGTTCGAGTGGTTCAAAGGCGTGATGAATGAGTTAGGCGATGTAGAGGATGAGGGAGTAATAGAGGTTCACAACCACTGCACTGGGGTGTACGGAGAAGGTGACTCTAGGTTTGCACTCATAGCCATGATTCAATCAATCAACAACGCTAAGAATGGTATAGATGTTGTGTCTGGCACAAGGGTGAAAACTCATTTTGGTAGACCTAAATGGCCCGACGTCTACAAGAGGATTGCTCAGAATCACCAAGAATCACAAGTTGGTCAGTTTCTACATTTCTTTCGTATTCCTTTCCATATGTTTTCCACCCGTTATTTAAATTTCACAAACGAGTTTTCTGGACGTCTAGTAATTTGGTATGTTTTGGTATGTTGAGGCTTCACAATATTTAAACACGTCAAGTGTGTTCAATCTGTTAAGAGGGAACCATTTTTCACTTTCCATTGAATGTGAAATCGGTTAAAAACACACCCTCCCTAAACTATAATACAGTAAGACCATCATGTTAGTAACATATCATAGGATTGTGTTCATGTTCAACCTTATGGACAACTAGCCACATTGAACGTTTTGGTACTTCAAGTCTGATAGCTTGATACGAGTCATGAGGAAAAGGTAGTTTATAATCCCTTGTAAGGGATACAAAATTAACCTCCCATGCGCCCTATTTGGGACTGATTTACAACACTATCAACGACTAATTGCATTTAAAATTGAATTTTAATTTCCAGGAGTATTCTATTGCGGGCTACCGGCACTGGTGAAGGATCTTTCTGAACAAGCATATAATTTCACCCACACGACGTCCACCAAGTTTGATTTCCATAAAGAGAACTTCTGATCATCACTAATTAAAAAAATAGTCAAGCATTCCTTAGGCTCTTCCGTCTCTGTTTTTTCCCTTTTAAAACCTGTATCAAATGTTATGGTTTATCTCGTGAATTGATATAGTTGTTTACTTGATACCTAATGGTGTTTAGGGTCTTCTAGTTCTCTCTTTAGAGTTGTTGACATTAAACCGTCGGCAACAACATTAAACCGTCGGCAACGATAAGAAACCGTCGAGAAAGAGTACTGTCGACGGTAATAAAACTGCCAACAGTTTACTTAAAAACCGCCAGCAGAATGAAAAGGAAATAAAGTACGAGAACGAAAGAAACGACGAGTAGCTAGGGCTTTTAAATATCACTGTCGACGGTATGACTGGTCGTTGGCATGAGACAAAACACGGGGTTCACGGTACTTAAGATATGCAGACGGTTTTTAAGGAAACCGTCGGTAGTGATCACCTTGTACCGACATTAACTAAGATAACCGTTGGGAGTACAATAACTCCCGCCCAATTCATATATTGACCTCGGGAAATGGTGTCGGCAGTAAATCGTATTTTTGTAGTGGCTGATGTAGACTTTTTCCTGGTCAAATATGAATCTAATGACTTTTAGAGTCCAATGTCAAAAAAATGTGATGCAGATTCGACTGGGCCTCACAGCCAAGTTAGTGGGCCTCACGGCAGAACTAGTTAGAGGGCCTCACGGCCGAGTCCATTTGGGTTAAAATTGGGAGTTTCTATGTTTGATTATTTCCTATGAAGTCTAGGTTTAGAAGTTTCAATCTTTGAGTATCTTTGATATTTAGGATTCCTAGTTTGAGTCTATCTTTCTATGTTTGAGTATCTTTGATATTTGGGAATCCTAGTTTATGTCTATCTACAAGAGTCTAAGTTCCTATAAAAGGGGCGTCAAGTCTGTCATTGTTAATCACCTTTCAGAGAACTATTACTCAAAGTTTATCGTTTTCCCTTTATTTTAATCGTTCTTTATTCAAGTTTTATTATCTTTACGTTGTGTGTACATTAAGTGGTATTCAGAGACATCAAAGTTCTGGAATTTTTTTTTTATGAACTTTAGCTCTTATATATCAATGGATTTTTCGTCTTATAATGATGAAAGTTTTTTTGAAGAAAGATCGAATTGCGAAGAAGATGAGTTATCTTACCAAGATGATTATTTCAATGATCGACAAGAAGATAACTTATTCTACTATGAAGAAGAAAAATTCGATGAGTCAAATATGGATGATTCCGGATTCAATTGAGACTATTCAAAACACAACAACGAAGACAAAATAGAAAGAGAAGAAAATCATCATAACCAAAAAAAGAATTCGAGATGTTCATATGTTTGGGAACCCGGAGACAAACCAAGTAAGTCTTATTATCCGTATTATCCTTCTTCATCTTCTTATATTTCTATGGAACAACCACCACCCACCGCCACTACTTCTATGTTTTCACAAAACACAATTTTTTTTTTTTCAATCCATCCATGGCTTTATCTTCACCATACTCTAACTTTAGTAGGCACTACCATACATCCTACCAAACTGAAACCACCATAGAACCTATCATGTTTAGTCACCCTTCCCTTTACCAACAAATCCTAGCCGAAACCTTTACAAACCCGAACCTAGTCGACCACCCTCCACCACACCGAACCTTAGTGGGCCAACCATATCCATACCCTCAAACCCTGTTCGGCCACCCTAGTATATGAAGGATATAGTCCTTTGGTCTGAAGGAGATCCTTCTGAAGGAGTGTCCTTCGATCAAGATGGCAATGCGTACAATTTGTCAGTTAGGATGACGATGACTTTATCGGGAAGATCATCTAGTCTGGTCCAATTAGGGATCGTAATGCGTATCTAGAAGCCGCTTAAAATCGTCGGGTTACTTCGGTAATCCGCGGCTAACATAGATCGGATCCTACAACGGGTTACACCAAAGAATGGTAGCTTGATCAGAGAGAGTTGACTCGTGGGAGCTTGCTTATAGATGGATATGATCCAGTCTGATAGTGCCAAAAAGATGGAAAGAATCAGACTCGAAAGAGAAGCCCGGAAAAGTGGAAAACCCACTTATTGGGTGTCCAGATCAAGCCCAGTAATGGGTTGATCTGAACCGGCCATAGTGTGGGAATGGGCCGGCCAGGCCAAGCCCGTTAATGGGCTTAAGTGGCCGGCCACACACCATATTAAGGGGAAACCCTAATTTCCCTTCAAAGGGTATTAAGGGAAATTTGAGTGTTTATCTTTTCTGAGACTCTTATTGAAACCTAATTTGAATGAGACTCCTATTAGGGTTTCTCTATATAAGGGGCATTAGAGTTCAGAAAAAGGGTTTGATTTTTCTCAAGAGAAAACAACTTCTCTCTCACAATAAACAGCTAAGTGGAGAGAGAGGGTTTTAGATAAAAAAAAAAACTCTCAATCTATCTAATTAGTCAAAAGAAGAATGATTCTTCTTCTCAACCTTCAATGGAGTTTTAGCAGACAAGAAAGAAGGGAGATCAAGTTATTTATTCGGATGTCTCAATTAGAGGAGCGACAATTGGAGCTCTCATCTTCTTCGGGATAAAGTCATTGGAATCTAGTTCGTGGGAAAGCGAATCCAGTTATTATACTTTCAGTTTCTAGTTCATTATTAGTTCATGTATATGATCCCGGATAACTAGTGTTAATCATATGTTGATTGAGATTCCGCTTACAACATTAGTTAGATGATTATGTGTATTAGATACATACAAAACCCTACAGTGGCATCACGAGTCGTTTGCATGTAACTAGTTTTGACTAGAATGAATTAGATTCACACTTGATTTATTAGATAGATAAGTTTGAATAGAGATTCGAACAAGTTTTGGTTAGTTTGAATGAGATTTATTCGTAATCAAAACATGGTTTTGAAAGGGTTTTAAAGCATAGAAACCTTAGATTTTGAGTTTTTTGAAAAGGGTTTTCGAAAACAAAGATTTTAGGGTTTTTGTTTATGCTTTAGAAGTTTTAATTTCTCAAACTCGAAAGACCCAAGTCCACATCTTGGTCAAAGCCCATTGACTAAGTCTCGGATAAGCCCAAGACTAGTCTCAGCATGGGTTGGACATAGCCCGGACCAGGGACGGCATGTTCAAAACGTGCCAGGCCCCTCGGCCCAGACGCGTCCTAGCCCTAGGCAGGACGCGTCCTTATGTCCTAGACGCGTCCGGGACGCGTCCTTATGTCCTAGACGCGTCTGGGACGCGTCTTCACCAAGATCGTGTCTTTGGCCATCTCGGACGTGAAGTCCGAGATGCCTTAGACACACCCAGAGGCGTCCTAGATGCGTCTGGACACCATTTTTGAGACGCGTCTTGACTCGTGGTCGCGTCCTTAAGACGCGACCTAGTCAAGGTCGGCTCTTCTCGAACTCTAAGTCCGAGAACACCGGGACTAGTCCTAGTCCATCACGGACTAGGTCTCCCGGTCCGAGAATGTCGGGACTCCTAGTCCAAGTTGGACTAGGGTTGTCGTCCCTAAAGGATAGGACACGACTAAGTCGCATCCTGGAACGCGTCCTAGACGCGACCGACCAGACCGGCCCACGTTTTTAGAAACCTTAAAAACTCATCTTCTTCTTCTCTTTTCTTTAGTTGTTGTTCTTAAGTTGTTGTTTGGTGATTATTCATCACCAAACACAGTGATTTTTCAACTTCTTAGATGCGTCTGGTGACCGAGACCCTGGACACTGGTCCAGACGCATCTAAGATGCGTCTGGAACGACCAGATGCGTCTAGGACACATCTGGTGTGTCCAGTGCCATCTCGGCCTTAGTGACCGAGATGGCCCGAGCCGTCCCATGCTAGGACGCGTCTAGCATGTCCCATTGGAGAGGATCTTGGCATCCGTCCCTAAAGTCCAGACCTTTGACTAGCCTTAACCAAGTTTGACTTGTGTCTTATCGAATTTGACTTGGGCCCATTGGGCCTTGACTCGAGAGGGAATTTTTTCTTACCTTTTCTTCCGGTTCCAAAACATAAATTTTCCGAAATTGACCCTGGCCATCCGATGGCCTAAACGGAGTTTTTCCTTGAATCGATTTTAGAAATCATAAAGGAAAAAACGTAACATGCCATTAGTTCATATTTTACGAAAATCCTAAAAGCCCGTTAGACATAGAGATGTCACAATTTTCCACAAATAGCGAACCTAGAAACGAATCTATGATACATACTTTATTTTATGAATGTCATATTTTGTATGTATGTATATGTGAATGCGTAGAATAGTATTTCCTTTAGATAAGTAATCGACTCTTGTTTCCAAGCACAAGTGAGATCATGGTTCAAGTGGGAGTAATCAATGGAGGTTCAAGGACGTAAATCCGAATGAACCATAGGTGAACAAGACGTAACCTAAAAGATTATATCTTTTAGGGGCTATACTAGGAACTAATTAATTCCTTATGCAAACCGACATAAACTTTACGTAATAAGTCATGAATGGTTATGATAGAGTTCACAGTAAAACATACTTGATAAATTACGTAAAAGTCCCCAAAAAGAATTTTGAGTAAAGTTTACCCAGATTAAGACACCTGCTAAGCCCTTGTTCATCGATGGTGGGTCTGCCTCCGTAGGTGCCATCTTTAACCTCGGAACAGTTCGGGTAGACCAGTAAAGAGTTACTCACCCAGGACGATGGGGTTAAGGGCAGTGCCCTAGTACGCTTAACCTCAAAGAAATGGGGTCTTGGAATCGCATTATTCAACCGTCCCAATGTGGCAAAACTATGTTTTGCTATAATAATAAGTTTTAGGATTTTGCTTTTTTCTTTTAGTGTAGAGTATATATGACTATTAGAAAATGGTTTTCCAACCTTCGTTCATTCCTCAAGAAGGAATGAAACGAAACTTATTTCCTTGATTGGATTAGAATCCGAGAAACGCTCTCGAACTCGAAACAAAAGAAAACGTCCGAGAATATCCCATTCCTAATGTTCGATGTTACCTCGGTCTATGAAGACAAATGAAAAGAACATTAAGGAACGTTTGAATCTAAGAAAGAAATTTTTCAAATTCAACAACCAAAGGAATGTAAGAAGAGTTCTTATGATTCCTAAGGCATAAGAGTCAGAGTTTTAAAAGCAATGGATAGGCCATTGCGGAAAACTACCCTAAGTACCTGGAAGACAAAGAAACGGAATTCAGAATTCCGGTTCTTGTATCTTTGTAAACAAAGTTAGTTTCGAAAATATAGTAGACTCCCTTCATCAGGTGTTTAAAACCGGATGTGCAGCTCAGTAAGAGCTCAAGGGAATTACATAATTGACTAAAAGGAGTAGAAGCAAGTGATTGTTAAGGATGTTGAATTGGATCAAAGTCTTCTTGTAGACACTGATCTAGCTTAGAACTTAATAAGTATTATTATGTTTTTCTAGAAACATCTAATGTTTTAAACCAGTGCTACATAAACAAAGTCTTCGATTGGATAAGGATTATGAATATTTAAGTCAAGGATTTGACGACCATCAAAGAAGTTGAGAAATAGTTTCTCATCTTGCTCCAACAAACACATCATATATGTGACGCCCCGTGTTCCGAATCAAGGTTTGTCCGGCAGTTTATAAAAGAAACTCGGTCTAATACTACCTCAAACCAGTTTCAAATATAAACCCAAGCCAAAACTCTCATCACGGGTTACAAATCAAGAACAAACACAGCGGAAAATCAAATATAGTTTAAACCTTTTGAAAATATGCTCGGAAAATATGTAACCCAAAATAGTTTTCATAAAGAGAAAACAACTTGAATTCATGTTTATGAATAGTTCACAGAAGAGACTGAATTTGGACAGAGTCTCCTCTATAAATTGAACATATCAAACCTGGAAAAACCTGTCAAACATTCATACATATCTCACAAACTTCTAAATAACAATAGCCTCAAATAAAAAGTGATAATGTGCATACTATTTACATGTGTACAATCGCAAACGAGTGAGAGAACGATCCTAAATATTATAGATGATACATATATAATATTAACGTTGTGATTATGTTGAAAATATAATAGAAATTATAATCTTACATAATGTGAGCCGTCGAAGTAAACTATGTCACTCCGGGTCACCAATACCTGCAACTGAACAACAACAAATAGGAATGAGATAACCCGAAGGTCAGCTCAGTAGGATACCTAGACATCCTACCCGCACCACACACATCAACATTTTAATACATTAATAGTTATAAGTGTTACATATATACAGATATATACAGAGATATCAATATGCACACGAAGCAAAGCAATATAGCAAGATAATTCTTCTAGCTTACCAAGATCACGACTGAATACGCCCTCAGTCGAGGTCACCTACTATTCGGCTAGGAAGAACCGTTCGGCCTTTGTTAGTGCGTAGGCAGGCGGCGCCTTATCGAACGTTTGACTACTGCAGTGTACACATGGATCCACGTAATACCCCGGTAAGAGCTTCCGTAACTCTCCCTTCGTCATCATCGCCCATCGGGCTGGCTTGTGATCTCGATACGCATCAAATAGTAAATCTCACCCAAACAATGACACGCTTAGAATATGTCATGACTTACCCAGACGACTATAAGAGCATCGTCGTGTAGCATGATGGGCCTAAAAAGTTTCCTAAATAAGTCTACACCCGCAAGTGCACGGGTGTGTCAAGTTGTAATAATTTCCGGTAAGACCGGTTCGTTCCTCAGAGACTAAGTGAAACCTATTCTAAGACTTGGAAGTAAGACGATTTTGAAAATGGTTTTGACTTTGGTTTTTAAAATAAAATAAATAAAGAACAAAATAATAAAGGAAATGAACTCAAATGGGGGGAGGTACCTAGGATTTTAGAATTCACACATACAATCACTTTTAAGAGCAAATAATTAGACAAATTGAATCTCTCTTTTTATAACTCAAAATTCAAGATAATGAACTACCCAAAATTTCGGAATATGTTTTCGTTAAAATGTGATTGATAATCATAAATAGTAATTGTTTTATTTTGAAAAACAAATCTCTAAACTATTGGCTATTAATCGGTAAGCATACACCATCAAAGAACTTAATCTAAGTATGGTGTATCAAACTAAAAATATAGACAATGAAAAGAAAATAAGTTTAGCTAATTAAAACAACTTAAGCTTTTAAGCACGATCAAGAGATTTAGTCATAAAAGAATATGTTTCTAAAAGATCAATACGGTTTCATCATAAACCCTAGCAAGAGAGGTTAATAAGAAATAATCATCAAGATAAAAACTAGTTAGCATGAAGGAAAAAGATAAAAGTTGGATAAACTTAATTTTTCTCACTGTTTTCCCACTGTAAGCCAAACACTCCTTAGGAGAAAATATTTTCCAGCACCCTGAGAAAATAAATTTCCCGCAGAAATCTTAGACCAAACGAGGTCTTCTTCTTCACTCTTCTCCTCTCTCTGTTTGTTCTTTCTCTCTCTCTCTTTACAAATACTGATTTCTCTCAAAACAGTAAAGGTTTCCTCTTCTCAATTCTTTCTCTCTCACAAAGAAGAAGATTGAAGAAATAAATAAATAAAGCCCTCTGTTTCTTGCTAAATTTTCTCTACAAATACTGTTAATTCCTCTCTCTCACAAAAAGAAATATAGAAGATGAAGATGGTGAAAGTCAGCCGAGTGATCTCTGTTTCTGTTTTATCTCACTAAAAGATAGACAGAGGTAGAAGAAGAAAAGGAAGATGGTGATGACCCTTGATGTTTTTCTTGTTCTAGCTTCTCTCTCTCTCTGGTCTTTCTATTCTGGTTGAGCTTAAGAGAGGCTCATCCCTCCAAAGATGAGATGTTTTCTGGTTCTGTTTCTTCTCCCTTTTATATCCGAGAAGATGACCAACATAAAGATAGCAGCTCCCTTTCCTTCTCTGTAAAAATCTCTTTAAAAAAAATCTTATCAATCGAACATCTCCATTCAGATTCAATTTCCAGCCGAGATTCCTTTAAATAAAACCAATCAAATCTTCATGCCATCTACCCTTCATTGATCTCCATTATATTGAGAAAATATTTCTCAATCTTCATCTCTGTTTTCTATCCAAACCGAGACCGAGTTCCAGCTATCTATATTTCCATTTCTATGAAGTTTCTAAAAGTTCCTTTAATTTCTTTCTCTTTTCTTTTCAAGATCTCTCTTTAAATCTGTTTCATACTCTCTCTCTCTCTCTTGTAAGCACCAACCGATATGATAGAAGGAGAAAGAATAAGACTTTCCTTCCCTAAATTATCTTCTCAAATTATTTCCCTAACTAACTCCTCTCTGGTTTCTCTTTTACTAAGATTTCACAATCTTTTTAATTTAAATAAAGGAAAGAAGAGGACGGGAAAGAGATAAAGAAGGAAGGAGTAGTTGCACACGTGATTGTTGTAAGAAAAGGGATGATCTGATGCAACATGGCCTATCACGTTTACTTGCCTTTCAAAATAAATGAACGTTGGATGAAGCGGCTTGTCACGTGGTCCGTTGAGATTAATAAACTCGAGCTAGTGGTATGAAATCGCATGTACCGAATCATTCTCCTGATTTGGTATAAGTCTGTCCCGCTATACCCGAACAGGTACCGCGCATAGTGATGTCGCGCCTCTGCTATACGCCATGTGTCTCCGGAAACTTGGTGCTGACCTTGGTCAATTCTATTTGACCCACTTTGACCTGCTCTAGTTTTATTCTCCGAACTCCGATTGGACTCCCGTTTTCTCCTACGGACTCGTCATGGACCCCACTTCTCATCTGAGCACCAACGTTGGTTAAGATTACCAGAATTCCCAAATGACCAAACTGCCCCTCAATTGTGTCTTTCTCCCGATTTTAGCAATTTTTCGCACCGAACTCCGTAAAAGACACCTGGAAAAGAGAAACAAGTAATTCATGAGAGTAACTGCTCGAAATAGACTAACAAGCCCAAATTAAGAGATTCAAATGAGGCATCTTCATGACTCATCAAACATCCCCAAACTTAGATTTTGCTAGTCCTCGAGCAAAACAGAAAAATGAAACCAAACCCAATTCACCACTTTCGTAGGGAATCACGATTGCACT
The DNA here is from genome assembly GCF_041429995.1 of Eschscholzia californica. Taxonomy (NCBI): domain Eukaryota; kingdom Viridiplantae; phylum Streptophyta; class Magnoliopsida; order Ranunculales; family Papaveraceae; genus Eschscholzia; species Eschscholzia californica. The sequence continues at coordinate 48,384,353 of NW_028238198.1, forward strand.
TAGCACGTGCAACAAGCCGTTAAACCTCTAAGTTACCTTAGAGGACGAGTTTTGTCTCGTGAGGGTTTCCAGTGAATAAACCCACAAAATTCAAGAATTTCAAAAATGCAGAAGGGTTTTAAATATGATGTGGACTAAAAATGTTTATCCGGTAAGTTTTCGAAAGTTAATAGAAATGAGATCAAAGTTGACCAAACCATACAAAGGCTAAAAATCCCTTCACTAGTAATCAAGACCTAAAGTGCACATGACCAGCCAATATGAGTATCATTTCGGTTCAGAACAGACAAGACCTAGATTACCTTCTCAATACATTTCGCCTCGACTGTTGCCTCACGGTCATACACTCAAAAATTCAAGTCACTCAGAAATGTTTCACTCAATGTGCGAGTATGAGTATGAAAGAAAACTCAACACATTACAAAAAACGGACTAAATTTTTTTGTAAACGACTGATCTCATCGAAAGGAAACAACCACTAATACGGAATGGGGAAGCTAACCAACTCTTCTCACCTGATCTACTTTCTAACGATGCTTCCTAGAGGTCAATAAATATGAAGGATGTGATTAGAACTTCTGAGAACTCGACGTCTTCAAATCTTCAAGAATTTCTTCAAAGGATAAACACTTAAACTAAACAAACATTTTTTCTTTCTTTTTCTATTTCTATTTTTCTTTTTCTTTTTTTTTTCTTTTTTTTTTTTTTTTCTTTTTTTTTTTTTTAATACACTTTTCTGGTAATCAAACTCAAATACATAACGTACTTTATTCACATTATTCTTTCCTTAGGTAAAATTCTCTTCATTTTGCTTCATGCCTTATTCTCAGGGTTCTAAAATATGGATTTCTATCTTCCTCTAGTTGACACTGTTTTCAAGTTTCTCAGACTACAAGAGAAGGGTTTACTTCCTGATGACATCCCTAGTGGTTGTAAAATTTGAACTCAAGAGATCAAATGAGTTCTTCTTTCAATATTGCGAGGTTGAGTAGCTCTTCACTCTACTCGGAATTAGCTCAGAAGAGATCACTCAAAACAACAAGAAAGGCTCAGAATCTCACATAGGTTAAGTCTCCACTAATGATCGATTAAGTTCTCTCAGAAAAGTCAACTCTTCACCTATCTAACACTCACATGGCTAGTGCACAGACAACTTCAAGACTCGAAATTCATGGAAAAACCTTTAGCAAACGGATAGTCTGACAAACTAGACTCTATAACTATTAACAAGCAAAAACAACTAGACTCACATTTTCAATCCAAAAATTAAAAATTTTGAACCCTTTTGAATTTTTGAAATAAGGACTAAAAATTCAATCCCCTATCCCCAAACTTAAACCGAACATTGTCCTCAATGTTCTGAAGACTATGCAAAAATAAACGGTGAAGGGAAAGATATTACCAGATTTAGATGTCCCATGCATGGGTTGCCTCCCAGAAAGCGCTAAGTTTAACGTCTTCAGCCAGACGAAACAGATGACTCGAACAAATAGAAAGAACTAACCTACTGGATTACAGATATGTGTTTAACTGTAAACCAATATTCGATACATCTGTGGGTCCACCCAAAACACAAAGTTTTCAGTGAACGATAGTCTCACATCTTTGTGAATTGCAGAGAGTGCATGTGAGACTATTAAAGATGAGGGGCAATCCCCAAACTTAGTGGATGCACAGTCCACTAAGTAACTATAAATACTTGGACCAATGACTAGAAAGTCATCAAAAGGATCGACATAACAATGAAGGGCCAATATATCCGTCGAAGGCAGAAAGTCATCTGCAAGCTTAGTGGATAAAATATCCACTACTTCCATAGACGTTCCCGAGGAGACATCTGAAGTGTCCCAAAAGGGATCAACAACCGAGTCTGAGACCATGTGAAAGGTCAAACTAGACTCTAAGGGTAAGGCAATATGCTCGGGGACCAGGTCAAGGTCCATGGTTTCCTTAGGTAAACAGTCTGACAAACTATCTAACATGTCTCTACTATCATCAATGTCCTCAAATACATCTGGAGTCTCGCAGTCATTCATAATATCATGCCTTCCTAGAATTTCATCTAAGGCTGACTCCTTACAAATCTCAAATGTCGGAAAGTTCAGAATAGTGTCATTCCCAAACTTGCTCATAGCGCCGTCATTCTGGATATCAACGTCTAATACAGTCCTATCATGGTGAGATGACATAGGTGGAGGAAGCAAGACAACAAGGTCATCAGACCTTTCAGGCTCTAGGATATTATCAGTAAATTCATCGACATTTAACTTAGTACTAGGGTTAGACGTATTAACCTCGTCATCGTACCTAGTACCTTCCTGAGTTTGGGGTGGTGAACCCCCTTCCTCGTCGGCGAATAACTGTGACTTAAACATTTTCATCTGTTGAGCCAAGGACTCAGTATCCTGCTGCATTTGAGTCGTAAATTGTGACATAATCTCAATAAGACGACTCTCGGACTCTGATCGAGATCTATCTTCAAGAGTCTCCTCATAATAAGGCTCACTAGTGTAATTAAATGAAGACTCTTGATAAAAACTCTCACCGTACATATTAGGATCATACCTGTCTCTAAAGTCATTGGTCTCAGAATAGTGTGGACTATAAGGTCTCTCATATATATTTGGCGTCGGACCATATCCATCGCTAATCGGACCATCTCCACACATTTGCTGATAATCTCCTAATGTCATATGAGATCGATCAGGCTCATATGGTCTACTCCACTCACTAATCGGACTGTTTCTAGACATTCGTTTATAATCCTGAAATGTCATACCCGGTCGGTTAGGCTCGTCTCTACACATCTGTTGGTACTCTCCTAGGGTCATACCAGTTCGGGTAGGCTCAACTAGCCTATTCCCCTCGTTAAGTCGTTGACAATCTCTTAGAGTCGTACCACGTTGGTTAAGCCAGTCTTTACGCAACTGTTGGTATTCTCTTAAGGTTATATCAGTTCGGTTGATTACGGGTCCCTTTAGATCAAGGTCATCATCATCAACAGGGTACGTCCAACCATTGGAAAAATGTGCCATGATGGTCAGGCACGATCACAAGATGAGAATTGACACTTATGTAACTAAACTTGACTCCTTTCTTTTGGTCTCTTTTTTTTTTTTTTTTTTTTTTTTTTTTTTTTTAACACGAAAACCGAGGAAGCACTACGAAGATCTTATCAAAAGTACCCACTAACAGGGGATTCGTGGGTGATTAGAGAAAGTTACCTCCCGTTCGAGACGGGCGACGACCTTTGCAGACGACCCGGGCCACTCTCCCCGCGAGTGTTCGAACCCGAGGCTTCGTTTTGGTTTTTCGGTTACAATTTATAAGCCCTCTAATTTAGGGTCAAAACTTTAATCCAAAAATAAAAACTAGAAAGTCTAAAGTCTCTCTCTCACCAAAATAAATACAAAAAAATAAAAATAAAAACAGTAAATTTCTTCTTTTGAGGTCCTCCTCCTTGTTGCGCCTCCTCTTCAGCTCCTTAGTGTTCTGCACACCAAAAACAGAGAAGCAAGTCAAAGTATCCAAAATTCAAAACTTACCAAAAATAAAAACTTTCCAAGATTAGAACAAATTTAAAACTAGTCCCCGGCAGCGGCGCCAAAAACTTGATGGGCCTAAAAAGTTTCCTAAATAAGTCTACACCCGCAAGTGCACGGGTGTGTCAAGTTGTAATAATTTCCGGTAAGACCGGTTCGTTCCTCAGAGACTAAGTGAAACCTATTCTAAGACTTGGAAGTAAGACGATTTTGAAAATGGTTTTGACTTTGGTTTTTAAAATAAAATAAATAAAGAACAAAATAATAAAGGAAATGAACTCAAATGGGGGGAGGTACCTAGGATTTTAGAATTCACACATACAATCACTTTTAAGAGCAAATAATTAGACAAATTGAATCTCTCTTTTTATAACTCAAAATTCAAGATAATGAACTACCCAAAATTTCGGAATATGTTTTCGTTAAAATGTGATTGATAATCATAAATAGTAATTGTTTTATTTTGAAAAACAAATCTCTAAACTATTGGCTATTAATCGGTAAGCATACACCATCAAAGAACTTAATCTAAGTATGGTGTATCAAACTAAAAATATAGACAATGAAAAGAAAATAAGTTTAGCTAATTAAAACAACTTAAGCTTTTAAGCACGATCAAGAGATTTAGTCATAAAAGAATATGTTTCTAAAAGATCAATACGGTTTCATCATAAACCCTAGCAAGAGAGGTTAATAAGAAATAATCATCAAGATAAAAACTAGTTAGCATGAAGGAAAAAGATAAAAGTTGGATAAACTTAATTTTTCTCACTGTTTTCCCACTGTAAGCCAAACACTCCTTAGGAGAAAATATTTTCCAGCACCCTGAGAAAATAAATTTCCCGCAGAAATCTTAGACCAAACGAGGTCTTCTTCTTCACTCTTCTCCTCTCTCTGTTTGTTCTTTCTCTCTCTCTCTTTACAAATACTGATTTCTCTCAAAACAGTAAAGGTTTCCTCTTCTCAATTCTTTCTCTCTCACAAAGAAGAAGATTGAAGAAATAAATAAATAAAGCCCTCTGTTTCTTGCTAAATTTTCTCTACAAATACTGTTAATTCCTCTCTCTCACAAAAAGAAATATAGAAGATGAAGATGGTGAAAGTCAGCCGAGTGATCTCTGTTTCTGTTTTATCTCACTAAAAGATAGACAGAGGTAGAAGAAGAAAAGGAAGATGGTGATGACCCTTGATGTTTTTCTTGTTCTAGCTTCTCTCTCTCTCTGGTCTTTCTATTCTGGTTGAGCTTAAGAGAGGCTCATCCCTCCAAAGATGAGATGTTTTCTGGTTCTGTTTCTTCTCCCTTTTATATCCGAGAAGATGACCAACATAAAGATAGCAGCTCCCTTTCCTTCTCTGTAAAAATCTCTTTAAAAAAAATCTTATCAATCGAACATCTCCATTCAGATTCAATTTCCAGCCGAGATTCCTTTAAATAAAACCAATCAAATCTTCATGCCATCTACCCTTCATTGATCTCCATTATATTGAGAAAATATTTCTCAATCTTCATCTCTGTTTTCTATCCAAACCGAGACCGAGTTCCAGCTATCTATATTTCCATTTCTATGAAGTTTCTAAAAGTTCCTTTAATTTCTTTCTCTTTTCTTTTCAAGATCTCTCTTTAAATCTGTTTCATACTCTCTCTCTCTCTCTTGTAAGCACCAACCGATATGATAGAAGGAGAAAGAATAAGACTTTCCTTCCCTAAATTATCTTCTCAAATTATTTCCCTAACTAACTCCTCTCTGGTTTCTCTTTTACTAAGATTTCACAATCTTTTTAATTTAAATAAAGGAAAGAAGAGGACGGGAAAGAGATAAAGAAGGAAGGAGTAGTTGCACACGTGATTGTTGTAAGAAAAGGGATGATCTGATGCAACATGGCCTATCACGTTTACTTGCCTTTCAAAATAAATGAACGTTGGATGAAGCGGCTTGTCACGTGGTCCGTTGAGATTAATAAACTCGAGCTAGTGGTATGAAATCGCATGTACCGAATCATTCTCCTGATTTGGTATAAGTCTGTCCCGCTATACCCGAACAGGTACCGCGCATAGTGATGTCGCGCCTCTGCTATACGCCATGTGTCTCCGGAAACTTGGTGCTGACCTTGGTCAATTCTATTTGACCCACTTTGACCTGCTCTAGTTTTATTCTCCGAACTCCGATTGGACTCCCGTTTTCTCCTACGGACTCGTCATGGACCCCACTTCTCATCTGAGCACCAACGTTGGTTAAGATTACCAGAATTCCCAAATGACCAAACTGCCCCTCAATTGTGTCTTTCTCCCGATTTTAGCAATTTTTCGCACCGAACTCCGTAAAAGACACCTGGAAAAGAGAAACAAGTAATTCATGAGAGTAACTGCTCGAAATAGACTAACAAGCCCAAATTAAGAGATTCAAATGAGGCATCTTCATGACTCATCATAGCAGAGCCATATACCCACGGCGATACAATTATCTCATCTTGAGGCGCGTCCTATCTCCGGCCAGATCTGACGCTTCCTCGCAAGGTAACTCATTGACCATTCGAAGAATACCCAAACATATGCATGAACCTATAATAGTATTAAATGATCTGATAGACTCCCAAAGCTACAAGAACAGAGCCCTCCTAAAGGTCCCATCAACCCAAAGGAGAAGAGCGTTCTCATGTCTCAAGGTAGGGTAAACCCAGTTTAAAGCCAAGCTTTTACAAGTGTCCACTTTCAGGGAATTAGTATTTTCTTATTAAGAAAACTCGGGTAAACACCCTCTCTTATTTCGGTGAAAACATTGTAAGTATCAATCACAACAGAATTCAAACCACACACACCAGTGGTTTAGCAGAATAAATAAACAAGCATGGCATTGGGTCAGTCCCCTAATCACTCCAAGGGTCGGAATACCCCAACTCCCATCCTCTCCGGACCCCATTCCGGGTAAACTAGAATGGTCGTTACCAAACGGCTGGCCACGCACCGAGTGTAACCCTTGACATAATTCATGGCTAATCCATAACATAAAATAAACAAGGGGACCAACCAATGCCCGTCGGAAAACAACCATTACACATAACACAGATCAAGCGATTCCGCCTCCATGTTATACACGCAGCTCAAGCGATTCCGCCACCACGTGTTTACAATTCACACAAAACGATCACACAGATCAAGCGATTCCGCCTCCATGTGATTATTTTTCAGAAAAACCAATTTGTTTTGAAAAGAGAAACATCCATAACATAGAGTACACCACATACATACATATCATACCGCATCATATCATAAATTGAACTAGAGAACTACAAAAAGAAGAAAAATGACTATATATATATAATGGTGAAACGGGGAATACCCGTGCTCCAAGTAAGATTCGTAGGATCCTACCTCTCCTTGCGCTTCCAATAGTGTCTTTGACTAAGCTCCACCTCTCCTCGAGCTCCCTATAGCAGTATAGTAGTCTCACTGGAATATAAAAGGACAAAACGATCATTTGACAGTTACATAACTGTCAAGACTCCTCTTGCAAAGCAAGAATGCATAAAATGAATGAAACTATACTAGGAATGTCCCATCGGCACTAAAGAGATCACTGAGACGTCCCATCGAATAACTGAAATACAAACAAATTAACCAACCAACTTCCCACAAACTCTATTTTACATTTCCGATACCCCATAAGCTGACAAATTATATAACGAACCAAATTCTCTGAATCTTGAACTATGAAATCATAAAATGAACCTAATGTTACGAATCCATAACTCAACCTATCCATTTATGTTAACGGCAAGGTTCGGGTAACCATCTCTATTCCAATTCATTATAAAAACTGATCCAAATATCAAATTTGAGCCGTAAAATAATTCGGCAGCAACCCGTCTATATATGAACACCCCAAAATAGTCTATAATATCCTAAACATAATCCTGAACGTAAATCATTCCAAGAAATTGAATAATAATCGTCTAAACAGCTCCAAATTTCGATCCCAAATGAAATTAGTACAGCTATACAGTATACGAAATAACTATCGTAAAACTATCAAATTCGGACGAAATTGAAAATTCTAAACTGCTAAATATGTAGAACAAGTCGAATAGGATTACCTGGAACAAATTTCAGCGAATTCCGACCACCGAACCTGAAGAAATCGACGGACGAAAAATTGGAATATTTCACGGCCAAATAACTCTCTTTTGATCTCGCGGATGAATGGGTTTCAAATTGATTTTGAAATCAAAGGGAAACAGGCTTAATTGTCTAACGTGGGGTCCACATGAGATATAAAACTAATTCGCCTCCAAAACGCGTCACACATGCACGGTTAAGGCATAAACTTGGATTGCAAATAGGGAGCCACATGTCGCAGTATAAAGTGGCCACAAAAATTTAATTACTCTTCAGTCCCTAATTTATATATTCCTCATAAACAAAACCCCCCACAATTATATCTTACTTATTCAACCCCTATTAATTACCTTATAAACTCAATTTGACTTTTGCATTCCTTTTTCATCCCACAACTAACCATGAATATTAATTCAACCTGGAAGAAAACTACCGAATACGAAACGATAGCCAAACAATGTCCGATCTTTTCGTGTGACCAGTCAAAATTCTTGATTTCTCGATTTCTATCCAATGAACGGTCTAGCTCAACCAAATAACTATTCAAAGTCAAATCTCAAAACAATCGCCTAGCTCCATTCGACATTCCCACTCGTTCGATTCTCGGACTCGAAAGTTTGGGCGCTACAATATATGTGATGAGTCTAGTGGGAGTAATCGAGCATGTAAGACATGAGTCGATTAATGATGGGTATATGCCAATCTTCCGAACAATTTCTGGGATATATTCTCGACAAGGTCATTCTTCCTACCTAACCACATTCCGTCTAAAAGTTGAAAGACAAAGTATTTCTTTATGAATAAAGAAACATAGTTGATTCTTCTACAATCCATCAGAGAACAAAGAGTTTGTTGCTCGTGATGTGTCTTGCTTGAAATAAGAGTTATTCCAATAAGACAAGTCGAAGAAATTTAAGATATCGAAGAAATTCGATAAGAGCAACAAACTGACAATGGTATTAAAAACCAACGGTGGTATACTAATGTCAGTAATTGAGGTTCCTATCTACTCTAACCGATAGATATGGAAATAGTGGTAGAGATAGTAGATCTCCGAGATCCTTCTGCATAAGTCAAATTAGATTCGTAGGAGAGCCCTCAAGAAGTTGAGAGAGTCTCAAAGTTGCTCAAACCCCTCGTAGGCCTTGAAGGCTCATAGATCTGTGTCAAAAGACTAAATCCTACTGAAGAAGAGATGAGCTACCTACACAAAAGCTATGACGGAATCACTCTGAAATATGGTTTGGAGTCATAAGATCAGAACGGAATCCACGTCTGAAATCAAGTTTGGAACTCACTACAAAAAAAGTGGTCATTAGGGACGGCTCAAAACCGTCCCCAATGAACTATTTTCTGTCTTGAATAGCTACTTGGGACAGTTTTCAATCTGTCGTTGATACTTGCGTCCCCAATACTATTGGGGGCGAATATAGTGACGAATGGGATCTCATCAACATACTTTCATATAATAAACTTTCTTCGGATTGATTGGAGACGCAATAACACCTTTACAACTCTCATTCCCGAGAAGATAAAATCCTGGAACCTAAAGATTGTGGGAGATTAGAGGTGTAGATACATCAATACAATTAGATAAACTCAAAAGGTTCTCATCAACATACTTTCATATAATAAACTTTCTTTAGATCTACACAATCTCATAAGCAAAACATACGAAGTTTTCTCACAATAATAAACTAGATATTGAAGTTAGTTCTTACCTTAAACACAAGATTCATACTAGATCTATGTCTTCTTCTTCAAGTTTCATTTACACTATTCTCCTTTTACTTTCTCTCTCTAGATTGTTCTTAAACTAGTCAAACAAAAAAAACTCTCTACACCCTTTTAATTAATGTCATGAGACTTTTTCCTTTTTACCCCTTCTTGTTTGATTAAATCATTTACTCAAGCCCACATTTCATAGTAGGCCCTAACCTAAATTTGGTTTAAAAGCCCACTTTCAACATCCCCCCTTAAAAACCAAATGTCCATAGCTTCTCATACCAAACATCCACTTCAATCTTTCAAAGACATCATGCTTCAAAAGTTGTTCATCAAACTTTTCTTCTCCGGGAACACTATTTAGGATTGTCAACTTGACATCAAATTGATAACTTTTCCATGAATATTTACCCGCTATATAGATCCATATTTTCATATGAACGAAAGGAACAAATATCTTACTAAAATTAATGTTGACTCTTTGCTTGTAACTTTTATCTAGAAGCCTTAATTTGTACTTTTGGACTTCACCACTTGCATTCTTCTTTGGTGTGTACGCACAATTTACACCAATAGACTTGTACCTCTTTGCCAACTCATATGCATCATTCTTTTCAATTGTATTAATTTCTTCATCCATTGTTTTTTTCTTTTTTTCTTCTTGAATGACTTCTTCATGTCTAGTAGGATCATAATCCATGAGAAAGCAACATAAGCTCACTTCTTCTTCATTATCAATAACTTCATAAATCTCTCTCAAGCTTCTTGTTTTCATTGGTCTTTCACTAGAACTTCCTTCCCATGATGAGGATGATGGAGATGAAGATGATGGTGATGATTATGCTCTACACATTGGTGTTTGTGGCTCTCTTTGAATTTCGTTTGGTGCTTCTTCTTCTTTTTCGCCTTCAAGCTCAAGTTCAACTTGAATAGTTTCTTTTCCTTTCCATTCCCGTGTCATTTCTTCTTCAAATAGAACATCTCTACCAAGGATAACTTTATTGGTAGTTGGATTAAATAACTTATAACACTTTGTTTGCTCACTATAACCAAGGAAGATGCATTTTTCACCTTTGTCATCAAGTTTTGTTCTTCTTGCTTCTGGTATCTTTGCATAAGCAATACATCCAAATATCTTTAAATGAGATACACTAGGCTTGTAATATCCCCATGCCTCTTGCAGTTTCTTCATATAAACACTTTTAGTGGGACATCTATTTAACAAGTATACGGCACATGCAACGACTTCACCCCAAAATTCTCTAGACAAACTTTTTTCTTTTAACATGCTTCTTGTCATGTTTAATATAGTGCGATTTTTCCTTTCGGCTACTCCATTTAGTTGTGGCGTGTATGATGGGGTAAGTTCGTGAATAATTCCATGTTATTTACAAAACATATCAAGGTCGCTTGAAGTAAATTCCCCACCTCTATCTGATCTTAGTTTCTTGATAACATACCCACTTTGTTTCTCAACCATATTCTTGAATACCTTAAACACTTCAAATACTTCGGATATATTTTTCAAGAAGTATATTTTTCTACTATAATCATCAATAAAAGTGAGAAAGTAATTGTTACCTCCATTTGTCATTGGCTTCAATGGACCACAAACATCGGTATGCAAAAGCTCTAGAGGATTGTAAGGTCTCCACCTTCCTTCTTTAGAGAAAGTTGTTTTATGATGCTTCCCAAAGATACATCCTTCACACACTTTATTTGGGTGATCAATATATGGTAAACCCCTTACCATGTTCTTGTTTGCCAAAGCTTTCATTCCATCAAAATTTAAATGTCCAAGTCTCAAATGCCACAACCAAGATTTATCTTTCACAATAGAGTTTAAGCACTTTGCATCACCATGTTAAATGTTTAAGGAAAATAATCTATTCTTTGCCATTTTCACCTTAACAATTAGAGTTCCACTTTTATCTCTTAATGTGAGATGAAGATCCTTCAATCTTATATCATAGCCTTATTCTAAAAGTTGCTCCAAACTTAAAATGTATTTTTCATTGCGGGAACATAATAAACATCGAAAATATAGTGATGTTTTCCATTTTTGAGTTGAATGAGGATATTACCTTTCCTTAGGAACGGAATCTTTGAGGAGTCACCGAACTTTACACACCCTTTCACACTTTCATTCACTTCAACAAACAATTCTCTTTTTCCACAAATATGATTACTTGCACCGGTGTCGAAATACCAAGTATTTGTTTGTGATTCATCAAGTCCATCACAACAAAAAAGCAATGTAGGATCTACATTAATTTCTACATCATTCTCAACAAGATTTGTATCTTCACATACCTCATTTTTTTTTGTTATACCAACATTCATTACTATAATGTCCTAGTTTGTGACAATTATAGCATTCAATATCCCTTTTATCTCTACCTTGCCTATTATAAGGTCTAGTAAAGTTTTCCCTTTCTCTTGGTTCATTTGTTCTTCCTTTATTAAAGAAATTTCTTCACCTTTGGCTTTCAAAGCCACTTCTACTATTATCATAACCTCTACCATAATCCTCATAGTCTTTTTCTTTTTGGGACGAATATTGTTTTTCTTCTAAAGTGACTTTTGCTTGAAGTATTTGATCCATCGAATAATTTGAAGAGCTTACAACATTTCTATTCACCCTTTGTTCATGAATTTGCAATGTTCCCATCAATTCATCCACCGTCATAGATTCCAAGTCTTTTGACTCTTCAATAACAATGACCACATTATCAAACTTAGGTGTCAAAGAGCGTAAGATCTTCTCCATCACCCTAACACCATCACATTTTTCACCACAGCTTCTCATTTCATTAATATTACACAATACTCTTGAAACATAATCGAGACAAGTTCCCCTTCATTTATGCTTAACTTTTTGAATTCACCACGCAAAACTTGAAGACGAGCCTTTACCACTTTATCAACTCCTCTAAATAAATTCTTGAGAATACTCCAAGCTTCTTTCTATGATTTTGCTTGAGACACTTTTCCAAATGTAGGAGCATCAATTCCTTGATATATGTGAAACAAAGCTTTTTTATCATTCTTTCTTGATTCCTTAAGAACATTTTTTTGTAGATCATTCATAATATCCTCTTCTTCTAAACCTGGTTCTACATAACCATTTTGAACAATATCCCACAAATCTTGAGATCCCAACAATACACTCATTTGGATAGACGAATGTCCATAATTTTTCTTTGTTAACCTAGGTATTTGAGATTGTACCATATTTGCCATATTTCTTACAAGATCCCAAATTTTTTACTAACCCTAAATTCTCAAAATGTTGAAATGATAAGGTAATATGGCTCTGATACCAATTTGTTGGAGATTAGAGGTGTAGATACATCAATACAATCAAATAAACTCAAAAGGTTCTCATCAACATACTTTCATATAATAAACTTTCTTTAGATCTACACAATCTCATAAGCAAAACATACAAAGTTTTCTCACAATAATAAACTAGATACTGAAGTTAGTTCTTACCTTAAACACAAGATTCATACTAGATCTATGTCTTCTTCTTCAAGTTTCTTCTCCACTATTCTCCTTTTACTTTCTCTCTCTAGATTGTTCTTAAACTAGTAAAAAAAAACTCTATACACCCTTTTAATTAATTTCATGAGACCTTTTCTTTTTTTACCCCTTCTAGTTTGATTAAATCATTTACTCAAGCCCACATTTCATAGTAGGCCCAAACCTAAATTTGGTTTAAAAGCCCACTTTCAACAAGTTATTCATTTGGTTTTTTGCAAATTGTGGAAGCGAGGGCAATGATTTTGGCTGTCAGAGCCCATGGAGACATTCAAGTGGTACTTTGATATCTTAGTAGAAGTTTGCATGGAGCAATTACAAAAATTAGAAGAGAAAACCATGATATAGTAAGGAGCTGAAACAATAATCAGGCGTCAATTAGTATAAGAGATTTTATATAAATTCTTGTCGTTCCATTAACAATTCTTAATTACACTTTGAATAAAAACAAAACCTGATATATATACTATATAAGAGATAAAGCAATTTTATTTGGGGTTTGGTGGAGACAAAAGAAGTCTTAGTTGTGCCTACTGTATTTTCAATATGGAGAAGGAATGAGATTTGGAAAAAAGAACAACGATGTGCCTACATCAAGCATGCCACAGGATTTAGTTATTCTAGATAACAAGGTACAATAAATTGTTGGAGGAATCGTGGTTGATACAAGCCTTCGAACAAATTATGCACAAAAAGATGGCCACATACGCCTTGATGAGTCTTAAGTAGAGAACTTATCAAAGTAAAATAATCTAAAAACGAATCAAAACTTCCCAATTAAGTAAGAAAGCATGCACCACTAACCTTAAAAGAAGCATTAACATAACCAAAACAAGCTCGTGAGATATAGCTTCGAGGAATCCTATTCATCCAATAGTAGTTTTCCTGCAAGATCACAGATTTATCAAGAACCAAATGAGAGATGCATCTATAAACGACTAAATTGTGATAAAATATACAATTATTGGATTATAAATTTACCTACAACCCGTTTTCATGGTCATATTGCATTCAAAAATAATTGAAACATATCCGATTAACCAATAGCAAAAAACCTACCATCTACTAACAAGAGTATGTAGGAAATGTATATCAAATAAATTTCAGGATTGTGCCATCTGTTTAAATCTCCAGTGTAAAATGTCATTGCTATATTTCCCATGACAAAGACGCTTCACTCATTGGAACAAACAAAACAAACTAACAAATCAATTAAGTAGAATATTTAATTTCATCTTCAAACAAGGGAAACCCAATAGTTGTAAGATTGTGGTGAAGCTCCATTAAGGAAAATTATAGTACCACACTGGTAATCAGAAGATCCTGCATACACAAATTTAGACAATCATAAACAAAGAATTATAGGACAATATGTAAAAGTCCTAGAAAGATTAGAGTCATCAACACTTGTTTTCCTAAAAAAAATTCATGTTTTCCAGAGCTAACATAAGAACAATAATCTTCCCTTATCTTCTACAAATACAACACTTTCTCAACAGCCCAAAGGCCAAAAATCCTTCCAAAGAATGATCCATAAAAATTTCATCTTCAAACAAAAGAAACCCTAAAATATTTTAGTGGATTGTTATTCCTAATAACTATGGTTAGAAACAGAAAAAAGGAGACGAAGAAGAAACTCAATCTAAGAATAGAGGGTACCGATGGAAGCAATCGATTCCTCTGATTTCTCTAATCTCACTTTAATTTCTCCAATTTCCTGGTTAACAGTTGTATTAGAAGAAAGAGAAAAATCCGCAGTCTCTGAAGAAAATAAATAGAGGATAAGAAGAAAAAGAAAGTCGAATCAGACCAGAAGAAGAAAAACGAGAGATGAAGGATAAAAATCGAGAGAGAGAGAGAGAGAGGGAGGGAGGAAAGGAAGAAAAAATTTGGAAATGTTTTGTTTTAACCGCCAGTTTACTTTTTTTGTTTTACGGGCGGGAAATATTAGCGCCCAAAAAATCAGGCGCCTTCATAAGCGTCCCTATTGTAAATATATTGGGGACAAACGTTAAAAAATTGTCCCTATTCTGAATATATTAGGAACACATGTAAAATAATTGTCCCTATTAGTTTATAGTGATCTATCTGCTTAAAGGAATAGTTCCTGTTAAAATAGGTTTTTCAAAGAGTTTGAAAAACAGACAAGGATGGAAACATTAATGTTTCCCAGAGCTAGACTAGAAAAAAAGGTCAAAGAGTTCTTGGTTTAGACCATGAAAAGACCATCTCTCAAGTCACGATGCTTAAGACCATAATGATCAATCACTAAGCAAAAGAATGTGCACATGACACATTCCGAAGGAGAGTTGACCATCCTCTAAGTGACAATTGCAAGCTTTAGAAATTCATCGAAGGATTGAAGCATGCAAGTAGGAGTAGGAATCTTCGATTCTGCAAAGTAATCCAAAGTTGATTTCTTTAAGAATGAAGATAAATCTTGAATTCAGAAAGTTCAAGAAGGTTAGTGGGACTGACGCATTTTTCTTTGCTTCGGTATGTAGACGACATACTAGAGATTGAGAATAACATTCTGATGTTGAAAACGGTTTAGAACTGGCTCAATAAAAAGGACCACACACAAAGGTGAAAGGTTGTTGGGCATCAAAGATCTATACGAATAGATCGAGAAGATGATAAGGCTCATTCAAGAAAAGTCTTGAAAAGTCTAATGTGAAAGACTCAAGAAGAGTAATTCTACCCAAGTCTCAGGAAACATAGCTTGGCAAAATTCAGAATTCGAGATATTCTGATGAACAAACATGCATGAGAAAAAATGGTTATGCTGAAAGCATAAGATCAGTCATGTTAGACATGATTAGCGTTCACCTTGACGTCTTAAATACTTGGAGTATTTATGGTCATCACCAATCAAATCTAGATAGCTGATCTAGATTGCAACTGAGAAATACTATAAAGTATTTGAGAAAGACTTATGATAGATTCTCAGCACAGTGCTAGGAAAATAAAATGGTTGAAAAGTCATATGTTGCAAACTTCCAAAATAAGATGACAATCTTGACATTGAAGAACAGTGAGTTGGAAAGGTTATAGGAAGAGACTGTTGCAAACTCTACGAATAAAAGAAAATAGTTAAAGCTTGAGAAGCTTTAATTTAGTATTAAAATACTAAACATTATCATCAGGATGATAACCAGCAAGATCCACATAGATTAGATCTACTAACTAAACTGTCACCTTAGACTAAGTACGGAAGTCATACTAGGGTCATAGGCATTAAGCTTTCCTGAAAAGCTTAGACTGCTGATGAGTCATGAAAATGCCTCATTTCAATCTCTTAACTATAGCTAGTTAGTCCCTATCGAGCCGTTACTATGATGAATTGCTTGTCTTTCTGTTTCAGGTGTCTTTACAGGGATTAGTGTGAAAAACAGATGAAATTGGGAGAAATAGTGTCAAGGGTACTATGGTCATTTGGAAATTATGGAAGTCTGACTATTTGGTCAACTTTGGTGCTCGAATGAAAGGTATTACTTGACGCCCGTATACTTGCGGGTGGAGACCTTTTAGGGTAACCTTTTAGGCCCATCAACTGCTATAGTTGAGGGTGTAAGGAGTTACACGGGAAGGCTCAAATTTACAAACTCTTATTATCAGAAATAAGTTAATTATTTCGTCGTTAAGTCATGGTTTAGTATTTAACCGATAGTCCAAAAATAATGAAACATTCCAAGTAGGATTATCACATACGTGATCTGGTGAATGAAACCAACTAAGTGAACTTGGAATAGATTCATTATGAAGTCCCTAGTCCAGGTCATTGCATGGACAAAAATGACTTACGAAGACTACCATGTGAGATTGACTGATAACGCAGTTTCATGGGTTATACGAATTGGGAATTCGAGTCAATTACGTGGGTGTACGATTGGGAATATACACTGGATAACTCAACATGAGAGATCTTCAATGAATAAAGAAATACGTCATGAACTCTCATAAGCAAGATTGGAGAGATTCCTTAAACATGAGTGCTCCACTCATCTTTAGTAAGGAGTGTCAAACTTTGGTACCGCGAAACGTCGTGCCGTAAAAGGAGGTTATAAAAGCGGATTACCGGGAATGACACGATAGACATGAAGTTAAGTGGGAGTACAAGATTGGATTATGTCCTCCTAACTAGGTTAGGATTAGTGTCTCCGAGCCACTTGCGGAGAAGCAACTGAAAATGTACGGTCATACTCTAATGGATTAATAGTTGATCATTAGCTTTGACAGTTGTTCTCCAGATCAAGAAAGTCTGAAAAGATATGACATGGCAGATGAGATGCGAAGTGACATGAGAATCGAGCATTGCACTTGTTCTAAGTACAAGTGGGAGACTGAAAGATATATTCCTTCGGTCTGAAGAAGACGTCCTTCCGAAGGAGTGTCCTTCGACCAAGATGGCAATACGTACAATTTGTCAGTTAGGATAACGATGACTTTATCCGGAAGATCATCTAGTCCAGTCCAATTAGGGATTGTAATGCTTAGCTAAAAGCCGCTTACGATCGTCAGGTTACTTCGGTAATCCGCAGCTAACATAGATCGGATCCTACAACGGGTTACACCAAAGAGTGGTAGCTAGATCAGAGAGAGCTGACTCGTGGGAGTTTACCTATAGATGGATATGATCCAGTCTGATAGTGCCAAAAAGATAAAAAGAATCGGGCTCGAAAGAGAATCCCGAAAAAGTGGAAAACCCACTTATGGGGGTGTCCAGATCAAGCCCAGTAACGGGTTGATCTAAACCGGCCATTGCATGGGAGTGGCCCGGCCAGGCCAAGCCCATTAATGGGCTTAAGTGGCCAGCCACACACCATATTAAGGGGAAACCCTAATTTCCCTCAAAAGGGTATTAAGGGAAATTCGGGTGTTTATCTTTTCTGAGACTCTTATTGAAATCTAATTTGGGTGAGACTCCTATTAGGGTTTCTCTATATAAGGGTCATTAAAGTTCCAAAAAAGGGTTGGATTTTTCTCAAGAGAAAACAACTTCACTCTCACAATATACAGCTAAGTGGAGAGAGGGGGTTTTAGAGAAGAAGCTCCCAACCTATCTAATTAGTCAAAAGAAGAATGGTCTTCTTCTCAACCTTCAATGGAGTTCGGGCAGACAACAAAGAAGGTAGATCAAGTTATTTATTTGGGTGTCTCAAGTAGAGGAGCGACAATTGGAGCTCTCATCTTCTTCGGGATAAAGTCATTGGAATCTAGTTCGTGGGAAAGCGAATCCAGGTATTCTACTTTCAATTTCTAGTTCATTATTAGTTCATGTATATGATCTTGGATAACTAGTGATAATCATATGACGATTGAGATTCCGCTTACAACATTAGTTAGATGATTATGTGTATTAGATACATACAAAACCCTACAGTATACCCATGACCCTGCTAAACCCTAGCACCATCCGTCACTCCTCCTTACCCAACCAAAGCCTAACCGAAACTTCTACAAACCGAAGCATATTCAGCCACCCATTACCACCCTACCAAACCCTAGACAAAGCAACACCAATCCCTAGCAAAACCGACCAGCAGGACCTACCCATCAAACCCTAGGATATAAACACCCCTTTGCGATTACCTTAACATGGCCGTCCAAAACATAAATCCAACTTCCCCATACCCACCCACCACCAACCACCTTGCATACCCTACCCACCCGGCTGCATTTTCCTCTCTACCACTCGACCCACATACCCGACCCTATCAACCTAACCAAAATCCTCATGGCCCATTACCGAACCAATATACACCCCATCTTTTACCCACGTCCCTTATGAAGCCCTACATGACCCTACCCCCACTATCTACTCGGCTTAATCCATCAACTACACAACAAGCACACCTAACACCGCTCTAAACCGCGACCCTACCCTATTACACGAAGACCTCTTCTACAACCAAAACTCGAACCCATCCAAATCATTCCTAGAGCAACTCACAAAACAAAATCCTTACCGTGACACTTATCAACCCCTTGACCATGACACAACCCCAAACCGAATCCACCTAAACTACCCACACAAACCGTTTACTCTAACCCTTGAATTGAACTTTCCATCACCACATTCATATCAACATAACCTATCAGTAACCAACCTAAAATCATACCTAGAGTCATACCTTACCCCCACAACCGAGACCATCCACCAACCAACTACATCACCACCTCAACCAGTTTCAAGACAAATAAGATGGACCTATCTTCCAAAAAAGAGTATGACACAAACATAATAGAGGAAATTCATAAACTGGATTTAATGAAGGAAGATGATGAAGATATACTTGTTACACAATCACCATGGATACGAGACTTCTCTAAAAGTTATGGGATTTCGGATGGAGCTATCTCTTCTTATATTATTGGTGTATGTAACTTTGTTGATTATGTTACTCGACTATTTTCTTGTGCCGATTATCAAAGTAACTACATTTGGAAACCAGGAGAATTGATTATTTGTTTTCTAGAAGTTTTACAATGTTTTTCAATCGACATGCCTCAAAGTAAAGAGAGATCTCGACAACTAAATGTTGCAGCGAATCAGATTTGGAGACCAGGAGATTTATTCTTTTATGTTGATTCTGTTACTCGACTATTTTCTTGTGATGATTATCAAAGTAACTACATCTAAAAACCAGGAGATATATTATTTCATATTCAGAAAGTTTTAAGAGGAGTCGTCCTTCAGTGATCTACATTTGTTGATCCTTACTTCTTAAAAAACAAAGTACGAAATCCAGTCCTACAATATTTACCCGACATATCTTCAAGAAAAGAGAGATCCCGACGACTACATGTTTCATCTCTCGGGATTTTCACATTATTTCAGACACACCCTTATATGTTCTTTATTGTGATTCCTATGAAGAACACGAGGGAGGCCTCTTTTGCTCAAACCATGCTTGAGACGTTATTCAACATTCAATCAGATTCTTTATCGAAGCGGTTCGGGACGAACCTCTGGGGAGAAGGGGAGGCTGATAATTTTTATGTTTGATTATTTCCTATTAAGTCTAGGTTTAGAAGTTTTTATGTTTGAGTATCTTTGATATTTAGGACTCCTAGTTTGACTCTATCTTTCTATGTTTGAGTATCTTTGATATCTAGGAATCATAGTTTATGTCTATCTAGAAAAGTCTAAGTTCCTATAAAAGGGAAGTCAAGTATGTCATAGTTTAGATGGGCTTCAGGCCATGGTTTAGATGGGCTATAGGCCCGGTTTGTTTGAGTTTGTATGGGTAGTAATTGAGCTTATCACATCTATGATGTATCAATACCAATTGTAATGGAATTACCAAAAAAAAAAAAAGTATGTCATTGTTAATCACCTTTCAGAGAAGTATTAATCAAAGTTCATCGTTTTCCCCTTATTTTAATCGTTCTTTATTCAAGTTTTATTATCTTTATTATTTCCGCTGTGTCTACATCAAAAAATTTCTCGTGTCGTATTATGTTGAAAAACCTATTAAGCAAAGGTAACCTTTATAGGGTTCTCCATATTGGTTTCAGGCACTCCATTCTAGATACATTCCACAAGGGACACAACGTGTTTGGCTATGGTGAAAAATTGACAAATTTTATATGCGTCACAGTTTTTATTTATTCACAAAGCAGGTTATACGCATCGCACCCAAAATGTGTAATTAATATACACACCGTCGGCTAGGAGTCAAAAACTTTTGATTGTTTGTTAAATTCACGATTAGGTGATAATATTAACATAAAATAAATGACACAATATTTAACAAGGTTCAGTCGGATATTCACGATCTACATCCTAGGATAAACCCACAAATCTACATATGTCATTCCTCACAATTATAGAGAAATTGATATTTAGGGTTTCCTAGTTTCTCCTAACTAAACTATGGAACAATATGAAATCTATCTAATATTACTATTAGATAGTTCCAAGAGATATCCTAAATATAAGGAAGTATATCTTCCAATGTTTTCGCCTCATCTTGTTTGTCGGAACTCTATCTCGATATGTCTCATATATTACGTGTTAGACACGTACGTATCTCAACACCCCCTGCAAGTCGAAACACGAAATTTTGAAGTGTTCGACTTGGAGAAATGAATCACATCCAAAAACTTGTACGGCGTACTTGAATCGGCTAGGTTGGACGGAACAACTTACAAATTGGTTCGGCTGGAAAAGCTTTGGCTCATGCAGGTGCACAACTTCAATGACAAGGCTTGTGGTCAAATCGGCTTCAAATCCTTAGAAAATGGACTCCGCTTTAGAGAGCCTTGTACCTCGTATAGACCAAAACCTTGTAACTCATATAGACCATAACCAAATAATAAGGATAATGCCCTTTTAAAGTGATGAAGCTAGGTGGATGTTTTTGACTTTTGAGTCTCTGGATAATTAATCAAGCAGAAAGAACCCTTAATATAAAGACCGATACAACATATTGCTTCGATTTCAGATCGAGTGATTTTGGTTCTAAAGTTGTGTTTTGAATTTCATACCAAATTTAGGTCTAAAAAGGTAAACATAAATGTAGAACTGACCATTGTTAAAGAGGAAGTCTTTGGTGCTTCTTTGATGAAATTTAATGAATCCCAACAAATGAATTAAGCTCTAGTACCCTTCATTTGTACTTGATAATCTCCATCAAAGATAAAAGTTATGGAACAATAGATAGTCATAACGGAAAAAAATGTTGGAAGATCATCATAAGAATAACTTCGTAATCAAAAAAATTCGTCAACGTCATTGATTGATTATTATATCACAATGAACAATAAAAACATTTAAAATTTTTGTGGAAGCTTGAATCAGGATTGATTAACCTACACTGGTACCATGTAAATTCATGATTAGGTGATAATTGAAAATGGATGAATATAAAATAAATGACACCATATTTAACGAGGTTCAGTTGGATATTCACAACATACGTTCTCGTATAAAGCCACAAACAACTACATACTTTATTCCTCACAATAGTGGTGATCTGTTGCAACAATCGAATAGTTGTTGAATGTAGACAAATAAGTTAACTCCCAAACCCTCGCTTAGTTATAGAGAAATCAGAGTTTAGTGTTTCCTAGTTTCTCCTTACTAAACTAGGGAACAATATAAAATCTATTTAATATTACCATTAGATAATTACAAGAGATATCCTAAATATAAGAAAGTATATCTTCCATATCTGTGAGGAATAAAGTATGTAGTTGTTTGTGGCTTTATACGAGAATATATGTCATGAATATCCGACTGAACCTCGTTAAATATGGTGTCATCTATTTTATATTCATCCATCTTCGATTATCACCTAATCGTTAATTTACATGGTATCAGTGAAGGTTAATCAATTCTGATTCGAGCTTCCACAAAAATTTCCAATGTTTTTATTTTTTGTTGTGATATAATAATCAATCAATTACTTTGACGAATTTTTATTTCTCGAACTTCTTCTCACGTATGACACCGCGTGTTCTCCAAGTTAGCTTTCCGAAGCATAACGTTAGATCTATCTAGAACTCGAAGGTATGTAATAAAAGTTTTCAATGATTTAATTGGGATTGTTTTATCTTATTTTTTACTTCATATTTTCTATTTGGTTGTTATGCAGGATAAAGGTCCCATAAAGGTCCATCACCATGCGCCATCGATTATGATCGGGTTGCCCCATCCAACATAATGGGAAATGTCCATTGAGATTGACTACATCTTGGGGGATCATGGAGCTAGAGGTCAAGGCTATCAGATTTTCATACCATAAACTCGATAAATTGTTGATCATTGCTTTTGTCGAGATGTATAGTATGAGGATACCAACCCTTTCCCCTTACCATATGGAGAGACTATGATAGAATCACAAAGGTGTAAACTCAAGTGTGAGGGACTGAGGGTAAAGATAGCTGGAAAAGAAACTATCCTAAATAGATGAAAAGATGATGCGAGGGGTTTGATGATTAAGAGATAAAAGATTAAAGAAGCAAAATGAAATGCAAAAAAGTAAAACGAGTGATAGAGGTGTCAAGGGTCTGGAATCAATCGTGATTTTATCTCCCGACTCCTACAGTAGACATTTCTAAGCGTCGCGTATATTTGGAGATCATACTTTGTCAAATGAGCGTCCAAGTAGGTTAATATCAAGTGCTCGAGAATGACGCTTAGTCGCCTTACTAAGCGATATGCATGACATATCACATGAAAGTGGATCGAGACATGCAATAACAAATCGATATCGATCCTATCACCTAATAAACTAACTAAATGAGGCCCTTGACAAAACAAATGAAAAGAGATTAAAACTATAATCGAAATAACATTATAAACCAATTTTATAACAATTTATCGAAATACATACTTAACTTCAACACAAAGCAATTAGCAATTTACGGCATACGAGGAATCAAAGAAGAAGAAAAAGATATGGTAAGGTGTGGGGAACCCCCTTTCAGTCTTAGTAGAATCCCCAAACTTGTTGGTCTTATTTTTTCCCCACTATCTAACTATAAAACTTCACCCAAAGAACCCAAGGAACCGCAAAAAGGACCCTAGAGAGACCTAAGAGAGGCCAAGACGAAACAAAGAAAAAAGCAAAATGACCCACTGAATCAGTGACCGTGGCCTGGGACGACATGCCTGTGTTGGCCGGATGACACTCGGTTTCATCCTGAGATGTGTCCCAGGGCGTCCCGTGCTCTGGTCTGTGGAAACCTATTATGCTGGCCAGTGTAGCTAGTGTGCTAGCTGACCAAACTTTGCCCGACAATCCTTCATACCTCTTCCTTTGAAACCCTACAACTCTAATGGAGAAGAAATGCTATGGGTTTTTTCTTTTTTTTTCTTCTTTATTTCTCATCTTCCTTCGTGAAATGCGAATGGGCTTCATTTCTTCTTCCTTCTCTTCCCAAGAAGACCAAAATATTCCTAGATAGAAATTTTTTAAGTGTTGTATCTAGCTAGCACTTATCGATAACTTGTTGTTACCCATTAAACCTAGAACTAGTCATTATACCTATTACTTAATGTTAAGTTAGATTGTGCCATTGTTGGTGACTTATAATCCCCATCTCTCTAAATTAGTGTAAGTTTTATCATACTATTATTCCTTGTTTCCATCTAAAAAAAAATAATTCCATCTTGAGTTAAGTACTTCACATATTTATATCATAGACTAATAAATATCCTTAGATTTCAAACTTCTCCAAAGCCTACACATATATATATTTAGTCTCAATAAGCATCGGGAAATGCTAAATGTACAAAGAATCTTTGACAAGATTCTTCACAAAATACTAAGTGAACGGTCCCAATCAAAGTCAAACTTTGAAAAACTTTGATCAACTTTTGTCTTTTAGTGAAAATCAGTCATTGAGTAATGAATTTTGTTTGTACATGTAGCACTCCCGATAAGCATCAGATACTACTTGTAGGAATCCAAACATTCCAGCCTCACACTTTGAATATTCATTTGTTGGTTGTCTCCATCTCGAAATCTCTTTCAAGACATAGGTAATCAGCGAATCCAAACTTACCTAATTGTGGCCATATACTTTATATAAATATATATAGCAAAGTTACTTTGGCCAAAAACTCTTTTATCATTGAAGATCGATCAATTATTTAGCATGAATTTTGTATGTAAGTTTGGAGGGATTTGCAGAAGTCATGTATATGCAAGATTTACACACGTTTGCACAAGTTAACACATAGTTGAAGTTTGGAAAATGTTCACATGATTTTTAACCAATACCATTAGAAAAATTGACTCAATTTCTTGTATATATGTATATATCCAAAATATATTGATTAAACTTGTATTATAAATCCCACTGGAATAAAAAATCTTATAGCCTCGTCAGATTATACTCATTCAGATTATCAGTAGTCTCTACTGAAAAAAAAATCTGAGATATAGACTTTCGTACTAACTTAAATCTTAAAAGCCTTGTTTAGAATTTCTCCACAAATTTCTGAAAATGAAAGAAATATGGGTGGGAGGAGAGAGACATAAAGAGGAAATGGAGAAGAGAGGAAAAAAGAAAGAGAGAGGTAAAAGCGATGCATGATTGTCAGGCACGCGTACAAATGGTCGACTTACACTTCTCTACAACGCGAGTCATTTTTCAGACACTAAAATAGTTTAGAATATAGAAAGATTAATGAGGAAAATATTTTGACAAGAAATAGTAAAAACGAAAACAAAAAAGCTAATTGATGGAATTATATTTGGGGCTAAATTTGAGTATTATATAACAGACGGGGCAATTCTATAGTTGGCTACATTTTGTGTCCACATTGTAACCACGTAGGGATAGGAAACGGTTCGAGAACCCGAGACCCGACCCTATCTGCCCGGACCGTTGGGATCCGTTGACCGAAGTATGCCCGAGCCAGGCTTACCCGACCCGAACCATTAAGACCGCCTGATAATAGTCCGCCTGACCGTCCGTCCCAAACCCAAAACTACTTTTAAGATCCAACAATTAAGAAATAAAGAGATACCTCAACCGTTGATCAAAAGGTGCGTTAGGTTAAAAACCCTACGATGCCCCTTCATTAAACCCAATAAATACCCTCACTATTCAACTTTTTCTCTTTTACACCTCCTCTCTCTGAGTCTCGATCTCTACCTTCTCTTCCATCTTCTCTAAGACTCTAACCAACCGAAAGGCCTAAAGGCTAAAGGTCTAAACCAGTTGAAACCCTAAAGTTGAATCTTCATCTCCTGTTACCACATTTTTTTAATCTTGTTGATTGACTCATTCGCGACTCGCATCTCCCTTCAAGGCTTCAACCTTGTCTCTGATGGTTAGTAATGCTACCTTTTAAAGCTCTAAACTTTAACCTCTTCAATCTTTCTGTATGATTATCTGATGTTGTTTTAACTTCGAAATAGTTGTTGAATGTTCGGTTGATTGTACACTGATGATCTACGGATCAAATGAAGCGGTTGAAGCTTCCGAACTTCATCTTTAATCACTAGTTTTTTTTATGATTTAAAGTTGTAAACATTCTGAGACAGATCTAAACTCTCACGAGTCAGATATGTTTGATCAAACAGATCTAACTATTGATCAATCTAATCAAGCAGATCTATTATCTGTTTCAGAAAGGTGAAACAAATGTGACGTAATTTTTTTTGTGATGATGTTGATAGAATGTACTTTGTAGATATGTTTTAGACTTATAGTTATCTTTATTCGCGATTATGCAACTTTCTAAAACAGATCTTACTCGCTTGAGTCAGATTTGTTGGATCAGAAAATTTTAATTGTTGATCTGTTTGATCAAACAGATCTGTGATATGTTTCAGAAAGATTAGACAAATATCATGTAAACGTTTTTTTGTGATGATGATGGATGATGATAAAGTAGGTTTGATTATTCTTTCTTGATTATGATATAAACTTTCTGAAACAGACCTTTTACTCTCTTTAGTCAAATCTGTTTGATCAGACAGATTTAGCCGTTGATCTGTCTTATCAAACAGATCGCCGATCTGTTTAAGAAGATCAGACAAATATCATGTAATTTTTTTGTGATGGTGATGATATATTAGTTTGATTGTTCTTTCTTTGATTATGTTGTACACTTTCTGAAACAGATCTTTTACTCTCTTGAGTCAGATATGTTGATCAGACAGATATAACTGATGCACCCGAAAAGGTTACACACCCAAGCGGAGGTATCAAGTAGTAATCCGGCAAAGCCGGGATCGATCTAAGGATAGGAAGGTAGTTTGGATATCGAAGGGTCTTGTCCCTCGGTTTAGATATTTCAAGCTAACTTAGACAAAAAAGGAAAGGAAACAAAGATAAATGGGGGTTTGATCGAATAAGGTGATAAGAGAATAAAGCAAACAAGTAAAATAAACTAAACTAAACAATAAAAGTAAACGGGCGAGAGAGATTCGAGAGAAGAGTCGAAGGAACAAGAGTCGGGAGGCGGTAAGACTCGATTCGGGCAACAAATAAGTGAGAGAGGTGTCGAAGTCCGGGAATCTATAATGACAAATCTACGACTATGTGTAGTCCGATCTAATGTTTCAAAGTATAATCGATGTTCGACTCCTAAAGTAGATGTCTCTAAGTACTATGTATATCCGGAGATCATACTTAGTCAAACAAACGTCTAAATCGGTTAATCCCGAGTCATCGAAAGTGTCGTCTAGTCGCCTAACTATGTGAAGTGCATGACAAGACACATGAAATTATGACTTAGACTACGATCGATATCGAATACTTCGTTTCGTCTATTAACTATGCGAAGTGCTTGACAAGACACATGAAAATACGATCAAAACGATAATCGAAACAAATGAACATCAATTTATAATCAAATTAAACATCAAATCACATTAAACATAATCACAAATTCATCACATTTCATCTCATATAATCGACACACTAAAGTTAGCTAAACATGGTGATTAAATAAGAAATGGAAAGAAGATGATGAGAGAATCCCCCTTTTTCGATGTGATTCGAGGCTAAGGTCGTCGGAAAATATGAGTCTTTAAGGTGCAGCCGATCTCCCCTTAGCAAATTCTGGGTTCCCCATAGCGACCACCATCATCTTCTCCATTTATCACAAACCTCCATTAAAGCTAAACCCTAGTTTTCTCTCTCTAGCAATTTTTAACCCAAAATCAAATCAAACCACATGGGTAGCTAGCCAACAACATGGGGAGTAAAAGCCCTAAGGTTTCCGGCCAAGAAAGTTGCCGGAAACCCTTGAAATTTCCGGTCAAAGATGGTGAAATCCCGTCCAAGAAAAGTGGAGTTTCCGGCCAAATCAAGCAAATCTGAGCCTTCTTGAGCCATCCCTTGCGTCCCGTGTTGCTGTCCCGAGCTAAATCAAAGTCGTCCCGTGCTAAATGTGAAGAACCGAGCAGCTACACGTGAGATCCGGCCGGACCTTTGCTGCTCCCGAGCTGCATCTTCCCGTGCAGCTGCTGCTATGCCGGCTGGTACTCATGGAAGCTGCTGCGGGTGCGTCCTGCTGTTGCTAACGAGCAGCACCCGAGCTGCTGCTGCTACCGGCCGAGCTTGCAGCAGCTTCTCCCGAGTCGGCCAAAGCTTTGGCGGGCCAAGCTTGGCCGGCTCCCCTCCTCCTTCCTCTCTTTCTTCTCTCTAGCTCAAACTCTCTTTGCAAGAAACTCTCAAGAACACCAAACCCTAAAAGCTTAGAGCTCAAGAACACCCTTTCTCTCTCTTGTTTTTTTCCCAAGCTCGAAGATGATGAATAGTGTCTTTGACCCTTTTCTCTAACTTGAGTCAAACCCTAGACTTAGTCAAAGTTTGACTAAGTCTTTCGACCATTTCATCATGGACCCTAAAGAGGTGCCTCTAAAATCTCTAATCCTTTAGTTTGTGGGCTTTTGGTTTTTCTTTGGGCTTGACTTTGATTCCCAACTAGAAACAAAGGAGAGTGCCTTCAAGAAAAGACCTTGGCTTCTTTCTTTCATATCTTCCCCGTCCGAACTCCGAATTGAATTCCGTTTTCACCGTCGGACTCGTCATTGACTCTACTTGTCATATGATTTGCTTGAAATATTTTTCTCTCGTTTTCGGCACATGAAATGATAGTGACAATTCGTTCCCTTTATTCCGGTTTACATGTTTATCTCCAAAAATGATACCTAACAAGAAAAACACATAAAATATTATTGATAACACTCGATAAGGACTAATTAGGCTTAGTTAGGCTCTCCAAATGTGACATTTTCGTGTCACATCAATAACCGTTGATCTCTCTGATCAAACATATCTCTGATATGTTTCACAAAGATTAGACAAATATCATGTAACTTTTTTGTGACGATGATAATAGATTAGTTTGATTGTTCTTTCTTTGATTGTGATGTAAACTTTCTGAAATATATCTTGCTCTTTTTAGTCAGAATGTTTGATCAAACAGATCTTAGGATTTCGATTGGATTTGATAGATAACTTGTTACTTCTTTTTTATGGATGCTTTGTTTGAACACTTAGAAGGACCGGATTGATGAAGACCAGTGGCTACGGATTATTCTGTTTTCTAACAGAAGAACCTGGTCATGTGGTTTTACGATCATGGAAACTTCTTTGTTGTTTCAACTTAGTAACCAAAATGGGGTGATTCAAGAAAGCTGTCGGCCATTTCCGTGATGCTCTAGTTGTGCTGAATTTCTGGGAAGATGGTTGGAAGTTGGAAGAGAAGTTAAATTGACTAATAAAATTTCCTAACATTCCCTATAAATCGATGATGAAGTTAGTTATTTTTTGTACTCTCTGGAGATGTACTCGGCTTTTAGAATGACTTTTCTATGTTGTTTGTGGTTCCCATTGTGAAGCTGTTTTGTTCTAAAAAAATTACTGTTAGACGTAAAACATCGGTGGAACTCGACTTACCCTATGTTGAAAAGTGCTTTGCCACTGAAGAATGTGATAGATTCTTTTTTGTCTGATCGATATCCCCCGTTGTTTTATCCGAGTATGATTGGCAACAAGTCAACATGTTGCGCAAGTTTTTGAAGCCTCTCTTTGATGCGACAAATCCAAGAGCCAAGTATGTTACTTCAACTTCTGTCCTTGAGTATTTGGTCGATATAGGAATGGTGTTTTTGGATAATCGAAATGATCTGATGTTTTCAGACATTATTAATTCAATGGAAGCGAAATTTTGCAATTATTAGGGAGAAACTCTTGTTTTACTTGGAATTGCCTATATTTTTTATCCACGAATTAAGATGAAAGTTGATATGGTGTTATCCGAACTTGAAAATTGTTTTGAAAGTTTTGCACATGTTATAAAGTGTTCTTTCATCTCAATCTTTCATGATGGTTAATAAATTATGTGAGCATTTTTCTGAGTATACGACCAATTTGAATGTCTCTACTTCCGTCTCTTCATCTTCGGTTGATGGTCCTTCTGAGGCCGATGACTCATCAAGGCGCGGTGTTTTTTGGAGAAGTATCAAGAGGGCTCGAAGGGACCCTTTGGCTACTGCACCCGGTTTTATCCCGCATAACACGTGATGTTCTTGCGGTCTCGGTTTCGACTGTTGCTTCGAACTCTTCTTTCTCTTTGGGTAAGAGAATTTTGGGGGACAATAAGAGCAGTCTTACTCCGGAGATGTTAGAGTGCTGTGTTTATCTTAAGGATTGGTGGAAACTGGAAACACCAACTTAATGCTACTTTCGTGGAGTTTGATCCGTTAAACGACAATTTCCTGAACTGATTTCCAGCACGTCTCAAGTTCAATCCCTTAATTGATGAAACAAAAAGATGCAAATTTTTTGGTTATGTAACTTTTTGTTATTAGTTTAGTAATTGTGTAATTTTGCTAAAAATGTAATTATAAATGAAATTAATTTTATTAATGGTTATTGTTGTTTTAAATAAATGCGAGCACGTTCGACCCGCGACCACTGAAGCCCGATCGAGCTAGCGGGTGCGGGCGGGCTACGGGCATCTGAAAGGGCCAAAGTGACCGGCCCGATCCACCTGACGATCTATAGTGAGTTTCGAGTTACGGTGCCCGATCCGCCCGAGTCCATCTTAAATATGCCCGCGGGCGTCCGAGTCCGATAGAATCCCACCCCTAGTGACACGCACGTGAAACTCAAAGGCAGAAAGCTGGGTCTTGTGGGAGTTAGTAACTGTGGGCTTTAGTCGATTAATTGTTTTCACAGGCACTCCTCATTTCTTAAGATTGAAAATAAAAATGTGGCCCCCAAAATTTTGTGGCCCAAAGCAAGGAAAAGCGACTGGGCCGACCCTGAACACTCTAAATTGAGAGTGTGCTCTTGAGTGTCTGTAAATAACTAACTCCACACCATCAGTGAGTATATAAGAGGGTGTCTAATTGGAGATGATTTTGTAAAAACAGTTCTAAAAATCCAATATGACACTCTAAGCTTTAGAGTTTGAGTGTCCCATTGGAGATGCTCTAAGTTAAAGAAAACCCTAAAGACTATCGAGTCAACCCGTGTCCACGTCATCAGGATGGTGAATCTGAAGGAAACCTGTCACCTAAGCCCGAAACTGTGAAATCGACATTAGTATCCTAGGCGCCTTAAGCCATGCTTTACTCTAAATACGTACAACCAGTTCTGCTCTGGTCATAATTCTGCTCTGAATCCTACAGAAACAAGGGAGGTCAGTGGACGATACCTTAAAATCCCGAAATATGAGAAGGTAGAAGTGTGCCTAGACTTTTCCAACGTAAGACCTAACCTAATCTAGGATTCGGGGCGGAGAATATCTTAAGAATCCATATAACTTTGGAAACAAAAGTCCATCGAAAAGTAATTTTTCATACGAAATCTACAAAATCGGCAATACAATTTATCGAATACGAAATATGCGCAAGTAAAGAAACTTATCCTTCTTACATCCACAAGAGCATAGTCTCGTTTGGAAGCTGGTGTTTAACCTGCGGATCATCGCAGCCGCTCGTCAGCAATCGGCTAGCCGAGCCTATATAAAGCAACATGTTCACCCTAACTAAGGCATCAAATGTTGAATCTCTAAACTCGGACTTCCAATTCAATTCATTAACTACAAAAAACGCCTTACTGACTTGAGTATGGGAGAGGTTTCTGAGTTTTTTTTGCAAGTATTGTCCTAGAATCATAAGGAATACTTGATCGTTTGGTACATCAAATCTTCATATCCTGAATGATACCCTAAAATCATTTTTAGACATCATCAGAAATAACCTTCTTTCAAAAGTTTTCCATCAAAATGTAGTTAAGCAAATTGTCAACTTTCAAAATTATCTCTCTCTAATGACTCTTTTTTTTTTTTCTCATGGCCCTATATTTCCCCTCTCTCTCCACCTTCCTCATCATCTTCAAACTCAAAAAATAACTTTTTCTCTCTATCATTTCCTTCTACCTTCTGTCTCTGTCATCTCCATGTCCCAGTCCCACCTCTCAAACCCTAACTAACTTTCTACTCTCTCACTGTCTCCTCTCCCTCCCTTATCTATCTCTCCCTCCCTTATCTATCTCTGTGAGGGAGTGAGAGATTAGAAAAAGATCTCTTTTTTTTCTTTTTTAAGTTTGAAAATAAATGTGATGAAGACATTGACGAAGAAGGGGGAGAGGAGAAGATTACACAATAGAGAGGACAAGTTAAAGAAAACGATAATCACGAAAGGGTAGTTTTGGAAAAACGTATACACTTCTGATGAAAACTTTTAAATTGTACGATCTAAATATTTCGAAAAGAAAATGACCAAACGGGAAATTTGTCATAAATAAGAGGCCACTTGGAAAATAACCCTCTATTTGTCTCGTTAAAAATAAGACTTTTGTCAATGCATGGTCTTTTTTAATTGTCTGAGATGCAAAATTACTAATTATGCGTTCATGAACTATTTCTTCAATGACATTTCCATTTACAGGTTATTCAATTAAATAAGTAAGTTATACTCTAAAACTACTCATTGCAGAATTCTCCGACACTATAGTTTTTGCTAAGTATTTATGTAAAGAACTTTCTTGAGAACGGTGATTCTTCTAACCTTTTTTTCTTTTTCACTTTTAGTATGTCCTGAGATGTGTACGCTTCATTCTCGTTGTATTTTAAATTAAATTTTTACCAAACACTTATAATCTAATTGAATAGTGCAACTCTATAAATTACGCGTGTAGTTAAACATTGAACAAAATAATATCTGACTAACTATTGCATTATGACTATGAATACTTATTTTTTGCATTAAAAAATAGAAGATTTTAATAAAATAATTTATGAATATACCAAGGAGTAAAGGAGAATATGAAATCTCAATACAATTGTTCTTCCATAGAACTTAATTTTAATCTTCCAACAAAAAAGAAATAGAACTTAATTTTAAAAATAATAATAAAACCAACCAGCCTTCTTCAATTCTAGGTGTTTAATTCTTGCACAGAACAAATACTTTAAATTTCTATTGTGGGCCCCATGATTGAGTTGTCATCAAATTTCCTTTCAAGAAGGTTAAGAGCATCTCCAATGCAAAACTCATAAAAATCTCTATTCATCATATGTGTCAAGTTCCAATTGAGATTCTCACTCCTAGGTGGCCTTAATAGAGATCCTCAATTTTTTTTTTGTCCCCAATACAAAACTCTAAACTTATCTTATTTACTTATGTGGCATAGTTATTTTTGTCAATAAATAATTAGTTATTTTAGAAAATATAGAAGACTCGATTTCTATTGGTTGAAAATCAAATATTGATGAGTTGGACAATTAGAGATATCTCAAGAGGACACTCTAGAAATAGAGTGTCCTCTTGAGTTATTTCTATTCCACCCTCGACACGTCATCTTAGAGATCCAAATAGAGTGTTGTATTGGAGATGAGTTTTAAGAAAAAACTCTAAAAATCCTAGATGGCACTTAGAGTTTCTAAGATTGAGTGTTGCATTGGAGATGCTCTAAATAAAAGGAGTGACGCACGACCTTTAAGGGTTTGAAGAGGTTTTTATTTTGACTGGGTTTTGGGGAACCCTTTAACTAATTGGACTCTTGGGGCCTTTCTACAAAGTCAGGCCCAAAGCAGCCGCTTTGGGCCTAGGCCGCCCCTGCTCGGACCTTGAAGAATTTAAATTCATGGGCCCCAAAGAACAAAAAGGTGCCCAATGGTCTGAAGTTGAAAGGAGATTCAACGAAACTTCGAAAGACAGTTTACTACCCGGTTCTCTCTTCCGCCAGTGTGTAGGTAATAATATTCTAAGCCTAAGGTAACATTTGTTTGTTTTTTCTCCACATCAGATCTAGAATGTGATTCGAGGTATGCATTAACTCGAATCTAATCTTAAAATGTTTTTATCTGACTCATGATGTCTGAGTTGTCGAACTAAATGATTCAGGTTGAATTTGCGTTCATTCTATTCAAACCTCTTATATATAGTAGAAAGACATATATGTTACACTCATCTTTTTGTGAAAATATTAGGAATGGACAAAAACTCTGAAGAGTTTGCACTTGGGCTATTCGATGCGCTTACGCGAAGGATACATATATCTAGAGATTCAATCAACAAGGTGGAATTGAGAGAAATGTCGGAGCATATGTTCAACCAAAGTTTTGATACTGGGCTTCAAATTTTCCTAGACATGTAATCAATTCAATGTTCATCAATTTTTTATATCCCCTTGATTAGTTTCTTGAATTATTCCTTTAAACTTGAGAAAGAAAAAGAATTGAAATCCAAGATGTAATTCAGGATGGACAAAGATGGAGACGGGAGAATCACCATAGATGAAGTCATTGAGGTAAGAGGCTAAGAGTAAACTCTGACATTTCAAATAACAAAAATTATCTTTTTTCTTTCCTAGATATACCCCTTACCTTTTTCTAATTTCTGAGATATAGAAACTATGAATCTAGCAATGAATCTTAGACACATATGGGACTTAATCAGTGAGAAGAATACTTTATGGGTCCGATGGGTAACGAGGAATCTGATCCGATACAAGAGTTTTTGAACCATGAAGGTCCCTACTAGGTGTTCGTGGTGTTGGAGACGTATACTTGCTTGTAGGGATCTGGCTAGAGGTATGGTTCAATACTTGATACACGATGGCGCAAAAACCATTTTTGGAGAGATGTTTGGCACCCTATGGGATCACTTATCAACTACTTCAAAGCTAATGGTCGATTCTCTTACTATATGAGGGAAGACGCCTTGGTATCAGACTTCTTACTGGAGGGTCGTTGGGAGTTCTCTGACCAGATTGGGCATACGTTCGAGGAGGTCTTTAATACTCTGAATGAAGTTGCAGTGGGAGGGATTGAAAAGGATACGGTGGGACGGAAGATAACTAATACGGGTAACTACACGGTTAGAGATACATACAACTTTATAAGGCGAAAAGACCAGTTAGTTCCCTGGTCAAAATTAGTTTGGTGTCCGGAGGGGATACCAAAACATTCATTTATAACTTGGATCGCTATGAAACGAGGGTTAAAGACCAAAGTAAAGTTAAATCACAGGGGCTGGATATAGATGAGGTTTGTCCACTATGTAAAGTAGCTAAAGAGTCCAATGAACACTTTTTCTTCCAATGTTCTTATTATCTTAAGGTATGGACAGATCTTCTAATGTTAATGGTATTAGGAAAATGCAACAGAGTGTTGGGTTGATGAAATTGAATGGTGTATTAACACTTTCGAAGGCAACTGAATTATATGACGACTCGGTAGCATGGTATTTATCGGGTTCTTCTATCATATTTGGATCGAACGCAATAACCGAGTCTTTCGGAGGGAGGAAAAAACAGAACAAATCCTATTCAGGTAAATAGTCAGCGACATCAAGACAAAGGTAATGACGTGGAAACGTAAACCGAATGGGTTGGATGGTGCTCACCAGATCTTAGAATGATGGAATCTGACTTTACCACTATCAATTCAAGTATTGAAAACTTGTAAATGGGCAAGCCCTAGTATGTATCAGACTCTAATCAGTACCGATGGGGCCTTTGATGATGTCTCAGGTGGTTATGGTGCGATCTTGAGAACCTCACGAGGTGAGCCTATAATAGCAGCAGCAGCAGCATGGTCAGAGAGAAGGTCGGTAATTATGCATGAGATGCAGAGAATTTGCTTAGGGTTAAAGCTAGCGGCGAAATTTGGTAAAAGACGAGTGAAGATCGCTACGGACTCCTCCCTTGTTGTTTCGATTTTGTCTTATGAGGGGAAGAAGCCTCCCTGGCAACTTATCCGTGTAGTCCGAGAAATATGCGAGTTATGGAGGCAAATGGATGAATGCTCTATTCAACATGTTTACCGAGAAATCAACCAAGCAGCAGATTACCTATCGAAATGAAGCCAGTATCGGGATATATAGAGATGTTACCACATAATCTACCGTCTGACCTTCAGAAGATTGTAGATGACGACAAAAGAGGAGTTATTAGAGTTCGACATAGCTAGTTAGCAAGACAACATTGGCTCTAATCTTTATCGTTTATTTGTTTCTCTCTTGACATTTTGATGTATTATTGTTTTTTCTCTATTTTTTCTATTCCTTTTTGTTTGGGTTCGGGCCTTTATTTCCGCTGACAAATTCAAATAAAAAAATATGTCTTATTCTTGAGTAAGGTTAGAGAGAGAACTAGGGTTTTCTTTGGAGAAGATCCTTTTGTGAAGAAATTTGAAGTAATCAATTGGTATCTATCTATAGCTACTATCTAATGTGTTTTCTTTGTTAATGAAAAGAACAACAACAATGTTAGTGTTTATGTTGAATGCAAATTTGTGATTGAAGGATGATGAGTTTGAGTATATGGTTTTATATCCCTTATGTTATACATAGTTTTTTCTTTGTTGAAAGATAATGTTATACTTAGTTATTATTTTTTTCTTAAATCTCCAACATTCTGATGAAAACTTTTAAACAATTCGATCTAAATTCACATTTCGAAAAGAATGAGGCCAAATGGAAAATTTGTCATAAATAAGGGTCACTTGGAAAATAACCTTCTATTTCTTTTTCTGTTGAGATAAATAACCTTCTCCATTTGTTTCATTAAAAACAAGACTTTTGTCAATGCATGATTTTTTTTAATTGTCTGTATGTGAATACACAAAATTATAGTTTAAAAAGTCAAATATGTTTTAATCAAATATTAATATTGTCAGATAACGAGGAGAAACAGGAAAAAAACAAGGGAGATTTTGACATTGACCCCCACTTTTATATCGATATTAGGACTACAACCCCGTTTTTTTTTTAACTTTTGATTTACACCCCCACGTGGATGGAAAACGATAGTTTCTGGTTAAGTGTCAAGTGTGCGAACTGCACATGTGAATCAAGACACAAATGCCCTTATTTAAATTTTTATTTCTAAGTCTAGACCATCTTCTTCCTTTTTTTGCCATTAATTAGCTTCATCCACCTCAATCATGACCACTCCCCTTTTTTGCCATTAATTAACTTCATCCTTTTTTTGCCATTAATTATCATCACCACCATCTTCATCTTCATCACCTATCTCCATCTTCATTACCTTCATGTAAAAGATAATAAAAGAAAGATCTTCCTGCAGCAAACAACATTAGGGACATGGATTCATCACAAAATCTTATTGATAATTAAGTAAAGATCGAATCTGGAAACATCAGGAAATTCCCAAAATTTCATTCGTCATTAGTTTATAAAAAAAGATCATCTTCTTGGAACAAACAACTACAAATCTCTGTACTTGCATAGTTGCATCTCGTGGGTCACATTGAGCCACCTATGTATGTTGAAAGGTGTACACTAAGAAAATTTGAAGTTGAGAAAATCTAATTCTATTGTTCTAGTTCAAATGTTTAATGAGATTTATGAAACATAAATAGAACTGGAAGTAATTAAGCTTGCTTTCATTGAGTCGATCATCACAGAAGCATAATTAGTTAATTACAACATTAATGGGATCAAACCCAACCGATCTGCATATTGTGTTGTTTTATGAAAATGTTGTATATGAAGTAAAATATTGTGAACCATTGCCTTCAATTTAGGCATTGATATGCAGGGTATTTCTGGTGTGATTGAAATTGAGGTGAGTTGTTGATGGTGCACTTTCTCACTCTACAGATTACTTGGATGAGGTTCATCTCTTAAAAATAACAATGAAGATTCTCTCTCTCTCTCTTGCTGCTTCTTAGCTTTAAATTTGGTATCAAATTTAATTTTTTGTTTGTGATTTACGCTCTTGAGATCATCCTGTTAGTGATGAGAATGGAAATCGCGGTGATGGTGGTGGTGGTGGTAGTAGGTGAAGATGAAGATGGTGGTGGTCATGGTGGCAGTGGGAGACGAATATTAAGATGATGGTGGTGGTGGATTGTGAAGATGGGATGACCACTGTGGTGGTGGATGATGATTAATTGGTGGTGGAATGATTAATGGGGAATGAATGAAGAAGATGGTCTTCCAGCTGGAAATACAAATTTAATTGAGGGCATTTTTGGCATGATTCACATGTGCAGTTCGCACACTTGACACTTAACCAGAAACTAACATTTTACATCCATATGGGGGTGTAAATCAAAAGTTAAAAAAAACGGGGGTGTAGTCCTAATATCGATATAAAAGTGGGGGTCAATGTCAAAATCTCCCAAAAAACAAACATATAATTTGGTGCATATTTTATTTTGTTCTGACAAGGACCTACCTCCAACCCAAGACTCTCATACACTATTTTTATGTTATATATATACATGTATAAGTGTAATATCAAATTAAACTTACATCCCAATCAAGCATATCATTAGTTCAACAAAAAAACACTCAAGCATACAATTATGCGCCCGTCTTATATCAATGGAGGAGGTAGCAGAAAGAACAGCAACAACAATCTCATATATAACGAGGATGAGGCCTACGTTGGAATCACTGATCTGGATGTTTATGACGACGATTCCATTGCCCTTCACCCTGCTAAATCTATCGATGGAGGAGCAAATGAACACGAAGATCCAAAAGTCACTCTCTTGTCCAAAACTAGTGGTAATACTCTAGTAAGGAGATCATCCTTCCGTTCTTCTTCGGTTATAAGAAATGCTTCATCAACAATCAAGCAGGTGGTCACTCAGGAGCTTACAAGTATTGATTCCATCAAGCAAAGGCCCTCCACCTCTGATCCTCCTTTCAGTCAAACCAAAACTTCTGCCGGTCGGACCTTGAAGGAATTTAAATTCATGAGTCCCAAAGAACAAAAAGGCGCCCAATGGTCCCAAGTTGAAAAGAGATTCAACGATACGTCCACAAACGGCTTACTACCCCGTTCTCTCTTCCGCCAGTGTGTAGGTAATAATATTCTAAGCTTCAGGTAGCATGGTTTTGTTTTTTCTCCTCATCAAATCTAGAATATGATTCGAGGTAAGCATTAACTCGAATCAGATTTCCAAATATGTTTTTTTTCTGATTCATGATGTCTAAATTGTTGGACTGAATGATTCAAGTTATTGATTTTGAATTCAAATGATTCAGAAAATAAAAGACAATCATCACTTAATAGAAAGACATACATATTACAGCTCAAAATGTCACCTTGTTGACTTGTGAAAAATATTAGGAATGGACAAAAGCTCTGAGGAATTTGCACTTGGGTTATTCGATGCGCTTACTCGAAGGACAAATATATCTGGAGATTCAGTCAATAAGGCGCAATTGAAAGAAATGTGGGAGCATATGTTCGACCCAAGTTTCGATTCTAGGCTTCAGATTTTCCTAGACATGTAAGGGATTTCATGTTCATCAATTTTCTCATATGGTCTTATTTTCTAGAATTATTCCTTTAAAGTTGAGAAAATAAAACAAAGAAAACTAAAATCCAAGATATAATTCAGGGTGGACAAAGATGGAGATGGGAAAATCAGCATAAATGAAGTCATTGAGGTAAGAACAAACTAAATTTCAAATAAATTTAAGGGTTGATTCATGTTTGGCACCTCAAATACAATTAATTCGTTTATTTGACCCCTAGAATATGGTCACTGTTTGGCTCTAAAAGGGGTTTGGACAAAAATGCCAACTCTAATTTTTTTTCCTAGATATACCCTTACCTTTTTCTAATTTTTCGATTCCTTCCTCTCCTTCCTTTCTCTATCTTCTTTATGTTCGTCTATCTCCTTTATGTTACTCTCTTCTGTCTTTCTCTCATCTACTGTCTTCTATATTGAGGACAACAATCAATGGAAATAAACGCAAGAGAGAAATTAAAAAGAAGTGAAGGTAGCCAACAACTCTTGGTTTGAGTGGTAACAGGTTTAGTCTTCCACCTCAGAGGTCAAGGGTTCGAGACACGCTGACAATTAAAAAAAAAGTGAAGGGTAAATCTGAAAGAAAAAAATTAAAAATTATTTTTCTAAAGGGTACAAATAGGCTAACAAGCCAATTAGTCACATTTATTAAGGGAAGCGGGCGAGTTAGTCACATTAGAGAGGTCAAAAACCCAAACACAAATTCGTCTTAATTTACTAATCAAATGAAAGAAAATTGTGGTGCAGATTATGAGGCACTGTGCTTCTGCAAACAATCTCTCGAAAATTAAAGAACAAGCGGAAGAATATGCTACTGTAATCATGGAAGAGCTTGATCCATACAATATCGGCTATATCATGGTAATTTCATTATCCAGCCCGGCATTATTAAACTTATTTAAGTTTCTTTTCCGAGACAACAAGACTCTAGTATCTAACCAACAAACTTATTTTCCCAAAGTTTTGACTAATATATGGAGTGAAGCATGAAGTGCCTAACCAACAAACACAAGGGCTTCCAATTTAAAGAAGGAATTGATTCCCTTGGGTTTGAAGGGGAGACCTTTAGCAGTGATGATATATAGCATGACTGCAATGCTGGCAGAATTTTGACCAGCTTAGGTGGACATGCGGGATTTAAAGAGAGAATTGAGCTCCACTTGTCTCTCTAAATCTTGTCTATGTAAGGCGGTCGGGATTTAGCCTTCCAAGGAGTCAAGCAAAATCTACTTTTCGTGAAGTAATTAGTTACCGCTACACTTACACCATAACACTAACTTTGATTTTT
Organism: Eschscholzia californica; assembly: GCF_041429995.1. NCBI lineage: Eukaryota > Viridiplantae > Streptophyta > Magnoliopsida > Ranunculales > Papaveraceae > Eschscholzia > Eschscholzia californica. The sequence goes on from NW_028238198.1 coordinate 48,424,795, forward strand.
AAAAAAAATCCAAAGAAAACTTTGAATTTTAAAAAAAATCCAAAGAAAACTTTGAATTTGATAACTAATAATGGAGAACAGATTCAAGACCTGAAGATGGTATTATTAGAAGCTCCCGATCAACCTAGTAGAAGGAGAGAAAGTGTTATCAGAAGTGAATTGCTCAGCCAACAACTTAAACCTACCACGGAGCTTAATCCGCTGAAAAGATGGCATAACAGGAGCAAGGACTTCATCTTAGATAACTGGCAGAGGGTTTGGGTACTTCTACTATGGGTGTGTATCACATTGGGTCTCTTTACTTACAAATTTGTTCAGTATCGAAACAAGGCGGCGATCTACCATGTTATGGGGTATTGTGTCTGCACGGCCAAAGGTGCAGCCGAGACTCTCAAATTCAACATGGCATTGATATTGCTACCTGTATGTCGCAACACCATGACATGGCTCAGAAACAAAACCAAGTTAGGTGTTGTCGTCCCTTTTGACAATAACATCAACTTCCACAAGGTTACTTTATCTCCAAATTGAAATATGTTTCTTTTTATTATCTGAGTCTGTTGCGTCTGAGTCTAACATGTCTGAATATGAATCTGAATCGTCTAACCCCCGCAGGTGATTGCGATTGGCATTGCAGTTGGGGTAGCCTTGCACGCGGGAGCTCATCTAACATGTGATTTTCCACTTCTCCTGCACGCGTCGGATGAAAAATATGAGCCTTTGAAGACTTACTTTGGGGAAAACCAGCCTCAGAACTATTGGTGGTTTGTGAAGGGGATAGAAGGAGTGACAGGGATAGCAATGGTGGTGCTGATGGCAATAGCATTCACATTAGCCACCCCATGGTTCAGACTTAATAGGATTAATCTCCAAAAGCCTTTCAAATGGTTAACCGGATTCAACATGTTCTGGTATTCCCACCACTTATTCATCATTGTATATGCTCTCCTCATAGTCCATGGAGTCAAACTCTATCTCACCAAAGAATGGTACAAGAAAACTGTAAGTATTAATCAAATTAATTAGTACCTAATTGAATCTGCATATTCTCACAAAAAAAAAAAACATAACAAGTTACTGCCACAAACCGAGTTTCGAACTCGTTGAACCACTTAATTGGAGATCGACTAAGGACAAATGAGGGCTCCCCCCGAACCCGAGCCGATTTCTGACTAACTGAATCTGATCGTTCGATTTAAACTGCAAGTTATCAACGCAAGTGTCATGTTTAAACCTCACATTATGTGCAAGAAAAATGTACAAGGTTCCGATATACAAATTTTTCTTGTAAAATTCGTCAAGGGCCACATTCTTAAAACTCGCTTCGAACCTCCCAAATCTCAGGACCGGCCCTGACTACACCTTGTGGTGATGGCCTTACCATAAATAACTAATTAAGTAATGACAGTTCCTCCTTACTTTGCTTCTTATGGCAGACATGGATGTATCTGGCTGTCCCTGTGATGCTTTATATTTTGGAAAAGTTGATTAGATTCTTCAGATCAAATATCGAATTAGTCAAGATACTTAAGGTATGTGAGCAGGGCAAAAATTAAAATTAACCCGGTTCTGTTTTCTCTATCTCTTCTTAATCACAATTGGTAGATTATGTAAGTTTCTTTTTCTTTCTTTTTTTCCCTTTTGAAGGTTGGTGTCTATCCTGAAAATGCAATGGCACTACACATGTCTAAACCACTAGGCTTCAAATACAAGAGTGGACAATACATGTTTATAAAGTGTCCTGTTATCTCTCCTTTCGAATGGTTTGTACATACAACTAACTACTATCCTATTATATATTCAATAGAATAACAATTTCAATATTAAATTCTATATTGAAATATATAGGCATCCATTTTCCATAACGTCCGCTCCTGCACAAGATTATTTGAGTCTTCTCATTCGAACTGAAGGAGACTGGACCAAACAACTCAAAGTCGAATTCTCTAATGTATGTTCATTGTTTTATTAGTTCCATTGTTTTACTAGATTTGTCATATCTAAGTCGATTAATTAAAGATTCCAAATTTTAAGAAAACAGTAAATTAATCATAACTAGTCAGATACTTAACATGACGGATGAATATCTATGATGAAAACAGGCATGCCGCCCCTTCAACAACGGGAATAACGGGCGTTTGAGTGCTCATTTCCTGCAAGGAGAAAACAACCCAAGGTATCATCCACCCGCCATTCTATAATTTACTCATAATATTATTTTATTTTTTTGTTGAATTGATTACTCATAATATTATACAAAAGATAATGATTTTCAATCCGACTTCCATTCTTCATTTATTTGGGAGCTATAAAAGAACAGTGTTGTGGTGATCGACTTATATGTCTTTATGTATCTATTTTTCAAAAAAGAGAAATTAAGAGAAGGTTAAGCATGTGTTTCTTAACTTGTTGAGGACTATATGGTAATTCGGACTTTGAAAATGTGTAGAAAGTAAACTAATGAGAAGTGATTGCAGTTTGCCAAAAGTGTTTATAGACGGTCCATACGGTGCACCAGCACAAGACTACAAAAACTACAAAATAGTATTATTGGTGGGATCGGGGATTGGAGCCACCCCAATGATAAGCATAGTTAAGGATATTATGCAAGACAGTCGGAGAAAAATAGGGTCAAAGATAAAGAAGGCTTATTTGTATTGGGTGACACGGGAGGCAGGAACGTTCGAGTGGTTCAAAGACGTGATGAATGAGTTGGTCGATGTAGAGGATGAGGGAGTGATAGAGGTTCACACCCACTGCACTGGGGTGTACGGAGAAGGTGACTCTAGGTTTGCACTCATAGCTATGCTTCAATCACTCAATTACGCTAAGAATGGTATAGATGTTGTATCTGGCACAAGAGTGAAGACCCATTTTGGTAGACCTAATTGGCGCGAAGTCTTCAAGAGGATTGCTCTCAATCACAGAGATTCACAAGTCGGTCAGTTTCTACTTTCCTTTCATTTCACTTCCTATAGTTTTCCTCCAGCTATTGGAATCGTGCAAACGAGTTTTCTGTGCTGCAAGTACTTATTTATGTTTTCGTATGTTGGGGCTTCACCACTTTTAAACACGTCAAAAAAAGGTGACTTGAATTTCTTAGAGGGACACTACGCTTTGAATGTGAAATTGCTTTACAACACACCCTTCCAAACCTATACTTCAGTAAGACCATCGAGTTGGCAACTTATTCTAGGATTATATGGTCAACCCTATGAGGCTATGAACTACTAGCCATATTGTACAATTTGGTGCTTTTAAGGCTGGTAGCTCCATACGAGTCATGACGAAAGGTAGTGTTTAATCCCTTTTAAGGGATACAAAATTAACATCGCTTGCCCCTTATTCGGGACTGATTTACAAAGACATCAACAACTAATTGTCTTTAAAATTGAATTTAATTACCAGGTGTGTTCTATTGCGGGCCACCGGAAGTGGTGAAGGATCTTGCGGAACAAGCACATAATTTCACTCACAAGACATCCACCACGTTTGATTTCCATAAGGAGAACTTCTAATCGCCACTAAGAAATTGTCCAGGACAGCATCTATTTGAACTTTTCCTTCTCTCTTTTCCCTTTTTAATCCTCTCTAAAATTTATCCTCCTTCGTTTATATCAATGTAAGTAGTTTGTTTACATAATACCTAATGGGTTTTTTTGTTGTCTCTTTCGAGTTGTTCTTTACTAATTTTCCTGGTTTCTTTAGGTTCTCTCTCTTTTGGTTTATTATGTCGGACTACACCTTATATTCTTGATTGCTATGTACCCATTGTCCAATGTGGGACTATTCTCACACGCCCCCTCACGTGTAGGGATCTTTGACCCTAACACGTGTATTTCTTCCGGCGTGGAGCCTAGCTCTGATACCATGTTAAGTTTGTGGCCATCCAACTCAAAACCAATTGGCAATGAGTGAAGAGGACCTAGACCTTATATTCTTGGTTGCTAGGTACCCATTGTTCAATGTGGGACTATTCTCACAATGTCACTCTCCACCACTAAAAATTGTAACACGATTTTTTTTTTTTTGTTGAAAAGTAACACGCTAGTTATGTGCATCAGTGCATGGTTATTTCACCTTAAGACGTATACTATGATGTGGGTATAGACTTCCGTCAGGTAATTACATTTTGGCTAGCTTTGTAAGAAAATAACACCACCCTATTTCCAATGAGAGCGGTGTTATTACATTTTGCCAATGCACTGATGCACATAACTAGCGTGTTACTACAACCAGAGACTTAACATGTTAGTATAGATAGGCTTTAAATTCTCCCTGCTACCGTCGAATTTGGTAGAGCGAAGTCCCCTAAGATTCAACTGTCCTGGTAGACCAAGATCAGGACCACAACCAGAGCCGGGGTCGCGGTAACCCAACCAGAGCCGAGGTGGGGTTGGTGACCCAGCCCGCTGGTGTGCACATGTGAGAAAGAGATGAGGTGGAGGTGTGCTTAGGTAAAAGTGTGCCTCTAAAAAGTGATGGGTCTCTTCTCCAGAGAGCACTATTGTAACCCCAATTGGCCACACCCCTTACACCCAATTTTCCTCATATAAACTCAAACTAGTTTCTCTCCTTGAACCATGTGGGATAGAACACTTTGTTTGAAGTTTTCATGTCTATTTTGGAAAGGAGGAAGAAAAAGGTTTTACACTTTATACTATAAGTGTTGATAAGAACAAAAGTTGTTTTTGGTTGTTTATGAGAAAAAAGTGTTCCCCCAAAGTTTTCCTCTAAAAGGTGAGCACATTTCACCTCATTTTATTCAACCATCCATATAAAACTAACAGGTAAGACTTGCACTGCCCGTCATGAACTTTAGGAAACTTGTTTGCCCATCGGACCCAGGTGCTGCCTGTCAAGGCTGTCGTGCATCCCGTTTGTATCTAGAATATGGGCGCTCTAGGTCGGGCTTCAGGCTCAATTTTGCTCCTACTTGGCAATATTGCTCTTTCTTGGAGATCAAATAAACAAAGGATTATTGTCGTCTATTGAAGCCTAGTATCAAACTTTGGCTAACTTATTGTGGGAACTTTAATAGATTAAGTATCTTTTCAAAGATCTTGAATCCTGCATCTCTTATGTCTGTTTACTTTGATAATTGCGCTCCACAAGTTGAAAACTGTTATAACTAAAAGTCGCGGAAGCTATCGAACCTATCCTAGAAATTGATCCGATTATGAAGATTAATCGAAAAGCTAAGTCAAAATCAAATATGCGAACAGAATTTAACGAGGTTCGGCTTTAAAGCCTACGTCCTCGGGCGAACAAGAAATCTTTATTGAAGGATAGATGAAGACGACTCACACAACCCGCAAGTTCGTCCCAAGATGGTACCGTATAGAAATTAACCTCTATACTAAATCTTCGACGACCGAGAAATTTAACACCGCTCAAAACTATGAACAAAAAATTTCTCTCTCACTTGCTCTCTCTCTTTAGCTCTCTCTAAAGAAGAGTTGTTGTTGCTTGTGTTGATTGATGATAGGCTCTCAATACCCCATATATATATATATGCAAGGGTTTCCAAATTTTGAGTCCAATTTGGACTCAAAATTGGAGTCGGTGGAATGGGATGCCAATTCCACCGACCTTCACCAAACCGCCTACCAATTTGATGAAACCGCCTCATTGATGAAACGGCCTCTTACAATTCTCCACCTCGTACATAATTTGATACACTTCAAATTTTGGACGAACACCAGGATACTCCTTGTAAGATATATCTTCTTCTTGTAACTTCATCCGACTGCACCATATGACCATGGTTGCCTACGTACCCTTTTACAGGATCAAGCCTACCGTAGTTCTACCAACCCTTCACATAAAGATTACCTTGTCGCCATTACGCCCTTTCGGGCAACTTAACACGAGCCGATTTGTAGCAATTTCAGGCAATGCTGAAACTTGTTACATGTCACCACTTTAGTCAACATGTCCGCGGGATTCTCATCAGTGTGTACCTTCATGAGAGAAACATCACCTTCCTCTATGACATCTCGTACAAAGTGATACCTGACATCGATATGCTTAGTGCGAGCATGATGAACCTGATTCTTCGCCAAGTGGATCGCACTTTGACTATCACACCATACATCTACGCACTCCTGCTTAACCCCTAGATCATCCAGAAGACCCCACAACCACAATGCTTCCTTCACACCCTCGGCCATAGCCATATACTCGGCCTCCGTAGTAGATAAAGCAACTGTAGATTGTAACATCGATCGCCAACTAACTGGAGCACCATGTACCCTAAATACATAACCAGTAGTAGATCGTCTTCTATCTAGATCGCCAGCATAATCTGAGTCAACATAACCGCTTACCTGACATGTGTCTCCACCAAAGCACAAACCCGTATCAACGGTACCCTTCAAGTATCTCAAAGACCCACTTCACAGCTTCCCAATGTGTCTTCCCCGGGTTTTCCATAAACCTACTAACCACACTGACCGCTTGTGAAATATCCGGACGAGTACACACCATAGCGTACATCAAACTGCCAACTGCACTAGCATACGGTACACGATCCATATGATCCTTCTCCACCGTAGTAGTGGGAGATTGTTTTCCCGAGAGCCTAAAGTGTGGTGCCAAAGGTGTTGACACCGCCTTCGCATTCTGCATCCCGAATCGAGAAACTACTCGTTCGATGTAACCTTTCTGACTCAAGTACAGTTTCTTACTTGACTGCTCTCTCTTAACTCCATTCCCAATATCTTCTTTGCAGCGCCCATGTCTTTCATCTCAAACTCTTGACTGAGTTGAGATTTCAACTTATTTATCTCCACCATGCTTCGAGAAGCAATAAGCATGTCATCCACATACAAAAGGAGATAAATAAAGTCACCTTCGCGAAGCTTCTTGATGTATACACAACAATCATAGTCACTTCTGCGAAAACCATGCTTTAGCATGAAAAAATCAAATCGTTTGTACCACTGGCGAGGGGATTGTTTTAATCCGTAAAGAGATTTCCTCAAACGACATACTTGATTTTCTTTGCCCTCAACCTTGTATCCCTCAGGTTGAGCCATATAAATTTTTTCTTCCAAATCTCCGTGCAAGAAGGCGGTTTTAACATCGAGTTGTTCCAGCTCAAGATCACTATGAGCAACAATACTCAATAGCACCCGAATAGAAGTATGTTTCACGACTGGTGAGAAAATCTCATTGTAGTCGACCCCTTCTTTCTGTGCATAACCCTTGGCCACTAGTCTTGCCTTATACCTTGTACCCTTGATTTCGGAAGAATCCTCTTTCTTCTTGTACACCCATTTACAACCAATAACAGACTTACCTTCTGGCAATGGGACAACCTCCCATGTCTGGTTCTTGTGAAGAGACTCCATCTCTTCTTGCATAGCAACCAACCAACTCTCTCTTTCTGCCGCGGCGATAGCTTGTTTGAAGGTGACCGGCTCGTCGTCTTCCACCGAGAGTGCATATTCAACCACATTTGCCTGCCCGTAATGCCTAAGAGGTTTGTCTGACCCTAACCTCTGTACCGGCTTATATAACCGTTTCGGCCTAGTGTGTACCGAAACATCCTGCTGTTGTTGTTGTAAAACTTGTGTACCTTCCCCTTGAACCTCCTCATGATCGGGTTCATCAATTTCCTCATCCTGAGTATTATCCTGATGCTCCACCTGATCATGATTCCTAGAAACCCGTTGGTCTTCGGCTTCTACTTCCACTACTTGAGCTTTAGTAGACCCAACATCACCACAACTAGGCACCGTAGCTTTCGCCATAGCTACAATAGATGACTCATCAAACACCACATCTCTGCTGATTACAAACTTCTTGTCTTCCGTACACCATAGCCGATAACCCTTGACTCCTGTAGCATATCCTAAGAAAATTGCCTTCTTTGCTCTATTGTCAAGTTTGTTACCTTTAACATGGTAATAGGCCGTACAACCGAAAACCTTAAGTCTCCCGTAATCTGCATGTTCACCTGACCACACCTCGTAAGGTATGCCGCCATCTAAAGAAGAATGTGGAGACCTGTTCACAATATAACAAGCGGTAGCAACAGATTCTGCCCACCATTCTACGCCTAATCCCGAATTGGAGCGCATAGATCTAGCCTTCTCAAGTAGTGTACGGTTCAATCTCTCTGCGACTCCATTCTGCTGAGGTGTGTTTACTACTGTCCAGTGCCTCACAATGCCTTCCTGATTACAAAACTCCTTGAATGCCCCATCCGTGTACTCGGTCCCATTATCCGACCTTAACGTCTTCAGCTTTCGACCAGTTTTGTTCTCAACCATTGCTTTCCACACCATGAATGTGTTGAATACCTCATTCTTATGCTTCAGAAAATAAAGCCAGACAAATCTCGAATGATCATCAACGAATGTAACAAAATACCTGGAACCACCCTTGGAAGGTAACTTTGCCGGTCCCCAGACATCGGTATGTACGTAGTCTAATACCTCTTTGCTTCTGTGCTTGCTTGTAGAGAACGTCACCCTGTGCGCCTTCCCGAACACACAATGCTCACAAAACTCCATGCAAGGCTTCTTATGTCCTTCAACAAGCCTTTCCCGCACATCAGAGATAGACCCTTTTCTGACATATGCCCAAGGCGCATATGCCAAAGCCTCGTACTAGCCGTTGGATCCCTTCCACTGATTCCTACTGCTACATCTCCAGTAATTGTTGTCCCCAAAAGTTTGTATAAATTACCGTAACGAGTACCTCTCATTACCACCAAAGAACCCTTAACGACTTTTATGGAGCCATTCTCTATAATTATCTTACAGCCGTTCCGCTCCAACACACCAAGGGAAATTAGATTTTTCCGCAAATCGGGTATGTGTCTTACGTCCGTCAATGTTCTCACCACTCCATCGTACATCTTGATACGTATTGTTCCGAGTCCCACAGTTTTACATATACTATCATCACCCAGTATAACTGTACCACCATCTATACTCCTATAGGTAGTAAACAACTCTCTATTTGGACACATATGGTGTGACGCCCCTGAATCAAGCATCCACTTATCGAAGATTTTCTCAGACACCTCTGTCACCGAGAAACATTCATCCGCCTCTTCTGATACATATCCCGCCTCTTGCATCTCTTGTTTCCCCTTGTAGCCTTCGTTCTTTTGCTTCAACTTTCTCTTTGGACAAGCCGCTTTAAAGTGGCCAAGCTCACCACAACTAAAGCACGTTTTCTTGAAAGAGCCTCTAGATTTGGATCTAGATTTCCCGCCCTTTCCCTTTCCCCTTTCATTACTCCTCCCCCTCGTTACAAACAACCCTTGTGCTTGTTCTTTGTCTACTCCACCCGACGCCATACTGCTAGTAGCAACCTTACGAAGGTCATCCGCTAATAGCGAATTTCTCGTCTCTTCCATGCTTAGACTATCACCAACAAGCATCAAAGTTTGAACAAGGTTCTCATAGGATTTAGGCAATGAAAGTAACAATATGAGGGCTTGGTCCTCATCCTCAACCTTAACATCAATATCCTTCAAATCTGAGATAATCCTGTCAAACCTATTCACATATTCCTGAATAGAAGAACCCTCTTCCATTCTACATGTGAATAATTTGGATTTTAAGTAGACCCGATTCGTTAAAGTTTTCGTCATGAAACTGCTTTCTAGCTTTAACCACACACCCGCCGCCGTTGTTTCTCCGTCTACTAGGAACGCCACGTCCCTCTCAAGACACAACATAATGGTAGCCCGTGCTTCGAGATCTAACTCCTCCCAATCCTCATCTGACATATCTCCTGGTTTCTTTCCCGTCAACGTCTTGTGTAATTTCTGCGAGATTAACAGATTCTTCATCTGCATCCGCCAATAAGAAAAATCGTTTTTCCCATTGAACTTCTCTATCTCATATTTCCCTGCTTTGACCGTACCACTTCTCGATCCCATCTTCTCTTCGTTCAATCTCAACAAGGCTCTGGTACCAATTGTTATAACTAAAAGTCGCGGAAGCTATCGAACCTATCCTAGAAATTGATCCGATTATGAAGATTAATCGAAAAGCTAAGTCAAAATCAAATATGCGAACAGAATTTAACGAGGTTCGGCTTTAAAGCCTACGTCCTCGGGCGAACAAGAAATCTTTATTGAAGGATAGATGAAGACGACTCACACAACCCGCAAATTCGTCCCAAGATGGTACCGTATAGAAATTAACCTCTATACTAAATCTTCGACGACCGAGAAATTTAACACCGCTCAAAACTATGAACAAAAAATTTCTCTCTCACTTACTCTCTCTCTTTAGCTCTCTCTAAAGAAGAGTTGTTGTTGCTTGTGTTGATTGATGATAGGCTCTCAGTACCCCATATATATATATATGCAAGGGTTTCCAAATTTTGAGTCCAATTTGGACTCAAAATTGGAGTCGGTGGAATGGGATGCCAATTCCACCGACCTTCACCAAACCGCCTACCAATTTGATGAAACCGCCTCATTGATGAAACCGCCTCTTACAAAAACGATTGTCATCTTGTGCATAAAAGGATGAAATCTAAACTAATCATTGATCAATTCATCACTTCCGCATATCAGCTAGCTGACATCTTTACAAACTTGTTGGATGTCGACTACTTCAACAAGATAATTGGCAAAATACATTCCTCGTCCAAGGGAAGTATTATGGGTTACACTCAAAAGGGCACAAGGGACCGAGCACAAGGATTTTCACGAGTCCTAACCAATTGTAACACATGATTAGATCATTAGTCTATCATCTTTGGTACTTATCTCTTATGATTTTTATCTTTCATTCTAATACTAAATTATAAACATTGTAACATACTTTTAGTGAGTACATACAATTGTTCTCTGTCTCTCTCTTGCTCTCGGATACAACTTCACAGAGTTTATTAGATTTAGAAGATATGTTTGGTATTTGAATGACTCCATAAAAATCTGTGTTACCTAGATTGAGAAGAAACTACTCATGACAAATTGTCAAGTCCTTGTCATTGTCCGGCAAAAGTGATCACCCAAAACGCAGCTGTCGACCGAGTCAACGTGGTATGATTGATTCAAATTTGAACTTTGTTAAGTTTTTTTTTTTTTTTTGATGAAATAACTTTGTTAAGTTGACAAGAAGATTCTTTCTAGCTATTTATGATATAATTCTGACCCTGGTTTGGTAGGCATAAAAGTTGGAAGTACTCTATATGATATTTATCTGGTGAACCTCAACGTTAAAAATCATCAATCATCATCACTATTACTAGTATATTATGATGTGTCAAACGTCTGAAAATGCACCTCCTGTACCTCAAAACCAGATAATCCACTTATCCACGTTCTAAATTTCAAATGTGTTGAAAACAGAGACGAATCCAGAATTTTCACTTAGGGGTGCGGATTTATATACCTAAATAATTTTTTTTTCAAACACAATAATTAATAAAATATTTATATTCATAAATTATACTGATACATAAACGATTACAAACGCAATTGACCTCTACGAGAGTTCATATTTTGAAATGCTCGCATAATCGACTCATTATCCATCTCACTAAAAACTTCTTTATCAATAAAGACTACTAAATTATCATTTAGACATGCATCACTCATCCTGTTTCTTAAGCATGTTTTAACTAGCTTCATAGATGAAAAAGCTCTTTCAACAGAGACAGTTGCAACCGGCAAAGTTAGTGCTAAAGTGATAAGCAAATAAACTAAATGATATGCTTCATCCCTCTGAGTTTCCACCAATATTCTAGCAAGAGCTCCAATTCCATCTAAATTTGAGAAATCGTCATTTTGCCTCATATGATAAATGTAATTATCAAGCTGAGAACTTAGTAGCATAGTGTCAATTCATTTGTTATTCCCAACAAAAGCTTCATCAAATGTAAACAAAATACGAACTCAAAAGTTTGCATCTTGGATAACAAATCTATTACTTCCCTCTTTTGATCCGCTTTAACAGAATGTGTAGCAATAACTTCAAGGACATCTATAACAGAACTGAACATGAATGTAACTAACAAAGATGTCAAACTGTTATAGTGTGAACCCCAACGAGTAGCTCCAGATCGCCTAAGACTTGTTTCTTGATTTAAACCTTGTCCAGTTATAAGGTCTCTGAGTTCATTTTGCCAACATGTTTCATTAACCGGTCAGGTTTTCTCCAGCTATTCCAACCTCCATTAACAAAAGTATCCCGACTAGTTTTACCTTTTTCAGAAACATAACAAAACAAACAAAATGCAGCATCTTTTTCAACACTATATTCTAACCACTCTTGATGATCATTAAACCAAGACGGAATGAAACGTCTTCCATTATTGTCTTTTGGAAAGTTATGGTCCTTTGGCTGAAATGGACCCTTCTGTAAATAGTGTCTACGAATTTCATCTCTATATTTGTTGAAATTGGTAGTCTAAGCCCCGGATCAATTGGTAAAGATGATAAATTAAATTCGAGATGACTTACCAATGTCGCAGTTGGTTCCGGTGTTGGAGTCGGCCCCGATGTTGGGATAGAAAATAACGTTGGAGTCGAGTCCGGAACTTCCGGTGTTGAATTTGATGAACCAGAAGAAAATTTTATTTTAAAATAACGTTCCATAGTTACTAGTTGAACTTGAATACTTGATTAGATGAATAATAAGAAGTAGCAGTAGTAGTAGCAGTAGTAGTAGTAATAGAGGAGATGTGATTTTGTTGTGGTTTGAGATGAAGAAATGAGAGATATATATAGAGGTTGAAAATTGTGTAGTTAGATGGTTGGATAGATGAATTGAAGTTTATAGGGGTTTAGGGTAGATGAATTGAATTATATAGCTAGGATTTATGGTAGATGATTTGAAGTTTATAGGGTTTATGCTTTAGGGTAGATGACTTGAAGTTTGTAGGATTTATGGTTAGAGTTGAAGTTTGTAAGGTAAAAGGTAGATGAATTGGAGTTTGTAGGGGGTTTATGGTAGATGAATTGTCAACAATTTTCTTTTTTTGTATTGACCTCTTCTCAATGTCAACGATGTCAACAATTTTCTTTTTTTGTATTGACCTCTTCTTTTTTTTGTAATAGACATCCGCCCCTAAAATTTTGGGTGGACCAAGAGTAAAAAAGAGGTAATACCGTTTTTTATGTCAACACCTTTTGATGTATTTTCAGGTAGGATTAAATTTCAACGAGTACTTCTCATAAATCAGATCCGTTTTTTATGTGCTGATGTCTTTTCTTTTTCTAATGAACCAGATCTCGGTTAGTTGTAACTAGTACTTCCAATGAACAAGATTTGAGTTAGTTACAAAGAAACTTATCTAAAATAGATCTAAGTTCAGTAATTTTGTTGTATTATATCATTTATGTGTTGATATTAAATTTGTTTTTTCTTACACAATTTTTATTTGTTATTGTTTGCAGATTAAGTTGAGACTTGAAGATGTGAGAAATGCAATTTTTTATTTTGTTATTTACTTTTGGTTTCTGTATTCTGTTTATGTAATTTATTTTTTGTATATTTTTTGTTGTTAATCTTTTTTGATGTATTTTTGTTTTGTAATTTATGTCTTATGTTTATATATGAAATCTCCAACTTTTGATGTAATTTTGTAACTTTTGTCCAGAAAGGTTATATTATTAATAGGTTATGGATGGAAATCAGTTTGAACTTATTTATTTTAATTAAGTTTCATTTTTTTATTATTTTTTGTTCAAAAAGCCCGCGACCCGATCCGCCCGAGCTCGTTAGAGTCCGATCGGGCTCTCGGGCAAAATTGGGCCGCGGGCTCGAAGAGACTCACGTTTATCCGGCCCGAAGTGCCCGATATCTCGATCGGGTAGCTTACTCTTAAGCCCGAATCCGCCCGAACCCAAAATTTAGTGTCCGAACCCGTCCAAACCCGCCCGATTCCCACCCCTACCCTCACCTGGTTTCTTTTTTTTTTAACTTTTTAAAACAAGGGTTTGCTTAAATGAAGAAAAAGGAAGAATGAGGATTGAGGAAGGAAACGTGGGGAAGAATTAGTGAAACTAGGGGTTGGTGTGGAAGCATCCAACCATCGTCAAAGTGATGGCTCTGCCGTGTTGATTTATTATCCAACATCTTCCCCCCACTTCTTCAGAAATTAAATGATAATGTTCAAAAGGGCACTACCTAGTCCATGGTAGGCGGTGGTTGACTTGTCAGCTGATTTTATTCAACCGTGATGGGGTAACTCCCCACCTCACTCCCTTGTCTACCGTATTAGAATTAGACAAGGGAGTGTTTTTTCATTTTCAGTCCCTGCAAGTGTTTCAACTTTTAAAAACACCCCTACTTTTATGTGCCACATAGGCAAGATGGTGTACAAGGGAGTAAGGTGGGAGGGAACTTTATCATTTTTCGATTTTATTTCTGTTGACTCGTTTCCTTTCGTCAACCTAAACGTCTTTTATATCTTTTTATATGATTCTTTCCTCTATGGACCTTCTCTCTATAACATTTCTTACTAGTTTTTTTTTTTTGATGAGAGACATTTCTTACTAGTTAGTTCAACAAAAAAAAAAAAAAAAATCTTAACAGAGTTAAATATAATCGCCCTTTGGATTAAAAAAAAATTGCCTCCAAAATAATATGGTTAACTTTTTGTTTTTTTCCAATCCCTTCATTAACATTTCGTCTCCGAGTCTGCTTGGGGCAGCGGCAATTTTAGATTCCCCCACCTCTCCCTTTTTCTTGTCTCATTTGATCCTTCTCTTCTAGATGTTTTTCTTTGAAACACTTTGATTATCTTCTCATTGTTCCCTTCGCCAGACGAAAGGTGGGATTTCAGACGAAATCTCATGTTTTGAGATAATACCATTTTAGTTTAGAAGGAGCAAGGGTGAATTTATAAGTGTGGGAAAAGGCTTACCTCACAAACTAGTTTTTGGGGGTGAGAGAGGTCCAAGATGACCAATACTGGTGTTAGACCCCAGATTTGTTTCAATAACTGTTGAAGTTAAGAGTCAGTGTGTGAGGGGACGAGTTTACAAGTGTCCGAAAAATCTTACTGCACGAGCTAGCTTTTGGAGTGAGAGGGCCCCAAGACAACCCAACACCACAATGGTCCCAAAACCCTTGAAACCCAGAAAGATGTTCCTGGGGATGAAATCCTAGTGGTCGGTTCCCAAAAAAACCATACTAACATTGTTTATATGCATGTAAGAGGCCGTTTTAGAGAAATCATTAAGGGCGACGTTTAATGCTATTCAAACTTATTTCACCTACCAAGCTAACTAATCTAGCCGTATGCCAATGAATAACTAACAATATTTTAGACATAAAACAAGTACAAAGACATAAGAACTAAAAAAACAACAAGAAAGAAGACCGGTAGATTTTTACCATCATAAAAATTTAGGAGAGAGAAGCTCTCCAGTGACGTCAGCAGCTCCGTTCTTCCATTAACTTAGTTTCAAGTTCATGTTTACAGATCAATACCTCTGAAACTATTTTAGTGTTTTTTCTTTTGCTTTCGGTTTTTATACCGGAACTTCTTCTAGTTTACACGGCCTTGATCTCTTTTTCTAGATTTCGGAGGCAAGGGATCCCCTGAGCCCAATTCTGCAGGGATTCAAACTCTCTTTTCTTTCTTTCTCTTTTTCTTTACTGTTTTTCTCCCAGTTATCTTCTCCTTCCTTTTATTTACCTCTCCAGTTCTGTTTTTCTATTTCAGGTGAGGGGTTAGTCCCGGCGGTAGTTGGGAAGATGAAGCCTACATCGTACAAGTGGCAGTCCAAAACAAATCACAAATGTCAGGATAGGACTTATATTACTAACAGATATGAGAACCTTTTTGACGTCCTGCTGAGGTCGTCTAGTTCTCATCTATGGGGAATGGGATTACACCACAACCTGATAAAAGAACACTTTTGGAGTTTTCGAGTGGTTCTATACAGACATGCAATACCGGAGGTATTATTGGGTGGTTTTTTGGGAACAGCAATATCCCAACCCTTATTCCCTGAATTTATGGGCTCTAATTTCGAACCTCGACACGTACTCCATGAAGATTGGTTTGCATGCAAGAATGATCCCCCTAAAACCCTCTTTCTCTCATCTCTACACGCTATCTCAGTCGGATTATTCACCCCTTCATCTTCCATCATCATTCCTCAGACCAACAATATGACTACCAACACCAAAACTCAATCCAACACCACCCTTCTCTCCGCAACTCAACTTGCAGACCAAATGGAGAATAAACTCACCATCCCGTCTGCTAGAGAACCCCTTGTCTTTCTTGATAAAAAACTCACTCAATCTATTGATACTCTCAACCTTCATAGGAAGCTCATAGGACGTCTTTGTAGTCACCATTTTATCCCATTATACAAAATCCAAAACCAACTGAAGAGAAAATGGGAAGTCTCATTTCCATTCACTGTTGAACCCATTCCTAACAGGCAGAACTTTTTCATCTTCGAATTTCAAGTGGAGGAAGATAAAACTAGGGTCCTGATTAACAAGCCTTACATTGTGTTAGATTATCTCCTAATTCTTCATAATTATGATGTGGATACAAATCCAGCTACTATTCCTCTGCATTTTGACATTTTCTCTGTGATCATGTCGCACATTCCTCCCTGCCTACACTTTGAATCTGATCTTCGAATTACAGCAAGCCCTCTTGGTCATGTCCTTCGTTTCATTCCAGATAAGTGGACCACTCTTACAGATAATAAGATCAAGATTGACATTGTCTGGGATGTCACCAAACCTATCCCTACTGGCACCTCTGTTCAATTGGATGGTGATCTCATTAGAATTGATTATCGATTCTTCCCTTTCCCTAAATCTACTTGTCTTTATTGTAGGATCATCGACCACTCTCCCTACCCTTGTTAAGATCCTGATATCCAACAATCAATCCCTATAGCATCCATGCAAATCACTAAACCAACATCTTTACCCTGTACCCTTGAATCCATTCTTGGATTAAAGCCTCCCAAACCTAGCAGCAACAAAAAAGACAACCCTATCAAAATTCTAACTCAAGCTGTTGTCTCTATTAGTGAGGTCTCCAAGGAGGGATTTCTAACCCCAATCCCTGATAGTAATCAACCCCCCATTGTTCATACCACCCGATCAACATCCCACAACACCAAAGTCAAAACCACTTCACCCAGCTGGACTAAGCAATTCCTAAGAAAACCCCCAAAGTTCGAATCCATGCAGGCACCTCCTACTGGTATAAAGTTTAAAGAACCCATTCTACAAAGCCCATCTAAAAATAAGCTTGAGATTGATCCTAGAGATAAAGGAAAATCCCCAATCATCCAACCCCCATCTCCTCCTTCTGAATCGACGGTTAAGAACATCTCTACTTCAAACCCCTCCCCTACTCATTCTTCTGTTAGAGAGAAAAGGAAACAACTGGCAGATGAAAACCTTGTCAAAGCCACTATATTTGAGGACTCTGATTCCTTTGTAATAGGATTGGAACACTTTTGGAAGAGATACAAAGAAGATAAACAGATTGAACACAATCCTTTTTGGGCTAATGAGAAAGACCAATGTTTCAATTTGGATAAAATCAGGGATACCCAATCTTTCTCCATTCCGGTTTCTAACCTGCCTCCTCTCCCTAATATCTCATCTGACTTCTCGGATGATGTAAATTTCGATCAGATATTTGGTCCTAGTAGGAACATGTCCGATAGAAATAAAGATCAGAGGAAGAACAGAAAATTTAAAAATGGAAACCCTAAAATCTTAATCCAAGAAGTCAAAGCATCCGAATCAATTATTCAGAATGTGACTCAATCAGCACCTCAAATGAACAACTCTGGTGGAAGTAATAACAGCAATTTGGGTATGCACAATGTCAATCTTCAAAAACCAACTACCAAAGGGCAAGACAACTCCTCACCTATGCCTTCTTCTAAGGTAATTCGTTTTAATTTCTATATTGTTATTTATGTTTCTATTATTATCATAGAATTCATAATCTCCCCTGCCATTATGCCTCCAAATATTCCTCTGTCAATTTTAAGTTGGAATGTTCAAGGGCTTGGTTCTAAAGTTACAACACATTACCTTCAAAAGCTTGTGAGGAGTCACAAACCAGATATCTGCTTCTTAGCTGAAACAAAACAACAGGATGATAAAGTGAAAGCAGTGATGAATCGAATTCAGTTTGACTCCTTTATCATTCAAAGCCCCCAAGGTTTAAGTGGTGGATTAGTTGTAGGTTACAATGAAGCCTTCTCTATCCAAAAAACCTATCAATGCCAGTCATGGATCCACATTTGGTTCACTTGCCTCAACAAAGCTATGTCTTTCTCTATCATTTTCATGTATGGAGAACCAGAGGGTAGGAGAAAAGCAGAGTTTTGGGATAATTTTGATTTATACTGTTCTCAGAACCTTCAGCCTCAGGATTCATATATGCTTATAGGGGATTTAAACATTATCCTTCATCCATCAGAAAAGCAAGGTGGTTCTCAACCTAATATTACTCAGACACAAAAATGGAGAGGGAAAATTGACAATCTAGGATTGGTAGATAGTCCATATCAAGGATCTTCCTATACATGGACCAACAATCAACCCCAACCCAATCTTGTCCTGCAACTTTTGGATAGAGCTTTAGTTTCCATAAACTGGTTTGATACTTTTCCTCACACCATCACATCTAATCTTCCTAGAATGGGGTCTGATCATCACCCAATTTTAGTTAACACCTCTAATTACTCTGATCATGCCAAAAAACTATTTAGATTTAACCCTGACTGGTGCAAAGATCCTAAATGTACTATGATTATTGAAAAGGAATGGAAGAGGAATAGATCTGGAAACCCTCATACTCTGGTTCACACTAAGCTCATGAACCTGCAACCTTTATTGGCAGATTGGAATCTCAACCATTACAACAAACTGGTTAAAGATATCAACAACACCTCATATCTTCTAGAGCACTGTAACAATCCAACCCAATTTCCCATAATCTTGGATAAGCTAAATTCCCTCCTTAATAAACAAGAATCTTATTGGAAGATCAAATCTAGGGACAATAATATCTCATTAGGGGACAGGAATACAAAATTTTTCCATGCTGCAGCCTCTTCTAGAAGAAGAACCAATAGAATTAAAGGTTTACAAGATGATCTAGGCAATTGGATCACAGATCAACATGATATTGGGATCTTGCTTCACTCTCATTTTAGCAAGTTGCTTACTTCTGATTACTCTCACAGCCATACTCCTCTGGAAGGTCTTTTTCAAACCATTATCTCTGATCAAACAAACAACCTTCTTACTGCTATCCCATCTACTGAGGAAATCACCCAAGTGGTGCATCTCCTTAAAGCTGATAAATCTCCAGGACCTGATGGTTTCTCCCCATCCTTTTTTCATCATAATTGGCCTTTGGTGGAAGATGATGTGGTTAATATGGTTCAATACTTCTTTCAAACTCAAACCCTACCACCTCATATTAACCAAACCCATTTAGTCCTAATCCCTAAATCTAAAAACCCAACTACCCCCTCAAGTTTTAGACCCATCAGTCTCTGCAACACCACATACAAGATTATCTCAAAGATTATAGCTAATAGGCTTAAGCCCCATCTTCACAGCTTTATTAGCCCTTATCAAAATGCTTTTGTGCATGGCAGGCATGGCACTGATAATATCATCTTAGCTACAGAAATTGTTCATTCTATGAAGAACCAAAGAGGCAACCAAAAGTATTTAGGGCTTAAGCTAGATATGGCTAAAGCTTTTGATAGAGTGGAATGGGACTTCCTCATTCAGATTATGAACAAATTAGGATTCTCCAACATTTTCTGTAATATGATTTATCAATGCATTTCTACCACTACTACTGCTGTTCTGCTAAATGGAGTTCCTGGGGATTATTTTTCTCCTTCCAGAGGGCTTAGACAGGGAGATCCCCTCTCTCCATATCTTTTCATTATCTGTATGGAGGCTTTAAGCAGACTTCTAAATAAAGCTCAATCAGAGGGATTCATTCAAGGTTTTAAATTCAGGAATTCTCCTGCTATAATCACTCACTTGTTCTTTGCAGATGATTGTCTTCTCTTCATCAAAATGGACATTCCTACAGTTCATAATCTGCTAGATATTCTCAACCAATTTAGTCTTACTTCTGGTCAGATGATCAATTTTAATAAAAGTGGGATCTTTTACAGTGCAAATGCTCATAATAAACACTGCAGGATGGTGGCTAGAATTCTTAAAGTCAGACCTATTAACAAAGAGGAACCATATCTGGGTATCAACATTTTTATAGGAAAATCCAAAATTAAAACCTTTCAACCAATCCTAGACAGACTTCATCAGAAGCTAAGCAATTGGAAGAGGAATTTACTATCCCAGGCAGGTAGAGGAGAACTTATTAAGTCATCTCTGGCTGCTGCCCCTAGATACCAAATGGCTGTTTTCGATCTCCCTACTAAGATCAAGAACTCCATTTCTTCTCTTCAGAGAGAATTTTGGTGGGGACCTACTACTAACAAAAGGAGGATTTACTTCAAGAATTGGAATGCTATCTGTACACCCAAAGCAATGGGGGGTCTAGGATTTAGAAATATAAGTAAAGATAATCTTGCTTTGAGAAGTAAGCTTAATTGGGAGATCAAAACTCAACCCAACTCTTTATGGGTCCAACATATCAAACATAAATATGACCTTGATTCAGTTGGGTACCCATCTAACTCATCTGGTCTTTGGAAATCTATCAAGAAAAATCAACAGAACATTGATCAACATGTTATTTGGGAGATAGGAGATGGAACTAAGGTTAATATTTGGGTAGATAAATGGATTCCAGGTATGGAAGCTCTAGGACTTAATCATAACCATCATGGTTTTACTTGGGTCTCTCAGCTCATTAGCCCTGACCATTCTTGGAACTGCTCTATCCTATCTCTACTCTTTAATCCAGATATTCAAGTCAGAATCCAAGTTATTCCTCTCAATTCCAGTCAGGATCAGCAGAAATGGATGCTATCCAACTCGGGTAAATTTTCTGTTTCATCCCTATATAAGTTCATGGCTTTTCAGAATACACCGTCTACTCTTCCTTCTATTTGGAAATCTATCTGGAATCTTAGAATACACCCAAGAATTCAGTTATTCTTATGGAAGCTGGCTCAAGGTATTCTTCCTCTCAAATACCTGCTTAAAAATTTCATGCCAGAGATTGATGCTCTCTGTCCCCTCTGTAGAAATGAGGAGGAAACTCAGATTCACTTCCTTCAAAACTGTCCTGTTACTAAAGAGGTCTTAAGAAACTTCTCTAACTCAAATGTTAATGAACTCTCACATACTTCCTTCACAGATTGGTTTAACAATGTTCCTGATCTAGAATCAATGGTCACTAGTCTGTGGCATATATGGAAATCTAGATGTGAGCTGGTCTTTAGAGGAAAACAGGTCAATATGGGCTTCTTGTCTAATACTATTCAAAGCTATTTGCAAGCTCAAAAGACCCTTGATTCTAATCTGTCCAGAGAACAGATTAATTCCAATATAGATTGGAAGGCTCCTTCAACAGGGTTCATTAAAATAAATTATGATGTTTCTTACATTAGACAGACTCTTACTGCTGCCTTGGCTATTGTTATTTCGGATTGCACAGGAATCCAAAGAGCCAGAGAATCCACCATCACAACAGCAAGATCGGTAGATGAAGGAGAAGGCAAGGCTGCTCAATATGGCATTTTGTGGGCAATCAAGCATGGTGTAAAGAATCTCATTTTGGAGGGAGACTCTATAAATATCAACAACTCCCTTACTGGCCGGAAAAGCTCATCTCATTGGACGGCAAAGCATATTTTGAAGCATATAAAGCAGCTTTCCCTTTCTTTTGATAATATATCCTATGTATATGTTAATAGGTCTACTAACAATATGGCTAACTCTCTAGCTAGTAGCACTAGGAAGTCCCAGACTTGTATATCTCTTTGTCTTCCTTTATGCTCTCTATCCCAGCATAACATCTCTGTAAACTCGTTGAATTATCAATAGATGTTATTTCTGCTTAAAAAAAAAAAAAAAGAAGACCGGTGGTTTCTCTTTGTAATTTGAGTTTGGATTCTCAAACTAAATTTTTTTTTTTTTTCTCTTCTATTTTTGTTCTTCTTTTTTGGTTCTTTTTTATTTGTCTATATGTGTAGGTGGACATGTAGAGAGTTCCTGACATCCAACATGAAAACACATATAAATGGCAGGAGGAGGCTTTAGGGGACAAAGAGAAAATTACGGGGTACAAAAACTTAGTCAATCAAAATTAACTTGAGAAATATATTTATTATTTTGGTCTATAAATTTACTAAGTTGTCTTTTGCCTCTTAATCATTATCTTCATCTTACCTCAACCCCACAACTTCATACAACCACAATTTAGTTTTTTTTTTTGGCCCAAGAATTTCAGATAATTTAGTTATTTTCTTTCGAGTCAAAAAATAAATATGCTTCCTAAACCAATCTTCACAGACTAAGTCTTTATATTTCAGAGATTTTACTTTTATGTCCCAAAACTACAACCATGTACAAAAGGATTAAAAATGGTCTTTTTCGTAGACACACTAGAATGGATTAAACTCTTTTTTTTATTTGGAAAACTAAAACCGCCACGAATGACATCACACGGGAACTAATTATTTTTTAATTCCAACTACTACTAATTTCTAGTGAGGAAAACATGATTCCAAAAGAAACGAAAACCCCCTTTATGTGGGCAATCCGAACTTTCCCGAAATAAATAATAAATACATTACGAAGTTACAAGAAATAATATGAAATGAAAATAGTGTCATTTGGATATGGTTGCTACTTGCCAACAATTTAATTAAACAAAGTATAATCAAAAGTGGTTGCTACTTAACAATTTAAGTGTTGATTATTTTTTCTAACATATTATTTTATTTTTATTTTTTGATACTTGGTCCATTTGTCTGAACAACGATGCTGGTGGTCTGCAAGAGAACAACTAAGATATGTCATTAATCTACAAAATCCCTCTACTTTTAACCCTCTTATGCAGATAACTAGTTGGGGCCCTCCTCCAGTGGGGAAATACAAGGTGAACTTCGATGGATCTTATAGAGGAAATCAAGCCTCATGTGCTGCTCTAGCAAGGAATCACGAAAACTAATACACAACTGTGAGGTCTTCGAGAGTTTTTTGAGGAGAGAGAAGCTTCACGGTGACGTAAGCCCTTCTCCCCTTTCCACTCTCAACCGAGCTGGTTCTATCCTCCAAACCCTAATTATTTCTTCTTCGCCACTCATATCCATCTTGGAAATCTCGTTTTGGAACCTCTATTAACTGCGGCAGAGGATAATCATTCTCCTCAGCCCGGTGATTAGCTCTCTCCCCAGTTGTTTCCGGCACAACTTCCAGCATCTTCATTATTACCTGCATGCAGTGTTACTCATCTCAAGAAGGAATCAAGCTCATTGGTGGAGAATCAATTCGAGGTGTTATTCAAGGCAGGTTTGCAGCTCGCCCGAGAGGAACCTTTTCACGCCTAAGATTGCATTAAAGGTACGTCATCACTTCACCCCTTCGTCTTCTTTGTCTTTACTGCTCTCTCTCTCTCTCATTTTCTTCCTTTTATTGGATTGGGTTTCTTGTCGTTTCGGTTTTCTGTGTTCTCGGCGCTTTCTCTCTCTTCTTTCTGGGTCTTAGTGTGTCTCTCCGGTATGTCAATCGTCTTGTCCGACGAGTAGACTAGTCGGGTGGTTGGCGTCAACCAATCCCTGAGCATGCATGGTGATAATTGTCTGGTTTTCTTTTCTTGGGCTCTTCATTTCACTTCCTTTTTAAGCCTTAACCTTGTTCTCTTCCAAACCATCTTCTCTGACCTCTTATCCTTCTCTGTTCAACCTTTACCCACCAGACACTCCCTTTCACTCTCATCCTATACTTTCATGGCGACTCACTTTGCAATCTCTCCCAGAGGCCACCTATCACTCCGTTACCAAAAACCTTCCACCAACAATGAACTTCAAGCTATTTCCCAAGGATTTGTAGCAAGGTGGTGCTGCCCTGAAGAAGCCTCCCTTGCTCAAATCAGGAGGATGTTATACCCCCTAACGGTGTTCTTTAGGGACTGTTTTTATTCTCCTGTGGATGGTCCTGTCAACACATTCCTTATCAAACCCAAAAGTCTCTTTGTCCTCAACACACTCAATGCTGGTCGGCCATGGATTATGAGGGGCAGGCTCCTGGTTCATAAGCAAGTGGAGTTACCTCTTAATGAAGATGTGGATGATTTGTTCTATGAGCCGATGTGGTGTACGTTATACAAACTACCACTAGCCATCCAAAACAAGGAGGATCTCGATGTTATTTTTGAGAGAATGGGAAAAATCATCGAGATTAAACCAAGAAGTC
The DNA here is from genome assembly GCF_041429995.1 of Eschscholzia californica. Classification (NCBI taxonomy): domain Eukaryota; kingdom Viridiplantae; phylum Streptophyta; class Magnoliopsida; order Ranunculales; family Papaveraceae; genus Eschscholzia; species Eschscholzia californica. The sequence goes on from NW_028238198.1 coordinate 48,449,142, forward strand.
TGGGTTTCATCAACAACAAGGTAATCAAGGTTCATTTCCTTTACGACGTTCGTACTCCTCTGCTAGCAGTCATCAACTTTCTCTTTGTTGATAAAGAGTGCAATATTAACATTAGTTATCAGAAGTTCCCGGGAGCGATATGCCACTCATGTAGAATCATTGAACATCCTCTCGGCCACTGCCCTGATCAACCACCAGAACCCCACTCAGACGAGGATGATGACTCTAGCTACGAACTGATGGAAGATATTGAGGTTGATCCCCAGAACTTTATTCCGGAAGAACCAGTTCTTAGGGCACCATCATCATCTCCTGTGCAGCCCTATAACCAAGTCAATTTAAGGATATCAACCACTGGCAAAAGAGTTAGAACCAGCTCCTCCCATTTGTCGATCAGTTCTTTAGATGAGTCCCCTCAATCCCCTCGTCTCCGAGCTCGATTGGTGGACAATGATGAAGCTAGACTACTTCTTGCAGAGTCCAATGTGTTGTACCAGAGCCTAGACATTATATCACCTCTCAGGGTGCGGCGGGCGCCTCTATACCACCTGTCTAGTCTATTAGTTTTTTTGCTTGTTTTCGAGTCCTTCTGTCTGTGTTTGTGTTTGTTTCTTGCTGCAGGTTTTCTGTTTGTTTGCTTCTAAGTTTCGTGTTTTGGTGTCCTGGTACAATCGCAAGAGAAGTTGTCCCCTCGGGTTGATAGTGTGGTGGCTCGGTCCCCACCTTTTGTTTCTCTTGCTTAGTGTACCAGGACTAGTCGGGTGCCTTCTGTGGTTGGGAGGGCATTCAGCTTGTTTTGTAGAGGTGCTTCTAGTTAGGGGAGCGCCTTCAGCTTGTTTAGTTGTTTTTTTCTTGTATTACTCTTAGCTTTATGCTTTTGTGTTTTATTTGTGGAGGTGCTTGCAGTTTTTTTTCATTTTTTTTCTTTTTTTCTTTCAGCCTGTGTTTTGTAGTTTCTGGTTGGTGGGCCTTGAGTGGCGATATACTTTTGTCATTCTGGTCTAGCTCGATGACTTTTCATCGATCAGCCCCTTCGAGAGACCAGGCCAGTATTCTAGGGTCTAACCCTGCCCCCACTTCTATTAACACCCCCCACATAGGCCCTATTTCTATATTGGCCTGGAACTTTCGGGGGTTTGGCAACTTTCTTAATAGGAAACACCTCTGGACTATGATTAAAGAGCACACCCCTGACTTGGTGTTCCTCTCTGAGACGAAATGTATGAACATGAATATTGATAGACTTTTCAACCTTCATAAAACTTACAAGAAGGTCACGGTTGAACCGATTAACAAAGTGGGTGGTCTGGCTCTTTTCTGGAACCCGGACATTGATCTTAAAGTGCTTCATGTGACCCAAAATATGATCCATGTATCCTTGACCCTTAATGAGTCCGGTGAGGATTTGCTGCTGACGTGTTTTTATGGGTGCCCCTATAACAAAGAAAAGCTTAAACCTTGGGAGGCTCTCCAGAACTTTTCCCCGAACCAACAGACCCTGTGGTTAGTTATAGGAGACCTGAACACCATCATGTATCCGTCAGACAAAAGTGGCCCTCCCAAACCTCTCCCACATAATGCCAAGCAGATTGTTTCTATTATTCATGGGTTGGGGCTGCACGACTTGGGATTTTGTGGATCTCCTTTCACCTGGTCCAACCGTCAATTTCATGGCAACTTGATTCAAGAGCGTCTTGACAGAGCTTTAGCCAATTTGCCTTGGCTTTCCTCCTTTCCTCATTCCGCATTAGACATCTCCAAGGGGTGGGATCGGATCATCTTCCTATTTTACTTTCTACCAACCCCCCTTCCTCTATGAGTACCAAGCCTTTTAAATTCATTAGAACCTGGATGTCTCACCCAGACTGCCAAAACTTTATACTCGATAACTGGAATGTGAACTCTTATCTCATCCAACAAAAACTTAATCAGCTGGCTATTAAACTGTCTCAGTGGAACAAGAAAGTCTTTGGTCATGTCGAGCAAAAAATCAAACATCTTACGTCCTTAATTCAGTCCACGCAAAACCCTGAAACCTTGCTCCAGCTTATGTCCCAGTTGGAAGAGGTTTATAATCTTCAAGAGAGCATCTGGAAAGAAAAATCCAGGGTGGCTCATGTCCAGCTGGGTGACAGAAACACAAAATTCTTTCATGCCAAGGCAATTACCAGAAATCGGAAAAACTACATCTCGTCTATTAAAAGAGACGACAACTTCTGGTGTTCTGATACCTCCGAGATATTCAATATCTTCACTCTCAACTTAAGGAATATCTCCTCCACCACCTCCCAAGTTTCCCCTGGCATCATTAAAAACCTGTTCACAACCCAGATTTCAGTTTCTCAAAATACTATCCTCACTGCTGCCCCCAACGATGAGGAAATCCGTGCTGCCACTTTCTCTCTTAAACCTGAAGCAGCCCCCGGGCCGGACGGCTTTCCCCCGTTCTTTTATCAATCCAATTGGGATACGGTGAAAACGGATATTATCCAGATGGTGAAATCCTTCTTTCAATCCTCCCTTCTTCCGCCCTCCACTAATCACACTCATATCTGTCTCATCCCCAAAACCAAGTCCCCCCAATCCACGGCTGACTTCAGACCTATTAGCCTGCTTAACACCACGTATAAATTATTACTAAAATCCTGGCTAATCATTTGAAAACCACTCTGCCGGATATTATTTCACCCTTTCAAGATGCTTATGTTCCGGGTCGTCAAATTACCGACAATATTATCATGAGCCAAGAAATATCCCACTCTTTTAAAAATAAACGCGGATCTAAAGGTTTTTTTGGTTTAAAACTGGATATGTCGAAAGCCTTCGATCGGGTAGAATGGCCTTATCTTGAAGACATCCTGGTTAATTTGGGTTATGATACCCATTGGATCAAGCTGATTCATTCATGTATCTCTTCTTCTTCGATGGCGGTGCTTATCAATGGTAGACCTGGCCCTTCATTTAACGTTTCAAGAGGTTTAAGACAAGGAGACCCTCTATCTCCGTTCCTTTTCTCCTTAGCCATGGAAGGCCTGAGTCGGTTGTTGGACTCCCCTGATAGCCCTCACAAATTCACCGGCTTCTCTATTCCTCGTTCCTCCTTCTCGATTAACCATTTACTGTTCGCCCGATGACTGCATCATTTTCGGGCGGAACACCCTCGATAATATCACCAATCTCATCAATATTCTTACTTTATTTGGGTCTGAATCTGGTCAAATCATTAATTATAACAAATCCACTATCTTCTTCTCCAAAAACACTCACCCCAAATTCAAACGTTTGATAACCAAATCCCTCAAAGTGCACCAGGCCTCTTCTCTTGACAAGTATTTGGGTACAAAACTTTTCATTGGAGCCAAGAAAAAACAAGCTTTTGAATCTCTGCTTGACCAAATTCAGAATAAACTCTCGAAGTAACAAACCAATCTCCTCTCTCAAGCATGCCGCACAGTAGTCATCTCGACTATTACCGCGGCAGTTCCCCGATACTAGATGCAGTGCTTTGCCATTCCAAAAGGCATTAGCAATCGCATAGAGACCATTCAACGGTCATTCTGGTGGGGAAAAACTAAATCCATTCACACCATTAACTGGGCTGCCATTTGTCGTCCTCGTAAGTTCGGAGGTCTTGGTCTTCAAAATCCTCTTCTTGACAACGAAGCTTTTCTATGTAAACTGGGATGGCGTCTTCTCAAATTCCCTGACGCGCCCTGGGCACAACTACTCAAAGCCAAATATTTCCCTAAATCGGCCAAACCCTCTTCACCTAAACAAAGCCATTCTTGGGTCTGGAAATCGTTGGCGGAGCCTATCGGCAAAACCTCTAACCTTATCTTTTGGGATGTCAACAAAGGCACACAAATAAGTATTTGGGATGACTTCTGGATCCCTAATCACAAACCGCCTATACCTAACTTAAATAACTGTCCTTTCACCACGGTGGCCCATTTTATTTCTAACAATTCATGGAAAGTGGATCTGCTTCAGATTTACTTTAATGAGGAGATTTGCAAGGCTATCCTTAGTATAAACCGTCACCCATCGGCGGAAGACACAATGGTTTGGCCTCTAACCAAATCGGGTAAGTTCACTATTAAATCTATGTACAGGTATTTAAGTAACGGCAATCGAGATTCTGATACTATTGAATGGTCTTTTATCTGGAACATTAGAACCATACCTAGAATTAAACTTTTCCTCTGGAAGTGCTGCACTAACAGTATTCCTGTTAAAGACAAAATCGGTAAATACATCGGAAACAGTTATAGATGTGCGTTCTGCGAGGAACAGGAGACTTTAACTCATGTACTACTACATTGCAACTTTGCGAGAGCCATTTGGTTTCATTTCAACATTAGAACAGACGGCGTTGCTTTGGTGCTTGAGTGGATCATGTTTTGGTCTTCTCTGGATGAGACAACCATGGCGTATCTCGCCAAAATTATGTGGTTTATCTGGAAAGCAAGATGTGACCAATGCTTTGGAAAGAAAGACGTTCTGCCCTTGCAGGTTATTAGGAAGATTCAATGTTATACTACCAGCATCCACGACGAACGGAATCCAAAAAGCAAGGCCACCTCTCCAACGTGGCTACCACCACCTCAATCCTTCCTCAAAATCAATGTCGATGCATCCTTCAGCAAATGCACAGATCCTGCAGGCATCGGTTGTATTATTCATGATGAGAATGGAGATTTTATTATAGCTAAGGCAGAGACCATTAAGGGACAGACGGCGGAGGAATGTGAATGTTTGGCTATCCTGAAAGCAGTACAATGGGTTGAGGAGCTAACTATTTCTCATCTCATTATTGAAAGCGACAATAAAAATTTGATCAACCATATTCAGGATAAAAACAAGGACATCAACTGGCAATCTCTACATCACATGGAACACATCAGAGCACTCTGTACCAACTTCGAGCAAATACAGTTTCACTACGGTCCGAGAAAGATCAATACTTTAGCAGACGCTTTAGCCAAGTGGGGTAGAAAACAAGGGATCAGTCGAACGTGGCATTCGATGGAGAGAATGAGGTGTGAGCTGAAGATGTAACTGACTTGGTTTGGTTTTTTGTGTTTTTCCTTCAACAAAAAAAAAAAAAAAAAAAGGAATCACGAAGGTACGATCGTTGGTACGGAACAATGGAGTTTGGAACCAAGTTCAGCTCTTCATGCAGAAATGAAGGGGTTAGAATGCGGCCTTGAATCTGGCACAGAAATTAGGGTTAGTAGATTTTATACTAGAAGGGGATTCAAGGATTCTAGTAGATCTAATCTCATCCGTGGATATCGATGCCCCGTGGCGGCTCTTGAGGGAAATCAATGGCTTACGAGCGAGGGTCCATAGCCAACAGTTGTCTCTTAGCTATTGCCCGAGACTTAACAACGAGGACGCACATTACATTTACCAGCAGCTTCGATTAACCCCTCTCAAGTTTAATGTTAGCTTTTTAGTACCTGCTACTGTTAACCTAGTTATGTATTCGACCCCCATGTTACAGTCTGGGTTTATCTTTTGTAATGGGTCTGAACTATGTAACTCTTTTGTTTGAATGTTAGGTCTTACTCAAAAAAAAAAAAACGATGCTATGTCCGGTGCCAATCCAGTGTGAAACTCGGCACGCTGAGGTGGCGCGACCGTCCTGGCATAACATCTCAGGTGGAATGCTTGCTTGGGAGGGATCTTCAGATATGGTCCATTGATTTTTGCTTAATTACAAAGACGGGCTCAATAAAAAAAATTGAGTTAAACTCAATTAGGAACATCAGCTCGACAGAATGGGTTCAATCTTTTGCATATGGTTTCGTTCATCTTCCTTGTTTCGTTTTGTCTAGAAACATCATCAGATCTCACTCTCTGATGGCAATGTTTGAAATATCTTCGAAATCAGATTAGAATTTGATTTCATATGGCAATGCTTGAAAGTGGGTTTATTAAGGGAAGAATCAACATTGAAGATTTATATGATGAATCAGTAACATATTGAATTGAAGAAGTACAGATAAACGAGTTATAGTGATCACAAGATAATAATTTGCAATCTTCATTGGTAGAACTTTCGAATTTGGATCGAAGAACGACAGAATTGGAATAGTTGACTTGAGGTTGACTTTGAAATTGATCAGAAGAAGCAGATCTTTGATACTCTAAAGCTTCTATTTCTAAAACTCTCTCTCTCTCTAAAAGTGATAATCGAATGTTTGATAAGATGGAAAGACATAAACCAAAATTAGAGATGATGGTGTTGGAAATACAATTATAAATCAATGGAAAAATCAAAAATTAAGAGAATAACTTGTTGTGTCTTGGTACAGAGACCACACTGCATTGAATGTGATTTCGAAACAACCTCTGTGCAAATTGCATAACTCTGGTCACTTCCAAAGATTTATCATAGCTACTGTTTTCTTCTCGTACTGAAGAGAACAGTATTGGAAATAACAGTATTGGAGATAGTAGAAAGATAACTCAGTAGCAGGAGAAGATGATAGTTTTTTGAGTTATTTTCTTTTTGGGCCCGTAGTTTGTGACCATCTTCCTTTTGACCCCCCTTGTTTTCCTTAAATTCAAAATTGGCCCCCTTTTTCTAACTCCGTCTACATGACAATAGAGTCAACATTTCTCTTCCAAAAGTAACCCTTGCATGTATGAGCGTGCATTACTCCTCCATGTCTTTTTTTCTCTTTCTCTATGTCTCTCTACATGCCTATTTGAGTACTTATTATTTCTCTCTCTACATCACTACATGCCTATTTAAGTACTTATTCTTTCTCTATATCCTTCCGAATAACAATTCTACAATCACACCTCACTGTTACTATTTCATAATTAAAGGTGGTTAGTATAGGGACATGGATAAATAGTATAGGGACATGGACAAAACATCATATTTTTAGATTTAAAGTCCCTTTACCAATTAGAAAATAGACATTGTTTTTAGAGATTTAAATCGAATTAATTAATTTTTATTTAGATAAAAACTAAGATTAAAACAATACAAGTATCTAAGTTTTCTTTCATTTTCATTTCCTTCCTTAGATCCACAAATCCTAAAACAAAATCCTATTTTTAACCTAAAAACAACCATCATCTACAAACAACCTATTCTATAAAACAACCATCACCTATAAACACTACATTATTATTTACTATTAAGTTGTTCTCATCTCTTTCTTTCCTAGGTGAGACATTTGTTATTTAATCCTATTAGTGTATAATGTTGATTAAATCTAAAGTAAATATTTCGGCTACTATGTTTACTTATTTTTATTTTTCGCCAGAATTTCGGTCACTGTGGTCGAAATATTAAACATATTTCGATCATAGTGGTTGAAATATGCCCAAAATTTTGATCAATATTCATATTTCGACAACAATGGTCGAAATTTTGCGCATATTTCGACAATATTGGTCGAAATTGTGGCCATATTTTGATTACGTTGTCCGAAATTTTTCTGTCAAATTTTATTTCATCATTTGTTCCGTGCTTTTAGATAGAGAAAGAGATTTTGACTATTAAAATATTTTATCTTTTTTGTGGTTAATTTTAAATATGAAATTATTATCAATATTGTCATTCGATAGTTAATATATGATGATTTATTTAGTTTTTCTGAGAAAAATATCTACTTACTAAAAGGACTAAAGTCCCTTTACTAATCGTGTCCCAATACACTAGAGACAGGTCCCTTTACCAAAGACCTAATTAAAACTTGTCAGTTTCAAGCTAAACATTTTCTTCAAAACATTATAATTATGGGATTTGAATAGAAAATGGGAAGAACACCTTGTTATGATGAAATTGGTCTGAGAAAAATACCATGAACACCGGAAGAAGATCAAACTCTTATTGATTACATTCAGAAACATGGCTGTGGTAGATGGAGAACGCTACCTAGCTAATAACGCCTATACTTCTTTTTTGCTCAGAGAGGGAGGGAGGGAGAGAGACAGAGAGACAGAATGGGACTAATTACTTGATATCTGATATCAAGAGAGGAAGATTTTCATTTGAAGAAAAAGAAAGTATAATTCGATTACTGGAGACCTGGTCTCTCTTCAATTCTAACCTCATCTATGTGTTTCAACTCATCAATTAACCATTCAAGATTACTTGGGATTCATCAACCACTAGTTGATGAGCAAGTACAACTTCTAAGTAGCTTAGCTACTACTCTCTTGTCATATGAAACTGATAAAAATCCAGATTTCTTTCTTCCATATCTTCAAGAGAATCAAATTTCTAATTCTCATATTCAAAACTAGTTTCAATTTTAGTCCAACCATATTCAAGAACTATCTTCCAGATCTTCAAGAGGATCAACTTTCCAATTCTCCCATTCAAAACCAGATTCAATTCAGCCCAACCATATTCAAGAACTACAAGCTTGCTCACCTCACCATCAACTACTACTCCATTTTCAAATGATCGAACCCAACTAGTCATCCAGCCTACTGCTGAAAAATTTCTACCGCACCTATAAACTTATGCCAAAATCAACAATCAAATTTGTTGGAGGATAATGTGATTATGCCTTGTGATGGTATCCTTCATTTAATTAACATGCATACTCATAACCATGGAAGGGTATACTCACATCTACCAATTCAAACCCATGGCAGCAATTGTGTTGGCTTGAGTTTCTGAATAGCCATTGATGGTGGCATCTTAACGTTTACAAGGAAAGAATTAAAATAAAGAAGGGATATTTAGTAAACGCCCCCCACTTATTTAGCCATATTAGGACTTCACCCCTAAAAACATTATCGTTCAGGTGTTAGCCCCCATTGCCCTTTTTCCCGTCAAAATCTCGTTATTCAGTGGGCGTGCGAGTCACGTGCTTGTCATCGGACCAAAATACCCTCGTCCTAAGTTTTAGTATATGACCCCCATATATTTAGCTATATTAGGACTACACCCCCAACCAAAATAGTTTGGTTAGTTGTTGAAGGACAATTTGAAAATCGATTTAACATGGATGAATTTCTTCCTTAATTTTTTTTCTTTGATTGATTCTCCTTCTCCTTCTCCTTCTTCAATTTCTTCGACATTTATTCTAGATTTCAATTCTTCTCTAGCAAAATCTTCTAAGATTTCATCTTTTCTTTGAAACCCATGTCTAAGTAATGGACTACTCCTTAAAACAGGACTAGAAGATCCAATATCAGATTTTTGTGAGAAACAATTGTAAAACAGAGACTTTTGAAACCAATTACACCATTTTTGGGTACAACTACTACTAGTTGTTCTTCCATTCTTTTTCGGGTTCTGTTTGGTGGATGTTATAACTTGAACTTGACCCATACGAGTAATTTTATGGTACAACTACCTCGGACTGGTAAAGACACGATCATCCCTACTATCAGAAGGTATTAGCTCGGGATAAACCATTCGAATGGACAAGGTATTTTGGTCGGGGGTGTAGTCCTAATATAGCCAAATGAATGGGGGTCATATACTAAAAATTAGGACAGGGGTATTTTGGTCCGATAACAAGCACGTGACTCGCACGCCCACTACATAACGAGACTTTGACGGAAAAAGAGGCAACGGGGGTTAACGCCCGAACGATAATGTTTTTAGGGGTGAAGTCCTAATATTGCTAAATAAGTGGGGGGCATTTACTAAATATCCCAATAAAGAAACAAGAATTGAGATTGAGAAAATGCACAAAAAGAATATCTGAGATGATATCTTTTTTTTTTGTAGAAATAATTAAACTTGAAAAAAAAAGAGAGTTGGATGTGTGAATGCATTTGGATGTGTTTGGGAAGCTGGTCATATTTCTTTTTTTTTTTTTTTTTTTTTTTTGTTGAACACTTCATATATTAAATCAAGTCATATTTCTTGAAAATGAAAAGAAAATAAATAAAAGATGGTTGATTTGACAATCTTGAAAGAGAGTGGTGAACACTAACATACGCAAGGGTATTTGTGGAAGAAAAATATTAACTCTAACGAAATCTAGAGGGAGTAAGAAAAAAGGGGGCCACTTTTGAATTTACGAAAAACAGGGCGTCAAAAAGGAAGCTGGTCACAAACTAGGGGGCCAAAAGGAAATAACTTCAGTTTTCTTTATGATGTTCTCTGTCAAATGCGGCCCATATATATAGCCGCAGAGAGAGATATAACCAACTAGGAAACGTGGTAGAAAGGATAGGGAAGTTGGAGATAATCTCGGAAACAAATCGTGTTATCCCACGAATTTCTGTTAAACAAAATTTGAGTCAAATACTCCGAGTAGCAAAAGGAGTTTCATTTTTTCTTAGATCCCCCAAGCCCGCGACCCGTGTTGGGACTCTTCTCTACTCCACTTAGTTGTTTATATCACTAATGCTACTATGAGACTTTTGGGTTGTCAAGAGAAATTAGCTTTGAGAGCCATATCTCCTCATGTGGTGGTCCTTACCATGTGCTAGCTAGCCAACACAAGTGTAGACCGACGAACAATTAATTAAATACCCAACAATCTCCCACAAGATGAGTATCAAAGACTTCTAAACACTGGGCAGAAGTGGGACATGTACTCAAGTATTCAATATCTTTCGATTTTAATTGACACATAGGGAACTGAGGTAATAACAAAAAAAAAGTATCAAAGTGAAATTACCCTTGACCTTAGCGATTCTTGGTTGAAATGCCCACAACACATACTATACCAGTTGACATTTCACATTCTCCACGATTCTTTCATGTTTAAATAGGTCCTGAACATACCTTGGGTCTAGTGAGTTTGCTAAGAAGACTGATTCGTGTATTCTATAGAAGACGACCTTCCACCCTCAAGCTCAGTTGGTGATTTCTTTAAGCCTAGCTACCTATGTGTAGACACAGACCCCTCATACATGTTTTGAAATCATTAGGAACTTTTACAAGTTCAACCTCATCATCAACAACTATGTATCTATCGAGTCCGTCTCAGTTGGACCACCATAATGGTTATGGACACATTCATCTATAGGTGCATTCATCAAGTTTATCTCAATGGGACCACCTCAGAGGACTATAAATGTACTAAGAGCCTCATGCTCAACCTCAGCAGCACTGAACTAGTCAACAAAGCTCTCCAGCGCTCAATCCTCAGCTAGCTCTGCTCCATGCCATAGGAATGAGAAATCAGCACAAAGGCCTTAGCCCCATCCCTCTCGACATCTCGAGAATAAATATGTTTGTTAAAACTTTAGTAAGTGGGTACGCCAAATTTGCTCTAACCACACATAATCTAAACCACTACACCATTTTCAACATATGCTTTACAACAGCATGCCTTATTTGGATGTGTCTCTTTTTGCCATTGAACAATTCTTTGCAGTTGTAATGGCCGCCTGTAAGTCACAAAACGGAAAGAAGAGATACATTGTTTTTCATCTCGTACATCTTTTTTCTGCAAATTCCTACTTTTCAACCATATAAATCCTATGTATTTAAGTATCTTTTATTAAGTCATTTTTTCATTGATCCTTTAAGTTGTGCAGGCCAAGGTAGTAACACTTACGTCTCTCTATTGATGAGAACAAGATTCAAGTCAGCTCGAAATTGCAAAACTTTAATGGGGTTTTTTGAGTTTACCTCTTCAGTGTTATTTGCTATTGAGTTTACCTCTCTCAATAATTGGTAATTGAGTTTACTTCCTTCGACTGACTAGTTTTGTTAAGAACAGTAACACAATATTTGACGTGTGGAAAATGAATATCTATTATAATAAAACAGCTCAGTTAGTTATCCAAGGGATAAGTCTGGCCGTCCAATTTTTTTGGAAATTTGATAAAGATCACATCCAACGCCTGATATAAATCTTTATTCATCTAAATTGACTCAAAACAGAATGGTGTTAGTGTTAACAATTAATTTAGAACCCAAAATCCGTTACCATCTCCCTAAAATATATCTCTGTTGCAAACTATCAAGACTACTCTTCACGTATTTTCTTTTTCTATCTCACGATCTCCCAAAATCGATTACACATTTTTTTTCCTTTTCTATATAGTTTCTCATTCTTCTTCACCCGGAAGAAAAAAACACAAATCATGTTCAGTTTTTTTTTTTTGAAATGCAGGTTTCTCTGAATCTCTATAACTATGGTGTACATCAGAGTTAAATGTGATCTCCTAGGCGTTAGGCAAGAGGGATCTGTCGCGTCCATAGGACGCAGCGAAAACCTAGTGATTACTACGGATAATGATTGCTTAATGTGATTTTAGTAATTGTACAACTTCACTTTAGTTTTGGGTTTAGTCAATGATATGATCCGTGAAGACTATTTTGTCTGTAGATTATGTAATTTATGACTTTAATTCCTTGACACCCAAACATTACCCTAAAATTTTGCCAAATATGTGTTGTTTGATTTACTCGAAAATATGATTGGTAGAAATTGATTTTGTCTTTAGACTATATAGTTGACCATTCGAAAGGGAGTTGATTACAAACTAACCCACCTTCTCAGTTTGGTATTCCCTCTTGAACTTTTGAAGAGGAGCATCATTTCTTTTGGAAATGCGATTCTTGGTGCATTTTATACACCAAACACTAGTATAGAATACGAATTCTGATACTCGCATTTCCGCGCCAAATATAGTCGAAAAGTACGAAATTATTCTAATTTTTTATGAGAGAAAAATCTATCTTTGATTTAGAGTGAATGGGACAAAGGTCTATATTTTCCAAACAAATGAGGTGAAAATATAAATTAGTTAAAGAAATTTGGTTATGAGATATGTCACTTCATATGTAAATAATATGTTACATACTTCTCTGATTTTAAAATTTTACTATATGTATAGCTTTGTGAAGAAGGATAAGAGAATGGAGATAATTGAATCTATATAGACTTAATATTTAGGAAGAAAAACGAAAAATGAGAAATAAAAACTGATATTCACTTTTATCTGTACAAGAGAGGTTAAGCCTTTTTATACAGGCAATTCGTAGCACAATGTATTATGTAATGTATTTAAACTTATTAATTACGCCAAATATTACATTTAGGGACGTAGGTGCATCGTTTAGTATAATGTGGTAGAAAACTCCTTCCATTATAACACTGTTCTTTGGATGTCCACAATTCTAAGGTAATTGTCTCATTAAAATTTTGTCAGATCGATAAATCAGACGGCAAAATCGTTTCGAAGAAAACTTGTGCAACTCTTGAAAATTTAAAGTGTTGTTGGACACACATAAGCTGACTTGTTAGAAAGTTGCCTGTAAAACACGGAGAAAGAAATTTAGATGAAGATAAATGAGTACAACACGTTAAAGTCTCGTAACCTCGAGTTCTCTTGATATATTTCTGTCAGTGAAAATCTGCTTATGATTATGGTAACCAATATATGGACAATCAATTAATATCTTATGTGAACAACAATTTTATTGGACAAATGATAGAATAAGAAATCTTATAAGGATAACAATTTTAAAGAAATCAAATGTATTTAACTATGCCCTACAAAAAGTTAGAATTCTTAATTCAAGTCTTCCCATTTTCTTCTTCCAAAACCCTAGTTCTAGTTCTCTACATATTTACTATAATAAAGGTTATGTCTCTTTGTTGGTCTTTAGGGCCTGTTATGTTGGTCTTTAGGGCCTGTTATGTTGGTCTTTAGGACCTTTTGTTACTTTCATTTTCTCCAGGGTCGAGTGTTTTGATCATCGAAGAAGAAGGTGAACGAAGCATCGACTATATAACTACCCTTAAATGGCGAGTGGTGGTTGTACCAGAAGTAGCCCACCAGTTAGACCAGGTAGTTCCAGAGGCAACCCAAGTGGGCATATCTTGGCTTGTTGGCTCGTTTGGTTATGTCTTTGTTATTTTAAACTTCATGTTGTAATTCTCATTAGCCTTTTGGCCGTTATATGAAGTTTGATTTCCAAAAAAAAAAAAAAAAACCCTAGGTACCTTATTCTTCTTCTTCTTCATTATTAACAACCACTAAATTTCTAGATAGAGAAATCAATCCTTCTTCACTACTCATTACTGGAATCTTCATCTCTACAATATTAACCATATATATCTCAATCTTTTTTCTTTAATACAATTCTATGGGCCAAAATCCTTTATGAAGAGCGCCTCTAAAAATTCACGATTAATGGGCGCACAAAATGGCCAAGCCCATGAACTAAATGACAAATGGGCCCAACCCATTCATTTTCAAGCATCCAGAGTGACGAGAAATACACGCACATTAAACAAAGGAATCAACCCTTGATAGAGAAGTCAGCCCTGCACAAAAAGGTTGGTCGTTATTTCCTAAGCATATATCCGTTGACGTATTACTGTTATTCAAGATAACAGTTGACCAAGAATATCATCAATATATCCGTTGGATGGGAGTTACGGTGTCCGCATTTATGTCCATGCGTTACCACATTCAAGATGACAACCCACCACAAGGTGACAGTTGACCAAAAGAGACAGTAGACCACGAAACACTATATAAGGATCATCTGATGATCAACGAAGGCGGCCAATTCTTCGCAATCAACCGACTACTTTCTCTCACCTCGATCACTTAAACCTCTAGCAAGCAACTTACGGGTTATACTATCTTTCTCTCTCTAGACGACCACCTAATCAAGGAAGACGACTGATTTTTCTATCTCCAGACGACCACCTGATCAAGGAAGATGACTGATATTTCTCTCTCTAAACAACCACCTGATCAAGGAAGACGACTGATCTTTCTCTCTCCAGACGATCACTTATTTAAGGAAAGATGGTCGATCTTTCTCTCTCCTAACGACCAAAGGGTGCAAACATTTTATCTCCCTCTAAGACCAGAGAATTAGGTCGGCACCATCCTTGTGTCCCAAGGAACTTACGGTCACGTGTGTTTCATTTCTTGTCACAGGTTAAGCCAAAAGACGCCGTCGGTGCGCATAAAAATATTAACAGGTGAAGGTCTGATTTCCGGTTAACGGTCCAGTCCCGCTGACTTCTTGACCCACGATTTCAGCCCCTCTCAACTACGATCGTCGAATCACATAGTGAGCCGCAGCTAACTTCGTCCAGATCCTACATCGGGTTACACAAAAGAGTATCGATTTGATTAGAAGACATGCCTAGAGGAATGAGACATATAAGTAAGGATTAGATCAAAAAATATGTCTAAAATATCAGGAGAAAGCTAAGGCAAATATAGTATGAAGGTCAGAACTGAAGGAGTTTTGGGTTAGGCACTTAAAGCCCATTAGTGGGTCGGCCAAGACATGGTCGACCACACTAATAAGGGTCGGCCAGACCTAGCCCTTTAGGGCATAGGATCGTCGGCCATAACGAAGTAGGAGTTTCTATTACGGGAAAAACCATAAGTCTGTTTCTATCATGGTAATTAGGAATCCTAATTAGGGTTGGACTCTGACTTTAGGAATTCTATATACGGGCCTCATTAGAACAAAAATTGGCATGGAAGATTCTCAGAGAGATTTCTACCTTTACTACATCAAGTAAAGAGAGAATAGTTCCCGATTATCTATCTAGTCTAAAGAAAAAGGTGTTCTTCGTCTAACCACCGAAAAGTTCTGGCTAACTTGAAAGCGGGAGGTTGATTGTTCAGGTGTCTCAAGTAGAGGATCTACAATTGAAGCTCTTAGTCTTCAAGAAAGAAATCACATTAGGCTGTGGGAAATAGCAATTAAGGTAAATCTTTAACTACTTAGTTCATGTTTAGCTTATGCATGAGATCCTGGGGATATTAGTGCTAGACATTAGATATCTAATATTCCGTTTGAAACACAAGGAGACACCATAACCCAACATGAGCAACTGATCAATTTCTTCTTATTTTGTTGTTGAATTTTGAGACATGCAAAATCCCTTTTGTTGTTTGGTATTATGGAAAGACTAACGACTTTAACCTATCAGAAATCAGAAAGAAACTCATGTTTTATCAAACGAGAACGATTCGATTTCTTCAAGAACCTCAATTTGGCAGGTCCAATGAATGTCGAGAGAGCAATGGTTAGATACCAGGAACGTCAATGGCAGTAAAAGAATGTTGGAGGTGCTGAATACGGTCAAATTCTACCAATCCTTAGCCTTTTCATGAGGATTCCATCATGGGCAATATCCAATTCATGATAGGGTTCAATTTCAAAATTTCCTTCCTTTATCCCTTGCTTTATTTTCATTCTTCATCCTAATTAAAGAAATAAAGAAACATATTAGGTTCTTTGAATTCATAACCAATTGAAAAGGGGACAAGAAAAGTCCTATCTTCGACATTCTTCTAGTTGGTTGGGATCCCAAGCTCTCAAAATTACGGTTTACCCAAATCCGGATTTGTTGATATTTCATTTGAAAAGAGATTTTTTCAGATTGAGTTAATAGAGGTTGTGGTTTCTTTGCAGTAGCCATTAAAGAATAAAAATAAGAATAACAAGAAGAAGAAGAATTATAGTCAAGATATCTAATCAATAACTTTTTTCTCCCGGGTGGTGTGAATACAGTTACTGGCAGCGCAACTTGCCGGATTAATCCCTCAGTCGTATGAACGAATCTGTAACCGATTTTATAGCAGTTATGTTGACACTTCCTGTCGGTTCCTAGCAGTTTTATTCTGCAATTGTTTTTTCCCTTTTTATGTTCTCTTTAGGAGATTATTTTATGAGATCCAATCTCTTTTAATCTTGTTCTTTCTCTACTTCATCAGATCACTTCTTCTCCGTGGATTCTTCAAACAACCAGTTCATCCAATACTTCGCGGCACTTTCGACCAAGGAAATACCGACCATTACAGTGGAGGGTAATGATCTAGCCGGTTCTGTATTTGAGAGCAACAAAAACGGAGTTATTAAGTTCCTCAGTCCCAAGAAAATTAAGATCGGTCAAGCTATGTATCAACTTTTTCGTGTTATTCATGGACCAAACAAATTTTCTCTTACCGGATTAGTAGATAAAAAGTTCTTGATTTGGTTTCTCATTGCAAGTGAATTGGAACTTGCTATTGAAAATTTGCCTTGGGTACTAGCAGAGGACTTAGTTATCTTGAAGGCATGTGATATCAATTTAGCCCCTGAAGATCATATCTTCAATTCCATTCGGTTTTGGGTTCAGATGCACGGTATCCCTTTGGGACACCTCAATTTCACCACGGTTAACCGTTTCGCTCAATCTTTAGGTCCATTGCTGTCGGCTTCCCCGACTGACGCTACTAAGTGGACCGTTTATGGTCGTGTGAAGATTGACTTCCCTCTTCAGAAGGCTTTACCCCAACGTCTATACTTACGTCTTTCCAACACTAAACTGATATTGGTCTCTCTCCAATTTGAACGATTACTTAAGTTATGTACCTCATGTGGACTAGTGGGTCATTCGATTAAGTTCTGTCCAATCATACTTTAGTTTAATGATCTTATGGAATTGAATTTAACGGATAAACAACAACCGTTGGTTCTAAAGGCTATGGAGGCCAAGTGTCTGGATTCATTTAAAATTCCTTTCCATGTTAGGGGTATTAATAGAAAGGTGGAATCCTTTTCCTCAACAAACTATGCTACTATTGCCTGTCTTCAGAATCTTGTTAATTTCCCTAATTATAATAAATTTGGTTTGGATAATATATTTCAAGTACCGTCCATAGGCCGAAGTGGTGGCCTTTTTTTTTTTTTTTTTTTGGAAGTCGACTACGATCAACGTAAGTCGTTACATCTGGCATTGATACATCAAAGATGTGATACGCTCAATAACTGCCCACTCAAACTGAAACAAGACCGGGCCTATAGCCCAACAAGATAATGGCCTAAAGCCCAACTACATTATTTACACCCTAATAATCCCAAATTAAATACCAAAGATTCCACCTTCTCTGGGATTCGAACCTGAGACCTTCAGGGATTTCTGGAGTTTATGTCAACACCTTGGAACCACTTGGGCTGCCAACCGTTGACGTGGCCTTTTGTTTTTATGGCCTAATGTTTCTATCAATTTCTCTAGTTCTAATTTAATTCATGTGACTATTATTGGGCTCAATAGCAAACCGGATTGGGACCTCCTGTGCATATATGGTCCCCCTCGTCCCAAGACAGGCAATCTTTTTGCACCTCTTTACTTACTCGGATGTCCGTTATTACTAACCCTGTCTGTGTTAGATTTTGTGTGTATTTAATACAACTATCTAGTGTTTTAAGCGGAATCTCAAACATCTATATGTTTAACACTAGATTACCAGGATCTTAAAGCATGAACTAATCAATGAACTAAAAGAGGAAAAATACCTTTATCGCATTTTTCCCACGAACCTTTTCAATCGCGTGTGAAGATCGAGAGTTCCAAGTGTCGGTCCTCTACTTGAGACACCGAGTAGGTTAACTTGATCTCCCTTCCTTTCAGTCTGCTTGGACTTAATATAGGTTGAGAAGAACCCTTCTTCTTGACAGATAAAATGGGAGCTTTTTCTCTACAATCCTCTATCTCCACTAGTTGTGTATTGAGAAAGAGAGAGTTGTATAATTTTTCTTCCTAAGAAAATTCCACACCTTTTCTGTTCTCTAATGACCCTTATATAGAGAACCTTTAATTAGAATCATATTCAAATTAGGTCTTTCTATTTTTCGGGTCACAGAAAAGATAATTACCAAAATACCTTTTTTGGGGTACTTTGGCTTTTCCCTTTAGTGTGGCCGGCCAGGGCAGCCCACTATGGGCTTTATCTGGACGGCCCACTTACCTTGGTTGGCCATCACATGGCCGGCCCTTAGAGCCTTACTCCGAGCACCCCTTTTGGGCCCGGTTTTTTTTCTATCTTGTTCCGAATCTCTATTCGAAACTTTTCGGCCTATTTAGTTGGATCTAATCCATCTTTAGCCTATTCCTGTCTAGTCAAATCTCTCCGATCAAGTTACCACTCTTGTATGTAACCCGTTGTAGGATCCGGTCTATGTTAGCCGCGAATCACCGAAGTGATCCAACGATCGTAGTTGGCTTTTAGCAAAACGCTACGACCCCTAATTGGACCGGACTGGATGATCTTCACAATATGGTCATCGTTATCCTAGCTGAAAAATTGATCGCATTGCCATATTGGTCGAAGGACACTCCTTCGGAAGGACATCTCCTTCAGATCGAACGGATATATCCTTCAGTCTGTTGCATTGACGATCTTAATGTTATTACTTCGGCCACAGAAAAGTGGGGAGGAAGTTCCCAATTACCTTATGTTAATGAATTTAAGAGCTTTATTTCTCAGTCTGGACTGTCAGACTTGGGCTTTAATGGCCCTTCATTCACCTGAACCAATTTTCGGTCTATTCACCACCTTACTCAAGAACGGCTGGACAGAGCACTCTGCAATTATTCTTAGTTATTTAGTTACTCGGATTCTAGACTTTTTCATCTTCCTAGATACAATAGTGACCACTGCCCCATTCTCCTCAAATTAACAGTGGAAGGTAAAGTGTTGTAGAAAATATCTAAATTTGAAACTTTTTAGGCTAAACATGACCATTATAACTTTACTGTTCAACAAAGTTTGGAGGGTAGCACTAGTAATTTCCATAAAAAAGTCCTTCAAGTTAAGAACTCTTTACAGAGTCGGAGTAAGACTGCTTTTGGTATACTTCAGAACAGGATCAAAATCCTTAGGAAACGACTCTCTGATTTTCAATCCCAAAACCCTACTGACGTTTCCCTCCAAATTGAGAGTGAAATACAAGAACAACTCATTTACCTAGAGGATGTCCATAGAACTAAGCTAGAAGAAAAGTTAAAACAAAAATGGGCCCACAATGGAGATAGAAATTCTAAGGCTTTTCATGTTGCAATGTCACACAGACGCCAAAAAAGAATAGGATCCACCAACTTACACTTCAAACTGGTGCCATTTCTACTAATGAAAAAGATATTGCTGATGTGTTTTTTTTTTTTTTTTCATAATTTATTTCAGGTTGAGCCTATAGCCTCAACTTCGATCGAGATATTAAATGCATACCATGATATCGACGAATGATCTGGGCCACATCTCAAGAAGATCGACTCCTGAGGAAATAAAAGACGTAGTGATGAATACGGGTTCAATCGAAAGCCCTGGTCCAGACGGCCTCCTTTGTTATTTCTATCAACACATCTGGGAGATGGTGGGACCCGTCTCTTATCTAACACATTCAGTCTGTTTTTTTTACTTAGGTAAGATCGATCCTAACATAAACCTCACTACAATTTCTTTGATCCCTAAGAATCGACATTCGAGTGCAGCATCAGATTATAGGCCCATATACTGTGCAACACGATCTATAAATTCATCACAAAAATTTTTGCCAACAGAATACGACCCTATCTAAAGCATTGCATCGCTTGGACTCAAAACGCTTTTCTTCCTAATAGGAATATTATAGATGATATCAGTATTACTCAAGAGCTGATCCGTTCTATGCGTAAGGCCAGTGCTCGCAATGGAGGGTTTTCCCTCAAAATTGATGTGGCTAAAGCGTACGATAGGGTCAATTGAGACTTTCTCACAAAAGCCCTTATAGCTACTAGCATCATTGGGCCCATTCTCGATCTTATTCTTTCATGCATTACGACCCCTCGTTTTAACATCCAAATCAATGGTTGTCTCTATGGAGACATTGAACCATCTAGGGGTCTTCGGCAAGGGTGTCTGTTATAACCTTACGTTTTTCTACTTATCTCTAAGTCTCTCCCTCCTCATCAATCACTATGAATCAAATAATATGTACATGGGTTACAAAATCACCTCTACCAGCCCTAACATCTCCCACCTACTCTTTGCTGATGACCTAATACTGTTTCGGAGAGCGAAAACTAATACCCTAGAATCTATCATCAACATTATAGATACATATTCCCAATTTTTAAGACAATTAGTAAACTTTGACAAATCATCGATCTTCTTTGGCAGAGGTGTCCCTTCAGATATCAACATGCTTACACCGACTCCCTCCCTGCCCCTCTCATGCATGATGAAGCCAAATATTTTACCTCATTTATGCTTAACCCTGGAAATAGAATTGATAGTTTTAATTGATTAGTGGAGAAATTAGATAAATCTTTGGCAGGATGGAAGAATAAACTCATATCCCAAGCTGGGAGGACTGTCCTGGTAAAATCTATTCTAGTTCTTTTTTGTACTTATCACTTTTAGTCACCACTTAGTACCTAATCATGTCATCAAATACCTAGAACATATTGAGAGAAGTTTTTTGTGGGGGCATACGATTGGTGAAAGGAAACTTCATCTCATTAATTGGGGCATCCTTTGTTCTGCCAAAAAGGATGGTGGACTAGGCATAAGATCTCTTAGTGGGGTCAATGAATCTATGCTTAGCAAAATGACATAGAGGTTTCTCACCAATCCGAACGCAATATGGGTTAAGTTGTTATCTTCTCAATATATTAAGTCAAGGGATTTTTGGTGTTGTGAGCCTCCATCCTCAGTCACACCCTTTTGGAGAGCTATTCTCCATACTAGAACTACTATGTCGACTAATGTTAGTTGGAGGGTTGGGGATGATTCTGATATTCACATTACCAATAATCCTTGGCTTTTTTATATGCCTAACAAGAGACAAGATTAAATCTACCACATAATTTTTGTTAGGTTTCTAACTTGATTGATGCAGACCACTCAAGATGGAATCAGGAGATACTTCATACCTACTTCACTCCTCAATCTATAGTAGTCTTTAACAACACTACCATACCAGATATATATCACAGAGACAAACTGATCTGGACACCTATTGAGAGTTGAGTTTTCACCACCAAATTCTACTATAGGACTATTAGACCGAGGCTCGTTCTTAACCCTAACATAACAGATTTCCTATGGTCTAAATTGTGGAAGAATAAAACCATGAACCCTAAGATCTAATTATTTATAAGGAAGATGGTACATAATGTTCTCACTACTTTTAGTAACATGGGGAGATTTAATGCAACAATAGACCAGATGTTGTAATACATGAGCTATTGAGACCATCGATCACCTCTTTGGTCACTATCCTAGGTTTAGAGACTTGATTCAGACAACCCACAACAATGATTTGAGTAACCTAATTACAGATCCAATAGCTAATCTAACAGATCTATTAAAACATGATAATAATGGTAATGAAATTTGGCTATTGTATACTTATCTTCTCTGGGATGGTGGAAGACTAGAAACGAGTTGAGTTCAACTCCAGATCTCCATCAATGTTGGTGGTTGACGAAACAAGAGGTTAACTGTGCTTAACCCTTCTCTCTCTCTCTCTCTCTCTCTCTCTCTTTACCTAACATAACAATTTATTGCAGGAACAGAGTTGGATACCTCCTGATGTGGCGTGAAAATGCCACATTTAGGTCACTTAACTTTGATTAGTTAGTTCTTTTCGAGTTTTATTTCTAATTATTTATGTGTTTTTATTGCTAGGTAGTTTATTTGGGGTTTGGCGTGTAATTCGGAATAAAGAGAGCGAATTATCACATTTTCATCTTATGCGGCAAAAGGGAAGAAAAGAGCACCAGGGGTATTTTGGTCATTTTGGTCAAAATCAGAATTCAAAGAACAAGTGAAGTCAATTACGAGTCCGACGGTGAAAACGGAAGTCGATTCGGAGTTCGGACGGAGAAGTTGTGAAGGAAAGAAGCCGAGGTTCGGTCTTGAAACAACGATTCGATGAAGGCACTCCCTTGCTTTAGAAAGAAGCCCAACCCAAGAGCCCAAAAAGGAAGAGAATAATAGAGATTATATGGGCACCTTTTTGGTCCAAGTCAAAATGGCCTAAGACTTAGTCAAGTTTGACTAAGTCAAGTCTAGGGTTGTGTATACACAAGTGAGAAAAAGAAATCAAAAGGGGGAGACACTATGGATCATCTTCTTCACCAAGTAAGGGAGAGAGAAAAGGGCTAGGGTTCTTGAGGGTGTTCTTGGTTGATTGTCCTTGAGAGCTTGAGAGAGAGTAAAAGAGAGAAGGAGGGAGGAGGCCGGCCAACACTAAGGCCGGCCTAGCCTTGGCCGGCAGCAGCTCGGGATTTAGCAAGGAGCAGCTCGGGCTGAACCATCTTCACGGGAGGAGCAGCAGCAAGCACGGGATGCTCGGACAGTGCTCGGCACAGCAGCAGCAGCAGCTTTCACGGGATGGCCGGCTTGGACCAGAACAGCAGCTCGGACAGTGCATAGCTGCTCCGAACAGCAGCAACCCGAGCTGCTTTGGAGCAGCTCGGGAATGTTCCTAGCTCGGGACGGCAGCAAGGGACGCGTGCACGGGACGCGCAGCAAGGGTCGGTAGCTCCTTTGGCCCGGATCTAAGTGTTTTGGCCAGATTTCATGGTTTTTGGCCGGATTTCATGTCTTTTTTTGGCCGGATTTTCATGGTGTTGGCTAGCTACCCATGTGGTTTGATTTGGTTTTGGACTACAATTTCTAGAGAGAGAAAGCTAGGGTTTAGCTTTAATGGAGGTTGTATTCTAAATGGAGAAGATGATGGTGGTCGCTATGGGGAACCCAGAATTTTGCTAAGGGGAGATCGGCTGCACCTTAAAGACTCATATTTCCCGACGATCTTAGCCTCGAACCACATCGAAAAAGGGGGATTCTCTCATCATTTTCTTTCCATTTCTTATTCATTCACCATGTTTAGCTAACCTTAGTGTGTCGATTATATGAGATGAAATGTGATGAATTCGTGATTATGTTTAATATGATTTGATGTTTTGATTATAAATTGATGTCCATTTATTTCGATTATCGTTTTGATCGTATTTTCATGTGTCTTGTCAAACACTTCGCATAGTTAATAGACGAAACAAAGTATTCGATATCGATCGTAGTCTAAGTCATAATTTCATGTGTCTTGTCATGCACTTCACATAGTTAGGCGACTAGACAACACTTTCGTTGACTCGGGATTAACCGATTATGATGTTTGTTTGACTAAGTATAATCTCCGGATATACGTAGTGCTTATAGACATCACCTTAGGAGTCGAACATCGGTTATACTTTGAACATTAGGTCGGACCATACATAGTTGTAGGTTTATCATTATCGGATTCTCGAATCGACACCTCTCTCACTTATTTATCTCCCGACTCTTGTTGCTTCCCGACTCTTGTTTCTCCGACACTTCTCTCGAATCTCTCTCGCCCGTTTACTTTTAAACGTTTAATTAGTTTATTTGTTTTCATTATTGCTTATTCAATCAAAACCCCTTATTTATCTTTCTTCCTTTCCTTTTTAGTTTAAGTTAGCATTTAATATCTAGACCGAGGGATAAGACTCTTCGATATCCAAACTACCTTCCTATCCTTGGATCTATCCCGGTTTTACTGGTTACTACTTGATACCTCCGCTTGGGTGTGCAACCTTTTCGGGTGCATCACCTCCATCGATCATAAAGATAAACGCGGAGAGGTCCTTTCGACCAACAGAGGCGTGTACAGGAGCTTTAGCCAGAAACCACACCAGCGACATCCTCGGATGGAAGACTCGACGTTGCTCCGCGCTCTTACCTCTCCTCTCTGAGATGAAGGAGTTAGATTTTGGGTTGGCTTTGGCTACCGATTTAGGGCTTCTATCCTTTATATTAGAGGGTAATTCAAAGGTAATGGTGGAGATTTTAGCTGATGAGAATTACCAGCTACCGTGACGACTATCCAACTAATTGGTAAACCTGCGTGGACGGCTAAGATCGTTCAATGTGCAAATTACACATTACCCCCGAGGTTGTAATTTAGAGGCCCATAATTTGCCAAATCTGAGTTTAGCCCCAACCGACTAGGTTAATTTGAGGTTATTACTGTTAATTCCGATGATTAGTGCCCTTTTTGTATTTTTTTTCCGCTTATATGTCTTGTAAGGATATTTTTCATCTATCTATTTTAGTAAGCTTTTATCAAAAAAAAATTAGGTTTTTAATTTTCTATTGTATTCGGTTAAGGCCCTCCGATTAATTATTGTTTTGATATTTAAGGCCTTTATACATTTGTTCCCATATTAAATCTAAGTCAATTAAGTCAAACATAATTGACTTGCACTACATCCGAAAATTGTTGTCCATATAAGATATTTGGTTGTCCATATATTGGCCACCATGATTATATATGGTACAGATCCAAATATCTTGTTATTAACAGTGGGACTACATTTGTCGTGTTTCAATTTCATACACGTATTTCTCAAAAATTATAGTAGCCAGATTTTTTTTTTTTAAATGAGTCAGCATAATGCTCACATGGTTGTATCTTCTAGATATAAATCTTTCAACTCTTCAAGAGGTAATGAGAGTAAATTAATTTTGGCGCATGGGATATGTTTAGTTATGTCTCCTTCAATATATCATTCTTTAATTAGAACGATCCATGCATAACTTTCTTCACAGTTACTATAAGTTAATTTGTGACGGAAGGGAGGTCATATGATCTACTTATATGGCTATTAATAAGATCATAAACGCATTGTCCAGTAATTTCATGGAGAACGATAATTCCTATATGATTTGACAAAGTTGTTGGTACTCTGTTTACTTCATCGCCAAGCGAATGTCGTGGAACCACTTGTGAAAATATATTTAAAGTGTGAGATGTCATTATGAGGATAACAAACATATTGTGTTCCTGTATATCTTTTGACTTGTCAATTTTTAGATGAGTTTCTTCGATTAAAATAATCAAATATTAGTCGTTCCTTGGAGGTCAAAAAAAAATGTGTTGTACTTCCTACCAGGTTTTTGTTGGTATTGATCTGAAATGAACATGGCTAATGAATTTACTGAAAAAATGATACCAAATTTAGTAATTGAACTAAACACGACAGGGCACCAATGTCATTAAAATAAGGTACTTCATGACTGAAGAGTGGTTTATCCTCTCTCATATAATGAAATTAATCTCAAATAGCATCAAGTGATCTAACAATCTATTGAGTACGCGATGATAGGCCTAATCCATATTGAAGCTCTTACAGGCTTTTTGAGTTACTGATTTTTTATGGAGAAGTATCTCCCAATCTCTAATCCGTAAGAGAATTTTATTTTACCGAGATCTTTCATCTTGAATTCTTTCTTCAAATATTATGACGCTTTTTCTAAGCTCTTACACATTTCCAGTAAGATTCATATCATTAACATATGTTGGAATCGGAGCCGACTTTGGCTCGAACCGACTCGTCAAACTCAGAAACCGAACGCGTCATTGCGTTCGTCTCGTCGAACTCTTCAATTTAGAGCAAATAATCACTCGAATCCGATTCCGGGTGAATGAGAAATTCAGGTTTAAATTTTGGATGAGAAATCGGTTAAGTTAGGGTCTGATACGTCAAACGGGACAAGTTAGATCAGGGGCCATTTGAGCGAACCACGCGCGTCCAAATCTGGACGGTTGGCGTTCAGTCCGCGCGGATTCCCGAGATCTGACGGTAGCGTGTTATGGTAAGCGGGACAGAGTTGGGACACTGGTAACAGCGTTGGATCAGATAGATCCAACGGTCTGCGTCCCACCCGCGCCGGTATAAGGGTGGGATAAATTCCAAGCCTTTAATCCAACCGCTGCTTTCTTCATCTGTTAGGCACGGTTCGGGATTTGTCCATCATCATCTATGGCTGGCGTTTCCTCCGAGATTATGTGCGAAATCCAACGACCCAGAATTCAACCGACTATATAATTGTTTCAGACATAGTTTTAAGTCCTCAAAATGAAGAGATATGTCTCTTCAACCCAACAGACACATGAACCTATTCAATTCCTATATAAACCCACCAAACCCACTTCATTTCTCACATCAATTCAATTCATTTTCTTCTTCTCTTCCTTCTAACAATTAGAGGTTCTGGTTTGCCTAGAATATCTGATTGGGAAGTATTTCTAGAGGTTTTGGTTTGCCTAGAATATCTAGAATAAGGAAGAAAGAAGTTTCGAGTGATGTTTGAATTTCCGAACCGTCTAGAAGATCGAAGTCATTCCCTTCTTCTCTTTTCTTCTCTTCTAACGATTAGTATCTGATTGGAAAGTACTCTAGTATATCTAGAAACTCTTCTAACAAACAGTATTTGATTGGGAAGTATTCTAGTATATCTAGAAAAGGAAGAGAGAAGTATCCGAGTGTCTAGAAGATCTATTCGCCTCAAGAGCTCATATTATTTACGAAGGTTCGCCCGCTTTCAGAATATAGAAGTATCATCTTAAAATTCTGAAAGGATAGTCGTTGTATCTTGAAGACATACACCCTAACATTTGGTACTGTTACGGGGGTGTAAAATGTCTTAAGGAAAGAGAATATATTCTCGCCTCGACTCCATTATCTTTTGTCTATTCGGTTGATCTGAAAGAAGGAATTACTGATAAAGTCAGTATTCGCTTATCGTTTATCTCTCTATAACTTAGAGAAAGGAAGTTCCCTACTTCAACCCAGACTCTTGCTTAATCAAGAACAGACAGAGTTAAAGTGTACTCAAACCATAACCACAGAAACAACAATCTTAAGACATTTTACATAACGATTATTTCTCTGGTTATTAGATTTTGATTTGGTTTCTGTGTGTTTCAGAAAAATGGCAAGAACAAGAACAACCCTACGGCTTCTTCAGCCTAACACCACATACGTGGAAAAACTAGTGAAGTTCAAGGGAACTAACTTCAGCTTGAAGCGCAAGCATCCGTCTCAAAACGGAGATAAGCCGAAGAAAAAGAAAAAGTGGCGAATGCTACAATTGTGGAAAGCGAGGGCACCTACCCAAATATTGTCGCTCCACATATGGCAATCGAGATGAAAATGCTAAGAACCAAGGTTCATTAGTAACAGACAACGAAAATCGGAATCACTGTCTTATGACTACTGAATCCGTAAAGGTGTTTGATATACTTCATAAGATGAACCTCTGTGCAGTAGCACATGAAGATAACCTGGTTAACAACCAGAAATGGTGGGTCAACACTGGGACAAGTCATCACATTTGTAGTGACAAAAGCCTATTCTCTTCCTATACGGAGGTAGCCGAGGGAGAAACCTTATTCAAGGAAAATGGCTCGACCACCCAAGTCAAAGGAAAGGGGGAGATCGTGTTAAAATTCACTTCAGAGATAGAAGTGACTTTGACCGATGTACTCCATGCTCCAGAAGTTCGAAAGAACTTAATTTCTGGTTCCCTTTTAAGTGAGACCGGGTTCAGACTAATCTTTCTGTCAGATATCGTCATCCTATTTAAGAAAATGATGTATATTGGAAAGGGTTATTTATGTGGGGGGTTATTTAAATTAAATATTACCCATGTAATACCGAAGACACCTATTATTAATGAAATTAATAATTATGCGTATATTGTCGAGTCCTCCAATATTTGTCACGAAAGATTAGGACATGTGAATAATAAGTCATTCAAGAAATTAATGAGCTTGGAGTTAAATCTCGAAACTCGAAATTGACTCAAAACGAACATGTCAAACACGTGCAGAGTCAAGATGACTAAGACATAGTTCAAATCTTTAGATTTAAGTCACAGTGAACTATGGAGCTTAAAAACGGTTCAAACATGAGGTGATTCATTACCTTTATCGATGACTCCAATTGGTTTTGTAAGGACGAAGCAATCGAAAAGTTCGAGCTTTATAAAACCAAAATAGAAACCCAACTTTATAAAAGATTGAGGCTTTGAGAAACGATTGAGATGGAGAGTATGAATCTCCTTTCGCCGAGATATACGCCAAGAATGGCATAGTTCATCAAACGAAAACTCTTTTGGAATAATAGAGTGAAAGCACAGAACGTTAAAAGGGATAAAATTCGATCAGTGGAGATTGAAAACGATGATCAATCTAATCTCGATAGGCTTTGTGAAGTATTTCACTAAAGTCTCGTACTAGCCATGGCAGAAATAAGGTTCAACACATGGTGACCATGAATGTTGACTTAGTTGATGACTCTTAAAATATCTTCTCGATAATCGAAACATCGAAAAGCTAAGCGACACCTTGACCACCAAGTATCGACATAAACACTGGGTGTGAAACCGGCTATCGAGAATACAGTGAGGCATCAATGATGTTGGCACAAGTCTTGAAAATTTGATCATAAAGGTTCAATTCAATGACGAGTCGAAGAAGACAACCGCATAAGTGAGCGGAGAAGTGTGTCAAGACAAATGTCAAAACCTAAACAGTTAGACAAGGTCGACGACAGAATGTTCTCGTTATACAAAGAGTTACAAGACGATGAACTGTTCGAAAGAACTCATCGATCTGAGATAATGAAAATTCCGTGAAACAGTCTCGAATACAAAGTTGACGGAGAATGCAAAATTATGAAATTAAACTTGTCTTTGAGAAAGTAAGTTATTTCGCATAACATATTCAGACGGTAAATTAGTATAATTCTCTAGAAGGTCCCTAGACCTATCTAAGAGTTACAAAAGGATCCTCAGATATGTTAAAAGGAAGTACCTTTGGTGAAAGATCTCGAGATCAGGACTTAT
This sequence comes from Eschscholzia californica, assembly GCF_041429995.1. Lineage (NCBI taxonomy): Eukaryota > Viridiplantae > Streptophyta > Magnoliopsida > Ranunculales > Papaveraceae > Eschscholzia > Eschscholzia californica. The sequence goes on from NW_028238198.1 coordinate 48,478,545, forward strand.
TACACATAAATCCTTAAGTCTTTGTAAGTAGGTCCTTAGTTCTTTATAATTGCTGAATAGTCCTTCACAAATCCTCATGGGCAACCTAATCTTATTGGATAGATAAGGGAATTAAGGTTGATAAGAAATAAAGTTGAATATTACATCATTCGGTCTAAACGTGACTCGAATAGTAAATTCAAGGGTCTTGGTAAGATTTTCCATCCAAGAGTGTGAACCAAATCTAGAGACGATGAAGGACAAACTAGGGAATGATAACTTTGTTGATCATGCGATAGTTTTAAATCTATCCATGGAGTATATATGTTAAGACATATAACTTAAGAAAAAGTTAAGAGAGAAACTCACCTTGTGTTATATTTCAAGGTTCTAATGATCATAAACTATCATGTTATGGAACAAAACTAGAAACGCTACACTAATGAAATTGTGTACGAACATAGTTTTGTCAAAGAGGAGAATGCAATGGTTACCCTAGAACTGTGGGGGCAGATATTGCTACATATCTGAACGGTACCCTATATGGAATAGTATAAGATTCCACCCAAGTTGACGAATAAGAGAAAATACTCTTGAAATGTAGGGGGGGGGGCGAGAAGGAACTGAAAAGCCAATTATAAAGAAATAAAATGGCATATAGAACTCCAAATTCTCCTGAAGATACAACGTCATAACGACGTGAGAAGAGGGAAATTATGGAGTACCTCGGAAACCAGATTTAACCAAAAAGAATGTTTGGTCGATAAGGTTTATATTGAGCTAAAAACTGTAGTTATATTCACTAAGTTGTGACAATATTAAGAAACCAAGTGTGTAAATATAAGTGATGACGTGAATGTCTAATTCAATCAACAAATATGGAAAAAAACACAAATGGAAAGAACTTCTCTTTCTAATCCTAAACTGAGTAACGAGATTCAACCATGAATCATTTGTTCAAAATAACAGACAATACTAGTTAGGATTAAGAAAGTGTTTGAGAAGATATGATTCGATGCTTTTCCAGATTGAATCGTTACTCATGATTGATATTTATAAGTGCATGGTTAGACAGAGAATGGTAGAATAACCACTCAAGAACCACGATAAGCATAAACACATGAATTTGAACAAATTCAAGAAAGAGTTATCTGAGTAACAAATAGTTCTTAGTTATCTGAGCAGACTCGTATTATTTGGTTGTACATATCATAAAGGAAAATGAAGATATGTGGACAACACTCGAATCTCAGATACAAAGTCTAACAGTAGATTGGAAAAACCACTAAGGGCTACGATATCACAAAATCCTCAGAGGCAGACGTGCATAACTGGATCAACAATGTAATCCTAAAGGCCTTGATGGATATATTTCTTTGGAGAAAGCAAAGGAAGTAGGTAAAACTTCTTGGAGGATATTTTGTTTGTGATTGAAGCCAGTGCACGCAACAAACCTAAGTAGTTGTTGCGTATGCACTAATACGGCAAGTCTAGAGAAATCAAAACAAATAGACTAGTACCGTAAAACAATTGCTCTCAAGGAATGCATAAATTAAAATTATGCTCAATCCTAAGTTACCTGACGGATCCGTAAAGAACAAGGGTGAACAAGAGAGTTGAAATTGCATCATCAAGGGGAATGTGGCAAAAACGCCTAAAGTAAATGAGTAAAGGCATGGTGAAACCCTACCTAGATGACTGGAGATCCCACGATCTCGGTTCAAAGGGCAACTGAAGCTATATCCTGACTCGACAGTAACACTGTAAGAGACTTCTATCTCTTACCCATTCCTAGGATGAAAACAGTGTTGCCTGCATTGAGAGGCTAAGCATTAAGCTTTTAATGAATCTGAAAACTTAGAACTTGATTCTAACGTGAGGTATAGCAGGGTACCTTATTACGGATAACCTATATGTGTGTGAATTGATGCTGGTTCTGTGGGAAGGTCGTCTAGGCCGACTTCTCTAAAGCACACATAAAATCGGGATTGTTCAGGGCCGAAATGAACACAACCGAGAACCCAAGTAAGTAAGGGATTAGCTGTGTGATAGCTATTTTGGATTACAATTCCCAGGACTCAGTTCTAGACGAAAAGTTCACTGTCGTCCTTGTAGACCTTGTAGTTATTCACTAGGAAAGGTTCAAAGTCGAACTACCTTCTTCTGATGTAGCGAAGTTCCGCATATGAGCTCTTTTAGTGTCAGTATGTCAGTATAGTATTTTTGTTTATATCATTTTAACCCTCGAATTTTCTTTCATGTGGGGGATTGTTGGAATCGGAGCTGACTTTCGCTCGACCCGACTCGTCAAACTCAGAAACCGAACGCGCCATTGCGTTCGTCTCGTCGAGCTCTTCAATTTAGAGCAAATAATTACTCGAATCCGATTCCGGGTGAATGAGAAATTCGAGTTTAAATTTTGGATGAGAAATGGTTAAGTTAGGGTCTGAAACGTCAAACGGGACAAGTTAGATCAGGGGCCGTTTGAGCGAACCACGTGCGTCCAAATCTGGACGGTTGACGTTCAGTCCGCGCGGATTCCCGAGATCTGACGGTAGCGTGTTATGGTAAGCGGGACAGAGTTGGGACACTGGTAACAGCGTTGGATCGGATAGATCCAACGGTCTGCGTCCCGCCCGCGTCGGTATAAGGGTGGGATAAATTCCAAGCCTTTAATCCAACCGCTGCTTTCTTCATCTGTTAGGCACGGTTCGGGATTTGTCCATCATCATCTATGGCTGGCGTTTCCTCCGAGATTATGTGTGAAATCCAACGACCCAGAATTCAACCGACTATATAACTGTTTCAGACTTAGTTTTAAGTCCTCAAAATGAAGAGATATGTCTCTTCAACCCAACAGACACATGAACCTATTCAATTCCTGTATAAACCCACCAAACCCACTTCATTTCTCACATCAATTCAATTCATTCTCTTCTTCTCTTCCTTCTAACAATTAGAGGTTCTGGTTTGCCTAGAGTATCCGAGTGTCTAGAAGATCTATTCGCCTCAAGAGCTTATATTATCTACGAAGGTTCGCCCGCTTTCAGAATATAGAAGTACCATCTTAAAATTCTGAAAGGATGGTCGTTGTATCCCGAAGGCATACACCCTAACGTTTGGTACTGTTACGGGGGTGTAAAATGTCTTAAGGAAAGAGAATATATTCTGCCTCGACTCCATTATCTTTTGTCTATTTCGGTTAATCCGAAAGAAAGAATTACTGATAAAGTCGGTATTCGCTTATCGTTTATCTCTCTATAACTTAGAGAAAGGAGGTTCCCTACTTCAACCCAAACTCTGGCTTAATCAAGACCAGACAGAGTTAAAGTGTACTCAAACCATAACCAGAGGAACAACAACATATATACCAATTATAGCAAAGAGAAATTGTGTTTTCCTTATAATTAAACGTGGACAAATATGAACACTCATATACCATTCTTTTATTAGGTATCCAATCCAACGATTATTCCACATTTGTCTGAATTATTTTAATCTGTATAGAGCTCAATTATGCCTATTATTGAACACATGGTGGTAGTTTCACTCCACAAAATTTAAATTATTTAGGGACTTTTATATAAGGCCATCGCTTTTGGGAAACAAGACCATTTTCGCGGTACAAATCTTTGGTCAATTTTTTTTTGTTTACCTTTAGTTTCCCTCAATCCCCACCACCATTTCTTTTCCATGCCAGTAAAGGTCGCAGAAATACTGTCATTACCGGCGTCTTTTGATATTCTCCTCATATCCTTTTCTCTCATCCCCCGACCGTCACCACCTCCCATTACCACCACCATTTTTCTCCTTTCTTTCGTCTCTTTTTCTATTTTTTTCTTTCTCTCTCTATCTCCCTTTTCCTTTCTTTTTGCCTCTCTTTTTTCCTTTCTTTTTGTCTCTCTCTTTTCCTTTCTTTTTGTCTCTCTCTTCCTACCTCACTCTCTCTGTACTCCTCCCCTTTCTCTAACTGTCTCGGCGAAAGGGAGGGTCCCCTTCAACAGAATGCATGTTGATTTTGTTTTGGGGATTTTCCACAAACCTCTGGTTGGCGTTCCTACAAAGAAGGCCTTGCCCTTCGCTGGAAAATATAGAGAAAGAAAGAGAGGGAGGGAGTAAGTGAGAGAGAAAGAGGGAGACAAAAAAAGTGAGAGAGACAAGCAAAAGAGACAGAGGGAAAGGAGGAGAGTGAAAGAGATGAAGGAAGACAAAAATAATAGTGGTGGCCGAAGTTGGTGGTGAGCGAAATTGGTAGTTGGAGATGTGGAGAGATGAGGAAGAAGATGAAGTTTGGTTGCTCTAGAAATTTTGACCAAACCCACTATTTCCCTTGATAATTTTATACCCCAAATTTTTTTCTTATTTCCCCAAAGCGAGGCCAGGGTAAAGATAATACACTCCGTTGAACACCAGAAGAGAAGAAATCCTAGAGATACTAGTTAAACGGAATATAGTGCAACTTCCGTGTTCAAACCCCAACAAGGCGACCCGAGAACCCCGAGACACATCTGTTTGGCGCAATTTTTATAGAGTTACAATCACCGGACCAAGACTGCAACACCTAAAAGACATGATCGAGACATAGATCAAAGACAAGTAGCTTGACAAAATCATCCAAAAAGGTGCAAGACCTGAGTCTAACCACTATTACAACCGAGCTCAATCAAGCAGAGGTGGGGTCAGATGTGGACTTGATGCAGAAACTCATCAACCCACTCCCAGGCCGCCACGAGGCGGAGGAAGCGACCACTGACAATGAAGCGAATGAAACACCTTCCTCAAACAGAGGAATGATCCTCACTACAGTAGGAGAACCGATTTTCAGAGGGACATATAACAGAGCTCGTAAAAAATATGCTCAACAGTCTAAAGGATCTCCCCCTCTGACAGAAATGAATGATTTATGATTTACCCTCTCAAAGGAAGACTTATTTGTGGTGATTACCCACCGCGATGACCCTTATTCATTCAGCGTTTGTAGCTAATTATTCATTAGAGAGGATATTAAAAGACTGCGGGAGTTCAGTCGAAATCATAACCAAAGAATGCATGAAAAACCTCTAGACCGATGCAAAGAATCAGAAGTCATATGCCTCATCAATAGGGGGATTACAAACAAACTAATCAGAGTTAAGGGCCAGATAATGGTCCCTTAATGATAAGAGAAAATAAATATAAAAGAGAGGTGATATTTGAGATCATTGTGGGAAAGGTACCACTAGCCTATATCGTCATACTAGGACGACGATTCCTCCAAACCTTATAAAGTATTATATTGGTACCTCACTTGAAATTGAATCCAGAAGAATTTAATAGGAATCGACACAGGAGATCAACAAGCTCAAATGGGAGAAGTTTCTTGTAAAGATCGTCGGACGATAGCAGTCTACCAAGCAACCCTTGCCAGAATGAAGATAAGAAGTGGTAGTAGGAGGTTGGGAGAACTAAGAAAATACCCTAATTTTTTACTCCCTAATAGCAACACTAAATTAAGTCACTTTTTTGCTTATTTAGGTAGAAAAATAAAAAAGTTAGTTTGGTATGTAAAAATTACCGACTTCACTTAAGTTAAAATTTGACTTTCTTTTATAGTTAAGATTTTTAGGTTTTGACTTGAAAGTAAAATAACGTATGTTCAACATATGCATGAATTTTACTTGACGCAATTTTTTTCTTCGTCTATTTCTGCTCCGTGTATGGACCAAAACACGTCATCAAGAGCGCCCCTAGAAATCCACGATTAATGGGCCCACTGGAGGGCCAAACCCATAAACCAAATAACAAAATGGGCCCGACCCATTCATCTTCAAGCACCTAGGGTGACGAGAAAATACACGCATATTAAACAAAGAAGTCAACCCCGCACAAAAAATTAGTTGTTATTTCCTATAGCGGACTTTCTTCCCATATACCCGTTGAGGCGTTACTGTTATTCAAGATAATGTTTGACCAATGATATCATCAATATGTCTGTTGGATGGGAGTTAAATATCTGCATTCATGGTGACAGCTCAATGTGTTACTACATTCAAGGCAACAACTCACCACAAGGTGACAGTTGACCAAAGGAGACAATGGACCACGAAACACTATATAAGGATGACTCCAACTATCGTCAATGGCGTCCAATTCTTCCGTAATCAACCGACTACTTTTTCTCTCACATCGATCATCTAAACTTCTGGCAAGCAACTGACGGCTGATCTTTCTCTCTCGAAGACGACCTCCTGATCAAGGAAGACGACTAATCTTTCTCTCTCTAGATGACCACCTGATCAAGAAAGGCGACTGATCTTTTTCTCTCTAGACGACCACCTGATCAAGGAAGACGGCTAATCTTTCTCTCTCCAGACGACCACCTGATTTAGGAAAACGCCTGTGTTGGGTTTTACACCCTTCTACTAGTGTTTATAGCGGAATTAAGACATCTAATGTCTACACTAGTATTCCCAGAATCACATGCATAAACCTATGATAATCATTAATTAAAACTAGAAAGATAAATACCTTGTTCGCTAGTTTTCCCTCGAACCTTTCCAATTGCTTATGAGAAGATCAAGAGCTTCAAGTGTAGCTCCTCTACTTGGGACACGAGCAATCAATTTGATCTCCCACCTTGTTGTATAGCTAGCACACCAATGGTGGTTGGAAGAGAAGAACTCCTTTCTTCTTGACTAGATAGATAGTTAATGGGAATTAGCTCACTTTCTCCTCTCTACTTGATGTGGTAGAGTAAGAAAGCTTTGAGAGAAATTCCACACCTTATTCTCTGCCCTAAGAGTGTTTATATAGAACCCTAATAAGAATCCACCTCCTTTTAGGTTTCCTAAAACACCCTTTAGAATAAGATTTAGGGAAATAGTCGAAAATAGCAACTATTGATATTTTCTCAATTCCCTAAGGAGGAGGTGCCCAAACACCACGAAAATTGGCAGATATAATGTTTATTATATCAGAAACTAACCCTCCAAAATTCAGCCCAATCCGAGTCCTAGAAGTACCCGAACCGGTCTAGGCCCAAAAACCCTGTTTTTGGCCTTTTTGTACTATCTTTGCCTAATTCCTTTTTAGGCCTATGAGATATGTTTATGGGACACTCCCATGATTATATCTCACTCCCACTAGTCATATCCTAGATCAATTTGTCACTCTTATGTGTAACCCGTTGTAGGATCCGATCGAAGTTAGCCGCGAATTACTTCGTAATTCGACGATCGTAGTTGGTCTCTAGCTACAACTCTACGATCCCTAAATCAATCGGACTTGATGATCTTCCACATCAATTGTCCTATCCGACAAATTGTTCCCATTGCCACCTTGGTCGAAGGACATCTCCTTCAACTCCTTCAGACTCCCACTTGGACTTAGAACAAGTACAATGCTCGATTCCCATGTCACTTAGTATCCCATCTGATACGTCACGTCATTCAGACTTTCTTGATCTCGAGTACAACTGTTAAAACAAATGATTAACTTTTAATCCATTTGAGCACGGCCATGCATTTTCAGTTGTTGCTCGTCAAGTGGCCCGAGGACACTGTACCCTAACATGGTTAGGAGGACATAATCCATTCTTGCGCTCCCACTCAACTTCATGTCTATCATGTCCTTCCCAGTATCCGCCTTTATAACCTCCTTTTACGGCGCGGCGTTTAACGGAACCAAAGTCAGACATTCCTTACATAAGATGAGCTGAGCACTCATGTTTTGAGGAATCTCTTCAATCTTGTCTTTGTGAGAAGTTTGACGATTTCATCATTCTTTGGATGAACTTCTCACGTTGAGGGTTATTCCAGTGTATAATCCCTATTATGCACTCACGTAGTCGAATCGAATACACTATTTCTATAGCCCATGAAACTGCGCTATCCCATCGACTCCCGTACTAGTCTTCGTGAGTCATTGTTGTCCATGCAATGACCTGGACTAGGGAATTGATAATGAATCACTCCAAGTTCACTTAGTAGGGTTTCATTCATCAGATCACGTATCTGACAAGCCTACTCGGAGCGTTTTCTTTATCGTGTGGACTGTCTCTTAAAATACCAAACCAAATTTTAAGGACAAAATAAAATTTCTTTTATTTTATTTATCGAATGTAAGTAATTAGGCACATAAACTCTATTATGAATCCAAATTACATTTGTTGCCATTCCCCAATGCGCTTTATACCAATGTCCCTCATGTGTGAATCATGTTTGGGCTGAGGTAACGGTTTGGTTAACGGATCTGCAACGTTATCATCCGTATGAACCTTGCAAATTACCACATCTTTTCTCTCTATGATTTCTCTAATCAAGTGATACTTCCTTTGGATATGTTTGGATTTTTGGTGCGCTCTTGGTTCCTTGGCTTGGGCTATAGCTCCGTTGTTGTCACAACCTTTTCCATGCCAGGTACGACACCAAGTTCTATCATGAACTTCTTGATCCAAACTCCTTCCTTTGCAGCTTCCGAGGCCGCTAGGTATTCTGCTTCAGTGGTAGAGTCTGCAACTGTGCTCTGCTTGGAACTTTTCCAACATACCGCTCCTCCATTCAGACAGTAGACGAACCCAGATTGTGATTTGAAGTCGTCTCTATCCGTTTGAAAGCTTGCATCCACATGGCCTACAACTTTTAGTGTATCTTCCCCGCCATATACCAGGAAATGATCCTTAGTCCTTTTCAGGTACTTTAGGATATTCTTGGCGGCGTGCCAGTGCGCTTGGCCTGGATTTGATTGGTAACGGCTACACATGCTCAAAGCATATGAGACGTCTGGGCGAGTGCAGATCATGGCGTACATGATTGATCCTATTGCCGAAGCATAGGGTACTTTCATCATGTGTGCTAGCTCATCAGGACTCTTAGGACACTGATCTTTGATAAGCACCATACCATGTGACATGGGAAGGAATCCTCTTTTGGAGTTTGTCATCTCGAACCGCTGAAGAATCTTATCTATATAAGTTTCTTGACTAAGTCCGATCATCCTCCTTGATCTATCTCTATAAATCTTGATTCCCAATATGTATTCTGCTTCCCCTAAGTCCTTCATAGAGAAGCATTTCCGAAGCCAGTCTTTAACTGATTCCAACATCGGAATATTGTTTCCTATGATTAATATGTCATCGACATAAAGGACTAAGAAAACTAGGTCGCTCCCACTAACCTTCTTGTAAACACAAGATTCTTCTGCATTCTTGAGAAATCCAAATTCTTTGATTTTCTAGTCGAATCGAAGATTCCAACTCCGGCTTGCTTGCTTGAGTCCATAAATGGATTTCTTAAGCTTGCAAACTTTTCCAGCATTTTTGGAATCTACAAAACCTTCGGGTTGTGTCATGTACACATCCTCTTCCAAGTGTCCGTTCAGGAAGGCGGTTTTGACATCCATTTGCCAAATCTCATAATCATAATGAGCTGCAATTGCTAGAATGATCCGAATGGATTTAAGCATTGCGACAGGTGAAAAGGTTTCATCATAGTCTATGCCATGAATCTGTTTGTATCCTTTTGCCACGAGTCTAGCTTTGAAAACGCTAACGTTTCCATCCTTGTCAGTTTTTACTTTGAAAACCCATTTGCATCCGATTGGTTTTGCTCCATCGGGCAAATCGATCAAGTTCCATACTTGATTTTCTGACATGGAATCCATTTCCGATCTCATGGCTTTTAGCCATTTTTCGGAGTCGGGGCTCGTCATAGCTTGGTTGTAGGTACTCGGCTCATTATCTTCTAACAGTAGGATATCTGTTTTCTGAGATAATTCCTGGAGCCTTTGAGATCTACGAGGGGCCTGAGCAACTTTTGGAGTGTTCTCAACTAGTTGAGATATCTCCTGCGAATTTGATTCGACTTGAGCGGGAGGTACTCTCTCGACCTCATTTTCCTCTTCCATACTTTGTGTATAGATAGGAGCCGCTAAACCTCTTGATATTTCTATATCTGTGTTTATTTGTTGCTCATATCGAATTTCATCGATATCTACATTTCTCCCACTTGTCTGTTTGGAAAGGAATTCCTTTTCAAGGAAGACACCATCTCGAGCAACAAACACTTTGTTCTCAGATTCGTGGTAGAAGTAGTAACCCCTTGTCTCTTTTGGATAGCCCACAAAGAGACATTTGTCTGATTTAGGTGCGAGTTTGTCTCCTTGTAAGCGTTTTACATAAACTTCGCATCCCCAGACTTTGAGAAAAGACAGCTTTGGAATCTTTCCAAACCATAACTCATATGGCGTCTTTTCTACAGCTTTTGACGGAGCTCGGTTAAGTGTGAAAGCAGCCGTTTCTAGAGCATACCCCCAGAACGTGTTTGGAAGATTTGCTAAGCTCATCATAGATCGAACCATGTCTAACAAGGTGCGATTTCTCCTTTCAGAAACACCATTCATCTGGGGTGTTCCTGGCGGAGTGAGTTGAGATACTATACCACAACTCCTAAGATGATCGTCAAATTCTTGACTCAAATATTCACCACCTCGATTGGATCGAATGGCTTTTATTTTCTTGCCAAGTTGATTCTCTACTTCGTTCTGAAATTGTTTGAACATGTCAAACGATTCGGACTTATGCCTCATCAAGTATATGTAACCATAACGAGTGAAGTCATCCGTGAACGTGATGAAGTAGCCATAGTTACCTCTCGCTGGAGTACTCATTGGTCCGCATACATCCGTATGTATGAGTTCCAAGGGTTCTTTGGCTCGGTCTCCTTTTCCTTTAAAAGAAGACCTCGTCATTTTACCCATTAAACATGATTCGCATGTGTCATATGATTCTAAATTATACGAACCTAGAAGTCCATGTTCATGGAGCTTCTTCATGCGTGTCATGTTAATGTGACCCAAACGACAATGCCAAAGGTAACTTGGATTTGAATCATCTGACCGTAGCCTATTGGTTTCTATGTTGAAGACTTCGTTCTCAATATTCGTAATATAGAGACCGTTGTATAGCTTAGCACTGGTATAAAACATTTCACCTTTGTATAAAGAACAACGCTGGTTTTTTATTAATAGGTGATCTCCCTCTTTGTCTAATTCTGAGACTGAGATAATGTTTCTAGAAATAGAGGGTACATAATAGCAATTATGAAGTTCTAAAACTAGACCAGTTTCCAAAGGTAGACTGAAAGTTCCTACAGCTTTCGCAGCAATCGTTGCTCTATTTGCTACTTAGGACAAGCTCCCTTCCAGATAAATACTTGATTCCCTTAAGGCCCTGCACATCATAAATGATATGAGCACCACATCCGGTATCGAATACCCAGGATTGAGAATCAAATGTATTTGCTAAGTTAACTTCGATAACATAGATACCTTGGTCGGAATCGTGAGTTCCTTCCTTTTTCCTTTTGTTCTTCTGAATCAGTTGAAGTTCTTTCTTTGATTCAGACATTCCAATGCCTCTCCGGATTGCCTTAGAAGTTCCGTACTTCCTCAACCGTGATTTGTTTCGGGACATGTCCCTTAATCGACGGATGATTGTGTGCGCATCCATTTTCCTGAATCTCTTTTGAAGATTAGGCTCCATGGTTGCCAACATAAGGCAAGTTACTGAAATTGATTTCATCCGGATACTTTTGGCCTGCTTTTGTTCCTCAATCTTTGAGTTCGCAGTTATTCTTGGAATAGGGGTATCCAGTACGCTTTCTTTGTTTGTAGATTTGAGAACACTTCTCAATCTCTTTTCCCAATCAAGGAAGTTATCCATGTTCAATTTGTCCTCATCAAGGATTGAACATAGGTTGAAAAGATTGATTTTTGCCATAGTAAAACTACATGAAACAGAAAAAGGATTTTGCTAAGTATTACATTCGATAATTTTTGCAAAAAGTCCTAAGTTTTTGCCACATTATTCAAGATAAAACGTGTCCCTAGATGAATAATGCGATTCCGAGATCCCATCTCTCAAGGATTAAGCGGACTAGGGCCCTGCCCTTAATTCCCATTGATTTAGGTGAGTGAATACTTTCACTGATCATACCATATGATTCTCGGTTGATGGATTACATGTTTAGTGTAAAATCCATCCTTTTGCCTCGAGTATCCAAGACTCTCTTGCTGATCTCGTTGAGTAGAACCATTTAGACATGTAGGCCTCTTCTATAGGCCTACCCGCAATGTCCCAAGGTAGAGGAGGTACTCTGCGAAGGCCGACCCACCTTCCTCGAACAAGGGCGCAAGGAGTGTCTTAATTTGGATAGGCACTGTACTCAAAATTACTTTTAGGGACTTTTACGCTAGTCTGGCGTTCGTTTTAGTGAACTAATTAGCCTAACTAACATCCACGACATAAAGCGTAAATAAGTAAGTAAATGCGCGCGAGAAAGTAAATCAAGCACATATGGATCCTAGTATGGCCCCTAACCTAGAAGATCTAATCTCCTTTGGTTTGCTTCTTGTTTCGCCTTTTAGTTCGTCTAGATCTCCGTCTTTGAACCTCCATTGATTTCTCCCACTCGCCTTTGGATTTCTTCCTTGAGTTTCATCAATGGACTCATAAACCCTAAACTCTAATTACAAGACTCAAACGATTCGCAGATCGTGTAAACTTGAAATTAAAATTATTACAAAACATGCACCCATCCGTGCTCAAAACAAGAATAAGAAATAAATTCTATGGCCATACTAGTTTCCGCATTCACATCACATGCAATCATATAATATATTTCAAGGCTATCAATTATATATGCATGTATATCCGGGAGATACTTTTGTCGACATCCGTATGTCATGTACGCACCTTAAGTCTACATCAAAAGATTAGACTAATGGTGTGTCTTGGTTTGATTTTAAAATTTGATTTTAAAGAGAAATTCCGTTTGGGCCTTGAATGGCCCGGGTTAATTTCGGAAATATTTGGATTGGAATTTTGGGAGAAAATTTGGACAAAACTCCCACTCGAATAGTGGTCCCTTTTCGTGGTCCGAAAAGCCTTGAAAAGACCCGGGACAAGTCCTAGACAAGTCCCGGCCCAAGCCCACTAAAGGGCTTGGACAAGGTCCGGATATGGCACGGCCCATAGGGCCGGCATGTCCGAGCCGAGGCCAATAGGCCTGATCTCGTCCTGGCCGGAGCCAGGACGCTAGTCCAAGCACCAGACGCATCCTAGACGCATCTGGTGCTGGACCGGACCAGCACTAGGTGTCTCGGACTTAGTCCGAGACACCCAGGACCCCAGACGCGTCTCCAAGACGCGTCTGGTAGTAGCTATTGGACGCGTCCTGGTTAAGCTACTGGTCGCGTCTGGAAGACGCGACCTGGAGCAGCTGGACGCGTCCTCAGACGCATCCAACAGTAATCTGGGACGCGTCTACCAGACGCGTCCTCCAGGCTACTGGTCCGGCCAGGAAGCTTCCTGGCCGGACCTATTGAGTTTCTAAAAAACTCAATAGTTTCCTTTTTTTTTGTTGCAATTTTAAATTGCTTTTTCCAAAATTTGAAACACTTCTAAAATATTTCAAATTCTTTTAGAACTATTCTAAATTTCCAAATTTTGTTTTTCACAAGTTTCCAAAAAACTTAAAAACAACTCTTTTAATCAAACCAATTTGGATCAAAATTTTAGGTTTTGAAATTCTTTTCAAGAACAAATTTTGAAATCTTTTGACAAATACTTGAATCTTATTCAAAATTAATCAAAAATTTTGTGTTTTAAACACTTTTAAACACAATAATCTATCTAGAAAAGCATGGAATTGGTCCAAAACTTAGATAAGATAGGCTAATTGCAAGAGGCTCTGACGCCACTGTTGGGTTTTACACCCTTCTACTAGTGTTTATAGCGGAATTAAGACATCTAATGTCTACACTAGTAATCCCAGGATCACATGCATAAACCTATGATAATCATTAATTAAAACTAGAAAGATAAATACCTTGTTCGCTAGTTTTCCCTCGAACCTTTCCAATTGCTTATGAGAAGATCAAGAGCTTCAAGTGTAGCTCCTCTACTTGGGACACGAGCAATCAATTTGATCTCCCACCTTGTTGTATAGCTAGCACACCAATGGTGGTTGGAAGAGAAGAACTCCTTTCTTCTTGACTAGATAGATAGTTAATGGGAATTAGCTCACTTTCTCCTCTCTACTTGATGTGGTAGAGTAAGAAAGCTTTGAGAGAAATTTCACACCTTATTCTCTGCCCTAAGAGTGTTTATATAGAACCCTAATAAGAATCCACCTCCTTTTAGGTTTCCTAAAACACCCTTTAGAATAAGATTTAGGGAAATAGTCGAAAATAGCAACTATTGATATTTTCTCAATTCCCTAAGGAGGAGGTGCTCAAACACCACGAAAATTGGCAGATATAATTTTTATTATATCAGCAACTAACCCTCCAAAATTCAGCCCAATCCGAGTCCTAGAAGTACCCGAACCGGTCTAGGCCCAAAAACCCTGTTTTTGGCCTTTTTGTACTATCTTTGCCTAATTCCTTTTTAGGCCTATGAGATATGTTTATGGGACACTCCCATGATTATATCTCACTCCCACTAGTCATATCCTAGATCAATTTGTCACTCTTATGTGTAACCCGTTGTAGGATCCGATCGAAGTTAGCCGCGAATTACTTCGTAATTCGACGATCGTAGTTGGTCTCTAGCTACAACTCTACGATCCCTAAATCAATCGGACTTGATGATCTTCCACATCAATTGTCCTATCCGACAAATTGTTCGCATTGTCACCTTGGTCGAAGGACATCTCCTTCAACTCCTTCAGCCTGATCTTTCTCTCTCCAGACGATCACTTGATCAAGGAAGACGATTGATCTTTCGCTCTCCATACGACCACCTAATTAAGGAAAAAGACTGATCTTTCTCTCTCCAGACCACCTGATTAAGGAAGACGACTGATGTTTCTCTCTCTAGACGATCACCTGATCAAGGAAGAGCAACCGATCTTTCTCTCTCCTGACGACCACTTGATCAAGGGAAGATAACCGATCTTTCTCTCTCCCAATGACCAAAGGGTGCAAGCATTTTATCTCCCTCGACGACTAGAGAATTAGGCAAGTATACACCTGATTGTATCACATTTTCTCCCGACGATCTTCATGCTCAGATAAATAACTCTGTAGCTCGATCTCTGGTTTACAATTCGTATTTATTACTTGTCAAGCTTACTGACTTGACCGTAGGAGCCCCCTTAGGCCGGCACCATCCTTGTGTCCCAAGGATCTTACGGTCACGTGTGTTTCATTTCTTGTCACAGGTTAAGGCCAAAGACGACGTCGGTGTCCATAAAAATATTAACATGTGAAAAGTCTGACTTCCGGTCAACGACTCGGTCCTCTTAACTTCTTGACTCGCGATTTCAGCCCCTCACACTCTGCTGCCACAACTAAACTTCTACCATACCAATGTACCTCCACCACCACCACAACAACCAGTGCACCTCTCCCACCACCATACCTAAACCACCACCACCACACCTTAACCACCACCTTCGTACCTCCTCCACCACCGTACCTCTATTACTGACACTGCTATCATACACCTCCACCACAACACACCTTAACTACAACCACCTTCTTACGCCCACCACCATCGTACCTTCACCACCACCGCCACCATCATACATCCACCACCACCACCAAACCTCATAACCATACCCTCAAGGCACTGTCACTACCACTAATATTACCACCACTTCGTATACAAGAGTAATCGTGGAAATCATTAATACATTTAATTAAAATCAAGTATCTCCATGAGTAAAAGAAAAATAAAAATAGAAAAGTAAATTGGATTATCACATTAACTTTTTAACTTATAAATAACATTTTTGTCAAATATAATTTTGATAGTATTTTACTTTTTTAAACCAAAAGAAATTCTACTACAAATAAACGTATTTATATTTTTGGTTTTCGAACGATACCTAAATTACCAGTCAACTTATGAGGAAGGGGTTGGATAGAGCTTCCTATATGTTTGATAAGGACCCCTCTGCCTCCTTCCAGTCAAAATAAATAATCATTGTATTTTCTCTGCATGGGTAGATCATAGATGGTTCGGAGGAGCACCACCTCCAAAGATTTGAAATGTATCTTACTAATCTATTGAAAGTTGAAGACAATCATTAGGCTAATCAAGTGGTGAACCTTCATCAAAAAAAAAAAAAAGTGGTGAAAGATCAACTAGATCATCCACATGGGGATGCGATTCTTTTTTTTTTCGTTTTTGAAATAAATGGGGGATGAGAATTTAAATCCTCCATTGACCACGAAACTTCTCCCGTCAATCCATGGTGAACTATGTTGACAATGCATTTATTAGAATAAACTAGTTTTCATATTCTAGATCTTTTGTTCTAAATTTCCATCAACTCTTTTAAGTTTCAGTTGGGTACGTAGTATTTGTACAGATTAATAGAAACACACGAAATTTTCACAAAAAATTAAAAAAATCACTAAAGACTAATACAAAATTGGAATTGTAATTCGAGTTTATGATAATAAATGAATAATTATTAAATATCATCGATCTCATAAATATCATACCAAATCTCATCAATCGAAACACTTTTTCGAAAAATACGAGACATCTAAGTCGTACAAATAAACCAAACCACTGTAAAAAGATGCCAAAAACTAAGAAATGCAATAATGACAAATAACACAAGAATTAATGTAGTAGTCTTACAGAGCTTGCCTAAAGATCTAGAACCTAACTATATGTATACGCTAAAATTTTAGTAAAGATCAAGACCTTTTGAATAAGTTCGTAGAAACTTCGCCCAATAAAATACCTTATACGTGGATTTGCATGGGTATTTAAAAAGAGACGACGTCAATAACTACTAAAGTTTGGAGAATGGAAATTACTCTGTAAAATACCATAAACACTAAAACATAAGTTAACAATTTGGTACAATCATAGTCAGTAATTAAATCGAGATTATAATGAAAAAAGACAAGAAAAAGAAGATTAGTTGTTGGTGTTAAGCCGCGGAATCCGCATAATGGGGTGGTATCCCTTTTTTGTTTTGTTTAGTCCCCTTGTTTTGACTTTTGACCATTTACCAAACACCCTTAATGCTTTTAACATTTCATTTCATATGGACTAGTGGAGACTGGAGTATAAAAAAGCACAACTTCCTCTCATTTTATCCCCCAAACCAAAGAGCGCCAAAAAAAACGAACGGAAAATATCTCTGAAATTTACTCTCTCTCTCTCTCTCTCTCTAAAAAATCACTTTCTCTCTCTAAGAAAACCAAATCTTCATTGAAGAAAGCAAAACTCAGAAATTCATTCCGTTCATCAATGGTGAACACAGAGGATGGAAAATCAGGGAGTCTTTATGATTATCACTCAGACACAGAGAGCATCGGAAGTGAAAGAGCTTCTTCTTATAGTGGACCATTGAATAAGAGAAGTAGAAAAAGTGCTAGATTCAACTTACAACCTGAACAGATCTTGATGTCTTCAATTAATGGAGGTAGTACTAGTAGATCTAACGATGATGAAGCTTATGTTGAAATCACACTAGATGTTCATGATGATTCAGTTGCTGTTCATAGTGTTAAAACTGCTGGAGGAGTAGATAATGAAGATCCAGAAATTACTCTGTTAGCTAAAACACTAGAAAAGAGATCTTCATTTGGTTCTTCAGTTATGAGAAATGCTTCTTCTAGATTCAAACAAGTTTCTCAGGAACTTCGTCGTCTTGCTTCTATCAATAAAAGACCTTCTACCGCCGCTGGTCGTTTTGATCGTACAAAATCCGCCGCCGCTCACGCCTTAAAAAGTCTTAAATTCATCAGTAAGACTGACGGCGGCGCCGGTTGGCTCGCCGTTGAGGAAAGATTCAATGATTTGACAAAAAAAACTAATGGATTACTCTCCCGTTCTCTCTTCGGCGAATGCATAGGTAAAAAAAAAACTCTGAAGACTCATTACCTAAACTAGTACAGTAGTAACTAGAAATTTGACCTAATTTATTCTCATTTTTGGATATGAAATTATCAGGAATGAACAGAGATTCGAAAGAATTTGCACTTGAGTTATTTGATGCACTTGCTAGAAGGAGAAATATAGTAGGAGATTCAATTAACAAATCAGAATTGAGAGAATTTTGGGAGCAGATTTCTGATCAAAGCTTTGATTCTAGACTTCAGACTTTCTTTGACATGTAATTCTTGATTTTAATTACTTCATCAATTGTTGTTTCTTAATTTTATATTTTTTGGAGTTATTGAATTTAATGAGAAAATTGGTATATAGGGTTGATAAAGATGCTGATGGAAGAATCACAGAAGAAGAAGTTAGAGAGGTAAAATAAGATTGAATTTAGTTTGAGAGTGATGATGTTTAATTACTTACCAAATTCAATATCTTAACAAAAGGGAAATTTTGGGTGCAGATTATTAGTCTGAGTGCTTCTGCAAATAAGCTCTCAAACATTCAAAAACAAGCAGAAGAATATGCTGCTTTAATTATGGAGGAGCTTGATCCAGACAACATGGGTTATATCATGGTAATTTCATTTAATTTTTAGGTTTTGATTTTCGATTTTGTCTTGTTCGAAAAAAAGAAGAAGAAAGAATTCAAGATTACTAATTAACTACTAATTTGTTAAAATTGATAATAGATTCATAATTTGGAGATGCTACTATTACAAGCTCCAAATCAACCAATTAGAGGAGGAGAAAGTCGAAACCTGAGCCAAATGCTTAGTCAAAAGCTTCAACCAACAAAAGAACCTAATCCAGTGAGAAGGTGGTACCATAGGAGTAAGTACTTTATCTTAGATAACTGGCAAAGGGCTTGGGTTCTATCCCTGTGGTTGTGTATCATGTTGGGACTCTTCGCTTACAAATTCGTTCAGTATCGAAACAAGTACGTTTTCCATGTCATGGGCTATTGTGTTTGCACGGCCAAAGGTGCCGCCGAGACACTCAAATTCAACATGGCCTTGATTTTACTACCAGTTTGTCGCAACACCATTACATGGCTCAGAAACAGAACAAAGTTAGGTGTTGTTGTTCCTTTTGACGATAACCTCAATTTCCACAAGGTTAGTTTAATTCCAAACTCAAATTTATTTATGGACATGTTTTTTAATTATCTGAATCCAACTCGTCTGCGTCTAAATTGTCTAAATTGTACAGGTAATTGCAGCTGGAATTGCAGTTGGGGTAGCCTTACACGCAGGAGCTCATTTAACATGCGATTTTCCACTCCTCTTGCACGCTTCGGAAGAAAAGTATAAGCCGTTGAAGCCTTACTTTGGGGATAATCAACCTCAAAACTACTGGTGGTTTGTGAAGGGGATAGAAGGAGTGACAGGGATTTTAATTGTGGTGTTGATGGCAATAGCATTCACTTTTGCTACCCCATGGTTCAGAAGAAACAGGATTAAACTCCCAAAGCCTTTCAATAGGTTAACAGGATTCAATATGTTCTGGTATTCCCACCACTTATTCGTCATCGTATACGCTCTACTCATTGTCCATGGAGTCAAACTCTATCTCACCAAAGAATGGTACAAGAGAACTGTAAGTATTAATCAAATTAATCACTAACCAAATTGATCTAAAAAAAGATTTAGCACTTGAAAAGTTAATTACTTTATTTATTAAATAGTATTCCTCATTTTGATGGCAGACATGGATGTATTTGATGGTCCCCGTAACGCTTTATCTATGTGAAAGATTGATTCGATTATTCAGATCAAGTATCAAACCAGTCAAGATACTTAAGGTATGTGGGTAGAAGTTTAATGATCGATATTGTTCGTGAATATATTTATATTTCTAATTAAGGTTTAATGGTTAATTAATCATGCTTAATTATTTTTTAAGGTTGCTGTTTATCCTGGAAATGTATTAGCACTACATATGTCTAAACCTCAAGGCTTCAGATACAAAAGCGGGCAATACATGTTCGTGAATTGTTCGGCCGTCTCCCCTTTTGAATGGTTTGTGAATTATTAACCCTTTTATTTGGCTTTTCTTTTTCTTTTTGATTATTCATATAATGAAATAAAAGTTAAATCATTTTTATATTATAAAACAGGCATCCCTTTTCCATAACTTCGGCACCAGGAGAGGACTACTTAAGTGTCCACATTCGAACTCTAGGAGACTGGACACGACAGCTCAAGACTGTATTTTCTGATGTATGTTTACGATTTTATTCTTATAATTTATCTTTGGATAATTAATAATCATAAGTACATTCGATCCTAAACATGGGGGGTGGGTTTTTATGATGGAAACAGGTGTGTCAGCCCCCAACCGCCGGAAAGAGCGGGCTACTTAGGGCTGATTTCAAGCAAGGAGAGAATAACCCAAGGTATTTTACATATATTTCATTTAATTATTAATTCATTGTATTATCGAGGAAGAGCACGACCATGTCCATGCACATTTTATATATCTAGATCATAAGACGACAATGTCCATTTGGAGTCTAGTTGTGGACTATATTTTTCACGTGACTCCTCTGCCAAGAGAATAATTCTAATAATCAATAACCCAAGGTCCCAACTGTATATATATATATATATATATATAAGTTTTCTTATGTACATTAAGTCAACTTTCAAACTAAGAAAATCAAATAATACCAAAACCTCTTAGACGGTGGAAGTGTGTGTGTTTTGTAAGTCAAATATGAAATCTGATTTGAGTCGCATACGGATCATATTTCAGAATGTTGTTTTTTTTCTGCGATTCGTCTGAATGATTGATTTTAATTGATTTTTAGTCATTTCAAAGTCAGATATTTCAAATTCAGGTGAATCAGATTTAGAATATAAAGACAAACAAACACCATCACAACTATATATGTTGTATATTATCGGTGTCCCATTAACTTCTATTTTTATAAAAAGAAAAAGAAATCGAAGAGCGGTGATAGATTATTGGGCCCATTGCAGATGAGTAATATGTCGATCAAATTAAAACGTGTGATTACTAAATTGTTGGAAAATAATTGCAGTTTCCCAAAGGTGTTGATAGACGGTCCATTCGGTGCACCAGCACAAGACTACAAGAAATACGAAGTAGTGTTGTTGGTAGGGCTAGGGATTGGTGCAACCCCAATGATAAGCATTCTTAAGGATATTGTAAACAACATGAAGGCAATTGAAGAAGAAGATCAGACTGCTGCTGCTAATGAGATTCTAGGATCATCATCTACTCCTAATAATAGTGTTAATGGTGGGAGTATGAGTAAGAAGAAAGGGTTCAAAACAAGGAGGGCATATTTCTATTGGGTCACACGTGAACAAGGTTCATTTGATTGGTTCAAAGGCGTGATGAATGAGGTTGCAGAGATGGACCAAAAGGGAGTGATAGAACTTCACAATTATTGTACAAGTGTGTACGAAGAAGGTGACGCTAGGTCAGCACTCATAGCCATGCTTCAATCACTCAACCACGCCAAACATGGGCTCGATGTGGTGTCTGGAACACGAGTAAAATCTCATTTTGCTAGACCTAATTGGCGTAACGTCTACAAGAGGATTGCTCTTAATCATAAAGATTCTCGAGTCGGTGAGTTTCTTATTTACTTCATTTTTCTCCCATTTGACTTTTAAAAATTATGTTCGGCTCGAAAAAGTTAGTCAACCCACCGCAACGGATCAAGTAAATGCCGAGCGGGTCCGCTAGCTTTTTTGGCGCTAGCATAGTTGTTGTTTGACCTTAATTTGGTTCTAATATTTTTGGCATTAAAATTGAATTACCACAGGTGTGTTTTATTGTGGGGCACCAACATTGACCAAGGATCTAAGACAGCTAGCACAAGATTTCTCTCACAAGACATCCACAAAGTTTGATTTCCATAAAGAGAACTTTTGATCAATATGGTTAGACAGTCTCCAAGAACGAGCCCCTCTTTTTGACTATTTTAAAGAAGTTGTTACACAAATCAACTATTCAGTTAGTACTCGACAATAACCTCTAAGAAGTTTCTCCTAATTAGGCAAGAAACGAATCATTCCAAATCCAATTCAACTACTACTACTTCAAAGGAGTAGAAGGTAAATTGCGATGCCATCAGCAACCGCGTGATCATTTATATCTACCGCGTCTTACTGACAACCTATACCTTTCATATTTGTTGATTTTATATGATAATATTTTGCTTTTTTGTTTTTTTTTTTCTCGTTTGAATTTAGTCAATAAATGTTGTATAAAATGAGTCGAAGGGTTCCCTAAGTAAAAGTTGTTATAAGTCATATTTATGATACCACAATTATTAATTAATTTATTTATTTCATTTTCAGTTGTCACAATTTGACTTTTTTTAGCATTTTTCTACTGAAAAGTTTTAAAAAACTTTTGGTAACATTCTTATCATTTTAGATTGACACGGGAGTCGAGACAATAGAGAAAAAAAAATTACACTCACAGTATAAAGGGAATTAACATATACAAAAGTAAAAAATTTAATATAGTGTTTAATCTTACATTAATCTGACTAAAATATATAATCGTCAACCTGTAAATCGTCTACTGTTTTTGTATATTTTGTTTATGTTTTATTAGTAGTGAAGGAAACCAAATATTGGTAGAGATACACTAAAAATCAAAAGAAAATGATGAAACCAACCTTTCACAAAATAAATAATAATAGTGACATATGGTTGATTTGTCAACATTAAAGATCTAGTTTTAGTTTTATTTATTGTTATGGGTTTGTATGGTATTTGAATATTGAAAGGGTCATTTTTATGACCCATCTTATTCCAAGTTCCTAAATGTAGTATATTATTGTTATCTTATTTAGTAGCAAGAAAAAAAGAATATTGTTAAGAGGAAGAATGGACTCTTTTTCACAATCTCTCTCCTTTTTCTCTCTTGAATAATTCTATAAAATAAGGCTTGTGGGGTTAATAGGTTTAGGTGGGATTAGGTGAGGTGAAATGGAAACCACTAGTATAGGTGTAGATAAGGAAAACCAAGGAGTGTTAATTATTATGTCCACCAATTCAATTCACCACTACCTTCAATATAAAACAAATATTTTGTGATTAGTGGAATGACAAAATCATTGCCTTGATTTGAAAAACTTGGGTATTTTAAACGATCCATTTTCTCATCCATATCCTTAACTATGTAGGTAGTTGGTGTTACTTTTACAAATTAGATGACATCAATATATGGGGCAAATCAGAATTGGCTTTCATGATATTCTTTTATCTTATTATATTTTTATTTTTTTTGCAGCAAGGTATTATATACTATTTATAACTTGGGCACACAAGTTCGTTTTTTAGTTGGGGCTGCGCCTTTCTCATTAAAAAGAGGTGTACTACCGTTTGCTTTTCCTTCAACCTCACTATTTAGTGCTTTCAATTATTGAGAAAGAATCTAAACTTTTTCTCTTCTTTTTTAATCCTCCATCTTGACAAAAACATTCAGCCTTAACAAATTAAGTTGAATAGAGAAGATGATCATCTTGAGTCAATAAGGAGTTCGAACTAAATTTTGTATCTAACTTGCACAAAAAAATAAAAACTAGCTAAATTTAGTTTTTTTTTTTTTTTTTTTTGTTAAGGAACTAGCTAAATTTAGTTTACTTTCAAAAAAGCATTTGGTTTTTGGAATGGAAAAAACAATTACCACCCAGTGTGGTGGGTGGGAAAATGTTTATGAAGTTGCTTGATAAATATACCATTAAACTTCTTGCCTGTAATAATGATGATGGAACACTTCTCATATTCTTTGACTTGGAAAAATTGTTATATGCTGAAATTACAGGCCTTCCAGCTCTGCTTCTCTTAATTCACCAAAACCTAAGTGTTTGTAGTCTTTCATATTGACTTTCTGGATTTTATCTTCTCTTCTTTTTGTTTAATTTTGGAGACTTGTATGATGTTGACAACCATTAAAACTATGTAACATGAACAGCTCTTGGGTAATTCGTTTAGGAACCTCGAAGGCGAGAAGATATCTTCCTTCTAAACGTCATATATAAAAACATACAAAATGTCTATTCATTAGAGCGAATCTTACTTTGAAAATAAAAACTCACATTGGGGTATACCCTCAAGCAAAAGCTTCCGTGTCTAGGTTGATTACGTTCAGCAAACTGTTTGCTATTGTATACAAACTACATCCTCATTAACAACACAGCTGATTTTCAGTAAAAATGATTGGAAACCAGCCAGTTTTTATGTCGTCATTTAGTGAAAGGTGTGAAGAGATGTAAGCCGGTAGTGAAGCTATCATCGCTTCGATTTATTCCTGCTTCTGCTCGGTAACATTCTTGCCAGAAGATGGACGTTCGGCGGTTATATCCGATGAGTATTTCTTGATCCTTAGGGAGATAAGGATGCTTGATACTATCCCGAGCACAGGAAGAAGGTAAGACAAAACTTGAGATTTCTTAGCACCAGAGGCTGAAGCTACAGCAGCACCAGCAAGACTGCCGATGGATGTATTCTGTAAGATCATTGGGAGGCCTCCAATGATTGTCGGGAGCAAGAAGTCCAGAAGGAAACTAACTCTGGTAGCAGCTAAAGCGTAGTTGATGACATAGGATGGCATGGGTGAGAACCGAGCAAGAAGGACAAATTTCCACCCGTCTTTCTCAACTCCTCTGCTCAGAATGTGAAAGTACTTATTTCTCTGGGCCAATTCCATTGCCGAGCTTGATCTACGGAAGATAAACCTGAATAAAAAACCAATACGATCACTAATGATAAACATGGAATGCCGCGTAAAATAACAAAAAACCAAAAATTAGTTCAGTTCAAGACAAACACAGAGATGACACATAGTCTGGTCTAGGAATGGTAGAGACTAGAGAATACCTTCACACGCATGTGTAATGGCAGACTATAGAGCACAGCGTGATTGGTATTTGGTAATTTCAGCCTAGCAGCAGGATATCAAATGACTATGTATAGCCTAGGACACGACGAAAATCTGATTTCAAACGCGACATTAATTTTGAAAGATGACCCTTTAATAAGAGAAAGTTGATTTAAAACAAATTATTCTTGGAAAGAAAATTTTGAAGAGAAGTATTTTAAGTCAGTTCAGGAAAATATTCTAACCTTGCAAAAAGAATGGGAAGAGAATTTCGTATTTAATAGTTGAGGAAGTCAATGTTTATATTGAACTGATACTTTATGGATTATATTATGGACTTGACATGTTTAAAAGATTTTGATTTCATAAATGAAAAGATGCTAAATTGAGTTCTTCTCTTTAGTATATGTTAGATCTTTCTAATATAAGTTGTTAGATAAATCTCAACCATTGGTCAGCAAACATAAAGAAAACCCTTACTCATTGTTACATAGATACTTTGTGTATTCTAAAAAGGATGAGTATAGAATATCTAACTCGATATACATAATTCCTTCTAGTAACAACAGTGCTTACCACTCTAAAGTCAATGATAAGTGGCGAAGATGGAGTAAAAGTAAGATGTTACCAAATAATAGATGATCAATCTATGCAATCTAACCAATGAACTCTTTATGAATCTATGGCCACGGAGAAGCCTAAGTTCTCTTACGGCTCGGGGAAAAACCTTAATTACCCAGAGGAAGGATTCTCTTGACACTCTAAAACAACTTGGCCTGCCCTAGTTGCATTCCGCAATGCATTCGTAGATGTTACAATTGTTTCCACAGCCCTACTTGGGTGCAGAAAGCAATCAACTGAATAATTAGGACATCATACATTAAGGAATCGGCCGGAAGAAACATAGGCCTAGTCATCGAAGTGATCCAAATGATAACATGTCGGATGCATTTCCGTAGATCCTATACTCTTCTTGGGAACTCCAAATTCAACTTAGACCACTCTAGTCTAACAGTGCTGTTTGACTAATCCTGCTATCCACCAAGATATACCAAAAAGAATAAAAAGAAACGCTCAAGAAACTCAAAGCGAGAGGACAACGAAGGCGATGCGCTTCGTCTCCACATATCATTTTTGCACATGATGTATCTACGATATGCAATGTCCCTATGAGTTATCTATCGTCGGTTAATACGGTTAGCCATATATCGTATTGGTTCCTAATTGAGCTGAGTGAGACAATTTGTGTAGCATTAGTAAGTCATCAGCCTCTAGAGTCTAGACTGTGGCGTTTTTACACCTTTAATCCGTCCACCCAAAACATAACAACAAAATTCAATACAAAAGTACAAATGCAGAGCGTGCACGAGCTCGTTGAAGACGCTATGGAGCTAAAGTTGGAAAAACAAAATTTTTGAATATAAGTGCAACTGCAAATGTGACGGTGGTACTACCTGTGTCCAACCACCCATCTACAATAGGCATTCCTTCTGAGAAGGCATAATCAAATTCTTAAAATTTGTCTCAAGATCATTTCTTTGGAACTGGGATACTAGGAAGAGTCTAGCATCAAATTTCACACGTTCAAATCTCAATTTCTAACAAACAAAATCTACAAAATTTGATCTATTTGAGGAAGGGAATTAAGTAAATAAGTTAGGGTTTTAATATAAAGAAAGAGAGAGAGAGAGAGGAGATCTGACCTTCCAATCCAAAAAGAGAGAGAAGCACCAAAAACTTTAGCAGAAAACACGCATAGAACGGCAGGGAAGAAACCAAAGAGTAGAGAAGCTCCAGCCTCAAAGAAAACAGCATAGGGCAAGCAGAGGGCAAGAGTAATGGTGTGAGTTAAAACGTAGAGAGGGATCGCCCAAAACCCTAATCGATCTGATAAATCTCGAAAAAGCTGAACAATTGCATCTTTATCTAATCCATATTGTTTGCTAACAGCTTTGGAGATACCCAATATTGCAACGATAATAGCAACTGTTGATAATCGACCCAAGTTTCCCATTTTCACCAATCGTTCAACAACTGTTAACGATTATCGAAGCTGGTGACTTGTTTGGGAATAACTTGTTTTTCTTTTTTGTTGAAACTTGGGAATAACTTGTTGAAATTGCAAATCTATTTGGGACCGTTACCTATAGTGACAACACTGGGCCAAAGTAAAACATACAGAAAAACGAAGATATACTATATCACTTCTCTATAGTTTCTCTTCTAAATTATATTTCTTGGATACACAATCGGCCAACGCCACGAGGCGTTCTAGAAGGTCAACTACATCTGCCTTGAGAGTTGTGGCGGCCATCAAGTTGGCGCACTTAAAAAGAATTCGGGCGTGAGACCCTGCAAACCAGAAGGGTGGACACCCAAAAGTACGCTTACAAAAATATGTTTGTTGGCCTTGTGAGTATAAGTACTTGAAAGCCCCTATTTTCCAACAAGTTGGTGGGCGAGTTCGGTTTGAGTGTCCAACGATCGGGTGGTCAGACTCCGGTGAGGTGAGACAAGGAGTAGGGCAATTTGATCAGCGCATCTGTTTTGGATATAGAGGGTCGTAGGTTCGAATCCTGTCACCTTGATGTGTTGCTAAAGCTTCACATGACACGTCTGGGTAACAAAAGAGTAGGACATGTTCTCTTAAATTGCATCACTTCTTCTATTACTCTAGTGGTCAAATGACATTGGTTAAAGGCGACATTTAAAGCTTTGATAACTTGTTTATTATCTCCCTCGATCTCCACTCGTTCATAACCACGATTGTGACCCCACTCTATAACACCTAAAACTGCCCTGTAGCCCCTTCTTCGCTTGTTATGCA
Source organism: Eschscholzia californica (assembly GCF_041429995.1). Lineage (NCBI taxonomy): Eukaryota > Viridiplantae > Streptophyta > Magnoliopsida > Ranunculales > Papaveraceae > Eschscholzia > Eschscholzia californica. The sequence continues at coordinate 48,506,110 of NW_028238198.1, forward strand.
TACAATGATTCTTGATTCGGTGGTTATAATAGTGACCATGAGCAACAATACTGATGAACAAAATATTGATCAGCTTTGACCAAGTCAAGAAATCAACATATTGACCAAACAATCCATGTAGGGAGACTTTTATCAAAGCCATCAGGGAAGTGGATCGCACGTAACTTTGCCACCAGAGTCCTAATATGGGAGGTCGGCACAAACGTCTTAGGCACCTTGAACACTGCGTTGGCTCATAGGCAAGCAAAAGGGTGAATCTGAACCAACTTTGGTAAGAGCCCTACTTTAATCCTGAAACAGTGGAAAGAGGTCAGTAGGAGTCACCTCGGCACCTCGAGTCCAACTCCACCTCAAGGCAAGATGAGAGTTGGATCTGAGCCAACTTCACAACTTGAGCCCTACCCTGGTCGGAGGCATGAAGTGGGGAGAACAACCAGAGTAAGCTCCACTCCTGAAGCTCAAATCTCTCTCTAACTCATCCTCGGCAAAGGGAAGCTCCTCCTTCGTATTTCTCATTGCGACAGGAAATCTACTAATTTGTCATGTGAAAGTGGAGGTCGTCATTACCGGAGATCAGTAGATCTACTTTGTCGCAACAAAGAGGACAAAGAGTAGAGATAGAGAAAAGAAAGAGGGGAGATTAGAGGAAGAACATAGAGGATAGGAAAGGAAAAGGAAGAAGATACAAACAGAAGAAGAGAGAAAAAAAAGATGATAGTGGTTATTGGCTGGAGGTGAAGAAGGAAAAAATAGTTTTACTTTTTTTTCCAGCTGTCGGGCGGTGGCCAGCCGGTGACTAACGGAAAAATGAAAAAGGGGCTATGTTGGAAGCTAGCCATTTTGGTGAGTTGGTCATGTCTGGGCGACAAAAACGACATCAACAATTGAAGTAAAGGAGACATTGACATTAATTTTAAAATTAATATTATTAAAAAATTTTGAGAACCCATTGTTATGGAGGTTTAAGACAAGCATCCTGCATATGATGTGTATGCTTCTAAATATGCCACACAATATTAGCCCATAAAGAAATATTACTCACTATGTTTTGATCATGCTCTATGGCATGCCAATTCAAGATCCAATCATACATATTCTGAATTTGACAAATGTTTTAGAAAAGCTATAATGCTTGTAACGATGTCCTTCCTCATTATAAGAGTGCCAAAAGGGACATAACATAGAGACGGGGAACATCTATCATATTGTATCATAGTAGGTAGGACTTAAAAGGTGAATTCTAGGGATAGTTTTAAGCTTCCATAGAACTTTCATTTAGCAGCTTGTCCAGGGTCCAAAGTATTGCTAAGGTTCCCATAGCAATACCATATACTAATATAATCCCTATAATAGACTTCCGAAATGACACAATATACTGAGACCATTTAGCATATTCTATTGACAAATAAATTATAATGCTGATTTTATGACTCGGTCTTAACTAACTCAACTGGTGTCTATTGGACCTCACCAGAATACAGACATACATGTTGCTATTTACTCAAAATGAGCTTCACATTCGAGACCTATGTTTAAGAACCTCGTTAGAGATAGATAAAATTACATCTGATACCGCTAAGAAAATTGGATTATATCTGAATGCTCTACTTGTGACATTGTACTAAATTAAGAAACGGAAACCCATGATCATGTCAAAATTGCTATAACTAGGGTTACATATTAAGTAAACTAATATGAAACAAGTCACATAAATATTACATACAAGTATGAATTTCAGTGTTGTACGATCAGTGTCAAGCGTACCAGCATCGGGCACATCATGGATGTCTGACATGGTACCAGCCTTGGTCATACCACCCATGTCCCTAGCATGGTCTCTCTCTGTCTCTCTCCAGTTCACGCATCCACCGCGTCTTCAAAAAAATGAGTTGGATATTGAACTCTGGTATGTATATATAGATCACAGAGGTTCCTCAACGGCGACAATGGTAGCAGAGGTGAATCAATAAACATGGAGTTCAGAATTCAGCATTTGGATAACTTAGCATTAGGGTCCAGAAGAAGGATGAGGGGTCAACTTTCAACTCCAGATCCTTCACGCAGACACTGGCTCTCCTGCACATGATAAACACATCACAGAAGGGTATTAATAAGCCACACCTCACTAAGGTGATAAAAAAACTGATTTCACTAGAACAGCAGTGGCAAAATTAGCTTCTCTTACGATAGTTTTTAAATAATAACGATTATCCAACAAAAATGATCAACCTGAAACTGGAGGTGGTTCCTTCACGGTAAAGTGAGGATCGGTATTCAGAGGGACTAAACTCCAATAAGAACCTTGACTGTCCATGCAACAGCTGCACCATTTGATTTTGTAAGAACCAACTGGAAACGCAGAAACATCCAGCAAACAAGTCGAGAATCCTTGCCCTCTCTCATTCGCCTCAAAACTCACACAAGACCACACCAGCCCACCATTACCACAAGTCCTACCTTGCTTTTTACCACTTTTCTTTTTCATACCTTCCCTTACATAAAGCATTAGCTTCTCATTCAGATCCACGGCATCGACGCTCTCCCAAGCTCGAAAATCAGATCGTGTTTGCTCCTTACTTTCTACATAACACCCATCCTTCTGGTAGGATGGTCTACAAGCTAGAATACAGTATAATTTTGTGATCTTTACACGATGATTAGGCGGTTTATCTTTCATTTGGAGGCAGAGATTTAGAGCGAGGTGGAAGCCAGGTAAGATGGATATTTCTTCAGATTTTCTTGTATCAGAATGGAAGGCAAATAATTCTGCACCAGCGCAAGGCCTGAAGTGGAAACAAATGCAAATATCAGAAGTTTTATATCATAATAAATTTATATATTAACATCATAATAGTACAAGAAATAAGTACCACACTTGGGGCAGGGCAAAATTTAATGTTATTTATCCAAGATAGTTAACAAGGTATAGTAAACTCCTTTCCTAGGAAGCAATATATGAAAAATAACATAAGAGGCAGATGAAAGATCATCGACCGCATTAATACGAAAAATTCCATGATATTTACCATTACAGAAACATCTTTAGAATATACTACCAAAGCTAGAAACACTAAAAGAAGAAAGCTGAGAAAGCAGGATTTGAGCAGCATACCTTACTTGAAAGAAGAAGGATGGGGTCTGAAATGGTATTCTCATCCACTTTTTAAGTATCTCCGACAAAAATTGCACCCCTGTCCTGGATACATGACATGACGCCTCTTGATCACTTATACCCTTTGCCTCTTCTCTGAGGCGTAGTACTTCCAACACAGCAAATCTAGAAACAGCAAGAGTTTCTGTTTCTTTGAGTCCAGCTTTATATATTACTGCTCTCGGATGACAATGGAAGCAAATGTCAGGCTCTTCAATTAAAGTCAAAAAGACCTTTAGATTATCACTAGTTTCACTATCTATGTGCTGCAACCTCTCAATTACATCTTTTAGCACGGAAAAATGTGAACATTTCATCGAGTTCTCCAAATACTCTAACATACATTTCTCATACAGGTTAGGATAGTATAGAACAAAACCTGTACAAAAGGCCAAGAATGAACAACCAAGTGCAAGCCTTGAAATGGTTCTATGGCTTTCAGAATCCATACCCATGAAAGATGTACCAAGAAGATCAAATTCACGAACCAACCTACTCAGTTGAAATGAGAATCTTGTTAAATTATATGAAAGTAAGTGGAAATCTTGTGCAGCTCTCAAGGTCCCAACCTCCTCACTGGCTTCAACCCGCAAAATGTTGCTAATGTTTCCGCCATTGCATGTATTGGAACTCAAGAATTTCAGGACGTCGATGATGATCTGTAGAACCTTAGATCTTAGAGATAAAAACCACCTCTGGAAATAAAAGTTTTGGTTGGATCTAGTAGCACATGCCAACATTTCAGCTGCAGAGCAAATACCAGTATAAGCCTCTGAAATCCCGTCAATATAACTATGTGGGTTAGCATTCCAAGCAGGATCTCGACAAAGTCCCCGTAAAGCTTCCCTACAAGGTCCAATCCATACTTTACTTACTTGCTCTGCGCCAAAAAGCAGCAGGATAGTGCATTCAGCTTGAGCAAATAGAGCCAGAGACTTTAACCAATAAGCACAAGAATTTGATTGCACCCTAACTCTTAATTGCCCCGACATGAATGCAACAGCAAACCAAGCTCCTTGGCATGCCGCCCGTTTTCCAGCACTATAGGCAGCCCAATTATTTTCTCCTGCCATGAGCTTTTTCATATATTGAAGACTGAGTCTTTCATGATCCACCCAACAATCAAAGTTAGATGTGCCCAACTCTTTAGAAATGTTACATTTCTCACTATTCTTATCCCCCAAGTAACTCCATGTAACACAAGAAGGTAATATAAACAAGTACCTGATGCATAAACCTTGATTGCATGAGCTGCTCTGGTCCATGAGTTTGAGAAGAAGCTTTGCTAACTGATGCATTTGGTCAGTGACTGTACTGGCTTGACTAAGTGGTCCCAAGCAAAACTCAATAATTTTGTACATGCAACAAACGAGTTTTGAAGCAACGCAAACGTACTTTTTACCATTGAGTCGTGCATTCACATTAACACGAGAAGAACCTGTTATTCTTATGCTCGATTCACCAATGCATAAGCCCAGCACTGATTCTACTATGCATCTAAGTCTATCAAAAGCAAGAACCCCCGTTGCTGGTTGATCTTCCACCAAATCAATTACAAGATTGAGCAAATTTTTGCATTCTTTTTTCAGTTCAGAGGCAGTGCCACAAGTCTTTAATACGGGCTTTACCAGCATCTCTATACGATCTATTAACAACAAAACGACCGAGGACGGGAGATGCACTGTACCTTCTGCAGTAGATATGATTTCCATTGGCATGGGACGATGGAGAGATATATCTACAAGAAGATGGAGGGCCAATGATCTTTTTAAGGGGACAGGAGATATAGCTGCAATCTGAATAGATTTTACCAACTTAACAATTTCAGATATCTCCACGTGAGCAATGGGCCCCGGACTCCTGAATATCTGCAGGTTTACCAAGAAGCCTTTTAAGATTTATTACATTCAATTTTAGAGAAAACGAAAAAAAAAATAATGACATTGAGGCAGCAGGTAATGACCTTACGCAATATCTTAAGTGCTACACATTGTGAACCCAATGTGAAGTTTCCATCTAGTACATGGAACAATGTCTTGAGTAGATTTGAGTTCACAAGACGAATAACTCCTTTCGCCACAAGGAAATTCAAACATCGTAATGCCATTGCTTGCACAGAAGAAGCAGATCTTTCTGAAATGAATGCTAACAGAAAGTCTACCTGCATCCAGGAATCACAATGATGGATAAGTCTCAAATTTGTTGAGGTTTTAATAACTTAATATAGGCACAAACTATACAAATGGCTTGGCTCAGCTTCTGTTACGTAAATATTTAATAGTCACATAAAGTAATGATATCTTCCACAAATATTTCATGGTATTAGCATCGGCAGAGAGATGTTGTCCAGCAAAGTAAAAGCCCTTGATCACTTAGTCCCGAATAAACTATAAATGTGTACTCAAACTGCTTGAACAATTAAAAGTACCTGCTCAGAGATCAGAAACATCGACTTGGAAGCAAGCTTTGATAGTGACACTAACATCTCAATTGTGAAGTCATCCTCGGAAGATTCCGACACCAACTTCTTACCTGTCTGCGGGAAGGAAAATTAAATGCTATAGCATGGCCATAATTGAATAAGTGACATCAAACACGACAAAACTGAGCTTCCTTTGCTCTATTGACATGGAAGTGAGTGTTCGCTTGTCGGCATCCTCAAAATATATCTTAGTGATCCTTATGACAGATATAAGCAATATTTTGATACTTCTACAGATAGAAAATATTTTTTATAGGATATACTAGTGTACTATTTACTCCATGAAAAGTGATTAATTGGAATGAACGTACTACATTATTACCTTGTATGCTCTGCTTGCAAGTAATGATGAGCACCCAAGTCTTGAGAAAGTGCGAACTCCTGCTAGTTTAAAAGTGGGTGATATTTTTGGTGAAGTGACCATGTTGATCATCATCTCCAACACAACAGATGCAAAATCCTCTGACAACTCAGAAAAGCAACCGGCAGCAAATGCTGATGCTTTTACCTGACATCAAAATGAATACATGCAATCATCTTCTGTTTGCAATAGGATGTTAAACACTAACAAGAAACAATTAGCAGAAGGTAAGTTTGAACATTCAGTTTACCCACCAGGATCTGCAACACATATCCTAATTAGGATACCCAAATAGCATGTGTGTCTGATGTACTTTTCTGTTATATACTTATATGGATACCATTAGTTAACCTAGGAAACATACTCAGCTACAACAAGAACTCAGTGTTCAAAACGGGAATAAGGCATAATCCTAAAGAGACTGTTGGATAAGTTTAATATATTATACGTAAACTTCATAGAAAGCCGTAGCTCTTATTATCCCACAAAACACCAGTGTCTAAAATTTTCTGTTAAGAAACTCTATGTTTGATTCTTCTACGTGCCAAAAGTGCTTAATTTTCTTTTCCCTTCTAACGTAGAATAAATTTGAATGAGAAAACCCATACAAGGAAGGGGAAGAGGAGGAAGTTGAAGGACAACTAAACAGATGGAAAATTAGGGACTATCTTCAACAGGATATATGACGTTAGCAAGGATTAGTGACCTCACCTCCAAAACATGGCATGATCTTAAGCTTGACAATATCATGTAACGTATTTCTGCACTGTCCTTCGCAAAAACAGCCCAGCAACCAAGTAGACATAAAGCTAATGCTCTGGATTCCACATCCCCAGTGTCAAACACTATCTTCACTCTTTTAAGCATCTCTAGACAGTTGTGTATCCTCTCCTTAGCTAAAATTCCTTTATATCTTTTTCCTTTCTCCCTTTGATGCTTCAGCTCTATTCGAAAAATCTTTAAAACACAAAGTCTGGTATGTTTGTCCCCAGATCTAAATGCATCTGCAAGACGTAGAAGAATTGTATTTGCGAACAGCCTGTCCACTCCATGAACTAAACCAAACATGTTCAATACAGCCACTGGATAGCTAGGTTCTTTGCTCCAGCGCTCAAGTCTACGCCCGAGTTGTAATATAGACGCAATTGGTTGGCCTGTAAGGAAACAATATATAGTAAATCTCTTTACGAGGAAGAATTTTGGAAATATTTTTCAAACGAAAAACAAAATTGATATTGATTCGAGCAGAAGAGGTATCATTTATAAATGCAATTACCTCTACGCAAGGTGCTAGTGATATTATTAGTTGTTTGACTTATTTCTTTATAAATACTGAAGTATTCCATTATTATTTACAGCTATAATGTAGTAACAGATTTCAAGTTGTGCCATCCAAAATAGTCTCCAGAAGAAAGGATGAAAGCGAATAAACCACTCTTCGTATCCAATAATCATTAGTTGTTTCAATAAGTACTACTTGAGTAACAAAATATTGCGTCCAAACAACTAGCTAAATGTTCTTTATTTTTTTTGTTCAATATATATTCGTTGGTTTAAAAAAAAAATGACTGAAATATAAGTAAGTTACATCAGTATTTAAAAAAAAACTCATTCAAGAGAAACTCCTTAGTACAGTAAAATCATCGGTTAGAAAGAGAAATAATAACCAAAACAATTCGCTAACCCTATATTAGCAAGGGGAGCTTGCTTACCAGGTTTCTTAGACCTAAGACCCTTTTCGAGCTCGACGCTCCACTCCATGGCGCAAGCTGCAGAAATCACTTCCATTGCTCCTCTTCAGTTTCCTAGTGGTAACTGACTGATTCAGCTCTCAGTATCGCATAAAGCAAGCTTGGTAAATGGCCACAAAATATTTCCAGAGGTATCTCTGAATACCTCTAGGCTATGTGCAAAGAGCGATTTGCATTTGGTTGCACTGCCACTGTTACCATACCAACAATGTAAAATGTAGGTTAATCCGATGGGTCCTATTTTATGATCTCAAGGGTTTTGGATGAAGCAAATTGAGCCTTCACTTTGGGGGACTATCAGTACGATACTTTTTAGTATCCCTTATTCGTTACCAACTAGTAACTACCGTCAAACATGTATCTGAAGAATGTAAAAATGAACTAAATAAGAACTATAATAATCATATACCTATCAGAGAAAGTTTGAAACCTAAACAAAAATGTCATTTTGAGAAAGAGAGAGAAGAAAGCTGGCACAGAAGATTCAGAAAATAAAAACTTTATTATAAGAACTGACAATTTTTGGGAAATTTATGAGGATGGAGCTGGTCGGTGGGGTCTTTTACAAAATTAAAAAAAAAAATCTTTCTACATTTCATACTTCATTGGACCCTGTTTTGCCAATATTGCTATACTAGCATTGGGATTTTATAGGGTCCAAAAGAATTGGCCCCTTTATTTCTAATAATCAAAGAAGACCATTTGTCTCTTTGAACTGAAATCCTAGACGACATTCGACAGAGACAAAGAAGACATTTGCAATCTTGCCGGAGATTTGGTATACTCATTATGATATTGCCCAATTAGGTATGCTCATATGGAAATTGAAGAATGCGAATACCAAAATTTTCCACACCCATACCCGATTAGTTCGAGTGAAATCAGATATTATTAAACAGATTCGGTAGTTCAAAAATTAAAGAATGTGGTGCATAAGATATGGACATCAGAGTGCCAGACTGAACAATAACTTTCGAGAGTGAATCTATGGAACCTTATTTTTTTCTTGCATAAGATAAAGTACATTCTCACTAAAAACTTTCTCTATCTATATTCATCTCTGTTTTTGTAGCTACTGTTTAGCATTTCTGTCTCTCATTCTCAATAGATCAGTTTAGGTTTTTCGTTCTAATCAATTTTCATTTGCATCTCAGTTTCTTATTCGAATCGACCGAAATTGAGTTAAGTTCGAAGAAACATACACTGATTGAGTGAAGAATCAAAATAATTTCCAAGAAGAACTTGGTGCATATCAAAATCGGAAGCTTACTCCAATTAGATATGAAATCTCGATTTTTATACAACTAGACAAAGCTTGTCAAAGTAGTCAACAATTTCACCTTTGTAGTTATTTCTCGTTCAAAAGAACTGATTCTCGCTCAACATGGTTCAATTGATCAGATTTTAGGGTTTTGAAAAACCCTAAGTTACAGTACGGATTTAGTTAGAGTTTAGGGTTTTGAAAACTTACCTGAGATTAGCATAATCTCTTCATGGAACCGTCAGAGATAGAGAGGGAGAGAGAGAGAGGAAAGAGTACGCTGGAAAGAGAGAAAGGGAGGAATATGAACAGTTGTGCCGGAGAAGAAAATCCTATTCACAATATTTTCCGCAATTTCGCGGGCAGGTGTCGCGGGAAAACTTTTTTCTGCTCCGTCAATCCGTCGTAAAATTTCTTCCCAAGCCAAACAAAAGGCTCTTCTTAGTTCTTACTTCTTACCAGTGGTTAAATTGAGCTCGGTAATATGATCGTACTGGGAAGTGCGGGGAGAAAATTTTCAACAATTTTATGTACACCGACTAGTGTTGCCTGCCGCACACACACATTCTAAGTTAACTTTTTTTTTTTTTTTAATTAAGGATACATTCTAAGTTAACTTGTTCAATTTGTTTGACTAATTTGAATTTCATTCATACTCACCACTCAACGGGTGCCCAGGATCCCATTCTAGACTGGGCTACCCTAGGGTCTCTATAAAGTATTTCTACTTACAATCAGGATCGTGGTTGACAATTTAGAGGTCCAGCGCCAAATTCTTTTAAGGGCTCTTTCAAAGAGCTGAAAGGTTTTTTTGTATACGAAAAGTAATAAATTAAAAGTTGATGTAATTTAACTCTGGAAAAAATAGTTTATCGTGGTTAATATGTGGCATTATTATATAATAAACTTTGCATTTTCTAAGTAAAGCTTATTCGAATGGTAGAAAATTTTATTTTCTTAAAGTATTATTTAAAATTTTGAAAACTACACATCTTGGATAAAGAATCAACATTTAGTTTTTTTTTTGCTCGTGTGACAAGATTTAGGGAGGAGATTAATATTTTTCATGAGAAAAAAGAATACTTTATGAGATTATCGTATCTAAGTAGGTAAGAGGATTTAAATTCTCTCATTCTCCATGTCACTATTCAAAATAGGATTTTGACGCTTTTCTCACACGGTCACACCATATAAAATAATAGTTAAAATGAAAACTTGATATAGATAAAGATTAATTGTCGAAAAAAAAAGGGGGGGAATTGATGGAGAGGAAAATAAATAGAGGAGAATTACAAGATAAAAAGGTCGTGATGCAATTAAAGTAAATACAGTAGATATAAGACTCAAAGTATTGATTGTGACTCTTGCAAGAAACTAAAAAAAAAAATGAAGCTAACAAAAAACTATAGGAAAATAACTAAAAAACTATAAAAAAAAAAAAAAAGCATCTACTATGATTCTCGAACTAATGATTTCTCATATGCAATCTAAAGTGTCAACCAACTGGGCTACTACTTATCTATTTTCTTCAACCGTCAAATAAATATATGAATAATAAATGATAGTTTTTTTTTGTTGAACGAATGATAAATGATAGTAAGTGACTCAAAATAAAAGTAGTCCCTTTGTGGTGGTGGGGCCAGTGCAAGCGCCCTGCCCGCACCGGCCCATCCACGACCTTGCTTACAATGTGTATGTACTTACAAGATATAGTGTAAGAAAATGTTTTAACTCAATATGACATTTTTTGGTATCATGATTTTCACATTTATCTTGATATTTTAACTAAACGATAAAAGTGATACTTTGACTTGGATTTACAAATTAATGTAATATTGAACAACTCATTTGAGTACCAGAACATCAATAGATTATTTACGAATTATTTTATATCTTAAATAAAGAAAAAAAAGTCGCATAATTTTATTAATCATTAGTCCAAGAAAATTACAAGATATAGTGCAAGAAAATGTTTTAACTCAATATGAAATTTTTTTGTATCATGATTTTCACATTTATCTTAACATTTTAACTAAACGATAAAAGTGATACTTTGACTTGGATTTACAAATCAATGTAATATTGAACACTCATTTGAGTACCAAAACATTAATAGATTATTTACGAATTATTTTAAATCTTAAATAAAGAGGAAAAAAGTCGCATAATTTTATTAATCATTAGTCCAAGAGCTTCATACTGTAATTACTCAATGACATTAGAAGTAGAAAAAATACATAATCAAGAGTCAACCCAAGCTAAAACACGATTTTCTATAGAAATTGTTTACTTGGTTAAGTTCACCCATGAGTTTGAAACAGAAAAAAATAAAAGTAAAATGGCCGGCAAAGGGATTTGATCCCTGATCAATGTGTTGTAAACCAAGGACTTTGCAAGAAAAAAAGAGTAAAATGGCGGGTAGAGGGATTTCATCCCTGGACAATATGTTGTAAGCAAATGACTCAAACCAGTAGAGCTAAACAAAACAATGTTGTATATTGATTGCTAAAACTAAATATTGGAGATCAGCCTAAGCAATCGCCCAATGTCACGACCCGTTAGGTCGACCCGGCACAATAAGCTCAAAACACATGGATCGTAGTCTCAAGCATCCGACACATACACATCTACGCTTCCATCCGGACATTGGGCATAAAAAGCATCCATCATGTCATTAGCTACCATATGCCTAACATAGCACATCAAGATCTGACCCCTTGAATAGCTCAATCCTCTCAATGGTAGAAGTTAGCACGACCTGGCGCAGCACGGGAACATGTAACTTTTTTCTCTAAGGAACCCGCAGTAATCTATCTCCAGCTACCATCCCAAGTCGTGCGCACTTGTTAAAACAGACGAGCACCCCATCTACGAGGTCTTGACGCATGTTACGATGCATATGAGGAAGGGAGACCACCCCCTCCTATAGTAGCAAACATCGTGTTTAGCCTATTTCCATAAGGAAACATCAATCTTTCGACCAGACATACTTGTTCATATAAATGACGCTCACGTCCATGTTCCAGACTTGAATGTAACAGACACCTTCCGCGCATGGCATAAGGAAGCTTCTGGCCCTTTCGACCTCGTCTTCGGCCCTCCGACCTACGTGCTCATGCGTGTCATCCTAGCACACGTCATCGAAAAACTTCAGAGTACACCTTCAATCTTCTGCCTAAACTTCAATGCTACCACAACACCTTCGCGTTTTCGGCATAGCACCTTTGTGCTCCACTACACTGTCTCATCGTGTAGGCACCCCGCAAGATTACTTCAGTCTTTTGCATTGCTTCCTCTGATGAGTTAGGACAATGGCCCCCTCCGACATTCATCCATGCTCAATTTTGCCCTCTTGGCCTCAAAGATATCGGCTCCCCCACTGGTTCGCCATTTAACTGACCACTCCCGCTCCTCGACTCTCGTACCTCACCTCTTCAGTTTCACCACGAGTTGGCATCTCGATTGTTACCTTTCGCCTCTACATTGTTCGTGACTAATATTTTCATGCGCATCATAGTACAAATACCGCGACACGACTCATGCTACTCTGATACCTCAGCATCAATTGCTTTCACCTCGAGTTAGCATCTCCACTAGGGTTGTAAACGAAGCGAACTATTTCGGATACATTACTATCCGAATTCGATATCCGAAAATATTCAGAGACTATCCGATAAGGGTTCGATATCAGACGGATGGTAAAAAATTATATCTGAATCCGATATCCGAAATGCTAATCGGTTATCGAATATTATCCGATCTGAAATCCTGAGTTTTTTTAAATTTCAGAGTTAACAATTAACAACTGAAAATGCAAAGTCCTGATTCCTAAACCTAAAAGATATCAAAGTTCATACAACCTAACACCACGTAAACCATAAAACCTAACACCATTCTTAAAATTCATAAAATCCACAAGCATATCAAAATATTGGTTAAAGTTTAAGCCATAACACCATTGAAAACATAAGTCTCAATTCTCATAAGTTTAAGTGTTTAACATTCAAAGTAAACCATAAGTCTTCAAAGTTCAAATCCATAAATCAAGACATGAGCTCATGGGTCTATGATTCCATTCCTCCAATCTCCCACCTCCCACCTCCCAAACAACTGAACCTGAAAAACAACGTCACAATGACAATATTACATCAAAATTACTATGACTAGTCTCCAACTAGACCTTACAATGACAATATGACATCAAAACATGGGTTTAAGTGTTTAACATTCAAAGTGAAGCATGTTGAATAATGCTTACCAAAAGCACTCTAGCTACAAGAGACAACATCATATATTTCTGCTCCTTCCACCATAGATATCTCATCTGAAATAGAAACTTTATTAGAAAATACTTAATCATCATCCAAGAAATGACAAGTTACACAACAATAACCTTTGTTCTACTGTTCAGCTGTCCACAAATTGGTTGTTAAAATCACCCGAGAAGTAACATTTTCAAGAATCACTAGCAAACGAGCTCTCATGTCAACAAAAACTTTCATAACATCACTCAGAATAATATTTCTAAAATAAAACTTCATTAATGGGCTAATAGATTTCACATACTCTTAAAAATACCGATGTTCAGTCAAATTAAATGGATAATCATGAAAAGCAACCATCTTAGCAAAAGCAATCCTACAATTACTCACATCAAACTTCCAAGTTCCCAATTTTGGTGGTTTTTCCACTACTGCTACTTGTGGAAGTTATAAGCTTTTGACCATCACGATTCATAGGCTTCATATAACATATTTTGCTATGGATACTCAAATGAGTTGTCCCTTTTAAACTAAAACCATCAAAATTCCTTTTGCAATACTTACATGTTGCTCAGACTTGCTTATTCCCTAATTCGATACGATCATCTCCACTTTCAACTTCTTCCTGATTACCTAAACCAACATTATCTAATCCTGGTTCAGGTTGTTCAACACTAGTGCTCATAGTGGTTTGTACTGGTGGTGATGAGTTCATACCACTTGTAACTGGACAATGAGACATCTTAAAATGAAGATAAACAGAAATGTGAAGAGGTAAATCACCTATTTGATAATAGTGATGATGATTAACTTGAACACAGAGATAGAGAGTGAGAAAACGTGTAAGAGAGAGAGAGAGATGTGAGAAAGTTTTCTCTGTGTGTTTATTCATATAGTTTACATGAGTATTTATAGGTTTACATGTAGGTTACATATAGAAGTAAATCTAGGAAATAGGAAAACTTCCTTAATAACATTATTACATAAAATAACAATTAATAATTAGGAAACCCTAATTACGGCTCTCTTAGTCGGTCGATCACCTCCATGCCGTCGATGGGCTTGTGTGTGCTCGGTTGGGCTTGGGCCTGGTGATATACCTTAACACTCCCCCTCAAGTTGGAGCAGAAAGGGACGTGATGCCCAACTTGCCAATAATATGTTTGAACGCATCTGCTCCAAGTGGCTTTGTGAAAATATCCGCAAGTTGCTCAGAAGTAGGTGTAAAACGGGGAGCGATGACGTTAGCTTTGATCTTTTCCCGAACGATGTAACAATCAATCTCAATATGCTTTGTACGTTCATGGAATACTGGGTTATCAGCAATGTGGAGTGCTGCTTTATAATCACAGTAAACCGACATAGGAGAAGAGTGGTCGATACCAAGATCTCGAAGTAGATACTTCAACCATTGAAGTTCACTGGTTAAATGTGCTAGCACTACAAAAATATGTCTTATTTGTAAAAGCTTTACGGGTTGCCGTTATAAATAAAGTAATTATAACGGACTTTATGGTACCGTTACAAGTATTCGCTCTTTTATAACGGTTTTAATTTAGAGAGCCGTTATAAATAAGTTATTTAAGTTAGCGCCAACTTTTCGATGGCCCCAATTTCTTTCCCGCCTCTGGTGTGTTATCGTTTTATTATAACGGTTGTTTTTCTGTTATAACAGAGACTTGTTATAACGGCTTAATTTGGTCTAGCCATCATAAAAGAGTTGGATTTTTTATAACGGCTCTGATTCTGTTATAATAGAGACTTTTTATAACGGCTTTTTTTGTGTGCCCGTTATACAAGAGGGATTTATTATAATGGCTGCTTGTCCGTTACAAGTGAGCTTTTTTGTAACGGCCTTTGTGTTTCTGACCGTTATAATAGTTAGCCCTAGAAACTACACGGGTCCTCTTTCTATTTTGGTTTTCACTCTCTCCTTCGTTTAGAAGAGGATTTCAAAGAGAGGGGGAGTTCAAATCGAGGATTTCAGAGAGATTAGGAGTTCAAATCAATTTTATCAACATGGATTTGTGTCTCGATTAGAACCAATTTTTTGGTGAGTTTTTGAATTTCATCTTCTGGTTTATGTCTAGGATTGGTTTACTTTTTTTGTGTTCTGAAACGGAAGTCAATATACAGAGTAATTCACCGTCGTTAACCATTATTTACAATTCCTACCAACTAGTAGGGAATCAAGCTCAAGTCCCGGAAGAGGGTGAATTTGAATTTGTTAGGGTTTATACGAAGAAGAAGCTCAGATTGAAATTGTAAGCCCTTCTTTCTCTCTCTTGTTTTTTATCTCTTAATCCTTCAATTTCATCTATCATAAGTTCCTAACGTACCCACACTTCAAACGAATTTACAAACGAAATCATGTTTCAAAACTTCCATAGAATTCAATTTGTAATGGAGTTGATGGGTTTAGGGTTTAGGTTTAGGTTAAGCTCAGATTATGCCTTCTTGTTGATATTGTTCAATACCCATGTCTGTAAAAGTTGTATAATTGAATCCAAGTTCGTCAAATTTGGTATTTATTTTTCTTGATTTTTAGGTTAACTTTACATCTTAAATATCATCTTCTTTTGTTAGGTTAGTTAGGTTGCAGTTTCTTATACAAGTTGAGTCACTTGACTGTATTATATAGTGCAGTACAAAAACTTTAGTATAGACGAAGATCTGTTATTGTTTCCAGGAAGCTTTCATAAACGAAGTTTGGTTTACAAATTAGGGCTTCTTTATGTTTTCCTTGTTTCGATCATATCTTGACTTTCGATATTATATTGCTTCCAGTACTCGAACCTTTTCCCGTTATGTATTGAGGCAAAATGGGTCTTAACTTTTAAGGTGTAGTTTCCTTGGTGCTAGATTTTTTTTCCTCTGTGTTCTGTTTTTGTTTCTCAATTACTTATTGATGTACAAGCTTGTAGAAACTGATATTCAAGTGTCAAAGGTTGTCCGTTCATCTCTTTCAAGAATTTCCTTTCTCGTCTTTTGTTCTATGGGTAGTCCCAAGTAGTTTAAAAGTACAAAACTTTTGCGCTTGGTTCGGCTGGTGTATTTCAACAAAAGATGTTTCCCGATCATAGTTTCTGTGGATCAACTTCCTAGGGGGTCTTCATAGACAGAATGGAAATCGTGTACATAGATCAGTTGTAATTGATTAATATTCTCTCTATGGTTGCGGTGTTATTCCAGGACAAGTATTCTTTTCATATGTGATTTATAATGATGAAGATTTTGTTTTTTTTTTCATTATATGCAGACTTGTCCTTCATTACTTCGAGTTTTCATTAAGGTATGTTCTCCTTACTTGAGTTTTATCTCTTACCAAATTACTTGTTTTTTTATTTTTTGCTGTGTATTTTGATACATGAAGTTCGGATAGGGATGAAAAATTAGGGCACATGATAACTGTGTTAGTGAAAGGAACCTATTTACTGTTGAATCACGATACGGTATTTGCTGCTGAAACACTTACTTCAATGGCTAATATGGGACTTGTTAAGTTTCATTTATTATTCTTCTTGTTGCTTACTTGTCTGACAATATGTTCTTCTGGTAAGTAAAAAGACTTATTGATTCTATTCTTTTTAAACTTCAAAATATATATAGAATCATGTTGTATCTTTAGCTGTGATTGATATTTGATTTGGGAAACCATTAAAGTTATTCGTTTGATGTCCATATACACCTGGAAGCATTTTTAATATTCTGAATTTTGCAGATGATAGTTTGAATTCTTGGACAAATCTTGGCAAATCGTGGATGATCAACGTTCAAAGAAGTTTGCGGATGGTGTAGAGGCGTTTTTGGATTTTGCATTTGCCCACGGACCTGTTTTGGGAGGTGATCAAATAAAGTGTCCGTGTGGTAATTGTAATAACTCTAGGTACGGAGTTAGACAAAATGTTATGGAGAATTTGTATTACTATGGGAGAAATGATAGAGAGACAAGCTGAAATGGCAGAGAGACAAGCTGAAATGGCAGAGAGACGAGATAGAGATTTTGCTGCATTGATGGCACTCTTGCAGCAACAACGACAACCAACTACTTCAGAATTTTCACAACCTAGGTAAGCTTGTTTCCCTCTATTAAATACTTAATAATTTTTAGGTTGTCTTCCTATGAAGTGAAATAAGATTCACGAGAGTATCTTAATGTACATATATCATACCATAAAATTGTTTGTTTAGTTGTTGATCACTAAATCAACTCCGTATTTTGTCCATTGGATTGATGGTGAGTTTGGTTGATTTGCATGGTATCACTCGAGTTCCTATTTATAGTCAGCCAGAAGACATATATGAACAAGTTAGTACCATTATCATGAAGTACATTAGCCTTAAAGAAAGTATAATTCTGATTCTTTCTCTTTGACAAGTTCATCTTTGCAAAGGTCTTGCTGTGTGTTGTATTTATTGAAGTTCTTAATGAAAACAATTAGATTAAACGTCACATTGAGTTGAAAACATCATCTCGAAACGATTATTATGATCACGGGGTCATTTATAATGGTCAATTAGCTACAGATTTTGTTCCTGGTTTTGCTGCAATGTTGCAGACACACTCCCTCAATTACCTTGGACCAGTTGTCTGCGTCCACAAGAAGAGTGAGGTAGTTTCGTACATTCTTCATACATTTTTGACGTCAAAACATTAGCAGTAGATAGTCCTGAAATTCCTGCAGAGTTTATAGCATTAACAGGGCCATCAATGGATGGATGATTCCCATATCTTCGTTGCAATTGTGCATGGTCCTGACTTAACAAAACAATCAACTTAACGGAAGTTGTCATGTATCAACTCCCGGTTTCATGTTGATAAAACGGAAAACCATTTTTTGACATCAGCATTTGGCGCTAGAAGGAGGGTATCTATCCAACAAAATCATCAATTTGGTAACTCGAATCTTATTTATCAAACTTTTCAGTCTAACTACTTCCCTGGGACCCTCAGGTAGATATGAAGAAAATTCGGGAAACATCCCTCAACCACATGATATTCACGGCAGCCCTCGAACAGCTCAAAGCCGAAAGAAGGCCGCAAGAGAAGAAAATCACGCAGCTACAGAAGAAACTTAGCACGGCAGAAACCACGCTAAGAAAGTCAGTACCGAAAACACTCGAATCTCTGTTCTGGGAAAACCCCCCGAAAACCAACAACCCAGTAGGCCCCCTGATCCCAAACCTGGGATCCTACTCCGGGTCAGGACACCCGCGGGAATTCCTCGAAAATTACGTCGCAATAATGAGCTTCCGCACGACCGACACAAACGATTGGTGCTCAACCTTCGCTACCTTGCTATGAGGACCCGCTCGGGATTCGTACCGCTCATTGACGCCGAAATCTACGAGGTCCTTCGAGGAATTCGCTCATATCTTCCTTAAAACCTTTGGGAAAGAATTGACCGACAAACGAGCCACTCGCTCAAACAGGGAGAGGCATGCCAACAATCAGACGCTCCGAGAGATAACTTTCACCATAACAATGACCAGGCGCCTAGCAGAGCTGGCACAAGAATTCAACGGTATGTCGGAAGCCTTGATAAAGAAGCTCACACAGAAAGAAACGGAGTAGGAGTTCGAAAAAAGGAAAGATGTCAATGTCATAGTTGGCAGACCAACCCGCGAAAGAGACAAGGGTAACAAAAGGCGCCGGAAAAACAGCGAAGTCATGACGATACACGAGGAAACTAAAGGATATATTCCCACGGTCCGAAGGAATGGTATCCTTCTAAGGGATTTCCTTCGATCAAGATGACAATGCGTACGATTTGGCGAATAGGATTATAATGACCTTATTTGGAAGATCATTAGTCCGGTCGAATTAGGGGTCGTAATGCTTAGCTAGAAGCCAACTACGATCGTCGGATAACTTCGGTAATCCGCGGCTAACATAGACCGGATCCTACAAGGGTTACACATAAGAGTGATGGTTTGAACGGAGAGATATTGACTAGATATAAAGTGGCAAATAAGTGGATTAGATCCATTATTTGAGGCCAAAAGGAGTTCGGAAAAGTCCGGACAAGTGTACATAACCCCAGGCTAAAAAGGGAACACGGGGGTGCCCATAAAGGGGCCGGACATGTGATGGCCGACCTTAGGAAGGGGTCGGCCAGCACATGGCCGGTTAGACCCCTTGTGTGGCCGGCCATAAAGCCCATAGAGGCTTATATTGGCCGGCCACACTGATGGGTCATGAAAATGTCCCATCTGAGTCGTTTAATTTAGTCGAGTTAGTTCGTTTCGAGTCTTTATTATAATAAAATGGTTGGTTTTCTTGATTAGGTGTCTTTTGGAGAATTAGGTGTGAAAAACGGTTAAAAATGAGAAAAAGATGCATAAAGGGTATTTTGGTCATTTAGAGTCAAGGACATTCTGGAAATTTGGCCAAGGTCAGTGCGTGGTTGAAAAGTAGAGGTCGAGACGAGTCCGTAGGAGAAAACGGAAGTCAATTCGAAGTCCGGACGAGTGAAAAATGCAAAGTCAAAGTCAGGTCAACATTTGGTGCACATTTGGTCACGTTTCGGGACACTGTCGGGAAGAATTATGTCGCCCGGTTTACCGACAGACACGTGTCTTGGTACGAAGATAGGAGCATCCAGTTACCGTATTCGCGCTGAGCAGCGAAGTTGGGCCATCGAGATCATCCAGTGTAGCGCGTTTCAGCGAGCTTCGGTAGTCCCGTGCCCACGTTCTAATCCTGTCCACACGCTTCCGCGTTTTCAAGATCTGACGGCTTCGGATGATCTGTTCTTTTTGTTGTAATCCCGTGTTGCCCGAAGCTTCGTATTAAGTTAGTCCCGGACGCGTGTCAACTTCCCGGCCGCCCAAGATCCGCGCGTCTTCTAATCCGACGGCTCCTGTGCGCGCCACAGATTAATTCCATACACCCGGGAGTACCTTAGCATCCGAAACCCAGTATAAACCCTAGCCGCCGACCAGATTGTGCTTTTAACCCCTAGAATTCCAATTTTGACCCTCAGCTTTCCACTTTTTATCAATTTAACCCACCAAAAACCCTAACCCACCTATAAATAAGTCTCTTTCTCCTCCATTAAAACCTAGACTTGCAAACCCTCTAATACCTCTTCTTACTCAATCCCTTCTTCTCTATTCCCATACCACCTCTTCTATATCCCTCTTCTCTATTACCTATTTCTTTCTCCAACCTAATCCATCTTTTCCATTCTTTTTCTATCTTACTCTACTACTACTTCTTCTCTACCACTATTCTTTCTTCCATTAATAGTCTTCTCCTTCTTTCTTTCATATTCTTCTATCATCTTTATCACCTTTCATCTCTTCTTTCCAACTTCTTTCTACATCTAATTTCTTCCTTTTCTTTCTTTTTCTTATTTGGGTGGCAATAAAATAGCTATTACTTGGATTTCTTGGAGTAAAATTCTTGAGCATAAATGGAGCAAATCTTGGATAAAATGGAGATACATGGGAATATGGAGTTTGAACATTCTTGGTGATTTCTTTCCATTAATTTTTTAGTATTTTCATTTATTTTACAATGTCAATGAATGTTATTCTAGATTCCATGTATAGTTAATTTAGTCATCTAAGGTTGTAAATGAAACCCATTTTGGATCTTTATAATACTTGTTCTTGATTAATTAAATCCTTTGATGTGCTTTAATGTCTATTGATTGTTTATCTATATGGATTGGATTTTCTTTCCATTGTTCATGCCTCATAATTAGATATTTCATACTTTCGTTAAGTTGTTAGATGGAGTATGCTTTTTAGATGATGAATAATAGTTAAGTGATCCGAATCTATATAAGGAAGACAATTAGAATTAGTAATTATAAAATTGTTTTATCTAGAACATCATCCGGAATCCAAATAGTTCATTATATTGGATCCCGAGTAAATACAAAGGAGATTTAAGTAATTAAGTACTTGTTTTATAAAGTGAAATTATGTCGGTGGATTTTATAACCTTAGATATCCTCTCACCAATCTCTTTGATAGTTTAGTTAGTTTTATTTATTTTCTTATTTCTTGCAAATCAATTATCAAATTTATGAAGTGGGGTGTGTGTGTGTTTTAGTCTAAGTTAGATATTGACATCTTGATTATTGGGTTAAACCCGCATTCAATATCCGAAGTTACCTACCTATCTCTTGGGACGATTTCCCGATTTACAAATTATACTATAACTTGACCCCGTATACTTGCGGGAATAGACCTATTTTAGGCCTATCAAGTTTTTGGCGCCGCTGCCGGGGATAGGTTTAGTAGTTTGGATATCGTTTGTTTGTTTGTTCATTAGTTTAGTGTTAATTTCTTACTTAGACATTTTTGCTTTATTTGTTTTTCTATTTTCTTAAGTGTATTTTTTTAGGTACTATTTCAAGGAAATAGCCAGAAGAGACATAGGAGCGAAGGAAAGGAAGGAATCGAGAAGTAAAGCGAAAAGTCAATAGTATCGCATTCTATCTCTTCCTTCTTACTTGTGTGTGATTGTTTAGTTTTATAATTGTTAATTCCCATTTTGTGATTATGTGTTACCATCTTTGAATACTGTTAGATCATGGCCCGTTCTTATAACGGTTGGCCATTTGATGTTGATGATGATGAGCTTATTTCGAGGATTCCCCGCACTAACCGACCTGATATGACCTTAGGTGAATACCAAAGGATGTGTAGAGATGCTCCGATTAGTGAAGGGAATAGACCATTTGAGCCTGACCGATCTCGTATGACCCTAGGAGAATACCGATGGATGTGTAGAGACGATCAGATTAGTGATAGATATGGTCCGACATCAAATATGTATGAGAGACTTTACATTTCACACTTTTCTGAGACAAATGATTTTAGAGGTAGGTATCATCCTAGCGTGTATGGTGGGAACTATCAACAAGAGTCTTCATCTCATTACACTAGTGAGCCTTATCATGAAGAGACTCTTGAAGATAGTTCTCAATTAGAGTTTGTGAGTCGTCTGACTGAAATGATGTTACAACTTAAAGAGACACAAGATCGATTTCAACAGACGCATGCTCAAATGCAACAAGAGTTACATCAGAAGTTTGAGTCTCTAAATCATCAATTAGAGATGATTGCTTCACAGTTATTAGCCGACGAGGAAGGGGTTTTACCACCCCAAACTCAAGAGGGTACTAGGTCCGATGGCGAGGGTAATACGTCATACCCTAGTACTAAGTTAAATGTCGACGAATCAACTGAGAGGACCCAAGAGCTTGAACAAACTGATAACCTTATTGTCTCGTTTCTTCAACATGTGTCGTCTCATCATGATAGAACTATATTAGATTTTGAGATTCAAGATGGTGGCTCTATGAACAAGTTTGGGGATGACACTATATTGAACTTTTCGATTTTTGACACTTGTAGGGAGTCAGTCTTAGATGCCAGACATGATGTTATAGGTGACTATGAGGCTTTAGATGCCTTTGAGGACATCAATGACATAGTACCTAGAGACATGTTGGATATTTTGTCGGACCATTTACCTAAGGAAACCATGGACCTTGACTTGGTCCCCGAGCCTATTGCCTTACCCTTAGAGTCTAGTTCGACTTTCCACATGATCTCAAACTCGGTTGTTGATCCCTTTTGGGACATTTCAGTCGTCTTTCCTAGAATGTCTATGGACTTAGTGGATGTTCTATCCACTAAGCTTGCAGATGACTATTTGCCTTTGACTGACCTCTTAGCCCTTCACTTATATGTGGATTCTTTTGACGACTTCTTAGTCGTCGCCCCTAGCATTTATGCTTACTTAGTGGACCGTGCATCCACTAAGTTTGGGGATGGCTTATTTTCTTCAATCGTCTTACTTGCACTTTATAGTTTGTACATAGTTGTGAGACGATTATCATTTGTATATAGCTTTCTTTGGGTTGACCCCCAAATCTTTCGTCTTTTGCTTCATGATCGTTAGACCGATTGAGATGGGTCTTGATGTTTGTGGGTATCATCTCTGGAAATCCTCTACGAGACATAACTCGTGTTCTTGTGTGAAATCAAAAGAAATAAAGGCTAATTGCATAGCTCAATGCAATCGTGTATACCCACATTAGTGGTAGATTTGTATGTGGTCATGTCTTTTATGTGATTCATTCTTATGATATTTGTTGATATTTTAGGAGCAATTCTTATATGTTTTACTTCTAAGGCGTGGTTTGTTCCAAGTTTGGGGATGGCGCGAGCTTGGCATCAACTTGGAACCTCTTTATACATGAGCCTTGGTAGTATCATCTTTTATCTCCTTCGGTTATGGTAATATCTCTCCACTCTTCTCTTTAGATTGATGTGTCTCTTTATCTTTTGGTGAGTATATGCTTAGAACATTGGGGTCAATGTTAGTTTTAAGTTTGGGGATGCGGGATATGACCATAACCAATGCATGACCATGGGTTCAAAGACAAAAGGGTTCAAATTAGCCAAAATTTGAAAATTTTGAACATTTTGAGTAGATTTGCATGTGATTCTAGTGATAGTTTTAAGAATCTTGATGCATATGTGTCGAGTTGATGAGTTTTGTGATTGCTAATGACCTTTGCATGAAAGTCGAGTCTTTTAGTGTTTGTGTTGTGCCATGTGAGTGACATCTTAGTGAAGAAGATGAAGGAGTTGAAGGAGATGTCCTTCGACCAAGGTGACAATGCGAACAATTTGTCGGATAGGACAATTGATGTGGAAGATCATCAAGTCCGATTGATTTAGGGATCGTAGAGTTGTAGCTAGAGACCAACTACGATCGTCGAATTACGAAGTAATTCGCGGCTAACTTCGATCGGATCCTACAACGGGTTACACATAAGAGTGACAAATTGATCTAGGATATGACTAGTGGGACTGAGATATAATCATGGGAGTGTCCCATAAACATATCTCATAGGCCTAAAAAGGAATTAGGCAAAGATAGTACAAAAAGGCCCAAAACAGGGTTTTTGGGCCTAGACCGGTTCGGGTACTTCTAGGACTCGGATTGGGCTGAATTTTGGAGGGTTAGTTGCTGATATAATAAACATTATATCTGCCAATTTTCGTGGTGTTTGGGCACCTCCTCCTTAGGGAATTGAGAAAATATCAATAGTTGCTATTTTCGACTATTTCCCTAAATCTTATTCTAAAGGGTGTTTTAGGAAACCTAAAAGGAGGTGGATTCTTATTAGGGTTCTATATAAACACTCTTAGGGCAGAGAATAAGGTGTGGAATTTCTCTCTAAGCTTTCTTACTCTACCACATCAAGTAGAGAGGAGAAAGTGAGCTAATTCCCATTAACTATCAATCTAGTCAAAGAAGAAGGTGTTCTTCTTTTCCAACCACCATTGGTGTGCTAGCTATACAACAAGGTGGGAGATCAAATTGATTGCTCGTGTCCCAAGTAGAGGAGCTACACTTGAAGCTCTTGGTCTTCTTCAATCAATTCAACTAGTTCGAGGGAAAAGCGATTAAGGTAATCTACTATCTCCATTAGATTAATTACTAGTTTTGCATGTGATCCTGGGAATACTAGTGTAGACATTAGATGTCATATTTCCGCTATAAACACTAGTAGAAGGGTGTAAATCCCTACAGTGGCGTCAGAGCCTCTTGCTATTAACTAGTTTTTGCTAAGAATCGAACTAATTCATATGCTTGATAGTTTGAAAATTGAGTTTATAAAAGTATTTTAAAAGGTGTTTTAAAAGGTATTTTTAACTCATAATTTGATAGGATTCAATAAATTTTCAAATTGAGAATCACATTGATGATTAAAAGTGTTTTAAAAGTCTCAATTTGATTGAATTTCAAACTAATCCATGCTTGATTAAATTGATAGTTATGTTTAAAAAGATTTTAAAACATAAAATTTGATTAATTTTGAATTGGATTCAAAGATTTTTCAAAATTGATTTCAAAATTGTTCTTTGAAAAATTTCAAAAACCTAGATTTTGATCCAAAATTGGTTTGATTAAGAGTTGTTTTTAAGTTTTGGAAACTTTTGAAAAACAAAATTTTGGAATTTTAGAATTTTAGAAGTGTTCTAAAAAGAGTAGTTTTGACTTTAGGAAGCTCTCAAAACAAATTTGGAAAAATTTAAAAGTTTCTAAAAGTTTTAAAAATTTTTTAGAAGTGTTCTAAAAGGAATTTCAAAAATTTAAGAAAAGTTTTAAAATTGGAAAATAGCAACTTAGAGTTGCATAAGAAAAAAAAAAAAAAAAATTTCTTTTTGGAAACTAGGGTTTTGAAAAACCCTAGTGTCCGGCCAGGAAGCTTCCTGGCCGGACCAGAAGCTCCTGGATGCGTCCTCTGGACGCGTCCAGAGCAGCTGCTGAGACGCGTCTTGAAGACGCGACCAGCAGCTGCGACAGAAGCTTCTGGACGCGTCTTTGAGACGCGTCCAGAGCAGCTACTAAGGACGCGTCTTGAAGACGCGACCAGCAGCTGCGAAGGAGCTTCCTGGACGCGTCTAGGACGCGTCCAGAGCACTCGACCAGACGCGTCTTGGAGACGCGTCTGGGAGGTTCTGGGTGTCTCGGACTAGTCCGAGACACCTAGTGCTGGTCCGGTCCAGTACCAGACACGTCTAGGACGCGTCTGGTACATGGACTAGCGTCCTGGCTCCGGCCAGGACGAGACCAGGCCTTGATAGGCCTCGGCCAGGACATGCCGGCCCTATGGGCCGTGCTATGTCCGGACCTTGTCCGAGCCCTTTTTGGGCTTGGGCCGGGACTTGTCTAGGACTTGTCCCGGGCTTTTTCGAGGCTTTTCGGACCACGAAAAGGGACCATCATTCGAGTGGGAGTTTTTGCCAAAAAAAATTTCCGATTCCAACCAAATAATTCCAAAATCAATCCGGGCCATCCAATAGCCCAAAACGGATTTCTCTTTAAATTGATTTATGAAATCATTAAGAATCGAACCAATATTTTTTCCGAAATTGACCCGGGCTTTCTCGAGCCCAAAACGAAGTTTTTCTTAAAGATGATTTTAGAAATCATAAAAGATAAAACCGGAAAGCACCACTAGTAGAATTCTTCGAATTTAGACTTAAGGTCCGTAATGTGACATGTGATGTCAACAAAAGTATCTCCCAAGATAATCATGCATATATAATTCTTAGCCTTGATATATTATATGATTGCATGTGTTGTGAATGCGGGAAACTAGTATGGCCATAGATTTATTTCTTTATTCTTGTTTTAAGCACGGATGGGTGCATGCTTTGTAATTAATTTTAATTTCAAGTTTATACGATCTGCGAATCGTTAGAGTCTTGTAATTAGAGTTTAGGGTCTATGAGTCCATTGAAGAAACTCGAAGATGAAATCCAAAGGCAAGTGGGAGAAATCAATGGAGGTTCAAAGATGGCGATCTAAGACGAACCAAAAGGCGAAACAAGAAGAAAACCAAGGGTGATTAGATCTTCTAGGTTAGGGGCCATAATAGGATCCATGTCTGCTTGATTTACTTTCTCGCGCGCATTTACTTACTTATTTACGCTTTATGTCGTGGATGTTAGTTAGGCTAAATAGTTCACTATAACAAACGCCAGACTAGCGTAAAAGTCCCCAAAAGTAATCTTGAGTAATCGCCTATCCAGATTAAGACACTCGTTGCGCCCTTAATCGAGGAAGGTGGGTCGGCCTTCGCAGAGTACCTCCTCTACCTTGGGACAATGCGAGTAGGTCTATAGAAGAGGCCTACACGTCTAAATGGTTCTACTCAACGAGATCAGCAAGAGAGTCTTGGATACTCGAGGCAAAAGGATAGATTAGTCATTCATTAATGAAATCTATCAACCAAGAGTCATAAGGTATGATCAGTGAAGTAGTTCGCTCATCCGGAACGACGGAGTCAAAGGGTAGGGCCTTCGTCCGCTTTACTTCGAAGATCTGGGGTCTTGGAATCACTTATTCAATCGGGGACGATTTTATATTGAATAATGTGGGAAAACTAATGTTTTTCAAAAACGATAACGAGTTTTAAAACTTTGCCATTACTTTATGTAGTTTTAAAGATGACACAAGGAAACAAGTTCGACCTTGGAACATACCTAAGGAAGGTGTTAAACGAAAACATCCATGAAGGAAGGAATCGGGAGATACTTCAAATATTGGATGGAGAGTTTAAAAACAAGCTAAATGTCTCAGACTATCCATTTTTGGATTTTTTGACTGCTAAGGAAATAGAGCATCAAGAGGATGATCAAAAGAGGGCAGAACCAGAATCAATGACTTCTCGATTGTTATCAGCCATGGAGGCTACTCTTAACGAGAAACCTCTGAACATGGAAGTCCCCTCCATCACTCCGAAAACTGAGGATTCAATCCGAAGCAAAGCGAGAGTGGAGAGGTTTGATACAACCAGTAAATTATTGCGTCTGCGCCTCGAGAAAGGAAAACCAGTAGGTCCTCATGTTCGGCAAATGATAGAACTCTTTGCTAAACTAGAAGAGCTGGGTTCTCCTGTTAGCCAATCGGCGGCTAATGACATGATCCTCTATTCACTTCATGAAGGGTTCAATCTATTTAAGATGGAATATGCGATGAATGGATGGAACAAGCCTTTAGAGGAACTTGATGCAATGCTTCAGGCAGCAGAACGACTAACAATGGACTTGGAGCCAAAGAATAAGATTCTTGTGGCTCAAGAGAACAAGAGGCAGAAGAAGAAACCCGCGTTAAAAGGAAAAGGCAAACGTATTGCTAAACCTCAAAACAAAGGTATTCAATCTACGTCAAGATGTTTCTACTGCAGTGGCATAGGCCACTGGAAAAGAAACTGCCCTAAGTTCTTGGAGGACAAAAAGAATGGAACAGTGGCTTCCAATTCAGGTATAAACAGTTAACTTATCAAATACTGAAAATTCCCAAACCTTGGTATATGATACCTAAAATTGCCCTTTCATTGTGAATGTACAGGCGCAGCTGGGAACTGAGTATTTGGCTAAGGAAGACAAGATCCAAGAGGGAGCAGAAGCCTCGACTGCTAAGGATGCTGAAAGGGATCGAAGTCTACTTTAGGCACTATTCTAGATTAATCGTTTTTCTAGTTTTTTAACATCATCTCTGTACTAAGTATTATGAAGAATCAATAAAGAATTTTATTACTAAATTGAGATGTTAATAAGTGCTAAGTTTAACAAACTATACCAAAAGATTCTAAACTTGGTCAAAAACCTATAAGATAGGTTCATCCCAATCGAAAGGGATGAGGACAACAAGTCCACTATAACCAAAACATGAATCAAACTGACAAGAAAGAAAGCCTTGAGTCAAAAACAGAGATTGATCTTCAAACGTACTTCTAACCTATCCATATTTGGAGTGTCCAAAAGGATTAAGATGAAGAACACGAATCAAACTCTATCCTCCAAAATCCATTTAGTCTAGACATAGCTTCTCACAAAACTACCAAAATTCCGTCTAACAGCTAAGCTTGTAAAAGCATTACAAAACTAGCTAATATCTGACGCAATTTCTTTTGAAAGAAATTTGGGCTTCTTCCACAACCAATCAAGAGACCAAAGTAGTTGTTGCTCATGATAGTATTCTTCTAATAATTAGCACACCTGGTCGTCTGGGAGAAAAACACTAATTATTACAAGAATAAATGGGAGAAAAGTACAAGTCGATTTAATTCGATCATGAGAAAAATCATGGAGGGTCATGAAGAACAATCATGAAACTTGTACAAGACGATTAAAGTCGACCAAGAGCAACAAACTGCGGCTCCTCGGAAAAGGAAAGGTTAAAGACATGATCTTATAAACCCACCGCACAAAAGCGAATGTCATTCGCCGGAGAACTCTCAAAACAAGTGAAAGTGTCTCTAAAGGAATATCTTAAAGTAATTGAGAAAATTCCAAATTGTTGTTCAAAAGCCCTAAAAGGTCAAATCTCAAAGACACAGAAAATAAAGGTTATTTCTGAAGAGATAAAAGACCTGCGCAGAAACAGAAACTGACTCTAGATTTTGGCTAGAACCCAAAATCATCGTGGAATCCATATCTCGTCAAGACATGAAGCTTGATAATTTAAGTCAACAAAAGACCTAAATTGGTTTTCCAAAATAGAAAACTGAGAAGGATGGAAACATTCGTGTTTCCCGAAACGAGACAAGAAGAATAAAGATTCTTCCAATCAAGTTATGTCCACAAGCATGCTTCAGAAATCTATCGACGGATTAAAAGCACGCAAGAGTTAGAATCTTCGATTCAAAAGGCAATCAGAGAAATTTGATTCCTGGAGAATGAAGAAAATCTTGAATCACGAGTTTCAAGAAGGTAAGTGGGAGTAAACAAACCTTCCGGGTCCGTATGCAGAGTACATACAAAAGATTGAGTACGACATAAGGTGTTGTATAACAGTAACGAACTGACTCAATAAAGGACCACACACAAAAGGATAAAATGCCATTTTGGGCATCTGAAGATCTATAAGCATAGATCAAAAGGATGATAGGATTAGAGAGACTCAGTACGCTGAGATGCTTGAGATCCGAAACAGAAAATCTAAGACTCGGAAAGTCTAAAAGAATTTCGACCCAAAAACTCATGACAGAGGGCGTTGCAAAACTCGGAGTCTAAAAGACACCGATGAGCTAGCACGCATGAGAGAGACATTTATGTTCGAAAACATAAAGTCAATCATGTTGGACATGATTAGCATTTAAACATCCGAATTCGGATTGGAAAACCGAAACACTACTTAGTACATCCTAGAAGGCTAAAGGATGAAGTAGTACAAAGTTGAACATGTCATCGTAGCAAACTTCCAGACATGGAAGGAAAGTAGGCTAAAAGTGTTTTAAGCCGGGAACTGTTGCAAATACTACACAAAGAATTAAAGGCCTTAACTCTAGTAAAGATTACTAGATATTATCAAGGTTGAAGATAGTAATCTTCAAATTAATTGATAATAAGCAAAGTTTAAAACCGACTACCACGGTAGTCAAACTAAACTGTCACCTAAGACATAGTATGAGATTCATACACAGTCTAAGGCATGAGGTATAAATTTTAAACCTCGACAAGTAAAACTGAGTGGGTAAAAGGAGTTTTACGGAAGAGGCTCAGATTTACAACTCTCGTTATCAGAAATAATAAGAATTATTTCACCAGTCGTCTAAACTTGGTTTAGTGTTTAAACGACAGTCCATCGATAATAAAACGTTCCGAATAGGTTTGTCAGATACGTGATCTGATGAATGAAACCCTATTAAGTGAACTTGGAATATTTATTATCAAAAATCCCTGGTCCAGGTCATTGCATGGACAACAATGACTCACGAAGACTAGCACGGGAGTCGATGGGTTAGCGCAGTTTCATGGGCTATAGGAATAGTATATTCTATTCGACTACGTGGGTGTATAAAAGGTTTATACACTGGATAACCCTCAAATGAGAAGTACATCATTCGTGATGAACGTCAATACTTCTCATAAAGACAATTGGAGAGATTCCTCAAAACATGAGTGCTCCACTCATCTTATGTAAGGAATGCCCGACTTTGGTTCCGTTAAACGCCGCGCCGTAAAAGGAGGTTATAAAGACGGATACTGGGAAGGACAGGATAGACATGAAGTTAAGTGGGAGCGCAAGAATGGATTGTGTCACCCTAATCACATTAGGTACAAAGTGTCTCAAGGCCACTTGATGAGTAGCAACTGAAAATGCGTGGCCGCGCTCAAACGGATTAAAAGTTAATCGTTTGTCTTTTACAGTTGTACTCGGATATCAAGAAAGTCTGAATGATGTGACGTATCAGATGGGATACTAAATTGACACGGGAATCGAGGCATTGCACTTGTTCTAAGTCCAAGTGGGAGTCTGAAGGAGTTGAAGGAGATGTCCTTTGACCAAGGTGACAATGCGAACAATTTGTCGGATAGGACAATTGATGTGGAAGATCATCAAGTCCGATTGATTTAGGGATCGTAGAGTTGTAGCTAGAGACCAACTACGATCGTCGAATTACGAAGTAATTCGCGGCTAACTTCGATCGGATCCTACAACGGGTTACACATAAGAGTGACAAATTGATCTAGGATATGACTAGTGGGAGTGAGATATAATCATGGGAGTGTCCCATAAACATATCTCATAGGCCTAAAAAGGAATTAGGCAAAGATAGTACAAAAAGGCCAAAAACAGGGTTTTTGGGCCTAGACCGGTTCGGGTACTTCTAGGACTCGGATTGGGCTGAATTTTGGAGGGTTAGTTGCTGATATAATAAACATTATATCTGCCAATTTTCGTGGTGTTTGGGCACCTCCTCCTTAGGGAATTGAGAAAATATCAATAGTTGCTATTTTCGATTATTTCCCTAAATCTTATTCTAAAGGGTGTTTTAGGAAACCTAAAAGGAGGTGGATTCTTATTAGGGTTCTATATAAACACTCTTAGGGCAGAGAATAAGGTGTGGAATTTCTCTCTAAGCTTTCTTACTCTACCACATCAAGTAGAGAGGAGAAAGTGAGCTAATTCCCATTAACTATCAATCTAGTCAAAGAAGAAGGTGTTCTTCTTTTCCAACCACCATTGGTGTGCTAGCTATACAACAAGGTGGGAGATCAAATTGATTGCTCGTGTCCCAAGTAGAGGAGCTACACTTGAAGCTCTTGGTCTTCTTCAATCAATTCAACTAGTTCGAGGGAAAAGCGATTAAGGTAATCTACTATCTCCATTAGATTAATTACTAGTTTTGCATGTGATCCTGGGAATACTAGTGTAGACATTAGATGTCATATTTCCGCTATAAACACTAGTAGAAGGGTGTAAATCCCTACAGAAGAAACATTTCTAAGAGACCTAAAGTAGTCATTAGTGGAGACTTAACCCATGTGAGAGCTCAAAGCCTAAATTGCCATTCGAGTGTACTCTTCTGCGCTAACTCCGAGTAGAATGAAGAGCTACTCAACCTCGTAACTTATAAAAGTGCTCATTTGATCTCGTGTGCTCAATTTCCTTAGCCACTAGGAGTGACATTAGGATAGCGAATTAACCTTGCCCTTGTAGTCCATGAAACCCAATGAGAATGCCAATTAGAGGAAAGCGGATACTCCATCACCATCCATCATCTTATATCCCGAGAATGAAGACATGAGATAAAAGAATGAAGAATGTCAAAAGCAAGTATGAAATGAAAAGTTGATTGCAAGAATAAAGTTATGTGTGTAATATTTTATTTTGGTTGATTGAATTTGTGTTATGAAAAAAAAAATGAAAAGAATGAAAAAAAAATGAAAAATGATATGAAAAAAAGAAAAAGAAAGAAAAAGAGTGAAATAAAGTGATTTTTGTGTATGTTTGAGCATGTGTTAGCTCTTTTGTGTGAGTGATGTGATTGTATATATGTGTTGGTGTTTTTGTTCATGAATAAGTATTCGAAGCAAGAAACAAATGTTGAGATGCTTAATAGGTTTTACCATAATGAAGAGGTCAAAATTCTCGGGAATCCACCATCATCATCCATCTCTAGTATCCGCTAAACTTTAGAAGGCATTTTTAGAGGGTAGAATGGGTGAGAAGGGCGAGTGAGCTTCCCCACTCTATTTAGTGGCCAATTCCTTTTCGAAGATCATTTGTTCCAAAATGTTGTCCTCACCCCTTTTTATGTGTTGAGTCCTAGTTAAGTGATCACACTCACACATACGAGCGAACCATTCTTGAGCGATTTCATTTTTGGAGTGTATGTCCGTGAGGCCGAAGTCGAGGCGAAATGTACTAACTTGGGAATCAAGATTTTGTGACTTCGGAACATAGATTTGCTCATTATGGTATGACACTTCCATTTTAGGGTAAGACCATTAGTGAAGAGATCTTTAGCTTTTACAAGAGCTTATTTACTTGATTCATTATGTGTTGACATGCTTAAACCCTTTACTATATCAATCATGCTTATCTACGATTTGGATTTTGGACCCTTGTGTATTTGAAACCATGATGTTTGTGGGTGTCATCTATGGAAACCCTCACGAGACCACACTCGTCCACTAGGGCAACCTAGGGGTTTAACGGCTTGTTGCATATGCTAAATGCAACCGGGATTCCTCCGAAAGTGAGTTAGGTTTTTCTTTTATTTTGTTTTGCTCGAGGACTAGCAAAATCTAAGTTTGGGGATGTTTGATGGGTCATGAAAATGTCCCATTCTAGTCGTTTAATTTAGTCGAGTTAGTTCGTTTCGAGTCTTTATTATAATAAAATGGTTGGTTTTCTTGATTAGGTGTCTTTTGGAGAATTAGGTGTGAAAAACGGTTAAAAATGAGAAAAAGATGCATAAAGGGTATTTTGGTCATTTGGAGTCAAGGACATTCTGGAAATTTGGCCAAGGTCAGTTCGTGGTTGAAAAGTAGAGGTCGAGACGAGTCCGTAGGAGAAAACGGAAGTCAATTCGGAGTCCGGACGAGTGAAAAATGCAAAGTCAAAGTCAGATCAACATTTGGTGCACATTTGGTCACGTTTCGGGACACTGTCGGGAAGAATTATGTCTCCCGGATTACCGACAGACACGTGTCTTGGTACCGAAACGTGACCAAATGTGCACCAAATGTTGACCTGACTTTGACTTTGCATTTTTCACTCGTCCGGGCTCCGAATTGACTTCCGTTTTCTCCTACGGACTCGTCTCGACCTCTACTTTTCAACCACGCACTGACCTTGGCCAAATTTCCAGAATGTCCTTGACTCCAAATGACCAAAATACCCTTTATGCATCTTTTTCTCATTTTTAACCGTTTTTCACACCTAATTCTCCAAAAGACACCTAATCAAGAAAACCAACCATTTTATTATAATAAAGACTCGAAACGAACTAACTCGACTAAATTAAACGACTCAGATGGGACATTTTCATGACCCATCAAACACATAAACCCTTTTGGGTTTCATATAGGACACAAAAAGATATTTCTTGAAGGAGATATTTTAGGAATCCTAGTTTGGGTCAAATACCTTTTCTATGGTCCCTATAAATAGACCTCCTTAAGACATAAATATGGACGGAAATCAAGAGACAGTTCAAGAGAGCTTCTAGAGAGAAAAGCCAACAGAGAGAAAAGGAGTTTTCTCGATTATCTAGTCAAGAAGAAGGTGTTCTTCATCTCAACCTTCAAGAGAGTTCTAGCTTACTTGAAGGAGGGAGTTCAAGTCATACACTCGGTGTCTCGAGTAGAGGAACTACAATTGGAGTTCTTGATCTTCCGAATCTTGTCGGAATTTTGTTCGTGGGAAAGCGATTAAAGGTAATCATCTTTCCATATCCAGTTCATTGATTAGTTCATGTATAATTAGATCCTGGGAGTCTAGTGTTAAACATTAGATGTTTGAGATTCCGCAATAAACACTAGAAAAGGTGTGTTAGACACATCCGTAACCCTACAGAAACGACGCCCCCCGTGATCTTCACCGAAGAGGATCTAAGACGGGTAATCACACCCAACACGGACCCTCTAGTGCTAACAACACTAATGGCTAATTGGAGTGTAAGGCGCATCTTAATCGACATTGACAGCTCCACCGAAGTTATAAGCAGAACATGACTCCAAAGACTTCAAGTAAGGGCACACTGTACCAAGATCTATGAACACTACCTAACGGGTTTTGGACAAGATCAAGTGAAGGCTGGCGGGATGATCACCTTACCCATACTCATTGGAGAAGGGACGACTAGCAGGGCAATGATGCTAAATTTTGTGATCATCGACAAGCTGCATGCATACAACATCATCTTGGGAAGAAATTTCTTGAGAGTATCTGTAGCTATAATATCGATGAACAATCTGATGATAAAATTCCCAATCTCGGGAACAAGCCGCGTGGGCACGGTGAAAGGAGACCAGGAAGCGGCCAGAGAGTGTTACGCAGTCTCGGCCCGACACTGCAGAAGAAAGGCAACAATTCCAACCCCCACAGGCGAAAGAGAAGTCGCCAACCGCAAACGCGCAACAGACATGCAATAATAAAGCTGCGCAGGTCACCATCTCATCCCTTTGTCTTTTTACCTTAAATATATTTCTGCGAATAAAGTCGTTAGGCAGGAGAAGTAGCGCTACCAGCTACATATTTTATTAATAAAACAAAATATTTTAGCAAAAAGGCGACATTATCAAAGGAGGAGCCCTAGTCAAACTCACTTTGCTTCGGTTAAACAGGTAGCTCTGGTAGCTAAGGCGACGACCAGAAGCCTCAAGGAGCAGTCCTAGTTAAACTGAAACTTTACTCGAGTAAAACTGACCCTTCACCAAGGTCCCAAGGAGGAGTCCTAGTTAAACTGACCGTGCTCAAGCCGGCAAATTAGGCAGCTCTGGTAGCTACGGCCTACGGCAACGACCAGAAACCTTATAAGGAGAAGTCCTAGTTAAACTCATTTTACTGGGTGAAATGCGGTCCCCATTGAGGATCCTAAGGAGAAGTCTTAGTTAACCTACAACCTTGTCAAAGGTGATCGAGGGTATAAAGGGAAGTCCTTGCGAAACTAGTCATGCACAGGCAGACAAAACAGCCCTAGTAGCAAAAGTAACGACCAGGGGTACGGGATGAGTCCCGTCGAAAACTAGTTGTGCTCAAGCCAACGAAACTAGCCCTGGTAGCAAAAGCAACGATCAGGGGTTCAAGAAAAAGTCCTAGCTAAACTAGTTGCGCTCAAGCCAACGAAACCAACCCTGGTAGCGAAAGCAACGACCAGGGGTCCAAGGAGAAGTCCTAGCTAAACTAATTGCGCTCAAGCCAACGAAACCAGCCCTAGTAGCGAAAGCGACGACCAGGGGCCTAAGGATAAGTCTTAATAAACCAGTTGTGTTTGAGACAACGAAAAACAACACTGGGAGCAGCACCGTGATCAGGGGTAAAGTCCGGACCCGAAAATCATTCTAAAGCTATGCAGTTACGCTAATTTGGGTTCTGTTTTGCAGAGGGAATTAGTAAGCCTAGGTCATACTAGAATAAGTCTAAATTATTATTTTTGCAAGAGCGATCATTCGGAGCATGCGTAGTAACTTTAGAAAAAAATGCATGAGTAAGCATAGGGATATATTAACACCAGTCTGTGAGATCTCTTGTGTAGCATCAAACGAAGGAAACTCAGAAGTAAATAAAAGCAAAAGTAGAGTTAACACATGAATAAAATCTCAACATGAACATTCAAAATACGAAGAAAAACAAAGAAGGAAGGACAAGGAAAGAAAACGAATTAAAGCTCCTCTTCGAAAGGAGGAGGGTCAGGAAGATCATCAGGATTGGGTTGAGGAATGGAGTACTTCATCAACATCTGAAGGAGTTGAAGGAGATGTCCTTCGACCAAGATGGCAATAGGAGCAATATGTCGGCTAAAACAATTGATGAAGAAGATTATCAAGTCCGATTGATTTAGGGGTCGTAGCGTTTAGCTAGAAACCAACTACGATCGTCGAATTACGAAGTAATTCGCGGCTAACTTCGATCGGATCCTACATCGGGTTACACATAAGAATGGGTATTTAATCGGATGATATGACTAGTGGGAGTGTGATATAACATTGGGAATGTCCCATAAACATATCTCACAGGCCTAAATAGAATTTGGGCAAAAGATAGCAAAAAGGCCCGAAATAAGGGTTTTGGGCCTAGGCCGATTCGGGCACTTTTAGGGCTCGGATTGGGCTGATTTTTGGAGGGACGTTTCCTTATGTTATGAACATTAAATATGCCAATTTTGGATGGGTTTGGACGTCATCTCCTTAGGGAATTGAGAAAATATCAACTAGTTGTTATTTTCGACTATTTCCCTAAATCTTATTCTAAAGGGTGTTTTAGGAAACCTAAAAGGAGGTGGATTCTTATTAGGGTTCTATATAAACACTCGTAGGGCAGAGAATAAGCTGTGGAATTTCTCTCTAAGCTTTCTTACTCTACCACATCAAGTAGAGAGGAGAAAGTGAGCTAATTCCCAAGCTATCTTCTAGTCAAGCAAGAAGGTCTTCTTATTATCAAACCACCATTGGAGTGCTAGCGAGCTTTCAAGGAGGGATATTAAATACACTATTCGGTGTCCCAAGTAGAGTAGCTACGTTTGAAGCTCTTGGTCTTCTTTAATCTATACAACTAGTTCGAGGGAAATAGCGATTAAGGTAATCTACTATCTTCTTATTGGTTAATTACTAGTTTTGCATGATGATCTTGGGGATACTAGTGTTAGACATTAGATGTCGTTATCCGCTATAAACACTAGTATAAGGGTATAATTCCCTTCAGTGGCGTCAGAGCCTCTTGCAATTAACTAGTTTTTGCTAAGAATCGAACTAATTGATATTTGATATGCTTGATAGTTTGATAGATTGAGTTTATAAAGTATTTTAAAAGTACTTCAAACTCATAATTTGATTACAATGAATGTGATTCAACTAGTTTTTCAAATTAAAATCAAAATTGATGATTGAAAGTATTTCAAAACATTGAATTTCATTGATTTTGAATTGGTTTTCAAAATTGTTCTGGAAAAAGTTTCAAAAACCTAGAATCTTGATCCAAAATTGTTTGATTAAAAGAGTTGTTTTTGAGTTTTAGGAAACTCCCAAAAACAAAAAATTTGGAATTTAGAAGTATTCTAAAAGAATTGTTTTTGAGTTTAAGAATCTCCCAAAAACAAAGTTTGGAAATTTTAAAAATTTCTAAAAGTTTTGAAAAATTTTGGAAGTGTTCTAAAAGGATTTCAAAAATTTAGAAAGAGTTTAAAATTTGGAAGTTAGCAAATAGAGATTTGCAAAAAAAAAAAAAAAAAAAAGGAAACTAGGGTTTTGGAAACCAGTGTCCGGCCAGGAATCTTCCTGGCCGGACAGAAGCTGCTGGTTGCGTCCAAAGCAGCTACTGAGACGCGCCCAGGAGACGCGTCCAGCAACTGCTACCAGAATGCTACTGGACGCGTCCAGAGCAGCTGGGACGCGTCTTGGAGATGCGTCCAGGTCGAGTCTAGGACTCGACCACCAGCTGTGATGGAAGCATCTGGACGCGTCTTGGAGACGCGTCCAGAGCAGCTAGGACGCGTCTTGGAGACGCGACCAGAAGCTGCACTGGTAGCTTCCTGGACGCATCTAGGACGCGTCCAGAGCTCTCGACCAGACGCATCTTGGAGATGCGTCTGGGAGGTTCTGGGTGTCTCGGACTAGGTCTGAGACACCTAGTGTTGGTCCAGTCCAGCACCAGACGCGTCTGGTACATGGACTAGCGTCCTGGCTCCGGCCAGGACGAGACCAGGCCTTGATAGGCCTCGGCCAGGACATGCCGGCCATATGGGCCGTGCTATGTCCGGACCTTGTCCGAGCCCTTTTGTGGGCTTGGGCAGGGACTTGTCTAGGACTTGTCCCGGGCTTTTTCGAGGCTTTTCGGACCACGAATAGGGACCATCATTCGAGTGAGAGTTTTTGCCAAATTTTCTTCCGATTCTAACCAAATAATTCCAAAATAAATCCGGGCCATCCAGAAGGCCAAAAACGGATTTCTCTTTATATTGATTTATGAAATCATTACGAATCGAACCAATATTTTTCCGAAATAGACCCGGGCTTTCAAAACACAAAAATGGAGTTTTTCTTGAAGTTGATTTTAGAAATCATAAAAGATAAAACTGGAACGCACCGTTGGTCGAATTCTTCGAATTTAGACTTAGGTTCGTATTGTGACATGTGATGTCGACAAAGTGTCTCCCAAGATAATCATGCATACATAATTCTTAGCCTTAATATATTATATGAATGCATGTGATGTGAATGCGGGAAACTAGTATGGCCATAGATTTATTTCTATATTCTTGTTTTAAGCACGGATGGGTGCATATTTGTAATTAATTTTAATTTCAAGTTTATACGATCTGCGAATCGTTAAAGTCTTGTAATTAGAGTTTAGGGTCTATGAGTCCATTGAAAAAACTCAAGGAAGGAATCCAAAGGCGAGTGGGAGAAATCAATGGAGGTTCAAAGATGGAGATCTAGACGAACCAAAAGGCGAAACAAGAAGCAAACCAAAGGAGATTAGATCTTCTAAGTTAGGGGCCATACTAGGATCCATGTCTGCTTGATTTATTTTCTCGCGCGCATTTACTTACTTATTTACGCTTTATGTCGTGGATGTTAGTTAGGATAAATAGTTCACTATAACAAACGCCAGACTAGCGTAAAAGTCCCCAAAAACGTAATCTTGAGTAATCGCCTATCCAGATTAAGACACTCGTTGCGCTTTTGTTCGAGGAAGGTGGGTCGGCCTTCGCAGAGTACCTCCTCTAGCTTGGGACAATGCGGGTAGGTCTATAGAAGAGGCCTATACGTCTAAATGGTTCTACTCAACGAGATCAGCAAGAGAGTCTTGGATACTCGAGGCAAAAGGATAGATTAGTCATTGATTAATGAAATCTATCAACCAAGAGTCATAAGGTATGATCAGTGAAGTAGTTCACTCACCCGGAACGACGGAGTCAAAGGGTAAGGCCTTCGTCCGCTTTACTCCGAAGAACTGAGATCTTGGAATCACTTATTCAATCGGGGACGATTTTTATTGAATAATGTGGGAAAACTAAGTTTTTCAAAATGATAACGAGTTTTAAAACTTTGTCATTTCTTTATGTAGTTTTAAGATGACACAAACGATTTCAACATTGAATCACACCTAAGGGAGGTGCTGATCAACTTCCTAGAATGGAAGATTAAATCGAGAAAGGTTCTCCGATTTAAAAGGAAAGCGTACTAAAATACCCAATTCCAATGTTGACTCATACCGAAGAAGGTCCAAAGTCATTTGCAAGCAATCGTATAACATTCTCTTTGGAAGAGTAATGAATGCTAGCACGACCATTGAGACAAACTAAGGAAATAGTTCCTACAGAAGTCATAAATGGAGAGGCACGAGACCTCTATGGTAATGTGAAAGTCATCCTAATGGAAGACAACAGAATTCATCTATCACCCAATTCAATATCGATTGAACAAAGATAGATAAGACCTTAGATGAGTCACTCAGGTTGTTATGAACAACTGAGCAAAACACACGGGAACATCGAATCTAAGAAACAGTTCTGAAGATTCGATGGAAGGAATCTAAGAAAGAGTTTCAAAAGGGCAAAGGATCAGTCAAGTAAGACAAATATTTGATCAAAGAAAAGCAGTTGTCGAGTACATGATCAAGAGTATTTCTCATTACTGTAAATGTTTCCAAATAATGGTTAGACCATTTAAAAAGGAAACTACCTTTAGCACCTGGAGGACAAAAGGAATGGAATTATGAATTCCGGTCCCGTATCCTTGTTAACAAAGTTAAAAACAAGTATCGTAAAATTCCTTCATCTGGTATTTTAAAACCGGATAAGTGGCTCGGTAAAGCTCAAGGGAATCACATACTTGACTCAAAGAAGTAAAGATCCAAGAGGGAGCAGAAGCAGTAATGCTAGGGATGCT
Organism: Eschscholzia californica; assembly: GCF_041429995.1. Lineage (NCBI taxonomy): Eukaryota > Viridiplantae > Streptophyta > Magnoliopsida > Ranunculales > Papaveraceae > Eschscholzia > Eschscholzia californica. The sequence goes on from NW_028238198.1 coordinate 48,546,774, forward strand.
GAAAGGGATTGAAGTCTTCTTTTAGACACTGATATAGCTTAGAACTTAATAATGATTATTTTGTTCTTCTAGAAACATCTGATGTTTTAAAACCAGTGGTAAATTAACTAAAGATTAACATTGATAAAGGCTCATATCAAGAGATTCAAACTCATTAACTTCAGCATTGTCAATTGGGTCTTAAGGACTAATTGACAAAGTCGCCCTTTTTCAAAAGGCATAGAGACTAGTAATCTATTAGGACTCATACGGTGTTATGCAGGCCTATAAGTTTACTTGCAGAAGCAAACGAGAGAAACTTCAATACGTACTCTGACAACTTCATGAAGTATGGAAACGTACAAATCATAAAGTGTAAGTCGGCATGTTTGAAAGGTTCAAACAGAGTACAAACCGAAGTAAAGAATCACTTTGACAAGAGATTTTAAGTCGTTCGATTAGATTGGAGTGGTGAAAACTTGAGTCAAACACTTGATAACCATCAAAGGAGTTGATAAACCGTTTCCCAACTCACTCCATGGAACACATCTGAGGGATGGTGGAATCAGTGGGAGTAATTGAACACTGCTATGCATGATTCGATCAATGATGGGTTTAAGCCAGTCTTCCGAATAATTTGGGATATATTCTAGAAACGATTGTTTTCACACTTACCAAAGTCCGTCTAATAGCTAAGCTTGTAAAAGCATTACAAAAATTAGCTAAAGTCTGACACAATTTCTTTAGAAGAAATTTGGGCTTTTTCCACAAGCAATCAAGAGAACAAAGTGTTTGTTGCTCATGATAGTATTCTTCTAGTAATTAGCACACCTAGTAGTCTGGGAGAAAAGTACTAATTATTACAAGAATAAGTGGGAGAAAAGTACAAGTCGATTTAATTCGATCATGAGAAAAATCATGGAGGGTCATGAAGAACAATCATGAAACTTGTACAAGACGATTAAATTCGACCAAGAGCAACAAACTGCGGTTCCTCGGAAGAGGAAAGGTTAAAGATATGATCTTGTAAACCCACCGCACAAAAGCGAATGTCATTCGCAGGAGAACTCTCAAAGTGAGTGAAAGTGTCTGTAAAGGAATATCTCAAAGTAGTTGAGAAAATTCCAAATTGTTTTTCAAAAGCCCTGAAAGGTCAAAATAAAATCTTAAAGACTCAGAAAATAAAGGTTATTTCTGAAGAGATAAAAGACCTGCGCAGAAACGGAAACTGACTCTAGATTTTGGCTAGAAGCCAAAATCATCGTGGAATCCATATCTCGTCAAGACATGAAGCTTGATAATTTAAGTCAACAGAAGACCTAAATTGGTTTTGCAAAGTAGAAAACTGAGAAGGATGGAAACATTCATGTTTCCCGAAACTAGACAAGAAGAATAAGATTCTTCCAATCAAGTTATGTCCATAGTCATGCTTCAGAAATCTATCGACGGATTAAAAGCACGCAAGAGTTAGAATCTTCGATTCAGAAAGGCAATCAAAGAAGTTTGATTCTTGAGGAATGAAGAAAATCTTGAATCACGAGTTTCAAGAAGTTAAGTGGGAGAAACAAACCTTCCGGGTCCGTATGCTGAGTACATACAAAAGATTGAGTACGACATAAGATGTTGTGTAACAGTGAACACACTGACTCAATAAAAGGACCACACACAAGGATGAAATGCCATTTTAGGCATTTGAAGATCTATAAGCATAGATCAAAAGGATGATAGGATTGGAGAGACTCAGTACGCTGAGATGCTTGAGATCCGAAACAGAAAATTTAAGACTCGGAAAGTCTAAAAGAATTTCGACCCAAAACTCATGACTAAGAGCGTTGCTAAATCGGAGTTTGAAAAGACACCGATGTAGCAAACAAGCATGAGAGAGAGATTTATGTTCGAATACATACAGACAATCATATTGGATATGATTAGCATTTGAATATCCAAATTCGGATTTGAAAACCGAAACACTACTTAGAAACATCCTAGAAGGTTAAAGGATGAAGTAGTACAAAAGTTGAACATGTCATCGTAGCAAACTTCCAGACATGGAAGGAAAGTAGGCTAAAAGTGTTTTAAGCCGGGAACTGTTGCAGATACTACATAAAGAATTAAAAGCCTAAACTCTAGTAAAAGTTACTAGAAGTTATCAAGGTTGAAGATAACGGTCTTCAAATTAATTGATAATTAGCAAAGTTTAAACGGATTACATCCGTAGTCAAACTAAACTGTCACCTAAGGCAAAGTATGAGAGTCATACACGACTCTAAGGCATGAGGTATAATTTTAAACCTCGACAAGTAAAACTGAGTGGGTAAAAAGAGTTTTACGGAAGAGGCTCAGATTTACAACTCTCGTTATCAGAAGTAATAGAGTTATTTCACAAGTCGTCTAAATTTGGTTTAGTGTTTAAACGACAGTCCATTGATGATAAAACATTCCGAATAGGTTTGTCAGATACGTGATCTGCTGAATGAAACCCTATTAAGTGAACTTGGAATATTTATTATCAAATCCCTGGTCCAGGTCATTGCATGGACAACAATGACTCACGAAGACTAGCACGGGAGTCGATGGGATAGCGCAGTTTAATGGGCTATAGGAATAGTATATTCTATTCGACTACGTGGGTGTGTAAAAGGTTTATACACTGGATAACCCTCAAATGAGAAGTACATCACTCGTGATGAACGTCAATACTTCTCATAAAGACAATTGGAGAGATACCTCAAAACATGAGTGCTCCACTCATCTTATGAAAGGAATGTCCGACTTTGGTTCCGTCAAACGCCGCGCCGTAAGGAGGTTATAAAGACGGATACTGGGAAGGACAGGATAGACATGAAGTTAAGTGGGAGCGCAAGAATGGATTGTGTCAACCTAATCACATTAGGTACAAAGTGTCTCTAGGCCACTTGATGAGTAGCAACTGAAAATGCGTGGCCACGCTCAAACGAATTAGGAGTTAATCGTTTGTATTTTACAGTTGTACTCGGATATCAAGAAAGTCTGAATGACGTGACATATCAGATGGGATACTAAATTGACAAGGGAATCGAGGCATTGCACTTGTTCTAAGTCCAAGTGGGAGTCTGAAGGAGTTGAAGGACATGTCCTTTGACCAAGATGTCAATGCTAGCAGTATGTCGGCTAGGACAATTGATGAAGAAGATCATCAAGTCCGATTGATTTAGGGGTCTTAGCGTTTAGCTAGAAACCAACTACGATCGTCGAATTACGAAGTAATTCGCGGCTAACTTCGATCGGATCCTACATCGGGTTACACATAAGAATGGGTATTTAATCGGATGATATGACTAGTGGGAGTGTGATATAACATTGGGAATGTCCCATAAACATATCTCACAGGCCTAAATAGAATTTGGGCAAAAGATAGCAAAAAGGCCCAAAATAAGGGTTTTGGGCCTAGGCCGATTCGGGCACTTTTAGGGCTCGGATTGGGCTGATTTTTGGAGGGACGTTTCCTTATGTTATGAACATTAAATCTGAAAATTTTGGCTGGGTTTGGACGTCATCTCCTTAGGGAATTGAGAAAATATCAACTAGTTGCTATTTTCGACTATTTCCCTAAATCTTATTCCAAAGGGTGTTTTAGGAAACCTAAAAGGAGGTGGATTCTTATTAGGGTTCTATATAAACACTCTTAGGGCAGAGAATAAGGTGTGGAATTTCTCTCTAAGCTTTCTTACTCTACCACATCAAGTAGAGAGGAGAAAGTGAGCTAATTCCCAAGCTATCTTCTAGTCAAGCAAGAAGAAGGTCTTCTTATTATCAAACCACCATTGGAGTGCTAGCGAGCTTTCAAGGAGGGAGATTAAATACACTATTCGGTGTCCCAAGTAGAGGAGCTACGTTTGAAGCTCTTGGTCTTCTTTAGTCTATACAACTAGTTCGAGGGAAATAGCGATTAAGGTAATCTACTATCTTCTTATTGGTTAATTACTAGTTTTGCATGATGATCTTGGGGATACTAGTGTTAGACATTAGATGTCGTTATCCGCTATAAACACTAGTATAAGGGTATAATTCCCTTCAAAATCGTCATCCCCCGGAACCACAGAAGTAGCTGCCTTGCTATCCCACTCATCATCGCTAAAGGGGAAGTCTTCTCTGGAAACCCGGTCAGCGGCAACCGCGTTAACGAACATGGACACTCTATCTCTATCAATATGCCGCAGAGAGACAGAGTCTTTGGGGAATAGAAACGCCGAGCTGACTCCCAAGCAACATGGAACCCCAACTTGTGTTGCTTCCTCATAATGGCAGAAAACTTGTCTCCACATTTGAAGGTCGCCACTACCTTTGTCTGGTTCCACTCAGCAAGTTCAAAAGTGTTACAGCGAGTGTCTTAAGGGAAGTCTTGTCTTTCTCCCTTCGAAGTTCCAAGGCAGCCTCCTTCTCCTAAAGGGCCTCGAGTTGTTTCTCCAAAGCATAAACACGAGCAGCTGACTGAGAAGATTGAAGGTCAGCACCAGCCTGAGATTGTTCCGCTGCTAGCTTCTAGGAGTCTCGGTCAGTAGCAGCAATTTTCAAATCATTAGTCAAAATCTCAGCTTCAGCCTTATACGAAAGGGCCTCTCTTTTAGCCTGCGAAAGTTGAGCCTCCAGACGCTCAATTTGACTCAGGTAAGATGCAAGGTCATGGCTAGCTCGGGAGCCCTGAAAAAGAAAAAAATAAAATAAATATGTCTAAGGAAGTAACTAGCTCGATAAACAATGAGTCGGGAATACATGCTAAGAAAAAAGACAGTACCTTTCCCTGAAAATAATGATCAAGCCCGTTAATCAAGGAAACTACGAAACGAGGAAGACCTTTAGGCCAACGAGCCATCTTTGCTGACAAACCCATGACAGGCAGAGATTTCCCCTTCTCAGAGGGAGAATGGATGCCAGCCCTGGTTCGAGAAGCAACAGTACCCGGTGGAGGCGTCGTCTTAAACAAGGATGAAGGAGCCGGAGGAGTAGCTGGACTGCCAAATTCGCGAATAATGACACCGGCAGAACTTCGACCGCCCATCGACTTAACACGAGACTTCTTGGCAATAGAAGAAGATGGTGGGTCGTCGGTATTGACCCTTTTCTTCAAGAACACTGGCAAAAAACTTTTTTAGCAAGAAACAATTTTGCAAGAAAGAGAAACAAGAAATCAAAACAAGGAGGCGAGAAAATACCTGGAAGAGAGGGAACCACTTGGGTCTGATGCAAGGCACGAAGATTAGCAAGATTTTCAGGAATCATCCCCTCTTTCCCTTATCCAAACAGACAAGTTTTCCAGACATCTGGCATCCTCGGCGTCAGGGATGAGTTTGGGACGATTGGCGGAAGAGCCAGTAGCACGAACAGCAAAACCGAAATCCTCGGCAGCGGAAGCAGGACGAACAAAAAGAAACTTTTCTTTATAATCTTTGGGGATGGAAGGAGCAGAGAAGAACCGTCCAAAACGAGAAGATAAATAATACCAGCAGCGATCACCTGGACTTAAGAGAGAAGACCTTATCAAAAGCATAAAAACTAACCTTTTCACCCTTCTCAAGACAGAGAAAGTAGAACGCCATGATAGTCATCACAACATTAGGGCTTAACTGAAATAGTTGAAGCCCGTAGAAATTCGTCAACTCCACAAGAAGACGGAAATGGAAACACCATACCCATACTGAAGGAGATTTCGTAAACACCAACACGACGATCACAAGTGAAACAGATGTGATCTTCAGGAGATAGAAGAATGAGTTTGACAGTAGCCGGGATCGCATGCTCGTCACGAAGGCCATCAATGCCTTCTTGAGTCATACAACTAGGATAACGCATCTGGCTGGAAAGCGTTAGAGGAAGGAGCAGCCATGTCTTTTAGAGATGAGAGATAAGGAAAAAGAAACGAAGCAAGAAAATATAAGTTAGATTTGCAGGAAAGAGAAGAAAAAATCATTAGTTGAGGTATTTAAAGAAGGAGGGATTTCCCAAATTACAAGAAGAAAGCGCAGAATCCGCGTAAAGGCAAAACGCCCAATGAAATATACACGTAGCAACAGGCACCGGGTATAGTATCGAGAAGGCTCCAAGGCCCCTTTACCTCCCTAAACTACTGACGAATCGAGTAACGGCAGAACTAGAGGAGGAATTAACAAAACAGTGGGAGACGCACTAACTTCTCCAATTGCGAAACGCCACGTATCCGCGAATGGTACCAAAACTGTCGTGCGCAGTTACCTAAAGGATTATCACCGAAAATGCGTGATCAGAAGATCGGATCTGTGACGTCACAGAATCACGCATGAAAAGGAAATTAATGGCTTGAGCAGAAGTCGAAACGTGTTTCGGGAGAACAAACCACACGTCCTTCAATGCAAGACTTGAATCAGTTCTGGCAAGTACACCCTTAGAGAAAAGAGGTTTTACCATCAACAGTCTCTACCAACTCGGTGCAAATCAACTCAGGAATATGCAGCTCTGGGAAACCAAAAGAAAGACCGAGCTTCACGAAACAACTCTGGTCCAAGTAAAATTCTTGACTTCAAGGTCTTTAATGTTTAAAACACACAAGTTACTTCTACTCTTCAGTCTCATTACTTTCGACTAAGGAGTGGCGGGACTCATGATGATGCATAAAATGTCTAGACGTTGACTAACGTCTGAAGAGTCAAGATCAGACCTGAAGTCTACTAGGTCAACCCGACTTAAGGTAGAAGGACAGTTGAGCCCCTGATGGTCCACCGAATATTCCCCTAATTGAGAGGCCGACCAGAAGAAACCAGCCATGCAAAACGCCCATGGCATGTACGTATCATCCCTGGGGTCTTCAAAGGAGTAAGGGGGTCCACACAGGTTCGACCAGTGTATTACGCCTAGAACTGGGGAGGCAGCAGCGCCAAACGACCTACCGACTTAATCCCGAAATTTCTAGAAAGATCTCAGTCGGCCACACATCTCGAAGTGTTTAAGCCAGTTTGGACTCTACGTATCTAAAGAAGGAAACTTCTCCTTTAGAGTCTATCACACCGGTAAGAAATCTACGGAGAATCCTTGAACATAGGAACTTCCACTTATCAAAGATCCGGGATACACTCTGAGAGAAACGCTAGATACTCAAAAGAGGAAACTTCCCATTCGGTTTGACGGCAACCGCCTCACTACCGCCACTAATCACAGTCGGCCTTACATCGCCTATAAAAGGCCCCCCACATCGTCCTTCAGGACACGGTCTCTTTACCCTAAAAATATCACAAGAAACTCAGAGTTCTCATAACTCGCCCACAAAAGGATCAATCAATATTCATTCTTTTACTGCAAAGAACACTCTGACTAGCTTGAGCGTCGGAGCGGTTTTCAAACCCTTTGCAGGTTTTCCCCCCTTAGGATCAGACGAACAGGAGCAAGGAGCAAAGAGAAGGAGCAAGGAGCATAAGCAAGGAACAAGGAGCGAGGAGCAGAAGAAGCAGAGAACCAGAGCTGCAAGCAAATTCAACCGCTAGAGTCTGACCCGACTTAACAAAACAATCAACTTAACGGAGGCTGTCATGCATCAACTCCCTGTTTCATGCTGATAAAACGGAAAGTCATTTTTGGCATCAGCAAGTATAACTTCCATAATTTCTAGATATTAGTTACACCAATTACTCTTTTTCTTCCTCAATGCACATTATATAATGGACATTTAGCAGCGACCTTCATCTTCAACTTCATAAACTTAAAAAATCGTAAGTGCATTTGTTTCCTTTTAAATAAATGGTCGATGAGTTAGTAAATTTATATTGGAGGAAAAGATCAACCAAAAGAGAGGTGGTGTCATAACATGTATATTGAACTTCTTGGTGTAGTTTTTGTTAATTCTCACGGACCTTCTTTCACATTCCAATCTATGCACTTTATCTTATTTATGGAGTTAGTCTAATTTTGTACATTCAACTATATCAGTACAACTTTCATAACTGCTAGATATTAGTTACACCAATGACTCTTCTTCTTCCTCAATGTACATTATATGATGGACTCTTAGTATATATGGACACTTAGTAGCACCTTCACCATCAACTTCAACTTCAAAAATATCCTCTCTAACCACTCCCTCTTTTACCCTCTCTTCATCTTTCCTGTAATCAACCTCTCATAATGAAAGAAACCAATTTCTAGTTAAGAATAACCATTTTCTTCTTCATATCGTTGTTTGTACATTCAAAATTATACCTTCCTGTTGATACTCCAGCAATATGGGAGTTCATAAGAAGTTTAGTTTCATCAATGGATCTTCGTTGGAACGATTCAAATCCCTCATGTGGGAAAATATTACATGCTCTAACAATCAGATTTTTACTATTCAACTCCGATATCTATGTGACAGTGGTACTCTTCCACCCACTAGTAGAAACATATTTGCTTTAAAAACATCAGGAACGAACTCACTAGTCCTCTTCCTAGTTTAAGGAGGTTGAGTTCATTATGGTATTTGTCTATCAAGGACAACAATTTTTCTTATATCACGAATGATTTCTTTTCGGGTTTATCAAGGGTCACTTATATTTCACTAGATAACATCCCCTTCAGTTCATGGGTGATTCCAGATAGTCTAAAAGATGTTGTATATCTTCAACTATTTTCAGTTGATTTAGCTAATATTAGAGGTAAAATCCCGAATTTCCTTGCAAATCTAAGTTCATTAAAACAATTGCATTTGGCCAACAATTATATTGAAGGTCCAATTCCTCTAACTTTTCTTGGTTCGCGTGTGGAAAGTCTTTCTATGAATGATCAAAGAAGTCATCATAGACTCATTGGACTTATTTCGGTTTTATCAAACATGACACGTTTGGTCGAACTCTTGTTACAAATAATTCATTTAATGGGCCTACCTATACCCGATTTATCCAATTTAAATACTTTGAAACATTTGAATTTGGGAGGCAACCAACTTTCTGATTATGTTCGTAAATCCATTACTACCATAATACTTTGTCCAATAAGCTAGAAGAAAGACAAGTCATTTGTTTCAATTCTTATAATTGTGTATTCTGCGATTCTTACTATAACTGTACTTAGTATTGTAGTAGTCATTTTATGTAGTTATGTAAGAATATTAAAGTGCTTCGGTGTTCTGGAAAAGGTAAAAGCGAAGGTGACTCTGCCTTTTGATTAAGGGTCTTCTGGTGAAATATTTATTCCACTGAATGTAGTAACAACTTTGGCTCAAAATTAACAATATTTTGGAGAAAGGAGAATTTGGGGAAGGGATAACTCGAAGACGGTACAAAGCTTGCGGTGAAGAGAATGCAGACTAGGGGATGAGTGGTAACAGATTGAATGGGTTTATGTTTGACATTGTTGTTCTTACTAAAGTTTGACATTGGAATCTGGTGGCTCTTCTTGGTTACTGCGTAGATGACTATTGAAGAATTCTTGTGTCTAAATACATGCCACAAGGGACTCTAATCAACAACTTTTTCGTGGGTCGCAATTAGTGTTTAAGGTTCTTGAATGGACAACAAGGTTGAAGGCTGCCCTGGATGTTGCGAGGGAGTCGAGTATCTTGATGGTTTAGGCAGATCTTATTTCATTCACAGAGATCTTAGGCCCTTTAACATTCTTCTTGGGGATGATATAAGAGCTAAAGTTTCAGATTTTGGTCTTGTACGTAATGTTGTTGATGGCAAAGTCTCATTTTTACAAAAATTGCTGGAAGTTTTGGTTATCTTGCGTCGGAGCATGCAGGTAACAAGTTTACTTTCTTCCTTAACTAATAGCTTTGTCTTTCTACCGCGTTGTAGAATATAAGTTATATTCAGGGTCTGCCCTGGAAGCCTCGCTTTGGGCCACAAAAATCTAGGGGCCACATTTCTGAAAGAGTGCTTGTAGAGATGTTACCAAGAAAACTCAAAATACAGGACCAATAAATTATAGAGGAATGAGAAGTGGGCCAAAGCTTAAACTAAACAACAGAACAACTTTTACGTTTCTACTTGCAAGTAGACCCCACTAAATCAAAAGCCGGCCTCCATATCCACTTTTCATATTTCTCTCTCTAATCTGTCCGACTCACGTGACACGTGACTCATCCCTCGATTTTTTTTTTTGTGGAAAGCATCTCTCTCCAGTTTCTCAAATCATCTCTTTAATTTCTCAGTTCAACAAAAAAAAAATCTCTTTAATTTCTCTAAAAAACATTAGTTTTTTTTTATAAATCTTAGAATACATTAGTAGCATCTCTCTAATTATTAAATCTCTGGAAAATATTGTTTTTTTGTTGAAAAATTCTCAGAAAACATTAGTGGCATGTATATAGTATTCATTTGTATGTTTAAAGTGTTCAAATCGTCCACCACTCTTTGGTGTAGCGGTTGAGCACTCCTCTTAAGCCCATGATCGATCGTGAGATCGAGTCTCGGTGGTAGCAGTTTGTCATCAAAATTTATCCATGTAATTTAGGCAATACATAAAATAAATAATATAATAAATTGCGATTACGATGTTCATCACATCTTTATGATGTATCAATGCCTTGTAACGACTAACGCATCGTAGTCGATTTCTTAAAAAAAAGTGTCCAAATCAAACCAAAGGTATACTGAGAACTATTGTTCAGTGTATACAGTATATGTAGTACTTTTGTCACATACATTAGGAAGTTTGACGAAACGTATTCACGCTCCAAAATTTTCACTTTTTTCTATTTCTACTATTATTGTTGTTTGACTTCTTTTTTTTAAGACAAATATAACATCTATTGATTGATAATTAAGCGAGCTACATTGATGTTACATTGAGATAGAGTGCAGTTAGGAAAACAAGTAGAGACAGTTGTTTCCTTCTTCCTAGAGTTCACAGCAAGGTTATGGGGTTTACTGTTGAACTTACTATTTACATGCACGAAGGAGATACTAGTAAACGATGGGACCAGCTTCTGGACTTCTTTCAAATCATGTTTCGACCTCCATAGGGTCAAGTTTCTCCTCCCATTCAATAAGTTGCTGACATTGACTGAGTTGCCTTCCGGAACAACCTGTTGGATAACATGGTTTCTTGACCACCATTTCAGACCAAAATATAGTTCGCACCACACCCGAAGAACCAAATGGAAAAAAAAAATTGATAGTTTCAAAAAAACCACGCAATTTCTTAAAAGAGGAATCAAAAGATTCCAGGATTACCCCCCAGTATTCTCTCGATAGAGAAGTCATGTCCCACCCCAATCTGAATAGATCGCGATCGGACACCTGGTGCATAGGGTCGCTAACTAAGTATGAGTTGAAAAACTCAACAAAGCCAACAAATACATGCAAAGAAGCTGCAAAGGATGGAGGGTGAAGTACAATACCATAACTGATGAGAAATATGGTCATAATTGAGGTCATCGTGGTAATGCTAACCAAGGTAGGAGAGGTTCGAAACCAACACAAGTTCGGAGATAGACCTATATAAATTGTGACGTCCGAAAAAGATGATAGTCCAAGCTGTGTTTCAAAGCTAAACCTTGACCGTTTACCCGGGTCAAAAGGCTTACCAAACATCGAAGGAACCCAGACCCGTTGTATTATTCCTGGATCAAACGACTGGCCCAAATAGTAGTAGAAACAGGTCCAACTATAGATGATGAATTTGGGCCACTTAACAATCACTAGATCCACTAAATAGCGCAGCCCAACAACCGAACTCGACCGAACACATACTTCACACGTGTATTCTGACAGGTTATTAGTTTCTATGCAAGTGACACGTGCACTATCTTCATCCCCCAAACAACTATCCGCACCGGCGTCGGAGCAGAGCTCGGCCATCATCAAACCATTGTAGAGATAGTCAAACAGATAGAAGAAGTATGGTTGATCCATTTGTGGGCTAAGAGTCTTCAGTGAAGAAACAAAAAGAAAAAACTAAAGGACAAGTCAAATCTCCTAAGGGTTACAAACACTAAAACCAGCAAACTTACTCAAATGAAAAAGAAAGCAGATCTACAGCTAATAACTAATCAAATAATGAAACATATCATTGATGAGTGGATCCTATAAGAACAAGAAATTACAGAGCAATATAAACAAGATAGGAACATCTAGAAATAAAAAACATACAGATGATGAAGATCTATTTGCCCTGCTGTTGGGTCAGGGTACCCTTATCTCCAATCACCAAGCAGGAAGCCGGTGGTCAAGATCAAAACCTTGTCTGCAAGAACCTTATTACCTTGGTTTACTCTCAAGAAAAGAAGAGGAAGATTGATTTTAGGGTATAACCTTTGTAGATCTACTTTCTCTCTGCTATGTTAAGTTGGATGATGATATTAAAAGGTATTTACTTGAAGGGATTTGCAGGGATTAAAGGAGAAACTTAGGTTTTTGATGGAGGAGGAGAAGCAATTTGGAGATTCATGACGTCATACCAGAGCGTCTCTCTCCTCCCCATCAGTGAGAAAACCCACAATCGAACGGTTTAAAAAGTCCCTTATCGTTGTTTGACTTGAATTACTCTTTAAAACTTTTTCCTCCTCATTTCTTTCACACTCTCCTACTTCATCTCCCTCTTTCTTCTACCTCATATCTTCATTTTTATTTGTTCTCACTGACAGAGGGTCGGCGACCTTCACTAATTTTTTTTAAAATCTCTTCTTCTCCCTGTTCCTTTCACTACCACCACACCACCACCATCACGACCACGATCATCTCTTATCTTTCTTTTAACACAATGAGAATGATAATTGGTCACAAATTGGGAATCAAACACGACAGTAACTCTTTGGTAAACAACATGAACACATACGAAGAATACACCTTAACTCTTACCTTCGCAAAATAAATTACTATTCGTAACTATATTTTGAGTAAAAGATAAAAAAGATGGCTAGTCAATTTCGTCGTTTTTGATGTCTTACAAGATTCATTATGAGGTGACATATGAAAAGATAATTTAAGTGTCTTTTTTTTTTGGAAGACGACTACGATCCACGTACGTCGTGATATTTGGCATCACCAGGAAATCCCAATTTTCTTTTCATAAATTGATAGTTTTGTTGGAATCGGTACCTAGCTCAAAAGTAGCTGGACCGGTTTTTGGTTAATTTGATGTACCTATATTCGTTAGAATCTCAAGCAAGACATCTCGTTGGATTCGTCTCGTCGAGCTCTTGAATTTAGACTCAAATTTTGTCCAAATCCGATTCCGTATGAGTGAGTTATTACAAAATTCGTTTGGTATGGGTACCATTAACTCAAAACCGGGATTTTGAGTTAGTACCACATTTATGAAAGAGGAAATGGTTTATTTCCTTTTATAGAACCTTCCATATATTTATGGTATGTTCTTTAGAATAGAAAGGTGACTCACGTGGTTTGCACCACGCAAACCACGCGCGGCGTGGGCGAATGGGCGTTTAGGGCGCATTGGGCGCTTTAGAGGACCCGCACGCACTTTGCACTTCGCACGTACGCATCCTCGCGAGGAGCGATTGGAGCCTTGGATTTTATGATCATAGATATGATCTGACGGTCAGGATATTTGGCGCTCTTTAAGATAGATCCGTTGATGATCTAACGGTGGGCGTTCAATGCGCGAGATCTTAATAGATCCGTTAAGATCTGACGGTCAACATGGCACCCGAAAACCAACAGACAAATATGAGCATCCATTCTTTTCTAAGGCACCTGTCTGAAGTGTCACCAACACTTCACACGTACGCATCGTCGCGAGGAGCGATTGGAGCCTTGGATTTTACGATCATAGATATGATCTGACGGTCAGGATATTTAGCGCTCTTTAAGATAGATCCGTTGATGATCTAACGGTGGGCGTTCAATGCGCGAGATCTTAATAGATCCGTTAAGATCTGACGGTCAACATGGCACCCGAAAACCAACAGACAAATATGACTGTTGGGAAGCATCCATTCTTTTCTAAGGCACCTGTCTGAAGTGTCACCAACACTTCGCACGTACTCATCGTCGCGAGGAGCGATTGGAGCCTTGGATTTTACGATCATAGATATGATCTGACGGTCAGGATATTTGGCGCTCTTTAAGATAGATTCGTTGATGATCTAACGGTGGGCGTTCAATGCGCGAGATCTTAATAGATCCGTTAAGATCTGACGGTCAACATGGCACCCGAAAACCAACAGACAAATATGACTGTTGGGAAGCATCCATTATTTTCTAAGGCACCTGTCTGAAGTGTCACCAATACTTCTATAAATACCAAACAGAATCCAGCAAACAAAACACGAAAGTTTTAGCATTCAAAGTTACAAGAGCATTTAGAGTTTAAGAAGTCCATTCATCTGTCGTTCTTACCGCTTGTTCTAAGTTCGCACGCTTTCAGAAAAACGAAGTACTCTTAGTCGTCACACTGAAAGGTACAGCCGTTGTATCCTGGGAGACAAACACCTTACTGGTTTTAGTACCAATACCAGGGTGTTCACTGTCTTAAGGAAAGACAACTCGACTCGGCTTTCTCTCTCTAACCTTTTAATTTATCATTGTTTTGAATTATATTAGTTTTTTTTCCCTTCCCTGTTTAATCTGTTAGATTACAGTAATAATTTGAGAATTAAAGTTATCTCTGAATTTATTTCAGAAAGACACTCTAAAGTGTATCCCTGTTTTTTATTAAAACAGGAAGACCAGATTCTTGGTTTTTCATAATACCAGCAAAACAACAAGTTTTATATGTTGTATGAATATCACGAAAAATGTATAGGGGCCACATTCTAACCACTCGCTTCAGGCCAATCAATTGTCAGGGCCGGCCCTGGTTATATTTTACCGATTTTTATCTTGTTTTTCCGCTACTTAAAAGTTCTGGATGGTTGGAGACAACAAGAAATACTTAGGGAGCTGAAATACTAAATACATTGACTGATCTTTTTTTTACCAAAATAAAAAATTTATAGGGAGATTAACTCTTTGAGCCATGTCTTATTGAAATTATTGATCTTTTAATTAGTCATAAGCGAGTTCTGTGAATGGTATGGTTCATCTTTAAGCAATCTTTCTACCAAATTTATGTTTGAATTGCTGCATATACTTTGTTTATCAACTTCCTTTGGCGTTAATAAAAAATTAGTGTTGTTGATACTCTTTTTCTTCGGCTAGCGGAAGAGTAACGACCAAGGTTGATGTATACAGTTTTGGAGTGATACTAAAGGAGCTAATCACCGGCGGAAAGACTCTCAATGATACCTTAATAAAATAATATATGAACATAGTATCATGGTTTCAAGGACTGCACCTAAACAAAGAGAACTTACTTTAGGCCCGTCGTGTTAAGTTTGTGGTCATCCAACTCAAAACCAATTGGCAATGAGTGGAGAAGACCTAGACCTTATATTCTTGGTTGCTAGATACCCATTCTCCCATGTGAGACTATTCTCACACGTCGATCCTAGAGTAGATTACGTAGATTACTTAAAAGAAACAATGTCCACCATTGGAACACTAGATGTATCAAAATCTCAGCCACTCTCCTTTTTGAAGAAGAAGGATAGGGAGATACAGATATGAAGTGGGGTCTTGCAAAAAAAGTAAAAAAAAAAAATAGAACATGGAGTATAATAAATTGCGATTACGATGTTCATCACATCTTTATGATGTATCAATGCCTTGTAACGACTAACGCATCGTAGTCGATTTCTTAAAAAAAAGTGTCCAAATCAAACCAAAGGTATACTGAGAACTATTGTTCAGTGTATACAGTATATGTAGTACTTTTGTCACATACATTAGGAAGTTTGACGAAACGTATTCACGCTCCAAAATTTTCACTTTTTTCTATTTCTACTATTATTGTTGTTTGACTTCTTTTTTTTAAGACAAATATAACATCTATTGATTGATAATTAAGCGAGCTACATTGATGTTACATTGAGATAGAGTGCAGTTAGGAAAACAAGTAGAGACAGTTGTTTCCTTCTTCCTAGAGTTCACAGCAAGGTTATGGGGTTTACTGTTGAACTTACTATTTACATGCACGAAGGAGATACTAGTAAACGATGGGACCAGCTTCTGGACTTCTTTCAAATCATGTTTCGACCTCCATAGGGTCAAGTTTCTCCTCCCATTCAATAAGTTGCTGACATTGACTGAGTTGCCTTCCGGAACAACCTGTTGGATAACATGGTTTCTTGACCACCATTTCAGACCAAAATATAGTTCGCACCACACCCGAAGAACCAAATGGAAAAAAAAAATTGATAGTTTCAAAAAAACCACGCAATTTCTTAAAAGAGGAATCAAAAGATTCCAGGATTACCCCCCAGTATTCTCTCGATAGAGAAGTCATGTCCCACCCCAATCTGAATAGATCGCGATCGGACACCTGGTGCATAGGGTCGCTAACTAAGTATGAGTTGAAAAACTCAACAAAGCCAACAAATACATGCAAAGAAGCTGCAAAGGATGGAGGGTGAAGTACAATACCATAACTGATGAGAAATATGGTCATAATTGAGGTCATCGTGGTAATGCTAACCAAGGTAGGAGAGGTTCGAAACCAACACAAGTTCGGAGATAGACCTATATAAATTGTGACGTCCGAAAAAGATGATAGTCCAAGCTGTGTTTCAAAGCTAAACCTTGACCGTTTACCCGGGTCAAAAGGCTTACCAAACATCGAAGGAACCCAGACCCGTTGTATTATTCCTGGATCAAACGACTGGCCCAAATAGTAGTAGAAACAGGTCCAACTATAGATGATGAATTTGGGCCACTTAACAATCACTAGATCCACTAAATAGCGCAGCCCAACAACCGAACTCGACCGAACACATACTTCACACGTGTATTCTGACAGGTTATTAGTTTCTATGCAAGTGACACGTGCACTATCTTCATCCCCCAAACAACTATCCGCACCGGCGTCGGAGCAGAGCTCGGCCATCATCAAACCATTGTAGAGATAGTCAAACAGATAGAAGAAGTATGGTTGATCCATTTGTGGGCTAAGAGTCTTCAGTGAAGAAACAAAAAGAAAAAACTAAAGGACAAGTCAAATCTCCTAAGGGTTACAAACACTAAAACCAGCAAACTTACTCAAATGAAAAAGAAAGCAGATCTACAGCTAATAACTAATCAAATAATGAAACATATCATTGATGAGTGGATCCTATAAGAACAAGAAATTACAGAGCAATATAAACAAGATAGGAACATCTAGAAATAAAAAACATACAGATGATGAAGATCTATTTGCCCTGCTGTTGGGTCAGGGTACCCTTATCTCCAATCACCAAGCAGGAAGCCGGTGGTCAAGATCAAAACCTTGTCTGCAAGAACCTTATTACCTTGGTTTACTCTCAAGAAAAGAAGAGGAAGATTGATTTTAGGGTATAACCTTTGTAGATCTACTTTCTCTCTGCTATGTTAAGTTGGATGATGATATTAAAAGGTATTTACTTGAAGGGATTTGCAGGGATTAAAGGAGAAACTTAGGTTTTTGATGGAGGAGGAGAAGCAATTTGGAGATTCATGACGTCATACCAGAGCGTCTCTCTCCTCCCCATCAGTGAGAAAACCCACAATCGAACGGTTTAAAAAGTCCCTTATCGTTGTTTGACTTGAATTACTCTTCAAAACTTTTTCCTCCTCATTTCTTTCACACTCTCCTACTTCATCTCCCTCTTTCTTCTACCTCATATCTTCATTTTTATTTGTTCTCACTGACAGAGGGTCGGCGACCTTCACTAATTTTTTTTAAAATCTCTTCTTCTCCCTGTTCCTTTCACTACCACCACACCACCACCATCACGACCACGATCATCTCTTATCTTTCTTTTAACACAATGAGAATGATAATTGGTCACAAATTGGGAATCAAACACGACAGTAACTCTTTGGTAAACAACATGAACACATACGAAGAATACACCTTAACTCTTACCTTCGCAAAATAAATTACTATTCGTAACTATATTTTGAGTAAAAGATAAAAAAGATGGCTAGTCAATTTCGTCGTTTTTGATGTCTTACAAGATTCATTATGAGGTGACATATGAAAAGATAATTTAAGTGTCTTTTTTTTTTGGAAGACGACTACGATCCACGTACGTCGTGATATTTGGCATCACCAGGAAATCCCAATTTTCTTTTCATAAATTGATAGTTTTGTTGGAATCGGTACCTAGCTCAAAAGTAGCTGGACCGGTTTTTGGTTAATTTGATGTACCTATATTCGTTAGAATCTCAAGCAAGACATCTCGTTGGATTCGTCTCGTCGAGCTCTTGAATTTAGACTCAAATTTTGTCCAAATCCGATTCCGTATGAGTGAGTTATTACAAAATTCGTTTGGTATGGGTACCATTAACTCAAAACCGGGATTTTGAGTTAGTACCACATTTATGAAAGAGGAAATGGTTTATTTCCTTTTATAGAACCTTCCATATATTTATGGTATGTTCTTTAGAATAGAAAGGTGACTCACGTGGTTTGCACCACGCAAACCACGCGCGGCGTGGGCGAATGGGCGTTTAGGGCGCATTGGGCGCTTTAGAGGACCCGCACGCACTTTGCACTTCGCACGTACGCATCCTCGCGAGGAGCGATTGGAGCCTTGGATTTTATGATCATAGATATGATCTGACGGTCAGGATATTTGGCGCTCTTTAAGATAGATCCGTTGATGATCTAACGGTGGGCGTTCAATGCGCGAGATCTTAATAGATCCGTTAAGATCTGACGGTCAACATGGCACCCGAAAACCAACAGACAAATATGAGCATCCATTCTTTTCTAAGGCACCTGTCTGAAGTGTCACCAACACTTCACACGTACGCATCGTCGCGAGGAGCGATTGGAGCCTTGGATTTTACGATCATAGATATGATCTGACGGTCAGGATATTTAGCGCTCTTTAAGATAGATCCGTTGATGATCTAACGGTGGGCGTTCAATGCGCGAGATCTTAATAGATCCATTAAGATCTGACGGTCAACATGGCACCCGAAAACCAACAGACAAATATGACTGTTGGGAAGCATCCATTCTTTTCTAAGGCACCTGTCTGAAGTGTCACCAACACTTCGCACGTACGCATCGTCGCGAGGAGCGATTGGAGCCTTGGATTTTACGATCATAGAAATGATCTGACGGTCAGGATATTTGGCGCTCTTTAAGATAGATTCGTTGATGATCTAACGGTGGGCGTTCAATGCGCGAGATCTTAATAGATCCGTTAAGATCTGACGGTCAACATGGCACCCGAAAACCAACAGACAAATATGACTGTTGGGAAGCATCCATTATTTTCTAAGGCACCTGTCTGAAGTGTCACCAATACTTCTATAAATACCAAACAGAATCCAGCAAACAAAACACGAAAGTTTTAGCATTCAAAGTTACAAGAGCATTTAGAGTTTAAGAAGTCCATTCATCTGTCGTTCTTACCGCTTGTTCTAAGTTCGCACGCTTTCAGAAAAACGAAGTACTCTTAGTCGTCACACTGAAAGGTACAGCCGTTGTATCCTGGGAGACAAACACCTTACTGGTTTTAGTACCAATACCAGGGTGTTCACTGTCTTAAGGAAAGACAACTCGACTCGGCTTTCTCTCTCTAACCTTTTAATTTATCATTGTTTTGAATTATATTAGTTTTTTTTTCCCTTCCCTGTTTAATCTGTTAGATTACAGTAATAATTTGAGAATTAAAGTTATCTCTGAATTTATTTCAGAAAGACACTCTAAAGTGTATCCCTGTTTTTTATTAAAACAGGAAGACCAGATTCTTGGTTTTTCATAATACCAGCAAAACAACAAGTTTTATATGTTGTATGAATATCACGAAAAATGTATAGGGGCCACATTCTAACCACTCGCTTCAGGCCAATCAATTGTCAGGGCCGGCCCTGGTTATATTTTACCGATTTTTATCTTGTTTTTCCGCTACTTAAAAGTTCTGGATGGTTGGAGACAACAAGAAATACTTAGGGAGCTGAAATACTAAATACATTGACTGATCTTTTTTTTACCAAAATAAAAAATTTATAGGGAGATTAACTCTTTGAGCCATGTCTTATTGAAATTATTGATCTTTTAATTAGTCATAAGCGAGTTCTGTGAATGGTATGGTTCATCTTTAAGCAATCTTTCTACCAAATTTATGTTTGAATTGCTGCATATACTTTGTTTATCAACTTCCTTTGGCGTTAATAAAAAATTAGTGTTGTTGATACTCTTTTTCTTCGGCTAGCGGAAGAGTAACGACCAAGGTTGATGTATACAGTTTTGGAGTGATACTAAAGGAGCTAATCACCGGCGGAAAGACTCTCAATGATACCTTAATAAAATAATATATGAACATAGTATCATGGTTTCAAGGACTGCACCTAAACAAAGAGAACTTACTTTAGGCCCGTCGTGTTAAGTTTGTGGTCATCCAACTCAAAACCAATTGGCAATGAGTGGAGAAGACCTAGACCTTATATTCTTGGTTGCTAGATACCCATTCTCCCATGTGAGACTATTCTCACACGTCGATCCTAGAGTAGATTACGTAGATTACTTAAAAGAAACAATGTCCACCATTGGAACACTAGATGTATCAAAATCTCAGCCACTCTCCTTTTTGAAGAAGAAGGATAGGGAGATACAGATATGAAGTGGGGTCTTGCAAAAAAAGTAAAAAAAAAAAATAGAACATGGAGTATAATAAATTGCGATTACGATGTTCATCACATCTTTATGATGTATCAATGCCTTGTAACGACTAACGCATCGTAGTCGATTTCTTAAAAAAAAGTGTCCAAATCAAACCAAAGGTATACTGAGAACTATTGTTCAGTGTATACAGTATATGTAGTACTTTTGTCACATACATTAGGAAGTTTGACGAAACGTATTCACGCTCCAAAATTTTCACTTTTTTCTATTTCTACTATTATTGTTGTTTGACTTCTTTTTTTTTAAGACAAATATAACATCTATTGATTGATAATTAAGCGAGCTACATTGATGTTACATTGAGATAGAGTGCAGTTAGGAAAACAAGTAGAGACAGTTGTTTCCTTCTTCCTAGAGTTCACAGCAAGGTTATGGGGTTTACTGTTGAACTTACTATTTACATGCACGAAGGAGATACTAGTAAACGATGGGACCAGCTTCTGGACTTCTTTCAAATCATGTTTCGACCTCCATAGGGTCAAGTTTCTCCTCCCATTCAATAAGTTGCTGACATTGACTGAGTTGCCTTCCGGAACAACCTGTTGGATAACATGGTTTCTTGACCACCATTTCAGACCAAAATATAGTTCGCACCACACCCGAAGAACCAAATGGAAAAAAAAAATTGATAGTTTCAAAAAAACCACGCAATTTCTTAAAAGAGGAATCAAAAGATTCCAGGATTACCCCCCAGTATTCTCTCGATAGAGAAGTCATGTCCCACCCCAATCTGAATAGATCGCGATCGGACACCTGGTGCATAGGGTCGCTAACTAAGTATGAGTTGAAAAACTCAACAAAGCCAACAAATACATGCAAAGAAGCTGCAAAGGATGGAGGGTGAAGTACAATACCATAACTGATGAGAAATATGGTCATAATTGAGGTCATCGTGGTAATGCTAACCAAGGTAGGAGAGGTTCGAAACCAACACAAGTTCGGAGATAGACCTATATAAATTGTGACGTCCGAAAAAGATGATAGTCCAAGCTGTGTTTCAAAGCTAAACCTTGACCGTTTACCCGGGTCAAAAGGCTTACCAAACATCGAAGGAACCCAGACCCGTTGTATTATTCCTGGATCAAACGACTGGCCCAAATAGTAGTAGAAACAGGTCCAACTATAGATGATGAATTTGGGCCACTTAACAATCACTAGATCCACTAAATAGCGCAGCCCAACAACCGAACTCGACCGAACACATACTTCACACGTGTATTCTGACAGGTTATTAGTTTCTATGCAAGTGACACGTGCACTATCTTCATCCCCCAAACAACTATCCGCACCGGCGTCGGAGCAGAGCTCGGCCATCATCAAACCATTGTAGAGATAGTCAAACAGATAGAAGAAGTATGGTTGATCCATTTGTGGGCTAAGAGTCTTCAGTGAAGAAACAAAAAGAAAAAACTAAAGGACAAGTCAAATCTCCTAAGGGTTACAAACACTAAAACCAGCAAACTTACTCAAATGAAAAAGAAAGCAGATCTACAGCTAATAACTAATCAAATAATGAAACATATCATTGATGAGTGGATCCTATAAGAACAAGAAATTACAGAGCAATATAAACAAGATAGGAACATCTAGAAATAAAAAACATACAGATGATGAAGATCTATTTGCCCTGCTGTTGGGTCAGGGTACCCTTATCTCCAATCACCAAGCAGGAAGCCGGTGGTCAAGATCAAAACCTTGTCTGCAAGAACCTTATTACCTTGGTTTACTCTCAAGAAAAGAAGAGGAAGATTGATTTTAGGGTATAACCTTTGTAGATCTACTTTCTCTCTGCTATGTTAAGTTGGATGATGATATTAAAAGGTATTTACTTGAAGGGATTTGCAGGGATTAAAGGAGAAACTTAGGTTTTTGATGGAGGAGGAGAAGCAATTTGGAGATTCATGACGTCATACCAGAGCGTCTCTCTCCTCCCCATCAGTGAGAAAACCCACAATCGAACGGTTTAAAAAGTCCCTTATCGTTGTTTGACTTGAATTACTCTTCAAAACTTTTTCCTCCTCATTTCTTTCACACTCTCCTACTTCATCTCCCTCTTTCTTCTACCTCATATCTTCATTTTTATTTGTTCTCACTGACAGAGGGTCGGCGACCTTCACTAATTTTTTTTAAAATCTCTTCTTCTCCCTGTTCCTTTCACTACCACCACACCACCACCATCACGACCACGATCATCTCTTATCTTTCTTTTAACACAATGAGAATGATAATTGGTCACAAATTGGGAATCAAACACGACAGTAACTCTTTGGTAAACAACATGAACACATACGAAGAATACACCTTAACTCTTACCTTCGCAAAATAAATTACTATTCGTAACTATATTTTGAGTAAAAGATAAAAAAGATGGCTAGTCAATTTCGTCGTTTTTGATGTCTTACAAGATTCATTATGAGGTGACATATGAAAAGATAATTTAAGTGTCTTTTTTTTTTGGAAGACGACTACGATCCACGTACGTCGTGATATTTGGCATCACCAGGAAATCCCAATTTTCTTTTCATAAATTGATAGTTTTGTTGGAATCGGTACCTAGCTCAAAAGTAGCTGGACCGGTTTTTGGTTAATTTGATGTACCTATATTCGTTAGAATCTCAAGCAAGACATCTCGTTGGATTCGTCTCGTCGAGCTCTTGAATTTAGACTCAAATTTTGTCCAAATCCGATTCCGTATGAGTGAGTTATTACAAAATTCGTTTGGTATGGGTACCATTAACTCAAAACCGGGATTTTGAGTTAGTACCACATTTATGAAAGAGGAAATGGTTTATTTCCTTTTATAGAACCTTCCATATATTTATGGTATGTTCTTTAGAATAGAAAGGTGACTCACGTGGTTTGCACCACGCAAACCACGCGCGGCGTGGGCGAATGGGCGTTTAGGGCGCATTGGGCGCTTTAGAGGACCCGCACGCACTTTGCACTTCGCACGTACGCATCCTCGCGAGGAGCGATTGGAGCCTTGGATTTTATGATCATAGATATGATCTGACGGTCAGGATATTTGGCGCTCTTTAAGATAGATCCGTTGATGATCTAACGGTGGGCGTTCAATGCGCGAGATCTTAATAGATCCGTTAAGATCTGACGGTCAACATGGCACCCGAAAACCAACAGACAAATATGAGCATCCATTCTTTTCTAAGGCACCTGTCTGAAGTGTCACCAACACTTCACACGTACGCATCGTCGCGAGGAGCGATTGGAGCCTTGGATTTTACGATCATAGATATGATCTGACGGTCAGGATATTTAGCGCTCTTTAAGATAGATCCGTTGATGATCTAACGGTGGGCGTTCAATGCGCGAGATCTTAATAGATCCATTAAGATCTGACGGTCAACATGGCACCCGAAAACCAACAGACAAATATGACTGTTGGGAAGCATCCATTCTTTTCTAAGGCACCTGTCTGAAGTGTCACCAACACTTCGCACGTACGCATCGTCGCGAGGAGCGATTGGAGCCTTGGATTTTACGATCATAGAAATGATCTGACGGTCAGGATATTTGGCGCTCTTTAAGATAGATTCGTTGATGATCTAACGGTGGGCGTTCAATGCGCGAGATCTTAATAGATCCGTTAAGATCTGACGGTCAACATGGCACCCGAAAACCAACAGACAAATATGACTGTTGGGAAGCATCCATTATTTTCTAAGGCACCTGTCTGAAGTGTCACCAATACTTCTATAAATACCAAACAGAATCCAGCAAACAAAACACGAAAGTTTTAGCATTCAAAGTTACAAGAGCATTTAGAGTTTAAGAAGTCCATTCATCTGTCGTTCTTACCGCTTGTTCTAAGTTCGCACGCTTTCAGAAAAACGAAGTACTCTTAGTCGTCACACTGAAAGGTACAGCCGTTGTATCCTGGGAGACAAACACCTTACTGGTTTTAGTACCAATACCAGGGTGTTCACTGTCTTAAGGAAAGACAACTCGACTCGGCTTTCTCTCTCTAACCTTTTAATTTATCATTGTTTTGAATTATATTAGTTTTTTTTTCCCTTCCCTGTTTAATCTGTTAGATTACAGTAATAATTTGAGAATTAAAGTTATCTCTGAATTTATTTCAGAAAGACACTCTAAAGTGTATCCCTGTTTTTTATTAAAACAGGAAGACCAGATTCTTGGTTTTTCATAATACCAGCAAAACAACAAGTTTTATATGTTGTATGAATATCACGAAAAATGTATAGGGGCCACATTCTAACCACTCGCTTCAGGCCAATCAATTGTCAGGGCCGGCCCTGGTTATATTTTACCGATTTTTATCTTGTTTTTCCGCTACTTAAAAGTTCTGGATGGTTGGAGACAACAAGAAATACTTAGGGAGCTGAAATACTAAATACATTGACTGATCTTTTTTTTACCAAAATAAAAAATTTATAGGGAGATTAACTCTTTGAGCCATGTCTTATTGAAATTATTGATCTTTTAATTAGTCATAAGCGAGTTCTGTGAATGGTATGGTTCATCTTTAAGCAATCTTTCTACCAAATTTATGTTTGAATTGCTGCATATACTTTGTTTATCAACTTCCTTTGGCGTTAATAAAAAATTAGTGTTGTTGATACTCTTTTTCTTCGGCTAGCGGAAGAGTAACGACCAAGGTTGATGTATACAGTTTTGGAGTGATACTAATGGAGCTAATCACCGGCGGAAAGACTCTCAATGATACCTTAATAAAATAATATATGAACATAGTATCATGGTTTCAAGGACTGCACCTAAACAAAGAGAACTTACTTTAGGCCCGTCGTGTTAAGTTTGTGGTCATCCAACTCAAAACCAATTGGCAATGAGTGGAGAAGACCTAGACCTTATATTCTTGGTTGCTAGATACCCATTCTCCCATGTGAGACTATTCTCACACGTCGATCCTAGAGTAGATTACGTAGATTACTTAAAAGAAACAATGTCCACCATTGGAACACTAGATGTATCAAAATCTCAGCCACTCTCCTTTTTGAAGAAGAAGGATAGGGAGATACAGATATGAAGTGGGGTCTTGCAAAAAAAGTAAAAAAAAAAAATAGAACATGGAGTATCAATAAATGGCACACTAGATGTCTCTGTACATCTTCCTAGAATTTGAAAAACTACACGACAACAACCTCCTACAATTTCCGTCCTGACAATATTGATTTTCTAGGTCTCCAAAGTATCCCTTCTAGCATTTCAATTTTTTCCATACGACGCTTTAACAAAGATCCAAAGTCTGGAAAATTTAGTAATGAATATGACAAAACCACGAAAAAGTAAACATTCAAAGATAACCCACACGAGTGTTTTTTTTTCCTTCAATTTTCCTCGTTGATTTTGAGTGGAATGGGGCCTAAATAAGCCATTGAACTTCCAATCATCCATCTTTCTCTGATTCATTGAAATTAAGGAGCTAATAAAATGCACCAGACAAGAGACGCCTTTACTGACCTTTCTCAACCAAGTAAACTCTCTCTCTCTCTCTCTCTCTCTCTCTCTCTCTCTCTCTCTCTCAATGGATCATGACATGGATGGAGGTGGAATATTGAGGAGTATAATGCAGTAAGTAGTACAATATATGTGTGAAAAGATTGACTCCATTATTGGTAAGAAAAGAATTTAAGATTGAATTAGTATTTTCATTTTTAGGTTGGCTGGCCTGGACCAATATTAACTTCAATTTTACACGTCTCTTTAATGTGGGAAGACTCTATCTAAATATTAAAACTCTAAAGCAAATGATAAGGGGGGATTGGTTAATCTTTGGACTGTTTGATAGGTGTATTAAATATGAGTTGATTTCAAACACGAAGTTAGATCCATAACACATTTGTGCGATCTGGTTTCACTCTATTAAGGTAATTATAAAAGAAAGTAAAATCTTAGTACATAAGATTGTCACAAAAGGATCGAATTTCAACAAACGTACAAAGCTGGAGTGTTACTACATATTCAAATCAAATTACACATTTCAACAACAAAAAAAAAATCAAATTAGACAATTGTTTAAAAGTGTGTTGAATCTAAGTTCACCTCAAAATCACAACTAAATTAAGCACGACCTATTAACATTTTGTTCTCGTGTAAGTGTCGGATTAGTGATAGGAAGTTCATGATAACAATCATATTTTTTCTTTACTAGACATAGTATAATATCATTTTGTCATTGTTGTCATTCTGGTAAATTTAAGACAAAATTACGTAATCTATTGTGTTCTTGTGAATAATTGAGTATCTCTATCATATATCTTATGATTTTTTGCCTTTCGAAATAACACCTTGTATAGTTCAACAAAAAAAAAAAACACCTTGTATTATTATCAATATTTTAAAATAAGGCAGCGGCTTTGGGGAATAAGGAATAATCTCCGGAGAATAAATTCTCTAGGTAATCCATGTTTTTTTGTATATTCTTCGTGAAATATTTTATTGAGTTAATTCCTATATGGCCCCCTACTTTGTGACCAGCTTCCTTTATGGCCCCCTTTTTTTCGTAAATTCAAATATGGCCCCCTATTTTCAGACAAATGTCATCACTACCCCTCTGATTAATGTATTTTCAAAATAAAATAAAAAACAAAACCTAAATTCCACCTCACTTCCTTCTCCACCACTCATCTCTCTCCACGTCACCTCTCTCTCCAACTCACCTCTCTCTCTCTCTCCAACTCATCTCTCTCTCTAACTCACCTCTCTCTCTCTCCAACTCATCTCTCTCTCTCTAACTCACCTCTCTCTCTCTCCAACTCATCTCTCTCTCTCTAACTCACCTCTCTCTCTCTCTCTCCAAGTCACTCCTTCTTCTTCGACGAAGGTTGCCGGCCAGAAAATTTTCCGGCCGGCGACCTTAAAAAAAAAAAAAATTACCCTCATCTCTCTCTCTCTAGAAACTCCGGCGAAGGGGTTTCCCCTTCGCCGGAGAACAGACCTTCGTGGTCTGTTCAAGGTCTGTTCACGAACAGACCACGAAGGTCTGTTCACGAACAGATATGGTCTGTTCTTGAACAGACCTTCTCCGGCGAAGGGGTTTCCCCTTCGCCGGAGTTTCTAGAGAGAGAGATAGGAGAGGTAAAAAAATATTTTTTTTTTTTTTAAGGTCGCCGGCCGGAAATTTCTGGCCGGCGACCTTCGTCGGAGAATAAGGAGTGACTTGGAGAGAGAGAGAGGTGAGTTAGAGAGAGAGATGAGTTGGAGAGAGAGAAAGAGGTGAGTTGGAGAGAGAGAAAGAGGTGAGTTGGAGAGAGAGAGAGATGATGTGGAGAGATATGTGTGGGGGAGTATGAAGTGAGGTGGAATTCAAGTTTTTTTTTTTATGTTGAAAAAATATTAATAAGAAGGGTAATCAGGACATTTACCTCAAAAAAGGGGGCCATATTTGAATTTACGAAAAAAAAGGGGGCTATAAAGGAAGCTGGTCACAAAGTAAGGGGCCATATAGGAATTAACTCTATTTTATTTTAGTCTAAAAACTCGATCTTTGGTAAAAGGACATGGTTAAATAGTATTGGGACCTTCTAAAAAATCAACTTTTTTTTCATATTTTAGGTCCCTTTTCTAATTTGGTAAAGGGACATTGCTTTTAAAGATTAAAATAAATAAATAAATATTTATAGGAATTCAAAATTAAATTTAAAATAGAAATGAAAAAATATATCAAAATATTTTTGTCTCCTTGTTCATCTTTCTTAAACCTTACAAATTCCATCATAAACCCCTACTTTTACCTTTTCAACAACATACAATCACCACTAATAACCAGTATAGCCTTGTTTATTCGTATTTAAGGCGTTTAATATGTCTCAAGACATAGATAATCATTTATTAATGAAATATGATGTTTCATGCATGGAAAATAATGCTTCATTAGTGAACAATGATGTCTCATTAATACAAGGTGGTTTTTATCAGTCTAACAAATTAATACAGTCAATAAGTGACAATATTGGTGAACACTTGTCGGAAGAGGTAAGAAAAATATTATTTGATATTTAATTGAAGAAAATTGTGTTCTTAGGTTATCTCTTCGTAGACATAATTTCAAGCACCTTTTCAATTGGTGAAGATGATAAATTTCGGCCATAATGGTCGAAATTAATCACAGATTTCGTTTCCAGAAAAGTGTCAAAATTACGGTACCGAAATATCTAACAACTTTCGACCAATGTGATCGAAATTTTGTTAGTTGGTCGATTTTTTTTCTTTTGCAAAGATTGTTTGTAATTATTCTTTTGTTTTGTTTTATATAGCCAAATATCTGTGATGACGGTTAAAGTTTCGAACATGTGAAAGAAGACTAGGAGAAATTTGTTTTGAGGAACTCTGTTTCTCACCTGATTTGGAGGAAGAGAGAGAAGGAACTCGGTTTTCACAAAATATGAAGAAAGGGATTTAAGGTTTTGGATATTGTTGGTTCTAAAACTTTTAATTGAAAACTTATTTTTATTTAAAAAGGTTTTTTAAATAAATATGAAATATTTTGTAGACGTGTTTGTAAGTTAATGTCTACTTACTAAAAGTGCCAAAGTCCCTTTACAATTCATGTCCCAATACACCTAAGCAAGGTCCCTATACCAAAGACCAAAAACTCACTTGATCAAACATTGTCACCTAATCTTCGTCCTCTTTATCACATTCACCACAACAACTTCCCACCAGCACCATTCCGATCACCACCATTCCAACCATCATTGCCACCTCTCTCTCTCTCTCTCTCTCTTAACTTGCATGTCTGGACAAATCAAGTTACAAACATTATAGATTTGATGCACTAGTATTCGCTTGGAAATAATGTCAAAAGTATAAATTACGATTTGCGAGTCTTAATGTACAGTAGATCTGTATGCTCTGAACGGTTTCTTTCGAGAGAAAGTTCAAATTCTTTTTCTCCTCTCCTAACCCTTTCTATCTTTATGCAGATCTTGGAGAAGTTGAACGAGCAAAGCTCGAGTTCAATGGGGTTGGGGTTGGCCACAATGTGGGACTTCTACCTCCTAGCCTAGCCATGAAACACCCCAGTTAAGTTCTCTTTTCATCGTCAATGAAAATGGAGTATTCTTTGAAGGAGATGTAGTAATTATATCATCATTGCGCCTTAGAAATGATTGTAGTAAGATATTCACCTCCACTCACTGGTTAGAGCATCTCCAATGCAACACTCAAACTCTAAATCTTAGAGTGCCAGATAGGATTTTTTTTATAGTTTTTCTTTAAAATCCATCTCCAATGCAAAACTCAACATGAATCTCTAAAGTGATGTGTCAAAATTTATTTTAGAGATCCTTAAGATTTAGAGTGTCCTCTTGAGATTCTCTAAGTGCCACATAAGCAAATCTATAAGTTTTAAACCAAAATATAGGTTTTTAGAGTTTCTCTTGAGTGTTGCATTGGAAAAGGTTTTGCAATAGAGTGTCTCTAAATGGCCAAATAGGAAAGAGATCGACCATTTAGATATCCATTTTTCACATTTGACACATAGGATTTTTAGAGATTTTCTTGAGTCTTGCATTGGAGATGTTCTTACATCTAACAATGCAACAACCTCACCAGTTAAGTAAGTACTTGAAGAAATCTCAAATTTTCTTTGTATGGAGAATCTAAATATACCCAAGGACACAAAACCTAGAGTGATTATAAAGTGGTGGATCAACCGGCAGTGATGAATGTACAAGCAGACAAGCTGGCTAAATGGGAAAGGAAGAAAATAGATCTAAAGAATGACACAATGTACCTTATTTTTTAATTCCCATGTATTGTAACAATACTGTTTTTGATTAATAAATGCATGAGTTCAACAAAAAAAACCGGCAGTTATGAATCAGTTGTGGCATGGATAAAATGTCTACTGTAATTAGATTAGGGAGAAAACAGTTTATCCTATTAAGTTGAAAATATAATCAGAACCAAATTTTGTGGTGTTTTTTTAGCTTTTTGGTGCATTTTGTAACTTTGTAAATTTCAGACTATCGAAAATAAAATCTCGCTTAGAGTGTTTCAGACAGCAATGCATGTTACCGCCGCCTAGGGCTCCAACTGATATAATATTTGTACCTTGGTTTGTTCGGACAAGCAAGTTCAGAGAGAGAGAGAAAGATTAGGAGGCAATGTTTGATCAAGTCAATATTTGGACTAAAATAATATAACAACGAGTCAACATTTATTGACTAAATTCTTTATTCCCCAGAGAAATTTTTATTCTCTAAAGCCGCTGTCCAAAATAATTGCTCACCTCACCGAAAATAACATATTTTATTTTGTTTTATTTTACTAAGATATCTACCCATGCTGCACAATGCAATGACAGGTTCTTTGAATGTTGACTAATCCCAAACCAATGGAGTCTAGATTTTCTAAGTTCAACAAAATGAACTTCATTGACCATTTCAAAACCCCATTCATTTATGATTTTATCTATAGTTACAAGATAAGGAAACAAAAATCAATGTAAAATGAGAGAAAGTGAGATTCCTTTCGGGTACTCTATTTTCGAAATATAGAATTTAGATGCAAACGATATCTACATTCATATTAAAAAAGAAACATTTTGGTCCACATTTCGGTGCATCTCAGAATTTGTAGGAAAAATTGTCGATTTTATATCATTCAACCCTCGAGCAAATACTATGAGTGTCAGGTCCCCAAAACAATAACATATTTTGAAGCATATTCGAGGAATTTTATATTATGCCGCGGTTGCATTTCGAGACAGGTAGTGAGGTTGTTGCCTAATCAAATGACAGGAGATTAACTATGGATATCTAAACCACTGCAAAAGATATAGGTAAGATTAGTTTAATGGGAACACCTGACAGCTTAATATCTTTAATTAGTTCATTTAAATAAGATACTTATTGAGTTAATTTACTATATCTAAAAGTTGGAATGGTTAAAGATTGACCAAAGGAAGTATACTATCTAAGAGCAAGACAAGTTTAGGCGGGGATCGCTTGGCATTTGAAATTGGAAATTTCTTCCAAAATGATTGTTTGAGTCAAAATATTATACGTAATTATTAAAAAAAAATTATTTAAAATAACAAAAAGTGTCATGTTTATTGTGAATAATCGTGACTTATATACGAAATAATATCTATAATTATCAATGAAGATATTATCTATCTTTTCATATCAAGAATACTTTTTATCGAAAAACCTCATTATCGCTCAAGAATAACAAGATACCAAATTCTTTCCTTGTTCTTCTTCTTCTTTGTCATGTTTCGTTAAAGATGATAATGATAACTAGTACTGATAATAATAATTATTTTAGTGATAATAACAACAGAAATAAATAAAAAATAATTAAATAACTGAATACTAATATAGTAATATATTGTTATATTTTTGTAGAATAATATATTGTCACAACATGTAATAATGCCAGATATTATTATTTGTCTATTTTATCATAAATAAATATATTATTTTGTTTGAAATATTCAATTTAGTATGAAAAAGGGGCTGCATTAAAGTGTTTCTCAAAATGTCAATACACTTTTTTCTTGAGATCCAAAATCTAGATGATATCAATCGAAATTGTAAGAGACGCCAACAACTCTTGGTTGGAGTGGTAAGAGGTATAGTCTTCCATCTAGAGGTCAAAGGTTCGAGGCACACACTGAACAATTCAAAAAAAAAAAAAAGAATTGTAAAAGACTATATATAAATATTAACAAATATCTTGAAAATTTCGATAGGCATAAAAATCCCGATCCACTCCCTCTTGTGAAGTTCAACATGTCCAAAACAAAATTTCTTAATCGCTCTGTATTTCTTTCAATATTTTCAACGTTTTACAGAAATATTATTAGAGGCCGAAATGGAATTATTCTAAAAAAACGTTAAAACATCGATATCCACGTCATTTCCTCTTCTCTCTTCCTCTCCACCTCTCCACTTTACCCCTTCCTTTCTACAGCTCTTTCCTTTCTACATCTTTTTTTTTTTTTACCGTTTTTAAGTTATATTTATGCGACGTTTTCTTTTGTTACAGGTAGTTCTTTTACCAAAGTCGAATGCTTTTTTATTTTCTCATATACAATTTTTGTTTTCTACGTATGTTACTAATAAAAATACTTATTTGTCTACCGAACTAGAATTTATTTTAAAGAAACTGCATGTTTGTCGTGAACAAACTATGTCTTGAACAAACTGTTGTTCATCTTAAACAAGTCCAAACTTTACTTATTTGTCTACTAAAATATATTTCAACAAGGCCAGCGCTTTGGGGAAAGCTAAATAGTTTCCGGGGTGTAAAGACTTGGTCAAAAATTGGTCAATTTTGTTTGACAATTTTATTTAGGGGGAAAGCAAAATACTTCTCCACCTCACCTCACTCTCTCTCCACCTCACCTCACTCTCTCTCCACCTCACCTCTATCTTCTCCGATTAGGTCGCCGGCCGGAAAAAGAGGTGAGGTGGAGAGAGAGTGCGGTGAGGTGGAGAGAGAGTGAGGTGAGGTGGAGTGTTTTTTTTTATTTCCCCGGAAAAAATCTAAATTTCTACATATTCCCTTTAAAATTTCACACCCCGAAAACTATTTAGCTTTCCCCAAAGCGCTGGCCTTCAACAAACAAAAGGCAAAAGTCAAGATGATTAGCTGAAGATCTATTAAAAACAAACATAAAACACAAAATCCAACATTGAATGAACATTAATATGATTCAGACAAACAAAATCACAATATCAGGTCTCGAAAATTAGATTTATTAAAAACAAAAATACAAAATTTAGGCAATACTATTTTCGCCAAATTACAATATCAATATTCTCGTAGTTTCTTTAACTTAATTTTTTTGACATAAGCAACCATTTTTTTCAAACAATTTTTTTTTTGTCTAAGGCTCCAAATATTGGCCTTAATAGCAACATTAACAAAAAAATTCAGAATTTCATTTTATCCACCAATTTGCGTCTAACTGGCCATTTTGGCTCCCATAGCGACCGATGGCTAGATTTGGTTCCATTTTTTTCTGAAAATACCCTTACTAGTCAACGTAAAATTAATTATAAAAAATCTTCAAACATAAAATCCACCTGATCTCTTCCTTCTCTTCGTCACTCCTCTTCTCCACTTCATCTCTCCCTCGCTCAATCTCACCATCTTCTCCGGTGAACCTTCCAACTTGATTTATTCTTTGTTTCTTTTGTTTCTCTCTCTTCGTCTACTTTTCTTCCATTTTCCCTCTCTACTCTCTCTAGCAAAAGAGGATCCCCCTTCGCCGAAGAGAAGAAGAAATGAGAAAAATAAATAAGATATAATTTGTTAAGGTGGAAGGTCACAGGAAAAAGTGGTCGCCCTACGACCTTTGTGAGATAAGATGGTGAAGTGGAGAGAGGTAATGAAATGGAAGAGAAAATGAGACATGAGTTGGATTTAAATGTGTAAAGATTTTTTATAATTAATTTGATTTTGGACCCTAAGAGTATTTTCGGTCCTTGGAAGCTAAGTCGAACTACCATGGGCCAGGACGACTAGTTGGTTATTAGAGCAACTCCAACTCGAATCGGCTGAGGCTGAGAATTCAAATTTTCGTGCTCACCCTACTGGTCCAACCTAGGTTGGAGGGGGTTAATTTGAGGCTCAGCCCCAGCTCCCCTCTTCAGCTGAAGGGCTGGTCACATTACCGTTGGGACTCGTTGGATCACATCCAACGGTTATTAGAGCATTCCATCTTGCTCTTTAGATGTGATTCAACGACCAGATCTGGCTGTTGGATCACATCCAACGGTTCGATTTTTTTATATACATATATTATCCTTTAATCTGTTTTTTTTTCATTTAAAAGATGATTACTTTAGAGTTTGAAAAAACATAAATACTTCAATTTTTGTTTTTAAATTTTAATTAGCTTTGATTTTTTTTAAATTGTAGCAAAAACTTTTATTTCGAAAATAGTTCTCCAACCTGAAAAAACTATTGTTTCGAAAATAGTTCAAATACGTCTTTCAAATATACAGAAGTTCACATATATTTTTCGCACATTCACAAAAAATTCACACATAAATACAAATTTTAAGAAAGAGGTGGTCTAAGGAAAAGGCCAAAAAGGACTTAAATCCATAAAATAACAAGACAACCTCACGAGTATCTAACAAACAAACTCTTATTGGTTCTGGAAAAGTTGTACCAACGGCAGTCAAAGCTCAAGTTTGTAGTCAAACTTGTCACTTCCTCCCAAAAGACACACCCTCTCTTCGCGCTGCTCACTTGACCCCACACTCACATACTCTCTCTCTTCAGTATCCAAACTTCCAAACCCCAGCAAAAAAAAAAACCTTCCTTTTCCCATCTCTCTATATATATATAAACCCACACGCCCAGTTTTACTTATAATCTCCTGACTCGATCCATCAATCTCGCTCAACCCCATCTCTAAAAGATCCACCGACCTAACCATTTCTCTCCTTCCCAAATAAA
Source organism: Eschscholzia californica (assembly GCF_041429995.1). Taxonomy (NCBI): domain Eukaryota; kingdom Viridiplantae; phylum Streptophyta; class Magnoliopsida; order Ranunculales; family Papaveraceae; genus Eschscholzia; species Eschscholzia californica. Next base: position 48,581,820 of record NW_028238198.1, read on the forward strand.
TTTTACAAGATTATCTGCTCAAACCTCTCTCTCTATATATATATTAGCAGTGATTCTATCTACATGATTAGATAGATCAAAATGGGTATAAAATCTTTGATCAGTCTACAAATGATTCCATGGTGTTTTCCCCTTTTATGGAATCATATCTCTTGCTTACCTCCCAGATCAGGAGGTGCTTCTTCTCCAGGTGATGATGATGATAATGATCAAGCAAGAGGTTCATCAACAATCAAACTCATTAAATCAGATGGTATGGTAAAAATCTATCACCAACCCATTATTGCATCAGATCTAATGGAAGAATTCCCCAAACATTTAATCTGTCATTCAGATTCATTTTTCATTGGTCAAAAGATTCAAGCCTTATCTGAGAAAGATAAACTTCAATTAGGTCAAAAGTATTTCCTTCTTCCTAACCATTTCTTTCAATCTGTTCTCTCTTTTGTCACTATTGCCTCTTTTGCATCTGCTTCAATTTCTCAATCTTTATCTTCATCAAATCAAAATAAGAAAATTACCCATCATTGTCAACCGTTTGATATTAGAAAAACAGCATCTGGGTCTTTGCAAATTAGGGTTTCAGATGAGTTTATTTCGAAATTAATGGAAGTTAGGAAGATAAAAGACAATACCAACGAGGAAGAAGGAGAAAGATTAGTACAAGTTGGAAATGAGAAATCTTTGGGTAATAACAAAGTAATCAATAGTGATCAGTTGAAGAAAGAGTATAGTCAGTTAGTAGGGTTGTCAAGGCAATGGAAACCTAAGCTTGAGACCATAACTGAATCAAAGAAAAGGAGGAAGCTTGCTGCTTCATTAGGGTTAGGGTTTGGAATTGGGACAATGATAATGGTTCATAAATCAAATAATAAGAAATCTAAAAGTTCATCATCTGATCAACTTATGCATGTCATTACTACTACTAGTAGTAGTAATTCTTCAACAAAGGTCATCAAAATGTCCAAAGGGAAGAAGTAGATGATTTGTAAATTTTGTTTTTTTTTTTCTTCTTCTTTTAAATGAATAGATCTTCTTCTTCTTGTGTAAAATTAATTCTGTAAGATTGGGTTGATTAGTTGGACAAGGTATATGATTAATGAATGAGTGATCCATTCAAACTCCCTCTCTCTAAATTTGAGATCCTGGAGGTGTTGTTGACTCAGATCAACTATCAGATCTGAGTTGTTGAAGGTTGACAACCTGGTCAAATGTGATGCGCTGTCAACAGTTGGTAGCCCAAGTGGTTCCAAGGTGTTGACATAAACTTCAGAAAACCCTGGAGGTCCCAGATTCGAATCCCAGAAGGTGGAATCTTTGGTTATTTGAATTGGGATTATGAGGGTATAAATAATGTTGTTAGGCTTCAGGCCATTGTCTTGTTGGGTTATAGGTCCGGTCTCGTTAGTGTTTGAGTGGGCGGTTAGTGAGCTTATCACATCTATGATGTATCATATGCCAAAATATCACGACGTACGTAGATCGTAGTCGTCTTCAAAAAAAAAAAAATGTGATGCGCTTTTTTCTTATAGGGCCTCCTTTTTACTCTTGTGCCTCCCTTATTCTTCGCGCCCCAGGGTCGGGTCAGTGCGAGGGCACTTGGGTTGGGCTAGTGCGATACTCTCTCACTCTTTGTGCCCCATAGATATGGATCAGTCCATGGCACTTGGACCGAATCTAATTTGTGCTGATCTTGAAGAACATGGAGTAAGGCCAGTCCGAGACCCTCAATCTAATATGTTATATGTGGGTCTCAGACTGAGGAGTCCAAAGACCAAAGAGTGTGTCAAGAGAAGGTGGGTAAAGAACAAAAAGACGGAGAACGGACTAAGGCCAGTCCGAGACCCTCTGACTGTTCTAATACGTGGGTCTCTGGGGGGCCAGAGAAAGTGCCAACAGGAGATAGAGATAAAAACAAGAAGACGGAGCACCTTTTTCGTATGGGTATCTATTTTTGCATCTTTCTCGTCAAACTGTTCCATCCATGGAGGTGGGCACCACGCCAACTAGTCCAGGGGTGGGTGGAGACGTGGAGTTGTTTATGGGAATAGCTAGTTGTCATTCCTATTTTGAGAAGGGTCCAAACTAGTGGTCAAATGGTTAGGCGTCTCTCTCCTCATGCTTTACTTCCCCTATTCAAAACCCTAGCCGTTTCCCATTGAAGACAAATTACTAGTCAAACAGTCTCTAACTTTACTCACCGCCCAAATTGCCAAAAAGAAAAAGTGAAAAACTCCAAAACCGAAGGTTAGGGGCGGGAAAAGAAACCGTTGGTCTATAACCTGAACCTCAACCCTCGGGTTCTTAGTATTTTTGGTGGCACCCGAAACCTGACTCGGGTTTACTCAAGCCCGCCTGACTATTAGACATGTCAATTTCAGACTTAGGTGCTGTTTGTTTTTTTTATTTTTCAGATCTGAAATCTGAATTGGATGTCAATTCAGATTTCAGATGTTTGTATTTTTAATTTAAGAAAATCTGAAAAGTCGTCTGAATAGAATCTTTGGCTGAATAGGCTGAAAAGTATTTTACATTTTTCAGACTTCTAAACAAGTCTGAAAACAATGTCCAATAGCTGAAATACGTTGAATGACCTTTATACCCTCGTAAATTAGAAATATTCTCAGTCAAATGCACCACCACCACCATCAATCGGACAACCACCACCATCAATCGGACAACCACCAAGACCACCACCACCACCACCACCACCACCAAAGGAACAAACACACCACCGCCTCCACCACCACCAACCAGACCGTCGCCTCCACAAAATAGACCATGGAAGAGAAAAATTCAACCATGGAAGCCTCAATCGACTTTAGGTATGGGTTATGTCTGGTTCGCCTCAATCGACTTTGTTTTTCAACCATGGAAGCCCTAATGGACGTTCTCAGGTTTCCTCACCACCATTACCAACCATAAACGAGAAAGACGACGCTTGGGGTCTTCTATTCGCAGCTGCCGGAAAAGTTGTAAGGATGAAGATGAACGATGAAATGACTCACTTCCATAACCATGGCAGAGGACTACTCGGTCCCCCAAGAAACCCTAGTCCAGTTTCTGCTCCTATCAAGAACAACCCAAATTTTGGGGTTTTTTCAAACCAGTCCCAGATTCAAGCTCAGGCTCTTACCCATCATCAGTTACAGAATATTCATGTAATTTTGTTACTGGGTTATGTGAGAAAGAGAGAGAGAGAGAGAAAGAGAGAGAAAACGACTGTTAGAGAGAGAGAGATGAACCTTTGTCGATCTACTATGAGAGAGAGCGATTTAGAGAGAAGGAAACGAAAACCTTCGTTGATGGTGAAAGAGGGAGAACGATTGAGTGAGAGAGGTAAACTGTAGAGATGGTGAAAGAGGGAGGGAAGAACTAGGGTTTTCTGGAAAAAGAGAGAAAGAAACTAGGGTTTTGTTTTTGCTAGAGATGGAGAAAGAGGGATATAAGAATTAGGGTTTTGTTTTCTTTTTATTCAGACCAGGGAGAGATTAGGGCTTGTTTGTTAAAAATATGAAGTAAGGGTATTAATGCCAAAATACAAATTCAGATTTAATGATTCAGATAGGAAAAACAAACATCCTAACTTGTGAAATATTTAAGTCAATTCAAATTCAGCCATTTCAGTTCAGCCAATTCAGATTCAGCCAATTCAGATTCAGACATTAAAAAAAAAACAAACAGCACCTTAGCTTCCCATCCAAGTTACAGCCTTAAATCTCAGTTAAATAAATCCACTAGATTTTTTTTTTTTTTGTTAAGGGAAAATCCACTAGATATATGGCCGCAAACCAAGTGTAATTTTGCCTATCTTTAACAAAAAAAAAAAGGTGTAATTTTGCCTCAAAGAGTTTCTGGTGTCACCATCGTTCTAGATTTAAGGGCGTAGTTAATATTCATTTGTTCTACAAGATGTTGTGTGGATTGTTTTCAATTGCGGGATTTTGTAATAGGGAAGTTTTATAAGGCCTCCCCAATTTTGTTAAAAGGCCTCCCCATGAACTATTTTACTTGTTAAATTATAACTGAGGGGAGGCCTTTTAACAAAAATGAGGGGGCCCTATAAAATCTCCCTTTGTAATATGCTTATACATATTTAACACCCTGTATTTCGAACATTTTTTTGTTTGTTACTTTTTTAAAAGAAATATATTTATTCTAAAAGTGGCATCGATTGTTTGATCTGATATGCAGTTAGCCCAACAAATTTGGTGTTCATGGTAGGACAGTGGACGATTAATTTAGCTTCTGTCCGACGAGATCCCTTCATATAACTTTAATGTGTAAATGAATTTGCTACATTGTTGTTATTATCTTTTTTTTGATGAAAATTGTTGTTATTATCTTGTCTTGAACTTATATATTTTGTAATCTCATATGTAAGTCTCCATGAATGTCTTTCAACAAAAAAAAGTCTTCATGAATGTACTTCAGTCTTTATAAAAAAACTAGGTATAACCCGTGCCTCTGGCACGGCAAAACTCGTTAGCCACACGAATTAGTTAGCAAAAAGGTGTGCGTATTTGTATACTTTATTTGTTCATTTTTAAACCGTTTCGATTACTTTAAATGAAATCATTAATCACATCATTATTTGAATCAAAACATAATTTGAATACCTACGCTGAACAGATCCAAAAAAAAATCCATACTAATTTAACAAATGAAAAGAAATAAAAATTTAAAATATAACTGCGAAATTACCTAAAGAGATCATTTGGAATACAAAATTTCCATTTTACATATAAAAGTGATCGCCTATATTATTTAACACCTACACATAAACATATACAAGGAGGGTACCGGTGACCAATGTGAGAACAATAAAAGAATGAAAACGATAGTCTGCTCGAACATTAGGTCCGACCGTAGTTAATCTGTGAAGTACTTGTCGATAAAAATCATATAATATAGTAAAAAATCAATAATTTGTATTATCATAGAGATAAAAAATTGAAGTCAATTACTTCATAGAAACAACACCACAACCATGACACATGCAAAGAGCAAGCTGATATTGAGCACGCACATGACCAATATTTGAAGCTTTCAACAACCATTTTACTGTCTCCTCCGAGTTAGGAGGTTCCGCTGAAAATACATGGAAAGTGACGAAATGAAAACTACAACATGGAGGAGAAAATAAGAACACCTAAAACATGGGGTTTCTTCTGTAAAAAAAGACTGTGAGAACATGGATTTTTTCTTTTGTTAAAAAAAGACCATGACAAACTTTTGCGTCCTAATAACTAAAAGCCAGGTATCAGGAAATTATCATCGAGCAACTTACAAAAATATTTGTTAATATAAAAATCTCAAAGACATAAATTGAAGAGTGGAGTAATCCCATTTAAATCTTGCTACCCCATCTTCCATCATTACATAGTTCCCCTGGAGTAAGCAAAAGATACCTGAGCTATTTCTTGAAATGTACTAATCGTATGTAATCTTCTCTCTAAAAAAAATCAAACCCCATATCTGATAAAATGACACCAAAGAAATCTTTCACTTCCTCTCCCTAGATATTGACTCCCTTTTGAACTCCAAAAAATTCCTAAAGCCCTTTTCGAGTATGTGAAAACTATTTCTTTTACTCAGATTTTATAGAAGATATGGAGTTTTCAATCACTTGACATTCCAAAACTGATGGTGTGAGAATACAAAAGAAATATAGATGTAAGTGAATGTTCAAATCAAAAAAGTAAATGAAAGGGTGTTAATGAAGAGAAGATGTGATCTAAACGTTACTGTTAGCCAAAATTATATGCAATAAACTACAATATTTCTTAGCAATAGATCACATTTAGTTCACCATTTAATGTTTTTATTGTTTAGATAGGTCCAATGGATCTAAAGGCTACAATTTAGGGTGAAATAAAACAGATTTATCATGGGACAATGGACGGCTAGATTTATCTCATTGTTTGTCTTTTGTATAGATTTTTGTTTGTCCCCGTCAGCATTCAACATCCTGTTTTATATAATAGATTCTAACACAACGCGACATACACAACAAGTTCTAAAATATTTGATTACAATCTTAAGGTAGGAATTTAGTTTCTTTTTTTTGTTGAAATAGGAATTTAGTTTCTTAATCTATTATTTTTCTCTTTTCTTCAATCCAACTTTCTAGTTGACACCTTGGCATAACATTCCAGAAATCTTCCTGAAAATCGTACTGTACTTTTGAGTTGATGTCTTTCCGTACCGCCGTTGAAAAGATAGGAGGTACTGCAAAACATTCTGATGCTCAAGTCAGTTCAGTGTTACAAATTGAAAGTTTAAGTAAACGAAAGGTAATCATCAGATCGATCCCTTTATCAGGGCAAACATGTGTTGTTTATATAGGCTTGCATGGTTGTGGTGAATCATTAGCTTTAAGAAGGTCATTTGAAAGGGGCGTGAACATAATCGTTTCGATCGTAGCTGATACAATTGTATCTCCTGATACGACAAGGGGACATTCAACATTATCAAAGCCCCGAGTAGCCGACATTTTTGTCAGACGAGCAGAACTCAAGGTGTCGAACATACTTCTCCAGACCTCCCTTGTAAGGATTCAGGTTGCAAGGCTTGATTTGGATCCACCCTTTTGCTGGCCTTTAAGCTATGACAGAGCTAAAGGTGCCAAAGAGCCTCGTGCAACCTTCTATGACGGGGATTAGGTGACAAAGTTCTTTTGGGTCCACCTCTTTATTGGTTATGTTAAGGTCAGGCTCGCGCGTATTCAAAGATTCGACACGTGCATCCCAGGCCAATCAGTTGAATTCTTTGACTGGTCAGAGCTAACGTATGACAGACCTAAATTGTGAAATCTATATAATAAGTGAAGATGGTATCTTATTTTTTTTAATATAACTTCATCTTCAATGGCTATGATTGAACCTTCTAAACTTATCTCCAAGGTTGAGAATTATATAACTCAAACTTATCTTCAAATCTTCTTCAATGGCTAAGACTACACCTCTCAAACTTATCTCAAAGGATTGAAATTATGTCTCCTAAGCTTATCTTCAAACCTTCTTCAAGGGCTAAGATTGCATCTTCTGAACTTATCTTCAAAGGTTGAGATTACGCATTTGATAGAACTGTCCGCATCCGGGACACAGGTTTTACCCTCGTTCCTTACATAAGACATGTGAAATATTTATGTCTTAAGGAATTTCCCAAACTGTCTATTATAGTTCTTATGAGATTCAAATCTTAAAAACTCTCTTGGTGAGTTATCTATGTGTATTCTCTAATATGCATCCATGTAATTGACTAAAGGGCCTTTTATTCATATGGCCCATGCAACTAAGCTATCGGTCAATATTACATCTTAGCTTTCATACATCATTAGTGTGTACTTAATGACCTAAGCGAGGGTTTGAGATAAATGAAAAAAGTCCAAGTTTACATTACTTGATAGAGTTTCATTCGTCCAATTTGGCAGTTGACGAATCTGTCTAAAAATTGTGTGTTATCTTGGACTATTATTTATCTCTAAACCAAAATTTGGATGAGTAAATAAATAAGATTTTATTCCTGATAACAAACGCTAATAACTTAAATACATACTATATGAACACAATTTCATTTTAAAGTCAGTCTCTAATGTGCTTTAAATACCTATACGTTGTTTCATATCATAAGATAACAACATAGTAATATATAATAATATGGCCACAACTGGTAGCTCAGTTGGTAAGTGCATTTGCTCCGCAACACGGAAGTACGTGGTTCTCCCATGGAAGAGCAAATCCAGAAATAATGAACTTGGATATAAATAAAGTAATATCTTTGGGGTTTAGGCCATTAACTCGTGGGGCTTTTAAGCCGTTAGTTTCGTTGGGCTTTAGGCCAGTAGTAATTGAGGAGTTATCTGTTGGAATATGTGTGTATCTAATACACCTAACTGTCTAGTGTTCTAAGCGGAATCTCAAACATCTATATGTTTAACACTAGATTACCAGGATCGATAAAGCATGAACTAATCAATGAACTAGAATAGGAAAAATACCTCTATCGCGTTTTTCCCACGAACCTTTCCAATCGCGTGTGAAGATCGAGAGCTCCAATTGTCGCTCCTCTACTTGAGACACCGAGTGTGTTGACTTGATCTTCCTTCCTTTCAGACTGCTAGGACTTAATAGAAGGTTGAGAATTAAAGAACTCTTCTTCTTGACTAGATTGATAGAACGTGAGCTTTTTCTCTACAATCCTCTCTCTCCACTAGCTGTATATTGAGAGAGAGAGAGCTGTATATTTTTCCTTCCTTAGAAAAATCACAAGAAAAATCCACACCTTTTCTGTTCCCTAATGACCCTATATATAGAGAAACCCTAATTAGATTTATATTCAAATTAGGTCTTTCTATTTTCGGGTCACAGAAAAGATAATTACCAAAATATTTTGGCTATCCCCGTTAGTGTGGTCGGCCAGGGCAACCCACTATGGTTTTTACATGGCTGGCCCACTTACCTTGGTCGGCCATCATTTGGCAGCCCAAAAACCCCTAACTCCAGGCACCCCTTTTTAGGCCCGGTTCTTTCTATCTTGTTCCGAATCTCCATTCGAACCTTTTCGGCTTATTTAGTTGGATCCAATCCCTCTTTAGCCTGTTCCCGTCTAGTCAAGTCTCTCCGATCAAGTTACCACTCTTATGTGTAACCCGTTGTAGGATCCGGTCTATGTTAGCCGCGAATCACCGAAGTGATCCGACGATCGTAGTTGGCTTCTAGCATAGCATATCGACCCCTAATTGGACCGGACTGGATGATCTTCACAGTATGGTCATCGTTATCCTAGCTGACAAATTGATCGCATTGCCATCTTGGTCGAAGGGCACTCCTTCATACCGAACGGATATATCTTTCAGTCTCCCACTTGTACTTAGAACAAGTGCAATGCTCGATTCCTATGTCTCTTCGTATCTCATCTGATACGTCATATCTTTCAGACTTTCTTGATCTGGAGAACAATTGTCAAAGCAAATGATTAACCATTAATCCATTTGAGTGTGGCCACACATTTTCCAGTTGCTTCTCCTCAAGTGGCCCGGAGATACTTATCCTAACTTAATAGGAGGACATCATCCAGTCTTGTACTCCCACTTAACTTCATGCCTATCCTGTCTCCCCCAGTATTCCGCCTTTATAGCCTCCTTTTACGGGACGGCGTTTGACGGTACCAAAGTTCGACATTCCTTACATAAGATGAGTGGAGTACTCATGTTTATGGAATCTCTCCAATCTTGCCTATGAGTGTTCATGACATTTTTCAACTTTTGAAGAACTCTCATGTTTGGGTTATCCGGTGTATATTCTCCAATCATACACTCATGTAATTGACTTAAATACTATATTTCTATAGCCCATGAAACAACGCTATCTGTCAATCTCACATGCTAGTCTTCATGAGTCATTGTTGTCCATGCAATGACCTGGACTAGGGACTTAACAATGAATCTATTCCAAGTTCACTTAGTAGGGTTTCATTTACCAGATCACGCATCTGATAAACCTACTTGGAATGTTTCATTATTTTTGGACTGTCGATTAAATCCTAAACCATGATTTAATGACGAAATAATTAACTTATTTCTGATAATAAGAGTTTGTAAAATTTGAGCCTGCCCGTGTAACTCCTTACACCCTCAATTTTACTAGTCTAAGCTTAAAGCTTAATGCCTATGACCTTAGTATTATTTCCATACTTAGTCGAAGGTGACAGTTTAGTTAATAGATTAAATCTATATGGATTTTGATTGTCATCCTTATGATAATTTTCAGTATTTCCATACTAGCTTAAAACTTCCCAAGTTTTAACTTCTTTCTTTTATTTGTAAAGTTTGCAACAGACTCTGCCTGGAACCTTTCCAGCTTACTGTTCTTCCATGTCAAGATTGTCATCTTATTCTGGAAGTTTGCAACATATGAATTTTCAACCTTTGATTTTCTTACCGAGATCTCACAAGTTCTTCTCAAGTACATTGTGCGATCCAGATCAGCTTATCTAGATTTGATTGGTAACGCCCATAGATACTCCAAGTATTTTACGACGTCGAGGTGAATGCTAATCATGTCCCACATGACCGATCTTCATGCCTTTAGCATAACCATCTTTCTCATGCATGCTTGCTCATCAGAATCCTTTAGATTCTGAATCTTGCTAAGAAGTGTGCCATGAGACTTGGGTAGAAATACTCCTTTTGAGTGTTTCACATTGGACTTCTCAAGACCTTTTCTTGAACAAGTCTTATCACCTTGTCGATCTATCTCTGCAGATCTTTGGTGCCCAAAAGCATTTCACCTTTATGTGGTCCTTTTATTGAGTCAGTTCTAAACTGTTTTCAACATCAGAATGTGTTCTCAATCTCCAATATGTCGTCTACATACTAGACCGAAGAAAACTGGGCCACTCCCACTAACCTTCTTGAATTTCTTAAATTCAAGATTTATCTTCATTCCCAAAAAAAATAACTCTTGTATACTTTGCTGAATCGAAGATTCCAACTCCTACTTGCCCGCTTTAATCCCTCGATGGATTTTGAAGCTTGCGTTTTACACCAGCTTTAAAAGAGTTAACTTCCTCCGGAATGTGTCAAGTACACATTCTTTTGCTAGTGATTTGATCATTATGGTCTTGAGCATTGTGACATGAGGGTTGGTCTTTCCTGGTCCATACCATGAATTTTGCGACCTTCTTTTTTAGTCATGCTCTGGGAAACACCAATGTTTCCATCCTTGTCTGTTTTTCACTTTGAAAAACCTATTTGGACTTAACAGGAACCCCTTCCTTTAAGTAAAATAGACCAAGTTCCAAACTTGATTTCAGACATGGATTCCATTCTGATCATATGGCTCTAAGCCATGTTTCGGAGTGATTCCGTCACAACTTTTGTGTAGATGGCTCATTTTCTTCTTCAGCCGGATCTCCGTCCTCTGAGACAGATTTATGAGCTTTCAAGGTCTATAAGGGGTGTGAGCAACTTTGAGACGCTCTCAACTCTTTGAGAGTTCTCCTGCGAATCTAATTCATGTGTGGGAGGATCTTCGAGATCTTCCATCTCTACCTCTCTTTCCATGTCTATTGGCTCTGAATAGATAGGAACCGCAATTTCTGATATTTGTACATCACTGTCAGTTTTGTTGCCCAGATCGAATTTCTTCGATATCTAATATTTCTCCCATTTGTCTTCTTGAAATAACTCTTATTTCAAGGAAGACACCACCACGAGCAATAACCACCTTGTTCTCTAATTGTTTGTAGAAGAATCCCCTAATATTTCTTTATCCCGTAAAGAAATATTCTGTCTGATATGTAAACTTGGTTCTCGGAAACCATTTATGTTAATTTCATATCATTACAGCTTTAAGAAAAGACCACTTTGGAACCATTCCAAACCCATACTCTTATGGTGCCTTTTTAGCTTTTGACGGAATATGGTTAGCTCGGAAGAACGACCGTGTTTGAGAATATATATAGAAAGTGTTCGGAATATTGGCTTATACCCATCATCGATCGACTCATGTCTAACATGTTCGATTACTCCCACTGGACTCATCACCTATATGATGCGTTTGTGGAGCAAGGTGAGAAACTATTTCTCAACATCTTTTGATGGTTATCAAATTTCTAACTTCAAATATTCATCATTTCGATCTAATCGAATGACTCATATTTTTGTCAAATGAATTCGGGTTAACTCCTCGTTAGTGTATCAATAGTTTTACACACATCCGTATGTATGAAGACTATTAGTTCACTAGTCATAGCTTCCTTTGAAGTAGGTGACTTCGTCATGTAGTCCTTTTGAGCAAAATTCACATGTGTCGGATGATTCAAAATCATTAGACTTAAACGTCCATACCATTGGATCTTCTTCATGTGTTTTATGTCAATCAGACGCAATGACAAAACGGAGTTGACCGGTTTGAATCCTTTGATTATAGCCTATTGTATCATTGTTAACGTTTAAGTTCTCCCAGAACCAACTTTGTCAATCCAGCACTGATTTAAAACATTCGATGTTTCTAGAAGAACATAATAACGCTTATTAAGTTCTACCTAGATCAATGTCTAAAAGAAGACTTTGATCCAATTTAGCATCCTGAGCAATTACTTGCTTCTGCTCCCTCTTAGACCTTTTTCTCTTTTAGTTAAGTATGTTATTTCCACGAAGGGAATCTACAAAACTTACTAGATTATCTTTGTTAACAAGGATGTAAGAACCGGAATTCCCAATTCCGTTTATTCGTCTTCCAGATACTTAGGGTAGTTTCCTTTAATGTCCTAGCCATTAATTTAGAAACCTTTACGTTGACCCTTCAACCTTTTGAATCATAAGAACTTTTCTTATATTCCTTTGGCAACGGAATCTTAAGAACATGCTTCTTAGACTCAATGTTCCTCGATGTTCTTTTCAAGACGACTTTCTTAGAGGGGCTGTCCTCTCCATTCACGACATCTAGTGGAACTCTTCCTTAAGTTGTCGAATGGTTGTGCATGCATCCATATTATTAATCCTTCGAGAGAGAAGAATTTTATGGATGTTCACGAAAGACTTTGTGGATAATCATATCTTCAGTCGTTTGAAGTGGTAGTGAACATCGGGAATGAGATATTCTCGAACGTTTCCTTTGTTACGAATTCGCGAGCGTTTCTCGGATTCTTTACCAATCGTGAAAATAATTTTCGTTTAATTCCTTCTGAAGGAATGAACGAAGGTTGGAAAACTATTTTTCTATTTGTCATATATACTCTACATTAAGCAAAATCCTGAAACTTATTATCATTGCAAAAACACAGTTTTTGCCACATTATTCAAAATCGTCCCCGGTTGAATAATATGATTCCAAGATCCCATTCCTATGAAGTTAAGTGTACTTTGGCACTGCCCTTAACTCCACCCTCCTGGGTGAGTAACTCTTTACTAATCATACTCCTATGACTCTTGGTTGATGAATAACACTTATGTGTTAAATTCATCATTTTGCCTCGAAATCCAAAACCCTTTTGCCGACTCGTTGAGAATAACCATTTAGACGCGTAGACCTCTTCATAGATCTACCCGTATTGTCCCGAGGTAAAAGATGGCACCCTACTTTGGCATGACCCACCATCGATGAACAAGAGCGCAACAGGTGTCTTAATCTGGGTAGGCATTATTAAAAAAAAAAATTGGGGACTTTTACGTAATTTATCAAGTTACGTTATTGTGAATTCTAGCATAACTAACTGTGATTTATTACGTAAAGATTTATGTGGGTTTGCGTAATGATTTCTTAAATCTTTAGTATTACTCCTAAAAGATCTCATCTTTTAGGTTATTTCTTGTTCGCCTAAGGTTCGTTTGGATTCATATCCTTGAACCACCATTGAGTACTCCCACTCGAATCATGATCCCATCATTCGATTCGTAAATGGTTTCTTAAGACCCTATACTCTAAGTATTATTCGGGCACATCACACTTGTGCTTAGAGAATTGTTTACCTATCTAAAGGTATACTTATCTACGCAATCACACACATATAAATATACATACAGAAATATGACAATCATATAAGATAAAGTATGTATCCTAGATTCGTTTCTAGGTTTGCTACGTTTCGTATAGCTATTTGTGGGAAAGTCTGACATCTCTATGTCTAACGTGAATTCTAAGTCTATTTTCATGAAATACGGACTAATGGCACGTCATGTTTCTTCCTTAACGATTTCTAAAATCGCTTTAAGGAAAAACTCTGTTTGGATTATCGCATAATCCGGGTCAATTTCAGAAAAATCTAGTTGGAATCGGAAGAAGAAAAGTCAAAACCTCCCACTCAAGTCAAGGCCCAAAAAGCCTGAGTCAAACTCTAAAGACTTAAGTCAAACTTGGTCAAACACCCGCGGACCAGTCTCGGTTTGACCCAAAACTTGGCTCGGACAAGTGTTTAGCATTGGCCGGACCGAGAAAATATGTTCCAAACATGTCGGGTACCCCGGTTTGGACGCATCCTGACCCTAGGTCAGACATGTCCCTTGGCCACAGACGTGTCCTAGACGCGTCTTGGTGCATCAGACGCGTCCCAGACGCATCTGGACGGTCAGACTATGTCTCGGCCTAAGGCCGAGACCTTCTGGAACGTCCGAGACCTTCTCGGACTCCCAGTCGCATATGGACTGGGATTCCGAACGCGTCCCAGACGCGTCTGGGATGTCCGAGACCTAGTCTCGGATTCCTCGTCCCACTCTGAATCCGTCTCGGTCCTAGACCGAGACGGACTGGGATTCCAGACGCGTCTTGCACGCGTTTGGGCGTCCGAGACTTCATGTCTCGGACTCCCAGTAGGACTCGGACTGGGACTATCCCAGTCCGGTCTTTCCACATCTCGGGACTCTGTCTCCCGAGATGTCCGGACTGGCCAGACACGTCCTGGACGCGTCCTGGCTGGTCCGGACCGGCAGTTTCCATTTTTCAAAAATAGAAACTGCCATCCGAGCTGCTGTCTTCTTCCTTTCTCAACCCCTAGGTGCTGTTTTTAGGGTTTTCTTGGCTAAAAACTGCTGTTTTCACCATGAAAACTGTTGTTTTTGCTCAGAAAAGTGCTGTTTTCACCTAGAAAACTGCTATTTTCATCCAGAAATTGTTGTTTGCAACCAGAATACTGCTGTTGGCACCCAGATATTGCTGTTTGGACCCCAAAAACTGCTGTTTGGACCCAAAAAACTGCTGTTTGGACCCAAAAAGCTGCTGTTTTTGTGATATTCAATCACTAAAAAGTCAGATTTTTGAAACTTCTTTCAAAAATCTAGAACCCTTAATCATCTTTTCAAAAACTATTTTCAAAAACTCGAAGATTTAAGGTTTTTATGCATTGAAACCCTTTCAATTTCTATCCAATTACGTCTAAATCTAATTTAAACTAATCAATTTCATGTCTAAATCCATATCTAAACATAAAATCATCTAATCAATCAAGTTCGAATCTAATTCGACTAGTCAGAGATAGTTTCATGCAATCGGCTCGTGATGCCACTGTTGGAATATGTGTGTATCTAATACACCTAATTGTCTAGTCATTACAAAAAACTTGGCCATTAGGGACAGCAAAAAATCGTCCCCAAAACGGAAAAACTGTCCCTAAAAATGTATTGGGGACGATTTTTGTCTGTCGCAGAAAGTGGCGTCCCAACTAGTATTTGGGACAGCTGTCGGGACGGATAGCTTCTGCCCCCAATACTCCATTTGGGACGATTTGCATCTGTCCCTATAACAATGCTTATTAGGGACAGTGATTAACTGTCCTTAAAAGTTCGACTTAAGTTTTCTCCAGCTAGCTTTTGGGACAATTGACATCTGTCCCTAAAAGTTTAAGTAAAATTCTCTCCAATTGGTAAAATGTCCTCCCAACAAATTTGCTGGAAATTTTTTCTGGCTCGCATTTGGTAAAGTTAATAACAATACCTCAAAATATTACAGAATTTGATTCGAATGTTAATTTATAATGGAAATTATCTGTACGCTTCTACTTAGAATGAGGTCAAACATCGATAATCAACATATTTTGTCCATACAAAGAGATAATGTATTCTATTTGTAGCTATTGTCAATCAAAACATTTAGAGTATTTAACAAATATTAACAAAATAACATCCAAGATGTGTGCAACCAAACCGGTAACCGGTCAGACAGACCAAATCGCATTTGTTATAAAAAAGAAACTTGCGCACACTATCATTTTCATATCTATCGATCTCATTGAAGCACTGCTCGACATGGTTGAAACTCTCCATCGCAGTAGCATCATAGGCAATCTGCAATATCTCAAATATCAGTACGTGTCTGATAATAAAAAAAATCAAAAAAATATAATGCAAGTAGTAAATCATGTCAACTTACAACTCTGACATAGCAGCTACCCTTGGACATCTAAATAATCCAGAATGAAAAAGTAGAGGAACTGAAGTATTGGTACGTGCCAAGACAGGCTTGTTGCTTTCAACAAGCAATTTGATATAGCCTTTACACAGTCAGATATGCTAATAGGAGCTTTTCCAAAATTAAATAGAGCTGGCAAGGTAGATGTTCTGCACACAAGAACATAATTATACGCATAAGAATAAAGATTAAAGCCCTCACCTAAATAAATTTTCCTAAATGATGTGTCTCAATAAATTCTCTGGAACATAAATCTCTCCCAACAAGAAAGTGGTCCAAACATGAACTGGTAGAAAATGATGGTATAAAGGTAGTAATTAAACACCCGCATAATTCGCCTACTCAGTCTAATCAAATAAATTTCTTCACATTTCATGGGCTCATGGTATATAACATTTAAACAATCAAAATCATATTCTAAAATCTAAATTACCTTTTTTCACGCAATTTTGCATAAGAACGTATCAATATTGGCCTATGGCCGACATATGCACAAAAGATATGGTAGGAAATATAGAAAAAAAACAGACATGGTTGTCATTATGAACAAAAGATAAAAAATCATACTCTTGGCTCGAAAAGGATGATAGAATTAGGGTCTTTTAT
The DNA here is from genome assembly GCF_041429995.1 of Eschscholzia californica. Lineage (NCBI taxonomy): Eukaryota > Viridiplantae > Streptophyta > Magnoliopsida > Ranunculales > Papaveraceae > Eschscholzia > Eschscholzia californica. The sequence continues at coordinate 48,598,334 of NW_028238198.1, forward strand.
CGATGCTAATAACAATCCTTTTGCTTGTTTTGGACTTCGAGGAAAAACCGCCTATTAAAAGAAAAGTTATGAGGCTTATGTAACACGGGAGTAAACCTTGTTTTTCTAATCCGGGAACATGACAGAAGAATGCTTCTAGTGATTATGAGTGATAATACCCACCATGTGCCACAGCACCATAAGGAGATCTTAGAGTGAAACCTGATATTTATCATATATTAGCATACACATCTATGAATGAAATCAAGAAATGAAGTTTGAATGAAGTGGAGAACTGGACCTCCATAATTGAACTGATTCCCACTCCTATATCTGAAATTCTGAATTTGGCAGCTTCATTCACAATCTACAGGATAACAATATTCCAATAAAATAAAAAAATTGTGTAGCTATGAGAGAGATAACTATAAAAGGAATACAGAGTTACAAACCTGATCGAAAGCCGGAAATATATAACCTGCAAACTAAATTTCAGCAATAGCCCGAATCCCCTATAACATTAAAAGTTAAAAATAAAATAAGATGAAGGCACAAATCAATAAATCATAAAAGATATTGAAGCTTGGGTTTTCAATTCATATGCACAATTGCTGCCAGACCAATGCCGAATTCAACGAACCCTGCATAAGAAGTTGTAATACTCTTAGATTTTCTTATGGGATGTCCTTTTCTTCATCTTATAGAATAAGGAAAAGAGAACTAGTATTGAAAATGGAAGCTTATGAGGTAACAAATAACGTGCTCGTATAGACGGGTGTTGCTACCAAATCGATCAGCCAATCTTGTTGTGTACTGGAAAACCCCACCAAAACCCACATCTTCGCCAAACAGGTAAATAACAAAGTTCACAGTTTATAAATATTCAATAACTAATAACTAATAAGTTTAATACCTAGTAGTAATATAGTCATCATCTTCAATTTCCATAATGATTAATAGTTCAATAAAATAAGTAGTATACTATTTGGATTTAAAGTTTACAAATAAATTAGAAGGTGTTGTCTCGGGTCTCAGCCGAGATAGCCGAGAAACTCGGCCAAACCCTAACTCGGAATCTCGGCCGAGTCTCGTCTCGGGGGAGGGCCGAGACCAACTACATAGGAATATACATCTATTTACATAAATTTTTTATGGGTTCTTCTGAAGAACTTCACCAAAGAAAAATAGATAAATTCAGCTCCAAGAAAAAAACGTTAAAACAATCCAACCTTTTTCTCTCTATTATTCTTTAAACACAAAAGGTTCCTAATGGGTTATTGTCTTTTAAATCTATGATAAAGAAAACCCTTTAGCCCTAAATTCAGCTATCTCAAAATTCAGAAGTACTTAAAAATCGAAGCTTTCTATCTCCAACTCCTCAAAAAGAAGAAATTTAGATACTTACGGGCTTAAGCAAGTGTGACCCCAATGTATAATGAAATCGTGATCAACTTGTAAAGCTCCAACTTCATCCGCACAACAACTTCCATATGTAGTATCCACCATTACATACAATCCAACATTTGTGGTACCATCTGTTTCCCTACTGATAAAATGAAGTTCTTTTCTCAAATTCCTCATTACACTTATTGAATCCTTCAATAACTCATCTGGAAACTGAATAGAGGGCAGACAGAGAGAGAGATAAAATAGTTGGTTTAGTTCAATTGAAGTTAAAAAAAATCAACTGAATAAGAAAATCTAGGGTTATTACAAAGAAAGGATTTTGTAAGGGTTCTAGGGTATTTACATAACCGAAGAAGAAGATGATGATGATTGATTAACTGCAACGTGGCTCTAGTAAAATTTCCACTGCATAAGAAATCAACTGTGCAGGCAATTACGTATCAGATGCACCCATGGTTAAGATATATTTCCAGTCACAAAAGAACAACAAATCTGGTAATAATCGGAGTAATATAAACTTTGAAACTAAAATAATTTTCTGCAAAACCGAATTAGGGTTTTATGTTATAAACTCTTAATTGTTTCATTTGAAGAAGAAGAAGAAGAGGAGGAGAAGAACAACAAACCTGGTAGTGCAGGAGATGCAAACGATCTGTGATACCGCTAGAAAAACCCTAGAAGAAGAAAACGAACAAATTGCAGAGGACAAAACCCACGCACACGCGAGAGAGATCGAAGATGAAGAAGAGAAACAAACCCTAGGACGAGAAGAAGAAGAAGAAAAATCGTGCCCTAAAATGAAAAGGAGAAGGAAATCGTGCAGTGTGGAGAGATGAGGGAGAAAAAAAAAGAAGGGGGAAACGAATTTGTTTTGCGCGCCATTATTTTTTTTTGGCTCCAATTTTGCGCCATTGCCCATTATTTCTATAAACAACTGCCCAAGAATCAATATATTTGTCCCTATTACAATTTTATCAGGGACAAATATTATAAAATGGTCCCTATTATTAATATATTAGGGACATACGCAAAAATGTGTGTCCATGTTGACCCTTTTTTTTTGTAGTGAGCGTTCTAAGCGGAATCTCAAACATCTATATGTTTAACACTAGATTACCAGGATCGATAAAGCATGAACTAATCAATGAAGTAGAATAGGAAAAATACCTCTATCGCGTTTTTCCCACGAACCTTTCCAATCGCGTGTGAAGATCGAGAGCTCCAATTGTCGCTCCTCTACTTGAGACACCGAGTGTGTTGACTTGATCTCCCTTCCTTTCAGACTGCTAGGACTTAATAGAAAGTTGAGAAGAACTCTTCTTCTTGACTAGATTGATAGAACGGGAGCTTTTTCTCTACAATCCTCTCTTTCCACTAGCTGTATATTGGGAGAGAAAGAGAGCTGTATATTTTTCCTTCCTTAGAAAAATCACAAGAAAAATCCACACCTTATCTATTCTCTAATAATTCTATATATAGAGAAACCCTAATTAGAATCATGTTCAAATTAGGTCTTTCTATTTTCGGGTCACAGAAAAGATAATTACCGAAATACCCTTTTAGGGTATTTTGGCTATCCCCTTTAGTGTGGTCGGCCAGGGCAACCCACTATGGTCTTTACATGGCCGGCCCACTTACCTTGATCGGCCATCATATGGCTGGCCCAAAAACCCCTAACTCCGGGCAGCCCTTTTTAGGCCCGGTTCTTTCTATCTTGTTCCGAATCTCCATTCGAACCTTTTCGACTTATTTAGTTGGATCCAATCCATCTTTAGCCTGTTCCCGTCTAGTCAAGTCTCTCCGATCAAGTTACCACTCTTATGTGTAACCCGTTGTAGGATCCTGTCTATGTTAGCCGCGAGTCACCGAAGTGATCCGACGATCGTAGTTGGCTTCTAGCAAAGCATTAGACCCCTAATTGGACCGCACTAGATGATCTTGACAGTATGGTCATCGTTATCCTAGCTGACAAATTGATCGCATTGCCATCTTGGTCGAAGGACACTCCTTCGGAAGGACATCTCCTTCAGACCGAACGGATACATCCTTCATTATCGTGCTTATCACATTGTATCGATGTATCAATGCCTTTGTAGTGACTATTGTAGTCAATATTCGAAAAAAATATATAATATAATAATAATGATAATAAATATCCACATTTCCCATCAATCTCCATGGATATCCAAATGTCCACGAAACTTCAAAAATCTATTTTTGAAATGTCTGTACAAGTATTATAATAATAATAGTAATAAATATTTAAAATTGTCGATCAATGTCCACAGATATCTGAGGTCCACGAATGTCGAAAAATAGAAATATTTTGACATATCAGTAAGAAAAATTATTTTTCATATGATGAGATAATAGTAACAGTATAATAATAAACATCCGTCGATTGTCCATCAATGCCCACGAAAGTCCAAGAACATATTTTTGAAATATTAATAGGGTTAATTCCGTTTTAGCCCCCGATTTGTGACCAACTGGCCGTTTTGGCCCCTAATTGTGTCCGGCAGTTCGTTTTGCCCCCAAAAAATTTCTAAATGGCCCCAAATTTTTTCAACCTCCCAATTTTACCCCCATGGCATTTCTAAATGGCCGTTTTTTTCTTATTCTTTGTCCCATCAACCTCCCAATGCGAACAATTTGTCGGATAGGATAATTGATGTGGAAGATCATCAAGTCCGATTGATTTAGGGATCGTAGAGTTGTAGCTAGAGACCAACTACGATCGTCGAATTACGAAGTAATTCGCGGCTAACTTCGATCGGATCCTACAACGGGTTACACATAAGAGTGACAAATTGATCTAGGATATGACTAGTGGGAGTGAGATATAATCATGGGAGTGTCCCATAAACATATCTCATAGGCCTAAAAAGGAATTAGGCAAAGATAGTACAAAAAGGCCAAAAACAGGGTTTTTGGGCCTTAGCCGATTCGGGCACTACTAGGGCTCGGATTGGGCTGATTTTTGGAGGGACGTTTCCTTATGTTATGAACATTAAATCTGCCAATTTTGGCTGGGTTTGGACGTCATCTCCTTAGGGAATTGAGAAAATACCAATAGTTGCTATTTTCGACTATTTCCCTAAATCTTATTCTAAAGGGTGTTTTGGGAAACCTAAAAGGAGGTGGATTCTTATTAGGGTTCTATATAAACACTCTTAGGGCAGAGAATAAGGTGTGGAATTTCTCTCTAAGCTTTCTTACTCTACCACATCAAGTAGAGAGGAGAAAGTGAGCTAATTCCCATTACTATCAATCTAGTCAAAGAAGAAGGTGTTCTTCTATCCAACCACCATTGGTGTGCTAGCTATACAACAAGGTGGGAGATCAAGTTGATTACTCGTGTCCCAAGTAGAGGAGCTACACTTGAAGCTCTTGGTCTTCTTCAATCAATTCAACTAGTTCGAGGGAAAAGCGATTAAGGTAATCTACTATCTCCATTAGTTTAATTACTAGTTTTGCATGTGATCCTGGGAATACTAGTGTAGACATTAGATGTCTTATTTCCGCTATAAACACTAGTATAAGGGTTTAAATCCCTACAGTGGCGTCAGAGCCTCTTGCAATGAACTAGTTTTTGCTAAGAATTGAACTAGTTCATATTGGATATGATTGATAGTTTAATAAATTGAGTTTATAAAAGTATTTTAAAAGTGTTTTAAAATTATTTAAACTCACAATTTGATATTATTGAATGGGATTCAATGAATTTCAAATTGAGAATCAAACTGATGATTGAAAGTGTTTTAAAAACTCAATTTGATTGAATTTCGGACTAATCCATGCTTGATTAAGTTGATAGTTATGTTTAAAAGAGTTTTAAACATAAGAATTTGATTGATTTTGAATTGGATTCAAAAATTTTTCAAATTGATTTCAAAATTGTTATTTGAAAAGTTTCAAAAACCTAGATTTTGATCCAAAATTGGTTTGATTAAGAGTTGTTTTTAAGTTTTGGAAACTTTTGAAAAACAAAATTTGGAATTTTAGAAGTGTTCTAAAAGGAGTTGTTTTGAGTTTAGGAAACTTCCAAAACAAATTTGGAAAATTTTAAAAGTTTCTAAAAGTTTTGAAAAAATTTTAGAAGTGTTCTAAAAGGAATTTCAAAATTTTAGAAAAGTTTTAAAATTGGAAAATAGCAACTTAGAGTTGCATAAGAAAAAAAAAAGTGGAAACTTGAAGTTTTAGAAACTTCAAGGTTGCTGTCCTGGTCAGGCCAGGACGCGACCAGGACGCGTCCCATTACTGTGGTCGCGTCTTCCAGACGCGACCAGTAGCTATACAAGGACGCGTCTGGGACGCGTCCAGTAGCTACCACCAGACGCGTCTTGGAGACGCGTCTGAGGTTCTGGGGGTCTCGGACTAGTCCGAGACACCTAGTGCTGGTCCGGTCCAGCACCAGACACGTCTACGACGCGTCTGGTACATGGACTAGCGTCTTGGCTCCGGCCAGGACGAGACCAGGCCTTGATAGGCCTATGCCAGGACATGCCGACCCTATGGGCCGTGCTATGTCCGGACCTTGTCCGAGCCCTTTTGTGGGCTTGGGCCGGGACTTGTCTAGGACTTGTCCCGAGTTTTTTCAAGGCTTTTCGGACCACGAAAAGGGACCATCATTCGAGTGGGAGTTTTTGCCAAAATTTCTTCCGATTCCAACCAAATAATTCCAAAATCAATCCGGGCCATCCAGAAGGCCAAAACGGATTTCTCTTTAAATTGATTTATGAAATCATTAAGAATCGAACCAATATTTTTTCCGAAATTGACCCGGGCTTTCTCGAGCCCAAAACGGAGTTTTTTCTTAAAGATGATTTTAGAAATCATAAAAGATAAAATCGGAACGCACCATTAGTTGAATTCTTCGAATTTAGACTTAAGGTCCGTAATGTGACATGTGATGTCAACAAAAGTATCTCCCAAGATAATCATGCATATATAATTCTTAGCCTTGATATATTATATGATTGCATGTGATGTGAATGCGGGAAACTAGTATGGCTATAGATTTATTTCTTTATTTTTGTTTCAAACACGGATGGGTGCATGCCTTGTAATTAATTTTAATTTCAAGTTTATACGATCTGCGAATCGTGAGTCTTGTAATTAGAGTTTAGGGTCTATGACTCCATTGAAGAAGCTCGAGGATGGGATCCAAAGGCGAGTGGGAGAAATCAATGGAGGTTCAAAGATGGCGGTCTTAGACGAACCTAAAGGGGAAACAAGACAAAGACCAAAGGAGATTAGATCTTCTAGGTTAGGGGCCATACTAGGATCCATGTCTGCTCGACTTACTTTCTCGCGCGCATTTACTTACTTATTTACGCTTTATGTCGTGGACGTTAGTTAGGCTAAATAGTTCACTATAACAAACGCCAGACTAGCGTAAAAGTCCCCAAAACGTAATCTTGAGTAATCACCTATCCAGATTAAGACACTCGTTGCGCCCTTGTTCGAGGAAGGTGGGTCGGCCTTCGCAGAGTACCTCCTCTACCTTGGGACAATGCGGGTAGGTCTATAGAAGAGGCCTACACGTCTAAATGGTTCTACTCAACGAGATCAGCAAGAGAGTCTTGGATACTCGAGGCAAAAGGATAGATTAGTCATTCATTAATGAAATCTATCAACCAAGAGTCATAAGGTATGATCAGTGAAGTAGTTCACTCACCCGGAACGACGGAGTCAAAGGGTAGGGCCTTCGTCCGCTTTACTCCGAAGAACTGGGGTCTTGGAATCACTTATTCAATCGGGGACGATTTTATTGAATAATGTGGGAAAACTAAGTTTTTCAAAAACGATAACGAGTTTTAAAACTTTGCCATTTCTTTATGTAGAATTAAGATGACACATGAAAACGGTTTCAACTTTAAAATCACACCTAAGGGAGGTGTTGATCCACTTCCTAGAATGGAAGAATGAATCTGAGAATAGTTCTCAGATTCAAAAGGAAAGCTTACTAGAATACCCAATCCCAATGTTGACTCATACCGAAGAAGGTCAAAAGCCATTTGCAAGCAATCTTATAACATTCTCTTTGGAAGAGTAATGAATGCTAGCATAACCATTAAGACAAACTAAGGAAGAAATTCCTACAGAAGTCATAAATGGAGAGGTATGAGACCTCCAAGGCAATCTGAAAGTCATCCTAACGGAAGACAACATAATACATCTATCACCCAATTCAATATCGATTGAACAAAGATAGATAAAACCTTAGATGAGTCACTCAGGTTGTTACGAACAAACTGAGCAGAACATACGGGAATATCCAATCTAAGAAAGGTTCTTAAGATTTGGTACAAAAATCTAAGAAAGAGCTCTTAAGATTCAAAAGGGCAAAGGGTCAGTCAAGTGAGACAAACATTTGATCGAAGAAAAGGCAAACAGTTACCGAGTACATGATCAAGAGTATTTCTCATTACTGTGAATGTTTCCAAATAATGGCTAGACCATTCAAGAGGAAACTACCCTTAGCACCTGGAGGACATAAGGAATGGAATTACGAATTCCGATTCCAACATCCTTGTTAACAAAGTTAAAAACAAGTATCGTAAAATTTCTTCATCAGGTATTTTATACCGGATGTACGGCTCGGTAAAGCTCAAGGAAATCACATACTTGACTAAAAGGAGTAAAGATCCAAGAGGGAGCAGAAGCAGTAATGCTAAGGATGCTGAAAGGGATCAAAGTCTTCTTTTAGACACTGATCTAGCTTAGAACTTAATAGTGATTATTTTGTTCTTCTAGAAACGCCTGATGTTTTAAACCAATGGTAAAATTAACTAAAGGTTAACATTGATAATGGCTAAAATCAAGAGATTCAAACTCATTAAACTTCAGCATTTCAATTAGGTCTTAAGGACTAAATTGACAAAGTCACCCTTTTCAAAAGGCATAGAGACTAGTAATCTATTAGGACTCATACAGTGTTATGCAGACCTATAAGTTTACTTGCAGAAGCTAACGAGAGCTACTCCAATATGTACTCTGACAACTTCATGAAGTATGGAAACGTACAAATCATAAAGTATAAGTCAGAATGTTTGAAAGGTTCAAACAAAGTACAAACCGAAGTAAAGAATCATTTTGACAAGAGAGTTTAAGTCATCCAATTAGATTGGAGTGGTAAAAACTTGAGTCAAATACTTGATAACCATCAAAGGAGTTGAGAAACCGTTTCCCAACTCGCTCCATGGAACACATCTGAGGGATGGTGGATTCAGTGGGAGTAATCGAACATTGCTATGCATAATTCGATCAAAGATGGGTTTAAGCCAGTCTTCCAAATATTTTGGGACATATTCTATAAACGATTGTTTTCACACTTACCAAAGTCCGTCTAACAGCTAAGCTTGTAAAAGCATTACAAAATTAGCTAAAGTCTGACGCAATTTCTTTAGAAGAAATTTGGGCTTTTTCTACAAACAATCAAGAGAACAAAGTGTTTGTTGCTCATGATAGTATTCTTCTAATAATTAGCACACCTAGTAGTCTGGGAGAAAAGCACTAATTATTACAAGAATAAGTGAGAGAAAAGTACAAGTCGATTTAATTCGATCATGAGAAAAATCATGAAGAGTCATGAAGAACAATCATGAAAACTTGTACAAGACGATTAAATTCGACCAAGAGCAACAAACTGCGGCTCCTCGGAAAAGGAAAGGTTAAAGATATGATCTTGTAAACCCACCGCACAAAAGCGAATGTCATTCGCAGGAGAACTCTCAAAGCGAGTGAAAGTGTCTCTAAAGGAATATTTCAAAGTAGTTGAGATAACTCCAAGTTGTTGTTCAAAAGCCCTGAAAGGTCAAAATAAAATCTTAAAGACTCAGAAAATAAAGGTTATTTCTGAAGAGATAAAAGACCTGCGCAGAAACGGAAACTGACTCTAGATTTTGGCTAGAAGCCAAAATCATCGTGGAATCCATATCTCGTCAAGACATGAAGCTTGATAATTTAAGTCAACAGAAGACCTAAATTGGTTTTCCAAAGTAGAAAACTGAGAAGGATGGAAACATTCATGTTTCCCGAAACTAGACAAAAAGAATAAGATTCTTCCAATCAAGTTATGTCCATAAGCATGCTTCAGAAATCTATCGACGGATTAAAAGCACGCAAGAGTCAGAACCTTCGATTCAAAAAGGCAATCAAAGAAGTTTGATTCCTGAGGAATGAAGAAAATCTTGAATCACGAGTTTCAAGAAGGCAAGTGGGAGAAACAAACCTTCCGGGTCCGTATGCTGAGTACATACAAAAGATTGAGTACGACATAAGATGTTGTGTAACAGTGAACACACTGACTCAATAAAAGGACCACACACAAGGATGAAATGCCATTTTGGGCATCTGAAGATCTATAAGCATAGATCAAAAGGATGATAGGATTGGAGAGACTCAGTACGCTGAGATGCTTGAGATCCGAAACAGAAAATCTAAGACACGGAAAGTCTAAAAGAATTTCGACCCAAAACTCATGACTAAGAGCGTTGCTAAATCGGAGTTTGAAAAAGACACCGATGTAGCAAACAAGCATGAGAGAGAGATTTATGTTCGAATACATAAAGTCAATCATATTGGATATGATTAGCATTTGAATATCCAAATTCGGATTTGAAAACCGAAACACTACTTAGAAACATCCTAGAAGGCTAAAGGATGAAGTAGTACAAAACTTGAACATGTCATCGTAGCAAACTTCCAGACATGGAAGGAAAGTAGGTTAAAAGTGTTTTAAGCCGGGAACTGTTGCAAATACTACATAAAGAATTAAAAGCCTTAACTCTAGTAAAAGTTACTAGAAATTATCAAGGTTGAAGTAAGCAATCTTCAAATTAATTGATAATTAGCAAAGTTTAAAACGGACTACATACGTAGTCAAACTAAACTGTCACCTAAGACATAGTATGAGACTCATACACAGTCTAAGGCATGAGGTAAATTTGGAATAAACCTCGACGAGTAAAACTGAGTGGGTAAAAAGAGTTTTACGGAAGAGGCTCAGATTTACAACTCTCGTTATCAGAAATAATAGAGTTATTTCACAAGTCGTCTAAATTTAGTTTAGTGTTTAAACGACAGTCCATTGATGATAAAACATTCCGAATAGGTTTGTCAGATACGTGATCTGATGAATGAAACCCTATTAAGTGAACTTGGAATATTTATTATCAAAAACCCTGGTCCAGGTCATTGCATGGACAACAATGACTCACGAAGACTAGCACGGGAGTCGATGGGATAGCGCAGTTTCATGGGCTATAGGAATAGTATATTCTATTCGACTACGTGGGTGTGTAAAAGGTTTATACACTGGATAACCCTCAAATGAGAAGTACATCACTCGTGATGAACGTCAATACTTCTCATAAAGAAAATTGGAGAGATTCCTCAAAACATGAGTGCTCCACTCATCTTATGAAAGGAATGTCCGACTTTGGTTCCGTCAAACGCCGCGCCGTAAAAGGAGGTTATAAAGACGGATACTGGGAAGGACAGGATAGACATGAAGTTAAGTGGGAGTGCAAGAATGGATTGTGTCACCCTAATCACATTAGGTATAAAGTGTCTCAAGGCCACTTGATGAGTAGCAACTGAAAATGCGTGGCCGCGCTCAAACGGATTAAAAGTTAATCGTTTGTCTTTTACAGTTGTACTCGGATATCAAGAAAGTCTGAATGACGTGACGTATCAGATGGGATACTAAATTGACACGGGAATCGAGGCATTGCACTTGTTCTAAGTCCAAGTGGGAGTCTGAAGGAGATGTCCTTCGACCAAGGTGACAATGCGAACAATTTGTCGGATAGGATAATTGATGTGGAAGATCATCAAGTCCGATTGATTTAGGGATCGTAGAGTTGTAGCTAGAGACCAACTACGATCGTCGAATTACGAAGTAATTCGCGGCTAACTTCGATCGGATCCTACAACGGGTTACACATAAGAGTGACAAATTGATCTAGGATATGACTAGTGGGAGTGAGATATAATCATGGGAGTGTCCCATAAACATATCTCATAGGCCTAAAAAGGAATTAGGCAAAGATAGTACAAAAAGGCCAAAAACAGGGTTTTTGGGCCTTAGCCGATTCGGGCACTTCTAGGGCTCGGATTGGGCTGATTTTTGGAGGGACGTTTCCTTATGTTATGAACATTAAATCTGCCAATTTTGGCTGGGTTTGGACGTCATATCCTTAGGGAATTGAGAAAATACCAATAGTTGCTATTTTCGACTATTTCCCTAAATCTTATTCTAAAGGGTGTTTTGGGAAACCTAAAAGGAGGTGGATTCTTATTAGGGTTCTATATAAACACTCTTAGGGCAGAGAATAAGGTGTGGAATTTCTCTCTAAGCTTTCTTACTCTACCACATCAAGTAGAGAGGAGAAAGTGAGCTAATTCCCATTACTATCAATCTAGTCAAAGAAGAAGGTGTTCTTCTATCCAACCACCATTGGTGTGCTAGCTATACAACAAGGTGGGAGATCAAGTTGATTACTCGTGTCCCAAGTAGAGGAGCTACACTTGAAGCTCTTGGTCTTCTTCAATCAATTCAACTAGTTCGAGGGAAAAGCGATTAAGGTAATCTACTATCTCCATTAGTTTAATTACTAGTTTTGCATGTGATCCTGGGAATACTAGTGTAGACATTAGATGTCTTATTTCCGCAATAAACCCTAGTATAAGGGTTTAAATCCCTACATTAATTGTTTAATTAGGCAAATCATGTTTCATACACACAGACCTTAAGCCCTCTAGCATTCTTCTTGGGGATGATATGAGAGTTAAAGTTACAGATTTTGGTCTTGTACGTAATATGTTGATGCCGAAGTCTCAATATATACAAAACCACATACCACATACTGTAGGGTTTTGTGTGTATCTAATACATCTATCTAGTGCTCTAAGCGGAATCTGAAACATCTATATGTTAACACTAGATTACCAGGATAATAAAGCAAGAACTAATCAATGAACTAGAAGAGGAATAAATACTTTTATCGCGTTTTTCCCTCGAACCTTCCAATCGCATGTGAAGATCCAGAGCTTCAAGTGTAGCTCCTCTACTTAAGACACCGAGTAGGTTAACTTGATCTCCCTTCTTTAATATCTGCTAGAACTTAAAGGAAGGTTGAGAAGAACCCTTCTTCTTGACTAGATTGATAGAGTTGGAGCTTTTTCTCTACAATCCTCTCTCTTCACTAGCTGTATATTGAGAGAGAGAGTTGTATAATTTTTCTTTCTGAGAAAAATCCACACCTTTTCTGTTCTCTAAAGACCCTTATATGGAGAAACCCTAATTAGAATAATATTCAAATTAGGTCTTTCTATTTTCCGGGTCACATAAAAGATATTACCCAAAATACCGTTTTTGGGTGTTTAGGGTTTTACCCTTTAGTGGCCGGCCAAAGCCGCCCACCATGGGCTTTATGTGGCTGGCCCACTTCCCTTGGTCGGCCATCACATGGCCGGCCCTTAGAGCCATGCTCCGGGCACCCCTTTTTTTCCCGGTTCTTTCTATCTTGTTTCGAATCGCCATTCAAACCTTTTTGGCCTATTTAGTTGGATACAATCCATCTTTAGCCTATTCTCGTCTAGTCAAATCTCTCCGATCAAGTTACCACCCTTATGTGTAAACCGTTGTAGGATCCGGTCTATGTTAGCTTTGAATCACCGAAGTTATCCGACGATCGTAGTTGGCTTCTAGCAAAACGCTACGACCCCTAATTGGACCGGACTGGATGATCTTCAGGATGAGTTCATCGTTATCCTAGTTGACAAATTGATCGCATTGTCATCTTGGTCGAAGGACACTCCTTCGGAAGGACATCTCCTTCAGACCGAACTGATATATCCTTCAGATACAACATACTGCATGCCACACACCACATCCACAATGTCAAAAATGAACTACAATAAATTTAACAAGTTACGTTCTTTTGTTACAAGTTTGAGCAGGAAGTTCTCTTAAATTTTCCCTCGTGGGGGCGTCAATAACACTTTTAGCCTTTAAAATTTTTAATATTTCTTTTGTTGTAATTTTTCGTCTATCTAATAATTTAGTTAACTTACCCCCTCTAAGTTGACATTTTTACATTTTACCCACTCAAACTAACCGGGTGATTGCCGACACACCTCAAACTAAGATATTCGGTTAAATTTTTTAATATTCCACTTAAGGTACCCAGAATGGAATTAACAACTTTAGTGCAAACAATAATTTAGGGTGTGGAGGATTTGACATTGTCTACAAAGGAGAACTCGAAGACGAGAATGATTGGGGTGAAGATAATACAAGTGGGGTGATGACCTGTAACGGATTGACGGAGTTCATGTCTGAGATTGTTGTTCTAACTAAAGTCCGACATTGAAATCTGAAAGTTTTTCTTGGTTGCTTTTAGATGAGGATGAGAGACTTCTTATGTATGAATAAATGCCAGAAGGGAGTTTCAATTAAAATCTTTTTCACGGGTTGCGAGGACGGTTTTAGCCTCTTTACTGGACCATAAGGTTGAAGATTGCCCCGGATGTCACTAGGGGAGTCGAGTATCTTCATGGTTTAGGCAATTATCTTTCATACACAAAGACCTTAAGCCCTCTAACATTCTTCTTGGGGATGATATGAGAGCTAAATTTTCAGATCTTGGTCTTATACGTAGTATTGCTTATGACAAAGTCTCATTATATACAAAATTTATTGAAACTTTTAGTTATCTTGCGCTAGATTATGCTGATAACAAGTTTACTTTCTTCCTTAACCAACAACTTCACCCTTCTACCGCGTTATAGAATATAAAGTACCATTTTGCAAGCAGTTGCAATCATTTTGCAAGAAATTACAACTCTTTTAAAAGTAGTTTGAATCCTTTTGCAAACCAATTGCAACCTTTTCGCGATTAGTTATAAATTACAAAAATACTTAGGGATCTGAAATTCTAAATATTTTGTGTGATATTTCATACCAAAACAAAAAATTTATAAGAACTTTTGACTCTTCGAACCATATCGTATTGAAAATAATGATCTTCTGGTTAGTGGATATGAGCTTAATTTGTGAATGTTTTGGCTCCTGTTTAAGCAATCTTTCTACCAAATTTATGCCTGAATTGTTGCGTATACTTTGTTTCCTGTGGCACTAACGAAAAATTAGTGTTGCTGATATTTTTTACAGCTACCAGAAGAGTAACCACCAAGGTTATGTATACAGATTTGGAGTGATACTAATGGCTGCCGGTTGAACAGTGACAAAGCTAGCTCGCCATTGCAAGGGAATCAAATCAATGACAAGATTAGGTTGATATTGAGTTTCATTTGAGTCAGAATTAGACAATGAGAATGAAAAAGAACCAGCCAAGTCTTGCTGCGTTTAGAAAACCTCATGAACAATTCCTGCTACTTAAACAAATTACAAGTAACTGAGACTAACTAAGAATAAGTAACATTACTTTTCGTATCTTTGAAGTCTGAGAATGTTGATTCACCCTCAAGTTTCATTAGCACTAGTAATGTCACCAGGGTCCACTCTTCATTTTACCCAAGTTTAAACTTTCCCTCTTTTATTTCCTTACAGTAAGATCCTACTAAAACCTAATCTAAAGGGAAGTCATTCAAATGATGCTTTCTTCTTCTTTTCAGTTGTATATCCTTCAAATACACAAGTTATAAAGTACTTCTGTTGCATATCCTTCAAATTTTCAAATGAAACTTCTGTTGCTTTAAAGCTTTAAGAAAAGCTTCACAAATCAAGTCAACAGAGGAGAACAAGTAGCTTTTGCTTCAACATAATGATGGCCTAAACTTTGTTGAAGTTTTCACATTTGAATTTATGTTCCCCTTCAAACATAAAAAAAAAGGTAGATAGTCTTTGTTCTTTTTCCTATGTTATAGCTGAAATAAGACCTCGAGTCATACACGAGGTTAGATTTCAGAATGGTTTGTATTTTCCCTGATTCGTGATGTCTGACTCATCTAGGTGACTGGCTGGCCTGGTTTGAGTTGATTCTAGGTCTATTCTTAAGAAGAATCTAGTGTTTGCCTCATAACGATCCAAGTCTAAACTGAACTGTCAACTGAAGTTTATTAGCATTGTAATAATGGCATATACAATCACAAAATGCAACAAAGCAAAGTTTGTAGTAAAGATAGAGATTGCTTTTTTACTTGATCTACACATCTCTAAAGCAAATAAAATATTGAAAGAATCAGGCTTAAGTAACAATAATATGAATATCAGACGGAACTCACAGAACATGCCTCCATGTGTGTCAATCAGGTCCGGCAACGATTGTGTGTTGCCGATTTAGAGAAGAATATTTGCCACTATACTCAAAGTTTTGAGTTCAACTTCACTTTTCTGGATTCAACTAGCCCTTCATGTCCACCACTGAATATTAGCATAATATGCATGATCCAAGGTCTCTTGAAGGCAATGGATTGCTAGACGCCTATGTTGTCCTATCGAATTTTTTGGTTAATGCAGTTTTATATGTAGGCGGCCGTTCTCTAGCTTGGAAATTTCATGGATTCAAATCTTTGAATCCTAACTTTTCCAATCAACTTGTTTTTAGAGCTCAAAGAACCTTGCTCTATGACAACCATTTTTCCAATCTTGGGAAATTTTCGGCACCGAAATCCCATCCAACTCCATCTGAGATGCGCTTCTTCTCAAGGGGAACAGTTTTCCTAGTAGATTTACCGGAGGTGGACTTCCTTCCCTTATTTTCTTCTTTAGCCCAAACTCTCGTTGTATCTTCATGACTGAATTGGTTATCGTGAGTCCTGTTATTATAACCAAATTTTAGTTCTATAGAATGAAGATCACTTTCGGCTGAATCTTCTTCTTCTTCTGTGTTTACATCTCCATGGTCCTCCTGACCTTCTACTCTTAAGTCCCCTTCTTTATCTTTGTCCATCTTGCTCCCACAATCTCGAGACCGAATTTTCTTTTCTTTAACCTTGTTGGTTCTTAAGAAGGCTTCGAGCTCATTTTTCAGCTTCTCCACTGCTGCATTCTTCTCCTCAAACTGATACTTTGCTTCTGAAAGCTTCATTTGGACTCTCTCTTCACGTAACACATCGGCAAGTTGAAGCATCTCCCTCTCTTTCTCCACCTCTTCGATAACTTTCGCAAACTCTCTCTTCAGTTCTTTCGTCTTTGCCTTGTCCTCATCAATGCCTCTAGCTAATTCTTCACAAATTTGTTCCATTATTTCTCTAGCTCTCTTCTCATTTACAAGTTCGATTTTCGTCTTTGACAGAGCCACTTTAGTCTCAGCTAATTCGCTCCCAAGCTTCTTATTCAAGCTCTCCATTCGTCTCCTAAACTTCTTCTCCACTTCAAGATCCCCTTTAACAGGTTTTAATAAAGCCTCAACTTTTTCTCTCTCCTTCCATTCCCATGCTGCCTTTTCTTCTACAAAATGCTTTATCAGACGATGCATCTCATTACGATCAGACCGACTTTCTTGAATAAGATGATTGACCTGAACATGAGCTCTTCCTATCTCAGCTTGTAGAGCCGATAAAACAGACACACGAGAGGAATTATGCTCTTCATTACCCACAAATCGATCGAGTACTTTCAGAAGATCTTTCGAAGAGGCAAGACAGTTACTAAGATCCTTCAAACGGGTCTTATGAACATCCGATCCTGCCGGACTCCACCCTCGCAGTTGAATCTGCAACATTTTTATACATGTGATCCAAACATCTATCAATGAGGTTTCTTTTATTCAAATTCAAAAATGATAAGGCCTTGTAAAATTCTCAAATGTTCTATTCTTTCTCAAATCCAGAAAGCGATAAAAATATTTCATACAAATTCGAATAATAATTTCGATTTGAAAAAAATACCCACATCTAGTTCTATCATATATCTATCTTATCTAGTATCTAGTGAAATCAAAGAGTTTGACATCTCTAAAAGGGATGAACAAGGTCTGAATTACCTCCATTTTATTGGCATTCCTACTGCAACCCGAACTTCTTCTTCTTTGATGATCAGTAAGCATAAGCCTCTGAGGTATACCCGAAGTTCGTCTCGGATGACTACCTGTTCCCAAACGACGCAACCTCTGTGAAATCAAAATATAAACAGAATAAAATAAGTCAAAACTCGTCAAATTTTCTTCGTGGCAAAAACAATCTAACAACATTTTCTAGGCTTCAGTATGGGGTTCCATAAGTTTCAATAGGTTTGCATGGGTTTGTCAGATCACCCCCCTTTTCTCTTATGTGGGACTATTTTCAAACGCCCCCTTAGTGCGGCATTCTTTGATAATATCTTGTGTGGCCTTAGCTTTGATACCATGTTTAGTTTGTGGTTATCCAACTCAAAACCAATTATTTTTCTTTTTGAATATTGACTACAATGGTCATAACAAAGGCATTGATACATCGGTACGATACGATAACTGCCGAATTACTACTAGCCTAAAGCCCGCGAATTGAAATGGCCTCAGGCCGACAAAATGAAATGGCCTAAAGCCGACAAAAACTACTTCATTTATACCCAAGTTCAATATTCCTGGATTTGCACTTCCATGGGGATCGAACCTGAGACCTCCGCATACTAATTCTCAAAACCAATTGACAATGACTAAAGAAGACCCAGACATTGTATTTTTGGTTGCTAGATGGCCCTCTATCCCATGTGGGACTGCGTATAGGTAGGCTAAACCACCAATAATGACATGTATTTTTAACCAAGACCAACACGAAATTGGGCTTCTGAATAATTTACTAATGAAAGAAATAAAGGGGATTCAATTAGCAAAACTCACATCAGAAACAGGACTATGTGATGGATCGGATAAATGCGGTGGAAGATAACCTGATTGAACTGAACCAAAAACCCTTTCTCTATCTCTCCCTCTAATTTCTATCTCATTTCTTTTCTCCTCCAAGATTTCTCTCAATCGAGGTGAAGGCACTACTTCTTCATTCATGTGCCAAAGTGTTGCAACAAGTTTTCTAGCAGAAACAGGAACTTGATCTTTTCGATTAGAATCTGGAATTTGGGTAATGGGGTATGGGGATTTTGAGTTCATCTTCCAATTCGGTGCTGGAGTATTTGCAATTGATCCTCCATTCTTTCCGATCAGAATTGCCTTTTTGATTCTGTAATTCTGAACTATTGAAGATGAAGATGAAGAAGAAGAAGAGTAACCACGATTACCGATCGTACCTTCAATTCTGTGATTCCGCCTCGACATTTAATCAAAATGGGTAAGTAAAATCTTAAGAAATTCGATAAAATCTCAGACAAGAAATCAGAACCAGACAAGTAGCAGACTAGCAGTAACAGAGGAACCGTAATTGGGGTTTTGTTTCGATCTGGTGGATGAAAGCAGATTGTGATCGACAGAGAAATGGAAGATTTGGTTTATACTTTATTGTAGTGAGAGAAAGAAAAAAAGAAGATGATTAAGAGAGAGGCCAGAACCTTTTAGCTGTAGAGAGAGAGTTGAAGAAGGTTCCCAAGCGACACGACGATCCAGGGGATGATGGCCCTTATTATCACTTCTCTTTTTTATCCTTTGCCGCGAATTTCTCTCTCCTAGATTTTTACCATGATAAACAAATGCTCATTCCTGTATGAGGAATGGTCTGCCAATTTTGACGGGTAAAAAAGATGTGATTTACTCTATTCAATGAGATGGTTAGAGCATCTCCAATGCAAAATTCAAAAAAATCTCTATTCGTCTTATTTGTCAAGTTTCAATTGAGAGTCTCACTCCTAAGTGGCGAAAATAGAGATTCTCAATTCTTGTATGTCTCCAATGCAACACTCTAAACTCTTTTATTTTACTTACGTGTCATGGTTATTTTTGTAAAAAAATAATTAGTTATTTTGGAAATATACGAAGACTTGATTTCTATTGGTTGAAATTTAAATATTGATGAGTTGGACAATTAGAGATATCTCAAGAGGACACTCTGAAAATAGAGTGTCCTCTTGAGATATCTCTATTCCACTCTCGACACATCATCTTCGAGATCTCAGTTGAGTTTTGCATTGGAGATGATTTTTTAAGAAAAACTCAGAAAATCCTATGTGGCACTCCGAGTGTCTAAGATTGAGTTTTGCATTAGAGCATCTCCAATGCAAAACTCAAAAAAATCTCCATTCGTCCTATTTGTCAAGTTCCAATTGAGAGTCTCACTCCTAAGTGGCGAAAATAGAGATTCTCAATTCTTGTATGTCTCCAATGCAACACTCTAAACTCTTTTATTTTACTTACGTGTCATGGTTATTTTTGTAAAAAAATAATTAGTTATTTTGGAAATATACGAAGACTTGATTTCTATTGGTTGAAATTTAAATATTGATGAGTTGGACAATTAGAGATATCTCAAGAGGACACTCTGAAAATAGAGTGTCCTCTTGAGATATCTCTATTCCACTCTCGACACATCATCTTCGAGATCTCAGTTGAGTTTTGCATTGGAGATGATTTTTTAAGAAAAACTCAGAAAATCCTATGTGGCACTTCGAGTGTCTAAGATTGAGTTTTGCATTAGAGATGCTCTTAGTAGTAAAAGGAACAAAAGTTGTAAATCTATTTACACTTTTGATTTAGGATTTTCATTTGTTCAAAGTAAATCAAGTTGTGCTCTGATTGAAGTCATATTGCCATTTTTTGCATACCAAATTCTAGTAAAATATGCAATTTGTGATAATGTGATTTTATTGTATGATATTAAATATTGTTTTGTAGCATCTCTAATAAAAGATAGCATTACAAAAAAAAAAAAATCTCTAATATAAAATTGTAAAAAATATTATATTCAAAATAACTAATTATTTTTTTACAAAATTCTAATTCTAAATAAGTAAACAAAACAACTTTAATGGTGTGTTTGGTTGCAGGATTCCTAACTAGGATTTCTATCAAAAGTGAGATTGTTTGGTTGCAGGATTCCTAACTAGGATTCCTATCAAAAGTGGGATTTGGTAGGAATCATGAATCCTTGGTCTGATTGGCTACCAAGAATCCTAGGGCTCTTGAATCCCAAGGATTCCTAATTCCGAAATTTGTATTGGACCAAAATCCCACCCTACCCCCTAGGATTTGCTAGGATTTTGGATTAATAAACCTAAATTTCAAACTTAAAATCAACAAAAATTTATTTCCCTTCTACAAAATAATTATTTTAAAAATCATTATTTTTGTCAAAAATCATTATTTTTGTCAAAAATCATTATTTTTGTCAAAAATCATTATTTTTTTGAAATATCATTTAAAAAATCATTCTTTTTTTGAAAAATCATTATGTTTTTGAAAAATCATTATTTTCAACCAGAACTTGACAAATAGGACAAATAGAGATTTTTTTTGAGTTTTGAATTGGAGATGCTCTTAGATGCCCGAAATGAATTTTGCTTTGGAATGAGTTTCTAAATAAAACTTTAGAAAGAGCTCTAATTGAGTAAGCTTAAGCTCGTACGGTAAAGTATGAGCTTGAGCTCAATAGCCATTGATCTTCTTAGATTAATCCTGACCGTTGCACATCTACTTCATATAAAGAGTAGATTAAAACATGAAATATTATCAATTTCATATTTTATCTCATTAATTACAAAATAATTGATAATCGCAACCGGAACTTGACATATAGGACAAATAGAGATTTTTTTTTTGAGTTTTGAATTGGAGATGCTCTTAGATGCCCGAAATGAGTTTTGCTTTGGGATGAGTTTCTAAATAAAACTTTAGAAAGAGCTTTGATTTAGTAAGCTTGAGCTCGTACGGTAAAGGATGAGCATGAGCTCAATAGCCATTGATCTTCTTAGATTAATCCTGACCGTTGTACATCTACTTCATATAAAGAGTGGATAAAAACATGAAATATTATCAACTTCATATTCTATCTCATTAATTACAAAAAAAACCATCATCTTTTTTATTGGCCAACGCTGTGGGGAAATCAAAATAGTTTTCGGGGTGTGAAGACTTTGATAAAAACAAGTCAAATTTAGTTGACCAGTATATTTAGGAGGAAAGCAAATTATTTGACCATTACTTCTCCATTCCCGCAAGGGGAATCCGGAGAGAGAGAGAGACAAGTGATCTCAAATTTTTCTTCTTGCCAAAAACTCCCCATTCCGATTCAAATTATCAAATCTGAAATTCACTTGCCAAAACCCCAAATTCGACCTACATAAGAAACCCTAATTCTCTACCTGACTGATCAAATCAATCAAACAAACAATGGCTCCTCCTGCACAAATGCAAAAATCTCAATCTCCATCTCAACCTTCCGGGTAAGTTCTTCAAATATTTTCAATCATCAAATATTTTCTAATCAATGAATAATATCAATCTAAAATACTATAATTTCTAACTTGTTTTAGTAAAGGAGAAGTATCAGATTTGAAATTACAACTCCGACAACTCGCTGGAAGTCGAGCACCTGGAACCGATGATTCAAAAAGATAACTATTCAAGAAAGTGATCTCATATATGACAGTCGGAACTGATGTTTCTTCAATGTTTAGTGAGATGGTTATGTGTTCAGCAACACATGATATTGTATTGAAGAAGATATGTTGTCTTTATGTTGGAAATTATGCAAAAGGAAATCCAGATCTAGCTTTATTAACTATTAATTTTCTTCAGAAAGATTGTCGTGACGAAGATCCAATGATTAGAGGACTTGCATTAAGGAGTTTAGTTGACCAGTGATCTCAAATTTTTTGAAGGTCTAATAGAGAGACGGTAAGAGAGAGAGACAAACTATAAGAGAGAGAGTGGGAGAGGAGGAAGAAAATGGTGGTGGTTGTGGCCGGAGATAGTGGTCAGAAATGGTGGTGGTTGTGGCCGGAGATGGTGGTCAGAAATGGTGGCCGGAGTTGAAGATGATGAAGAAGAAGAAGAGGAAGAAGCAATGTTTGATTTCCCTTTAAAATTTATTTCTCCGGAAAATTTCTAAAATTTCACATATTTCCTTTAAAATTTCACACCCCGAAACTATTTTGCTTTCCCCAAAGCGTTGACCTTTTTATTCACCCCATCAGCTCCTTCGTCAGACAACAAAAAGTAAAGAAGGAAGAACTGAAGAGCTTCCAAACGTGCAAGATCTACATCTTCAAAGTCTTAAAACAACTTCATCTTGATATTAAAAATTCTGGTGAGACTTTGGCCATCATTAGTAGTTTTATCTATAAAATTTGCTTAATAAGATCTTAGATAGGCAAGTTAGAACAAGAAATCAACAATTACTCTATGTATTTCAGTAAAGATATTCAAATTTTAGGATTTTAAATTAGGATTTTATTTTATTTGTGTATTTCAGTAAAGAATTCAATAAGATTTATCTCTTCTTAGTTAGGGTTTTGTGGATATAAAATTTTCTTGTTGCCAATAATTTCTAGTGAATATAACTTATTGGGTTGAAAAAATTATCATAATAACTAAAAATCCTAAGTCTTTTTTAATTAGAAGTTACCAAAACTTTATGAGCAATTGTAGGTAAAGGTTGAAATAATATTGATAATTATCAATAAAGTCATTTTATTTTTTTCTCATTCTCATTTTCTTTCTAAAAATATCTTCTTCTTCTTCTCCTTCTCCTTCTCCTTCTCCTTCTCCTTCTGCTGCTCCTCCTCCTTCTGCTCCTCCTCCTCCTCCTCTTTAATTGACGATAAAATCTTCTTCTTACTTGGTTCAACTCATGGATTTGGAAAACTAAGAGTAGTCTAAATACGATAAAGCAACGATCGAAAAGTTTACCCATCAGCTACTGTGATTATAGTTTGAAAAGATCGGATCAGATGTTTATTCAAATAAAAGAGAACATGATTGCTATTGTTACTTTCATTCAACAAGCTTAAAAAGGGAATTTCTAAGTACACTCACATGAAAGGTAGTATTTCTTGTTCAAGTTAAGGGAGATGTGAGTGCATAAAACAAAACTGGTGAGTGCATATAACGTTTCCCGCTTAAAAATTCAATTAGGGAGGCAGACATCACTGCGATAATGTCATGGAAAATACATTCTTCATGCTGCAAGAGCCTGTGTACTCAGGGTGAGCCGACATAGGGGTCGTGGGGGCACATTGCCCCAGAAATCCAAATGTGAACTCCACAAGTCCAAATATGAGCTCCTTTAGACTTTAAAAGGTGCCTTTAAAGTGTCCCTGCTCAAATTAATTCTTTACCTAGACAACTAATCAACCCAAACTTTAGCCCATCACTACTACAATGTTAATAACTCAAATACCCACTTATGACCGTCCCGTAACTTTTACCTGAACCCTCATGCCCCACCATCCCCATTAAAACAATTGCTTTTACTTTTTTTCTTTTCTTTTGCAAACACTTACTTTTACTTAAATCCTAATCTTTTTCTTATAGGTTTGATTTTAGTTAAAACCAATTCCCACTCCACCGTCATGTACTAATTTCAATCCAAATAGGTAACAAATAAGGTTGCAGAAGTTAGAAATTTTGTAATCAGGTTTGTTTCAATTTGTTTTTTTTTTTTTTGATGAGAAACATTGCATTAAAAACGAACAAGAGTACTACAAGCACATAAACGGCTAAAGAAATGCCGACACAAACAAGAGTACTACAAACACACAAAACAACTAGAGTAAAGCTGACACAAAAGAAGGTACAGAATTCCATTCTTTCCTTTCTCCATTTCTTCTTCCCCATTTCGCAATCGCATCAGCTGGAGCATTGCAATCCCTAGAAACATAGGTGAACATGATTCCTTCGAAATTGTTTATAAGGGATTGAATCTGTTGTATCATCTTTACAGATTGCCAGTGTAGACCAATATTATGACCGTTGATGAATTTGATCAGTGCTTGGTTATCACTTTCTATATGAGCATGAGTAATCTTTAAATGTAATGCCCATTGCATACTAGATAGGATAGCTAATCCTTCACATTCTTCCGCGTTTTGGCTTCGCACCGAATTCGCTGCTGCTATAATGAATTTCGACTCTTCATCTCTGATAATACATCCTATTCCGGCCGGTTCTGTAGCTGTTGTAAACGAGGCGTCAACATTCAACTTTAAATATGGTGTCGATGGAGGTCTCCATTTTTTTTCCTTAGTAGTTTTCCTGCATTTGTTAGTGATACCCGTCTCAATCTTGAGAGGAGTGATAGACACATTATTAATTCGGTATATGATTTGTCGAGGATTCTGTTTGTTCGTGTTAAAACTATTTTCACATCTAGCTTTCCAAATGAACCATAGTATTTTGGCATATTGGTTGGTAGTATCCTCATTTAGAGTTTTCCATTGTGATATCCATTGATTAGTCGAGCTAATCTGATCAGTTCTCACATCATAATTGAACCAAATTGCTTTAGCAAACGTGCAGTGCAGCATCACATGATCTAAGGTTTCGTTTTCATCGCAATTAATACAAGAGAATTGGTCTCCAATGAATTTGCCAATTTTCGCTTTGACAGATAAGCTATTAGTACAACATTTCCATAGGAAAAGCTTCACACGTGGTATAGTATTCAAGTTCCAGATAAATCCCCATTCGAGATGGTCCTGTGTCACATTCATGCTTTCCGTTCTTAAATAATAATACATTGATTTTATCGAGAAATTACCTGATTTGGTTAATGTCCATATCGGTTTATCTTCCTGATTATTTTGGAGGTTGATGCTGAGAATAGCACTGCATATATCATCGTTAAAACATTGCTGCAACATCTGAAAATTCCAAGTGTTGTTAGTAATAAGTTGTGCAACCCACTTAATGTTGGACCCCGTATGATTAGTTATGGGAGGGGGGTGGTTTGGGATCCAATAGTCACTCCAAACGTTAATATTAGACCCTGTATTAATGTTCCAGAAAATAAGACTATCCATATTAGAGTAATGTTTAATAATAGATTTCCAAGGCCAAGAGTGGGTGGTTTTGGGGGGGGGTTGGGCCGATGGGTTTCAATTTGTTTCATACAAAACTAAGGAATCTTATTTAAATTAAATAGAAATTCCAAACAATTTCAATGCTCCATTCAAAATTATGGTGTCTTTATCTCTCTCTTTCTCTATATTTCTCTTTAAGTCGCAAAATATTTTAATGATTAGTTTCTTCTAGATTAGCTTCAAAAAAAAAAATTTGATTTATTATTAATTTTGAAATAATTACTTTGTGTTTTTGTATGCTTATGATTGGTGTTGGTTAAATTCTTTTTTACGTGTTTCAGTTTTCGACCCACAAAAAGAATATTGATAAAATCAATTGACAATTAGTTAAAAGTATGCAGCATAGAAATTTTTTTGTTCTCTTATTGCATACGAATTTGTTATTTACTTTAACTTAAATGTGTCTCGCATCGAAAAACTTAGAGTGTGTTTGATATCACCTATTTCCATCAAAAAACTTAGAGTGTGTTTGTTATTTACATTGACTTAAATGTGCCCCACATCGAAAAAATCTTGGCCTCGCCCACTGAGTGTGCTTGTAACAAACTCCTAAACTAATAAAAGAGAATAACAGTTATCTCATAGATCCAATTTGTGTGATTGAGTTGTTAGAAAAGTACTCACAAAGTTTGTATTACAAATTTGCAACACTCAATTGTAATTCTTTTACTTCTATCTCTATATAAAGTTACCCTTGTAGGTTAGTATTGTTCAATTCCTTACTCAATTCTATTTCTAGATGTTCATTGGTGATGTTATTATCATTTGAGATAGTGGAGGGATACTTAAAAATAGCAACTGTAAAGACTAGCTCTTGTCTCAAGCAGTCTTCTCGATTTCCATTCCTAACATCTTTATTTCTTTATGAGTTAATATGAAAAATGAAAGACAATGGCGTTTCTTGATGATCTCAATCTTAACATAACTGTAACAAGAACATTCGGAAGACATGCCTTTACCGACAAGATTTTGTTCATAATGATTATCGGTGACCTGACAAAATTTATATCATAGCCAATGAGAACCACGCTTCTAAAATTTAGTTCTACTTCTTATTTTGGCTTGAAATTGGCGACCTATTCAAACGCAGATTCTATCGTCCCTTTGTTCAAAACTCTCACGATACTGTATAAACTTACGATCCTCTAAGCATTGAGATGGCAATGGCTTATCTTTGTGATGAGCAAGAAACATTAACCCTCTATTATTCAAATCCCATAATCAGAAGTTTATCCATATCAGTGAAGCTATGGTTTCGGTTAAAGAGTAAAATATGACACATTAAACCCATTGATAACATTAACGACCATTTGTTTGATTTTTATTTCAACTAATTTGGACTTTCTCCCCATTGTTGTGATCTTATATTATCTTGGATGATGATAGATTATCTTGCATGTCTAAGGAGAAAGAATACCAGTTAAAAAAATGAGTCAACTAAGATTTTTTGTTCAAAAATTTTCAAAAACGTTTTTCCCGTTGATTTCGTAGGTAAAATTGTACTTTCACAAAATGTTTTTTTTTTTTTCAAATACTATTAAGATTTTGGTCTTGTTTCCAATTATAACCCAAATTTTGGGTTTTTTGAAAGGAAAGGTTTTGTCAATTGTGCTGCTAAAAGCATCCAACTATTGTGTTATAAGAACGTGGACCCGAAGTGATGTAGCTAATATGAGCCTTGAACCGCTCAGAGGCTCAAAGCTGAGAGGTCATCCAAGAAAAGCCCAGTCATTCTGAGCCCAAAATAGTCTTAACTGAGCAAAGTGACGTGGAAGACTAGAGAGAGCCAACAACCAACTTTCTATACACGAACCATTAACTGACAGAAGATTTGTCAATGTCAGAAGATACACACTCATGGGTATTATTCTCGTAGCAAACATCAACACTTGGCTCTCATCACAACTGGTGTCTTACCACCGCAGCATCTCAACCAAGCATCACACTATATCATCCAAACCTATATAAACATATCAGGTTTGTCGTAAAAAAATGGCTATTTCCCAAATGGCCGCCTACTTTATGACTAGTTTCCCGCATGGCCACCTACTTTATCAAAAATACTCAGTTTGACTGTGAACCTCTTTTTGGATTTTCCATAAATACTTCACGTCAATCAAATTGTTTCTCTCTCTTCTTCATCTTCTCAAATAATTTCTCTCTCTTCTCTATCTTCCCCAAATTGTTATTCTCTCTTCTTCATCTTCCGCATATTGTTTCTCTCTCTAAAAAAATTTGTTTCTAATCAAGCCAGACATTTATCATCAAAACCCTCTCTCTCTCTCATAAAAGCACAAGGTAATCTAAAGCACAAGGTTACTACCCAATACCCATTATCAAATACCAAGAGAAAAGACATTCATGAATTAAATCAGTAAAATTGAATACTTAGTGGTGATTGAAAAATTCAAGCAAAACCTTGGATGATTTTTCGACTATCAAATTGTTGGGTAATCGGGCTAGGTTTTATGTTCTTCTAATCGCACCCCACCACCCTTAATCTTTCTCTTTCTCTCTCTAAAATGTTTGCGCCCTCTCACTTTCTCTAAAATCTTATCTATTCAACAATCACGGGTAAACTTGTATTCATATCATGGGTAGGTTTGATGAGATCCCTAACCCTAATTTTGAACAACAACAAGGCTACACAACCCGCCTCTAAGGACTACCACTTGAACTGCTGTGAGAGAAACAAGGATTTCTCTTTTCACGTGACTAGACATGTGAGAGGAGAGAGAAACCCTTGTTTCTCTCACAGGCAGTTCAAGTGGGAGTCCCTAGAGGCGGGTTGAGTATACTTTTTGTTTGAACAATAAGTCTACATAGCCCATTTTAGAAGAACCCCACTTGAATCGTCCACCTTACGTGGACACAAAAAGACAAATTTCTTTTCCTGCCACATGATGTTAATTTGAGTTGTCCGGTTTGCCTTTAAGTTGTGAAGGAAAAATTCATCTGAACAGATAATGGCTTATAAGAGAAGATATGATCATTTGTGGAAGGAAAAAATCATCGGTACTTCCATCTTCATCCACTTGTTCTTCCATCTTCATCATCATCTTCTTCTTCTTTGGGAATTCCTGCAAATTTTGAAGATTTTCAAGAATTATATGATCATCTTTGTATGACTATGGATTTTGATGATCTCTTAGACTTGCCTAAGATTAAAGACTAAGAGTAACAATGGATTTTCATGATTTCTGTACATGCATGGTGGTAGTGGTGGCCAACATGTCGTGTTGGCCCGGAAACGGACCGGCACAGCCCGTTTACAAGGCAACACGACATGAAACGTCGCGTGTCGGGTCGTGCCGACGCCACGGGTCAAGGGTGTCTTGCCGACGTCACAGATCAAGCAGGTCGTGGCGGGTATGGGATTTTAAGCTTCCAGACCCGTAAACCACGACACAGTAGGAACGAAAACACGACCCGCCAGAGCCCATGGCGATCCTAACTTGCCACCCCACGCCACGCTAACCCGTTAGAAATAGATACTTAGTTTACAAAATGTTATTGCTATTTTGTTGAAAGTAGTTATTAATTAATAAAATTAATAGTTAAAAAAATTATTAAGTGATAAAAAAATATAGGTTCTAAAGTTTAAACAAAGATCACAACGCTTGACTTGAAAAATATTTTGTTAATTACTTTTTTTTTGTTTACAAATAAATAAATAAATAATCGTGAATGGACCGGCAACAGCTGGCCCATTAGCCACGACCCGGCACAGCAACGACCGGAATCGCCACGGACCTTGTGGGGGCGTTTTTGTGTCCAGACCTTGTGGTTTGGGCACGACTCAAAGTTGTGCCTGATGTGGCTGTGGCGTGTCTAACACACCACGACTGTCAAACGGGTCGTGCTGCCACGACACAACCCGTTGGCTACCAGTCCATGGTGGGATTTAGATTAGTAATTTTGTTACAGAATCTTAAAACCTTGAGTTTGACAACTTCAATTTCTTTACTAAGGGATGTTGGTGCTTATAAATTATAACGGCAAAATTGGATGCTCAAATTTTAACGGCAAAATCTTCTTCATTCTTTTTTGTTTTTGCAAGTTATAATTTCCTTTATCATTCGGGAATTAAACACTTTTAATTTCGAAAATTTGGTATCCGAACTAGGAACATTTTATGATTACAAACCGCATTGCAAAATCAACGGGTTAATCCAACCTCAGCTTTCGTGATTTTGTGGGAAATTTTTTGATCAATGGTGTATCCAAATGAAACATTATTTGGCTTCCAGGAAATTTGGGAGGTTGTAGAATTTGGTTATGTAGAACCAGTTGATCGGGTAGCACATGAAGCTCTCTCTCAGATCCAAGAAGATAGTTTGAGAGATAACAGAAAGGAGGATAAGAAGGCATTGTTCTTTCTCTACCAAGCTGTTGATGGGATTGTCTTCGAAAAAACCTCAAGAGCTGAAATAGCTAAAGAAGTGTGGGATTTGTTGCAAAGATCCTACACGCACTACAAAAAAAGGCTTATTTGGGACGGTCAGAAACCGTCCCTAAATGTCCTCAAACCGTCCCGAATAAGTATCAGGGACGGTCCTGCGCGTGTGGTTATTACTGGCGTCACAGATAGTTTTAGGGACGAATCATGGGACGGTTTTTATCCGTCCCAATTACTTTTCGGGACAGAGATTATCTTTCCCAATTAATTATTAGGGACACCTTGTGAGGACATATTAGCTGTCATTAAAAGTCATTGGGGACGAATGGGACCTGACCGTATTAGTTGTGTTGGGACGAAAATTGTATTGTGACACTTTGAGAAACCGTCCCTAAAAATTTTTACTTACGACTGATAAACCGTCACTAATAAATTTTAAAATTTTGAAAATATGCTTCCCATTTGTTTGGTCCAGGCAGTTCTGCCTATTACTATTTCCTGCTAGATAGAAACAAATAACTCATCCTTTCCGCATAAACTCTAAAAACAATAAAAAAAAAACTTGTATTTTACTAAAATCAATTAATCAAACAATGTTTGAACTAAAATCCAACTTCCTAATATACTCAATAGAAAAGTACTCCAACCACTTCAAGTTTTGATATGCTTAACCATAATATTACATAGCAAACCATATACTATACACCAATACTATGTTCGTAGTCGTTTTCGCTTAAAATCTTCATATCCAAATGACAGTTTTTGACATTCTCTTTATAGAGCAGCTTGATTCCCGCAATGAAAACATAACAACACAATAAATAAAAATGTATGAAAGATTGTATATGAATATTTGTTTAACATATTAATACACTCAACATTAAAGTCAACCAAAAGGTTTAGAGTTTCAAAGAGTATAATATAACCTAACATGCAAGAACCTAACCAACACAAGTACGTACTATAAAGAATTCAAGCAAGAATAACCGAACTTAATGAAGTACTAGTTATCAGGTGAAGTTAAACAAGAAATCAATACCTTATAGGGAAGAGTGTGCGCTAACTACCTAATGAGCATTCAATGTATTAGATAACAAACGTTCAGTAATCGAAATCGATGAAGTACTAGTTATCAGGTGTAGCTAAACAAGAAATTGATACGTTATAGGGAAGAATGTGGCTAACTCCCTAATGAGCATTCGATGTATAAGATAACAAACGTTTTGTACCTTAACTTACTACAGTTGATAAATCATACAAAATAGTAAGAGGTGTTGGTGAATAAGGGAAAAAGTACAACACTAGAATATGTCCTAGTTATCATTCGAGTTCTAAGTTCAAATGCTTATTCGGTGAAACTTGTAGAAAATCATACATAATGCAGCATGTGGAAATAACTATAAATACATTCAGGGAAAAAGTACAACACTAGGTCTATCGGTTACTATTTTCTTACATATATACTTCATCGAGTCCAACGAAGTACTAGTTCATCAATTCTAACTCAACAAGAAACCAATACGTTATAGCAAAGAAGATCACCTCATATTAATCGCAATAAGTGGTTGAATTTGGACTAGTAGGAGAACTTCCAAACGAGAAGTTAGGTGTAGAAGTGTGTACCTGCAAAAGACGTATATGAATTTTTTACTATGGCATCTTGTAACACTAAATTCAATAAAATAATAAATTTTAAGATAATACCTCTTGGTTGCCAAATTGCCTGAAATAAGCTTTCATTTCTGCAACTTCATTTTCCATTTGTTCGACTTTCCTCTTTAAATTCAAAACCTCTTCGTCGTTCGCATTGGATTTAGTTTTTGGTGATTCACCCCAAATAGATTTAGGAGTTCCTTTTCCATAACAACGGACAAAGCCTCTACTTTCAGGTCCCATGACCTTGGAAAATATGGATCTGGTCCGTCATTATGTATAGGTAATCCGTCTTGATTAGCTTTACTGACCGTCTTGATTAGCTTTACTGACCAAGTCCCTCAATTCGTCCTTTAAATATTTGAAGCTTAAATTAGTATGAAAAGATGTTTGTACGTAAAAGGAATATAACATTAGTTAATATCATGATTACCATTTTTTGAGCTGCTTCTAGTGTTATAGGTGTCTTGTTTTTCTTTGTGTGAATCTTGAAGAACATTTCCACCTGTGATGCAGGTTCCCCTGCGGGTGCCTCTTTCGGGATTTTGTTCAATCTAAAAAATAAACTGAATATTAGTATGATAATATGACAATGCATTAAACTATAAACAATGATTTCTCACCTCAATAGCTTGTTTAGCGTAGTTTTTTGATCCTCCCGTATGTGGCAATTTTTGTTTCTTCCTATTCTCCGAATTTATTTTGGCTTTTTCCTGTATAATAAATTAAATTATTGATTTGATTCATAAACATCTTACGAATTAGGAGCAAATTAATATTTAACAACAAATATAAATACTATAATTTAGAACTTACAACGACTTTTTCATCAGCCCAATAGTTTATAGCCAATCTCCATGATTCCAAAGGGACTTCTTTAGGACAATTCATAGGTCGTTCTGTGAATGTGGAGAAAGGGAGAAAGTAATCACGCTTCAAGTCATACTTGTTATCTTTCCAAGCCGAATTTAACGTAGAAAGCACCCACTTCATGCTCTCTTTGTTCTCTTTTGGGATAACAAAATAGTTAGTGATATTGCGAATAGCTTCATCTTTATGTTCTTCAGCCATATCTTTCCAGCTACGAATGTGCATTGGTAGAATATTGACATCTTTACCGATTTTTCCAACAAAAGCAGACAATTTTTCTGAATGTTCTCCAACTGGTTGTCCACGATAAAAAGCTACTTGTAGTGGTTCCGTCGTGTTTGCTAGCCAGCTGAACTTTGATCTTCCTCTTCCCTTCCTTGGAGCATTTTCTTCTTGTGGTTCTGCCATCTATATGCAAAAGCTAAAACACAAAATTCTTATAAAATATTAAAGTTAGACAAAAGACAAGTACTAATCTAAATTCAATTACCAAGGAGAAGCAGTTAATTAATATCAAACATCACAATTTTTCTTATCCATAATCAGAGCTGATTTCAATTTTAATTGAAAATGGTACTTTGTTTAATAGAGTTGATACTGATTAGTGTATTCATATACTAAACAAAATCAAATTATCTACCTAAACAAATAAAGATCAGTTTAAATATAGAACATAACAAGTAATTCAAATGAGGAAATAAGACGATTTCACTTAAACAAATAACTGAAATATAACTGACCTTTGAGTTTGAAGTTGAAATTTCGGACTCAAGGAAAGATTTAGATGCTTTCCAATCGTCTCTATCTCCCACTGTTATCAGTGTTCAGGGTTTTGATCCCTAAATACTTCTGCCCCTGTTTTTCCAAAAGATAAAATCAAATAAACAAGATGATTTCAAATATCCAACCCAAGAATAGCAGTTGGGGGGGCTTAGTACTGTTCCATAATAATATAAAACAACAAGGCTCTAGCGCATCCAGTTACGCTAAACACTTAGCAGAAACCTTCATGAATTATTTAAGAACCTAACAACCCATTGCAATATACGATAACCGATTTGGTCCATGATTAGTACTATGATTATATGAGTTCACCGAACTACTGCCCTAATGTAAGTAAATGAGTTAAAGTCGTTGCTTCTTTGTCTATCAAAATCTAATTCATTCAGTATAATCCGGAAATTGAAGATATAAAAAGAGAAAGAACATATATTGATCTATCAAAGAGAAAATACTATTTCTTTCTTTTGTTTCAAGATCTAATTGGACAAAGACCCTATTACATCATTAACATCTATCTTTCTAATAAACACAAAATTTTCAATAAGAAGAAGAATTCCAGCAGTACAAGACCACCTCCCAGAACATAATGAAGATCTATATGGTAAATTTAACAATAAATTCATAAACCAATTTGACTAAGTAAGAAGAACTCCTTATAAAATCAAATAAACAGTTGATGATCTCATATAAACAAAGTGATTTCAAATAAACAAGATGATTTCAAATAAACAAAAACCTAAAATATTACTCACCTTCTATGGTTTTGAAGTTGAAATTTCTGATTGAAGCTATCTCCAGCTCTTATCAATTTTTAGGGCTTTAATCCCTAAAATTCTTCTCCTTGTTTGAGCAGAACAATGATTCTTTCTCTTCCAAGAAAACTTAGGGTTTTAATACCTAAAAACTTCCTCTCTATTCAGCGTTTAATCTCCCTCGTTCCCTCTCGCCTTCCCTCTTCCAGAAAGATAGCAAGAAGTGGCAACTTTCCCTCCCTCTCGGTTTCTCTCTCTAACGATTTCTCTCTCTAACAGTGGAGGGAATGTTTAGACGTGGGGTACTAGGGTTCTTTATGGGACATGGATGTAATTTTCACAAATATTTTTGGCGCAAAACTTTTGCCGCACATCTTCCCGGGTTTTTGTAAAATTATTAACCAATTATCCCTTATATTACTACACTAGGGACTAACATTTCATAAGAGTCCCTATTGAAGACTTATTAGGGACATACGGAAAAAATTGTGTGTCCCGGATAAGCCTATTTTTTGTAGTGACGGGTGATGAGAAGGTAAAAAATGTATGGTTACAGACTTTACGAGGTGAATTTGAATATCTTCATATGATTAACTTGAAAATATTTCTGATTATTTTTCTAGAGTTCAATCTATTGTTAATCAGTTGCGGGTTGATGTGACACGAAAATGTCACATTTGGAGAGCCTAACTAAGCCTAGTTAGTTCGTTTTGAGTATTATAAATAATATTTTATGTGTTTTTCACGTTAGGTACATATTTTGGAGTTAAACATGTAAATCGGAATAAAGGGAACGAATTGTCACTATCATTTCATGTGTCGAAAACGAGGGAAAAAGTTTTCAAGCAAATTAAATTACAAGTGGAGGCTATGGCGAGTCCAACGGTGAAGACGGAAGTCAATTCCGAGTTCAGACGAGGAAGTTGTGAAAGATAGAAGCCAAGGTCTTTTCTTGAAGGCACCTCTTGATTTCTAAATCAAAACCAAGTTCAAGCCCAAAGCCCACAAAAGAAAAGAAGAAGAACAAGACAAGGAAGAATCTTGGAGGCACCCTCTTTATGGATCCAAGTCAACAAAGTCTAAATGAATTGACTAAGTCTTGACCTAGGGTTTTAGTTGTGTAAGGCTACTATTCATCTTCTTCATCATTCATCATTCAACAACAAAAAGGAAGGAGAGAGAAGGTGGCTAGGGTGGAGTGTTCTTGAAGCTTGAAGTTGGGTTGAGTGAAAGAGAGAGAAAAGGAGGGCAAGAGGAACCGGCCTAAGTTTGGCCAGCCAACACATTAGGCCGGCCTAGCTTAGGCCGGTCGAGCAGCAGCTCGGGAAGGAGGAGCTCGGGAGCTGCTCTTGCTCGGGTACGAGATCTTCAGCTACAGCACGGGACGAGAGCAGCCGTTGCACGAGAATTCCAAGCACAGCACGGGACAACACGTCCCCAGCTCGGCCGGAATAGTGGCTGCTCGGGCTTCCAAGAACAGCTCAGGTAGCAAGCTTTCTTGGCTCGGGACGTGCAAGGGGTAGCTGCTCACGGCTCGGGACAGTGGTCTTTTGGCCGGGACAACACATTTTGGCCGGCTTCCATGGATTTTGACCGGATTTCTTCATATCTTGGCCGGACTTTCTTGGCCGGAAATTAGGGCTTTTGCTCCCCATGTCTTGATCTTGCTTCCCATGTAGTTTGATTTGATTTTGGACAAGAAATTTCTAGAGAGAGAAAGCTAGGGTTAGCTTTAATGGAGGTTGTGTTCTAAATGAAGAAGATGATGGTGGTCGCTATGGGGAACCCAGAAAATTGCTAAGGGGAGATCGGCTGCAAATAAAAACTCATATTTTCCGACGATCTTAGCCTCGAACCACATCGAAAAAGGGGGATTCTCTCACCATTTCCTTTCCGTTTCTTAGTCAATCACCATGTTTAGCTAACTTTAGTTTGTCGATTATATGAGATGAAATGTGATGAATTCGTGACTATGTTTAATATGATTTGTTGTTTTGATTATAAATTGATGTTCATTTATTTCGATTATCGTTTTGATCGTATTTTCATGTGTCTTGTCAAGCACTTCGCATAGTTAATAGACGAAACGAAGTGTTCGATATCGATCGTAGTCTAAGTCATAATTTCATGTGTCTTGTCATGCACTTCACATATTTAGGCGACTAGACGATACTTTCGATGACTCGGGATTAACCGATTTAGACGTTTGTTTGACTAAGTATGATCTCCGGATATACATAGTACTTAGAGACATCTACTTTAGGAGTCGAATATCGATTGTACCTCGACACATCAAATCGGACTGCACATAGTCGTAGGTTTATCATTATGGATTCCCGGATTTCGACACCTCTCTCACTTATTTGTTACCCGAATCGAGTCTTACCGTCTTCCGACTTTTGTTCCTTCGACTCTTCTCTCGAATCTCTCTCGCCCGTTTACTTTTATTGTTTAGTTTAGTTTATTTTACTTGTTTGTTTCATTCTCTTATCACCTTATTCGATCAAACCGCCATTTATCTTTGTTTCCTTTCCTCTTTAGTCTAAGTTAGCTTGAAATATCTAGACCGAGGGATAAGACCCTTCGATATCCAAACTACCTTCCTATCCTTGGATCGATCCCGGCTTTGCCGGATTACTACTTGATACCTCCGCTTGGGTGTGCAACCTTTTCGGGTGCATCAAGTTTTTGGCGCCGCTGCCGGGGATAGGTTTAGTAGTTTGGATACCGTTTGTTGTTTTGTTCATTAGTTTAGTGATATTTGCTTACTTAGACGTTTTTGTTTTCTTTATTTTGTGATTTCTTATCTTTTTATTTTTTTTAGGTACCGATTTCGAGAAAAGAGCCAAAAGTGACATAAAGGTGAAGGAAAAGGAAGGATTCGAGAAGCTTAAGAAGAAAGACGAACGAAACGAGAGGAGTACTCGATAGTATCGCATTCTATCTCAACCTTTTTACTTTTGTGTGATTGTTTAGTTCTTTAAGTGTTAGATCCCATTTTGTGATTGTGTGTTAGTATCCTAGAACATTGTGAGATCATGGCAAGTTGGTCATTTGATGAGAATGACCTTATGCGAACCCTTTCCAACACTAGTCGACCATCTACAAGTCATCAGGACTACTCAAATTTATATAAGAATGTTACGACTAGTGATAGGAATAGGCGAGTTGAGTCTGACCGACCTAGGATGACCATGGGTGAATATCGACGGATGTATGGAGTCGGTCAGACTCGTCATGAACATGGTTTTAGGGATTATGAGCATGAGGGGTAATCAACCCCGTAAGAGTCTTCGAGACTATCGACAAGAATTTGGGATGACCACACCTTCATGTATGAATTTGTCATTTGATGAGGACCATAGTTCTATTAGTATTGATCGACCACGTCGAAGTCTTCGTGACTATCGACAAGCATATATGAACGGTTCATTTAGTGATGACAATTCCCGACTCGATGATTCCACTCAAAGAGTCGAGTCTAGGTATCTACATGAAGGTAATGGAGAAAGGACCATGGAGACCATTGGCCCGGTTTGTGCTATTTGGGCGAGCTTAGACCATTTGACCGAGTATTGTCCCATGATCCGTGTTCCGCGATAGTCTTCGTCTAGTTATACTCATGTGCCTTATTACGAGGAGATGTTAATGTGGCGTGAAAATGCCACATTTAGGTCACTTAACTTTGATGAGTTAGTTCTTTTCGAGTTTTATTTCTTATTATTTATGTGTTTTTATTGCTAGGTAATTTATTTGGGGTTTGACGTGTAATTCGGAATAAAGAGAGCGAATTATCACATTTTCATCTTATGCGGCAAAAGGGAAGAAAAGAGCACCAGGGGTATTTTGGTCAAAATCAGAAGTCAAACAACAAGTGAAGTCAATGACGAGTCCGATGGTGAAAACGGAAGTCGATTCGGAGTTCGGACGGAGAAGTTGTGAATGAAAGAAGCCGAGGTTCGGTCTTGAAACAAGGATTCTATGAAGGCACCCCCTTGGTTCTAAATGTAGAGACAAGATGAAGGCACTCCCTTGCTTTAGAAAGAAGCCCAACCCAAGAGCCCAAAGAGGAAGAGAATAATGGAGAACTTATGAGCACCCTCTCTTTGGTCCAAGTCAAATGGTCTAAGACTTAGTAAAGTTTGACTAAGTCTAGGGTTGTGTATACACAAGTGAGAAAAAGGGGTAAAAGGTGAGAAACTACTATTCATCATCTTCTTCACCAAGCAAGAGAGGGAGAAAGGGGTTCTAGGGTTTTTTGTTCTTGAAGTGATAGTTTGATAGAGAGAGCAAGAGAGGAAGAAGGAGGCAGCCGGCCAAGCTTGGCCGGCCAGCACTAGGCCGGCCAAGCAAGGCCGGCTCGGTTCGGGTGGAACAAGCACGGGAGCAGCTGCGAACTAGCACCACTCGGGCGGCCATGGAAGCTGCTCGGGACAGCTTCATCAGCAGCTGCAGACGCGACCAGCAGCTGCTGTGGCAGCGACCAGCTACACGGGACTTCAAGGACGCGGCCAGCAGCAACTCCGGCAGCAGCTTCTCTCCAGCTCGGGGCGCCTCCACGGGATGCGGCTGCAGCTCGGACTTGCATGGGACGCGCGCACGGGGCTCGAGACAAGCTAGGGAAGGCCGGACAGCACCTCATTTGGCCGGATCTTACCATTTGGCCGGATTTCTTCTTATCTTTGGCCGGATTCTTCTATGGTTTCCGGCCACTTTCTCGGCCGGAAACCTTAGGGCTTTTGCTCCCCATCATCTTGGCTAGCTTCCCATGTAGTTTGATTTGGTTTTGGGCTAGAAATTGCTAGAGAGAGAAAGCTAGGGTTTAGCTTTAATAGAGGTTTGTGATAAATGGAGAAGATGATGGTGGTCGCTATGGAGAACCCAGAAAATTGCTAAGGGGAGATCGGCTGCACCTTAAAGACTCATATTTTCCGACGATCTTAGCCTCGAACCACATCTGAAAAGGGGGATTCTCTCATCATTTTCTCTCCATTTCTTATTCAATCACCATGTTAGCTAACTTTAGTGTGTCGATTATATGAGATGAAATGTGATGAATTCGTGATTATGTTTAATATGATTTAATGTTTTGGTAATAAATTGATGTTCTCTTATTTTGATTACTTGTTTCAATCGTTTTTCATGTGTCTTATCAAGTACTTCGCATAGTTAATCGATTAGGCAAAGTGATCGATATCGATCGTAGTCTAGATTCAAATTTCATGTGTCTTGTCATGCATTTCACATAGTTAGGCGACTAGACGACATTTTCGATGATTCGGTTTTAATCGTTTAGGAAGTTTGTTTGACTAAGTATTATCTCCGGACATACGTAGTGCTTATGAACGTCCACCTTAGGAATCGAGACTAGATTTACCTCAATCCATTCGATTGGACCATACATAGTTATAGGTTTATTATCATGGATTCCCGGACTTCGACACCTCGCTCACTTATTTGTCTCCCGACTTTTGTTGCTTCCCGACTCTTGTTCCTTCGACTTTTCTCTCGAATCTCTCTCGCCCGTTTACATTGATAATTTAGTTTGTTTTACTTCCTTTATTCTCTTAGTGCTTATTCGTTTAAAAACCTTTCATTATCTTCATTTACTTGCGCTTTTGTCTAAGTAAGACTTTGATATCTGAACCGACGAATAAGACCATTCGATATCCAAACTACATTCCTATCCTTGGATCGATCCCGGCTTTGCCGGATTACTACTTGATACCTCCGCTTGGGTGTGCAACCTTTTCGGGTGCATCAGATGTCTGAAGACACTCTCCAAGCAATTCTAGAGTACCAAACTAGATTCAATCGAGATATAAAAGAGATCACGGAATGGATTCTCAATATCGTTGATAGAATTGAGTCGGAGCGTATCATCGACGAGGAAGGGGTTTGCGCACCCCAAACTCAAGAGGAGACTATGAATGATGGTGAGGGTAATACACCTAACTCTAATCTTAAGTTAAATGTCGAAGAAGCTCCTGATAGACATTTTGAGATGGAATTGACTGATGACCCTTGTTGCTCACTCCCTCGACCATTGTCATCTTACCATGATCAGACTACATTAGATTGTAATGTTCAGGATGATAGCTCTATGAGCAAGTTTGGGGATCACACGTTATTGAACTTTCCAATTTTTAGCACTTAGGATTACTTGGACGAGTTATGTAGAAGTGAAGGTGTTGCAACCAACTTTGAGGCTCCCGATGCCTTTAAGGATGTCGATAACATAGTAGTTGAAGAGATAGCGGATAGCTTGTTGGATCATTTACCTAAGGAAATTATGGACCTTGACTTGGTTCCCGAGCCTATTGCCTTACCCTTATAGTCTAGTTCGACCTTCCACATGATCTCAGACTCGATTGTTGGCCCCTTTTGGGACACTTCGGACGTCTTTCCTAGCATGTCTAGGGACTTAGTGGATATTCTATCCACTAAGCTTGAGGATGACTTCTTGCCTTCGACTGACCTCCTCTCACTTCACTTATATGTCAACCCTTTTGATGACTTTTTAGTCGTCGCCCCTAGCATTTATGCGCACTTAGTGGACCGTGCATCCACTAAGTTTGGGGATGGCTTCTTTTCGCTTTTAGTCTCACTTGCACTTCTTTCGTTTAATATTCTTGTGAGACTTTTAGCATTTGTATATAGCTTTCTTTGGGTTGACCCCCAAATCTTCCGTCTTTTGTTATATGATCGTTAGGTCGATTGAGATGGGCCTTGATGTTTGTGGGTAGCATCTCTAGAAACCCTCCGCGAGACATAACT
The DNA here is from genome assembly GCF_041429995.1 of Eschscholzia californica. NCBI lineage: Eukaryota > Viridiplantae > Streptophyta > Magnoliopsida > Ranunculales > Papaveraceae > Eschscholzia > Eschscholzia californica. The sequence continues at coordinate 48,638,871 of NW_028238198.1, forward strand.
CGTGCTCTTGTGTGAAAACAAGAGAATCAAAAGCTAATTGCATAGCTCAATGCAATCGTGTATACCCGCGTTAGTGGTAGACTTTTATATGGTCATGTTTTTATGTGCTTCACTCTCATGATATTTGGTGATATTTTAGGAGCATCTCTTATATGTTTTACTTCTAAGGCGTGGTTTGTTCCAAGTTTGGGGATGACGTGAGCTTAACATCAACTTGGAACCTCTTTATACATGAGCCTTAGTAGTATCATCTTTATCTCCTTCGGTTATGGTAATATCTCTCCACTCTTCTCTTTAAATTGATGTGCCTCTTAATCTTTTGGTGAGTGTATGCTTAGAACATTGAGGACAATGTTAGTTTTAAGTTTGGGGATGCGGGATATGACCATAACCAATGCATGACCATAGGTTTCAAAGACAAAAGGGTTCAAATTAGCTAAAATTTGAAAATTTTTGAACATTTTGAGTAGATTTGCATGTGATTGTAGTGATAGTATTAAGAATGTTGATGCATATGTGTCGAGTTGATGAGTTTTGTGATTGCTAATGGTCTTTGCATGAAAGTCGAGTCCTTGAGTGTTTGCGTTATGCTATGGGAGTAACATCTTAGTGAAGAAGAAACATCTCTAAGAGACCTAGAGTAGTCATTAGTGGAGACTTAACCCATGTGAGAGCTCAAAGCCTAAATTGTCCTTCGAGTGTACTCTTCCGCGCTAACTCCGAGTAGAATGAAGAGCTACTAAACCTCGTAACTATTAAAAGAGCTCATTTGATCTCGTGTGCTCAACTTACTTAGCCACTAAGAGTGACATTAGGATAGCGAATTAACCTTGCCTTTGTAGTCCATGAAACCCAATAAGAGTGTCAACTAGAGGAAAGCGGATACTCCATCATCATCCATCATCTTATATACCGAGAATGAAGACATGAGAAGAAAAGAATGAAGAATGTCAAAAGCAAGTATGAATGGAAAAAGTTGATTGCAAGAATAGAGTTGTGTGTGTTTAATTTGTTTTGGTTGATTGTATTTGTGTTATGAAAAGAAAAAAACAAAAAAAAAGGAAAAAATGAAAAAAAATGATGTGAAAAAGAAAAAAAAAGAAAGAAAAGAAAGAAGTATTAAGAATAAAGTTGTTTATGAGTATGTTTGAGCATGTTAGCTCTTTTGTGTGAGTGATATGATTGTATATATGCGTCTTTGTGTGTATGTTCATGAATAAGTATTCGAAGCAAGAAACAAATGTGGAAGTGCTTAAGAGGTTCTATCATGAAGAGGTCGACATTCTCGGGAATCCACCATTTCATCCATCTCTTGTATTCGCTAACCTTTAGAAGACATTTTTAGAGGGTAGAATGGGTGAGAAGGGTGAGTGAGCTTCCCCACTCTATTTAGTGGCTAATTCCTTTTCGTAGATCATTCGTTCCAAAATGTTGTCCTCACCCCTTTTTATGTGTTGAGTCCATGTTAGTGATCACACTCACACATACGAGCGAACCATTCTTGAGTGATTTCATTCTTGGAGTGTATGTCCGTGAGGCCGAAGTCGAGGCGAAATGTACTAAACTAGGAATCAAGGCGTTGTAGCTTCGGAACATAGATGTTGCTCATTATGGCATGACACGTGCATTTTAGGATGAGATCATTAGTGAAGAGGCCTTTAGCTTTTACATGAACTGATTTACTTGATTCATTATGTGTTGACATGCTTAAACCCTTTACTATGTGAACTATGCTTATCTATGATTTGGATGTTGGACCCTTATGTCTCATGAGACTCGATGTTTGTGGATATCATCTATGGAAACCCTCACGAGACGACACTCGTCCTCTAGGGGTAACCTAGAGGTTTAAAGGCTTGTTGCATACGCTAAATGCAACCGGAATGCCTCCGAAAGTGAGTTAGGCTTTTATTTTGTTTTATTTGCTCGAGGACTAGCAAAGCTTAAGTTTGGGGATCTTGATGTGACATGAAAATGTCACATTTGGAGAGCCTAACTAAGCCTAGTTAGTTCGTTTTGAGTATTATAAATAATATTTTATGTGTTTTTCATGTTAGGTACATATTTTGGAGTTAAACATGTAAATCGGAATAAAGGGAACGAATTGTCACTATCATTTCATGTGTCGAAAACGAGGGAAAAAATTTTCAAGCAAATCAAATTACAAGTGGAGGCTATGGCGAGTCCAACGGTGAAGACGGAAGTCAATTCCGAGTTCAGACGGGGAAGTTGTGAAAGATAGAAGCCAAGGTCTTTTCTTGAAGGCACCTCTTGATTTCTAAATCAAAACCAAGTTCAAGCCCAAAGCCCACAAAAGAAAAGAAGAAGAACAAGACAAGGAAGAATCTTGGAGGCACCCTCTTTATGGATCCAAGTCAACAAAGTCTATATGAATTGACTAAGTCTTGACCTAGGGTTTTAGTTGTGTAAGGCTACTATTCATCTTCTTCATCATTCATCATTCAACAACAAAAAGGAAGGAGAGAGAAGGTGGCTAGGGTGGAGTGTTCTTGAAGCTTGAAGTTGGGTTGTGTGAAAGAGAGAGAAAAGGAAGGCAAGAGGAACCGGCCTAAGTTTGGCCGACCAACACATTAGGCCGGCCTAGCTTAGGTCGGTCGAGCAGCAGCTCGGGAAGGAGGAGCTCGGGAGCTGCTCTTGCTCGGGTACGGGATCTTCAGCTACAGGACGGGACGAGAGCAGCCGTTGCACGAGAATTCCAAGCACAGCACGGGACAGCACGTCCCCAGCTCGGCCGAAATAGTGGCTGCTCGGGCTTCCAAGAACAGCTCAGGTAGCAAGCTTTCTTGGCTCGGGACGTGCAAGGGGTAGCTGCTCACGGCTCGGGACAGTGGCCTTTTGGCCGGGACAACACATTTTGGCCGGCTTCCATGGATTTTGACCGGATTTCTTCATATCTTGGCCGGACTTTTCTAGGGTTTCCGGCCACTTTCTTGGCCGGAAACCTTAGGGCTTTTGCTCCCCATGTCTTGATCTTGCTTCCCATGTAGTTTGATTTGATTTTGGACAAGAAATTTCTAGAGAGAGAAAGCTAGGGTTAGCTTTAATGGAGGTTGTGTTCTAAATGAAGAAGATGATGGTGGTCGCTATGGGGAACCCAGAAAATTGCTAAGGGGAGATCGGCTGCAAATAAAAACTCATATTTTCCGACGATCTTAGCCTCGAACCACATCGAAAAAGGGGGATTCTCTCACCATTTCCTTTCCGTTTCTTAGTCAATCACCATGTTTAGCTAACTTTAGTTTGTCGATTATATGAGATGAAATGTGATGAATTCGTGACTATGTTTAATATGATTTGATGTTTTGATTATAAATTGATGTTCATTTATTTCGATTATCGTTTTGATCGTATTTTCATGTGTCTTGTCAAGCACTTCGCATAGTTAATAGACGAAACGAAGTGTTCGATATCGATCGTAGTCCAAGTCATAATTTCATGTGTCTTGTCATGCACTTCACATAGTTAGGCGACTAGACGACGCTTTCGATGACTCAGAATTAACCGATTTAGACGTTTGTTTGACTAAGTATGATCTCCGGATATACATAGTACTTAGAGACATCTACTTTAGGAGTCGAATATCGATTGTACCTCGACACATCAAATCGGACTACACATAGTCGTAGGTTTATCATTATGGATTCCCGGATTTCGACACCTCTCTCACTTATTTGTTACCCGAATCGAGTCTTACCGTCTTCCGACTCTTGTTCCTTCGACTCTTCTCTCGAATCTCTCTCGTCCGTTTACTTTTATTGTTTAGTTTAGTTTATTTTACTTGTTTGTTTCATTCTCTTATCACCTTATTCGATCAAACCGCCATTTATCTTTGTTTCCTTTCCTTTTTAGTCTAAGTTAGCTTGAAATATCTAGACCGAGGGATAAGACCCTTCGATATCCAAACTACCTTCCTATCCTTGGATCGATCCCAGCTTTGCCGGATTACTACTTGATACCTCCGCTTGGGTGTGCAACCTTTTCGGGTGCATCACGGGTTAATGGTGAATAGTTAACTGATCTACGTGTTATTGAGAAATCATGAGATCATTGACATGTCGTTTTGACTATGTTGTTGCTGCAATGGTCTATAGAACAAGTTTTTCAAAGCAAAGTGACTATGTTTGAAAAAGGTCGTTCTAGTGGTGAAACACATGCCGACAAAAGGTAAACAAATCCATGGTAAAGAACCCAAAAATATTGGAAGGTATGACATATCTAAAGTTAGATGATTTCGTTGCAAAAAATTAGGTCATTATAAATCAGAAAGTAGAGTTTCCAAAAAACATTCTGAGCAGCTAACGTTGTTCAAGATGATGCAGAAGAGGGAAAAAGTCTTTTATTAGCTTGTAGAATTGATGAAGATGATTATTTGGTAGATAGTGATGAAGATGGAGTTTGGGGATGTCCTGTTATAAAAAATCATTAAATAGAAATTGATATTGATGATGACACAGTAGCTTCAGAATGTCAAGTAATTGAGATTACGCATATTTCTCCCAATAGTCATGATAATTCAAATCCAGAATTATGTGACATTTCAAATTGTATTCAAGTTATGTCGTCAAGGTTTGATGACTACGTTGTAAACAATGATAATAATGAGTCTGACGAGGATTTTGCAAGTTTTGTATCTTTTGCAGATTGTAATCCCATGTGGGGTGGATTTCAGCTATGGATGATAAAATTCATTTAATTGAAAAAAGTGATACTTTTTTTTTTTTTTTGTTGAGAAAAAAGTGATACTTGAGAGTTAAATTCTCTTCCTGTAGGAAAGAATACAATTGGGTTGAAATGGTCTTTCAAAACCAAGTATAAACCATATGATGGTCAAGTAGACAAATTAGTTGTGAAAGAGTACATCAAAAACCAAACCAGATTGATATGAAGATTCAAATGGAAGAAAAAATGGCTAATATTTTTTGAAGGTCCATTCATCTTTCAAGTTGAAGATTATTACGGACGTTATGCCGTTTGATTTTAAGGGAGGGTGCTAAATTTTGTTTAAACTCAATTTTAATGAGAAATTAATTTTATTAACTAAGTAATTAGAGAGTTAAGTTAGCGGGAATTGTGACGCCCCGTGTCCCAAAATAGACACGACCACGCCCCCGCAATTCACAGACGAGACTAAAATCCGGCAGAATCTCCTCTGTAAATCGAACCGGTCGCACCTGCAAAACCTGTCATGCAAACCATACATTCGCATACACAAAGAGATAAACTATCGAGCGGAAACTAAACAAACCCAACTCAGTGCGGGTCGAAACCCAAACCACAAACATACAAACGCCTCGTAAAACACCGATACAACTTATAAACAACTCTAAGTTTTACGTATATTAATATTAGAGTTTGGTTTCTGCAATAACTACATAACTTGGAAATAACGAAAAACCATATAAAACGACAAAACTCCACTAGCCTCGTCAGACAAGATCACCGGCTGGAATACACACTCCGCCTCGAGGCTACAACCAAGAACCTGCACACTAACAACTGGTAGGGGGTCAGAATACTCACCGACACGAGTTATTCTGGTAGAAGACCAATCCAAAACCCATCACGTTTTCAAAAGTTCCTTTAATAAGTTGTAAACATCATGACAAAACGAGTTATCAAGCCAGTTATAGTATATACTATGTACAAAACCATTTTCCTTAATCTAGCAAGCAATAGTAGTGATTAGCTGCCCACCCATGGTGCGCTCCCAATAAGAGGAGAGTACCTCAGGAGAACCTAGAGTGCGTTAGATAGTACCAGCCCATTTAGGCACTAGCTAATGCACTACGTCTCCTCGAGAAAGAGACTTACCCCTAGTCGGTAAGCCCCTCTCCCACTAAGGGACTCCGCAATCATTGGAGAGTTTACCTCATGATACATATATACCTTAAGTATCTAAATACGTTTTAGATCACCGAGTTCGAGTAATAGAGCCGTCCCCCAATACCCATGGTAGGACCTGAACCTTACTCTCTTCGGTACCCTGTCATGCATCTAATGCAATCTTTCAAAATCCATTTACTTTCGTATATCAAAACCACATTCTGATATTCGATTCAAATCAGTTCATTCGTATATCAAAACCAATATTTTCATTCGATTCATTATCTTATCAAACACGGAAGTGGAACAACCAAGAGTCATATCGCCACAAAGCAGAGGGATTCCCAATCAATGTCACCTCCCAGACGAGCGGTCAGGAGTACGTCCCTGAGCCTCGAACTGGAGGCATGAGCACCAATGGCCAGCAAGTGAAGCACTCTACTCCCACAGGTCTCATGACTAGTGTCGCCCACCTCACCGGTCTCACACGGGTCACACCCGTGTCCACATGTCATCCTACCCTCAATGGCTACGTGCCCGTAGGTTGACATAATCCGCAGTCGGGTACATACAAGAAAATCCCAAGTAGTTCGCAATCACAGGAAAAATAGTTCGAAAACATTTCTCATATTGCAGTAAAACCATTCAACCATATTTCAATTCATCACATAAATCGAGTTTCATGCTACCTAAATTCTAGTTATAATGGCGTATATATAACTATAGAATCTAGCATATTCATTATCTATAAAACCATGCTGGATAAAGGATTCAGAACCCCTACCTCAGTCCTTGCATCATCAAAGACCTCCCCGCCTACCAGACGACCTAATTCCTCCTCATTCGCATACTCTGGAATAAGGAAGAATAACAAAAAAAATCGGATAGAAACATTAGGTTCTAAACGAAGAACCTTCGTACAATAAAGACAATATAAAAAGAAAACGATGAAAACTTAAAACACGAAAACAATCAATAACGCTGGAAGACTTCGAATAATCGATTTGATCTTTAACTTTCATAGCCATGTCCACTGAATACTTGAAATGCATACCAACCGGCCAACCGATTTCCCATAAATTCTATTTTTCATGTTAGAGTCTTCATAAGCTGACAAATCATATAATGAACTTTATAATATAAATCTATAACCGAAATTGTCCATTTATATGAAATACGACGAAAATTTGGGTAACCATCTCTATTCCAATTCATTCCCAAAACTAGTCCAAATCTGAAATTTGAGTCGTAAAATAATTCGGCAGCACCTCGTCTATATATGGTCACCCCAAAATAGTCTATAACATTCTAAACATGATCCTGAACATAAATCATTAGAAGAAATCGAATAATAATTGTCTAAATAGCTCCAAATTTCGATCCCAAATGAAATTAGTACAACTATACAATTATCGAAATAACCATCCAATAACCATCAAATTTGGACGAAATTGAAAATTCTGAACGGATAGATATGTAAACAAGTCGAACAGAATTACCTTGAAGAAGTTTCGCTGAATCCCGATGACCAAATACGGAGAAATCAAAGAACGAAAATCGAACCGACAAAACCACCCAATCTGCTCGAACTCCTGTTGGAATGTTTCAAAACCATGGAGTTGGGTAAGTGCCCCTGATTTCAATTCACTTTCTTTATTTCTATTCAAGAGAAAATGGTGGGTGACGTGCCAAAATAATAGATTCCAATAGTGGATTGTATCACCAACTGTCATGGATATAAAGTGGCATGTGACTAAATTGTGTTTTAGTCCCTAACTCTTTATATACCGCATTAACAACTCCCACCATTTTTCTTCTCAACTAATTCAATCCCATTATTCACTTTATAACCCTTGGTTTAACCATTTCTCCTTTTCTTTTTCATTCCACAGCTAATCATGAATAAAATGTATAGTCCTTATTAGTTTGATAAAAAGAAAATTACCGAAAACAAAACGATAGCTAGGGGTGGGAAAAAGATCTGGAAGACCGCTATCCGACCCGTTCGACCGAGATAAAAAATGTCCATGGACACCCGATGGTCATAACGGTCAGTGTCCGACCGGCCCGAAAGAATTGGCGGACGGTCACGGTCAAAATTTTATGTCGAAGGACCGACCACTAACCGACCAGTACGAATGACCGAATAGGTTGACCGACTAAACTGTCCTCATTTTTAGAAGTTGACCGTTGAATTTTATAGACATATGAATATATGATGATCGTTAGCTATAGTCATATAGTCCTCTAGAAGACCAAATATTAGTGCATCGCTTAATTATATCTTGTCAAATGATGATCAACTGTGTTTTTTCTTTTTTATATTTACTTTTGATTTCTTGGCTAAACATCTTCATTTGTAAGTAATTTTGCTTGTGGTAATAAAAATAAAGTCCTGAATTAAGTAAATTTATTGGAAAGTCCGGACCGAGACCGTCCGGTGTCCGACTGGACCGGTAAAATAAACGGTCTTGGACGGTCAATGGACAAAGAATTCTTGAGAGTGACCGTCCGAGTCCGCCCGAGTAAATAGGTGGTCACCAACAGTTTATGTCCGAGTCGACCGGTTCGATGAAGTTAGAGTCCGGTACCGACCGGTCCGGACCGATTCCCACCCCTAACGATAGCTAAACCATGTCCGATCTTTCCACATGACCAATCAAAATTCATTATTTCTCGATATCCATCTAACAAATATTCCTCCAAACCCTAACCCCAATTGACATGATCGAACAGAGAAAGAAGAAAATTCTGATCTTTCTTTCTTTTCAGAAGTTTCACAAAATTAGAGTTTAGTCCCTGAATTTCGCTGGATTGCAAAATAACCCCTAAATTGTCCTCTTTGCAGATTTGGCCCCTCTTTTAACTTGACCCAAATGCTAAATAGTCCCTAAACTAACCTTTTAAAACACGGGATGTTACAGGAATTTTTTTCTTTAGTTGATTAATGGATAAGTTATTGGGTTAATGGATGACTTAGTGGAATAATGTTGGTAGTGGTCATAGTTAGTGTGTAGAATTTGGTCTATAAATAGACCCGTCTATGAAATTATTTATCTTGCGATGAATATAGAACTCAATAGAGAAGAATTGTAGTCGAAAAGGTACGATTGTATTATTCATAAGTTGTATATATAGTGTTACATTAGGGTTTTAGGATTTATTTCCTATTTCTTGATCCGTCGAAGATTTCCATAGGAAATAAACAAGGTTTGGCACCAAGGAGACCAGAATCTCGTATAATATCCAAGGTGTACTTCCGTTGACATAGGAAAATACCCTTAGGAAATCGGGAAACCTCAAGGCCAAGGAAATATTGAAGGCGCCCCAAATTTTTAAGAGAAAAACGTTTCTCGAGACGGAGGCGAAGGGAATGAATTTCCGTAGGGTTATTGCCGGTGATGATGATATCATCAACATAAAAAAGAATATAAATAGAAGTCGAACCACGGAAATAAATAAAAAATGAGTGGTCAGAGGAAGATGGAACAAAGCCCTCAGCTTGTAAGCCAGATAAGAATTTGGCGAACCATTGACGAAAGGCTTGTTTTAGACCATAAAGGGATTTGTTCAAGCGACAAACACGATTATCACCACTTTTACTGAAACCAGGGGAAATGGTCATATAGACCTCCTCGTCTAAGTCACCCTGTAGGAAAGCGTTATTCACGTCTAATTGAAGCAGGGGTCATCCCTGAATGAAAGCAAGGGATAATAAGACACAGACTGTGACCATTTTGGCTACAGGGGCAAATGTGTCATGATAGTCAACACCTCCTATTTGGCTAAAATCTTTTAGAACAAGGCGTGCTTTGTGACGTTCGATAGAACCGTCAGAACGATACTTGATTTTGTAAACCCATTTGCATCCAATAGGTCATTTGCCAGGAGGCAAGGGAGTCAGAGTCCAAATATTATTGGTCTCGAGTGTAGAGATTTCTTTAGACATGGCATTACGCCAGATAGGAGAAGCGGAAGCGATTTTGTAGGACTTAGGTTCATCCGTCGTGATTACGGAGGTTAGAAGGCCCGATGAGGGGTATTGAAGTTCTCAAAAGTGATATAATCAACTAATGGGTAGGGAGCCCGTGAAGGGCGACATTCGGAACTTGCAAGGATGTAATCAGCCAAGTAACTTGGCGGGTGTCGATCCCGAACAGGACGATAAGTGAGTTGCTCGGGAGGAAGCGAGCCATCATTCTGCGCGGAAGGAAGTGAGGCGTCAGGCTGCTGGGAAGTAGAAGAATGCAAATCAGGATCATCGCCTAAATTATCCACCTGCCTTGAAGAGGTGGGAGAGTCAGCTGAAACTGACGTAGGCGAGGGGGTATATCTGGGGCTTCTCTGTTGGAAGAGGAAGTGGCAGGGGAACCCGCAGGGGAAGCAGAGAAAGCATGACTGGGTTAGGTGAAGCATAAGTCGGAGGGGAATATTCGATGTGATCATCCACAATATGAAGATTGAAGGGAGTATATGTCTGGGATTCAAAAGAATCAAGAGAGACTGTGGAATAAGGGAATTTATGCTCAAAGAAACGAACATTTCGTGATTCATAAAGAGTCTTACTCTCGAGATCATAAATGGTGTAGCCCTTTTTGCCGACAGGATAGCCAACAAATATGCCTGGTTTCGCTCGTTGGTCAAATTTGTTCTTAGCATGAACGTTGTGGGCAAAACATAGGCAACCAAACACCCGAAGAAGTTGATAGTCCGGCGGGGCACCGATAAGAGCTCATGAGAAGATTTGTTAGAAAAAAGCGGGGTAGGCATCTTGTTAATAAGATACGTAGCCGTCTTGAGACATTCACCCCAAAAGGAAAGGGGGAGATTAGATTGGAAATGCAAGGCACGAGCGACATCGAGTAAGTGGCGATGTTTGCGCTCGACCACGCCATTTTGTTCAGGAGTGTAGACACAACTGCGTTGTTGAACAATGCCATTTGATTGAAACCACGATTGAAGGTCCTTTGTAAGAAATTCAATTCCGTTATCAGAACGAAAGGTCTGAATAGGGCATGTGCTAGGGAGACCCAAATCAGAAGAAATCGATTCGATAGATTTCTGATATTGTTTAATTGTGAAGTGGAAGAAAAAATCCAAATAAGATCACTTCGTTTCAGACTTAGAAAAGAATATCAGAACTCAATAGAGAAGAATTGTAGCCGAAAAGGTACGATTGTATTATTCATAAGTTGTATATATAGTGTCACTAGGGGGAGATAAGTACGTTGTTAACAACATAATGTTATGTTTATGTTGTCAACAACATAATTTGTATATATTATGCATGTTGTTAAGAACATAATTATGTATGTTGTCAACAGTTTATAATAAAATATTTATATGTTGTCGACACAGTAGGGTAAAAAGGAAATTATGAAAAAAATGACTGTCTTGTTAACAACATAATTATATATGTTGTCAATAGTGGCAGGATGATAGATTATCTCGTATAAGTTGCAGTCCAAGATGATGATGGATATGGACCCTAAGTGAAAATAAGAGTTCGAAAGACTAATGACCAGGGTCGGGTCGCTTTGGGCCCTCGGTCAAGAACCCACATGCTAGCAGTAACTTAAAATGGATGTACAAGGGCAGGTCTACCTAGGGGTGGGAATCGGGCGGGTATGGGCGCCCATGGGTAGACTTGCATCGGGTTAGGGTAGTCGGGCGAATGAGGCGGGTATTTTTCTAAATTATACTGCCCATACCCGTTTACTCACTCGGGAAAATCGGGTCCGAGTGAATCGGGCATCGGGTTTCTGATGGCGTTAAATTTTATATGCACTCTTTAAAGCCCAACCATTTAACCAAGCCTCATATCCTTTTATAAAAGCTTTAAATCTCATTTTCACTTCTAGAGGAGAAATGTGGTACTAATATGAACTTAAAGCTATTTGGAGTTTGAGTCTGTGAGAACATAATCCCACGTACAAAATATAAAAAAAACTCTTGCATTGAGTTGTAGTTTTAAACCAACTGCCCCAAACCTTCAATTTATAAGCAAGAATACTTTGGTGCATGTCAAAGCTTCTTGGGTTTTACATTTAGTTTGCCTTAATTAATGGGCTTACTTACACCCAGCCACCTAAATAAATTATTCAATTGTCTCTTGTCCCACATTAATATGCGGGTGTGGGCAGGGGCGCGGGTAATTCTACTCACTCGCCCCCCCCCCCCCCCCCATCAGTGGCGGACCCAGAAAAACTTCTTTGTGGGGGCACACTTCTTTATAATAAACATGTGTAAAATGCCGAAAGTATTTATTTGACATTCCAATAGGTAATTTATACATTTTATAGTGATATTCTTGACCATAACGACCAACGCTAACTTGTATATCTCATTGACTGTAATTCCAATATAGCCAATTGGTCTTTTATAAATTTCAATTATATAAAATAATAAAAGAATGAGAGTAACTTATATCTTAAAAAAACATCACCACTATTGTCGTTCATAAAGAAATTAAGAAAAGAGAGAGCATAGTAACTTTTAGAAAAAAACAATGGAACTATGTATACATTTGAAATAGAAGAAAAAAGAAAGCATAAGAATAATATGGAATAGTTGTAACATAATTTGGTTGTAATTATATAAAACATGGAGAAAACCAATTCTATAAAGGAAAAAAGTAAGGAAAAAAAAAACTAATTTGCAAATAGAGATAAAAAAAAAAAGAATAATATATAGCCAAAACTATAATTAGTTAAAGTGTAGCTACAAAAATGAGTTTACTTCTACCAAAAAAAAGGGCAAAAATTGTTTAAAACAAAATGTCATTGTGGGAAATCAAACTCCGGTGAGAGTGGTGTACATTTAGTTACCCATAAAATCATTGATTATGCAAGGGGGCTTGGGTGCCTTTAATATACCTTTTCTTATTCAAACTTATATCTATAGAAGCCCACCATTCCTATAATACCACCTAGATGGGGTGTCATCTTATGGTAGCTCCATACGAGAAGTGTCATCTTATGGTAGTTCCATATGAAAAATGTTTGTGGTTAAGTGACACCACATCATGCAAGTGATAACACATGGGTTAGGTGTCACCATCCTACTACTTCTCCAACCCTATAAATAGATGTACATGGTATAGTGTTTGTATGAATTTGTAAGAGGTAGGAAGAGTTTGAAAGAAATACTTCAAATAAAGCTTGGGTAAAGTTCATCTCTTTTGTTATAGTGTGTCTAAATACCTCTGTCTTTTTCTCTTCCTTTAATTCCATTAAGTTGCATGCAAATATCAACACACATTGGAGAAAATATACCGACAATTTACAACACGTTATCAGCACGAGTCTCTAGCCAGCTGAAAGAAGCCGTTATTCTGCTCCGTTGCCGAAGTCAACATCGGTGAAATATCGAACAAACTAAGCCGCTACTCCGTCTGGTGAAAGGTATAATAATTTCATTCATATTTTATAATGTCTAACCTTGCTAGACTTGAATTTGCAGCACTAGATATAACAGGTAAGAATTACATGGAATGGGCAGTCGAAGCTAGACTGACTCTAAAATACAAAAATCTCTTAAACATGAAGGGAATAATGCAGATGAAATGTTACGGGCTCATGATTTAAGTTTTTTGAGACGTCACATACATGATGACCTGAAGTCAGAGTATTTGTATGTGAAAGATCCCTTGGCTTTATGGATATCTTAAAAGATAGATATGATCACCTGAAGATGGTCATCCTTCCAAAAGCTCGAAATGATTTTATAAATCTTCGACCACAAGATTTTTCTTCCATTTCTGCTTATAATTCCAGCCTTTGTAAAATTGTTTCTAGACTAAAGTGGGAGGTGATATTATCACTAATGAACAGATGATAGATAAAACATTGTGTACGTTCCATGTCTCAGATATTGTCCTGCAGTCATATTACCGAGAGCGACGTTTCTCTAAATTCTCATAATCACTGACATGTCTTTTGGTCAATGAACAGAATAACCAGTTGTTATTACATAACCATGAATCTCGACCCACGAGGTTTGCACCTGTGCCTGAAGCACATGCGATATTGTCAAATGATCATGGCAGGAAACAAAATTACAAAAAGAAACATGGTTCCAGAAGAAACCACCAACGTGGATCCCGCACGAACAAATGAGAGAGAAACAGGCAGAGCCCTTACCACCGAAAGTGGGAAAAGGGATAAAATTTAAAGAATTATGCAGCGAGAAAGCCTGATAAAGTAAAGAGTAAAAATAATATCCTCCCAAAGCTCGTAAAGAAGCTTGTTACCGTTGTGGTATGGAAGGTCATTGGTCCTGTACCTGTCGTACGGCGAGACATTTGATGGACCTATACCAAGCATCTCTGAAATCTAAAGTTGCACCAGAGATGAACCACATGGAACTTGATCCACCATTGTGTGTTGGAGATTATCTCCCTGAAGGAGAAAATCAAATTGATGATATGTTTAATATTAAGTGTAATAACTTTTCTAACTATTATACTGCTATATTATAATGTAAAATAACTTTTGACTGTTAGATATTAGATAGTATATTATATGTACCTGTAATAGTTTTGTTTATGTTATAAATATAAATAGTTGTGATTTGAATCTTATATTATATTATGAAAGGTATGGATTCTGGAAGAAACATATCTAAAGGTGATGAAGATAGTTGTCTAGCAGACAGTGGGACCACAAATTCAATACTTCGAAATACAAAATATTTCTCGACCTTAAATATATGTGAAGCAAATGCAATTACTATCGCTGGCTCATCAAGCCTTATAGAAGGCTCTGGAAGATCAACTATAATATTCCCTCGTGATACTAAACTTATTATTGACAACGCTATGTACTCGACTAGATCCCTGAAGAATCTATTGAGCTTCAAAGATATACGTCGAAATAAGTATCACGTCAAAACTGGGTCTGAGGAAAATAAAGAATATTTATATATCACCTCAAGTATATCATGTCAGAAGCGTGTTCTAAAAAGACTTGAAGCTCTTTCTTCTGGGTTATATCTTACAGAGATTAAAACAGTTGAATCATATGTCGTTGTCATCCCGAAGTTGCACGATCCAAATACTTATAAAATTGGGCATGATCGATCGGGACACCCGGGATCTACCATGATGAGTAAAATAATACAAAACTCTTAGGGACACCCTTTTCGGAACACGAAGTTTCTAATAGATAGGGATTTTACTTGCACTGGTAGCTCATTGGGGAAGTTAATTACTCGCCCATCCCTGAAGAAAGTACAAATCGAATCTCTCAATATTTTTGAAAGGATTCAAGGTGATATATGTGGCCCTATACACCCGCAGTGTGGATCATTTAAATATTTTATGGTATTAATCGATGCATCAACTAGATGGTCTCATGTAAATCTACTCTCGACGCAGAATCAAACGTTTACAAAGTTATTAACTCAAATAATTCGTTTACGAGCTCACTTTCCTGATTATACGATTAAGTTGATTCGTCTAGATGGAACAGGAGAATTTACATTGAGTACTTTTGATTCCTATTGTCTCTCAGTTGGAATTAATGTTGAACATCCTGTAGCGCATGTTCATACTCAGAATGGTCTAGCTGAATCATTCATAAAACATACCCAACTGATTGCGATACCAATGTTGATGAGGACTAAATTACCGGTTACTGCATGGGGACATGTAGTTCTTCATGTTGCAGCTTTTTTTTTTAGCCAAGGGAAACATATTCCATTAATAAGTGACAAAGTCACAATGATACATGGATGATAATTCTTATTTCTCTCCTCTGAAAACTTCATGAGAGTTACATACCTTTAAATGCGAAGTGCCTCATGAAGGGAAAGAAATTGGACAAGACACAGACACAATAATCCTAAAGATCGAGAATAAAAAGACCCTAAAGGTCGACAAGAAGATCCTATAGATCGTGAAAGGAGACCCTAAAGGTCTGACAAAAAAACTGGAAAAAAACTAAAATAACCACCGCTATCGCTGGAAAACCGTCGCCGGAGAACCGCTAATTTATTGTACTAAAATATAGATATACCAATTATCTCTCTCTTCCACTATTCTTCGCACCGCCCACCACTGCTACTGAAACACCACTAAAACACCACCATGGTGGAGTACCCCAGACACCGCCACCACTCATAGACGAAATCAACAGCGGGATATGACTCCAATATGATGAAGATTCTTCTGCCCAATTCGATCCACCAAATTCCACCCCTTTCCATCTCTTCGGCCGCCAGAACCAGCACCACCATAACTATCATCACCGTCCCAAAAAAACCATCATCTTCATTGTCTTCAAAAGAACCATAACTACGATTGAAACCCTAGAAACCAATTAGGAGTAGATCAAAGACCAGCAGCCAAACATATCTCATTTGCGTATTTTTAGATGTGATGTATGTGTTCCTGTTACAGCCCCACAACACACAAAGTTTGAGCCTCAGCGCCGACTAGGAATATATATTGGTTTTAATATACCATCTATTATTCGATATCTCGAACCCCTGACGGGTGAGACTTTCACTGCACGCTTCGTCGATTGTCACTTTCATGAGACAGTTTTTCTACTATTAGGGAGAGTAAATTTGTCTGAAGCAAATATTACCAAAAAGGAACTTTCTTGGGTTACACCAAATTTGTCTCATTTTGATCCTCGTTCTAATCAATCTGAAGTTAAAGTACAAAGGATAATACATCTACAAGAGATTGCTAATAAAATGCCTGATGCATTTAATCACGCAACGAGAGTGACAAAATCATACATACCTGCTGCAAATGTTCCAGCAAGGATAGATGTCCCTGAAGGACACGATAAAAATATTGCAGCAAATGAATCGTCTAAAACACTCTGAAACGTGGACGACCAATCGGTTCTAAAGATATAGTTCCCCGGACGAGGAAAAACCAACCACATCATGCAAGTGACAACACATGGGTTAGGTGTCACCATCCTACTACTTCTCCCATCCTATAAATCGATGTACATGGTGTAGTGTTTGTATGAATTTGTAAGAGATAGGAAGAGTTTGAAAGAAATACTTCAAATAAAGCTTGGTTTAAGTTCATCTCTTTTGTTTTAGTATGTCTAAATACCTATATCTTTTTCTTTTCCTTTAACTCCATTAAGTTGCATGCAAATATCAAGACACATTGGAGAAAATAGACCGACAATTTACAACAATTACATCATTTTTATCTAATAATATGTCTCTAATTTACTACTAAATGGAACTCACATTATATTGTGGGGCACGTGCCCCCACAGGCCCCAATGGGGATCCGCCCCTGCTGCCCCCACTATGATTTGTGGGTTGTACGGATAATGCCCATCTGGGCTCCGTGGTATAGTGTCGGTTAGTCATCCAACTTGACCCGGGTTCAATTTCCCTTCATTTCTACACCAACTCTCACAATTCTGTTATGGGAGCATCACACAACTAGTTTTTTTTTTAGTTATTTATTTTTTGGCCCACTATTTTGTGACCAGCTCCCTTTATGACCTCCTGTTTTCGTAAATTCAAATTTGGTCCCTTTTTGTTAACACAGTTAGTTAACTTTTATGATTAATTTTATTGTTTTCATATTTGCCTTTCTTAGAAAAATGATTTTGTAAATTCGAAATTTACTCCCTTTTAAGTTTGGGTTAATTTCCAAAATATTATAACTACTTTAGAACAAACTAGGGAGCCAAAATTGAATACATTAAAAAAAATGTAAAAAAACGTCTTAGAATAATGATGCAACAGTTTTCATCTTCATACATCTTGGATTGGTACTTCCAAGTTGTAATGTAGAAGAATATTTCTTTCATTCAACAAAAATAAGAGTTAGAATGTAGAAGAAATTCTTGAAGAATGTAATTGCTAATTAATCATGCTTGTCTTTGCGTTTTGCGATGGTTACCATTTATAGTTCGTTGTTTGAAGAAAGACTTCAAAAGACCTTCATCTCTTGTAGAATGATGTTTTCAAAGCCCGATTGTGTTTTGAAATATATCACTTAACTTTGTGGTTGAAAGTATTTCGAAGTGATAAATCCCTTGAATCATATTTATCAACGGTTTTGCCTTGATTTCAAGTGGTTTTGGAGTAATTTGCAAGTAGTAATGGACTAGAATGAGTTCGATAAATTTCATAATGGTCTCTAACTGGTCCAGTTTGAGAGCAAGTCTGAGAGACCATTCAGACTAGCAAGCCTGAGAGGTGAATGCCATCAGACTTGTCAATCTGAGAGAGTAAGCATGTTCTCTGCATGTCCAGTCTGAGATACCATTTAGATTGGCCATTCGAAAGCATGCTTGCTGTAGCGGTCAGGACAGTCCAGTACCATAAGAATACCTTCTGTATAGAGTGCTCTGGTCTATCTTGTGTCATATGATGACTGATAGATGATGTTATATTTCTAACTCTGATCCTTAGGATCATTTCAAGTATTAATATGTCCAACGGTCATGCTCATTGTGTCTGATCTGATACCAGTTTTGGTTATGCTACCTAAAAATCATTTTAGGTTCTTCATTTTCTGGAGGTTTTGGATCTGAAACAATCTTTAACATCCACAGGCAAAAAAGAAAAGAACAGAAAGAATTATTACAGCAAAATCATCTAACCCAATTATACAAAAAAAAGGTCTTTTATTGAAGCAATTCATAAAGAAATGAATACTAACACAACAATTACTATTTCTTCCCTAGACAACACCAAATGAATCAATAAAAGAAAAATGAAATAACATTATTACAAGGAACAAAAAGAACATTTAGAAGAACATTATAATAACAAGTATTTTTAAGAGTGTACTTATGTTTTGATTTAGCTAGACATGGTCACATGGTGGTGCAAGGTTTCAAGAACTAAAATATGTCCAAAGTTCTTGCTTCCTCTGTACCAGTATCTTTTTTTCGAGAAATCGGCTACGATCTACACTAGTCGTTTACAAGGCATTGATACATCATGGAGATGTGATGAGCACACCCGACAATATAAAAGAGGTCTAAAGCCCGACAAATTTATTACAATATTTACTTTATATATTGCCTAAATTACATGGGATAAATCTTGATGACAAACTGCTTCCATCGAAATTCGATTTCACGATCTCATGGGTTTAAGAGGGGTGTCTAACCGTTACACCAAAGGGCGGTGGACTCCTGTTCTGTACCAGTATTGTTGATAGTAGTAGTAGTAGTAGCAGCAGCAGTAGGAGTAGGAGTAGGAGTAGGAGTAGGTGGATGCGTATTTTTTTTTCTTGCAGACTTGTTTACTCAAAGGTGAGTTGATGTCATCTCTCCAAAGCTAGAAATAAGAAGCTGGAAATCATGTGAGCTTGGAAAGATGAATTGTCCTTAAAAAGGAAATGCTGACCTAAGATGTCAGTTGAAACAAACAAACAAACATCCCTCCTCCTTGGTCAAAAGGCATTATTAATAGAAGTTGGAACAGTCAAACCATCTCTATAATCTTCCCACATCAGGTAATTTCCCGCCAAAACACTTGCTTGTTCAAGTATTTAATTTGCTAGTACAATTTATTGCTCTCTACTCCTCCTTTCTATAAAGAAAAAACAATTAGTGATAGAAAGAAAAAATCCATCCTCTATCTCTCTCCCTAGCTCATTTGCTGTACTTTTCTAAAATCTGCATTTGGTCTTAGCATCTACTACTACTACTACTATTAACTAGTAAAGACTTTTAGGGCTTCTCCCTCTTCTTTTTTAATTTGTTCTTCTTGTTTGATTAGGGTTTATTTTTTTGACACAATGTTTTGGTGGAAGAGCGGGTCAAGTCTGGAGACAGGTGGGAAAGCAAAAACAGTAAGATCACTTAACAAACTCGTTTTCTTGTTACTAAGCACTCACTGTGTTGAAAGACTTTTGATCTTTTGAGTTGCTAAGTTTAAATTGCTACAGGTGGCCAATAGTAGTGTTCCAGGTGATGAAGATGATGCTGGCACAACATTAATAGCTTTAAAGCACAAATCTGATTTGATTTTCGCTATAGACGGTCTGTCCAGTTATGATACTGGAGAAACGTATGAAGTATACGACTCTTACATTCAACCTCTCGGTGACGCCATGGAGATAAAAGCCTTTTGGATGTTAGACGAAGTGTTTCGTGAAAAAAAGAAAGCAGCTGTTATAGCACTAGGAGGATTTCATAATGGAAATCGTAAGTTATGGGATGTTGAGACCATTGAGAACCATCAAGAGGCCTTTGAAGTAATAGGGGACTCCTATTTCGGCGGTTGTGGAGCTGAAATCGCTAGAAATAGGTTTCAAAAATACACATCCACAATGCCAGAGGATGTCGTACCCAATTTGATTAAGAACGCAATGTTAGATTCGAGCAAGGAGAAACCGCCAAATCATTTAGGCAAGTCTGTTCAAAGGACAGGAGGCATGATTTATGGTAATTAAGTTTTTCTTGTTAAAATTTTTGTATCACATTTGTTTTATACTAACAATTTTTTTTTTTTTTGTAACACGCAGTGTTTAAAATCACGGCAAAGAATGAACAGAATTGGAAGCTTAAAACCTATATAGAAAAGCTCAAGAAGGAAAAAAAAAACGAGGTTTGTTCTGAGAAGCTGACTGGATGCATCTCAGTATCCCACTTAAAGAGAAGTTCACCCTAATTAACCGTCCATGTCTCCCTCTCTCCCATTCTTCTCTCACTCTAATTAACTACGCGTTTTTCTTTTTGCTTTTTTTTTTTGAGAAATTGACTACATTGTACGATAGTCATTACAATGGCGTTGATACATGAAAGATGTGATAAGCACGATATTGCCAAATTTAACAAGAACTATGTCCTAAATCTCATCTAACTATAGTGGTCCATTGGTGTAATAGTTTTTTATGTGGAAATGAACCTGGAAATTAACGTGTGTGCATTTAAGGTTTATTACTATGTTTCTTTAGTTAAATTGGTTGTGTGAATTAATTTTGGTTTTTTATTTGTACGAAGTTCAATACCACGCGAGCAGAGCAACCTAAGTGGGCCGTTTCTATAGGTGGGAATCGGGTGGGTATGGGGGTCTACGGGTTGTGAAATCATCAGGCGGGCAAAACCAAGGCTATTAGGGTAGTCAGGCGGGTATTTTCCAATATCTTCTTTATCAAAGCCTCCCCAAGCCCGTTTGAAGTTTGCTTATATCTCTTGTTCATCTTCCAGATACAGGACCGGACATTGTCTACCTAATCAGTTTGATCTCAAGATTCATTAGTGAGTCGAGTAAAACTCACCAAACATATTTTGCCCTATATTTAAGGAACGAACTAAAGGCCATTTAATTCTACATGTTTCAGAAGATGAAAACAAGTTGGTTGGTTTCACAGTGATTGAGTTCGTTCTCTTGATGATTGAAATATATCGTTCTCTTGATGATTGAAATATGTCGTTCTCTTGATGATTGAAATATATTGTTCATATAGGCCTCATGAGGACATATCAATTACAATGGTTACAAACTTAATGGTGCTTGAATAAAGCGTAATGGTGGAAAACTTATGATGCTGAAACTTATAAAGGTGTTGTAGCACCATAAA
This sequence comes from Eschscholzia californica, assembly GCF_041429995.1. Lineage (NCBI taxonomy): Eukaryota > Viridiplantae > Streptophyta > Magnoliopsida > Ranunculales > Papaveraceae > Eschscholzia > Eschscholzia californica. The sequence continues at coordinate 48,660,244 of NW_028238198.1, forward strand.
TCAAATATTTACAACACTCCCCTAGAATGTCCACCACATTAGAAATTGTCTCGTTATAGCCTTACTAGGAAAACCCCATGGGACAAAACCATAGTGATGGAAAGAGTACAAATTCTGTTCTGTATATCTGTAAATCTTGTATGAATACATAAATCTGCCTCATTAAAACCTTGTTAGGAAAAATCCGGTGAAAAAAATCTTAACGAAGGACAAAGAGTATAGTATAACAATGCAATATACAATGTCTTCGTATACTTGCTCTCCTTCATCGAAGTTGAGGGTATTGTTCCACTTCTTATCGTAGTTTCTTCTGGGTATAGATATACAAAACAAAATATTTCAATTCTACCTTCTTACCCCTGTGGTCGGACAAGACTAGGGTGTGTTGTTTATTTCCCCATTGTCTAAACCCAATTCGTCTGACTTGTCAGTTGAAATCGTCTGGATCTTATAGTCACGAAATCAATCGAAATCAGCCATTGGCATAAATCAACCAAAAATGAATAATTTGAAATTTGACCCCTGAGTCATTTCCCAATCATTTGTTACAAGTACGTTAGGTGCAGACGTGCAGTTCCAGGAATAGTTGATATTTGAACTACGCGAAATGAAATAATAGAGATGCGAGATCAAAAAAGTTCTGTGGGTATTCGTCTAGCATTACCAATAATCTCCACAAGAACATTCTCCACCTTTAAAATGGTGAAACCTATGAGAATCTCTCACTACAATTTCCCTTCCTGTAACTTTTGAGATGAACTTGGTTGCTGTATGACAATCTCCACATACTCTAAGGTTCTTTTTGATTCTGATCACACTCTCTGGACCTGTATATATAAGCCCAAAAACAATAGCTAACTTTTCACTATGCAAATATAACATCTTCTCCTTCATCTCTTCCTCCACATCATGTAATACAAAATTTGTATCTGGTACATAACCTTCTAACCTAATCCTCTCCATTAATTTATTTAACTCTTTATAAATCAATTCTGTTTGTGGGTTCGATCGATCGCCCACAACAAACTTGTAAACCTTACTCTTTACTTCTATAATGGTATGTCCTGCAATTTTTCTCACTCCTTTCCTTTTCATTAGAGTCCTAATTCGATCAGCTTCTTCTCTTTTCCCCGAAGACGAGTAAATGTTTGATAGAAGAACATACCGACCTGGGTTTTCTCGATCCAATTCGAACAGAGATTTAGCTGCAAATTCTGCTAGTTTGACATTTAGATGAATTCTACAAGCACCTAATAATGCACCCCAAACACCAGATTCTGGTTTTATTGGCATATTATTGATGAAATCTCGAGCTTCGTTTAACTGACCAGCTCTGCCTAAAAGATCAACCATACAAGCATAATGTTCAGATCTTGGAATCAACCCAAAATCTTTTGTCATTGAATTAAAACAATCCCAACCTTCATTTATCAATCCAGTATGACTACAAGCTGATAGAACTGAAACAAATGTGATATGATCTGGTTTCAAGAAACCCTTCATTTGATTAAACAAATCAAGTGCTTCTCTTCCCTGCCCATGGATTCCATAACCTGAAATAATGGTGCTCCATGAAATTAAGTTTCTTTTTGACATCCTATCAAAGATTTTTCGGGCATATTCCAAGCTCCCGCATTTAATGTATAGATCAATTAAGGCGGTTTCTAGTACTAATTCATGATGAAACGAGCTTCGAATTGTAAACCCGTGAATAAATCGTGCTTGTAGGAGTGACGCTAAATTCGCACAGGCACGAACTACACTAAGGACTGTTATATAATCAAGGTGGGTTTTTTGTAGCTTCACTTGTTTGAATAGATATAATGCCTCCATTGGCATTTCAGCTTGAGCATAAGCTTCAATCATGGAACTCCAAGATACTAAATCCTTATTAGAAATCTTCTCGAAGATTCTTCGAGCAATGTCAATTCTCCCACACTTTGAGTACATACCCATTGTTGCATTTTGGACTGATTGATCCAAGTCAAGCCCATTTTCTACTATAATTCTACGAATTTCATTGGCATCTTTTTCAGTATGTACGCAAGGGATTACGTTCAAAATTGCAACTCTATTCGGTCTAACTCTTTCGACTCTCTCAACCAACATCTTCTGAAATAAAGACAGTCCTTCCTTATAACATCCATTCTGTGCATAAGCACCAATCATCGCACTCCAAGAAACTAAACTTCTCTCAGGCATTCTATCGAACACCTTTCGAGCAATTTCAACTTGCTCACACTTGCCATACATAGTCATGAGAGAATTACCCACAAAGACATCAGATTCATACCCAAATTCTATAACGTCTCTGTGAATTTCTCTTCCTAATTCACCATCTCTAAGATACCCAGATGCCTTAAGAACAAAAGGGAAAGTGAAATTATCAGGTGGGATTCCAAATTCTCTCATTTGATGATACAAAATGATGGATTGATTGTAAGAAGCATTGTCTACAAAGCATCGAATCATGACGTTCCAGAGGAAAACATCGGAAGTTTGAGAAGAAGAGAAGAGGGTATAAGCATGAGAGATGGAACCTAAAGAAGAGTATTGGGTGATGAGGTTTGTTGAGAAGAAGAGATTGAGGTGAAGGTGAGATCGAATCATGGAGGAATGAACTGATTTTAGGGTTTTGATGGTGTGGCATTGTTTGATCAAATTTATGCAGGTTGATTCTTCGATGGGTCCTCTGAAATTCTGGTAGTTTTCTTCTTCTGCAAATAGAAGACGGGATTGATTGTGAAAAGTTCGTTGTACAATTCTTCTGTGGATGAACATTTGTCAGACTTCTACTTGGTTGCATAACTAGTAGCCAGGCTTACTGTATATCAAATTACAGTTGAGATTTTATAGGTTTATTCTGTATTATGGTTTGGCCGCGGCTGTGCGGAATAAAGAAAAATCTTCGACGAAGCCGCGGAACAAAGAAAAATCTTCGACGAATAGAAAGAACTTGACGATCTTCAAAACACAGAGTTCCTTAACGTTCAGACTTTTTATTGGATCTTAAGAACTTTGAAGTTCAGTGTTATTGGTTTAAAATCTTTTTTAAGATCTTCAAAAGTCAGCGTTATTGGTTTAGAACCTTTTTTAAGATTTTTTTTAGTCTGTGTTATTGGTTCAAAACCTTTTTTAAGATCTTTAAAAGGCAGCGTTATTGGTTTAGAACCTTTTTTAAGAGCTTTTAAGTGACGTGTTATTCATTTTTTACGAGATTTTAGAACTTTTAACCTAAAATTTGTCCCTAGATCTTTTGGAGGCAATTTTACTAGTGTTTTTGTCTAGTTAAAAGATTCACCTATTTAGGTGAAACTTTGAAATTCAAATTATATTTGAGTGTACTACAACAACCAAAACCCCTATTTTCTCCCTCTAAAAAAATGACTTATTTTAATTCTTTTCTACACAGCCGATTCTCTACTTCTTCTCCTCTGTTTTTAGTCACTCTCTTTTCTGTTCACATCTTTATTCCCTCTCTTCACAAAAATATTTTTCTCATCATTCTCTATCTAGCTTCCGTCTTTATTGTATTTGATAGGTTAGTCATAGGTGTAGGTTTTGCTTTTGTTGAGATATTCAACAACTTCTAAGAGGAAGTCATAGTAAAAATTGAGTTGTTTATTTAAATTGAAATTGTTGTAGTACACGGACGGTTGTCGATTTGTCTTTTGTACTATAACTTCAACAGATTTGTTTGTTGATGGACAGATTTGTTCTTGAATTTTTACAAGAGAAAAGGGATGATGCTCCAAAACAAAACGATGACCCATCATTTTTAATGCATCACCTGTTCTCCACCTCAACACAATGTTAATAGTGAAAAATATATTAAACTAAAGTAAACATTTAATAAAAGTAACAACTTAATCAAATTATGGATGTAAAAAAAAGGAGTTCAATTTAATCCAATGACAGGGTTGATTAGTCAATATTGAAAACCTTCTTTTTATCTATTTAATCTCCATGAACTGTCTCTCCCTCTAGATTTTGGCATGTGTAGTGAAAATTGAATTGGTTGTTTCTAAATTATGCATGATTGGTTGTAATGGTGATAGTTAGAATTTATTTTATAACTATTGAGGCTTGTATCAGATTTGATTAGAATATGTGTTCATCTTGGCATTTCATGAACTAAACGAAGTGTGTGTGGGCACATTCAATTTGTTTTGATGAGATAAATTCGAAGGAAAAAAATGTATGAAATGGAAAGAGTAAATATCTAAAGTATTCCTTTTAAAATGAGAGCTGAAATAAAGAGATGGGTAAAGAGAAATGGAGAGTGACTGCGGGAAAGAGTAATAAATATCTAAAGTTTAATTTTTAAAATAATATAATTTTTGTTTAATCTCAATCATTAGTTTGCACGACTTAGATTTAAAATGGACCACTTAAAAAAGTATAGGATCTTCGAAGTGTTAATAAAAAAATGTTCAGAACTTAATGATCCAGGAATTTTAATGTCCAGAACTTTAAAAATTCAAAACATCAAAGTATCTGAACCTTTAAAGTTTGAAACATTTATGGGTCAGAACTCTAAAAATGTCTGAGATCTTTGGAGATCTAGGACAAAAAAGATCAAGTAAAAAGATTTTTGTGATTTTTCTTTCTAATGTAAAATTAAATTTGGATTTCGAGAATAAACTGTCGTTTGTTAAATAGAGAGATCTCGAAAGTTCATTAAGTTCTTGAATATTCCTTTAAGATATTTATAATTCTCCTAGTCGTCAACAATTGAACTCCAAACGATATAAATCATCACTTCACACATTTTCAGAATAACTAAAAATTATTTTTACAAAAACAACCATTCAAAATAAACAAACAAGGGAACTCTATAGATCTACATGGGAGACGCAATAAAATTGTAGAATCTTTGTTTGAACTTGACGTACAGGGTCTAACTGAGATATTTTTCGAGTTTTGCGGTAAATATGCTCTAAACTTGAACTTGGTGGAAAAGTTAAGGTAGTGTTGATTTTATGAGATTTAGACAATTCATGTTCAAACCAGTTAGATTAAGACAACCAAAAAAATTTAGTAATATTAGGATTACAGAGATGGTCTAATTGTTGATATCTAGCAGAGTGTTGCTAAAATTGCCCGACCAAATTGCTATAAGCAGCATCTCTACAATGGCCCAAACTTTTTCTTCCTTCGTTTTTAGTTTGGTTTCTCTTCCACATTTTTACCCAACTCCTAAATTTCTCCCTACACTACTATTAGTAGTTCATTCTTTGAAGAAATTTACTAAAGAAAGACTTTAAAAGACCTTCGTTTCTTACTAAAGATCGATTCTAAAAGTATCAGTACCTTATATGTTTTTATTCTTAAATCTAGCTTTTGGATGGTTTGTTAAACCACTGGAAATTTCTATTATCAATTTTTAGTTGATTTCAAGTGAGTTGTAAGTAGTAATGGACTAAAACGAATTCCTTCAATTTGCGGAATGATTTCAAACTCCGTCCAATCCATGAAGATACGCAAGGTTTCATACTAGTCTAGTTCGAGAGGGTAAGCAAGGTCTCAGACTAACCAGTCCAGCATAGTAAGCATGTTCTCGGGTTGTCCAGTCTCAGAGACCATTTGGACTGGTCGGTCCAAAAACATGCTTACTCTCTAGACCAGTTCGAGAGCTAAAATATCTCAAGGCGAGAGGGCTCGGGTGATGTTCTTTGAACGTCATTTTCAGCAGCACCCTTTGCTGGCCCAAATGATGCCTACACGGTCTGCTCATTCCTTGCAGAAATCACGACCCACACCCATTTCTGTTTCATGGGCTGCACAAGCAATTATTGTCAAGTGCGGGACAAATTTGGGATGAAATCTAAGAAGTTAGAAACAATAACTAGAAAAATTAAACAATGAAAAGTTTCTCAAGCTTGGTAGAGAAGACGAATGATCTTGACATCTTGTCATTCTATTCTTGCTAAACAAGAATAATTTAGAAAAGAACTGCAACCATGCTTCTGTCACAAGGTCAAACTATCAGCACTAGAAAGATGTAAATAGAATTGAAGAGGGATCGAAACTGGATGCTTTAAGAACGAAAAAGAAACATTTACGAGAATATGAAGTACATGACTAATATTTCCCAACTGTTCCTAAAGATTTGAGAAAAATAAGAGTAACAGAACAAAACCCTTCTCGCAGACCACATAACTCCGGAAAAATGTAAACACCAGTATCATCCATCCATGACTACAACATTCTTCTATGACTACTGCCTTCTCTAACACGGTTAACAAAGAGAAACATTTTGAACAGGTCTTTGTTGTTACATATGAACATTTTATCGAGATGAAGCTTCAGAGGAAATTTGGGGAGATTGAATTCATCTTCAATCGATCTTAGCACCAACTTCTGTAGCTATCTGCAACAAACCTGCACAAATATGTAATAGTCACATTTAGATTTTGCTGCTAGCACCCTTGTTGTATTGAGCAAAGAGGGGAAATCTTCAAAAGCTTCAACGATATACACATGTGCTTAATTTTGTATACTATACTAGATGCTTGTTAGTCGCAACTAGGGTTGCCGATCTCTGTACCTAATATGATGGAGAACGCTTTGTCAAACAATAATACTGATTCTCGTTTGAAGTTAACAGGACACATAGATAAGTAATAGCATTAAATTTTCTAATTAGAGCATTATGCAATCCACGACAACAATCATCCTAGCCCATTAAGAATTTGATCTTCCAGCTCTTCTCCAAAGCAAGCACCACAGTTATAGCATGAGATAGTAGATGGCCTACAAATATAACATCAGTTTTACTATCTTAGAGGTACAACGGGTGAGCGTTAGGATCTTATAACTTTCTAAGCATTAGCAAGCAGAACATGAGCTGCTAACTCGACTAGTTTATCAACCATGACATTTATTGGTGTTGATTTATGTACGTACGATGAAAAATAAGGGTGTGTTACGTCATGTACGAGTTATCTTAAAAATTGTGTTTTCGCAGTTCAGTTAGGATAATGATGAAAAATAAGAGTGTGCTATGCTCATCACATTCATTGAATCATTGGTGTTGACTAATGTATGTATGATGAAAAATAAGTGAATCTGGTTCTTACTTGGCTCAACCAAACCACTTCCTTAACTCCGCTACCTCTCGCCCTAGGATTTACACATCTACAATTTTATTTTATTTTTGGAAATCATCTACAAGTTTTTCCAGTTCCCACAATAGAAGATACATAAACACGCTGTACTGAACTGGCACTGTCCTATGTATTCTAGTCTTAGCCCTTCAAGTTTGTTCCAATACATTCACTTCTACCATCACAATAGGTCTCATTCCAACAACTTCCCACTCAATCATATCTGCCACTACGAGTGACTAGCCACATACATACCTCAAGTACCCAAAAGGCTAAAACAACAAACTTTCTTGAGAAACAGCAAAAAAATGTGGTACGAGATCGTCAAACATAACAGTGGTAGCAATGTCTATCAGTCAAAACACTACATCAGACTAAGAATCGGCGCTTCTACTTCGTAACTAAGCGTTCTTCTCCTAACGCCAACAATCTACTAGAGTAAACCATACATCTAGATTCAAAGATATCTCACAATATTTTCTACAAGAACTACACAAGATGCTTACTATAACTAACATTATACTCTGAATTCCACATAAATGAAGTTATCTATCAAAACAAATCAGTAAATGGTTTAGAAATGAGAAAACCCACCAAAATTCAAGCTTGAGTTCCATCCATGGACTTCATTTGAACATGATTTGAAACACCAACTTGAAGATTAGGCAAAGCTTCATACGAACCGAACCTTCTAATTCCAACAGTTTTAGCAACGACAGCATAAGTAACCATGACAATTACAACCACAAACAAAACATGAATAACAAAAACAAGATCAAGAATTGCAACAGCTCTCAATCTTGATTCTTCTAAATCACATTTAGTAGATCCTTCAACTCCACTAACAACATCTAACAATCTATGACAACCTTCAGGAATAAACCCTTCAACATAAAGGGTTAATCCAGTTTGAAGAGCCCAAAGACCTTGTAAACAAAATGAAGCACCTAAACCAACATCAGCTACAAATAGTTTAGGTTGGCAAGCGAGAATCAAACAAAGTAAAGAAGATAATGCTGAAACTCGAGCAGAAACGGAATCACATTTAGCTTGTAGATCAGAGAATTGAACGGAAGCAGATGAAGAAGAGACAGAATATTGCAAGAAGAAAATGGCAGAAGCAATAGCAAAAAAGAGTTCAGATGGGAAAGGGAGGAGAGATGTGGTTTCAGAGAGAAGGAGAGAGATAGAGAGGATAAGGAAAAGGAAGAGAACAGCAGCAGATTGGAGAGAGGAGAAACGATGAACAGGGGTGGATCCTTTAAGGAGTGGGTCGGAATCGGTGGAAATTAGGGTTTGGTGAGCAATACCGACGAGAAGGGAGAAAATGAGGAGGTAAAGTTGGATGTATTTGAGACGAGGGGAAGAGAAAGGTAAAGGGTGAAAGGGTTTGACGATGTATTCTCTTTGAGATTTGAGGTTGTTTCGAGTTGTGCAGATTAGATGGTATAAACCTAGAGAGAGAAGAGCTGAGGAAGAGAAGATATGCGAGATCAGAGCTGCCATCTTAGAGAGAAAGAGAAAGAGATTGTTAGACCGAACCAGGAAGAAACTGAGTTAGAGAGAGAGAGAAAGAGAGTTACGTATCTCACGTTGAATTTTAGGGGTGATTCAATTAGACCATAATACCCACCTCAAACTATATTAAATACCATCAAACCTTGGTGGTTGCTTAGTTTCTATATGGATACACTAGACTTTTGCACAAAATTAATCAAACCCATAAGAGGACACATAAAAGTAGAAGAGCTCTTTTTTTAGTCTCCCTTTCTCTCTTCTCTCAGTGGAAGGCAAAGAGAACCCTCTCATCCACAACCCATTTGGCGTAGAAACTGATGGTAGCGATGGTTAATAAGATGAAGAACTCTTCTTTTAGTCCCCCCTCTCTCAGACGAGCGGTGAGGGTAGAGAGAACCCTCTCACCGACAACCCCTTTTGGCGTAGAAACTGATGATAGCAGTGGTGAATAAGATGAAGATGAATAGTAAGATGAAGTGAAGTTTTTAGAAAAAGAAGAAAAATTAAGAAGTTAGAAAATGAGTGTCCTCTAAACATTTTCTCCTACAAGATTTGAAAATTTGTGAGACATCCCATTTAAGTAACTGTGATAATGAAACCTTAGGAGGCGCCACAACCATCCCTTTAAATTACTGTGCCCATAATGAAACCTTAGGAGGCCCTTGGCAGTTCCAAACCTCCACTATAGGAGCAATCTCAAAGCTTAATACTTGTCGGGACCTTCTTCCGGGTGGACTCGTAGAGCCCTTGCAGAGAACAAAACTCGTGTACATTGGGCACATGTGTCAAAAGTGGAGACAAGATCAACGCCGTCTAAAACTTGGGCTGTTACACAAATTTTGTACCTTCTTGTTTTCTTTATGGTTAATGGCAAGGAAAACTGACAAGTTCACTCTGTTATGTAGAATGAGGATTATGTAGAATCAAAACAATTTACCAGTGAGTAAATAGTCAGTATGTTATATTATGTTCTCTCATGACAGACCATATTCTCCATATGCACCTCAAACAAAATCTATTATATATATATATTCCTTCACACTCACAAAATTTCATGGCATGACCATTCACTGCTCAAGAAGACATTCAACCATCTTTTCTTTAACTTTCTTCCCTCATTTGATTTGGACGAGAAGAAATTGGTCCGTCTCAAGTGCACGGCTCCTTCTGCTGCTGAGACAATCCCATACAGAATTCGAAGAGAATATCCCGGCATCTTCAGGCCTCAGCTGCAGTGGTTGCTTCTTCCTCCGTTGCATCAGGTGGGACAATCTCCTCAGGTAACTCCTCCTCCAGTGCTTCTGTATCTGATTCCTTTGCCTTGTCGGCCTCTTTGTGCATTATCTTCTCCCTCAACTTCAACATAAGGTCTTCTCGTGTTTCTGAATTTTGAGCTAAATACTTTTTAAGAGCATCCTTGCCACGAAAACTCTGATCATTGAAGCTATAGAATGCACCTCCAAGCTTTGTAATGAACTTGTGTTTGCACCCTAGCTCAACAAGCTCAGACTCACGGCATATCCCCTTACCAAACTCAAGCTCGAATTGTGCAGTCTTGAATGGTGGAGCATGCTTGTTCTTCACTATCTTTACGAGTACTTGGCTTCCGACAGTCTTTCGAAACAGAAAGAGGAAATCAACACTTATTAGTATAAATAATGTGGTTTCGTTCGCTATTAGGTGGTGCTTGTCTTCTTCTAAGTGTTTCTGACTCGCCAGACTCGTTTGAATCTGACTCGTCTTAAGCTAAATCACCTGAATCAAATGGACTCAAAACCTACCTAAACCAGCCATTCAGACAAGTCGGACATCACGGGCTAAGTAAACAAACATTCTGAAACCTAACTGGAGTCAATTCAGACCTCGAGTCTTTCATAACTTGGCGAAAAACCAAGCACCACCTAAAGTGCTGCTCTATGATATTAACTGACTCCTCATAAAGTTAACAGACACAAATATGTATAATGACAAAACAAATTTGAGCAGACGCATTTGAATGAAAAGTGTTGAAGATGTATGCTTTTAACTCCAGCAGACTTTCTCATGCCAGAACTATTACTACCACTAGTTGGAATATTTGGTAAGATAATTATTACCTCTTCGCCTTTTTTTACGAGCCCAATTCTCTTGATGTTTAAGCGGACAGACGCATAGAACTTCAAAGCATTACCCCCTGAAGTAACTTCTTGTGGCCCACCAAATCCTCCAAAAGTAGACAATTTCGACCTAACCTGGAAGAGTATCAAACACAAATTAGGGTGCATTAATGTGTCTATATAAGGTCTTATTAAAGGGTGGGAACAATCAGGTCTCTTAGTATGTCTCAACGGATAGTTTACTACGAAAGAGAATATTAGAGAAACACTTGCGAAGGATGCCTTTGTAATCCTCCCAACTTATGCAACATCTTGATCCAGACATTGTAAAGGTAAATTTTACCCAAATGTATTAGACCACCATATTTCACTTCAGCCTAACTGTGATCTGTTCATAACCCTAAGAATTGGCTTTTCTGCAGTTCTATAAGAAAAATGATAGTTTGCCGTATTTCGCACAGAATGTGATGAGTAAAACTTATAAGTATTTCTTACCTGATTTATGAATATCAAAATTGTCTGTGACAGAGATAAGGAATGGCTCAACTTTCTTAGTGCCTGGCTCATCAGTCGTGCTTGCATGGCCATGTGCGCATCTCCCATTTCACCATCAAGTTCGCCTTTAGGCACGAGGGCGGCTACCTGTATATTCGAATAAGAAATTTAATCACATGGATCGAAGTTGTGGCGGTCGGTAGACTTATTTGAACAGGCAGAACTGAACTCCAGGATTTCGCTTAGAAGAATTTGAGTGTACTGTTCCAATAATCTATAGGTATGTGTTTTAGCTTGAACCTGATGAAGTTAATAAAGTGGAAGCCTAAGTTACTAAGATATTTCTTTAGAAGAACTATATAGTAAGATACTACTCTGTAACTTTTGTTTAAAACTAATTTGCTCTTATCTTCATATTACTAAGTTTTTGGCGACGATGACTCAACTTTAAATCTTAATTTTAGTCCTCAAACTTCACCCTGCCCATAACAATATCCAAATATAGTTTCCCTCAACACAAAAAACAACTATGCTGATGTAGAAGATATAGGCTAAAGTTTAGAAATATATCAACATCTTAGAATCAATAAGAATTTTGATGCAACGAAACCCCTTTACTTACACTGTCCACAACAACAACATTGACGGAACCACTCCTGATAAGGGTGTCAACAAGACTAAGAGCTTGTTCACCACTATCTGGCTGTGAGAGAAGCAGATTTTCAGTTTTAACACCAATAGCCTCAGCTAGTGCTGGATCGAGTGCATGCTCCGCATCAACAAAAACACAGCAACCTACAGGAAGACAAAGCCATTTAGCAAGAAATTAGGAAAAAAAATCTGAAATATACTGCATGATTGAGTAACTCTCAACTCGTGGTATTTGTAGAGAAAGTATTTGATCTATTTTCAATCAGATAGCTGAATATAAAGTTACTTTATCTCCATTACTTGGTTTTCATATAATGCTGTTCTAATGTTAAAGCAACTAAGCTCTGAAGCATACATTTCCGAAAATGGAAACTAACATTTAAACAGGAAACTTAAAGGTAATCTCTCTTCAAACCTCCATGCTTCTGTGCTTCAGCAATTACATGAAGGGCAAGAGTTGTTTTCCCGGAAGCCTCTGGTCCATATATCTCCACAACACGACCCTTAAGAGAAGCACGAAAGAAGACCAAATGAGTTACCATATATGAATTGCTTACAGGAAATGTCAACAACAATGGAAATAAACTTCTTCAGCCTTACGCTACAAAAACCAATGCAGGTGCTGAGGCTAGAAAGAGTTTAGTAAAGAAATTAATGCAGGAAAAGAAATTCTGTTGTGCACAGTAAAAGTAAATGAATATGATTACAATATGACAGGTGAAAACTATGGTGTCCTGCACTGGTAAAAGTACTTATTTTGCGACCAATGTTACTTGGTGCGCGCATCGCTCTGGTACATGGTACGAGGACCGGTATGCTACCATGTATCAGGTAAGTAAAGGGTATGCCTCTTTGGTATATTTTCGGTTGCAGTATGTTTTCAACTATTTTTCAGACCTATACATACTCTCGGGGATGAATGCATAATAACGAGACCTACTTTCAGACATTATATATCTCACCAAAAGAACTTGTTAAACAAAAGTCTTGTAGTTAACAACTTAACGAGTCGAGCTAATACATTTTTACACAGAAATTGGGTTAATTGAGACAGAGGAATCCAATACGCTAAATTTGGAGTATTAGATGGTGAACCCACCCAAAAAGGGGTAGGGAAATCAGGTACGCGGTACACAAGGGGGAGTAGGGTATCTAGTAACATTGCTTACAACCTTTTGCATTAGTTGGATAAATAACCATCTAACACAGCAACATGCATATTCTAACTTTAAGAACTTAGGAAGCATAGTTTACCTTTGGAAGCCCACCAATTCCTAAAGCCATATCCAAGGAGAAAGATCCTGTAGACACAACAGGGACAAATCTAGGAGAAGCTGTCCGACCAAGCCACATAATAGCTCCCTTTCCGAACGAAGTAGTAATCTGATCCAGCGCTTGTTGTAAAGCGATATCTTTCTTGGACAAATTATCTTCACCAGATTCACTTCCATCTGATTTAGACTTTCTCTTCCCTAAGATAAAAATAACGTGGAATATTCCTTAGCCTAAAATTCATGCAGAAAAGACAAGGGGATTCATATATCCCGTCATGAAAAGGTACATCAAGCACCACTTCAACGAGAATTGAAGGATTATGCAGAAAATCAAAGGAAGCAAAACCAACAATTACTAGCTAAACCTTTCGGCTGCATTTTAAATGAAAATCATAATATGATATGGAATGACGCAGAGCATCGGCTAAATTGTTCCCTTGTTGATTTTATAGAAATGCCTTCATTTGATACCCCCGCACCCACCCTGCTAACTCTATGCAATGAATTATGGGCTACTTTTATTTAAGATGAGAGTGCCATAATAATTAGAAAATCAATTAATTTAAAGTTAACTAAATGAAGTCGCTATAAGGAGAAGATTCTTGATAAAATAAGGAATAGAAACCTAGGTATGCATGTAGAGCAAATTCGGCACATTGACCATAAATCGTAACCGCGTCAAATGTCTTCTCATCCAAGTTACATAGACTAACAAGCAAAAGATATCATGGTGATTATGAAGAGAGGAAAATGTCACGGGTAATATCGCTACCATTTCATAACCAGCAAAAATAACAAGAATATTTGAAAACATAATGAAGGAGTAGGGCACAACCACCATTAAGAAGCAAAACTAAATATTATAAGCTTCTTCGATTGCACAAAGGGTTTCATTTTAAAGTTTAACCACATGAAGCAGAAATCTGAATCACAAACAAATAAGTAAGAAACCTTCAGCACCTTTGGAAGAGAAGTTGCAAATTTGAGATGACACCCTCAGAATCCCTTGTCTGTATTCCTAGAAACCAGCATAAAAAATCCAACATGAATAACTAAAACATATTTATGTTCCAATAACTTGAGACACTAACAAGATGAATGAACTGAAAAATCAGTATTTCATCAATAAAGATTATGGGTTAATTAGGGCATAAATCATTTGTAAAATCCTCATGTTCACAAAGGCATCACTAGACTTCAGCAGAACGCAATAATTTGACAATATATAGTAATGAATCGAATCAAACTCTTAAATCTTACTTAGACAAGAAAGAAGAACATTGCTAAAACCAACTTAAACACTATGGGTATTTTATAATTCATTAATTCGTAGCTACTTAAAGGAAAAAACTATTAGGTTAAGAAAACAATCAAAAGCCTCAACTATTCTTGATTTTAGGGTTTCAGAAGGCGAGGAGAAGAATCAAAAGTGCGTTGCAAAGAAAGAACCTCTGCTACTAATAAGGAACGCTTCAGAGTAGAAGCGTTTCTGAGAAACCGCGCCATGTCTCCTCCTCCCCGCCAAAACTTCACTGAGGAACACTACTCCTCCGCCAATAAAATCAAAAGTGCGTTTAAGACTGCTTCATTTCATGAACTAGTAATTTTTTTAATCCTCGCTTACGGGTTTACGTTAGGGTTTTCTTTCTTTTTTGGTTTCCCCCGGCTTTGGTCGCTGTTTATGAAAAGTTTTCTTTCATTACAGATGCATTTTCGTCCCCTCAAGACGACCAGCTCATCAAAATGACCCCCAAAATATGACAGACTCATCAAAATGACCTCTTAAAGATGATCAGCTTCCGATATGCCCGCCAATTGAGTCTTTCTGTTAGTCAATTTAAGTCAACTTCAGTAGTTGACTAATTTTTTCTCTTTTTACCCTCTTTGAAAAAAATGTGAGCATATTTTATCTTTCTTCTCTCTATCGTCGGTGAAGGGTCGTCGGCGATGGGCAACCGGAACCTCACCGGCGACCCATGACCAAAAACCTACAAAATTTTTTTTTTTTCGGAATTGTTCAGCGTGTGTCTTGAACCTTTGACCTCTAAATTGGAAGATTATACCTCTTATCACTCCGAAGTATATCAAATTGTGTAGGAGGTGGAGAATTGTAAGAGGCGGTTTCTGACTGTGGCTTGTGGCGGTTTTGAGAATTGAGGCAGTTTCCAAATTCAATGTGGCGGTTTTGTAATTGGCACTAAGTTATTCGGCTTATATTATATTTAAATAGGGGATTTAAGAGCCTATTCAACACATCAACAACAAACACAACAACTCTTTAGAGAGAGCAAGTGAATGAGAAATTTTGTTCATAGTTTTGAGGGGTGCTTAATTTCTCGGTCATGGAAGATTTAGTATAGAAGGTTAATTTCTATACGGTACCATCTTGGGACGAACTTGCGGGTTGTGTGAGTCGTCTTCATCTATCCTTCAATAAAGTTTTCTTGTTCGTCCGAGGACGTAGGCTTTAAAGCCGAACCTCGTTAAATTCTGTTTGCATATTTAGTTTTGGCTTAGCTTCTCGATTAATTTTCGTAGTCGAATCAATTTCTAAGATAGGTTCGATAACTTCCGCGAACTTTTAGTACCAACAAAATATTTGCATAGATTGCTACTAATGTTGGATCATATTAATCCCAAACTAATCTTTTAATTGTTGATATTTGGTTAAATAAAGTTTAACTTAAACCGAAGCACCAGAGCGAGCGGTTTCTAAATGTGTGATCTATTTTATTCTGTACGGGCTTTTGAGCGGTTCAAATATGCCAAAAAACCGACTCACCTGGACCGGTTTCAGCCCTGCAGAAAATTTTATTTCTATTTTAAATGTGGACTTTTATATGATTATATGTCATTTTTTGTAAAAAGTATAAGTTATGGTTTAAAATCAGATTTGTGAAGATATTTGAAGCGAAGATATGTGAAAATCTAGAATATTCAGTTTCATATCTTTAACTAGGAGACAGACTGTAACTAAAAGTCATATGGTACTTGCATAAATCCATTCAGAATAGGGTCCATGGCCAGTTTTAGGCCCAAAAATGAAGTTTAAAAAGGGAATAAAGTCCAATCTTCCCACAAAAAGGGTTTTAGTCCTTTTCCATTTTGACCCTAATACCCTCTTTTTGATAAAACCAATACCATCCGTATCCCACAACAATTCCCGCCCATTTTTACGCCCCACCGGACGAGAAAATTTACGGGAACCAATTCCATCCATATCCCACTACAATTCCACCCATATCACACCAATTCCATCCCATAGTTGTGCATAAATTCTTCGTCGGATCATCTTCATTCTCATTATTAGGTCCTAGTTGAATATATATTGAACATCAAATCTGTCTACTTCTCATACGATCCTCCAAATCGCGTTGCTTAGACATATAACTAGTGTTTTAATTGCATATTATTTTGCAATAGGTAGAATTGGAAAATGAAAAAAAAAAAAACAAAATTGGCTTTCAAGATATGAACATGGGAAATCCAAGTCCCCATGTTTTTTTGATGTCATAAGTATGTTACAATTAAATAGCTCTAAATTTAATTGGCGATCTGAAGAAATTGTCAAGTGGTTCATTAGGTCTTCAATCATCTGCCATTGCAATTTAAATCATATAAATCATCTAATAAATACTTTGAGGAAGCTTTCAGAGGGTTTTTGTTTGGAAATAAGTTACTGGTTTGCAATACGGACTTCTAAGTCCGACTTTACAACAGAAGTTTATTTTTTCAATTACAGCTACATACGGACTGTTAAATCTGATTATCCAACAGAAAATTATTTTCTATTCTAAGTAACTAACTTACGGGGCTTTAAATCCGAATATCTATCCTGCCTTTTGACTTTTATATATTCCTTTTGCTTAAAACATTTCTCTTTTGATTTATACTATTTTGAGGCTAATTTTCGTGTATCGGATTGATTGATCAGGTGTTGAACGTGAGAGTGAGAGAGAGTTTGCGAGATTGAACTAAAAACTCTACGAGAATGTTATGTGTGTGGACACGACGTTTAAATCTGAAGTAAGAACAGTATATTTGAAGAATGTATTAGGACGGTTCAAAATATACAGTTTAAAATTAGTTCCTCTTCCTCTTGTTTGTTTCCAATTGGTGGAGTATAAGCGAGACTCCCTCCTTCAGTGTTGCCCTTCTTCCTTCCTTGTTGTTCCATAGTTCTGATATCACGTACCTCCCACTTGGATTGTGTTCTTTAATCCCCACGAGGGCCTTTGTCACGGCTTTGTAAACTTCCTCAGTTGATTCACTTGTTTTAAGATATTTTAACCTCTCATCCTCTTCATCTATAATCTCCTGCATTATCAAATCACCAAATTCTTCATCTACAATGAGCATATGATGGTGTGAGAAATTAGATAATTAACATAACATCCATGAACATCCATGAAATGACTATCATCTTCTTTCATGGCCCTCAAGGAGCAAGTCTTGATTATTTTCTAATTAAAGGGAATACGGGAGAAAACAACTTTTAATGGAGTTAAAAGCGTTAGTACTAATACGCAACTCCATATTCCAGCGTGCAACAATCCTCTGTTAGTGGTCTCTGTTTTTTATTTATTTATTGAATGATACTATAACTTTTGTCAATAGTATCAGTCCGACATTCTTGTTGAACCTTTACCTCCTCATAGCCAGGCTAGGAGTGACATCTCATCATCGTGGTTTCTTTTCTTAACTAAGATATATGCTTGATTATCTATTAAAACAAACAAAATGAGTAATCATTCGGCAGTCACAGAGAATAGACGGATAACCTGATGAGAATCTTCGACGATTTTAAAGGTATGCCAATCCGGGTCCCTAAGATGACCGTCCCACAAAGACCAAAGTTTCAAAGCTTCCGCATTAGAGTCTTTGTCATTATATTTCCTCTTGCAAACAACTTGGAATGGCTCCATAGCAAGCTCTCCCATTCTTTTAATTCCAATTGATGCACAAACATCAGCTTCTGTCATTCGCTACAAGCCAATGAAATAACAGTGTGACCACGCGACCACAAATCCTATTAATAAAACACAAGGAATTAAAAAAAAAACTCACGTTGATTAATTCTTTACGAGCATCCTGCACCTCCTTGTTGCTTTTGCACTCTTTGACTATAAGTGCCTCGTTCAAATCCTTCAAGTCTTCGAGCTCTCTTTCCTTCTCTTCCAGATTTTTTTTAATTTTGTTCTGAAGCACCACATCTTTGTCACCCATGTGCTTCATCACATTCAAATTTCCTTTCAAAAGCTCAATTTCTAGCTCGAGGGCTTGTTTTTCACCCAATTGTTTTTGTAACTGTAAGATTCTTCTATGGAGGTGCTCCTTTTCCCTCTGATAAATTAACAATCAAAAGTAGATTAGTATAAGTTACGTACAAAAATTCCATAATTTCCAGGTAGTTTAAATTGTTGTATTACATACTACTATAGATGATCAATCGAGAGTAACTCGACAGTTTGGTAGTATACCTTTTGATCTTCAACCTGCTCTAAAAGACTTTTATCAGCCATCTTTTGTTCCGATGTTGCCAATTGAAAGGACTTACTTTTCATGGCATTCTGAAAAAATAACAAAAGAATGTTATCTAACAAGTTTGATGATAAATTTCAATGTTATTGTCATAATAACAGTAGTGTCATAGATATGTAGATGAGCACGACATGTATTAATTGATAAACAAGGAAGTTATTGATACGCCCCCAAAACTATCATTAGAGACTGACCTTTATCTTTTCCTCATTAAGTTTGTTTCGTTCCCTTTCAGTTTGTGCCTCACGTTTCTCTAGCTCCTTCACTCGCAACTCTAACTCTTTTCTCCAATTCTGCCTTCACTTTCTCATATTCATGACAGATCCTTTGGAAATCATCCTTAGTGCTCTACAACAATTTTTTTTCTCTGATACATACAACATAAGCGTCAAGTAATATTTTTGGTAGCTACAAATGTATGGAACTAAAATGACAAAAATCAATCTACAAGATACAATCTAACATGCAGTAATTATGTTTTGCGTAGGTACAAGTTCAAGGAACAAAAATGAAAATTCACTAAGTAATGGATCTAGTATATAGTCGAGATGACATTTATGTGAGAGATCAAGATATTCTAAAATACATTCCATGTGGATTTGACAAAAGAAGACCACAAGTAGGATCACTTATAAGGAAGCACACGCTTGAAACTAGTTATCCCCTATTAGCCTACAAGCTATAAGTAACATAGGGAATTCAGGCAGTGTATTAATTTTTATGTAGTATATTTTTTTAGTTGAATGAAGGAGAAGGGAGTAGAAGAAGATCCTAAGACTGGACCACGAGGCTCAGTCTTAAGATTTGACTAACCTTAGACTCGAAGTTGTATTTTACTTGATTCAAAAAATGCGAAAAATCCGTACCTTCATTATATGTTTGATTTAACTTATCGTTTTGGTCCATCAGGTTTTCAAGGGACATGTTGGTCTGATTGAATTTACATTCAATTTCTTTCAGGTTCCTCTCCTTCAAATTGATCTCATGAGCCAAGGTCTTCACTACAATGCTAGTTTTATGCTTTTCTTCGGATACAACATCAACTATTGATTTCAGGCCTCCGTACTTCCTCAAGTGAGCACCTACGATTCCGTTTGAGTTGAAATCCTTCTCTTGAGCAACCCATCCGTATACACTTGAAGAAGGACGGTCATGTTTTCCATGACAATTAGATACAAAAGATTTCTCGAACAATAAGGCATTCTGGAATCCAAGCCAGTCTTCTTTGAAATGCACGACAGCAGCGCTTTCTGAATAGCCATGCTGATCCCGTAGAGGATGAACCATTACAGGGTCAAACTTTTTTATTTTCAACTGGTTTATTAACTTGGATCCGCTTTCCCCAACATCTTTGGGAAGATTTACTACAACTCCCATCCAAGGATATACAAACTTCTCCGTCAGATTGTTGTCACTAGGAGGCCCAATCTCTGCTGGAGTTTGTGACGACAAAATCTCAACGGGAGCCAAGTCTCTCTCCATAAACAGCGCCAAGCCTCGGTGACTTGCCTTGTTCTTGGAAGTTCTTTTATGAGAACCCTTAGCCACCCCAGAAGCATGTTGGGTAATCTCCTTGTACTGATATTCCCGTTTCTTCTTACCCTGACAAAATGGGCACCTAAAGCTAGTTTCGGAGATTATCACTTTGTATGTTCCATTACGTAGTTTTTTGGTAATATTTCTCTCCATACTCTTCTATCTCAGAGACACTAATATCAGAAGAATCATCTTCTGAACTGGAATCCATTTGTTAACAAACCTACCAAATGAAAATGACAAAAAGTTGAAGAATCAGAATACAACTGACTGGTCATTGTAGAAATACATTGAAAGAACATGTCATTTTCCTAACAGTTGTTCATCATCTATTAACAAACATAAACCCTAACAACTTTTTTTTTATTTCTAAAAAAAAAAAAACACTTGTGATAGATAATCAACCAAACAAGGTTAACAATAATAACATAGACATGTTGTCTAAATAGGTAGGGTTCATAGAATATCCAAAAGAAGAAGGAAATCCAGATGAAACCAAATCTTCTTAACTATATGTGTTGACTATATAAACATTGTAATTCATTTACAACATATAATAAAATTACAGTAGTAACTAGGGACTTTTAAATCTGATTGAAGTTTGAAGAAGATGAGTAGAAATCTCTTACTTGAAATTGCTAACTTGAAAAAACCCTTCAAACCAACAGTATTACTCAAAAAAAAAATTCCCCAAAGTTTTTTTCAAAAACCATTTTTTTTTTTGTAACCGAAATTTCATGAAACCTATTTTTTTACGAAAATCATTTTTACCCCCGAAAACTGATTTTTTCGAGTCGATTTTTCTTTAAAAAACATATTTGGAGGAAAAACGGTTTTCAAAGAAAAATATGTTTTCTGGAATGTATTCCTTCTAGGAATGAAAAAATAGTAATCCATGTTGTACTCAAAAGGAGTCAAAATCATCAAAACCATGTAATTTGTTGGAATGTATTCCTTTTAAATGAAAAAACAGTAATTACTCGAATTAGAGTAATTCAGTAGTCATAATAATAAACAATAAAAATCAGAGTAATCCATTTACAGCAGTTGTTCATCATCTATAAACAAACATAAACCCTAACGAATTTTTTTTATTTCTAAAAAAAAAAACACTTGTGATAGATAATCAACCAAACAAGGTTAACAATGACATAGACATGTTGACTAAATAGGTAGGGTTAAAAAAAAATCCAATTACAAATTAGTAATCTAGTATAATAATAGAAGCTTAAACATTTTGTCTGTTTCCTTTTTTTCTTTATTTGAACTTTGAAGAAGCTAGAGAAGAATGATTTTATTAAAAGTGGTTCATATCAACCAACAACAGCAGCAACAAAGACAAATTAATAATAAAACATCAAAACACACCATGCCAAACACAACCATGCAACAAACTTATTAGAACGGAGTAATTATGTACTAATCTAATAAAAAATAAAAAGATCATGCAAAAAACAACAAAATAAAAAACACTTTTGCACATTCGAAACACATATTTAAATTTCAGCTAACTTGAATCGGTATGTTTAAGTTTGAAGAAGATGAATCGGTGTAGAAATCGCTTACTTGAAAAACCCCTTAAAACCGAGATTACTTTTAGAGAGAGAGAGAGATGAGGGTTTTTGGAGAGGAAGCGGAGTACTGAAAGTGAAGTACTAACTATGAGGATTAAATTGATAAGTACTACAGTATAAATAAAGACCAATACTACACAATGTTTAGTTCTCGGAAACAACATTGTGTTTGTGGACCAACTAAAAAGAAACAGAGGACTAAAAAATGTTAATGAACAATTTCCATAAAACTATAGAGGCGGGCAAAAAGATGTAGCTATAAATTATGGCCCTCCAATCCATGTTGTACATCTTCAACATACTAGTTTATTGTCTAAATTACCAACCCCCCCCCCCAACAACCCGTTTATTTCTTTTAACTCTTCCATACCATACCCAATGGACCGGGGTTTTGCGGATTCAGGCGACAACCGTTGGGTTCAAACCAAATTCCCACCCCTACGACCCTACTTGTATAGAGGGAGACTAGGGCTGCGGAAAAAGTCCGCAAACCCGAAACCCGTCATGGTTACTCGAGTCCGTTAGAGCCTGTGGGTACCCGAAACCCAAAGGCGGGTTTAGCCGGACCGACCCGATGAAATCAACGGGTCTAGTACGGGTTTTGAAGTGCTACCCAGTATCCCGCCCGAGCTCGCCCAATAATCTTCACCTGAGATAACCTGCTTAATAATGTCATGCATTTATACGATAATACCTATGTACATTATATCTATGCTTGCTTGTATGTATTTATGTATGCATGTATAACATATATATAGATATATTTTTAAAATATTTGAAGTGTACAATATAGATATACATATTTTGTTTTTCAAATACGGAGTGTCCTTGACGTAACATTGTTAAGAGAAATTTAATTAAATTTTAGTTTCGATAGAAATTTTTGTACCATCGAAATAGAAATATTTTGGTCATTTCGACCGAGATATTTTGACACTTTGGTGAAAACCCAATACTCGACCGCCCGATACCCGAGGAATCCAAAATGTTTGACGGACTTGGATGGGTTCTGGACACTAGGATTTTTTAAATAACCCGCCCGGTTAAACCCGAATGGACAGAGAGTTTCAAGGTCCGACCGACCCGACATGAACCAGACCGACCCGACCGATTCCCACCCCTAAGGGAGACCCACCGGCTGCAAAATGGTTATCACTCAAGGCAAGCCTTAATTGTCATAGTGATTGATTCAGTAAGTGATATCAAGTCCGAAAAGTTTGTTAAATTCATAAGTGTTTTATCTGGATTGGGTTTAAATAGTTTTTTTTTAAGTTGTTAGGGTTTATGTTTGTGCAACTGAGACAACAAACATAAACCCTAAGAACTTAAAGAAAGAAAAAAAAAACTACTAAATTTTAATTACTAAAACCCAATCCGGATAAAGCACTTCTTATAAACAAGGTTTAATTACATCTTCCCAACTAAATTTTAATTACATCTAGAAAGAGATAGAGGGGATATATGACTAGTAGTCTAGCACTCCTCCTCTAGAGATAGAGACTAAATTTTAATTACATCTTCCCAACTAAATTTTAATTACACAAGATGACTTTTAATCAATACTAGTATAAGTTTAGAGCTGATTTTTGGGAGGGAGAGAGAGATAACGTGATATCAATCACCACTACGCCACTACTCTGATCGAGAGGATAACGTGAGGAAGATAAAGAATGATGATTACTCCGCAATTAATACTACCGTAGAGAGGAGTGAGGAGTTTTGAGGTCATTTAATGTTCCAAGTTCCCTCTCTCACTTCCCCGCCGTCCCCTAGCTGGTGGAATATAACTCCCTCACCAGCGGCGAGGTGAGAAAGTTTTCATTGTGGGGACACATTTCTGTAAATAAAAATTGTGATGGACTGATGGCTGTTGGGTTTCTCAAATTACATCCACAATTCAATAGTATTTTTTTGCTTATCATTTCTATGAATTTTGAAAGTCTACTATGCATCAAATACCATTACTTGTCACTTTATTTGATCATTGATTAGTTTTTTTTGTTTGTTTAGAATTCGACTACGATCTACGTTAGTGTTAGTACTAAAAGTCGCGAAAGCTATCGAACCTATCCTAGAAATTGATCCGATTCTGAAAATTAATCGAAAAGCTAAGCCAAAAATCAAATATGGGAACATAATTTAACGAGGTTCGGCTTAAAGCCTACGTCTTCGGGCGAACAAGAAATCTTTATTGAAGGATAGATGAAGACGACTCACACAACCCGCAAGTTCGTCCCAAGATGGTACCGTATAGAAATTAATCTTCTATACTAAATCTTTGACGACCGAGAAATTAAACATCGCTCAAAACTATGAACAAACTTTCTCTCTCACTTGCTCTATCTAAAGAAGAGTTGTTGTGTTTGTTGTTGATGTGGTTGATTGATTGTGTTGATTGGCTCCCCTATTTATATCTATATAACAAATGACATAGGTTTTGGTGCCATGTCATAACTTTGGTTTATAAATCTCGGTCGTCCAATTTCTTTTATAAATCATGGCCCTTAATTTTAAAGAGACTTTGAAATGATAGATATTTAACCGTCAAAATAACTACCCCACTCCCTAAAAACTATCTAACTGTTTTTCCCTCTTTCCTCTTTTCTCCCTTCAAACAACTCAATATAATCTTGGTTATTATCTTAAATATATTTTTATTACTTCAATATTTGTGTAAGACAAAAATATTTGATAATTTTGTATAACATAAATATAGAAATTTTCGTGCCCTACGGGCACGGGCTATACCCTAGTATAATATAAGCCGGTTCCAAATTGCGTAATTAGAAACCAATTTCTTCACCAACCGACTCCAATGGGATGCCAACTAAACCGCCTACAAGCAAGCCAACTAAACCGCCTTGAGTTGTTGAAAAACCGCCTCTTTTGAAATCGGAAACTTCCTCTTACAGTTCTCCACCTCGTACACAATTTGACATACTTCAAATTTTGGACGAACACCAGGATACTCCTTGTAAGATATATCGCTTCTTGTAACTTCATCGGACTGCACCATATGACCATGGATGCCTACGTACCCTTTTACAGGATCAAGCCTACCGTAGTTCTACCAACCCTTCACATAAAGTTTACCTTGTCGTCATTACGCCCTTTCGGGCAACTTAACACGAGCCGATTTGTATCAATTCTAGGCAATGCTGAAACTTGCTACACGTCACCACTTCAGTCAACATGTCCGCGGGATTCTCATCTGTGTGTACCTTCATGAGAGAAACATCACCTTCCTCTATGACATCTCGTACAAAGTGATACCTGACATCGATATGCTTAGTACGAGCATGATGAACCTGATTCTTCGCCAAGTGGATCGCACTTTGACTATCACACCATACATCTACGCACTCCTACTTAATTCCTAGATCATCTAGAAGACCCCACAACCACAATGCTTCCTTCACACCCTCGGCCATAGCCACATACTCGGCCTCCGTAGTAGATAAAGCAACTGTTGATTGTAACATCGATCGCCAACTAACTGGAGCACCATGTACCCGAAATACATAACTAGTAGTAGATCGTCTTCTATCTAGATCGCTAGCATAATCCGAGTCAACATAACCGCTTACTTGACATGTGTCTCCACCAAAGCACAAACCCGTATCAACAGTACCCTTCAAGTACCTCAAGACCCACTTCACAGCTTCCCAATGTGACTTCCTCGAATTTGCCATAAACCTACTAACCTCACTGACCGCCTGTGAAATATTTGGACGAGTACACACCATAGCGTACATCAAACTGCCAAATGTACTAGCATAGGGTACACGATCCAAATGATCCTTCTCCACCGTCGTAGTGAAAGATTGTCTTCCCGGGACCCTGAAGTGTGGTGCCAAGGGTGTTGAAACCGCCTTCGCATTCTGAATCCCGAATCGAGAAACTACTTCTTCGATGTAACCTTTCTGATTCAAGTCCAGTTTCTTACTTGACTGCTCTCTCTTAATCTCCATTCCCAGTATCTTCTTTGCAGCGCCCATGTCTTTCATCTCAAACTCTTGACTGAGTTGAGATTTCAACTTATCTGTATCCACCATGCTTCGAGAAGCAATAAGCATGTCATCCACATACAAAAGGAGATAATTAAAGTCACCTTCGCGAAGCTTCTTGATGTATACACAATAATCATAGTCACTTCTGCGAAAACCACGCTTTAGCATGAAAAAATCAAATCGTTTGTACCATTGGCGAGGGGATTGTTTCAGTCCGTAACGAGACTTCCTCAAACGACATACTTGATTTTCTTTACCCTCAACCTTGTATCCCTCAGTTTGAGTCATATAAATTTCTTCTTCCAAATCTCCGTGCAAGAAGACGGTTTTAACATCGAGTTGTTCCAGCTCAAGATCACTGTGAGCAACAATACTCAATAGCACCCGAATAGAAGTATGTTTCACGACCAGTGAGAAAATCTCATTGTAGTTGACCCCTTCTATCTGTGCATAACCCTTGGCCACTAGTGTTGCGTATACCTTGTATCCTTGATCTCGAAAGAATCCTCTTACTTTTTGTACACCCATTAACAATCAATAACAGACTTACCTTCGGGCAATTGGACAACCTCCCATGTCTTGTTCTTGTGAAGAGACTCCATCTCTTCTTGCATAGCAACCAACCAACTCTCTCTTTCCTCTGTGGTAATAGCTTGTTTGAAGGTGACCGGCTCGTCGTCTTCAACCGAGAGTGCATATTCAACCACATTTGTCTGCCCGTAATGCCTAAGAGGTTTGTCTGACCCTAACCTCTGTACCGGCTTATATAACCGTTTATGCCTAGTGTGTACCGAAACATCCTGCTATTGTTGTTGTAAAACTTGTTTACCTTCCCCTTGAACCTCCTCATGATAGGGTTCATCAATTTCCTCATCCTGAGTATTATCCTGATGCTCCACCTGATCATGATTCCTAGAAACCCGTTGGTCTTCAGCTTCTACTTCCACTACTTGAGCTTTAGTAGACCCAACATCACCACAACTAGGCACCGTAGCTTTCGCCATAGCTAAAATAGATGACTCATCAAACACCACATCTCTGCTGATTACAAACTTCTTGTCTTCCGTACACCATAGCCGATAACCCTTGACTCCTGTAGAATATCATAAGAAAATTGCCTTCTTTGCTCTATTGTCAAGTTTGTTACCTTTAACATGGTAATAGGCCGTACAACCGAAAACCTTAAGTCTCCCGTAATCTGCATGTTCACCTGACCACACCTCGTAAGGTATGCCGCCATCTGAAGAAGAATGTGGAGACCTGGTTCACAATATAAAGAGCTGTAGCAACAGATTCTGCCCACCATTCTATGCCTAATCCCGAATTGGATCGCATACATCTAGCCTTCTCAAGTAGTGTACGGTTCAATCTCTCTACGACTCCATTCTGTTGAGGTATGTTTACTACTGTCCAGTGCCTCACAATGCCTTCCTGATTACAAAACTCCTTGAATGCCCCATCCGTGTACTCGGTCCCATTATCCGATCTTAACGTCTTCAGCTTTCGATCAGTTTTGTTCTTAACCATTGCTTTCCACACCAGGAACGTGTTGAATACCTCATTCTTATGCTTCAGAAAATAAAGCCAGACAAATCTCGAATGATGATCAACGAATGTAACAAAATACCTCAAACCACCCTTGGAAGCTAACTTTGCCGGTCCCCAGACATCGGTATGTATGTAGTCTAATACCTCTTTGCTCCTGTGCTTGCTTGTAGAGAACGTCACCCTGTGTGCCTTCCCGAACACACAATGCTCACAAAACTCCATGCAAGGCTTCTTCATGTCCTTCAACAAGCCTTTCCCGCATATCAAAGATAGATCCTTTTCCGACATATGCCCAAGGCGCATATGCCAAAGCCTCGTACAAGTCGTTGGATCCCTTCCACTGATTCCTACTGCTACATCTCCCGTAATTGCTGTCCCTAAAAGTTTTTATAAATTACCGTAACGAAAACCTCTCATCACCACCAAAAAACGCTTAACGACTTTTATAGAGCCATTCTCTATAATTATCTTACAGCCGTTCCGCTCTAACACACCGAGGGAAATTAGATTTTTTCGCAAATCAGGTATGTGTCTTACGTCCGTCAATGTTCTCACCACTCCATCGTGCATCTTGATACGTATTGTTCCGAGTCCCACAGTTTTACATATACTATCATCACCCAGTATAACTGTACCACCATCTATACTCCTATAGGTAGTAAACCACTCCCTATTTGGACACATATGGTGTGACTCCCCTGAATCAAGCATCCACTTGTCGGAGATCTTCTCAGACACCTCTGTTACCGGGAAACATTTGTCAGGGTCTTCTGACACGCCTCTTGCATCTTTTGTTTCCCCTTGTAGCCTTCGTTCTTTTGCTTCAACTTTCTCTTTGGTCAAGCCGCTTTAAAGTGGCCAAGCTCACCACAACTAAATCACGTTTTCTTGAAAGAGTCTCTAGATTTGGATATAGATTTCCTGCCCTTTCCCTTTCCCCTTTCTTTACTCCTCCCCCTCATTACAAACAACCCTTGTGCTTGATCCTTGTCTACTCCACCTAAAGTCATACTACTAGTAGCAACCTTACGAAGGTCATCCGCTAATAACGAATTTCTCGTCTCTTCCATGCTTAGACTGTCACCAACAAACATCAAAGTTTGAACAAGGTTCTCATAGGATTTAGGCAATGAAAGTAACAATATTTGGTCCTCATCCTCAACCTTAACATCAATATCCTTCAAATCTGAGATAATCCTGTCAAACCTATTCACATATTCCTGAATAGAAGAACACTCTTCCATTCTACATGTGAATAATTTGGATTTTAAGTAGACCCGATTCGTTAAAGTTTTCGTCATGAAATCGCTTTCTAGCTTTAACCACACACTCGCCGCCGTTGTTTCTCTGCCTACTAGGAACGCCACGTCCCTCTCAAGACACAACGTAATGGTTACCCGTGCTTCGAGATCTAACTCTTCCCAATCCTCATCTGACATATCTCTTGGTTTCTTTCCCGTCAACGTCTTGTGTAATTTCTGCGAGATTAACAGATTCTTCATCTGCATCTGCCAATAAGAAAAATCTTTTTTCCCATTAAACTTCTCTATCTCATATTTCCCTGCTTTGACCGTACCACTTCTCGATCCCATCTTCTCTTCATTCTATCTCAACAAGGCTCTGGTACCAATTGTTAGTACTAAAAGTCGCGGAAGCTATCGAACCTATCCTAGAAATTGATCCGATTCTGAAAATTAATCGAAAAGCTAAGCCAAAAATCAAATATGCGAACAGAATTTAACGAGGTTCGGCTTAAAGCCTACGTCCTCAGGCGAACAAGAAATCTTTATTGAAGGATAGATGAAGACGACTCACACAACCCGCAAGTTCGTCCCAAGATGGTACCATATAGAAATTAACATTCTATATTAAATCTTCGACGACCGAGAAATTAAACACCGCTCAAAACTATAAACAAAATTTCTCTCTCACTTGCTCTCTTTCTCTAGCTCTCTCTAAAGAAGAGTTGTTGTGCTTGTTGTTGATGTGGTTGATTGATTGTGTTGATTGGCTCCCCTATTTATATATAATATAAGCTGGTTCCAAATTGCATAATTCGAAACCAATTTCTTCACCAACCGACTCCAATGGGATGTCAACTAAACCGCCTACAAGCAAGCCAACTAAACCGCCTTGAGTTGTTGAAAAACCGCCTCTTTTGAAATTGGAAACTTCCTCTTACAGTTAGTCTTTACAAGGCATTGATGCATCATGAAGATATAATAAGCCTAAATTACATAGGATAAATATTAACGCAACTGCTTCCAGAGAGACTCGATGTCACGACCTCATGGACTTAAGAGGGGTGTCCAACCGTTACACCAAAGGGTGGTGGACATCATTGATTAGTTAAATGAGATATTATTGATGTATTTTTGATAAATAATAAGCTTTATAGACATTTAAAACAACTACTTGAAAACACTAAACACAAAAAGAAAAATTAAAGGGTAATGTTTTCAATTTTACGAGCATACATCATTTGGATTACAAAAAAATGAATTCATATATGTTACACAATTTATAGAGTAAGAGAGCAACCTTACATTCGAATAAAAAAAATAATATAAGTCTCTTCGAATGGATTAGAGTTGAAAGATGAGATTAACTAAAAAGTCATATAAAGGCCAAAAGGCTAATGAGAATTATATCATGAAGTTTTAAAAAACAAAGACACAACCAAAACCGCACAAGCAAGACTAGTAATGCCCACTTGGAGTGCCTCTAGAGCTGCCTGATCTAACTGGTGGGCTACTTCTAGGTAGTCGCCACTAACCAACTAAGGGTAGTTGAATAACTGATGCTTCTTTCACCTTCTTCTCTTCTCGCCGTCAACCGTCGACGTGCAACTCTCCAGTTTGCGTCACTGTATCCGGTACATCGGTAGTGAGAGTTGTAAGTTGATGCAGAAACTCCCAATAGTGATCGATGATCAAAGCACTCGTACCTGAATAAAGCAAAAAATAAAAAGATCCTAAAGACCAACAAAAGAGGCCCTAAAAACCAACAATATAGGCCCTAAAGACCAACAAAGAACCATAACATTTATTGTAATTATTATATAGAAAACTAATAGCACTTTCTTCTCCCTTGCTCCGCCACACCATCACCGCCGCAGACCGCACCACTTAAGACAAATCAGAAACCCATCACTAGACTTGAGCAATCCTTACTAACAAATCAGAAACCCATTATAAAAGATAAAACAATTGAATCCCAAAAACAGAAACTTCTAGCATCCTCTATTCATCTTGTTCACGTCAATTAGTATCCACACCACCATCCATAAGAAAAGAACCAAATGAGTGAGGCAACTGTGAGAATGGTCCCACATGGGAGAATGGGTAACTAGCAACCAAGAATATAAAGTATAGGTCCTCTCCACTTATTGTCAATTGGTTTTGAGTTGGATGGTCACAAACTTAACATGGTATCAGAGCTGGCCCACACGTGATAGGCTTAAAAGCCACACGTGCTCCACGTCACCCGTAAAGAAAAAAAAAACATGTGTAAACTCAAAGAACGCCACACGTGAGGGGGCGTGTGATAATAGTCCCACATGGGAGAATGGGTAACTAGCAACCAAGAACATAAAGTATAGGTCCTCTCCACTCATTGCCAATTGGTTTTGAGTTGGATGGCCACAAACTTAACAACAACTAGCACCACTCTCAAGTCAGTAATTTTTTCGAACAGGTTATGAGCAACAATCAAATAGAGAAAGAATGAAGATAAATGATGCACCTTTGAGAAGTTCACTATATTGGGTTGAGAAGAAGTCAGATTATTGGAACTAAAATTCTCAAAAGTTTTAAAGATTATTGGAAATGGGTTTTGATGATTTTCCAACATTTTGAAGTTTAGTAGAGATAGAAGTAATATAAGCATCAATCGTAATATCAAATTTGAATGTTATTGCGAAGTTTATAGTCAAATAATATGCCCCAAAGACACTCTTATAGGAGAACTCCAATGTGATTGTAATGATTTTTTTGTTTGGTAAAGGGTGAACAAAGTGGTTTGGAAGAGTAATAAGTGAAGAAATTGGTTTTAAATGAATGATGAGTGGGTATGTGGGTTGGCTTAAATTAATAGCTTAAATGTTAACGTGGATTGAGTTTAAGGGCACTTTTGCATGGAAGTTCATATTTGACCGGGTTGGGCCTGAATTAATAACTTAAACTCTAATGCATATTGAGTTTTAAGGCACTCTTACAGGGAAGTTCACATTTGGGCCGTGGGGGCACGAGCCCCCAGGGGCCCCTATGTGGGCTCGGCCCTGTCCCTCACTTGAGACTTCTTGAGAGATGATGACCGACGACCATAGAGGGAATATAGGAGCCGATGAAGGCCTAACCCCTTCCAAATTAAGAATAGACAATATATCAGAGGCATACTTCATACTTGGACTGAGTGAGTATCGGTGGAGACATAGTAGTATAAATAAGTGTTGTTGACAAACTTGTTTGGTTGTTGACAAACTTGTTTGGTCAAAATAGGACCAAAATAGTAAGCTTTTATCGTATCACCCTTATAATTTTTTATGCACCACATGGCCTGTTGACAAGAGAGATTTCATATTGATCTGTGCACTTTGAAAGGACACCCTATCTCCATTGAAGCCAACAGTCACCTTACATTCATCATTCTTTATAAATTTTTAGTTTTTTCCCCCCTAAGCAAGAGTTGTTGGCAAAAATAAATAAAAAATTGTTTCTTCGTTTTGGGGTGAGATATACTTCATACTTGTGACCACTCATTTAAAGTAAGTTTCACTATGTAACATGTAATGTTATAGATGCAAACAAAGTAAAATTTCAACAAAGTAAAAAAAATTATCAATTATTTTTTTTTCAAATATAATAAAGGTTAAATATGCTCATAGTTGTTATGAATTACACTTATGCACCCTAAAGTCGGGATGGGCCCACGGGGGTCGATAGTTAATGTCAGTCATTACTTATAGTCGGTTTTAATAATACGAAAACAATACCAAAATGAATGTGAAATTTATGTTTGTCGAGTTGGTAGAATAAGAAGTTATCCGCTAAAGAGATTTGAGTTTCAAATCTTACCTCCATTATATATTGGTCTATGGTAAATGGACATGTCTCTAGTGTATTGGGACACAATTAGTAAAAGGACAATGGTCCTTCTAGTAAATAGACATTTTCTCCAAAAAATAAATAAATCATCATAATTTACTTTAAAATGACTATATTAGAAATACTTTAATATTTAAAATTAACTACAAAAACATAAAACATCTTAAATAGTTGAGTATTTCTTTTTCTATCTAAAAATACATAACAAATGATGGAATCGATTTTGAGAGAGAATAGAGAAGAGAGAGAGGAAGAAAAAGTCGCCGGCCAACTCCGACCAACGACATATTCCTACTACTCTAAGGGTGTGTTTGTGGAATAGATTTTGAGATTTCCACCTTTTCCTTCAGAAAATTTTCCTTCTTCCCCAAAACACCAACCATAAAATATATATATACACTGGTGAGAAATATTTTTCTGATGTAGCTTTATATTCTCCTCCCCTCTTTGAGATTTTACCCTTACTATCTGCCAAGTTTTTCTGTCTCAAATTTTTCCATTTTAACCTCCTAATTTTAAGATCTTTCTTTGATTGACCCCTCATTATTTTTACATTCAATTTGACCCTCTTATTGTTAAGGTCTCATTCCAACTTTATTAGAGCTAATTACGTTTCCATGTTACCTATATGCCATTCCTTGCAAAGAACGTGCCTTGTAATTTTCTTTTTTCAAGATCAAAAGTTCTCTAGTGTTTACTACTCAAGATTTATTTTTTCTTTTAAATAATTCAAGTGTCTATAAGACTAATAACCTATGTTGTGATTGCTTTCAAAACAACTCATGAATTAATAGATGTTGATTTGATTAAAAGTGCTGGTAGAACATATATAGAGATAGGTAGTTTGAACAACACCCGAAGATTTTGGGGCTTGTCAATTATAATACGATACTCTTAAGTATTTTCTGAAGAGGTTGATAGTGTAGCTATGTAATTCACCACTAGTTGATATTTGATTTTTTTTGGCTGTCTATTATAACTAAAAACTGCCCTTCTAAATAATTTTTTCTAGATTCACCAATCACCACGGCCCTAACAGGCATAGAAACTACACTAATTGCCACGTAAACTACTTTGCATGCCACTATTTATATTATTATGGACACCCTTTCAATAAATTGTGGATTTTTATTTTTAGTTAAGGTCGATTCTATAATTTTAGGGTCATGTTTGGTGTACGAGAATGGAATGTGTTCAGGTTCCTGAGAATCAGATTACTGTAGTTTAATGTTTGGTTTGACCAGGAATGAGAATTTGATTCCTGACATATTTCGAATTAGATGTTTGGTTCATACAGGACTAGGAATGTGGACTAGGAATGTGAACTTTTGTAAAAGTTCACGTCTACTCTTACTTAAACTACATAAACTACACATCAACTTTGTTATATATTAAAATTAGTATTTATTTATTCAAATTCGTAGATATGAAATGATAACACGATACACTAAAGGATTAATATTTAAAGATTTATTTAAAATAAAGAAAGGTTTTAATAAAAATTTATCTAAAATAAAATTTTGTTCATTAATCTAAATAAAAATTTATCTAAAGTAAAATTGTGTTCATAAACCATTAAACCTAAATAGTACTTTTTAATACCAAATCCCATAAGTATTAAATTAAATAACTTTCATATCTAAGACATATTTTTTCCAAGTAGTCTCAGAACCCATTATAGACGACATTCAAGTGGTGGTGGAAAGAAAGAACCTGCTTTTGAATAGTCACTGTTGAGGATATCAGCTGATCCTAACATTTGTTCGTAATCCGATCCTTCTGGTAACTTGGATAGCTCGACTACCACTTTGGTTGCAGTTTCATTTTCTTGGTTATGGGTAAGAGCTACAACTATCTTCTCCATATATTTCATCGTTCCTTCAGCAATTTTTTCAATCAATCCAACAATATATTTCGAACTCGTTACGAACTCATTTCATTTTCAAAAACGTTTCCCTCTTGTTAGAGTTTGAGGTTCTTGTTGTTGGATTTGGACTAGGATTAGGGGTTTCTTTCTCATTAGCAAATGATGCTTCATAATCACATTCTCTATTAATTTTACCATCAAATTCATCAACACCACCGACAAAAAAATAATTTTCATTGGTTATGGGGGAGTTTTTACTCCCGGGGTTGGGATTCCACGCTATTTTCGCGCGCCAAACAATAATCTAGATTGTGTTCTCCAGAATCACGTTCCATTCCCATGTTATTCCCGCGCGACAAACATGACCTAGGAGTTTTGGAGTGGGTGCCTAAACATTGCGACATATGCTCCCACATCATCAATGAAATGTCTAATAGAGTATCTCATGCGGTATATTTTTTTACAAAAACTCTGAAATCCTAAGTGACACTCTAAATTTTAGAGATCGAATGCATGGAGTGATGGCCCCAAGAATATCTACCTGTCTCTTATTCGAGCAGGGAAACACTTCTTCACGTTAATGGTTATCGGGAAGGGATTATGGTTTACCGTTTCCTCGTGGTTAAATGAAAAAGCATATTCTATACCAACCCCATGCTAAAAGTAGCTTCATTATTCTAACAACCTTTTATGGACTTTTTTACATCCATCAATAGAGGAACAAGATGGCGCACGAAGCTGAAGATGATTGAGGGAAAAAAATAAAATTAATGCGGTGAACGTGGATCAAACACGTGACCTTCAGATCTTCGTTCTGACGCTCTCCCAACTGAGCTATCCCCGCACAGTTGAAGTAACTTCATTCCTAGCACATTTAGCTTACTTCAATTCGCA
Source organism: Eschscholzia californica (assembly GCF_041429995.1). Lineage (NCBI taxonomy): Eukaryota > Viridiplantae > Streptophyta > Magnoliopsida > Ranunculales > Papaveraceae > Eschscholzia > Eschscholzia californica. The sequence goes on from NW_028238198.1 coordinate 48,695,462, forward strand.
ACAATGGTGTAACACCACAAAACGACTTGTAAGGGTGTAACTCCAGAAAGCTCCAATATTCAAACACATTCCTAGCACATTTAGGTTACTTCAATCAAGAATATTTCGTTCGAAGACAAACTCCAATTACAACTTTTTACATTGTAAACTTTCTATATACATTGTTTACATCCCATCCCACTAAGTCAACCAAAAACCAAATATCTTGAAAACACAACCCGAAACCAGACACATGACTCCTATATACAGGAGACAATACTCTCCCACACCTTAATGATGAATAAATAGACTAAAGTAAGGAAAAAAATGGAATGGCAACACCTAAACAACTCCAAAATTACAGAGAAAAATGAATGCTCTTCTTAGGTCAAAATGCTCATCTTACTTCGACAAATCAAGCGAAGGCAGCAACAACGCGTCGAGATTTAGAATTGTCACAACTAAACCCCTCAACTCTTACCAAGGGTTTTCCTCCGAAATTAGAGTTCCCACAATTTGGAACTCTCTCTACTCTTGCCGAAGTACCTATATCACCATGAGAATTGCCTAAGGTAGGAGCAAGTGTTGAGGCTTGCCTAGTAAACTGGACATCGTGAACGAGGGGATTGCCTGTGCGTACGGGTGGCGAACCACATAGTAACCCCATATGGTTATTGTTAACATCCAAATCATCTTGCGCCCCATCCTAACAAAATTCAACATGTACATAGTTAATAAACTGACAAAATACATTCAAACAATTCACTAGCCTATAGAAAGGAATGTCCAAACAGAAAATGAAAAAAAAACAATACCATGCTCAAAAACATCCTCAAGATATCAACACTGGGATCCTCTCTAGTAGTATAATCACTGCAATCGAAAATCAAACAAGAAATAAGGTATATATTTTCTGAATCATAGTAAAATTGAAACTCAAATACACACTCATTAAGAAATATATATAGCACTGGATACTGCAATTTTTAGCCAAAACATTATCAATCCTATTGCCATCATGCCTTGGCATCGGGGAAGACAGTATAACAACAAAATAGAGAACTCTGCTGCCATTGAAATGGTGAAAGTGAAACCCTCATTTTTGTAGATGGCTATCAATATTATCGATCAACACTTGGTTGCCCAAGTGGTTTAAAGTGTTGACATATAGTCCAAAAGTCCCTGGAGGTCCCGGGTTCGATCCCCATAGGAGGTGGAATCTTTAGGTTATTTTTTTTTGGAAGTCGACTACGATCTATGTATGTCGTTACATTTGACACTTGATACATCATAGATGTGATAAGCTCGATAACCGCTCACTCAAACACTAACACGACGGGGCCTATAGCCCAACTAGACATGGCCTAAAGCTCAACAACATTAATTACACCCTAATAATCCCAATTCAAATAACCAAAGATTCCACCTTCTCTGGGATTTGAACCTGATACCTCCAGGGCTTTCTGGAGTTTATGTCAACACCAAGGAGTTGGAATCTTTGGGTTATTGAATTTGGAATTATTAGGGTATAAACAAAAGGGAAACCAATAATAAAAGTCAATTGTATACCTTTTGAGTGTGCATAATCTTTCAAGGCTATCAACTGTATGGGGAAACCTAATAATCCGACGGGGTTCCGGACATATGACTTCTCTAGGGCATGGTATTCGTTGGTGTGCAACTGGCTGATCTTTCTTCATGTCATCTTCGCAATCCATGTGATATTTCATTGATATCTTCGGACAGATTTCCATCTTAATTGGTTACTGCGACAATGATTAATAAACTTCATAAATTAATTACTCAAAAGTACTTAATAAAAAAACAATTTTTTGATACCAATAAAAATCCTCAAAGAACAGAAGCTTTTTCTTTCGATCAAAAGGCATAAGAAATAAAGTGCAAATTAGACAAGTAATTATCAATAGAATCAAGAATCTGTGAGTTCATAAGACTCACGCCAAACCTAATCATTCAAACCAAAAACTAGAACGAAATTGAGCACCAGGTATGAGATATCGAGCACTTACCGAGAAAATCTCTTTAATTCAAAGGAAATTCTACCCGATTTCCTTGCAGGAAGTTAGAGAGAGAAAGAAGAAGAGGAAGGTTAGAAGGAATTGAAGAAGAGCACCGACAGAAGAAGATATGAATGAGACCAATCTGGGGAGGAGGCGTTTCTCTCTCTTCTGTCTTTTGTTTCTCTCTCTAAAAAGAAGTGAAGAAACGTCACCGTCTTTACGACCCTTTTGACGTTTGTCCGAGTCATAGGCCGACTATTGAATTTAAAATCTGTTTAATTACATGTTAATCTCTATTTGGTTAGTTTCTTTTTATTTTTTGAGATTTATTTGGTTAGTTTCTAAGAGCAAATCCAATGGGGAGGAGTCCCGGGCCCTTAATCCAATGGGGCTCCCCAACGGTCACATTGGGGAGCAAATCCCACCGTTGGATCACATCCAACGGTGGGATTATTTTTTTTTTTTTGTAAAAAGAAAATAAAAATAAATAAAATAACTCATTAATTTAAAAACATAAAAAACTTAAATAAAAAAAACTTAAACTTAAAAAACTTAAACTTAAAAAACTTGAATAAAAAAGCTTAAATTTAAAAAACTTGAATAAAAAAATTTAAAGAAACTTCAAATTTAAGGGCCCGGGACCGCTCCCCATTGGAGCTGATTTTGAGGGTCTGAGCCCGGGCCCTTAAATTTGAATGAAAAGGTGAAATAAGGGCCCTGGGACCGCTCCCCATTGGACTTGCTCTAAACCTTAATCAACGTTACTAATTTAGGTTTAATAAAAGTTGGAATTCCTAATTACCGCCAACCGTTGTGGATGATAGCTGTTACTTTCCTTATATATTATCGCAAACGTCTTTATTCATTAAGGAGGAAGGGTCAGTGCCTCAGTGGACAGGTATTTGGGCTACCAATTGTGGGTCAAATGTCTTTTCCATATTTTAAGACATTTTAAGATATTTTAATATAGATATAATATCTTTATAGACATTTGAAGACATTGAGTTTGTAGATAACATGTCGTGTAGATATTTTAGCCATAGATAAAATGCCTTTCGGACATCTCAAGATATTTGGTCTGTAAACAGTGAGTTTGTAGATAACATGTCGTGTAGACATTTTAAGATATTTTATCCATAGACAAAATGCCTTGCGGACATCTCAAGATAATTGCCCTGTAGACAGAGTGTGTAGTAGATGCTTTATTATCATTATGATTATCATCATAATACGAAATAACATGTTTTTATTCGTCGGAATAACCAGACCTTGAAGGTCTGGTTTGAAACCATGTCTCAGTCTGGTTTCAAAGCAAACCAAAATCTGGCTTCAACAACCAGATCACAGTCTGGTTTGAAACCAGACCTTGAAAGTTTGGTTGCTCCGGCGAAGGGGAGGAGCCCCTTCGCCGGAAACATAGAAAGAGAGTAGAGAGAGTAGTAAGAAACAAAGTAGAGAGAGAGAGAGGCGAAGAAGAAACAAAAAATTGAGTTTGAAGGTCGCCTGAAAATTTGTTCGGTGACTTTTGCTCGAGAAAATGATGAGGTGGCGAGAGATGATATGGAGGAGAAAGGTGATGAAATGGAGGAGAGATTAGGTGTCTTTGATGTGTTTAAATTTTTTTGGGGTTATTTCCCAAATACCCCCCAACTTTGTGACCGGTTTCCTGCCTAGCCCCCTACTTTGTCAAAAATACCCAGATGGCCCCTTTTTTGAGCTACCGTGACCGTTAGCTAGTCATCACCTTCTCTCCTCCATCTCATCACCTCTCTCTGGCACCTCATCTTCTTGCCACCTCATCGTCTTCTCCAGCGAAGGTCGCTGGCCGACCATTTTTCCGGCTGGCGACCTTCAACCATTAAAAAAGAATTTAATTTCTCTCACCTCTTTCTTTCTCTCTAAAAAAATATATATTTTTTTAATTTCCTCTCTCTTTTTCTTCTTCATCTTCCCCTCTATTCTTCTTCTTTCTTTCTCTCTCCCTCTCTTCTTCTTTCTTCCTCTTCTTCTTTTTAGAGAGAGAGAGGTGAGAGAAATTTTTTTTTTAATGGTTGAAGGTCGCCGGCCGGAAAAATGGTCAGCCGACGACCTTTGCCGGAGAAGACGATGAGGTAGCGAGAAGATAAGGTAGCGAGAAGACGAGGTAGCGAGAAGATGAGGTGGTAGAGAGGTGATGCGATGTACGAGAGAAGGTGATGATTAGTTAACGGTGTTATAACGGTAGCTCAAAAAAAGGGTCATCTGGGTATTTTTGACAAAATAGGGGGCTAGGCAGGAAACCACCACAAAGTTGGGGCTATTTGGAAAATAACCCAATTTTTTTTAGGGTTATTTCCCTAATGGCCCCCAACTTTGTGACCAGCTTCCCGCCTGGCCCCCTACTTTACGAGAAATACCCATATGGCCTCTTCCGTTATAACACCGTTACTCTCTCTCCTCCATCTCTTTTTCTCTCTCTGCCATGTCACACCACCTCATCACCTTCTCTGGCAGAGGTCGCCGGTCGGCCAAATTTCCGGCCGGCGACCTTCAAACTAAAAAAAAAAAAATTCTCTTCTTCCTCTCTCTCTCCTGTTTTCTCTCTTCTATTTCCTCTCTCTTCTTCTTCCTCTCTCTCTCTCTCTCTCATCTTCTTCCTCTCTCTCTCTCTCATCTTCTTCCTCTCTCTCTCTCTCATCTTCTTCCTCTCTCTCTCTTCTCCTTTTTCTCACACACTCTCTCTCTCTAAAATGGCCGGCGAAGGGGGGAACCCTTCGCCGGCCGCCGGTCTGGGAAACGAGACCGACGAGGTCTGGTTATCCCAGACAGACAGATCTGAAGGTCTGGGGAAACCCTTATTTCGGGCACTATCGACCCGTGTCTTTGAGCATAATATGCCGGGTCGACCTAACGGGACAAAAGGCCGTGACACTAGGTCCAAAACCCTTATTTCGGGCCTTTGTGGTATCTTTTGCCCAAATTCTATTTAGGCCTGTGAGATATATTTATGGGACATTCCCAATGTTATATCACACTCCCACTAGTCATATCATCCGATTAAATACCCATTCTTATGTGTAACCCGATGTAGGATCCGATCGAAGTTACCCGCGAATTACTTCGTAATTCGACGATCGTAGTTGGTTTCCAGTTAAACACTACGACCCCTAAATCAATCGGACTTGATGATCTTCTTCATCGATTGCCCTAGCCTACATATTGCTCGCATTGCCATCTTGGTCGAAGGACATCTCCTTCAACTACTTCAGACTCCCACTTGGACTTAGAACAAGTGCAATGCCTCGATTCCCGTGTCAATTTAGTATCCCGTCTGATACGTCACGTCATGCAGACTTTCTTGATCTCCGAGTACAACTGTAAAAGACAAACAATTAATTCTTAATCCGTTTGAGCGCGGCCACGCATTTTCAGTTGTCACTCATCAAGTGGCCTTGAGACACTTTTGACCTAATGTGATTAGGATGACACAATCCATTCTTGTGCTCCCACTTAACTTCATGTCTATCCTGTCCTTCCCAGTATCTGTCTTTATAACCTCCTTTTACGGCGCGGTGTTTGACGGAACCAAAGTCGGACATTCCTTACATAAGATGAGTGGAGCACTCATGTTTTGAGGAAACTCTCCAATCTTGTCTTTTGAGAAGTATTTGACGTTCATCAAGAGTGATGTACTTCTCATTAGAAGGTTATCTAGTGTATAAACCTTTTACACACCCACGTAGTCGAATCAAATACACTATTCCTATAGCCCATGAAACTGCGCTATCCCATCGACTCCCTCACTAGTCTTCATGAGTCATTGTTGTCCATGCAATGAACTGGACTAGGGATTTGACAATAAATATTCCAAGTTCACTTAATAGGGTTTCATTCGTCAGATCACGTATTTGACAAACCTATTCGGAATGTTTTATCATCAATGGATTGTCGTTTAAACGTTAAACCAAATTTAGACGACTTGTGAAATAACTCTATTATTTCTGATAACGAGAGTAGTAAATCTGAGCCTCTACTGTAAAACTCTTTTTACCCACTCAGTTTTACTTGTCGAGGTTTATTCCAAATTTACCTCATGCCTTAGACTGTGTATGAATCTCATACTATGTCTTAGGTGACAGTTTAGTTTGACTACCGTGGTAGTCGGTTTTAAACTTTGCTTATTATCAATTAATTTGAAGATTGCTATCTTCAACCTTGATAATATCTAGTAATCTTTACTAGAGTTAAGGTTTTTAATTTCTTATGTAGAATTTACAACGGTTACGGCTTAAACACTTTTAAGCCTACTTTCCTTCCATGTCTGGAAGTTTGCTACGATGACTATTTATACTACTTTCATCCTTTAGCCTTCTAGGATGTTTCAGTATTGTTTCGGGTTTCCAATCCGAATTGGATGTCTAAATGCTAATCACGTTCAATAAGACTTGACTTTATGTTTTCAAACATAAACGTCTCTCTCATGCGTGCTTGCTCAGCGGTGTCTTTTCAAACTCTAATTTGGCAACGCTCTTTGTCATGAGTTTTGGGTCGAAATTCTTTTAGACTTTTCCGAGTCTTAGATTATCTGTTTCGGATCTCAAGCATCTCAGCGTACTGAGTCTCTCTAATCCTATCATCTTTTTGATCTATGCTTATAGATCTTCAGATGCCCAAAATGGCATTTCATCCTTGTGTGTGGTCCTTTTATTGAGTCAGTGTGTTCACTGTTACACAACATCTTATGTCGTACTCAATCTTTTGTATGTACTCTGCATACGGACCCGGAAGGTTTGTTTCTCCCACTTACCTTCTTGAAACTCGTGATTCAAGATTTTTCTTCATTCCTCAGGAATCAAACTTCTTTGATTGCCTCTTTGAATCGAAGATTCTAACTCTTGCGTGCTTTTAATCCGTTGTTGGATTTCTGAAGCATGCCTATGGACATAACTTGATTGGAAGAATCTTATTCTTCTTGTCTAGTTTCGGGAAACATGAATGTTTCCATCCCTCTCAGTTTTTCTACTTTGGAAAATCAATTTAGGTCTTCTGTTGACTTAAATCATCAAGCTTCATGTCTTGACGAGATATAGATTCCATGATGATTTTGACTTCTAGCCAAAATCTAGTGCGCAGGTATTTTATCTCTTCAGAAATAACCTTTATTTTCTGAGTCTTTGAGATTTTACTTTTGACCTTTTAGGTCTTTTGAACAACAATTTGGATTTTTCTCAACTACTTTGAGATATTCCTTTAGAGACACTTTCACTTGCTTTGAGAGTTCTCCTGCGAATGACATTCGCTTTTGTGCGGTGGGTTTATAAGATCATATCTTTAACCTTTCCTTTTCCGAGGAGCCGCAGTTTGTTGCTCTTGGTCGAATTTAATCGTCTTGTATAAGTTTCATGATTGTTCTTCATGACTCTTCATGATTTTTCTCTTGATAAAATTAAATCGACTTGTACTTTTCTCCCACTTATTCTTGTAATAATTAGTACTTTTCTCCCACTTATTCTTGTAATAATTAGTACTTTTCTCCCAGACTACTAGGTGTGCTAATTACTAGAAGAATACTATCATGAGCAACAAACACTTTGTTCTCTTGATTGGTTGTGGAAGAAGCCTAAATTTCTTTCAAAAAGTAATTGCGTCAGATATTAGCTAGTTTTGTAACGCTTTTTACAAGTTTTAGCTTTAGACGGAATTTTGGTAGTTTTGTGGGAAGCTATGTCTAGACTAGTGGATTTTGGAGGATAGATTTTGATTCGTGTTCTTCATCTTAATCCTTTTGGACACTCCAAATATGGATAGGTTAGAAGTACGTTTGAAGATCAATCTCTGTTTCTGACTCAAGACTTTCTTTCTTGTCAGTTGATTCATGTTTTGGTTATTTGAACCTATCTTGTAGGTGTTTAACCAAGTTTAGAATCCTTAGGTATAGATTGTTTAATTTAGCACTTTTAATAACATCTCAATTTAGAAATAAAGTTCTTTATTGATTATTCATAATACTTAGTACAAAGATGATGTTAAAAACTAGAAAAACGCTTAACCTTGATTAGTGCCTAAAGTAGACTTCGATCCCTTTCAGCATCCTTAGCAGTCGAGGCTTCTGCTCCCCCTTGGATCTTGTCTTCCTTAGCCAAATACTCAGTTCCCAGCTGCACCTGTACATTCACAATGATAGGGCAATTTTAGGTATCATATACCAAAGTTTGGGAATTTTACAGTATTTGATAAGTTAACTGTTTATACCTGAATTGGAAGCCACTGTTCCATTCTTCTTGTACTCCAAGAACTTAGGGAAGTTTCTTTTCCAGTGGCCCTTGCCATCACAGTAGAAACATTTGGTGTCAGGAGGAGGACCTTTGTCTTTAGGTTTGGCAACCCGTTTGCCTTTTCTTTTTGACGCGGTTATCTTCTTCTGTTTTCCACCTTTCTTGAGCCCTTTGTCCTTTTGTACCATAAGAACGTCCTTAAGTCTGCACTATAGCGACGTCCTTTTCGGCTGTTAGAAGTATAGAATGAAGTTCCTCCAACGTTTTATCCCATCCATTCATGTTGTAGTTCATCTTAAACTGATTAAAACCACTATGGAGGGAGTGAAGGATAGTGGCGGTAGCCGTCTGTTGGCTATAAGGGAAACCTAGTTTAGCCAGCTTGCCCATGAGCCTGATCATTTGACGAACATGAGGCCCAACTGGTTTTCCCTTTTCAAGGTGCATGTCCATAATTGCTTTAGAGGTTTCAAACCTCTCCAATCTTGAATGTTTCTGGAACATTTCCCGAAGTTGTCGCATCATGGAGTAAGCATCCATGTCTATGAACTGCTCTTGCAGAGTCGGTTCCATGGTTGCTAGCATTAAGCAAGTTACAGGCTCTGCCTTTTTCCGCACACTCCTTTCTTCATCTATCTCTTCTTTAGTCGAAGTATCATCCAATATAGGAATTGAAGTTTATAGTACATGTTGCTTTCCTTCCATCCTAAGAACTATTCCCAGGTTCCTCTCCCAGACGAGGAAGTTGTGCTCATTCAACTTCTCCTTGTCGAGAAGTGAGCGGAAGTTGAAAATATCTTTTGTCATCTTTAAACTACATAAAAGAAATGGAAAAGTTTTAAAACTCGTTATCGTTTTGAAGAATTTGGTTTTCCCACATTATTCAATAAAAATCGTCCCCGATTGAATAAGTGATTCCAAGATCCCAGTTTTTCGGAGTAAAGCGGACGAAGGCCCTACCCTTTGACTCCGTCGTTCCAGGTGAGTGAACTACTTCACTAATCATACCTTATGACTCTTGGTTGATAGATTTCATTGATGAATGACTAATCTATCCTTTTGCCTCGAGTATCTAAGACTCCCTTGTTGATCTCGTTGAGTAGAACCATTTAGACGTTTAGGCCTCTTCTATAGACCTACCCGCATTGTCCCAAGGTAGAGGAGGTACGCTGCGAAGGCCGACCCACCTTCCTCGAACAAGGGAGCAACGAGTGTCTTAATCTGGATATGCGATTCAAGATTACGTTTTGGGGACTTTTACGCTAGTCTGGCGTTTGTTATAGTGAACTATTTAGCCTAACTAACATCCACGACATAAAGCGTAAATAAGTAAGTAAATGCGCGCGAGAAAATAAATCAAGCAGACATGGATCCTTGTATGGCCCCTAACCTAGAAGATCTAATCTCCTTTGGTTTGCTTCTTGTTTCGCCTTTTGGTTCGTCTAGATCTCCATCTTTGAACCTCCATTGATTTCTCCCACTCGCCTTTGGATTCCTTCCTTGAGTTTCTTCAATGGACTCATAGACCCTAAACTCTAATTACAAGACTTTAACGATTCGCAGATCGTTTAAACTTGAAATTAAAATTAATTACAAATATGCACCCATCCGTGCTTAAAACAACAATATAGAAACAAATCAACGACCATACTAGTTTCCCGCATTCACATCACAAACATTCATATAATATATTAAGGCTAATAATTATATATGCATGATTATCTAGGGAGACACTTTTGTCGACATCACATGTCACATTACGGACCTCAAGTCTAAATTTGAAGAATTCGACTAATGGTGCATTCCGGTTTTATCTTTTATGATTTCTAAAATTAACTTCAAGAAAAACTCCGTTTTGGTTTTTGAAAACCCGGGTCAATTTTGGAAAAAATATTGGTTCGATTCTTAATAATTTCATAAATCAATTTAAAGAAAAATCCGTTTTGGCCTTCTGGACGGCCCGGATTAATTTTGGAATTATTTGGTTGGAATCGGAAGAAAATTTGGCAAAAACTCCCACTCGAATAATGGTCCCTTTTCGTGGTCTGAAAAACCTCGAAAAAGCCTGGGACAAGTCGTAGACAAGTCCCGGCCCAAGCCCACAAAAGGGCACGGACAAGGTCCGGACATAGCACGGCCCATAGGGTCGGCATGTCCTGGCCGAGACCTATCAAGGCCTGGTCTCGTCCTGGCCGGAGCCAGGACGCTAGTCCATGTACCAGACGTGTCTGGTGCTGAACCGGATTAGCACTAGGTGTCTCAGACCTAGTCCGAGACACCTAGAACCTCCCAGACGCGTCTGGTCGAGAGCTTTGGACGCGTCCTAGACGCGTCCAGGAAGCTACCAGTGCAGCTTCTGGTCGCGTCCTAGACGCGTTCAGGAAGCTACCAGTGCAGCTTTTGGTCGCGTCCTAGACGCGACTTGGACGCGTCTTAAGACGCGTCCAGATGCTTCCATCGCAGTTGGTGGTCGCGTCCTAGACGCGTCCCAGCTACTCTGAACGCGTCCTCGACGCGTCCAGTAGCAATCTGGTCGTAGCTGCTAGACGCGTCTCAGCAGCTGCTCTGGACGCGTCCACCAGCTTCTGTCCGTCTTGGAAGCTTCTTGGACGGACATTAGGGTTTCCAAGACCCTAGTTTCCAATTTTTTTTTTTTTTGCAAATCTCTATTTGCCATTTTCCAAATTTTAAACTCTTTCTAAATTTTGAAATCCCTTTTAGAAAACTTCTAAAATTTCTCAAAACTTTTAGAAACTTTTAAAATTTCCAAACTTTGTTTTTGGGAGTTTCTTTAAAACTTACAATTCTTTTTAGAATACTTCTAAAATTCCTAACTTTTGTTTTTTTTTGGAGTTTCCTAAAACTCAAAAACAATTCTTTTAATCAACCAATTTTGGATCAAAATTCTAGGTTTTTGAAACTTTTTCAAGAACAATTTTGAAAACCAATTCAAAATCAATGAAATTCAATGTTTTGGAACATTTTCAATCATCAATTTTGATTTTTTAATTTGAAAAACTAGTTGAATCATATTCATTGTAATCAAATTATGAGTTTGAAGTACTTTTAAAACACTTTTAAAACACTTTTAAAATACTTTTATAAACTCAATCTATCAAACTATCAAGCATATCAAATATCAATTAGTTCGATTCTTAGCAAAAACTAGTTAATTGCAAGAGGCTCTAACGCCACTGTAGGGAATTATACCCTTATACTAGTGTTTATAGCGGATAACGACATCTAATGTCTAACACTAGTATCCCCAAGATCATCATGCAAAACTAGTAATTAACTAATAGGAAGATAGTAGATTACCTTAATCGTTATTTCCCTCGAGCTAGTTGAATAGATTAAAGAAGACCAAGAGCTTCAACGTAGCTCCTCTACTTGAGACACCGAACGGTATATTTAATCTCCCTCCTTGAAAGCTCGCTAGCACTCCAATGGTGGTTTGATAATAAGAAGACCTTCTTCTTGCTTGACTAGAAGATAGCTTGGGAATTAGCTCACTTTCTCCTCTTTACTTGATGTGGTAAAGTAAGAAAGCTTAGAGAGAAATTCCACACCTTATTCTCTGCCCTAAGAGTGTTTATATATAACCCTAATGAGAATACACCTCCTCAAAGGTTTCCCAAAATACCCTTTAGAATAAGATTTAGGGAAATAGTCGAAAATAACAATTAATGATATTTTCTCAATTCCCTAAGGAGGAGGTGTCCAAACACCACGAAATTTTGCATGCATACTACTGGGTATGTCAGAAACTCACCCTCCAAAATTCAGTCCAATCCGACTCCTGAAAGTACCTGAACCGGCCTAGGCCCAAAACCCTTATTTCGGGCCTTTTTGCTATCTTTTGCCCAAATTCTATTTAGGCCTGTGAAATAGGTTTATGGGACATTCTCAATGTTATATCACACTCCCACTAATCATATCATCCGATTAAATACCCATTCTTATGTGTAACCCGATGTAGGATCCGATCGAAGTTAGCCGCGAATTACTTCGTAATTCGACGATCGTAGTTGGTTTCTAGCTAAACACTACGACCCCTAAATCAATCGGACTTGATGATCTTCTTAATCAATTGTCCTAGTCGACATATTGCTCGCATTGCCATCTTGGTCGAAGGACATCTCCTTCAACTCCTTTACAGCGGTCAGCCATTCAAGATTGACTGCCGAAGGTGCCCGAGGGAATACTGTTACGGCTTATTGGACCTAAAATTCGGGTTTTTAACCGGAGATTTCATTAGCCCGTACGCAAATAAAGGCATAATTTTGGCGGTAAAACTATCTGACGCATATACACGTGTCTTATCCTCATTGGATACCCGTGTATGAATTGTCGGCTCTGCCATATATGTGAGGTTATTTTCCCGCGCAACCATAGCGTTGTTCCCCAAAAAGGTCGAGAAAAGGGAGGGAAAAGAGAGAGAGAGAGAGAGAAGGGATTTACTTCCTTAAACCCTTGTTTCAAATCCAGTAAAGCAGCCGTTTTCTGGATCGAATTTAAGCCACAGGTTAGGGTTTCTTAACCGGCTTTAGGGTTTTACAGATTTCAGGCATTGGATCTAACGCCGTGATACTTTTCGAGACGATCAGAGACCTCCTAGGTTTCTCTGATCTACATGCATTTGGGTGATTTCTTTATCAAAGAACTGGTATACTGATTTCTTTATTTCTTTTCGGTTCATTTTACCGGAAGATCGGAGAATAATCTTGTTTCAGTTTGAATTTCAGCTATTTCGTAGATGGAAACCGTGAATCCTTCAGTGTTTGATAGTGTTTCTCAACAAGAGGAAGGTTGTTCAATGGAAGATCGATTCGCAGGACTTTGCAAGGTTTGATTTTTAATCTTTCTTCTTTGGTTACCTATATTTATTCCTTAATTTTTAACTCGATTGAAATTAATGGCTGATTTGAGAATTGAAATCGAGATCTTGTTACAGAGTTCATTGTCTCTGGATGAAAACATGTTTACTCAAGCTATGAATTTGTTTCGAGAGAGCAAACATCTACTCCTATCTAACATCTCATCATTTGGAAGTGGAACGGTAATCAATCTGGTTCCTAAATCGTCAATTAGGTTACTTTAGATTTGAATTGCGGTATTAAAATTCACATGTTATGTATATTTTGTTTGATGAAATTGAAAACAGCCAGAGGAAATGGAGAGATTTTGGTTTGCATTCATTCTGTATTGTGTGAAGAGGTTATCTGAGTGCAATGGCAAGAAATCAGTGGAAGAGGACCAAGACGAGGTTACCTTATGTCGGATCTTGAAGGCTACAAAGCTCAAGTATGATTTTTTTAACGATCACAGTGTTTTTCAATTTGAATTTGCTTTTCTTTTGTTACTTATTTGCGGGATCATATTTTACAGCGTCATTGATTTCTTCAAAGAGATGCCACAGTTCTTTCTCAAGGCGGGACCAATTATCAGCAATCTGTATGGCACAGATTGGGAGAAGAGATTAGAGGTAATTCAAACTTTGAGCCTCAACAAAAATATATTTGTGCACTTGTAATTTGATCGATTAATTCATCTTGCCTTTTGTAATTGATTAGGCACACGAGTTACAGGCCAACTTTATACACTTGAGTCATCTCAGTAGGTGAGCAGCTTTTTTCTGGATCGCACTTAGCTCCAGTATTTCATTTTTTTTCTTAATGTCTTGACACTATATGAATTATCTTTGTTGCTATGCTGCACAATCTTAAGCTCCTTCCGTCCTAAATTTAATTTTTAACTTTCACTTATTATTGGTAGTGAGTTTTTTGTCAGCATAAATCATGTACGTATATAGAGTTATCGACCAAAACTGGCTGCATAGTTACAGTGCCGACCCAGGCCCAAAACAACTGCTTCGGGCACCACCTTTATTAGTGGGTCGTAGTTGGGTCTTACATACTGGTTTGGGCTAATCTGTTTAATATCTTAAACACAACATGTGTAAAATTGAAATCATAGTTTTGAGGTAAAAACTAAAAATTGTGGTTTGTGTGTAAGTGGCCAGAGGATTAAATCCTCCTTATCACCATGAAGTATTTTATTTTTATTTTTCCCTATCTATAGAAGGGCCCCAATTTTAACTTTGCTTAGGGTCCTCCAAACACTTGGGCAGGCCCTGTGTAGTTATATCTATTGATAGTCGGAATAAACTCAATAAAGTACTCAACTTCCAGTTAGGACACCCTGTTAAATCCCTTTTTGTCTTCCTTGTCTCAATTGCAATCTTCACAATAGATTCTTATCATACTTTTCCTGGAATCTTCTTTTTAGGAATTAGTTTTTATCCTTGTTTAATAGCAATGCCTAGTGACGGATCTACATATGCACGGGTAAGGCACGTGTCACACATAAAAGCCAAAATATATGGCTATTACCCTTAGATTTGTTTATATGAGGCACACGTTGACCAACTTTTACTACCATGCTAACTTTTACAAGTAAATTGTTTTGGCAAGTTATATTTGAAAACGTGCAGCTCATGTTTCAGCCTCCAGGGGATAGAAGACTAAACTTGACTACGTTTTTTGTTTCATCCCAGTTGCACCATTTGTATCTCAAAATGCCTGCAGAATACCTCACTTTTTTTTGGTTTTCGTTCTCTTTCTTCTATTCTACTCTAACTTGGGAAGTCCAACCGAAGAGCATATAAGGATTTATTCTTTGTTTTGCGAATATGATCTCCACGCCCTCCACTTTTGGCCATCTTCAAAAGTTAGAACGATTCTCGTCATTCTAAATTTATTAATGCATTTAAAGTTGATTTCAACTTTATTTTTAATCATCTAGCTTGCAGTTATATTTGCCTATCACATAGTACACTTAATCGAGTAAATTTGCCTACCAATATAGTTTTTGCGCAGGCTTTATTTGCCAACCTTTTATTCCAATAAAGGTCTAAGTGGATTTTGTACAGGATCCTTTTTCAGTGTATAGATAATGTAAGTGGTAACTTTTTGGAAGATTAACTGATTAACTTTAAGTTGTCCAAACCTATTGTTTCAAATTATGTATCGAATCGAAATGTGCCTTACCTAAAACTCCAATGACACATAACAGATGAAGTTTTAGGTGTTCTGTTAACTCATTCAGATCCATTCGTGTGTATATACTATATACATAAGTATGTTTTGATTTTCCAAGAAAAGTGATAAAAAGTTTGATCATGTTGGTGATTTTCTTTAGCGAGAAGCAGTGAGTTGGAAAAAATGTTTGGGTCTTTGCTGAGTAGCATTTGCTATAAAGTTATTCAGTCACATTTAGGTTTTAAGCTTCAGGGAGCTTAGTTAGAGGTATTAAAGTCATTCAGTGAATACCTCTTAAGATAATTTTCACAGCATACAGATAATTAGTTTAAGAAATAAATGGAATGCAACATTTATTTGAGGACTCTTTGTGAAGTTTAAGGAAATTTAATGTATAATTTGAATCCATGCTAATTTCTGATTTGTTTTAGATATGCCTCCTCAGTTACCTCTTTGAAGGAATGCGGTATATGGATAACAAGATGGGTTACCATGATACTGACCATCTTACCTTTTGCTTTCCGAGCGAAAATGCAACTAAATTTTGCCCAGGGATAGATTAACCGACATCACTCGTTATTGTTATCTCCTATATATTTGTTATTGCTGGTTTTACTTGACATTATTTTAACGATATTATTGAATCTACGTCAGTTGGTTGGTTTATTATCTTTTTTTTTTCTTAAATTGCATTTGTTATCCTAATTATTTTATATTTTACACTTGTGCAGTGTAGTCATAGCTAACTATAGTTTCTATTTGTTTCATGCTATATAGGTACTATAAGCGTGTGTACGTTGAGTTCTTCATGACAAGTGGTGCAAATGAAAATACCACACAAACTGTTGCCAGCACCAAGGGCAGTGTGTCAGACTACCACCGTTTTGGGTGGTTGCTCTTTTTGGCACTCCGGGTTCATGCTTTCAGCCGCTTTAAGGATCTTGTGACTTGTACAAATGGGTTGGTCTCAATATTGGTTAGTTCTGTTCTCGTGCCATGACGTTAATTTTGGGGCTTGAATAGAACTTATGACCAAGATGTTGAAATATTTCACTAAATCTTGTGGCTGCATATCAGGGATTCTTTTTATTTTAATTGTATTCTATTGTTTTAGGCTATCCTGATTCTTCATGTACCTGTGCGCTTCAGGAAGTTCTCTTTTGATTCTCCACGCTTTGGTAATTGTCTTATAACTTTTGAGATGACATACTCTTCGATTTTTCTCTATCCGCAACTGTTTTTTGTGGTTTGAATTAATGGTTTTGCTCCCATCGGCTGGTTCAGTTAAGAAAGGCAAAGAAGGTGTCGACCTTCTTGCATCTCTTTGTAGCATTTATGATACATCTGAAGATGAGGTGCGGAGAACAATGGGGAAGGTGAATGATTTAATAGTTGATGTGTTGAAGAAGAAACCCTCTTCGGCATCAGAAATTAAAATTGTAAACCTAGAAAATGTTGACACAGGTTAGGTTGATCAGCTGTTATACCTCTTCTAACTACATTCATCTTAATTTGCAACTATTGTCCTCTTAAGATTGTCTGATTTTAATTTATGTCGTCATTCTGGGAGCAGATGGGTTGACCTTTTTTGAAGACCTGATGGAAGAATCGTCTTTTACTTCAAGTTTGACGATCCTGGAACAGGACTATGATGATTCAATTCATAATAAGTGTGAGCTGGATGAGAGGGTATTTGTCAATGGTGAAGATAGCTTACTGGGTATAGGAAGCTTGTCTGGAGGTTCCATGAATATCAGTGGTTTCAAGGTACGTTCACTAGCGCGTGACTGATGCAGACTATGTTTTGTTAAAGTTCCTATTGATAAGGAGGTAGTTTTAATAATTTGAGTTATGATCTGCTTTGTGTAGAGGAAGTTTGATTTGATGGCGTCTCCATCAAAGACAATTACAAGTCCTCTCTCTCCTCCATGCTCTCCTGCTACATCACCTGCTAATGGTCATCCTGTTGTTGACTCAATGATGGCACCTACACCAGTAAGCACTGCAATGACAACTGCAAAGTGGCTCCGCACCATTATTTCTTCACTTCCTTCAAAACCTTCTGCCGAACTGGAACGCTTTCTTTCATCCTGCAATAAGGATGTAACTGATGATGTCCTGCGAAGGGCCAACATAATATTGGATGCCATCTTTCCTAGATACACCCTTGGAGAACGATGTACCACAGGGAGTCTGCACAGTGCAAACTTGATGGATAGCGTGTGGTCAGAACAAAGAAGAACGGAGGCTTTGAAACTTTACTTCAGGGTTCTAGAAGCTATGTGTAGAGCAGAGTCTCAAATATTGCATGCCAGTAACTTGACCTCTTTATTAACCAACGAGAGGTTTCATAGATGCATGCTTGCTTGCTCGGCTGAACTGGTTTTAGCAACTCATAAGACGGTTACAATGTTGTTCCCTGTGGTGTTGGAGCGAACTGGTATTACAGCTTTTGATTTGAGCAAGGTTATAGAGAGTTTCATTAGACATGAAGAATCTCTTCCGAGAGAGTTGAGGAGACATCTTAATTCTCTAGAGGAGAGATTATTGGAAAGCATGGTATGGGAAAAGGGGTCCTCAATGTACAACTCTTTGATTGTAGCGAAGCCTGCCCTTTCTGCAGACATAAGCCGTCTAGGTTTATTAGCAGATCCCATGCCATCCCTGGATGCAATTGCTGTGCATAATAAAATTTCCTATGGAAGCCTAGCACCTTTGCCTTTCTTGCATAAGCACGAGATTTCCACAGGTATATACATTTTCAACTGAAGCTCTTTTTGTTTACCAGCTTATGCACATGATATGTGTTGGTCATGAAAATGATTATTTTAAGAAGTTCCTGAGCTTGACGAAACAAATTTTGACCTTACTCTAATTTTGCCTCTTTCTAAGTCTTATGAAAGTTGATGCTGATCTCGGGCATTGTCCTCTTTATTTAAATATAAGGCCTTTTGATTTAGATATTTTTTGAACTGGCCGATTCATTATTCAGGTCAGAATGGAGATATGCTGTCTCCAAAGAGAGTTTGTGGTGATCATCGAAGTGTATTGGTTGACCGCAATTCCTTTACGTCTCCAGTGAAGGATCGGTTGCTAGCCTTCAATAATCTAAAATCAAAGCTCCAGTCTGCTTTTGCTAGGTAAGAATCCATACTAACGATTCACTCGACGCAGTACAGTATATGCACACCGTTACTGCCTTCTTTGTGTATTATACTTTATGCTATGCTTTTTTTTTTCCTTTACATTTGTTACTTGTTGCAGCCCGACACGACCAAATCCGGGAGGCGGTGGTACATGTGCTGAAACAGGCATCAATGTTTTCTTTAGCAAGGTTTGTCTCTCTCAAGGGTGAACTTGTGATAGTTATATCATTGTTTTTTTCTATCTAATCCGGAAAATAATGAGTTTCTGAAAAATTATATGAGATCTATAAAAAGGTGGTGCACGGCAGAGCTCTCTAACAGAGAAATACTAAAGTTTAAAATAGAAGTGTGATGGTATTCAAATGTGAAAGTAAACTCTTTAAACACGAACAGTTTTCTATGCTGTGGCAGTTCTATAGAACTTCAGCTCCATAGCACAATGATCATATCTGGGGAGTGAACTTCCTTTTCACAGTTTGCTTACTGCATGCAATTCAAGTTTTAGATAACTCATGTGGCATTAATACCCAAAAGTTGCTTCTCATGTCTGCAAGTGCAAGTAACATTATGAGGCGGACGAACACTTGGAAGATTTTGTTAGAAAATTGTCTTCGGTAAACAAATAAAGATGAATAGAAGAGGGATGGAGATTAGAGGCTTGAAACGTGTACTAGAATCTAGATACACTTTCCTTAAAGCATTATTTGCCCCCTCTCGATCGAGATAACTTGAAGGTTACTAGGCAAATTGCTTCCCAAGATTAGATTCATTATCAGCTTCTGTAATCTACCTCTGTTACTTAGATCTACGGTTCTTAAAATGGTGGAAGATAACTCAGTTACGCTCGAAGTTATAAAGTTTACTCTCTACATTAATTTGGCCTTGTAGTTGTTTCAGTAGCTTAAAACAATAGTTTCCCTATTTATTTATTTTTGTTAATTGTTTTAACTTGTGTACTCGCAGACTCTAAAATTGGCTGCCGTCAGAATCAATTGCTTGGTTGAAAGACTACATCTATCTCAACAAGTGCTGGAGTCTGTCTACCGTTTTGTCCAACAAATTCTTTGTCAGCGGACGTCAATTTTCTTTAACAGGCATATTGATCAGATTATACTCTGCAGTTTATATGGAGTTGCAAAGGTCCGTTTCAAAATGCATATGGAGTTATCTTCTCACAAGTTACTGCGATTCTACTTCTGGTTATTCTACTTGTTCTTACTTCGATAATTTTCCGACTTGCAGATTTCTCAACTAAACCTAACCTTCAAGGAAATAATTTACAACTATAGGAAGCAACCACAATGTAAACCTCAAGTTTTCCGTAGTGTGTTCGTTAATAGGTCGTCAAGACGGCATAATGGGGTATTTGCTTATCTCAGATATCTTTTTCATAGCTTTCTACTTATATAGAGAATTTTAACCAGAGTACATTTTGAAAACAGAAACCTGGACAGGATCACATCGATATAATTACATTCTATAATGAAGTGTTCGTTCCGGCTGTAAAGCCTCTACTGATGGAGCTTGGTCCGGCTGGCACACTGAAAACCGATCCAACTCCTGAAATTAGAAATACTGCAGATGGTGTGTTCTCAGTTTTCCAGCCTCTTTTCCCGCATTTCTCTCCCGGAGAACTCCCGGCCGTATAACTTAATAGAAACTGACGTTTCTCATTTTCTGCTCTTCAGGTCAATCTCCTAGATCACCTAGGATATCCTCGTTTCCAGCTCTTCCTGATATGTCTCCAAAAAAAGTCTCTGCAACTCACAATGTTTATGTTTCTCCATTAAGGTCTTCGAAGGTATATATTACATACCCACGCTTATTTGTTGCATATCTTAATGTCTCTGGGCCACATCTATTTTAACTCGAGGTTGAAAACTGTACTACAGATGGATGCTTTGATCTCACACAGCTCGAGAAGTTACTATGCTTGTGTTGGAGAGAGCACTCATGCATATCAAAGTCCTTCCAAAGACTTGACCGCAATCAATAATCGCTTAAATAGGTAACTCAATTTTTTTTACTCAGGTGGTGCTTCCCATTGTCGAAATCTGAATCGTCCGACTCAAATGAACACAAAATCAGACAATCATACGAGTCGGTAAAAAACCAACTGTCTGAAATCTGACTTGTGTCCATTCAGACCCCGAGTCAGATTTCATATCTGACTTGGAGAAAAAACCAACACTACCCAAGTCTGTGAAATAGGTATTGACAATGGACTTTAGTTTTTCTGATTTTTCTCCTTTCTCGACTTGTTCAGTAAGAAGAGGCTCAATTTTGAGGAAAGTGGTGGGTTGGTGAGTGATACTCTTGTAACAGGGAGTATGTACTTTCAAAATGGCAGTTGCGCTGCCTCTCCTTCAGCTGTTGCTTCTGCTATGAATATGTCACCCATGAAGACTGAGAATCCCAACAAGCAATCCTAACAAGAATGAATCACCGATCGACCTAATATGTAAATAGTAGATACTCTTCTCCTCTTTCTCCTGCAGCTTTTACTTAGTTGGTCAGCTTATACTTGAGTTTTGGGGTACTGTTTGAGCAGTAAGTAGCTCTAGGAAATGTAGCTGCCAACTGCCCCGTGTTGATTCAGGTTTTTCAACAAAGAGCTTCTATCTGTACCTATTTATATAATGAAAAAATGTCCTTGTCTACCACCGCCATCATCTTGTTTCGCTTGCTCAAATGTAGAGATGTACAGCAACTCAAATTCAGAAGATATGGTGCTTCAGAGCATCTCCAATGCAAAACTTAAAAAAAAATCTATTTGGCTTGTGTGTTGAGTCTCAATTGAGATTCTCTTTCCTATGTGGCTAACTTGAGTGTCTCTAATTCAAGTCCTTCTCCAATGCAACACTCTAAAAAACTCTAATAGATACACATGTCATACATACATTTAATGGGAAAAAGTGGTTGAGAAAGAAAAGCTTTCTATTGGTTCAAAAATTAAATTTGATGACTATGACACTTAAGACTCTCAAAAGAGATCTCAAAAATAGAGTTTCTAGTTGAGACATCTTAAAACTTAATGCTTCCACATCAACTTAAGATCTCAATTGAGTTTTGCATTGGAGAGGTTTTTTCTCAAAAAAAACTCTAAAGTCCTAGGTGGCACTTAAGATTTTAAGATTGAGTCTTGCATTGGAGATGCTCTCACTCCTTTAATCTCTCAACCAAATATACCCCGAAATCTTTGCAAAATCCGAGAAAAAAACAGCGGATAAAATCATAAAATGCATGACCTGTGAATGCGATTATTGACTAAGGTTATGATGGGAATGATGACTATGCCAAACAAAATCATCTGCATAATAACGGAGGAAAATTCCGGTGTTTGCTTGAGCTTTTCCAGTATATATTGTTAGTTTTTTTCAATACTAATGGTTATGTGGACTTAATATGAGACTTATAATATATAATATGTTGGTTATTTCGATTAAGGGTCCTTAGTGGTCTAATTAATTATCATATGGACCTATTTAATATCAGTTACATTGTGTGGGGGACATATTATAGATATGTATTGTGTAGAGCCTTAAAGTATTATTACTAAAAAATGATGGGCTCTTTAGTAATAATTTAGGTAACTTCCAACAATTGATTGGCAGTTCCCCAGTTCCCCTCAATAAATGGGGAAATTAAAGATATGTATTGTGTAGAGTTAAAGTATTATTACTAAAAATGATGGGCTCTTTAGTAATAATTTTGTTCTCTTCCCATTAAAACAAAATTACTACAGAGATCTCTAGGTTTAGAAAATTTTGCTTCATCATCTTCATTATGGCTTCTAATGATTCGTTTAAGTAACTCATTTAAATTTCATCTCTCTGTTTTTCATTGTTTATACTTGATATATATTTGATGGCCGCGGCTTTGGGGAATAACGAAAATTCTCCGGGGAATAAAGACTTTTCTTGAAACTAGTCAAATAAGATTGACTTTTTATGTTTCTTTTTATTGCTAAGGGGCGTCTAATTTTAGAAAATGCTATAAAAAAAGCTCCTCCATTTCATCACCTCTCTTTGCCACTTCATCTTCTTGACACCTCATCATCTTCTCCGGCGAAAGTCGCCGGCCGGCCAATTTTCCGGCCGGCGACCTTCAAACATAAAAAAAAATTCTTTTTTATTTTCTCTCTCTCTAATTTTTTTCTTTATTTTCTCTCTCTCTAGAGATCTGATCTAGAGAGAGAAGGTCTGTTCTCACGAACAGACCTTCAATGGTCATATTATCCGAGACTGAGAGAGGTTAATTCTTACCCTAATAAGCCTGTATTTTGGTTCGTATTTCTTAGCATTGTCAACCGAGTCATAAATCAATCCAAACCCGGTAGATTTTCCACCTCCAAAGTGAGTTCGGAACTTGAACACGAAGATTGAATTAGGGTCTTTCACTTCGTACATCTTCCCCAACTTCTCTTTCAACTCAGCCTACAAATTTACACGGATTAGCAACATGAATACCCTAATTCAAATTTACCAGCAAAAATAAGGAAAAGGGGAGATTATAATTTATATACCTTCGAGACATTTGGTCTTCCTGGGCTAAAACTACGTACCCTAATTTATATACCTTTGAAACATGAATACCCTAATTCAAATTTACCATCACTGACCTACAATCACAAAAACACATAAGAAGAAGGTCAATTAGGGCTAAAACTATTATGCTAAGCAGTTTAATTAAAAGAACTCACGAATTGCTTCCTAGAGAGAAGTCTGTTAGTCATGAACTTCCTAGAACGGATCGTCACTGCCTTGGTATCCGCCATGATTCTAATCAGAATAAGAAATCATAAGTTAACAAACTGATAACACAAGTATAGGTAATGATTAAGAGTAGACAAACTAAACTAAGATCTATTGATTCAAATGAATGAAACCCTAATCTCGAGAACAAACCTTCTCTCTCTAGAACAGTTCTAGAGAGAGAGAAAAGAAAAAAAAAAAATTAGAGAGAGAGAGAAATTTTTTTTTTAAAAAATTTATGTTTGAAGGTCGCCGGCCGGAAAATTGGCCGGCCGGCGACTTTCGTCGGAGAAGATGATGAGGTGTCGAGAAGATGAAGTGGCAGATGAGATGGAGGAGATCTTTCAAAAAAATGTATACTGTATTCCCCATAAAAATTTATTCCCCGGAGAATTTTCAAAAAAATCTGGATTCCCTCGAGAATTTATTCCCCGGAGAATTTTCTTTATTCTCCAAAGCCGCGGCCATATTTGATTCTTGTTTATAATGATGAAATATCCCAACATATATTCCTTTGGGCTATTCTATTCTTGTATTCAACTTCCTACCACGACTAAGCTTTAACTCCTTTAATAATTCTATGTAGAGCGAAATAATTTAGGTCTCTAATAATTGTGCCTAGTTCAGACGGCATCACTTTCTCAACTAGCCATCCTAGTTCGTTTCATTGGGTATTTTTTTTTTTGTTGAAAGAAGAAAAAACAAGTAGTTGGGTGTAAGTATGACTATATGATTTCAACAAAAAAAAAAAAAAGTATGACTATATGAGTTAAGTCTTGAATCTGTGTCAGAAAGATAAAATCACAACCTCCCAGTGACTTTTTTGTGTAATTATGCACATGCCATACCGACTTTTTTTTTTGATGAAGGACATGCCATACCGACTTGGGGAGCAAGGATGAAATAGGGTAAGAAAATAGGATCCAAGCAAAAGCAACTCTCCCTTAAAATCAAACATGTGATGAAGTTGATTGAAACAATGATTAAATCAGCCAACACCCCTTGGAGTGGTAAGAGGTATAATCTTCCACCTTGGGTTCGAGGCAAACGCCGAACAACTTAAGAAAAAAAAAAAACAATGATTAAATCACAACAATTTTATTAAAGAAAAAATGTCGGAAAATTGTGCATAAGCTAAATCAAGGTTGACTAACATGCTATTATAACATTTTAAATTTAAAGATACATTGAAAAACCAAAATGGTTTTTGAAAAAAAAGTAGGTCACAAAAAACATGTTCTAGAAAAAGATTGCTAGAATAATTGGTTTTTGATAAAAACTATTTTTCAAAAATAATTATTTTGTAAAAAAAAAATATATATTTTTGGACTGATTTGTAGCTGAATTTTTGGATTTATAGTCAAAAAATCTACCCATAAACCCACAATTAGTCCACTCTAATAATAATATAGGATATTAAGCTAAAATATTAATACAAATGAAAATCTAGTCCAAATGGGTCCATCTAGAAAACACAGATCTCTATCATTCATATTTAATTATAATACTCATTATCACCTTATATATAATATAATCTTCTTTTGAAAATCAATTCCAAAATTTTATTTTATTTTTTATCCCACATTTTCTTTCTCCAATCTCCTTACCGAAACCCTTTATTTTCTCTCTCTAAAATCCAAACCTCCTTCATAACTGAAACCACTATCAATTCTCCATTACTCAACTTAACGTGGTTCTTCATCATCATCTTCAGACATATTCATTATTTATTTTTAATCGGTAGCATCTCATTCCTGTTACGATTTTAATCGGTATCATCTTTAAACATCTTCATTCTTTCATTATTATATTTCTTGTCTCTCTAAGATGCATCATATGTGTATTTATTATTTTTAAATCCGTTTTTCCTTTCATCATCTTCAATTATGTTTTCATCATCTCACTGTTTTTAGTTCATTTTCTTTATCTATGAGTTTTAAGTTTTAGATTTTATTTATAAAACCTCAGTTTTCATCATTGTTATCTTCATCTTCTGATCCAAACTAGATTTTTGTACCATTCTATTCCAACAGATTCTGGAATACAAACAAAACATTACTGGTGTGTTTGGATGACGGAATCATGAATCTGCGGATTCATGAGTGATTGGGATTCATGATTCCACGGATTCATGAATCCAAGTAATATTTTTTGGTTTGTTTGGCAACTAATAAGAATCCTATGATTTGTTATTATTTGAGTATTTTTAAACGCTTCTTTAGAAAAAATATTGAATAAACCTTGTTCTCAAAAGTCGTTTTTTCAAATATCGTTTCGTTTGAGGAAATATCAAATTTTGGGGGGAAAAAGATTTTTGGAGATAAAACGATTTTTGAGAAAAAAAAATAATATTTTGAAAAAAAAATGATTTTTAGAAAAAAAAAATATTTCGGGGAAAAAACTAATTTTTGGGAAAAATAATGACTTTTGAAAAAAACAATATTTTTAAAATAATTATTTGTTGAAGGAAATATTTTTTTGTTGATTTTAAGTTTGAAATATGGATAAATTAATCCATCCTAGCCAATCCTAGGGGGTAGGGTGGGATTTTGGTCCAATACAAATTTTGGAATTAGAAATCCTTAGGATTCAAGAGTCATAGGATTCTTGATAACGAAACAGACCAAGGATTCATGATTCCTACCAAATCCCACTTTTGATAGGAATTCTACTTAGGAATTCTGCAACCAAACACACCATACTTGTTTTTTATTGAACAAAACACATATTTGTTGTCTGGTTATTATGTAGTTGCGGTAGACTATTTTTTTTTTACTAATTCTTGTTTTGCTTCCTAAATAATGCGTTATTTATTGTTCATGTTTAATATTTCATTACATAACAAAAAACGTCTTTCAGAAAATTAAACATTTTATTTCCTAAAAACATTACAAATTTCACAAAACATTATACAAAATGTACCATACTTGTTTCGTTTTCCTTTATACATTATACATTTTGTTTTTCATTTTTGTCTTTGTAGTTTATGATTTAGTTAAGGAATTTCCAACAGAATCATCAAAGGTAGTGAAGATCCTACTAAAATCAGATGGTTGAGATAAAATCTTCACTCAAGTTGGTCAGCTGCGTCCAGGTGGTGCTAAAGCATTTCGATTCGCCATTCGTCAATGTAGTATAAGCACAGGTCACGATTTCGATTTGACAATTACCCAAATAATAGAGATGGGTGGGTCAAAAGTTGCCAATTTCTTCCAATCACTAGACCCAACATCATGGACAGACTCATTCTTTCCCGGTCAAAGATAATCAAAACTCAACAATTTTCATATTCCAACATATAATTATCGTTCTTACATTTACAAATCAAAACATGTTTTTCAATAACAGAGAATTGTTCATCAATTATACATTATTTATGAATAAAAAAACAATGTTTCTAATGAACATATCATAATTTATCTGTACATTTAAGATAAATCCTAAACAAGTTCTTAATCTAGTATTGCTACATAGGTACACCGTTATATCTTCACAACTATCAGAGTCATTCAACAACCAGATTCGACATGATAGGGTACTTCCAATTACAGTGATGTTGGATGCAATTCGTATGCATATAATGGAGACGATGAACTTCAATCGCGAGTTAAATCAAGAACCACCTACTTCAACAAATTTATTTCTTGTTCACTTTCTTCATCAACAACTCTCTCACTTACCTATATCAAATGAATAACATTAATGAATATATCCAGTGTAAGATGTAAAATTTCAAATAAATAACATATTATTTATATACTGTTTTAAACAAAAACAGTACCAAAATGTATTTGTATTAAACAATATACACTATTTACAATGAACAATATATTTAGGTGAAAAAATTTCAATCAGTATGTGTTATTTCTAATAAAAAACATGTACTGATTGCATCAATATATACCTTTTCTGGTTTAAGACCAACCAGATCTTTCTCAAATGAAATTTCAAAGAATGTTCCTTATTAGACTAATATTTTCATCATTTATTGAAAATTTCATATAATGTATTGTACAAAACATCTTTGCATCTATTCTAAGCTAACAAAAAATATTGTAAAATCACTTCAATCGAGAGTGATTTGCTCTTAACTTGCTTTTCTTTCTGTTTCATGTTCTTTGAACTTGCTCCAGCATGCTAGAGAAAAAAATCATTAAGCTATTTGTAATTAATAGCCTCCAACCTACATTTTCCATTATGTATAACACGAAATATTGAAATGTAATGTAAATAACATATATTGTTTTTTCATAAATGAACATGGACAGGAAATGTATTGTAAGTAACATATACAGTCTCTAGCCTGCTAGAAAAAAAACTTTACAATCAATTTTTTATATTTTTTGTTGATAAAAACGTATCATTTGTAGTAAAAAATGTATTATTTCATACACATAAACTCTTTCTACATACACAACATTTTTCATTATATACAATAAAAAACAACAAATGTATTGGAAATAACATATATTACTTCGTCAAAACCCAAAACACAATAAACCCTAAAACAAAATAAACCCTAAAACCCAAAACACCATTAAAAATGTTGAACAAAACTTACAAAAAACTTGAAAAAAAACCTCATTGTAACAGATCATAAACATACAATAACCTGTATAAATACCTCACCTTTTCCGTTTGGATTTCAGTTACTAACGCTTCATGATGGTTCGTTATGACGTTTCCGGTTGCTTTTTGGGGTAACAACCAACTGTTTCAGTTTCGGGTACAACGATTTGAAGAGGAAAAGAAATGTTTTCACCTGAAGCTATGAATGATTATAGGGTTTTTAGAGAGAGAGATGGTTTGAGTGTCAGGTGAAGAATTTTTAGGATTTCTTAATAGGGAGACGCTCGGTTATTGAAGAAAGAGAAAGTGACATAAAATTTCTGATGTTTTAGATTGAATTAGTTTTGGTCGTCCGACTCTTATGCAAATTAGGCGGGATTTGAGGAAGGATGAGGCTGGAACATATTTCATCTATATGAGGGTGATAAGCCTGTCAATGGATATTCGACATCCAATCCGCATCCGTATGAATTTCAAAAAAATATCCGAAATTTCGGATTCGGATATTTCTTATCGGTTATCTGCTTATCGGATATCGGATACACTCATATTCGATCCGATAAATATCCGTATCCAATAAGTAAGTATAAAAAATTAATAAAAATTTAAATTTATTCATAATAATATATAAAATGTATGGTTGAGATTTATTGTTTAGTTCTAATGGTTAAAAATTTAAGGAACAAATTTGAAATTTTGTTAAAGTTTCGGATATCGAATATTATCCGTTAATATTATCGGATTCGGATATTGATTTCTAATATCCGTCGAATAATTATCGGATTCAGATAGGCGGATAGCTTATCGGATTCGGATACGAATATGCCTATATCCGATCCGATAAGCTACTGTTTACAGACCTAGAGGGTGATAGGGTCCAAAAGGCAAAAGGACTAAAATCTTTTTTTCTGGGAAGATATGACTCTATTCTCTTATTATTTTGAGCCTAAAACTCGTGGACTCTTTTTATTTTGAAACTTGGATTTAATAATCTCAAAATTCTTGCAAATCTTAGAAGGTAGGTGAGATTTTAATTTGATATAAATATATGACTTATGGTTCAAAACTCCTACGATTCAAGAGTCCTACAATTTTTGATGGCCAAACGGAAAAAAAAATCTTAAATTCCACCCAAAAGAACCCTATTTAGAAATCCTGCATGCACTGAAATATTTAAAAACCAAGCTATTCTGTAAGATGGAGTTCTGCGACCCAAAATCTGATCAAAGTTCACATTACACAGGGTATCAACAATTATAGCAAAAAATGAATAAGCATAAAAACATTCAAAACTCTGCTGGATCATCTAAAACATATCATGTCCGTGATTTCTTTAGTCATACTGTATTACGTCCTTCCCAAAATTATTAATAGAAGGATTACCAATGTGAGAAGAAAATATGGGAAAAGAAGTAATTTGCCCTACATATTACGGGCTTGGTGAGTCTCGTTTACTGTACATGTACGAAATCATTTAAAACATAAGAGAAAACTAAAAAAGCATGAAGAACAACAACTACTTGAAAAGATATCTGTATCAACAGATTCTTCAAAACCCTAATTTCAACAATCCCACTTCCCATTTCTTTCTCTTTATCTGTATCTCTCTCTCTCTCTCTCTCTCTCTCTCTCTCTGGCAAGAGTACAACTGAATCTCTGTTTTCCCTTTCCTGGCATAGGCGCTTTCAGAGAGCGTTCACCTTCATTCACTACACGTAATAAATCATACCTACTTCGATGAGGCTGATGTGAGGAATGTTTAGTGCAACTGAAGGTCCCCTACAGTTCTTTCGAAGAAACGAATACCCGATATCAATTACCATCTTCTTCAAGAAAGAAGATGATTTACGAGCTTTTACATATGAGTGCCCCATTATATATGCAACTCCTGCTTCTTTCGCCTGTATCAGATCCATCAGTTCTTCCCTGACTGAAGAATCTCTACCTAAAGAACTCTCTGGCAATTGAAATCTCACCCGTCTCCTCATTGATGGATTCTCATCCTCGTATACAGACCTCAGGCTCTGAAGAGTTGCTGATTTACTGCTTTGAATCGTAACACTCGTCATATCGAAATCCATTTGCTCTGTTACTATTAAATTTGAACTTGATCCAACTGATCTGGTGCTTATAACAGCCATTCTTCCATCTAATGATGTATTCTCAGAGCTTGAGAACTGTGGTTCTTCTGATTCCATCTGGATGAACTCAGCAATGCTCTGAATGAGCTGATTTTCAAAGTCACCATTGTCTCGTTGGATGTCTTTATACCCGTATCTCACTATACATCGATACATCCTGTAGGGTCTAGGGCAGACCCTTCCAATAAGGTATCGTTCTTCGGGAGATACATAAGGAACTGGAACAGACTTCACACAAACAAAGACCAAGACCTTGTGAAATGCAGGGAGATTAGTGACGAAGTGAGAGAAGATTGCTGGAACTCCAGTAGCAAGTTCTGAATAGATGAGTCCTATCCCGGGTACTCGAACAATCCCAAGACTGGGACCTAAGCCGAGTAGCCATTTCAAGGAGACTTTGTTATGCAGATCAAAGTTGTATTTCTTGCGAGTGCCATAATGCCAGATATACATGATAGCCATAAAAATGAGAGAAAGGACTAAGGGAAGCCATCCTCCCTGGGGTATTTTCATGAATGATGAAGATAGGTAAACTGCCTCAATGGACCCAAAGAAGAGTAGAAATGCTGCAGCTATAAATATACTTCTCTGCCACACGAAGATTATGATGAGTGCCATGAGACAAGTTGTTACGAACATAACAGTTATGCAAGCAATGCCTGGAGAAACGACAAGAAAAAACAAATGTTTTAAGCTAAAGCATACAAAATGAAGTGAATGGAGTGTGTATTGGATCGTTTTGGATGGTCCATGAACTTTTAAAAGCTCTGAAAAAGAAAAACTATACAGATTGACTTACCATAAGCATTTCCAATCATGGTTGTATCTTGGAATCCAATTGTTACAGCAAGACAAAGGATCATCAGAATCCAATTTATTTCTGGAATATAGATCTGCCCATATATATGTCTTGAGGTGTGAACAATCTTAACTCGTGGAAAGCAACCGAGGGCATTGCATTGTTTGATTATAGAGAAGGTAGCTGTGATGACTGCTTGGCTCCCAACAATGGCTGCTAGGGTGGCAATCACAAATACAGGCCAAAATACAGCTTCTGTAGGACAAGCAAAAATTGAAGACAGTCTAAACACAAGTCCGCGTTCATAATAAGATCAATATAAAAATTCAATGGGTATGACAGTTATAGCCAATCAGGGCATAGAATGAGAATTTACCTGGTATGGAGTCGTAGAAACTTCTGGAAACAGAAGACGGGTTTTTAGAAAGAAAAGCAGCCTGTCCCATGTATTGTACCACCAAGCAAGGGTATATAACAAATGCAAAGGCGAGCTGCAGAATTACAGAGCAAGATTTATGTTTAATTTGGATGCAAAATACAGGAAGAAGATCCATACATCCCTATGG
This sequence comes from Eschscholzia californica, assembly GCF_041429995.1. Lineage (NCBI taxonomy): Eukaryota > Viridiplantae > Streptophyta > Magnoliopsida > Ranunculales > Papaveraceae > Eschscholzia > Eschscholzia californica. The sequence goes on from NW_028238198.1 coordinate 48,726,731, forward strand.
GTGATATATGATAACAATAGTTGGTTTAAATGTATTGGCAACAAATTTTTGGTAGTTTTTAGATTAAGCTCATTATATGGTATTGTATATTAGCACAATCAACTTGTGATCTTCACATTCACTGTGCATCAATATCTAGACAATTATTAACATACCCTTATTGAAAAAGCCGTAAAATGTCCAAGATCTGCAAACATAGCTTCAGTACCTGCAAGATCCTGGAAACTTTAGTTGTCTCCGCAAACCGAGAAGAACAAAAACTATTAATTTTAAGTACTGCAAGCCGAGAAGAACGGGGCGCGCTTTGGAAGAAGCGATCTGTTATCAAGGCATCTTATTGGGAATAACGAGGGTGTCTCTGATACTCTAAGTTTCATATCCGAAGCGAGTTTTCAAGAAACTGCTCAAGTTTTAGCATAAACAGAGTCTATGCAGAAAAGGGGAACAAGAACAACTTTGCTTTGTCAAGTTCTACGAGCTTATATATATTTATTATCTTTTAATAGTACAGTATATTTGAACTTAAAGCATGATCGACGAACAACCAAAACTCACAAGCCCCTCCAGGACTAACCTAGCTCTTGGACCATATCACATCTACTATACAACTTTTGGTCAACTACATTCACTAAGAATAAGAAAGCATTAGCAATAGCGACTCCTTTCAATGAGTTAATCATGAATACCTGTGACGGAAAGAAGAATTCCTCCCAAGGCTATCCAGCCATCTTTACCCGTTTCTCTGAAAAATTTGACAATATAGTATGGAGACAATGCACGCACAACCGAGGGATTCCAATGTATTGTGTTGTATAGGCCGATGAGAAATATTGATATCAACCAAATGATGACAATGGGTGCGAAAAGAATAGCTACCCTCCGTGTGCCACAGTGCTGTAAAGCGAAGAGTCCCACCAATATGGAACAGGCAAGCAGGATGATCGAAGCTGGAGACACGTAACAACATCAACCATCAGTAAATAAAATAACCCATGCAGATTACATGACTATATAGGTAACATTAAGAACCTTGAGTTAAATTGGATCAGACGCCAAAAGGGCAAATACATCTATTTACCGTTGGTTAGTTTCGGTTCAGTAACTTGCAGTCCAGAGACAGATGACAAAACTGCAGCGACAAAAAGAAAGAACATGTCAGTTTTTAACAATAACACTTTTCCTTTGCAAAAGAAAGACAATCACATGTTCTGAAAGGCTAACAGAACTGAAAGGGACCTATTGCTTAAGATAAGAAATGAGTGAAGAAATAGAATGATGGTTAGCAGCCTGAGAACCTCTTTGGGAGTCACCCAAAATATAGTATAAAGCACAACAGTTAGAAGACAAAACTAGCTGTGAATGGCGTAACAGTTGACGGTTACATATAACTTTTAAGGGAGAAGGGCATGCATGTCAGGCAAATAGGTACCCCTGATCACGTCAATTCTTAATTATGTGACATGGTAAAATAGTTCCATCGAATCAGATGATCAGTTCATCAGAAGTCGATCTATCTTTCCATAAGAGTCCACACTCCTCAGAGTATTGCCCTTTATCGTTAAACTAGAATCACGTTAGAAAAAGCTGCACCAGGAAAAGGGCGTGTACAATAAAATACTTACCGAAAAGTTAATGTCACCCACAAAGTCATTTTACCTGAAATTGCTGGAGTAAGCACACCGTCGCCTATAACCATACATGCACCGAATAATACCACGACTAGCAGTGCTGTTCGAAGTCTTTTATGCTTCTCAAAGAACCTTTTCAATGGAGAGGAAGCTATTTGTGTTGATAGACCGTATTTGTATGTCGAGAGCTCCTCGTCAGCTGCTTGTTGATTGGGAAGTAAACTAAGCTTTGCATGTCTGCAAAGGAGTGAGTAAAGAGCAAAAGTTCCACCTGAAAATAACATAAATATCCTCAGGTCCCTTATATAATTAATGAATTATCAGTACAAAGCAAAGAGGATTAATAACACACCTTCACCATTATCATCTGCGCTCAACAAGATGAAAACATACTTGAGCAAAGGGATCAATGTAAGGGTCCAGAAAATCAAGGAAAATGCACCAAATATTGCATCTTCACTCTGATGACTTTGTAACTTCCCTACAAAAGTGCTTGTGAAGACATAAAGAGGGGAAGTTGCCAAGTCTCCATAAACAACACCAAAGCTCTGATACGCCAATATCAAATTTCTAGACAGGTTTCTCCATGATAACTGCATAGAAAGCATTACACATCTTAGTCCAAAATTAAGCCAGTCACCAATATGTCTTGGTTTTAAGATTTAGCCAGTCACAGAACATCTACAGTTCAGATACGTATTACTATTCTTTCTAAGAGAATCAAGAGAAACTAAACACCAGTTCTTCAGAGCTATGAAAATATACTAGCTTCAATGAAACAAAACTTCATAAAAAGATGACACTAGGAAAACCTTACTATTTCCAAAAAAGCTTTGCACTTCATGAAAGAATATAGAAAGTTGTGTAGTTGATGACTTATAGTGATAAGCTTTATGATGAATGGTAACTTCAACGGAAAATACTGATTGCTCATTGAGTTATATATCATAGAGAGCCACTTAAGAAATATATAAAATCAAGCAAGTTAACCAGTAAGAACAGGAGTTAAAGGATCCTGAAACAGACTTCATCTCGAAATTCTTAGCATAGATTTCACCCTTCCGATCTTTTCCGAATATCATACTGGATCATTATGAATCTCAGAATTAGATCATTATTATTATAATTTTTATCTCAGAAGTAGAACTTCAACAATTCAAAAGTTCTCCTCTCATAGAAGTTTCAATCACTGAGATCTAAACTATTTACTATCTCCAGAATACACAAACAATGAGATCTATAGTTTCAATCTTAACAAATTTTATACCTCAACAAACAAACAGTTCAAAACCTAATCAGGTTCTTCTACTTGTTTACCTTTTTATCAAATATCAAAACTCACTACTCCCTAGTAACTCCATTAACAACTCTTCCTTCCAAAATTATACAAATCAAGGTCTCAACAAGATCAACAAATTGATAACAAAATGATAAAAAAAAAAAAAGATAATAAATTCACAGAAAATTGAAAATCGATCATAATTTAATCAACGCAATTGAACGAGTGTGGAACTTCAAGCACCAGAGAGTATAAATCAATAAGATATTTTACAGTATGAAAGAAGAAGCACTGAAAATCAAATCAAAAAACGGAAGATTGAATGAGAAAAGAAGAGTTTCGTATGGATTAGTAAAAAAATTGAAACCCTAAAAGGTTTGACCTGAGGATGGCTTCGTGGACTGGAAGGTCCAGCTTCTGACTCCATGGCTAACGAACAAAAGAGCTCTCTCTTTCTCTCTCTGCGATTTAATCAATCTCTCATTTCTCTCTCTCTCTAGTCTCTTCTCTCCCCCTATATATCTTGTTTCTTCACCGTAGGTCTTTCGCACGTGTGATTATATTAATTGCGGGTTATGGAACTCGACCAAACAAACCCGATTATCTCTCCCATCACAATCCGGTCATGTAATAACAACACGTGATGAAGATTTTTTTTTTTGATGAAGGGAAATATCATTAAACTAAAGCGTCTATTACAAGCCAACTTAAAAGTCAGAAAAGAAAGATGCTACATCATTCCATATTTTCTTATACCCATGAGTACGACCCCATTTAGCTAAAGCATCGGCATAACCATTACCATTTCTAGACACGTAAGTGAAATTGGTTCCCGAAAATTTGTCCTTGATGTTCTTGATCTGTAGGATGATATCTTGAGATTGCCATTGAGTTTTTCCTTCATCACCGTTGATAGCTTGGATTATTGACTTGTTATCACTTTCTAGATGCACATACTCGATTTGTAGTTGCCTCGCTCCTAGAAGCCCATATAATATTGCTAAGCATTCACATTCTTCCGCATTCTGTCCTCGTACAGTATCTGCTGCTGCCATTAGAATTTTGGCATCTGCATCACGCATAATGTAACCAATTCCTGCTTGTTCCGAAAGGTTCATAAAAGAGGCATCTACATTGATTTTAATATAAGGTGCCGTAGGAGGTTTCCATGTTTGTGTATCCGTTTTTTCCTTACTCTTAGTTGTGATACCATATACTGTTCTGAGTGGGGTTGTAGATGTGTTGTTAATCCTTTCTATCGTTTGAGTTGGATTCTGTTTATTCGTTGTGAAACAGTTCTCACATCTGGACTTCCACAGTAACCAAAGAATTTTAGCATACAAATTAATAGTTTCTTCGTCAAGGGACTTCCATAGTTGAATCCATTGCATAATGGTCTCAATATGATCAGTTCTAACATTATAATGAAACCAGACTGCCTTCGCGAAAGGGCAATGCAGCATGACATGATCAATAGTCTCTTCCTCATTGCAGTTAGTACAGGAGTAATTATTTCCAATGAACTTGCCAATCTTATTCCTGACTGGTAAGCTATTCGTACAACATTTCCATAGAAATAGTTTAATCCTAGGGATAGTGTTCATATTCCAAATAAAGAACCAGTCCATTTGGTCATTAGTGTTAAACATTGAATTGTTGCGTAAAAAATTGTACATGGATTTAAGCGTGAAATTACCTGATTTTGTCAGTGTCCAAATGGCTTTATCCTCTTCATTGGGATTGAGATTGATGCTAAGTATTGCCCTGCAAATGTCATCATTAAAAAACATATTAATAACATTTAAATTCCAATTTCCATTCGTAATAAGTTGTGAAACCCAGTTCAAAGAGCATCCTCTATCATTCGTAATAGGAGGTGGATGGTTAGGTATCCAGTAGTCCGTCCATATATTGATTTGCTCTCCTTTGTTGATGTTCCAAAATATCAGACTCTCACTTTGATGATAGAGTTTAGATATAGATTTCCACGGCCACGAATGATGGTTCTTGGGCGGTTTAGGTTTATTTGAGTTCTGAAAATACTTCCCTTTAAGCACTTGGACCCAAATAGCCTTCGGATTGTTGATAATCCTCCAGTTAAGTTTGTGCAGAAAGGCTTGATTATCAAGAAGAGGAAGACGAAGCCCAAGACCTCCAAATTTGCGAGGTTTGCAAATAGAGTTCCAATTGATCGTGTGAAAAGTTTTGGATTTTCCCCACCAAAAAGTCCTTGGAAATGAAAGTAATTTGTTGGTTGTATCTTTTTTAAGTTATTTTCTTTTTGGCCTGCGCTTTGAGGAAAGCTAAATAGTTTCCGAGGTGTGAAATTTTAAAGGGAATACGCAAAATTTTGAAAAATTTCCGGGGAAACATATTTTATGGGGAATATGGTTTAAAACAAAAAACTCTCCACCTCACCTCCCCCACCTCACCTCTCTCTCTCTCTCCACCTCATCTTCTCTCTCCCTACCATTCTCTTTCTCTTCCCCGATTAGGTCGCTGGAAAATTTTCCGACCGGCGACCATGAAAAAAAAAAAAATTTCACTCATTCTCTCTCTCTCTCTAGAAACTCCGGCGAAGGGAACCCCTTCGCCGGAGTTTCTAGAGAGAGAGAGAGAGAATGAGTGAAATTTTTTTTTTTTCATGGTCGCCGGTCGGAAAATTTTCCAGCCGCCGACCTAATCGGAGAAGAGAGAGAGAGAGTGGTAGGGAGAGAGAAGATGAGGTGGAGAAAGAAGATGAGGTGGAGAAAGAAGATGAGGTGGAGAGAGAGAGGTGAGGTGGGGGTTTTTTATTTTTCCCTCTAACAATTTACAAAATAAAATTGTCAAACAAAATTGACCAACTTTTGACCAAGTCTTCACACCCCGGAAATTATTTTGCTTTCCCCAAAGCGCTGGCCTTTCTTTTTGGCCCCCTAATTTGTGACCAGCTTCCTTCTTGGCCCCCTATTTTTTATAAATTCAAATTTGGCCCCCTATTTTTAAGTAAATGTCATAACTATCCTTCTTAATTTCAATATAAAATATTAAAAAAAGAGATATTTCTACCTCACCTATTTTTAAGTAAATGCCATAACTACCCGGAAAATTTTCTCTTTTTTTTTTTCATATTTTTAATATTTTTTTTTATATTTTTATTTTGAAATTAGGAAGGGTAGTTACGGTATTTACTTGGAAATAGGGGGCCAAATTTGAATTTATGAAAATATGGGGCAAAAAAGAAAGCTGATCACAAAGTAGGGGACCAAAAAAGAAATAACTCTTTTTTTTGGGTTCGACAAATGCGTCAAAATAATATTCAACCCTTCAAATTACTAATTGGAAAATTTGGCCAAAAAGTTTTGAATTTGGTTAAAAAGGATGCCTCAAACTTCTATAGGTTTCAACTCCTTATGGCATTTGTGCAATTTTCTATTTCACTGAAATTATCATGAAGTATTAAACTTGGTGGCGAAACAAATTAAATCTATTTCTTTTAAAAAAAATCGCTCATCTCCACATCCACGATTCCTCTTTCGAAACTGATGATCTCCCTCTTTCCATCTCTGAAACCACGATTTTACAACACGACCCCTAATCTCTCGCTCTGATTAAAGGCGCTCTGATTAAAGCTAATCGACCTCTTCACCATTTTATCTTCTTCATGATTTAGGTAATTTGGTTTCTTTTGACGATCTTGAAGAACATGTCATGGCTTTAAAGGAAAGTTTATTGGACAAGTTTTTGATATGATAATGATGCTAACACTTAAAAATCCTTGCTCTTATGGAACAGAAAACCCTTAAAAATTTACTAGGTTCACAGTTGTGCAATTTTTGTTGTTTTTGTGAGTAAATTTTTATTCTAAAATTTGTGATGCTATTTAGAATTATATGAATCTTCAGTTTTTGGTCTACTTGATCTATTGGTGGATTCATTTATCTTTGTTGATCATTTTTTGTCTACTTGATCTTTGGTTTTGATTATTCTCACTGTTACGACTTCGATTATTACGTGTTTGATAAAAGTCCCAAGAGAATCAGGTTTTGCAAGCCCTTGCAAACCATTTGCAAGAACTTGCAAGGAGTTTGCAAAGGCTTTGCAAGGAGCTTACAATATATCTGAAGTAGCTTTAAAACAAAAATGAAGATCATCTCAGTTGCAGTGCCTTGCAAACAACTTGCAGAACCTTGCAATGAATTTTCAGTGTCTTGCAAATTGCGTGCAGTGCCTTGCAAACACCTTGCATCTCAGTTTTAGTGTCTTGCAAAGAGTTTGTAGTACATTGCAAACTGGTTTTGTGCCTTGCAACTCATTTGCAAAAGGTTTTTTGAATTGATTTGATAGAGTTAAAAAAAATAATCATAGAATACTTACACGTTCCGTTTAATCTTTTTCAATATATTCCAAAGCTAACCGACCGACTACAATCAAAATCAACTTTGATCTTTTTTATGAAATGTTGATATTCACAATAAATCATCCGAAGACAAAGAATGATCCCAGTGGTTATCAACTTAATGACTTGTCTTTTTCTTTGCAGAGTCGACAGTTCTTTATACTTGAGCAAGTTTATTTCGAATATTTCAAAGGGCGATGATATCGAAGAAATGGAGGTTCAACCATTTTAGATGACAAAACTTAGAGGAATGATGGTTGCGGATGTAATTCTAGATGACAAATACTGTTGGTCTAAATCGAAAAAAGGACGTTTGAAATTTGTTTCTTGAGTGTGAATATTTTGATGAATGGATAAATGTGTTTGTAAATATTTTGTTGAATGGTTGTGACAATGAAGGTGATATAAAATAATTGCATTTAGATCAAAGTTTGTCTTTTTTTTGTTTCATGTTTGTCTTTACTTAAGGCTAACAATAGATTGTAAACACTTTGTAATGCCTTGCAATGCCCTTGCAGTGGATTGCAATGTCTTGCAAACACCTTGCAAAAGGTTTCCCAATTATTCTTTGAAATCAATTGAAAGGGTTCCAAAAACAATTACATAATGCTTAAAATGTTTCTCTTAATATTTTTAAATAGATTCTAAATTTCAAACACTAGAAGTTATATTCTTTCATATTATATTAGTTGCTTTGAAAATTTCTACAGGGGCTCCGCCCCCTGATCCCCCGTAAAAAGAAGGTCAACAACATTTACCAAATAAATTTCAAGTTCTTAAAGTTATATTTTTTTATTCTATTATTGCTTCAATATTTCTTGCAATGAACTTGTAGTGCCTTGCAAACACTTTGCAGTGCCTTGCGAATATCTTGCGAACACCTTGTAGTGTCTTTCAAACACCTTCCAGTGCCTTGAAAATAGTTTACAAATTAGTTTTTGAATTGATTTAACAGGAAATTTGTTACAAATTATTATATTTTGTCTATTAAATAAAACTTATAAAGAAAATTTGTTTGAATCTTTCAAAAACCTTACAAACTCGTTTAACACACAGTAGAAAATGGGAATTTCTGTCTTTAGAATGCTTTACCAAAAACTAGCTAAAAACAGTCAAAATTCATATCAATCAAAGAAGTCTCCAAAAATGCATCGATCTCAATTTCGTTGTTTTTTATGTAATCATGCACCAACTTTCTAATATCTAATGAACCCAAATCTAAACAACAGATAAGAGTAATAAGACTCATTTTACCAGCTTTACCACCATCTTTGTGCATTTCTTCGAAAACTTTCAAAGCTTTCATGGAATTCTTATTTTGAACATAAGCACCTATAATGATTGTCCAAGAAGAAACATTTCTCAGAGGCATTTCATCAAACAACTTCTCAGCTATTTCAACCAACTTAAATTTTGTGTAACCAACTAACATTGCATTCCAAGCAACGACATCTCTTTCAAGTATTTTATCAAACACATTCCTTGCATCAACTATACTTCCACAACTTACATATCGAACAAAGAAGTTTGAATATAAACATCAGAACTAAAATAGTACAACCAGCTTTCATGGAATTCTCAATTTTAAAGAACCAACACAAATCCCGACGAGATTTCAACCACTCCAGATAATCGCCCAATTTTCCCGAAGATTTCAACCAACCCAAATCCAATAAGTTTGAACATAAACATCAGAACTAACATAGCAAAAAATCAACTTCAACAAGTTTGCTAAATTATATTCCCTCTCTCTAGAATGAATTAACAAAACAAAAAACTAACTAAAAACTCTAACAATTTTTGTTCAAACATCGAGCAAGGGAGATTCGTACGACCTAACCCTAAAATAGATTGATGATTTGCTAGCTTAATCCCCTTGCTCTCTCGGTTGCATTTTTCTCGTCTGGGAATGAAATTTGTATTATAGGTTTTAGGGATAATATAGTTATTTAAGCATGGTCAATTCGTCATTAAAAAATGAGTTGAATTTGAAATTTAGCTTAAGGAATATTTTAAAAAGATTTGTGGTGCCTAACCACACAATTTCTTAAGTTTCCTGAATTGTCTTTGGAAAATAATGAAATCTCTCTTATATACTTTCATATGGAAGAGTTTTTCAATTGAAAAAAAACAGAATTTTAAATTCTTCCTGTTTGTGCCCTAAAATCTCGCGACAACTTCAACCGCGACGATTCGTCTTCATCAAGTAATTTATTCTTCGAGTATTAGGGTTTTCTTTGTCTTCATCTTCTTGTTTTTATGATCTGGTTATAGTTGCCCGAGCAAGGGTCGTGGTTGAAAATTTAGAGGTACGGTGACTAAGTTTAGTCGTGACTCTTTTATAATTAAATGTAAAAATGATACAAACAAAATAACAAACATATTCAAAATAATTTGACCTTAACAAAATATAAAAATGTTTAGTATCAAATCACTTTGTATTCTTGAAAACATTTGGAACAATAATTTTCCTTTGAAATTTTTCAACTTCCATATTTTGAAGTTAAGTTATCAATTAAACTTTTATTCAATCATGTCTAAGAATCCACTTTAATGCTAAGCAAAGTTATCTATTTTGTCTGTCGTGCAACATGCTTGATCTCATTAATATTTTTTCCATTACCTGATGGATCAAAGATTCACTGAAAAATTAATGAAAAAGTAGAGTGATAATTAAATATGATAGACTGATCAATAGGAGATTAACAACAAAATTATACAAATTGATAACTTGAGAGAAAAGTAAAGAAGTTTTTAGTAAGTTGAAACCCTAATCTTATGTCATGTGTAGTTAGGGTTATACAACGGTTCGATTACCGACTTTAGCCGTTTCCTCAAACCAAACTGAAGGATGTTAGAATCGGAGTCAATTTTGGCTCGACTCGACTCGTCAAACTCAGAAACGAAATGCGTCATTACGTTCGTCTCATCGAGCTCTCAACTTAGAGCAAAGAATCACTCAAATCCGATTCCGGATGAATGAGAAACTCAAGTTTAAAGTTTGGACGAAAATTGGTCAAGTTACGGACTAAAACGTCAAAAGGGACAAGTTAATTTGGGGGGCATTTGAGCGAAGAGAACGCGTCCAGATCTGGACGGTCAGCGTTCCTTCCGTGGGATTGCGCCAGATCGAACGGTATCGCGTCAAGGTGGTTAGGGATAGTTTCTGGCACGAACCGGAAGCGCTGGATCCTTGCGGATCCAACGACCCGCGTTCACCACGCGTCGGGACACAAGTGGGATTTCGCTAGATCCAAATCTGACGGTCGTCTATGTACTCTGTTGGGACGACTTCGGGCTGGATCAAACTCCATCCAACAGTGGGAGTTTTGTCCGCGTTTTTAGCCAAATCGGACGTCCCAAATTGCACCCGAAATTTCCAGTTATTTAACCAACTCTTCTCAAAGAGTTGTGTCCCAAACAGTAAGGGTTTTGGCCCCAAAAACTCAAGAGATGTGTCCCAAACTAATGTGCCTACTCGATTCTTATATGAACCACCTAAATACACTTCATTTCACACATCAAATTCATTCTCTTCTTCTCTTCTCTTCTAACAATTAGTGTTTTGTGTGTCGAAATACTTATTGGGAAGTAATTCTAGTATATCTAGAAAAATGAAGAAAGAAGTTTCGAGTGAATTTTTAAGGCGTCTAGAAGATCATCCGCATAAGTCCAAGAGCTCATAATATTTACGAAGGTTCGTCCGCTTTCAGAATATAGAAGTACCATCTTAAAATTCTGAAAGGAAAGTCCGTGTATCCCGAAGGCATACACCCTAACGTTTGGTACTGTTACGGGAGTGTAAAATGTCTTTAGGAAAGATACCTTATTCTCGCCTCGACTCCATTACTCTCGTCTATCTTGGTTAATCCGAAAGAAGGAATATTGATAAATCATTATTCTCTAATAGTCTATCTCTCTATAAGTTAGAGAAAGGAAACTCTGTCTAAATCAAGCCAAGACAGAGAGAAATTAACTTATCGATTGATAACCTGAGGACCAACAAAGGATTTGGTTGCTGGATAATTCGATCCGAGCCAATCCTTCGTGGTTTGGTTACCGAACCAAACTATACCTGAATGGTTTGGTTCGGTTGGATAACCGAACCAAGAAGTCACACTTCAGTTTTTTTTTCTTATATGAAATTTTTTCCTTTGAAACTTTTTGATGTAGTGACTTAAATATTGAATCTCCACCATCCATCATGATCATCATATATATTTTTGTATATAATATATAAAATACATCAAAATAAAGGTTTTGTTCAGTTATCGTCTCCACATATCCATATACCAAACCAATTATTTTGGTTGTGTCCTTTTAATATCTGAGCTAGGCTGGGTAATGATGGGTCATGAAAATGTCCCATTTGAGTCGTTTAATTCAGGCAACTTTGTATTTCGAGTCTTTATTATAGTCAAATGATTGGGTTGCCTGATTAGGTGTATTTTGTGGGGTTTTGTGCGAAAAACAAATAAAAATGGGAGAAAGATATTCGAAGGGCATTTTAGTCATTTGAAACGAAGGGTATTATGGTAAATTTGACCAAAATCAGCACATTGGTGATAAGTAGAGTTAGAGACAGACCCGTAAGCGAAAATAGAAGTCAAATCGGAGTTCGGTTGGACAAATTAGGCAAAGTTGATCAAAGATGGAGTCAAATAAGGTTGATTAGCGGGGGATTATTTCGGGGACCTTCTGGCGTGCGGTAAACCAACAGACCACGTGTCACGATCAGTGAGTTACGAAATAACTTAGCTTGTCCACCATTAAGTACCAGAACACCCCTTAACGCTCTGGAGTCAGTATAACGCGAAGCATCTGTGTTACCATAGTCTCTAAACGCACGACGCAATCCAGACCTGATCTTCCCAGCACGTTTTCATCCAACACTCAAAAGCTGTTGCCGCACCATAAATTAGTAGCACGCGTCACACCGTAGCCGCGTTATATAACAAACTTTACAAAATGAGTATTTAGGTTTATTTAAAATTACAGTTTTGTCTCTCATTTTTGTCCAACCTAATTTCCAGACTATAACTAATTGACAAATGACATTCTTTTCACCACAACTTCCACTAGAAATTCCAGATTTATCCTCATAGATTCCTTAGCCAATATGTGTCATTTCTTGCACCAAAAGCATCACAAATATCTTTATTTTACTCTTCTCTACCTTATCTTTTAAAAGCCTGACCAGCAACCCATATAAATACATCTTTTCTTCTCATTCTTGAGTAGACTTCAAGTCCCTCTTAGCCTATCTCTCTCTCTCTCTCTCTTTCTCTCTCTCTCTCTCCCTCTCCCTCTTCTTCTCGTTCTAACGACAAAAACCTACCCTTCATTCTACTCTTCTATTACACATTCTACCCTAATTTCTTCCCAATTCATTTCTAATCTATCTATCTTTTCTTTTCTTCTCATAATTTCTTCCATCTTCATTTTCTTTTTTAAATCCATTTCCTTTCATTTTCTCAATTACAAAGATCTAGCACTTGGAATTTGGAGCATAACTTGGGAATTATTTGGAGCATATTTGGAACAAAGATTAGATTCTTTTGGTGACTTCTCTTTCTTTGTCTCTTATATTTCATGTAACTTGTTTCATTAATGAATATGTCTTTAAATTCAATGAGTAGCTAATTTCATATCTAAGAATGCAGAGAAAACCCAAACTTGATATTTTTGAGATATGTTATTGATTAATTTAATCTTTAATTGAGCTTAAATGTCCATTAATTGCCTTTCCATAAAGATTTTATAATCTTTTCATTGTTCATGCTTCATAATTAGATATCTCATGCTTTCGTTAAGTTGTTAGATGGAATATGCTTGTTAGATGATGAATAATAGTTAAAAGAGTATAGTCTTTATATGATAGTCAATTATTAATACATGATTATGAAATGAGTATCAAGAATATGTCCCGAAATTTAAATAGTCCATTACATTAGATTTCGAGTTATATTGATAAAAGAATTAGTTAATTAATTGCATGCTTTAGGGAGTGAATTTATGTGGTGGAATCGAAAATCTTAGATGTTTTCTCATATTGCTTTCATTCTTCTTAGTCTATATTGTTTTCTTATTAAAATCGTTTTCAACAACAAAACCAGTTTTCCGAAAGTGGTTAATTTCTAGATTGAACAAAAGAATTACTTATCCTTGAGGATCGATTCGAGACTTCTGGGTTTATCATTATTTGACCTCGTATACTTGCGGGTATAAACCCATTTTGGGCTTATCAGGTAACCATTGGTCTGATCACCAAACCACCCAAATCCATTTGGATCAAATTGGTTTGGTCGTTTTAGATAATAAATGTAAATCCCTTTGTGTAATTAGAAATTTAGTCTACAAATAAAGAGAGAACCGATCGAGAGGGAATAATAGAGAGTAAAGAGAGAAAGGATGGTAATATGAAAATGAGAAAAAAAATTATGGAAAGTAATATGTGTGGAGGGTAAAGAAGTACTGCTCATTAAAGAAAAAAAAGATAAAAATGCTAAAAATTAACTTCCAAATATACTTAGACATAGAAAGGAAACTGGCCCCATGCGACCATAAAATAGATGAATGAAAAAAAATTGTCACATGTAGGTTTGATTTTCAAACCTACAAAGGACAAAAAGAAATATCAGGCTCATGTGGTCAGGGGCCAAGTGCGGGTGCCCTGCTTGCACAGGCCACCACACGGGACCAGACCGAACAATAAATCAAAGAAAGACCAAGAATCGAACGGGTCAACCTGTGTTCAAGTCACCAGGAGAGTGAATCCGGGAGAGCTCTATCACCTAAGCCTGGAACTGGGAGGTCGGCATGTGTCTCCTAGACCCTTGAGCCTTGCTATAGCTTTACAGACAACCATGTCAACCCTGGTCATAACTCTGCTCTGGGTCTTGGAGCAGTAAAAGAGGCATGCTGAAATTAGCCCCACCCTTAAGCCCGTCTTGCCTCAAGGCACGAGAAAACGTATTCGAGTCCCAGTTTAATTACCCAACCAAAGCCTTGACCTAACGTCTTTGGCAGAGAAATCAATGAGATCTAAGTATCGTGAAAGGCTGAATCGCGCCAGAAAGGCAACTTTCTATAGACAATCTACAAGATCGATTAGAAGATCTATCAAATACGAACGATATGCAGACAAAAAAAATTTAACCTTCTTAAGTGAGTCAAAGCATGATTTGATCTAAGACGGTGCGTAGATCCTTACAACATCATCTCAGTAAATTATCACAGTCGGTCAACTGAGCTTACTTAAAGACGACAGGTTCGCCCGAATCAATCATGCAAGGTTCAACTTCTAAACTCAGACTTTGAATTTAATTCTTTGACCGCAATAACACCCTACTGACTTGCGTCAGAAAGGTTTTATCCCTAGGATTACGAAGAGAAGTTCATTGTGTGATTCACTTAATCTTCATATCTTGACTGTTAACTTAAAAGTCATTTTTAGACATCATCAGATTTTTCCAATGCCTTTTTACTAGCCCCCTGGTTGATCGAAGCTCTATAGTGTTGTCGAAATGAGAACTTCATAAAACATTGAAGGAATATATGTAATAGTAATGGGGAATGGAAGCACAAAGGTTACAAGGGCGGTTAAATGACGACTTAGGACTGCTTAAACGTCGGAAGAAATACGTATAACCTGATCAACCCCTATATCAGGAGTAGTTTTAGTAGGAAGAACAGAAGATCTGGCGACGGACTTAGCAGAGGATGGAGGAGATTTTGTGGCAGGCACTTATGAAGAAACGTTTATAATAACAAAAGGAATCATAGTGCGCAAGGACAAAACAAACTGAATGGACAACTCAAATCTCTCTCGAAGCAGAGGGAACTTCCGCGGTGGAGGGAGAAGGGGGCCCCTAACAACAACACTTTCCAAAGTACAAAGTTGTGAAGCGAATTATAAGAATTTTCACGCAACCATATAATAACATAGGCTTAGAGAAAAGACAAGGATATCAGTGAGTAGACTTTACATGGGCTTGTTGAGAAAGAGTTGAAAAGGCTTACTCCCGAATTAAAAAACACCCGAAGGGCGGTTAGATTTAGTAGCAACTGATTTGGCTCTAACTTTCTTAGGGTTGGAAGACTCACCCGGAATAGTGTTGCTCTTCCTTTTCCCTGAACACCCTGGTGCTAAACAGAGCAACATATTAATTAGTCTGATTACCAGGATAATTCATCATAATGAATTGCAAGAGCTGCATGCTCAAATGTAAGACACTCAACTTTCCAACTCAAACAAGATCAATATGATAAATCCAAATCAACTAAGTGAGTTGTGGTAGAACATATTTCATAAACAAACTTTAACCATTTAACAACTTTGCATGTGTAAGAAAATTTCTATCGCTTCCTTAATATATTATCAATCTGTGGATACAACACACTACTCAACTTTTCAACTTTGTTTGATCTTGGGGATGCATCATCCCCATCGTTCTAATGTAGATCATATCCAACGTTAAGATTTAAATAGACTCCCTTTCTCCTTAATCTATGAATTATGACTCTCCCACATAGATGAGAAAACTTCACCATACCTCTAGCCGATAAAGTGGGAGTTTATCCATTTTTTAGCTGGAAGATCCTTGAAGAATTATGCTAAACTTCTACCACCAATTAATTAAATCCATGTTTTTTTAACTGAACCAGAAAATCCTCCTTAGTTAGGGCTACTCCAACCGAGAAGGCGATACCAAAAATTTGAGGCTCAACCCCAAAAGGGGCCTTCAATCGACTCAATACATTAGGACGACTGAAGGTCGGTCATATAACCGTTGGGACTCCCCAACGGTCATGTGAGCCTTGTTTCCTGGCCGTTGGAGCACATCCAACAACCAGAAATGGGTTCAACCTCTATAAATAGGAGTTGAACCTATTCCTCTTCTCACACTCTCAATTTATCTAATTTTTTTTCATTCTCTCTCAATGAATTTTTATCTTTCCCATTCTCTAATTTCTTTCTCATTCTCTAATTTCTTTCTTCATATAATGGATCCTCGAGATTTTCAACAAATTTAGAGAATTGTGGTATTCTATTTTTTCATCTGTGGAATTAAGGAATGATGATACCGAAGAAACGTCACCACACATTCTTTAAACATTTGAAGAAATGCGCAAGAAGACACAAGTACAACCAAAAAAACTCCACGGATACCGTATGCACAAGATGAAGATTTTTACTTGTTAATTCTTTTTCAAAACTCACATATGATGCAGTGACTAGAAGAAATAAAAAATATAAAGTGTTTTGGGAAAATATCAGATGAATATAATGCAAAGGTGGTCCGAGAGTGTACATCAAGGAGCTGTACATCTCCTTCCAGTGAGATAAATCTGAATGTCAAAGCTTTATTTCTATTTTGAGGCTAGTAAATAAAATACAAAAAAAATGGGAAAACAGATCATGATCAGGTAATTATTCAAACTTTTAATTCCTTTATTTATTTATTTTTTTACTTCATATTATAAATTTAATATAAGTTTTGTTTCTTTCAGTTCCATAAAGTCCTTGATACTTTAATAAAAACCACAAAAGAAAAACCTTTAGATTAAAACATGTTCACAAAATTGTGATGACACGCAACAAATGGATGTCAGAAATGTCAGGTGAGACAACATTTGGCAGAAGAGATTCTAGTTCCAGTCCAACGTAGGAAAGACCAATTGGTCGTAAACAAGCCAAAGCAAATCAAGACTTGGAGAAAATTCTACAAATTCAAGTGTTTAAGATAAATGAGGCTATGGTTCTTCAAAAACTCCAAATGAGAGATATTGGGAAGCGAGAGACGAAGAAACACGTCGGAGAGCAATTGCAATAGATGAAATTGTGGGAATACAATGGGAAAATGCATCGGTGCTACGGAAAAATGCACGAGATCAATAGGAATCTCTATGGGTTCAATAAGAAAAACTACGAATACAACAAGAATACATGAATCACAAAATGAAATATGCTAGAGATCAATATGGTGTGAACTTAATGATGATTGATGCTGGGACTCTTGACAAAGATGGTGCACGAATGCTTAAGGCAGTGCGAGTTATATGGTCGGTCTTCCAGAGACCCAAGAAACCCCTTCTAATTATCTTTAGTAATCATTGTCGTTTAGTCGAACTTAAGTAGATTTAAATTTTTAATCAAGTAGTTGTAAACATTGTTGTTTAATCGAACTTAAGTAAATTCGAATTTCAATCAAGTAGATGTAGTCCCTTTAATTAATTGGTTGGGTAGAAAAGTGGGAAATCAAAAATAAAAAATTTGTACAAAGTATTTCGAAATAGTTTGCACACGTGTTTCGCACATACACAATATCACACACGTTATTTGCACACCCATTAAAAACCCATAGACGTGTTTCACACATGCATAAATTTTAGGCCTAAGTCCCTCTTGGGTTGGAGTTGATTTTTGAGGCTGAGCTAAGACAATTAATTTTGGGTTGAAAAAGTGGTCTTTTTAGGCCAAAGCCCTCTCGGGTTGGACTTACTCTTAGTGCACGATCACAATGATATAACAATGACTCGATATAATCAGCTTTTCGCGTTCTATATTCAGTGAGACTGATTAAGTTATTCTTTATATGTCCCACAAAAATAATGATGGTCATTAGAAAAACGTCTCATACTCCTCTAAGTATACTAGGGTGTCGATCAGACCTAGTAGTGTATGTACATGTTCAATCAATTAAAATGGGGTAGAATTTTCAGAAACTAAGTCTAGTAAGTGTTTTCTCTACAAGAACAATAGTTATAGCAATGCTAAAAAAATGTGAAAAAAATAAGAAAAATATGTAAATTATTTTATTTAAATGTTTGACAAAATCTATTTATTCTTCTACTATTAAATAAACCTATTTTGATCAAATACAACACTACTTTTTATTGGGATTTTGGTTGCTGCAAAAGTGGAAAGAGATAAGCTATTTGACTAAGTCTAATATTGCTTCCTGATTTAATATAACTGTTAGGGTGTGTTGGCAGTTCCCTATTGGTTGGTGTACCCCTTATTTCTCCACTTCCCTTAATGGGTGGGATAGTTGGAAGATATTTTTGACTTTATAAAAGAAGGGGAATCCCACCTCTCAACCGTACAAGCAATAATCAGAAACCCATTTTCTTTTGCTAAAAGAGGTGAGAGAGGTGAAGACTCTTTTACAACCGTACAAGCAATAATTAGAAAAAAGACTTGGATTATTTTATTGGATTATCTCTCTACACAAAGGTATGTAACTATTTACATTTCTAATATGATTTGGTTTGTTACTTCATTATATGATAATAGTTAATCTAGGGCAAAATCAAATATGTTTCTGTATTAGGTTAATGTTAAAAGTTTTACAGAAAATCCTACAGTGGTATCAAGAGCCTGAGTTATGCCCTAATTAAATTTATTTCTTATAATGAAATTGAGTTTAGATCTAAGATTTTAAAACCAAAAAAAAAAATTTAAATGTATGATTTATATATTTGTAAAAAGTCTTTTGATTATACAACTTTGATTTCTATTCGATTACTACATTTTATTTATATCAACATTTGTATGTATCATTTTAAGTAATGATTTTTTTAAAAAGAAAAGATCCATACACAAAAGAAAAGGTACTGTAAATTAGTGTTCCTACTTGGAAATTCATTTTATCCATTGTGTAAAAGCAAAATCCAGTAGGTTAAAATCTAAACTTAGAAAAGTAAGAATCACTTTTGTATGTATACTTTCTGATTAGGTTTTATAGGAAACTTTTTTTTAATTAAATATAGAATTCTCACAACTACTTAATCAAAATTTGTTTTTTGTCTATCGTGTAAAAGCAAATTCTAGTAGGTTAAAATATAAACTTAAAAAGTGAGAATTACCTTTTTCTATGTGTAACTTAATCAAAATTTGTTTAAAAAAAGTTACATTAGTTTTAGTTTTAGTTAATCAAAATTTGTTCCTTATCTCTTGACCTTTAAAGAAAAAGTTACATTAGTTTTAGTTTTTTTTTTTGATGAAATACATTAGTTTTAGTTAAATATAGATATCCTTCACAAGTACTTAGTCAATATTACTATTTAGGTTCATAATTTGAATCTGATTTTTTCCCTTCTTGTGTTTGTTGTGGATATTAACGATTGACTAGTTTATTTCTGACATATATTTAAAACAACAAAATATGATCCTTAGGTTTAATTTTGTAAAGTACTTATTTATTTCGGATGTATAATTGTTTAATTTAAATTCAAATAATAACTACTAAAAACTTAGTTTAGTTATTCAAGTTGAAACTAGACCTCATAATTTGAACATCTTAAATTACATATGCCTAAATTTCCGCTTGGCTAAATAATATGTTAGTTCTTATTATGGTCTAGTTAGTCACACTATAACTAACAAATAAAGTCAATAAACTTTTACACAAAAGGTTACTTAAGTATGATGAATAATTTGTATAGTCTATCCTATTAGGGGTTAGGAAAGACAACTAAAGTGGTAGTAAGAAAAATTACAATTTAAATAAGTAAAAAATCCTGCCCAAAGGTGATTGACTTATTAAAATTGAAATTTTTCTAATTTTGATTTTTTATTTTATCATTAAGATCACAAGTTTGCATCCATAAGCATAAATTTTACAGTCTTGCCTAAAGGTGTCTAGATCTTTACGTAAACTGGGTGGAGTAGAATAGTTTTATACTTTGATAAAATATAATCCTCTGCCTAAAGGTGATGAAGTGTTTGTATTGAATCAAATTGTATAAATCTAGTTCTATGTGTGATTTTCATCACAATTAGGGAGACAATTGCAATAAAATTGTACTGCCTAAAGGTGTGCTCTAAAGATGCATTTGTTGTCCTGCAGAGTGATAAATTATAACATAGTCATTTGTAACACTCTGATAAATTTGGCTTAACCTTGAGACCGAATTAAATTGTTAATGATTGAAAAATAAAATTTAAATATATGATAACTGATTTTGTTGTTACACTGATACTTATATTTAATATTTGGTAAAATAGTTATGGACGGAACAATCATTCAACGTCATTTGACTGGAATTGAGCCACTCAATGGTTTAAACTTTACCAAATGAAAATCTCAGCTCGAAATTATTTTGGGTGTGATGGAGTATGACATTGCTTTCACTCAGGAAATGCCTGATGTTCCCACTGACGTGTCTCCAGACTCTGATAAGTTGAAGTATTCAAAGTGAGAAAAGGCTAATAGGATGTCAATTATGATTATCAAGTCTTCTCTAGGTGATGCTATTCGGGGAGGTATCCCAAATAAGAACACTGCAAAAGAATTAATGAGAGAGATTGAAAAACAGTTTGTTGGGTCAACCAAGGCTTTACAGTACAGTCATTTAAGTAAGTTAACTTCTCTCAAATATGATGGGCAAGGAAATGTCCGTGAACATATTTTGAAATTTTCAAATTTGGTTTTATCTCTTAGAGAGTTAGGGATGCCTCTTGAAGATGATTTTCTTGTGCATTTGGCCGCGGCTTCTCTTCCTCGTTCGTTTGATACTTTTAAGGTGAATTATAATACCCAAGATCGTAAATGGGACGTGAGTGAATTAATTACCCATTGTGTTATGGAAGAAGAACGATTTAAGCAGGGAAAGGCTGAATATGCACACTTGGCTATACATAGCAAGGGTAAGAAACCATTTAAGAAAAGGTTTGTCAAGAAGACAAGTAACAAAAAACTGGAAATCGGTCAGAGTTCTACTTCTGCACCAAAGGCTAAAACTGATAATCCAAAACCAGAGGAGATAGAATGTTTTTTCTGTCACAAAAAGGGTCATCTGAAAAAGAATTGCTACAAATACAAGGCTTGGTTAAAAAATAAAGAAGGTAATAATAACCTAGCACTTGTTTGTCTTGAAGCTAATTTAATTGATGTTCCTTCAAATACTTGGTGGATTTCTAGTTCCTCTGTTCATATCTCGAATTCATTACAGGGGTTCATCAGCAAAAGGGAAGCCAAGGAGGAGGAAAAAGTGTGGGGCGGACTCGGATGCTGAACCACTAAAGTAGAAGCTGTTGGAACTTATAGATTAGTCTTGGAAGGAGGTTTTGTTTTAGATCTAGAGGGAACGTTTTTTGTGCCTAAAATAAAGCGGAATTTAATTTCTATTTCGAAGTTGGATTTTATTGGTTTTGGTTTTCTTTTTGAGGATTCTTCAGTTTCGATTAGATTGAATAAGAAAAATATTGGTTTTGGTACTTTGATTGATCGGATGTATAAAATGTCCTTAGATGCTTGTTTTGCTTCATCATTATGTTTATCAGTCGATTCTATTACATCTTCATCTTCTGGTGTTAAACGACCTTTGCTTAAGGAAAACTCTTCGATGTTATGGCATAAAAGACTAGGACATAACTCTAAAGAACGCCTTCAAAAGCTAGTCGCTGAAGGAGTGCTTGGTGCATTGGACTTCGGTGATTTTCATACTTGTATTGATTGTATCAAAGGAAAATTGACAAAACGTAGGAAACTCACTGCTACTAGAAGTTCTGGTCATCTGGAATTAATCCAGACAGATATATGTGGACCTTTCCCAACTCCATCTTGTGGAGGTCAACGTTACTTTATCTCTTTTATCGATGATTTCTCTAGGTATGCATATATATATATATATATATATATATATATATATATATATACCTTATTCATCATAAGCACGAGGCAATGGAAATGTTTAAGCTTTATCACGTGGAAGTGGAAAAATAATTAGATCGAAAGATCAAAGTTGTTCGTTCTGATCGAGGTGGAGAGTATTACGGAAGATCAGATCAAGATGGTGTGAATCATGGAAACTTCGTTGAATACCTTCGAAAAAAGGGGATCGTTCCTCAGTACACAACTCCTGGTACACCAGAGCAAAATGGAGTTGCAGAAAGGAGGAATAGAACATATCAGAATATGATTAGAAGTATGATGAGTCACTCTGATTTACCGGAAAGTTTTTGGGGGAGGCATTGAAAACTGTTGTTTACATACTTAATAGAGTTCCTAGTAAAGCTGTGTCGAAAACTCCATTTGAATTTTGGACTAGAAGAAAACCAAGTTTGAACCATTACGAGTTCGGGGTTGTCCAGCAGAGGCAAAGCTTTATAATCCAAATATTCGAAAATTAGATCCACGAACTGTTACATGTTGTTTTATTGGATATCCAAAGAGATCCAAGGGTTTTAGGTTTTATTGCCCTACAAGGACAACACAGATTGCATAGACGCATAATGCTAAGTTTTTGGAGCTTGAGCAAAACAGTAGTAGTTCGAATCATCAAAGTTCAAATTTCGAAGAAGTTATAGATAATTCCATTGGTGTTTTACCAAGTGTCTTAATTGATCTCCCACAGACCGATGAAGCTATACCAATGGAAGTTGTCGTACCTGAACCTGATGAGCTGGACCAAGTGGCACCTGAACCTAATGAGCCGGAACAAGTAGCAACTCCTGTTGATGATCCTGTACCATTGAGGAGATCGAGTAGAGCAAGAAGATCAGCAATATCTGATGATTATCAGACCTATTTGGCAACAGGAGATATTCTTGATATAGATGATCCATCAAGTTTTTCAGAAGCTATGAACAGGGCCGTGCCTGAGAATCCGGGGGCCCGGTGCCAAATTTTTTAGTTGGCCCCCCTTGTATAAGCAAACGTAAAATCTAAATTTTTTTTACGCATTCGGTTGCTTTTGTGTATGTCAAGGTTGTGGCTAACTTTTTCATCTCACACATTAAATTATAGTTTAGTTATGAATGATAATGAGAGTTTGGATAGAGATTCATATGATAGAAAGAATGAGAAATTTTAGAGAAGAGAAAAAAAATAAGGATTAAAAAGAAAGTTATGTGTCAAAGAACAAATTGCGTTGCGATAAAAATTATAGAAATATCATGTCGCAAGAGAGACTGAGAGAAAGGAGATTTGTGATAGTTCGAGAATAATTTTGTTGTCCTTATTGGCTTTGGGATGAAAATACTACATCTTATACCATTTTTTTTTGTTGACATGTATATTATACCACTTGAATCATTGGCCATTAACGTTTCAATGTGACCTCTTCCAAAAAATAAAGAGAAAGTGCTACCGGTAGCACTCGAACCCAAGACCTCTAGCCCAAGAGATGAACAGTGCACCAGCTGAACTACTTCACAACTCATGCTAATCCTATAACCTTCTCGGTTTAATAAGGTTAATAGATGGCCAAAAACTTGAAAATGGCCCTTTGTGGTGGGGGGCCCTGTGCGGGCGCACGACCCGCACCCCCCATTGCACGGCCCTGGCTATGAATGGTAGTCATTCGAAAGAATGGAAGGAAGCCATGAAAGAAGAACTTGAATCCATGAATAAGAATGATGTTTGGGAACTTAAACCATTACCAAAGGGTGCTAAGATGGTTGGGTGCAAGTGGGTATTCAAGACAAAACGAGATGCAGAAGGAAATATAGAAAGGTACAAAGCTAGGCTAGTGGCCAAGGGATACAATCAAAGGGAGGGAATTGATTATTCAGAAACATTCTCTCCAGCTTCAAAGAAAGATTCCCTCAGAGTAATAATGGCATTGGTAGCACATTTTAATCTAGAACTTCATCAAATGGACGTCAAAACAGCTTTTCTTAATGGAGATCTAAATGAAGATATTTATATGGAGCAAGCTGATGGATTTATAGAAAAGCGCAAAGACCACTTGGCATGTAAACTGAAAAAATCGATCTACGGGTTGAAGCAAGCCTCAAGGCAGTGGTACTTGAAGGTTGATCAAGTAATTACAAATTTTGGATTTAAGGAAAATCCAATGGATAAATGTATATACCTCAAGATCAGTGGGAGTCGATTCATCTTATTAGTACTTTATGTGGACGATATTCTTTTAGCCAGCAATGACATTTATTTGTTGCACTAAACCAAGCATTTCTTATCGAAAGGCTTTGACATAAAGGATTTGGGGGATGCTTCATATGTTCTTGGAATTAAAATTCAAAGGGATAGAGATGCTGGAGTATTGTGTTTATCTCAGAGAGCTTATATTGATAAAATTCTAAAGAGATTTGGAATGGAAGATTGTGTACCAGGAGATGTGCCAGTTGTGAAGGGAGACGTTTTCAACCAACAACAATGCCCGAAGAATGAGATTGAAAAGCGACAGGTTAATCCTATTGAATATGCATCAGCGGTTGGCAGTTTGATGTATGTGATGATTTTTACCAGACCTGACATTGGTTTTATAGTCGGAATACTTGGAAGGTTTCAAAAGAATCCTGGAGTAATTCACTGGAAGGCAGTTAAGAAGGTTTTTAGATACCTTCAAGGAATAAAGGATTACATGCTCGTATGTAGAAATTCTGGTGTCTTGGAAGCTTGTGGGTACACTGATTCAGACTTTGCTGGTTGCCGAGATAGTCTGAAATCTGCTTCAGGATATATTTTTATGCTTGCGGGAGGTGCAATATCTTGGAGGAGTGCAAAGCAATCACTAATTACGTCGTCAACCATGGAAGCAGAATATGTTGCTTGTTTCGAGGCTACCCAACATGCTGTATGGTTGAAGAATTTTATTAGTGAGTTGTCTATAGTAGATTCCGTTCATCGACCGATGAAAATATATTGTGATAACGCTGTTGTTGTAAGGTTTGTGGAGACTGATAATCTGTCTAAGAGAATCAAATATATCATGATCAAGTATCTCTATATGAGAGATAAGGTTCGAGAGGTCTCATTGTCATCCCTCATATTTCAACTAAATTCATGATTGCAGGTCCATTAACTAAAGGACTTCCGGCTAAGGTTTATAAAGAACTTGTATCACTTATGGGAGTTGTAGAGTCCTTTGTTTGAGTTTATCAGTGGGAGTAATTGTAATTTCTTCTCCTTTTGAAATAAATATTTTTCTGCATTACGAATAAATTTGCACATGCAGAGTATATTTAATTAGTAGCCCAATGAGTTTTATCTAAGCTCTGGAAGTAACTTGGCCTGAACATGACAGGGCATCATGTTTTTTTTTAAGGCCTTCATCTTGGATATCAGGTGATGGTTATTCACATAGCGGATGCTGTAAAATATCAAGATGACATGCACATGTGGTTGCATGAAGTTTGGACAATAATGGGAACGCAAATTGCGTAGCCCATAATACACCATATTAATAACCACCGTAAAGTATAAGGATGGTTAAAAAAGTTTAATGGTACTAACATTGAGATCATGGAATGACCTTTGCATCGCAAATGAATGTATTGTGTCTTCATGATCCGATATTAGTGGTATTATTTAATTTGGGTGAAGGTTATCAGGAATGATCTCTAAATAAACACTAATGCAGCAAATACTTTTTTAACTTTAGGGTGGCCACCCGGTTTTCTAAAAAAAAACATTGGAAATCCCATACTATTTCTTTTACAAAATACAACTATGTGTTTGTATTGACCAAGTGGGAGAATGTAAATTATTTTATTTAAATGTTTGACAAAATCTATTTATTCTTCTACTATTAAATAAACCTATTTTGATCAAATACAACACTACTTTTTATTGGGATTTTGGTTGCTGCAAAAGTGGAAAGAGATAAGCTATTTGACTAGGCCGCGTTTGGTTAAGCTTAAAAGCAGCTAAAAGCTGGCTTTTAGCTATTTCTAAAGTGCTTAACGATTCTGTTGCGTTTGGCAAAAAAAGCTTTAGCTTTTGAAAAGTCAGATAAACGCTTTTTGAGCGAAAAAGCAGAAGCCACATTTTGTGGCTTCTGCTTTATGCTTTTTCGGGAAGCTATTCACGGAACAAATATGACGCTCTCTCTCCTTCTTGAAACTCATAGAAAAAATTCTCTCTCCACAAGTTTCTCATCAAACTAAAAACTCATCAAAATAATTCTTGAAACTCATCAAAATCTTCAAGGAACAACTATGACTGCATCCTCTCTTTCTTGTAGTTCTTCTTGTTTTTTAACTTCCCAAATCTTAATAGAACATCACATTAAAAAGTCATAAAATTTTCTCTCTCTAGAAGTTTTTCATCAAAACTAATTAGTATCATTATCTTTGTTTCTTGTATTATAACTTTATCAATCAACAACAATGACAAATGTATGATTTTCCATCGACTTCATCACACAACAATTATATTCTAATGAATTTGCAGCATGTATCTCTCTACCTCTCTACTGTAATTAGGGTTTGTATTTAATATCTATTAGGTTAGTAGGACTTTGAATCAAAACTTGAGTTTGATCAGATATCATCACTTTCAATGTTTTAGATATTATCACTTTCAATGAGTTTGATCAAATCTTGATTTTGATTTTGTTGGATCAGATATTATCACTTTCAATGTTTTAGGACTTAATATTTAGGGTTCCTCCTGCTATCAATTTTAAGAGGAAAAGAGGAGGAACACAGTGAAAATTGATTGAGAAATTCTCAAATTTTGTTATTCACCATTGATGAGTTTTATAGGAAAGCAGAGAACAGAGAAAAACAATTGAGAAATTCCCAAATTTTATAGGAAAGCATAGAACGGTTCAAAATTCTTTATCTCTCTGGAATTTTTTGATCAAATTTGATTAACATCTGTTTGGTTTTTTTTTATGCCAAACAGGTGGTCCTGCTTTTTTAATTAAGAAAAGCGATTTTTTGAGAACGCTACCAAACAACTACAACTAAAATTTGTTAAGCACTTGTGTTGAAGCGCTAAAAGAAAAGTTAGTGCAAAAAATTTAAGCTTGTCCAAATGAGGCCTAAGTCTAATATTGCTTCCTGATTTAATATAACTGTTAGGGTGTGTTGGCAGTTCCCGATTGGTTGGTGTACCCCTTATTTCTCCACTTCCCTTAATGGGTGGGATAGTTGGAAGATATTTTTGACTTTATAAAAGAAGGGGAGTCCCACCTCTCAACCGTACAAGCAATAATCAGAAACCCATTTTCTTTTGCTAAAAGAGGTGAGAGAGGTGAAGAGTCTTTTACAACTCACTTCTGGTTTTTGACTAAGAAGGAAAAAGGACTTGGATTATCTCTCTACACGAAGGTATGTAACTATTTACATCTCTAATATGATTTGGTTTGTTACTTCATTATATGAGAATGATTAATCTAGGGCAAGATCAAATATGTTTCTGTATTAGGTTAATGTTAAAAGCTCTACAGAAAATCCTACAAAATAATCTTGTAGAAATTATACATAAACTTGCAACTAACTATTGATTTTAAACAGTACTTTGCAAAAAAAGAAATTAAAAATCAATAAATTTGAAACGACTACCTTTATTACCAATCTTCACTTAAGTCAGTTAGCGAAATCTCCCTACATTTGGACTTGAGATGTGTCCCATCAATCCTAATAATAGGTTGCTATAATTAAAACCATGAACACAACCTGTGTTAGAACTAAAAGTCGCGGAAGCTATCAAACCTATCATAGAAATTGATCCGATTATGAAAATTAATCGAAAAGCTATGCCAAAATCTAAATATGCGAACAAAATTAACGAGGTTCGGCTTAAAGCCTACGTCCTCGGGCGAACAAGAAATCTTTATTGAAGGATAGATGAAGACGACTCACACAATCCGCAAGTTCGTCCCAAGATGGTACCGTATAGAAATTAACCTTCTATACGAGATCTTCAACGACCGAGAAATTAAACACCGCTCAAAATTATGAACAAAATTTCTCTCTCACTTGCTCTCTCTAAAGAAGAGTTGTTGTGTTTGTTGTTGATGTTGATAATTGGCACTCAAACCCCTATTTATATATTATTATAAGCCGGCCTAAACCAACCAATTTAGAAACCAAATTGAATTGAAACCGCCTATGCTCTCACAAATTGGAAACAAGGAAACCGCCATTGGAAGCAAGGAAACCGCCAACAAGGAAACCGCCATTGCCACAAATTGGAAACAAGGAAACCGCCTCTTACAATTCTCCACCTCATACACAATTTGATATACTTCCAATTTTGGACGAACACCAGGATACTCCTTGTAAGATATATCTGCTTCTTGTAACTTCATCCGACTGCGCCATATGACCATGGCTGCCTACGTACCCTTTAATAGGATCAAGCCTACCATAGTTCTACCAACCCTTCACGTAAAGATTACCTTGTCGCCATTATGCCCTTTCGGGCAACTTAACACGAGCCGATTTTTAGCAATTCCAGACAATGCTGAAACTTGCTACATGTCACCCTTTAGTCAACATATCCGCGACATTCTCATCTGTGTGAATCTTCATGAGAGAAACATCACCTTCCTCTACGACATCCCGTACGAAGTGATACCTGACATCGATATGCTTAGTACGAGCATGATGAACCTGATTCTTCACCAAGTGAATCGCACTTTGACTATCACACCATACATTTACGCTTTCCTGCTTAATCCCTAGATCATCCAGAAGACCCCACAACCACAATGCTTCCTTCACACCCTCGACTATAGCCATATACTCGACCTACGTAGTAGATAACGCAACTGTAGATTGTAACATCGATCGCCAACTAACTGGAACACCATGTACTCTAAATACATAACCAGTAGTAGATCGTCTTCTATCTAGATCGCCAGCATAATCCGAGTCAACATAACTGCTTACCTCACATGTGTCTCCACCAAAGCACAAACCCGTATCAACGGTACCCTTCAAGTACCTCAACACCCACTTTACAGCTTCCGAATGTGTCTTCCCCAGGTTTGCCATAAACCTACTAACCACACTGACCGCCTGTGAAATATCTGGACGAGTACACACCATAGCGTACATCAAACTGCCAACTGCACTAGCATACGGTACACGATCCATATGATACTTCTCCACCATAGTAGTGGGAGATTGTTTTCCCGAGAGCCTGAAGTGTGGTGCCGAAGGTGTTGACACCGTCTTCGCATTCTGCATTCCGAATCGAGAAACTACTCGTTCGATGTAACCTTTCTGACTCAAGCACAATTTCTTACTTGACCGCTCTCTCTTAATCTCCATTCCTAGTATCTTCTTTGCAGCGCCCATGTCTTTCATCTCAAACTCTTGACTGAGTTGAGATTTCAACTTATCTATCTCCACCATGCTTCGAGAAGCAATAATCATGTCATCCACATACAAAAGAAGATAAATAAAGTCACCTTCGCGAAGCTTCTTGATGTATACACAACAATCATAGTCACTTCTGCAAAACCATGCTTTAGCATGAAAGAATCAAATCGTCTGTACCATTGGCGAGGGGATTGTTTCAATCCGTAAAGAGACTTCCTCAAACGACATACTTGATTTTCTTTACCCTCAACCTTGTATCCCTCAGGTTGAGCCATATAAATTTCTTCTTCCAAATCTCCGTGCAAGAAGGCGGTTTTAACATCGAGTTGTTCCAGCTCAAGATCCATGTGAGCAAAAATACTCACTAGCACACGAATAGAAGTATGTTTCACGACCGGGGAGAAAATCTCATTGTAGTCGACCCATTCTTTTTGTGCATAACCCTTGGCACTAGTCTTCCCTTATACCTTGTACCCTTGATCACGGAAGAATCCTCTTTCTTCTTGTACACCCATTTACAACCAATAACAGACTTACCTTCGTGCAATGGGACAACCTCCCATGTCTTGTTCTTGTGAAGAGACTCCATCTCTTCTTGCATAACAACCAACCAACTCTCTCTTTCCTCCGCGGTAATAGTTTGTTTGAAGGTGACCGGCTCGTCGTCTTCCACCGAGAGTGCATATTCAACCACATTTGACTGCCCGTAATGCCTAAGAGGTTTGTCTGACCCTAACCTCTGTACCGGCTTATATAACCGTTTCGGCCTAGTGTGTACCGAAACATCCTCCTGTTGTTGTTTTAAAACTTGTGTAACTTCCCCTTGAACCTCCCCATGATCGGGTTCATCAATTTCCTCGTCCTGAGTACTATCCTGATGCTCCACCTGGTCATGATTCCTAGAAACCCGTTGTTCTTCGGCTTCTACTTCCACTACTTGAGCTTTAGTAGCCCAACATCACCACAACTAGGCACTGTAGCTTTAGTCATAGCTACAATAGATGACTCATCAAACACCACAGCTCTGCTGATTACAAACTTCTTGTCTTCCGTACACTAAGCCGATAACCCTTGACTCCTGTAGCATATCCTAAGAAAATTGTCTTCTTTGCTCTATTATCAAGTTTGTTACCTTTAACATGGTAATAGGCTGTACAACCGAAAACTCTAAGTCTCCCATAATCTGCAAGTTCACCTGACCACACCTCGTAAGGTATGCCGCCATCTAAAGAAGAATGTGGAGACCTGTTCACAATATAACAAGCTGTAGCAATAGATTCTGCCCACCATTCTACGCCTAATCCCGAATTGGAGCACATACATCTAGCCTTCTGATCAAGTAGTGTACGATTCAATCTCTTTGCGACTCCATTCTGCTGAGGTGTGTTTACTACTGTCCAGTGCCTCACAATGCCTTCCTGATTACAAAACTCCTTGAATGCCCCATCCGTGTACTCGGTCCCATTATCCGATCATAACGTCTTCAGCTTTCGAGCAGTTTTGTTCTCAACCATTGCTTTCCACACCAGGAACGTGTTGAATACCTCATTCTTATGCTTCAGAAAATAAAGCCAGACAAATCTCGAATGATCATCAACCAATGTAACAAAACACCTAGAACCACCCTTGGAAGCTAACTTTGCCGGTCCCCAGACATCGGTATGCACGTAGTCTAATACCTCTTTGCTCCTGTGCTTGCTTGTAGAGAACGTCACCCTGTGTGCCTTCCCGAACACACAATGCTCACAAAACTCCATGCAAGGCTTCTTCATGTCCTTCAACAGGCCTTTCCCGTACATCAAAGATAGAGCCTTTTCCGACATATGCCCAAGGCGCATATGCCAAAGCCTCGTACTAGCCGTTGGATCCCTTCCACTGATTCCTACTGCTACATCTCCCGTAATTGTTGTCCCCAAAAGTTTGTATAAATTTCCGTAACGAGTACCTCTCATCTCCACTAAAGAACCCCTAACGACTTTTATGGAGTCATTCTCTATAATTATCTTACAACTGTTCCGCTCTAACACACCGAGGGAAATCAGATTTTTCCGCAAATCGAGTATGTGTCTTACGTCCGTCAATGTTCTCATCACTCCATCGTCCATCTTGATAAGTATTGTTCCGAGTCCCACAGTTTTACACATACTATCATCACCCAGTATAACTGTACCACCATCTATACTCCTATAGGTAGTAAACCACTCCCTATTTGGACACATATGGTGTGACGCCCCTGAATCAAGCATCCATTTATCGGAGATCTTCTCAGACACCTCCGTTATCGAGAAACATTCGTCAGGATCTTCTGACACATATCCCGCCTCTTGCATCTCTTGTTTCCCCTTGTAGCCTTCGTTCTTTTGCTTCAACTTTCTTTTTGGACAAGCCGCTTTAAAGTGGCCAAGCTCACCACAACTAAAGCACGTTTTCTTGAAAGAGCCTCTAGATTTGGATCTAGGCTTCCCGCCCTTTCCATTTCCCCTTTCATTACTCCTCCCCCTCGTTACAGACAACCCTTGTGCTTGATCCTTGTCTACTCCACCTGACGTCATACTGCTAGTAACAACCTTACAAAGGTCATCCGCTAATAACGAATTTCTCGTCTCTTACATGCTTAGACTATCACCAACAAGCATCAACGTTTGAACAAGGTTCTCACAGGATTTAGGTAATGAAAGTAACAATATGAGGGCTTGGTCCTCAACCTTAACATCAATATCCTTCAAATCTGAGATAATCCTGTCAAACCTATTCACATATTCCTGAATAGAAGAACCCTCTTCCATTCTACATGTGAATAATTTGGAGTTTAAGTAGACCCGATTCGTTAAAGTTTTCGTCATGAAATTGCTTTCTAGCTTTAACCACACACTCACCACCGTTGTTTCTTCGTCTACTAGGAACGCCACGTCCCTCTCAAGACACAACATAATGGTTGCCCGTGCTTCGAGGTCTAACTCCTCCCAATCCTCATCTGAAATATCTCCTGGTTTCTTTCCTGTCAACGTCTTGTCTAATTTCTGCGAGATTAACAGATTCTTCATCTGCATCCGCCAATAAGAAAAATCGTTTTTCCCATTGAACTTCTCTATCTTATATTTTTCTGATTTGACCGTACCACTTCTCGATCCCATCTTCTCTTCGTTCAATCTCAACAAGGCTCTGGTACCAATTGTTAGTTCTAAAAGTCGCGGAAGCTATCGAACCTATCCTAGAAATTGATCCGATTATGAAAATTAATCGAAAAGCTATGCCAAAATCTAAATATGCGAATAGAATTAACGAGGTTCGGCTTAAAGCCTACGTCCTCGGGCGTACAAGAAATCTTTATTGAAGGATAGATGAAGATGACTCACACAACCCGCAAGTTCGTCCCAAGATGTATAGAAATTAACCTTCTATACTAGATCTTCGACGACCGAGAAATTAAACACCGCTAAAAAATATGAACAAAATTTCTGTCTCACTTGCTCTCTCTCTAGCTCTCTCTAAAGAAGAGTTGTTATCTTTGTTGTTGATGTTGATAATTGGCACTCAAACCCCTATTTATATATTATTATAAGCTGACCTGAACCAACCAATTTAGAAACCAAATTGAATTGAAACTGCCTATGCTCTCACAAATTGGAAACAAGGAAACCGCCATTGGAAGCAAGGAAACCGCCAACAAGGAAACCGCCTCTTACAACCTGCATATGCAATAAAAATCCTTTCGAACTGATATGTCATACCTGTCCATGTCAAGTTAAAACTCCACATAACTACCACACTATACTTAATGTATAGATTGTGTACAAGTCAAGTTTGACATATATTGGTTCTTCATCACCAAATGTAAAATCAAACAATGTTTGCTTCGTAAAGTATGTGGTACGGGAGTTAATATATACCATAATATATGATTAAAAAGTCTTAACATCTTTATTTTTATTCTTTTCGAATTAATATTGACTTCATAATAACCAAATCAGATACAACCTTTGAACATGCTAGTGGCTCGTTTAAATAAGTAAATCTACCACCACGGTTGTGCTCATCAACATACTTCTTGAGATAAAATAACGAGGAAATACCAAACTGTGAAATTGTGAACCATCCACTCACAACCTCCAACCACACATACCTCTACTACTATTCATCTTCATTCGATAACCATATCCAGTTCTATCGCATATATGTTCAATGCAAACTTGAATTGATCCACACCTGCAGGGAACTTCTAACCAACACTAGTGAACACGGGTCCCCAAACACCAGACTTAAGAGGTTGTTGAAATGACTTAGAAGAAGAGCTTTCTCCACTAAACATGATTAAATAGTAGATGATTCAACTAACTCCATTTATTACAAACATAAAAAAACATATAAGTGTACTTCACAATGTTTCCAAAATAGGTGTATCCGAACACAGTTTGCATATGGGTGTTTGCAAACACAATTCACATATAGGTGTTTACAAACACAGGTTTGCAGATTCATAGCATTAGAAGAATGAAGTCATAACTTAATACCTATATTTGCAGATTTATCGCATTAAACATAAAACTAAATTTAGATAAATTAGTTGAAAGTTAAACAATGTAAAAAAATCTAAATTGAAGTTTGCACTGACGTTTTTGAAAACACCATATTAGAAGAACAAAAATCATGTTACTTGACCTTTATTTGCAAATTTATCACATTTAAAAAAAAATCTAGGTTAAGAAAAATAAGCTGATATTTACACAACAAATCTAGACTTAAAAATCGGGAACCTAGCTTGAAAAGATGGTCATGGACGAAGCAAGAACATGATGGTGACAATGAAATAACTACTGTAGTTAGGGATAAGGGAAAATTGGAATCAAAAGATGAAAAACAAATATAGTTAAAACCAGAAGAAGAAAAGTTGAAAACACGATGATAACGACAAAGATGATGAAAACCCGAACATGAAGAAAAAAAGGAAGAAGGAGAACGAAAATCTTCAGCGATGCATGGGGAAGAAGAAGCTCATATGGAAGAAGATGAAAATCAGTCGGCGTCACCATCGTCCAGGGTTTCACTACCTCACCACTTTCCCACCAAAATGAAACATGAAAGGTATTATGCGAATAAAAATAACTATTAACGAATAAGTGATTAACTATTGACAACACTTGGTTGCCCAAGTGGTTGAGAGTGTTGACATAAACTCCAAAAATCTGGAAGTCTCAGGTTTTATTTGTAGTTTAATTTCCGCGGTTATCGTGCTTATCACATCTTCATGA
Source organism: Eschscholzia californica (assembly GCF_041429995.1). Lineage (NCBI taxonomy): Eukaryota > Viridiplantae > Streptophyta > Magnoliopsida > Ranunculales > Papaveraceae > Eschscholzia > Eschscholzia californica. The sequence continues at coordinate 48,761,298 of NW_028238198.1, forward strand.
TGTATCAATGCTTTGTAATGACTAACGTAGAGCGTAGTCCATTTCAAAAAAATGAAGTAAACTTTTTTGTAACTTAGATATATAGTTACCCACATATTGTGACAACATTTGATTATTTATAAAAATATTGGTTGTGTGCTATTATGTGTAGTTTTGTTTTTACTCAAATAACCATCTTGTTACATGGACTGTCAGAGTCGTACTTACATTCATGACATGATTTAAATACGCCATAAACATACATATACATCATGAATTAGATAAACTCTATAACTACTATTATAGAAGATACAGTGGATTCAAAAAGTTACGTAAATACTCTTAAGATCATCCTATGACCCTCATTTACTCCTACCTTTATTTTTATCTATATCCTTTTTACAACCAAAATTCAATAAATCAATGATTTCTACTTCCACTCCTAATCAATGAGAGCTCCTTCATCAAAAAAAGAAAAAAAAACCAATGAGAGCTCCCGAACATGTACTATTGCTCTTGCATAAAACAATGATTTTACCACATAAATTATTAAATTATTAGAGAACAATCGACATAGGAGGGGTGTTTTGTTGACTACAGTCCAAAATGCTGCATCAAATGGTAGTAAAATCCATATAATCAAGCATCCGAATGGTCAGACATTACCATCAGACAACAACAAAAGATTTGAAGCCCTAGCCGAGTAAATTCGGACATGACTTAGAAAAAATAAATTATACCTTATCTACTGGTCTCCATTTTGTTGTGTTTGACTTGTTGTATGTACATTATCCAATTGGTTAGTTGAGAGATAAAGACCCGAGACAAGTACGGAGGTATTAAAAAAGTTACCCACCAACTACATCCAACGACTAGTTCAACAAAAAAAAAAAAACTACATCCACCGTGATGAAAACATTGACAATTTACATTAATTTATTTTCGTTCATTTTTTTTTGTTGAAGAAATTTATTTCCTTTCATAGCGGTCATACTTTTTCGTGATGCCCAGCTAGTTCCGAGAAGTGGACTTTCTTTGTCCGCGTTCCCAATGCGGACTTAATTGTTTCTTCACAACTTTAAATTGAGATATTGTTCTCGTTATATCAAAATTTTCTTTGTAGTATTTTATTATTTAATGATGATGTCATCTATTCAATTATTCTCCTAAGTTATTTTAATATAGTGCCTCGCTTATGACCTCGCGCTTAACCCTTTCGGCATAACAAAAGGCATATCTTATCGACTGGGGACTAGGGAACTTAGAGCACTCTAAATTTTCTTCGTCTCCCGTGTAGATCTCTAAAATAATTATATGTGATATACCCTCACTCCTAAAACTTATAAGAAAAAGTAATTTATAAGGAAATTTTTTATTGTTTTAAAGTTTTAGAGTTCGATTAGGTGGCACTTGGAAAACCCAAGAAGCCACTCTAATTTTAGAGTGTCTCTATTGAGACTCTCTATAATAAAGGCATCCACTTCAACATAGAGTGTCTATTAGAGAGTGTCCCGTTGGAGATGGTTTTTTAACAAAAAATCTAGAAGTCCTAAGTGGTATTCCATGTTTAGAGTTTAAGTGTCCCATTGGAGATGCTCTCATCCTTAATTCATTATATCCACTCTTAAATTATATTTTTGGACTTCAGAAAGAACTTTATGTGGTACCTGGTTAATTGGTTCTTCATACCCATATTTGACAATCTCCCAAACTCTTTGAAAGCAAAATAATGTATTCATTTTGGACATCTAATTGCTCAAAATTTTTTTGATGAAATCGCAGAAGTTAGGGTTAGACTGACCCGTTCAGTTTTGAAAATTAGATTAATAATCACAAAAACCCTAGCTCAGATAACAAGTGTTGGAAACTAAAAGTGTTAAATTTCTGAATGATTAAAGAAAATATAAATTACACAAATAAAGAGGAAACAAAAGAAGATTAATACTTGAATTCGATTAATTTACCTGACTTGAAATTAAACTACAAGCACAAATCTATTTGTAGACCAAAACCTCAACCCACAAACTATGACTACTACTAACATAATCCCTACACTTTTCCCTTTTTCTTTTTTTGTTGAGGTCTGATCCCTACTCATTTAGCCATGAACTCCATTAAATAAACAATTTACTCTAATTCAACCACTAATTACTTACAACTAACAACTCCCGTAATTACTTAATTAGTGGGTAAAAAGTAAATGAGTTTATGATGAAATTTAACTATTAATATGTCTTAACCAAACTCACTTATCTTCAAAATACATTGACAGTAAGTCTTAGTACATGTTTCTTTGCATATTTCCCCTCATTTTCCCCCATTTATCTTCACTGATTTGTGGTTCCTCTCTCGAGATTTGTGAAATTTGTGATGAAAAATCCCATTACAGTTTGAATTGTTCATAGATCTACACTCCTTGCAAAGCTCCAAAATTTACAGGCATTAGATGCGTCTTTGCTACGAGGAACAATGAGGGTAACATGTGAAAATATCAGTTTAGTACACGCCTTAGCTTCCAGTGGCTTGGTGAGGCAAAGGATAGAGTAAAAATTGGATCAAGTATCTCAAAATCTTCATTGACTTCAACAAATGGCTCTCAAGTGCTTCAAATGTGTTGCCTAAACCCTGCTTCAATTGAGGTCAGCTTGATTATTGGCTAAGGAATGCTCATGGTCTGATACCCCTTGCACAAAAGTCAAAACTACATTGCACAAGTAGGAGGGTGATCTGAACTTCCTTAGCACCTTGTTGCTAGCTAGAACGCCAATGGTGGTTTGATGAAGAACACCTTCTTCTTTTGACTAGATAGATAGTTGGGAATTATCTCACTTTCTTTCTCTAATTGATGTTGTGGAGAAGAAAACTCCTTGAGAATTCTTCCACACCTTATTCAAGTCCCAAGAGACATTATACAGAATCCTTAGTTAGAATAAAACCCTAACTAGGTTTCCATAAAAGCCCTTTTGAAAAAGATTAAGGAAATATTAAAAAATAGAAACTAGTTTCTACTTTTCTCTTTCCCTAACTTGTGGGCGCCCAAACCATTCCTAATTGGGAAGATCCGACCGGCCCCACTAGGGGAACACGCCCAAGCTTAGTCGTCCCCTTTTGGGCCCCAAAAACACCCCTTTTGGTGCTCGACCCAAATATCCTTCCTTTGGGCCTTTTGTATTATCTTTTCCTAAATTTCCTTTAGGCCATAGGGACTTAGTTATGAGTCTCTCCCATCATGAATTCTCTAGAGAATTTAATATGAAGATTAGGGGGCAATATCTGATCAAGTTAATTTTTGGGCTAAAATATAATATGCCTCCGAGAATGTACAAAAAAACATGAATCCCTTAGAAAATTTATTCCCCGGAGATTATTCTTTATTCCCCGAAGCCGCGGCCTTTTAAAAACTCAAGGTAAATAAGCTTTGAAAATCTAAGGTTGAGTTGAAGTGTTCAATTGTTCATTGTCTACTTCCAAAGAATTTGTTTGATGAGGCTTGGAAAGGAGATCTATTCACATGTACTCAAAGCATATGTGTTAAGACATGGTTATGATTTATGGCATTTGTGTACTTTAAAGAAAATATATGCAGTGTTTGCAGTTGGAGAACTGGCCATTTAACTTGTTAAAACTTCAAATTTTATGAAGTCTTAAAGTATAGGCGGCAGTCAATAAACAGTAAATGATAAACTTCATCTATTTATTATTAACATGTACAAACACTTCTAACACTGTTCCCATTATGTGTTTTTTTGTTGAAAGTACTGGATCTATGTTTTTTTCATAAAAGAAAGTACATAATCACAAATATAAAATCGACCTAACTTAAGAATAATACAATGGTGCACTCAACAAGCATAACATTACCGACGTTTTTTGGTTAAATGAATTGAACAAAATACACGATTACTATTGAGTTTTGGTAGTACATGGGCCAAGTATTGTTTTACTTGCATCTAGTGGAAACTAAAACATTTTCAACTTGGCTTGTAGAGTCTAGAAACAATATTTTTTCGATATGATGTCCAAGATCTTTGTATTACAAATATAATGAAACTCAGAAGCATGAGATGAGAAAGCCTTCATGTTGATGGAATCATAGTATATTAATCAACACAGTATAACTTTCTTTCAACAGAATAAAAAAACACAATATAACTTTCAAATAGTTTTGGCCATAGAGAACGGCTAAATGGTTTCTTTATTCCATCTCATGATGAAAATCCAAAATCACTCAAAAATGCTCATTTCTTCAATATTTATTATATATTTTTTATGCTCATTTCTTCAATATTTATTATATATTTTTTCTATCTATTCTCAACAAATTTTGACATCAAATAAGGACACATTCGCCAAAATAAGAGAAATTTCCTGCCTAATATCGATAGGATACAATATTATAATACCCCAAACTCAGAAAATTTCTCTAAAGAATACATTAATTCAGCTCAATTCCATATATAAAATGGACAAAAAACATGCCAATTTTTTAGTCATCAAAATTGTGTAAGTTAAGTACATACTAAGGTCGAAATATCAATAACCATAGTAAATTACAGGTTTAAGAATGGTAAAATTTGTTTAATACCATAAAATCTAGGAAGGAGTAATCCTAAAATACCCAAACAAGCTTAAAAGGAAATCCATTACACAAGTAAAAGACTGTTTCTAGCGAGCCTGAACCTTTCTTATATAACCTGAGTAGTCTCACGAAAAAATGTTTATCGATCTTAAAGCATACTCTAAGCTGTTGCTGCTGCTATAGAACAAGAAAATAAGTTAATTCAAGTATTCCGGTTATTGGGATTCGGAAAAAGGAATAACATAATCAACTATTTTTGCTGACAGAAATTTTAGAAATGGATGACATACCCGTTGACACCATTAGTCTAAAATATTTAATGAAGTTAGATTGTTAGAGATGTACCTTTAACGGAAGGTTCATCTTGTGGTTTCATGGCAGGAAAGAGAAGAACTTCCTGCACCAGATAAATTTGATCGAGACATTAGTTAATCAGTTCCGATTCGTACTTTTGAGTTTATCATAATATAGATAGAAATATCGGAGTACATAACAGATTACGATAACTTTTGTTTTAAGACGGAGTATCCAAATACAAACCTTGATGTTCTGTGAATCAGTGAACAACATGGTAAGACGATCGATCCCCAAACCCCAACCACCGGTTGGGGCTAATCCATATTCTAAAGCTGTGCAAAATGTTTCGTCTAATGCCATTGCTTCATCATCTCCTGATTGTCGATCCTGAAATTACATTTACAATTTGTTGTGAAGGAAGTTTACAATAGGGTAGTAAACAAGCAATTTTAGAACAAAGAATTACTATGGTAGTCACTATTATTATTATATACCTTTAGTTGTTCAGCAAATCGTTCACGCTGTACAATAGGATCATTCAACTCCGTATATGCATTGGCAACCTACGGGAAAAGGAAAGAAATTTGAAATTCAGATAATAACCAGAATTGAAAAGGAGAAATTACAGATAAAATACTCATAATGGGATGAAAAGATGTCATTAACATACTTCGTGCTTGTTGATAAACAATTCAAAACGTTCAGTTAGCCCTGGTCTTGATCTGTGCCATTTCGCCAACGGGCTCATTATTTCCGGATGGTTAATGATGAATGATGGGTTTACACAAGTTTCCTCCAAGAAATGTCCAACAAGCTGCACGCAAGTAAAACAAATAATCATTCTATTGTTGGCATAATAAATTTAAAACCATAATAACCTACTGGAATTCTAATTTCTAATTGGGTTTCAAAATATAAATTTAGTACAAGCATATGATCAAAAGTTCTATTTACTGTTGCAGAATTTGGGAAGGCATACCAAACTCGTCAAGCAATTTTCAGCAATAAAGACACCAAGATCACGGCGACAAGCAACTCTAGTTCCTAATTAGATAACTACAACTAATCAACAGATAACTATACGAAGTGATCCTGATTGGGATTCAAATTGTACCTTGTCCAAAAGCCGAGTTGTTGTTTGAGGAGGTGGGCACTTCACATCATACTTGGCACATGCATCCAACAAATACTTGTTGGTAATGTCACTTGAGAGATCCTTTGGTATGTCAAGGTTTGCCATCTTTTCCAACTCTTCTATCATGTCTATCCGTCTGCAACGTTTTCAAGATTATACATGTATACAACTACATATATATATATATATATATATATATATATATATATATATATATATATATAAAATAGAACGGTGTTTTTAAGTGTGGCAGCTGATCAAATTTCTGGATATTCATTCACAACCACTCGATTTACATCTTTGATCTCCTCATCCAACAGTTGAAGTTACAAAACAACAACAAAATAATAACTGCTCCTGAAATCTCTCAATGATTCTTAAATCTCTCCCGGACTCCATAACTACTCTTGCAAACCAAAAATCCTAAGAAGATAATGTCCTACTATCCCAATAAACCCATCATATCTCACTCTATAAATGGTGATTTTAACCTCCCAAGTATCTCATTCTCTCTACCTCTCTCTGTATCTATATATTATGTAACTCTTCACTCATATCTAACTCACAATAATCTCTCTCTTTCCTCACTCTCTTTATTATGTAACCCTTTATTGATTATCAACTTCACTTCATACTAATGAAGTATTCTTGGGCAATAACATTCATGTTTAATTACTTTCTTGAGAATTTGTTGCAAGTTCCATTTTCATACAAATTCCATAAAAAAATCATTTTTTTACTGTGCCGAAGGCACAGACTATATGTAGAATATATATAAAGGAGATCCAACTAACCAGACTAGTTACAGAAATAGAAAACACACACCTGAAAGGAGGAGTGAAGTCGATCTCAATTGGGTCCTTGTCTAATCCATTAGCATGGTACTTGATTTTATACCCGCCTGTGAGCTCCTTGACCATACCTGTTTGAATTGAATTAAATTGCAAGTATCTATAAGAATCGGTTTTAAGCAAACATCCAAACATTTTCCAAGAATAGAAATTCAATCCTTACCACTTATCATTTGCTCAGTGAGCTCCATCAAATCATTGTAATCAGCATAAGCCATATAAAACTCACACGTAGTGAACTCTGGATTATGAGTCAAATCAATCCCCTCGTTCCGAAATTGCTTTCCTATCTCATACACACGGTTCAATCCACCAACAACTAGCTGCTTAAGATAAAGCTCGGGAGCAATACGCATGAAAAGTCTCATGTTCAGGTCGTTGTGATGAGTTACAAATGGCCGTGCCGCTGCTCCACCAGCAATCATGTTCATCATTGGTGTTTCAACCTAGTGGGAAAGAGTAAAAGTGTTGAATGGAAAAGCCATTCGAAAGCCTGATACCGTCGAAGCAGAAGTGAAGGAGTAGGGTCAAACCTCCAAGAAATCACGATTGTCGAGGAAACTTCTTATATAGGAAACAACCTTAGCTCTTGTTTTGAATATTTGTCGTACCTCCATGTTCACCATTAAATCTAGATAACGTTGGCGGTATCTTGTTTCCTATTACCAGAAGAAGCGTGGGGTTAAAAATTTTAAAAACAGGGATTACTTCTTTAATAGTTTTGTCAATCTTTCTGTGGGAGATATATTGAAATAAAACATAAAGTTCTCAAATGTAAGAAGGTAATCTCGAATACCTGATCCTTTAAGATATATGCTTCAGGATTCCTGGTATTTCCTGGTACCCACATATCCGTTTTCTGCATACCAACAAGAATTCATCCATCGTCTATCTAGTGAGAGAAGGCAATAGATTGAGAAGGTACGAAAATCATCTTAAAATGTATGTGCACCTGTGCATTGGCACTATCTGCACCAGGCCCTGCCTTCTGCCTTGGCAGCATGTGAAGACAATGAGATAGGACAGTAAATGATACTGGGAAAATACTCAACTCCCCCTTTTTGCTCTTTCCTGATGAGAAAATGACATAATACTGTCATCATCTGAAGAAATCTTCTGCTCATGTAAGCTCAAGAACAATTTTTAAACCTCGATGCGGTTTTCTTTGACAATGTGAGGCGTTGCCTCGGGTGGTGAAGAGGCGTAGCTTCAATCTTATATATTTTAATATAGTTATTGTATTTTATTCTATTAATAGTGTATTTTATTGAATTTTTTGTAGTGCGGCAACAATTAATTTTTTAATGTATAGTTACAGCCTAAAGGATATGAATGCTTTGGGTCACTTCTACCCTTTTGACAACTTCTACAAGTTAAAGAAACACAAAGAATATTACAACACAGAGGTGTACGTTCTGATGTGGTACACCTATATTTTGTGTCTGAGGCATACGCCTTGACGCACATCTTATGCGCCTTTTTAAACATTGCTCAAGAGCATGTGAAGGCCTCGGAAGACAAATATTGATTTTCTAATAGTATGACACAGGATACGCGCTACAGTATATAGTATATACACTTAAGACTGATATATAAGCCGTAGGTGCCATAAGAGATGTGGATTTTCTCCACCTTCTAGTGCTTGACTTGATAAAATTATGTTTGGGTTGTACATATAACTTTACTTACTTTGACCATGGCTGGTGCTAAGTTTTACAAAATGTTATGAAGCAGTAGCAGTGAAGTTGTGGACTAGTATTTATATTGTGTAACTGTACCTAAAGATAAAACTTCGCGATTTGACGCAGTTACTAATACACAAAAAGGTAATCAACAATTCAACATTAGATCTTTTTAAGAATTTACGTGCTAACATAGATACTTCACATCAAGTTTAAAATCAAGGTGATAATTGTGTAGCTTATTAAGCTATCCGATTAACGAAAGCAAAGAGAGAAAGTTTAGATACCAAATCTGAAGCTATATCCTGAACAATACTTGATTGTTAGCTTCTTTACCTGGAAATCCAGAGACACCAACAATGTCTCCACGTTTGACTCCAGAATGGAATCTAGAAAATGCATCTTCGCGTTTGACGTCAGGAACATCAGCAATGTCTGAGTGCCTATATAAATAAAAGCAAATAAATAAACTCATCACTGATAGCGCTCCATTTGTTGGACTTCTTATGTAATTCAATGCCAGCGAGAAAATAACGAATGAACCATAAAGTTACTACTGCATTGACTTTATGTGTTAGTGGGAGTGGGACTACCCATCACAATTAAGCAAACTAATACGGTAAAGCATAATAATGAAGTTAAACACCCTAGAAGTCATAAAAAATGGGTTCAAAGATAGCATACAGCAAAGCATAATAATGAAGTGCGGCATCTTAGGGTCCTGAATAGTGAATACTGAAAAGATGTTCTCCAAACCATGCAAATAATCACATAGAGTACTCATTGCAGAAGTATAGACTCGTCAGGGTTTAATGCACTTGTGAAAACATATATTATGACCATGTGGGACTAACATCATAAGGTTTTGACTTAAACACTCTAGCAGCAAGCAGAATCGTGGCACAGACTAACTATTTCTAACTATGAACTATGTGAATCATTATGAAACTAACTTTGGATTATTTTAAACAGTTATCCGTAATTTATTAATACAACTGTCAGTATTCTAGTAGATTAAGATATGATAAAATGAAACAATACTGAAAGAAGTTGAAAATTCTAATCATAATGCCATACCTGAAATCAACCATCACTTGGACTTTGGCACCATCACTGAGCAAATCATAGAAGAAAAGTTTCGCTGAGGAAGTTCGCTTGTTCATAATTCTACCTGAAATGAGACATACCTTGAAGATTAGGGCATGAAAACGTAAAAGCTTCAAAGAAACTGAAAATGTTACAACGTGGATTACCAGCCAGAGAGACTTTAACATCTTCAAGATGATCCCCATTGCTTAATCCTTCATATTTTGCAATGTATTGCGGGATAGACATCGAAACAAAGAACTTGTGTGGATATGGATTCTTTCCTTCTGCCTTCTGCGATTGAAGCACGCTGCACCTGTTTTCGAAGTATTGCTACAGGTAATAGAATGAACGAGACTTGTTAAAATAAAAATGAAAGTCATATATCTTCAAAGAGACATTAAAGTTCGGAAACATTTTTCGAAGCATTGAAGGAGAAGCATACAGTTGGATCCACATCTTCATCATCTGCTTCAACCTTGGGTTTCTGACTCTGTGAGTTTGCCGCGGCAGCAGCCTGAAAATAGTTGTAAAGCCTCATTTGGTAAGTAATATATTTCAGAAAAAAATTAACAAACTACTGTCAAGAGGTCAAAGTGTGGTAAGATGAAGGAGATATAGGATAGTCCAAATTCAAATAATATTAAACCACACAGAATAGAGAAAAATTAGATTAATTTCATCAACAGCAAATCCGTGAATAAGAAAGCCAAGTTATAGCGCACAATGGAGGCAATCAAAAAGCTAAACATGCCTTGCCTAACCATGGGGAGCTAGTTTTCTTTAATTTCATGGCAGCCTCCTCAATCTGAAATCTACTTTTGTTTCTCTTCAAATGAAATATTGATGTAAGCTCGTATGCAGAAATATGAAGGTTTAAACGTGTTGATTTATCTAGTTTTCCAACTAGAAATCTACAAATTGGGACGGAATTCGACTAAAATGAATCTTTCATAAATAATTCTCAAACTCACTTTAAAATAAAACTATCCTTAAAAATAAACTCTAGCCTCTATTTATACCAAATGACTTCCCTACACGGTTAAACCTAAAGAACATCTAAACCCTAATTTCATTTATAGAAAATCATAGAATGAGGAACTAAAAATGGTTATAGTATAAGAAAGATTTCACCTTCTTTTTCTTTTCTTCCTCCTTTTGCCTTCTTTCTTCTTCCTTCTGTTTCATCTTTGCTTCCCTCTTGAGAGCACTGCGAATAAAAACATATTCGAACACAACAAAAATCAGATTAACAAAAACGCAACCATAGATTTACAGAGAGAGAAGTTGTTCTGGAATGTTACTTTTTGCTTGGAGCTTCAGTTGAAGATGCAGCTGGAGAAGAAGAAGGATCCATTGAGAGTACTGATACTTGCTTTGTTGTTTCTTCTACGCCGTCCATTTCTAGAGAAAGAAATTAAGCAGAGAGAGAGAGAGTAGAGAGAGAAATGAAGCTCAAGGGTTAGGTTTTTTATTGGAGGCGGTAGTGTAGGGCTTTTCTACAGTACCAACGTACCGGCCATACTCGGGTCGACCCGATGTAGCTCATGGGTTTATATGAAATGGTCTTATACTAGTCTAAACTGGGAGCCCAGAAAAATCTATTGTGGGCCAACGTGGGCTTGGAACCTTAGTTTTCTAGTTTTCTTATCAATTCTATAGGCGTGGCAGTTCTAACAAAGAGAATTGTTATCCAGCTGCAAGGTTCTTACAAAACCTCAGTGTCGCTTATCGGGCTGGACCACACAAACTGTTGGAATGCACGGCGTTGACAGAGAAGAGGAAGATACGTGAAGGGTCAACAACAGAGGTGATCCTATTCAGATGATACCTCTACAAGGGTCTTAACTCTTAACCATTAATGACGGTGATCGTTTTGTCCCAGATGAGAAAGTCAACCACGAAGAGACGAGATACGCAGACTAGTGGAGAGGAGTGAAAGATGGTATAACGAAAGTGTCCCAGATGAAAAAGTCAACCACGAAGAGACAAGATACGCGGATTAGTGGAGAGGAGTGAGAGATGGTACAACGAGAGATGGGAGATAGGGGGCATACAGATGAGAGATGAGAGTGGGAGACAGATGGTGGCCCTTCGTGATGGTGGTTGTTGCCTACAAAACCAGCTGCCCACTACCTCTATATCCTCTTGCATATGCTTAGATAAGAGAAGGATCTACGATTTAATGAGCTCGGCTCAAATATAACATTTTTGAATCCGAACTTATCTGATGGAACTTTACAGAATATGTTAGAATATTTCGAAATATTGCTATATCACGTGAAAATCTACGACCATTAGCTGGAACTCTAATAAAAAGTTTTAAGAACAGGGATTAGTTCTTAATAGTTTTGTCAATCTTTCGGTGGGAGATAAAAGAAAAATAAAACATAAATCAGTTCTCAAATGCAAGAAGGTAATCTTGAATACCCCGATCCTTCAAGATGTATGCTTCAGGATTCCTGGTATTTCCTGGTACCCATATATCGGTTTTCTGCATAAAAACAAAAATTCAACCATCGTCTACCTAGTGAGAAAAGGCAATAGATTGCGAAGGTACAAAAATCAACTTTAGATGTACGTGCACCTTAGCATTGGCACTATCAGCACCCGCCCCTGCCTTCTGCCTTGGCAGCATGTGAAGGCAATGAGATAGGACAGTAAATGATACAGGGAAAATACTCAACTCCCCCTTTTTGCTCTATCCTGTTCACAAAATGACTTAATACTGTAATCATTTCAAGAAATCTTCTGCTCATGTCAAGACTCAAGAACAATGTTCAAAAGCGTTTTTACACCTCAATACGGTTTTCTTTGACAATGTGACCCGTTGCATCAGGGCGGTGAAGAGGCGTAGCTTCAATCTCATATATTTTAATATAGTTATAGTATTTTATTCTATTAATATATAGTATATTTTATCGAATTTTTTATAGTATTTCAAAATTTTATTTTTTAATAATAAAGTTAAGGGTTATTTCCCTAATGGCCCCCAACTTTGTGACCAGCTTCCCGCCTGGCCCCCTACTTTACGAGAAATACCCATATGGCTCCCTTCCGTTATAACACCGTTACTCTCTCTCTTCCGTTTCTTTTCTCTCTCCTCCAACATGTTTTCTCTCTCTGCCACCTCGTTAAAACCGCCAACTCATCATCTTCTCCGGGAAGGTCGCCGGCCGACCAATTTTCCGGCCGGCGACCTTCAAACTTAAAAAAAAAAAAAAATTTCACCTCCACTCTCTCTCTCTAAACTCCGGCGAAGGGGTTACCCTTCGCCGGAGTTCGGGAGACCTTAAAGGTCTGCCGGAACTGGTATGCCCGAGCAGATCTGTTCTGGCATATCTCAAAGGTCTGCTCGAGCAGACCTTTAAGGTCTCCCGAACTCCGGCGAAGGGTAACCCCCTTCGCCGGAGTTTAGAGAGAGAGAGAGTGGAGGTGAAAAAAAAAAGAAATTTTTTTTTTGAGAGAGAGAGAGAGGAGAGATGAAATAAATTTTTTTTTTTTTTTTTAAGTTTGAAGGTCACCGGCCGGAAAATTGGTCGGCCGGCGACCTTCCGGAGAAGATGATGAGTTGGCGGTTTTAACGAGGTGGCAGAGAGAGAAAACATGTTGGAGGAGAGAGAGAGTAACGGTGTTATAACGGAAGGGGACCATATGGGTATTTCTCGTAAAGTAGGGGGCCAGGCGGGAAGCTGGTCACAAAGTTGGGGGCCATTAGGGAAATAACCCTAAAGTTAAAGAATATGAATGTTTTGCATCACTTCTGCCTTTTTCACTACTTCTAGAATTTAAAGAAAAACAAAGATAATTACAACACAGAGGCGTAAATTCTGATGTGGTACACCTATATCATGTATAGAGGCATACGCCTCGACGCACATCTTATGCACCTTTTTAAACATTGCTCAAGAACATATCAAGTCTGGGAAAACAAAGAGTCGCAGCAAATCTTGATTTTATAATAGTATAAAACAAGATATGCGCTATCAGTAGATACACTTAAGACTTATATATATATATATAAGTCGAAGGTGTCATAAGAGATGTGGAGATGTGGACTTTCTCAGCCTTCTCGTGCTTGACTTGATAAAATTATGTTTGGGTTGTATATAGAACTTTACTTACTTTGACCAGGGTTGGTGCTAAGTTTTTATAAAATGTTATGAAGCAGTAGCAGTGAAGTTGTAGACTAGTATTTATATTATGTCACTGTACCTACATATAAAACTTCGCGATTTGATGCAGTTACTAATACACAATAAAGTAATAAACATTATCTACGTGCTAACATAGATATTTCACATGAAGATGATAATTGTGTAGCTTATTAAGCTATCCGATTAACGAAAGCAAAGAGAGAAATTTTAGATACAGAATCTGAAGCTATGTCCTGAACAATACTTGATGGTTAGCTTCTTTACCTGGAAATCCAGAGACACCAACAATGTCTACGTTTGACTCCAGAATGGAATCTTGAGAATGCATCTGCACGTTTGACGTCCGGAACATCAGCAATGTCTGAGTTCCTATATAAACAAAAGCAAATAAATAAACTCATCACTGATAGTGCTCCATTTGTTGGAGTTCTTATGTGATTCAATGCCGACAAGAAAATAAGAACTGAACCATAACGTTACTACTGCATAGACTTTACATATTAGTGGGAGTGGGACTACCCATCACAAATTCTCAATTAAGCATATTATTACCACAATATGTCCCAACTTGCGAAAAAATACTTTTCAAATACTCTCTTAATTACTCAGTCTCCCTATGAGGTTAAACACACTAGAAGTCATAATAGATGGGTTCAAAGACAAAGATAACATACATCAAAGCATAATAATGAAGTGTGGCTTCTTAGGGCCCTGGGTAGTGAATATTGCGAAGATGTTCTCAAATCCAACAACAAATTGTCACATAGAGTACTGATTGCAGAAATATAGACTCGCGAGGGTTTAATGCACTTGTGAAAACATATAATATGGCCATGTGGAACTAACATCATTTGGTTTTGACTTCAACACTTCAGCAGCAAGCAGAGTGATGCCACAGACTAACTATTTCCAAATATATGAATCATTATGAAACTAACTTTGGATTATTTTAAAAAAGTTATCCGTACCTTATTAATACAACTGTCAGTATTCTAGTAGATTAAGATATGATAAAATGAAACAATATTGAAAGAAGTTGAAAATTCTAATCATAATGCCATACCTAAAATCAACCATTACTTGGACTTTGCCACCATCACTGAGCAAATCATAGAAGAAAAGTTTCGCTGAGGAAGTTCGCTTGTTCATAATTCTACCTGAAATGAGACATACCTTGAAGATTAGGACATGAAAATGTAAAAGCTTCACAGAAACTGAAAATGTTACAACGTGGATTACCAGCCAGAGAGACTTTAACATCTTCAAGATGATCCCCATTGCTTAATCCTTCATATTTTGTAATGTATTCCGAGATAGACATCGAAACAAAAAACTTGTGAGGATATGGATTTTTTCCTTCCGCTTTCTGCGATTCAAGCACACTACGCCTGTTTTCAAAGTATTGCTACAGGTAATAGAATGAACGGGACTTGTTAGAATAAAAATGAAACATATCTTTAAAGAGACACTAAAGTTCGGAAACATTTTTCAAAGAAAGTTGGAGGAGAAACATAATGTTGGATCCACATCTTCATCATCTGCTTCAACCTCGGGTTTCTAACTCCGTGAGTTTGCCGCAACAGCAGCCTGATAAAAATTTTAAACCCTCCTTTGGTAAGTACTCCCTCCGTCCCATTTTGTTTGTAGTTTTGGGAAAATCAACTTATTAAGGAGACCTTATTAATTGTTGACAAAAAATAAACACTTTCCTAAACTACCCTCATTTAATTTAGAGTATTTCATTAAATATGACATTGGTAGAAGTGTAGAACCAATTAAAACATTTTATTGGTATTGAAATGAAGGGGTAGTTTTGGAAGTGTCATCATTTTAATATTTGATGAATGTTATAAAAGGAAAGTGAGCAAACATTTTGGGACACCCATAAAAGGAATAACAACCAAACAAAATGGGACGGAGGGAGTAATATATTTCGGATAAAATTAACGAACTACTGTCAAGAGGTCAAAGTGGGGTAAGATGAAGGCGACATAGGATTGTGCAAATTCGGATAATATTAAATCACACGCAATAGAGAAAAATTAGATTAAATTCATCAAAAGCGGATCCGTGAATAAGATAGGCAAGTTATAGCACACAATGGAGGCAATCACAAACCTAAACATGCCTTGCCTAACCATAGGAGGCTGGGAGCTAGTCTTCTTTAATTTCATGAAAGTCTCTTCAATCCTAAATCTACTTTTGTTTATCTTCAAATGAGAATTTGATCTAAACACGAATGGAGAAGCAAATTTGATTGTTCAGACGTGTTGATTTATCTAGTATTCCAACTAGAAATGAGATGGAATTCAACTAAAATGAATGATTTCACTTTATAATCTTCAAAGTTGTTCTCCAAACTCTCTTTAAAATATAACTATCTTTCTACATACACTTTAACCTGTATATATACCAAATGACTTCTCTATTCGGTTAAACTTAAAGGAATTCTAAACCCTAATTTCATTTATAGAGAATCACACAGTGAGGAACTAAGAATGGTTGTAGTATAAGAAAGATTTCACCTTCTTTTTCTTCTCTTCTTCCTTTTGACTTCTTTCTTCTTCCTTCCGTTTCATTTTTGCTTCCCTCTTGAGAGCACTGAAAAGAAAAACATATTCGAACACAACAAAAATCAGATTAACAAAAATGCAACCATAGATTTACAGAGAGAGAAGTTGTTCTGAAATGTTACTTTTTGCTCGGAGCTTCAGTTGAGGTTGAAGATGCAGCTGGAGAAGAGGAATCCATTGAGAGTTCTGAAATTGACTTTGTTGTTTCTTCTACGCCGTCCATTTCTAGAGAGAAAAACTAAGCAAAGAGAGAGAGAGAGAGTGGAGAGAGAACTTACCAGAAATTGATTCTAGGTACTCCAGGAGTTGAGGACCTATAAGAGTACATGGCCACTTGATTGATATCTGCTGTAGTCAATAACATTCTGGAAAGGTAGTTCGACCTCATCTGATAAGATTATAGGAACACATTCCTGTTCACACAGTAAGGTAACTTAGTATGCTCGTAGCTTTGAAGGTGAATGTCTGTGTGTGTGTGTGTGTGTCTCTATGTGTGCGTGCGTGCGTGTGGGATAGATAGAGAGAGATCATAGAGAGAGACTAACCACAAAATAAGATTCATAAAACCGAAGCGTCCATGATGATTCTCCGTGTGGGGCTAAGCAGAACTTCGCATTTGTAAGTGTTCAAAGTATTCTTTCCTCCCAGTTTGTCAGGGCCACTAAACTTCAACTCTGGAGATTCCAACTGTTCACAAATTAAGCAAAACTTCTTTAACAAGGGAAAAACACATTGACCAAAGACATAAACCAAACTACAGCCTATTGGTTTTCAACCATGGATTATAGTGACTTGTTAATGAAGATTAAAGCGTAAGTAAAAAGAGAATTTAATCTACAGTTTAGAAGCATCAAACAACAATGAAAATTGAGAAATTTCAGAGATGACAAACAAATATACCTTAAGTGGGAATTGCTTTGAAAGCTTTACCAGCTTAACACGACCAACCTTTCCTTGAACACGACTTAAGAAGTCTGCTAAATATGTCCTCTCTGATAAAGGCAGAGGTGAGACTAAGCTACCTCCATATTTTGTCATGCTATCGTCAACATTTCCAGGGTTTGCTAAATATGTCCTCTCTGATAAAGGCAGAGGTGAGACTAAGCTACCTCCATATTTTGTCATGCTATCGTCAACATTTCCAGGGATAATGATATCTTTCCATGTATTAAAAGCACTTATATCTCTCTTATCTGTGCGATCCCCCTGCGCCATAATACATATGGTATAAGGAATTTGAGAAACTTTTTTACACTGAATAATGTAATAGTGTGTAATAAACCAAAGTAAACAGAGACAATATTGAATCAGTTTTTTTAAGAACTATGAGAAACCAGAGAAAACTGAGACAATGGTAGCCGTTTTGTTTAGCTATTTTGTTCTGGAACTGTCTCCATCACCTTATATTATTACCAGCATTTAAAAGTGGTATGTACAAGAAATACATATAAAGTGCCTCAGGAGTAGGAATGATAGACCGATTCAAGTATTTGGGCCAAGAACGATATAAATGAGCTCCAACGCCACTGCATTGGTATAAAAGAACAACAGATGCATCAACACGTAAAAAAAACTCAATTGCGAATGCTAACATATATTTTTTAGATGCCCATTACGATCATATACACGTCATACATATCATGTTAAGGTGTGGTTGCAAATAGAATTCAGGAGAAAGATTTCGGAGGAATAGGTATAGATTGCCTATTAAGTTCCCTTACGATTTTGGTTGTTAGAAATTATGGAATTATGGTTTGCAAAGGGAACTAGAATCCAAGTATGTGAAGTCCTGCCTCCAAAGAGTTGATGGTATTTAATGGAGGTTTTTCATTTTAGTACACAAGTTGCATGTTATAAGAAAACTCCTGAATCTGGACAAGTAAATAACATGATGAATTCCAGTTAGAAAATCTTCATTATGACCAGATCCTTCATTGGTTGAGAACACATCACAGAATGGTTAAAATCCTACCATTTTATTCCTAATAAATATTCAAATTCCTCTACACTCACGAATCCCATGATCGAACACACCATGTATATCAACGATACCAAAAAGCAATAAAGAAAGAGAGCTACCTGGGAAAAACGAATATGTGGTCACGCCCACCTGATAATCAAAAATATGGCATTTGACTTAGAACCTGAGGTTTTTATTGGAGGCGTGAGGAATTCAGCGAAAGACGGATAGGATTTCGGGGTATCAGATCGAACGGTTCAAATTAGTGTTTGTTCACTAAGGAAGAATGGTCAACCATTTGTGACGTTAGTCTAGGGCTTTTCTAGAGTACTAACGTGCCTGCCATATTCGGGTTGATCCAGTGCAGCCCATTGGTTTCTATGAACTGGCCCTACTTATACTGGTCCAAACTGGGGATACATGGACGGAGGTGGGCTTGGAACCACATACCCTAAACACATAACTACACACAATTCAAGTTCAGACCTTTCTAAGGCAACACAAACTATCTAGAATGCAATACATTGACAAAGAGCAACAAAATTAAGTAAACGGTCCGCAGCGGAGATGACGGCTATTAAGATGATACCTCGACAAGGGTCCGAATCACTAATAACGATGATTCCCCTTTGTTGGAGATTCCCACTTTCAACACCTTTGTCCCAGACGAAAAGGTCAATGACAAAGAGGAGAGATACAAGAAAGAAGTGGGATATTGAGAGATGGGTGACAGTGGGCCGAGAGGTGGGTGAAAGTGGACAGAGAGATGGTGGCGATTCGCCGTGGTGGTTGTTGGTGCATCCACCCTCTACAAACCCAACATACCAACATCTATCACAATCATGTACACATAAATCCAGTCCAAAGAAGTTCACAGTCGTCCCTATATGTCTATGAGCCTACAAAACCAGTCGCTCAGTTACCTCTGTTTCCACTTTTATATGCTTAGATACGTACACGACCTTTCTTATGCATATGAACTTGTAGTAGTTATGGGTGTACATGTAAACTTGTATTACGTGTAGGTATACACATGTATTCATAAGGAAGATTGACGCATAAACCTCTGGTAGGTGTTGTGTGCGTGTACTGTCTTTTGATGCCAGCTATCCAAACATTTACATATGGATCGCCGAATGACTAGAGTAGTGTACACGATTGTAAGTGAGAAAAATTTATTCAACATTTAGGTAGTATAGAAGGTACCTCAACTTAATGCGGTTCGACTGTACGTGCTCTTGTTTTGTATGATCAGTTTGTCTCTTGCATGTTTATCTCCACATATTTGTCTTCACATGTTTATCTCCACATGTTTGTCTTCACATGTTTATCTCCACATGTTTGTCTTCACATGTTTATCTCCACATGTTTGTCTTCACATGTTTGGCTTCACATGTTTGTCTCCACATGTTTCACGTGTTTATCTCCACAGTTTGTCTTCGCATGTTTGTCATCACATGTTTCAAATGTTTATCTCCACTGTTTGTCTTCACATGTTTGTCTTCACATGCAAACTCGTAGTACGCGTAGGTGTATACGTAAACTTGTAGTACGCGTAGGTGTACACGTAAACTTGTAGTACGCTTAGGTGTACACGTAAAATAAACTTGTAGTGCGTGTAGGTGTATACATAAACTTATAGTACGCGTAGGTGTACACGTAAATTGGTAGTATGCGTAGGTGTACACGTAGACTCGTAGTACACGTAGGTGTACACGTAAACTCGTAGTACATGTAGATGTAAACGAATACTGAACCTTTGCACGTATAGAGACTAGTAAAAGTAAGTGACTTAGACCTTGATATGCACACATAAGTGAATTAATACTTCGAGAAATACTTTATTGATATGTGTGAAGTTTTCATACACCAATACGAGTATAAGACAATCGGGTTGCCATATGTAAACCTTTTACAAGAAGGGAGGCAATCAGGTTGTCGAGTACATGTACAAACAAGTGAGCAATCGGGTTGCCGAGTACATGTAAAAACAATCGGGTTGCCGAGTACATGTAACAACAAGTGTGCAATCGGGTTGCCGAGTACATGTAACAACAAGTGGGCAATCGGGTTGCCGAGTACAAGTTGAGAGGAGGCAATCGGATTGTCGCTTTGTCGATGCTTGCGAAAACAGGTATGGAAAGAGAGATAAGCGGGTTGTCCAAGTTTCACATAGTTTTTGTTATTTCTTCATGTGTTTTTATTGCTCCTTTATTTGTTGCATCTTCACATGTTTTTGCGTGCCTTTCTTCGTTTGTGCTCGCTTTTATGTTGAATGTGCTTCTGTAATTTTTTCATCTCTGTTTGTTTTGTGAAAGCGTCTCATCAGTGTTCCCCCAGCCTGAGTGTAGTACTGAACTTTGTGCTAGACTTAGGTTGGGTTGAGACGCGTCCTCGTTTTCCTGCGGGGGAAGAAACAAGTGGTCAATGGCTCTGCCATTAGCCTTCTGACGCTCAAGTTAGTCGAGAACTAAAAGAGAAGTGAAAAGATGAAATATTTGGGAAGGAGAATTTATTTGGCATCTACACTAGTGCAATAAGGTCTACAAAGGAGAGTCGGCGTTGTTGTGGGGGAGACTCTTCTTGAAAGGAGTATGCATTCCTGGAATACGTGTAAACAACGCTTCATTTTCTGCCAACTTCTTTGCAATTACCTGTTCTAAACGAGTACCTGGTAATGTCGCGGAAGTGAATCAGAAGATGCATTAACTTGAGTTAATCAATTAGTCATGGAATACATACGACTTCCTGTTTGTAGTATTTTTCGATAGAGATAGGAACTCGACACGATTTGACTATCTTTTTAACATGTCCCGGCTCTATCCAACGAATGTTGTATGGTGACGGATTGTCCTGCACGGGTAACTGTAGATACTCAACCAATTTTCGGGAAATAAAATTCTCAAAACTCGCGGAGTCAATAATTAACGAACACACTTTCCCCTTGAGAGTACATTTAGATCAGAAGATCTTTCTCCGTTGGCTACGATCCTCCTTCATTGGTGTGAGTAAAACGGGATGAATCATGCAAGCTACTCGTTCACCTTCTTCTTCGACACATTCATAGCCCTCATATTCTTCACCACTCTCTCCGTGTTCTTTAGCTACATTGTCTTTTCCATTCTCGTCTACGACATTCACTGACCTCCTATATCGTCCTTGAGGACAATTGCTTGATGTGTGACCAATTGCTTGACAGGGGTAACAGTTAGTTCCACGAAATTTTGCATATGGATTTGTGTTGGATCCGGTGTTTGTTGGGGGTCTTTGAATAGTATTACTGGAATTTCCCTTTGGTGCACTTCGCGGGAGTTCAGTGTTTCCCCCGATAGTTCCTTTGCTACTTTTAGTATTTAGTCGGCGTTGTTCTTCTCTTCGAAATCCTGAATTCCGGTGATCTTTCTCCCAAGCTTCAGCCTTTAGTGCTAAGTTGTATGCATCCTGAATAGTCCAAACAGTAATTATGCTAATATTTTCTCTCAGACTAAATTTTAGTCTGTTCAAAAAACGATCCACTAGAACATTATTTGATTCTGTCACGTTCTCCATACTATTTCGCTGGGCCAATCTTGAAAACTCTTCGTAGTACTCACCCACCGAACGCAACCATTTTCTACAATTCTGGTAGGTCCTGAACAAGTATTGTTGATAATCAGGGGTAAAAACCTCTCTCTCAGGTTCTCTTTCATGGACGACCAGTTTTGGACGGGAGCCCTATTGGGATTTACACCCTTCTACTAATGTTTATAGAGGATAAAGACATCATATGTCTTACATTAGTATCCCCAGGATCACATGCATAAACCAATAATGCTAAGTAAATAAAACTTGTTCGATGATTACCTTTATCGCTAGTTTTTCCCTCGAACCTTTCCAATAGCTTTTGAGAAGACCAAGAGCTTCAAACGTAGCTCCTTTACTTGGGACACAAGCAATCAACTTGATATCCCACCTTGTTGTTAGCTAGCACACCAATGGTGGCTGGATAGAAGACCTTCTTTGACTAGATAGATCGTTGGGAATTAGCTCACTTTCTTCTCTCTACTTGATGTGGTAGAGTAAGAAATCTTAGAGAGATATTCCACACCTTATTCTCTGCCGTAAGAGTCTTTATATAGAACCCTAGTATGAATCCACCTCCAATTAGGTTTCCTAAAAGACCCTTTAGAATAAGATTTAAGGAAATTGTCGAAAATAGCAACTAGTTGATATTTTATCAATTCCTTGAGGATGTGACGTCCAAACCCAGCCAAAATTGACAAATTTTATGTTCCTAACATGAGGAATCGACCCTCTAAAAATCATCCCAATCCGAGCCCTAAAAGTGCCCGAATCGGTTTAGGCCCAAAACCCCATTTTTTGGTTTTTTGTATTATCTTTGCCTAATTTCTCTTTAGGCCTATGAGATATGTTTATGGGACACTCCTATGGTTATATCTCACTCCCACTAGTCATGTCTGAAGGATATGATGCCTAAAGTCTGAAGGAATGGTATCCTTCCGAAGGAGTGTCCTTCGACCAAGGATGCAATGCGTGCAATTTGGCTATTAGGATCTTAATGAGCTTATTCGGAAGATCATTAGTCCAGTCCAATTAGGGGTCCTAATGCTTAGCTAGAAGCCAACTACGATCGTCGAATCAAGAGTTGATTCGCGGCTAACATAGACCGGATCCTACAAGGGTTACACAACAGAGTAATGATTTGAACGGAGAGAATTGACTAGATGGATAATGGCAAATAAGTGGATTGGATCCGTTATTGGTAAGTCCTGAAAGATTCGGAGAAGTCCGAAGAGATAAACATGTCCGGGCCCAAAAGGGAGGCCCGAAATGGCTTTAGGAAGGCCGACCATGTGATGGCCGGGCCAGGCAATAGGGCCGGCCATGTGATGGCCGGCTAGGCCCTAAGTGGGCCGGCCAAGGAAGCCCATAAAGGGCTATGTTGGCCGGCCACTTAAAGAGACCCAATGGAGGGTAGTTTGGGTGTTGCCTAATAATTAGGTTTATGGAATCCTAGTCTGAGTCTAATACCTCTTCTAGGGATTTCTATATATACCTAATTATACAACCTAAAGAGATAGGCAATTCAGAGATTGAATTCTCAAGAGTCTGAGGGTTAACTGAAAGAGTTTCAGAATATACATCTCAGAGAGAGAGAAAAAAGGAGTTTTCTCAAGTATTTAGTCAAGAAGAAGGAGTTCTTCATCTCAACCTTCAAGAAGGTCCTAGCTGACTGAAAGGAGGGAGTTCAAGTCATTATTCGGTGTCTCGAGTAGAGGAGCTACACTTGGAGCTCTTATCTTCCGAATACTGATCGGAATTTAGTTCGTAGGAAAGCGATTAAGAGGTAATCATCTTTCCAATCTAGTTCATTGGTATGTTCATGTATAGATCCTGGAAATAGTGTTAAACATATGATGTTTGAGATTCCGCTACCAACACTAGTCAATTAGGTGTATGAGATACACTAGGTTATTCCCCTACAGTGGCATCACGAGCCGTTTGCATGAACTATCTTTGACTAGACGAATTAGATTCATACTTGAATAACTAGATATTAGTGTTTTTAATGTTTGAATAGAGATTTAAACATAAGTTTGATGAGATCAAATTAGGGTTTTGGATGAGATTCATGACCTAGAAACACTAGAAACATAGTTTTATGAAATGAGTTTTCATAAACAAGTTTTAGGGTATTAGAATTTTGATAAAAATCATCAAAACCATGAAGATTGGTTGATGAATTGATCAAAAACAGTACCTAACAGCAGCTGGAACAAAGAAAAACAAAAGAAAAATCCGTTGGAACGGTTGGATTTCAAAAAAGTTTGGAAACCCTACTGGCCGGACCGGCCAGGACGCGTCCGGGCCAGACCAGCACGTCTCGGACAGACAGTCCGAGACAGACAGGGACACGGACTGGAAATCCCAGTCCGTGAAGGACCGGGAATCCTAGTCCGAGCTGGACTAGGAGTCCGAGACTCTCGGGTCTCGGACATCCCAGAGCGTCTAGGACGCGTCTGGGATATCCCAGTCCAACACGGACTAGGAGTCCGAGACTCTCGGGTCTCGGACGTCCCAGCGCGTGGGACGCGTCTGGGACATCCCAGTCCGAGACGGAATAGGATTCCGAGACAGGAGCGTCTCGGATATCCCTGACGCATCTGGGACGCGCTCGAGGGAACCTATTTAGAGTCTCGGTCTAGGACCGAGACACTGGACGAGTGTCCGGATGCATCCAGGATGCGTCTGGAGCAACCAGAAGCATCTCGGATGCGACTGGAAGCTTCCGGACGCAACTCGGATGCGACCGGAACATCCAGAAGCGTCTAGGACGCGTCTGGACGCGTCCAGAAGGCATCCCAGATAGGATGGCCTCGCCGTCTGTGCACAGAAGCGTCTGGGACGCGACTGTGGAGCACGGGTGCATCTCGGACCGAACATCCGAGATGGCACATGTGCTGTCCCAAGACCAGACACGTCTGGGACGCGTCTGGGAGTTCCAACAGCTCTCGGATTAAGCATCCGAGAGGGATATAAGGCGACCGGATGGTCTGGACGCGTCTGGGACGCGACCAGGACGCATCCTAGACATCTCACCCGAGATGTCTATGGTCTGTCCTAGGACAAAAGCGTCTAGCTGGGCTAGGACGCGTCTGCCCGAGAGACAAAGCACGGCAGGAAGGTGCTGTCTCTAGGACCGGACCTTGACCAGGCTAAGTCAAGAGTTGACCAGAGACCAGTCAAGGGACTTTGACCAGGGTTGACTCAGATCTTTTTGAGTGAGACTCAAGGGCCTTTTGGGCCATGATCTGAAAGGGAGTTTTTCAGACTTTTCTCCCGGTTCCGAGCATAATTTTTTTTTTTCCGAAATAGACCCGGGTTAGAGGAGAACCCGAATGGAGTTTTTCCTTATATTGATTTTGGAAACAATTAAGGAAGAAACATAATGTGCTTCTAGTTTGAGTATTGAGAATACGAAACTTTAGAAACATTAGACATAGAGATGTCACAAATTCCCACGAATAGCTATACGATAGCAAAACCTAGAAACGAATCTAGTATACATACTTTATTTATTATGATTGTCATATTTTTGTATGTATGGATGTATGTGATTGCGTAGAATAGTATACCTTTAGATAGGATTATCGTTTCTTGTTCTAAGCGCAAGGAGTTGTGCCCGAATAATACTTAGAGTATAGGGTCTTAGAATCTATTGACGAACTGAATGATGAGATCATGGTTCAAGTGGGAGTAGTCAATAGAGGTTCTTGGATATGGATCCAATCGAACCATAGGCGAACAAGAAATAAACTTAAAAGATGGGATCTTTTAAGGGGTAATACTAAGATTTAACAAATCATTACGCAAACCCACATAAACTTTTACGTAATAAATTATGAATGGTTATGCAAGAGTTCACAGTAACGCAACTTGATAAATTACGTAATAAGTCCCAAAAAGAATTTTGAGTAAAGCCTACCCAGATTAAGACACCTGTTGAGCCCTTGTTCATCGATGGTGGGTCATGCCAAAGCAGGGTGCCATCTTTTACCTCGGGACAATACGGGTAGATCTATGAAGAGGTCTACATGTCTAAATGGTTATTCTCAAACGAGTCAGCAAAAGGGTTTTGGACTTCGAGGCTAAAGGACGATTTAATGTTTAAATCGTTAACCAAGAGTCATATGAGATATGATCAGTAAGAGGTTACTCACCCAGGACGACGAATTAAGGGCAGTGCCAAAGTACGCTTAATTTCGAAGGAATGGGATCTTGGAATTATATTATTCTAAGGGGACAACAAAAGTAGAATAATATAGGCAAATTAAGAGAATTGCCAGGATAACAAGTTTAATCACTTTCGCGTTTCTTACATGTAGTTTAATTATGACAACAAACATCTTCAACCTCTACACTATACTTGAGAAATTGAACGATACCAACTTCGTTCAATGGGAGAGGAACCTGAGAAAGGTTCTAGGAGAAAGCGCAGAAATATTGGACATTCCAATCCCCGTGCTTTCAGAAACTTCTTCTGATGAAGAACGTAAGCAAGTAGACGATATTCGAAGGAAGTCAGCGTCAGTAACCGGTTTAATGCTAATGGCCATGGAAAGAAAATATATAGATATGTTCATTGAAATGGAGGCATACACCATTATTCGACGGCTAAGAGAAGTGTTTGGAACACAATGTCGAATAGAAAGATTTAGAATCACAATGGTGACACTGGGAATGCGACTGGAGAAAGGGAAACCCGTCCGTTATCATGTTTTGGAGATGATTGATCACTTCAAAGACATGGAATGGATGGGGTCTCCTATGCCAGTCGTAATGGCAGTTGACATCATCCTGAATTCATTGGATGAAAGGTTTCAGGATGTAGTAGCAAACTTTGAAGATAAGTTTGGACGGGTATCCTTCGAAAGTCTACTGGCGATTCTGGAAGTTGCTGAAAGTAGATTCAGCACCCCTGGAACTCTAGAAGAGATTCTAGGAGTTCAGGAGACTGTAAATACGGGAATGGAAGACGTTAGGAGAAGGAAGCCGTCTGGCAAGAGAATGGGCAGGAAAGCACCAAGACCCAGAACTATCCTTCCTAACAAGAGATGTCTTGTGTGCAGTAGCACATCTCATATTCGATTAAGAGATTGCCCGCAATTCTTGGAAGATCTAAACGACGGAGCTGGGAGTTCCGGTCAAGGTAAAAATTATTAAAAGTTATTCAATTAAATACACATTCCTCGAGGTATGTGATACCTAAAAGACTCTTATCATTATGAATGACAGGAGCAAGAGGGAGCTAAGTATTTATTGAAGAGGAGATGAACCTATCGAAAGCTGAGAAGGCAAGAGTTGCTGGAAAAGCTCAAGAAGGATCATAGACTCGATGGGCAATACTTTAAAGTAGTTTTAGTATTTCTTTTTCTTTTTAGAACAATGACTCTGTAATGAGATTATGGGAGTGAATAAAATATGAGATATTTTATGATGTTCTTAAAAGAGCCTATCTAACTTTTAAATAATTTTAACAGACGATCCGACTTAGTCATTCTAAATCTTGTAAGAATACAAGAGTTCAGTTAATCGTAGAAAATAATGTTAGACATGAAAGTCTGCGATTAGTGTGATTAGAATGGACATAAGACTTGATTGTAGAGAAGTTTTGGAAACAAATCCTAAATCGAGAAGCGGATCTGGGTGACTAAAGAATATGATGAGATCATAAGTTCGATAGTCATCGGTCTTCCAAAACACAAAGTCTAATACGTATCTGCCAAACCACTAAAAACCTAAAAAGTTATAGTGAATAATTGAGTCCATTTGGATATGGATATTATTTTAGAAGGAGTTCTAAAATTGTCAATTATTCTAATGTCTAAAGCGTGTTAGACATAAGTTCTTCAAGAAGAAGAACGGGGTTTTCTCGCCAATCATCGGAACACAATGAGATTGTTGCTCTCGATGGTGTCTTCATTAAAAGGAGGGTCCTTCTAAGAAGACAAGTGGGAGGAAAAATCGAATGGGATTCGATAAAGAGCAACAAGAGGAAGTAAGGAGTTACTTGCCAAGAGGAAGTAAGGAGTTACTTGCCTTAAAACAAAAGAGAGTAAGAGTTACTCGGCTTAAAACGAAAGAGAGTAAGAGTTACTCGGCTTACGTAACAAGGGATGTCGACTTGAATAGTTCAAGGGACGATCGCCTGGAAACTTCTTAAGGAGTTAAGAAGGTTGCTCAAAACCCCAAGGAATCTTTAGAAGATTCAAAAGAACTATAGCAGAAACCACTCTGAAATTGGATCGGAAATCCAAAGAGATAAGAGTAAGAATGGTTAAATCTTGTGAGACAAGAAGGTAAGTGGGAGTGAAACAAGAGTTGTTTCAGGTCCTGTATGTAGGAGACATACAAGAAAGGACAAGAAGACGAGGGTGAATTAACCATGGGCATCAAAAGTCTATGGAGATAGACCAGAGGATGATAAAGACTCGTTCAAAAGGAGTTTTGAAGAAGTCTGAATAAGAAGATCTCTTGGAGAGAAATTCTACCCAACTCCCGCGATAAACACGGGAGAGACACTTATGTTAGAAAACATAAGAACGATCATGAGATGATTGTTGTTTACCCGAACATCTAAAAATACTTGGAGTACGAAAAGATGTCGTCGCCCATACAAGTCAGAAGATTGAAGAAAGTCATAAAAGTAATCTTCCGAAAATAAAGATAGGAATCTTTTAGGAAGGGCTAACAGATGGGAAAGAGTTTTCCATGCTGGGAGTCGTTACTTAACTCTACTAGCTAAGAAAGTAAAATTAGAACTTGGGAAGTACTAATTTCAGTGGGAGAAAAACTGATATTATCATAACAGCTTACGAAGAGTTCGAAAGCAAGATAATAACAAAGCAAAGTGAAAAGGAAACTAAACTGTCACCTTAGAACGATCATGAGATGCTCGGGTCTAAGGAATTAGGATCCAGGAGGAGAATTCTAAGAAGACTTGTAAAATTGAGAACGTGAAGGAGTTCACGCGGGTGCTCAAATTTTACAGACTCTTGTTATCCGAAATAAACCGGGTTTATTTCGTCATCTACATTGTGGTTTAGAATTTAGACGACAGTCCAAAAGGATGGAGTGTTCCAGGTAGGTTTATTAGATACGTGATCTAATGAAAGAAACCCTACTAAGTGAACATGGAAGCACATCATCCTACTATCCCTAGTCCAGGTCATTAGTTGGACAATAATGACTTAGGAAGACTAGCATGAGTGATTGACAAGATAGCGCTGTTTCTTGGGCTATGGGAATAGGAGTATTCAAAGGTCAACTTCATGGGTGTATAGTTGATACACTGGAAACCCGCCGAATGAGAGTACTTCAAGAGTTGAAGTTATAAGATGTCATAACTCTCATTTAAGCAAATTGGAGAGATTCCTCAAAACATGAGTACTTACTCAGTTTATGGAAGGAATGTCGAACTTTGGTACTGTCAAACGCCATCCGTAAAAAGTGGTTATAAAAGCGGCATACTGGGGGAGACAGGATAGACATGAAATTGAGTGGGAGTACAAGAATGGATTATGTTTTCCTGAGTAAAATCAGGATAAAGTATCTCCAGGCCACTTGATGAGAAACAACTGAAAAATGGATGGCCGTGCTCAAACGGATTAAGAGTTAATCGTTTGGATTGGAAGTTGTTCTCAGGATCAAGAGAGTCTGATAAATATGACATATCAGATGAGATACGAAAAAACATGGGAATCGAGCATTGCACTTGTTCTAAGTACATGTGGGAGACTGAAGGATATAATGCCTAAAGTCTGAAGGAATGGTATCCTTCCGAAGGAGTGTCCTTCGACCAAGGATGCAATGCGTGCAATTTGGCTATTAGGATCTTAATGAGCTTATTCGGAAGATCATTAGTCCGGTCCAATTAGGGGTCGTAATGCTTAGCTAGAAGCCAACTACGATCGTCGAATCAAGAGTTGATTCGCGGCTAACATAGACCGGATCCTACAAGGGTTACACAACAGAGTAATGATTTGAACGGAGAGAATTGACTAGATGGATAATGGCAAATAAGTGGATTGGATCCGTTATTGGTAAGTCCTGAAAGATTCGGAGAAGTCCGAAGAGATAAACATGTCCGGGCCCAAAAGGGAGGCCCGGAATGGCTTTAGGAAGGCCGGCCATGTGATGGCCGGGCCAGGCAATAGGGCCGGCCATGTGATGGCCGGCTAGGCCCTAAGTGGGCCGGCCAAGGAAGCCCATAAAGGGCTATGTTGGCCGGCCACTTAAAGAGACCCAATGGAGGGTAGTTTGGGTGTTGCCTAATAATTAGGTTTATGGAATCCTAGTCTGAGTCTAATACCTCTTCTAGGGATTTCTATATATACCTAATTATACAACCTAAAGAGATAGGCAATTCAGAGATTGAATTCTCAAGAGTCTGAGGGTTAACTGAAAGAGTTTCAGAATATAGATCTCAGAGAGAGAGAGAGAAAAGGAGTTTTCTCAAGTATCTAGTCAAGAAGAAGGAGTTCTTCATCTCAACCTTCAAGAAGGTCCTAGCTGACTGAAAGGAGGGAGTTCCAGTCATTATTCGGTGTCTCGAGTAGAAGAGCTACACTTGGAGCTCTTATCTTCCGAATACTGATCGGAATTTAGTTCGTGGGAAAGCGATTAAGAGGTAATCATCTTTCCAATCTAGTTCATTGGTATGTTCATGTATAGATCCTGGAAATAGTGTTAAACATATGATGTTTGAGATTCCGCTACCAACACTAGTCAATTAGGTGTATGAGATACACTAGGTTATTCCCCTACAATGTCCTTTGATCAAATTGACACTCTTATGTGTAACCCGTTGTAGGATCCGGTCGAAGTTAGCCGCGAATTACTTCGTAATTCGACGATCGTAGTTGGTTTCTAGCTTAAACTCTACGACCCCTAAATTAACCGGACTTGATGATCTTCTTCATCAATTGTCCTAGCCGACAAATTGCTCGCATTGCAATCTTGGTCGATGGACATCTCGTTCAGACTCTCCCTTGGACTTAAAACAAATGCAATGCTCGATTCCCGTGTCAATTTAGTATCCAGTCTGATACGTCACGTCATTCAGACTTTCTTGATATCCGAGTACAACTGTAAAAGACAAACGATTAACTCCTAATCCGTTTGAGCGTGGCCACGCATTTTTCAGTTGCTACTCATCGAGTGGCCTTGAGACACTTTGTTACTAATGTGATTAGGATGACACAATCCATTCTTGCACGCCCACTTAACTTCATGTCTATCCTGTCTTTCCCAGTATCCGCCTTTATAACCTCCTTTTACGGCGCGACGTTTAACGGAACCAAAGTTGGACATTCTTTACATAAGATGAGAGGAGCACTCATGTTTTGAGGAATCTCTCCAATCTTGTCTTTATGAGAAGTACTACGTTCGTCACGAGTGATGTACTTCTCATTTGAGGGTTATCTAGTGTATAAAACTTTTACACACCCACATAGTCGAATAGAATACACTATTCCTATAGCCCATGAAACTGCGCTATCCATCGACCTTACGTGCTAGTCTTCATTAGTCGTTGTTGTCCATGTAACGACCTAGACTAGGAAGATGGTAATAAATATTCCAAGTTCACTTAGTAGGGTTTCATTCATCAGATCACGTATCTGACAAACCTATTCGGAATGTTTTATTATCTGTGGACTGTCGTTTAAATACTAAACCAAATTTAGACGACTGTGAAATAATCAACTTATTTCCGATAACGAGAGTTTGTAAATTTGAGCCTCTTCCGTAAAACTCCTTTTACCCACTCAATTTTACTTGTCAAGGTTTAAATTTATACCTTATGCCTTAGACTCGTGTAGTCATGTATGACTCTCATACTTTGTCTTAGGTGACAGTTTAGTTTGACTACGGATGTAGTTCGTTTAAACTTTGCTAATTATCAATTAATTTGAAGACTGCTATCTTCAACCTTGATAATTTCTAATAACTTTTACTAGAGTTAAGGCTTTTAATTCTTTAAGTAGTATTTACAACAGTTCCCGGCTTAAACGCTTTTAGCCTACTTTCCTTCCATGTCTGGAAGTTTGCAACGATGACATGTTCAATTTTTGTACTACTTCATCTTTTAGCCTTCTAGGATGCTTCTAAGTAGTGTTTCGGTTTTCAATCTGAATTTGGATATTTAATTGCTAATCATGTCCAATATGATTGACTTTATGTTTTCGAACAGAAATGTCTCTCTCATGCTTGCTTGCTCATCGGTGTCTTTTAGACTCCGAGTCTTGCCACGCTCTTGAGTTTTTGCGTCGAAATTCTTTTAGACTTTCCGAGTCTCAGATTTTCGGTTTGGATCTCAAGCGTCTCAGCGTACTGAGTCTTTCTAATCCTATCATCTATTTGCTTATAGATCTTAGATGCCTAAAATGGCATTTTATCCTTGTGTGTGACCCTTTTATTGAGTCAGTTCGTTACTGTTATACAACATCTTATGTTGCACTCAATCTTTTGTATGTACTCTGCATACGGATCCGGAAGGTTTGTTACTCCCACTTACCTTCTTGAAATTTCGTGATTCAAGAATTTCTTCACTCCTCAGGAATCAAAACTACTTTGATTACCTTTGTGAATCGAAGATTCCTACTCTTGCTTGATATGATCCGTCGATGGATTCCTGAAGCATGCGTATGGACATAACTGGACTGGAAGAATTTCATTCCTCTTATCTAGTTTCGGGAAACTCGAATCTTTCCATCCTTCTCAGTTTTCTACTCTGGAAAACTAATTTAGGTCTTCCGTTGACTTAAATTATCAAGCTACATGTCTTGACGAGATATGGATTCCATGATGATCTTGACTTCTAGCCAAAAATCTAGAGTCAGTTTTCGTCTCTGCGCAGGTCTTTTATCTCTTCAGAAATAACCTTTATCTTCTGAATCTTTGAGATTTACTCTTGACCTTTAGGGCTTTTGAACAACAATTTGGAGTACTCTCAGTCGCTTGAGAGTTCTCCTGCGAATGACATTTGCTTTTGTGCGGTAGGTTTTAAGATCATATCTTTACCTTTTCCTTTTCCAAGGAACCGCGATTTACTGTCTTGCAACAGTTTTGTTGCTCTTGGTCGAACTTAATCGGCCTGTACAATTTTCATGATTGTTCTTCATGACTCTTCATGATTTTTCTCGTGATCGAATTAATTCGACTTGTACTTTTCTCCCACTAATTCTTGTAATAATTAGTACTTTTCTCCCAGAACACTGGTTATGCTAATTACTATAAGAATATTATCATGAGCAACAAACACTTTGTTCTCTTGATCGTTTGTGGAAGAAGCCCAAATTTCTTCTAAAGAAATTGCGTCAGACTTTAGCTAATTTTTGTATCCTCATAAAACACTTTTACACAAGCTTAGCTTTAAACGGTGTAGGTTAAGTGTGAAAACAATCGTTTCTAGAATATATCCCAAAATATTCGGAAGACTTGACTTAAACCCATCATTGATCGAATCATGCATAGCAGTGTTCGATTACTTCCACTGAATCCACCATCCCTCAGGTTGTAGGGATTTAAACCCTTATACTAGTGTTTATAGCGGAAATAAGACATCTAATGTCTACACTAGTATCCCCAGGATCACATGCAAAACTAGTAATTAAACTAACGGAGATAGTAGATTACCTTAATCGCTTTTCCCTCGAACTAGTTGAATTGATTGAAGAAGACCAAGAGCTTCAAGTGTAGCTCCTCTACTTGGGACACGAGCAATCAATTTGATCTCCCACCTTGTTGTATAGCTAGCACACCAATGGTGGTTGGAAAGAAGAACACCTTCTTCTTTGACTAGATTGATAGTAATGGGAATTAGCTCACTTTCTCCTCTCTACTTGATGTGGTAGAGTAAGAAAGCTTAGAGAGAAATTCCACACCTTATTCTCTGCCCTAAGAGTGTTTATATAGAACCCTAATAAGAATCCACCTCCTTTTAGGTTTCCTAAAACACCCTTTAGAATAAGATTTAGGGAAATAGTCGAAAATAGCAACTCTTGGTATTTTCTCAATTCCCTAAGGAGATGACGTCCAAACCCAGCCAAAATTGGCAGATTTAATGTTCATAACATAAGGAAACGTCCCTCCAAAAATCAGCCCAATCCGAGTCCTAGAAGTGCCCGAATCGGCTAAGGCCCAAAAACCCTGTTTTTGGCCTTTTTGTGCTATCTTTGCCTAATTCCTTTTTAGGCCTATGAGATATGTTTATGGGACACTCCCATGATTATATCTCACTCCCACTAGTCATATCCTAGATCAATTTCACACTCTTATGTGTAACCCGTTGTAGGATCCGATCGAAGTTAGCCGCGAATTACTTCGTAATTCGACGATCGTAGTTGGTCTCTAGCTACAACTCTACGATCCCTAAATCAATCGGACTTGATGATCTTCCACATCAATTGTCCTATCCGACAAATTGCTCGCATTGCCATCTTGGTCGAAGGACATCTCCTTCAACTCCTTCAGACTCCCACTTGGACTTAGAACAAGTGCAATGCCTCGATTCCCGTGTCAATTTAGTATCCCATCTGATACGTCACGTCATTCAGACTTTCTTGATATCCGAGTACAACTGTAAAAGACAAACGATTAACTTTTAATCCGTTTGAGCGCGGCCACGCATTTTCAGTTGCTACTCACCAAGTGGCCTTGAGACACTTTGTACCTAATGTGATTAGGGTGACACAATCCATTCTTGCGCTCCCACTTAACTTCATGTCTATCCTGTCCTTCCCAGTATCCGTCTTTATAACCTCCTTTTACGGCGCGGCGTTTAACGGAACCAAAGTCGGGCATTCCTTACATAAGATGAGTGGAGCACTCATATTTTGAGGAATCTCTCCAATTTTCTTTATGAGAAGTATTGACGTTCATCACGAGTGATGTACTTCTCATTTGAGGGTTATCCAGTGTATAAACCTTTTACACACCCACGTAGTCGAATAGAATATACTATTCCTATAGCCCATGAAACTGCGCTATCCCATCGACTCCCGTGCTAGTCTTCGTGAGTCATTGTTGTCCATGCAATGACCTGGACCAGGGTTTTTGATAATAAATATTCCAAGTTCACTTAATAGGGTTTCATTCATCAGATCACGTATCTGACAAACCTATTCGGAACGTTTTATTATCGATGGACTGTCGTTTAAATACTAAACCAAATTTAGACGACTGGTGAAATAACTCTTATTATTTCTGATAACGAGAGTTGTAAATCTGAGCCTCTTCCGTAAAACTCCTTTTACCCACTCAATTTTACTTGTCGAGGTTTAAAATTATACCCCATGCCTTAGACTGTGTATGAATCTCATACTATGTCTTAGGTGACAGTTTAGTTTGACTACCGTGGTAGTCGGTTTTAAACTTTGCTTATTATCAATTAATTTGAAGATTGCTAACTTCAACCTTGATAATATCTAGTAACTTTTACTAGAGTTAAGGCTTTTAATTCTTTGTGTAGTATTTGCAACAGTTTCCGGCTTAAACACTTTTAGCCTACTTTCCTTCCATGTCTGAAAGTTTGCTACGATGACATGTTCAATTTTTGTACTACTTCATCCTTTAGCCTTCTAGGATGTACTAAGTAGTGTTTCGGTTTTCCAATCCGAATTCGGATGTTTAAATGCTAATCATGTCCAACATGATTGACTTTATGTTTTCGAACATAAATGTCTCTCTCATGCATGCTAGCTCATCGGTGTCTTTTCAGACTCCGAGTTTTGCAACGCCCTCTGTCATGAGTTTTTGGGTCAAAATCTTTTAGACTTTCCGAGTCTTAGATTTTCTGTTTCGGATCTCAAGCATCTCAGCGTACTGAGTCTCTCTAATCCTATCATCCTTTTGATCTATGCTTATAGATCTTCAGATGCCCAAAATGGCATTTTATCCTTTTGTGTGTGGTCCTTTAATGAGTCAGTTCGTTACTGTTATACAACACCTTATGTCGTACTCAATCTTTTGTATGTACTCTGCATACGGACCCGGAAGGTTTGTTTACTCCCACTTACCTTCTTGAAATTTCGTGATTCAAGATTTTCTTCATTCCTCAGGAATCAAACTTCTTTGATTGCCTTTTGAATCGAAGATTCTAACTCTTGCGTGCTTTTAATCCGTCGATAGATTTCTGAAGCATGCTTGTGGACATAACTTGATTGGAAGAATCTTTATTCTTCTTGTCTCGTTTCGGGAAACATGAATGTTTCCATCCTTCTCAGTTTTCTATTTTGGAAAACCAATTTAGGTCTTCTGTTGACTTAAATTATCAAGCTTCATGTCTTGACGAGATATGGATTCCACGATGATTTTGGCTTCTAGCCAAAATCTAGAGTCAGTTTCCGTTTCTGCGCAGGTCTTTTATCTCTTCAGAAATAACCTTTATTTTCTGTGTCTTTGAGATTTTATTTTGACCTTTCAGGGCTTTTGAACAACAACTTGGAGTTTATCTCAACTACTTTGAGATATACCTTTAGAGACACTTTCACTCGCTTTGAGAGTTCTCCTGCGAATGACATTCGCATTTGTGCGGTGGGTTTACAAGATCATATCTTTAATCTTTCCTTTTCCAAGGAGTCGTAGTTTGTTGCTCTTGGTCGAATTTAATCATCTTGTACAAGTTTCATGATTGTTCTTCATGACCCTCCATGATTTTTCTCATGATCGAATTAAATCGACTTGTACTTTTCTCCCACTTATTCTTGTAATAATTAGTGTTTTTTCTCCCAGACTACTAGGTGTGCTAATTATTAGGAGAATACTATCATGAGCAACAAACACTTTGTTCTCTTGATTGCTTGTGGAAAAAGCCCAAATTTCTTCTAAAGAAATTGCGTCAGACTTTAGCTAATTTTGTAATGCTTTTACAAGCTTAGCTGTTAGACGGACTTTGGTAAGTGTGAAAACAATCGTTTATAGAATATGTCCCAAAATATTCGGAAGACTGGCTTAAACCCATCTTTGATCGAATTATGCATAGCAATGTTCGATTACTCCCACTGAATCCACCATCCCTCAGATGTGTTCCATGGAGCGAGTTGGGAAACGTTTTCTCAACTCCTTTGATGGTTATTTAGTATTTGACTCAAGTTTTTATCACTCCAATCTAATTGGATGACTTAAACTCTCTTGTCAAAATGATTCTTTTACTTCGGTTTGAACTTTGTTTGAACCTTTCAAACATTCCGACTTATACTTTATGATTTGTACGTTTCCATACTTCATGAAGTTGTCAGAGTACGTATTTGAAGTTTCTCTCGTTAGCTTCTGCAAGTAAACTTATAGGTCTCCATAACACTGTATGAGTCCTAATAGATTACCAGTCTCTATGCCTTTTGAAAAGGGTGACTTTGTCAATTCAGTCCTTAAGACCTAATTGACAATGCTGAAGTTTAATGAGTTTGAATCTCTTGATTTTAGCCATTATCAATGTTAACCTTCAGTTAATTTTACCACTGGTTTAAAACATCATATGTTTCTAGAAGAACTAAATAATCACTATTAAGTTCTAAGCTAGATCAGTGTCTAAAAGAAGACTTTGATCCCTTTCAGCATCCCTAGCATTACTGCTTCTGCTCCCTCTTGGATCTTTACTTCTTTTAG
Source organism: Eschscholzia californica (assembly GCF_041429995.1). NCBI lineage: Eukaryota > Viridiplantae > Streptophyta > Magnoliopsida > Ranunculales > Papaveraceae > Eschscholzia > Eschscholzia californica. The sequence continues at coordinate 48,798,764 of NW_028238198.1, forward strand.
TCAAGTATGTAATTCCCTTAAGCTCCCACTGAGCCGCTCATCTGGTCTTAAATACTTGATGAAGGAATTTTACGATACTTGTTTTTAACTTTGTTAACAAGGATACGGAACCGGAATTCATAATTCCATTCCTTTTGTCCTCCAGGTGCTAAAGGTAGTTTCCTTTTAAATGGTCTAGCCATTGTTTTAGAAACATTCACAGTAATGAGGAATACTCTTGATCATGTACTCGGCAACTGCTTTTCTTTGATCAAATGTTTGTCTCACTTGACTGATCCTTTTGCCCTTTTGAATCTCAAGAGTTCTTTCTTAGATTCTTTGTACCAAATCTCAAGAACCTTTCTTAGACTGGATATTCCCGTATGTTCTGCTCAGTTTGTTCGTAACAACCTGAGTGACTTATCTAAGGTCTTTATCAATCTTTGTTCAATCGATATTGAATTGGGTGATAGATGTATTCTGTTGTCTTCCCTTAGGATGACTTTCAGATTGCCTTGGAGGTCTCGTACCTCTCCATTTATGACTTCTGTAGGAATTTCTTCCTTAGTTTGTCTTAATGGTTATGCTAGCATTCATTACTCTTCCAAAGAGAATGTTATAAGATTGCTTGCAAATGGCTTTTGACCTTCTTCGGTATGAGTCAACATTGGGATAGGGTATTCTAGTTAGCTCTCCTTTTGAATCTGAGAACTATTCTCGGATTCGTTCTTCCATTCTAGGAAGTGGATCAACACCTCCCTTAGGTGTGATTTTGAAGTTGAAACCGTTTTCATGTGTCATCTTAAACTACATAAAGAAATGGCAAAGTTTTAAAACTCGTTATCGTTTTTGAAAAACTTAGTTTTCCCACATTATTCAATAAAAATCGTCCCCGATTGAATAAGTGATTCCAAGACCCCAGTTCTTCGGAGTAAAGCGGACGAAGGCCCTACCCTTTGACTCCGTCATTCCGGATGAGTGAACTACTTCACTGATCATACCTTATGACTCTTGGTTGATAGATTTCATTAATGAATGACTAATCTATCCTTTTGCCTCGAGTATCCAAGACTCTCTTGTTGATCTCGTTGAGTAGAACCATTTAGACGTGTAGGCCTCTTCTATAGACCTACCCGCATTGTCCCAAGGTAGAGGAGGTACTCTGCGAAGGCCGACCCACCTTCCTCGAACAAGGGCGCAACGAGTGTCTTAATCTGGATAGGCGATTACTCAAGATTACGTTTTGGGGACTTTTACGCTAGTCTGGCGTTTGTTATAGTGAACTATTTAGCCTAACTAACATCCACGACATAAAGCGTAAATAAGTAAGTAAATGCGCGCGAGAAAGTAAATCAAGCAGACATGGATCCTAGTATGGCCTCTAACCTAGAAGATCTAATCTCCTTTGGTTTTCTTCTTGTTTCGCCTTTTGGTTCATCTTAGATCGCCATCTTTGAACCTCCATTGATTTCTCCCACTCGCCTTTGGATTTCATCCTCGAGTTTCTTCAATGGACTTATAGACCCTAAACTCTAATTACAAGACTCTAACGATTCGCAGATCGTATAAACTTGAAATTAAAATTAATTACAAAGCATGCACCCATCCGTGCTTAAAACAAGAATAAAGAAATAAATCTATGGCCATACTAGTTTCCCGCATTCACATCACATGCAATCATATAATATATCAAGGCTAAGAATTATATATGCATGATTATCTTGGGAGATACTTTTGTTGACATCACATGTCACATTACGGACCTTAAGTCTAAATTCGAAGAATTCAACTAACGGTGCGTTCCGATTTTATCTTTTATGATTTCTAAAATCAACTTTAAGAAAAACTCCGTTTTGGGCTTCGAGAAAGCCCGGGTCAATTTCGGAAAAAATATTGGTTCGATTCTTAATGATTTCATAAATCAATTTAAAGAGAAATCCGTCTTGGCCTTCTGGATGGCCCGGATTGATTTTGGAATTATTTGGTTGGAATCGGAAGAAAATTTGGCAAAAACTCCCACTCGAATGATGGTCCCTATTCGTGGTCCGAAAAGCCTCGAAAAAGCCCGGGACAAGTCCTAGACAAGTCCCGGCCCAAGCCCAAAAAGGGCTCGGACAAGGTCCGGACATAGCACGGCCCATAGGGCCGGCATGTCCTGGCCGAGGCCTATCAAGGCCTGGTCTCGTCCTGGCCGAAGCCAGGACGCTAGTCCATGTACCAGACGCGTCCTAGACGTGTCTGGTGCTGGACCGGACCAGCATTAGGTGTCTCGGACTAGTCCGAGACACCCAGAACCTCCCAGACGCGTCTCCAAGACGTGTCTGGTCGAGAGCTCTGGACGCGTCTCAGACGCGTCCAGGAAGCTACCAGTGCAGCTTCTGGTTGCGTCCTAGACGCTTCCGAGCTGCTCTGGACGCGTCTCCAAGACGCGTCCAGATGCTTCCATTATAGCTGGTGGTCGAGTCCTAGACTCGACCTGGACGCGTCTCCAAGACGCGTCCCAGCTGCTCTGGACGCGTCCTAGACGCGTCCCAGCTGCTCTGGACGCGTCCTAGACGCGACCAGTGGCAATCTGGTTGCAGCTGCTGGACGCGTCTCCTGGACGTGTCTCAGCAGCTGCTCTGGACGCGTCCAGTGGACGCGACCAGCAGCTTCTGTCCGGCCAGGAAGCTTCCTGGCCGGACACTAGGGTTTCTAAAACCCTAGTTTCCAAAAAATTTTTTTTTTTGTTGTGCAAATCTTATTTGCTAACTTCCAATTTTAAAACTCTTTCTAAATTTTGAAATCTTTTAGAACACTTCTAAAATTTTACAAAACTTGTGGAAACTTTTAAAATTTCCAAATTTTGTTTTGAGAGTTTCCTAAAACTCAAAACACTTCTTTTAGAACACTTCTAAAATTCCAAAATTTTGTTTTTCAAAAGTTTCCAAAACTTAAAAACAACTCTTAATCAAACCAATTTTGGATCAAAGTCTAGGTTTTTGAAATTTTTCAAAGAACAATTTTGAAATCAATTTTGAAAAATCTTTGAATCCAATTCAAAATTAATCAAATTTTATGTTTAAAATCCTTTTAAACATAACTATCAATTTAATCAAGCATGGATTAGTTTGAAATTCAATCAAATTGAGACTTTTAAAAGATTTTTAATCATCAATTTGTTTCTCAATTTGAAATTCATTGAGTCCCATTCAATAATATCAAATTGTGAGTTTAAATAATTTTAAAACACTTTTAAAATACTTTTATAAACTTAATTTATCAAACTATCAATCATATCTAATATGAACTAGTTCGATTTTTAGCAAAAACTAGTTCATTGCAAGAGGCTCTGACGCCACTGTAGGGATTTAAACCCTTATACTAGTGTTTATAGCGGAAATAAGACATCTAATGTCTACACTAGTCTCCCCAGGATCACATGCAAAACTAGTAATTAAACTAACGGAGATAGTAGATTACCTTAATCGCTTTTCCCTCGAACTAGTTGAATTGATTGAAGAAGACCAAGAGCTTCAAGTGTAGCTCCTCTACTTGGGACACGAGCAATCAATTTGATCTCCCACCTTGTTGTATAGCTAGCACACCAATGGTGGTTGGAAAGAAGAACACCTTCTTCTTTGACTAGATTGATAGTAATGGGAATTAGCTCACTTTCTCCTCTCTACTTGATGTGGTAGAGTAAGAAAGCTTAGAGAGAAATTCCACACCTTATTCTCTGCCCTAAGAGTGTTTATATAGAACCCTAATAAGAATCCACCTCCTTTTAGGTTTCCTAAAACACCCTTTAGAATAAGATTTAGGGAAATAGTCGAAAATAGCAACTCTTGGTATTTTCTCAATTCCCTAAGGAGATGACGTCCAAACCCAGCCAAAATTGGTAGATTTAATTTTCATAACATAAGGAAACGTCCCTCCAAAAATCAGCCCAATCCGAGCCCTAGAAGTGCCCGAATCGGCTAAGGCCCAAAAACCCTATTTTTGGCCTTTTTGTACTATCTTTGCCTAATTCCTTTTTAGGCCTATGAGATATGTTTATGGGACACTCCCATGATTATATCTCACTCCCACTAGTCATATCCTAGATCAATTTGACACTCTTATGTGTAACCCGTTGTAGGATCCGATCGAAGTTAGCCGCGAATACTTCGTAATTCGACGATCGTAGTTGGTCTCTAGCTACAACTCTACGACCACTAAATCAATCGGACTTGATGATCTTCCACATCAATTGTCCTATCCGACAAATTGCTCGCATTGCCATCTTGGTCGAAGGACATCTCCTTCAACTCCTTCACAGGTGTGTTTCATGGAGTGAGTTGTGAAACGCTTTCTCGAATCCTTTGATGGTTACCAAGTGTTTGACTCAAGTTTTCACCACTCCAATCTAATCGGATGGCTTAAACTCTCTTGTCAAAGTGATTCTTTACTTCGGTTTGTACTTTGTTTGAACCTTTCAAACATTCCGACTTACACTTTATGATTTGTACGTTTTCATACTTCATGAAGTTGTCAGAGTACGTATTGAAGTTTCTCTCGTTAGCTTCTGCAAATAAACTTATAGGTCTGCATAACACCTTATGAGTCCTAATAGTGCCTTTTGAAAAGGGTGACTTTGTCAATTAGTCCTTAAGACCTAATTGACAATGCTGAAGTTAATGAGTTTGAATCTCTTGATTTCATCCATTATCAATGTTAACCTTCAGTTAATTTTACCACTGGTTTCTAGAAGAACAAAATAACTATTATTCAGTTCTAAGCTAGATCAGTGTCTAAAAGAGGACTTCGATCCCTTTCAGCATCCCTAGCATTACTGCTTCTGCTCCCTCTTGGATCTTTACTTCTTTTAGTCAATTATGTGATTCCCTTGAGCTTACCGAGTCGCACATCCGGTCTTAAAATACCTGATGAAGGAATTTTACGATACTTTATTTTAACTTTGTTAACAAGAATATTGGAATCAGAATTCACAATTCCATTCCTTTTGTCCTCTAGGTGCTAAGGGTAGTTTCCTCTTGAATGGTCTAGTTATTGTTTGGAAATATTTACAGTAATGAGGAATACTCTTGATCATCTACTCGACAACTGCTTGCCTTTTCTTTGATCAAATGTTTTTGTCACTTGACTGACCCTTTGCCCCCTTTGAATCTCAAGAAACACTTTCTTAGATTCCTTTTATCGAATCTCAAGAACCTTTCTTAGATTTGATATTCCCGTGTGTTCTGCTCAGTTGTTCGTAACAATCTGAGTGACTCATCTAAGGTCTTATCTATCTTTGTTCAATCGACATTGAATTGGGTGATAGATGAATTCTGTTGTCTTCCATTAGGATGACTTTCAGATTACCTTGGAGGTCTCGTACCTCTCCATTTATGACTTCTGTAGGAACATCTTCCTCAGTTTGTCTTAATGGTCGTGCTAGCATCCATTACTCTTTCAAAGAGAACTATTCTAGGATTCATTCTTCCATTCTAGGAAGTTGATTAGCACCTTCCTTAGGTGTGATTTAAAGTTGAACTCGTTTTCTTGTGTCATCTTAAAACTACATAAAAGAATTGCAACGTTTTAAACCGTTATCGTTTTTGAAAAACATCAGTTTTCCCATATTATTCAATATTAAACCGTCCCTGATTGAATAAGTGATTCCAAGATCCCAATTCTTCGGAGTAAAGCGAACTATGGCCCTACCCTTTGACTCCGTCGTTCCGGGTGAGCGAACTACTTCACTGATCATACCCTTATGACTCTTGGTTGATAGATTTCATTGGTGAATGACTAATCTATCCTTTTGCCTCGAGTATCCAAAACTCTTTTGCTGATCTCGTTGAGTAGAACCATTTAGACATGTAGGCCTCTTCTATAGACCTACCCGCATTGTCCCAGGGTAGAGGAGGTACTTTGCGAAGGCCGACCCACCTTCCTCGAACAAGGGCGCAACAAGTTTCTTAATCTGGATAGGCATTTACTCAAAATTACTTTTAGGAACTTTTACGCTAGTCTGACGTTTGTTGTAGTGAACTATTTAGCCTAACTAACATCCACGACATAAAGCGTAAATAAGTAAGTAAATGCGCGCGAGAAAGTAAATCAAGCAGACATGGATCCTAGTATGGCCCCTAACCTAGAAGATCTAATCTCCTTTGGGTTTTGTCTTGTTTCGCCTTTTGGTTAGTCTTAGATCGCCATCTTTGAACCTCCATTGATTTCTCCCACTCGCTTTTGGATTCCATCCTCGAGTTTCTTCAATGAACTCATAGACCCAAAACTCTAATTACAAGACTCTAACGATTCGCAGATCGTATAAACTTGAAATTAAAATTAATTACAATTATGCACCCATCCGTGCTTTAAACAAGAATAAAGAAACAAATCTATGGCCATACTAGTTTCCCGCATTCACATCACATGCATTCATATAATATATCAAGGCTAAGAATTATATATGCATGATAACCCGGGAGATACTTTTGTCGATATCCCATGTCACATTACGGACCTTAAGTCTAAATTCGAAGAATTCGACTAACGGTGCGTTCCGGTTTTATATTTTATGATTTCTAAAATCAACTTTAAGAAAAACTCCGTTTTTGGCTTTGAAAGCCCGGGTCAATTTTGGAAAAAATTTGTTTGATTCTTAATGATTTCACAAATCAATTTTAAGAAAACCTCGTTTTGGCCTATTCGGATGACCCGGAATAATTTTGGCAAAATTTGGGTTGAATCGTATAAATTTGGACAAGACTCCCACTCGACTGATGGTCCGCTTTTATGGTCTGAAAAAGTCCGGGACAAGTCTTCACAAAGTTCAAGACAAGTCCCGGCCCAAGCCAATTAAGGGCTCTGACAAAGTCCAGAACATGGCACGGCCCATAGGGTCGACATGTCCTGGTCCGAGCTCTTCTTGGCTTGGTCGCGTCCTGGACGCGAGCCAGGACGCTGGTCCTTGCTCCAGACGCGTCTGGTGCAAGACCGGACCAAGATGGGGTGTCTCGGACTATACCGAGACACCCCTAGGACTCCCAGACGCGTCTGGTCGAGTGCTCTAGACGCGTCCAGGAAGCCTCTAGTACTATCTTTGTCTAATTTCTCTTTAGGCCTATGAGATATGTTTATGGGACACTCTCATGGTTATATCTCACTCCCACTAGTCATATCCTTTGATCAAATTGACACTCTTATGTGTAACCCATTGTAGGATCCGGTCGAAGTTAGCCGCGAATTACTTCGTAATTTGACGATCGTAGTTGATTTCTAGCTTAAACTCTACGACCCCTAAATCAACCGGACTTCATGATCTTCTTCATCAATTGTCCTAGCCGACAAATTGCTCGCATTGCAATCTTGGTCGAAGGACATCTCCTTCAAGCCCTTCCTTTCTCCACTCTTTGACGTTGTAACTGATCCCCCCTTATATAGACTTAGGGTATTCTTAACCTAAATACTCTGACAAAGGGATTTCCCTTCGCCGAAGTAATTTAGAGAGAGAGAGAGAGGAAAGAAAATAAAAAAAATAAAAAATTTAGAGAGAAAGGAGAGAGAAAATAAAAAATAACTTTTTTTTTTAATATTTGAAGGTCGTCGACCGGAAAATTGGCCGGCCGGCGACCTTTGCCGGAGAAGACTATGTGATGGCGAGAAGATGAGGTGGCAGAGAGAGGTGATGAGATGTAGGAGAGAGAGTTGATGACTGGTTAACGGTGTTCTAATGGTAACTGAAAAAAGGAATCATCTGAGAATTTTCGATAAAGTTAGGAGCTAGGAAGGAAGCTGATCAAAAGTTAGGGGCTATTTGGGAAATAACCCTTAAAAAATACTAGAATCTAAAACCTAAAAGGTTTTTTAAATATATAAAATTGGCAAAACTAACAATTCTCTACTAAAAAAATAAGAAATTACTAAAAACTAACAATTCTCTACTAAAACTAACAATCTTCTGAAAATCTCCCTGTATCATTATGATCAGACAATAATAAAAAATTTAAAGTCCTAGCCGAGTAAATTCAGACGACTTAGAAAAAACAAATTATACCTTATCTAGTGGTCTCCATTTTGTTGTGTTTGACTTGTTGTATGTACATTATCGAATTGGACAATTGATCTCCAAAGCATATTAGAGTTAGTTGAGAGATAAAGACCCGAGAAATGTACGGATGCATTAAAATAGTCACCCACCAACTATGTACATACACTGTGATGAAAACATTTACCATTTACATTATTTTATTTTCTTTCACTCGGGTCATACTTCAAGTTTTCGTGATGCCTTTTCAATAAAAAAAAGTTTTTGTCACCCCTAGCTAGTGCCAAGAGAAGTGTAATTATCTTCAAAATAAAAAGAGAGAAGTGGACTTTATTTGTCCGCGTTCCCCACACGGACTTAATTGTTTCTTCACAACTTTAATTGAGATATTATCCTCCTTATATCTTATTTTCTTTGTAGTATTTCATTATTTAATGATGATGTCATCTATTCAATTATTTTCTCAAGTTATTTTAACATAGTGCTTCGCTTATGACCTCGCTCTCAACCCTTTCGGCATAACAAAAGCCAGAACTTTTCGACTGGGGAATAGGAAACTTACAGCATCTCCACGCGAGTCGCACAGGGATTCAACAACCCAACTTTTCAACTAACCCAATTTGTTGGGTCGGTTGAAGCTTGAAGGTCCCAACATGATCGTTGGAGACACCTCGATGGTTATTTTGGGGGCCAAATCGGGTCGTTGGAACAAATCCAACGACCAAAATATATATTTGTTTTTAATATAATTACTTTTAATTCTTTTTAAAATTTTAATTAGTTTTAATTTTTTTTCGAAAAACTGAAAAAAAAAAAAAAGGGTTTATAGAGAATGACCCTCATTTATTTAGCAATATTAGGAGGACACCCCTAAAAACATTTTCGTTTAGGCGTTAACCCCCAAAGCTCATTTTCCCGTCAAACAACCGTGAAGTAGTGGTCGTGCGAATCACATGCTTCTCATCGGACGAAAATACCCCCATAATAATCTGACGGTTACTTGAGGCTTACAGTATCAACGACCAAGATCAAATCCATCAAGCAAACAGTAACAAGATCATCTTTCTCTCTCTCTAGAATTACTCAACCATGGATTCTTCATCTCAATTACAGAAACCAGCAGAACCCCATCTGAGTATCAAGTCATCTTCTTCTTCCCAAATCGGAAATCAAAATTTCAATGGCGAAGATCATCCACACTTCACTTTTGGTCTCCTCAATACTAATTATTCTTCTTCTCTATTATTATATGTATTCTTTTGTGCAAATATATATCAAGTTTGTTTGGGAGGTGGAGTTGGTAAAGTAGTTTCTTTTGAAACCTAAGGTCAAGGGTTCGACTCCCTTGACTTACATTATTTTTTAGATAATCTTTTTCGTTAAAAAGAGGCACTAAATGAAAAAAAAATAAATAACAGAGACTACTCAAATCTAACTTCAAACGGTAGTTTGGTGAATTAAAGTTAGAGTGTTCAAAACAACCTAATTAAGAAGAAATTTAAGAGACTCGTAACATTAAAATTTGATTAACTAGTAACTACTCATGGAAGCCTAAAAGACACCTTAATAAAAGAACAAAAATCAAATTATATACATATTCTTATAATTTACTTTCTTCTATTTCTAAGTTTCTTCAAACTTCAATCTCAATTTTCCATTTCATTCTCTACAAGGGTTTATCAGACAAATAACATAGAGGTAAGGTTTTTTGTTCATTTATTTTTTCTTTGTATCTCATCTAGCTTGTTATGGCTCCAATAAAGTATTTATGTAGCTCTGAAAAAAGAAAGAAAAATAAATTAGATCAAGATTTAGTTAAATCTCCTTCAACAAAAAAAAAAAATTAGTTAAATCACAAACGGAAGTTATGGGTAAATTCGTAAAGAAAAAACAATAAGAGAGTGATAACCCAAATGCAGTGTTAGTTGATGATGATAATGTGATTGATGATGAGAATGTGAATGTGATTAGTGATTTTGCATCGAAAAATGCAAGAAAAACGGTGTTTAAGTAGTATTTGTTTTATGTATACCTTTAACAACTATAAATTTCATTAAACTAATATCAACTTTTTTACTTTTTTTTCGATTTAAAGTGTAGGGGCTCCGTCGAAACGTTCGCCTAGGGCCCCCCAAAAGTCAGGGCTGGTACTGATTTGAAGAAGACATTGCACAACTTCGGTTTGTAATAATCTGCTGGAGCAGTGTAAAACTTGCTTTCATCTAACATGATCTCTAACTGAAAAAGGTTTTGATAGAAAGACTATTTTTTCACTTTCTCTCTCTAGTTTTAATAACTCTTGCTCCATGATGAGAGAAAAAAACGAAGGGGAGGGGAGGAACAGATCTGGACCGGTGGAAGTCGAAGGCATGTGATGACCATCAGATTAAGACAAGGGTAGTTTCGTCACAGAGGAAGCGTGTGATTCACACACCCCTCATATAACGGATATTTGACGGAAAATAGGTCAATGGGGGTTAACGCCTAAACGAAATGTTTTTAGGGATGTCCCCTAATATTGCTAAATAAATGGGGGTCATTCACTAAAAAATCCCAAAAATTTTTTTTGAAAATAGTTCAAACACGTGTTTCGCACATATATAAGATCGCATACGTTTTTTGCACCTCCACAAAAAACCCAGATACGCGTATCCTGCCTGCACAAATTTTAAGCCTAAAACGCTGGCATTAGAACTTATTTTTGAGGCAGAACCGCAGAACTGAGATTTAAGAGTTGAGGTTGAAAAATTGTTCTTTTAAACCTAAGATAGACGGGAGTTCAAGGTGCTCTTAATACCCACGTTTATGTTTCCTTCACGAGTGGGTAGCACTGGTAGCACAAGAATGATACGCTTTTCAATGGATCACATATCATAATGGTGTTCAATACACGTGAATGCATCAAGAATCACGTTCCAAGCAGAATGAGATTCATCAAATAGAATCCTAAACCTATGGTTTTTAACTCATTGGAATCGGACAATTAAATAATCCAAGACAAAATCATCCTCTACCAAACTTATTAAGTAAAAGTTTTTATTTTTTGAGAAACAGACTACGATCTAAGTTAGTCATTACAAGGCATTGATACGTCATGAAGGTGTGATGAGCACGATAACCGCCTAATTTAAATCATAATGAAAGAGGCCTAAAGTCCGACAATATGAAAGAGGCATAAAACCCGACAAATTTATAACAATATTTAATTTATATATTGGCTAAATTACATGGGACAAATCTTGATGCAAACTACTTCGTCCAAGACTCGATCCCACAACCTTATGGGCTTAAGAGGGGTGTCCAACAGTAACACCAAAGGGTGGTGGACATTAAGTAAAAGTATTGGGTTTACTAGGAATTCCATTACATGTTGTATAGGAAATACGGGGTTGAAAGTAAAGAAATTACATCTTTCCATCTTGCACTTCTCTTGCCACAAATGCAGAACAATAACAAATTCAACCTTAGTAGTAGGTGCAAAGCATGAAAAGGAATGCAGATTGTTGAGAGGTATCGAACAAATAGAAAGGAAACAAGAGAATAACTGATATCTCAAAATCAAACACTATTGAAATGGAATCAGTTACTGAAAATTGATTTACCTTGCACAAACCTAATTCAGAAGAACTCTGCCTATTAAATTACACTTGCACCATATCCTCGCGACCTTTAGTTGAATATAGATCAATGCATAACATCACGAAGAAAACTCGGCAATTTAAGGATACAGAAGCGAAAGATCGAAAGAGAATATGCTTGGTTATGATCACTACTTTTAGAGCAATACTCCTATCCACCCAAGGTCAGGTATCGTCAAAATGGTAATAGACTTCAAAATATATGAACGGCAAAAAATTTAGCTACGCAAAACTGCATCAAGTACCAAAGATCTAGTGTATAACATCAAGAGAGTTGGATTACAGAGTCATACTCAAAATAGACTCGTGTTTTATGAGCATAAACATAATTCAAGCGAATCTAAATCTTCCACAAAAATGACGTTGGTACCTTATGCAATATGCTCCGCCAAAGTGAGAATTTTGACATGCTTTTTTCTCCTCAGCTCATGAGGGACAGGTCCAAAAACACGAGTCCCAATCGGCTCTCCCTGCTTATTGACAAGGACTACTGCGTTATCATCAAATTTGATTTCACTCCCATCACAACGACCTCGTTGCATTGCAGCACGTACAACCACACCATAAACGACATCTCCTTTTTTTACTTTACCACGAGGTTGGGCTTCCTTTACTGATGCTATAATTGTGTCTCCTAATCTTGCTCCTTTCTTCCCTTTCAAGGCTTGTATGCACATTACCCTCTTCGCACCTGAGTTATCCACAACTTTAAGGTTGGTTCTCATCTGTATGAATGTTCTTTGCTGCTGCAAATATGTAAACAACATTTTTAAATACAAGTGGTCACTGATAATTGACCATGCAAGAGGACACATAACAGAGGAAATTTGAGGTTAGAACATGATAAAGCAGGTACAAAGATAACTTCAACTGAAGTAATACAAAAAAAGATTACCTTCAGAGAAATTAATAACAGCAATTTCTTAATTCAATCGACTTGATTACTTCAGTTGAAGAAATTGCTGTTATTAATTTCTCTGGTAATCAAGTCAGTTTGTGGCTACTCGTAATGCAGTTGGAGCTTCTCTTAAGGCAGCCCAGAATTTCTTTTATGGTTTTACAAATGGGAGCCTAAGTTTTATAGTATCTGAAGTCAGTTTGTGGCTACTCGTAATGCAATTGGAGCTTCTCTTAAGGCAGCCCAGAAAATTAAATCTGCACTATTACAGGGTCATTGTACCATTCAGCCACCAAATGATAGAACTGACGAACTATTTGAGTTGGTGCAAGTTCTAAATAATTCTGAAGTGGCCCTGCCACTTTGTCAGTTTAAACATAAACAACTTAGAATTATCAAGCGCCTAATTTGTTTACTATATGCCTATTTTAAATTTAAATCAAGAAACAGCTCTAGTCAATTACCTTCCACAGTCGACGAATTGATTTTTACTGTAAAAGTTCATTAGAAAGTTGATCTCAACTACCCAAATCAAATGAACAACTCCCAAAAGACCAAATAATTTGAATCAGCACAACTCCCAATCAAAAAGATGTGTTTAAGATTGCATTACTTATTCAACAGAAAACCAACATTTTCATGAAGGGCAAATAAGCTAACCAGCAAAGGACTTTAACGATGTATAACCATAGACTAAATATATAAATCAGAATATTGCTAGCAGGCAAAGTATGGTATAAGAATCATAGACTATATAATAGCTCACGATATAGACTTGTAAAAATTCAAGAAATGACTTATGTATTACTTCTTGATTAGTTTTCTTATTTTTTCACATTTTTTTTAACGTATCTCCAAACCAGAGTATGAATTAGTACGTTATGAAGAATCAAGACATAAGGTTCATGATGAAACTGCATACAGGTAACTACGTAAGCACGGTAGGGCAAAATACTGATGGCATTTGTTGGGTCACAACAGAATATAACAAGCAGACTAATGGATAAAACATTAATACCCAAGTAGGGACTATCTTAAAATTTGCATCATTTATCCAGTACGGTCAAGTTTCTACTCACAGAGTGCTTTACTACCCATTACCCATTACCCAATACAAGTCACAACCTGCACCTGCCTGCGAAAATCAACTTGCGCAAAAAGAAAATCTAACCTGAGATAAGATACTAGTGCAAGTCATTCCTCCAGTCAGCTCATGCGATGTTCTAAGCAAACCACAATTGTTACCAAGGCTCCCAGACAATGACCGACCCACTGCGTGTATTGCCATTAGAAGTGCAATTAGATGTAAAAAAGATCGAAATAGAAGATTGGCACAGAGAAATTATAAACCACCAAAAGAAGGTCTTAATAAATACTATTAGCGCATATTAATCAATCTTTATAAATATATATTTTTTGAAGTAAGATATGTTTCTACTTTATAGCTCTAGGAGTCATTTCCCATTGATTCCTTAATGAGTTGACTATCATGGCATACCTTTGGATAATTTTGAAGCAAAAGAAGTCGCCATATCTGTATGGATAGATCTTCCAAATGCAAGTTTTCTGTAGCCCTAACAAATATGAAATCACAATTCATTAGCACGTACCCAAAACTCTGAATGATTATATATGTTTATATACAACTTACAGGAAAGAAAAAAAAATGACCCCATTTTGAATTACTAAAAGTTTTGATTATCTTTTTCTCAATAAGAAAAAGCTTTCCTTAAGAGTGCATTATTAGGCAACTTTAAGTTTTAATCTTTTCATAGTATACAAAAATACTTGGATCATATAGAGAGAGAGAATCAAATATTAACTATGTTGATTCTAGGGCTTTGGGAGTGAGCTGTGAGGTTTAGTTTGAGTGATCAGTTGTGCTCATTGTTCAGTCGAATATGAACAGTGAAGAGAAGAAAAAAAACAGCAAAAATGAGAAGAAGAAACAGAGGGCAGCAGCAATTACAAGAGAAGAAGCAGAAGATGAAGAAAACGGAAAACAAGAATTACCTTTGAAGTGGAGAACTGATTTGGTAGCTTCGATCCTTCAAGAAGAACAAGTAGAAGATGACCGTCGAACAAGAATCTCACCCTCTTCTCTTCCAACGATTAGGGCAAAAGGTAAGTTTCAATCTTTTGGTCGAGTGGGCTTTGGACCCCGAATGGCTGAATTCTAAATTTTTCCCCAAGGCACCCCCTCGTCCTTTCTCATCTCCTTGGAGTTCCCCTCAGCGAGCAAAGGCGCTCACCTTGGCTAGCCAATTCGCCAACCGGGAAACCAGGGGAACTTTTGGAGGCGGAGGACCCCTTCACAACCTTAAGTCTTGAGCGCCTAAGCATAACATATGAGGCGAGGGAATGAGATGGTAGCCTCGCCTTAACTCTCCTGCGGGCGCGCCTAAGTAAAGGGCTCGGGACGAAACAATAACTATTTTTTCTTTCTTTACATAAAATCTACCTACTTGTAACATATACAGTTCGATCCAGCAGTGTCGTCACTCAATTGACTCAAATCAGACATTGAAACAAGATAAATATAGTTCAAGGCTTCGAGCATTCAAGAAAACATTCACAAAATTTTATAAGGAAATGTTTCTTGAATTTTTAAGGAAATGGTTCTTGAAGCAACAACTCGAATTTAGTGGAGTAAATGTTGCATTGTTAGAAAAATTTAGTAATACAACAAATTAATATAGGGATTGTAGAGACTTGAAACGTGTATTTAAATACACTTTCCTTAAAGCAATATTTGCTCCCTCTCCACTTGAGATTACTTATAGGTTATGAGCAAATTGCCTCCCAAGATATGACAAGCCTTATGTAAATCTGCACAAAGTAATATGTGAAGATTTACTTAAGGAGCACAAGAACAATCAAGATTTGGCTAAGAGTTTATTATAGAATAAAAAGATATTTCTGATTTTCTTAGTGAAGTGTTCTCTTGTTAATTCTCTTATTTATAAAGAATGAAACAACTTTTATGAAAGTTTGCAACCTTTCATAAAAGTAGTTAAAGTTGTAGAGATACATCTTCTTAATTTGAAATAAAACTTATAATTCAAATACAAAAACTAGTAGACATAAATTTAAAATTCAAATGTTATTTTCAAACTAAAGTATATTCAAATTAAATTAACTTTACATAACAAATTGTTCATTTTTTTCAACAATCCCCCACTTGAACAATTTTATTAGAAACCAACTTAGCCAAGTATATTTAGGTAGTATTAATGCATAAAATATGGTATCTTTCTATTTGAACCATACCTTAGTGTAAGTGCACAAAGTTCTATCGAAATCCCAGGTAGCTTGTAGCTTTGAACCAGTTATTCCTTATGATAAAACCGGTTACACCACACACACAATACATTTGTTCTTTTGCTCCACACAATTCTCGCTTAGCACTTTTATGGCCATGTGCTTCTTGGTTTCATGAACTATCCTTAGGCAAACTCTAATCTAATGAGAGGCGGCACCACCTCTAAGTTCACATAGTTGAAGTTCTTTCAGTATCTTTGCTACTTTAGAGATACTTGTCATTATCGACTGAACTTCATTAAGAGTATTAAACTCAAACTCACTTCGTAGCAACCAACACTTTTCATCTTTAATGGGGTTATATATAAATTAAAGTGTTGAACTAGTCACTTATCAATAACTTGTTGTTACCCATTGAACCTAAGACTAGTTATTTCCTAGTATTAGGTTGGGTTGCCATCATTGGTGACTTTTAATGTAAGAGTTTCAACCCCATCCCACTAGATGTTGATTTTACCATATCTCTTGGTAGAGGTTTGGTAAAAAGATCCGCTAGATTTTGATTTGATCTCACAAATGTAATCGAAATAATTCCATCTTGAATTAATTGTTTTACATATTCGTGTCGTAGACTAGTATGTCTAGACTTGCCACTATATACTCCACTATATGCACGTGCTAATGTGGCTTGACTATCACAAAATATTGAAACGGGTGGAATTGGTTTTTTGATGAACGGAATCTCAATGAGTAGGTCTCTTAACCACTCAGCTTCTTTTCCCGTTGCCGCTAATGCTATGAATTCGGATTCCATAGTAGAATGAGTTATACAAGTTTGTTTCTTGGATCCCCAAGAAATTGCTCCACCACCAAAAGTAAATATCCAACCCGTGGTTGATTTTTTATCATCTTCACTAGATATCCAACTTGCGTCTGAATATCCTTCCAAAATTTCAGGAAATTTTGAATATTGTAGGTTTAAAGCTTTAGTCTTTTTAAGATAACCTAAAACTCTTTTGATTGCTTCCCAATGTGAAATACCTGGGTTACTTGTATATCTACTTAATTTACTTACTGCATATGCTATGTCCGGTCTTGTGCATTGTGTTGCATACATAAGACTTCCGATAACACTTGCATACTCGAGTTGAGCAACCGCTCTTTCACTATTTTGAATTAATTTGATACTTGGATCAAATGGGGTATTAGTCTCTTTTATATTAAGATGACTAAATTTGTTAAGTACTTTTTCAATATAATGAGATTGACATAAAGAATAACCCCCACTATTTTTCTTAATTTTTATACCCAAAATAGTGTCAACTTCTCCAAGATCTTTCATTTTAAAAGTAGAAGACAAAAATGTCTTAGTTTCTAGAATGCCTTCTAGTTTATTACAGATTAGTAACATATCATCAACATACAAACAAATAATAATTGTATATCAAATACAAACATTTATCCGCACTATTATGCTTAAAACCATTTAAAGTAATAACACTATTAAATTTATTATGCCATTGTTTAGGAGCTTGTTTTAAACCATATAAGGATTTTTCAAGTTTGCATACTTTATTTTCATTTCCTTGAAGAATAAATCCTTCCGGTTGTTCCATATAGACCTCCTCATTAAGGTCTCCATTTAAGAATGCGGTTTTTACGTCCATTTGATGTACATGAAGGTTATGAATGGATGCAATAGCAAACATTAATCTAATGGAAGTAATTCTAGCTACGGGTGCATATGTGTCAAAATAATCTATTCCTTCTTTTTGTCGAAAACCCTTGGCTACTAATCTAGCCTTAAATGTTTGAAGTATGCCATTGGTATGGTATTTCTTTTTAAATACCCATTTAGAACCAATTGCCTTTGAACCGGGTGGTAGATCAACTAATTTCCAAGTATGGTTTGACATAATTGAATCCATCTCATCATTTATAGCTTCCTTCCAAAATGCCGAATCTCTAGAAGCCATTGCTTCTTTGAAAGATTTAGGATCATCTCCAATTTCTAAATTGATTTGACTCACATTAATCACATTTTCTCTATTTCCTTCAACTAAATTGAAAGAAATTCTTTGAGAGTCATATTGATCCAAACCTAAATCTTTTTCTTTTCTTATTCTTTGACTTTTTCGAGGTTCATTCGGAAGTTCATGAATTTTTGAAGATATCTCATTTTGAGACTTATTTTGATGAATATCTATTTGAGAATTATTATCACTAGATAACAAGTTCTCAAAAAATTCTACTTCTCTTGATTCAATTACAACATTAGACTCTAAATCCAAGAGTCTATAGGCCTTGCTATTTTGTGAATATCCAATAAACATGCACTTTATAGCCTTAGCCCCCAACTTAGTCCTTTTAGGATTAGTAGTTCTACAATACGCAAGACACCCCCACACTTTAAAATAGTTAATGTTTGGTTTTCTTCCTCTCCAAATTTCATATGGAGATATCTTAGTTTTCTTTGAAGGAAACCTATTTAAAATATGGCAAGCCGATAAAATTGCTTCCCTCCATAATGAAAATGATGACTTAGCATTTAATAACATAGCATTTACCATTTCAACAAAAGTACGATTTTTTCTTTCGGCTAAGCCATTTTGTTGAGGCGTAAAGGGTGCGGTGCATTGATGTATAATTCCATGTGTCTCACAAAATTTATTAAAATCATCACTAAAATATTCACTGCCTCTATCACTCCTAATTATCTTAATTTTCTTTTCTAATTGATTTTCTACTTCCGCCTTATAAATTTTAAAAGCATCAAAAGCATCACTTTTATTTTTTAACAAGTAAACATAAGTATACCTAGAACAATCATCTATAAAAGTAATGAAGTATCGTTTGCCTCCTCTAGTTAAAATTACATTTAATTCACAAATGTCGGTATGTATTAAGTCTAAAATTTTTGATGTTCTAGTAACACTTTGAAATGGTTTCTTCACCATTTTAGACTTTATACATACTTCACATTTATTCAAGTTGTTAGTGTCACATGATAATAAACCACATTTAACCATTCTTTTAATAGTAGTCACACCAATATGTGCTAATCTATTATGCCATAAATAAAAAGAATCATGCATATAAGTAGAAGATATAATATTATTATTAATTTTATTTTCCATAGTACATAGTTTCACCATTCCATCACAAGAATAACCTTTCCCAACAAATACACCACTTTTAGACAAAATTAATTTGCCCGATTCATACACCGACTTTATTCCAGATTTTCCCAATAAGTCACCACTTACTAGGTTTCTATTCATATCAGGAACATGAAGTACATTTGATAAAGTAATTTTCTTTCCCGATGTGAATACAAGTTCAACATTACCTTTACCAAGTACTTTAGAACGCACTTCATTTCCCATTTGAATTTCTTGACCATCATTTATTGAATCATAAGTTTTGAATACTGCTCTATCATATGATACATGAACCGTGGCACATGTATCATACCACCATCCTGGAACTTTTCCATGAATTGCATTGATTTCGCTTAAAACTGCAACAATCTCTTCATTTATTGCATTTGCCTCTTGCATTTGTTCCTTACAAAATTTACAATCTCGAGCATAATGTCCCACTTTTCCACACACAAAACAACCTTTAGGTTTCTTTATGGCTTGGAAAGCCTTTTTAAATTTTCCTCGAACCCTCTTCGGACCCGAAATTTTTTCTTTATTCTTCTTGGGATGATTTGATTTTTTCACCATGTTGGCTTTAGATATGCCAATATCATTCTCCACCTTGTTGTCTCTTGACCTTGATTCTTCTTCTATCCGAAGATGTTTTTGGATTTCCTCCAATGTAAAATCTTCGGATTTGTGAAGAATCCTATTCCTATAGTTTTTCCAACTTGGTGGTAATTTTGCTATAATTGCACCAACTTGAAAAGACTCAAGAATGTCAATTTTGACAACTCTCATTTTATTCACAATAATTTGTAATTCATGAATTTGGGGTAAAATAGGTTTATCATCAAACATCTTAAAATCAAAATATTTAGAAATAAGAAATTTTTTCGTACCTTCTTCTTCAGCCTTATATTTAAATTCTAAAGCATTCCAAATATCTTTGGCAGAACGAGTATCCGTATAGAGATCATACAACCGATCAGACAAAGCATTTAAAATATGATCTCTACAAATAAGTTCATCTTCTTCTCTCTTCTTTCTTTCATCCTTTAATTCATTAGTATCTTCTTCGCTTGGTTCAGGAATTGATTTCAGTGTAGGATCAAGAATATAGAACACTTTCAAAGCAGTTAAAAGAAATTTCAGTTTGTCTTGCCAACGAGTAAAATTGGTACCATCAAAACGATCTAATTTCACCAAATCTTGATTCATCAATTTAATAGTTGCCATAGTAGTCTCGGTCTCCATCAAGATATTGCTTTAAGATTATTAGAAAAATTTAGTAATACAACAAATTAATATAGGGATTGTAGAGACTTGAAACGTGTATTTAAGTACACTTTCCTTAAAGCAATATTTGCTCCCTCTCCACTTGAGATTACTTATAGGTTATGAGCAAATTGCCCCCCAAGATATGACAAGCCTTATGTAAATCTGCACAAAGTAATATGTGAAGATTTACTTAAGGAGCACAAGAACAATCAAGATTTGGCTAAGAGTTTATTATATAATAAAAAGATATTTCTGATTTTCTTAGTGAAGTGTTCTCTTGTTAATTCTCTTATTTATAAAGAATGAAACAACTTTTATGAAAGTTTGCAACCTTTCATAAAAGTAGTTAAAGTTGTAGAGATACATCTTCTTAATTTGAAATAAAACTTATAATTCAAATACAAAAACTAGTAGACATAAATTTAAAATTCAAATGTTATTTTCAAACTAAAGTATATTCAAATTAAATTAACTTTACATAACAAATTGTTCATTTTTGTCAACATGCATCAGGAATGTGCGACGTTCAAGCACACTCAATGAGTTAGAGATTCATCCCAAGATAGATCATTGATTGATTGACGCGAGAATCGATCGATTAGATTACAGCTGGACGTGAAGATTAAGAGATTCACTTTACAGGAGAACGACATGTGGATTGATAGATACTCGAGTTTCTTGATAAAAATGACCTTGGAAGAGAAAGTGTTGCAACAATGCCAAAAGGAAATTTGCTGGAAGGTTCGAGTTTAGCAACTGACGACAAGTACTCTGCCTTGAGAAAGCACAAATACAGCAGATGCTCTATCCCAAAGGAGATCAAAACAAACTAGCAGAGCAATACTACCAGCTCTACCTAAGTTATGACTTACCTCACTAAATAAGAATTATTGATAATGTGAATTTTGCTTATAAATAACCAGGACAGGAAGAGAACTTTTGAGTTATTCTACTCCTTAGCATCTTTGTGTTCGTTAAGGAGTGGGAGAGACTCGTGACGAGCTAAAAACTGTCCAGTCTTGATCAATCAAAGAAGTTAACCAATTAACCTAGGCATTACGTGTCGGATCCCAAAATAAGTCTGCCATCTGAGCCCTGACGTGAGATCGACACGAGTCTCCTAAACACCTTGAGTACTGTCATTACTTAAAGGCCAGCAGAAGGGTAGATCCAACAAGCTTTGCAACATCGGTCGTGGAACATGAGATCTGCAGAAGTATGATCGACACCTTCTCTGTTCTACCTATGTCAGTTACACGAAAGTCCAGATAGCGTTGGATATCTGCTTTTTATATCTTGAGACACGATCATACCCGTTAAGATAAAAAAGATTTTATTAACGATTGACTCTCAACTTACAACACTGAATTGACTTAAGCGTCAAAGTGTCTTTGCAAGTAGTCCCCCAACCTTTTCCTCACTGGTGACATAGAGGACAATAACTCGAAGGTAGAAGGACGATTTCTGGCAAGCCACCATCACTTACTAGACATAAAAAGTACATATCTTCATATTTGGATGCCCTTTAGGGTGCAAAGAGATAAATGGCCTTCGAGGCCGATTCTTCTTCTCACTTTGTCTTCATCATCATCCTTGCCATCTAACGTAATTCCTTGCATGTTAATCTTTTCTTCGGCTAATTTTCTAATCCATCTCTTTTCATTTTTTTCAATACGACTTTAATTATTAGTTAGTCTTTGTTGAAACTAACTTCACACCACAATATGAAACTTCATAGCATGTTATGACGCTACCTATCATCTTATATTCTTATGAAACTTCATAATTTGTTATGACATTCTATATTTTTTTATGATGTTTCATAATCTCTTACAAAATTTCGTACTTGAAAGACACCAGCATTGTTACGAAACTTCATACTTGGGTGCGAAGCTTTATATTATCTTATGAAGCTCCCGGAAGGTCTTATGAAAGCAAACATTTTCATCAGTACATTCTTACATTGTTATAAACTTTCTTACCTGACTGTAAATTTTTAGAATATAATTACAATAAAAATTCAATAAAGAACGTCTCGAAGCAAACGTTTTCATCAATATATGAACATATCCTAACATACTTCATAAAAAATAATGATAAAGACGAAGGTAATGATATTCTTGATCAAACACATATATAATTGAAATTTCTAAAGAGATGAACTAGCTTATTGATTCAAATAGATGGAATAAGATTTTGCTATTTTAAATGTATAACATCGTTCAAAATTATGAATTAAGATAAAAATGAATACCAAGCCTAAAAAGCAACGAAGATCGACCAGGGATTCGAGGAAGGTGTGAGATTTAGAGAGGATGAAGTAATCTTTAGTTTTCATTAATTGAGAAAGTTTAGATTACACCACTATATATATTGTTTTAGAGAGAGATAATGGAGAGAGATATTCGTTAGAGAAATTCTAAATTCTAACAAACTCTCATTAATGAAATTACAAGTTTGTCCTTAGTATAAAGGCCCCTCTCTTCTTCTTATTCTATTTTATTCTCATACCTTGGTTACACCAATGTGACTGTTGGCTCCTCTTCCCTAATACCCTTCCCCTCTCAATCTGAGCTAACAATAAGATGCATCATATTGGAGAGTAAGCGAGAAAACAAAGGATTCGATAAGCCCTTCGTGAAGACATCAACCAGTTACTCAAAGGTAGGAACAAATGAGAGAGAAAACACCCTAGAAGCTAAGCCACCAACTCTCGAACAAAATGGTAATCAATCTCCACATGTTTGGTCCTTGAATGAAAGATAGGATTCATAGCCAAATGTTGAGTTCCCACATCATCACAGTGTAGTACAAAAGGGAAAGTAATGGGAAAACCAAATTCTTCCATGACATATGAAACCCAAAGTAATTCAGAAGTTGCGTTAGCCATAGCCTTGTACTCAACTTCTTTGCTAGACCTAGAAACTGTTGGTTGCTTCTTGGAAGACCAAGCCACCAAAGTTGAACCAAGAAACACCCCATAACCAGTAGTAGATCTTCTCGAATCAGGGAAACCAGTCCAATCTGAATCAAAAGGCATGAAGAGAAGTGGGATCACCTGGAATAATTTGCACACCAGCCTCAAGAGTCCCTTTAATATATCTGAGAATTCTCTTCACCAGTTGGTAATGGGTGGTTCTAGGAGCAGACATAAATTGAGCAGCATAGTTTATACCAAGGGCAATGTCTGGCCTAGTCATGGTCAAGTACTGAAGACCACCAACAAGACTTCTATAAGTGAGGGGATCATCTAAGAGTTCACCATCAAGGCTGGAGAGTCTCTTCCCAAATGGTATGGGAGTGGACAGGGGTTTGCTTTCAAGAAGACCAGCTTTCTGAAGTAACTCAAGTGTGTACTTGGTCTGTGTGAGAAGCAACTCAGAAGATGAAGGAGATTGATGAACCTCAATACCCAAAAAATAGTGGAGATTACCAAAATCCTTCATAGCAAAATCCAAGTGAAGTTGAGCAACCAAAGAGTCAAGAAGACTAGAAGAAGAACCAACCAAGATAATATCATCTACATAGAGTAACAACACCATAGTATCTGTGGCAGCAGTGTATACATACATAGAGTGGTCAGTAGAACTCTTTTGAAACCCAAAATCCAAGACAAACCCAACAGACCTATTAAACCAAGCTCTAAGAGCTTCTTTTAGTCCATATAAGCTCTTGTGCAGTAAAGACACATAATCTTTGTTAAAAGGATCAATAAGCCCTAGTGGTTGCTTCATGTATACCACTTCATGAAGCTTCCCATGTAAAAGGCATTGGACACACCAAGTTGTTCAATTGCCCAAAAATTAGAAACAACCACAATAAGCACTGCTCTAATGGTGATAAATTTAATTACTGGACTAAAAGTTTCATTGTAATCTACACCATCAATTTGATTGAATCCCTTAGCCACTAATCTTTGCCTTGTACCTCTTTATGCTACCATCAAAGTTTAACTTTGTTTTAAAAACCCACTTACAACCCAACATATCTATAGAAGAGGTTGTAGGAACAAGAGACCAAGTCTGATTTTGATTGAGAGCATCAATCTCATCTTGCATAACCTTACACCATTCTGGAGATTTAGCAGCTTGAGTATAAGAAGTAAGATCAGGAGAGTGATCCAGAAGAGGAGGATGGCAAAAACTGTGATGAGTAATAAAATTAGATAATTTTCTTGGTCTATGGACCCCTGCTCTAGCTTTAGTTATCATAGGATGAACTGGGATCACAAAAGGTGAAGAAACATTTAGAGATGGAGCACTAGAGCTAGATTCCAAAGGTGTAGATACCGAATTTTGGAAAAGAGACTGAGGAAGTGGGCAGCTGAGATTGCTGAAATGAAATAGAAAGCACAACTTGAGCATATGAAGATTTAGAAGCAGAAGATAACTGCTGAGTGCCCGAAAAAGGATAAAATTCTTCATCAAACGCAATATGTCTAGATATATGAAGCTTACGAGATTGTAAATCAAGGCATTTATAACCTTTATGAAGAGGACTAATGCCCAAAAATACACATCTTACTAACTTGGGGCTCAGTTTATCACATCTTGTTAGCTCTCAAATGAGGATAACAGGTTAAAACACTTTGATAAAGAAGTAATCAGGAGACTTTCCATCAAACAACACCTCATAAGGAGACTTACCATCAACAAGCTTAGTGGGAAGTCTATTCAGTATATAGGTAGCATATTCAAAGGCATCATACCAAAACTTCTTAGGAACAACAGCCTGAAAACACAATGTGTTACCCATCTCAGTTATTTGCCTATTTTTCCTCTCAGCTCTACCATTTTAATGAGGGCTATAGGGACAAGAGATTCGAAGAAGAATACCATTCTTATCTAGATAACTCTCGAAAACACCTTTAGTCAACTCAGTTGCACCATCACACTAAAACAACTTCACTTTAATGGATAAAAGATTTTCATAGGCAGTTTTAAACTTCTTATAACAACTAAGACTATCACTTCTTAGCCTCATATGATAGGTACATAGGAATTGACTATAATCATCCAAAAACAAAATATAGTATTTGATGCCAGAATCAGAAACTATAGGAGCAGGACCCCATATGTCACAATAAATAAGATGAACTGGGACTGGAGTCAAACTAAAAGACTACTCAAATGGCAGGCATTTGCTCTTACCAAGTAAACATGGATCACATATATGAGAGAAGTCTTCAGTTGTCATATGAATCATATTGTTTTTACGAAGAGAGTTAAGTACTCCTTTAACAGTATGACCCAATCTTCTGTGCCATAAAGAAGGTGAGGCAGTTAAATTGGCTAACAAAGCCTCTAATGGAGCAGCAAAGAGATTATCAAACTCTCTAGGGTACAAATTGTTTATCATTGGACCCTGTGTGATGGTAGATTGAGATACTAAGTCCTTAACACTGTATCCCCAAGGATAAAACTCCACTGAACAATTATTATCCTTGGTGAACTTAGAAATGGATAACAAGTTCTTTCTAAGATTAGGCACAAGCAAAAATATTTTTAAATTAAAATGATGTGAAGAATGCACAACTTCAGAATGACCAGTTCTCTTAATAGGAATAGATTTACCACTTCCAACCATAGAAGATTCAACTCCACGATGAGGCTCAGAAATATGAAGTACCTCTTCATCATGAGTCATGTGGCTTGATGCTCCTGTGTCTGCTGTCCAGGAAGTTGAACTCTTATTTGTTCCAGCAATTAAGTATTCTTCTATGAAAGCAACATTACATTCTTCATTTGAAGGAGAATTATCATCCACAACTTGTTTACCTTTGTCTGATCCATCAATGTGAAGACCAGCAAATTTCTAAGAAGAATCTACCTCTCTGGAGTTAGTATAACGAGAAGGAGCATATCGAAATCGAC
The DNA here is from genome assembly GCF_041429995.1 of Eschscholzia californica. NCBI lineage: Eukaryota > Viridiplantae > Streptophyta > Magnoliopsida > Ranunculales > Papaveraceae > Eschscholzia > Eschscholzia californica. The sequence continues at coordinate 48,824,857 of NW_028238198.1, forward strand.
ATTTGCTTTCTTTGTGACCCCATTTATAACATATTCCACAAGGAATAGTTGAGAAATCGAAGTGCTCTGCCTTTTGATTGTATGTTTGTTGATTATATTCTGAAGTTTGATTTCTACTTGATGAATAGGTTTTTGTTTGTTGATAATCTCTCTGTTTTGATTGATTTTGGGATGTATTTTGTTGATCTGAGCTAGATCTGTTATTTTGGCTTGATTTGTTTTGATTATTTTGCCTGATATTCTGATTATACGTCTGATTCTTATACGATTATTTCTTAACATAATAAGCTTGATCAACTAACTTTTCTTGAGATGATAACCACTGTTCATGATGAAGAAGACGAGATCTAAGCTCAGGAAGAGCAATTCGAGTAGTTTGATTATCAATAGTTACCACAAAAGTTACTGAACTCTCTCCCCAAACCAGTAAGTATGATTCGAATCTCCTTCTCTGAGATCTTATCATTTACAGCAGTTAGAGCATCTGAGAGAGATTCGATTTTCCTCAAATACTCACTAACTGTTGTTATCCTTTCTTTGTATTCTGAATTTATCGTCTGGGAAGATCTTGTTCCGCCTCAAATTCTTCAGCATAAATCATATCTAGATAATTCCAGATCTCTTGAGAAGTCTTCAATCCTAATACATCTGAAGAGATTGATCTTGAGAAAGTAGCTTTTAGACATGATTTAACAAATTTATCTTGTTTTCTCCAGATGTGATAGTTTGGATTCATTACTTCTCTTCCTTCTTCCATGATTGATATTGTCTGAGCTATAATAGACACATCTACATAACCGATTAGATCGTTGCTAATCAGAAAAGTCGTAAATTGATCTCTCAATAACAAAAAATTAGTTTCATCGAGTTTCTCAGAAATGAAATTTGTAATATTCAGTGTTTGAGGATGAGTTTGAGAGATAGATGAGGTTAAACCAGTGGTTGAGCTTGCTTCCTCTATTAATGGAATTTGAAGAACCCTAGAGCTCTGATACCATGTGAGATTTAGAGATGGGAAGTAATATTTAGTTTTCATTAATTGAGAAAGTTCAGATTACACCACTATATATACTGGTTTAGAGAGAGAGAGAGAGAGAGAGAGAGAGAGAGATGTTCGTTACAGAGATTCTAACAAACTCTCATTAAGGAAATTAAAAGTATGTCCTTAGTATAAAGGCACCTCTCCTCTTCTTATTCTATTTTATTCACACCTTGGTTACACCAATGTGACCGTTGGCTCATCTTCCCTAATGGAAGGGAAGAAAGACACAATCGATGGTTTTTAGTGAGAAAACTCTGGACTGATATTTGTGGGCGGGATATTGGTTTAGATTTGATATTTTTTTAGGAAGTCAGAGCATGGTTAATATTTTCCTTTTATAAAAAGTCTATATAAAATTTGGAGCTCTTAAACATCAGGTATAGTAATTTCTGCAGATTTTATCGACACTCTTAAAGGTTAACTACATTTTTGGACCTTGTATAAAGTCTATCTTTATACATGAGCTGCAGGGAGTTGAGTTGGGATTGGAGTTAGCACTTAGTGCTGGGCTGCAGGATGTTGAGCTTGGTCTCGATTCGATGAATATCAAGTTACTTCTTGCAAAACCACATCAGAAACTACCATGGAGGGCGAGGCGTTTATGGAAAAGAGTTCAGAGGCTTAGAAGCCAAATTCGGAGTTTTCGGGTTTTTCATGTCTACAGAGAAGCAAACCAAGCTGCAGATTATTTGTCAAAGATGAAGCTCGGACCGGGGGTAATTCACTTGAGTATTAGTCAGTTGCCGGTGGAATTAGTTAACATTGTTAATGCGGACTCTAGAGGGACAGTGAGAATGAGGAAAGGGTGAGGCTAATGAAATGATGTAACTTTGATTTCTTTGATGTGTTTTGATTCCTTATTTCATTGTATTCGGTTCGGGCTTCTCCCGCTTATCATTATCAGAAAAAAAAAGTTATGGGTGGATTATAAACCCAATAGGATGACAGTAGTGGACTTTAACCTATAATCTCCAACACGATTTACTAAAAAATAATTGTGATGCATATAATAGTAAGTTTCAACCCCCTTATACCAAATATTATCCAAACATCAATTATCAGCTGATCGATCGTCATTTGACAATTCTAGCTAACACGTCATAGAAACCGTATTACTTCAAACCAACCAGAAAAAAAGAACACCATGACAGAAAAAAAAAACCAAAAATTTTCAGAAAAAATAACCAGAAGAACCCAAATCAAAGCCCGGACTAGGATCTGAAGCAGCTGGCATTTGACCAAAACGCGGGCTACGCGCATACTCTGCGGAATCAAAGCCTAAATAAGATCCGTTACCCGTTGAAGCATCGAACCCTGTCGTGGATTGTTCGGGCAACCCGAATTCAGAACTTGTCAAATCGGACACAACCCCTTGACCCATATTATCATAACCCAAACCAGGCATATTGGAGTATCCAAAACGACCCGAAAAGTCGGAAGCTTCAGAAGGAAATGGAGGGAGTTCATATTGGTCATAGAATTGGTTAGGCCCATCACCAACTGTAAATGCAGCTTCTTGGCTTTGCGGTTCAAAAATGGGCAAGCTTGGATTAATCCATGATGTTATTTCGGTCGAAAATCCACCAGGATAATGTCCCACATTGCCCGAATCCTGACTGAAATGGACTTGAGTGGTGGTGTTGGTGGAATTGTTAGTGTCTTTTGGAGGTGATGGGAAAATGAAGAAAGATGAGAAGTTATTTTGATCAGTTTCATCAGGAGATATAATTGAAGTGACAGATGAACCATATGGCATGTCAGAATAGACGAAATTGGTTCGAGCACGAGAGCCACGCATGGACCGAGCAGCTCGATCATAGGACAAAGCAGCTTCTTCAGCTGTGTCGAAGGTGCCGAGCCAATGCCGTTCTTTAGTCGATGGGTCTCTTATTTCAGCTGCATATCTTCCCCATGGCCTTCTTCTAACTCCTAAGAACCTCATTGTTGTTTCTTGATTTTGTTGTTGTTGTTGTTGTTGTTGTTTTTTCTTAGGTTTTCTTTCTTTTAACAAAATAGAAGATGATGAAGAACTGTTATTGGTGTTGAAATCCATGAGAGAGAATAAGAGTAACAAATAGAATTGTTTGAAGTTGGTTTTTGGTTGCTGCATGAAAGTTGCTTAAATAACACTGAAAATTGTTCTCAAATTTCATTAGAATCCTCTTGGCTTGATTAAATAATATTAATTAGCTTCCTTTTTCAATTATCAATATTTTAATAAATGAGGGAATGAGTTCTTAATGATATGATCATAGTGGAAGATGGATCCATGTGTTAGTGGGTCTCATATGCATAATCAGAAAAATTAAATCATCATAATTTCATTATTGTTAAGATGGCAGTGAGGATTACAAATAACACTACAAAAATTAGGCTCATTAGTGAAGGTAGAAACCCGTAATGATTCTAGAGTCTAACTCTACCCCAAGCTTTTCTCTCTAAATAAGTAACTTTTCACATATCCAAATAGAAAAGCAAACAAATTAATAGCTCAAAAATAGAATTAAGATCTCAAACACGTACATTGCAGATAAAAAACAAATGAAATTTAGGTCGGAAGTCTCTCATTTAGGAGTCTCTATTGGAATTGAAAACCTAACTCCAAAAATTTAAAAGTTCTCAAAAATGGAATGTGAACCCTCATTTGAAAGCCCCTATAAAATTTACATTCGTTGATTTATTATTGAGATCTCAGTCATTGATGAAATAAAAATAAATAGCAAAACAATTAAATAAGAAAGAAGCACCATTTACTACAACTTATCTAGAAGAGAGTCGAGCGAGTGAAGCGAGAGGCGTTCTGAGTTAGGAGTGGACAAAGTGTCGATCCAGTAAGTGAAACATACTCTCTTTGAACCTTAATATTGGAAGGGGGGGTCCTATTACAAACAAGTACCTTTTTTTTTTTGTTGGTTATTCTCTAAGGCAGCAACTAAAATTTACCTCGAGAAATTGGAGAGTTTTTTGAGGAGAGAGAAGCTTCACGGTGACGTAAGCCCTTCTCCCCTTTCCACTCTCAACCGAGTTGGTACAATCTTCCAAACCCTAATTACTACTTCCTCGATACTCAGATACCATCTTGAAAATCTCGTTTGAATCTTCTATTGATTTTCGGCAGAGGATAATCATACTCCTCAGCCCGGTGATTAGCTATCCCCCCAATCAACTCCGGCACAACTTCCCGCATCGTCATTATAACCTGCATGCAGTGATACTAATCTCAAGAAGAAATCAAGCTCATTGGTGGAGCATCAGATCGAGGTGTTATTCAAGGCAGGTTGCAGCTCGCCCGAGAGGAAACTTTTCACGCCAAAGATTGCATTAATGGTACGTCATCACTAAAATCCTTTCGTCTTCTTTGTATTTACTGCTCTCTCTCTTAATTTCCTCCTTTTCTATTGTTGGGTTCTTTGTCGTTTCGATTTTCTGGGTTCACGGCGTTTTCTCTCTCTATTTTCTGGGTCTTAGTGTCTCTCTCCGGTATGTCAATCGTCTTGTCCGACGAGTAGACTAGTCGGGTGGTTGGCTCCAACCAATCCCTGAGCATGCATGGTGATCATTGTCTGGTATTTCTTTTCTTGGGCTCTTCCTCTTCCTTTCTATTTAAGCCTTAATCATGTTTCTCTTCCAAACCATCTTCATTTACCTCTTATCCTTCTCTGTTCATCTCTTCCCCAACAGACATTCCCTTTCACTCCCATTCTTAACTTCCATGGCGACCCACTTTGCAATCTCTCCCAGAGGCCACCTATCACTCCGTTACCAAAAACCTTCCACTAACCATGAACTTCAAGCTATTTCCCAGGGATTTGTAGCAAGGTGGTGCTGCCCTGAAGAAGCCTCCCTTGCTCAAATCAGGAGGATGTTATACCCCCTTACTGTTTTCTTTAGGGATTGCTTTTACTCTCCTGTGGATGGACCTGTCAACACTTTCCTCATCAAACCCAAAAGTCTCTTCGTCCTCAATGCACTCAATTTTGGTCGGCCGTGGATTATGAGGGGAAGGCTCTTGGTTCTTAAACAGGTGGATTTTCCACTTAACGAAGGTGTTGATGATTTGTTCTATGAGCCGATGTGGTGTACGTTGTACAAACTACCACTGGCTATCCAAAACAAGGAGGATCTCGATGTTATTTTTGAACGCATGGGAAAAATCATAGAGATCAAACCAAGGAGTCTCGGTTTCATTAACAACAAAGTAATCAAGGTTCATTTCCTTTACGACGTTCGTACTCCTCTTCTAGTAGTCATCAATCTTCTTTTTGTTGATAAGGAGTGCAATATTAATATTAGTTATCAAAAGTTCCCGGGTGCTATATGCCATTCATGTAGAATCATTGAACATCCACTCGGCCACTATCCTGATCAAGCACCAGAAGCCCACTCAGACGAGGATGATGACTCTAGCTACGAACCGATGGAGGATATTAAGGAAGATCCCCAGAATTTTATTCCGGAAGAACCAATTCTTAGGGCACCACCACCATCTCCAATGCAGCCCCACAACCAAGCAAATTTAAGGATATCAACCACTGGCAAGAGAGTTCGAACCAGCTCCTCCCATTTGTCTATCAGTTCTTCTGATGAGTTCCTTGAATCCCCTCGTCTTCGAGCACGGTTGGTGGACAACTATGAAGCTAGACAACTCCTTGAAGAGTCCAATGTGCTATACCAGAGCCTAGACATTATCACCTCTCAGGGTGCGGGGGGGGGGGGGGGGGGGGGGGGGCTCTATACCACCTGTCTAGTCTATTTAGTTATTTGTTTGTTTTTGGGTCCTTCTGTCTGTGGTTGTGTTTGTTTTCTTGCTGCAGGTTTCTGTGTTGTTTGCTTCTTAGATTAGTGCTTTGGTGTCCTGGTACAATCGCAAGAGAAGTTGTCCCCTTGGGTTGATAGTGTGGTGGCTCGGTCCCCACCTTTTGTTTCTCTTGCTTAGTGTACCAGGACAGGTCTTGTCTTGTGCCCTCAGTTGTGTGGAAGGCTTTCAGTTTGTTTTGTGGAGGGCTTCTAGTTTGTGGAGGTGCCTTCAGTTTGTGGAGGTGTTTGTTTTCTTGGGTTGCTTTTAGTACTCTGTTTTGTGTTTTTTTGTGGAGGTGCTTTCAGTTTTTTCCTTCTTTTAGTTGTTGCGTCTTCTGTTGTTTCTGGGCTGTGGGCCTTGGGTGGCGCTATTCCTTAGTCTTTCCAGCCTAGCTTGATGAATCCCCATCGGTCAGACCCTTCGAGAGACCTGCCACGTAATCTGGGGCCTAACCCTGTCCCTAATTCTATTAACACCCCCATATAGGCCCCATCTCTATTTTGGCTTGGAACGTTCGGGGGTGTGGCAACTTTCTTAACAGGAAACACCTCTGGACTATGGTTAAGGAGCATACTCCTAACTTGATTTTTCTCTCTGAGACGAAGTGCATGAACATTAATATTGATAGACTTCTCAACCTTCATAAAAGTTACAAAAAGGTCACAGTTGAACCGATCAACAAAGGAGGTGGTCTGGCTCTTTTCTGGAACCCGGACATTAACTTTAAAGTGCTTCATGTTGACCAACATATGATCCATGTGACCTTGACCCTTGATGAGTCCGGTGAGGACTTGCTGCTGACGTGTTTTTATGGGTGCCCCTATAACAAAGAAAAGCTTAAACCTTGGGAGACTCTCCAGACCTTTTCCCCGAGCCCGCATACCCCGTGGTTAGTTATAGGAGACCTGAACACCATCATTGTATCCGTCTGACAAAAGTGACCCTCCCAAACCTCTCCCTAATTATGCCAAGCAGATTGTTTCTATTATCCATGAGATGGGGCTTCATGACTTAGGTTTTAGTGGATCACCTTTTACCTGGTCCAACCGTCAATTTCATGGCAACTTGATTCAAGAGCGTCTTGACAGAGCTTTAGCCAATTTGCCTTGGCTTTCCTCCTTTCCTCATTCCCGACTCAGACACCTCCAGGGGGTGGGTTCGGATCATCTTCCTATTTTACTTTCTACCAACCCCCCTTCTTCTTTAGGCACCAAGCCTTTTAAATTCATTAGAACCTGGATGTCTCACCCAGACTGCAAAAACTTTATCCTCGATAACTGGACCGTGAACTCATATCTCATCCAACAGAAACTTAATCATCTGGCTATTAAGCTGTCTCAATGGAACAAGAAAGTCTTTGGTCATGTCGAGCAAAAAATAAAAAATCTTACGTCCTTAATCCAATCCACGCAAAATCCTGAAACCTTACTTAATCTTACGTCCCAATTGGAAGAGATCTATATTCTTCAAGAGAGTATCTGGAAAGAAAAATCCAGGGTGGCTCATGTCCAGCTGGGCGACAGGAACACTAAATACTTTCATGTCAAGGCAATTACCAGAAATCGGAAAAACTACATCTCTCGATTAAAAGAGACGACAACTCTTGGTGTTCTGATACCTCTGAAATATTCAATATCTTCACTCTCAACTTAAGGAATATCTCCTCTTCCACTTCCCCAGTTTCCCCAGGCAGCATTAAAAACCTGTTCACAACCCAGATTTCAGTTTCACAAAATAACATCCTCACTGCTGCCCCCAACGATGAGGAAATCCGTACTGCCACTTTCTCCCTTAAACCTGAGGCAGCCCCCGGGCCAGACGGATATCCCCCGTTCTTTTACCAATCTAATTGGGATACGGTGAAGCCGGACATTATCCAGATGGTGAGATCCTTCTTTCAATCCTCCCTTCTTCCGCCCTCCACTAATCACACTCATATCTGTCTCATTCCCAAATCCAAGTCCCCTCAATCCACTGCTGATTTCAGACCTATTAGCCTGCTTAACACCACGTACAAAATTATTACCAAAATCCTGGCTAATCGTTTTAAAACTACTCTGCCGGACATTATTTCACCTTTTCAAGCTGCTTATGTCCCGGGTCGTCAAATAACCGACAATATTATCATGAGTCAAGAAATATCCCACTCCTTCAAAAATAAGCGCGGATCTAAAAATTTCTTTGGTTTAAAACTTGATATGTGTAAAGCTTTTGATCGGGTAGAATGGCCTTACCTTGAAGACATCATGATTAATCTGGGTTATGATAACCATTGGATCAAGCTGATTCATTCATGTATCTCTTCTTCTTCGATGGCCGTGCTTATCAATGGTAGACCTGGTCCTTCCTTTAATGTTTCTAGAGGTTTAAGACAAGGAGACCCTCTATCTCCGTTCCTTTTTGCCTTAGCCATGGAAGGCCTGAGTCGCTTGCTGGACTCCCCTAATAGCCCTCACAAATTCACCGGCTTCTCTATTCCTCGTTCCTCCTTCTCTATTAACCATTTACTGTTTGCCGATGACTGCATCATTTTTGGTCGGAACACCCTCGATAACATCACCAATCTCATCAACATTCTTACTTTATTTGGGTCTGAATCGGGTCAAATCATTAACTATAACAAATCCATGATCTTCTTCTCCAAAAACACTCACCCCAAGTTCAAACGTTTGATCACCAAATCCCTCAAAGTGCACCAGGCTTCTTCTCTTGACAAGTATCTGGGTACAAAACTATTCATTGGAGCAAAGAAAAATCAAGCTTTTGAGTCACTGCTTGACCAAATTCAGCATAAACTCTCTAAGTGGCAATCAAATCTTCTCTCTCAAGCGGGCCGCACCGTAGTCATATCGACTATTACCGCGGCGGTTCCCCGATACCAGATGCAATGCTTTGCCATTCCGAAAGGCATTAGCAATCGCATAGAGACCATTCAACGGTCATTCTGGTGGGGAAAAACTAAATCCATTCACACCATCAACTAAGCTGCCATTTGTCGTCCTCGAAAGTTCGGAGGTCTTGGTCTTCGAAATCCTCTTCTTGACAACAAATCTTTTCTATGTAAACTGGGGTGGCGTCTTCTCAAATTCCCTGACGCGCCCTGGGAACAACTACTCAAAGCCAAATATTTCCCAAAATCGGCCAAACCCTCTCCGCCTAAACAAAACCATTCTTGGGTCTGGAAATCGCTGGCGGACCCTATCGGCAAAACCACTAACCTTATCTTTTGGGATGTAAACAAGGGCACAAAAATAAACATTTGGGATGACTTCTGGATCCCTGACCATAAACCACCCATACCTAACTTGAATAATTGTCCCTTCAACACGGTGGACCATTTGATTTCGAACAATTCTTGGAACACGAATCTGCTTCAGATATACTTTAATGAGGAGATTTGCAGGGCTATCCTTAGTATCAACCTTCACCCGTCGGCGGAAGACGCAATGGTATGGCCTCTTACCAAATCGGGTAATTTCACTATTAAATCTATGTACAAGTTTTTGAGTAATGGAAATCGGGATTCTGATACTATTAACTGGTATTTTATCTGGAATATTAGAACCATACCAAGAATTAAACTCTTTCTCTGGAAGTGCTGCACTAACAGTCTTCCTGTTAAAGACAAAATTGGCAAATACATCGGAAACAGTTATCGATGTGCGTTCTGCGAGGATCGGGAAACTTTATCTCATGTATTACTACATTGCAATTTTGCGAGAGCCATTTGGTTTCATTTCAACATTAGAACCGATAGCTTTGCTTCGGTGCTAGAGTGGATTATGTTTTGGCATTCTCTGGATGAAACAACTATGGCGTTCCTCGCCAAAATAATGTGGTTTATTTGGAAAGCAAGATGTGATCAATGTTTTGGAAAGAAAGACATTTTGCCCATGCAGGTTATTAAGATGATTCAAAGTTACACTACAAGCATTCATGACGAACAAACTCCAAAAAGCAAGGCCACCCATCAAAAGTGGCAGCAGCCGCCTCCATCCTTCCTCAAAATAAATGTCGATGCGTCCTTCAGCAAGTACACAGATCCAGCAGGCATCGGTTGTATTATTCACGATGAGTATGGAGACTTTATTATAGCTAAGGCGGAGACCATTAGGGGACAGACGGCGGAGGAATGTGAATGTCTGCCTATCCTGAGAGCAGTTCAATGGGCAGAGGAGCTTAATATTTCTCATCTCATAATTGAAAGCGATAACAACAATTTGATCAACCATATACAGGATAAAAACAAGGATATCAACTGGCAATCTCTACATCGCATGGAACACATCAGAACTCTCTGTACTAACTTCGAGCAAATACAATTTCACTACGTCCCGAGAACGATCAATATTCTAGCAGATGCTTTAGCTAAGTGGGGAAGAAAACATGAGGTCAGTCGTACGTGGCACTCGATGGAGAGAATGAGGTGTGAGTTGAAGATGTAATTGGTTCGGTTTGGTTTTTTTGTGTGTTTTCCTTCAACAAAAAAAAAAGTACCTTTTTTTTGTTGAACTAGATTGCATTAATTAGATCAAGAAGTTATTACAATATCTATTAGCTAAGATACACGGAACATTCGACCACACTTTATTACGATTCTTCTTCCTCGCCCATCTTGCCAGTTTGTCTGCGTTTGAATTCAGTTCTCTCCTGGTATAATTGAATTTGATCATCTGAAATTCTTTCCTGCATTCCTTGATTTTCTTTATGTGGATGAGAGATTGTCATTGTACTGCATGTTTTTCATTGTGCAGATGTTTGATAAGATTGATGTTGTCGTTTTCTATGATGATGGAAGTATAATTCAATTCTTTAGCCCATTCGATACCAAGTAAGATAGCCATAGCTTCGCATTCTTCACTGTTTCTAGCTCTAGAAGATTTTACCTGTGCCCCGATGAATTTAGATTTTTCATTATGAGCGATTAAGCTGATTCCCATATTGGATATTACATTCGTAAAAGATGCATCTACATTGATCTTGATAGAGTTTGTTTGAGGGGGTTGCCATTTCTCATCTGTTAAAGGTGCATTTTTACCTGTTTGGTCATTTCTCGGTTTTTTAATGAATTTCGGGTAGTTTTCTATCATTTTGATGATCTTATATAGATCATTGATTTCATGCTGAAAGCAGTGATCACATCTAACTTTCCATAAAATCCAAAGAACAGTAGAAAAATGAATATTCTCTTTGGTGTAACAAAGATGAGCATTAACTTCCCAAGAAAAAATCCAGTCCGAGATGGACAAAATATTCTCCGAGGTAATGTTAAAATTAAACCAGATAATTTTGGCTAGAGCACAATGTAACAGCGCGTGTTCGATAGATTTCGTGGTATTGCAATTAGGGCAGTTGGTGTTGTTATCAATGTATTTACCAATTCTATCTCTCACCGGTAGAGCCTTGTTGCAGATCTTCCAGATAAAATTCTTGATTCTAGGGATAGTCGGGAGATTCCAAATGAATTTCCAGTTATGCGGGCTAGGATTTAAATTGATAGAGCTGCTGATTAAGTGTTGGTACATAGAGGCTACTGTGAATTTGCCCGTCTTGGTGAGCCTCCATTTAAGTTGGTTTTTTCCTTCGGTATTAATTGGGATAGCTTTGATGAGTTCTTGCGTGTCTGGTTCGAAATTCGCCCTGAGCATATCTTCATTCCAGTTATTACTAGTGATCAATTGAGCAACTTTGGTAAGAGGGGAGTTGTTAACATTTTGAACTGTAGCATTTATTTCTGGGATCCATTTGTCAGTCCAAATGTTCACATCTTGACCAGAATTCACCTCCCGCGTGGAAAGATCATTAATGATATTATATTGCTTTCTTATAGTTTTCCAGTTCCATGAGTGGTGGTTCTTTGCTGGCCCAGGGGTATCAATATTGGGGAAGTATTTCACTTTGATAAGTTTGGCCCATACGGTTTCCGGTTTCGTTTTGAGATGCCAAGCCATCTTGGAAATTAAAGCTGCGTTATCCAACTCAGGCAAGTGAATGCCTAGGCCTCCATGACTTTTCGGAAGGCAAATATATGACCATGCTTTGGTGCATATACCTTTAGACTTACCCCACCAGAAGTTCCGTTGGACGGACTTGATGCCTTTAGTAATTCTTTAGGAATAGCAAAGCATTGCATCTGATATCGGGGTACGGCTGCAGCTATGGCCGATATGACCACAGTGCGACCAGCTTGGGACAGAAACGAATGATTCCATTTGCTCAGCTTGTTTTTAATCTGATCAAGAATATCCTTGAACACCTTCATTTTCTGTGCACCTATAAATAACTGGGCTCCAAGATATTTCTCTGACGTTGAAGCCTGTCTGACTTTAAGAGCCTGCATTATAAGACGCTTAAGCTTAGGGTGGGAGTTCTTCGAGTAGAAGATATTAGATTTGGCGTAGTTAATCATCTGACCCGACGTGTCACAGAAATCTTGCAGAATGTCCTTCAGATTGTGAATATTATCAATAGTGTTCTTACCAAAAATGATACAGTCGCCTGCGAAGAGAAGGTGAGATATCTCTAGATCCGAGTGAGACGTTGGAAACCCCTAGAACCTATTCTGGCCATTCTTCGACATTAATCTCCGACTAAGGCCTTCCATGGCAATCGTAAAAAGGAACGGCGATAAAGGGTTTCCTTGCCTGATACCCCTAGTGGGGTAGAAGGTTTGCCCTAGCCGCCCATTAATGAGAACTGACATGGGGGAAATGGAGATACAAGTATGTATAAGCTTAATCCAATGATCATCGTACCCTAAGCTTCTCATAATATCCATTAGGAATTTCCACTCAACCCTATCAAAAGCTTTAGACATATCTAACTTTAGACCAAAATATCCCTACGCACCTTTCAACTTTTTAAAAGAGTGGATTATCTCCTGGCCCATAATGATGTTATCTGCAATCTGCCTCCCCGACACGTAGGCCGCTTGGAATTGTGAGACGATGGGGTTTAAAGCCGCTTTAAGTCTCTCAGCTAACAGCTTAGTGATGACCTTGTAGGTGGTATTAAGAAGATTAATAGGACGATAATCCGCTGGTGTTTGAGGAGTGGAAGTTTTGGGAATAAGGCAGATGTTGGTGTGGTTAATTCCAGGGGGCAGATACGCCGTATGAAAGAAGTTCTTGACCAGATCATAAATATCCCGTCTAATCGTATCCCAGTTAGATTGGAAGAAGAAAGGAGGGTACCCGTCCGGCCCCGGGGCAGCCTCCTTTTTCAGACTATTAATAGCCCAATCTATTTCTTCAAGACCCGGGATGGTAACAAGATCATGATTTTGGTCAGAGGAGACAGAAGGGGTGCACATGCTCTTGGTGTTAGGGTCCTCTCTAGGTTCAATAGAGGAGTTGATGTTGAGCAGATGAGCAGTAAAAATATCTTAAATATCTTTGATGTCTTCCATCCATTCTTCATTATTATTCTTGATCGCATTTATCTTGTTGTTTCTGTTGCTTTGAATTGCTTGGGAGTGAAAAAATTTCGTGTGCTTATCACCTAGGGTGAGAAAATTGTCTCTCGATTTTTCCTTTCAGAGACTCTCTTGTTGATTGTGTAGCTCTTCTAGCTCTGTGTTAAGATTGTTTTAGACTTCTTTTGTCTTGGTGTTTTGGAGCTTTTTGAAGATCCGGTTAATGTTGTTTCCTATGTTGCCAAATACCTTTTTATTCCAGATAGTCAGTTTTTTGCTCAACTTCTTTAAGTCTGTTTGGATGTTATTTTGTTCTTGGTTGCTCTTGATGTTCTTCCAATTGTCTGCTATAAAGCTGAAACAGTCCGGGTGAGACATCCAGGTTCTAATAAATTTGAAAGGCTTGGGTTTACTAAGACTGCTATCTTTATTTTCTAGGAGAATGGGTAAGTGGTCAGACCCAACAGTGTCTAGGTAGGAAACTCCGTAGGTGTGGAATTTATTAAACCACGGAAGATTTGCGAGGGCGCGATCTAGTCTCTCCTAGATAAGATTTTCTCCGAACTGCTTATTACTCCAGGTGAATGGGTTGCCCTGAAATCCTATGTCTAAAAGTCCGAGATCACTAATATTCTCCCTGACCCTGTAAGTGATAGAGTTTGATCCCTTGCTACCTCCATTATTCTCCGTGGCGTCTAGAATGGAATTAAGGTCGCCTATCATAATCCACGGAGTGTCTTTATCTAAATTAATATCTCGGAGGGTCTTCCAAGGTTTGAGCTTGTTTTTGTTATATGGAGACCCAAAAAAGCCCGTGATATTGATGCGATGTTGTTTGGTATTATCTCGAATCACAGCCTGAATAATATTACTATCCGAGTAATCAATATGAACGTCTAAATGGTGCTTCCAGTAGAAGGCAAGCCCTCCTGCTTTGTTAATGGGCTCCACCATATGACTAACATAGTTCTTGGTGATCGGGATATTCTTTTTCATGTTGGTAGTTTTGTTTTTCGTCTCAGACAAGAAGATAATGTTCGGTTGGTTCTTCCAGATGAGGTTAAGTAGATGCTTCTTGGTACGGAAAGCAGAGGCACCGCTAATATTCCAACTCAAGATGGTAGGGTTATCCATATCGACCCGGAGGAAACCCAGAGATGCCCTCAGCAGAAAAAAAACACCTCACACTAAAGGCACTCCCAACCTAAAGTATCCTCTGCCACTCCACTCTAACCAGGAGAAAAGAGGAAGCAGGAGGATACCGAACAGAAAACAAGCAGAAAAAAACCAAGAACAGTAACCTAGAGACAATAAGAACAATAACCCACTAGACTAACCAAGAGCAAAAGGAGGAAGAACTAATAAGAGATATGCAAACAGGAAGAAGGACTATAGAGATAATAACTATAACAAAAGAACAGACTAAGTGCTACCATAACCAGAAAACATACATGATAAACATGAACCTGCTAACAAACTATTCACCATAACTATCCACCATTACAAGAAGGCTACCCCAAAATGGTAGCAGGAAACTAAAACTAAAAGCTCCCGACTATCTTATATTAGTCGAGTTCACAAAAGACCTGTAGCTGACTACAAGGACTAAGCAAAAAACATTCCAACTAGCACATACATTCAAACTTGACATGAAAATAACAACTAAAAACTAAGCAACTACCACTAAAAGTAACAAGTTAAGACTGAGAATTGGACTGCCCATCTCCTCCATTATCCTTTGCTATTGAGTTATGGCCAGGAGACTCTAAGAGAGAGTCCGCACAATATGTCTTCTTCTTTCCTCCTGGCTGTCGATAGATTCTGGAGGAGGCAATACCAGCTTGCAGAGATGATGGGAGAGAGACTGAGTGAATTAGAAGAGTTACTAGAAGACCTGTTGAAGTGACTAAGAGCCCCAGAAGAACTACCTCCTTTAAACATCTCTCTTTGTTTCTTCTTAGTATACTCTCTGTATTCTCCTTCTTCCACTTTGACTTCAATCAAGGATTGTCCTTCCTTCCTTTTACCTCTGAACTGGAATAACTCATGAGGAGGGATAGGTGAATTTGAAATAACAGGAGAGTTAGCTACTGAGAGAGCCCAACTGGCCGGGGGGAGAGGGTTAGGAGGGGTAATATCCATAGGAGAGAATACCTGGTGGGGATTAGCTCTTATACAGGGGGTGAGAGGGTGCTCAATAATACGACAAACATGGCAGATAGCTTTCGGGAATCTAGCATAACTGAAGTTCATTGGCTTACCTCCATCTGTGAATATCGAATTAAGGGTAGCTAGGAGAGGGGTGCGAACATCATACATAAATTGGATCCTTATGTATATTTTGTCACCATACTAAAGTTCTTTGGCTGCACCTGCATGATACGACCCATACACGAAAAGATTATCTCGAGATCATGCTGATTCTGGATGGAGGAAGGAAGACCAGTGAAGCTGCACCACATCGGTTCTTGCATGAGCTCAGGCAGCTCACCTGAGAGAGGGGAATCTACTTCCTGCATCACTACTAGGAGGCCTCTTATGATCCATGGTCGACCTTGATTAATCTCATTCATCACTATACTATTCCTTGGTTGGATAGAGAAAGAATTATGACCCATATTGATCGGATCAATTTTACACTCTCTGAAAAACTTGGATTGATAAGAAAGATTTTCCTGATAAAACCAATCCCATAGTTATAGTGACAGCATAATCTTGCCACAAAACCAGCAGAGATCTCTTGAAGTTCCTTGTTCTCGGCTGGTGTTGGATATGTTATGGTCAAGTTTCCATAATCCGATAGATTAAGCTGAAGGGCCATGCTGCTAGTAAGATTCTCTATGTTAACCTCGGAAGAACGGGACGACATTAAAAGGATGAGGGTGAAGACTAATGACCTGGACTCAGGCTGAGAGGAATTAGATGAGAAATTAAATTAGAATGCATGAACTAAGAGAATATATGGCAGATAATCGAGGTAACATCCAAAAGATAACTTGGAAACATCATCAATAAGAGATTTAGACGCCAACAGGTTATCATTACACTCGTGCTTCTCGGGAATAAGAGAGAGAGAGAGAAGCATTCGGAGGCTCGAGAATTCTGACCGACGGGAGGCAGCCAGGAGTATGAAGGCCTACGGTTCGGTGCATGCAATGGAGAGGGAAGATGAACAATCCAAATTCTCACAGATTAAGTTTGACACATGTTAAACGATATTAAAAGCAATTAAATTAATGAAGACAAACCTTGGTTGGTGTAACTGCTTTGATTGTTCTTCGACTGTCAATTTGCTAGTTCCCTAGGTAGAATCGACTCTTCTTCTTCTTTTTGATGTACACTTGTGGTGATTACCTCGTGATCGCCAGAGAGGACTTTAAGTTGAACTGATTCTATATTCAGTAGATTAGAGTCTATGATCTATATTATTATTAGATTTGTCCTTTTTGGATCAGATTTCTTGTTGTTTGCAACTGAAATCTTCTCAAATTAGGAAAAGAAGAGTGAAAATTAGGGTTTCGATTTGGGGAAAAAGGAGAAATTGGGAGTCGCTTAGCTGACGTCACTCGGCTCCTTCTCTCTCCTCGAAAACCCCCCTCCACCCTACAAACAAGTACCTAACTCTTTTAAAATGTGTAAGCTAAAAACTATATAATGTGAGCCATTCTATAAATCTAGTTGTTAATTTTGTAGTCCAACTCAAAACCAATTGACAATGAGTGGAGAGGACCTATACATTATACTATAAGGTTTAGGTCCTCTCCAAGTGCTCCGCGTCGCCCAAAGAAATATACGTGTTAGGCTCAAAGAACGCCACACGTGAAGGGATGTGTGAGAATAGTCCCACATGAGAGAATGAGTATCTAGCAACCAAGAATATAAGGTCTAGATCATCTCCACTCATTATCAATTGATTTTGAATTGGATGACCACAAACTTAACACTAGTTTCAGCGAAAATACTTTCGAAAATTATACAAGGCAGAGTGGACTTATATGTTTAGAACACATTCGAAACTTCCAAACTTTTTGTAATGAAATTAGCAATGAAACTCATTTGGAATGAGCAGTTAATTATTATGTTATTCACGGGAGAGTCTTACTATTTCAAAAATTAATAAACTAATGGGAGCTAGAGGCTAGGACGGGGGAGGGAGAGAGAGAGATGAGTAAGTGGGATGGGATGGGATGGGATGGGATAGGATGATTAGAGAACTAATCATGAGCTCAACCAATTAAGATCAAATAAGAAAGGAATTAGTTGGAAGTAGATTTGGCGTGCATGGCTTCTTCTTCTTTTTACTAGTACTACTCCCTTTTGTAATATATTAAAGTCCCTAATAATTATTTTTAATTTAGAACTATGAAAATTAATGATGGACTAGGGAAAGCTAGAACTTTAAAAGACTAAACTGCACCATATGATTGCTAAAAAGTGCTAACTAGGAGGATCATTGGTTCAATCATGATTGGAGATAGGTGGCTTTTATACATTAGAGTACTAAAATAGTTTATTGCAGAGGGTACTAAATAGTTTGTTATGAAAAACATAAAAAAATAATAAACAAATCGGTAAAACTGGCCAGATCTTACGAGATCAATTTTTCTTTAGTAAAATTTCAGCACAGATCTTACTAAAGGTTGATTAACACCAATAAATTTGCACAGATCAATACACATGTTATCCGTGTTTATCCATGTTCTGTAAAAGTTTGCTTATGTTTGCATTAATGTTGGTCTTGTTTGCAGGGTTGCTCCATGGAGCAGGGTGTTAGTCGTGCGTCCGCAAAGTGCCCACAACAGGGGCCGCCTAGTTGGGTGCTTCTTGGTTAAGCGGACATGTTGTGCTCAAGTGGTAGCGTGGTTAAAATCTACTTGACACAAATTTTAAGATGGCTTTTTTATTTTATAAATGACTTTCAAGTTTCGAAAGCGTGATAGAGAAAAAAACAATGTGTTTTTAGAGCATCTCCAACGGGACACTATAAGAAAAACTATAGAAGTCTTAGTTGTCAAGTGTCAATTAAGATTTTCTTTCCTAATAAGAGCATCTCGAATGCAAAACTCAAAAAAATCTCTATTTATCCTATGTGTCAAGTTCCAATTGAGATTCTCACTCTTAGAGCATCTCCAATGCAACACTCAACAAAAACTCAATTAATCCAATGTGTCAAGTATGAGTTGAGTTTCTCTTTCCTAGGTTGCACTATTGAGATACTCAATTCAAAATTCATCTCCAATGCAATACTAAAAAAAACTCAACATTTACTTTAGATTTACTTTTGGTTCTTATTTTAATATATAAAATGTTGATGTGGACCAATTGAGATACAACAATAAATGTTGAGATACTCACAAGAAAACTCAACAATTGAGTTTTCTTTTGAGTATCTCAATATTTATTGTTGCCACATCATATTGAGACTCTAGTTGAGTGTTGCATTGGAGAGTGTTTTTTTGTCAAAAACTTAAGTAGTCCTATGTGTCAAATTGAGTTCTGTAAGTTGAGTGTTGCATTGGAGATGCTCTTAGGTGGCGAAAATAGAGATCCTCAATTTTTTTTTGTTTCAAATGCAAAACTCTAAACTTATCTTATTTACTTATGTGACATAGTTATTTTTTTAATATAAATAATTGGTTATTTAGGAAATATAGAATACTCTATTTCTATTGGTTGAAAATCAAATATTGATGAGGTGGACAATTAAAGATATCTCAAGGGGACACTCTAGAGTGTCCTCTTAAGATATCTCTATTCCACCCTCAACACGTCATCTTAGAGATCCGGATAGAATGTTACATTGGACAGAGTTTTTAAGAAAAAAAAAATCTAAAAAGCATATGTGGCACTCAGAGTCTCTAACATTGAGTGCTGAATTGGAGATGCCCTAAATGGAAAAAGGGAGACACTCTAAATATTCTTCGCCTCCAGTGGAGATCTCTAAAATAATTATATGTGATATACATGTCATTCCTAAAATTTATAAGAAAAAAGTGATTTATAAGGAATTTTTTTATTGTTTTACAGTTTTAGAGTTCGATTAGGTGACACTTAGAAAATCCAAGAAGTCGCTCTAATTTTAGAGTGTCTCCATTGCGACTCTCTATAATAAACGCATCCACTTCAACATAGAGTGTCTATTAGAGAGTGTCCCGTTGGAAATGGTTTTTTAACAAAGATTCTAAAAGTCCTAAGTGGTACTCTATGTTTAGAGTTTAAGTGTCCCATTCAAGATGCTCTTATCCTTAATTCATTATTTTCACTCTTAAATTATATTTTTGGACTTCATAAAGAACTTTATGTGCTACCTGGTTAATTGGTTCTTCATACCCATATTTGACAATCTCCCAAACTCTTTGAAAGCAAAATAATGTATTCATTTATATAACTAATTGCTCAAAATTTTTTTCACGAAATCGCAGAAGTTAGGGTTAGACTGACCCGTTAAGTTTCGAAAATTAGATTAATAATCACAAAAACCCTAGCTCAGATAACAAGTGTTGGAAACTAAAAGTGTTAAATTTCTGAATGATTAAAGAAAATATAAATTACACAGATAAAGGAAACAAAAGAAGATTAATACTTGAATTCGATTAATTTACTTTACTTGAAATTAAACTACAAGCACAAATCTATTTGTAGACCAAAACCTCAACCCACAAACTATCACTACTACTAACATAATCCCTATTCTTTTCTTTTTCTTCTTTTTTTTGTTGAGGTCTGATCCCTACTCATTTAGCCATGAACTCCATTAAATAAACAATTAACTCTAATTGAACCACTAATTACTTACAACCAACTCCCATAATTACTTAATTAGTGGGTAAAAAATAAATGAGTTTATGATGAAATTTAACTACATTAATATGTCTTAACCAAGCTCAAAGTCATCAGCCTAATTTCTCAAATTTGAAATTAAAAATTAAATACTTATTCCTAAGAACATTTTAATTGTGCAGTGGTGGTGGGACAACTCTCTTAAACCCATGAGGTTATAAATAATGTAATAATTTACCGGGTTTCAAGCCTCTTTGTTGTTGGGTTTTATGCCTCTTTCATTCATAGTCTAAACTAGGCGGTTATCGTGCTTATGACATTTTCATGATGTATCAATTCCTTGTAACGACTAATGCGGATCGTAGTCGAATTCTCTAAAAAGAAAACAACATTTTAATTAATTTTGAATATTAAGATGATAAAAGTTCTTTAACAAAAAAAAGTGATAAAAGCCAATTAGATCAACTAAATCCAGTTTATTCTTTTTAGCCTGTTAGATCCCCTTTCCCCAATCATCAAATATAATCATAGATGATGAGCAAATACATTCCCCCTGCCAAATGTCAGGGTATCTATAGAAAAAAATTGTACCTTCAGTTCTAGTTCTTTATGCTCTAGACCCTAGTTTAGTTCATTTAACGGGGTTTGTTGATTAAAAACCAAAAACTAAGGAATTGCATAAGATCACCTCCCTTTTGACTTCAAAAATTAAGATTATGGGCTTTTATCAATTAAGTCATGTTACTTAATTATAGTTCTATTTATATGGGGTCTTTTAGAAAGTTTGGTGTTTAAGGATATTATCATTGATCTGCCATGTGCTCTAAAATTCAACCTTAACCAATTGTAAATTCCACAATCCTTCATTTTTCTTTAATCCTATGCTCATTGTATTGATTTACTATTCTCACGCCTTGCATGTCATTTTCTTTAGGGAAATTTATTAGATGGCCCCTAGTTTATGAGTAGTTTTCCATCTAACTCCCTAATATATGAAAAATACTTAGATGGTCTCCTTTTTGCTGTTACCGTCACAGGATCGTTAAAATCGGATTTTTTTTTATTCTTTTTTTACGCCTCCATGTTGTCAGAGCACTCTGTAAGAGAGAGACTATCACTTGTATAAATAAAGCTAAAGAGAAAGTGTGAGAGAGTGCCTTTATAATCTTTTGATGTGTTGGTTAGTTTGTTAGGTTGTTATACAACCAACTTTCTCTCTCTATAACGACACTTCAACTGTATATATATATGAGTTCTTAGCTCATATTTCATTAATGGAAAACACTCTTTCTCCTTGATCTCTCTCTTCCTGTTTCTCTCTCTATGTACCTAATACGAAATCTTTCATGGTATCAGAGCGTCTAGGTTAAGAGAATTTCTCAAATTCAAGCTTCATCAATGGAGTCAGAAAGCTCAGATCGGTCAAATTCATCTTCTTCAATCTCAAAATCTCATTCTCCAACTCTAAATATCACAAATTACATCTCAGATAAAATTGATGAATCGAATTTCTTGGTCTGGAAAGATCAATTTGAAGCAATACTTATTAGTAATGATCTATATTGTTATGTTGATGGATCTATGAGTAAACCAGAGGTTTCGATCACTGATCCAGAAGGAAGAAGTTTACCTAATCCTGACTATATCAATTGGAGAAAACAAGATAATTTTGTTAAATCTTGCTTGAAAGCAACTTTTTCGAAGTCAATTTCAGCAGATGTCTTAGGTCTTCAAACTTCTCGAGAGATTTGGAGTTACTTAGAAACAGTTTATACTGAAGAATTCGAGGCTAAGCAAGATCTTCTTCGTCGACAACTTCAAAATACAAAGAGTGGGTCTGCATCTGTAAGTGAATATCTTCGTAAATTCAAATCTCTTGCTGATTCATTAACTGTTGTTAGAGATAGAGTTTCTGATAAAGAAATGATTCGAATCATATTGTCTGGCTTAGGCAAAGAATTCAATCAGTTTATAATCACAATTAATAATAGAACAGATAATATTACTCTTCCTGAGCTTAGATCTAAGCTCCTTCATCATGAACAATGGCTTTTGAGTCAAGATCAAGATGACCAACTAGCATATTATGTCAGAACCTCTCAAGGTAAGAAACCTAATTCATATTCAAACACAAATTCGTATAGATCTGGTCCATCTGGCTCAAAATTCAATCATAATCAGCCTTCAAGACAATATTCAAACACAAATACTTCAAAATCAAATGATTCTCATATTAAAACACAAAATTCAGGATCAAATTCCAATCCAAATTCAAACACAACTTCAAATTCAAACACAAATTCAAACACAAATCGAAATTCAAACACAAATTCATATTCTAACACAAACTCAAATCAGAATCTCCATAACCAGAAGGCAGTTAATTTTGATTTTTCGAGCATTCCATGTGGAATCTGTAGGAAATGGGGTCATCAGGCTTATAAGTGCAGATTTCGATATGAACCTGATAAATATGCTCATCCTCAAGCATTTGCTGGCTTGCATATTTCAGAAGATACTAAGTTTGATGAAAATAAACAAGAAGAGTGTAATATAGCTATTGTTGAAGAATGTTTTACTGCTTCTATGAAAAGTGATTATACATCAGGAGGTACTTGGTTGGCTGATTCAGGAGCTTCTAGCCACATGACCAATGATGCTAAGGTACTAGCTTCATCTCAACCTTATTTAGGTTCTCAATCTGTTCTAGTGGGTAGTGGTCGATCTATTCCTATTACTAGTTCAGGAGATGTACAAATTCAGTCCAACTCTCATGAGTTTTGGCTGAAAAATACTTTGGTAGTACCTGAATTGAGAAAGAATCTCTTGTCTGTTTCTAAGTTCACTAGGGATAATCAATGTTCAGTGGAGTTCTTTCCATGGGGATATGATGTCAAGGACCTAGCTACTCAGACAATCTTAACTGCTGGTCCTATGTTAAATGACTTATATCCTATAGAATTTGACACTATTATCTCTCATGAAGAAGCTTATGTGTCAAGTGTCAATGGTTCTTTAGGCCTATGGCATAAGAGACTTGGACATACTTCAAAAAGTGTCCTTGAATCTCTTAATAAGTCAGCTCTTATTAGTCTTGATTCTTCTGAGTCATTAGGAGTGTGTGAACCATGTCAGTTGGGTAAGAGCAAGTCTCAACCCTTTGAACTCTCTTCTAGTATCACACCTTCTCCACTTCATATGATTCACTGTGACATTTGGGGGCCTTCTCCTGTTACATCCATCTCAGGAGCAAGATACTATATATTGTTTGTGGATGATTATAACAGATATTTTTGGATTTATCCTATAAAACTTAAGTCTGACAGTCTAAATTGCTTTAAGCAATTCAAATTGACATTTGAGAAGCTTCTTTCTGCTTCTATTAAAGTATTTCAAACAGATGGGGCTCCTGAGCTCTCTAAAGGAGATTTTAAGAAGTTTTTAGATGCAAATGGAATATCTTTGAGGTGTTCTTGTCCCTATACACCTCAGCAGAATGGGAGAGCTGAGAGAAAGAATAGGCAGATTACTGAGATGGGAAATACTTTGGGCTTTCAATCTTCTGTGCCTAAGGAATATTGGTTTGAGTCTTTTGATACAACCTCATACATCATAAACAGATTACCAACAAAGGTCTTAGATGGCAAATCTCCTTATGAAGTTCTATTTGGCCATACTTCTGATTTTTCTATGCTCAAAGTGTTTGGATCTGCCTGCTATCCACACTTAGGAGCTATTAGAACAGACAAGTTGAGCCCAAAGTCTGTGAGGTGTGTATTCTTGGGATATAGCTCAATTTATAAGGGCTATAAGTGTTTGGATATGACTACAGGCAGGGTATACTTCTCAAGACATGTGGTCTTTAATGAGGATCTGTTTCCATTTGATATTGATCACAGTTCAACCACATCAAATGAAATTTCTAAACAAGTGGTACTCCCTATCATCACCACAGCTACTACATCTAGCCGTCCAGTATTACCATCATCTAGTGATTCTTCTTCTCAGCAAATCTCTCAAGGGAATAGTGTTGCTTCTGTTCCTACTTCAATCCAAGCATCCTCATCTCAAGGGAATCATTCTAGTGATTCAAATAGCTCATCTCATTTTGATGCTACAGAAAGTAGTTCTAACTCTGCTCCTGGACCAGCTATTCAGCCTATACATAATATGACCACACGATCCAAAGTGGGTGTGCACAGACCAAAGTACTTGCCAGACTTTGTTTCTCATTTCACTGTGTGTCATCCATTACCCCAAGCATTTGTAAGTCTCTTAGACATATCTTCTGATCCCACTACCTATAAACAAGCTTCTAAGAATCCAGCTTGGTGTCAAGCTATGCAAGAGGAATATGATGCTCTCCAAAAGAATGGAACCTGGTCTTTAGTTCCTTCCACTCCATCTATGAATATTTTGGGCTGTAAGTGGGTCTATAAGACCAAATTGAAGTCAGATGGGAGTATAGATAGGTACAAAGCCAGATTAGTGGCTAAGGGGTTTCATCAACTAGATGGCTTGGACTACTCTGAGACTTTTAGTCCAGTGGTTAAGTCTTCTACTATAAGAGTGGTTCTTACAATGGCTGTTACAAACAAATGGTTGATTAAGCAGTTGGATGTATCCAATGCTTTTCTTCATGGAGTGCTTGATGAAGATGTGTTCATGATGCAGCCACCTGGGTTTATTGATTCAGAAAATTCCTCCTTGGTTTGTCATCTTCACAAGTCCCTCTATGGCTTAAAACAAGCTCCTAGAGCTTGGTACACAAGATTCTCTGATTTTCTTCAACAGTATGGGTTTATTAGAAGTTCTACAGACCACTCCATGTTTGTGTACACCATGGGAGTGGATACTCTTGTTCTTCTGCTATATGTTGATGACATCATATTAACAGGTTCATCATCATCTGCTATTCAAGCTCTTATTGACACTTTGAGTCTTGAATTTGCCATGAAGGACTTAGGTCCTCTTCATTATTTCTTAGGAATTGAGGTAAATGCTCTTCCTAATTCTGATCTCTTGTTGACCCAGCAGAAGTATACTTTAGAGCTTCTTCAAAAGGCTGATCTTTTGGATTCTAAGCCCATTAGTACACCCATCCCATTTGGAAAAAGATTATCAGCTCATGATGGAGTTTTGCTATCTGATCCCACTCTATATAGAAGTCTTGTAGGTGGGTTACAATATCTCACCATGACTAGGCCTGATATATCATTTGGTGTCAATAATGTGGCTCAGTTTATGCATTCCCCAATTGATGCTCACTTACAATTGGTTAAAAGGATTTTGAGGTATCTCAAGGGCACTTTGGGTTCTGGTGTTCTAATTTGTGCAGGAGATACTTCTCTCAAAGCTTATAGTGACTCTGATTGGGCTGGGTGTCCAGACACCAGAAGGTCGACTTCAGGCTATTGTTTTTTCCTTGGCTCTACTTTAATAGCTTGGTCTTCTAAGAAGCAGCCTACAGTGGCCAGGTCAAGTACAGAAGCAGAATACAAAGCCTTGGCCTTTGCTTCTTCTGAACTTCTTTGGATTTCATATATTCTTAATGAATTAGGGATATCACACTCAGGTTCTTTTGAGCTCTTCTGTGATAATATGGGAGCTAAGCATCTTGCTTTGAATCCTGTCTTCCATGCTAGAACAAAGCATGTGGAGATAGACTACCATTTTGTAAGAGAATTGGTGGCTTCAGGGGTTCTTAAACTTGAATTTGTCTCTTCTTCTATGCAGCTGGCAGATGTGTTTACAAAGGGATTGTCAAATCCTTTGTTTACTTCTCTTCTTAAGTCTTTGATGGTTTTTGGTTCTTCTTCAATCTGATTTCTCTCTGCTCATCAGCTTGAGGGGGAGTGTAAGAGAGAGACTATCACTTGTATAAATAAAGCTAAAGAGAAAGTGTGAGAGAGTGCCTTTATAATCTTTTGATGTGTTGGTTAGTTTGTTAGGTTGTTATACAACCAACTTTTTCTCTCTATAACGACACTTCAACTGTATATATATATGAGTTCTTAGCTCATATTTCATTAATGGAAAACACTCTTTCTCCTTGATCTCTCTCTTCCTGTTTCTCTCTCTATGTACCTAATACGAAATCTTTCACACTCCTTTTCAGGTTGTCATCTCAAATCTTTCTAAATCATTTCCAAGATTTTCTAATTTGTAATTTCCAAAACCAAATGTAAACCTCTCTAGTTACTTTCCTTCTTCATCTTCCCCACTATTAACGACTGGTTCACGAGAAGAACAAGAAATGAAGGCATGGGTGGTGGTGCTAAAAATCCAAAAAATATTGACGGTAAGTCTTAGTACATGTTTCTTTGCATATTTTCCCTCACTTCCCCCTTTTAACTTCTTTGATCTCTGGTTTTTCTCTCTAGATTTATGAAATTTGTGATGAAAAATCTCATTACAGGTTGAATTGTTCATAGATCTACACTCCTTGCAAAGCTCCAAAATATATGGCATTAGATGCGTGTTTGCTGCGAGGAACAATGAGGGTAACATACTAAAATATCACTTTAGTACATGCCTTAGCTTCCAGTGGCTTGGTGAGGCAAAGGACGGAGTAAAAATTGGATCAATTAAGTATCCCAAAATCTTCATTGACTTCAACAAATGGCTCAAGTGCTTCAAATGTGTTGCCCAAACCTTGCTTCAATTGTGGTCAGCTTGATTATTGGGCTAAGGAGTGCCCATGGTCTGATACCCCTTGTACAAAACTACATTGCACAAGTAGGAGGGTGATGTGAACTTCCTTAGCGCCTAAAAATTATGGGAGGTAGTTCTTTTCTTGTGTTAATTGCAACAAATTCGATTGGGTCTCAGAATGGATTGAAAAGGTTGGAGCACCCAAAGGAAATGGTACGATGGTATCAATTGAAGTTTCTTATGATCAGTTTTGTAAGGATTTTATAAAGAAAAGTGTTATGTAAGCTATTGTCTTTGTACCAATTTGAAAATCAATGAGGTTGTATTTGGTTTTTCTTTGTTCGGTTTGTACTCAGTTGAGGAAATGGTCAAACGAGAAAGAGGCCAAATGGTAAAGGGGTCAAACAGATAAAGATTTTATGAAGAAGAATGTTATATACTCCAAGTCTTGCAAGCTTAAAGACCAACATCAGATCACCATTCTTAAACACAATAAAAAATACACATAACACCACAAGTCTTAAATGTTGGGCTATGGTGTCTCCTAGGGTTACAACGGAATCTCAAACATCTAATGTCTAACACAAGTATCCCTAGGATTTCATGCATAAGCATAATATTAACCAAGTAAATAGAGATTGTTACCTTAACACTATTTTTCCCTCGAACCTTTTCAGTTGAATAGGAAGAGCAAGAGCTCCAATTGTAGTTTCTCTACTTGAGACACCCGAGTAATCACCTTGATCTCCCACCATTAAGTTAGCTAGAACTCCAATGGTGGTTAGAGAAGAACTTCTTCTTCTTTAGACTAGATCGATAGTTGGTAATTATTCTCTCTTTCTTTCTCTACTTGATGTTGTAGAGTAAGAAATCTCTTTGAGAATTTTCCACACCTAAATATCTTCTAATGAGGGCCTTATATAGAATCCCAAATTTAGAGTCCAACCCTAATTAGGCTTCTCAAAAGACTAAAATAGAAGGAGGTTTAGGATTTTCAGGAAATAGAAGCTGGTTTCTATTTTCCCTTACACAACCATATGTGACCGCCCAGACTAAGCCCTAATAGGCAGATCTGGCCGACCCTATTAGTGTGGTCAGCCAATGCATGGCCTACCCACTCATGGGCCCTTAAAACCCTTTTAAGTCTCCAACCCAAGTACCCCTTTATTCGGACCTTCATACTATCTTTGGCTTGACTTTCTTTAAGACTTTTGGACATATTTGGGATCTAATCCGTGTATGTATGTCTCATCCCTCTAATCATATCTTCCGATCAAGTGGACACTCTTTGGTGTAACTCGATGTAGGATCCAAACGAAGTTAGCCGTGAATTACCTTGTAATTCGACGGTCGTAGTTGGTTTCTAGCTATACACTACGATCCCTAAATCGTCTGAACTTGATGATCTTCTTCATCAATTGTCTTATCCGAAAAATTTCTCGCATTGCATCTTTGGTCGAAGGACATCTCCTTCAGTCTCCCACTTGTACTTAGAAAAAGTGTAATGCTCGATTTCCGTGTCAATTTGTATCCCATCTAATACGTTATATCTTTCAGACTTTCTTGATTCCGAGTACAACTGTCAACCAAATGATTAATTACTTAATTTATTTGAGTGTGACCACGCATTTTCAGTTGCTACTAATCAAGTG
Source organism: Eschscholzia californica (assembly GCF_041429995.1). NCBI lineage: Eukaryota > Viridiplantae > Streptophyta > Magnoliopsida > Ranunculales > Papaveraceae > Eschscholzia > Eschscholzia californica. The sequence goes on from NW_028238198.1 coordinate 48,853,197, forward strand.
CCACTGAGACACTTTTCCTAACTTAATAGGATGACACAATCCATTCTTGTACTCCCACTTAGCTTCATGTTTATCATGCCTGATCTGGTGACCGTCTTTATAACCTCTTTTTACAGTGCGACGTTTAACGAAACCTAAGTCAGACATTCCTTACATAAGATCAGTGAAGTACTCATATTTTGAGGAATCTCTCAAATCTTGCCCATGAGAAGTATATTCTCAATCATACACCCACGTAGTGGACTTGAATACACTATTCACGTAGCCCATGAAACAACGCGTTATATTGTCGATCTCACGTGTTAGTCTTCATAAGTCATTGTTGTCCATTCAACGACCTGGACTACAGAGATGATGACGAAATAATTCCAAGTTCACTTAATAGGGTTTCATTCACCAAATCACATATCAGACAAACCTTTTTGGAAAATTTCTTCATCTATAGACTGTCTTATAAATACTAAACCAATTTTAGACGACAAAATAAATAACGACTTGTTTCTTGATAACAAGAGTTTGCAAATTTGAGTCTCCTCCGTAAACTCTTTACTGAACTCAGTTTTACCAGTCACGGTTATATACCTTATGCCTTAGACCTTGTATGATTCTATTCATACTTTGTCTTTGGTGACAGTTTAGTTAAAACAGATCTTATCTGAGCAAATTTTGCTGATCATCTCTTTAATCGAAGGTTCCTTCCTTCAATTCTTTTGATAATATTTTGTATCCCTTTACTAGAATATTATTAATGCTTTTAAAGCTTTAATTATTTTCTTTCGTTTGTAGATTTTGCAACAGTATGCGGCTTGGAACTCTTCCAGCCTACTTTCCTTCCATGTCTGGAAGTTTGCAATGTATGACTTTTTCAACTTCCTTCTCCACTTTGTACCAAGAACTTATCCTAACTACTTCCTGGCGAATTTAAGCGAAGTTTTCACTGATCATACTTTTATGACTCTTGGTTGATAGATTGCATTATTAAATGTCAAATCCATCTTCTTGCCTCGAGTATTCAAAAGTCTTTTGCTGATCTCGTTGAGTATAACTATTTAGGCGTGTAGACCTCTACCATAGATCTATCCGTATTTTCCCAAGATAAAGGATGTCACCTTGCGGAGGCAGACCCACCATTCCATGATGGAGGGCTCAACGTGTGTCTTAGTCTGGGTAGGCATTCTCTCAAAATTACTTTCAGGAACTTTTACGTTTTGTCTAGCATGCATTATAGTGAATTAAGAACTGATCATCTGAAGGAGATGTCCTTCGACCAAAGATGCAATGCGAGCGATTTGCCGGATAGGACAATTGATGAAGAAGATCATCAAGTCCGGGCGATTCAGGGGTCGTAGTGTTTAGCTAGAAACAACCTACGATCGTCGAATTACTAAGTGATTCGCGGCTAACTTAGACCGGATCCTACATCGGGTCACACATAAGAATGTCTATTTGATCAGATGATATGACGAGAGGGATGAGACATATAATCATGGGAGAGTTCCATAAACATGTCTCATAGGCCTCAAAAAAGTTCAAGCAAAGAAAGTACAAAAGGCCCAAAAGAAGGGTATTTGGGTCGGACACCAAAGGAGGTGACTTGGGTCCCAAAAAGGCACAGCCAAGCTTGGCGGTGTGGCCCTATAGGGGCCGGCCATATCTGCCCAAGATGGGCTTGAAGTGGCCGACCAATAATAAGGAATTAGGAAAATATAAACTAATTTCTATTTTCGACTATTTCCTTAATCTTATTCAAAAGGGACTTTTTAGAAACCAAATTAGGGTTGGAATCTTACTAAGATTCTATATAATGTCTCTTAGGGACTTGAATAAGGTGTGGAAGAATTTTCAAGGAGCTTTCTTCTCTACAACATCAAGTAGAGAAAGAAAGAGAGATTATTCTCAACTATCTATCTTGTCTTAAAGAAGAAGTGCTCTTCTAATCAAACCACCATTGGTGTACTAGATAGAAACAAGGTGGGAGATCAAATTGATCATTCAGGTGTCTTGAGTAAAGGAGCAACACTTGGAGCTCTTGGTCTTGACATTCGATTGGAAAGGTTCGAGGGAAAATTTAGCGATTAAGGTAATCTCTAACTCTTAGTTAATTATTAGCTTATGCATGTGATCTTGGGAATACTAGTGTTAGACATTAGATGTTTGAGATTCCGTTTAGAACACAAGAAGTCACCATAACCCAACATCATCCACGACATAAACGTAAATAAATAATTAAGTGCACGCGAGAAAATAAACCAAGCACATAAGGATCCTAGTGTGCCCCCTAACGTAGAAGAACTAATGTCCTTTGGTTTCATCTTGTTTCGCCTTTAGTTCGCCTAGATCGCCATCTTCGAACCTCCATTAAATTCTTCCACTCGAATCAAGATCCCATCCTTAATGCTTCTTCAATGGACTCATAGACCCTAAACTCTAATTACAAAACTCAACGATACGCATATCGTATAAGACTTGAAATTAAAATTAATTACATCGGGCACAGATTTGTGCTTAAAACAAAAAAAACACAACTTTCTATGGTCATACTAGTTTCCGCATTTACATCATATGCATCCATATAATATTTAAAACAAACAATTATATATGCATGATTCATCCGGGGATACTTTGTTCACATCTCTATGTCACACACGGACCTTAATTCTATATTCGAAGAATTTAACTGATGGTGCGTTTTGGTTTTACCTTTAATGATTTTCAAAATCAATTTTAAGAATAACTCGTTTGGGCCTACGGATGGCTCGGGTCAATTTCGAAAAAAATTTAGTTTCACTTTTAATGATTTCCAAATCAATTTTAAGAAAACCTCGTTTTGGGGCTTCCGGTGACCCGAAACAATTTTGGTAAAATTTGGGTGGAACTGGGAGAAAAATCAGATTTTTAGACGTAAAAACTCTCACCCGAGTTAAGGCTCGAAAAATCTTGGTCTGTGGTTCAAGACCAAACTTTGAATGGCGTGAGACAAGCCCTAGTCAAGTCCCATGAACCTAAAGGTCAAGGCCCACGGGTTTGTCCCGGCCAAAAGCCCAAGGGGTGCCTCGGCATGCCCCTAGCACGGCCCGGCTTTAGGCCAGCAGTTTGGGCCGTGCTAGGCACGTTCTGGCCTAGGCCGGACGCGTCTGAGCCGTGCTAGGCACGTTCTGGCCTAAATCGGACGCGTCCCAGTCCTAGGCTGAGATGTGCCCAAATTTGGCCCAGACGTGTTCTAGATGCGTCTGGCCTAGGGCACGTCTTAGACTCCAAGACCGAAGCCTCAGGGCATGTTCCAGATGCGTCCTGGTGGCGGTCGAGGTCCTAAGTTGTCTCGATCTCCAAGGCCGAGATGCCTAGGATAGCTCCAGACGCATCCTAGATGCGTCTGGTCCTTGGCGGGGCATGAGTCGTCTCGACCTCTAAGACCGAGACACTTCAGGAATATCTCAGACGCGTCTTGCATTCCTGCTCCTGACGCGTCTTGCATTCCTGCTCCTGACGCGTCTCGGTCTCATACAGAGACGTGTCTGTCTGGCCGAGACATGTTCTGGCCGGACATGAACTTCTGCCTCCAAGTTTTAGAAATTTCTAAAACTTCCAAGTTTCCGTTTATTTTTCTTTTGCTTCTTAAGTTGTTGTTCCAACTTCTAAAACCCCAATTTTGATTTTAAAACAACTTCTAAAATCAATGAAAATCATCTCTTTTGAAAAACTTTTCATAACCGAAATTTATCAAAATGAAACTCTTTTCAATCATCAATTTTCAAACCAATTTGAATACCTTTTAAACCTGATTCAAAACTAACCAAATTGATGTCTAAAACACTTATAAACACATCTATCTATCTAAACAAGCATAGATTTAGTCTGAAACTTAGCCAAAGTTAGATATGTGCAAGAGGCTCTGACGCCACTGTTGGGTTATGGTGTCTCCTAGTGTTGTAAGCGGAATCTCAGACATCTAATGTCTAACACAAGTATCCCCAAGATCTCATGCATAACCATAATAAGAACTAAGTAAATAGAAATTGTTACCTTAATCGTTATTTTTCCCTCGAACCTTTCCAGTTATATAAGAAGATCAAGAGCTCTAATTGTAGCTCCTTTACTTGAGACACCCGAGTAATCACCTTGATCTCCCACCTTTAAGTTAGCTAGAACTCAAATGGTGGTTAGACGAAGAACTTCTTCTTCTTTAGATTAGATATGGGAACTATTGTCTCTTTCTTTCTCTACTTGATGTTGTAGAGTAAGAAATCTCTTTGAGATTTTTTTTCACACATAAATTTCTTCTAATGAGGGTCTTATATAGAATGTCAAAGTTAGAGTCCACCCCTAATTAGGTTTCCTAAAAAACCAAAATATAAGGAGGTTTAGGATTTTCAGCCCTTACACAACTATATGTGGGCGGCCAGACTAAGCCCTAATAGGCAGATCTGGTCGGCCCTATTAGTGTGGTCGGCTAATGCATGGTCGGCCCACTAATGGGCCCTTAAAACCCTTTTAAGTCCTTGGCCCAAATACCCCTTTATTCGGGGCTTTGTATTATCTTTGCCTTGCCTTTCTTTAGGCCTTTTGGACATATTTTCGGATCTAATCCGTGCATATATGTCTCATGCCTCTAGTCATATCTTCTGATCAAGTGGGCACTCTTTGGTGTAACCCAATATAGGATCCGAACGAAGTTAGCCGCGAATTACCTTGTAATCTGACGATCGTAGTTAGTATCTAGCTAAACACTACAATCCCTAAATCGTCCGGACTTAATGACCTTCTTCATCAATTGTCCTATCCGACAAATTGATCATATTGCATCTTTGGTCGAAGGACATGTCCTTCATCAAACACCGTTCTCAAACATCAAAACACCATTTCTAACCTTGAAAACCAAGTCTATAACACCATTCTTAACCACAAGTCCAAAAGTACCATGTCCAAAATACCACTGCATCAACATCAAAACACTATTAAAAAGCTATTATAATCCACCCAAGTCTCGACTAATACTGAAGTATGTAATACGTGTTTCTCCTCGACCCTTTGCTTAGTGAAGAGGGTTGTATCTCGACCTCCCTCGAATTACTACGTTGGCCTCTTGAAATACCGCAGTTGTTGTTGACTCCAGTGCTCCTATGATTTCTGAGATTGATGGGGTTGTTGAAATTGCTCACTGTGTTTTTTACCTGGTTGAGTTTGTTGTTGTTGACTTTGTTGCTTCTCTCCTAACCTGTCCCCACGCCCCTTTCCTCCACCCTAGGGGTGGGAAACGGGTCGAGCTCGGGTACCCGTGGATACCTATGTCTCGGGTTCGGGCGTTCTGGGTACCTACACACATGGCCTACATGTCTTAGCGAACAGGCTCGGGCCGGGTAAATTTGAGTTTTCTCTGCACAAAGCCTGCTATGGGCACTAGCCCCTTAGTTCCCTAACGGGTTTCGGGCATGCCGGACTCGGGCACAATCACAAAAAAAACAGAAAAAACCAAATACATAGAAATCAGATCTAGAACTTTTCATTTTTTAGAGATCTAAACCTGTTATTAAGATCTAAACTAAACAAAATATGTAAATAGAGATCTAGGAATCATATAAAAAAAAAAATTATAAAACTAGAAATAAAAAGAAAAGAAAAAAAAAATCATAAAACAGAGAAAAGATCTCCGAAACCTGAACCCAAAAAAGTTCAAAATTACAATTTATGCACAAGTTTTCTTCACCATTTCTATGGATCATCATTAACTTCTATACATAGATAGAAGGTGAGTGATACAAACTGACATATCCAGAGAAATATACTCATAAATTCAAAAAGAGAGAGCGGGAAAGAGAGACAAGTTAAAGATCCAAAACAAACTACAAATAAAAGAAGTAATATTTTATCATCATCATCATAAATAAAAGAGATATTACAGATCTAAAACGAAACTATAAACAAATGAAAAAATGTATTATCATTAACACGTGAATTGATAAGTTACAGATCTTAAAAAATATAGACCTTAACCTTCAAGAAACACCAAATACAAGAAGAATATACAAAAGAAAGGATGATTGTTTTTCATCCTTGTTACAAATCTGAAAAAAATACCTTCATTTACATAACTAAAAATACCACCGTCTTCATTTCTTCACCGTGGTTTCTTAATCCTTGTTTCTTCATCCTTGTCTCTATATCTTAGGCGGTAGAACTATCTCTCTAACTTTGGGTGGTAAAGGAAAAGCTAGGGTAAAGAAACTAGGCCTTTTATAATGTAAAACCCTTAAATAATGGTGCCTATAGACGGGTAAAATGGGGCTTATAAGTCGGGTAGTTGTAGCGGGCCTAATGCTTGGGTGATAGGACGAGTAAGGGTTTTTTCCATGAAGCCCAAGCCCGCCCATTATCTAGAGGCGGGTCGGGCGGGCACTACCAAGTTCGGGCTTCGGGCGGGCGTTTTTCTCATCGGACCCGGGCGTTCCGGACCGGGTTTCGGGCTCCCGGGCTAAATTTCCAGCCTTACTCTACCCCATCTTGCGGCTCTCATGCCTTTACATCTTCCTCTACCCGCACTCGTAGATGATGTAGTGCTTGCACTAGATGATGAACTGCTTGCAGTTGATGGCCCTACATTTGGTGTAGCAGTCTGCGCATTCGAGGGTGGGGCTCCTCCACCCCATCCTGCGGCTCTCTCTCCTCTACATCTTCATCCTCACCTTCCGGCGAAAGCACATTCTGATAATTTTCTTCAGGACCAACATCCTTTCCCAAGTCATTTGGCTCGTCCACTTCAGTAGGATCTTCCTTATTCCCTTCTACAACAGCTTATACTGTTGCCTCCTCTTCCCCACCATATGCCTTAGTATCGATCTCCAACTAACAACATCAGTAGACATGAAGTCATCCTAATCAGAGTTAGATTAGTCGAACTCATTTCCTGTTTGACCTCCATCACAATCGTTTCATGTTTGGCTCCCTAAGTCTTCCTCCATTTGGTAAGTTCATGTTTTGCCTTGGTTAGTTCATGGTTGGCTCCCTAAGGCTTCCTGAATTTGGTCAGATCCTGGTTGACCCCCTAAGTCTTATTCCATTTGGTTAGTTCATGTTTGTGAAGGATATATCCGTTCGGTCTGAAGGAGATGTCTTTCCGAAGGAGTGTCCTTCGACCAAGATGACAATGCGATCAATTTTTCGGTTAGGATAACGATGAATAAGTTATGAAGATCATCCAGCCCGGTCCAATTAGGGGTCGTAGTGCTTTGCTTGAAGCCAACTACGATCGTCGGATTACTTAGGTAATTCGCGGCTAACATAGACCGAATCCTACAACGGGTTACACATAAGAGTGGTAACTTGATCGGAGAGATTTGACTAGATGGGACTAGGCTAAAGATGGATTGGATCCAACTAAATAGGCCAAAAGGGTTCGAATAAAGAGTCGGAACAAGATAGAAACAATGGGGCATAAAAGGGGGTGCCCCTAAGCAAGGCTACTATGGCCGGCCATGTGATGGCTTAAAGGCATAATGGGCCGGCCACATAAAGCCCATAGTGGGCTGATATGGCCGGCCACACTAGGGGATGCCCTAATTAGGGTAAAACCCTAATTAGGGAATCCTAGAGAACTAAAATTCCTCTATGCTTATCTTTTCTGAAGAAGACTTTTTGGATTCCTTATTTGAGTATGACTCTACTAAAGTAATGCCTATAAATTCATCTATATGTTAACCCTAGTTCAGAGTAGGTGTGGAATTTTCTCAAGAATACACATCTCTCTCTCACAATATACAACTAATGGAGAGAGGAGATTGTAGAGAAAAAGCTCCCATTCTATCAATCTAGTCAAAGACAAAGGGTCTTCTCAACCTTCTATTAAGTCCTAGCAGACATTAAAGAAAGGAGATCAAGTTAACCAACTCGGTGTCTCAAGTAGAGGAGCGATGATTGAAGCTCTCGATCTTCACACGCGAATTGGAATGGTTCGAGGGAAAAACGCGAAAAGGTATTTAGTTCTCTTCTAGTTCATTGTTTAGTTCATGTATAATCGATCCTGGTAATCTAGTGTTAACATATAGATGTTAAGATTCCGCTTAGAACACTAAATTTAATGTATTAGATACGCATGAAACCCTACAGTGGCATCACGAGCCGGTTACATGAAACTAACTTTGACTAGTTGAATTAAAACTTGATTGATTAGATAATTTCATGTTTGACATAGAATTGATTAGTTTAGAACAAATCGGATAGAAAGAAATCGAATTATGAAAAACGTTTTCGAAAGAACGATTGAAAAAGGTTGATTTTTGAAAAAGGGTTTTCAAAAAGTGTTGTTTTTTATGGATTTCCATCAAGAACATCAACTCGGAACAGGAAGAAAACAGTAAAACCAACAAGTTTAGGGGGGACGTGGGGTATATATATAGGGCGGGAATGTTGCCCGCGAGCCCGAAACCGCCCATGGGTTCCCGAGCCCATGACTGACCACGGACACCCGCTATCCGTGGCGGGTAAATCCCGCCCGGCCCGACGAAATTTGGTGGGCGGGCGCGGGTAAAACCCCTGCCCGACCTCCCACCCACACCCGAGTCCGATAGGGCAAGCCCGATTGGTGGCTATATATACCCGCCCATTTGTGGTCCATTAGGAAGCCAAAAAGAAGAAATTCACTTCAAATCTTCAATAAGGCGGAGAAAACGTATGTCGTTAGATGAGGAATCTCTAAGATATCGCTCATCCGTTAGATCTAGGGTTAATAACTCCACCACTACCCTATTATATATACCCCACGTTCCCCCTAAACTTCTGCCTTTTCCATTTTTCTTTCTGTCGTTCTGGTACTCTTCTAGTGTTTCTCTTTCTTCCATTTCTTTCTCTCTAGTTAATCTTTCTTTCTTTATCTCATTCCTCTATGAGTTTCTGATTATTTATACAAGATCTATAACTAAGACCAATACAAATATGTAAACAAGATCTATTACTAAGACCAAATACAAGCATATATATATATATATATCAACAATCTACTGAAATATGAAAGAAGAAATGAAGTGATTCCCTAAGCAAACAAATAAAAAAAAGATTCAGACTTGGATGAAGAACTATGCCCGATGCCCGAGCCGCCCGTTGCCCGACAACCCGACTCCTATAGTGGGTGTGGGCGGACTTTGGACAGAGGAAAATTAAAAATTACCCGCCCGATCTACCCGACTACCCTATTAGCCAAAGAGAAGATCTACCTGACCCGTCCGAGCCCGAAATGTTTTTACCCGTGGGCGCCCATACCCGCCCTATTCCCACCCCTACGTCCGGCCAGTCGCGTGCGTTGGCACGTCTCCCAGTCCATCTCGGACGCGTCCCAGTCCGACACGGACTGGGAAGTCCGAGATTATCTCGGAAGATGACGCGACCATGAGAACTCTTAGTGCGTCTCGGACTAGGATCGGAGATGCGACTTTCACGGCTCCGGACGCGTCTAAAAGACGCGTCTGGGGTAACCTGGGCCGTCTCGGACTCTTAGTCCGAGACGACCAAGGACGCGTCTGAAGGATTTATCCGTTCGGTCTGAAGGAGATGTCCTTCCGAAGGAGTGTCCTTCGACCAAGGTGGCAATGCGATCAATTTGTCAGTTAGGATAACGATGACCATACGTGAAGATCATCCAGTCCGGTCCAATTAGGGGTCGTAATGCTTTGCTAGAAGCCAACTACGATCTTCGGATCAAGGAGTTGATTCGCGGCTAACATAGACCGGATCCTACAACGGGTTACACATAAGAGTGGTAACTTGATCAGAGAGACTTGACTAGACGGAACAGGCTAAAGATGGATGGGATCCAACTGGAAAGGTCGAAAGGGTTCGAATGGAGATTCAGAACAAGATAGAAAGAACCGGGCCTTAATAGGGGTGCCCGGAGGAAGGCTCATTAGGCCGGCCATGTGATGGCCGATCAGAGTAAGTGGCCCGGCCATAGAAAGCCCATGGTGGGCTGTTCTGGCCGGCCACACTTAAGGGATTTTCAAAATACCCCAAAAATGGTATTTTGGTAATTATCTTTTCTGTGACCCGAAAATAGAAAGACCTAATTTGAATGAGATTCTAATTAGGGTTTCTCTATATATAGGGTCAGTTGAGAACAGAAAAGGGGTGGATTTTTCTCTAGAAGAAAAATATACAGCTCTCTCTCTCTCAATATACAGCTAGTGGAGAGAGAGGAATATAGAGAAAAAGCTCCCGTTCTATCAATCTAGTCAAGAAGAAGAGTTCTTCTCAACCTTCTAGTAAGTCCTAGCAGTCTGAAAGGAAGGGAGATCAAGTCTATTCACTCGGTGTCTCAAGTAGAGGAGCTACACTTGGAGCTCTCGATCTTCACATGCGATTGGAATGATTCGAGGGAAAAACGCGTTAAGGTATTTATCCCTCTTCTAGTTCATTCATTAGTTTATGCACATGATCCTGGGCAATTTAGTGTTAACATATGATGTTTGAGATTCCGCTTAGAACACTAGATAGTGTATAGGATATACACAAATCCCAACAGTGGCATCACGAGCCGGTTGCATGAAACTATCTCTGACTAGTCGAATTAGATTCGAGCTTGATTGATTAGATGATTTTATGTTTAAATAGGGATTTAGACATGAAATTGATTAGTTTAAATTAGATTTAGAAGTAATCGGATAGAAATTGAAAGTGTTTCAATGGGAGAACTTTAAAATTTCGAGTTTTTGAAAAGAGTTTCCAAAAAGAAGTTTTAAAGTAGATGGTTTTTTTGAAAAGAGTTTTCAAAATCTACTGGTTTTTGGATGAATTTTCATCAAAACAGCAGCAAAAGTTGGAAGAAATCAAAAAATTGGAAGGGAGAAGGTGCTGTCCAGGAGCCGGACTAACCAGGACGCGAACGCCCAGGACGCGTCCCAGTCCTTCCCGGACTGGGAATCCGAGAGCGTCTCGGACAGACGCGTCAGAGTTTCTCTCGGACAGGAAGACGCGTCCGAGATTGTCTCGGATTGGGAGTCCGAGACCGTCTCAGACTAGGATCTCGAGAGATCCGCGTCTAGCACGCTGGATCGCTTCACTTGGACGTGACCAGAGAAGTCCGGACGCGTCTCGGATTGAGAATCCAGACGCGACCAGGACTGTCCCTTCCAGACGCGTCTGGCGAAGCCAGAAGCCATCTCGGACTGGGAGTCCGAGATGCATATACTTGGACAGAGCATCTAGGACGCGTCTGTGGGGGTAGGGAAGCGTCTGGCCTAGGGCGAGGACGCGTCCACCCAAGGGACTTGGCACGTTCTGGTACGTGCCAATCCGGGTCCGACCTTGGCTTGGACCTTGACCGTGACTTGACTTGGTCTAGTCAAAGGGGTCCTTGACCAAGTTTGACTTAAGTCTTTAGAGTTTGACTCGGGTCCTTTGGGCCTTGACTTAAGTGGGAGGTTTCTATTTTCTTCTTCCAACTTTGACCCTATTTTTTCCGAAAGCGACCTGGGCCAATCAAAAGCCTAAAACGGAGTTTTTCCAAAACGATTTAAAAATCTTTTAGGATAAAACCAAAAGGAGCCATTAGTCAGAATTTTGAGAAAATTAGACTTAAGGCACGTTAGACATAGAGATGTCGGTAGTATCTACCGAATAGCTATCTAGAACATAGCAAACCTAGATTCGACCTAAGGAAGCGAATCTCATACATACTTGGGTGTTTTATGAGTGTCACATTATTATGTATGTATGAATGTGAATGCGGGTTTTAGTATGGCCATAGAATTGTTCTATTCTTGTTTTTAAGCACGGATAGGTGCCCGATGTAATTAATTTAATTCCAAGTTTTATACGATCTGCGAATCGTTGAGTCTTGTAATTAGAGTTAAGGGTCCAAAAGAGTCCATTGAAGAGCCAAAGGATGAGATCGTGGTTCGAGTGGGAGAATTCAATGGATGTTCGTGGATGGAGATCCAGGCGAACAGAGGCAAAACAAGCGAGAACCTAAGAAGATTAGATCTTTTAGGTTTGGGGCCATACTAGGATCATGTCTGCTTGATTTATTTTCTCGCGCGCATTTACTTATTTACATTTTATGTGTTGTATGATTATGTTAGAGTTCACAGTAATGCATGCAAACAAAAACGTAAAAGTCCCCAAAAAGAATTTTGAGTAATGCCTACCCAGATTAAGACACCTGTTGAGCCCTTGTTCATCGATGGTGGGTCATGCCAAAGCAGGGTGCCATCTTTTACCTCGGGACAATACGGGTAGACCTATGAAGAGGTCTACATGTCTAAATGGTTATTCTCAACGAGTCAGCAATAGGGTTTTGGATTTCGAGGCAAAAGGATGAATTAAACACATAAATGTTATTCATCAACCAAGAGTCATAGGAGTATGATCAGTAAGGAGTTACTCACCCAGGAGGGTGGAGTTAAGGGCAGTGCCAAAGTACGCTTAACTTCACAGGAATGGGTTCTTGGAATCGTATTATTCAAAGGGGGACGGTTTTCATTGAATAATATGGCAAAAACTTTTTTGCGTAAACATTGAATGTAGTACTTAGCAAAATCCTTATTTTGTTTATGTAGAGTAGAGATGACATATAGTATTAGTTCACGTTTAGATAGAGATCTATACGACTTTCTAGATTGGGAAGAAGATCAGAGAAGAGTTCTCAATGCTTCGAATAAAGAAAGCGAAATAGAGATACCAGAAAGGGAAGTGGAAGTCGGTGCCTATGTTATAGAGGTCAATTTGGCAGATATGGCTGACTCTCCTTCATTGGTATTTGATACCGGATGTGGAGCACATATAATTTCAGAATTAGATGAGCTCAAGGAGGTCAGGTATCTGACAAAGAGCGAGATGGTTCTACGAGTCGCAAATAAGGCAAGAGTTGCTGCTGTGGCTGTAGGAACCTATGAGCTTAGTTTAGAGACTGGGTTGATATTAGTGCTGCATAATTGCTATTATGTACCCACTATTTCAAGGAACATTATCTCTGTGTCAGTGCTAGACAAAGAGGGATATCATGTTATAATAAAGGACAAGTGTTGTTCTTTATACAAAGGTGAGATGTTCTATACCAGTGCTAAACTACGTAATGGTCTTTATGTTGTGAACATAGAAGACGAAATCCTGAACATAGACACGAAACGGCTTCGTACTCACGATTCTAACCAAAGCTATCTCTAGCATTGTCGTTTGAGTCACATTAACATGAAACGCATGCAGAAGCTTCATACAAATGGACTTATGGGATCGTGTGATTTAGAATCGTACGATACATGTGAGCCATGCTTAGTGGGCAAAATGACACGATCGTCCTTCAAGGGAAAAGGAGATCGGGTGAATGAACCATTAGGACTGATACATACAGATGTATGCAGACCTATGAGTACACTTGCGAGAGGTAATTATGGCTACTTCATAACGTTCACAGATGACTTCACTAGATATGGTTACGTATATCTTATGAAGCATAAGTCGGAATCGTTTGAAGTGTTCAAACAATTCCAGAATGAAGTAGAGAATCAACTTGGCAAGAAAATAAAAGCCATTCGATCAGATCGAGGTTGTGAATATTTGAGTCAAGAGTTTGAGGATCATCTTAGGGGTTGCGGAATAGTGTCCCAACTCACTCCTCCAGGAACACCTCAGATGAACGGTGTGTCCGAAACGAGAAATCGAACCTTGATGGGCATGGTTCGATCGATGATGAACTTAGCCGATCTTCCTAACACTTTCTGGGGGTATGCTCTAGAAATGGCTGCTTTCACACTAAACCGAGCTCCGTCAAAAGCTGTAGAAAAGACGCCATATGAGATATGGACTGGAAAGGTTCCAAAGTTGTCTTTTCTCAAAGTCTAGGGTTGCGATGTTTATGTAAAACGTTTACAAGGAGATAAACTAGCACCAAGATCAAATATGTGTCTCTTTGTTGGTTATCCAAAAGAGACAAAGGGGTATTACTTCTACAACCCATCAGAGAACAAAGTGTTTGTTGCTCGTGATGGTGTCTTCCTTGAAAAGGAGTTTCTTTCCAAGAAGACAAATGGGAGAAATATAGAGATCGAAGAAGTTCGATCCGAGAAACAAACTGACACTATTGTACCGATGTCAGAAGTCGCGATTCCTAACTATTCTGAGCCGATAGAAAAGGAAAGAGAGGAAGGGATGGTAGATCTCGGAGATCCTCCCGCGCAGAGTGAATGTGATTCGCAGGAGAACCCTCAAGGAGTTGAGAGTGTCTCACCTGTTGTTCAAGCCCCGCGTAGGTCTGCAAGGCTGATTGAATTATCTCAACGACAAGAGTTGTTGTTGATAGAGGATAATGAACCCAGCACCTACAAAGAAGCTATGACGAGCCCAGACTCCGAAAAATGGCTGGGAGCCATGAAATCCGAAATGGAATCCATGTCTGAGAATCAAGTTTGAAACTTGGTTGATTTGCCCGATGGAGTAGAACCCATCGGATGCAAATGGATTTTCAAGATGAAAACAGACAAGGATGGAAACGTGAGCGTTTTCAAAGCTAGACTCGTGGCAAAAGGTTACAGACAAGTCCAAGGGATAGACTACGAAGAAACTTTTTCCCCTGTTGCGATGCTTAAGTCCATTAGGATTATTCTAGCAATTGCAGGTCATTACGATTATGAAATTTGGCAAATGGATGTCAAAACCGCCTTCCTGAACGGTAAACTGGAAGAGGATGTGTACATGACACAACCTGAGGGTTTTGAGGACTCCAAGAATGCTGGAAAAGTTTGTAAGCTTCAAAGGTCCATCTACGGGTTGAAGCAAGCAAGTCGGAGCTGGAATCTTCGATTCGACGAGAAAATCAAAGAGTTTGGTTTTCTAAAGAATGATGAGGAATCTTGTGTATACAAGAAGGTTATTGGGAGCAACCTAGTTTTTTTGGTCCTGTATGTGGATGACATACTGATCATTGGAAATGACATTCCTATGCTTAACTCCGTAAAAGAGTGGCTTAGGAAGTGTTTTTCAATGAAAGACCTAGGAGATGCAGAATATATATTGGGCATCAAGATCTATAGAGATAGATCGAGGAAGATGATTGGACTCAGTCAAGAGACTTATATCAATAAGGTTCTTGGGAGATTCAAGATGGAAGACTCTAAGAGAGGATTCCTACCCATGACACATGGCACGACGCTAAGCAAGGCAATAGGATCAATCATGTACGCCATGGTCTGCACTCGCCCATACATCTCATATGCTCTGAGCATGTGTAGTCGTTACCAATCTAATCCAGGTGAGAAACACTGGACCGCAGCCAAAAATATCATGAAGTACTTGAGAAGGACAAAGGATCACTTCTTGGTTTATGGCGGGAAAGATGAACTAATCGTGGAAGGCCATGTGGATGCGAGCTTCCAAACGGACAGAGATGATTTCCGATCGCAGTCGGGTTATGTCTATTGTCTAAACGGAGGAGCAGTAAGCTGGAAAAGCTCAAAGCAGACTACTGTAGCAGACTCTACCACAGAAGCAGAATACCTTGCCGCTTCGGAAGAAGCCAAGGAAGGAGTTTGGATAAAGAAGTTTATCTCCGAACTTGGTGTAGTTCCTAGCATAGAAAATGGGGTTACTCTGTATTGTAACAACAATGGAGCTATCGCCCAGGCTAAGGAACCAAGAGCACACCAAAAATCCAAACATATCCTAAGGAAGTACCACGTGATTAGGGAAATCATTGAGCGAAAAGATGTGGTCATTTGCAAAGTCGATACGAACGACAATGTTGCCGATCCGTTAACTAAACCACTGCCTCAGCCCAAGTATGAGAGTCATAGAAGGGGCATAGTTATAAAGCGCATCGATGAATGGCTTTAAGCTGTAATTGGATTAATGAAAGGAGTTTCATGTAACCAATTAGCTACATTCAATAAAAGAAATAAATAAGTTATTTCTGTCATTAAATAATGGTTTAGTGTTTAATTGACAATCCAAAAATAATTAGGCATTCCAGGTAGGTTTATCAGATACGTGATCTGGTAAATGGAACCCTACTAAGTGAACATGGAATAGATTCATTATTGAGTCCCTAGTCCAGGTCATTGCATGGACCACAATGACTCAAGAAGACTAGTATGGGAATTGACTGATAGCGCAGTTCCATGGGCTATAGGAATATGGTATTTAAGTCAATTACATGGGTGTATAATTGGGGAATATACACTGGATAACCCAAAGATGAGAGTTCTTCAAGGAGTTGAAAAACGTCACGAACTCTCATAGGCAAGATTGGAGAGGTTCCTTAAACATGAGTACTCCACTCATCTTATGTAAGAAATGTCGAACTTTGGTACCGTCAAACGTCGCGCTGTAAAAGGAGGTTATAAAGGCGGAGTACTGGGGGAGACAGGATAAACATGAAGTTAAGTGGGAGTACAAGACTGGATGATGTCCTCCTATTAAGTTAGGATAAAGTATCTCCGGGCCACTTGAGGAGAAGCAACTGAAAAATGTGTGGCCAGACTCAAATGGATTAATGGTTAATCATTTGTATTGACAGTTGTTCTCCAGATCAAGAAAGTCTAAAGGGTATGACGTATCAGATGAGATACTAAGTGACATGGGAATCGAGCATTGCACTTGTTCTAAGTACAAGTGGGAGACTGAAGGATTTATCCGTTCGGTCTGAAGGAGATGTCCTTCCGAAGGAGTGTCCTTCGACAATTTGTCAGTTAGGATAACGATGACCATACGTGAATATCATCCAGTCCGGTCCAATTAGGGGTCGTAATGCTTTGCTAGAAGCCAACTACGATCGTCGGATCAAGGAGTTGATTCGCGGCTAACATAAACCGGATCCTACAATGGGTTACACATAAGAGTGGTAACTTGATCGGAGAGACTTGACTAGACGGGAACAGGCTAAAGATGGATGGGATCCAACTGGAAAGGCCGAAAGGGTTCGAATGGAGATTCGGAACAAGATAGAAAGAACCGGGCCTTAAAAGGGGTGCCCGGGTGAAGGCTCATTAGGCCGACCATGTAATGGCCGACCAGAGTAAGTGGGCCGGCCATAGAAAGCCCATGGTGGGCTGTTCTGGCCGGCCACACTTAAGGGATTGTCAAAATACCCCAAAAATGGTATTTTGGTAATTATCTTTTCTGTGGCCCGAAAATAGAAAGACCTAATCTGAATGAGATTCTAATTAGGGTTTCTCTATATATAGGGTCAGTTGAGAACAGAAAAGGGGTGGATTTTTCTCTAGAAGAAAAATATACAGCTCTCTCTTTCTCAATATACAGCTAGTGGAGAGAGAGGAATATAGAGAAAAAGCTTCCGTTCTATCAATCTAGTCAAGAAGAAGAGTTCTTTTCAACCTTCTAGTAAGTCCTAGCAGTCTGAAAGGAAGGGAGATCAAGTCTATTCACTCGGTGTCTCAAGTAGAGGAACACACTTGGAGCTCTCGATCTTCACATGCGATTGGAATGGTTCGAGGGAAAAACGCGTTCAGGTATTTATCCCTCTTCTAGTTCATTGATTAGTTTATGCACATGATCCTGGGCAATTTAGTGTTAACATATGATGTTTGAGATTCCGCTTAGAACACTAGATAGTGTATAGGATACACACAAAACCCTACAGCGTCCTAGGGACGCGTCCGATAGCTTCCACGCATGTCGGATGCGATCCGAGATGCAGCTGCTTGGGGACGCGTTTGGCCTAGGCCCAGGACGCGTCCACCCGAGGGACAGGGCACGGCTCGGAACGTGCCGAGCCGGGTCCGACCAAAGTCCGGACCTTGACTTTGACCTATCTTGGTTCCATCCTTGACTGGTCAAAGGTCCCCTGACCAGGTTTGACCCGGATTTCCAGAGTTTGACTCAGGCATTTTTTGGGCTTTGATTCGAGTGGGAGTTTTAGTCTGTTCTTCTTCCGACCTCAACCTTAATTTTTTACGAAATTGACCCGGATTATGCGATAATCCAAACGGAGTGAAATTGACCCGGATTATGCGATAATCCAAACGGAGTGAAATTGACCCGGATTATGCGATAATCCAAACGGAGTTTTTCCTTAAAACGGTTTTAGAAATCAGTAAGGAAGAAACGTGACAAAATTAGTCTATATTTTACGAAAAATAGACTGACAATCCATGATAGACATAGGAATGTCACAATTTCCCACGAATAGCAAACCTAGATAAGAATCTAAGATACATACTTTTTCTATGATTGTCATATTTATGAATGTATGTACATGTATGTGATTGCATAGTGTAATGTACCTTTAGATAGGTAAACGTTTCTTGATTCCAAGCACAAGCGTAATGTGCCCGAATAATACTTAGAGTATAGGGTCTAGAGAAACCGTTGACGAATCGAATGATGAGATCATGATTCGAGTGGGAGTACTCAATGGTGGTTCATGGATATGAATCCAAACGAACCTTAGGCGAACAAGAAAAACATTACGCAAACTCACATAAATCTTTACATAATAAATCACAGTTAGTTATGCCAGAGTCCACAGTAACGTAACTTGATAAATTACGTAAAAGTCCCCAAAAAGAATTTTGAGTAATGCCTACCCAGACTAAGACACCTGTTGATCCCTTGTTCATCGATGGTGGGTCGGCCTTCGCAGAGTGCTATCTTTTACCTCGGGACGTGTAACACTCCTATTTTCTTATTTATATCATATTAGGTGGAAATAACAAAACTATAGGTCAATTTGGATTTGGGCCTAATATGAAGAGTAAGTTAGTGTGGGCTTGAGTATCATAAAATGGAAGTGGGTTAGAAGGAAAAATAGGGTTGGTTGAGTTGATTATATAAAAAGGGGTATAGAGTCTTTTTGTAGATCTAAAACAAAACTTAGAGAGAGAAAGAGAAATTGTATTCTTTGGAGAAGATTTTGATGAACAAATTGAAGATATCTATGTATTATTTATGATATAGTTGGTATATCTTCTTAATCTTCAACAAGCCACTCCTTAGTGAAGGAAGAATGAATAAAGAAGAAAAGAGGTAGAGATGGAGTTCTCTAGAGAGAGAAAGAGGCATGATTGTGGTATTGATGTCATCTAAGGCAAAAAGAGGTAGATTTCATATCTCCTACTTCTTTTGTAGGCTTTTTCAATTTATTCCATGATAGGTTTAGTATTGTTAATCACATAAGTTCTATAAAGAATGATTGAATGATTTAGATAGTAGTTCTATCTTGAATTCCATAAAATATCTATGAAGGACAATATTTCGGTGTAGATTAAAATTAAATCTGGTATTGATTGATAATGAATCTCGGTGTGTATCTTATATGGTTGGAAAGGTATGTTTGTCTACTGTCTAGTGGTTCGAAAAATGAGTTAATTGGAGTTCCGAGCGAATAGTTATAATAGTTTTCGTACGAGGTGGCAGAACAGTCCCTATTGTACTTCTGTCTAGATTAAAATTAAATCTGGTATTGATTGATAATGAATCTTGGTGTTTATTTTATATGGTTGGAATGGTCTGTTTGTCTACTTTCTATTGGTCAAATGGTTCATTAATTAGATTTCCGAGTGAGGAGTTATAATAGTTTTCGTACTAGGTGTCGAGAGAGTCTCCAATGAGCGAATTTATTGAGATAATTCACATGGTTTCTATTCTTTAAGCAATGTGTTTCCTAGGTAGATGATACCTTATATTGGTGAGTGTATATTTGTTAACTATTAGTGTTATTTGTTTGTTTGAGGTTGTGATCCACGTGAGGATCTATTATGAGCATCATCCATTTTGACTTGTCATGTGTTGTTGGCTTGAATGGTTTGGTGAACTTGTTTGTAATTCTTTATTAGAGCCAATGTTTGTGGTGTGATGTTATTATGGGTGTGTGATGTTATTATGTGTGTGATGTGAAAGATTGTTGTATTATGAGAGTTAGTATTAGATTAGAATGCGAGGACATTGAAAACCCAATAATCAAGAATAAAAATTGTTAATTTCTACATGTATGAGGTAAATCTAGCTGTATTATGTTAGTTGTCACATTAAATTTCAGATAACGTCAACAATGAATATGAATGCAAATGTTTCCTTGATTGGGGATTGAGCTTGCCTACCCGAGACTTAGGTTTGAGGAAATCTACTGCAGTTGGGTTTTAACCCAGCTATTTTGTTTTTCAGGTATTGATAGTGCACTCATGGTAGGCGTTGTTCGTGGATCCAGTTTGAAGGTCTCAAATCTTCGATTTCAAGGCGTTAGCTTGAGATTTGGGATCTGGGCTCTACAGGATGATACGGGTAGATCTATAGCAGAGGTCTACATGTCTAAATGGTTATTCTCAACGAGTCAGCAAAAGTGTTTTGGATTTCGAGGCAAAAGGATGAATTTAACACATAAGTGTTATTCATCAACCAAGAGTCATAAGAGTATGATCAACAAAGAGTTTGCTAACCCAGGATGACAGAGTTAAGGGCAGTGCCTAGTACGCTTAGCCCCGTAGCAATGGGATCTTCGAATCATATTTTTCAAAGGGGGACGCTTTTTATTGAAAAATATGGCAAAACAGTTGCTTTTGCACAACAATTTAATGTAATACTTAGCAAATTTCCTTTTTCTGTTAATGTAGAGTAGAAATGGTACACACGATTAGTTTAGATTTAGATAACTTTCTAGATTGGGAGAAGGATCAGAGAATAGTTCTCGATACTTCGAAGAGAGAACATGTAATAGAGAAACCAGGAAAAGGAGAGGAAATTAGTGCCTATGTTATAGAGGTCAATTTGGCAGACACAACTGATTCCCCTACATGGGTATTTGATACCGGATGTGGAGCTCACATAATCTCGGATTTGAAAGGGCTAGAGGGAATCAGAAGTCTGTCAAAGAGGGAAATGGTTGTACGAGTCGCAAACAAAGCAAGAGTTGCTGTTGCGGTTGTAGGAACCTATAAGCTCAGTCTAGATATCAGTGTTGCATAAATCCTATTATGTACCTACTATCTCAAGAAACATCATCTCTGTGTCTGTTCTGGACAAAGAAGGATATCAGACTGTTTTTTAAAACAAGCAATGTTCTCTATACAAAGATGATGTGTTCTATACCAGTGCTAGACTTTGTAATGGTCTTTATGTTTTGAACATAGAAGACGAAATCCTGAACATAGACACTAAACGGCTTCGCACTCATGATTCGAACCAAGGCTATCTCTGGCATTATTGCTTAGGCCACATAAACATGAAACGCATGCAGAAGCTTCATACAGATGGACTTCTGGGTTCGTGTGATTTAGAATCATACGATACATGTGGACCATGCTTAGTGGGTACGATGACACGATCACCCTTCAAAGGGAAAGGTGACCGAGTTAGTGAACCATTAGGACTCATACATACAGATGTATGTGGACCTATGAGTACACCCGCAAGAGGTAACTATGGCTACTTCATCACATTTAATGACGGTTTCACTAGATATGGATACATATATCTTATGAGGAATAAGTCAGAATCGTTTGAAATGTTCAAACAATTTCAGAATGAAGTAGAGAATCAACTTGACAAGAAAATAAAAGCCATTCGATCGGATCGAGGTGGTGAGTATTTGAGTCAAGAAGTTGAGGATCATCTTAGGAGTTGCGGCATCGTGTCCCAACCCACTCCACCAGGAACACCTCAGATGAACGGTGTGTCCGAAAGGAGGAATCGAACCTTGAAACGACTGCTTTCACACTTAACCGTGCTCCGTCAAAAGCTGTGAAAAAGACGCCATATGAGTTATGGTTTGGAAAAGTTCCAAAGCTGTCTTTTCTCAAAGTCTGGGGTTGCGACGTTTATGTAAAACGTCTACAAGGAGATAAACTAGCACCCAAATCAGACAAATGTTTCTTTGTGGGTTACCCAAAAGAGACTAGGGGTTATTTCTTCTATAACGCATCAGAGAACAAAGTGTTTGTTGCTCGTGATGGTGTCTTCCTAGAAAAGGAGTTCCTTTCCAGGAAGACAAGTGGGAGAAATATAGAAATCGAAGAAATTCGATCCGAGCAACAAGCTGACACCAATGCACCGATGTCAGAAGTCGCGGTTCATATCTATACTGAGCCGATACAAAGGAACAATGAGGAAGAGATAGTAGATCTCGGAGATCCTCCCGCGCAAGAAAATCCTCAAGAAATTGAGAATATCTCACCAGTTGTTCAACCCCGACGTAAGTGAGCAAGGTTAATCGAGTTATCTCAACGGCTATATATACTGTTGGTAGAAGATAACGAACCTAGAACTTACAAAGAAGATATGACGAGCTTAGACTCCGAAAAATGGCTTGGAGCCATGCAATCCGAAATGGAATCCATGTACGAGAATCAAGTTTGGAACTTGGTAGATTTGCCCGAAGGAGTAACACCCATCGGATGCAAATGGATTTTCAAGATGAAAACTGACATGGATGGAAACGTGAGCATTTTCAAATCAAGACTCGTGGAAAAAGGTTACAAACAAGTCCATGGAATAGACTACGACGAAACCTTTTCCCCTGTCGCAATGCTTAAATCCATTATGATTATTCTAGTGATAGCCGCTCATTATGATTATGAGATTTGGCAAATGGATGTCAAAACCGTCTTCCTGAATGGGAATCTGGAAGAGGATGTGTACATGACACAACCTGAAGGTTTTGTAGATTCTAATAATGCTAGAAAGGTTTGCAAGCTTCAAAGGTCCATTTATGGATTGAAGCAAGCAAGCAGGAACTGGAATCTTCGTTTCGACGAGAAAATCAAAGAGTTTGGCTTTTTGAAGAACGAAGAAGAATCTTGTGTATACAAGAAGGTTAGTGGGAGCAACCTAGTTTTCTTGGTCTTATATGTAGATGACATACTAATCATTGGAAACAACATTTCGATGCTTAATTCTGTAAAAGAATGGCTTAGGAAGTGTTTCTCAATGAAAGACCTAGGAGATGCAGAATACATATTGGGCATCAAGATCTATAGAGATAGATCAAAGAAGATGATTGGACTCAGTCAAGAAACTTATATAGATAAGATTCTTAAGAGATTCAAAATGGAAACCTCTAAGAGAGGATTCATGCCCATGGCTCATGGCACAGCACTAAGCAAGACCCAAAGTCCTAGTGACCCACATGAGCTAGCAATCATCCAAAAGGTACCTTATGCTTCGACAATTGGATCCATCATGTATGCCATGACCTGCACTCGCCCAGACGTCTCATATGCTCTGAGCATGTGTAGTCGTTACCAATCAAATCCAGGTGAAAATCACTGGACCGCAACCAAGAATATCCTTAAGTACTTAAGAAGGACAAAGGATTATTTCTTGGTATATGGCGGGAAAGAAGAACTAATCGTGGAAGGCTATGTGGACGCGAGCTTCAAAACGGATAGAGATGATTACCAATCACAGTCGGAACATGTTTTCTGTCTGAATGGAGGGGTAGTATGCTGGAAAAGCTCAAAGCAGACTACTGTAGCGGATTCTACCACAGAAGTAGAATACTTGGCCACTTCAGAGGCAGCGAAGGAAGGAGTTTGGATGAAGAAGTTTATATCCGATCTTGGTGTCGTTCCCAGCATCGAAAAAGGGATTACTCTATATTGTGACAACAATGAAGCAATCGCCCAAGCTAAGGAACCAAGAGCATACCAGAAATCCAAACATATCCAAAGGAAATACCACTTGATAAGGGAGATCATTGAGCGAAAGGAAGTGCTGATTTGCAAAGTCCATACAGATGACAACATTGTCGATCCGTTAACAAAACCACTACCTCAGCCCACACATGAGTACAAAGGGGATGGGGATAAAGCACATCGCAGAATGGCTTTAAGTTTTTAATCAGATTAATAAAAGGAGTTTTATGTAATTTGATTAGCTACGTTCAATAAAAGAAATAAACTTAATTATTTCGTCATTAAATATTGGTTTAGTATTTAATGGACAGCCCAAAATAATGAAACTTTTACCAAGTAGGTTTATCAGATGCGTGATCTGGTAAATGAAACCCTACTAAGTGAACTTGGAAAAGATTCATTATCAAAACCCTAGTCCAGGTCATTGCATGGACAACAATGACTCAAGACGACTAGCATGTGAGGTTGCCTGATGGCGCTGTTTCATGGGCCATAGGAATATAGTATTTAAGTCAATTACATGGGTGTATGATTGGGGAATATACACTGGGCAACCCAAAAATGAGAATTCTTCAATGAAGATTGAAATACGTCAGGAATTCTCATAAGACAAGATTGGAGAGAGTCCTTAAAACATGAGTACTCCACTCATCTTCTATAAGGAATGTCGAACTTTGGCACCGTTAAACGCCGCGCCGTAAAAAGAGGTTATAAAGGAGGATTGCTGGGGGAGACAGGATAGATATGAAGTTAAGTGGCAGTACAAGAATGGATTATGTCCTCCTAACTAAGTTAGGAATAGTATCTTCGGGCCACTTGAGGAGAAGCAACTGAAAATGTACGGTCGTACTCTAATGGATTAAAAGATTAATCATTAGCTTGGCAGTTGTTCTCCAGATCAGGAAAGTCTGAAAGGATATGACGTATCAGATGAGATACGAAGTCACATGGGAATCGAGCATTGCACTTGTTCTAAGGACAAGCGGGACACTGAAGGATATATCCGTTCGGTGTGAAGGAGATGTCCTTCCGAGGGAGTTTCCTTCGACCAAGATGACAATGCGATCAATTTATCGGTTAGGATAACGATGAATAAGTTATGAAGATCATCCAGTCCGATCCAATTAGGGGTCGTAATGCTTTGCTAGAAGCCAACTACGACCGTCGGATTACTTAGGTAATTCGCGGCTAACATAGACTGGATCCTACAACGGGTTACACATAAGAGTGGTAACTTGATCGGAGAGATTTGACTAGATGGGACTAGGCTAAAGATGGATTGGATCCAACTAAATAGGCCAAAAGCGTTCGAATAGAGATTCGGAACAAGATATAAACAATGGGGCACAAAAGGGGGTGCCCCTAAGCAAGGCTACTATGGCCGGCCGTGATGGCTTAAAGGCATAGTGGGCCGGCCACATAAAGCCCATAGTGGGCTGATATGGCCGGCCACACTAGGGGATGCCCTAATTAGGGTAAAAACCTAATTAGGGAATCCCAGAGGACTAAAACTCCTCTATGCTTATCTTTTCTGAAGGACACTTTTTGGATTCCTTATTTGAGTATGACTCTACTAAGGTAATGTCTATAAATAGTCTCATTAGTAGTTCAGAGAAGATGTGGAATTTTCTCAAGAATACACATCTCTCTCACAATATGCAACTAGTGGACAGAGGATATTGTCGAGAAAAAACTCTCATTCTATCAATCTAGTCAAGGAGAAAGGTTCTTTTCCACCTTCTATTAAGTCCTAGCAGACATTAAAGAAGGGAAATCAAGTTAACCAACTCGGTGTCTCAAGTAGAGGAGATTATTTATCTCTCTTCTAGTTCATTGTTTAGTTCATGTATAATCGATCCTTGTAATCTAGTGTTAACATATAGATGTTGAGGTTCCGCTTAGAACACTAGATTTAATGTATTAGATACGCATGAAACCCTACAATTTGTCCCCCTAAGGCTTCCTCCATTTGGTCATATTTTGTTTGATATCCCCTAAGTCTTCCTTTGTTTGGACCATTCCAGGTTAGCCCGTTAACTCTTCAGCTCTTTGCCCACATTGAGAATCATTTACTATTTGGGCCACTAAGTCTTCCTCTATTTGGTCAGTTGATGTTTGTCTCACGAAATCTTGTTATCTTTTGTTTCTATTTCGTCCCTAAAATCTAGTTATGTTTGGTGTATTTCTGTTTGTTGATACCCAATATCTTGTTAGGTTTGGTCAATTTCTGGTCTTCCCCCTAAAGACTCTGAAGAATTTGTTTCTGTCCTTAAAGAATTTGTTGATGTCTCTGATGAATCAATTCCCATTTTCCCCCTGGAGGAACTGTTTGTCTTCTCGATGAAGAAACTCCCATTTGCCCCCTTAAGAATCTGCAATAATGATTCTCAAAAGACTCCTGCCTCTGACATCTCTGTTTTGCCCCTACATGTTACATCGTATCCAAATCCACACTAACGCCACTTCCACCAGATTCATCCACCACACAACCACGCCCAAATCCACACTCATCCATGCATGACACCATCACCACCAAATCCATGGTCACCCATAACAGAATCAACACCATCTTCACTTCTTCTTTCTTCACGCTCGTCATCATAATCAACAATTATTGGACATTTTCTTCATTTTTCCTCTATTGTAATTAACATTTTCCTTTTGCTAAACATTCTTTATTCTATTTCCCCCATTCTTAAGACCCATCGTTCCATCAACCCTAGACCACCCCACTTCTTCAACCTCTTCTTTTTTGGTCATTCAAGATACAAAACTAGTTGTAGTGAGGGGATGTTTGACCTCAAGATAGAAATGAAGATACCCCCTCCCCTTTTATAAGTTCTAGCCTCCATAAACACTTAGTTTAATATTCCATCGTCTGTAACTAGACCATCCCTCACTTTGAATAATTCCCTACAAATTAAGCAACATACTTCCAGCAAAATACTTCCCTCCGACAACTTAAGCCCATGCATGCAGTGTGAAGGAACTTTAGGTATCTCCACTCGTTCGTGAGAGGAACATCTACATCTTGGAATGTGACTACATCTCTGATCTACTGTGTGTAATGGATATGTTGAAATCCGTATCAGGGTGCCAATGACCATCATACTGAAAACATCTATCAAATCTTCTAGAGTGTAATAACCGTCCATGGAAGAAATTTGGGGAAAAATATCAACCGGAAGAATATCAGATGAGGGAAGAGTGAGAGAGAAACTGAAAGAAATTTGGGAAAAAATATGAAAAGGCCTAATAACGATCTTCAGGGACTAACAACCACATCGAGAAACGGCACAAGTGGGAATGAAGCGACCTAATGATGTTGCAACATTAAATGAGCCTTGTGAAAAGGTGTGCTCTGACAACAAATAGGGGTAAGAAAAAATATAAATCTTACTTTAACGGCCCTGTGACGGTAACAACAAAAATAATCACCCGAGTATCTTTAATAAACTACGAAACTAAGCGGGAAACCAGTCATAAACTAGGGGTCATTTGGAAAATAACCATTTTCTTTAATGCATGCAATGTTCTTTATTATAATATCATGTATATTTTCATTGATGAAGTGAAACAACAGTAACAGAGACTCATCTGATGCGGAGACACTTTTAACTCAAAAATCAACCTTAATACCATAGTTAAGATTAGTTACTATTCTTACTAAGCGATAGCTATAAAAATGTGTACAGGGGTTGTAAACAGAATGATATACGTAAATGTGTGTTTTTCTTTAGTCTTCCATAGAAGTTAGTTATAACAGATAAACTATAGTTGTAACTATATTTTCACCAATTGTTTTTATGCAAATCTGAACAACTTGAATTTGGAATTGTTGAATAAATTCAACAAATGTCCCGGCCATTATATCAGGGCTAATATTAATAAATAAAATCAAATTTCTTCTTTCAAAAAAATAAAAACCTTGACATATTTTAAGACTAGGACAAGGTAAATTGGAATTTTGATTCAAGAGGTAGTCTAATGTGTAATTATTGTGGGCTAGTCCTCAAATTAACTAGTCAATTAGGGGTTTCTCAAATGGAACCTACTCAATGATTCTCAAAGTAGCAGTCAATATGCCTTTCCGAATGGTGACTTAAAGAGGGAAGTCTATATGGAACAACTTGAGGATTTATTACTCCACGACAAGATTGTCTACGAAGTCGGTGAATTCTCTTTATGATTAGAGGCAAAAACCTAAGTAGCGACATTAAATATTTTTTCAGTCGAATCAAATGGGTTTGTTTTAAATGATACAGGTAAATGTATTTATTGTAAAGCAAATAAGCTTAATTGTTTACTTATTTGTTTTTATGTTAACGATATGCTCATTTCTATAACTGATATATCTCCTATTGAAGAAACAAAGAAATTCTTATCATCTAACTTTAACACGAAGGATCTTAAGTTACTGTGTAATCTTAGGAATCTAATTTCCGTGGAAGGGATATGTACAGGTTTTAAGTGAAACAAATTACATTGAGAAGATTCTGAAAAAGTACGATGACTTTGATCATAAACAAGAATGGTTCCCAATATAAATTACTAAAAAATGCTAATCGTGTGGTGTCATTAGAATGAACTAACTGCAATAGTTCATTCCAATTTGGGATTTGGGTGGCGCCTCCCACATGGGGTAGTTGCGGATCCACTTTTTGAGCATTTCTAGGCTGTTTCTTTACTTTTTTGAGCAGTTTCAAAGTGTTGTTGTTTAGCGCAAGAGGGATCCCTCTGACGTCGACGGAGAGGAAGAGACGAGGGAGATGAAGACTCCATTAACAACAATTCCATTGTCGGGTGATTTCATCACGACACAAACACGGTTTTGATGAAGATTCAATGATGTTTTTTATGAGACTTTCTCACTCTAAAATGGATTCAAAGACGGTTTTGAAGGTTTCATAGTCGATCTATTCATGGTTGTGATTCGTGGAAAGGAGAAGATGGACTTCAGATAAGGTTCGTACATCAACAACGAAGAACTGGGTTAAAAGAATAAAATCAAACGACGGGAATTGGTTAAGTGATCTCTTCATCAGATTGGTTTTGGTACTTGCATCGTCATCTTACTACTAATTTTCAATTTTATTTGTATAATATTATTCTATGTTGTCGACCTTTAGGGTCTTTAATTCTCGATCTTTAAGACCTCCTTTGTCGACCTTTAGGTTTTTTTTAGTCCGTGTCTGGTCAATTTCTTTCCCTTCATGAGGCACTTTACATTCGAAAGTTGTATGAACTTATCGTATCTAACTCTCATGTAGTTCTCAAAGAAATAACAATTATCATCCATGTAACTTTGTGATTGTATCACTTATGAATGAAACATGATTCCGCTTGGATTCAAAAAAAGAACTTGAATATACTGGTGTTATAGATAGTCTAATGTATTTTATGCCTTGCACTAAATCATAAATAGCCTACGCCGTTAGTGTACTGTGTCAGAGTTGCAAGTAATGCAAAACAAGAGCATTGGAAAGCAATTTCTGAAGTGTTAACTAACTTGAAGGTACACTGGACCACAGTTTATATTAGAAAGGAGACCCCTTAACTGGAAGGATGTAGCAGTGCGCTAGAACATTGAGACAGTCAAAATCTACAACATGATGGAATTTTGACATTGAGTGGCGTTGTGTCACGGAGATCTAAGAAGCATATTGTAATTTATGATTCAACTACGCTATTAGAATCAAGTATACAGGAAGACACAAAAAGGAAGCAAAATGGCTTAGAAATTTATTAAAAGACAACGCTCTTACAACATTGCAAATAAAACCTACAATGGCAAGCCACTATTTAGAACCGACTGAGAACATAGTACACCCATTAACTAAAGGACTTCCTAAACTATTTTGGGATGCAAGTATTTGAATTTTCCCAAGTTGGAAAATGCGCGTTTAAGCCAAAGAAGAAGTAAAGGAATGCTTTTGTAGGAACTAGTCAAAATTCAAAACTTGGGGTAACAAAAGTTGATGTTATATTTGTGTCTGACCACAGTCAACTGATTTTTGAAAACCAGAATAATTTACAATCAGGTTTGTGTCATAACTACATTGAACACGGCTATGGTCAAAATCATGCTGATATCGAAAAAATTAAGAAACAACAAAGCATAGGTAAAATATTTCAATGTTTATCGTTTTACTGTGTTAAGCAATACCCTGATGTAAAAGGAATAACATGACCATGGTTCATGGATTTTTACATGCTTTCTTGCATAGAAAGGGCAAAATATTTGAAAGGTTGAAGTTTGTGTTTAATGCACATGACTTGGAAATGAAAGAACGATTCGAAAACTAAGACTCATATACCTCCAAGGCATGTTATCGTTCATGGGGTGCTTTTCCACTGCTTCAGAATGGACTTCCAAGCAGAGTAGGTTACCTCAGTTGGTCAGAGTGAGCTTCTACTTGGGATAGAGAATGTCGTAGTGGCCTGGGCGGTAGAGCAAGTTGATGAAGGGTTTCACTGGATCAGAATCAGTTTTGACAGTACTCTGGAAATCTTCAACAGCTGGTATGAAATCATGATGATTGACAGTGACACCATTCACGTCACAGGAGCTACGGTCAAGGTACATCACCCGGATGGGCACGCCTAATGCATCGGACAAGGCAGTTATGTGGACATGGTCGCTTTCTTCCCCCATCGGTTCTACTGAGGTCTTGCAAAACTGATACAGTAGCACATTGTATCAAAAAGTCAAAACTAAGAATGTTGGTGTCGGTGTTGCTCGTGTGTTTGTGTTGTACAGAGATAGATAGAGGCGGCAGAGAACTCGAAACAAACATTTAGATGACTAAGGAGACATAAGGCAGATGTCTCTCACAAATCATGGTCTGTTATGTTTATTCACGCGTCTTGAAGATCCAATTATCCAACTAAAAAAAAGCTAATATTGATAAAAACTACTAAAACAAATGTTCTTAAGATTTAATGTAAGGACCATGAATTCGTGCAAGTGGATATTTACTAATCGGTAAAAGTATACTAGAAAGTATAGCAGAGAATGAAGTTGGGTGACACCTAGGTCAGCCCAATAGCATAAACAATATCAAAACCGCAGCTCCCAGAGAGATTTCTAAAGAAAACTGAGTTAGCAAAAGAAAAACACAAGTTGATCAAAAATGTCACAAAAGGAGAAGACGACAAAATATGGTGTCTACATGAGTAAGAAGATATTCAGATTGCAAACTAAAATAGGATCAGCGACCAAAATATTAAGAGAAGTTTTTAAGGTAATATGATGAAAATGATGCTGATGAGTGAGGCCTTGTAATGCCTATTGTTCTGATAACATGAAAAAGATGGAAATCGAACCAAACCTGCTGCACGGTTGTACTTGATAGGCCCAGAATAAATGGTTCAAAAAACTCAGCACGTCTCTTAATTTCACCGGAAGTAACGAACCTGAAGAACATTACAACTGAACAACCAACTTGATTAGGATAACTAAAAATCATGGAGTATTGAAACCGAAGTTGTACTAATCCTCACCATAATCAGATACATACTGATCACGACTCCTTGTGACTAGCTCGTCATGACTGGGAAAAAAAAAATCCGTACTTCAGAAGTTGATCGAAAACCAAATTTTGTCCCTTACCTAAACAAATTTGGAGAAGAATAGATATATAACCTTATGGAGGTCTCATTTCCTTGCAGAACACATTCCAGTTGCTCAAGAAACAACTGAAAATTATGACCAGACAGATAAAACCCAAAAATTAGTGTTACCATCAAAGAAAATAAACACAGGAAATACGATTTCTGCAACTAAATTTTCTACTAATCTAATGCACCAGTTTTCCACACTATTTTATGTATGATCTCATAAATATAGGAACTCCTTCAATATGACGAATAAGATGTATGAAGTACATCTTATATTATCTTCGCACATCTCTACCAGTTAGTGACACAAAGAGGCACGAATAACCAAAAGATTTAACGATAACAGAGAAAAGTTAACACCTCGTATGAAGTACTCCTTATATTCATAAGTCATACGATGTCCTATAAGGGGGACAGCAGCAATCAGAAATTAACCAAGCTTAAACCATTCATACACGGTAGAAGTGGTAGCGATAGAAAAGTAATCTATACAGAACTGCTACGAGTCTCTCGTGCAACTAAAGAACTTCATTCTTCTATAAACAACTTTATTGCTATAATTTTGAGCCCAGTAGAGAAAATACATGGAAAGGCATAAGAGTACAAACTTTTTACTATGAGGAACCTTATAACCTTTTGCCGAGCTTTATTTCAGACTAAAACCAAAACTATGACATCAAACAATTTAACAATAGGCTTTAGTCTTCGAGAAAGGCTTCACACATCTTCTCGTAGTTGAAGATGCATGAAGAACAACACATCACATGTGAACTTTCAATGATATAAAGGTTAGATGTCCAAAACCTTTACATGTGAGTTTCCAATGGTATAAAAATGAATAACATCATGAAAAAAAATTGGAACATGAACATAGATATACCGCAAAAAAATCCTCAAAGGTAAAGTCAGCATATCCCAGGTTCTGGAGAGTTTTTTTGCATTGTTCAACATTTGCTGTAATACGCTCAACCTCCACTTTGTCTTGTGATTTCAAAATATGTTCCTAATTCCGCAACCAAACATTTTCTTTGAGTAACTAAATTCAGCTGAAGTGGTAGATGCTAAAACTACAGTTAGAATCTAATCAAGAATTATGTATTAGGATGATACCAGGTAGGAGAACATAAAACATCGAAAGAAACAGTTCCCATCTCCTCTCGTTCGTCTGATGGCATCATAAGTTTCACCAAGCACCTGCAAACACAGTCAAGGATTACTTGGAAAGATATCTAATCGTGGGCAAAGACAAAGTAACAAAATATAGCCTGTTGCATTGGCCAACCTTTATCTTTTCCTGTAATACAGGGCTGCCAGTCTGATACTCGGCTGCTAATGCTGAAAGAGGTTCCTGCAATGCAGTAAACAAAATTTCTTGGTCTAAACTCGTATTAAAAACGTAAGAAATCACTCATTGCAATATTATGTTACTGTGAAAACAAGCGAAATTTACCAAACCAACTGGCAACTCTTAGTTCAATTGAACAAGAACATAATTTCTTCTCCATTCACCATCAACAAAGATTTGTCGATTCTTCAAACATTTTTACAATAACAATGGTTACTTGATAAACCCATTCTCTAACTCATTTTCTTGGGTAAATCATCAGAGCCAACAGATAGTTAGTTATGTAGTTAATTAGTAACTACATTTAACATTTTTGCCACATTCTTGTAGTGGTAGCATGCCTCTGAAGATCTTAATCAAATTAGCGACTTAGTATTTTCATATTCTACTCCATTTAGTGATCACTCATCAGTAAAATAAATAGTTTTTGCAATTTACAAAGATTAATTGTAACGAGGGATCCTGGTCCAGTGGCACTCATTGGCTTTCTAACCTCACAGGATGTTGAACTTTAGCTTTCTCATTACCATGAAATATAATGAAAGCGAGAGGAGACTTCTTACTTTGTCACC
The DNA here is from genome assembly GCF_041429995.1 of Eschscholzia californica. Taxonomy (NCBI): domain Eukaryota; kingdom Viridiplantae; phylum Streptophyta; class Magnoliopsida; order Ranunculales; family Papaveraceae; genus Eschscholzia; species Eschscholzia californica. The sequence goes on from NW_028238198.1 coordinate 48,886,292, forward strand.
AACATATGGCATTTTATCAGCCTCCTCGGCTTGAATTGCAAGCTGCTGCTCCCTGATCTCCTTATCTCTGAAACCTGACCAGTCACCAGTTGTGACTTCAACACTGGAGGCTTTATTCCCTGTTTCCCCTTCCACAAGCTGCTGCTGCATGATGTCATTATCTCTGAAACCTGACCAGTCACCAGTTGTGACTTCCACACTGGAGGCTTTACACCCTATTTCCTTTTCCACAGGTTTCTCGTCGGGTTGCATCGTCTCTTTCCAAGAAACAGAAATAAAGTACAAAAAGCCTGCTCAAAATATCAATCTGCCCCTACAAAATGAAGCAAATATGTTCAATCATCAATGTCTTGTCTATAGCCACTACAGTTTATCCGGATGGGCTATACCAAACTCGTCGATTTTCAATTTCAAAAAGCAATAAAAAACACTCATAACAGACTAAGCAACATTAAGATACGCCACACGCCTTAGATTAGCAAGAGACACACACAAATAAAAGTCTAAGCAACCTAAGTATTATTTAACCATAATACCACTATGCGACCCCTGCTCTTCTATGGTTGGAATAGTTCCATGCATTTGTAGAAGACCGTGCCTTGTTTCAGACCCATCATTCGTACTGATGATGACCAATTATAAGTTCTAGTGGTCGTTATCTACATATATTCGTTCAATTCAAATACAAAAAAAGGAAGTCTTGTTGGCTGGCAGAAAAATGGTTTGAGTTTCATCATCTCCTAGAAATCGTAAATTAACACTCTCTATGTTGGCCAATTCCATGAAATTTCTTTAGTTCTTATGAATGTGAGTTTGCATTTTACCATCCATCTCCTCCAAGAAAATGAAAACTTCACAACAAGAAAATGAAAACTTCACAACAAGAAAACTACATGAGCCACTATACCAAAAACTTGCCCACGAGCACCACCAAAGTAAATTGAAATTGTAATTCAAAAGTGACCGGCGGCAACCCTATCACTACAGACACCCCAAACACCTTTGTCATCCCACAACACTATCAATGCCACTACTATAACAAAATGAAAATCCTAAGAAAACCTTTCACATGATATATTTCAAAGAACTCTTAAAGATTCAAGATTCGTTTGCCATGCATTAACCTCAACCAAAAGCAATTGAGAAATTAGCGTGCTTCTTCTCACTTCAAAATATTTGGCTCTAAAACAGATAATCGGAAAGAAAAGTAGAACATTCAAGAAGAAGGCGATTCAATATGACACGAAATTTCGAAAAAGAGGGAAATTTCGGTGGAAAGATTCTAAACCCTAGTGGGTTTCTGACGATTTCCTTTTTCAAAACAAGAAATCATTGAGTTGAATAGTAAGATTCGGTATGGAGATCAATAATTTCGAAAGTTCTATAAATACTAACCCATAAGAACTGAAAAACAACATACCTTCTATCATCTGTTAGGGGTGTTCTTCAATCTTTCTTCTAATTTTCTTCTAATGTGTATTAGTTGTTAGTCTTCAATCGCACAGTTTATAGAGAAAATTTAGAGAGAGAGAGAGAGGATTCCTCAAGGTGGTTCCTGACTTAACGAAGAGATTTGGGAAATTTGGGAATATATAGCGAGGGTGTTTGATTTTTTAGCACTTACATTTGATATCACTCAAATGTAAGTGCTATGGCGTTTGTTTTTCATCGATTTTAAGTGCTTGGTTATAATTTTTATATTAAATCTAAATATTATAAAAATGAAAAATTGTCTGTTTTAACCTTATGGTGTGTTTGGATGGTGGAATCATGAATCCGTGGATTCATGAGTCCTTGGGATTCATGATTCCACGGATTCATGAATCCAAGTAATATTTTTTGGCTTGTTTGGCAACTAAGAATCCTATTATTTATTATTATTTGAGTATTTTCTAACGTCTTTAGAAAAATATGAGTTTTGAAAAATATAATGATTTTGAAAAAAAAATAATGATTTTGTAGAAGGAAATATTTTTTGTTGATTTTATGTTTGAAATTTAGGTTCATTAATCCAAAATCCTAGCAAATCCGAGGGGGTAGGGTGGGATTTTGATCCAATACAAATTTTGGAATTAGGAATCCTTAGGATTCAAGAGTCCTAGGATTCTTGGTAGCCAAACAGACCAAGGATTCATGATTCCTACCAAATTCCACTTTTGATAGGAATCCTACTTAGGAATCCTGCAACCAAACACACCATTAGTGTATTTACATGATTAGTGAAGGAAGAGATGTTAAAAATATGTAGGTAAAAGAGAATTGCGGTTTACGAATGCTATGTCAAAAATATTAATTCGTAATAAGTTCGTTAGTTTAGATAAAAGAGAATTGCCGTTTACGAATGCTATGTCAAAAATATTAATCGTAAATAATTAAGAATTATGAAGGTGAAAGAACTTAGTTGTATCATGGAGTTTGAGTGTTCCATGATTAGTGAAGGAAGAGATGTTAAAAAAATGTAGGAGGAAAACTTAGATGAAGGATGAGTGAAGATAGAGAAGAGTCATAGTGGAAGTCATAAAAAGATTTTGTGTTTATCGATTTTTTAAAATTTTCTTCTTAGTTAAAATTATATTGGTAATTACAATATTAGGAGAAGGATATAAATGTCCTTTTTAGTACTTACTTTGTAAGTGCAGAAAAGTAAGCTCCAATTTGGAGCTTACTATTTTGCACTTACTTTGCTACCACTTAGAAGTGATTTTCACTTATTAAGTGAAAAAACAAACGACCTAAAATTGCCGGCCCGCACTTAATAAGTGAAAATCACTTAATAAGTGCAAAAATCAAACACCCTCTAAGCAGGTACATCAAAATTTATATATTTTTCTTTTAAGTCCTCCATATTTCATATTAGCCCCCTTATTTAACAATTCTGATTGATTTTAGACCCCTTCTTTTAGATTAACCCTATAACTAACGGAAATTATTGCAAATTATCCCACTAATTGACAAGGCACCTCACACACCCTCTGCATCGAGCTGGTAATTTCGGATTCTTCTAATATTTTCAATATTAATTACTTCATTTAGCGTTTAAAAACATCGTTATAACTGAAATGTAGCTACACCACAATTTGCCTGTTCTTCTAGTAATACTAGTTTTTCAATATTGAGGGGATCTATTATCTGCCATAGAGGAGGTGGTCGAAAAATTAGTATTACCAGAAGAACAGGCAAATTGTCTCTTAAAGATCAGTTTACTTACATTTTGAAATGTTTGTAAGATGATGAAAAAGTAATTAACTTTGTTTAAGTCATTAAACTATAGCTAAAGCCTTTTACAGAAGCATCTGGGTCATTTGGCAGGGGCGTGGGAGAGGGGGTGCAACCGGTGCCGTCGCACCGGGCCTCCCTCTACCAAGGGGCCCCATTCTTCCTCAGGCTAAAGGTTCGTCATCTACTTATTACAACTGATGTCATAATACAACAGAGCAAATTTAGCAGCTTAGTTGGTGAGTAAGTGGGTCTTGAGCATTAGAGAGCACGGGTTCGAGGCTCTTCAACATGAAACTAACTTTTTTTTTAATTGTTTTATAGGGTTTAATTGTTACGGACCCCTACCACCATACAAAGCCCAATTTTTTTAAAAATTTCATGGTCTTATATATTCTAAAGGCCCCATCCATCTCCCTCTCTCTATTTTTGTTGTTCACTTGTTCCTCTTTGAGTCATCCTAGTTCTCTTATATTTTATCTCCATCTTAGATACTAACTACAATAGAGTTGCATGTCCTCTTCTTCTAAATGCATCTCTTTTCCCTGTCTTCTTATTAATTTCTACTACCAAAAATATTCATTTTAACAAGATTTTCAAAATTGTACTTATTTGCTATAGGAATACTTCTTTAATTCACATTATATGAAGGGCCCCAGATAAATTTTCGCACCGGGCCCCCTAAATCTCGGCCACGCCACTGTCATTTGGCAAGACATCTGCAATGAATGGAAGAAACACAACTCAACCAGGTAGAATATTTGCAATGAATGGAATAAACATTTACAATTCATGATCAATTAGGGTTAATAACTTATCTAAATAAGTAAATGTGTTTGCAGACGAGTGATGGCTTTTGTATGGAAATGATGCTCCAAACTTAAGGTCAGTTGCTATAAAGGTTTTAGCTCAGACGGCATCTTCATCCGGATGCGGGAGAAATTGGAGCACCTTTGGTCTTATCCATAGTCAAATAAGCAATCGTCTTGGTCACTACATAAACATGTGTTTGTGCACTACAACATGCGACTACGACTGAAACACCAAAAAGAAGACTACTTGGATTCAGGTCTGATTGACCTCGCAGATATCTTCTGCTAAAAGGGTGAAGAAGACCCATTATTTGAATGGGTGCGAGAGGTGGGGGAACCTGATATGAATGAGCCAAACAATAGAACAAATTCTCAGATTGCTTCTGAAGTTAGGTTAAATGATGATTCCTATATTAGCACATCACACACCGAAGATGTTAATCGTTTGATGGGCACTAGTTCGTCAAGTACTAATTCACCTTCTAGCTCGACACGGAATAGTGGCAACGGGGATGACATATACAATAACATGAATAGCGAGAGTAACGATGTTGAGGAAGATAATAACGAGAGAAATGAAGGATATGTTCCTTACACAGAGGAACACAACTTTGATCATGTAACGCAAGATAATGATCATGGAGTCTCACAAAGACCAACTGAACCTGTATCGTATTCTCGTAGAAGGAAAAACCAGTTGGCTGAAATGAATGACTCAGGTACTTCTTCTTGGGGCAATAGTGTTAACAATGTTATAGATACTCTCAATAGTATGGGTATCGACGATAGCTCTTATGGTTACGATAGTTCATCTGCATCATTTGGACATAACTAGCCAAGTGATATTTCTTGGAGCAATAGTGATGATGAACGACAATCAATGTTTCTTCCCCAACAACCAAGTTTTGTTGTATACGATCAATATCCCCTAGTAGACCACTACGCGATATTCGTTAGGAGCAATACATTACATACATTGAACAATATCGGAATTGGTTTCGAAATAGAATGTCATGGGCAGAATATTGCAATGCAATTGGAAATCAATCTAATATACATCCAAACCAAGACGGTGTTGACGGGGTAGGAGATCATTTTGTTATTAATGTCTAATGTAACAGAATGGAAGTAATTTACAATTCTATCTTAATAAACTATTGTTTGAGTGAAGATTGCATCTTTTTATGCTTAATTATGGTTAAAGAGACTTGTAATGCACAATTGCATCATATTTCTATTATTCCGCAAAATTGTAAAATTTCTACGCAGACCGAAACGTTTCCACTTTTGGACCGACCGAAATTTCCACCGAAACCAAAATTTCATTCCTTGTCTATATGGTTCTTGTAACAAACAAACGAAATAAACTAAGGAACTAATTGAAGCTACTGTGAAATTCAACATAGAAGTTTACTCTTTCTTCTTTCTTGTTCTGTACTCCGTCTTCTTCGATCTGGTCAGAAACTAGTGTTGAGTCTGGTTAGGGTTCATGTTTGCATTTCTTGTCATCTCGAATTTAAGTACGGATAGCGTGCGAAGTTGGAAAATTATATATGCACTCGCCCATTTTTCTTGGTCAATTTAACCACTTTGGCAATATAAGTCAAACTAACAAAATGTTTGAAATCTTGGAACAATATGGAATAATTTCATTAAGACTCCCATCAACCACATTATATCCTACTACTTCAAACTATTTTGACCGTATGAACATCCAAATCACATCTTTATTTTTTTTATATCATATTCTAGTTGTCGAAGTTTTTGGTTGGAGTTTTAATATTATAAACTATTAAAAAAATCCATTCTTATTTTATTCCAGATATATTATGAACACAAAAAATCACTTGCTCAAAAGGTATATATATACATTTCATAATCTTCATTTCGAGTCTTCTCAATGTAAGTGCCGTAATTGGTGTTTAAGTAGTTAAAAAAAAAAAAAAAAAAAAAAAAAAAAAAAAAAAAAAAAAAAACCTCAATTCTTATTTTATTCCAGATAAAACTATAAATATAAAAGGATCACTTGCCCAAAAGAAATAAATACATTTCATAATCTTCATTTCGAATTTTTTTTAACGTAAGTGGTGATTTAGTTATAAAGCAAGAGAAAATTTCGTGAAGGTAACTTACGAAACATACCAGTCTGACAACTACCAAACTCATTGATCTGAAGCTTCCCATGGATAAGAGATCATATCAGTGGGCTACACATCCATATGTCGTAGAACCTATCGGCGAATTTCTCACATATTGGTTAATAACCATGTCAGCTTGTTACCTACGACCTTTGCCATTGATTAACTACTCTTTGTTTTTTTCTGAAATCATGTAGAATGGTCACTTTTCAAGTATTGCAGATGCTCAGGTTTTCTTCGACGGTATCTAGGGACTTTGATGGTACCGTTGGTGAAGTATTTAGTTGAGAAGGTCAATAAGTTCATCAACATGGAGATTCATAAGTTCCTCGATCTAAATGCTTTAGTTTGTTAAACCGTGAGACTGTATTAGTTAATTTAGTGTGAATAACAAATGTAGACGTTTTTTATTTTACTTTTTTTTTCTATTATGAAGGTTATATTTACAATTTTTCAACAAAAAAAGGTGATATATACAAAATGTTGTACAATTAACAAATGAATATGAATAAAAAGTAAGTGGATGAGGGTAAAGATTGATTCGGATCGTGAGTGCGAATAAGCGTGGGCGAAAACTTCACAACAAGAAAACGAAAACTTAAGAACAAGAAAACTACATGAGCGGCTATACCACAAACTGCCCACCACCACCAAAGTAAATTGAAATTATAATTCAAAAGTGACCAGCGAAAACACTATCACTACAGATACCACAAACACCTTTGTCATCCAACAACACTATCAATGCCTAGGGTTGGGAATTTGGTCCGAAAACCCGGATCCGCCCGTGTCCGCCCACGTCCGCAAAGGACCGGGACCGCCCGTGACCGAATCGGGCAAGACCCGTCCGACCGAGAAGGCTTTAGCGGACGGTCACGGACAAAAGGGCCTACCCGGAGGTCCGCCCGTGACCGACCGCTTAAGTGAAGGCCCGTCCGCCCGTCCGGATTACCCGCCTCTAGCCCGAAAGATTACTGACCCTTAGATTTCTTAGGGTTATATTTGAGCCTTTAGATTTGCAAGTGACTTATATATAAATACAAAACAAAACCTAAAATCATTTTACCCTTCTCCTGGCCACTTCTCTTCTCATTCCCAAATTCCTCAATGTAGGTATGACTGCTGAGACACATGTTTGAAGAACCCTAAATCTCTAACCTTTAGTCTCCAACTTTTCAACTTATCTTCAAGATTTCAACCCTCAAGGCTTCAACCGTTCGATCAACTCGGTAAGATATACTCATCTTCTCTTTCTTTTTGTTCGATCTACTCATCTTCTTCATCTTTTTGTTTGATCGACTCATCTTCTCTTTTTTCTGTTCGATCTATTCATCTTTTTTTTTTTTTTCGATCTACTCATCTTCAGATCTAAACTCGGTAAGAGATTTTCTTCTCTGTTTGTTTCTATTTTAACTTTGAATCTTTATTATTTTATCTGTTTAAATCATTATTATTATTTTGTTCAAGTCATTCTTACTTGATTTTTTTTTTTGTTTTTCAGGATACAACAACATTACTGTCATTATCTTTTGCAACATACTGTCATTTTTATGACTTTCTTGATTTGAATATTAACTTTTGTAATTTTTGAATTCATTTAGAGATTAAGTTCTAATCTTATAACTATAATTATGTAAATTTGTTACTTTAGTAAATTTTGAATTTTGGCATTTGTTTAGGTATTTTAACACTATACCCGACGCCCGACCGACCGGTGCCCGGCATGTCCGGTTGGATAAAACGGACACGGGCGGACATTTTGAGGAAAAATTTCCGGTTAGTCCGTCCGTTTAGTCCGCCAGCCCGAGTGGTCATCGCGGAGTTTTGTCCGTTCCGCCCGGACCGGGAGCAAGTCTGCCCGCGGACTGCCCGTCCGGACCGATTCCCAACCCTATCAATGCCACTGCTATAATCTCCATCACCATGATTTCAGATAAAGACTATTATCTATAACAAATGAAGATCTTAAGAAAACCTTTCACATGATATATTTCAAAGAACTCTTAAACATCCAAGATTTGTTGGCCTTGCATTAACCTCAACCAAAAGCAATTGAGAAATTAGTGTGTTTCTTTTAACTTCAAAATATTTGACTCTGATGGAATAACCGCTTTCTCTCTTTTCTCGCTCTCTTAAGCTACTTTACAGATCTTAGTGTTTGCTGGAGGAGGGATCCTTCCTCCGGATTTTCCTCTTTGTTGTTTATGTTATATCTATAATAAGTATTTAGAGTGTAGGTTTTAGATTCTTCCTCTTCTTCTTGTTCTTCTCTCTCTAACATGGATCACATATGCATTTCTTAAAGTTACAAAAATTAAATTTGATGGAAGATTTAATCAACTTGTTGGTGATGTTATATGTTTAAGGAATGGAAATATGGATAAAGATGTTAGTGAGAAAAGGAGATTCAATATCACCGAATTCTACGATGAGCAATTCAAGAAGATTGCAGATGAAATTACTAGTCTAGAGAAAAGAACGATCAAGATTTCACTTTTACTAGTATCATATTAGTATTGTAATTTTCTTTTTGTCGACCTTTAGGGTCTTCAATTATCGATCTATAGAATATTTTGTCGACCTTTAGGGTCTTTAATTCTCGATCTATAGGATCTTTGTGTATGTGTCTAGTCAATTTATTTCCCTTCATGAGGCACTTTACATTTGAAGGTTTGTAACTCTCATGTAGTTCTCAAAGAAATAAGAATTATCATCCATGTAACATGTGATTGAATCACTTACGAATGAAATATGATTTCGATTGGTTAAAAAAAAAACACAATTGGCTCTGACACATATAATCGGAAAGAAAAGTAGAACATTTAAAAAGAAGGCGATTGAATCCAACAAAGAACACATCTACTAATTAGTTCTTGTAACAAACAAACGAAATAAACTAACGAACTAATTGAAGTTATTGTGAAATTTCAAGATAGAAGTGATTTTAATATGAAGTTTACTTACTCAGAGAATTTGACTTTATCGTCGTCCTTTTAGATGAATTCTAACTACTCGAGAGTTCAACAAATTGTCGTCGATGTTAATCCTTCTTCTTTCTTGTTCTTTACTTCATCTTCTTCGATCTAGTCGGAAACTAGTGTTGAATCTAGTTAGGGTTCATGTTTGCATTTTCTATCATCTGGAATTTAAGTACGAGTAGCGTGCGAAGTTAGAAAATTATATATACACTTACCCATTTTTCTTCTTCATTTGACTTGGTCAAGTTAACCACTTTGGCAACATATAAAATGATTATTTGGGTATAAAAACATTTCATAATAACTAAAAATGCCCCCATCTTTTACTATTAGTCATTTTCTATCATAATATTGAGGCTAATTAGAGGTTAAGTTTAAAATAATTTGGTTAATTATTAATCAGGTCAAAACTTTAAAAATAACTTATTATTATTCTAATAATACGCTTCTTGGTAAAAGATGATCTCTCTCTCTCTACCTTAGTCGGCTGAAATCGATGGAGACCCTAGGGCTCTCGATTTTGATTTTGGAGCTGAGGAGACTATGAGAAGATGATGATTTGAAGTCGTTGTTCTTCCTTCACTGGTTCATATGCTGTTCTAAGTCTTCTACTTCTATTAGTGTTCGTTTTATACAAAGAATAAGGGTTTTTTGGAGTGTCGAAGTTCTGTATTCGTTTCAGTCCTTGTTCGTCAATTATTCACCTTCGTTTCACTTTCATCAACTTTACTGTAAGTCAGTTTTCTTCATCTTTAACCTAGCTTTTATTAATTTAATCGATTTTCATGTATGTTGTTATGTTCTCAGTTTATTATTTCTATATAATTGATGAATCTTCAAACATAAATCTAAATTCGAAATTTGATATTATTATAGCTTTATGTTTTGTGTTTTAATGATCTTCATACATGGTTATTTGGTTCTGAAGAATGAGAACAAATTTCTGATGAATTGTTCTACAAACTGTGTTTGAAAAATTGGGTATTTTTGTATTTGCAGCATTCTTAATAGATATTTTTTAATGTTTAGGAAATGGATATAATTGAGTCATCTAGTGCATCATCATGTTTTACTCAAGTTTGTTCTTCATCTAAGTTTTTCCAACATCCTCTCCAATCTGAATCTCGGGGATCTGTTTTTGCTGGTGTTGGTAAGAAGTTTGAAGGAGGTACTAATTAATTTAGGTTTGCATTGAATAGGTATTCCATCAAATTTGATTTTGGTTATCGAGTGAAGAGGAACCATGCTCATCAGGTAGTAGCAGTATGTTCGGTTGACGGTTGTGGGTGGAAGGTTCATGGTTGTTCAAAGTTTGGTATTTCATCGTTATTTTATTTGAAGAAATATGTTCCTGGGCGCACTTGTGGTAGGGTTTTACTGATATAAGCAAGCATTACATTCGAATGTTGTATCTAATTTGATAGAAAGTGAAGGTTGACCTGAAAAAGCAAAATAGATCTATTATTACGTCTTTTCAATCAGATTATGGTATTAAACTTCCGTACCATATTATTTACAAGGCAAATCCAAGAGCGTTTGATTCTGCATTCGGTGATGAAGAATCTGGTTTTACTAAACTTGATTGGTATATGAAGTCCATTCTGAAGTGGAATCCTGGTAGTTATGTGCAGCTACAACTTGATATGAAGACTTATCATATCGAAATGGTTTTTATAGCATATGAAGTTTGTATTCATGACTTGAAGGATTGCAGGCCTGTTATTTGGATTGAGGGGATGCATCTTAAATCCAAATATATGGGGACTTTGCTAACAGCTTCTGTAAAAAATGGTAATGAAGGTATGCCTTTTTAAGTTATTGACAGGGGCGGCCCGGGCCCAAAGCAGCTGCTTTGGGCCCCAACCTACGGGAGGGCCTCTACTGGGGTTGTATTATTGTTGTACGACTAATTATTTTTTATAATCTAAGCTATAGCTTATTGGTTAAGAACAAGATTTATATGATGAAGGTCGGGGTTCGAATTCTCTTTCAAGCAACAAGAAGTTTCTGATGTTTAATTTTTTAATTATATTTTAAAGGCCCTGTTTAATTTTTTACTTATATTTTAAAGGCCCCTATTTTCGATTTGGCTTTGGACCTCAAAATTAATTGGGCCGGCCCTAGTTATTGATTTTATATAGTATTGTGTTAGTAATAGTTTTTTGTTTAACCAATCTTCTAGTTGTAATTTTGTATGTAACTACATTAGTTTGCTATCTTTTCAGGATGTTTTACTATTGTTTTAGTTGTTGTTAGTGTTGAAAATAACTCAAATTGGAGTTGGTTTTGGAGAATTTGACTCGTGTTGTTGATCGAAGTCGTACTTATACTATCATGTCTGATCGTCATGCTAGTATTATTAAAGGAGTTAGAGATGTTTTTCCATATGCACACCATAGCTGTGTGTGGCATATATGGAAAAACTTAATAAATGTTATTGGTTATGGTTCTCAAAAAGCTGATAATATATTGAGTCTTTATTATATCGGTCTGCTCGTGCATTGACTAAGGAGGACTTCTTGGTTCATTTTAAAGAGATGGAAATAGTCGGTGGTAAACGGTTAACTGATTTATTTAAGAATTGTCTAGCTGAAAAATGGACAAATTGTTACTTTTTGGGTAAAAGGTACGGTGAAGTTTGTTCATTACTATGTGAGAGTTACAATTCATGGATTAGGGGGAAAGGGGTATGTCTACAATCTTAGCGTTGGAAACGATTCGTATTCGAATGATAGAAATGATGCAAACCAGATTAGAAGTAGCTGAAAAGTGGAGGAGTGTGTTGTGTCTGGAGATTGATAAAATAATAATAGAACGGCATAAGTTTGCTTGTACATGGAAGGTTGTTAAGTCATCGAAGTTTGTACATAAAATATTTTCTACACCAACTCAGTTATTTGATTTGAATTCATTATTATGTTCTTGTTTGAAATGAAAAGTTGAGTGTATCCTATGTGAGCATGTTGTTATTGCTATCAAGTATGATGGACGACCAATCGCTGAATTTGTTGAACCATATGTTACGACCGAGAGCTTTAAGAATACATATGCACATAATATTATCCCCATCCGAAATGGTGATGAACCAAAAGAGTTTGCAACTAATGAGACAATCATTAAACCGCCATCAAATAATAGACCACCTGGTAGGTCAAGGAATATGAGAATTGAAAGTGTGGACGTTGTGGCAAATTATTGCACCACAACAAGAGAACATGTGCAGCAATATTTAGTTTAGATTAATTTTGACATTTTCATTTCTTTATTGTTACTCGATAAAGGATTATTTGACATTTGAATATGTTTTTTTTTTTGTTAAATGTATACAAAGGTACTGTTTGTAGAAAACTGTTGTAGGTATCCACTTTTTATGTGACTGTGTTATGGAAACAAGTGTTTGCAACAATGTGTGTTGCAAACAATGAATTATGCAAACAATATGTTGCAAACAGGTGGCTGCGTAAACATTTTTGAAAAGTTATGTTTGCATAATTGTGTTATGTTTGCATAATTGTGTTATGTTTACATAAATTTTGATGGGGGTTCGGCGGCGTAGTCCCCGATTTTTTTGACTTAATAAGCTAAATTTTAATTTTAATTTTGGTTTTGTGGTGTTATATATTCAATCCAACCGCTCAAATGTGAAGAATTACATTATTCATTGATAGTGATTTGTGCTCCACTTTATATTAGATTAAGACATAAAGAACTTTACTCTAGTCAGTTCTGGTGTTAACCACTTAGGTATATATAGATCATGGATTTGTGAAGGAGGTTTTATTTGTGTATAGGTCTTAGGTCTACACCGCAACACCATAACACCATAACTAATACAAGTTAGTTTAACCACACTATGGAGTTTTCGAAGACAACACTAAGGAACTTCTATTTTAGAAGTGTTTCCCGTGAAATTTATGTAGGATGGATATTTGTGAATCTAAGGAAGTGTTAGGATGAGTTAGGGAATCTTCAACATGATAACCGATAAACCTAGAAGTCCATATGTGGTAATTGATGAAATCGCATATGGAGTTTGCATGTCTGCAAACTCGGCTTGCACATTTTTTTCTGCAAACCTTGTTTGCAATTTTTATTCTGCAAACACTGAGTTGCAAAGTATAATACTAATTGTTCCTGCTAAAGAGTATTTCTATACCAGTCAAAATAAGATAACATACATCCCGATCATCATTTAATCGAAACTATCAAAATCAAATTGCATGATTTCATGATTCAAATGTTAAACTATCAAGCAGTTTTAATCTTCACTAATGGTTCCCTCAACCCAAGATTTGTTGGTAGAATCACTCAAAACGGAAGTTGCGACTTCAACTCTCTTTCTTGATGCCTTCTCTTTCATATCTTCAGGTCAGTCTAAATTAAACGATAGATAATCTCATTTTGTGATTGTATCAGCATATAGCAGCACATACATCGCACAATTAATCCTACATTACGTGACGCCCCGTGTTCCGAATCACGGTTTGCCCGGGAGATAAGATTCCCCTTTCCTTAAAACAGAAAAAGACGCCCCCTTCTTCCTGAGTATTACCGATAAATATTAATTTATTTATATGTTTATATGTTGGGTTTCATATGTATATAATTTTTTATTATATGTTATATGAGACCAAAAAGAAAAATGGCAAGCGAAATTGTATGTATATCAATGGAGAAATAATGATGTGGAAAACAAGACAGGGATTCTCTACGATGACACTGTATACCAATTGAAAGGGATGTAGCGCAGCTTGGTAGCGCATTTGTTTTGGGTACAAAATGTCACGGGTTCAAATCCTGTCATCAGCAGTTTATAAAAGAAACTCAGTCTAGTTCTCACTCAAACCAGTTTCACATATAAACCCACGCCAAAACTCTCATCACGGGTTACAAAACAAGAATAAACACAACGGAAAATCAAATATAGTTTAAACCTTTTGAAAATATGTTCTGAAAGCGTGTAACGCAAAATAGTTTTCATACAACGAAAGGTAGGAAGTTTTAACAGAGTCTCCTCTGCAAATTGAACTAATCAAACTTGAAAAACCTGTCAAACATTCATACATTTTTCATAAACAGCAACATATCAATATCATCAAATTGAAAGTGATAGTGTGCGTACTATTTACACGTGAACAATCACAAACAAGTGAGGGAATGATCCTAACTATTCTAGATGTTATATATAAAATATTAACGTGTGATAAAATCGTAAGTTGAAAATTGCTAGTCCTCGAGCAAAACAGAAAAATAAAACTAAGCCCAGTTCACCACTTTCGTAGGGAACCACGATTGCACTTAGCTCGTGCAACAAGCCGTTAAACCTCTAGGTTACCCTAGAGGACGAGTTTTGTCTCGTGAGGGTTTGTAGTGAATATACCCACAAAATTCAAAAATTTCAAAAATGCAGAAGGGTCTAAATGTGACATGGACTAAAAATGTTTACCCGGTAGATTTTCGGAAGTTAATAGAAATGAAATCCAAGTCAATCAAACCATGCAAATGATGAAAATCCCTTCACTAGTAATCAAGACTCGAAGTGCACGTGACCAGCCAATATAAGTATCATTTCGGTTCCAAACAGACAAGACCTCGATCACCGTCTCGATACATTTCGCCTCGACTACTGCCTCACGGTCATACACTCAAAAATTCAAATCACTCAGAAATGGTTCACTCAATGTGCGAGTATGAATATGAAGGAAAACTCAACACATGGAAAATATGAACTAAAAGTTTGGTGAACGACTGATCTCATAGGAAGGAAACAACCACTAATACGGGATGGGGAAGCTAACCAACTCTTCTCACCTGATCAACTATCTAACAATGCTTCCTAGAGGTCAATGGACTATATTGATGATGTGACTAGAACTCATGAGAACTCGACGTCTTCAAATCTTCAAGAACTACTTCAAGGGATAAACACAAAAACAAAACTACACAAACACCTTTTTTTTTTTTTTTTTAATACTTCTAGTAATAAAACTCAAAATAATACTTTCTTCACATTATTCTTTCCTTGGTAATATTCTCTTCACTTTGCTTCATGCCTTATTCTCAGGGTTCTAAATGATGGATGAGGTCCCTATCTTCCTCTAGTTGACACTGCTTTCAAGTTTCTCAGACTACAAGAGAAAGGTTCGCTTCCTGATGACATCCCTAGTGGTTGTAAAATTTGAACTCAAGAGATCAAATGAGTTCTAATGAATGTTGCGAGGTTGAGTAGCTCTTCACTCTACTCGGAGTTAACGCAGAAGAGGTCACTCAAAGCAAAAAAGAAAGGCTCAGAATCTCACATAGGTTAAGTCTCCACTAATGATCGATTAAGTTCTCTCAGAAAAGTCAACTCTTCACCTATCTAACACTCACATGGCTAGTGCACAGACAACCTCAAGACTCGAAATTCATGGAAAAACCTTCAGCAAACGGATAGTCCGACCAACTAGACTCTATAACTATTAACAAACAAAAACAACTAGACTCACATGTTCTTTTTCATCATAACCAAATAACAGGGTACACTTGTTCCCTGTATGAGAAGGGTCTCCACAGACGAAGCACGGATAAGAGATGGATTCATTTCCAACACTCATGGCCTGAGTGGGATCCTCCCTGAATGCTTTAGTTTGACCAAGCTCTAGGGCTTCTATCCTTCTAGCCATGGCGGCAAGTTTGGTTTCTGAATCATCAATCCAATAAATGCCACCTCTATTTAAAGTAGGATTTGCCCTAGTAGGAGGTCCTCTAGAAGTTTCCCATTGGTGGGATTTCTCAGCTAGATCTTCTAGAAATGCCATGCAATCATCAGCACTCTTACCGATAAACCCGCCATTACAGAATGACTCTACCATGGATGTAGTTGAATAATTTAGTCCATCATAAAGGATCTGGACTAGTCTCATTTTTTCAAAACCATGATGTGGACATTGTAGTTCAAGTTCTTTGAACCTCTCAAGATAGTTATAGAGAGACTCTCCTTCTTGTTGCACAAAACTGTTAAGACTTTGCCTTAAAGTGATAGTTTTGTGTTTAGGGAAGAATTTCATAAGGAACAAATTGCTTAATTCTTCCCATTTAGTAATGGAATGAGGTTGTAAGGCATACAACCAAGATTTTGCTTTCTCTTTTAAAGAGAAAGGGAACAACCTAAGTCTCAAAATTTCATTAGGCATATTAGGGAGGTTCATAGTCCCACAGATTTCTTCAAAATCCCTAACATGGTGGTAGGGGTTCTCGTTCTCAACCCCACGGAAGGTAGGGAGCATTTGAATAATGCTCGGCTTCAACTCGAAGTGAGTCGTGGAGTGGGGTAACCGTATGCTAGATGGTTGACAAGTTCTAGTAGGATTCATATAATCCCTGAGTGTCATAGGCTGATTTCCACCCATGGCTTGGTTCAGATTTTCACCCATAGTGTCACTCAAAGAGAGATTGGCTAGAGGATTAGTTAGATGAGTTTCTCTACTAATGAAACGACCTCTCTTATCACGATATCTATCGGGCATAAACTAGAGTCCAATGACCAAGGATATTCTCAATTTTTTTTTTTTTTTTTTTTTTAAATCGAAAACCGAGGAATCACTACAAAGACCCTAGAGGAAAGCAAACACAAACAATCTGACTCCACCAAGCAACCTAAACAGAATCTAGACAGACAAGTTGGTCAGATTCACCCTAAAAATCTAGACAGCTCCTACTTCGTTACAAAGCTTGAACTATAATTGTTATGAGGGTTGCTCCGTCAAAGTAATACGGTCAAACAATTCTTGGTGACGACCAACGATGAACGTTGTGATAGCCGTCCAACCTTCGGTAGCGTTGCCTCTTCTCGAGGTGACCTTTTAAAGAATTGAGTGACACTTTCCTTTGAGGAATGCCCAAATAAAAATCAAGTCCCTGAATTGTTTAAAAGATCCTATGAGCTCGAAACCTTAGGGGCTGATGTCTAAATCAGATTTTAGTTTTTTTAGGTGAGGTTTAGGATCGTGAATGTTGTTACCTATTTGGGCAAGAAAACGGTGATGAAATCCGTCTCCTATCTTTCAATTGGGTTATTGCCCTTACTAGAATGCTTATACTAAACAATTCGATCAAGCAATTAGGCACACAAAACACACAATTACCCACTGACAGGGGCTTCGTGGGTGATTAGAGAAATTACCTCCCGTTCAAGACGGGCGATGACCCTTGCAGACGACCCGGGCCACTCTCCCGTGAGTGTTCCAACCCGAGGCTTCGTTTTGGTTTTCGATTACAATTTATAAAACCCTCCAATTTAGGGTCAAAACTTTAAAACCAAAATAAAACTAGAAAGTCTAAAAGTCTCTCTCTCACCAAAAATAAAAAAAATACTAAAAATAAAATGTAAATTTTCCTTCTTGAGCTCCTCTCCTTGTTGCGCCTTTTCCTTCACTCCTTAGCGTTCTACACACCAAAAATGGAAAAGCAAGTCAAAGTGTCCGAAAATAAAAACTTACCAAAAATAAAACTTTCCAAATATAGAAATAAGATAAGACAAATTCAAACTTAGTCCCCGGCAGCGGCGCCAAAAACTTGATGGGCCTAAAAAGTTTCCTAAATAGGTCTACACCCGCAAGTGCACGGGTGTCAAGTTGTAATAAATTCCGGTAAGACCGGTTCGTTCCTCAGAGACTAAGTGAAACCTATTCTAAGACTTGGAAGTAAGACAGTTTTGAAAATGGTTTTGGTTTTGGTGATAAAATAATGATCAAATAATGAAACACTTAAAGAGACTAATGATACACTCAAATCGATGGGGGGAGAAACCTAGGATTTTAGAAATTCACCACATAAAATCACCTTTAGAAACAAATACTTAAAATGGTTAATTCTCTTTTTTTTATAACTCAGAATTTCGGATAATGAACTATCCTAATTCCGGGAGATGTTTTCGTTAAAACCGAATAAAACATAACAATGTAATCATTTTATTTTAAATAAATAAATCTCTAAACTACTATTTATCAATTAATAAGTATGAACCGTCAAATGATTTAACATAAGCACGATGCATCAAATCGAAAAGTATAAATAGTGAAAAGAAAATCTATTTATCAAACTAAAACGAATTAAACTATGAAGCATTAATCAAGAGTTAATCAATAAAAATTATATCTCTAAAAGATCAAAAATGGGTTTCAATTCCGGTAAGACCGGTTCGTTCCTCAGAGATTAAGTCAAATTTCAATTCTAATCTTAAAACTATTAGGTCTTCAAAAGGTGGTTTGATTGATAATATTTTTCTTCAAATAATAAAAAGATAAACAATAATTAAAATTTAAATAATACTAAAGTTGATATTCAGATAAAGGGAACCTATGAGAAGGGAGAATCTAGGGTTTCAAGATCCACTTTAGCAAATATGACATCTGACTTATGCAATTTAGATCTTCTCCTTTTATAACTCAAGGAAGAATAACCAACCTCGGATGATCTTTACTTTTCAGGACACTTACTTTAAAACTTTCAATTTCGGTACATAAAATCACTGGTACTCTAACTATTAGATATCAAACGTAAGCATGATACATTAAAGACCTAAAGCCTAAATATGAACCATCAAACATAAGTATAACTAATGAAAGGGGTTATCGTAAAAGATACGCGAAGAAATCAAAGTATTTAAGCACTTAAAAGAGATTAAGTCAGAAAATCACATAAAACTAAAGCTTAACCTTAACCCTAGATCGGGAAAGTTAGTTACTCATGATGGATGAGAGCATAATAATGATTAAAAAGAAGGAAAAGAATAACATAAAAAGAAAGGAAAAGAATTGGAGAAGAAAACACCTTTTTTCGCTTTTTTTTTTTCTCTGCGCAGCCAAACAGAACCTTAGGGAAAATTATTTTCTCGTCTTCTCGGAAACGATTTCCAGGTGAGAAAATAATTTTCCTTCCCTGGTTTTTCTCTTTCCTTCTCTGTTTCCTCTTTCTTTCTCTTTCTATACTGTTTCTTTCTCTCTCTAAACAATACAGGAACTCTCTCTTAATATTTATAACTGATGCAGGGAGATTTTCAGAAGATTTTCTGAAAATCTTATATATCATCAAATAGGTTATTTTAGTAGTTTCCTATTTTTTTTAGTAGAGAATTGTTAATTTTAGTAGTTTTATATTTTTAGGAAACTTTCTATGTTTTAGATTCTAGTATTTTATTTATTTAGAAGTTGTTATTAGAATTTGATTAGGTTTAGGAAAGTAGTATTTTATTTATTAGAAATTGTTATTTGAGTTTGATTAGGTTAAGGAAACCCTAAGTTTATATAAAGGGGGATCTAAGAGTTGTTTTATTCATTCAAGTTGATCAATAAAATTCAGTATTTTAGTATTACTTCTTATAATTTTGGTTCTATAGTCTTTAGACGGAGTTCTAAGGCTTTTTCTAGGTTTTAAAAGTTTTAGACGGAGTTCTAATTCTTTTCCGGAATTTTCCGCTGCGTCAATAACCGAGTGATGATAAAGAAAGAAGAAGAAGATGATAATGGAATTTATGATAATTTTGATTCAATCTTTCTCTCTCTACAATATCGCTCTCTCTCTCAACTCTCTTAATCTAACCTTCTCTTATAAAGAGAAGAATAAAGAAGAAGAAGAAACAGAAGAGAAAAACTCTCTTTCTCACTTTCTCTCTCTACCCTCGGGGTTTTCACTTGTTAATGGCCGAACTATGTTCTCTGTCTTCTAAACCGTGGAGAGATGTTCCAAAACCCGAGATGATCCAATCAGTTCCTCCTGGTTATCTCTTATAGCCGAGAGAATCCCCCCCTCTCGGTTATCTTCAACCACCCTTTTCAACCGAAACCTCTCTCTCTTGATATTTATTTCCTCAAATTATCTCCTCATATTTCCTTTCTATTCGAAACTTTCCTTCATTCAGCCAAATCTCCTCTAAAAATCTCTCTCGGCTTTGATTGCTCTCGGTTTTATCTTCCTAAACAATTCCCACTTTCCTCTCTTAAGCTTTCTCTCTCTACTGTAATGGATTGTTTCCAAAACAATAAGAGAAGATAAGAGAGAAAGAGAGAAACACGTGAGCTGGTGCGTTGGAATGTTGGCTGTCAATGGGGAGACTGATATGCTGCTTCACGGCTAGATGAAAATTGGTGTGACGCGAACCCTTCAGATTAAGACACGCGTGCCTTGATCTTTTCGGCCGTTAGATCTGGTTGGACGAGCTATGAAGAATAGTTGTCCCGAACAGTGACCGAAACTGTACCGATATTTTCACTTCGTTGTCACCTTGCGCCACGTGTATCTGGAACGTCCTTTGCATCATTTTAGTCCATTGACTTTGACTCCAAACTTTGACTTGGACTAACTCTCTCCACCGGACTCCGATTTAACTTCCGCTTTCGCCGTTGGATTCGTTTTGAACTCTACTTTCCAGCCGAGCACTAAAATTTCCCGAACACCATCATCTCTAAATTACCAAAATGCCCTCAACACGTCTTTCTCTCGATTTTATCCAGTTTTCACACTGAACTCCGTAAAAGATACCTGGGAAAGAGAAACACATAATTCATCAGAGTAACCGCTCGAAATAGACTAACTAACCCGGGTTAAGAGATTCAGATTGGACATTTTCATGTCTCATCAAAAATATAATAGAAATTATATCGAGCTTACATAATGTGATCCATCGAAGTAAACTATGTTACTCCGGGTCACCAATACCTGCATCTAAACAAAAACAAATAGGAATGAGATAATCCGAAGGTCATCTCAGTAGGATACCTAGACATCCTACCCGCACCACATGCATCGACAGTTTAATATATCAATAGTTATAAGTGTTACATATATACATAGATATCATTATGCACATGAAGCAAGGCAATATAGCAAGATAATTCTTCTAGCTTAGCAAGATCACGACTGAATGCGCCCTCAGTCGGGGTCACCTACTATTCGGCTAGGAAGAACCGGTTGACTACTGCATTGTACACACAGATCCACGTAATACCTCGGTAAGAGCTTCCATAACTCTCCCTTCGTCATCATCGCCCATCGGGCTAGCTTGTGATCTCAATACGCGTCGAATAGTAAATCTCACCCAAATAGTGATACGCTTAGAATATGTCATAACTTACCCAGACGATTATGAGAGCATCGCCGTGTAGCAGAGCTATATACTCACAACGATACAATTATCTCATCTTGAGGCACGCCTTATCTCCAGCAAGATCTGGCGCTTTCTCGCAAGGTAACTCATTAACCATTCGAAGAATACCGAATCATATGCATGAACCTATAATAATATAAAATGGTCTGATAGGCTCCTGAAGCTACAAGAACAGAGCCCTCCTAAAGGTCCTAACAACCCAAAGGAGAAGAGCATTCTTGTGTCTCAAGGTAGGGTAAACCCTGTTTAAAGCCAAGTTTTTACAAGTGTCCACTTTCAGGGATTAAGTATTTTTTTATTAAGAAAACTCGGGTAAACACCCTCTTTCATTTCGGTGAAAACATTGTAAGTATCAATCACAACATAATTTAAACCACACATACCAGTGGCTTAGCAGAATAAATAAACAAGCATGGCATTGGGTCGGTCCCCTAATCACTCCAAGGGTCGGAATACCCCAACTCCCATCCTTTCCGGACCCCATTCTGGGTAAACTGGAATGGTCGTTACCAAACGGCTGGCCACACACCGAGTGTAACCCTTGACATAATTCATGGCTAATCCATAACATAAAATAAACAAGAGGACCAACCAATGTTCGTCGAGAAACAACCATGACACGTAACACGGATCAAGCGATTTCGCCATCATGTTATACACGCAGCTCAAGCGATTCCGCCACCACGTGTTTACAATTCACACAAAATGATCACACAGCTCAAGCGATTATTTTTCAGAAAAACCAATTTGTTTTGAAAAGATAAAGATCCATAACATAGAGCACGCCACATGCATTCATATCATACCATATCATAATTTGAACTAAAGAAAATGAAAAATAATAAATATATATATAAAGTGGTGAAATGGGGAATACCCATGCTCCAAGTAAGATTCATAGGATCATGTCTCTTCTTGCGCCTCCAATGGTGCTCCTGACTAAGCTTCATCTCTCCTCGAGCTCCCTACTTCAATACATTAGTCCTACTGAAATATAAAAGGGCAAAATGGTCATTTGACAGTTACATAACTGTCAATAGATCTCTTGCAACGCAAGAATGCATAAAATGAATGACACTATACTAAGAATGTCCTATCGGCACTAAAGAGGTCACCGAGACGTTCTACCGAACAACTGATCCACCTTATGAACCAACCAACAAACCATGAACTCTATTTTATATTTTCGAGTCTTCATGAGCGGACAAACATATAACAAGCCCAATAATACGAACCTATGACTCAAACTGTCCATTTATGTCAAATATGACAAAGTTCGGGTAACCATCTCTACTCCAATTCATTCCCAAATTAGTCCAAATATGAAATTCGAGCAGTAAAATATTTCAGCATCAACCCGTCTATATACAAACACCCCATAATATCCTAAATATGATCCTGAACATAAATAATTCAAAGAAACTAAAGAATAACTGCTTTAAATTATGAACCCAAAAGAAATTTCACCCAACTTATAGTATTCCAAATAACTATCGTAAAACCATCAAATTAGGGCGAAATGGGAAATTCTAAACAGATAGATATGTAGAAAAGTCGAATGGGATTACCTGGAAGAGGTTTCATCGAATTCTGACAACCGAAAGCGAAGAAATCAAGAAAAGAAGATACAGAACATTTAACGACCAAAAGTTCCAATTTGCTTCTCACGGTTCACTTGTCTCAAATCTGTTTTTGAAAACAATTGGAAAGTAGCTTTAAAAGGTGGCATAGGGTTGGCACGTGGATGTCGGGAGGGGTTTTGGTTGTGGGTTTAAAAAGATGGTTATGCTGCCACATGTCATATCTAAAGTGCCTTGAACGTAATCACATTCCAACCCCCTAACTCATATATAACTCATAAGTAAACCCTACCATATTTATATCTTACTTATTGGTACGGCTCGGCAAACTTTCTGGGAGTCGGACTCAATGGAACTCGGTCCATTAGGTTTCCGGCAGCCGGAGCGAAGGAGGTTTGGTACGGCTCGGCAAACTTTCTGGGTGACGTCATGACAACTAAGATGAGGTGGACGGGAGAAGGAGTGGGTGAAGTCTCGAGATGTGACGGCCTCACGCAACCCAAAGATCACCGCATGCATGCAAGGAATGGGGGCATGGATGTCAACTCGCCGCCTGCCCCCTCGTTTTGTATCCCCGAGAGTGGATTTAAACCACTCTTACTGTCTCAGCCCCATACTCTCACTCCTTCTCAATCCTCTCTCTATTCCATCAATCAAACCTCGATCATTGTCGTTGTAGGTAACAAAAAGATTTCTTGGGTAGGTACTCTCGTTCTGGAGCTGAACTCGCCAGTCGACGACTGGACGGGAGTAAGAAGGGTTATACATAGGATCCTGGGATCATCTGAGTTTGATATCCTGCCGTTTAGATTGGGGGAAGCGATCCGGAGAACCCCTCTCGACATGGAACACCTCCGAGAACTGGAAGCTATAATGATCGATGAAGCAGAGGCTACCCTGTCTGTCCGGAGTTGGGAGCCCAGATGCAACGCCCTGGTATAAAGAGATAGCGTTTATGCTGTAAAATTGTTTGGACTGCCGTTCCACCTTTGGTCGGAACAAATCTTCGCAGTTTTGATAGAAGGGGTCGGGACGATCTTGGCCATTCATGCAGATACTTCCAAGTTGAATAACTTACGGTATGCTTCGATTACAGTCCTATGTGAGAAAGGTAAGGCAATCCCAGTAAACTAGGAATTAGTCATTGATGGAGTTGCGTTCCATATATATGCGGAGGTAGAGTCGCTCTCGAATACTGAATCAAAAGTGTGGCAGGAGTTGTTTCCTCCAGTAAGAGTTCCAGTGCGAATACCTAGGAGCTCGTTCCCGATTCTGCGAAGGACCACTCGACCACTCACTGGAAGTAGCTTGAACTCAAGCCCTAGTGGTGATCTTTCGGTAGGATCAGTCAGCAGAGAGAAAGACATTATCAACAGACTTAGGGTACCGGAGAGAGGAATAACGATACAGGCAAAGGAGTTTCAGTTAGACCAAAGTAAGTCAGGTATAGGGCCCGGGCTTGAGTTACTAACAAGAAAAGGAAAGGAGATTATAGGGGAGGAGTTGGTTCCGGACAACGATAACCTCAAGTCAGTCATAGCAACACCACAGCCGGAGAAGGTCCTATCTGCGGTGAGGGTCCTCATGGACATGTAAGTTAGGTGGGCGAAATCTAACGTTGGGCCGGAGAGCCTAAAGAAGGCTTTTCACAAAGCACAAGACTTCAAAAGGGCAGTGGATGAAAGATGTCTGAGCCTCGTGGCTAAAGGCACCCCTATTCCTCAGGTCTCTAGTGAACTATCACTAGAAACCCCAACTCGGGGTCAGGACAACCAGGAGGAGGCACCGGGGTCCAGAAAGGACAAGTTGGGAGAAAAGATGAAGGCTTTTGGGTGGTCAGTGGGGTCGTTTCAGAGCTCGGTGATGTGACACTAAAATGTCACATTTGGAGAGCCTAACTTAGACTAATTATTCCTTTTCGAGTGTTATCAATAATATTTTATGTGTTTTTCATGTTAGGTACCTATTTTGGAGTTAAGCATGTGATTCGGAATAAAATGAGCGAATTATCACTATCATTTCATGTGCCGAAAATGAGAGAAAAAGACTTCAAGCAAATCAAATAACAAGTATAGTCAATGACGAGTCCGACGGTGAAAACGGTATTCAATTCGGAGTTCGGACGGGGAAGATGTGGAAAAAATAAGTCCGAGGGTATTCTAGTCCTTTGTAAGAATTTGAAGATGTAGAGACAAGGATGGAGGCACTCTCTTGGTTTCTAAATCAAAGCCCAAAACCAAGTCCAAGCCTAAGAAATATTAAGAGAAGAAGAATTGGGTAGAGATTTTATAGGCACCCATTTGTGGTCTAAAGACTTAGTCAAGTTTGACTAAGTCTAGGGTTTGACTCAAGTTAGAGTAAGGGGTCAAAGGCTACTATTCATCATCTTCTTCATTGATCATTCAAGAACCAAGAAAGAGGAGAGAGAAGGTGGCAAGGGTTTGAGAGTTCATCAACTTTCTAGGGTTTCAAGGTTTGAAAGAAGGTTTGAAGGCTAGAGAGAGAGCAAGAGAGAAGGAGGGTGCCGGCCAAGTTGGCCGGCACCACAAGAGCTCGGACATGGGAGCACGGGAACGGCAGTGCAAGAGCTACTCGGACGCGGCTGCAGGCATTATCGGGTACGAGCAGCAGCTCGGAACTGCTGCAAGCAAACTCGCGACAGCAGCTGCTGCTCGGAACAGCAGCAGCTGCTCGGAGGAACTTGCTCGGATGCGACCTGCTGCTCGGAACAGCAGCCCGAGCTGCTCCAAGGACGCGGCTGTTGCACACTCGAAACGGCACTTGCTCGGGTTGCTCGGACGTGCATGTGCCGGCTCGGAATAGTCACATTTGCTCGGATCTAGGGTTTGGCCGGAAATTTCTCAAACTTTGATCGGATTTTTCTAGACTTTCCGACAACTTTCTTGATTCGAAACCATAGGGCTTTTACTCCCCATGTCTTGATCTATCTTCCCATGTAGTTTGATTTGATTTTGGGTGAAAAATCTCTAGAGAGAGAAAGCTTGATGAAGCTTTAATGGTGGATGTTCTTGAGATGGAGAAGATGATGATGAGTGCTATGGGGAAATCTGATTTTTACTCGGGGACACCCAAATTGCATTTTTAAAGGGAAATCCAGAAAATCGCTACGGGGAGATCGACTACACTTTGAGACTCATTTTTCTTGACAAACCTAGCCTCGAGCCACATCGAAAAAGGGAGATTTCTCTTATCATTTCTTTTCATTTATTACTTATTCACCATGTTAGCTAAATCAAGTGTGTCGATTATATGAGATGAAATGTGATGAATTTGTGATTATGTTTAATATGATTTGATGTTTTGATTATGAATTGATGTTCATTTGATTCGATTATCGTTTTGATCGTATTTTCATGTGTCTTGTCAAGCACTTCGCATAGTTAATAGACGAAACGAGGTATTCGATATCGATAGTAGTCTAAGTCACAATTTCATGTGTCTTGTCATGCACTTCACATAGTTAGGCGACTAGACGACACTTTCGATGACTCGGGATTAACCGATTTAGGCGTTTGTTTGACTAAGTATGATCTCCGGATATACACAGTACTTAGAGACATCTACTTTAGGAGTCGAATATCGATTGTACCTCGACACATCAAATCGGACTACACATAGTCGTAGGTTTATCATCATGGATTCCCGGACTTTGACACCTCTCTCACTTATTTGTTGCCCGAATCGAGTCTTACCGTCTCCCGACTCTTGTTCCTCCGACACTTCTCTCGAATCTCTCTCGCCCGTTTACTTTATTGTTTAGTTTTACTTGCTTTAATTGTTTTCTTTATTGCTTATTCAATCAAAACCCTCGTTTACCTTTGTTTTTCTCCTTTTAGTCTAAGTTAGCTTTTAATATCTAGACCGAGGGATAAGACCCTTCGATATCCAAATTGCCTTCCTATCTTCCTATCCTTGGATCGATCCCGGCTTTTCCGGATTACTACTTGATACCTCCGCTTGGGTGTGTAACCTTTTCGGGTGCATCACTCGGTTTCGAAAGGAAAAGAGGCAGTGCAAATGGACCAGGAAGAGTCCGTCCTAGCTAAGCCTCTACAATTCCTAGCATCTCTACAACACCATCAGGATCGAGTAACGGAGTATGGTTCGTCTTTGGAGGCCATGAGAGATAGCATTAAAAAGAAGAGGTTTGCTGGGCAAACGAGAGAACTTAGGTTGCTTGAATGGAACTTATCTACTGCCAGGAGGCATAATCCGATTCGATCCACTCAAAAGGAGAAACTCAGGAAGGAAAGGAAGATTAAAGATGATGAGGAAGACCGACAAGACAAGGAGTGAGGGTTTCATTAGTAGGGGAGGACCAAAGGTGGGGGGATGTTGGGTCTTAGGCATTTTGGTCTATAGGGGGTAATGGTGTGATGTCGTTCGTGTCTGTTTTGGGGGGTTTTGTGTGTTAGTTTTTTGTTCTGTTTAGGGAGGTAATTTAGGTAGTTAGTCTTGGGTGTTCAGTTGGGAGGTCGGGCTGGTGTAAGCGCGAGCGCTACAGTCTAGCGGGCTAAGCTTTGGGTGATAGAGGTCACGGCGAGCTTTTTGTGGGTAGTTTTTACCCCTTACTTGATCGGGACAACAGGGGTCTGAGTCTAGTTTTGGTCTAGCCGTGGCCGTTTTGGTTTTAACGGGGGAGTGGCTCTTTCGCTCCCCCGTTTTTTGGGGGTTTTCTTTTCGTTTCTTTCGTGTAACCGCTTTTTTTTTTTTTGTATATTCAATCAGTTTAAAAATAAACATCTTACTTATTCAACCCTATTCTTTATAAACCTCACTTTAACTTTTTCTTCTCTTTTTCACCCCACAACTAACCATGAAGAAACTATTTGGTCCCGTTAAATTCGATACCGAAGAAAATTGTCGAACACGAAACGATAGCCAAACCATGCCCGATCTTTTCGTGTGACCAGTCAAAATTTATAATTTTTCGAGAACTATCCGATGACCTGCCCAAATCAACCAAAATAAATACTCAAAAGCAACTCCTAAAAATTGTTAGCTTTGTTTGGTGATCCAACTCGTCCGATTCTCCAACTCGGAGGTCTGGGCACTACACATTACATTATAAACTAATTAACATTCATCATTTTTATGGCAAACACAATGAAATCAAAATTAATATGTAGGTTATACTTACGAGTTATTCTGTTTAGGGCATTTAACTTTTTGTGAGTTTCGGATTGGCTTTGAGGGGCT
This sequence comes from Eschscholzia californica, assembly GCF_041429995.1. Classification (NCBI taxonomy): domain Eukaryota; kingdom Viridiplantae; phylum Streptophyta; class Magnoliopsida; order Ranunculales; family Papaveraceae; genus Eschscholzia; species Eschscholzia californica. Next base: position 48,914,381 of record NW_028238198.1, read on the forward strand.
CTTCCGTCAATTTTGCGTCATTGATTTTATTCACCAAAGTTACTGTGAATTTTTTTGATTCCTTTGCACATCGTGTACTTATCTTGGGTGTTTTCTTTAAAGAATCGTAATGGAACCACTGTTGATCGATTATGTCAAAGGAGACAAGATGCCAATGCAAACATTCATAACTCCCATCATCAACACTTGTGTTCAATGGAAATGGAAACCAACCACTCTTCTTTGTATAAGCTTGTTTGAGCTTTCTGGTTAATAATTAAGAAGTGCTACCTTTTGAAGCTTTTAATTTCATCAACATCCACATATATACTATTTTTCATCTAATTAGATAACTAATGTAAACTAAATACAAATTAGTAATGTTTGAAAGAACTTACCCAAATAGTAAAACTTAAAACAACCGTGAATTTGTTAAATTTCACTTTATGTAATAGATATCAATCTATTACTTGACTGTTAACAAATCCATTTGTAATGAGAGATTCAATGTGATCTTCAAGGATAATCAATTCTGAATTTTTGTTACATGCAATTAAACTACAAAAATTATGCAATAGAATTAGTTCAAAAATATTTTGCAACCCACTGTAGAGGCCCCACTATTTGCAACCAAATGTTTGCATACACTTGTCTGCAACTAAGTGTTTGCAAACACTTGTTGCAACTCAGTGTTTGAGGAAACAGTTTCGCAGTGGATAGAATTATTCTAAAACTCCATTGTTACAAAAAGAAAAACAAATTTTGAAGTACATTTGTACTCACCTTTTGTTTGCCAGTGCATAAAATTCTTTTACTGTATTGATTTCTTCTTTCTTGAAGTGGTTCCAAATTTCCGAACTCTCCCTTCATGTTGATAGTATTTTTCGATTTTGAAGCTACTTTTTGTTTCAGTACTCTTTGACTTCATCTTCGACATGTTCTCATCAACCTCCTCACTGCACTTTGTTTATTTTGTAACTTTTAATTGCTCATTCTCTTTGATAAGAATCAAATTTGATTCTCTTATGCAATACAACTTTTCTTTCAACTTATCTATTTCTTCATCTTTAATTTTCAAATTTCTTTTATGTTCTTCACACTCAGCTTCTAATTTCTTAACTTTGTCTTCAAGATTTTTCTAATAATGATTGTCACCATTAGATAAAATAGTTAATATTCCACCAGAAATCAGTAGTTCTCACTTTCAGACAGTGGAACCATAAAATCTTCTGAAATCTGAAATTGAAACAGTATGTTTGCAAGTTTCAATATGCATTAAACATTTGCAAACATTATACACAACTTACAGTATGCAAACTACATAGATTTGTATGTTCACAAAACCAAAACTGCATAAAGTTAAAAGCACAATCATTATAGGGTGCAGACTAAGTATGCAAACTACATAAAGTTAGTCAAGATATATAGAATTGATTTTACAGGCAATCGAAGGAGACATCCTGACGCCTTTGAGGGTTTGTCGATATTTTCTTCGATTGACTTCATCATATACTTGTGAATAATTATAGGCCATGAGATAGATCTAATTTAACTTTTCCGTCGACCTTAATAAGTTTGTGAACGACATTTGTATCGTCGTTTCAGCTTGTGTTGCAAACAGGAGTGATGAAGCTATGTGCATAATCATCAACTTAACATAATCATCTGTTTCCTGTTTTTCTTCTTCAATAAACCTTTCAATAATAGTTTCTATCAATGATGTAGAAACCTTATGTGCCTTTTCTCCAAAATAGGTACAGACAAATCTTTTTTTTTTTTGCCTTCGAATGGAGATACAACCACTCCTTCCTTCGACAATCCTAGTAGGATAGCCACATCATGTATTTTAAACTCTATCTCTCTATATCATCGAAAACAAATTTCTCTTTTTCTATGGAATATCTACTTACTAACTCATATATAATGGAGATAGGTCTTTCATAATTCGTTTTCTCAATATCTTCACAATAAAAGGCTTCAAAAAGTCCTCCAAATGGTCAGTCAGATAGTGCATTGACTTGCTCAATACTTAATCATGAAGACTGCATTATTCTTCAATGTGCATCCATAACAGTAAGTATCATAATTCTTCTTCAATGCTATCTTACTATCTTTTTTCACTAATTGCATTTTTTTCATCACATTTTTTGACATTTTCTGCATACATAAAGAGAAATTATTAATGAAAATAATATTTGTTGAACAAAAAATTACATATGAGCTACTGCAAATAGTGTTCGCATACCATATTCGCATATCTACTACTGCCAATAAGGCTTGCAAACTATATTTGCAGAATTTTTAATAACAAGTAGGGTTTGTAAGCCCTATTTGTAGATTTTATACTGCAAACAAGGTTTCCATACCCCATTCCCAAAACTATGAACAACAAAATAGTGTTTGTAAACCCTATTTGCAGATCTATTTTGGAAATCAGGTTAGCAAAAGCCATTTGAAAACCACGTACGCCAAAATTGGGTATACAAACCCTATTTGCAGATCTATTACTGCAAATACGGTTTGCAAACCCAAGATTAACAAAAATTAGGTTTTAAAGACTCAATTTCTAAATCTGTTGTTGTAAAAGTTGTTTGCAAACCCCATGCATAAACCCAAAAACAACGAAATAGGGTTTATTACCCCTATTTTTGTGAGAGACTGAAAGTTGGAAAGGAATCGGAAGTTTTAGTGAAGAACTACTTACTTTAGTGTTGAACAAGTAGACTGTAGAGAAATTTGATGTAAATGAAGATTGAAAACCTAAAACTCGAAGAAGAAGAAGATGAACACGAAGAGTCGTCAGTCGGATACTCAAGAGTCTCGATGAATCGCGAGGGAAAGAAGAGGGATTTGATTTTTTTTTCTTAAATTGCTTTATTTAGGTTGGATACGCGCGCCATTTCTAAATTTGTTAAGGGTAAGGAAGAAAAATCACTATTTTGGGATACTTTCGGGATTTTTTTACCTGTTTCATAATTTCCAAATTGTTTTGTGTCTTTTCAACTATTTTCCATATTTTTTTTTACCTATATAGTTAAAACATCTATTCCATATTGTTCTAGGATTTCAAACATTATGTTAGCTTGACTGATATTGCCAAGAGATAATAACTAAAAAGGTCAAAATAATATTGAAAATGAGTAGAAAAGCACAAAACTTTTGATAACTATTATGCAGGTAAAAAACATACAAAGTCTGAAATACCCTTTTGTCATTTTGTGTAACTAATTTTTTTTTCTTTAAACGTTAAATCTACATAACTTTTTCTTGAGATGTCGGATTTCTATGAAATTTATATATTTCGAAATAATTTTCATTAGCTTTCTAACAAGATCCACATTCAATACCTTTTTTCAAAAAAAATCAGAAAAAATGGCGTTTTTTTTCCTACCCGTTTTTCTGAAAACGAGATTTGCAATTTTTCTTCTGCAAACTGGGTTTGAAATATTTCTTCTGCAAACCCAGCTTGCAATGTTACTTCTGCAAACCCAATTTGCATAAATTTATACTTGCAAGCTGGAGCACAGATTGATTTAATCTTTAAGCTTTGTCTCCGCATCTTTTTTTTTCTCGCTCTCTCCAGGCTTCTTTCTAAGTTCCAGCAAAGGGAATGACACTTCTCCGGAACCCGCGAAAGTCGTCTGCCATTTAGTCGAACAATTGATGAGCAAAACTATAATCCCCTGATTTCATATACCCATTAATCATTGCATTCCGAGAGGCTACGTTTTATATGACCTCTGATCGAAAAGTTTTCTAGTAATCAATAGCATCCCACATTTTGAGTATCCAGAACAACAAGAACTAGTCAAATGACTTAATCAAACAATTTATTAAAAACAAAACTACATAACACCTTTATATTTTCTCAACGTACAAATACAAGACCAAATATGAGGATAAAAATCATCAAACTTGAATAAAACAAAACCAGTACAAGAGTCAAAAAATCGTTCTTCCTTTACCGAGACAACTACGAAAACGAATTCATTAATTGGACCGCAAGTTCTGGTTTCATTCTCGGAACATTTATCGAACCAAAACTCTCTTCGAACCATTTTGCTTAATTTTGTAAACCAACATCCCTCAAAGCATACATAGCCGATTATATAATCTCAAATCTAGACCATCCATCCTCCTATCATGAAAAGCTTGAGCAATTCATCAATCCTGTTAGTCTTTGAGAATACTCCTACGATAATTCATGTCATTGCTCTACCAATCAAACCTCCATTCATTCTATATTCCTTATAGTACTTCATACATTCATCAAATTCTCGAGCTTTATTACATGCGTTAATTATACAAGTATAACTAACTTTATTCGGAGCTATTTTTCGACATTTCATCTCTTTCCCTATTTTCTAAACTTCTCTCAAATTATTCACTTTTCCATGCATAACCATTAATGAGTTATACACCCAAACATTTAGGTCACGTCCTCTTTCTTTCATTTTAGCTACAATTTCATGTCATCTCTAAATCTCCCAATCTTTCCATACATTGAAACCATACTTGCGTAAGCAACTATACATTTACCAAAGCTCTTATTTTCCATTTCAGTAAACACTAGTTCTACTTTTTCATAAACTCTAATCTACAACAAACATTTATAATTGAAGCATAATTAGTTACTTGATCTGGTTCATACCCAGATGAGATTAAACCTTCATTGCTTCACCAAGACCCTTTTTTTTAATACCCATTTATGATAGCACAAAATATGCAATTTGACCCTAATTTTCATCTCCTTCATTATTTGAACAATATCTAATGTCCTCTCCATTAATCCTTCTTCTACATACATTAATACAAATTTCAAGAATAAAGCAGGATATTTTACTAATTTCTTTTCATTTGCTTGCTTAAAAAGTTCCTCTGCTACTTTAACTTATCGAATTTTCGCGAACGAACAAATCAATGATGAATAAACTAATGAATCATCTGTTATGCCTTTACTTTTCATGTCTCTGAATAAATCTAAGGCTTCAAAAGCTCGTTCTCATTTTTCTAAAGAATTGAATAAAATCAAGTAAATTTGACTTGAATTTTGATCAGGATCTAGGTTTTTAATTAGGGTTTCAACATGCGTATATTAGCCCCCTGCTACACAAACTGAAAAATCAAATATGATCAGAGATTCATGAAGAATCAAAAAGAACTGTTGAAGTAAACAAGCAAATACGATGATGGCAACCACAAACTCATCGAAAGAAGGAACAAGAAGAACCATAGAGAAGAAGAAAAATCCCAAGAAAATTCCTAGGTTTTGTGAGAGAGAGTAACTTTTGATGTATGAGGGTATTTTGGAAACCAAAATATTAGAAAGTGACCTGATTGATAATTTCTGATATTATTTTAAACTTTATGTGTCAATATCCATGATATTTTGGCAAATCTAGTTAAGAGAAAAAGTTACTTGCTTTTTTTAGTTATTATGAATAATTTATTGACCCAAACCACCATTTTCTCTATTTTCTTTTAATATCATCTTTTAGTTGTGGAAGTTTTTTATTAGAGTATTAATTGTATAAACTATTTAAAAGATCCATTCTTATCCTATTCCAAAAAAAAATTATGAATACAAAAACCATCACTTGCTCAAAAGGATTTCAACTCTTTTCAATGTAAGTGGTGTAATTGGTGTTTTAGTAGTAAAAACTAAAAAAAAAAAACTTCATTTTTATTTTATTCCAGATAAAACTATGAAGACAAAAAAAATCACTTGCTCAGAAGATATAAATACATTTCATAATCTTCATTTCAAGTTTTTTCAATCGTAAGTGATGTCTTAGTTATAAAGCAAGAGAAAATTTCACGAAGGTAACCTACCAGACATCAGTTCGACAACTACACAAACTCATTGACCTGAAGCTTCCCGTGGATAAGAGAACATATCGGTGAGCTACACACCTATATGTCGTAGAACCTATGAGTGCATTTCTCACATATTGGTTAATAATCATGTCAGTTTGTTACCTGCGACCTTTAACAGTGAATAACTGCTCTTTGTTTTTTTCTCAAATCATGTAGAATGATCACTTTTCAAGTATCGCAGACACTCGAGTTTGCTTTTATGGATTCTTGGGATTTTGGCGGTACCATTGGTGAAGATTATTTAGTTTGTTAAAACCGTGAGACTGTATTAGTTGACTTAGTGTGAATAACAAATGTAGACGTTTTTTATCTAACTTTTTTTTTCTATTATCAAGATTATATTTACAATTTTTCAACAAAAATTGTGATATATACAAAATGTTCTACAATTGACAAATGAATATGAATAAAAAGTGAGCGGAGGGTAAAGATGGATTCGGATCATGAGTGCGAATAAGGGTGTGCGGCCAATAAAAATGGTATCTGCATTTAAAATTTCCTTATTGTTGTAATAATTATAAAGTCTTGGATAATATCTCTAAAGAAAATAAAATAAGATAAAAAATAGATTAAAAGAACTTCAACAAAGATCACTTCTACTTTTATTTCTTTAATAACTTTACTCTTTGTACATGTTTTAGTTTCAAACATGTGGGTGTCTATATACCCAAACCAAGCTTCAAGTGAAACACACCTCATACTTTTGTATGTAAGAGGTGTAAGCAAATTAAACAACATATAAACACCCTCATGCTTCCTAGGCTTCTTAGTCATAAAATAATATCTGCCTCATGCTTGGATTAAAAGGCACCAACTTGATGGGCAATTACAATACTCCATGTGCATCCATCTTTATATATGTTGGGCAAGGAAAGGTAATATTAAAGGCACCCAAAACACTTAGTTTATAGGCAGCTCATGTTTTACTCTATGGGCAGTCACATGCATCCCCATTGGATGACCATTGTTTGAATTAATTGTCTCATTGAAACCTTGTCAGAAAAATCCAGTGGACAAAATCTGAAGAAGGAAAAAGAATGCAAAGAATAGATTCTGAGTGGCGTTGGATACACAAAATGCTGTCTCGTTAAAACCTTGCCAGAAAAACCCATTGGGACATCAACTGGAGGAAGGAAAAATAGTACAGAGCGTAGATAGCGATACAAGAACCTGCACATCATAATAGACTCCCCTTGATGAATATAATATCTTGGACTAATGTAGTTTTACATCATCAGATTCTCAAACGATTGAATCTTCTGGATATCAATCTCATTATTCTTCTAGAGATGATGTGTGTAAAACAACTTCGGAGAAATGTGCTTAGTTCTACCGCATTTTATGTATCATTCTTTAATATGTGCGACACATGCTGAATTATTTTCGTGAATAACTGTGGGAGAATTAGTGATTGAATCAAGACCACTAAAACTTCTAATGTGTTCAATAAGAGATATGAGTCATACACATTCTTTTGTGGCTTCATGAAGAGCAATCATTTCTGCATGGTTAGATGAGGTAACAGACTACTTTGTTTGCTAGATCGTCGTGAGAAATTTGTACATCTGCCTGTGAAAACATAGCTTGTCTGTGAAATTCCTTTGTGCGGATCAAAGATATAATATGCGTCTGCGTATCCCTTTACGTGGGAATTCTCAGGTAAATTTTTTGAATAAAATAATCTCATGTCGGTTGTTCCTCTAAGATATCGAAGAATTCGCTTTACTCCGACCCAATGTCGCTTAGTTGGTGTAGAGCTATATCTGGCTAAAAGATTGCAAGAGCAATGTCTGGTCTAGTGCATGGAGTTAAGTATGATAATACACTAATAACACTCAGATATGGTACTTCTGGACCGAGTAATGTTTCGTCCTCTTCCTTAGGACGAAAATGATCTTTTAGAGTAACAAAAGACCTAACAACCATGGGAGTACTAAGTGGATAAGAATTTTCCACGTTAAAGCGCTTCAAAACTTTTTCAGTGTACAATGTTTGATGTACAACTATGTTGCTTGTACTTTTCTCAATCTGAAAGCCAAGACGAAATTTTGTTTTCCCGAGATCTTTCATCTCGAATTCTTTCTTCAAATGTTTTGCTACTTTAGAAAACTCTTCTAGAGTTCCTATAAGGTTGATATCATCAACGTATACTGCAAGAACAGGGAATCCAGCATCTCCTTTCTTGATAAACTACATGGGCTAATGAAATCATTTACATAAATTTCTTTGATCAGATATTCACTAAGACGATTGTGCCACATTCTTCTATGGGAGTACTAAGTGGATGAGATTTCTCCTCTTCCGATCACGAACTCCGACCACTACCACACCACCATCATTTCCCCTTGTATGTCTTTCTTTCTTTTTTATCACTCTCTATCTTTTTTTTCTCTTTCTCTCTCGCTTTATTTCTCTCTCGCCCTATCCCTATCTCTCACTGTATCTCTCTTTCGCATTTTCTCCCTCTCTCGCAGTGTGCGTCTCTCTATCTCATTATGTCTATCTCGCTCCCTGAACCCCAAATCTCGAGGAAGGTTTCAGAAACCCTCCTCGAGGTTTTAAAATTCATGGCCGACTAACCACAAAAGGCTAATCAACCACGAAATGTTTCGTGACCAACTAGCTAAGAAACCCTCCTCGATGTCTGGTCCCGACGAAGGGAACACTTCTCTTCGCGGGGAACTGTGTGTTTGTGTGAGAGAAACAAACATTAGAGAAAGAGATAATGACAAAGAAAGCGAAACAATGAGAGAGAAGAAAAGCGGGAGACGGGAGAAAGAGATGAATAGAAAGAGAGAGTGATAACGACAGAGAAAGAAAGTGACTGAGAGAGACAGTGAGAGAGGGAAAGAGGGAGACAGTGAGAGAGACAAAAGAGACAGAGAGAAGAGAAGTGAGAATGAGAGGGTGAGAGTGAGAGAAATGAATAAGGTGATAGTGGTCGGAGTTGGTGGACACAGATGAAGAAGAAAAAAGTTATGTTGCTCGGAAAAATTTCACAAAATCCATAATTTCCCTTAAAAGCCTGTACGCAAAACAATTGACAAAATCCACATTTTAAAAAAAAATTGGAATTTTGAGTTGGAGGACCAAATATTAGTGGGTTAATAAGGTTCTCCTCCACCATAGATGAAATATGAGGTGCAGGTCCAAATTTCAGCTTTTGTGGTATCCCAAGTAAAAAGGTGTTTTGGAAGTTGTGTTTTTTTTTTTTCTCTTTTTACCCTTTTCAAATCTCTCTCTCTAATTAACGCATTTTCTTTCTCTTTCATATTTCTCATTCTCAGTTTCTCTCTCAACTTAATGGGAGATTTACTTTCTCTCTCTAAAATATCTCCACTTAAAACCTATTGCTCATCATCTTCTAACCTGATTCAACTTAGAGTTACAAATTGTTGGCAAAAGTATATAATTGTAAAACACTAAATAAATTTCTAATCCAAATCATGAAGTAAAACAAAACCTCATCTTTTTTTTCTCTTAATGTTTTTTCCATCGATTTACTCAGTTTTAAAAGAGTTCAGACCTTAGTTTCTTCTTTCTTGATTGAAGACTGATTAATCAATTTTAAGATCAATTGATAACACCAGAAACTTGTACGAAACTAAACTCAACTTCAAAGTTGAACCACATCTTCTTCTTCTTCTCTTCAAAGCCTTAGATTTACTTTCTCTCTCTAAAATAACTTAATATGAAAAAGAAATAAAACTTTAAAGATAACGAAAATAGGAAAAATCTGGAGAGAAATTCCAAACTGGAAAAGAATTGTCGGTACAGAAAAAGAATAAAAATAGGAAATATGGAGAGAGAAAATTCTCAGGCTAGTACATAAAATAATTCCCGGTACACAAGAAAATTCCCAGTACATAACTAAATGACCAGTACATAAAACAATTCCCGGTACACAAGAAAATTCTCAGTACAAAAAATATCTAGTACATAACCAAATGCCTAGTACATAGAACTGTGGGCGTGTGAGTTTATACATTTATAGAGAGAGATGGGAAAAGGAAGTTTGGACATTGAAGAGAAAGAGAGGGAGACTATGTACATACAAAAATTCCAATATAAAAGTGTCACGTACATAACCAAAGGGCCAGTACATAAATAATTCCCGGTACACGAGATAATTGCTAATACAAAAGTGACGTAGAAATAAAAAATGTATAGTTAATAAAACAATTCCCGGTACACAAGAAAATTACCAGTGAAAAATGTTTAGTAAGTAACCAAATGTCCTGTACATTTCAAAATTCCCGGTTCATGTGAAAGTTCCCACGTTTCTTTGTCATGTGGAAGTTCACTGTACATTTTTTAGTTTCATTTGTTTCATATTTCTATCTTTTACCGCATTTTGTCAAGGTTGCAACTGTGAATTTTTTTTCTTAAACGTTTAAATTTTTCAATTTAGGAGTTATCCTTAACTTGATCTGCGTTGACTATTTTATTTTCTTTACTAAAAAATTTCCAGTACACTAGACAATTCCCGGTACACAAGAAAATTCTCAGTACAAAAGTGTTTAGTAAATAACCAAATGGCTAGTAAATAAAACAATTCCCGGTACACGAGATAATTCCTAGTACAAAAGTGACCTAGAAATATAAAAAAATTGTATAGTACATAAAACAATTTCCGGTACACAAGAAAACTCCAGTAAAAAATGTTTAGTAAATAACCAAATGACCAGTACATAAAACAGTTTTCGGTACACAAGAAAATTCCCAGTACAAAAGTGTTTAGTACATAACCAAAGGCTAATAAATAAATCAATTCCCGATACACAAGATAAATCTCAATACAAAAGTGTCCTGTAAATAAATAATTTCTGATACACAATAAATTATCATATATCGTACAATTACAATGTTTTGTAAATAAATAATTTCCGATACAAGATAAATCTTAATGTAGGTTACAGACTTGTACATGGTACATTTCCTAATTTACAGTACATTTCCTAATTTACTGTATATTCCAAAATGTGAGTACATTAGATTATGCACATTTCTAAATGTAGGTTGCAAACTTCTATACGGAGTACATTAGACAATGTACTGCACATTTCAAAACGACATGAACTTACGGTTGAAATATCACCAAAACATAATTTTTCAACATATACATTCGTGTGCAATACACATGTCTATTAGTAAATAAGCAAAAATACAGTAAATGTTACAAAATACGGTAAATTGTTTCACTAAGATTATTTATGTTTTGGAAGAAATGTATATGACATTTGATTATAAATGGAATGAAACCTGAAAAGAAAAATATAAATCTGTAGATAAATTTGAAACTTGAAAGACTAATATAAATAGAATGAAATATTTGACAAAAAATAATGCAACATCTATCCAAAAAAGAAAAGAACTTTAAGATTTTAAGAAAATATCATACCTAAAATAAAAGAAAAAAATTACAAAGAGAGAAAGTATTTAAAGTACATTTCCTAATGTGGGGTACAGACTTGTACAAGGTACATTTCCTAATTTACAATACATTTCCTAATTTACTGTATATCCCAAAATGTGAGTACATTAGATTATGCATATTTTCAAATGTAGGTTGCAAACTTCTATAGGAGTACATTAGAAAATGTACTGCACATTTCAAAATGACATGAACTTACGGTTGAAGTTTTACCAAAACATAATTTGTCAACATATACATTCGTATGCAATACACGTGTCTATTTGTACATAAGCATAAATACAGTAAATGTTACAAAGTACAGTAAATTGTTTCACTAAAATAACTTATGTTTTGGAAGAATTGTATATGACTTTTGATTATAAATGGAATGAAACCTGAAAAGGAAAATATAAATCTGTAGATAAATGGAATTAAAAATTTGACAAAAAATAATGCAACATCTATCCAAAAAAGAAAAGAACTTTAAGATTTTAAGAAAATACCATACCTAAAACAAAAGAAAAAAACTCACAAAGAGAGAAAGTATTTAAAAAGAGGAACAAAAATATATTTGTAGAAAGAGAAAGAATTTATTTTAGATTTGAGAGAGAGAGAGATGGAGAGGATGACGGTGGATAATAGAATGTAGAGAGAGAAAGTGGAGAATAAAGTGTAGAGAGAGAAACGTGAAAAGCCGGATTTTTTTATGGCATTTCTGTAATTTCGGGGTGGCAATTTATGTAAATAAGAGTAAAAGTTTCCTTAGTGTTGTAATTTCCCACCATCATTTAATTATTGGACCTGCCCCTCATTCCTTGTGTGCAGTGGGCCTGCTTCTCTTTTTGGAGAAAGGAATGGGCCTTTTGCCCAACCTCTCAAAAAAATTATGTAGTCCGGACTTTTTTTTTGTTTCCCTACAGCAACACGACCTTTCTTTTTAAATCTAGTGTATCCTCCTATGAGCTAAGGTCATATCATATGTTGAACTAGTGGTGACCAACGGGTCGTGTCGGCCCGAAAACGGATCGGCACGGCCCGTTTATAAGGCAACACGTCGCGGAAGGAACGCTGTGTGCCTTGCCATGCCGACCCGTCACGGGTCAAGCGTGTTGTGACGGGTCTGGGTTTTAAGCTCCCAGACCCGTCAACCACGACACGTTAGGAACGAAAACACGACCCTCCACGGCCCGTGGCGTTCTTAACCCGCCACGCTAATCCGTTAGAAACGGGTACTTCATTTACAAAATATTATTGTAATTTTGTTGAAGTAGTTATTAATTAATAAAATTAGTAGTTAATAAAATTAATAAGCAATAAAATAATATAGACTCTAAAGTTTAAACAAAGATCACAACGTTTGACTTGAAAATTATTTAGTGCTTCCTTTTATTACGTTGACAACGGCTGGCCCATTAGTCACGATCCGACATAGCATTGGCCGGAACCGCCACGGAAACGGCACGGCAACGGTTGGGCCCTTACCATGGGACGTTTCTATGCCCATACCTTGTGGTCTAGACACGCCACGACTGTCAAACGGATTGTGCCGTGAGCCCGTGACCACCACTATGTTGCACCCTAGATTTTGCTCCTTGTCCTGTTAGGCACGGATTGTGGTCTAGATTTTGTCTTGTCATAAATCGGATACATAACTTCTCCCGCTGGCCTAGCTAGCGCCTTGACATTGGGATGTTTACTTTATTCAGATGTTAATTTTTTTTTTATTCTGCCCGGTTGAGGTTTTCCAATTTTAGGTTTTTCTTCTGTAATCCTAATTCTAAAAGCTCCTATTTTTCTTAATGTTAATTTGATCACGCACCTGGGTTTTCGAACGATGGGCGCTCTACTCTGATACTTTAATTTTGTAAGTTTCTATCTTTTTAGTTCCTTATGTTGAATTTTGTTCTCAATTAGGGTTTATGTTTTGAATGATGTGCTTGCGTCGAATTGGGGTTTCTCTTATAGAATTTTGGGCAGATAATTAGAAGTACAAATGGTTTCATGTGAATCATTGAAGTTCTTACAAAGGGTACAGAACTGGTAACATGGAGTGAGAAAAGAAGAAAAAGAAGATGTAATTATTTTTGTAGTTAAATATCTTAAGAGATAAACATATCCATCATCTCTTTATACTATGGTGGAATAATATTTATGATTTGAGATGTATGATTTTGTATGCAGTCTTAATTGATGCCCTGGGGATGAAATGTGATTATCAGGAATCACATTTCAAAAATAGTGTTCGGTACTCGAGATTCGAGAATGAATTAGGAATCACATTCCGAGGAGGAATGTGATCTGTGATTTAGGAGGAATCCCAAACCTAGAGGGTTGGTAGGTTGCCAATTCCGTTTGCGTTGGATCAATCATATATATAATCCACAGACAAAATCAATCTCTACCAAACCTATTTCTGGTCAAACCAGACAATATAATTAGGTATTGTAATTACTAGGAATTACATTACGGGATTATTGTTACTGGTCGCATTCCATTCCCATGTGCTAAACATGGCGTAAGTGTTGCGTTTATTGATGGTATGACTTTGTACTTATTATATTCGGTAGTTGTGGAGTCTCACATTTCAAAGTTTTTCGAGTTTAGTTTTATACAGTTCTATGGCGAAGGGGGGAAAGGGCAAGCAAATTAAAGCAAATAGTACCAAAAATGATCAACAACCAAGGGATATTCCAGTTGCGAACAAGAAAATAGAGAAGAACTCTGTAGCGAAGAAAAAGAATCTTGTTGTTGCTCCTGCTCTTCTAGACCCTACTTCTACTACTCCTACCATTAATGGAGGCGAGGCTGCTATTCTAGCTGCCAACATGAACAGAGAGAAGAAATGTATAATGAAAACGAAGAAGATGAAGAAAAAGAAGAAGATTCCTTCTGTTGCTCGTGCTCTCCTGGACTCTACTGCTAACGGGGGCGATGCTGGTGGAAGGAAACCAAAGAAAGAAGATATGGTAAATAAACACAACAAGGAGAAGGAAAAGAGGGATGACAAGTTCACACCGGGTTTCATTTTCATTTGTAGTGGGAAAACTAAACCAGAATGCTATAGGTACCGTGTTTTTGGGCTTCCTGCAGGAAAAATGTCTCTAGTAGAGACCATTAAACCGGGTGCGAAGCTCTTCCTCTTTGATTTTGACTCGAAGCTTCTCTATGGTGTATACAAGGCTACGTCGAGAGGGGAGCATGGATTGGAGCCAGCTGCTTTTGGGGGGAAATTTCCTGCTCAGGTTATTGATTTTCTCATTTGCTTTCCTTGTATGAGTAAGTTCATGGTAGTGGTTCACTTTTTTTCCGGACGTAGTGAATTTAGTCCTGGTTTTTTTACTTTCAATTTCATTCTTTAGTTGAAAATGAGTTTATCTCGCTCTACTCAAAAGTTCCATCCCTCTTATCAGCATTGAACTTCTTTTGTGGTTGTATGTAAATTTTCCTTTCTATAGGTGAAGTTCAACATTTTCAAGGTTTGTTTACCTTTACCTGAGAGTGCATTCAGACATGCTATCGAGGAAAACTATAACGGTGGTTCTAAATTTCAACCACAACTCAATAACCGTCAGGTATTCAACACTTCCATTCCCCATGGTAATTCTTCATTAATTGAAACTATTTCCTAGTTTAGTTTGTGTTTTGGGAAATAATTTATTAGCAGCTTATATGTAACTATAAATGCAGGTGAGAAAACTGATTGCTTTGTTTCGTCCTATTGGTGTGCCACCATCGGTGACAGTTGCTCCACCATCTCAAGCGTCTCCAGCTAAAAAACGGTATCGACAACCAGCAAGAGTGCCACAACCTGAAGATCCGTATCAGCGTACTCGTGCTCAACTGACTAGGGAATCTCAACATCAAACATACTTGCCAGAAAACACACATGTAGCTGGTTATGATCCTTACAACACAAGGTAGCTTTTATTGTTGGAAAAGTATATTGTGTAGGAACCATATTCCTTATACTTGAACCTGAGTATCGATCAAAGGATCGTGCGCCGAGTTACTACCTCTTTGAGATGTGCACAAAAGAGATGCAAAAAATGAACTGTCTGATTACTACCTCTTTGAGATGTGCACAAAAAAGATCGGGGCTTTTGATCAAATGGTGGTCTTTCCTCTTTTGTGAAAGTCTACTCGGGTCTTGCTAGGGAAGTAACGGTTTTGAGCTGGTCATTTGAGAAAAACTACTTTTAGCTATCAAAATCGATTCCCATGCTTGTTTTGTTTATATATGGCAGGTACCGAGCTGTGTCGAACTTAGTAACGCAGGAAATGCTTGACAGGGAAAACGAGTATCACCGTTTACTTCTTTTGGAGAAAGAAAGAGAGAGGGAAAGAGAAATGGTTCAACGTTTTGCTCGTGCAAATGATTATTATAACCACCCACCTCATGAATCAACATCACATGCCCCGGCTCGACCTCACGCCGATGATTACTATATCAACCCAATACGTGAGCCCGCACCACCAACTTATACTCCTCGGCTACTACATTCTCCCGCATCATATGCTGCATACAATGCACCAACATCACATGCCCCCACATCATATGGTGCATTATCATACGATGCGCCAACATCACATGCTCCCACATCAGATGGTGCTATATCATACAGTGCAACATCCTTACATGCTCCCACATCATACGGAGAATTATCATACAATGCAACACCATCACATGTTCGGATGTCATATGGAGTATTATCAAACAATGCACCATTTTCAAATGCCCCTGCATCATCATCGTCATATACGAGGCATTCTTGGGCAACATTTGCTCGTGAGGATCCTAATCGTGCTTATGTTGATCCTCTTGATAGGATGGCTCCAAGAACGACTAGTCCGGCAGGGTCGTCCTATTCTTTACCTGGGACAGCTCCAGCTTATTATAGAGCAAGGTTTGGTGGGATTGAACAAGGATCGAAAAGAAACTACTTAGGTTCTCCCAACAACTAAAAAGTGTATCATGTCAGAATCTAATTGGAGTTCACGGTGGTGGAGGAACGGGATGGGGAAAAAAAGAAGCAATGGAATAGAATTGAGATCCCATTC
This sequence comes from Eschscholzia californica, assembly GCF_041429995.1. Taxonomy (NCBI): domain Eukaryota; kingdom Viridiplantae; phylum Streptophyta; class Magnoliopsida; order Ranunculales; family Papaveraceae; genus Eschscholzia; species Eschscholzia californica. The sequence goes on from NW_028238198.1 coordinate 48,930,711, forward strand.
AAATATCAGAAGTTTCTTTCTGTATCCTGCAAGGAGCATGATTGAGAATAGTTTGATTGTTTTTCTCCAAGGACGAAGCAAAATAAAATTAACTAGAATTAATAATGCCAAGACAGATTCCGATTAAGAGCAAGTAACCACCGATTTTTGTTAAAACAATTCAAATTGGGATTCTCGAGTCCAAACTCATTAAATCCAGCCTGCTCCTTGTATTATTTTGCCCTTATAACTTCCATTCAATTTGCTACCTACCTAGTAGTCTAAAGCACAATTAAAAAAAATGGCATCTGAGATAGAGAATCATATCTCTAACTACATCAGCAAACCAACCTAAATTCTCAAAAATCTAACTCAATTCCTCCCCTTCAAAGTGGCTTACATCTTCTAAGCTCAAACCCTTATATATGCAGCGCCACTGGCCGAATAACAAAAGCAAAACACTCACTAAATAAAGTCAACCGGTTCGATCGCAACGGAGCTTTTCAGCAATATAGTTTATAACCATCTCCTCTTTTCTTCTCCCTGCAGTATTCTGTCTGCAATTTTTTGTTTTCCCACAAAACCTGCCATTGTTTTAAAACTTGTGCTGCTGTGCACCACAGGAGAATAGTTCATACATTCATAAAATCAAAACACTTTCAGAATAAAAAAAATTGAGCATTATATGTTTGTATAATGATGTAAGTCAACATGAGAAAATGAAATCAGGCGCTAAATTTAGGATTGATGTTTACAGTTGATGTATGGGTTCCCTTTCAACATTATCCTACTAACACAGTAAATATGTTTAATCTTGGATCAGACGCCCTGTTAGATTTGAGAACTTATTTCATGGAATTGTTGATTGTTATAGCAATGGACATCGTCTTCGTTTGAATTCATATCTAGAGAGGGGTTAAAATATGGGCGAGGAAACAGTAACTTAAGTCGGAAAGCATCAACTCCATTTAAGTAATAGCGGAAGAGTCTTTTCGCCCTGATAAACCCAAGACGACCATATAAAGCAAGGGCTCCCTTGTTTGTCACTTCTGCTTCCAGTGTCACCTGCATTTAAGAGTTCCATCACCCGAAATTAGAAATTTTTGAATCCCTGCTACAAAGATAAGAGGGTATGATGTAATAACAGACAATGGTAAAACGCAATTAGCATAATTTTGGACGTATGGACTCACTGTAAATCAAATTTAATTTCAAAAAAGAGAGTGAGTTTGACTTTCAAAATGTTATGCAGGAAAACAGCAGACCCAAGATACGTTTCAGACTTACCTCTTCACATCCTGACTCCATCATTACTCGAATTGATCTTGTAACGAGCTCCGTAGCTACAATATAATCAAACCTCAATCAAGATTGGATCAAGCAAATAATATCTTGGCTCAGAAAATGTTTCTTGCTTATAACCTAATGCAGTAGCATTATTGACTCATCTAAGAAAATGGCACACTCTAAAATATAAAACTTTAGGTTTATGCCCAAAATATAGAATGTGTTAGATTATTACGAAATGGATTACTACAGATTCGAGTGAAAGTTAGGCAAAGAGAGCTATAAGTTTCTTCCATTTTATTATTGTCTAGAGCATAAAAATTCCAGCATATTCGTAAGGGATATCATGCTCAATTACAAAGAAATCAATATAATCTATGGAGAAAGGAACAGACAAATGACCATGATGAACATACTAATGGGGACAACATAGCTTATATGGTCGGGCACGTAGGCATCAATGTGGCACAAAAACTGACCAACAACCAATTACAACAATAAGAACAGTACCATATTCTATTGTCGCAACCATCTCTAAGTACAAGTTCTTATAGGAAGTAGTTCTTTAACATGATGTCATAGATTTGTCCCCGAAAGGATCATGATTCAAGTCACAGCCTTGCTAGCCAGACGGCCAGTATGCATTAAGCAAGAAAACTTTGTAAAAGAATTCACACACGCCGGCAAACGGTGAACGAAGGGGTTCTAATATGAATATGGTCCACCTATTAGGCCCTCTTAGGCCCTGTTATCTGCACGAGTGCACGTGCTTATGTAGTTATTGCTGAGAAGTCTCATATCGATCTTAAACCCAAACTCCGACCCTAAAACGGTTTCTCTACAATATTATCACCATGTTTACGTCATGTTGCCCTAGTCTTGCAAGGGTGGTTATTGATTTATAGGAGAAACTTCAATTTTAGGGTTTTAGAGATACAAACTGGAGTCACAGAGTGTTAGGATTTCGATAAAAAAGCTCTCGAGAACCCTATGTAATCTTGTGGTTCATACATTCATCTCACCGTTGTTCACCTTGGAGTCATGTTTTACAACCGAAACACGTAACTCTTCTGCTCTTGTGTGATATATTGCTTTTTTTCCTATCATTTTATTTTTCGGGTTTCTTATGCTACCTTATAAAATGTGTCTATATTTTCGAGTGACTATTGTGGTTCTGGTGTTTAAAGCAAGTATAGATAGAAAGAACAAGATCACTATGAATTTAATTAACTGAATAATAAGGTATTAAAATAGGAAGAATAAAAAGAAGTGAATGAAATTTACCAATGCCTTTGCCTCTATAAGGTTTGATGACAACAAGCATGGCTATATACCCTCTGAAAGTATTTCTATGTTCATCCATCTTGCAAACAACTGTACCCACACATTTTCCCTTATGAAAAGCCTGCAGGAATTAACCAAAAAGGTAAAAGAATGAATTAGAAACCCTAGAAATTGAGATTAATGTAAGTTTGGGGGTACCAGGAAAGAGAGTTGAGGCCAGAGGTAGACGAAGTATCTGTAGGTGAAGATGGAGTAGGGTTCGCTGAGTTCCTGGTCAACCAGGTGCATGATAAGAGGGAGGTGATGTTCACCACCATAGCTTATATATTCAATCTCTGATAGGTCGAAATCCACCATCTCCGATTCTCCTTCTTCTTCGACTTCCTTCGTCGTCTTCTCCATTCTCTCTCTTACCTCCAGATGCAGAATTTGAAAGTTCTACCTTTTCTTTTAAACTGTGGTTTTTTTCCTTCTCTCCTTTTATTTCGGCCCGAACCATTTTCGAGTCAGACAAGTCAGATCCAGACACTTAATAGAAAATAAGTAATGACACGATCCTAGGCGGCTAGGCCTTATATTGCTGTTAGCGTCCCCTTTTATAGGTATCGGTCGGAATATTTGAAGAAAAATGCTTCGAATCTCAAGGAGACGAGGACGGAAACTAACTTTGTGAGTACTCCGGCCAATGGTTGTCGGCGGTTGGCTTCTTTTATAATGACAATCTTCTGCATTTCGAGTTTTTGACCATATTTTTTAAATAGTGTTGGTTGCAAACACTACACAATATTCTAAAGTTTTGTAAAAACTTATTTAGGTTTAGAATGAGATGTTGTGGTGAAGGCAAGCATGTTGACAATGACATCTGTTCATGTTTGAGGCACAGAGCAAGTTGGTCGGTCGATGAGCGAGCCTCTCAACTCGCCTCAACTTACAGTAGGCGTGACACCTCTGACTTCGTGTGTTATTTCAGTCAATATTCAGACCGAACGAGAGTCGAGCTTCCTTCCAGCCTGAGTGCCAACCAAAGCGCCTTTGTCAACATAGGTATCTGTAATACATCCATGTCAAGGGAGTCTAGCTCGACATACTATTCATTAAATAGACAAACATGAAAGGATTATCATTTAGCAAGAACTTGCAGGTGCAGACGTGCAGTTTTAGATACAGTGAACGAATCACCCATTATGTCATGAAAACCAACATTTAGTGCAGAAACACATGTTCCAGATGAATACAAATTGACCCGTATCAGTACCATATATGTATGAAGTATATGCATTGTGGAGAAGCGGAATTATTTTGGAAGGGTATTGACATATTTAATGTTCCTCGACGTCGAGCATATCCCAAAAGAGCACGGCATTAATGTCACTTGTGATTTGCTGTCTTATATTAGTACTGCAGAAAGTGTCTGCACTCTTCATCGGCTTCAAACCCGTTACCAAGTCTAGTGATCCCAAATGAAGAATACTGAATAAAGAAGGGTTCGCTATACTAGCATAAAGATCGGCGCCTAGAAAAATGTCCAAGTGAGCAATGTTTATAGGTGGACTTCATAACCGTAAAAAATGCAAAATACGTTAATAGAGGCAAAATTCCACAGATAGTTGAGCTCGTAGTCTAGAAAACATTAACTGATTCTCGAGGAAAACCTCATGGCTCAGCAGGATGGATTCTTGGTAAGAATGATCCAGTAAAAAGTAAAATGAGTCTGCGTGAGCCTTTCTGATGTCCACCAGTCTGTATCTCATTACCAGCGGAGCTGTTTGGTAATTGCATCCTCTAAAGTGACACTACCAGTATCAGGCATGACTTCGATCAATTTAAACGCCTACCTACGGTTATATTAAACAACAATTGCGATATGGTGTTTTATGTGGTTGAGAAAGTCACTATCAGAGCTACCAGTAATCCCTACAAGAACAAGACCCATTTTCGAACCGATGAAAACGAACACGGTCCCTCATGATAATTACCCTGTTTAGTACTCTTGAAACCATTTTCATCCAACAATGGCAGTCATAGCAAGTTCTAAGGTTTTTCGAAACTCGAATTTCAGTTCCAGGACTTGTCTTAAGGATCCCGTAAGCAGTTGCAAGTTTTTCACTATGACAATTCAAATTTCCTTCCTTTTCCTCCTCAGAGACATCCATTAATACCAACGCAGTCGCGGGGACAAACCCATCACTTTTGATTCTTCTATTCAATCCCTCCAACACCTTATATATCATATTCGACTCAGGATTAGATTGATCGCCCGCTTTGAATTGATAAATCAAACCTTTCATCTCAATCCAACTTAGTCCTTGATTCTTTCGAATCCCCTTCTTTTTCATCAATTCCCTCACTTTCTCAACCTTATCCCATCTCCTTGCAGAAGAGTAAATGTTCGATAACAAAACGTAATCTCCACTTTTGCTATCTGACGACAGATTTGTGATTGCCAATTCACCAAATTCAGGCTTTCCATGAATTCTAGATGCACTCAACAATGCCCTCCATATAACAACATCTGGTTTCATCGGCATTGTTCGTATAATTTCATGAGCTTCTTCTAAGAACCCCGCTCGGCCAAAAAGATCTACCATTGCTCCATAATGTTCTATTTCAGGCTCAATAGAGTAACTTCTTCTCATTAATTCGAAAAATCGACGGCCTTCTTCTACCAACCCACAATGACTACAAGCAGTTAAGATTCCAACGAAGGTGATCGAATCTGGTTTGATAATTTCCTTCTCTAATCGAGAGAAGATCTCAATTACTTCAAACGCAAGTCCATTCATAGCTAGTCCTGTAATCATGGAATTCCAAATGGATATATGATCTCTTTCAACACTTTCGAAAACATTCTTAGCAACTTCAATTCTTGAACACCTCGAATACATATCAATCAATGCTGAACTAAGTATATAATTGAGCTCAATTTCTTTTTCGACCATCAAACTATGAACCCATTCTCCATGACTAAGAGCTCCAATTCGACTACAAGCAGTAAGAACCGATGAAAAAGTAAAACGATCTGGTTCTAGGCCAGAACCAATCATCTTATGAAACAAACTTATTGCCTCTTTCGGGGTATTTTGGACACAACCCATGATCATAGAATTCCAAGAAACAACATCTTTATAAGTCTGTTTGCGAAAAAACCTCTTTGCATTATCAAATTCTCCTATTCTTAGATAACCAGCAATAACTAAATTTGCTGAAACAACATTGAAACCCCACTTGGGTATTTCATCAAATAGTAGTTGAGCACAATTGAGGTGATTATGAGAAACATATATAGCAACCAGAGAAGATAACAAAGATGGATTTGAATCAAACCCAGATTTTAAAATTCTAGTGTGAAATTGGGTTACAGTTTTATGATCATATAATAGCTTACAAGCCTCAAGAATGAAGGAAATGGTCTGGTAATTTGGTCGGATTGATGAATAAGAGTAGAATAGGGTTTGGTAGTGGTGAATAGAGTTGTGGGGGGAACCCTTTTGGAGTGAAGCTAGAATTATGGAATTGCAAATATTTGAAGATAATTGAGGAGTTGTTTTCTGAAGCATTTCGTCGAGTAAGTATGTTTGGCCGTACACTTCAACCAGTACATGACAAGTATTATAGAGGCCGCCCCTTTAGGGCATTCTCAAAATTCTATGGGTAATGGGTGTTTAGTCCAAAATAGTACCATAAAAAAGTTTAGAATCCTATATTGCCAAGAAATTGGTTTTCAATCCTTTGTTTTGCATATAATGACCTCATTTTTTTTTTGGTAAACCCTTTTATATCCTTCCATAAATATCCTTCAACACTTTAGAAACCTTTAGGACTCTTCTCATTAGTTCTAGCTCATCATCTCTGTTCATCCAGAAAATCACATTTTCTCTGTCCAATCGAAATATAGTTCATCTTTTTAATTAATCTCTTCTCCAACCAGGGGCGGATCCATGGGGGTGCGAGGGGGTGCGGCCGCACCCCATGGATCCTCCCGAAAATAATAATATAGTAAATATTTTTTTTTAATATAGGTATATATAAATTTATATATTTATCTAATGATATGTGATAATGACAAAAAGATGGACTTGGCATAGTGGTTAGGACGTGAGTTACATTTTAGCTATGAGTGTGAGGTCGTGGGATCCAATCCCCCCATAAGCAATTTATGTATTTTTTCTATAGATATATTTACACCCATTTTTAAGTATTTTATGTTTGAATTCGTTTAAAGAGTACCGAGTTGTTCTGTTGTATGGCATTTTTAAGTTCATCTAGAGGATTTGCCCTTTTCGACAAAAGTAAGTTGGTACGTCTTGCTAAATTTTATCCGTCAGATTTCATTAATCTTGACACTGCTACTTAGTTATCAGCTTGATAATTACATTAGGTACGAGGAATAATGATGATTTTTCAAATTTGGATGAGATTGGAGCTCTTGCTAGAAAATTGGTGGAAACTAAGAGAAATAAAATATATTATTTAGTTTATTTGCTTATCACTTTAGCACTAACTTTGCCGGCTGCAATTGTCTCTATTGCAAGAGCTTTTTTGAAGCTAGCTAAAACACGTTTAAGAAACAAGATGAGTGATTCGTGGTTGATGATAGTTTAATAGCCTTTATTGAAAATAAATTGTTAGTAAAATTGTTAATGAGTCGATTATTAGAACATTTCAAAACATGAACTATTGTAGAGGTTAATGCATTTGTAATTGTTGATATATTAATATTTAATGAACACAAGTATTTTGTTAATTGTTTTGTTTGCAAAAAAAATTTAGGTATATAAATCCGCACCCCCTAAGTGAAAATTTTGAATCCGTCCCTGTCTCCAACAATGTTTATTTTAGGTTTCAAGACTCGTTGTTTTCTCCCATGGAAGCCACCATGTTCATCTTCAAACTAAAACAACCAAACCATGTTCAACAATGATTTCAGTTTTCCTATATTTAAAGATGAAACATCCAAGTTTGAAGATGAACATGAATATTTGGTTTTGTTCATCATTGTTTAAACGGTTTTGTTCATCATTTTTTAAATGGTTTTGGTCATTTTCGTTAGATTTTGGTCATGTTTTGTCTTTGATTTTTAATAGATCTGGTTTTTTTGTAACTTCGAATATGCTTTTTGCACCTTTAAATATGTTTTCCTGAGCTTTAGATCTGGGTTTTAATCAGGGGCGGGGCCACTAAGGGGCCTGTGGGGGCGCATGCCCCCACAAGCTCCTTAGTGACCTTCTTGTCTTCTTCATAAATGGAAACTAAACTTTTTTATATGGAAACCATTCACCCTATATATCCACCACATATTAACCAATTAATAGTCTAACTTAAGCCTATTTTGGAAATAAATCAATTCCTAGTATTTTTCTACTCCAAACTCATACATTTATTAAGATCTTTAAGATAAGATCAGAAAAAGTTTTAAAGGCGCTTCTCATTCTTGTTAAAAGAGTCTCTAAGTTAAAAGTACTCGCAAGTCCTAAAATTAAAAAAACGCTCTTAAGTACGATTTTGTTTTGCTCAAAATCGATAGACTCGAGACTCAAGATTCAAAACTACCATTTTCTACCGAAAGACAATGAAACCACATTTACCAAGTCAAAGAGAATGCGTAACAAGAAGGGCAAGATGGCGTTGTCAAAGCTTTTCTAAGATCAAACAACAACATATTAATTGAATTTTTTTCCAACGTTGTCGTTTTTTAAATATGGTAAACTTTTGTGTGACTTAAACTTTTTCCTTTAAGGCGACCCAGGAGGAATTCAACACGGTAAATTAAAATGTTATGAATAAATAAATAACGCTTTATTTACTTATGATACTTTTTTTTTACAATGAAAATGTGCCCCCAGAAAAGAAATTTTCTGGCTTCGCCACTGGTTTTAATGGATTACCAAAGTTTTTCAGAAAAAAAACGTACAACTTTGATATATTTTTCTCATTTCTCTCTCATCAACTACTGTTTTTTCAGCAGACGTTATTTTTTACATACTAAATTGTATCTTGGAGAAAGCAATATGCATTGTTTTCTTCTTCCAAAAGATATTGCTTTCAGCAAAAAGTTATTTGTTTTTGTGACAAATATAATTTCAAATTTCAAAAAAGTACAAGTTTGATATGTTTTTCTCGTTTCTCTCTCATCAACTATTGTTTTTTCAGCTGTCTTTATTTTTTATAAACTAAATTGTATCCTCGCGAGAGCAATATATATTTTGTTTTTTCTAAAAAATATGTTGCTTTCTGCAAAGTGTTATTTTCTTTTGTGACAAATACAATTTTAAATTTCAAGTTTTACAATTTCAAAAATTGTCGTTATGTATCTATCACACGCTTGATTTGAACTTTGAAGCAAAATACATTTTGTAACGCCAATTCGTTGTTACGGTCCGTCATAATTAGTTTTGTTCGTCGCAAAATGTGTTTTGTTTGGAATACAATTTCAAAAATTGAGGCCATGTCTCTATCATACGCTTGATTTGAACTTTTGACCAAAATACATCTTGTAATGTCAACTCGTTGTTATGGCCCGTCATAAGTTGATTTTGTTCATCGCAAAATATGTTTTGTTTAAGGTATAATTTCAAGTTTCAAGAGTTGGCGCCATGTCTCTGTCGCACACTTGATTTGAATTTTGGAGCAAATTACATTTTTTGACGCCAATTCGCTGTTATGGTCCGTCATAAGTTGGTTTTGTTCATGTTTTGTTTGGAATATATGTAATTTTGTAAGTAGATGAAAAAAAATGTTATGTACATATGCAAAATGTATTTTGCTTCCAACTTTTGATTTTTTTTTTTTTGTATGAATTTTTTAAGAATTGTTTCGTTCTTTATTGTTTCATTCGTTATTGCTTCAAACTTTCGGAAATGTGACAAACGCAAAAATAAAACTCTTTTTTCTACTGCATTTTGTATTGTTAGTTACTAACTTAAGTAGATACCATAGCTTTGTTCTTAGGCTTATATCAAGGCAAACTCAACTAATCTCAAAGCAAAATAAGTTTTGTTCTGACAAACTTAACTAACGTAAAAGCAAAATAATTGTTGTCATGGGAGAATAAGTAATACTAAGCAAAATATGTTTTATTAACAAAATAATTAATTTCTTAAAATTGAGAAATTTTTTGGTCTCACACCAATTTGAAAACAAACACCAACTTGAAAACAAGTCCATGTTTTCGACATTTAACTTTGAATACTTAAATAAAACACGGAAGGACAAACACAAAACCAAATCAACTACAACAAAATTACGTTTTACCCAAACAAATATCATTTCATATAAGTTGTAGTTATATGTACTTAAAAATTACATATATTCCAAATAAAACACATATCGTCACGAAAAAAAAAACCAACTTATGACGATCCATAACAATGAATTGCAGATATAAACTTTATTTTATTCCAATAAAAATACAATTTTTGAAATTGTATTCCAAACAAAAACACATTTTCCTGTAGCACGTCGATCTGACTGTAGGGAGGGTGAAAATGCTAGCTAGTGCTCTCATTGCTAAGGGAAAGAAAATAATAGTTGTTCTACAAGAGACAAAGATGATCAAGAGAGATGAAAGAGGTAAGTAGTGAACCATTTTTCTCAGTAGAAATTCAATGATCTCTTTAGCCGTCTGAATGTCTATTTTACAGTATGAGAGGTCAACCAGTCTTTATGTAGGAATTAACATGGTAATCATGACAGAAGAGATCGTTGACACATTCACCGGAGATAAGTAAGAGATATAGACAGTTGTGTGCACTTGTTATCTAATATGATACGAGGGGCGATCCGATTGCTAGGATGAATTATGGGATGGCTGTAAATGTATTTACCTCTGAAGCAGTGAGATTTTCAGAAGATTTTCAAAAAATCTTATATATCATCAAATAGGTTATTTTAGTAGTTTCCTATTTTTTTTTAGTAGAGAATTGTTAATTTTAGTAGTTTTATATTTTTAGGAAAACTTCTATGTTTCAGATTCTAGTATTTTATTTATTTAGAAGTTGTTATTAGAATTTGATTAGGTTTAGGAAAGTAGTATTTTATTTATTAGAAATTGTTATTTGAGTTTGATTAGATTAAGGAAACCCTAAGTCTATATAAAGGGGGTCTAGGAGTTGTTTTATTCATTTAAGTTGATCAATAAAAATTCAGTATTTTAGTATTACTTCTTATAATTTCGATTCTATAGTCTTTAGACGGAGTTCTAAGGCTTTTTCTAGGTTTTAAAAGTTTTAGACGGAGTTCTAATTCTTTTCGTCGGAATTTTCCGTTGCGCAGTTGGCATCAAGAGCGAGGATTTGCCTGGTTCGATATCATCTACGCGAAGATCACTTTAGAACACATCGATGGATTTGCCAAAGATGCATCTAAAGTTGGTTTAAAAAAAATAATAAAATAAAAAAGAATCAGATTATTATTAGTATTCTCTATTTTGTTATCAATCACTCAATATGGAAAACTACTATCATGGTAACAGTTTTTCAGTTCAAGTGTACCTACGTAGAGAGTATAATGAGTATAAGATCAACGAAGAAATACCAATTTTCAATGGGTATTCAACTATTGAAGAGTTTTTCGATTGACTAGATAAGGTCGAACGACATGTCACTAATAAGTGTGTTGTTATTCTCAAAGAGCAAATAGTTAAAATCATTGTTTATAGACTTAGCGGGAGTGCTGTAGATTGGTGGGATCAATTACAACTTCTAAGGAAGAGACAAGGAAGGGCTCTAATTCAGAGTTGGCCGTCTATGAAAGAGAACTTGAAGGAGTGGTTCTTACCTCCTGATTATCAACAACACTTGTTAAGGATATACCAAAACTGTAAACAAGGGTTGCACTCAGTAGGTGAATATTATGAAGAGTTCTCAAAGTTGGCTCAAAGAAACAGTAGAGAAAACTTTACTGAACCTGATAATGTTTTAATAGATCGATTTCTGAATGGATTGAAATTTAGCTTGAGATGTAGATTGAGAGAAAACACGAGGTTAGTTGATTTATGGACTATTCAAGACGCATACAACTTAGACCTAAAAATTGAAGCTCAGGAACGGGAATATAGGAACTTTGGATTTCGAAGGGAAGAACAACCTCGCTTAAACATAAAAAAGGTAAAAACAACTCCTTTAGAGAATGTTGAACCACCACAAATTGTGAGCATAGAAAATTCAAGTAATATTACTCACGAATCAAAATCTAACATTGTTGTGTTCACGACAAGTCTCCTAATATCAATTTACACGATGAAGGATTTGTTTCTGAAGAAGTTGGTCAGAAAATTGAGTCAATTGAAGTCGTTCAAGACGTTGTTCAAGAAATTGAGTCAGTTGTTAACAAAATTGAGTTAAAGGAAGTTGTTCAGGACATTGAGACAAAGAACGTTGTTCAGAAAATTGAAGTGGTTCAGAAAATTGAATCAAAGGAAGTTGATTCAAAAGAAGAACTTCGCAAGTTAGACTTTGATCCAATTAATTCCTTCATACGAAGATCCATTCTCAGAATTTTGCGAATCTCGATGTTTCACATGGATTGACAAGTAATTTTATTTGAAAGTCTTCATCGAAGTTCATAATTTTCAATCACTATACTCATGGTCTGTGCAAGTTTATTTTTTGGCTGAAAAGTGAGTTTGGGTCACATTACAAATATGGACAGAAAATATTCTATGGCATAATAAAATCGTCAGTCAAATCTGAAAATTTGGTCATTCCTATGCATAGTTTACGAGAAGGATGTATCAAGGGAGTATCAATCAAGATAACATTCAAGTCAATCAGTAAACTCGAGGCGAGTTTCTTTGAAGTGGAGGAAACTGATGCAGTGAGATTTTCAGAAGATTTTCAGAAGATTTTCAGAAGATTTTCTGAAAATCTTATATATAATCAAATAGGTTATTTTAGTAGTTTCTTATTTTTTTTTTAGTAGAGAATTGTAAATTTTTGTAGTTTTATATTTTTAGGAAAACTTGTAGGTTTCAGATTCTAGTATTTTATTTATTTAGAAGTTGTTATTAGAATTTGATTAGGTTTAGGAAAGTAGTATTTTATTTATTAGAAATTGTTATTTGAGTTTGATTAGATTAAGGAAACCCTAAGTCTATATAAAGGGGGTCTAAGAGCTGTTTTATTCATTCAATTTGATCAATAAAAATTCAGTATTTTAGTATTACTTCTTATAATTTCGGTTCTATAGTCTTTAGACGGAGTTCTAAGGCTTACTCTAGGTTTTAAAAGTTTTAGACGGACTTCTAATTCTTTTCGTCGGAATTTTCCGCTGCGTCAACCTCGCCACATTAGCTTTTACCAAAATGGCTAGTGGAGAAGCAAGTAGATGTTGTGATGTCCTGGATCCATCGTCACACATGTTTTGGACCTTGAAAAACTTTTAGGGTCAATTTGTGGACTTTGTTAATACCTAAATCCACTTGTCCTGTATGTTTAGGAACTCTCTCAGATAACGGATTTTGGCCCTCCTAATATTCAATGAAAGAGAAATCTATATAATAAGGGAGGAGGGTATCTTTTCCCCTCCTCCCAATGGTCCAGATTTATCCTCATGCCCTTATAAAAGACGGTTGAGATTTATTATCTCAAAATTTAAAGGTTGGGATTTGAAGAACAACTATCCAAACCGTTTAGATTAAGAGAAAAGGCATTTTTTAGAATATACTTCTTTCAAATTACCTCTCCCTCCCCATCTCACTCCAACTTTTGCTTTCTGCTCTCACTCTCCTTTTCAAGCAGGTACCTCTTTTTCTCTCGCTCTCTATCTCGCTCTCTTTCTCTCTTTTTCTCTATCTCATTCTCTCTCTCTCTCACTCTCTCTCTCTCTCTCTCTGCAAAGTCACACAACTGAAATGAAGTTAGGGCTTTAATTGATTTGTTTGATTGATTGTTTCCTCCTCAACGGAAATTGATAAGGGTTTCGATATGGGGTTTCCCATGGATTTGTAACAGCAGTACCCAAATTTAGGGCTTAGGGTTTTTATTTGTATAAAGTAATATTTTTCCGCGTGAGCTTATTTTCCTTCTCTCTCATTACATGGATTTGTAACAACAGTACCCAAATATAGTGCTTAGGGTTTTGATTTGTACCAAGCATACTTAATTTATTTTTATTGAAATTTAGGGTTTGATTTGTAACATTAGTACCCACATTGTTCGAACTCACTTTGGGTGATCTGATTTTTTTAATAAGGTTTTCTATATCAAAAAGGTACTAACAAGTTTTTTGTTTTGTTTCATTGTGTAATTAGTTCATTTTTCAGGTATTTCATAATGTTAAAATAACTTATCCATTTAGGACTCCAAAACCAAACCGTTGCTGGCAGGTACGCTTCTTTCCCTAACTCATTTTGTAACAAATTGGTTTAGGGTTCCGATTAGGGGTTTGAATAAAAAGGTTACTATTCGCACTTTTACTTTCATCATTTCCGATTTTGTAACTTATTTTTAGTATTAATGTGTACATAGCCATGTTTGAAGTATCACACGTATTTTGTAACTTATTTACGTCTATATCGTCGAAAAATCTATGTCGCTTCAAGAAATGGGACTAGGAACTTGAACTCACTCACATTATGTAACTTAAAAATATGCTTTCCAATGATTTAATTTTCTAGAGACTCTCCCTTTAGCTTTATTAGTTAGACACCTACTATACTCAAAAATGATGAGCCAGTTTTGTTGCATATATATTGGGCATATTACTCTCTCTAAATCATGGTTGCCTCTTATTCTTATTATTGAAAATACCTACTGAAATTATAGATCCTCTCTAAATCATGGTTGCCCTTATTCTTATTTAAATCTCATTCACATGATGACAGTGTCATTGAGGGTATCATGTGTCATGTGTTTATAATTGTGAATAATTACATCTTTGAATCATTATGCCGCACATGAACTAGATGGTTAATGCACTTTCTATTGTAGGCAAATAAAGCTCTGATGAACCAATGGCCATATTCGAGAATATTCTTCCGTATTACAAACTCTAACGGAGCTTTCTTGCCGGTAGAGAAGGTTAACATGTGCAAATGTGAAAATGATTGTAAGTCTACTTGGTTTCAACTTGATTTAGGGTTCTTAACTTTGCACAGAGTTCTGAAATGACAATTTTTGAAAATCTAACGTCTTCACACGTAACTTCTTCGGTAAATAAGGTCCACCTTCATTGAGTTAATGTTCTTCCTGTTGTGCAATTCGAATACAAAAATATGTTGGTGTCCTATATTACTTTTTATGTTTCCAAAATATTTGCTGAAATATTTGGTACGCTACATTGTTAGAATTTTAATGTTGATGGTTTTATTTCTAGCATTATCTCATTCAATGTCCACGGTGGAAACACAACATTTTCATGAGTATTCCATCGCATTAGTTTAATTTGTACTTAGAAGGACTAAAGGAGTGTTGTAACTATTGATTCTTTATTTTACACTATTACAATCTATACTATGTAGGTTTTCTTTTAAGAAAGTAAAACGAAGTTGTGATTGAAATGGACGTGAATCTATTCTAGCTTACATCATACTACAAAGAAAACATAACTCAAGCAGAGTCGGGTTATCTCGACAAGTTCATTGCTTACATGAACAAGTAGTTTAGACGCATCATAGAGCACCTGTTTGCTATGCTTTCTATATATTTCGATTTGCTGCTATGCTACACATTCAGCTAATGAATAGTCCTTTTCTTTTTTTGTGTTTACATTTATGTTCCTCTATGTATTTATGAAATGATGTCAAATTTGATCTTATTTGGCTTATTCAGTTTGCCATTTTGTTATGTTGCTTGCAGTGTTCATGCATACTTTCCTGATGTTGTTATTTATATGGTAGGCTTATTAGTTTTTTTTTCACATTAGCTTCTATTAAAGACTAAGTTTCTTTTATGCTTTTAATGGTATTGAGATAATGGAAAATGGACCTCATATGTAACATATGATAGAGCAAATTTTTAGACACTTCCAATTTCCATCCTATAGCTCACCATCCTATAGCTCATGGTTATGGCCATATTAAAAAAATGAAGCACCAAGTGATTACTTCAAATTTACTGCGATCAGGATATTTTGTGGTTGTACTATTAAAATTAGTAACAATATGAATGTGCAGATTCATTTGAGGCGATAAATGATGAGGAATGCCTATCTACCAAAGGCCATTCGTGAGAGGAAGATATACAGGCATTTCACTGTGGAGTTTCCCGACTCTTTCGCTCCGGAGCAGTGCTAGGCACAGAGACTGTGTTCCAGCTAAGACAATTATTCAAATGACAAACAGGAGTTGGGCCAATGAAAGGAAACAATAATGTGTGATGTGAACGACAAGGAACAAATGGTTCTTTTGTACCAAGCTCAAACTCGGCTGAATAGGTATATGAAGAGGATGAAGATATGCATGTTGGTTCCAAGAGGGTCCAATGTGTCTTGCAATAAGAAGGCTAATGAATTGATTTTGACTATTTTTTGGCGGTTGATTCCTTAAATTGGTTTTGAATGTTTAGCTCATGCTTATCTCCATAAATATTTGAGATTATAAATTTCGCTCTTTAATGCATTCATAGAGCTGTCCGTGCCCCACGGGCACGGGTTACACCCTCGTAGAACTCATAACTTAATAAAAAACTATTCTATTGTCTCATTGTGAATTTGAAGAGGGAATAATAATTCGGTTCACCCATTATTATAACGTTACTATACCGTAATTTAATTCTAGTGTTTGCATTTTACTGCACATTCCCAAGTTCTACCTTTAATGTTTGTCTTCAACCAAGGTCGCTGTATGTTACCGGATTCCATACATACATAATGTATACACAATTATAGTAGGAATTTGGTGGCATTATATAATTACAAGACATTATAACATTAATGCTTGTGTTCGATTTTATCACGGAATTTTGATAACCCCATATCATTTTTGTCAGTTCATATTTACTTAACTAAAGATTTAATTAAGTACAGAATGAAGGTTGGTTTCTATCGTGCTTAAACCTCATCATTCTTTAAAAGTGTGTACTTGACAAACAAACGGCAACCATTGGAAACTCCGTTCATGTCCCTTAAATTGTTTCTCAAGGGGAGAAGTTTACTAGTTTCGGTTTCGAATGATGATTACAAAGGATTTTATTCTATTTAATCACTCTCGACTTTGCTAAACTCTTAAATGAAGAAGCATCTATTCTAAAACAAGATGGGTACGATATTATTGCGCTTGAGGCTTGAAAATATTATGAGTTCTTCTGCAAAAACTACATTCTCAATTGTCTAGATAATTCTTTATACAACGCTCGGATCAAAACAACAAAAAATTATTAAAATCACTAGAGAACAATTACCTGCTAGAGTGAAAAAAAATCATCATAAGAAGGTTACTTGGATCTAAGATGACAAATCTTAAAACGGTCACCACTCAAGTTGTCAACTAATTCTACAAAAGTGAAAGGCAAAAATATTAGTGATTAGTGAGTGATTTCAAATAAGAGCGAATAGCGATCATTAAAAAATTGCCACGGTCTCACAAAGACTGTAAATTTACCTTAATCATAAACGTAAGGAAATAGATTTCGAGCGAGGACTTGATTCTAAAATTAAGAGTGGAACAAGATAGTTGTCTTGGTGAGATGAAGATAGAAAAGTCTTTTGAAATATCAAAAGTGAATGTGATTGAAGGAGGGTTGCAAAGGGAATAAAACCCCGGCAAAAAAATACCGAAGGAAAAAAGTTCAAATAAACTTGTCATAATTTCAAAAACAGATGACAATCTTGCCAAAAGTTGTCACTCCAAAACCTTGAAAAAAAATTACAAGAAAAAAAAAAGAAGAAAGATAAAGTGATACATAATTTGTTGATGGTGTTAAGAATATTAATTTATATGTTAGTATCTCTGAGTCATACTTCGCGAATAGTCTAAGAGAACGGTGGTATGGTACTACTCGTCACCTTTTTTTCAAATAAAGGATTCTAACCATAAGTGTGACGTTTATTTCTCAAACGACTAAATCACATTTCTCACCAGTTGAAAGAAATATTGAACTGTTAGATTGTGATGCATGTAATTTCTTTTTTTGTTGAAAAGTGATACATGTAATTAAAAATGATCCAGACAAGAGTTGGAGAAAAATACTTCATCACGATTATTGATCACAATACAAGACGTTGTCATGTTACCTATTAAGAAGTAAAAAATGAAGCCATGGAAAAAATAAAATGCACTCTAGAAGATTGTAGTTGGATAAAAAAAATCAAAACTTCGCATAGGGCCATAGGGGTGAACATGAAGCACCATTTTTTGATACTTGTATCGATATTATTCCTTTCGTTCAACAAAATGGAATTGTTGAAAGCAAAAAAGTAAACTTAGATATTTTGCTAAAGATGGGTTGAGGTTATTTGCGAAAACTTAAAGAGAGTGTGATAGAAATTTCGAAAAGAAACATTTTACCAACCTTATTATTGGGTGCTTGCTTTTTCCCTTAGGAAGCTGTGAAATCCAAACCCTGGCCTCAAAATATTCATGTTAGGTTCTATAACAATCGGTTTCAGACCTGTTAAAGAAACGGTGCAAAAGTTGCAAACAATTAAAAAATAAAACTTAGATTAGGAACTTGTAAATTTGCTCAAATAACAGCTTTATCATATACCTTGAACATAATTAATTATAACAATACTGAACTCAAAGAGTTTCAGCATTACTTGTTCACTACATTTTCTCATATTAACCCCCCCAAATAGAAAACATGTATAACATTATAAGGTTTTCTATGTGTATACCAATATAAATCCAACACCACTATGGTTCAACTTATTCAAAAAAATGTGTTTAAAACTAGGGCAGATGCATAATCATTTAAAATGAATCTTCGGATTGAACAAGAGGGGTTGCTGATGAATCATTTCCTTCGACTTCAATCTCAGCAACAGCAGCAGCAGCTATTGGAGCAGAATCATCCACGGATATCTTTTGTTTCTTGGCTGGATTAGGTTCAGCTTCTGCTGCATTTTCTGTGGTGGTGATTTCAGCGTCGCCACCATTTGCAGCATCATCAGTGCTATTGGGATTGGAATTCTCACCTTCAACTTCCGAGCTCTCCATATCTTCAGCTTCCGCTTTGTTCTCCTCTATCTTACTTTGAAGAGATTCTATTATACCCATCAGCTCTCGATTCACCTGTCACAAAACCCATTATCATTATCAGTACACCATCGTGGATTAGGTAATTCTTTTCAAGTCGAATCTAAAATCTGACTCAAGGGTTGAACTAACTAGACCCAGATTTCATCATATTTGTTTTGTTTGACTCATGTTATCTGACTCAACTTAATGATAAATTTGGTTGATTGAGCCCATTTCAGTCAGATGAGTCAGATTAAAAAACAATCACCACCTTCGTTAGTGAAAAGAGAAAAAACACGTTAAACTGAGTAAAGCAGATAGTATTTCAGATTAAAATGGCATTGTTTTCCCTTCCTAAAAAGATTCGTTAGGTTAAACAGCTCAAGGAAACAAAAGCGTGTTTAAATTGCGTAGTGAAAAAGGATTCTTAAAATAATTGGAATGGCTTAACAAGGATTAGTAAAACCCATTTAGAAGGTGTCTACAGTAATGACCTAGTTAGCCGTATAAGATATACTTGAATTCATACCTGTGGATCTTTAACGAAATCGGAGATGTCGTTGGGGCAGGAAGGGCACTTCATAACAGTTTTCTGAGCTCGAAGTGTCCTGCCTTGACAACTTCTTTCTCTAACAAATGCCTTCCCAGCAAAAGCACCCTCCAAACACGGCTTGCAGAAGTTGTGAGCACAGGGAGTCGTAAGAGGAAGACTCATCACTTTTCGGCAAAGACCACATTTGAACTCTGCGTGATTAAAAACCAAAAGAGATATAGAACGTCGAAGAAGTAAAACTAGATTATAGAAATCAAATCGTCAAAACTAAATAAGGACAGCAAACCTTTAAGAAGTTTTTCATGGACAGAGGTGCTCTTGGCCTGTCGAATAGCTTTCCTAACTTTCATATTCTCTCCTTTGTCTCCTGTCTCTATAGGTGCTCTGCTAGCAGGAGGAGGTTTCATCCATTTCCAGACTGAATTTTCTTCCTGAATAAGAGAAGTAAACTATAAAATAGTGTACTAAAGAAAGGCCATAAAGATTAAAAGATGAAAAATAGAGAAATTAATATGTTCAAGAGGACAAAGACTAGAGGAAAAAATCTTGCTTAAGAATAGATGAAATGAGAATGGTAATATTAGCTTACATCGAAATCCCACGACGGGGTTCCCTTTCTTTCAGTAATATCAGTTGCATCATTGAGCTCATCAATAACAGGCAATGGACTAGGACGGTCTCCGCGTTCACGGCTACAGTTAAATTGGCACATAATAAGTACATATATCACTTTCACTGCTAAAGAAAAGAGGAAAGATGGTTTACATGGTCCAAGGAGCTGGTTCGTTGTCACAACGAACAAACAGGTATCTGCAGACCTTGAAGCCCTGAGGTGAAATCTCATCAGAAAAACTTAATAAAACAATCAGCAGGACAAATACATGTAGACTGAAAATAAGGTCAATCAAACCAACTGCAGAAAACTACCATACCTGAACTCCAACTTTCCTCCAGCACTTTTCAATTCTATAAACGCCGTCATAACGCACCCCAGTCTCAGGAGCATATGAAGATCGCTTCTCCTTGTGGGACCTGACAATTCAAAAGGAAAAGATTGATATATTAGCAAGATTTCTTGTACTATTATGAATAACAAAACGTGGAATAAAATAGGCGTTCACCGTACAAGAGCAAAATCTTTTCAGTGGTTCCAAATATAGTATAAAAATAAAACAATCCAAGTACATAACAGGTTCAAGTGGAGATGACATAAACTAAATAATACCTTACAACACGAACAGGATAACCCTTTTTGCAACTAAGACGCAGAGCTTCATTCATCTTCTCAAACACTTGGTCCTTGGATTGGTCCTTGTTCGTACGCTTATTACCACTGAGATCTCTTCCTCCACTGTCCACAAGCCAAGTAAAATCGAGTTACAACTTGAAAGATGGCCATTACTAACAACAGATAGTTACTCTAGTTCAAACCATGCTAAGAATGTAATGGACAAAACTGACTAACAAATTAGTAAATAGGTAGGATTTTTCTCTATCCAAACAAGAATCAAGTAGGTAGAGAACTCAGTAAGATGGCAGAACTAAAAGAAAAATCAAATTTAAACAAAGCGAGCAAACAAAAATATATATTCTTAAACAAGCTAAAGTTGGAAATAGAACCTTCCAGTGTAGAGGAACCACTCTCCGTGGTCTTCATCGTCTTCATAACCCCCTGAAAGAGCAACAGATTGGGCACCATAATCCGACTGCCCAGCAATACCTGCAACATGAGGACGGTGTGCACCCCATTGCCGACATTCCATTCTATCTTCCCAAAAATCGCCAACTAATACACCTCGGTTCCTATCTGGATCGTTTTCCGCTAAGATAGGTCCAAAATGGTCGGCAGCAACAGTCACGAATATCCTCCCACTGCAGGCATTAGCCTTTCCACTCTTCTTCGCCCGTTCTGTTGTAAAAGCTGTATCTGGCCTATCAGCATTTTGTCGATAATGGAGGACGTTATCAGGACCCTTTGGACCAACGCTTTTATTAGCCTTAGCCAGACGAATAGCAGCAACCAAGCTCGAATTGATTCTGGGATTGCTCAGCATCTTTGGCGGTAGTACAACTCTGCAACTTCCACAAGTTTTCTTCCCTCTCTTAATCCATTTCTGAAAACATTTCAAGCAGCAGTTGTGGCCACAGGGTGTCTGAAATAATAACAAAGAGAATAGTCAATACTACTTCAGTGTAAAGATGAATCGGCAAATTAATCCACTAGCTGAGTAAAATCGGCACACCAACTCAGTGACCGAGTAATTCAATATGAGTTCCACTGACTAGTCAAAACTCTTGAAAAAAAACCCAAATGACATTTTAGCCCCCAAAAAAAATGCCATAACTACAAGCAGAAAAAAGTTGTCAACTAAGACATTTTTCAGGGCTAACAGGTAATTTACATACTTTAATAAAGTAAAAATATAATATTAGATAATTAATAACAGCCAAGATAGAACTCATTAAAGAAAGAAACTACAAAAACACAATAAACGGGAGGAAAAAAACGCCATTAAATCTTCAAGTAAGCTCTTGAAATCAACTCAAATGACTACCACAACTACCCAAGAAATGAAAAATCCACCATGCAAATAGAAAATCTGAAAGTTTATTTGTAGAAAATTATGAAATAAACCCTAAAAAACTATTAAAAACCTAAAAACGTGTTTGCAAAATCTAAGAATGATTATTAGATTAATAAAGACACAGTATTAACTCAATCGTCCCCAAATAATAGGTTATCTAGGGTTTCCAGTTACTAAAAATAGAAATCCCTTTGTAAACGGAGTAAACCCCTCAAAATCGAGTTGTTTCCGTTGCCGGAATATAAAATTTTGAACAAGTAAAGAGAAGAAGTTATAAATACATTCAACTTCTCTATCATCGTTAAATAGATTAAGTAGTTCGTTTTTAAAGAGTATAAAATCAAGATTAAAACCATTAAGAACCAAAAAACTTGAGATAAATCTAGAGAAAACAGATTCTGATGAGCCGATTAAACATCATCATCATCATAATCCCTGAAACAATACTGAAGCTGATTAAAAAGAAAAACAATCGGAGATTATGAAGAAACAAACCGTGACTGGTCTTTCCGGCAGGAGCATGCAGAAACAGCATAACAGTTTATCACCAAGTACGGCGAGCACGTCGTTCATACCAGACTTATCCTCCTCATCCTGATCCGGCGAATCAGTGTCTCCGGTCATGAGATTCTGTCTCTTTCTCGCTTTTTCCTGTTCGGTTAGGGATTCATCCGCCTCAATCGCTCGCATAGCAGCGACAAGTTCACTGGAAGATGAAGGAACAGCAGATAAGGCAGATTGTACGTTCGCCTGAATCGGATCTTCGGTGATCGGATC
This sequence comes from Eschscholzia californica, assembly GCF_041429995.1. Lineage (NCBI taxonomy): Eukaryota > Viridiplantae > Streptophyta > Magnoliopsida > Ranunculales > Papaveraceae > Eschscholzia > Eschscholzia californica. The sequence goes on from NW_028238198.1 coordinate 48,953,290, forward strand.
TTCAGTGATCGGAGAACAATCGGGACATTCCCACATGATAGTTGAAGAAAGTGTTACCAACGGAGTTGAGAAACAGTTCACATGCCAAGGAGTGATACAGATATTGCATGTGATGATTTCTCCTTCCGATGGATTTGTGTTGCATTTCATGCAAATGCCTTCACAGTCGATCGGAAACTGGGTTCTAGATTGAGCCATGGATGCGCAGGATAACCAGAGAATAGGAACAGATTTCGAGGGAAATGAAATGAAGAGAGAAGGTAGGAAGGACGAATGAGGTTTCTCAGAGTCTAGAGAGAGAAAGAGCAAATAGTGAGACTGAAGAGATAGAGAGAGAGAGAAACAGACAATGCAGTCGATTGAGGCGAACGGGATATTTATAGGGTGGGGAGTGAGAAAGTAGAGAGAGAAAGTAAAACAAGCGGGGTCCAAAAAATATTTCGGAAATGGTTTTGAATTTTCCCTCTTACTGGTAAAATGGGAAAGTTTCTTGGCGAAGGATTTTGTGGGCACATACTACCCCTAGTTTGGTCGTGGGTGATGTATCCACTCTGTACAGATTCATATACCTTATTAGGATTTTGATTTCCCCAAATAGGCATAGTATAATCTTTAGGATTTCAAGTTATAAGAAAATTATTAATTAATAAAGATTTCTCAATTATTACCCTTCGATTTTATTTATGTTGGGTAAAATATGTAAAATCTCTAGAGATTTTTATTTAATGTTCATAATCTATCAATTAGGTTTACTACTTGGACAAGTTCAAAATCGAGTTGTTCGTTTTAAGTGATCGTTGAGCGTGTAATAGTTGAGATTTTATCCAAATATTTTAGATAGTGTATATTTTAGAGATTTTTATATGTAAATCTTAGAGATTTTTATTTAATGTTTAGATGGGGTTCGTGTAATAAATTTACTTGTGCTATTACTATTATTTTGTTCAAATAAAATGATAGAGACGTAAAAACAAATCATACGTATTTACTGTACGAATAAAAAGCTAACCACTTCAGTGATTCGTTAGACGTAACTTACGTAATAATGAGTCTACTTGACAACGTTAATGAGTTATTTTGTTTGAATCGAACGATACATCTTTAGAATGTTCTGGCTAAAACTGTTAAGTTGGTTATGAAACTAGATTGTCAACGTTTATGCGTAAAAATGTTGACTTGGTATATTAGATGGAGCAATCTCACGATTGGGTGCATGCTGATAGAGGCTTTATTCTATTGAAAATTACAGTTTATCTCATGCTCTCCGCCACCAGAAGTCGAAGGATATTAGATGGAACATTCTAGAAATTTGGGTGCATGTTGTTTGAAGGTAATAAGGGTTGATGAAGGTGTTTTTCTTATTGGAGAATCACAATTTTCCTCGTGATTGTGCAGCTCTCTTAGAGATTTTTATTTAATGTTTAGATTGGGTTACTGTAATAAATTTACTTGTGTTATTATTATTTTGTTAAAATAAAATGATAGAGACGTAAAAACAAATCATACGTATTTACTGTACGAATAAAAACTAACCACTTCAGTGATTCGTTAGACGTAACTTACGTAATAATGAGTCTACTTGACAACTTTAATGAGTTATTTTGTCTGAATCGAACGATACATCTATAGAATGTTCTGGCTAAAACTGTTAAGTTGGTTATGAAACTAGATTGTCAACGTTTATGCGTAAAAATGTTGACTTAGTATATTAGACGGAGCAATCCCACGATTGGGTGCATGCTTATAGAGGCTTTATTCTATGGAAAATTACAGATTATCTCATGCTCTCCGCCACCAGAAGTCGAAGGATATTAGATGGAACATTCTAGAAATTTGGGTGAATGTTGTTCGAAGGTAATAAGGGTCGATGAAGGTGTTTTTCTTAGTGGAGAATCACAATTTTCCTCGTGATTGTGCAGCTCTCATTCGTTAAGAGTTTTCCACACATTATTATTAAAAGTCATTGCAAGGTGCTAATCGAGGGAATTACTAACGGAGAAGCATATACCACAGTTGATACACTCGGTCAGTTTTGATGTGCATCTTCTTGAAGCAACTTTTGCATTACTATTTTCTTTTCCTCGGGAAATGTAATAAGGTTTCTTATTAATCGCTTCCTTGGTCGGTCTCTCTCTTTCTTTTATCTCATTGTTCCGAAGAAGAGAAGTGTTCCCTTCGACGAAACTCCGTTCATTTTAGACGAAAATACGAAAAGAATATATTTCAGGCGAAACTCTACATGAGGACCGACAAAAAGAGAGACATAGACAAAGAGTGAGAGAGAGAGAGAAAAAAAAGAGGGAGGATAAAGATTCAGAAAATGAGAAAAAAAATTGTTATAGAAAAGAGTAATTTTATCGATTATGATTTGTATGTACGTGTTGGAGACATTGATTTAATGTTAAGATGGGGTTTATGTATAAGTTTACGTGTGTTGTTGATATTTTGTCAGGATACAATGATATATTCTTGAATGCATATATATTTATTGTACGGGGCGGAAAATAACCACTTCAGTATTTAATTAAACATAAAGTAATAATAATAATGAATCTAGTTAGTGATGTTATTGATCGAATGATTCATCTTCGAAAAGTTTAAATTGATTGTTTTGGATACAACTGCTTAGTTACTTATGACTTTTGAAGCTATAGTTACTTATGACTTATGAAGCTAGCCAAATTTTAAGCGTAAACAAATTTGAACTTTGAGATATTGGATATTGTTTCCAAAGGTAAATATGTTAGCTTTGATGGTGTCATATATATATATATATATATATATATATATATATATATATTAAAAAGTTTTACTTTTTCGATATACAAAGTGTTTAAGAAATAAGTTTACTGTTATCCCAACCACAACGATCCGTTACAACCAAAAGAGAAGGTACACCAAAAGAACATGAATTAAATAGATGTGCCCCTTAGATCGTGTTTTTCTTTAAAAGGACTCAAAGAATAATCACAAGATTCACAATATTACATGACGTTGATGCATCATTAATGAGCATAGATATGCATGAGTGAGCACGTCATGTTGACCGTCGTAACATTAGAAATTAGATCCTGAGAAACCATCTAACTACTAACATGTAAAGGGTCGTAAGGTCATCCCTATAACTTACGTACATAGCATAATTCAAGAAATTGAAATCCCATTTCTTAGGATCGAGTCAATAATTTCTTGGTCTTCCAAATGAGGGCCCAACTGAGCTATCAGTGGAAATGTAACATTTGATTGCTAGTTTTCAGTTCACATCATAATATTTCATGATAAGAAAAATAAATCCTAACATATATCAACTGAGTGCACTGACAACCTCAATAGTTCAACAGATTATGGATCACTTAAAAGTTTTGGAAATTTAGTTATTGACCCTCATTTATTTAGCGATATTACGACCACACCCCTAAAACAATAATTGTTTAGACTTTAACCCCAATAGCCAATTTTTCGTCAAATGTCCGTTATATGAGGGGTGTGCCACTCACATGCTTAATCTCAGACGGAAATACCCCTTCTAAATCTAACGGTCGGTTCATGCCTTAGAGTTCCAAGGGTCCAGATCTATTCTTTCCCTCCTATTCTTTTCTTATTCTCTCATCATTGAGCAAGAGCATTTTGAACTAGAGAGAGAAAGTGCAAAATAGAGCTCCTTTGTTAAAATCAATTTCATTTTGAGATCTTGTTAGAGGGAAGCAAGTTTTGATCATGTCCAGCAAATTATTACAAACCGAAGTTATCAATGTCTTCTTCAAATGAAATTTATCTTAAAAATCTAGTGTTTTGACTATAGGAAGCTTTTGCCATCTTTAAGGGAGGAACAACTAATAAGTCAAGAAGGTATTCTTCTTGTTGTCTTTCTTCATGAATTTGATATATGATATCTTGTGATCTATACATGAATTTGACATCTTGTTGTCTTCTTCCAAAAATAATCCCAAAAATCATTTTCTCGTCCTCAATCAAATATTTTGACCATTCGATCTCATAATCATGAAACCCATCCGAACTATCAAACCCTAATTCATGAATCTATTCTCTATTTTCAATTCCAGCAATATAAACACTGGTCTAAAAAATGGTTTAATCTTTCCCTAAAAACTCAAAATCAATCTCATCTTGAAATTTATCACCTTTAAGGGGAGATAAATAAATGTTGAAACTAAGAACACTTGTATTACCTTTAGGGCAATGAATTCGAGCTCCAATGTCGTATTAAAATCGAGTTTTGGATCTCCATCAAGCACCACCTCTTTCTACGTAAACTACTGTAACTTCGTTAGTGCCTTGCGAGTGAGTACATACTTCAGGGCAGCAATCAATGGCGATCTCTTTGAAAATTAGGTTTGATGAATTTCAAATTCTGGGTGGAGTACTGAATCTGCCATTGAAGTTGCAGAGATGAAGTTTGACTTGATTTTCAATGAGCATGTGGAGGGAAGAAAAAGAAAAGTTGAAATAGTAGAGAGAGATCGTCTTCTCAGTTGTATTGTTTGTTTGAGACTTTGAGTTGATCTTATTCAGAATATGAATAGATCTGGACCATTAGAACTCTAAGGCACGAGCTGATCGTCAGATGTAGAGGGGGTATTTTCGTCCGAGATTAAGCATGTGACTCGCACACCCCTCATATAACGGACATTTGACGGAAAAAGAGTCTTTGGCGGTTAATGCCTAAACGATAATCATTTTAAGGGTGTAGTCCTAATATCGCTAAATAAATGGGGGTGAATAACTAAATCTCCCTTTTTTATGTTATGTAATTTTTGTGTTATTGTTTCCATATTCAACAAATCATCTCCATACCAACTCAAGATATGCTTATGGAGCTTTATGTACTAACGATCTAATCGTCGAGGTAATAGATATAATTATAATTAATATATATATATATGTTGGGTGGTCTTGGGCCTCTCTTACCCCAAAAGCTAGCTCAAGAGGTAAGAGAGGCCCAAGACCACCCAACACTAGTATCAGAGCCCAGGTCATAACAAGTCTCGGCCCAATAACTATTGAAGTTAAGAGTCAATGTGTGAGGGTGGAGATTGTTAGGTTAATCCCACATTGGTTGTGGAAGGGGCATGGTGTTTGTTAATAAGTGTAGGAGAAGCCTTACCTCTTGAGCTAGCTTTTGGGGTAAATGAGGCCCAATACCACCCAACAATATATATATATACATACGTGTAAAAGGGAAAGAATTATGTATAGATTTTCAAACCAATGGAGATGGGAGATGGGGTTTTTGATCCCAGGACAAGAGTCCCAAAGAAAGTATTTTTTTCTTGAAAAGAATGGACCATGGTTTTGTGGGTGTGATTAGTAAATTTCAAGCTAACTTTGCTAACATGGCTATGTTGTCATGTGCACCTTGATGAATCTGAAGACCCCTTTGTGATTTTGGCTTGCATATAGAAAGCTAAGAGATAGTGTGACAAGTATGCTCAAATGTTTGTAATGTTTTCAAACAAAATTGAAACTGATTCACATCTCTTTCGCGTTGTGATTAAGATAGAAACATCTAGTTTTATTTCAGCATCGTTTCTGTAAGCATTCGAGTTGATAGTGTTGAAATTTGGATTACCTCATGGTTTCATAGCAAACATTCTTCGGGCCAAACTAATCATAATTTGCACTCTGTAATTTTGTGACATTTATAAAAGAAAAGTGTCCTAGTTTATTTGAGGGAAAATTGTCTTCACAACAACAATCTTGTTATAGGATGGTGAGGACCAGTCTTCCGGGCTGCTAGTGATATTGTCCGTTTTGGCACACCTGGGCCTCACGGTTTTAAAAGGCCTCACTAGGGAAGGGTGCTTAACCTCTTAAGAGGAGCACCACACTCCTGTCTCCCACAAATGTGGGATTGCTTTACAACACACCCTCCCAAGACCACATCATAGTAGAGCGAATCGTGCTGATAACGTGTTATAGGATGGTGAGGACCAGCCTTCCGGGCTGCTAGTGATATTGTCCGCTTTGGCACACCTGGGCCTCACGGTTTTAAAAGGTCTCACTAGGGAAGGGTGCTTAACCTCTTAAGAGGAACACCACACTCTTGTCTCCCACAAATGTGAGATTGCTTTACAACAAATCTAACATTCTCATCTTAGTCACCTAGTCATTCTTCTACTTTTTTTATTTGTTCAGAGAGTCATTCTTCTGGACACCACCTCCACTCCCTTGTTTCAAAATCAATGTGGATGTTCATTTATAGCTTTTAATCTAGAGTTAATTCCTATATGGCCCCCTACTTTGTGACCAGCTTCCTTTATGGCCCCCTTTTTTTCGTAAATTCAAATATGGCCCCCTATTTTCAAGTAAATGTCATTACTACCCTTCTTAATTTTAAATTTAAAACATTTAAAAAACATTATTTCCTCCTCACCCCTCTCTCTCTCTCCACCTCATCTCTCTCTACAACTCACCCCTCTCTCTCTCTCTCCAATTCACCTCTTTCTCTTTCCAACTCACCTCTCTCTCCACCTCATCTCTCTCTACAACTCACCCCTCTCTCTCTCTCCAATTCACCTCTCTCTCTTTCCAACTCACCTCTCTCTCTTCCAACTTACCTCTCTCTCTTCCAACTCACCTCTCTCTCTTCCAACTCACCTCTCTCTCTCTCTCCAACTCACCTTCATCTTCTCCGATTAAGGTCGTCGGCCGGAAAATTTGCCGGCCGGCGACCTCCAAAAAAAAAAAAAATTTTCCTCTCATCTCTCTCTCTAAAAACCCCGGCGAAGGAGGGAACCGTGAACATACCAGAAAGGTCTGCCTCGTGAACAGACCGATCTGGTCTGTTCACGGCTCCGGCGAAGGGAAACCCCCTTCGCCGGAGTTTTTAGAGAGAGAGAGAGATGAGAGGAAATTTTTTTTTTTTTAAGGTCGCCGGCCGGAAAATTTTCCGACCGGCGACCTTAATCGGAGAAGATGAAGGTGAGTTGGAGAGAGAGGTGAGTTGGAAGAGAGAGATGTGAGTTGGAAAGAGAGAGAGGTGAATTGGAGAGAGAGAGGGGTGAGTTGTAGAGAGAGATGAGGTGGAGAGAGAGAGAGAGAGGGGTGAGGTGGAAATAATGTTTTTTAAATGTTTTAAATTTAAAATTAAGAAGGGTAGTAATGACATTTACTTGAAAATAGGGGGCCATATTTGAATTTACGAAAAAAATGGGGCCATAAAGGAAGCTGGTCACAAAGTAGGAGGCCATATAGGAATTAACTCTTTAATCTACACCCAACTATTAGTTTGGTTATTCATGATCATAATTCAAATTTTGTTTTGGCAGATCCATTGCAGGTCCAGTAATGAAGGAGAGTGCCAAACACTCTTGCTAGACCTTGGATGTGCGCCTCAACTCTGTCTTTTGAAGGTATACACGTAATAAAGAATCAAATTCCTCTTTTGTCATCAACTTGGTCAACTCGATGAAGATCACTTGTATTTGGATATCTCAAAGATACCCACAAACTCATAAGTTTTTTTGATTAAACGTCTTTTACTTGGGCCGCTGCGAAGTTTTATGAAGCGTATGATGTATTGACATAAACAAGACGAGCACAAAACTATTTTCCTAGTTGGGGTTATATTTCGATTCTTTTTTAGTTTCTTTGAACTCTTATGTAAATAGCTTAGCTCCTTATGGGGATCTTTTTTAACTAGTAAACAAAAAAATCTAATCAATAAAATCATAATTTGAAAGTTTTGACTTGTTGAAACTTAATTAGAAGAAATGCTCACCAAAGGCTAGGAGGATTCACAAGAAATTTAAAGAAGAAATCCATTATTTTACTTCTATTTATTTTTTAAATGAACCTTTGTAAAAAACAAATGATATAAAAATTTAAAATTGTAGGACAATTTAAGGGAATAAATCTTTTCGATCTATGTGTATAAAATAAGAAAATGAGACTACCATTAAAATGGGGGGATTTGGTATTGGTGGAATTTAATTAATTAATAATATATAATTATATTTAATATATTATTTTGTACCTTTTCAGGCACTAATCACTGATTATCCTCCACTGCCAATTCCAGGCAGATGCCTTATAATAACCCATCAAGCCTTCTGGAAAATCACAAAATGATTAAAAATTTCCTAGATAAAAGCAGGAACACTTTTATGACACTTGTTGCCTACAATAGTCCCTAAAATATCTCATAAATAAACAAATGCACTCCCACTTAGAAAAATGCCAAAACAACATGATGTTTTTTGATGAGAAACAACTTGATGTTGTTAAGAAAATTTTAAAATGCATTAATTAATTAAATTTTTAATATAGACTACAATGATGATTACAAAGACGTTAATGTATTGATACAATGTGATAAGCATGATAACTGTCGCAATATTACTACTGGTCCAGAACTCGACGAAATTAAATGACTCAAAGTCAAAAGAAAATATTTTATTATTTCAAAATTCAATATTCTTAAATTTGCACTTCTACGGGATCGAACCTAGGACCAGTTGTTAGCCTAAAATTATTATAAGCTAATCAAAATATTATTTTAAATTAATTTATGACATGCAATTGATCGGTTTTAAGCGAGTCCGAAATGCTCAAGCTGGAGTGAAACCAAATCAACGAAATTCAAGTTAATTCGGCCAAAATAGGATTAGATTTTGATCCATCTAATTTCACACCAACTCGACTCATTTTTGTTAACCTCTCGTGCGCAAATAAGTGGAAAATTTAGATTTCACTTAAAAGTACAAAAATACCATATCATATCATACCATATTTTTCACTTAATTTTGCTCACATCCCAATATTTTTATTTTTATTTTCTGTTTTCATAAATCAAACACATTTTGTGTAATGTTGGCTATGATTTGCGTTATGCAATCAACATTTTGCTTGTTGGAAAGAAAAAAGTGTATAATTCTTTTTGTTGAGAATTAAAGTATATTAAAATAAATTCTTTTGAGATGTATTACAAATTGGATCGTTCTTGTTTTGCATAATTGATAAATAATAACTAAGAAACACCAAAATAAATTATTTTCATTTTTTTACCATTCAAAAATGTTTATTTCATGTTGCAAAAAAGTTGACAAAAGTGTAATGCTGTAAACAAATATAATTTTCTGTGATCTCAAAAAATAACAACCCAAAACAGAAAGAAATATCACTATATTTGGATTATTTCTTAATTGACCCCCTAAAGTATGGTCAGTTTCTCGTTTGACTCCCTAAACTATGGAAAATGTGGAGATGCTACTTTTTTGTTCTTTCCCATCCATTGCCTCATGGATCAAATTTAACTTTCCAGCGTTGCTACTTATCTTTTCCTTTGTCGTTTATGCTTATCTCTTATGATCTCCATCAACTTCGTGTACCTACCTATCTCACTCTGTCCATCATTCTATTTGGATTTAAGAATTATTTTTAAAATTTCTTGAACAAATTTTGTTTCATTCTTTACAAACGTCATCTGTTTGTGACTCTCGAAAAATAATGATTTTTAGGGGTCTTCGCAGAGTGAGAAAAAGGAGAAATAGGAGATGGAGATATTAGTAGGAGAATATGAGACTAAATTTCAGAACAAACATGTAGATGGAGGTGAAATTTGTGAAGATGGGGAAGGATTTGGGGGGAAAAGTTCGATGAGTTGTTTTTTGAAAAATATAAATTTGATGAAGATCAAGGCGAGGAGATAAAGACAATAAAAGTAGATAAAAACATGAAAGACAAAAAAAAGACAGAATAGTTTTCAAGCTTTCTAATTTGACTCGTGCTTCAATGCACGAGAAAGAGCAAAAGGTACCCATAGTTACATTTCTCCTAATTTAAGGGACGGGGCTGGAAGGTCACCCTATTTCAGTTTGGTCAAAATTTTAGACTAAAATTTTACATTATGTATCGAAAATAATCTCGACCAAAACATAATTTCGAAAATTTTTACGTTATGTTTCATAAAGGTGAAAGATGGAGAAAAAAATGGAGAGAAAACAGTCGGAAAAACGAGAAAATTTTCTAGAGTACAAAATTTTAAAGAAAAATTGTGAATTTAATCAAACGTTAGGCCTTCAAAATTTCAAAGGGAAACATTTTATTCTTCTTCCTCGTATTCAACCACCGTCGTCGACCACCACCACTATATTTCTCCTCTTCATTTCTTCCTCCTCTTCTTTCACTGCCACCACCTCCAATTATCTTTCTTATCTCTCTCTCCTTTTTTCGTCCTTTTTTTAACTTCCCTTTTGGGAAAGAGGGAATAGAAGAGGGAAATGATGGTGGTGGAAGGAGGAGGTGGTCAAAAGTGGTAGGCAGGGCAGAAGAGAAAAAAATTTGAAAATAAATCAAGGCCCTTTCCCTGCAACCATCACTGGAGTGAGAAATAATGGTGTTGGGAGTTGGGAAAAACAGACATAAAGCAAAAAAACCCAAAAAAATTATATTCAAAATTTATACCCTCGAGTCCATTCCCGGCAACTATCATTGAAGTGGAGAAAGAATGGTGTTAGGAGTCGGGGAAAACATACATAAAGCAAAAAAAAAAAAATTATATTCAAAATTTTGTACCCCGGTTGGTGGCCAAGATGTTAAAAGAATGGGTAAATAACTGATAAATTTTTCGTTTGAAGAACACAAGAAAGAAAGTAAAAGGAAACTTAATTTGAAAAGCGCAGTTCAAGTAAAAAAAGTATTATCTTGAACAATTTCGACCACCTAAATGTAATTCTTTTATCTACAACTAAAACTACCGAATATTTATTCTCTCTCAAACAAAAACTTGAAACAACCGCGATAATTGTCAACATATAAAGATAGTTAAAATCTTATCTCTTTCTAACATTTTTATTGTAACAACTTAAAATCTTGCGAGATTGATCCAGTTTCTCAACAAAATTAATAGTTTGGAATGCAAATTCAAAATAATCTCTAATATAAATGTATGCTAAGAAAGATGGGTAGAGAATTGTGCGATTCGATATAAATTGAGTGTTGAAGAAAGATTTATCGACAACAAGCGAGAAAATTTTACTACGATACAACAAGAGATAAGAAAGTTTTCAACCAAGTGTAATCACATAATTTCTTAATTTGATTTTAAGGAGTTTATAAACTGTGCATTAGCTTCATAACCGACTAAACCAATCTATTCTAAACGAGTTTGAGGGCGGTTTGAGATCGAACCAAGGGTCACCCAAATTGGCTCGGATACTGAAAGGCCATGACCGAGAGGTTTGTTGCGGTGCATGGATTTGTTTGGTTTTTTTTTGTTGAAAGGATGGATTTTTTTGGTTGATAACCGAAAAAATAAAACCATGTATTGATGTCTTTTATATATTATATATATATACCAAAATATATGACCAGCATGATGGATGGTGGAGATTTAATGGTTAAGTCAATTCCATCAAAACACTACTTATTGTAAAGAAATCATAAAATCAAAAAACAAAAGAACCCTAATTTTTTCCTTCCCCTTTCATTCTTTCTTTTCTTCTTCACGGGTGCTGCCCAATTCGTCTCTCAAGTCTCCATGAGTCACGACTAAATCACTAAAGAGTACTTCCTCTCCAAGACTCCAAGTCTCTCCACGACTAAATCGTTCATCTCTCCAAGTTTCTAAAATACAGGGTCATCTTTTGATTTATGAAAATTTGTTGCCAAAAATGAAGGTGGTCAGAAATTAGGAGGCCCAAAACGAAATAATCCTTTTTTTTTTCCTCATTACACTAATGGAGGAGGGTGAGTTTTTAGTAGGGAGTACGGATGTCTGATCCAACGGATAGGGTCTTTCAGACAATAAAAGCAAAACCTAGTATCCTGTCTATCCTATCCTCCCTAGAGAGAACATCATCCTTTATTACAGGGTATATGTGATGTTGACTCCATCAGAAACTCCTCCAAGCCGTCGGATTCACAACAACCTCTGGATTTGTGCAGTCAACTAAAAGCGAGATGTAGGGGGGGGGGGGGGGGTAGTGGAGCAAGACTTTCGCGGACTCTTGAGAGTCCGCGAAAGTCTGAGGCATTCAAATGTCTACGGAAATGTCTTGAAATGTCTACGGAACACATGTAGTGGATTGGGACTTTCATAGACAAAATGTTCCGTAGACATTTCAAGACATTTCAAGACATTTCAGATGACTTTTTATAGACAACATGTCTTCATAGACATTTTCAAGACATTGAGTTTGTAGACAAAATGTCTTTATAGACATTTCAAGACATTTGATCCATAGACAAAATGTCCTAGGGATAGACATTTATTATTTTAATATTATTATTATTGTTTAATCACATAAAATAATATATTTATACTAACATTTCAAATATATATTTTTTTCGACTTTCGTAGACATCTGTGAATATTTGTGGACATTTGGTAGACATTTATTATTTTAATATTATTATTGTTTAATCACATGAAATAATATATTTATACTAACATTTCAAATATGTATTTTTTTCGACTTTCGTAGACATCTATAAATATTTGTGGACATTTGTGGACATTTGGTAGACATTTATTATTTTAATATTATTATTATTGTTTAATCACGTGAAATAATATATTTATACTAACATTTCAAAAATATATTTTTCGACTTTTGTAGACATCTGTGAATATTTGTGGACATTGATGGACATTTGGTAGACATTAATTATTTTAATATTATTAATATTGTTTAATCACATGAAATAATATATTTAATATTAGTGTTTAATCACAAAAAATATATACTAACATTTCAAATATATATATTTTTTTCGACTTTCGTAGACATCTGTGAATATTTGTGGACCTTTGTAGACATTTGGTAGACATTTATTATTTTAATATTATTATTATTGTTTAATCACATGAAATAATATATTTCAAATATATATTTTTCGACTTTCGTAAACATCTGTGAATATTTGTGGACATTGGTGGACATTTGGTAGACATTTATTATTTTAATATTATTATTGTTGTTTGATCACATGATGGACTTCAAATGTCTCTTGTTTTTTGAAAGACATTTTGGCTTCCAAATTTGTCCCAAATCCTTCACAAAATCCAACAAACATGAAATCCACCAAAGTCTGGGACATTTTGGAAGACAATCGAATGCCTCGGACTTTCATAGACTCTCAAATGTCTGGATTTTTGAATGCCTCAGACTTTCGTGGACTCTCAAATGTCTGGATTTGAATGCTTCAGACTTTCGTGGACTCTCAAATGTTCGCGAAAGTCCCAATCCAATACCCCCCCGTAGTCGACTCGGAAAAGATCAATGTTTTGCGATAAGAAATATCTGTCTCCCCTCAATGCAAACACGAATATTTTTGTGATCACAAAAATTTAAGTCGATTTTTCTCTGACTTGTTTTTCCTCAACTATTATTTTTGTTCTACGTGAGTAAGAGTTACTGACAAACTGCAATCGCTAGCGATAGGGGTGAGCAACGGTAAATTTTTTCGATTAAGCTTGAACATAATTCGAATCAATAAGTGACGGTCTGATTAAATTGTCGGCCGAAGCCAAAGGGGATGCCATGTAGGGGAATGTGGGGGTACATGCCCCCACAACCCCTAATGACTTTTCTTCTAAACATGTACTAGAACATATCATACAATATTTGACACTCTATTTATATTCAAATGTGTCCGTAGCTTAATTGGTAAACTCCAGTGCTTGTGTCACAATGAATCCTGGGTTCAATCCATTCTTCTATCTAATTTTTTACGAATTCTATACTTAACCCGAAATTACAGTTAAGGCTTTTTAATGCTTTAATTAATGTTCTCTATAGTCAAAATTTCTACATAGCTATTTCGAACCTATTAAAAATTCAATAAGTTTTAGTTTTGTTTATTAATAATTAATTTGGTTATTTCAGTTGAGGCGTACAACATAAATATTGTACGTTAATAGTTGTTTTAAATTTTTTGCAAGTACAAACTCTTTTTTTAAATGGCTTTGTGTTGGTCGTGCTTTCTTCAAACTAATTTTCTTCAGCTCTATTTATATGGTATAAAGAAAATTGTTTGTTTGTTGCTCCACTAGTATTTCAAAATTATAAATCATTGCTCCACCATTATTTCAGGTGTGAACATTGTTAAAACTAGGTACAAAATCGAATGATAAATGTGTAGGTAGATGATAACTTGCGCTTATGATGAGAATCATGTAATGATTTCATAATTATTCAAAAAGATGTAATGTTTGATAAGTGTTATAATAGATGTTGATTCACCGGGTACAATTACAGATAATGTATTAGATTGAATGAACTAGTGGACGTAAATTTTGAACAAGTTACGTTAGATTCTTTTTTCAAGAATTCTAACTAAAAGTGCCCTCATTGACATAAGTTTCTGGCCTCGCTACTGGCCGAAGCCGATTATTCGACAGGCTAACATGGGTCGACCCGCTTTGATTTGGTTCGGTTAGGTTGAGTTCAGTTTATCGGTTTAACCGATGATGGGACTAGAAAGGTCGCCCTAAAAGGTCTTTACCCGCAAGTATACGGGCATCAAGTAATAATATCCCGGTAAGACCGGGGTCGATCCGCAGGGACTAGTCAAACCTATCCTAATACTTAAAAGTAACACAGTTTTCTTTTCAAAATTGGTTTTTGGTGGTTAAAGAATAAAATACGAAAACAAATAATAATGAACTCAAATGGGGAGAGAGCCTAGGGTTTTTGGAATCCACCGAGTAACTCACTTTTAAACACACGAAATCAACTGACTAACTCTCTCGTTTTATAACTCTCAGAATTTCGGATAATGAACTATCCTAATTCCGGAAGATATATTCGATAAAATCGGTTTTTAACTCATGAAATTGTAATTGTCTTATTTTAAAAAATGAATTTCTAAACTACCATCTATCAATCAATAAGTATGCATCGTCAAAGGATTTAACTTAAGCACGATATATAAAACCTAAAAGCAAAGATAGTGAAAAGATAATCGACTTGACAAATTAAAACAATTTAAACATTAAATCACATTCAAAGAATTAACTAAATAACTTACGTTTCTAAAAGCTCGAATATGGTTTCATCATCAACCCTAAGAGAGTTAGCTATTCATGAAATTAAACTAATAAGTATGAAGAATTAAGAGAAAAGAGGAAAAAAAATTTAACTTTTCTTGCTGATTTTCTCTGTTGAAGCCAAACGCGCCTGATGGGTCATGAAAATGTCCCATCTGAGTCGTTTAATTTAGTCGAGTTAGTTCGTTTCGAGTCTTTATTATAATAAAATGGTTGATTTTCTTGATTAGGTGTTTTTTGTAGAGTTAGGTGTGAAAAACGGTTAAAAACGAGGAAAAGATGCATGAAGGGTATTTTGGTCATTTGGAGTCAAGGACATTCTGGTAATTTGGACAAGGTCAGTGCGTGGTTGAAAAGTAGAGTCCGAGACGAGCTCGTAGGAGAAAACGGAAGTCCATTCGGAGTCCGGAAGAGTGAGATATGCATAGTCAAAGTTGGAGTCAAACAATGTAGACTGGTGGGACACTGTTGGGCACCATTATGGCTGGTGGGACACAACCAGGTGACGTGGCACGTCCTGAATGCACAAACCGGACAGAATACCGTGGTCCCCTCTTTTCTCCTTTTTAACCCCCCGAAATTACCTAAAAGCCCTTCCTTTTTGTCTCACTTTATGTTCAACCAATAAGAAATCATTTCTTGAGTAGAAAGCAACCCTAACTTCCTATTTTAACCCTCTTTCTCCCATTTTCTCCCAATTAACTCCTAAAACCCTAGCCATCAACCCACCTATAAATAAATCTCTACCTCTTTCATTTCTCTTTAGACTTAAAATCCCTCTCAAAAGGCTTCCTTCTCTAATTTCTAAGCCACTTCTCCTTCTATCTTCTAACCCTAAACCTATTTCTTTATCCTTTCTCTAGCCCCCTTCATCCATTCTCTACAATTTCTTTCTACTCCTAATTTCTTCTTCTAAACTTCTAATTTCTCCATAACTTCTTCTCTAAAATTTCTTCTTCTTCTATCTCTCTTCTAAATTTCTCTTCTTTCATCTTCTAAAAAGCTATTATTTGGAATTTTGAGTAATATTCTTGGAAATATTTGGAGCTAATATTGGACATCAACATGGAGGCACAAGGAGCTATGGATCTAAATCTCATTTGGTGATTTCTTTTCATTATCTTTTGTAATTCCATTTACTTTAGAATTTCAATGAATATTACTTTAGATTTCATGAGTAGCTAATCTTGTATCTAGGGTGTAGAGGAAACCCATACTTGGGCTTATTTTGAAATATGTTATTGATTAATGAATCCTTGTATTGAGCTTCAATGTCTATTAATTGTTATTTCATATAGATCTTATAATCTTGTCTTTATTCATGCTTCATAGTGAGATATTTCATGCTTTTGTTAAGTAATTAGATGGGATATGCTTATTAGATGATGAATGATTATTAAGGAATATAACTTTTATGTGATAATCAATTATAATATAAATGATTTTGAAATGTGTTATTAAAGAATATCTTCCGGAATCTAAATAGTTTATTATGTTAGATTTTGAGTTATATATGAAAAAGGAATTTGTTAATTAATGCATGTTTTAAGTAGTCCATTTATGTGGTGAAATCGAAAACCCCAGATTCTTCTTCTCACCTTGATTTCATTCTTATTAGTCTATTAGTATTGCTTTCTTTTTTATAGTAGTTTCCAAATCAAATCAAAAATTTGAAAGGGGGTTTTAATTCGAGATTTAGGTAAAATAGCTTGTCCTTTGGAACGATACTCGATCTTATTATAAATACTATAACTTGACCCCTACACTTGGGGAATAGACCTATTTTAGGCCTATCAGCACCCCTAAGGAAATTGATTTTCTCGTCTTCTCGGAAACAATTTCTCTCTGAGAAAATGATTTTCTAACCAGTTTTCTCGTCTTCTCCACTGTTTTATCTCTCTACTGTTTCCTCTCTTCCTTTCTTTTCTTTTCTCTCCAACTAAACTAATAACAAATAGTTCCTTGTTTCTTTTAACACTAACATGGAATGGAAATTGCCAAAGAAAATGAATAAAGATTAAACATCATAGATTGAGAGTGCTGATTTCTCTCTCTCTAACAATCTCTCTCTGTTTCTGTTTCTCTTTGTTTGAACCTGTCCTCACTCTCTCTGTTTCTTTCTCTCTCCATAATCACTCATTTCTCTCACAAAAAGAAATAAAATACAAAGCAAAGAACAGAAGAAGGAGATGAAGATGAACCAATAATCTGTTTTTCCTTCTCTCTCTTTCTCTGATTTTTCTATTTTAGTTGAGCTTTTGACCCCCAAAGATGAGATGGTTCCTGCTCCGTTCTCTCTCTGTTTTATACTGAAAGAATAAGAACATCAGTCAATTCCTTGATTCAAGTTGTCTTCTTCATCCAACCGGGACTTCCTCTCAATCGAACCCTCTTACCATCTCTATCTAAAACTTTTTATGAGAGAATGAAAGTCGACCAACCCTTGTTCCGTGAGACGGAGAAAAAGACCAGGTTCACTTCCTCTCTTTAAAATCTTTTCTCCAATCACCCTCTCTTTCTAAGGCCATAATATCTCTACAAATATCCCAAATCTCCTTCTTGATTTCTCTGAGAATATTCAATCCCAACTCTCTTTCTCTATTTTGAAATATATATTCAGATTTAGGAAAGAGAGATAAAGAAGCCGAGAGCTCTCTTTCTCTCTAGATATCTTTGTTCAAAACCAACTCCTACCTTCCATCTCTAATTCTCCCTTTCATTTTTAATCAATATTCATCCTCTCGATTTCCAACTCTTATTCCTTTCTCTCACTGGGAATCTAAAGCTCTTTCTAAAATTTCATAAAACTCTCCCAAAGAATGCTTCATACTTGATAGAGACGAGAGAAGGACAATCTGGGCAAATAATGTTGGCTGCTAAGTGAACATGTTATTGTGCATCTCGGGACATGTTAAGCAATTGGGACGCGCCTTTAGATAGACTCAAGTGCCACGGAATGATCTCGAACGTAGATTTGGTTGGCTTTGTAGTAGGAGCATGGCAGCATCTTGCATCCGAGTGTACAGTATCATCGCCTGGTATAGATCTCGAAATAGTCCCGTCCTGCCCACTTGTGTACCGAAATTCCACAGTAACGCTCGGGTGTGCGCCACATGTCTCTGAGGCTGATTTAGTCAACTGACTTTGACCAAACATTGACTTAAAATAATCTTTCTCATACGGGCTCCGATTCAACTTCCGTCTTCGCCGTTGGACTCCTCTTGGACTCTACTTTCATTCGAGCATCAAAACCGACCACAACTTGCCGACTAACCTTACCACCAAAATGACCAAAATGCCCCTCTTTTATCTACTTTCCGAGCTCAATTATGTAGAAGACAACTGGACAAGAGAAACACACAATTCATGAGAGTAACTGCTCGAACTAGACTAACTAGCCCAAATTAAACGATTCAGATGAGGCATTTTCATGACTCATCAACCGACCACAATTTCATTTCGTTGCATAAAAAATAAGTTTCTTATTCTTGATTAGGTTCTTTTAATTTCTTTTCCTTTTCAGTTTAACACCTTTAAACTTTCTTAAATTATTATTAACTTAAGATAATAAGATAATTCAGAAGTTATTACTAAAGTTTAGTTTTTCTTACTCTCTACTTCTACATATAATATTTTAGTATGATAAACACTTTAGGGTCTGGTCGGTTCGGTTTGGGCGGTTTCTAGAAACCCCAAGCCGATTTAAGTTGCTCAGTTTTTCGGGTGAACCGAGTCGAACAGTGATCGGTTCGGTCCAAAACTCGATCGGTCCGTTTCGACTTGGTTTGGTTCGGTTTTTGCTCACCCCTAGCTGGTGACTTTCATTTTTTTCTTGTTTCTTGAAAAAACTAACAAAATTCGCAATCTCTCTTTAAAATTTTGTGTCGTAGAAAATTTAACCAAATCCACAATTTTTTTTTTAAAATTTTAACCCGAAAATATTCTTGTTTTCTCGAAGCGGCGACCAATTACTTGACTTTCAAAAAGTTTAGGTGTTTTTTTTCAAATCAACTATTTAGGTTGTGTTTGATATCAAAAAGTTTAAGCGTCGGCAAACTTCCATCATTGACGACCCTTTATTTTTCTATTATCTTCTTCCCTTCTCTCCCGCCACCACCACCAACACCGCTACCTTCCTCTCACACCTAGGGGTGGGAATCGGTCCCGACCAGTCGATACCATTCTCTAACTTCATCGGATCGGTCGACTCGAACATAAAATGTTGGTGACCACCTATTTAATCTGGCGGTCTCGGGCGGTTACTTTAAAAATATTCTGTCCATTGATCGTCTAAAATCGTTTATTTTATCGGGCTAGTCGGACACCGAACAGTCTAGGTCCGGACTTTCCAATAAAATTTACATAAACTTATAATTTTTTTAATTACCACAAAGAAAATTACATTTACAAATGTAAATGTTTAACCAAGAAAACACAAGTATTTATAAAAAAAAAATTAATCATTATTTGGCAAGATATAGTTAAGACATGCGTTAATCATTGAATCTACCTTCATATCTTCGATAGCATACATTATCTAACACTACAAGGGTCAAGACAAAGTACATCCTTGAACAATATGTTGTTGATTCAAAGTTAGCTCCACGACCATCATATGTCAACAAAATTCGACGGTCTATAACCTCTAAAAACGAGGACGGGTTATTCGGTCACTCGTACGGGTCGGTTAGCGGGCGGTCCTTTAACACAAAATTTTGATCATGACTGTCCACCAATTCTTTCGGGCCGGTCGGACACTGACCGTTATGATCATCGGGTGTCCATGGACACTTTTTGTCTCGATCGAACGGATCGGGTAGCGGTCTTCCGGGTTTTTTCCCACCACTACTCACACTCCTACTCAATCTCCCCCCACTTTTCATTATTTTTCTCTCTTTCTCCCTCTCTCTTTCTGCGAAGGGGAAGGTCCACCTTCCCATTCTTTGAAAGTCGTTTATGGTTTGGGCAAAATCCTCTTAACCAAACCGAAAAGAAAGGATTCTCCCAGCTGGAACCCCTCGTCTAAGAAAGGTATCTACTCGTAAAAAACATATTTAGTTTCTTTTTGAAAGTCCTTTTTCTGGAGAGAGAGAGAGAGATAGAGTAATGTACGTCGTGATGAAGGTGAAAAACTAAAAATGATAAAGACGAAGGTGAAGAACGATTTAAGAAAAGAAATACGAGAATTATTCTTCTGACTTGTTTTGAGAAACATGAAGTTGAGAAACAAGAAGTTGAGGAGAGAGAGAGAGAGAAAGACAAACATGGTAGTGGTGGCTGGAGGTGGTGGTGAGGGGCGGATCCATGGGGGTGCGGCCGCCCCCTGGATCCTCCCGAAAAAAGAATCTGACAGTCGTAATTATCTTATTATATACATAGGTGTATATAATATATGTTCTTATGTAACTATTTAACATAAGTAAGTCCTTGGCTTAGTGGTTAAACCGAAGCTTGGAGTGTATTTATGACCGCGAGGACATGAGGTCAAGGCCATTTGCGAGCAATTTAAGTATTTTTATATTTACGTGTTTATACCTATATATATCTAATCGTGTGTTAGATGACATCAATTAGTGTTTGCCTTCACGATTAAGGCTTTTCGTGGTGGGCGAGTGGAAGCAATTCGAAGTATTTTAACTTTTTATATATAGAAATGATTCAATTAATATATCTTAAGTTCTTATAAAGTTCAAGTACGACTCTAAAAAAGTTCAATTTATCTACCCTAAAGGCATAAGTCTGGTCGTTCGTTTCTGTTGTGAGTTTGATAAAGATTACGATGATATAAATAGAGGGGATATTGTCAGTTAAAATCTCCCTAAAATATCTCTCAACACCCCACAATTTCTCTCTTTCTTTCTTACGTACCCTCTCTTCCAACATATCTTCCCACTAAATTATCGCTTCCATAACTTTTAAATAACTTTTCAGTCTCCCTTATCTCTCTTTATCTTCTTCTTCTTCCAACAAATCTTCCCACTGAATTAGTCAGTTAGGATCTCTCCTCTAAATAAGTTACAATATCCCTAAACGACATACTTAAGTCACTTGTCCACAACTACAAGCATACGGTTATATTTCTCTCTATATTCTCTGCAATTCTTTCTTCTCTAAAAGTATTGAAGTTATTAATTTGTAAGAAGAATATGAAATCTTGCGGCGTTAGTCAAGAGGAATCTTTCGCGTCCGCAAGACGCCGCGGAAACCTAGTCCTATAAGCTTCAACTCGCCATAAACGACATTAGATAGACATTCGAAACTCAAGTATCATACCACACCCATTTAAATGATACCATAGAGGTTGCTCGGTACCCATTTAAATGATACCATAGAAGTAAATCGGTATATATTAGAACAAGTATTGGTGTTTCACAGAAATTATGAACCCGAAACTTCACAAAATCCAGATAATTTCATTAAACTATTAAAGCTTCTTGCTCGAAATTGTCCAGAAATTGATGCAGTTACATTTGATAATGCTGTTGAAAATTTAAAATTGGTTGATCATAATATTCAAAAAGATATTGCTTACTCGTGTGCATATGTTCCCTTCTCTATTTTCATTTAGTGCTTATAACTTTAGCACAAACTTTGCCGGTTGCAATTGCCTCCGTGAAGAAAAAAATCAGTTATGAAGTTAGTTAAAACACGCTTAAGAAACAAGATGAGTGATCCGTGGTTGAATGATAGTTTAGTAGTCTTTATTGAAAAAGAAGATTTTAGTGAAATTGACAATGAGTCGATTATACGAACATTTCAAAATATGAACTCTCATAGAGGTCAATTACGTTTGTAATTGTGATGTATCAATCCGCACCCCCTAAATGAAAATCCTGGATCCGTCTCTGGTGGTGACGATGAAGATCTTGTATGGTTTTATGTCAATTTGGGTCAAATGTGTGCGAATTTTAAATGTGAACATATGAGAATAAGTCGGTGTTTAAGTGGTAAGTGGGAATAACCATGAGTGTGGCCGGTAAACCTAAGAAGTGTTTATAAATTTCAGAGTTAATTGTACAAGATTGAGTAAAATGAATTCAACCAAACCCACAAGTGTGTTCAAAATACTCATTCCCAACCATTCTCTCAATTGCAAATAACTACTTGCTTAGTTGGTTGTGCATCTGCTTCGAAAATCCAAAGGAATTCATCAGTTCGATGCACAGTAGAAGCAAAATTTATTGACTTGTGTTCATTAAGAATTAGTGAAATGAAGGTAGAAATAAATGAGTTTTAGGTAAGTTGGATTAATAATAGTGAAAGACCAGGTTGTATAAGTCCTATACAGGTTATTTGCCGTTGGCCTCCAATTTGTAACTAATTGAAAATTTTGGTTTACATATTTGTCTAACATTGTACGCAATTTAATTTTGGGAGGGAAATTGAAACGATGAACTAATATGGGAACCAAAATTTCAATTGTTCACAACTTTGGAGTCAAACTAGAACTATCCCCTTTCAACAAAAAAAAAGCAAAGAAAAATTAGAACTATCCCATTTAACATTTACTTTTGGAGATACGTGGGTATCACGTATTCAAAATCAAGAGTTGGTAGTTTTTTTTTTGATGAAATATATTAGAATAAAATAACAAGCTATTCTTACATGAGATCCTTAATTTAAAGAAAAAATAAAAGATGGTACTACATTCTATATTTTTTCCTGAATATTATTTCTACCCCATTTAGCTAGAGCATCGGCTTTGGGGTTGCATTCCCTGGGAGCATAAGTGAAGATTATATCTGTGAACTGATTCTTGAGATCTAGAGACTTTGAGATGATTTGTCTAGACTGCCAATGTAAACCGTCGCTTTGACCATTAATGTACTTGATGATATTTTGATTGTCGCTTTCGATGTGAACATGTTGTATTCGTAGTTGGATGGCCCATAAAATGCTGTAGCGTATAGCTAGACTTTCACATTCTTCAGCATTTTGTCCCCTGACTGTGTTTGCTGCCGCTATGATAAAATTTGCTTCTTCATCATGGATACAACCTATTCCTGCTGGTTCTGTAAGTTGCGTAAATGATGCGTCAACATTGATTTTAAGATACGGTGTCGATGGAGGTCTCCATTGTTGTTGATGTGGTTCATCCCTGCATTTGTTAGTTATTATGGAACCAATTTTGAGTGGCTTGGTTGTCGTGTTGTTGATGCGATTGATCATCTGCAAAGGAGTTTGTTTTTGAGCGGTAAAACAATTTTCGCACCTAGCTTTCCATATAAACCATAGGATTTTGGCATATAAATTAGTAATCTCCTCATCCAAATTTTTCCATTGCTGAATCCATTGTCTCACCGTAATTAATTGTTCCGATCTAACCCGAAAATGAAACCATATCGCTCTGGCGTAGTTGCAGTGTAACATCACATGGTCTAAAGTTTCATTATCATTACAGTTTATAAAAGTATAGATGTTACCGATATACCTCCCAATTTTGTCCTTTACTGGTAGGCTATTCGTACAACATTTCCAAATGAATAGTTTTATACGTGGTATGGTATTCAGATTCCATATGAATAACCAGTCGTTAGAGTCATGCATAGGTCCATTGCTACCTGTTCTTAAATAATTATACATTGATTTAATCGAGAAATTACCAGCTTTTGTGAGTGTCCATTTTGCTGTGTCCTCCTGATCAGTCTGCAAATTAATACTCAAAATCGCACTGCAAATATCACTATCAAAACAATTATTAAGCAAGTCAGTATTCCAGGTATTATTAGTAATGAGCTGGGCAACCCAGTTGAGGCTAGAGTTACTTTGATTTGTGATAGGTGGGGGATGGTTCGGGATCAAGAGTTGGTAGTTAATACTGTATCACCTCCTCTTCGGCATACTAATATGACACAGGAAATAAGCTACTAGGGTGGCTTTCAAAATCTGAGCTTCCCCAAGTATTCATGAGCCAAAGTATTAGTCAACTTTGATCGAAGTGTACACGTGATAACCATCGCTAAAGTCTCCAGAGACTGCTAAAGTCACCAGAGACGTAGATCTGGCGGAGCCCTTCCACCTGAACTCTGATATGGGAGGTCGACACGAGTCGCATAAGCACCCCGAACCCTACTTTAACTTAGAGATAAGTCAAAAAAGAGAAACCATGTGAACTCTGATGAAGAGCTTTGCTCCAGGTCTTAGAACAGTAAGGGAGAACTGAAAAATCAACCCAACACCTTGAGCACCGTCTTGCCTCGAGGCACGACAAGATGGACCCGAGATAAAATTTGCCCAACCTAAACCCTGACTTGATGTCAGGGCCGGGGCAGAATTTGTACAGACGCTCATTGGATATTATTCTCCTAAAGTCGGTGCCCTACCGCTGCATCATCTTAGTCGAGCATCACGATTGACCAAGCCTATATAAGCATATCTGATTTGCCCTGACGGGAGATCGAAGGGCCAATTTCACTCAAGACTTTAAATTCATTTCCTTAAACTGCAACATCTCACTCAAATTGTGTTGGCGTGTGCCGCAAGCCAACTTTCGGGTCATGTTGGCGTGTCCCGTAGGCCAACACGACCCGACTCCCACCATTAAGAGAGGAGAATTCCTTGATATGGGATCAGGAATGAATGATAAATTATGATTATTTTACCCATTTACATATTTTTTTTTTTTGTTGAAAATTACCCATTTACATATGTTGTGGTATTTCTATCTTTAGGAGAAAAAGATCTTGTTCACCACCGTGGGTAAAGATTTTGGCCTAAACTATGTCACAATATTTTGCCATGTTCTATCATTTTCTCAATATCTATGAATAGAACCAAGTTGCTTACTATCACAACACTCTTGCAAATCTCCTTCCATCAACTTCCAGAGCTTCATCCTCATGTTTACGTTGTTTGCGTTCCATTAACTCACAACATGCATTCAGTAAGTACACACAAGATTTTATTATAATGCTATAAGATGTCGTAGTGACAGATTAATGATGATTGTTTATGTGAGGATTTATAGAGAATAAGGAGACACTATCCGTACTTTTGCTAAGCAATAGGGTTGAATGCTTTCCACTACAAAGATAATGCAGAAACATGCAAGACGGATGATGTATGTAAGAATCTAGAGAGTTGCAAAATGTGAAACCAGACATATATGACTGAAGCTACTTATCAAGTAATGTCTTTTGGCGTCATTTCCAACAACTTCACTGCCCCACCCTTTTGACATGCCGGCGAGGAATGTTCATTCTCAATGTAGATATTAGCTTTATTTGATCAATGAAGTCATAGAAACAATAGATAGTACTGTCCCTTACGGGAGATTTTAAATGTTCCTTAAGAGTTCCATACTTGTCTTGTTCTCATTGATAGTCAAACAATTAGAGTACAAGTTAGAGTTCAAAGGAATTTGCATCATAACAATAGAGGTTAAGAAGTTCCATACTTATATCGAACTTGTTCAAGAAATAAATATAACTCAAACCAACAAAGCATTACTGATCAGATCTATATTAAACAACAATATCTCTTACTGAAACTAGTTAGAAATCTAATCACTAGAATACCTGTCCTCGTCTTCATCTTCATGTGCTGTTACAACCTTCTCTATGAACTTCCTTCGAACTCCTTCGATAACAGCATCTCTAGATGAGTCACCTGTACTCTGCCCGTCATTAAGTACAGGATCTGATTGACATAGAATTAGTGCAACACCTGAAATTTCAAGTCATGAGTAACGACATAATTATGAATTAGGATATTTAGGACAAAGAATGGAAATAAGGTTTGACGAGGCATTTGTTTTTAGGTCCCCCATTGCTAACTTTCTGATGTCCTATTTCAGTGATTCAATCTACAAATAAAGATAGTATATACCCCTCAAGGATATGAACTAAATCTTTAGCTTGGAAGAAACAGGAAAGAAATGGTTTGATTCTGAATCAATCGGAAACCATTTGTTTGACCAGTGCTGGGGATGTAATTTTCTGGTCCCAACTGCAGGGTGTGCCGTTTTTAATCCCACATATACCATCCCAACATGTTATTGTGCCAAAAACCTTGTAAACTTTTCTCTTTTGCACACAATCTTTCAGACTTCTGACTTAAAAGAAAAATAAGTGCTTGGGGTTCCCGGTAAATGGCAATATATCTGACCACTAATCAGTATCAACAAGATCGCAAATTCGCCACAATCAAGGGCCAATGTCGTAGGTCCAAGTAAACTCATACATGAATTATTCTCACTAATTACGAAAACCTGAGTCATTTTCATCTTTAGGTCCATAAATTACTTATTTGTAACAATTTATAAGATTAGGAAGCAAAAGTGCATACATAAAAATATTGACATAATCATAGATAGAACGAATACCTTCAGGGGTGCATCTTCGTCCAAATTGATGCATGCCTACATGAGTAGCTTTAACAGCACTGTTATTATAAACCAAGATAGTAGGAACATTACGATCTGGGTAGTTCGGAATGCAATCCGTAGATATTATTTTGACAACCTTCGTTGCAGGATATCTAGTAGCTAGTTCATCCAGGCATCGTAAAAGTAGTCCACATTCTGGAATCCTGCTAGCAAATAATTACATTAACTCATCATAGTATAGAAACTATCTGCATATTATGAATGTAACAGCATATCTTTACGATCCATCCATTAAAGCACGAAATTGTCAGATCACAGTACGACAATGATAGTAACTAAGAGGAGTTGTAAAAGAACATCTTTGAGATGATAATCTTGTCGGAAACAAGCTCATGAGTATGCCATTAAGACCAAAACAACAAATTCTTGCAAACTTTAGATCTCATTTATTGGGCTCGAGATTAAACATTGCAGTTTGAGCTTGAACTAATATGTCCTAGATTTTCAAGGCATAGGCTAGAATGATCATATTTTCACCTAGAACATACCTTATTTATATTGATTTCAAGAATCATTTCTCATATTAAGAAAACTGAAAACATAATCAAGAAAACCCTAAATTTAAGATAGATTACCCTTCTTTGTACAAGCAAACAACAACCCAAACATCTGGTGGAGCTTGAGAAACCTCTCGAACAAAATCAGATCCTGATATTGGAGTCACTGATCCAAACTTTGCAACCCTAGCAATTTCTCTCATCTCTGCCAACCTTTTCTTTCTAAATCACAAATCAAAAAAATAAAAACAGACTGCTTGTTAAGCAAAATTGGGCATCAAAGACATAAAATTGGAGAAGAGAAGTAAGTGATCAAACCTGTATTCTTCAAGGAATCGATCATCGTCAAGATTGGGATCATCCTCTAGGTCTTCGAGATCTTCTTCAGTTTTGCTATCGAGCCAGGCTGTGTCTTTAGGTTTTGAACTCTCATCTTCTGAGGGAGTGAAAGGAGGAGGTTTGAAAGGAGCAGGTTTTGGTGGTAGATTTCCCAATTTTGTTTGTATGTCGTCCCATTGAGTTGTTCTTCCCTCAACGTCTTTGTATATAAAGTGGTAATCCCCCATTGATGGTCAATTTCAGAGATTTTAGGAGAAGGGTTTCGTTCAGAATTGGCTGAAACAGATATCAGAATTGAAGATGTTGGAGAAAGGAGATTATAGATATTGAACCAATGACTGGCATATAAAACCTGGAATGAAGTAGAAAGATCAGGAACTAAAAGGGTATTTTAGGTGATCTTCTGAGGGGTGGGAATGGGTCCGGACAGGTAGAGAGACCTTTAGGTGGGACTAGGTAGGGTTGGGAATCGGTCCGGACGGGCAGTCCGCGGACAGACTTGCTCCCGGTCCGGGCGGAACGGACAAAACTCTACGATGACCGTTCGGACTGGCGGACTAAACGGACGGACTAAACGGAATTTTTTCCTCAAAATGTCCGCCCGTGTCCGTTTTATCCATCCGGACATGCCGGGCACCGGTCGGTCGGGCTTCGGGAATGAGAAATAAAATACGTGCAAAGAGGCGAATATTTAAAATTTACTGAAGGCTGAACTAAGCGATAAGTGTAACAAAAATAAAATAAAATTACAAAGCAGACAGAAGATAAATCGAAAAATTAAGTACCAAAGGAGCCTAACATCATTAACTTCAATTCTTCAACACCATTGAATGCGCACGATTAACAAAACACCATTCTTAATCTGTTTAAAAATCCACCTGATGCTTTTTCGAACAAACTTGAGTATGCCTAAAGAAATCCATCGTACCAGTCTTAGACTCGCATATCGTTCTTTCACCACAAATTATACAGACCACAACTTCTACAATTCTCCCAACATTTTCAGGATCAGGTCCTTCAATGAAGTCCCACATTTTCCAGATTTTGGCAGTCCTCTTCTTCATGTTTTGTTGTTTTATCCTGAAATAACAAATAAGATATAAAAAGAAATCAGAAAACAGAATATAAGAGTCTAACATAACATCACACGACCATGAATCAAATAATAGCAAAGTTATGAGTTTTACCAAGTTCAGATCTTATAGATCTGATGATGAAAAGATGAAAATAATAAGAAATCTTTAAAGTTCATACATCAGATGATGAGAAGATGAAAATAATAGGAAATCTTTAAAGTTTATACACCAGATGATCAGAAGATGAAAATAATAAGACGAGTTTAGCATCTTACCGAGATTAGATCTGAAGAGGAGTTCATGTTGTTTCGTTACAGTAAAAACATGAAAGATGAAGATGAAAATAATTAGAAAGCTTTAAAGTTTATACATCAAATGATCAGAAGATAAAAGTAATAAAAAAAAAACTAGATAGATGTTAGATTGTACCTTTGATTAAACCGAAAGGATTAAACGAAATCAAAGAGATAAAAAATGATTCTTCGTCGAAGACTAAAGAGGGTTAAACAAATCGATTGATAAGGGATTTAGGATTTGGAAGATTAGGGATTTGATATTTTCATAGTTTCATACTTTCATCAGTTCATGTAGCCGGGTGCCGGGATTCGAGAAACCAGAAGAGAAGAAGAAACAAAAGAGATAATAATGATTCTAGGGTTTTTTTTGTGTTTATATACTTAGGCTTTGGGAAATCGAACGACTCTAGTGTAACTTAGAAAATCTAATGGTCTATATTGGTACTAAATAGACAGATATATGATCGGGCGGGCGGGACTTATCTAAAGCGGACGGTCACGGGCGGACCTCCGGACAGGCTCTTTTGTCCGTGACCGTCCGCTAAAGCCTTCTCGGTCGGTCGGGCTTTGCCCGATTCGGTCACGGGCGGTCGCGGTCCTTTGCGGACGTGGGCGGACGCGGGCGGACTCGGGTTTTCGGACCAAATTCCCAACCCTAGGACTAGGGGTGGGAATGGGTCCGGACAGGCACCAGGCAGCTACCCATCTGGTTCGAGCTGAGTGGGCACAATTGAGACTTGTCCGCTCGGACAACCGGACGGACATTTCATATTCTCCTATGTGAAAATACTCTTCATTGTCTGTTTTTTCAGCCTAACATGCCGAACACCAGCTAGTTAGGCATCTGGTATACATTGTAATTTGAAAGAAAAATAAAAGCAAAATCACCAATTTCATTATTTTGTTTCGAGAAAACATACCTCCTCATAGTGCCAATTCATCAGAATAATTCATAGAACATAGCTAGATCTCTATTAAGTTCCAAACAACACAAGACCACAATCCATCCGTAAAGCCCTAAGTTTTTGATTTGTTAAGAAAAAACTATAAAACAAAAAGAACAAGGCAACAAAAACAAGAGTAGCATCATCAAAATCAGCGAGGCATCGCTGCATCAGAAATAACAGCAAGGCGTCAAGAGGAGCCTTGGTGGTCCCGGTAGATAGAAGAGAAGAAGATAACAACATATCAACAGAAAAGAAATCAAATGAAGAACACATAATAAAATGATTAATGATCACAGAAATTAAAAAACAAAAACAAAAACAACTTACTCAGGGACAGATAACTCTAACTCACTCTTACCCTCCCACTTGTTGCTTTTGTTCTCTCCCTCTCTCACTCCCTCTCTCTGTCTCTCTCATTCTCACTGACTATATCTTTGTCGTTCTCACTCTAGATATCTCCCTCTCTCTCTCTCTCTCTCTTTCGTTGTAGATCACTCTCATTATTTCCCTCGTTGTTTGCTTTCGCTCTCTCTCTCGCTCTTACTAACTATCTCTCTGTCGTTCTCACTCTAGATTTCTCTTTTTTTCCTCTCTCCCTCTCTCTCTCTCTCTCTTTCATTGTAGATCATTATTTCTTTCATTGTAAACATATCTCTCCCGCAGTCTTTATCTCTCTTTCTCGCAGTATCTCTCTCTCGGTCTGTATAGATCTCTCTTTGGAAATCACAGAGTTTGTGGCTACGAAACGTTTTGTGGTCACGAAATGGTCATGGACACAAAATGTTTTATGGCCATGAAATCTTCGAGGAGGGTTTCACCAGAAACCTTCTTTTATGTCTGGTTTCAACGAAGGGACCACTTCCCTTTGCTGAAGTAGTGTATGTGTGAGAGAGGGAGAGAAACAATGAGAGATCGATTGAGAAACAGTGAGAGATTGAGAAAGAAACAGTGAGAAATCGTGAGACATAGATAGTGAGAACAATAGAGAGAGATAGTAAGAGATAAACAACGAGGAATCGAGAGAGAGAGACTAAGAGAAGAAGAGGGAAAAAAATAAGAGAACAAGAGAGAGATGGTCCGAGACAGGGGAAGAGAGAGCAATAAGATAGATATAGAGAGAGAAAGAAAGAGGGCGAGAGAAGATGAAGATTATGGGGCAATGTTTGATAAAGTAAATCTTTAGACTAAAAAAAAATATGCCTCTGAGTCAATATTTATTGACTAAGGTCTTTATTCCCTGGAGAGTTTTTTTTATTCCCCAAAGCAGCGGCTTACTTATATATATATATATATATATATATATATATGTATATATTCATGTTTTTCTTGTTTGATTTCTTATGCGAGTGACTATCTACGATCACGTTTTTTGTTGAAATGTTTTACGTTTTATTTTAATTGTAATTTAGTTACACTTTTATTTAAGTAAATAATCAAGCTAGGTAATTAATTTAACACACTAAATACATTAAAAAAATGTAAATGATGTGCAAGAAAAAAATCTTATTTAAGAAAGGAGATGATTAGAAAAAATCGTGTTACTCAACAAATTAGGTTTACCAAGAAATTAAACTACACAAAATTTTGCTATATATCATTTCACATATGAAGAATGAGATTATAGTTAGCGACGGACCCACTGGGAGCTCTAGGGGAATGTGCCCCCACATACCTGAGTTAGAAAAAGGTTAACGGGTAGTCTGCTCTGGGTTTACATAATATGTGCTGTAAAACAACGAATGAACATCAGTTATGGTGTAGCGTGTTAGTCTCACTCATGCATGTCCACCCGAGAGGCCAGGGTTCAAATCTGCTTGCTCTCACTTACCGGTTCAATTAACCCCACACATTTTTTCTAAATTTTTGCTATTGTCTTCCAATATCTTTCTTTCACTATTTTCTTTAACAAACATCTTGCAAAAAAACTTCTTTAACAAACATAAATGTTGTTGAGATTTTTCAAAAGAGACAAGTTTCTTAACATTTTCTACGGAGAATTAACATTTATTCTTTGTATATAATTGAAATGTAAATTTAAGACTAATTATTTATATGAGATTAATGTCGAGTCATAAGTTAACGGTAGTCAAGTTGGTTGAGATTGTCACCGTGATATATAGTGATCACTAGTCTGATCGAGACACTTGCAGTTTTAGATGATTCATTTATAACTATAAGTAAATTATTTTAGTGTGTACTACTCCCGCAATCCATCATTATTTGTAATACTTGGTTTTCTTTTATCGTATGTATTATAGTTTAAAAAGTGCCCCCAGAATGAAATTTGTTTGGGTCTGCCACTAATTATAGTGAGATGGGTTTGACACTATTTCTCTATGGACTTGAATTATAATTTTTTAATATTTGTGGCGAGTACACATGAGAAGTGGATTTCTCTTTAATAACTAAATAGGGATGGGTTTTAGGTCCAAAATCACAGAGTTAATGGGTTTAGAGCCCAAAGATAATTTTAAATAGAAAATAACTCCATTAGGAGTAATTTACATGTCTAACCTCTCTTTCTCTACTACTACCTAACCTATCCCAGGTAAAATAATTACCTATATTAGAAGATCAAAATAATCTTTTCAGTTCCAAGAAAATAATTCCTCAATAAGAAGTTTCATGTTTATAAAAAGTTGCCTTATCAGTTTAAAGGAATGTTTCTCTAATCTTTTGACCAAAAGAAAATCGACCATAACTTTTTATTCTTTAGTTCACCGAGAGAAAACCAAGAGAAATTGCAGAGAAAACCCATATAAGGTTTTTAGTCTTCACCTGGAGAAAACCTAGAAGAACATGATGCTCAATGGATTAAATTTCTTCTTTTAGCATATTCTCTTTTTTTCCAATGATAGATTGTTGCGTCGTGCATGGATTTGTTGTTCTTATTCTTAAAGCTAGGACATCAATCTTGTTCTTAAAAAAAATCCTTAGATCTTGTCTCACTGTTTCTCTCCTATAATCTTGTTTTCTCCAAAAAATTTTGCATAAAAGGTAATTATATATTTTGCAAACTTTCTGTATACTCTCATAGCGTTTTCTTGACTCTAACAACATATTTACGTTTTGTAATTTTGAATGAGCGAGTTTGTTTTTCAGTGCACGACACCCTCGAATTTCTTGTAGCACTTCTTTGATTTTGCATAAATTGTGGAAATTTTATCAACATTTTTTAAGCTCTGACAAAAAAAACATATTTTACAAATATAACAACGTTACTGCCAAAATGACTTTATCCGCAGTAGAACTGTACAGATTTTTTGTAAAGTTCTACATTTCGATTCTTTTTTACGTTTAATATTTTATCATTCCATTAATTGCAAGCACTTGTTTGAACACTATTATATTTGTACAAATTTACAGACAGGATTACGGTTGCACGTATGTAATTTTGCACGTGGATGAACTTTTAGTCGAACATAACTATAAACATTTTTCACACAAGATGTTAGCCAAAGATTTAACAATACAACCACAAAAGAAGAGGGTTAAAATGTTGATTTGGATACATAAATTGAAAGGTGACTTTACTATAAAAGCTTTATATACTTCTTTAGTAAAAGAGAAGCCTACATCGTCTAGAAGAGTTGAGTTAGAAAATGGGTTATCATGGAGGAAATTATGGAAGAACTTCAATGTGGTATGGATATTACTCCAAAATGCATTACCAATAAAGGTACGAACACTAAAATGCAATAAGAAGTTTCTACCATATGTGCTATTTGTGGGGAGGAAGAAGAAGATGATGATCATCTATTCCGATTATGTAAGAAGGCAAGGGAAATGTGGATGAGCTATCCCTTAAATTTACGGGTTGAAGGGGAAGAAAATTTTAAACAATTAATCAGTCGCTGGATGTGAAACAATGAAGAAGAGGAAGCTGTGATTGAGTATCGACTATATGTTATTTGGTGCTTATGGAAAGCAAGAAATGCTTGTGCTTTAATGGAGTACAACTAGATGTGTACAAAATAATAAAAGAGGCTTATACTATGCAAGCAGACTACTCGGCTGGGAGAGTAGATAGTGAAGATTAGGTGAATATACAAGTTGAGAAAGAAGTGTAATATTTGAAACCACCGATATCGGGTCGTCTAAAAATCAACTTCGACGGAGCGTTTTCGAATAATAAGGGAGGTGCAGCTGCTGTGTGCAGAAATGAGGAAGGTAAGTTCGTTATCGCTTTGATGAGGAAATTCAAATCTTCATCGGCAATGGAGACCGAAGCTATTGCAGCTCAGTTGGCAGTACAACTTGCTTTATCTATGCAAGAATATGAGTATATATATACTACAAGGGGATGCATTGACAATCATAAAAGCTTGCTCGAAGGAATGGGAGGTTATCCCATGGAAGATCAAACCAATTGTTATTGAGATTGTCGAAGGTCTTGCAAGGTTACAAAACACTTCGTTTAATTTTTGCAATCGTGAGGCAAATAAGGTACCTCATATTTTAGCAAAATCTGCTTATACGAATGTTTCAAATCAAAGTACGGAAATCTACCAGATTCCAAATTCTATTGTAAGTCAATTGGAGGCAGATTGTTCCAACATGAATTCAACTTCAAGTACTTGATAAATTGAGGTATTAATCTCCTTTCATAAAAAAAAAAAGAAATCAATAAAATGCTAAAATATTATTGAAAGGACACCCATCTCCATTGCAGTCAACAGTCACCCTATATCGATCATTCTTTATAAATTTTTAGTTTTTTTTTCGTACTGATAGAGTAATGACCGAGAACATCTCGGAAGGCTTGAACCCCACCCTCAAACTCTTGACCGACGTGGATGAACATTAGACCCCATGCACCCATGCACCCATGCATCTGCCTTAATTATTTTTCATTTAAGGTAACAACCATAAAAATTCCAGTACTAGAATCCATTCAATGATTGAATAAGTCTCCACAAAAATGTAAAATCATTATGTGTAATAAGAATAAAGAAAATTCAGAAAAATGTTTCAAATGTTATCTCCTAATTTAAGTAATGCAGAAGAATGAAGGAAATGCTAGAGAATGTTAAAAATTTGGTTAACATAATGTAAGTAAGTCAGAAAACATGTGATACATTATTATGTTGTTGTCACATCGATTCATCACCTAAGTTGTTTTAAAAACTCCTAAGTATTTTCGAGTGTAAGTATATAATTGTGTTTCTAAAATCAATTAAAATGCTAGATTTTTTTTTTTTTAATTTCTGTTATATCTAAGAATGTTGTTAGAATAAATAAGATGCTAGATATATAATGAAACTTTTATTCACATATTCTAACTAATTCATAACATATGTTAGGCATATTATGCTAATAGAATCAATAAAATGTTAGAAAAATACTGAAAATGTCAGCAAAATAAATATATTCCTATATTATGTTTTTTTATGAAAACAAGACTGTAGTGATCGAAAATTTAACTTTTTTTCTTACGAAAAAAAGTGATAAAATGTGTTACGTTTAAGTATGTTGTTGGAATTAAATAAATGTTTTAAGAAGAATCAAAATTTAATCAACATATATATAACTTTGATAATGATTTTCAATACAAAATAATTTGTAAAGATAGAAATATTGTAAGAACATAGAGAGAGAGAGAGAAAAGGGAACCTCACTTTTAAGACAAGAAAGACTGATTTGGTATGTTGGTCTTGAAAACTATAAACTTTGAAATAAATATTGAGAAGAAGTTTTGACCATAAATTTTTTCCTCTTACAATTTATGAAAAGAATATATTTATTAACTCAACCACATAAAACATTTGGTTTACTATAAGTTAAAATATATTTATAAAAGGATAACAATGGGAGAAAATAAATGGCTTGAAACATGGGGCCCACTTAAAAGTAAATTTTTGGATTTATATTTCATTTCATGTTTTATTTTGGTCTTATAGTGTTTATTAATTTAGGAGTGGATATATGACTAATTACCCCCCATTTCTAGAAATTAGACTAAGAATTTCATAACTATAAATGGTGGCCTTTTTTAAAAAAACAAAATGGTAGCCTTCATTAAGGAAGGGAGGTCTTAGAAGCTTGTGGGGACACGTGCCCCTCACTAGCCTCACCCCTGGAAGGAGGGAGAGAGAGAGGAGGAGAAAGGGAGTCACAGTTAAGGTTACATAAAATACAGAGAAAATCAATACAACAATGATGTGAACCATATAAATATTTTTTGGTCTTCATAGATGATTCATCTAAATAGTCCTATGTTTATCTCCTCTCAGCTCGGGATCATGCATTTGTGGGCTTCTTGCCCAAATTATACAATTAGAAGCACATTTTTACTGATTTTCCCATCAAGTCAATACATCTTGATGGAGAATGGAGGTTACATTATAAGCCTTTAATTCGTGCATCTACCATTTCTCAAGATATTAATGTGGCGCTTAAAGCGAGATAAATACAAAATTTGGTGTTTGACATAGTTGTTGATATATATTCCCGAAGATGCCACTGACTCGATCAATGAGACTTTAGAGCTAAAACTGATGGCATTCCATGAAACAGATTCAACAACCCGAGAATCAAGTGTGAACTTAGTGTTCCATCGACCAAGTTTAATAACAGGAGAATTCAGAGTTGGACTCAAAGCGCATTATCAAACATGTTCAATTGAAGACGCTCTGACAAATTTTAAGTAAATGAACATAAGTAAGAGTGTTAACTGGTCAATTTTGATTCAAGTTTCTCACTATCAAGATCGGGAACCAATTAAAAATTACAGTTCTTGTTTCCAACAGTTCTTATTTCGATCGCAATTCCATAATATAAGGATCTATAGTCGAAACCTATCAAACGTGCGGGTATCCATCGTGTACCTGTTATTTATCAGTTTTCTTTAAGACTTTCTATTTAATCATTTTTGCCACAAATTTGGAAGGTTTGATTAAAAAATTCAAATATTTATGTTAGGCCTTCTTTTAATAAGAGATAGACAATTAAGTTATTAAAAGGGTTAAGTCTGCTTTGGCCTCTAGTTTGTGGTCAACTAACCGATTTTGGCCCAAAGACCTAAAAAAAGATTCAACTTCGTTTAGAAAATACCTTAGGGCCAAATGGAATTAATCCCGCCAAAAATTACAAAATTAATCCACCTCGTATCCCCTTCACTCCTCCACTTCATTTTATCTCTCATTCGCTGCATCTCTTCCTATCCTCGTATCTCCATTTTTCTTCTTCCTCACAACACCGTCACCACCATCGACGTCAATCTTCATTTCTTCTTTCTATTTTCTTTCTATCTTTTTGGTCGTTTCTCCCTATCTCTCTGTCGATGAAGGGGACCCTTGCGTCGATAGGTCCCCTCATCGACAAAGAGAGAAGAGAATAATGGTCGCAACGGTGGCCGTGGTGTGAGGAAGAATAAATTAATAATAAATAAAGATTTAAGGTCATCGACGAAGGTTGCCGACCGACGACAGTCTGCCAGAGAAAAAGGGCGAGGTGGAGAGAGGGAGAATTTAAGTGGATGAGAGCAAAGGCGGACCCAAGTAGGGGCCAGTGGGGACACGAGCGAACTGAAAAAATGTGGTCCTTGTTTCATGAAATTTTACAATATCTTCAAAATCTTAAAAAAAAGTTACTTGAAAAAACGGTTGAGCAGGGTTGCCCTGACTCTTTATGTGGTCCGAAGCGAACTGAAAAAATGTGGCTTTATACCATGTAGACATATTATATATTAGAAGTGAAAATGTGATGGTTGATGAGACTATCTTCATGTGTCAAGGGAATTGCACGTATATAGATTCAAAAAAGAATCGATATGATCAAGGTCATTCTCTATATGGGATTCCCATAATGGTTAAAAGAGGGTATCTACTATTTTTAGTCGACCGAAGCCAAACCATTAAGTCTTCGGCCGCTTAAGTCTACTTCGATTCGATTTGATTCGGTTCGGTTGGTTAGTCCAAATGATTTAAATATTATTTCGTTTTTAGAAAACTCATATAATGTCACATGAACTTCACCGTATTGCTAACTTCATACTTTTATCTCAACATATGTTTTTATTACAAAACTGATACAATCGTAAATGCGTAAACAACTTAACTTCATTGCAAAATTTATTATTTTCATTACATAAAAGTGTTATAAACTAGTCAAAATATCATCTTATACTAGTTTATGCCATGTAATTGGGTGATTCGGTTTGACCGGTTACAAATACACGAGCTGAAGTCAAATTTGGTTTTAATCCGTTTATGGTTAGACCAGTTCGATTATGTTTTACTCACCTCTAATATATTAGTAGTTTAGAGATGCCAGAAGGGTTTTTGCCAAAGGCTATCAACATATACACATACATATTCTTTTTCTTTTGTTGAACTAGCTTTCATATATTATAACAGCGTTATTACAATATTTATTAACTAAAATACAAGGTACATTCTTCCAAGTTTGCTCGCGGTTTTCTTCCTTGCCCATTTAGCTAATCTGTCTGCAGTGGAATTGAGTTCTCTTTTTGTATACTTGAATTTCACCACTTCAAATTCTTTTCTGCTTTCACGAATTTTGCGGATGTGGATTAAAGATTGCCAGTGTAACGTGTGATGTTTATTGTAGAGATGTTTTATGAGATTGATATTGTCACTTTCTACGATTATATTCTTGAGTTGATTAGCTTTCGCCCGTTCGAGGCCGAGTAAGATTGCCATCGCCTCTCCTTCTTCACTATTTCTGGCTCTAGTGGATTTTACATTCGCTTCTATGAATTTTGATTCTGCATTGTGAACAATCAAGCTAATTCCCACATTGGATGTTACATTAGTAAACGATGCATCTACATTCACTTTAATAAAATTCTGGGGCGGGGGTTGCCATTTTTCGCTAGTAGTATGTTTGATTTTCTCCTGTTTAATATTGATTTTTGGAAAGTTTTCGATCATTCTGATAATTTTGCTAAGGTCATTGATTTCATATTGAAAGCAGTGGTCACACCTCACTTTCCATAAAATCCATAAAATGGTCGCAAAGTGAATATTTTCTCTGGTGTAGCAGAGATGACTATGATTTTCCCATGAGAAGATCCAGTCAGATATGGACGTAATATTTTCAGATATGATATTGTAGTTAAACCAGATGTTTTTAGCCAAAGCGCAGTGTAAGAGAGCATGCTCAATAGATTCTATACTAGTGCAGTTGGGACAAGTATTATTATTGTCGATATATTTACCGATTCTTTCCCTAACTGGGAGAGCTTTGGTGCAGATTTTCCAGATGAACATTTTGATGCGCGAAACAGTCGGGAGAGACCAGATGAAATTCCAGTTCTGGTTGTTAGAGTTGTGATTACTGTTATTATTACTGAGGTGCTGGTACATTGAGGCAACCGTGAATTTGCCCGATTTGGTGAGCTTCCATTTGAGCTGGTCCTTACCTTCGCTATTCACCGGGATAGTCTTTATCAGATTCTGAATGTTAATGTCGAAATTAGCTCTGAGCACTTCATTATTCCAGGTGTTATTCGAGATAAGCTGAGATACTTTGGTAAGGTGGGATTGATTGATGTTCGGAAATAGTGCCATTAATTTCAGGAATCCAATTGTCAGTCCAGATGTTAATGTCGTTACCCGATTGCACTTCCCAAGTTGATAGATCGTCAAGAAGGCTGTAGTGCTTTCTGATCGTCTTCCAATTCCAGGAATGATGAGCTTTAGCCGGGCCTGGGGTGTTGGAGTGCGGGAAGTACTTGGCTTTAAGGAGTATGACCCATATTGCTTCTGATTCAGTCTTGAGACGCCATGCCATCTTAGACTGGAGAGCAGTATTATCCAGATCTGGCAGATGAAGCCCTAGCCCTCCAAGTTTTTTAGGAGTGCAAATTTAAGACCAAGCTTTGGTGCAAATACCTTTCGACTTACCCCACCAGAAGTTTCGTTGAACGGCCTTGATGCTTTTGCTTATTCCTTTAGGAATTGCAAAGCACTGCATCTGGTATCGGGGTACGGCCGCCGCTATGGCTGTTATGACCACAGTGCGACCAGCTTGGGATAGGAACGAGTGGTTCCACTTGTTGAGCTTATTCTTGATCTGCTCCAGGATATCTTTGAATACTGTGGTTTTCTGTGCTCCGATGAACAGCTGGGATCCCAGGTATTTCTCTGATGCGGAGGCATATTTAACTTTCAGAGTGCGCATGATCAGTCTTTTGAACTTGGGGTGTGAATTCTTAGAGTAGAAGATGTTGGACTTAGCATAATTAATCATTTGTCCCGAGCTAGCACAAAAGTCCTGAAGAATCTTCTTGAGGATGTGGATGTTGTCTATATTCAAAAAACAAAAAAAAAATAACACATACACATACACATACATATTGAGTGTGCCAGCAAGGTAATGGTGTACCACTAGCAAAAAGAGCCAAAAACCTTTACTCTTTTTTTGTTGCAAGGACAATAACATTAAGAAACTAGAGTACAATTACAATAAAATTGGAAAAGTAAGTTAGGAACCAAATTGAAAATTCTAGTACACTTATTTCTTCTCGCCCATTTTGCAAGAGTATCAGCCAGAGAGTTGTCACTTACGGGAATACGTGATTATGTTGTTGAATTGCCGAATTGCTTTCCTGATTTTCTTGATGTGTCCTATTGATTGCCATAAGATGGATTTCTTAGCATCAGTGATATGGTTGATAAGTGCAGCGTTATCACTCTCAATTATAATGTATTTCAACTTGCATTTTACTGTTCATTGAATGCTAAACAAGATTGTTTTTGCTTCACTTTCTTCCGCATTTCTGGCTCTAAGTTTAGATGTTCTAGCTGCCATGAACCGAGCATTATAATCGAATAATACAACCAATTCCTCTTATTTTGTTAATCTGATTGAAAGAAGCATCAATATTAAATTTAATACTCCGTATAAGGGTTGGTTGGTGGGAGCCAAGCTCTATTTTTAGGAGATTTCTTCGACCCAATGTTATAATCGCCGAGTATTGGAAAGGCGTGGATTTGTTTAGTTCCTTGTTTGAGATCTATATTTTTATTTTGAAAGCATCGTTCACATCTAGCTTTCCAAATGTGCCATATAATAGTAGCTTGTAGCTAAATTTGGTAAGAGTATCCTGCAGAGATTTAAAATTTTCAAGAAGAAATCCAATCGACTCGAGATAAGATGTTAGTGGATCAAATATTAAAATAAAACCAAACGTTTCGAGTTAGGTAGCAGTGTAATAAGACATATTCCATAATTTCTATATGATTACATGAGTGACCTCTAATGAGTTATCAATATATTTACCAACACGTTGTTTCACAGGTAAACTAGATGAGCAACATTTTCATAAAAATAAAATTATTCTAGGAATGGTTTTGATGTTCCATATAAAATTCCACGTCACCTTTATCGGAAGAACCGACAATTGGTTTACTACAAGTTGCTCATACAAAGAACCCACAGTAAATTTGCCAGATGAGGTTGATTGTCATTTTAAATTATCATGACCTTCATGCTGAATATCTATAGCTTTTATAAAATTGTATATGTCGGAGTCAAATAATCTCTGAATAATAGAATCATTCCACTGGTTATTAGTGATAAGTTGGTGCACCCAAGTGAGTTCCGAATTGTTCTAGTTGCATAAAGGTGGAGGATGATCTGGGATCGAGAAGTCAGTCCAAATGTTAAAATCAATACCTGAACCAATTTCCCATATATCCAAGTTCTCAATTTTATCTAGTTGCGGGCGGAGGACTTCCATAGCCATGAGTGGGCTGGACCTTTACTTAATAAAGCCATTTGAAAATTGTGGATAAAGGGGATATGGGAAATATATCGAAGTTCTCAATTTTATCCAGTTGCGGGCGGAGGACTTCCATAGCCATGAGTGGGCTGGACCTTTACTTAATAAAGCCATTTGAAAATTGTGGATAAGGGAAGGAAAACCGTTGATTTCTAAGGTTAGCTGGGGTCATAATTAACATGGCTCACTTGTAAAAAGGGCAATGGAGAAGTATGTTAATCAGGTTTTAACCTTTAAATTGTTGCCCCTAGTAATGGAATGAACTACTATGAGATCGTTTCATCTAGAAAGAACTCTATAGGCACCTCTTAAAATTGGGGCCCTTAATTTTAGTGTCCCAAAGTTAGTTGAGATGTTGTTTTGCTTTGAACATATGAAGGTATTTTAGGGGGCAGTGGATTGGGACATTTGTAGATATTTGAGGATTCTCAAATGTGTGAGGCATTCAAATCCAGACATTTGACAATCCTGAAAAGTCCGAAACATTCAAATCTAGACATTTACAAATCCCCAAATGTCTGTGACATTCAATTATAGACAAAATGTGCGCGGACTTTTGTAGGCTTGAAATGCCTTCAAGCCATTTTGTCTACAAACTTAATGTCTTGAAAATTTCTTTATATAGACATTTTGTCTATAATAAATCATCCGAAATGGCTTGAAATGTCTGAAAGTCCCAATCCCCCCATCCCCCCCCCCCCCCCCCCTTAATTTGGGGTTCTAAATATATAGGTAAAAATAATATAGGGAATAAGTAAAAAAACACAAAACATTTGAAAATTATTATTATGGTAAAAAAGTATACAAAGACTAAAATACTTTTTTTTTGTCATTTTGTGTAACTAAATTATTTTATTTTTTTTTAAACTTTAAAATCGATATAACTTTTGTTTGGGATGTCGGATTTCTATAAAAATTAAATATTTAGAAATGATTTTTCATTAGCTTTCTAACAAGATCCACTATCAATATTTTCTTTTCAAAAAAAAAACTCAGAAAAAAACAACGTTTTTTGCCTTACGTTTTTCTGCAAACATGTGTTTGCAACAATCTGTTCTGCAAACATATGTTTGCAAACAAGTTCTGCAAACATGTGTTTGCAACAATCTTTTCTGCAAACATGTGTTTGTAGAATGTAAACTGCAAACTGTGTTTGGAAAATATATACTGCAAACATGATTTGCAAGCTTTGCAGAATATAATCTTGAGTTGCATATCTTGCAAACTCAATTTGCAAAGATTGTTGCAAACATGTGTTTGTATAATGTAAACTGCAAACTGTGTTTGCAAAACATATATTGTAAACATGATTTGCAAGCTTTGCAGAATACAATCTTGAGTTGCATATCTTGCAAACTCTATTTGCAAATTGAGAATATAAACTAAGAGTATGTGTCTACGAAATCTTGAGATTGGAATTGATTTCATCAGTCATCATATAAAACCCATGAAAAAAATTGTGTAGTCGACTTTAAGATCAAACCTTCATTATTTTATGAACACAAACCCCAACTCAATTTAGCTTCTTCTATATCAAACTCTTCATTAAAAACTTCAAAATTGGAGCATATATATATATATACGTAATACATCTATTATATAAAACACAATGTTTTGTGCTGACTGGGACAAATCGAAAGACAAATCTAGCCGTTCTTTGTGATTTTGGTACGATTCCCACCTTTTGATCTATTACCCACCCTAAAAATAATAAATTTATTGACCAAGATTTAAGTGATCAAGATTTAATTAGTGTGGTCTTTTAAAGGATGGTCTAGATTTAATCCTTCTTACTTTCTTGGTTCAACCCCAATTGTGACCTTTAGATCCTTTTAAAGTCTGATCAAAATCGTAACACTAATGACATGAATTAAGTGGTGCTTTATTGCTCATCAAAATTGTATTTATTACATTAATTGTATTATATAAAACACAATGTTTTGTGCTGACTGGGACAAATCGAAAGACAAATCTAGCCGTTCTTTGTGATTTTGGTACGATTCCCACCTTTTGATCTATTACCCACCCTAAAAATAATAAATTTATTGACCAAGATTTAAGTGATCAAGATTTAATTAGTGTGGTCTTTTAAAGGATGGTCTAGATTTAATCCTTCTTACTTTCTTGGTTCAACCCCAATTGTGACCTTTAGATCCTTTTAAAGTCTGATCAAAATCGTAACACTAATGACATGAATTAAGTGGTGCTTTATTGCTCATCAAAATTGTATTTATTACATTAATTGTATTATATAAAACACAATGTTTTGTGCTGACTGGGACAAATCGAAAGACAAATCTAGCCGTTCTTTGTGATTTTGTTACGATTCCCACCTTTTGATCTATTACCCAGCCTAAAAATAATAAATTTATTGACCAAGATTTAAGTGATCAAGATTTAATTAGTGTGGTCTTTTAAAGGATGGTCTAGATTTAATCCTTCTTACTTTCTTGGTTCAACCCCAACTGTGACCTTTAGATCCTTTTAAAGTCTGAGTAACACTAATGACATGAATTAAGTGGTGCTTTATTGCTCATCAAAATTGTATTTATTACGTTAATTAATATCAATAACCCTCAACACCTCTTCATCTTCTATGTGCGCCACTCGATGTTATTTTCTTCTTTTCCTCATTTCAAAACCTTAACGTCTTCATCTTAGATCTCTCCATCTTAATTACACCCACTAATTCTAATTAAAATATAATTGTTCATCAGTTTTTTGGGTCTTGTAAATTAGCCACCATTAAGATCAATAATTTCCAAAATCCTTTCGGTCTAAACCCTATTCAAATGGTAACGATTATGATAAATCATGGTCATCTTCTTGAATCAATATTTACCATCCCTAATCAATTCTAAATCAATGTAGCGGTTTCAAGTTTAGAGAGAAAAATATTTAAGTTCAATATGGATTTCTGGATGCTATTAACCATGGAGTTTTTTTTTTATCCTCCTTCACTTACATTTCATTTTTTTTCTAATCTAAAATAAATGCCGAAATTTGATCGTTTCTTATTTGGTTATACGATGGAGCTTTATACCTACCCATTTCATTTTTCGTTTTTCTTTGTCTTCTCAGACAATTTTTCTTTGCATTAATTCTTCACTTTCTGCTTGTAAATTCATGTGCTCCATGATTCATTTTTCCTTAATTTGTTCATTCTTGCTTTATTCATGACCAAGGTAGAAGACAGGGAAGATCAATATCAATGCCTCCGAGGAGAAGATTCATTGTTCAGTGTGCCTACAGGTTCAAATTTCAATCGATGACAACTAACTTCTGTTTATACATAAAAAAAAAATTTTTTGCAAATTTTTTTTCTTTTTTCAGGATCTTCAAAGCTTGCCATATTGTGACCATCAGTTTTGTCTTCCTTGTGTCGATAAACGTCTTGTGAAGCAGGACTCTTGCCACATTACAGAAGGGATCTCTCACATTCATATTTTCTTGAGGTTATACATTTAGTTTTCCATTCAAACCCACTTTTTCTTAATAGGTTTTAGTTATACCATGTACATGGAATATGGGTTCACTTCTAATGGTTTCTTGCTTTTTCATTAGTTAGTACTAATCCACATTTATTTCTTACTAAAACTAAACCATCCGGCAATCTACCAAGAAAGCA
This sequence comes from Eschscholzia californica, assembly GCF_041429995.1. NCBI lineage: Eukaryota > Viridiplantae > Streptophyta > Magnoliopsida > Ranunculales > Papaveraceae > Eschscholzia > Eschscholzia californica. The sequence goes on from NW_028238198.1 coordinate 48,998,221, forward strand.
ACCGTTCTCTAAGCCAACCTTCTGGTTAGCTTACACATAAATCATGTATCCTTTAATTTTAATGATTTTTGTATTTTTTTTTCGCAATTTCTTCACTGACTTACTGTCTTTGATGTTCAGTACTTTTTATGAAGTTTAAGGTTATTTTACATGAATTTTAGTTTGTATGATTGTTTGTGGTTTTAAATGTTGATGAAGGTGTGTATTGGTTGACTTATTTACATGATTCTCAATCCGACTCAGAGCTTTTTGGTTTTTAGGTTATAGCAGTACTGAACAACATCTATTTCTTAATCAATTCTATTGTAAGTGATCTAACCTAACATTTTTTTTACTTCTTTTTTGTACTAGATTTGGATACGATATTGTTATTTTGTAGGAAGAGAAGAATACGAAGAATGTATATAACTATTTTATCATTCTCTTTGTAAACTTTTGCTTTTGATTGTTTTTTTTGTACGATTTAGGAATGGATTGATTCTCGAAGTTCTAAAGAGATCTTAATAGGATACCAAACATAAAAAGGGAATTGTTCTCAGGTCTTAATTTGCATTGCCGAATAAATAGGTGGGATAGACATCTACATACAATTTTTTGTTTTTAGTAAATTGGTTTTCGACCTCTCAACTCTATGAAATCTTCGACATATTCTCTCTCATCAACAACATGTTTTTTTCTTCTTTCGCTCCAGGTGAGAAAAAAAGAATCTCTTCGATTTTTTTTTTATTATTCTTATCTTTTTGTTTGATCTTTATTTCTTAGAAATTGGTTCGATTGAATTAATGTTCTTTTTGTTTGATCTTTATTTCTTAGAAATTCGTTGACACTTGATTTTTGCAGCGCAAACGACAATGGAAGTAGAGAAATAGATTTTTAAGGCACTGACAAATATTCATTATCGGAACCCTCTATTGTGAAAAGAGTTGATATTTTACCTATCGCTACCGATTTTAATATTTTTTTCTGCAAAGAAGAATGTCATGTAAATTAAAGAAAATGTACTTTTAATTTCGTTGTAACTGAGTTTTAATCTTATTTTTTAGTTTGTTTTTTTCTTGGTGACTTCCGTAATCATCCAAAGGTTTTATACATCTTCTTAATATTTTCTTCTCTTAGTTTGATAGGTGTATAACTTTAACATTAACCTTACTTCTTATAATCAATTTGGAGACAATTAATCAATTTGGAGCTTCGAAACCGATTTACCTCTTTTGGAGAGTAACCGTGAAGATTAGTGGAGAGATTTGAGGGCAAAACCTCCCATGTTTTCTATCTACCTGGTATAACCCATGGCCATAGGACATGGGTAATTTGTGAAGAACTAAGCAAGATTATATGAAACATCATAACGATACAAGACACAAATGAAAATTAATCAACATCATAAATTCATACCATCTACTAAGATAAAGAATGGAGAAGTAAAAGTAGAAACAAGATTATACAAAAAATATGAAAATGATTTTATAAATTCATTTGTGAAGCAGATAATCAAAATTAAACTACCTCCTATGATGTGATAAGCATGTGCCCGTGCCCTAAGGGCACGGGCTATACCTAGTCTATTATATAAAACGCAATATTTTTTGCTAACTGGGACAAACCGAAAGATAAATCTAACCGTCTGTTGTGTTTTTTCTCAGATATTAGCCATTAGATCTCTGACCTACCTAAAAAAAACACAATTCTTTCACCCACTCACTAAAGCTATTATACAAACCCACGATAAATTTTGACCGTTCAATTTCCACAGTTAAATCTCAACCCTTAATTCCTATCTCAAATTATAACCACCATCGTAAAATTAATGACAGATTAATTTTATACTAATGACCATTTTCACAATTTATTATCTCCATAACTTTTTCAATATTAATTGTGTTTTAGGTTATGAAATCATGACCCTTAGATCTTTATCCGTGAAATCTCCTTAAATCTTAACCATTGGTATCTCCCTCTTAACCTCTTTATCTCCACCTTCGTAAAAGTAATGACAGATTAATTTTATACTAATGACCATTTTCACAATTTATTATCTCCATAACTTTTTCAATTTTAATTGTGTTTTAGGTTATGAAATCATAACCCTTAAATCTTTATCCGTGAAATCTCCTAAAATCTTAACCATTGGTATCTCCCTCATAACCTCTTTATCTCCACCTTCGTAAAATTAATGACAAATCAGTTTTATACTAATGACCATTTTCACAAGTTATTATCTCCATAACTTTTTCAATATTAATTGTGTTTTAGGTTATGAAATCATAACCCCTCGATCTTAATACGTGAAATCTCCTTAAATCTTAACCCTTGGTATCTCCCTCATAACCTCTCTATCTCCATAAAAACGCAATATTTTTTGCTTACTGGAACAAACCAAAAGATAAATCTAACCGTCTGTTGTGTTTTTTATCAGATATTAGTCATTAAATCTCTTACCTACCTAAAAAAACACAATTCGTTCACCCACTCACTAAATCTATTATACAAACCCACGATAAATTTTCCGTTCAATTTCTACGGTTATATCTCAACCCTTAATTCTTATCTCAAATTATAACCACCATCATAAAATTAATGACAGATTAATTTTATACTAATGACCATTTTCACAATTTATTATCTCCATAACTTTTTCAATATTAATTGTGTTTTAGGTTATGAAATCATAACCTTTAGATCTTAATCTCTAAAATCTCCTTAAATCTTAACCCTTGATATGTCCCTCAAAACCTCTCTATCTCCATAATTTTCCAAAAAGTAATTGTCCTTCGGTTATAAAAGAAGAAGATTAATGGATTTTATTTCCCAATCCTTTCTCTATATATACTTTCCTCCTATAATCATTCTTTCTTACAATTCTATCTCCCTCTTTCTTAAGAAATTTCTCATTTGTTTGTAGAAGAAATTTTTTTCGATGGTTCAACATTAGTTTTTCTTAGTTGATTTAGTATTAGCTTTTCTTAATTTTGTTAATATTAAAGGAGTTGAAGGAGATGTCCTTCGACCAAGATGGCAATGCGAGCAATATGTCGGCTAGGACAATTGATGAAGAAGATCATCAAGTCCGATTGATTTAGGGGTCGTAGCGTTTAGCTAGAAACCAACTACGATCGTCGAATTACGAAGTAATTCGCGGCTAACTTCGATCGGATCCTACATCGGGTTACACATAAGAATGGGTATTTAATCGGATGATATGACTAGTGGGAGTGTGATATAACATTGGGAATGTCCCATAAACATATCTCACAGGCCTAAATAGAATTTGGGCAAAAGATAGCAAAAAGGCCCGAAATAAGGGTTTTTGGCCTAGGCCGATTCGGACACTTTTAGGGCTCGGATTGGGCTGATTTTTGGAGGGACGTTTCCTTATGTTATGAAAATTAAATATGCCAATTTTGGCTGGTTTTGGACGTCATCTCCTTAGGGAATTGAGAAAATATCAACTAGTTGCTATTTTCGACTATTTCCCTAAATCTTATTCTAAAGGGTGTTTTAGGAAACCTAAAAGGAGGTGGATTCTTATTAGGGTTCTATATAAACACTCTTAGGGCAGAGAATAAGGTGTGGAATTTCTCTCTAAGCTTTCTTACTCTACCACATCAAGTAGAGAGGAGAAAGTGAGCTAATTCCCAAGCTATCTTCTAGTCAAGCAAGAAGAAGGTCTTCTTATTATCAAACCACCATTGGAGTGCTAGCGAGCTTTCAAGGAGGGAGATTAAATACACTATTCGGTGTCCCAAGTAGAGGAGCTACACTTGAAGCTCTTGGTCTTCTTTAATCAATTCAACTAGTTCGAGGGAAAAGCGATTAAGGTAATCTACTATCTCCATTAGTTTAATTACTAGTTTTGCATGATGATCTTGGGGATACTAGTGTTAGACATTAGATGTCGTTATCCGCTATAAACACTAGTATAAGGGTTTAATTCCCTACAGTGGTATCAGAGCCTCTTGCAATTAACTAGTTTTTGCTAAGAATCGAACTAATTCATATTTGATATACTTGATAGTTTGAAAATTGAGTTTATAAAAGTATTTTAAAAGTATTTTAAACTCATAATTTGATATTATTGAATGGGATTCAATAAATTTTCAAATTGAGAATCAAATTGATGATTGAAAGTGTTGTAAACTCAATTTGATTGAATTTCGGACTAATCCATGCTTGATTAAGTTGATAGTTATGTCCGGCCAGGAAGCTTCCTGGCCGGACCGGAAGCTTCCTGGCCGGACCGGAAGCTCCTGGACGCGTCCAGAGCAGCTGCAACCAGAAGCTCCTGGACGCGTCTAGAGCAGCTACTGGGGACGCGTCTTGGAGACGCGTCCAGGTCGCGTCTAAGACGCGATCAGCAGCTGCAAGGGAGCTTCCTGGACGCGTCTTGGAGATGCGTCTGGGAGGTTCTGGGTGTCTCGGACTAGGTCCGAGACACCTAGTGCTGGTCCGGTCCAGCACCAGACACGTCTAGGACGCGTCTGGTACATGGACTAGCGTCCTGGCTCCGGCCAGGACGAGACCAGGCCTTGGTAGGCCTCGGCCAGGACATGCAGGTCCTACGGGCCAAAACGGATTTCTCTTTAAATTGATTTATGAAATCATTAAGAATCGAACCAATATTTTTTTCCGAAATTGACCCGGGCTTTCAGAACCCGAAACGGAGTTTTTCTTAAAGATGATTTTAGAAATCATAAAAGATAAAACCGGAACGCACCATTAGTTGAATTCTTCGAATTTAGACTTAAGGTCCGTAATGTGACATGTGATGTCAACAAAAGTATCTCCCAAGATAATCATGCATATATAATTCTTAGCCTTGATATGTTATATGATTGCATGTGATGTGAATGCGGGAAACTAGTATGGCCATAGATTTATTTCTTTATTCTTGTTTTAAGCACGAATGGGTGCATGCTTTGTAATTAATTTTAATTTCAAGTTTATACGATCTGCGAATCGTTAGAGTCTTGTAATTAGAGTTTAGGGTCTATGAGTCCATTGAAGAAACTCGAGGATGAAATCCAAAGGCGAGTGGGAGAAATCAATGGAGGTTCAAAGATGGCGATCTAAGACGAACCAAAAGGCGAAACAAGAAGAAAACCAAAGGAGATTAGATCTTCTAGGTTAGGGGCCATACTAGGATCCATGTCTGATTGATTTACTTTCTCGCGCGCATTTACTTACTTATTTACGCTTTATGTCGTGGATGTTAGTTAGACTAAATAGTTCACTATAACAAACGCCAGACTAGCGTAAAAGTCCCCAAAACGTAATCTTGAGTAATCGCCTATCCAGATTAAGACACTCGTTGCGCCCTTGTTCGAGGAAGGTGGGTCGGCCTTCGCAGAGTACCTCCTCTACCTTGGGACAATGCGGGTAGGTCTATGGAAGAGGCCTACAAGTCTAAATGGTTCTACTCAACGAGATCAGCAAGAGAGTCTTGGATACTCGAGGCAAAATGATAGATTAGTCATTCATTAATGAAATCTATCAACCAAGAGTCATAAGGTATGATCAGTGAAGTAGTTCACTCACCCGGAACGACGGAGTCAAAGGGTAGGGCCTTCGTCCGCTTTACTCCGAAGAACTGAGATCTTGGAATCACTTATTCAATCGGGGACGATTTTTATTGAATAATGTGGGAAAACTAAGTTTTTCAAAATGATAACGAGTTTTAAAACTTTGTCATTTATGTAGTTTTAAGATGACACAAACGATTTCAACATTGAATCACACCTAAGGGAGGTGCTGATCAACTTCCTAGAATGGAAGAAGAAATCGAGAAAGGTTCTCCGATTTAAAAGGAAAGCGTACTAGAATACCCAATTCCAATGTTGACTCATACCGAAGAAGGTCCAAAGTCATTTGCAAGCAATCGTATAACATTCTCTTTGGAAGAGTAATGAATGCTAGCATGACCATTGAGACAAACTGAGGAAATAGTTCCTACAGAAGTCATAAATGGAGAGGCACGAGACCTCCATGGCAAATCTGAAAGTCATCCTAATGGAAGACAAAAGAATTCATCTATCACCCAATTCAATATCGATTGAACAAAGATAGATAAGACCTTAGATGAGTCACTCAGGTTGTTATGAACAACTGAGCAAAACACACGGGAACATCGAATCTAAGAAACAGTTCTTAAGATTCGATGGAAGGAATCTAAGAAAGAGTTCTTGAGATTCAAAAGGGCAAAGGATCAGTCAAGTGAGACAAATATTTGATCAAAGAAAAGCAGTTTCCGAGTACATGATCAAGAGTATTTCTCATTACTGTAAATGTTTCCAAATAATGGTTAGACCATTTAAAAAGGAAACTACCTTTACCACCTGGAGGACGATAGGAATGGAATTATGAATTCCGGTTCCGTATCCTTGTTAACAAAGTTAAACAAGTATCATAGAATTCCTTCATCAGGTATTTAAAACCAGATGAGCGGCTCCGTGAGAGCTTAAGGGAATTACATACTTGACTGAAAGAAGTAAAGATCCAAGAGGGAGCAGAAGCAGTAATGCTAAGGATGCTGAAAGGGATCGAAGTCTTCTCTTAGACACTGATCTAGCTTAGAACTTAATAATAATTTATTTGTTCTTCTAGAAACATGTGATGTTTTAAATCAGTGGTAAATTAACTGAAGGTTAACATTGATAATGGCTGATTCACACTCATCAACTTCAGCATTGTCGATTAGGTCTTGAGGACTAATTGACAAAGTCACCCTATCAAAAGGGCATAAGACTAGTAATCTACTAGGACTCATACAGTGTTATGCAGACCTATAAGTTTACTTGCAGAAGCTGACGAGATAAACTTGAAATATGTACTCCGACAACTTCATGAAGTATGGAAACGTACAAATCATAAAGTATAAGTCAGAATGTTTGAAAGGTTCAAACAAAGTACAAACCGAAGTAAAAGAATCATTTTTGACAAAAGAGTTTAAGTCATCCGATTAGATTGGAGTGATAAAAACTTGAGTCAAATACTTAATAACCATCAAAGGAGTTGAGAAAACGTTTCCCAACTCGCTCCATGGAACACATCTGAGGGATGGTGGATTCAGTGGGAGTAATCGAACATTGCTATGCATAATTCGATCAAAGATGGGTTTAAGCCAGTCTTCCGAATATTTTGGGACATATTCTAGAAACGATTGTTTTCACACTTACCAAAGTCCGTCTAACAGCTAAGCTTGTAAAAGCATTACAAAAATTAGCTAAAAGTCTGACGCAATTTCTTTAGAAGAAATTTGGGCTTTTTCCACAAGCAATCAAGAGAACAAAGTGTTTGTTGCTCATGATAGTATTCTTATAGTAATTAGCACACCTAGTAGTCTGGGAGAAAAGTACTAATTATTACAAGAATAAGTGGGAGAAAAGTACAAGTCGAATTAATTCGATCATGAGAAAAATCATGAAGAGTCATGAAGAACAATCATGAAACTTGTACAAGACGATTAAATTCGACCAAGAGCAACAAACTGCGGCTCCTCAGAAAAGGAAAGGTTAAAGATATGATCTTGTAAACCCACCGCACAAAAGCGAATGTCATTCGCAGGAGAACTCTCAAAGCGAGTGAAAGTGTCTCTAAAGGAATATCTCAAAGTAGTTGAGAAAATTCCAAAATGTTGTTCAAAAGCCCTGAAAGGTCAAAATAAAATCTTAAAGACTCAGAAAATAAAGGTTATTTCTGAAGAGATAAAAGACCTGCGCAGAAACGGAAACTGACTTTAGATTTTGGCTAGAAGCCAAAATCATCGTGGAATCCATATCTCGTCAAGACATGAAGCTTGATAATTTAAGTCAACAGAAGACCTAAATTGGTTTTCCAAAGTAGAAAACTGAGAAGGATGGAAACATTCATGTTTCCCGAAACTAGACAAGAAGAATAAGATTCTTCCAATCAAGTTATGTCCATAGGCATGCTTCAGAAATCTATCGACGGATTAATAGCACGCAAGAGTTAGAGTTAGAATCTTCGATTAAAAAAGGCAATCAAAGAAGTTTGATTCTTGAGGAATGAAGAAAATCTTGAATCACGAGTTTCAAGAAGGTAAGTGGGAGAAACAAACCTTCCGGGTCCGTATGCTGAGTACATACAAAAGATTGAGTACGACATAAGATGTTGTGTAACAGTGAACACACTGACTCAACAAAAGGACCACACACAAGGATGAAATGCCATTTTGGGCATCTGAAGATCTATAAGCATAGATCAAAAGGATGATAGGATTGGAGAGACTCAGTACGCTGAGATGTTTGAGATCCGAAACAGAAAATCTAAGACTCGGAAAGTCTAAAAGAATTTCGACCCAAAACTCATGACTAAGAGCGTTGCTAAATCGGAGTTTGAAAAGACACCGATGTAGCAAACAAGCATGAGAGAGAGATTTATGTTCGAATACATAAACTCAATCATATTGGATATGATTAGCATTTGAATATCCAAATTCGGATTTGAAAACCGAAACACTACTTAGAAACATCCTAGAAGGCTAAAGGATGAAGTAGTACAAAAGTTGAACATGTCATCGTAGCAAACTTCCAGACATGGAAGGAAAGTAGGCTAAAAGTGTTTTAAGCCGGGAACTGTTGCAAATACTACATAAAGAATTAAAAGCCTTAACTCTAGTAAAAGTTACTAGGAATTATCAAGGTTGAAGATAACGGTCTTCAAATTAATTGATAATAAGCAAAGTTTAAACGGATTACATCCGTAGTCAAACTAAACTGTCACCTAAGACAAAGTATGAGAGTCATACACGAGTCTAAGGCATGAGGTATAATTTTAAACCTCGACAAGTAAAACTGAGTGGGTAAAAAGAGTTTTACGGAAGAGGCTCAGATTTACAACTCTCGTTATCAGAAATAATAGAGTTGTTTCACCAGTCGTCTAAATTTGGTTTAGTGTTTAAATGACAGTCCATTGATGATAAAACATTCCGAATAGGTTTGTCAGATACGTGATCTGATGAATGAAACCCTATTAAGTGAACTTGGAATATTTATTATCAAATCCCTGGTCCAGGTCATTGCATAGACAACAATGACTCACGAAGACTAGCACGGGAGTCGATGGGATAGCGCAGTTTCATGGGCTATAGGAATAGTACATTCTATTCGACTACGTGGGTGTGTAAAAGGTTTATACACTGGATAACCCTCAAATGAGAAGTACATCACTCGTGATGAACGTCAATACTTCTCATAAAGACAATTGGAGAGATTCCTCAAACCATGAGTGCTCCACTCATCTTGTGAAAGGAATGTCCGACTTTGGTTCCGTCAAACGCCGCGCCGTAAAAGGAGGTTATAAAGACGGATACTGGGAAGGACAGGATAGACATGAAGTTAAGTGGGAGCGCAAGAATGGATTGTGTCAACCTAATCACATTAGGTACAAAGTGTCTCAAGGCCACTTGATGAGTAGCAACTGAAAATGCGTGGCCACGCTCAAACGGATTAGGAGTTAATCGTTTGTATTTTACAGTTGTACTCGGATATCAAGAAAGTCTGAATGACGTGACGTATCAGATGGGATACTAAATTGACACGGGAATCGAGACATTGCACTTGTTCTAAGTCCAAGTGGGAGTCTGAAGGAGTTGAAGGAGATGTCCTTCGACCAAGATGGCAATGCGAGCAATATGTCGGCTAGGACAATTGATGAAGAAGATCATCAAGTCTGATTGATTTAGGGGTCGTAGCGTTTAGCTAGAAACCAACTACGATCGTCGAATTACGAAGTAATTCGCGGCTAACTTCGATCGGATCCTACATCGGGTTACACATAAGAATGGGTATTTAATCGGATGATATGACTAGTGGGAGTGTGATATAACATTTGGAATGTCTCATAAACATATCTCACAGGCCTAAATAGAATTCGGGCAAAAGATAGCAAAAAGGCCTGAAATAAGGGTTTTGGGCCTAGGCCGATTCGGGCACTTTTAGGGCTCGGATTGGGCTGATTTTTGGAGGGACGTTTCCTTATGTTATGAACATTAAATATACCAATTTTGGCTGGGTTTGGACGTCATATCCTTAGGGAATTGGGAAAATATCAACTAGTTGCTATTTTCGACTATTTCCCTAAATCTTATTCTAAAGGGTGTTTTAGGAAACCTAAAAGGAGGTGAATTATTATTAGGGTTCTATATAAACACTCTTAGGGCAGAGAATAAGGTGTGGAATTTCTCTCTAAGCTTTCTTACTCTACCACATCAAGTAGAGAGGAGAAAGTGAGCTAATTCCCAAGCTATCTTCTAGTCAAGCAAGAAGAAGGTCTTCTTATTATCAAACCACCATTGGAGTGCTAGAGAGCTTTCAAGGAGGGAGATTAAATACACTATTCGGTGTCCCAAGTAGAGGAACTACACTTGAAGCTCTCGGTCTTCTTTAATCAATTCAACTAGTTCGAGGGAAATAGCGATTAAGGTAATCTACTATCTTCTTATTGGTTAATTACTAGTTTTGCATGATGATCTTGAGGATACTAGTGTTAGACATTAGATGTCGTTATCCGCTATAAACATTAGTATAAGGGTATAATTCCCTACAGTAAGAGCCCCCTTGTAAGTGCACTAGGACTTGAAAACTATGTTTGTGGTGCAATTCAGTTTTAGGGACCATGTTGATTAATGTTAAAAGATATAACCACAAAAGATCACAATCAATATATAAGACCCCAATACTATCAATCAATAAATCTCATCAAACTTAGATTCATAATATGAGCTCAAATCTCTTTTCAATAACAAAGTTAAATATCCAAAATAACTACTAACCTTTCAAATGCACAAAACATTCACCATTAACTCAAGATACTAGCTTCATTAGTTTCTCTCACTAGACTTGCTCATACACATACAAAGAAGCCACCAAAGAACCCTTAAAAAAACTTCCTGAACTATCTTCTATTAAGTCACTCTTATCTATCTAACCCTTTCCTATCAATTTGGACACAAACTCAAAACGGGCCCAAGCCCAATATAACATAAAATTTGGTTTATGCCCACTTTCTAACATCCCCCCTTAAACCAAATTTCCGTAACTTCTCATACCTAACATCCACTTTAATCTTTCAAAGACATCATGCTTCAAGGGCTTCGTAAATATATCCGCTATTTGATCCTGAGACTTGCAATATACCACTTCAATATCACCTTCTTTAACATGTTCACGAATAAAATGGTAGCGTGTATCAATGTGCTTGCTTCTTTCATGACAAACGGGATTCTTTTGCAGCCGATTTGTTATCAAGGAACACTTCGGTTGGACCAACTTGAGGGCATTGAAGATGCTTCAACATATTTCTTGACCAAACTGCATGACAAACCATAGAGCTAGCGGCCACATATTCTGCTTCACAAGTAGATAAAGTCACAATGGGTTGTTTCTTAGAAGACCAAGTAAATACCGTGTAACCCATAAAAAATACAAACCCCGATGTACTCTTTCTTTCATCTAAGTCTCTACCCCAATCACTATCGGAATAACCGATAAGCTTAAAATCTTGTTCACAAGAGAAAAATAAACCATCATTGAGCGTACCTTTAACATATCGAAGGAGCCTCTTTGCAACATTAAGATGATTTCATCCGGTGTCTCCATGTACCTACTCACTAGCCCAACTCCATATAGAATATCCGGTCTTGTACATGTAAGATAAAGTACGCTTCCAATCAAACTTTTGAAATATGTAGGATTAACATCACTTTTTCTTGTGCATTTTCTCAATTCTACTCCACTTTCAAGAGGGGTGTTTACCGGATTACATGACTCCATTTTAAACCTTTTAAGGACTTCCTTAGCATATCCACTTTGAGAAATAAATATGCCATTTTCCATTTGTTTCACTTCAATACCAAGGAAATGACCCATCAACCCAATATCGGTCATATCAAATTCCTTAACCATGCTCTTCTTGAACTCATCAAATAGTCTTGAATCATTGCCGGTGAATATCAAATCATCAACATAGAGACAAACAAATAACATACCTCCATCTTCTTTCACTTTCATATATAAGGTGTGCTCATGAGGACACTTTTCAAACCCATTTTCTTGAAAATACTTATCAATTCTTGCATTCCATGCACGTGGAGCTTGCTTTAACCCATAAAGGGCCTTCTTTAACTTATAAACTTTATCTTCTTTGCCCTTACTAACATATCCCAAAGGTTGTTCGACATATATCTCTTCCTCTAGGATACCATTCAAGAATGCCGACTTGACATCAAGTTGATAAATCTTCCATTAATATTGAGCCGCTATAGAGATTAACAATCTAATTGTTTCCATACGAGCAACGGGAGCAAATACCTCACTATAATCAATGCTGGCTCTTTGCTTGTAACCTTTAGCTACAAGTCTTGCTTTGTATCTTTGAACTTCTCCACTTGCATTCTTCTTTGTCTTATACACCCACTTCACACCATTAGGTTTGTGTCCCTTTGGCAAGTTTGTCAACTCCCAAGTATCATTCTTTTCAATTGAATTAATTTCTTCATTCATTGCATCTTCCCATTTTTCTTCTTTAATAGCTTCTTCATAATTAATAGGATCACAATCCATGAGAAAACAACACAAGTTCAATTCTTCATTATCCACAACTTCATATATCTCTCTCAAACTTCTTGTTTTCATAGGTCTTTCATTAGAACTTTCCCCCGATGATGATGATGATGGAGATGAAGATGATGGTGAGGATGAAGGTATTTGTGGGTGAAATTCTCTTGATGGTGTATGTTCTTCTTCTTCCCCTTCAAGCATAAGTTCAACTTGGGTAATTTCTTTTCCTTTCCATTCCCATGCCATATCTTCTTCAAATACAACATCTCTACTAAGGAGAACTTTATTGGCAATTGGGTTGAATAACTTGTACCATTTTGTTTGCTCATTATAGCCAAGAAATATGCATTTCTCACCTTTATCATCAAGTTTTGATCTTCTTGCTTCCGGTATCTTTGCATAAGCAATACACTCAAATACTTTTAAATGAGCCACACTTGGCTTGTAATAGCCCCACGCCTCTTCCGATGTCTTCATATACACACTTTTTGTTGGACATCTATTCAACAAATATACGGCACATGCCACGGCTTCTCCCCAAAAATTTCTAGGTAACATTTTCTTTTAACATGCTTCTTGCCATGTTTAATATGGTGCGGTTTTTCCTCTCGGATACTCCATTTAGTTGTGGTGTATATGATGGAGTAAGTTCATGAATAATCCCATGGCTTTTACAAAATATATCAAAATCTCTTGAAGTGTGTTCTCCACCTCTATCGGATCTTAATATCTTGATCACATAACCACTTTGTTTTTCAACCATATTCTTGAATTCCTTAAATGTTTCAAATACTTCAAATTTATTTTTCAAGAAGTATACCCATGTTTTTCTACTATAATCATCAACAAAAGTAAGAAAATAGTTATTACCTCCATTTGTCATTGGCTTCAATGGACCACAAACATCGGTGTGTACAAGCTCCAAGGGATTAGAAGCTCTTTACCTTCCTTCTTTTGAAAAACTTGTTCGATGATGTTTACCAAAGATACATCCTTCACACACTTTATGTGGGTGATCAATATATGGTAAACCCCTTACCATATTCTTGTTTGCCAAAGTTTTCATCCCATCAAAGTTTAAATGCCCAAGTCTCAAGTGCCACAACCAAGATTTATCTTTCACAATAGAGCTTAAGCATTTTACATCACCATGTTGAATGTTCAAAGGGAATAATCTATTTTTCGCCATCTTTACTTTGGCAATGAGAGTTCCACTTCTATCTCTTAAAGTGAGATGAAAATCTTTCAATCTAATATCATATCCCTTCATTAAAAGTTGCCCTAAACTCAAAATATTATTTTTCATATCGGGAACATAATAAACATCTGAAATGTAGCTATGGTTGCCATTTTTTAGTTGAATGAGGATATTACTTTTTCCTAGCACCGGAATCTTTGAGGAGTCACCAAACTTTATATTCCCTTTTACATTTTCATTTACTTCAACAAATAATTCCCTTTTCCCACATATATGATTACTCGCACCGGTATCGAAATACCAAGTATTTGTTTGTGATTCATCAAACCCATCACAAGAAAATAACAACGTAGGATCGACATTAATTTCTACATCATTCTCAACTAAATTTGATTCTTCTTTAACTTCATTTTTATACCAACATTCGTTACTATAATGTCCAAGTTTGTGACAATTATAGCATTCAATATCCCTTTTATCTCTACCTTGGCTAGTGTAAGGTCTAGTAAAGTTTCCTCTACCTCTTCCTCTTGGTTCATTTGTTCTTCCTCTATTAAAAATATTTCTTCCTCTTTGGCTTCCAAAGCCCCTTCTATGATTATCATAACCTCTACCATAATTCTCGTGGTCTCTTTTTTTTTTTTTTGTATATGTTTGTTTTTCTTCAAAAGTGAGTTTTGCTTGAAGCACTTGATCAATCGAATAATTTGAAGAACTTGCAACATTTCTATTCACCCTTTGTTCATGGATTTGTAATGTTCCCATCAATTCATCTACCGTAATAGATTCCAAGTCTTTCGATTCTTCAACAACAATAACCACACTATCAAATTTAGGTGTCAAAGACCGTAAAATCTTCTCCATCACCCTCACATCATCACATTTTTCACCACACCTTTTCATTTCGTTAACATTAGACAATACTCTTGAAACATAATCGGAGACAAGTTCTCCTTCATTCATACCCAACCTTTCAAATTCACCACGCAAAATTTGAAGATGAACTTTCACTACTTTATCAACTCCTCTAAAAGAATTCTTGAGAATATTCCAAGCCTCTTTCGATGATTTTGCTTCGGACACTTTTTCAAATGTAGGACTATCGATCCCTTGATATATGAGAAACAAAGCTTTTTTATCATTCCTTCTTAAATCTTTAAGAGCATTTTTTTGTAATTCATTCATAATATCCTCTTCTTCTAAACTTGGTTCTACATAACCATTTTGAACAACATCCCACAAATCTTGAGATCCCAATAATACACTCATTTGAATAGACCAATGTCCATAGTTTTCTTTTGTTAATCTAGGTATTTGAGATTGTACCATGTTTGCCATATTTCTTAGAAGATCCCCAAAATTTTCAAACCCTAGATTCTCAAGATGTTTAAATGGTAAAGTATTATGGCTCTGATACCATGTTGATTAATGTTAAAAGATATAACCACAAAAGATCACAATCAATATATAAGAACCAATACTATCAATCAATAAAGCTCATTAAACTTAGATTCATAATATGAGCTCAAATCTCTTTTCAATAACAAAGTTAAATATCCAAAATAACTACTAACCTTTCAAATGCACAAAACATTCACCATTAACTCAAGATACTAGCTTCATTAGTTTCTCTCACTAGACTTGCTCATACACATACAAAGAAGCCACCAAAGAACCCTTAAAAAAACTTCCTGAACTATCTTCTATTAAGTCACTCTTATCTATCTAACCCTTTCCTATCAATTTGGACACAAACTCAAAACGGGCCCAAGCCCAATATAACATAAAATTTGGTTTATGCCCACTTTCTAACCACTCTTCCATAGTTGATGATGAAGAAGTCGATGTACTCATTGTCTCATTCAACATAACATCATTCAGATATCAAGAACGACAAGGTATCCACCCTCTTCCTTTTAAATTTTAATTACCCTCCTAAATAATCCATACATGAAAAGAATTTGAAAGTACAAAAAAATCACTCAAGTAGTTCATTACTTCTAATGTAGTTTGGATTTATGAGGAGAACAACAGGGTTTGGTGCCCTTAGTCGGCTCGAATAATGAATCACGTGTTACGATCTCGATAGCCTTGCCTTTCGCTCGGTGGCTTACTGTAAGCAGAACCTCAATTCTCCAAATGGTACAAAAAGTCGAAAACACTTACTACTTAAGAATTTTATATGACTTTTCAATTGATTCCATTTGTAACACAAACGGAAAAAATTTTGGTGCACCGTCGTGAGCATTCCAAATGGACCACTAAATCTTGTGGTAATTGATGGAGAGTATAAAGGAAAATTCCAGATAAGAACTAAGGTTCGTATTCTACACCTGATAAACACTAACTTGATTTCCATTTTCTATTTGTTGTTGCTATTATACAAGTTTATAGATTTTATATAGTTTTATGTTGAATCGTTTATGATATGGTTAGGTTACTATTTAGGGTGGTTCATAATGGTTGTAAACCTATTTAGAAATTACAAAAGAGATTGTCAGTTAACCAGTTAGAAGAACTAGACACAATCAATACCTTTGTAGAATCGGGATGGTTTTATGGAATTTGATGGAGTTAGTAAGAACTAAACTCCTCAAGAAAATTAGAGACACTTTACAAACACAACTGCACAAGTTATAGTAGTATGTGGCTCAGAATTTTTAAATTACCATTTGGTTTCCCTGAGCACAAACTAATTTTATGATGTTTGAAGATTTTATTTCTTTTCCTTTCTTTAAACATTGGTGTTTCATTAGTATAAACAATGGTACGTGGTGTGGTTGTCATGAATTTCATTTTCTTTGCATAGATTGTTTTCACTTTATTAGAATTTCATTTTCATTGCATCGGTTGTTTTCATTATAGGTACCTCCAAAATTGATATGTACTCATGTATTGAACTAAAGTAATTTTGAAAACATCAAGAGAACCGTTAACAAGATCCCAAAGACAAAGAAAAAGATGACCAGTTATGTCTGTTTGTCTAAATGAAGGGAAACAATATTTCTAGACTGTTTTTATGCTAAATAAGTGTTTTGGTAAAAAAAACTTATGTCTATGTAATTAGTGTTCATTAGATATATGTCTAGGTAATTTGTTATTCAAAATATGTTGTTCATTAGATATATAATATGTGATGTAGTCGCAGCGGAATTAAAAGTAAACACTAAAAATAAACGAAGAACGGTAAAGAAAACGGTAAATAAACTAAAACTTAATTAACTTCAATGATTTTTTTCTCTTCAATATGCATAACAAAATAGACTAGACCTCCTTTTATAGGATAATAGATTTTCCTAGATAGACTCAAACTAGGATTCCTAAATATTAAAGATACTTAAAACATAGAAACTCCTAAATAATAGAAATACCAACTTAAGGTAATTTCCTAATCCTATACTAACTAGGACCACTAATGTGGCCGACTGGGTCGTGGGCACGCGTGAACGTGGGCCCCCGTGTTATGCGCCTGCATCAGCTCCCCGTTCCCCAGAAGGTTCGTCCCGAGCCGATTGTTGTATGGTGGTCAATTCAGTAGATCCTTCTGCAATCGACAACAAGGTGATAATCTTCTTCTTCCATGGAAACTCATAAACATTCAAACGTCCTTTGTAAGTAACATCCACATCCGATTGCCAAGGGCGTCCCAAAATAATGTGGCATAGATCCATGTCGGTAACATCACAAGTAATATCGGACAAATAGAAAGAGCCAATAGAAAGTGAAAATGTACAAATGCGATCAACACGTGTAGTGGTACCGGATTGAATCCAAGCAGTACGATAAGGATGAGGCTTTGGAATCGTAGGAATACCCAAGTAGGCAACAAGTCTAGATGAAATCAAATTCTCCACACAACCGTTATCAATAACGATAGTACAAACTTTGTCTAAAACCGTACCTCTGTAACGAACAAGTTTTTTCGTTGAGAACAATCGGGCTCAAGAGGAGTAAAAAGTACCCTGCGAGTCACTAGCATAACACGCTCACCTGTATCGGGGTCAAGGTCGACATGCTCGACTTCTTCACCGTCCGAATCCAAGGGTGGATATTTCTCTACTAGGTTTGCCTTACTGCGTAACGGGCAATTATTAGAATAATGACCTGTTTCAAAACAACGAAAACACTTAACTGGAGGTGGTTTTTTATATGGATTCTCAGTTACATTCTTAGATCCGTCATCCGTTGGTTTTGATGGATCAGAGTCATCCGGTGGTGGTCTAGCATAATTGGAACGAGTGTAGTTTCCCCGATAGATGGACCGAGAATCAGACTCAAAAGAACGAGCCACACTAATACATTCAGAGACGGAGGAGAAAAGACGTAGGTTGACAAGATCCTTAATGTCACTTCGAAGACCGTCTTTGAATTTTTCCAATTTCATGGATTCGGTATCTGAAAGATTAAGCCGTGTACTCAAATGTTGAAAATCAGAAGCATACTCTTCTACTGATCGTCGGCCTTGGCGACAAGGAAGATATTCCAAACATAATCGGTTCTCATAATCAGGAGGGAGGAATCGAGCCATCATAAGTGGCTTAAGTTCGGACTAAGAGGATATAGTTGGAAGTTTCAACATTCGGCGTTGTTCGGATTCCTGTTTCCACCAAGTAAAAGCGGTCGTTGATAAATATCCAGTAACATAACGTACCTGTTCTTGTCCGTGAACCTGCATAACATAAAAAAAAAAAATCTCTAAACGAGAAATATAATCCAAGAAATTTTCTATGTTAATTGAACCGTCATAAGTAGGGACGTCCATTCGGATACGATAAGAAGAGCTTTGTTGGTAACCGTTGTCGTAGTCCGGTGGAGGGATCGAGGTGGTTGAAGGGTTCGGCTGTACGAGTTCGCGAAGGTTGGTGGGTGTCGGTTAGACGGTGATCGGTGTGGGTGAAGGTTTCGACTGTACGAGTTCGGGAAGGTTGGTGGGTTTCGGTTAGACGGTGATCGGTGTGGGTGAAGGTTTCCGGTTCTAGAGATTGATATTGGTTTATTTCGGGATGTCGGTTTGAGGAAGAGGCCCCTCGGGTAGGAGTGAGGTGGTGAGACATGGATTGGTGAGGTGAGAAGGTTTCGGGTCGGATTGGTGTATAGTGTTCGAGTGGTGAGGAGATGTTGTCGAGTCGGTGTGTACCGAAAGTTGGAAGAGTTGAGTCGGTGAAGGAGAAGGGTGGTGTGGTTGGAAGGTTTGTGGGGTTGGTGTTTGTTAATGAAAAAACCGGTGGAAGTGGTGTTGTCGGGCACGGGTGGGTAATGGTATGACCGAATATGGAGGTTGGGATTGGTGTTGGAAAGCCAATGGTTGTGTTGGTGGTGATTGGTGTTGGTTGTTGTGATGAGGTTTGGATCGTAGTGGAGGTTGAAGGTGTGGAGGTAGAAGAGGGTGACTTACATATGCTTTCGAGTTGTCTAGATAACTTCTTGATGGATTCATTATCTTGATCGAATCGATTATCGATATGGTCAAATTTTTCCATGTTTTCCTTCTTGTAATTATCGAAAGCTTCTTCCAATTTTGTAACCGAGGATAACTTCGTGTTGATGTTGTCTCATTCGGAGGCAAAAGTTGGTGTCCTCTCTTTAGTTGTTGTAGCAGGAACGGTAGTATTAACCATTGTGATTGGTTAAAAAAAATGGCTCTGAATACCACTTGATGTAGTCGCAGCGGAATTAAAAGTGAACAATAACATAAACGAAGAACGGTAAATGAACTAAAACTTAATTAACTTCAATGGTTTTTTTCTCTTCAATATGCATAACAAAATGGGAGATTTTATAGGGCCCCCTCATTTTTGTTAAAAGGCCTCCCCTTAGTGATAATTTAGCAAGTAAAATGGTTCATGGGGAGGCCTTTTAACAAAATTGGGGAGGCCTTATAAAACTTCCCTAACAAAATAGACTAGACCTCCTTTTATAGGATAATAGATTTTCCTAGATAGACTCAAACTAGGATTCCTAAATATTAAAGATACTTAAAACATAGAAACTCCTAAATAATAGAAATACCAACTTAAGGTAATTTCCTAATCCTATACTAACTAGGACCACTAATGTGACCGACTGGATCGTGGGCACGCGTGAACGTGGGCCCACGTGTTATGCTGCATCAATATGTCTATCTAAGCCAAGAGTTTAATCATTTTCAATATATTTGATTTGGTTCAAGTCAAAGAGTTTGGACAAAGACTAAAAGAAAACAAATTTGGAGTCTTCCACACTAGATTAAGGTTTCTGCTAAAGGCTTATGTTTGAATATAATATTATCACAATGGGAGAATTGGTGAATTGTCGGTTAGGTTCTATTACTTGTTGGAAAATTTATTTTCAGTTCGAGTTTTTCCCATTTTCTTACATATTTCGGTAAAATCATTCGGACATTGGATTTTTCAGGTTCAGCTTCATTGACCCAAATGTAAATAACACAGTAACAAAATTTGTATATTTATATTCGTGGTATATTGATGGTAATATTTGGACCTAACCGACGCAGCTAGAAAAGAGGTAAAATTATTTGTCTCATTAGGTGATATATGTGATTAGATATTTTAGTTGTTTCTTATTCCATCCTTTCTATTTGCTTAAACATTAATCCGGCGCTTATGTATGTCTCTCTCAAGATTCGGTGATCTGGGTTTGTGATTATTTTCGGTTACATCATCGTTCCTCATTTGTTTCTTTTCATTATCTCAAATGATTATATTTTGATGATTCGTTGTTCCTTTCATTGTTAGGCTTATGATATAACTCATTGTCATTTCTGTCAATAACACAATTTTGATAATGCAGTTGCTGTTGTTGTGGCTCGATTAGCTCCAAAAGCGAAGGTTTACGTTTTATTTTTGGAGATTTGCTTTGTTTTGCTTCCTCCAAACTTATTTGATTGAAGTTTCCCTTTAAAATTGACTTATTTATTATCACCAGCTGATTTTTGGTTTATCTTGTGCCCCGTTCTGTAATTAGTTTGCTTCGGTTTCTTTCATTTTTACTCTTCTTTATTGGTTATACATGATGAATGTTATTGACAACCTACTTTGGGTTATTGATTGGTGAGATCCCAAGCAATGCCCAATATTTTTTTTTGCTACCGTAGCTTTTGATTTGCGCCGCCTTTCTTAGCAGGTTAAACTACATTCACAGTCCTAGAATGGGAACGGTATAGTTATGTTAGATTTTAAAAACATCCAACCTCCATCTATATATAAAGAGGGAGATTTCTAACCTAATATGCTCTTTCTGTTTGTACTTTACAGGGAGCTAAACAAAGATAACGACATCTATTGAGACCAAGTCTATGATTGAGGTTATAAGTTTTCTTCTGATGGGTGTATTATGCATGATAAAACCGGCACGATGAATCTTAACAAGATCGTGGACATGTCATTGTTTGAGGTGATAAATTTTTCTTCTTAACTACTTTCTAGCATAGCAGTATAGTATGAGATAATAGTTTATATGTTTTTCTATCATTATGTGTTTATTAGCAACATTACTTTCTGACAATACCCTATGCAATAGGGTATAAAGATATTCTCAGTCACAACTTATACATCATAATTATAAATACGTATCAATTTGGTTCATGGTGCAACAGATTTTCCCTAGAAGTGTTGATAAGGATAGGGCTACCAGACCCAAAGATTGCTATGGAATGGATAACAATTCCCATTGTCGACTTACCTCTTGCCATTGAAGTCACTGAATTTGGAGTCGTAAGGTTCAAAATCTCTCAATAAATGCACCATTCTGCCGCTTGTGAGACTAAGGTAACTGTGATTTAACTAATATGAATTAAATGTTAGTAATAGGTTTGAATAAAATCTAATAACTACTAAAGAGACTTTCACAACACAAATTACTTTAGTCCCACATCTCTCAAAGAGAAAAACAAGCTTGTGTTTATAAGGATAAAGTTGGGTGTAAACGGGTGTGGCCCTTGGGGTTACAATAATGCTCTCCGGAGGAGAGACCCATCACTTTTTAGAGGCACACTTATATTTATACCTTTAACACCCTCGCGGGTCGGGTCACCGACCCGGAACCCGGTCTCGGTCTACCAGAGAAATGCCCTAATTTTTCTCTGACCTTTTCCTCCCCTACTGTAGTTTCTCAGACTTTTTCTTCCACTACTGGCTACTTTTTCTCCACCGTTGGATCAAAACTACCCAAGGTTTTATGATCTGGTTTCGTACTCTATAAATAGGGATAAACTCCCAGAAGGAAAACACACAGAAAAAATATTTCGTCTTCTATCTCTCTCTCTCAGTTCTCTGTTTACTTCTCTCTGCTTCGAATTCTGTCAAGATCAGGAGATCAAAATTGAAGTTTGCTTCTTCAATTTTGATAAGGAATAGTTGAATCCTAGGGGACTGCGTTCACATACTGCAAAGCAATATCTAACTCTACGGTAGCAGGGGCGTTTAAAGTCTTCAAGAAAGCGAGTTCAACTTGTGCCTCTGTTCCACCTTTATTTTACTACGGTTTATTGCAGGTTCATTCTTTTTGGTTGGTTCGATTAATACTCGATTTCAGCACTGCAAAAAGATGAGTCGCTTATTTAATTTACTGTTTATTGCTCATTGAAATTTTCCTTTTACAATTCGATTTTTAATACTATTTTATTAACATTAAAATGGATGGAATTGAATTGGCGAGGAGGCTTTGTGGAGGTATTGACATGTTTCTTCAGTATGGCCGCCCACTTTTTATTCGATAAATAATAAGAGTACTTTCTCTCGTTTCCACCATTTCCTCTCATAGTACTCCATCAAGCTGTGTTTTATTTATTTCCACTTTCAATTATGACACTTCCAATTTATCTCTCTCAGTTTCTATTGAGTTTTCTTAATTGTTTCAATACAATGTTATTATCTGAATCCTATATCCGCCTCTTTAAATTTATTAAATACTAATGTTTGCAGTATTTAAAATCGACATGTTCTTAGAAACTATGCACATCCAACCATTTTCCTTCAAAATGTTTCATTTCCGCTATATCTTCAATCGCTACGCGTCTTCATACCATATGGGCTTCTATCACTTCTTTAATTTTTGTACTGAGTTGCAACTCTAAGTGAAATTTGTAAAGATGGAAGGTGATGGTTTCTCTCAATATTATGATAATCATATTATGAGTTTGCTTTTGGAATTCTACCGTGCCGCAGGCACGTGTTATGCCTAGTATGTATATATATATATATATAGAGAGAGAGAGAGAGAAGCTTTCAAATGTGTGTCAACAGTGACTAGTCGAAGTTGAAACACAGTTTCTCACATCAGTAAGTTCAGATATGCAAGCTCACAAACCATCCAGAGAGAGATAGATCGTATTTAAAACTGACAGGTTCAATATAACTAGTCAAGTGGGACAATGTGCCATATCAAATTTCGTTCCAACAAATAATCTTATTAGCATTAGCATCTTTCTCTCCTTCTGCAACACGAATCGGTGCTTTCTTTCCATCTTCACTCCCAATCTCCCATCATGGCCATCAATTTGCATGGCTCCATCAACATCCATACCCATCTTAAGAGTATCTTCACTATTTTCCTTAAGCTCTTCATTACCATCTGAACCCTAATTTTATTCGTCCTCCAATTCTTTCGTCACAGGAATAGAAGAGCAACCCACTAGATAAACATCATCTTCACCGTTTTACTTCTACAAATCACCATTTTTTGCAACTGAGATTCGAGATCCAAGTAGAAAAGGTTTTTGGCTTTGGCTTGGTACTTTAAATACCGCCATTGAAACTGTTAAAGCTTAAGATTCAGCAGCCTTCAACATCAGAAAAAGAAGAAGGAGAAAAAAAAAACCTACAATTTCTGACTTTAGAGAGAGAAAGTTATTTTTATTATTCAAGGGTATTTCGGGATCAAAAAAATACAAAAGGCCTTCATGAGTTATTTTAAACCTTATGTATCATTATCCATAATATTTTGCTAACTTCTAGTTAATAGAAAAAGATGATGGCTTTTTTTATTATTATGATAACTTTTTAAACCTAAATAGTCATTTTCCCTTTTAATTTTACTTTTACGTCCTTGATTTCTTTAATTTCATTCAAAGTTTTTTATTTTCTATAATGAGTTTCCTTTTTATTTTAGGAAGTGTGATTGTTCGAAATTGCTAAGCTAATGGAGATTTCTGAAGACGGAGATATGCCACTTATGTAATCTTGTTTTTCTAATGATAGTGATGGTGGTGGTCGGCGGAATTGATGGTGGAACGTGAAGGTGAAGAAGAATTTTGTTTTTCCAAAAAATTTAACAAAATTCACCATTTTCCTTTGAACTTTTTCAACCTGAAATGTTTTTTTGCTTCCAAAGCGCCATCCTAAAAACGCTCCATATAAGAAACAATAAAATGATTTGGGGATTCAGAAGTTTGGGGTGTTTCTCCCAACCCACTACCTCATACTAGCAAAAGTAACCGGTAGGCTACTATCGTTGGCGACCCATCAATATTTTTTCCTGATTTTTCCTCTTACTCTCACCTTCGCCACCACCTTCATCCACAACCACCTTTCTTTCCTGCCTCTCCCCTTCTCTGCTCTTTCTGACTCTCTCTCTCTCTCTCTTCCTTTTCCTCTATGTCTCTCTCTCTCTCTTTGTCGCTCTCTTCCTTTTCCTCTCCCTCTCTCTCTCTCCCCCCTCTTTCTCTCCCTCTCCCTTTCTCTCTCCCTCTCCCCTTTCCCTCTCTGTCTTTCTCTTTCTGTCTTTGTCTATCTCTCCATTTCCCTCTCTCCCCTTCTCTCTCTCTCTCTCTCTCTCTCTCTCTCTCTCTCTCTCTCCCCCCCTCCCTATGAAACTTCACCCTAGTCGACAACAGAGAGTTATCGTCAATTGGGGTTTTGCCCCCTCATCAAAAGGAATCGTTTCCTACTGATTTACACATTAAAATTGTGAAATGATAAAAGTGCCAACAAACACTATCGTTCGAAATTAATTAAAATATTTTATAAAACTAGAAATTAGTTTTCCATTATTTGAATTGGATTTTGACTACTAATAGTTACATCTTTTGATAAAAATATATGGAGAGATTATCTTTTGTGAAAGGATTTTTATTCAAAAATATGTCTTTTTTTTTTAATATAAAAATGTGACTTTTCAAGTTTTATAAATAAGTATTTTTCTAAATAATTTTCCAAATGCAAGGAAAAAACTATGTCGGAAAATCCTTTGCCATATTGAATGTGTTCTAGTGCTCCTTATGTGACATCTCCACAAGTTACTTTGTGTAATTTTACTAAGGTTTGTCATATCTTGGGAAGCAATTTGCCTAGTGACCTTCAAGTAATCTCGACCGAGAGGGGACAAATAATGCTTTAAAGAAAGTGTACCTAGTACACGTTTCAAACCCATAAGAATTTTTGGGCTTATTGCCCAAAAAACGGGTCCTAATAGCAGATATAGTCCTCTCTAATCCTATAAAGGGTTTCAAAACAAAAAAAAATAATATAAATGGATATCTAGTCCATTTGGTCTCATCTAGAGAGAAAACACAAATCCCGTGAATACATAATAAATCTTAATACCTAAACTAACCTTCCTTAAATATAAAAATTCATCTATCTTCAAATTCACCAAATATCTTTTCCATTTTTATCTCCACCTTTCTCTCTCCAATCACGTTCCCAAACTAAGTAACCGTGATCTTCATTATCTTTAGTAACCGAAACCTTCTAATTTTCTCTCTCTCTCTAAATCAGAATCTTTTGGTAATCATCCATTAATCTCAGAAATCTAGTTTCTTCTTCATTAGAGGAGCTGAAATCATCTTCTTCATCGTTTATCAGGTAAAACACATTACAGAAGTAATTTTTCGTTCCATTGATAAGATTTTATATTGTGTTTCAGGTTTTTGTAACAGATTCTCTCTCTAAAGTTAATCATATCTGTTTTTGAGATAAAGTATCAAAGATTTCTCTACTTTTCATTAATTTATAATGTTTGATGTTTATTTTCTCTCTCTTAAATTTTCATTATTGTTTTTTATCTTGATGTTTAAAAGATGTGATTAGTTCAAATCGAGTAAATTATTTTTTCAATCAATCATCATATCATCATTCTTTAGATAGTAGTTTAAGCTTAATGATTTTCACATTTTTTTTTCAGATCTCATTGTTCTATCCGTACAGATATATGAACTAGGCGGTTTTCCGTACGGTTCTTCATAACAGAATTTACATTACCTGTAATGTACAGTAAATTCCCATAATTTACAATAAATTACACAAACATCTTTCGTACGATGTTTTTATAACAAAAAACATAATATATGTATGTTGTAACAAATTATCCATACTTTATCAAGAAAATCCAAAATATTATATTAATGTCCATAAATTATGAGTAATTTATTGACAATTACGTGTACTATTAAACTAACACAATACTCATTTCAAGCTGAAAAAACTTTGCTTCAACGCAAAATCTCGTGTACTTTGACGTAAATTATATATAATTTACATAACTATACACGTCGTTTATAGTAAAATAAAATTATTGTTCTATTAAATGTATATGTATTAATGAACCAGATCTTTGGTTTCGTACAATTTTATGAACCAGGTGTTATTCAGTACGTTTATCATAACAGAATATACAATATAGGTAATTTACAGTAAATTTTCATACTTTCTAGTACATTACTCAAACATCTTCCGAACCATGTTTTTATAAGAGAATGTAAAATACGCGTAATTTGTTATACATTATATATAATTTTTAATTAATTCTAAACATCGTATAAGTGCACATAAATTATGTATTATTTAATTATTTTACCATTACGTGTTTTCACCCAAAACAGTAGCCTTGTAAGCTTACCAAACTACTCAAAACCTTCAAATATTGTCAAAATTTGACAAACATTATACATAATTTACGGAACTGTACATGTAGTTTATAATACAATATATGATTTTTTTTGTTTAATGTATGTGTATTTATGTGTGTAGATTTGATATAACAGATGGAATTTCAAAGAGAATCATCAAATCAAAGTAAGTCAATGAACCTAAAACCTGATGGCTGGGATAAAATATTGAATGAAGTTGGTTAGTTGTTCCTGCTCAAGACTACAAATGGAGAGTACATAAATAGGCACCATTTTTGAACCACAGAAGATTTTGTATGTTTTTTTTGTAACAGAATGTAAACGATGTGTAATGTAAAAGAAATTATGTGTAAGTTATTGAACAAGACCCACATACATTTGATACATTACGTTGTATACTTGACAAATGATGGTTTCTTCGTCATAAATAACACATAATTTACGTATTTGTTTCATAATTTGTATTCGATGTGTATTTATGTATGACTAAAAACGAAAACAAATGCTGCTTTAATGTTCCCAGAAAAATATACTATTTCGATGTGTATTTGTATTCGATGTGTATTTATGTATGATGGAGACCATCAAGATGGGCCTCACGGCCGAACTAGTTAGAGGGCCTCATGGGCGAGCCCATTAGGGTTAGAGTTTAGGAATTTCCATGTTTTAGTATTTCCTACTAAGTCTAGGTTTAGAAGTTTCTATGTTTGAGTATCTTTGATATTTAGGAATAATTTGAGTCTATCTAGAAGTTTCTAAGTTCCTATAAAAGGAAGTCAGGTCTGTCCTTGTTATTCAGATCAGAGAATATTATCAATCAAGTTTATTATTAATCAGGTTAATCATTTTGTTCTTTACTTTATCAGTTTATTTACGTATTTTATCAGTTTATTTACGTATTTTATCATTGTTATAATGGTGGATTCCATTACTTTTACGCTTCCGCAACAATCTACATCAACTTGACAAATGATGGTTTCTTCGTCATAAATAACACATAATTTACGTATTTGTTTCATAATTTGTATTCGATGTGTATTTATGTATGAGTAAAAACGAAAACAAATGCTGCTTTAATGTTCCCAGAAAAATATACTATTTCTAAATCTGAAAGTTAAGTGAAAGAAAGTGATATATATGTTTTGTATATTAACCGCCAAATCACGCTAAATTGATCCCAGAAAATATACTATTTCCAAATCTGAAAGTTAAGTGAGAGAAAATTGATTTGAATCGAAAACAAATTTACATAGTAAGTTAGAGAAAATTGATTTGATTTCTAAATCTGTAAAGAAGAGAGAGAAAATTGATTTGGAAATATCCGTGGTGATGGCATTTCGTTTTGGTTAGGATTTTGGTTTCTGATTGATTCGGATAATAGGAAAGAGAAAATTTGATTTCCAAATCTGTTTAGAGGAGAGATAAATTATGATTTGTTTCTATCCATTTTTTGCTAATAAATCTCCATATTCTTTGCTAATAAATCTCCATATTTTTTGCTAATAAATCTCCACGCGAAATTTGAGCGTGGGACATTCACGGTAATGTGTTTAGAAAGTGAAGGTTATTATGTCCCTCATGTAAAAGGACTAAATGTCCATATTTTGGGAAGATTGGATCATAAACCTTTTTTGGACATTATTTTGGTCTATATACCCACAGACCCAACCTATAATCTCCATCCCTCTTCATTTGTATCCAAAGACAATTTACTAACATAGTGCACAACTCTATAATATA
This sequence comes from Eschscholzia californica, assembly GCF_041429995.1. Lineage (NCBI taxonomy): Eukaryota > Viridiplantae > Streptophyta > Magnoliopsida > Ranunculales > Papaveraceae > Eschscholzia > Eschscholzia californica. The sequence continues at coordinate 49,026,578 of NW_028238198.1, forward strand.
TTGTCAGCAATATAGGCCTTGTATGATGTGATTTTAAGAGAGTCTGTGTTACACTAAATCTACATTAGTGGGAGACAAAGTGGACGAGGCCTTATAAAGAGTTAGGCATTCTTACTTAAAGAACCATTCTTACTTAAAGAACCATTGTAGAATCGCAACGTCCTCAGGTGCCAAAATAATTTTCTTACTTAGTCCAGAAAGGCAGTTAGTACAATCCTACAACAATTGGATGAAATGGGAGTTTTTTTTTTATCTTTTTGGCTCGGTTTGTTATGTGGAAATTGTTTGAATGTGAAAAATCTATTTTTTCTGATGGAGAAAAAAATCGTTATCAGAAATCAAGTGTTATTGTCAGTATCGTTGTGAGAAAATTTTAATAAGAAGATGTCGTTTTGATTGTGTAGGGTTAAAAGGGTTGAAGCCTTGAAGATTATGGAGATGTTTTAAGAACTACTAGACACGGATCTACAACCAAGTCAACTCACTCACTGTCTTTGTTAATACCTTATTAATCGGTGACATCGGTTAATCTTATCTCATAAATCAATTCTAATATTTTATTTTTTTGATAAATTTTACTGTTAATACCTTATTAATCTATGACTCCAGTTAATTTTATCTCATGAATCAATTCTAAAAGATAAATGAAAAATACATATAAGAAACAAATTTTTCATATTTCACTTACGTTTTCCTCTAGTAAAAAATTTAAGGGTTAATTTCGTTTTGGCCCCCAATTTGTGACCAACTGACCGTTTTGGCCCTCAATTGTGTCCGGCAGTTCGTTTTAGCCCCAAGGGCTAATTTTTAACGAAATTATCCTCGGAGGCCAAAACAGATTTTTTTGTGAAAAAGGTTAAAAACAAGAAAAACCACATCACACCTTTCTTTATCATCCACCTCATCTTATCACTCCTCCACCACACCACCTCCTCTCCACCTCACCCTTCTTCTCCGGCGGAATGTTGCTGGCCGGAATAAAAAATTCCGGCCGGCCACTTTATTAAAAAAAAAAAAAAACTTTCTCTCTCGTCTTCCTCCTTTCTCTCTCTTCTTCCTTCTTTCTCTCTCTCTCTCTTTCTCCCTCATCTTCTCTCTCTCCCTCCTCTCTTTATCTCTCTCTATTCCGGCGAAGGTAATCCTTCGCCGGAAATTTCTGGATCTGGGGTTTCCCCAGATCCAGATCTTCTTCGTCTGGGATTTCCCCAGATCCAGATCTTCTTCGTCTGGGATTTCCCCAGATCCAGATCTTCTTCGTCTGGGATTTCCCAGACGAAGAGGAGTATCTTCGTCTGGAATCCAAGACGAAGAGGTTCTGGATCTGGGGTTTTCCCCAGATCCAGAAATTTCCGGCGAAGGATTACCTTCGCCGGAATAGAGAGAGATAAAGAGAGGAGGGAGAGAGAGAAGATGAGGGGGAAAGAGAGAGAGAAAGGAGGAAGAAGAGAGAGAAAGATTTTTTTTTAACAAAGCCCGCCGGAATTTTTTATTCCGGCCGGCAACATCCCGCCGGAGAAGAAAGGTGAGGTGGAGAGGAGGTGGTGTGGCGGAGGAGAGATTAGATGAGGTGGACAAACAAAAAGAAAAAATATAAATTACAGAAATGTCATCGGGGTAGAATTGGGAGGTTGGATAAAATTTGGAGCCAAAGAGGAAATTTTTGGGGCCAAAAAGAACTGACGGACACTTATGGGGGCCAAAACGGCGAGTTGGTCACAAATCGAGGGCCAAAACAGAATTAACCCAAAATTTAAACTCAAATTTTTTTCTTTTTTAAGTTTTTTTAAAAGGACAATTTACCTGAAATAAAAAAATTATATATTTTAGGTCATTATAACGATCACACTTTTTAGATCCGACAAATTGTAAATATGAATTGCGTTTTAAAATTTAAATCATTAATTTTAGGATTTTTGATTGAAAGGTCCAATTTTTGGGGGGTAAAACCAAAATAAATCCAACCTTGCCAAAAAATGAGTTTCCAGTCCAAATGTCAGGACAACTCATTGTTTCCTGATTTTTTTTTTTATCCCCCTCTTGCCTTTGGATGGGACATGCTGACGTTTCCTGGCAAAAAAAACTGGATGGTAAATAAAATAATTTCCCGTACACAAAAAAATTTAAAAATTCAAATTTTTTTGAAAATTCAAACGAAATTTCAAATTCCCGCCCAACAAACCATCTCTTCCTGGTAAATAAAATAATTTCCCGTACACAAGAATATTCAAATTTTCATTTTTTTTTTAAATTTTCAAATTTCGCCCAGCAAACCATCTCTTCCCGGTAAATAAAATAATTTCACGTACACAAGAAAAATTCAAATTTTCAAATTTCAAATCCCCGGTACAAAAGTGTCTAGTACAGAAGAAAATTTCCGGTAAATAAAACAATTTCCCGGTCACAAGAAAATTCCCGGTACAAAAGTGTCTAGTACAAAAGAAAATTTCCAGTAAATAAAATAATTTCTCAGTGCGTCATACAATTTTTCAAAAAAAATTCGTTTCCTGGGAATTTTTCGATCGCAATTCCGTAAATTTCTGAACAGTACAGATTCTGATGGACGGGTTGTCAGATTCTTTTTTAGAAAAAAAATCGTTTCCCGAGAAAATTTCGATGGCATGAACTTTAAATACTTTGTTTTCCAAGGGCCATTTCGTCATTTTTTTTCCAACCTGACTCTTTGGACCTGGCTTTCATTTTTTGGCTACTTAGGATGGGAAACCTATTTCTTCCATCATTTTAATGGTTAACCCAATCCCCCTTAATTTTATCATATAACTTCATAAATATTAAAAGATGTTATTTAATATCAGACCCCTTGTTTTTTCGTCCTGGTTCCGTCCCTGGGAACTACCATGAAAGTTTATATATCGAGCTAGAGCTTTTTGGAAGAGAACTGCAGGTTACAACCACTATTCTTCTTGAGCATGTATGTCAAAGTATTGGACTACTAAGATGAAGTGTAGAAATTAGAATGAAAACAAAATGAGCTCCATCTTTAACCGCCATTAGAAAACCTCTTCGGTAGTTCTCCACTACTAATATTGGTTCTTTTACTTATATTGTTTGCGATAACAATGATTTTACCCAGTTATAATCGGATGTAAAAACACGAATCGCTTTAACATTACTGTCATGCCATACCCAAATATGTAAACCGAAGGTAATTATAATAAAGAACAGAGTGAGAAAGTTACTTCCTTTCAACAAAAAAAAAAAAGAGTGAGAAAGTTACTGTAGATGAAGATGAAACATAGTTCTCTAGTACTATTATTTTGATCCACCGAGCAAGAGAAAAGCCTTTATATCAAATTACTTAGCGCCTAACAAAATCCAACTCGCCGTCTTAGCTCAGCTGGTAGAGCGCACGGCTTTTAACCGTGTGGTCGTGGGTTCGATTCCCACAGACGGCGCCTGGCATGAAAAATAGTTTGTTTTGTTTTGCTTTTCTTTTCTTCCTAACTATGAGTGCACTACAGATGTGTATTTTCACAATGAGATTTCTTGATTACAAATTAAGTTTTCTTTTTCCTTTTTGAGATGGGACTTCAAGAGTCATTATATTTCAATGGTGTTAATACATTATGAATATAATATGCGATGCGTAATGAATTTGGATGAGCAGCATAGCTGCCAATTTGAACATCTTGGGCCCTAAGAGGGAGTGCCCAACCACTGACATTGCATTCCACCAGAACTCAATCCCAGGATCTCATGGACTTAAGAAGAAGTGTCCAACCACTACATTAAATTAGAATTTATTCATATAATTTTTTATACTAGAATGACTTTTTTTACTCTTTATTTTAACAAATGTTAAAAGAATCTAAAAATTGACCCAAAGTCTATTATATGTCATGAAATACACAATTATCTTAGACTAGGCAAAAGATAGGCGATTAATTCAAACGAATTCGGACTAATTGGAGTTTTAGCTAAAATGTTGGAAGAAAAAACTATAATTGACCTGAATTTCAAAAGTAATTGTTTGCAGTCATAATACCACTCTATTAGTGGAATCGCCTGAAATCACTTGAATCCCTGTATCGCATTATGATCCTCCATAAAGTATTACGAACTATCATATTTTAAAGTTTCTCTCTATGAACAGTCATAGTGTATTATAGTTTTTTGTTTTTGAAAAGTATTGTAGTAGTTAATAATACATAATAAGAAAACTCTATTTTGTTATTTAACTAGACTACTAAATGATTTTTCATTCTAAAATAATTTTAATAATACATAGATAAGACTTTATCGTTAGTTCGTTATTAAAGTCATTTCTAGCAAAAGAGAACTCGAATCGAGAAAGAAATCGAACATATCATTGTGGACGGGTAGAAAATCACACAGTTAAAAAGATCGTTAGATGTGCACCAACAACTAAGCTTTAGACCTCCAAATGAACCAGTAAACGAGTAGAAACTCGATCCTGGTAGTCAGGTAGATGGACAAGAGAACGTCCGGGTAGGAAGCGAGTATTGGTCGACCTACAAAATAAAACCGTGAAATCCAAGGACACCAGAATGGTGGCAGCCAAGGACCCTTTCACGACCAAGTCAGTAACCAAATTCGTCAGAGAAAGACAAAGAGAGCAAAGGTAAAAATACTAATGATATCGCTGTGGTAATGACGTCAGAGTATGGCGCAACTCGAAGAGTTGTCAGAGTTCAGTTCTACGGAGTAAAACGTTAGAGTATATTCTAGCATAGTGGATAGGCGGAGTAGATCATCGAAGTAGACTTGGGGGATGAAGGATGAGTAGACTAGCGAGATGTCACGACCCATTTTGAATCCCCAAAATACAACATACATTGGCCCAGGACAACAACACGCACAACCCACAATAGCAACCCACAGAGCACCCCATTTGAACACCAAAAAAGAAGTATGGGTTGGGCTGCCTTGTGCATGGTGTTAGGCATCGTTTGGAAACTTATGGGTTAAGCCGAAAGGAGTTTTCTAGAGATATTTTGGAGGAAATTCTCTAGAGGATGATGGATCCTTGGAGTTATTAGAAGCATTCTAGAGATTTCCATATAGCTTAATCTTGACCATCAATTTTGTAAGCTAAATAAATAGAGGATCACCCCTTCATTTGTAAGCATCTAAGTGAAGATTCAAACATTTGAGTTATAAGGTTGAGTGACTTGAAAATTGTGCCCAAGAACATACTTGTAATCTTTAAGTTCATATCAATAAAGATCAAGCATACTTGTAATCTGTAAGTTCATATCAATAAGGATTCAAGCATTAGATTTCTTTCACATATTTTCAAAGATTTAAATTGGGACAAAACGATTTACAGTAAGCTCACCAAAAATGTCGTCAATTGCTCAGACGAAGAAGCATATTTGCTTCCAACGAAAGAACTAGAATTGAGATTTCCTATTATGGTCATCCTTTATTTTATAACCAAGCAAAATCTATAACGTTTACAGAAAGGTTTTTTATTGTATGCATAGTTCAAAACTCGCAGCAATAGATTTCTATTTCCAAGACAATCTTTTTTTTTATGAAATTATTTTCAAGACAATCTTAATAAACTAAATTTAAACTATCGCGAGAAAGAATTTAAACTTGATGGAGAAGAAAAACTTGATAGTCTAAAGTCAAAGTACGAGGGATTAAATACCATTTTAGTGTCGGGTTGAAAGAGGAAAACGAGGTATTCCGAATGCGTGGTTCTCAAACTTCGTAAGAGTTTTATGCCAATGTCAGATCCCTGAAGAAGTTTTATAAGAATACGTTTACTATCTACTTTAAGGTCAAATACAAGTGGGAGTTGTACTCGGCAGATGAGAGGGATTTTTGAGGAGAGATAAAGTTTCGCATGACATCAGCAAAGCGATTCTTTCCCCTCTCCTTTCTTCCCCAATAGTAAACCCTAGATCTCAATAACTGCTAGAAAACCTAAGCAGTATTAGATCTCCACCCTATAGAGTATCGAGATAATCAATTGCAACACCATTAACACCATCTAACCGCCATCAAGAGAAGCACGAAGAATATCTGCCACTTCTCTAGAACCTGAAGAACAAAACGAACAAGTGTACGAGCAGGAATACAAAGAGATCCATTCTCGGGAATCAGCAGAAAGTGGGTTTCAATCACATCAGAAGAATAATCATTAATACAGGTTTGTCTTATCTCGTATTTAATTCCATCTACTTTTCGATCAACATGTGTAATCACTAAGCAGGGAGAGTTAGACTGTTCATATCCCCTCAACCCTTGCATGCAACGAACCAGAAACGAACCTTCCTTTGGCGACTACAGATTGGTGAGTTCTTTCTCGAGCCTCCAAGTGTTCTTCTAGTTTCATCGGGCTAAGAAAGGCGTGGGGTAATGATGATCGGATTCAGAGATTTACGTCTGGGTTTTGTCTTACTTTTTTTGTCCAAGTTCAATCAGATATTATTATCATTGAAGAAGAGGAAGATCAAAGGGTCTTATTTATTCTCTGAAGTCATTGTCTGGTTCTCTTCTCTTACTTCTAACCTTCACCTTATAAACCTTCATCCGTTTCCTATCCAACCTTCTCCCTTCATGTCGTCTCCTAAAACTAACAGTGACATCAACCACCTTACAGAAAAATGGCTCTTCAGCTCAACCTCTCAGACTATGGTAACCTAACAATCACATATCCTAAACCTTCAGAGAACAAGGATCTTCAAAAAGTTTCTTCCTGCTTTGTTGCCAGGCTAGTCTGTCACTATGAGTATGGGATTGGGTTTATTAGGAAAAATCTCTCGGCCCAGTCGAAGTTTTTCAGAGAGTGTAGAATTACTCCTATCAATCAAGGTCACAACTTCTTCGTTATCAGACCTCCCAACTCCATAGTGATGAATGAAATCAATCAAGGGAGGCCATGGATAATCAGGGGGTTACTAGTAGTGATGCAGGAGATGGAATACCCTTTGGTTGGAGATCTCCCTGAGCTGATGCAGGAGCCTATGTGGTGTAGTTTCACCGGTCTCCCCTCTTCGATTCAGAATCAGCATGATCTGGAGATCATCTTTTCGTGCATGGGTTACTTACTTCAGATCCAACCGAAGAATTTCAGCATGGTCACCAACCCATATATCAGGATACAGTTCATGTACGATGTAAGGACCCCATTCTTGGCTACTTTGACGTCGATCTTCACGGATGGGGGAAAACCTGTGAACTTTAGTTATCTTAGGTTCCCCAAGGCTATTTGTCACATTTGTAGGATTGTGGAACATCCTATCACTCCATGTATCAAAGCCAACCCTCAGCCTCTGTACTCTCCTATGGAAACTAGCTCTAACCAATCTCTTTCGGCTGCTAATTGGGCCATTGCAGTGGCTAACCCACCTTCTCAAGCTCAGATTCCTCTGCCACCACAGGACATATTCCAACAGAGAGGAAAAAGAAAGGAGCACCACTCCCTTATTGAGGTCAAGATAGAAGAAGGTGAGGTACGAAATAGTGTAGCTAAGAGGCAGAAAGATCGAATGGTAGGCAATGCTGCTGGCAAGGGTAAAGAGCTTCAGTGGGTCTCGAGAAGTTCGTCTGAATCTTTGGGTTTCTCTTCTTCCATCCCTGATAGTTGGCTCTACACACCTCCACCAGAATCTGTTGGAAGCCAGGAGGAGAAAAGAAGGCATTTGTTTGCTGATTCGTTGTTGGTCTCTCCTGGTCAATTCTCTGATGCAAGGGAGGAAGGAGGAATGAAACAGTCTAACTCTCTGGATTAGCTTGTGTTTTAGCTAGTTATTAGTTATAGTTTATGGTTTTAGTAGTTTATAATTATCTTTTAGTCTGTTAATCTCGGTTTATCCTTGTCTGATTTTGGTTTTCAGAGCAGTTCTTTATCTAATATAAGATAGATAGTAACTGTCTTCTGATTCTTGCTTAATTCTGCTTTGATAGTATATGTTTGTCTATGGTATGGGATTAATCTTTTAAATTTCTGGTTGTTAATTTCCTGTTGATTATAGTGTTTAGTTTATGTTTTTGCTGGACTTTAGATTTCGTTTTGGTGGATTCAGCTTCTGTTTTTGTTGTTTTAGCTAGTTTTTTTCTTTGTTTCTTGTTCTTCCTCGTTTCTGCTCTTCTTCTGGTCCTTAGGTTTTAGTCCTTTGTTGTTTCCTGTTGGGCCTATTTTCTAGGCCTGGGAGGGTGCCTTCAGCCTGAATAGTTATTCTTTTCCAGACCGGTTTTCCGTGTGGGCTTTTGGCTCGGGGGCTATGAACAGCCCATCTATCCTTAGTTGGAATGTGAGGGGAGCTTCTTCCTTCCTCACAAAGAAACATATTATGAATATGATTATGAAAAAGCAACCGGACATTATTATTCTCTCGGAGACGAAAAGCAAATCTCACAACATGAGGAAAATTATTCCTTTAGACAAGAAATACTCGAGCCACTTTGTTGAACCCATAAATAAAGCGGGGGGCCTCGCTTTTTACTGGAAGCATCACCTTAACATTACTATTATCTATTCGGACAGCAACATGATATAAGCTGATTTAATTGAAGCTGGGTGGAAAGCTCCCATTACCATCACTGGTTTTTACGGCTCCCCCTATCACCATAACAAATACAAGCCCTGGAAAATTTTTAGACAAATCAACCCCAACAGAGATAACCCTTGGGTTCTCATAGGAGACCTTAATTGTATTCTTGACTCTAAGGAAAAAAGTGGTGGAACTCATACCTCCAACTCTCTTATTCCGAGGATCATTGATACTATGAATGATCTAGGTCTCACTGATTTGGGTTATCAAGGTAATCCTTATACTTGGAGTAATAAACAGCTAGGGGAGAACCTGATTCAGGAGAGGCTTGATAGGGCGATGGCGAATCTTAACTAGCTTCAGCAATTCCATTCATTTGGAGTCACTCATCTGGAGGCAGTTGGTTCGGATCATCTACCTATCCTCCTAGACAACAGGGACCCTAGTCAGGTCCTCCCGAAACCCTTCAAGTTTATCCGAACTTGGATGACGCACCCGGATTGCTTCAATTTCATTGAAGATAATTGAAATAACATTAAAAAGCAACACACCTCGAACCATATTCAAAAGGATCTTCAAAAACTGAGCATACAATTGACTAAGTGGAACAAAAGGGTCTTTGGTAACATTGAGAACAATATAAATAAAATCATAGAGAGACTCATGAATAGCAGTTCAAAAGAAGAGGAACAAAATCTTAATCTTGCACTAGAAGAGCTTTATAGGCAGCAAGAGAGCTTATGGAAGGAGAAATCGAGAAACAATTTCATTACCCAGGTGACAAAAACACGAAGTATTTTCATTCTCAAGCGATACAACGGAACCGAACCAACAAAATTAATGCAATCAAAGACAGCAATGGGGACTGGCATGAAGATGCTAACACTATTCAAGATATTTTCACGTCTCACCTCCTCAACATTAGCACTTCTATAAACCCGAACAAAAATCAGAATACTCTTAACCTCTTCAAACCTTCGATATCTCAACAACAGAATAAGGATCTGCTTACTATTCCAGGTAGAGAGGAGATTGAATGGGCTATGCATAACCTTAAGAAAGAAGCGGCACCTGGACCAGATGGTTATCCTCCTTTCTTTTTCCAATCTAATTGGGAGACGATCAATGCAGATATTTTGAATCTGGTGCAGAACTTCTTCACCACAGCTGAACTGCCTCCAGACATTAATCATACTCATATTTGTCTCATTCCCAAAACCTCGGTTCCACAAACCCCGGCGGACTTCCGTCCTATTAGCCTCCTGAACACCACATACAAAATCATTACCAAAATCCTAGCCGACAGACTCAAACATACTTTAAAGCATATTATTTCGCCTTTTCAAGCAGCTTACATTCCGAGGCGACAAATTACAGATAACATCATTATGGGTCAAGAAATTATCCATTCCTTCAAGAAGATGAAAGGCGCCACGGGCTACTTCGGTTTAAAACTAGACATGTCTAAAGCCTTCGACAGGATTGAGTGGAATTTCCTCACGGATATTATGCGGAAACTAGGGTTTGCTGAGCACTGGATAAATATGATAAATACGTGTATTTCCACCTCCTCGATGTCAGTTCTGATTAATGGTCGTCCGGGAAAGATTTTCCATCCTACGAGAGGCATTAGGCAAGGCGATCCATTGTCCCCTTTCCTTTTCACGTTGGCTATGGAAGGTTTGAGCCGCAATCTTATGGCTAATAACAATCATAATAGATTCACGGGTTTTCCTACTAACCATGCGGAATTTGAGATTTCGCACCTTCTTTTTGCAGATGATTGTATTATCTTTGGTAGGAACACGATGGATAACATTCACAATCTAAAGAATATTCTTCAAGAATTCTGTAATCAATCCGGCCAGATGATAAATTATGCGAAATCCAACATTTTCTACTCTAAGAATTCGCACCCCAAATTCAAACGCATGATCATGAGAGCTCTTAAGGTCAAGTATGCCTCTACTTCGGAGAAATATCTTGGAGCTCAACTTTTCATTGGAGCGAATAAAACTAAAGTTTTTAAAGATATACTTAATCACATCAAGGAAAAACTAGGTAAATGGAACAACTCTTTCTTATCCCAAGCAGGTCGTACGGTGGTCATCTCGGCCATAGCGGCGGCCGTACCCCGATACCAGATGCAGTGTTTCGCCATTCCTAAAGGAATATGCAAAAACATCAAGGCCGCTCAGCGGAACTTCTGGTGGGGTAAGTCTAAAGGCATTTGCACTAAAGCGTGGTCTGATATCTGCAAACCTAAAAACCAAGGAGGGTTGGGCCTTCACATGCCGGATATTGATAATACGGCTCTTCTTTCCAAGATGGCTTGGAGAATTTATACAGAACCGGATGCGATTTGGGTTAAAATGCTTAAAGCTAAATATTTTCCTCATACCACTACTCCGGGCCCAGCCAAAGCACATCACTCTTGGATATGGAAAAATATCCGGAAAAATTATCATTACATGGAAGAATTAACAACATGGGAAGTGCAATCAGGAAATGACATCAACATATGGAATGACAGATGGATCCCTGGGATCAGTAGCACTGTTACTAATTACAATCAATCAGAACTCACGAAAGTTTCACAGCTTATCACTAATAACACCTGGGATGCCGATATTCTCAGAGATAATTTTGACGCGAATACTCAGAATCTTATTAAGGCTATTCCGATCAATAGTGAAGGGAGAGACCAACGTAGATGGAAACTTACAACTTCGGGTAAATTCACAGTTACTTCTATGTACCACTTTCTTAGCTACAACCAGACGACCATGAATACTTCTAATCATAACTGGAAATATATCTGGTCTATTAATGCAATCCCGCGTATAAAGTTGTTCTTATGGAAAGTCTGCACTAAAGCTCTACCAGTCAGAGAAAGAATAGGGAAATACATTGATAATAACATCTTTTGCCCGAATTGCATAAATACAGAATCGATTGAACATACATTACTGCATTGTGCTTTAGCCAAGAATATTTGGTTTCACTACAATATCATCTCAGAAAACATCTCTTCTGTTGCAGAATGGATATTCTCTTGGGAAGCCAATGAAAAATACTGTTACACCATAGATAATATTCATCTGGCGATTATTTTATGGATTCTATGGAAGGTTAGATGCGATCACTGCTTCCAATATGAGATCCATGACATCAATACGGTCATCAGAATGATAGAAAATTACCCGAAAAGTCTGCAAAAACAAGAGAAAAATAAACACAAAATGAAAATCACTTGGCAGCCGCCACCACAAAATTTCATAAAGATTAACGTTGATGCATCCTTTATAGACCTAACATCCAATGTAGGAATTAGCTTAATTGTTCATAATGCAGAATCTAAATTCATAGCAGCGCAAGTAAAATCCACTAGAGCCAGAAACAGCGAGGAAGGAGAGGCAATGGCAATCTTACAGGGTATTGAATGGGCTAAAGAGAACAACCACAAGAATATCATAATAGAAAGCGATAACACCAACATCATCAATCATCTGCACAACAAAAACCACTCGATTCAATGGCAGTCCCTGATGCACACTAGGAAAATTCGAGACTATCATCCTGAATTCGAAGAGGTGAAATTCAAATACACCAAGAGAGAATGCAACTCCAGTGCAGACAAATTAGCGAAATGGGCGAGAAAGGCAAAAGTTTCTAAGTTATGGAGGAATGTACCGTTTATGTTAGTCAATAAGTATTGTAATAACTTTGTTGTTTAATATGAGTAGTATAAGTTCAACAAAAAAAAAAAAAAAATCTACTTTAAAGTCATTGAAAATGAAAACGTACACTTCTTTTTTCTCTTATTATTTTATTAGTAATAGCCCCGTGCCTATAGCACGGTAAAAAATTTAATGCAAACACTCAAAAACATGAGTGCTATGTAATGTTCTTTAAACACTACACTTTTCTGAAAAGCATAAATAAAATATTTAGTTTTGCAACACATGGATCTGAGTATATCAAAATTGGGTGATGATTTTTATTGGCCCTAAATATGATTTTTTTTTTTTGTAGCAATCAGTGAGTGTGAAGAAATTATTAATTCTAAGAGAAAAGAAGAAAATTAGATTTGTTTGAGAAACCCTACAATCATAAATTCTATGTATTTGCAAAGCTACAGAGACAGTGAAGAGGTAGAAAGGAGCTTCAGTTACTGTTCAATGATTTAGTGAATAACCAGGTTTATATTTTCAAAATGTTCTCCTAAATCATAGCTATTCTTATACCAAATAGAATGAATAATTACTAATTACACTTTAAATTTACAACTTAATAACGTAGATATTCAGCAGAACAGATGGTTTTTATTTGCTCGTGGTTGATCTGGTTTCCTCTCATGTCAGCCTCGATATGTTTAGAAGAAATTACTCTTTGTACCCATGGCTTTTGCTGCTTAAAATAGTACACCTACATTCAAAAATCAGGAAAGAAGATGATGAAAACAATTATGTTGAGCAGAATTTGCAAGTACAACTACTTTCTTGTTGAACACAAATTCGGTCTGATGTAGATACTGAAAGTAAGAGCTCGCAATTGAATTTTTACGAACTACCAAGTTTAATCAAAACCATCTTGTATAACACATGTGCAACCCTTAATACCTAAAACATACATCGGAAGAAACAATATAGCACAAGAAATAGGAAAAAAATCAACAAAAGTAATGATCATCGAAATGGAAGAGGAAAAATTGTATTTCCAAACTTGATATAGAAAAGGAATTAAATCCTGATAAACTTAAAAGTTACAAATAAAATGGCAATTGACATGTCTGCTTCATGCTTTATGTATAGAGCGTGCAATATTTAAAAATACCAACAATATTTGATCATAAACTACTTAAAATAGTTTCCCTAACTATAAGTCAGACAACTTAAGATAACTATATATAATCGTTACTTCGTTACCTTTGTAGAAATCAATGCCTAAACACAAGTGGTTTGGGTACAGTATATGTTTAACAATGTAACAAATTATGGGAAGCATATCAAAAACTCAATTAAACAAGAAACATAACTATTGATTTCGGAATAACGTGTTTCAAACTCGATCTATGCAGTACGACTCGGCCGAGTCAGCCGAGTGACTCGGGACTCGGCTCGGACTCGGACATACACCGATCCGAGTCCTGACTCGGATCTGACTCGGGTCGTTACTAGTATATGCCAAAAATTTTTCCTTTATTTGTCACATATTAATTCTGTTTTTGAAAATATTCTAGAAATACCAAAATTTTCCGTTTCTTTCAAAAGATTATTAGTAGTAAGTTGCAATTACAAAGTTTATTAGTAGTAAGTATTTAAACCTTTGGAATAGCAAAAGATTTTCTAGAAATATACCAGAACATAGTTATAGAAAGTTGCAATTTAGTAGTAAGTATTTAAAATCTTTATAATACCAAAAGATTTTTTAGACATAAAAAGAAAAATTTATTAGTAGTAAGTATTCAAAATATACCAAAGGATTTTCTGAATAAAATATTTAAACTACCAAAACATAGTTTTAGAAAGTTGCAGATTAGTTGTTAATTTTCAGTTTTGAAGTTTGAACATGATTACATTTTGAATTGCCGTATTAATCATATTATATGGAGTACATACATTAGTAACTACTTATGGGAAGCAATGAGATCGACTCTGACTGACTCTGGCTGACTCGGCTGAGTGACTCGGCTGACTCGCCCGCTGACTCGGACTCGGATCTTGGCCGAGCCGAGTCCGAGTCCGAGTCGTACTACTTAGAACTCGATCATCGTAGAGAAGAAATCAAATATATCTCAAAGCACATGAATTATACAGATATCTCATAACTATTGACTTTCAATAGTACATGTAGTATAGTACTTATAGCTAGAATATACATCAACTAAGAAATCCTCATACTTCATTTCCTAAATATTTTCTCAGGTAGTCACGAGAAATTACATCAACTAAGAAATATACATCAACTAAGAAATCCTCGTACTTCCTTTCCTTGATAGTTCAACTTCCACACTTCACTGCACTTAAAGTTACTAAATAAACTAATACTCAACCGATCAAAAGATTTAGATTCTTATTGAAGTTAGGATAGAAGTAAAACAACGAAAGGTTTTTATACGTCATCATGAAGATATATACAAAGATACTAATTAATTTATCATATACTACGTTAAATGTGAAACTAAAAATTTATTCTTATAAACCTTGAAGTGCTTGAAGATAAACCCCTAACTACTCTAAGATTTTTCTCATTATCTACAATATCTGCAACCATCAAGCACTTATTTCTTAGACACAAAGCATGGCAAATTATCACCATAGAGCTGCTGAAATAATAAATTAAAAATCTAACATTCAACACCCAGAAAGATGTTGAAAAGGGGGCTTTTAAACCGAATTTGGGTTTGGCCCCAATATAAAAGTGTGGGTTTGAGTAAATGGTTTACCAAACTAGAAGGGGTAAAAAAGTAAAAGCCTCATGAAATTAATTAAAAGGGTGTAGAGAGTTCTTTTCTTAGTCAAGTTCAAGAACAATCTAGAGAGAGAAAGTAAAAGGAGAATAGTATACAAGAAACTTGAAGAAGAAGACATAGATCTAGTATGAATATTGTGTTTAAGGTAAGAACTAACTTCAATATCTAGTTTAATATTGTGACAAAACTTTGTGTCTCTTGTTTTATGAGATTGTGTAGATCTAAAGAAGCTTTATTATATGAAAGTATGTTGATGTGAATCTTTTGAGTTTATTTGAGTGTATTGAAGTATCTATACCTCTAATCTCCAACAAATTGGTATCAGAGCCATATTAGTTTATCAATTCAAGCTTTTTCAACATTTTTGAGATCTAGGGTTTGTGAAATTTTTGGGGATCTTTTAAGAAAATGTCAAATATGATACAACCTCAAATACCTAGGTTAACTAAAGAGAACTATGAACATTGGTGTATTCAAATGAGTGTATTATTGGGATCTCAAGATTTGTGGGATATTGTTCAAAATGGTTATGTAGAACCAACTCAAGAAGAAGAGAGTTTTATGAATGATGTACAAAAGTGTGTTCTTAAAGACTCAAGAAAGATGGATAAAAAAGCCTTATTTCTTATCTATCAAGGAATTGATAGTCCTACATTTGAAAAAGTGTCCGAAGCAAAATCATCGAAAGAGGCTTGGAATATTCTCAAGAATTCATTTAGAGGAGTTGATAAAGTAGTAAAGGTTCGTCTCCAAATTTTGCGTGGTGAATTTGAAAGATTGAGTATGAATGAAGGAGAACTTGTCTCCGATTATGTTTCAAGAGTATTGTCTAATGTTAACGAAATGAAAAGGTGTGGTGAAAAATGTGATGATGTTCGGGTGATGGAGAAGATTTTACGGTCTTTGACACCTAAATTTGATAATGTGGTTATTGTCGTTGAAGAATCAAAAGATTTGGAATCCATGACGGTAGATGAATTGATGGGAACATTGCAAATCCATGAACAAAGGGTGAATAGAAATGTCGCAACCTCTTCAAATTGTTCGGTTGATCAAGTACTTCAAGCAAAACTCACTTTAGAAGAAAAACAATATACACCCCAAAAAGAAAGAGGCTATGAGAGTTATGGTAGAGGTTATGATAATGGTAGAAGAGGCTTTGGAAACCAAAGAGGAAGAAATTTTTTAATAGAGGAAGAACAAATGAACCAAGAGGAAGAGGTAGAGGAAACTTTACTAGAGCTTATAATAGCCAAGGTAGAGACAAAAGGGATATTGAATGCTATAATTGTCACAAGCTCGGGCATTATAGTAATGAATGTTGGTATAAAAATCAAGTTAAGGAAGAATCAAACCTTGTTGAAGATGAAGTAGAAATTAATGTTGATCCTACATTGTTATTTTCTTGTGATGGTTGACGAATCACAAACAAACACTTGGTATTTCGACACCGGTGCAAGTAATCATATTTGTGGAAAAAGAGAATTGTTTGTTGAAGTGAATGAAAGTGTGAAAGGGTGTGTAAAGTTCGGTGACTCCTCAAAGATACCGGTGCTAGGGAAAGGTAATATCCTCATTCAACTAAAAAATGGAAAACATAACTATATTTCCGATGTCTATTATGTTCCCGCAATGAAAAATAATATTTTGAGTTTGGGACAACTTTTAGAAAAAGGTTATGATATAAGATTGAAGGATCTTCATCTCACATTAAGAGATAGAAGTGGAACTCTAATTGCTAAGGTAAAGATGGCAAAGAATAGATTATTTCCCTTGAACATTCAACATGGTGATGCAAAATGCTTAAACTCTATTGTGAAAGATGAATCTTGGTTGTGGCACTTGAGACTTGGGCATCTAAACTTTGATGGGATGAAGACCTTGGCAAGCAAGAATATGGTAAGGGGTTTACCATGTATTGATCACCCAAACAAAGTGTGTGAAGGGTGTATCTTTGGCAAGCATCATCGCACAAGTTTTTCTAAAGAAGGGAGGTGGAGAGCATCTAATATATTGGAGCTTGTGCATACCGATGTTTGTGGTCCATTGAAGCCAATGACAAATGGAGGTAACAATTACTTTCTTACTTTTATTGATGATTTTAGTAGAAAAACATGGGTTTATTTCTTAAAAAATAAATCCGAAGTATTTGAGGCATTCAAAGAGTTCAAGAACATGGTTGAGAAACAAAGTGGTTTTATGATAAAGAAACTAAGGTCCGATAGAGGTGGAGAATACACCTCAAGAGCATTTGATATGTTTTGTAGAGAACATGGGATTGTTCATGAACTTACTCCGTCATACACACCACAACTAAATGGAGTTGCCGAAAGGAAAAATCGCACCATATTAGACATGGCAAGAAGCATGTTAAAAGAAAAAAGTTTGCCTAGAGAATTTTGGGGTGAAGCCGTTGCATGTGCCGTATACTTGTTAAATAGATGTCCCACTAAAAGTGTCTATATGAAGACCCCACAAGAGGCATGGGGTTATTACAAGCCTAGTGTATCTCATTTAAAGATATTTGGATGTATTGCTTATGCAAAGATACCGGAAGCAAGAAGAACAAAACTTGATGACAAAGGTGAGAAATGTATCTTTCTTGGGTATAATGAGCAAATGAAATGTTACAAGTTGTTTAATCCAATTGTCAATAAAGTTCTATTTAGTAGGGATGTGGTATTTGAAGAAGATTTGGCATGGGAATGGAAAGGAAAAGAAATTGTTCAAGTTGAACTTAGACTTGAAGGAGAAGAAGAAGAAGATGCGCCACCAAGAGAATTTCAAAGAGACCCACAAACACCATCGTCCTCATCTCCATCATCCTCATCATCGGGGGGAAGTTCTAATGAAGGGCCAATGAAAACAAGAAGTTTGAGAGAGATATATGAAGTTGTGGATAATGAAGAAGAATTAAACTTGTGTTGTTTTCTCATGGATTGTGATCCTATTAGTTATGAAGAAGCCATCCAAGAAGAAAAATGGGAAAATGCTATGAATGAAGAAATTAATGCAATTGAAAAAAATGATACTTGGGAGTTGACAAATTTGCCAAAAGGATACAAACCTATTGGTGTGAAGTGGGTGTATAAGACAAAGAAGAATGCAAGTGGAGAAGTCCAAAGATACAAAGCAAGACTTGTAGCTAAAAGTTACAAGCAAAGACCCGGCATTGATTATAGTGAGGTATTTGCTCCCGTTGCTCGTATGGAAACAATTAGATTGTTAATCTCTATAGCGGCTCAATATTCATGGAAAATTTATCAACTTGATGTCAAGTCGGCATTCTTGAATGGTATCCTTGAGGAGGAGATATATGTTGAACAACCTTTAGGGTATATTAGAAAGGGCAAAGAAGATAAAGTTTATAAGTTGAAGAAGGCCCTTTATGGGTTAAAGCAAGCTCCACGTGCATGGAATGCAAGAATTGATAAGTATATTCAAGAAAATGGATTTGAAAAGTGTCCTCATGAGCACACTTTATATATGAAAGTGAAAGAAGGTGGAGGTATGTTATTTGTTTGTCTCTATGTTGATGATTTGATATTCACCGGTAATGATTCAAGACTATTTGATGAGTTCAAGAAGAGCATGATTAAGGAATTTGATATGACCGATATTGGGTTGATGGGTCATTTCCTTGGTATTGAAGTGAAGCAAATGGAAAATGGCATATTTATTTCTCAAAGTGGATATGCTAAGGAAGTTCTTAGAAGGTTTAAAATGGAGTCATGTAATCCGGTAAACACCCCTCTTGAAAGTGGAGTGGAGTTGAGAAAATGCTCAAGAAGAAGTGATGTCGATCCTACATATTTCAAAAGTTTGATAGGAAGTCTACGTTATCTTACATGTACAAGACCGGATATTCTTTATGGAGTTGGGCTAGTGAGTAGGTACATGGAGACACCGGATGAATCTCATCTTAATGTTGCAAAGAGGCTCCTTCGATATATTAAAGGTACGCTCAATGATGGTTTATTTTTCTCTTGTGAACAAGATTTTAAGCTTATCGGTTATTCCGATAGTGATTGGGGTAGAGACTTAGATGAAAGAAAGAGTACATCGGGGTTTGTATTTTTTATGGGTTACACGGCATTTACTTGGTCTTCTAAAAAACAACCCATTGTGACTTTATCTACTTGTGAGGCGGAATATGTAGCCGCTAGCTCTATGGTTTGTCATGCAATTTGGTTAAGAAATATGTTGAAGCATTTTCAATGCCCTCAAGTTGGTCCAACCGAAGTGTTCCTTGATAACAAATCGGCTATTGCTTTAGCCAAGAATCCCGTTTGTCATGAAAGAAGCAAGCACATTGATACACGCTACCATTTTATTCGTGAACATGTTAAGGAAGGTGATATTGAAGTGGTGTATTGCAAGTCTCAAGATCAAATAGCGGATATATTTACGAAGCCCTTGAAGCATGATGTCTTTGAGAGATTGAAGTGGATGTTAGCAGGGACGGAACTAGGAGTAGTAGTCAAGGGGGGCCGAAAAAAAAAAAGTGAAAAATCTAAGTCTACCAGTGCTCGAACCCAGGTGTCTCACGTCTGAAACTCGGACCTCTACCATCTCGCCCATGCTACATACATGTAATAAGTATGACTCGAACTTTATTTATACGAAAAACCAGAGAGCAATCAGTATTTCTAAAACAATTTACGGCAAGCCAAGGGGGGCCATGGCCCCCTTTGGCCTGCATGTAGATCCGTCCCTGGATGTTAGGTATGAGAAGCTATGGAAATTTGGTTTAAGGGGGGATGTTGAAAAGGGGGCTTTTAAACCAAATTTGGGTTTGGCCCAATATAAAAGTGTGGGTTTGAGTAAATGGTTTACCAAACTAGAAGGGGTAAAAAAGTAAAAGCCTCATGAAATTAATTAAAAGGGTGTAGAGAGTTCTTTTCTTAGTCAAGTTCAAGAACAATCTAGAGAGAGAAAGTAAAAGGAGAATAGTATACAAGAAACTTGAAGAAGAAGACATAGATCTAGTATGAATATTGTGTTTAAGGTAAGAACTAACTTCAATATCTAGTTTAATATTGTGACAAAACTTTGTGTCTCTTGTTTTATGAGATTGTGTAGATCTAAAGAAGCTTTATTATATGAAAGTATGTTGATGTGAATCTTTTGAGTTTATTTGAGTGTATTGAAGTATCTATACCTCTAATCTCCAACAAAAGACAGAAAACGAAATGCAATAATCATTTCATTAACGGAAAGTAACAGGTAGTGAGAAATTTTAACTGCAAATAGATATTGTATAATAAAAAACACAAACCAAACAAACGAAACAAGCAAATAGAGATCGAACCTTCCTAAATTGAGCAAAATTTCAAAGCTGTAACATAAGAGATACTTGTTTCACTGAAATCCATTCCAAATTGCAAACCCTAGCAAACGGTTATAGACACAGAAATCGAAACCGAAGTAAAATATGAGGAGAATAAAGTTGAAGATACGAAGGGAAATAAAGTTGAAGATATAAAGGGAAATAAAAATATATAAATTAATGAGGGAAAGAAACGTTAGGGTTTTTGAGGAGAAGAAGAGTTGCAGAGGAGCTGAAGCTAAAGACAAGAGTGCAGCCGTTACATTTTAGGTGAGATTAATCGTGTCACAAATTTAATATGAAGGAGTAGATATAAATGCTAGAATTTGATTTGAAACAAAACAGACGACCATGATTTAAAGATCTACTTATGTTTTTAATTGGGTTTTGTTACATACATATGAGTGGGTGAACTATTTTTTTTATTTTTAAGGTGGGTAATTGATCTAATGTTCAAGATTTGGTGGAAAACACAACAAACGGTTAGATGTGTCTCTTAGTTTGTCCTAGTCAGCACAAAACATTGCGTTTGTTATATAGATTTTTTTGTTATCTTATTAACTTTTCTTCTTATCTTACACAGTGGTGGATCCAGAAATTATTTTCAGGGGAGCCTAAAGTTGAAAAGACTTAAAATCAAATTTGTCGAATGTCAAACTGTTTAAAAAACTTTCACAATAAATATATCGGACTAAAACTACATTAGGCCGTAAACTAACATTTATTCAAATGACATAACCAGGTAATAACTATGTGACCCAAGTATAGTTAAAGTATTTTCAAAGATATATATCACTATTATGTTTATTCTTAATTTAGACTGATGGGTGGTGGTTGTAAACTTAATTAAAGTCATACCTATAGGAACTCATTTTCAGTAAATCTTGATATACTAATATGCGATCACATAATTATAGTTGACCTACCGCTCATTCAAAATAGAAAGAAGAAAAATAGTTGAAGTCGTTGATTATCTAAACTAAGCTAAATGAATATAATCGAACAAGAAACTTACTTTCACCATTGTTCATTTTGAGTAAATAAAGTACTTGAACCATCTCATCAAAAAAAAAAGTACTTGGACCATGAAATAAGATTTACTAAAGTTTCAACTACAATTTTTTTTGTTGAACAAAGTTTCAACTACATAGACAGAGAAAAGAGAGGTATATGAAAAACAAGACAAATAAAACTTAAAATTGGAGGGCAAGGGGAATCGATCCTAGGTCGCTAGAGTGTTAACCCTCCCACACAACCATTTGACTAAAACAACTTATTTCTTTATTGGTTATAAGAAAATTTATATATTAAACATGTTAACCTGAGTTCAACCAAATGTAACAAGTGTGCTTTAGGAGATGCGAACATGGCACCCCGATCTTGTCATTAACATCTATAAAGTTAATTAAATTAGTTTACAGAAATTTAGTGTTTAATTACATGATTATAAATACTTAGGTAATTATTTCGTAAGTAAATGAACAAAAGATATAATAAGTTCAAGAAAAACTATTAAGTAATTATTGTATTTAACGAGGAAACTTGCAGGTCCATAACTAGCATTAACTTACAGGCAGATCAAGAGGATAAACCGATATGGACTTTAACCAAATCAGGTAATTTCACCATCAAATCTATGTATAATTTCCTTAGAACGGGTGGAATCGAATCCCAACAGGACCAACTTGATTGGTTATATATATGGAACTTAAATACCATTCCTCGTATTAAATTATTCCTTTGGAAATGCTGTACCAATAGCCTACCAGTTAGAGATAAGATTGGCAAATTTATAGGTAATTGTTTTTATTGTAGCTTCTGTAACGAAAGAGAGACCATTAACCATGTACTGTTACATTGTACTTTTGCGAAAGCGATTTGGTTCCACTTTCAGGTCAGATCGGATCAACTATCCACGGTTGCACTATGGATAAAACAGTGGAAAACTCTTGAGGATGAAACGATTAATCTTTATGCTAAAATTCTATGGTTCATTTGGAAGGCTAGATGTGAGAATTGCTTCTCTAACAATAAACAAGACCCCATACAAATGATCTCACGGATCAACAATGGTTCTACCACTCCTCTGAAAATTGAGACAATTACAAAAAACAAAGCCAAGGAAAAAACAAATATTACTCAATGGAGACCTCCATCGACACCATTTTATAAATTTAATGTCGACGCTTCTTTTGCTGCTTTAAACGAACCTGCAGGTATAGGCTGTATTATTCACGATGCAGAGGCTAACTTTGTCCTAGCATTTGCCGACGTTGTTCAGGGTCAAAATGCTGAAGAATGTGAAGGGTTGGCGATCCATAAGAGTATGATTTGGGCTTATCAGTTAGGCTTCAGACAGGTTCACATCGAAAGTGATAATTTGGCTATAATTCAGTGCATCAATGGTCAGGGTATGGGACTCCAATGGCAAACGCTGAAAATTGTAAAACAAGTGGTAGCCCTCAAGACCAACTTCGAAGCAATCATATTCTCTTTCGCTCCTAGAGAAGGAAATATCCAAGCAGACGCGCTCGCTAAATGGGGAAGAAACTATAGGATTAGAGAAATGTGGAATGTATTACCCGTTTTTGTTCCTCCGCTTTTGTAGACTCTGTTTGCTTTAATGAAAGTTTACTTCATCAAAAAAAAAAAGTAATTATTGTATAGATTTATAATTGTAAAGGTTTGATGAGTAGTCTCTCTCTATATGTATTAAAACTAGGGTGCCTTACATTTTACTCCAAATTAACAGGTCGGATTCAGAACTCATCACAACTCTGCCTACATTTTTTTTCAAATGGGAATTGAACATAAACAATTACAATCAAGCACTACTTTCTTGCAACGGTTTTTAAGGGAAAAAACTGTTGCGAAACATCTATCTTTGTAAAACTGAAACAAAGACTTCACCAAGCAAGCAAGCCCACGGGGACACAAAACCCACAAAGAATTTATTCTTCGAAATCGTCAATAAACTCTTGATCGAAGTTCGCTGAAAAATAATCTTCGTCCCCGTCACGACCATCTCGTGGTGACCATGGCGATTCAGTAAGCTGATTTCCTTTACAATCGTAGTAAATTACACCTGAAAAGTTAAGTGGGTCACATTTTTCACCCATCAAAATGTTCTTTTGCCATAAACCACTTCCATCTTTGGTCTTCAACCTAAATTTTTTCTTCCATACTAATGGAACTCCTTTCATCTTGACAGTAAGAAGCTTCTTTAGCGACACAAACAACAATTTTGGATCAAAATCTGGATTATCCTTGTGGGTTTTGATTGTTTTCAAAACTTGGTTTATTTGTTTGTTTAATAAAGTTGCTAGAACCGAAGCGGAAACAGAGATACCACGAGTAGTACTCCTTGACCTCTCCATGTTTATCATGTTGAAACAAAAAATGGATTTGTTTGGAGAATGTGAAGTATGAAATTACCTCTTTAGAGTATAGATCTTGAATCCCAAGCCCCATGGAAATTGTATATTTATAAGCTTATGAAGATACAAAATATGAATCTCAAAGTGCATGTAAGAGATTTTATTCTATTATGAGAATTGTCATAGATTTTTGATAAAGATTTGTATAAGAAAAAGATTTAAATCTCTTCCTACATTTTTTGATTGGATGGTCGGATGATGTTTTCTAGTTAAATGGCCCCCAAAATCTTTGGGATTTGTATGAAAATTATCCATTCTTTGGGATTTGCATGAAAATCGTCTATAGCAGTTTAAGATCGTATGGTATTATATATACATGGTAAGAAAAGATTTCATCTTAACTTATAGCCTATTTATAGCTTTGTATTAATTTTGACCATAACATACATAAATGGATCTTTTTTTTTTTGTTGAACTATACATAAATGGATCTGATAAGATTTTTTGATAGGCTCATCATTTTTCCTGAGTCATTTTATACTTCTTATATTTGTTGGTTATAAAATACTTATACTGTATCACTTCCAAATAATTCTAGTTCATTTGAGTGAAATCATTTATCTCATGATGTATGGAATAAAAAGACAAACTGAATACCTTCGCTTGTAATAAAATATTTATACCGTATCCCTTCTAAATAATTCTAATTCATTTGAGAGAAATCATTTATCTCATGATATATCGAATAAAAAGACACACTGAATACTTAAGATATACTAAAATACTTATTGTAAAGAACTCCTTAATAATTTAGCCAAGGAAAAAGAGACGAATCTTAAAAAAGATATTCAGGTTTAGCACTTAAAGTTCCCAAATAAGAGATAATCGGTAGTTAAACACTTAGATTACTAAATATTTCTCTCTTCCACACTCATATTCACCCTTCAATTCTACACAACCATCCACCAACTTCACCACTCCTGCATCCACCAAATGACATTTTTTTTAGAAGAAAACATAATGAAAAACAAGGAAGTTAATTAAGTAATACAGGAACGCTTACTAATAGTTCAAATTTTGTGGTTTCAGATTTAAATGGGTCTGAAAGTTTGGTAATACTTATATAGATTCGGAGTAGTTATTATAAACTAAAAGAAGCATAAAAAGGGTATACATTCTAAATTATTGAAAAAACAACGCGAGAAAGTGTTTTACCAAAATGTTGAGATGATAAGGAAAAATCTGTGACATAGAATCACAACTTTGTAGAAAATTTGTAATCAATTGGACAGAGTTCGAGTAGAGACTTACTCCGAAGTAAGGACCCAAAACAAAACCTTGGAAAGTTTTTTTTTACTTTTTACTCATCTATTCAAACATATTTTGGAATTAAAAAAGAAAAACCTAAAAGAAATAGGAAGAGAAAGAAAAAACAATAGACACGAGAAAATTGAAGAAAAATCTTGTTAGGAAAAATAACCTAATTAACTTGGTCAGGAATATGAAGATAAACGATGTGAAAGTAAAAGTAGAGACACCAAGATTATTTAACGTGGCAAAAAACCCCTCCAAACAAGAAGGTAAAAAAACCACGGGACCGAGTCCAGAAATCTTCTACTATAATGATAATAATGGGTTACACAACTCTTCACCAAACCTATGGTGGATAAACTGAACAAAGAAACAAAGAAATAAAATCTCTTACTCCTTAGGATTAGAACAAATCCTAGATTACTAAAGGTTGAAGAAGATAACCACAAACTAAATTGCTTCACAAGATTAATAATCTTCTTTTCTTCAAACCAATATTCTGCTCTTTCAATCTCTCTTGAAAGAACCACTTCAGAAATCTCTCTTTCTCTGACTTCTCTTTGTTCTGGAAGTTGTGTGTATAATCTCTTCCCTTTCATTCCCTTTTATAATGATAAATAGGGAGGTTTACCAATAGAAATAGGAATTCCTTTTTAGGCTTGAAAAAATAGAAACTTCTATTTTTCCCCAAACAAGGAATAAGGGAAATCCTATTCCAACTAGGAGTCCTTTTATTATAAGGAGGGACCCCAACAAACTCCCCCTCCCGACTTATGAAGAGGGACCTACCATCCCCAAACCTGCAACACTGCTACATAGCTCATGCTTGCCTTTGGGTAATGGTTTTGTCATCATATCTGAACCATGGTCGTCAGTATGGATTTTCTCGATCTTCAACACCTTGTCTTCAAGAACATCTTAGATCCACTGGTATCTCACATTTATATGCTAGGACTTAGAATGGAAACTAGAATTCTTACTGAGGTGGATGGCACTTTGACTGTCGCAATGAATAACATAATTATCCTGTTTCATACCAAGTTCTTCTAACAGCCTCTTCATCCATAACATCTCCTTGCAACATTCTGTAATGGAAATATATTCTGCCTCTGTAGTAAATAAAGCTACACACTTTTGTAATTTAGATTGCCATGACACTGCTCCCCCTGAAAATGTAAATAAGTAGCCTGATGTGGACCTTTTAGAGTCTACATCTCCTGCCATGTCTGCATCTGTGTAACCGACTAATATTGGCTTATTATTACCAAAACATATACGAGCTTTAGACGTACCTCTAAGATACTTTAGAATCCACTTCACTGCTAACCAATGCTCTTTGACTGGATTAGCAAGAAATCTGCTTACTACTCCAACTGCAAATGCAATGTCCAGTCTTGTACACACCATTGCATACATCAAGCTTCCTACAGCTGAAGCATAAGGAATTTTCTCCATTTCTTCTTTCTCACTTCTAGTTGATGGACACTGATCACGAGTCAACTTGAAGTGACTGGCTAATGGACAACTCACTGGTTTTGTCTTGTCCATATTGAACCTTTCTAGAACCTTCTCAATGTATCTTTCTTGTGATAGCCAAAGTTTTCCAGCTTTCCTATCACGAGAGATATGCATGCCAAGAATTTGTTTTGCTGGACCCAAGTCTTTCATATCGAAATACTTGTTTAGTTCCTTCTTTAACCTGTTAATTTTATTAGCATCCTGACCAACAATCAACATATCATCAACATAAAGTAGAACTATAATCAAATCTCCATCAGGAAATTTATGAACGAAAACACAATGATCTGAAGTCGTCTTGTGATACCCTTGATCCTTCATGAATGATTCAAACTTTTTGCACCACTGTCTTGGTGCTTGTTTCAGTCCATATAAACTCTTCTCTAACTTACAAACCAAGTGTTCCTTACCTTTAACTTCAAACCCTGTTGGTTGTTCCATATACACATCTTCCTCCAAGTCACCATGAAGGAAAGCGGTCTTGACATCTAGTTGTTCAATTTCTAGGTTCATACTTGCAGCCAATCCCAATACTAACCGTATAGAGGACATCTTCACCACCGGAGAGAAAATCTCATCAAAATCA
Organism: Eschscholzia californica; assembly: GCF_041429995.1. Classification (NCBI taxonomy): domain Eukaryota; kingdom Viridiplantae; phylum Streptophyta; class Magnoliopsida; order Ranunculales; family Papaveraceae; genus Eschscholzia; species Eschscholzia californica. The sequence continues at coordinate 49,053,660 of NW_028238198.1, forward strand.
ATACCCTTCTTCTGCCCAAATCCTTTCACCACTAGGCGTGCCTTATACCGTGGTTGTGAATTTCTTTCTTCGGTCTTGATTTTGAAAACCCACTTATTTAAGAATTTTCTTATTCTTAGGTTTTTCAACCAACTTAAAAGTGTTGTTTTTATGCAATGATTCAATTTCATCTTGCATAGCTTTCAACCACTCCTTCTTGTGTTCATCATCGAGGGCTTCTTCATAACACTGTGGTTCTCCACTATCTGTAACCATCACATACTCGTGTGGAGGATACTTGGTAGATGGTGCTCTCTCTCTAGTCGATCTTCTCAATTCAACTGGTGGTTCATGTTGAACTTCCGTTTCTTGCTCAACATCATCACCCATAGGAACATCTTCATGATTTTGTTCTTCACCTGCATTATCATGCATAACCTTAGAAGAGATATGTGGATCTAGATCAATGAGATCATTACTATGATTCTCATGCTTCTCAACTTTCCCGAAGTCCTCAATAGTTTGATTTTCAAGAAAGACCACATCTCTACTTCTAATAATCTTCTTATCGACTGGATCCCATAACCTGTATCCGAATTTCTCATCTGCATACCCTAAAAAGATGCATTGCTTGGCTTTATCATCAAGCTTTGCTCTTTGATCTTTAGGTATATGCACAAAAGCCCTGCAACCAAACACCCTTAAGTGTTCATAACTGACTTCTTTCCCAGCCCACACTCTCTCAGCTACATCTCCATCTAATGGTGTTGAAGGTGATAAATTAATCAGATAACATGCAGTACGCATTGCTTCATCCCAGAAACTTTTAGGCAACTTAGCTTCTGAGAGCATACATCTGATCCTCTCCACAATAGTGCGATTCATGCGTTCTGCTACACCATTTTGTTGTGGAGTTTTGGGAACTGTCTGTTCATGTCGAATACCATGGGTTTTGCAATACTCTTCAAACGACCCGATGTATTCTCCTCCATTGTCAGTGCGAATGCACTTCAATGATTTTCCTGTCTCCCGTTCTACCATGTTGTGGAAATTCTTGAAAACTGCAAGTACCTGATCTTTGGTCTTTATGGCATATGCCCAAACTTTCCTGGAAGCATCATCTATAAAAGTAACGAAATACAAAGCACCACCAAGTGTTTTGACCTTTAAAGGTCCACAAACGTCAGAATAAACAAGCTCTAAAACACTGGATTTTCTTTCAGATGCATTCCTTTGAAAGGAAACTCTGTGTTGCTTTCCTACTAAACAATGAGAGCAAGTGTTTAAATTTATACCTTTTACGTTCGGTAAGTCTTGTCGTTTAGCAAGGATTTGAAGTCCTTTCTCGCTTTTGTGCCCGAGTCTTCTATGCCAAAGATCAGTGGAAGAATCTTTTTCAACTGCATTCAATTCTCCTTTACACAGTTTTACTTGAGTACTGTATAAAGTACAACACCTCTTCCCCCTTGCTATCACCATTGACCCTTTTGTGAGCTTCCACTTTCCATCACCAAAGTGACTGTGGTACCCTTCATCATCTAATACTCCGGTAGAGATTAGGTTATATCGAAGATCTGGTATATGCCTCACATTCTTAAGAATCAATGTACTCCCTGTGCTCGTCTCAATTTTCACTTCTCCAATTCCTACGATTTTTGAGAAACCTAAGTTTCCCATCCTGACTTTGCCAAGGTCACCAGTTCTGTAAGAATTAAAGAAATCCTTACATGGAATAGCATGATATGAAGCACCTGAGTCAACCAACCATGTTGTTTCTGGTTCTGACTCAGCCATACTTAAGCAAGTGTCTCCACAACCTGAGAGTAAGATAATGTCTTCACCTGAGGCAACTGCCGCAACATTATCTTGTTTTTTATCATCCTTTTTTATTTCCTTCTTTGGTTTCCTGCAATCACTCTTGTAATGACCCATTTTTCCACAACCAAAACATCTAACTTCTTTCTTTGGTTTTGATCTCCCCCTTGACTTATCACGGTTATGAGGTTTTCTACTTTTACCTCTCCCCCGTCTTTCTGTAGCAAGTGCCTCTGAATGAGACTCGTCTGACGATGATTTCCTTCTTGTTTCTTCATTCAACAAACTACCTGTTACGTGATTCATACGCATTATGCCATCAGGAGCAGAATTGCTAAGAGACACCACCAATGTCTCCCAACTATCTGGTAAAGAATTTAAAAGAAGTAAGGCCTGCAACTCATCATCCAAAACTAACTTCATTGCAGAAAGCTGGTTTACTAGACTTTTCATCTCATTCAAGTGTTGAGCAATTGATGTTCCTTCTTTATATTGTAATTTTCCTAGCTTTCTAAACAAGTAAGCCTTTTTGGCAGCTGTCTTCTGATCATACAATTCTTCTAATTTCCTCCATAGACTAAAAGCGGAAGCCTCCGTCGATACATGATGAAAAACACTGGGTTTTACCCATTGTCGAATAAATCCAACAACCTTACGATCTAATACCTTCCAGTCTTCTTCATCTATCTTCATCGGTTTTGTACCGTGATTTTCAATGGGTGCAGCTAGGTCTTTGCAGTATAACAAATCTTCCATTTTTGCTTTCCACATCAAGTAGTTTTCTCCATCTAAACTAATCATTCGATTAGTATTCACTTCCATATTTCTGAACAATAAATTCAACCTAAGCTCTGGTACCACTTGTTAGGAAAAGGGTTAATTCCGTTTTGGCCCCCGATTTGTGACTAACTCGCCGTTTTGGCCCCAATAAGTGTCCGGCAGTTCGTTTTGGCCCCAATTTCCAGTTTGGCCCCCACATTTTTTTATAAGCTTCCCCATTCTACCCTTGTGGCAATTTTGTAATTTAATTGTGTTTTATTTCTCTTTGTCCACTTCACCTCCATAACTTCCACATCAGATGCCGTCAGAGAATGTCACCGGCCGGAAAAGGTCACCGGCCGGAGACTTTTCCGGCGACCTTTTTTTTTTTAATCTTCTCCAACCTTTACCTTCTTTCTTTCTCTCTCTTTTTCCCTCTCTAAAACAACCATCCATATATAACAAACCCTAGAGAGAGAGAGAAACAATAAGAACTTCGTGTTTCTTCTCAAATAGATCTAATCCTGGTCTTTTTTTGAAGAGTTTTTTTGTTGAAGATGTAATCTTGGTCTTTTTTTTGTTGAGAGATGTAATCTTGTTCTTGGTACCTAGTTATCTAAAGGTTACTATTTGATAATATAAAAAAGATTTGTACCTTGGGATGGCATGGCTTGTGCGATTTACATATTTAGACAACAAATTGCAATAAGTGTGTTTGTGAGTATTTGAAACAATCATCAAATTGATGGTGGAATTTGTGTTATTCCCAAATTATCAAATTGATGGTGGAATTTTGTGAGTATTTGAAACAATCATCAAATTGGATACCGTGATCAGGCTGAAAAAATTGGATGTCGAGATCTTGATCCTGAATTCAAACGATTCCTTCTCGAACCAGGTAATATCAAATCTCTTCAAAAATTTCTAATGTTTCGTACAATTCCCCAATCTGTTTCCCAATCCGTTCAAGAAGATTTCAATCGTGGTCGTAATCTTCGTTCAATCTCAGCCGTTTCAGGACCAGGTGGAGCGCGCCACCACTTCGACGACCATAGTCAGGTTTAGGATTTCATCCAAACCCTAGTACATTACGAAGGTGTAACATTGGGGTTTTCTTAGACAAACACATCTAACCTAAAATTGACATTCTTGAAGTTGAAATAATACTTAGCTGATTTGACAATGAACTTGATGATGATGATGACACTGGTGGTGGTGGGGAATTTTTATTTTTTTTTGTTAGGGTTTTTATTAGTAATGATGTTAAGGGTGTTGTTAGGGTTTAGGGTTGTTGTTAAGAGTGAGAAAAGAGATGATGGAGCTCATTGCATGAAAAGAGTGATGTTATTTCATTCATGAGGTTGTTCATGACTGGAAGCCATGACTGGATCTAAATCGATGAATGAAGAAGAAGAGTCAACTGATTTATTATTGTTTCTGTATAAAAAGCCATGGAAATTGAGATCCATGGAGATTACAGGAATCGAATGAAATTTGAGAAGAAGAAGAAGTTCTTATTGTTTCTCTCTAGGGTTTGTTATATATGAATGGTTGTTTTAGAAAAGGAAAGAGAGAGAGAGAGAAAGAAGTTAAAGGTTGGGGAAGAAAAAAAAAAAAGGGTCGCCGGAAAAATCTCCGGCCGGTGACATTCTCCGGCGACGTCTGATGTGGAAGAGATGATGTGGAAGTTATGGAGGTGAAGTGGACAAAGAGAAATAAAACACAGTTAAATTACAGGATTGCCATAAGGGTAGAATGGGGAAGCTTATAAAAAAATGTGGGAGCCAAACTGGAAATTGGGGCCAAAACGAACTGTCAGACACTTATTGGGGCCAAAACGGCGAGTTGGTCACAAATCGGGGGTTAAAACGGAATTAACCCTTAGGAAAAATAACCTAATTAACTTGTTCAGGAATATGAAGATAAACGATGTGAAAGTAAAAGTAGAGACACCAAGATTATTTAACGTGGCAAAAAACCCCTCCAAACTAGAACGTAAAAAAACCACGGGACCGAGTCCAGAATCTTCCACTATAATGATAATAATGGGTTACACAACTCTTCACCAAACCTATGGTGGATAAACTGAACAAAGAAACAAAGAAATAAAATCTCTTACTCCTTAGGATTAGAACAAATCCTAGATTACTAAAGGTTGAAGAAGATAACCACAAACTAAATTGCTTCACAAGATTAATAATCTTCTTTTCTTCAAACCAATATTCTGCTCTTTCAATCTCTCTTGAAAGAACCACTTCAGAAATCTCTCTTTCTCTGACTTCTCTTTGTTCTGGAAGTTGTGTGTATAATCTCTTCCCTTTCATTCCCTTTTATAATGATAAATAGGGAGGTTTACCAATAGAAATAGGAATTCCTTTTTAGGCTTGAAAAAATAGAAACTTCTATTTTTCCCCAAACAAGGAATAAGGGAAATCCTATTCCAACTAGGAGTCCTTTTATTATAAGGAGGGACCCCAACAAATTTTACATTTGGTTTTGAAGTGTTGTTAGTTTCTTTCATTGTCATGACAATTGCACACAATGAGTGAATGAGCAAGAAGGAGGTTCCTGTTCTAGAAACAATACTAAGGAGAGTATGAGCAAATCTTATAGTCCTCATAAACTTGTGATCTTAAGTGATGTAATACCCACTCAAGAATCTGCACCATAATAAAATGTCGAAGATGCATTGAAGAACAGACCAATATTGAGCAAAACAATTATTGAATAATGTAAGAGGCGGTTTAACAAACCAAGTGAGGCAGTTTTTGGTTTGAGAAATTGAGGCGGTTGCCATGGTTTGTGAACAAGGGCGGTTTCAAATTGAGGCAATTTCTAATCTTGGGACTTCCTATGTCAGCTTATATAATATATAAATAGGTGGGTTAAGTGCCAATCTAAATACACATCAAACAACAACTCTTCTTTAGAGAGAGCTAGAGAGAGTGAGAGCAAGAGTGAGAGAAATTTTGTTCATAATTTCGAACGGTGTTTAATTTCTCGGTCGTCGAAGATCTAGTATAGAAGGTTAATTTCTATACGGTACCATCTTGGGACGAACTTGCGGGTTGTGTGAGTCGTCTTCATCTATCCTTCAATACAGATTTCTTGTTCGCCCGAGGACGTAGGCTTTAAAGCCGAACTCGTTAAATTATGTTTGCATATTTAGTTTTGGCATAGCTTTTCGGTTAATCTTCACAATCGGATCAATTTCTAGGATAGGTTCGATAGCTTCTGCGGCTTTTAGTTCTAACAAATAACAATATAAGCATATGTCAAACAACATAAAATAGTTAAAGCAATCAACTTTCACACGAACAATTTCATAACACACATTATGTGAGTAAGTATTAGCAGAATCGATCACATCATATAGTCGAACATAAATAACAATGAAACAGGCATTATGGCTATTGATTCAAGTACAATAAAAATAGCCCACAAATTCATTCACCATAAGTTCGAAATGATGCTTCTTACATACCAAAAATAAGCATTGATTCAATCAACATAATACACATCATATAACATCCCAATTAATTCTGAACCTGTACCAGAAATGTTAGTTATTTACACATTTTGTTGGCGAGGGTTGTAAAGCTAGCTCATTCCATTAGAGTACAAACTCCTTGCTTTCAAACTAAAATTCTGAATTCGCCTAAGCTAGCAACAAAAAAATGGTATATTACATTGAAAAGAAAATATGAGAGGTGTGGAAGAGAAAACAAAAGACAGAGTTACACAATAAAAATAACATCTTAGAGATGACTTTTATCATATAAACTGTCGGTGCTGAGATCGCACTGCTGTGAAGAACTGAAGATAGAAATGTGTATTGTTCCTTGACCAACTCTGATATCTCGATTAACAGGCAGCGAGCTATTTGTTTTTCGCAACTCAAAGTGTGATCCTCGATTGTTTGGGTTGTTTCTGACAGCACAAGTAAAACCATTTTTTTGTATTGGATCAAAGTGTAAAAAATTTAGCCCTAGTTATCTCACTTAATTTTTCTACAACAGCAACATTCAGGGCTAGTATAAGGTGTTCATTTATTCCCACTTTATGGCTCTACTTTGTGGTTCTTGTGTCATATTTCACTTTTAAAGTCCATGATAAGATAGCTCACATAATGTAACCCCTTCCTAAAATCATGTTTCTATGACAACATCTAAAATAACATAATTTAATATCACACAAGTGGTATTCGTCTATAAAAGGTGGCTTTAATCTTTCGTTTCAAAAACTTCTAGTCCTTTGTTACGTGTTCATTAGTTAGTACCGAGATTCAAGTTGCTTTCTAATGCTGTAGGAATCAAAAGGGAACCATGATTCTTTTTGTAGCTGAACATTGTTGAACTATTAAAGTATGAGTAACGTATTCTTCTTAGGGAGAGATTTTATCAAATAACAAAAAGTGATTTACCTAAAGACGTCAAATAAGAAATCTAAAACTTGAAAATAACCAAATCAAAATTTGAAAATAACCAAAGAGAAAAGTTAGATCATCACTGTCAGGGGATAACCATTATACTCCTCATCTGTAATATTGATATGAGTCCTATATGAATATGTGATTATCACAATATGAGTGGTGATTCCATAATTACAAACTGAAAAATGGCGACACAAGAGTAAGTCGGTTTAATTTAAGAAAGAAAAATTAATATCTTATTTTGCTTGTTATATACGTTTGAAGGGTTGCAATAACCATAAGCCATCAATCGTTGAAATTATAGCTAACCACCTATATGTTTATGTTTTAGATTTTGTTAAAATGGATGAAATTAAATGCTTTAGAGATCTATCAACTATAACACAAAAAACTGATAATCCAATGAGTTCATCTAGGAATTTTATCGAACATTTAGTGCGTGTCAACTGTTTGAGTTATTACGAGCATGTAATATCTTACCAAGTACAATTGAAACATTGGCATTCTAGAAGAATACAACCATCAGATACTTTGTGTCTTGACTGAATCATATTAAACATTTGTGAAGTAACTTGGCGTAAAATTTTCCTTTTTCAACTTAAATAATTAATAATAAACTAATGATAGAATTAAGACATTTACCTGATATATTGCTATGCTAATTGGGTTATATTGTGTAATCTCATCAGTTCCTCCGCTAAATGATAGGTGGCCAATACATGGACAACCAAATATTTTAGGTGGACAACTATTTTCGGACCGGGTGTAAGTTATGTATGTTTGACTAAAATTTAATAGGGGGACAAAAAGTTCATAAATCCCAACGACCCTCCCATCTTTCTCTTCTTCGAGATGGATTGGGGTGAAATTCTCAAACGGACGAAAATTCCTCCGACCACTAAAGTAACTCTACCACCTGACAAAGTTGACCTAAGTAGTTCAAGCAATTCCCAAGGTTTTAGTGATTCCGATGACGATGATTCAATGGTGAAATTGTTGGTTCGTCCAAGAAACAGAAAATGTTGGTTCATCCAAGAAACAAAAATTACTTCTGCCTCTCGAATTTCTTGATCCTTTACCACCAGATCAAGATGAAGTTTTGTTGTCTTTTTAGTTTTACATAACCTGTTGTTCAAAATCAAGTCGTTGGTGTTAAGAGTTGGAATTAGCTTTGATTTTGATGGATGTCATGTTGGCCATTCATCTTCTTTCTCAACAGGTAAAGTAATCTTTGATTTTGTAATTGAAGCTTCATCTGCCTTGTTTACTAAACCCTGGTTTTTGGTTGTTAGAGTATGCAACAACTATGCTAGGATAGATTCTCCTACTTAGACGTCTTACTTGCTGCCTCCAACAATTTTACAGTTCATTTGTCATCATTTTCTCAAGATGACAAGTATTTCAATCTCAACAAATATTGAAAATCTCAAATTTAACACACAGGGTATCAGGAGGTCTAAAGTTTTCACCTAATTCCACTCGATGGAGAGAGATGGAAGAACAGTTGGGTTTTCTGAACCTGTTGTCCCCCTATTAAATTTTAGTCAATTTAGTCAAACATACATAACTTACACCCGACCCGAAAATAGTTGTCCACCTAAAATATTTGGTTGTCCATGTATTGGCCACCAAATGATATTGTACAAAAACTTTACTCCTTCAAATCTCCTTGGAAAAGCTTGGTCGTTCTCATTGTTTGAAATCATATGTGAGAAAGGAAGAGGTAAATGGCGTTTGCTATTTAAATGTATAAGAGAATTATAAGAGATGATTCGTTTATGGTGTAATTAAATTTGATTTATGGTTTACAATTGAAAGAAGACATTTTAGGGTAACGGATGGTGCAATTGAAGTAGATTCATGCTACGCAGAGATTGAGAGATGGCGAGTTTCATTATCCATCTAACCATAGATTGGAAAGGGAGATGTAACTGTAAGACGTGTAAAAATGAAATGAGGAAAAGAGGGTGAAGCCTTTAATTCTTGTTGTAGTGCAGAAACTTAAACAGTCAAGAAAAAACCACAAGGGATTTTGGGCTTCCTGTACAATTGACGGTTGGATTTGGTCTCTATTGAAAAATTTTACTTAGTACATGTGGCGTCTATTAGGATCCTAATCAGCAAAATGGGGCATTTATTTTGTCCTAGTCAGATTTGACCAGTTCTGTTTTGTTACATAGATATTATTAATGACTTAAATTAAAACTTAAGTTAAGTTAGCTATTATATTGAAAATATGTATTAAAATATTATTAATGTCTCTAATTAAAATTTCAATTTAGTTAATTTTTTTTATTGAAACTATGTATTAAAATATTATTAATGACTTTAATTAAAAGTTCAGTTTGGTTAACTATTATATTGAAAATATTTATTAAAATATTATTAACGACTCTAACAAAATTTTATTTTAGTTAACTGTTATATTGAAAATGAATTTAATTGTATTTTCTATTTAAGTTAAATAATCTAAAAGCAATCGTCGGAAAGTCATAAAACACCTCAAGAATGCAATATCGCCTCATGTGTCAAATGGAGAAAGAAAATATTTCTAATAATAGTTTATCACAAATAAATCCTTGTAATTTAACATTAATCTTGTACCGACCCTCCCTTTACAAGAACATGCAGGACATTGACTAATTAACGAACTAGATCAAATTGAAATTGAGCAGCTAAGTTCTTCATCCTTACCCATTTGTGTTGTCGTTTGAAGTGGCCTACAAACTCTACGTACCCCACCTACTCAAATTAAGAAAATCTGTACATCAACTCCTTAGGTCTCATTCTAAATCAGTAGAATTGTTAGTAATTCACTTATTAACATGTATTCTAATAGTATGAATCGAAATAAATCTTTACTACAAATAGTATGAAACTGATAATAGTGTGAATTGTAATGATGAACTCCCATCAACAAATCCATTAGACTGCAAATAAATATAAATAAACATGATTATTTAATCATGATGTATTAAATCATAAATTTCAAAATGTGTAGATTACCACTCTTACACCATCCAATGCGAAATCACGGCTAAGTGAAACGCTTACTTGTGTTGCATACAAGTGAATCTAGATCTTAAAATTGCTAAGATTAATTTTAAACATTTTCCTTCGGCACAAACAGTTTTCTTGTAAATTATAGAAAGTTAATAAATTTTTACCGAATAATACGTAAAGGAAATACATCATTATTCAATGCGTAGATCTCACTATTTTAAGGCTATTGAAAAGGAAAATTTTAGTTTATTTTTTTCTCTTAATATTTTTATTTTATTTTTATTTTTATTTTTATTTTATTTTTTACTATCTAATTAACTTTTCTTTTTAACTAACATAAGGTGTTTTCGGACATACAAATGTATCAAGTGTACTTCATTAAATGCGAACATGGCACTTTGACCTTATGACATATATAATGTTTACGAAAGTTATATATAGAAATTTATTATTTCAATTACATGATCCCAAATACTTAGGTATCTATTTTGTAAGCAAATTAACAAAAGATTATAATAAGTTCGAGAAAAATTATTAAGTAATTATTAAATAAATTTATAAATAATAAGGTAAGATGATTAGCCTCTCTCTCTCTGTGTATTAAAATATTATTAATGACTCTAATTAAAATTTTAGTTTAGGTAATTGTTGTATTGAAAATATTTATTAAAATATTATTAATGATTCTAATTAAAATTTCAGTTTAGTTAAATGTTATATTGAAAATATTATTAATAACTTTGATTAAAACTTCATTTTAGTTAATTGTTATATTGATAATATATATATATTAAGATATTATTAATTACTCCAATTAAAACTTCAGTTTAGTTGACTGTTATATTGAAAATGAATGTAATTGAATTTTCTATTTGAGTTAAAGAATGTGAAAGCAATTCTTGAAAAATTTCTCAATTTGAAATCTTATATGGTCATATTGGTTTTAATCATACAAGTGAATCTAAAATTAAGAATTGTTAAAATTAGTTTTAAGCAGTGTCCTTAGGGCACACAGACAATTGTGTCTGATAAATCAAAGAACGTTAATAGCTTTTCACCGTTTAATACGCAGAGGAAATATATCGTCATTTACTGCGTGGATCTCACAACTTTAAGGCTATTGAAAAGGAAAATGCAATTTTTTTTTTCTCTTAGTATTTTTTATTTTATTTTTAGTATCTAATTAACTTTTTCTTTTTATCTAGCATAGGTATTTTTGGCGATATAAATATATGAAGTGTGTTTCTGGAGATGCAAACATAGAACCATGATCTTATCATTAACATCTATAACTATTATAGGTATTGTTCGGAGAATTTCAGTACTCAATTAAATGATCCCAAATACTTAGGTAATCATTTCGCAAGTAAATGAAAAAAAGATTACAATGAGTTCAAAAAAAAAAAGTTAAGTAACTATTCTATAGATTTATAAATGTTAAAGTTTGACAAGTAGTCTCTCTATATTAATTAAAATATTATTAGTGACTCTAATTAAAACTTCAAATCAGTTAATTGCTATATTGAAATTGAATTTTCTATTTGAGTTAAACAATAGTAAAACTTTTTCTAACAAAATTTCTCGATTTGAAGTCTTATATATTCGCATAGTCCTAATCATAAATTTAAATCTAGATCTGAAAATTGTTAAAATTAGTTTAATCTGTGCTCTTAGGGCATAGACAGTCGTGTCTAGCAATTATAGAAGGTTATTGGTTTGACCGATGAATACGAATATGTAGTACATCACATTTAAAAACAACAAGAAACGAAAAGAACAATGGCAAACATAAAAATCTGCAAAAAAAAAAAAAAAAAAAAAAAAAAGGTCTGATATTTTATAAACAAAAAAAAGTCTAAAATCAATTATTGGTGTTGGAAGCAACATAACAAATTCATAGAAGTTCTCAAGTCGTTTAGGGGCAGAAGAATTAATTTTTTGTTTATAAGAGGTATTTCGAGTTAGTCAAAAGATTTGATAAAAAAAAATTATTAGCGAAATTTAAACAAGATAATCAAAAGAAAATATGAGATTTTATAGGCAATGCCTTTTATTGTTAAAGACAATGTATTTTGCAAGCTTGACTTGGTTAACTCATCATGACCAAGTTTTGTTAGAGGCAATGCTACCTTTGAGGGTTAATTCCGGCAAAAAGTCGTCGGCCGACCATCTCCGGGCAACGACCATAATTAAAAAAAGTTCCTTCTTTCTTCATCTTTTCTCATTCTTCTTCTTCCCTTTCATCTCTTTCTTATCTCTCTATTACCGACGAAGGGGAGGACCCGACCCGTACATCCGTTTGATTTGGAGATGAAAGGAAAAGATACAAAGTAGAAAACAGTTCAACAAGTTTCTCTCTCCGAAATTAAACCCTTGTTTTGCAGAGATTATCATTTCTCTCAATCTTTGTTACCTAAAAACTAACCCTAGGCATGTTGAACCGATTTGCGTCAGCAGCCCCATCAATGGCGATTACAAAGAGATCAAACGGTTTTGTCCCAATGGTAATTGAACACACATCAAGAGGCTAACAAGCTTACGATATCTTCTCTTGTCTTCTCAAAGAACGAATTTTTTGTATCAGCAGTGCAATCTGATACGAAACAACTTCCGTTGTGGTTGCTCAACTTCTTTTCCTCGAGTTTGAAAATCCATCAAGACCTATCGACATGTATATCAATTCCCCTGGAGGAGTAGTCACTGTTGGTCGTGTGATCCACGAGACACGTACGATGCAGTACATTCAATATCTTGTTAATATTCTTTGTATCAGTCAAGGCACATCAATGGGATCTCTGGAACAAGTTGGCAAGCTACTCATACTGCGATTCAAGCTGAGGAGATCATTAAAACTACAAATAGATTGGTTTGTTGTATACTGAACATACAAGGCAAAAGATTGAGAGAATTGGATAGTGCATGTACAGAGAATTGAACACTGCAAGATACTTCCGCGTTTGACCTTCCTTCGCGATGGTAGAAGACAAACACCTGAGGTCAATGCGTCTCTAAACTTTGCACAGACTATAAATCCGTGGACAATCTAGAGCAAAATGAGGTCTTTCAACGCATACTTGTCAAATTTGAGACAAAACAAACAATAACAAAAAAAAAAAACCAACATAGCGAGAGAAACAAGAAATTACTATAACAACAGGTCCACCAAGCACCAACTTATCGACTGTTCGGCTTTGACGAAAAAGCGGAAGAACATATGGATGATGAAGAAGAGGAAAAACCTACGCCTGATGAAGAAGAGGAAGATACGAATTTGAACATTTTGAATTGAATGTTTAAGTTGGGGAAGAAGAAAGAAGAAGACTTGTATTATAGGAAAAAAGAAGATGATTTGATTGGGAAAGAAGATTTGGAAAATAGTTACATTAATAGAACTAACAATGCCAAGAGAAAGTTGGTTGACTTATGCGACTCCTGGTAGACATAAGGGCAAAATGGAAGTGAAAAACTGACGGTAATAGCTCGTGGACGACAAGATGGAGTAGGGGGTCGTCTCGGCATTTCAAGTACTTTAGGGGGCCACGCGGGAAGCTGGCCATACTTTTAGGGGCCCATCAGAAAATAACTCTATTTTATTTTTATGAAGTTATTTATCTATTAGTCTATTTAGCCCAAAAACCTTACATAAACACTTTTATATAAATGCATTGAAGATAATCATACAATTTTCTCTTGTGCTGTGATCCTCTTTTTTTTTTTTTTTTTTTGATGAAAGGTGCTGTGATCCTCTTGGCATCATATAAAGATATTTTTTATTTTTTATTTTTTTTTGCTGACAGAAAAACAAGAACAAAAAACCAAACTCAAATAATCACAAACTCAGATCCGTCATCATCGCCTCTATGGAGTTCCAGGTTCGCCTTTCCGTAGCTTTCCGTCCCCATTTGGCCAAGTGATCTGCTTTTGTATTGATCGTTCTCGGGCTTTCCATATAAACCACATTATCTTTGCCATCCTCGCCATACCTTCTTCATCCATCGTTTTCCAAAACACAATCCAATCTATCACTGTAGGAAAATTGCTCGTTCTGATATTAAAGTAGTGCCAAATAGCACGAGCATAGTGACAGTGCAACAGAATATGTGAAATAGTTTCTATTTCCGTGCAGAAGGAGCACATATAGTTATTGCAGAAGGAGCACATATAAAGATATTTATTGGATCTTCTAAAAATGGATGATTGATTCATGTATAAAAACAAAACATATAACTAGATCTAACACTATGAGTAATACATGTCAACCCTGCATTTCTCTGATTCAAGTTAAGTGGTAAGGAAAGAACACATCAAAAGTAATAAAACTATTGATGGACTGAAAAGATTGAAATGGGTTTCTAGGGAATTGATATTAAGGTCAAACTGAAGATATTTGGTCAAAAGAAAACAAGAAGGGAAGGGAAGAGAAGAGAAAGTCAGAAAGATACTGGAACTTGAAACTTCCAAGTATCTAGCGTGTATTAATATGTAGGGTTAGGGTTTAAAGATGAATGACCAAAGTACAAATATCAGCCTTTTAGGGAAGCCCTCTTCTTCGATCTTTTTCATCATTTTTCTTTTCATCAATCTGAGTTATATTGCCTGCAAAAACTGTCCTCTTCTGTTGCTCTCTCCCTGAACTATCTTAATTTTCTAATTTTCCTGTCTTATCACCCCTCCACACATCTCCCAATTCATTTAGAGATGGGCCTTCTCAGATTATGGCCTTCGCCTGGTCCATCTCGATATACTTTTTCTTAAAGAGTAAGAATTTGAGCAACGAGATTTCCACTACAAAGAGGTGAGGTAATGTTACCACTCAACTAAAATGAAATTCACATCTTTGTATATGTTTTGGTTCGTGTGAAAGAGTTGAATAGTAAAAATAGTTGTGGAATGCTTAGCCAAATTAATCAGGTCATATCAGAGCCGTGTTTAGGGGGCCGGCAGGGCGTCGGCCATGGGCCCCCACTCCACAGGGGCCCACCTCTTATGAAAGTTACGTTAAGATTATATATAAACAACCCTAAACACTTCAATGTGAAACTCCATCAGCTCTAGTGATCAAGTTTGTGCATTTTCACACCCGTGTTATATATAAACAACCCTAAACACTTCAATGTGAAACTCCATCAGCTCTAGTGATCAAGTTTGTGCATTTTCACACCCGAGACACGGGTTCGAAACCCTTCACTCGTTTTTTTCCTTATAATTGTGAAGTTGAGAGGATTATTGCTAAATCAATTCTTATTTATACCCCGTCACACTTTAAACTATTTTGCTGTTTCGGTGCATATCTTTTATCCTTTGACGTGTTTTTAAGAAAACGAGATCTAAGTGTTTTTTCCTAACAATACATAAATACTCATGAGAAAATCATGATACAAAAGATATCATATTCAACAAATCGCTTAGACTCTAAACAATACGTTGTACAGAGATTTTGTTTTATCATTTTAAGTTAGTCGTGCTCATTAGAAGTCTTTAATCGGCACGTGGTCCAATGATTTGATTGTAATTTTTATTATTGTACCAAAGGTCCATAATCAATTTTCGCCCAGGGCCCTTAAATTCCTAGCCACGGCTCTGGGTCATATAGAAAAAAGGTTCATGACTATTGGTTTGTTAGGAAGTCTTTACTACGTGGATAATTGCATTCGTACTTTTTTTTTTTATTGAAAGAGTGCATTCCTACTTGACACCAACCAAAATGATAAAAATGCTTATCTCACTATTATCTTCTCTTGGATTCTCGAAACTTCTATCGCAAGTTATCTTCGGCCGGTAGTGTTACAAAAAATGCGGTTATTCAATTTTTATTAGTTAATCTAAATCTAGAAAAACGGTAAGCAATTCATTAATGTATGTGATATTGTTATTTGATAGAGGTTATTTAGACATTTCCCCCACTTATTCAACAATTTTAAGACTAAACTCCTAGAATCAAAATATGTATGGGGTTGACTTCCATTCTCGATTTCTTCGCCAAACATCAGTAAAGTGGGTTGCCTACAAACCAAATGCATAAGTTTTTTTTTTCTATATTATAAGTAACAAGTCTAAAACTAACTAAGGAGTAGACTTCGTATCTAACAATTATATATCTTAGACCTTTTCTAATCTCTCTAATCAACCAGACTTACTGGACGACCAGATACTGAGGTAAGTCTATTTTTATATGTTCCACGTCTAGCCTATATAATATATCTAGCTAGATGTGGGTCAAACCTGTCTCGGATTCCGGGTAGTCCATTTTCCTTAATGTTTCTGGCTTAGATTCGTATGCTATCAGATTAGGATGAATTTTCTATCATGTAAACTATCTCTGAAACTTCCTATGAACTACTTAATTGATATTTGACGAAAAAACCAAGAATGAGAGTGAACCTTAAGCATATTTTTGTTTCAGGGGTGTAGTCCTAATATCAGTAAATAGTTGGTGGTCAATTTCTACATAACCTGAATATCTTTCGAAGGGTATCTTTGTCATAAGTCACGCATGTGGTTGACACATGAACCACTTAACTGATATTGGACGAAAAAACTAGAATGGGGGTCAACACCACACATATTTTCATTTTGAGGGTATAATCCTAATATCGCTAAATAATGAGGAGATCAATGTCTAAATGACCCAAAAATAATTGTCTACAAAATAATTCTTGACGCCAAAACTTCACATACATTCAACAAAATAGTACAGATTTGGATTATCTAAAGTCAGATATAACTTTCATTACCTAATTCAACATTAATCTCAAATACGCCCATTTGTTTGTTGGGAAATGATATAGTGACTTATAATTTCGTACTTAGAAAATGACATGTTTCCTCATTTGAAAACAAAAGCGGTCCCTACCGTAGTCAAACTTTGAAAAAACCTTGTCTTTTAGTGAATTCCACGTCATTATGTCATACTCTAAGTAACTCTAGCATCTCCCTTGTTTGTTAATCCCATGTACACTCATGTTACTTTAAAAGTAAGGTAATGCTAAGTTCTCCTAACTCAACGTTAATATAAAAAAATTTGTCCACCAGTTACCAAAAATTCACATAAATAAGGATTTTTTTTGTCTATGGTCGAAAGCATAAATAAGGATTTAGACTAATAAAAAAAACACTCCCTAATTTACAGTTAAAAGAGATTCTATCTCTAATTGGACATTAATGGAGTAGTGGTAATGCTAAATACCCCTAACAACATTTAAAATAACCAAACATTTTAAAGAGAAGGATGTCGAGATAATTTGGGATGACTCCATTAAAATGTTGTCAGTCTAGATTCCATAGATCATGGTTGACAACTATTTTTCTCCACTTACTTACCAACTAAATTATCCTCGTTTGGTTATCTCGACCATCCGATTGGTAGATCATCTCATAGATTCTTTCCTTCCTTACTTTCATGTACTTTTATGTACACTAGACAAGTCAAGCTACTAACTCACGTTATTTGGTACTTAAACTAAGGGTAATATCGTCATATTAAATAGTATTCATCACTATTTTATGAATGAAACTACAAACTCCTCTCAGTTCACTACTAGCTTCAGTTAAATTTTCAACTCTACAGCTAGGAAGAGAGATAGAGAGAGAGAGAGAAATGGATCCCGACGCTTTCACGGTGGGGTTATACAAGTGGGACCCAAGAGGAGTGGTGGCGCCACCACCACAACCACCACCATCTAACCGTTTATTCGAAGCTATAATGACACCAACTCCGATGTCGTATACTATCCGGCCAAGAGAATACCAGCAACAACAACAGATAATAACGGGAGGAATAGAAGATTTCTTTCAGGCGTACGGTATTCGTTACTACACAGCAGCTAAGATAGCTGAGTTAGGGTTTACTGTTAGCACTCTTTTAGATATGAAAGATGAAGAACTTGATGATATGATGAATAGTATTTATCATATTTTTAGGTGGGACCTACTCGTCGGTGAAAGGTATGGTATCAAAGCTGCTGTTCGTGCTGAACGCCGTCGTCTTGAAGATGATGAATCCAGGCGGCGCCACCTCCTTACTTCCGAAACTACTACAAACCCTATTGACGCCCTCTCTCAAGAAGGTCTTTAATTTCTCTCTCTGTCTCACTGTATATTATCTATGTCCCCTCCCTCTATACGTGTCTTTTCTCTCTTGAATCTGACTCGTGTAAGTCAGTAGTTCATGAGTCATTTCAGGTGAATTCATACTATGAGTTCTTGATTCAAACTTAAAGATATATATGTTTGAGTCCAATCTATACATGGAGTCAGATCTGACAGAAAATAATTTCAGAACGAGTACGAGGAAACGGGCATCACGAGTCGAATAAAAATAAACGTTGTTAACTACATAACTTTGTGTTAATCTACACATTGAGTCAGATCTGACATAGACTAAACTAAGAATTAGTCTGAGAAATTGTACAAACAAGTCGGACAATAACAATCATTTTAAAATATAACTTAAGAGTCAACTGAGGTTCAGTTTCCATAGATGACTTAGGTGGTGATTGTTTTCTATATCAGATCTGACTCGATGTGTATGTTGACTCAAGTCAACAACGTTCTTTGGTTTTTAGGTTGATATTATGTTCATTTAATTCAGATAAGCTAGACGACTCAGCTTCATACAAACACTACTGTATACAAAATAGAAAAGAGTGTCTTTAAGGCCTCGTCTTTCTAACTCAGGCTCGCCTTCACTCTCGGGTTTTGTGTTGCCAGCCGAGCAGTCTGTACTGGTCAAGTCCAACACAGATTAGGCCTTGTTACGGACTTGCTTGGCCCGTGGGAAGCGAAGAGAAAAGGCAGATCTGAGCACAAAATGTGGGCGCCTATAGAAGCTCACATATGAGAACGTTGACTACCTTTAGTTCTACGAGAGTCTAGTGAGATATTTGATTGATTGACTGTTTTTTGACAGTTAGAATCAAATTTTTGACGTTTAAAAGAAAAGGGTACTCATTTCTACATAAACTTGATTTGATTGTTAAATGAATTAAAAATTACGATTAGGGTTGTCTGAGGAACCGGTTCAACAAGAGAAGGAAGCAGCAGGGAGTGGAGGAGGAGGTGCGTGGGAAGTCGTGCTAAAGGAGAAGAAGAAGATAATGAAGAAGAAGAAACAGCAGCGACGTAGGAAGCAGATTGAACAGGATGTAGCAGATCCAGAAGAAGATGATGATGACGACGATGAAGAAGAAGAAGATACTAATGGTGGTGGTGGTGGTGGTATTGAGAGACAAAGAGAGCATCCCTTCATAGTTACTGAACCTGGAGAAGTGGCACGTGGGAAAAAGAACGGTCTTGATTATCTTTTCCATCTTTACGAACAATGTCGTGATTTCTTGATTCAAGTACAGAACATCGCCAAGGAGCGCGGAGAAAAATGCCCTACCAAGGTAAAATATTCAACAATTCTACTTATACAACAATTTCACCTTCGGTTTTGCAGTAAAAAAATCAAGGAAAATGACCTTCTGACCAGCTAGCTAGTGTACTGGTTGAATCTCGGTTAGGTGATGTGGCTGGACAAGAAGAAAGTTGAACATTTTCTCCATATAAATCTTGTCGGGATGCGTGACCCGACCTTGGTTTCAGGGGTCGGACATTCTATCAAGTTTGAAAATTAATTTAATTCTATTGTCAGGCTTAGATAATACAAAAATTAGATTTTTTTTGTTCTTTTAGTCGTCTTATTAATATAACAAACTTACAACTGTAACGACTCAGGTTTCAGTGATATGTTAATATTGTCCCTAAGTAGATGCCGCGACATGATTCGGGGTTTTATTTTGCACTTGGTCACTCACAAGCCCATCTAAAATATGCTGACTGGTGCATCTATAGCCCAAGCTCTAGGGCACGGGGGCGCAAGTGATATAGGACTATTTATAATCTCCCACTGACACTGATGTCTAGTTCCTTGTGTTTTGATTAGGTGACGAATCAAGTATTTAGGTTTGCCAAGAAGGCAGGAGCTAGTTACATAAACAAGCCAAAGATGCGACATTATGTGCATTGTTATGCATTTCACTGTCTGGATGAGGAGGCTTCAAATGCATTAAGGAAAGGCTTTAAGGAGAGAGGAGAAAATGTGGGAGCTTGGAGACAAGCATGTTATGAGCCTCTTGTTGCCATGGCTGCACGTCAAGGTTGGGATATTGATGGCATATTTAACGCTCATCCTCGCCTTTCTATTTGGTATGTCCCTACCAAGCTTCGACAGCTCTGCCATGCCCAACGCCGAACTACCACTACCAACACCACCACAGTTACTACTTCTAGCTCCGTCGCCGCCCTTGGAGCCGTTACTGGGCCTGGGCATGTCTTCTAGGGCCTAGGTATCTAGTCATTACTGGGCCTGGTCATGGGCCTCAGTAAATATGGACCTGCCTTCTACAGCATGGTCATGTGTCTTTATCAATTAACTTGGGAGATGAGAGGAAATTTATAAACCTTAAGTAATTTGTTATGCATTTGTACTTTTCATGTGTTTTTGTTTGATGGCTTAAGTAATAGTTAGTAAACTTTTGTTGTAGCAAAATTGGACTAGTTTTAATCCAATTCTTCCAAATCGAAATTTCTCATGCTAACCTCTATACCGCATTTATTTAACTTTGCAGTTTTGGGGTTTTCTTGTTGATGAGTCCCATACACTAATATTTTCCGAAAATAAAATCTTTGAAATATAGAGTTGTGTATTCTGATGAGTGAAATGTGGAGTTATAATATGGACCAATTACATCTCTCTTCTTTGCATCTCAAAGTTTTTCCTCTATCGGTTTCTGTTTTTGAGAATTTCTTTTATAGAGATCGGTTGTTATTGAGAATTTTGACAATCGAAGTCCTTTATTCAAAAAGTTATTTTTCCTACACGCCAAGTATAAACAGAAATTCAAAATAATTTAACCATAAAGAGGTAATAGTAAATCTTAGAGCAATCCTAAATCATTTATTTTAAATTAAGCACTTGAAGATCAAGCTAGAAATTACCAAAATATAATAATAATGGAACGATTATAGATTGAAATATTGAACTCAATTGCAATATCTCATTCTTCTTATTGAAAGAATTTAAGGACAATACCTCATATCAAAAGTTAAACATAAACAATGTGAAAAAAAAATGACACAATTGAACACCTCCGTTACATGAGCAAACTTTTAAAAAAAAAATGATCCATTGAAAACCAAATTACAAGTATGAGTAAGAGTAATGGACCAAGTCTTCACAAAATGAGATAGTAGAAGTTTCATTAGTTAACTTATTGGTTTTCTCATTATATTTCCTATTACATTAAGGGTGTGTTTGATTGGAAGTTTTCCGGAGAAAATAGAAACAATTTCTCTAAAATATTAAATTTTCATGTGTTTGTTAGGATTTTTAGGGAATCATAAATTTTCCCTCACGTGACAAAAATTTATAAATTTTCCACAAAAATGGGGAAAGTTATGACCCACCTCCCTCAATCTCTTTCCCAACTTCCCATATTTCTCTCAACAACTTTGACCCAATATACTTACTAATTAATCAACCCACCGTATTCAGCCGAAAAGTTTCATGATCTTCTTTACTCAAAAGCTTCGGAACGATCTTGAGGTAAACATCTATCTAACTTTATCATCATAAAATCTGATTTTCAACATCTCTCAATCAGTTTCTTCTTCCAAAATCTGTTTTCTTCAAGGATGGAAGAAGAAGACTTCTTCTTGTGAGGAACAAAAACAGTAGTAATTCCTTGATTTTGAGTAGAAACAGATGTCAAATGGGATTTAATTGTCGGAGAATGTTTGATCTTGGTGTCGGAATTTGTCATCGCGATGTTGTTGCTTTAGTTTTTGATATCTTCTACTTGAGAATTTTTTTATTGTTGACATAAGATTAAGGTTCAGGTTTTGAGTTTGGTTAGTTTAGCTATTGATTTTGTTTCAAAAAAAGGTTACTATTTTGAATTTGCTCTACGGGGAAAAATCTGGGTATGAATCTTGGAAGGCCTTTCTTGGGGTAAAGTCAAGAATGATAAAACAATAACACTTTTCCCTGCACCAACCAAACAATGGAAATTTGAGAAAAATATTAGAAGAATCATTTTCTCAGTGAAAATGTTTCTTTGTGAAACAGTTTCCTTATTTTTTTCTTTCCCCAACTTCTAATCAAACACAACCTTAGAGATTTTTTTTTTGAAATATTCTTCAAAGAGCTTTGAGATATCGAATAAATGTTCCCTCGTGTTGTTTAAATCTTTCAATTGTGGCCCAACACAATTTTATTTCTTTGTGAGTTGGATTGCATTTAGTATTAAAGTTGACTTAATATTTTTAGTCAAAGTGCTCCAAAATTTGGTGGCCTAAAATAAGCTTTGTTGCGTTTGGTTCTGGACCGATCCTAAAACTCATATGATGAATCATATATGAGTTTGAGTTCATGACTGTTAGGTCTTTTAGGATTACGTCATAAATCAATTTAATAGCTAGGTCTTCTTTGTTTCAATCATTGATTTAGGGAGCAAGAGCATATCCCATGAGACATTATAAAAAATCTAAAAATCTTAATTGTTAAGTTTCAATTATGATTCTCTTTTCAAAGTGTCAAAATAGAGACACTATAAACTTTTTCTTTTGTCTCTGATGGAGATCTCTAAAAGAACTCTATTCGATACAGATCTCACTCTTAAATTCTAGAGAAAAAGTTATAAAGTAAACCTTTTTATGAGCATAAATTTTAGAGTTACACTTGAAGAAACTCAAAAAGATTTTAAATTCTAGGGAAAAAGAAGCACAAACACAAAGTTTTTTATGGGTTAAAATTTTTAGTGTGACACTTAATGAAACTCAAAAAGACACTCTAATTTTAGAGTGTCTCTCTTGGAAGTGTTTGTAATAAATGCTTCCACGCCATCATAGAGTCTCTAATAGAGTGTTTTATTGTAGAAGGTTTTATAACATAACTCTAAAAATCTTAAGTGGCACTCTAAGTTTTAGAGTTTAAGTGTCCAATTGGAGATGCTCTAAGTTAAACCAAGAAAGAATAACAATAAGTTTTCTCCTAATAACTAAATTACTTGATATCACTCTCTCCATTTTTTACTCCTTGTTTTCTTTTCTCATGGTTGCTTAGTGTACCTTTAACACCAAAAAATTCGTAATCAAGAACAAGATGATCTCGTGAAGAATTGTGATTTTCTTTTTTATGGAATCATAATACCCAAATTTTATAAATCACTTTCAAATACTCATATAACCAAACAGAAAATGAAGATAAAAACACCTAATGTTTGATCTTATTTGGGGGTGGATTTGATTATTCGGTTTAGCAAATACAAATTCAACCCTTAATTGATGAGATCAAAACATCAAATTCCTTTCATGATTCTGATAAACAACTTTCCGAGAGTAAAAAAAAATACAAAAGAAAGATGTAAGATATCTGATTTATTAGGATTAGTCGTGATAGACATGAAGATGAAAGTCCAACGAAGAATGGTATAGAAATTGAAGAAGATGAGGTTAATGAATCAATTTGATTACTGTATCTCAACCACCAAAATCATTTTCTTCTTCTTCACTGTCAGACCAACCCAACATCATGTATGATTATAAACGTTTAATTGTTGTGGGCCAAGACACCGGTTTCCATTTCAAAAAAAAGACACTCTTTTCCTAGCCGTTCAATTTACTAGTAAGAGAGGTTATTGATTTGGGTTCATGGGTATATAGCCCAAAATAATGTTCAAAAGGGTTTAGGGTCCAATCTTCCCAAAAAATGGATTTTTAGTCCTTTTGCTCTTGGGACTAAAAACTCTTAATATATATTACATAATTCCTTCCATGTCCCAGTCGTTTTTCGCGGGATTTTAATATGTGGGCCCAGACAAAAATTTCAAACGGCTTAATGTACCTTGAGTTTAGGATAAATTTAGGAAAAAACGGATAGATTCTCACGAAATTTTCACTCTCTTCTATAATCTGTTTAGAAACAAAATTACTTTTCCAAATAAATTTTCTCTCTCTTCTTTACAGATTTAATATGGAGATTTATTAGCCAAAAATATGGAGATTTATTAGAAAAAAATGGATAGAAACAAATCATAATTTCTCTCTCCTCTAAACAAATTTGGAAATCAAATTTTCTCTTTCCTATTATCCGAATCAATCAGAAACCAAAATCGTAACCAAAACCAAAACGTCATCACCACGGATATTTCCAAATTAATTTTCTCTCTCTTCTTTACAGATTTGGAAACCAAATCAAGTTTCTCTATCTTACTATGTAATTTTTTTTCGATTCAAAACAATTTTCTCTTACTTAACTTTCAGATTTGGAAATAGTATATAATCTAGGATCAATTTAGCGTGATTTGGGGGTTAATATACAAAGTAAAATGATAGACTTCCCGGTGGATATCCCGGTCGAAACCCGGCCGGGTGAGTTGGCTTGCCAACCGGGAGTGGAATCATGACGTGGTGACTGCTTAAGTGGGATTTTATATGAAATCTAATTTTAGCCCCTCATAGTATGCTTAATTCTAGTTGAGGACCTCCATAAAAGTCACCAAAAGTCAGATTTTAAGTTGGATTTTATACCTAACGAGCTAGGGTTCTCTCTCTCTCTCTATCTGTTAGAAACGCCACCACCACCACCACCACCACCACCACCACTGAGCTCCGACGTCTTCTCTTTCATTTTATACTGAAAATCTAGTTAGGTATTTCTCCCACCCTCACTCTCTCTTTCTATCTTATTTACTTTCTCTCTCTAACTATGTTACATTAGACTGGAATTTGAAATCCCTAGATATGTTTTTAAAAACCCTAATTGTCTTCCAAATCTTGTTGGAGAAGGAAAGTAGAATCATGGTAAAGGGTTAGGGAACAAGAATATTGACTTTTACTTTGTATTTGGAATTGAATGATTTTGGTTTATGTTTTAGGGCATTGATTTTTTATTTTGGTTTATGTTTTAGGGCATTGATTTTGATTTTGTTTCAAAATTCTAGAGTTTGAAACAAAAATTAAAAATCTGGGTTATTTAGTTTAGATGTAATTTTATAATGGGTTTTTGTTAGTTTTCAATTTTATTGTGTGATTAAGCTCAAATTTTGATTTGTAATACTCCCTCCGTCCCAAATTAAGAGTCCACTATTCCTTTTTTGGATGTCCCAAATTAAGAGTCCCATTCCTAATATATCATATAAAATCCCTTACTTTTCCATGAATACCCTTTCTTTGATATTTTCAATATGTGGTGCATTAGTTGAGCTAATTAAGATATTTGACATTTTCCAATACAAAAGTTGGTTTGTCTTTGTAATCTTTCAATTATTTCAAGAAAATTTAATTACTTTAAGAAAAGTAACATGTATTTCTAGAATGAAAATTATAATCCTTGAATTACTTCAAGAAAAGTTGTCAAATAAATAAGGGTAAACTTGGAAGAAGAAAAAATATGAAAATAAGTTGGATTACCAATATGGGACTCTTAATTTGGGACGGAGGGAGTAAGATTAGTGATGATGATGTTGTTTTTGTTCTTTGTTTACTTTTTACAGAGGTGAGAAAGCATTTTGCAGTCCTGAATGCCGTGAACAAGAGGTGTAAATTTTTGATTTTTCTATGTACCCATTTTGAAGAATCAACTTAGATTGAGAGAGAGAGAGAGAGAGAGAGAGAGAGAGAGTTTTGGAGCAAGTTATATATGAAAATAATGTGTAATTCAATTTGATTCTTTTAATCTTCGTTCTATGTTATCTTATCATCTTTCTTCTAATTACATCTAAAGTAAATTACCTGTATGAAAAAAAAAAACTAACAAAAACCCATTATAAAATTACATCTAAACTAAATTACCTGTATGAATAGGAGATTGTCATGCCTAATTAACTTTAGTTAAATGATCCCATTTATATCTATTCTTTTTAGGATTGGATCTTTTCATTGGTTACAGACAGCTTTAATTCTTAGTAGTTGAAGTAGTTAGAATTTGATAATATTTGCTTAATAGAATATCTTTTGCAGAGATGCCGCAATCTGCAGAAAGTAAACATATTGATGATTTTGAGCTAATGTCCGAGAAAGAAAGTGACAAACATAAAGAAGTAATTGTACCAAGTGTTGGTTTGGAGTTCCAAACCGTTGATGAAATGTATGAAGTATGTCTTTCTTATGCTAGAAAAGAAGGATTCTCAATATGCAAACGATCATCAAAAAGAGAGGAATGAGTAGTTCGATACATTACACTGACTTGTGGAAAAAATGGGTCAGCTAAATCAGCAAGTAGCAATCCTATTCAACCACAACCTATTAGTAAAACTGGGTATCAAGCCAAAATTTGTGGGAAGTTGAATGAAAGTGGGAAGTACGAAATTACTAGTGTTCTTTTAGAGCACAATCATATTCTTAGCCCCGGAAAAGCTCGCCACTTCAGATGTTATCGAAAGATTAATGCACATGTGGCAAGACAACTTGAAATTAGTGATATGGCAGGAATTAAAGTGAACCGAAACTATAAGCAACATGTTGTAGCAGCTGGTGGACAAGAGAATGTCCCATTTAATGAAAGAGATTACAGAAATTATATACAAAAGAAAAGAGCAATTCGTCTTGGGAAAGGAGATGTTGCAGCTATTCAAAGATACTTTTTGACTATGCAGAAGAAGAGCAATGGTTTTGTTTTTAGTATGGATTTAGACGATGAGGGTTGCTTACGAAATGTGTTTTGGGCAGATAGGAGGAGTAGAGAGACATACAAAGAATTTGGCGATGTTGTAACATTCGATACAACCTACCTAACAAATAAATATGGTCTTCCTTTTGCTCCTTTTGTTGGGATTAACCATCATGGACAATCTATTCTTTTGGGTTGTGGTCTATTGTCTAATGAAGATACAGAGACATTTAGTTGGTTGTTTAGGACTTGGCTTGATTGTATGGATGGTAAGGCTCCTGATGGTATTATTACAGATCAAGGTCAAGCTATGCGGTGTGCTATTAAGGAAGTTTTTCCTAACACAAGACACCGATGGTGTCTTTGGCATATAATGAAGAAGATACCTCAAAAACTAAGTAGCTACAAAGAATACAAGAAGATAAATACTACGCTACATGATATTGTTTATGACACAGTTAGCATCGAAGAGTTCGAGTCTAAGTGGAAATATATGATGGATCATTATAGTTTATGGGATAATCGATGGTTGAATGATATGTATAGAGACAGAAAACGATGGGTTCCAATATTTGTGAAACCTTACTTCTGGACAGGAATGTCTAGTACCCAACGAAGTGAGAGTATGAATGCGTTTTATGATGGATATGTTAACGCGAAAACCTCATTAAAGGTTTTTGTTGAACAATACAACGTCGCTTTAAAGGGTAAAGTTGAGAGAGAGGCAAGAGAAGACTTTAGGTCTTATAAATTTGTCTTGCCTTTACTGACTCCTTTCGAAATAGAAAAACAGATGAGGGACATTTACACACTAGCTAAGTTTCAAGATTTTCACTCCGAACTATCGGGAAAACTTGCTTGTGACTATGTGGATGTTAGAGAGTATGGCGGACAGTATGACTATTTAATTTCGGAGAAAAAGGAATTTAGTAAGGCTAAATATATAGGTGTTGTTTCAGCCTACTGAGTGTGAGATTAAATGTAATTGTCTTTTGGTTGAGTCTAAGGGCATTTTATGCCGACATTCACTGATGGTGTTGTGTAGAAATGATGTAAAGGTCATACCAGAGAAAAGATCTCATACACGGGTTAATGTAAACTATGGCGGGTGGGATACAACACCAGAACAGAAGCGTTATGATGAATTATGTTTGTTATTCACTGAAATAGCAGATGAGGAATCTTTGGACGAGAGAAGCACTAATCATTTAAAAGAATGGATGTCGAAATATAAGTTGAAGGTGAACTCAAAAGAAGTCAAGAGAACTAGTTTAGGGGCAAGTCGACAAACGGGTTATACAGTCGACTGTGAGGATAATGCACGTGAAGATATCCATGATCCTGTTTTAGTTAAGTCGAAGGGGCGTCCAAGAGAAACTAGATTTAAAAAGAAACCATACAAAAAGAGAAAAGTAAGTCGTGTTTGTCTAACTTACCTCTATTAATGTTTCATATTTCTCTTACATTGTCTACTATATTAAATTCTATTATGTTTGTGTTTATTTTATAGGTTTCAGCTTCATGTGAGCCCGAGGTGAAGACACAAGAGAGTTCGCCCCAAGTATATTCAACGCCGGAACCTATGATGGTAATTTGTTAACTTACCTCTTTTCATCTTATTTAGTTAAAATTCTTAGCATGTTTCTGTTTATTTTATAGATTCCAACTTCTAAGATGACTTCATGTGAGCCGAGGTGAACACACAAGAAAGTTCGCCCCAAGTATATTCAACGCCGGAACCTATGATGGTAATTTGTTAACTTGCCTCTTTTCATCTTATTTAGTTAAAATTCTTAGCATGTTTGTGTTTATTTTATAGATTCCAACTTTTAAGATGCCTTCATGTGAGCCCGAGTTGAGTACACAAGAGAGTTCGATTCGTCATAGTCAAACTATATTTTCTACACCGGAACCTAGGATGGTTATTTGTTTAACTTACTCTTTTCTTCTTGTTTAGTAAAAAAAATCCAAGTTTGTTTGTGTTTACTTTAGTTTAGAAATCTTAATATGTTCGCTTGATGCAGTCTCACATGGATTTATTGTTGAGAGTGTATCGTCCTCAATTTGCAAGTGGTTCAGATGTCCCATTTTCAGCAAATGTGGGAGTTCGACAAACTGATGCTGGAAGGACACATTTTCAATTGATTGACGAGTCCGACGATGAATTTGATTTTTTAACCGACGAATAAGAAGATTGCGTTTTCGATGGAAGGACTAAGAAGAATGCGTTTTATTTTGTAATTGTTGTGATGACAAACTTAATTTAGTAACGGTTGGAACGTATACTTAGTTTTGTGATGGTTGTTGCAAATTTTGTGGAAAGTGAGCAAATTTTACAATTGAATGGGTATACACCATCATTTGTGCAGGTGAAGTTTTAGTTGTTTTGAACTTTTTTCTCTTTTTTGTTTTTTAGGCATATAATAGAAGTGTTTTATATTTCTCTATGAAACTGATGGTTATTAATGGTTCAGGAGTCTCTATGACCTTCATCTTGTTTAGTTTTTTCATGGGTAGTTGTATGTTTTTGTCAATGTGGAAGTATAGAGTTCCTGAACGAACTTGGACTTTTATCTCAGAAGGCTACTATTGGTCTTACGGCAGGCCATCTTAGCGTTTTGGGATACTCAAAGTCAGGAGTAAAGGTAACTTATCATCTAACATTGTTGCATGAAAAACAATACATCCCTTTGACATCATGTACTCTCTACCATCTGAGACACAAAACATAAGCCCTGAAATTTGATGCATGAAAAACAACACAAAACACTCATTCTGAAACAAAAGCATAAGCCCTTAAATTCATTTTGACAACACAAAAGTTCATACAAGATCTTCACGTCTATCTCGATTGTACAGCGAAAAAACACAATATTACTACATGAAAATAAACTATACAACATAAATAACCCAAAATAAACTACATCTTTCCGATGTCTACATCTTTCCGATGTCTTTCATCTTCAACTCTGCGCTTTTTATAAGTTGTTTCTTCAATTCTTCACATTATTGGTAGTGCTCCATGGCTTTACGAGATTCCAACTCTAACGACAATAATTTTTCAATAATACGGCTTATTTCATCGTCTTCTCTGGTAGACGCCTCCGTTATGTCATCACAATCATAGATGTCTTCTTCAAAAATGTGAAACCCACATCCACGCTTTCCATTATATGACGACTTTGGGCAACAATAAAACCTTCGACCTTCCGATTTTGATGTGATGAGCTTGGCCGGACCATCCCCACATGGACATAAGCGAAGTTCATCCAACCAACACCAAAATCCACATCCCTTGTCATGAAATCCTCTCTACACATACAAAAAAGAGGATAATACACATATAATGAGTTACCGTAACTATATACTTCCAAGATTCAACATATAAAATTTTAAAAAACACAATACTGCTTCTGGACACTTTGTGAACCATCGATTAGGATTCCGCTCAGTTCTAGAAAGCAACACTCTAAGAAAACCATTCGAGCAAGCGCACTTGATTTGTTTTCTTTCTTGAACAGAATCCATTATCATTGATTTTCTATTTGTCAAAAATAGATAACCTTCATTATAAGCTCAAAATAGTATTTAAATAAACACACAAGACCACACCATTACCTTTCACTTTCGGTTAGTCGAGCCATCGCCTGCAAAACAATAACCTAAGCAAACAAATATAGCATCACATTACATTTAGAAAAAAATAGTATACATTCAAAATTTTGAATGTAAGAGCACAACTAGAAATCTCCATGTTTCCCTAAACCCTTAACTTCTCCAATCATAAGCAACTAAACCCAATTGAGAAAAACTCGTTATCTGTTGGAACTTGAGCGTAAAGTACACACACTTCAATCTGAAGCAACAACTCTTTCTGCTCAATGGGTATCTCTCATTACTGAGAGGGTTAAAGATTACGTTTTGTGGCAAATACGTGCCTCTGCATCTTTTCTCCATATGCTTGTCAACTTGTCAACTTCGGTTACAGGCCATGAAGAGAACAAGAAGCTCTCTTGCGTGGTGGTATGTCTCATTGTTTTTTTTTCAAATTACTAGCTAGGTATAGTTCTTATTCAGTAGTAGCAGAGACAATCTAGATAGATCTATAAACTGATGAATTAACTACTAGTATTAATGGTGTGATTACTAAGTAATAATTAAATAAGCAGATAATAAAGGTGATTATCCAGTCAAAATGATTCACTATTACATGAATGATGATGATCTTACATGAATGATGATGATCCATTAATGATAATAAAGGTAATAGATAAATTATTTCATGTTAAGCTCGAATGTATACTACATTTAACATAACCTTGATACTTTTGATGTGTTAGGGTAATTTCATTTTAGGGAAAGATTGTTTCAATCTACTTCAAAGAAGAAGAATTCAAACTGTAAATGCTTATAGCTGATAAAGTATTCAACTAAATATAAACCCTAGTTTAATTTTAATCAAGATGTTTCTCATGGAAAGTAAATGAATAACATAAGAAGGAAAATGAGATTTCTCTAGGAAACCCTAGATTTTCAGTCGGAAAAGTGAAAAAGCAAAGCTCGAAACCCTTACCTATAAAGGAGAGAAGAGAAACCCTAGCTAGTGAAGATGGGTAAAGGTCGTGAGCTTGGTCGTGATTTTCGCCAAGAAACCCTAGATTTTCTTCGTGAAGATGGTACAGGTCGGGAGCTTATTTCCTTTCTAGAAAAACAGATCTACCTTATTTACTTTAATAAGTCCTCAACTGAAATTATATATAGTATTAGGGACTATTTTTAAAGTTCTCTAATAACTTAAGAAAAGCAGTCACCACGTTATGATTCCACTCCCGGTTGGCAAGCCAACTCACCCGGCCGGGTTTCGGCCGGGAAATCCACCGGGAGGTCTATCATTTTTTATATACAAAACATATATATCACTTTCTCTCACTTAACTTTCAGTTTTGGAAATAGTATTTTTCTGGGAACGTTAAAGCAGCATTTGTTTTCGTTTTTACTCATACATAAATACAAATCGAATACAAATTATGAAACAAATACGTAAATTATGTATTATTTATGACGAAGAAACCATCATTTGTCAAGTATACAACGTAATTTATTAAATGTATTTGGGTCTTGTTCAGTAAATTACACATAATTTCTTTTACATTACACATAATTTCTTCTACATAACACATTGTTTACATTCTGTTACACAAAAAAATCTTCTCTGGTTCAATAATGGTGCCCATCCATGCCTATTGCTTGGGATGCCAATGGAGGGGGCCGAATATGAGGCTTTTCCAAGGAATCATGATCAAGATTTGTTCAAGTGTGCATTTCTTATGAAATATTTCGAGGAGCCAATCAAAAAGTCAAATAACAAGAACAAGGGTATTTCAAGTTTGATTTGCTTATTTTGATTTGATGATTCTGCCTGGAACTCCATCTATGATAACAAATGGAGAGAGATTAATACATATAAATTATACAGAATAGTACATTATTTACAATAAATTACATGAACATTTACGTAAATTATATGTAATTTATTTCAAAGTACACGGGATTTACATATATAAGCGAAGTTGTTCTAATAATGAAACGAGTCTGTTTTAAGATTAAAGCATACATAATGTTCCATAAATTACGTATAATTTATAGACAATAATATAATATTCATGATATTCGTGATAAAGTATATATAATTTGTCAGAAAATACATATATCATGCTCTCATTTTGAAAAACATCGTACGGGAGATGTTTGCATAATTTACTATAAATTATGGTAATTTATGATAAAGTACATGTACTATTTATTCGGTTATAAGGAACCATACGAGAAAACCACGTTTCATAAATCCTTACGGATCGAAACCAGATCTGAAGAAAAAGTACGAATATCATTAGGCTTAAACTACATATCTAAAGATATCTGATATGATGATTGATTGCAACAATAAGTATACTCGATTTATAGGAATCAGTAATGAAGGATTATCTCATCAATATCGAAATCATTAAAGAAATTTTTAGAGAGAGAAATACAATAATAACATACTCGATTTGAAACAGAATCATTAAAGAAGAATTTTGTTTACCTGATCAACAATTAAGAAACTGATTTTGAAAAGCTCTAATGAATATGAAACAATTTCTTTATTTTAATGGAAAATTTTCAGTAGATTAAGATGTAGAGAGAGAGAATCAACTACCATAAACTGAAACAGAATCACAAAAACTTATAAATTGATTTATGTTTTACCTGATTAACAATGATGAAGATGATTTCAGCAACTCAAATGAATATGAAACAAGGTCTCTGATTTAATGGAGGATTTTCATTCGACTAAGATGTAGAGAGAGAGAGAGAGTGAGAAAACAAGAAGGTTTCGATTACAAAAGTTTTTGATTTTCAGAAGATCACGGTTTCTTAATATAAAAACGTGATTGGAGAGAGAAACAGGGAGATAAAAATGGAAAATATATTTGGTGAATTTGAGCTTAAATATGTTTTTATATTTAAGGAAGGTTAGTTTAGGTATTAATATTTTATAATTATTCTAGGGATTTGTTTTTTCTCTCTAGATGACACCAAATGACTAGATATCCATTTGTGTTATTTTTTTGGTTTTGAAACCCTTTATAGGTTAGAGAGGACTAAATGTCTTAGTAGGGCCCGTTTTTTGGGCTATAAACCCAAAAATTCTATTGATTTTGGGCCCAATTAACAAATGTGAGTATATATATCAACTAAAACACCATTAGAGAAGACAACTAAAGTAGATAAAGGGACAAAGGTGGAAAAGTGTCTGGTAATATGGTAATTAAGAGAATTTTATGGGTTATTCTTTCTTCGTTTAATCTAATTCTTAAATTAAGGAGGTTTCATCTATTAAATTGAAGTATGAGATGATTTTGAAGATCTACTGTCATAAACTCAAGCTCATGCTACACTATATGAGCTTGTGATGAGTCTAAATTAAAAAAGAACTCAAAACTAAATTAGATTGAAAATGAACAATCAAAATATACTATATGGGATTGGGCAATAAAAGGCCCATTCTTTTTCCCGAAATAGGAAGCATGCCCACTGCAGAGAAAGAATGAAGGGCAGGTCCAATAGCCAGAGGAGTGTGTGAAAATACAACAAGGAAAAATTTACTCTTATTTACATAAATTGCCACACGAAAATTAAAAAAATGTCATTAATAAATCCCGCGTTTCTCGTTTCCCTCTTTATATTATATTCTCCACTTTATTTCTCTCTGCACGTAATCTTTCTCTCTCTATTCACCTGTTTTTTTCTCTTATTTCCTTTCTCATAATTTTTTCTCTCTCAATTTTTTTTTTATAAAGTTAAGCCTTTTGCCTTCTTTATTCATTAATAGCAACATTTACATTAGTAATCATCTATAAGTTCAGAGCTCTTACAATGTAATGTTTCTTTTGCTAAAGAATTTGCAACACCATTGTGATCTCTTGAAATGTGATAGAACTTCACCTTATCCATGTATCTTGTTTCATACCTGATATCATCGATTATTTTTCGAATTTGCCAAGGTACATGATCCGATTCAGTTTCTCATGCGTGTATGACTGTCTTTGAGTCTCCTTCTATGATTACTTTCCTCATTAGTAATCTTTTAGCAAGTTGCAGTCCAATCAAGACAGCTTTTGCTACTGATTCCAGAGCACTACTTGCCATATAATACTCTGTTTCAACTGGCATGAATTCCCTTCACAGTTTTTAATCACCACAGCTGAAGCTCCTTCACCATATTTGAAAGCTCTATCAACATTAATTCGAACTTCATCTTCTAATATTATTTTCATTGAGTGAATCCTTTGTTTCTTTGAAGTATTTTTCTTAAGTTATGAACAGTTCAAATGCTTCTTTAATTGTGGTTGTAGTATCCAAGTAAGAAATTTCAAATATGAGCATTTTCAATTTAAAATTTTAGAGCCAATCATTCCATGGTTGAAAATTGAAACACAAATCCCACACATGTACATAATTTGGATTTGGAAGCCCCTGTTGGGAGCATGAAATTGGAGTTGAAAAAATCAGAGGCTCCCAGTGAAATCCGACCCAGGCTATAGCCTCGGTCAGTCTTTATAATTTATGCAAGTGAGTAGGGGTAATTTAGATATTAGCCTGGTGTGATTTTTTTTTCATTCTCTAGTTTCCAACGGGAAAGGGAAAGCTTTCCAAATCCAAATCGACAGAAAAGAGGAACCGAGATACGAGAGTTCCAATTTCTTCTAGGAATTTAGGGTTTATGAGTTTGATTTCATCTCCAATCTCCACTTTCTCCATCAAAGTCTCAAAGATTTCTGGCGAACACAAAAAGGAGAGCTTATGAGCAACTAGCCAACTAGGGTTTCATGATTTTATCTTATATCTTCACTTTCTCTCTCAAGGATTTGGTTAATAACTATAATTTATTATAATTTTGGTTATGTTTGATGTGCGATGTTTCAATTCTTCTGAATTAAAGTCTATTGTCTCTAGTTTTATTAGACGTTTGATGTTTCAACTCTACGGTTCCGACTTCTAAACTTCTAATTCTAGCATGAAATTTGAGTCTAATATGTTATCGGTTAGATATTGCATGAGATATGAAGCAACAATCTATTTGATTAGATAGATTTTTATTGAGACTAGGTTTCCGCCGCTTCCTACCGACGCGACAGATCCATCTTGGCTTCGCCGGTAAATTCCATTTATGTGAAGGAAGAACATATAAAAAATCACTAACATGAAAGATTTGATAAAAAGAATTGGGAGATCGGGAGATTTATTTTGTTGTTTTTTTTAATAAAATTTGGAGAGGAAATGAGAGAATTCCAATTTTAAGTCAAATAGTTAGGAGGTTGAGAGAGAAATTAGGAAGATATAGGAGAGTGGGTTAGTTATTTCGATCTCTCCCACAATTTTCTAAGTGGAGAAAATTGGTAGTTTCATGTAAGTCGTCGTAGAAAAAAAATAGGGAAAGAAATATGTGGGTAGTGGTTAGTCTATTTACATAGATAACCTTCTTTTTTTAGTCTATTTACATAAAAAGATTTGATATCATCCGTCAGATGAATTCGCAACTAAATCTCTAAAATAAAATGGACGGTCAGACTTATCCCCTGCATAACTGACTGAGCTGTTTTAATATAATAGATTTGGCTGATTTACATAGATAACCTTCTTCTTTTAGTCTATTTACATAAAGAGATTTGATATCATCCGTCAGATGGATTCCAAACTAAATCTCTAAAATAAAATGTACTGTCAGACTTATCCCCTGGATAACTGACTGAGCTATTTTAATATAATAGAAAAGTTTGTTGTAAATGGGTTCATTAATGACGTCGTTCAACACAAACTTACAATACAAACGAAGATGTGATCTTGATCTCAAAATTCCGTTTCATGATTCCTAGCGGCATATGTTGGCAATCTAATGGGTCTTTTTTTGTTGGAAGAATCAAATGGATCTTCAACACCGGATGAGTCATATCCAATATTACTAGGTTTCCGCCGCGTCCTACGGACGCGACAGATTCCTCTTGACTTCGTTGTTTTAATATAATATATACTAGGTTCCCTCCCCGTCCTACGGACGGAGAAGATCCCTCTTGGCTAACGCCTTCGAGGAGAACAAAAATAAATTGTAGGTTAAACCGAGAAGACACGATTTCTCTCAGATAATTAAAAACATTTCTCTGAGATAATTAAATGAGTTTTGATATTTTAGATTTAAGAGTGAAAGAAGGTGGAGAGTATTATGCCGGCTATAATTAAGGAGATTTGTTAGGGAGAGTTAAAAACAAATTTGGAGGTTTTAAAGATAAGATTAAAACGGAATGTCCACGTTGAGGGGAAGTATAATTACTTAAAGAACCCTATTCAGGGAGTGCAATAGAGTAGTTTTGTTTTCATGAGAAAATTAAGGAACTTTTTAGTTTGAAATTAGAAATGTGCATAGGTGGGTAGTTTTGGCCGCAGGTATTAGGTAGTTTTCTTTTGGATATTGTAACCCAACAATCAAAAGTGGGAGAAAAATAATTAATTGCGCAATCGTGAGAGATAAAAGTGGGAAATTGTAACCAAATAATCAAAAATAATTAATCGTTTACACTAATACCCTTGTGATTTAAGTCAAATTACACTAAGTAGATTTTATATCAGTCGTTCGATCTAATCAAAGGTAATAAAATGAACGGCCAGACTTATCCCCGGGATAACCGACTGAGCTGTTTTAATATAATAGATTAGATAAACCATAATTTAAGTTAATGTAATTCCAATTAATAGTCTGAAATCTGTTTTATGAAGAACTAAAGATGGAGAATATTGGAGATGGATAACTGATGAAATTCCAATTACTTTCTTATAAGTTATGAATGTTAAATAAGTTTGGATTTAGTTTATTTGCTCATGTTTAAATAATTGTCCATTGACATTATTAATTGATTCATATTTAGCTTATTTGATCGTTGATTGATATTGGTTGATGTATGCTTCATGTTTAGTGGATTTGATTGATATTGATTTATATTTAGGATAAATGTGAGAAGCTCCTAAATTGCCTAAGTGAAGAAAGACAATATATTATTTTTTTAAACCAAAACAGGGAAAGAAAACAATAATATGCGTACCTTCTTCATCTAATGTTGGTGAACAACCTCCTCCGAATTCTCCAAGAATTGGTGAAGAAAGAGTTGAAGATGAAAGAGCTTATACGCAACAAGTTGAACCTCCA
This sequence comes from Eschscholzia californica, assembly GCF_041429995.1. Lineage (NCBI taxonomy): Eukaryota > Viridiplantae > Streptophyta > Magnoliopsida > Ranunculales > Papaveraceae > Eschscholzia > Eschscholzia californica. The sequence goes on from NW_028238198.1 coordinate 49,091,040, forward strand.
CAAGAGTTAGAGTCGACTTCTTTTGAACGAGATCAGGGTTTACGTCTACAAATATGGCAACATCCTTTTAATAAATAAGATGAGGTTCGGCGTGCCTATCTTAATGTTGGACTGTATTAAACAATCCTTCAAGAATATCCACAAACTAAATGGGGAAAGCAATTCCGTAGGTTTCAAGCTTCTTTTGAACGAGATCTGGGTTTTTGTCTTCCATGTTTTATTTTTGAAACAAATCCACCAAATCGTACGTCATTCACGGTTCAAGCATGGAAAAAAGTTGATGATGGGAGCAGGTGTGCATTCTTAACACATATGGGAGACCATAATTCCTTACATATGTCGGCAATAAAAGCTTGTAGAGATTTAGGGAACACACCTCGTCACATCGACAAGTTGATTAATGTGCAAACTATATGGTAAGGAAAAACCGGTTGAGACTTAAGACAACAATTGATGGTGTACGCTATTTAGCTTATCAAGCATGCGCCTTTAGAGGTCACGATGAATCTACAAATTTCATTGATTGTGGAAAATTCATTTAATTGATACAACTTTTTGTTAGTGTAAGCGATAAGATTGATGAAGTTGTTTTAGAAAATGCTCTTGGAAATGCAAAGTACACATCTCCGATGATCCAGAAAGAGATGTTATCTATTCTTGCTAACAGAGTGAGAAAGAAAATTCGAGAAGAGGTTGGGAATTCAAAATTTTGTATTCTTGTTGATGAAGCACAAGATGAATCCTTCAAAGAGCAGATGGCTATTATTTTGTGATTCGTTGGTGATGATGGTTTAGTCAAAGAACGTTTATTTGATGTTTTACTTTGCAAAACACTACCGCATTACATCTAAAGCAAACTATATTGGATGTTTTTTCTCGTCATAACCTTCACACTGAAAAACATGCGAGGTGAAGGGTACGACGGGGTGAGCAATATGCGAGGAGCCTTTAACGGATTACAAACGTTATTCCTAAGAGATTGCCAATATGCATATTATTTGCATTGTTTTGCCCACAGACTATAACTAGCATTGGTTGTGGCAACTAAAGAAGTAAGTGATATTTGACAATATTTTTCAATTTTAAATGCAATTGTTAATTTCGTTTGTGCTTCTCCCCTACGACAAGATGAATTAAGATCCTCTCAACTAGATGAAATTGCAAAAATGTTAGATACTAGTGATCTTGATACAAGTAAAGGAGCCAACCAAATAGGAAACTTGCAGCGACCAGGAACAACTCGTTGGGGTTCTCATTTAGCTTTAGTTAAGAGCTTGATTAAAATGTTTGGTGCAACGTGCAAAGTTATAAGAGAAATCACGGAGACCACGACAAATATAGATTTGCATGGAGAATCTAAGGGTCTATACATTTTAATGACATCATTTGAATTTGTTTTCACATTACACTTGATGAGTAGAATTATGGAAGTCACTGATATGCTTTGTCAAACCCTTTGAAGTAAATCGCAAGATATTGTTAATGCTACGAATCTCGTTACAACTACAAAGTCACTTCTTCAGAAATTGAGAGAGATGGATGGGATACTTTCATAAAAAATGTTGAATTGTTTTGCAAGAAACATGACATTACAGTGCCTGATATGAATGCTCGGTATCTAATAGGCACATCACGTTCTTGTCAATAATGTGACACCATTACGATGAGACATCATTATCATGTGGATTTATTCAACGCAGCAATAGATTTTCAGCTAGCGGAGTTGCAGAGAGTACGATGGAGCTTCTTATCTTAGTTCAACTTTGAATCCGAGAGATGATTATAAGCCATTTAAGATTGACCTTGTTTGCACTTTAGCAGAAAAATTTTATACACTAGATTTCAGTGATTAAGAGATGATTGATTTGAGATGTCAGCTACAACATTATGAACTTGATGTTCTTAAGCATCATGAGTTCAAGGATTTGTCTACTATTTCAGAGCTATGGGCGAAACAAGAAAATCAGAGTGCTACACTTTAATTTACAGATTGATTCGTCTAGTATTAACTTTGCATGTTTCTATAACGACTACTGAGCGAGCATTTTCAGCAATGAAACTTGTTAAAAAACTGACCTTCGCTCCAAGATGGATGATGATTTTCTTAGAGATTGTATGATGATACACATTGATAGAGAACTTGCTGAAGAAATTGATGATGATTCAATAATAGATGCATTCCATTCTTTGAAAGATCGTAGGGTTCAACTCAAGTAACACAATTATATATCTCAAGTGGTGTTCTTTTGATGGTCGAATAATATTTTATCTTGGTGTTTTTTGTGTCTTTTGGTAGTATCATGTTTCTACCTTTCTTTTTTACGTATTTTGTCATACTTCATGAGATATATAGTAAGTCTTTTACATAGGTACACATTGGTAAATGTAAATGTTACTTAGAGTTTTATATTAATATATGAGTCTTTTAATGAGTTAGTTCATTATTTTTAATCTCAAGCTTTTCTACGAAATGTTATATTTTGTCAGGTACCATATGGGAATAAAAAAAATATCATTTTGCCCGATCAGGTATTACTAAACTTTAACTTTTCTAAATTATTTTATTTTTTTCCTGAAAATTTACATAAATGCGAGATGCCTCGTTAAAAATGTATTGTTGTCCATAGAAATTACCTTTAAACAACAATTTTACATGTATACAAGGTACGAACCTACCTATAGTGACTTTTAGTTAAACATTTTGGTTACCTTTATGTTAAAGCATAGCCTTGGCCAAGTTGAAATCCTAGCTCCGCCCCTGAATGGAGTTGTCCTTAGTCATTACAAGGCAATTGATAACCGCACAAGTTAAATTAATAATTAAAGAGGCCTAAAGCCCGACAAATTTATTACTCTTTAATAGCCCAAATTCAATAACCATGGATTCCACGTCCTTTGGGAATTGAATCTGGGACCTCATTTTAGAGTTTATGTCAACACTATCAACTACTTGGACAACCAAACGTTGACGATGACTCACTTTCATACCATGGGAAACAAACAATTTAATTTGTTATAAAAGGGCAACTCAGCTTTATGACATTTAGTTTTAGGCGGGGGCATAAACACTTGGACAATGTAATTTTTCGTGATTAGGTGAGAGGACTAAATATCTTAAGACTCAAAACTTTTAAAAATTGTTCTTTTTTCCTCCTCAGGTTCATCTTCACCACTATCATCGACGAACACCTTCAACTACCTTCATTTTCTCTCTCTATCTCTTCTCATAATCTCTTTCTCTGTGATAGCAAAAAGTTCCCTTCATCGAAACAATGAAGAAAGTATAAAGAAAGAGAAAAAAAAATGGTGGAGGACTGGTGGTGCTGGTAGCAGTGCATGGAGATGAAATAAAGAGGAAGAGTTGAGAAACAAACATAGGAGTATTAACCTTTGGGTGTCATGTGAGTCAAATTAGCTTGACCCAAAATCATGTCCCCAACCAAAACTAGACGCCCCAAAGCACCTTCCAAACTAAGGCTAAAATCAATCTAAACCGTTCAAAATAGTTGATTATGGTAACCCGATAAATGGTCAAAATTTTAACGGCTGAGATGGATGCGATGACAAAGCAAGTTTGACGGAAGAGAATACAACCGCACATTCTGGACTATTGTTTCCCTTTCTTTAGCCGACCCCTCTCTTCTTCTTCTTCTTCTTCTTCCTTTCTCTCTCTAAGATCCACGAAGAAAACCTAGAAAACATCTGAAAACCTAGAAAGATAAAAGATGCTGAGAGTTGCAGGGAGGAGACTTTCTTCACTCTCATCGCGGGCTAATCATTCCGCATCTGCGATTCTTTCCAGGAATCTCACCGATGGAATTGCTTCCTCTGACGATTCAAGATCTATCTCCTCCAACCATACTTTTTCCGCTAGATCGGCTTTCTTCAATTCAATCAGAGGTTAGTTTTTTCCCCATTCAATTTCAAATCTATAGGTTCGATTTCTTCAATCATTTATTAATTCATTTGAATTTTGTCACGATGGAAGTAATTTATTTTTGGGGATCGCTATGTTTATATCCCATATTTTGTTAAATTAGGTTTTTTGTTCTTTATGTTGATGTGGGTTTGTTTATTTGGGTGAGTATGAATCTTATTTTCCGTTTCGTTATGTTTTGTGTTTTCATCTTTGATCCATAAACTGCTAATCTAGATTGTTTGCGGATGTTAGGGTTTACAACCACGGAGATAAACAGAGTTGCTTCTTTACTAGATCCAATCATTTAGCTTTCTGTTCTTTTTATCTTATTTTCATATTAGATGGTTGGTAAAAGTTCAACCTTTAGTATTGCCTGCTTCTTTAGCTATTGTTTGATCACCTTTTATGTTTCATTGTCGAAAGTAATCGGAGTTGGTACTTTGTTATGTTTGTTTCAAGGTTCAGGAACAAAAAGAAACTATTCAACAACTTTGTACCAAAAATAATGATGTATTTGCACCGATCTGATTGCTGCTAATGTTTCGACCATTGATTACAACTGAATGATACCTTTAATTGTCTGTCTGAAAAATGGGCTCTGTCTGACTAAAAGATTAGGATTCACGAATCATGATCGAATATTATAGTCTAACACGTCAGATAATGCATAAAGTACTTGCAGCTTTGATAAGGAAATTGTTAACAATGAAATAGTGTTTGGATTCGCTGGGATATCCGATAGTTTGTACCTTACCTTTGTGATTATTTAGTCATATGTTAAGACTCAAAATTAATGAAATGTAAATGCGAAACAAGGCGTGCCACAAGGTTCGTGCGAAGTGCTATATTGGGTCCTGATTTAGGTCTTACAAAGGTCAAAATACCTAGGCATTGTTCAAGAGTTCTGCGTGCAGTTTGGCCAACTGACCAAAATCTAAGTGAACACATGATCTCTGTGTGGGATTTAGCATCTCAAATGGCTCTCACGTTCGTACTCTAGTGTAGTTAAGATGCTTCTTATTATGGTTTTGATGTTTTATTTTATTGTTTGTAAATCCAGGGTTTGCTTCTGATTCAATTGCCCCAGCACATGATATTGGGCTGATGCAAGAAGTCCCAGCGACTGTGGCAGCTTTGAAGAATCCAACCTCAAAGATCATTTACGATGACCACAACCATGAGCGCTTCCCTCCTGGCGACCCAAGCAAGAGGGCATTTGCTTACTTTGTATTGACTGGTGGGAGATTCGTATATGCCTCCTTGATTCGTTTGTTGGTGCTCAAGTTTGTATTGAGTATGTCTGCTAGTAAAGATGTTCTTGCACTTGCCTCCCTCGAGGTCGACCTATCAAGCATTGAGCCTGGAACAACCGTCACTGTCAAGTGGCGTGGAAAACCAGTCTTTATCAGGCGCCGAACTGAGGATGACATCCAACTAGCTAACAGCGTTGATCTCGGCTCCCTCCGTGATCCACAGGAAGATGCAGTCAGAGTTAAAAATCCTGAATGGCTTGTTGTCGTTGGTGTGTGCACCCATCTAGGTTGCATTCCTTTGCCCAATGCAGGTGACTTCGGTGGGTGGTTCTGTCCATGCCACGGATCCCATTACGATATTTCAGGGAGGATTCGAAAGGGCCCAGCTCCATACAATCTGGAAGTACCAACCTACAGCTTTTTGGAGGACAACAAGTTACTGATTGGTTGAGAAATGATCTGAGGAGGTCTTCTTTTATTTGAACGATCATTCAGCCAAAGAAGTCAATATTTTGGGCAACTTTTATTATCTGTTATTTTTTCAGTAGATCTGTTTGATATTTTCTTAATTAACTTGGAATTTTGAGCCTAATGCCAGTATCAGCTGGCTCTCAGTGCCTAATAATTTCAGATGGCCAAGGTGGGCATTTTGTGGACCTGATTTTTATATAATTGCATATATGTAAGCCATTCTGAATGAGCAACACAGTCAAGAAATTGTGATACAATATGTTTCAAAATTTTGATTTTGGTGGTTGATAATGATGATGATGATGATGATAATAATTCATATGGGCAATTTACAATGTTATTTTTGTCTTGTTGGTTTCTTATCTCTCTCCCTCTTTCATCTCTCTCCTGCTCACCTCCCTTGCAAGGATGAAGGAAATGAATTTTGTATAGCAGCAGTTAGTTTGGAGATCAAAAAACCTAATTTAGCAGGGTGAGATACAATAGAAATTGAAAGATCTTGTTCTTAATTCATTACAATATAGAGTTACAAGTAGTAATTCTAGATAGGATTCTAGTCCTTGTAAACTGAATAGATGTCTCTTTATTTTTCTGACTGTTAGATAGATATGATATCTCGTTTTGACTTTTGTAGTAAACCTTGAAAAATAAGTGTAATTAGGAGAAGCTTCTTTCGTCCAAGAGTCTGTGATGTGAGTTAATTAGCTTCCTCAATGGGTACTAATGGCAGTTTACCTCCATAAATCTCTACCAGTTGACTCTCGTCAATGTCTTGCAGCAACGTCGATTTCAGTGTTTTGTTATCCACAAATACAATCTGTAAGAGCGCGAGTAACAAGAAATCGAATTTAGTAAAAGATGAAGTGCATGATACAGATTGATGTAGTGAACGCTTTTGTCATAAAGGTACGCATTCAGATAGTTTTTTTTTTCCCATCTCTCTTCACATATGTGCATCTTAAGAACAAAAATAGAAACACCCTATGCTAAAACAGAGTGGTTGAAGCAGAATCGAACTGAAGAAGTTTACGAGATGAACTTTTTCTTGGTAAGAGCAAGATAGATTGATATGTTACCTTTTTCTTGGTCTTGCTATCGATAAATGGATAGACCATCTTCCATACTGTCATAAAAATATAAGGCACATGAACTAGATACAACTTCCCAAGCCTTTCTGGATAGAAATCCTGTTATCCAAAGAGTCTTATCATGAGCCAGTACAAGTAATTTATACATTGCTTTCTTATTTTTCAATCTTCTTATATATATACATATATAGTAATAGTAGAAGACGCAAACCAGAATTTCGGAAGAAATTCTTCATGAAAAAGAACTAAACCTGTAAAATGGATAGAGATGCGAGGTATCCACGAATGTCGCTGTTTGAGTATCCCCATCCTTCACAATCTCCAATAGCGACAAATTTTTCGTGTCCTCTAGGCATCCTGTGTGATCAAGAATAAGATCAGGTTTAAGATATATCTATTCACTTACATGTCTGAGAAATATGATGATCTAAATATCTGAACCTGCTCTTGAACACATTAAGCTCAAGGAAGAAGATTTACCTTGCACATATTTTGTCGAGAGTGTAAACTACAAAACCTGCAATAAGAGAGAGAAGTTTCAACTTCATGATATCTCCGAAACTTGATATTGCTACCCAATTACTATGACGAGCACAAAACAGTCCAACTCAATGTATGACCCTAACTCTAGTAGTTACAGATATTATTTCAGCTTACCCTAGCCTAAGTCCAACCGGGTACAAAATGGCATTCCTGGCAAAGGATCTGCCGAGCCCACTTAAGAGGTCTCATGACTTACTAAACTCAAGCCTGCATCTATAGCACATGGTCCGAACTCTGCCCCAAACGATGTGGTACTATCAAGAAATTGTTTTTCAACTTAGGTCGGTAAGCTTCGAAAGAACTTCGTAATGTTAAGTTATAGGTGCATTGTCAAGCAAGTAAAAACGTATGCATTTCAGGTTCACTCTCCATGTTAGATAAAATGGTAAATGATATCGAAATATGCAATCAACTTCAGATCTAACTTTAATGGGTGAATCTGAGAACTTACGCTTTAACTCATCGAGACTCCCCTTCTCTTTTCTTGGATAATGTTTACCACCAAAAGCGACAACTATTGGACGACCAGTCTTATCGAATCCTTGCAAAAATGCTTTTTTCTGGCCTAGATCATGTTGAATCTCTGATTCAGAGATAAAACCTTTAGGTACAAATGATTGTTTCCACTTAAGGTAGTTCAGGAATAAAGCAGTAGCCTTTTCAATATCAAGATCACGAGCACGCAGAAACCTTCTGATCATAAAGTCATCCACTTCCTGTACAGAACAAGAACGATCACCATAATATACCCACAATATCAATACCAAATGAAGCAAGAAATTAACATATACTGTAATTTACTCAGATAATTCGAACATAAAGATTATGTGTCAATGATATCCATTTGAATATGAATTTGTCAAAACAGGTAGAATTTACATATAACATTCACAAATCTTGTATTCTTCAAATCTTTATGAGCTAGTATTCTGTTTGTCATGGAGATGTCCATAAAAAGGATATGATCGCATCCCGCTCGGATAAACTTTGAAACTTAATGTTAATTTTGAGGTCTGAGTGGACAGGACCTAGACATTATATTCTTGGTTGGTAGATCGCCCTTCGTCCATGTGGAACTATTCTCACACGCCCCCTACGTGTTGCCTTCATTGAGCCTAAGACACGTGTGGCCTTCTTCGAGTCTAAGACATGTGTTTTTTGTGGCTTTTAGAGCTATCATGTGTGGGCTTAGCTCTGATACCATGTTAATTTTGTGGTAATCTAAATCAAAACCAAAACCAATTGGCAATAAGTGGAGATGACCTAAATATATTCTTGGTTGCTAGATTCCCCTTCTCCCATGTGGGACTATTCTCACACTCGCTTAGGCTACAATTTTGCAAGACACTAGAACTCAAAAAATACCAAGAACCAAGATCTTGATTGCAGAATGGAGTTGGAACCATTTTGTTGAATAGGAACTCAAGTGAACTAGTTGAACATTCTATTTTATAAGGAATTAAGGAATCCACAATTGTTGGATTGAGGAAATTAACTAACTAATAGGAGCATATATTGTGAAACAAATTCCACCAAGTATATCACAAGGAGAATTATTCTTGTTTTTCTTTCTCTCTACTAATCAATTCATAAAATAAACATAAACCCACAATTGAAGTAAAAGGAGGAAAAAGAGTAGAGAGAGATATACCTTGGCAGTAGGATCTTGGGTTTCAACAAAGGCTCTCATAAGCCTGACTCTATTCATCTCCATATCATTATTGGTTGTTGTTGTCATGCTAAATTCTCCTTCATGTGTTTTTAATTTGTCTTCTGTTTTCCCCATTTCTTGAGTACTTGCTCCATCCATCTTTCTTCTTTCTTGCAGTGGCACCTTCCCCCCCAACTTCTCTCTCTATCTGTGCAGAGACTAATCTTGATGAATTTATAATACTACTTACCCACACAAGACAAGAGAGACTTTGACAATATAAATGTGCACCACTTACAGCTTTATAGAAAATCTCTTGTTTTGGAAAGTCTGTTCTCTCACTCTCTAAAGTCTAGAGAGAGAAAGGGAAAGAACATTTAAGACTAGTTAGCTGGTACGTTAGGTAACAAAATAAGATCCAACAATGAGGGGTCCATGGTGGACTACTTGTATGTTTGTATTACTTATTCAAATTAAAACCCTTTGATGACATACACTCCAAACACAAGTTGGACCCACAATATTTATGTACAACTCTACAAACCTCATACCAACTCTATCTCAATGAATTAGTCTTGTACTCCAACCACAAATCTTCTCTAGTTTCCGTAAAGTTTATAGTCATTCGATTCAAAATCAATTGTCTATATGTGAAGAAGATATACACATTATACTATTAGTTGTTAGATCGTCTTTCTTCTATGTAAACTCGCAGTTTTCTCTATTAGTATAGTGACCACAACTCAGGATATTTGTCCTAATACCACAAATGAATTAGAGTGTTTGGAATTTCGGTATTTGAAACGTAGGGGATATCAGCCTACTACCACCCTTTCCCCAAGGCCCAAGTCCTTGAATATGGTAGTTTCTTTTGAAAATTTCCTGTATATTCTTTAGTATTAGGTACAATCTAATTATTAAAATTATATGCTTTATAAAGTGTAAAAGTAAAATGAAATTACTCAAAGTCGAGAAAGACTAACATATGGTTGAAAAGATATTGACTGGTATAATAGTCTGTACTTGGTCATTTTAGTGGAACTTACAAGAGTTGCAACAAATTTTGTTTTTGCATTCCTATCACTTTAGTTAAGTATACATAATAATAAATAGAATGAAAAATTATAAAAAGATTTATTTCTTCCTAAAAAAAATTTGTTTGGAATTGTTGTTTTGCCGTGATAGTAATGGTTTGAATTAGGTAAACTCTATGCCCTAGGGGTACCTAATTGAGTTAAGACTACTTTAATAAGGTTGGCTCACTAATATAGCTTTTTTTTTATGAAGCACTAATATAGCTTAAATAAATTTATTCTAAAAACTTGAGATGCATAGGGCATTGTGAAGTCCACTCTAGCCAGTGGTAAATGTTATTTTTTCGTGAAAGAAAAATATTTTGGAATCTTATTAGGCATAAAAATGAACATTTAACCAGTCAGGGTCAAACTTTGCCAATCACATGTGGGATAAGGTAACCATAGTTGTTCATTTGAGTAGAATATAAAATTAATGAAGACTTTAGATCCCCCATTTATTAAATTTCATCTGACTTTGTAGACAAACTACTACAAAACTAATTTATTTCAACTTCTTGTCGATTTAATAAAAAGTTGTATTCATACTCTCTCTAATAGTGAGTGATCCATGTGATGGTGTTTGAGATTCAGAAAAATTATTATAATTAAAAAATTTAAAAACCGAAAGATTTAGAAGATATGTAGAAGAGACGTGTTATATTATAAATAGTATTATAAAGATTTAGACTAGTAGCTAAATTTATGATGAGCAAACCAAAAACTTTTATTATTAAATTATGCGCACCTTGTGTCATTTGATAATAGACTTATCCTCGTTTGGGATGTCCATCATGGTCCTCCAAAAATAAATTTGCAGCCATATTGATTTCAAGGACTGAAAATTGGTGCTACTACTATCACCCAAGTTACAACAAAACATCCCATATGACATTATCATGCAGAAGAAATTGTTGTCGCGACAATAAATGCTAAAATGTTGGTTAATGATTTACATGTCAAGGCACCTAAAAGTCTGCCTAATTCAGAAGCTACAGTAAATTCATGGTGCGTTTGGTTGCAAGTTTCCTACGAAAAATGGAATTTGTAAGGAATCATGAATCTTTGGTCTGTTTGGCTACCAAAAGTATTAGGACTCTTGAATCTCAAGGATTCCTAAATCTATAATTAGTATTGGTCCAGAATTCCACCTTCCCCCTAAGATTTTGGATTTAACCCCCCCCCCCCCCCCCCCCCCCAATCCAACCCTAAAATCAACCCAAATCCTCCCAAATCAACCTGATTGATCAGACTCGTATCTTTCTCCCTCTCTCGTCTTCTCCAAATTTTTTTTTTACAGAGAGTGAACCCTAGGCCTGAAGATTGAAGCTAGGTTGAGGTATTCCTCTCTCTCTCTAACTCGTATCTCTCTTTAACTCGAATCCCTCTCTCTATAGTCTTCTCCAAATTTTGCAGATACAGAACCCTAGGCTTGAAGATTGAAGCTAGGTTGAGGTATTTTCTCAATCTCTCTCTAACTCGTATATCTCTTTCACTGGTATCTCTCTCTGTCGTCTTCTCCAGATTTTGCAGAGACAGAACCCTGAGAAGATTGAAGCTCGACTATGGTATTTTGTTGAAGTTTATCCATATTTAAGTCTGAAGGTCGCCAGAAATTTTGGTTGGCCCGCGACCTTCATCTGAGAAGATGATGAGGTGGCGAGATACATGACGTGGAGGAGAGAGGTGATGAAATGGAGGAGTGATGAGGTCTCTTCAATCTTATTAAAAAAATTTCATTTTGACCCCTAGTTTGTTCTAAATAAATTGATTTTTTTGCGAATCAACCCAAATTTTAAAGGAGACCAATTTTGAATTTACAAAATAAATTTTATAACAAGGGCAATTATGAAAATAAAAAAGTTAACCATTAAAGTTAACTGATGGTTTTAACAAAAGGGAGCCATATTTGAATTTACGAAAGACAGTGGGCCATAAAGGAAGCTGGTCATAAACTAGGGGGCCAAAAAGGAAATAACTTTAGAGTTAATTGGTAGTGTTAACAAAAGGAGGTCAAATTTGAATTTACGAAAAACAGTGGGTCAAAAAGGAAGCTAGTCACAAAGTAAGGGCCAAAAAGGAAATAGCTCCAATTTTTTTTTGTCTCCCATGCAAAACTCTAAACTTATCTTATTTACTTATGTGGCATAGCTATTTTTATAGGCCGCGACTTTAGGGAATAAAAAAAATTCTCAGGGGAATAAAGACTTAGTAAATAAATATTGACTTAATGACATATTTTTTCTTTAACTCAAAAATTGACTTGATCAAACATTGCTCCCTAATCTTCATCTTCTCCCTCTATCTCTCTGTCTTAAAGAAGATTTCCCAAATTCCTAGTAATTTTCTAGATACAACCCCAATCTCTCTGTCTCTTCTATTGCTCTCAACATCTTCCTAGTATTTTTCTAGATACGATCCCAATCTTCAACAATCAAACAAACCAACTAATCAGGATTAAAACCTAAGATCTTTATTTTGTTAGGATCATCATTTTCTCAAATTCTCAATCATTTTCAAGATGACAGAGCACTTACTAACTCAACATTCTATAATCTAAAAACCCTAAAAGAACAAAATTAGAATAAGATGGGTTATTAGAATGCACCGCAATTTCAAATGGAACTTTGATATCAACCAGGTGATGATAATAAAGATCAATAGAATCAATTTGAAGTCTCTTCAAACTAGCTTCACAAAAAGATCCAAGTACTCTGGGTCTCCATGGACATCTTTGCTTGCCATCATGAAATCTAACACCAAAGGCTTTACCAATTAGGGTTTCATTAGTGAAAGGATCGTAAATGTTTGAGGTACCAAGGAAAGTGATGCCATTGTTAATAGCATGATAAATGAGATTGATTTCTGGTTTGGGAGGATCATAGGAAGCTGACATACCCATACATCCAAGTCCTTGTGCTGATACTTCGAATCTTTGTGAACCAATTTCATTCTTCCTCCTACTGAGCTTTCCATTGCTAACTTAAATTTGATTCTCTCTCTAATTTTTCTAGTTTGTACTGTGAACCCTTCTGACTCTGTTTTTATATCATAGGTAATGGAAAAGATTAGGTGAAGTGAAAATTTTTCTTCAAACCGTCACTCAGGCGTATCCATAATTTTTGTAGAGAGAGAGAGAGGGAGAGAGAGGGTAATAGTGAGTTAGAGAGGAAAGATAAGAGGTGACAATGGTGGTTGGAATGGTGGTGGTGGAAAGTTTTGTTCGTGAACATGATAAAAAAGATGAAGATTAGGGGGCAATGTTTGAACAAGTGAGATTTTGGACTAAAATAAAATATTTCCCCGAGAATGTGCAAAAAGACACGAATTCCCTAGAGAATTTATTCCCCAAAGCCGCGTCCATTTTGTAAATAAATTATTAGTTATTTAGCAAATATAGAAGACTCGATTGCTATTTAATTAAAAACAAATATTGATGAGTTGGACAATTAGAGATATCTTAAGAGGACACTATAAAAATAGAGTGTCCTCTTGAGATATCTGTATTACACCCTTGACACATCATCTTAGAGATCCAAATAGAATGTTGCATTGGAGAGAGTTTTAAAGAAAAAAACTCTAAAAATCGTAAGTGGCACTCAGAGTTTTTAAGGTTGAGTGTTGCATTGGAGATGCTTTTAGGTGGCGAAAATAGAGATCCTCAATTTTTTTGTGTCTCCAATGCAAAACTCTAAACTTATCTTATTTACTTATGTGACATAGTTATTTTTGTAAACAAATAATTACTTATTTAGAAAATATAGAAGACTCGATTTTTATTGGTTGAAAATCAAATAATTGATTAGAGCATCTCCAATGCAAAACTCAAAAGAAACTCTAAATATCGTATGTGTCGAGATTCAAATGTCAATTTCTAATTTTTCTCTTTCCTATTTGTCAAGATTGAGATCCTCTATTCGAAGGACTTCTCCAATGCAACAATCTAAAACTCCAAAAATTACTTATGTGACATTTTTTTCATTAAAATATATGAAAATGTTGAGTTGGCAGTTAGAGATATCTCAAGAGGACACTCTAGAAATGGAGTGTCCTCTTGAGATATCTCAATTCCACCCTCGACACGTCATCTTGGAGATTCGAATTGAGTTTCGCATTGGGGATGAGTTCTAAAATAAAAACTCTAAAAATCCTACGTGGTCCTCCGAGTTTCTAAGATTGAGATTTGCATTAGAGATGCTCTTAGCTGGACAATTAGAGATATATTAACTTGCACCATTCAAACTTTACTAAAATAGTTCAACAGTGCGAACATCACTCAGGGAGATTTTGATATACCCCCGGAAAAGTGTACTGAATAAGATGAAGTCTTCAAATGCATATTTAGCATGTAAAGAGATAACTAGAAACATAAATAATAAATGGAATAGGTAGTGGTCAATAATGGATTTACTATATACTATATAACTAGTATAAAAACTATCATGTTGGATCTATACTAATTCTTCACGATCCCTCAAATCAAATTATAGAAAAGGTGAAATCTTTGATGCTCAACTGTGAAACGAAGAGGATTTTGTCAATAGAAAGAGGAAGAAGATTGGAGATTCAACTTTTCTCGGTTTGATCCTTATACTCAATTGATTCTAGATTTTAGGGTTCAATTCAAATTAATTTATGAATTCTTCTTAATCAAGAACCAGAGAGACTAAAAGGGGGAAACCGTAACCGTTTTCTCCCTCTTCCCTCATTATCTCCATTAACAACCCAAGATGGAAGATCAAAGAGAGAGACGATTGAGAGAGAGAGTGTTAACAGCGACATGATGGTGTAGTTCCTCCAAGTTTATTTTATGTAACTGTAATGGTGTAGTTCCTCCAGGTTTATTTTATGTAACTGTAATGGTGTAGTTCCTCCATGTTTATTTTATTTTATGAAGAAGAAGAAGAAGAACAGGAAGAAGAAGAAGAAGAATCAGTAGAAGCCAAAAGATCCGAAGGAAGCGTAGAAGAACGAAACGAAGAGAAGAAGAACAAAAGGACGATTGATGGGGCAGAAGATGAAGAAAATCATCAGGAAGACCAATATGATGATGGTCCTACTGAAGAAGAAGAAGAAGAAGAAGAAGAACAGGAAGAAGAAGAAGAACCAGTGGATGCCAATCCCATCGGTGAAGTCATCAAGGTTTTCAGTTATTTTCGTCGGATCTTTAGGATCCTTTTGTCAGATCTTTAGGGTCTCTTTTCTCGGATCTTTAGGATCCCAATAGTGTCTGTGTCTAGTTCAATTTCTCCCCCTTTAGGAGGCATTTGCATTTACAGGTTTGTAAATAGCATGACGCATCCGACAGAGAGAAATAATTATTATTATCCTTGTATCATTGTGATTTTATCACTATTAATGGATATGTTTCCCTTGGATTCAAAAAAAAAAAAAAAAAACAACATCTAATTAGACTATGAACGAGCAGGGCTCTTGAGATTTTAGTCATTAGCAATTTACAGGCATTTTAGATATAGGTATCACAACTGAAGCTAAGTACCCCACAAAATTCAGAAGATGGAGCACATGACTAAGGTTTAATAACAAGAAAATTCATCATTTTTTGGTCACTATCTGTTAAGTTTGTTAAGTTTGTAGTCATCAAACTCAAACATATTGACAATGAGTGAATGAGACTTAGATATCATATTCTTGATTGTTAAAATGTCCATTCCGAATGTGAGACTATTTTCAAATTGTCATCATCATAAAGTCCATGTTGGTGAATTTAGCCTACCCAATAAATCATACCTCAAACACGGAAAACTTCAATTTAAAGTAGGCATTTTTAAACGAAATTTTCTAGTTGTCGGACAATATGCGTATTGAAGTTTAAAAAACTACAACACTAGTTGGGAGACTAACTTGGTACAGAGAAATTTATGCAAAATTGACCTCATAAATGAACAAGATCCGCATTTTGGTACGAACATTTGCCAAATATGTGAAAATTTATGCAAGATTTATGAAATGCCTAAGTTATTTAGAGGAATATGTGTCAACACTATTACAACACCAATATTCTTAGGTTCCTCTTGGCCTTGGAATGAACTTGTGTGAATATTCATGGGCCAAGTTATGCTCCAATGTCTTTCAACAAAAAAAAGAAAGTTATGCTCCAATGTCATCTATTAAATGTTAAAATGGTGCTGCAAATGTTCGCACCAATTATGACTAACCACAAGTTCATATGGTTCTACTAGAAGAAAACATCATGTATGTCCATATAAAAAAATGTGTGTCCATATAATCAGCATCAAGCATTTTGGAGATGATTACTTAGGTTGTGTTTGTTTCTTTTGTGTCTGAACCTGAATTGGCTGACTTCTTTTAAAAGAGCATTTTGTGTGTGTCTGAATCTGAATTGGTTGAGTCCGAAAAGGCTGAATCTGAATTGGCTGACTTCTTCTAGAAGATGAGTTTTTTCCATTTGAATTCTTATGTCTGATTTGTATTTTGACATATATACCCTCTCAAACTTAAAATAAAATCTTCTCCTTCCTTTTCCCCTTTCTTGCTCTCCTTCTTTCCCTCGTCTTTCTCTTACTGGAATGTTCTCTAGACAATTTGTGAAGAAGAAGAAAAGAGTTTAGAGCATCCCTAATAGTTAGCACAAAGAAAAACACCAAAAAGGAATCTTCACCAAATTTTTGGTGTTTTCAAAATTTTAAACCCAAAAACAAAACTCTAAAACTCCCACTCTCTATTCATCACACCAAATTCCATTTTTACATTTTAAATACTTTTTTTTTTAAATAAAATAAGATTACGATCAATTTATTAACAACTAACTGAAATTACAAGACTTAAAGTACAAACTAAAACTAATATGACATTTTACTAACAGTGCAAATTGAAACTAATATAATAATTTACTAAAACTACGACATTTTACTAAACCCACAATATTTTACGAAAACTACAAACTGAAACTACTTCGTTATTACGGGGTAAATTGTCATCTCCATAGTCACCTCTGCACTCACCGTTGTAGCCACCTCCATCTCCACCTCCATACGCACCTCCAAATGAGCTACCACTTACTACACTATTTCGTTTCTCAACACAATATTTGTTGTTGTTCTCTACAAAAGTATTCTTGTCGTTCCGGATCTGTAATAGAATTGACGTCCATATTCATAACGTTATAATCTGTCTCTTTGCGTTCTTTATCGATTATTTTTTTTGTTCATTAATAACTTTCGATATCTCAATTTCATGATCATTTTCAGTATATTTATCTTTCCGAGCGTTCCTTTCAAGTCCTGCTATTTCGGTCTTTCTCATAATTTCAAGGGCTTCATCGCCCCGATTTTGAAATCGAGAAGTGTCTCTAGTTTTTTTCTCATCTATCCTTTCTATGTCTTCTCTTTTTTCCTTCCAGTTGGCCGACTAAAGGAATCTGGTGTAGTTTGATTATCATCTGCATCAAATTAACTGAGAACGCTAAGACAGGAGAATCAGATGAAGGGGTCCCTAATTACGTCTCATCAAATGAATCCATTAAATTTATTCTTTTTGGACCATCTGCGGCAAAATTTTCATAACCTTTTAGTATAGGCCATATATGATCAAACAAGAACCTTTTTTCTTTCGTCTACTTATATGTATGTATATATATATATATATATATATATATATATTTACAGTGTCTAGCTCATAGGTGCCACTCTGATTTCGATTATCAATTTTAACACATCCTCAAAATTTTGAAATAACAGTAGTGATGAGACGCCAACGACTATCTAGAGACCTATCTGTTTTGCATATTCCACCAAAGTTTTGCATTTCTTCGTCATATTTTATATGAATACGAGCCCATAATTGATCTTTGGTTTGGTTGGTACCCAATATTGAATCTTGACATATCCCAAGATATAAGGTACATAAGACTATATCAACACTAGTTGAGAAAGCTTATTTGCGAGATATGTTGTTGTTTTTTTTGCCATATCTTCTGAGTATGGATCGAGATGCAAAGAGAGAAGGTTTGTTATACATTATAAAGAGATGAGAAAACATATATTTATAGACCTTATGGAAACTATAATCTTATGTGGTGGATTGAGATAAAGTGTTTAAGTGGGTAAGGAATATCTGTCAGACTGTAAGATATTGAGACGTTTTTCTTGAAGACTGTAATTTTATGTGGTGGATTGAGATAAAGTGTGTAACTGAGTAAGGATTCTGTCAGACTGTAAGATATTAGGAGACATTTTTCTTGAAGACCGTAATTTTATGTGGTGGATTGAGATATAGTATGAAATTGGTTAAAAATCTATCAGACTGTAAGACATTGGGAGGCGTTTTTCTTGAAGACTGTAATTTTATGTGGTGGATTGAGATAAAGTGTGTAAGTGTATTGGCAAAAAACAGCATTGGGCCTTCCTTATGCGCCCACCCTCATGTAACATATGAGGGGTGCCTTCAGTAGCCTCTACGGTCTAGCAAGGAAGCCCACCGAAAGCCCAACACGCCTCGCAAGCCCAGAAATTCTAAGCAGGCCTACCCAAGCCCACACTCCTGGCATGCCGAGATAAAGTCTGCCATGACGATCCACCCACACTCCAGCTAGTTGTGCGTACACGTGGCCAAATTGTTAGAGATTGAGTCAGTCCAATCCTAGCATTCTGCTACACGTTGGGGTCATGGCAGAAGACCGAGTCTTGCGCTACTTTAAAGGAGTGGTGGACTATTTCTACTGGCAACGAACAGGCTAGGGCAACGGGTATCGTAAGGCTACCCTTCTCTCTCAAGAGATCAACGGCCACGGAAGCAGTCTAGCGTGATCCTACTATTGCGGATCCAACAACCCTGCGCCCCCAAGAGCGGTTACTATCCTCTACACCCTATAAATAGAGGAAGCCTAACTCTTGGAAAGGGTTCAGACTCTCACTCGAAAACTACTTACTTATTCTCTACTTAGCACTCCAGAAGCTCTACTCCGATCACCTCACTCACTCTATACTAAGCTCCGGCTACGAATCACCTACCCCGACGACCTCTGGTCTAAAGCTAGCCTAAGGCAGAGATTCCGGTTAGAAGCTTCCACGAAACCACATCGGAACTTGCTAGAGGCTTCTCATTTCTCTCATTCTCCGTTAGTCTATCCTTCTGTGAGCAGAAGACTACCCTTCCGCAAGCAGAGGTCTACCCTTCCGCAAGCAGAATCCTACTCTTCCATAACCAGAAGTCTACTCTGCCGATCAAGTAGTCCAGAAGCTACCACAACTCACCATTCCGTAGAACCGAGCTCCGGCCACTCTACGAGTCGTGCCACCCCGACGCTACAACGATTCTACCATCAATAGTAACTCTACCTTCGGTTTATTCCCTTTATTACATCGAACTAAGTTACTGACTTGACCGTCGGAGGGTCCTTGGCCGACACCATCTCCGGTGCCCCCTTGGACTTCACGGTTATGTTTCCCTTGTGTAGGTTTACAGGCTACTGGTACCCGTTTCTACCCTGACGTTGGCCCGACAGTAGCTGTTCCCTTCTCTGACGTTTGCCTACCCGTCTACCCGGCTACCAGAACTGACCTTCTGCCCGTCAACCCGTCTATTTGAAGGCCCGAAGCCTAGTTGCTGGTGCCCACCCGACGATCCTTCTAACCGTGTGACTTTCTACCCGTCCACAGTTTGGCGCCCACCGTGGGGCCTCAGCAACAACTATCAAAGACGACCTTTGCAATGGCAGATGACATGGTAGCCACTCCGATTGATGTTTCAGCACAGATAGCTGCTCTCACAGCCCAAGTACAGGAGAATGCCCAAAAGTTCAAAGCTCTAGAAGAAGAGAATTCTCTGGTGAGAGCAGAAAACCAGCTACTTCAAGAGAAGATCACCGAGCTCTCTGTACCAAGATCAACAGGGCTAAGGTTTCGAGCTCCTGTTACTTCGATGCAACCTTTCACTCCAGAGCCAGGAAGTTCTTCCAGCCAACCACCTATGCAATCGACTACTGTCAGTGGTTCTACAACACTACCTGCAACTCAAGCTGGCTCTACAACACCCTTCATAATGCCTCTGCCTTCATTCCAGAGCTCTGCTCTGCCCCTACACTCTACTCTGCCCTTACACTCTACTGCTGCTCCTCTTTTCTCCTCTTCAATGTTTACTGTTCCCCCCTCACACACTGTGGCAGGTGGGACAAACCTTAACTCACAAGCTGACATCCTAAACTTGTCTTTTACAGGTACTCCTCTGGAGCAGATCATGGCTAGGAAACTCGCAGAGATGGAGGCAATGATCACCAGGATCCCTGGAGTTCCTGCTCCGCTAAGGAAGAGTCTGCCCCAGAGCTACGCAGACTCACCTTTCGTTGACGCTATTGCCTTAGTAGAAATGCCTAAGAAGTTTTCGTTCCCTAACATGAGGATGTACGATGGAACTTCCGATCCAGACGATCACATCGCATCATATAAGCAGAGGATGTTCACCGCTGCAATACCCAGAGATCTCAGGGAGGCGTGTATGTGCAAGAGCTTCGGTTCAAGCCTCGTCGGACCAGCTTTGCAGTGGTACACGAACCTGCCCAACAATTCGATCGCCTCCTTTGCCCAGCTCACAGACACATTTGTAGAGCAGTTTGCCAGTAGCAAAAAGCTAGAAAAGCTATCTGGCGACCTCTACCGAGTCCACCAGAGAAGGGGCGAGCCACTCAGAGACTACGTGGGGAGGTTCAACCGAGAGAAGGTGTCGATTCCCTACTGCAACCAAGAGACTGCCGTTGATGCGTTCAGAAAAGGCTTACTGCCAGAAGGAGAGTTGTACAAGGAGCTTACCAAATTCAATTGCACTACCATGGAGGATGCTCTGGCTCGCGCTTGGGTAGAAATTCGGTGGGAGGAAGACGAAGCCCACCGAAACAAATATTATTCTTATGATGACAGGAACAGGGACCGTCGCTCTAGACGACCAGATCGGAGAACAGATAGCAGACCAGGGGAGCCCTACCCAACTTCCAGACGTGGCCCTCCTAGGGAGAACAGAAGGCCACTTGACCCTCCATCAGGTCGCCCAACAGAGAAGCCTCAAGGACCCGTTCGTACCAGGATTCCAGAATACAACCTAAGCATCGAACCAGTCGAACTAGTAGCGGTTATGAAGGGCATGGGCAGTACTGTAAGATGGCCAGGAAAGACAAAGACTCCTGGCGAGAAGAGAGACACAACCAAGTGGTGCGAGTTCCACGGAGATCACGGCCACAACACTACAGATTGCATAGCCCTCAGGCTAGAAGTTGCAGAGTTGCTGAAAAGAGGCCACCTTACCGACTTGTTGACAGAGAAAGGAAAGAGTACCCTGGCACAACGAGACACCCAAGTCAAGGAACCAGAGCAGCCGATTCCTACGAAGACGTGTCTAGTAATCTCAGGAGGTTCAGAAGTGAGTGGAGTTAGCCACTCTGCAGCCAAGAGGAGTGCTAGAATTGCAGCCAACCCTCTAGCCCACTCTACAGAAGCTACTCCTCATGCCTACACCAACCAGACAATAAGCTTCATAGACAATGAAGCCACAGGGCTCGTCAACCCTCATCATGACGCTCTTGTTATCTCTCTTAATATTGCAAATGTTCTAGTTAAGCGTATTTTGATAGATAATGGTTCATCCACTAATGTGCTTTTCTTGAATGCTTTGCAAGGTATGGGCTTAGATGAATCTTGCATATGTCGACGCTCTACTGTTCTGGTAGGCTTTAGTGGAGAACAGAAACACACATTGGGAGAAGTCACCCTTCCCGTCTTCGCAGGAGGAGTCAACCTTAGCACTGTGTTTGTCGTACTGGACTGCCCTTCTGCCTACAATATCATACTCGGTAGGCCATGGATCCACAGCATGAGGGCAGTACCATCTACGTTCCACCAAGTGCTCAGGTTCCCAACTCCCTGGGGTGTCCGAGAGATCAGAGGGGAGCAGAGTACCTCAAGGAATTGCTACAAAAACGCAATGAAAGCCCCGAAGTCAGCCTTATAGCAATTACAGAAGGAGAAACACAGTAGCACCGACCCAGACTGCCCAAGTATGGAAGAGCTAGATGAAGTCCAGATCCACCCAGACTTCCCAGATCATAAAGTACAGATTGGTTCTAAGCTCAATCCTACCCTACGGAGCAAGCTCGTCGAGTTCCTCACAACCCACCACGATTGCTTTGCCTGGTCTCATGCTGACATGACTGGAATCGACCCTGAGGTAATGGTACACAAATTGCAGGTAGATCCTAGCCATCCTCCAGTAAGACAGAAGCGTAGAAAATTCGCTCCAGAACGAAACAGGGTAATAAATGAGGAAGTTCAGAAGCTGATCGAAGCTGGGTCTGTCCGAGAAGTCAACTACCCCGACTGGTTGGCTAACGTAGTCGTGGTAAAGAAGAAAAATGGGAAGTGGAGAGTCTGTATCGACTTCACAGACTTAAACAAAGCTTGACCCAAGGATTCATTCCCGCTACCTCACATCGACATGCTTGTCGATGCCACTGCAGGCCACCAACTACTCAGCTTTATGGACGCGTTCTCTGGGTACAACCAGATACTGATGCACCCTGCAGACCAGGAAAAGACTGCCTTCATCACAGAAAGAGGCATCTTCTGCTACAAAGTCATGCCGTTCGGGTTGAAGAACGCAGGGGCAACCTACCAGAGACTGGTAAACAAAATGTTTGCAGGCATGCTGGGGGACACCATGGAAGTCTACATCGACGACATGCTAGTCAAGTCTCTGATGGCTGAAGAACATCTCAAACATCTCCAACAGGCTTTCGACGTACTAGAAAGGTACAATATGAAACTAAATCCTACTAAGTGTTCCTTCGGTGTTTCTTCAGGGAAGTTCTTGGGGTACATGGTGACCCACAGAGGAGTAGAAGCCAACCCAGACCAGATCCAGTCTGTGATGAACATCCCTTCTCCCACATGCATCAAAGATGTGCAGAAACTAGCTGGTCGAGTGGCAGCACTCAGCCGTTTTATCTCACGTTCCTCTGAAAAATGCCACCATTTCTTCTCTACCTTACGAAAGGCCAAAGAATTTGCATGGACTCCAGCATGCGAAGAGGCACTCCAGCAACTGAAGGAGTACCTGACCTCTCCACCCTTGCTATCCAAGCCTCAGGAGGGAGAAAAATTGTATGTCTACCTAGCAGTCTCCGAAACAGCAGTAAGTGCAGTGTTAGTACGGGAAGAACAAGGTAAGCAACTTCCCGTCTATTACGTTAGCAAGTCCCTGCTTGATGCAGAGACCCGTTATAGCCAGCTAGAAAAGCTTGCACTGGCCTTAGTAATGGCTGCCAGGAAGCTAAGACCATATTTTCAGTGCCACCCGATAGTCGTAGTTACTACATTCCCGTTAAAGAATGTGCTTCACAAACCAGAACTATCTGGTAGACTGACCAAGTGGGCTGTCGAATTAAGCGAGCATGATATTTCCTACCAACCTCGTACTGCGATTAAGTCCCAAGTATTGGCTGACTTTATAGCCGACTTTACACCTAGTACTCTAATTCAAGCCGAGAAGGAGTTACTGTGTCTTGCAGAGCAGAAAAAGCTGAAATGGACCCTGTCGGTTGATGGCTCCAGTAACATGAATGGGGTCGGGCTAGGGCTAGTCCTCCAATCCCCTGAGGGAGACCAAATCCAGCGTGCCGTCAGATGTGAGTTCAAAGCCACAAATAACGAAGCCGAGTACGAATCATTGATCGTCGGGCTAGCTCTCGCCAAAGAAATGGGTGTTCGAAGGCTAGAGATAAAGTCAGACTCCCAACTGATAGTCAACCAAACGCAAGGAGCATACCAGACCAGAGATGCCAGGATGACCGCTTACCTAGCCAAGGTAAAAGGTATGTTAGTTGACTTCGAAGAGGCCAACATAACACAGGTACCCAGGCTGGAGAATGGCCATGCTGATGCCCTAGCCAATCTAGGCTCATCGATCCCAGCTAAGTCAGAGCAGTCAATCCCACTAGTTACCCTCCAGTGGCCAGCCACATGGAAAAATCCTGCCCTGGAGGTAGCAAGTGTAGACTCCAACAACAATTGGATGACACCAATAATAAGTTATTTGACCACCGACGAGCTACCAGAAGACAAGAATGAGGCTCGTAGACTAAGAGCAAAAGCAGCTAGGTTCACCATGCTGGAAGGTCAACTACTTAAAAGATCCTACTTTGGACCCTATCTCAAATGTGTTACTCCAGAGGAAGCCAAATACGTGCTAGCCAAACTTCATGAAGGAGAATGTGGCAACCACTCAGGAAGCCGTAGTCTAGCCAGCCGAGTCCTCACAGCCGGCTACTACTGGCCTACCATGCGAGCAGATTCTATAAGTCACGTCAGGAATTGCGACAGTTGCCAGAGGTTTGCCAACTCCTCCCATTTACCTCCAGAAAAACTCAACTCCATACTCTCACCATGGCCATTCATGAAGTGGGGTATGGACATCGTGGGAAAACTACCCACTGCTCCAGGGCAGAGAGTTTACATGCTAGCCGTGACAGACTACTTCACCAAGTGGATCGAGGCTGAGGCATTCCACCAGGTCAGAGACCGCGAGGTAAAGAATTTTATTTGGAAAAATGTTATTTGCAGGTTCGGGGTACCCAAGGAGATCGTTACCGACAACGGTTCCCAGTTTATTAGTTTCGACTTCCAGGACTTCTGCAAGGGATGGGGAATCAAGCTTAGCTTCTCTACCCCACGCTACCCTCAATCTAATGGACAAGCAGAGTCTTCTAATAAGACCATCATGAAAACTATGAAGAAGAGGCTCAAAAAAGCTAAAGGGGCTTGGGCAGACGAGTTGCCAGGGGTTCTCTGGTCGTATCGAACTACTGCTAGAACCCCAACTGGCGAAACTCCTTTCTCCCTAGCCTACGGTTCTGAAGCGGTCATACCAGTGGAAGCTGGAGTACCATCAGTACGTTGTCAATGGACTACAGAAGAGTCAAATTGGGATCAACTCAACCACAACCTCGACACGGTCGACGAGCTTCGAGATATGGCAGTAATAAGGAATGCAACATACCAGCAAAAGGTAGCCCGTCATTACAACCGGAACATCAGGGCTCGTACCTTCAAAGTAGGCGACTGGGTGCTCCGAAAGGTTTTCCAGAATACCAGAGAGGCTGGAGCAGGTAAACTAGCCCCCAACTGGGAAGGCCCTTACCTAATCACCAGGGTGATAGGCCAGGGAGCATACAAGCTCCAAGCAAAAGATGGGCTCAACATTAACAACAGTTGGAACGCCACTCACCTAAAGTTGTACCGCTTCTAACCCTACCTCTTTACTTTACTTACCGCTTCTAATAAACACTTGTTCTGACTTAAGCATCGGAGAGTCGGTGGCCATGCCACCGACTACCCCTCTCACCCATTTTGTGACAGGATTCTTGACAATAAAATGGGACACACCCCATTAGACCTGCTGGTCTACCAACGTAGACATACACACCTGGTGAAGTTGGTTCAACTCCCAGACCAAGGAGCATAAGGGCAGTTGCGGCTCCAGTAACTCGGTAGCATACAACATGCCCGCACCGAACCCCTCAGAGGGGAACAGGGAGTACCACATATTCTTATTTCCTCTGTCCATTATCTATTCTCTCCTCAGAACATTACTGACTTGGGCGTCGGAGGGTCGATGGCAATGCCATCGACCACCCTTTCTTCTTTTCTGTACAGGTTGATTATCCTACGGTAGACATGGGCAAGCTGGAAACAGAACACTCTTCTCCCACCTTGCAGCATCAGCAAGGATGACGACCTAAGCCCAGAACAAGCCTAGTCCGACCTGAGGGAGAGTAACACATGCCCTTACCTCCTTTACATAATTTTTCCTTTGTCGTCTCAGGACGATGCTAACTCGAGTTTCTGAAGGTCGATGGCGTTGCCATCGACCACCCATCATTCCAGTGTGCAGGCTGGCTATCTAACGGCAGACTTGGACAAGCTGGGGAAGGACGCCCTTCCCCCATCCTACGATGTCGACGAGGATAACAGGACAAGCATGGTCCAACACTTTGCCTAAGGGAGAGTAACACATACCTCTACCTCCTCTGGCTACCTTTTTTATAACATGTAAAAAACTCACTAACTCGAGTTTCCGAAGGTCGATGGCATTTGCCATCGACCACCCCTCTTGCAGCGTGCATGGTCGGCAATCTGATGGCGAATTTGGACAAGCTGGAAAAGGACAACCTTCTCCCATCCTACGACGCCAACGAAAATGACAGCCTAAGTCCAGAGCAAACTAACTCTACACTTAGGCTGGGGGGACAATAGATGGCAAGACAGTGTTCACACGGACAATTCGACACCTCTGCCCAGATGACGCTTCCCCGCCGTTGGCATGCATATCCCTGCCCAGGTCGGAGTAGTACAAAGCAAAATGCAGGGCACAACTTACCCTCTACTCAACAAGACATGCAACATCGATCAACGAGTCCACCAAAGACTAACAAAGTATGCGCAGCCGACGACTCAGGCTATCCTGATGTGTGTCTCTCCTTACCCCAGCCCTAGGCTGCCCTGGAGCACCACTCTTTGCCCTAAGGCTGCCCCAGAACACCACTGTTTGTCCTACTACATGCTTGTTGCACTTTTTATTGAATTACTGTACTCAATGATTACTAAATTCGCAAGTTATCAATAAAGCATAGTTAAAGCAACTCTAGCTTCATTTTTCAAAGTCTAGCATGCCCCATGGGCAACCAAAGATACTACAGCCCTCCGAAAGTCTAAGTTTAACACAAACTAACGACACAGTATTCCTGACATAGCCCCATGGGTAAGCAAAAGAAAGTAAATCTAACTACTGCTCAGTAGAAGAAGCTAGCCCAAGGGTAGCACAACTCAACGGGCACGACTATCCAACGCTCTAGCCCTAGCCTGAGCCTGCTCTGCCTCTTCGATCGCCCTATCCTCTGCCTCCTGTTGGTCAAGAAGCGCAATCGTGCTAGCCGTGTCCCACTCGCTTGCCTTTGAACTCTTCAGCAAGATGACCTCGCTCCTCGGCGAGACGACTCTGCTCCTCGGCGAGACGACTCTGCTCCTTAGCAAGGCGAGATTTCTCCTCAACGAGGAGATGTTTTGCATAGCATTTCTGCTTCCACTCGACAATTTGCTGGTCTTGAAGATCTCTAGCATAACCCATGCCAGGCAAAGCCTGCAACGGAAGCACATAGAAACACAATGTTAGATAACAAATCAATATGAGGAATGTTAAACACACCTGAGTAAGAATAAGGTACTCCTACCAAGGATCTGGTCTTGCCCTCGCGCCCAGCGGTAGCAAGGTCCTACCCTAGCTAACACGCCAACTACAAGCCTAGCATGATTTTACACTGTAGTTACACATTTTCTGCCTAGCGTGATTCTACCCCGCCACTACACATTCTCTGCCATGCATATGTTAAGTTCACCACACTAACATGACATGCAGAGAACATAATTTGGTCGAATCCTACGCCTACTACAAGAGTAAAACAAGGCAAACATATGGCTAACCTAGCCCACATAGTCATGGTAAGAAAATACTACCTTAACTCACATGAAAACTCCACGAGAAGTCAAGATCGGATGAATGACGTCGTCCGTCGCGTTGGCGAATCAACTGTCAAGTCGAACGAAAAATGTGGCAGCAAAACAATTTCAGGTAACTCTACAAATTTACGTGCCTAAAAAAAAAAAAAAAAAATCATGGCATGCTGCCTGGATTGGAATTCCTGCCCTGCGCCCAGCAGCAGGGCAGGAAGCTCCTGCCCCGCGCGCCAGCAGCATGGCAGGAAGCTCCTGCCCCGCGCGCCAGCAGCATGGCAGGAAGCTCCTGCCCCGCGCGCCATCAGCAGGGCAGGAAGCTCCTGCCCGCGCCCAGCAGCAGGGCAGGAAGCTCCTGCCCCTCGCCCAGCGGCAGGGCAGGGCACCCCTGCCCCGCGCGCCAAAGCAGGGCGGGCACCCCTGCCCCGCGCGCCAAAGCATGGCAGAAGCTCCTGCCCTGCCGCGACCTAACCCGGACACACCGCGTCAGCTCCTCTTCCTCCGGTCAACCCGACCATCTTCCCCCCCTGACTTGCCACGTCCCGAACATGGCTAACGCTCTGGCATCCGTCTCTCTCTATCAATTACGAGTCTCCTTGACTCGCTAGCCACCAGTTACGGTGCCGCTCCATCCGACTCATGCCAAAACGCTCCGGCGTACCACACGGGGGAACGAAACAACGATACAAAGCTTCCGGGCACGATCCTAATAGTTCCAGCTACAACTACTCCCTAAGTCAGCCACTCGCTTACTCAGGGAGTGGGGGACAAACTGTATTGGCAAAAAACAGCATTGGGCCTTCCTTATGCGCCCACCCTCATGTAACATATGAGGGGTGCCTTCAGTAGCCTCTACGGTCTAGCAAGGAAGCCCACCGAAAGCCCAACACGCCTCGCAAGCCCAGAAATTCTAAGCAGGCCTACCCAAGCCCACACTCCTGGCATGCCGAGATAAAGTCTGCCATGACGATCCACCCACACTCCAGCTAGTTGTGCGTACACGTGGCCAAATTGTTAGAGATTGAGTCAGTCCAATCCTAGCATTCTGCTACACGTTGGGGTCATGGCAGAAGACCGAGTCTTGCGCTACTTTAAAGGAGTGGTGGACTATTTCTACTGGCAACGAACAGGCTAGGGCAACGGGTATCGTAAGGCTACCCTTCTCTCTCAAGAGATCAACGGCCACGGAAGCAGTCTAGCGTGATCCTACTATTGCGGATCCAACAACCCTGCGCCCCCAAGAGCGGTTACTATCCTCTACACCCTATAAATAGAGGAAGCCTAACTCTTGGAAAGGGTTCAGACTCTCACTCGAAAACTACTTACTTATTCTCTACTTAGCACTCCAGAAGCTCTACTCCGATCACCTCACTCACTCTATACTAAGCTCCGGCTACGAATCACCTACCCCGACGACCTCTGGTCTAAAGCTAGCCTAAGGCAGAGATTCCGGTTAGAAGCTTCCACGAAACCACATCGGAACTTGCTAGAGGCTTCTCATTTCTCTCATTCTCCGTTAGTCTATCCTTCTGTGAGCAGAAGACTACCCTTCCGCAAGCAGAGGTCTACCCTTCCGCAAGCAGAATCCTACTCTTCCATAACCAGAAGTCTACTCTGCCGATCAAGTAGTCCAGAAGCTACCACAACTCACCATTCCGTAGAACCGAGCTCCGGCCACTCTACGAGTCGTGCCACCCCGACGCTACAACGATTCTACCATCAATAGTAACTCTACCTTCGGTTTATTCCCTTTATTACATCGAACTAAGTTACTGACTTGACCGTCGGAGGGTCCTTGGCCGACACCATCTCCGGTGCCCCCTTGGACTTCACGGTTATGTTTCCCTTGTGTAGGTTTACAGGCTACTGGTACCCGTTTCTTCCCTGACGTTGGCCCGACAGTAGCTGTTCCCTTCTCTGACGTTTGCCTACCCGTCTACCCGGCTACCAGAACTGACCTTCTGCCCGTCAACCCGTCTATTTGAAGGCCCGAAGCCTAGTTGCTGGTGCCCACCCGACGATCCTTCTAACCGTGTGACTTTCTACCCGTCCACAGTAAGTGGATAAGAAAATCTGTTAGACTGTAAGACATTGGGAGACGTTTTCTTGAAGACTGTAATTTTATGTGGTGGATTGAGATCAAGTGTGTAAGTGGGTAAGAATCTATTAGACTGTAAGACATTGGGGGACGTTTTTCTTAAACATTGTAATTTTATGTGGTAGATTGAGATAAAGTGTGTACGCAGGTAAGGAATTTGTCAGACTGTGAGACATCAGGAGACGTTTTTCTTTAAGACTGTAATTTTATGTCTTTAAAATCTATCATAACTTGTAGAGTAAATCATATACTTCTTCAACACCTTATTTGTAATAAAACAATGAATTCTTACCCAGACTGATAAAGTTATCATAACTGGGATTCTGAATTTGAAGAATTAAAAAACCAACAAAATATGGCCACATTTATTCCCATCAATGACGATTGGCTATATCATTTATTAGATGAAGATGATGAATACCATTATAAGGGTTCAGTTCTTGGACATATAACGATTAATCGTGAAAGAGAAAAAGGGCACAAGCAAATCTGGAATGATTATTTCTCAGAATTTCCATCATTCAATGATTTTCAGTTCGGTTGACATTTTAGAATGGGGAAGAATATCTTCATATTGATTTCTAGTGCGGTCGAAGCGCATGATAAGCATTTTGTTCCATCCAGAGATGCAACAAAGAAATTTGGATTATCTTCTTTACAAAAAATGCAGTTGTTATGCGGATGTTAGCATATGGAATAACAATAGATGCAAAAGATGCAACAGATGATTATGTAAGAATTGGTGAATCAACTGCGACAAAATCTTTAAAAATATTGTGTCGTGCAATAGTCCAAATTTTTAGTAATGAATACCTCAGAACTCCTAATGCTAATGATACTGCAAGGCTCTTGCAAAAAGGAGAAGAATGAGGCTTTCCTAGCATATTGGATAGTCTTGATTGCATGCACTAGGTTTCAAAAATTGTCCTGCAGCTTGGACAGGATAATACACTGAACGTAGTGGACATCCAACTATAATTTTAGAGGCAGATGCCTCTACGATCTCTGGATATGACATGCATACTTTAGACTACCGGTTTTAACAACGACAGTAACGTGCTACAATCTTTTAGTTTATTTGCAGATTTAGCAGAAGGTAAAATTTCCACAGTAAAATATAATATCATGGAAAAGAATATGATACAGGAATTTATCTGACTAATGGCATATATCCAAAAAGGTCGCTTCTTGTTCAAATTATCCCCTAGCCTCAAGGTTTGAAGAAATAATATTTTGCACTGATGCAAGAAACATGTCACAAAGATATTGAACGTGCATTTAAAGTTCTTCAAGCTCGATTTGACACTATTAAGGATCCAACACAATTTTGGATAAAAATGGCCTCCGTGATATAATGTTTGCTTGCATTATAATGCATAACATGATTGTAGAGGACGAATATGACGATCGTACAATACCCAACATTTTCTCTGAAATTCCAACGATAGAAATTGCTGAAAATGAAGTAAAACGTTTCAAACGACTCTTATCTAGACACAAGTTAATTAAAGATAAGAAAAACTCATTTTGCACTACGAGATGCTCCGATTGATCATCTATGAGGAAAAAAAGGCAATGATGGACATTATTGATTCTTCAATAAGTTGTTCACTTGGGACTAATATTATTGTAATGTCTCGGAAAAACCGGAGTACACAAAATCGATCATCGGTGGAGATGATAATCGTAATAATCGATTATGTGTTATTAAGGGCATATATATATATATAAATATTTAAGGTAGTTTGTTTTCGAATATTTTAGTCAAATGTTTTATTTTCAGTTCTATCATAATATAATTAAGTAATTAAATTTTTTTTGGGACCAAACAAACAAAAAAGAAACACTAAGAGGATTAAGTGAAAGAAAAGAAAAGACTAAACCAAAATTAAAAATTAAGAAATGGAGGATTTAAAGAAAAAACAAAAGAACACATGACCCACTATCCCATCCCACCATTTTGGCGGGATGAACATCTGCCATATTTGGGGGCTCACTGTTCACGACCCTCTATAATGGCGTTATAGAGGACCATTGGGGGTGCTTAAAGTGGCAGAAGAAGAAAGCTTAAAGGAGCAGAAGAAGAAAGCTTAAGGAGGCAGCAAAAAGTTTTAGTTATGAAGATTATGGTGTTATTAAGTTAGGATATGATGATTGAGTTGTTGCTTGTAGGTTACCCATGACATGAGATCAGATGTTGAATAACATTTGCCTTAATTTTTCTGCTTTAAAATGTGTGTGGTGTTGGAAGGTAAGATAATACTAGTTAATCTTTGAGAAAATACTAACCCTCGCTAGATTCGGCGAAGGTTCAACGAAGAAAATCCTCCCTGGATCCGGTGAGGTTCGGATAGAGATGACCCTTGTAAGATCCAGAGAGGGTTCAAAATGAAATCCTTTCTAAGCGAGAAGGAGAAGGATAGAGAGAGCAACATAAAGAGAATGAGAGAGATAATAAAGGTTAATGTGATGGTAGTAGTGGTTGTGGTTGTTTTGGTGGTGGCTGATGGGGTTGGTGGTGGCGGTGGTTGCGGTCGGTGGTGAAAAAAAAAAGATGGAGATACAATGAATTTTTTTCCAATTTTGCAGGTCATTTTGTGTTATTTCAGAGGTTGGGTTCTCATTTTAGACTTGTTTTAAAGTCTGAAATAAATGGGCCTTTATTCAACACATTTAGATGTTAGGGTAATTTAGCCAGGAATTCAGATTTCTGACTAAAAGTTCTCTTCTTCTTACTAGGTTTTTTGGAGCCATTTACATATATCGACCCTAGGGGAGTGGCATTCTGATTGATACTATTTTCTTCACCATTACCAGGGATAGACAAATCAACATCTTCAGCCTTAACAATCGAAACAAGGTTAAAAACAGAGTTGGAAACAAAACACACAACTAAGAGAAAATTAATAGAGAGAATTAAAAAAAGAGACAAAATAGATCAAAACTGATTTAGAACACAGAGTCGGTTTCTACAAAAAAAAAACCCAGAGCGTTAGAAACATAGAAAAGAAGCAGAGTTACAAATAGAAAGTTATAATTAGAGAGTTACAGAAATAGAGAAAACTACAGTTGGAATCATTAGAAAAAAGAGAGATGGAAACTATGGGTTGGAAAAAATAGATATGGAGATTTAATAACAGAGAGAAGAAACTGAGAGTTACAATCATAAAGAGAACTACAGTTGGAGTCATTAGAAAAAATAGACACAACAACTAAGGATTAGAAAACAAAAAATAGAGATAAAAAAATGGCTAGAATAGAGAGATAGAAACAAAAAGAAATTGAAAGAAATTAAATTAGAAACAGAGAGTTGAAACAGATGATAAGAAATCGAGAGTTCAAACTGGGATTTAAAAAATAGAATAAGAACTAGAAAAATCAAAGAGTAAATCGAGTTATAAAGAAGTTCTGAAAAACAATCTAAGAAAGCTACTTAGAAAAAGAGAGTTCAAAATTTAAATCAAGAGTAAAAAAAAAAGAGTTTTGGAATCATAGAATCTAAAAATATTTAGAGAGATAAAATCGAGATATAAATTTGTTTTGAGAACATAAATCTAAGAAAGTTACTTAGAAATAGAGAGTCCAAAGTTTAAACCAAGTTTTTTGGGGGAAATATAGATCTAAAAATGAGTTATACAAAAGTTTCGAAAATATGGATCTAAAAAAGTTACTTAGAAACAAAGAGTTAAAAGTTCAAACCGAGATCTAAAAAAGTAGAAAAAGATTGCATAGTCCATCATCCTGACAAACTGAGTTCTTCTGTCAAAAGTTTAACCTCACAAAATAGAGGTTAGATTGTCGAAGATAAGACTCAAAACATAACTTACATTCAACTGAAGACATATCAATGATCTCTGAACAAGAAAATGGAAGTAAAAATGAAGGTTGGGCTAGAATGGTAAGGACCTAAGGTCGTTCTAGAATGGTAAGAACCTAAGGGCCTATAGAATGTGCAAAATGACTCGACTTTACACCTGGGCTTTGCTGGTGGATATAACACTCGGGTGGAGGTTTTTTCGATGAAAACCTAGTCCGCCTATTATCTGAAGGCGAGGCAAGTGGACAGTACCCACGTCGGACTTCAGGCAGGCTTTTCCCACCGGAACCAGGTGTTTTGGGCCAGTTTTCCGTCTCTTGGGTCAAATTCCACCTCTACCCACAACACACATTAAACTCCCGTGACGTCCAAACTCCCGTGACGTGACGTCCAAGTCACTAATAGTGACACGTAGGATCCAAAGTGTGCGCCATGCGCACAGGGAGTATATTAGTGAGGAAGCGGCCAAGCGTTAACGTCGTCTCGAGAAAAATGAATTTTGTGTTCCCGCCCTCATCGTCCTCTCAAATCAACCCCTCTGTCTTTTGCTTTTGTTTTTCTTCCCCCAATTCTTTATTCATTTCTTCTTTACCTTTTTCCATGGTTTAATGCTTTTTCCCTTCATCTCTCTCTCTCTATCTCTCTCTGGAAATAAGAGATTGTCCTTTGACTTCTGATCTTTTTGAGGGTTCATCTATTTGATTCCTGGTTAGTACACTTTCACTTCAAAGATTAAATTTTTAGGGTTATTGTTATCATTTTTGGTTAATATCATAGGGTTTCAGTTTGTTCTTATGAATTTGAAATTTCAGGTTTTTTTTTTGTAGATTGAATTTTCTTTTAGATGCTTTTTGAGCTACTAATTCTGTCATAATTTTTATTGTGTTATTAATTTGAAGCTTCCATCTTGTTTTAGATTTGATTACTGTTTCATTGGTTAACTTGTCTGTCATATGATTTAGGTTTAGGTTTCCGAATTAGGGTTTCAGTTCAAAATTAGGGTTTCTTATTAGTTTGTATCAAAACAAAAAAACCGGGCCGACTAATTGTGTTCTGATTTTCTTCTCCAGTTGCTGAACCTATTCTTGTAGGTTTTGTGTTCCTTTCTTAAAAAAAAAACGATTTGGGAATGCAAAACTCAAGATTAAACAAGAGGAAAAACAATGAAGATCTTGAACTAAGGCTAGGGTCATTAGCTAGAAACTATGGTAGGGACTTCCCAAATCTCATCACAATTGAAGATGATGAAAACGATGATGTGCTAATGTATTCTCGTTGTCCGAGGACTTCCTCTGAGGTATATCTGAAACTTCATCTGTAACTTTCCCCAAGTCTAACAAGTGCATAATAAAGTGTTCTTTTTTGTTGTTGTCCATCTGACGTACAGGCGATGCCATTGTTTCCTATTTCAAGTTCATGGATACCAGTCGTTACTGAAGAAGACTTGGAACTTAGGTTGGGATCAAGAGGTGATTTTACAAACATGTAAATTAATGTTGTGTTTTGTCCTTTTGTGTTAAATTTGTCATAGAACCATTGTAGTTCGATGGTTTTCGAAACACAACTGATCTTTGCCTTAGTCGCCTTGTTATTATTCAGTATCATCCTCTTTTGGATTATTTTGTTTCATACTAGCTAAGTGGCTAGAATGCATTTAATCAAAAAAAAGATTGGAGTCTCATCCTCTTTTGGATTATCTTTTTATCATCTCATGAGGCTTGTTTTCTTAGTGCGTTTTGCTTACTACTTAAAAACGTGATTGTGGTTACGCCAGCACAAAGTCGGGCTGCCGGAAGCCGTACTGAGTGGAGAGGAGAACCTTCACAGACTTGGAAATTCGCCAAGGTACGAAGAATTTCATTTAACCATATTCAGTAAGATATGCAAGATTCAACAAATGCTTTCCAGAGAATTTAAGAATTAAAAATACTTGATTTATTAAATTTTTTTTTTTGAAATGGTAAGATTCGAACTCTGGTCTCTCTAGTGCAGAAATATAAATGTGACCACGCAACCGGAGTGAGCTTCATACTTGCTTTACAAGTAGGATCCAAGATTATGTAAATTGTGCTTCCTGTACATTAAGCATTCATTAATATCTAAATTAGATGTCCCTTCTATAGCCCCAACTTGACGATAATGGCTGAAGATGATCACCACAAAATTTGATAGTTGACATCTGAGAAGGTTCAGGGTTGGTCTATTTATCAACTTTTATAGCCTGACTTCACCAAAACTCAAACCCTTAAACATTTGAACTCGTATAATGTCATTGATACAGTTCCATTTGTTTTATATTTTGTTATGTCCCAAACTTAAATAGGCAGCTTTTTCTTGTAAACGAGCTGCAGTTGTCCAAATGGAGAAAAGCGTAGTTCTGGTTTTGGAGATAATGATTTTGTCTTCATGCCGATCACCCCCATTCTGCCAAATAGGTAATCAAAAGGCAGTTGGGTTTTAACATCGAATGAGTAATTCACTACTTCAGTGTATCAACTTGTAAGCGAATTGTACTGCCCGTTTCACAGACTGGTTCGTCCATTTTTTTAATGGATTATTTATAGGTCGAAAGACTAGTTATTATCCTCGAAATATAGCAGGAAATTTTATATTTGTGGTCTTACTGGACTCGAAGTTGGATCAGAGATAGTTTTACTTGTGTACTGACATGGATGTGATGTTGCAGATGAAGTATTATGGGATGGCTTCTAGTAGCAGCAAAAAATACACGACAGAGGAAGATATTGTAAAGCTGAAATGCACGATATGCATGGATACAATGAGGGAGGAGACGTCGACACTATGTGGGCATGTATTTTGCAAATCTTGCATAACGAATGCCATTATGGTGCAGAATAGGTGTCCTGCCTGCCGAAAAGAAGTTTCTATGAACAATATTCACCGCATTTATCTTCCAGGAGCCACTTCTTGAACCCTGTGATCTTATATTGGTACAATTCATACTAACCACCCGAGATATACTCTCTCTCTCTTTTGAGGAAGATTTCATATTTCTTCTTTTCACAGTTCAGAGACTTGGTAAAGCTCTGAATTTTTCTTTTTTAGGTGTAGGTAAGTATAAACATACACAAATGTGTAGAAAGAAATAGAAATTGAGAAGCTGGAAGTTTGAAAGGAGAATACTCTGATTTTTATTCATGTTCTGGACACGCACATATATATACATAAACAAACAACCTAATATATAAAGATAGACAACTACCTAGTTAATAGAAAAAGATACATAACCACTAGGTCATCCCTAGGGATTAGGGGTGGGGATCGGGCGGGTATTGGTGCCCACGGGTAAAATTAGTTTGGGCTCGGGTTGGTCAGGTAGATTAGGGACTTAGCTGTTAGGGCTAACGGGTAAGTTGGGCGGGCACTTTGTAAAATACTCATGCCCATTGCTCACCCATACTCGTTAAGAGGATCGGGTATATCGGGGTCGGGCTAAGCATTGCCGATAGGTCACAAGCACTCTAATACCCTTTCATGCTTTAGGAACCGAGCATTTAACTCAACTTGATGTTGGTCTTTTGTCTTCTACTTTTTTATAGACCTTGGCAATAGATTTTTCGGGCGTAAATGACCAGTGTGGAGTGTGGGATTATGTAACTAAAGGAAATGAAGTTTTTTGTTTGTTAGTATAGTCGCACATTGGAAGTTCATAATAAATTTTCCAAGGGGGTTATGTTATAAAGCAACTACTGGACACTTGGTTTCCTTAGTTTCAAAAGCTTTTTGGGCTGCTAAGTCTAGTGAGACAATGGTTAGAAAATGTGCTTATTTGAGCTTACCCGTTCAAATATTAATGTAATTTTTATGGGCGCCCGTTGGCATGTATTGGTGGGAGCATGGGTATGCCTTTTCACGCAATCCCGCCCACTATATTTCGTTTGCCTGGATGCTCTATAAGAAGAAAATAGGTATTCCTTTCCCACCGAGAACAGAAACCACCAATTCACAAATTTCTAACCACAAACAAAAATTTAGTGAGCGACGCTAAATCTTTTTATCGGTTGCTTCTTTCGCGTCTTTCACCATCGGCGTCTTGCACCATCGAAGTGCCTTTTTATCGGTTGCTTCTTTCGCGTCTTTCACCATCGAAATGCCTAAGGTACAAGTTGATATCTGGTCAGGAGGCTCCTCAGTGAAGATGTCAGCAAATTGTTGCTTAGTAGGAATATATGTCAAGAGAATAAGCTTGACTTCGATCTTCTCCTTAGAATTGTCTGTCTACCTCCACATATTAGGTTCAACCATGATGAACAGGATTGTGAGAGATACTTATCTTGAAACTTTCAGTTCTTCGAGTAACCTATTTATTCATATCGATTTGCAAGTATCGTGATCCATAGCTCTAAATTCGGCCTCTGTATTACTACTGCGTGATACAACAAGTTGTTTTTAAACTCCAAGTAATAAATTTCCCCAAATATATGAGCAATGTCAAATTGTTGATCTCTTACCCTCTGCGGACCTTGCCCAATCTGCATCAGTGAGGTCTCTACATCTCTGTTATATTGGCGGCACAACCCGTTTGACAGCCGTGGCGGCACGACCCGTTTGACATCCGTGGCGTGTTAGACCCGCCACGGGAACGCCAGACACGGCTTTGAGCCGTGCCGTACCGTGTCGTTCCCAGACCACAAAGTCTGGGCACAGAAACGCCCCATGACAACGGCCCAGCCGTTGCCGTGCCGTTTCCGTGGCGGTTCCGGCCGTTGTTGTGCCAGGTCGTGGCTAATGGGCCAGTTGTTTCCAAACGTAACAAAGTGAACCACTAAATAATTTTCAAGTCAAACGTTGTGATCTTTGTTTAAACTTTAGATGTATGTTTATTTTATTACTTAATAATATTATTAACTATTGATTTTATTAATTAATAACTGTTTTCAACAAAATAATAATAATAATTTGTAAATTAAGTATCCGTTTCTAACGTGTTAGCGTATCGTGGCGGGTTAGAAACGTCATGGGCCGTGGCAGGTCGTGTTTCCGTTCCTGACGTGCCGTGGTTGACGGGTCTGGGAGCTTAAAATCCCAGACACGCCACGGCCCGCTTGACCCGTGACGGGTCGGCACGGCACAACACACGACGTTCCGTGTTGTGTCGTGTTGCTTTATAAGCGGGTCGTGCCGTGCCGTTTCCGGGCCGACACGACCCGTTGGCCACCACTACTCTGTTATTAGATTTCCAAAAAATAAGTCTTTACCTGGAAAAGTTTCAAATATGGTAGGATCTGCTATGCTGCTTGTAGGTGTTCTTTGCATGAAGAGCGCATATAGTGACTTACTCGACTGGCTGCAATGTTAGGTCGTGTGTGGGATAAATTCGTTAGTTTTTCCAACCAATTGTTGACATCCACCCTTATCTACTCGAACTTTTCCTTATTTTGACATAATTTGACATGAGGGATTGGTGTTTCAACTCGGCGACAACCTAACTTTCCAGTTTCTTTCACAAGATCTATTGTTTACTTACATTCGGAGGAAATAATAACCTCTTTACTCCTTGTTACTTCCATGCCCAAAATATCTCAACTGTCCCAGCTCCTTAAATCCAAATTCCCATTTCAAGATCTATTGTTTACTTACATTCAGAGGTAATAATTAAGATTGTTTTGCGCCAATCTTGTGCGCATTTGAAGAACAACGTGTGGTATGCCTACCCTTGCCTCTTTATAGTGTTTGAGAATCGATCAAACCAAGTTTGTGGAGTATGTTTCAGGTCATATAAAGACCTTTTTAGCTTACAGATCTTGTTTTTACCCTCTTCAAAACTAGGTGGTTTACCCATAAGCACTTCATCTAAATCACCGTTTAAAAATGCATTTCTTATGTCGATATGCAAAAGTCACCAATTAAAAGTAGGGTTATTTCCCTAATGGCCCCCTACTTTGTGACCAGCTTCCCGCCTGGCCCCCCACATTACGAGAAATACCCATATGGCCCCCTTCCGTTATAACACCGTTACTCTCTCTCTTTCATTTCTTTTATCTCTCCTCTAGCATGTTTTCTCTCTCTGCCACCTCGTTAAAACCAGCCAACTCATCATCTTCTCCGGCGAAGGTCGTCGGCCGACTAATTTTCCTGCCGGCAACCTTCAAACCTAAACAAAGGAAAAAAATTATTTATTTCATCTCTCCTCTCTAATTATGCAATTTGGAACCGACTTATATTATGTATAAATAGGGGAACCAATCAACACAGTCAATCACCAACATCAACTCTTCTTTAGAGAGAGCTAGAGAGAGAGAGCAAGTGAGAGAAATTTTGTTCATAGTTTTGAGCGGTGTTTAATTTCTCGGTTGTCGAAGATCTAGTAAGAAGGTTAATTTCCTTACGGTACCATCTTGGGACGAACTTGCGGGTTGTGTGAGTCATCTTCATCTATCCTTCAATAAAGTTTTCTTGTTCGCCCGAGGACGTAGGCTTTAGGCCGAACCTCGTTAAATTCTGTTCGCATATTTGATTTTGGCTTAGCTTTTCGATTAATTTTCAGAATCGGATCAATTTCTAGGATAGGTTCGATAGCTTCCGCGACTTTTAGTACTAACATTTGGTACCAAAGCCTTGTTGAGATTGAACGAAGAGAAGATGGGATCGAGAATTGGTACAGTCAAATCAAGGAAATATGAGATAGAGAAGTTCAATGGGAAAACGATTTTTCTTATTGATGCATGCAGATGAAGAATCTGTTAATCTCGCAGAAATTACACAAGACGTTGACAGGAAAGAAACCAGGAGATATGTCAGATGAGGATTGGGAAGAGTTAGATCTCGAAGCACGGGCTACCATTATGTTGTGTCTTGAGAGGGACGTGCCGTTCCTAGTAGATGAAGAAACAACGACGGCGAGTGTGTGGTTAAAGCTAGAAAGCAGTTTCATGACGAAAACTGTAACGAATCGGGTCTACTTAAAATCCAAATCATTCACATGTAGAATGGAAGAGGGTTCTTCTATTAAGGAATATGTGAATAGGTTTGACAGGATTATCTCAGATTTGAAAGATATTGATGTTAAGGTTGAGGATGAGGAACAAACCCTAATATTGTTACTTTCATTGCCTAAATCCTATGAGAACCTTGTTCAAACTTTGATGCTTGTTGGTGACAGTCTAAGCATGGAAGAGACGAGAAATTCGTTATTAGCGGATGACCTTCGTAAGGTTGCTAGTAGCAGTATGACGTCAGGTGGAGTAAACAAGGATCAAACACAAAGGTTGTTTGTAACGAGGGGGAGGAGTAATGAAAGGGGAAAGGAAAGGGCGGGAAATCTATATCCAAATCTAATCTAGATCCAAACCTAGAGGCTCTTTCAAGAAAACGTGCTTTAGTTGTGGTGAGCTTGGCCACTTTAAAACGACTTGTCCAAAGAGAAAGTTAAAGCAAAAGAACGAAGGTTACAAGGAGAAACAAGAGATGCAAGAGGCGGGATATGTGTCAAAAGACCCTGACAAATGTTTCTCGGTAACAGAGGTGTCTGAGAAGATCTCCGATAAGTGGATGCTTGATTCAGGGGCGTCACACTATATGTGTCCAAATAGGGAGTGGTTTACTACCTATACGAGTATAAATGGTGGTACAGTTATACTGGGTGATGATAGTATATGTAAAACTGTGGGACTCGGAACAATACGTATTAAGATGCACGATGGAGTGGTGAGAACATTGACGGACGTAAGACACATACCCGATTTGTGGAAAAATCTAATTTCCCTCGGTGTGTTAGACCGGAACGACTGTAAGATAATTATAGAGAATGACTCCATCAAAGTCGTTAAGGGTTCTTTGGTGGTAATGAGAGGTACTCGTTACGGTAATTTATACAAACTTTTGGGAACAACAATTACGGGAGATGTAGTATTAGGAATCAGTGGAAGGGATCCAACGGCTAGTACGAGGCTTTGGCATATGCGCCTTGGACATATGTCAGAAAAGGGTCTATCTTTAATGTGCGGGAAAGGCTTGTTAAAGGACATGAAGAAGCCTTGCATGGAGTTTTGTGAGCATTGTGTGTTCGGGAAGGCACACAGGGTGACGTTCTCTACAAGCAAGCACAGTAGCAAAGAGGTATTCGACTACGTACATACCGATGTCTGGGGACCGGCAAAGTTAGCTTCCAAGTGTGGTTCCAGGTATTTTGTTACATTCGTTGATGATCATTTGAGATTTGTCTGACTTTATTTTCTGAAGCATAAGAATGAGGTATTCAACACGTTCCTGGTGTGGAAAGCAATGGTTGAGATCAAAACTGGTCAAAAGCTGAAGACGTTAAGATCGGATAATGAGACCGAATACACGGATGGGGCATTCAAGGAGTTTTGTAATCAGGAAGGCATTGTGAGGCACTGGACAGTAGTAAACACACCTCAGCAGAATGGAGTCGCAGAAAGATTAAACCGTACACTACTTGAGAAGGCTAGATGTATGCGCTCCAATTCGGGATTAGGCGTAGAATGGTGGGCAGAATCTGTTGCTACAACTTGTTATATCGTGAACAGGTCTGCACATTCTTCTTTAGATGGCGGCATACCTTATGAGGTGTGGTTAGGTGAACATGCAGATTACGGGAGACTTAAGGTTTTCGGTTGTACGGCCTATTACCATGTTAAAGGTAACAAACTTGACAATAGAGCGAAGATGAAGATTGTTTTAGGTTTTTTATTCTTTGGTGAAACTGAAGCTTCAGTTGGACGTCTGTTCTACTTATCCTGAATTGAATTATGTAAGATTTTGCTGATAATTAAGACGATGATCAATTTATTGCTTAGATCTTCGATTTTGATGTAATTGCGGTTGAAGATTTAGGGTCCGTGAGTGGAAGTGAAAAGGAGGGGTTCACGCGCCAACAATTCCGCCCAAATTTCTTCACCTGAATGAATCTGCCTCTTCAGTTTAATTTGGTTTCACATTGCCCGCCAATTTTTCAACTAAACAGTATTTACCAATTTGTCCGGCTTTCCAACTGCCTAGCCCCTTGCAAATAAAAAAAAGTGGTGGGACGCAAATAAATAATGGTGGGCACGGTATTATACACTACAGTCAAATATGATGAACATATAGTCAAATATAATTAGTGAAAAATTAAATCTTGGGTTCAAATTTGCACAAACTAATAAGTAGAAGAAAAGTTTGATTCGTTCATGATCCTAGTTTTTGGTTGAAGAAGTAAACTTAGAGAGTAGATTGGTTTTTCCTTGGTCAATCTTGGGGCAACTTGTTTCCCTAACAAATTTGGGGGCAATGAGATAAAAAATAATTCCAAATAAAAAAAATATTATTTCTCTAACGGTATGGTTATATTGGCGCCTTATCTTTTTTTCTTGAAATTTTGAGATTTTAATCTAAGGTCTTTCGTGATGAGACAGCACGTACAATACAACTCAATTTAAGTATTTCTTTAGCTTAATATTAGAGACAAAAAAATTCAACTAACCGTAGATCAAATACACGTGTAATAAAATTTCACATGTAGAGTTTGTATATATACGTACTTACAGTTCTATGTCGAAGTATTTCCACGATTGATCATAAGTTTATGGTTTTGTTTAGGTTACAGTTTTATGTCCCTCGAAATCTGAGATAAATAAAAGTCTAACAGGTGCCATAGACTTTGTCTGGTCGATAGCACTCCTCAAAAATATAGGCACATACTATAATGTAGTATATACTATATGAATGATGGAAAGACTTGAAATAATACAATTTTATTGTTAGACAGGATTGTTATATTCACGAATTTACGAGTCAATTATTTGACCGTGTTACCAAAATGTAGTTTTAATTTTTTTTTTCGCAATAAACTTCTCTTTTGCTAATAAAGGTGATTTTTTGCTCATTCTAAGTGGTCAATACAATTTTTCTTCTAAATAATAGGTTAATATGTTGTCAACAAATAACTAAAAATACTTTAAGGAAGAGAAATAAGTTAATTGAAACCCATATCTATTTCTTTCAGAGCTTGAACACTTTTAAAATCTTATTGTTAAACCAATGTAAAACACTTCACAAACTTTAGTATATAAGAAAAAAGTTTTGCTACGCTTAAAATATATGTTTAGTGGTGACATAAATTTCGAGTAAATAGTTTCTTTTTTCAAAATTTATCCCACTAGTTAGAAATTGTGTGAATCAGAACTTCATATTTTTTTTTATTGCATTTTGATATTCAAAATAACATGTAACATGAAATATTGATTAAATTTAAACATATTATCACATAATGTTTTTAGTGTTCTTTTGTGACAAACCAATTGTATTTTGTCGTGAAAAAATATTCAATGTGACAAAAAAATTGTCTCCAAAAATACTATTGGGGACAAATAAGATTCGGTGTTATTTATTTAGTAATAATTCTTTAATGTTGGGAAAAATGTTTTGCGGCAATTTTTTTTCTGGTCATGAAAAATAGTTTCTCCGACCAAATAATACGGTCATAATGATAGTTTTTTGGGACAAAAATAAAGTTTGGCACAAAATAACTAATTAGCAACAACTATTTATTTCGTTACTAAAAATACTTTTTCGTGACGATCCATTTGGTCATAAACACATCTTATATCAACGAAGCTTATTGCTTCGCGAAAGTGACTATGATTGTTGTGTATACATCAAGAAGTTTCGCGAAGGTGACTTTATTTATCTCCTTTTGTATGTGGATGACATGCT
Source organism: Eschscholzia californica (assembly GCF_041429995.1). Taxonomy (NCBI): domain Eukaryota; kingdom Viridiplantae; phylum Streptophyta; class Magnoliopsida; order Ranunculales; family Papaveraceae; genus Eschscholzia; species Eschscholzia californica. The sequence goes on from NW_028238198.1 coordinate 49,135,161, forward strand.
TATTGCTTCTCGAAGCATGGTGGAGATAGATAAGTTGAAATCTCAACTCAGTCAAGAGTTTGAGATGAAAGACATGGGCGCTGCAAAGAAGATACTGGGAATGGAGATTAAGAGAGAGCGGTCAAGTAAGAAACTGTACTTGAATCAGAAAGGTTACATCGAACGAGTAGTTTCTCGATTCGGGATGCAGAATGCGAAGGCGGTGTCAACACTTTTGGCACCACACTTCAGGCTCTCGGGAAGACAATCTCCCACTACTACGGTCGAGAAGGATCATATGGATCGTGTACCGTATGCTAGTGCATTTGGCAGTTTAATGTACGCTATGGAGTGTACTCGTCCAGATATTTCACAGGCGGTCAGTGTGGTTAGTAGGTTTATGGCAAACCCGGGGAAGACACATTGGGAATCTGTGAAGTGGGGTCTTGAGGTACTTAAAACGTATCGTTGATACGGGTTTGTGCTTTGGTGGAGACACATGTCAAGTAAGCGGTTATGTTGACTCAGATTATGCTGGCGATCTAGATAGAAGACGATCTACTACGGGTTATGTATTTAAGGTACATGGTGCTCCAGTTAGTTGGCGATCGATGTTACAATCTACAGTTGCGTTATCTACTACGGAGGCTGAGTATATGGCATGGCCGAGGGTGTCAAGGAAGCATTGTGGTTATGGGGTCTTCTGGATGATCTAGGGATTAAGCAGGAGTGCGTAGATGTATGATGTGATAGTCAAAGTGCGATCCACATGGCGAAGAATCAGGTTCATCATGCTCGCAGTAAGCATATCGATGTCAGGTATCACTTTGTACGAGATGTCGTAGAGGAAGGTGATGTTTCTCTCATGAAGGTACACACAGATGAGAATCCCGCGGACATGTTGACTAAAGTGGTGACATGTAGCAAGTTTCAGCATTGCCTGGAATTGCTACAAATCTGCTCGTGTTAAGTTGCCCGAAAGGGCGTAATGGCGACAAGGTAATCTTTATGTGAAGGGTTGGTAGAACTACGGTAGGCTTGATCCTGTAAAAGGGTACGTAGGCAGCCATGGTCATATGGCGCAGTCGGATGAAGTTATAAGAAGCGATATATCTTACAAGGAGTATCCTGGTGTTCGTCCAAAATTTGAAGTGTATCAAATTGTGTACGAGGTGGAGAACTGTAAGAGGAAGTTTCCAATTTCAAAAGAGGCGGTTTTTCAACAACTCAAGGCGGTTTAGTTGGCTTGCTTGTAGGCGGTTTAGTTGGCATCCTATTGGAGTCGGTTGGTGAAGAAATTGGTTTCTAATTATGCAATTTGGAACTGGCTTATATTATATATAAATAGGGGAGCCAATCAACACAGTCAATCACCAACATCAACAACAACTCAACAACAACTCTTCTTTAGAGAGAGCTAGAGAGAGAGAGCAAGTGAGAGAAATTTTGTTCATAGTTTTGAGCGGTGTTTAATTTCTCGGTTGTCGAAGATCTAGTATAGAAGGTTAATTTCCTTACGGTACCATCGTGATACGAACTTGCGGGTGGTGTGAGTCGTCTTCATTTATCCTTCAATAAAGTTTTCTTGTTCGTCCGATGACGTAGGCTTTAGGTCGAACCTCGTTAAATTCTGTTCGCATATTTGATTTTGGCTTAGCTTTTCGATTAATTTTCAGAATCAGATCAATTTTAGGATAGGTTCGATAGCTTCCGCGACTTTTAGTTATAACATATTTTCAACTAGAGCAAACGGTTTCTTCTAATATACTTCATTTGGTTGCTTAAATCCTTTCGTCACCAACCTTGGTTTGTCTTAATCTCACTATTTGGTCTATACTTGATGGTGAACACTCATTTACAACCTACAACTTCTCGTCCTTTGGTAAGTAATTACATCCCATGCTTTATTATTTTCTAGAGCATTTAGTTCTTCAAGAACTGTACTGCCTCTCAATCTGGCTCTTGGAGTGCATTTTGAAAATTTTCAGATTTTTTTATTGAAGTTCGAAATGTAAAAGATAAATGGTTATAGGATAAATAGTTGGCTATCGGATGTTGTGCTAAACATTTTCTCACACCTTTTCTGAGAGCTATAAGATGTCAATATCCTCTCAAGGGCTCTTAGTGTTGGTTTAAGAGGTAACTAGTTCTAACAAAGCTCTTGGCTCTCAAGTGATTGTACTTCTTGAGTCTTTTTCTTCGTGAATACACACAAAGCTCTGGTAGTTATAAATCTCCCCGTGTCTAGATTCAATTATACTGTTGGTGCACTAGAAGGTAAATGGTTTGCAGTAGGAGTATGAAGTAAAGAAGGTTGGACAAAATAAGATGATCCTAATGCTGATATTCATCCACTCTCTTTCCTTAAAGGTAAGAACACGATAGTAAGGTTGATCTTCTAGGAAGGAAAAAACTCGAGATACAAATATTTTTTGGTGTTTGGACAACAACATTTATATCTCTTCTGATTTGGAGAAGCCAATCAAGATGCATGTAATGTCAAGTTTCCCACGATGAGTACTATGCACAAAAGACGTGCAACCAAGTATTTTTAATGGTAATGATGTAATCGTTCGAGATTCGAGATAAGAGATTTTAAGAATATACTCAAAGGGATTCGTAGTCGGCTGACAAGATAGGTTGAAGTTAGAACAACCTCATCCTAAAAAAAAGAGTAATGCACGCACAAATTCTAAAAATAAATTTTTTTCTCTGAAATACCGTTATGTTAGGAGTAGAAACTCAAGAGCTTTGATGAACAATCCATTTTCTTTGAGCCAATTACCAAGAATTGAGTTAAAGTGTTCTCGGTCATTATCTATTCCGAATGTATTGTTTCTGTTTGAAATTGATTTTGAACCATATGATAAAATTTCTTAAAGATAGAAGTTATATCTTCCCAATGTCAAAAAATGGCTTTCCGGTTATCAGTCAGGGACTTGAGAACTTGATGCTGGATCATCCGATTGATTGATACTTCTTCTAGATGAATGATACTTCTTCCTTCGATTCCCATTCTTTACACCGACTGTGATAGACGGTGAGATTTAGGCGGTTGAGATCCACCATGTTGTAGTGAAACTACTATTTCGTAGTTAGTGTTTCCTTTTGAGTTTATCTCGTGTTCAAGATAATTAGAAGTTTCTCTGTTCAAGATAATTAGAAGTTCCTCTGTTCAAGAATGCTTCGTAGATATCCTGCCGAGTTGATAGATCTTTTAGGAGATGTTTCCTCCTTTGAGACACTTGAAGCCCAAGTTAATTAAACACTTAAGATCTTTAGTAGACTAAGATCTTTAGGAAGATCCGGGATTAAGTCAGTAAATGTGTAACGCGCTTCTGCCTTCCCATGTTCAGGGCGTAAGGCATCGACCTAGCTTATGTGGACCCTCCATACTCCTTTGAGGATCACAAGGTAGGCCTGGTTGTGTTTAGACAAAACAGGGGTGGAGATCCTTAGCTGATCTTGTCGACCTTCCAGTTCTGGGCTTAGGTGGCGGATCTCCTAGGGCCTAGCGGTTCCGTTGATGGGTCATGAAAATGTCCCATTTGAGTCAATTAATTTAGCCGAGTTAGTCCGTTTTGAGTCTTTATTATAATAAAATGATTGGTTTTCGTGATTAGGTGTCTTTTGCAGAGTTAGGGGTGAAAACAGTTAAAAACGAGAACAAGATACACGAAAATATTTTGGTCATTTGGAGTCAAGGACATTATGGTAATTTGCCCAAGGTCAGTATATTGGTGAAAATTAGAGTCCGAGATGAGCCCGTAGGAGAAAACGGAAGTAAATTCGGAGTTGGGACGAGGGAAATAGGTGAAGTGAAAGATTGAGCCAAATAAAGTTGACCACCGGGACACTGTCGGTCAAGATTCTGGCGCACGGTATACAGACAGACACGTGGTGCAGCATGGAGACCGTCATATCTAACTTTTGTATTCATGCTGAGCAACGAAACGGGCCTAAAGTGCATGATATAGTGTTTTCGATGCATCATTGTCATGTAGCCCCAACACTAATGTTTTAATCTTGTCCATGCATCCTTTGCCGCGCAAATCTCATCTGACGGTTGATGAGCATCTGCCCCATTGTTATGTTCTTGTGTTACCCAAAGTCACTTAGCTTCCGTGCTCCCAACTACGTGCCCCTCTCTAAACCATCTAAATCTGTGTTCCTTAGTATCTAAACCTGTAGCATGTTAGCATCCGATATTCTAATTCCAAACCCTAGCAGCAAATAGCCCATTCCGAGAATAGCCCTTACATTCTCACTTTCTACCATTTAACCCTTCTGAAACCTTAACTCTATATAAAGACCTTAAAGAGACCACCACTCTCTCTCTCTCTTTCTCTCCCTCTTGTAGTAGTTAAACCCTAAAACCATATTCTTCTCCTTTCTCTAGCCTCCATCACCTCTTCTACTCAATTTCTTTCAACTTTTTTTTTCTACATCTAATTTCCAATTTTATCTCATTTTCTTCTCTCATTTCTTTTCTACAACCAATTTCTAAACCTCTTTACATTCAACTATTCTCAAAGTGCTATTATTTGGATTTGGATCATACTTGGAAACTATTTGGAGCAAGGATTTGAGTGATTTTTTTTCTTGTCTCATTAATTTATTTCCATGTATTCTGTTTTATCAATGTATGTCTCTAAATTCAATGAGTAGCTAATCTTGTATCTAGGGTTGTAGAGGAAACTCATACTTGAGATATTTTTTTTGAAATATGTTTATTGTTTAATGAATCCATCAATTGAGCTTTACTGTCTATTAATTGTCATTCCATGTAAATTTTATAATCTTTTCATTGTTCATGCTTCATAATTAGATATCTCATGCTTTCGTTAAGTTGTTAGATGAAATATGCTTGTTAGATGATGAATGATAGTTAAAAGGGTATAGTTTTTATGTGATAGTCAATTAGAAATACATGATTATGAAATGTGTTAATCTAGAATATTTTTCGAAAACTAAGTAGTTCGTTAGGTTACATTTTGAGTTATATTAAAAAAGGATTAGTTAATTAAATGCATGTTTTAGAAAGTCAATTTATGTGGTGGAATAAAAAACCCTAGATTTCTTTCCCATCTTGAGCTCCTTCTTATTTTATTATCTTTTACTTTTTAAAATTGTTTTCAACAACAAAACCAAATTTACGAAAGGAGTGTTGATTTAAGACTTAAAGTGAAATTACTTATCCCTTGGATCGATTTCCGAACTTACGGACTTACTATAACTTGAACCCATATACTTGCGGGAATATACCCATTTTTGGCCTATCACATGTTTCCTTGAGACGGGTTAACCCGTTGGGTTTCTGGTCTTTTCTTGACTTCTTGATGTCAATCAACGGTTGACCATTTTGTGTATCATCACATCCGACTTTTTCCAAAGGTATACCCAACATATCCGAGAATGATCATCAACTAAGGTGATGAACCACCTAGATCCAGTAACATTGTCAGGGGCGTAGGTATGTATGGGCCAGGAGGGGCCATGCCCCCTGGCCCACACTCCTTCCCATCTTATGACATATTATATTATTAATGTATTGTTTCTTTAAACTTAATTGCCCCCTCCTTAACACGAATGACCTTACTTCCGGTAGCGCTTAGAATCCTTAACATGGATGATCTTATTTGATGACTTACCTTCTGTCGTCCATAAGTTTCGATTATTTTAAGTTTCTATTATTTTAAGTTTCTATTGTTTCAAATTTCTATTAGTTAAAGTTTATATCATTTCAAGTTTCAACTAATTTTTTATTTGTTAATTTATATTGGTACGAGTCGTAAAGAGAAATCACTACCAGTCATTTATACTTTTATCTTTCACTATTTAAAATCAGTTGTATTTCAAATCGTAATTCGAGAACAAGTAAATTTACTCGAGAAATAGTCTATGCCCCTCTCACTCTCTGCAGTTACATGTTAATTGTATATATTTTTGTAATAACGTTTAACTAATGTCAGTCAAATGTATTTTATGTTTGCACGATTCAAATGGCTAGCAGGAGCGTTCGAATCACTAATGACGATGCAAAAGTAGCATCGAAAAAGATCAACCCTTATTTTATTAGTCTACTTATCATTCTTACTATTTATTGTCATGTGTAGCATTCGTATGATATTTTGTTAATTGACAGTCTAGGGAATCTCCTCCAATCGATCAATCTTTTAAAAGAAAAAATATTGACGGAGCATAGGAAGATTTACATTCAATACTAAAACTCCAACTATAGACGCTCCCTACGAAATCTCAGAGAATTTAATCGATATTTGAGTTTAATCTTTATGACTTATTTATGGACAAATTTCTCAAATTAGTTTATGACTAGAATAGTCGGCCCCTCTTTAACAAAATGTCTGGTTCCGTCCCTGAACATTGTTAATTCTTGAAGGACCCCAAATGTCACAGTGTACCAGATAAAAAAAGTGGACGCCTTGTATATTTTGAGTGTGATATGTCACACGAGTTTGTTTTGCGAAAATTACAATTTTCACAAGATAATAAACTGATATCTTTATCACGAAACTTTCAAAGAAATAATTTGTTTAGATATGTAGAGGTTGGATGTCCTAATCTAACTGTGCTATAACATTATATCACTTGAATCATGAGTTGATTCACTATTTTTGTGTCTTCACGGCGGAAACATCAATGGTGCATAACCCTCACGTGCCTTGCATTGCCAATCATTTTCTCTGAAAGCAAATCCTAAAACTCACATCAAAGTGGAAAGAACTTAGCCATACAGTTTAAATCCGTTGTTCAAGGTAATATTTGCAGGTTTAATTGTTTTTTTCCAACAACATTTGAAAGAGATTCATCTGTAATTCTGAATTTGTAAGTTTGTGGACAAGGTTTGTATGTAGAAAACCACTTATGATATTTTTTCATATGATATGATGCACCGAATCAACGATTATGAACCATTTGAATCAGATGTAACTCTTACGACAAACTAGGTCGAGAGAGCTAGAGAGAGAGTAGAGGGAGAACTAAAAAATTTTTCTTCTACTCACTGGATTCGTTACAAACCCACAAGATTCATTACATACAATTTGTATGATAAAGCAAGGTTTTTAATTCTTTTTCATATTTGATAATATATTAAGGTCAATTTTAATATTATATTAGGGACAGTAATATTAAAATAGATAATGCTGGGGAAAGAGAATCACAGATTCACCCTATCTGTGAGGTTCATATTACCCCTTGTGTTCTTGCAAGCCAAATAATATTTTAGAGAGGAATCACATTCCATTTCTACGCGCTAACACATGACCTTAGTCATGTTTGACGAGTGTAAATGGAATGCGATTATCCGGAATCACATTCCAGGATAGTGTTAGGTACACGAAAATGCATCATGAATCACTTTCCGATGAAGAGACACGCGGATCGTGGGTTGGCAAACTTTCTACTCCATCGTGTAGTGTAGAGTCATCTTTTTGACACTGCGTCAATTTTATCGGTCTTTTGAAGCACCTAGTATTCACAATTTATTTAGAGACTCTATGCCAATGAGACAAGGGAAGTTTGGTTTGGGGGGGGGGGGGGGGGTGGGGTTATCAGTGTGAACAATGTATAAGGGGACTGATGGTCTCTAATTACCTTACTGACGAGAATAAGCATACAAGCTGGTAGGACCAGCAGAAGGGTTATCAACAAAGCTCAGCTCAATTTAGGAGTTTCTTTTGAGTTTTTTTGTTTGTAAATAGAGTTTATAATCGAGAATGAAACTTGTTTGATATATGATCTAATTGCTAGCTCAAGGCCTTTAGTTTTAAGTTTAATAGAGTTGTTTCCTCTTTCTACAATGAGCTATAGTTCGACATTATGTTGGATAATTGAAATTGGAGAGTATAAAAAATTAAAAACAATGGCTTCTTACCTGTAACTGCCACGGTTCCTCCCAATCACATTTTATTTTGGGGTATTTCTCAAAGGGTAGTTTTATAGGCCCCCCCATTCTTGTTAAAAGGCCCCCCATGGCTCTATCGATTTAGTAAAAGGCCTTTGACTTAGTTTGGTTAAAGGGCCCCCCATTGAGTGGGTGAAACAAACCCCTTTTAAAGGTTTATTTCAGCCATGTTAGGAATTTAGTTATGAAAATTATAAATCTCTCCAAAACCCGAATCCCTACTTCTTCTACTGTTCTTCCCTCTTCTTCCACCGAAATTGTGATAACATCACAGGCGACACTTATCAACGGGGAAAGTTCAGCGAAATTGTGCAGAAATCTCACATTGTTGTTGCACTCATATCTGAGGCTACGAAGTTTATTCATTATTGAAAACCACAATGCTTGAACCAACTTCCAAAATTTTTGGAAAAATAACAAAGGATCCTAAGCCATCAATTTCTGGACAAGATTCAGTCTCCCAAGAGGTATATGAACATTTCCTAATACATTTTTTCATGTTTTATAATCTATTCATTGGTCGTATGAAAAAATTTTGGGTGTTAAACACGGAGGTTTTTTCGGTCTGGTCTCACCGATAATAAGTCTACCAGTTCGGTTTGAGGTGGCCGAAATCTAAATTTCACTGCTTACCAATGTTACTGGAGAAAAATACGTTGGGGTCACACCGTTCTAAAGAACATCTTACTGTGGCCTCGGGCTGAAAAAACACAATTAACGATCCTGAGCCGCCGCTTTGACTAAAGATTTGTTTTTTCCTATAGGACTTCGTTGTGTGGCTACTTCCATCCCAAATTACTACAGACACTTGAGATTTTGAAGGTCCTAATACACAAAAAAGGTGGCATGATGCAACCGAAGAATCATCAGAATTTAGAACGAGTGTTTGAAACGAGAGACGAGTTAGTTAAATGGGAAAAAGAAATTGGTAGCAAAAACAAGATGGTTGTTATGTTTGGTAAGTCGGCTGCACCGATACGTGGTAAAAAACCGAAGATGGATCTACGATGTGAAAGAAGTGAAGAGTATCGTTCACATCTTAAGGCAGAAATAATCCCCAAAACAAAAGAACCGTCCACCGAAAAGAGAAAAACTACTACTAAGAAATGCAATTGTCAGTCTAAGTTAAAAGAAATACCGATGGACAGAGACACGTGGAAGGTGGAAGTTGTGTGTGGGATCTATAATCATCGACTTGCAGAGACCTTAATTGGGAATGCATATGCCAATAGATTCGACAATAATACCTTGACAATGCGTACCATATACAACGAAAGGATACGAAATAGTCAACAAAAAGGTAAAAATCCAATCAATAATTAATGAAGTTGTTAGTGCAACGCAATTATGTTTATTGGCATTCAATGAAGAATGAAACATGGGATATTACTAACTTGTTTTGGACACACCCGGAACCTATCCAATTGCTGAAGTGCTACCACACGGTGTTAAGGCTTGATTGTACATACAAAACAAACCGATATGTGAAACCATTGCTTGAGATTGTTGGGATGACTTCTACTATGAAGTCATTCACACGAAACCATGATTTTTATGGATGGAAAGGTAGAACATCTATACACTTGGGCTTTGAATCGTCTGAGGACATTATTTCCTTCTAACTTTATGCCGAAGGTATTTTTGACTGATCGGGAACAAGCATTAATCAATGAAATAGGTGAAGTGTGTGGCAGGAATGGTTAAAGGGCACTTTAAAAACAAACCATTCCGAAAGTTCATGTCCATGTTTCGACTAATCATGTTTGCGAAAACCGATGCGGATTATAATCGCGCTGTTGAATATTTCGTCAAAACGTGGTCGAAGAGTAAAATGCCATTGATGTTATTTATGTTCAGAAGACTTGGTTGCCACTTAGGGAACATTTTGTGACCGCATGAATCGATAATGTGATGCATATGGGCAATACTACAACGAATAGGGTTGAAGGTGCACATGCGAAGCTCAAAAGAAACTTGGGTACATCCGAGGGTAACTTCGTCACATGTTGGGAATCTATACATGCAATGAGACGAAGATTGTTGAGATTAAAGCTACATTCGAGAAAAGTCGTACATTGGTGAAGATGTCTCATCAAATCAATGCTTTTAGGGAACTGAGGGGGTATGTCTCACATAATGCACCTGATCTCTTGGTGGATGAGGTGGAGCAGGCAAACTATAGGAATTGATTCAAATTTGTGCGGATGTGTGTATAGGCATGTGTATGATCTCCCTTGTGCTCACGAGGTGGAAGCCATTTTGAGACGCGGTGAGGTAATATCTTTGTCACTCATTGATCCACAGTGGACTAAACTCTCTATTATTCCTACTCTTGAGATATATAACGAACTCCATTGTTCACACGAAATGGAATTGTTGTACTCCATATGGGATATGTCGACCGGTCCAAAGAGAAAATCCGTATTAGAAAGGTTGGGGAGTATTGTTTCTCCTTCATTGACATCCATGACAGAACCCATGGCAAAATTGAAAACCCGAGGCGCCCCTAAGAAATCAGGAACAAAAAAGAGAAGGAAGCAGCCATATACACTAAGAGAGATCCTTCTCGTTGGGAATATGCACAATGTATTCCCAAAACACCGGCTAGAAGTGCACGGAAAGCCAATAGGAGATTTCGCGGTAGTGGTGATCCATTTTTACGTGAAATGCTTGAGGTGATTTATCCGTTTATCAGTACCATTACAAACGTGCCAGGAGACGGTTATTGTGGTTTTAGAGCCGTCGCTTATGGTCTCGGGTATCCTTCGGATCTGGGTTGGATGGAGATCCGGTGTTCTTAATGAACTCGAAGCACCTCAAGAGTTATACAAATCCATGTTTGGGTCTTATTATGACCGATTGTTGGTTTCAACCAACAATTTTGGTACACCAGCTGAAGAAGAGTTTTGGTATACTCATGGAGAAACTAGTTATTTAATTGTCACTCATTTTAATATAATGTTGATTCATTTGGCGAAATATGATTCAACAATATTTTTACTTTTAATCACCGGTCCACCACCACCATCTTCCGAAGGTTTGTCTCAACCACATACAATGGTATGCATTGGTTTTATAAACAACTGCTATTTTGTTAATCTTAAGCTACAAAACGTAACTATACTTCCTCCTATTTCTAGGCAATGGTCTCCATACGCAACTTCAGACGCAAGAAGGTGGTTAACTATTTGTGAACATAAAATTGACAGTGGCGATAATTTCAATCGGAAATTGGAAGAAACTCCATCAAGTATAAATAAGGAAGGGGACACTCCATCGTATGCAATAGCAATAGATGTGGAATGAAAATTTATCTATTCAGAGCTTAAAGGGAATTTACATGTTTCTTTTGTTTTTTTTACACACAAATGTTAGTTTGAAGTTGTTTTTTTAAACGAAAATGTTAGTTTGAAGTTGTTTTTTTACACGTAAATGTTATCTTTGGGTTATGCATGAAAACGGTGGGATGAATCCGTAAAATGAACAACCTACGGCCGTGCAGTACCGAAATATGAACAACCAACGGTCTGTAATGGCCGAATTTTTGCACAGTAGGTTTCTTTTCCAAGTTTTAATCCCTACAATGGGTAAGAACCAATTGTGAACATTCTACGGCCTGTAAGGGACAAATTTTTGCACAACAGGTTTCTTTTCCAACTTTTAATCCACACGGTGGGGAATAACTTAATTTTAAAAAGCCCATTGTCTGTAACGGCCTAATTTAAGGAAATTTTATTGACATATCAAAAGATAACATTCCCACCATATAAACCAACTGTTTTAAAATATCAAAAGATAACTGATGACGCATAAAATGTCCAGACGTTAACTAACGTCTGAAGAGTCAAGATCAGATCTGAAGTCCATCGGGCCAACCCGGCTTAAGGTAACAGGTCAGTTGAACCCTTGACGATCCTTCACGTATTCCCCTAACTGGGAGGTCGGCTAGAGGAAACCAGCCCTGTAACGGCCTCGGCATGAACGGATCAACCCTGGGGTTTCTAAAGGAATAATGGAGGTCCACGTAGGTTCGATCGATGCCTTACGCCCAGAACTGGGATGGCAAAGCGCACAAAAAACCTACCGACTTAATCCAGAATATCCACAGAGGTCTCAGTCGGTTACAGGTCTTTAAGTGTTTAAGCAAGTTTGGACTTCACGCGTCCAAGGGAGGAAACTTATCCCCAAAGATCTATCACATCGGCAGGATATCCACGAAAGATCCTTAAACTGAAGAACTTTCATCTATACTAGATGCGAGATAAACACAAAGGGAAAACTTCCCTCCAAGGGGCAATCACCACCGCCTCTTAAGCCTATAAAAGGCCCCAAATCGTCTTCCAAATGACACGAGCGGAAAATCCTAAAAGATCACAAGAAACTCTGAGTTCTCGTAACTCGCCCCAAAAGCATCAATCAATATTCATTCTTTTACTGCAAAGAGCACCCTGACTGTCTTTAGCGACTAAGCGGTTTTCGAACCCTTTGCAGGTTTTTCCCCTTTTGGGAACAGACGAACAAGAACAAGGAGCAAGGAACAGGAGGTAAGGAGCAGGAGCAGGGAGCTAAGAGCAGGAGCAAAGAACGAGGAGCAGGAGTAAAGAAGCAGAAAATCAGAACTGGAGGCAGAAGCACTCGGCGGACCCAACTTGATTTAACAGAACATTCACCATAACGGAGGCTGTCATGCATCAACTCCCTATTTCATGCTGATATAACGGAAGACCATTTTTTGATATCAGCATTTGGCGCTAGAAGGAGGTGATCTCTCCTGCAAAATCATCAATTCGGTAACCCGAACTCTTTTCAATACTTTTTTCGAACTAACCATTCCTTCGAAATCCATCAGGTAGACATGTCGTCAGAAGACTACACACCTGGCAGGGTCCAAAGTATGTCTCTTAAGCAGACTGTGTTTGTTGCAGCTATTGAGCGACTTAAAGTTGAACGCCAGCAACAAGAAAGGAAGATTGCGCGGCTGCGAGAAGACCTCCGCACAGCCGAGGCGATAATGAGGAAGGTGGGACTGGAAACTTATCAATCCCGTCTTGAGCAAGAGATGTTGGAATCCTGGAGCCCCGAGGGGCTGAAGGTTCCCAGTCTAGAACAGTACCAGGGACAGGGGACCCATGGAGATTCCTCAGGAACTACGTGGCGGTAATGAGCTTTTACACGACTAATCAAGACGTCTGGCGCGCAGTCTTCGCGACCACCTTGAAAGGACCAACGCAGGCATGGTATCAGTCGTTGGCTCCCTAGTCTGTAAAATCATTCGAAGAACTTATTTAAGCCTTTCTCGGGGCTTTCATGAATAGACAAATCGAAGGACGAGTAAGCACCCCAAATAGGAGACATCATGACGATTGCAGAGCATCAAATTTTAACAATCACCACACCGTGGTCAAACAAAAAATTTTCGAAAGTAAAGGCGAACCTCGAACGGATACGTAACCTGACACATATCGAGACATTAGCTCAACACCCATTTGATTTAGTGCAACAGCTCGACGACACGACTAAAACACTGGTAGAGGAAATCGAACGAAAGAAAAAAGCCGACCAATAGGAAAACCGGAAGATGAAAACAACAGAACTAGAACCGGAGACATGGGACGACATCAATGTCATAGCCGGAGGTCCAGTTCACGAAGCAAGCAGAGGAAACAAAAGAGGTAGACAGGAGAATGGAGTTATGACGCTTGTGCGCCACGCGTCGAGAAAACGCCCTCCGTGGTCTTTACGGATGAGGACCTAAGAGGAATAATCACGCCTCATATTGACCCCTTGGTAATAACAACACTGGTAGCTAATTGAAGCATCGAACGCATTCTAATTGACACCGGAAGCTCTGTCGAAGTCATAAGCAGAGCATGCCTGCAAAAGCTCTAGGTAAGGGCACAACATATGAAAACCTATGAGCATTATCTAATAAGACTCGGAGACAACCAGGTGGAGACCGGAGGAATAATCGCCTTACCCATACTCATCGGAGAAGGAGCGACAAGTAAAGCAATAATGCTGAACTTTGTGATAGTCGACAGACTGCACGCTTATAACATCATCCTAGGAAGAAACTTCCTAAGGGAATCAAAGGTGATCATATCCATGAATCATTTAATGATGAAATTCCCGATCCTGGGGACGAGCCTCGTGGGAGCCATAAGGGGAGATCAGACAAAGACTAGGGAATGTTACGCTATCTCCGCTCGGAACTACAACAAAAGAGCTGTCGTCCCAACCATCATGAGCGAAGAAAAAGCCACCCCTCAGGAACACAGGGAGAACATGTAGGAATAAGACCGAAGCCGCTCAAATACGATAGACCTCACCACAATAAATGTCAAACGATTATTTACCTAACCATAAGAGTCGTTAGACGGGAAAGCAGCGCTACCAACTGCAGGTTTTTTTTCCAATAAAAATGATATTTTATTTAAAAAATACGAGGAATCCTAGTTGACCTCATGCAATCTCTCATCCGAGGTCTCGAGGAGAAGTCCTAACTGCATTAGTCGTGCTCAAGCCGATGAAAACAATCAGCTCTGGTAGCCCAAGTCACAACCAGAGGCCTCAAGGAGAAGTCCTAACTAAACTATTCGTGCTCAAGCCGACGAAAACAAGTACCTCTGGTAGCCCAAGCCACGACCAGAGGCCTCAAGGAGAAGACCTAACTAAACTAGTCGTGCTCAAGCCGACGAAAACAAACAACTCTGGTATCCCAAGCCACGACCAGAGGCCTCAAGGAGAAGTCCTAACGAAACTAGTTGAGCTCAAGCCAACGAAAACAACTCTGGTAGCTCAAGCCACAACCAGAGGCCTCAAGGAGAAGTCCTAATGAAACTAGTTGAGCTCAAACCAACGAAAACAGCTCTGGTAGCCCAATTTACGACCAGAGGCCTCAAGGAGAAGTCCTAACGAAACTAGTTGAGCTCAAGCTAACGAAAACAACTCTGGTAACCCAAGCCATGACCAGATGCCTCAAGGAAAAGTCCTAACGAAACTAGTTGAGCTCAAGCCAACGAAAACAACTCTGGTAGCAAAAGCATAGATTGGGGCCTAAGGGGAAGTCATAGCAAAATTAGTCGTGCTCAAGCCGACGAAGCAGCCTTGGTAGCTAAGGCCACGACCAGGGGCAGAATTCAGATCCGAAAATAATTCGAAAACAATCACACAGGGCTAATTTGGGCTTTATTATGCAGAGGGAATTAGTCAGTTAGGTCATGTTACAATAGGTATAACTTTTCTTTTATGCAGAAGCGATCATCTGGAGCATGCGTTGTAAGATAGGAGAATTGTATTAGTAAGATTAGGGCTAATCAACTATAATGTGTATTTGTTCCATGATCTTCTTATACAGAAGCAGACAAAAGAGAGACAAGCAAGTAAAAGGAATGAAGGTGATTTTATTTAATTCTCAAAGCAAGACCTATTACAGAAGAAATTGCAACCAAAGTACATCAAGAAGAGTGTGACCATCTGGGTCTATTACAGAAGAAATTGCAAAAGAGAAAAGAAGGTAGATAATAAAACAACACAAAGAAGAGACAAGGCAAGAAAAAAAACCAAAAAACGCGAAAGTCTAGAAGAACAATCGCGTAATTCGGTAAAAAAAAAAGCTGAGAGGCCATCCAGAGCCACCTTCCAAAGAACTGCCAAAGCAAGAAGACAGCCAAGGAAGAAATAACCTTGTTTCCACCAGCGTCACCTTCTCTGCATCCCAGTTGGAAGTGGCACTGGTAACCACACACCTATGGGGAACTTCGCAATATGGCACGTAAGGTTACCACGACCATTATCGGAAAAGTTATCATAAACTATCCCCATCATCAGAAAAACATCGCCAAAGAGAACACCAAGCATAAATTCGAACAAGGGCCTCATCTGCAAATTCCAGTAGATAAAAACAGAGATTAGAAAGTTCAGTAAAACAAGAGAAGAATACAAGGGTAAAATGTTGATGATAAATCAGGAAGTAGAAGAGTTTATTTATAGTCACGAAGGGATTTCCTCAACGAATGAAAATCATGAAGATAGAAGAATATACACATCTCGGAAACACGTAGAGCCATAATGACTAGGAGAAACTCGTGGCTCGAAACGGTCAATTCGAAGGAGGCGTGAGAAGAGCTCGAGGAAGCACGCTGGTTTCACCACACGCAAAATGCCACGTGTCCACGTATGGAAACTGAGCTACCTTGTGCAATTGTCCAAGGGATTATCGCCAAAAAATGCACGATCAGAGAACCAAATATATGACGTCACAGAATCACACATGGAAAGGAAATTGATTCGCTCTAGTAGAACTTGAGACGTGTCACGCAAGAAGAAAGACGTGTAGCTCGTCTCAGAGAAAACAAGTACCTTTTGAGATCAGCTTTGGCCAGAAATAGCCAAGTAAAGAAGACCTTATCAGTACTGATTCGAAAGACGATTTCACGAAGCACCTCAAACGGCTCGGTACAAATCAGCTCGGAAATGTGCAGCTCCGGAAAACCAAAAGGAAAGACCAATCTTCTCAAAACAGCTCTGGTCCAGGTAAACCGTCCTTCTTCAGGGTCTTCAATGTGTAAAAACACAAGTTACTTCTACTCCTCAGTCTCATTATTTTCGACTAAGGAGTGGCGGGACTCACGATGATGCATAAAATGTCCAAACGTTGACTAATGTCTCAAGAGTCAAGATCAGACCTGAAGTCCATTGGGTCAACCCGACTTAAGGTAACAGGTCAACTAAACCCTTGACGATCCGTCACGTACTCCCCTAACTGGGAGGTCGGCTAGAGGAAACCAACCCTATAACGCTTTCGGTATGAACGAATCAACCCTTGGGTTTTTAAAGGAATGATGGGGGTCAACATTGGTTCGGTCGATGGCTTACACCCAGAACTGGGAAGGCAAAGCGCACCAGCAACCTACCGACTTAATCTCAAAATCTTAACAAATATCTCAGTCGGTTACAGATCTCTAAGTGTTTAAGCAAGTTTAGACTTCACGTGTCCAAGAGGAAACTTTTCCCCAAAGATCTATCACATCGGCAAGATATCCATAAAAAATCCTAAAACTTAGGAACTTTCATCTATCCTGGATGCGAGATTAACACAAAGGGAAAACTTCCCTCCAGGGCAATCACCTGCGCCTCTTAAGCCTATAAAAGGCCCCCAGATCGTCCTCCAAAGGTTTCGAGTGGAAAACCCTGAAAGATCACAAAGAAATCTGAGTTCTCACAACTGGCCCCCAAAAGGCTTAATCAATATTCATTCTTTTACTGCAAAGAGCACCCTGGCTGCCTAGAGCATCAGAAAGGTTTTCGAACCCTTTGCAGGTTTTTCCCGTTTTGGGAACAGACGAACAGGAACAAAGACCAAGGAACAGGAACATGAGGTAAGGAGCAGGAACAAGGAGCTAAGAGCAAGAGGAAAATGCGAGGAGCAGGAGTAAAGAAGCGGAGAATCAGAACTGAAGGCAGAAGCACTCGGCGGAACCTAACTTGACTTAACAGAACATTCACCATAACGGAGGCTGTCATGCATCAACTCCCTGTTTCATGCTTGATGATGCATAAAATGTCCAGACATTGACTAACGTCTGAGGAGTCAAGATCAGACCTGAAGTCAATAAAGTCAGGCCGACTTATGGCAGCAGGAGCGCTGAGCTCCTGATGGTCCACCGAATGTTCCTCGAACTGGGAGGTCGGCCAAAAGAAACAGCCCTGCAAGACGCCCTTGGCATGGATATATCAGCCCTTGGGTCTTCAAAGGAGTGAGGGGGGTCTATACAGGTTTGGCCAGCGTCTTACGCCCAGAATTGGGGATACAGCAGCGCCAAGCGACCTATTGACTTAATCCCGAAACTTTTAGAAAAATCTCAGTCGGCTACACATCTCGAAGTGTTTAAGCTAGCTTGGACTCCACGTATCTAGAGGAGGAAACTTCTCCTTTAGAGTCTATTACACTGACAAGATATCTACAAAGAATCCTTGAACTTAGGAACTTCCACTTATCAGGGATCCGGGATAGACTCTGAGAGAAACCCTAAATACTCAAGAGAGGGAACTTTCGCTTCGGTTTGACGACGACCTCCTCACCATCAGCACTAATCACAGTCGGCCTAACATCGCCTATAAAAGGCCATCCACATCGTCCTTGACAGGACACGATCTCTTTACCCCAAAAAAGATCACAAAAAACTCAGAGTTCTCATAACTCGCCCCCTCCCCCCCAAAAGGATCAATCAATATTCATTCTTTTACTGCAAAGAGCACCCTGACTGGCTTGAGCGTCGGAGCGGTTTTCGAACCCTTTGCAGGTTTTTCCCCCTCGGGAAAAGACGAACAAGAGCTGGAGCAAGGAGCAAGGAGTTAGGAACAGGAGCAAGGAGCTGGAACAAAGAGAAGCAGAGCTTGAAGCAGAGCTGAAAGCAGGAACGCAGAGCTAATCGATCCCCAATATAACGGAGGATTCAAACATAACAGAGGCTGTGATGCATCAACTCCCTGTTTTATGCTGATCTAACGGAAAGCCATTTTTTGACATCAGCATTTGGCGCTAGAAGGAGGAAATCTCTCCAGCAAAACCATCAATTCGGTAACTCGAATCCTGTTCATTAAAATGTTTAGACTAACTATTCTTTCGAATATGATGATGCACAAAATGTCCAGATGTTGACTAACGTCTGAAGAGTCAATATCAGACCTGAAGTCTCTTGGATCGACTCGACTTAAGGTAGCAGGATAGCTAAATACCTAATGGTATACCACATTTTCCCCTAACTGGGAGGTCGGCCGGAAGAAACCAGCTCTGCACAAAATGCCCTTGACATGGATAGATCAGCCCTGAGGTCTCAAAAGGAAAAAGGGGGTCTCCACAGGTTCGGCCTATATCTTACGCCCATAACTGGGGAGATATCAGCGCTGCACGACCTACATACTTAATCCCGAACTTTCTAGAAAGATCTCAGTCGGCCGCATATCTTGAAGTGTTTAAGCCCGATTGAACTCCACGTATGTAACGGAGGAAACTTCTCCTTTAGAGTCTATCACTCTGGCAAGATATATACAAAGTATCCTTGAACTTAGGAACTTTCGCTTATCAAAGATCAGGGATAGACTCAAAGAGAAACCCTAGATACGCTAAAGAGGAAACTTCCCTTACGGTTTGACGGCAACCGCCTCACCACCACCACTAATTACAGTCGGCCTAACTTCGCCTATAAAAGGCCTCCCACATCGTCCTACAGAGGACACGATCTCTTCATCCCAAAAAGATCACCCAATACTCAGAGTTTCCATAACTCGCCCCCCAAAAGGATCGATCAATTTTCCCTCTTTTACTGCAAAGAGCACCCTGACCGTCTTGAGGTCGGAGTGGTTTTCGAACCTATTGCAGGTTTTTCTCCCTCGGGAAGAGGCGAACAGGAGCAAGGAGCGAGGATCAAGGATCAAGGATCAAGGAGCAAGGAACTGGTGCGAGGAGCAAGGAGCTGGAACAGAGAAGCAGAACAGAGAACCAGGGCTGAACAAAGGAATCTCTCCTCTCACAACAGAATATACCATCATAACGGAGGTTGTCATGCATCAACTCCCTTTTTCATGCTGATTTAACCGGAGGCCAATTTTCGACATCAGCATTTGGCACTAGAAGGAGGGGATCTCTCCAGCAAATCATCAGATTCGGTAACTCGAATCTCATTCAATACCTTTTTTAGAACTAACTATTTCCCCTAAGTTCTCGAGGCAGACATGTACTCGGACGAACATACTCCACGTGGGACACCCTACAGGCTTGCCAACTCGGTCGAGGTTATGGCCGAACTGGAATAGCTCAAGGCTGAATACATCTGAAGGGATCAGGAGGCAAAACAATTGGAGGAAAACCTCCGCAAAGCCGAAACAGCCAGGAAGGCTGCCGCACACGAGGAAAGGAAATAAGTGATCAGATCATACGCGAGAAAGCTCTTCTCGCCCGACGATGCCTACACTTCCGGAACCTTAACTCTACAGCCAGGCGACCAGATGCTGGACCCGAACCGACCTTACGTCCCCAAGAAGGCGGGGATAGGCGAAGGATGCATGGACGACCCTACTATTTGCGACGTACTCTTACATCAGGTAGCGGAATTGACAAGACAAAGAGAAAAGGATAAGCTCCGGGGGAGGACGGTAATTCGACAGCCACCTCTCTACCGGGAAATACTAGAGTTTGAAAAACCGAAAAACTTCAAATGTCCCACGCTGGATCATTATCATAGTCTAGAAGACCTAGGGGTATTCATCAACAACTACGTTGCGATGATGAGCTTATGCACGACTAAACGAAACATATGGTGCGAGTGCTTCGCCATTATCCTGAAAGGACCAGCTCAGGCATGGTACCAAGCTCTAGTCCCGAGATCGATCAATTCCTTTGATCAGCTCGCCTAGGCCTTCTGCGAAGCCTTCCGGGGAAGCACCACCATCAAAAGAGGAACTGAAGAGCTGTTCAATGTGGTACAAGGAAAAAATCGAGGCTCTGGCAAGCTACTGGCAGAGATTTCGCAACCTTATGGTACAGGACCCCGACCTAGAACCAAAGGTCGCCTTACAGAGAGGCCTAAGACAGGACGACATAATTAGGGATATCTCGGGGAGGAAACCAGACACCCTCGCAGAACTGATAGAGAGGCTGCAACAGTTTATTAGAAGAGAGAAAAAAGCAATTCATCAGAGTAACGGCTCGATATGGACTAACTGGCCCGAGTTAAGAGATTCAGATGAGACATTTTCATGTCTCATCAGAAAGGCTTCACAAGGCAGAGATGGCCAGGAAAGCTGCAGCACCAGAAGAAAGGGAAGAAGTAATTAGAAAATATGCCTGGAAACATTTTACACCAGGCAATGCATTCTCTTCCGGAGAACTGACTCTATAACCAGGCGACCAGATGCGTCTGGAAAACATACTAGAAGAATATGGAGTATTAAATCCCGATCGATCGTACATCCCTAAGAAGAAGGGGGTCGGCAAAAGGTGCACGGACGATCTGACCGTTTGTGATGTACTCATGCATCAGGTCGCAAAGCTCACTCGAGAAAAAGAGAAGAAAAAGCTGCAAGGAACAGCGGTAACCTACCAACCCCCCCTTTGTCATGAAATTCTTGAGTTCGAGAAGCCAAGGAACTTCAAGTGTCCAGCGCTACATCATTACCATGGCTTGGAGGACCCAGTGGTGTTTGTCAACAATTACACCTCGGTAATGAACCTGTATACGACAAATCAAAATGTATGGTTCGTAGTTTTCGCCACAATCCTAAAGGGCTCAACCCAAGCATGGTATCAAGCACTAGCCCCAGGTTCAATCAAATCTTTTGGACAACTAGCCCAGGTCTTCTGCGACGCCTTTCGAGGAAGCACCACAATAAAAAAAAAGGCCGACGAGTTGTTTAACGTAGTCCAAAGAAAGAGAGAGACCTTGAAAACTTATTGGAAGAGATTCCACAACCTCATGGTGCAGGTTCCCGACTTGGAAGCAAAGGTCGTTTTCGCCGCCCTATTGAGAGGCCTTCAGCAGGATGATGTCATCAGGGACATCTGTTAGAAGTGACTCGAATATGGATTAGTATCAAACCTGGTTTAACCTACCTAAGCTTGGACCCATTAGCGGAGCTAGTTGTTGAGACAGAGCTGGTATGCGAAGCAGTGCTCTGAGGCGGAGCTGGACTCCGAGACATAGTTGGAATGCAGAAGCTAGGCTTATGTCGGTGATTAGTGTTATCCGTGTATGATGTCGGTTGTAATGAGAGTCGGCGAGGCGGTGGGATTAGGGTTTAGTGGCTATATAAGCAAAACCCTAAGAAGATATCAGTAGCACAATCTCACGAATCTCTTGTGTAAACTTGTTTTCTTATCAAAGTGGAAATCATCGGGCCGTTGTCTCCGTGGAGTAGGTCTCACCAACCGAATCACGTAAATCTCTGTGTTTTGTTCTTGATTGTTCTTTACTATTCCTATTGTTTATCTTGGATTACTCGTATTGATCACATTAAACCCCGATCGGCATAACAAACTGGTATCAGAGCTTTGGTTTTGAGGTTTTTTGTGATGGCGAAATACGAGATAGAGAAGTTCGATGAAAGTAACGATTTTAATCTTTGGAAGATTAAGATGCGAGCAGTATTAGTTCAACAAGATCTGTTGAAGACGTTGAATGGGAAGGCTGCACTTGCTGAATCACTTTCAGAAGCAGAAAACGAAGATCTCATGGAGAGAGCTCATGGTCAGATTCTACTCTGTTTGAGCAATTAGGTCTTGCGGGAAGTAACGAAGGAAAATACAGCCGATGGGCTATGGAGTAAGCTGGAGACAAGGTATATGACGAAATCTCTAACTAATCGTTTGTATCTAAAGAAGAAATGATTTAGTTTACAGATGTTAGAAGGGGAATCGTTGAAAGACCATATGGATGGACTCAACCGAGTATTCTTAGATTTGGCAAATATAGATGTCAAATTCGAAGAAGAAGATAAGGCAGTACTATTGCTTGCACCCCTGCCACCATCATATGAAAGCTTTGTTGATTCTTTTATGTCTGGTAAAACAACTACAACCTTTGAGGATGTTAAAGCAGCATCGAACTCGAAGGAGTTGAGACGGAGGTCAATGGAAGAAAGCAACTCAGGAGATGGTTTGGTTGTGAGGGGAAGGTCGCAACATGTCGTCGATGGGAAGGGCCATTCACGGTCTAAATCGAAACCTAAGAAGTACAGATGCTTTAATTATAAGAAAGAGGGACACTTCAAGAAGAACTATCCTGAACTTAGAAAGAAGCCAGGTGAGGCAGCAGTCATCGAAGAAAATGATGGTAGTGTCTTGGCAATCACTGAAGAATGTAATGAAGCTATGGTTCTGGCAATCAATGCCTGCTTCGCAGAAGATATGTGGATTTTGGATACTTGTTGTACATTCTATGTATGTCCTCATAAGGAATGGTTTTCCACTTACACAGTCATTAATGGCGGTAAGTTGTTAATGGGAAACGACGCTCCTTGTAAGGTGTTTGGAATTGGTACTATTCAGATCAAGATGCACGATGCTGTTGTGAGGACTATAACAGACATCAGATATGTTCCAGATTTGAAGAGGAATCTAATCTCTTTGGGAACTCTGGATGATAATGGTTGCAAATATGTTGGTGAAGGTGGTGTTCTTCGGGTTTCTAAGGGGAGTCTTACGGTTATAAAGGGGTTGAAAAAGAATAGTCTATATGTGCTACAGGGTAACACAGCTACCGGATATGTAGCGGTGTCATCATCAGACAAGGAAGTTAAGACTACCAAGCTGTGGCATATGCGGTTAGGGCATATGAGTGAAAGGGGGATGGCTATACTGAGCAAGCAAGGTTTACTCTGTGGGCAGAAGGTTGGAAAACTGGAATTCTGTGAACATTGTGTCTTCGGAAAGCAATGTCGGGTAAAGTTCAGTACAACGGTTCATAATACCAAAGGAACTCTGGATTACATCCATTCAGATCTTTGGGGTCTCTCTTGGGTCCGCTCACATAGTAGGGGTAGATACATGTTAACCTTGATAGATGATTTTTTCAGGAAAGTACGAGTCTACATACTGAAACGCAAAGATGAGGCATTCGTCAAGTTCAAGCAGTGGAAGACCTTGATCGAGAAGCAGACTGGAAAATCGATCAAACGCTTGAGGACTGACAATGGTATGGAATTTTGCGGAAACGAGTTTAATAGGTTTTGTGTAAACGAAGGGATGGTGAGACACCATACGGTCAGAAAGACCCCACAGCAGAATTGGGTGGCGGAACGTATGAACATAACTTTATTGGAACGAGCTCGTTGTATGCTTTCGAATGCAGGGTTGCCGGAGGTGTTCTGGGCTGAAGCAGTGAACACGACAGCGTATCTGGTAAATATTTCACCCTGTACATCTATTGAGTGTAAAACTCCTAATGAGGTGTGGTCTGGTTATCCTGCTAAGTAAGAGAACGTAAGGATATTTGGTTATCCTGCTAAGTATGAGAACTTAAGGATCTTTGGTTATCCTGCTAAGAATGAGGAGATTGAGTCTCTTCGGAAGAACCAGATCTGGAAATTAGCCGATCAGCCTAAGGGTCAGAAGATTGTTGGTAGTAAATGGGTTTCAAGAAGAAGGAAGGAATCCCAGGGGTGGAAGATGCACGTTACAAAGCACAGTTAGAAGCTAAGGGGTTTACACAGCGAGAAGGGATAGACTTCAATGAGATATTTTCTCCTGTTGTTAAACATAGCTCTATTAGAGTAATACTTGCTATGGTTGCTTTATATGATATATAATTGGAGCAACTTGATGTTAAGACTGCGTTCTTACATGGAGAGCTGGAGGAACAAATCTATATGCGTCAGCCAGAGGGGTTTGAGATCTCGGGAAAGAAGACTAGGTCTGTTTGCTGAAGAAGTCTTTGTATGGACTGAAACAATCTCCTAGACAGTGGTATAATCGTTTTGACACATTAATGGTTAAAAACGGCTATGACAGAAGCAGGTATGATAAATGTGTGTACCACAGGAAACTATCAGATGGTTCTTATGTGTATCTACTCATGTATGTCAATGACATGCTGCTAGCTTGCAAGCATATGTCGGAAATCCACATGTTAAAAGTTCAGTTAAAGGGTGAGTTTGAAATGAAAGACTTGGGTGCCTCAAGGAAGATATTGGGTATGGAGATACGGAGAGACAGATCTGCTGGGAAATTGTTGTTGTCTCAGAAAACGTACATCGAGAAGGTGTTGGAACGTTTTGGTATGACTGAGGCAAAACCTGTCAGTACTCCATTGGCAGCACACTCCAAGATTTCGGGTGAACTGTCACCAGCAACTGATGACGAGACGGAGTACATGTCTCGGGTGCCTTATGCAAATACAATAGGTAGCATTATGTATGCTATGGTGTGCACAAGGCCTGATATTTCACATGTTGTTAGTATAGTAAGCAGATACATGGGTAGACCTGGGAGAGGTCATTGGCAGGCTGTGAAATGGATACTGTGGTATCTGGGAGGAAGAGGTCCCTGACGGGCTATACGTTCACACTCTGCGGGAGTGCTATTAGTTGGAGAGCAGTGCTGCAGTCGGTAGTAGCTCTATCTACAACGGAAGCTGAGTGCATGGCAGCAATAGAGGCGGTGAAGGAGGCAATAAGGCTGAGTGGTTTAGTTCGGGATTTGGGCCTGAAGCAGAAGGTGACAAAGGTCTACTGCGACAACTAGAGTGCTATTCATTTAACCAAAAATCAAATGTATCACGAGAGAACTAAACACATTGACGTCAAGTATCACTTTATCAAGGACGTGATTGAAGAAGGGAAGATCACGATGAAGAAGGTTTCCACGGCAGATAATCCAGCGGATATGCTGACCAAGGCAGTTACAACTTTCAAGTTTAAGCATTGCTTAGACTTGATTGGGATTTCCAGATGTTAGCCCTACCAGGGCTGGAGCGACGATGGCTCAGAGGCGTTGAGCTATGATGGTGGCAGATTTAAGTCAAAAGGAGCATATTCAAGTCAAGGTAGATAATTGTTATAAGTGACTCGAATATGGATTGGTATCGAACCTGGTTTAACCTACCGAAGCTTGGACCCATTAGTGGAGCTGGTTGCTGAGACAGAGTTGGTATGCGAAGCAGTGCTCTGAGGCAGTGCTGGACTCCGAGACATAGCTGGAATGCAGAAGCTAGGCTTATGTCGGTGATTAGTGTTATCTGTGTATAACGTCAGTTATAATGATTAGTCCACAATCTCACGAATCTCTTGTGTAAACTTGTTTGCTTATCATAGTGGAAATCATCGCGCCGTTGTCGCCGTGGAGTAGGTCTCACCAACCGAACCACGTAAATCTCTGTGTTCTGTTCTTGATTGTTCTTTACTATTCCTATTGCTTATTCTGGATTACTCGTGTTGATCACATTAAACACCAATCGGCATAACAACATCTCTGACAAAGAGCCAGACACCCTGGTCGAGCTAATAGAAAGGGTGCAACAACTCATCAGGAAAGAAGAAAATTACCGACGAATGAAGGAGGTGGCTGATGATGCATAAAATGTCTAGACATTGACTAACGTGTGAAGATTCAAGATCAGACCTGAAGTCTACTAGGTTAACCCGGCTTAAGGTAACAGGACCGCTGAGCCCCTGATGGTCCACCAAATATTCCCCTAACTGGGAGGTCGGCCAGAAGAAACCAACCCTGCAAAACGCCCTTGGCATGGACAAATTAGCCCTGGGGTCTTCAGAGAAGTAAGGGGGGTCCAAACAGATCCGGCCAATGTCTTACGCTCAGAACTAGGGAGGCAGCAGCGCTAGGCGATCTACCGACTTAATCCTGAATCTTCCAGAAAGATCTCAGTCGGCTACACATCTCGAAGTGTTTAAGTCAGCTTGAACTCCATGTAACTAAAGGAGGAAACTTCTCTAGGATCTATTACATCGGCAAGATATCTACGAAGGATCCTTGAACTTAGGAACTTCCACTTATCAAAGATCCGAGATAGACTCTAAGAGAATTCCTAAATACTCAAGAGAGGAAACTTTCTCTTTCGTCTGACGGCAACCGCCTCACCACAGCCACTAATCATAGTCGGCCTAACGTCGCCTATAAAAGCCCCCCCCCCCCCACATCGTCCTTCAAAGAACACGATTCTTTACCCCAAAAAAGATCACCCAAAAATCAGAGTTCCCAAAACTCGCCCCCAAAAGGATCAATCAATATTCATTCTTTTACTGCAAAGAGCAACCTGACTGGTTTGAGTGTCGGAGCAGTTTTTGAACCCTTTGCAGGTTTCCCCCCTTGGGAACAGACGAACAGGAACAGGAGCGAGGAGCATGGAGCAGGGAGCAAGGAGCAGAAGCAGGGAGCAAGGATCAGGGAGAAGGAGGCAGAACAGGAGGCAGAGCAGGATTCAGGAACTCTAACACCGAGCAAAACTCAACTTAACAGAATCATCAAACATAACGGAGGCTGTCATGCATCAACTCCCGATTTCATGTTGATCTAACGGAAAGCCATTTTTTGACATCAACATTTGGCGCTAGTGGGAGGGGTCGAACCTTCGGCAAAATCAACACTTCGGTATCCCGAACCTTATTTAAAGCTTTTCAAACTAACTATTTACCCGAGTCCTTCAGACGACATGCCAACAAAAGACCACGCCCCAGATGAAGTTCGGGAAACATCCATCAACCGCATGATATTCACGATGATCCTAAAGCGACTCAAAGCCGAAAGAAGGCAGCCAGAGGAGAAAATTACGCAATTACGGAAGGAGCTCAGCGCGGCAGAAACAACGCTAGAACCACCAGCATTAGAAAAACTAGAGTCCTTGTTTTGGGAAAGTCCCACAGAGACCGATTGCCCAGGGGATCTGGAACCATATTCCGGGCTTGGAGACCCACGGGAATTCCTTGGAAAATATGTAGCGATAATGAGCTCCCGCGCAATCCGTACAGATGATTGTTGCTCGACTTCTGCTGCCTTACTACGAGGACCTGCTCGGGATTGGTACCAGTCGATGACGCCGAAACCTACCAGGACTTTCAGAGAACTCACCCAAGCTTTTCTTAAGGCTTTTGAAGGGGAACCAGACAGAAAACAGACCGTTTTCCTGAACAGGGAGACCTGGGCTGACGATCGAGCTCTCCACCTCAACCAACCGGAAGCGACGCTCACCACAACAACGATCAGACACTTGGCAGAGTTGGCACAAGAATTCAGCAGTGTGACGAAAGCTCTAGTAAAAGAGCTCGCACGTAGGGAAGCAGAGCGGAAGTCAAAGAGCGAGGGGGACATCAATGTCATAGCCGGAGGACCAACCCGTGAAATAAGCAGAGATAATAAAAAACGTCGAAGAAACTGCGAAGTCATGACGATGCGCGCCGAAAGAACACCCCCCGTTGTTTTCACTAACGAAGATCTAAGAGGAGTAATCACCCCGCACGCAGATCCCCTAGTGATAACAACACTAGTGGTGTACAGGAGTGTAGGGCGCATCCTAATCGACACCGGCAGTTCCACCGAAGTCATAAGCAGAACGTGTCTTCAAAAACTTCAGGTAAGGCCACACTGCACGGAGATCTATGAACACTAGCTAACGGGTTATGGAAATGACCAAGTAAAAGCTGGAGGGGTTGATGTGAAATCTAGTTAACCTAAATACTAGGCTAATTAGATCAAATTAAAACTCGCAAGTGTACGAACCGTATGTAAATATGGCAAGAATTACGAGGTCGATCCCACGAAGATTTGTTTGGAATTAAATCTAAACATAAGTTAACTAACAAACTAGGAAAGTAAACAATTGATTTTTAGAATAATTTGAGAAACTAAAAATTGAAACTTAAGAAACAAAGTAAAATTGTGATGAAAACTATAAGTTGGTAAATCTAGGATATTGGAATTCACCACAAACAATCATATTCAAATCTAATATCTAATTTAAATTATTATCCCTCTTTTGATAACTCAAAAATTGTTAGAACTCAATCTTCAATTTTCGGAAGATAAGACAATTAAACACTTTAACAATGATCAAAACCCATAACCCACTTCACTTAATATATCAAGCAATTAAGAACCAAGTTGTTAGTTTATTAGACTAACCGAAGTACGATTAATTAGAAACTTTAAGTACTTTAAACGAGATAATAAAATAAATATGATATTAGATTTCAAATACTCATGTTAGGGTTTCATCCTTTATCCTAGTGGGAGAGTTAGAAACCCATGAATATCAAAGACATGGTTCAATTAATGATAAGAGAAAAAGAATTGGAGAGAAAACACCTTTTTCACTTTTTTTCCTTCTGCGCAGCCAAACAGACCCTTAGGGAAAATAGTTTTCTCGTCTTCCCGGAAAATACTTCTCTGTGGGAAAATTATTTTCTTTCTCTGGTTTTTCTCTCTCTACTGTTTTCTCTTTCTTTCTCTCTCTAAACTTTCTCTTTCTCTCTATAATAAACACAGGAGCTCTATCTCTCTCTCTCTTTAACAGTAACAATAGAGAAAGAAGAAGAAAAGAGATTTTAATGGTGGTTTTATAATTAATTCAAAATCTCTTTCTCTACAGTGTCTCTCTCTCTTAACTCTTTTAATCTATCCTTCTCTTTCTCACAAAGAGAAGAACTAGAAGAAAAAGAAGAAACAGAAAAAGAAAACTCTCTTTCTCACTCTATACGTCGGATTTATCTTTAATGGTGAGGATGATCTTCTCCATCCGGTTTCTCTTCTTTATATAGGCTCGAATGTTCGGTCTCCCTCTCCTTCTTTCCTTTTTTTCTTCATCTTCGAGTCGGTTTAATGCTTGATCTCGGTTTTGTTAAGTTTCTTAATGGAAACTATCGAGTCGGTCTCTGTTTTAGCAACCAGGAAGGAAGAAGATGATGGCCGTATAATGCTTGATGTACTCCTGGTTGTGACCGAATGTGGCTCGCTTGACTTTTAGTCCACCAATTTTGACCCGAACTTTGACTCGCTATAATTTACTCATCCGAACTCCGATTTGACTTCCGTTTTCTCCTAAGGGTTTGTCTTGGACTCTACTTTCCATCCGAGCACAAATCTTGATCATGAAATCAGAATCAACAAATGACCAAAATACCCTTAGTCTGCATTTTCTCCGACTTTTATCCGTTTTGCACACATAACTCTGAAAAAGGTACCTGAGTAGAAAAAGAGGTAATTCATGAGAGTAACTTGTCCTAGATAGACTAACTTGTTCAAATTAAGAGACTAAGATGGGACATTTTCATGTCTCATCAAACATCCCCAAACTTAGATTTTGCTAGTCCTCGAGCAAAACAGAAAAATAAAACTAAACCTAATTCACCACTTTCGTAGGGAATCACGATTGCACTTAGCACGTGCAACAAGCCGTTAAACCCCTAAGTTACCCCTAGAGGACGAGTGTGGTCTCGTGAGGGTTTGCAGTGAATATACCCACAAAATTCAACATTTCAAAAATCAAGAAGGGTGTAAAAATACATGATCCGGACTGGTTTATCCAAGAAATTTTTGAGGGATAATAGAAATGCAATCTAAGTCAATCAAACCATCCAAAAGCTAAAAATCCATTCACTAGTAATCAAGACTCTAAGTGCATGTTACCAGCCATTGTGAATATCATTTCGGTTTTGAACAGACAAGACTTCGATTACCGTCTTAATACATTTCGCCTCGACTGCTGCCTCACGGTCATACGCTCAAAAATTCAAATCACTCTGAATTGGTTCACTCAATGTGTGAGTATGAGTATGAAAGAAAACTCAACACATTACAAAAGCTGGACTAGAATTTTTGATGGACGACTGATCTCGTGGAAAGGAAACAACCACTAATATGGGATGGAGAAGCTAACCTACTCTTCTCACCTGATCTACTTTCTAACCGTGTTTTCTAGAGGTCAATAGACACTAAAGATGAACTAGAACTCCCGAGAACTCGACTTCTTCAAATCTTCAATAACTTTTTCAAGGGATAAATACTTAAATCAAACAAACACTTTTCCCTTCTTTTCCATTCTTCAATGGACAACCATTTTTTTCTTTTTTTTTCTTTTTTTTTTTTTTTTTTTTTTTTTTGACTTTGATTTTGATGTTGATTTTGACTTTCTACTTCCTCCTTGAGTTCAATTCTCTTTATTTTCACTTTCATGCCTTATTCTCAGGATTCTAACTGGTAGATGGAGTTCCTATTTTCCTCTAGTTGACACAGTTATCAAGTTTCTCAGACTACAAGAGAAAGGTTCGCATTCCTGATGAAACCCCTAGTGGTTGTGAATTTTAAACTCAGGAGATCATCTGAGTTCTTTTTTAGTATTGCGAGGTTGAGTAGCTCTTCATTCTACTCGGAATTAATGCAGAAGAGATCACTCAAAAGCTAAAAGAAAGGCTCAGAATCTCACATGGGTTAAGTCTCCACTAATGATTAATCAGGTTTTCTCAAAAGTGTTTATTCTTCACCTATCTAACACTCACATGGCCGGTGCACAGACAATTTCAAGACTCAACTTTCATGAACAAACCCTTAGCAAGCAGGCAGTCTAACCAACTAGACTTTATAACTATTAACAAACAAAAATACCTAGATTCACAAATCTAGAAAATTAAAAATTAGACCCTTTTTAATTTTTGAAATGAAGGACAAAAATTCAATCCCCATCTCCAAACTTAAACCGAACATTGTCCTCAATGTTCTGAAGACTATGCAAAAATAACAGGATGAAGAGAGAGATATTACCCGATTCGAATGTCCTATATTCGGGTTGCCTCCCAAAAAGCGCTAAGTTTAACGTCTTCAACCAGACCATGGTGACTCAAAGAAAAGAAAAATTACTATAGACCTACTGGATTCTGGTTTAGTGACTCCCCATAAAATAGTAATCGGAAAATCTGAGGGTCAACCCAGAATGTGAAATATCCAATGAGGTCTAGTCTCACGTCTATGTAATGACATAACAGTTTAAGTGAGACTCTCAGAGTGAATGAGCGATCCCCAAACTTAGATGATGCTAAGATCACTAAGTTTGGCAATACGCTAAAGATGACTGACATTGGATAAAATGGATCCTCATAAACTTGACAAATGGGTAGAGAGATCGTGTTAGAATTGACAGGTATTTCCATGGGAGGGACACGAGTTTCCGAAAGACATGGTGCAAAATAATTTAAGAGATTTCTAGTTTCACCTAGACCCACACTCAAACTAGCAGGTTTTAAAGTAGGTTCATCAGGATTTTGCATCGAAATTTCCTCCAAGTTAGGTCAAAGATCCTTAATTTCTGACTTAGGCATGGATACGGACAAACCTTCTAAAATTTCTTTCATTATGATATCATTAGTGTCCTTAAAGAATTCTAAAGTTTCACCTAAGTCTAGTGAGTCATCACTCTCATTTAAGATTTTAGCAAGCCACAATTCATCATCTTCATCTTCTGCTAGACTTTCATTATGACTTAAAGGGATATCACCATGACTAGGATGAGAAGAACTCTCAATGTCAGTATCCTCGGTCTGTGAGACTTTGGTTCCAACTGTGCTGTTATCAAGAGAAATAACCTCCTCATACATCTAGTCTTCATCATCTAAAATAATAGGGTATGTCACATGATTTCTAATTATAGTCTCTCTAATCAACTCTTTTTCCTCCTTTAGAATGGGTGAACATTCCGTTATTTGGTGAAGAGTGGGACTTGAAACACTATAATTATTATCACATTGTGTGGCATACACTATATTGTCATGACATTCTTCATCTATTGTATTCCAGTCATGTGGATTTCTATCCGTCATTTCCCTAAATTCTATTTGATTATACTCTTGGGGTTCTTCTGTGTATTGATTATACTCTATTGTGCCTTGAGAAAGAACTCTACAACTCTGTTCTAGTAAAATATGGGATGACGATTTAGAAATCAATAGGTCATTTTCATAATGTGGTGAGGAGCTTGACTCACTATATGCCCTACTTGCGAAGTATGCATTTGCGAACTGAGTAAACTCTTCTGTGCTCTTAGCCAAGTCCCTAAGACTTTGTTGCAATGAAGATGAAATTTGGGATGAAAAACCATTGGCTTGCTCAAAATTTCGATGAAGCGGCTGACACATATGTGGATCACTAAACTCTTGATTATACTGCATGTGTGAATAATTATTGGGATACTCAAACTGTGGTCTGCAACCTCCTTGAGGTTGATAATGATCCCAATAATTTTCAACACCGTAGACATTAGTCATCGGACTCTCAAAATAATTTTGATTGCTAAAACGTTGATAATTATTGACATCTCTTAACTGAGGGACACAACCTTGTTGCGGTTGATGAAAATTTCAATGATTATCAACGTTATGACTTTCATAACGGGATCGATCAAAATTATTTTGACTTGTGATA
The DNA here is from genome assembly GCF_041429995.1 of Eschscholzia californica. NCBI lineage: Eukaryota > Viridiplantae > Streptophyta > Magnoliopsida > Ranunculales > Papaveraceae > Eschscholzia > Eschscholzia californica. The sequence goes on from NW_028238198.1 coordinate 49,167,983, forward strand.
TTTTCTCCATAAGACGATTCTAACCGTGAGAGTCTTTCCCGCAACTCTACTATTGTCAATCTCTCTTCCAATTCTCTCAAGCAATCTGGATAGAACCCTTCCATTAATGATTTTTTATTTTTTTTGTTTTTATTTATTTATTTATTTTTTCCGAAAACCAAGGATTCACTACGAAGATCCTAAGGAAACAAGCACAATCAAGCTGACTCGACCAAGCAACCTAAACAGAATCTAGTAACAAGTTATTAGACGTAGATTTGGTGAATGGCTTGTCAGATTTGCCTAGTAATCTAGACAGCTCCTATTTCGCCACAACACTTGAACTTTGACTGTTATAAAGGTTACTCGATCAGAGTAGTCGGTAAACAATTCTCCAGGAAGACAGCCAACGATGAACGTTGTGATAGCCGTCTTCCTTCGACAAACGTTTCCTCTTCTCGAGGCAGCCTTTTTGACAAGAATAGGTCACACACTTTCCTCTGAGAATGCCTAGATAACAATCATGTTCCCGAGTTGTTTATGAAGGTCCTATGAGCTCGATACCCTAGGGTCACTGTCTAAATCAGATTTTAATTATTAACGAGGCTTAGGATCGTGAATGTTGTTTCCTAAATGGGCAAGAGAACGGTGATGAAATCCGAACTCCTATCTTGTAATTGGGTTTGCGCCTTTACTAAAATGCTTACACTAAACAGTTCGGCAAAACAATGAGGCAAACAAATTTACACAATTACCCACTTACAGGAGATTCGTGGGTGATCAGAAAAATTACCTCCCGTTCTAGACGGGCAATGACCTTTGCAGACGACCCAGACCACTCTTTCCTCAAGTGTTTGAATCCGAGATTTCTTTTTTTTTTTTGCTAAATCTGAAACAATAAAAAAAAACAGAATTTAGAAAGCTCCTAAAAAAATTAGAAATAAAATATTTTTGAGTGTTTTTATTTTTATATATATATATATATATAGAAAGCACATAAATTCCTAAATTAACTAGTCTAAAAGTTAATTCTAAATTTAGAAATAATTCCTAAAAACAAATCCCCGGCAGCGGCGCCAAAAACTTGATGTGAAATCTAGTGAACCTAAATACTAGGCTAATTAGATCAAATTAAAACTCGCAAGTGTACGAACCGTATGTAAATATGGCAAGAATTACGAGGTTGATCCCACGAAGATTTGTTTGGAATTAAATCTAAACCTAAGTTAACTAACAAACTAGGAAAGTAAACAATTGATTTTTAGAATAATTTGAGAAACTAAAAATTGAAATTTAAGAAACAAAGTAAAATTGTGATGAAAACTATAAGTTGGTAAATTTCACCACTAACAATCATATTCAAATCTAGTATCTAATTCAAATTATTATCCCACTTTTGATAACTCAAAAATTGTTAGAACTCAATCTTCAATTTTCAGAAGATAAAACAATTAAACACTTTAACAATGATCAAAACCCATAACCCACTTCACTTAATATATCATGCAATTAAGAACCAAGTTGTTAGTTTATTAGACTAACCGAAGTACGATTATTTAGAAACTTTAAATACTTTAAACGAGATAATAAAATAAATATGATATTAGATTTCAAATACTCATGTTAGGGTTTCATCCTTTATCCTAGTGGGAGAGTTAGAAACCCATGAATATCAAAGACATGGTTCAATTAATGATAAGAGAAAAAGAATTGGAGAGAAAACACCTTTTTTCACTTTTTTTCCTTCTGCGCAGCCAAACAGACCCTTAGGGAAAATAGTTTTCTCGTCTTCCCGGAAAATACTTCTCTGTGGGAAAATTATTTTCCTTCTCTGGTTTTTCTCTCTCTATTGTTTTCTCTTTCTTTCTCTCTCTAAACTTTCTCTTTCTCTCTATAATAAACACAGGAGCTCTATCTCTCTCTCTCTCTAACAGTAACAATGGAGAAAGAAGAAAAGAGATTTTAATGGTGGTTTTATAATTAATTCAAAATCTCTCTCTCTCTCTACAGTATCTCTCTCTCTCTTAACTCTTTTAATCTATCCTTCTCTTTCTCACAAAGAGAAGAATTAGAAGAAGAAGAAGAAACAGAAAAAGAAAACTATCTTTCTCGCTCTATACCTCGGATTTATCTTTATATAGGCTCGAATGGTCGGTCTCCCTCTCCTTCTTTCCTTTTTCTCTTCATCTTCGGGTCGGTTTAATGCTTGATCTCGGTTTTGTTAAGTTTCTTAATGGAAACTATCGAGTCGGTCTCTGTTTTAGCAACCAGGAAGGAAGAAGATGATGGCCACATAATGCTTGATGTACTCCTGGCTGTGACCGAATGTGGCCCGCTTGACTTTTAGTCCACCAATTTTGACCCGAACTTTGACTCGCTATAATTTACTTATCCGAACTCCGATTTGACTTCCGTTTTCGCCTAAGGGTTTGTCTTGGACTCTACTTTCCATCCGAGCACAAATCTTGATCATGAAATCAGAATCAACAAATGACCAAAATACCCTTAGTCTGCATTTTCTCCGACTTTTATCCGTTTTGCACACATAACTCTGAAAAAGGTACCTGAGTAGAAAAAGAGGTAATTCATGAGAGTAACTTGTCCTAGATAGACTAACTTGTTCAAATTAAGAGACTAAGATGGGACATTTTCATGTCTCATCAGGGGTTATCGCCATACCTGTACTTATTGGGGAAGGAACGACAAGCAGAGCAATAATGTTGGACTTCGTGATCATCGATGAATTATACGGGTACAACGTCATCTTGGGAAGAAATTTCCTGAGGGAGTCAGGAGCTATAATATCGATGAATCATCTCATGATAAAATTCCCAATCCCGGGAACAAATCGCGTAGGCATGGTAAAAGGAGACCAGGCAACGGCCTGAAATTGCTACGCAGTCTCAGCCCGACATTGCAGGAGAAGGGCGGAAATTTCGGCCCCGGCCAACGGAAAAGACGCCACCAATCACGAACATGGGACATACATGCTACATATTTTGCAACTAAAGCTGTTAGGCAGGAGAAGTAGCGCTACAAGCTACATATTTTTACTAATAAAAAACATATTTTATCACAAAGGCGACACGGTAAAGGAGGAGTCCTAGTCAAACTCGCCTTACTTCGGCAAAAACAGGCAGTTTTGGTAGCTAAGGCAACGACCAGAAACCTTAAGGAGCAGTCCTAGTAAAACTGAACTTAAGTCGAGTAAAACAGACCCCTCGGATTGACCAGTCCGAGGCCCAAAGCATGGCCTCGGACTGGACCTATTTCGTGACTAGTCAGACTAGATTATCTGACTACTTGCGGACTGGACCTAGTCCGATTCTATGCTTTGGGCCTCGGACTAATCAGTCTTAGAGGAGGCTCCTATAGGTGTCGGGGTTTGACCATGGTCAAACCCACTTGGTAGGCCCCTACAATAATTTTGGGAGGCGCCTTTAGACCCTCCCACCATTTATTTATCTTTCAATCTTTTAACACCTCTATCTCGACTCATAAATACCCTTTAAATCAGTCTTGCATGTCTACTTATTCTGTCTCTTAGTGATTAGAAGTGCGTTAGAGGATGAGCTTAAAGCTCATCAAATTGCAGTTTTTTTCATCCCTCTTATGGTAACAAATGACCTACCCCTAGGTTCAGACATCTCTTCGATCTCAACTGAACATAACTTCAACCTTCGATATCACCCAACCAACTTCCATTACTGCACCCAAAAAGTTTTTAACTCCTGGAATCAAATTAGATTTATTTGGATCCATCGATTAACCTTGTGGCTCATGAGTTCATATCGTTTATCATATAAAAGATTTAATATTAGTATCAACTTACCTTTCGACCCTGGAAGACACCACAATTCGAATAGCAATGTCCACCTTTCTCGCCCACCTTTTGTTGTGCATTCCTCAGCTCAATCTGCATCGATTACTTTTGTGTTTGATTTTCGAATAGATTTAACTTCTTATCCAAGTTTCTTAACATTCTCACTTTCACCCCTTTTCACAATTCATTTGCAAGCATTTGCCAAAGTAGCCGGGTATATATGGTGATCCCATTTACGAGGTGTCTAATCAGATTCTACTTTGTGGAACGCGAGCGGATATGGTCTCTATACATAGAGAATACTGGCGAGATAACTCAGAATCTTCATTAGGTTCCACCTTACATTTCGTTCTAGAACTGTGGGTGTCTGTTTAATCCATCTTCAATGTTACAGGAAGTTAGATACTAGTTTCATCTTTCAATCAACCGGAAGGACTCTCAAGACCAAATATCAGACCATCCTCTTGAAGAGCTGTCAGGCTACTACGCTACAGAATGAAGGAAGCTACATTAATCGAAGTCATATTGTGCGATTCCTCAATTCTGTAATTTTGTTGCTTTACTGTTATGTTTGTTTTTGTAATTTGAATATTGTAATCGACTCTTAAGTTTAATGTACTTGCCTTCAACAAAAAAAAATCTATGTAATTCTAATAGTCTTTTGATATGATTCACCATGTCCCAACAATCACAAAATCAACGATTAGAGATAAATAAGAATAATAAGTTTGAATAGACAACAAAGAAAAGTCCAAATATCTTGTAACTTATCAATTACAATTGAATAAACTCACAAATCTTTTAGTATTTGTTTATATCTTGATGAAGGAGGTAAATAATTTCTTCTTCCTTTTATCATAGAGCAATTCGTGCTGATAACATGTTGTGAGAAACAAAAGAGGGAAGAAGAAAGATAATAAAAATGTAAACGAAGAGATAGTTAAACAAGAAGAACTAGATGGTACTCTTATGAAGATTTCTCTAGTTTGACACTTTGATACATTGATACATTGGTACAATGGTACTTCCCGGGAAATCAATTTTTTACCAGATATTTTTGTTTTTCGAAAAAGTTTCTTCTTCCCAAAAACCGCTTTTCCCCCAACACTTTTTTTTTCTATGAAAACCGTTTTTTTCAAAAACTTATTTAACTCGAAAACTATTTTTTCTCGCAAAACTATTTTCCCCGAAATTTTGTTCTTTAACCAAAATTTCCTCAAAAATGTATTTTGATGAAAACCGTTTTCCCCAAAATCCGTTTTTTTCTTCGAAAAATTTTTTTTCGAGGGAGGACCGAAAGCATTTTTTGTCGAAAACATTTTTGTCGAAGAACATTTTTGTCGAAAGCATTTTTGTCGAAGAACTTTTTTCTCCCATGAAGAACATTTTTGTAGAAAGCATTTTTTCCAGGAAGAAACGGTTTTCAGAATTTCGGTTATCGAAAAAGAATTTGGAGAAAAAAAGTTTTTGAAGAAAAAAGCGTTTTTTTTTCGAGAAAAAGGATTGTCCGAGAAAAAAATGATTTCCGGAAAAATTTATTTTGGAAAAAAAAAGACTTTCGGGAAATAACATTTTTCGGGGAAAAAATTATTTCCCGGAAAACATAACAATTTTCGGGAAAAACGGTTTTGAAAAAACGAATTTCGAGAAAAGAATTTCTTCAATTTTTGTAAAAGAAACTTTTAAAAAACAAATAATAATAAATTATAGGATTCTTATTAGTTACCAAACAAACTAAAAATATTTACTTGGACTCATGAATCCGTTGAATCATGAATCCGAAGGACTCTGAATCCAATGATTCATTTTTCACTTACCATATATAAAGAAGAAAATCATCCATGAAAACTCTCTTTAACACCTTTTAAACTATGATCATTTCATAAATGTCAGATAGTTTCTCAAATGTTAGAAAATCTATGTTTCATCATAGAGAAGATACATATATCCAGTGGCGAAGGCAAAAAAAAATTTCGGTGGGGGCACTTTGGTAAAGGTAAAACTATTAATATGCTAAACTTACGACAATAAATAAAATCATTCAAAGAGAAAAGTTCAACGAATTAAATTTTTTTTTTAAGTCTACGGTTATCTTTTGTTTTGTAATAATAAAATAAAATTTCAAATACTGCAAGTCTTGATATAATCATAATCGTACTCAACGCATTTTTTTCGTTCGAATCTATCGCATAATAAAACCATAAATATATCAAATTGTTATTGTTTTGTCGACGAGTAGGAATAACTTACAATTGATCCATATTTCTTTCATAAACCAACTTTAGGATTTATATCGGAAAAATCGTGTTACGGTAAAGATTGTAATAATAAATAAAATTTCAAATAATTTAAAGTCTTAATATATTTATAATCGTATTCAAACATTTTTTGTCTTGCGAACCTATTGCATAAATAAAATTATAGATATATCACATTGTTATAGTTATCCTAATGCATAGGAATAAGTTACAATTGATCCATATTTCTTCCACAAACCAATGTTCATATTCGGAAAAAATTCATGTTATTGTAAAATTTGTCATCGATATGACAGTAAAGAATCTCATTACTAACATTGGGGGTTGCGGCGGCATGTGCCTCCATAGGCCCCAATGTATCCATGCCCCTGCATATATCTAGGTATTAATAAATTAACTGCTTTTATCAGTCTAAAGACTCTAAAGGAATATTTAATTTTCTAGCTATGAAAACTCATATTTACATGATGCAGGCTTGGTTGCTTGTCAGTGTATCTTCATTTATCCTGGAAAGAACTAATTTGTCGCAATCAAATATTCAACGATAACAAATTAGGAAATGTTTTTAATCTCATTTGTTTGGACGACAACCTATTGTAATTAACAAACGTTTAGCTGGCAGTCAATTATGAATTTTTCACATAAAATCATCGGTAACTACTCTGTTCAACGTTATTTCGAGGGATGAGGGCGGCAATATACAACAATAAATACATACATTATCTCATGAAGACGACATTAGTTAAGCACGTACGACCCTTGTCACATGCATATCCTATTAGTCTATGCATGTTTTTGGTGATCGAGGTGGCGCAAGAAAATCCTTCAAATCTATCAATAATCTTTAGTTGGAGCGGTTACCAAGTTGGTTTACACTCTCTAGGTCTGAGGTACGTTCCGTCTAAAAAAAAAAAAAAGATTTTCTACTTTATTAGGTTTTCTAGAGATTACTCTTTGATGACTTTGAAATTGTGAAATAATTGCCAGTATCTAAAGAGTCTCCAAATAAGTCCATATTGACTTTTCTTGAAGTCTATCCATCTTTGATTTTCATTAAGTTTCTATACTTTACTATAAAATCTCAAAGATATACACAATCTAAAGTCGCGAATATTTTAAGGATTCTATTTTCTCACTAATACTACTACTTTAACCTAAATTTATGTAATTTCTTTGAAGGGTATAAATACTGAGAAACTAGCAAGCTAGTAATTGTGAGAATTGAAGTTCATTTCAAAGAAAAACAAAAGCCAAGAGATATGGTAACCGTTCAAGAAATAAGAGATGCACAAAGAGCAAAAGGAGTAGCAAATGTGTTAGCAATTGGAACAGCTACTCCACCCAATTTTGTGTACCAAGCTGATTACCCTGACTACTACTTTCGTATCACCAATAGTGAGCACATGACTGATATCAAGGACAAGTTCAAGAGAATGTGTAAGCTTCTTTCTTTCATTTTATACCTTATTTATTTAGCCCGTGTTTTTTTTTTTACAAGTATGTGAATCTGACTCAAGTTTATTTGTTCTTTTGCCCGTGTTTTTTTGTACCTTATTTATTTAGCCCGTGTTTTTTTTACAAGTATGTGAATCTGACTCAAGTTTTTGTGTTCTTTACGTATTCAGATTGATTCTTGTTTTTAATTCTTAAAAAAAAAAATTAAATCTTAAATATCAAGTTCTAATTTCTAATCTATACATATTTTGTAGCTCTAAAATTTGTGAATTTGAGAGGAAGACTTCTGTTAAGATCTAGCTTGATCAAACACATACATGGATAAAATTACTCATGTTTAAGTAAATATACAAAATTATTTCAAAATTTAGGGTACGTTAAGGATATTCCTTGTGATTCAACCTCGTTTATATTATCATTGTAGAATTTTAGAGCAAGGTATTAATGAAGAAGATATTCTCCATTATACATTGAGTCTTGAGATCAACCTTGTTAGCTTTAGAAAATGTATCATTGTATAATATATATTATATATATAGCAAGAAATTTATGAAGAACGTAATCTTTTAGAAAACCAGTAATAGTTGAAATAAACGTCATGATATAAGAAATGAAAAAACATATCGGGAAACCGTTACGGTTGTCTGTTATTATTTAAGGGAAATGTTGTCTGATATTATTCTAATAGGAATGTTAGACTCTCTCAAGGCAAATTATAGGGAGAGTAGGAATAAAAAGAAGCCATTAATAAAAACGATGGCACTATTAACACTCCCTTAGTTTTAGAGGCAGTTTTGTTTATTGTTCTGGGGCCGCCTCGAACCGGCCCATACATATGACGGGCCAGGTCGGCATGACAGTGAGATCGAGTTGGGCAAAACCTGACCACCTAATCCATGTCTTATTTTTATTCTCTTGGTATATTTGTAACTTATTTTTAGGTAAATTTGTAAATTATATCCTGATTTCAACCTGAGCCCAGTCCTGGGCCGAACTAGCGTTTAGGCTAGTGTTGAGCCAACGCGACAGTATTTCAACAGAGGTAGGTTGGGTTTGACCCTTAACCGGTCCAACTTGTTCTTTTCTGGGCCAACCCGACTCGATAAGTAACACTAGTTAAAAGTTAAACAACTACTCTTCCCAAAGTAGAAAAAGAAAAGGCATATTCTCCTTTACCCCAGTGTTTAACGAGCTTTCTATTTTAGTCGCTCGGTTTATCATAAATTCCTGTGGGAATATCTGTACCTCTAGTGTTTGACGAGCTTTGCAAGTTAATCCTTCCATTTTTCGCAAATTCTGGTTGGAAATTTGGCGGGGATAATGGTCTGAGTCTATAAGTTCATACTTTTATTTCCGCCTTCATCATGTGATCTTTGAATAAATGGACACATTTAATTGGGCAAACAATTGTTTGCTTGTTAAACATCGATTGAGTTCATTTGGGTCGTATTTTGTTACAGGCGAAAAATCAATGATAAGAAAACGTTACATGCACGTAACAGAGGAGATATTGAATAACAACCCAAACATGTGCAAATACATGGCTCCTTCCCTAAATGCACGTCAAGATATTGTTGTGGTTGAAATACCAAAACTAGGAAAAGAAGCTGCCTTAAACGCTATCGGAGAATGGGGTCAATCAAAGTCAAAGATCACTCATTTAGTCGTATGTACTACCTCCGGTGTTGATATGCCTGGTGCGGACTACCAAATCAGCAAACTCCTTGATCTTCAACCGTCTGTTAAACGTTTCATGATGTATCAACAAGGTAACCATCATACCAAAATATAACTAGCATTTGTCATATGTGAGAAAAAGATTTTGACTTAGTTTATGACATGTTGATTCACCTTTACTAAAAGATAAAAGAATTCAAAATTTGGTTAGGACCTGGACCGTCCTTTTACCTGAGTGACTCAGCATGTCACAAGTTAAATCAAAGTCTTAGTAACACTTGACATTTTCCTATGATTATATTCAACCCCAATCTTCCAATTTGATATGATAATCAACATCTACCAAATTATGTATTTCGAACTCAAATACAATGAGTTAGTAAGATAATATATCATGTATTATGTCGAATATCATCGATAAGAATATTGTTATATACTTATATCCGAAACTGAACTAGATGTCTAGAATCTTATATAGCTTTCTAATAGTGGAATAAAATTTTGAAAATTGCAAATATTAATTGACAGGCTGCTTTGCGGGTGGGACTGTCCTCCGAATGGCAAAAGATATAGCAGAGAACAACGCAGGCGCACGTGTCTTGGTAATTTGTGCTGAAATCACCGCAGTTACTTTCCGTGGGCCGTCCAATTGTCACATGGATTCACTCGTGGGTCAAGCATTATTTGGTGATGGAGCGGGTGCATTGATAATCGGATCTGATCCTAATCTTTCAATTGAACGTCCACTCTTTGAAATTGTTTCAGCAGCTCAGACGATTCTTTAAAAGGATGTACCTGGTTTAATCTCTCAAAATATCGAAGAAAGTTTGGTTGAAGCTTTTACTCCAATGGGTATCCAAGATTGGAACTCACTGTTTTGGGTCGTCCATCCTGGTGGTCCAGCGATTCTTGACCAGGTCAGCGAAAAACTCGGTCTCAATGAGGAAAAATTGAAGGCTACTAGGCATGTGTTAAGTGAGTATGGTAATATGTCAAGCGCATGTGTGCTTTTTATTCTTGATGAGATGAGGAAGAAATCTATGGAGGAAGGGAAGTCAACTACTGGTGAAGGGTTAGAATGGGGTGTTTTATTCGGGTTCGGGCCGGGTCTTACTATTGAAACTGTTGTCCTTCACAGCCTTCCTACTGTAGCGAATCGCTGAGTTGGAATCGTCTCTAGATCGGAATTAAGATGGGAGGTAGTCTGTGTTTTGGTCTAAATACACAGTGGATGATGAAATACCCTCACCACTCACTATGTCATGAGATCAATTCTTACCTATAGTTTCTTGCTTTTCTTTCTTTTAGTTCTTAGTACTTTCTTGTATTCTCAACAAAAAAAAAAAAACTACAGTTTGATGTATTGTGGCTATGAATATCACATGTTGTTTTCATGAAGTTTATTTGTTGTTTTTTTTTTTTGGTTGAAAAATGAAGTTTATTTGCTTGTCTCATTAATATAAAATAAGAAGGTTAGTTACCTAATGACCCCCTAGCTTATGGTAAGCTTCTTGCGTAGTCCCCTAATTTTTCGAAAATATCTAAATGGCTTTCTTTTTTATCGTTAATGTTAAAAAGTCTTTAATTTTATATTTTCTCATCCAAAGTTACCAGTCTAGCATTCAAAGCACACATTTTAAAGTTGTCACTTCCAAACCTTTTGTCAAATATTTAAAAACCATTTTAAAGATCTTTTTGTCACTTCCAAACCCAAACTTATGTTAGGAAAAATAACCTAATTAACTTGTTCAGGAACATGAAGATAAACGATGCGAAAGTAAAAGTAGAGACACCAAGATTATGTAACGTGGCAAAAAACCCCTCCAAGATAGAAGGTAAAAAATCACGGGACCTAGTCCAGAAATCTTCCACTATAAAATAATGGGTTACACAATTCTTCACCAAACCTATGGTGGATAAACCAATTGTTCAAGATGTGTAGAAACACTATTGTTTAACAATTCTTCCCTAAACAAATAGAGGATTAACCAACTCTTCAAGATGTGTAGAAACACTCTTGAATAACAACTCTTCACCAAAACTATGGTGGATAAACTGAACAAAGAAACAAAGAAATAGAAATCTCTTACTCCTTAGGAGTTGAACAAATCCTAGATTACTAAAGGTTGAAGAAGATAACCACAAACTAAATTGCTTCACAAAAGTAATAATCTTATTTTCTTCAAACCAATATTCTTCTCTTTCAATTTCTCTTGAAAGAACCACTTCAGAAATCTCTCTTTCTCTGACTTCTCTTTGTTTTGGAAAGTTGTTGTGAATAATCTCTTCCCTTTTATTCCCTTTTATAATGATAAATAGGGAGGTTTACCAATAGAAATAGGAATTCCTTTTTAGGCTTGAAAAAATAGAAGTTTCTATTTTTTTCCCTAAACAAGGAATAAGGGAAATCCTATTCCAACTAGGAGTCCTTTTATTATAAGGAGGGACCCCAACAAACTCCCCCTCCCGACTTATGAAGAGGGACCTACCATCCCCAAACCTGCAACACCGCTACATAGCTCATGCTTGCCTTTGGGTAATGGTTTTGTCATCATATCTGAACCATTGTCGTCAGTATGGATTTTCTCGATCTTCAGCACCTTTTCTTCAAGAACATCGTGGATCCACTGGTATCTTACATTTATATGCTTGGACTTAGAATGGAAACTAGAATTCTTACTGAGGTGCATGACACTTTAACTGTCGCAATGAATAACATAATTATCCTGTTTCATACCAAGTTCTTCTCACAACCTCTTCATCCATAACATCTCTTTGCAACATTCTGTAATGGCAATATATTCTGCCTCTGTAGTAGATAAAGCTACACACTTTTGTAATTTAGATTGTCATGACACTGCTCCCCCTGAAAATGTAAATAGGTAGCCCGATGTGGACCTTTTGGAGTCTACATCTCCTGCCATGTCTGCATCTGTGTAACCGACTAATACTGGCTACATCTGTGTAACCGACTAATATTGGCTTATCATTACCAAAACATATACGAGCTTTAGACGTACCTCTAAGATACTTCAGAATCCACTTCACTGCTTACCGATGCTCTTTGCCTGGATTGGCAAGAAATCTGCTTACTACTCCAACTACAGATGCAATTTCCGGTCTCGTACACACCATTGCATACATCAAGCTTCCGACAGCTGAAGCATAAGGAATTTTCTCCATTTCTTCTTTCTCACTTTTAGTTGATGGACATTGATCACGAGTCAACTTGAAGTGACTGGCTAATGGACAACTCACTGGTTTTGTCTTGTCCACAGTGAACCTTTCTAGAACCTTCTCAATGTATCTTTCTTGTGATAGCCAAAGTTTTCCAGCTTTTCTATCACAAGAGATATGCATGCCAAGAATTTGTTTTGCTGGACCCAACTCTTTCATATCGAAATACTTGTTTAGTTCCTTCTTTAACCTGCTAATTTTATTAGCATCCTGACCAACAATCAACATATCATCAACATAAAGTAGAAGTATATCAAATCTCCATCGGGAAATTTATGATCGAAAACACAATGATCTGAAGCCGTCCTGTGATACCCTTGATCCTTCATGAATGATTCAAACTTTTTGTACCACTGTCTTGGTGCTTGTTTCATCCCATATAAACTCTTCTCTAACTTACAAACTAAGTGTTCCTTACCTTTAACTTCAAACCCTGTTGGTTGTTCCATATACACATCTTCCTCCAAGTCACCATGAAGGAAAGCGGTATTGACATCTAGTTGTTCAATTTCTAGGTTCATACTTGCAGCCAATCCCAATACTAACCGTATAGAGGACATCTTCACCACCGGTGAGAAAATCTCATCAAAATCAATACCCTTCTTCTGCCCAAATCCTTTCACCACTAGGCGTGCCTTATACCGTGGTTGTGAATTTCTTTCTTCGGTTTTGATTTTGAAAACCCACTTATTTTTAAGAATTTTCTTATTCTTAGGTTTTTCAACCAACTTAAAAGTGTTGTTCTTATGCAATGATTCAATCTCATCTTGCATAGCTTTCAACCACTCCTTCTTGTGTTCATTATCTAGGGCTTCTTCATAACACTGTGGTTCTCCACTATCTGTAACCATCACATACTCGTGTGGAAGATACTTGGTAGATGGTGCTCTCTCTCTAGGCGATCTTTTCAATTCAGCTGGTGATTCATGTTGAACTTCCATTCCTTGCTCAACATCATCACCCATAGGAGTATCTTCATGAGCTTCATCTTCATGATTTTGTTCTCCACATGCATTATCATGCATAACCTTAGAAGAGATATGTGGATCTAGATCAATGAGATCATTACTATGATTCTCACGTTTCTCAACTTTCCCGAAGTCCTCAATCGTTTGATCTTCAAGAAAGACCACATCTCCACTTTTAATAATCTTCATATCGACTGGATCCCTTAACCTGTATCCAAATTTCTCATCTACATAGCCTAAAAAAGATGCATTGCTTGGCTTTATCATCAAGCTTTGCTCTTTGATCTTAAGGTAAATGCACAAAAGCCCTACAACCAAACACCCTTAGGTGTCCATAACTGACTTCTTTCCCAGCCCACACTCTCTCAGCTACATCTCCATCTAATGGTGTTGAACGTGATAAATTGATCAGATAACATGCAGTACGCATTGCCTCACCCCAGAAGCTTTTAGGCAGCTTTGCTTCTGAGAGCATACATCTGATCCTCTCCACAATAGTGCGGTTCATGCGTTCTGCTACACCATTTTGTTGTGGAGTTTTGGGAACTGTCTGTTCATGTCGAATACCATGGGTTTTGCAATAATCTTCAAACGACCCGATGTATTTTCCTCCATTGTCAGTGCAAATGCACTTCAATGGTTTTCCTGTCTCCCGTTCTACCATGTTGTGGAAATTCTTGAAAACTGTAAGTACCTGATCTCTGGTCTTTATGGCATATGCCTAAACTTTCCTAGAAGCATCATCTATAAAAGTAACAAAATACAAAGCACCACCAAGTGTTTTGACCTTTAAAGGTCCACAAACGTCAGAATAAACAAGCTCTAAAACACTGGATTTTCTTTCAGATGAATTCCTTTGAAAGGAAACTTTGTGTTGCTTTCCTACTAAACAATGAGAGCAAGTGTTTAAATTTATACCTTTCATGTTCGGTAATTCTTGTCGTTTAGCAAGGATTTGAAGTCCCTTCTCGCTCATGTGCCCGAGTCTTCTATACCAAAGATCAGTGGAAGAATCTTTTTCAACTGCATTCAATTCTCCTTTACACAGTTTTACTTGAGTCCTGTATAAAGTACAACACTTCTTCCCCCTTGCTATCACCATTGACCCTTTTGTGAGCTTCCACTTTCCATCACCAAAGTGACTGTGGTACCCTTCATCATCTAATACTCCGGTAGAGATTAGGTTATATCGAAGATCTGGTATATGCCGCACATTCTTAAGAATCAATCTCTCTTGAAAGAACCACTTCAGAAATCTCTCTTTCTCTGACTTCTCTTTGTTCTGGAAGTTGTTGTGAATAATCTCTTCCCTTTCATTCCCTTTTATAATGATAAATATGGAGGTTTACCAATAGAAATAGGAATTCATTTTTAGGCTTGAAAAATAGAAGTTTCTATTTTTTCCCTAAACAAGGAATAAGGGAAATCCTATTCCAACTAGGAGTCCTTTTATTATAAGGAGGGACCCCAACAACTTAAACCTCTCTCCTCTATTTACTTCTCTTCTTCATCTTCCCCACCATTAAATTTTCTTCACACCAAAGACATAAAAGAACCCAGTATCAAGCTCTCCTTCACCAATGGAGAACAAATTCAACCAAAATCTTTCATTGATGATAACTTCATTAAAAGTCAAGCAGACAAATTGATATACAAACAGAACTTCATTAAACCTTGTAACGAAATAGCGAATCAATCTAAAAACCCCTCAATTCCAAACCGGACTTCAAGTTTTCATTTTTATATAGGAACACATCTTTTTGTTACATTTTTCGAGCAACAACAACACCAACAACTAAACCACCAATAGCATTGGCAACGACGACGGATCTAGGTCCTTGCACTACCTTATAAAGAGCTCTGGTACCCAAACCAGCAACAACACTATTAATCAAATCATATGTTCCTCTCAAATGATCAATCCCACTTTCTCATCCAGCAAAAATCAAACCCATTATACCTAAGATTCATCAAGTACCACCGTGACCATGTCATCAAGTACCACTGTGACCATATCAATTAATTTATTGAATCTTGAAATTCTTCAACTTGCTTGTAATCATTTCTTGCCTTCTAGGATTCTGATTGACTTGAATAAGATGAAAAATTTGACGAATTTGTGGATCGCGAATACAAGTTGATTGATGAAATTCCTTAAGAAATTCGTAGTTTGTTCAATCTTGAACGATTAGATCTAGCTGCGAAGCAATGACCATTGATCAACTGCACAAATTGAACTAGAAAAATGTCTCTACTTGGGAAATGAAGGGATTAATGAAAGTTGTTCCTCATGGAGTATTGTCTACAATTGACCAATCCAATCTTATATCAAGGTTTACCTATGTCATTTTTTATCTTGTTTTTGGCAATAACGAGGAGAACATTGTTGAAGATGAGGAAGATGTTGAAGAAGAAGAAGATACTGGTAATAACGAAGAGAACATTGTTGAAGATGAGGAAGATGTTGATGATTTTGAGTTTAGTTTTGTTTATAGAGACCCAGATGAATAATCGATTTTGGTTTATGAGATCTTCGTTAATGGACAGCTCAAACCGATTTATCCAATTTTCCACATACATCTTCTATTTGTTGGATGGGAAGATAATGCTGATGAAGAATGAAAATATTTTACAGAGTTCCTTCAAAAAATCTTCTACAGAGTAGCTACTGGCTCTCTACGATGGGTTCAGTTCGTACTATGAGCATAAAACGTCTCGAAACTACCGTAGAATCGCACAGTAGCTACTGTGCAATTATACGGTGAGTTCGAGCCATTATATGTTCACAGTACGGACTGACTGATGTGGCGTGAAAATGCCACATTTAGGTCACTTAACTTTGACGAGTTAGTTCCTTTCGGGTTTTACTTCTAAGTATTTATGTGTGTTTATTGCTAGGTAGTTTATTTGGAGTTTGGTGTTAAATTCGGAAAAAAAGAGAGTGAATTATCACATTTTCATCCGGACTTCGACACCTATCTCACTTATTTGTTGCCCGAATCGAGTCTTAGCGTCTCCCGACTCTTGTTTCCTTCGACTCTTCTCTCGAATCTCTTTCGCCCGTTTCCTTTTATTGTTTAGTTTAGTTATTTTACTTGTTTTCTTTATTCTCTTATTACTTATTCATATTAAAAACCCCTCATTTATCTTTGTTTCCTTTCCTATTTAGTCTAAGTTAGCATTTGACACATAGACCGGGGGATGAGACCCTTCGATATCCAAACTACCTTCCTATCCTTGGATCGATCCCGGCTTTGCCGGATTACTACTTGATACCTCCGCTTGGGTGTGCAACCTTTTCGAGTACATCAAGTTTTTGGCGCCGCTGCCGGGGATAGGTTTAGTAGTTTGGATATCGGTTGTTGTTTTGTTCATTAGTTTAGTGTTATTTGTTTACTTAGACGTTCTTGTTTTCTTTGTTTTTGTACTTTCTTAATTTCATTTTTTTAGGTACCGTTTTATAGAAAAGAGCCAAAAGAGACATAAAGGCGAAGGAAAAGGAAGGAATCGAAAATCTTAAGAAGAAAGGCGAACGAAACGAAAGGAGCACTCGATAGTATCGCATTCTATCTCATCCTTTTTACTTGTGTGTGATTGTTTAGTTCTTTAAGTGTTAGCTCCCATTTTTGCGATTGTGTGTTAGTATCCTTGAATATTGTGAGATCATGGCAAGTTGGTCATTTGATGAGAATGACCTTATGCGAACTCTTTCCAACACTAGTCTCACGTGCACTTATATGCTTCGATATTATTGTGAGACTTTTAGCATTTGTATATAGCTTTCTTTGGGTTGACCCCCAAATCTTCCGTCTTTTGCTATATGATCGTTAGCCGATTAAGATGGGTCTCGATGTTTGTGGGTAGCATCTCTGTAAACCCTCCGCGAGACATAACTCGTGCTCTTGTATGAAAACAAGAGAATCAAAGGCTAATTGCATAGCTAAATGCAATCGAGTGATCCCGCGTGAGTGGTCATTTTATATGGTCTTGCTTTTTATGTGCTTCATTCTCATTATATTTTTGGATATTTTAGGAGCATTTCTTATATGTTTTACTTCTAAGGCGTGGTTTGTTCCAAGTTTGGGGATGGCGTGAGCTTGGCATCAACTTGGAACCTCGTTATACATGAGTCTTGGTAGTATCATCCTTTATCTCCTTCAGTTATGGTAATATCTCTCCACTCTTCTCTTTAAATTGATGTGCCTCTTTATGTTTTGGTGAGTTTATGCTTAGAACATTGAGGACAATGTTAGTTTTAAGTTTGGGGATGCGGGATATGACCATAACCAATGCATGACCATGGGTTTCAAAGACAAAAGGGTTCGAATTAGCCAAAATTTGAAAACTTTGAACATTTTGAGTAGATTTGCATGTGATTGTAGTGATGGTTTTAAGAATGTTGATGCATATGTGTCGAGTTAATGAGTTTTGTGATTGCTAATGGTCTTTGCATGAAAGTCGAGTCTTTGAGTGTTTGTGTTATGCTATGGGAGTAACATCTTAGTGAAGAAGAAACATCTCTAAGAGACCTAGAGTAGTCATTAGTGGAGACTTAACCGATGTGAGAGCTCAAAGCCTAAATTCTCCTTCGAGTGAACTCTTCCGCGCTAACTCCGAGTAGAATGAAGAGCTACTCAACCTCGTAACTATTAAAAGAGCTCATTTGATCTCGTGTGCTCAACTTTCTTAGCCACTAGGAGTGACATTAGGATAGCGAATTAACCTTGCCCTTGTAGTCCATGAAACCTAATAAGAGTGTCAACTAGAGGGAGGTGGATACTCCATCACCATCCATCATCTTATATCCCGAGAATGAAGACATGAGAGGAATAAAATGAAGAATGTCAAAGCAAGTATGAAATGGAAAAAGTTGATTACAAGAATATAGTATTGTGTGAGTTATGTTTGTTTTATGTGATTTTGGGTTATGAACAAAAAAAAAAAAAAGGTGAAAAAAAAAGAAAAGAAAAGAAAGAAGAAATAAAGTTGTTCATGAATATGTTTGAGCATGTGTTAGCTCTTTTTGTTGGTGTAATGTGATTGTACATATGTGTTGATGTTTGTGTTCATGAAGAAGTATTCGAGGCAAGAAACTAATGTGGAAATGCTTAAGAGGTTCTATCATGAGGAGGTCGATATTCTCGGGTATCCACCATCATTAATCCATCTCTAGTATCCGCTAAACTTTAGAAGGCCTATTTAGAGGGTAGAATGGCTGAAAAGGGTGAATGAGCTTCCCCACTCTGTTTAGTGGCTAATTCCTTTTCGAAGATCATTCGTTCCAAAATGTTGTCCTTACCCCTTTTTATGTGTTGAGTCCATGTTAGTGATCACACTCACACATACGAGCGAACCATTCTTGAGTGATTTCATATTTGGAGTGTATGTCCGTGAGGCCGAAGTCGAGGCGAAATGTACTAAACTAGGAATCAAGGCGTTGTAGCTTCGGAACATAGATGTTACTCATTATGGCATGACACGTGCATTTTAGGATGAGATCATTAGTGAAGAGGCCCTTAGCTTTTACATGAACTTATTTATTTGGTTCATTATGTGTTGACATGCTTAAACCCTTTACTATGTGAACTATGCTTATCTATGATTTGGATGTTGGACCCTTGTGTCCCATGAGACTCGATGGTTGTGGGTATCATCTATGGAAACCCTCACGAGACAAAACTCGTCCTCTAGGGGTAACCTAGAGGTTTAAAGGCTTGTTGCATACGCTAAATGCAACCGGGATGCCTCCGAAAGTGAGTTAGGCTTTTATTTTGTTTTATTTGCTCGAGGACTAGCAAAGTTTAAGTTTGGGGATTTTGATGTGACACTAAAATGTCACATTTTGATAGCCTAACTTAGACTAATTATTCCTTTTCGAGTGTTATCAATAATATTTTATGTGTTTTTCATGTTAGGTACCTATTTTGGAGTTAGACATGAAAATTGGAATAAAGGGAACGAATTGTCACTATCATTTCATGTGCCGAAAACGAGAGAAAATGACTTCAAGCAAATCAAATTACAAGTGGAGGCAATGACGAGTCCGACGGTGAAAACGGAAGTCTATTCCGAGTTCGGACGGAGAAGATATGAAAGGAAGAAGCCAATGTCTTTTCTTGAAGGCACTCTCCTTTGTTTCTAGTTGGGAATCAAAGTCAAGCCCACAAAGAAAAGAAGAAGAAAGAAAGGAGTAGAGATTTTAGAGGCACCTCTTTAGGGTCCAAGATGAAATGGTCTAAAGACTTAGTCAAACTTTGACTAAGTCTAGGGTTTGACTCAAGTTTGAGAAAGGGGTCAAAGGCTACTATTCATCTTCTTCATCATCTTCTAGCTTGGACAAAAAGGAAGAGAGAGAGAGAGAGAGAAAATGAGGCTAGGATTTTGTTCTTCATCAATAAGGTTTGATAGAGAGAGAACAAGAAAGCAAGAAGAAGGAGGATCCGGCCAAAGCATAGGCCGGCCAGCACACTAGGCCGGCCGAGCAGCAGCTCGGGCTGCACACGAGCGGCTGCTCGGAGAGCTGCACGGGAGCACGGGAGAGCACGAGACAGTACCCTTCACGGGACGCGCACAGAAGCTCCGACCGGAACACGGGATGCTCCAGCAGCAACAGCACGCACAGCAGCTCGGGTCTTCAACAGGCCGGCACGGGATGCACGGCTGCAGCTCGGGACGGCACTCGGGTAGCTACTCACGGCTCGGACGTGCAAGGACAAGCAGCTCACGGCTCGGGACAGTGGCCTTTTGGCCGGGACAACACATTTTGGTCGGATTCCATGGATTTTGACCGGATTTCTTCATATTTTGGCCGGACTTATATGAGTTTTCCGGCAACCTACTTGGTTCGAAACCTTAGGGCTTATGCCCATCATCTTGGCTAGCTTCCCATGTAGTTTGATTTGATTTTGGGCAAGAAATTTCTAGAGAGAGAAAGCTAGGGTTAGCTTTAATGGAGGTTGTGTTCTAAATGGAGAAGATGATGGTGGTCGCTATGGGGAACCCAGAAATTGCTAAGGGGAGATCGGCTGCAACTAAAAACTCATATTTTCCGACGATCTTAGCCTCGAACCACATTGAAAAAGGGGGATTCTCTCACCATTTCCTTTCCATTTCTTATTCAATCACCATGTTTAGCTAACTTTAGTTTGTCGATTATATGAGATAAAATGTGATGAATTCGTGACTATGTTTAATATGATTTGATGTTTTGATTATAAATTGATGTTCATTTATTTCGATTATCGTTTTGATCATATTTTCATGTGTCTTGTCAAGCACTTCGCATAGTAAATAGACGAAATGAAGTATTCGATATCGATCGTAGTCTAAGTCATAATTTCATGTGTCTTGTCATGCACTTCACATAGTTAGGCGACTAGACGACACTTTCGATGACTCGGGATTAACCGATTTAGACGTTTGTTTGACTAAGTATGATCTCTGGATATACATAGTACTTAGAGACATCTACTTTAGGAGTCGAATATCGATTGTACCTCGACACATCAAATCGGACTACACATAGTCGTAGGTTTATCATTATCGATTTCCGGACTTCGACACCTCTCTCACTTATTTGTTGCCCGAATCAAGTCTTAGCGTCTCCCGACTCTTGTTTCCTTCGACTCTTCTCTCGAATCTCTTTCGCCCGTTTACTTTTATTGTTTAGTTTAGTTATTTTACTTGTTTTCTTTATTCTCTTATTACTTATTCATATTAAAAACCCCTCATTTAATTATCTTTGTTTCCTTTCCTATTTAGTCTAAGTTAGCATTTGACACATAGACCGGGGAATAAGAGCCTTCGATATCCAAACTACCTTCCTATCCTTGGATCGATCCCGACTTTGCCGGATTACTACTTGATACCACCGCTTGGGTGTGCAACCTTTTCGGGTACATCAAGTTTTTGGCGCCGTTGTCGGGGATAGGTTTAGTAGTTTGGATATCGGTTGTTGTTTTGTTCATTAGTTTAGTGTTATTTGTTTACTTAGACGTTCTTGTTTTCTTTGTTTTTGTACTTTCTTAATTTCATTTTTTTAGGTACCGTTTTATAGAAAAGAGCCAAAAGAGACATAAAGGCGAAGGAAAAGGAAGGAATCGAAAATCTTAAGAAGAAAGGCGAACGAAACGAGAGGAGCACTCGATAGTATCGCATTCTATCTCATCCTTTTTACTTGTGTGTGATTGTTTAGTTCTTTAAGTGTTAGCTCCCATTTTTGCGATTGTGTGTTAGTATCCTTGAATATTGTGAGATCATGGCAAGTTGGTCATTTGATGAGAATGACCTTATGCGAACTCTTTCCAACACTAGTCTCACGTGCACTTATATGCTTCGATATTATTGTGAGACTTTGAGCATGAGGGTAATCAACCCCGTAAGAGTCTTCGAGACTATCGACAAGAATTTGGGATGACCACACCTTCATGTATGGATTTGTCATTAGATGATAACCGTAGTTCCATTAGTATTGATCGACCACGTCAAAGTCTTCGTGACTATCGACAAGCATATATGAACGGTTCATTTAGTGATGACACTTCCCGACTCGATGATTCCACTCAAGGAGTCGAGTCTATGTATATACATGAAGGTA
Source organism: Eschscholzia californica (assembly GCF_041429995.1). Classification (NCBI taxonomy): domain Eukaryota; kingdom Viridiplantae; phylum Streptophyta; class Magnoliopsida; order Ranunculales; family Papaveraceae; genus Eschscholzia; species Eschscholzia californica. Next base: position 49,189,976 of record NW_028238198.1, read on the forward strand.
GTGAAGAAAGGACCTTGGAGACCATTAACTCGGTTTGTGCTATTTGTGCGAGCTTAGACCATTTGACCGAGTATTGTCCCATGATCCGTGTTCCGCGAGAGTCTTCGTCTAGTTATACTCATGTGCCTTATTACGAGGAGATGTCTGAAGACACTCTCCACGCAATTTTAGAGTACCAAACTAGATTCAATCGAGAAATCAAAGAGATCACGGAATGGATTCTCAATACTGTTGATAGAATTGAGTCGGAGCCTATCATCGACGAGGAAGGGGTTTGCGCACACCAAACTCAAGAGGAGACTATGAATGATGGTGAGGGTAATACACCTGACTCTAGTCTTAAGTTAAATGTCGAAGAAGCTCCTGATAGACCTTTTGAGATGGAATTGACCGATGACCCTTGTTGCTCACTCCCTCGACCATTGTCATCTCACCATGATCAGACTACATTAGATTGTAATGTTCAGGATGATAGCTCTACGAGCAAGTTTGGGGATCACACATTATTAAACTTTCCAATTTTTAGCACTTGTGATTACTTGGATGAGTTATGTAGAATGGAAGGTGTTATGCCTAACTTTGAGGCTCCCGATGCCTTTAAGGATGTCGATAACATAGTAGTTGAAGAGATAGCGGATAGCTTGTTGGATTACTTACCTAAGGAAATTATGGACCTTGACTTGGTCCCCGAGCCTATTGCCTTACCCTTAGAGTCTAGTTCAACCTTCCACATGATCTCAGACTCGATTGTTGACCCCTTTTGGGACACTTCGGACGTCTTTCCTAGCATGTCTAGGGACTTAGTGGATGTTTTATCCACTGAGCTTGAGTTTGATTATTTGCCTCGGACTGACCTCCTCCCACTTCCCTTATATGTCGACCCTTTTGACGACTTTTTAGTCGTCGCCCCTAGCATTTATGCGTACTTAGTGGACCGTGCATCCACTAAGTTTGGGGATGGTCTCTTTTCGCTTTTAGTCTCACGTGCACTTATATGCTTCGATATTATTGTGAGACTTTTAGCATTTGTATATAGCTTTCTTTGGGTTGACCCCCAAATCTTCCGTCTTTTGCTATATGATCGTTAGCCGATTAAGATGGGTCTCGATGTTTGTGGGTAGCATCTCTGGAAACCCTCCGCGAGACATAACTCGTGCTCTTGTGTGAAAACAAGAGAATCAAAGGCTAAATGCAATCGAGTGATCCCGCGTGAGTGGTCATTTTATATGGTCTTGCTTTTTATGTGCTTCATTCTCATTATATTTTTGGATATTTTAGGAGCATTTATTTTATGTTTTACTTCTAAGGCGTGGTTTGTTCCAAGTTTGGGGATGGCGTGAGCTTGGCATCAACTTGGAACCTCGTTATACATAAGTCTTAGTAGTATCATCCTTTATCTCCTTCAGTTATGGTAATATCTCTCCACTATTTTCTTTAAATTGATGTGCCTCTTTATGTTTTGGTGAGTTTATGCTTAGAACATTGAGGACAATGTTAGTTTTAAGTTTGGGGATGCGGGATATGACCATAACCAATGCATGACCATGGGTTTCAAAGACAAAAGGGTTCAAATTAGCCAAAATTTGAAAATTTTGAACATTTTGAGTAGATTTGCATGTGATTGTTGAAGGAGATGTCCTTCGACCAAGGTGACAATGCGAACAATTTGTCGCATAGGACAATTGATGTGGAAGATCATCAAGTCCGATTGATTTAGGGATCGTAGAGTTGTAGCTGGAGACCAACTACGATCGTCGAATTACGAAGTAATTCGCGGCTAACTTCGATCGGATCCTACAACGGGTTACACATAAGAGTGACAAATTGATCTAGGATATGACTAGTGGGAGTGAGATATAATCATGGGAGTGTCCCATAAACATATCTCATAGGCCTAAAAAGGAATTAGGCAAAGATAGTACAAAAAGGCCAAAAACAGGGTTTTTGGGCCTAGACCGGTTCGGGTACTTCTAGGACTCGGATTGGGCTGAATTTGGGAGGGTTAGTTGCTGATATAATAAAAATTATATCTGCCAATTTTAGTGGTGTTTGGACACATCCTCCTTAGGGAATTGAGAAAATATCAATAGTTGCTATTTTCGACTATTTCCCTAAATCTTATTCTAAAGGGTGTTTTGGGAAACCTAAAAGGAGGTGGATTCTTATTAGGGTTATATATAAACACTCTTAGGGCAGAGAATAAGGTGTGGAATTTCTCTCTAAGCTTTCTTACTCTACCACATCAAGTAGAGAGGAGAAAGTGAGCTAATTCCCATTAACTATCTATCTAGTCAAAGAAGAAGGTGTTCTTCTTTCCAACCACCATTGGTGTGCTAGCTATACAACAAGGTGAGAGATCAAGTTGATTACTCGTGTCCCAAGTAGAGGAGCTACACTTGAAGCTCTTGGTCTTCTTTAATCAATTCAACTAGTTCGAGGGAAAAGCGATTAAGGTAATCTACTATCTCCATTAGTTTAATTACTAGTTTTGCATGTGATCCTGGGGATACTAGTGTAGACATTAGATGTCTTATTTCCGCTATAAACACTAGTATAAGGGTTTAAAACCCTACAGTAGCGTCAGAGCCTCTTGCAATGAACTAGTTTTTGCTAAGAATCGAACTAGTTCATATTGGATATGATTGATAGTTTAATAAATTGAGTTTATAAAAGTATTTTAAAAGTGTTTTAAAAAAATTATTTAAACTCACAATTTGATATTATTGAATGGGATTCAATGAATTTCAAATTGAGAATCAAATTGTTAAAAGTGTTTTAAAAGACTCAATTTGATTGAATTTCAAACTAATCCATGCTTGATTAAGTTGATAGTTATGTTTAAAAAGGTTTTAAACATGAAATTTGATTAATTTTGAATTGGATTCAAAGATTTTTCAAATTGATTTCAAAATTGTTCTTTGAAAAGTTTCAAAAACCTAGATTTTGATCCAAAATTGGTTTGATTAAGAGTTGTTTTTAAGTTTTGGAAACTTTTGAAAAACAAAATTTGGAATTTAGAAGTGTTCTAAAAGAAGTGTTTTGAGTTTTAGGAAACTCTCAAAACAAAATTTGGAAAATTTTAAAAGTTTCTAAAAGTTTTGTAAAATTTTAGAAGTGTTCTAAAAGATTTCAAAATTTAGAAAGAGTTTTAAAATTGGAAGTTAGCAAATAAGAATTGCACAACAACAAAAAAAAAAAAAAAAAAATTTGGAAACTAGGGTTTTGGAAACCCTAGTGTCCGGCCAGGAAGCTTCCTGGCCGGACAGAAGCTGCTGGTCGCGTCCACTGGACGCGTCCAGAGCAGCTGCAGGAGACGCGTCCAGCAGCTGCAACCAGATTGCCACTGGTCGCGTCTAGGACGCGTCCAGTGCAGCTGGGACGCGTCTTGGAGACGCGTTCAGACGCGTCTTGGAGACGCGTTCAGACGCGTCTTGGAGACGCGTTCAGACGCGTCTTGGAGACGCGTTCAGACGCGTCTTGGAGACGCGTCTGGGAGGTTCTGGGTGTCTCGGACTAGTCCGAGAACCTAGTGCTGGTCCGGTCCAGCACCAGACACGTCTAGGACGCGTCCGGTGCATGGACTAGCGTCCTGGCTCCGGGCCAGGACGAGACCAGGCCTTGGTAGGCCTCGGCCAGGACATGCCGGCCCTATGGGCCGTGCTATGTCCGGACCTTGTCCGAGCCCTTTTGTGGGCTTGGGCCGGGACTTGTCTAGGACTTGACCCGGGCTTTTTCGAGGCTTTTCGGACCACAAAAAGTGACCATCATTCGAGTGGGAGTTTTTGCCAAAATTTCTTCCGATTCCAACCAAATAATTCCAAAATCAATCCGGGCCATCCAGAAGGCCAAAACGGATTTCTCTTTAAATTGATTTATGAAATCATTAAGAATCGAACCAATATTTTTCCGAAATTGACCCGGGCTTTCTCGAGCCCAAAACGGAGTTTTTCTTAAAGTTGATTTTAGAAATCATAAGAGATAAAACGAGAACGCACCATTAGTCGAATTCTTCGAATTTAGACTTAAGGTTCGTCATGTGACATGTGATGTCAACAAAAGTATCTCCCAAGATAATCATGCATATATAATTCTTAGCCTTAATATATTATATGATTGCATGTGATGTGAATGCGGGAAACTAGTATGGCCATAGATTTATATCTTTATTCTTGTTTTAAGCACGGATGGGTGCATGCTTTGTAATTAATTTTAATTTCAAGTTTATACGATTTGCGAATCGTTAGAGTCTTGTAATTAGAGTTTAGGGTCTAAGAATCCATTGAAGAAACTCGAGGATGAAATCCAAAGGCGAGTGGGAGAAATCAATGGAGGTTCAAAGATGGCGATCTAAGACGAACCGAAAGGCGAAACAAGAAGAAAACCAAAGGAGATTAGATCTTCTAGGTTAGGGGCCATACTAGGATCCATGTCTGCTTGATTTACTTTCTCGCGCGCATTTACTTACTTATTTATGCTTTATGTCGTGAACGTTAGTTAGGCTAAATAGTTCACTATAACAAACGCCAGACTAGCGTAAAAGTCCCCAAAACGTAATCTTGAGTAATCGCCTATCCATATTAAGACACTCGTTGCGTCCTTGTTCGAGGAAGGTGGGTCGGCCTTCGCAGAGTACCTCCTCTACCTTGGGACAATGCGGGTAGGTCTATAGAAGAGGCCTACACGTCTAAATGGTTCTACTCAACGAGATCAGCAAGAGAGTCTTGGATACTCGAGGCAAAAGGATAGATTAGTCATTCATTAATGAAATCTATCAACCAAGAGTCATAAGGTATGATCAGTGAAGTAGTTCACTCACCCGGAACGACGGAGTCAAAGTGTAGGGCCTTCGTCCGCTTTACCCCGAAGAACTGGGGTCTTGGAATCACTTATTCAATCGGGGACGATTTTTATTGAATAATGTGGGAAAACTAAGTTTTTCAAAAACGATAACGAGTTTTAAAACTTTGCCATTTCTTTATGTAGTTTTAAGATGACACAAACGATTTCAACATTGAATCACACCTAAGGGAGGTGCTGATCCACTTCCTAGAATGAAAGAATGAATCCGAGAATAGTTCTCAGATTCAAAAGGAAGGTCACTAGAATACCCAATCCCAATGATTGACTCATACAAGAGAAGGTCAAAAGCCATTTGCAAGCAATTGTATAACATTCTCTTTGGAAGAGTAATGAATGCTAGCATAACCATTAAGACAAACTAAGGAAGAAATTCCTACAGAAGTCATAAATGGAGAGGTACGAGACCTCCAAGGCAATCTGAAAGACATCCTAAGGGAAGACAACATAATACATCTATCACCCAATTCAATATCGATTGAACAAAGATTGATAAAGACCTTAGATGAGTCACTCAGGTTGTTACAAACAAACTGAGCAGAACATACGGGAATATCCAGTCTAAGAAAGGTTCTTGAGATTTGGTACAAAGAATCTAAGAAAGAGATCTTGAGATTCAAAAGGGCAAAAGGATCAGTCAAGTGAGACAAACATTTGATCAAAGAAAAGCAGTTGCCGAGTACATGATCAAGAGTATTCCTCATTACTGTGAATGTTTCTAAAACAATGGCTAGACCATTTAAAAGGAAACTATTTTAGCTCCTGGAGGACAAAAGGAATGGAATTATGAATTCCGGTTCCGTATCCTTGCTAACAAAGTTAAAAACAAGTATCGTAAAATTCCTTCATCAGGTATTTAAGACCAGATGAGCGGCTCAGTGGGAGCTTAAGGGAATTACATACTTGACTAAAAGAAGTAAAGATCTAAGAGGGAGCAGAAGCAGTAATGCTAGGGATGCTGAAAGGGATCAAAGTCTTCTTTTAGACACTGATCTAGCTTAGAACTTAATAGTGATTTATTCTTCTAGAAACATATGATGTTTTAAACCAGTGGTAAAATTGACTGAAGGTTAACATTGATAATGGCTAAAATCAAGAGATTCAAACTCATTAAATTTCAACATTGTCAAGGACTGAATTGACAAAGTCACCCTTTTCAAAAGGCATAGAGACTGGTAATCTATTAGGACTCAGTACAGTGTTATGCAGACCTATAAGTTTACTTGCAGAAGCTAACGAGAGAAACTTCAAATACGTACTCTGACAACTTCATGAAGTATGGAAACATACAGATCATAAAGTATAAGTCGGAATGTTTGAAAGGTTCAAACAAAATACAAACCGAAGTAAAAGAATCATTTTGACAAGAGAGTTTAAGTCATCCGATTAGATTGGAGTGATAAAAACTTGAGTCAAATACTAAATAACCATCAAAGGAGTTGAGAAAACGTTTCCCAACTCGCTCCATGGAACACATCTGAGGGATGGTGGATTCAGTGGGAGTAATCGAACATTGCTATGCATAATTCGATCAAAGATGGGTTTAAGCCAGTCTTCCGAATATTTTGGGACATATTCTATAAACGATTGTTTTCACACTTACCAAAGTCCGTTTAACAGCTAAGCTTGTAAAAGCATTACAAAATTAGCTAAAGTCTGACGCAATTTCTTTAGAAGAAATTTGGGCTTTTTCCACAAGCAATCAAGAGAACAAAGTGTTTGTTGCTCATGATAGTATTCTCCTAATAATTAGCACACCTAGTAGTCTGGGAGAAAAGCACTAATTATTACAAGAATAAGTGGGAGAAAAGTACAAGTCGATTTAATTCGATCATGAGAAAAATCATGGAGGGTCATGAAGAACAATCATGAAACTTGTACAAGACGATTAAATTCGACCAAGAGCAACAAACTGCGGCTCCTCGGAAAAGGAAAGGTTAAAGATATGATCTTGTAAACCCACCGCACAAAAGCGAATGTCATTCGCAGGAGAACTCTCAAAGCGAGTGAAAGTGTCTCTAAAGGAATATCTCAAAGTAGTTGAGATAACTCCAAGTTGTTGTTCAAAAGCCCTGAAAGGTCAAAATAAAATCTTAAAGACTCAGAAAATAAAGGTTATTTCTGAAGAGATAAAAGACCTGCGCAGAAACGGAAATTGACTCTAGATTTTGGCTAGAAGCCAAAATCATCGTGGAATCCATATCTCGTCAAGACATGAAGCTTGATAATTTAAGTCAACAGAAGACCTAAATTGGTTTTCCAAAGTAGAAAACTGAGAAGGATGGAAACATTCATGTTTCCCGAAACTAGACAAAAAGAATAAGATTCTTCCAATCAAGTTATGTCCATAGGCATGCTTCAGAAATCCATCGACGGATTAAAAGCACGCAAGAGTTAGAATCTTCGATTCAAAAGGCAATCAGAGAAATTTGATTCCTGGAGAATGAAGAAAAATCTTGAATCGCGAGTTTCAAGAAGGTAAGTGGGAGAAACAAACCTTCCGGGTCTGTATGCTGAGTACATACAAAAGATTGAGTACGACATAAGATGTTGTGTAACAGTAAACACACTGACTCAATAAAAGGACCACACACAAGGATGAAATGCCATTTTGGGCATCTAAAGATCTATAAGCATAGATCAAAAGGATGATAGGATTGGAGAGACTCAGTACGCTGAGATGCTTGAGATCCGAAACAGAAAATCTAAGACTCGGAAAGTCTAAAAGAATTTCGACCCAAAACTCATGACTAAGAGCGTTGCTAAATCGGAGTTTGAAAAGACACCGATGTAGCAAACAAGCATGAGAGAGAGATTTATGTTCGAATACATAAAGTCAATCATATTGGATATGATTAGCATTTGAATATCCAAATTCGGATTTGAAAACCGAAACACTACTTAGAAACATCCTAGAAGGCTAAAGGATGAAGTAGTACAAAAGTTAAACATGTCATCGTAGCAAACTTCCAGACATGGAAGGAAAGTGAGCTGAAAGTGTTTTTAAGCCGGGAACTGTTGCAAATACTACATAAAGAATTAAAAGCCTTAACTCTAGTAAAAGTTACTAGGAATTATCAAGGTTGAAGATAACGGTCTTAAAATTAATTGATAATTAGCAAAGTTTAAAACGGACTACATACGTAGTCAAACTAAACTGTCACCTAAGACATAGTATGAGACTCATACACAGTCTAAGGCATAAGGTAAATTTGGAATAAACCTCGACGAGTAAAACTGAGTGGGTAAAAAGAGTTTTACGGAAGAGGCTCAGATTTACAACTCTCGTTATCAGAAATAATAGAGTTATTTCACCAGTCGTCTAAATTTGGTTTAGTGTTTAAACGACAGTCCATTGATTGATAAAACATTCCGAATAGGTTTGTCAGATACGTGATCTGATGAATGAAATCCTATTAAGTGAACTTGGAATATTTATTATCAAAAACCCTGGTCCAGGTCATTGCATGGACAACAATGACTCACGAAGACTAGCATGGGAGTCGATGGGATAGCGCAGTTTCATGGGCTATAGGAATAGTATATTCTATTCGACTACGTGGGTGTGTAAAAGGTTTACACACTGGATAACCCTCAAATGAGAAGTACATCACTCGTGATGAACGTCAATACTTCTCATAAAGACAATTGGAGAGATTCCTCAAAACATGAGTGCTCCACTCATCTTATGAAAGGAATGTCCGACTTTGGTTCCGTCAAACGTCGCGCCGTAAAAGGAGGTTATAAAGACGGATACGGGGAAGGACATGATAGACATGAAGTTAAGTGGGAGCGCAAGAATGGATTGTGTCACCCTAATCACATTAGGTACAAAGTGTCTCAAGGCCACTTGGTGAGTAGCAACTGAAAATGCGTGGCCGCGCTCAAACGGATTAAAAGTTAATCGTTTGTCTTTTATAGTTGTACTCGGATATCAAGAAAGTTTGAATGACGTGACGTATCAGATGGGATACTAAATTGACACGGGAATCGAGGCATTGCACTTGTTCTAAGTCCAAGTAGGAGTCTGAAGGAGTTGAAGGAGATGTCCTTCGACCAAGGTGACAATGCGAACAATTTGTCGGATAGGACAATTGATGTGGAAGATCATCAAGTCCGATTGATTTAGGGATCGTAGAGTTGTAGCTAGAGACCAACTACGATCGTCGAATTACGAAGTAATTCGCGGCTAACTTTGATCGGATCCTACAACGGGTTACACATAAGAGTGACAAATTGATCTAGGATATGACTAGTGGGAGTGAGATATAATCATGGGAGTGTCCCATAAACATATCTCATAGGCCTAAAAAGGAATTAGGCAAAGATAGTACAAAAAGGCCAAAAACAGGGTTTTTGGGCCTAGACCGGTTCGGGTACTTCTAGGACTCGGATTGGGCTGAATTTTGGAGGGTTAGTTGCTGATATAATAAAAATTATGTCTGCCAATTTTCGTGGTGTTTGGGAACCTCCTCCTTAGGGAATTGAGAAAATATCAATAGTTGCTATTTTCGACTATTTCCCTAAATCTTATTCTAAAGGGTGTTTTGGGAAACCTAAAAGGAGGTAGATTCTTATTAGGGATCTATATAAACACTCTTAGGGCAGAGAATAAGGTGTGGAATTTCTCTCTAAGCTTTCTTACTCTACCACATCAAGTAGAGAGGAGAAAGTGAGCTAATTCCCATTAACTATCTATCTAGTCAAAGAAGAAGGTGTTCTTCTTTCCAACCACCATTGGTGTGCTAGCTATACAACAAGGTGGGAGATCAAGTTGATTACTCGTGTCCCAAGTATAGGAGCTACACTTGAAGCTCTTGGTCTTCTTTAATCAATTCAACTTGTTCGAAGGAAAAGCGATTAAGGTAATCTACTATCTCCATTAGTTTAATTACTAGTTTTGCATGTGATCCTGGGGATACTAGTGTAGACATTAGATGTCTTATTTCCACTATAAACACTATATAAGGGTTTAAAACCCTACAATTGTAGTGATGGTTTTAAGAATGTTGATGCATATGTGTCGAGTTAATGAGTTTTGTGATTGCTAATGGTCTTTGCATGAAAGTCGAGTCTTTGAGTGTTTGTGTTATGCTATGGGAGTAACATCTTAGTGAAGAAGAAACATCTCTAAGAGACCTAGAGTAGTCATTAGTGGAGACTTAACCGATGTGAGAGCTCAAAGCCTAAATTCTCCATCGAGTGTACTCTTCCGCGCTAACTCCGAGTAGAATGAAGAGCTACTCAACCTCGTAACTATTAAAAGAGCTCATTTGATCTCGTGTGCTCAACTTTCTTAGCCACTAGGAGTGACATTAGGATAGCGAATTAACCTTGCCCTTGTAGTCCATGAAACCTAATAAGAGTGTCAACTAGAGGGAGGTGGATACTCCATCACCATCCATCATCTTATATCCCGAGAATGAAGACATGAGAGGAATAGAATGAAGAATGTCAAAGCAAGTATGAAATGGAAAAAGTTGATTACAAGAATATAGTATTGTGTGAGTTATGTTTGTTTTATGTGATTTTGGGTTATGAACAAAAAAAAAAGGTGAAAAAAAAAGAAAAGAAAAGAAAGAAGAAATAAAGTTGTTCATGAATATGTTTGAGCATGTGTTAGCTCTTTTTGTTGGTGTAATGTGATTGTACATATGTGTTGATGTTTGTGTTCATGAATAAGTATTCGAGGCAAGAAACTAATGTGGAAATGCTTAAGAGGTTCTATCATGAGGAGGTCGATATTCTCGGGTATCCACCATCATTAATCCATCTCTAGTATCCGCTAAACTTTAGAAGGCCTATTTAGAGGGTAGAATGGGTGAGAAGGGTGAGTGAGCTTCCCCACTCTGTTTAGTGGCTAATTCCTTTTCGAAGATCATTCGTTCCAAAATGTTGTCCTTACCCCTTTTTATGTGTTGAGTCCATGTTAGTGATCACACTCACACATACGAGCGAACCATTCTTGAGTGATTTCATATTTGGAGTGTATGTCCGTGAGGCCGAAGTCGAGGCGAAATGTACTAAACTAGGAATCAAGGCGTTGTGGCTTCGGAACATAGATGTTACTCATTATGGCATGACACGTGCATTAATTTTAGGATGAGATCATTAGTGAAGAGGCCCTTAGCTTTTACATGAACTTATTTATTTGGTTCATTATGTGTTGACATGCTTAAACCCTTTACTATGTGAACTATGCTTATCTATGATTTGGATGTTGGACCCTTGTGTCCCATGAGACTCGATGGTTGTGGGTATCATCTATGGAAACCCTCACGAGACAAAACTCGTCCTCTAGGGGTAACCTAGAGGTTTAAAGGCTTGTTGCATACGCTAAATGCAACCGGGATGCCTCCGAAAGTGAGTTAGGCTTTTATTTTGTTTTATTTGCTCGAGGACTAGCAAAGTTTAAGTTTGGGGATTTTGATATGACACTAAAATGTCACATTTTGATAGCCTAACTTAGACTAATTATTCCTTTTCGAGTGTTATCAATAATATTTTATGTATTTTTCATGTTAGGTACCTATTTTGGAGTTAGACATGAAAATCGGAATAAAGGGAACGAATTGTCACTATCATTTCATGTGCCGAAAACGAGAGAAAATGACTTCAAGCAAATCAAATTACAAGTGGAGGCAATGACGAGTCCGACGGTGAAAACGGAAGTCAATTCCGAGTTCGGACGGAGAAGATATGAAAGGAAGAAGCCAATGTCTTTTATTGAAGGCACTCTCCTTTGTTTCTAGTTGGGAATCAAAGTCAAGCCCACAAAGAAAAGAAGAAGAAAGAAAGAAGTAGAGATTTTAGAGGCACCTCTTTAGGGTCCAAGATGAAATGGTCTAAAGACTTAGTCAAACTTTGACTAAGTCTAGGGTTTGACTCAAGTTTGAGAAAGGGGTCAAAGGCTACTATTCATCTTCTTCGTCATCTTCTAGCTTGGACAAGAAGGAGGAGAGAGAGAGAGAGAAAAGGAGGCTAGGGTTTTGTTCTTCATCACTAAGGTTTGATAGAGAGAGAACAAGAAAGCAAGAAGAAGGAGGATCCGGCCAAAGCATAGGCCGGCCAGCACACTAGGCCGGCCTAGCTTTGGCCGGCCGAGCAGCAGCTCGGGCTGCACACGAGCTGCTGCTCGGGAGAGCTGCACGGGAGCACGGGAGAGCACGAGACAGTACCCTTCACGGGACGCGCACAGAAGCTCCGACCGGAACACGGGATGCTCCAGCAGCAACAGCACGCACAGCAGCTCGGGTCTTCAACAGGCCGGCACGGGATGCACGGCTGCAGCTCGAGACGGCACTCGGGTAGCTGCTCACGGCTCGGACGTGCAAGGACAAGCAGCTCACGGCTCGGGACAGTGGCCTTTTGGCCGGGACAACACATTTTGGTCGGATTCCATGGATTTTGACCGGATTTCTTCATATTTTGGCCGGACTTATATGAGTTTTCCGGCAACCTTCTTGGTTCGAAACCTTAGGGCTTATGCTCCCCATCATCTTGGCTAGCTTCCCATGTAGTTTGATTTGATTTTGGACAAGAAATTTCTAGAGAGAGAAAGCTAGGGTTAGCTTTAATGGAGGTTGTGTTCTAAATGGAGAAGATGATGGTGGTCGCTATGGGGAACCCAGAAATTGCTAAGGGGAGATCGGCTGCAACTAAAAACTCATATTTTCCGACGATCTTAGCCTCGAACCACATTGAAAAAGGGGCATTCTCTCATCATTTCCTTTCCATTTCTTATTCAATCACCATGTTTAGCTAACTTTAGTTTGTCGATTATATGAGATGAAATGTGATGAATTCGTGACTATGTTTAATATGATTTGATGTTTTGATTATAAATTGATGTTCATTTATTTTGATTATCGTTTTGATCATATTTTCATGTGTCTTGTCAAGCACTTCGCATAGTTAATAGACGAAATGTAGTATTCGATATCGATCGTAGTCTAAGTCATAATTTCATGTGTCTTGTCATGCACTTCACATAGTTAGGCGACTAGACGACACTTTCGATGACTCGGGATTAACCGATTTAGACGTTTGTTTGACTAAGTATGATCTCCGGATATACATAGTACTTAGAGACATCTACTTTGAGAGTCGAATATCGATTGTACCTCGACACATCAAATCGGACTACACATAGTCGTAGTTTTATCATTATGGATTCCCGGACTTCGACACCTCTCTCACTTATTTGTTGCCCGAATCGAGTCTTAGCGTCTCCCGACTCTTGTTTCCTTCGACTCTTCTCTCGAATCTCTTTCGCCCATTTACTTTTATTGTTTAGTTTAGTTATTTTACTTGTTTTCTTTATTCTCTTATTACTTATTCATATTAAAACCCCCTCATTTATCTTTGTTTCCTTTCCTATTTAGTCTAAGTTAGCATTTGACACATAGACCGGGGGATAAGACCCTTCGATATCCAAACTACCTTCCTATCCTTGGATCGATCCCGGCTTTGCCGGATTACTATTTGATACCTCCGCTTGGGTGTGCAACCTTTTCGGGTGCATCAAAGACCCAAGATTGGGACACACCCGTTAATAGTGACCGAGATATAGCCGAAGGAAACCATTACTCAAAAAGAGGCATATGCTTTTTAAAGGAAAATGGGGAAGTACATGATAAAGTTTTCAATGTGTCTCGGAAAGAATTTATAGATATGCATGATGGTGATTTGGTGATTGATAGTGTCTGTAGCATTTGTGGAAGTCGAGAACACTGATGTGGCGTGAAAATGCCACATTTAGGTCATTTAACTTTGATGAGTTAGTTCTTTTCGAGTTTTATCTCTAATTATTTATGTATTTTTATTGCTAGGTAGTTTATTTGGGGTTTCGCGTGTAATTCGGAATAAAGAGAGCGAATTATCACATTTTCATCTTATGCGGCAAAAGGGAAGAAAAGAGTACCAGGGGTATTTTGGTCATTTTGGTCAAAATCAGAAGTCAAACAACAAGTGAATTCAATGACGAGTCCGACGGTGAAAACGGAAGTTGATTCGGAGTTCGGACGGAGAAGTTGTGAATGAAAGAAGCCGAGGTTCGGTCTTGAAACAAGGATTCTATGAAGGCACCCCCCTTGGTTCTAAATGTAGAGACAAGATGAAGACACTCCCTTGCTTTAGAAAGAAGCCCAACCCAAGAGCCCAAAGAGGAAGAGAATAATAGAGATTCTATGGGCACCTTTTTGGTCCAAGTCAAAATGATCTAAGACTTAGTCAAGTTAGGGTTGTGTATACACAAGAGAGAAAAAGGATAGGACACTATTCATCATCTTCTTGACTAAGAACCAAGGAAGAGAGAGAAGAGAGGGTTCTTGAGGGTCCTCTATCACCAAGGTTCTAGGGTTAGAGTTTGAAGAGAGGGAAGTAGAGAGAAGGTGCCGGCCAAGCTAGGCCGGCCAAGACTAAGGCCGGCCAAAGCTTGGCCGGCTTGGGCTGAACGAAGAGTACTCGGGACAGGCAGCAAGAACAGCTCGGTCCTTCAACTCGGGCAGCAAGCTTCATAGCTCGGGGTGCTTCAACAGCTCGGGTTTTGAGGACACTCAACAGCAGCTCCGACCAGCAGCGCACGGGACCATCATCAAGCACGGGACAGCAGCTGGTTATGGCAGGGATTGATGTTCTTTGGCCGGATTTCTTGAAGCTTCTTTGCCGGATCTATCTAGGGTTTCCGGCCACTTTCTTGGCCGGAAACCTTAGGGTTTTTGCTCCCCATCATCTTGGCTACCTACCCATGTTGTTTGATTTGGTTTTTGATTAAAAGTGATTAGAGAGAGAAAGCTTGGTGAAGCTTTAATGGTGGTGGGTTTTAAATGAAGAAGATGAGTCTGGTTGCTAAGGGGAGATCTAATTTTTGCTCGGAGAGACCCATTATGCACTGTTAAGGGGAAATCCAGAAATTTGCTAAGGGGAGATCGACTGAACCTTAACTACTCAAATTTTCCGACGAACCTAGCCCCGAACCACATCGAAAAAGGGGGATTTCTCATCATCTTCTTTTCATTTATTACTTATTCACCATGTTAGCTCAATCAAGTGTGTCGTTAATGAGATGAAATGTGATGAATTTGTGATTATCTATGTGATGATTTAATGTTTTGACAATAAATTGATGTTTTCTTATTTTGATTACTTGTTTCAATCGTTTTTCATGTGTCTTATCAAGTACTTCGCATAGTTAATCGATTAGGCAAAGTGATCGATATCGATCGTAGTCTAGATCCAAATTTCATGTGTCTTGTCATGCACTTCACATAGTTAGGCGGCTAGACGACATTTTCGATGATTCGGTTTTAATCGTTTAGGAAGTTTGTTTGACTAAGTATTATCTCCGGACATACGTAGTGCTTATGAACATCCACCGTAGGAATCGAGACTAGGTTTGTATCAATACATTCGATTGGACCGTAAATAGTTGTAGGTCCACCACAACGGATTCCCGGACTTCGACACTTCTCTCACTTATTTGTTGCCTCCCTACTCTTGTTCCTTCAACTCTTCTCTCGAATCTCTCTCGCCTGTTTACATTGATAATTTAGTTTGTTTACTTGTTTTCCTCTTTTGTTAGTTATTCGATTATCAAACTCCTCATTTACCTTTGTTCCCTTTTCGTCTTAGTCTAAGTTAGCTAGTAACACTTAAACCGACGAATAAGACCCTTCGATATCCAAACTACCTTCCTATCCTTGGATCGACTCCGGTTTTACCGGTTACTACTTGATACCTCCGCTTGGGTGTGCAACCTTTTCGGGTGCATCAAGTTTTTGGCGCCGCTGCCGGGGATAGGTCTAGTAGTTTGAATATCGTTTGTCGTGTTTTTCATTAGTTTGGTGTTATTTGTTTACTTAGACGTTTTTTTGTTTATTTTCGTAGTTTCTTCTTAATTTTTTTGAATTTCTCTAAGGTACTCATCCAAGGAGCTCTAAAGGACGAAAGTTAACAAGTTTGGGGATATAAAGGGAGACACAAGAAAAGGGAAGAGGATCAAATTGTGGTAACAAACGCCACCTCTAGTATCGTTCCCTAACCTTTACCTATTTGAGCGGCTTAAGTGCATTTGCATCTTGTCTATTATTGATAGTAGTTGAATTGAAAACTTGTGATTGCTTGCATTTTGCTTTAATTGTGCTTCAATGGATGTTTATGGGAATGATAGTTGGAATGATGGGTATAAGGTTCATCGACCACTTAGAAGTCTTAGAGACTACCTTGAACCTAATATGGCTAGCATACCTTCATGCATCATATTTCCGAGTTATGAGTGTAATTTAGACATAGACCCTGAGATTATTCCATTACTTCCTATATTTCGAGGCCTAGAAAATGAAGATCCATATTTTCATTTGAGAGAGTTCGATGAGATTTGCTCGATACTCCCAATCAATGGAGTACTTGAGGAAGTCGCTAAGCTCAAACTATTTCCATTATCATTGAAAGAAAAGTCGAAGATATGGTTTCATTTTCTAAGGCCTAGGACTATAAGAAGTTGGGATGAGATGACTAGGGCGTTTTTGAAAAAGTTTTTCCCAATCCATCGAACCAACACCTTAAGAAGAGAAATTATGAATTTTGGGCAACACAAAGAGGAGACCTTCTTTGGGTGTTGGGAGAGATTTAAAGACCTCCTTCTCGCATGTCCACATCATAACTATGAAATATGGAGGGTCATCGGGTTCTTTTACGATGGCTTGACCTCCAAAATGAAACACTTCGTGGAAGTGATGTGCAACGGAGAGTTTATGAGTAAAAGTCCTAATGAGGCTTGGGAGTATCTCGACCTCTTAGCGGAAAAAGTCCAAGATTGGGACACACCCGTTAATAGTGACCGAGATATAGCCGAAGGAAACCATTACTCAAAAAGAGGCATATGCTTTTTAAAGGAAAATGGGGAAGTACATGATGAAGTTTTCAACTTGTCTCGGAAAGAATTAACAGATATGCATGATGGTGATTTGGTGATTGATAGTGTCTGTAGCATTTGTGCAAGTCGAGAACACCTAGCGGGTGAATGCCCTACTATTTCTCTTTGTCGAGATGTCTCACTAGGATGCACAAATGTCGTAGACACTCATATGAATCACGTAGGTTCGAGGAGTGATGTCTTTACAAATGATTATGAGAATCTTCAAGAGCCCTTAGTCGGTTTCACTTATGCGTCTCATCATGAGAGGAATCTTGAAGATGTTTCAAAATCATTTTATGAGGCAGAAACTCAGATTAGCCAAAACACTTTGCACGCCCTTAAAGAGTTGGAGGAAAAATTGAAAGACATCGAGAAAGGGGTTTTACAACCCCAAACTCCAATAAATTCCAAGGGTATAGGTGAAGGTAATACACCTAATGCTAATGTTAAGTCCAATTCCAGTCTCAAAAGTGATGAAATGATTAGCTTGGATACTCCCATGACGGTAGACATACCCGAGGATCGTGCAACTTTTGAGAATGGTAATGGGAATAACAAGGTTTTAAAATCGAAATCTGAGTCTGAACTGGTTGATAAACCTCATTCCGCTTTCCCTCAACAATTGTTCCCTACCAATGATATGAATATGCTGGCATCGATAGTTAAGAGGGACAATACTAGTAGTGCTCAGGAGAACCATAACGACATGACTAGTTTGTTACCTGAGACCGTTGTAGCTATTAAAGATGGACTAGATGTGGATGCCCTCTTGAGCGGAGCTATAGATTTCTCTAAGGACACGTATGATATCGAGACGAGAATAATGTTTAAACGATTGGTTGAACCTTCACTTAAGGAAACTTCTGACTTAGTCCCGAGCCTTATGGACAAATCCTTAAGTTCTAGTTCGACATCTAAACCAATATCTCATACATACGTAGATCCCTTTAGTGAAATGCATGTCCTCCCTGTTATTATGTCAAACTTTGTTGCCTTGTCGTCATCCAAGTTTGGGGATTACCTCTTATTTTTTTCCGTCTCACGTATAAACCCATACCATTACATTGTTGTGAGACGGTTCTTACCAGTTAAAACTTTCGTATGGGTAGACCCCCAAATATTTCGTCTTTTGTTATATGATTGGTTGATCTATTGAGATGAGTTTGATGTTTGTGGGTATCATCTCTGGAAACCCTCCACGAGACATAACTCGTGCTCTTGTGAAAGCAAGAGAATCAATGACTAATTGCATGGTTCGATGCAATCGAGTGATCCTGCGTGAGTGGTCATTTTTATGTGGTCATGCTTATGCTTCATTCTTATGTTTTATATTGATGCGTTAGGAGTGTTTCTCACTTTGTATACTTTTGGGACGTGGTTCATTCCAAGTTTGGGGATGGCAATGGGCTTATCATCAACTTGGAACTCGAATACACAAGTCTTGGCAGTATAAATTTTTATCTCCGTCGGCTATGGTAATATCCTTCCACTCTTCTCTTTAACTTATTGTACCTCTTATCTTTTGGTGAGTATATGCTTAGTACATTGAGGACAATGTTAGTTTTAAGTTTGGGGATGGGGATACGACCATTTAGTCGCATGACATCATGACCTTAGATTTCAAAAGACAAGAGGGTTCAACAAATTGACCAAATTTGAAAATTTTTGGGTAGATTTGGTATGACTCTAGTGGTATTCTTGAGTATGTTGATGCATGTGGTTCTTTCTCGATAAATCTTGTGCATGCTCTTAGTCTTTTCATGAATGCTGAGTCCTTTGGTGTTGGTGTTTTATCATGTGAGTATCATCTTAGGGAAGAAGGAACACTTCTAAGTGACCTAAAATAGTCATTAGTGGAGACTTAAACCCATGTGAGATATCTGAGCCTTTTTATTGCCTTTGAGTGTACTCTTCCGCGCTAACTCCGAGTAGAATGAAGAGCTACTCAACTTCGCAACTTTCAATAGAGCTTAGACGATCTCATGAGCTCAACTTCCTTAGCCACTAGGAGTGACATCAGGATAGCGAATAAACCTTACTCTTGTAGTCCATGAAACCCGATAATGGTGTCAACTTTAGGGAAACGGATACTCCACCATCCATTCATCATACTACTCTCGAGAATGAAGACATGAAAAGTAAAGAAGAAAGGATGTGAAAGCAAAATGTGAAAGTAAAGGTGATTTGTTGAGAATACTAGTTGTATTTTTGTTTTGGTGTGTGGGTATGTGTGTAAAAAAGAAAAGAAAGTGAAAAAGTGAAAAAAGGAAAAAACGAAAAAAAAAAAAAGAAAAAAGAAAAAGAGAAAAGTGAAAAGAAGAGAAAAGAAAGAAAAAGAAAAGAAAAAAAAAGAAAGTGTTTAAATGTGTTATTTTGTGTTTGTGTAGCTGTTGTGGAAAATAAAGTATTCAAGGCAAAAAGTCAAGTTTAAAGGTTGTTTGAGTATTCTTTTATCATTGAAGGCGTCGACATTCTCGGGATTTCATCATCTTCCATTCCATCACTTGTATCCGTTTACCTTTAGGAAACATTATTAGAGGGTAGAGTGGGTGAGAAGGGTGAGTGAGCTTCCCCATTCCGTTAGTGGTTGTTTCTATTCCTAAGAGATCATTTCGTTTTAGAACTTGATATCCTCATTCAATTTTGTATGTGTTGAGTTTACTTTATTCCATGCTCACACATGAGATTGAACCATTACAATTCGATTTTGAGTGATTTCATGTTTAAGAGCGTATGACCGTGAGGCTAAAGTCGAGGCGAAATGTGCTATGATAGGAAACAAGGTTTTGTAACTTTAGCCTTGGATGATACTCATGATGATGAGACATTTGCACTTGAGTATGAAACTATTAGTGAGGAGACTCTTAGCATGCTTTTGTGTTTATTGGTTTGGTTCATATGTTTGACATACTTAAGTCTCTCACTTGTTGATCATCACCTTATTTGCATCGATAGTTGAACCCTTATATCTCTTGGAATCTTGAACTTTGTGGGTGTATTCACTGGAAACCCTCACGAGACAAAACTCGTCCTTTAGGGGTAACCTAAGGGTTTAAAGGCTTGTTGCATACGCTAAATGCAACCGGGATGCCTCCGAAAGTGAGTTAGGTTTACTTTATTGTCTTGTTTTGTTTGTTTGCTCGAGGACTAGCAAATTCTAAGTTTGGGGATGTTGATGTGGCGTGAAAATGCCACATTTAGGTCACTTAACTTTGATGAGTTAGTTCTTTTCGAGTTTTATCTCTAATTATTTATGTGTTTTTATTGCTAGGTAGTTTATTTGGGGTTTCGCGTGTAATTCGGAATAAAGAGAGCGAATTATCACATTTTCATCTTATGCGGCAAAAGGGAAGAAAAGAGTACCAGGGGTATTTTGGTCATTTTGGTCAAAATCAGAAGTCAAACAACAAGTGAATTCAATGACGAGTCCGACGGTGAAAACGGAAGTTGATTCGGAGTTCGGACGGAGAAGTTGTGAATGAAAGAAGCCGAGGTTCGGTCTTGAAACAAGGATTCTATGAAGGCACCTCCCTTGGTTCTAAATGTAGAGACAAGATGAAGACACTCCCTTGCTTTAGAAAGAAGCCCAACCCAAGAGCCCAAAGAGGAAGAGAATAATAGAGATTCTATGGGCACCTTTTTGGTCCAAGTCAAAATGATCTAAGACTTAGTCAAGTTAGGGTTGTGTATGCACAAGAGAGAAAAAGGATAGGACACTATTCATCATCTTCTTGACTAAGAACCAAGGAAGAGAGAGAAGGGAGGGTTCTTGAGGGTCCTCTATCACCAAGGTTCTAGGGTTAGAGTTTGAAGAGAGGGAAGTAGAGAGAAGGTGCCGGCCAAGCTAGGCCGGCCAAGACTAAGGCCGGCCAAAGCTTGGCCGGCTTGGGCTGAACGAAGAGTACTCGGGACAGGCAGCAAGAACAGCTCGGTCCTTCAACTCGGGCAGCAAGCTTCATAGCTCGGGGTGCTTCAACAGCTCGGGTTTTGAGGACACTCAACAGCAGCTCCGACCAGCAGCGCACGGGACCATCATCAAGCACGGGACAGCAGCTGGTTATGGCCTGGATTGATGTTCTTTGGCCGGATTTCTTGAAGCTTCTTTGCCGGATCTATCTAGGGTTTCCGGCCACTTTCTTGGCCGGAAACCTTAGGGTTTTTGCTCCCCATCATCTTGGCTACCTACCCATGTTGTTTGATTTGGTTTTTGATTAAAAGTGATTAGAGAGAGAAAGCTTGGTGAAGCTTTAATGGTGGTGGGTTTTAAATGAAGAAGATGAGTCTGGTTGCTAAGGGGAGATCTGATTTTTGCTCGGGGAGACCCATTATGCACTGTTAAGGGGAAATCCAGAAATTTGCTAAGGGGAGATCGGCTGAACCTTAACTACTCAAATTTTCCGACGAACCTAGCCCCGAACCACATCGAAAAAGAGGGATTTCTCATCATCTTCTTTTCATTTATTACTTATTCACCATGTTAGCTCAATCAAGTGTGTCGTTAATGAGATGAAATGTGATGAATTTGTGATTATCTATGTGATGATTTAATGTTTTGACAATAAATTGATGTTTTCTTATTTTGATTACTTGTTTCAATCGTTTTTCATGTGTCTTATCAAGTACTTCGCATAGTTAATCGATTAGGCAAAGTGATCGATATCGATCGTAGTCTAGATCCAAATTTTATGTGTCTTGTCATGCACTTCACATAGTTAGGCGGCTAGACGACATTTTCGATGATTCGGTTTTAATCGTTTAGGAAGTTTGTTTGACTAAGTATTATCTCCGGACATACGTAGTGCTTATGAACATCCACCGTAGGAATCGAGACTAGGTTTGTATCAATACATTCGATTGGACCGTAAATAGTTGTAGGTCCACCACAACGGATTCCCGGACCTCGACACTTCTCTCACTTATTTGTTGCCTCCCTACTCTTGTTCCTTCAACTCTTCTCTCGAATCTCTCTCGCCTGTTTACATTGATAATTTAGTTTGTTTACTTGTTTTCTTCTTTTGTTAGTTATTCGATTATCAAACTCCTCATTTACCTTTGTTCCCTTTTCGTCTTAGTCTAAGTTAGCTAGTAACACTTAAACCGACGAATAAGACCCTTCGATATCCAAACTACCTTCCTATCCTTGGATCGACTCCGGTTTTACCGGTTACTACTTGATACCTCCGCTTGGGTGTGCAACCTTTTCGGGTGCATCAAAAACCTAGCAGGTGAATGCCCTACTATTTCTCTTTGTCGAGATGTCTCACTAGGATGCACAAATGTCGTGGACACTCATATGGAGCCCATAGGTTCAAGGAGTGATGCCTTTACAAATGATTATGAAAATCTTCAAGAGCCTTTAGTTGGTTTCACTTATGCATCTCATCATGAGAGGACTCTTGAAGATGTTTTGAAATCATTTTATGAGGTAGAAACTCAGATTAGCCAAAACGCCTTGCACGCCCTTAAAGAGATGGAAGAAAAATTGAAAGACATCGAGAAAGGGGTTTCACAACCCCAAACTCTAACAAATCCCAAGGGTACAGGTGAGGGTAATATGATGAGACATGAAAATGTCCCATATGAATCTCTTAACTCGGGTTAGTTAGTCTATTTCGAGCGGTTACTATGATGATTTGTAAATTTCTCTTGTTCAGGTGTCTTCTATGGAATCGTGCTCGAAAATTAGTTAAAATCGGAGAGAAAGACACACTTGAGGGCATTTTGATAAATTGGAGATGATGGTGTTTTGGAAACTTTAGTGTTCGGATGGAAAGTAGAGTTCAAAATAAATCCGTAGGCGAAAACAGAAGCTGAATCAGAGTCCGGACGGAAGAGTTTGACCAGGTCAAAGTGTGGGTCCGAGTTTGAATATTTAGAGACACGTGGCACATATGTGAGTGTTAATATGCAAATTCTGGTACGTAGGTGGGCACCAGAAAGATATTTTCGGGACTTTTCATGGTGCTGATCCCATGTAATGTGTCCCGTGATACTACGATGCTCCTTCCGTGCGTAACTAGATCCGACGACTCGATTTATTATTGAAACACCAGGCTTCATCTAAGGAGCGTGTTGCATCTTATCTCTATGATCCAAAATACACTGAATCATTATTCTTTGGAGGGCTTCCAACAAAGATCACTCGGTTGGGAATTAAAAGAGGGAGAACGACCACCATTAATCATCTCTCTCCACGGCTGAGAAGAGGAGCTCGGCCATTAACAGTCAAAAACCCGAGAGCTAGAGAGAGAGAGAGAGGGAGAGATCAACTCGGGTTTTGGGAACATCTCTCCACGGTTTAGAAAACAGAGAAGGAAACAGGAGGGAAGGGATAGCTCCTCACGGCCATTAAAGAAGAAAACCGAGGTAGAAAGAGAAGGAGAGTTTCTGTTTTCTGTTTCTTATTCTTTTTTTTTCTTCTTCTCTTAGTGAGAGAGAGAAGTTTAGATTAGAAGAATTAAGAGAGAGAGGAGCTCCTGTTTTGTAGAGAGAGAAAGAGATTGAATTAATAAACTCCATTGAATTATCTTTATCTTCTTCATCCTTTACTGTTTCGGCTAAGAGAGAGAAAGAGAGTGTTACTGTTTTACTATAGAGAGATAAAAGAGAAAGTTTAGAAAGAGAAAGAAAGAGAAAACAGAGAAGGAAAGAGAAAAAACCAGAGAAGGAAAATTATTTTCTTACCTGGAAATCGTTTCCGGGAAGATGAGAAAATAATTTTCCCTAAGGTTCTGTTTGGCTGCGCAGGAGGAAAAAAAAGCGAAAAAAGGTGTTTTCTTCTCCGAATCTTTTTATTTTATTTTCCAATTTCTTTTATATAATGTCCATGAGTAACTAATTCTCTATCTAGGGTTTTAGATGAAGTTCTTCATAAGTAATTTTATCGATATGATTTATTAATATTTTTATTGCTTTTCATGATAAAATCTTCCGGATTTTTAGACCATTCATGGACTAGAATCTGAGTTATATATAAAATTCGCTAATTAAATCCAAATAAATTGTCGTTAGAATTGTTAGGAGAACGGATTCAGAAAACCCTAGGCTCTCCCCCATTTGAGTTCCTTGTATCATTTGTAATTATTTTCTTTCCGTAATTTTTGTTTTAATATTTTATTTTAAAAACCAAAACCAAATCATTTTAAAATCTTATTACTTCCTAATTTTAGAATAGGTTCAACTAGTCTCTGAGGAACGAACCGGTCTTACCGGAATTTATTACAACTTGACACCCGTGCACTTGCGGGTGTAGACCTATTTAGGAAACTTTCTAGGCCCATCATAATACACCGAGTGCTAATGTTAAGTCTAACTCCATTCTCGAAAGTGATGAAATGATTAACTTAGATACTCCCATGACGGTAGACATACCCGAGGATCGTGCGATTTTTGAGAATGGTGGTGGGTATAATGAGGTTTTAAAGTCGAAATCTGAGTCTAAACCAGTTGATGGACCTAAACCCTCATTCTCTCAACAATTATTCCCTACCTGTGATATATATATATATATATATATATATATATATATATATATATATATATATGCTTGCGCCGGTAGTTCAAAGGGACAATACTATTTATGTCCAGGAGGACCATAACAACATGAATAGTTTGATTCCTGAGACCTTTGTAGATCATTTTGGTGAAATGCATGCCCCCTCTCTTATTATATCAAACTTTGTTGCCTTAACATCATCCAAGTTTGGGGATTACCTCTTACTTTTTGCCGTCTCACTTATGTACCCATGCCTTTACATTGTTGTGAGACGATTCTTACCGGTTAAAACTTTCTTATGGATAGACCCCCAAATCTTTCGTCTTTTGTGATATGATTGGTTGGTCTATTGAGATGGGTTTGATGTTTGTGGGTATCATCTTTAGAAATCCTCCACGAGACCTAACTCGTGCTCTTGTGAACGCAAAAGAATAAATGACTAATTGCATGGTTCGATGCAATCGAGTGATACTGCGTGAGTGGTCATTTTTATTTGGTCATGCTTATGCTTCATTCTTATGTTGTTTATTGATATGTTAGGAGCGTTTCTCACTTTGTATACTTTTGGGACGTGGTCTATTCCAAGTTTGGAGATGGCGATAAGCTTATCATCAACTTGGAACTCGAATACATAAGTCTTGGTAGTATCACTTTTTATCTCCTTCGGCTATGGTAATAGCCTTCCACTCTTCTCTTTAACTTATTGTACCTCTTATATTTTAGTGAAGATATGCTTAAAACATTGAGAACAATGTAATTTCTAAGTTTGGAGATGGGGATACGACCTTTTGGTCGCATGACATCATGACCTTAGATTTCAAATGACAAAAGGGTTTAACAAATTCGACCAAATTTGAAAAAAATTTGGGTAGATTTGATATGATTATTGATGCATATGGCTCTTTCTCGATAAATCTTATGCATGCTCTTAGTCCCTTCATGAATGATAAGTCATTTAGTGTTCGTGTGCTATCATGTGAGTATCATCGTACTTCTAAGTGACCTAAAATAGTCACTAGTGGAGACTTAAACCCGTGTGAGATATCTGAGCCTTTTTATTGCCTTTGAGTGTACTCTTCCGCTCTAACTCCGAGTAGAATGAAGAACTACTCAACTTCGCAACTTTCAATAGAGCTTAGACGATCTCATGAGCTCAACTTCCTTAGCCACGAGGAATGACATCAGGATAGCGAATAAACCCTACTCTTGTAGTCCATGAAACCCGATAATGGTGTCAACTTTAGGGAATCGGATACTCCACCATCCATTCATCGTACTACTTCCGAGAATGAAGGAATGAAACGTAAAAAAGAAAGAATGTGAAAGCAAAGTGTGAACGTAAAATTGATTTGTTGAGAATAC
Organism: Eschscholzia californica; assembly: GCF_041429995.1. Lineage (NCBI taxonomy): Eukaryota > Viridiplantae > Streptophyta > Magnoliopsida > Ranunculales > Papaveraceae > Eschscholzia > Eschscholzia californica. The sequence continues at coordinate 49,215,607 of NW_028238198.1, forward strand.
TAGCTTGTATTTTTTTTTTTGGTGTTTGGTTATGTGTTAAAAAAAAAGGAAAAAAAGTGAAAAAGTGAATAAGAAAGAAAAAAAAAGAAAAAGAGAAAAGAAAGGAAAAAAAAGAAAAAAGAAAGAAAGTTTGTTTATATGTGTTATCTTGTGTTTGTGTAAGTGTTATGAAAATAAAGTATTCAATGCAAGAAGTCAAGTTTAAAGGACCAAAAGAAAAAAGAAAGAAAGTTTGTTTATGTGTTATCTTGTGTTTGTGTAAGTATTATCAAAATCGAACCTCAAATTTTGCTCTTAATCAGTCCTTTCACTCTCTAAGTGTTAGAATCAACAATCATTGGTGAAAACGGATAGTGATGAAAGATCAAAAATTTAATTTGCCCTAAAAATCTATTGGACAGACTGCACCAGTATCGAAGAGGACCAAACGGATCAGCTGATCCAGGACCTAAGAGAACAAAACGGATCAGCTGATTCGGACCTAAGAGGACCACACAGATCAGCTTATCCGGGACCTAAGAGGACCAAACGGATTAGCGTATCCAGGACCTACGAGTATCGATGATAGTTGACCTTTACTTCTTTTAAAAAGATGATATAACAGAGTTGAAAGATGAATATCTCACTCGGATTGATGGTTCCGTTTATTTGAGTGGCCGCCGATAGGTGTCGATGTGGTTGTCGGAGAATGTCGGTAGTAGTGCACCGTGCACAACCTAGGATTTTGTTTTGGAAGAAAAATTAATTTTATTTTGGAAGAAGAAGATAAAACAAGAAACCGGAGGTGAACTTCAGCCAAGTTAGTTGACCGGATGCTTATAGAGAACGGGGGTCAATAGTCATTGACCCGAATCAACGAAATGGTCGCCCGCTAACAGCCTTTTGGCCCAGTGCTTTAGAGCCACCCATTGTCATTGTAATCTTTTTTGTTTCTTATGAAACTTTACACTGTTATTTTCTAAATCTTCCTTGTTTGATTTCTTTGTATGCAACCTAATTTCAGTATGCAGAATTTTTTGTGCATCTCCTGTACTCATTTTTGAATTGACATCATCATTTGTGTGCATACAAGACATAAGTGTGCATAAAATAACAAACATAACTAAAAAAAAATTACATGAAAACAAAAAAAAATCAAAACATAAATGTAACATCTTTATCTTCTTCATAATAAAATCTTCTGCAAAAACACAAACAGATTGTTCACTACATGGAAGCCTAATATAATCCAAACCGTAAACAAATAAGAAACATCAGCAAATCAACCAAAATAGATTCATAAATTAATTAAGAAAATTTAGAAACATAATCGATTAAAAACTAAAGGCATATCACAAATAAAATTGATCAAAAATAGATCAGAAGCAAAAAAAGAAAAACAAAGAAAATATGAAAAAGAACAAAGAGATCATAAATTATCTTCATCATATTTTTCATCGTCTTCACCAAATATAATTTTTTTTCATCGGATCATAAACTCTAACGAACCATCATAGCTTCTTTTTTCGATTTGACGACTATATCTACAAAATCCTAGCAGATCAAATTTAAGAATTTCCTAACCACTACAAAACTGACAGGCTTTAACTGCTCCCCTTTTGTTACAGATTATACATGTCGTAGCTATTAGTTAGAATTTGCTATCGGTATTTCTTAGTCGTAGAAATTGTGGACTAATAACTACATACTTCATGAGCACTTGCTACACATTGGTCTGCGTCATAGGCACAGGGTTTTGAAAAATTAGAAAATACTTTTTGCTATGGTGTGTTAGGCATAGAAACTGATTGGGCATTTGCTGCGAGCGTCTCGTAGCTAATGGGTCAAAATTGTAGCAAATGTTGACCGTTTTAATTAAAAGGAACTCGAACAAATTTGAATCTCTGACAAGCCTGTATAGGCTTCTTCTTTGATATGACCAACTTTTTTACAAAATCCTAAAGAAGCTAATCAATTTTTTCGTCTGAACATTAGAAAGAAGTGAGAGATGGAGAAAGAGATTATGAAGGTCGGTGACGACATTGGAGATGTCTATTGAATTGAGGATCTCAGAAGTGTCATCTAGGAAAAATATTCGCAATTAAGACTTGAGAATTTATTTTGAGTTTTGCATTGGTGAGGTTTTTCTATATATATAAGGGGAAAGGAAAATCAAGAACTATTACAAACGATGACCTTAGAACCCAAGCAAAGCCGCAACCAGTCTTGCTAGATTATGAGTCAACCAATTATGCTTCTGATTGCAATGCGAAAATGTGAGCTTGTTGAAAGATTTCGTCAAATTTTCTGTATCTGATATCGTGGTATGCAGGGGCGGAACTAGGGGTGGCCGGGGAGGGCAGTGGCCCTCTCTGAAATTTGACTTCTAATAGTAATTTTGACTCCCACAAAATTTTTATGTATGATATCTTCTTTTAGATTTCATCTTTTCCCTCCCTCACAATATTTTCTGGTTCCGCCCCTGGTGGTATGTGATGTCCATTGTGTGTTGGATTCTCTGTAATAAATGCGAGATGATATTCTGATTGTCTGCTTCTGTTATTAGCTTGTCGATAGCAAAGATCTAACCAATCGCATAGCTTCCAGAATAGCTTTGTCGATATGGTGATGGTCTTACCTGTGTCAAAATCATAGACTCCAATAGGTTTATGTACGGGGAGCTTTATAGGCACTCCCATTTATTTCTCTTGGTGCTCTCGTTTATTGCTCTTGGTGCCCTCTGCAGCCAAATTTTGGAAGGGCGTATGAGTGCAGGGGTCGTCTCTGGTAATAAACAGGTCCACCTATAGAGCCCAACATATATTTTTACAAGGAAGATGTCTTTCATTAATGAGTCTCGCTAACAAGTCTTGGTACAAGATGACGAGGAGTACAATGTGTGCCCCAAAATCCGAAATATTACCATAAAGATCATGAGAAGATGCAGAGTTACACAAGCAAAAAAACAGTGGCTAAACATTTCCGAGTGTAAGGTGGTGCTTTTTGTTGTATATCTCCTATTATCGGAATAATTATTCTAAGGAATTTCGGGGACTGGGTCATTGCTGGCTTGTACTACGTTGCTTGGATCTCCTACGATGATGACTTTATGGTATTGGCACCGAACGGCTAGATCCAAACCTTGAAGAATGACCCGACTTTAGCTGCCTCACTTGAATCGTCGTTAAGTGTTTTAGTAGCAATTGCTAGGGTTGAACCTTCTGAGTTACCAGCCATTACCGCATAAGCTGATCCGTGAGAAGAGAATCTAACATCCACATTTATTTTGATTTGATTAACTAGTGGTGGAAACCATATGGCTCGGGCCCGTTGTGCATAATTCAGATTCGTGACCGAGGAAGTTGATGAAATATAGAGTCCCAGAAGCTGAAAGTCCGTCTGATACATTTGTTGGCCTGAGATAGTCGAAGGACGTTTGTTGTTGAAGACCACATTATTTTTGTCTTTCAAAGTTTGTCAAATGAGTAAACACCATTTGACAAATGTGATCGAATTATCTGGTACTGGAACGAAGCAGATAGGACTGCATGAACTTGATCGAAAGAGATATGATCGATAGGGATGGTGTTACTCTCAGTCAGACCGTGATAAGTATGGCATTGGAACAAAAAATGTGTAATTGTTTCTGCATGACTCCCGCAACATAGACATAAAATTTGACAGATGATCAGATGAATCTTCCTGTTTTGGCTAAGACCGAAAGTCCATTCTTCACGACTTTTCAAACAAATGTCTTCACCTTTGGAGGGAGAGACGGGTGAAACCACAACTTTTTCCATTTAAATTTTGAGTATCCGTGATTTATAGACGAGTCATTCGATAGACATTTATAATAAGATTTTGTTGTGAAGCTTTGCTTTCTAGTTTTAGTCCTTATTGTCGATTATCCATATACTATTTTACTTTAAAATGTTTTTTTATTGATAACATCCATTTTCAAAGTTGCCAAATCAGTTGGTTTAGGCCGCGTCGTCTAGGAGTCAGTCTAGAGATATTTTGGAGAAAGAGTTGGAGCCCATTAAGATTCCGATGAAATCAGAAACCGCGAGGTTAGTTTTGCTCTTAAAGACTGCTTAACCCATGGATAAAGGGTAGTCCCTAGGGGTGGGAAAAAGATCCGGAAGACCGCTATCCGACCCGTTCGACCGAGATAAAAAGTGTCCATGGACACCCGATGGTCGTAACGGTCAGTGTCCGACCGGCCCGAAAAAATTGGCGGACGGTCACGGTCAAAATTTTATGTCGAAGGACCGACCGCTGACCGACCGGTACGAGTGACCGAATAGGTTGACCGACTAAACTGTCCTCATTTTTAGAAGTTGATCGTTGAATTTTATAGACATATAAATATATGATGTTCGTTGGCTATAGTCATATAGTTCTCTGGAAGACCAAACATTAGTGAATGGCTTAATTATATCTTGTCAAATGATGATCAACTGTGTTTTTTCTTTTTTATATTTACTTTTGATTTCTTGGCTAAACATCTTCATGTGTAAGTAATTTTGTTTGTGGTAATAAAAATAAAGTTCTGAAGTAAGTAAATTTATTGGAAAGTCCGGACCGAGACCGTCCGGTGTCCGACTGGACCGGTAAAATAAACGGTCTTGGACGGTCAATGGACAAAGAATTCTTGAGAGTGACCGTCCGAGTCCGCCCGAGTAAATAGGTGGTCACCAACAGTTTATGTCCGAGTCGACCGGTTCGATGAAGTTAGAGTCCGATACCGACCGGTCCGGACCGATTCCCACCCCTAGTAGTCCCCCTCTTCGGGTTGGTATGCCCCATGGCCCATGGATAGAGGGTCCCCCTTGGCCAGGCCAAACGTCTTCTCCTTCTGGATCCAAGGGTTTCGGTTTATCTACGCACTATATAAAACACAGTTGCATTTTTGACAACCCAACTGCGTCTATTCTTTCCGCAGCAAAACCACTCTCTCTCTCTCTCTCTCTCGCAAGGATCTCTAGGGTTTCTGAGTTTTTCAACCTTCTTGCCAAGAAGATGGTTAGTTTGATTTCCTCTGTAACCATAACCATTTTAGTTTTTTCGTTTCTCTTAGTTCTGATTCCTTTTAATCTCCTTAATTGATAGAATTCAAGTTCTACTTGATAAGTGTTCTTAGCAGATTCAGTTTTAGGGTTTTTATTACAATTTTTAGTCACTGTTGTATTTGTGTACCATTAGGGACAACCAAATGATAATGATTTGCGCAATCCTTCAGTTGAGCATGAGAAGGATTGCCACAAGCTGAAGCGTTTGATCGCGACACCTAACTCTTTCTTCATGGTAAGGAATCTCAATTTTGTATACCCCTTCTTTCTTTTGAATGAGGATTGAGTTTAATTAAACCTAATTCTGTTTTCTTTCTGTAGGATGTGAAATGCCAGGGATGCTTCAATATGTAAGTCTTATAATTTCTTTGTTTTGTTCTGATTAGATTGATTGATTTCATTACCACATTGATTTGGTTGTTCTACATACTTAAAAAAAAAAATTGAAACTAATGTGGTAGTAAAAAATTTTTGCAGAACTACAACTTTTAGCCACTCGCAAACCGTTGTGGTATGTGGAAATTGCTCGACGGTTTTGTGCCAGCCGAGGGGCGGGCGAGCCAGACTTACTGAAGGAACCTCTTACAGAGTAAAGGGATATTAGGGGTGCTTTAAGGTGCACTTCATTTTGCTATGGGTTAGTTAGATTACGAAAATTAGACATTAGTATTTTTGGATATATATTTTATTTCGTTGACAACTTTAGGATATCTTGCAGAAAGCTGCATTTTAGTATTTGATTTACTTCCTACGATTAAGAATTGAATTTTGTTTTAGACTAGTATTAATATATTTTGGTTTCAATATTTGTTTCTACTTCGGGATTTATGCATCATATTGTGAGTTTGATGCATCATTACTTAAATTTCTCAGTTGGGTAGTGCCACAGACCACGAACGAGCAAACACCTATTAGTTTCTTCGATTCCTTAAACCTACTAATTCTTCCTTTGTGATAATATGTTATATGAATTTCAGTGCATGGACCTAGATTCTTGCTCGTTTGTAAATCAACTATTTTACTCAAAGTTAAGTTTCCTAATACCTGAGACAGGGTATTTAGATGTGTACTAGTGGAAAATAATCTTTGCTCATTTGTTAATCCACTTATGGTTTAGGTTATTGAGGCGAGCCTAGTGTGTTCTTCTAATTGCTTAATGCTATTTATCGGCATTTGTTATTTAGTGCAATTTTTTATACTTTACTGTTGTTGAAAATTGCTGGATGGATCTGTAACCTCATTCTCGTTAATAGGAAAAAATGATCCTTGTGATTTAGCCAGCCTATAGCAGCAGAATAAATTCTATGATTGGTTCATCTAGTCTTGTATTGTCGCTCACTTCTGCTCTGATGGCCATCTATAGTAAATTATCTAGGTTAGTCAGCTAATGAAATCACTGGATATTGAGCATATCCTAAACCCTATTTAGCAATCTGTTGATACCTACTCAGAAATCCAGCTTCTTCGTTTAAAAATAGTTTTCCTTTTTCTTTCTTGGCATAGAGTATATTGAAATTAGTAAATAGTATTTGGTTGCATGTTTGTGTTTTCAAAATTTCTGATCCCACCTCTATTTATTTGTTTTGATTTGGGATCAAAATAAACATATTGTATTTAATGGTGGGTGGTCAACCCAAAATAAAAAATATATTGTGTTTAAAGTCCAAACTTAATAGAAAATAGGTAAAAGACCATTCCTTTTAATATTCCTTTCCTTGTGCAAATAGACAACTGTATTACTAATTTGTCAATTGTTCTTTTTGTTGTAATGGGTTAATGTTTAGCAAATGTGTAGATACGTATAGGAATAGGTTTATTTTATATGCAACAAAAGCTAAATTGCTTGAAATAAAACAATAAAATGTACAAGGTTATTTAAGTTTGTAACCAAAAAAGTATTTACCTTTTGTTTAATGCAATGAGATAACAATGTCATGCAAAATGATTTATTAGGTGAATTTCAATAAATAGGGTATACGAAGAATAATTTGTCTGGTGAATCTCAAAATTTGTATTTTTTTTTTTTGAATTTTAGCCTATTTTGCGTGAATATTGGTCTTGCAGTGTTATAAGGTCCATATCTTTTTTACTTTTCACCAGAGATTTTGTTTATTTAAGCCTCTTTAAGTTTGAAGGAATTGATTAGGGGGTGAAGAACTAACTGACCTTTCATCAATTCCAGAGAGTGTTTTAGCAATATGAATCAAAATAATATCAAAAAGGGATAAAAAAAATTAAAAAAACATTTAGTGAAAGGTCCAAAATACGGGTCTTTATCTGATAATTATTTAGAAAGACTATTTTTTCACAATTACTATTATACACTATTATTATTTAGGTCAAAATATTGATCAAGACTAAATTATAACTAAATCATGTATTTATTTGATGTCGGCTCACGATAGAAACAATTTTTCATTATTTTTTTGACAAGGTCTAAATTTTTCTGAAAAAGAGTCTAATAAATTCTGCATTTTTTCGATCTTTTTCGTTAGGACTTCTCCTTGAGGTCTTTGGTCGTATCTTGGGCTACAAGAGCTGTTTTCTACGGCTTGAGCTCGAGTAGTTTCGTTAGGACTTCCCCTTGAGGCTTCTGGTCGTAGCTTGGGCTACCAGAGCTGTTTTCGTCGGTTTGAGCTCGACTAATTTCGTTAGGACTTCTTCTTGAGACCCCGACTGAGAGGTCGCCTTTTAGTAAAATGAGATTAACTAAGTCTCCTCGTATTTTAAATAAAATATCGTTTTTACCAAAAAAAAGGTCCGCAACTGGTAGCGCTGCTCTCCCGCCTAACGGCTCTTATGGTTAGGTAAACTATAACTTGAAAAGTATCGTAGTAAAGTCTATCGTACCTGAGTGGCTCTGGTCTTATTCTTGCATGTCCTCCTTGTGTTCCTGTGGGGTGGCCATTCCTTCGCTCATGATGGTTGGGACGGTCGCTCTTTTGCTGCAATTCCGGGCGGAGACAACAAAACAGTCCCTAGCCGTTGCCTGATCTCCCCTCACGACTCTCACGAGGCTTGTTCCCAGGATCGACAATTTCATCATTAGGTGGTTTATGGATATGATCGCCTTTGATTCCCTCAGGAAGTTTCTTCCCAGGATGATGTTATAAGCGTGTAGTCTGTCGACTATCACGAAGTTTAGCATTGTTGCTCTGTTGGCCGCTCCTTCTCCGGTGAGTATGGGTAAGGCGATTATTCCTCCGATCTCCACCCGGTTGTCTCCGAGTCCTGTTAGGTATCGCTCACAGGTTTCCGTATGTTGTGCCCTTATTTGGAGCTTTTGCATGCACGCTCTGCTTATGCCCTCGGTGGAGCCCCCGGTATCGATTAGGAAGAGTCTGACACTCTAATTAGCTACTAGTGCTGTTATTACCAAGGGGTCGGTATGAGGCGTGATTATTCCTCTTAGGGCCTCATCTGTAAAGACTACGGGGGGCGTTTTCTCGACATGCGTCGTCGCGAACGTCATAATTTCGTCCTCCCGTCTACGCTTTTTGTTTCCTTTGTTTGCTTCGTGAACCGGGCCTCCGACTATGACGTTGATGTCGTCCCACGTTTCTGGCTCTAGTTTTGTTGTTTTTTTCTTCTGGTTTTCCTCTTGGTCGACTTGTTTCTTTCGTTCGAGCACTTCCACTAGCGTTTTGGTTACGTCATTGAGACGTCGTATCAAATCCGATTGGCGCTGAGCCAATGTCTCGATGAGTGTTAGGTTACGTACCCGTTTGAGGTTCGTCTCTGTCTTTTGAAGAGCTCTTGATCTGACCATGGTGTTGTGACTGTTGAAATCTGATGCTTTGCGATCACCATGACATCTCCTATCAGGGGCGGTTACTCGTCCTTCGACCTGTTTACCCATGAAAACCCCGAGAGAGGCTTGGGCGAGTTCTTCAAATGATTTTATGGACCCAAGGGCCAACAACTAATACCACTCCTGCGCTGGCCCTTCCAAAGTGGTCGCGAAGAACGCACACCAGACATCTTGATTTGTCGTGTAGAGGCTCATTACCGCCACGTAGTTCTTGAGGAATCTCCCTGAGTCTTCTTGTCCCTGATACTATTCCAAACTAGGAACCTTCAGGTCCTCGGGGCTCTTGGATTTTAATGCCTCCTGCTCAAGAGGGGACTGGTGGATTTCCCGTGCCACCTTCCTCATTATCGCCTCGGCTGTGCGGAGGTCTTCTCGTAGCTGCGCAATCTCCCTTTCTTGCTGCTGGCGTTCGATTTTAAGTCGCTCAATAGCTGCTACGAATACGGTCTGGTTAAGAGACATCTTCTGGGTCCCGTCAGGTGTGTAATCTCATGATGGCATGTCTATCTGATGGATTTTGGAGAAGCGGTCAGTTCTGAAAAAGTAATGAAAAGAGTTCGGGTTACCGGACTGATGATTTTGCTAGAGAGATGCCCTCCTTCTAGCGCCAAATGTTGATGTCAAACAATGGTCTTCCGTTATATATATCAGCATGAAACATGGAGTTGATGCATGACAGCCTCCGTTAAGTTGAATGTTCTGTTAAGTCAAGTTAGGTTCTATCGATTGAATCCGTTTCCAGCTCCGATTATCTGATTCTCCTGCTCCTTAATCCTTGCTCCTGCTCCTGTTTCTTTCTCCTTGCTCCTGCTTGCCGCTTCCGTTCGTCTGTTCCCAAGGGGGAAAACCTGCAAAGGGTTCGAAAACCGCACCGACGCTCAAGCCAGTCAGGGTGCTCTTTGCAGTAAAAGAATGCATAATGATTGATCCTTTTGGGGGCGAGTTATGAGAACTCAGAGTTAACTGTGATCTTAAAGGGTTTAGAGATCGTGTCCTTTGAAGGACGATTCGGGGGCCTTTTATAGGCTTAAGAAGCGGTGGTGATTGCCGTGGAGGGAAGTTTTCCGTTTGTGTTTATCTCACATCCAGGATAGATGAAAGTTCCTAAGTTCAAGGATCTTTCGTAGATATCCTACCGATGTGATAGATCTTTGGGGAGAAGTTTCCTCCCTTAGACGCGTGAAGCCCACACTTGCTTAAACACTTAAAGATCTGTAGCCGACTGAGATCTTCGCGGAGATGCTGGGATTAAGTCGGTAGATTGCTGGTGCATTTTGCCTTCCCAGTTCTGGACGAAAGACATCGACCGGACCTACGTGGACCCCCTCATTCCTTTAGAGACCCCAGGGTTGATATGTTCATGCCAAGGGCGTTACGGGGTTGGTTTCCTCTAGCCGACCTCCCAGTTGGGGGAGCACGTGACGGATCATCAAGGGTTCAGCTGACCTGCTACCTTAAGTCGGGTTGACCCGATGGACTTCAGGTCTGATCTTAACTCTTCAGACGTTAGTCAACTCCTTGACATTTTGTGCATCATCCAAACCCACTTTCTTTGGACTCATTTTGGGTTATCTAATTTTTTGTAAGTAGATTGTTTCGGTTTAATATTATGACTTTCTCTAATATTGTAAACATGGTTTCTTTGATATTGTGAATAAATTTTCTCGATTTGTAGTTATGTACCGCACTAAACCTGCGGCTTAAGTCCTTTGTAGTTATGCACAGACCCAAATCCACTTTGGCTTGACTCATTTTGTGTTCTTTGATATTGTAAATAGGGCTTTCTAAACTCGTGGGATGTTTGTTTTAAATCTATCAGAAAGGTACTAATCAAATTTTTGCTTTTTGGTTTTAAATTTGTTTCATTTTAATACTATTCATCTTTTAATGTATTTTACCGATGTTAAAATAACTTAGTTTTCTTTTTGTCGTAACTATTATCTTTTAGAATTATTTTTGTTCCGATGATAGAACATAATTCTGAAAGGAAGTGTGTTAGGTTATATATGTAGAACTATATTTAAGTGTTTTTGTGTTTATGTTTGAGTTTATTTTGATTTTAGCTTTGTCTATGATCTAACTTTTACTACTTTTTCTTTTTAGACAAATTTGAAGGTTACTGCCCTCATTAACATGTACAAAGGTACCGTCTTTCTTTTCAGTTTTCTTTTTTTGTTTTTGGTTTTTTTTGCTTTTGTATTTCATTTAGAGTTTTATGTTTCATATCATAAGCATACAGTTTGCATCTCATCTCGGTTTTTAGTGAAGTTTAGGGTTGCACTATTTTAGCTACTGCGCTCGATCACTCGATTTAGCCTCCTCTCAGGCTGGATTAATTATGAGTTGTGTGATAGTCCCACATCGCTCACGAGAGTGTCCGGAGCCTGTGCTATAGGTGTATGCTCAAGCTTGGTATGTACCGAGGCCTTTTGGGGGAGTCCGTGGTGATCTCGCCAAGAACAAAACCTCCTACCATCCGTGCGAGGGTGGTGGTGAAAGGGAAGACAATATCGGCAACTGCTGGGCTTGGGGCGTCACAGGTTGCACTCTTTAGTTTTTTAATTAGTTATGTTTCTTGCAAGTTTTCCTGCATATTTCTTTTATGATATTGTTGTTTATTTGTTAGGTTTGTTAAATTTTTTTACATTAGTTTCTATCTAAGGCTAACTTTCATTTGATTATATGAAATGATTTTCAAAATGAGACCTCATGTAAGTTATGATCTTCATATCCCGGTTGGGGATAACAAGAATCGGTCTGCTTAAAATAATAACTACATGAATGTGCTGATTTTTTCAAGGCATCTTCAGCAAAAAAAGCTTCATTTAAGGCGACAAATGATGAGGAATGCTGATATACTAGAGGCCATTAGTGAGGGGAAACTATACATACATTTCACTATGGAGTTTCTTGACTCTTAAACTCCGGAGCAGTGCAAGGCACTGCAGGCTGTGTTCTTGCTAGGGTCGTTACTCAAATGATAGACATGAGCTGGAAGAATGAAAAAAATAATAATGCATGATGTGAACGACAAGGAATAGAGGATCCTTTTGTACTAAGCTTAAGCTCAAATTCTAGCTCAATAGGCATATGAAGAGGATGAAGATGTACACGGTGGTGCCAAGAGGGTTCAATGTGCCCGTCATAAGGTAATAAATCGATTTTGACTTTTTTGGCGTTTATTTACTTAAATTGATTGTGGATGTTTAGCTCATGCTTATTTCCATGAATGTTTGAGATTGTATGCTTAGCTATTTGACGCATTTGAAAGAACTGTCCGTGCCCCACGGGCACGGGTTACACCCTCGTGTGTGTATATATATATATATATATATATATATATATATATGTGTCTTCTTCCTTCTCATATTCACAAAATAAAAAACTTAAGAAGATTGAGTTGAGGCTTGTCTTAATGTATAGAAAGATACTTCAACAAAGATTTTCTGATTACCTACATCGGTTAGATCTTGGTGATTGTTTGATAAGAAACTTTCGTTGAACAATGCTATTAACAAAAGATCTATTAGCAGATAACATGATTTGAAGCAGAATGTTGGTTGCCCTATACATTTAAAGCACAAGCTGGGTTGAAGACATTTGCTTGCTTGTAGTTTCTTTAGACTGACAATATAAATCAAATTTAGAAGCGGTAGTGTTGTTTCATCACTCAAACACGACCATGTTGCTACCTTATTTGTGAATGTAAATTAATTCTTAGGAGGGTAGTGAACGGAGACATATAAAAGCTTTAGATTAAGATTTATGGGAACACACCTATTTTTGAAACATTGGATATCTTAAGACACTCAGAGAGTATACTGAAGTATATGAGGTATCAAATTGAGTCGAGACATTTTCCGAGTACCTATTTCTTTTCTGTCACTGGTTTAAGATATTTTTGTTGGAGATTAGAGATATAGATACTTCAATACACTCAAATAAACTCAAAAGATTCACATCAACATACTTTCATATACTAAAGTTTCTTTAGATCTACACAATCTCATAAACAAGAGACACAAAGTTTTGTCACAATATTAAACTAGATACTGAAGTTAGTTCTTACCTTAAACACAATATTCATACTAGGGTTGTGTTTGTTTTTTTGTGTAGGTCTGAATCTGAATTGGCCGAATCTGAATTGACTGAACTGAATTAGATGAATCTGAATTGGTTGAGTAAGATGTTTGTTTTCCAAATCTGAATCATTTAATCTGACTAAGGAAAAATTACATTTATAACCCCATTTATATTATTAAGGAAACAAAAAAAACCCTATCTTTAATTTTTCTTTTTCACTTTCCCTTTCTCTCTCCTGTCCTCTTTCTCAAAGTGTCGGCTGCTACTTCCTAGATCATCTAAACCCTAATTCACATAATAATAAAAAGATCTTGTTACCTTCTCTATCCTCCATAGTTGCAGAAACGAGTACCTTCCCATTTTACTTTAGAAACGACTTAGATCGAAGACCAAAAGTTGTAGCTTGATGGAGTGGTGACTGTTGTAGTTGCTCTCTTTCTCTCTCTCTCTCTCTTTCTCTCCCTCTCTCTCTCTATAGTAGAAGATTAGCCAAAGCCAGATTGACGCCGAATCTAACGAGGGTTTCCGACAAGATAGCTCTCAACAGATCCGACAAGGGTTAACAAGCCCTTCATGTGGTGGTGGTGGTGGTGGTGGTGGTGGTGGTGGTGGCGGACGAAGAGCGTTCAGAAAGCCCATCATCTTGTTGTGATGGTGTTGAGGTGGTGGTTAGGGCGTGTTTGAGATTGGCACTGTGTGCTCTTGTTTTTTTGTTGTGTTTTGTGGTGGTGGTGTTAGTGGTGGCAGTGACGGCGGTGGTGGTGGTGGTGAAATGAAGAAGATGAAACTAGAGTAATTTTAGGTTTTTGCGGGGGTATATTTGTCATTTGTTACTTTTCAGCAGCTAGGTTGATTTTTCAGACTTGTTTTAAAGTCTGAAAAAACTGGGTCTTAATTCAGCCAATTCAGATGTCTAATTTAGTCAGCCAATGTTTTAGATTTTGTCAAACAAAAAAACAAACATCTGAAATCTGAATTGAGATCCAATTCAGATTTCAGATCTGAAAATTTTAAAAAACAAACAGAACCTAGATCTATGTCTTCTTCTTCAAGTTTCTTGTATACTATTCTCCTTTTACTTTCTCTCTCTAGATTGTTCTTGAACTAGTCTAAGAAAAGAACTCTCTACACCCTTTTAATTAATTTCATGAGGCTTTTACTTTTTTACCCCTTCTAGTTTGGTAAACCATTTACTCAAACCCACACTTTTATATTGGGCCCAAACCCAAATTTGGTTTAAAAGTCCCCTTTTCAACATCCCCCCTTAAACCAAATTTCCATAGCTTCTCATACCTAACATCCACTTCAATCTCTCAAAGACATCATGCTTCAAGGGCTTCGTAAATATATCCGCTATTTGATCTTGAGACTTGCAATACATCACTTCAATATCACCTTCCTTAACATGTTCACAAATAAAATGGTAGCGTGTATCAATGTGCTTGCTTCTTTCATGACAAACGGGATTCTTAGCTAAAGCAATAGCCGATTTGTTATCAAGGAACACTTCGGTTGGACCAACTTGAGGGCATTGAAGATGCTTCAACATATTTCTTAACCAAATTGCATGACAAACCATAGAGCTAGCGACTACATATTCCGCCTCACAAGTAGATAAAGTCACAATGGGTTATTTTTTAGAAGACCAAGTAAATGCCGTGTAACCCATAAAAAATACAAACTCCGATGTACTCTTTCTTTCATCTAAGTCTTTACCCCAATCACTATCGGAATAACCGATAAGCTTAAAATCTTGTTCACAAGAGAAAAATAAACCATCATTGAGCGTACCTTTAATATATCGAAGGAGCTTCTTTGCAACATTAAGATGAGATTTATCCGGTGTCTCCATGTACCTACTCACTAGCCCAACTCCATAAAGAATATCCGGTCTTGTACATGTAAGATAACGTAGACTTCCAATTAAACTTTTGAAATATGTAGGATCGACATCACTTCTTCTTGAGCATTTTCTCAACTCCACTCCACTTTCAAGAGGGGTGTTTACCGGATTACATGACTCCATTTTAAACCTTTTAAGAACTTCCTTAGCATATCCACTTTGAGAAATAAATATGTCATTTTCCATTTGCTTCACTTCAATACCAAGGAAATGACCCATCAACCCAATATCGGTCATATCAAATTCCTTAATCATGCTCTTCTTGAACTCATCAAATAGTCTTGAATCATTGCCGGTGAATATCAAATCATCAACATAGAGACAAACAAATAACATACCTCCATTTCCTTTCATTTTCATATATAAAGTGTGCTCATGAGGACACTTTTCAAATCCATTTTCTTGTAAATATTTATCAATTCTTACATAAAGGGTCTTCTTCTTTGCCATTTCTAACATAGCCTAAAGGTTGTTCAACATATATCTCCTCCTCAAGGATACCATTCAAGAATGCCGACTTGACATCAAGTTGATAAATTTTCCATGAATATTGAGTCGCTATAGAGATTAACAATCTAATTGTTTCCATCCGAGCAACGGGAGCAAATACCTCACTATAATCAGTGCCGGCTCTTTGCTTGTAACCTTTAGCTACAAGTCCTGCTTTGTATCTTTGGACTTCTCCACTTGCATTCTTTTTTGTCTTATACACCCACTTCACACCAATAGGTTTGTATCCTTTTGGCAAATTTGTCAACTCCCAAGTATAATTTTTTTCAATTGCATTAATTTCTTCACTCATGGCATTTTCCCATTTTTCTTCTTGGATGGCTTCTTCATAACTAATAGGATCACAATCCATGAGAAAACAACACAAGTTTAATTCTTCTTCATTATCCACAACTTCATATATCTCTCTCAAACTTCTTGTTTTCAATGGCCCTTCATTAGAACTTCCCCCCGATGATGAGGATGATGGAGATGAGGACGATGGTGTTTGTGGGTCTCTTATAAATTCTCTTGGTGGTGCATCTTCTTCTCCTTCAAGTCTAAGTTCAACTTGAACAATTTCTTTTCCTTTCCATTCCCATGCCAAATCTTCTTCAAATACCACATCCCTACTAAATAGAACTTTATTGACAATTGGATTAAACAACTTGTAACATTTCATTTGCTCATTATACCCAAGAAAGATACATTTCTCACCTTTGTCATCAAGTTTTGTTCTTCTTGCTTCCTGTATCTTTGCATAAGTAATACATCCAAATATCTTTAAATGATATACACTAGGCTTGTAATAACCCCATGCCTCATGCAGGGTCTTCATATAGACACTTTTAGTGGGACATCTATTTAACAAGTATTCGGCACATGCAACGGCTTCACCCCAAAATTCTCTAGGCAAACTTTTTTCTTTTAACATACTTCTTTGCCATGTCTAATATGGTGCGATTTTTCCTTTCGGCAACTCCATTTAGTTGTGGTGTGAATGGAGTAAGTTCATGAACAATCCCATGTTCTCTACAAAACATATCAAATGCTCTTGAGGTATATTCTCCACCTCTATCGGACCTTAGTTTCTTTATCATAAAACCACTTTGTTTCTCAACCATGTTCTTGAACTCTTTGAATACCTCAAATACTTCGGATTTATTTTTTTAAGAAATAAACCCATATTTTTCTACTAAAATCATCAATGAAAGTGAGAAAGTAATTGTTACCTCCATTTCAATTGGCTTCAATGGACCACAAACATCGGTATGCACAAGCTCCAATATATTAGATGCTCTCCACCTTCCTTCTTTAGAAAAACTTGTGCGATGATGCTTGCCAAAGATTCACCCTTCACACACTTTGTTTGGGTGATCAATACATGGTAAACCCCTTACCATATTCTTGCTTGCCAAGGTCTTCATCCCATCAAAGTTTAGATGCCCAAGTCTCAAGTGCCACAACCAAGATTCATCTTTCACAATAGAGTTTAAGCATTTTGCATCATCATGTTGAATGTTCAAGGGAAATAATCTACTCTTTGCCATCTTTACCTTAGCAATTAGAGTTACACTTCTATCTCTTAATGTGAGTTGAAGATCCTTCAATCTTATATCATAACCTTTTTCTAAAAGTTGTCCCAAACTCAAAATATTATTTTTCATTGTGGGAACATAATAAACATCGGAAATATAGTTATGTTTTCCATTTTTTAGTTGAATGAGGATATTACCTTTTCCTAGCACCGGTATCTTTGAGGAGTCACCGTACTTTACTATTATAAGGTCTATTAAAGTTTCCTCTACCTCTTCCTCTTGGTTCATTTGTTCTTCCTCTATTAAAAAAATTTCTTCCTCTTTGGCTTCCAAAGCCTCTTCCATAACTCTCATAGCCTACCATAACTCTCATAGCCTATTTCTTTTGGGGGTGTATATTGTTTTTCTTCTAAAGTGAGTTTTGCTTGAAGTACTTGATCAACCGAACAATTTGAAGAGGTTGCGACATTTCTATTCACCCTTTGTTCATGGATTTGCAATGTTCCCATCAATTCATCTACCGTCATGGATTCTAAATCTTTTGATTCTTCAACGACAATAACCACATTATCAAATTTAGGTGTCAAAGACCGTAAAATCTTCTCTATCACCCGAACATCATCACATTTTTCACCACACCTTTTTATTTCGTTAACATTAGACAATACTCTTGAAACATAATAGGAGACAAGTTCTCCTTCATTCATACTCAACCTTTCAAATTCACCAAGCAAAATTTGGAGACGAACCTTTACCACTTTATCAACTCCTCTAAATGAATTCTTGAGAATATTCCAAGCCTCTTTCGATGATTTTGCTTCGGACACTTTTTCAAATGTAGGACCATCAATTCCTTGATAGATAAGAAATAAGGCTTTTTTATCCATTTTTCTTGAGTCTTTAAGAACACACTTTTGTACATCATTCATAAAACTCTCTTCTTCTTGAGTTGGTTCTACATAACCATTTTGAACAATATCCCACAAATCTTGAGATCCCAATAATACACACATTTGAATACACCAATGTTCATAGTTCTTTAGCCTAGGTATTTGAGGTTGTATCATATTTGACATTTTCTTACAAGATCCCCAAAAATTTCAACAAACCCTAGATCTCAAAAAATGTTGAAAAAGCTTGAATTGATAAACTAATATGGCTCTGATACCAATTACCTGAGATTAGAGATATAGATACTTCAATACACTCAAATAAACTAAAAAGATTCACATCAACATACTTTCATATACTAAAGTTTTTTTTAGATCTACACAATCTCATAAACAAGAGACACAAAGTTTTGTCACAATATTAAACTAGATATTGAAGTTAGTTCTTACCTTAAACACAATATTCATACTAGATCTATGTCTTCAAGTTTCTTGTATACTATTCTCCTTCTACTTTCTCTCTCTAGATTGTTCTTTAACTAGTCTAAGAAAAGAACTCTCTACACCCTTTTAATTAATTTCATTAAGCTTTTATTTTTTTTACCCCTTCTAGTTTGGTAAACCATTTATTCAAACCCACACTTTTATATTGGGCCCAAACCCAAATTTGGTTTAAAAACCCCCTTTTCAACAATGTTAGAGGGTCCAACCCTAAATTCTAACAATTAATATATAATATTTAGGGTTAGCTCCAGAACACTCTCCGTTATTCAACCGTCCATTGCTTCCTACTCCCTAATTGATTTCCATGATCACCAGTAATAGAACTGACTGACAATTGCAACACAAACCTATAAAGTTTATACAATTCAATCGTCATCCAAATTCTGATCTGTTTACTCCTCGGCATGATGTGTACAAGGTACATTAGCCTTCATAATCTTGCTCATTATCTTTCATTAAACTTAAATTAAGCTTCATTCCATTTGGTAAATAACATTTCTATCAAACATCGATTAAACTCTGAGAATCAAACACAAACCCATAAAATTTGTTGTACAATTCAATCATTAGTAACTAACATACCTAAAAACAGATCAAGATGATTAAAATTAGATTGAACTAAAATAATGAATTGAACTCAAAAATATTTACAGGAATATTAGCTTTTAGAAACATCTTCGCCACCAAGTTGGTCATCTGAACTAGGTATACCATGACCATCGGTAGATGTTGCCCATCTTTGAAGGGCTTGAGATAGAGTCGTATGTAGGCCAAGCATGTCTTCATATATATACTGTCTACGTTGGCTCCCAGAGCTTAACTAGAGATGATAAGATATTGACAATGTGACCCATATAAGGTCTCTGATTTGGTTCTGTTGCACAACAATGGTCAGCTAGCTCTGCCACTGTTCTAACGACTACCATTATGTCTTCGGAGTGATCTACTATAGGATCGACGGTCTGGGGTAAGTTATCTTGGTTTAGTGCAGTCTTTGAAACCATCATATTATGTTTGAATTTCTTCTATTTGGTTTTCATCGGGAGCCTTTTCGACCAGTGATTAGCTTCATTAGTAGGACTCCACGATTGATGTATACAGCTTTGGAGTCATATTGATGGAGCTAATCACTGGCCAAAAGGCTCTCGGTGAAACCCAAATAGAACAAAATATAAACATTATATTATTGTTTCAAAGGCTGCAGCTAAACAAAGAGAACTTACCCCAAGCCATCGATTCTACAGTAGATCACTCAGAAGAAATAATGGCCGCCGTTGGAACAGTGGCAGAGGTAGCTGGCCATTATTGTGCAACGGAACCAAATCAAAGACCTTATATGGGTCACATAGTCAATATCTTATCATATCTAGTTGAGCTCTGGGAGCCAACTGAGACAATATATATATATATATATATATATATATATATATATATATATATATATATATAGGGAGATGCTAGAGAGCCCAAATTTTTTGGGCATTTTAGTGCCCAGCTGATGTGGAATCACTAAAAGACAAGGTTTTTTCAAAGTTTGACTACGGTGGGGACCGCTTTTATTTCTAAATAAGGAAATATGTCACCCTCTAAGTACCAATTTCTAAGTCACTCTATCATTTCCCATATATATATATATATATATATATGAAGACATGCGTGGCCTACATATGACTCTATCTCAAACCCTTTAAAGATGGCCAACATCTAAGGATAGTTGTACTTCAGAATCACGTCGGCTGCTTAATTTGCCCTTTCCTCTATTATTATGATCTAGTTTTATTGTAGTTTTTATGGTCATTGTCTCTCGAAAATTTATCATCTTCCATTTTCCACCAAATCAAACCTGCATCAAAGAACAGATATAGAAATTTGAATAAAAAGAGACAAAGAATAAATAGTCCCCATCATTTTACCTCTCTCTATCTCTCTCTCTTTCTATCTCCTGGACAAAGCAAGATATGCATGAGAGACAATGTCACAAGAAGAAATGATAACTTTCATGTGGAGTTTATTTTTCAGAAAAAGCAGATCTAATTTCCATAAAAAGAAACTTTTTTTTTTTTATAAAGAAAAGTTCCAATGCCAGTCATTGCTAAAGAACAGAAAACCAGAAGAACAAATAGAATATGATTTTTCTTTTTTGATGAGAGAAGAAGAATGAAGAGAAAAATGAGACACATATGTTTACCTGAAGCACAGGAGGGAACTTCTTGAGTTCCAAATCTAAAGAAAAGTTACTTTGGTTTGATATATCATTGAAGACTTGGTACATTTAACAACAGCTGATTTTAGGGCTGAATGAAAATTTACAGTTTAGTTGGTCATGGGATTCATGGGGTGGTAGAGAATTGTGGTTTGAAAGAGAGAATTGTGGTTTGAGAGAGTGGTTTAATTTGCAGAGGCCGGTGAAGGTGTTGAAGAAATCACAACTGAGATTGATGGTATTACAGTTGAATGAGTGAGGTGGCAGAGAAACTAGGGTTTACGGCAGTGGAAGCCATTTTGTGGTGGTGTGATTGTTTTCAGGTTAGAGGGTTTGGAGTTTGAGATTTATAAGGAGTATGGGATGTGAATACGGAAAGAGGGAATGGATGAAAGATCCAAAATTGGACCCAAAATAAGAGCCCAACCCAAACTCGGACAAAATTGTAAAGCAGGTCCAATGCGTCAGACCAGGAGATGAAATGTCCGGAAAGTCCTTATTCTTTTCGAAATTTACGAAATTGCCATCAAAAAGTTTTCCAGAAAAGAGAAAATTTCTGAGAAACTAGCTGACACACCAGGCTGTCAGACAGTGTACTTTCCACATATTTACAACATTGCCACCGAAAAGTTTCCGGAAAACACGAAATTTTTTGAAAAATAGTCTGACGCACTGACATCAAACCTTGTACTTTCCCATAAAATTACAGAATTGCCATTACAAAATTAAACTTGCCATTTTCTTTCTTTTTTCCAGATTTATTTCTTTTTTTATTTTCTCCCACACATATTTCTCTTTCTAATCTCAACAAATTTCTCTCTCCAATCTCAACAAATTTCCTTCTTTTTTCCAGATTTATTTCTTATCTCTTTAAAATTAAATTTCTCCTCATTTTTGGTAGTTTTCATTGATTTGTACTAGACATTTTTGTACTGGGAAATTTTCTTGTTTTCTGGAAATTGTCTTGTGTACCGGGCATTGTTCTGTGTACTCGGAATTTGGTTATCCACTAGACATTTTTGTACTGGGAAATTTTCTTGTTTTCTGGAAATTGCCTTGTGTACCGGAAATTGTTCAGTTTACTGGGAATCTGGTTATGTACTAGACATTTTTATACTGGGAAATTTTCTTGTGTACTAGAATTTTTCTTGTTTACTGGAAATTTGGTTATGTACTAGACATTTTTGTACTGGAAAATTTTCTTGTTTTCTGGAAATTGTCTTGTGTACCAGGTATTGTTCTGTGTACTCGGAATTTGGTTATGTACTAGACATTTTTGTACTGGGAAATTTTATTGTTTTCTAAAAATTGTCTTGTGTACCGGAAATTGTTCAGTTTACTGGGAATCTGGTTATGTACTAGACATTTTATACTGGGGAATTTTCTTGTGTATTGGAAATTGTTTTGTTTACTGGAAATTTGGTTCTGTACTAGACATTTTTGTAGTGGAAATTTTCTTGTGTACCGGGAATTGTTCTGTGTACTGGTCAACTTAACCAATTTCGTTTTTTGTAACCAAATCTTTCCAAAATGTGAAACAAAATAAGAATGTGAAACAAATCTTTCCAAAACGTGAAACAAAATAAGAATGATGAAGAAGATCTTGGATGTACTGGTCAACTTTAAACCAAATATTTCCAAAATGTGAAACAAAATAAGAATGATGAAGAAGATCTTGGATGTATAAATCTGGAAAGATCTGGAAACAAAATAAATTAAAAAAAAGATAGAGATGAAGAAATAAATAAATTGATTGAAAGAGATGAAGAAGATAAATAAGAACATAAAACTTAAAGAGAGAAAGAACTGAAAACTTTGATGTTTTTAGAGATTGAAAGTGATGAAGAAATAAATAAATCGATTGAAAGAGATGAAGGAGATAAATAAGAACATAAAATTTTTAGAGAGAGAAAGAACTGGAAACTTTGATGTTTTTTGAGATTGAAAAAGATGGAGAAGATAAAATGTGAAGCAAAATAAGAATGATGAAGAAGATATTTGGATGTATATATAGGAACAAAGAAGGAATTGAAACAGAATACAATGGGCGGGATCCAAAAAAAATGGCCGAAATTTCGTCAAAAATGGCGCCATTTTTGAAATTTCAAAAAATTTGAATGTCTTTCTGTTGTGACGTCATGTACGGGAAACTAATCAATTCGCTGTCTCGCGTCAGAGTGTCAGAAAACTGGGAAATATCCCGTCCAAGAGAAGAAGGGGAGGAAAAAAAATAAAACCATGAAATAGTACTGTTTTATGACATTTGGACCTGCTTCACATTTTTGGCCGAAAATGGATTGGGCTCTCATTTAACCCCAAAATTTGAATCTCTCACTCATTTTTTGATACGGAAACTTATTTTGTGTTCGACTGTTAGATTAGTGAAAATGAACGGTTGTGGTTTGGTGTAAATCACGTGTAAATTTTCTTGCTGATTTATGGAGGTAATTAACGAGGTATAAGAAAATTGATGAACAAAACCCAAACCCACTACTAGTCTGAAATTGATTCTAAGAAGAGTTTTAGACTTTAGAGAAAGAGAGAAGGAGCGGGGTCCTACTACAGTGGTGAGTCCAGAAAATTTGGTCTGCCGGGGCACTTTATCTTTGTAACAAATTAAACAATCTAATAACATATCTAAAGAAAATTTATCTTTGTAACAAATTAAACAACCTAATAACATATCTAAAGAAAATGATATCAATTGATAAATATATCTCTACCATGAGTTTTCATCGTCTGGAAAGGTGTAACTGCAATGTTTAATAGTTTCAATTATGTATTTTTTAACGTGTGAGTCTGTATTCCGTTTGGTTAACTGGCAAATTTTAACAATCTTTACTGTAGTAGGAATGAGGGGCGTGTTTGAGGGGGTGCCACAGGTGCGGTCGCACCGGCCCCTCTCAAACTACAACATTTTTACTGTTAAGTTTGTGGCCATCCAACTCAAAACCAATTGGCAATGAGTGGAGAGGACCTATTCTTTATATTTTTGGTTGCTAGTTACCCATTCTCCCATGTGGGACTATTTTCACACGCCCCCTCACGTGTGGCGTTCTTTGAGCCTAACACGTGTGTTTTTTTCTTTACAGGTGACGTGGAGCACGTGTGGCTTTTAAGCCTATCACGTGTGGGCCTAGCTCTGATACCATGTTAAGTTTGTGGCCATCCAACTCAAAACCAATTGGCAATGAGTGGAGAGGACCTATTCTTTATATTTTTGGTTGCTAGTTACCCATTCTCCCATGTGGGACTATTCTCACACATGTGAAGAAAGAAAAAAATTTCTAACTTAGTCCATTTTAATTTTTGCTAAATGTATTACATTTGAAATAGAAATTTACGTTTTAATGTTGTGGGAGAAAGGGTCCCTAATTTTATTTTCGCACCGGGCCCCCGAATTCTCAGCCACGCCACTGGTAGGAATATAAATTATGTCAAAGAGCGGGTAGGGTTAATGCTAACAATAAAGTTCGATCAGTTCAGCTTGAGCGGTTCTAGGAATCCGAAGTCGAAGCCAAATCAAATCGGGATCAGTTGGTCGGTGACTCGGTGTTGCTGCCAAGTCAAGTGGAATATTTTTCTATTTGGCCCAAAAATCATGTGTTTGATCGCCCATGTTTGACCTGTTCGGTTACCATTCTCGCCCCTAGTAATCTAGTATCATGTATTCATGTGGTTTTGGAGGTGTAACGGTTGAGATTGTTCATTTTGTTTTGTTAATTTAGATTTGAGCTTACTGGGATAATGGCATCTTCTCATGTAGTCTAGGTATTGCTGAATGCTGAGAACTAACATTTCATTAAGTGGGGGAGAATGGTAACCGTTAGACATAGGCTAACTAGCATCGCCCACAGGCCCCTTACCAGCATCGCCCCTGGGGTCGTACCTGAAACAGGATCGACCAATTATCCATTGATGAATACCTTCGTGAACTTAATTTTCGATGTCTTGATAAGGAAAACTTAACAAACTCTCCCTCCGACTAGGTGGGAGAAACAGTTCGGTTTGGAGTAGGAAACCGAACACGGACCCAAGTCGAGCTTCTTTACGTCGGTGACTTAGGTCGGCTACTTAGGTCGGTGATTAGGGTTAAGGGAAGTCTATAAATACTTCCTTAATCTTAATTAGAAGTAAGTTTCACAATTAGAAACGCACAAGAGAAGAAGGGAGAGAAGAAGGTTGCCGAGAAGAGCAGGGCTGATCTATTTCAGCGTGCACAGTCTTCGTTGTTCGAAAAATCTGACAGTGAGTTCTTCTCCGATTAAGCTGAAATTTTGCAGAGGTGTTCTTAACCTGTTCATCTAGTATTTGTACGGTGGGATCATTGATTGGTGGTCGAAATCCTAGTGAATTTAGGGTCGTTTTAGACCGAATATTTCTGGGTTGTTTTGTTCTTGCTTGTGAGGTTTTCTTCGTGTTTCTTCGTGTTTGACATTGATTCTTTTGGGAAGGGTCTGAGTCTCGGGTGGACGTAGTCTGTAACTACTTTGCTTATTATAGTTGATTTGGTTGGACTACGAGTCCCGTGGTTTTTACTTCTCACATTGAGGAGGTTTTCCACGTTAAAAATCATTGTCTTATTTACTTTCAGTTCTTTGTTTATTGCTCCCACATATTCTTCTATATTATCCTCGTAACTAACACAAAGGGAAAAACTCTTGTTTTCGCTGCGCCTAAGTGCCCGTTTTTCCCAACAATTTTCACTTGCTTGACTACCGTTAGACATAGTCGTCTATCTATCTTTTTTTTTCTCTAAATTGTTCCATTTATCTCTCTAAAACAAAGAAATTTTAAATTTTTGGTCCTACATTATTTTTCTTTTGTTGAAAGTAGTCCTCCGTTACCGAAGTACTCCGAAATTGTATCTGGTACACTACAATTATTGGTGGAAGAAATTTGTATTATTGGTCCTATGTGGTTCTCCATATTTGCATGGTGTGCTAAAGAAGTAAATTAGTAGTGGAAGAAATTTGTTATTGGTCCTACTTGGATCTCCATATTTGCATGGTTAGCTAAACATGTAAATTATTGGTGGAAAAAATTGTTTTATTGGTCCTACGTGGTTCTCCATATTTGCATGGTTTGCTAAAACATGTAAATTATTGGTGGAAAAAATTTGTATTATTGGTTTTACGTGGTTCTCCATATGTGCATGTTTTGCCAAATAGGTAAATTATCAATGGAAAAATTTTTAACCCCAAATTGTTACTCTACAATTATTGGTGTAGTAAATTTGTATTATTATTATTTTTTTTGAGTAAAACTAGAATTACATTCAAGAAATTTGTATTATTGGTGCTATGGTTCCCCATATTTGCATGGTTTGCTAAACAGTTAAATTATTTGTGAAAGAAATTTTAACCCCAAATTATAGGGTGGCAACGGTCACCCATTTTATCTGAAACTCGAACAGTTTGGTTGGCTCTATATATTCATTCTCATACTCATAAAGATAGAAGGGAAATTTTATAGGCAATGCCCAAATGTGTTAAAGGCAATATACTTTTCACTCAAGATTCGGTCAAAACAAATTGACTAAGAATGGTTAGAGGCAACGCTCAAACTTGAGGGTGTTTATCACCCACATTTACTTCTTCTCTTATTCCGGCAAAAAGTCACCGCCGGCATTCCAGATGAACTTAAATTATTTTTTTATCTTCTTCCATCTCTTCTCTCCTCTCTCTACTCTCTCCCACCAAACCTTTAAGTTAATGGGTATCTTTCTGCAAAGATTGATATAGAAAATTAGGGTTGTTGAAATCATCCATTTTGGTGTTGTTGTTGATTTGTGGCTTGTGATGACCTTTAAAATCAGAGAGAAGTTAGGGTTACCAAGGTTGTGGTAATTGTTGGTCGTAGGAAGAAAGAGGGCAGTTTTTCATCAATAGTAAGATGATGATTATGAGAAGAAGTTATGGGAGGGGTCATCTTCATCATAGGAGACAAACGATTACCACAATTATTATCCCAAGCAAACCCCGATGAAACTGCTGCTTGGACCTTCCATATTCTCTCTCTCTCTCTCTCTCTCTCCCCCTCACTCTCTCCCTCACTCTCTCTAAATTAATTCTATTTCATCTCTCTCTTGATTTTAGATGATGAGAATAAGGAAGAAAGAAAGAAGAAGATGGAAGGAAGGGGGAAAGAAGGAGAAAGGAAGAATTTTTTTTATTTTTTTTACTATGGTCTCCGTCTAACGGTGTCAATTTTGCCGTTAGGTCAACCATTAGTTAGAGCATTGCCTCCTATACACACATTGCTTCTAACCATTTTAGGAATTGCCTTTAGCAAACTTGCCTTTAACAAGTTTTGACATTGCCTATAAAATCTCTCAAGATATAATACCTGACGGGTATTACACCTGACGGGTATTACCCGATTAAAACCGATAAGATTCCAATATCAATTGAGTATATCCAATTAGCGTTGGGAATGGGGTCGGTATCGGGCGCGAATGGGCAGGGACGGAACCAGGGCAAGAAATCAAGGGGTCTGATAGTAAACAATATTACTTTACATTCACTTAGTTTTTTTTTGACAAACAAACTTTAATTTCATTTAACCGAATCCAGATATAACTGAGTTGCAACAATACATGGGATGTTGTAATTGTTCCAATCATTACTTAAGTTAAAAGTAAGACTTTTTTTTTTTTCGAAAAATCAAAATAGTTGATTAAGAAACAAAGAAATGGTAGTCGAGAAAGCTACCAAAAACTCTCTACAAAGATACACGCCAATACAATGAAAGACTTAAAGACTGGATAAAGCATCCCAATTACAAAGAAAATCACTAAAGTTTGTGTTCTTGATCCATGGTTGTTTGATTGCCCAATGGAACACCAACCCCTTGATCTTAACAACTATATTTTCTATCGTTTCTTCTTTTTCATTTTCCGCTTCAAGCAGTCTAGTATTTCTTTCACTCCAAATGGTCCAAATTGTAGCCGGAAGGGCGCATAGGTTGATGAAACTCTTCCTATTTTTGTTTTTCTTGTGGTTCCATTCTCTAACAACTTGAGCAATTGATTGTGTGGAGTTAAGATGAATAGAATGTGTTAAAGAATTCCACACCTGCTTAGTAAAGGGGCAAAGGATAAATAGATGATCTTGTGTTTCTTCATTTATCTTACATAAGGAGCATCTATTTAGAATAATCAGCCCTTTCTTGATCATACTATCAATTGTCGACAATTGAAGAATGTTCCGAAGCCCAAAGAAATAAAGAGACTTTTGAAGGAATAACCTTATTCTAGTAGAATGTAGAAGTGATGGCCATAGGGTGGCTTTCCATTTGTTCCAATGTTTGGTAGAGGGACCTAATTGTGAAGCCATATGGGCGAAGGGTCCAAGTTCTTTCGTCTTTGCTAGAGTATTGTGAATTAGAAGCCTCTATGGCAGCTTCAAGCATGGTCGATAAGTCAAGAATCTCGGATTTTTTTTATAGGTCTGGTGAAGTGTAAATTCCATGAATCATCGGAAAAATTACCTCCCATATTATCATATTATCTGAGACAGAAGCCTGTTTCTTTTTGGAAGCTCTCCAAAAAGATGAGTATTTCGTTCTAAAGACCCCTTTCTTCGTCCAATCGTCAAACGAGAAATTAATCTTGTCTCTTCGGTTAATATGACGCTTTGTTAGCTTTTGAATCTCATGAGTCATAGTAGTGACGTATTTCCAAGGACCACATTCTTTGAAATTTTTCTCCATCCTAGGGAACCATCTACCTGACTGACCTTTATACTTTTCATCTATTATTTTCCTCCATAGACTGTCTGGTTCTTGATTATAGCACCAAATCCATTTACCAAGCAAGGCTCTGTTCATCAGTTCCAAGTTTTTAACTCCTAAACCACCATATTTCTAGTTACGGCAAATCTTGGGCCATGCTACCCAGTGGTGCTTCCTTTTTTATGCTGATGAACCCCGTATGAAGTTTCTAATTGTCTGTTCAATGATATTCTTAATAGACAAAGGCATTAGAAACAAGGATAAATAGTATATCAGTATGTGGGAATAGCACTTAATGTGCTCTTGATCAGAACCAATCTTCCTCCTTTTGAGAGATATTTGCACTTCCAACAAGCTAGTTTCTTTGTTATCTTTTCAACTATGGGATGCCAAAAGTCTTTACGCTTGGAAGATTTACCTAAAGGCATGCCCAAGTATGTGAAGGGGAGGAAATCCTGTTTGAAATAGAGAATGGAAGAAGCCATGGCAGTGGTTTCTTGATGCACATTGACGCCTATGACCGACGACTTTGCCTTATTGATGCTTAGGCCAGTCAACATTTCAAAGTCTGCAAAACCCTTGTTGATGGTTGTCAATTGATCTCTCTTAGCTTATATAAATGAGCCAAATTATAGGCTACAATATTTGCATTTCGATAACAAAAACTAAATTGGAAATCTTTAAAAAGACGTAGCAAGCTTTGGAAATCTGCAATAATGTTTCTGTATTTCTATGGAACTGAATTCGGGTCTTCCAGAATCCACTTGAGGATTGCTTTTCGTCGGATTCGATTTCCACTTGTTTTAAATTTAGCGAGGTTGCTAACTCGACACCCAGAAAGATTGCTTTAGCTTCGGCAATTGAACATGCCACTGGAGGGATGATTTTTGCGTGCCCGCCTATAAAATAACCAAACTGGTCGCTGCATACCACCGCACACTCATAAAATTAGTGAATGATGAACGCGTTGGGATTCAAACTCACATCCCTCGTGTTTAACAACGTCCATCGCTACCATCTAGCCTACGCCATGTATTTGTAAAATCTAAAATTTGGAGGCATTTATTTCTGTATACTGAGTGAGCCATTACCTTCAGTAATGAAACTTGCAGCGGGGCTGGCCTGGTTGTAGATCTGTCCCTGCCTCTGGGTATTTATAAGTCGGGTTCGTGTGTTTTAGGTACCATTAATAAAGTTCACTGGACTTGGCGTTCGAGCCCGGGTGGAAAACAAATATTTTTTTTTGCACAAAGCCCGCCGCGGGTACTAGCCAATAGTGGGCTAGTTGTTGGGTCATCCATCACAACATATGAAAACAAAACTGGAAAAATACAGATTATTATCTTCAACACAATCATCATCAAATTATGAAGATTAAACTAAGTAGTGATCTGGTTAATCTTAGTATAACATGTGTTATTTTAGACCATACTGTATTTTTGAAATTTCTAAGTTTTGTGGGTATTTCACTACAAACAATCACGAGACACAACTCGTCCGCTAAAGAAAATTTGTGGTTTGACGACTTGTTACACATGCTAACTACAATCGCGAGTGTCTGCGAAAGTGAATTAGGATCCTTTTTAATATTATATTTTTCTGTTTTGCTGGGGGACTAACAAACTGTAAGTTTTGTGATGTTTGATGAATTCGTTAAAATTGAATTATATATCGACAATTTACATTAGTTGAAAATTTATTAATTTTTTTTTCGGGGGATGTGTTTTAAGTCCAAAATCGCATGATCAATGAGTCTAGAGACCAAAGATAATTTGAAATAGAAAATAAATCCACTCAAAGTAAATTACATGTCTATCCTCTCATTCTCTTTTACTACCTAACCTATCCTAAGTTAAAAAAAAATAACCTAAAATAAAATATACCATAATATTTAGAGATTCATTAAATGATTTCCTTAAAAATAAACTTTCCTTCCAGAAAAATAGTTGCCTTTTTTGTTTAGCGGAATACTTTGTTTTATATTTATATTAGAATTGGTCAAAATCAAACCGAAGAGAGAGAGAGAGAGAGAGAGAGCATCGTCACTTTCTAATATACGAACTACGTTTTGATTTCATTCATCATCGACGCCAAATTAAACCGAGTGAAAAAAGCAAAAGCATCGAGTGGGAGAGAGAGAGAATCGATTGCTGGTTTCATTCATCATCTACAGTAGTTAAGAGTAAGAAAAAACAAACGTTAAAATAAAATGTTAAAAATGTTGTTGGACTCGATAAGATTCTACCAGCATAGAATTTTATTAGAATCGACCTATTGTAACAAATTCATATCAGATGGTAACAGAATCAAGAAAATGCTAGTAAAATACTGAAAACGTAACAAAAACAATTTCACATAATATATTTTAATTACTAAAAAGTATTTGTTAACCTACTGTAACAAATTCATAAGATGCTAGCAAAATATTCTTGCTTTTTAAACTACTGTATTCATATTCATTCAACAGATGCTAATAGAATGTAAAAATTGCTATTAGAATCAATAAAATGTTAGCGAAATAGTATTTGCTTTTTAAACTACTTTATCAAATTCATTCATCAGATGCTAGTAGAATGTAAAATATGCTAGTAGAATCAGTAAGATGCTAGCAAAATAGTTTGCTTTTTAACCTTACAAACGAATTTGTAGATGTCTAATTAGATTGAGGTAGAAATAAAAAGCAAATCACAAATTCATACTTTCTTGAAGTTCAAAGAACATAGAGTTACAAAGAGAGAAAATCGTTTTTGGGAGAGAGCATCTCGTTTTAGGTAAATATCCATTGAATTGGTAGGTTAATTTAGACAAATATCAGTTTTGAAAATAATATATTTTCTTGAACTCAAAGAATATATAGTTACAGAAAGAGAAACTCATTTTTGGGAGAGAGAAACTAATTTTAGGTAAATATCCATTGATTTGGTAGGTTACTTTAGAAAAAGTATTTGTTAACCTACTGTAACAAATTCATAAGATGCTAACAAAATATTCTTGCTTTTTAAACTACTGTATTCATATTCATTCAACAGATGCTAATAGAATGTAAAAATTGCTATTAAAATCAATAAGATGTTAGCGAAATAGTATTTACTTTTTAAACTACTTTATCAAATTCATTCATCAGATGCTAGTAGAATGTAAAATATGCTAGTAGAATCAGTAAGATGCTAGCAAAATAGTTTGCTTTTTAACCTCACAAACAAATTTGTAGATGTCTAATTGGATCGAGGTAGAAATAAAAAGCAAATCACAAATTCATACTTTCTTGAAGTTCAAAGAACATAGAGTTATAGAGAGAGAAAATCGTTTTTGGGAGAGAGCATCTCGTTTTAGGTAAATATCCATTGAATTGGTAGGTTAATTTAGACAAATATCAATTTTGGAAATAATATATTTTCTTGAACTCAAAGAACATATAATTACAGAAAGAGAAACTCATTTTTGGGAGAGAGAAACTAATTTTAGGTAAAGAGATAATTACTATAAAGGTCAAAAAAATATTGGAAATAGTTGGAAAGACATAAAAAATTTCGAAATTATTAAAGAGGTCAAAAAGATCCCGAAAGTATCCCGAAATAGCGAATTTTCGGGATTACCCTTAACAAATTAAAAATGACGCGCGTATCCTGTCGTATATAAAAGAATTTTAAGTCATAAAAAAGTCAAATTTCTATTTCCCTCGCGCGAGAACAGTTACCTTTCTTCCCCGACTGTCCGTTCATCTTCTTCTTCTTCGACGAGATTTAGGGTTTCTACCTCTCAATTTCGCAGAAATCTACTACACAAACAACAAGTAAGTATATCTTAACTGAATATTTAAGTTTCTTTAGATTTTTTTTCAAACTTTCTGTCTCTAGCGAAAATAGGGTTTGTAAACCCTATTTTTTTTTGTTTTTGGGTTTATGAATGGCGTTGCAAACAAGTTTTGTAGAATCAGATTTAACAAATATGTCTTTAAAATCTACTATTTTTGTTAATCTTTGGCTTTGCAAACCCTAGTTTGTAGATCTGCAAATAATTTGTCTTCAAAACCTACTAGATTTGTTCGTGGTTTTCGAATGGCAGATCTACAACTGCAACTAGAGTTTTCAAAACCTTTTTTGATAATGATTTTGGGAATATATTGAGTTTTACAAGTTGTTCATGCAGGGTATGCAAGCCTTATTTGCAGTATAAGATCTGCAAATGGGGATTCCATACCCTTAACTGTTTTGTGCTTTTCTAAATGGATTTTGCAAACACTATTTGCTGTAATATAACTGCAAACACTATTTGCAAACACTATTTGCAGTAATAAAAAACTACAAATGGTTTTGAAAACAATTTTGTTGTTTAGTGCTTCTGCAAATAGATTTTTCAAATGTATTAGCAAAAGTTAAACAAACTGTTTGCTATTAAATGCACTTGATTATTTATGCAGAAAATGGTGAAAGCAAAAAGAGGGGAAAAACAACTAGTACCCTCAGATAGTACTGAGGGTGCTAGATCCGAAAGCACTGACATGGTGATTTCTGAAGGTACAAAGGAGATAAAAAAAGATAATAAAAAAGTAAAGAAGGAATATGAAACGTACAACTACAGGAGTACGATGAAGAATACATCGATGTTCATGAAAAAAATTGGTGCAAGGATGAAACTTGAACATTGTATGGCACTATCAGAAACTCCATTCGGATCAATTTTCAAAGCTTTCTATAATGATGAGATAGTACCAACAAATCTTGAAAGGCCAATAGCAATAATCTTTGAGTTGGTGAAAAGATACAGTAGAGAGAAAGGAAAATTTGAGTTTGGTGAGATAGATTTAGAATTCAAAGTAGATGATGTGGCAATTCTGCTTGGAATGCCAAAAGAAGGTGTGCTGGTTTCACCCTTCGAAGGGAAAAAAGATGAGGAATTTATTGCTACATATTTTGGGAAGTCGTATAAGATTTCTACAGCAACCATAGAATCAACAGTCGAGAGGTTTTTAGTAGAGGATAATGACAAAACAGAAGATTTTGTGAAGTTAATGATAATGCATATTTCTTCTTCTTTCTTGTTTGCAACACAAGCTGGAACGACTATACAAACGTCGTTCACAAATTTGTTGAGATCAATGGAGAAGATTAACTCAATTTCATGGCCTACTGTAATTCATAATTACATGATGAGGTCGATTGAAGAAAATGTCGACAGACCAGCAAAAGCATCAGGATGTCTTCTTCTTTTACCGGTAAAATAACTTTTTAATCATGATTCAATTGTGTAGTTTACATAGTTTGCATTTTCTGTTTTTGCAAATGTTATTTGCATTATTTGTTTTCATAAGGATGTTTGCATGGTTTGATCCTTCTAATATGTTTGGGTTCAATATATGCAGTTCTGGTTTTGTGAGCACTCAAATCTTTATAGAAGATTACATGATAAAAAAGACAAATGTCCTCGCATAATTAGATGGAGTCTTGACCATATGAAGTTGGATTTTCTTGAAGCTCTAGAAGACGTGGCAAGTAACCAGGTATAATATATTTAATTTTTGCAAATCATTAACTTGTATACTAGGGTTATGAACTGTAATTTTCAAAGATTGTTTTGCAAAACTGTTGAATGCATTCTGTAATTTGAAAATACATTGTTTGACTTTCAGCTATCTGAAGATTTTTTTGTGCCACTTTCGGAAAGTGAGGAAAATCTAATTTCTGGTGGGATATTGACTGTGGGTAATGAAATTGATGTTTCTTATTTGAAACATCTTGAAGATCAAGTCAAAAAGTTGGAAATTCAATGTGAAGATCAAAAGAAAGAATTGAGTATGGAAAATGAAGAAATCGAGAAGTTGAAGAAGGAATTGAGTATGAAAAATGTAGAAATGGAGAAGTTGAAGGAAGAAATACAATGTGTAAGAGAATCAAACATGATTCTAATGAAAGACAATGAAGAACTAAAAACAGCAATATTAGATAAGTTTGGTGAGGAGATTGAGGAGAACACCTCAAAAATGAAGAAGAGCCCTGAAAAAAAAGTGGCTTCAAAAACAAATAGAATCAAGATGAGTGAGAAAAATGTTACTGTTAGTCCTGAAATGACTAAAAAAACAAATTTTGAAGAGGTTGATATGTCTAAGTATCAAAAAAGAAAGGTTGGCGAAACTTCTGACTTTGTCACACCAGAGAAACAAGTCAAGACAAAGAAGTTAAAAGTTATGAACAGCAAAACAAGAGGTTCATCAATTGAAAAAGTTAGTGTTCAAAGTAAGGGAAGTACAGAAAAGAAAGCAAGTGAAGAGAGTAAGAAGGAAACAGAAAATGGTAAGGAAACAAAAGATAGTAAGAAAGGAAGTGCAGATAGTAAGAAAGAAGGTGAAGTTAGTAAGATGGGAAGTGAAACTAGCAAGGAAATTGAACCTAGTAAGAACAGTGAAGAATTCAAAAAATGGGAAAGTTCTGAAATATGGAATCTATTCACTGAAGAGGAACTGAGAACAATTAAAGGATTCTATGCATTGGCAAACAGGAAGTAAGTACATGTCTACTTTAAAAAGTTTTACAAGTGAATTGCAACCAACTATTATTTGCAAACAATTAGTTGCAGTTCTTTATCTGCAAACAGTTGGTTGCAACTCTGTATATGCAAACAGTTGGTTGCAACTCTGTAGATGCAAACAGTTGGTTGCAACTCAATGATTGCAAACATAGGGTTGCAAAATAGTGTCTACAAGTGTGGTTGCAAAAATGTTGATTATGTTGAAATTTTTTGTAGTTCAATTGCTTGGGATAAAAACAAAAGCTTGATCATCACTGGAGATCAAATCGAGGGTTTGATTATGAACGAATTTGTTGATAGTCAAATTATTGATTGGTATCTAGAAAACAATGTGGGACGATACAAGAATATGGCTGTTTTTAGCTCAACCATATGGGTAAGATCTTTCAAACAACTATATTTTGTATTAAGTTTCATATTATTTATCTAATTAGATGAACATTAATTTACATGTAGACTTTAATGAAATTTGATGCTTCGGAAAAGAACATGTCTGCAATGCTAATAAAGAAACTCAAAGAAGCTTATAAGAAGAAGTGTAACTGGTTCCTATTCCCATTAAACACAAGTGCTGAGGAAAAGAGTCACGAAGGTTGCCATTGGCATCTTATTGCATTTGATAGAATTGATGACAGTTGGTTTCATTATGATTCCTTGAAAAAACTCCAAAAATAAGTATAAGAAGTGCAAAGGAAGCAAAGAGGTTTGCAGTCTCATTGGTGAACATAATTAATGCAGCTGGACTAACTAAAAAACCACTCAAATCAAATCCAAAGCTAACCAAAGTTGACTGCCCAAAACAAACAAACTCGTAAGTATAAAATCTATTTTGATTTCATTGTTTTGGCATATAAAATGATGAGTACTAATTAGTTTATAATGTATTGTAGGATTGATTGTGCTCTGTATGTGCTTCTGTATGCTGATGTAATCAGAAATGAAGATAATCCTTTGTTTAAGGCAAACTGGCCGGAAGGAATGTCAGAAAAGGCTTCAAGGAAAAGAGCTGAACTTGCAGCTGCAATTTTGGATGATTCGACAAACAAACCTTGGGTTGAAGGAACAGTTAGTGATGATGAAAATACTAAGTGATGTTTTAACTTCTTGTATGTGAAGAAATAGAACAAGTGACAACAAAAAATGATACTTATTTTGATCTTAAATTCTGATAATGAAAAAGTTGATGGATGTTTGCATAATCATGTTTTGTTTTCATCAAGTATACAGAAATATGCAACCAAGTGTTTGTATTCAGCAAACAATGCATTATTTTTGTTTGCAGACTAGTTGAAACAGAATGCAAACACTTGGTTGTTTTTCTGCAGTTATTTTTTGTGTGTTATCTTATATGTTAATTTTTTAGTGATTAGGGTCTTTGTTTTGGTTCTAGTCTTTGTTGCTAGAGTTTAGTTGTCCTTTTTGTTTCCATAATCAATATACAGATTGTTTCTTTTTGTTGTCTATAGAGAGTTATGGCTCTTTGTTAGCAGTCTGATAGTTTAAAAGCAAAACAATATTTGACAATTTAATTTCAAAAAAATCGGGGGCTACGCCCCCGAACCCCCGTAAAAAAAATTCAACTATTTACTTTTAAAATTGGGCAACTCACTCCAATCAATATAATTTTTATAAAAATTGTTCTCATTATTTCGATGAATCATTTCTTCGGACAGAAGAAGAGCAGAACACTGAAATTTTTTCTAAAACAAAACGGGGGCTACGCCCCCGAACCCCCGTAAAAATATTTAACAATTCGAGGGCAACAAAAAAACCATCAATATTTTTGTAGACAGAAAGCTTCATACAAGTTAGTTGGAAACAAAAACTCGTTCACAAATTTGCAACATACAAACTGCAAACAAGTTTGCATAGTGTGTAATGTGCAAACAAGTTTGCAGAGGTGTAATGTGCAAACAAGGTTGCAGAGGTGTAATGTGCAACCAAGTTTGCAGTGGTTGAATATGCAAACACGTTTGCAAAGGTTGAATATGCAAATAGATGTTTGCATACTACACGTTTGCATATCACACTGCAAATAGTTGTTTGCATAACACACTTCCAATCAGTTGCCTGCATACAAAACCTAAAAAAGTATACCTGCAACAGTTTAAATCAAATTATCTTTGCATACATTTAGCCAGAATAAAACTTCATATTCAAATTTCAAATAATCCTTTATCGAGTAACAATGAATAAAACTTCATATTCAAATTATCTTTGCATACATTTAACGAATGTCAAAATTAATCTTAATTCAATATTGCTGCACATGTTCTCTTGTTATGATGCGCTAACTTGCCACAACGTCCACATTTTCTCTTCTTCTTAAACTTGGCTGCTCCAGCACTCTCAATTCTCACACTCCTTGGCCTACCAGGTGCTCTCTTATTTGATGGTGGATTGATTATCGTCTCATTTGCTGCAAACACCTTTGGTTCATCACTGTTTGGAATAGGTATAATGGCGTGTTCATAAGTTTTCTTGAAGTTCTCAGTCGTAAAATATTGTTCAACAAATGTATCCATTGGTCGTCCATCATACTTGATAGCTGTAATAGCATGCTCACATGGAATGCATTCAACTTGCCATTTCAAACACGAACAATAGAACGAACTCAAATCAACTAATTGACTTGGTGTTGAAAAGATTTCATATACAAATTTCGATGATTTTACAACTTTCCATACAGAACCGAACTTACGCCTTTGTCTTATGATTTTATCTATCTCCGGACACAACAAACTAGTCCATTTTTCAGCTAGTTCAAGTCTTGTTTGCATCATTTCCATCATTCGTATACGAATGGTTTCTAACATGAGAACTACCGACATGCCCCTTTCCTCCCTTATCCATGAATTATAACTTTCGCACAAAGATGAACATACCTCACCATATCTTTTACCGACAAAATAAGCGTTTGCCCATTTTTCAAATGGACAATTCTTAAAGAAATCCGTCAAACGTCTACCACCTACTAACTCCATCTCTTTAAAATGAATGATAAATTCATCCTTAGTCAACGCACGAGCAGCCCGATATAACAAAGACTCTATGTAATCTGCTCTTTGAGAACCATAACCAATTGCATTAACTAAGTTGTTTCTAATGTGCCACACACAATAACTATGGTGTGCATTTGGAAAAAGATCACCAACTCCTTTGATAATACTCGGGTGACGGTCAGACAAGAAAGTATATGTACGACTTCTATCAACAACACGAGCCAAATTCTCCAAAAACCAATTCCAATTTGAATTGTTTTCAACACTAACAACAGCTAAAGCAATAGTAAAAAATCCTGAAAAAAAAACGTAGTTAAATAAATAAATTGCAACTAGAAGACTAATTACACAAAACTATATAAGTTCATCAACTTAAGAAACCATAACAAACATGTTTGAATGACATATATATGCAGAGGTTGAATATGAAAACATGTTTGCATGACATATATGTGCAAATATGGTTGCAGAACACACAGATGCAAACAACTGTTTGTATAAAAAACATGCAAACAGGTGTTTGCATACCACATTGTTAAATTAGGTGCCTGCATACAGAAACCTAAAAAAAGTACCTACAACAGTTTCAAAAGCAAACTATATTCGCACAAGCAACTATTCAAATGGCAAATAATTCTTTATTGAGTAACAATAAACAAACAACTATTCAAAACACAATACTATATGAATTCATTAACTTAGAAATCATACCTTCATTGCCATTCTTTGCACAAGCTGTTAGCAAAGTCCCCTTATATTTGGATTTAAGATGCGTCCCATCAATCCAAATAACAGGCCTGCAGTACTTAAAGCCATGAATACAAGCCTCGTATGCTATGAAAACCCTTTCAAACTGATAAGTGTCCATATCAAGTTGTAGCTGCACATAACTACCAGGATTCCACTTCATAATGGACTTCGTATACCAATCAAGTTGTAGCTGCACATAACTACCAGGATTCCACTTCATAATGGACTTCGTATACCAATCAAGTTTAGCATATCCATATTCCTCATCACCAAATGCAGAATCAAGTGCTTTTTTCTTAGCATTGTAAGCAATATAGTACGGGATTTTAACACCATAATCTGATTGAAAAGTAGTAACAATAGCTTTGTTTTTCTTTTTCGGATCAACCTTTACTTCACTTTCTATCAAATTAGATAAACTCTAGAATGAACTGCTGGCTTGTTTATATCAGTAAAACCCCCACCGCAAGTGTGCTCAGGAACATATTTCTTCAAATAAAATAACGATGAAATACCAAACCTTGAACAACCATGAACCTTCCACCCACAACCCTCAACCGGACATACTGCTACTACCCGATGAGCATGGTTCCTCTTCATTCTATACCCAAAACCAAATTTGATGGAATACCTATTCAATGAAAACCTAAATTGATCGGCACCTCCTTCAAACTTCTGACCAACTTCAGTAAACACAGATCCCCAAGATTCAGACCTGAGAGGATGTTGGAACAACTTCGATGAACCAGCTTGACTAAAACAAGATGAAGCACTCGATGACTCAACTAAATCCATTTCCTGAACATCAAAACAAATCTATTAACAATGCTGCAAATACAAAAAGCTAAGTTATACTCAATTGTGCAAGCACGATATGCAGTTCTACCCAAATTGTGCAAACACAATTTGCAGAACAAAATTCATCAGAAAAATAGATGTGTAAAATCATCAGAACCAACAAACCATGTATGAAAAAATCAAAACACTAAAACATAAAGCAATCTATAATACATAATCTATAATACATAAAACACAAAATTCATATATACTATCTCCCAGATTCATCAAGTAGAGGAATATAAACAAAGAAACAAATCAAAAAGATAAATAACAAACTATTATATAAATAAAACTAGGTTTAGGATGAAGAAAACTAACTTACAGTAAAGAAGATGAAGAAGATGAAAACGAATGTGAATAGTTGATGAACAAATCAAGGCGAATACAAACCTCCCGCAGAGATGGAAAAACCCTAATTATTTGTGTTAAAAGAAAACTAAAGAGAAGATGAATCAGTGATGAAACTAGGTTAAGCAAGAGAACTTCATCATCGTCTTGTCTTCGTCTTCTCTCCACCGAAATCGAAAAATCGGTGCCCTAGTTTCTCCACTTTTCCGGTCGAACAGACATAAGGTAGAGAGAGAGAGCAAAATAGAACTAAAAGGGTATTAATGGAATATTTGAAAAATTCTTATAAAATTTTGACCTGAATAACAATTAATGAAATTATTTTAAACCTAATCTCTAGTTAGCCTTAATATTTTGATAGCAAATAACTAATAGTTAATGATGGGGGCTTTTTTAGTTATTTTGAAATTATTTACTACCTAATAAGTCATTTTCTATTAGGTAAATATCCATTGATTTGGTAGGTTACTTTAGAAAAATATAAGTTTTGGAAATAAAGATTAACATTAAATATCCACCATAAATATTCTTTCATAAAATTTATGAAAAGAACAATTGTATTAACTTAACCATCACAAACCTTTGGTTTACCAATGGTTAAAAAATATCTATGAAAGGGCAAAAATGAGAGAAAATTAAAGGATTGATGCATGGGGCCCACCAAATAGTGAATTTTTGGACTTATTTTACATTTTACATTTATTTTGGTTTTATTTTATTTATTGATTTAGGAGTGGATATATGATTAATTACCCCCCCTATTTTTGGACCTTAAATTCAAAAATCCTTTTTTTTTTTGAATTGTTCAGCGTGTGCCTCGAACCCTTGACCTCTAGATGGAAGAGTATACCTCTTAACACTCCAACAAAGGGTTGTTGGCAAATTTAATAAATTTTTTTATTAAATTTTTTTATTCTGTAAGAACCTAAATGTTTGAGAGAAAAAACCGGACCCTCTCTCTCTCCATAACCGCTTATCCAGAGACCTTGCAGGGAGTTTCTTTGCTTCTCCGGCGAAGGGTCTTCCCTTCGCCGGATTCCTTTCTTCGTTTCTTAATAAGGTTAGTTTCTTTGTTGGTCTTTAGGGTTTGTTTTGTTGATCTTTAGGATCCTTTTGTTATTTTCGTACGAATTCAAGATCGAGTGTTTGGTCATGGAAAATCATTGGGAGTTTCTTCAACAACTTACAACTCTCTCCACCGATGTACCGGAACCAGGCACAACCCAAAGTTCATCCCAAGAAGTTCAATCCGTAAACTATGTGGTTTTTTGATACACTTCATAACATTTTGTAGTAGAAACTCAAGTTGCTGCAATTAATGGAAGTAACCACCGACAATGCTAGACAAGAACTCATAATGGGCAAGGTATAACCACAATACAAAGAGGAGTTCGTACTTTTCCATTCAGGGAAGTTGGGGCCCAGATTATGGCTGAAGAAGAAGAGGTGCAGACCAGAATCTCCACACCGACGGTTGACGGCGAGAAGAGAAGAAGGTGGAAGAAGCAGCGGTTAGAAAACCACCCACAGATGGGCGTGGTGACTGCACAGGAAAAGCAACCCACCAGTTGGACCAGGCAGCTCTAGAGGCACCTCAAGTGGACATAACTGGACTTGTTTGTCTGTTTTGGTTGTGTCTTTGATTTTCAACTTGATGATGTAACCTAATTAACCTTTTGACCTATGAATGAAATTTGATCCCAATAAAAAAAATTATTAAATTTATTGAGTTAACTGCTTTTAAGCGACAATTGGTAGGCATGAAGAAGACAATAGTTATACAATAATGCAATACTTAACTATTTTGCACTAAATTTAACCGCCATGGGTTTTTATGGGACCAGGACGGCATCATCTTATAATAGCATGGTTTTATTGGTGTGGGTTAGGGATGTCAACGGGGCGGGTTTGGGACGGTTCATCCCCTTCCCAAATCCGTCCCGTTAGTAAACGGGTTTTACCATAACCGTCCCAATAATTAATCGGGGTGGATATTCAATTACCATAACCGTCCCAATTAAAAATTGTTAAACCATTACCGCCCCGCCCCGCCCCGTTTAATATAAAACGAGTCGGGTCGGGTCGGGTCGGGTTCAAAGTATTTTGTTTCACAAAAGTTATTTTAATTTGAAGTAATATAACAATTGTTAACAAAATTTTATAAGACTTTGAGTTTATCAATCATAAACACTACAACTACTTGAATAATATAAAACATGAAATAATTAAATTGATAATATAAGATTAAAGTTTTAGAAACATAACTTTAAATAAAACATATATTTAATATATAACATACTAATTGGTTCGGGGCGAAGTTTACTATCTAATACCAAACCCGCCCCGAACCCGATTAGTTTTTTTTTAACTTCATACCAAACCCGAACCGTTTAATTAACGGGGCGGTAAAACCCGTCCCATTAGGGGCGGGTTTGGGAAAAAACCCGCCGGTTCGGACCAAATTGCCACCCCTAGTGTGGGTCCCATGCTTGGGCTTTAGTTGTCTATTCACGTGCGGGCTTTAAGTAGGGATTAGGGAACTAATTTGGAAACCCTATTTTATGATGAAAATTTTGATGAAAGGTCCAAATTTTGGACCCAAATACAAAAAAAAACTCAACAAGGATTATTATCTCACCCAAAACTCAATAATCAAATAATAACTCATATCAAACCCAAATACACATCCCTATGCTCCATCTCTCCCCAACTTGTATCTCTAAGACCTAATGGTTTCTTCCATTCCCTCTTTTGCCCTCCTATATATATATCCAACTACTCCCTCCTCTTACAAACCAAAATTTTCTCTCTCCAAAATATCTCTCTTTCTCCATTGTCTGGGTTTCTTTCTCTCTCTACCTCACCGCCCAACACCAAACCCTCTTTTCTCTCTTCTCTCTCCAACCTCACCGGCCATCTCTTCAATCTATTCCACCTTCATTCATCATCTTCTTCTCTGTAGACCCTACTTTGCTCCTTCATTCATCATCTTCTTCTCTGTTTACTATAGAAGCCGAAGCCCAGACGTGAAAAGTTTCACCTTCATTCATCATCTCTATCTATTCCACCTTCATTCATTCATCATCTCTCTTCTGGCTGGAAAAACCGTCCCGACAGAGATAACCTTTTTCACCTTTTCGTGGTTCAGTCATCAGCGTCAGTCATCATCTTCTTCTCTGTAGAAACTTCAGTCATCATCTTCTTCCTCTATAAAACCAGGTAACTTTTTATTATTTGTTCATCCTTCTTTTGTGATGATTAGTTTCTGGTTTGTGCCCAATGTTTATGATTTGTCCGTACAGTTTAGGTTTTTTTTTCTCAACTTTTGTTTTTATACTTTCATTGTTCAGATTTTGAAAACATTTTGTTAAATGTTAACCTAACTTTATAATGTGTTAACATATTTGTTGCAATGCTATATGATGATCACTGTGATCATCATTTTATGAAATGATCAGACATTGCAGTGTGGACCATATGATTTTATCACATATTTCTTGTTTGTACGTTCGTTTCTTGATGTGTCTGTACAGTTTATTGGTTATTTTCTCTAAAGCTTTCCTGTTTTTGTAACAAAACTTTACAGTTTGTGTTAACATTGTGTACATTTGTACACCATTGTGTTAAATGTTAACAGTACTGTATTATGTGTTAATAAATTTTGTTAAATGTCACCATTTTCCCAGTTAATTTGCAATTTCACAGAAACGCAAACATTTTTTTACCAAGGTAAAACATTATTCCAGTTTTTGGGACAGTGCAAGGAATGCGTGAACATTCACCCAAATGCTACAACATTTCCAATTTGATTGTAACATTTGTCAACCTGTTAAGACATTTGATGATACTTTCATAAC
The DNA here is from genome assembly GCF_041429995.1 of Eschscholzia californica. Lineage (NCBI taxonomy): Eukaryota > Viridiplantae > Streptophyta > Magnoliopsida > Ranunculales > Papaveraceae > Eschscholzia > Eschscholzia californica. Next base: position 49,259,135 of record NW_028238198.1, read on the forward strand.
ATTTTATTCAATTTTGCAGAATGGAAACTGAAAGGTCACTTTCTACATCTCAAAATAATGACAAGAAGTTAGTATGTGACTCATGGGGCGACGTATTTACGGAGATTTGGCAAATATTTCCCGGTGGTGTCAAAGCTTTTCGACACGCTCTTGGTCGATATACCATTGCAACCAAGAACAACTACAAATATATCAAGAATGAACCAGGACGTGTGACTGCCGTTTGTTCCAAACCCGGATGTAATTGGAGAATCCACGGGGTTGCACCATTGGGATGTAAATCCGTGTTTCTGTTGAAAGAGTACGAACCGAAACACGATTGTGTCGATGTTGTTCTCAAACCTGCGGATCCCAAGTTGTCTAGTAAACTTGTTGGCAGCCTAATGGATGAAGACATCAGAAAACACCCAAATTGGAGTACGGCTGAAGTTAAAGAAAAGTTTCAAGACGATTACGGTGTTGACTTGAGCTATTATTTTTCTTACGGTGGTAAGAAGGTAGCCATGGACAAAGTATTTGGGCAGGAGGGTGATTCCTATGCAAAGTTGAAGTGGTACGTAGATGCTTTGGCGACTACTAATCCCAATAGCATAATTGATTTGCAAATCGAACCCACTACCAACAGATTTGTCCGAGTTTTTATTGCCCTTCACGCATCTATCCTTGGGTTTCAACACTGTCGCCCTGTGATCTATATTGATGGAACATTCGCTAAAACTCGTTTTAATGGCTGCATTTTAGCTGCGGTTACCAAGGACGGAAACGACGGTATGTTTTCATTTTCACATCTTACGTTAACATTCTAATGTTCCTGTAAACACTTGACAAAATGTTAAGAACATGATCTATAATGGCGCGGCATACAGTGAGATGCTGCGTCATTTATTGAAGTCATTCCTCATTCCCAAGTATGTGTTGACATTTCAGGAAATGTTTATGCAATATTACTTCATGCATCAACAGAACTAATTTTGTATTTCTTTTTTTTTGTTAGGTCTTTTCCCCATTGCTTACGCAGTTGTGGACATTGAGAATGATCATAATTGGGATTGGTTTCTGCAAAATTTGAAATTAGTGGTGGATCCGATAAAACGTTACACCTTTATTTCGGATAGACATGCTGGAATTCTAAAAGGCGTGAAGAACGTTTTTCCCACCGCTCATCACTCATTATGTGCTTGGCACTTGCGATGTAACCTGAACTTGAGAATACGTAACGGGGCGCGCCAGTCACGTTATTTTCAGAGTCTTATGTTTACGGCGGCACGGGCATTACCCGAGAGCGAATATCACGCAACCATTGAACAAATGGTTGAGATGGGTGGAACCAATGTGGAGAGGTTTTTCCAATCCCTTAATCCGGAATCATGGGCAGATTCCTTTTTCCCAGGGGATAGGTATTTTGTTCACTCTTTTTCAGTTGAAATGTTGAAACACCATTAACCCTGTTACCGGCACACTTTAAGTTTACTCAGTTATTTTTTCACATTTAATCATATCTTCTGTTATGGAAGGGCATTCTTTATAGTGTTCCGTCATTCGAATACATGTTACCACATTCAGTGTGCTGTTCTTACACGAGACGATTTATTGCAAGCATCCGATAAATGTTGTGACATTCGTTATAATGTTTTCTTACAGGTATGGCGCCATCAGTTCCCAACTGTCTTAAAGCTTCAACAACATGGTAAAGAAAGCCCGCGTCCTCCCTATTACAGCATTGTTGGATGCCATAAGTCAGAAGATTATGAACAAGATGAGAAAGCATAGAGACGCCGCTATTGGATGAAATACATTTCTTTGCCCATCCATTAACTTGGAGCAACAAGCGAAATACAAAGTTGCGGAGACTTGGAGATACGTCGAGGCAGCCCCACTTATTTATGAAGTATATTCGACTCCACGCCATTCCGTAAATCTTGATACTCTCACATGCTCTAGTCGGCGTTGGCAAGTAGATTCGCTTCCGTGTCAACATGCAATGTTATGCATCAACAAGACTCGTGGTGATAGTACATGTTTTTACGATCCGGTCTGGACGGTGGAGGCTTACAGAAACACATACCAACATTGTGTTTACCCCGTTCCAAATTTTGACGAACCCTATACTTTTGATCCATTAACCAAGACTCTTCCTCCACTAGTTAAAAGGGCACCAGGCAGACCACGTACAACACGGTTGCAGAGTTCCGGAGATGTTACCAGGAGAAAAAGAATATGTCGCAGGTGCAACCAACCCGCTTATCACAACAGTGCGACATGCGAGCCCAACTGTAGTTCTCATTTTTCTGAATGCTTTAACATTCAACGATATGTCTCAACATGTAAGAGACTGTCTTCTACATTGTGTTGAATGTTTTAGTAAAATCTTTTGGTCTTTAGTACATATTTTTTTGTCTAGTGAATTAATCCTAACATTCTACAAAATGTTCAGTGAATGAATCCTTACATGTCTAGCTATTATTTACAATGTGTCAACATTATGTAGTTTTTTGAATACATTCTCATTAATGAAGGAACATTATTACATATTTCCCAAGACATTTGTCAATATGTCCCACCATTAAGAGGAATGTTCTAACATGTCTGTGTATGTTCTTCCCTGAAACAAACTCTAAGGGGACAATGCATGTCACATGTGTTGTTGAAGAAAAATAATAATATATTCAAATTTACTTCATATTGTTTGCACATAAATATCCCATTCAAAATCATTGTATGTTGTTAACATCCCAAAATAATTTACAAACCATATTTGTTTGTAATATAATCAAGAATGAAGTCGTTTCGGGTTTAGTGATATGAACATAACCCGTTACCTGAACAACTACTTCATTTTTGATTAAAATATCCTTTACAAAAAAACATAAGAAGGCAACCACACTTTCAAGCTCGGGCCGTCCTCCAAGATATCGTATTCTCCTTCAATATGTTGTGGGTGACCTTAGCCCTCTTCCTTTGTGCCAGGGAAACCCAATCTGGGTTTTGTGTACGCTGTTTGGGTCCTGTTGTCATGCAGTCTTCCACCAGCTCTTCAATTTTCAAAATTACAAAGATACCGCAATCCGGGCTGTTCAAGACACAAATGAAATGTTAAAGCATAACCAATAATGTTTCCACAGTCACAGACAATACTGAAACATAATGTGAAATGAGACTACATTAATAATAATTACGTGTCTTTTTATCAATTGTCTGAAAACATAAAAGGTTTTTGTTCCAACATTTAGCGGAATGTTGGAACAATTTCAAACAAATTAAACCATGCATCATAATGTTGGAACAAATAAAGAGTGAAAACACTTACTTTTCTCCCTGAGTAGGGAATTCTGGCTCCCCAAGAACATCTGCATATTTTTGTTGGGTTCCAAACATTGTGAATCCCACCTCTTCCATTACATCCTCCACATATGCCGCGTACTCCCTGGCATTTTCGTAACACTCCTTGGCCATCTTCTTATCAAATGACATCGAATCATAATGGGTCCACCGATGGAGAAATACATTATATATCAAGAGTGTCCAGTGCCCCCCCTTGCTGCGTCTCCCGTTGTTGGTTGGCAGATTGGTGCACACACAAATAATATTTCCGGTTTCCCAGCATTATTACTCAACGTACGATTGAGCATTTGTTCGATGGAAGCTTGGTTGACCTCGGACTTTATCATTGTCTGTAGAACAAACACAAAGTTATCAAAATGTTCACTCATATAAAAGATGATTATAGGAAAACATTCTAATCACTTAACTTACATAGATTTCGGATGGGAGGCATAACACACTCTTTTCTTTCAATTCCTGGTGATTAGTGACGAAGGAACTCGCCCAGTTAATTATTTGTGAATCGCATTGGAGATTCATCATCAACATATCGAGCTGCTTCCCACAGATGTCGTTAATCCCGTCACTAAACCAGACCTTCGTACTGCAAAATTTGAAAAAAATAGTGTCACCTTCTCTAATGTTAGGACATTTCACGGAATGCTAAGGCATTACAGTAAGCGAATATAAATGCTCCAACACCAAGAGTAATGTTCAAACATTACTGTCCGTGCATGAACATTACAGTAACCTACTCGCACCTTTTGTCACTTTTCCTGAGGAATTCTTCCAACAGACCCTTTTCTTGTTCCTTCACATTCTTCCAGACTGGGCTTCTTCTCCAGTTTCCAAGCTTCTGACCTTTCTCCTCTTCTGACCTTCCGGCTCCCAACTCTACAATGTCTTCTACATTTTTTTTTTTCTCGAGTTGCTTTGCTTTCTCGGTCATAGTTCGGGTTCGTGGCTGAGTTTTAACCCTCTTAACCAAAGAGTTTTGTTTGTTTTTCTCTTTCTTTTCAACAACTTCAGCCATTTCAACCTTTGGCTTATCTACAAAATCGTCTTAAGAAGAACTTTCATTCTCCACGATCTCATAGTTTTCATATTCTTTTGCCACCTCACAAACCTCTGAAAAGAAAGCTGAAGGCCAAGTCAGCTGAAAGTCAACTTCTTCCGTCTCATTTTCACCTACATTCAAAAAACTTGGAAATTGCTTTTCACCTGTTCCCACCACCACACGTTTAACTAGTCAACATTCGATAGAACCGCAAATCTTAACATAAATGATTATCCAATTCTTGATCAATATATATAAACGTTATCAAGGATGTTCTAACATTTTACGTATTTATGTTGGAGAAGAACACTTACTTGTTTGTTTCTTATTTATTACTTAGCCGACCAGTCTATTGTCGTTCGTGGTAAAAGACAGTCTTCAATTGTCGTGGTAAAAGACATCGCGGGAGTACGATAGAACTCTTTTACTTACCGTTTATCAAAAAACTTGTAACGATGGCGGAACAATTTATGTTCATACCAATCATCTGACAAGTAAGTAAGAATTTCAGAAAAGATAGAATGATTCTACACAAGTTAATAAGTTGGTTAAAAAAAAAGTATAAATAAAACCAACTTAAATCTAAAAAAACAATATTCATTACTTTTATCATTGTATACTGACTTAAAAACAGTATCTTAAATGTTGAAGCATTCTGGTATTTGCTTCAACATTTCTAACTTCTTCTCACGCAAAGACAAGAATGTCAACAGAAGTAAAAAATTGCGTGAGCATTTACTCACTTGACCCAGCTACTTGGCTCTCTGTCTGCTCCTGGTTTTGCACATCCCCTGAAGATTGACCCTTTACAAACTCATCAGAAATCGCCTTCTTACCCTTGTTGTCTATTTCCGCTTCTCCAGTTTGGTCTTCGGCATCACTTTCTGGTTCGTTGCGGGCTTCTACATTTACTTGTTCGGGATTTTTTTGTGCTACTTCCTGCTCCACTACCTTATCTCCACCATCTCCACTCTCCACCTCTTCGCGAACCTCCACCTCCTGTCCACCTTAAGTACGTCCTGCCCACCCTCCACCTCCTCTCCACCAATCACCTCATCTCGACCAATCACCTCGTCTCGAACATCCACCTCCCCTCCGACACCAAAATCAAATTCCAAAACATCATTCTTCTCTCCTCTCTCTCTCTCTTCATCCTCTCCAATTCCTCTCTTAATACTTCTCTCTCTCTCTTAACCATCTCATTCTCTCTCTTAACCAACACATTCTCTTCTCTCAACCTCTCAACTTCCTCCTTCAACTTTTCAACTTCCTCATCATTCATCTCCACCACCACCCTCCCAGTGAACTTTAACAAATCTTCCTCTTCAACAGACTCCGGCACCAACTCCACCTTCACCTACAAGGAGGGATACATATGGTTATTATCTCAACACCTCCCAAAAAATGCATACATTTCACACAATGTCACTCAGACATCAATTATGTTAGAACATTTATTCAAATCACAGAGACATTATAGCAAATGTTAAAACACATTACCTGCTCCTCTGAAATGCTATCCAGTTCTGCTTCCAGTCCTGTAAGGAAGAATGGCTCGATCATCCATCGAGCTATTCTAGGACTTACCCCTACTTCTTCTACCAGGTCCTCATGGATCCTGGTGTGCATGCAATACCAGTACTGCAAATAAATTAAACACAAATAGGTCAGAAGTGTTTTTCTGTATCATCACAAGGAATGGAGAAAAATATTTTAAAATTCTCAAACATTTTGCAAAATGTTTCAGCATTATATAAGTCCCCCAAGATAATGATGAAACATATTAGAGAATGTCAGAGCAAACTAATTTGACTTTTATCATTATAAGAAATTATGAAACATTTAAATGCATGATTAGGAATACTTACGGGCAGCAGAGTCAGGCAGCCTGAAGCTTTGGCCGGCTCTTCCCAGTGCTTGTTGATTCTCTCCATCATGTAGGAGTGAATAGCTCTCGGCCATGAAACTCTATTTATCATTCTCTCCGTTTGGAGATTGTGATAAAAACTCCCGACCACCGAGGAGCCGGCCGCTGAAGCAAAGAGGAAGGTTGCTGCCATGTACATGATCCAGAGTTTCAAGAACTCAATTGCAGGAGCCGTTGTTCTGGCAGCCACACTCAGCGCCCTTTCGATGCTCGGGCCCCCAAACGATGCAGACTTCCCCTCTACAATACAGTCTCTGAAATACTTGCTCAGAAACTGGTCCTTAGCCACATCTATGGTGACATTTGTTGGGAATGCTTCGTAAACCTGTCCTTCCATGGGGACTCCCAACAGCAAAGCAACATCTCCGGGAGTGAATTCAATCATCTTCCCTCCAATGTTGAAGGTTTGCCTCTGTTTGTCGAAGCAGTTGAGCAGATCAAATATGGCTTTGTTCGGCTTCTCCATCACATTCTCTTTTCGGAATGTCCCACTGGTCACTGCCTTGAAGAATGCCCCGAATGGGGAAGCAAGCAACATTTTCTTTTGCTCCTCAGTAATGTCCATCATTGATTCCCTGGCACCTTAAAAACTGCTTTTAAATTACATTTGTAATTTAAAGCAGTTTTCTTCTTCTGCTCCCTTGCCTCTGTTGGTTGAGGCTCCACCGTCGGCTCTCTCGTCTTCGAAGTATACCCTCGATGCTTCACACAAACAGTAACAGATATGTCAGGGCATTCAACAAAATGTTCAACACTACACTGAATGCTACATCACTATAAGTAATGGCAGATCATTTTAAGATGTGTCTACACAATAAGCCTAGGCCAATGATGGTCTGCACAAACATTAATTACAGGACATTGTCAAAAATGTGTATACAATAACATACCTTAGCTTGTTTAGGACTAGCAACTTTCTTGCCGTTTTTGCTAGGCTCAGCAGATGATGACTCTTCACTAGCCCTCTTTCTAGGGCTAGCCCTCACTGGAGTCTGTTGTCTTTTTTCAGGACCATCTCCTTTTTTTGTGTTTGTTTTAACCATCTTTGTAATCTGCAAAATTTGTTATGTTTTGTATTAGATACCCACATGTTTCAAACAAACACAGAATGTATGTACACAACCAAAATGTCTAAACATATACTAATTTCTTTTACACAACCATGAATGTTAAAACAAACCATTCATTTCATCAACAAAGACAAACACCCATAAATCCAAATCAAATGACTAAATTCCTCCACAGAAACCTAACTTTCCTATCACACCCCTAAATGTTAAAACAACCCTAACCTAGGAACTTGATGAAGATTCATAAACACCCAAATGACCTTTCTGTGAAGATGCATGCTTCCGAAATCACAAACAACTATCAAAATGTCTAAACATAATCCTACATTTCTTCAACACAACCCAGAATGATAAAACAAATCATTCACTTCATCAACAAAGACAGACCCCCAAAAATCAAAAACAAAGTACTAAATGTCTCCACAGAAACCTAACTTTCGGATCACAACCCTAAATGTTAAAACAAACCTAACCTAGAAGCTTGATGAAGAACCATAAACACCCAAATGCTTCCGAAATCACAAAACAACAACCAAAATGTTTTATCACAAACTGTAGAGCAACTTAACCCTAAATTTTTTTTGAAAAACAACCCAAAATGTTTTATCACAAACTCAAGATCAGACTACTGAACTTGAAATAATAAACCCTAATTGTTTGAAAACACCCCCAAATTTTCGAACACCCCTAAAACTGTACCAACAACCAAAGATCTGAAACAACAAACCCCAAAAATGTTCTAACAATCCAAATAATTTACCAACAACAGAGAGAGGATCAAGAGTTAGAGGAAGAACAGAGACGTGCCTGTGTTTGAATGAAAGCGAAATCGAGAGAGAAGCACAAGATTCGTTGAAAGAGAGGGAAATAGAGAGATAAATGAGTAGATCAAGTTGCTTAAATAGCTTTGATAGAGAGAGAGAATCGCCGGTAACGTTTCGATTCTAGGGGTTAATGGCCGAAATCGTTTCGCTTGAAAAAGAGATAGAGAGAGAGACGGAGAGGCAGCTTTGAATGAATGAAGAGAGGAATCGTTTGATCGAGATAGAGAGGAGAGATAGAGAGGAATCTTTTGAATGAAGAGAGAGAGATGGAGAGGGTTTGTGTCTAATCAAGAAGGATGTGAATGAAGAGAGAGAGCGCGGTGACCGAGAGAGAAAGAGAGAGGCTGGTCAGTCTCGGGTCAAATCAAGTCAGGGAGGGGAAGAGAGAAGCTGGTTGGGCGGGCAATGAGTGAGGGATAAGAGAGGGAACAATTTCTTTTGGAGGGACAGAGAGGTAATCTAACATTTTGGGTTTTTTTTGAAATATAATTCCCTATTGGGTTGGATTTCCTATTTGGGCTCCTTTTTTGGGCCTTAGATTTGGATTCAAACTCCCCAACCTTTATACCCTGTAAAAGGGAAGAAGAAGACGTTTGTGAATCAATATTGTTTCTTTGGCCTACAGCGGGGAGGTTTTATTAGCGGAAACTTGGAAAGTCTTCAGACTGACATTGAAGGGGGTTTTGGAAGTATTCTTGCGAACATTATGAGCGGCCATGTTAGAATACATTCGGATGCTTTAAGAAAATAACTGATTTACAAAATTTTACTTATTCATATATTTATAGTGTCTTCGACGAGTTTCTATCTCCTGAAATCGTTGTATAATAACTTCATTACTTGGTATCAAATACATTTTTCTCAATCTATACAAATAAATTGGACAATAAGAAAGTGGATTATCATATATATATTTAAGTTATAAAAGTGAATAGGTATACTTAGTTAGTTCTACATCCCTTCCACTTTTTATTCTACACTTATAGTAGATATACTTATCATAAGATATCCTTATAAAAGGTACAAATATTAAATCGAGGTATCATATCTATGACAACTCTCAATTTTTGTGCCTTTAGTGGGCTTAGTATTTCCGACATTTGCAATGGCTTCTTTATTTCTTTATGTTCAAAAAAACAAGATTGTCTAGAACCGATCAGGGGTGAACTTCGGTGTGGGTAACCCACTTTTTGAACCTGTCCATAGTCCAATCCAAAGGGTTCGGTTATTCTAAATTTCAATCCGAACCAATCCGTTCATGGTTTGGTTCGGTTAAATAACCAAACCAAAGGTCAAAAAATGTTCCAAGAACAAACTTTCGAATTTTTAACTTTAAAACTAGCTACAATTATACTTAGAACGTGCTAAAAAATAGTATAATCTCACAAATCCTTAAGTCTACATGTACGCGATTAGTTCGACATAGTTTCTTCGGTTATCCGTCAAACAAATCCATAGCCGAACCAAACCACTCGGTTTTTATATTTTAGTATCCAAACCAATCCGGAAAACCATTGGATCGGATTGGTTTGGTCGGTTCGGATACTAAATGTACACCCCTAGATCCGATGGGATAAAATACCATGAATTTATTTCAAGATTTGGACTTGATCATAATACAGATATGTACTTAGTGTAATATGGTACAACCCAACATGCGACTTCCTCCTAACACAAATGAAAGAGCTCTTATAAACGTGGAAACATGATATATGGATCAATGCATTCATTTATAGCTATTTAAAATGGATCAGCAGATATAGAAAATGGAAACTCAATGTATCTGTGTGTGTGCAGATATCCATAGGGGGATCATATGAAGCAGATGCTTTTATATCCAAGCAATTCGATGAATTACTCCTAATAATTCACATCATATCATAATAGTGCTAGTTGCCGAGAGTTACTTCGGGAACAAAAAAAAAAGAAAAGTCAAATTCATTTAGGTTATTATCTCAATTCCAATAAAATGCAACTGGATTTAGTATGAACTCGCGATCAGAACGTATGTGGATAGAACTTATAACGGGGTCTCGAAAAACAAGTAATTTCTATTGGGCATGTAGCCTTCTTTTCTTTTATACAGATATCAAATATGGAGTAATCCAAATCTGCCGAATCACTCATGTTATGATCTTCTACATCCTAGGCTCCCCGTTCCATCATCTGGCTTATGTTATTCGTGTAACATTCAGACCGAATGACTTTAAGAAATTACGCCAATACTTCCACATATTACGGGTAACGTAGGAGATGTGAGGGTAAGAAATCGCGGGCCAAGAAGTTAGTTGGACCGGGTCGTTGACCGGAAGTCGAACCTCCACCTGTTAATAATTTTACGAACACCGACGACGTCTTTGGGCTTAACCTGTGACAAAAGAGACAAGAACACGTGTGACCGTGAGATCTTAGGGGACACCGTGATGGTGCCGGCCTAAGGGGGCTCCGACGGTCAAGTCAGTAAGCTTGCAAGAGAAATGAAATATTCGTGGATATTAACCTTGGAATGTTACCGTTGGTTGGGTAGCGGTCGGAGCTTAGGCACGGCTCGTAGAGTGGCCGGAGCCCGCTCTCTACGGACAGACTGACTTGTTTGGAAAGAGATTAAGAGGTCTGCCTCGTGTATGAGACAGCCCTGGAGAGGTTTGCTTGTTCTGGGGTATGTACCGTAAATAAGTGAGAATCTTTAAGCTCCTGACCTTAAGTGTAGACAATCACGTGGGTGATATGGAACTCTTTAAGAGTCTGACCTACCGAAAAGATAAAGTGAGTCGAACCTTATAGATATTCAAACAGGTGATGTGGGAAGGTCCCGACCTCTCAAAAGTAAGCGAACCCTTGAATAGACGAAACCCTTGATAATAAAGCAGTGGAGAGAGAAGAATCGATGTTTGCTTCCTCAAAGCACTGTACTTATAAGATCCTATACCTTGATAAATGGTGTAGAGCCTCGTATCCTCTGTGCACGGTATTTTGTGAGGCCCTGTATATGGATACCAGACCGTAATAGTACTTAGGTGAGAGAAATGAGGTAGGTCTATGTGATGAAGCGGGACTCTATCAAAGAGCAAGACTCTATGAGAGAGAAAGTGGATTGATGATACTCTATATGAGAGAGAAAGTAGTGGGGTTCTTCGCTCGGGATCAGATGATAGTATTGAGTCTGTGCTCGATGTGTTTGCCCCTGAATCAGATGTCGTGTATCATCTTCCTCTCGGTCCTTTTATAGGGCTTGTGGTCGACCGTCACCTGCCGTGAGTTGTCGCCTTCAATGGGGTAACGCTTGGAGCTGTCACCATTAATACGAATATTGTAACCCCTTAATGGATATATTCGGGATCTTCAATGATCGTAACGTCTCCCAACGGATATGTGAAGGGAGGTCTGCTAGTGAGGACAGACCTCTATTTTCAGGGCTGGAAATACTTGCGTGTCTTAGCATATTTTCAGGGTGCCCGAAGATAAACGGGTCGGGCCCATTAGCCATTAATTCACGGGATTGGTCACCATGTCAGCCCATTAATCGTGGATTTCTGGAGACGCTCCTGGTGACGTATTTTGGCCCATACAGGAGACATCTCTATTTTCCCCGGGGGTAGAATTACCACTGCTTAGCTTTCAATTCACAGTTTAGCTAAATGTATATGGATTTTTTTTTTTGTTATCATCCCCATGATAATCTTCCCATACTGATTTAAAATTTCTCAAGTTTTAACTACTTTCTTTTATTTGTAAAGTTTGCAACAGTCTCTGCCTGGAACCCTTCCAGCTTACTATTCTTCCATGTCTGGAAGTTTGCAACATATGACTTTTTCAACCGTTTTATTTTCATACCGAGATCTCACAAGTTCTTCTCAAGTACATTGTGCGATCCAGATCAGCTTATCTAGATTTGATTGGTGACGACCATAGATACTCCAAGTATTTTGCGACGTCGAGGCGAACGCTAATCATGTCCCACATGACCGATCTTATGCCTTGAGCATAACCATCTTTTCTCATGCTTGCTTGCTCATCAGAATCTTTCAGATGCTGAATCTCGCTAAGTTACGTGCCATGAGACTTGGGTAGAAATACTCTGTTTGAGTGTTTCACATTAGACTCTTCAAGACCTTTTCTTGAACAAGTCTTATCACCTTCTGTAGATCTTTTGGTGCTCCAAAGCAATTCACCTTTATGTGGTCATTTTATTCAGTCAGTTCTAAACTGTTTTCAACATCAGAATGTTGTTCTCAATCTCTGGTATGTCTTCTACATACCGAACCAAAGAAAAATGGGTCACTCCCACTAACCTTTTTGAACTTCTTGAATTCAAAATTTCTCTTCATTCCCAAAGAAACCAACTCTTGATTACTTTGCTGAATCGAAGATTCCTGCTCCTACTTGTCCGCTTCAATCCCTCGATGGATTTTGAAGAGTTAACTTCCTTCGGAACGTGTTTCGGAGTAATTCCGTTATAGCCAGCTTATTTTCTTCTTCAGTAGGATCTCAATCCTCTGAGACAGATTATGAGCTTTTAAGGTCTGTAAGGGGTTTGAACAACTTTGAGATGCTCTCAACTTCTTGAGGGTTCTCATGCGAATCTAATTCGCATTATGCGGGAGGATGTCTGAGATCTTCTATTTCTTCCTCTATTTCCATATTTATCAGCTAAAATAGATAGGAACCACAAATTCTGATCAGTGTCAGTTTGTTGCCCAGATTGAATATCTAATATTTCTCCCACTTGTCTTCTTGAAATAATTCTTATTCAAGGAAGACACCACCATGACCAACAACTACATTGTTCTCTGATTGTTTGTGGAAGAATCCCCGATATTTATTTATCCGATAAATAAATATTTTGTCTGATATGCAAACTTGGTTCTCGGAAACCATTTATGTTTCATATCTTTAGACCTTAAGAAAAGACCACTTTTGGAACCATTCCAAACCCATACTTTTAGGGTGTCTTTTCAGCTATTTGACGGAATGTGGTTAGTTAGGATGAACGACCGTTTTTGAGAATGTATCCTAGAAAGTGTTCGGAAGATTGGCTTAAACCCATCATTGATCGATTCATGTCTAACATGTTCGATTACTCCCACTGAACTCATCACCCGTATGATGAGTTTGTGGAGCAAGATGAGAAACTATTTCTCATCTTCTTTTGATGGTCATCAAATTTCTGACTTTAAATATTTATCGTCTCGATCTAATCGAATGACTTATATTTTTGTCAAGTGGTTCGGGTTAACTCTTGTTAGTGTATTAATAGTTTTACACACATCTGTATGTATGAAGACTATTAGTTCACTAGTCATAACTTCCTTTAGAAAAGGTGACTTTGTAAAATAGTCCTTTTGAACAAAATTCACATGTGTCGTATGATACTAAATCATTTAGACTCAGAAGTCCATACCATTGGATCTTCCTCATGTGTCTTATGTCAGTTTGACACAATGGCAAAACAGAGTTGACCGGTTTGAATCCTTTGATCATAGCCTATAGTATCATTGTTAATGTTTCAGTTCTCCAAGAACCGACTTTGTCAATCTAGCACTGATTTAAAACATTTGATGTTTCTAGAAGAACATAATAACACCTATTAAGTTCTACCTAGATCAGTGTCTAAAAGCAGACTTTTATCCAATTCAGCATCCTGAGCAGGTACTTGCTTCTGCTCCCTCTTGGACCTTTTCTCCTTTTGTCAAGTATGTTATTTCCATGAAGGAAAACTACTAAACTTGCTAGATTGACTTTGTTAACAAAGATGTAAGAACCAGAATTCCCAATTCCGTTTCTTCGTCTTCCAGGTACTTAGGGTAGTTTCTTGTAATGGCTTGGCCATTGCTTTAAAACTCTAACCCTTATGCCTTATGAATCATAAGAACTCTTCTTATATTCCTTTGATAACAGAATCTTAAGAACATGCTTCTTAGATTCAATATTCCTCAATGTTCTTTTCAAGACGACTTTCTTAGTTGGACCATCCTCTCCATTCACGACATCTAGTGGAACTTTTCCTCAAGTAGTCGAATGGTTATGTTAGCATCCATATCATTAATCCCTACGAGAGAGAAGAATTTTATGGAAGTTCACACAAAAGAATTTGTGGATAATCATATCCACAGTCGTTTGAAGTGGTAGTGAACATCGGGAATGAGATATTCTCGGACGTTTCCTTTGTTACGAATTCGAGAGCGTTTTTCGGATTCTTTACCAATCGTGAAAATAAATTTCGTTTAATTCCTTTTGAAGGAATGAACGAAGGTTGGAAAACTATTTTCTAATAGTTATATATACCCTACTCTAAAAGAAAAGCAAAATCCTAAAACTTATTATCATTGCAAAAACACAGTTTTTGCCATATTATTCAAAATCGTCCCCGCTTGAATAATATGATTCCAAGATCCCATTGCTACGGGGCTAAGCGTACTAGGGCACTGCCCTTAACTCCGCATTCCTGGGTGAGCAAACTCTTTGCTGATCATACTCCTATGACTCTTGGTTGATGAATAACACTTATGTGTTATATTCATCCTTTTGCCTCGAAATCCAAAACCCTTTTGCTGACTCGTTGAGAATAACCATTTAGACATGTAGACCTCTGCTATAGATCTACCCGTATCGTCCCGAGGTAAAAGATGGCACTCTGCGAAGGCCGACCCACCATCGATGAACAAGGGATCAACAGGTGTCTTAATCTGGGTAGGCGTTACTCAAAATTCTTTTTGGGGACTTTTACGTAATTTATCAAGTTACGTTACTGTGAACTCTAGCATAACTAACTGTGATTTATTAAGTATAAATTTATGTGGGTTTGCGTAATGATTTCTTAAATCTTAGTATTACTCCTAAAAGATCTCATCTTTTAGGTTATTTCTTGTTCGCCTAAGGTTCGTTTGGATTCATACCCTTGAACCACCATTGAGTACTCCCACTCGAATCATGATCTCATCATTCGATTCGTCAATGGTTTCTTAAGACCCTATACTCTAAGTATTATTCGGGCACATCACACTTGTGCTTACAAACAAGAAGCGTTTACCTATCTAAAGGTATACTTATCTACGCAATCACACATACATATACATACATTCAGAAATATGACAATCATATAAGATAAGTATGTATCCTAGATTCGTTTCTAGGTTCGCTACGTTTCATATAGCTATTTGTGAGAATTTGTGACATTCCTATGTCTAACATGGATTCTAAGTCTATTTTCGTAAAATGCTGACCAAATTATGTCATGTTTCTTCCTTAATGATTTCCAAAATTGCTTTAAGAAAAAACTCCGTTTGGATTATCGCATAATCCGGGTCAATTTCGGAAAAAACTACAGTTGAGGTCGGATGAAGAACAGACTAAAACTCCTACTCGGATCAAGGCCCAAAAGTGCCCGAGTCAAACTCTAAATATCCGGGTCAAACTTATTCAACGGACCCTTTGACCAGTCAAAGGTGGAACCATGATGGTTCACAGTCCAAGTCCGAGCATTGGTCGGACCTGGTTCGGCACGTTCCAGGACGTGTCGAGACCCTCGGGTGGACGCGTCCTGGCCCTAGGCCAGACGCGTCCCCAAGCGGTTGCATCTCGGATCACATCCGAGATGCATGGGAGTTGTCGGACGCGTCCTTTGTCGTCTCGGATCCTAGTCCGAGACGGCCTAGGTTTCCCCAGACGCATCTTAGACGCGTCTGGAGGCCCCGAGTTGGTCGCGTCTCGGATTCCCGATCCGAGACGTGCAAGGAGTGTACTAGGTCGCGTCAAGACGCGACCTAGTCGTTCTCCGTGTAGCAGTCCAAGAAGGACTGTCCGAGAAGGACTGGGACGCGTCCGAGATGCGCGTGACTGGCCGGACGCGTCCTGGTCAGTCTGGTCTCGGACATGAGCTTCTCCTTCCTAAATTTTTGCTGATCTTCCTTATCCAACTTGCTGTTTTTGGGTTTTTCTTGACTAAAATTGTTGTTTTTATGCAGAAAAATGTTGTTTTAGCTCAAAAAAGTGTTGTTTCCACCCAGAAAACTACTATTTTCATCCAGAAATTGTTGTCCGCAACCAGAAAACTGTTGTTGCCCCCAGAAATTGCTGTTTGGACCCCAAAAACTGTTGTTTGGACCCAAAAAGTTGTCGTTTGGACCCAAAGAGATGTTGCTTTTGTGATATTCAATCACTAAAAATCCGGAATTTTAAAACTTCTTTCAAAAATCAAGAACCCTTTATCATCTTTTCGAAAACTATTTTCAAAAACTCGAAGATTTAAGGTTTTTATGCATTGAAACCCTTTCAATTTCTATCCGATTACGTCTAAGTCTAATTTAAACTAATCAATTTCATGTTTAAAACTCAATTCAAAACATAAAATGATCTAATCAATCAAGTTCGAATCTAATTCGACTAGTCAAAGTTAGTTTCATGCAACCAGCTCGTGATGCCACTGTAGGGTTATGGGTGTAGCTAATACACCCTATCTAGTGTTCTAAGCGGAATCTCAACATCTAATATGTTAACACTAGATTACCATAATCGTTTTATGCATGAACTAAACAATGAACTAGAAGAGGGAATAAATACCTTTATCGCGTTTTTCACTCGAACCATTCCAATCGCGTGTGAAGATCGAGAGCTTCATGTGTAGTTCCCTCTACTTGAGACACCGAGTTGTTAACTTGATCTCTCTTCTTTAATGTTTGCTAGGACTTAATAGAAGGTTGAGAAGAACTCTTCTTCTTGACTAGATGGATTCAATTAATCATCTCTCTAACTTCCTCTCTCTCCATTAGCTGTATATTGAAAGAGAGAGAGAGAGAGAAAGATGTATATTTTTCTCTCTAGAAAAATCCACTCAAAGTTTTCACAACACTTGTATGAGTTGTGTGTACACAATTATGTCTAAGGAGGTCTATTTATAGGGAACATAGAGTAGGTATTTGACCCAAACTAGGATTCCTACAAAATCGCCATTAAGACTTATCCCATATAAAACCCTATTAGGGTTTAGTGTGGCCGGCCACCTTTATCCCTTTCATGGGCATGTGGCCGGCCTACTTAAGCATCTAGCTGGCCATGTGATGGCCGGGCCCTTGCTTAGGTCGGCCATCACATGACCGGCCCCTTTATGGGCACCTTCGGGCTCCCTTTCGAGCCCGGGTTTGTGTGTATGTGTTTGGACCATTTCGAACACTATTTGGCCTTACCGATAATGGAACCAATCCACTTATTTGCCACTTTATCACTAGTCAACTGTCTCCGATCAAGTTACCACTCTTATGTGTAACCCGTTGTAGGATTCAGTCTATGTTAGCCGCGAATCACCGAATTGATCCGACGATCGTAGTTGGCTTCTAGCAAAGCACTACGGCCCCTAATTGGACCGGACTAGATAATCTTCATCTTTATCCTAACTGATCGCATTGCCATTTTGGTCGAAGGACACTCCTTCGGAAGGACATCTCCTTCAGACCGAACGGATATATCCTTCAGGATTATCATGCATATATAATTGTTAGCCTTCAATATTATATGAATGCATGTGATTTGAATGCGGGAACTAGTATGGCCATAGAAAGTTATTTCTTTCATTCTTATATTAAGCACGGACGGGTGCAATTTGTAATAATTTTAATTTCAAGTTTATACGACCTGCTTATCGTTTGAGTCTTGTAATTAGAGTTTAGGGTCTATGAGTCAATTGAAGAAACTCAAGGATGGAGATCCTAATTCGAGTGGGAGAAATCAATGGAGGTTCAAAGTTGGCGATCTTGGAGAACCAAAAGGCGATACAAGAAGAAATCTTCAGAAGATTAGATCTTGTAGGATGATAGGCCTACAATAGGTCTATTCCCCAAGTGTAGGGGTCAAGTTATAGTATTTATAATAAGATCGAGTATCGTTCCAAAGGACAAGCTATTTTACCTAAATCTCGAATTAAAACCCCCTTTCAAATTTTTGATTTGATTTGGAAACTACTTTGAAAAAAGAAAGCAATACTAATAGACTAATAAGAATGAAATCAAGGTGAGAAGAAGAATCTAGGGTTTTCGATTTCACCACATAAATGGACTACTTAAAACATGCATTAATTAACAAATCCCTTTTCTCATGTATAACTCAAAATCTAACATAATAAACTATTTATATTTCGGAATATATTCTTTAATAACTCAATTCAACATATATATTTGATTGACTATCATATATATCTAGATTCCTAAACTGACATTCATTATCTAAAAAGCATATCTCATCTAATAATCTAATAAAAGCATGAAATATCTAATTATAATGCATGAATGATGAAAAGATCATAGAATCAATATGAAATGACAACTAATAAACATTGAAGCTCAATAAAAGGATTTAATAGTCAATAACATCTCTCAAACTAAGCCCAAATATGGGCTTCCTCTACACCCTAGATACAAATTTAGCTACTCATGGAATCTAAAGTAATATTCATTAAATTTATAAAGTAAATGGAATTACAAAAGATAAATGAAAAGAAATCACCAAATGAGATCTAGATCCATTGCTCCACTTGCCTCCATTTTGATATCCAATAATTGCTCCAAATGTTTTCAATAATATTCTCTCAAAACTCTAATGGTAGCTTTTTTTAGAAGAAGAAGAGATAAGATGAGATTTAGAAAAGAAATAAGAGGATACAAGATTTTAGAAAAGAAGTTATGAAGAAATTAGAAGTAGAAAGAAAATGTAGAGAAGAGATGAAGAAATTAGAAAAGAAGAGAGAGATTGGAAAGAAATTATGGTGGAATGGGTAGAAAAGAAAAGAATGGAGGCTAGGGTTTTAGAAGATGAAGAGAGAAAGGGATAGGTTAGAAAAGAATGGAGGCTAAAAGAGGAGAGAGAGGCTAAGAGGGGATTGAGAGGGTTTTCAAGTCTAGAGAGAAATGAAGGAGGTAGAGATTTATTTATAGATGGGTTGATGGCTAGGGTTTTAGGAGTTAATTGGGAGAAAATGGGAGAAAGAGGGTTAAAATAGGAAGTTAGGGTTGCTTTCTACTCAAGAAATGGATAAGCATTGGCTAAGGAATCAACTAGTACAATTGGGGGCAAATCTGGAATTTTTGGTGAGAGTTGTGGTGAAAAGATGGCCACTTGTCAATTAGTTATAGGTTGAAATATGAGTGGGACAAAAAGGAGGGGCATTTCTGTAAATTCAGGGACTTAAAAGTGGGAAAAGAGGGGACCACGGTATTCTGTCCGTTTTGTGCATTCAGGACGTGCCAAGTCACCAAACCTCATCCCGAATGCCCGAATTGTGCCCAACAATGTCCCACTGGTCCACTTCCTTTGACTCCAACTTTGACTTTGCCTAGTTTGCTCATCCAGACTCCGAATTGACTTCCGTTTTCTCCTACGGGCTCATCTTGGACTCTATTTTTCACCCATGCACTGAACTTTTCCAAATTACCAAAATGTCCTCGACTTCAAATGACCAAATACCCTTCATATATATTTTCTTCTTTTTTAACCGTTTTCACACCTAACTCTGGAAAAGACACCTAATCAAGAAAACCAACCATTTTATTACTGTAAAGAATCGAAACAGACTAACTCGACTAAATTAAACGACTCAGATGAGACATTTTCATGACCCATCAAGGACTAAGGGCCATACTAGGATCCATGTCTACTTAATTTACTTTTTCGCGCACAGTTATTTATTTTTTATGCTTTACATCGTGGATGTTAGTTAGGCTAAATAGTTCACTGTATCGCATACCAGACTTAGCGTAAAAGTCCGTAAAAGTAATTTTGAGTGTGCCTATCCATAACAAGACCCTCTTTGATCCTTTGTTCGTGATGGTGGGTCTGCCTTAGCAGGGTGCCATCTCTACCTCGGGGCAATGCGGGTAGGCCAATAGAAGAGGCCTACACGTCTAAAGGTTCCACTCAACGACATCAACAAAAGAGTTTTGGATACTCGAGGCAAAAGGATGGATTAGACATTTATTAATCCAATCTATCAACCAAGAGTCATAAGAGTATGATCAGTGAAGTAGTTTGCTCACCTAGGACGACGGAGTTGAGGGCAGGGCCCTAGTACGCTTGACTTCGTTCTATGTTATTCAATTAGGGACGATTTTATTGAATAATGTGGCAAAACTTTATTTTCCAAAACGATAACGAGTTTAAAACTTTGCAATTCTTTCATGTAGTTTTAAGATGACAAAAGAGAACTTCAACTTCAGCTCACTTCTCGACAAGGAGAAATTGAATGAGCACAACTTCCTCGAATGGGAGGGGAACTTGGGAATAGTTTTCAGGATGGAAGGCAAGCAAAGTGTGATAGACACTCCAATTCCAATATTGGATGCAAGTTCGATCCATGAAGAAAAGGAACATGAAAAGACTGCACGGAAAAGGCGGAACCGATAACGTGCCTGATGTTGGCAACCATGGAATCCGCTCTTCAAGAGCAGTTCATAGACATGGATGCCTACTCCATGATTCGACAACTTAGGGAAATGTACCTGAAAAAATTGAAATTGGAGAGGTATGAACCTTCAGGACGTTACTGGACACGCGCCTTGAGAAAGGAAAACCAGTTGGCCTCATGTTCGTCAAATGATCAGGCTTATTGGTAAGCTGGATAAACTGAGTTTTCCTTATAGCCAAGAAGCGGCTACCGATACTATCCTTCACTCCCTCCATAGTGGATTCAATCAGTTCAAGATGAACTACCACATGAATGGATGGGACAAGACACTGGAGGAATTTCATGCTATGCTTCAGACGGCTGAACAAGATGTGGCAATAGTGGATCATAAGAAGGATGTTCTCATGATTCAAAAGGACAAAAGCTTTAAGAAGAGTGGAAAACAGAAGAAGAAAACTATGTCCAAAGAAAAAGTCAAACGAACTGCTAAAACCAAGGACAAAAGTCCACCTTCGGATACAAAATGTTTCTACTGTGACGGGAAGGATCATTGGAAGAGAAACTGCGCTAAGTTCTTGGAGGACAAGAAGAATGGAACAGTGGCTTCCGCTTCAGGTATTGGTAATTAATTTATCAAATATTAAAATTTCTAAATTGGTATGAGATACCTCATGCCCTATCATTGTGAATGTATAGGAGCAACCGGAAACTAGGTATTTTGCTAAAAGAGAAGAGATCCAAAAGGGAGTAGAAGCCAAGACTGCTAAAGATGCTGAAAGGGATCGGAATCTTCTTTAGGCACTAGTCTAGATTAATTTGTTTTTCTAGTTAGACATCATCTCTGTACTAAGTATTACGGAGAAATCAATAAAAGAGTTCAATTCTTAATTGAGATGTCTTAAAGGTGCTAAATTAACTGACATATACCAAAAGATTATGTACTTGGTTATACCTGTAAAAGAGACACATAAGGATGTGACCCATACAACGGGATCATCCCAATGACAAAGGGATGAGGAAAGTGTTTCCAACATAACCAAGAAAGCTTGAAAAGCGAAGAATCTAATTGAAAAGATAGAAGGTTTTGAGTCAAAAACAGAAGTTGGTCGTTGCTTCTAACCAATCCAAATTGGAGCATCCAAAAGGATAAAATTGAAGAGACTGAATCAAACTCTGTCCTTCGATAAACACTATGTCTAGACATAACTTCCCCACATAACCGAAATCCGTCTAAAAGCTAAAAGGGTCATGTAACAAGATTACAAGGCATAAATTAGCAAAATCTAACGCAATTTATTTAGAAGAAATTTGGGCTTCACACAACTGATCAAGAGAACAAACTGTTTGTTGCTCATGATGGTATCATCCTAATAATTAGTTCTGAAAGGATGATTAGTAGGATAAGTGCGAGAAAGTGTTGAATGCTTCTTCGGCCAAGAGCAACAAAACTGTTAAAGAAACAGTGAGAGGAGAAAGTCTAAATACCTACCTTACTAAACAAATGAGATTCGCGGGAGAACTCTCAAGTAGTTGAAAGTTGCTCAGAACGTGAATATCTCAAGTAGTTGAGAGTATTCCAGATTGTTGTTCTTAATCCTAAAGGTCTTCAAAGTTTATCTAAAAGGTCCATCGATTAAAATTTTACTGATAAAAGATAAAGAATATAGACCTGCGTAGAGAATGAAACCAACTCGAAAATTGGCTAGCAATCAATACATTATGGAATCCTTTCTCGTCAAGATCGGAAACTTGATATTGGTCAATGGACAGAAAACCATAGGACGACCACATCTAAGGGAATTGGAAAAATAGCGACTAGTTTCTATTTTTCACTATTTCCTTAAGCTTATTCAAAAAGGACTTTTTGAGAATCTTATTAGGGTTAGACTCTATATAAAGTCTCTTAGGGACTTGAATAAGGTGTGTAATTTCTCAATAAACTTTCTTACTCAACAACATCAAGTAGAGAAGAGAAAGTGAGCTAATTTCCAAGCTATCTAACTAGTCAATACAGAAGAAGGTGTTCTTCATATCAAACCACCATTGGAGTTCTAGCTAGCTACAACGTGGGAGATCAAGTTGATCATTCGAGTGTCTTGAGTACAGGAGCAACACGTGGAGCTCCTGGTCTTCACATTCGATTGGAAATATTCGAGGGAAAAACTAGCGATTAAGGTAATCCTATAACTCTTAGTTAATTATTAACTTATGCATGATGATCCTGGGAATTCTAGTGTTAGACATGAGATGTCTGAGATTCCGCTTACAACACTAGTATGTATCATAACCCAACAATGCTTTGGGCATCAATGGTTTATGGATATAGATCAAAAGGTAATAGGATTAAGATAAGAAAACTTGGGATTCTTGAAAGTCCAAATACGAAAGACTCTAAAGAGATATTCGACCCAAACTCATGGCGCATAGCTCGGCAAGACTCACAGTCGGGGACCTTGATGAGCAAGCACGCATGAGGAAGATGGTTATGTTATACGCATAAGATTAGTCATGTGGGACATGATTTAAGCATTTGACCAAGACATCTCGAATACCGGAGTATTGAGAGGTGTAAACATCCGAACTCAGATAAAAAAATCTGAAACCACGATAAGATTCTAAAACGCTTGTAAAATTGCTAGGATGGGTTAGAGTGGAGAAAGTTGAACATGTCAATGCAAACTTCCAGACATGGAAGGAAAGTAGGCAGAAAGTGTTTCTAGCCGGGAACTATTGCAGTCTCTACAAAGGATATAATGAAAGCCTTAATTCTAGTAAAGGGTTACTAGAAACTATCAATGGAAAATCGAAGGAATCGACCTTGGATTAGTTGATAAAATTAAGGTTTAATCGGACTACATCCATAGTCAAATTAACTGTCACCCAACACAAAGTATGATATTCATACATAAGTCTAAGGCATAAGGTATATTCTGAGAATAACCTTGAATAGTAAATTGAGTATGTAAAAGGTGTTTTACAGGATAGGTTCAAATTTACAAACTCTCGTTATCGGAAATAACTTAGTTATTTCACAAGTAGTCTAAATTTGGTTTAATACTTAAACGACAGTCTACGGATAATGAAACATTCCGAATAGGTTTATCAGATACGTGATCTGATGAATGAAACCCTATTAAGTGAACTTGGAATATTTAATTTTCATCTCCCTAGTCCAGGTCATTGCATGGACAACAATGACTTAGGAAGACTAGCACGTGACTCAAGGAGATAACAATGTTTCATGGGCTATAAGATTAGGAGTATTCGAATCGACTACGTGAGTGTATTATTAGGAATATATACACAGGATAACCCTCAAATGAGAATCACATCATTCGTGATGAACGTCATAACGCTTCTAGTTGACAAGATTGAGGGATTCCTCAAAACATGAGTGTTTCACTCATCTTATGTAAGGATGTTCGATTTTGGTTCCGCCAAACGTCACGCCGTAAAAGGAGGTTATAAAAACGGATACTAGGAAAGACATGATAGACATGAAGCTGAGTGGGAGCACAAGAATGGATTGTATCATCTTAATTACATTAGGAAAACGTGTTTCAAGGCAGCTTGATGAGTAGCAACTGAAAATGCGTGGTCGCGCTCAAATGGATTAAAAGTTAATCATTTGTCTTAGACAGTTGTACTTGGTATCAAGAAAGACTGAAAGACATGACGTATCATATGGGATACAAATTGACACGGGAATCGAGCATTGCACCTGTTCTAAGTACATGTGGGAGTCTGAAGGATATTCCTTTGTAAAGGAGATGTCTTTGGAGGAGATGTCCTTCGACCAAAGATGCAATGCTAGCAATTTGTCGGATAAGACAATTGATGAAGAAGATCATCAAGTCCGGTTGATTTAGGGGTCGTAGTTTTTAGCTAGAAACCAACTACGATCGTCGAATTACAAAGTAATTCGCGGCTAATTTCGACCAGATCCTACATCGGGTTACACATAAGAATGTCTATTTGATCGGATGATATGACTAGTGGGAATGAGATATATTATCATGGGAGAGTCCCATAAATATGTCTCATAGGCCTAAAAGAAGTTTTGGTCTTAAGACCAAGTCAATGGTTTTGGTCTTTGGGGGTTGAGTAGACAAAAGAAAAAAAAAAAGTCTGATTGAGTCAGTTTCTCCATCAAGAAACTAGGGTTTAGAAAAATTTGAAGGGAGAGTTAGAGAGAGAGGTGAGATTGGTTGGATAAGTTTTGATTTTGCATTTATATCGTGTGTGTTAGTTACTTGAACATTGTGAGATCATGGCACGTTATTCTAACGGTTGGCCATTCCATGTTGATGATGATACCTTGATCGTAGGAGTTCCATCACTACCCGGCCTCATATGACCTTAAGAGAATACCAACAGTTGCGTAAAGTTGAGATTAACCGACCTGGTATCACCCTAAGAGAGTACCAACAGATTAATGAGGGAATTGGCCAGTTGAGCCAAATCGACCTAGTATGACCCTAGGAGAGTACCGACAGATGTGTAGAGACGAGCCCAACTGACCTAGTATCACATTTGGAGATTATCAACGAATGTGTAGAGACAGTCCGATTAGTGAGAGGAATAAGTATCTGATCTTGATCGATCTCGTATGACACTAGCAGAATACCGACAGATGAATAGAGATGGTCAGATTAGTGATGGATATGGTCCGACACCAAATATATATGAGAGACCTTATAGTCCACACTATTCTGAGACCAATGATTTTAGAGGCAGGTATGATCTTAGTAGGTACGGTAGGAGTTATCATCAAGAGTCTTCATTTAGTTACACTTGTGAGCCTTATTATGAAGAGACTCTTGAAGATAGATCCTAATCAGAGTCTGAGAGCCGTCTTAGTGAGATTATGTCACAACTTATAGAGGCACAGACTCAAACGGAGTTAGAGATTGAGTCTTTAAGACATCAACTAAAGGTTATTAAGTCACAGTTATTCGCCGACGATGAAGGGTTTCACCACCCCAAACTCAGGAGGATACTAGGTACGATGACGAGGTTATTACGTCTAATCCTAGTACTAAGTTAAATGTCGATGAATCTACTGAGAGTACCCAAGAGCCCGAAAATTTTGATGACTTTGTTGCTTCTTTACCTCGACCCTTATCATCTCACCATGATAGGACTACACCAGACTTTGATATTTAGGATGATGGCTCTTTAAACAAGTTTGAGGATGACACGATTCAAAACTATCTGATTTTTGACACTTGTAAGGAGTCAGTCTTAGATGCAATGCTAGGAAGGCCTGATATTATAACTAACTGCGAGGCTCCAGATGCCTTTGAGGATAGTGATGACGTAGTAGTTAGAGACATGTTAGACAGTTTGTCAGACTATTTGACTAAGGAAACCATGGACCTTCACTTGGTCCTCGAGCCTATTGTCTTACCTTTAGAGTCTAATTCGACCTTCCACATGATCTCAAACTCGGCTGTTGATCCCTTTTGGGACATTTCAGACGTCTTTCCGAAGACATCTATGAACATAGTGGATGTTCTATCTACTAAGCTTGCAAATGATTTTTTGCCTTCGACTGATATATTGATCCTTCACGTGTATGTCGATCCTTTAGATGACTTCTTAGTTGTTGTTCCTTGTATTTATGCCTACTTAGTGGACTGTGCGCCCCTAAGTTTGGGGTGGCTTGTTTTCTTTTATCGTCTCACTTGCACTTCATGTTTTTGATCTTTTTGTGAGACGATTAGCACCAGCATATAGCTTTCTTTGGGTTGACCCCCAAAATTTTCGTCTCTTATTGTATGATTGTTTGACTGATTGAGTGGGGTCTTGATGTTTGTGGGTATCATCTCTGGAAACCCTCCACGATACATAACTCGTGCTCTTGTGAAAGCAAGAGAATCAACGGCTAATTGCATAGCTCAATGCAATCGTGTTTATCCGCGTTAGTGGTTATTTTAATGGTCATGATCTTATTTGCGTCATTCTCACATTTCTTGTTGATCATAGGAGCATTTCTTACTTATTTTATTTTGAAGCATGGTTTGTTCTAAGTTTGGGGATGGCGACGAGCTCGACATCAACTTGGAACCTATTCACACACGAGTCTCGGTAGTATCATCTTTTATCTCCTCCGGCTATGGTAATATCTTTCCACTCTCCTCTTTAAATTAATATGTCTCTTATCTTTTGGTGAGTATATGCTTGAAACATTGAGGACAATGTTAGTTTTAAGTTTGGGGATGGGGGTGTGACATTTTGGCCTTATGACCATGGGTTTCAAAAGACAAGAGGGTTCAATAAATTCGACCAAATTTGAAAAAAAAAATTGTAGATTTGATATGACTTTAGTGGTATGCTTAAGTATGTTGATGCATGTGTTTCGATTTTGGTGAATGTTATGCATGCTCTTAGTCTTTTTCATGAATGTTAAGTCCTTTAGCGTTTGTTGTCTGATCACGTGAGTAACATCCTAAGGAAGAAGAAACATTTCTGAGGGACCCAAAATAGTCATTAGTGGAGACTTAAACCCATGTAAGATATCTGAGCCTTTATATTGTTTTCGAGTGTACTCTTCTACGCTAACTCCGAGTAGAGTGAAGAGCTACTCAACCTCGCAAATTTTAAAAGAGCTTAGACGATCTTCTGGATCAACTTTCTTAGCCACTAAGAATGACATCAGGATAGCGACCTTATTCTTGTAGTCCATGAAACCCGATAACAGTGTCTACTTTAGAGAGACGGATACTCCACCCATTCACATACTAGTTTTAGTACTTTTGTTTTGTTATGAAAAAAAAATACAAAGTGAAAAAGAAAAAAAATTGAGTTTATGTGTTATTTTGTGTTTATTTGTGTGTAAGAGTTGTGAGAAATAAAGTATTCAAAACATGATTTTAAGTTTAGAAGTTGTTTGAGCGTTCTATTGAAGACATCGACATTCTCGGGATCTCATCACTTCCATCTCATTACTTGTATCCGTTAATCTTTAGAAAACATTGTTAGAGGCTAAAGTGGGTGAGAAGGGTGAGTCAGCGTCCTCACTCCATTTTAGTGGTTATTTCCATTCTTTAGAGATCATTTCGTTCTAAAACTTTTTATCCTCATTTGTTTTGTATGTGTTGAGTTTCACATTGTTCCGTGCTCACACATTAGAGTGAGCCGTTATTATCTATTTTTGAGTGATTTCATGTTTAAGAGTGTATGACCATGAGGCTAAAGTCAAGATGAAATGTACTAAGATTGGAGTCGAGGTTTTGTAACTTTGGACTTAGATGATGCTCATTGTGGTTGAACACTTACATTTTAGGATGAGCCTACTAGTGAGGAGACTTTTGGCATTTATATGCGTTTATCGATTTTGATTCGCTTGTTTAACATGCTTGAGTGTGTCATTTGTTGTCATTATCTTATTTATATCAATGTTGAATTCTTTTATGTCTTTGGAATCTAGAATTTTGTGGGTATATTCACTGGAAACCCTCACGAGACAACACTTGTCCTCTAGGGAAAACCTAAGGGTTTAACGGCTTGTTGCATACGCTAAATGCAACCAGGATTCCTCCGAAAGTGAGTTAGGTTTTACTTTATTGTTTTGATTTGTTTGCTCGAGGACTAGCAAATTCTAAGTTTGGGGATGTTTGATGTGGCATTTAAATACCACATTTGGATCACTTAACTTTGATGAGTTAGCTCCTTTCGGGTTTTATTTCTAATCATTTATGTCTTTTTTCTTGTTAGGTACTTTATTTGGAGTTTGACGTTTGATTCGGAATAAAACGAAACAATTCATCACATTTTCATCTCATGTACAAGAGACCGGAGGAAAGATCACCAGGGTTATTTTGGTAATTTTGTGAAATTAAGAGGTTAAATGGCATTTGGAGTCAATGATGAGTCCGACGGCAAAAGCGGAAGTCGAATCGGAGTTCGGACGGGAAAGTTATGGAAGAAAAAACCGTGGGATATTTTAGTCTTTTCTAAAATTAGATGTGTAGAGAAAATGATGAAGTCACCCTCTTGGTTCTAAATGAAACTCAAAGCCTAAGCCCAAAGCCCGAAGCCCACAAGCCAAAAAAGAAGGACAAATAGATATTTTATGAGCACCCTTGAAGAGCCAGAGTCAAAATGGTCTTAAGACCAAGTCAAGGGTTTTGGTCTTTGGGGGTTGATTGGGTTGAGTACACAAAAGAAAAAGAGAGTCTGATTGAGTTAGTTTCTCGGTCAAGAAACTAGGGTTTAGGAAAATCTGAAGGGAGAGTTAGAGATAGAGGTTGCCGGCCAAAGCTTGGCCGGCAATCACTCAAGGTCGGCCAGAGCTAGGCCGACACGGAACAGCAAAGAGCTCGAGCCTTCTCTCTGCACAGCAGCTCGGTTCCTCTTGAAGAACAACTCGGGACTTTCAGGCAGCTTGAATCCTTGGCCGGACCTCGAGCCTTCAAGTAAGAACAACAGCAAGAGACGCGTCTTCAGTCGCCACAATTAAATCAAAGACTCGGTAGTAGTAGCAGATCGGATTTGTGAAGTGTTCGGGACAGAGAGCTTCTTCAACAGCTCGGAGCAGCAAGGACCTAGCTCGAGACAAAGAGGGAATCGACTTTGGTCCTTCACAGCAACCATTCTTGGTCGAACTTCACCTTGATTTGGCCGGATTTTCTAGGTTGTTCCGGCCACTCTTTTGGCCGGAAAACTTATGGGTTTTAGTGGGGATCCTATTGTCTTGATGTTCTTGTGATTTCGTTATGTTTTGGTGCTGAATTTTGAGAGAGAGAAAACTTGAAGTTTAGCTTTCATGGTGGTTTGGTTTGGGAGGAAGAAGATGACATTCTGTTAAGGGGAGGTCATGTTCTATTGAGAGGACACCTATTGTACACTGTTAAGGGGGCTCCTGCATTCTGCTACGGGGAGATCGACAACACTTGAAGACTTCGAGCATCTCCCATGCAAAACTCATAAAAATCTCTATTCATCATATGTGTCAAGTTCCAATTGAGATTCTCACTCCTACGTGGCCTCAATAGAGATCCTTAATTTTTTTTTGTCTTCAATGCAAAACACTAAACTTATCTTATTTACTTATGTGGCATAGTTATTTTTGTGAATAAATAATTAGTTATTTTAGAAAATATAGAAGACTCGATTTCTATTGGTTGAAAATCAAATATTGATGAGTTGGATAATTAGAGATATCTCAAGAGGACACTCTATTTTAAAGACAATTAGAGATATCTCAAGAGGACACTCTATAAATAGAGTGTCCTCTTGGGATATCTCTATTCCACCCTCGACACGTCATTTTAGAGATCCAAATAGAGTGTTGCATTGGAGATGAGTTTTAAGAAAAAAAACTCTAAAATCCTAGATGACACTCAGAGTTTCTAAGATTGAGTGCTGCAGTGGAGATGCTCTTATATTATCCGACGATCCTAGCTAGGGCCGGGAAAACGGTCCGAAAATTCGAAACCCGGCCCGGACCCGTGACGCCCGACAATCGGGAAGAACCCGGTCCAGGCAGACCCGGCCCGAATTTTCGGTCGGGCGCGGGCGGGACTTGGGTAAGGTGTCTTACCCGTGGTCCGGCCCGTCATACCCGCCCGAAAGCCCGCCACCATACTGCCCGAAACCCACCCGATGTATGGTCCGTAGGATCTATTGATCCAACGGCTGGGGACCGTTTCTTTAACCCATCATAAACTTAGGGAGTTAGGATTAGGGTTACACTATATAAGCCATTTTTTGCATATCCCTTATTGTTTTCCAGACCATTTTTTAGTTAG
The DNA here is from genome assembly GCF_041429995.1 of Eschscholzia californica. Lineage (NCBI taxonomy): Eukaryota > Viridiplantae > Streptophyta > Magnoliopsida > Ranunculales > Papaveraceae > Eschscholzia > Eschscholzia californica. Next base: position 49,289,477 of record NW_028238198.1, read on the forward strand.
AGAGAGAGAGAAAGAGGGAGAAAGAGAAGGGGAAGGAGATAGAGCCAAAGATAGAGAAAGAGAAAGAAAGGATGAGAAGCTTCATATACCTACTAGGGTTTTTTGAGGTTTAACCTTCTAGGGTTTTGTAGAGTTTAACCTTAGGGTTTTTGTTAGTTTTAACTTTGTTTTCTAAAGAGGATAATGCCATTGCTTTCAACAACTCAATGTCGAGATGAAGATTAAAAGAAATTCTAAATAGACATAGAAAAAAGGTATGAAGACTACTCTTGAATCAGATCTAGATTTATAAATGAAGGTTTTTTTTTCTAATGACTCAGATCTTGATTAATTACAAAGAAACCTTTTTAATATAAACAAATCTCTTTTGATTTATTTTTATGAAAGGTTAAATTTCAACTATTTTTTTTTTTTTTTTTGAATTGGTCAGCGTGTCTCGAACCCTTGACCTCTGGGATGGTAGACTATACCTCTTGCCACTCCAACCAAGGGTTGTTGACTAAATTTCAACTATTACTTCTTATGAATCAGATTTGTTATTTTTTTTTTATGATCTATATTCTGAGATAGATCTATATCTTGATGTATTAAATATATATGATGATGTTATATTATATGATTCATATGTTGGTGTTAAATTTTTTCTTTTCTTACACAATTTCTTTTGGATTGCAGATTAAAGTTGGAACTTGAAGATAAATCTCTCCAATGTATTTTTAAAGTTGGAATTTGCAGATTGAAATGCAATTTTTTGTAACTTAATTTTTTGATTTTGTTAATTGTACATGTAATCCCTTCTTTTTATGTATATTTTATTGGTGTAGTAATAAATCTCTGACGCTTGACAAAAAAAACCTCAGACAATTTTTTTTTTCTAATACTTGTTTTTAACAAAATTACCCGAGCCCGTCCGACCCGAGTCCGCTGGAGCCCGCTCGGGCAGGCGGGCTCGGACGGGCCACGGGCTCTGCATTGGTGGCTTTTGTCCGGCCCGATCCGCCCGACAATTAGATGCGGGCTAGGCGAGGTAGTGCCCGATCCGCCCGAGTCCGGCTATATTATGTCTGAGCCCGTCCGAACCCGACCCTAATTCTAGCCTCGTGTCATAATTGAAAAAAGGGGGTTTCAATCTTAACTTTTGTTTTTCTTTATTTTCTTCTCGTTTGTTATGTGTTCCACCATGTCTAGCCAATTCTTGTATCCGGATACTCGTGAAACATGATTCGATATGTGATGAATGACTCATTGTTTATTAAATGTTAGTTTGATTGACTTTGTCTAATTTTTATGAATTAGAAGCCTTGATCTTAATCATCCATTGACGTATAGTTTGATAATACGTGTTTAGTTTGATAACCGATGCTTAGTAACTTTTGATCGGTTATACTTAGTTTGACGTATTATACTTATTAGTGTCATACTTATTCAGTGTCGACTCATTTGATAGTATGTTATTAGATAGTCGATGTTTAGTAACTTTTGATCGATTATGCTTGGTTTGACATATTATGCTTAGGATTGTCAATGTGGGTGAAGTTAACTAAACTTTCATGCTCTAGATAATTAGTTATTGTCACTATCGGTCTTGTGAATAGAAGTATCCTTCTCACTCGATCTTCTCCTGAATCGCTCCCACTTCCAGTTTAGTTGGTTTGATTTGTTTGTTTATCTTAATCAATCCAAAAAACCCAAATCATTGTCTTTTCGTTTTTAGTCTAAGTTAGTCAGTCACTCTTGGACCGGTGAACTTGGCACTCTCAATATCTGACTTACCTCCCTATCCTTGAGGATCGATCTCGGTCTTACCGGGTTTTATTACTTGATGCCCGTATACTTGCGGGTGGTGACCTTTTAGGGTAACCTCTTAGGCCCATCAACATCCACTTGTTTGTGCCCGTGGTCACATAAAATATCACTCTCATTAGGGTTTTCCTGCAAGTTATACTCTAGAGTCTAAATAGATGACAAAGCAGGAAAAGAGTTACTTGTTGGTTTTCGAGTTAACACGTTAGCTTGAGGTTGAACAGGTAGTCGTTTAGCCATTTTTTGTCTTGGCTGGTCCGCTCTTTCTTGCTGTCCCGAGCCCATCTGGAAATGTCGGGTCTTGTTTGTCACCACCATCCATTCTCCTACCTTATTTGCAATACCTCTAGTACAAGCACCTTGTGTATCATTACTATTATTAGCTGGTCTCTTGCGTCCCCCATTTTGTTTCCTATTCAGACTAGTAGTGGGAATGGTTTGTTTAGGCTGCGTATATCGTGGGTTCTTACCCTGTTGTGTTCCCAATGTTTCTCGAGTTAATTCCTTGGTTTGATGTGCTTGACTTTGGGTCACATTCGGAGTTTCGTGTTGTTTAGGTTTTGTAGGACACCCCATGTCATCATGTCCAAAAACCTTACACGAGGCACATCGGCTTGGTAACCATGAGTACTCGACTTCCACCTTAACCAAAACCTCTTGATGTCCATCTTTAACACGAATAGTAAGTGATGCACCCGAAAAGGTTACACACCCAAGCGGAGGTATCAAGTAGTAATCCGGCAAAGCCGGGATCGATCCAAGGATAGGAAGGTAGTTTGGATATCGAAGGGTCTTGTCCCTCGGTCTAGATATTTCAAGCTAACTTAGACTAAAAAGGAAAGGAAACAAAGATGAATAAGGGGATTTGATTGAAAGAGTAACAAAACAAGATAACGCGAGTAAAACTAACTAAACAATAAATGTAAATGGGAAAGAGAGATTCGAGAGAAGAGTCGGAGGAACAAGAGTCGGGAGACGGTAAGACTCAATTCGGGCAACAAATAAGCGAGAGAGGTGTCGAAGTCCGGGAATCCATAATGATAAACCTACAACTACGTGTAGTCCGATCTAATGTTCCTAAGTATAATCGATATTCGACTCCTAAAGTAGATGTCTCTAAGTACTATGTATATCCAGAGATCATACTTAGTCAAACAAACGTCTAAATCGGTTAATCCCGAGTCATCGAAAGTGTCGTCTAGTCGCCTAACTATGTGAAGTGCATGACAAGACACATGAAATTATGACTTAGACTACGATCGATATCGAATACTTCGTTTCGTCTATTAACTATGCGAAGTGCTTGACAAGACACATGAAAATACGATCAAAACGATAATCGAAATAAATGAACATCAATTTATAATCAAAACATCAAATCATATTAAACATAGTCACGAATTCATCACATTTCATCTCATATAATCGACAAACTAAAGTTAGCCAAACATGGTGATTGAATAAGAAATGGAAAGGAAATGGTGAGAGATTCCCCCTTTTTCGATGTGGTTCGAGGCTAAGATCGTCGGAAAATATGAGTCTTTAAGGTGCTGCCGATCTCCCCTTAGCAAATTTCTGGGTTCCCCATAGCGACCACCATCATCTTCTCCATTTATCACAAACCTCCATTAAAGCTAAACCCTAGCTTTCTCTCTCTACCAATTTCTAACCCAAAATCAAATCAAACCACATGAGAAGCTAGCCGTGGACATGAGGAGTAAAAGCCCTAAGGTTTCCGGCCAAGAAAGTGGCCGGAACACCATGAAAAATCCGACCAAAACCATGAAGATTCCGGCCAATATAGCTTAGAATCCGGCCAAACACTAGATCCGGGCCAAAGGAAGCTTGCAGCCACGTCCAAGGGAGTTTCCCGCCCTGCAGGTCGCGTCCAAGGGAGTTTCCCGCCCTGCAGGTCGCGTCCAAGGGTGCACGTCCCGAGCTACCGTGCTGCTGTCGCTGCTGGCCGTCGCTGCTGCTGCCGTCCCATATCCGAGCTCTAGTGGTGCCGGCCAACTTGGCCGGCACCCTCCTTGTCTCTTTCCCTATTGCTCTCTCTTTCTCTACCAAACCCTCTTTCAACCCTTGCTTTTGGTGATGAAGAACCAAGAAAATCCTAACTTTCTCTCTCTTCCTCCTTTCTCAAGCTAGAAGATGGTGAATAGTGTCTTGACCCTCTCTTTTTACTCAAACCCTAGACTTAGTCAAGACTTGACTTTGACTCAAACTTGAGTCCATAAAGAGGGTGCCTCCAAAATCTCTTCCTTCTTTCATCTTCTTTGGGCTTGGGTTTTGTTCCTTCATATCTAGGCTCTTGGGTTTTAGACTTGGGCTTTAATCTTCACTTGGAAATCAAGGGGGGTGCCTTCATAGAATCTTTGTTTTAAGACCGAACCTCGACTTCTTTCTTCCACAACTTCCCCATCTGAACTCGGAATTGACTTCCGTTTTCATCGTTAGACTCGTCTTTGACTCCTCTTGTCATATGATTTGCTTGAAATCTTTTTCTCTCGTTTTCGGCACATGAAATGATAGTGACAATTCGTTCCCTTTATTCCGGTTTACATGCTTAACTCCAAAATAAGTACCTAACATGAAAAACACATAAAATATTATTGATAACACTCGAAAATGACTAATTAGTCCAAGTTAGGCTCTCCAAATGTGACATTTTCGTGTCACATCAGTAAGCTCTTTTGTTAAATCCCTCTCGGCATTAACCTCCACACACACACGAGCGTAAGCCATTCTTTCTTTCGATTCGGTGTGGCTATCAAGCATAATGGGCTTAGCAAGATCACTCGCTATACGACTAATGCCTTTTGAATTCCAGAAAATCAGAGTCGTGGCTGACAATTTGAGGACCCTGGGCGAAATTTGATTTTCGATCTTTTTTACAATAAAAAAATTACGAACAAAATGATAAAAAAAACTAATAATTTTTCGTAGAATTTTTTGAATATGGTATCTTTTACATCATGATTATCTCATATGTATTTATATATTGTTGGATTTAAAAAAAACACCTAGATTTATATTTTTTTAAAAACCTCAAAAAATGCTCTCAAAATAATAAAATTATAAGTAAAAGTATAATTGAGCAAAAAGAGAGGCCCATTTAGCAATTGAACTCTCGATTAAAAAAAAGAAGGAAAGAAACCAAGGAAGGTTGAAGACAATGGGACTTGAACCTGGGTGATTTCATTGGAAGCCCATGACTAGTACTAGTAGAGCTAACTAGGTGTTCATGTTATGCTATATGCTGTTTGGGATATATAATAAGAAAGACCTTCAGAATAAATAGGCCCCGCTGGGGTGGGGGCCCAGGGCAGATGCCCTGCTCGCCCCCCCTCAGCCACGGCTCTGGCTGATGCTGTAAAGAACAACCTGTTCTCGAGTGTTCTACGTCAACGATTGGAAAACCAGCAATCGATTTCAATGGTAAACTCTCACCAACAGTCGCGGGTCACAGCAGGAAGTTACAAATAAGACAGGAGTTTTCCCGTCAGCAGTAGGGTTCCGACCATCTCCAGGGTTTTGGGAGAAGTGGGCCACACGGTACCAATGGGCCAGCAGACTCCACACGTAATGGGTTAAGGAGCAGGTCACACGGAATCTCATAGAGACGGACAACAACCAGAGCCGTGGCTGACAATTTGAGGACCCTAGGCGAAATTTGATTTTCGATCTTTTTTACAATAAAAAAATTACGAACAAAATGATAAAAAAAAAACTAATAATTTTTTCGTAGAATTTTTTGAATATGGTATCTTTTACATCATGATTATCTCATATGTATTTATATATTGTTGGATTTAAAAAAAACACCTAGATTTATATTTTGTTTAAAACCTCAAAAAATGCACTCAAAATAATAAAATTATAAGTAAAAGTATAATTGAGCAAAAAGAGAGGCCCATTTAGCAATTGAACTCTCGATTAAAAAACAGAAGGAAAGAAACCAAGGAAGGTTGAAGACAATGGGACTTGAACCTGGGTGATTTCGTTGGAAGCCCATGACTAGTACTAGTAGAGCTAACTAGGTGTTCATGTTATGCTATATGCTGTTTGGGATATATAATAAGAAAGACCTTCAGAATAAATGGGCCCCGCTGGGGTGGGGGCCAGGGCAGATGCCTTGCTCGCCCCCCCTCAGCCACGGCTCTGACAACAACCTAACTGGGCAACCCTCTTTAGCAAGGTAACCTCCACTCGAACTAATCAACTTTACTGCACTCCTCCGACTGAATTAAAAAGTTGGATATTGCTGAATATGGTGATCAAGGGAAGTCTTTTGAAAACATCCTCATAGGCAGTTTTGTTGGAGAACGATTTGGTTATGGTTTAGTACATAGTTTACTCAACAAGAGATGGAATCCAAAAGGTGAACTCAAGCTCACGGTGCATGGCAGTTCGGCTTTTGTGATAGAGTTTACCTCGACGGAAGATAGGCAAAAAGCAATGGAACATGAGCATATCTTCATTTTCGGGAGACTTTTTGTAGTTCGACCATGGCGTCTCCACATCGAAAAGGATTTACAGAAAATGAAGACGGTTCTAATATGGGTAAATTTGCGTAGTGTCCCACTTATTTTCTGCAGAGCCGTGGCTGAGGGGGGGCGAGCAGGGCATCTGCCCTGGGCCCCCACCCCAGCGGGGCCCATTTATTCTAAAGGTCTTTCTTATTATATATCCCAAACAGCATATAGCATAACATGAACACCTAGTTAGCTCTACTAGTACTAGTCATGGGCTTCCAATGAAATCACCCAGGTTTAAGTCCCATTGTCTTCAACCTTCCTTGGTTTCTTTCCTTCTTTTTTTTAATCGAGAGTTCAATTGCTAAATGGGCCTCTCTTTTTGCTCAATTATACTTTTACTTATAATTTTATTATTTTTAGTGCATTTTTTGAGGTTTTTTAAAAAATATAAATCTAGGTGTTTTTTTTAAATCCAACAATATATAAATACATATGAGATAATCATGATGTAAAAGATACCATATTCAAAAAATTCTACGAAAAAATTATTAGTTTTTTTTATCATTTTGTTCGTAATTTTTTTATTGTAAAAAAGATCGAAAATCAAATTTCGTCCAGGGTCCTCAAATTGTCAGCCACGGCTCTGGCATCAGCCAAGGGGTTATTGTCGAGCCTCATTGCATCCCCAGACTTGTTGTTCCCTTCCCCTCGATGCTCTCTTCCGTCTGGTCTTTCTTTATTTGATGTCTCAATTAGATTAGGATTTCTTTTTCCTGTAAAAGTAAGACCGACTTGTACTGCTGACTCTTCCTCCAAGTTTGGAGTTGTAACTTCATCATTCATGGGTGGAGGCTCGTCCACCATTTCATCCTCACTCGGCAGAGAAGAACCGAGTAGTTGCAACTTCCCTTCACCCTTTGCACTATCTTCTCCCATGATTGTTGTTGCTAGGAGATGCTCCTGCCGCACCGGCAGCACTCGCCGGAGCTAGAAGCAAGGTAGAAAATCTCGTGAAAACCCTAATCTCCCTCTCCGTTCTTGTAAGTTTTTTTCGAACTAAATCTTTTTGTGTTGCAGAAAAGTTAAGAAAAATTGGATTATTTTTCCAAGAAACCAGGAGTTTCCTACGTTTTGTGTTGCTCTCCGGCCTTCATATTCCTTTGAGGAAAGAATGAGAACACCGCATGTTGTCATGAAGTTTGCTCACACAAATGTTTCAAAGTTCGATACACGATTAATGTTGTAGTAAATCTTTATCTTTCACTTACTGTAAGTTTCTTATTTTACTTTACCCAATTTACGTTATTGTTATGTTGTAATGTTATTACAAGTTAAGTATTTTCCATTCACTTCAATTTTTGTAGGTCGAAAGAAAATAATGCAAGTCACTTATGTGTAATATCTTATTATGAATTTTCAGAGGTGCTCAAGGGTTTAAAGAGGATCTTACTAATCAACTTTTATATGTGTAATATTTTATCATGTATATGCCATATGTGAATACTAATCAACCTTACGATGCTTCCCAGAGACGAATGGAAAATTGGATGTAAAAAGAATGACGCAAAGTACTCCTAAAAAATTTATCGACTCGCCTAGTCTCAATCACATATTTGGCACCATCGTTGTACCTGAGCGAGGTGGTCGGGTTTGTTGCTTGCCAATGGTTAAACTAACAGATTTAGATGGGAGTCATCTTCTAGCGTTGTTGAAAACTTAAGGAGAAAAAACAAAATATTGACGGCAGATATTGACGATATAAAATAGAAGATTGTTGATTGTGAAGTTATTAAAGAAAATGTATTTGATTATGAAACTATTAAAGAAAAGATGAAAGTATTTCATGCCAGCACATATTTTTAGTTCATCATCGCAGGTATAATTTACTTCTTTTAAATTGCGTTAATTATGTCATAGGTGACCTAAACCTAGCTGGTTTATCTTAGGATAATTACATAGAGTTCACACTTTGTGATGTAACTAAATCTTATATTTAGGGACTAATCTAAGTGATGTCAGTTGCTTATAGGTCTTGAAGTGACTATTTGTTTATATTAAAAAAAATTCATAATGAATAATGAGAGGGTTTTTTAGGCCAAGACCCCCATTTATTTAGCTATATTAGGGGGACACTCCTAAAAACATTTTCGTTTAGACGTTAACCCCCAAAACTCATTTTCCGTTCAAATAGTCGTGAAGTAATGGTCGTGCGAATCACATGCTCGCCTACTGACCAAAATACCCCGTTCTAATTTTTATATGACCCCCATTTATTTAGCTATATTAGGACTACACCCCCAACCAAAATACCACTTGGAGCTTTAGAACCACCTATTTCTCAAGTATCTTCTTCCTCTCAACCATCAACTTCACAACCTGTAGTATCTTCTTCTTCTTTTGGAATAAGTGATGCTTCCAATATTAAAATTTTCTCTATAAAATCCAGATTTTTCTTCAGTTTGGGGATTTGTTGAGTCTAAGCAAATGGGTTCTGGTTTCAATCTGGAGTTCACCAATTACTTGTTTTTGCTCTTCTTCATTGTCAACTTGGGTTCTGTATTTTGCTCTAAATCTTGGTTAGTTGTTGAAGGACAATCTGAATTTAACATGAATGAATTTCTTCCTCGGTTTATTTTCCTTTGATTGCTTCTCCTTCTTCTTCAATTTCTTCTACTTCTATTCTAGATTTAAATTCTTTTCTAGCAAAATCTTCTAAGATTTCATGTTTTCTTCGCAACCCATGTCTAAGAAATGGATACCAACTCCTTAAAACATGACTAAAAGGTTCAAGATCAGATTTTTGTGAGAAACCATTATATAAAACAGAGAGTTTTGAAGCCAATTACACCATTTTTTGGTATAATCTACTAGTTGTTCTTCTATTCTTTTTTGGGTTCTGTTTGGTGGATATTATAACTTGAACTCGACCCAACCGGAGTAACAAGGGTGAACCAACCGGAGTCAATCGTGGATTGGATCTAGCTCTGGCCTCTGGCTAGGGGTGAGCATGACCCAGTCTATGGACGAAACTCGGAGTTAGTGGTTCGACATGTAACTAGGGTGATTCAACCGATCGTGAGATGGGAAGGTATTGGCTCGGGATAAACTATTCGAACGGACAAAGTATTTTGGTTGGGGGTGTAGTCCTAATATTGGTAAATAAATGGGGGTCATATACTAAAAATTAGGACGGGGATATTTTGGTCAGAGACCGAGCATGTGATTCGCACGACCACTACTTCACGACAATTTGAACGCCTAAACGGAAAATGAGCTTTAGGGGTTAACGCCTAAACGAAAATAATTGTAGGGGTGTCCCCCTAATGTAGCTAAATAAATGGGAGTCATTCTCTAAAAACCCTTTAATAAACTAAACAATTATAAACATATTTATTACAACAATTTAAGAGTTCAATAAACCAAAAAAATCATAAACTTACTTAATCTAGCGATACCAGAGTTTAATAAACCAAAACAGTCATAAACTTATTTATTAAAGCAATACAAGAGTTAATAAAGCAATTCATATAATTATTTATTTATTACAATAATACTAAAGTTTAATAACCCATACCAATTACAAAAATATTCACTACAACAATATTAGAGTCTAATAAACTAAAACAATTACAAACTTACTCAACAAAAACAATTATAAACTTATTTATTAGAAGACTGGAGTTAGTAATTTAAAACAATTACATACTTATTTATTACAACAATATTAAAATTAAATAAACCTAAACAGTTATAAACGTATTTACTACAACAATACTAGATTTCAATAAATCAAAAGAATTATAAACTTACTTATTACATCAATACTAGAGTTTAATAAACTAAATAAACTTATTAATACCAATTAAATGGAGTTTAACATAACACTTTAATGAAGGTTTAATAAACAATCATGAGCTAATTCTAAATGTTTTGATACGTCTTAAATTTTTTCTCAATGTTTTTATACGCCAATAAGTACCCCACAAAAAGGTAGTTACGATGCCGCCGCCATAACAATCGCACACATAGAAAGATGCTAGAGAGAGAGAAAGAGAGATTCTAGAGAGAAGAAATTTATGCAAAAAGAGCGTTTCGTGTCAGATTATGTTAAGAAGGGTTGTTGATAATAATCATAACATTAAGGCTTTGTTTTACCACTCATTCTATGTTCTTCTTTAGTGGCTTCTAGTCTCTCTTTTACGCACCTTTGTTCATGTACCTTTGTTCTTTGTTGTTTGATTTAAGTATCAGTTTGTTTTTGAGTTAGTTATTTATATATTATATTTGTTATAATTTGATAAGTATCTACTTTGACTAAAAAATAATAAATAAAGTTACAACTTTAAAAAAAATTGATACCTAAACTAAAAAATAATAATTTTCTTCTTTACATGTGAAGAAAATAAAGATATTAAATAATAGTTAATATTGTCTAAAAAAAGGTCAAAAAAAGAAAAGAAAGAAAAAATATAATAATTAAAATTATAAATAATTAACTCAAAAAAATTGATACTCTTTACCCAAAATTATAATGCAGATTAGAAAACCAAGACAACCGTAAAGTTATTTATTAAAGATAAAACAATAATATACTTATTTATTACAGCAATACCAGAGTTTAATAAACCGCAACAATTATAAACGTATTTATTACAAAATATTAGAGTTCAATAAACCAAAACAATTATAAACTTGCTTAGCAATAATAGTTAAACTCAAACAATCATAAACTTATTTTTACAACAATAATAGAATTTAATAAACCAAAACAATAATAAACTTACTTATTACAACAATACTATAGTTCAATAAACTAAAACAATTATCAACTTATTTATTAAAAAAATATTAGAGTTTAATAAACCAAAACAATCATAAACTTTATTATTAAAGCAACATTAGAGTTCTATAAACCAAAACAATCATCTACTTATTTATCAAACAAAAAGTGTACTCAAACAAGGGGTGAGCAATGGTCGGTTTTTTTCGGTTTTGGTTCAAGCGAAGCCGAACCAATAAGTGGCGGTTTGACTAAATCGTCGGCCGAAGTCGAGTCGATCATTCGGCCAGCCGACATGGTTCGACATGGTTCAACTCAATTTAGAGAAAATTGTAAACTAATGTTATTCATTTTATTGCACATACCAAATAAAAATTAAGTATCCATCATACTTTTCCTCCATTACATATGCCGAAAATAAAAATTAAAAATTTATCGTACTTTCCCACCATTACAAAATAAAAATAAAAATAGAAGTGCGAATACAAAATCTATAATTTTAAGTTACTAACTAAGAATCGGTTGTGATAAATAGAAAATCAGTGAAGACTTACCTTTAAAACCTTTCGATTAAGTTGAATAGGCGGTTGATGGAACCAACAACAACTAGGAAGGAAGACAGAAAGTAGTATGGAAGACTTGATTAGAGGTCTTCTAATTCTTTTCCTTTTTAGTTTAGCACTTTCTAACTTTACAAGATTATTATTTCATTTTTCATTAGGGTTTGGTCAGTTCGGTTTGGGTGGTTTCTAGAAACTCAAGTCGAGGCCAAACCAGACCGAATTTAGGTTGTTCGGATTTTCGGCCGAACCGAGTCGAACGGTGATCGGTTCGGTCCAAAAACCGATCGGTGCGTTCGACTTGGTTTGGTTCGGCCAACTCTTTGGACTCCCACTTGAACCGATGTGAGAGAAACAAGAGTTTCTCTCTCCACGTGACTGAACATGTGAGAGGAGAGAGAAACCCTCACAAGGGTTCAAGTGGGAGTCCAAAGAGACGGTTCACGTATACTTGTTGTTTATTAAATGGAAACAGAAAAACAAAAACTCAACTACTTTTTGAAGTACCTAATCATAAAGAAGCAAAATAACCTAAACAATCATAAACCAAATCAGCCATGACTACTTCAATGGAGTCAACAGAGCCCTCTAATGGAGGTTCTATAAACAATTATGAGCTAATTCTGAACACATCAACTTTAGGATGAAAATACTTATCAGTATTAGGGTTTTGGAGAAGGAGAAAGCATAGAATTCAGGCGAACTTTTCTTTCTTTCTCTACAAACTTGTAGTGAAACGGGTTCTATTATAGCCGACTTCACACTTCTTTAATTACTAGAATTAGTAATCATTAGACAACGCGAAATTCCATTTTGATCATAATAATAAATTAACCAATCACTGGTCTTGTTTAAAAGGTCGGACCAGCTCAATTTAGGCCCGAGAACGACCCAGTTCGGCCTGGCCCGTACGAAAGCGAGCTAGGTTGCCCCTAGTTCCTTTCCGGTCCCATCCTGGGCCTATATTTTGGACCCAACATGGCAGGCCTGGCAAAACGGGGCGTTGGGTCAAGGGTCCAAAAAGAGGGAGTTTATAGGCATCCCATCCACGGTAGCCCATAAATGAAAGAGAGGTCCAAATAGTCAGAGCCCCAAGCGAAAGTACCGTAACGTCCTTATTTTTTCATCAAATTTACGAAATTTGCCATCCAGAAAATTACAGAATTGCCACTCTGAAAAATCACGGGATTTACTTTCTCTCTCTACTCTTTTACTTTCTCTCTACTTATTTAACCAAATCCTAATTTCACTCCTAATTTAACCAAATTCTAACTAATTTAGATTTTTTGTCTCTCCAAATTTAACCAATCTCAACAAATATTTTCAGATTGGTTCAAAATTCTTTTTTTTTTTTTTTAAGATTTGTTTCTTGTCTCAAATTTTGAATTTTTCATGATTGGTTCAAATTTCGAATTTTTCCACATTGGTTCAAATTTCAAATTTTTTCAGATTGGTTCAAATTTCAAATTTTTCTCTGGTAAATTATGTTATTTATTGGAAATTTTCTTGCTAAATTTTTTCGTTACTTTATTTATTGGAAATTTTCTTGTGTACTAGACACTTTTGTACCGAGAAATTTTCTTGTGTACTGGAAATTATTTTATTTACTAAAAATTTTCTTGTATACTAGACACTTTTGTACTGGAAATGTTCTTGTTTACCGGAATTTTTTTTATCTACTGGGAATTGTATTGTGTACTAGACACTTTTCGAACTGAGAATTAAATTATGTACCGTTTATTGTTTTGTGTACTGCCAATTGGTTTATGTACTAGACATTTTTGTACTAGGAAATTTTATTGTGTTCTGGAAATTTTATTGTTTACAGAGAAAGTGTAAAATAAAATGAAAGTATTTGATTCAAAAGGTAAAAAATCTAGAGAGAAATATGATAAAGAGGGAAAGAAAATCTCGAGATAAATCTAAAATTTGAAAATTAAATCCATCCAAAAAAAACTTTAAGATTTAAAAAAAAACCTTCCTAAAAGAGAGATAAATTTACCGTAAATTTATGAGAGAAATTAGGGGAAGAGATAAATCTGGAGAGATAAAGATCTTAGCGAAAATCTGTAGGCGGGATCCTATAATTTTACCAAAATTTCTAGAAAAAATGCCTCAATAGGAAAAATTTGAGAGATAATGGAGCAGAAAAACTGGGAAATTTTAGAGAGAGAAAGAAACGGAGAGAGGGAAGTAACGAAAGTAGTGACTCTCTTAAGGTTTTAGAGAGAGAAAGAAGACGAGAAGACAGAGTTTGCTGGACGAGATCCCAAAATTTCGGTCAAAAATTTCGAATTTTCAAAAAAAATTACTTTCCCGCTTTATATTTTCAGAAAACACCAGAATTTCCCGTCCAGGGGCAAGAAGGGGAGAAAAAATAAAAACCAGGGAATAATGAGTTGTCCCTGACATTTGGACCTGCACTCAATATTTTGGCAAGTTTGGATTTTTTTTGTTTTACCCCCCCCCCCCCCCACCCACCCACATTAATTGGACTGTTTACTCAAAAATCCTGGCAAAACCCCCCATTTTTTTTTCTTTCTTATTTTTAAAAATTCCATAATTTTATTTTCAAAAGATTTTGAAAAAATTTCGTAAGAATCTTAAGTTTATAAGAAACTGAATAAAAATTTCTTTCCAACAAAATCATTTCTAAAAGATTCATTTCCATAAAAAAAATTTCGTCGAATCTTCTTTCCTAAACTTATTGACGTATTTATGTAAATAGCCTTCTATTAAATATTTACAAAAGTAATTTCTAAAATCACTTTAATCTTTCCTAACCTTGTTAACTTATTTATATAAATCATATTCTATTAATTATTCTTACAAAGTAATATCTAAAATCTTTCCTTGACTTATTAATTTATTTATGTAAATCTTCTTCTGTTAATTATTTCTGAAAAGTAATTTTTAAAATCTCTTTCAAATAAGGCCATTGTTTTGAGGAAAGCACAAAAGTTTCCGGGGAAGACGGTGCAAAACCCAAAACACGCAAATCAAATGCACCTTAGAAGTCGCCGGCAGAAATTCGTCGGCCGGATGTTCCGGCGAAGGCCGGCGACTTCATCATCTTCTATTTCTCTCTCTCTCTCTCTCGCTTAATCATCTTCTTATTTCTTTCTCTCGCTACAATAAAGTGTAAACCAAATTTCTCTGTCGATCACAATCTGATTTCTTCCACCAAATCGAAACAAACCCCCAATTACGGTTCCTCTGTTACTGCTAGTTGTCTGGTTCTGATTTCTTGACTGAGATTTATCAAATTTCTTAGGGTGTTTTAGAGAATGACCCCCATTTATTTAGCTATATTAGGGGGACACCCCTAAAAACATTTTCGTTTAGGCGTTAACCCCCAAAGCTTATTTTCCGTTCAAATAGCCGTGAAGTAGTGGTCGTACGAATCACATGCTCGATCTCTGACCAAAATACCCCCCGTCCTAATTTTTAGTATATGACCCCATTTATTTAGCTATATTAGGACTACACCCCTAACCAAAATACTTTGTCCATTCGAATAGTTTATCCCGATCTAATACCTTCCTATCTCACGATCGATTGAATCACCCTAGTTACATGTCGAACCACTAACTCCGAGGTTCACCCATAGACTGGATCGTGCTCACCCCTAGCCAGAGGCCAGAGCTAGATCCACTCCACGAGTCACTCCGGTTGGTTCACCCTTGTTACGTTCTCTGTCTCATAAGTCTGAGGTTCGGCTATAGACTGGGTCATACTCTCCCTGAGCTAGACCCAATCAGCGAGTGACTCTGGCCGAGGTGTCACTTGTACTCCGATGATAGGGTGGATCGTGTCTTTACCAGTCCGAGGTAGTTGTACCCAAAAATTACTTGTATGGGTCAAGTTCAAGTTATAATATCCACCAAACCGAACCCAAAAAAGAATAAAAGAACAACTAGTTGTAGTTGTACCCAAAAATGGTGTAATTGGTTTCAAGTCTCTGTTTTATAATTGTTTCTCACAAATATCTGATCTTGAATCTGTTAGTCAAGTTTTGAGGAGTTGGTATACATTTCTTAGACATGGGTTTCGAATAAAAAGCTGAAATCTTAGAAGATTTTGCTAGAGAAGAATTGAAATCTAGAATAGCAGTAGAAGAAATTGAAGAAGAAGGAGAAGCAATCAAAGAAAAAGAAATCGAGGAAGAAATTCATCCATGTTAAATCGGTTTTCAGATTGTCTTTCAACAACTAACCAAGATTCAGAGCAAAAAACAGAACCCAAGTTGACAATAAAGAAGAGCAAAAACAAGAAATTGGTGAACTCCAGATTGAAACCAGAACCCATTTGCTTAGATTCAATAGATCCACAAAGTGAAGAAAAATCTAGATTGTATAGTGAAAATTTTAATTAGAAGCATCACTTATTCCAAATGAAGAAGAAGATACTACAGGTTGCGAAGTTGATGGTTGAGAGGAAGAAGATACTTGAGAAATAGGTGGTTGTGAAGCTCCAAGTGGTATTTTGGTTGGGGGTGTAGTCCTAATATAGCTAAATAAATGGGGGACATATACTAAAAATTAGAACGGGGGTATTTTGGTCAGTAAGCGAGCATGTGATTCGCACAACCCCTATTTCACGGTTATTTGAACGGAAAATCAGCTCTGGGGTTAACGCCTAAACGAAAATATTTTTAGGGATGTCCCCCTAATATAGCTAAATAAATGGGGGTCTTGGCCTAAAAAACCCATAATGAGAAGATACAACAAAGTCTAAAGGTCGTTTAAGCAAAGTTGTTATTCATGCACATAATTTTTGGTTGCTTACTTGACTTCTTGTAATGTAAGATGAAGGGTTTTTTTTATATGTCTTGCTTAGACGTAGTTTTTTGTTGTTCGTAATGTTCTATATATATATATACTAGGGTATAGCCCGTGCCTCCGGCACGGAGAACAACATATACAAATATACGAAAATAAGATCAAGAAAGAAAATTAAAAATTTCACCTTCATGCACAATGGATAACTCTCGTTAATTATCATAATAGATAAATCTTTATCTTTTCCTGTCAAAGAGATAGAAAATATCCAACAGGATGAGAACAAATAGAGCAACAGAAGCTGGTTATTGGAAAGCAACAGGAAAAGATAAAAAATTTACAATAAAATGAAAGTGGGATGTCTTGTTGGTATTCACCTGTGCCTCTGGCACGGGCGCTTTCGTTAAGCATTACATACGATATAAAGTTGTTGACAACCTGTTATCAAAAGACATTCAGTCCGCAAAAATAGACTTTTGTTATCACAATTGTCTGAACCAAATCAAATGTTTGAGAGTATTGAAATATTGAAATTAACTAAAAACTTATAACTGATTGCGACTGTTTTACAGTTTGCAAAAAATAATTTGTAACTTTCAACAAAAAGAACTCTAGTGAAGAACAAACTATTAGTAAAGAACACCGCCATGAAAAGGTCGTTCAGGCATTACTGCAAATACCTCAAACTCGCAAACACCAAACTGCATTATTTGTCATCCTCCTCCAGTTACTCCTGAAACACAATTAAAAGGTAAAAAAAGAATCCATACAAGTATATTAAGCCCGTTACCTATGAAGTATGAACCCCAAAATGATCAAAACAGTAAAAGAAATTTATGAAACATCAATGCAAAAAATGCCTAGTTTAACAACCTCCTATCCATTTCTTCCACCACCTGGAAGTCAACTTGAGTTTTGTCACGAAACATCTTAAGATTTCGGAAGCCATCATATAACTCCCCCTAATTTCGACAAAAAAGGGTAACACTTGTCAACTACCTTTATGTTTGTTACATGGATATTTTAGGTATGGATTTTAGTGTACCAATAGAATAGGAATCTAAAGGCACAATAACAGGGACATAACGGGTCAAACTTTTAGAAAAAAGCTAGCTGTAACTTTTAATTTTCTCTTTCCAAGCCGAGTTCTATAATCAGCTTCAAAAGCAACCCTCTAAATTCTTCTTAGTCACTATTACTGCTTATGTCAAAAAAGAAACCAAGTTTTCTAATTTTTTATTAGATTAACCAATCCAGAAACGTAACTAAAACTAACCTGAGGTCTTACTTCAATCTATATCTTTAGTTCAAAGATTAACTCATATATAATGGAACATAAATTCACACCGAACACCTGCATTATGAAATATCATAACATGAATACTCAACATTTAATTTCCTCCAATCCATAGGAGTAGAGAAATGTGGGATCAGTTTTACCTTGTATTAATCAAAGACCAAACTTCCATCATCTTTCATGGTCTCCACATGAAACTGCACAAGAAAAAAAAAATGTAAAACTCATTACCAACTTCATAATGAATTCAGAATATATATAATAAGACCCGAACATAGTACAAGTAATTCCTTCCTTCTCTGTCCTTCCATCTTTATCCTTTGGATCCTGTGCATTTCAATGAAGTTAGCCTTTGAAAAATCGATAAAAATAGTGAAAGCAACCGTAAAATAAACCAAATATTAAGAATCTTAATTTCCTACCTCAAATATAAGCTTTCTCTATGTAATAATAATGAGAAAGACAAAGTTGCCCAATATAAACTACTTCTAAATCATGTTCTAAAGTGGACTTCGCCGTTGACTCCATTTCGAGTCTTTTAGGTTTCTCATCAAAAATTTTGTGAAAAAATTGATGTGAGAGTTCGAGTTCCTGATTTTCTTGATGAAGCTTTATGAAATTGATAATTAAGCTGGAGAAAACCTATATATTATCAACACACTTTAAAGATGAGATAACAAATGATCGAAGTGTTTGAATTAACATTATCGATCGCCAATTCAACACCAAACGAATAATGAGGTATACGAAAATCATGGATATAGATATAGTTAACAAAGATAAGAATTGAAGAGTAAATGTTTTAATGATTGACAGTATTAAATTTTCGCATCCTTTCTTTGTAAATCTTGTAGAATGTGTAGATGGTTTAAAATCTTCAACCATCTTTGGGACTCACACTCTTCTCGGATAATTAGCGCTCCCACAGTGACTCCAATTCATCCAAGTCCTCAAACTCGGACACTGGTGAATTCTTCGGACACAATCTCGAGACTTAAGCTCATAATTAAAAGGATAGTCTTCCATTTCTTCACTAATTCTTTTTTACTCTTCAAATTCATTTTAGTAAACAATTCTCTTCCAATCACACTTGAATCTATAAATCTATCCCTTCAAAACTAAAGAACTTTCGAAGTGTTCATTCAATTCAATCTCCACTATTCTCAGGTTGTCTTCAGAACATGAAGCTTCAAAATTCTCATGAATATCTTCATCTTGCTCTACACTAAGCATTTTCATATCCGAAATATTTTTTCGGTAAAAACTCTTCCTCATTCGAATCCATTATATGATTCATATTTCATATATGAAAGCTCATTAATATTACTAATTGACTCAGAGTCTGCATCAAAACCTGTTACTTCCTGTTTCTGTGATAAGCGTTATAAAACCTTTGTTTCATGAAAACTAAATCAAAATCTACGTATACGAAAACTAAAGAATCTCATAAATACCAGCATAATCAGCTAATGACTTATGACATCTGAATTAGTTCATATCAAAGCTAATGATTATATTCTCAGAGTTTCTATAATGGATAGAAGAAAATGGATCGGTAAAAAATACAAACAATTATTAATGTGAAACCGAAGAATATTGACAACTAAGGAAATAGAGGGAGAGATCACAAAAACCTGGAAATATGAAATCGATCTAGATCATTTGTTCTTATTTCTGTGAACCAAAACCTCCTAATTCAGTTCTCTCTACTTCTCTCTCTGAAATTAAAACTGTAACAATTCATTGTCTAAAAAAGTTAGTATAGCATTAACAATCCATCATGCATAGGCTAAATAAAAGTCAATTGATTATATGAAACCAAATACTAAGTAACCAAAAAATAACTAATCTACTGTAATAGACGGCCTCTTAATCTATTAAAAATAAAAAGCTAAACGGAGTTAGAAGAAGAAGAAAGCCCTAAATTGTGAAATCAGTAGTTACAATAGTTTATTTAAGATCCTAAAATCTAACATAAACAAAGTTAGAAGAAGAAAACCCTAAAACTTTAGATACTTTAAGAAATCATTAGCTACAATAATCAATTTTAAACCCTTAATGACTTATGACATCTGAATTATATAACTAATCTCTGCCGACGTATCCGGAAAACTATATCCTTTTCATGTATTTGTTCATTTAGAACCGGAGCGGCTCAATTGAAATAGATGGAATAGAGTAGTAAAGGACTTATTATCACATCAAACAAAAAAAAAAACTGAGAGTTGCCGTACAATAGCGAATCTGGTTTGTTAATAATCAAATTCATCACATTTACTTACTATATTGTAAATACTCCATTCATCAAATGTAGGATCAACCCGATTATTGTCCGTCACAGGGTTAATCCCATACACACTTAAAGAGGTACAATTTTTGCTTACTATTGTATATAATCCATCCATATTCATGTTCAAATGGAGGATCAACCCGGTCATTGTTCTCCGTCACAGGGTTAATCCCATACACACTTAAAGAGGTACAATTTTTCTGGCATTTTACAAGATGATGTTAAACAGATTGGGACAAAAACTTAAAGAGGTACATTAGTCCTATACACACTTATAGAGGTACAATTTATGCCGGACATTTAAAAGATGAGGTTAAAGGGAGTTGGACAGAAACTTAAAGAGGTACATTATCGTTAAGACATTTCATCAAACACCTCATAAGCAGAACTCATATTTCACGAAGATCACTAAAATGAATCTAAACTCAATCGAAAATTATGCCTGTTATGCTTTACTTGTTGCACTCAAACGAAAAAAATTACCAAAATTGAAAGAAACATATTCACAGAATTCAAAAATTGGAAGTAAGAAATTAAAAAATTCACAGAATACAAACAAATTTCAAAGAAACAGAAAGCGACTTATAAGAACATAATACTAACCTTGCCGGCGATTACTGAATTTCCAAACCAAACCAAGGAAGACAAATAATTTCTGAACCGGAGAATTAATCGTTTTAATGGAGGGAAGTAGAAGATAAAAAAAAAAAAAAAATTCAAATAAACACAAATTGATTTAGAAGAACAAAATTTCCAGACGAAGCAGAAACAATTCTGAAGCAGAGAATCTTGGTTTTAATGGAGGGAAGTGTGAAGAGAGATGTCCCTGAGAACAGATGCGTCTGTCTAGTAGAAGAGAAGCGCCTATAGGCACTGAGAAGAGATGTTGCTTCAGGGGGCCGGGTGATCTGAGTGGCTGAATCAGATGGTTGGGATTAGCGCTGATGTGGGACGGACGGCTGGATTTATCCAGGGGTTTGTCCCAGTCAGCATGTTTCAACCTGTTTTATTATATAGATATATATATATATATATATATATATATATACACACGTACTACTACTTTGTTGTCGCCAGCATGTGTTTTAAACCTAAAGTGTCATTTCAAACACAATAAACATTTAGAATCCTGGGTCTGAAACGTTATAGTTAGATAAGAAACACCGAATAATGCCATTTCAGATAAGATAACAATTTGACTCTGTGCGAACACAGTAAAGGTTCAGATAGTTAGTTTCGAAACAGTACAGTTACATACAAGAACACGTAAGTATGCCAATTCAGACAAATAAGCAATACGACTCTATGCCGGACCATAATCCCAGGCATAGTTATAGGACTAAAACAACAATTAGAAAGAGGCAATCAGCAAAAGCATGAACCAACAACCGATAAAATTTAACAACAAAGTGTAGACAGAGATAAGTGCGACACTTTAGAAGAAGAAGAGGATTTTGTGTTGTATATAAATAAGACGCATTCTACTATAGCATCGTTATAATCATGAAAATATCACAGCAGAAAAATGGAATCACACTTGAGGACGATAAGACATTACTTATCATTTGGACGGAAAAGTTGAATATATAAGAATAGACCAACAATTGGTAATTTCGAACTTCAAAGTGCAGGCAGAGATAAGTTGAAGGCTTTTAAAATTATGGCTTAAGGGGAACGAACTCGAAGACCTACATATCGTAGCATTTTTTCAGTTAACTGCTAAATTTTTTTATACGTTTCGACATCCAAATATCGAGGTTCACAGGCACAAAACAACAATATTGAGGTTCTAGTATGTTCTAAACATGTTTATTTCTGTAGTTCATCGGAAAAATCTGGGAAATCTAGGCATAACGTAACCATACGCGATCATTTGAGATTTACAACAATAAGTATGGAAGTAAGAAACTGAAATTACTGACGAAGTGATTTGCAAAAGAGGCTAAGCGTAGTTTGAAGAGCCGAAACTGAGTTCAAGCGTAGTTTGAAGAGTCAAAACTGAAAAACAACAACATGATATTAGTATATTTCTTAAAAAGATAACAAATTGGTTCATAATAAATAATATCGGCCAAATGCGAGATGAAGATGAATGAAGAAAATATTGTCATGACTCGAAGTGCTAACTGGGTTTCATGAAGGACATACTTGGCACACGTACACAAAAGTTCTAGAAAACTTGAAATCAGGAGGTGGGTTTGTGTTAAGCAGGGCTTCTGTTTTATTTTTTCTGCTTGGTGAGTTTTATTCCGTGTATGGCCAGTGATAAGTGCCAGAGAGAAAAAGGAAGGCAATTAATGGTGATGATCTTTTATGGGCAATGGCTACTCTATGGTTTGAGGATTATATTGATCCTCTTAAGGTGTACCTTATAGGCACATAGACGTAAAAAAGGAAGACAATTAATGGTGAGGGTCAATTCATTTCATCTCCAATCACCAATCTAAGCGTCGGCAATGGAGCATTTGAACTCCAGAATTTAAAAGAACAACAGTAATATAACTCACATAGATGGTTCCAAGTTACAACACTTTGTGGGCATACGATCTCTATACAACCAAATACTAATTTCTATCAACTCACATAGATGGTTCCAAGTTACAACAACACAGAAAGAGATTTTTATCATTTAAAACATAAGTAAACAGAAATTGGATGTAACAAAGTTTGAGAGGTACCAAGTTACAACAACATACAAACAACTTTCTATCATTTAAAACAATAGAACACATAAATTGTATTTAACAAAGTTTGAGAGGTTCCTAGTTTGAGAGGTACCAAGTTACAACATACAAACAACTTTTTATCATGTGAAACAGCAGTAAACATAAACATAAATTGGATATAACAAAGTTTGAGACATTTTGTTTGAGACATTTTATCAAACAGGTTGTGAGCGTATGAAGTCTATGCAGATTTTTATCACAAAAGTACCATATCAACTCCAGACAACAAAATAAAAATTCCCAGACAACTAAATAGATTACAAGACTACTCTCAATTTTGATTCCAATAGATGAACAAATTAAATAGATTACAAGACTTATTTCTCACATAGATGAAGCAACTACATACTTAGATTCCAAATCAAAACAGACCAAAAGAACTCATTTCTGATTTCAACAAAACTACTCTCAATTTTGATTCCAATAAAATAGATTAGATGAATAGACGAACATGAGAAAAAAGACGAACAGAAGCAAACTTACCTCGCTTCCTCTGCACTGACAATGGAAGGTGAAACGAATGACAAATTCTCGAACTGGAGCAGCCACTGTTGTAATAGAAAAAAGATTGAATAGATGTATCCGGCGGGAAACGGATGGGTTGGTCCTGGGAAACAGATGTGTCTGAATCCTTTCCCCAACTTAAGTGGCTGAATCCTTTCCTCAAATGAAGTGGTCAAATCCAATGGTGGATGCTAGTGCTGACGTGGGACGGACGACCGGATTTATCTTTGGGTTTGTCCCAGTCAGCACCCATCCACCCATTTTATTATCTATATATATATATATATATATATATATATATATATATATATATATATATATATACACGTATGTATATATAATATGTTTAGAAAAATATGGGGTTTTAGTATATGACCCCCATTTATTTAGCTATATTAGGACTACACCCCTAAAAATATTTTCTCGTCAAATAGTAGTTATGTGAGGGGCGTGTGAATCACATGCTCGATTTCGGACCAAAATACCCCCGTCCGAATCCCACGGTTAGAAACATTTTTAGTATATGACTCCCCATTTATTTAATTATATTAGGACTACATCCCCATCCGAAATACCACTTGGAGCTACACAACCACCTATTTCTCAAGTATCTTCTTCCTCCCAGCCATCAACTTTACAACCTGCAGTACATAATGAAGATTGTCTAACCTACTTTGGGAGGAAACTAACATGATAAAGGGTTTTGATCTAATCCCCCCTTTTTTTTTAGTTGTTGCAACATCATTCCCATATTGCCCTTCACCCCCTTCAACGGTCATAACTCATCCTCTATAAAATCCAAACCCAGGACATGCCATTCACCTTCACTTGGAAATCTTTAGATATATTGGGAAGCAAAAGCAAGTGTTAGTCGACCGATTCCTGCCATGACATATAAAACCCATGTATAAAATCCATCATGTTTACAAACTCATCATGTTTACAAACTCATCATGTTCATGGATGGCCTAAACACCTGACCAATAGGTCTAGTTAGTTTCCTCCCAAAGTAGGTTAGACAACCTTCCTTATGTACTGCAAGATGTGAAGTTGATGGCTAAGATGAAGAAGATACTTGAGAAATAGGTGGTTGTGAAGCTCCAATTGGTATTTTGGTCGGGGGTGTAGTCCTAATATAGCTAAATAAATGGGGGTTATTTACTAAAAATATTTCCAACCATGGGATTAGGACGGGGTATTTTGTTCCGAGATCGAGCATGTGACTCGCACGCTCCTCACATAATGGCTATTTGACGGGAAAATGGGCTTTGGAGATTAACGCCTAAACGAAAGTGTTTTTAGGGGTGTAGCCCTAATATAGCTAAATAAATGGGGGGCATATACTAAAAACCCAAAAAATATTAGTTTGTATGGTTTCTGGATGATTACAGTTACGAGTTATATATTTTTTTGTTATGTAATGTTGCGGGTTTGTTTTGCGTGATTGATAATTATGAGGTTGCAACAGTAGTAGCAGCGGAAATAGGAAAACTAGAATAAGAAGATATATTTGAATGGCAAATAAACCATCGACAATAGTATAAAACACGGGCGGGGCTATTAATATATGCCATAAAAAACAGTATGATTTCCTGCCACGATACTAATGCTACTTCCAACAGCATATATCAATAGCGCCGTCGGAAAAATATTTCTAAATCACTATTTTCGACGACGTTTCACTGTCAGAAATACTTTTCTGACGATTTTCCTTTTTCAGCGGTTTCGATTGATAAAAATACTCTTCATTATTGTAGTGAAAGAAGAAGAAAAATATTGATAGTTAAATTTGACCAACGGAATTACAATCTTAAGAGCTAACGGGTCGTGCAGGTAATGTCAAGGGGTTATTTGGGAGTTAACCCTCTTAAAATTGATTAACATTTTAATAGTATAAATATCATTTTCAATATCTACATCACATTGAAAATGTAAAATAATCAAATACTTCCATCACTGTGACAAACAAAGATAAGAACGTTTGTGTTTTTTTTTTTTTTTTTTTTTGTTGAACGTTTGTTGTTGTATGAGTTTTTGTAAGGAAGGGGAATATTACATATGCACATTTGCTTGGAAATTTATAATCTAAATAATTTCATGTCCCCTATAAGATGACTATGATTATTTTCTTAAATAAGAAAAAGGGAAAGACAAAGTGAGTAGTTAATTTTATACTATTATTTGAGATTAGATGAGCTTGTTGTATTATTTGAGATTAGATGAGCTCCATTAAAAATTGAGAAGAGCAAAAGAAAACATGAAATAAATGTGTCATGTGCAATGAAAAAGCGTATTGAATGAAGCATAGGTACAACTTACCCAACATTGTATTTGCTCCTTGTCAAAAACTGGGGCCCTCTCACTCTGTCTTTCGTGTGAGTATCGGTTCGTTGTCTATTTTTATCATTATTATTGTTTTTGTTGAAGGACAAATATGTTTCCGCCTCTATATTCTCTTTTCTCTCTAAAATTCCATCAATCTTTTTCTCCAAATTTATTGTATACATAGGGTCATATGCTTGGATAGCCACAATATTCAACTCAACATAAATTCGTTTCACTGGTAAGTGAAATTAAGTCTTCTTCCTTTTCTTTTCGAATGAGATATTACATAATAAAACTTGTACTTATGTTAGCATTATGTTAGCATGAAATAACCACATA
The DNA here is from genome assembly GCF_041429995.1 of Eschscholzia californica. Taxonomy (NCBI): domain Eukaryota; kingdom Viridiplantae; phylum Streptophyta; class Magnoliopsida; order Ranunculales; family Papaveraceae; genus Eschscholzia; species Eschscholzia californica. Next base: position 49,315,360 of record NW_028238198.1, read on the forward strand.
ACTGTCATAAAACAATATAGAGATATGCTGGCGGTGGTGGTGGCGGTAGTGGTGGTGGTGGCGGTGGTGTTGGTGGTCATCAGAGGGAGGAGAAAAAATGTACTTTTCCCTAAAACCCACCATGGCCATGAGTGGTTTCTCTACCGTGAGCAAGATCATACTCTTGAAAGGGGGTAAAAATGTTGATGGTTTGACAAATATGGGGGCTATTGTAGTTCTTCTTTTTTGTTGAGAGAGGGGCTATTGTAGTTGGTCACAAATTTTGGGCCAATTTGGAATTAACTCAAAAAAAAAAATGATGGTGTGTTTGGATGGCGGAACGCGGATTCATGAATCTAAGTAACATTTTTTGATTTGTTTGGCAACTAATAGGAATCCTATGATTTATTATTATTTAAGTATTTTCAAACGTTTTTTTTTTAAATATTGAATCAACTTTGTTTTCGAAACTCGTTTTTTCAAATATCGTTTCATTCGAGAACTCTGCATTTTCTTCGTAAATTTTTTTCGAGAACCGTTTTCTTTAACTTTTTTCGTGAACAATTTTTTTTACGAAAATCATTTTGACCCCCGAAAACTGATTTTTTCGAGTCGATTTTTCTTTAAAAAACATGTTTGGAGGAAAAACTGTTTTCAAAGAAAAATATATTTTTTGGAAAAAATCGATCTCAAGTAAAAAATAATTTGGGAAGAATCAGTTTTGGGGAAAAAGATGGTTGTCGAAAAAAACAATTTTGGGAGAAAAACAATTTTTTGAAGAAAAAAATAATTTTGGGAGAAAAATGATTTTTTCTAGAATTTTCTAAAAAAAGACTGATTTTTGATGAAAAAATGAGTTTTGAAAAAATTAATATTTTTAAAATAATTTTTTTGTTGATTTAAGTTTATTAATTTATTAAAATCCTAGCAAATTTCAAGGGGTAGGGTGGGATTTTGGTCCAATACAAATTTTAGAATTAGGAATCCTTAAAATTCAAGAATCCTAGGATTCTTGGTAGCCAAACAGACCAAGGATTCATGATTCTACTAAATCCTACTTTTGATAGGAATCCTACTTAGGAATCCTGCAACCAAACAGACCATAAGAGTATTAATTTTGGGTAGGTGGATTTAAAAAAGAAAAACAAAAAAAAAAAATGGGTCGCTGATATAGTCCCGCGAAAAACTCTCGTCCTGTCTCCCTCTCTCTCTCTTCTGTTTCTCTCTCTTTTCTCTTCCCTCCCCCTCCTCTCTGTTTTGAAACTAATCTATTGTTCTTGGAAGAATCATCTGGAAAGGAAATTTATTTGTGATCTTGTTCTTGTTACTGTGGAAATTCATTAACTTTGAATCACGATTTGAATGGTTAACAATCAAAATTTTCAGAATTTTGACCCATCTCGCATTTAAAATTCAGTTCTCGGGATAGAGAGATAGAGAGCATGAAATTTGAGCAATTTCCACTGGTCGGTCGTCAAACCCTCGATAACCATACCTCTTTGTATATTATTCGTTCCTATTTCCCAAGCACCGTCTTTCATGCTCTCTCTTAGGTTTTCTCCATTTGTTTCTTTCGCAATTAATGCAGTTTCAGTGCTGGGATCAAAAGGTTTATGTTAATCAGAGTTATTTTACAACAAGGGTAGGGTTTAAATCATCATGATTTGCAACAGATATCTGTAAAAACGTTTTGGGTTGTGTTGAGTTTTTTCCCCTGATTGTTAGGGTTTCTGATTGGTTTCAAGGATAGATAAATTTGAATTTTATTATCACCATGACGACTTTGATAGCTCGAACTGGACGAGAAAGGCAACGATATGATGAAGAATTTCGTCTTGTTGCTGGGTAAGTCTTTGTTATTCATTTCCCCACAACAACTTTCTCTTTCTTATCTTCTATCTACTTTTATGTTAGTTTTTTTGCTTTTACTTTTGACTTATTTGATTGGTTGTTATTCATAATTAGTCATCTTGTTTCCTCCTTACACTTTTTCATCTTTAATTTTGTCAAATTGTATCTATTAGTTTTGAAGGTAAAGTTCAGGTGTTTCACAAAAAGTATGTTTATTCAAGAAGCTTGACTAATAAAAGGCATCTTTTTGTTAATTAGGTTTTGTTTTAGATATATTCTGATGAACAGCATCTCTAGGTTCCATAATAAAATGTTTCTGATAATACTTTGAGCGGGTTATCACAATTCCTGTGCTCCTGTTTTTGATTTTTCTTTGGGTACACAGATAGATACAAATTCACTCAAATTTCGTCGTCCTTTGATGTTTGTTATTAAGATAGTGGACTTGCAAGTTAAACTAATCGTGAGTGGATAACCCTAGATATTATATATTATTCATATTCTTAGTTACGGGACTTTTGTGTGTCTATGTGGGACTATTCTCATTACGACAAAAAATTGAACCCTAAGATGTAGGTGAATTTAGATTGAAGTTCTTGTATCATGCGGAAATGATTATTGGTGGTCGTAAGCTGATTTCGTAAGTACAATTTGTTACAAAATAAGCAGTTTCTTGTAAGTACAACTTGAGACACAGATTGCTTTGAATAGGGAGAATTGCTTAGAAGTATAGAGGTCGGATTATCGAAATATGCTTGTGTTCAAACTAGGAAGTGGCTTGGTCGAGTTTATTAGATCATCTTCCCTTTGGTTGATGATCATCCTGACAGATCTTGAAAAACTAATCTGTTAAACTAAACAAGAGCTATTTGTTCGGAAAAGAAATTGTCTTCTTCGCTGTGATTCCATAAACATTACGGGAGGAAATTGGTTCACTGTCACTGGACCTGTTTCCTGGATTGGAAAGACAGGTTAATTGATTCTTTGAGATCTCCAGTAGTCCAGTGAACTTGAGATATGAAGATATAGATGTGTGTTTCACATTCCTTAACAGTAGGTTTCCTTAGATTTCTGTTCCAGATGGTCACATGCTTCGGTAGATCTCGTGAAAGGTGTTTTTCCTGTATGTATTTTGCCATGTTGGCGGCTGCCTGTTTGAGGAACTTGAATTGTTTAATTGATATCCTTTCTGCTTGATCTTAGCTAAATGCTAAATGAGTTTTTTATATAACCAAATTTCAACCAGATATCTTGTTTTCTATTGCAAGATATATGATGCATCGACACAAAGACACATCACAGTTATATCTCAGAACTGAAGATTGAAATCAGTGTCCAGTGGTTTGTCTTCATTGGTTTGGCCCAACCAAGATCTTGATACGGTTAAAAGAATATTTGATGATTTTATGGTTCCCTGCAGTTGTCGTGAGAGCACGTTTTCTTGTCTCCATGTGATCCATATAATCTGTTTATAGGATCTATTATTATTTTGCCCGCATATCAAATTTACTTTTGGAATATTCTCCTTACCCATGTCGTCATTCAACACAAACAGGTGTATTCCTTATAAAATCGAGAAAGATGTTGAAGATGAAACTGTTGACTCGAAGAGTAGGTTGGAAGTCTTAATGGTTTCTTCACCTGATCGGGAAGACCTTGTGTTCCCAAAGGTAATTATTCTACATTATGTGATTTGATTTTTCAGGCAAAGCATTCAGTCTGATGTTCTCCTCACAATTTGTTTCTTAGGGTGGATGGGAAGATGATGAGACTATCTGTGAAGCGGCTTGTCGTGAAGCCTTGGAAGAAGTAGGAGTTAAAGGAAAACTAGATGTAAGTTCATATCATGCCACTGTTTGTTTGTTTGTTTGTTTGAACAGGAAATCGAGCCATAGACCCAACTTCCTTTTGGTCTTGGTTAGAAAACATGTCAATATTTTGTAGCCTGTGCAACATAATAGGCAGATGATGCAAACCTTGCGTGCTCTGAGCAAACCTATGCAAACCTTATTCTGTGGAAACTTTATAAAGTTGATACATTCTTTTTTACAAAGAAAATCATGGCATAGGAGTTTTGGTAATTTTTTTCCTCCTTTGGAACCCAGATAAGTAGCCCAAGATCCAAGCTATTCTTGGTTCAGGTCCCAAAATTAAGATCAAAATTTTCTTTTAATTAGTATTATTTTTTCTCCATAGAATTAAAAGTTCTGAACACTTGATTTTGATCTAGCTAGTTCATTTATATAGGAAAATCCCTTGGGAATGTGGGAGTTTAGAAGCAAGAGTAGGGAGAATAGCTGCAGCAGAGAAGGAATTTGCAGGGGTTACATGTTTGCTTTGGAAGTGACTGAGGAATTTGATACCTGGCCGGATGAGAAAAACCACGGTAGAAGATGGGTAAGTAAGCTAAAAAACCAAAGCTTAGATCCTTAGAAAACCCTGATATGTGCTAGAATTTGATGGAGGTTTCCCCGAAATTCTCTAAAATACGATCTTTGTGGTACTAGTAAATCTAACTAACATTTTAGAAGTTTTTAACTCACCTCCCCCCTGTTGTAGCTAAGTGTTGAACAAGCATTCAGACTATGCCGATATGACTGGATGCGTGCAGCGCTTAAGGAATTTCGAAGAGTGATGTCTGAAACGGGGAAGTATGAATCAAGCGAAGAGGAGTTTGCTCGACTTGGAGATACTAAAGATGCAGTTACAGATGGTGTGGGAGATCATAAGATAATGTCACCAAGCTGCTTTGTTCAGCCTTCAGGTACCCAACCACTTGGTGATTCACATTTAAATTCACCTCTCATCTTAGGATGATGAATCGTGAAGAGAAGATAACAATCCACTCTTTTCTAAATCTCTCGCCTGATTTGGTACTAATTAACCCTCTCAAAGATGAAGATGTGGATTAACAGCGAATTAAATTGATGAACACTTCAACTTTGTAGCGGTTTTCTTCTACTGTCTAGTAATGCAGTTCGATTCAGGTCTTGCTTGTGTCATGCTAGTTACATAACTTAATGTAATCTAGACAGAGAAAACAGAAGGGATCAACCAACTGCCATTTCTCATTAGTTAATTGTAAACCATTTCAAAGGTTTGACAGAAAGGGTTATTGTTAATAGCCGTATTTGTAATCATTAACTAAGTACATATAATTGTAGAGCTCGCTAGTGATGTAACTAATTATGTATTTATTTTCATACGTTGGACATATTAACACTTACCCGTTTCTCGATATGACAAAATATAGAGAGAAAATAGTGGAGTGATCGATAGCTCCATTCCGATTGCCAAATCGGTGCAAAAATGTTCTTAACTGGAAATTTATTTCATAAGCAATAGAAAAACCTCCACAATCGGAATTCAAATAACTATCATCCTTAACAATTTATGGTTTTCCCATGTAATGATTGTAAAGTTAATGCTCATCGATTTTCATTAAAAAACGAATCCAATTCAAAAAGTTAGACATAGTTATCTATAACTACCGCTTGGCATCACAAAGTAGCAAAATCGGAAAGAGTATGAAAAGGGAAAAGATTAACTTGTCGTCCAATCAATAACACCTCACCGCCAAAGCCTACTGATGAAACCTTTCTTGTCTTTCTTCATTCTATTCTCAAGAGATGGGAACTCAATCGCATTGAACGCGATATCAAGAACAATTGGATTCCGAGGAACTGGCTGGAATGCTGGTGGAAAGGCTTCAATACGGGCACCTCCTTTGGTGGTCGCATCACCAACTGACGACTCGTAAACATCAAGTTTCTCAAGAAGGAATTTCTCTGCCTGCAATTAGCCAAAATTAAAAACAAATTCCATCTGTAGGGGGAAAAGAAAGAAAGGTAAAAAATGCAAAAAAGAAAAAAAGAAAAACATACAAGATAGTCACGGTCAGATCTCAGGACCACAGTAGTCACTTCAGGTTATTGTGGAAAATGGGCCTCTTAACGAATATTATTTTATATCTCATTCAAATGGGCTCAAGATCGGCCGAGTCAGTCATTCAGACAAGTCAGACAAGAAACAAACATCCTTGAAATCTGTCTCGAATCAGTTTAGATCTTAAGACAGAACCCAAATCAGTTTGGAGAAACAAACACTGTTGTAGTGAGTCATGACTACTATTTCTACCAGTAAATAAGTTGAAAGCCAACCATTACCTTCTTTGCGCTTTCATTTAGTGAAATGGAGGATACCCCCTTTGAGAGCTTTTCTGGTGCCTTCTGTTCCTCCATAATCCCAGCAGCATGCTCTATGCAGATGTTTGATCTACTGTTCTCACACAGCACTTTCAGTTCTTGGATCATAAGCTGTTAAAAAATTTAAAAAATCAGGTTAATGGCAGTCTGAACTAAGCCCTCGCACATTGTGAAAAGGAAATCTCAAATCTGCAACACTATCCTACTCTCGATTGCATTCATTGGAGGAATGTATTTTAAGATTGATTGAACACTCTTAATAGAAGATGGGCAGTTTCTCAAACAAATTTCCAAACAATATCTAGATTAGATCTGACGGAAAGCTTCAGGGTTAGATGCTTGTGTTTTTTCTGCTCTGAAAGAGAGAAATTCTCAATGACATATGCAATGTCGGATGAGCAATATATGCGGAAAATGGGGCAGCTTATCTCTAATTGGAATTACTTCTCTAACTAGATTCCATTCCAAAGATGCGATGTTAAAGCTCGCATACACTAAGTATACTGTCAGTGGGAACTTTTCTTTATTGTTAGCTGCATTTGCATTTACCGCCAATATGAAGCATTTCTTTAAATCCGCGATTGAGATAAATAAGAATAGTCGCGTCAAGAGTATAACGAAATGTCAAGAGTAATTTTAGAAATATAACATAGAATGTAAATAAACATTTTTCTTCTACGCAGAATTGTTGTGGAAGAGAATAGGAGATCACATGGAAGATGTCTTAAATGCTTAAAGAATCTCGTGAAGGGTATTTTTCTCAATTTAGACTATAAAGGTTGACTGTACGATGGGTAAAGGAAAAGCCTAAGTAAATGCAAAAGAAATTATGTACCTTGTTAGAACTACTTGTATCTTCGAGTTTCTTAAGGGTACTTTCAGCAAGAGTGCGAGCACGGCAATACAATGCATATGCTTCTGTCCTCTTACCAGCCAAGCTATAGGACTTTCCCAAGTAGAAACACCTGGAAATATCATTTGGAGGAAATCCAATCAAATTGAGTTCAAACCTCTACTAAATACTCAGGTGTGATTTAGGAACAACCGAACAACACAAATTCTTGCACTCTATTTAATCATCATAGAACTACAGGCTATAGCTATAGCTATATCAATCTGACAAATAAATCAATAAGAAACCTGACACTTTTAAGGGAAAAAATAGGGAAAACCAAACACCAACCTCTGTGCTCGAAACACCAAACTCTTAACTTCGAATTCTTCAGCAAAGGCTACTTCCTCGGCCGTTCTATCTCTCCCAGAGGTCACTAAATCAGTCAGATCAGTTGTATTCTGGCAATAGGAAACAATACAGCTCAAAATTTGAGACAAAAATTAATTATAGTTCATTTTGTTTCACTCTTTTGAGAATGAATCTAATATATCATGAAGATAGCAAAATGTTATCTCCACAAAACTGTAACTAGATAGTATTAAGATAGTAATGGAACTGTAAGAAGCCATTAAGATGCAAACTTAGAGATCTAAGCATAAACTGTAGGATGGCAAGCCGTACTCATAAATCAGTGATTCAGTATGAAGTCTTCCTCTACCTGTATTAAAAGATCATATAAGCGAACAAGTCCCTCGGGCTTTGTGCCTTTTTCACTCTTGTCATCACGGTTCTTCGAAAATTTACTTTTCGCTATGCTAACCAGCAACTGGTTTCGCTCTATTGTCCGTTCGCTTAAGACAGCACTAACAGCTTTATCAAGACCATTCAAATCATCTTTCACATTTTCAGCATTGCCCGCATTTACCTGTGAAAAGCAACATTGTTTGATAACTGATCAGAAACGTGAGGCCTCAAAATAGAATTGCATACCACGACAGCATTAGAAAATTAATGTACATACCAAGTCCTTACGGATGCAGCTCCTGGCATCATGATATGCAGCAAAGATTTTGTCAAACATGACTACCTTTTTCTCAGCAGGCAGTGAATCTGCTGCAGGACCATGTAGATCTTTCTCTAGCTCTTGAGCTGATCAAATTTCTAATGTTAGAAGGCATAAAATCTAAGCTGGGGATCTAGGTTACTGTTAAAAACATAAAGCGAAGGATGAACTCATAAAAATGATGGATGCCAAATAAAACCAAAGAGAGCACAACAATCAGAACCTCACTGGTCGTCTGGTTCTGCTCAAACTTACATCTTATCAATCCATCATTGATTTAAATGAGACATAGCAACATGATGAGATATAAGGAGTTGCAAAGGAGAAATATACTTGTCACATTTAAATAACAAATGATTTAAAACTATTTGATTTTCAAAAGTAACTCCTAATAGAAGAAAATTTTGACTAACCTTTCAGAATGGAGACTCGAGTCTTAGCATTTGCAATTGGAAATCTGTGCCCAAGCCAATGAAACTCTGTCATGGATGCTGCTTGTTGGGATCTAGCCTCATCCATAACAGCCTGCAGATCACAAAAATGGTTAGGGTTAGACTCATATATTGGATGAAAGGGTAACTCATCATACAGACTTATGCACCCAATAATTGTTACTTGTACATTATTAACAATCCAATTCAAGTCATCTGAAGTAAGAACACAAAATCACAGGTTTCGGAATAGGAACTTTAGTTTTGGGGCTTCACATAGTTGGATAAAGATCAATGAAGTTTGATTGACATATTTGGAGGCTAAGGCAGGAAGAAGCTGATGTTATCATGTGAATATTAAGAGAAATTCTATTACTAAAATCTGAATATAGTTCATGCAAGCTTAGTGTTTACAAGGGAAAGAATCAGCTCACAAACAATAATACCTCTAGCTTAGCTTTAAAGAGGTCCAATGCAGGTCCTTCCATCTTTCCAATATCCAAAAGCTCAGATGTTTGTATGTTTGATTCACCGGCTTTGTGTAGGCAGTAGCGGATGCTGGGTTCCAACTCTTCAACACGTTCACGGCATAATACTTGATTTTCTAGGTCACCATACTTTCCAAGTTCCTCATAAACAGCCCTGTCATTCTTACCTATGTTAGCGTCTTAGCAAACATTAATATGTGAACTAGAAGCAGCAAAAAGAAGTCTAAAATTTAGTCACCTCTGATAAACGAAATACAAAAGAAAAAGTGAAGGAACAAAGCACTAATCATTTGCTTAAGGAATATCCTCTATCAGCATATAGAACACAATAAAAGATGTCTAACAGATTAATGCACCTGGCACTTTTGAAATTCATTAGCGCAGTGTCCCAATTGCGATCAAGTTCAAAGAGTAGGTTCCCCTTCATATAAGAAGCATAGGCCTGCACTTGCAAAAACAGTATTGTTAAAGAGAATAGGAAAATGAAATCACGTCGTTTTCTAGGACCCGTATAGCAAATGACAGCAACTCAGACAGGACATAAATCTGTATGAAGGTATCAAATAAGAACAAGTATTTCAAATACAACTTCAAAACCACATACAAGCAAATAAAAACTATAGAAGGCACCTCAGCTTCTAGTGATGTCCTGGAATCTCCTTTGACGGAACACAACTGTGCAAAAAGTGTAGCCCATTTTACGGCCTTTCTCAAACGACCAATCAAATATATGCGCTGGCGTGCATTTGGCCCTCCAGGAAGCTGCCTTTTCTCCATAGCATGGCTCCAAGCTCTTTCTGTTGTATAAAGAACGATGTGGAGATACCTATTTCAAATCCAAACTACAAGTTTGAGTGGCACTCGACAAAATTGCATCACTTAACCAACATAACCACGGAAACCGACAACATGACATCTCTAGGTATCTAATTGGTTACTCGTAAATACCAAAATTAGCTGCAACAGCTGACAGGCATCTCATAAGATTTAGTTACTCATACATTTTTATCCAACTATTATTTCTTATCAAAGGCAAGCAACTGACATTCTCTGGGTTTACAAAAAAATTAAAGAAATAGAAAAATCACCAAGAACATAACAACTCTGTAGCTTAATGATGGTGGTTTACCACAATCTTGCGAAGTGCCCCGAGATTCATTCAATACACGTGATACATACAACTAAACAAGCGAATCTCTATTCGCTACCTCATTTTACATCATGGCGTCCATATTGCATTCAATAGTTTTTCTTTTGGATACTAAGACGAAAGGCAACTTGTCCATATCACATTCAGTTGTTGGATTCCCCGTCTAAGACGAAAGGCTAATCGTGACCAACAGTATTGTAAAGGCATTACATATTTGCTTAATCAACAGGGCGTTTAACAGTCTACTTTCTTCCTCTAACACACGGGTCAAGTCCTGACCAACAGCATGGTAACGGCATTAGCTATCTGCCTAATCAAGAGAGCCTTTTCTAGTCTACGGTTGTGTTTGTTTTTCAAAATTTTCAGATCTGAAATCTAAGCGGGGCCTCAATTCAGATTTCAGATGTTTGTTTTTTTTCTTTTACCAAAATCAGAAAGTTGGGTTGAATGAAGACTAGAGATCTGAATGGGCTCAAAACACACATTTTAACTCGTAAGCTAATTCAGTCAATTCAGATGAAGTAAAAAAGAAAAACACAACTAATTTTCTTCCAAACACGGGTTAAGTCCTGGCCAACCTAAGCTTATTGTTTTCAGATTTCTGTAGAAATGGCTTCTACAAAATCCCTAAACCAATCTATACTGATATATATACATAGAGACATTGTGTACTTCAAAATCAACCATTCTAGATCAGTTATAAGAATCAATACCTAACTTCGGTAACGGTAGACTCAGTGATGGCCCTTCGATTGTATTTCCCGTGACCATGAGTGAACTTTAGAGATTTATACAACCTCCTCAATCGCGCTGTGCAATATCGTCTGAGGAAATGTGAACCAATCCAGAAAAAATAAGAACTTATAATGGATCAGAATTCAGAATAGATTTGAGAAAATAGGTATAAACGGATCCCCAAATTTCAAAGTAATCAAATCAAAACTACAGAAAATGTACCGATAACGAGTATAATCCCGATGGCGTAATCCATGTTGCATCTGAGCAGATTTCAATAATTGCAGCACTGAAACTCCAAAAGATTCAATTGATCATGGACTAGGTCAAAAAAAGGGAAAATTTCAAAGCAAATAAGTAGTTCATGGATTAAGATACAAACCATTGACTGAGAATTTAGGGTTGATCTGATCAGACATTTGGGGGGTTTTCTCGTCGATTTCCATTGGTAATGTATCGTTTTCCTTCGCCATTAAAATCTTCACTAGCGAGAGAACCCTGAAAACCTAAGCGGAAGGTTGCGAGGGGGGTGAGTTGGTCAATCGATCTCCGACGTATTAGATGAGTGATTTTGCTGTTTCATATCTTGCTGTTAACTTATCAGTTTCAAATCTGAGCTGTACACGTAAGCATCTCATTATAAAATTTGTGGATGGGATTGAGTTTGACAAGGAAAAAAGTCTCTTTTAACGACTAACAGCTAGTAACGGAGACACTAAACCTCAAGATTTTTTTTTTTTTTTTTTTTTTAGTTAAACCACAACCTATTAAACCTATTATATAAAACGCAATGGTGTTTTTCTAAGTGGACCGTAGATTTATGTATGAGATATTCAAGTCCGTCGGATGATTAGAACAAATTTTGTAATTAGATATAATATCAAAGGTTATTTATGTCTTAAACTGCCCACGTCTTCATCTCCCTAAAATCTCTCTGCTAATTATATTAGGTTCCCACCGCGCCCTACGGGCGCGGTAGATCTCTCTTGGCTAACGCTGTTGTAGTAGGTCGGCTCTCGATTTTACGGCTAAGAGGTTGACATTAACACCTTCAAAATTATCCCCTGCAAATTAAAAACAGTCTAAATTTAATTACAGTCAATTTAATTAACTTTAATTTAATTCTAAAATCCAAAACAGAAGAGAGGAAGGGGGAGAGAGAGATACAATCGCATGCTTATGAGGGAGAATATAGGAGTTGGAATTTTGAACAGGATTTAAAGTCTAACCGAATTGATATTAATGGGAAGTGTGTGCAATCGTGGGAAAGAAAAGTAGAGAGAGATTTGTGGGTGTAGTTATTCTAGGGAGGTTGTAACCAACTATTCAAAAATATTTCATTCTTGACACTATTATCCTTCTATTTTGACTGGATTTACACGAAAGAGAATTACATAACAGCCGTCAGATGTGATCTTTATGAAAATCCCAATAAAAATGGACGGTCAGACTTATCCCCTGGATAACCGACTGAGCTGTTTTAATATAATAGATTTTAACTACCCACAATCAAAATTATCTCTCTGCACCCATAAATCTCGCTCCCACCCGTAAATGATCTCATCAATTTGTTTTCAAAACAATCATCTTCTCTGTTCTTCTCTCTTTAAAAGAATTTCTTTTCCTCTTTCATTTTTCCATTTAAAAATTCTTTATCATTATAGAAAATCCGTACCCTACGGGTACGGGCTATACCCTAGTCTATTATATAAAATAGAATGGTGGGTGCTAATTGGGATGAACTCAAAGACAAACCCAATAGACAAACATTGGGATAAATCTAGTCGTACGTTATCTCGTGATAAATCTTGACTCTTTATTTAACAAAGAAAATAATACGAGCATAGCTCTAATTTATTGCTAATAACATTGGCTATTTTAATCTAGCCACCCGTTTTGTTTCTTCTAACACATTGACCCTTTGATCTCTCACCTACCTAAAAACAAAGATAATTCTTTCACCAACTCTAAATATAACAAAAACCGCCCTCTTCCTCTTCAACGCTATTTATTCCTATTCGTCCTCTTAAATGTCTTTCCTTTTCTCTACAAACATGGAATATCAAAGGTTGCATACAACTTTCAACAAAACAAAACGTTGAATACAAAGGGCAACAGTTACCAAACACTTCCTCTAAAATGATCCTTTCTACAATATTTTCCATTACTCCCCCTTTCCATAAAACCCACACCTCCTATTGAGTTTCCAGTCATCATCCAAATTTGCTCTCAAGCAAGCCTCCCATACTTTTTGTTATTATATATATTGAGTTTCTCTAATCCAAGTTTCCAGTGATATCTCTGGAGTAAGATTTCTCTACTTTTGTTGTACTAATACTTAATTGGTTTGTATGAATTGCTCTAACATAAAGTGATATGGTTTGTATGATTTGCTCAAGCAAAACTACTATAATTTTGGTTATATAGATCTTGAATCCAAATTTTATTTGACCCCTGTTTTATTTTTATGCGAAAGAAATAATTTTGTTCATATTATCCTGGTCTCTGTTTTATTTTTATGCGAAGGAAATAATTATGTTCATATTGTCCCAACTTCCTACTTTAGCTCTTCCTTTCCTTCATATACCAATCTCAGTACTCGGCTACTTGTACTTGTAGGCTGTGCATCAAAGCAGGGATATTTGCTCTTAGTGAAAGGAGAATTCATGTAACATACGAGGATTTCTATATGGTTGTGGGGAAGGTGATGAAGAAAGAAAAAGAGAACATGTCATTACATATTCTTTAATTAATTAGTTTCTACTTTCTATCATTATGTTGCATTCTATGCGTGGAAATAAGAAAAAAATTGTCAGTTTCTCTCTATATGATGTTTCTGGGTTACCCTATTTAGTTATTTGTACTCAACAAATTATTTTAATGATTTCTAAAATTAAGGGTAAGATATCAGAATTGGCCCAAGAAATTCTTATCTAAAATATTTTCGTTGGGAAATTGTTATAAGTTCATAATTGTATAATACTAGCGGATTTGATGTTTGGTGGGAGAGTGGGAAGGAATAGATGGGATTACAGGTTTGTTCGAGTTGTTTGTGGTTTTTGGGATTATTGAAATCCTGTCCTAACTAGATAAGTTATTTTGGGATTGAGGGCTTGTTTGATCTGTGTATGTGATTTGAAAGTGGGTGAGAAGTTGTCACAAACTATTTATGTGATTTGGGGATGATTCAGGGTTAACTGAGTATGTGGAATTGAAGAGTGGAAAAGGGATGAAACAAGTAGTAACTGCTCCTGACTGTTCTCTCAAAAAAAAACTCCTGATCTTCACAGCTTGAATCAAGATCTTTGAAAGAGTTCAAGCTCGTTTATCCAGATCTGAGAAAAATTACTAAAAGTTAGAGATTTGTGGTGAAGATAGTAGATGATTTGGGTGACTTGCAGAGGAAGAAAAGAAGATGGGAAAAACTATCCATTTAATTTGTACAAAAATGACATTTTCAAAGTAAAACATCATGTGAGTTAAGCTCATTATAAATCAAGTCAATCAAAAGTGGATTTGAATAAGCCCTTATTGAATAAAAGTGGGTTTATAAACATAGATGTCACTTCTAACTTTTATTCAAGTGTAAATTTTCTTGTATTTCTATTTTTCTCATGCAAAATCCAATTTTTTCCATTTTCACGTGGGATTTCCAAATTTCCCATTTGTGGGACTCTTTCATATTTTGCATATCTCATATCATATATTTTAATTGGAAAAATAAGGTGATGTAATGTCGAACAACGACCATTGGGACACGTTTTTTTTAGCACGGCGGTAGACAATCTCTTTTTACAAGAACGATTGACTAACTAACCAACCACAATTGTAGTTGAATTCTGACAGGGTATGTGGAATCAAAACTAATATCTATGAGCACACCCCCACTTAGAGTTAATTAAAACTCTCTGTTGCTATTGAATTTGAGTTTATTAAATATTAATTGCCTGTTTGTCAATGGGATAGTCAATGTTAGTCGATACTTCTTTCACTGAAGTATCACAATCTGTACATAGTTGGATTCATTCAGTTTAAAAATGATCTCCCATTACATAAAGAAACAATAATTTAAAATAATTTCCGGGATGTTAATCTTCTTATCGGTGAGCCAACACCTCAGTTAGTAACTTTAGTCTTAAGGAAACAAAACAAGAACTCTATACATAAAGATGAAGATCATATACGACTTCCAAATATCATAAAAAAAAAATTGGCAACATCTTCCCTGAAAAATGGACAACTTTGGTGGTTTAGTTAACCACAAATCTCCATAACTTTAACATTTTATTAGTCTATTGATAACTAACGAAGACAAAGTAAGCATTCATGAAGATGTGATAAAGACGATAACTGTCTAAGTCAAACCAATAATAAAACTGGCTTAAAACCCAACAACATGAAAGAGACCTAAAATCCAACAAATTTACTATATTATGTACTAGGTATAACCCGTGCCCTAAGGGCACGGGCAAATGCTTTTATCACAGGAGGCTCGAATGAAAATGTACTAACTAAAGCTTCCATTCAATTCTTTTCCCAGATTGCGTAGAGCAGGACATTAACATGTGCTTTTATGACATCGTCGAAGGTTAAAATGAAAAACAATGTACCAACTAAAACCATCATTTAACTTCTTTTCTTATTGCATAGTGTCTCTTACGTTTAAATCATATAAATAAGAACTATTAATTTGAATCATTAGGTAGGTTAGACACTGTATATCATATGGTAATACAACTCCTCCATAACGTAGTCGGCGTGATAGTCCATTAGAAATTGAAGATAGTTAATTTTGAGTCATCTCTCAATATATTTCTCATTAAGGGTCTGTTTGATACGTGTAAAAATAGGCTGAGAAAATCGATTTTCGTACCGTTTGGTTGGTCAAGTTGAGTAAGAAAATAACATTCCCATTGTAAAATAAAGTGGGAAAATGTCTGACTTTCTTTTCCCACAAAATACATGTGAAAACTGTTTTCACACACCAAGGACACGCTCTCTCTCTCTTCCGTCTTTCTCTACCATCTCTCTTCCCGTCTTTCCCTTACAACTGCTTTCAAAATTTCAAAGGTTATTCAAGGTTAGTGATGAATTGATGAGAAGAAATACCTACTTTAGGAGAAGATGAAGTCTAGAATCAGGTTCTTGATGATGGGTTTAATGGGTTTCAACTGAGTAATTTTCAGTGGTGGAAGAATTATAAGAAGAAGGAAACTAACGAATCTGTGATTGATTAAGAAGACGATGGGTTAAGAAGAAGATGGGTCAAGAAGAAGATGGGTTAACGAATTTTTGATTGATCAAGAAGAAGATGGGTTAACAATGTGTGGAACGGATGACATATTTACTTCAAGAACAAAAAAAATTAGGTCCAAGCAGTCATACACAATGTCTAGAAGTAGAAACTCACCACTTTATCTAACATTCAGGAAGCATATCTCAATGTTATACAAGAAGCTTCCAATAGTTATACAAAAAGCTTTCTAACAATTAGATGTATGTTGGTAAACAACCATCAAACCGTAATCATCTTCTTGGTGTTGTTAATGGAGTTATTCACAATTGATCTATTTGTGTTGAAGAGAAGAAGAAACATGGGAACCCGTATACTAAACCTAAATCGAATTGAAATTGCAGTTAAACAGTATAGACAGGCTTATAAGCTTAATTCCTTTCACAAAAATCACAACTGAATGTTCACTTCTTCTCCCACAGATATGACCAACACTGAATTTATCATACCAGAAGTCCCTATTTCCTCTCGACTAAAAATACCAGTTTGTCATAACCATGGAAAAAATGAATATTGTATCTAAGACCTCTGTCACTCTTGATCAAAATTAACACATTTCTGCGTCATTTTGACTTAACACACATTTTACCCGATTTGTTAAATTTATAAACCTTACCTGATAGTACTCTGGTTGTAACTATGGCTCCATTGTTGTGCTCTTTCTTCTTCTCCATGCTTGCAGTCTGAAAAAACAGAAATCAAACTCTTAACAGTTTATAATTCATTTCTAAAAATTGGGAAAATAAGAAAATGATGTTCTTTTTTCTACTCTATGAATTGGGAAATTAGGGAAATGATGGGATGAATTTTGATGAAACTATACTCTTTCTTCTTCTCCATGAAAATCAGAAATAAACTCTGATCAATTTATAATTCATTTCCACGAATTTGGAAATTGTGAGAATGGTGGGATGAATTTGGATGCGTTTTATTTCTAGCAATCGATTCACGAGGCGTTTGCTAGAAAGGAGGGAAGAAAGGAAGTGAGAAATTCTAGCAATCGATTCACGAGGCGTTTGCTAGAAAGGAAGGAAGAAAGGAAGTGAGAAATTAATGAAATGTGGTTACAGATTCCATCATTATTTTGGATTATAAATTAATTTGTAGAAACTGATTCATCATAAATGTGGACAATTGATTGGTAGGAATGGATGTTAATGAGCAGTGTGAGTGTAAGAGAGAGGAGGGGAAGATGGAAAGAGAGATGTAAGAGAAGTGAGAAAAAATGTAAATCTTGACCGTTAGATTTGACGGAATGATCCGACGGTTGATTTGAAAGTTGATATTAATACTAATTATAACGTTTATTATAACGAAAATGATCCAACGATTGATATTAGTGATGATATGGAACGGACGACTGGATTTATCTCCAATGTTTGTCCTAGTCATCACTCTTCAACCTGTTTTATTATATAGATATATATACAAATGTTAATTTTTTTTACTTGAAATAAAGTAGATTGTTGTTTAAAAAAAAGAGAGAGAGAAAAATATACAACGAAACTCGCTAACGAAATAAAAAATATAACAACTTCAGAGAGATGATAAAAATACCACATCTTTTATTCTCCCTCATAATAACCCTTTATATATCATAGAACTAAAAAGTTAAGGTATAATTGGAATTAAACTAATATTTCGTCACTATCAAAACAAAGAAAAATAACAAAAAGCAACACAAAAGGGCTATTTTAGAAGTTGGAAAAATTTAGGGGGTATTTTGTGAATTGATTGTAAGTAGAGCTAAAATGAAAGAAAACCAGCATAAATAGGTCATAAATGCTTTCCAAGACATTCGAGCCCAGAACCTAAGATCTTTAGGCAGAAACCTAACCACTAAGCTAACATTCATTTCTTTTTAGGTTTTTCTTTAAGACCCCTAATAATTAATTCTAGCATGGGCAATGGCCAAGCTGGTCTTTACATAGGTCCGCTCCTGTGTCCATGTAATAAAATTTACTTGTTTATACACATAGAATCTCAAAAGATTATGGATTGTCTTCCAGCTGAAAAACTTCTCTTTATACTTGTAATATTTGAATACTAGTCATAACCCGTGCCTACGGCACGACGTATTCGTTAGACGCTTACCTGTTTAAATGTAATATGTATATAATGGTAGGCTACGAAAAAATTATAAAGATGGGACAATACATTACGGATTTCACATTAACAATGAAGATATAACAAAATATAACGGTTCATGAAATACACATTTATAAATAATATAAATTTTCGTTTTGATTTTGAGAGAATTTTGATGTTTTGCAATTTCTGTTTACAACGTTTAGAAAATTTAAGTAGAAATATCATCATCATCATACATATCATTAAACAAATGTATTAGTTTTCACAAAGAAAAGATGTAACTTGTAATAAGATATTGACGAAAAAAAATCGGAAGTCGTGTACTAAAATTCAACTGCTAACATTATAGATCATTATAGAATATTTTTTAGAGTTCAAAAATATAGATCGTGCTCTATATGCCTTTTCAGCTCCACCACGTCAAGATGAAAAGATCAGTTAAATGTTCTTATTTACTAAGTTGATGGAGAAGTGATCGGTTTATGTGGAGAGAGATTTAATGAGGAAGGAAGATGAGATGAATTTTATCTAATAAGCATGGTAGACATTTATTTTGTCTTAGTCATAGTAGAAAAATCATCTTCATACAAACGACTAAAGAAATGTAATAGTTTTCACAAAGAAAAGATGTAATTTGTAATAGAATATTGACGAAAAACTCGGGGGGCCTCCACTAAAATTCAACTGGCGCAATATAAATCATTTTAGAATTTTTGTAGAGCTCCGAAATATGGACCATGCTCTATAATTGATGACGAAGATGAAAAGATCAATTAAATATTCTTACTTACTCAATTGATGATGAAGTGATTGGTTTATGTGAAGAGATATTTAATGAGAGAAAACCTAAATCTCTAGGATGCTTATAATTTCATAATACCTAATCTAACCTTATATATAACGAAACACTTACGTTTTAATCAAATCCACCAATATTCGGTTTCCATTTTTATCTCCCTCTTTCTCTTTCCAATCACGATCTTAATAACCGAAACCATTATCTTCATTTCTAATCAAAATCGGAAACAAAATTTTTTCTCTTCATAAAACCGAAACCTATATTCATTCTCTTTTTTAAGAAGCTTCAAATCTCATTCCAATCCAATAAACCAGCTGAAAACTCCATTGTTTATTTCGATTTCCATAAAAAAGATTCAGGTTCGTACCTTTGTTAAGATCTACAGTTGCTTATAAGGTTAAAGTAACAAGTTTAATCTTTCTTTCTAATGTTTTTCATCATTGTGGACGGTAGAAAATCACACAATAAACAGAAGGTCGATTGGTGGGCCACCGACAACTTGGGCTCTAGACTTCGAGACGGATGAAGTTCTGGTTGGACCTGTAGACAGACAAAAATAAGCAGAGACCGTGAAGTCTTGGGGACACCGGGATGGTGTCTTGCCAAGGACGCTCCGACGATCAAGTCAGCAAACTATAAATAAGATAAATATAAACTGGTGGAATGATGAGGGTGTCACCGTGTTGTAAGATATTTTCCGCTCCAACACCAGGACCGACTCCAACACCGGAACTGACTCCGACATTGGTGAGTTCTCTCAGATTTAATTTATCGTCTTTCCCAATTGATCCGGAACTTAATCTACCAATTTCAAGTTATGAATCTAAATATAGAGATAAAATTCGTAGACACTATCTACAACGGGGTCCATTTAAACTAAAGGAGTCTTTATTGAAACATAAGTTTTTGGTAAAATATGAACTCTCGCAAAGGTCAATCGCGTTTGTAATTGTTGGTGTATTAATATAATTAACGAATATAAATATTTTATTAATTAGCGTGTTTGTAAAAAAAATTATTTAAGTATTTAAATTCGCACCCCTAGATGAAAATTTTGAATCCGTCCCTATTGCTAATAATGCATTTTGAAAAGATTAATAGGCGCGGACCGTGAGTGTTTAAATAATATATTTAAATAATCAATGTTTAAATAATATATATAAATAATCAATGTTTAAATAATCAATAATAATGTTTAAATAATCAATAATCACTGTTTAAATAAAAATGTTTAAATAATAAGTGTTTAACTGAATAGAATATGGTGGAAGAGATATCTCAAATCACCAGGAAGTCTCTTTAGATCTTCAATAGTTTGATGGTCTCCTACAAGACCACTTTCCTTGTTTTTTTAGTATCTATATTGTATTTATCAGTCTTTTCACTTTAATCTTCAATTCTGTTCCTAAATACAATCAGCTTCTTTTTTATCTCCTCGATTCCAATGTTTAAATAATATATTTAAATAATCAATGTTTAAATAATCAATAATAATGTTTAAATAAGTAATGTTTAAATAATATATTTAAATAATCAATGTTTAAATAATCAATAATAATATTTAAATAATTAATGTTTAAATAATATATTTAAATAATTAATGTTTAAATAATATATTTAAATAATTAATGTTTAAATAATATATTTAAATAATCAATGTTTAAATAATCAATAATAATGTTTAAATAATCAATAATCAATGTTTAAATAATCAGTGTTTAACTGAATAGAATATGGTGGAAGAGATATCTCGAATCACCAGGAAGTCTCTTTTGGACTTCAATAGTTTGATAGTCTCCTGCAAGACCACTTTCATTGCTTCTTTAGTATCTTTACATCTTCAATAGTTTGATGGTCTCCTGAAAAACCACTTTCCTTGCTTCTTTAATATCTTTGTTGTACTTATCACCCTTTTCACTTTAATTTTTAATTCTAATACTAAATACACTCAGCTTCTTCTTTATCTCCTCGATTTCAATTTTCACTGCCTCCTCATCTTTAAGAGAAAAATCAGTTGCTACTAAAGATTTAATCTCTCTGTCTAATTGTTTGACAAGAACTTGAATACTTCCCAAGTGTTTAACTGCCGTATAAGTTCCCCTTCCATTATAGTTATGATTGTCTTTTTGCTCAATTTTTTCTCCCATCTCTACAAATAAGAAATAATACAAACTGTGAGAACCAATACTCAATGTTTAAATAATCAAATAGAAAATTGTAAGATTTAGGTCGAATTGTTCAAATAATCAATGTTTAAATAATTAATGTTTAAATAATATATTTAAATAATCAATGTTTATATAATTAATAATAATTTTTAAATAATCAATAATAATGTTTAAATAATCAATAATCAATGTTTAAATAATCAAAGTTTAAATAATCAATAATCAATGTTTAAATAATCAAAGTTTAAATAATCAATAATCAATGTTTAAATGATCAATGTTTAAATAATCAATAATCAATGTTTAAATAATAAATAATCAATGTTTAAATAATCAGTATTTAAATAATCAGTATTTAAATAATCAATGTTTAAATAATATATTTAAATCTATATAACAAAACAGATAGGTTGTGACTAGGACAAAATAAATGCTCCTAAATGATGATTTGGATGCTGAGTTGGATGATGACTTGGACAAGAAGATACTTCCTTCTCTTTTAATCTGGGCCGTTCAGACTAATATCACATAAGAAAACATCGATCGTATCCGTTAAATCCTACTTGACTTGGTAATTGAAACGACTACATTAAATCCTTGTCGTTCCAATTTCTTTGTATTTTCTTCCTTCCGTACCTTAACTGCCTTCATCTGAATTCACTTCTTTTCTTCTCCCTTAAAATTCTTAAAAGACTTTGCCCATTGCTTCTTCTTCAACCCTTCACTTTCTTCATTTAACCGGAAACTTAAATTAGACGTTGTGAATCTCTTCCAATCAGTGAAACACTGGACCGTGTGGAATCAATTGAAACGTCAATCTCCACAGTAATCTTATTTTTTTCTTCACACATTAAACTGAATTTTTCATTTGTTGCTTATTGTCGACGCCCTCTTCCCATCTCTACAGTTGTGTTCACCAACTCATTTAGCAAGACAGCAATAGTGTAAGTTTAACTAATGGGAACTCGTTTATCATTACGCAAAATTGGTTTGTAACTAGGTTTTCTAAATTCTTCATGAATCCTCTAGGAGCTTGCCTTTATTTTCTCTTGTATTACCTCAACATCTCTTCCTTTTTCTCTTGCTGGGGATTCACAAATCGGATCAATATGCTTCTTCCTTGCCACCTAAGGTTTTTTGCCTTCAGTTTGTTCTATTTAGGGCTTTAAATATATTCATATCATCAACTTCAAGCAACCCTGTATTCCCCTTAAACTGTTGTTTAAGTTATCTGATTTTGAAGTGTTTCTTTTCAATCTGTTTTTGTATATTTCAGGTGGAAGAAGAAACGTTCATGAACAATTTTATGGTTACATATGGTCGTCTCCAAAATGAAAATTTATACCACCTACTTATTTCAAGACGTCCTAGAATTAAATAGAGAAACTTTTTACTTATATATAATTAACCCTATGCTTATATTAGAAAGGTAGGGAGGTGGGATCTTATCAGTTCGAGTGGTTCCTATGCTTTTTTACTTATATATAATTGACCCTCTCTTAAATTTTGTACACATTGTGGTGTGAGAAGCACAGATTTGTCCAAGTATCTATGAAGAAGTAGGTGCAGTCCTCTTATTGATCTCGACTTGAGATAAATGGAGTTGCGAAATCTGTTGGAAAGTACCCTCATCGGTAAGAAAAAACTAACTTTTATAGAGTTTTTATTTAGTTTCTATAGAGTTTTGGTGATTATTGAGTTTCTGTGGAGTTTGATTTCTATAGAGTTTCTATTTGGAGTTCTGTGGAGTTTGTAGAGTTTCTATTTGGTTCTGATTTTTATACATCTGTATTTCAGGTATGGTAGAGTTACCATTGAGTTTCAAACATCTACACATAACCTAAATGAAATTACACATAAACAGGATTAGTCTTTATAGAGTTTATATTCAATTTCAAACATGAGCACATAACATGTTTAAGAAAACTCCCCAAATAGCTTACACCCTTGGCTAAATTTTATTGTGTTTATGACTACCTAGATTGTTGAGGATGATTTGAGGTTAGTTTATATTATATAGTATTGAAATTTTAGTGAATTTGCTCTTCTACTGTATATTACATGGCTGTGAAGATTGTCGGTGTTTATACCAGGTCTGATTTGATTGAAGTAATTCGAGTTTTGTTTGTATTTTTTTAGTTCTTAATTAGTTTATATTCTTATAATAGTGAGTTTCTAAGATTATTTCATGGTTATTAGATATTCGTAGTATTCATTTCCCATGTTTGAATATTGATTTGTTAACCTTCTTAATTGCCTAAATATCTGATTTTTCGGGTTTTGATCCTCGAAATATGCTAGCACAGGAGAATCTATTTGTCTTCGTCTAGGTAAAAGGTTTACTGATTTGCTGTCTATTACTGTATTACTCATACATTAAGGGTATACATCTTCTTTGTTCTTGATACTTGTAAAGAAACGGAAGAGTGAATCGAGTATTGTAAGGTTCAAATTTGTCTTTGTTGTGCTCGTATCTCTTAATATAGGTATGGATTCATGGATGTATATTCGATGTGCATTAGTGCTCATCGATTCCATTCAACGGCTTAACATTTTTTTTCCTTCATCACTTCCTGGTTTAGAAGTTAGGAATATTCGTGGCTTATGAAACAGGTCTTATATGAAAACCAAGTAGTTGATGAGAGTAGATGTACCTCTAACCCTGATATGTTGAATTGGCACATGGGTTTGGTCCGAAATTACTAAATATAATAATTGTAAGCAGCGGCTGCTTACGGTTGGTGATATGCTAATTTGAAATATTAGGTATCTGAAAACAGAAGTTTCTATAATCTTTGGTGTTTTCAATGTGTCTGGATGAAACCTAGATTGTGAAGTTTTAATTACTATTTGATTCATTTTTCTTTTATTGAACATCTTTAAAATTTTGCTCAAATGATCTTCATTCAAGTAGGTTTAATCTCTATAAGCTTATTTCGTTTTTGTATTGTTTTCTTGATAAAAAAGTACTGATTAGCAGGCACTTTCTCGAATTTTCCACCATTACCTATTCATCCATTATAGTGAAATGAAAGAGTTATTACAATTGACTCTGTCTCTGGATCTTGTTCTTTGATTCTATATTCTTATAAATTGCAGAATGTTTTCCCTCGATTATAGTATTATTATTTCATTCATTATATGTTTTTAAGTATAGGTGCGTGACGTTTCTGTATTTGGCCCTTTCAGCCGATCCGAGTTTCCGAACGTTGGGGAGGCTGAAAAGAAAGATTTCAAAAGTGTCCAGGGCTTTGAGAGTTTATCAGCTTCCTACCGTCTAAAATATCATAACCAAAGTATTTTCTCTCCTCGATTGCAAATAAGTATATTTATGCTATCAAATTCATTTCGTAAAACATTTATATCGAAAGGAAGTATCCCTAGGACATGACAAGTTGAACAAAAGTATAAATGTTAGTCATCGAGTAGGAAGTTTTTCAAAGGTTCAGTTGTGTAAATCTTTTGCCTCTTTAGCAACTGAGTTAGGTCCATTTCTAGATTAAGTACCCTGCCATAGAAAAGCATTCCCTTCGTACTTTTGTGATTGCTGCTTAATTTCAAACTATAATTGCCAATTTTTGTAAGCTTGTTTCAGGATGGAAGTGATAGTGATAATTGACAAACTTGCCTTTGAAAGGACAATACTGTTTGATGCAACTTGGAGTTCCAAATCGTTTTGGAGGCAAACTATTCATATGGGTGTTGAGAATCCATTTACATACTATTCCGTCACTAACTCCCTCGAAACTGAGGAAATCCACCATTTTGAGCATCCTGGCACAAATGATTTCAGAATGATCAGTTTCCCAGAATTTCAGTTCAGATTGAGATTAGTTTCTCATCCACCCGAGCTATCCTGTTGATGAAATTATCTTGATAATGTTTGTCCAATCAATCATTTGTCAATCTTTCCCCATGAGTTTCTTATCTCTTTAGTCATTAACTGGAAGCTTGGAAGGCGTGGTTCGTTGAAGTTCTCGGGAAGCAAAACCCTGTATAACAATTTTCATGACATGATTTTCTTTCACACCACCTGGATAGTCAAGTGTAGAGTGTACAAAAATGAACTGCTATTTTCTTTTTTTGACTAATTATAACTTGTCAATTTTGTTGACAACAAGAGAAATGGGTTGTATTAGTGAGAGAAGGAAGAGATGGTCTGTATTGACTATCCTTTTGATAATCAATTCTTATGCTTTTTAATGCTAACAATGATGGGCTTATATCCTTTGTATCAGTTCATCAATTTTACCCCCATATAGAAAGTAGAGGGCGTAAGTTGGTTAACAGAGATATAACGTTCTAATCTTTTTAGTTGATTTGTTATAGGCGCATCTTCTTTGTTCTCCTTAGCATTCTTGAGTTAAGCTTTTCTGTGGACTTCATAATCTTTGACCTGGACAACCACGGGTTAGTATTTTTTTTTTCTTCCATGAAAATTGAGTCTTAATCTTTAGTGAGAATTGGATAGTAGCTTCTCGATTAATGGAGGTCTGTGGTAGTCTTTCTGCATTGTGATTAGCATGTGAATTGTTGAAGAGATGGGTGTTGGATTTTCTCCGCGATCACCATTGTTTCTTCCTCTTTGAGAATCCTCGAATAAGCAAGGCAACTGTAAATCTCTACTGTGGTTGTTTAATCGTAAAGTTGGGTTTTGGTTATCTCATTTGTAGCTTAGAAGTAATACCTAGATACACTAGGGGCAAGAGAAGGAAGTTAAGGAAACGAAAGGAGCAGTACTATCATTTACTAAAGAAGCATAGTTAAAAAATTTTATACTAGATCGTTCCTCTGAGTAGCTCGTAAGTTAGGTTAAAGCAACACATGTATCTATGCTCTGATTTGTTGTTTTTTAACTGCAGTAGGCGCTACCTTTGATCTGTTTACTTTAACATTACGTTGTGGTTCTCTCACAAAAACTGGTCACAACAAAGGTTAAAATATTGACAAAAGGATTTTGCATTGTCCATAGTTGCTTCTAATATATATTTCTATTATCATTACATCTTTGTAATTTTTCCATTTATTTTATATTTTTGGTCTCCATTGTGGTAGTATTAGGAATAATATCATCTTAACACAGTCTTTTTTATCATGCTCAAATGGCAGGTATGTGGTATAACTTTATATAAGACAATATGGCGGATATTATATGCCACGTCTTCAATACAAATCGTTGTAGGAGTTTAAGCAAGAGCTTGTGAAGGTTTTTGGATAACGTGAATGGGAAGTTAGGCAGCCTAGAGGCTGAACTCCGGACTAACTATCAGGCAAGATGCACTCTTCAAAGGTATCTTCTTTTAATCAAGTTCTACGGTAGTGGAGACAACGAGAAGTTGGTGGAGAAAGTAGAAAGCTTACACTTATGACAGATCTCTCTATATATAATTGTAGTTATATGTCACACAAGTGTGTTTTGATCTCTTTTACATATTTGTTATTGGTCCTGGTGGAGAATTGTTGTATGGTCAGTAATGTATTAGTAGTGACACTCTTCAAAGCTTAAGCTGGGACGTATGTCAAGATTTCTATCCGAAGTCATAAGTGCTGCTTTCTTATCAATTAAGACACTATTTCTTTACTTTGGACCCTATGAATTTGGCAGAATTAGGTGTGAAATTTTGTTGATTTTAACCATGGTTACACTTATTTGTACTAATTTTTGCCAATTTATATGGACTAACTATATCTATAAATATGCGTGCGTTTAAGGAAAACACCAAATCATAAATATGAGACGAGAAATATCAGCAAAAGTTCATGAAATACTGGATTGGGTAAAATATTAACAAAGTTCTTTTACAGTCGGTAACAACTCAAACTAATCAGTGGCCTATTACACATTTGTCTTCATATTTGATTACTTAATAGTTGAATACAAGTTTGGGTTGCTACAAATACTCTGCTCTGCCACCCCCAAGCTTTCTTTCGTCACTATCAATATTTATTAATGTTTCTTATGTTGCAATCAAATATAATATTCTATTTTCAGTGTTAACAATTCATAAATAAGTTGTGCGTTTATAACAAAGATTGAATTAATGGAACATCATTAAGTTCTGATGAATTTCGCCCGTACCGAAGGTACGGGTTATAGTCTATATAACAAAACATAACTGGTCAAAGCTGACTAGGACAAAATAAATGAGGCTCCAATCCACCTTAGACCTTGATTGAGAAGACCATTCGTCTCCAAAACGAAGTTTCGTTTTCTCTCTATTACCTCATAACGGGAAACTCTTCGTCTCTGTCAAAATTCTTTTTGTCTATTTATCAAAGAATTCCTTCATTCTCTCATCTTCCTTCTCTGTTCCTCACTTATTCTCTTCCATTCCTTCTAAATCAAATAAGGAATCAAAATAAGGGTTAATTTCTTTTCCAGGAGAAATCAAAATTTGAGGGGTACAATCAACCATGGCCAATAACCCATGAATTCCTTAACTCTGGTTTATTTGATAACTTCTATCTTGAATGGGAGAATTACTGGTTTATTTCATAATTTCTAATTTGTAGTTCAAATTAGAGAGATTGTGATTAATCTAAATCTAATTTGTTTAGTTATTTTATGTTGATTTGATCTGATTAAAGTCTCAAACTAATGAATGATAGTCGCAAAAAAATTAATAAGGTTTTTCTTTTCTTATTTTGAGGGGGAGAACAGTTCTTCAAAATGAATTTCTGTCTTAAGGTATTATAATTCTGCAAGTTAAATAGATTTCGACCACTTAAATTTATCTACACATTAACTGTTTGAGAGAATGTTTCATAGAGGTTTGAAGTCAATTGCGTTTGTGATTGTTTTTGTTATTTTTTTCTTATCAGAAGTTTATCAAACAAAGGAAGATAAAACATTCTTGCATTCTTGCATCCAGCAAGCGTAAAAATAATAATATGCTTAACAATCACAAGAAGATAAGCATTCTTGCATCGGTGATGGAAAATCTAATCTTACTATTCTATCCATCTCTATTTACATGTTAATATATAAATAAACGTTATATGTATGTCTCAAGAGATGACGACGGTCACTAAAAATTATGGTTCTGAAAGAAATGCGTTTATTTCTTAGATAAAGAAGAAGTTCAGAGTTGCTTTATATGTATGTCTCTCTCAAGATTAGTGATTTGGGTTGTGATTATATACCAATGTAACCAATCATCACTCCTCAGTTGTTTTTTTCATTATCTCAAATGATTATATTTTGATGATTCGTTCTTTCTGTGATTGTTAGGCATATGATATAACTCCATTGTCAATTCTATCAAGAAAACAATGTTGATAATGCAGTTGCCGATGTTATGCCCCGATTATTCAAAAAACAAAGTTTTTCTTTTTCGTTCCTTCGGAGCTTTGCCTTGCCTCCTACAAAGTTAATTCATTGGACTTTGCCTTTCACATTAACTTATTTATTATTACCAACTGAATTTTGGTTTATCTTCTGCCCCATTCTGTAATTTGTTTGTTGCAGCTTTTTTTCGTATTTACTCATCTTTAGTGGTTTTACGTGATGAATGTTATTGACAACCTACGGTGTGTTATTGATTGGTGGAATCCAAGCTTTTGGTTTCTACTGCCTCTCTTAGCAGGTCTATAAAACTACATTCAGAGTATTAGAATGCGAACGGCGTAATTATGTTACATTGAAGAAAACATCCAAGCTTCGTCTATATACAGATGGAGATTTCTAACCTAATATGCTTTTTTTCTGTTTGTACTTTTTACAGGGAGCTTAAATAAATAACAAACATCTATTGAGAGAGCTTAAATAAATAACAAACATCTATTGAGACCACATCTATGATTGAGGTTATAAGCTTCTCCTCGGATGGATGTACTATGCATGACAAAACCAATACAATGACTCTTCACAAGATCGTGGACATGTCTATGATTGAGGTGATAATTTTTTCTTCCCAACTACTTTTTATCGTAATAGTATAATATGAGATAATAGTTTATACATTTTCTGTCACTATGTGTTTATTAGCAACATTACTTTCTGACTATACTATATGCAATCCATTTAGTACAATTTCTTACAGTATTGTTTATTCTCTACCTAGCTCAAATATTAGATAGTAAATATTTATCCACGATATGCAGATTAGAACTTGGTTGATCATGAAAGTAAGGATACAAAGATATTTCAGCTGTCACTTATACATCACAATTGTTACATACATAGGTAACGGTTTAGTTCCTGGTGCAGCAGATCAGCAGATTTTCCCTTGATGATGATGGGGCTACCATACCTAGAGATTGCTAAGAAATGGATACCAATTCCCATTGTT
This sequence comes from Eschscholzia californica, assembly GCF_041429995.1. Lineage (NCBI taxonomy): Eukaryota > Viridiplantae > Streptophyta > Magnoliopsida > Ranunculales > Papaveraceae > Eschscholzia > Eschscholzia californica. Next base: position 49,344,739 of record NW_028238198.1, read on the forward strand.
GACTTATCTCTTTCCATTGAAGTCCCACAGTTTGGAGTCATAAGGTCATATAAATCACTCAATCCGCTTATAAGACCAAGGGGACTGTGCTTTAACTACTATGAATTAAAATGGATTGGATTGAATTCCGAGTAGGCTTTGTGTGGTGGCGGGGGGGGGGGGGGGGGGGGGGGGGAGTATTTGGATGTTTTTCCTGTATGGTCTCCTACTTTAGGATGTCGAACATTACTTACCCATTTTGGTGTGAGAATCGGCTTGCAAGGTTGGAGCTCCTGCTGAGTGAACTTCGAATCTCAAAGATCATATGAATAAACCAGTTTATACATAGATCTTCAATAGTTTGAAAACTTTGGTGGAATTCAAGTAAGGCAAATTTGAAGATTGAGTTACTGTGCAAGAATTGACGGTGCTCATCTGCCGAGTACCTTAAAAAACATGATACAAATTCGTTGGAAATGAAGGATGTAGGAGTGAAAGGTCTAAGGAGGAAGAAAATGGAAGACTCCAAGCACTTCGGTGAAAGGATGATTTTAAAGTGGTCTACGGCCGAGTTGTCATCTCTGAGCACAAAGACGGTTTTCTAGAGTATAATGAGTTTTCCGATAATGACCAAAAGAAAGTATAGTCTTTCTCCTACTCTTTATTCTCTATAAACTTACCTTTCCTTCTATTTATTTTCTATCAATAGGTTCAGTATTTCAACTGCTTCATGTTCAATGAATAATGTGCGGTATGCAGGTAATTACAAGGTAGTGATGGGCATAAATAAGTCGGAAGAGCGAATCATATGAGCGTGTCCTCTCTATTCCCTTCAAGACATTTGGTGCCTGAGTTTTGAGGTATTAAAGAGAAGAAGAAAAATCGCGAAGATTGACCTGGGTATGTGAAGTTTGACGGAATATCCGGTGGTAGTTTTATGTTTTAACCATGTATATTGTTGTTTCTTGTTGATCTATATTTTATATTTCAATGTCATTTGAGCCGCATATAGACTAAAATCTTATGTCATAAATCAGAATATAATTACATTGAACATAATATCTATTACTGTCTCTCCACTTATGAAACAATTTAAATCTTAATTCTACCAAGTTTCTCCTACCATTTGCTTCATTTATTAGTTAGGTTATGTTATCTTATTTCTGAATGTTGGGACCACTTTATAACCCTTGATTTTCTCAAACATGATTTACGTGATATTACATTTTAGTTGTATCTATATGAGTGAATTTGTTTCTATTATTTTTCAATTGAGACATGCAGTTCTTTCAACTTTATTTCTTCAATTATGATTCGGTGTTCATAACTGTATTTAATTTGAAGGGTATTTATTTGCTGAATTAACAATCTTTTTTGTTATCCACCTATATTTCATGTGAAGAATGTTAAAGTTTTCATGTATCACTTCTTATTTTTTATTTTTCAAACCGCTATTCATATCCGAATTTCAATGCGAAGGAAGCACAACTTATATACCTATAATGCATACACGTAAAAATAGGCACGGGTTATGCCTAGTATTATATATAATGTGTATATATTATTTATCATATGTGCATCCATATGAAAAAGTGAAGTTTAAAGAAAGAGTTAGTTCTTGTTTGACTCCTTACTTTGTGATCAGCTTCCTTTATGACCCCTATCTTTTGTAAATTCAAATATAGCCCCCATTTTTTATGTAAATGTCTTAACTACCCTTCTTATAAATATTTTTTCAAAAAAATTAAAAAGAAAACATAAATTCCACCTCACTTCTCTCTCCACCACACATCTCTCCATGTCACCTCTCTTTCTCCAACTCGCCCCTCTCTCTCTCTCCCCAACTCACCTCTCTCTTCTCCGACGAAGGTCGCCGGCCGGAAAATTTTCCGGCCGGCGACCTTCAAACATTAGAAAAAAATATCTCATCTCTCTCTTGAATTTAACAAGACTCCCTTCTACATATATACACATCCATACAAGAAATCTCCCTCTAATTTATCATATAACTTAAACTTTTCTGCCACCACGTTCCCACCTTCCAATTATATCACTTCTTTTAGACAAACAGTATATATACATACTAGGGTATAGCCCGTGCCCTACGTGCACGGATTTTCTAATAATTATATTATAGAAGAGTAATAAATATATAGTAAAAATGATAAAGATGTTTAAAATGGAAATATGATATAGAGAGAGATAGGTTTAAATATATATACATATACAATAGGTAGTTATGGGAGATTGTTCTGGTCGTGGGTAGTAGTTTTGGATGAGGTAGTTTCAACCGAATTTGATAGAGAGTGATTTTAGGGAGAAAGTTAAGGGATTGTTGATTGTGGGTGATCGAATTGGTAGAGAGATTGGGCAGTTAGAATCGAATTGGTAGAGACATTTTAGGGAGAAGAAGATGTGGGCAGTTTTTTTTGTTAGTATTTAAGACATAAATAGCCTTTAGCATATATTTAATTACGAAATTTGTTATAAAAATATGACGGACACGAATATCTCATAAATAAATCGTACGGTCCATCTCAAAAAGAGCCATTGCGCTATATATAATATCCTTCTCCCACGTTCCTCTTTAAACTCCTCTCTCTAAAACAAACGGATTCAAAACTTCCTCTAACGTTACCTGCCAAATTCATCAATATTTGAACCAAACTTCTTTAGACTGATTTTTCTTCTCCTTCTTCTCCACTTGGGTTTCCTAATTATTTAATTGTTAAGATCTACAGTTGCTTATGAGGTTAAAGTAACAAGTTCAATCTTTCTTTCTAATGTTTTTCATCATTGTGGACGGTAGAAAATCACACAATTAATAGAAGGTCGATTGGTGGGCCACCGACAACTTGGGCTGTAGACCTCGAGACGGATGAAGTTCTGCTTGGACCTGTAGACAGAAAAAAACAAGCAGAGACCTTGAAGTCTTGGGGACATCGGGATGGTGTCTTGCCAAGGGCGCTTCGACGGTCAAGTCATCAAACTATAAATAAGATAAATATAAACTGGTGGAATGCTGAGGGTGTCACCGTTGCTGATGTCGAAAATTGGCTCCCGGTTAAATCAGCATGGAAAAGGGAGTTGATGAATGACAGCCTTCGTTATGATGGTATATTCTGTTATGAGAGGAGAGATTCCCCTGTCCAGCTCTGCTTTTCTGCTTTACTCCTGTGTTCCAGCTCCTCGCTCCTTGCTCTTTGCTCCTGTTCGTCTGTTCCCAAGGGGGGAAAACCTGCAAAGGGTTCGGAAACCCCTCTAATGCTCAAGACAGTCAGGGTGCTCTTTGCAGTAAAAGAATGAATGTTGATTGATCCTTTTGGGGGCGAGCTTTGATAACTCTGTTTTTGGGGATGATCCTTCTGGTATGAAGAGATCGTATTTTGGGGGGAGAGAGTGTGTCTGTTCCGCAGAGACCGTGTCCTCTAAAGGACGATGTGGGGGCCTTTTATAGACGAAGTTAGGCCTACTGTGATTAGTGGCGGTGGTGAGGCGGTGGCCGTCAAACCGTAATAAAAGTTACCTCTTTTGCGTATCTAGGGTTTCTTTTCGAGTCTATCCCGGATCTTTGATAAGTGAAAGTTCCTAAGTTCAAGGATACTTTGTGATTCAAGAATTTCTTCATTCCTCAGGAATCAAAACTATTTTGATTGCCTCTGTGAATCAAAGATTCTGACTCTTGCTTGCTATAATCCGTCGGTGGATTCCTGAAGCATGCGTATGGACATAACTGGATTGGAGGAATCTAATTCCTCTTGTCTAGTTTCGGGAATGTTTCCATCCTTCTCAGTTTTCTATTATAGAAAACTAATTTAGGTATTTCGTTGACTTAATTTATCAAGCTACATGTCTTGATGAGATATGGATTCCATGATGATTTTGGCTTTTAGCCAAAACCTAGAGTCAGTTTTCCGTCTCTGCGCAGGTTTTCAGAGATAACCTTTATCTTCTGAATCTTTGAGATTTTTCTCCTGACCTTTAGGGCTTTTGAACAACAATTTGGAGTATTCGCATTCGCTTGAGAGTTCTCCTGTGAAGGTCATTCGCTTTTGTGCGGTAGATTTTTAAGATCACATCTTTACCTTTTTCGAGGAACCGCGGTTTAGTGTCTTTCAACAGTTTTGTTGCTCTTGGTCGAACTTAATCGGCCTGTACAATTTTCATGATTGTTCTTCATGACTCTTCATGATTTTTCTCATGATCGAATTAATTCGACTTGTACTTTTCTCCCACTTATTCTTGTAATAATTAGTACTTTCTCCTAGAAGACTAGGTATGCTAATTACTATAAGAATACTATCATGAGCAACAAACAACTTGTTCTTTTGATTGTTTGTGGAAAAAGCTCAAATTTCTTCTAAAGAAATTGCGTCAGTCTTTTAGCTAATTTCTGTGTCCTTGTAAAAGACTTCTTCATAGGCTTAGCTTTTTGACGGATTTTGGTAAATGTGTGGGAAGCTATGTCTAGATTTAGTGGATTTTGGAGGATATAGTTTGACTCGTGTTCTTCATCTTTATCCTTTTGGACACTCCAAATGTGGATAGGTTAGAAGTACACTGACGATCAATCTCTGTTTCTGACTCAAGACTTTCTTTCTTGTCAGTTGATTCATGTTTAGAATCTTTTGGTATGGTTTGTTTAATTTAGCACTTAATAACATCTCAATATAGAAATAAACTTCTCTACGATTCTCTATAATACTTAGTACACAGTTGATGTTAAAAAACTAGAAAAATACTTAATCTAGATTAGTGCCTAAAGTAGACTTCGATCCCTTTCAGCATCCTTAGCAGTCTAGGCTTCTACTCCCTCTTGGATCTTGTCTTCTTTAGCCAAATACTCAGTTCCCAGCTGTTCTTGTACATTCACAATGATAGGGCATTTTAGGTATCACATACCAAAGGGTCGGAATTATATGGTATTTGATAAATTAACTGTTTATACCTGAAGTGGAAACCACTGTTCCATTCTTCTTGTCCTCTAACAACTTAGGGTAGTTTCTTTTCCAGTGGCCCTTGCCATCACAGTAGAAACATTTTAATGTATAAGGGATACCTTTGTTTTGAGGTTTACTTTTTCCTTTCAACACAGGTATCTTCTTCTGCCTCTTGTTCTTTTGAGCTATAAGAATCTTATTCTTTGGCCCCAAGTCCATTATAAATCCCTCTGCTGCCTGAAGCATTGCATCAAGCTCCTCCAAGGGTTTGTTCTATCCATTCATACCGTAGTTCATCCGAAATAGGTTGAACCCTTTATGAAGTGAATGAAGGATTATATCGTTAGCCGCTTTTTGGATAATCAGAGAACCCATCTCTTCTAGTTTAGCAAAGAGTCCAATCGTTTGTTGAACATGAGGGGCTACTGGTTTTCCTTCCTCGAGGCGCAGTTCCAATAATTTCTTGGTGGTATTCAAACCTCTCCAATCTCAACTTTCTTTGGAGTGACCCCTTAGTTTGTTGACTCATGGTGGGGACTTCCATGTTAAGAGGTTTCTTATCAAGAGTAGCCTCCATAGTTGATAACATCTAAGATGTTATTGGTTCCGGTTTTGCCCTCTTTCGATTATCTTCTTGATGCTCTACTTCTTCAGTAGTCAAAAAATCCAATTCTGAAATTGGATGGTCTGAGACATCTAGCTCGTTTTCAAACTCTCCATCCAATATTTGAAGTATCTCTTGATTCCTTCCTTCATGGATGTTTTCGTTCAACACCTCCCTTAGGTGTGTTTTAAGGTTGAACCCGTTTCCTTATGTCATCTTTAATACTACATAAAAAAATAGCAGAATTTAAAACTCGTTATCGTTTTGAAAAACATTAGTTTTCCCACATTATTCAATAAAAAATGTCCTTGATTGAATAAGTGATTCCAAGACCCTAGTTCTTCGGAGTAAAGCGGACTAGGGCCCTACCCTTTAACTCCGTCGTTCCGGGTGAGCGAACTACTTCATTGATCATACCTTATGACTCTTGGTTGATAGATTTCATTGATGAATGATGAATCTATCCTTTTGCCTCGAGGATCCAAAACTCTTTTGCTGATCTCGTTGAGTAGAACCATTTAGACAAGTAGGCCTCTTCTATAGGCCTACCCGCATTGTCCCGAGGTAGAGGAGGTACTCCGAAGGCCGACCCACCTTCCTCGAACAAGGGCGCAACGAGTGTCTTAATTTGGATAGACACTTTACTCAAAAGTCCTTAAAAGTAATTTTGAGTAAAAGTTCACACCCTTTGCGCCCTTGTTCGAGGAAGGTGGGTCGGCCTTCGTAGAGTACCTCCTCTACCTTGGGACAATGCGGGTAGGTCTAAAGAAGAGGCCTACATGTCTAAAGAAGAGGCCTACATGTCTAAATGGTTCTACTCAACGAGATCAACAAGAGAGTCTTGGTTACTCGAGGCAAAAGGATGGATTTAACATTAAAACATGTAATCCATCAACCGAGAATCATATGGTATGATCAGTGAAAGAGTTCACTCTCCTGGAACGACGGAGTTAAAGGGCAGGGCCCTAGTCCGCTTTACTCCAAAGAACTGGGGTTTTGGAATCATTTATTCAATCGGGGACGATTTTATATTGAATAATGTGGGAAAACTAGTGTTTTTCAAAAACGATAACGAGTTTTAAAACTTTGTCATTTCTTTATGTAGAATTAAGATGACACAAGAAAATGGTTTCAACATTGAATCACACCTAAAGGAGGTGTTGATCAGCTTCCTAGAATGGAAGAATGAATCCGAGGATGGTTCTCAGATTTAAAAAGGAAAGCGTACTAGAATACTCAATCCCAATGTCGACTCATACCAGATGAGGTCAAAAGCAATTTGCAAGCAATCGTATAACATTCTCTTTGGAAGAGTAATGGATGCTAGCACGACCATTGAGACAAACTGAGGAAATAGTTCCTACAGAAGTCATAAATGGAGAGGCACGAAACCTCCATGGCAATCTGAAAGTCATCCTAATGGAAGACAACAGAATTCATCTATCACCCAGTTCAATATCGATTGAACAAAGATAGATAAAACCTTAGATGAGTCACTCAGATTGTTATGAACAACTGAGCAAAACACACGGGAACATCGAATCTAAGAAACAGTTCTTAAGATTCAATGGAATGAATCTAAGAAAGAGTTCTTGGGATTCAAAAGGGGAAAGGATCAGTCAAGTGAGACAAATATTTGATCAAAGAAAAGCAGTTGTCGAGTACATGATCAAGAGTATTCCTCATTACTGTAAATGTTTCCAAATAATGGTTAGAGCATTTAAAAGGAAACTACCTTTAGCACCTGGAGGACAAAAGGAATGGAATTATGAATTTCGTATCCTTGTTAACAAAGTTAAAAACAAGTATCGTAAAATTCCTTCATCAGGTATTTTAAACCGGATGTGCAGCTCGGTAAAGCTCAAGGAAATCACATACTTGACTAAAAGAAGTAAAGATCCAAGAGGGAGCAGAAGCAGTAATGCTAGGGATGCTGAAAGGGATCAAAGTCTTCTTTTAGACACTGATCTAGCTTAGAACTTTATAATAATTATTTTGTTCTTCTAGAAACATCTGATGTTTTAAACCAGTGGTAAATTAACTAAAGGTTACCATTGATAATGACTCAATCAAGAGATTCGAGCTCATTAACTTCAGCATTGTCACTTGACAGAGTCACCCTTTTAAAAGGCATAGAGACTAGTAATATATTAGGATTCATACTTGGTTATGCAGACCTATAAGCTTACTTGCAAGAAGCTAACGAGGGCTACTTCAATACGTACTCTGACAAACTTCATGAAGTATGGAAACGTACAAGTCATAAAGTATAAGTCGGAATGTTTGAAAGGTTCAAACGAAGTACACACCGAAGTAAAAATCATTTTGACAAGAGAGTTTAAGTCATCCGATTAGATTGGAGTGGTAAAAACTTGAGTCAAACACTTGATAACCATCAAAGGAGTTGAGAAACCGTTTCCCAACTCGCTCCATAGAACACATCTGAGGAATGGTGGATTCAGTGGGAGTAATCGAACACTCTATGCATGATTCGATCAATGATGGGTTAAAGCCAGTCTTCGAATACTTTGGGATACTATCGGGTTGTGCCTAGTATATATATATAACACATAGTTATACATTACTGCATATAGGTATGATGGTGGACCGTGTATGTGATGGTTGTATAGTGATGGTGACCAAGGTGAGAAAATATGGTAGTAACCCGTCGGTGAAATGGTGTATAAAATAAATTAGTGAGATTTTATAGGCAATACCCAAAGTTGTTAAAGGCAATATCGCTAAAGGCAATCCTTAACTTGGTTAAAGGCAATGTGTGATCAAGAGGCAATGCCTGATCAAAGTTTGACCTGACGACGTCAAATCGCCGGCCAGCAACCTCTGGTCGACGATCTAACATGAAAAAAAATCTCTCTCTTCTTCATTCTTCTCTTCACTATCTCCTCTGGCTTCAAACTAGATTTGAATCTGAACAACAAATCTCAATTTAGATCAGTCGGGTTTGGTGCTTCTCTTATTAGTGGTGTTTTTTGTCATGTAACTAAACAAGAGTCCATTAATATAGTTCGTGAAGCTCTTTGTCTTGGTATCAATTTCTTCGATACTTCTTCGTACGTTCTTCACACTTTAATTCTGCAATTTACTTCTTCTTTGTTTTTTTAGGGGTTGAATCTCGGGTTTCTGTGAATTGATTTGGGCTTAGGTTTTATGGTAGTACTAAATCTTAAATGATGCTTGGGAAATGTCTGAAAGCAGTTGGAGTTCCTAGAAAAGCGTTCATCATTTCAGCGAAGTGTGGTCGTTATGGAGATGGTTTTGGTTGCAACTTGAAAATGTTGATATGTTGCAGTGCCCATGATGTTGATTGTGGAGATCTTGATATGGCGATACTAACTGTTCAATTAGGGTTGTTTTTTCCCTCTTTCACTTTGATGTTTTGCTTTAGTCTGAAAGTTTAACCAATCAAAAAGCACATTTCATGATAATGCTTCTAACTTCATTATTGCGAATAAACTAACCCTTTGATTAGTTCTTTGTTCTGGTCTATGATGAAGATTTTAAATTGTTCTACAATTGTAACATATAGTAAATGAAACAATTTCCCAGCTCCAGAAGTTGAAGAAAGAAGGGAAGACCTGATTCATTACTTCCTTTGGAGGTATTTAGTTATGTTCTAGATCAGGTCCCTGCTGGAAACGTGGGCATGATTCTTTCATACTGTCATTATTTCATCAAAGAACAAGAAGAGAGAAGAAGGAAGAGGAAGAAGAGAGAGAAGGAGTATTTTTTTTTATTTTAGGTCGCCTGCTCAACTATCTTTGAGTTTTCCGACCGGCAATTTATGACGGAGAATAAAGAAGATGGCATTGTCTTTAACTAAACTTGGTCAACTTGTTTTGACCAAGTCTTGAAGGCAAAACACATTGCTTTTAACAAAAAAACACATTGCCTATAAAATTTCCCAATAAATTAAATGTACTTTGATAGTTTTTAAATATTTTAAGTATATAATATATAAATATACATAAGGTTGGGAAAACAGTCTGAAAATCTGAAACACGACCCTAACCGACCGATCTGAGACGACCCGACGCCCAAGAAGCACCTGGCTCGGGCGTGCCTGAGCCGAAATTTCGGGTGCAAGCGGGCGGGACACGGGTAAGGCCTCTTACCCGAATCTCGGCCCATTGCACACGCCCGTTACACGACGGATACCCGCCCACCCGGTCCTACACGCTACCCGTCCGCCCAATCCTACACGTTACCCGTCCGACCGTGAGCCTTACCGTCCGCCCGTCTAATACCCGAACCTTTTAAATGATCCAAATGTTGATACTTCCCCGGTCGTTGGATCAAAACATTTCAGGAACCCTATCTATAAATGCCCCTCAAAACCCTAACTACAGCAAACCCATCCCTACCGCCCCCTTCTCACTTCTCAGAATATCTCTCTCTCTCTCTCTCTCTCTCTCTCTCTCTCTCTCTCTCTCTCTTAGATCTTGATTATGCAACAACCAAAATCGAACCTTGTACTAATCTCTCTCTTTCTCTCCTTATTTTGTAACCAAACCTGCGCTTCTGTGAATCTCTCTCTTTGCTTTAAAGATAGACAATGGTTAGTAACATGGCTTTTTATGTTCTTCAAAACGAGTGAACTTAAGCTTTTGTTGCCTTGAAATCTTTATTGTAATATTGTGTTTGATGTTCTTCAAAAATAACCCTAATAGTAACATATTTGATCTTTTGATGTAATTTGTCTTTCATTGTTGGATGTGATATTTACTCAGTATTGATGGATGCAGTTTTTTCTTTAATCCAAACTTTTGATGTCTATTGTTCTTTGTTGTATTTTTGTCTCAGTAATATTAATGGATGATTTTGAGTTTTTTATTAAAAAAAATTCATCTTAATTTTTATTCAAAAAGCTCGCGACCCGTCAGCCCGAGTCCGTTAGAGCCCGAGTGGGCTCTCGAACAGAACCGGGCCGCGGGCACAAAGATACTCATATATGTCCGACCCGATAGTCCGAACGGACATTTCGCTCGAGCCTGATTTGCCTGTGCCCGCGAAGCAAGAGTCCGAGCCCGACCGAACCCGCCCGATTCCCACCTCTATATATACATATCTTGTTGTCCGAGGTGCCCTTTGACAAGGCATTATTAAGAGAAACTTAACTAAATTTCGGTACCATGGAAATAGAAATTGTTTGGTCTCCTCGACGGAGATATTTTGAATTTTTTGTGAAAACCCGATACCCGACCGCCTGATACCCGAGAAACCCGAAAGGTTTGACGGATTTTGGACTCTAGGATTTTTAAAATAGCCCGCCAGATTAAGCCCGAACCCCCAAATGGACAAAGAGATTCAAAGCCCGACCGACCCGACCCGGACTGATTCCTACCCCTACTTAAAGGTGAGTGGCTTATTAAAATTGAAATTTTTTATTTTATTTTTTATTTTATCATTAAGATCACAAGTTTGCAGCCATAAGGATAAATTTTATAATCTTGCCTAAAGGTGTCTAGATTTTTATGTAAATTGGGTGGAGTAGAATTGTGTTATACTTTGATATAATACTAAAAACCATCTGCCCAAAGATGATGAAGTGTTTGTATTGAGTCAAATTGTATAAATCTAATTATGCGTGTGACTTTCATTACAATTGAGGAGAGAATTGCAATAAAATTGTACTGCTTAAAGGTGTGCTCTAAAGATGCATTTGTTGTCTTTGCAGAGTGATAAATTATAACATAGTTATTTGGGACACTCTTATAAATTCGGCTTAACCCTAAGACCGAATTAAATTGTAAATGATTAAAAATTAAATTTAAGTATATGATAACTAATTTTTTGTTTTTACACTGATACTTTTATTTAATATTTTGTAAAATAGTTATGGACGGAACAATCATTCAGCGTCATTTGACTGGAATTGAGCTACTTAACGGTTCGAACTTTACCAAAATAGGAATCCTAGCTCGATACTATTTTGGGTGTGATGGAGGATGACATTGCTTTCACTCAGGAGATGCCTGATGTTCCCACAGATGGGTCTTCAGACTCTAATAAGTTGAGGTATTCAAAGTGGGAACAAAGCTAATAGGATGTCAATCATGATTCTACGCTCGAAAAGTCGGAAATCGGGACTAGTTGGGCGACCCGAGCCTAGCTACCAGGCGGGATGACAACGGGACCAGTCGGATTTCATCAGTTAAACTTAAAATATAAATTAATATATATAGTTACATATATTATTTTATTATATATACATATAAAGAGCCTTCTACATGTGTAGTACTGTAATGTAAATTGTTACATTTGTAAAATACAGAAAATAAAGAGAATGTTTGTTTACCTTTACTGTAGTTTGAAATTCTCCCAAATTCTCGACCAGTAGAAATGTTTGTTCCTGAAAAGCTCAAACATACACAAACTTTGATGATGTCAAAAAATAGTCTTCTGTTATATCAGCATGAAAAAGGGAGTTGATGCATGACAGCCTCCGCTATGATCGAAAATTCCGTCTAGATAATCGATATTCCTTCGATTCCCGCTCCTTGCTATTAGAAAATTGAGGGGAAAACCTACAAAAAGAAAGAAAACGACTCTGGCGCTCAAGACAGTCAGATTGTTCTTTGCAGTAAAAGAATGAATATTGACTGATCCTTTTGGGGGGTTGAGTGTGTTAGATTTACTCAGCTTCCCTTTAAAAAGATGATGTAATGCCCTTTTATAGGCCGAATTAGGGTTTCCCTTTGTAGTTGTCTCGAATCTAGGATAAATAGAAGTTTCAATTTAACTAGGACTGCTCCTTGGGGCCCCTGGTCGTCGCCTTAGCTACCAGGGTTGTCCGTTTTGCCGAAACAAAGTAAGTTTAACTAGGACCCCTCCTTAGGGCCCCTGGTCGTTGCCTTAGCTACTAAGGTTATCCGTTTTGCCGAAGCAAAGTGAGTTTAACTACGACCCCTCCTTAGGGCCCCTGGTCGTTGCCTTAGCTACCAGGGTTATCCGTTTGCCGAAGCAAAGTGAGTTTAACTAGGACTCCTCCTTAGGCCTGCGTAAGCAAGGCTATAGTTTGGGCGCCTGAGTGGTTAAGAACCATCAGGGCTTTTGCATTGGGGGCCTATTTTCGCAGGACTTACATCGTTAAAACTTCATGGGGAGCCTTCAAAGCAGTGTTCATACTGAGAGTTGTGTCTGACTAGCAGGACTTAGTCGGTGACCTTGTCGAAGCAAAGTCGGATATGTTCCTGACCGGGCAGGACGTAATCTGTGACCTTGTCAAAGCAAAGTCGGATTTGTTCCTGGCAGGACATAATCTGTGACCTTGTCAAAGCAAGGTTGGGTTGGATCCTAAAGAAGTAGGATTTGATCTGTGACTTTGTCAAAGCAAGGTCGGGTTTTCGCCTAACAGAGTAGGCCTTAATATGCAATGAGAATATGTTATTAAATTCACAAAGTGAGTTTGATAGGTATGTGTACCTTAGCGGACCTCTTTGGGTCCTTTCGCTGAGAATTTCTTCAACTATTCAACATTCTTTGATTGAGGTAAGATGTGTCCTCCAACTGAGACTTTCAGTTTCTTCTTCGAGTTCGCCGGGTTGAACTATTTCATCCTTTAAATCTGCCATAGACAGGTTCAAAGCAGTCATCTAGACTTTCAAGAGTTATCAATTCATTATTAGCTAACAACAGGAAGATCATTGTATAGCTTTGAATCATGACAACACAAAATCATGTGTTAGGTGTGTTAAGCTATTTGTGTCATTGACGTATTTACTTGTTTCATATCATGCAAAGTTAGCACGACAAGTATTCGTATGTACTTTTCGGTTCGTGTAGTACATCATGGTTTATATGATATATAGATAGTCGACCATTTTAGAGTAAATCTAATATATTCCAAGTCTATTTAAAACTTGGAGCGTGTATGTTCATGCGGTGTCAACAAATTTTTGTATAACCAGTTTTGAGTACGAGTACTCTTTTGAGCTTTCTAGCAGGCATTGTACTAGTAATGTAGCATGTTTAGTTTGTAGTAGCAGTCAGTTGTCTACCCACTTCATCGATGTGTTCATATGCATAGGTTCGTTCCTACTTGTCAATGTTTTCAATGCAACAACATATATATGCTATATGCCATGTATACCCCCCTTAGTTTGATTTTTAATGAAAGTAATGAACTAATTATCAAAATAGAGACGTATAAGCAATATGAGTTAGAGTTACTCCCTATCTTCCATGCCCTTCCTTCGTTGCTTTGGCATAAGACCTTTATCTGAATAGTTTTGCAATGACTGAAGAGTTCAGACTTGCCTTTCCTCGAAGTTGTGCATCTTTTTCTGTTAGAGTGTCCTGCATAACACCATTCTAAAAGGAAATATTTAAGGTTTAAAGAAATTTATATTCTATCTTAAAGGAATCTTGATCCTGAGCTCTTTCCGTTGAGGGCAATCAAAGAGGTTCACTTGTTTATATTCGATACCATTATTCGGTAACGAACATTATTTCTCTAACTCAAGCTCATGACTTTTTAATCGAGCAAGGCATTGAGTCAGCTTCCGCCCATTGACGACATTGTGGTATATTTTATACTTGATTTGAACGAGAGAGGTGTTTATCAAGATTTTGACAACAACCGTGGGTTTTCTAGGGTTATATCTTCTTCTTGTAACCTCAATGTTTCTGAGATTTTCTTGTTCAAGTGTTTAGTTGCAGCTGGTCAAGAACAGGTGTTGTTTAGTTCTGAATTGGGTTTAGTTCATGAGGAATTAAATCATTCTTCGCCCTCAGGCTCAGCAAGGAAAACTTCATTGAGGAGTGTTTTTTATGCTTTAGCTGAGATGGTTGAGAATTTGGATTTTAATGGTCGTGAAGGGGTTGAGAGGAAGAGAGATAAACTCAAGATGGATGGAAATAGGGCACCTAGAAACAGCTTGGAATTTATCTAATCGATGAAAGCTAAAATTTTTAGGGTTCAGACTTTAGAGCGAGAGAGATGAGAGAAAGGAAGAGAGATAACAGAAGAGAAAGAAAGAGAGAGAACATGAAAGAGAAAAAAAATTAATGTTTGAAGGTCGTTGGTCGGTGATCTTCGCTGGTGAAGACGAGGACGTGGCAAGAGGATGAGGTGGCAGAGAGAGGTGATGAGACGGAGGAGAGATAGGTGATGGCTAGTTAATGGAGTTATGACGGTAACTAAAAAAGGGCCCATATGGGTATTTTTGATAAAGTAGGGGGCTAGGCAGGAAGTTGGTCGCAAAGTTGGGGGCTATTTGGGAAATAACCCTTAATTTAATGGGTAAACACAAGATTAGTAATTTAAGTGTAACTTACATGATCAAATGCATTCCAATTGCGCTCACATGGTGAAGCATTACATGTCTGACTTAAAATTCTTTTTGCAAATGCTTGAAGAAAGGTAGTCCCTTCCCATATTTTGTCCACTATTTATCTATATTTGGTCACAAAATAAAACATCCATAAGATCGCCACAAATCTAACATTTAGAAAAAACTTACGCGGTAAATATTTGTGGATTCCTTCGTCACAAAATAAAACATCCATAAGATCGCCACAAATGTAACATTTAGAAAAAAACTTACGAGGTAAATATTTGTGGATTCCTTTCTTTGCAAACTCATGTCCTAAGGATCCAGTTGCACTCCTATAGTGAAATATCTCACTACTCATTTCATCCAAAGCATATTTATCAGACACCAATTTACTCACAGCGAGAAAAACTTGATTCGTAACCGCATCTGTCTCAACCACTTCCCATCTATAAAACAAAACAGAAAGGTTGTGACTAGGACAATCTGACTAGGACAAACTTAATATTCCCATATGCTGACTAGAGTAAATCTCGCCCTCCGATTTGCCATGTGTGTTGATATCTAACGGATCTCTGCTAACCGTCAGGTTGACCCTTGGTTACCCTCTCTCAATCTTTCCTTCAAACGGACGTCCCTCAATCTGACCCTTCTCATCTTTCTCTTTCTCTCTATCCGACTTTCTCTGTTTCTCTTATTGTCGTTTCTTCTTCTCCATTTGCCACCATGATTCTTCAACGAAGATAGTTCAAGTACTTTGTCTCTCTCTATCTGATTCATCAACTATTGAATCTTTCATCTTCTTCATTTCATTCGGTTGGCATCACTGATTGTTGATGGTTAACGAAGTTCATCCATCGTCATAACCCCTTTCAACAACACACAAAAGCGTCTGAACCCTCCATTTTCATTCGCCTCTCACAACTTTGTTCTTCCCTCTCTCTACACTCAACGTAAACGCGTCTCCTCATCTTCAATCGTTCTCTCTCCCTTCTCTCATGTCTTTGCCTACATAGAAGGTAAAATTGTTTTTTAATTTATAGATTGTTTGATATGATTTTGGATTTATATAATGGTTGGGCCCATTTGAGTGATTCCATGGTTGGGTCCATTACCATCTAATAATTAATTGAGAGTGAGCCTCACCCACTCAATACTAGTCAATACTATTTGTCTTCTAGTTAGCGCATGGGTGAGGTCCACCTCTAGAAGGAAGATGGCATTGAAAGCTTTCTTTCTCTAGACAATTAATGTCCCACATCTCTCAACTAGTGAAACTAAAGGTGTCTTATAATAAGTTGCTTGACAACTCATTGTAAAGCACATGGTGGTGTAGAGAAGGCTCCCACACGCGCGCGCACACAAGTGAGGCATTTGGGCTTTTAACCAATTTGGACTCTTTGGCTATTTGGGCTGTTTGGGCCATTTGGGCTAATTGGGCTTATGGGCCTTTGGGTCGTGGCCCGTGAGCCCGTGAGCCCGTGTGCCCGTGTGCTCGGGTGCTTGGGAGCTTGTAATGAAAAGACTCTTTTGCCTTGAAGAGTAGTTTTACTTAAACTCGGATTTTGACTAAGTCGGTGGGAATAACCTAATCAGTATTTGAGTATGTCTCTAACTGATCTCGTAGGGGTAATCAAATTAGTTTCCAAGTTTATCTCCCACTCCCTTAACTTCTCTACCACGTTTCCTTGGCGGTTAGGGTTTTCTCAGAGGCTATATATACTGGCCGAAATCAAGAGAGAAAAGAACACAACTCAATTTCGGATATCTTCCTCTTTCTGACTGTTTAAGTTTTCGAGTTCTGTTATCTCCATTACTATCTCTGTTAGTGCAGACAGAGGAAGTAAGCTCTGGTCAATCCTTGGGGAGTGATCGGAATTAAGTAATTAGCACCCCGGTTACTCCGAAATCACTTTCAAGGCAGTGGCCTCCATACCACGACACAGTGAATAAGTTCATTTCTACCCGACAGTTCCATTGATCTACCCCATATTTCCAATAATTTGAAAGTGATTTTCTGATCAATGGTTGCTGTTAATCTCAAAACCCTACCTGATATGTCAAAGATGATGCCTCTTGATGGAACTAACTACAAGAGGTGGTCACAGAAGCTGCTTATCTTCTTCGAACAACTCGACGTTGATTATATTTTGTTCGAAGATTTATCCACTAGTTCTTCAATCGACATCGATATTACCCCTGTTAAGGATAGGTCATCTACTTCGAATGGTGATGTTGTCAAACAACAGAAAGACAACAAAATTGTTCGAGGACATCTGTTGAATCATATGGACAACAAGTTATTCGACTTGTTTGTCAACTACAAATCTGCTAAGGATATCTGGGATACCCTTCAAAAGAAATATAGAGCTGACGATGCTGGAAGGAAGAAGTACATCATGGGAAAGTGGTTACAGTTCCAAATCAACGATGACTCTTCAATCATGGAGCAGGTTCATGTGTATGAGAACCTGGTTGCTGAAATACTTGCTGAAGGCATGAAGATGTGTGAAATCCTTCAAGCCAATGTTCTGCTGGAAAAGTTTCCTCAATCCTGGAGTGACTACAGAAACCATCTGAAGCACAAGAAGAAGGACAAGTCCCTTCAGGAGCTGATCAGTCACATGAGGACTGAAGAGGTAAATCGCCTCAAGGATAAGTTTGCTAACCTCTCTTTGAATTCCTCTACTGCTAACTTGGTTGAATCTGTTCCTCTGGAAACAAAGACAGGTCAAAAACTAATAAGAAGAAGAAGAAGTCTGGAAAGAGTACGACTGGAGGAGTCAAGTCCAACTCGAAGATCCATAAATCGAAAGGTCTCTGCTATGTCTGTGGAAAATCAGGACATAAGGCATACTAGTGCAACCAGAGGAAGGACCAACGCTCAAACGTTGTTGTACTGAATATTTTTGAACCTGAAGAGATCATTGCTGCAGTAGCCGAGACTTGTTTGGTGGAAAGCAAACATGAATGGGTGCTAGACACAGGAGCTTCCAGGCATATGTGTGCAAACAGAGAGATGTTTCAGACCTTCCAGGAGATGAACGATGGATCCATCGTCTACATGGGCAACTCTACAAAAGCTGGAATCATGGGCAAAGGAAAGGTTCTTCTGAAACTCACCTCTGGAAAGAATCTGTCTCTGAACGATTTTATCTACGTGCCCACCCTAAGGAGGAATCTGATCTCGGGATCTCTTCTCAACAAAGCTGGTTTAAAATTAGTTTTTGAGTCTGATAAAATTGTAATTTCTAAGAATGGGGTCTTTGTTGGGAAGGGATATCTGAGTGGGAGGCTTTTTGTAGTGAACGTCAATTCAGAAATTAATAATAATTCTAGTTCTGCTTATATCGTTGAGTCTTCTGATTTATGGCATGGTAGATTAGGACACGTTATTTACGCTTCTATTAAGAAACTTAAAGAGAATGGAATCATCAGTGCAATCGATCTTGATCATCACACTAGATGTCCCATATGTGTAGAAGCTAAACACGCGAAACTGTCCTTTGAGAATGTCACAATTAGAACGACAGAACTTTTAGAACTAGTACACTCAGACTTAGCTGACTTCAGAAACCTAGCTAGCAGAGGAGGTATGAGATACTACATTACCTTCATAGATGACTACTCTAGGTACACGAAAGTTTACCTCCTAAGGTCTAAAGATGAAGCTGAAGAAGCTTTTCTGAATTATAAGGCTGAAGTAAAAAACCAACTAGACAGAAAAATAAAGAGGTTTAGGTCTGACAGGGGAGGAGAGTATAACTCTAACACCCTTAAATCATTTTATGAAAAACATGGAATCATCCATGAATTCAGTGCTCCTTATACGCCACAACAGAATGGTGTTGCTGAGAGGAAAAATAGGACACTCAAAAACATGATGAACGCCATGCTTTTAAGCTCAGGCTTACCCGATGAACTGTGGGGGGAGGCGATCTTATCTGCCTGCCACATACTCAACAGAGTACCTCATAAAGGGCTAGACAAAACACCTTACAAATTATGGAAAGGTTATGCTAATAATTTGAAATTTCTAAGAGTGTGGGGGTGTCTGGCCAAAGTGGGTATACCTGACTTTAGGAAAGTCAGTGTCGGACCAAAGACAGTTGATTCTGTATTTATTGGTTATGCTCAAAATAGTCCAGCATATAGATTCATGTTATTGGAAGATGAAACAATAACAGAATCTAGAGATGCTGAATTCTTTGAACATGAGTTTCCTTTGAAACTACCTGTTGAAAATATCACCATGAATGATTCGTCACTTACTAACTTACCCATACATGGAGAAGTGCGTAACAGTATGCTCCCATCTAGTTCTACCACTGATAGTGTGGAAGATGGAACAGAACTTAAGAAAAGTAAGAGACGTAGGATAGAGAAAACTTTTGGTCCCGATTTCATTACAGCTTTTCTATCTGAAGGTGTAGACTTGCTTAACAATCAGTTCGTATCTAGTTTCTTAATTGAGACTGATCCAAAGACTTATCATGAAGCCATAACTTCACTAGATGCAAGCTTATGGAAATAGGCCATAAAAAGTGAGCTAGACTCTATCCTAGTCAATCATACGTGGGAGTTGGCTGACTTACCTAAAGGGTGTAAACCTATTAGCAGTAAGTGGATCTTTAAGAAAAAGATGAGGCCATATGGGACAATAGATAAGTATAAAGCCAGACTGGTGATCAGATGCTTTACACAGAGAGAGGGACTTGACTACTTTGACACCTACTCCCCAGTGAGTAAAATCACCACAATTAGGTCTCTTATCGCGTTGGCTGCCATGCATGACCTGGTAATACATCAAATGGATGTTAAAACTGCCTTCCTGAATGGAGATCTAGATGAGGAGATTTATATGTCTCAACCAGAGGGATTTGTAATCTCTGGTCAAGAGAGCAAGGTATGTAAACTGAAGAAGTCCCTATATGGTCTAAAACAGGCACTCGAGAAATGGTATGAGAAATTCGATGATACCATGTTGGGCAATGACTTCACTGTGAATAACTCAGACTCATGCGTATATTATAAACAGTGTAAGTCTGGATATTTCATCATATGTTTGTATGTTGATGACATGCTCATCTTTGGTGCCAATGAAGATGATGTGAATGAGGTAAAAACCTTTCTGTCATCTAAGTTTGAGATGAAGGACTTAGGAGAGGCAGATGTCATACTAGGGGTCAAAATCAAGAGAACCCGAGATGGCATCTTCTAAGTCAACCTCATTAAGTTGAACAAATACTGAGAAAGTTCAACTCCTATGATGTGAATCCTGTGAGAACCTGATGTGACACGAAAATGTCACATTTGGAGAGCCTAACTTAGACTAATTAGTCTTTTTTGAGTGTTATCAATAATATTTTATGTGTTTTTCATGTTAGGTACTTATTTTGGAGTTAAGCGAGTGATTCAGAATAAAAGTAGCAAATTATCACTATCATTTCATGTGCCGAAAATGAGAGAAAAATACTTCAAGCAAATCAAATGACAAGTATAGTCAATGACGAGTCCGACGGTGAAAACGGTATTCAATTCGGAGTTCGGACGGGGAAGATATGGAAGAAAGAAGTCCGAGGGTATTCTAGTCCTTTGTGAGAATTGAAGATGTAGAGACAAGGATGTAGGCACTCTCTTGGTTTCTAAATCAAAGCCCAAAACCAAGTCCAAGCCCAAGAAATATTAAGAGAAGAAGAATTGTGTAGAGATTTTATGGGCACCCATTTGTGGTCTAAAGACTTAGTCAAGTTTGACTAAGTCTAGGGTTGGAACCAAGTTAGGTTACTATTCATCTTCTTCTTCATTGATCATTCAAGAACCAAGAAGGAAAGAGAGAAAAGAGGCAAGAGGTTCTTAAGTTAGGGTTCTTCATCAAGAGGGTTTGAAAGAGAAACACAAGAGAGAAGAATAAGGAGGATCCGGCCAAAGCATAGGCCAGCCAGCACACTAGGCCGGCCTAGCTTTGGCCGGCCGAGCAGCAGCTCGGGCTGCTCGGGAAGGTTGCTCGGGAGAGCTGCAACAGCAGCAACAGCACGGCAGCACCAGCAACAACACGGCAGCAGCAGCAGAGCAGCTCGGCACAACAGCAGGTCTGCTCGGGTAGCTGCTGCTCCAGCTCGGGATGGAAGCTTCACGGGACGGCCGGACAGCAGCACGGGAGGGCGAGTAACCTGCTCGGATGCTTCCAAGATGGCACGGGACGCCTAGGGTTTACTCATATGCGGCTCGGGAAGAGAGATGTGGCCGGATCTAGGGTTTTGGCCGGATTCCCTCACCTTCTTTGGCCGGAATTTTCTAGGGTTTCCGGCCACTTTCTTGGCCGGAAACCTTAGGGCTTATACTCCCCATCACTTTGTCTAGCTTCCCATGTTGTTTGATTTTGGTTTGGGTTGAAATTTCTAAAGAGAGAAAGCTAGGGTAGCTTTAATGGAGGTTGTGTTCTAAATGGAGAAGATGATGGTGGTCGCTATGGGGAATCCAGAAAATTGCCAAAGGGAGGTCGGCTGCAACTAAAAACTCATATTTTCCGACGATCTTAGCCTCGAACCACATCGAAAAAGGGGGATTCTCTCATCATTTTCTTTCCATTTCTTATTCAATCACCATATTTAGCTAACTTTAGTGTGTCGATTATATGAGATGAAATGTGATGAATTCGTGATTATGTTTAATATGATTTGATGTTTTGATTACAAATTGATGTTCATTTATTTCGATTATCGTTTTGATCGTATTTTCATGTGTCTTGTCATGCACTTCGCATAGTTAATAGACGAAACGAAGTATTCGATATCGATCGTAGTCTAAGTCATAATTTCATGTGTCTTGTCATGCACTTCACATAGTTAGGCGACTAGACGACACTTTCGATGACTCGGGATTAGCCGATTTAGACGTTTATTTGACTAAGTATGATCTCCGGATATACATAGTACTTAGAGACATCTACTTTAGGAGTCGAATATCGATTGTACCTCGACACATCAAATCGGACTACACATAGTCGTAGGTTTATCATTATGGATTCCCGGACTTCGACACCTCTCTGACTTATTTGTTGCCCGAATCGAGTCTTACCGTCTCCCGACTCTTGTTCCTTCGACTCTTCTCTCGAATCTCTCTCGCCCGTTTACTTTTATTGTTTAGTTTAGTTTATTTTACTTGTTTGCTTTATTCTCTTATCACCTTATTCGATCAAACCCCCATTTATCTTTGTTTCCTTTCCTTTTTAGTCTAAGTTAGCTTGAAATATCTAGACCGAGGGACAAGACCCTTCGATATTCAAACTACCTTTTATCCTTGGATCGATCCCGGCTTTGCTGGATTACTACTTGATACCTCCGCTTGGGTGTGCAACCTTTTCGGGTGCATCAGAACCCCCTATGACCCTAGCACAACTCTGGTGAAGAATGAAGGTCCAGGTGTCTCACAATCTGAGTATGCTAAGATCATAAGAAGTGTGATGTTTTTGATGAATCACACCAGACCTGACATTGCATTCGCGGTAAATAGACTCAGTAGATACACACATAACCCTAGTGAGGAACACTAGAGAGCACTTCATCACCTGCTTAAGTATTTAAGAGGCACAATTAAAAGAGCTCATTTGATCTCGTGTGCTCAACTTCCTTAGCCACTAAGAGTGACATTAGGATAGCGAATTAACCTTGCCCTTGTAGTCCATGAAACCCAATAAGAGTGTCAACTAGAGGAAAGCGGATACTCCATCATCATCCATCATCTTATATCCCGAGAATGAAGACATGAGAAGAAAGAATGAAGAATGTCAAAGCAAGTATGAAATGGAAAAAGTTGATTGTAAGAATAGAGTTGTGTGTGTTGTATTTTGTTTTGGTTGATTGTATTTATGTTATGAAAAAGAAAAAAAAAAGTGAAAAAGCGAAAAACAAAAGTGATGGAAAAAAAAAGAGAAATGAAATAAAGTGGTTTATGTGTATGTTTGAGCATGTTAGCTCTTTTGTGTGAGTGATGTGATTGTATATATGTGTGTTTGTGTGTATGTTCATGAACAAGTATTCGAAGCAAGAAGCGAATGTGGAAGTGCTTAAGAGGTTCTATTATGAAGAGTTCGACATTCTCGAGAATCCTCCATCGTCATCCATCTCTAGTATCCGTTAACCTTTGGAAGGCATTCTTAGAGGGTAGAATGGGTGAGAAGGGTGAGTGAGCTTCCCCACTCCATTTAGTGGCTAATTCCTTTTCGAAGATCATTCGTTCCAAAATGTTGTCCTCACCCCTTTTTATGTGTTGAGTCCATGTTAGTGATCACACTCACACATACGAGCGAACCATTCTTGAGTGATTTCATATTTGGAGTGTATGCCCATGAGGCCGAAGTCGAGGCGAAATGTACTAAACTAGGAATCAAGGCGTTGTGGTTTCGGAACATAGATGTTGCTCATTATGGTGTGACACTTGCATTTTAGGGTAAGATCATTAGTGAAGAGGACTTTAGCTTTTACAAGAACTTATTTACTTGATTCATTATGTGTTGACATGCTTAAACCCTTTGCTATATGAATCATGTTTATCAATGATTTGGATTTTGGACCCTTGTGTATTTGAAACCACGATGTTTGTGGGTGTCATCTATAGAAACCCTCACGAGACGACACTCGTCCTTTAGGGGTAACCTAGAGGTTTAAAGGCTTGTTGCATACGCTAAATGCAACCGGGATGCCTCCGAAAGTGAGTTAGGCTTTTATTTTGTTTTATTTGCTTGAGGACTAGCAATGTTTAAGTTTGGGGATCTTGATGTGACACGAAAATGTCACATTTGGAGAGCCTAACTTAGACTAATTAGTTTTTTTTTAGTGTTATCAATAATATTTTATGTGTTTTTCATGTTAGGTACTTATTTTGGAGTTAAGCGAGTGATTCAGAATAAAAGTAGCGAATTATCACTATCATTTCATGTGCCGAAAATGAGAGAAAAAGACTTCAAGCAAATCAAATGACAAGTATAGTCAATGACGAGTCCGACGGTGAAAACGGTATTCAATTCGGAGTTCGGACGGGGAAGATGTGGAAGAAAGAAGTCTGAGGGTATTCTAGTCCTTTGTGAGAATTGAAGATGTAGAGACAAGGATGTAGGCACTCTCTTGGTTTCTAAATCAAAGCCCAAAACCAAGACCAAGCCCAAGAAATATTAAGTGAAGAAGAATTGTGTAGAGATTTTATGGGCACCCATTTGTGGTCTAAAGACTTAGTCAAGTTTGACTAAGTCTAGGGTTGGAACCCAGTTAGGTTACTATTCATCTTCTTCTTCATTGATCATTCAAGAACCAAGAAGGAAAGAGAGAAAAAAGGCAAGAGGGTTCTTAAGTTAGGGTTCTTCATCAAGAGGGTTTGAAAGAGAAAGACAAGATAGAAGAAGAAGGAGGATCCGGCCAAAGCATAGGCCAGCCAGCACACTAGGCCGGCCTAGCTTTGGCCGGCCGAGCAGCAGCTCGGGCTGCTCGGGAAGGTTGCTCGGGAGAGCTGCAACAGCAGCAACAGCACGGCAGCACCAGCAACAACACGGCAGCAGCAGGAGAGCTGCTCGGCACAACAGCAGGTCTGCTCGGGTAGCTGCTGCTCCAGCTCGGGATGGAAGCTTCACGGGACGGCCGGACAGCAGCACGGGAGGGCGAGTAACCTGCTCGGATGCTTCCAAGATGGCACGGGACGCCTAGGGTTTACTCATATGCGGCTCGGGAAGAGAGATGAGGCCGGATCTAGGGTTTTGGCCGGATTCCCTCACCTTCTTTGGCCGGAATTTTCTAGGGTTTCCGGCCACTTTCTTGGCCGGAAACCTTAAGGCTTTTACTCCCCATCACTTTGTCTAGCTTCCCATGTTGTTTGATTTTGGTTTGGGTTGAAATTTCTAAAGAGAGAAAGCTAGGGTAGCTTTAATGGAGGTTGTGTTCTAAATGGAGAAGATGATGGTGGTCGCTATGGGGAACCCAGAAAATTGCTAAGGGGAGGTCGGCTGCAACTAAAAACTCATATTTTCCGACGATCTTAGCCTCGAACCACATCGAAAAAGGGGGATTCTCTCATCATTTTCTTTTCATTTCTTATTCAATCACCATATTTAGCTAACTTTAGTGTGTCGATTATATGAGATGAAATGTGATGAATTCGTGATTATGTTTAATATGATTTGATGTTTTGATTACAAATTGATGTTCATTTATTTCGATTATCGTTTTGATCGTATTTTCATGTGTCTTGTCATGCACTTCGCATAGTTAATAGACGAAACGAAGTATTCGATATCGATCGTAGTCTAAGTCATAATTTCATGTGTCTTGTCATGCACTTCACATAGTTAGGCGACTAGACGACACTTTCGATGTCTCGGGATTAGCCGATTTAGACGTTTGTTTGACTAAGTATGATCTCCGGATATACATAGTACTTAGAGACATCTACTTTAGGAGTCGAATATCGATTGTACCTCGACACATCAAATCGGACTACACATAGTCGTAGGTTTATCATTATGGATTCCCGGACTTCGACACCTCTCTGACTTATTTGTTGCCCGAATCGAGTCTTACCGTCTCCCGACTCTTGTTCCTTCGACTCTTCTCTCGAATCTCTCTCGCCCGTTTACTTTTATTGTTTAGTTTAGTTTATTTTACTTGTTTGCTTTATTCTCTTATCACCTTATTCGATCAAACCCCCATTTATCTTTGTTTCCTTTCCTTTTTAGTCTAAGTTAGCTTGAAATATCTAGACCGAGGGACAAGACCCTTCGATATCCAAACTACCTTTTATCCTTGGATCGATCCCGGCTTTGCTGGATTACTACTTGATACCTCCGCTTGGGTGTGCAACCTTTTCGGGTGCATCAGAACCCCCTATGACCCTAGCACAACTCTGGTGAAGAATGAAGGTCCAGGTGTCTCACAATCTGAGTATGCTAAGATCATAGGAGGTGTGATGTTTTTGATGAATCACACCAGACCTGACATTGCATTCGCGGTAAATAGACTCAGTAGATACACACATAACCCTAGTGAGGAACACTAGAGAGCACTTCATCACCTGCTTAAGTATTTAAGAGGCACAATTGATCTAGGCCTGCATTGTGGAAAGTTCCCAGCAGTGCTGGAAGGCTACTGTGATGCTAACTGGGTCACTAACAATGATGAAGTCAGTTCAACTAGTGGTTATGTTTTTGTGTTGGGTGGAAGTGTTGTATCATGGAAGTCTTCCAAATAGACATGCATAGCACGTTCCACTATGGAGTCTGAATTTATCGCTCTTGAACTGGCAAGTCAGGAAGCAGAGTGGTTGAGGAGTCTCTTGGGGGACATACCACAATAGGGAAGGGAAACTACACCAATTTCCCTTCATTGTGACTCACAGGCTGCAATTGCAGTTGCAAAGAATAATGTATTCAATGGCAAGAAGAGACACACCAGGATAAGGCATGCTGCAGTAAAGCATATGCAGAAAAATGGTGTAATAACCTTGGATTATGTGAGGTCAGAACAGAATCTGGCAGACCCACTTACTAAAGGCCTAACGAGGAGACTAGTTCTCGAAACGTCTAAGGGAATGGGGTTGAAGCCTCTGTGCTAATTTTCCATTCCTGTGACGTGGAGCGGAGTCAGCTAGAGTAAAACTAGCAGAGCTCCATTGAGGGGTCAGAGTTTGACCTAAGGATGAGCCTAAGGCTCTTAATGTATTCATAGCCCTTTGTGGTGGTTCTAATGAGGCGGACTTGATGAATACACCGATAGCTAATATATCCATTACCGTAATGGTGGTCCTATTGAGACGGATTATATGGTGTTTAGCTGCTGATGATGGTGAGGATGAACTTCCCAAAGTTCTTAATGATTTCGGACCCGAGTAAGGGGTCAGAGCCTACGATGAGGTAGACTCAAAGAGATCACCTACGTGAGCCCGAGGGTGGAAGGCCGCCCTTTATAGAAGACAGACAACAGTCTTCTAAAAACCTCACCAGTCCCAAGGTATGTTCAGGGCCTACTTAATGAACATGAACGAATCGCGGAGAACGCAGAACTCACCGGGTATCGTATGTGTTGTGGGGGTCTCAGCCAGAAATCTCCAAGTTCAAGAGTAATTTCACTTGGTTGTTTTATTTTTTGTTGTTGCCTCACTCCACTATGTGTCAATTCAAATCGAAAGATATTGAACACTTAAGTACATGTCCCACTTCCAGCTTAGCAGTCAAAAGTCTTTGATAGCCATCTTGTGGGGGATTGTTAGGTTTATATAATGGTCGGACCCATTTGGGTGATTCCATGGTTGGGCCCATTACCATCTAATAATTAATTGAGAGTGAGCCTCACCCACTCACTACTAGTCAAGACTCTTTGCCTTCTAGTTAGCACATGGGTTGGGTCCACCTCTAGAAGGAAGATGGCATTCAAAGCTTTCTTTCTCTAGACAATTAATGTCCCACATCTCTCAACTAGTGACACTAAAGGTGTCTTATAATAAGTTGTTTGACAACTCATTATAAAGCACATGGTGGTGTAGAGAAGGCTCCCACACGTGCGCGCACACATGTGAGGCATTTGGGCTTTTAACCAATTTAGACTCTTTGGCTATTTGGGCTTATGGGCCTTTGGGTCGTGGCCCGTGAGCCCGTGTGTTCGGGTGCTCGTGACCCCGTAAGCCCGTGAGCCCGTGTGCTCGGGTGCTCGAGTGCTCGGGTGCTCGAGTGCTCGGGTGCTCGGGAGCTTAGGAGCTTATAGTGAAAAGACTCTTTTGCCACGAAGAGTAGTTTTACTTAAATTCGGATTTTGACTAAGTCGGTGGGATTAATCTAATCAGTATTTGAGTATATCTCTAACTGATCTCGTAGGGTTAATCAAATTAGTTTCCGAGTTTATCTCCCACTCCCTTAACTTCTCTACCACGTTTCCTAGGCGGTTAGGGTTTTCTCAAAGGCTATATATACTGGCCCAAATCAAGAGAGAAAAGAACACAACTCAATTTCGACTATCTTCCTCTTTCTGATTGTTTAAGTTTTCGAGTTCTGTTATCTCCATTACTATCTCTGTTAGTGCAGACAGATGAAGTAAGTTGTGGTCAATCCTTATGGAGTGATCGAAATCAAGTAATTAGCACCCCGGTTACTCCGAAATCACTTTCAAGGCAGTGGCCTCCATACCACGACACAGTGAATAAGTTCTTTTCTACCCGACAGTTCCATTGATCTACCCCATATTTCCGACATATGAAATTGTTGTTTCGGATTTAGGTTTTTTTTACCATTATCTATTGGATAGAATATCCAAATGAAAAAAAAAAAATTAGTGAGCTATGGTTTTGAAGATGAAATTCTTCAATGGAGATCACAGGTATGTTTTCTTCATTTAATCGATGGGATTTTCTTTCTGTTTTTAATGGATTTTTAGGTCAAGACTTAGATACTGAGCTATGGAAAGCTTGTGCTGGGGTCCTTCAGTAGATATTTTTTTTAGAGCAGGTGAAACTTTAACTTCCAAATTACAACAACCAGGTCATTTTTTCTCTTTTGTTTTCATTTTCGAATTTAGTGTTTTGGTGTGTGATTTGCAGTTAGAAGCTTCAACGAACTAGGAACTTAATTAGAGGATTCCTTTGTTTAATCTTCCGTCAAAGATCCTTCGTCGGAGTTATTAATACTCAGTTATTGGTAGAGATTCTTCTTCCTTGTTAGTGATGATCTTCTTAATTTTTAAACACTCAAATTGTTGATTTGGTTTTAAATTTCTAGGCTGAGCAAGAAACTGATGAAGTTTATGCACAAATTACCTTAATCCCTTTAGATGATGTAAGGATTTCTCAAACTCTTCCAAAATAGATTAAGATTATAATTCAAGCTATGATTATGTTATACCCTTAGCCACTTTTGTAAGTCTTCTTTCTCCTTTTGTTTCTGTAGCAAAATGAACAAATCAGTTCTGATGATTCTTTACCTGAAACTCCAAAACCCACTGTTCACTCATTCTGCAAAATTTTAACTACATCTGATACAAGCACTAATGGTGGACTCTCTATTTTCCAGAAACACTCAACTAAATGCCTCCCTGTTTTGGTAATTTGGGGTTCCGGATTCATATTCTTTTTTCTTATTCCTTCATGTCGATTTTGGTTTTCCCACTGGTTTCTTATGCCTTTGCGGTTTGCTATTTTTAGGACATGAATCAAGCGACACTAACTCAAGAGTTGGTTGCGAAAGATCTTCATGGATACGAGTGGCGATTGAAGCATCCTTTCAGAGGTGACTTTTAATCTAAACTCAACATTTTTCACTCTAGAAATGACCGGAATTGATACTGCTTTGACTAGCCATATTCGACAATTGACTTGTGTTATCTGTGACTTGATGTTCCCATGGATCCAGAAGGGGAATTGACCTAGAAGACTAATTTTCTTTTCCTTTAGTATCTATTAGGTTCATCACTTTTTGCATTTACGGTTGGGATTTGGAGAATTGGTTCTGAAGTACCTGAATTCGAAAGTATTTTCCTTGGTTCTTTTTCACCTGGCTTGTCTCTGTTCTTACCTTATATACTATTTTATTTAGATTGTTAAGTTTGGCTATGAATTGGTTTTTTAATAATTTTGTTGCAGCGGAAGAAGTTGCTGGAACTGGTTTCGCTGCCACTATTACCGGTAATAACTCAGACATTTGACACACACTTAGTGTTCGATAAAATTCTTAGCCGAACTCATTACATTACCCTTTTTTGTTATAGTTGGAGAGATAAGGAACTACATATGACCAGAATTTGTAAAGCATTTGCACTAGAACTTGGATATATATATATATATTCAGTCATTCAAGTTTGAAAATGATGAGGAAGAAAGAATAGGTGTTTTTGTTATGGACATAGCTTTTCCGCTATTTATTAGCTATGATTTTATTAGTGGATTCTTAATATAGCTGAGGTTTTATCCCATAAGATGAAAAAGTTGGATATATATATATGAGCTTCAGACGAAAATGAAAAGCTTAGATGAACTAAAGAAGACTAAAAGTCAAAACATGACACAGTTTTTGGATGAAACAAAGTGCTCTTTTATGGTTTCAGATTCGAAAAACCAGACATCATATGTATCAAAAGTGATCGAAAAGGAGATTCCAAATGCCCGAATATCTGTTTCGGCAACATTACTCGGTAAGAATCATTTTTCACAACTTTTCACATTGACGGCTTCATTGTAATTTCGAAGTATATCACTCGTGTTGTTGAATCAACCGTGAATGATATCTATTCGATACAAAGAGAGTTGTGGTGATTTGTATTTAGACTTCTATGCTTCTTAATATGAATTGAATTGGTTTACCTCAAATTCCATGCTTTTACAAATATGATGCTAAAATTGGTTCAATTGAAGTCATTTATATTCATGTTATGAGTTTGTGACTTTTCAAGAAGACCTACATATTGGTAGTGGTGGGTTGTTTTTGGGCTGCCATGACACGTTCTGAAACACTAGATAAATCTGTGGAAGATAGATATGCTTAAAAATATAAATAGAAATTAGGATAAAGTCATTCGAAATCATGAAAATCTTTATGAAGTTGTCTTTTTCAAATATTAATATTTGTAGTAATCTATTGATCACTGTATACACTTGATCTACTTCTGTAAAGCTTATACTTAATGCTTTCATGCAACTGTAGACACAAGGGAGAACTTGGTAATGTTTGGGAAGAAAGTTCACTAACTAGAAGCCCAAGTTCAAGGAGAGCAGCAGACCTCTAACATTCCTATTTTGCATCTAATAGCATGTGTCGATTAATTACATCATGACAACTGTTTGTTTTACAATTTCGCATGGTGGAGCAGAAGATGGAAGCCGTGGAGTGCGAAATGAAAAGATTGAGGAAGGAACTTGAGAATGAAAAGGTACGTAGTTCGGCAAAAATTACTTATCGTAATAATGGTATGACTGTACAATGCCACCAGTAGGTTAGTCTTCAATTTTGTTCCTTTTTCATAAACTCCATTCTTCTTATGAGTGACAACAAGTTTGCTGCTTCGAAATTTTAGTAAGCAATATATTTGTCGTGGTTCATATGTATTATGCACCTCAATGGTAACATATCTGGTCAATTCAAAACATTATGACCTTTTTTTGGTTCAAAATTCAAAACATTATGACCTACATAGTGATTTTCCATGATAGATATTGAACACAGTATATGCAACATACATTTTCTACTCGATATATTCCTCCATTTCTCATTTAGTATTGTTCGAATTTTCAAATAGGACCGCTGGGGCACTTCGCAATTCACCATCTTTCAACTTGAGATCTTTTTATGATGTGTTAGCAGGTCGCTCAAGAAGAAGCCTGTGCTAAGGTTTTTGCGCTTGAGCTTGAATAGTTGCCGCATTTTGCGACAGGGTTTCGTCAAATTATTAGGAATAAACCTGTTATAAATTATAGTCTAAACTTTCATATTCTCGTTCAATATCAATGCTCGTACCGGAGGCACGGGTCATACCTAGTCCCTTTACGTAATAAATCAATGGATTCAAATAATAACCAACTACATTTAAAGGATGATGAAAATGATCTGTCCATCGGATATCAATAATTTCCCCAACTTTGGCTCGTGTCATGTGGTCACTACCAAGGTTCTTCTTAATTTGCTCCTTTGATATAACCATTGCTTCATATATATATCATAATTGGTTTCACTTCTGTATCCACCAACCTTAACACATCAATTAGTGGTGCCAACACTTGACATGCGAACTGCACATTGTCCCAAAAGCTATTTTTAACTACTATCCTTGCACATCTCATACCATCAACCTTTTTAGCAATATCGGATTGTGTCCATTAATCTGACACAAAAAAATTTTCTAAATGACCCATGTTCCTATGAATACTCTTGATTGTGTAAAAAGCAGTAGCAAATCTAGTCACACAAGATCGGTGCAACTCTTTCCCACCAGTAAACTTCCTCATCAAGTTTAAACCTCTATCATGGTTATACATGTACTTTGTAACGCTTTAGACTCACTCAAAGCACTCTTGATCTTCGGCAATTTATCACCAATATCTTGCAACATTAAGTCGACACAATGTGCCGCACAAGGAGTCCAAAACATATTAGGATGTTGTTCCATTAAGATCTTGCCTTCAGTCTTAAAATTGGAACCATTGTCGGTAATAAACTACATAACAAAAAAAATAGTTTAGTGATAGAAAATTGAAAATTGATTGCTATTTGCTAAACTATTTAGTGATATAAAATGTAAGAAACAGAGAGAGTAAATTAAGTCTTTAAACTCTTATTCAACTTCCTTCTTCATAACTACTAAAAGCTTCATGAGAAGGGGTATAAATACCCAAATGAGAATCCCAAAGAGTTAACACGTACGAGAGTGAGTGGGGATGAGGTGTAACACTATTATCTTCATCTCCTGCTTAAGGGCACCTCATGTTCTAATCTCTTGGGAAACAATTGACAATTATCAATTCAAAGAGTACACCTCATCCTTCTTTTAGATGATCCAATAGTGGGCAGCCACCAAAGTATTCACAACACTCCCCCTTGAATGACCACTATTCGAAATAATTGTCTCATTACAAACCTTGTCAGAGAAACTTTGTTGGACAAAATCTAATGAACAAAAGAGAGTCAATAGTTGATATCTTGGGTGTCGCTGGATACGCAAAATGTTGTCTTGTTAAAACCTTGCCAGAAAAACCCTTTGGGACAAAAATGGACGAAGGAAAAAGAGTACAGAGCGTAGATATCTAGTACTAGTGATGATAACATTCCCCCTGATGAATATCCTATCGTGGACCGATGTAGTTTTACATTAAATCATTCACAGGTCGCATTCCAATGCCTTGTACGAGTTTTCTGAACGTTGTAGTAGGTAAGGACTTGGTAAATAAGTCAGCATAATTCTCACATGATTGTATCTTCTGAATATCTATTTCACCATTCTTCTGTAGATGATGCGAGAAAAATAACTTAGGCGAAATATGTTTCGTTCTATCACCTTTAATATATCCTTCCTTAATTTGAGTAATGCAAGCCGCATTGTCTTCATAAATAATGGTAGGTGACTTTGTAATTCTTAGAAGATCACATGAAATTCTAATGTGACTGATAATAGACCTGAGCCATACACATTCTCTAGTAGTTTCATGAAGAGCAATAATCTCTGAGCGGTTAGAGGATGTAGCGGGCATACTTTGCTTACTTGATCGCCATGAGCAAGTTGTACCACCACTAGTAAAAACATAACCTATTTGTGAACTCCTTTATGTGGGTTAGATAGATATCATGCGTCAGTGTATCTAATTACTTGTGAACCATCAGATGAATTCTTTGAATAAAATAACCCCATGTTAGTAGTTCCTCGAAGGTATCGAAGAATATGCTTTACTCCCATCCAATGTCACTTTGTAGGTGCCGAACTGAACCTGGCTAATAAATTTACTGCAAAAGAAATATCAGGTCTAGTACATTGAGCCAAATATAATAAAGCACCAATTGCACTTAAATATGGTACTTCAAGACCAAGTAGTGCTTCATTATTTTCCTTAGGACGATAAGGATCTTTTTCAGTATCTAAAGATCTGACAACAATTGGAGTACTAAGAGGGTATGCAGTATCCATGCGAAATTTTTTCAAATTTTTTTTCTGTATATAAATTTTGATGGACAAGTATGTCACTTTCACTTCTCTCAATTTGTAAGCCAATGCAAAATTTTCTTTTTCCAAGGTCTTTCATCTCAAATCCTTTCTTCAAATATTCCGCAGCTTTTGAGACATCTTCAACTGTTCCAATTAGATTTATATCATCAACGTATATTGCAATGATAGCGAATCCAGTATATGATTTCTTAATTAACACACATGGACGAATAGGATCATTTATATATCCTTCCTTGCTCAAGTATTCACTGAGTTGATTGTACCACATTCGCCCTGATTGCTTTAAACCATATAAAGCTCTATTAAGTTTTAGTGAATACATGATACGTGGTTTTCCCTCTGGTAGTTTGAATCCTTCAGGAACTTTCATATAAATATTTGTATCTAGATTGTCATATAGATACACAGTAACGACATCTAATAGATACGCAGTAACGACATCTAAATGTAATTGTATCCATAACAGGGGAGTATGTTCTTCATAATCTATACCAGGTTTTTGTTGAAAACCTTGTGCCACAAGTCGTGCTTTGTAGCGAACTATTTCATTATTTTCATTGTGTTTTCTTATAAAAACTCATTTGAACCCAACTGAATTTACATCCTTAGGTGTGAGAACCACTGGTCCAAAAACACCACGTTTATTGAGTGAATCTAGTTCTGTCTGAATTGCGTCTTTCCATTTTGACTAGTCGGGTCTTTGTCTACATTCTTTAATAGAGCGTGGCTCATAATCATCATTTTCTTTTAGAATTGAGGTTGCCACCGCAAAAGAGAATGCCTCATCAGCAACTGTTTCATTTCGATTTCACACTTATCTCGAACATTCATAATTTATAGAGATTTCATCATTATTAGGTATACTGCCTCATCAAGGGTTTCACCCTCTTCAAGGGGTATTTGTTCGGAAAGTGTTGGTGTTTCATTAATAGTCTCTTCTAGAGAACTATTATTTTGTGATTTGTTCTTCCTCTTTCTAGAGATAGTATCTTTAGAACCAATTGGCCGTCCACGTTTCTGACGTGTCTTAGACGACTCATTTGCTACAGTAGTTTCTCCTAGTCCTTTAGGAATATTAATTCGTGCACGAGCATTAGCAGCTGGGATATATGATTTTGTCACCCTTGCAGCATCATTAAATGCATCTGGTAGTTTATTTGCAACACATTGTAAATGTATTATCCTTTCTACTTCTAGCTCAGATTGTTTGGATAAGAATCAAGATGAGATAAACTTTGTGTACTCCAACACAATTCAATTTGTTTGTTATTCACTGCAGACGAATTTTCTTCCCCTAATGGCGGGAAAATTGTTTCGTCAAAATGGCAATCTGCAAATCTTGCAGTGAAAGTATTACCTGTCGTAGGTTCTAGATACCTGATAATAGATGGTGAATCAAAACCAACATATATCTCCAGATGCCGGTGAGGTCCGAATTTTGTCCGTTTAGGAGGTGTAATTGGCACGTGCACCGCACATCCAAAAATACGCAAATGCGCTATGTTTGGTTGATGGCCCAAAACAAGTTGCAAAGGGGAATGTTGACCATTCGCAGTGGGTCATAGGCGGATCAAAGCAGCAGCATGTAATACTGCAGATCCCCATGCAGAAATCGTCAACTTGGTTTTCATCAACATTGGACGTGCAATCAGTTGTATATGTTTTATGAATGATTCCGCTAGACCATTCTGTGTATGAACATAAGCTACAGGATGTTCAACATCAATACCAACTGAAATACAGTATGCATCAAAAGCCTTTGATGTAAATTCGCCTGCTCCATCAAGGCGTATGGACTTAATTGGACAATCAGGAAAATGAGCTCGTAATCTAATAATTTGTGCAAGCAACCTTGCAAACGCATTATTACGAGTAGACGGAAGATTTACATGAGACCATCTAGCAGAGGCGTCTATCAATATCATAAAATATCGAAACAACCCACATGGTGGGTGAATAGGACCACATATATCTCCTTGGATCCTTTCTATAAATTTAGGAGATTCGATATGAACTTTTGTATGAGATGGTCTTATAATTAATTTCCCCAATGAGCAAGGTATACAAGTAAAATCCTTGCCTATTAGAATCTTTTGATTTTGTAGTGGGCGTCCCTCTAAATTTTGAATTATTCTACTCATCATGGTAGATCCTGGGTGTCCCAAACGGTCATGCCAAAGTGTCGTCACACTTTTTAGCGCCCCAAATCCCAAATCTCAAGCTAACCGCTTTGAAATCGAAGATTTGAGACCTTCAAACTGGATCCACGAGCAACACCTACCATGAGTGCACAATCACTACCTGAAAAACAAAATAGCTGGGTTAAAACCCAACTGCAGTAGATTTCCTCAAACCTAAATCTCGGGTAGGCAAGCTCAATCCCCAATCAAGGAAGCATTGCATTCATATTCATTATTGGCATTATCTGAATTTTAACGGTGAATACTAACATAATATATCAGATTTATCCAATCCCTCTCGAAACTAATAATTTATGTCATTTGATTAATTATTAGGTTTTCTAGTTCTCGTATTTTAATCTAATTCTAACCCTGATAATACAACGATCTTTCCTTTTTTTTTCAGCAGATAAAAAATATCATGCCTTTAACTAAGGTAAACCTTTATAGCCACAAACTTGACATGTACGTCGACAAACACATTACGTCGAAAGACACAATCATCAAACTCTCCTTCAGGTATCTCAGACCAATACACAACAAACATTGACTCTTATCAAGAATTACAAACAAGCTCACCAAACAATTCAAGTCAACAACACATAACAAGTCAGAAGGGATGATGCTCATAGTAGATCCTCACGTGGATCACAATCTCAAACAAGCAAATAAAAATAATAATTAACAAACATGGACTCACCACTAGAAGGTATTTACCTAGGAGATACATTGCCTAAAGAACGCAAACCATGTGAATTATCTCAATAAATTCGTCCATTGGAGACTGTTCTGACACCTTGTACGAAAACAATCATAACTTCTCACTCGAAAATCAGATTAATGAACCGTTTGAACTACTAAAAAGTAGACGAACAGACCTTCCCAATCATATAAAAACACACTTAGATTCATTATATATCCACACCAGATTCAATTTTAATATAAACCGACGTGCAGTAAACACTGTTCTGACACCTTGTACGAAAACTATCGTAACTCTTCACTCGGAATTCGTATTAACAAACCGTTTAAACTACAAGAAAGTAGACAAAGAGACCTTTTCAACCATATAAGAATCACACTTTGATTCGTTATATATCTACACCAGATTCAATTTTAATATAAACCGACGTGCAGTAGACACTGTTCTGACATCTTGTACGAAAACTATCGTAACTCTTCACTCGGAACTCGGATTGACGAACCGTTTGAACTACTAGAAAGTAGACAAACAGACATTTCCGAACATATAAGAATCACACTGAGATTATTCATATATCAATACCAGATGTAAGTTGAATTTAGACCGAAATACTATCCTCTCTATATGTTTTATGAAATTCTAGATAAAACTAGTCTCTAAGCCATTTAATCGTTCTTTCATGTGATTAACAATACTATACCTATCATGGAATAAATTGAAAGAGCCTACAAAAAAATTAGGAGATAGGAAATCTACCTCTTTTCGCCTTAGATGACTTTAAGACCACAACCATGACTTGTTCTCTCACTAGAGAACTCTATTTCCATCACTTTTCTTCTTTATTCCTCCTCCCTTCACTAAGGAGCGGCTGCACCCTCTTTCTTTTCTATAGGGTTTCCTCAAAAGTGAAGAGAACTAGGGTTTTTAAACCCACCAGTATTTCATCTAAACAAAACTGACCTAGATTTTTATTATTTCCACCCAATTTGGTATATCAAGAAAATAGGGGTGTTACACACTTGGATCATAAAACTTCTGGTTTATGACAACATACGATTCAACATTTTTTATCCTTGTAATATACAATCCTGAGGAGAGAGTTGCCAATCTCTCAGTGGCGAGGCCAGAAAATTTTATGAGTGGGGGCACGTTTTTTATAGTTAGTGAAAGAATTCTATAGTACACGATCACGGTAGAACCGAAAAACAAATTTTTAACACAATTTTATTTATAGTTTAGATATTCCATGGTAATTTCGATGTACAACAAGTAATATCTAATTTTCTCATAAATATGGTTTGGAGATCTTCCTTCCAACTGGATTCGCAAAAAATATTAAAATAGAAAACATAAGAATGGATGAAGAGATAGTGGTGAAGATTAAGAAAACAATGGTGGAGAAGATGATGTGATCGTAATGGAAGAAAAAGTAAAGATAAAATTTTCTTTCTAATAACATGTTTACTATAACAAAAGTGTAAAAAAACAAGCTTGAAATCCAAACATTCTAGGTGCAAATTGTAGAAAAAAAATGTGTTGCGTGTGTGGGTCGATCCTAAGACCTCCACGATGTAATCCAAGCATTTCACCAGTTGAGCTAGAGAAGGATACTGGTTAAAATGTGGAAATATAGATACATAAGATAGTGGCAAGAGTAATTTAACACATACGAGTCACATTAGGGCCGTGGGGGCATGCGCCCCCACGGGCCCCTATGTGGGCTCGCCCCTGCAATCTCTCGAGATCATGCTTCTAACCTGAAGCAGTTGAAGTAATATATAAATATTCTTCATTATTTTTATCTCTAGTCTCAAGGTGATAACCATTTCGACGTATGTCTTTAAAACTTAACAGAATCTTCAAAGATCTGTTTAAATACAATGCATCGTCAATGGTTAACTTCGTACCACTTGGTAATATTATAATTGCTCTGCCAGAGCCGTCAATGAGACTAGATGAACCAGCGATAGTAATCGCATTAGCCTTAAACAATTTCCGAGTCAAGAAATACTTTTTATTTCGAAAGATGGAATTCGTAGTTCCACTGTCTGCCAGACAAATATCTTCATCATCTCTCAAAAATGTACTTCTACAATTCATACCTTAACGAACATAAAAATAAACATAAGATACTGATAGAAAATAGGTAAATTTTATATATTACATTACTATAAAATAGTCAAAAGTAAAATACTAATATAATACAAAATTTACAATAACTGAAAATATTGTAAAAACACTACTGAGGAGAGTTATGAATTCGATCAATCATTTCGTCAAACTCATCATAGAGTAATTGATCGAACTCATTACAAGTAAGATTTTCATATTCACTACCATAGATATCATTTTCTTCGATGGGGGACTGCATCACTGATGCGGCTCTATTCAGATTAATGCCATAATCTGTTATTTTTTACTCGGTCCTGACTTCAGTAAGATGTATTTCTACATCGTCAATTAAATAGTCAGATACATCCAGTCTTGTGTTACATGAAGAATCATTGATTTCCATATGATTTGTTTCTACATCGGCAGTACGTTTCTTTAAGAATGTTTGATAAAGATCTACTAGATGTTTAGCAGTCCTACATGTTCTTTGTAAATGCCCTGCCATACCACATTTAAAACAGGGTTGATTCTTCATTTCAGAAGGTTCATTTACCACCTTCTTCCCTTTATTTTTCCGATTATACGGCTTGTATCTATTATCCGAGTTATTTGTCCATCGAGCTCGGCCGTAGCCACGACCGCGACCTCCAGAACGGTAACCACCGCTTCTGTTATTTTTATTTTGATCGTCACCACGATCATGTTCCTCCGAACTTTTACTGTGGTAGTTGCCACGACCAGGACTTTTTTGGTTACGTTCTCGTCTTTCAGTAGAGAAGGATGTGGAATATGTTTCGGAAAAGTTAGTGTATCCAGTTGCCCGGACTTCTATATTTTTCATAATCACTTCCCTATTTTGTTCCGCAACCAGAAGACATGAAATTAAATCCAAATGACATTTAAAATTCATGTTTCTATATTGTTCTTGCAAATTCCAATTTGAAGCATGAAAAGTTGAAAATATTTTTTCTAACATTTGTTCTTCACTAATAGGAAAACCACAATGTGCCAATTTTATCGTTATTTTAAACAGAATAGAACTATACTCAGAAACAGGTTTATAATCCTGTAGTCTTAGGTGAAGCCAGTCATTTAGGGCCTTAGGAAGGATAATTCTTTTTAAATGATCAAAACGCTTCTTTAAACCAATTCATAGTAATAGAGGGTCTCTCGTATTTAAATATTCTGACTTTAGGTTTTCACATAGATGGCGTCGGATAAAATTCAGTGCAACCGCACGATTCTGAGAAGTTTCATTATTACCCTCTGCTATGGTTTTCTTTAAAATTCTTTCCTCTAAATAAGATTCAACATCAAGAGCCCAATTGATATAGTTCTTTCCCGTTAGGTCAAGAACTGCAAAGTTTATATTGGTTAGATTTGACATTTGAAATGTAATAACACTACTTACTTTGATCTTCAGATGGTCTTCAAGACAATTCCTTGTTTATAACTGAAAACTCTTTACCCGCTTGTAGAAACGATCGTGCTGATAACGTGATAGAAAATTGAAAATTGATTGCTATTTGCTAAACTATTTAGTGATATAAAATGAAAGAAACAGAGAGAGTAAATTAAGTCTTTAAACTCTTATTCAACTTCCTTCTTCATCACTACTAAAAGCTTACATGAGAAGGGGTATAAATACCCAAATGAGAATCCCAAAGAGTCAACACGTATGAGAGTGAGTGAGGATGAGGTGTAACACTAATATCTTCATCTACTGCTTAAGGGCACCTCATGTTCTAATCTCTTGGGCAACAATTGATAATTATCAATTCAAAAAGTACACCTCGTCCTTCTTTTAGATGATCCAATAGTGGGCAGCCACCAAAGTATTCACAATAGTTAGTAATTAATGTAAGGTGAATGTAAAAATAAATTAAAATTATAACTTAAAAGATATACCTGAACAAGATTATCCTCGCCTGCATCTTCTATATAACTTCGTTAATCATGCCTACAATGAGATTTGCATCCTTACTGTACTCAGATGGATCGATAGACTTTAGAAAAATTGTTCCTTCAGGACAATCAACTAAGAAGTTAATCAAACATCTTCCTTTTCTATCAGTCCAAAAATTAGACATTACAGAACATCCATAAGCCTTCCAATGTGGTAAAAAGGATTCAACGAAGTCATCTGTTTCCTTCAAAATTTCTTTAACCAAGGTTGTTCTCACATGGTAGAGACATGATGCTAGCAACCCTCTTTTATACTCTTCAACAGAATATTACTTTTGTAAAATACAACTATGTGTTTGTATTGACCAAGTGGGAGAATGTAAATTATTTTGTTTAAATGTTTGATAAAATTTGTCTTATTCTTATACCATTAAATAAAACTATTATGGTCAAATACAACACTATTTTTTATTGAGATTTTTGATTGATGCCAAAGTGGAAAGAGATAAGTCATTTGATTGACTCTAATATTGTTTTGTGTTTTAATAAAACTGCTACGGTGTGTTACAATTTCCCGTTGGTTGGTGTACCCCTTATTCCTCCACTTCCTTTAATGGGTGGGATAGTTGGAAGATTTTTTTCCACTTTATAAAAGAAGGGGGATCCCACCTCAACCGTACAAGCAATTCTCAGAAACCTATTTTCTTTTGCTAAAACGAGTGAGAGGTGAAGACTCTTTTACTACTTACTTTTTGTTTTGACTAGAAGGGAAAAGGCATTTGGATTATTCTATTAGACTATCCTCCAAAACAAATGTATGTAATTATTTACATTTCTAATATGATTTGATTTGTTGTTTCATTGTATGGTGATGATTAATTTAGGGCAAGATCAAATATTTATGTCTTTAGGTTAGTTTTAAAGTTCTACAGAAATTCTAACATGATGTACTATCTAAATGCATCTCCTCTTCTCACAAAGAGGGGAGGACTGGAATAAAAATTGAAAGGAGGGTCCTCTTGGACAGAACCTGTCGGTTGTTTTTCTTCTTCTCTGGGTATTAAAGAAATATTAGAGAGAGAAGGAGAAGAACATAGAGAGCACTTTTTAATCATTATTGTTTCTTCTTCTTCAAAGCTTTAACAGAGTGCATATTACAAAAGAATAGAGAGAGAGATGTGTACGGAGCAAGTTTTTGAAAGAGGGAGAAGAAGAACAATTACAGTAGCTTTAGAGAGAAAGATAGAGATAAAAGCTTTTATTAGAGATTACCATCTTCTTCTTCCATGTTCATCATCTTCTTCATCTTGAATCTCTCATTTGGTGAAAATCTTTCTTGTACTTCTTTTGATCTTAGACTTTGTAATAAAATACTTTATGATATTTTTGATGAACATGAGTATCTAAATCTCCTATCTAGGATTTAGATGAAACCTTGATCATCTTTAATGTATAAATCCTTTTTCATCATTATATCGTTGTTTAAACTCTTATTATAATTTTAGTTATTTTCTTTCATTGTTTGACCTTCTAAGTTTGATCTGTTATGATTAGATTAGATTTTTTATGATTGATGTTTGTTAGTCAATAGGTAGATCAGTTCGATCTTGTTGATGGTATAGTTTTCATTGGTTATGTCTCCCATTTGATCCACCACTTACTAGATTAAATTCTTTTATGGTTGATACTTATTAGTTGTAAGTCAATAATTAACTTATCATCATTTGAGAAATCCAGCTGTGATATCATTGATAGTTAGGTTTATTATTTGACCACCATTAGGCGGATTCGAAACCCAGGGCTTTTTCCCCCATTGATTTCCTTGTATCGTAATTTGTTTGCATATTTTGTTATTTTATCCTCACCAACTTGAAGAATTGTGCTAATTCTAGGATTAAGAACGTATTTGACTAGTATCTGTGGATCGACCCAGTGTTACCTGGTTTATTACTTGTCGTCCGTATACTTGCGGGTGGTAGCCCTTTTGGGTCCATCAGGTATATAAAGAAATGTAGTCGATCCTATTTTTGTACCAAATCTATGTTATGCGTGAGTCATGCATAAAAATCATGACAATTTAGACATGTTTGGACTAGACAATCCAACATTTCTAACCGAATTTCGTTACATTTTTTGAAATGTCTACTCTGGACAAATATGTGCCTTATATTTAGCCTTTGTTAATGATCGAGCAACTATGGGTTGCTTCTTAGTACACCAGGAAATTAAAGAATTCCCGAGCTCTACACAGAAACTAGTTGTTGATCTTCTGCTGTCTGGACAGTCTAGTCTTAGTCAATACCCATTGAGTTCTTGTAAATCACTGATCGTAATAGAATATCCAACATCAATTGTTATTTGACATATCCGAGAATCTTCTTCAGAAGTTGAAGATGAGTAGTTTTGCAAATTGCATAAACTGAACAATGTAATTCACGGATAATGCGATTATTTGGTCGTGTCATTTTGAGATATTTCAAGCCACCAACCAAGCTTCTATAGTCAGACAGACCAGATAACAAATCACCATCCAACTGTTGGATATTTTTGAAATTGAAAAAATGGAGGGAAGTAAATGAATAGAAAATGAAGGGATGCACCACTTCCTTTTTTGAATCCACCGTCACAGAGTGAGGAGTGATGAATGGGCATGATAACCCATTATGGATGGACACATCCAATGCATGTGAATCCCTTTGTTTACCATAAATCAAGTGGCATAAGCTCTCCTGAATAAAATACGAATTTTTCACTCTCTCTCTCTTGTTCTCATCTTTTATATAATATCAAGTCAGAAGGTCTCTTGGGTATTTTGTGTACAAACTATTTGGCGTATTCGGAGTCGATTTCTTCTTTGGCATTATATGTTTATTAATACAGAGTGTTCTTGGTCTTGGCCAAAGCGTACATACTTTGAACCAAGCAGTTGTTGAAGGGCTTCATCGTATCCTGAAGGCATAATTCCTGACCCATTGTGTACTCGTGGTTTCATACCAGAAGGGGGCGAATTACTGTCTAAAAGAATCGAGATTCTCGAGCTTTGAAGTCTAGTGATCAACGTGATTTTATTCATCGATTATTTTTTCACCTTTCATTTCAACTTAAACGCCAATTTTTTCCAACAATTTTTAGACAGTAAATCTGTAGTTGAAATGGAAGTCATTTCAATAAACATCTCGTCATATGATCACGCGAACTAAGTGAATAAAATAAGCGGAACACCTGTAAGTATTTCAGTTAAATTTGATGC
The DNA here is from genome assembly GCF_041429995.1 of Eschscholzia californica. Classification (NCBI taxonomy): domain Eukaryota; kingdom Viridiplantae; phylum Streptophyta; class Magnoliopsida; order Ranunculales; family Papaveraceae; genus Eschscholzia; species Eschscholzia californica. Next base: position 49,388,379 of record NW_028238198.1, read on the forward strand.
ATGGTTTTATGTAATAAAATGACGTAAACTTTGATATCTTTTATTAATCATGCTATGTTAAAATATCTTATAGCCATAATACATTGTTAAGGTTGATTTTGTGGTTACTATGAGACCTTTAACATTAATGTTGGTCCATTTTATCGTTCGTGAAAATTATTTGGTTTTTGGAATCCAAGTGGTTACCAACTTGAAGAGGTATTTACGAGCCTTAGAGAAAAGTGATTTTGGTGTGTTAGGTGAAAGTGCGCTTGAGTCATTTACGAGACAGTGAAATTTAATCCTTTGGTACAAGAGGTGCATCATGTGTGAGTTATATACGTTGAATTTAGAGAGACAAAAGTATTTTATTTCATGTTATTAGTACATCATTTTGTTATCTATGAACATGTGAAACCTTCTAATTGAGATTTTATAAGACGATATGTGTTTGAGGAATTGAAGCCTACCGAATAACGTAGCATTATTTTGTAGCATCAAATATTTAACAAGTGGTTAATAATGCTCATCAAAATATAAATTCATTATTTGGGAAGAAATGAATGGTAACTTCTAACTTTGAGATGATGAAAAAGTTAGTGGTGATCTTAGAATTAAAGATATAAGAAATGAATAATCATATTCTTGAGTGAAGAATATAATGAATGGAAATTGTATTGAGTAAGGGTACAGTTATAGTTCATTTTGAACTATTTATTTTCAAGTGACATGATATTTTTTTATTTTAAAGAATATCACGCTGTATTAAGATAATACAATTACAAAAGTTGGTGGATTCATCTTGGATCCATACATAGATCCTCATGTTGTGAGATGTTGTTATCTTGGGCATTCAAGAAACAAGTGGTGATTTAATTTCACTAAAATTGACTTATTTAATTTCTCTAGTCATGTGGACTAGAAAGAAGCTGAGTGAAGAATTAATTTGCGTAAGCTACATGAGACAAGTAGTAGACGGTTGAGAAACTATTGCTCATAAAATGTTTTGGCCAAAATCGGTGCCATCAATTGTCGTTCATGTAAAGTTATGGTTGATTGTATTAAATCAATTTTGTTTGTAGAGAAATATTTTCTAAAGTTTTTGTCATCTAGACAAATATTCTCAAAGATTTCAGAGTTATCTAGAGAACTTATCTCTAAAGGAAAAGAAATGGGCTAAGGTCTGTGAATGAAGGTTGATTGCCTTTAACGGGAACCCAACTTATGTCTTGAAATAGATAGACAAAGTTCAACGGGTACTAACAAGTTAAAGCTTTCGCGATTATGGAATACTAGCGTTCTATATTCTCCCATTTCTAAGCTAGTATTGGTATTTCTGCAAGACAAAGGATGAATGAAAATTCTTAATAAGTCCGAACTTTTAAGTGGTGCCTCGCAGAAACACCTCAAGTGGACTTACCTAAGTGAGTGTAGAAGTCAGGCCGTTTCCTAAGAAAATAAGACCGTTTTCTGAAGAAGACTCATGAAAGGGATATTGCGCATGGCCATTAACGTGCGGAGTATGAACACTCTATCCTCTGAAACGAGTATGCGCGATGACTCTGGTTTTATCATTTAAGGATTCTTGGTTCAAGATACGTTCACCATAGCATTCTGATAAAATTTGAGTGGTTTGCACTAAGTGAAGGTTTAAATCCATAAGATACCTATCATTTATGTACAAGTTTCTACGATAATGCCAAAATCGTCTTTTATTCCAAAATTGTTTGTTTTGTTTTGTTTTGTTTTGTTTTGTTTTGTTTTGTTTTGTTTTGTTTTTGCCTCGATTTCGCTATGTTGTTTTATACCTTTCCTTTATTTCAATTTTAAAATGGTGGGGGAATGTTGGATATTTTTAAATTGAAAAAATGGAGGGAAGTAAATGAATATAAAATGAAGGGATGAACCACTTCCTTTTTTGAATCCACCGTCACAGAGTGAGGCGTGATGAATGAGCATGATAACCCATTATGGATGGACACATCCAATGCATGTGAATCCCTTTGTTTACTATAAATCAAGTGGCATAAGCCCCCCACCCACCCACCCCCCCCCCCCCCCCCCAGAATACACAACGAATTTTTCACTCTCTCTGTCTTGTTCTCATCTTTTATTTAATATCAAGTCATAAGGTTTCTTGGGTATTTTGTGTACAAAGTATTTGGCGTATTCGGAGTCGATTTCTTCTTTGCCATTATATGTTTATTAATACAGAGTCTTCTTGGTTTTGGTCAAAGCGTACATACTTTGAACCAAACAGTTGTTGAAGGGCTTCATCGTATCCTGAACGCATAATTCCTGACCCGTTGTGTACTCGTGGTTTCATACCAAAAGGGGGCGAATTACTGTCTAAAAGAATCGAGATTCTCGAGCTTTAAAGTCTAGTGATCAACGTGGTTTTATTCATCGATTATTTTTTCCACCTTCCATTTTAACTTAAACGCCAATTTTTTCCAACACCAGCTTAGTCACACAGTGGCCAAAAGAGACAGAAGCGATACTAGGCTTCGAGTCAGGAAGATCTGTCTTTTAAAGTAATTCAAAAGCATACTTTTACTAATGATGGGCCTAGAAGGTTGCCCTAAAAGGTCTCCACCCGCAAGTATACGGGCGTCAAGTAATAGTTCCGGTAAGACCGGTTCGTTCCTCAGAGACTAAGTCAAACTAAATTCTAACCTTAAAACTATTAAGATTTAAAAATGGTTTAATGGAGGTAAAATAAAAATAAAATATAAAACTCAAAAATAAATAAAGAAATAAGTCGGTATTCAGAAAAAGGGAACCTAGGATTTTCGAATCTGTCTTCCTAACAATTCTAACGACAATTTAATTTTGATCTAATTAGATAGTTCTTTATATAACTCAGGTTTTAGTCCATGAACGGTCTAAAAACCCGGAAGATATTATCGTTAAAATAGTAAAAACTTTAATAAATTTATCGAGAAAATAATTATTATGACTTCATCTAAAACCCTAGATAGAAAAGATTTAGCTACTCATGCTGGAAACGATAAATATTTGAATTAGTATAAGAAAAAGAAGAAAGAAACTTAACTTTTATGCGATTTTCCCACCAAACAGAGCCTAAGGAAGTGATTTCCTTCTGATTTTCAGAGAATTCTGCCAAACGCACCCCTAGGGAAAACGATTTTCTCGTCTTCCCGGAAATATTTTCCTCTCTGAGAAAATTATTTTCTCATCTTCTTCAACTTTCTTTTTCTCTCTAACCTTTCTGTTTCTTTCTCACTCTTTCTGTAATCTCTCTCTCTCTTTCTCTGTAATCTCCCTCTCTCTCACTAAGAAGTAGAAAACAACAAGAGAAATCAAAAATCACGAAAAATCAAATTATTTTCTTAAAACCGAGTTTCTGTTTCTCTATCTCTCTACAATAACTCTCTTATTAATCTCTCTGTCTCTCTCTAATTCTCTCCCTTCCTCTGTAATCTCTCTCTCTCTCTCTCACTAAGAAGCAGAGGAAACAAAAGAAAAATCAAAAATTTAAGAAAAACTAAAACTGATAAGCTCTCGGTTTCTGTCTCTCTCTCTCTCTCCTGTTCTCTTTTTAAAACTCTTTTTCTTCCTTAAAACCCTACAACTCGTCCTCCTTCTTTCCAAAAAGTCTCTTCTGTTTTATAGACCACAAACCAATCGAAATCTCTCCTCTTATGTTTTGATTCTTGCCGAGAATATCTCCTTCTCTCTCTCGGTCTTATCTCTCTTTCTGTTTGATAGTAAGATAAGAAAGAGAATCGAATGTGAGCACCCGTGAGATATGGACGTATTCTCGCAAATCAGCCACGGAAATCTCTTGAAAATCTTCAACTGAATCGAATGTTTCTTCCATCTCTATCTCTCGGTTCTCTCTCTCTCTGTAAACTGTTTTTGAATAGTTCCTAAAGAAGCCGGGAGAGAGGGAAAATTTGAATTCAGTTGGTGGTACATGGACCGTCCGATCTAGTCTTCCTTTCTCTCTGTCCGTTGGATGTCCCGGTCCTATTGTAATAAGATGAAACCCATGCACTGGATCCTCACAACGTGAAACCCCTGAGCGCCTTCCTTCCGTACCCGAATGTAGCCCGCATCTCTTCTGGTTCGTGCGATCGTTTCCTGGATGCATGCCATGTGTCCGTCTTGTCATTTAGTCCACCAAGTTTGACCCGAACTTTGACCTTCTCTATTTTATTGATCCGGACTCCGATTTGACTTCCGTTTTCGCCTACGGGCTCGTCTTGGACTCTACTTTCCATCTGAACACTAATCTTGACCAAGAAGTCAGAATCAACAAATGACCAAAATGCCCCTGGTCTGTATTCTTTCCGACTTTATCCGTTTTGCACGCGTAACTCTGTAAAAAGGTACCTGAACATAAAAGAGAGTAATTCGTGAGAGTAACTGCTCTGGAGAGACTAACTCGTCTAAATTAAGAGACTCAGATGGGACATTTCCATGTCTCATCAACTAAGTAAGAAGGAAACCTCCAGAATGATTGTTATTTACTTCAATGTTTAGAAACATATGGAGTGAGCCAACATCTTTAATTGCAAATTCAGAATCCAAAGTATGTATGAGTGTTTGAACACTGCCAGATTGATTTCCAGTCAATATTATATTATCAACATATAAGAGCAGGACCAAGATAGACTTATCCTGGACTTCAACAAACATTGATGATCATTGACGCTTATATCTTTCCACACTGCCATCTGACTGTTTTAGCTTGCACCAGATATATTCATGGAGGACCGGCAACGAACAAGAACCAAAGTTTTATTCCTTAGCCTGTTGAAATAGCTTGACACCACCTTAGATCTTTAGATGCCTGTCTGTATGCAGTACCGACCCTGACTTTTTAAGAAGTTGGCATTTTTTAAAAAAGTTTATAGTTAATAAAATTACATATAAAACAAATCTATTATATTAAAACAGCTCAGTTAGTTACTCAGGAGATAAGTCTGGCCGTTCATTCTTTGTGTGGTTTTTGCATCTGACGGACGAAGATATCCCAAAATATATACGGTTTAAATGTTTGAGTAATTAAGAACCCTATTAGAGGTTAATTTAGTCATTTACCGAACTCCTATTTTATCTCCCATCATCTCTCATTTCTTCCACGATTTACAATTGTTATTGTTATGTAATTCCTCGATTGTTATGTGAGGAAATTGTGGGATAGTTGTATTCCTTGATTGTTAGTTAAAAACTACCCACTAAAATCTCTCTATCTCTCCTCCCACTGGCATCCCCCATTACACCCACGTACTTCCTCATAAATTAGTCTTCTCAACTCCTCTTTCACTCTCAAGTAAAACAATAGTATCCAAAAGTCTCCACCAACTCAAGATTCTCTCTGAGTTATGTAATTTTTTTTATTGTTTGAAATTTGTGTTGTGGCAAACTTAATGTGATTCCTAATTTTCTATTGTTTGAAATTTGTGTTATTGCAAAGGGTGCTTCTAAAGGCACCTGGCCGAAAGGCTGTTAGCATCCGGAAATTTTAGTGACTCGGGTCAATGGTCATTGACCCGTGTTCTCTATTAGCACCGATTTTTAATGTAGGTAACGTTCACCTTGGTTTGCTTCTTCCATCTTCAAGGAGAAGATCAAACTTTCTAAGATCATTAGTAGAACAAAACCTAACTATAAATTTCAAGTCTTTAATGGGTTTCTATCTATATACATAAATATTGAACTAATTGAATCAACAATGAGTGAGAGAAATGTAGAGAAAGAGAACCTCAAGGGCTTGTGAGTATCTCTTACACATCCGAAGGTCACCAATAATACGTTGAAGCTCGATTAATTGAACTGGTCTTCCCTTCTCCGTCCATTTCTCAAGTTCAGAAATCACACTAGTACCAGGTTTTCCAAGTGGACTAATCTTCGAATAAAGATTGATCTTAGAAAATCTACTTGTATAAATTGATCGAGTTTCACATAACTGGTGGATAGATTTAGGGTTTAACCTTAACCGATTCAACTTCGAAAATAAACTCGAATTCATTTAGAGAAAAAATTTAGGGTTCTGAAAGATAGATGAAGAACCCTACTGCTACTAGTTTACAAAATCCAATTTGAGTATCCATAAACATCTGCATCCTCTGAAACTCAAGATCTTTAGTTAACTCCATTTTCTGCCTTTCCAATTCCATCATTTGTTGTTGTTTTGAACTCTCAATTCTCTCATAAACCTCACAAACTTCATAATTGCCCTAGCTAATTCCCTAAACGCAGTCTGATCACTTGAAAGGTTAGAGAGAAAAAGTTATAAATTCCCAATTTGATTCAGATTTTGTGAGAGATGGATGGAGGGGTTAAGGTTAAGTTGGCTTTGGCCGGTGCCTACATAGTTGTACGGTGCTAACAGAGAAATGAGCAGTTGGACCTGGTGCTAATAGAGATGGATGCTAACAGCCTTTTGGCCCGGTGTATGTCAACTTCTTTACTTTTTCTGTTTCTAATTTCTGATTTCAAGTTCTATTTTTCTATTGATAAGTTTAAGTTTTTTACTTTTTTTACCCCAAAAGTCTCATCTGACATGAGAAGTTTAAGTTTTTCCCTTCAAAATTTGATTATCTTTGAAGAATTAACTATAATTTTTTTTTCTTTTATTTGTTTGGAGGTTTTCATCAACCGTATGAATGTAAGTACATTTTCATTTGATTAGTGTGTCCATGTTGATTTGTATTATCCCTGTTGTTTTTTTATTTTCTTATCTTACTTATCTTTGTAGATTTGATTAGTGTCTACCCGAAATTTAAATTGATTCCTTTAAACAAATTCCAGATTGAAGAATTTTAATTTGATTTTCTAAAAAAAAAAATTGGACAGGAGAAACACTGAAATCGGTAGTGAGAAAGATAAGAAGGAACGGGGGAGAAAAGATAGATGTCTTTGATTGTAAAAGAAAATTTGTGGTTGTAAATCTTGAGGTTGTAAAAGCACGTTTAGGTTTACTAATATATAAAATGATTTTTGTTTTTCTTTTCAACTTCATTATTTTTTAATGTATTTTTACGATAAAATACGTTACTAAATGTGTTTGGAGAAAATATTGAGAAGATGTTGATGAGTTTAATGTATTTGTTTTTTTATGGAAAAAAAAAATTGTTTGTGTTATATGTTGAAGAGTTTAATCATATGAAGTCCGATGGTTTATATTTTTTTTCATTCTCTCTTTAGTAGTTACTAATTCTTTTCTGTATACATGTTGATGAGTTTAATGTATTTGTTTGTGTTATACGTTGAAGAGTTTAATCATATGAAGTCCGATGGTTTATTGTACTTTTTCTTTCTGTTTAGTAGTTACTAATTCTTTTCTGCATAAATGTTTGACAATTTTATTTAGGGGGAAAGCAAAATAGCTTCTCCACCTCAGCTCCCTCTCTCTCTCCACCTCACCTCTCTTTCTCCACCTCATCTTCTCTCTTCCCACCACTCTCTCTCTCTTCTCCGGCAAGGTCGCCGGCCTGAAAATTTTCCGGCCGGAGACCATTAAAAAAAAAATTCACTCTCTTTCCCTCCTCTCTCTCTCTCTAAAATGTTTTTTTAGAGAGAGAGAGAAGATCTGTTGAAGGTCCCGAGGGAAAGAGAGTGAAATTTTGTTTTTTTTTTTTTAATGGTCGCCGGCCGGAAAATTTTCCGGCCGGCGACCTTGTCGGAGAAGAGAGAGAGGTGAGGTGGTGAGAGAGAGGTGAGGTGGAGAGAGAGAGGTGAGGTGGAGTGTTTTTTTTTATTTCCCCTTAAATTTTATTTCCCCAGAAAATTTCTAAAATTTTACATATTCCCTTTAAAATTTCACACCCCGGAAACTATTTAGCTTTCCCCAAAGCGCTGGCCTATATAAAATGGGGTCCCTAAATTTGGGGCCCCTAAATTTGGGGCTCTAGGCGACGACCGCCTGGGTCGCCTAGGCCCAGGGTCGGCTCTGTCTGTATGTGGTTGGCTTAATAGGCTCATCCAAAAGTGTATGAGAAGAATATGCAAGAAGATGACAAACGGAGAAGTGAAATAGATTGCAATATACTTGCCCTTTTGTATAAAAAAGTTTAGTCTAGTTCTCATGAGATGTAAAGTTGTGGGTAAGGGGTTAAGAATAGCTTGACTTGAGGAAGAAGATGGAGTTATGTTCTCTCCAGAAATATGTGATGAAAAAATATTTGGCAGGGATATGCTCTTAATAGTGTTGTATGATGATAAATGAGTAGGAATTGGGACAACATTCAGGATAGGAAAGCTACTTGTAGAGGAAGAACTTGGTGCCATAGCAAAAGGAAAATAATAAAAGTTCATAAAAGATCACAATTCTGGAAAGATAAATTCTATGAGAGGAAGTGTCAAAACATTTGTATTCCTTGTGACAAAAATTAAATCCAAGAACATACACTTGAATGATTTGGGGTTCAGGTTATCATTTTTATAAGTTGTCAGATGAGGATAACAAGTACAACCAAATGTTCTGAGCAAATTATAAACAGGTGGCTTATTGTACTATATGTTCATATTTTAAATAATTCAAAACAATTCTTCGCATCTATTACAAGGAGACAGGCTCGGATTTATAGACGAGAGCTCGTCTATATAGAGGAGAAAAGTTAGTTACAATAGTTCAGAGAGCAAGTCAAAAGAAAAATAGTTCAGAGAGAGAAAGTCTTAACAGACTTTTGTAATTGAATTTCTAAAGTTTCGAACATAAATTATATCGGCACCTCTTATCTAAAGGCACTCGTTCTTTTCTTTTTTCTTCAATCATTTTTACTCATTACACTAGTTTTTAGAGTGATCTTTGAGTCTGTTGCTATTATCAAATATAGACCAAGTTACTTTTAGATCAAGATTGTCTCATCTTGGATAAGACGAAGAGACCCATGGTTTTTATTCAAATCAGAAAACCAGATTGTTGAAAATGATTTTAACATTTTCTTAAAGGGATTACGGGCGGCTAACAATTTATAGTCATGGAGAAGATCGGAAGAGTCTGAGTCCACATATTATTAAATTGTTTCTTGATAAAAGTAAAATACAATTGATTAAAATTGAACATGTAGCATAACACACTACCATAGTGAAGAAGCTCCAATTTCATCCAAAAAAAAAGCTCTAGAAGTTATAAATAAAAGTTAATGCTTGATCATTGCAGTGGTTGTATATCTATTCAAACATGATGAAGTCATGAGATCGATAACCCTAGTAATTGATAGGTTACATAGGAAAAGTTTCAACTCACCTGGTTATGCAACCCAATCAAAATATAGAAGGTCTATATGGAGTAGTATTTTTTTTGTTAAAGAGGTCCATATAGTATTTATGTGAGATGTAATTTAGTTCGACATTTCGTGCAATTTTATATGGGCAAATAAAAGTTAAGAATGTAGTTTATATGGAATCAAAGATCAATTATCATGATCACTCTTAAGACTTAGTGGCGAGCTATTTGATCTTGAGAATCACTTATGAATGTTCATGGAACTCTCTATACATTTTATTTGCTTTTTTAATCATATTGAATTTTCAGATAAGTCTATAAAATATCATTTTCATGTGATGAGGAAGTGTTCTCCACCACATTAAACACACAAAAATGCTACAACAAATCAAATCCATGTGAATCTTTTGTTTTTTTATGTTTATATATGTAAATAGAACAACCAATGTCGGGAAAACGAATTGGCAAAGACTACTAAACAGTCTATATAAATTGAGAATACAATTTATTAATGAATTTCTTATTATGAGAAAGATGAAATAAATAAAAAATGAAAAACAAAGCAAACAAGTGAACTACATTTATCTTTTCGTTTTTGTTTTTGGTTGAAAAAATACATTCATCTTCTTTTTTTTGAAATTGTCAGTGTGTCTCGGACCCTTGACCTACAGAGTGGAAGATTAAACGTCTTACCACTCCAACCAAGAGTTGTTGGCAACTACATTCATCTTACTCCATAATTTATTTATTTTGGTAAAAGTCTTGCTCTATAGTTAAATGGTTGTTCCCACTATTCTTTTTTTTGTTAAAATGTTCCCACTGAGAACTCATTAGAGAAAAATAAAACCAAAGGAATAAGAAAGCAAACAAGATCATTTCCTCTCACTCAAGATGAGAAATATATTTGTTCAGCAAAAAAAAAAAAGATGAGAAATATATTTAATTAATCAAGGTGGGGTCACTTAGCCCACCTTGTCTTCTAAATAAAAACATCATCCTTATGCTTGGGTTCTCCAAGCCAATCCCATCTTATGCCTCCAATCTTTCAAACATCAATTCACTAAACTCACTTTAATCAATTATATCTAGTTAACAATTAAATAAATTATCAACTTTAAACTTTGTTTTGTTTTTAATTAAGGTGATTTAACTTAATGCCAACTATGTCGTCTTCCACGTAACCATCCAACATTACACCTACCGATATGGACCACCATCACGCGATAAGGTTATTTAATAACTCTATCTTGAATACCACGTGTCAACTTTCCATTGCTTCAGATCAACATGTGTTGACATTTGTGTGGGTCGAGAGCAGGAATCTAGAAAAAGAAATCAAAACAATCTATCGAACTGTTTTGTATTTCCATTTCAAACCTGTAGCGACAACATTTACAGACAAAAGAAAATAATTTTTTATTTTTTTTAAAATTGATCACGACCTACATTAATAATTATCAAATATTGATAAATCATTTTATAATCAAGATGTAACAAGTACGATAACATAAATGTAGTAATTATAAATACAAACCGAAGTGTGGACTGCAACAGAAAACAATTAACCAGAGTTAATTTAGAGAAAGAAAGTGGGAGGATAGAAGTAGAAGGGTGTGGCGTCAGGATGGGGCGTCAGGATGGGGCGTCAGGATGGGATGGCCTATATAGTGTTGTTTGGAGTTATGGGCAGAACAGTCAAGACCCTCTCTGATGCGTCCAACCGGTGATCGCCGGTTGCTTAAGCGACAGAGGTAGGTCCCACGAGGTGGTCATTTTTGACGGGTTCCTCTGAGTTGTGAGCTAAAAGGACTGGACTTGCTTCCCTCGTTAATACAAGCGTGATAGGGTGGAATTTACCTTTTTGCCATCTTTGGTTGAATGATAAATAGAAGAGATGCCACAGTAACACCCGACTATCTTAATTTTATAGGGGACTATTTTGGAATTCTGGTGGAACCACATTTAAGATGATAGTTTTTTTTTTTTTTTTTAAACTCATTTAAGATGATAGTTAATACTTAATAGAGACATTGATATACATTAATGGACCGAATGTGGAGATATTTGTAAGCCATATTAGGACTTTTTTTTTTTTTTTGTTGAAATGCCATATTAAGACTTGATGTCTCCTAAAAATTTCTAAATACGGAATTCTAAAAAAATAAGGTTTTTGGTATAGGAAGAACACTATTTAGTAAAGGCAGTGAGTTTGAAAGGTCAATTTATGTATTTGCTCTTCCTTTACCAAACTAGTTTAAGGAGGGCGTTATAAGGATCATTTAATAAATAGTGTCAAAATAGAAGGATTTAAATAAAAATTAATAATAAATCTAATATTTTATTAACTTATAGTTTCTCTCACATAAACAACCAAAACTCTAAATATCGTCACTACTATCAACATCACCATTAGTATTAAAAAACTAGTTTACCTTCACTATAGTCTTAGTTTCGAGCTTTTAATGATGCCTCAAGATCTCATGGATGAGGAACCACCGTTAATGACGGAGGCAACCTACATCAAGAAAGAACATTCCTTTGACTTAAACGTAGACATCGACTTAAACGAAACTATCGACTTAACACAAGGACATCAACTTAAACGAAGTTATCGACTTAAACAAAGACATTTATAATAAAGATAATATGTATCAGGTAAAGAAATATCGTTTTCTTGTCTTCCTCTATGGTTGAACAAACGTTTTAGGGTTTTAGGTCGTTGTTTTTCGTAAAAAAAATTCGGTTGGATCGACTGAAAAAAGCAACAAATTTCGGTAGGGTCGGGTGAAAAAGACAACAAATTTCGGTCGTAACGACTAAAAAAGATGACAAATTTCGGTTGGGTCGATTGAAAAAGATAACAAATTTCGGCCGGTCCCGCTGAAAATAGTAACAAATTTCGGCTGAGATGGCTGAAATTAGTCTATTTTTTCAACAGCTCTGGCCGAATTTTTTTAAAATTTGCAGTTGCTATTCATGAAGGTTTTTTTAAAATCGGTCGGTCGTAACGAAGGTTTTTAGTCGAACAGGAGGATAGTCTCTTCTCTCTCTTTTGGTCCAAAATAGTTTGATGGGAGGGACAAAAGTATAAATTTGGGTATTTAAAAAAAATGTTTATCCCTCCCTCTTTTAAAAAGAGTACTCTCCCTATCTAATGCACTGCCTTTGCTAAAAAATGCTCTTCCTATACCAAAACCCAAAAATAAATATTTTAATTATGTAACTATTCTTTAAGACATTTTAAGATACTGACCCCATAAGCGAAATATATAGTGAATATTCATGGTGACATATTCATGTTGTTGTTGTTGTTGTTGTTGTTGTTGTTGTTGTTGTTGTTGTTGTTGTTGTTGTTGTTGTTGTTGTTGTTGTTGTTGTTGTTGTTGTTGTTGTTGTTGTTGTTGTTGTTGTTGTTGTTGTTGTTGTTGTTGTTGTTGTTGTTGTTGTTGTTGTTGTTGTTGTTGTTGTTGTTGTTGTTGTTGTTGTTGTTGTTGTTGTTGTTGTTGTTGTTGTTGTTGTTGTTGTTGTTGTTGTTGTTGTTGTTGTTGTTGTTGTTGTTGTTGTTGTTGTTGTTGTTGTTGTTGTTGTTGTTGTTGTTGTTGTTGTTGTTGTTGTTGTTGTTGTTGTTGTTGTTGTTGTTGTTGTTGTTGTTGTTGTTGTTGTTGTTGTTGTTGTTGTTGTTGTTGTTGTTGTTGTTGTTGTTGTTGTTGTTGTTGTTGTTGTTGTTGTTGTTGTTATAGGAAACGACATATGTTTGTAACATTTCAAAAATATTTTGTAAATCTTTTGACAATTTTGGTAGATAATTTGTAGATATTTATTATTTACTATTAATATTATCTTATATAAAATTACTTACTTTTATTAATATTTTTAAAACATATCTGATTGGGCGTTCATGGGGCAATGATTAATAAAGTCGATTTATTACTGTAACAACATTGTTATCTTATCATTATTGTAAATGTTCAGTTTATAGTGGATGACAATTTATAACTCCCGCAACCTTAAAATTTTCATGGTTATTTTATATTCAAGATAGAGAAACTATCTTTAAACATAAAATAAAAATCTCGTTTCATGTTATGTAATGTTAGATTCTTCGTAGTCTAATTTCAATCTTCTTCTTACTTTTATTTTTCACAGTAATCATATGAAATAGAATATTTTTACTACTAGTTAAAATATATTTTCAAACTTTTGTAGACATATGTGGACATTGATGAATAACTGAAAGATATTTACTTTTATAATGTTAGGGATTATTATCTTATTTTATGAACTTTTTTACTTAAAAATTATTTCTCTGAATTTTTGTAAGATACGTGAACATTGGCAGAAAATTGTTGGATATTTATTATTACTGTTATTATTGGTTGTTTACATCAAAACGTCTATGAAAATCTTCCAAATTTTTATGACATTTTTCTTTCCAATATAAAAGTTTTTTAGAAAAATATTAAAATGATCATTAAGTGTACGAGTTAAAATAAGATAAAACACTTGCGATCTTGTGTCAGCAAATTAATAATACAAAATTTGATGTATATTTGAAATAATGAAATGTCCAAAACCAATAACAGAACCAATAATAAACATTACAATGGTCCAAGTTAGTTGGAACTTTACACTCTAAAGTTTATAGTGTTTTTATTAAATCTTTACAATGAAGAGGATGTTTAAAGTTAATATCTCCCTAAATCATATCCACATCCAAATAGTACACAGCTAGATGGTCAATACTTTCTTGCAATAAAGTAATAAAATAACGATCTTATCTTGTTTATAAACTCACGAAGTTCTTCAACAAAAAAAAAATAAAACTGATGAAGTTGTCATGGCCCATCTCTTCAGCCCATACAAGGTCCCATGAAAACGACTTCCCATTTTTTCTTGTTTCAAATTTAATGCATTGTATCTCATCATAAAAAGGTTTTAATGTCTGAGCCCGCTGTATTATGGACGATACACTTTTTGTTTTGGTATTGGTAGGATTGTCATGACCGGAATGGAGAAATACTTCCTTCAACTCAGTAGAAACGATCCGTGGATAGAAGCAAGGAATTGTATTCCAAATATGGATGATGTCATGAGAAAATAAAAGAATTTTACGGACTAAATAAGTTCTCGATAGAAAGCATAATTTTTCTCCAAACTCTTTCAACCACTTATTCGTCCCCAAGAGTTGTTGTCCGTTTACCACAACCGACGACCTAAAAATTATAATATTCTTCATTGTCTTTGTTCCACCACTACAAATCCACAATCATTTTTTCTATCTTTTCCATTTGCCGAAATTGTTATTTGGGAGGGGGCGCGTGAATCTCCCAACCCTGTGAGAGTGAGAGAGAGATAGAGAGAGAGAACTTGAGGAGAAAGATAAGAGAAAATTGAGCAGAAAGAAAAGAGGAGAGAGAGAAAGAAAGAAAGAAAAAAAAAGAGAGAATGTGAGTCTTTAGTGGTGATCGGAGGTATCGACTGTGTAGAGGGATGAAGAAAATGATTCAATTTTCTGTTAGGAGTCGCAAGCAATGGAAATTTGGCAACGACCTTTGTTGTCGTGAAAATAGTGAGGGGTGAGTGGGGTAGAAAACAAAAAAAAAATTACCCAAACTTTTGTACCCAATTTTTTCCCAAAACCCTTCACAGAATTGTTAAGAATTACGATTCTTGTCACGACTTTAAGTTTATGACCGCACTTCTATAAAATTAAAATTACAAAAAAACAACAGGAACTAACTTATTTCTCTATAGACCGCGATTTTGGGGAATAATTTCTTTTTTCCTGAGAACAAAGATTTTTGTCAATATATATTGACTCAGGGGCATATTTTTTTTACTTAAAAAATTGACTTGATCAAACATTTCTCCTTAATCTTCATCTTTTCTCTCTCATATTGTTCTCGATTCCCCATTGTCTATCTCTTACTACCTCTCTTTATTGCTCTCACTATCTCTGTCTCTCGATTTCTCGTTGTTTCTCTCTCAATATCTCACTGTTTCTCAATCGATTTCTCATTGTTTCTCTCCCTCTCTCACACAGACATCGCTCCGGCAAAGGGAAGTGTTCCCTTCGTCGGAACCTGACATCGAGGAGGGTTTCTGGTGAAATCCTCATCGCGAAAAATTTCATGCCTAAAAACACATTTTGTGGGCAGTGAGAACACGCGATAGAGAGAGAATGAAAGCAACAAGAAAGAGAGGGTAACCGTGAATTAGAGAGGATAAGACATGGAAGAGAAGAGGTTGCAATGGTGGTCGGTTGTGGCGAAGGTGATAAATAGGATGAAGATTACGGGGCAATGTTTGATCAAATGAGTTTTTGGACTAAAATAAAATATGCCCGAAAATATACAAAAAAATATGGATTCCCTGAAGAATTTATTCTCTGGAGATCATTCTTTATTCCCTAAAGCCGTGTCCTTCTCTATAATGTGTGGATTTCTACGTAAATGGATGCTATTAAGCACAATTAGTGAAAGTATTAGGGTGCTTCTAAAGGCACCGGACCTATAGGCTATTAGAGGGCGACCATTTCGTTGACTCAGGCCAATGACCCGAGTTTTCTATAAGCACCGGTTTTTAACGTGGGTGATGTTCACCTTCGTTTGCTTCTTCCATCTTCTTCCAAAACAAAAGGAAGCTCTATTCCTTTTCAAAATAAAAAATATCAAAAATCGACGACCCGAAGGACCAGGCGGATCACCTAATCCGTCCGGTCCTCTCTTAGGTCACGAATCCAGTGATCTGAGGCCCTATAGAAGGGCCAACATATCACATGATCTGTGGCTTTCCAACAGAACACTGTTAGAAAGTCACAGATCTCTAGATCCGTGTTTGGTGACACACACAGATCCAGTGATCCGTGACCAGGAAGATCGGGACGGACTGGACCAGTCTGTCCGAGTCGTAACAGAGGCAGCATGTAAACTAGGGTCAATGATTGGGGGCTAAAATCTTGACATAAAACCCACCAAATATGTTCGAAATTATTGTAAACAACATTCGAAACATGTTATACCATTCTATTGATGTCCACAAACATTAAAAAACCAAATTAATTCAAGAAAATCATAAAAGTTTAGTGTTTTTGAACCAATCTTAAAGGAGGAAATCGAGTTTGATTTCTACTTCGTTTTCACCAAATGTTCGTTGACTCTTTATCTCAGAGAGTAAAAGAACTTATGTAGATAAAGATTTTACAAAAACGAATGAGATTGTGAGAGATTAAGCGAGGAGATTGATGGAAGTTTTTCCCCAAATTTGTGTTTTAAATTCTGAAATGTGGATGGAGGTTAGGGTTAGGTTAGATGAGGCCGGGTGCTTACTGATTAGGCCAGCGCTAACAGAGAAAATAACTGTTGGGCCTGGTGCTAATAGAGCCCGTCCACTAACAACTTAGTGGTCTGGTGCCTTTAGAAGGCCCAAAGTATTAATGTATGACTGTAGTTATTTAATTTTCAGTTTAACTCTTAGTGTATGTAGAATTTGTGATTAGTCATTTGGAGTTGCATATAAAACAAAGGAAATTTGATCAAAACTCCCAAAAAAATTTGGATTAAAAAGGACTAGTCAATTTTTTTTTAGTCTTCAACTCCCCCAGTACTTTTTTTTATTTCAAACACCTTGCGACAACTTTATAATAACTTTGCAACGTCTTGCGACAACTTTGCAACACCTTTGTGAAAAATAGTGGGCTTTTAACTAAACGAAATAAAAATATTTAGGTTTTTAACATATATTAAATTTTAACGAAAACAAACTAGATTTGTATGAATAACATTTAGACAAATCAAAAGCAGACAATTTAAATTCATAAAATAAAAACACAAACACCTGATAACTAACTATACTTTGCTTCCCATTGTTGTTTTTGTTTTACAAAAATAAATTGTTATATTTGTATGTCAATTCCCTAGTCTTAAAAAAAAGTTATGTTGACATAACATTCTGAAATTAGAGTGGACAAAGTAGACGGTAACTGAAAGCATATTAACATTTGAAATGAAAAATATCTTTAATACATTAATACTCAGAACATATTGTGTTATATATACCTCCGATAATCCATACAAATAAAATGAAGATGGTGTGTATCTTAATTATCTGAAAATGACTCTTCTCCATATAATTTAAACTAAATCTAAATTGTGAGTCCGACTCATTCAATTAGAGGTATCGTATTCATTTGTGACTCATATTTTACGTGATAAATTTGTGACTCATATTTATTCTTTGTTTGACTCAAACGAACCACCATTCAGATTAATGATTTAAGTAAAGCAGTTGCGTACATCTAAACAATAATAAATATCCGATCATTTAAATAGTTTACGCCATTGAAATGAGTAAAAATCTGAATGGAGAAAACAAACACCATTCAATTATCTAACATCTGGACGATGAAAATGTCCGACTTTTTTAGCCAAAATTCCTTAGTTGGATTAGTAAGAAGTTAAGTCTTCCAACCTAGATGCCAAAGATTTGAGACACACTGACAATTTAAAAGAAAAAGGGAGATTTTGACATATACCCCCACTCTTATATCAATATTAGGACTACACCCCCGTTTTTCTGAAATTTTTGATTTATACCCCCACTTGGACGGAAAATGGTAAGTCACCGTTAAATTTGAAGTGGGTGACTTCTACATGTCACTCATGACAAAAATGCCCTCAACTGAATCTAATGTTGCTCTGTTTAATATCTCAACTCTTTCTCTCTCTAAACCACATAAATAGCAACAAACGCCATACTTCCCCAAAACTATCGACCCATCTTCAAATCAAACTCTTCTTTTGCTTCTCAATTTCATTCCAGATTCACAAATACTCGTCAACTCAAAACCAAACTTCAATCTTTTGTTCTGGGTTCTTCAATTTTTCTCTTTATACAACTCCAACCAAAATTTACAACGCCATTGAGGAAAATATGTAGATGAAATTCGTCTTCCTGGTAATCGGATTGGTCTCTGGTTCGGTACATTCGAAACAATAGAAGACACAGGTTTGGCTTAAGATCGAGAAGCCTCGAAATTACTAGGCGAAAATGATCGACTGAATTTTCCTCATCTCTTTTTTGGTATAAATATAAAGAGAAGGTCGCCATTAATGATCCACCAAGTTCATCATCTTCTTCACAATATAATAACAATAATGATGATGATTCTCAAATCACTATGAATTTGCCCCCCCAAGATTTAGAAATTAATCCAATACTTCAAGAAAGTAAGACCAAATGCAGAGGAAGAAAGTTCAAATTAAGGATTTGGGCAAAATTGAAGTAAACTAGCTACTAAAACCAGGAAATGAACAATGGGTATATATGTGTGAAGAAGGATTTACAGTAAGTTCTGAATTTGTTTGGGGGTGATGTGGGTGAAGCTTTGTTTAATTCAATACAAGTTGGTCGTTCCGCTCAGATGTTTGGCATGTCCCTTTGGCGAGTTCCTGATCGTCGTCTTCCACTTTCATTAGAAAGAGATTAATTTGTTTAGTGAGAGATAAGTTTGCTTTAGAGAGAGAAAGAGAGGGTTTTGGTGTTTTACTTTTTGTTGTAAATAACTACAACTCCAGACGGGGCTTGTTCTTGAACTTTGAATGAAGAAAAGTGTTGATTTGAGTTTTCTTTCTAGGTTGTTGTTCTTGACCATTTCCTCTTCTGCGTCGTAATAGGTGGCTTTCTCGAACCCATCTACCAGTTTCTTTAGACATTAATGGTTAAGAGAGAAGAAGATGATGGTTAAGAGGGAAGAAGATGGGTTTGGCTGTTTGGGTAGAAAATGAATTTTATATGGGCATTTTTGTCCTTCTTTACATGTGCAATTCGCACACATGAAATTTAATTCCGGCCATTCATGTGGGAGTATAAATCAAAAGTTTTAAAAAAACGGGGGTGCACTCCTAATATTGATATATGAGTGGGGGTCAATGTCAAAATCTCCCAAAGAAAAATAACCCAATTCTGAATGTCTTCAAATCTCTACACGTTTTAAAATCCTTGAGTGTCCAACGTCCACGTAAAATAATCTAAAGTCTAGGATATTTCTTGTTAGGCAGCTTGCCCGTTACTCCCACGACAACCAATTCCCAAAAAAACAGAACAACTTTCCGTCTTCTCGGTTACTAAAAGGAAACGGCCGTTGTTTACCCTTTCATCAATTCAATCGCATTCATTTTTGTCTGGTTTCGGCTGAACCGGTAGTCAGTTATGAAATATGTCAGATATTTTTGTTAGAAGAGTAACCGGTAATTCAGGTAGCCTGTATCACTACGGTTCAAACTTAACTAGGGTTGAAATGATTGCTCTGACTCCAGGTTAAGGTCTTAGCAGGTCATCCAGACGACTGACTGTATGGAGCTCATTGCGAGGTGGACCTCTTCGTTCAGATAGTTGCAGAATAGAGAGAGAGAGAGTTATAGAGATAGAAAGTTAGAGAGAGAACGAGGATGAATAATAGATCGAAGGAATTCATACCTCGTGATAAATCTTTAGCAGAAAACAAGAAATGGTTGAGTTATCTAGTTATTAGGGTTTCAGAAGAAGCGTTGTGGTTGAAGAATTTTAGTCAAGCTAGGGTTTCTAAGCAGTTTGTGTTTGCTGTTTAGTTTTTCTTCAAGTTATTAGGGTTTTGGATTTTAGACAAGTGGAAGAGTTGGATAAGATAGATCTGTTCTGAAATTACATTATTAATGGCTTCTGAAGGTTCTAATAAAGTTAATTGTAGTAACAGCCGTGGAGAGAGTTTGAGTTCTGGTTGTAGTGAACGTAACGACGGCGGAATGGCAAAAAATGGAGTTCCAGAAACACCGAGAAGTCGTTTGAATTTTCCGGTCACCGGAGAAGGTTAGAAAAGTTCTTATTTTTCTAATTAGGCTTAGATTTAGTCGTATTTGAAAGATCTGGTGTTGATTTCTAGGGTTTTTGTGACATTGATGTGCAGGTTTAGAAGATACTCTTTATACGGAGCTTTGGCATGCTTGTGCTGGTCCTTTGGTGACGGTGCCGCGGAAAGGAGAGAGAGTTTTCTATTTTCCTCAAGGACATATTGAGCAGGTACCTTTATATGAATTTCAGAGTTCATAATCAGAATGTTTAGTTTTCTTCCATTTTTGTTGTATTTTGAGAGAAATATTAGGTTTCCTTGAGTCTAATTTTGGTATTTCTGTTACTGATATCTTTTAATATGATGAAATTTGCTGTTAATTGAGCTAAATCCATGTATTGATCACGATCTAGGTTGAAGCATCAACAAATCAGGCTGCTGGTGAGCAATTGCCTGTATGTGATCTTCCATGGAAGATTCTCTGCCGTGTAATCAATGTTGAACTGAAGGTATAAATTTTTTCCCCTTTTAGAACTAATAGAAGGTCTCTCGGTGAAATCAATCAACTACTTAAGTTCTTGAAGTTATTGGTTGAATTATCTTTGTAGGCTGAACCAGATACCGATGAGGTTTTCGCACAATTAACTCTGCTTCCGGAAACAAATGTATGACCCATGTCTCTTCCTTTCCCCCTTAAGAGTTTTACAACTTGTAATTTGATTTTAGTGAAAAACAAAATGCAGGAATTAAATCATTGACATGCGTAATTTTTTTTCTAACAGCAAGATGAAAACTCGGTGGAGAAGGAACCTGGTCCAGCCCCGGTTCATCGCCCTCATGTACATTCATTTTGCAAGACTTTGACAGCATCGGATACAAGCACCCATGGCGGCTTCTCAGTTTTGCGACGACATGCAGATGAATGCTTACCGCCACTGGTTGGTTCCTTTCTCACTTTTTCTTTTCTTTGTCTTAAAATTTGTACCTCATTGTGTTTTCTTGTTTTTGTAGGAGATGTGGAGGCAACCTCCAACCCAGGAATTGATCGCCAAGGATTTGCATGGGACTGAGTGGAGGTTTCGCCATATCTTTCGAGGTGAGAGAAGTTCATGTTCTGGAATTAATGTCTTCGTTTGATACCGAAGTGGCTGATAACTGTAGTCAATAGCTATGATATTTCATCTTTGAGCAACAAGTAAAACACCAAACTTGAACTATACCCATTTTCATGGCCCTTGGATTGACAAAACACCTAACTTATGTTAACAATGTAATTCAAATACTGTCCATTGCTTAAAATGCAGGTCAACCAAGAAGGCATCTTCTTCAGAGTGGATGGAGTGTCTTTGTGAGCTCCAAAAGGCTAGTCGCAGGGGATGCGTTCATTTTTCTTAGGTTTGTCATCTTATTCATTTTTCTTATGTGAGAAATTCTCGTTTACAAGTGTTTGGGCTAATTTTTGGTTTATAAAGAGGTGAAAACGGGGAACTTCGTGTTGGAGTAAGACGGGCTATGAGGCAGCAAAGTAATGTTCCATCTTCAGTTATTTCGAGTCACAGCATGCACCTCGGTGTCCTTGCATCTGCATGGCATGCTGTTACAACTGGCACCATGTTCAATGTCTACTACAAACCTCGGTATGCAGCTCTTATTCTTAGTGAAGAAAGCAAAAGAAATTCTGCAAATCTACTTATGTTGTTGGAATGCTAATCATATCTGATAATTATTGAATTATCATTTTACAGTACCAGCCCTGCTGAGTTTATTGTTCCTTTTGATCAATACATGGAGTCACTTAAAATTAACCATTCTATTGGGGTTCGATTCAAAATGAGGTTTGAAGGTGAAGAAGCTCCAGAGCAGAGGTATAACTTCTGCACCCTTGGTTTTGGAGTCATTACTGCAACTCTTAATTCTCAGGGTATATGCACACACACACACACACACACCTAATTTTCTCTCATTTCTGAAATATTTCTGTCTTCGTGACAGGTTTACAGGTACTATAGTTGGCATTGGCGATCTAGATCCCAACAGGTGGCCTTCGTCGAAGTGGAGATGTCTCCAGGTACTTTCACTTGGTAACTGCGTCATATCATTCTTCTACATATGAGATGTTTTTTTTCTAATGCTTTTGTGGCTTGCTTAGGTGCGGTGGGATGAAAACTCATCCATTCCTCGCCCAGAAAGAGTTTCTCCTTGGAAAATAGAACCTGCTTTGGCTCCTGGACTGAGTACGACTCCAACCTCAAGGCCAAAAAGACCACGTTCAAATATGGTGCCTTCGTCTCCTAATTCCTCTGTTCTTACCAAGGAAGGTACGAAAGCAAGATATTCTTTTTGTACATCATCGAGTTCTCAGTTCGGCCTACTCTGTTTTATCGTAATTAATTTTAGTGTGTTCGCTCTTAAATACTCTAAAAATTTCTATTTATGTGCTTAGGTTCATCTAAAGTCACTGCAGAGCCTCCATCCGTAAGAGGCTTTTCAAGGGTCTTGCAAGGTCAAGAAACACCGACCTTGAGAGGCACCTTTGCTGAAAATTACGAGCCTGATAATGCCCAAAAGCCTGGTATATGGCCTCGATCTACCGATGGAGAAAAGGCAGACATGGTTTCTAAAGAGAAAATGTCTGGATCTAGTAATTGGGCACTGCTAGTTAGAAATGAGCGCACGTATCCTGATCTGCTATCTGGCCTTCGTTCCTCAAATGGTTCCTGTCATGGGGTCCCCTTGCCCTTAGTTGATAACATAAGTCCATCAAGGAAGCAGAAAGACAATGAAGAGAGATTCAACTTGCTTGCAGGTTCATGGTCCCAGGTTCCTTCAAGCCCTTTCGCGAACATGATTGATTCTAGCATGAGGGTTCCTTCCCAACCTGGCGAAATATCTTATCAACAACCAGGGACAGACAGATATGTGGGGTACCCTGTGATGCAGTCTCTCAGGGCTGACCAGCATCCTGGGAACTGGTTGATGCCTCTTGTTGAACCATCTCGATCAGGGACTTTGCACTATCCTAGAGGAGTAAGGCCACAATTATCTCTGTTGAATCAGCAAGAAACCGAAAAATCCAAAGGCGAAGGGAACTGCAAGATCTTTGGGATACCGCTTAACAGCAATCCTATGGTCTCGGAACCAGTTGTGTCACAAATGAACTTGCCACAGAGGTCTGAAGCTACTGTCCACCCAGTTCTCCACAACCCTCAAAATTTGGAGTCAGATCAACAATCTGAGCAATCAAAGGGTTCTAGGTCAGCTGATGGTGGTGCTATAGGAGGTAATAATGAACAGGAGAAATCCATTCCAGATTGTCAACAGTGTTTGGGGGATGTTCAGAGCAGACCTCAGGGTGGTTCAACTCGGAGTTGCACAAAGGTGTTACCTTTATTCATTATCGTATCCCTTGTTTACATTAATTTGTATTACTAGCTCTCTTTTCAGACCATCCGGACAAGTTCTTATTAGTTGTTTGTTTCAGGTTCACAAGCAGGGAATTGCTCTTGGGAGGTCAGTCGATCTCACCAGGTTCAAGACTTATGATGAACTGATAGCGGAGTTGGATAAGATGTTCGAGTTCAGTGGTGAATTATTGGCTCCAAACAGAAGTTGGATGGTGGTATATACTGATGATGAGGGTGACATGATGCTTGTTGGGGATGACCCGTGGAAGTAAGTCTCTTTCTCTCTCTAGTCTTTACCCCATGCTCGGGTATATTTTAAAGTTATCTCCTTCACTGGCAATTTTAGTTTTTTGTTCTCTTTAAAATATGAAGGGAGGAATCTCACATCGTCCTTGACTAAAAACATTTAGCCTTTTTATCTTGTTTTGGAAGCAGTGAGTTCTGTAGTATTGTTAGAAAGATCTTCATTTACACTAGAGAGGAGGTCCAGAGGATGAACAAGGATAGTACTCTAAACTCGAAGGTGGAGGAGAGCTCGGCCATTGGAGAAGAAAGAGATAGTTCTAAAGATCCAAAGTTTGTTGCTAGTTCTGAGAACAGCTAATGTGTTTTCTTTCTCGACAATGGTATGTTTCTTATGCCTATTTTCACTTAATTTTTGTATTATTGAATAACTTTTTCTAACAAGTCTCACTGTGATCCAAATAATTGTGTGCATGATTTTTCTAACAAGTCTCACGGTAATCCGGACGGCAACGTTGGGCTACCCTTCACGTAAGCAACCAACGTTGTGAGGTCTGTACATATAGACTTGTGGCGCAATAGGGTTAGAAAAACCTCTCTGGGTTTACAAATATTTATTCAATCCTAATGGAGAACTTACAAATTTATTTTAAACATGACAGGTTACGAGGAAGGGTCTTCTTGCAGAGATGGTCGTGTCTTGTCATTTTGGGCATGTAGTAAGTAAAATGTTGTGTATTATGAGTAAAAGGAAACACGTTTTGGATATGGTTGTGCTTCTTCCTCGTCACAATATTTTCTTCCTGTTTAATATTATATATATATAGTAATTTTACATGTAGAATAGGTGGTTGTAGGTAAGAGTGGACTCGGTCAACTCGTATGTACAGAGAGCTTTCTTTTTTTGTTTCGCTTGTAAACCCTCCTCGGGTGTTAAATTCAGTCGATACATATATATAGTATTTATATTTGATGGTTTTACCTCCCACCTTGGAAAGTTTGTGGTTTGAATACTGAACTGAGAACAACAAATTCGTCGGATAGTTCATACTTTGGTAGTTGACCCAACCTTTAGTAGCCAGTCTTGTTGGAGGGCTCAGCATCCAACTTGTCCAAGTCTGTCATTAATCCTTGACAAGTAGAAAGAACACTCCGTTCAATTTCTTGAGCTATAGTTGGAGTGATCTTCCACTTCTTTCCACTTTGTAGGGTTTCGCACTGGAGCTAGTCTGACAGACAACAAGAAGAGAGACTCAAATCCTTGGATCGTCTACTCCGGGAAAACAGACTAGAATCCTTTGGTCGTAGTCTGGAAGATTTAGCAGTAGTTGTGTTCTTGGACCGGAGGAGGTATGAGAGAGATGAATAACTCTTGTACCATTTGCAGGCCCCTTCAGAAGTTGTACTCCATATTGACAGGTAAAACAATGAAGATAATCCATTGACAGATGAATAACACATTCAAAAATGCAGTATACATTTTTGGTAGGGCTCGATACTTATTGTTACCACAGAACAACTCTCTCGCGAACCAACATGCAAACTCTAATCGTGTTAAACCAGACTGAAATAAATAGGTTGATGTTTGGAAGAAATAAGAAAAAATTTCAGGGAAGGAAGTTTTGGGTGGAAACAGAAGTTTTTAGTTTCCTCTAGACACTCCTCTAAACACTACTCGGTTTTAAAGTTTTTGTTTTCTTCTTCCTGTATCTTCCTTTCCACCAACTCTGGCGACCTCTCCATATTTTGTCAACCTCCACTGCTAACACCGGTGAACTCCACTACCAAACTAGCCATTTCTCTGTCTCTTAATCCGGTGAAGAGGAGAGTCCCTTTGCTGGAACCAGAGAGATGCAGGGAGAGAGAGAGAGAAGAGAGAGACAAAAAGAGAATAGCGAGGTAGAAAGAGAAGAGAGAGAGAGAGGAAAAAGTAGCCGGTTGTCGCCGACTAACTCCGGCAGGCGACATTCTTCTGGCGATTTCAAGGGTGTGGTCGGGGAACACCTTTTGAGTTCCCCACCTTTTTTCGGGGAATTTTCTTCGTTTCCTCAAAACACTCGCTCACGCAATTTTTTTTTTTTTTTTTTGAGATTCTCAAGTTTTTTTGTGTGTATCCAATGGATTGTCTTTCTTTACTTTGCAGTACAGTTATTTTTGTGAAGGAAAATTAGTTATTCTGAAAATACATGAAGGCTTGTAGGGGGGATTTTGGTCCGGAAATTCGCAACCCGCTTACGACCGTCCGAGTCCGAAGGGTCCGTGACTGTCTGATGCCTGAATCGGTTCGTACCTGCTCGACCGAAAGAGCTTAAGTAGACGAAAGCGAGCATAGGTCCTTACCCGGTGATCCGGTCGAGCCCACCAGACCAAACCCGTCCATACCCGTTCGTTTATCCTACCCGTTATACCCGTCTGCCTATGTGATTGATCTTAAGCCTTTAGATTTGTAGGGTTAGCTACCGTTAGATTTCAAGAGTAAAAATATATAATCCTAGAAATCACTTTTCTTAATCTTGTATTCGCCTCTCTAGTCTCTCTCTCCAAAATCTCAATATCTCATCAGTAACCCAAGAATCCACAATACACCGATTGTAATCCATGAGAAGAAAAATAGAACAATCATAATCCATGAGAAATCTCAATGATTATCTTTTAATTTTATATCCATTTACTTTTTGAGATTGTAAAGTGGGAGTTTAGGAAGTTGTATTAAGCTATTAAACAGTTTTAATTTCGATTTTTTTTTAATTTGTTGATTACTGACCGGTGCCCGACCGATCGATACCTGATTTGCCCGATCATCAAAACGGTCACGGACGGGCACTTTGTTGGAGAAAAATCCGAAATGTCCTCTCATTTTGTCCGGACGTCCGAGTAGACACTTAGGACTTATGCCCGTTCCGCCAGACAGGTCGAGTTAGTGTCCGTTTCTCGCCAATCCGTACCGATTCCCACCCCTTGTTTCTGTCGGTTCAAACTTAAATATTAATGAGTTAGACAATTACAGATATTCAAAAAGACACTATTTCTAGGGTGACTTCTTGTGATATCTCTACTTCACTACTTCTATATCATATTAGAGAATTAAATTGGGTTTTGCATCGGAACGAGAATTTTTTTCTTATGCGACACTTAAAGTTTCTAAGATTGAGTGTTGCATTAAAGATGTTCTAACCAATTCTTAGCGTTTAGAGGGTGGAATAAAAGTGGGTGAACAAAACTAAGTGTGGCAATAGATTTGATTGGCCAAAAGAGATTGATGGATGTAATTTTCCTAATTTGGGCCAAATAACATTTAGGTTGTGTTTGATATCATGGAAATAATTCCATGAAAATAAAAGAGTTCCATGGAAAGTCTTCCACGAAATTTATTCTATGGAAATAAGAGTTCTTTCGTTTGATAGTCATTTATTATTTCGTGGAATTACGAACTCTGTTATTTGGTTGACAACTAACTTCTCCGAATATAATATTCAATGAAGAGTTTTTATTTATTCCTTATGTAGTCAAAATGATTTTTTTTCTTTTAAGTTACCAAAATTACATTTTTGTCCTTATGTTGTCTAAATTACATTTTTACCCTTATGTCACTTTGATTTATGAGGGTAAAAATGTCATTTTGACAACATAAGGGTAAGATGTCAATTTGATATTCTAAAAGGGTAAAAATGTAAGTTTAGCTATATAAAACCAAAATGTCATTAACAACTTTGTAAACATGTCATTTGGTAAGAAGGGCAAAAATGTCATTTGCTCAATGTATAAGTAAAAGTTTATTTTGCTAAATTTTATTGGTAAAATGTCATTTAGAACATATATGAAGATAAATATTAGGTTTCAAATATTCGAATATATTAAAATATTTTTATTTAGATTTTTGACTTTCCACGGAAACTAATTCCTAGGGTGGAGCAAGGAATTAAAAGTGAGCTATTTCATGGAAATAGATTCCTTAAGGAATTAAAGCCATGGAATTATACTTCGTATCAAACAGTGGAAATACCTAATTCCATGGAAATTCTTTTATTTCTATGGAAATAGGAGATATCAAACACACCCTTAAAGAAACCACAACAGGGAAGCCTTTGACCTCTTAGGCCATGATTACCGCGCGCGCAAGAATATAATCTAATTACCAGGAAACATATTCTCGTAATGTGATTAATGAAATATGATTATTTTAATTTAATGGTATTTAGTTTGGTTAGGAATAAGAATGTGCTTCCCCACAGACTTCCGGTGTCTCGTTAATAGAAGAATTAGATGTAATTTTTGATGTATTTTTTTATCATATATTTGTTTAAACTACGATACATTGCAGACGGTAGTAAATCAAACAATTAACAGAAGGTCGATTGGTGGGCCACCAATAACTTGGGCTTTAGACCTCGCAATGGACGAAGTTCTTGGACTTGTAGACAAACAAAAACAAGTTAAACCGTGAAGTCTTGGGGACACCGGGATGGTGCCGGCCAAGAGAATTCCGACGGTCAAGTCAGCAAACTGTAAATAAAGTAAATATTAAATGGTGGAATGTTGAGGGTGTCACCGTGTTATATCATCGGAGGATGGCTCGACTCATAGAGTGGCCGGAGTTTCGTCTTTACGAGATTGTTTTTCAGGTTCATCCCCTAGAGCAGGTCGAGAGGTTGTCCCGATTAGAGATTCTGACAAATGGAGAAGTGGAATGGATTGGAGATTTTAGAAGAACTTCAACAGTACTGGAGTTCGAAGGTAGGTTATCGTCGTCTAGAGTACTGATCATATGATGATAAGTGGGAGAGAGAGAGAAGATTGTTCAGTGGGGTTTTAGCCAATATTCGATGCCCTTTGGAGTCTGTGTCTCCTTCTATTTATAGGCGACTGATGGACTCGTGGAGTCTATCAGATCCGAAATACTTGGGGTCGAGGGTGACTCTGAACTCTAAGGGAGACTTGTTCTAGCCGCTGATCAGTCGCCTAGAGTAACTTGGTTGTACGATTACGCCGCCTCGACTTTAGACTCTTCGTAGTCTAAGATCGCTAAAGCAATTTAAGGCGACGTGGGGTTTTCGAGCGACCTTGTCAATGGATACGTGGCGAGATCTCCGGAGTTGAGGTTGACTCGGTAACTGGCAAACTCGGTTGAGGGTGATCAAGGGGTGCTTGGAGTATTATTACTTTTAATGTGTTATTGTTCGTCTAGATGGACGTTCCCAAGGTCTTACAGTCGTTTAAACTTTTAATGGGTCGAATTCCACGTTGAAGAGTCAACTAGTAGGCGAGTGGGCTGGACCCAAGTGATATTTATTCGAAATAGGCTAGGCCCAGGCGACGTTTAGGCGAAGTGGGCCTAGTGCGATTTTTGGGCACTACACACCAACTTTATGATTTCAATACTTTTATGACTGCGATGCATCAAATCTAGTATATATTCTACTGCGACACGCCAATTTGAATAGTATTAAAAAATAAATATGAAAAAAAATAAATATAGTATGACCTGTAAAAATAACTTATAGTATGTAAAATAGGGTAAGTAATGTGTTATGTATACTCTATAAATGATTAATATAAATAAAAAATGTATGAGAATGAAGACCGTTTGAAAGAGTGTAGCTATACAAACACAAATTTGTGAGAAATAGAGAAATAAAGGAGAAAAAGATAAAAGAGAGATAGAAATGGAGAAAAGATGGGAAAGAAGATAGAGATAAAAGAGAGAGGGGGAAGAGATAGAGATAGACATATTTCAAGATATTTTAAGACATTTATAGACAAAATATCTCGTAGATATTTCAAGATATTTATCCATAGATAAAATGTCTTTATAGACATTAGAAGACATTGAGTTGGTAAAAGACATTTTCAACATTTGGCTCATGGATAAAATGTCTTATACACATTTCAAGTCATTTCGTCCATAGATAAAATGTCAATGGGACATTTCAAGATATTGAATCTGTAGACAAAATGTGTAGTTAATAGTATTATTATTATTGAATAACAATAGGTGGACATTTATTATTCTAATATTATCATTATTGTCTAATCATATGAAATAATATATTTGTACTAACATTTCAAAATTATATTTTTCGACTTTCGTAGGCATCCCTATATATCTGATGGACATTGATGGACTTTGATGGACATTTGATAAATATTTATTATTTTAATATTATTATTATTATTATTATTATTATTATTATTATTATTATTATTATTGTCTAATCATATGAAATAACTAATTTCTATTAATATTTCAAAATTATATTTTTTTTCTTACTTTTGTAGACATCTATGAAAATTGATAGACAAATGGTGGATATTTATCATTTAATATAATGTAATATTATAATAAATATAGTAATATAATACTAATATAATATTATAATAATACAATAATATTACATTATAATAATATAATAATAGTATAATATAGTAATATAATAATAATAATACAATTTGAGAAAGATGAAGAAGAGGGAAACAATTTGGGATAGATGTAAAAGAGAGAAAAAGAATTTGGGAAAGATGAAGAAGAGAGAGAAACAACTTGACTGATGTTAAGTAATTAAAATAAGGTTATTTCTGGGATATCCAAAAAGTGATTAACAATCTAATGGACGGTAACGGTCAAAGGAAGTCAACTGGGTAGTTTCGATAAATTAGGAGCCTACACAGGAAGCTGGTCATAAATCAGAAGCCTACGCGGGAAGCTGGTCATAAATTAGTGGGCTGGAATAACCCAAATTCAAATAAGTTTCCTTCTATTTCATCTCATATATCCATCTAACAAATCTTTAGATTATTTCATGATTTTATTTTTCATATAAGCACTGAAAAATTCCAACAACTGTGTGAGATATGTACATGTTTGCTAGAGTTTGAAGAGGGATGCCCAGCATAGGAAAACATTTCCTTTTAACAAAACAAAAGAAAATAGGGTTTTGTTATCACTTGCAATTAACAAGCTCCAGCTAAACATTGATTTCTCTCTAGGCTTTCTCAAATACTAACTTTTACTGCAACTAATTATAGAGCTTCCCATCATTTACTTGTCTGTAAAATCTTGGATATAAAACTTGACCAAATCACATGCTTTAAATGCATTATATATAAAGTTAGGATGTCCGAGTGACAGTATAAGGGAATACATAATCAGTTAATACCAACAATGTGATTCTCTACAGAATCAAGTTCTGATAGACGACCATTTTCAAAGAAGGTAGAATGAAGAGACTTCACGCATTGTTCTGCTTCACTGTCGTTTACTATCAGCGAGATGTTTACCTGCTTTATCACGATTACAAACCTCCAGTTTAGAGAGAGATAGAGAAAAAGAGAAAGATTACTCGATACACTGACAAATAAGAAGCAAATAGAATAAAAGATATGAACCTTTGACGCCCCTTGAGAGATCATCTGGACATTGACTCCATTGGTCCGAAATACGCTAAATACCTGTGTATAATCAGTTAATGAAATGCAACTGATGGACAACGACGACACAAGTCTCGTTCATATAACTAGTGAGATTGGAAACTTTGATTATTTCTTTAAGTTGAGAGTGGGTATTGGTTTTACTCAATAGTTATGTTACGAAGGCTTTTTGTGTGTTACTAAGATCTAGACTAACAAAGATTACAAAATACAAAGTCTATTCTGAGAAAACTATAGATGCAAAAGCAGATGACATAGAATCACCTTTTCGAGTATCAAAGAAGATCGTTGAACATTTCCAATTAGAGAGATGATGGATCTGTGTTGAAGAAGATTCACAACTGCAACTTTTTCAAGCTCCTCTACCACATGATCCAGTTCCTGCTCAAACATAAGTCCCATTCAGCTCAATGGAAAAAAATGATACCGTGGAATACGGGATTACGGGTTGAGAACTATGAAACTTTGCTCGTCAACATATAAAAATAATCAGAGATGCATGACATACAAGTTTCTGGAGAAGTATATATATGTTCAGGAAAATATTAGCACCTTCAAAATTTTCTAATTAGATTTTGAGGTATCGAGATTGTACACTTGCCTGCTGAATTAGCTCTCTGCTCCACAGTTTTGATGGATCTAAAGTTAATGAGATACTAACTTCACTAGTAGCGACAACATCAACAGAGATTCCCAAATCTTCGAAGATTGAAAAAACCTGGATAGAAAACAACATACAGATCATAGTCCTGTAGAAAAAGTGAGTTGAAATTCGCCAGCTTCATTGTTAATCTCTTACCTTTGCAAGGAAACCAAATTGACCAAGCATTCTGGTGCTCACAATATCCAACATGGTAACATTGCGCTTCAAAACTATGCTGGTCAACACAGCCTGTAATTGATTGAATTGATGAAATGGTCTTTCAGCCCTAATTTACTCCAAATCAACGATTCGAAGTCCTACCAGTCAAGTCTATGATTACTCACCTTACTCATATCTCTTGACTTGGTTATTAGAGTACCTGGTGCTTTAGGGTTGTAAGAATTCTTCACCCTAACTGGAATATCACCCTCTCTAGCTGGTCGCATGGATAGTGGATGCAAGACCTACACAAGCATAAACAGATGCTTGGCAAAACGTTACTAAAATAGGTTTTTCAACTAGTTGATGGACATTCATCTTATAAGAATCCACTAGTTCGGCTTTTCTAACATCTCCAAAATGGGAGAAGCTATATGAGCAAAAAATCAAATATACCTGAGCCCCAAAATAAGCAAGTTCAGCTGCTTCATCAAAAGTCAGATACGGTACAGGCTCTGCACGGGAATAGATATTTGGATCACATGTTAAAACACCATCAACATCCTTCCAAACCTGTTATAAGTTGGGGAGTAATGAGTAATATATTGCCATTAACTGAACAATCATATAAACAAGCGGGTGAGCAACTACGTCTAAGATCGTGTATGAAAAAATACTATCACCCTACATTTACTTGGAATTTGGAACTTACCTGAATTTCTCGCAAACCCAAGGCTTTGCCAATTGTTGTGGCTGTCAAATCACTTCCACCCCTTCCTAAGGTAGTTACTGCACAAGATTTCCATCCCTGTAATCAGATGATTCAGATATAAGCTCTGCTAATGAACTTCATATTGAGTTGAATGAACGAGAATAGTATCTTAACAGAAAAATACATGTAGGAGTTAGCCAATTTAAAAACCTTTCCAAGGAAGCCAGTAACTATAGGTATTGCAGGATCACTGATCCAATCACCATTCAACCTCTTCGCTACAGCAGGATAGGTTGCTTCTAAGATATCGGCATTCGTGAAGTCATCTGTGGTTATAAAACCAATTTCAAATGCGTCATACTGCAAAATAGTAAAAGGTTATGAGGTGGAAACACGAGCAATTTTATGATGTTGTACAACTCTATATGTCATGTTTGGCGCACAGAAAAAGAATTCATTTACTACGAATAACAACCTGTAATGTGATTCCGAGTAATTGCGATACGTTACTTTACTGTTTGGTTTGGTTTGGTCAGGAATAGGATTGGTGGAGATTGACTTTGTCCTTAGATTATTTGATTGACGATTCCAAGGGAAATGGAATCGCAAACCGACCCACCCCTCTCAGGAGTAATCCTATTCCGCTGGGAATGTGATTACTAATGCATTCCCGCGTACCAAACACCATCTTGGAATGAGATCCTGCTGATCGCATTCCATTCCCACACGCCAAACATGACCTTAAGGCACGAGATGAGAAAAGCTACATGGTAATTCGAAGAAAAAAAACAAAGGAAGATAATGTCTTTTTGGTTATATTATATCTAGTCATACAAATGGTAAATAACATACTTGGCGAGCTTTGGCACCAATTTTGTTCATATAAGCTGCAAAAATTCTTGTGGACATGCACTCTCCAAATGAAACTATGTAGTCTTTTGTACGAAGAGTAAGCTCCTTCATCATGGCAATACCCTTAAGAAGTTGCTCTAGATCTTCTAAGTGAGCTACAGATTAAGTACGAGAAAAAAACCCAAGAAGAATTCAATTAAGAAATGATAATAAAAAACAGGTAATATTAGCTACAAAAAGGAAACTGCAGTCTTAAGTGCGAGGCCTCACCAGAAATAACAGATCTCTCGATTCCGAGCTCATCACAGGTCCTAAATTACGTAAAAACATACAAGCTAAGAATCTTGTAAAACCCAAGTGAAAAGTCTACAGATCAAAAAGTTCAGAGAGGGGGTTCTTACTTAAAATGCAGGTCTTTTATGAATCTCAATTCATCAATTTCTGATGCACGAGAAACACCACACATAACAGCCTTTTCTCCAGCCTAATATACACACACACAAAAACTCATTATAATCTTTCAGCACTAAACTGATACAAAATCGAAAATATACTCCATCTACCTGAAGGAGATTATTAGTTGTCTTCCCCATTGCGGAAAGAACAATTACAGGTCTTTCTTCAGGAAATTTGAGAATTAGGTCAGCAACATCTCTCATTCTTTCGGCAGAAGCCACCGAAGAGCCTCCGAACTTCATTACACATGAAAGCTGTTCAAAGTTTTGGTCGACACTTCCGTTTGAGGTCTGATACGTTTCAGTCACGGATACTGATCTTATTTGACAACTCGTTTTCAAACCTCTCCTGCTAACAACACCTTTGATCTTCGTTGTTGCAAATCCAGAATTCCAAGAAATCGAAGATGAAAAATCAAGCCGAAATGATTTGATTGACAAGTAATTCCTACTGAATCGTTTAGAACATGGAGTTGTGACAACGCCATTGAAATGCAATGAAGTCGCCATCAAACGGTTGCGCTAAAGAAGCAATTTCACAGATCTAGTGATGTAGAATGTAATTTCAACAAATAGCTAGGGTTGATTAAAGGCAAAAAATAGACCAATAAAATCTCCAAGAGAGTTAAAAATTCTGCAAACAAGGGAAAAATGAGACAAAAGATCATCGTTAATAGCTCGATGAATACACAAAATGCAGAAAAATAACAGATTGAAATAGCAATAGATATTACATTTCTAAGTTCATCAAACAAAACTAAGAATTTTGATGAGAGTAAAACCTGATGAATGAGATTTTGTAACATGCAAGGGAACAAAAATTATGAGGAAAATGGAAAACAACATGATTTCTAGAGAGAGAAAGTTACCGGGAAAATTGTAGTTAGAGAGAGAGAGAGGGTCGTTAGAAGCAATCGTTTTCCTTCTCAGAACCTCGGTGGTTCTCTATCGCTGATCGGAAGGAAAACGAATGCGAGTATGTAGTTTGACGACGGAAATGTATAAATGGTTGAATTGAGACACTTAGGCCATGTTTGACGACGGAAATGTATAAATGTATAAAATTTGTTCATAAACCTAAATAGTACTTATTAATACCAAATCCAACGAAAAAATTAGATTGAATAATTTTTTATATCTAGGGCCTATTTTTTCTCAATAGCCTCAGAACCCAATATAGACGACATTTAGGTGGCAGTGCAAAGAAAAGAGCTGCTTTCGAAGAGTCACTATTGAGGATATCTGCTGCTTCTAACATTTGATCGTAATCCAATCCTTCGTGTAACTTGGATAACTCGGCTACCACTTTAGTTGCAGTTTCATTTTCTTGGTTATGAGTAAGAGCTACAACCATCTTATCCATATATTCCTTCGTTCCTTCAGCAATTTTTTTCAATCGAACTAGCAATGTTTCCCAAACTCGTTACGAATTCATTTGATTTTCGGAAACGTTTCCTCTTATTAGAGTTTGAGGTTTTTGTTGTTGGAGCTGGACTGGGGTTAGGGTTTTCTTCCCCGTTAGCAAATGATGCTTCAGAATCACATTCCCTATTGATTTCACCATCAAACCCATCAACACCATCAACGAAGGAATCATTTTCATTTGCATCAATTTGTTCCTCCTCGTCAGCTGGTGCTCCTGCATCCTTCCCGTTTGCCCTCTCTTTCAAAAATATATCTGCCAAAGCATCATAATGTGGGAATGGCTTACTTCTAAGTCCTTTGGCCGATGGATGAGTCTGAAAAAATAAATATTTAAGTGATAAATAAAGAACTCAACATACACAATAAATTCAATAAGAATACTAATAAGTCAGAAAGTAAATGGACTTACCTTAACCCATTCGTCAAAAATACTCTTTTCATATCTAATCATTTTGTCTTCATCACTCCATGTAAACCCGCTTGCGTTTGAAATAATATCTGAGATAGCTACTGTCTGTTTTTTTAATATTTTAATTCGTGATTCAATGTGAGGCACCCCTTTAATATTGCATCCTGGTAACTTTTCTTCCATCAATTTTTCTAGATGAGAAAGATATCCTGATCGGAAACCATTTTCCGCCTTCCAATGTCCACCAATAGCAATTTCTATCAGACACTCGACCAGTTTGTCATCTTCTTTAGGTAGCCATAAATGTTTTGTTGGTCTGGAGCGAGATTGTAGATCAATAGGAGGTGTCATCTGGATATATAAGAAACAAGTATATCACATATAATTAAATAAATAACCAACATCAATGAACAAACTTGCAATAAAAATAAGATTATTATAACTATATATTAATATTCGATGTAATTCGGAAAAGAAATAAACCAGTTTTTTATCTAATATGAAAATTAAGCATTTCTAGATGTTTGCCACTCATTGAACATTTTAGATGCTAATTCATCCCTCCATGTAGACCACTGTCCTGAAGAATCGATATGCGATATTGGATCACCATGTGGTTGTGTATAATTTAACATATGTCGGTCTAATGCTTCTTCTAATGGATCTACTGACATTTCTTGGCGAATGAGATTGTGCAAGAGACAACAAGCCATTATTATCCGCTTATGCGTCTTAACGGGATAAAATGAAGGACTTCTCAAGATAGCCCATCTAAGCTTTAGTAACCCAAAACATCTTTCTATCACATTCCGAGCACTTGACTGTTTCATGTTAAAAAACTCTGCAGCAGTGGTAGGTGTGTGTCCTTCTCGCCAATCATTTAAATGATAACGTTGACCTCTATATGGGGCAAGAAATCCTTCACTATTTGGATACCCAGCATCAACGAGATAGTAACAACCTAATAAAAGAAACTAGAAGTTATAATT
Source organism: Eschscholzia californica (assembly GCF_041429995.1). Lineage (NCBI taxonomy): Eukaryota > Viridiplantae > Streptophyta > Magnoliopsida > Ranunculales > Papaveraceae > Eschscholzia > Eschscholzia californica. Next base: position 49,425,101 of record NW_028238198.1, read on the forward strand.
TTTATTTAAGGTGAGACAAAATACACAAGAAAATAATCACTGAAATCACATGTTTATACCATGAGGAACTTTCAATCCGTTTCTCCTAAGTAAGGCGTCCCTTAGAACTCGGGAATCCGCTGCCGATCCCTCCCAACCAGCCAAAATGTAAATGAATTGCATATCTTGAGTACACACTCCTAATACATTGGTAGCAATATCACTCTTTCTTGTCCGATATCGAGGTTTGTCATTTTCTGGCACATTAATTCTTATGTATGTTCCGTCTAGAGCTCCCAAACAATTCTACATCAAAATTAATTTCTTATTCAATTAAGATGTATTTCTTACTTAATCTAACCTAAAAACCTTATTACTCAAAACATAGATAAGATGTATACCTCGAACCATTTCCATTTTGAATCAGTTGAATTCTCAGAGACAGCTTGAGGTTTTTTCAGCAAAACTGATTGCAATCGAATTACCCCATTTAACACGTTATTGAAACATCTACTAATTGTTTCTCCTGAACAAAAAAACCTTATTTTTATAGTTCTATTCTTCACATGGTGGGCAAGTATATGCAAAAATATCGCGACCATCTCCTCCACCGAAACCTCATTTGTGTCATTCACTTTACCAACAGTGCGCAACATTTTACACAAAATGGTAAAAGTTTTCCTATCCATCCGAAATTGTTCTCTGCATACTAAATCACTATCCCAAACCATTCTCTGCATGTTCTCTGTACGCAATTTATTTGTAAAAGTCGATGATGACTTTAATATGTAAGACCTATAATAGTGTTCGACTTGTGTGACGACCATTACGGACAATAACGTCAACATATTTAACAATAGCCTCAAATTATCTAAAATAATCAAGATTTTTCGTTTTCTTGAGGTGATTACACGAGCCATAACTGCATATGAATCACATGTCAATTAGTTAGATCTCTAACGCCCACTTCTTTTTTCAGAAAATCACTCCTTCTTTACTACCAAATTCCTAATTAATGTTTAGAAATATCATACTGTTTTGTCAACAAAAAAGAAAAGAAAAAGTATCATACTGTTTACAACTATCCTATTAATATTAGGTGAATCAATTTTTTTTTTTTTACTATCATGGTTAATGTTTACAACTACCCTACTACTATTAGGTGAAAATATACTATTTAGTGAAAAAATTGATAGTAGTATGTGAAATACTAAAGTGTCAACTAGCAGGCAAGTTACTCTCAACAAAAAAAGAAACTAGCAGGCAACTTGGTGGGTTTCAATAAGGGATGCCTAGGGAATCTAAATTTCTAGTTTATAATTTATAAATTCCCTCACCCTAGAGTTGTCAGGGAAAGAGGATGGGAACCTAGGTGTTATGTAGGTCTACCTTTTTTTTTGTTAAAAGTTATGTAGGTCTACCTAGTTTAATGATTGATCCTACATGTTGATATAAAAGAAAGTAGAGAGAGATTGAAGAGGCAACTGACCTTGATTGAGAGGGGGAGATGGATTACTCGTGAGATTGAAGAAGCAGCTAACCTTAACCGAGAGAGAGAGATGGATTACTCGTGAGATGTGTTATGTATTAAACCCTAGTTTAGTTGAGGTTTTATACCTTGCAATAATTATAAATTAGTAATTTTAATATTTTTTTTAAGGACATATATGTCCATAAATATTACCACAAGTGATTCCGGGGGAATGGGAATCACAAACCCACCCCCCCTCCGGGTTTGCTATTCCCCCTTTTAATGGGAATCATATTCCCTCGGGAATAGAATTCCTACGTCATTCCCGCACGCCAAACATGATATGGATTGTGATTCCCAGGAATCACATTCCAATCCCACACAAATCCCGCGCGCCAAACATGGCCTTAGGGGTGGGAATCGGTCTGGGTCGGGCCGGTCGGGTTCATGTTATTCATCGGGTCGGGCCGGTCGGGATTTGAAACTCTATGTCCAGTCGGGCTTTCGGGTTTAATCGGGCGGGTTATTTAAAAATTCCTAGTGTTCAAACCCCGTCCAAGTCCATCAAACTTTTTGGATTTCTCGGGTATCGGGCGGTCGAGTATCGAGTTTTCACCAGTTTCAAAATATCTCGGCCGAAATAACCAAAATATTTCTATTCCGATGGTACCGAAATTTCTATCGAAACTAAAATTTAATTAAGTTTCTCTTAACAATGTTGTGTCAAGGGCATTCCTCACTTGGACAACAACATATGTATATATATATATATATATATATATATATATATATATATATTATACACTTCAAATACTTTAAAAATATATCTATATATATATGTTATACATGCATACATAAATACATACAAGCAAGCATACATATAATGTGCATAGGTATTATCATATAAATGGATGACATTATTAAGCGGGTTATGTCAAGTAAAGATTATCGGGTGGGCTCGGGCGGGATGCCGGGTAGTGTGGACGGTAGAAAATCATACAATTAATAGATCGTCGATTTGTGGGCCACCGACAACTTGGACTTTAGACCTCGAGACGGACGAAGTTCCGGTTGGACCTGTAGACAGACAAAAATGAGCAGAAACCGTCAAGCCTTGGGGACACCGGGATGGTGTCTTGCCAAGGGCACTCCGACGGTCAAGTCAGCAAACTATAAGTGAAATAAATATAAGTCGATTGAATGCTGAGGGTGTCACCTTGTTGTATCGTTGGAGGATGGCTCGACTAGTAGAGTGGCCGGAGTTTCGAATCTACGGGATAGTTGGTCGGATTGGTCTCCTGGAGCAGGTCGGGAGGTCGTCCCGATCGGAGATTCTATGTATTGGAGAAGTGAGATGTAGCAGAGACTTTAGAAGGACTTCCAGAATGATGGAGCTTGAAAGGTATAATATTGTCGTCTAGAGTGATCCTCTAGAAGATTATCCTTCAGGTCTACAGGATAGTTGGTCGGATTAGTCTCCTGGAGCAGGTCGATAGGTCGTCTCGATCGGAGATTCTGTGTAATAGAAAAGTGAGATGTAGCAGAGACTTTAGAAGGACTTCCAAAGTGATGGAGCTTGAATGTATAATATTGTCATCTAGAGTGATCCTCTAGAAGATTATCTTTCAGGTCTACTGGAATTCGAGAGTCGATTATCGTCGTCTAGGGCACTGATCAAAGGATACTAAATGTTAGAGAGAAGAGTATTCAGTAATTTTCTAGTCGGTATTCCCTGCCTTTGGAGTCTGAGTCCCCTTCTATTCATAGGCGACTGATGAACTCGTGGAGTCTATCAGATCCGAAATAATTGGGGTCGAGGGTGACCCCAAACCCTAAGGGAGACTCGTTCTTTGCCGTCGATCTGTCGCCTTGAGTAACTCGATCGTACGATTATGCCGCCTCGACTTTAAACCCTTCGTAGTCTGAGATCGCCTAATGTTACTTAAGGCGTCCTGGGGTTTTAGAGCGACTTCGTCAAATGAGTACGTGGCGAGGTCTCCGGAGTTGAGATTGACTCGATAACCGGCAGGCTCGGTTGAGGGCGACCAAGGGGTACTTGGAGTATTGTTACTTTCGATGGGTCGTTCTTCTTATAGATGGACGTTCATAAGGGCTTAGAACTATTTGGTCCTCTAGCGGGTCGAATTCCACGTTGGAGTGTGTCCAACTAGTAGGCGAGTCGGTTGGACCCAAGTGATATTTATTCGAAGTAAGCTCAGTCCAGGCGACATTTAGACGAAGTGGGCTTAACACGATTTTTGACCATTACCACCCCAACAATATGTATCAGACCCACTGCAGATAAAGAATGAGGGGTAGGTCTAGCTGGGGGTGGAATTTTCGAAACACCCTTCTTCTTTTCGAAATTTAAAAAATGGTCATCGAAAATTCTCGGAAAAATCGAAAAATTTCTGAAAAATAATCTGACACGCCTCCCATCAGATTGTGTATTTTCCATAAATTTACAGAATTGCCACCGAAAAATTCCCGGAAAATGCGAAATTTTTAAAAAATAGTCTGACGTATTACAAATGGTTTAGTTGACTTAGTATTTGAATTTATGTTATGAATAATCCCTGAATATCAGGGTACTGACTTAGTCTTGGCTATAACCCACGTTGAAGCGACAGTAAACTTCTAGAAAGTTTTAGTTTTTCGTCGAAGTCTTATGTTCTTCGTCTGAAGTTTGAGGTTATAGCTCTAGTGTCCCTCTGGCTATTAGGGAGTTCAAGCTTGCATTTTAGGCATCATTTATCCCCCCAGCCTAAGTGTGGAAACATAGTTTTCTGGGCTTAGGCTGAATATCAGTCGGTTAGCTTTTGTGGATGGGTGAAGGTTGTGCTTCTCCTTCTTGTCCATGAGCTAATGCAGGCCTGCACACATAAAAATGATGGTCGATGGCAGCGCCATCAACCCTCCGACGCCGAAGTCAGTAATGTCCTACCAATAAACGAAAGGATAGAAGTAAGGGGTGAATACATTCAATACTTCCTGTTGCGCGTATGGAAGTTGAGACGAAGTTGCTTAACCTTGTATGGAGTCTAGGATTGTGCAAGACTCGAGAATGGTTTGGTTTGTTTCGTGCTTCCAGGGGGTCATTGGCAGTTCTTGTGCCACTGACTGGAGGTGGAGAATGTTTCACGCCTTTCGGTCTAGAAGTTGAATCAACTTTTCCAGACTGTTATCTTTCGAGTCGACTAAAGTTGGTGGATGATGGGGGTGTTTTTCCAGCCATGCTTGTCCCCCGGTCGTGTGTAGTCGCTCTGCGATTGGGTAAGAGGGGAGGTTGATGGTGGAATCATCGACCCTCCAGTACAAAAGTTACTAAGTAGAGTTTTTAAGACAGTGTAAACTTTTGAGGTAGAACTTTAGAAGGTTAGAGATACACCTCTGGCGAGACGTCTGTTTGTCTGGGTAAGATGCTCTAACCTACAAAAAATCGAGCTAGAGGATTCTCTCCGATGCTTAAGTCAGTAAGTTTATTCAAGATGAAATGTAATAAAAAAAATTTAGAATTTAAAAACAGTACAACTTTAGGTATTCACATTCCAACTCTTATTAATGTTGAGTCCATCTTCGACTCGTAGTTTGCCCACCTTGCCCTACTACTCAGCTGGCTCGATGCTCAAGTTGTACTCAGAAACTCTGGTGTGACAGGTTCATTCGGCAGTTCGCCTTGGTGGACCAAGTGGTTTCATGTCATCTCGGGTTTGAGGTCGCCTTGAGGTAGTGTACGGCTCTAAGTGTCTACCCTCTGATCTGCGATCTGTTCGCCTCAAATGACGCTCTCGAGATCGCTCATCCCTATGGTAGTGTCTGTTTTGACGGTACTTGTCTTCTTCCCAACGGATCGCTACCCAAGCTCGAGCGAGGACATCATCCACAGTGTTGCAGTTGAACTTGGTGAGTTCTTTGTAGAGTTCGTTGTCTGGAAGTAGCTCTTTTCTAAATGCATCCACTGCCGTCTCTTGGTTGCAATAGAGGATCGAGACTTTCTCTCTGTTGAACCTCCCTACATAATCTTTAAGTGGTTCACCTCGCCTCTGGCTAAGTCGGTAAAGGTCTCCAGAGAGCTTCTCTAAGTTCTTACTACTCGCGAACTGTTCAACGAACGTGTCTGTCAGCTGGGCAAATGAGGCGATGGAGTTGTTCGGCAGGTTGGTGTACCACTGGAGAGCTGGACCAATGAGGCTCGACCCGAAGCTTTTGCACATGCAAGCCTCTCTAAGGTCCCTTGGTATGGCTGTAGTGAATCCTTTGCTTGTAGGATGCAATATGGTCGTCTGGATCTGAGGTGCCATCATACATTCTCATACTTGGGAATGAAAATTTCCTCGGCATCTCCACTAAGGCGATGGCGTCGACGAAAGGGGAGTCTGCATAACTCTGTGGTAGACTCTTTCTAAGGGGGTTGGGACTCCTGGAATGCGAGTGATCAGAGCCTCCATCTCCGCCAATTTTTTAGCCATCGCCTGCTCCAAGGGGGTTCCTGCAAAGCCAGAGTTCAGACCATCAGTTAACAGACTAAAGGGTACACTAGTAGGTAGTAAAGTAGGAGCAATAAATGAGGATGAGAAAAGAGGGGCAGTTATCGACTGCGATTGTTGATTGGTTTGAGCTAAGCTTTGGAAAGATGATAATTACGTCGCTGCCGGAGTCGTGATATTAGCCACTGGATTCGAAATCGAGACGCCAATGGTGCCAGATTGGACGGTTGGTTGGTTGGAGGAGTTTCCTGCTTCAGGAGTCACCAAGGATTGCATCGGCTTGACTGGAGTTCGAAACCTAGGTCCTGTTGGATACACCATGGCGAGTTCAGTAACTTTTTCTTGAAGTAGTTGGTTTTCTGCTCGAACCAGAGCATTCTCCTCCTTCAAGGCTTTAAACTTTTGGGAGTTTTCTCGCATCTAAGCTGTTAGTTCGGCGATCTGGGTCGAGACATCGTTTGGTGAGGCTACCATTCCTTCTTCCATTGATGAGGTCGTTTGAGATGTTAGTTGAAGGGGCCCCATGGTGGGCGCCAAACAGTGGACGGTAGAAAATCATACAATTAATAGATCGTCGATTGGTGAGCCACCGACAACTTGGACTTTAGACCTTGAGACGGACGAAGTTCTTGTTGGACCTGTAGACAGACAAAAATGAGCAGAAACCGTGAAGTCTTGGGGACACCGGAATGGTGTCTTGCCAAGGGCACTCCGTGTAGGGAATTATACCCTTATACTAGTGTTTATAGCGGATAACGACATCTAATGTCTAACACTAGTATCCCCAAGATCATCATGCAAAACTAGTAATTAAACTAATGGAGATAGTAGATTACCTTAATCGCTTTTCCCTCGAACTAGTTGAATTGATTAAAGAAGACCAAGAGCTTCAAACGTAGCTCCTCTACTTGGGACACCGAATAGTGTATTTAATCTCCCTCCTTGAAAGCTCGCTAGCACTCCAATGGTGGTTTGATAATAAGAAGACCTTCTTCTTGCTTGACTAGAAGATAGCTTGGGGATTAACTCACTTTCTCCTCTCTACTTGATGTAGTAGAGTAAGAAAGCTTAGAGAGAAATTCCACACCTTATTATCTGCCCTTAGAGTGTTTATATAGAACCCTAATAAGAATCCACCTCCTTTTATGTTTCCTAAAACACCCTTTAGAATAAGATTTAGGGAAATAGTCGAAAATAGCAACTAGTTGATATTTTCTCAATTCCCTAAGGAGATGACGTCCAAACCTAGCCAAAATTGGAAGATTTAATTTTCATAACATAAGGAAACGTCCCTCCAAAAATCAGCCCAATCCGAGCCCTAAAAGTGCCCGAATCGGCCTAGGCCCAAAACCCTTATTTCGGGCCTTTTTGCTATCTTTTGCCCAAATTCTATTTAGGCCTGTGAGATATGTTTATGGGACATTCCCAATGTTATATCACACTCCCACTAGTCATATAATCCGATTAAATACTCATTCTTATGTGTAACCCGATGTAGGATCCGATCGAAGTTAGCCGCGAATTACTTCGTAATTCGACGATCGTAGTTGGTTTCTAGCTAAACGCTACGACCCCTAAATCAATCGGACTTGATGATCTTCTTCATCAATTGTCCTAGCCGACATATTGCTCGCATTGCCATCTTGGTCGATGGACATCTCCTTCAACTCCTTCAGACTCCCACTTGGACTTTAAACAAGTGCAATGCCTCGATTCCCGTGTCAATTTAGTATCCCATCTGATACATCACGTCATTCAGACTTTCTTGATATCCGAGTACATTTGTAAAATCCAAACGATTAACTCCTAATCCGTTTGAGCGTGACCACACATTTTCAGTTGCTACTCATCAAGTGGCCTTGAGACACTTTGTACCTAATGTGATTTAGGTTGACACAATCCATTCTTGCGCTCCCACTTAACTTCATGTCTATCCTGTCCTTCCCAGTATCCGTCTTTATAACCTCCTTTTACCGTGCGGCGTTTGGCGGAACCAAAGTCGGACATTCCTTTCATAAGATGAGTGGAGCACTCATGTTTTGAGGAATCTCTCCAATTGTCTTTATGAGAAGTATTGACGTTCATCACGAGTGATGTACTTCTCATTTGAGGGTTATCCAGTGTATAAACCGTTTACACACCCACGTAGTCGAATAGAATATATTATTCCTATAGCCCATGAAACTGCGCTATCCCATCGACTCCCGTGCTAGTCTTCGTGAGTCATTGTTGTCCATGCAATGACCTGGACCAGGGATTCGATAATAAATATTCCAAGTTCACTTAATAGGGTTTCATTCATCAGATCACGTATCTAACAAACCTATTCGGAATGTTTTAGCATCAATGGACTGTCGTTTAAACACTAAACCAAATTTAGACGACTTGTGAAACAACTCTATTATTTCTGATAACGAGAGTTGTAAATCTGAGCCTCTTCCGTAAAACTCTTTTTACCCACTCAGTTTTACTTGTCGAGGTTTAAAATTATACCTCATGCCTTAGACTCGTGTATGACTCTCATACTTTGTCTTAGGTGACAGTTTAGTTTGACTACGGATGTAATCCGTTTAAACTTTGCTAATTATCAATTAATTTGAAGACCGTTATCTTCAACCTTGATAATTTCTAGTAACTTTTACTAGAGTTAAGGCTTTTAATTCTTTATGTAGTATTTGCAACAGTTCCCGGCTTAAAACACTTTTAGCCTACTTTCCTTCCATGTCTGGAAGTTTGCTACGATGACATGTTCATTTTTTGTTTTGTACTACTTCATCCTTTAGCCTTCTAGGATGTTTCTAAGTAGTTTTTCGGTTTTCAAATCCGAATTTGGATATTTAAATGCTAATCATATCGAATATGATTGACTTTATGTATTCGAACATAAATCTCTCTCATGCTTGTTTGCTACATCGGTGTCTTTTCAAACTTCGATTTAGCAACGCTCTTAGTCATGAGTTTTGGGTCGAAATTCTTTTAGACTTTCCGAGTCTTAGATTTTCTGTTTCGGATCTCAAGCATCTCAGCGTAATGAGTCTCTCTAATCCTATCATCCTTTTGATCTATGCTTATAGATCTTCAGATGCCCAAAATGGCATTTCATCCTTGTGTGTGGTCCTTTTATTGAGTCAGTGTGTTCACTGTTACACAACATCTTATGTCGTACTCAATCTTTTGTATGTACTCAGCATACGGACCCGGAAGGTTTGTTTCTCCCACTTACCTTCTTGAAACTCGTGATTCAAGATTATCTTCATTTCTCAGGAATCAAACTTCTTTGATTGCCTTTTTGAATCGAAGATTCTAACTCTTGCGTGCTTTTAATCCGTCGATAGATTTCTGAAGCATGCCTATGGACATAACTTGATTGGAAGAATCTTATTCTTCTTGTCTAGTTTCGGGAAACATGAATGTTTCCATCCTTCTCAGTTTTCTACTTTGGAAAACCAGTTTAGGTCTTCTGTTGACTTAAATTATCAAGCTTCATGTCTTGACGAGATATGGATTCCACGATGATTTTTGCTTCTAGCCAAAATCTAGAGTCAGTTTCCGTTTCTGCGCAGGTCTTTTATCTCTTCAGAAATAACCTTTATTTTCTGAGTCTTTAAGATTTTATTTTGACCTTTCAGGGCTTTTGAACAACAATTTGGAATTTTCTCAACTACTTTGAGATATTCCTTTAGAGACACTTTCACTCGCTTTGAGAGTTCTCCTGCGAATGACATTCGATTTTATGCGGTGGGTTTACAAGATCATATCTTTAACCTTTCCTTTTCCGAGGAGCCGCAGTTTGTTGCTCTTGGTCGAATTTAATCGTCTTGTACAAGTTTCATGATTGTTCTTCATGACCCCCCATGATTTTTCTCATGATCGAATTAAATCGACTTGTACTTTTCTCCCACTTATTCTTGTAATAATTAGTACTTTTCTCCCAGACTACTAGGTGTGCTAATTACTAGAAGAATACTATCATGAGCAACAAATACTTTGTTCTCTTGATTTGTTGTGGAAAAAGCCCAAATTTCTTCTAAAGAAATTGCGTCAGACTTTAGCTAATTTTTGTAATGCTTTTACAAGCTTAGCTATTAGACGGACTTTGGTAAGTGTGAAAACAATCGTTTCTAGAATATATCCCAAAATATTCGGAAGACTGGCTTAAACCCATCATTGATCGAATCATGCGTAGCAGTGTTCAATTACTCCCACTGATTCCACCATCCCTCAGATGTGTTCCATGGAGTGAATTGGGAAACGGTTTCTCAACTCCTTTGATGGTTATCAGGTGTTTGACTCAAGTTTTCACCACTCCAATCTAATCGGACGGCTTAATCTCTCTTGTCAAAGTGATTCTTTACTTCGGTTTGTACTTTGTTTGAACCTTTCAAACATTCCGACTTACACTTTATGATTTGTACGTTTCCATACTTCATGAAGTTGTCAGAGTACGTATTGAAGTTTTTCTCGTTTGCTTCTGCAAGTAAACTTATAGGCCTGCATAACACTGTATGAGTCCTAATAGATTACTAGTCTATATGCCTTTTGAAAAAGGGCGACTTTGTCAATTAGTCCTTAAGACCAAATCGACAATGCTGAAGTTGATGAGTTTGAATCTCTTGATTTTAGCCATTATCGATGACCCATCATGGAGTCTATCAGATCCGAAATAATTGGGGTCGAGGGTGACCCCAAACCCTAAGGGAGACTCGTTCTTTGCCGTCGATCTGTCGCCTAGAGTAACTCGATCGTACGATTACGCCGCCTCGACTTTAAACCCTTCGTAGTCTGAGATCGCCTAACGGTACTTAAGGCGACGTGGGGTTTTAGACCGACTTCGTCAAATGAGTACGTAGCGAGGTCTCCGGAGTTGAGATTGACTCGGTAACCGACAGGCTCGGTTGAGGGCGACCAAGGGGTGCTTGGAGTATTGTTACTTTCGATGGGTCGTTCTTTTTATAGATGGACGTTCATAAGGGCTTAGAGCTATTTGATCCTCTAGCGGGTCGAATTCCACGTTGGAGAGTGTCCAACTAGTAGGCGAGTCGGTTGGACCCAAGTGATATTTATTCGAAGTAGGCTCGGTCCAGGCGACATTTAGACGAAGTGGGCTTAACACGATTTTTGACCATTACCACCCCAACAATATGTATCAGACCCACTGCAGATAAAGAATGAGGGGTAGGTCTAGCTGGGGGTGGAATTTCCGAAACACCCTTCTTCTTTTCGAAATTTAAAAAACGGTCATCGAAAATTCTCGGAAAAATCGAAAAATTTCTGAAAAATAATCTGACACGCCTCCCATCAGATTGTGTATTTTCCATAAATTTACAGAATTGCCACCGAAAAATACCCGGAAAATGCAAAATTTTTAAAAAATAGTCTGACGTATTACAAATGGTTTAGTTGACTTAGTATTTGAATTTCTGTTATGAATAATCCCTGAATATCAGGGTACTGACTTAGTCTTGGCTATAACCCACGTTGAAGCGACAATAAACTTCTAGAAAGTTTTAGTTTTTCGTCGAAGTCTTATGTTCTTCGTCTGAAGTTTGAGGTTATAGCTCTAGTGTCCCTCTGGCTATTAGGGAGTTCAAGCTTGCATTTTAGGCATCATTTATCCCCCCAGCCTAAGTGTGGAAACATAGTTTTCTGGGCTTAGGCTGAATATCAGTCGGTTAGCTTTAGTGGATGGGTGAAGGTTGTGCTTCTCCTTCTTGTCCATGAGCTAATGCAGGCCTGCACACATAAAAATGATGGTCAATGGCAGCGCCATCAACCCTCCGACGCCGAAGTCAGTAATGTCCTACCAATAAACGAAAGGATAGAAGTAAGGGGTGAATACATTCAATACTTCCTGTTGCGCGTATGGAAGTTGAGACGAAGTTGCTTAACCTTGTATGGAGTCTAGGATTGTGCAAGACTCGAGAATGGTTTGGTTTGTTTCGTGCTTCCAGGGGGTCATTGGCAGTTCTTGTGCCACTGACTGGAGGTGGAGAATGTTTCACGCCTTTCGGTCTAGAAGTTGAATCAACTTTTCCAGACTGTTATCTTTCGAGTCGACTAAAGTTGGTGGATGATGGGGGTGTTTTTCCAGCCATGCTTGTCCCCCGGTCGTGTGTAGTCGCTCTGCGATTGGGTAAGAGGGGAGGTTGATGGTGGAATCATCGACCCTCCAGTACAAAAGTTACTAAGTAGAGTTTTTAAGACAGTGTAAACTTTTGAGGTAGAATTTTAGAAGGTTAGAGATACACCTCTGGCGAGACGTCTGTTTGTCTGGGTAAGATGCTCTAACCTGCAAAAAATCGAGCTAGAGGATTCTCTCCGATGCTTAAGTCAGTAAGTTTATTCAAGATGAAATGTAATAAAAAAAATTAGAATTTAAAAACAGTACAACTTTAGGTATGCACATTCCAACTCTTATTAATGTTGAGTCCATCTTCAACTCGTAGTTTGCCCACCTTGCCCTACTACTCAGCTGGCTCGATGCTCAAGTTGTACTCAGAAACTCTGGTGTGACAGGTTCATTCAGCAGTTCGCCTTGGTGGACCAAGTGGTTTCATGTCGTCTCGGGTTTGAGGTCGCCTTGAGGTAGTGTAGGGCTCTAAGTGTCTACCCTCTGATCTGCGATCTGTTCGCCTCAAATGACGCTCTCCAGATAGCTCATCCCTATGGTAGTGTCCGTTTTGATGGTACTTGTCTTCTTCCCAACGGATCGCTACCCAAGCTCGAGCGAGGACATCATCCACAGTGTTGCAGTTGAACTTGGTTAGTTCTTTGTAGAGTTCGTTGTCTGGAAGTAGCCCTTTTCTAAATGCATCCACTGCCGTCTCTTGGTTGCAATAGGGGATCGAGACTTTCTCTCTGTTGAACCTCCCTACATAATCTTTAAGTGGTTCACCTCGCCTCTGGCTAAGTCGGTAAAGGTCTCCAGAGAGCTTCTCTAAGTTCTTACTACTCGCGAACTGTTCAACGAACGTGTCTGTCAGCTGGGCAAATGAGGCGATGGAGTTGTTCGGCAGGTTGGCGTACCACTGGAGAGCTGGACCAATGAGGCTCGACCCGAAGCTTTTGCACATGCAAGCCTCTCTAAGGTCCCTTGGTATGGCTGCAGTGAATCCTTTGCTTGTAGGATGCAATATGGTCGTCTGGATCTGAGGTGCCATCATACATTCTCATACTTGGGAATGAAAATTTCCTCGACATCTCCACTAAGGCGATGGCGTCGACGAAAGGGGAGTCTGCATAACTCTGTGGTAGACTCTTTCTAAGGGGGGTTGGGACTCCTGGAATGCGAGTGATCAGAGCCTCCATCTCCGCCAATTTTTTAGCCATCGCCTGCTCCAAGGGGGTTCCTGCAAAGCCAGAGTGCAGACCATCAGTTAACAGACTAAAGGGTACACTAGTAGGTAGTAAAGTAGGAGCAATAAATGAGGATGAGAAAAGAGGGGCAGTTATCGACTGCGATTGTTGATTGGTTTGAGCTAAGCTTTGGAAAGATGATAATTACGTCGCTGCCGGAGTCGTAGTATTAGTCACTGGATTAGAAATCGAGACGCCAATGGTGCCAGATTGGACGGTTGGTTGGCTGGAGGAGTTTCCTGCTTCAGGAGTCACCAAGGATTGCATCGGCTTGGCTGGAGTTCGAAACCTAGGTCCTGTTGGATACACCATGGCGAGTTCAGTAACTTTTTCTTGAAGTAGTTGGTTTTCTGCTCGAACCAGAGCATTCTCCTCCTCCAAGGCTTTAAACTTTTGGGAGTTTTCTCGCATCTAAGCTGTTAGTTCGGCGATCTGGGTCGAGACATCGTTTGGTGAGGCTACCATTCCTTCTTCCATTGATCGTTTGAGATGTTAGTTGAAGGGGCCCCACGGTGGGTGCCAAACAGTGGACGGTAGAAAATCACACAATTAATATATCGTCGATTGGTGGGCCACCGACAACTTGGACTTTAGACCTCGAGACGGACGAAGTTCTTGTTGGACCTGTAGACAGACAAAAATGAGCAGAAACCGTGAAGTCTTGGGGACACTGGGATGGTGTCTTGCCAAGGGCACTCCGATGGTCAAGTCAGCAAATTATAAGTGAAATAAATATAAGTCGATTGATTGTTGAGGGTGTCACCTTGTTGTATCGTCGGAGGATGGCTCGACTCGTAGAGTGGCCGGAGCTTCGACTCTACGGGATAGTTGGTCGGATTGGTCTCCTGGAGCAAGTCGAGAGGTCGTCCCAATCGGAGATTCTGTGTAATGGAGAAGTGAGATGTAGCAGAGACTTTAGAAGGACTTCCAGAGTGATGAAGCTTGAAGGTATAATATTGTCGTCTAGAGTGATCCTCTAGAAGATTATCCTTCAGGTCTACTGGATAGTTGATCGGATTGGTCTCCTGGAGCAGGTCGAGAGGTCGTCTCGATCGGAGATTCTGTGTAATGGAGAAGTGAGATGTAGCAGAGACTTTAGAAGGACTTCCAGAGTGATGGAGCTTGAATGTATAATATTGTCGTCTAGAGTGATTCTCTAGAAGATTATCTTTCAGGTCTACTGGAATTCGAAAGTCGATTATCGTCTAGAGCACTGATCAGAGATACTAAATGTGTGAGAGAGAGAAGAGTATTCAGTAATTTTCTAGTCGGTATTCCCTGCCTTTGGATTCTGAGTCTCCTTCTATTTATAGGTGACTGATGGACTCGTGGAGTCTATCTGATCCGAAATAATTGGGGTCGAGCGTGACCCCAAACCCAAAGGGAGACTCGTTTTTTGCCGTCGATCTGTCGCCTAGAGTAACTCGATCGTACAATTACGCCGCCTCGACTTTAAACCCTTCGTAGTCTGAGATCGCCTAACGGTACTTAAGGCGACATGGGGTTTTAGAGCGACTTCGTCAAATGAGTACGTGGCGAGGTCTCCGGAGTTGAGATTGACTCGGTAACCGACATGCTCGGTTGAGGGCGACCAAGGGGTGCTTGGAGTATTGTTACTTTCGATGGGTCGTTCTTCTTATAGATGGACGTTCATAAGGGCTTAGAGCTATTTGGTCCTCTAGCGGGTCGAATTCCACGTTGGAGAGTGTCCAACTAGTAGGCGAGTGGGTTAGACCCAAGTGATATTTATTCGAAGTAGGCTCGGTCCAGGCGACATTTAGACGAAGTGGGCCTAACACGATTTTTGACCATTACCACCCCCAACAATATGTATCAGACCCACTGCATGTAAAGAATGAGGGGTAGGTCCAACTAGGGGTGGAATTTCCGAAACACCCTTCTGCTTTTCGAAATTTACAAAACGGTCATCGAAATTCTCGGAAAAATCGAAAATTTCTGAAAAATAATCTGACACGCCTCCTATCAGACTGTGTACTTTTCATAAATTTACAGAATTGCCACCAAAAAATTCTCGGAAAATGCGAAATTTTTTGAAAAATAGTCTGACGTGTTACAAATGGTTTAGTTGACCTAGTATTTGAATTTCTGTTTATGAATAATCCCTGAATATCAGGGTACTGACTTAGTCTTGGCTATAACCCACGTTGTTATGGAATATCAGCTTATTTCGCTTTCATTTTCTCTTGTTAACGGCTATATATATAGCCATTTTGGTTATTGAATAAACACAGTGTTCTCCTACTCAACAATTGGTACCAGAGCTAAGTTGGACCTACACCAGATTTTTTTCTTTTCTTATTCAGATCTTGTAGCCGCAGCTAAAGATGACGACAGAAAATAACTTCGTTCAACCAGCAATACCTCGAATTAATGGGCACTACGATCACTAGAGCATGTTAATGGAGAATTTTCTTCGCTCCAAAGAATATTGCCATGTCGTTGAGAATCAAATCTCTGCTACAGCTGAGGATGCAAGTCTCTCGGATGAACAAAAGAAGGAAATCGCTGACCGGAGGTTGAAGGACTTACGAGCAAAGAACTGTATCTTTCAGGCCATCGACCGTTCGATCCTTGAGACTATTTTGGATAAGGAAACTTCAAAGGGAATCTGGGATTCCATGAAGAAAAAGTTTCAAGGGAATGCAAGGGTTAAACGAGCACAACTGCAAGCCCTTCGCAAAGATTTTGAAATCCTTCATATGAAGGAAAGTGAGATGATTTCTGATTATTTTATTCGAACTCTCACTATTGCTAACAAAATGCAATTCCATGGTGAAATGTTGAATGATGTTACTGTTATTGAAAAGATCCTACGCTCTATGACCACAAAATTTGATTATGTGGCGTGTTCTATTAAAGAATCTAAAGATTTGGACAGTATGTCTATTGACGAACTACAAAGTAGTCTATTAGTTCATTAACAACGTATGCAAGCACATATTATAGAGGAACAAGCATTAAAGGTCAGCTATGACTACAATGTTGGTAAGCCAGGTCGTGGTGAAGGTACTTACCGAGGACGAGGACGATGGCGTGGGAGACAAGGTTTTGATAAATCATTTGTTGAATGTTTTTATTGTCACGAACTAGGTCACTTCCAATCTGAATGCCCAAAGAAGGGTAAAGAAAATGAGTCACGAGCCCATTATGCAGAAACCTCTGAACCATTGTTGTTGATGGCATATGTAAATGTTGAAGAGATGATGCAGAAATCAGAACCAATGATGGTCCAGAAATCAGAACATAGGAGTCCAGAAATTGATAGCAGTATGAAAGAATTACTTCTTCTCATGGCTCATATTGAGAAAGAACCAAACGAAACAGCATGGTTCTCAGACTCGGGTTGTAGTAATTACATGTGCAGGAGCAAGGAATTCTTTTCCGAACTTGATGAGAACTTTCGGAAATTAGTGAAGCTTGGTGACAACTCCAGCATCAGTGTAATGGAAAAAGGCAGCATACATCTCCAAGTTAATCATGTGTCACAAATTATTACAGAGGTATTTTATATTCCTGAATTAAAAAATAATCTCTTAAGTATTGGTCAATTACAGGAGAAAGATTTAACTATTGTGTTCAAACGTAACAAGTGCAAGGTTTATCACCCTAAAGAGGTCTTATTATCGAAACGACAATGTCTCTTAATAGGATGTTTATCCTTCTTGCTACAATTGAACCTCAAGATCAGCATTGTTTTCTTACTCCAACACAAAATATGGATCATCTTTGGCATTGTCGGTATGGTCACTTAAGCTTTGGAGGCCTTAAAACTCTAAAGGAAAAACAAATGGTTCATGGACTCCCACAACTGGAGTGCTCGAATGTTTTATGTGAAGAAATTAATCTGAATGTTTAACCAAAGAAAAATTTCTAGTGGGCGAAAATAACAAGTTATCTACAAGGAAAATCGGACCACTAGAGATATTTTAAAAAAATTAATCCAAATGCTTATCGTCTAAAATTGCTAAGTGATGTGCACTCCTCAGATGGTTTTAATGTCAAAGATTTATTACCATATTCTAGAGATGATTCGGACAAGGACGATTTAAATTTGAGGTCGAATTCTGTCCAACCCGGGGAGGATGATGCAACTGACAAAATAACATTAAAATTTTATGTTAAGTGTGGTCGTGACAAGTCAAGGATTGGATGACCTAGGGGGAGATTTTCTACTTTTAGGAGTTTATTAGTTATATATTTTCATAGTTTTAGTAGTTTCATAATATTAGTTGCTTTAGAGAAGATTTCATAGTTTTAACAGTTTCCTAGTTTTGGTTATTTTCTTAGTTTTTAGTAGTTCCTCAATTTTGGTTGTTTTCCTAATTTTAAGTAGTTTTTAGATTCTCGAAATTTTAGAGTTTTAGTAATTTTAGACTTCTATTATTTTAGGGTTTGAAGCTTATAAATAGGCCTTTTATGTTCATTGTTAAGGGAGCTTAGTTTATTGAATAAAATTTTGTTTGATTTAATCAATCATAGAGGAGCGATCTCTATACTTTTTATCTCTTGCCCACTACGCGCTGCATCACCTCCCCGCTACCGGAGCCCCTCAAATGTCACACCATCTTGATAAGCGCCCCCTACCAAAACGGCACCTCCTACTAACAGTTTGACCTAAGGGAACTTGTAACCCCGTTAGGCCCTTTTGTCGTCTAAAACACAAACTGAAGGCAGAACCCCCTTCTTTTTCCCTCTTTCATTTACTTCAAAATTATTTCCAATTTCTCTGTCTCTCTAAAACTTACACCCTAATCCTAAAGATCTAACAAGGTTTAGTTATGTAATTGAAGCCGATATCAATCCTAAGATTCGAGAAGAAAAATCGTCTGTGAATCAGAAGAAAGAAAGACTTTGGTTGCTCTGAACCATAGATTTTCAGGTAAAGCCAAAATTCGATTTTTTTTTTTTTTTTTAATGGACTTGAATTTTGTGTTGTTGTTCTAAATTTCTATTTAGAATCTTTTGTTGCCCTTCATTATATTAGGTTTTATCAGAAAGTTTTGGATGATTTTGGTTTTTTTTTTGTTAAAATTTGTGTTCGGTGCTACCAGACCGGAAAAGTGTGATTTCTGCTCGATTCAATTAAATCAATTTTTTTAAGTTACTGTTAATGAACGAGTTGATACTTTATTAGTAGGGTTCACAATTCAACTCTTATAAAGAGAGTACTAGCGATATAGTTAATTATTCTGAAGTGTTGTTATTGTCTTATATGATTTTACTACTATGTTTTTCATGAATTGAGGCCATGTGTAACTGTTTTTCTGCTCGATCTCACCGATATTGTGTTATTTAACCAGCCTGACCTCACCATTTTCTGTTGTCTCTAGTTTATTCTTTATTTCTACCATGAATTTTTAATAAGTTGTATTTCTTGTTCCTCCTACTGAGAGTGAAAGACGTCAGAGGGAGGAAGTAAGAAAGAGAATGAGGGTTTGATTCCTCATGACAGCCAAAGCTGGGAAGTCGTCGAATTTTGACAGAGTTCGGTACTAGACCAGGCCGAATTGGGCTTCGTGTTTGAAAAAAATTTCATCATAAAACAATCAACTATTCACCTTCATATATTTAATAATTTGTTAGGTGTTGTTTACATAGCTCTTTAGAAATTGAATCATCAACATAAATCGGTTGGACGGGCTCCTTTGATGTTTCCCCAAATTGTTTGAGATTTTCTTCATCCATGCTTGTTTTTTTTGTTGAGGTACGTCTATTACTTAGAAAAGGAACACGTGAACACAATAAATTATGTGAAAATTTCAGTAGTACTAGCCCGTTTCAAAGCTGGTTGGTGTCGGAGTGTGGAGGTGATTCCGGTGCAAGATTGAAGTGCGTGGAGATGCGAGTTTTTGGAAGATTTAGGGTTTGGATGAAGAGAGAATAACGTGGGTGAGATTAACCTCCTCTTGAAGTTTTTTATAAGGGAGACGCCTATAACCATTAGTGGTCCACTCCAATTAAACGAGTCAATTTAGTCTTGGGAGGTCCCAATAACAATTTGAGGAGGCGCAAACTTCCCTACCTACAATTATCTCGTGAGTAGTATTCCTATCTCTAAACCCTACAAATATCAAGATGAATTTCTCCTTCTTTCATCAACAAAAGAAAGATCACTATTTCAACAAAAAAAAAAAACAAAAGAAAGATCATTTCTCCTCTTAGGTCACTTTTTTTTTTTTTGCCAGCGCTTTGGGGAAAGCTAAATAGTTTCCGGGGTGTGAAATTTTAAAGGGAATATGCAAAAATTTTGAAAAGTTTTCGGGGAAACATATTTTATGGGGAATATGGTTCAAAATAAAAAAACTCTCCCCCTCACCTCCCTCCACCTCATCTTCTCTCTCCACCTCATCTTCTCTCTCTTTCCGGCGGGCGACCATGAAAAAAAAAAAATTTCACTCACTCTCTCTCTTTAGAAACTCCGGCGAAGGGGTTTCCCTTCGCCGGAGTTCCGGTCTGTTCTTCAACAGATCCGGTTGAAGAACAGACCAGTTGAAGAACAGACCGGAACTCCGGCGAAGGGAAACCCCTTCGCCGGAGTTTCTAGAGAGAGAGAGTGAGTGAATTTTTTTTTTTTTCATTTTCCGGCCGGCGACCTAATCGGAGAAGAGAGAGAGCTGAGGTGGAGAAGCTATTTTGCTTTCCCTCTAAATAAAATTGTCAAACAAAATTGACCAATTTTTGACCAAGTCTTCATACCCCGGAAACTATTTAGCTTTCCCCAAAGCGCT
Source organism: Eschscholzia californica (assembly GCF_041429995.1). NCBI lineage: Eukaryota > Viridiplantae > Streptophyta > Magnoliopsida > Ranunculales > Papaveraceae > Eschscholzia > Eschscholzia californica. The sequence goes on from NW_028238198.1 coordinate 49,445,143, forward strand.
GGCCTTTTTTTTTTTTTTTTTTTTTGTTAAGATATGCATCATAATCCCACTTGAGAATTGAGAGATCCAAACCTGAAGTTGGGAAAGAAATCTCAGCCCTCAGTTTCAAAAGATCCCGACCTAGAAGTTTTTGATCATTGGAAAAAGTGAAAATTTCCGGAAGACCCAAAACCTATATTCCTATTGTTCCCGCTCAATTTTATTTACTTGGATAGTGATTCTTCCCGCTCTCTCGCCTCTGCGAACCAAGGTACGCTATTCTCTCTGTCTCTCTTCTTCCATAGATATCAGTAGTACTTATTCCCAGTAAACCCTAGAAGATATGCGTCCAAATAAAGATTTATCTGCATTTCTTGCATATTGTTGGTTACTTTTCTAGTTAAATCTACTCCTTATTAGGTTTCCTTTTTTACATGTGAAATTTCGTTAGTTCTGAAATTAGGATTTTGATTCCATGACCTGATCTAGAGGTTATGTAAATTGAGACCCAATTGCTATTGACATAAAATTATTCATCTTGATGTACAATAATCAACAAAAAGGACACAACTTTGTAAAAATACCCATTTCAATTCAGACAACCTAATCTGCGTTTCCGGAACTACGTGTGAAAACAAAATCCCAATTCTTAATTGAGATTTCAGACTAATTTCTACATTTTTCTTAAAGAAATTGGGTTTTGTATTTCATTTTCTGTCGCAATAATGCAGCTGGTTGTTGTTTTAAACGAGTTAGGGTGAATACGGGAATGCAATTGTTGCTTTAGCATAAATTGTTTTGAAGTTAGCTATTTTTATTATGTTACAACTTCATATCAATTTTCAATAGTCTGATATCATGGTTGTTGTATATCCAGTGCTCAAAACTGAGAAGAGAAATATTTTTACCACTGAGATTTCTACCGACGGCCTTTACTTTGGAAACTTAGCAAATTTGTGATATTTGTGTGGTCATAATATTACCATCTTAGCGATCTGGATTGTGTTATCACTGATACTACGTCTCGATACCACTTCCAGCATTATGTACAATGTGTAACCATTTTGATGAAAGTGCAACACTAAGATGCCGTGAGTATGGAACAAAGAAAATGTACCATGCCGTTCACTGAAAGAGTTCGATTAAGTAACATCAAAGGGTTATAGGTTTGAACGCTACTCTTTTTTACCAAGGAATGCATAATATTTGTTTGCTCAATAAGAACTTAGAAAAATCCTTTTGTTTAGAAAATTGAATGTGAGACAAGGACCAGTAAGTCTTCTGTTTGCCAGACACGTGCAGTTTATGATTATCATAGGAAAGTAACAAACTTTGTGTTGTTTGTTTCTCTGTACCAAGGATTTCTTTTCCGAGTTGCTTATACCTTTTATCGCCTTATCTTCAGAGCACAATATAAAAACTAGATATCAAAGATAAATTTAAGAAAATTTAGATTTGTCGTAACTCCCTGACAAGGGACTTATTTTTCTTGTTGCACTTTTAGGATTCTAGCCAGAGTTTTGAAGGGATATGACACATGCGTGCACATCTTCAATTGCGAAGTTTTTGTAAGTCGTTACATCCCTAGGTAATTTGTTTGCTCTTGTATATCAATAGGAGGCATTAAGAGTCAACACGCTAACAGAAAAGCTTTGTTTGAGGAAGTGACACTTTTGATACAATTAGTTAAATTGCGAACAAAGGCCATTTTCTGTTTGATGCAATTGTCTGAATAACCTTTTTTCTTTTCTAGAAATTGCAGAGCACTAGCAAGCCCTCGTTCATTGAGGTCATTGAAGTCCCATTTGCACTTTTCTAGCAAGAGTTTTATTAGGAAAGTCCAAATGAGTTCCAATATTGAGACAAGAGGCGCCTTGGTTGTTCTAGAAGGTCTAGACCGGAGCGGGAAGACATCACAAGCTAGTGGATTACTCTCATACTTAGAAGGGCAAGGGTTATCTGTTGAGTTATGGCGATTCCCAGACAGAAATACATGTGTTGGACAAATGATATCTTCCTATCTAACCAACAAATCTCAATTGGATGACCAAACAATCCATCTACTGTTTAGTGCAAATCGTTGGGAGAAAAGGTATGTTATAATTGTATATGCAGAACAAGTTACTTTTATAAAATTCCATCTCCAAGGTTCTGAGTTTAGATCCTTTTAGTAAAATTAGTATATGCCAAAAAGATCAGATAGAGAGAAGGCACGACTAATGCACGACCACCACCACCACCACTATAAGTCTATAACCATGAACCAACCAGATTATTGGAGAGGAATGTTAAATACAAAAAGTAGATAGATAAAGACGCTCTTTTAAATCTTCATATATTTCGAACTTTATTTCTGATGTAGATAGTCTTAAGATTTTTTTTGAAAATTTGAATTAATATTAAAACGAAAAAGAGCTATACAAAGGGTAGTACAAATGAATCCCTCACGAGATCCATGCCTCCCAATTTCGAACTACATCATTAAACGAGACATGACGATACTTCGGCAAACATTTCGCCCAAATCAAAATACATGCTTTGACATCTTCCACATCTAGGCTAGAGTTGATATTTGCGTCTTTAAAAATCTTATTGTTACGGTCCTTCCAAATGCACCAAATTATCGCCACTGGAACGAGGTTCCAAATCTCCCTCTTGACCTTGGGTTTCGGTGCTTCTTCCCATTGCCTGAGGCATAAACTTGGGGAGCTCGGCATACACCACTGGACCTTCACCGACTCCAGAAAATAGGACCACAAACCCTGAGCTACTTTGCAGTGCAAAAATAATGAGCGCTTGATTCCTCCTGTTCCTTGCACATAATGCAGCGGCTTGGGATCTGAAACCCCCTCCGACGAAGAGAGTCTATCGTCGGGATTTTGTCGATAAAAGTTACCCAAAGCATAAATCCAACCCTTGGAGGGATTAACCTTCTCCTCAGCACTTTGGCTAGAGTTGGAGTTATGATTTGAGTATCCGAGTCTAACCGATCATAGCAGTGCTTAACCGACATCTCGTCCTTAGAGTCGTTAATCCAGACCCTTCGATCTGGATCCTGATCCAACTTTACCGCTTGAAGCAGCTCCAACAACTCCACATACGACGTCACTTCCCAATCGTTGAGAGGTCTCCTGACATTGATCTCCCAACTCTGGCGCTCCTGATTATACATCTTGTGAACGTTCGCCTTCTTATCGGTCGCCACCTGAAAAACCGAAGGGAAGCGATCCTTTAGAGGCAAAGATCCCACCCACACATCTGACCAGAAACTAACCGAGTTACCATTGCTAATTTCCCATCTAGACATGTTACGAAATTTACTCAGGAGACCATGAAGACCTTTCCAAACCCCACAACCGAAAGAAGAGTGTTTGACAATAGCCGCCCAATTATCCGGGTTCGTACCATACTTGTCCCCCACTACCTCTCTCCATAAGTTGCTAATTTCATGATCGAACCTCCAAATCCATTTTATTAGCAAAGCCTGGTTCATGATCCTTAGCTTCTTTATACCCAACCCTCCTTTCCTCTTATTAGTACAAATTCTGTAGATAAAATTCAACATCATCACCCAATTTACTGAATGAGGGCGCTCTTCTCACACGTATGATCTGACTTCTCAACCATGTTCAAACTCAGATGCTTGTCTAAGTTAGATATGGATATGTCATGATTTGAATCTGGGCAAACAACTTCATGGCTAAATGATTTGCAACTTTTCATATTAATTGCTGTAGGGCATATTGGGCCTGTTTTATCTTTCTCTGTATCTCCATTCAAAAACCTGCTACATCGATTCATATTGTTTTAATTATAATTTATATTCACTGGTACGAATTATGATTTAAATCAACTTTAATATTTCAGATGTCTCTTTTATCTTCGAAATGATCTGATAAACATGCCTTAACTAATCATAGGGCTTGAGTGACTTTTGAATGGCATAAAAAGGTTCATTTTGCTGACCCAGTAACAGAATAAGGCGTAGGTTAGAACATGGATTTATTTGGCTCGCAAGGGTCGGTCTGTGAAAGTTATGTAAGGCACACAAGCACCTAAATCAGTTAGCGAATGTATATTTAATCAAGTACCACGTGGTTGCAGGTCGTTGATGGAGAGCAAGCTGAAGAGTGGAACAACCCTTATTGTAGACCGTTATTCATATTCTGGAGTGGCTTTCTCATCTGCCAAGGGACTTGATATTGAATGGTGTAAGGTGATGCTAGCTTAGTAGTTAATACAAGCTCGAAGCCAGAAGAGTTGAACCTTTCTTTCATATTAGTTACCATACAACCATTTTCTATTGCAGGGTCCTGAAAGAGGATTGCTGGCTCCAGATCTAGTAGTGTACCTTGACATACCACCGGAGGTAATTCTTCGTAAAATTATTTTTTCTTTTACTTACCATTTTATAAGCTACGTAAAGAAAGTATAGAGCAGGGTCCTTGCTGCTCGTCTGCTCCTACCCTCCCAGTGGGCATCTTTATCCATTATCAAAATTTGATTGCCTATAACAAACCTAGACTTATAAGTTCTTAATTTGTTACTTCTTACAAAACGTTACTTAGTTCTTGACGATGGTCATTTGTTCTTTTAAATTTCAAATTATTTCAGAAAGCGGCAGAAAGAGGAGGTTATGGAGGTGAAAGATACGAGCAACTTGAATTCCAGAAGAAAGTTGCGCAACGGTATGAGATCCTTCAGGACTCCACGTGGAAGGTAAAGTCTTAAATTAAGCTATCAGTAGTCATTCAAGCGATCTAAAAAACGTAATTACTAATGAAATAATTGAAATGCACCACCTTCTGCTTGATTCATATCTGAGTTTGAGTTACCTAAAAAACGTATATGGCAAATGAGAAAGAAAAAGGATTGTTATGAAATGAATATTTCTGTCAGAGCAATTCAAATCTAGGGCTGGAATTCGGATCCCCTTAATCTTACTCCAACCACTTAAAAAGATTTGTTTTAGTGGGTTCTGTTAGGACAAGGTTTTTCTGAGGACTTAAATTTTCAACCCTAACTTCAGTTTTTCTACTAAAGTTTTACCTGTATCAAATGTAGATTGTTGATGCATGCCTTCCCATGGAGGAGGTAGCAAAACAACTTAGGGAACTTATACATGAATCCGTAACCAAATGCGAAAAAGGGGAACCACTCTTGGAACTATGGCCCAGGTAAGTCCTCAATTTCTTCTATATTTCTTACCTATTTTATCGTATTTTGTCCTTCTACAAGACTCACGGAACATGAGTACAATCTATATGCATTATAAATCTTAACAAGGAATGTACCGAAGCAACTCATCTACCTACCGTTTTCCTGATGAAATTAGTAAAGAACAAAACACTAGAAGCCGCGAGGTCATAATGATAACGGAACCGGTGAATCGGTGATTAAACCATAACGGAAATAGTTCTCCTTCACTGCTACTATTGAACTACTTATTGATATTGCCATATACTATATATCATGGATCGGTATCACTCACCCACTCATTTATGTATAAATATCCTTTATAATTTATATCACGCCATGATCGATATGCATCTGATATAAACGGCCAAGCTACATACGAAGTATATCGTTACATCCATGATCGGTGGTATATATCAGACTTTTGAATGCACAACTAGTTCACCTAGAGCTAGTCTACCATTTGTGAAAGATAATTTACAATTCTCCTTTTTTTTCCGGGTTTCAACTCCCACGAATGAGATGGATACATACAGTTTCTTTTGTCTGAGTAATTGACTTGCAATTCCTCACAAACACGTTATAGTTGTTTACCATCAATACCACTGTTTTTTGTTCTTGCAGGTAAGTGTAGCTGGTAGAAATGCTGTCAAATTTCAGTCCAATTGGAGTGTTTCTTTAATGCTTAATGGTTATTTACATATCTGAGCTCACACTTTTAGAACATAAAGTGACGATAAATGTTAATGGCAGAGGAAATAGATAACTTGTTTATTTATACAATGTGTTTAGTTAGAATCACACTCCTTACGTATTTCCTTTATATCAAACCCATTATCCGACTAATCATTTGTGTAGATTAAGTGGATCTAAGGGCACAATCTATTCGATACAAATTCGAACCATTTTTCCTACATATGAGAAAAACCAGTTGAGAACCAAAAACAAAATCATTTATCAGCTTTTATGTAGGAGACATGGTTTTCGCTGGTTTATCAACTGTTTTTATGAAATCCAAATATCCCCCACTCCCCTCTCAAGAAGATTGGGGAAATGTAAAAAGAAAATTAGAATCGCGAGTTTTCCTAGTTTTGGAGAAAATAAGCTCCAACACGGACTAATCTCCGGTGGAGCTCTGTTGAACTGCGGTTATATCATTCCTGAGAACACATGGTTGGTACTTAACCATAGCTAAGGCCAATTCACGGAAACGGACTTCCAATATAGCTCTGTTAAGTGAACTGCAAGTTTTTCTCAGGTGATACAATGTATTCAAGGTCGAGTTAACCATTAATATAGGTATGTTACCACAGGGCCAAGCGTCGGCTCGTGCCTTTGAGTATACTGGTATTAAGGAAACTATGCCAAGCTCGGATGCAAGTTGGTAATCTCTCCCGGAGAGGGTTTCAACTTAGGGCATCATGGAGATGGAAAAGTTAGAGGAAACAGAGGCACGAACCTGCTCAAATCCCTTCGAGTGCCTTTATATACCAGCATAAGAGGTCATTGTTCTCACAACTCCAACTTTAACGGAAGAGATGGAGTTGTTCTGAAACTAAAACTAGTTGTGAAGACTGAGGGATGCCTTAGCAAGAGCCTTAAATACTAAAGAAGTGGATATTGACTGTTTATGGAATCTTGAGTATGGGATCGTCGCAGCTAGGAGATTCAATGATTTTCAGAAAATGGACACCCCATGGTAACTCACCTGTATTCAACCGCCTGACGTGGAAATCAAGTTAGATGAAGGAGAAAATGCTATTGTGCATGTGTGATGGCATTCTATTGGCATGGTACCGAAAATAATGTCTTCGGGTGCGGCCTGAGAATGCTCTCTAATAGTCGCGGAAACGTCAACCTTGTCAGAAAGAAGACACTACATTTGTCTGTTCGACTAGGCCTGTCTACGAATATCCAAAATCCAAAATTCGATCACAATTCGTATTTGATAAGAACAAACTTATTCAAAATTTTGGATTTCAGAATCCGTATCCGGGTGTTGTTATCCGATGTAATCATCGATGTTAAAGCTACCATTTTCCATTGGAGTAGAATTCAGACTTCCCAAGATTTTCTTTCTTTTCAGGCATTGAGAATTCTTTGATATATAACATGTAAATCAATCGCCTGTAGTGGGATTTCGTTCTTATTATAAAGATACTTCGAACACATAAAACGGAAGTTTGAGAGAATCTTTTTCGAGGAAAGGAATGAGATAAATCAAACACATCTTAAGAGGATAATGAATCTAAAAACACGAGAATTTTATTCTAAAGTTAAAATTGCTGAAATAAGGTGTTTTCTGTGCTTCCAGGCTCTCTCTGATCAAAGGGAAAAGCTTCCCTATAACTACCACAAATTCAACCTACACAAATTTAAAAGCTTTTGACATCCTACTTAAAGACTTAACAGAGGAAGATTGCTCTTACATACTAAACTTAAGATAAAACCATCTTAGACTATTACTGCTTTTTCGGTATGCTCCTCTTTAGTTCTCTACGATTTCTCTGATATATGCCGACGAGCACTACATTGTACCATGGAAGCCGGCCGAATTCAAGAGTACTGCTTTGATTTCTTCGGGCGGGACATCTAATCCTTCTCTGCTTTGCTGTCGAATGATAAAAAAAGAGATATGCTTAGTTTAAAAGACATGAATCTGCAAAGTCTAATTCAAGATAAGAAGCTGAAATTCTTAGCAATCAAAACCTCTTGGAGTAATCCCACATCTATTATGGAGGGGGCATGGCTAGTTCATAAGTGTGCCGGGAGGGGGGGGACACTTTACCTCTACGACTATCTTTTTAGGTGAGAGAGGTCTAAGACCTCCCAGGCCTAAGAAGTAACAAGTCTCGGCACAATAGTCTATCAAGGTTTAAAAATTGATACGTAGAAGAGAGATTGTGTCCACATCGATTTTGGAATGCTAGCTTTTAGGGTGAGAGAATCCCAAGAGTACATAACCATGTAAGAAGGAGTTCGTAAAGGTATATAGAGTTGGTCATGATGGCTACAATTATTGGAACAAACCCAACATATGGTGGTACCACCACTTCTAATATTCACTGAAGCAACTTTAGTTTTGATGTGGACAATGATCTATAAAGAGGCCAAGGGGTTATTCCAATGCTTTAATAATGTAAGCTTTTATGAAAAAGTTGCAATAGCTGTTTTTGCATTGTAACAGTAAGGGCATAGTTATGGGTTTATGCGGCCATGGACTGCTACATTACAATTTTACTTTCTCTCAAACAGTGGACTAATCCCCCACCCACACTCTTCGAACTCGCTTTTTCGTCAGATAACTTCATAATACAGGCTGTTTTTCTCTATTTATGTCTTTGTTCAGCTTTCTGGTTAGTGGGAGTGGGACTATCTCCTTCTCCGATTACTTTTATATGCATAAGAGTTTAGAGTGTGTTACCTCAGCTCGAAAAACATCCAGAGCAAACCCATTAAAGCAGCTAATAACAGCTTGCTGGATATCTATCCCAAGGCCATCTAAAGCTCTCATTGTTGAGAGCAACAGACCTGGTTTCCGACCACAGAACATGTGAATATTGACAGCTCTTCCTTCTCTTACCCTCACTTCAACCTGCAAATTCAAAAATCAGAATTATTTAACTAAATAATGATGTTATCATGCAAGATAATTTTCGAAGGTATTATGCAAGATAATTACTCGACAGATTTGCCAAAAAGAACTTCAAAACAAAAAACGTAATTCTATCTAAAAATAAAAACAAAGAGAAAAGGAAACTTGTAAAAGATATATTGATGGAACATGATCAGATGTTTTTGTAGAGGAACAAGATCAAGTGATTTTTCAGCTGGCTTTGGTATCATACTGAGAGTTTCTTCGAGTGCCTCCCTAACTATGCATTATAGATAATCAGCTTAAAGAAAAACAGCTAGGAAAAGCACGATCTGATCTGATCTGCTTCCTCGAATCTACTTTGAAAAGCATTTGCTTATAAAGAAAAGCACATAACTAGACAAGTTTGAAATGAAAAAGAACAGAACTAAAACGTACTCTACGCATAATAACAATCCCAAACTCAATCTTAATAATATATTACGGTTTTGTACTTCTCTTTTTTTGTTACAAAGAGTTCATCAAGAAGGTGAACCTCACGATGAAATTAGACATATATGTACATATATAGGAAATTGATAGCATGGCTGTTAAAAGGGACCAAGATCCTCACCACCAAGAATATAAACAACGTTCAGTGGAAAGCTAAGCAACGCATGATACCATCCAACCAAGTTGGAATTTCTAAATGCAAATACTACTTTTTTTGCAGAAACAACATAGGTGGGAGATTACCCTTGGAGCTTGGTTGTTTGGGCTTGGCAATGAGCTTGGACAGAGTTCCTCTTTGACACGGCAAGGAAGGGTTGGTGGTGTTGGCGTCAAAGGGTTGAAGCTCGAAGAAGGTGGCAATGAAGAACCAGCAGGAGTTGACTCAAGTTCATTGTGAAGGTCATTGATCCTTTGGAGAAGTTCCTTTAAGTATTCAATCGCATCACCCAAGATCGAAGCTCTATCCATCTGTTGAAGTATGTTAATCAAACACATAGTACAATCATTTAATCGAGGATGAAATCGACCAAAATAAAGCACCCATTAAGAGACATAAAATGCTTAATACACCCACATAAAATGAAGCTATTAACACCATGAAAATTATTATCATGGATCAAGGATTCAATTTAGACATCTTGTGTCTTGTCTTCAAGTTTTCCGCGCAAGTTATTTTAAGTTATAGATTCTACTTAGCTTGATTTAGGTACTAAATAACTCATCTCATGGGCAGGGCAAGAACTTATAGAAACATGGAAAGGAAATAAATTTTGTCCTTGATTTTTGTTGAGATAAGCCGAAATTGCTTTTTTTAGATAGATCACATCACTAAGCACCATGAGATATACTGAAAGGAATACTACAAGCTTGAGAGAACAATCAATTCAAGTACAGAAACAACTTATGATAAATAACATTATGAACTACAAAACATGGAAGATTATTACCTTGCTGATTTTCGGAACGACAGACCTAAGCATGTAAAGTCTATCATTAAGCTTCTTCCTTCGCCGCCTTTCAGCCATTAAATTCTTTGCTGGAAGTCCTTTCTTCTTCCCCTTTTGATCTCCACCAGTAACAGTACTATTTGGGTTTGAATTGTTTCCTCCATTCTTTTTACTTTCACCAATCTTATTACTATTTTCCATTGCTTCATCAGTATCATAATTCAAACCTGACCCATCAATACTAATTTCATCCATTTCATCTTCTTCATTAATCATTCTCCATTTCTCTTCCATCTCTCTCTTCCCCTTATTATCTAAACTCAGAACCCCTAAATTCCCACCTTTGTTATCTGAATTCTGTCTAAGAGCAGCTCTCTTTTGGAAAAGTGTGGGTTGTGCACCAATAGGAGGAAAAATCTCTAAAGGTCTCAAAACTTTAGACCTATTATTGAGAAACATAGAATTTGCAGGATTTTCAAAACCAGTAAAACCCATTGCACTAAAACTAGTACCAACATTACTGCCATTTTCATTCCAAGGTATCAAACGGTTATTTGCAAATTGGGTATTAGAGCTTAAATCAGGAGTACCCATTTGTGTCTGTGAAATTAAATTATTGAGTTCTGTCAAATTTGAAGTTTGATTTCCCATGAGAAAACTAGGTTCACAACCCAAATCAAAACCATTATCAAAAGGGTTGTTGTTGTTGTTGTTATTGTTGTTGCAAACAACATTTAGAAGTGAACATAAACTAGATTTGGGTGGTAAAAACGATTGAACTTGTGAAGGATCTAGATTGAATACTGAAGATGGAGAACATGAAGAAGATGAATCAACAGATTGTAAGAGTAGGTTTTCAGGAGTAATGGGGTTTGGAGAGAAGGTTAAATCTCTAATATCTTGGTGATTTTGAATGGTTTGAAAATTATGATGAGATGGGTTTTGGTTACTGTTTAGATACCAGTCATCTTCAAGCATTGATTTGAAGGTTGAGAGAGAACCCATGTCATCTTCTTTCTGATTTTCACCATTACCTCCATCTCCTCCTCCTCCTCCTCCTCCTATGCTGTTGTTTCTTGTCCATGAAATGGCGTCTTCTTCTTCTCCTCCTTCCATCCAAACACCTTCATTTATCCTTGATAGCATCTTCTCTCTCTCTTTCTCTCTCTGGGTTTTCACTTAAAGAAGTAAACAAGAGAAGAACAAGAACAGAGCAGAAAAATGATACCCTGAGAAAGAAACCTATATATATAGAGAGAGAGAGAGAGGTACCAACAGCAAGACTGCAAAACAGTAAGAGGTAGTGAGAGAAACAGATAGAGGGTATGCGTCAAACAGTTTTAGAGAGAGAAAAGTTGAATGGCTTTTCAGAGAAAGAGAGAGAGAAAGAAGGATAGCTTTGAACGTTACTCTGAGAGATTCTCAAGAACTTCTCTCAATCTCATCTTTACTGGCTTTTGTCTCAGCTGGTTTTTATTTCCAACACTTTACGTTATAACAGTCTTAGCTAAAAGCCCTTCTTTTTCACTTGAATTACAAGCCACTTTTCCTTTGTTTTGGTTAGTGGTGTGGTATGGCAGGAAATTGGAATTTTGCATAGGATAGCCAAACCAAGTACAAAGATGATACATGTACCGTCCAAGCTCACCCTCCAATATAAGACAAGGGGTAAAAGTCATTTTATAGGTGCAAAAACTCTTTATTCTATTACTCATGTAGGATATGAGCATGTGCTAGACGGTCTGATCGACGTGTCACGAACCATTTTCAAACCAAGTAACCAACTACGATTTCCCGTTTGAGACTTGCATTTGTCTATCTCTTTTGAATGGGTAATTTGGGTTGATTTGTTTTAGACAATTAAGTTTTAGATAATGAGAAAAACACCAGTTTCGGAGATTTACTATTGGTGTGTTGCTTTATTGAGATGGGGGGTAAGCATATGTCAATACGTATCTATATGATGTTAGACAAGGAGTTGCAATTTTATCAATTTATTTAACATTCAAAATTTGAAAAACTGTCTGATGTGAGTCGGATATCTTAGCAGATTAAACGGTTAAGACTAATAAAACAAGATATCATCTATAACCTTACAAAAGAGAGCAAGAAACAAAAAACAACTCAATGAATTGTAAGACAATTGTGAGTTTGTACGTTCATCTAACTTTCTACAATTCAAAAAAATGTCTGACATGAATGTGAGTTTATTCGTTCATTTACTTTTCTATAATTCAGAAAATCGATTTATATGTATGTCATAAATAATAATTACGATGATGAGTGAGACTAATAAAACAAAATATAACATCTTCACTTACAAAAGAACATGCAAAGCACCATCCAGATGGGATGTAGGACACTTTGGAGATATTGTTTTTTAAACGGAGTAAACATTAAAAGAAGAAGGAAATGTGATTTTCTTAAGTTGAGAAAGAGGGATAAAAATAGCACTAATACCAACTATAGTGAACTTTTTGCCTAAAAAAACTTTGCAATAATTGATTATTAAAATTTGGCATTTTCTACAAAGAAAGACAATAAAAGTGTTTGGAGGGGAAGGGCAATGTCGGTTTAATCAAGAAAATTGCAGAACCTCCCGAATGGGCAATTTCTTATGGGTTCCTACGAAATGATGTAGGGTTTCACGTCCAACAAGTTGTCATGTTCTCTCATAGTTAGGTTTTTTCACTAATAAATCTGTCCATTTTCATATGCATTTAGCGCTGTCTTGGATTATAAAACTAAAGTTCTTTCAATAAAAAAAACAAAAATTTGTTATAAAGCAATCCCACATAGGTGGTGAGACGGAGTGGGTGCTCCTCTTAAGAGGTTAAGCACACGTCCCTAGTAAGACTTTTTAAAACCGTGAAGTCCAAGTATGCAAAGCGGACAATATCATTAGCAACCCAGAAGGTTGATCCCCATCATCCTATAACACATTATCAGCACGATTCACTCTACTGCGTGTTCGCAAAAACGGGTCGAGTCGACGCAGCGGAAATATAAGTTTTTCCCCTTTGTGTTAGTTACGAGGATAATATAGATGAATAGTATGAGCATTAAACAAAGAACTGAAAGTAAATAAGACAACGATTTTTAACGTGAAAAACCTCCTCAATATGAGAAGTAAAAACCACGGGACTCGTAGTCCAACCAAATCAACTATAATAAGCAAAATAGTTACAGACTACGTCCACCCGAGACCCAGACTTCAAAAAAGGAATCAATCTCAAACATGAAGAAACATGGAGAAACCCTCACAAGAAAGAACAAAACAACCCAGAAATTTGCAGTCCAAAACGACCCTCAATTCACTAGGATTCCGGCCACCAATCAACGATCCCACGGCACAAATACTAGATGAATATGTCAAGAACAGTTCTGTCAAATTTCAGCTTAATCGGAGAAGAACTCACCGTCGGATTTTCTGAACAACGAAGACTGTGCGTGCTGAAAAAAGTTTTGTCCCGCTCTTTTCGGCAAACTCCTTCTCTTCCCTCTTCTCTTGTGCGTTCCTAATTGTGCTCTCTACTTCTAATTAAGATTAAGGAAGTATTTATAGACTTCCCCTTAACTCTAATTCCACCGTCATAAGTAACCGACCCAAAGAAACTCGACTCGGGTCCGGGTTTGTTTCCTAAACCAAACCCAACTAAGTGTCCCCAGTAGGAGGAAAACCCAACACTGCGATGTGGTCTTAGGAGGGTCTGTTGCAAAACAATCCCACATTGATGGTGAGACGGAGTGCGGTGTTCCTCTTAAGAGGTTAAACACCCTTCTCTAGTGATGGGATGGGGAAAAATGAAAATAGGGGTGGTGACAAGTTGTGGTGGTACGAAGTTGTGGAATTGAAGTGAGGTGAAGGTGAAGATGATGATGAAAATTAGAGAGCAAGAGACAACTTAGTAAATGTTTTGGGCCAAAGTCTCGACCTTACTTTTTAGATATTGATCACGATAGTCATTACAATGACATTGATACAATAATACAATGTATAAGCACAACAACTACGAATTTATACCTTTATAAAGATAGGGCTAAAGTTCAACTTAACTACATGTTTACTCTCATAAAATCCAAATACACCAATTCATGATGCATAAGGTGTAAGTTTGAATCTTCTTACATTAATCGGCTCACCAATACACTAATTGGGGCCCACTCGAAATGTACACATGTTGGTCTGTTAGTGGATTATAATCACCAATATCAAATCTAAGACGAAGAGGAGGAAGTAAGAATGGTTTTCTTTTGCACTTTTAAGTCTAGGAATAAATTAGACATTGGCATAGAGAGAGAGAGGGGTATAAGTATATGCCCAAGTTTCTCGTGAACCTTTTCTTCTAATTCACCGCACCTAAATAAAAACTTCTCCTATCTACTTTCTAGATCTTCTTCTTCTACTACTTCAATACCAATACTATTCACTATCAGAGTTGTTCAAAAGTTACTTTCCATCCTTACACTTGTCTATATTGTTCCCTGTTAATTCAGACACTCAAAATAAAATAACCTTTTGGTGTTTGTTTAGACAAATAAATCATGAATCGAAGATTTTACTTGGTGTATTGATGACAAAATTCTTAACCAAACTTTGGGCCGTAAGCTAGCAATTTAGATCCAGTAAAAATGAAGGGAAAGTAACCATAGAATTTAGGATACCTGAGTTCCTACAAAGTCCTACTTTCCCCAAAATTCTGTGTGGACCTTCAAGATTTAACCATATTATAGAGCTAACTTTTCACCATTTTTGAAGTTCTTTTTGTATGGATGTTATTTGGTTTGATGGGTTAGTATATAAAAATGGGTTGATCTTCTTAGAATTGTCTTGTTTATAGTCTTGAATTTTAGCGTAAAATATAAATTTATTTATTTTTAATATTGGATTCCAAGAGTCATTATATAAAAGAGGTAAATATTTTTGTACATGAAAAGAGTTTGTCGAAGCGGTTGTAGGTCGTTTCGGGAGAACAACGTATGAAGATACAGGGGCTGCATTAGCAAAATTGCGACAAACGGAGTCCTACTATGAATATCAAGAAGAATTTGAGTGTCTTTCAAATATGGTTAAGGAGCCCGAAAAAGATAAGGAGAAGACAGAGAGAAAAACAACCAAAGTAGAGGAGAAGAAAGCTCAAAGAGAGAACATAGAAATCTCAGAGGAAGACGACATCGATGCCATCCTGTTGAATATACAAAAAGAAGAATCGAAAAAGAAGGAATTTCACATTGAAAAAAATGTTCCTAGACCTTCTCCTCGATCAAACTGTTCGATGAACATCAATCCACTAAAGGAAACAAAACTGATCATATATGGAGGATATTCCAACCAAGTAGCATCTACCAAGAGTAACTGCTCTGAGAAGGGAAGTTCTACAGTAAGAAGGGTGTCTCTGAAGTTATCTCCAAAGTACTATGGTCCATACAAAATACTAGAAAGAATCGGTCTAGTAGCGTATCGTTTGGAATTGTCAGAGGGAACTAAAATTCATCTTGTTTTTCATGTTTCTGTTTTGAAGAAGGCACTTTTCCTCAATATTGCGATTGATGATGAAATACCAATTGTCGAAGATGAGGGAGACCCGGTGTTAACTATGATCGAGAACATCCTTGAGGACAAGGATACTGTCAAGGGAGGAGGAATGTTAGAGAAAGATATTCTCTATATTTAATTTAGGAGTTTCTATATTTTGGAAGATATTCTATAGTTATTTAATATTAGGAGTTTCTATCTTTTGGAAGATATTTCATAGTTAATCTTAGGAGTTTCTATATTTTAGAGTTTCTAAGTAATTTAGGAGTAGTTCAACAAAAAAAAAAAAGTAATTTAGGAGTTCCTATACTTCTATATTTCTAACTATTGAATCCTAGTTGAAGTCTAATTAGGAGTCCTAGTTAGAGTCTAATTTGTCTGGTTGTAGCCTATATATATGGCTGAGTTCATGGTAGTTAGGATATGAATATAAATCTTGAAGTTATTAATAAAATTTTCTATTAGTATTACGTTTATCTTTGGTTGGCCTAGAGAATGACTTAGGTTCTTATCAGATACATCATGAATATAATATGCAATACATCATGAATTTGGATGAGCACTTTAACCGCCATATTAAGACATCTTGAACCCTAAAGGCCATACAAAGACCTTTAGAGTCATTGGCAGGGGCCTGAAAGCCCATCTGTTCCTAGATCAACTTTATTTATTGCTTAATTACATTGGATAAATCTTGGTGATAAATTATTTTCATCGAGACTCGATCCCAAGACCTCGTGGGCTTAAGAGGATGTCCAACCGCTACAACGAACGGTGGTGGACGAATTCTTTTTTCAAAAGAACTTTGACAATTAAATCCGTAAACAGGAGCTTGATATGAATGTCCTAGGTGTCTTAAGCTTTGTCTTGACTTTAAAATTAACCAGGTCAACCCCGGGAAGAGCTCTGTTGTAATAGTAAGGGAGGTCTATTGGAGTTGGTCCGACATCTTAAAGTCCCGTCTTGCCAAACGGCCCGGGAAGGTGGAAACGCGCCCAAATTTCCCAACCTATGCCCAGACCAAAACTGAGGCCTGGGGTGGAGAAATTGATTAAGCAAACACAGTTTGCCGAGCTTCAAGCAAAACCTGACAAGAGCTAAATGGCGTGGAAGACTAATTCACGTCAGAAACCCGCTTTCCATACACGATCAACCAATCAACAGAGGATTTGCTAGTGTCAGAAGATACACGATCTTGGGAAATTGTCCTCCTAACGAACACCAACACGTGGTTCCATCTAAGTGGGTCCCTTAACACCACATCATCTAGTTGCTTATCATAGTGGAAATTATCTCGTCATTGTCGTCGTGGAGTATGTCTCACCAACCGAACCATGTAAATCTTTTGTGTTCTGTGTGGTTAGTTATTTCCTAATGCTTTTCTTAGTTTACTCGATTCTGTCGCAACAACATATGAATATGTACACCCATTAACTCATATTCAAACATAAAATGAAAGCTTATTAAATTGGATTTGTTTGTTTTGTATATGCATTGTAGTTAGTTCATTTTAGCTCAAATTTCCTAAGTTAGAAACCAATGTTGTCTTGTATGGTTGATTTTGTGACATATAATCAATTTGTCCAGAGCATTGGAATTCAGCACTATCTGTGAAGGAATCTTTCCCCCTTACCATCTGATATCTGATCAATGAAGATCATTATCTGATGGTTGGATGTGGTTTGCATTAGGGCACGACCCATTTTAATGATCATGATTCGATGCCCTCGTTTTTAGTGGGTGTAAATTGTAATTTGTGAGTAGAACTTTCAAATCAAATATCAACTTGACTCTTATGGTGCCACGAAATGAAAGATATTAGTTGTAGTGGTACTATGTGAGAAATGTTATGTTTCCTACAAAAGTTTCAAAAAATGCTTTCAAAGTGTAGGTACACTTCATGTCATGTAGAAAAATATCAATAGCATACAAAAGTTGCCTCAACAATCAATTTTGAAGTTTATGGGTTATAATTGTTTGTCCACCTTTTTCTATTTAAAACCATTGGTCGATCTAGGGTTTACATTGAGGAGAAGCTAAAACTTCAGCCGAATTTACTACAAAACTTCATTTAAATTTGACTTTTTTACGACAAGTTTAATATGTCATAATCAATCACTTCAATATTTTCGATGATTCATATTTGGTCATTAGCGAAAAGCCAAACCCACCACTTGAACCTCAAAGGAAATCAAAATCACACCATTGAAGATGGCTAATCGAAGATCACTTGTGTTTCACAAAGAAAATTTCATACTTCCAGAAAATGAAGAAATTCCATCAACATTCGCTGTTGGTAATTTGTGCCTTAATGAGAAACAAAAGGAAAAGAAATAAAAGCTCCAAAATCCTAACATATTTTATGATTAACGAAATAAATCAAAAAAATGATTTCAAAAAGAAATTGAAAAAGAGAATTTGAGAGTCTTCATCGACAAAGTGAAGACCTTAAATTTTCAATTTCTTTGTTGCAAAAAAGCTCATAGTTCGTTTAGATTGTAACATGTAAACCCTAATTTAGAGCGGAATAGAATGTATATAATTTTGTTTAAATTGCATCTTAACTTAGAAAGAGTAAAGAAAGATAAATAGGCCAGAACTAAATATCCTTAAAAACTAAATTCTATCCTAGAGAAAGAGTTAAGAGGGAAGAAAAGATTTACGAGAAGTAACGGTGAAATTGAACTATTTAGATCTCCAACTATGTATACAATAAGTTCATAAAAAAAAGATTTGTCTCGAACTTGTGAGCTCACACTTCTTCCAAAATATAGTCGGATTCCTCAACAATTGGAGAAATATTTGTATTTTGTTATATTACATACACAACATTATTAATTCACTTTAGGGCAAACTAAATTTCTATCTCATTAAGAATTTTGTAAAGTCAGGGGCAGTTATAACCTACCATAGTGGTAAGGTAGATCCATCCCTGTCTATAATTACTGGAGAGAGTGACAACAAGCTACTTGAGTCGTTAGGGTTTGTTGTGGAATGTGGAGGACATAAGCAATGAGATTTGTCTAACAAATTAACCAAAAATTATTCTTGGACTATTCTAATATTTCTTGAATTTTAGTGTTGATTTATAAACATGTGGGCATAAACCATACAAAATACTAATTGTTGGGGTTTTTTTGGAAGTCAATAACACATAAATGTTGATGGATAATCAAATATGAATATGATTGTGAGAGTTTGGTTTCTTAAATATTTCTCATGTAGCTCGTGAAGCTGGGCCGAGGACTGACACTTTTCAGGCCTTACCCCACACTCATTAATAATTTGAAAATGGTCCACTAATATCATTTATTTACATTTAGTACACCCCTATTGACTTTTGACCCCACCTTTAGACTTATTTTCACCCTTCTTTTTTTCTTGGTGTGTTAGGATTATAGTTCGGTTTATTCTAGACCTTACAAG
Source organism: Eschscholzia californica (assembly GCF_041429995.1). Lineage (NCBI taxonomy): Eukaryota > Viridiplantae > Streptophyta > Magnoliopsida > Ranunculales > Papaveraceae > Eschscholzia > Eschscholzia californica. The sequence goes on from NW_028238198.1 coordinate 49,464,314, forward strand.
AATCCAAGATCTTATCTTTGGATTCTTGAATACTCCAATTATATTTGCCAATTTTTGAGAAGCATTATCATAGTTGTTCAGTTTGTTTTTAACTTCAGGACTCAACAAAGAACACAACCCAAATTGTCTTTATGAAAAAAGTACCACGACATATTGGCATGAAGACTAATTTTACCCATTGATTCTAGGTATAGTTACTCAATATAATTAAATAATTTTATATTAAGATACCGTAATTCGTTAGATCTGATCGAAAACAAAATCTCAACATAAACTGAATGGTAAGGTATATCTCTCAAGTAACTGACGATCTGTTTTAATATATGAGAATACGTGTTATTACATTGTGAGGTATATCTAAGGGTAATGTAGTCATACAGGTGCAATAAACGATATATTGAGTGATTTTGAACGAGTTAAAATGAATGTGAAAATTAGTATTTTAGGAAGTTCTAAACGAGCCAGTATTAAGGCGCCTCCTTTTCTCACATTTTCTCTCCAAAATTATCTTGGGGAGGTGCCTTTAATATTTTTTGGGCGTCTCTAAAACTTAATGGAGGTGCAAGTTAGGTGCATTCTAATGTTTCCAAGCGTGTGATTTTAATATATTTCGTCTAAGTTAAGATGCAGCCTCTCGGGCCAGTATTATCTTGAACTTGCTTATGCGGGCTAAGGGCTCATTTGAGACGGGCCAGACGGCCCATATAAAACCCTCAACTAATAAGAACAGAGAGATTTAAATGCACTCATTGTGTTGTTACAGACACTCACATGTAAGGTTCTTTTTGTTCAAGTCAAAGGAAATGTGAGTGTGGCAAGTAGAAATAATAAATTTCCTATATGAACATCCTTCCCTTCTTAAAACCATAATAAGTACGTGAAAAGGCCAATGTTTGGCTTCTTAAACCCCCAACGATTCTCCATTGTCTCGGACGTGTTGAGATATGTTTTGAGGCAATCTTAGATCATCTCGGATGCAAAATTTATAAAGTTGTTTTGTTTACTTATGTGACATAATCATTTCTATAAAGAAATAATTATTTAGTTTAAAGATACATGAAGACTGAGTTTTGATCTAAATATTAAAAACGAAAAGTTGGAAAATCAAATATATCTTACTACAGACATTTATATTTAACTATCGGTACATCATCTTAGAGATCTAAATTGAGTTTTGCATTCCAGAATTTTTTAAGAAAAAGTTCTTAAAATTTTAAGGATTTATAAAATTAGGTGTTGCATGTATTTTGTTAGAATTGTGTAGATAACCAAACTTTTGATTGATTGTTCATACTTGTATGATGGGAATTAGGGTTTTGGTGTGTGTGTTGCCTGAAAGTGTTTTGTTATATTGTTGCCCTAGGTTTTCCAACACTAATGTGTAGTTCGTCTTCTACTGTTTTTTTCCTCCATCCAACTACAATTCCATTTTCACTTTCTTTTTTCCAACGCCTCGGCGCTGCCAAGTTCTGAAAAGCGGCGGACCGCCTTCTTTGGAGGCGAGTTCCCCTAGTTGGCGAACCGTGGCCTGAGTGAGCTGAGCGCCTTTGCTCGGTGAGGGGAAACTCCGAGGAGATGAGAATTGAGGAGGGACGGCAGGGTGCCTTGAGCAAAATGGAGAATTTAGGTCCCAAGCCCACTCAAATATAGAAATCAGACTCCCTCTCTTCACTTTTGCCCTAATCGTTCAAAGAGAATAGAGAGAGATTCTTGTTCGACGGTCATCTTCTTCTACTTGTTCTTCTCCAAAGATCCAAGCTCCCAAATCAGTTCTCCAACTTATAAGGTTATTGTTGTTTTCCGTTTTCTTCTTCTTCTCTTTATTTTTTTTTTGTTTTTCTTCTCTTCACTGTTCATGGTCGACTGAACCCTCAAACTGCACCTAATATGTCCATTGCACAGTGAAATAACCTAGAAACCAAGTAGTTCTTGTCTTCTTGATTGAGATAATATACAAGGGTGATGCTTGTCTTATCGTTGTTTCTCGTATCTCTTTTTCAGGTGAACATGGAGAAAAAACCCCAGAATTTTGAGCAACAACGTTCACTTTCAATTAAATTATGGCCACCTAGCCAGAGTACAAGGTTGATGGTTGTTGATAGGATGACCAAGTTCTTGTCTACCCCATCTATTATTTCCAGTAAATATGGTCTCTTGAATAGTGAGGAAGCCAAGGAAAATGCAAAGGAAATAGAAGATGCGGCTTTTGCTACTGCAAGTGAGCACCATGAGAGGGAGCCCTATGGGAGTTCAGCACTACAACTATATGCGAAGGAAGCGAGTAAGCATATGGTTGAAGTTCTCATCCGAGGGTCCAGATCGAAAGAAGATGGTGAAGCCCCTAAATCTGAAAATGTTCTTGCTACATCGTGAAGATGTGATAAGCGCGATTGTCGCCTAAGTTAAACCAGTAATGAGAGAGGCCGAAAGGCCAATAACATGAGAGAGGCCGAAAGGCCAATAACATGAGAGAGGCCGAAAGGCCAATAACATGAGAGAGAGGCCGAAAGGCCAATAACATGAAAGAGGCCTAAAGCCGGACAAAGTTATTACATTGTTTATACTTTAATAACGCAAGTTCAATAAACCATACATTCCATCTCCTCCAGACAAAGTTATTACATTGTTTATACTTTAATAACGCAAGTTCAATAAACCATACATTCCATCTCCTCTGAGAATCGAACCTAGGAGGATTTTGAGGTTTATGTCTATACTTTCAACCACTAGGCCTAGTAAGTGTTGACAATACTGAGTGATCTTGAACAAGGTTAAAATGAATGTGAAAATAGTGTTGTGGAAAGTTTTGAACATGATAGTGTTAAAGGCGCATTTTTTTCTCACATTTTCTCCCCAAATTATCTTATGGAGGTGTCTTTAATATTTTTCGGGGCGTCTCTAAAACTTTATGGGGTTGCTAGTTAGGTGCATTCTAACGTTCAAAGCTTGTAATTTAGGCAAATAGATAAAGTAGAGGTAGGAGTAGATGTGTTTTCAGTTCCTCTGACCTTGGGGTTCTTTATATGACCTTTAGGGTCCAAGATGTCTTAATTGACGGTTACAGTGTTTATGTAAATTCATGATGTTTTGCATATTATATTCGGTCGCGTATCAATGCCACTGAATGTAATGACTTTTAAGTCCAATCTGAAAAAAAATCCTTCCAGGCGTGTGGCTTTAATTTTTCGTCTGAGTTAAGATCCAGTTGGGCCAGGATTATCTTGAACTTGCGTTTACCGGACTAAGGGCTCATTACGGCCCATACGAAACCTCAACAAATATGAACATGGAAATTTTAAATGCACTAACTGTTTTCTTATAGACACTCACATCTACGGTACTTTTTGTTCAAGCCAGAGGGAATGTGAGGGTGGCAAGTAGAAATGGTAAGTGTACGTAAGTTTTCCATGTGAACATCCTTCCTTTCTTAAAACCATAGTAAGTACATGAAAAGGCCAACATTTGGCCTCTTGAACCCCCATGTTGTCCATTATCTTATACTTGTTTTTTTCTTTGAAATCATTATCTTATACTTGTTGAAATATGTTTTGAAGCATCCTTAGATCGCTTCCAATGCAAAATTTCCAAAGTTGTTTTATTTACTTATTTGACACAATCATCTATATCTATATAATAAAACAGTAGGGAAACGCTGACTGGGACAAACATCCTTTTTTAATAAAGGATATTGTCTAAAGCCCTCCCAAATTTTCAAATATAGTCCTTCCTAGAAATAAAGTTACCTATTTAAAAAAATAAATATGTCATTCCTAGAAATAAAATAACTAAGTTAAGAAAAAAATGAAACAAAAGAAATTATAAGGGTTAGAAAAAAAAAATTAAAATCTCTCTCTCTCTCAACAAAATAACTAATTTAAGAAAAAAATAAATGACAAGATTTAAAAAAAAAAGTAAGTAAAAACGGAAAATATGTAAGCGCAGTATAAGAATTTCACCGTGCCACGGGCTATACCTTAGAAATAAATTATAGTCCTTCTTAGAAATAAAATAACATAAAAAAAATAATCATGTCCTAAATAAAATAACTAATTTAAGAAAAAAATGAAACAAAATAAAATGTAAGGGCTAAAAAAAGAAATTGAAAATCTTTATATATCTCTCAATAAAATAACTGATTTAAGAGAAAAATGAAACAAAAGAAAATAAGTAATAATTTGATTGATAGAACTGTCGTGCCCTAGGGCACATTTTTCGATCAAATCAACCAATTATGAACGTATTGTATATTCGTCTTTCCATTTCTGTATATCTTGTAGCATAGTCATTGCTTCAATGGGGTCGAAAAGCAAAACCACAAAAGAGTCGACATAAAATTCATAACTTTATTAGCCGAATTACAAATCTACGTGACCCGGCGAGCTAATTGTCCGGGTTTTCTGATTTCTTTGTCTCTCTTGTTATGCCATGTTGTTAATCGATTACAAAATGATCGTGGTCGGGATGAACTAGGCCCAAATACGGCCCCGGTTGGAATGGGAGGATTTGGAAAGCAAGAATGAGTTGATGGCTGGTACCAACCTGAACTCTGCAATTATTTACTATGACCAGCTTGTATAGTAAGAGGTGGTGTTGGATCTTGAAGCAATATCTTTGAGAGGCTGGGCGAAAAAGCAGAAGCTAGAGGAACACAACAACGCTGTGAGAAACTGTGAGCAGGTTGCTGCCGATCTACGACAGTGCTTCACTAACCTCTCACCGTAGTGTTGTGCAGTCAGTCACGCAAGGGGTATATTGAAAGATGCTATGACCAGAAGTTGGAGATTGCTTTTAAGTTGTGACTTTTATTGGTGAATTGAGTTCCGAATTAAACTCAGACTTTTGGAAACACCAATTATAGCTAATAGTGATTGTAGTGAATTTTTGGTGGATTGAATTGTTTTTTAAATAAATAAAAAATCACTACACTCTTCTTAATTTCGTGGTATTATTGAATTTTTAATATGGAAATTTGATTAGGTAATCTATAAATATTTTAAACATTGATTTCTTAAAGTATATGTTTTTTTTTAAATATTTCCTTAAAAGTATTCTATATTTATTTTTGGACTCCTTATTCAAACCATATACAATTTTAAATTTAAACTTTAAGAGTATCAGTAGCGTATCAAGGATTTACTTTAAGAGGTCTAAAAATCATTTCCATAAATTACAATCAAAGAAATTTAAGTTCTGACTTTTATTGGTGAATTGAGTTTCGAATTAAACTCAGACTCTTGGAAACACCAATTATAGCTAATAGTGATTGTAGTGAATTTTTGGTGGATTGAATTGTTTTTTAAATAAATAAAAAATCACTACACTCTTCTTAATTTCGTGGTATTATTGAATTTTTAATATGGAATTTTGATTAGTCTATAAATATTTTAAACATTGATTTCTTAAAGTATATGTTTTTTTTTAAATATTTCCTTAAAAGTATTCTATATTTATTTTTGGACTCCTTATTCAAACCATATACAATTTTAAATTTAAACTTTAAGAGTATCAGTAGCGTATCAAGGATTTACTTTAAGAGGTCTAAAAATCATTTCCATAAATTACAATCAAAGAAATTTAAGCGAATAATGATATTTTATTGATAAAATTAATAACCATAAATAATTGATACCAAAAGATTCAAAAACTTAATCTTTTAGATAAGTTTCATACTTTTATAACCTATATATTTATAAAGAAAATATTGAAAAAGAAAATCATGAGATTAGAAGATTAATTAGGATATTTTTATGAAATTTAATATTTTAAATCTTAATGATTTGAATACTAAATAGAATATATTTATAAAATTTAATATTTTAAATATTAATGATTGTTGTTCCAATTTTAATTTTGAATGATTGTTGTTTTAATTTTAATATTGAATAGGGCAAGTATCTATGCCGGTGAGGTATTGTTCATTTTTTTTTTGTTGAAAGATGATATATATTAGATAGAAATAAGAATTCTATTACAATACAATTTACAAAGAAAATAAGGTACTTGTTTCCAAACCTTCGATCTGTTTTTCTTTCTTGCCCATTTTGCCAATTTGTCCGCTGCTTGATTAAATTTCCTGCTTGTATGAGAGAATTTCACTATTTCTAATCTCTTTTTTATTTCCTGGATTCTTTTGATATGTATTAGGGATTGCCATTGAATATTGTTCTTTCCTTTCTGAAGATATTTTATGATATTAATGTTGTCACTTTCGATAATGATTTTTTTATATTCATGAGATTCTGCCCATTGTATTCCTTTGAGGATTGCAATAGCCTCACCTTCCTCCGCGTTTCTACTTCTTGAGGTGTATGATGCCGCTTCGACCAACTTAGATTCATTATCATGGACGATAAGACTGATACCTGTGATACTTTGTGTGTTTATAAAAGATGCGTCTACATTGATCTTTAAAAAGGACGTTCCAGGGGGGATCCATTTTCCTTGTTTTGTTTTGGTTTTTGTTTCATTCACTATTTGAATTTGTGGGAAAGTCGTAATGATGGTACTAATTGTATCTAGCGTGTTGATTTCGTGTTGAAAGCAATGGTCACATCTAATTTTCCATATGTTCCACATAATGGTAGCGTAATGAATGTTGTTAATTGTGTAAGCATTCTGGTCATTTATTTCCCAGGAGAAAATACAATCTCGAACAGATATAGTATTTTCAGAAATTATGTTAAAATAGAACCAAATATTTTTTGTCAGGGGACAGTGAAGGATAGCATGTTCTATGGATTCTATCTCATTACAATTCGGGCAGATTCTGTTGTTATCAATGTATTTTCCTATCCTATCCCTAACTGGGAGTGCTATAGTACAAATTTTCCATAAAAACATTTTTACCCTGGGAACAACCGGTAGGGACCAAAGGAAGTTCCAATTAGGGGATTGGGGTTGGGGTGTATTCATACTGATACATAGGTGTTGGTACATGGATTTGACACTAAATTTTCCTGATTTGGTAAGAGTCCATTTCCTTTGATCTTCACTATCTATAGAGATCGGGATCGCTAGAATAAGATTCTTAGTCTCGTTATCGAATTCATTGTTAAGGATGTTTTCGTTCCAGTTACCTTGGTCCATGAAATGTATTTTCCTATCCTATCCCTAACTGGGAGTGCTATAGTACAAATTTTCCATAAAAACATTTTTACCCTGGGAACAACCGGTAGGGACCAAAGGAAGTTCCAATTAGGGGATTGGGGTTGGGGTGTATTCATACTGATACATAGGTGTTGGTACATGGATTTGACACTAAATTTTCCTGATTTGGTAAGAGTCCATTTCCTTTGATCTTCACTATCTATAGAGATCGGGATCGCTAGAATAAGATTCTTAGTCTCGTTATCGAATTCATTGTTAAGGATGTTTTCGTTCCAGTTACCTTGGTCCATGAGCTGAGATACCTTATTTAGGTTAGAATTCTGGTTATAGGGAATAGATGGGAGCGTGGGGATCCAATTGTCAGTCCAAATATTTATACTTTTTCCGTTGTGTACTTCCTACATCGTGTAATTTCCTATTATATTGAGATATTTATTAATATTTTTCCAAATCCAGGAATGATGGGATTTCGCCGGGCCTGGGTTATCTGTATTATCAAAGTACTTGGCTTTCAAAAGCTGAACCCACATGGACTCCGGTTCAGATTTAATTCTCCAAGCTAATTTGCTCAACATCGCTTGGTTATCCAGCTCTGGGGGGTGGATTCCAAGACCACCCATGTATTTTGGAAGACATATCGAAGACCAAGATTTGGTACATATGCCTTTGGACTTACCCCACCAGAACGACTTTTGCAAAGTCGTAATGCTTTTGCATATGCCCTTGGGAAGGGCGAAGCATTGCATTTGGTATCGGGGTACGGTCGCGGCTATAGTCGAGATGACTATAGTGCGACCCGCTTGAGAGAGAAAACTGTGATTCCATTTGTCTAATTTCATTTTTATTTTATGGAGAATATCATTAAAAATTTGCTTTTTATTAGCACCTATGAATAATTGTGTTCCTAGATATTTCTCCGACGTGGAGGCGTATTTTACTTTTAGAGAACGCATAATCATACGTTTGAATTTAGGATGAGAGTTTTTAGAGTAAAAAATGTTAGATTTTGCGTAGTTGATCATTTGTCCAGACGCGTTGCAAAAGGTATTAAGGATAGTCTTGAGTGTATGGATATTATCTAGAGAGTTACGACCAAAAATAATGCAGTCGTCTGCGAAGAGAAGATGAGAGATGGAGAGATTAGGGTTTTTTGTAGGAAAACCTTTGAAATTATTTCTATCCTGTTCCTCTTTAAGCAGACGACTAAGCCCCTCCATAGCTAGAGTGAACAAAAAAGGGGAGAGGGGGTATCCTTGTCTGATTCCTATAGAGGGGTGGAAAATGGGACCAGGACGCCCATTGACTAAAACCGCCATTGAGGAGGTTGTAATGCATTGGGCAATCATATTGATCCAATGATCCGAGTAACCCAATTTAGACAAGATTTCTGTTAGGAAACTCCATTCTATCCTATCAAAAGCTTTGGACATGTCCAGCTTAAGTCCAAAGTAACCCGTAGCACCTTTCATGGTTTTGAGAGAATGGATGATTTCCTGCCCCATGATAATATTATCAGAGATTTTTCTACCTGGGACATAAGCCGCCTGGAAAGGGGAGATGATATTATGAAGCGAGTGTTTGAATCTATTAGCCAATATTTTCGTAATAATCTTATAGGTGGTGTTTAAAAGGCTAATGGGTCTATAGTCGGCTGGCGTTTGGGGGGTTGTGGTTTTCGGGATGAGGCATATATGAGTATGATTAGTGTCTTGTGGAAGCTCAGCTGTCTCAAAAAATTCTTGAACTAATCTGTAAATATTGGGACTAACAGTTTCCCAATTAGATTGGAAGAAGTAGGGGGGATATCCATCGGGACCCGGTGCCGCTTCTTTTTTAAGGCTACTAATAGCACTATTAATTTCTTCCTGGTCGGGGATTTTATTAAGCTCTATGTTTTGTTCTAGCGTGATAATTTGTTGGAAAAGATTGAGAATGGAGTGATTATTACTATGACCCTGAGAAGAACTAATAGTGAGAAGATGTGAGGTAAAAATAGCTTGGATTTCTTCTAATCCTTCCTGCCACTCACCATTGGTATCTTTAATGGCTATAATTTTATTTGTCCTATTACGTTGTATGGCTTGAGAGTGGAAAAATTTGGTGTTTCTATCTCCTACTGAGAGAAAGTTGTTCCTAGATTTTTCTTTCCATAAGGATTCTTGAAGCCTATACAATTCTTCCAGTTGATTATTTATTACGTTGAATTCTTTTTTTGTAGTTATGTTATTAAGCTGTGTGATTAATTCTTTAATGTTATTCTCTATGTTTCCAAAGACCGTTTTGTTCCATTTCGTAAGGTGTCTACTGAGATTTTTAAGGTTAACTTGAATATTCTGATGATTAGTCCATTTGTCCGAAATAAACTTGTGACAATCAGGGTGGGACATCCAGGTACGAATAAATTTAAAGGGTTTAGGTTTGTTGCAGCTTAAGTCTGTGTCTGCTAAGAGAATTGGTAGGTGGTCGGAACCTACAGTTTCCAGGTGAGAGATACTAGAAAGATGGAATTTTTGAAGCCAGGGGAGGTTGGCTAGGGCTCGATCTAATCTTTCCTGAATAAAGTTTTCTCCAAATTGTCTATTATTCCACGTATAAGGATAACCTTTAAAACCCATATCTGTTAAATTAAGGTTGTTAATATATGATTGAATTTTGTGAGTGTTAGAGTTCGAGGTCGCCTTGCCTTTATCTTTATCCTGGACATCCAGGATAACATTAAGGTCTCCAATGACAACCCAAGGAATCTCATCTTGAATTTTGAGATTATTTAAGATTTTCCATGGTTTAAGTTTGTTTTTATGGTATGGGCTACCGTAAAATCCTGTAATACTATATTCAGGGTATTTATTGCTATTATAGATTTCCGTGTGAATCATATTATTATCCGAGTATAGGATTTTAAGGTTAAGGTTGTGATTCCAAAACATCGCTAGGCCCCCAGATTTATTGGTCGGCTCAACGAAGAAGTGATCATAGTGTTTGTTAATTTTAAAATATTTTTTGATGTTATATGATTTTGTTTTTGTTTCGGCTATGAAGATGATGTCTGGGTTATGCCTGTTGATCAGGCTCATAAGGTGTTTACGAGTACTAAAAGTAGAGATTCCTCTTACATTCCAACTAAGGACTTTAGGCCCTAAATTATTGATCATCTTAGTCTACCTAGTAGTTGTACTGATACAAATTCTCACCCGGCTCCTGAACTAAGTGAGACACTAAAGGCACCTCGCGGGGTCGGCCAGGAGACTAATGAAATTTGGAGGAATTCTAGAGGCACCTGCTTGTTTGACTAACCCTAATAAAGCCCAGATGTCTAAGGCCTCAATCGAAGAACTTAAGGATGAGGTTAAAGAATTAGCGATTGTAAGGAAATCTAGGGGCGCCCTCTAGCAGGACTAACCCTTATAAAGCCCCAATTTTCTAAGGCCTCAAGCAAAGAACTTATGGTCCCCTACCCTAATTACTGCACTAAGTGAGATGCTAAAATCACCTCGTGGGGTCTGCCAGGAGACTAGTAAAGCTAGTAAGGAATTATAAAGGCACACTCTAGATAGACCAATCCTAATAACACCCAAAAGTCTAAGGCCTCTATCAGAAACTTATGGTCCTCTACCCTAATTACTGATGAGAATTAAAAGTTATTTCTATGTCCTATTAAAGCTAATGGTGGTAAGCTATCTTCTAGTTAGAGTGAAAGAACGCCTGGGTATCTAAAGGCACCAACAGTAGAGGTTGAAGAGGTTAGCACTAAAGAAACACGTTATTTCATGTATCTCTCCAAAAACTCTAAAGTTGTTACGATCCTGAGTATAACAGACAGGTCAATGAACAAAGGAAGTACTAAAAGCTTAGATTTTCAACATAAGCATAAAAGAAATATAGCTAAACAGATGACAAATATGGTTAGAACATTAATATATCTACTAATTACTTCCTTACATACTAAGTTGTTACTCTAGCATATACTAATTATCAAAGATCGAAATTACAAATTACTCTAAACACAGATAGTATGCCTCACATAAGCTACTCTAAGATTGATACAAAGGTTGTAAAAGGGACACAAGCAAGCTAAGAAAAAATGAGCATAAAATCGTTCAACGGGATGAACTAAAGAAAAGAACACTAAGAAATAACAAGAAGAGGCACTCGGAGAACTAGCCTAAGAAACAAAGATAACTATACTAATGAAAACACTAGCATCAAATCTACAGGCATGCAAGATTGAAGATATGAATTAGGCCCAAAGTTAAACAAAACCTAGAAACAGGTGATAAAAGCTAGGAACTAACTAATTAACTTTTAAAACAGAAATAAACATGTCTAGATTACGTCCCTGTCGTCGTCGGTGATTCAACGTTGACGATGAAGAACACTAGCTTAATTTTAACGACATGCAAGACTGCCGTCGTCTAGGAACCGACTTTGTCTTCTACTTGAAATTACCCCTTATTGCTTCATGGATTTGAGTTCCGGCAGATGATAGACTATACTTAAGGGTTTTAATTAAAATATGACAGTGTTCGGTGGAAGATGAGGTTTTATTAAAGATGAGAGTAGGTTTAGAGAGGTTTAGAGAGGTTTGTAAGTCAAAAAAGAAGATGAGGTTTTGGATTAAGAGAGATGGGTTTTATTAAAGACAGATTTGTTGTTGGGGTAAATCGATTGGATTTTGTTTTTGGATCTGGTATGATTTTGAGGTTAGGGTTTCAATAGGGAAAATAATGATATATAGAACTGTTAATGGTTGTAAGGTGATGTTCTTTTGCACATAGAAGTTGAGTTGAAGAATGGATTGATCTTTAGGTTGATTTTGAGAAGGTTTGAGAAGATTAAAGGCAAGATTTTTGCTGGGATTGAAGGCGAAAGGGAGAAAGGGAAAAAAAACGTCTTGAGTTGTATGACGTCACTCTGGACCCTCTCTCTCCTCAAAACCCTCAAATATATCTTCTTAAATTTTTTCCAATAAAGGTAAGGTATTGTTCATGTTATCTTTATATGAATTATAACGGTAATGGAACCAGAACGCTCATACTCGCATGATTCAATAGGTCAATTTAATTGTCTGCAAAAAAAAATATGACTAGTCATCTTATCATCTATATAAAATCAGTACAGAAAAAAATAATTTACAGAAACAATACAATGGGATATGGGGGAGATTCACTATTAGAGAAACAACTTTTGTTAGTACTAACTGAAATTTACTTTTCTAGTGTTTCATTTCTTTTTGTAAAATGTTTGATGTGTTCTTTTTGAGAATTCAGAACACAATATTAATAGTAATAAATGAGAGTTTCTTATCTTCTGTTGCATTTCTTATCTTTTGTCGTGTTTCATATCTTATGTTGTATTATTGATTACAAATACAAATCTTAAATTTAAGACACGAAGGTCCATAAGCATTTTAAGCAGAACTAATTTGCTAATTATGATGAGGTTTTTCAGATAAATTCTTTTCCATATTAGTCAATCAATTTTAAAAACTTTTGTCCTGTACAATTCAGTTAACGATAAAGGATACGCTATTATATATCTATTATATAAAACGCAATGTTTTTTGCTGACTGGGACAAGTCGAAAGACAAATCCGGTCGTTCGTTGCGTTTTCGATAGCATCTTGGTGGTTTGATCTATTACCCACCTAAGAAAATGAAAATTCGTTCACCCATTCAATGAAACAATGTAACAAACCCCAATTTCAGATCTATCCAATAGTCTCATCTACTTAAGAAGAATACGTTTTTATTCCTCTTTATTTATTGTTCTTTAAGAAATTTATTCATCTTTTTGGAGTTATCAGTTTTTTTTTTTCTAAAATTCTATTATATAAAATGCAATGTTTTTTGCTGACTGGGACAAGTCGAAAGACAAATCTGGTCGTTCGTTGCGTTTTCGATAGCATCTTGGTGGTTGGATCTATTACCCACCTAAGAAAATGAAAATTCGTTCACCCATTCAATGAAACAATGTAACAAACCCCAATTTCAGATCTATCCAATAGTCTCATCTACTTGAGAAGAATACGTTTTTATTCTTCTTTAAGAAATTTATTCATCTTTATGGAGTTATCCGTTTTTTTTTTAAATTTATTATTCTTCAAGAGATTTCATTATGCTAATCAGTTCTGAAATTCAATTCTGGAGTTACAACTTTTGTTATTTATTCTTTTTAATTTGTCATTTCATTTATTCTCTATACTCTCTTCCATTATCTTCTTCGCCATTTCATTTCAAGATTAACCCAAAAAAAGATGACTCCATTTATGAGTGGCTAAAGTAAGGGAAATCAATCGAGAGACCGCTTATGAATGTAAGTGCTCATGAAACTTCTGAAAAATAGTAATAAAGAAATTTTGAAGTGTTTTTCTTTCTATGTGTTATTCTTATGAAATATCCTATATTACTCATGATGTGTTCTTCCATAACTCTATTTCCTATTGAATGTAATTTTGATTCTTAACCGAAACGTACCACAACATGTTTTATTTAATTTTGCTTGTTAAAAATTGTTGTTTTTGCAGGTTCATTCTTATGAAATATCCTCTCATTCATGGCACACTATGAGCATATTTTACTTAATTTTGATGTGTCTTCATGAGATTCCGTACGAATATTGTTAAAATATCGAATCTTAAAAAATTTAATGTGTTGTGAATGTGTGCCCCATGTTCTAGGTCTAATTGGTTGTCATGTCCATTCATGAGGAATATTTTATGGGATTTTTGAGTTTAAGATCCAAAAATAGGGGGGTAATGAGTCATATATCCACTCCTAAATCAATAAATAAAATAAAACCAAAATAAACCGAAAATGTAAAATAAGTCCAAAAATTAACTATTTGGTGGGCCCCATGCATCAATCTTTTAATTATCTCTCATTTTTGCCCTTTCATAAATATTTTTTAACCATTTGTAAACCAAAGGTTTGTACTAGTTAAGTTAATAACTCTTTCCATAAATATTATGAAAGAATATTTATGTTGGATATTCAATACCAATCTTTATTTCCATAAACTCCATAAATATTTAACCAAATCAGTGGATATTTAACAAAACGAGTTTCCCTCTAAAAAAACGAGTTTCTATCTATGTAACTCTATATTCTTTGAATTCAAGAAAGTATATTATTTCTAAATCCGTTGCATTTGATTAAAGTAACCTACCAAATCAATGGATATTTACCTAAAACGAGATGCTCAATCCCAAAAACGAATTTCTCTCTCTGTAACTCTTTGTTCTTTGAACTTCAAGAAACTATGAAGTTTCGATTTGCGTTTTATCTCTACCTCGATCTAATTAGACATCTACAAATTCGTTTGTGAGGTATGTCCAACTTAAATTTATCGTTATGAAACTATAAATCTCTATTACTACAATTTCTATTACTACAATCTTCTTAAAAAAATTATTTATTCTAACAAAAAACTTATATGTAACATTTTTATCACTTTTTGATAAAAAGTGAATGTTGAAATCTCTATTAATTCAATATTTTTTTCATAAAAAAAGTTTTATAAAGTGAAATTGTGTTTGCTAAATTTTCTGTATTCTACTAGCATTTTCTACATTCTATTAGCATCTGTTATGAATTTGTTACAATAGGTTAAAATGCAAATACTATTTTGTTAGCATCTTATGAATTCTAATAACATTTTTTACATTCTATTAGCATCTGTTGAATGTATTTATTATAGTAGGTTAAAGTGCAAATACTATTTTTCTAGCATCCTATTGATTCTACTAGCATTTTCTACATTTTATCAGTATCTGTTGAATGAATTTGTTACAGTAGGTTAACAAGTACTTTTTAGTAATTAAAATGTATAAGGTGAAATTGTTTTTGTTACATTTCCCGTATTTTACTAGCATTTTATTGATTCTAGTGACATCTATTATGAATTTGTTACAGTAGCTTGTGTATGAGGTATGCTCATTTCCTACCCACTCTGTCAATCTCATTGATCTCACATGTAGTTGCGGTAGGTAGTCGATAGATGGTATCCCTTGTCAACATGCCATGTTGTGCATCAAGAATTATGATGGTGATACGACAAGTTTTTTTGATCATTTTCACCAAACAAGCGTTCGTCAACACTTATCAATATTATGTCTACCCAATTCCAAATTATGATGAGCCAATGGAGTACAGCGATGAAACAAGAAAACTAGCTCCGTTAACAAAGAGAAAACCGGGAAGACCAAGGACAGTAAGAAGAGAGAGATCAGGAAACATACCCAAAAAAATGAGAGTTTGCGGTCGGTGTAAAAAACCGGCTTATCACAATAGTGCCTCATGCACGACAGCTATATAATAACTAACTTAAATTTTGATTATGCAGGTTTACTTATTCTGCTAGAAACATAAATATTCTACTTATGTCTTTTATATGTTTAGAGAATTTGATCAATGTTACCAGATTATCGTATTTAAACAAGAGGATTTTCCTATTTTCCTATTTTCCTATTTTCCTATTAAATTTTATCAATGGTTACGATATTATTGTAGTTATACTCATATGTATTTGGATCAATGTTTCAGTTGGTATTATGATTTGGCTACAGTAAATTACAAAATGTCGAAAAACTGAAAAAATGCTGGTAGTGTTGGTGAAATTTTGTCAACATCTTACTGGTATCTTTATACCCATTGGACCATGCTAGAAAAATTTGTTTGATGTTTCTACCAATTTAGCAATTTTCAATACAATCAAAGCAGGCTGGTGTTAGCCTTTGTTATATTTTAATCAAAATATCTAGATTTTTGATACATTTTTGTACGAACTATTTGTTTCCTTAGTTATATATGTTATCAATGGATTCAACATTAAGTGTTTGAGTTCATCATGCCTTTGCCCTACCACGTATTATAATTGTATAGTTTCAATAGTGTCCAAGAGATTTGAGTAACATCTTTATCGTATCTATAAACCTGTTGAACGACATCTAAAATATAATATAATTGTGGTATTATAGAACATTGATAAATAATCTCATAGTTGCTTAAGATGTTATTCAAACTTAAAACATAAACATGTTTGCTACGTTTTATCACATAGCCTGTTACAAAATACAAGTTAAAGTACTTAAACATTTTTTCTCCATATATCCTTCGATTCATTCAGCAACAACCAAGTTAGTTCACCCCTCTTGTTTTACGCTAGTTTTGTCCAATCATCTTTTGGCATCTCGTTAGGAAAATGTTTATAGTTCGATTCGATATAAAGTTCTTCCATCTGCAAAATCACATACAACCGACAATCAGGCCTGTCAAAGTTCAAACAACAAACTAATTCAACATCTTTAGGTTGTAACCATTTATGCGTTTCTATAAGAAACTAAAAAATGCTAGTCAAACAAGTCATTTTTCTTATGAAAACAGTTTTGAACAGTAACCATTTCAAGGTTCTATGATAAACTTCAAAAATGCTAGGCAAAAATATGACATTGTTTTTACAATCCAATTTATTCTCTCATTTTTTTCCCATATTACACCATGTAATGTTCTATGGTTGTCAAAAAACCAGGTTTCACAAGTAACCATTGATAAAGTTTTATAAGAAACTTAATAATGCTAGACAAAATATTAAGTTTTTATGGAAAGTAACTATATTTTAGATCTAACACTACGCTTGAAAGTCTACAATACAAAACCCTAAATTAGATAGAACCCTAAATTGTCGGTCTAAAATAAAAAATTTAGGCAGAATATGTAGTAGTAACTACAATTTATAAAGAGATCAAGCTTCATATGTTATTTCTTCAAAGAAATTACACAACAACAGAGACAAGGTAACCATACAAATTTTTTGTTGCATGCAAAAAAGAAACATACTCTTCACTTTGAACTGATTTAGGGTTTTGAAAATAACTTCCATTAAACCACTTCGAAACAACTAATTACCCTAGAAATTTCTTATTAACTAATCAATTTCAGAAAAATAAATCATAGTTAAAGTTGTAAAAATCAAAACCTAATTCGTTTTGTGTTGTAGAAATCAATCTAAATCATAAACAAAGTTGAAGGAACAACAAAATTGATGAAAACCAAAATAACTTACTCTTTACTTTTGATGATGATGAACGAAGCCAACAATGGATTCTCCCTATCTCCTACTTGATGCTTTCTCTCTCTGTTAGGTTTATTTTGGGCGTGTTTAAGATAAGAGTTTCCATCTCTCTTTCTCTTCGATTTGATATTTGAGGAAAAGACAACTTTTTTTTTTTGGTTATTTTTTTGAAACAGAAAAAGCTACTTTTTTTGTTATGCTAAACGGAAAAGACAAATTTTTTCGGGGAAAGAAAGTTTGTTTTTGAAGAAATAATTTAATGAATCTCTATATATTATGGTATCTTTTATTTTGTTTTTTTTTTTTAACTCAGGATAGGTTAGGCAGTAAAAGAGAATAAGAGGATAGACATGTAATTTACTTTGAGTGGATTTATTTTCTATTTCAGATTATCTTTGGTCTCTAGACTCGTTGATCATGCGATTTTGGACTTAAATCCCATCCCCCGTATTTTATGTCCATCAAAGGTATACAGCTCAAGAACCATCTCATTTTGAGGAACTATGACAAAATATCTTCTTTATTTTCACATTTCATGGACATTCCCAAACAAAATATCTTTAGCCAAATATTTACTTTATTGTTGCTTTTCTTTTGATGTTTTCAGGGAGAAAATATTCAAAGTTAGAACAAGAACATTTCACGATTAACCCAAAAAACAGAGTTTAACAAATTTTTATGAATGTAAGTGTTCATGAAATGTCTATTTGGAATTCTTCTGAAAAATGGTAATAAAGAAATTTTATAATGTTGTTCTTTTCATGTGTTATTCTTATGAAATATCCTCTAATTCATGATGTGTTCTTCCATTACTCTATTTCCTATTGTATGTAATTTTGATTCTTCACTGAAACGTACCATAAAATGTTTTACTTAATTTTGTTTGGTGAAAATTGTTGTTTTTGCAACTTCATTCTTATAAAATATATATCCTCTAATTCATGGTACACTTTGAGCATATTTTACTTAATTTTGATGAATCTCCATGATAAATTTGTGCCTTCATGAGTTTCCATACGAATATTGTTAAAATATCGAATCTAATAAAATTTAACGTGTTGTGAATTTTTGCCCCATGTTGTAGCTCAAATTGGTTGTCATGTTCATTCACGAGGAATGTTTTATCTCCATCAAAGGTATCAACTCAAGAACCATCTCATTTTGAGGAACTATGAAAAAATATTTTCTTTATTTTCACATTTCATTGACATTCCCAAGCAAAATATCTTTAGCAAAATATTTACTTCATTGTTGGTTTTATTTTGATGTTTTCAGAGAGGAAATATTCAAAATTTGAGCAAGAACACAAGAATGACTTGTTTGAGTTTTTATTCATGTGCTTTTCTGTGGAAGGACTTTTAGTTATGACACTTTGAGATAGAGAAGCTCATGTAGTTTATTTCCTACTTTCTCTTTCACAAAATACAAATTCTCGTATGAATATTATAAGAATTTTTTTTACAATTTATAATAGAGGAGGTTTAGGTTTCAACTTTCCTCTTTGTGAGCATGTATCTCTAATTAATTTGTAAAACTGATCATTCTAAAAATTTAGAGAAGCTAATAGCTAATTAATTTAATTATAGTATTTGCTAAGAAAATCAACTAAAAGTGCATGAAGATATTATTTTCGGGAGTGCTACGTGTACAAAATTTTTGACAAAATTCTCGACTTAATGACTCATTTTCACTAAAAACCCAAAAAATTTCAAAGTTTGACTTTGATCTGCCCGTGTGACTCATCGAGTCAAGAATCTTGTCAAAGATTCTGTGTACACTTAGCATTTCTCTATTACTTTTATCTAAAAAATCAAAATAAACCATTAATTTGAATTTATTATTTTAGAAGACCAAAATATTCTTCTTGAGACTAACTATTGAAATGCTTTTTTGAGTTTGAAACATACAAAATCATTCCTTAAATACATTCTCCGCAATTTTACCATTGCATTGAAATCCGCACGAATGAATGAAATAATTGAATTTAACTTGTGTTTACTATCTTTCAAACTCACAAAAGCATTCTAGATAAAAATAAAAATTTTATTGGATAAATTCTTTCAGATAAATGAATCTGAATGTATTCTACTATATCTTTATGAAGCTTCTCACTCTCAAATAGTATTTTGTTTGGTTCATTTGCAATAAGAGAAGATCCAGTAAAGCATGATTAGAAAATGTCAATTTATGCCAAACAAATGTTAATTACTTTTGATAATTGACCGTTTACCACTATATAGTGCTTAAAATGTTCACCGAGAGCAACCGTGCCGGAGGCACGGGTTTACCACTATAATTGACTGGGACAAGTCGAAAGACAAATCCGGTCGTTCGTTGGCTTTTTTGTTAAATCTAGGCCACTAGATCTATTACCTACCTATAAAAAAATATTTAGTTCACCCACTCAATGCAACATAACTTTGTTCACCCTCGTGAAATACTAATATCAATGCACCTCATGAAATGAAATTGAATACCATTAAATAATAAAGGTGACAGTTTTTTTTTTCAAAGATTAAAGAGGGCTATTGAGGCAATACTTGGAAGTAAAATATTTGAACCATAACATTTTATCATACCATCTTATGCACATAGTTATACATGATGTTCATTTTTCTTAACCTAAAAATAAGAGTCTTAACAAAGGTTTAGTCCACGTTCTTAGAAACTCCATAACTTTATAGCCAAGTATATATGTTAATACAAAACCACAAACCATAAAATACCCTATTATGTATAATACTCACAAATCACATACCTTTATTATTCTTTTATCGGTTTTCCCTCTACCGGCATATATTGAAACCAAAATAAGAAGAAAAGAAGATTTGAGATCACTTGAAATGTGAATTTTGAGTTGACAAAAAAGTTCTTTCAATTATTCTTACAATCTTATGAAGTGTGTAACTCCTTCACACAATAGATACATCAAACTCTGCGAAGACAATCACAAATTTGAGAAAGTGTCTAGTCAAGAAAACTTGTATAGAATTTCTAACCGCCGTTGAATATATTGGTGAAAAGGATGAAGTTCACCTGTTATCATGAAAAGATAAATACTCAAATTAGAGAGAACTAAAGATGGTCAAGTTGAAGAACATA
The DNA here is from genome assembly GCF_041429995.1 of Eschscholzia californica. NCBI lineage: Eukaryota > Viridiplantae > Streptophyta > Magnoliopsida > Ranunculales > Papaveraceae > Eschscholzia > Eschscholzia californica. The sequence continues at coordinate 49,484,591 of NW_028238198.1, forward strand.
GATACAAACCTTCAAGTTGTTAGAAAGAAAAATAGATACGAAATATATTAATAAATCTCTCCAGACGAAATTATTAGATAAGATACAAGTGAGGATTTTAACTAACTATTCAGAACCAAATCTTCTTTAATTCGTAATTCAAGATAGATAGTGGTGTACTTACATACAGTAGTCTTTTAGGAAGAGCTTACCAAAACAATATTTAGAGACTCAAAAGATATAGAGAGGACCTACTGTCCTGAGACCAATATCCAAAAATTTTGATAAATCAAAGGAAAGAACTCAACCATGCAATTATAGAGAAGATAACGTCTTGAGCACAAGAGTCGTGGACAGTTGTGAGTATTAATGCTTAATTTTAATTTAGCAAGCCTTATAACTGAGAAGATGAGTAAAAGACAAGATTTAAAGGATAGGGTTTGTGTCAAACGGAGAGTTACAAAAATGGTCATTAGTATCGAATTAATTGGAAGAATTTTAACTCCCAATACACCATTAAACTCCCACATTATTTCAGGTAATTAGTGTTGTAATTAGATATATGGATCTAAAGACCACAATTGAAGATAAATCGAGATGGACGACTATGATATCATGGGTGAACGAAGTTTGTACAATAGATTTTAATGAGAGAGTGAACGAATTTTCATTTTCTTCGATAGGTAATAGATCTAATGGCTAAAATTTAACAAAAAGCATAACGAACGGCTAGATTTTTCTTTTTCTTTGTCCTAGGCATAACCCGTGCCTCCGGTACGGACGCTTCTGTTTATAATCCTGCGGTCACCAAAAGATTCGCGTAAGTTGAACCATAAAAAATAGTGTACAATCTAAAAAATCACCTAAGTATTAGATTGCTATATTCAAACAAAAAAAATTTGAATTGCTTACTACCATTATACAATTAAAAAAATTATAAAAACTATAAAATTTGTGACAATCAGATAGTCTTCAGCAATTTCCCCGGATTTAATTCTTCAATTGTTACAAAAATCTCATTCTGTGCTGCCTTATAAGTTCTTTTAGAACCTCATTCTTCAATAACTTAGGGACAATATTGAATTATTGATTCATGTTTTTATAAATTAAGCACTTAACGAGAGTTGATCACCCATGTAACTCGAGATAGGACTCAAGATGAGGGGTTGTCTGAATTGATCTCTAGTGGACTTTTAAGATTAAAAACTTTGTGAAACTCAAAAGAGTTATTTCCTTTTTGGCCCCCTACTCTGTGACCAACTTCCTTCTTGGCCTCTTATTTTTCATAAATTCAAATATAACCCATTTTTTTAATGTAAATGCCATAATTACCTTTCTTGTAAATATATTTTCAAAATAAAATTAATTAGAAAACATATCTTTCCACGTCACCTCTTTCTCCACCTCACCTTTGAAAATAGATTTTTCTAATTAATTTTATTTTGAAATTAATAAAATTAATTTTATTCTGAAAATAGATTTATAGGGAGGATGGTTATGGCATTTACAGTTTACACTAAAAAAAAGGTATCAAATTTGAATATATGAAAAATAGGGGGCCAAAAAGGAAGATGGTCACAAAGTAGAGATCAAAAAGAAAATAACTCAACTCGAAATAATTCGAATTAAATTTTTACGAAATACTAGGATTACTCATTGGATTTTTGAGAGGATGACCAGTCCACTCATATAGGTGAGTTGGCCTATGAAAACATATTTTAATCAAAAATTCAAAAGGTCACCTCAGCTATACAAGCGAACTAAGATGTTTTGATATAACCAAGTCATGTTTGGGTCGAATTGCTGAACTCAAATATGCCGGGATAGAGTATCATTAGCCTCTGGCGTTTTTATTTGCCCCAAATTTGCTAACTATTTTTCTTCTTGGGCAGGTCAAGCATGGGATCAATAATAGTTATATATTTCACTATATATATTGCAAAATTTGGTGGGAATGAAAGTGCTCTCCTTGAGTAGTTTTAAATCTAAACCTTGGAAATATTTGTATTTCATTTTAGTCTTGGTAAAATGTAAATAAATGGGTTTAGGTATGACTTGACAGAACTGAAAACACAAGTAAATTCATCAATCGGATCACTAGTTCGGATTTAGATTTGGATTCTTTCGTCTTCCCCGTTTTCTTAATTGTTGTTGTCGTCGTCTATTTCAGTGAAACACATGATTCACCAAGTACGCAGTTATTAAATCTTAAAATAAAGCATGCCTGAAAGGCCTCGGTATTGTTCCCGCTTATATTCATTTATATAATTCTACACGAGTTGTATTGTAAATGTTCCGAGCCTTAGCAGTTATCGATATTGTTCTCGCTTTGAGAATTTAAGTCCAAGTCTAGAAGCCCACTTGAAAGGCCTCGGTACTTACTAAGTTTGAGCGTACACTTATAGCCCAGTCTCCGGACACTCTCGCGAGCGATGTAGGACTATCATAATCCCCCACCCTCATCGAAGAGTCGTCCTTGGCTCTAATACCACTTTGTAACGCCTCAAGCCTTAGCAATTATCGATATTGTCCCCGCTTTGACCACCCAGACCAAAGTCCACAGGTACGGAGTTTTTTTCTTGGCGAAGGCACCACGATTATACCCAAAAGGCCTCGGTACTTACTAAGCTTGAGCGTGCACGTATAGCCCAATCTCCAGACTTTCTCGCGAGCGATGTGAGACTATCACATGCATATAGTAAAGTTTGCAAAAATTCACATATATTATACAAATTTACACGCAGATTTCTTAGAACAAGTTTAAACATAATTGCAGAGTTTACTCTAAGAGATGAACTGGAAATATCCACGAGTATACTTAACCAATACGAACAGATATTTCGACCTACTTTCGCTGTGGACTATGGTTCATTTATCTTTTTAGACACCCCAATTAGAACATTACAAATGAAACTTTGGGCCACAAATTTAAAACGAGGCAATAATCGTTGCAGAACTAAGATCGACTCTGTCTCTTACTGTGTTCTCCAAATATCAGAATCTTTCAATACGACTACGATCAGTAAAACATATTTTAAATTATTAACCGTTACAGTTTATACCTCTAAATACATACAAATTACAATTGACTCTTATTTATTTCTATAATAATCAAATTTCAATAAATCAGATTCAATCTTCCCTTGGACCACTAAAATTTTCGAGAAATCTATTACCAATTGAGCTAGTAATTCTTGGGTTAAACTACAATAATAGGAAACCCAATAAGGTTACCTAAACTTAACCTAATAATAGAAAGAGAAGTTTCTAGGTATTTGGATGTGTGGTTAGGTTAAGTGGATCCCAAGTCATATACATCAAACACGTCCTAATCCTAATCTAATTAGGTTTTATCGTGGTTGTTAAACCGACTTAACAACCCTATATAATCCAAACCTAGCCTTATTTTTCTTCATAATTCTATTCATCGAACCAAACTCTCTCTTCCCCAATCTTTTTCAGTCTTCAAAAACTCTCTTTCAAGGTTAGCAATCTATTCCTCTATCTTTTTTTGTTCTATTGTGTTTTATCTTCTTGAAATTCTGTTTATGGTATTTGATCGGTTCAAAGATATTACTTTATATTTTGATTCGAATTTGATGATTTAGGGTTTCTATTGTGCTTTTTCTCGTATCTGGTTGTGGTTTTGTGTTCATGTTGTTGTTGTAGTAATCACCTCGCATAGAGATTTCTAGGTTTTTTTGGTCTTAATCTTCTTGGAGTTCTGTTTTGAATCCACAAAGTTATTAGAATCTTTGTTTTGATTATCTATTTTGCCGATTAGTGATTCGATTCTTGCTTATAGGTTTATAGTATCTGATCGATCCCATAGATTTTGCTTTTATTTATCTATTTTGATTAGATTTTAATGATTTAGGGTTTCTGTTGTGGTTTTCTCTTTTCTGGTTGTTGTTATGTGTTCATCTTGTTGTAGTAATAGAGACTTCTAGGTTTTTTGTTAGAGATCGACCTTGGATTTTGAAAATTGATTAGGTCTCACGATGGTTTGTTCTTGGATCATCCGTCGATTTTATTTTCATTGTGTTGTTTGATCCCAATTTCGTTGAATTAGGGTTTCGGTTGATGGAGATCTGACCTTGTGTTTTGTTTCAGATGCAGATCTTCGTTAAGACTCTAACAGGAAAGACAATTACCCTAGAGGTTGAAAGTTCAGACACTATCGACAACGTTAAGGCTAAGATCCAAGATAAGGAAGGAATTCCTCCCGATCAGCAGAGGCTTATCTTTGCTGGAAAACAGCTCGAAGACGGCCGAACTCTTGCCGACTACAATATCCAGAAGGAATCCACTCTTCATCTTGTCCTCCGTCTTCGTGGAGGTATGCAGATCTTTGTGAAAACTCTCACCGGAAAAACCATCACTTTGGAGGTTGAGAGCTCAGATACCATTGACAACGTTAAAGCTAAGATCCAGGATAAGGAAGGGATTCCCCCAGATCAGCAGAGGCTTATCTTTGCTGGAAAACAGCTCGAGGATGGAAGGACTCTTGCAGATTACAACATCCAGAAGGAATCTACCCTTCACTTGGTCCTTCGTCTGAGGGGAGGGATGCAAATCTTTGTCAAAACCCTCACCGGAAAAACTATCACTTTGGAGGTCGAAAGCTCAGACACCATTGATAACGTGAAAGCAAAGATCCAGGATAAGGAAGGAATCCCCCCAGATCAGCAAAGATTGATCTTTGCAGGAAAGCAGTTGGAAGATGGACGAACCCTAGCTGACTACAACATCCAGAAGGAATCTACCCTTCACTTGGTCCTCCGTCTTCGTGGTGGTATGCAGATTTTCGTTAAGACTCTTACTGGAAAGACAATTACTCTTGAAGTTGAGAGCTCGGACACCATTGACAATGTCAAAGCAAAGATTCAAGACAAGGAAGGAATTCCCCCAGATCAACAGAGACTTATCTTTGCAGGAAAGCAACTAGAGGATGGCCGAACACTAGCTGATTACAATATCCAGAAGGAGTCGACTCTGCATTTAGTCCTTCGTCTTCGTGGTGGTATGCAGATCTTTGTGAAGACCTTGACCGGAAAAACTATTACCCTTGAGGTGGAAAGTTCCGATACGATCGATAATGTGAAAGCAAAGATACAGGACAAGGAAGGGATCCCACCGGATCAGCAGAGGCTAATCTTTGCCGGAAAGCAGCTTGAAGACGGCCGTACTCTGGCTGATTACAATATCCAGAAGGAGTCGACTCTTCACTTGGTCCTCCGTCTTCGAGGTGGTATGCAGATCTTTGTGAAGACCTTGACGGGGAAAACCATCACCTTGGAGGTTGAAAGTTCGGACACAATCGATAATGTCAAAGCCAAGATTCAGGACAAGGAGGGTATCCCACCTGATCAGCAGAGACTGATTTTCGCAGGAAAGCAACTGGAAGACGGTCGTACTCTGGCTGATTACAATATCCAGAAGGAATCGACTCTTCACTTGGTGCTTCGTCTTCGTGGTGGTATGCAGATATTTGTGAAGACATTGACAGGGAAGACAATCACTCTGGAGGTGGAGAGTTCGGACACGATTGATAATGTGAAGGCAAAGATTCAGGACAAGGAGGGTATCCCACCTGATCAACAGAGGCTTATTTTTGCAGGGAAGCAACTTGAAGATGGTAGGACCTTGGCTGATTATAACATACAGAAGGAGTCTACCCTTCACCTTGTCCTTCGTCTCCGTGGTGGTGGGAACTGAGTCTACCCTTCACCTTGGTCATTTGGTATTTGGTTTTTTATGAATTCTGGAAGTAAGTTTGAATATCTGTAGCATTAGTAAATGTCTGCAGTTGGTATGTTTTTAAAACTATAATAAATACAGTCCCATCTTTTATTAGTACCCTGTGTTACCTCTTTGTTACTATGTGATTGGTGTGGTGATTAAGTATTTTAAAGTTAAGAGATAGAGAGCAGGGAAGTTGGATAGTTTTTGCCTTGGTGTCTTCTCAAGTAGCATTCTCATTAGGAGGCACCATGATAGCCTTACTGTGACCCTTCACAAAGCTTCGATCAAGAATACGCTTAAAACGAACAATGACGTCGATTCCTCCCTTCTTTTGAGTAGTCTTTCTCTGGTTTTATAAAAACGAAAGAGTAGACATAGTTCATGAGCAATTTATTGGATCCTCTCTTCTAAAATACCTAGGAGTAATTCGTATTTCATCGTACGAGAATAAAATAATGCTTTTATAAACCTCTGCAACTAAATTAAAATCGGTAATTGAAATACTCCTAAAAACTATCCGTCTCCTACCCTTACGAGAACGAGTTCTGACTGTTAGAGCAGCAATTACATCAGTTGATAAATTCACAGAATCTATGGAGTACAATTTTGGAGCCAAAAGTATTTTTTTGTGTATAGTCAGTGTGCCTAGTCAAAAATGTATCTCTAGAAAAATTTAGGTATTTTTCCAAAACAGCTAACAGTTTTAAATTCGGCAAATCACTAGTTTTTTTTGTTAAGAGGGCAAATCACTAGTTATCCCTGGAGAATTGTTTTAAACCATTTTTATTATGTTTAATTCGTATATTATCAATTCTTCATATTTTATTTTAAGGAACATAAAATATATTAATATATTTAGTTTAAACTAGTGGTATAAATGACAATGATTTCTCTGAAAGTTTCGGAGTGAAAATCACAATGGATTAAACACAATGTCTTCAACCGTTTTTATCTCCCAATGTTTTGTGCTGACTGCAGGGCCGTGGCTGAGAATTCGGAGGCCCAGTGCAAAAAAATTTTTTGGGCCCCTTACATATCAAATGTAAAATAATATATTCTAAAAGGAAAGTAACAAACAAATTCAAAATAATTTAACCACAAAGAGATAATAAATTATTTATTTATCAAGTAACAATGTATTTTTGAAAGTATTTGTTTTCACTTGAAAACTTTTCTCCTTGCATTTTTTGAAGCGAAATCATCGATTAAACCTTCGTAATCAATTTTGTCTAAGAACCCACTTTCAATGCTAAGCAAGGCTAATCCATTTAGTCTGTCTTGCAACATGCTTGATCTCAAGTATGATTTTAAAAGCTTTAACTTTGAAAAACTCCTTTCTGCTGATGCAACTGTAACTGGTAAAGTTAATAATATTCTATAAGCAATGGTACTAGCTGGAAAACAATTCATCTTCTTCAAAAAATCTAATACCTCATTGGCTTTTGTAATTTCTACTGGCAAAATTGCTTGTAAGAGTTTTAGTTCCACAAATAAATCATCTGCTTCCACATCAGAATGGTCCCCTTTCTTCAACCTACTTGAAAGATTATGACAACAAGCTTTTAAGTCATCTACATTATACCTGGATAATTTTTCTGGTCTCATAAAAAATCCAAAATTTTTCTCATATTCTTGATATTGCTCAAATCTCTTCTCCAATGAACCAATAGCTTGATCTACTAATAAAATAAAATAATGAACTCTAAAATTTTCCTCACCCGATCGTGAAATCAATTGTGATGAGCCATCACCAGTCTCATCAAAATGTCTTTTTCGACGAATTTCACGCTTCTCGGAAAAAACCGGGTTAATTTGCAGTTCAGTAGCCATTCTCTTAGCTTCAACCATGGCCTCTTGAAATCCAGTTTCTCTATGCATCTTTAGATAAACAATCAAACCGTTTATCAATTCTATAGCAACATCAATGTGTATGTCCTTTGTCTGCAAACGTTTGCTAACCTTGTTAACTGCCACTAATAACTTGTACCAAATAGTAAGACTTAGTAAAAATTCGAAATTACCAAGTTCAAATCTTGCTATTGATCTTGCTTCACTTTTTATTTTTAGTTCATTGTCATTCTCTGCCAGTTGAAATAAAGCTTCTCTTATTTGTAGAGGTTGCGTTATAATCACTTTAATACTATCAACACGGCTCTCCCACCGTGTAGTCGACAATGATTTCAGCGTAAATCCTTTCAGATTATCTTTTAAAATCTGCCAACGTTTTGTGGAATTTGCGAACAAAGAATAAATTCGTTGCACTACTCCAAATAAATCTTTAGCTTTACCATGACAACTAGCTATATCACACAAAGTTAAGTTCAGACTATGACAACCGCATGCAGTGTAGAATGCTCGCGGATTTATATCTAAAAATCTTTTTTGTACTCCTTGTTTGCACCCTTTCATATTCGATCCGTTGTCATATCCTTGACCTCGTACATCATCAATCTCAAGATCAAAACTCTTTAACGCTGATTGTAATTCTTGAAAGAGTCCAGATCCAGATGTATCATTAACAATTAAAAATTGCACAAAATATTCTTCTATTTTGACTGGGCTAGCAGACATATCAACACACCTCAAAATCAAAGTCATTTGTTCTTGGTGATTGCTATCAGGAGTGCAATCAAGTAAAACAGAAAAATACTTAGCTTCTCTAACCTTTTTAAGGATCGCACCTCTAACTTTAGAAGATAATAGTTGTATCAACTCATTTTGAATAACATTACTAAGATAATGATATCGAATCTCACTGTTTTGAATTCGACGGAGATGTTCTTTCATCAATGGATCATGTTCTGCCAACATCTCAACAAGTCCCACAAAATTTCCATTGTTCTCTTGACCAATTTTGTGGTTGGTTCCACGAAATGCAAGATTAAACTTTGAAAGGTATTTTACTATTGAAATCAACCTTTGCAACAGTAGTCTCCAATGTTCTTTTTCTTTCTGAATGGAATCTTGTACAACTTGATCAATAGTACGATTCTTTTGAAATCGAAGCTGCAATCCAATCCAAGTGGCCATATTAGCTACATGGTCACTGCTAACTTCATGTTCTCTAAGCCTCTCAGTAAGATGTCTCCAGTCTCCATAACCATCATTTGCTAACTGGTTTTTTGATAGTTTTTTCTTAAACAATTTGCAGCAAAAGCAAAACACTCTATCAATATCTTTTGAGTACACAAGCCAAACTCTATCATGTTTCTCTCCATTGGATAATTGTCTAGTGTAAAATTCTGACGAAAATCGTCTATTTGCCTTATCTTTGGGACCTTTTTTTATTGATAGGTCTCTAATTGGACCTTTTTCAGCCAAGAGATCTCTTAATTTTCCATCAAGAGTATCCCAAATTCTTGGATCATAGATATTATCTGGAATTTCAGTAGTTGGTTCATCAACGAAGTCATTGAAATCATTATTAGGAATACCACAATCAACCACATTTTCAGCAATCCCCCCATGAACTGTATCATGATCATCATTACTTTCGTTTTCTGCATGGATTTCAGTTGATTCTTCATTATTTTTCTCAGTTACTAACTCTTCAATTGGGACATCACCATCACTTTCTTCGTGAACAATGGTATTTTCAGAACCCTCCCCATGAACCATATCATAATCATCATTACTTTCGTTCTCCACACGGACTTCAGTTGATGGTTCATTATTTCTCTCAACTACTAACTCTTCAGTCGGAATTGGTTGTTCTTTAATAATGAATTTATCGAGAGCTCCTCTTTGTGATTGAATAAATTTTTCTTCTTTTTTCTTCTCCTGCCTCTTCAAATTACCATATTTGTATTTTTTTGGTGCCATTAAATTGAAAAAGAGAAAAAGAAATCTAAAGCCACACCCAAATTCAAATTCACCGAACTAAAATTCTAACGATGTTGTTTCTTCTCTTTTGTAATGGCTATGTAGGAATTTGTAGATTGGAGAAGACTATTGAATTTCAAGATGAACAATAGCTATTGTTATATAGTAGTATAAACTTAATATTTTTTTTTCAAATATAGGAAGAATAAATTAGGGATTTAAGTTACAAGAATTTAGAAACACAATAAATTTAAAATAGTATGGAAACATTAAAAAACGCCTAACATAAAAAAGGAATCTGCACAAAAAAAAAAAACATAAAAGAAGGAGGATTTTGATAAAGGTCTCTACAGTGCTCTTTAAATTAAAAAAGAAACAAATCTCCCCATTAAACTAAAAAAGAAACAAATCTCTACATCTATATTTAATAGGTACTTCTAAAGGTGAGAGAGAGAAATAAATTTTGAAATTACCTTTTGTCTTTTCAAGTTTGTAATTGGTCACAGATTAGTACAACAAGAATTAAATTCGTGGGCCCCAACATCACTACCTTCAATTTCTATTTCTAAAAGTAAGAGAGAGAAACATCTCGTTTAATCCTACCTGTAGATTTTCCTATCACCTTATCTACCTCATTCCGTCAGAACTCAGAAGTTTATACAGACTTTGAAATCCGTGGGCCCCATTGATTTGGGGGCCCAGTGCGGGCGCCCCGCCCGCACTGGGCAAAACACGGCCCTGGCTGACTGGGACAAACCGTAATACAAATCCGATCGTCCGTTGTGTTTTTGATAAGATCTACACCCTTAAATCCGTTACACATCCTAATTTAATCACCCACCAAACGAGGGAAAGTAAATAAAATCTTTAATCTCTGACGTCAGCTACAGTCAATCAACCTTTAAATTATCTTAATTATGATTAACGTTGAGAATCTGTTATATAAATCATGACCGTTCTTTTGGGTACGATAAGAGGGTGGCCATTGGATTATACCAATAATCCCTTGGTAACTCCTGTCATTAATTTAAATAATCTCTCTCTCCATCTTAATATCAATTATTTCTCTTTCTAATATCTTCCTCTCCACAATTTAACCCCTTCACAGAAATCAATTTTTTTTTTTATGAAAACACAGAAATCAATTTAACCCTCTAATTTCTCTCTCTAATAACTTTTATTTCTCATGACTAAATTGTAGAATTTTTGGGTTTATAATCCAAAAAACGGATCCTAATAGGACTTTTAGTCCTCTCTAATCCTATAAAGGGTTTCAAAACCAAAAAAATAATACAAATGGATATCTAGTCCATTTGGTGTCATCTAGAGAGAAAACACAAATCCCTAGAATACCAAATAATTTATAATACCTAAACTAACCTTCCATATATATATAAGATCTAATTTAAGCTCAAATCAACCAATATTCGTTTCCCTTATTTAGCTCCCTGTTTCTCTCTCCAATTACCGACTTTAAAGGAAGAAAGAAATCATTTATCTTCCTTAAATTTCTAACCGAAACCTTCTCGTCCTATCTTTCTCTCTCTCTACATCTTCATCTTTCTGAAACTATCCTCCATTAAAACAAAAAACTTTGTAACCGAAACATTCTCGTCCTATCTTTCTCTCTCTCTCTCTACATCTTCATCTTCTGAAACTATCCTCCATTAAAACAGAAAACTGAGTTTCTAAGTTCAGGTAAAACTCAAATCAAATTTTTATGTTTTCTGATTATGTTTCGATTGAAAATCTTCCATTAACTTGTTTCATTATCATTAGAGCTATTAAAAATCATCATCTTAATTGTTAATCAGGTAAACAATTTTCTTATTTGATGATTCCGTTTCAGATCTAGAAAGTTATTATTGTCTTTCTCTCTCTAAAGTTTGTATTAATGATCACGATCTTCATGAGATTAATACTTCATTTCTAAATCTTACAAATCGAGTTTACTTATTGTTTGCAATCAATCAACATATCAGTTATCAATAGATTTGGAGTTTATGCAAAGTATGATATTCAAATTTTCTCCAGATCTGATTTTTTTCCGTACAGATTGATGAAACGTGATTCTTTCGCACGGTTACTCATAACAGAATTAACATTATATATACTTTAGAATAAATTACCATAATGTAACGTAAATTATATAAACTTTTCCCTGCGATGTTTAGCAAATTGAGAACATGATATATGTTCTGGTTCTGCAAATTTTTCACGAATAACATTAACATTATATTATTTTGTGTAAATCATACGTAATTTATGGAACATTATGTATGATTTAATATCAAAACAGTTCTCGTTTCATTATTAGAACATCTTTGATTTACATATGTAAATCCTGTATACTTTTTTGTAAAGTACATGTAATTTATTCAAATGTTCATATAATTTACTGCAAATAATATACTTGTATATATAATTTATTTGAATTAATCTATCTCACTTTGTTATCACAGATGGAGTTCCAGGCAGAATCATCAAATCAAAATAAGGAAATCAAACTGAAATCAGATGGTTGGGATAAGATGTTTACAGAACTAGGACAGTTATTTCCTGGGGGTGCAAAAGCTTTTCGATATGCTCTTAGGCAATATTGCATCAACACCGGGCATGATTTCAAATTCATAAAGAATGATTCTAAGCGTGCTACTGCTGTGTGTCCTGTTGAAGATTGCAAATGGATAGTGCATGGATGGTCACCATTGAAATGCGATTCTATGTTCATATTGAAAGACATGGAAAGGAAACATGATTTCATTATTTGTGATAAATGTCTCATTATTTTTCATAAAGTTTGCATAATTTATTGTAAATTATACATAATATCGTATTTACAGTTTAGGTATATAACGTTTAAAATTATACTTTATCATTATTATATCAGAATTTGCGGTACATCATTAAATCCCATTGTAAAACATACTTATTGTATATCAGTATACAATATAAATTCCTTCATATAAATGACCACTATCAGAAATTACAAGGTTTGATCAATTAAAAACTTTTAAATTTTTGCTGTTATCATTGGTTATTTATCAAAAATTACCGAATCCTGTGGTAAATCACTGATACTTGTGAATAAATTATACATACTTTACAGTAGTTTAAGTTATACCAGACAGAAATTGACATAATTTATCAAACAGATCTCTAAAAATTGATTTATGACGAAGCTTTGAACGTCAGAAACTATGTCACAACAGAAAAAACCATAAAAATCAACCCAAAGCTTTGAACATTATTTTCAGTACATCATCTTGAGGAATCAACTAATACAAGGTTTTCGTATATTTGTTTTGTTTTAGAGTAACCACATCCCCATTTAGGGGTTTGTCAGGTTTTAATTTTTAATTTTTTACTTCTTTATTGCAAGGTTAAATTTGTTTGAGTATGGTATGTTTGTCTTCTTCTTTCAATAATTGAGATATCTCTCCTTCTCTATATTACGTGTTAGGGATGAATCTAATTTCGAATAATTTCTTTATGGTAAGCTTTGGTTGCAAAGAAGACATCTTTTGTTTGATCAACATATGTTCGATTGATGTAGCTGGTGGCTACATATAACCAATCTTTTCAAGGTAATTGTCTGAATATATTATTCTCTTCTCAACTTTCATACATAACCAACTTATATTTTGTTAGACTTTTATTTGTTTTTTTAGTGATTGGTCGTTTGATTCTCCAATATAACGCTCCATATATAGAGTACTTAGTAAATGAATTTGGTTAGCAACTGATTTTGGTTTTTAATTTATCAGTTTGTGGTCATTACTTGATGTTTATTTTTGTTCTTGTAATATTGATTTTGGTCTTTTCTTATTACGTGTACCTTAGAGATATGTAACTTGTTATGTAATTGTACTCGCTTTTTCTAGGAACAAACTTTGTACTCTCGAGGGGAACATAGTTGCTCATAGTTTACCCCTTGGAGTCCTCTTTGACATTGCTTATCATGTGTAGTTAACTTAGAGATATGTAACTTGTCATGTAATTGTACTCGGCTTTTTGTAAGAACAAATTTGATCTCTGGAGAGGAACATAGTTGCTTATAGTTGACCCCTTAGCCCTCTTTGACATTGCTTATTATGTGTAACTTGTTATGTAATTGTACTCGGCTTTCCGAGGAAAAAATTTGTTTCTTCACATGTGCAATCTGGTAAGTTTGCATCGGTGATTTTGAGGTGTTTTTGTTTGTTGGTGACTAATAGTTTAATGAGACAGAAAGCGACAAAGTGTTGGACGTGAAGTAGAGATCAAATAATGTATCCACGTGATACTAATGTTGTCTTAAATCTTATTTTGTTTTCACTTTCTCTAATTCTCTCTATCTTTGATCTGTCGCTCTGTATTAATTAATCAGAAGGTGAAGAGTGCCTAGCTATTTTACTATCTCGGCTTTTTCACTATTCTAGAAGGTATATGCTTCATTCTTCATCTTTAGTTATTGGTGGTTGGTTCACATTACTCGCCATAACTTATATTTTGAGGTTCTTTCATCTCATATTAAAAAATAATTTTATGTCTCGTAACAGTTATAAGTTTGCCTTTCTATCCACGCTATTGGCCTTCTCCGCTCCCAATGTATTTCACCACTTAAGGATTGAAACATGAAGAGATAACAGAAATGATAGCTAAATGAGCTCTGATTAGTTGTTGACAAATATTCTCCTCTTTTTTTATCTACTGTCTTTCTCAGTAATCTGTCTTTTTGTCTTCTTTCCTTTTTGTATCTATTCTCCGAAACTAGGAAGTGCTTTTTGTTAGGTAATTGTCATGTTTTCATTTGTGGCTAAAGTGTTTGGTTAATGTATTGTGGTTTAATATTAGGCAATTGTCACTTAACATGGATGGTATCCAAGTGTGAGATTATATTGTACCTCTGCAACAACTAATGTGTCATGTCTAGGTAATGTTTCGTAATCAATATGACACATGAAACATTTTCTTTTCGCGCTCTTGAATTTATATCTTTAACGCCGCCACTCAAATAAATGCAATGTTACAGTTTCTTATTTCTATGCTATATTTCACGTGGATGCAATAAAGAAGACCTATTTGTTAGTTTTCAGGAGTCTGTTTGAATTTGTGAGGACATTCTTTGTATGTTAATTCAGGTTTTCACAGGTTTAAATTAAATATGGCACAGGAGTATCATATGTACAATTAGTTTTACCTTTTGGTATAATGTTGTTTTGTTTTTGTACTTTCTTTTATTCTTATATATCTTGATGATGTAAATTTATGGTATTAATTCATTTTTATTTGGATCTTCGTTTTGTTACGATTTCTTAGAGATGTGTTTGACAAAACTACCCGTGCCCTATGGGCACGGGTTATTTCTAGTATATATAATAAAATAGAAGGGAAAATGATGACTGGGACAAACATCATTTTTTAATTAATAACTAGGTTCCCACTGCGTCCTACGGACGTGGTAGATCCCTTTTGGCTAACGCCGTCTCAATAATTATGAACATTAAGATCAAAACAATTGATAAGAAGAAACTCATAAACATAATCTATATATTGATTAACATGGAAGAAACATTAAACTATTGGCAAAAAAGTTAAAACTTACACAAAAAAGTTAAGAGTATAAAAACTATAAAATGAAGCAGATGAGTAAAATGGCTATAATTTCCTTTGTTAATATTTTTTATTTTCAGATTGCCTGTAAAAAGAAAAATGAAACATATGAGTTATATCTATATGGTATATAACAAATATAACAAATGAAATAAGAATTAATTAACAGATATATTAACTTTTAAGATAACTTACCAATAAAAAAACCTTTCTCTTTACTGTTTAGAAGAAGATATAAAGAGCATTTGAGAGACATGAGAGAATAATGAGAGAAAGTCGAGAGACATTTAAGGAAGTTATGAAAAAAATTGGTTGAATTTCAGTGTGAATGAAAACGTGGGAGAGTATCAAGGCAGTTAGAATTTAGTGGATTTCAAATTGAATTTTAGTGGGATAACCGTGAAAGAGTGAGTAATTAGAGAAAATGAAAACTAACCGTGAGAAAATAAAGGAAGTAGTTATATTCAAATTTTTTGTTTAATTATTGACTTTAATACCCTTCCTTTTGAGTCAATTTACATAAAAAGATTTTATATCATCCGTCGAATGTTTTCCCAACCAAATCTCTAAAATATAATGGACGGTCAGACATATAATTAGCAATAAATGATTAAAACGGATAAAATACCAACAAAAGTAATTAGCAAAACTACCAATCAAATTACAAAATAGTCGACATATAATTAGCAATAAATTATTAAAACGGAAAGAAGTTAACCGATAAAATACCAACAAAAGTAATAACTCATGGGGATTGGAATATTTATTTGTTGTATTTGATAATCTATACTGGTGACTGTAACGAGTATACAAACCTAGATTCATTAGTGAGATAAATTAATAGACCCATGTTTCAAAAGGTCGAATTACAGATTAAACATTAGAAATAAAATAACTTATTTGAAAAAAAAATAATCATGTCCTCAGAAAAAAAAACTAATTTAAGGAAAAAGGAAACAAAAGATATTTCAAAGGTTAAAAAAAGAAATTAAAATATCTCAATAAAATAATACTGTAACTAATTTAAGAAAAGGAAACAAAAGAAAATAATATTGAATAAAAAACATGGAAAGTCGGGACTGGGTTGGAATTTCGTCACATTTGATTAATACAACTGTCCGTGCCTTGGGACACGGGATATAACCTAATTTTTATAAAAGAACAATTATTTAATTTAAAGATAACTGAAAACTTATTTTAATCTAAATATTAAAATGATGAGTTGGATAATTAAATATATCTTACTTGAGGTATTTATATTTAACTATCACCACATCGTCTTCCAGATTTAAATTGAGTTTTGGATTGTAGTATTTTCTTAAGAAATAACTTTAGAAATTTTATGTAACATTCAGAGTTTATACAATTATGTGTTGCATGTGTTTTGTTCGATTGGTGTAGATAATCAAGCTTTGATTGATTGTCCATACTTGTATGATGGGGATTAGGGTTGTGGCGTTTTATATTTATATTTCTAGTGAGTGTGTGTTGCCTGGAAGTGTCCTACCATATCATTGCTCTAAGTTTTCCAACACTACTGCGTAGTTCGTTTTTTACTTTTTTTCTCCTCCATCTCGCTACAGTTTCATCTTCTTCCTCATTTTCTCCATTAAAGTGCACTATCACTTGTCTAGGAAATGTGCTTATGCACTTTGGATATACTTGTCTAGGGTATATCTCGTGCCCTACGGCACAGACACTTGTATCAATCAAATGTTACAAAATTTATTGTTATATTTTGTTGAGAGAGAAAGATTTTTATTAGTTATTATTTTTTGTATTTATTTTTTTTTTGTTTCTTTTCTCTTAAATTAGTTATTATTTTATTGAAGAGAGAGAGAGGCTTTAATTTCTTTTTTTAACCCTTGAAATTTATTTTGTTCATTTTTTTCTTAAATTAGTTATTTTATTTCTAAGAAGGAAACGATTATTGTTTTTTAAATAAGTAACTTTATTTCTACGAAGGACTATATTTTA
Source organism: Eschscholzia californica (assembly GCF_041429995.1). Taxonomy (NCBI): domain Eukaryota; kingdom Viridiplantae; phylum Streptophyta; class Magnoliopsida; order Ranunculales; family Papaveraceae; genus Eschscholzia; species Eschscholzia californica. The sequence continues at coordinate 49,501,709 of NW_028238198.1, forward strand.
AATTTTGGGAAGGACTTCTAGACAATATCCTTTATTAAAAAAGGATGTTTGTCCCAGTCATCGTTTTCCCTTCTGTTTTATTATCTATATAATATATTATCTATATAATAAGGGAGGAGGGTATCTTTCCCCCTCCTCCCAACGGCCCAAATCTCTTCTCACAGGTTATATCAAGTGGTGGAGAATTATTTGAGATTTAGATTATCAAAATCGGATGGCCTACATTAGATGGCAAATCATTAAGGGCCCGGATCATAAGAAACAACATCTCCCGAAGATGCCCAATTTCAAAAGTTTGGGATTTAATTTTTCCCTTTTTTTATTTCTAATTCTAGCATTCTTTCCCGCTCATCTCCTTCCGCCTCTCTCATCTCCTTCCGCCTCTCTTATCTCCAGGCCCGGCCCTGAGCCCAAAGCAGGCAAAGCCTTGCTTTGGGCCCCAACATTTTAGGAGCCTCCAAACTCCACAAATTTTCAATATAAATCTATTTTTATTATCTATTATATTAAAACAGGTCAGTCGGTTATCCAGGGGATAAGTCTGACCGTTCATTTTATTACCTTTGATTAGATCGAACGACTGATATAAAATCTTCTTAGTGTAATTTGACTTAAACCATAAGGGTATTAGTGTAAACAATTAATTATTTTTGGTTATTTAGTTACAATCTCCCACTTTTATCTCTCACGATTGATTATTCGGTTACAATATAAAAAAAAAACTACCTAATACCTGCGGCCAAAACTACCCACCTTTGCACATTTCTAATTTCAAGTTAAAAAGTTCCTTAATTTTCTCATGAAATCAAAACCTCCAAATTTGTTTTTAACTCTGCCTAACAAATTCTCCTTAATTATAGCTACCATAATACTCTCCACCTTCTTTCACTTTTAAATCCAAAATATCATAACTCATTTAATTATCTCAGAGAAATGTTTTTAATTATCTCAGAGAAATCGTGTATTCTCGGTTTAACCTACAATTTATTTATGTTCTCCTCGAAGGCGTTAGCCAAGAGGGATCTTCCCCGTTCGTAGGACGGGGAGGGAACCTAGTGAATTTTAAAGGCCCCTCAATTAATAACTTAAAGATTGGGCCACATTTTTATTACCCAGTCAACTGTTTTACATTTCTGTGGGCCCACCAACTCAATAAAGTAACCCTATAAATGCTTCCCCACGTACTTTTCTTCCCTCCCATTATCCTTCCTTCCCACACTTTAGAAACCCCCAATTCCCAGCCAAACGTGAAATGCAAACCCACCTGAACCGAGTTCTCCATTAAACTATTAGAGGCTACCATTATTTTTCACTCCACTATCACAACATCAAGTCAACACAAATCATCACTAAGAGGTAATTTTTGTTCACTTTCTATACATCTCTTAGTAATCTACTATTATATAATGGGATTGTTCAACTATTATTATTATTTGATTTCTTCAAGACCTAGGTTTTGACAGTTTGAGTTTCCTCTTTCACTCTCTCTCTCTAGTCTCTAATCTTACTAAATATGAAATATGTGTAACTAATGAGTTGTTTATAGTCTATGTATTATTAGATGTTTCAATTGTCACTAGTTAATTTAATATTTGACAAAACCTAACTAACTATTGTTCCTATTAAGTTATTATTTTTGTTATTATCATGTGATATAGTTTTTCTCATGCTTCCAAATAGAGTACGAAAGTATGTATCCGGATCCGAGAAAAGAAAAAAGAAGAAAAGAGAAGAACTAATTCAATCCCAAGTTGGTGCCCTTGATCGATTTATTAGACACAATAGAGACGTAAACATTGAAAGTGCGGGAGACGTTACAACAAATGATAATAACATGAATGAGGACATTGTAGATGATATTGAGAGAGAGAATACAAGTCAACCCTTATGTGACAATACAAATGAAGATCTCGTTAACGAAAAACTCATCAATGAAGAACACGGACCTAAAAATATCTTTGATCCGGGAAATTGGGACATCATTGATCAAATTTTAAGGGACTTTTTGGTACAAAAAGGTCCGACAAGAATTACTAATTTTGATTTTCCTTTGGATGAACATGGTAGACGTTTTTCTCCGACATATTATACTCGTACTACTATAAATGGTCATAAGTATGACAGGATATGGCTTGTATATTCAATTTCGAAAAATAAAGTATATTGTTTTTGTTGTAAGTTGTTCGCTTGTGGAAATACTAGCCAACTAGCACTTGAAGGATTTCAAGATTGGAGAAATCTTACGGGAAGACTTAAAAGTCATGAATGTAGTAAAAATCATTATGAAGCTTCGACTAAATGGCATGAATTAGACGTTAGATTGCGAAGAGTCGAAACTATTGACAAACATATTCAAGAACAACTTAACAAAGAGAAGGAACATTGGAAAAAAGTTTTGAATAGGATAGTTGGTCTTGTGAGAACTCTTGCTAGGAGAGGTTTAGCCTTTCGTGGGACTAGTGAGAAGATTGGTGAAGAAAATAACGGGAACTTTTTGGGCATTATTGAATGGGCTGCGGAGTTTGATGAAGTACTAAAATTACACCTTCAACGCATTAAAAGTGACGAAATTCATTATCATTATCTTAGTCACAAGATCCAAAACGAATTGATATTGATGTTAGCTTCTGAGACTAAGAACATGATTGTTAAGAGAATTCAGGATGCCAAGTACTACTTCGTTATACTTGATTGCACTCCTGATGTAAGTCATGATGAACAAATGTCGTTAGTAATAAGATGTGTCAATGTTGCAACAACTCCCATAAAAGTGGAAGAATTTTTCCTTGGGTTCTTAAAGGTGGAAGATACATCCGGACAAGGTCTTTTTAATGTCCTTAAGAATGAATTAGATAATCTCCATTTGAATATCAATAATGTTAGAGGACAAGGATATGATAACGGATCTAATATGAAATGTAAACATAAAGGTGTGCAAAAAAGATTGATTGACATAAATCCAAGAGCATTCTACACGCCTTGTGGTTGTCATAGTCTTAATCTTTTACTTTGTGATATGGCTAACTCGTGTCCTAGAGGGATTTCTTTCTTTGGAGCGGTGCAAAGTATTTATGTATTATTTTCATCTTCACCAAAGCGTTGGCAAATCTTGAAAGAGAAAGTACATGGTTTTGATGGTATCACACTAAAATCTCTTTCACAAACTCGATGGGAAAGTCGAGTTGAAAGTGTCAAAGCAATACGGTATCAAGCTCCACAAATACGAGAAGCTTTACATAAATTGGTGGAAACAAGTGATGATTCAAAAACGGTTCATGATGCTGAAAATATAATAACGCAAGATTTTGGGAATTTTGAGTTCTTGTTTAGCATGGTTATTTGGTATTATTAATCATGTTGTAACGGTCACATTCATGGGAATGAAACCGTTTTGTAACGGCCACATTCATGGGAATGAAGCGGTAGTAATTAACTCGCTATTTAGTATAGCGGTTACAATGGATTAATTGTTGGCTATTAATCTTTGTGATTAATTGTAGCTATGAGAAACTATATAAATAGGTCTCATTTGTGTTCTTGAGAGACACACACAAAAACTACACTAATAATCTCATTCAACATACTCTAGTATTACATGGTCTAACCATCGATAGACAAGGATTTAAGGGGTGGATATTCCGATTGCTCTAGTAGTGATTCGGACACATAGATTGTAGCAAGTCGGCGACGATCGTGGGCAGATTAGCGGCAATTGGACGATCAACCGCTTCCGCACAAAGGTATGAATTAACCTATTATGACCAACAGTGGTATCCGAGCCGAAATTGTTCGCTCCTGCCTCTTGTTCGTCGATAATGGAGTTTCCAATTATAATTTCATTTTATTTATATAAAGAAAAATTGAAATTGGAAATCACTTGAAATGTGAATGTAAACTTATGATTAAATCTATCGAGTAGTGTCATTAGCCAGATAATAATATGATTTGATTGGGACTTAAAGAAAAAATTATTCGTAGAGTCCATAATCAACTATGTCTCTCTTATTTCCATCCCCATACATGAATACAGAAGATATTAAATTAAGGGTCTCTACTGTTAGGACCTATTATTGTGTATGGACACATTTGTTTTTTGGTTGACATATCAAATAATTCAATTTGGGTAACCAAATTAAATTTTGGCTACTGGGATTAGGTTACTATAGGCATTTTTTTTAAAGGGTAACCCAACCCAAATAATAACAAACGACCAAGATCTATGTGATCCTGTTGTAACTCGTTTCCGAATTTGTTTTAGATTGGATGGGATGTTATTATTTCAAATGAGTTAATACATGTGTGTATTTGTTTAATATGCATGTGTAGCATATTTAATCATGATATAACTATGAGAGTTCATGTCTATATGATTTATATATGTCTGTGTGACCTATATAATTTATAAATTAATTTTTTACGAATATGATTTGTGAAATCAAAGGGTCTCATAGATGTGTTCTATGAAGTAATTAAATTATGGAATTTCTAGTTTATATCATGAATGATGATAATGAGCTTAGCGAAATTTTCGAGTGATTGATACAAATGATGAAATCTCGATAATTTAGTTAGAAATAAAAATAGTGCCTAATTAATATCCATTACATTGTGCATAATTGTAGATGACAACTAAGAGTATGATTGGAGACTTGTCCACGAATGAAAAACTAGATGGTACTAACTATGACATCTGGCATAGGAAGATTAAATATCTCCTTAATGAACGCGAGGTTTTAGACAACTTATCCATTGTTATGGTTGAACCTAAGGATACCGAAAGTGATCGGTATAACCAAGAATTAACAACATACCAAGAATGGTCCAAAAAGGATCGTTCGGCGCGCTATACTATGTTGTACTGCATGCACAACGATTTGATTGGGGAATTTGAGAATTGTCTCACGGCTAAGGACATGTGGGATAAGCTTAAGGTCAAGTTCGGTCAAACATCTGCTACCAGGCTTCGTGGCTTGACTTTGAAATGGATGAGATACACTATGGATACAAGTCATAGTGTGGCTGAACATCTTCGAATCATGAGTGCTATGATTCGTGACCTGAAAGCTGCTGGGCGAGAAGTTGACGATGAGGAGCAGGTTCTCAATGTGATCCGTTCACTTCCTGATGAACCTGTTAGCTGGGCTAATTTTAAACTCCTCATGGCTCATAGTGAGCATGTCAAGACATTTTCTGAGATTGCTAGACACCTTGAGATGGAGGTGGAGCGTCAGAAGGCAATTGCGCCTTCACATGTTGCTTTTGTAGCTCATAGACGCGAGTCGAAAAAGGCGAAACATCGATCTAAGCAATCTAAGAAGGCTCGTTTTTCTCAAAACCATGGACCTGAAGGTGGTGTGGCTAAGCAACCAAAGGCAATAGGCCGTAAAGAGGTTAAAATTGCACTTGTGAAGTGCTTCAACTGTGGAAATAAAGGTCATTTCGCTCGAGACTGCTCGGAGCCGAAAAAGGTACCTTACCATATTGTTACTCATGAAACTTATGTTTGTTCCCACGCATTAGTTGCTAATCACCTTCCTAATTAGATTGTAGATACGGGAGCCAGCAAGCATGTAGTTCATGATCGAGCTGGGTTTGTGGAATACCACAGTGTGCCCGTGGGTTCACAGACTGTTATGTTGGGCAACGGAACCAAAGAAGATGTTCTTGGTATTGGTACATACAAGCTCAAGTTACGAGGAGGCAAAACGTTACTTCTTCATGATACCCTCTACGCACCTGGGGTGCAATGTTGCTTAGTTTCTGTTGTTGCTTTATTAAAACTTGGTTTTTCCTTTTATTTTCAACTAAACATTTTGGATATTATGTATCATGGCGATTTGTTCGGCCGTGGGTGCATGAAAGACAGTTTCTTTGTACTTGATTTAGATTATGATTCTGACAATAATTCTATGCTTGCGGTTGCTTCTAACTTTGATATTCATTCTGAATCTGTTAAATGGCATGCTAGACTTTGTCATATAGGGCAAGATAGGATGAGTAGACTTGCAAAAGGTGGTCTCTTAGACCAGCTCACTAAGGTTGAGCTACCTAGGTGTGAGCCTTGCTAAGCTAGTAAAGCTACTAAGAAACCTTTTGGCAAGGCAATGAGGGTGTCGGTTCCTCTTGAGTTAATTCATTCCGATATTTGTGGGCCTGTTAATGTTAAGGCACGTCATGGCGCTGTTTATTTTCTCACTTTTATAGATGACTACTCACGATATGGGTATGTGTACCTATTATCGCATCGCCACGAAGCCCTTAATATGTTTAAGCGTTTTGTAGCGGAAGTAGAGACCAAATTAGATCGAAAAGTAAAGACACTTCGAACTGATCGTGGTCGTGAATACCTTTCTGATATGTTTAAAGGGTTTTGTGAGGAAAAAGGTATTCAAAGACAACTCACGATTCCTTACACTCCGCAACAAAATGGTGTAGCGGAGAGGAGAAATCGTACGTTACTGGATATGGTTAGGTCAATGATGGCGCAAGCCAATCTTCCTATCAGGTTTTGGGGAGATGCTTTGCTTTCATCAACTTATATTCTTAACCGTGTGCCAAGTAAGAGTGTGTCTACCACTCCATATGAGTTATGGAATGGAAGAGTGCCTTCCTTGGATCATTTACGACCTTGGGGTTCGGCTGGCTATGTGCACAACCAAAACCACAAGTTTGGTAAACTTGGTCCAAGAGCGACTAAGATGGTGTTCATAAGGTATCCTGAACATTCTAAAGGTTATGTAATGTTCGGTGAACAACCAAACAGTGGCTTGACAGAAGTTGACACCCGCAACGTTGATTTTCTTGAGGATGAGTTCCCAAGTATTGGTGAAATTAAAAAGGATCTTGAGTTGTATGAGTTACAAAATGACTTGGAACTATCACTTGGTGAGTGGGAGAAATTAGGTTCTAACCAAGGCACCAAGGATAGTGATGTTCCACCAAATGACCGAAATATTAGGAGTAGTCCTATAATTTCGGATGAGGGACGTCTGTCTGCTTTAGGTGATCAACCAGAGATCGAGGTAGTCCCCGTATCTCAGGTAGAACAAGAGGTGTGCCCTCAAGTTTCTGAACCTACTAATCTTAGTGATAGTGGGAGAGATCAGTCCAACAGTCAGATAGTCAGTCAAGATCCTATAGTACGAAGAAGTGAGCGTGGAAAAGTACCTCGTCGATATTTTCAGATCGAAGAGGGAGTATTCGTTTGCACTCCTTTGGATGTTGAGGAGCCCACTTCTTTTACTGAGGCTTTAGATTCACCAAATCATAAAGAATGGATGGATGCCATGAGAGAAGAAATGACCTCGATGGAAAAGAACCATGTCTGGGAACTAGTTCAACTCCCTACTCATCGTAAATCTATTGGAAGCAAGTGGTTTTACAAGATCAAGAGAAAAGCTGATGGGTCAGTTGATAAGTTTAAGGCTCGATTAGTGGCGAAAGGTTTTACCCAGATTGCTGGTATAGACTTTGATGAGACATTTTCTCTTGTGGTGAGATTTGCCTCTATTCGTCTGCTTCTAGCTTTGGTTGCTCATTTGGACTTAGAGTTGGTCCAAATGGACGTAAAAACTGCTTTCCTTAATGGTACACTTGAGGAAGAAATATATATGGATCAACCTATTGTGTTTGTCTCGAAAGGTCAGGAAGACAAAGTGTGTCGACTTAAACGATCTATATATGGTCTTAAGCAGTCATCCAGGCAATGGTACTTCAGATTCCATGAAGCCATTACTTCTTTTGGTTTCACGATGGTTGATGAAGATCATTGTGTGTATGTTCAGAAAACATCAGAAGGAATCACTTTTATTTCTTTGTATGTTGATGACATACTGTTGGCTGGAAATAACATGGAGATGATCAACACCACTAAAGAGTGGTTGTCCTCTGTCTTTGAGATGAAGGACTTGGGTGAAGCAAGGTATGTCCTTGGCGTGGAAATTATAAGAAACCGTTCTAAGAGACTTCTTGGGTTATCTCAAAAGTCTTACATTGGGAATGTCTTGGAACGATTTCGAATGCATAACTCCAAACCTGTTGATACTCCTGTCGAGAAGGGTCTAATTTTGAGTCTTGATCAGTGTCCGAAAACAGATGAAGAAAGAAAAGAAATGAGCAAAGTTCCTTATGCTAGTGCAATAAGGAGCTTAATGTATGCCATGTTATGTACAAGGCCAGATATTTGTTTTGCGGTTGGCTTGGTAAGTCGTTACCAAAGTAACCCAGGACCTGCTCATTGGCAAGCAGTCAAGAGAATCTTGCGTTATCTTCGTGGTACAAGTGATCTTGTTTTATGTTTCCAAGGTGGAAATATGAGGTTACAAAGATACACAGATGCGGATTTCAGCGGCGATTTGGATGAGTCTAAATCGACTTCCGAGTATGCTTTTATCCTTGGTGGAGGTGCTATATCCTGGTGTAGTAAGAAGCAAGATTGTGTTGCTTTATCTACAATGGAAGCAGAATACGTTGCATGTTGCTTACCTGTGCAAGAAGCTATTTGGTTGAAGAGTTTTCTACATGATCTCAACGTCACTCCTAAGGTTGATGAACCTGTAGACATGCACTGTGATAATACTGCTGCTATACGGTTCGCTAAAGATCCAAAGTTTCATAAAAAATCCAAACATATTAGGAGACGCTTTCATTTTGTTAGAGAGGCTATCAGAAAGAAAGATGTTGTCATTAATTATATACCCACTAGCATGATGGTTGCGGATCCCTTGACTAAGCCAATTCCTAAGAGTGCTTTTGTAGCCCATGTGAAGAACTTAGGATTGCGTAGGTTGTAGTCGTTGTTTATTAAGGGAATATATTTGTAATGGACATGTGTTGAGCATCAATGAAATAAATTTGTTTGTTTCTTCGAAATGTTCAATTGTTTAATTAGGCACTTGAAAATGTCACCAGGTTTTATGATCGACCTATTCACACAGTTGATCACCCTGACACTTGTGTAGTGTGCAGGATGAGACTTAGTCGTATTGGCATTGTGTGTGTGCAATATGGACTACCATCATACATGTGTTGTAGAATTGATAGGTCGCCTTAGTATGTCTAAGATGAGACTCAGTGGGAGTCGAATGTGAAATTTCCCGCTTTCACATTAAACCTTAAAGCCGAATAATTGAGTGTCAGATCGTACATTGTGTATGTAGATCGAGTGGCTCAGGTTAGACACTTGTGTAGTATCTAGACTTAATATTCGCATAACATAGAAGAGTGACACGCCCATCTAAGTGGGAGCTATGTTATGGCATACATATCATACTGTATGTGCTTTATGACGACCAATAGGGAGTAACAAAAGAATCCCTACTTTGTCACTGTGTGAAACCTATATTGGACGATGCCCGTTGACTTAGAACTATGTTTTGAAGTTAAGGTTCGATGATGCTACTTTAACATGTTTCCAAAGGGTTACGAAGTGTCGATCCAACGGCACATGTTAGGAAAGCAGACAAGCTAAGATGGATTAACATGAGTGTCTAAGGGAGAATGATTCCTATATCACCACCATGACCTGGCCAGAGGTTATACTGTGTGTATAACTAAATGAAGCAATATTGCGTATAGGGACTGTGTATGCAATCGGTGATGGTCGGATAATTCGGGGTATCAAAAAGAATGAAAGTGTTATGTTAGTTAGATGGTTGCTTAACGTAACATTGCTTGTTACTTTGTGGTCGCACGCCTTATTTCCTGTATGAAATATGTGATACGTTCTTGTATAGATTGAATGAGTACGGTCTGTATGACCATGAATGAGTACGGTCTTTGTGATCGAGTTAATGTATATGGCCTGTGTGACCGAATGGGAGTTATTAATCATGTTGTAACGGTCACATTCATGGGAATGAAACCGTTTTGTAACGGCCACATTCATGGGAATGAAACGGTCGTAATTAACTCGCTATTTAGTATAGCGGTTACAATGGATTAATTGTTGGCTATTAATCTTTGTGATTAATTGTAGCTATGAGAAACTATATAAATAGGTCTCATTTGTGTTCTTGAGAGACACACACAAAAACTACACTAATAATCTCATTCAACATATTCTAGTATTACATGGTCTAACCATCGATAGACAAGGATTTAAGGGGTGGATATTCTGATTGCTCTAGTAGTGATTCGGACACATAGATTGTAGCAAGTCGGCGACGATCGTGGGCAGATTAGCGGCAATTGGACGATCAACCGCTTCCGCACAAAGGTATGAATTAACCTATTATGACCAACAGGTATAATATTTTGTTTGTGGTAAATTCTATTAGCAAAGCACTTCAAACCGAAGATATAGATATTAATGTTGCATTAGATAAATTGGAAGGACTCATTCGTTATCTTCAAAGTTATAGAGAAGTGGGATTTGAAGAAGGCATGATTGAAGCTAAAGAGATTGCAACTACAATGGGGGTCGAACCTATATTTTGAGAAAGACGTATCATTCGTAGAAGAAAACAGTTCGACGAGAATGTAAATGAAGATACATCACTATCAGCTGAAGAATCCTTCAAAATAAATTACTTCCTATACATATTGGATCATGTCAGTTCTTCATTTAAGAGTCGATTTGAACAATTTCAAGAGTACAAAAGAATATTTGGTTTTTTGTTCGATTTGAATAAGTTAAACTCTATAGATGATGGTGGTTTAAGAGATTCATGTGCCTCCCTTGAAAATTTTCTAAAGTTTAACGAGTCATATGATATAGACGGACTTGATTTGTTCTCAGAGTTGAAAGTGTCGAAACATCTTGTACCAAGAGAGGTAAAATCACCAATTCAAGTGTTAAATTTTTTGAAAGAAATGGAAGGCTTCTATCCAAATGCGTGGATCACATACAGAATTTTGTTAACTATACCCGTCACCGTTGCATCTGCCGAAAGAAGTTTTTCAAAGTTGAAGTTGATCAAGTCTTATATTCGATCTACTATGTCACAAGAAAGGTTAAATGGGTTAGCTATCTTGTCGATTGAGAAAGAGATGACTGAAAATCTTGACTACTCGACAACTATTAGTGATTTTGCATCTAAAAATGTACGAAGAACAAAATTTCAATGAATATAATCATTATTATCCTTTTGAAATATAGATATAATGAAAATTTTGAAGTACTTGTGTATTTGTTTTTATAATTATGATTTGCGTATAGTATAGGGGCCTCATTTTCGGATCTCGCTTCGAGCCCCCAAAATGTCAGGACCGGCCCTGCTTATCTCCTTCTCATCTCACATCAATCTTTCTCCATTTCTCTTCCATCTTGCAAGGATCTCTTTTTCTCTCTCACTCACAATCTCTATTTTCTATCTGTGGATATAGGGTTTTAAGGGTAGCAAGTACTTTTTTTCTTAATACTCCTCTTTGTAGAAAGTTGAAATAAAATTTGATGTGTTGGTTTTGATATTTTTTTACTATGTTTGGGTTAGTTTTGATAATTTTTATGATCGATTTTAGGTTAAATTGGTTCAAGAATGTCTGGGTTAGTAAACTTGTTGGGTTTGAAAATCAGTACAACTAACCCAAACAGTTTACGGTTAGTAAACTTGTTGGGTTTAGTTGATAATCATTTTTTATGATTTTTGATAATGGTTGAGAATGTTTGAGTTAGTTTTGTTTGGGTTAAATATGAGAGTTGATAATAGTTTTGTTTGATTTAAATATGTGGTTCTTTATTAGTAATCTTTAGTGGTTCCATCTTAATCTTTAGTTGGTTTAACTCATTTCGATCCATAGAAGGAAATCAAGTGAGTTGAATTAGTAAGACTCGGATATGAGAGTTGATTCCTTAATGGAGCAATGTGGTTTAGTTTGTGCATCAAGTAGGTTAATGATTTGTATTTTGGATTTAAGAAATGACCAAACTTCGTGAGTCTCTGTCTCTCGGTTTTATTTATAGGGAAGCACGAATAATTAGTTTCGGCTTTTGGGTATGATTCAAATGTGGCCTTCCTGTAGTTAAGGTGTTTGAAGAACTGTATGAATCAAATTTCTTAGATTACTTTCTTTCTTGAATTGTATCATTACTTCATCTCAGTCTTTATTTGTTAAATTTTCCTGATTCATAAATTTGTTTAGCAAACATATTATGTCAACTAACCTCTTACGTTAACTAAAATCGTAAGTCAAATATAAAGAATAAATCTGATCGGTCATGCTTATGTGTACCAGGTTATGCCTGATTTTATATAGTTTTGACTTTTATTATTTTTTGTGATATATTGGCTCATTAGGTGATATGGATTTGGATATAGGTTGGTTCATTAGGTCTTTTTTGATATCTGTGTTAAAATTGATATGGATTTGGATATAGGTTGTTCATTAGTCTATTTTGATGAATTTGACAGAACTTTTGCTCTGCATAGACAAAAATCGTCAGAATGTCGAGGTTATTTCAGAATGTCTCAAGGCTGGGATATCTAGTGCGCTTTAGGGTTATGGACTAATTCGTTTAGGGCTTCAACACCGAACAACTACTGGCAGGTATGCTTTTCTCACTAACTTATTTTGTAATAAATCAATTTAGGGCTGACCTTTGAGTAAATGGTATGTATTTCATAGGAATGCATTTTAATCTTTTGAGTATTACCACATGATGCGAACGTCGTCGTAATCGCACGATTTTAGGCCCTCATATAGGATATATATGCCTTTTTCATGCAGCTTCACTGACTCTCATTCCCGCATGTTTCCATCTTTCTCACGCAACTTTCACTGACTCTCCCCCTCATCCCCCATATTTTTAAAAAACTTCCCTCCCGCTCATCTCCTCTCACCCATTCTCATCGTCGTCAACATCTCATTGCAGGTATATTCTCTCGCTCACTCAATCATTTTAGGTTTTTAGATTGTCTGAGTTTAGGTTTTTATTTAGGTTTTCATTTAGTTTGAGCTTAGGTTTTGATTTAGTTTGAGTTTAGGTTTTGATCGAGTTAGGGTTCTGATCGGTCTATGTCTCTTCTTCCTAACAGGTTTTGACACTTTCTCACACTCCATCTATGTCGCTATTTGTCTCCCCCTCTCTCATCTTCCTGGCAGGTATTATGTCTCTTTTTCACTCACACTCACTTTAGGATTTTATTTTCTTTGAGCTTAAAGTTTTGATTGCATTTGATTGGGGGTTTCATTTGTCTGAATTCAAGGTTTGGATTGAGTTTTGTGCTATCTCTATCTCTTTCTTTGACTGAGAATGGTAACTGGTTGCAGTGAACTGAATAAAGGAATCGATTTCAGTTGAGAAAGGGTTTTCATCAGTCCACTGCAACCTTAAGAAACCCCTTTATTTAGTCACTGCAACATTAGTAACGGTTTTAATTTAGTTCATGCTTTCAGACTAGGGAAAGAAGTAACAACACAAAGGTCTTATTCAAAGTTATGATTAGGTCTAATTGTAACAAATGTTTGACCAAATTTTGTGAGCAAAATTTGTAGTAAAATTTGGGGTCAATTCGAATTTCGCCTAAACCAGTTTCCCCCCTTTACTGAATGGGCGTTGCTAAATTTGTTTTGCCCATCTCGATCAAATATTTTTCGTCAACAAGATGGACGAACAACTGGAGAATTAACTTCTTTTTTCCTTCGTGAAATAGTGATAAGGTAGTTTATATTTCGAGAACCCATTTTGAATAAAATGATTTCGATAACCTATTTTGAATAACATCTGGTACAGTTTCTTTAACTCCCACCATAAAGCCTCGAGAGACATGTCTACTTATTGGATTTTATACAATTTTTTCTAATTGTCAGGGTTTTGATCAAATTGTTTTGTTTTAATATGATCTAATTGCTTGGTTTTTTGGGTTTGTGAATTGATTATTGAATCGAATAACCTCCTTCTGTTACTTCGCCAATTGATGTTTGGTTAAAATGTTGAATTCTCACCTTTCCTGTAAGCCTAATAATAGCTCAATTACTAATTTGCCTCGAAAGTTATACCAATTTCAGATAAGAGTTTGAATAAGAATTGTCAGATTTTATGTATAATTTAGATAACCTATTCTGAATAAGATAATCTCGATAACCTATTTTGAATAAGATTGGGCACAATTGTGATTTTGCTAATTTAAGTTTAGAGATACTACTAATCAACTCAATTGTGTTTAAATGACAATGAGTAATATCACTTCTCTCTCTACATAGTTTGCTAAATTTTGTGTGATTTTGGTTGCTAACCATGTTTGCACCAAATTAGTCTAATAGATAATATAACTTCTCTCTCTATATAGTTCGCTAATTTTTTTGCCTCTTTCTCTTTACAGTTTTGGTGAATTCTTTGTCTGTTACGGTTTAATGGTACTTCGTCCTTCATTGCAACTTCTGAAGGTAATAATTTTGTCATTATATATAGTTTTTTGTATTTTACCGCCTCTTTCCCTCTACATTTTGCTGAATTTTTGGCCACTTAATGTTCAGTACGGGAAATTTGAATAAAATATTGTCAGGGTTTTGGTTCGACGGCTATAAAAGTTTGTATAAATCTGATATTGTTAAAAAAGTTATACAAAAGATTTGACACAGTTCATCTTAAGAATGGTATCTGGTTGTAATTCCAAATGCTACCTTACACGAGATTCAACAATGGTAAAAAATGATTGGTCAGTGACCGTTAGATCTGTCTCTCAGTTTAAGGAAACCACATCGTACACCCAAGAGTTCTTCACTTCATGCTCTTTACAACTTCTTATAGTTATGCAGACTAATCATTTTATCCCTATATATTAAAATAGCTTTAGATTTTGGGGGACTTAAGACCCATCCTACGTAAGTAATAAAACATCATATCTTTATTTCAATCAGCAATGTTATAAGAACATCTCATATGTGACATCTTGAAGCTTAATATGACCTTAAGATCATCCTTAGTTATAGTTACTTGAACATGAATGTCATAGACAATCTCCCTGAGAGGTGCCATTGTTGAAGACTTAGCTTCGATAACCTATTTTGAGTAAGATTTTGGTGTTACTAACAGGGATGGACCTATTTTGAAGAAGAATTTATACAGTTCCTTTGACTCTCTCCATACAGTCTTGAGAGAGGTGTCAACTTTTTGGATTTTATACATTTCTTTTTAGCGTTGGTGGGTATATAGACCAAAATAATGTTCAAAAAAGGTTTATGATCCAATCTTCCCAAAATATGGATATTTAGTCCTTTTACATTATGGACATAAAAACCCTCACTTTCTGAACACATTACTGTTAATGTCCCACGCTCAAATTTCGCGTGGAGATTTATTAGCAAAAAATATGGAGATTTATTAGCAAAAAATGGACAGAAACAAATCATAATTTCTCTCTACTCTAAACAGATTTAGAAATCAAATTTTTTCTTTCCTATTATCCGAATCAATCAGAAATCAAAATCCTAACCAAAACGAAATGCCATCAATACGAATATTTTCCAAATCAATTTTCTCTTTCTTCTTTAAAGATTTGGAAACCAAATCAATTTTCTCTATCTTACTATGTAAAATTTTTTTTTCGATTCAAATCAATTTGATCTCACTTAACTTTCAAATTTGGAAAGAGTATATTTTTTTGGATCAATTTAACGTGATTAGGGGGTTAATATACAAAATATATATAGCACTTTCTCTCACTTAACTTTCAGATTTGGAAATACTATATTTGTATGGGAATATTAAAGCAACATTTGTGTTCGTTTTTACTCGTACATAAATACACATCGAAAACAAATTATGAAACAAATACGTAAATTATGTGTTATTTATGACGAGGAAACCATCATTTGTCAAGTATACAACGTAATTTATCAAATGTATGTGGGTCTTGTTCAATAAATTACACATAATTTCTTTTACATTACACATCGTTTACATTCTGTCACAAAAAAAAACGTACAAACTCTTCTCTGGTTCAAAAATGGTGCCCATCCATGTACTCTCCATTTGTAGTCTTGAGCAGGGCAAACAACAGTTACACTATGTTGTCGAAGAGAATATCCAAATGTTTTTGCATCACCAGGAAACAACTGACCAACTTCAGTAAATATTTATACCAGCCATCAGGTTTTAGTTTCGTTGACTTACTTTGATTTGATGATTCTCTTTAAAATTCCATCTGTTATATCAAATCTACACACATAAATACACATACATTAAACAAAAAAAATAATACATTGTACTATAAACTACATGTACAGCTCCGTAAATTATGTATAATGTTTGTCAAATTTTGACAATATTTGAAGGTTTTGAGTAGTTTGGTAAGCTTAACGAGGCTACTGTTTTGGGTGAAAAGTATGTAAATAAAGCATACATAATTTATGTGCACTTATACGATGTTTTAAAATTTATTATAGATTATATATAATGTATAACAAATTACGCGTATTTTACATTCTCTTATAAAAACATGGTTCAGAAGATGTTTAATGTACTAGAAAATATGAAAATTTACTGTAAATTACCTATATTGTAAATTTTGTTATGATAAACGTAAAGAATAACACCTGGTTCATAAAATTGTACGAAACCAAAGATCTGGTTCATTAATACATATACATTTAATAGAATAATAAATTTTTTTTACTATAAACGACGTGTATAGTTATGTAAATTATATATAATTTACGTCAAAGTACACGAGATTTTGTGTTGAAGCGAAGTTTTTTCAGCTTGAAATGAGTACTGTGTTAGTTTAATAGTACACGTAATTGTCAATAAATTACTCATAATTTATGGACATTAATATAATGTTTTGGATTTTCTTGATAAAGTATGGATAATTTGTTACAAAATACATATATTATGTTTTTTGTTATAAAAACATCATACGGAAGATGTTTCCGTAATTTACTATAAATTATGGGAAGTACTGTAAAGTACAGGTAATGTAAATTCTGTTATGAAGAACCGTCGGAAAACCGTTTGTTTCATATATTTGTATGGATAGAACAATGAGATCTGAAGAAAAAATGTGAAAAATCATTAAGCTTAAACTACTATCTAAAGAATGATGATATGATGATTGATTGAAAAAAATAACATACTCGATTTGAACTAATCAGATCTTTTAAACATCAAGATAAAAAACATTAATAAAAATTTAAGAGAGAAAATAAACATCAAACATTATAAATTAATGAAAAGTAAAGAAATCTTTGATACTTTCACTCAAAATCAGATATGATTAACTTTAGAGAGAGAGAATCTGTTACAATAACCTGAAACACAATATAAAATCTTATCAATGGAACGAAAAATTACTTTTGTAATGTGTTTTACCTGATAAAGGATGAAGAATATGATTTCAGCTGCTCTAATGAAGAAGAAACTAGATTTCTGAGATTAATGGATGATTACCAAACGATTCTAATTTAGAGAGAGAGAAAATTAGAAAGTTTCGGTTAATGAAGACCACAGTTACTTAGTTTGGGAACGTGATTGGAGAGAGAAATGTGGAGATAAAAATGGAAAAGATATTTGGTGAATTTGAAGATAAATGAGTTTTTATATTTAAGGAAGATTAGTTTAGATATTAAGATTTATTATGTATTCTAGGGATTTGTGTTTTCTCTCTAGATGTATACAAATGGACTAGATATCCATTAATATTAATATTTTGATTTTTAAACTCTTAATGAGATTAGGGAGGACTAAAACTACTATTATGGGCCGTTTTTTAGTCTATACACTCAAAAATTCTTTTTTTTAATTGTTAGGATTTTAATAAGATTGTTTTGTTTTGATATGATCTAATTGCTTAGTTTTTTTTGGTTGATTATGGAATCGAATGATCTCTTTCTGTTACACTGCAATTAATGTTAGGTCAAAATTGCATCTTTCCTGTAAAGATTATACAGTTTGTCCTTAAAATTAATACCAGATTTCCCGTGTTATTAGTTATGGAGGGATTTTAGTCGTAGACCTATATATAATGGTCATGAGTTCATATCGATAGGCAATCAGGGGTTTTTCCTGTTGTAGTTAGGTTTATTTTATTTTGTTTGTTGTAATTGTCTGGATTTCGATTAGATTTTTTTTATATGATGTAATTTGGATGTTATAAGTCAATCGTTTGGATTTTGGTTGCTGGGTTGACTATGGACTCAAATGATTTCTTTATGTTACTTTCGGATTGATGTTATGTTATGATTCAAATTCTTTGTAGGCGTCTCTAGAGGATCTTTACAATGGTAGTCTCTCTCCGAAAATGTCATCACTCCAATGGTAGTAGGTGAGTCTTTGGAAACATTGATTTGTTTTTGCCAATAGTGTTATTTTGGATCATTTTCTTCATAGTATCTTTCCGTCTTTAAGATTCTAATTATGAAGTTTGGACTGGTTGAAGTTTTATTGGCCTACTTTTGGTCCCTTTATGATCCAACAGACGCAACATCCTTGCAGTGAGTGCAAGGGAAGTAGGGAGATCATTAATGATAAACACCAATGCCCTTAAGGGGTTATACCATTCATTCCATAGAAGATAATGATGTCCGTCTTTGTGGGTGTTTGTATTTTGTTGTTAAAGTGCTATGTGTAGTCTTCAGCTTCTATTATTAAAGTTTGAGTCAGGTTACCGTACACAAAAAGCTCTTAATTCGGACTTTCTGAGTCAATTTAGTTCTACAATTGCATTTTAGATATGAAACTAGAAAAAAGAAACATACAACATTATCTTCTATGAATGTCGATTCTCGCAATGATCTGAACTTCTTTTTGTTTGTTCTAAACTTGAGACGATCATCAAGGAGGTAGTGTTTGTGTTGTCACAGAGGGGTCGCCCTAAGTTCAAAAGACAGGGTGAAGACATATTTGTCGAACACACATTGACTACGACTAAAGCCTTTTGGGAGTTTTAGTTTGTTTTGTCCCATTCAGGCGATAGGCAATCTACTCATCAAAGCTAACCATGGGGAAGTTGTGAAGCCTGGTAAGATGCAGTTCTTCATTGATATAAAGACCTAATAAACTGTGATCATGATATTTGTGTGATGGTATTGTTAAAATTAATAACAATATATATGTGTAGATTCATTCAAGGCGTTAAATGATGAGGAATATCGATGTACTGGAGTATGGAGGTCATTCATAATGGAAAAGCTATACTTACATTTCACTGTTAAGGTTCCTGACTCTTTAAACCTGGAGTAGTGCAAGGCACTGGGGCGTGTGTTTTTACTTGGGCAGTGACCGTAATGATACTATGATAGACATGGAGTTGGACGAATGGAAGGAAACAACAATGTTTCATGTGAACAATATTAGATTGTAAATTTAGCTTTTAAATGCATTCAAAAGAACTGTCTGTGCCCCATGGGCACGGGTTGCGCCCTCGTATAGATATATATATATATATATATATATATAATATAATAAAATAGAAGGAAAAATGATGACTGGGACAAACATCATTTTTTAATTAATTATATTGTCTAGAAACCCTTTCAAATTTAAAATATAATTAGCAAAACTACCAATCAAATTACAAAAGAGTCGACATATAATTAGCAATGAATTATTAAAACGGAAAGAAGTTAACCGATAAAATACCAAGAAAAGTAATAACTCATGGGGATTGGAATATTTATTTGTTGTATTTGATAATCTATACTGGTGACTGTAACGAGTATACAAACCTAGATTGATTAGTGAGATAAATTAATAGACCCATGTTTCAAAAGGTCGAATTACAGATTAAACATTAGAAATAAAATAACTTATTTGAAGAAAAAAATAATCGTGTCCTCAGGAAAAAACTAATTTAAGGAAAAAGGAAACAAAAGATATTTCAAGGGTTAAAAAAAGAAATTAAAATCTCTCAATAAAATAATATGGAATAAAAAACATGGAAAGTCGGGATATAACCTAAAACAATATTATGGGGTGACTCTAGAAGCACTGGGTTGGAATTTCGTCACATTTGATTAATACAACTGTCCGTGCCTTGGGACACGGGATATAACCTAATTTTTATAAAAGAATAATTATTTAATTTAAAGATAACTGAAAACTTATTTTAATCTAAATATTAAAATGATGAGTTGGATAATTAAATATATCTTACTTGAAATATTTATATTTAACTATCACCACATCGTCTTACAGATTTAAATTGAGTTTTGGATTGTAGTATTTTCTTAAGAAATAATTTTAGAAATTTTATGTGACATTCAGAGTTTATACAATTATGTGTTGCATGTGTTTTGTTCAATTGGTGTAGATAATCAAGCTTTGATTGATTGTTCATACTTGTATGATGGGGATTAGGGTTGTGGTGTTTTATATTTATATTTCTAGTGAGTGTGTGTTGCCTGGAAGTGTCCTACCATATCATTGCTCTAAGTTTTCCAACACTACTGCGTAGTTCGTTTTTTTACTGTTTTTCTCCATCTCGCTACAATTTCATCTTCTTCCTCATTTTCTCCATTAAAGTGCACTATCACTTGTCTAGGAAATGTTCTTATGCACTTTGGATATACATGTCTAGATCTTTTGCTGATTCGTAGTATGTCACTGATCTCATAGAATCACGAGTAGGAAAAGACCCACAGACATGTCTCACGTTTGAGTCCATGGATTCTTCTCTTTTTTCCTACTACTTTTTTGCCATCGAAGTGGAATATCATTTTTTTTACAAATATATATATATATATTCTATGCACTTTGGTCTTAAATTTCAATTAGTAATTCTTAATATTTTGTTGATTTGTAGTAACTTTATGGTCACATGTCGATGATCTTTTGCTAAGGCCTACATAAAAGTTTGTTGATATGCACTCACTTGTTTTGCTAATACACGCATAAATCCGAAGTAGGAAATGACTTTACCAAACATTACGTGAAATCAAAAGTTTGTTGATGACTTGCACTCACTTAAACGACGTCTAGCCCTTAGGCACTGCCAGGTTCTGAAAGGGGCCGGCCGCGTTCTTTGGAGGCGAGTTCCCCTGGTTTCTGCGGTTGGCGAATTGGCTCGCCTAAGTAAGCGGCGTCGCCTGCCGAAGGGAACTCCAAGGAGATGAGAACGGACGATAGGGGCGCCTTCGGAGAAAATGAGAATTTAGGGTCCAAGCCCACTCAAATATAGAAATCAAACTCCCTCTCATCATTTTTGCCCTAATCGTTGAAAGAGAATAGAGAGAGAGAGAGAGATTCTTGTTCGACTACTTGTTCTTCTCCAACGATCCAAGCTCTCAAATCAGTTCTTCAACTTCAAAGGTAATTGTTGTTTTTCGTTTTCTTCATCTTCTATTTCTTCTTGACTGTTCACGTTCCACTGTGCACTCAAACTACACCTCAAGGAAAATGATCCGCTGAAACATTGCATATTTAATGATAGATTCTGCTTAAATCATTACTAGTATCCAGATCAAATTTATTGAGATCGTGATGACAAGAGTTTCATTTGGAGTATTTTCACAAGTAAAGTAGACAATGAAATAAACTAGAAAGCAAAAATGTACTCAACTTAAGTAGTTCTTGTCTTCTTGAATCTTGATTGAGATAATATACAAGGGTGATGCTTGTTTGATCGTTGGCATTTATCGTTGTTTTTCGTATCCCGTTTTCAGGTGAACATGGAGAAAGAACCCCAGAATTTTGAGCAACGTTCATTTTCAATTAAATTATGGCCACCTAGCCAGAGTACAAGGTTGATGCTTGTTGATCGAATGACCAAAAACTTGTCTACCCCATCCATTTTTTCCCGTAAATATGGCCTCTTGAGCAGTGAGGAAGCTGAGGAAAATGCTAAGGAAATTGAAGATGCGGCTTTTGCTACTGCAAATGAGCACCATGAGAGGGAGCCTGATGGTGATGGGAGTTCAGCAGTACAGCTATATGCGAAGGAATCGAGTAAGCTTATGCTCGAAGTTCTCAAAAGAGGGTCCAGGTCCAAAGAAGATGGTGAAGCTCCTAAATCTGAAAATGTTCTTGCTAATCGTGAAACATTTTTTGATATATCTGGAGGTCGTCGAGCCTTTATTGATGCTGATGAGGCAGAGGAACTTTTAAGCCCGTTAGCTAAGTCTGGAAACGCATACACCAAGATATGTTTCAGTAACAGAAGTTTTGGAGTTGGGGCAGCTCGTGTTGTGGAACCCATCTTGGTATCTTTGAAAGATCAGCTGACAGAAGTTGATCTTTCTGATTTTGTTGCTGGAAGGCCAGAGGAAGAAGCTCTCGAGGTTATGAACATATTTTCTGCGGCTTTAGAAGGATGTGTTTTGAAGACTTTGAATCTCTCTAACAATGCCTTGGGTGAGAAAGGTATACGGGCATTTGGGTCATTATTAAAGTCTCAGAGTAGCTTAGAAGAGCTCTATTTGATGAATGATGGTATATCCGAGGAAGCTGCCCAAGCTGTATGTGAATTAATTCCTTCCACAGAAAAGCTCAAGATCCTTCATTTCCATAATAATATGACAGGTGATGAGGGTGCCATTTATATTGCCAAGGTTGTTAAGGGTTCGCCTTTGTTGGAAGATTTCAGGTGTTCATCAACAAGGGTAGATTCTGAAGGGGGCATTGCCTTAGCAGAAGCACTAGCTACATGTCCGAATCTGAAAAAACTTGATTTGAGGGATAACATGTTTGGCGTGGAAGCTGGTATTTCTCTATCTAAAACCCTTTCGTCTCATCCTGGTCTAACTGAAATCTATCTGAGTTACCTTAATCTCGAAGATGAAGGAGCAATTGCTCTTGCCAATGCTCTCAAGGAACATGCACCATCACTTGTAGTTCTTGACATGGCTGGAAATGATATCAGTGCTTTAGCCGCTCCTGCTTTAGCTTCTTGTGTAGCAACCAAACAGTCCCTTACCAAACTAAACTTATCCGAAAATGAACTCAAGGACAACGGTGCTATTCTGATTGCCAAAGCACTAGAAGGTCACACCCAATTGCAGGAACTTGATTTAAGCACAAATGCCATCAGAAGGGCTGGGGCAAGAGTTTTAGCACAGACAGTAGTTCATAAGCCAGAATTTAAACTACTCAATATCGATGGAAATTACATATCTGATGAAGGAATAGACGAGGTGAAAGAGATATTCAAGAAATCACTTGATATGCTTGGCCCATTCGATGAGAACGACCCAGAAGGAGAAGATGATGAGGAGTCTAACGAGGAAGGTGACGAGAACGAAGATGAATTAGGTTCGAAGTTGAAGAAACTTGAAGTCAGCGAAGATCACTAGAAAATGATAACATAAATCAGGTACATTTATGTTCTTTTGTATTCTCTCTGCCAAACCCTAACCTCTGAAAAGTTGGAAGCAATTAAACGAATATTGTTTTGTATGTTCATGGCAGAAACCAGAGCGACCCATTTTTGCGTCCTACTTGTTCGCCAGACCAGATATTATTAGACTCTTTATTATTTAGGATTGATGGTATTAGCAGTTAGGAAGAACCTTGGTGTACTCTTTTAGTTTTAATGAAATGTACTACTAGGTACTGTATGGCAATGCCTTTGTGAAAGTTAGATTTGTTTCGGTTTTATTTCATCACTTCTTCAGTTTTTTATATTCTATGATTATCGATGAAGTCATATTTATTTAACATCCTAACAAGGACGACTTCTCGTGGAGGAAATATGAGTTCAGGAAGCAATGACCCCTTTTTTTATGTTCTGTGATTAACGATGAAGTTTCATTTTCAAATCAAAATCCCCGCATACTTTTTTTTTTTTTAACAGAGTAACAAACAATGTGATAAGCTTGGGGAGAAGGGCAGTGGATAGACCAATTTGAGGATCACTTTCTATATACAAAATAGAGAAGTGTTAGGGGCACAACCAGTTTTACAATGGGTGTACTGTATACACAGTTTAAAGATAGAATTAGGTCTCTCATTTGAACCCTTTCTCCTCGAGGCCTCAACAATGTTCTTCCACACACTCATAGACATAATTCTTTTCTTCTCCAACTACGATTCACATTACTCCCCTCTTTCTAACTATTTCTTCTTGAACTCTCTGCTCTCTGTTTCTATCTCTCTCAAACTCAGCTTTCTCTAATGGCAGCTCTGGCTCTAACCTTCTCTAACTTTATTGATGCAACAATCTTTTGGTGAACAGTTGCCCGGAAGTTCTGTCTCTTTGTTGTCTGTTTGTCTTCTACTTTAGTTTGGTGTTTGCGCTTAACAAAGATGTTATGACGAAGAACAAGCAAATCATGGAAAACAATTATGGAAGTAAATAATCACACAAACGCAAGAGATTTACGTGGTACGGCCTGTGAGAATCATTCAACAATGAAGCAATGCTTTTCACTATGAAAAAGAATTAAATTACATGTATTCAAGGAGTTTTAGTACTTGTAGCTTACTAAAACCTTAATAATACTGAGACGCTTATAACATTCTCTCTTTAAAACTGAAAATAAGATATTTCATTTACATCAATAACAATCCCTTAAAAGATCAAGGCCAAATAATTAAACTGAACGGGCAAAATTGGGGGTCGGGGTAGCCTTAAATCGATTTTTTGAATTGCAAAATTGACATATACATCGACACATGTTCAAGGTACTACTAACAATTCTCCACCTTAACTTGAGCAGACCGCAACTCTTCATCAAAATCAACACCTTATCGTCTTCTTTGCCATTGCCTTCCACTGAATTCCACTGAAAAGGCCTGTAACATTTGTAGATTCTAGTCAAGTGTAAACAATGCTTAAACATGAAATTAGTAACTACCTTGATAATATACCAGCAAGATTTTATAATCTACTGATATCTTCTTCAATGTTTCTAACCTTCTTCAATCACATCCCTCGTAAAATACTACATGACATCTATATGTTTAGTTTTCTCGTGATACATTTGATTTTTGGTAAAATGAATTGAACTCCGGTTATTGCAGAAGATATTGATCGCATCCTACTTCGAACTCAAATTAAAAACTGAACCGCTTATCCATTGGTTCATTCACTGCCTCTGTTGTTTCCATGCACTCCCCTCAGTTGTAGATAATGCAACTAGCAACTGCAGTATTTCTCTCTAGTTTATGTCACTTCCACGAAGAGTGAATCTATAGCCTATTAATGATCTATTTTTGTCAAGATCTCCCAAAAATTTGAATCCGCATATCCGACTACTGATCCAGAAATATAGCGACTTACATTATAAACCAAAACAACATCTGCAACACAACTTAGAATTGAATATCATTGTGTACATTTCATAGCCTGTCAATGACCTATCCTAAATCTACCATGTAGTTGTTAGCTAGACGAACATCATATGAAATATTCAACCTCGTAGGAACCATATCATTGATGTTACCAACTGCATTAGCAGTAGCAAAATTTTCCCTCTGTGTCTCTATACTCAAAATTTTCTTTGATGCACCAAAGTCTCTCATCTGAAATTCACCACTTAAATGACTCTTCAACTTCTAAAGACCAAGAGCTCCAATCGTCGCTCCTCTACTTGGGACACCGAACGGTGTATTTAATCTCCCTCCTTGAAAGCTTGCTAGCGCTCCAATGGTGGTTTGATAATAAGAAGACCTTCTTCTTGCTTGACTAGAAGATAGCTTGGGAATTAGCTCACTTTCTCCTCTCTACTTGATGTGGTAGAGTAAGAAAGCTTAAGGAGAAATTTCACACCTTATTCTCTGCCCTAAGAGTGTTTATATAGAATCCTAATGAGAATCCACCTCTTTTTAGGTTTCCTAAAACACTATTTAGAATAAGATTTAGGGAAATTATCGAAAATAGCAACTAGTTGATATTTTCTCAATTCCCTAAGGAGATGACGTCCAAACCCAGCCAAAATTGGCAAATTTAATGTTCATAACATAAGGAAACGTCCCTCCAAAAATCAGCCCAATCTGAGCCCTAAAAGTGTCCGAATCGGTTTAGGCCCAAAACCCTTATTTCGGCCTTTTTTTTGCTATCTTTTGCCCAAATTATATTTAGGCATGTGAGATATGTTTATGGGACATTCCAAATGTTATATCACACTCTCACTAGTCATATCATCCGATTAAATACCCATTCTTATGTGTAACCCGATGTAGGATCCGATCGAAGTTAGTCGCGAATTACTTCGTAATTCGACGATCGTAGTTGCTTCCTAGCATAAACTCTATGACCCCTAAATCAATCGGACTTGATGATCTTCTTCATCAGTTGTCCTAGCCGACAAATTGCTCGCATTGCGATCTTGGTCGAAGGACATCTCCTTCAACTCCTTTAGACTTCTACTTGGACTTAGACCAAGTGCAATGCTCGATTCCCGTGTCAATTCGGACTTGATACGTCATGTCATTCAGACTTTCTTGATATCCGAGTACAACTGTAAAAGATAAACGATTAACTTTTAATCCGTTTGAGCGCAACCACGCATTTTTCAGTTGCTAACTCATCAAGTGGCCTTGAGACACTTTCAACCTCATGTCATTAGGATGACACAATCCATTCTTGCGCTCCCACTTAACTTCATGTCTATCCTGTCCTTCCCAGTATCTTCCTTTATAACCTCCTTTTACGGCGCGGCGTTTAACGGAATGAAAGTCGGACATTCCTTACATAAGATGAGTGGAACACTCATGTTTTGAGGAATCTCTCTAATCTTGTCTTTATGAGAAGAGTTTGACGTTTCATCACGAGTGATGTACTTTCTCATTTGAGGGTTATCCAGTGTATAAACCTTTTACACACCAACGTAGTCGAATTGAATACACTATTCCTATAGCCCATGAAACTGCGCTATCTCTTCGACTCCCGTGCTAGTCTTCATTAGTCGTTTGTTGTCCAAGCAACGACCTGGACTAGGGAGATGATAATAAATATTCCAAGTTCACTTAATAGGTTTCATTCATCAGATCACGTATCTGACAAACTTATTTGGAATGATTCATTATCTGTGGAATGTCGTTTAAATACTAAACCAAATTTAGACGACTGTGAAATAACTCTATTATTTCCGATAACGAGAGTTGTAAATCTGAGCCTCTTTCGTAAAACTCCTTTTACCCACTCAGTTTTACTTGTCGAGGTTTATTTAAGATATACCTCATGCCTCAGTTTTGCAATGTGTGACATTTTCAACTTTTCTTTTTCACTTTGCACTAATAACTCATCATAATTACTTCCCAAGCTCTTTAGGATGTTCTTTAGTTGTGGTTCAGATTATCTTATTTGAATTCGGATGACACGGTCTCATGATACTCCCTAGGGGTGAGCAACGGTCGGTTTTTTTCGGTTTTGGCTCGAGCCGAAGCCGAACCAATAAGTGACGGCTTGACTAAATCGTCGGCCGAAGTCGAGCCGATCATTCGGCCGGCCGACATGGTTCGACTCGGTTTGATTCGGCTCGGTTGAGTTCGATTGATCGGTTTAACCGATCACAATTTAGAAAAAATTGTAAACTAATGTCATTCATTTCATTGCATACACCGAAAATAAAAATTAAGAACTCATCATACTTTTCCACCGTTACATATGCTGAAAATAAAAATTAAAAATTTATCGTACTTTTCCACGATTACAAAAATAAATAAATAAATAAATAGAAGTACGAATACAAAATCTATAATTTTAAGTTATTAACTAAGAATAGGCTGTGGTAAACAGAAAATCAGTGAAGACTTACCTTTAAAACCTTTCAATCAAGTTGAATAAGTGGTTGATAAAGCCGACAACAACAACTAGGGAGGAGGACAGATAGTAGTATGCAAGATTCGATTAGGGGTTTTCTAATTTTTTTACTTTTTAGTTTAGCACTTTCTAACTTTACAAAATTATTATTTCATTTTTCCTTAGGGTTCGGTCGGTTCGGTTTGGGCGGTTTCTAGAAACTCAAGTCGAGGCCAAACCAAGCCGAATTTGGGTTGTTCGGTTTTTCGGCCGAACCGAGTCGAACGGTGATCGGTTCGGCCCAAAAATCGGTCGGTGCGGTTCGACTTGGTTTGGTTCGGTCTTTGCTCACCCCTAATACTCCCAGTATTCGAGATCTCTCAGATAAATGCTAATCATGTCCAACATGACCGATCTTATGCTCGAGGAATAAACATCTTTCTCATGCGTGCTTGCTGATCAGGTCCTACCAGTGGACCATGAACTTGAGTTCTAATATGGATAGACAGTTATAATCTATGGTTAATAGGTCGTTGGCTCGACATGGTGCTCGATGCAAATGCGAGTTCTTTATTATGGACCACTTACTTCCAGTTTGAGAAGTAACTTACCAACTAAAGTTGGCACGCCTCCTACATAATTGTGATGTGCGATTATCGATAGATGGCGTAGTTTATTAAAAAATATTAATTCAATGCAGGCACGGGTGAAAAGTGAAGCTATCACGTGAACCTTAAAATTGGTTGTAACCCATTAAAAGGGGAAGTTGTAATGTATAATTATCTCCAAACGTGGTTGACTTTTTGTTGGCCAAAAAGTGGTAATATTATTAGACCATGTTATTGTCTTTCTTATGTTCGATACTATGTTTTGTTTTTGGATTGATCTATTTAGACCTTAGGTATTTGAAAATCTACTAGTTGGGTTATGACATTGTCCACTATTTTTCAAGTGAGAGAGACCCGGGATTGACACCAGTTTGATCTTAGTTCATCTCAGACCTTCGTTCGTAGTTTTCCCTTTCGAAATTAGGTAGTTGTTTGGACTTCTTTTTCTTAGATTCGTAGTATTTCCTTTCAGTTTCTTTTACCAACTAATGTAAACAGATATTTCAGAGTTTATGATTCAATTTATTCTTCGCTACTTTAATTTATGATTTCTTATGTGCTCCATGATATATTTGTTTGTCATTTATTTGGCTTTCATATTTACTATCCTCCTAAATCAAGGTGGTTGCAACAGCCAGGATAAACCTAAAAATGGATTCCCACGTTCGTTTAAATAAGAAAAAACAACCCAACCTACGTGAGTAGCCCATCTTATTCAAATCAGGGTTTCACTTTAGTTGAAAGACTAAGTCGACCTTTAGTTCTTTAAGTATGGTAGTCTGAGGTGACTTTTGGGAGAGGTGAACAGGGGACTCGAAATCAGCACTAATTTTTTAGGCAAAACTTAGAGGAGTATCCAAGCGGTAGCAGCAATGTAAAAGAATACATACGGAGGCAACGATGAGCAAGACAAATAGGCAACCGCGAGCAATCATCGTTGGAGGCGGACGAAGATCTACATTGAAGCATCATATGGGTGGTATCTTCTTATTTTCATTGATTCAACTAATTTGATTGTTGTAATGGATTGCTAACTCTTTCATATAGGGTTAGGATGAGCCCATAATTTTGTATAAGTGACATTTTTTTTATCACAATAGATATCTTTTATATGATTTCATGTTGCAAAGTTTAGTTTCTTCGCATTCGAGTCATGATTTCTCTTTCATTAGTTATTCTTAAGTTTTGACGTTCATGTTTAGTCTCATTGTCTTTAATGTTTCATGCTTAGTATTTCATAGTTAATAATTGTAGTGTCGTTTTTCTCTTTGTTTTGAAATTGGGAGACAACGTTGAGCAAGCAAAATAGGCAACCGCGAGAAATCATCTTTGGAGGCGTACGAAAATCAACATGGAAGCATGATATGGGTGGCCTCTTCTTGTTTCTCATTGCTTCAACTAATTTGATTATTGTAATGGATTGCTAACCGTCTCATATAGAGTTAAGATGAATCCTTAACTTTGTATTAATAAGTGATCTCCTTGTCATAATAAATATCTTTGATGTGATTTAATGTTGCAAAGTTTAGTTTCTTCACATTCGATTCATGATTTCTCTTTCGTTAGTTATTCTTATGTTTTGACGTTCATGTTGAGACTCATTGTTTTTAATGTTTCATGTTTAGGGTTTGATAGTTAATAATTGTAGCATCTTTTTTGTCTTTGTTCTTAATTAAATCGTTCCACACTGTAATGGTGAACCCATGACTGTACTGATAGATTCTTTAAGAGCCTCTCTTGTTCCAGTAACTTATGACTTTGCGCAGATAGAATCATATTTTTTCACCACCTTTACATTCTTCATGTATTTGAATATCTGAACCTCTCTATAATCCTCATTTTGTGTGTCCTTCCTGAAGTTCTGGTCACACCATTGTGGTCATAATACTTCTTAAGTGGTTTAGTCAGTAGTTTCTTTATTACTCGATGACATTTCTCGTATTACCGGTTCACCTAAGTTAGCTATTCCTAGCCAATGTTGTCAAATCGTGAATCGCATCGCAAATCGTTTTTCAATTTTCTAAATCATATCTGTAAATCGAAAATTGTAAGATTTATATATAAATATATATATTACTTCATAAATATAATAGCTGTAGTTCAATGTATCTTTCACTCAAAACATAGAATTGTGTATCATAAATTCATTAAAAAAACAAAATGTAAGATGTTCTTCTCCATTTTTCATTCTCTATTCTCCATTCTCCATTCTTCATTCTTCATTGTCATTATCAAGATCAAGAATATCTAAATCAAGGTCTTCATTAGGTGCATCATTATCCGACTCCGAAGATTTATCTTCATCAATAAGTTCTTTCTCCTTGCCTTTTCCTGTCGTTGACTTTGTTAAGTTTTTTGGTCCTGTACAAAAAATAAAGGTGTTCGATAAGTTGATTTGTAGATGTGAACCAAATACCAATCACAATTGTATTTTAACTTACGTCGACGTCTTCGAAGAGTTTCTCCTTCCGTGTCAACAAAACAATCTCCAATCTCCATCCATTTTGTGTCTTCTGGGAGTGCAGGGCCCTCTTTCTCAGTTATCCACTCATTATCGGACTCCATGTTTGATAAAGAAATAGGATCTGTTCCTTGTTCTCTTTCTATTTGTAGTTCCTCGAGTCGAAGATTGTACTTCACATATATAAGAGCATTCAAGCGTTTTTGTTTCAACTTGTTTCTTCTCCTTCTGTGTATCTAAAATCATATACGTGAGTGAGTAAAGATTCAATTCAAAATATAGAGCTATAATTTAAAACTTATTTGCTATTTAGCTATTGTGAACATTGTATTACCTGTTCAAATGTGCTCCAATTTCGCTCACATCCCGTAGCACTGCAAGTTAAGCTTAGTATTATAATTGCCAACCATTGTAGTTCTGGACAATGACCTCCATAACTTTCCCACCATAGAGTTATATACGAATTTCTTTCTTTTACATCCTAATTCTTTCACTTACCGTTTTTACCTCTTTCTTTAGATTAATATTTCGTATCTCGTGATACGAAGGTGGTTTAAGTCCACGACCAAAGCAATTAACCTCATCTAGCATTTCTTTGAAATAGACGTATTTCACAAGGTTAAATGGGAGAGCATTAGCATAAAAGAACCTGGATATTTTGGCACAACATTTATCTCTATCACCCTTCTTCCAAATTGCATTAATAGTGTTTTGTTTTTTGACAACTCCATGACCCTCCATAGTTGCTTTCCTTTTTCCATTAGAATCAAGTATCTCTATATCAGGCTCAAATGGTTCATCTTCTTCAATCCCCTTCCGTGCCTTTTTTGTTGCTTTATCACTCAACATCTTCTTAAATTTTTGATACACTTTTTCTGGATTTTTACTACAAGCAACGACGTTCTTCTTAGTTCTTCCTAGGTGGTGTTTCATCCTATAAACTCCCCCCAGAATCTTTAGCACAATAGTTGCACTTGACGTGATTCTTGTTTTCATCTACATGCATACAATGCTCCCATGTAAGATCAACATTTTCCTTTTTTTGCTTTCATATTGAACTACCTACCGTGGATATTAAACGTATCACTATGAGTCTATGAAACTATTCACTGTTATATTATATTATAATATAAAAGAAAAAAAATATTATTATAAATTATTAACACTTAAGAGTTAAGAGATACTATAAAAATATTTTGTATACAAATCTTTTTGTTCTTTTGTTGAAAGTTATTCTATACAAATCAGTAGCTAGTAAAGACAGTAAAGAAAAAGACAACTGGTTAAGTAACATTATTTTATTGAAGTATTATTCTATTGAAAATTGAAGCATTAAACTATTATAATAATAACAAAAGAGGTAAAAGCTTAAAGATAAGAGTACAAGAGATTACTGGTTCTAGAGAGTGGTTCTAGAGAGAGAGAGAGAGAAACAGAAATATTTTAGAGTGAGAGAATCAGAAAATGGTTTTTAGAAAGAGAGGGACGAACGACAATGTCAGACGATCTAGAGAGAGAAAAGAAGAACATAGATTAGAAAATAGGATGATTGAAGGTTCTAGGGTTTTAGAGAGAGGAGAAGAAGAAATATGAAAAAATCATACCTTGTTGATAGTTTTTGGTGTTGGAAACTCTGGATTGCTTGAAGGAAGATGAAATTGAAGGAGGTAAGTATTTGTTCCTTTTCTTGGTTGTTTCTTATTTATTCAAAAACTTTCCTCTTAACCTCCAAAACCCTTCTAACTCTCGGTTCAAATCTTAATCGTGGGATTCATTGTGAATCCCACGATTCACGAGTCGGTTTGCGATTTTGTAATAAAATTACACAATCAATGAATCCCACGATTCACGATTCGGTTTGCGATTTTGTAATAAAATCACACGATTCAATATTTTTTGCGGTTTAAGGTCCGATTTGAATCGAATTGCAGCCGATTCGATTTAACTCGTACGATTTCTACAAGACTACTCCTAGCAATGCCTTCATATGAGAGTCACCTGCTCGAGTGACTTAGTCGCACAAAATTTTGCCACAAGTCCATCAAAGTCGAACAAGTTGACCACATATGTTAATCCTTGCCCAAATGAACCAATATCTGAAAAATTGTTTAACATTTCGTTGTTGTCGATCGTTGTAAACTTAAGTATTGGCAAGTACCAACAACACTTAACCTCCTCATACTCTTTTGCCTTCGATACTTCCACAACATCAATATGTCAACTGTCTAAAATTTTCCACCAAAACCTCTTAGACCTTGATCATCCTCTCATAACATTTTGACCAACAATGAAAAAATACACAACCATCTCAGACCATCCGCCGAGTCTTTCTGCCGCGAGTAAACAAAGTAAACAACGAAAATCAAAAGAAACAAATACATATATAGCATCTTTTATTCTTGATAGTTTTTAACCTTGAAGATTTTTAGACATCTAGTCTTTGCCATTTTTATCTTTCCCTAAAGTCTAGAGTATTCAATGCTCTACACTATACACGACTTATCGGTCACCAGAACTAACTGCTCTGATACCAACTGTGACGCCATGTGTCCCAAAATAGACACGACCACCCCCCGATAATTCAAAAACGAGACAAAATTCTGACAAAGTCTCCTCTGTAAATCGAACCGGTCAGACCTGTAAAACTTGTCGTGCAAACCATACGTTCGCATACACAAAAATAAACTACGGAACGCAAGCTAAACAAACTCAAGATTACTTCGGGTCGAAACCCGAACCACAAAAAATAAAGTACAAAAGCCTCTTAAAACAACCATACAACTCTAAGTGTTAAGTATTTACATATTCGAGTTTGGTTTCTGCAATAAATACATAAGTTTTTGGAGAGTGAAATAAAGTAATTAGGTTGGGCTTGGTAGCCGTCTAAATTTAGTAGGAGTAAAGTCAAAGTTTTAGTAGTATAAGGACTTGGGTGCCGTGAAAATTTAAAACAAAAGGGTGAATTAGGTTAATTTTCTAACTTTTCCAAACAGTACATACACTGGTTAGTTTTTTCCTTTATAGGTGCCTTTTAAGATGTGAGTTTGGGGCCCTTGCAAAACTGAGACCCAAAGCAGCCGTTTTGGGCCTGGGCTGCCCCTGACCTTAGCATCATTATAATTTTCAATAATTGAAAGAATAATTGCGTTATCAATAATGTATTCTTCAATTGTCGTTGCCTTTCCTCGTTTCTTCTTTTTATTTCTGAACTTAGGACAATCCTTCTTGAAACTTTTCCAACACTTAAGGCCGTTGGGTTTTCTGGTTAGATTTAAACCTATACCAACCTTTTCCATCACCTTCCGATTGTGGTCATTTTCTTACAACCAACCCATCACCTGATGTGTTACCTTTCATTGATCTCCTTCTCAACTCTTTAGCATTTAATATTGCTTTTAACATCTTCCATGGTTGTAAGAGTTCTTCTTGACAAAAGAAAAAAAAAACTTTTATATGATGGTCGTCGAGACGGAAACAATAATATTGTTTTATTTTCGTATTCAAAATTGACATCAATGTCTACAAAAATCTATGAATACTCTGTGAGTTATTTTGATATAGTCTTCTAAGGCCCTTCTTGCATTTGTAAATTAAGTAGTTTCTTCGTCAAATACAAGCAGTAGTGGGGGACTTCATCATATGCCTTTGTCCCCCTTACAACATAGCACATTAGACGTTGTTTCGGTCGCAACTTATCGTAAAACCTCATTGTTCGAGCAACAAAATATTTTTAGTGTGCCTACCCAATTAGTGGGGTGTGTATAGCAAAACCTCTTAATAAAACCCCAAACCTTACTCCCCCTTATTCTTTTTTTCTCTTTTCCTTAGCTCAACCGTGAGTTTCTAAGTAGAGTTTGTGTCGATGAGGTTGTTTTAGAGAGATTAAGCCAAGAAGAAGAAGATGAAGGAGAGATTAAAGTTGATGATTCTTTCTCGTTGATTTTTCGCGTGGGATCACTTTGCTTTGGACTTAAGGTAGGTTTCTATCTTTCTATGGCTTGAATAGTCATTTTCATAGAAAAATCTAAGCAATTAAGAACACCATAAGACGCTTTAGTATGTCGCGAATTATTCCCTTTAAAAATCCAAGTTTTAGGCAACTTTAATTGTATTTAGATGTTAAAATATTGAAGAAAACTTACCTTAATGACATGGATACTGAAACGTATAATTGTACCGTGATGTTCATGCTATAGTCATGAATAAAATTCTAACTAGTATAATAGTCATAAATTCAGCAAGTAATTTAAATGATAATGACGACTTAAGAACCTTTAATTGACATGACCTAATAACTATTGAAATTTGGCGTCTCTTGCCAATAAACAAAATCATTGTATGTAGATAGGTGAAATCAACATGATATGCATATATATGTTGTTTAGGTTATTAGTATACATAGATCACGGTGAGGGCCCGAAATCGCGGGTCAAGAGGACCGGGTCGTTGGCCGGAAGTCGGACCTTCACCTGTTAATATTTTTATGGGCACCGACAACGTCTTTGGGCTTATACCTTGACAAGAGTCAAAACACACGCGACCGTAAGATCCCTGGGCCACCGGGATGGTGCCGACCTAAGGTGGCTCCGACGGTCAAGTCAGTAAGCTTGCAAGAGAAGTAATAAATGCGTGAGTGATATCTCTGAAATGTTACCATTGAGGAGAATGGTCGGAATTTAGGGGCGACCCGTAGAGTGGTCGGAGCTCGATCTCTGCAGGTAGACTGACTTGGTTGGAGAGATAATGTGACAGCCTGTGAGGTTTGTCTTTAAGTGAAGTAGCCCTCGTGAGGTTTGCCTTGTTCAGGGGTATATACTGTAAATAAGAAGAAAAGCTTCAAGGGTCTGACCGCGTAGATAATCACGTGGGTGAACTAAGGAAGGTCTAGCCTTTAGGAGAGATAAAGTAGCTTGCCTACTTTAACCGTCGGGAGATAGAAAGATAGGTCGCCCTTCTTTGATCAAACGATCGTTTGGTCGTCTAGGAGAGAGAAAGGTAGGTCGCCCGTCCTTGATAGAATGGTTGTTTGGTCGTGTAGGAGAGAGAAAGGTATCTCGCAAGAGGTTTAGACGATCGGCGAAAGAGAAAGTGATCGGTTGATTGCCTGAGAGTTGGATGTATTAGGCGATCACTGGATATGTTTGTCGATGATCAGATGCTCGAGTGTTTAGTCGGGAGCTGGATGATCCCGTCTTCCTTTTGGTCCGTTTATAGTGTTGGTGGTCGACTATCACCTGGCGGTGGACTCTCGTCTTCAATGTGGTAGCTAATGGAGTTGTCACCATTAATACAGGTTGTAACCACTTAATGGGTATATTCGGGATCTCGAATGACCGTAACGCCCCCCTACGGATATACTGAGGGGGGTATGCTGAGGAGGTGATGGCGGACCTCTTTATCCAACGCTGGATGCACTTCTGTATTTTGACGTTACTTCGGAGTGCCCGAAGATAAATGGGTTGGACCCATTAGCCATTAATTCATAGGCTTGGTCACCGTGTAAGCCCATTAATCGTGGATTTCTGGGGGCGCTCCTGGTGACGTATTTTGGCCCATACAACCACCCCTTGCCTGATTGAAAGAATTCAATAGATACGGTAAAACATGATGGTTGTATACTGATCCCTTGTATAACATTTATACTAGTAGGGTTTACAACTAAACGGAAACTTTAAATACTAAGGGATACATATAAAGAAAAGACTTGATATACGAAAAATGCAAGAATATCTCTAAGGATATTGCCAAGATTATTACTTGGGTGGAACTCTAACCCAGCCCCACCGGTTCACTATCATTACCCTCCCGCAGATTGAACGCCGGACTGGATCGGAGATTTAGTTTGGGACAAAGATCCAAGAAACGCCAATGAGAAAGACTTTTCGTGAGAATGTCGGCCAACTGATCCTGTGACAGAACAAACTTGATAAGAAGATAACCATCCGCCACCTTTTCTCTGACAAAGTAGTAATCCAACGCAATATGCTTAGATTTGCCATACTAAACGGAAACTTTACATACTAAACGGAAACTTTACATACTAAGGGATACATATAAAGAAAAGACTTGATATACAAAAAATGCAAGAATATCTCAAAGGATATTGCCAAGATTCTTACGTGGGTGGAACTCTAACACAATCCCACTGGTTCACTATCATTACCCTTCCGCAAATTGAACGTCAGACTGGATCGGAGATTCAATTTGGTACAAAGATCAAAGAAACGCCAATGAGAAAGACCTTTTCGTGAGAATGTCGGCCAACTGATCCTGTGACGGAACAAACTTGATAAAAAGATAACCATTCGCCACCTTTTCTCTGACAAAGTAGTAATACAGCGCAATATGCTTAGATTTGCCATGAAACACCAGGTTTGCAGTCATCTGAATTGCATTCTTGTTGTCACAAGTAATTCGAGCAGGTGAGGTTACTGAGATACCAAGTTCCATGAGAACAAAACCTATCCATGTCAATTCAGCAGTCGTAGCAGCAACAACTTTATATTCACAGAGTTCGAGCGAGAGACTAGGGTTGCTTCTTCGCATTCCAAGCAATTAAATTTGAGCCCAGAAAAATAGAAAAGTTGTAGTGGAGCGACGAGTGTCGGGCCACTTAACCCAATCAACGTTAGAGTACGCCAAAAGAGAAATACTGGAAGAATCCTTATAAATTTGTAAACCAAGATGAATAGTTCCCTTCAAATAGCGAAGATTTCACTTCACTGCCTGAAAGTGATCCCGAGTCGGAGCATGCATAAACTAGCATGACATGTTAATGAAGAATGCGAGATCTAGTCTGGTTAACGTGATATACTGAAGAAAACCAACAATTTTACGGTAGAAGGTGGGATAACTGAAGGAGCCCCATTTGCAGCAAGACGGCAAGCCGGAAGACAGAGGAGTCGGTGATGGTTTGATCCCTTCCATATTGAGAAATTTAAGAATATCTAGCGTATACATAGACTGGGTAAGTAAAAGACCCTTCTCATTTGGAGTTGCCTCAATACCAAAAAAAAAAATGCAAAGAACCTAAATTCTTCATATCAAATTTTGAGTTTAAAGAGGATATAATATCGGAGATGACAAAAGAATTCCCACCTGTAAGTATAATATCATCGACGTATAAAAGTAAGTAAACAAATCCAACAGCGGTAGATAGAATAAACAGATATGTATCAGATTTGCTCGTCTTAAAACCAAGACGAGTGAGATAAGTGCTGAAACAGTCATACCAAGCACGAGACACCTTCTTGAGGCTATATAGAGCCTTCTTAAGGCGACAAACATATCCTGGGCAGGATGGGTCAGTAAAACCAATCGGCTGAGTCATATAGACCTCCTCTTATAATTCCCCGTGAAGAAACGCATTCTTCACATCCAACTGAAACATAGGCCAACTATTGGAAACTGTCAATGAAAGAAGGATACAAATGGTAGTGAGCTTGACAACATGGCTAAAAGTTTCATCAAACTCAATTTCTAGTTTCTGGGTAAAACCTTGAGCCACCAAACGAGCCTTATATCGATCAATAGTGCGGTCGGATTTAAGTTTTGTCCTAATAAATCCATTTACAACTAACCACATTCATAGAGGGGGTGCGAGGCACAGGTGTGCATGTGTCCTGTCTATGAAGAGTTACCATCTCTTCTTCCATGGCCAATTGTCAGAGGAAGAAGCCAAATGATAACCTCGAGGATCCTTAATAGCCGAAAGTGCAACAAAGAAACAAGAACCAACATCACCAAAAATAGTAGAATTACGAGGAGGAATGGGGTAACGACATAATACCTGTGAAGCAAGATAAGACTGGCCAACAATAGGAGACGTTTCGTCGAGCAGCTATTGCACACCACGATATCCTCGTGGGCCATGACATGCGAAGATGGGTTAGTTGTGGGTTGCACAGACAAAGGCACCGAGACCGAGCCAGACCTGGTAGATGAGATAATACAATTTGAACCACATTCAGACTAAATCGGGGAAGATACAAGGGACGCGATGTCCGAGGAGAGGGCGGGTCTTCTCCATGCCCATGAGGAGCGTACTCTGGTTGCGGAATGGTTGGGTAAGTATCCGAATCCAACCCTAAAATATCAACAGCTAAGAGTAGTGGAGCTATATTCAGACTCTCAATATTGGCCAAGTCAGGTAAAGGGACAACCGAGTCAATGTGAACTATGCGAGGCGGTGATGGCATCTCAACTGAGGCAGAGGATGGACTCAGATCTGTGTGTAAGGGTAAATTCGGTAAATCATTAAAGCTTAAGAGGTTTGTGGAGGTGGAGGAAACATTACCATTGTGAAACGGGAGAACATACTCGTCAAATACCGTGAAGGGAGATATAGACACGTCCCGTAGAGCGATCAAGACATTTGAAACCCGTGTGGTGAGGGATATAACCTATAAAGACACAAGGAAGACTACGAGGCGACAATTTGTTAGAAGCATAAAGATGTAGATAAGGAAAACACATACAACCAAAAGTGCGTAGCATTGAATAAGAGGGAGACTTACTGAATAGAGTGGAGAACGAAGAAACATCCTGAAGAACCGGCATAGGCATGCGGTTAATGAGAAAAAAAATAGTCTAAAAGGCATCGACTGAAAAGGAGGACGAAAGTTTACTATGAAAGAGGAGACTGAAATCAGTTTTTGTGATATGTCGATGCTTTCGCTCAACTCTAGCATTTTGAGTCGGAGTGGAGGGACAAGACAAACGTCGAGCAATACCACATTTATTTAAAAGGGCAAAAAATGTAGAGCTTAAAATCTCTGCCCCTCCATCGAGCTGAAGAGTTTTCATAGTCGTAGCAAACTGATTTCCAACTAACGATTTGAAGCTAATGAAGACAGATAAAAAATGAAATTTTAAACGAAGAGGGTAGAACCAAAAAAATCTACTGAAGTCATCAACAAAATTAATGTAATATTGAAAACCATAAGAATACAGAATTGGTGCGGGTCCCCATACATTAATATGAATAAGTTCAAGATGTGAATCCGCACATTTTTCATATTTATTAAACTGAAGATGGTGACTTTTACTCATTTGACAAGGAGTACAAGTTGTCGGACTAGACTTAGACAAAAACTAAATTAAACATTGTTTTTCTAGAAGTTCTAAAATGCGAGAAGAAATATGCCCTAAATATGAATGCCAAACTTCTAGAGGTGCCTTGAGAGAGCTGGAGGTTGATCTGAATAAGGAATAGTGGTGTGAAGATTGTAATATGTAAAGATTGTCGCATCTACTGCCGGTTCCCAGTGTCCTTCCGATCACCTGAAATAACACAAAACCATTCTTAGAAAAGACAATGAAACGGTCTAAGTCATCAATTAAACGACTATTAGAGTACAAATTTTTATTGAGCGACAAAACAAGAAGAGCATTAGGTAAAGTAATGGTTCTACAAGAAGTAGTGAGAATACCTTTTTGAGAGATAGAGAGAGGGGAACATCACTAATTTTGACATGACTCTGACCAGTATAAGGAGTAGTACGAGTGAACATACCAGAAGAAGACATGTGGTTAGAAGCACTATTGTTCGCATACCAGGCTGGGTCTCGAGGATCGATGACTTGAAGTGTAGTTAGGGTTGCGGTAACATCTTCCGAGGACGTCTGCTGAACCACATGGGTTTCACTGGAAGACAGATGACGAGCAACAGTAGCACGGTGAAAGGAGTCTCGTTGTGGGCGGCAATCAAATCATAACATCGGTCGACAGTATGACCGTTACGTCCACACCATTGGCAACGATACGTAGGACCTGCGGGTTTGGCCGGACCTGGGTCCCTCCTATCGACAATGGGAGGGGGTCAAACCTGTGGTTGTTGTCGTCGATCGTGATTTGAAGCTCGATACCGATATGTAGACTATTGTCTCCGATTTTGAGGGCAGTTAGAAGTCCGAGATGTTTGAGAGTAATACGCACTTCAATGACTGGTTGAGAAGATCAAAACGATGTCCGAAGTGCTTCCTGTGACTGAAGCATAGGGATATTTTCCTTAAAGGTTAATAGATGACTCTT
Source organism: Eschscholzia californica (assembly GCF_041429995.1). NCBI lineage: Eukaryota > Viridiplantae > Streptophyta > Magnoliopsida > Ranunculales > Papaveraceae > Eschscholzia > Eschscholzia californica. The sequence continues at coordinate 49,542,367 of NW_028238198.1, forward strand.
AGATAATATAGATTCAGCAAGAGAGGCATAGTCGGGTCCCAACCCTTTGAGGAAATAAAAAACCTTCTTCGGGTTTGGTAAAGGTTCTCTGATAGCTTCAAGAGATTCAAGATGTGTACGAAAGGTGCGAGGGAAGTCAGTAATAGAGGCAGTACCTTTACGTAGATTCTGAATTTCTTCTTGAAGCTATAGAGAACAAGTAACACTAGGATTGGCATAAGTCTGAGCCAAGTGAGACCAGACCTAGGCTGCCTTTGTAATGCCCATGATTTCAGTCATAGCACTACAAGAAAAGATGTTATTGCCGACGTTAACTGTCGACGGCAAAACAAAAAAACGTCGGGGAAAACTACACTGCTTACGGTTTTCCATATATCCGTCGGAAATAGTTGACAACTGCTGACGGATTTTTAGAAGACCGTCGGCATAGGTCAACTTGTGAACGTCTACACACTTTTTTACTGACGTGGTTTCCCGACGGATACATTTTCAGTCGGCAGAGTGTAGTTGCCGACGGTGTTTTGACCTCCGTTGATAGAGGAATAGTATTTGCCGACTGAATTTTGTCCTCTGCCGATGATGGTAATTTGGCGCGGATGAATTTTTTGGCGGAAAAACCCACTCCGCGAAAAGATATTTTCTGCCGACGGAAGTATGTTAATTTCCCGACGGCAGTAGACCATAGAAAGCCCTAGTGGAGCTAAGCCGCAACTTCTTCATCTCTTTCTGGTTTTCCCAACTCTTTCTCTCTCTCTATGCAGTTTTTTCTTTCTTCTTCTTTGATTAGGACCTAAAAAACCCTAGATCGACCTTGAGACACTTCAGCCTTGATGCTATATAGCTTCCGAAGTTAACGAGCTATAAAGAATCGAGTACACAACTCGATCGGTCTTTCTCCAAGACTCATGTATAGGGTTGATAGCAAGAAACCCGTCAGTTGTCTGAATAGTTGGAGAAGGGGGAATAACCGAGTTGTCAATATAGGGCAATAATTGGGATGATAACTTAAGACTGATCATGAAACCAATTTGCGGGAAGGATACCAGAGTGGGTGTAGGAAATGAAGAGGAACTAGTTGACATAATCGACTCAACAGGAGTAATCATACTGAGAAATAGTAGGCAAGTGATACAAATAAATAGTACCAAACAACTAATGCAAGACGAGTACTTGAAACCAGACAAACAACCGATATTAGAGATCGAAAAAAAAACGACAATACTTTATGTAAAATTGTTTACGGGTTTAATACCATGAAAGAATTCAATAGATACGGTAAAACAGGATGGTTGTATACCGATCCCTTGTATTACATTTATACTAGTAAAGTTTACAAGTAAAAGTACCTTTACATACTCAGAGATACACACAAACGAAAGACTTGATATACAAGAAACGCAAGAATATCTCAAAGGATATTCTCACGATTCTTACTTGGGTGGGACTCTAACCGAGTCCCAACAGTTCACTGTAATTACTAATATTTTCGGTGTGAAACTAGTAGGTCATAATAACATATTGATGAGCACGATTATAATACATGTATGTTGTGGTTTTATGTTATGATGTGTGCACGATGTGACACAGTTGGTGCAAAGTTGTATGTGGTTGGTGGTTGTTTCGACCCTCTCTACAATTGTCTGTTGCGATGACTAATGGGTTCGCTTGGTATAGGCGTAAGGAGCTACGACCTAGGTATAGAGCATATGGAGTCAGCGGTAATACAATGGTAGCCTTGTGGACCACACTCTCATATAACGAGTGTTATATGGAGGCTTCAGATGTAGGATCTGATTTTCCCGGTGGACACCAACTTATCATATCGCTTTTGGTTGTTTGTTCGAAGTGTGATTTCCTTTATTAAAAGTGTCACAACTTAAATACACATTTGAACACCTTTATTACATTATGGATTGTGGTTTTTTCTTGATAGATCTTAAAATTGTCTATTAAGGCTTTAGGGATTTGGAAATCTACTTGTTGGATTCTGACGCAACCTATTGTTTTTTCAGGACAAGAAAATCAAGAAGGGTCACCTGCTTGAATCGTAGTTAGCCCTTGCAAGAGTTTTCTTAAGAATTTTCTTTCTTTTCTTAGGTAGTTATTTGGAATTGCATCTCCTAAGTAGTTATTTTTCTTTTATTTATTCTTGTCCGACCTACGTGCTGATTATTTAGAGAGACCATTTGAATTTTGAAAGCTTAATAAAGTTTCGTTACTTGATCTATTATCACATATGAGCTTCATTTTCGATGTTATTCGTCTCTCTGATGAGTATGTCGATTGTGTCTACTGTTTTGCAGAGAAATCCTTTAAGGTTAAGTTTTCATGACGGTCGACGTGAAAATCTGTACTTGGGTCGTTAGAATATTTCCATGAGATCTTTCTTCTCTTATTATGACAGTTTTTAGTGTCACAAACCGGGTTACACATCAACTATTTCAATGAAAGACTTGGTTCAAGTATTTGGATCAAGAAATAGAGAGACAATGTGTGTTATTGTAAAATCTGAGTGCCCTTAACGCTCCCTTCGCAGAAAATAAACACGTTGGTATGCTATAGACGATCTTAACACGTTGATAAAAATCTCTCTCTCTCTACCTGCTCAACACAATAAGTCTAATGTTTTTAATGGAGACGAGATTAGGTTATTTGTTGTTAGTGATGGATAATATTTCTTATTATCTATTTATTTGGATTATACTTGAAATCCAACGTTGAATCATTTACTTGCTTATATAATCTTGTATCGAGACATCTCTACGGTTATGATGTTCATTTTTCTAATTGTGAAATTTCAAATTAAGTGTCTGCATATATGATGCATGAAATGCTTTTGGGTGCAAAACATTAGAACTAATAAGCAGTTTACTTTTATTTTATCTTAGGAAAAGATAATGTGTTTGAGTTTCATTATTTTTTTGACAAATCTATAACTTTTTTTCATTGATGTCCATCGATTTTATAAAGCTTCAATGGATTCCAAATCTTAATGTATTCTTTTTTGAAAATTAATCTTAATATATTAGTTAGGCCGCGACATTGGGGAATAAAAGAAATTCTCCAGGGAATAAGATGTAGTCAATAAATATTGGTTCTGTGACATATTTTATTTTTAATCCAAAACTTGACTTGATCAAACGTTGTCCCCTAATCTGTCTCTTTATCGACAATTCAATCATGTAAATTTGCTATCCTTTTTTCTCTCTCCCTCTCAACAATTCAATCAGTAAGTTTTAACACTATCCTTTACCATATTTACTACGATAACAAACTTAATTGAGTTTTAATAATTTAATTGATTTATCATTTATAACTTCTTTCTAAAACGAAAATTGTATAGGAATTATAATCATTCTTCTATCCCCAAAATTTCTTTATAATGAATTGAAGTTTACTTTAATCCTCTTCTAAGATTCCTTTCATTGTCCATACAAAACTTCATGTCTTCCCATCTAGTCTTGCTTGTGTAAGTCCAATACAAGCATCAACAAAATCATCTTCAATAAAATCAGTAGAATAAACCTGTAATCATTTGTCAAACCCCGGGAAAAGTATTGAACTATAAAAAACTTCCATATGCGTGTATCCTATTTGTAACAACTGGTTTCACACACACATCCGAGTTATCGGGTTGTGGAGTAACAATGTTTCTACACATTTCTTTTTGTTAATCTGGCTTTGGTTTAGGGTATTGTTCTTTGATTATTGGACAAAGGGAGATCTAGAGTGAGAAAGAGGGAGAAAACGAAAGCAACAAGAGACAGTAGGTAACAGTGAGTTAGAGAGAAAAGAGAAGAGGTGGCAATGGTGGTCGAAATGGTGGTGGTGGGAAGTTGTGGTGGTGAAGGTGATAAAGAATATGAAGATTAGGGGTCAATGTTTGATCACGTGAGTTTTTGGACTAAAATAAAATATTTTCCCGAGAATGTACAAAAAAACATGGATTCTCCAGAAAATTTATTTTTCGAGATTATTTTTTATTTCCCAAAGCGACGACCATTAGTTATAGTCTTATACAAGAGTGTCAAAATCATTGTTTTTGAAATATTTATGGTGTAAGAGCAACTCCAACCCCAACCTGTCTTAGGTTGAAAAACTCACTTTTTCACCCAAAATTTTCAGCTTCGGCTCAGTCTCAAAAATTCAACTCCAACCTCAGCCTCTCTTGAGGCCGAAAATTTGTGCATGAGGGAAACACATGTGTGTTTTTTTGTGGGTGTATGGAAAACGTGTGTGATCTTATGTATGAGCGAAACATGTATTTGAACTATTTTCGAAATAATTTTTTTTTTCCAAAGTCGGAGAATTATACGGAGACCGACACGTTGGTGGGATGTATTTTAATTATTAATGTACAAAGTTTCAAAAAAATATGGAAAACGTGTTTGATCCAACGGCTAGGATCACCCCGACATGACCGTTGGGGTTCCCCAACGATCATGTTGGGAAACTTCAGTTTAGGGTCGACTGAAGTGGTGGCGTGACTGGAGTTGCTCAAATGTTTGGCCTCTGCCAGGCAGGCACCCACTGGAGTTGCTCTAAGCATTCATTCATACACAACCAGAATGTCTTGTGCTTCACGTATTTCACAAAGAGAGTCTGGATCGGTCTTCGTAAGCATGTAAAGTAGGTAAGGGTAATTTAGGTATTTCACCTGTTGTAATTTTCATTTAAAATATGACAGACTCTACCAGCAAGGAGGAAGCGGAGAGCAAGTGAGCAACTAGTTCTACTAGTCTAGGGTTTATCTTTAATCTTCACTTCCTCTCTCAAATATTTCTGGTGAGGGCTTATCTTTAATTGAAGACAGCAAGGAGCCGAGCTTCTGGGCAACTAGGGTTTTATCTGAAATCTGCACATTTTCTCTCTCAAGGATTCGGTTAGTATAATTTTGCTCATGTTTCTTAAATCTGAATGTTCTAACTCATAGAGGTTATCGATTCTTATTCCGTGTTTTAGATATAATTTTGCTTTTCTGTTTATGAAATTCATCAAGAAATTAATGAGTGTATTTGAGATTTGTGGATATGATTTAGGTTGTAGACCAAGTGTTTGATGAAATTCCTCTTTTAAGTTTTTGTTTGCAGATGACTTGAAGGTTTGATATTGCAAATTAAAGATTTCAACAGATTGATGGTTATGATAAATGGATTTTTGTGAACTATTTAAATTTTTTTTGTCAGAAAATTCACATAAATGTGATGTGAAATGTGTCCTTAAGAATGTATCATTATCACTACAAATTACCTTTAACCAACACTTTTACATGTATTACATGCATCATAGGTATAAACCTACTTATAGTGACTTTTAGTAAAACATTTTGGCTACTGTTAAGTTAAAGCTTAGCCTCGTCGAAGTTGAAATCCTGGCTCCACCCCTGGTTGTGAGATAATTAGCTTATATCTTGAATCTTGATACTTGGTATGTGCTGATTTTGTTATATTTATAGGTTACACAGTTGTTCTTGGGGTCGAGAAAGATGGCCGGCGCTCTAATTCAGTCAATTAACTTCAATGCCTCCACCCTCGGCAAAAAGGATGGCCAACATAAAAAACCTGGACAGGCAATCAGAAGGACCGTCAAAATGCAATATAGTGTCAAATCACAGAGCTTAAGACTCCAAGCACCATCTTTGGCAAGAAGGGGTTTTAGTGGACTACGAGGAAATAATGCCTTAGACTCTTTGGTACTTTCTGGCTCTGATTTTCATTCTAAAGTGGCAACTTCTCTCTCTGTTCCTCGTGGAAGGGGAAGCAGATGTGTTGCTAAAGCTATGTTTGAACGCTTCACGGAGAAGGCTATTAAAGTTATAATGCTTTCACAAGAGGAAGCTAGAAGGTTAGGTCATAATTTTGTTGGCACGGAACAACTACTATTAGGTCTAATAGGTGAGGGCACGGGCATTGCTGCCAAGGTTCTCAAGTCCATGGGATTCAGTCTAAAGGATGCTCGTGTTGAAGTGGAAAAGATTATTGGTAGGGGAAGTGGTTTTGTTGGTGTTGAGATACCATTCACACCTCGGGCAAAGCGTGTTTTGGAACTTTCTCTAGAGGAAGCTCGCAACCTTGGTAATCATTAAATATCCTAAATTTCTATTTACAAGCTAAGTTGCCCATCTTTCTCTTACCTGCCGTTCCTTTCCACTTGAGAGAATTATTAACATCAAAACATTTTTTTGGCCTTCTCGTCTTACTCTATCAAGTTCACTGTATTCATTGTGAATATCTTATTAAAGAAAAGGGGTTACAGATGTCATTATACGTATATAGCTAGTTATCTTAATTTTTTAACTTGCGAGTAAAAGGTTTTTTATATCTGTTCCCTTGAAGACATTGTTAGCTTTTGTTGATTGTTGCAGGTCATAACTACATTGGGACTGAGCATTTGCTACTTGGATTACTTCGTGAGGGTGATGGTGTAGCAGCTCGTGTGCTTGAAAACTTAGGTGCTGATCCAAGTAATATTCGTACACAGGCAAGTCACATCCCTTGAGTAAACAAGCCGTGTTCCAAAACGTGTATATGTGTTTTGAAAGACATGTATTTCTTTGATCCAAGTAGGTCATTCGGATGGTTGGTGAGAGTACTGAAGCTGTTGGTGCGGGTGTTGGAGGAGGCAGCAGTGGAAATAAGATGCCTACGCTTGAGGAGTATGGAACTAATCTCACAAAACTGGCTGAAGAGGTACTCTATTATTTATTATGTATGAACTTCGTTGTGCTAATGGCCAATGGGGTGTAGTTGTTCTTTTTTTCTTTGCTTATTTGAGAGGTAAGAGTGAGCTATTGTTATTGCTTGACAGGGAAAATTGGATCCTGTTGTTGGAAGGCAGCAGCAAATTGAACGTGTAACACAAATTTTGGGTAGGCGTACAAAGAACAACCCTTGCTTGATCGGAGAACCCGGTGTGGGAAAAACAGCCATAGCAGAAGGGCTCGCTCAAAGAATTGCGAATGGTGATGTTCCAGAGACCATTGAAGGAAAGAAGGTGATTTAATCACACTTTGATCTGATCTCATCTCGAACATCCGTCGAAGTTGTCAAACATGAGACTTCAATCCTGTGAATGCACTTCAATGCTCAGAGTATAATTATGCAAATACAGTAGTTGAACTATATACTTTTCTTGATTGTTTTAAAAACTATACTTCTCTTAATTAGAGAACAAAAAGGATTGGGATTTTAGTTCACCGTTCAAAGTGTGAACCAAGTGTGAGTAAGGTTGAAGGAATCTACGCATTATGGTTTAAGTAAAGAAGTCCGTACGACAATTAGGGTTGTACACTTTCAATAAGCTTCCAATACCTTATCTTATTACTAAGAAGCACATAATGTCTTATCTTCTTAATTTGTTTTGGCAAAACTTGAGATAACATCTTCTCAACTCATTGTTATATTTTACTTTTTGTTTACTTTAAATTTACCATTTTCATAAGCTTATGATTAGTTTCAAGAGGCACCCTGATATACAAACGTTATATATACAACGAAACTACCTGTCAACAGAAACTAACGTCCAAGTTTTATTGCTTTCAGGTAATTACACTAGATATGGGTCTTCTTGTAGCTGGTACAAAATATCGTGGAGAGTTTGAAGAAAGGTTGAAGAAGCTAATGGAAGAAATCAAACAAAGTGATGACATAATACTGTTCATAGATGAGGTGCACACTTTAATTGGGGCAGGCGCAGCAGAAGGGGCAATTGATGCAGCTAACATCTTGAAGCCAGCTCTGGCAAGAGGCGAACTTCAGGTAGTTCTGATTTCTTTTTCTGCTTCTGCATGACCTCCCATTCTTGTACTGTCTTGGAAAATAAAGGGCAAGCTTAAATAAAACTCACATGTATTGAGTGCATATGCAAAAGATACAGAAGAGAATAAAATGAATTTAATTTCTATAATGCATAACGGTGCAGTGTATCGGTGCAACAACACTAGATGAATACAGAAAACACATTGAGAAGGATCCGGCTTTGGAAAGAAGATTTCAACCAGTAAAAGTTCCTGAGCCGTCTGTCGACGAGGCTGTACAAATTTTAAGGGGTCTTCGGGAGCGATATGAGATTCACCACAAGCTTCGTTATACAGATGATGCCATAGTTGCTGCTGCACAATTAGCACATCAATATATCAGGTAAAATTGCGCGCACTGTCTCTTTACTTTCATTGGTTGCTTATTATAACCAATTATCCATCACTAGTAGAATTCTCAATTATTCAAGTTGAAAAAAGAGGTTCTATTTGCTGCTTCGTTCATGTAATCTTTATCAAGAACGTTTTCCTTGAAGTTGTAGAATTCTGAATATTCTTAGGGTCCGTGGGTATATAGACCAAAATAATATTCAAAAAAGATTTATGATCCAATCTTCCCAAAACATGGATATTTAGTCCTTTTACATTATGGACATAATAACCCATTCTTTATGAGAGAACTACCGTCCATGTCCCTCCTAAAAAAATCACGGGATTTTTAATTTTCCAGGGTGAATTTGGAATGTTTCTAATGTGGGCGTGATTTAGGGGATTTAAAGCAACTAACGTATAAATCCGAAATTGATTTATCTCTATCTTCTAACCGTTTTGGAAAGCAAATCTATTTCCAAATCAATTCACAACAAAAATCGTAACAAAATAATTTTCTCTCTCTTTACAGATTTGGAAACCAAATCAATTTTCTCTCTCTTACTATGTAAATTTTTTTCGATTCAAATCAATTTTCTCTCACTTAACTTTCAGATTTGGAAATAGTATATTTTCTAAGGATCAATTTAGCGTGATTTGGGGGTTAATATACAAAACATATATATCACTTTCTCTCACTTAACTTCAGTTTTGGAAATAGTATATTTTTCTGGGAACATTAAAGCAACAAATGTTTTCGTTTTTACTCATACATAAATACACATAGAATACAAATTATGAAACAAATACGTAAATTATGTATAATTTATGACGAGAAACCGTCATTTGTCAAGTATACAACATAATTTATCAAATTTATGTGGGTCTTGTTCAATAAATTCCACATAATTTCTTTTACATTCTGTTACAAAAAAAAGAGTACAAAATCTTCTTTGGTTCAAAAATGGTTCCCATCCATGTACTCTCCATTAGTTTCGTTGACTCACTTTGATTTGATGATTCTCTTTGAAATTTCATCTGGTATATCAAATCTACACACATAAATACACATACATTAAAGAAAAAAAAAATCATATATTGTATTATAAACTACATGTACAGTTTCGTAAATTATATACAATGTTTGTCAAATTTTGACAACATTTGAAGGTTTTGAGTAGTTTGGTAAACTTATCAAGGCTACTGTTGTGGGTGAAAAGTAAACGTAATGGTAAATAAATAATACATAATTTATGTGCACTTATACGTAAATTATATACATAATTGTAAGAACACGAAGATATACGTAAATTATATATACTTTATTGCAAAGTACACGAGATTTGATAGTAAAGCGAAGTATTTCTACTAATAAAATGAGTATTGTTTTGGTGTTAAAGCACGGGTAATGTTCTATAAATTACCTATAATTTACTATAAATTGTGGTAATTTACAATACAATACATGTACTGTAAATTCTGTTATGAGTAACCGTACGAAAGAACAAATGTTTCATAAATCCGTACGGATTGAAAACCAGATCTGAAGAAAAAAAATGAGAATATCATTAAGCTTAAACTACAAATCTAAAAAAACATAAATGAAATCAAAAACGATGATTGATTGCAATAATGATTGATTGCAATAATGTCAAACTCGAGTTGAAGGATTAAACATCAAGATCAAAAACATAAATGAAATCTTAAGAGAGAGAAAGAAAATAAACATCAAACATTCGATTGATGATTGATAATCTGATCTCACGAAATATCAGAAACAACAGAAGATTAAACATAGATCTAAAGAAATATGATATTATCACTGGATGCAAACATAACATACTAACTTTGAAGGAATCATTGAATAAGGAATAAACATAAAGATCTTAAACAGTTATGAAAATTTTAGGGTTTTAGTTATGAATCATTGAATAAGGAATAAACATAAAGATCTTAAACAGTTATGAAAATTTTAAAGAGAGAAAATAAACATCATACATTCGAAGTTAATGAATTAGTAAACAGATCTTATAGATATGTATCATAAATCTGATACGTTTTATAATAGAGCGAAATAATTAGGGTTTTAGTTATAAGAAGAAATATTAGATATTAACAATGGTGTTTATAAAGATTTCGAAAGTATTAAACCTGATAAATGATGAATTTGGACAGCAATATAATGTAGAAGTAGAAGATTTTCTTAGTTTAATGGAGGTTTGTCAACTAAATCGGTTTTAGAGAGATCAAATAAAGAGTTTCCGTTACTGAAAATAATGAAGATATCCTTACTTTGAATAGAAACATGATTGGAGAGAAATATGGGAGAGAAATATGGAAAAAGATATGCATAGATTTCGAAGATAAATCAGTTATAATATATGGAAAGGTTAGATTAGGGATTATGAAATAATATTTATTATAGAGATTTGTGTTTTCTCTCTAGATGAGACCAAATGGACTAGATATCCATTTATATTATTTTTTTGGTTTTAAAACCCTTTATAGGATTAGAGAGGATTATATCTACTATTAGGACCCGTTTTTTGGACTATAAACCCAAAAATTCATATTCTTATAGGTTGAAGCATTCTCACTATATGCTAGCCTTCCACTGAGCACCACTTTGAAGTTTGAGCTGATCTGGTTATATCAGCTCACATCCAAGTCAGAAGGGAATGTTACTTTCCCTAATATAACAGTGACATAATGATGTGGCACTCTTTTAAGCCACATTTTCAATGTTCACTTCCTCACGCTGGAACTGTATCAAAGTCTGATGCCGCCTCAGTTAGTAAGTTTTGGTGAGAGAAACAAGCATTTTCTGAGTGTAGTGTTTGGTACGAGTTAATCAAAGCACAAATTATTTTTGTGGTTGTAGACTGCAAATGTTTCATGTTGTACTTGAGTAGATATTGTAATGCATGAATTTAATGTGTCCATACTCGGTTTCCTTTGTTATCTAGAATTTCATTAAATAGGTAAATGGTTGTTTTCAAATATCTCTGGTTATATTGGCAGTACCTATATGGATCATGACTAAATTTCTTACGTAAATTGTTTCTTAAATGTTGTGTAAACCAGTGATCGCTTCCTCCCCGACAAAGCAATTGACTTAATTGATGAAGCTGGTTCTAGAGTTCGACTTCGTCATGCACAGGTATGAATTTTTGTTCACATTTCATGACAATTTTTTCATTCCCATTTTCCTTTTGCCTTCTCCTTTGCCCCATTAATATCATTGATTTGATTGTTTTTTTTGTTCCAAATAGCTCCCTGAAGAAGCCAAAGAGCTCGAAAAAGAGCTTAGGCAACTAACAAAAGAGAAAAATGAAGCAGTTCGAGGCCAAGACTTTGAAAAGGTACTTCACAGTTTCTTCACGACTAGTGCAGACTGTATTAATATTTACTACCAATTTTTGGGAAGTATATTAACAAGAACTGTTTTCTTGAGAAAAAAGCAGAAAAGATAAAATGATCATGTTTATGGTATAAAAAGAGCGTATAAAACCACGAGACTCGTACCCATGTATTTGGGGTTTCTTTCCTTTACTCGCCATCCATGCTTAAAATGTTTTTGGAAGGATCTGTTGTACGTTTTCTTGCTCTTATGTGATTTATAATTGATTTTTCTATTAAGCTTAACAATGCACAACTCTCTACAGGCGGGCGAGTTGAGAGACAGAGAAATGGACCTCAAGGTCCAGATAACAAATATTATCGACAAGGGCAAAGAAGTAAGCAAAGCCGAGAGTGAAGCAGGAGATTCAGGTCCAGTTGTAACCGAAGTAGATATCCAACACATAGTTGCGTCATGGACTGGGATCCCAGTTGACAAAGTTTCAAGTGACGAATCTGTTCGCCTCCTGAAGATGGAAGACACACTCCATACAAGAGTAATTGGTCAAGACGAAGCTGTTAAAGCTATTAGTCGTGCAATCAGGCGTGCCCGTGTTGGGCTTAAAAACCCTAACCGTCCAATTGCAAGCTTCATATTTTCGGGCCCAACTGGTGTAGGAAAATCCGAGTTGGCAAAATCACTAGCTTCTTACTACTTCGGATCCGAGGAAGCTATGATCCGTCTCGATATGAGTGAGTTCATGGAGAGACATACCGTCTCCAAACTCATCGGATCACCACCGGGTTATGTTGGCTACACCGAAGGTGGTCAGTTGACTGAAGCAGTTCGTCGACGACCTTACACGGTAGTTCTCTTTGATGAAATAGAAAAAGCTCATCCTGATGTCTTCAACATGATGCTTCAGATTCTTGAAGACGGAAGATTAACAGATAGCAAAGGTCGAACAGTTGACTTCAAGAACACACTTCTTATAATGACATCAAACGTAGGAAGCAGTGTGATTGAGAAAGGAGGCAGAAGAATCGGGTTCGATTTAGACTATGACGAGAAAGACAGTAGCTATAACAGGATCAAAAGTCTTGTGCAGGAAGAACTAAAACAGTATTTCAGACCAGAATTCTTGAATAGATTAGATGAGATGATTGTGTTTAGACAGCTAACAAAGTTGGAAGTTAAAGAGATTGCCGATATAATGCTCAAAGAAGTATTCGAGAGGCTTCGAGGGAAGGACATTGAGCTTCAAGTGACCGAAAGGTTTAGAGAGAGAGTAGTCGATGAAGGATATGATCCAAGCTATGGAGCGAGGCCATTGAGGAGAGCAATAATGAGACTTCTTGAAGATAGCATGGCGGAGAAGATGCTTGCCGGAGAGATTAAAGAAGGGGATTCAGTTATCATCGATGTTGATGGTGATGGAAAAGTTACAGTGCTCAATGGAAGTAGCGGAACCGATCCCAGTGAGATGTTATCACTACCACAGTTGGTGTAAAATTAATACCACTCTACAGTAGGATGAAGGTGCTGTTGGTTCAGTGTAGTTCTAGGGTTTCTGTTTCTTTGGGGGTGGGCAATTTGACCCAGTTTTGAAGATTAGTTATGATATTTTTCATATTGGGATTAGATGAAGTTCAGTTAAATTCAGCCAGAAATTAATGTGGTTTTATTGAGTTTTATAAGCTTACATTTCGATAAATTTAACAGAGTAACAAGTGATGTTTGTTTTTAGGTTATTTTTCGAAAAGGTTGTGGGTAACCGTCGGGTTTTTAAGAAGGGGAGTGACTTTTTTAATAATTTCTGAAGTGGTTGTCGAATAAGGTAAATTTTAACTTTCATTTTGTTTAATATCTCTTGAATCAGTAATTAGAAGTTTGTGAGAATGAACTCCATTAGCTACAATTGAATTAGGAAAAATTTCAACCACTATTTTTTAGGAGTCTATTCACAAATATTTTCTATTAAATATCTTTGAGACTTGAGTCTTATGGAATTAACTATTCAATCCAAACGGTAAACGTTTTATCAGATGATGCTAAAATTTCCGTTCACAAATTAATAAAAGTCGCACCCCTTGGCAGAATTCGATAATTGTCCGCGACCCTTTCGCAAGTAATCCTTTACTTTTTGTTTAGTATTATCTTAATCAGACCCGAATTATATTATTGAGTCTGATTCTTCTGAATCTTATTGGACTTCAGTCTAATATAATGGAGCCAAAATCAACTATTTACACGATCCAGACAAATAAACATTCTACAGTGCAGGTGGTATGAACTCGCGAATGTCTCAAACTTCAGACTTGAAAAGTGGAAATCAACTTCATGAGTCATGACCTCTCCTATCTGGGGGTGAGCAACGGTCACTTGTCGACCAAATCGTCAACTGACTTCTTTGGATCCGGTTCGGTTCGACTCGACTTGGTTCGGTTGGTCGATCCGGCCGAACTCACATAACCAAATAAAACATAAGAAAAAAATAGTGAACAAAAGCAAGAAGAATGAAAATTCGAATTCAATGTCATTCTTTAAACTATTAAAGATTTGAATACCTAAAAATCTATTTCTTAGTTTACGATCCATATTAAGTAATGATAATTCATTTATAGTATTATATAATGTATATATAATTAGATATAATGCATATATGTGTAGATCCATATTAAGAAATGATAATTTATTTATAGTATTATATAATGTATATATAATTAGATATAATGCATATATGTGTAGTTCGGTCGGTTCGGTTTTAGCAATTTCAAAAAACTTAAGCCGAAGTCTAACCAAACAATGATCGGTTGATTGTTTTTCCAGCCGAGCCGAGCTCAACATTGTTCGGTTCGGCCTAAAAACCATTTGGTTCGGTCTGGTCGGTTTGGCCGACCATCGCTCACCCCTACTCCTATCAAAGGTTGTTGGCAGAATTGTCTCTTCTTTGCCCTCTTAGGAAATTAAACTGCATAAAATTTCTGAAACAGGGACTTCACTGAAATTTTTTCATCATTGACTATTATCTTATGATTATAATAAAAGAAACAACAAAATTCCGATTCCAAGAGGGAAAAAAACGCAATAAGCACAAATCAGTTTACAAAATGGTACATGACTACAACAGAAAGCTGCTCTTCGTCCTTCCTGCATACGTACAAGGATCCTGGGATTCGACCAATCTCTCTTCGACCGGCATACCTTGCTTCTCTTCAGTATCTTTGAAGTTTCTATTAGACGTCAAGTTCTTGTTCAGAAGATCAGATAGCTATCAAAATTGATTCTGGTAAAATTAGTAAGATTTCATTGATCCAAATCTAATAATCCATCGAGCATTGATTGAGATTGTTTCTCAGTCGGACTGACACTTCCTCCTCTGCTTATTTTTATAGCATCCAAAACCTTGTGTATTTCTAAATTCATGGCACTATCAACACTTCCTGATGAAAGCATTCTATGTGTCTTAAGAGCATTATCTGCACTCCCTGATGAGATCATTCTATGTGATTTCTGCAAGTGAAGTTTCAATGAACTACTACTTAGACCTGCATTTTTCCCACACACAGGGCATACTTTCATCTTTGGTCTCTTCTGTTGCCACTTCATTGAGATCTTCCCATGGAGTTTTTCATCGAGATCCAGAAGTGTTTTAGCAAATCCGTCATTGGGTTGAGCCCTTCGATGGGTCTTTTTTAGGGTATTCCATGCTTCTAACAATGTGAACTTCCTGCAATGGGCAAAGAGTGTTATGTTCATAAAGTTCAAGTTCATTGATTTCAAACTAAATTATAATGAACTAAACAATCAAAAATATGCAAATATAGAGAATAGAGGTGCAAAAAGATTAACAAGCATCACCGTTTAGGTCAGGGGGACGCTAGGTGCCTAGGTTGACTGTCGCCACAAAATTTTCAGACTCATATTTTAACACATTGTCATCTAATTATTCACAGTTCACCGGCACATGCATCTTTAAAACTTGAAATCAGTCAAAGCAATGGTCAGATTACTGCGTTCATAACTGTATCAAATCAAAATTGTGCCAACCCAGAACTTTTATATTCAAAAGCGTGACAAAGCTAAATGACTCTTGGGTTGGAGTTGGTCTTAGCAATTTCCGGAGGCAATACCCTAGGTGCTACTTGGTGACTGCAAGTCAGCGAGGAAAGCCTGCCAAGGTCCAAACACAAAATTTTGGGCACAACCATGAATCGCTTGATTTTCCAGAGCAATTAAGTTTGCAAATTGCAACCACTAGATATATATGTAATGGACATGCTGAGTTGACGTAAGTATTTTAGACACATTTCAACAACAAAAAAAGTATTTTAGACACATTATGACAGGGGCCCAGCTAACATGGATCAGGATATGGCACAACGAAACCTTATTTGGAGTTTCCTATTGTGTTATATAGGATATAAACCAAGATCAGAATTTCTATATTATGACATACCTAATTATAAGTTTAGTTAAATCAGGAATCCTTAATAGTTATCAACTAGCCTCCTGCCTCCCTATAAAGGGACTGATGTTCTTACTTTCTTTTCATCTCATGAATCATAATCAAAACTTGGCTGCCTTACATTTATCTTCTTTAAATTCTTGTGCATTTATTTTCTTTTGGCTTTCTTTACTGTTTTCCTTCAATTTATTGAAGTTTATTTAGCTTCCGCTTTGCTTAAATCACATTATTTGACATAGGGTCACGTAATAATTCATTTTTCACATTGTATGAGGTCGTACATCTTAGAATCTCGAAAACAGTAAAAGCAATTGTCAGATGACCCATGTTCATAATAGTTTCAAGATAAATTGTGTTGACCCAACATTATTGGTAAGTAATGTAGTACAAGATTCAGATAAAATTGATTTTGTCCTATTTTTCACGTAAAACCTTTCCACCACATCCTACACAATCCGCAGGAATGCAATTACAGACTTCCCTTAGGCCATGTTTGGCACGCGGGAAAGGAATGTGATTACCAGGAACAGCAATCTCATTGTGTGATTCCTGGTAATCGCAATACCTAATTATATTATTTGCTTTGGTCAGGAACAGGGTTGGAAGATATGAATTATGTCTGTAGATTATTAAGTTGACGACAAGCGAAGGGGAATCACAAACCTACCAGTTTGGGATTCCCCCCTGAAGAGGAATAGCATTCCCCCTCGAAATGTGAGTATGTGACTCCATTAAGGAAAGCGATCCTGTTAATCGCATTCATTACCGCGTGCCAAACATGGCTATAGTAAATCAAGTTGGGGTTGTAATTGCTTACTTCTTTAGCATCAAGTACGCAAGAACGACTGTAGCACTTCTACTTTTCCCTTCGAAACAATGAACTAGAACCTTTCCGCCTGAGCGTTCAACCCTCTCGATGAAGTCAGAAGATTCTTCAAATATATCACTGATATTTGTATCCTCTTTATCATATATCTGAGCACATAGGGGCAGAAGGAAACTTTAGCAACTAAAGCAGACATAAAATGGTAGAAGGAAAACGACTAAGCAAGTAGTTATCAAGATTCTGGCCCTTATTTAGGTCTTATATCTTTTTATGATTTTCTTGCCATTTGGCAGATTTAATAGCTTTTGAAAAAAGAATTAGCCGGCTGTTATACTTATACACAGGACAAAAATCTGAAAAAATTGGAATGGATTCTAAGAAGTCCTAACGATGGCCTTTCTCAGTTAACAAGAGATTAAAAAGTACAAATTCATAGAGAAAAACGAGTACCAACCGAGAAATTCTTGTACTCAAACAGGTCAGGATACTGAGAATCTGACTGTCCAATTTCATTGGAGCACAAGCATACTATATGCGTGATGCCTATTTGTTGAAGAGTATATCGTGCTCTTGCAGCCAGAGCCCCACCAATGAAGAGGCTCGCAGTAATAAAAGACGGTTTCTCTGTACTTGCAGCATCTGATATCAAGGCTATCCTCTCCAGTATGTGTTCAAGTCTGACCTGTAAATGATAAACCTCTATTTTGTTTCTCAAAGACATATACTCTCAAAAAGATGTACTAGAAATGGAAGAGATCCTTACCTTCAATTCATAAGCATCAACAACACCGTTATTTTCACTACCTTCAAAAAACCCCGTATTGAAATTATTATCCTGACACAATTTGATTACATCTGTTCTAAGCATTTCATTCCATTGTTCCAATTCTCTGTGTAGTTCACCATCAACCTGAAATGAAAATCCTTCTTGTTACGGACCTTGTGGTAAATAAATTCCTTTTTGCATATAAGAATGACAAAAGTACACGGTGTTTTTTTTAAAAGTTTGAATTAATATGGAGAAAAAGAACACAATGAAAGATAGTACACGGTATAATAACTTAATTTCCTTACTAACTGAAATGTGATTCAACCGGAACTTTGAAGTGTTAGGCGCACTAATCTAGATCCTATAACAAGAAATATTATCACATCTTAACGGCAAACTGTCGTATATAAAGAAAGATATGTTCCACAAATTCCAGGTCATGCTGCCCTATACATCAATCTCAGAAAAACTATACTCTCATGTTAACCATAAACTCTTACCAAATGCAAGAACATGAACAGTTATTCAGTAGCACGTGGGCTGTTAGAAACTGGGAGCGCATATGAGTTTCACAGTTCACGCGGTACAGTATGCAACTAAAGCATTGACGTAATCAAAGTAAAATGTCTTCAAGAATGTCTCATACCTTAGTATATTTGTTGAAATCACGGAGTTTTGTGGTCAGGCGTAAGTTACGAAGATGATCACCACTACCTTTATGGTATTTCCCATGCCAATTCTCTCTTGAGATGGGAGATATTGAATCGGGGCTGTCTTTGGGACATGAAGGTGATGAAAACTTTGGATTTGATCTTTGGAATTCCATATCACTTGAATCAGCATGTGTATCATTACTCCGTTCTTTACTTACAGGTGATAAACAATTAACACCAACTCCAGTGGCCTGAGATAATGGATCAGAAACCGCACAATCATCTTTATCTAAGTCCCCGTTTGAATTTTTATCGATAATTGTCAAAAATATTCTTAAAAGGCTATCCAGTTTTTGGTATAGTGTAAGAAGGAAAATATGCAATCCTTGCAAGTCCTTGAGAGCTGCACGAAACCCACTACGGAACTCACTTACAAGTGCTTCAGTATCCGTTGAACTAAAACCAGTCTGCTCACTGGCCTCCTCTGATAAAGGGCACCCTACTTTTCCACCCGTAATGTCATGTAGGAGGCTTGATGAATAGTCAGAACTATTGAGAAGAAGTTCAACTAGCTTCGGATAATTAGCATTGTCATTTCCACGCTTCCCAGCTGGAGGGCGGCGAGGAACGCCAGAGTCTATAGCAACGACATCAAAATCACCATTTTTTGATTCGTTCTGTTTCTGTTCCTTTGAGCTCCAGTTGGTGGATTTAGGCAATAGTAGGTAAGAAACATCTGAGCTCTGAGATATAATTTCAGGATCACATGCATTTAATCTACCATCGACTAAGCTGGCTCTTCTCTCTTTTTGGAGGCTCTCACTCACCCTCGGTTCATACCTTCTAGTTGCAGAGTCAAATGCTTCATCCTGTATATCCGCGTCTTCAGAGATTGCTTTGGCAGAATAAAGGAGATTTGCAGAATTTCCTCGCCATCTAAGCGCAGGGCAAGGAAGTCTATCTTCGTTCCTAATTACGAGGTCTAACATAAGGATCCGACCAAAGGCTGCGGCTGTCTTTAACGAAGCTTCCTGTGAATTGAAAGCACTCGAACTTTCTAGGAGCAGAGACCCATGAACGTAACTGTAAAAACGACAAAACAAAGTTAAGTATATGGAAGCGACTCACCTACATTTAGACTCAGTCACTCAGATACTAAAGGTTCTTCATGTCAGCTTGACAATAAGATCTTACCTATGCAAACAGACCGACATGGGCTTGTGTCCTAAATGAGATGAACATTAGTGCATGTGATACAAACCATTTATCAGTCCCTAGAAACAGTAGCTTCTTGTGATTCTATCTACTAAAAAGGATAAATGCAGTGCTTGAAGCATAAGGTGTACATGTAGGAGGCTGCACCATTGGATAAGAATGTCTTTGGGATATTTGTAGGGTCCAAGAAATAAGGCCAGAAATATTATGTGGAATTCTTTGTTGATGCTTATTGGTTGTGTGGTCTCTTTCTCACATCTTACATCTTCTGTGAACACACTAAATGGAAGGACGTGAAAATGTAGAAGTAATTTGTCGATATATTATTAAACAACACCTCATTCAGAATAAGATTAAGTTAGGTTTGTACTTCATCAGGAAAAGGCATCTGCTCAATTCAAGAGCCTCCAAAAGCTCTGAACATGTCATGTCACCAGCATCATCTCCCACCAAAATGGCTGCACCTCTTGCTTTTTCTGCAGCGATTTTTATCTGTTGCCATTCGGTGCTGGAATTATGTACCACTCTAGCCTGCAATTGTACGATATATTTTTTAAAGTTAGATTCAAACTTCAACAAAGTAAAGGAAGTACAAGGGATAGCTGAAATAATAAGAGTATAAGACACAACTTGTGGTGCTTGAACTCCTAGCAGTCTTGCAAATTCATAACCTAGCCTTTCTGACTGTGTGGCCATCCTTGAAGAGGAAATTTTGATAACTGCGGCAGATTCCGGTTGGAGTGGTTCATTTTTGATAGAATTGTTGAATAAGGCAAAGAAAACAACTCCACCAGAATTTACTGTGACCTGTATCCCCAAACAAAATGCCACAGGTCAAAGAAGTAAGAACCGGAAAGAATAAATAATATGGATCAATTACTTAGAGAATTTATATCCCAAGAAAATAATTGAATATGGTCTCCCTTTTCTTAGAACTCAGATGTGAAATCTGAGTGAATGAAATAATAAGCATTTCAATTTGTTATTGGATAAATGGTCTGAAAAGTTGAGTTGAATTTCATTTTAGTCTAATCTGAATTACCAAAGGGAAAAGGACAGATAAGAAAAAGCTATATTAGATTTCAAACTTCTCAACCCAAAAAGGCAGCATACTTCTAGAGCTTTATTCATTTCATCCTCTGAATGCTCAGTACTACTACTTTGCTCAGTACGATGTAGTGAAGACAGCATATTCCAAGAGAAGTCAGTGGATTCAATGTCCAACATAGTAGCTTTACCAAGTCTGTCCCACAAACTGATCTCCGGTACTGGCTCTAACTGCTGCGAGCTTTTTGACTCTCCAGTTGAATCTCCTGCACTACATTGAGAAGATCGTGATGTAAACGACTTAACATGGATATGTTGCTAAAAGAAGGGCATACTCTCTCATCCAACATTTCCAGCATTATTCTCACATAAATAATAAAGTAGCTTTCAGGATGAGATAACTACTGAGCTACTAGACAAGTGTAATCAGCTGTTCTTGAAAATCATGTACGTTCATAAAGAAAGCATGCAGTAAAAGATTCCTTTCAGATTTATACAGCTTGACACAATATTTAGCAATATCATCAAGACAAAACATAATTTGAGTTTTAATGATTTACCAGCTTACAAAATACAATCGTATAAAATGCAGTATCTGCCGTTACATGTTTTATTTTTGCTCGAAATGAACCTAGTGACCTTTTCCTCTGAAATTCCTAATTTCCTAGTAGTGCTTAATGGGGTTTCCCGGAAAATGAACTATGGAAGTTAACTTTCATGGAAGATATAACAAAGAAATAGTATGGACTAATTTAGGCACGGTCCGTCGATTTTCTGGAGTTTAGAGATAGTCATCACAGCTGTTCCGCTTCTCTTTCTGAAGAACTTCTGATTCTAAGCAACTACCTTTCATCCATTTCTCTTTTGAACGAAACATCTAAATAAGGAAAATCTAAGAAGAGAAAGAACAGACTCGTCCTTTACTCGAATTAACTAAATGTGATTCTCCATCAAAACACAACTAATAAGGGTAAAAGTGGTACTTAAGTCAAGTATTCCTACCCAAGATACAACCAAGGAAATATTCTAATATATATCTCCATAATATGGATACACTAGAATTAGGATTATTTCTATGTTTACGTTATTTCTTTCCATCCATTGTAATTCTCTTCTAGTATAAATAAATATGGAGGTAGTATATGGTTTTCCTCATCCAAAACCTAAATCTTTCAACAACCCATTCAACAAAAAACATCTTTCTATTTCATTACAAAACTCACTAAATGAAATCGAAGTAAAATCTTATCAATTGTATTAAGTTTCCTATCCACAGAATCAATTGGAACTAAAGAATACAAACATGGCATATATTTTATCCACTAAACTTTAAATTTTCTAACACTAATCAAATATTAATACTAACAAATCATTTAACTTCAGGTTCATCCAAGTAAATCAAGAAATTCACAAACCACACACTAAAGATGGAAATTTTTTAATTTAATATTTTAGTACTAAAGAACAACTCTAATCATTAAAACAGAAATAAAATGAATTTTAAACAAACCTAATTAGCATTTTATCGAGATTTCCAGGGAGATTCTTAGAGACAGAAGAATGATATTTCCGACTTCTTTTACGAACAGAGTCGAGCCATTGAGCAAAACGATATCCAGGACTAGCCGTTATATCTCCCAACAGGTATAACACCTGAAATCCATTCATTCATTCGTCAATAAACACAATACCTTTTCAACAAATACAGATCTCTCACTAAAAACACCTCTTCATCTAGAGAGAGAAAGTCAAAGAAACTCACACGAGAACTAACAGAAAGATTAAGATCTTTATCTTCCTGATCTGGTTCCTGCTAAAAAGAAAGAAAAATTAAAGAGAATGAGATCGATTGATCTGGTTTGATTGATGAAATTAGGTTTAAGTTGTAATACCTGATTATTGGTGTGTTGTTGAGTAGGAGTGATGATTACAGAATTTTCTTTTTCGTTGTTCTGATCCATTTTCTCTCTGTTTCTTTTTTGTCCAAATTCCCTTTTTTGTGTATTTTAGAAGAAGAGATGTTGAAATTTCTAAAGTTGTTATTTTGGTAGACTCGTACTAGTAGAGTAGAGTTTTAGTCGTGTGCTTCCCTCCACTTTTTTAGTGGAAATGTAAAATGTGAGACCTTGTTCTTTTCCCTATAGAGTATGTGTTTGTTTGTGAAATTCTATATGGTCAAGTTTTTCTACTTGTTTCGATCCTACTAACGGAAAATTTCGTGCAATTTTTCACATGGGGGACTCTAGGTTATCCGTTGATAAGAGACGATAACCGGCATTGTTTGAATTAAATCCGAAAATTCGATCTTTCTTTAATGTTTCAACATTGATACTCATCTTGCTGATAGAAAATCTCTCTGGGTTTCTTTGGTAACACGTATATCTACTTTATATGGACTAAATCAGAAAGATGTTTTCTATTTTGTTTTTTGTTCGTCGGTACTCATTTGGCAGGTGAGAAACCGAAAACAATTAGGAAGACAAAGATGTAGATCAAGAAGCGTAAACTTTTAATTCATGTGTTATTTGTCTATTGTAAAATATTTACTTGTATGTATAACTTTGATCATAGACAAAATACCACAAAATCGTAGACATTTTCTGTTGGCAACCTATTCGACTATTATGGTCTCGCAATTTCAGAAACTAAAGCATTTGGGTCGAGGAACGACTCCACTCACAACTACGTTTTAGTCAGGATTTTCTAACCATTGAAGGAGTTGCTTGAATTGCTTACACAAACGACGAACTTGTGTTTTCCACCAATTCCTTTACATCCATGTTACAAGATACTTCCCCACTTTCAAACACTTCATTTGTCTCAAAAACTTAAGAAGATTATAAACACTAGGACCCTTTCGTTTAGTCTAGCTACTTGGTTTTCATCTATATGTGGCGAAGGGTGTGTCCTTCGAATGAAAATGACAATACATAGTCGGAAGGAGAATGTGATGAAGATCATTAAGTCCAGTCAGGAACATTGAGCTAGATATCAATTACGATCATGTAGGTCAATTGCTGGATATGCGACTAACAACGATTGGATCCTACAACTGATTACACACTGAGATCATTGGACTTGATCAGAAGAATCGAGTAGAAAAATAAAGATGCAAGTCTTTGTCCATGTAGCGGAGAGTCAAGATATTGTAAGGTTCTGGATAACAGGTGCTAGGAAAACCTACATGGTCCGACCTGGGCGAGGAATCCCTTGGGATGGGACTCCACCCAGTCCCGCCAAAAAGTCCCATTCTATGGAACTGCACCTGCCCGGATCGAGGAGTCTCATTCCTTGGGACTCCATCACTCCACCAGGGTGTGGGTTCCATCATATGAAACTCCACCGGCTCATTCGTATTTACTGTTTTTTTTGTAGTTCTAAAATTTCTTTTTGGAGCAATCGAAACCACACCAAGTGAATCATCGTCAAATTGTTGTATCAATAGTTCTTTTAATAACTTAATGCAGCTTGCTAACACATAAGAAATGTAAACAACCTATATCCACTGGAAGTTACACAAAAAATCATGTTAGAAACTCGACTTGGTTAGGTCAAAGATGAAGTACGAGCTCGTATCTCTTCAAATTCTAAGCAACAGAAATTAATTGTAAACTCGTGAAACTCACTTTGGTTGACTGATCACACATGAATTTCTCCACTAAATAATGTACTTCATGCTTATGGGAAATGATAGAGTGACTTAGAAATTGGTACTTAGAGGGTGGCATATTTCTTCATTCAGAAACAAAAGCGGTCCCCACCGTAGTCAAACCTTGTCTTTTAGTGATTCCACGTGAGCTGAGCACTCTATCATCCCCTTGCTTATATCCAGAGCTCCCTAGTGTTAGTTAATAGTATCAATATCAACCTGTACATGACTATCTCTTTGAAAGAGCTTCTCATTTTTGAAACTCTTTGATAACTGTGCATTAAATCTCATAGAGAGAGAGAGAGAGAGAGAAAGAGAGAGAGAGAGAGTGTGCTATTTTCTAGTTATATGGAATAGGAATGAGTAGTGCCTTTCCAGTTCTCCCATTACTAACCTTGAGTTCCCACACACTGATTACATAAACATAAATACACTTTTAATACTTCAAGAGGTCTGAATTCTCATATAAAAGGGTTTCACTCACTCTACAATTTCCTCACACCCCAAATAGAAAAGGTTTTACTATATAGAGTATTAAAAAGAAAAAGAACTCAAACCAAAACCATGGAAAAACTTGAACCAAAAACCAATAATCTAGTAACACTAGAAAAATATGGCACTAATTTAACCACCCTTGCCAAAGAGGTAACCTAACTAAATCTACTACATTATTGTTAATTTGTTTTTGTTTAAGTTTGTCTAATATATTGGTCTGTCTTTTTTTTTTCAGGGTAAATTGGATCCAACAATAGGAAGAAAACTAGAGCGACAAAGAGTGATACAAATATTATGCAAGAGAAGAAAGAATAACCCATGTTTAATAGGAGATCCTGGTGTGGGTAAGACAGTAATAGTTGAAGGATTAGCAATTGATATTGTTAATGGTGATATACCCATGAAACTTAGAGGAAAAGAAATTATATCTATTGATACGGGACGTCTAATTGCTGGAACCAAACATCAAGGAGACTTTGAAGAAAGATTAATAGAAATTGTTGATGAGGTAAAGAAATGTGAAGGTAATGTAATTATCTTCATTGATGAAGTTCATACACTAATTGGAGCTGGAGGAGGAAGTGGTGCTCTTGATGCTGCAAATATTTTGAAGCCTCCCCTTGCTCGGGGCAAACTCCGGGTACGCGTTACACACACACACACCTATATATATATATATATATATATATTTGTATATGTATGTGGAAATTGCATGCATATAAGTTTGTTCTATATGTTTTAGTGCATTGGTGCTACTACACTAGCCGAATACAAGAAATATATTGAAGCAGACTCGGCATTAGAAAGACGATTTCAACAAGTGAAAGTCGACGAACCCTCAGTGGATGAAGCAATAGAGATCTTGAATGGAATACATAATCGCTATGAGATCTTCCACAATGTACAGTACACAGATGATGCTCTTTCTGCTGCTGTTCATTTATCGGATAGGTACATAAGGTATGTACCGTTCTACCATAAATTGAAGCCAAAATTTTTGAACCCTTTGTTTCTTCTGTTATATACTAATTGAAGTTTTTATATTGAGTAGTGATAGATTTCTGCCTGATAAGGCCATTGATTTGATTGATGAAGCTGGTTCTCGGGCTAATCTTCGCCGAGAAGAAGGTTCTAAGGATGTTGTATATGTGACAGAAGATGAAATTCGATGTATCGTTTCTACTTGGACAGGAATTCCTGTAGAGAAAATCACTAGCAAAGAATCTGAACGTCTCCGTAATATTGAGCAGATACTACTTTCGAGAATTGTTGGTCAGAATGAAGCTGTGAAAGATGTTGCACGGGCCATTCGTCGTGCCCGTTTAGGCCTAAATGACCCGAATAATCCAATTGGAACCTTCTTATTTACTGGACCAACTGGTGTAGGAAAGACTGAACTAGCCAAGGTATTGGCAGTTGAGTGTTTTGGATCTAAAGAAGCAATGGTAAGGATCGATATGAGTGAATTCTATGATCAACATACCGTAGCGAAGCTTGTCGGATCTCCTCCTGGATACGTGGGCTCTGATGAGGGTGGGCAACTAACAGAGGCCATTCGTCGTCGACCACATTCGATAGTTCTCTTCGACGAGATTGAAAAGGCTCACAAAGGTGTCTTCAATATCTTCCTTCAGATGTTGGACGAGGGACGACTAACCGATGGTAAGGGACGGACTATCGATTTCAAGAACACTATAATAATATTTACATCGAATATCGGTAATGAGATAATTGAGAAACAAGAAACTTCATATGTGTTTAACCAAATGAAGATGAAAGTGGGTGAAGAACTGAAGAAATTATTTAAGCCTGAATTCCTCAACAGATTGGATGAGATAGTGTTTTTTAAACATCTAAGTAAAGATAATGTGAGAAAGATAGTTGATATTATGATAGAAGAAGTTTCTGATAGACTGAAAGAAAAGGATATTACAATCGAAGTGACAAACCAGTTCAAAGAACTGGTAGTTAATGAAGGTTATTCCCCTAATTATGGAGCTAGAGCATTGAGGAGAACGATCGTGAGACTACTTCAGGATAACTTGGCTGACAAAATGCTTACCGGAGAAGTTGAGGAAGGTAATTCAGTAGTTTTTCATGTCGATCTTGATGGCAAAGTGGTGGTGGTGGTGGATGACTGAGGATGGTTGAATTTCGTCGGGGATTTTATGAAGATGTTCTGTTTGTGTTGGCTGTTTTGGTTTTGATTATGTTTATTTCTATCATAATATGAGTTAATTATAGTTAACTTAAATGATCCTATTCGAAACTTTGAGCACCTTTAAATGACATTTATGTTTAAGATAGAACATGTTTTTTTCAAAATCACATTTGAAATTTCAAATCCTAATACACATTTCGACATTCTTCTTCTCTAACAGAGGAGAAAATCCCATTCTTTCGAGCAAATGGTACATTTCTGTGGCCCTCAAAAGGAAAAGAAGCTTATGCGCTTTTTGTTTGCTCGATTGAAATGGATCCAAAATCTGAGAGAGTGGATTTAGAGTTTAGACTGAACCTCAGCCAGTGCTTTTTCTACTCTTTAGCCCAAGATGTTCTTTCCACCATAGAAACTTAAAACCAATGTAGTAGTTGAAATATTTTTGACAAAATTAATATTCATGAATCCAACAAAAGAAGACTCAAACAAATTCTAACAAATATATAAGACTGGATAGATCGAAAATCATGATGTCTGATAATATTAAGATCAAGACGTTAAAAAAATTGAGTATGATATCGGAATACAAGCCTCATAACAATCAACAGATTTTTTGGAAAAAGAATTGGGTAATAATTTACTCTAATATACAGTATTTTATTTCCCATTTATTGCAGGTTTAAGATACATACTCCTCTAAAACCGATATCCAAACAATAGGGAGATAGGGAAGTCGACCTAAATCAAATGAAATTGATGGTAAAGGAAACATATGGATGAGTATCGGCGTCTCCTCCTAGACCAGCCATTCCTCCTCCAACTTCATCATCTGATTTCCAGTAGTTACTGTAAAAATATGAAATCATCAAGAACAAGAACATAGACTCTAAACTCAGACAAAATCAAGCAGACATAATGCATCTGCAAGGTTATAGCACGCAATTCACATAAATTAAATATTGTTGACGATAAAGTTAAGGAAAACCCAAGTAAGAACTTCGACAAGTACAAAAACAAAATGATTCAAGTGATAGTTTGAGTAAGGTATGTCTATGGAGGACATCTGGGATAACATGATGGGATCTGTTAGGTACCCTAACCGCTTAAGTATGCAGCACACTAGGGGTATGCCTCGTCAGTGTTCTACTTTGGGTAGCAAATATCTGGGACTATTTTCCACGACAAGTATTATCTTCGGTGGGCATTGAATACAAAAATTTACCCTTCAAACATTCTATCTCCACAAAACTTAAAACTTGGCTAGTTAACTGGAAATTCTGTAATAGTACTCAATTAGTTACTCCTAAATCTTTTGCAAAAAAAGATAAAAATGGGTTAACTAAGGCTGAAGATGAAAATGGGCTGAAGTACCCACAAACATTATGGGGAAACAGGTATGCGAAACACAAGGTGTGGGGGTCGAGTATCTGGTGAAATTGGGTAGGAGAAGTGGTCCAATTCTAAACTTCGGACACGAATTTCAGGTTTATTAATTCTAAATCCATAGCTCGTATCATGTCGAGTGTCATCCTAGTAATTATGGGAATGTCAGCCATTCTTTATTGTGTTTTTTTCGTGTTTGACGCCGTTCTCTTGGCTGTCTTTGTTAGGAGTAAGACAATAGCTGATGCAGTGGTAAAAGAAGATACATTATGATTCTTTCATACCTGTTTCGACCGTCACACAACCCTTCAAGGATGGATCGTACTTTTTTCTCGCCTTTTGTCGAAGGAGCTAATACTGCAGCCTGAATTCAACTCCACATCTCAGATATTGGTCAAAACTTTAGTTATAGAAGGTTAGAAAGTTTTGCCTACCAAGAAAGAAGGCGGCAATCCATATCTTAGAATGCTCTCAGCAAAAACACGGACAGCACAGAAGTGCATCCAAGAACTGAATACCTGCAGGTTAAATATATAAAAGTAAATAAAACCAAACAATAAGAAATGATAACATGATGTGCCATTTACCGACTGTATATGCAACATTGATAGTTGAAGAAATCGTAATAAATTTGTGGGATAAAAACTGAAAGAGAAAAACTTCCAAGACTTGCTCTGCTTGGCCGATTTCATGACTTTGTCCAGTTTGGGTTCCTAATCGTTCACTTTCTAGTGTTCTTTTCGATCATTGAGACCTTCCCACACCATAAACCACATAATGCAACCGTACCGCAAAATGCCCTCTCGTCCCAATTTGCTATTGCTAGTAAGAATTGCCTAGGTCCTTGCCACGATTTGGTTGAAACAGTTCATCACACCTAGAGTTTCAAGTTTAGTTGTCAATGGTACTAACTTCTAACAATGGCAATTCAATTATTAAGCTAAACAGGATAATGATTTTCTTCTTTTTAAATTAAAATTCAATCATTCTTCCTGTCTACTCTTTCAAATTCCATTTGTTGTCCTCGTATTCTACTTCTGTTTTTAGCCTTGTTTATTCATCTTTAGTTTCTCCTGTTTTTCATTATATACATTGTCTCAGGTGAATAAATGGATAAATTAAAATCATTCCACCATCCTCTTCTAGCTATACCATAGAGCAAGCTTGCTAGTTGGTTTCTAAATACAATGAGAATACTCAAAACAAGGGAAAGGAGACGAAAAGGAAGACAAACCTCTCCGTAACTAGTATAACACCACTGCAGAAGTGAGCTTCGCAAGTTTTCCTGGTCTTGCACCAATCTTTCCAACTCACTTTTTCGGCTTTCTTGTGCTTCTGAACTATATTCAAAATCACGAATCTGAAAATAAAAATACCAGGAAAATATTTAAGAACATATGAAGACGAGACCAACTAGGAAAAAAAAAAACCTCCTCCACTGACGGGGCCAAATTAAGTGCAATGGCATTCTATATTTCTATTCAAGCATAAGAGGTAAGCTATTGAATGAAGTGGCTTCATCAACAACCATTTAAACTTCAAATGAGTGAGTAAAAGCAAATCGCAAGCGCACCTGAAATCCTTTCTCACGAGCACTTGTTTTGAAGTTGTCGGCAACACGACCAAAGAGCGTTACAGTGAAAAGAGCATATTCGTTATCCTCATGCAACTTCTTCGAGGATCTGGGGACCTGAACGGGTAACAGTAGAAAATACATCAGAAAAATTAGCCAAAACCAAAAACATCATTTAGTTTAACTAACTCAGAAGGTGAATATATATATATATATATATATATGCACGAAACTATTCTGAAAATATGTAAATTAGACAGGTTCTACAATTTAAGGTGACTGGTCATTCGTTCTACAACTTAGCAATGACCCTGGTGCAATACAAATCCAGAAAATATTTAGCATGAGATGAAACTATGAAACAAAGAAGTTACCACATAGGAAGTTAATGTTTCATAGCTTGATAACCACTCCTTTTGTGAATACTTGGAAACCACTGCAAGGAGCGTAACTAGATGTTCTGAAACAACAAGATCCTCTGGCTTCACTAAGTTGGAGAGATCTCGGACAGCCAAGCTGTAACATACAGGAGCTAAATCAGCGAAAAAGTATTTGAAAAATACTGATATACTTTAATACATACCCAAGGGGAAAAGGTCAAAAGCAGACGCATTATACATATGATTATAGAACTACAAAACGAAAATTCCATCAATCGAATCCCAGATGGATTATGTTTGACAACGAGTGGCTCATACCTTCCACTTTGCTTTCTATTAATTGCATTAAGTTGACTTCGCACGTTGTTGTACTCAGCAACACGAATCTGTCAAAAATTAGGCAGGAAAAAGTCAGGTTAGACAATAAGCCTCCAATTCAGTCCAGCTATGAATGATAACCAATAATGAGTCCATGTAGAGGAATATATTTAAATATATATGCCAGCTCTAAAATTATGCCGTATAAGAATAGCTAGATCCCAGGTAACAATATCCTAACAAGAACGTAGACACAACAGCAACAGTTCATCCTCAACCATTCCAGTGATCCCTTTTTTTTTGGAAGGCCAAGCGGTTGTATAAATGTGGTTCTTCACCATACAATATTGCAAAGTTGAAATGATTCTTGCGTGTGATGTGTATGATGCACATTCCACACTTAAGCAAAAAGGATTAAAAATCAAATAGAGCACACCCAATTCAGTTAAGTTAAGCTCGAGCTGCACTTCCATGGCGTTGCTTGCAACCTCATGGGAGTTCAGGCAGCGGCCGGCCAGTGAGTCTGAACCCTCAAATTCCAAAGATGGAGCAAAAGGCCTCATCCATGAAGTTGAGAGGTTTTTTAAAAACTACGGGGGATGAACCAGTTGAAAGGGACTATAATGCGCACAATCATCTTAAACCAACAGGGTCTAGGAAGAGCATATAATTCTAGAAAAGTTGGCAAACATTTAGGCTTTACGCTTTTGTGCCTACCGACCTTGATGATGATCATAGCCTATCATATTCTAAAATTATGAGTTATGACTCAGTAAGTTGAAAATTTAATAGGTGTTGAACTGTGACACTGAGATATGGACTCAACGTGGAATACACAAGGGCAAATTTCATACTTTCTAGATCCACTACCCAGCCCTATCCTATCTACCTAAACTTAAACCCCATTCTGAGGCATCTAGATCATCAACATATTTTTAATCAACTAACCACCTCAATTGCTACTAGCAAAGCATAATAAATCAAAGCCAAGCTAGTCAGCGAGGGCGTAGGGGATTCCAAATTGACAAGTAAAATTGATCACTTATTTTGTATACCAGTTAAAGAGAGGCAAGCAATCTATTGACGTAGATAAAACTTGTTACTTGTCCACATAATTCTTATCTGTAAGAGAACAATCTCATATTTCACATATTCAATTTTTAACCATCTCCCTTTTCAAAATGACAGGAAGTAGGAAACAATGTCGAGTCATGAAACTCCAAAAACTGTTAGGTCATGCATACATCAATAAAATTTCCTTCGCTAATACTTCAACAAGCTTATCTGAAGAACTTCTCAAACTTAATCTTTTTAAATACTATCCGTAATCAAAACAACACAAATGTTACAGCTAGAGAGATGAAAAAGGTATTGCCCAAATGACTATAAACAACAAAAGAGCCATTACCTTAAGATCATCCTCAATTTTGGCCACTTGAACATGAATCCCATCCACAATCTCCCTGAGAGGTGACATAGTTGGGTATTTCGCTTCATCCCAAGCAAATCTATCAAATTTGAAAACCACAAAATCAAAATCAGCTCTACCCTCCTCCTAAAAGACCAAACAATAAGATTATACTAAATGTCATTACCTAGTAAGGTAAGAATCAACTGGAACTCCATCAACAGTCAATCCAGTACTTTCAACTCCTGAAAGCCTCTCTAATTCCTCAATCTGACGTCTTATCTTATGTGAAACTCCTTCAACGAAATTGTTTGACTACAAAAATTTATCAAAACAATGAAAACCTAACAAACAAAAAATTGACCAAATTCTAGTTTGAATATCGAAATTTTCTTACCTTTGTTAGATCATCACTAAGAGAAAGAAGAGAATCTAAAGTTCCTACACGTAGATCAGGCGTATTGAACTGAAAGAATTAAAGAAGAATAAAAAGATTTAGGAATTAAAATTCAGATCTGATTGAATAATACAAGTTAAAGAGGATGAGATTTGGATTTGGATTTACCCTATAGAGAGGTGTGTCAAATGATTGTTTGGAGACAGATTCTTGTACACGACTCCATAGAGATGATGCTGATGATTGAACGGGAAGAGAGACCACCCAATATCTCGTCGCTGTGGCCATTGATAATTCTAAGAACAGTTCTTTCTCTCTCTAGAAACTCTGGTTAAGACAGTTGAAGAAAAACGAGAACAAGTGGTGGAAATGGAGGAGAAGATCGTAAAAATGTTAACAAGGGGAAAACTTGCACATTTTTTTAGTTTATAAAATACTTTCGTCCCTGTAAGAATTATTATCATGTGATCCATTAGACAAAATAAATGTACATCACATTAGGAAAATGAATATTGCAAAAATAATTTTTTCTTCTCTTGCTAAGAATGGTAAATCTAAGGGTGGGAATCGGCCTGGACGGGGCCGTTCACGTGGCGACTACCCATCCGGTCCGGGCTGAACAAACACAATTCAAACTTGTCCATTCGGACAACTGGACAAAACAGACGGGTGTTTCGATTTTTCTCTAAAAAAGTTCGTCCGTGTACATTT
The DNA here is from genome assembly GCF_041429995.1 of Eschscholzia californica. NCBI lineage: Eukaryota > Viridiplantae > Streptophyta > Magnoliopsida > Ranunculales > Papaveraceae > Eschscholzia > Eschscholzia californica. The sequence continues at coordinate 49,575,285 of NW_028238198.1, forward strand.
TTCTAGTCGGCATCGGATAATAACAACTTATAAACACCTGAGGTAAAAAATCGCCAATTAGAAAGAAACTTCTCAGAGAAAAATCAAAAGAAAGGAAAGCATCGATTATGATCAAGGATGAGGATTTCGCCTTTGAGAATCAGAAGAGACATGAGTGGGGAGAGTCGAAGAGAACAAAAAAGAAAAGGATTAGGCTTATTCAGATTTTGAGGGTTATATGTCAAAGCCTAATCTTATCTAACACTACCATCTTACCCTAAACATTTAATGGTTCATATTTATTATGGGAAGGTACTGCGGAGGGGGCAAACAGACGATCTCGGGGGGTACACTGGTTAGGCCCCCTTGCCCGCGTACGCCCACTAAACATATAACAAACAAGCGGGTTTTGACCGGCTCGGTCATCAGGCGTCCACGACCGTTCGAACGCGAGCGGGCGTATACGGGTACCGGACCACGAGCCAAAATCCCACCCCGAAGTAAATCATTTCTAAAAAAACACAAACAATGACAAAGAGGTAGATTAGTTGGGAAAGTGAAAAAGGTCAAAAGACCAATCTGAGGGTTTTTATGAGAGAGAAGCTTCCGCTTGACGTAAGCTGGCGAAAAGTTCCCCCTCTCATTTCTTCCCCAAAACTAACCCTAAACCCACTTCTACCATTAATTTCTACGCGACACCTATCCTAAAAACCATCGGATCCGACATGCACCATTAGTAATCCCTTCCTCTTCACCCACAAATACATATTTCAAAACTTATACTCTGAAAAACAACAAGTTATACCCCAAAACACAAACAATAAATCTTCACAACCAAACCATAACAATCACCCAGATATCCTCCTGATTTCTCAACTTAAAGCCAACTCAAAATCAAGCAAAGAAAAATCAGCAACAATTTATCCCCTAACACCATCAATTTAGCTAGCAGATCTAGGGTTTCACTACTAGGCGATTTTAACTTGAAGAGGTTTGGGGATCTTTTGCCTTTCTGTTCTCCCCTCCTTAGCAAGTTAGATTAGAGCAATACTTGAAAACATCAGAAGATCCACTAATAGTGAACCAAAAGGTAAAGGGATAAAAAAGTTCATTGTCCAATAAAGAGAGTTGCAGAAGACTGGTTCAAGTCATCAAGCTCCATAATCGGTTTTTTGTTCTTCAACAACAGTCGAGAAATCGGTTTAGTGAGGCTTAATCACAGCCAAGACATTAACCGAATCCATAACATGGAAGCATATCAAAACTCCTCTAATTATCCTTATTCTCTGGTTTGGATTTATACATAATTATATCGAGTTTCCGTACGTTGCTGCATGCTCCCTTAACCATGAGCAGTGTTCAGCTTGTTTTCATCCTGATAATCTGTCATATGGTATGCTTCATCCATGGGGAAAATATACTTTCTAGTTTCACTTCACCTTTCCTTAGTCATTCCTTAGATAGAACTAAGAACAACAAAAATCATGGTAGAAAGCCTTGTACATCTATTTTTCAATCTGACCTCGAATCTATCTGCCTACCAGTCAGGTTGTACCTTCACGAAAACTTTGATTAGAGTTCTTTTCCTCGGCCTATAGTGATACAATGTTATCGAACGAATTATGATCAGTTTGATAGGATATCCATTCTAGTTTCACCCATTTTGAACCGAAAACAGGTTAGGAACACTAATCGTCCAATAGATGGACTCTTATGCCGATCAATCAGACTAGAACTAAATAGCATTCATCTCAATTTTCCCTTCGACCCTAGTCGAAAATCTATTTCGCACATTAATCTACATCTTTGTCAAGCAGTTTATGTTGTTTATCTTCCAGCTCAATTTTCGTTGATTACATTAGTTCTTGGTGATTTTATAGATTTAACTCTGAATCCTAATTCCGTAACATGTTCACTTCCACCCCTTTTCGCAATTTTATTGCGATCGTTTGTCGGATTAGCTGAGTATTTATACTCGGGCTATGACGGCGATCCCATTTTTCAGGTGTCTGACCTGTTTCTACGTCGTAGAATTCGATCGGATATGGTTTCTTTATATGGAGAATACTAGCGGGATAACCCGAAATCATCTTTTGATTCCATCTTGCATACATCTCTGTTTCTTCTCGAAATTTTGGATATATATTTAATCCATCTTAAGTGTTACACAAGTTTCATCTTTAAATCAACCAGACGGACTCTCAAGACCAGAAATCACAGCATTCTCAAGAAGAGCTGGCAGACACGCAAGCTACAGAACGAAGACTGTGTTACAAATCGAAGCTCTATTATGCACTCCTTAAGTTTTGTTATTTTCTTGTACTTCTTTACTTATTGTAGTGTTGTTTTCTTAATTGGTTATTGTAATAGACTCTTTTAGTTAATGTAACGCCTTTCAACAAAAAAAAAAATATTAGTTGGGTTTTAAGTCCATTAGAATTTAGAATAGCTTTTAAGAGCATAAATCAAACAAGCTAGTTATAATACCCCATTCAATTCATAAATCTTGATGTATCTTTGTATTATTTATTCATTATGTATCGATGTCTTGCAATAATGACTCTTATAGTCCATTTTCAAAAATTAGAACTCAGAGAATATGAACCACGGTTAGATGAAATACTAACATAAATGTGTAAATGGGCTGATTTGTATCAAACAAAGACAATTCAGAAGAATATATATTTCCTATAGGAAAGAAGTTGTTTTGAGAGGTAGGTCTATCATATCTTCACGAACATGGAAAATGAACATACGTGAAAAAATGATTCCAAATATCATTAGAAGCACATCCGCTTACTAACCTTCAAATGTACATAGAAATAACGCAAAAAAAAAAAGAATTAGATAGATGACGAAGAATAAAAAAATTAAAAGAGAATCCACCACATTTAAGCCTTGTGAATTATCGAAAGAAGGAAAAAGAAAATCTTCCGTTTAAAATTACAAAAACTTGAAGTTCTTCAAGATCCACATAAACTGACAATACTCAATTCAAGAATCAAGAACATAGCATCTAAAATGTACTCGGGGTCGGCCCTGGTGTACAAGCGGGCAAAGCCTCGCTTCGGGCCCCTAAGACCAAAGGGTTTCATGCGAAGGCTAAAAGAAAGATCGAAGGGGGGCCCAATTTATTTCATCTTTATAAAAAGATTACCAAAATAAACATGTTGCCTACGTTAGCTCAATTGATAGAAGGCATGATAGAGAGTCCAAACAACCCAGTGCTCAATCTCAAGCATAAGCATTTTCTCTTCTTATTTTTTTAATTAATGTAGTCAACACTTTTACCACTACCACCATTACTAAACCTACACAATGTACCTCCACTACCACCACCACCACAAACCTCTACCATTGTACCTCTATCACCACCACATTATTCAACTTCAACACCACGACTACAACCATGAAATTATTCTTTTCTTAAATGATTTTGGTTGATACTCTACCACCACGATTACTAAACCTCCATCGTTGTACCTCCACTACCAACACCACAATTACTAAGCTTCTACGACCGTACCTCCACACCACAACCACTACCATTGCTAAACTTCCACCACTACAACCATCATCAAACCACAACCAACAATATCACCATAGCATAAAAAAAAGGCTAAAATTTCATTGAGTTTTTTTATCAGAGAATCATTTTCTAATTTCTTTTTTTGGTTAAGAAAAATAAACAGAACAAGCTATTGCCACAAACCGAGCTTCGAATTTGTTGAACCACTTGATTGGAAGATCGACTAAGGACAGATGAGGGCTCCCCCCGAACCCGAGCCGATTGTTTAGTAACTGAATCAGAACGTCCGATTTAGACTGCAAGTTATAAACACAATTGTCATGTTTAAACCTCACATTATATGCAAAGAAAACGTACAAGGTTCCGATATACAATTTTTTCTTGTAAAACTCGTGTAGGGTCACATTTTTAAAACTCGCTTCGGACCTCCGATATTTCAGGACCGGCCATGAATGTACTTTGTCTCAAAACAATACTTATGATGAGGAGACGAGAACTAATTAAAAAAATCCAACTACAAGGACATACCCAGAAAAAGAAGAAAAAAGAAACTAATTTTTTTTTCAAATGCTATAATAACCCTGATTCAAATTCGATGGAGATCCACCGAATCAAAGAGAAATAAATGAATATGGAGAGTATTGATAGTGTAAGAGAGAAAGAGACATGAGAATCCAACTATTATAAAACTCAAAAAATCGATTTACTTTTGGGGTATTACATCAAGGAAGGAAGAAACTCTGCAATTAACTTCAAAACTCTATGAAGTATCTTTTCATGCAGTTTGTGCACAACCAGAACAAAAGGTTAGACCCTTGAAATATGTATCTGAATAAACCAACCAAAAAATCAACCTTTCACATAGACTCGAGTCATGTCATACAACTAAAAAAATCAACATTTCATATAGACTCGAGTCATTCAATATGACAGGGATACATTATGAACAGATATATGAATTGAGTAAGCCTTATAACTACCATTATTATAGACATTTTGGGTCCTAAAGGGCATATAGAGACCCTAAAGACGATCCTAGGAACATGAAAGCTCATTCCTACTTTTAGCTTATCTATATCTCTTAACACAAGTCAATAAAGATGAATTCCACTTCCACCGTGAATTGAACCTGTGACATTTCAAGTTTTTGAGTAGATATACAACCAACTGGCCAAGTAGTTGTTGACGTGATTGTTACTACCGTCACTCGCTCATTAGTCAAACATAGTCGAATTAAAATTACTGGCTCTTTAATGAAACACGCGGACGGGTAGAAAGATCATCGTGGGATAAAGGGAGAAAAAGTGGGAAGGGGTTTTTTCCAAGTTTACCACATTATGTATCGTGCATCGTTGGATCTCATCTATAATAAATTTCAATAAAAATGAATAGTCATATTTATCTCAAATAACCGAAAGAGTTGTTTTAAAATATAGGACTTGTAATATATGACATATGACTCGTATTTCCTTGTATTGATAATAGACAGCTAGAGATACAAAAGATCAATGAAGTAGCCATTTCATACTCAAGAATGCATAGCCCGGAAGTAAATGGTGAAAAAGAAGAGTTAAAATTTGACTGGAAGAATAATTTCTTTAATTCCAAACATAAAAATGTTATACTAAACCCAAATGGGAACTACCACAACTACTAAAAGGAAAAACCCAATCAAAACCAAGAAATACTATTACCACCTCAAAATCTAATCAAATAACTTAGTAACTTAGTTCAACAAAAAAATAATAACTTAGTAACTATATTGTAAACTTTCTCATAAAAAAAAACTATATTGTAAACTAATTTATGTTCTACTATTCCCACACCTAGAAGCATTTTAGTTTAGGAAAAAGATTCAACATGAGTCGTATAGCCATATATTCATAAGCTTTTTGCGTCAAATGGATTCCATCCCAACTTATTCGTCTTTCAGGATTAGGGCACACTTGCGCAACACCACCAGACGTACCACACATTTTTGTCATGTCAAAATTATATTCGCCTCCACTTCCACAACATGATTTCTCTACCGATTCTTCCTCAAATCCTGCTCACCAAAAAAAAACAGAAAACAAATCAGAGTTTTGTAGCTGAACGATTAAAAAGATTTTAAAAAAAATTAACTCGTTTTTCTAATATAACAGTATAGTATAAATTAGTTGTATGTGTTGGTAAAACTTACCAAGAGAAGCAGCATTCTTAAAGATAGAGTGAAAAGAAGAGTAGTAATCAGCATAAAGTATTTCTACTTGAGGATACTCTACTCTTAGCCGTCGCAAGGCCTTTCGCAATATAAAGTTGTGAAACCTCGCAAAGTCATTGAAATCTGTTAGACAATTATATTCATTGTAAGATGCAGTATCATTATTTTTGAATGTTGTAAGGTATATAGGCATGCATCCGATTGGGAAATTTCCAGGAATAATCACACGAGTTGCACCAAGATCCATTAATTCCTGCATTAAAGAATAAATTCTTCATTAGCCAAATTTTGCCAGAAACAAAGTGGGTTTGGGGTTTGTCATTAAGACAGTGCCCTGAGTACTTTTTTAGTATAACATAAAAACTTAAGTTAATTTTTTATTGGCCCACCAAAAACATTATTGACGCCCCCCTCAAAAGCAAATCTTATGAGGGAGAGTACGAGAAAAAAAGGGCGTCAGTAACACTTTAGGAGTGGGTTTCGATGAAACTATTTAATACTGTTATAATATGCAGGAAGAGGGAGAGAGAGTTTACTCTAGCGACATCCGCGATCTTTCTAACGACTTCATGCACCAACTTCCTGGCATCTAGGATGGTTTTGCCCTGGAGAAAGGCATAGTTGTAATCGTTACCTCCAATTTCCCCAACCATGAAAAGTGCCTTCTCAAGGATCTTCTTGCATTCTAATTTAACAAATATATAAGCCAACAGTCAGTATTCAACTTCAAAAATACTACTGTTGGCAGGACTTTTTACCTCGTATCTTGCCCGAAGATGACGTGGCATGTTAACGTCACGCTCGGGCCAGATCTCGAGCAAAAATATGGGGCCAAGTAGTACAGCTGATTCAACATAATGTGGAGCCTGGAGTTGAAAATTGTACCTGTTTGAGAAGAGCAAATAGATTTGAGGTGGGTCTTGAACCAGTCAAGTTGGACAGTAAGAGAACTGTTGGTAACTGGGTTGAAGATGTTTCTTTCAGCAAGAAAAGAAGAGTTAAGTGCAGTTGATCCAGCCACAGCAAAATTTACTCCATGACTGAATGAAGCATTCTTCTCCAAGTAAGGGTTCAGCAAGGGTAGACCAAGCCCATTAACTGAAATTTATATCAACCCATATCAAATATATATTCCGAAACACCTAAATTCGCTTTAGTTATTTCAAATACTAATAAAATTATAACACACATAAGAGAATTGGGTACCTGTGGAATATTTTATCGATATTCAATTATTTATTTGATTCAGATACAGTCATATTTGATTAGATAGTAGTAACACTAGTATCGAAAATAATGAAAAAAGAAAAAACTACAGGTAATTAAGGAGGCGTACCGATGAAGTCAATCATGAGAAGTCCATTGGAGCAACCACCCGTAGATCGATTAAAGAAAGTCTGACCATAGGGAAGATGAGCGAATGGAGTGAATTGTCCGAAAGGACTTTCACGAATAAGATTTCCTGTATCGGATATTGAATCTCCAAATTGATAGACAGCATTGATGTCACAATGCTTCAAAGAAGAAGCACCTGGACAAAATTGAAACATAAAAAATAAGGAAATTACGAAGAGGGAAAAAGATTTAGACTTGGCCATTGTCGTTGTTTATTGCTCAAGAACAGATTATGAACAATAATTTAGTAATGGTGTATGTATTTATAGACTCAGATTTTGTATTCAGAGTTCTTGTACAAATAAAACTCTAGTTTGAGTAGAATTCAGATTGTTGGGAATATTATTAAGGAGTTTAAATTTTGAAAGAAATTAATTAGTAGGAATTAAAACCGACTAGGACTCTGAAGCATTAGATGGATGACTAGGCATGGAAGCTGGACCTGGGCTGCAACCATTTTTTCTCTAGTCCACTACTATTTTTTTCGTAGGGTAAATTTAATAGGGTCTAAGCCCGTCCCAACATATGGTTTCGAAAAATAATAATTTCTTTCTACCCAAGGACTATGGTGGTGTTTTTTCTTTCTCATTGTCTCAAACTCACTCGCCTAGTTTGTCTCAATCAAGTTGACCCAAAATCAAATTGAAACCGTATTTTCTTTTTGGTCCCTTAGCTTGTGAACACCTTCCTTTTTTGTCCCATGTTTTCCGTAAGTATAAATTTGGCTTCCTTTTGTTAACTCTATCAGTTAACTTTTAGTGGTTAATCTTTTTGTTGTCATAGTTACTCTTTTTATAAAAATGATTTCTCTAACCTCCATTTCTTTTTTATTTAAAATATGGGTTAATTGCAAAAAAAAATCAACTTTATTAGACTACCTTAGGAGTCACAATGAAATTAATTCGAACAAATTTAAAAACATTAAGCCACCTCATCTCCTACACTTCACCACATTTCACCTCCCTCTCTCTCTCCAAGTCACACTTTTTTCTCCTGCGGAAGGTCAACGACTAAATTTTCTAGTCGTCGACCTTCAACCATAAAAAAAAAAGTTCCACTTTATAAACACTCCGGTGAAGGGGTTCCCTTTGCCAGAGGTTTACTTCACCAGATCCGACATGTTCATGGTTATTAGGTCTACCATAGTGTCTTGCTCCTCTCCCAGCTCTAGTTCTCTGCATTTAGCATCTCCTCCATTGAACTTTTTTTTGCTGAAACACTGACCCATTTTGCTATAGAATCAAAGTCAACCCGAACTTATTGTCTGAAAATAGTAAAATCCCAGATCAAGAATTTCGATATTAAAAATAATAAGATCGTTGGGACGAAGTAACGAAAACATAGGTCAAGGGTTCGAGGCACACTGACACTTCAAAACAAAAGTAAGAAAAATCGAGTTCGGATTTTCACTATTGAGGATATTTCAAAGAAATAAACAGATGTAGATTTGGAAAGTAGATCGAGCTGAAGATCAAGGAGAATGCAGATCAAAACTTGGTCTGCTAATTCAAAACATTGGACTTGTCAGAAACTCAAATAAGATCAGAAGTAATTAGATAAAGGGAAATTTGGCCAAAACTCCCTAAAAAATTTGAGTTTTGGTTAAAAAGGATTTATCAACTTCTTATAAGCTTAAGCTCCCTATGGCATTTTTGTAAATAATCTAATATAGAGAAGACGAAACTGACCTTATTGCAAACCAGATTGCAAACCAGTTTGCAAACGAGAGTGCAAACTAGTTTGCAAACACGTTTGCAAATGAGAGTGCAAACGAGAGTGCAAACAAAATTGCAAATCAGTTTGCAAGACAAATCAAATTGCAAAGTAGTGCAAACTAGTTTGCAAAGCTCTGCAAACCAGATTGCAAAGTGTGTGCAAAGTCATTGCAAGGCAAACCAGATTGCAAAGCAATGCAAACGGGATTGCAAAGCTCTGCAAACCAGTTTGCAAAGCTCTGTAAACCAGATTGCAAAGCACTGCAAACCAGTTTGCAAAGCTTCGCAAGCTAAGATTCCAAGGGCAATTTCGGCATTAGAAATGAAAGTGTTTTTAGAATTGTCCTTCAAGCCTATTTCCAAACTATATAGGGGCCTAAAAGGACAAAAAGATAACTTGTCTTTTTGACAAAAAAAAAACATGAAATTGGGCCTTCGACCCAATTTCCTGTTAGAGGATAAATAATTGAAGATTCAATATTAGGGTGTTATTAGTTTAGAAAGGGACTAAAAGGTATTTGTTATAGGGACAACTGGTTGGCTTACAAGGGTACCAACTCTATAAGGACAACAAGTATTTTGGTAAGTAGTGTTTAGAGAGAGAAATAATTTCGTTTTTGGGTTGAAGGTCGTGAAGTGGAGAGAGAGAGTAACCTTCTGCTAGTAAAGAAATTGTGAGGTGGAGAGAGAGGCTTAATGGATGAGGTGAATGGATGAGAAATAAGGAGATGAGGAGGCTTAATGTTTCTCATTTATTTTTTTTGAATTAATTCCATTATGGCCTCCAAGTTAGTTATAAAAAAAAAAGTAGAATTTTGTTTACGAATTAACGTTGTTGATGTCAAAATTTGTCAACCTTGGTATCAGTCAGAAAAAAGTGTCTCGATGCAAGATCTCGTTTGAATGAGTGGTCTTGCTTCTTTAATTCTCACTTCGGCTAAAACGTGGGGGAAAACCTACAAAGAGTTCGGAAACCTCTCTAACGCTCAAGACAGTCAGATTGCCCTTTATAATTAAAAATTAAGTATTGGTTGAACCTTGGGGGAATGTATTCAACAAACCTTTTCGAGGTGATTTGGTGTCTTTTATAGGTTTCTTTGGACCAACTGTTGATAGACGGGATCGAGTCAGTTGAGATCCATCCTTCGGGATTTAGACTACTCTTCGGTAGCTAAGAGATTTAGGGTTTCCGATTTGAGTTTATCTCGTATCTTGGATATATAGAAGTTCCTATGTTTAAGGATCCTTGCTAGATATTTTTCCGAGGTGAGAGATTCTCCAGGAAATATTTTCTCATTCGAGACTCTTGAAACCCAAGTTAGATCTTGGCCGACTGGGATCTTTGGGAATATTCGGGATTAAGTCGGTAAACGTGTGGCGCGCTTCTGCCTTCACATGTTCAGGACTTAAGGCAACGACCTTGCTTATGTGGACTCCATGCTCTTCTCGCGAATCCCAGGGAAAACCTAGTTGTATTTGAGGCAAGGTAAGTCTAAAATGATCTTGCCGACCTCTTGATTCTGGCTTAGGTGACAAACCTCTTTGGGCTCAGCGGTACTATTCTCTTGAGACGGGCTGACCTGTTAGGCTTTTGGTCTTTTCTCGACTTATTCATCATTTTGTGTATCATCAAACTCATATTTAAAATAGAGAGAGAAAGGAAGTTAGAAAAGTCCTTTCAATAAGAAGGGTAATTATGGCAACAAAAAGGTTAACCACTAAAGTTAACTGATAGAGTTAACAAAAGGGGACCAAATTTAAATTTGCGAAAAATAGAGGGCCAAAAAAAAAAAGTTGGTCACAAACTAGGACCCAAAAAAGAAATAACTCATATTCTTAAAATCTAATTCGAGCAACCTCGAGTAAGATTTTGAATCAAACTTTGAGAAAAAAAGAAAAACTGCCTAAGCAAAAACACACGACTCGGGAAATATTTTTTAGTTTTTCTCGTTCATCGGTTAGCAATACTATCACTATTAAAAAAAAGTGACATTGACGAAAAAGACCAAAATCCTGAAAGTCAATAAGTTTGGGATCCCCTACCAAATTGGAAGGAGGCGCGTGCCCTTGTTATCATCACTGTCTTAGGTGATCAAGGTGGAGATGTCATTAGAAACTGCTTTTTCATATGAAGTTTCATATTCCTAAACAAAAAGACACTGAGAATAACAGAAAAAAGTTGAAACGGGTCAACAAGTAAAATTTGTGATTAATACAGGAGAAATCTTACTAATCAAAGCTGAGCAGAATATAGATTAAAGAAGTTGTTTGAAGGGTTATTGGAAGAGATGAAACTAGGACAAAAGACATTGGTAAGAACACACTCTTCGTCATGAACCAATGCTTACGAGTATCACTGATTATTTGTCAACACTCGGTTGCCCAAGTAATCAATAGTGTTGACATAAACTCCAAAACCCTAAGATCCCATGTTTGATTCTCAAACAAAGTGAAACCCATGGTTATCGAATTTGAATTATTAAAAGGTATAAATAATAAGTTTGTTGGGATTTAGGTGAAGGAGATGTTCTTCAACCAAAGATACAATGCGAGCAATTTGTCGGATAGGACAATTGTTGAAGAACTATCATAGTTGATATCTAGCTAGAAACCAAATATGATAGTCGAATCACGGGGTGATTCGCTGCTAACTTCATCTGGATCCTACATCGGGTTACACCAAAGAGTGTTGATCTGATCGGAAGATATGACTAGACGGATGTGACATATATGCACGAATTGGATCCGGAAATATGTCCAAAAGGCCAAGCAAAAGGGCTAAGACAAAAATAGTACGAAGGCCGGAACTAAAGAGTTTTGGGTCGGGCACTTAAGGCCCATAAGTGGGCCGACCAAGGTATGGTCGGCCACACTAAAGGAAGCCAGCCAGACTTGGCCCATTAGGGCATAAGGTGGTCGACCATAACAGACATAATAGATGTTTCTATTCCGTGAAACCCCAAATATGTTTATATTTTTGACTTTTAGGAAACCTAATTAGGGTTCGACTCTAACTTTACGGATTCTATATAAAGACCTTATTAGAACAAAATTAGGTGTGGAAAATTCTCAGAGAGATTTCTCACTCTACAACATCAAGTAGAGAAAGAAGAGAATAATTTCCAACTATCTATCAAGTCTAAAGAAGAAGGCGTTCTTCGTCTCACCACCATTGAAGTTCTAGCTAAACTTGAAGGTTGGAGATCAAGTTGATTACTCGGTGTCTCCAGTAGAGGAGCTATGATTGGAGCTCTTGGTATATTCAACCGTTTAAGTCTGTGGGAATAGCGATAAAGGTAACAATCTTTATATTAACTTAGTTCATATTAAGCTTATGTATGAGATCCTGGCAGTACCGGCCCTGACTTTTGGGGGGCCCTAGGCGAACGTATCGACGGGGCCCCTACACTTTAAGTCGAAAAAATATAAAAGCTAAAATATAATTACAAGTCGTGGGAGTCGAACCCCTGACCTTAGGTTAACTGATAAACTACTCTACCAACTCTACTACCCAAACAATTATAATGCACATGTGCATAAAATAACAGACATAATAATATTATCTATATATATATATAATGTTACTTAAATAGGGGGCCCTCTAATTTTGGGGGCCCTAGGCGGCCGCCTGGGTCCAGGACCGGCCCTGGATCCTGGGGATACTAGCCTTCGACATTAGATGTCTGAGCCTCTTAGAACACATGGAGACACCATAACCCTACATTACGAGTATCACTGATTATTTGTCAACACTTAGTTTCCAAGTGGTCAATCGTGTTAACATAAACTCCAAAATCCTGGAGATCCCAGGTTCGATTCTCAGAGGAGGTGGATTCCATTATTATTGATTTTGAGTTATTAAAAAGATATAAATAATAAGTTTGTTGGGCTTTAGGCTCTTGTTGGGCTTTAGGCCCCTTTGATTAGTGGTTTAACACAAGAGGTTATCGTGCTTATAACATCTTGATGATGTATCAATGTCATGTAGTGACTAACGTAGATCGTAGTCCATTTTCACAAAAAATCATCAAAATACCCTTAATTAAAACAAAATTCGTCACAGTTTAAAATCAACATTTTTGGAAAAACAATGCTTTTGGAATCCACAATGCATTAAAATTTTCCCCATGGATCTTTTAGGAAAACTGATAATAAATAAAAATAACAAGGAAGATTTTTTGTAGTACCTTCTTGAAGGGATTGGTTCCTTGAATGGTTGTCTCCTATCTCCCTGTACTTGTGCTTCCTCCCAGAACAACTTAGAACAATATCCACAAGGATTTTCTATTAGTTGCGTCAGATGGCTCTACATCCAATGAGGAACGCATCTTTGAGACTCATATAGTCATTCTGAAGCGCTCGACGATCTTACAAAATATTTAGTTCTCTGTTCTGACGAATATATTGAGTTTTTCTTTTGTGAATATATAATTTTTATATGTTTTTCTTTTGGAATAAAATTCTTGAGTTTTGTTTTAGTTTTTTGAATTTAGGTTTGCAAGAGGTTACAGTGAGTCTGCATTGGTTTACAATGAGTTGTATGGGACTACAATCGTTACACAGTGGGTTGCACAGGGTTCTAATGGGTTTGCACTGAGGTACATTGGGGGGTAATATGGTCAATTTTGGGTTGTAGTGGTGATGCATTGAAGTTGAGAAACATTTTAGAAAATTGTTGGGGCCAAACTTCAGCATATTTGGGTTTACTGTTCTAACAAATAACCCAAAAATTGGATCTTCCGCCTAATTGCCTCAGGTTTAAAATCAAAAGATTTAACAACTTACATGCCAACTCATAAGTTTTTATGTACTCACTCCATATCATTTTCTTTTACCTTTTAAAAAATTTATATCCGAAAGGAGAACGGTTGGCAACGAAAAATATTTTCGTTAACACAAATCAAATAAAATGAGGCGAAAATAGGTGCCTCTAAAGGCACCTTATCTTTTTACTCTAAGCCCGTCTCTCTTAGTACTCTCAGCGGATTTTAGCCTGAGCATCCTGGGGCCCACGGATTGGGGCACCCACGGATTGGGGCAGCTCGGGACTCTCCGACTGCGCCTAATGCGTGGGACACGGAGAGAGGAGGCCCAAGAGTAAAATGAAGATACCCCTATCACCAAAAGTATGTCAAGTTTGTGAATAGAGGCTTGTTGTTTTTCTTGTCCAATCGAGGTGTCATTGTAAACCTCTAGGGCTCTACCTAACACCATCGTATACTGCACATTAATACATATTAAGGAAAGGAATCGTCAACTTTCTAACTTTCCTTTATTGTCTGGTTTATATCCATGTTAAAGAGTTATCACACTTTACATACCACCTATTCTCTCTGGAACAACACCTCACAACAAGGGAATCTTTCAAACCAATGTCAAATCATAAATCACTTTCTCTAAATTCTCTACTGACCTTCTCCTACTTTAGGCAAAAATATTTTGAGTGATTTTATTATTGACCCCGGCATTTTTTTTTTCAATTATTACGACTACGCTATTATTTATTTACAAAGAGTTGATAGTTGATACTATTCTTTGCCCTAATTCTAGTTATATTGTGATCGAGAAGTGTTGTCGGACTAAATTTGAGAGAAGAAGTGTTTAGCCCCGTAAATAGGCTGGTATAACACCATTTGAATATTTTCTTCAAACAACTTAATAATAACGGGCAAAAAGACAACTAGGAAGTGTGTTAATAAGGTCAAAGTGGTCTAGTATTGGTACAGTGGTTGGACACCCTTCTTAGGTCTATGAGGTCGTGAGATCGAATTTCGGTGAAAGCAGTTGCCATTAGAATTTATGTCATGTAATTTAGGTTGTAAATAATGTAATGAACTTGTCGGACTTTAGACCTCTTTCATATTGTTGGATTTTAAGCCGCTTTCATTCATGGTTTAAATTAAGCCGTTATCGAATTTATTACATCTTCATGATGTATCAATGTATTGTAACGACTAACGTAGATCGTAGTCGAATTCTCCGAAAAAAAAAAATTAGAGAGATGCTAGAATCACAAAAGATTTTGACAAAAAAAAGTTCCCAGCTGATGTGGCGGTTGTGATTTTCATCTCTCAACGGCCTAGATTTGGTCAAAGTTTGAAACCGCACCCGCCACATCAGCTGAGAACCTTTTTTTTGTCAAAATCTTTTGTAACTTTATCATTTCCCAAAAAATTAAGCCCGAAGTGTACTAATAAGGCGAACTTGGATAAAATTAGAAAGAAGTTAATAGGTGAAAATATAAACAATTTTTTCCCAAGAAACATGAGTAAGTGAAACAATCATTGTACCACTAGTCCAAGTTATAAATTCAATGTCTCATTGTGTTTTAAGGGAATCCATAAATCTCTTACATTATAAAATTTTGAGAGAACAAAAAAAGTGAGTTGTTAGAGAGGTTTTTGATGGCTAGCATGGTAGGAACTGTTAGCACACTCAATTTCTTACCAGTTTCTCATTTAAAGAAATCATCATCATCATCATCAGATGCAGGAGGAGGAATCAAACCTAAAAAGATCTCAAATCTTCATCAAAGATCATGTATAGAAGAAATGAAGTCTACTAATAAGGGGAAACTAATGAAGAAAGAGAATGTGATAAATGGTAAAGAAGCTTATGAATTGAAAACTAAATCTGATCATAATGGTGGTGATCAGATGCACAGTTCGAGATGGAATATGAAGGATTACGTAGAACAAACCAAGGATTTGATTGTGAATCCGGACGGAGGACCTCCTAGGTGGATTTCTCCTTTGGATTGTGGAGTTCGTTGGAGTGATTCTCCTTTACTCCTCTATTTGCCGGGTATGTACGTATTATCCGAACAATAGTTATGCCCTTCCCGGGCACTATCGCAACCGAATTCTGGTCAAGACATTTGTGCGGAAAGGATTTAAAGATAAACTCTAAATCTTGTCCGAACACATACTTTTATTAGGCTGGGATTTGGCTAGGCTAGTGCTAAGGGAAAGAGACATTTTCTTTATTTGAAAATGCTATACTACAGACACTTCTCACATGATCACAAGTTAAGTGGTCTGAGTTACCGAGTCCTCTCTCGAGTTTGATAAGAACTAGCATGCCTCAGTCATTCAGATGTAACTACGTGAGATGTGAGTCTCGCGTCGAGGATTACATTAAAATCAATTTGTTTCTAACATCAGTGGATCGCTAACGAGTATGACCCGAATAACTACTTGAGTTAGTCGTCAACTATAATGAGATGTGACTCAAGAGTTAGGTAGAATTAATCGACCATACCTATGCATGGTCCCACATTTTGTACGTGAAAAGTATGAATGAGCCTTTTATGAAATATGTTTTTCTTGTTCGTTTTACCTTTTACTTTACTATCTATAAAAATTTATGTTGTGTTTGGTAACACGAAAATACATTTGAATTACGTTTTATTTCAACCAAATGTGATTTTATAGAAAAACAAAAAAAATTCGATGCATGTCCAATTTCAAGTTTTTTTAGTTGGAAAAACACATTATGTTTTATTTGGTTAAAAATTCATATATTTGTAGTTTGATAGGTTAAAATCCAGTGTTCCTATTTTGTTCAAATGTATATATTTTTGTTTGGCTAATGCTACTTGGGGCGAAAGTTTATAGCGAACATGTAGCGACCCAATAAAGATGAGACGCGTGGCTACTCTTCAAATTTCGAGAATATCGGAGTACGGTCCATGAAATCGAAGAGTTTCTAGATAAGTCCTTTTGCTTAAATCCGATCTGTAACGTTGAATACCAAATCTGAGTAAAAAGTGACTTCCCCATTTCTTCCCTCTCGACACAACTGATGAGCGCTCTCTCTCTCTCTCTCTAAAGCAGTCGAAACACCAAGAACAACCGAGTTGGTCATTGTTATAATAACAAATTAACAATACAAAAAGTGTTGGTGATAGTTATAATGACAATACAAATTCTGAAATGGTTTCTAATAATCTTCATCATTTCCAATTTCCTTTTGATCCTTTCTTTTCTCTTGAAAATTCTGAATCATCACTTAATTCTGAGATGTTCTCCAACAAACTTCAATTCTTGATCCAAGCTAACAATTTAACAATGATCAATTATCTCAGATCTATCTGATTCCCCCTTCAAGTTATGAAATTCAATTTCAATAATTACCTAATCCTGGTTTTTATGAAGAAAGTACAAATTTCTCAACTATGACTTCATCTGGATTGAAATTAGGAAATGGGTATGCTTGTTTGATTCTCTTTACTTCTCTCGTTCGTGAAGATTCCACCTTTGATAATTATGAGAAATGATACAGATTTTCTCTTCCAATCCAAATAAATTCTCTTCCTGAAGTTTCAAATTGTCAAAATCAATTGGAGTTCTCCTGAAATTTATGAACCCAATGAAAAAATGAGAAGGGTTTCAAGCACTTGTGACATACAAGTTAATATTTTTTTTTCTATCTCCAACTTTTTAACTCTGTTGCGTTTGAAATTGTAATGAGAATTTGAACTCATGTTTTTAGTTTCTCTATCTAGAAATTTGAAGGAACAAAACCAAACCAAACCATGGGTTTTCATCACCGAGTTCTGTAGGTGTAGAGAAATCAGTTTTAATATTAATGAAGGAAGTAAGCGAGAGAACGAAAAGAGAGGGTTTTTGCAACTCGATTGTTCTTGGTGGTTCGGTCATTTTAGAGAGAGAGAGAGAGAACACTCATCAGATGTATCGAGAGGGAAGAGATAGCGGAGTCACTTTTTACTCTCTTTTCGTTTATGATCTGGACCGTTGATAGGTTCAACGGTAGAGATCTGATCTGAGCAGAGGACTTATCTATAAAGTCTCTGGTTTCGTGGACCGAACTCCGATATTCAAGGAATTTGAAAAGTAGCCATGTGAAAGCCACGCGTCTCCTTTTTTATTGGGTCGCTATGTATTTTGAATTTCTAAATTTCAATCTGCTTCTTTTTTTCTTTCTTATAATTTTGAAGGTCTAGATGGGGTTGGACTTGGACTCATTTCGCAACACCAGAGATTGGGGAAGTAAGTATTTTATTGGGGTAAACCTAAAAATTCTAATGTTTGAATTCAAATTAAGTTTTTTTCTGAAATTATACTAACTAATTCAGGGAACTTAATCTTCATTGAAAGATGAAGCTAACCAGGAATTTTCTGTTTTGTGCACGCAGGGTGTTTGATATTTGGTGTCTTCATATCCCAGTTAAGGATCGTACTCCATTCAAGGGTAAAAAATTTATTCCATTTTCTCTAATTTGTTTCTTAGTAAGTGTCAATACTCAATAGTGGTGCTTATCGGTCCGGTCGGCCCGTTTAGAGAGGCCAGGCCTTGACTTGGTCTCGATGTGAGTCTGGCGGGCTAATCTGGCCTAGACCGGTAAAAAGCCCGTGTTGGACAAAGCCCATGGGCTTTCGAGAAGGTCTGGTGCCAAATTTTATATCTCATGCAATGCAATAACAGTGGCGTGACTGAGAATTTGGGGTCCAGTGCCAAATTTTACTTGGGACCCTTTCTCCTATAACGCAAAGCAATATTTTCTCATACGTTAGCAGCATTGCAAAGTGATCCAAGTTTAACTTGAAGCTAAATGATCATTTCGTTGTATATTCTTTGCTCTGGATATTTACAAGCAAAAGCCGTACTTATTGACCTACATTTCATCCATGAGATAGTTAAATTGACTCACTTTGGAATCATTATTTCAAAAAATAACAAGTAATTGAAACAATAAATATTGAACTTTGAAGCTTATAAACACCAATTCTTAATCATACAAACTAAACTAAATATGATTTATTATCGATAGTTATTATTGCCACTAATAGTCCGGGATAATAATGAGTTGAAAATAAACAAAAAATTAATGAGAAAGAACATTGAACTTGTGACCACATGGTTCTTACGCAAGATGCTTATCAACTAAGTTACATCTTACTTATTGAAACAATTTAGACTGAGAAATTATTAAATTTATTTTGTTATTTAGAGGCCTCGAGATCTTTAAGATAGCCTTGTGATTTGAGGGGGGCCGGTGCGACGACAGCGGTGGCGCCCCCTTAAAAACGCCTCTAGTGGGTAAGTTGATTGAGAGTGAAATTCAAGCATATCTACCTATGTGTCTGTGTTTATATTTGTGTATATATGTGTGTTTGTGCGCGCGCGCGTGCGTGTGATAGTACGTTTATCGATATTTGATTTGTCAATCTTTAAATTTTTGCAGAACTGGTGGAGTTGGTTGAGGTGACAGTAAAGACAGAGAGTTTCCGTTCACCGAACAGACCAATATATCTTGTTGGTGAATCTATAGGAGGATGCCTTGCCCTAGCCGTTGCAGCAAGTAATCCTACTATCGATCTTACATTAATACTGGCCAACACAGGTTAGATTTTTCCTGTTTCGAACATTTTATTGATGATTTGTTTAGCTTAGTGAGTTCTCGTTGTTTACCTTTTGATCCTTTAAATCCATTCTACTCTATGCCTTCGCTCAACATGGTATGGTCTTGTAACGACCCAGACCCCAGGAGTTATCGATATTGTCCCCTCGTTTGTCATCAAGGCCAAGCCTAATGGGTACGAGTTTTGTTCTCCACCAACCCTTCACGAGCCCACCAAAAAGGCGTTGACAAATGACACTTACGGAGCTAGATCTGGTACCTAAAGCCCAGTCTCCACATGCTCCTCCAAGCGATGTGGGATATAATAGTGGGCATGGGTTTTGTTATTGGCGGAGCTCTAAGACTATTCAAGTCTAACTGTTGATCTTCAGTAATTTAAGACCTAAAATAGTTCTCAAATTTGAAATGCATATTTCTTGGTGGTAAATTAACTTCTTCTACTGACTAACTCTTCCTTGGCAGCCACATCATACAGAAAATCACCTCTTCCGTACCTTGTTCCATTCCTAGAAGCCATTCCAGAACAATTCGATACTATCTTTCCATATCTCGTAGTTCCTTTTACAGGTTTGATTCCCTATTGTTTAAATATCTCTGTTTACTGAGAATCTTGAGACAAAATCTGTGTAGGAAAGCACTACTACTTGCAATTTCCAGTGCCATTTGAAATATTATGTAGTCAATTAATCTTTGCTTAATAGTTACATGGGGTTAACTTTTTTTTTTTCTTCTGAATCTCTGTTTCTGGTTAAATTTTATTGTTGGGTACATTCATATTTACGAAACCGTTGATCTAACCAAATACTACAAAAACGGCATTTGTTTTTGCTTTACTTTCAAGAAACGTAAAATTATATCTCAAATGACAAAAGTATTTGTAATGTGAATTAGGTAATCCCTTACGGATGACAAGAACTCTAGGACAAAGAGATCTTCCTTTTCTTTCACAAAATGTTGAAGAACTATTAGAAAATCTCTCTTCACTACTAACCCCTATCTCTGTAAGTGCAAATACAGAATATTATTGTCGTTGAATTTAGTGACTTCCTTTTATACTGCTATCAGAATGTAAACTCTACCAAGGTCACTACCAAAACACGAGACTCCATGTCAAACCTTGAAAATTTGTCACATGGTTCAACTCGCAGGTTTTGGCTGATATTTTACCTAGAGATTCACTTCTGTGGAAGCTAAAACTTCTGGAATCAGCTTCATCATTTGCCAATTCTTGTATTCATGATGTTAAAGCTCAGACTCTGATCCTTGCCAGGTCTTAATTCATCTTAGCTCTGATTCTGTTTATTATAGAAAATTAGATGTATATTGAGCTGTCATTGGTGTCTGTGAACTGTTTTTCTGTCCTTTTATTGGTGTACACTTAGTGCACCCTTGATGAACCTTGAACTCAGCTTCTCTTAATTTGTTCACTTAGTATCGAAATCATATGTTTGTGTATTAAATTTGAGATCCTTCTCATTTGTTTGAAGGCTTAGTATGTGTCCGTGAGTTTAACACTAGTGCATGTTCCACTATGCTAATATATGTTTGTATTTATCTCATTAAGTGGGTACTCTTTTTTAGTAAACTTCATCCCACTTTGGACACTATGACGCGTAGGTGCTCAACTTCGTGCAAATCATACTTGGAAGCTCTCGTTAAATTGAGTTGGTTCACTATGAGATACTGTAGGTTCTTCTCTGGATAATGTAAAAAATTGTGCGTAAAAACTAGAAGACCTAATAATGAAGACTACGAATTATGTATAAGTAAAGCCTTACCCGTTTTGGCATTTCTGAATTCAAAGTTGCTAATACTCGAGAAACTCTGTTTCCTTTTTTAGGAGATAGAGAAGCATAGTTAGCAATTAATGCCAATGACAAAATACAGGTAAAATGGATATACGGTATACCTTATCATTGCTGTAGATGAAGTTTAAATGTAATTACAGTTTCCCATGATATTCCCTCTCAACCCTTAGCGTGTGTTTACGTGCTCAAGTTATACAGGATGTTGCATAAGTTCACTTTACAACAGTCACTTTTGAGAAATTTCAAATACTATTTAGCTTAACATGTTTTTCATTGTATGGTATTACTGTCAGAAGTCATTTGAACTGTGAGTCTTATTTCCTAGATGAGCCACCACTAATATTGTTGGATAAGGTTTTACGTGCAACAGTTACCTTCTATTTCCATTATACCACCTAGATTTGGGTGTGCTCAATCGTTCATTTTCGATCAGCACTCGTAGAGCTGTTATTATATCATGATTGGGGGTTCAGATAATGAAGCTAAAATTACTTTCAATCTTTTCAGTGGAAAGGATCAGTTGCTACCAAGTCTAGAGGAAGCTGAAAGACTTTACAAGACGCTACCTACTTGCCAAATTCGGAAGTTCCACGATAGCGGTCACTCCCTTTTTATGGTAGGAAGGCGCAAGTTCCTTCTCTTGGGATATTAGTAGTAGTATTAAACCTTTAAGGTTTCTATAAAATTTACCAGCATATGCATGATCCCAGTTTCCTTTCTGCTGCAGTATTAGCTAGTTATTCATGCAAAATGGACTACCAATTACATGTAAATATTTTATCCCCCTGTGTATGTAAATATTGTATCTCTCCAAAAGAGAAGATACATAGAGACGTAATGTGAGTGATGAGTATTTTACTTGCTCATATGGACCTCTTATCAAGAAAGAAACTGGTGACACGTTATGTTTAGAATTGAGGATTGCAACAAGTTGCTCATCCGAAAACGAGATGGAGTTAGTCTTTGACTCCAGTGTCATGTTCTTGCTATAGGTTGTGTTTTCCTGTATCTTATAAATGTGAACACATATATAATCATAACCCACGTGAACAAGATTAAGGACTAATATTTCATAATACGAGGCTGCCATTGTAGTCTTAAAACTTGTTGTATATTCACCATTACTTTGTAATTTCATGTGCCTTTGAAAACTCATTAATTGTGGCACTCTTTCGTATCAAATCATCTTTACGTTTCAATATGAGATGTTAGGTTTAAATATAGACTGCATATAATTATTTCTTATGTTGGATTTCTTAATATCTATACGAGTTTCCTGTACTGTTTATACGATCCATGACAAGTAACAGATGCATAGTTTCAAAATTGTACTCTATAAGACTGCTCCAAGAAATTACTTCAGAGTAAAATTAGCTTTCTACTCATGTTTATGTCGGTTGATAGTTCTGTTGACAATAACCAGGAAGATGGCTTTGATTTGGTAACTGTAATTAAGGGTGCTGCTTTGTATCGGCGTAAAAGGAATTTTGACTACGTATCAGATTTTATTATTCCAACTCCTTCTGAGATGGAACTGGAGTACGCACGATTCAGGTACCACTACGAAGTTCTAATAAGTGCAATATTCTTATTCTTAACAATCTTAGTCAGAATGAACAGAGTGTGTTTGATAACCTTCATTTACATGGAAATAGGCAGTTTTTAAACAATGAAGCTACTCTCTATTGTTTGACTATAATCTTATTTACATGTAAGCTTATGCCTGTGTTAAAACTGTGATAAAAAGTGTGGTTTTAATACATTTCCGTGGAATGTACTTCTCTACTTCCGCAAAAGAGGAGTCACTTCCTAGGAACTGGTGGAAATGAACAGAATTTCACGAAACACATTTCCTTTCTATCAAACAAAACCTTGAGCAATCTCTACGTCAACCCACAATTGTATTAATTCAATAAGGAGTATTAAAAACAAAATCCCGCCTATTTGTTGCTTGAGCATATATAAGTATGATATATGACCCATATTCTTGGATTTCCTCATTCTGTGACATTTAGCTATTTCCCCTTCAATTTTAATATCAACACTGCTGTATTGATTTCTAGGTGGCTTGATGTAGCAGTTGATCCCGTTCTGTTTTCAACTTTAGAGAATGGAGATATGGTGAGAGGCCTTGCAGGAATTCCTCACGAGGGACCAGTTGTGCTTGTTGGATATCACATGTTATTCGGGTTAGATCTGTTTCCAACTATGTCCAATTTCCTTATGAAGGAAAATATCTTCCTGAAAGGTTTAGCACATCCGGTGTTGTTTCAAAAGGAATTCGAATGCCATCTACCAGATCCATCATTATTCGATTCATTTAGAATTTTGGGTGGAGTTCCAGTATCAGCAAGCAACTTCTTCAAACTTCTTGCCACAAAATCTCATGTTCTATTATACCCAGGAGGTATTCGTGAGGCACTTCATCGAAAGGTTAGTAGTTGATCTAAATTACTTCGTTCATTCTTGTTTTCCCATTTTGCGTTTAAGCGAAAACCTTTAGTTAAGAACTTGGGCTGAGATTGGATTAAACTTGACCTGTAATCTATATTGGAGTAATTGAATTAGTTGCTATCGAGCTGATAATGGTAAGCTTATGTCAAATTTCATCTAGTCATTATGTTTAAGTGTTATCAGATATTGTATACCCAGTCTAGAAAAAGTGTCTTGATATGGGTCAATGTTGCGATCTGTAAAACCTTTTTGGACAACCAAAAATTTCACCTGACCCATGTACGTTATGTTGCCTTAGTTTTGTAAGGGCGGTAATCAATGTCTGGGGCAGTATCTTGTTCTTTCCGTTTTAAGGAAAGAGACGAAGCTTGAGAGTTTCAGGGTCATTGAAGAGAAGCACTTGAAAAGTCTCCTTAACACAGTTCTTCATACATAGTGATCATATTGTCGTTTTCCGCCGTGGACTAGGTCTTTATGACTGAACCATGTAATCTGGTGTGTTCTTTATGTGATCTATTATATTTATCATCTCATCTCTGTTTTTTTTTGTGATTCGATTCTAACACTTGAGTGTTATAACATTATAGGGAGAGGAAAACAAGTTATTTTGGCCATCAGAGTCAGAGTTTGTCAGAGTAGCTGCTCGATTTGGGGCTAAAATTGTTCCTTTTGGAGTTGTTGGATCAGATGACCTTCTGGATGTAAGTAGTAACTATAAAAAGCCCGGGTTTCTCACCCCGCTTTCCCTTCTTCATGTTTTAAGCACATATATATTCCTGAAGATACTCATAATCTAGTGAATGCAAACACAAATTGTGCCTCTTATCTTCAAGTTAATAACAACTAGGCTGATATTTTTTCTCAGGTAGTTCTTGATTATGACGATTTCATGAGGATTCCATTCTTCAACGCTTTCATAAAAGAATTAAACGATTCAGTTTTTACAAGGCTGAGGTAAAAAAGAAATTCTAGAACTAATTTGGGAACAACTAGAAAACTTTCTTTGTTACCCTAGTGTTTCATTACAACTGACCGAACTGTATACCCTTTTCACATCTCCTCGCGCCATATTTTTCTCAGTGGGGTTCTTTTTTAGGGTTATTCTGCAAATGGGTCATAGAAACATACAAGGTGATGGGTCATTCCTTTTTTTCCTGTTTTGGTCACAGACTAACTTTGACCACTAAATGTTGTGAAGTATGAAATCAACTACTCGTAAGTTACCGTTACTCTGTTAGTGACCCCAATGAGCAAACCGGTAATTTTTTTGGATTTATAGATGACCGGAACAGGCTGACACTAATAATAGAGATCAGAGAACAAAGCTATTCTTGCAACAGCTCTTGGACCGAAGGCTGGACTTCCGGTTGAAGGTTCTCGCTTCAATTCACTAGCGTCTACCAATCCACATTTTCGAGCCATATGACTTGCCCCGTACTTACCTCAATTCTCATTGTAGTAGTAAAAGAATTTTTTGTTAAAAGTGAAATTTGCCATGAATTTTTAGTAGCTCTTTTTCCACGAATAGTAGTTATTTTCTTCACTTGTATCTTCATAGGACTGATGCTGAAGGAGAGGTCGCAGAACAAGACATGCACGCCCCAGCAGTGTCTTTGAAACTTCCAGGCCGTTTTTATTACATTTTCGGGAAGCCAATCGAAACAGAAGGTAAAGTTACAACAACCCATTTCTCAGTAACATCAGAATCATTAAATTTACGTTTTTGAGACATGTAAGTAGCTATTAACGTTAAACAATCATGGAGATGGTGCCTGAAATTATTTTCATATGAAGGGAGAAAGAAGGAATTGAGAGACAAGGAAAAAGCTAAAGAACTGTATCTACATGTTAAGTCTGAAGTTGAGATGTCCATGAAATATTTGAAGGAGAAGAGAGAGAAAGACCCATACAGGAATCTTTTATCCAGGCTAATGTTTCAAGCTACCCATGGTTTCGACTGCGAAATTCCTACTTTTGAACTTTGATCCCTTATGACTTCCTCGAGGTAAATTTCTCTTTCAACTACTTGAATATTATATTTGGTTCAAGCTTAAAATTAGTTCCTTGTTTTATCTCTTCAGAGTTCAGAGCCACGATCCAAGAAGAAGACTTGGAACTCTAGGAGCTACAGGTTCCACTTCGACAACATTTAATAGAAAAACTTGTACTTGTGGCGGAAGTAGTTTTGCTTTAGAGAGGTAAAAGATTATGAAATTTTTGTGTGAAAAAATAGTTTCTTAGATAAAAAAAAATATTAAAAAATCTAGTTTAGCAGTGAGATACGACCTTGTTTATACGGTATATCTAGTTTTGGTGGTGAAGCAGGGTAGTAGGTACGGTTATGGGAGGTGATGGTGGAGGGAAGAGGTGATTGTGGACTGTAAAGGTGGTAGGCTGGTAGCACTATGGTTGGTTGGGTGGTGGTGGTGGATAAGGACTCCCCCATAAGGGCGGTGCCAGGGCTACCTAGATTGGCCCGTCGGTTGTGTGATTTTGCTCGGAGCAGGCCAGACTTGCGAGGAGCGGCTTGATTGACACCTCTAAACCATTATATAGACATATACATAGGTGGTGGACCTTAGGTTAAGTGGTGCATAATATAATATGGGTCCCAAGTACATGACAAATTTGCATTTATATACAAGAAAATAAGAGAAAGAGGAGAGATTTGAAATTCAGTGGGGTTAAACTTTATGGGGGATTCCTGTAGGAAGAGAAAGAAAATCATTGTTCAAATCGTGGAGTAGTCCCTTTTGACTCCCTCCCCTCCTTTATTATATGATCAATCAAATATTGCAAAGGCCCGATATCTAGAGTTCAGAATGGGACCATAACATAATGTTGGTCTATACGGCCACCATAATATTTGATTAGGGAGGAAGATCGGAATTGGAGATTGATCGAAAAGCAAGGATATGGGCTCGTGTGAGTAGGAAATAAAGAATATCCCTCAACCTGCATAAGATAGAGGAAGGTCTTTTCAATCACATAGTTTGGGCTCGTAGAATATGGAGTAGCAATCTATTGGATTGTATCAAAAGGTCCAATGAATTGGGATTGGTCTTTACTCTTATGGAAGGGTGAAATAGCAATAATTTGATACATAGTAGATTGTCCATCCCATTTTCTACCCGAGCAAACATGTTCGATTCAATATTCTTGTTTTTGATTGATCAATTTTGTAAGATCCCTTTGAATCAACATTATATCAACCTCTTCATCTTTTAATGGTCGTTCCAAAGAAACTTACTTCTATATCGAAAAAGCGTATCTAAAATTTAGAAAAGAAAGGGATTTTGGTCAACGATAAAAGTTGTTTATGCAATATCTCTTTCTACCGGTAATTTACAAAGCTTTTTTGTGCAACAAAGAAGGAATCGAGCCTTGGAATAATCTAAATCAATATGACTCAAGGAACTTCATAATTTGCGATTATTTACCAAGGTCTCTGCAAATTGTAAGACCATGTGTGGGGGTTGACGCATGCCGAGCGTCGGAAGGTCAAGGAAGTTAGAGACCTGATGACAAAGAAGTTGGCAACCGAAAATCCGGTGAATGTCAGCCATAGCTATAAAGGTCATAAGGTAGCGAAATTCCTTCTCAGATATCATCATCAATGTGATCACTAGTCGCAATCCATTATGAAACAAATAGAAGAAATGAAATGCACTTTGGCATTTTAAAAATCAAATTATTGTCGTAGTGCAGTTAAGTAATCACAAAAATAATGTTTTGTTCGAAATAAAATCATGGTTTTCAACACTACAAGTTTGCAGTAGACTGTCTTTTAGATTACAAAAAGTAAAATATGTGCATTGATTTGAAATTTTCATCAACGAAACTTATTGATGGGATCTTACAACAAAAAAAAACTTATTGATG
This sequence comes from Eschscholzia californica, assembly GCF_041429995.1. NCBI lineage: Eukaryota > Viridiplantae > Streptophyta > Magnoliopsida > Ranunculales > Papaveraceae > Eschscholzia > Eschscholzia californica. The sequence continues at coordinate 49,602,634 of NW_028238198.1, forward strand.
GGTCGCAAATGAACGCAAGAAGTCCATACCTGGTTTATATTATAAGGACATCACAAAGAAACAACCATCACTATGTTACAGTGACTACTTTCAGAACACTGGTTTATATTATAAGGACATTGCGAATAACGACTTTGGACTCTCGACTTGGCGGATACCCAATATAGCTCATTGGAATCATGTTTTCACCTAAGGAGTTCTCTTGGTATATTTATGTTGTATAATTGATATTATCTAATCTCTGTTGGCACTGATAGTTACCAGACTGACAAATTCCCAAATCATGCCTACAAGTACAGAAAACTCGTATTTTTCATTACTGTACCTTGCTTAAAGTGTTTTGATTGTCATAATTTACAGCAACAAGAATATCATCATCGCCTTCATCAAGTGATTTGCAGAGACTCTATCTGAATGGGTAAGTTTTGGGGGCGACGAAAATATCGGAGATATGTTCTAAGCTAAAATGGTCTAGCAGCAGCTTCCATCATCTTTTTCACCCTCGTGAGCTTCTCAAGCTCTTTTAGTACCTGAAATATAAGAATAATCATGAAATTACATCCTCTCTCCCTATATATATAGAGGCTTCTCATCCTGTTTTACCATCGTATAACTATACCTCTAAACCCATGTCTTCTGTAGTCACTTTAGAAACATCCTCATATCCTAATTGATAAGCAACGTCTGCCCGAGAACAAACAAATGAGTGATTAAATATAAAGGATGAGTTTATCAGGAAATAAAATTGCAATTAAAATACCATAAAGTGGATTACTTTGGAGTGAAATCTTTCCATCTGCTGTGCCGTATCCATTTCTCATTTCCTCGTATACTTTAGTTAGCTTAGAAATTACCTGTTGAGTTTCAAGTTCATGGTTATTAGATTACGAACTACACTGGCATGAAGAAGGAACTCATAAAAATTCTGCTTCATTTTCTTTGTTCAAATAAAGATTATACTGAAAGAAAAAGAACACCAAAAAAAAGAGAAGATTTTCGGGAAAAAATGACCTCATCTGAGGTGGAAGGATCTTGCTCCGCTTCTTGTATTATATCAGCAGCTAGCATTTCTAGGGGTACATCGATCCAAATTGAAATCCCATATCTCAATAATGACCTACAAGAATTTCAAAAGCATGTCAAAGTAAAGCAAACAGATTTAGACATTAAAAGAGAGTAAAACACTTAAATGTTCGTACAGATTAGTTGAGCTCTGTACTGCACCATCCCCGGTAGAAACCACCAAGCGACCCATGGATGATAACTGCTTCAATACTTCTGTCTGTCAATGCCATAGAACAGTAACATATTAAACACGTTATAACTAACGCAGCTTTGCGATATCCGACGTCGCTTGGGAGCACGCTCAGAGACTGGGATATAGGTGCAACCTCAAGCTTACTAAGTGTCTAAGCTGTTTGGTTGGGCTCTCAGTGCCTTCGCCAGAAACAAAACCTTGTACCCAATCGGATTGGCCTTAGGTGGCAAAAGCGAGCTAACATCGATAATTTCTGGGTCGTGGGTCGGTACAAGATTTCACACCAATCATAATGAAGTAGGAGATCAATTTATAACACAAGATAAGTTTAATAAAACAGTACCTCGGATTCACGAAAGCCCTTCTCGTCGCTCTCTTTAAAATTCTTGGCAGCCGCCTCACCACCAGCAGCTTGCTCGACCAAGCTATCGCTGCATAACCAAAGAAAACTCGGATTTATTGGGGATAGTTGTTTAATTTATATATATGCGGATATATCTACTAGTTTTTATTAGATTAAATAGAGAAAGAGGATGGAAAAATTTACCAATCAAAGTAGTAATATCTTAATGCATCTGCTAGTGATTTCCCCAAATTGGTTTTGACTGTGCCGTTCATCCCTGATATGCATAAAATTCGAAACAAATTACTCTTTCCATCTCATTGAAAAACCTAAACTGATAAACCATCTGGTAGTACTTACCAACCAAAAATATGGAAGTTCCTTTTAATTCAGGTGAGATCTCCATAGCCTTATGCTGCATTAAGATGATAATACTTCAAAACAGAAATTTAAGGACATTTTGAACCGACTAAATATACCAATGCAAATTGACATAGTTTCAGTTAGGGGAGTAAGGAAATTATCACCTTCATCTCAAAAGAAGGGTCACGATCCATAACCTCTGTTCCTGCACCATAAATCCTAACATTTTAGAACTAAATGAGAATGAGTTTCGAATTCAATGTAAAAAAAACAATGTTTTTCCCCTCAAGGACCTGCTTCAGAATCCCAAAGAGGCGTATGTTAAGTTTGTGGTCATCCAACTCAAAACCAATTGGCAATGAGTGGAGAGGATCAAGACATTATATTCTTGGTTGCTAGATCACCCTTCTCCCTGTAAAGTTTGTGCTCATCCAACTCAAAACCAATTGGCAATGAGTGGAGAGGGCCTATACATTATATTCTTGGTTGCTAGTTACCCCTTCTCCCATGTGGGACTATTCTCACACTCCCATGTGGGGCTACTCTCACAGCGTACACTAAGTTTTTAAGAAGAAAAGAACGATACCACATTTGTACAAAAAGATATAGTCTTTTCACGATGCTACAATACTATAAGGACCAAGTGTTAAACAAACAAGATGTTTAATCTTATGTTGCATAATCTTAATATATGTAAGCCTCGAGGCAAAAATAGATCGATTCGCCTGGAGGCACTCCTCGAGGCATACCTATTTTCCAACATGGAGACTTCTAGTCGACATGTTAAAAGAGCCACATTCCATCACTAACTACCCCATATGCGCCTAAGACTATAAGATTACTACTACCCTCAGGCTAAAGTATAGAGGAAACAGAGTTGAATTTTGGGTTGTTAGTCAAAAGGAAGAATTTCATCGAATAGCTTGACTACAACCTAAACCATCTCCAAAATTCTCAAAGAAACTCATCAGTTTCTTTGATCAATTTCTTAAAAGGGGAGGCAACCCAAGTATAGTGAACTCACCAGAAATCTGAGTATCCATCTGAGTGTTGGAGCAGTAGCAGGTTGTGGTTGTGGTTGTAGATGTTCGAAACAGGGAATTGGTTTGTGGTTTTGTAGAAATAGTGTTTTTTCGAAATCCTTCATGATAGTGGTTGAGGAGATTTTTGGAAGAAGTGGGTAAGCTGGAAATTGGATTATTGAAACGATGGAATGAAGGAGAAGCTGAAAATTGCAAATTGGAATTGATAAGACTTATCTCCATTGCCATATATTACTAAGAAGTAAAACAGTTGCAGAGATGGGATGGTGGTGGGTGGTTTTGTTAGTGTTTTTTTTTTTTTTTTGTTAAGGGGTTTTGTTAGTGTAGTTAAATGTATGAATTCAAGGCTGACCACACGATTCTGAGCATGCTGATTTTTTTTTTTTTTTGATATGGACTGATCGTTAATAAATGGATGAATTGAATAAGTTTTAACCAAAATTTATACACACCCACCATTTTTTACCTACACTCTTATTTGGGTTTTTTTTTTTTTTGTTGAAATCTCTTATTTGGGTTGGTTACAAGTTAAAATTGATCAAGTTGATCAAACAATTATCTTAATTTTGGATCTTAAAAAATATAGTAGTTGTTTTAATTTCGTGGTTAGTTTGAACAACTAATACCGGATGTTCTAGTTATTTTACTTCTAAAATTTTGAAGTTCCAAGCTTTAAAATTGTAGTAGAATTTATAAATCTTTTGAAAATTCCAAGATTTTGATGTTAGGAAAAAGTTCTAAAAACATGCCTATACTTTCTTCATTTCTTGTTTTTCTCTTGGATAATAAAGATTGTGACCGGAAGGGAAATGATAGAGTGCCCAGTAATTTTGCCCATTAAAATGCCAGAGTGCCCAGCAATTTTGCCCATTAAAATGCCCAACTTTCCTTATTTAGAAATAAAAGCGGTCCCCACCGTAGTCAAACTTTGAAAAACCCTTGTCTTTTAGTGATTCCACATCAGCTGGGCAATTTAATGGGCTAAAAACTGGGCACTCTAGCATCTCCCGTGACCGGAATCCATCAGCAAATACATTTCTCTGACCCATGCTTACAATGTCTAAGTTGCGAAGTTTTATAAGACCTCCCCAATTTTGTTAAAAGGTCTCTCCAGTCTCCACGAATCATTTCACTTGGTAAATAATCATTGAGGAGGCTCTCTTAATCATTGACGGGGCCTATAAAATCTCCCTGTCAAGTTTTAGTAAGTGTCGTCCAACAAAAAAAATGTTTTAGTAAGGGTCAAGGCATGACATTTTTCACACATTTTATTTCGTTATTCGTGACTTGAAGTTGGAAGAGCAATTCAACAGAAATTTGATTCTAAACATAAGTAGGGCTAAAACTGAAATCTCATTGTCTGAATTAGTCGAACTTGGAAATTCCATTTTTATTATCTTCACTTCAATTGTCAACATTATCATGCTAGGAATTTACAATTAAATGCAATAGGATAGAAAATGAAAATTTTCTATTTTCACTTTGCTGCTTCAAATAAACTTTTCACTTATTCGATCGGCATTGAGAAAGAACACGAAATAACTTGACCTAAAGATAGATCACAAACAATGGAGTTATAAAGCAAAACAAAAAAGAAAAGGTGAGGTAAAAAGAAACTCTACCAATCACAAACACCAGATACACACAAATGCAATGGACAAAGTAGTAATACTGAACGTAACGATCGATTAATCACAGAGCAGAGCAGAAGCAGCTTCAATTTAGAAGACTTTTCTGCTTTAAAGTTAAGAAAGACGGTAGACTGCGATTCTTCTTCCAGGTTGGGGTTGACAGATGACAAACAGAAGCATTGCCAGTAGCAGAACCACTAGGAACCTGAAAAGAGTTTCTTCGATGGTGTCGTCTGAGCTTGAGCAGCAGATCTTTCCCATCTCTGCTTCTTTCTTCCTCTGCTATTACAAATACAGTAATTAATCAACTCTTTTCGGTTCCTACTAACAATGTAGAAGAAGATAAACGGAAGGCTGATAGATTTTGAATTATGTGGAGTATTGCTAAATTACAGAGTCAGAATAATACCTGTAAACTACCAAAAAAAGAAGTTTTCGCCGTGTCAAAGGAGGAAACATTCCAAAGCTTCACTTTCAGCTGATTTCTTCGGTTGAAATAGTCTCAACTTGGCTTCTTCCTTTTGTAAGGGTCAACTTGGCTTCTACCTCAAAAGTAAATGAAAAATCCACTCATCCGTCTTCTCTTACCACAAAGCTTGGCCTAATTGCATTACTCTCTTTGTCTCTCTTCATCCACTGAACACCCATACATCAAGCTGGATCGATTCATCTGCTGCATTTTAAACATTTTTTATACCTTTTCTTTTTTCCATCGTTGGATTCAGGGGAAGTTTCAGAACAGAATCACAATGAAGCCAAGTAGTAAGAAAAAGAAACTCATGCAATGGGAAACTACAATGTCAGTAATTAAGAATGTCAGTTCAGAATTAGTAGGTGCAGAAACAGGAAAAGACTAGAAAGCTACACGGACGTAACTTCTAGCAACCAAATTAGTACAAATATTTTGACTTCTTTTTATATATATATTGAGTTTTCATTGTAATCAATAGCTGGGCAAAAAGAGAAAAAGAAACAAGAATGAGTAAGACGGGAAGTATTTATGCGAACAAAAATTATATTCACATAGCTACAGTCTGCCAGACAGATCCCCGTATACAAGAAAACACTGAACATTTTTACAGCCAACTACTTGCGATAGTGGCAATTCATTATAACCTAGATAGTAGATACTACTCTTCCTGGATCGTGGTGTAACAGTGATATTGGTCAATCCCCGCTACCTGCACATAATAAAAAAAAACGTTAGCCCTTCATTGAAACTGACTAGGGATGAAAGTTATGGTGATCAAATAAAGGGTGATATGAAGAAAAAATGTGTATAATTTCTTAACACGATTGACTTCCATGATCTCTTACGTGGATATCAAACAAAGTTTATTGCTTTGTGGTTACTTAATCCATTTCACTGTTTGATTTTGACAAGCGACCGAAAAATATCCCGAGTAGGACCCTTGAATATATGTCAGAACTACCAACCATAAAGGATAAACACCCTGTTTAATATTTAGAGTATAAAATGATTGAGTGAAGATATGAATTTCAAAATGATTTGTCATACTGAAAGGTATCGATAAGGTTAGCAGTTGGCGGTTTATCCAAAAGAAAGAAGATAACCTCCAATGAAAAGGACGCCGAAGTGTCTCTACAGCAAATAGCTAAAGGAATAAAGAGATGCGACCATAGATCAGATAGAATAAATGCGGTAACAAGTGAGCTTCCCGATTTAAATAGACCCGAAGGCCGAAACTGGGTTATGATGTATCACATTATATATTCAAAATGACCTAAAAGAAAGTAATGATGGCTATTCTCAAGTACCTTCTGTTCGACCAGCATACACAACCACTTCGGATGTTGGCTTCGTGTTTCCAAAGAATATAGGTGTCAAAGGAGGTGAAGCTGCTTCTTCGGCCTTGTCTTTAATCCGAGGAAACTCCAAGAGTTTGGACACATGTAAAGCTGTTGCTCTCTGACCATTTGAAGGTATAGAGAAGCTTCGAGGAACAGACGGAGGAGGTTCAGGTAATGAAGATACTGCATGTGAAGTTCTCAATGGCGTTTTCTTCGTAGCTGAGAGTTCTGAACTTCTGGCCAAGGGGGCGGAATGACCAACTAAAGGTGTGTTTTTACTGGTAATTAAACTGACAATGGGAGGCCTAGGTAGTTCATGAAGCTCAGTTATTTTGGGTGCAGAAATAAGAGGAGGTGAAGAAATTTGAGATACTTTAGGAGATGAGGCTGAAAATACTGGAACACGTGAAAGTAACTGTATCTGAGGGGGCTCCATTGAGCGTAAGGGCCCACTAGAAGATAAGACTGGTGGAACTGACCAGGCTTTACTCGTAATTGGACCAGAGTAAGCATCTCTCTTTATTTTTTTAGCATCGCCACTGCGTGGATCAAGTTGTCGTAATGAAAACCCCTCGGCCAAAGGAGGGAGAATGCTCCTACTAGAAGCACTGTTAATGTTGCTCTCTTTGAGTACCGGCCGAGATTTGAAGCTATTTAGTCCCCCTAATTTAACATCTCTTGAATATTTCTCGTGCTCTTTTGGTTCTAAAGGTGATGAGTGCCAGAAGCTTTCAGTTTTTATCAAGCTTGTAGGCTTTCTGGGAGCTGAATTAATAGATGCCACAGATTTTGAACTCTTAGGATCAAGAGGTGTGGGTAGGACATATGCATGAAACTTCCTCGAAGACAACGGTTGGAGTTTCCGTGTTCTCTCATTTGTATCAAGCCTCTTCTCTGCAAAAATTGGGGCTGAATAACTGCCTGCCCTAGGTTCCCTACTTAACGTGTGAAGATTCACATAGCCTCTGTCAAGGTTTTCCTGTAAACATTAAGAAAGAGAAGCAACCTATTAAGCTTTAGTAATGGCTCTTTAAGTCCAAGACGGTTTCTAAAGTAGACAAGTCTTGGGCAACCTAGTCTCGCCAGCCAGTTTGCAAGGAGGGTTAGACCCAATTGGCGTTTAAGGGATCTAAATATCATTACGAAAATCTGACTGACCTCTTTAAAATTTGTCCTAACCAAATATGAAGGGATAAAAAAGATCAGGGAACATTTCGTTTTCGCTATTTGCGTATCACCCGGTATAGAAATTTTGTATTCCCCGCTCAAGCTCAGATATGTCTGTAACTATTTTTCGTATTGGACTATACGGACATTGTAAGCTTTTCACCTTAGCAGCTTCAGTTGTTGCTTCTTGGGGAAGAGAAAGATCCACTTGGTCCAGCTGCATGTTAAAATCTAAGTATCAGATTGGTACAAATGCCACAAGGTTATAGTTGTACTTTCAGTTCTTTTAGGAATGTGAGATTAAACTATTTATCTTTTTTAGGCGATGAAACAAAAGGAAACGATTATAAATCATATTTATAAAGTTTAGATTACATCAGATCATCACCTCCATTGACTTCCTTGATGTTGAAACTTCTAGCCTACGGTCAATCTGTTCATAGTCAAAACTCATCTCGCTTTCATCATTAATGTCAGATTCATGGTCGTCATTATCATCATAACCATCATCTGCATCATCTTCAAGGCCACTAAATTGGTAATCTATACGCTGATCTTCAGTTACAGATCTTACGTGTGGGTCAACTACCTCAAGAGATCTAAGTCCCTTGCTAAAGAAATTCAACTGTCCAAGCAAATAAATAAAGAAATAAAAGATATCAATATTATGAACAAAAAGAGCAGAAGTCTAGACGTCTGAAATTTGTTAGAGAAAGAACCTGGGCAGCGTGGTGCCTAGCTGCCTGAGTTAGAAGACTTCGAGTCTGCCCTTGCTTCAACGACTTCAAACGGAAAACAAACAAAGTTGCCTCATCATCGTATTCATCATGAGCTGTTTGCAGTTGTTCGGGAGAAAAAGTTTCACCCTTAAAAGCTCTTGACTTGCGTTTTTCCCTTTGTGTGGCCATCATGTCTTCATATACATTTCTGAAATGGATATACCGAAAGTGAGAACTAGTGAACAGCTCAAAGAAGGAAATAGAAAGCCAGTAAGGAGGAATAAAACCTTTTTTCATCACATTGTCGCTTCATCTCCTGCATCAGCAAAGAACGAGAACAGATTCAGAAAAAAAAGAATGCAGAACCTTTATCATTTTGTCAATCAGAAAGCCTTATGGTGATCGAGTAACAAATATGTCTACCTAATTATCTTAAGAGGAAAACAAAGAATGTCAAACACAGGCGAAATGGATCAGAGCACAAACCTCTACTGTCAGTAGCTCAGAGAGGAGGGACTCTGATGGTGTTGTGATTGTCTGGAAAATATGACCCCTCTGAAATATGCAAGAACATATTAAAAGTCGTTAATAGGCCAAAACCAAGGTACTAATTTCAAAGATGACTGCATAGTGACGTCTGACAGTACACATCATAGCAATCAGGACTCACATAGTTATCTACAAGTTTCTGAAGTTCAAACTGAACTTTCCCAAGCATTAAGAGAACCCTGCCTGCAGTAACAAGAAACATGATTAAACTTTAGATTACAAGTGAGATGCAAACTGCCCACTTAAACAACCATAATAGATGATATATAAATGGAAAGAAGTGATCAACCTCCCAAATTTACATGCTTTCTGTATGACTGAAAAAATATAACTCACAGAAGAATAACAGGTAGGAGTGCAAAATTAGGATTGCAATGGGTGGTAAAGCATACCAAAAGGAAGCAAACTAATAACTACATCTTACCTCGAAAACTAACATAATTTTAAATACGAACTTCTTTTGATAGAAGGATGTCTCATCATATATGACTCTTCGGGCCCAAATATAATGGAATGAGATATTGATTGACTTACCACTTTCTTCGTCATCACTCAATGCGGTTTTCTCAAGTAGACAAGCACCCATCTCCCGCAATGACTCTGAGAACTCTGAAAAAAGATGCAATTTAATGAGGATATCTTCTGGGGAGAGCAGTATAGCACAAACAGATTATAAAATTAAAAATAGCACAGAAATTTGACATAATTAACATGGTGTATGGTGTGAAGATACTAGCTTTCTTTCCGTCATATCAGTATCTCACTATATTCTCCACTAATCAGGTCTTAAACAATAAAGGGAGTCAGGATTAGGTCAAAGGGTCCCATTCAAGAAATATCAAGTATCCAGCGAGTGATCTAAGATAGAACGATGAAACAGGAAGAGCCAAACCAAGAACTGAGCTCTGAAAATCGATGTCTGACCATAACACGGCTTATATGAAGCTAAGATGCTGGTCATTATAAATGTCAAATAAACCTAACATCAACTAGGTATAATTCGGAAGGACTAAATTGAATCTTCAGCTCATACTAACTCCCAGTTCTTGAACTGTTCTAGCAGTAGTATAGCAGGAAGAACAAAAGGCTCTAAAAAGATTTTATAGTATAGAAGATGCAGTCATCAAAATGAAGTCAACAATTACCGTATGCACTATTTTCCGTGGCAGCAGCTGCTGAAAGCAAGCTATCGTAGCAATTTCTCATGTCGTGTATGTCCTGAAAAAGTATAACAAGATTGAGTTGAAAAACGAATGTCAAACTCCAAAGAAGGCCTTATACATATCACAAGCACAAAATTGAGGCAGAAACAAATTAAACTAGTTATAGAGTCTCAAATAGTTAGGCTGCAATAGGTTGTCGTTAGACAAACCACTTAACCGACGACCCAAGGATGTCATGAAATACTGAATGAATAGTTGTTCAGAAAAAAGTTCGAAAAGAAAGGTAAAAGAGTTACAAATCAGCAGTGAAAATCTCAACCACGGCCAGTCTTTCCCGACATTGTCATGAAGTAAGACATGTAACAAGTCATAATTTGCAAATACAGGGCCGTGTTTGAGGTAGTGTTGTATGATCGTATCACTCAACTTCATTCCTTCTGAGGTAGTGTCGTATAATGAATCCCTCCGTTATCTTGTACTCTCCACTATAGCTTCTTTACGAATTTGAAGGAGCTATAATGCTCAAACACTTATCAGCATGAAAAGATCCAACCATCAACCTTCTAGCGTGCATTTGTTCACAAGTCTGAGCTAATCTATCACATAAGGGTACAGAGTCAGTTCTCTAACTTACTCTTCTAATGGTGTACATCCATTTTCATTTTGAAAGAGTCTACTTCCCTTCCTCGCGAAGAGACGAAGAGTATTCGACCTAATTAATCTAGTGTCGGCATCTTTTGCTTTTTCCATTAAGACACTAACAGACCCTCCCAATGGATAATAAGATCGAACACCACCGATTATTATGTCGACGAATCCATGATATCACTGTTGTGATAATAAATGAACACCCAAGTCCTCTATATAGAACCCATAAAGATTTCCCTCTTCATGAAGAATCTTACATAAACTATTTTGTGTTAAAAGAACAAGCCAATCTATCTGGACAGTAGAATGATGGAACTAGAAATACCCTTTTGGAATAGAAAGTTAAAATCAGCAAGAAATCTAAAAGCACCAAAAAATTGTATCAATCTTTTTCTTGGATGAGGTAATAGATGAACCCAATTTGCAGCAAATAATTAGTACTAATTGAGTATCAAATTACTACTTTAGTTAACTTAGAGAGAGAGAGATAAAAGGGGGTAGGTAGTACCTTAGCAAGTTCATCTAGTTGAGCAGCAGAAGAGGTGAGATCTCTCCTTCTATCTATAGGGTCTTGCCTGTGTAGCGCAAATCCTCTTAGTTTCTTCAAAGATGATTTCATGGTTTCTCAGAATCCAAAACTTAAATTACTAGATGATCACTCTAAACTCTCTCTCTACCTCGACCTCTCTCGGAAATCAATCAAAAACGAAATTTAGACAATTTCAAGAAGAAGAAGAAGCTCTAGGTTTAGTCTTATTCTAGTTGGTCGTTAGTCCTAACTAAACAGGTCAAAATAAAACAAAAGATTTGTAAGAGTATAAAATATGGAGTTTTAGAGAGAGAAACACAGAGACCACAAAAATGATACTAATGGCGGAAGTCAATTAAGCAACCGACTGACTTTTGATCTCATTCTCGTTTAGCCCCCCATATATGACCAATCTCTCTTTTTGCCCCCACCACCGTCCACCTTTCCATTTGGATTCATTTTTAAACATTCTGTTTCAGAAGAGTTACTTTTCATTTTTCTTTTCCACCAATTTTTATCCTTTTCCTTGTATATTATCTACTAGGGTATATCCCGTGCCCTAGGACACAGGACACTTGTATCAATCAAATGTTACGAAATTTATTATTATGTTTTATTGAGAGAGAGAGATTTTTATTAGTTATTATTTTTTTGTTTCTTTTCTCTTAAATTAATTATTATTATATTGAGAGAGAGAGAGATTTTAATTTCTTTTTTATTAGTTATTATTTTTTATTAATTATTATTTTTTTGTATTATTTTTTTGTTTATTCTCTCTTAAGTTAGGTATTATTTTATTGAGAGAGAGAGAGAGAGAGAGAGAGAGAGAGAGATTTTAATTTCTTTTTTTTTAACCCTTGAAATTTATTTGTTTCTTTTTTTCTTAAATTAGTTATTTTATTTCTAAGAAGGAAAAGATTATTATTTTTTAAATAGGTAACTTTGTTTCTACGAAGGACTATATTTTAAATTTTGAGAAGGGCTTCTAAACAATATCCTTTATTATATAGACTAGGGTATATCCCGTGTCCTAGGGCACGGACATTTGTATCAATCAAATGTTACGAAATTTATTGTTGTACTTTGTTGAGAGAGAGACAGATTTTTATTGGTCATTATTTTTTTGTTTCTTTTCTCTTAAATTAGTTATTATTTTATTGAAAGAGAGAGATTTTAATTTCTTTTTTTTAACCCTTGAAATTTATTATTATTTTTTTCTTAAATTAGTTATTTTATTTTTAAGAAGGAAACGATTATTGTTTTTTAAATAGTTAACTTTATTTCTACGAAGGACTATATTTAAATTTTGAGAAGGGCTACTAGACAATATCCTTTATTAAAGAAGGATGTTTATCCCAGTCATCATTTTGCCTTCTGTTTTATATAATAGATTTTCTGGTAATGGGGGGCGGGGGGTTATTCGGTCGGAATTTTTATAAAATCTTCAAAGTTCTTTAAAGTTTTGAAATTAGCGGTATTGGTTTTGACCTTTTTTAAGAACTTTAAAGTTCTGTATTTTTTGTTCAAACCTTTATTTAAAAACTTTAAAATTTCGCGTTATTGGTTCAGATCTGTTTTTAAGAACTTCAAAGTTTAGTGGTATTGATTTAAAACTTTTTTTTTAAGAACTATGAAAGAAAGTATTATTCATTTTTATGATAAATTAAGAACTTTTAATCAAAGATCTGACCCAAGAACTTTTCGAGACAAATTTACTCATAAAATAATAATGTTCGAAGATCCACCTATTTTGGTGGATCTTTGAAATTCGTACTTTGGGTGTACAAAAAAATTATTGTCAATCCTGTGTAGTAGGGGTGTGAGACGTGCGCCCGCACTTGGTCCACACCACAATGGGTCATTTTTTATAAAGTAACAAGTTTCGTACTCTCTACCTCCACAATTTCTCTCTCTCACACACATAAAGTTTCCCACCATATAAATGTTTTTTTTTCTCTTATCTTTGTGTGTTGTTGATTTCTCCCTATCCCAAATATCTCTCTTTTCCCCTCGAACTCCTTATCTAATCTGTCTGTCTCTATACCATCCTCTTATAAAAAAGAAAATTATTTTTTCATATAAATAATTGATTTTTTTTAAAAATTCTTTATACGTGAGTCAAAGAAGTCTATATGTTTAGTATTTGTTATGGGAGTCTACCTTTTTATTTTCTTCTTAAATGGTAAAATAGTATCTTGTACATTGAAATAAAATCTTACAAAGCAAATAATTTTAATTTATTGGAAAATGATACGCCAATTATATAGGAACGCCATCGTCTTTCATTCTAAAATAATACTTTGTACATATAAATAAAAATCTTGGTGGTGATTGGTGAAGATGAAGAAAAAAAAGAGTGAGATAAAGAGGAGAGAAAGGAAGATAGAGAAAGAAAGAGTGAGGGCGTGAAAGAGAATGGCGGTGTTTGGTGAAGATGAAGAAAAGAAGTAAACAACTAACATTTAAAGTTCGGCTCTTAAAGTGATATAACTTTCTTTTTAATCTCAACCGTTAGTTTGGACGTCTTATATTTAAAACGGACCCTTTAAAATTATAACGAAAGTTTCAGACCTTCAAAGTCTTAATAAAAGGTTTCAGAACTTAATGATCTAGGACTTTTAATGTCTCGGACCCTTAAAAGTTTCAAAACTTTAAGATTCTTAAAAAAAAATTTAAACCACTAACGTTAAACTTTGAAGTTCTTGTTTGAACCAATAACGCGGAACTTTTAATTTTTTAAATAAAAGTCTGAACCAATAACATAGAACTTCGAAATTCTAAAAAAAAAAGATCGAAATTAATAACACTAACTTAAAGGTCTTAAGAACTTTGAAGATCTTATAAAACTTCCGAACGAATTACCCTCAACTTATTTGGCAGACTGCTTAAAAAATTTGAGATCTTTAGACGTCCGGAACGAAAAAGATCTAGTAAAAAGGTCTCGACTAATAATAGATCCTAAATTTCTCTTGCTTCTCACCTTTTTCAAACAAACTTCTTAGTTCACGTTATGTCTCTATCTGTCTTTATAGTTTTCTTTGTCCACATCTACGACTATTGTTGTTCTAATGGGTAAGCTACTTTTTTTTTTCTTCTACATCCATGTCCATTCTTTATTCAACTTCTTCTTAGGCAAGTGTGAAACTTCTAAAATTCGTGACATTTTTTATTATCAAGTTTTTAAGTCAACAAATATATTCTAACTCATTCATCTATCATCAATATTACTTTTTTTTTTTAATCCACTATCATCAATATTACTTTATCTTACCTAAAAGACCTAAAAACAATTTCAACATTATTGGTAATGGACAGTCTAGAATGGTCAAGACTATAGTCGGGCAAATTTGGAATTTATCATTTGAGTATCATATGGTCTTTGGTCAAAATTGAAAGACGTGTTTCTTGGTGCTCAAAATGACGGAAGAGAGAGAAAGAGAAAGAGAATGACATTTCTTCTTTGAAGTTTTTCAGTTGATTTTGGATGAAGATTATGACTCCAGCCTTTTCTGGTCAAATACTTTGTAAGTAGTTATTGATCTTTTAACCTTACCTATTTAATTTTGCTTTAATTCAAGTCTAGGGTTTTGAATTTTATGTGACCATTGTTATCATCTTGACTTTTAGACATTTAAAACCCTAAATTAATTGAATTCATAAAGTTTAGCTTTTATTATTGGTTTTGTTTGGTACGAGTTAAGCTACATTTGAGTTAAATTTTCATTCTAGGTATGATTGATGTCAGATAAATTTAGTAATTAGGTAAAACCCTAACTTTTGATGGCAAATAATAGATTTTTAGTTTGCCCTTTTGATGTTAAAACCCTAGAATCTCAAACAATGAAGTGTAAAAATTGTTGAATTCCTTTTGAAACAACAAGGGATGTGCTAAACCTCTCAGAAGATATTTTCCTTCATAAGGAAATTGGACATAGTTGGAATTGGAAGCAGATTTGATCCCAATAACATGTGATATCCGACAAGCACAACTGGTCCCTCATGACGAATTCCGACAAGGCCTCTCACCATTTCTCCATTCTCTAAATTTGAGAACAGAACAGGAATGGATCAACTGCTATATCAAGCCACCTAGAAATAAATACAGCAGTGCCAATATTAAAATTGAAGGGGAAATAGCTAAATGGCACAGAATAAGGAATCCAAGAATATGACTCATCTATCATACTTATATGCTCAAGCAGCAAATAGGTGGGATTTTGTTTTTAATACTACTTATTGAATTGATACAATTGTGGTTTGACGTTGAGATATTGCTTAAGGTTTTCTTTGATAGCAAGGAAACGGGTTTCGTGGAAGTCTGTTCATTTCTACCAGGTTCTAGGAAATGGCTTCCCTTTTGCGAAAGTAGAGAAGTACATTCCACGGAAATGTATTAAAACCACACTTTTTCTCACAGTTTTAACTTTAAAGGCATATACTTTCATGTAAATATGATTACAGTCAAACATTAGAGAGTAGCTTCTTTCTTTAAAATCTGCTATTTCCATGTAAATGAAGGTTATCAAACACTAACTCAGTTTATTCTGACTAAGATTGCTATGAGTAAAAATACTGCACTAATTAGAATTTCGTTGTGGTACCTGAATCGTGCATACTCCAGTTCCATCTCAGAAGGAGTTGGAACTTGGAATAATAAAATCTGATACGTAGTCAAAATTTCTTTTACGCCGATATAAAGCAGCACCCTTAAATACAGTTACCAAATCAAAGCCATCTTCCTGGTTATTGTCGACAGAACTATCAATCAACATAGACATGAGCAGAAGCTAATATTACTTTGAAGTAATTTCTTGGAGCAATATTACAGAGTACAATTTTGTAACTAAGCCTCTGTTACTTGTCATGGATCGTATAAATAGTACATGAAACTTATATAGATATTAAGAGATCCAGCATAAGAAATAAACATAAGGATTCGATAAATTTCAAACTTTACATCTCAAATTGAAACTCATACATGATCTGATATGATAGAGTGGCACAACTAGTGAGTTTTAAAAGGCACATGGAATTACAAAGTAATGGTGAATATACAACAACTTTTAAGAATATAATGGCAGCCTTATATTATGAGATATTAGTCTGCTTAATTTTGTTCATAGGGTTTATGATTTGTATATGTGTACACATTTATAAGATATAGGAAAGATGACCTATAGCAAGAACATGACACTGGAGTCAGACTAAATCCGTTTCATTTTTGGATGAGCAACTTGTTGATAAGAAGTCCATATGAGCAAGTACAACTAGCTAATAAATACACATCACTCAAATTACGTCTCTATGTATCTTCTCTTTTGGAGACATACAATATTTACATGTAATTGATGCCCATTTTGTATGAGTAAAACTAGCTAATGCTGCAGCAGAAAGGAAACTGAGATCATGCATAAGTTGGTAAATTTTATAGAAACCTTAATGTTTAATACTACTACTACTACTACTACTACTTATATCCCAAGAGAAGGAACTTGCACCTTCCTACCATAAAAAGGGCGTGACCACTATCATTGAACTTCCGTATTTGGCAAGTAGGTAGCGTCTTGTAAAGTCTTTCAGCTTCCTCTAGACTTGGTAGCAACTGGTCCTTTCCACTAAAAAGATATAATTTCAACTTCATTATGCTGAACCCCCAATCATATTATCATAACAGCTCTATAAGTGCAGACCGAAATGAACAATTTAGCACACTAAAATCTACTCCGTTATCATAGAAATAGAAGGTAACTGTTGCACGTAAAACCTTCATGCTACTAAAAAATACAGGTAATCCAGAACGAAAAGAAATTGGGAGATTTATCCCATTATCCAACAATTTTAGTGGTGGCTCATCTAGAAAATAAAACTTGCAGTTCAATGACTTCTGACAACAATACCATACAATGTACAAACATCTTAAGCTAAATAGTATTTGAAATTTCTTAATTGTGACTGTTGTAAGAGTGAACTTATGCAAAATCCTGTATAACCTGAGCATGATGTAAATGCATGCTAAGGCTTGAGAGGGAACATCATGAGAAAGGGTAATTAGATTTAGACTCCATTCACAACTATGATAAGACTTTAATGTCATCCATCAATCATGTGTGTTTTCAAAGATCAATTTTGTTATTAGAGTTTTGGGCTTTGTGGGCTGTATGAAGAAATTCTCCACAGTTGTTTAACGCCTTGGTGATGTAAAATCCCAATTATGGTAAAACTATATGTCACTTGATGCATCATTTATGGGCACGATTATACTGTTAATCTATTAATATCAGACCTTTTAGTAATGCACGAGATGAATTACTCATCACAGACAAATGACTCGTCCATTCCATAAAAAAACAACTGATTTGGAGTTCTGGGTTCTGTCATCATTGTATCCTTTTCTTCTTCTTCAACTAGATGTTTTTTTTTGTTGTTAACCGTGACTGGGTTCAGTTTGTCCAGATAAGTGCTTTCGAGGATAATAATAAAGTTGAAGCTTAGATCTTCATGCTTCCGTTTCTCTGTAGACGGAGTTTCACAATGCAGATAGATTCTTTCAGCATGAAGTCATTTTGTTCTACATACCCTTTGGTTCCTGTAGCACTTCCATGTCGAAGGTTTGCTTGTTGCACTTTTGATTCTGTTTTCTTTGGTAAATCATTTCATGTTCTTAGAGTTTTCCGTTTGTGTTGGACAAATGATGAGTTTAATGTGGAAATTAATCCTATCCTTATACACAAACTTAGATATTTATATATATCCTTACTAGAGGGACACAGTGAATGCGTTTCTGATCAGATTAAACATTGGGATTTGTTCATAGGCAAACTCACTTTTGGTACGTTGTACCTGATGAAGTGAAAGATGCATCTCTGCTAAACCAATATATGGAACTCTTGTCACCATGCGAGAAGAATGCTGTTTTACAAATGCGAGGCGAGAAACTTCAAAAAGGGGCTTTACTTGCTCGTGCTCTGGTGCGCACTACTCTTGCAAGATGTAGGATTTTATATCTTTTAATTATGTTTTATTTGTCCCTACTTAAATTCTCTTTTCTTACTCGAATGTCACTATGAGTTTGTAAACTGCTGTTTATTAGATGTTAGCGTTAGTAAGTTCTTACTCTTAATATTCTCTTGTCATGTAGTTGCGGCTCAATTTATTTCAGGAACCGAGTTTGTCTAGACTTTAGGAGTACTATTTTTACTATTAATGTTACTATTATCATATTATGTATCGTTATTTTCCACTAATCTATGATTATTTTTTGGGATTTTTAAGTGGTAAAAGCGAGAAACTGAAATTGAAACCAATCTACCTTTTTTTTCTTCTGAAAACGGACTCAGAATGTCCATTTTATAGAGCAACTTGTGTAGGAATATGAATCAGAAACAAAATGCTTATTTTTTCTGGTCTTATTTTTGTTTATGGTTTCTGATGGCTATCTTGGTTGTTGGTAGATCAGATACAGATACTCAAGTTTCTCCAAGTTTATTAAAGTTCAAGAAAAACCAATTCGGGAAGCCAGAGGTTAGGTTATTTAACTTTGTTTAGGTGGCATTAAAATTGCCAGTTGTTGCTATATCAGCTCAATGGGTGACTGCCTTGAACCATCCAACCCTTCAATATCATCATTTTGTATAGATTTGTGTTGCCGATCTCCAAAAAATAAAATAAAATGAGGCAGTCAAGAAGGGGATCGATGTAACCATCATTTTGTGGGCAAATATTATTACTATTTATCATTGTACTTGTTGTACTAGTTGTTCATATATTTGAAACTCGCTGGTATTTGAATAGGTAGAGTGGCATCAAGACGGAATCTGGGATCCACCGCCTTTGCGTTTCAACATCTCTCACACACCAACGTTGATAGCCTGTGGCGTGACTACAGATTTACCCGTAATTTCAGTCCTTGCTACTTGAAACACATAATCTCATTTTCCGACTCTACTGATATTTGCTTAGTCTTAGATTGTCGTTGGTACCATTCTTGTTCAGAATACCAAATGTATTTGGAGTTAATTTATATTCCTACTTGTAGATTGGCATCGATGTGGAAGAGAAGGAAAGGAAGACAAAAAACAGCCCCTTGTCCTTTGCTCGCCGTTACTTCTCACCTCATGAAATAGATCACTTGCGAAGTATCATAGATCCTGAGATTCAGCAGCACGAGTTTATTAGACTGTGGACCTTAAAGGTATAATGCTTCTTAGGATTTATGTTTTCATCTTTCAATTTCTAAATCCCAGCTCGCCGAATCAAACTCGCTCAGAAAGCCCAACTGTGCTCTAATTTGTCCTGCCAAAAAGGTAGTTGCTCTAATTCTAGTCAATGACTGCACTTGGAAAATCGAAAAATCGAAGCTAGTATTGCTTATAAATGTTTGTTCTATGTCTGTGGAGGTGGTATCGAAAAATCGAAGCTACAATTCAATTGAATTCATACAAGAAGTTTATACTTTAATATTTACTGATCAACTCTCTGCCTCTTGTTCATAGGAAGCATATGTCAAAGCATTGGGGAGGGGATTTTCGGCTTCACCTTTCAATACTTTTACCATCCGATCCAGATGTAAAACTAAAACTAACTCCATCTTACGTATTCCCCAGGATTCGAGATCTGAGGTATGTGAAAGACATTCTTAATTGCAAGATCAGTAGCGTGTGGTGGGGTTGCACAGGGACCCTCCCCCGTCCACATAGGGGGCCTTCTTTTATTTTATTTTATTTTACATGGACTCCAATAGTCATTACGACAAATGACATTGATTACATCATGAGGATACAACGTCAAGATTCAATATGATGATTGAAGAAGCCAATAAACCGCCATAACGACTGTTGAGCCCTCAAAGGCTATCAAAATACTAGTTAGGACTAGGAGGCGATAAAAGTCATCAAGGCGCTTTATTTACACCATACAAAATAAAGGGGTTAATTCAAGAGAGTAAACTGCAACCCTAGGAGTGGGACCGACGACCTCTCGGTAGCTATAGGTGGGTGCACAACCAACTAAGCTATTAGTGGATGTGCAAGCCCCTTATATACCGTTGGAACCGGTATTATGGAGGATTTTTTCAGTTTCTATGTGGCTTCAACTATGCTAATATGTCGAGTAGACAAAGTCTCGTATTTTGTGCTTATTTTAGGCCACGGCTTTTGGACATTTAAAATATTCTTCGGAGAATAAAGACTTTGGTCAATTAGATTTGACCTAGGAGCAACCTTATTTTTAGTCCAACTTGGCTTGTAGGTTTTACCCCCTAATCTTCATCTCCCACCTCTGACCACCACCTCTGACCACAACCATTTCTCTTTCATTTTCCTCTTTTCTCTCTCTCCTCACCGGAAGAGAGAGAAGATTAATGGTGGTAGTAGTGGTTGTCGGAAGTGGTGGTGGTTGTAGGTAAGGTTGAAAATGAAGATTAGGAGGTAAAAAACAAAGAAACTGATTTTTGGACTTAAAACAAGGTTGCCCCCCTAGGCAAATCTAATTGAACAAAGTCTTTGTTCCCCGGAGAATATTTTGGATGCCTCAAAGTTGCGGCTTTATTTGTCAATGTGAACTGACATGTATGACTGTAGGGGTGTACTCGAGTCGAGCTGCTCGAGCTTGGCTCGACTATTGCTCGTGTTCGACTCGAAAATTAACGAGTACGAGCTTACACACGAGCCCAAAATCATACTCGTTTGTGTAAACGAGCCGAGCTTGATCACTCTTTAGTGTATCCCGAGCTACTCGTGAACAACTCGTTTAACATACTATTATAATAGTGTAGTACATAATTACGTAATAGTTTTGAAACTTGTACATGGAATATCAACCATTAAAAAGGTTATTGGAATATGAATCATTAATCATTATTATTGTATGTGACAAATGATAATTGAAATATTTTGATAATTTAGGAAGTTGTTTTAATTTAAAGTATTTTAATAAACGAGCTTAAAACAATGCGAGCTCGAGCTCTTTCAAACATATACGAGTTGAGCTCGAGAAAGTGGACAATTGCTCGAACGAGCTCGAGCAAGCAGTCAAATACACGAACCGAGCTTGAACACCTTACTACTCGGCTCTGCTCGACTCGTGTACACCCCTATGTATGAGCTCCTACATACATGCAGGCCAGATTTGAGACTTCTCAACCGACATTAGGGATAAATACCCTGAATGAGATCCATTGGGTTGTCTAGGTAATCCAATTAAGTTGAATTTTATTTCGACCTTGACACCAGGTCCTGACATGGGTACGGATGAATCAATATTTTGAGTGGGAATAGCTCAGTCCAGGGATACAGTTATAAACATTCTTTTGTCTTAGTTATTAAGTCGTTTATTTCTTACTTACAGTTTTGTAACTTTTGTTTCCACCATTGTTACACTGTTCTTCTTACAATTATATTTGCAGGATATTGAGATACTCGTAGAATCTCCCAGTCACCCCTACGGAGATGCAACTAACTGGCAATTCGTGCTTTTTGAATTGGCTAGTTCGCACTATGTAGCCATTTGCGTGGGAGACGACAAAATAATCGAAAGTGAGATTCTTAACTTTTTAGTCAATCCTTTATATTATGTCGCTCAGGATTCTAATTCTTTAATTGCAGGTGAAGAAAATCACCCACTGAAAGTTAAAGTGTGGAGGACAATCCCATTTGTAGAGGACAAATGTGTTTCTCGAACAAATTCAGTTGTACCTATCAGTGGTTTAATGTGTTTATGAACAAAATCTTTGAAGTATTTTTTTTTTGTACACTCAATTATTTATAAATAAAGCATTGATATTCCTTTTATTGCTACTATATGTACCGGTTAGTTATGTAGTAATAGTCTCACATTTGGTCAGATTGAGAAGTATGGGGTGGTGTTACGTGAACATCTTTAAACCTAGGAATGACACCATATCATAGGTTACTACAAAGACATACTCCATTATATGTGGTCGTAGTAAGAGAAGAACAACCAAACTAGTCATGTTCGAGAGTGTCTGGAGTCTGGGTTATAGGTGCTATTAAATCTCCAAGGCTTTTAGGTTGGCCAGAGAGCTTTCGCTGTGCACAACACCCCTTATCTACTGGATTTGAGCCTATATGTGAAAAATATCGATATCTAATTAGACTTGGGATATCATTCTTACTCAAATCTCAGTAAACCCGGCTTGTAGAAAAAAGAAAAACAAGACAATTGTGAGAAAAGACCAACAGTGTGTAAAGATAAGAAATTTTTACTCAAAAGTCCAAAAAATGACCCTATAACTAGGATGTGGCCCACCATAAATTATTATGACTTACAAAATCCATTTTTTCAAAAATAATCCTAATCCAACCCAATTTCGGATCCCTAGGTCACTTTCTCCATCTCTAGGAAGCCCATACTTTAGTTAATCCCTATTATACCCTTTATATATATAAGAGAAGATGCCCAGGTTTTTCCTTCCATTTATATTCTTAGTTTCTCTTTCCCTCCTCAAAATTTTCTCTTTCTCCCCTCAAAACTTTCTCTTTCCCTCCTCAAAACTTTCCATCCATTTTCTCTCTCCTATATCTGCCCTCTCCTCCATAAGAGAAAGAAATCTTTCCTTCCATTTTTCTCTCTCCTCTCTATCTCCTTAACAACTACTAAGCTACACCGGATCCGGAAAAATTTACAGGTTAGAGTTTCCTTATCTTCATCCCTTCATCTTCATCATAAACCCTCATCTTCATCTTCTTTGCATTTTGCTTAAAACAACATAAACCCTCATCTTCATCTTCATCTTCATCTTCTCTTCATCTTCTTTGCACTTTGCTTAAAACATCATAAACACTCATCTTCATCTTCTTCTGTAAATTTTCGTTTCATAAACCCTCATCTTCATCTTCTTCTGTAAATTTTTATTTCTTAAAACATCATAAAACTTTCTTCTTCTTTATTTTTTCGTTTCATAAAACTTTCTTTCTTCTTCTGTATTTTTTGTTCATCTTCATGATCTTTATCATCAACACCATGATTTGTTCCATGAACCTTATTTAGTTTTTAGAGAGGGGTTGTGTTCATCTTCATCATCATTATCATCAACACCATGTTTTGTTCAACCATGTTTTGTTCATTGAACCTTTTTGTTCTTCATCTTCATTTTGTTTTCCATTTTTAAACCTTGTCTATTTGAAATTTCGTTTGGTTTTTACACTCATTTTTTGTGACACAAGAAGTTATGTCCTAAGAAAAACCCAATATGTTATCTGAAATTTCGTCTGAAATTTCGTCTGAAATTTCGTTTGTTTTTTTGTTGTTTTGATAAATTTCATGAAACATATTTCACTTCCACAAACTTCTTTGTTCAGATTATTTTCTGTTTTTGGAAGCATATGTTTTTTTGTTTTCACCTTTTGTGATTTCATGTTTTCTGTTTTCATAAATTTCATAAAACATATTTTCAATTCCGCAAACACAAACTTTTTTGTTCACCGTATTTTCTGTTCTCCAGCAACATAACGTTTTGTGTTCTCAGAATATAACTAATTTGAAGACATTTTTTTTCACAACATTTGCATATGGAGGTTGACCTACACCCAGATCAGGCACCATTAAGGGACCAACCACTAGTATCTGAATCTTGGGGCCATGTGTTTACTCATATTGGTCAAATATTTGATGGAGGTGTGAAAGCCTTTCGAGATTCTCTTGGAAGATATACAATAGCTACTAAAAACACCTTCAAATATATAAAAAACGAACGATTTCGTTACACAGCTTATTATGTACTAAGCAAAACCTAATCTGTTTTTTTGTGTCTACTTTTCTTTATATTTTTGAAGGAACACAGAAACTTTATTTTTGTTTTGCATTTATTTCATGAAACATTTTTTCACTTCCACAAACACAAACTTTTTTGTTCAGATTAATTTTTGTTTTTGGAAGCATATATTGTTGTGTCAAGAGAAACAAAAGTTTCCTTCCATTATTCTCTTTCCTCTCTCTCTCCTTAACAACCACTTAACTCCACCGAATTTATCGCCAACCTGAAAGATTTACAGTTAAGAGTTTCCTTATCTTCATCTCTTCATTGCACTTTCTTTGTCTAGATTCATCTTCATCTTCTTTGCACTTTCCTTTCACCAGCTCTATGTATTTCTTCTACTTCTGTATTTTTTCGCTTCATAAAACTTTCTTCTTCTTCTAGTATTTTTTCGTTTCAAGACCATGTTTTGTTCCTTGAACCATATTTTCATTTCTACAAACACAAACTTTTTTGTTCAGTTCTTTTATACTTTCCGAAGCATATATTGTTGTGTTAAGAAGTAAAAAATATTCAGTGGGGGTTTCACTTAAAAATTCTTCCTTTATGATGTAACAAATTTTTTTTTTTTCAGTTTTGGGTGTAACAAATTCTTTTTTTTCAGTTTTGTGTTTGCATGCACTCTTCCATTATTGAAGATGATAGCTAGGAAGTATGTACAACCCCAAGAATTGGGAGGTGGGGCATCCAACCATTCTTTGCAGGTTTGGAGAAAGAAATTGATGGGCTGAAAGCAAATCAGGTAATTTTCGAAACAATTTCTTTTTGGATGTCAACAAAAAGTTCAGGTGTGTTTCCATTAGTATGAGCCAATTTCTTTTTGGATGTAAACATATTCAGATATGTTTTGAAATACCGAAAATGTGTTACTTGCATACGAAACTTTGTCTGCATTAGCCAACATCTGTCCTGTTGTGCATGAAACATATTTTAGTATGTTCAGATAATAAGATATATATTTTGTTAAATATTTTACTTTGTTCAGATAATAAAATCGTTTATATGTTCTTCAAGATTAAGGAGGAGCTGGAACAAGAGAGCGAAGAAGAGACAAGATTGTTGCAATTCAGTGAAAAGTTGATTCATCAAGTGAATATGAAAAGTTGGTTCTTCAAGTGAATATGGAAGACAAATTATCATTTGTGATTGTCCACAATATTTTGTTATGAATATTTATCTATTTTGCCTTCTACCTAATTTTAAGATGTTTTAACTTTTATTTCTGAACTCCCTAATATTTAGTTTTGTGTTCGAGTATATTATTATAACATCAAAAATATTTCCCAACAAATTAGGTTTTGTTCCAACCAAATTTTCAACATCAAGAATGTGTTTGAACAAATCTTTGGTTGTTCATCAAAAATGTGTTTGAACAAATCTTTGGTTGTTCTCAATAATTTTGTAATTCCGAACAAATTCATATATGCTCCAACGAATTTTACAACCTCAAATATATTTCCGTACAAATTTGTTTTTTGCATGAAGAAAATTTACAACTTCAAAGATTTGTTTGGACAAATCTTGTTTGAACAAATATTTGTTTGTTCGCAATAATTTTTTCATTTTCGAACAAATTCAGATATGCTCCAAGGAAATTTACTACCTCAGAAATATTTCCGAACAAATTAGTTTTTTGCATGAAAAAAATTTTCAACTTCGAAATGTCGAAAATGTGTTTGAACAAATCTTTGGTTGTTCTCAAAAAAAATTTCATTCCGAACAAATTCTTATATACTTCAAGCAAATTACAACCTCAAAAATATTTCCAAACAAATTAGTTTTTGCTTGAAACAAATTGACAACTTAAAATTTTGTTTTGACCAAAAAAAAATTCGCAACCAAAGTTAAGCAAATATTAAGTATACGCTCCAACTAAATATTAAGTTTTTCATGCCAATATCACAAGCCAAAAATAAATAGCCTCATCCAAATAGAAACATATTTGAATTTGTTGACATGCAAAAAGAAATTGGTTCATCCAAAATGGAAAAATATCTGAATTTGTTGATATCCAAAAAGAAATTGCCCATCCAAAATGGAAACATATCTGAATTTGTTGACATCCAAAAAGAAATTGTTTCCGAAATTACCTGATGAAAAATTATCTGAATTTGTTGATATGCAAAACGAAATTGGCTCATCCAAAATGGAAAAATATCTGAATTTGTTGATATCCAAAAAGAAATTGCCCATCCAAAATGGAAACATATCTGAATTTGTTGACATGCAAAAAGAAATTGTTTCCGAAATTACCTGATTTGCTTTCAGCCCATCAAACATTATGAAATTAAAAAAATAGTCAAACTCAAACATAGATCTGTTGTAAAAAACAAACCATGCATTGCCAAGACATTTTAAAAAATGTTCAAAACTCATGAATGAAATGTTAGATCTTAAAAAATAAACATCCCAAAAAACACTTGTGCTCCTTACAAAAATATATATGTTTCTACCTCAACATCATCACTCTTAGAATACTTAACTTCTACTCTTTTTTATTGTTGTGGAGGTCCTTCTGTGGCTTCTGGATTACTTCTTTTTCGTGGACTTGAACGTGTCACCGTCTCTTCAGTAGCCTTAGATGAAGCAGATGGGGCCTTTTTGTTGATGTCTTCCACAATTACTTTATCTCTGTTGCCTCTAGCAGCAGCAGATGTCTCCTTACATTAGACAAATAACCAACTATCAGTACAATTACAAGCATCAAACAAACAATAACAGACAAGATATGAACATTCTACTATATGCAAACATCCAATTTTGTATGTCAAGGACACATATCGTTCAACCACAAACATATTTAGATATGTTTCAGACAAATAAGATTGTTCTATATTTTGCAACCAAAAATAATAAGAATATTACCATATGCAAACATCCAATTTTGTATGACAAAAACACATATCTTTCAACCACAAACATAGTTAGATATGTTTCAGACATATTTCTAATGTTTCAGACCATAACAATGTTCAATAGATAAACAAGTTAAATGCAACAGACAAAAACTGAAAATCAACCAAGATTTCTCTTACCTCTTTAGTATTTTGTTGGCCATGTTGAACAAGGGCCAGCTTTTGATTCTTTTGCCTTTTAGGAGGCAATTCCTGTGAAGCAGTGGAAGGTCTTTTCTTTGGGCTTAGCCTTAAACTTGTATCTTTTTTCGCTTTTGAAGAACCCACTTTTTTTGGACTTTCTATTTGTGTTTTTTCTTTACCCATCTTTTTTAAGATTCTGCATAAAATTAGATGTTACAAACACTTAAGAAAACAACATGCACAAAACCATACATCTAAACAAATCTGAAATTGTTTATAACACATCTCTATGTGTTCTAGAAAATATGGCTTTTCTCCATGTAAACAACTTATATGTTCACACATGTAAAACTTGTGTACACATGTATAGTGGTTTTGAAGAACAAACCAGCCAAAAGAAACAAAATTTGTAGATCTGAACAACAAACCAGAAATGGTTACAACAAAGTTACGCAAAAACTAGAAATGTTTACATCACAGAGATTTTTATATGTAGATCTGAAGAACAAACCATCCAAAATAAACAAAAATTTGTTAAAACATATCAAATGTGTTTTGGGAACACCTAAATATTTCTACATTTTAAATACTTTTGAAGAACAAAATCTAGATTTAAAAAACAAAGGAATACAAAATCAAAGATACATCTCTAATAAGTTTACACAAAAAACACAGCAAAACATGATGAAGATCTTAAATATTCAACAACAAATATTTATTTTTCTCCTAAAAATCGAGTAAAAAAACCCTAACTATGAAGTTACTTACACGAAACGAAACATTTGGGGGTTTAAATGCGAACAAAAATCTTGTTAATTTCAACATAAACAACTCTTTTATACCTTTGAGAGTTGCTTCTCAACCGGCGGCAAGTACAGAGGTGATTCTCACCGGAACCGACACAACCCTAGTTTTTTCATGTTAGAATCGATGAAGTTTGCCTTTTCGATCCGGAACCCTAACAAAATTTGTTAGATAATCTAAGTTTTTCTCTATTTCATTTGGTTTTTTGAGAGAGAAGATGGAGAGTTGAGCTTAAAATCGAAAAGGAAAGAGAGAGTGAAGATTGTTTTTTTAGAGAGAGAGAGAAAAGGAGAAGTGAATCTCTTGGCTGAAAGAGAAATTGGTTGAAAGAGTAAAGGGTGGGTCTTGGGTTATTAACCTGGAGTCTGACTTGATGGGATGGGTAAAAAATTGGCTCTAAAATTGGGCGGGAAATTTGGGAGGAAATTTTGGGCCAGGATAGTCATGTCCCTTGTTTATGTAAGTGAGGGTAGTTACGTACTTTTACTAAGTGGGTTTTTTTCTCAATATTATTTTAGACTGGGTCTGATCCTCTCTCGGGTCCCAACTTTTGGGCCTTATAATAACGGCCCCGTAAAGATAATGCCCGAATAATCATATGAATAATTACTTCCATGACTGCATAACTAACCCCTACATATAACGATACGAGGAACATAAAAAAAAATGACTTCCATGACAACACCGTATTAGTCATTTACTTATTTCACTATATTTTAAGTTGGTATCACGTCTTTCAACAAAAAAAAAAACGTGGTAACACGTTGGGACCTCTTAACAAGTCTACGAAGAAACATAGGCGAAAAGATTAGTGGTTTCAGCTATTTAAGGCAAAATAATGTTCAAAATAGGCCAAAAAAAAAAACATCTCATTTCGAATCAAAAGATGCAGAGTAAAGTAACATTTTATGTCTCAACAAAAAAGAAAAAGTAACATTTTATGTAACTAAGTTTTATTTTATCTTTAAACTTTGAATATATTTAATTTTTTCACTAAATGACGTATTCCGATAGAACTTACGTATTCATAAAAGATATTTTATTATTTTTCTAACAGAATTCACTTTTAATTAAATATTTAAAGAAAATCAAGAACTTCTTTTTTTTTTTTTTTTTTGTAAATCCATCTATAGAATGTAAATTGCAAAATCGGGGTTTTCATAATGCAAAATCGATTTGCAGATCTTACAAACTTAGTTTGCAAAATGTAAACGAGGTTTCTCGATCTTGAAGTTTCGGTTTGCAAATGAGGAACCTAGAAAAATCAGTTGAAGGATGGACTAGGAAAAGCTAGGTTTTACATTACAAAAGCAAATCCCACAAAACCTCTTGATTATCATATCCAAATTTTGGACTTCAAATATAATTCCTCACCTCTTTTTTCTTATAATAAAACATGCTTATCGACCCCAATCAACTCGGTTTCTCAAAATCACAACTCACATACCCTAGAAAACCCTCATTATAAAAAAGGTGGCACTGTAAAGTTAAAAGTGGCGGTGAGGACAATAACTAAATAGGTCAAAATAATATTAAAAATGAGTAAAAAAACATAAAACATTTGATAACTATTATTCACCTCAAAAAACACATAAAAAATCTATAATATCCTTTTGTCATTTTGTGTAACTAATTTTTTATGACCGTTGATTTGGGGAAATAAGAATATTATCCGGGGTGAAAATTTTTAAAGAGAAGTTGCGAAATTTAGAAGATTGTCTGGGGAAACAAATTTTAAGGGAAAATAAAATATTTCTTCTTCTTCAACTCCGACCACCACCTCCGCCCATCTCTTCCTTTCTCTTTCACTGTCTATCTCTTTCTCTCACACAATCTATCTATCTCTCTCTCCCTCTCTCTCTCTCTCTCTCCCTCTCTCTCCCTCTTACCATCTCTTTCACAATCTCTCTCCCTCTCACGATATATCCCTCTCTCTCTAAGTATCTCTCACTCGCAGTTCCTCTATCTCTCATGGCATCTCTTTCTCTCCCCCTCACTCTCTACATATATATATATATATATGTCTCACAGTCAATCTCTCTCTATTTTTCTCTCTCTCCCATACATAGTATTGGCGAAGGGAAGTGGTCCCTTCGCCGGAACCAGACCTCGAAGAGGGTTTCGCCAAACCCTCCTCAAGGGATTCGTTGCTGGTTGACCACGAAACTTTTCGTGGTTGGCTTTAAGGGGATATCCTTCGACCAAAGATGTAATGCGAGCAATTTGTCGGATATGACAATTGATGAAGAACATCATCAAGTCCGAACGATTTAGGGATTGTAGTGTTTAGCTAGAAACCAACTACGATCTTCGAATCACGGGGCAATTAGTGGCTAACTTCGTTCGGATCCTACTTCGGGTTACACCAAAGAGTATTGGTTTGATCCAAAGATCTGACTAGAGGGATGAGGCATATATGCATGGATTAGACTCACAAATATGTCCAAAAGGCCCAAGGAAAGATAAGGCAAAGATAGTAAAAGGCCTCGAAAACAAAAGGGTTTTTGGGTCGGGAGCTCGAGGCCATTAGTGGGTTGGCCATGGCATGGCCGGCCACACTAAAGAGGCCGACTAGACCAAGCCAGTTAGGGCATAGGATGGTCGGCCAGAGTAAGGGAAGGAAAAATAGAAACTAGTTTCTATTTGGTGAAATCCTTATTTTGCTTCTATTTTGGCTTTTAGGAAACCTTATTAAGGTTGGACTCTAACTTTGGGATTCTATATAAGGCCATCCTTAAATCAGAATAAGGTGTGGAAAATTCTCAAAGAGATTTGTAACTCTACAACATCAAGTAGAGAAAGAAAGAGAGAATAGTTCCCAACTATCTATCTAGTCTAAAGAAGAAGGTGTTCTTCGTCTAACCACCATTAAAGTTTTAAATAAAATTGAGGTGGAAGATCAAGTTGATTACTCGGTGTCTCAAGTAAAGGAGCTTCAATTGAGCAATGGTCTTCTTAAATCCAACCATATTAACCCATCTCAATCCGTGGGAAATAACGATTAATTTAACAATCTCTATTCAACTTAGTTCATATTAAGCTTATGCATGAGATCATGGGGATACTAGTGTTAGACATTAGATGTCTGAGATTCCGTTTAGAACACAAGGAGACACCATAACCCTACATAGATGGTCGTGAAATGTTTCGTGGTCAACCGACCACGAGATGTAGAGGGTGAGGGGGAGATACTAATCCACGAGGTGTTTCGCGGTCAATTGTAGCTGTTTCATTAGAAGTTCCTCCAGCTTCAACTACTACCCAGATGAGATTATAAGGTACATGCATTAATGAGTGAATTAATCCAGTGAGATGAAGTGTTTGAAATGTTCGAACATAAGTTGGGGTGATTACAATTAGGGTTTTACTAGTCTTGACTCCATACTGAACTCTTTGCTGAATCTGAACTCTTTTAATAATCTTATGAACTTTCATGACTTCAGTTGGATGAGGAGATGGCACTACTACTACTACTACTAAAGAAGATAAAGAAGAAGACGAGAAAATCTTAACCCTAAAATAAGACTAATTGAACAACAAAAACAGTGGAATACTAACCAGAAAAGCCTAGAAGGAAATTTAGAATTTGGATCAAGAGAAGAAGAATATAAAGGGTTTTTGAAACTATTACTGCGGCAATTGTTATTAGCATGTTGTTGTTGTAAAACAGAGAGAGAGAAAGAGAGGAAGAGAAAGATAAATGTCGATGGTGGTGGTTGAAGGAGATGTCGTTCGACCAAAGATGCAATGCAAACAATTTTTCGGATATGACAATTGATGAATAAGATCATCAAGTCCGGATGATTTAGGTATCATAATGTTTCGCTAGAAACCAACTACGATCCTCGAATCACGAGGCGATTCGCGCTAACTTCGCCTGGATCCTACATCGAGTTACACCAAAGAATGTTGACTGATCGGAAGATATGACTAGAGGGATGAGACATATAGACATGGGTTAGACCCATAAATATGTCCAAAAAGGCCTAAAGAAAGATAAGGCAAAGATAATACGAAGGACGAAACAAAAGTGTTTTGGGTCGGGGCCTTTAAGGGAAATTTGGGCCCATGAGTGGGCCGACCTAGGCATGGCCGGCCACACCTTAATTGGGTCGGCCAGATTTGCCCTTTTAGGGCATCCCTTGACCGACCATAACAAAGAAAGGGAAATATAAAAACTAGTTTCTATTTTTGACCAATTCCTAAATCTTATTCAAAATGGACTTTAGGAAACCTAATTAGGGTTGGACTCTAACTTAGGATTGTATGTAAGGATCTCACTATAGTTGGATAAGGTGTGAAAAATTCACAAGAAGCTTTCTAGCTCTATAACATCAAGTAGAAAAAGAAAGAGAAGTTCCCAACTATCTATCTAGTCTAAAGAAGAAGGTGTTCTTCGTCTAACCAACATTGGAGTTCTAGCTAACAACAAGGTGGGAGATCAAGTTGATTGCTCAGTGTCTCGAGTAGAAGAGCTACAATTAGATCTCTTGGTATTCTCAAGCGATTGGAAAGGTTCGAGGGAAAATTAACGATTAAGGTAATCACTAAACTAACTTCGTTACATTATTAGCGTATGCATGAGATCCTGGGGATACTAGTGTTAGACATATTAGATGTCTGAGATTCCGCTAACAACACTAGGAGACACCATAACCCAATAGTGGTCGAGGCTAGTGGTGGCCAGATTTGGCGATCAGAATGTAGGGTTATGGTGTCTTCCAGTGTTTTAAGCGGAATCTCAGACATCTAATGTCTAACCCTAGTATCCCCAGGATCTCATGCATAAGCTTAATACGAACTAAGTTAGATATAGAGATTGTTACCTTAATCGCTATTTCCCACAGACTTAAACGAGAACATAAGAAGACCAAGAGCACCAATTGTAGCTCCTCTACTTGAGACACCGAGTAATCAACTTGATCTCCCACCTCAAGTTTACCTAGAACTTTAATGGTGGTTAGACGAAGAACGCCTTCTTCTTTAGACTAGATAGATAGTTGGGAACTATTCTCTCTTTCTTTCTCTACTTGATGTTGTAGAGCTAGAAATATCCTTGAGGATTTTACACACCTTATTATAAACTAATGAGGGCCTCATATAGAACCCTAAAGTTAGAGGCCAACCCTAATTAGGTTTCCTAAAGTTAGAGGCCACGTGGGATCCGGACGAAGTTAGCCGCGAATCGCCTCGTGATTCGGCGGTCGTAGTTGGTTTCTAGCTAAACGTTACGATCCTTAAATCGTCTGGACTTGATGATCTTCTTCATCAATTATCCTATCTGAAAAATTGCTCGCTTTGCATCTTTGGTCGAAAGACATCTCCTTCATGGAAAATGAGAGATAAGAGAAATTTAAAAAAAAAAAAAAACATTTAAGGTTGCCGGCAATGGCAGTTTACCGGTGACCCTTGCCGGCATGGAGAAGAAATGGTGAACACAATTTTATTCCTCACAACAATTAGAAAATGTATTGGTCAACTGAAGTTGACTAGTTTTTTATAAAGTCTTTGCACCCCGGATAATTTTCTTATTTCCCCAAATCAGCGGCCTTTTTTATTTTTCTTATTTAAACTTCAAATCTATATAATTTTTTCTTGAGATGTCAAATTTCTATGAAACTTATAAATTAGAAAGGATTTTTCAATAGTTTTCTCAAGATCCACATTCAATTCCTTTTTCAAAAATAAAAATCAGGAAAAGCGACGTTTTTTTCTGACTGTTTTTCTGCAAAAGGGGTTGCAATTCTTGCAAACCGGATTTGCAAATATAAATTGCAAACTGCGGTTGCAAATTATAAATTACAAAATAGATTTACAAAATTTAAATTGCAATCTGGATTTGCAAGCTTTGTAGAACATAATCTCGGATTTGGTTTTAGGGTTTCTTTGGAGAAGAATGAAGAAGAAGAAACAAATAAGAAGATTATAAGAAGACTAAAAAGTTGAAGATCTGAGATGAATTTACACCCATTACTTACAATTGGAATTATCTCCTCTATAACAATGAATACACCCATTACTTAATTCCAACCCCTAATCAAATACACTCACAACCGGTAGATTGTAACAAACAGAACCAGCAATAAATTATTCATCAAAACATTCCAACCATTCTTTCATCAATAAATAAAAAACAATCGATTTTCTCTTGTCAACAACTTTATTATCCATTGAATTAGAAAATAATGACTAAACTCTAGTTTCCTTGATTACTATTAATCTTAATCTTGAAAACTCCTAAACAAATAAAATACCTTAACTTGGAAATACCTAATTCCTAAACCTAGGTGACTTGACCGTGAGATCCGACTATACCATGGCCGAGAAGCCCATCCTGCTAAGGATGGTCTCCATCAACAAGACTGTAATTTTGGACTTCCTCTTTGATGTGGAGAGATCGAACTTGAAGAAGATCGATTAGGAGCTGAAGATCTAGGGATGAAAGTGGAGACGATTCTTCAAAATCTTGTGCGAAACGAGTTCTCTTACATCTATCGATCCAAATAGGACATCCATTCTGGACTTCTATACCTAATATTATAGATGAAACATTATTGATCTCCAAAGAAGAAGGAGGATCGGAGAAGAAGAGGGATTGGAGAAGTAGAGAAAAAACCCTAAAGTTTCTTGAGAGAGAAAGTGGTTTTTAATATGTAGAGTATTTTGGGAAGAAAAAAAAAATAGAAAATGACATAATTACTAGTTATTCAAATTATTTTAACTTGATGTATCATTAGATATAATATTTTGACTACTTTTAGTTTTTTTTTTTTGTTGAATAGTGCATTATATTACTCAAACTAAAAAACTATTACAGTAATGTTTATATAAAAATAAAGGTACATTCTTCCAAGTTTGTCGCTTGATCTTCTTCCTGGCCCATTTCGCCAGCTGGTCAGCTTGAGAGTTGGGGCTCCTATTGGCATACTTGTAAATGACACTGTCAAAATAATTCCCTATATCCTGAATTTTATAGATATAAGCTGTTGACTGCCACTGGATTCTGTGCGTGTTATCTTGGAGGTGCTTTATAAGATTGTAGTTATCACTTTCGATGACAATGTTTTTGTATTCATTGTCCTTCGCCCATGTTAATCCTCTAAGAATAGCAATTGCTTCGCTCTCTTCACTGGTTCTGGCTCTGGAGAAATCTGCTTCTGCTTGTATAAATTTTGCTTCTGCACTATGAGCTATTAATCCTATGCCTATACATGTTTCTGTTGTAGTAAACGAAGCGTCTACATGAATAATTTTAGTTATATATTATGAATAATTTTTAGTTACTAAAAAAATATATTTGTTCTTTTAGTTATTATGAATAATTTTTGACCCAAACAACCATTTTCTACTTGGTGTGGTAGAGTAAGAAAGCTTATTGAGAAATTTCACACCTTATTCAAGTCCCTAAGAGACATTATATAGAGTTCTAAGTTAGAGTCCAACCCCAATTAGATTCCTAAAAAGTCCCTTTTGAATAAGATTAAGGAAATAGTGAAAAATATAAACTAGTTGTTATTTTTCCAATTCCCTCTATTGTGGGCGCCCCATGCATGCCATATTTTCCAGATCTGGCCGACCCCTTATGTGTGCCCATGGTCGGTCCACCTTTTGGGCTCAAAACACCCTTTTGGTGCCCGACCCAAAATCCCTTCTTTTGGGCCTTTTGTGCTATCTTTGCCTAAACTTCTTTTAGACCTATAAGACATATTTATGGGATTCTCCCGTAATTATATGTCTCATTCCCACTAGTCATATCATCCGATCAAATAGACATTCTTATGTGTAACCGATGTAGGATCCGGTCGATGTTAGTCGCGAATTACTTCGTAATTCGAGGATCGTAGTTGGTTTCTAGCCAAACACTACGACCCCTAATTCAACCGGACTTGATGATCTTCTTCATCAATTGTCATATCCAACAAATTGCTCGCATTGCATCTTTGGTCGAAAGACATCTCATTTACAAAGGAATATTATTCATCCACCTCCTCTGGGAATCGAACCCGGGACCTCTAGGGTTTTGGAGTTTATGTCAACACTTTCAACCACTTGGGAAAGCAAGTGTTGACAAAGTTTTTTTTGTTACAACGGAAGCTATAGTAATAAACTAGAATGTAATTAGAAAAAATAGGCTAAAGGTAAAAAAAACAAGGCCCTACTAGTGATAATAGTCCACCCATCCTCCAAAATGTATGAAAGTCCAAAAATAAATTATAAACCCACATCTAGTCCAAATGAAGATCCCAATGCACCAAATTCCACCTCTAGGCAATTTTTTATCTTCTTCCAATTTTACCCCTCTACATATACAAGTCATTTATGTATTCAACATTTCTAATAGCCCATAACCCAATTTTTCAAATGCTTAGAACATAAAGTGACTAACTAGTACGGATTACACACTAAAATATGCATTGTACAAACTACAAGATGAAATTTACAAACTTAAAAATGCATTATACAAACTTCCAGATACAATATACAAACATTGAATTATAAATGCATTACATCTAAGATTCATACGAATTAATTTTTGTACTCAATATTTCTAATAGTTTTTAACCTAATTTTTTAGATGCTTAGAACCTAAAGTCATTGAATAATATAAATTACACACTTAGAAATGCATTATACAAACTACCAAATACAATACACAAACATTGAATTAGAAATGCTTACATCTAAGATTCAAACAAAGTCATTTATGCATAGTTCCTAACCTGATTTTTCAGATGCTAAGAACTTAAATTAACCGACTAAAATGGTTTACACATTTGAAAATGTATTGTACTAACTGCCGGATGCAATATACAAACTACCTGATGCATTATACAAACTACCAGATGTATAAAATCTTTTGACTGAGGGTAGTTTGAACATTTTGGACAAAGGAGTAAATACTTATAGATCTTTATGGGTGGGTCTTAGACCGAATTTTCTCTAATTTTTGGACTTCCAACCCACGACCCCAAAATACTACG
The DNA here is from genome assembly GCF_041429995.1 of Eschscholzia californica. NCBI lineage: Eukaryota > Viridiplantae > Streptophyta > Magnoliopsida > Ranunculales > Papaveraceae > Eschscholzia > Eschscholzia californica. The sequence continues at coordinate 49,639,454 of NW_028238198.1, forward strand.
AGAAGCTAAATATTGAAAAAGTTTGAATATTTTTTTTTGAGATAACTAATCGTACTTGGGAGGAGTTGTTTTAGGAAAGAGGGTCCGAGATGACGTAAGCAAAAGCAATTTTTTCCCTCTTTCCTTTTTACTCTAACCCTAAAAACCCATCACTTTAATTTCACCCAAATTTCTTTCACTAATCGAATCTGCAGCTAAATCAGTTTGGAAGATCATATCAACAACAATCGATCCTTCTTAAACCACCTAATAATCTCTCCATACCAATCCATACCTGCGATCAAACATAAATCACGACCTAGTGTCACGGCCTTTTTGTCCCGTTAGGTCGACCCGACATATTATGCTCAAAGACACGGGTCGATAGTGCGGAATATCAAATCCTAACGTGCCGTGCGGCGTCATGTACTCCCTCCTAGTACATAACCAGCCTTCCCGAAAATATTCGGAGCATCTCGACTATCAAGTCACCTTGGTTCCCAACCAATAATGCGGCATGACACCATCGTGTCCCAACCTACGAGCATAGCTCGTGCCGTCCCGTATAACTCTTCCTTGAGTCATAGACTCTCGCCCACTATAAAGGATACCAACATAAGTGCGGACATTGGGCATAGGAGCATCCATCTCTAATAAGCTACCTCATGCCCAACATAGCACATCAAGGCTTGGCCCCTTGAGTAGCTCAATCCTCCTTATGGAATATGCTAGCACGACGCACGCCTCGCCATGGCATGAGAACATGTAACACGACTTCCAAAAGAACCCGCAGTAACCTATCTCCAGGTACTGTCCCGAGCCATTTCCTATGACAAGGGAACCCGTGCAATATGCTTCTCTCGCATACGCTAGGTCGGCCTCATGGGTTGCGCCACGAGGATGCTCACTTTCGTGCATACCATGCTAAGATGGGCGAGCTCCCATCCACGAGGTCTTGGTATATGCTAGATGCATATGAGGAAGGGAGACCACCCCCTCCTATAGTAGCAAAGTTCTTGTTTAGCCTACTTCCACAAGGAAACATCAATCTTTTAACCAAGCATACTCGCTCTTGGCAAGACATGAATGCACCTCCGTGCATGGCTCAAGAAGCTTCTGGCCCCAACGACCTCGTCTTTGGCCCTCCGGCCTATGTGCTCGTACGTGCTCTCCTAGCACTCGTCACGTCATATGCATGCTCAAGAATATGCACGTGACACTAGGTTCTCTTAACACAAACTCAGATCAACCAAATCAGAAAACTTCATAGAAAGAAGGATTCTACATATATAATCTCCTATTATCACTTTCTATGATCAAGAATCATCAACCGAGCTAATCACAACATACAAGTAGCAAATTTGGAGGTATAAGGTTTTGGCATCACTCTAATCATCATCAATCAATGGATTCTCTGAATTAGAGAAGACACACACAACAGAAAGCTCCATCAACTACATGCAAGGGGAGTACTTCTAATCTCTTTATTTTGCTCTTATTAATAGATTGGAGATGTAGTATCTTGCTAGAGTCAACCTCTTTCTGGTATTTGTAGTTCTTCTTTTACCCTCTAGCTTTTGTTCTTGTATAGCCTGAGTTCTTAATTCCTTTACTACTAATAAGAAGTAGAAATAGTTATTCATTTCTAGGCTGATTTTAGGTTCTTCTTGGGACAATAATATTAGTTTCTTATGTTTTTTTTTTATGAAAACACAGGTTATTGATAGTTGTTTTGTAGAATTAGCTCTACTTCACTTATCGGGAGAGGGGTTTTTTGAGAGGAGAAAGAAAGTGCGTCGTGACGTCATCAATTTCTTGAGAGTTCTCCCTCTTTCAGCCGTAACCCTAGTCTCGAATTTCATCCTTCAACCCTCAACAATAATCCGCACAACCTAAAACCAACCAAGCTAAATACTTTTGAAGGTGTAGTGAATGGATTAGGATTCTTTAAGGAGAGGCATACTAAGTCAGTTAGTTATTAGCTTACTTAGTCAGTTAGTTTTAAGGAGAGGCATCCTAGTCTCATCTTTGTATGATTTCTTGGCTATAGACTAGGCATACTTAGTCTGTTAGTTAATTAATTTGTAGCATCTCTGTGTGTTTCTTCTTGGGACAGTGATATTAGTTCTTTGCGTGAGGTTAGTTGTTGTGTATGGAAAATTCATGTATAATTTGTTATGATATTTATCTCTATTAGTCTATGCTTTTCAAGTAAATAAGTACTGTGTTATTAGCTTACTGTTCATGTTATTAGCTTACTGTTCATGTTATTAGCTTACTGTTTGCTTAGTTTATATTTTGTGTTAACAGGAATTTGCCTTGACTAGTATAAGATAGTCAAGTGATCTTAGGTTTGGCTTTCTCTACCATTTATTTGGTAGCTTTTGTCTTTGTGGTTAGTTCCTGTTAGATGGTTATCTTGCTGTGTATGTTTCATCCAAAGAGACAGAACTAACAAGATCACAGCTAGGAGAAGTCTAGGAATAATTTTCTCACGGAGATAAGAATACTAAATACTTCCACTCTCAAGCCATCCAAAGAGACAGAACTAACAAGATCACAACTATTAAAGATAACCACGGAGATCGGAAAGAAGACATTAAAGAGATCCAAGATATCTTCTCTTCTCATCTCCTCAATATTAGCACCACTATTAATCCGAAAGAAGATCCCTCCACTCTTAACCTTTTTAACTCGGCGATTACTCAAGACCAAAATTTGGAACTTCTTGCCATTCCGAGTAAGGAAGAGATTGATCAGGCGATCCAGAGTCTTAAAAAAGAGGCGGCCCCAGGTCCGGATGGTTATCCACCTTTTTTCTTTCAATCTAACTGGGATACGATCAACTCGGACATCTACACCCTGGTCCAGAACTTCTTCGAAACAGCCTACCTACCGCCGGAGATCAACCATACCCACATTTGCCTCATTCCCAAAACACCCATCCCTCAAACCCCTGCAGACTATAGACCTATTAGTCTCCTCAACACCACCTACAAAATCATCACGAAGATCCTTGCAGATAAATTTAAGCACACTTTGATCCCTATTATCACTCCTTTCCAAGCGGCGTATGTTCCTGGTAGACAAATAATGGACAACATCATCATTGGCCAAGAAATTATTCACTCTTACAAAAAGATGAAAGGAGAAACAGGATACTTCGGACTCAAGTTAGATATGTCCAAAGCTTTTGACAGAATTGAATGAAACTTCCTTACAGACATCATGAGAAACCTGGGATACGAAGATCACTGGATCAAGATGATACAGACATGTATCTCGACCTCCTCCATGTCTGTCCTTGTGAATGGTCGTCCGGGAAACACTTTCTACCCTACTAGGGGAATTAGACAAGGCGACCCCCTCTCCCCGTTTCTCTTCACTCTCGCTATGGAAGGTGTAAGTCGTAAATTGATGAATAGCAATGACAACAAGTTCCAGGGTTTTCCCACTAATAGAGCTGATCTGGAGATATCTCACCTTTTTTTCGCAGATGACTGTATCATCTTTGGTAGAAACACAATCGATAACATTCACATCCTCAAGAAGATTCTCCAAGAATTTTGTGAGGCCTCGGGACAAATGATCAACTATGCTAAGTCGAATATCTTCTACTCCAAAAACTCGCATCCTAAGTTCAAGAGGCTGATTATGCGAACTCTTAAAGTCAAATATGCTTCCACCTAGGAGAAATACCTGGGAGCTCAGCTATTCATAGGAGCTCAGAAAACCAAAGTTTTCAATGATATTCTCGACCACATAAAAAACAAGCTCAACAAATGGAACCACTCGTTTTTATCCCAAGCTGGTCGCACGGTGGTCATCTCGGCCATTGCTGCGGCCGTACCCCGATATCAGATGCAGTGCTTTGCAATACCGAAAGGAATTTGCAAACGCATCAAGTCCATTCAAAGGAATTTCTGGTGGGGTAAGTCGAAAGGAATTTGTACCAAAGCCTGGTCTTTTATCTGCAAGCCAAAGAATCTCGGAGGTCTAGGTATTCATCTTCCAGACCTAGACAACACAACCCTTCTATCCAAGCTGGCCTGGAAGCTTAAAATTGAACCTAACACTACATGGGCCAAACTTCTCAAGGCTAAATATTTCCCGCTCACAGATAAACCAGGTTCGGCGAAACCACATCATTCATGGAATTGGAAAATCATTAGGAAGCACTACAACATGATTGCCAACTTAGCTATGTGGGAAGTGCAATCAGGTAAGGACATAAAGATATGGGAAGATAACTGGATCCCAGAAACTACCGGTCATATAAATAACTACAATCACTCTGGCCTTAACAAAGTTTCCCAACTCATCACGAATAACGCATGGAATGACAAGGTCCTCAATGCTATATAACTTTGATATTGCGACTCAAAACCTTATCAAAGCCATCCCGGTGAACAGTGAAGGCAAAGATCAGATCAAATGGAAGCTTACAGATTCTGGTAAATTCAGTGTTAAATCTATGTACCAGCACCTTAGCACCAACAACATTAATCTAGATCCCGCAGAGCCGAATTGGAAGTTCATCTGGTCTATTCCTACGGTTCCGCGTATCAAGATCTTCATCTGGAAAATCTGCACTAAATCTCTATCGGTCAGAGTTAGAATCGGAAAATACATTGACAACAATATAAATTGTCCTAACTGTACTAACATAGAAACAATCGAACATGCTCTTTTACACTGTGCGCTTGCAAAAAACATATGGTTCCATTTTAATATTATATCGGAGAACATTAATTCAATTACAGACTGGATCTTTTCCTGGGAAAAGGACTCAAATCTCAATTATACCAGCGAAGATATCCACTTCGCGACCATTCTATGGATCATATGGAAAGTTAGATGCGACCACTGCTTTCAACATGAGGTAAATGACCTGAACAAAATTATCAAAATGATCGAATCATTTCCTAGAAACAACAAAATCTCGGGAGAAAAGAATAAAAAAACTATAGAAAAATGGCAACCTCCACCCACTCAATTCATAAAAATTAATGTTGATGCATCTTTTATTAATATAACATCCAATGTGGGAATCAGCTTAATAGCTCACAACACTGAATCTAAATTTATCGATGCACAAGTTAAATCTTTGAGGGCGAGAAACAGTGAAGAAAGTGAAGCAATGACAATATTATACGATCTTGAATGGGCAAAAGAACAAGATTTAAAGTCTATCATCATTGAAAGCGACAACATCAATATTATTAATCATCTCAACAAAAAGATGAACTCAGTCCACTGGCAATCTCTAATTCATATCAAGAAAGCGCGTGAAATCAAAAGAAATTTCGAGAAAGTCCTATTCAAACACACCAAACGAGCGCTCAGCTCCCATGCAGACAAGCTAGCCAAATGGGCCAGAAAGAAGAATAGAAATAAAAAGTGGATTGGTTATTTCCCAAATGGCCCCCAACTTTGTGACCAGCTTCCTGGGTGGCCCCCTACTTTAGTAAAAATACCCATATGGCCCCTTTTTTCAGTTACCGTTAACTTTCCGTCAACCAATCATCATTTCTCTCTCTTCCATCTCATTACCTCTCTCTGCCACCTCACTTTATCGCCAATTCATCATCTTCTCCGGCGAAGGTCGCCGGCCGGTAGATTTTCCGGTCGGCGACCTTCAAACATTAATTTTTTTTTTTTTTTCTCTCTCCTCCTTCTCTCTAATTTTTTTTCTCCTCTTTCTCTCTAAAACAGATCTTTCTTTGTGAGAGAGAAGAGCAATGAGATAGTACTTGGTAAAGACAAGAGAGAGAGAGAGAGATAGGAAATGAAATGAAGTGAAGAACATAAACTCCGGAATTACTTTTTCCAAATTACAACAACACAAGTAAATAAAAACAAAATACACTCTGCTCTAGATAAATACAACCAAGAAAAATCAAATCAAAAGAAGGTTTGGAGAAGAAGCATGACTTGGGTTGTTGAGCCAAATGCCCTTTTTTTGTTTCTTTTCCTATTGATTCTTATTATAATTCATCACCATGAAGGAGAGGTAGAAGGAAAACCCGATGAAGAAGATGATATACAGTTATTATTACCAAGGGCGGAGCCACGTATAGGCTATACCTGGCTGCAGCCAGGGGTCCAAGTGCTTATTATGGGATCAGACAGGCAAAACTAATCAAGTTTCTTTTGCTAAGTTGGTCAAATCTTGGTTTATCCACTTTCCAAGCCCGGGATCGAATCCTGCATGCTCATCTTTTGTGTTTTATTTTCCATTAACCCCACTTTGACCCTTTCTTTCCCTATAATTTTGCATTTGCCCCTTAATTTTATCCTAGTTTCCTGTTTGACCTTTTAAATTTGCCTTTTTCCTTGTGATCGAATTCTTTCCTAAGCCATTATTTTTTTAAGCTAGCCCACCCTGACTTCCAATCCTGGCTCCGCCCTTGATTATTACTATCAGACCCACCACTATCTCCTGAAGTATTTATAGATCTTGCATTTCTTAAACTCACTGAAACAGAGCTACCCTCCTCCATTGGTAATAAGTTCTTCATTGGTGTTAATGGAGGAGTCATTGGCAAAGATGATGATTTTTTTTTGAATAATATGATTGAATTGAGAGAGAAAAAAGAAAGGAGCAGAGAATTTACAAGCCTAAAAAGGCAGGAGCTGCGACAAAAGTCGCCACGGCATTAAAGCCGAGCCCAAAAAGAAAAAGAAAAAAGAACGCAAATCCCCACAGACCACAAAAGAAACAGCCCTAATTTATGCCCGAAACCCATAAGAGTAGCAGAACTACAACGATAATATGAAGAATACCCACTTTCATCCTCCTCCCAGTATTCAATTTCTAAATGAGATGGAGATGAATCTGGTGTTTCAAATGGTGTTGAATTCATTCCTTCATCATTGTCATTCCTACAAAGGGTTACATAGTCATATGGATAGATTAAAAAAAACCTGATCAAGTACCCACATTCTAAGCATTGATCCAATTTTAACAGAACATATAAAATCATCAGATCATGGAAGCCTGTCGTCCAGATCTCTCATCATGTAAATATTTCATATATAGCACACAATTCTAATAAAACCCTAAATTAAGTAACCAGATCTGTCTTCATAAAAAAAAAGTAACCAGATCTGATTTTCATTTAGGTTAACATATTTAATAAATACTCAGATCCAAAAAAACTAAACACAAATTTGATAATAGCACAGATCTGTTTGTGATGAACAGAGTTGAACATGAACAGACCTCTCTCTAGATCTGTTCTAGAGAGAGAAAAAAAAAATTAGAGAGAGGGAGGAGAGAGAAATAAAAAAAAGTTTTTTTTTTAATGTTTGAAGTTCGCCGGCCGGAAAATCTACTGGCCGGCGACCTTCGCCGGAGAAGATGATGAGTTGGCGATAAAGTGAGGTGGCAGAGAGAGGTAATGAGATGGAAGAGAGAGAAATGATGACTGGTTGACGAAAAGTTAACGGTAACTGAAAAAGGGGGCCATATGGGTATCTTTGCTAAAGTAGGGAGCCAGGCAGGAAGCTGGTCACAAAGTTGGGGGCCATTTAAAAAATAACCCAAAGTGAATCAATATTCCTTGTATTTTAATAGATAAATATTGTAATAACATTATGATCTCTTAATGAATAGTTTATTTCAACAAAAAAAAAAAAGATAAATACATTATAAATTTAGTTAATGATTGTATAGGTCAAAATATTATGTATAATAACTAAAAAAACAAGTATCTTTTTCTATTAATCAAAATGTGCTAAAATATTATAAGTAATGAGTCCTAAAGTTGAAAATAATATGAGTAATTATAAATCAGGTCTTTTTTTACTTTTTCCTTCCCTAAATACCCTTTCTTACTTAAATAACTCTCTCTAAGAAACGTGATATTTTTTTAGGATTATTTGTTCTTCATCTCGGTTCTTCTTTTTCATCTAAGTGCTTCTCCTTCATCGATCACATTAAAAAAATCAAGCAAAACCTAATATAGATCAACAACTTTGAAATCATTATCTTCTTCTTCATTAAAATATCTTCTTCTGAATTGTTTTGATCTTTTTTTTCTTGTGTAGGAGGGTTTAAAGGATACCACCTTGAATGTGTTTGTAGCTAGCAAAAATACCATGGCAAGTTAATTAGGGTTTCATTTTTCTATACATTTAATATAGGTTTATCATGTTATGTTGTTGAGATTAGTACTTCCTTACTCCAGGTTCATTCAGTAGATGACAATGATTCAACTAAGGAAGACAATTCCACCCCTAATTTTCACCAAGCTCTCAAATCTTGTTCACTTGCGAAACTGGGTAATCTTTCCTTTTAAATTATGTTTTTGGTATAAATTGGGATGTTTGATATTAAACTTCTTCAAGTTCCTAAATTTAACCCTAATTTGAGAAGAAGATGAATGAAATTATTCACACTTTCTTCTCAATCATGTCTACTTAGACTGTTTTTCTTATTACTTACTTTAGATGCTTCTTCTACCAACAATCGAAGATAGAAATCTTTGGGACTTCTTATCTCATTGGATCTAACTTGTAAGTTTCAATGGGTATGTAAAATTGGGATATAATGGTGTTGCACATAGGATATTCAATGAAATGCCAGTTAAAGATGTCATTTCTTGGAACATCATGATTTCTGGATACTTGAAAGCTGGGAATCAAGATGCGGATTGAAGCTATTTACACAAATGGTTAAGACGAGAATTAAAGAGAGTAAAAGGTCAGTAGTAAGTATTCTCACTGCATGTGGCAGATCAGCCAGGATAAAGGAAGGAAAATCGGGCCACGAATCACTTATTAAGAACTTCTTGAACTCAAGTTCAATTTTTAGCACTGCGTTGATAGACATGTATAGTAAATGCAAAAGAATTGAATGTGCAAGAATAGTATTTGAAAGTATGTCCAATAGGAATTTAGTTTGTTGGAGTTGAAGGTCGTAATTTTCTTTATCAAAAACTTGAAAAAATGATGGTTTATGGACTTCGATACAATAAGAATTTTGAAGGTTTGATTTTAAAGTCGACCACACAATTTCTTCATGAATTTTATATGATGCATGATTAAATCAATTCTAAACTCAAAATTTCGTAAATACACTCTTATTTCAAATTCTCGATTAACAAATCAAATTTGCAAGATATGCAACTCAAGATTATATTATACGAAACTTGCAAATCATGTTTGCAATCTACATTATGCAAACACAGTTTGCAGTTTACATTATGCAAACACGTTTGCAGAACAGATTTTTGCAAACACGTTTGCAGAAAAGATTGTTGCAAACACGTTTGCATGCCAGATTTTTGCAAACATGTTTGCATAACAGATTGTTGCAAACACGTTTGCAGAAAAACGTGAAGGAAAAAAACGCCGTTTTTTTTTTGGATTTTTTTTTTGAAAAAAAGTATTGAAAGTGGATCTTGTTAGAAAGCTAATGAAAAATCATTTCTAAATATATAATTTTTATAGAAATCCGACATCTCAAACAAAAGTTATGTCGATTTAAAATTTAAAGAAAAATAAAACAATTTAGTTACACAAAATGACAAAAAAGTGTAATTTAGTATTTGTACACTTTTTTGACCTCAATAATAATTTTCAAATGTTGTGTGCTTTTCTACTCATTTTCAATATTATTTTGACCTTTCTAGAAATTACCTCTTATAAATTAGTTTCTTATCTCATATGAGGCGATCCATAGACAATCTGTTTAAGTCGTACGATTTATACGTTAAGAATAGTAACAGTTGAATATGGGGAAACCGCACCACTTTTAGTATGAACGGGTAGAAACTAGAACATAGGGAGTGTGAACAATTAATCATCCAAAGGTCAAGGTACCAACCATTGCGAGAGAGAAAGAGAGACCTGCAATAATTCTCACTTGACATGAATTGACTTGACTTGACTCGTCTCGTGATAAACGAATAAAGGTGCGAAGAATTATTAATTCTAAATCGGCTGTATAGCAGTATCATATTAACAACTAGCGCCATTTAGTCTTCTTCTTGTTACTCGAAAGCTGTACGGAAAGAAGGAAGACGAATCAAAAAACTTTCTTCACTTTTCAAGTCAAGAATTAGTCTTCTCCATAAATTTTAAGACAAGGTTTCGTCTCGCAATGTGGAATCACTTTTCAAAAAACTAGCGCCATTTCGTCTTCTTCTTGTTACTCGAAAGCTGATGTGGAATCACTAAAAGACAAGGTTTTTTCAAAGTTTGACTATGGTGGGGACCGCTTTTATTTCTAAATGAGGAAATATGTCACCCTCTAAGTACCAATTTCTAAGTCACTCTATCATTTCCCAAATTTTAATTTCCAAAAACCTCTTCGCTAAGTATAACTATTACTATTGCATCTTTCAAAGAATCTCAAAAAGTTAAAGAAGAAATTTCTCAGGTTTTGCTTCTCCCTCTCTCTGTCTCGCATTATTATTGTGCTGTTTTTTTTCCTTCGTCACTAAGGGTTTTAACAGTGAACTTCTTTATAAAGTTGAATCAACCAACCTCATGTATATATAAATATATATGACTTCAGTAAAAGGGTTTTAGTGATTAAGTTACTCTTTCTAAGCTTAAGATCAAAAACTAATCTCAATTTTGTTGTTGTTGTTCTTAATAGTGTTGGAAATCAAGGTATATTAATCATGGTGTTAACGCCAAAAGAACATATAAAAGAAATTAGAAAAGTAAAGTTTTCAATCGGAGGTGAACCAAATCATTTAACAGAGGATCTTCACCAAGTTGTTAATACTGTTGAAGACTAAGAATTGTCAGATTCTCGTCGAGGATGAGGAGTTTCTAATACTGCATTCTCATCAGATTAGTTTTCTATCCGTGTTCTTTCTTTTAACTTATTTTATGTTCTTGTGTGTTTTATGTTGCATGAAATCTTGTTATGTTACTGTGATTGTCGATTCAGCTGGTAAAGTTTAAATTCATACGAGTGGTCAAACACGATAACAAACATCTGAAATCAACCCAAGTCAGACCATTGGGACTAGTCAGATCTGAACTTAAAGAAAAGAAACAGCACCTAAACCCTCTGAATTTTACTACAACTGTCTGCCCTTTCACATCTTTTATCTTCTTACTTTGAACTAGTTCTTTTCGTGACACTTCCTTATATGTCAAGGCTTTTTCTTCTTTGAGTTCTATCGTATTCTTTTTAATATCATCTAACTATAGTTTGAAAATCGACTAATTATCAACTGAACGAAGAATATTTCTTAATAAGAAATCTTTTCATTTGGCTGAGGTTTGTTCTTGGTGCTATTGCCAATTAGGACAAGTTTTTTCTTGAATTATATATTTTTCGTAGTCTAGGAACTCTTCGCCAGTAAAATGTATCAAACTGTTAAACCAATACTACTATCTAGTCTAACACACATTGCCTCTCATCGCTTTTAAGTTTTAACAGACGAAGGAGGTGTTGGATATTCTCAAATTCATGTATGAAATCTGACTGCAAATCTAAATTTGCTTCAGTCGAGTTTCATATTGTTTATTTTTACGTCTTGTTTGTGTTGGTCTTTGTAACCTACATCGGTTGGGGGAGAAGGTGGTGGTCATTTCATAAGTTAATTTTGTCAAGTGGCTTAGTGAGATCGATTTTTGTTTCCACCTTGACTGCACTATTTGTTGATTTTGTCCATCAGACTGGAACGTATCTTCTTAGTTGTCCACCTTGAGATCATCTTCTTGTTGTAGACACTCTTGGATATTCCTAATTTCAACTGTTAGCAATTCATGGTTTAAGCTTAAGGGTACTGTTTGTGAATCTGTTTCCTTTGAAACACATGATTTCTCTTGAAACACAGCTTCCTTGATTCAAAAAGCACATATGTTAACTTTATTGATATTTTAAAGTAGAATTTATCTTTTTAAGAAAAAGGAGTTTGAAGTATTTGTTGTAGTGTTGTTTAAAGCAACAAAAGAAGTTTGAAGTTTGAAAAAAATTAGTAATTGTTAGATAAACCATTTTCATGTTCCTAACTTGTTCTCATCTTAATCACCCAAGTAGCAAACAGCATCATCATTTGATTTTACTCTGATAAAGCTAGTTAGGCACACAAAAGTTATTTTGTTTTTCAAAAGTGATATAGATGTTCTTCCTTGTATAATATTGAAGTACGAACAAACAAATAATGACACGTTTTTCTTCGTTCAGTCGCGATAATCTAAAGATGCATACAGGGGGTTTTAAGGAAGCATCTCTGTAGTTTTATTGGCACCCCTTTTCCTCACAATAACCCTCCAAAATTTGCCTCGAAGGGGCGCCTTTAAAACTACCCTACATTATATAGAAAGGCAAACACTAATTTTTCTTTTAGAGGCTTGGAAATTGAGGATAAAATCTCAATAAAGATGGCCATTAATTATGTTCATGATTAGAGACTTGTAGAAGAAATAGTTGAGCTTGGAATCAGTCTATTTGACTTTTACTATCAAATATATAACAACTACATCATATTTATATCATGGATTTTTGAGTTTAAGGTCCAAAAATAGGGGGGTAATTAGTCATATATCCACTCCTAAATCAATAAATAAAATAAAATCAAAATAAACCGAAAATGTAAAATAAGTCCAAAAATTCACTATTTAGTGGGCCCCATGCATCAATCCTTTAATTTTCTCTCAAATTTGTCCTTTCATAAATATTTTTTAACCATTGGTAAACCAAATTAAGGTTTATAATGGTTGAGTTAATACAATTATTTTTTCTATAAATTTTATGAAAGAATATTTATGGTGGATATTTAATGTTAATATTTATTTCTAAAATTTATATTTTTCTAAAGTAACCTACCAAATCAATGGATATTTACCTAAAACTAGTTTCTCTCTCCCAAACACGAGTTTCTCTTTCTGTAACTATATGTTCTTTGAATTCAAGAAAATATTTTATTTCTAAAACTGATATTTGTCTAAATTAACCTACCAATTCAATGAATATTTACCTAAAACGAGATGCTCTCTCCCAAAAACGATTTTCTCTCTCTGTAACTCTATGTTCTTTGAACTTCAAGAAAGTATGAATTTGTGATTTGTTTTTTATCTCTACCTCGATCCAATTAAACATCTACAAATTCTTTTGTGAGGTTAAAAAACAAACTATTTTGCTAGCATCTTACTGATTCTACTAGCATATTTTACATTCTACTAGCATCTGATGAATGAATTTGACAAAGTAGTTTAAAAAGCAAATACTATTTAGCTAGCATCTTATTGATTCTAATAGCAATTTTTACATTCTATTAGCATCGGTTGAATAAATTTGAATACAGTAGTTTAAAAAGCAAGAATATTTTGCTAGCATCTTATGAATTTGTTACAATAGGTTAACAAATACTTTTTAGTAATTTTATGAAAGAATATTTATGGTGGATATTTAATGTTAATCTTTATTTCCAAAACTTATATTTTTCTAAAGTAATCTACCAAATCAATGGATATTTACCTAAAACTAGTTCTCTCTCTCCCAAACACGAGTTTCTCTTTCTGTAACTATATGTTCTTTGAATTCAAGAAATCCAAAACTGATATTTGTCTAAATTAACCTACCAATTCAACCAATATTTACCTAAAACGAGATGCTTTCTCCCAAAAACGATTTTCTCTCTTTGTAACTCTATGTTCTTTGAACTTCAAGAAAGTATGAATTTTTTATTTGCTTTTTATCTCTACCTCGATCCAATTAAACATCTACAAATTCTTTTGTGAGGTTAAAAAGCAAACTATTTTGTAGCATCTTACTGATTCCACTAGCATATTTTACATTCTACTAGCATCTGATGAATGAATTTGATAAAGTAGTTTAAAAAGCAAATACTATTTAGCTAGCATCTTATTGATTCTAATAGCAACTTTTACATTCTATTAGCACCGGTTGAATAAATTTGAATACAGTAGTTTAAAAAGCAAGAATATTTTGCTAGCATCTTATGAATTTGTTACAATAGGTTAACAAATACTTTTTAGTAATTAAAATATATTATGTGAAATTGTTTTTGTTACATTTTCAGTATTTTACTAGCATTTTCTTGATTCTGTTACCATCTGATATGAATTTGTTACAATAGGTTGATTCTAATAAAATTTTATGCTGGTAGAATCTTATCGAGTCTAACAACATTTTTAACATTTTATTTTAACGTTTGTTTTTTCTTACTCTTCATTACTGTAGATGATGAATGAAACCATCAATCGATTCTCTCTCTCTCCCACTCGATGCTTTCACCTTTTTCACTCGGTTTAATTTGGGCGTCGATGATGGATGAAATCAAAACCTAGTTCATGTATTAGAAAGTGACGATGCTCTCTCTCTCTCTCTTCGGTTTGCTTTTGCCTAATTCTAATAGAAATATAAAAGAAAGTATTCTGCTAAACGGTAAAGGCAACTATTTTTCCGGAAGGAAAGTTTGTTTTTGAGGAAATCATTTAATGAATCTCTAAATATTATGGTATATATTATTTTAGGTTATTTTTTTTAACTTAGGATAGGTTAGACAGTAAAAGAGAATGAGAGGATAGACATGTAATTTACTTTGAGTGGATTTATTTTCTATTTCAGATTATCTTTGGTCTCTAGACTCATTGATCATGCGATTTTGGACTTAAAACACATCCCCTGTTATATCATGGATTTTTGACCCTTCGAGTCAAGATTACATTTTTTTATGCTTAATTATTGTTTAAAATCTTGTTATGAACAACTACATCATATTTATATCATTTCCTTAGATTTGTAAAATTTCCACACTGACCGAAATGTTTATACGAAACGTTTCCACTTTTTGACCTACCGAAATTTCCACCGAAACCGAAATTTTCACCGAAACCGAAATTTCATTCCTTGCTTTAGTCGATTAGATTTGACCTAGAGAGCAACCTTATTTTGAGTCTAAACTTGACTTGTTTGTTATGCCCCCTAATCTTCATCTCCCATCTCCGACTATCACTCACCACCTCTGACTACCAACTCCGGTAACCACCACTTCCGACCACAACCATTTCTCTCTCCTTTTCCTCTTATCTCTCTTTCTATTCTCACCAGAAGAGAGAGAGAGAGAAAGAGGGAGAGAAGATAAATGGTGGTAGTAGTGGGGGTCTTAGGTATGGTTGAAGATGAGATCCATTAGGTTGTCTAGGTAATCCAATTAAGTTGAATTTTGTTTCAACCTTGATACCAGGACCTGACATGGTACGGATGAATCAATATTTTGAGTGGGCAAAGCTCAGTCCAGGCATACACGATTATACACATTCTTTTGTCTTAGTTATTAAGTCATTTATTTCTTAATTCAGTTTTATAACTTTTGTTTCAACCGTTATCACACTGTTCATCTTACAAATATATTTGCAGGATATTCAGATACTTGTAGAATCTCCTGATCACCCCTATTGTGATACAACTAACTAGCAATTGGTGCTTTTTGAATTGGCTAGTACCCACTATGTAGCCATTTGCGTGGGAGCTAGATGACAAAATAATCGAAAGTGAGATTCTTACCTTTTTAACCAATCCTTTTTATTATGTCGCTCAGGATTCTAATTCCTTACTTGCAGGTGAAGAAAATCACCCAGTGAAAGTGAAAGTGTGGAGGACAATCCCATTTACAGAAGATAAATATGTTTCTCGAACAAATTCAGTTGCACCTATTAGTGGTTTAATGTAATTTATGAACAAAATCATTGTACTATTTTTTTTTTTGTATTCTCAATTATTTATAAATAAAGCATTGATATTGCGTTTGTTGCTTTTTTTTTAAGAGTTAATTCCTATATGGCCCCCTACTTTGTGACCAGCTTCCTTTATGGCCCCCTTTTTTTCGTAAATTCAAATATAGCCCCCTATTTTCAAGTAAATGTCATTACTACCCTTCTTAATTTTAAATTTAAAACATTTAAAAAACATTATTTCCACCTCACCCCTCTCTCTTTCTCCACCTCATCTCTCTCTACAACTCACCCCTCTCTCTCCAATTCACCTCTCTCTCTTTCCAACTCACCTCTCTCTCTTCCAACTCACCTCTCCCTCTCTCTCCAACTCACCTTCATCTTCTCCGATTAAGGTCGCCGGCCGGAAAATTTTCCGGCCGGCGACCTTAAAAAAAAAAAAAAAAAATTCCTCTCATTTCTCTCTCTCTCTAATAGCTCCGGCGAAGGGGGTTTCCCTTCGCCAGAGCCGTGAACAGACCGATCAGATATTTCAATTGTTCTTTTTTTTTTTTTTTTTGAACATCAGATATTTCAATTGTTCAGTCGGAGAAAGTAGTAAGGAGTCCTGAGATACCTTCGAACGGGTCAAAATCAAATAAACCTTCGTCTCTCAACTCTTTCCTCTCTCTCAACTCTGTATCGAATCATGAAGCTTTCCTTTTCTCTCTCTTCAAAGCCATCATCAAAGCAAAACCCTAAAACATCTCAAACTAGTTTCGAAGATCCAAATCAAAACAATCAGAACACAAAACCACAATACGTAACAGAGTTTGATTCTTCTGTAACCCTAACCCATAAACACTCCAACCACATAATCCCTCCAATCGAAAATACATGGAGACCTATACAGAAGATGAACAACCTTGATCTTCCACTTAGATCTTCAACCGATGACCCCAATCTTCGATTCGAACTCGAAGCTCCCACCACCATTGGCGACACCGATACCAAAATTTCGTACGGATTGACTCTCAGGAAAAAAGAAGATGGAATCAGCAGTAATGGTATTGAGAATGAAAAATTAGGGCAAAAATCTGAAGTTTCAACAAGTCATGTTGAGAATTTGATGTTGAAGAGGTACAAGGAAGATATGGAGAATTTGCCTGAGGATCGTGGGTTTGATGAGTTTGCTGATTGTCCAGTTGAAGATTTTGGTAAAGCTTTTCTTGCTGCTTATGGATGGAAAGAAGGACAAGGAATTGGAAGAAATGCTAAAGAAGAAGTTAAAGTTATTCAGTATGTAAGAAGAGGTGATAAAGAAGGTTTAGGTTATGAACCTCAATTGAATGATCCTAAGAAGAATAAGAAAGGGGGAAGAAATTCGGGTCCTGATCTTGTTGCTCCTAAAGGTCCAGACGGGCGAACTAGACACGTAATTTCCATCGATGAAAAGCTTGTACCAAGAGAAGTTAAAGGGATTAATGTGGGGAAAATTGTTAGGGTTGTTGATGGAAGGCATTTGGGATTGAAAGGGAAGGTTTTGGAGAAATTTGGTAGTGATTCTGAATCTTCAACTAAGATTGTTTTGAAATTGTTAAAGAGTGATGAAGAAGTTCGTGTAAGAGTAAATGAAGTTGCAGAGTTGGGTTCTTATGAAGATGAGAATTGTGTGAGGAAGTTGCAGGAATTGAAAAATCGAATACCCAAAGATGATAGAAGAATTGATGATAAGAGGGATTCTTCCAGAAGTGGGAAGAGAGAAAAGAGGGATTCAGATAGCAATGAGAAGAGGATTGAGAAGAAGATGAAAGGAGGAAGTCATGAAAATGGTGAATCATTCAAGAAGAATAGAGAGAGTGAACCGATTTCGTGGTTAAGAAGTCACATTAGAGTGAGAATAGTTAGCAAAGATTTTAAAGGTGGGAAATTGTATTTGAAGAAGGGTGAAATTGTTGATGTTGTAAGACCTAAATTATGTGATATAACAATAGATGAGAGCAAGGAGCTTATTCAAGGTGTGAGACAAGACCTTTAAAGGTCTGCCGTGAACAGACCGATATGGTCTGTTCACGGCTCCGGCGAAGGGAAACCCCCTTCGCCGGAGCTTTTAGAGAGAGAGAGAGAGATGAGAGGAATTATTTTTTTTTTTTTTTTAAGGTCGCCGGCCGGAAATTTTTTTTAAGGTCGCCGGCCGGAAAATTTTCCGGCCGGCGACCTTAATCGGAGAAGATGAAGGTGAGTTAGAGAGAGAAGGAGAGGTGAGTTGGAAGAGAGAGAGGTGAGTTGGAAAGAGAGAGAGGTGAATTGGAGAGAGAGAGAGGGGTGAGTTGTAGAGAGAGATGAGGTGGAGAGAGAGAGAGAGAGGGGTGAGGTGGAAATAATGTTTTTTAAATGTTTTAAATTTAAAATTAAGAAGGGTAGTAATGACATTTACTTGAAAATAGGGGGTTATATTTGAATTTACGAAAAAAAGGGGGCCATAAAGGAAGCTGGTCACAAAGTAGGGGGCCATATAGGAATTAACTATTTTTTTAATGAAATTAGGCACGAGTCTTGAGTTTATTCATGAATTAGAAAAGAGTCAATGTTGGGTTTATCTGCCCGCGGGCTTACAATGCAAAATGAATCTGATTAGAGTTCCATACATTAATATTATTTAATATGAGAGCTTCTTTTGCTAGATTATGAGTCACACAATTATGATTTCTTGAGCAGTAAGTGAACTTTGCATCATGTAGTTTATTGAGTTCGGATAATATATCGGTCATTATTGGACGAGCTTTCCATGGCAAACTCTTCTTGCTTGATAAACAACTATTAATTACCACGATCACATCACCTTCGACAATAGGTGGAATTTTGTTCAATCATTTCACTAAATCCAAGGACAATTGTGTCGTATTTGCTTCAACATCTAACGAACAATATGCCTTAACTTACTAGTTTCAGCTGTTACAAAATTCTCATTAGAGTCCCTACACATCGCCCCTGTTGTTGTGTTTCCTTTTGTTGCTATATGTACGGTATTATGTAGATATAGTCTCACATTTGGTCAGAATGAGAAGTGAACATCTCTGAAGACAGAAATGGAATATTATGTAAATATAGTCTCACATTTGGTCAGGTTGAGAAGTTTTTTAGTTGAACTTCTTTTTACTTGCAAAAAAAGAACAAGACAATTGTAAGAAAACATCGGCAATGTGAAAGACAATGTCTGAATAATCATATATATGGATAAAAACTTCTTTCTACTTGTTCTCTGGATTTGCAAAAAAGAAAGACATTATGTTCTTTTTTTTTCTTCTGCAATTCGGTTTTCAAAATGGATACCCGATTTGCAGATCTTATAGCCTCAATTTGCAAATCTGAAACTTTTTTTTTCGTTGAACTGTGAAAGATAATTCAGCAACCAGAGTACTATTACAATACATATTAACTAAAAAGTAGGGAACATTTTTCCAAGTCTTTGATCTATTCTTCTTAAGAGCCCACTTGGCTAATTTGTCCGCTTGGATATTGAGCCCACGAGCACCAATGGCCAGCAAGTGAAACACTAGTGTCGGCCACCTCACCGGTCTCACACGGGTCACACCCGTGTCCACATGTCATCCTACCCTCAATGGCTACATGCCTGTAGGTTGACATTATCCGCAGTCGGGTACATACAAGAAAATTCCAAGTAGTTCGCAATCACAGTAAAAACAGTTCGAAAGCATTTCTCATATTGCAGTGAAATCATTCAACCATATTTCAGTTCATCACATAAATCAAGTTTCATGCTACCTAAACTCTAATTATAATGGCGCATATATAACTATAGAATCTAGCATATTCATTATCTATAAAACCATGCTGGATAAAGGATTCAGAACCCCTACCTCAGTCCTTGCATAACCAAAGACCTCCCGCCTACCAGTGACCTATTCCTCCTCATTCGCATACTCTGGGATAAGGAAGAATAACAAAAACGAATAGAAATGTTAAGTTCTTATACTAAGAACCTTCGTACAATAAAGACAATGATTAAGAGAAAACGATGAAAACTTAAAACATAAAAACAATCTGCAACACTGGAAGACTTCGAATAATTGAATTGATCTCCAACTTCATAGTCATGTCCATCAGATACTTGAAATGCATACAAACCGACCAATCGTTTTCCGATAAACTCTATTTTTCATTTTAGAGTCTTCATAAGCTGACAAATCATAGATTGAATTCGATACTATAAATTTATAGCTGAAACTGTCTATTTATATGATATATGATAAAGTTCGGGTAACCATCTCTATTTCAATTTATTCCAAAAACTAGTCCAAATATGAAATTCGACCCCTAAAATAATTCGGCAGAACCCCGTCTATATTTGAACACCCCGAAATAGTCTAGAATCTCCTAAACATGTTTCAGAACACAAATACTTCGAAGAAATTGAATAATAATCGTCTAAATAGCTCTAAATTTCGATCCCAAATGAAATTAGTAGAACTATACAGTTATCGATATAACCATCATAAATCTACCAAATACGGATGAAATTGAAAATTCTGATCGGATAGATATGTAAAACAAGTCGAATGGGATTACCTGGAACAAGTTTCGTTGAATTCCGACCACCGGACGCGAAGAAATCGACAAAAACCGAACATAAAACCTAAACCCACTTTTTCAAACACTTAATCCGTTCCCTTCCAGATTCCCCACAATAATTCTCAAAACAAATAAAATTGAGTTTAAAAAGTAATAACAAGTGGGGTCCACACATGTATAATATAATTCCCTCAAAAACGCGTCCTACATGCTCGGGCTCAACGCATGAACTCGGTAGAATGCAACTGAGGTGCCACTTGTCACATTCTAAAGTGCCCATTTTACTTATCCATTTTAAGTCTTTTATTTATATAGAGTTCATAAAAAGTCCATCTATATTTATATCCAACTAATTTGATCTCCACGAGGTTCTTTATGACCCCCGATTAAGCCTTTTTATTTTAAATGCCGAACAGTCCCACTTCTAACCGTAGTCTTTTATTTCTTTAACCGAAAACATGGGATGTTACAATCCTCCCCCTTAAAGAAATTTCGTCCTCGAAATTTGGATCAACTCGCTTCTTTTTGCCCTGTCCTTTCAACCAACTCTGAATTTGAGAGAACCTGACCCATTTCGAAAATCACAACCCCACTACATCTAACAAAAATCAATCTGGCTAAACTTTATAAACAAACTTGAATCAATGCTTCATATTCCGAAATTTTTCTACATAACCACACGACTCAAGAAGATTCAATAACAATAATTATCCTTCATATGAAGAGATAAAGAAAAATGAAGACCTCTATAATCTATATATAAGAATAAGTTCTCGTTGATCCCATATCTTCAAAGAAAATACCATTCTCGATAATATAAGAAAATACCGTTGTCTATAATATAATAAAATAAAGAATGAAGACCTCCATAATCTATCTATATGTATAAGTTGTCGTTGATCCCACATCCTCAGAAAATATCGTTCTCAATAATATAAGAAAATACCGTTGACTCGATAAAATAAGAAAATAAAGAATGAAGACATCTATAATAAATTCAAGTCAACATTGGCATTGACAACATAATCTCAAGAAAAATATAGGTGTTGTCGATAAGATGATAAAATGAAATTAGAAGACCACTATAACCAACTGTCGAAAAACATTCTTCAATAACTTAAGAACCCCCGATACTTCTTATACCCAACACCAACTCAATCCATATAACCTCTAATATCGAAACATTCCGTCAACCCATTAATCCAGACCCACACTTATATGTAATTAAACTGAAACAATACACGCTCGGAACAACCTGATCAAAGACAATCTCAACTATCTCTGAATGATCTGATCGAAGTTCATAAATGAAGGAATGTGTATAACGACCATGAGGTCTACAATACTCAGTCTGACTCATCTCCTCATCTACTATTGTCTTAGATACTTTCACAACATCGATATGTCGACTTACCCAAAATATACCTCTGAAACCTCTTAACCCTTGACTGTCTTCCCATAACATCTTGTACAACATTGCAAGAAATCTACAACAACCTTAAACCATCCGTCGAGTCTTCCTTTAGCGAGTAAAACGAATCAAGAAACGAAAATCAAAAGAAACAAATACATATATAGCATCTTTTATTCTTGGTCGATTTTAATCTTGAAGCTTTTAGACACCTAATCTTGTCCAATTTTATCTTTTCCTAAAGTTTAGAGCAGTCAATGATCTAAACTATACACGACTTATCGGTTACCAGAACTAACTGCTCTGATATAGGTCACCAGAACCAACTGCTCTGATACCAACTGTGACGCCCCGTGTCCTAAAATAGACACGACCACGCCCCGACAATTCACAGACGAGACAGAAATCCGACAGAGTCTCCTCTGTAAATCGAACCGGTCGCACCTGTAAAACCTGTCATGCAAACCATACAATCTCTGCTATCCTCTGTAAATCCGACAGAGTGCATGTTCAATAGTTTTTATTTCTGTGCAATTCGGGCAAACGAGAATGTTTCCTATATACTTACCGATTCTACCCCTAACAGGGAGGGTTTCGTACAAATTTTCCAAAGTAAAAGATGTATACAGAGGATAGCAGAGATTGACCAAATGAAATTCCAGTTTATCGGTTGAGAATCATTGTTGAGACTAAGATGCTGATACATGGATTTAACAGAAAAATTACCAGATTCGGTGAGAGCCCATTTTATTTGGTCGGTTCCTTCATTCTGAAGAGGTATAGCTTTAATCAGATTTTGAGTGGAGTCATCGAAGTTTGCATTGAGGGTAGCTTCGTTCCAACGTTCATTAGTGATTAGCTGCGAAACTTTGACCAGATTAGAGTTATTGGAGTTTGTGAGTGGGCTAGTAATACCAGGGTTCCAATTATCTGTCCATATATTAATTTGATCTCCCAGGTGAACTTCCCAACTTATCAGATTATCAATCTGATCGAATTGCTTTCTGAGGTCTTTCTAGTTCCACGAGTGGTGAGATTTGGCAGGCCTAGGAGAGTCAGAGTTTGGAAAGTATTTTGATTTTAAGAATTGAACCCAGATGGCATGGGGGTCTGATTTGAGCCGCCAGACCAATTTACTAAGGAGGGTTGTGTTATCCATGTGCGCATGATGGATGCCCAGTCCTCTTAATTTTTTTGGAAGACAAATATATGACCATGCTTTGGTGCATATATCTTTTGACTTTCCCACCAGAAAGACTTTTGCAAAGTCGCTATGCTTTTGCTTATGCCTTTGGGAATGGCAAAGCATTGCATCTGGTATACGGGAATGGCCGCTGCAACTGCTAAAATAACAATTGTTCGACCAGCTTGGCAGAGGAAGGAATGGTTCCACTTGGACAGTTTGGACTTGATTTGCTCTAGGATATTGTTGACCTTGGCTTTTTGCACGCCGATGAAGAGTTCCGCACCTAAGTATTTCTCGGAGGTGGAAGCATATTTAACTTTGAGAGTGCGCATGATGAAACGCTTAAACTTGGGGTGGGAATTTTTAGAGTAGAAGATGTTGGATTTAACATAGTTTATCATCTGACCTAAAGCGGCGCAAAAGAGATTTAAGATATTTTTAAGGTTATGAATGTTATCTATAGAATTTTTGCCAAAGATAATGCAGTCGTCTGCAAAAAGAAGGTGTGAGAGTGGGGTTGTTTGTGGGGAACCCCAGGAATTGACCTTGATAGGGGTTCGAGGTGAGGAGTCGGCTCAGACCTTCCATAGCCAGCGTGAATAGGAAAGGCAAGAGGGGGTCACCTTGTCTGATACCTCTAGAGGGAAAGAATTTAGGACCCAGACGCCCGTTGATGGGAACCGACATGGAGGAAGTTCAAATGCAGTTGAATATCATGTTGAGCCAGTGCTCTGAGAAATCAAGGTTTCTCATGACATCAATCAAGAAAGACCATTGGATTCTGTTGAACGCTTTAGACATATCTAATTTAAGACCAAAGTAACCAGTAACCCCTTTCATTTTTTTAAAAGAGTGTATGAGTTCTTGGCCAATGATGATGTTGCCCAAGATCTGTTTGCCCGGAACATAAGCGGATTGGAAGGGGATATGATGGGGTTTAGATTGAGTTTCAATCGCTCTGCAAGAATCTTAGTGATGATTTTATAAATGGTGTTAAGAAGACTGATGGGGCGATAGTCCGCAGGGGTTTGGGGCATAGGCGTTTTTGGAATATGGCAGATGTGGGTGTAGTTTGTGTCAGGGAGAAGGATGCCGAGTGAAAGAAGTTTTGAACTAAATTATACTCCCTCCGTCTCATATTAAGAGTCCCACTTTGGAACTCCAACTTTTTTTCATATATTTTGTTCTTCCATCTGTACCCTTATTTATTGTAGAAAAAAGTCTAAAATTTAAGAGAGTCTCATTTTTCCACCTCACTAAACATTAAAGTGCTTTTATTGCAAAACCTAATTCCAACAAATTTTAGTTGACTCAAGGTAGGGCATTGTGGGAAAGTAAATGAATTTTATATGATAAAAAAGGAAGTGGGACTCTTAATATGAGACGTCTCTAAAAGGAAAGTGAGACTCTTAATATGAGACGGAGGGAGTAGATGTCTTGGCTAATCGTATCCCAATTGGATTGGAAGAAAAAGGGAGGGTAACCATCAGGTCCTAGAGCAACATCTTTTTAAGCCATTGAATAACTAGATCAACCTCTGCTTTGTCTGGGATGCCTGTGAGCTCCGCATTTTGGGAGGGGGAGATGATGGGGTTGAAAAGATTTAAGATGGGAGGGTCAGTGATAGGATGAGAGGTGGTGTTGATGTTGAGGAGGTGAAGGTATTGTGAATGTCTTTCATGTCGTCCTGCCATTCTCCGTTATTATCTTTGATCGCAAGAATTTGGTTGTTTCTGTTTCGCTGGATGGCCTGGGAGTGAAAGTATTTAGTATTTATATCTCCCAAGGAGATAAAGTTGTTGCGCAATTTTTCCTTCCGCAAGCCCTCCTGATGCCTGTAGAGTTCCTCAAGACTAGCGTTGAGGAGTAAAATAACATTACTATTATGGTTGTTCTGGAGGGAGGAGATGGTGTTGTTAATTTTCTTTTCTATGTTACCAAAGACATTTTTGTTCCATTTGGTTAAGTGTTTGCTTAGCGAAGAAAGACTAGACTGAATATTATGAGTTGTAGGGTTTCTGTTATTCGGAGCCCATTTATTGGCTATAAATTCGTGGCATTCTGGATGAGACATCTAAGTGCAGATGAAATTGAAAGGTTTGGGTCGGGGTTGGGTTTGGTTGTGGTTGAAAGTATTGAGGAAGATCGGGTTATGATCCGATCCGACCGACTCTAAATGAGTGATACAAGAGCTGGGATAGCTTTGAAGCCAAATATCGTTAACAAGAGCTCTATCTAGTCTCTCGTGGATAACATTAAGAATTTTAGGAAGATGAGAGTGTAGGATTTTATATGTATCTAATACAACTAATTACTAGTGTTCGAAGCAGAATCTCAAACATCTATATGTTTAACACTAGATTACCAGGATCTATACATGAAAATATCAATGAACTAGAATAGAAATAAGATTACCTTTAATCGCTTTCCCACGAACTAAATCCCGACCCAGTATTCGGAAGATAATAGCCCCAATTGTTGTTCCTCTACTTGAGACACCGAGTGTATAACTTGAACTCCATCCTTCGAGTCAGCTAGGACCTTCTTGAAGGTTGAGATGAAGAACTCCTTCTTCTTGACTAGATAATTGAGAGAAACTCCTTTTCTCTCTCTCAGACAGCTCTCTCTCTCTGAGAAGTAGACACTTAACTGTTATGTTAGGGTTCAACTCTCTTTGTAGCTTCTCCTTTAGGTTGTCTAATTTAGTCCTTATATAGAAATCCCTAGAATAGGTGTTTGACCCAAACTAGGATTCATAAAGACCTAATTAGAAGTATATTCCCAAAATACCCTTTTAGGATTTCCCTCAGTGTGGCCGACCAACGTAGCCCCTTTATGGGCTTCCTTGGCCGGCCTACTTAGGGCCTAACCGGCCATGAGATGGCCGACCCCTTTCTTAGGTCGGCCATGACATGGCCGGCCCACCTAAAGCCTTCCCGGGTCTTCCTTTAAGGCCCAGAAGTTTGTATCTCTGTTCAGACTCCTCCGAACCAATTGGACTTACTAATAATGGATCCAATCCATTTATATGCCAGTCTATTACTAGTCAATTCTCTCCGTTCAAACCATCACTCTTATGTGTAACCCTTGTAGGATCCGGTCTATGTTAGCCGCGGATTACCGAAGTTATCCGACCATCGTAGTTGGCTTCAAGCGAAGAGTTACGACCCCTAATTGGACCAGACTAAAGATCTTCCGAGTAAGGTCATCATGATCCTATTCCCCAAATCGTACGCATTGACATCTTGGTCGAAGGACATTCCTTCGGAAGGATATCATTCCTTCTGACCGAGGAAATATATCCTTCAGAGAGTTGGATGTGTCTGTTCCTCCGTTTTTCTCCTGAGGATGAAGAATGCTATTTAGGTCCCCGATAACGATCCAAGGGTTGTTAGTCTTAGGATTTAGATTTTTTTAGCGTTTTTCAAGGGTGGAGTTTATTTTTATGGTAAGGACAGCCGTAGAAACCAGTGATGAAAGTATTATTGTTATTGTTGGGGTCGGGAGTCTCAACATGGATAATGTTGGAATCAGTGTAAAAAATAGAAAGGTTTACGTGATGCTTCCAATACATGGCAAGACCCCCAACTTTGTTGATGGGTTCTACAAAATGGCTATCATATCTCTTTCCTATTTGTATCTGTTTAGCCATATTAAAAGATTTATTTTTAGTCTCCGCGAGGAAAACAATGTCTGACTGCTTACGATTGATAAGGTTGAGTATGTGCTTTTTGGTGAGGTATGTGGAGGTGCCTCTCACATTCCAGCTAAGAATAGAGAGGCCTAAGCTCGGGTTAATATCTAATGCCGTGAGGTGGCATTAGAATTTAGACCCACACAGAACCGAAGGAATGACTGGGGTCTAGGGGCCCGCCCTCGAGAAGAACCTCTGAGGGTACCACAACTCCCTATCGAAAATATTGGAGGGGAGACAAGAGAGAAACTCCCACTAATCCTAAGGAGATGCAGCAGAAAACCCCAACAAAAAGATGGCAGACAAGACAAGAGAAAGGCAGATGTATCTAAGCACAAGAAAGAGAGAAAACACGATAAAAACAGGATGGAGAAACACAAAACTATAAGAGAGAAATAACACAAGTTAATGAATATAAGACAAGAACAAAAGAGAAAAGAAAATGGGGCAGACAAAGGAAAGAGATAAAAACACCTAATAGTGATGCAAAGAAAGCACAGAGAGCACCGAACTAAACAAATAACAGGAATATCTAATACACAATAAGGGACTAGGAATCAGAAGACAAACACTAACTAATACACCCACATAAAACTAAACAGATAACATGTAATCATTAACTAGACGCAGAGAAAAAATAATAAAAGTGCAACTATCTTTATATTAGTTCTTTGGGTACAATATTGCTACCAATGAGTCTCTCAGATACATTAACGTTAAACTATCAAAATATGCAAACCCAAAAGCTGGTGTTGGAGTACCAGAAGATGATATGAGTTAATCAGGTAAGCCAGAGAAAAGAAACCAAAAAATCAACCACCAGACCACTGCTAAGCTGAATGAAAAACTAAACTAACAAGACTAAACACCAGTAAGATAAAACCTAAAATAAGTCTAGTCACAACTGAGATGAAACAAAGGATTTAGTCGACTCTTCCAGGCTGATCATACTCCACTTCTTCCCTTGCTTCAGAAGAATGACTCAGGGATACCAAAAGAGAATCAACAAATTTGTTGAGTCTCCTTTCATCAGGGCTCACAATAGACTCTAATGGGGGAATAAACCAGTTAGGCTGCTGAGAATTTGATTGACCAATGGCCTCAGAATGATTACCTGCACCCTACTCTAAAGAAAGGCCACTAAAAGAAGAACTGCTACCAGTCTCTTTGTCTCTCTGTTTTTTGTAAGTCATATGATTTTGAGCACCAACCTCAATCTTGACTTCTTTTAAAGGTTCCCAGCCTTTCTCTTACCTTTTTGCTGAAAGATCAAACGGGGAAGAGTTGGAGAGAGGAAGAGAAGGGGACTGGATGACAGTAAGAGCCCAGTTTGGATCAGGCAAACCTTGGGTAGGGTAAGTCTCCATTGGAGTAACCTCCTGTTGAACCTGGGATTTGATGCATGGGGTAGAGGGGTGCTCTATAATTCGACAGATGTGACAGATGGCTTCAGGGAACTTACAATAACTGGTCTACCACAATCTGTGAAAATTGAGTTGAGAGTGGCTAGAAATGGAGTATGAACATCATACATAAACTGCATTCGGATGTAGGAGTCGGTGACCATATATACTGAAATTTCTCGGTTGAATTTGTATGATGTATCCCATGCAGGAAAATATGATATCTAGGTCATGCCTGTTTTGGATAGAAGGTTGGACACCTGCTAGACTGCACCACATTTGGCTCGAACATAAGCTCTTGAATTCCTTCATGAATGGGGAAATCAACTTCATGCATGACAATAAGCATTCCTCTTATAATCCATGGTCTGCCTTGGTTGATTTTATTTAGCACAATCAGGTTTCTAGGCTTAATGAGGATGTGATTAGGACCAGTGGAAGTGGTTACAACATTATATTCCCTGAAAAATCTAGATTGAGTAAAGAGATGCTTTCTGATGAAGGCTATGCCGAAATCATATGAGCAACAGAGTCTAGCCACAAAATCTGTGTCGATCTCTTGGAGTTCTTTATTCTCAAAAGGCTTAGGGTAAGAGATAATGAGGTTTCCATAGTCAGAAAGATTGAGTTGGATGACCATTTGGTTAGTGAGAGAATCTATTTGTTGCTTAGTAGAGGGGATCGACATGAACAAAACCAGAGAGAGGATGGTGAGATTAGGATTTCTCTTCCACCAGGATGAACGATCACTAAACAACAGTAATAACCAACTTATAAAGCACATATACCCAAAGGACAAAAACATAATTACAACTTCGAGAATCACAAATGGATTAAAACCATACGGCAGAGATAGGCATCATGACTGTACTAATGCCTACTAGGGAATGTAAATCAAGGCAAAAAGTCGGCCACTTGTTCGAAATAAGATCACTCGCCAGTCCAAGCAGGCGAAGAGTTAGAGATTGCGGTTTCATCGACTCATGCAAGGGATGAAGGGGAATAACCTAGTGTATCTCATACACCTAATTGTCTAGTGTTGGTAGCGGAATCTCAAACATCATATGTTTAACACTAGTTTCCAGGATCTATACATGAACATACCAATGAACTAGATTGGAAAGATGATTACCTCTTAATCGCTTTCCCACGAACTAAATTCCGACCAGTATTCGGAAGATAAGAGCTCCAAGTGTAGCTCCTCTACTTGAGACACCGAGTAATGACTTGAACTCCCTCCTTTCAGTCACCTAGGACCTTCTTGAAGGTTGAGATGAAGAACTCCTTCTTCTTGACTAGATACTTGAGAAAACTCCTTTTCTCTCTCTCTCTCTGAGCTGTATATTCTGAAACTCTTTCAGTTAACCCTCTCAGTTGTTGAGAGTTCCATCTCTCTCTTTAGGTTGTATAATTAGGTATATATAGAAATCCCTAGAAGAGGTATTAGACTCAAACTAGGATTCCATAAACCTAATTATTAGGCAACACCCAAACTACCCTCCATTGGGTCTCTTAAAGTGGCCGACCAACATAGCCCTTTATGGGCTTCCTTGGCCGGCCCACTTAGGGCCTAGCCGGCCATCACATGGCCGGCCTCCCTAAAGCCATTCCGGGCCTCCCTTTTGGGCCCGAACATGTTTATCTCTTCGGACTTCTCCGAATCTTTCAGGACTTACCAATAATGGATCCAATCCACTTATTTGCCATTATCCATCTAGTCGATTCTCTCCGTTCAAATCATTACTCTGTTGTGTAACCCTTGTAGGATCCGGTCTATGTTAGCCGCGAATCAACTCTTGATTCGACGATCGTAGTTGGCTTCTAGCTAAGCATTACGACCCCTAATTGGACCGGACTAATGATCTTCCGAATAAGGTCATTAAGATCCTATTAGCCAAATTGCACGCATTGCATCCTTGGGCGAAGGACACTCCTTCGGAAGGATACCATTCCTTCAGACTTCAGGCATTATATCCTTCAGTCTCCCACTTGTACTTAGAACAAGTGCAATGCTCGATTCCCATGTTTTTTCGTATCTCATCTGATATGTCATATTCATCAGACTCTCTTGATCCCGAGAACAACTTCCAATCCAAACGATTAACTCTTAATCCGTTTGAGCACGACCATGCATTTTTCAGTTGTTTCTCATCAAGTGGCCCGGAGATACTTTATCCTGATTTTACTCAGGAAAACATAATCCATTCTTGTACTCCCACTCAATTTCATGTCTATCCTGCCTCCCCCAGTATGCCGCTTTTATAACCACTTTTTACGGATGGCGTTTGACGGTACCAAAGTTCGACATTCCTTCCATAAACTGAGTGAGTACTCATGTTTTGAGGAATCTCTCCAATTTGCTTGAATGAGAGTTATGACATCTTATAACTTCAACTCTTGAAGTACTCTCATTCGGCGGGTTTCCAGTGTATCAACTATACACCCATGAAGTTGACCTTTGAATACTCCTATTCCCATAGCCCAAGAAACAGCGCTATCTTGTCAATCACTCATGCTAGTCTTCTTAAGTCATTATTGTCCAACTAATGACCTGGACTAGGGATAGTAGGATGATGTGCTTCCATGTTCACTTAGTAGGGTTTCTTTCATTAGATCACGTATCTAATAAACCTACCTGGAACACTCCATCCTTTTGGACTGTCGTCTAAATTCTAAACCACAATTTAGATGACGAAATAAACCCAGTTTATTTCGGATAACAAGAGTCTGTAAAATTTGAGCACCCGCGTGAACTCCTTCACGTTCTCAATTTTACAAGTCATCTTAGGATTCTCCTTCCTGGATCCTAATTCCTTAGATCCGAGCATCTCATGATCGTTCTAAGGTGACAGTTTAGTTTACTTTTCACTTCGCTTTGTTATTATCTTGCTTTCGAATTCTTCGCAAGCTTTTATGATAATTATCAGTTTTCTCCCACTGAAATTAGTACTTCCCAAGTTCTAATTTTACTTTCTTATCTAGTAGAGTTAAGTAACGACTCCCAGCATGGAAAACTCTTTCCCATCTGTTAGCCCTTCCTAAAAGATTCCTATCTTTATTTTCGGAAGATTACTTTTATGACTTTCTTCAATCTTCTGACTTGTATGGGCGACGACATCTTTTTGTACTCCAAGTACCTTTTAGATGTTCGGGTAAACAACAATCATCTCATGATCGTTCTTATGTTTTCTAACATAAGTGTCTCTCCCATGTTTATCACGGGAGTTGGGTAGAATTTCTCTCCAAGAGATTTTCTTATTCAGACCTCTCCAAAACTCCTTTTGAACGAGTCTTTATCATCCTCTGGTCTATCTCCATAGACTTTTGATGCCCATGGTTAATTCACTCTCGTCTTCTTGTCCTCTCGTGTATGTCTCCTACATACAGGACCTGAAACAACGCTTGTTTCACTCCCACTTACCTTCTTGTCTCACAAGATTTAACCATTCTTACTCTTATCTCTTTGGATTTCCGATCCAATTTCAGAGTGGTTTCTGCTATAGTTCTTTTGAATCTTCTCAAGACTCATTGGGGTTTTTGAGCAACCTTCTTAACTCCTTAAGAAGTTCCCAGGCGATCGTCCCTTGAACCATTCAAGTCGACATCCCTCGTCACGTAAGCCGAGTAACTCTTACTCTCTTTCGTTTTTAAGGCAAGTAACTCCTTACTTCCTCTTGTTGCTCTTTATCGAATCCCATTCGATTTTTCCTCCCACTTGTCTTCTTTGAAGGACCCTCCTTTTAATGAAGACACCATCGAGAGCAACAATCTCATTGTGTTTCGATGATTTGCGAGAAAACCCCGTTCTTCCTTAGAAGAACTTATGTCTAAGACGCTTTAGACATTTAGAATAATTGATAAATTTTAGATCTCCTTCTAAAATAATATCCATATTCAGATGGACTCAATTATTCACTATAGCTTTTCTAGGTTTTTAATGGTTTGGCAGATACGTATTAGACTTTGTGTTTTTGGAAGACCAATGACTATTAAACTTATGATCTCATCATATTCTTTAGTCACCCAGACCCACTTCTCGATTTTGGATTTGTTTCCAAAACTTCTCCACAATCAAGTTTTACGTCCATTCTAATCACATTAATCGCAGACTTTCATGCCTAACATTATTTTCTACGATTAACTGAACTCTTGTACTCTTACAAGATTTAGAATGACTAAGTCGGATCATTCGTTAAAAATTACTTAAAAGTTAGATAGGCTCTTTTAAGAACATCATAAAATATCTCATATTTTATTCACTCCCATAATCTTATTACAGAGTCAATGTTCTAAAAGGAAAAAGAAATACTAAAACTACTTTAAAGTATTGCCTATCGAGTCTATGATCCTTCTTGAGCTTTTCCAGCAACTCTTGCCTTCTCAGCTTTCGACAGGTTCATCTCCTCTTCAATAAATACTCAGCTCCCTCTTGCTCCTGTCATTAATAATGATAAGAGTCTTTTAGGTATCACATACCTTGAGGAATGTGTATTTAATTGAATAACTTTTAATAATTTTTACCTTGACCGGAACTCCCAGCTCCGTTCTTTCTGTCTTTCAGGAGTTTTAGACAGTTTCTTTTCCAATGGCCCGTGCCATCGCAATAGAAACACTTGGAATCAGAATGGGTATTTTTGTTCATGGCAACTTCTTTGCCTTTCACTTTACCCGTTTTCTTCCTTTTGAATTTCTGCTTCCCGTCCTTCTTAAATCCCTTTTCTTTATGAACCATTAGAACTTCTTTCTTTGGTTCAGCTATTACAATGTTCTCTTCGGCTGTTTGGAGCATAGCGTGTAGTTCTTCTAGAGATTTGTCCCAGCCATTCATATTATAGTGCATTCTAAATTGATTAAACCCACTATGAAGTGAATGCAAAATAATATCAGTGGCATAATCTCGGCCATTGTCGACTCCCAGTCAATTTAGTTTTTCAAAAAGACTAATCATTTTGAAAACATGTGGCCCTACAGGCTTTCCCTTTTCAAGACGCATATCTAATATCGTCCTTGAAATCTCATACCTCTCCATTCTTGACTTCTTTTGGAACAAATTCCTAAGTTGTCGAATCATGGTGTAGGCATCCATTTCTATGAACTTATCCTAAAGATTAGGTTCCATGGTTGCCAACATGAGGCATGTGATGGGTTCGGACCTCTTCTGAATGTTCCTTTCTTGCTCCCTTTCTTGTTCAGTCGAATCTTCATTGAGAACAGGAATAGGTGTGTCTAACACGTTTGCCTTATGTTCGGATCTTAGGACAAGTCCTAGATTCCTTTCCCATACCATAAAGTTGTCACCATTCAACTTTTCCTTTTCCAGAAGCCAGCGTATGCTGCTTGAGTCTTTTGTTGTCATAATTAAACTACATGTAAGAAATGCGAAAGTGATTAAACTTGTTATCCTGGCAATTTTCTCGATTTGCCTATATTATTCTACTTTTGTTGTCCCCTTAGAATAATATAATTCCAAGATCCCATTCCTTCGAAATTAAGCGTACTTTGGCACAGCCCTTAATTCGTCGTCCTGGGTGAGTAACTCCTTACTGATCATACTCCTATGACTCTTGGTTAATGATTTAAACATTAAATCGTCCTTTAGCCTCGAAGTCCAAAACCCTTTTGCTGACTCGTTTGAGAATAACCATTTAGACATGTAGACCTCTTCATAGATCTACCCGTATTGTCCCGAGGTAAAAGATGGCACCCTGCTTTGGCATGGCCCACCATCGATGAACAAGGGCTCAACAGGTGTCTTAATCTGGGTAGGCTTTACTCAAAATTCTTTTTGGGACTTATTACGTAATTTATCAAGTTGCGTTACTGTGAACTCTTGCATAACCATTCATGATTTATTACGTAAAAGTTTATGTGGGTTTGCGTAATGATTTGTTAAATCTTAGTATTACCCCTTAAAAGATCCCATCTTTTAAGTTTATTTCTTGTTCGCCTATGGTTCGATTGGATCCATATCCAAGAACCTCTATTGACTACTCCCACTTGAACCATGATCTCATCATTCAGTTCGTCAATAGATTCTAAGACCCTATACTCTAAGTATTATTCGGGCACAACTCCTTGCGCTTAGAACAAGAAACGATAATCCTATCTAAAGGTATACTATTCTACGCAATCACATACATCCATACATACAAAAATATGACAATCATAATAATCAAAGTATGTATCCTAGATTAGTCTCTAGGTTTTGCTATGTATCGTATAGCTATTCGTGGGATTTTGTGACATCTCTATGTCTAATGGCTCTAAAGTTTAGTATTCTCAATACTGAAACTAGAAGCACATTACGTTTCTTCCTTAATTGTTTCCAAAATCAATATAAGGAAAAACTCCGTTCGGGTTCTTCTCTAACCCGGGTCTATGTCGGAAAAAATTATGCTCGGAACCGGGAGAAAAGTCTGAAAAACTCCCTTTCAGATCATGGCCCAAAAAGCCCTTGAGTCACACTCAAAAAGATCTGAGTCAACCCTGGTCAAAGTCCCTTAACTGGTCTCTGGTCAACTCTTGACTCAACCTGGTCAAGGTCCGGTCCTTGAGACAGCACCTTCCTGTCGTGCTTGGTCTCTCAGGCAGACGCGTCCTAGCCTAGCTAGACGCTTCTGTCCTAGGACAGACCATAGACATCTCGGGTGAGATGTCTAGGATGCGTCATGGTCGCGTCCCAGACGCGTCCAGACCATCCGGTCACCTTACATCCCTATCGGGTGCTCAATCCGAGAGCTGTTGGTAGGGGTGGCAATGGGTACCCGTTTACCCGAGAACCGAACCGACCCCGAGTCTTAATGGGTAGGTACTGGGTATAGGTTTTAGATCCATTAAGGAAATCGGGTCTTAAATGGGTATACCCGAAAGGACCCGACTAGGAGGCGGGTCCTTATCGGGTATATCCGCCGGGTACCCGACGGGTAATGGGTACCCGAGATAATACGAAAAAATACCCTAGATTATATAGTATTCTTGTACGTCAGGGTTTTTCTCACCAAGTTACCAACTCACCAAGTTATGAAATTTCTCAAATCCTCTTTTGCTTGGTTGAAAACTAATTTATAAAACACAAAAGTGAGCGAGTTAATATAACATAAAGGTTCATTTCTTCTTTCTTGATTCCCCTAATCTCTAATCTCTTATACTCATCAACTATTGTACCCGAGATATTTGCTTATTTAAGGATCTATGTCGTTTATGATATTTCTTTTCACTAGATTCATGCAAATTCTTTTACTTTAAGAAATATTTGATATACTTTTGTGAATACCCAATGGGTACCCGATACCCGATGGGTACCCGAGAATTTTAAAGGTTCCGGTTCTGGATCCTTTGATTGAGGTACCGGTACCGGAACCGTCAAGAACCGAAACCGTTACGATTTATAGGTTCCGGTTCTGGATAGTTAAATACCCGAACCGGAACCGACCCGTTGACACCCCTAGCTGTTGGAACTCCCAGACGCGTCTCGTACATGTCTGGATCTGGGACAACACATGTGCCATCTCAGATGTTCGGTCCGAGATGCACCCGTGCTCCACTGTCGCGTCCCAGACGCTTCTGTGCACAGACGGCAAGGCCATCCTATCTGGGATGCCTTCTGGACGCGTCCAGACGCATCCTAGACGCTTCTGGATGCTCCGGTCGCATCCCAGTAACGTCTGGAAGCTTCCAGTCGCATTCGAGATGCTTCTGGTCGCTCCAGACGCATCCTGGATGCGTCCGGACACCCGTCCAGTGTCTCGGTCCTAGACCGAGACTCTAGTAGGTTCCCTCGAGCGCGTCCCAGACGCGTCAGGGATATCCGAGACGCTCCTGTCTCGGAATCCTATTCCGTCTCGGACTGGGATATCCCAGACGCGTCTTCCACGCGCTGGGACGTCCGAGACCCGAGAGTCTCGGACTCCTAGTCCGTGTTGGACTGGGATATCCCAGACGCGTCCTAGACGCTCTGGGACGTCCGAGACCCGAGAGTCTCGGACTCCTAGTCCAGCTCGGACTAGGATTCCCGGTCCTTCACGGACTGGGATTTCCAGTCCGTGTCCCTGTCTGTTTCGGACTGTCTCTCCGAGACGTGTCCGGCCAGTAGGGTTTCCAAACTTTTTGGAAATCCACCCGTTCCAACTGTTTCCTTTTTGTTTTTCTTTGTTCCAGCTGCTGTTAGGTACTGTTTTTGATCAATTCATCAACCAATCTTCATGGTTTTGATGATTTTTATCAAAATTCTAATACCCTAAAGCTTGTTTATGAAAACTCTTTTCATAAAACTATGTATCTAGTGTTTCTAGGTCATGAATCTCATTCAAAACCCTAATTTGATCTCATCAAACTTATGCTTGAATCTCTATTCAAACAAAAACACTAATATCTAGTTGTTCAAGTATGAATCTAATTCGTCTAGTCAAAGATAGTTCATGCAAACGGCTCGTGATGCCACTGAAGGGGAATAACCTAGTGTATCTCATACACCTAATTGTCTAGTGTTGGTAGCGGAATCTCAAACATCATATGTTTAACACTAGTTTCCAGGATCTATACATGAACATACCAATGAACTAGATTGGAAAGATGATTACCTCTTAATCGCTTTCCCACGAACTAAATTCCGACCAGTATTCGGAAGATAAGAGCTCCAAGTGTAGCTCCTCTACTTGAGACACCGAGTAATGACTTGAACTCCCTCCTTTCAGTCAGCTAGGACCTTCTTGAAGGTTGAGATGAAGAACTCCTTCTTCTTGACTAGATACTTGAGAAAACTCATTTTCTCTCTCTCTCTCTGAGATGTATATTCTGAAACTCTTTCAGTTAACCCTCTCAGTTGTTGAGAGTTCCATCTCTCTCTTTAGGTTGTATAATTAGGTATATATAGAAATCCCTAGAAGAGGTATTAGACTCAAACTAGGATTCCATAAACCTAATTATTAGGCAACACCCAAACTACCCTCCATTGGGTCTCTT
Source organism: Eschscholzia californica (assembly GCF_041429995.1). Lineage (NCBI taxonomy): Eukaryota > Viridiplantae > Streptophyta > Magnoliopsida > Ranunculales > Papaveraceae > Eschscholzia > Eschscholzia californica. The sequence goes on from NW_028238198.1 coordinate 49,676,329, forward strand.
AAAGTGGCCGGCCAACATAGCCCTTTATGGGCTTCCTTGGCCGGCCCACTTAGGGCCTAGCCGGCCATCACATGGCCGGCCTCCCTAAAGCCATTCTGGGCCTCCCTTTTGGGCCCGGACATGATTATCTCTTCGGACTTCTCCGAATCTTTCAGGACTTACCAATAATGGATCCAATCCACTTATTTGCCATTATCCATCTAGTCAATTTTCTCCGTTCAAATCATTACTCTGTTGTGTAACCCTTGTAGGATCCGGTCTATGTTAGCCGCGAATCAACTCTTGATTCGACGATCGTAGTTGGCTTCTAGCTAAGCATTACGACCCCTAATTGGACCGGACTAATGATCTTCCGAGTAAGGCCATTAAGATCCTATTAGCCAAATTGCACGCATTGCATCCTTGGTCGAAGGACCATCCTTCGGAAGGATTCCATTCCTTCAAAATCGCTAAAGCTTCTCCTTCCTCACTGTTTCTTGCTCTGCCCATATTTACGCTTGCACCAATAAACTTAGACCTGTAATCATGAACGATCAGACCAGTTCCTATTTTTTGAGCCACGTTAATAAAAGATGCATCCACGTTGATTTTCACATAGGATTGCATTGGGGGTTGCCATTTCGAGATTTCTCTATTATCTGGATTCACTCTACTTTTAGTAATTTTTGGGAATGATTTTATCGATTCTATTACCTTGTTAACATCATATGAAGTTTGTTGGAAGCAGTGATCACATCTCATTTTCCATATAAACCATAAAATAGTAACTAAATGTGAATTGCTAATTATGCAATTGGTATAATCCTGATTCTGCCAAGACATGATCCACTCAGCAACTGAAGGAATTTTTTCAGAAATGATATTAAAGTGAAACCAAATTCTCTTAGCTAAAGGGCAGTGTAAAAGCGCGTGTTCTATAGTTTCAATTTCTGTGCAATTTGGGCAGTTAGTTATGTTTCCGATGTATTTACCTATGCGTTGCCTTACCGGCAGAGCTTTTGAGCATATTTTCCATATGAACAGTTTAATTCTAGGAATCGTGGGTAAAGACCAAATAAAATTTCAGTTCGTGTCCTCAGAGGGAGGAGCTTGGTCTGTTGAACTAAGATGCCTGTACATTGATTTTACCGTGAAGTTACCAAATTGCGTAAGATTCCATTTCATCTTGTCTGTCCCTTCCTGCTGGATCGGAATAGCTTTAATAAGATTACAGATATTCTCCGGGAAAGTTTGCCTAAGGATGGTCTCGTGATAAACCAAAGCATAAAAGGCGGGAAGAATTATCACTCTGCGACATCAATACTTGAACCTTTCGTCTGCACAAAAAATGACACGTTACAGAAGAACTACATTAATGAATTCTAAATCGGCTGTATAGTAGTATTATAGGTATTAATAAGTAGCGTCATTCCATCTTCTTCTTCTTTTACTCGAAAGTTGTCCGGAAAAGAAGGAAGACGAATCAAAAAACGTTCTTCACTTTTCAAGTCAAGAATTAGTCTTCTCCATAAACTTTAATTTCCAAAAACCTCTTCGCTAAGTATAACTATTACTATTGTATCTTTCAAAGAATCTCAAAAAGTTAAAAGAAGAAATTTCTCAGGTTTTGCTTCTTTCTCTCTCTAAAACTCTTTAATCACTTTTTTTTCTCTCTCTCTCTCTAGCATTATTGTTGTGCTGTTTTTATTTTCTTCGTCACTAAGGGTTTTAACAGTGAACTTCAACCAAACTCTCTCTCTCTCTCTCTCTCTCTCTCTTTATATATATATATATATATATATATATGAGTTCAGTAAAAGGGTTTTAGTGATTAAGTTACTCTTTCAAAGCTTAAGATCAAAAACTAATCTCAATTTTGTTGTTGTTATTCTTAATAGTGTTGGGACATTAAGGTATATTAATCATGGTGTTAACGCCAAAAGAACATATAGAAGAAATTAGAAAAGTAAAGTTTTCAATCGGAGGTGAACCAAATCATTTAACAGAGGATCTTCACCAAGCTGTGAAGAATCTTTCTGCCGAACTTTACGCTAAAGATGTTCATTTCCTCATGGAAATCATTCAGGTTCTTAATCCTCTTTAATAACTTGTTCTTTTAATCATTCAATTTTGTGTAAGTTAGTGAGGTAAAGTGGTATGATTGATTTATGCAGAATGCCGAAGACAATGTGTATGAAGAAGGGATAAAACCCTCGTTGGAATTTGTTGTTACTTCTCAAGACATCACGGCTACTGGTGCTCCTGCTACGCTATTAGTATTCAATAATGAGAAAGGGTTTTCTTCAAAAAACATTGAATCAATCTGTAGTGTTGGAAGATCAACAAAAAAGGGTCAAAGGCAACGCGGTTACATTGGAGAGAAAGGTAACCAATTCTATGTAAAATCAGATACAACAAGGCTACACAACCCGCCTCCTGACCTCTTCGGACTACCACTTGAACCATATGTCAGAGAAACAAGGGGTTCTCTCTCCACGTGACTGAACATGTGAGAGAAGAGAGAAACCCTTGTTTCTCTCACATGCGGTTCAAGTGGGAGGCCCAGAAGGCGGGTTAGTATACTTTTTGAATCAGATATATTCCTGTTCTTGGTGATGGATTCAATTTTTTTGCAATAAAATAGTCCCACGGGTGATTGGTTTAGAAGTCACACGTGTTCCAAGTCACCCGAAAAGTAAAACACACGTGTTGGGGATCAAAGAACCTCACACGTGAAGGAACATGTGAGACTTAAATAGTTCCATAGGTGATAGGTTAAAAGTCACACGTGCTCTATGTCACCCGAATAGGAAAAAAAACGCTAGTTATGCTCAAAGAACATTAACTATACTCTATTAAGAAAATGTCCATTACCAGTAATCAATTGGTTAATAGTTCAGACAACAACGCTCCCTCAGCTTTAAGAGATCAGGGCTTCAAACCCATGGTATTAAGCAATTTCTCAAAATATTGTCATTGTAGCACTCCCGTTAGGAATATTATCTTTTCGTACTGATCCCTGGTTTGAAAAATTAAGTAAATTGTATGTTTTGTCTTGTAGTCTAAATGCACGAGAATATATATAGTGAATAGTCATTGATCCTAATCCTTCTAAACTTAGTTTAACAAAATAACTCAAAAACATATTTTTTATATTTAGCAGATGTTGATATTCATCTAGCGAACAAATATTGTGTTCAAATAATATATCGAATGCTTCCTTGATTTGTTGTGCTTATTTGATTTGTTGAAACATGTTATCTACAATTTCTAATTTATACTTTTATGCAGTACAAGTATACTCGTTTTGAAGAATCTCTACAATTATACTTCTTTTGCAGGAATTGGGTTCAAGAGTGTGTTTCTGATCACCTCTCAACCTTACATATTCAGTAATGGCTATCAAATTAAGTTCAGTGAAGACCCATGTCCTCATTGCAATGTCGGATTCATAGTCCCTCAGTGGGTAGAGGAGCATCCCACTGTTGCTGAAATACAACAAATATACGGAGGATCTGCTGATTCTCTTCCAACTACAACAATTGTTCTTCCTCTGAAACCAGATAAGGTGCATCCTGTGAAGCAACAACTTTCAAGCATCCACCCCGAAGTTTTATTGTTTCTTTCGAAGATCAAAAAGCTTTTAGTAAGGGAAGATAACAAGGACCAGAGGCAAAACTCAGTACGTGCAATTTCGATCGAGAGTGAAACTAATTTTATTACGCGGAAGAATGTTGGTGCTGAGTCCTACACTCTTCATCTCTCTGCTGAAGAAAAAAGTGGAGATGAGAGTGAGAAAGAATGCAGTTACCATATGTGGAGGCAGAGGTTCCCTGTTAACAAGGAAAGCCAGATAGACAGAAGAATGGAAGTTGAGGAAATGGTGATCACTTTAGCATTTCCCACCGGGCAGCGTCTCGACAGAGGGACGACTTCACCTGGTATCTATGCATTTTTGCCTACGGAGATGGTTACTAACTTCCCATTCATAATTCAGGCCGATTTTGTTCTATCATCATCAAGGGAAACCATCTTGCTTGACAACAAGTGGAACAAAGGAATTCTTGATTGTGTGGCCTCTACTTTTGTTGGTGCTTTCATCTCTTTAATTAAATCATCTGAAGCTCCTCTATCTACCCTCGCTCGAATGTTTGAGTATCTACCAGTCCAGAGTTCTTCGTATCCAACCTTGAACTCTGTAAGGGACTCGATCAAACAGAAACTGATGGAGGAAAATATCATCCCCTCCGAGTCTGATAAACAACAAAGGTTTTTCTACAAGTCTACTGAAGTTGGTAGGATTCTTCCTTCATTCTGGAGTATCTTGCTCAAGGCACGGAAACAAGGCGTAAGCTTGGATAATTTGTCGAGCCATGGGAAATACACTCTCAGTTCAGCACTTGATAAGGTGGAGTATGATAACATATTGAGTTTTCTTGAAGTGAAACAGATGGATAAAGAATGGTATGCCAAGTGTATTAGGAGTTCAAATCTTGTGTCTGGAGTCTCTGAGGATTTATACATTGACCTTCTCTTTTTTCTGTTCGATAATTGGGGGACATACTTTGACTATACAGCAATGAAGAACATCCCTCTAGTGAAATATGTTGGTCGAGATGGAAATGTGTCATTGTTGAGTATAAATCAATCATTGAGTACTCATATAGGCATTTGTTTATCCAATGATTCTAGCCATATTTCTTGGCTTATTGATTGGAACAAAGAATTCAGTTTTTCATGTTACTACTTCATGCCAAAATCTACACAAGAAGCTCTTCGATTATTTTCAAGGAGGGAAACAGTACAACAATGGCTTGAAGGCAATGCTGGGGTTTCTGTTTTGAGTGTTTTTCAGTACGCAAGTCTTCTCCCTAATTCAATTACAAGTGATGATAGAAGACCTGCAATTGCTTATGCTCACTTCTTGTACCACTCCCTGTCAAATAACTATCTATCCAAATATGAAGTTGATCAATTATGCAAAAAGATGCCACTGGTTGATAATTATGGTCATGTGAGTACGAAAAGAAGTGGGGTTCTTGTTCCTGCTAATGGAAGTAATTGGGTTGGACTGATTGGCTCAAATCCCTGGAGGAAGAAAAATTATGTTGAATTGGCAGAAGACTACTTTCGCCCTGGCTCTTTTGCAGGTTTATTCACGAAAAAGAAGCAACTTCATAAATTCATTACAACTCATGTTGGAGCTTCAGATATACCTAATCTCTGTCCTCCTGATGACTCTTTTCCAACTGTCTCTTCCCCATTAACTAAAGACAACACATTCCAACTACTAGACTGGATTCGGAATCTGAAATCTGAAAGAAAGCTGGTAGAAGGAAAGTTCTTAAGCTGCATAAAGGAGGGAAACTGGCTAAGGACACGTTTGGGTTACTCCGAGTGTTGCCGGCCGCCATCACAGTCATTCATACTTGACACAGAAAAGGGGAGCCTACTCCAAAATGGCTCTGACCTTGTTGATATACCTTTGGTTGATATTCAGTACTATGGGACTAGAATCATGGACTACAAAGAAGAACTAAAAGCAGTTGGAGTGATCTTTGATATCGGAAAAGCATGCCAATTTGTGGGGAATCATCTAATGTCTCTTGCTGCAAGCTCCACTCTATCTAGATCCAACGTTTTTTCCATTCTTAAATTCATAAGACTTCTAAGAGTTAATTATTTACCTCTCCAGGACTTTATAAGTAGTATTAAAGATGGCAGATGGTTAAGGACTCGTATTGGACACAAGTCTCCAGTTCAATCCATTTTATTTGATTCAGATTGGAAAGTTGCCTCCGAGATAAGTACTCTACCATTCATTGATCATAACTATTATGGAGATGAAATCTTGGGCTACAGGGATGAACTCATCTTGCTTGGAGTGAAAGTTGGATTCAACCAGAATTACCGGGTTGTGGTAGACAATTTCAAGATGCCTGTGTCTTTGACAGTGGATGCCTCCTTTTTAATTCTAGAATGTCTTCGGCACACTAGTTCATGTACACTTATCAGTTTACTCAAAGAAAGGAAATGGTTAACAACCAGTTTGGGATCCAAGTCGCCAAGTGAATGTTTTCTGTTTGATTCTGAATGGGGTTGCATTCTACAGATCTTCAATGACTTCCCAATTATCAGTGAAAAACACTATGGATCTGATATCGGTTCATACAAGGACGAGTTGAAGAAACTGGGGGCTGTAGTTGATTTTGAAGAAGCGGCGAAGGTGTTTGCCTGCAAATTTAAGCAACACACATCTTCTGTTTCCTTTGCAAAAAAGACTTTGCTCTTGTTTTTGGCATGTTGCAGGCAGCTTGAGAGTGCATCTTATCGGTTTCCATTGGAGCTTAAGGAGTGCATAAAAAAAGAGAAATGGCTGCAAACTTATCTTGGCCCAAGATCCCCAGGTGAAGCTATCCTGTTTGATCCAGATTGGGAACCTCTATGTCCAATTGCTTCTCTTCCATTCATTGACGAAACTGATGCTTATTATTATGGTATTCAAGAATACAAGAATGAGTTGAAGGTGCTCGGAGTGGTGGTTGAATTTGACGAGGGGATGAAGTTTGTAGTTTCAGGACTCAATATTCCCCAAAATCCAAGCAATATACTTCCAACCAGCGTTCTCTCACTGATGAAATGCATTCAAATTATGCTCAAAAAACACAATGGTTTGCTGCCAGAGCAATTTCTTGATCGTGCAGGTAAAAGATGGTTGAAGACCCATATGGGTTATAAAGCTCCAGATATGTGTTTACTGTACGACTCAAAATGGAGTTCGTTCTTGCAACGTGAAGATGGTCCATTCATTGACGAAGAATTTTATGGATCAAAGATTTCATCCTACTCGAAAGAGCTCATTTCTATTGGGGTCACTATGGATGTTAAATTTGGATGTGAGATTATCTCTACCCACCTTGAATCTCAGTGTCAGTTTTCCATTATAAATCGAATTTACAAGTACTTGTGTGAGTTCAACTGGGAGCCCAAAAACAAAGCTGCTAACTGGATCTTCATTCCGAATGGAAGTAAAAATGGAGAATGGGTCAGCTCTGAAATATGTGTTCTTCATGACAAGGAGGATCTATTTGGGTTGGAATTGCATATCTTAGAGAAACACTATGATAATCAATTATTGCAATTCTTCTACATGGCTTTCGGTGTGAAAAGAAGTCCTTCATTCGATGATTACTTTAAGCTTTGGAAGAAATGGGAAACTTTAAAAAAGGAGTTGACAGCTAAAGAATGTCGTGCTTTCTGGCTTTTTGTAGCGAAACACTGGAATTCATCAACCGAGAAAATTCTCTCAGATAAGTTAATCAAGTTGCCAGTAAGCACTGGTTCAAATACCAGTATTCTGCTAATGGACAAACAAGAACTATTAATCCCTGATGATCTACAACTGCAAGATATCTTCGAAAAAACTTATCCTGGTCCTCTGTTCGTATGGTATCCCCGGCCAAGTTTTCCTTCTGTGACAAGATCTAAACTCAATGAGATCTACTCCAAGATTGGCGTTCGTACTATTTCTGAAGCTATTCACAAGGATGAATCATCTGTTCTTACTGGTCCAGAGGTCGAGCAAGTCGAGTCCAGCAAAACTTTCATCAAGCGAGATTTCATAAGATTGATTCTTGCATTTCTTGCTGATCCTTCTTTGGACATTAATTCTGAAAAACGACATCAAATGGTCAAGTATCTTATTGATGTCATGGTCATTCAAACCGACAAACCAATAACAGTGAGTTACGGATTGAAATTATCGACAGAAAGAAGCAATTTTCAGGTGGATGTGAAAAGATTGATTCGTTGGGAGAGAGAAGATAGGAAGATTTTAACTCAGAAGTTTGATAGATCATCAGCTGGACAGAAAGATAACCTTGAATATGCAACTTATTTCTCTGAAGTGATAGCAGAGGGATTATTATGGGAGAAAGCAGATCAAATTTCAGACCTATCTGAACTTCTGAAGTTGGGTTGGTTACTTGATTTTGAGGAGGAAGCTATCAGTTTCTTGTTGAAGACTAAGAACTTGCAGATTTTCGTCGAGGATGAGGAGTTTCTAAATACTGCATTCTCATCAGATTAGTTTTCTATCCTTTATCTTTCGTACTTATTTTATGTTCTTGTTTGATACTGTTTCGTCGTTGGTTTGTTATTAACTATAGTTGCTTTATGTATTAAGTTTTATGTTTCATGAACTCTTGTGCAAGTTGTGCTTATGCTACCATGATTATCTATTCAGCTGTTAAAGTTTAGATTCATACGGGTGGCCGTCTAACACGATAACAAACATCTGAAATCAACCCAAGTTGTGCTTAGTTTGACATACCAACCAGTGGTTTCGTCGTATTTACTAGACTCCTCCTTTTGGTTTCTTTTACTCGTGGTTCCGTGTCCTGCCCCTTTACTGTTTACTTTTGTAATCTGCATGTTTGATACTCCATCTTCCTGTTTTTGCAATTGATTTGATTCCTCATTTATATTAATCTGGTCATCTCCTTAGTCTTTGTTGAGTGGTTGTTCTTGCTGTGTTTCCATGATCTTGCATCGAATTGGTGAGTGATCTAAAATTCTCCTTAGACTTATGATCAAGATTTTTTGGCTGACAGTTTTTTACTACGTCTTCCTTTCATTAACAATGTTAATACTGGTTAATTCATCAACTAATCTTCCAGAAAAAGATTTAGCAACAAAAACAGATCAGATAAAGATTCATAGAGACCCAATTTTACGTTTTTTTTTTGTTGAAAGGACCGAATATTAAGTTGGATATGATTTTTCTGAGTTTACTACATTCCCAACTAAACAATAGTTGCAAATGGGTTGTTTGGGGTGACAATTCACAATTCGTATATTAGGACTTTTAGAACGGTGGGATTTTTTCATCGGACAAACATTTTTCGTATATTCCATTTTTGTGGAAAGTAGCAACTTTGTGGTTTCTATTGCTTATTTGGATTAAGTCGAATCTTCTATGGAATTTGTATAATCAACTGTAGATGTTATTTAAATTGATATTTTACCACATTTTTATTTTCACAAAATCAAACTGAGTTTAAGTACAATGTATTTGGCAAAGTGTTGTTGTTAGAAGCAATAAAAACAATCTTGAAGTCTTAAAAGCATGATTGCAGAGAGTAATTGAGTAATAATCAGAAGAATCTTTTGTAAAAAAATCAAGTTTAAGTTGGAATAATCCATCATTGTATTAGGATTCTTATTCTTTGCTGTAATTGTGGCATCATATAATCATTTTTCCACACCAAAGAACACCTATATTACATGGTTCTTTCTCTTGTTCACATCAAGATAATTATACTCTCATAAAGCATATTATACACATTATTTTGTTTTTGGTGAGGATAAAATCTTCGTGAAGATGGCCATTATTTCCATGGTTATAGATTTGCAGAAGAAATAGTTGAGCTTGGAAACCGTCTGCTTTAACTTTTAATCTATATAATAAAGGAGGATGGTATTTTCAATGGCTAAGATTACATCTCGTAAATTCAACTTCAATATTTGAAATTACAACTCCCAAATTTATCTTCAATGAATAAGATTACGTCTCCTAAACTTATCTCCAAAAACTGAGAGTATATGGCTGAGGTATGTTCTTGGTGTTATTGCCAACTAGGACATGTTATTTCTTGAAGTGTATGTTTTTCATAGTCTAGAAATTGTGCATATAAAATGTCTCAAACTGTTAAACCAGTACTATCTACTCACACATTGCCTGTCATCTCTTTTAAATTTTAACACACGAAGGAGGTGTTTAATATTCTCAGATTCGTGTATGAAATCTAACTGCAAATCTAAATTTGCTTCAGTCGAATTTCATAATGTTTATTTTCGAGTCTTGTTCGTGTTGGTCTTTGTCCTACATTGGTGTTGTAGGAGATGGTGGTCATTTCTTAAGTTTTAGGAAAAACCTCACCTTTTCAAATAACTTTTGAGGCTAGATAGGTGTAAGATTACGCCCATTAACGGTTGGTGTTAGTCCCCCAATGAAGGTAGTCAATTTTTTTGTTGTTGAAAGGAGGCCTTCACTTTATAAATGCGAAAGAATTTTTTTCTTCTTTAGCTAGTTTTTCGGGCGAGAGACACTCAGAACCACTCAGAATTTTTTTCTCCGATCAAGATGGTCGAACAAAGGCTGATCTTAGATGCATTTGACTCTTACTTAAAATAAGTTTGAATTATATGTTTATCATCCTAAACAATGTGAAAAAAAGTTTCAACGACTCCAAATAAGTAGAGTTCATACACAAGACTTCTTCCTGTCCCTCTCTCTCTCTCTGGGAGTATAGAACTGGTTGGTAATCACAAACAAAAGAGAGGAGAGGATGACGTGAAGAACCTTAAAACCCCTAAATGATTCCAAACCCCTACAACAAGAAACATTGGTCGGCAAGTTTTTCATTAATTCCAATAAAAATATGATAGGAACCCAATTTAAGTGGCATAGTGTTGTTTAAAGCAATTAAAATAAAATTGAAGTTAGAAAAAAAAAGTAATTATTAATTACACCATAAGCATGGTTGCAGAGAGTAATTGAGTAATAATTAGAAGAATGATTTGCTAAACAAAAAATCAAGTTTAAGTTGGAATTATTCATCATTGTGTAACTGTGTTAAGTTGTTTATTCTTTTGCTGTAATTGTGGCATCATATAATCATTTTTCCACCCCAAAAAACAGCTATATGAGAATGTTCTTTCTCTTGTTCACATCAAGATAATTATACTCACATAAAGCATATGATTAGGCACACACATTGTTTTGTGTTTACATGCTTGGGAATTGAGGGTAAAACTCCATGAAAATGGTCATTATTTCCATGATTATATACTTGTAGAAGAAATAGTGGAGCTTTAGAATCTGTCTGATTTAACCTTTTAATATCAAATATAGAACAATTTATAAGTATCTTTTGAGAAAAAATCAATTTTTCCATAGGGGAGGAAGAATCCCCATGTAGGGGTGGGAATCGGGCGGGTATGGGCACCCGCGGGTAATTCTAAGTCGGGCTCGGGCGGGTCGGGTAAGTTTCTCCTCTGCCCACTCGGGTTCTCGGGCGGATTCGGGCGGGCTTTTCTGAAATCTCCTATGATCAAAGCCCGCCCAAGCCCACTAAGGCATCGGGCAAGTCGGGCTTCGGGCAAATCGGGCATCGGGTTTCTTTATCTGATATTTTTCTACCAGATCAGAAAACTCTAGAAATTTGATATTGTTCAAATAAGCTTCTCTAAACAAATTAATACCAAATCTTTACAAAACTTATAAATCAAGAATGAAAGAAATACTCAGATTCCGTAACATAAGAAATCAACAACTGATATAGATCTATATATGCAAACATGAGACTTGGTTGTCTCCCACTTTTTTCTTGTCTTTGTATGTTTCATTAAGTCTTCTTTGTTCTTCCTTCACATCAAAATAATCTTAGAATTTGACCACTACATAGAGATGGAAGATGATCCCAATAACTTATTTAATAGAGAAGAAGGTTGGCACAAGAAGGTCTAGTAAATAAGAGAGAAATGGTTAGAGAGACAACGTAGATTCTTTTTCTCTCTCTATGCTACCGAATTTTTCAGATTCAATGTGGTAAACTATTAGGGATGCTTCAATGTGTAGTTTATATATCTCGGGAGAAACCTTAAATCTACTTTGGGCTTTATAGTGAAGTATAATCGACACTCAAAGTGATTGGCATCTATAGGCACCCGTCGGGTGAGCATATCGGGCTCGGGTATGGGCGGGGTGGCGGGCAGAGCTTTTCACCCGAGCCCGCCCACGAAAAATCATCGGGCTGGGCGGGTAGTACCCATCTTCGGGCGCGGGCGTCCATGGACATTGTCGGGCGCGGGTAAATGTGACGGGTATCGGGCTTTCGGGTAGAAATCCCACCCCTATCCCCATGTGCAAATTCACTTTTTTTTTTTATAGTATTTTGGTACTATGATTTTTGTGTGCCAAATGGTATCTCTTGACAAAAGTTGAGACAAATCTCTCTCTCTCTCTCTCAAAGCTCACAAACTTCTTCTTCACTATGTTTTGACTAATAAGATAGGCCGCGGCTTTGGGGCATAAAACAAAATCTCTGGGGAATAAAGACATAGTCAATCAAAATTGACTTATAAGATATATTTATTTTTTGATCCAAAAATTTATTAAGTTGTCTCCTGCCCCCTAATCTTCATCTTCACTTCACTTTCTTCTTCTTGCTCTTCTTCTTTCTCTTTTTTTTTCTCTCTCTAAAAACTAATCTTGTTGGAATCGTAATAAAGAAGGGAAAACCTAACCTTCACTTTCATAACACCAAAACAAAATTAAATCTCAACCTCAATCCTCTCTAATGGCGGATCTGAACATTAATAGATATCAAAGAAGAACTCGACCCAATTTCTCGATTAGTCGGTGGGAACGAATTTAGTTGGTGTCGAGCCGTCCTGGAGGAACAGAGATAACAGTCATGGTTTTGAATTGGTGAACAAGTATGTGGTGATGTAGTATGGGTGAGGAAAACTAAATTGTAGGTAATTTCTGGAAACATATATAGGTCCCAGTAATAATGGCTGTTGAAGAAGGTAAGTATTAACAACCACAACACTTTTTCTTTCTTATCCCCCCGTCCCCTCAACTTCAAATCCAATCTTTTGATCTTAGTTCAACATCTAATCTCACTCAAAATCTCCCTGATTCTTTATCACTGATTCATCGAATCCTTAAACATGAAGTGAATCAAAACATCTGGTCAGGAACTGAATTTGAAGACCTTTTGGACAAGATCTCCATTTGTTCGGTGTATCACCACTCTATTCTTTGGAGGATCCATGGGTATTATCATTTAGGGTTCATACTTCAATTTGTGACCTTACTTCTGGGGTTACTTTACTAATTGAATTACTAGCTTTAATTTGAGAGAACTGGAAATTTTGGAAGTGGGAAATAATGGTAAGCTTACTTTGGGAATTGAAGATCTTATAAGTGGGAAAGCTGATAAACTATTTTGGACTCGTGGGGCAGATTTATTTGGGTATTCTGTGAATTCATTTAGGTTTTCGAATTTGGATTTCAAGATGATGAAGAAGAAAGAGGAAGAAGGGAGAGAGAGTTGGGGAGAGAGATGAAGATGAAAATAGTGGTGGTGATGGTGAGGGACGGAACCAGAACCAAAAATAGAGGGGGGCCGATATTGAATACTACTTTTTTAATATTTATGAAATTAAATTATAAAATTGATAATTTAAATTTCAAAGCGCAGTTAAATTCATATTTACAATTTGTTGGTCTTAAGAAGTGCAGTCGTTACAATGTACTATAATGTATAAGTTTTTTTTGTTTCGTTTTAGTTGTCCTTTCGAAAAACTAAAAGAAATTTTGGGTTTAAATTTTTACTTGAACAAAAAAAAAACATAAATAAACTATGAAAAATTTGTAATTTTATATGATTTTTTTCATTTATTGATTCATAAGGTAAAATTAACATCGATTAACAAGGTCATAACAAAAAGAAAAAAGTATTATGAATAATTGCTTTTGTTTGGTGTTGAATAAAGACAAATAAAAAAATCTTACGAAGTTAATAAAAGATGACAATTAGTTCAACAAAAAATAAAAATAAAAGATGACAATGCCCGGAATAAAAGATGACAATGCCCGGAGTTGAACCCGCATCCATCTAGTTGGCCAATACAAACAACTACCAACCCAGCCGTGCCCATTGACTGTTTAGATATGACTTTAAATACCACTAATTAAGTGTTAGGGAGCCATTTGTAGCACTCCTTCACCCAAATTTGCTGCCGTTCAAGGGGGGCCATGGCCCCCCTTGGCCTATGCCTAGAAACGTCCCTGGTGATGGTAGTCAGAAGTCGAAGTAGGAAGTTATGGGATTAAGGTGAAGATGAAGATTAGGGGGCAAGAGACAACTTGGTAAACTTTTGGGTCAAAAAATAAATATGTCCTATAAGTCAATTTTAGTTGACTAAGTATTTATTCCCTGGAGACTTTTCTTTATTCCCCAAACCCCAAAGCCGCGACCATAAGATATTAAGAAACATGTTTCTCATTCACTAATTATATTGCTATTAATCTTGGTTTTGCTTAGTAAACACCCCTTTCTGAAATCCAATTATACCCAAAATATTTTAAGGACAAATTGATTCAAGATCATCATATACCTCTTTTTAGTTTCTCTTACTTCTTAAGCAATAAGCACAGACAAGGAAACACAAACAAGAGCAATAAAAAACTAAGAGTTAATTCATTCGATTTGATTATTTCTAATTGGGTTATATGAATGTTCCCATAAACCCAATTCTTGATAAAAAGTACAACATTCAAACAACAAAAAGGAGAGAGAAAAGAAAAAGAACTTTCATGGGTTTTCCCTACAAGAAGATGAACTAATACTACAATTGGAGCTACTGTTTTCATCATTACCCGTAGCTGTGGAAGCGACATTAGTGATCCCACTAGACGCAGAGGAAGCCGACGAGGAAGAAGGTCCCCTCATTCGAGTCTTCTCTTCAATCCTCATGAAATCAATGAAACTAGGCCTACCATTGCTAACTCCATCACTAATCTTGTCATCGTTGTTAGAATTTCTTTTCTTGAGGAATATGCGACATACTACCCAATCTTCCATTTGGGTCATAGAATTCTGCATCAAAGTTATATCAGAATCACAACTAAGAATTTGGGTTTCCATAAATTATCCATCTTGATCTATGATTATGAAGTTTGGGTACTCAAATCAATAAACTACTATAAGTCAAGAAAAATATATAGGAAACTATAACTACATTAAAAAAAAAACATGAATTTTTGCAACTATTGACGTGAATTCATTGATCAAATATTTGTAAGTTGACTTTAAAAGATAAGCTAAGAAATGGGTTGGTGTTGGAATTCAGTTTCCATGGATTAGCAATCATGATTCATGGTTTATGAAGTTTGGACACTACACCATTCCAGAGAGAGAGAGAGAGAGAGAGAGAGAGAGAGAGAGAGAGAGAGAGAGAGAGAGAGAGAGAGAGAGAGAGAGAGGCATACTTGGATTGAGTTCTTGTTATGTGGTGAAATAGAAGATTCTGTTGGAGTAACCCCAACAAGACGATATTCATGCATGATCCAATCAGTTCTAGATCCAGATGGAGGTTTCCCTCTATAAAAAACTAGGGTTTTTTTCATCCCAACTACTTGATTACTTCTTGGAGCTACAATTTGCTTGTCTTTTCCAGTAGCTTTCCAATACCCAGAACCAGTAGCTCTGTTGGTTCTGTTTCCATTCCTATACTTAGCTTCTCTGGTACTAAAATAGTACCTCTCTTGCTCCCAATCACCTAAAACACAACAAAACCCTAATTTCAAAAACATCTATCTTCTTGAATTTCAAAACCCAAAAAGAATTTAGGACAAACAAGATGACACTTATAAGGGTTTAGGCAACAAACCTGGTAAATCCCAAGGATCATATTTAGAAACAACATCAATCACAGGTATGATAGAAGCAGGCAATGGGTAAGCAAAAACTTTCCTTTTTAAGTATTGAAGAACAAGTTCTTCATCAGTTGGATGAAATCGAAAACCAGGAGGTAATCTAATAATAACTCCATTTTTAACAAAATTGATCTTCTCCATTTTCTAGCACTAATCAATCTGTATGTAAAATCTGAGAAGAAATTAAAACTGAAAACAACAATTCTCAGCAAAATTGAGACAATAATTGATTAGACTACCCTAAACTAGAGAGAGAGAGAGAGAAAATGAGGGGAGAAGATATGAAATGGGGGTTTGGAAGAAGAAGAAAATGTGAGGATTTTTTTATAGTAGTAGTAGTAGTTTGAGGGACGACCCATTTTGGCGTAAACAAGACTCAAACGCATCTGTAACGTTCTAATGAGAGAGAGAGAAGGGAAGATTATAAATTTTAGGGTTTACTTGAGAGAAAAGATAACAATATAGAACCAAACACACGCAGACGAATCCATTCTCTTTCTCTGTAAATCTACGGCGACGCCTTTCTATTTCTTCCTTTCTATTCTTCCTTTTCATTGTGAAGTTACCATTCAGTCCTTAGTGTCCTTTATAATTACTCAATTGAGGTTAACAAAGATATTTACCTAGCTAGTGAGGGGTATTTTGGTGTTTTATAGGTAATCCAAAAGGAAGTTGTTGTGGGGTAACTATGAAGTCATCTCATGTCATGCTTACCTACTACTATATAAGAGTCAAAGATTTCATGGGCCAGGCAATGGACCCAGTTGGAGTCCATGGACCAGCCAAGCTGGGCTGACATGGGATTTTCAGGCAATTAGGTTTAAGTCCAACTAAGGTGCTGTTTGTTTTTTTATACATGTCTGAATCTGAATTAGCTGAATCTGAATTGTCTTAACTGAATTTGCTGAATCTGAATTTAGCTGAATCTGAACACAAGTTTGATGTTTGTTTTTTGAATCTGAATCATGACATCTGAATTAGGATAATGACGTTTATACCCCTCGTTGGTATTTTTGACCAAATAAATAAAAGAAACCTAAATCCTTGCCTCATCTCTTTCTCTCTCAACAGTCACTCTCTAACCCTAATCCTTCCCTCATCTCCTTCTCTCTCTCAACAACCACTCTCTATGAAACCCTAGATATTTCCCTCATCTCTTTCAAATAAAAGAAACCCTAGATCCTTCCCTTATCTCTTTCTTTTTTTCTCTCTCAACACTCATTCTCTAAAAAACCCTAGATACTTCTCCCATTTCTTTCTCTTTTATCTCTTTCAACAGTCCCTTTCTATATAACCTATGGCAAATTTTTAATTCAATTTATCTAGCTACTTTTCCTTCCAACAAAAATAACTTTGGTGGTGATGTTGTGGTGGTTATTTGCGGTTTGGTATGGTGTTCCGATCCGGTTGTGTGGTGGTGGTTCTGTTGTATGGTGGTATGTGGTGAATGTGTGTATGGTAGTGTTAACTGTGGTGGTAGTGGTGGTGTTAACTGTGGTGGTGGTGGTGGTGGTGGTGGTCTATTCCTGGTGGTGGTGGTGGTGGTGTGTTCTTGAAGAAGGGAAGATGTCTATGATTGTGTAATTTAAAGTTTATCAGGGGTATATGCTGTCTTTTGTAATTTTTCAGATTTTTGGTTCACTTTTCAGACTTGTTTTAAAGTCTGAAATGTATGGGCCTTTATTCAGCCAATTCAGACCTTGGCCCAATTCAGCCAAAATTTCAGAATTTCTTAAATCCTAAAAACAAACATCTGAAATCTGAATCGGATACCAATTCAGATTTCAGATCTGAAAAAATAAAAAAACAAACAGCACCTAAGTCTAGAAAAACAGTATTGGTCCTCCAATTTTTTCAATTGACCATGCTATGTCTGACCAATATCCCTACCGAATTTCATTCGGGGTATATGGGCGGTTCAGGTCTAGTGAAAGAAACTGTTTGGCTTTCTATCACTAGATCTGGCTCGTCCAAATACTCCAACCGAGAAACATAAAATTTTAAAACGGATGATTGGGTTGGAATGAAAATCGATTTTGAATCAGTTTGACTCGTCAAAATCAGGTAATTTATGCATCATTGTGCTCGTCTCATTGAAACTCTTGAATTTAGTCTTAAAATTTACTCAAATTCAAATTAGATGAATGAGAAATTGGTGATCAAAATTTCATGCAATTAACTGATGTTATGGTTAAATCTAATCGTAGTTAAGTTAAAATGGATCAAATATGAAGTAGTGCAGTTACTTTCATTCAAAAATTGGGGTTAAATTATCACTAAGAATGAGGAAAACTGACACAACATATCTTTATGAAGCCAAGGCGGGGTGTTCCATCCACCTTAATGAAGCAATCCAAGGGGCAACCTTAGGCTTGCCACTAGCACACCTTATATGCGCCTTGATCTTCAATCTAACAACTTATGTGCTTCGGGCACGAGGGTGGAAGATCAAACGAATGCGGCTAGAATCTTGAGATCTAACTATTGAAGATTCACATGCCTATGAACCATGGCGTTCCGTTAAAATTGTGATCAAACATTAAATGTTGTTAAATGTTATGGGAAAACCTACATGAATCCTTATAGAGAAAAGGTGGGTGTTGGGGACGCCACATGTGCAACTCCCCGATTTATTATGTTAGCATCAGAGGATGATGCCAAAAACCTTCATATCTAAGATTGGAAATGAAAGAGGTGTCATTCGATCAAGATGAGAATGCAATCATTTAGTCAAGACGAGAAATGATGAAGATCATTAAGTTCAGTCGCTTTAGAGATCGTAGTGTTTAGATGGAAACCAACTACAATCTCCGACTCAATCAGTTGACCAGTGACTAATGGAAATTGAATCCTACAACGAATTACACACGAAGAACATTGACTTGATCGAAAGAAATTACTTATGGGAAAAAGTGCATGGCTTGAGCCCCGGTTGAACACCGACCGAAAGATGCACAGGACCTGACAAAAATTGTCCTAAGATGCCTTGCATGGCCCCACCAGGGATCCTAATGGGATGAGGATTTGGTGAATCCTCGTTTGGAATCTCAATCAGATTGGATTTCTGATGAAATCTTATCTAAGGCTTTAGATAAAGTTTTGCTTTTCAATCTTTTAAGAAATCTTAATAAGATTGTGATGTAGGCGCAGCGGAATTAAAGAAGATAATAAAAGTAAAGCGAAGAACGATTAAAGAACTGGTAAATAACTGAATAAAACTGTAAACTTGATTAACTTCAAAGAGTTTTTTTTCTTCAACATGAATAATAAAGACAGACTGGACCTCCTTTTATAGGATATTAGACTTTCCTAGATAGATTCAAACCAAACTTTCCTAAATACTGAAATAACGCATCTTCCTAAACCTAGATTCAAAACGAATCTTACTAAACTGGGACTCTTCCTAAAACCCTAATGCTATGGCCAACTGGCCTAAGTTGTCAAAACTGCCGTGAGGCCCACGGACGGCGGGCCTGACTCGGGTATGTCCGCATCGACCTCTCCTTCTCGCACGAGGTCCGTCCCGAACTGTTTCGATAAAGAAAACAATTTGATGCTCCCGCATAAGATGAACCTTGTCATGGCAATTCGTGTTTCCCAATTTGCACGAAAGGTGCATGGAAACCAAAAGACACCAACATGGACTATATCATTATCTTCAATCTCATATTGCCAGGAATCTCGAAAGATCGATTGTGGGAAATAATCTTCCAAAAAATTTCTACATCTCCCGTCATCTAGTAAGTCGATGAAGAAGATTACACTCAACACCATCGAAAAACCCAAGTCTACACCCATCTTCTTCGTAATATCATATGTTGTCGGAAGTCTTCCCGAACGACATAAAGTACTACTAACAACAGAGTAATGCTCTCTAACTAACTCAACTATGAGGAGATCATTTATAGCCATGCAAATCTCTATGTCCTTCTCGACTAAACCACCATGAAGATAATCAGAAAATCACCAAGACCCACTAAACCTGAACCACGTTCTTTGAACGTCCCTGAATTATGATGTCCACAACCAAATATGATACTAGGAAGAACAATGGGCTTACCATTCATTGAATCGAAAGTTAACGTCTCAAGTGCTACATTGTCTTGAGTGTGGGATTGATCACCATATCAGTAGTAATAAATACAACGAGCTCTTGGTTCCCAAGGACTAATTAGTTTTTGACATTGATGCGAAGAACATGATGTCTCTTTACATGGTAAGCATTGAATCCAAGTTAAATTAATTCCAGTATCAGCAATAGCTAGTATTTCATGTGATGGTTTTCCTAATCCAAACTTCACTAGATATTTACCATCGTTAGATATAATAGTTGATCTAATGGTGTTATTCTCATGAGAAGACGATAGAGAATACGAGTATTTGAGGTAACTATGTCGATTAATTGAAGGTGAAATGATTGTTGGACTCGTTCGAACTTACTGAAATCTTCGTACAAACCAAAAACTACATCATCTTCGGAAACTTCTTTTATCTCTGGAACAAAGATTTCAACCCCTAAATTAGACAAATCCTTCTCAAACTTACTAAAATCGTCGTGCAAACCAAAAACTAGTTTTCGACTGATATTACCAACAGATATGTTAGTTGACTCGGTCGATGGCTTTATAGATGTCTCGTGGTCACTTTGATCAGAATAGAGGACATGCTGTTGGGTTTGAGTATCATAAAATTGTTACTATCATAAGAAAGACATGAAATTCCATCATAGTAGAATCCAGAAGAAGCATCGTAGTAGTAGCCAGACGCTTCATCCCAAACAACCCAGAGTGAGTTGGGGTTGAACCATCTCTTCGGACAGCAGGTTGTTTCTCATCAAGATTATAATCTCTTTCCCATTCATCTCTTTCAAAGCTTTTTCTGTACGAATTTCTTCTTCTTCAGTTTCAAGAGAGTTTCACAGAAGGAGATTTGTTAGAGAAAAAGGTGAAGTGGGACATAATTGATGCGGGGAATTTTTATGATTCGAAAGAAGGATGTCTTCTCCCGGCATATGCATCAAAAAATTCGGCTAGGCAATGGTGCTTCAGACTACGGTTTAGGTCTAACGAAGGAAAATTACTTCTTTCTTCCTCCTCCGTCGTCGACTGAATATCTTTCCTTGTGTCAAGAACTTTTCATTCAATATCATCGTTCATAGTGATCGAAGTAACTTTAGAGAACTGTCTTCTCGATTCAGTCTTTGTTTCTATATATGACAAATATTCATCGATAGGAAGAAAACCATACCTGAGGATACTTTTTAATGTAGCCCAATTATCTATGAATTGTTTACCTTGATCAATGAGTCTCCATTGCAGTGCATTGAATTGTTCATAGATTCTTTCGGACATATGTTGCTCAACCAAAAAAATCTTATCGTTGTCAAAAACATCTTGATTTCTGAACCAATCTTCCATGAGTTGAATCCAGAAATTTATATGGAATTGACCTTCGAAGAGTGGAATTTTATAAACTTGATGAATTTTTCTTTCATCTTCTCGATCAACATAAAACTGAGTTGTATCTCGAATAGGGTCCCAACATAAACGTGGAAAATTTTTCTAACATTCAAGAGGAGATGTATCCATAGGTATATATACATATATATATATATATATTTTTTTTGTGAGAAAAAAAATCTAGAATTTTGATGGCTCTGAATACCACTTGATGTAGGCGCATCGGAACTAAAGAAGATAATAAAAGTAAAGCGAACAACGATTAAAGAACTGTAAATAACTGAATAAAATTGTAAACTTGATTAACTTCAAAGGGGTTTTTCTCTTCAACATGAATAATAAAGACAGACTGGACCTCTTTTTATAGGATATTAGACTTTTCTAGATAGACTCAAATTGGACTTTCCTAAATAATGAAAATACTGAAATAACACAACTTCCTAAACCTAGATTCAAAACGAATCATACTAAATTGGGACTCTTCCTAAAACCCTAATGCTATGGCCGACTGACCTAAGTTGTCAAAACGACCGTGAGGTCCACGGACGACGGGCCCGACCCGGGTGTGCCTGCATCAGATTGGGATTTGACTTTAAAGTCCTTATAAAAAGGACAAGAATTATAGATTTATGTTTCAGCTACTCTAGCAGAATATAGAAAAGAAACACAATTTCTCATGCTTAGGTTTTAGTATTTGAGTCTGAAGTAAAAAACACCTAATTGTAACGAAATTCCACTACGAGTCATCAATTATGGCTGACATAGTTCAAAATACAAAAGACAATGGAATGTTCTTTTCCTTACTTATTCTCTTGATTACATTGGAACAAAAGTGTCTTTACATGGGTAATTTTAAAACCCAAAATTTGGGTTATAATAGGAAACCAAATCCAAATCTAAATAATGTTTGAAAAAAAAAATATTTTGTTAAGTACAATTTTACTCTGAAATCAACGCGAAAAACATTTTTGAAAAACTCATTAACCGACAAACAATATTTTGGTTAATGCATTGTATATGTTGTTAGCAACATAATTACGTATGTTGTCAACATTTTATAACAAGTCAAGGCAACTATATATGTCGTCAATATTTTATAACAAGTCAAGGCAACTATATATGTCGTCAACATTTTATAACTAAGTCAAGAAATTATTGCGTATGTTGTCAACAGTTCATGACAACACAATTATAGATGTTGTCAAGAGTTTCTAACAACAATTTATATATGTTATCAACATAAAAAGTTAAATAGGGGATTATGGAAAAAATATGATTGTCTTATTAAGAACATAATTATATATGTTGTCAACAACTTAAAAAGTGTTAAAAAATGGAGTTTTTTTACATTCTTATTTTTGAATGGTTTTTTTCTATTAGGATCTAGATTTTGGGCTTATCACTCATTTTTTCTTGGGTCCATGGGTATAAGGCCCAAAATAAAATCCAAAAAGGGATTAGGGTCCTCCTATCTTCCTAGAAAATGCGATTTTAGTCCACTTTGTACACAATTACTCTCATATGTATGAAAATTGTTCCAACCCAACACCCCATAACTCCCGCCCATTTTATATTGAAGTCGGACGACCTCAATTTGTACGACACAACAAAACACGTTGTGTATCTTCCAAACCCATTTATTCTAACAACACAATACAGAAAGTTTCTATCTCACTTTCTCTCTCTAAAACCCTAAAAACCGACTGACTCTATTTCTAAATGAGTTTTGTTATACACAAAATACGTTTTGTTAGATAAAAAAATTGTTTTGTTATATATATAAGATTCCTAATCTGTTAGTAACTCTAACATAAAAAAATATCTTAACAGAGATGGCCAGAAGGTAAATACGATTATAAAGAACAAGATGCGTTTTGTTATATACAAAATGTGTTGTGGTATATACAAAATACGTTGTGTATTAAAAATAAGTTAAGATTCATAATCTGTTAGTAACTTTGACATCAAAAAATATTATGGAGATAAGGGAATACGATGATGGAGAACAAATGAATTATGTTATTTACAAAATGAGTTTTGTTATATAGAAAATGAGTTTTGTTATGTAAAAAATGTATTGTGTATCATACATATGTTAAGATTCATAATATCTTAACAGAGATCGAGAGAAGATAATACGATGATGGAGAACAAAATGTATTTTGTTATATTCAAAATGCGTTGTTTATCACACATAAGTTAAGATTCATAATCTGTTAGTAGCGTTGAAAAATATCCTAACAAAGATGGAGAGGAGGGAATACGATGACGGAGAATAAAATGAGTTTTATTATATAAAAAATGAATTTTGTTACATATAAAATGAGTTCTCTTATATAAAAAATACGTTTTGATATATACAAAATGCGTTGTGTATCAGACAAATGTTAAGATTCATAATCTGTTAGTAACTCTAACATAAAAAACTATCTTAACAGAGATGGAGAAAAGATAATACGATGATGGAGAACAAAATGTGTTTTGTTATATTCAAAACGCTTTGTGTATCACACATAAGTTAAGATTTGTAATTTGTTATTAACTCTGACATCAAAAAAATATCTTAATAGAGATGGAGAGAAGGGAATACGATGATGGAGAACAAAATGAGTTTTGTTATATACAAAGTGAAATTTTTTATTTACAAAATGAGTTTTGGTATATAAAAAATGAATTTTTTATATACAAAATGCGTTGTGTATCATATATATGTTAAAATTTATAATTTGTTAGTAACTCGGACATCAAAAAATATCTTAATAGAGGTGGAGAGAAGGTAATACGATGATGGAGAACAAAATGCGTTTTGTTATATGGAAAATGCGTTGTGTATCATATATATGCTAAGATTCCCAACCTGTTAGTAACTCTGACATCAAAAATATCTCAACAGTGATGGACAAAAGGTAATACAATGATGGTAAACAAAATGCATTTTTTATTAGGGGTGAACATCGGTTGGATAACCGACTTTTTGGGCCAATCTAAAGTCCAAACCGAAGGGTTCGGTTTTTTCAAATCTAAATCCGAACCAATCCGTTCATGGTCTGGTCCGGTTACCGATCCGAACTATGCAGGAACGGTTTGGATAACCGAACCACCCGTGACATTTTACCATCTATAAAATTTCGCACTTTCGACTTTAAAATGTGGAACTAACTTAACTTGTGAATTAAGCTACAATTCTCCACGCCATTTACTTTCTGTTACACATGCATTAAGCTACAATATCAACAAACATGGAACTAACTTAACTATTAAATCTCAACCGTCCATTATTCCCTTTATATATATATATAATATATAAAAATAACAACAAATGGTTTGGTTCGGTTTGTTCGGTTATCCGTAAACCAAATCCATAAACCGATTCAGAACACTCGATTTTGCCATTTTAAAATCCTAACCAATCCAGAATACTTTTGGATCGGTATCCTAACCGTCCAAATCTGTTTGGATCGGATTGGATACTAAATGAACACCCCTATTTTTTATATAAAAATACGTTGTCATCATACATATGTTAAGATTCATAATTTGTTAATAACTTTGACATAAAAAAATATCTTAACAGAAATGGAGAGAAGGAAATGAAGAAGATGCAGACGATGAAGATGATGAAAACAGTGATGGTATACCCTTGAAAGTTATAGAGAGAAAAAGTAGGGATGAAAACTCATATTTGGTAGGTGCATGCGTCTCTTATAAATGAAGAATATGAAGATGTTGAATGAAGATGCTGCAACCGTTTAGTTTAGAGTTCCCATTTTTAGAAAAAAAATGTTTAGAGAAAGAAAGTAGGGATGATGGATGAAGAAATGACGCATGAAGTGGATGAATATGTCGAATGAAGATGCTGCAGGGTTTTAGTTTAGGGTTTCCATTCTCAGAAAAAAAAAAACGATTTTGAGAACGAAAGTGGAATTTTGGCGGTTACTTTAGAAAAGATGAGAGAGAAAATGAGATAATAAAATGGAAAGGCCGCTGATTTTGGGAAATAAGAAAAGTATCAGGGGTTAAAAAATTTAAAGGGATGATGGGAAATTTATAAGATTTTCAGGAAACAAACTTTCTGGGGTATCCTACATTAAATTTTACAAAAAAGTCCAACAATTTTTTTTTTTGGTAAACCCTTTCCATCTTCCTCCTTCTAAAAACAAAACAGAGAAAAACTTCTATAGAGAGAAAGAGACTTCAACAATCTTCAACAATTTCGAACAATCAAAGTATGGGGCGTTCAAATCACTTCATCATCAAACAATCCTCCTCAAAAGAGGTAATAATGTTTCTCTACTTCCCTTAATTGATTTTCATGCCTAAAACCCTAATAACTTTCAATTTTGTAATCTTGGGTTCTCAAGGTTTAGATTTGTATTAGTTTTTCTTCCTTAGAACTTATTGGTTGTTAGGTTTACATTTGTGAATTAGTATGATGAATCAATGACAGTGTGAGATGAATCATGATGAACACGAGAATATTCCGTGGAACTGTCGAGCGTTGAAATTTTTCGTGGGTGGGAAACTCCACGAATTTTTTTGTGGGTCAGTAGTTCCACGAAATTTTTTGAGGGTGTAAAATCTCACGAAATTTTTCGTGGGTGTAACATCCCATGAAATTTTTCAGAGTTGAGTGATAAAAAACTATCGTAACAGTAAGAAGCTACAAGTAAGAAAAGTTCAGAATTACTTCTCTATAAGTGAGTGCCCATTTACTGGTTTACTTGTGTAGGATTGTTTAGGAGATGTTCCAATATTTTTATGGATGAGATAGGTGTTGTCTGTTAAATTCTTGTTAGTGCTCAGTCTTCCTGTACTTTTGTTATGTTTAAAGTATTATCAATTACGTGAACGTGAAATGTTGAATTTGGATACGAATTTTGGAATATCTTGTATGTTCTACCCATAGAGTGTATCTTATTCGACCAAAATACTCATATAGTGTATACATCATTATTTTGCTTAGTTTGAGGATCTGGATTCATCAACATTCATATATAGAACTTGACCTTATCTTACTTTAGAGTTGAATTACATTCAAATTATTTAATGGTCCATTTTGGTATTAGTCAACATACTTATTTGGAATATTTTGTTATATACCGGTAGGAGGAACCCCCCTACTATGTATGAATGTGTCCGACGTGACGAGTTACGCTCCAAATGTAATGTTGAGAAAAGTTCATTGCAGAACCCACAAATTTTGGACGAGTAGTAGTCAAACGAGGAGTCGAGTGAGGAGGAGTCGGGCGAGGATGAGTTGGGGGAGGAGGAGTAGAGTTAGGAGTCGAGCAAGGAGTCGGGTGAGGAAGCGAGCGAAGAAGCAGGGGAAGAAGCGGGAGAAGAAGCATAAAAGAAGCAACGAGAGAAGTAGCGGGTAAGCAGAACTAGTCGTTGATGATGATGGTTTCCCGCAGGCCGATGCTTACTTAAGTACTACAAGTTTCACATTGCCAACAATATATGGCACGGAAAGGTAATTGTTTATCTTTGAATGATCAATTATTTTAATATATTCTCTTACGTATCTTGTTTAATTTTGGGTTAATAACACGTTTATTTCCAACTTCTGGATCGAATTTTGACCGTCAAACTCACAACTGGGTGGATTGATAAATGGAACCTCAACGAGGAGTGCAACTTCGTAAAACAAAAGGTTCAAAATTGTGGGTTTCAATCAATTATTGAACATGTGTATCGAAGGGCAGACAAGACACTTATTAGTGCTTTTGTGTAGAGGTTTTTTCAAGAGACCAACACCTTCCATTTACAGTTTTGGGAGATGATGATCACACTGAACGATGTGTAACACATCGTCAATCTCCCTATTGATGGAAATACATTATATGGTGCAACAAGTGCCTCAATTTACTTGGATGATGTGTTAGATCTGGTGAGTAGAACTCTAGGACTTAGACGTAAAGATGCAAAGGATGCATTAAGAAACGGGAGTTTGAAAACAGTGAAACTAGACTATCTAAAGTTTGGAAAGTCGAAGAATAATTTCTCGAAATAGAAGAAGGAGTATTGTGTAAGGGCATATCTACTTTACGTTGTCGGATCTTATACTTCCCCTGACAAGAACGGTAACAGGGTGAATGTTCAATATCTTCAGTGTTTTGAAGATTTGGACAAGGTCCGTAACTACTCGTGGGGTTCCGCCTGCCTTGCTCACCTGTTGCATCAAATATCAACTACGACCAGGTTCGAGGTGAAATAGATGGGTGGATTGTTTACCCTTCTAATGGTATGTGAGGATTTCGTACACGATAGTTTTTTTTTTATTGTTTATACAAATTGTTTACTAAATCTTTTAATCATTTTCTTAGGTTTGGATTTACGAGCATTTTCCTACTGTTAATGAGTGGAATGCTACATCTGATTTTCAAGAAGGGTTGTCATTGGCTGAAAACTGACTACCTAAGCCTGCTACGAATCTCCCAACTAGAAAGAGAACACTTAAAGCTTTTAGGGAGAAAGTTGACGGCTACCGAAGTAAGTCATATACTGCATACGCGTTTCATAAAATAGTTTTTGTTACTTCTAAAGGAATATTTCTCATTTAAGTTCTACCGAACAAGTTTCTTGAAATGCTTATGCGAAGTATGAAGATCATTATGCAGCTGACCAGTTGTTATACTACAATGGGTTTATTGTATGTTTCGATATCACTAGCTCATTACATCCTCAACGGACCCTCCGTCAATTCTGATTTGCTCAGTCAATTCCAAGACCACCTCATTTTCACAACCTAATGAAGTCTGTATTGACGACCAAAAGGTATGTAGCTTATTATGGTCCATCTGCTTCTTAGGAATGGGATAACAGAGAAGACCGCATCCGAGCTTTTTCATCTCGTGTCCCTATCACTACTCCCGGACAAACTGCAGATTGCATGTCATGGTATGAAACGGTGTCTCACCTGAAAGTATGTATCCCAATATATATAAGAGCGGAAGAAGTTCAACATCCTCCAACGCAAAAAAAAATTGAAGACACGTTGCGTAAAATGATAACTAATACAACCAATCGTGTTAATTTTTAACTATTTTACCGAACTTTATTACTAAATCATATTTCATATATATTCTTTTCAGAAATCTCATTTGAAAAAGTTTGCTAATGCATTGCGGACATGCATGGGTGGTCAAACTGAGCATATCTCTCCAAAGATCACGTAACGATGGCGCATGCAACAGAATTGATAGTCGATGAAGCAGAAGATGTTGGGGGTTAGACTTAGACAGTTGAAGACGCTCTTTTTCAAAATACTTTGTCTTTTTTTTTAAGCATGTCATATATTTTGAGAGGGAATTCAGACATTTTTAGACAGTCGAAGTGCTGACTGGAACAAAGTCTTGGACAAAGTCAAAGACAAACTCAGTGATAAATCTAGCCATCCATTTTGGGTTAGATTGGTTAAATTGAATTTGGCCATTAAACCATAAATCGAACCGTCCAATTCTTCATATTTAAATCTTAGCCTTTAATCTAATCTTTAAGTGGAAAATTTTGATCATACCAATGGTATACTAATGACTAATACATTGTACATTCATGACCATAAAACCAAATGGAATTGCAAAATAAAAAAGGAATTGTAATTACATTAACTCACTCATTCAAAAACATAAACTATTTTATACAAAACTTTTATTCCCTTTATGACGGTACACTAATGCTTCGTTAACTGTATACTAATAAGTAATACCATAAAATCAAATGAGTAATGACCATAAAATCAAAGACTACTGAAAGGGCTTTTATAAATTCACTAGTTATAACCCGTGCCTTAAGGGAACGGGCTTTTATGTCTGACAAATAACAAAAAATTAATAGTTTTGGATCGATGAACATGAAAACGAAGTATGTAACATTTACAAACAATAAGAAATAAAAAGAACATTAACGAACACGAAAAATTTGAAACAAAAGATTTAATATAAGTTAATAGTTTTTAAATCAAAAAGGTCTAAAATCGATTATTGGTGTTAAAAACAACACAAAAATTTCACAGAAGTTTTCAAGTCATCTAATGGAGGTAAAAAATAATTTACTTTTAAAAGAGGTAATTCAAATTGTTCAAAGAATCGATGAAAAGTTATATTTTAAGGAAATTTAAAGAAGAAAATCAAGAGAAAATTTATAACAAAGAAAATCTCATTAAAGAATCATTATAAAGATAGATGTGTACCTTCCGATTTACACAATTTGTAAAGTTTAGTTAAAAGATCATAACACTACCAGATACTTACTCATCTCAAAGAAAATTGAGAAGTAAAATAATAATTCAAATCATAAAATCGGGAAAAGAATAACAATTAACTCTTTAAAAGAGATGCTCTTCAAATCTAGAAGAAACGAAACATAAGATTTGAAAACAAAACTTCAAATAAATGATTTCCTCACTTGCGAAAGATTAACATAGAAATCATAAATATCATAGATTGATAGAGAAAGAGAACATGTAGAAAGAGAGACAGAGATTTATCATTTATCATAGATTATATTTACAATTAAACATTTCAGTAAACTTATGGAGTATACACAATATCAATAAAAAAATTATATATACTGAATTTTATGTATTAATCATACAATCAAAACGTCAAACATAAATGATTTCTTCACTTGCGAAAGATTAAATTAGAAAACAAAAATAACATAGATTGATAGAGAAACACGTATATAAGTAGATAGAGATAGAGATTTATCATTTATCACCAAGTGTATTTACACAATAGATAGAGATGGAGAATACCCAATAGAGATTTATCATTTCATTGAACTTATGGAGAATGCACAAAATAACTAATAAATATTAACAAAATTAAGAAAAACTATCAATTAAGAAAAACTAATTTCGAATCATTTTGTTGTTCACAGAGATTTCTTCTATTAACAAATGAGAAATGTAGAGAAAGAGAGCGAGAGAGAGAGAGAGAGGAAAAAAAATATAAGAAAGAAGGATTCTAGGAGGAAAATATATATAGAAAGAGGAGGGAGGAATATGATCCATTAATCTTGTTCTTTTATAACCGAAGGACACTTACTTTTTGGGAAATTATAGAGATTGAGAGGTTTTGAGAGAGATATCAAGGATCATGATTTAAGGAGATATTAGGGATTAAGATTTAAGGGCTACGATTTCATATCCTAAAACACAATTAATATTTAAAAATTTATGGAGATAATAAATTGTAATGGTTATATAGATGGTCATAAGTATAAAATTAATTTGTCACTAATTTTATAATAGCGGTTATAATTTGGGATAAAATTTAAGGATTTAGATTTAACAATGGAAATTGGACGGCCAAAATTTATCGTGAGTTTGTATAATAGATTTAGTGAATGGGTGAACGAATTATGATATTTCTAGGTAGGTAAGAGACCAAACAGTCAAATTTTAACAACAAAGGGAACGAACGGCTGAATTTATCTTTCGCTTTGTCCCAGTCAGCACAAAACATTGTGTTTTATATAATAGATTTTTATTTTTATTTCCTATACGATTTCATACATGTAACACATTTATCTTTTTTATTTGTTCATTATAGCAAAATATTTTTGGTTCTCAATAAATTCACAATTTTTTTCCTTTCAATTTTCTAATATTATTTTTAATTTATTCGTTTGCAGAAATAAGTAGCAAATTTAATGTTCTTGATCGGAACTAATTTCTTGAGACCGCAAAAGGTAAGATCTTAATTTATTTTCATTTTTGGCCTATTCTTAGATCTTTCTTTTCTAATATTTGAAATTACCGAAAAAAATTGAGTTCAACTTTTGTTTTTTCTCTGCATCTATCCTTCATTCATTTTCTGTTTGCATGAGTTTTTTACAACAATACTTACTTGCTGATGCGGGAGCTACTAGAACAACGAACAATAAGGTTAGTATGTAAGTTTTCAAGTTTTAAATGTGTAGTCAAAGTTGTGTGGTTCTTTACTTTCTTCTTCATTTCTATTTCACTTTTTGAAATTAATTTATCTATGGAGATGACATTTATTCTTTTTATATTCTGATGTTTAAAACCATTAATGTAAGAGTTTACAACAATCCTAACCAAATAGCCTCCAAACAACTTACACATTTGGAAAGTTACATTGTTTGTTGCATGCTCTTTGGTATTATTGTGACGAAAACAAGTAATCCAAGAAAAATAATAGAAATAAAGAACAATCACACAGAACACAAGAGATTTACGTGGTTCGGTTGGTGAGACCTAGTCCACGACGATAACGACGCGATGATTTCCCTTATGATAAACAAACAAGTTACACAAGAGAGTCGTTAGAATTCGACACAAATATCTCCCAGGGTTTTAGTTTATATAGCCACTAAAACCCTAATCCCACCGCCTCATTGACTCTCTCTTTATACATCTGAAATACACATGGATACGCTAACGCTAATAACCACCATAAGCTCTGCTCGGCATTCCAGCTCTGTCTCGAAAATCAGCTCTGCCTCAAAGCCCTACTTCGCATACCAGCTCTGCTAACGGGTCCAAAATTCCGCGCGAAACTAAGCGGGTTAGCGGATCGTAAATCGGGTTAGATATCAAACCATATTCAAGACACTTTAAACAGGTATCAGTAGAACTGTATTTTCATATCGATATCTGTAAATTAAGTATTCTAAACAATGAGAGAGTTATTTAATTTATTTGGATTTGGAAACTTTTTCTCTACTCTATATAAGTGCAACAATTATATTTCAGTTAATGAAAACTGGTAGAATATCATGATAAGAGATTAATTTTTTTTTTTTAATTATTATTTCTAGAGTTCTTCGATATCTCTTGTTGAAAATAATCTTCATGAGCAGGAAAGAGATCTCGAGACGGGCAACAATTTTGTTTAAATGATTCGCTGCATAACTTTCTCCATAATCAGTATTTATCTGTAACTTAATGAATAATTTTATGCGTTAATTATGATTTCTTCTTTCTTATCAGTGGGTGTCTGTGTTTGATGTTTGACTGCTTCATTTGGTATTTCTGAATTAACGGGAACCCGTTCATAGTATTAGACCATATAGAGGTCAGATGCTTCCCTAGTTCGATTGCTCGATATTCATGTTATCGTTTATTTGATCCCTAGATTTGTACTCTTAAGTTAATTTGAACTCAATTGATTATAATGTCAATGATTTTGTTGTGCATTTCAGAAACTTCATGTTGTGTGAGCTCTAATTGTTCGGACAAAAATCCTCAATCAATTGAGAAGTATTTGTACACAATTTTTTTTTTTTTGCTTTATGTTCGAAAAGGTAAAATCATATCATTGTGAAATCAAAACTATCTTATGACAACATGAGATCAAATCAAAAAGATATGAAGCTGGTATATCTATCTCATATCGAAAATGTGAAATCAGTGTCATTGTCAAAAAGATTGAAGAAACAAATTCAAATAAGTTGACGAAAAGTGTCTGATAGTGAATTTTGTTACAAATTGTTGCATATTGTTTAACAACTGAAACCAATTATAAGTTTTCAGTAAATTTTGATGTGTTTTTATTCTATAGTTTGATTTTAGAGATTCACATTCCCAAACATTCGGTTTGATTCGTTTCTGTTAAGATGAGATCAGATAATTGTGATAACAAAAGGTTTATTTTAGCAGATAGAAAAGGGTTATTTTCCAAATGGCCCCCAACTTTGTGACCAGCTTCCTGCCTAGCCCTTGCTTTAGCAAAAATACCAATGTGACCCCCTTTTTCAGTTACCTTTATAACACCGTTATCTAGTCATCACCTTCTCTCCTCCATCTCATCATCTCTCTCTGCCACCTCACCTTCTCACCACTTCATCGTCTTTTCCGGCGAGTGTCGACGACCGGCGACCTTCAAACATAAAAACAAAAAAATCTCTCTTCCTCTCTCTCTAACACTCCGGCGAAGGGAGACCTTCGTCGGAGGTCTGGTCTGTTCATGGACAGACCAAATCCGGTCTGTCCACGAACATACCAGATCTGTTCGTGGACAAACCTTGAAGGTCTGTCCCTGAACATACCAGATCTGTTCGTGGACAGACCTTGAAGGTCTGTTCGTGGACACCCCTAGACCGGCCGGAAAATTGGTTGGTCGGCGACACTCGCCGGAGAAGACGGTGAAGTGACGAGAAGGTGGGGTGGCAGAGAGAGAGATGATAGGATGGAGGAGAGAAAGTGATGACTAGATAACAGTGTTATAACGGTAACTGAAAAAGGGGGCCATATGGGTATTTTTGCTAAAGTAGGGGGCTAGGCAGGAAGCTGGTCACAAAATTGGGGGACATTTGGGAAATAACCGGATAGAAAATCATTTGTTTTGATAATAGGGGGGTCAACGACTTTATAACGTGCATAATGCTTAGCGGCGCCCGTGCCGGAGGCATGGGTTATACCTAGTTTAATAACAATAAGGCATGCCATTATTATATATCTTGTCAACAATTTATAACAAAACAATTATATATGGCGACGATGTCAATAGTTTATAACAACATATTTATATATATTACCGACATAAAAGGGTTAAAAGAAGATTATGGAAAAATAAGACAATCTTGTTAACAACGTAATTACAGACGTTGTCTACAGTTTAAAAAGGCCAGAGCTTTGGGGAAAGCAAAATAGTTTCCGGGGTGTGAAATTTTAAAGGGAACATGTAAAATTTTAGAAATTTTCCGAGAAAATAAATTTTAAGGGGAAATCAAACATTTCTTCTTCTTCTTCATCATCTTCAACTTCGGCCACCATTTCCGGCCACCATCTCCGGCCACAACCACCACTATTTTCTTCTTCCTCTCCCTACTCTCTCTCTTAAAGTTTGTCTCTCTATCTCTGCCCCTCTCTCTCTTACCGTCTCTCTCTTAGACCTTCAAATACAAACCCTAACTCTAAATACCGATCTCTCTCTCTCTCTTAGTTCTAAGGGGATCTTGACCATTTTGGTCTGAACAAACCATCTGGAGAATCGCCTCTCTTTAACTTGTAAAAACCTGGGGTTTCTTCATCAACCTCCTTTTCATTCCTCCAGGTACAATCATCTATCCATCGATATAAAAAAATCTGTTACTTGATCCTTCATTTTTACTTATTTCTTCGCTTGTTTCTTTAATTATTAGTTTCATTTCTCATTAATCAATGTGCATATCTAACTTCACTATTGTAAAAATATGAAGACCTAGGATTTTGATTACTGATGTGTTCTTTGTTTTGTTACTTGTGTAGTTACATTGAACAATGAATGGTAGTATTAATTAGTATCTAAGACAAGTTTTTAGAGGAAAATATTATTATTAGTTCCTTAGGAAGGTTTTAATCAGTTTTCATAAATGGCGTGGTTTAGAGCTGCTCATTGTGGTGGCCGGATTCCGACAACTGTTGCCGGAATGAAGAAGAAATGGTCAAAAAATTTGCTTTCCCCCTAACATTTAGAAAATATATTGGTCAACTAAAGTTGACCAATTTTTGACAAAGTCTTCACACCCAGAAACTATTTTGATTTCCCAAAGCGCTGACCTTTACAAAGTGTTTACAAAATGTTTTTTTTTACATTAATTTTTCTGGGTGGATTTTTTTTCTTATTTGGTTCCAGATTTTGGACTTTTGATGCATTCTACCTATTTCTCTTTTAGCCCCTCCGTGTGTTACTCGCATTCATTTTGACTAATTAATTTAAAAAAATAAAATTTTGGCACTCTTTGTTTCAAACCCACTTTAACATTTTGATTGTTTTTGTTTCACTACCTACTTTTCTTTTAAAAGTCAATTCTTACAAATGCTTAAGAAAATAACAATGTACCGGATACTAACCCATTTCTGTTTATTTACATATTAAAACTTAAATATATATATATATATATATATATATATATATATTTTTTTTTTGTGAAACCATATTAAAATTTGTTATGTGATTATATAGGTAAGTAGTAAGACGGTTTATTTGATAAGGTGATTAGAACTTGAGAGACAACTTTGACATAAAAAAAAGAAGCTTGGAAACGAGAGTCCATAAGTGCATACAATTGAATATGGAATATTATAAAATAATAATTAGATCATGAAATTAAGAACTTGCCTTAAAACCCTTCTCTGCTAATTTAGGAAACCTAACAGAGATAAATACAACCGAGTACAGGGATTTCTTAGAAAACTTAAACGGGGAGATGGAGAATCCTCCTCTGTAGAGAGAAAGAGTAATGCTGTTACAGAACCTACAGCTCTAGCCAATAGAGAGAGAGATAGGGATAGAAGTATCAATTCAGAAGATATCTTTTACCTAATTTCAGGTATAGATAGGGCAAATAAGTCTAGGGTTTAGTTGAATAAAAATTTGATCTTTTCCTTCAACAGGACAACATGATGTGAAAGAAATTTTCAAATATGTACACAAGGACATTATGGAATTCATGCAGGAAAAAGGTTTTGACTTTCTTACAAGAAACCTTTTAAGTAAAAAAAGAAAATCTCTCAGCAACACAAAGTTGACTTTAACAATTTCATGTCTCATTAATGGTGTTGATGATGATAATGAATTCAGAAGAAAATCTTTATTTGATGGTGTTGCTTTATATCTCTCTCTTTTTTGCTCTCTGTCTTGCGCTCTATGTTTCTTGTTCTCTCTGTTTCTTGCTTTCTCTTTTTCGCGAGTGGGAAAAATGTGTAGCTATTAGAGCTTATTTAAGGAGAAGGGAACCTGCTTCGTGATTCTAACAATCTCATTGCCACAAATGAATAACGACGGGTAATCGATGAACCCACATGGATATAATTAGTACAAAGGACATGCAACACGAAATACCACCCTTAACAACTATTATTAGTGAATTCAATTAATTTGATACTTATTTTAATAAATACATATTAAAATCTTCATTTTTATCAATATATATCAAAAACTAGGCATAACCCCCGCACTACGTGCGGGGGCAATGCCCCTTATGAAATTCAAATATTGGGGAAATGAAATTGAGATACGTAGAACTGGTTACAATTTTTATTTATCTAACACATTGTATGTAACTATGGATACAATACATTATATCATAAATGAGTTGAGAACTATTCGTTTTTGTGTTCCAACAATAAAAATATCATCTTGTCGAAACAAAGTTGTATATGTGATGTACATGATAAAACAAATACAAATTAGACAGTAAAGTAAGAATATCTATAGTTTATAATGAAATTCGAATCTCAAACGTAAACTCCAACCTCCGTATGCTTGAGAAATCCCCTAAATTTGTTTTTCTTCGATATATTTGAAACTACAAAGTTGAAAAAAGTAAATAATAAGAATAAAATACAAACATTTGCTTTACATTCACCTGTAGACATAATAAAATTGTGTTATAAGTTATGATCAGTCACAGTATTCTCCTTAGTTGTCTTCACACAAACAATTACTTGCAAGGAAAGTAAATAATTGTTAGGAGGTGCAGAAGGGTGGAAGAATGGAGAAGAAATTTAGCAGAATATACTTCAATGAAGAGGAAGGGCATACGTAACATGTTGTTAAGCAGCAATTAGTACAACCATGGGCGTTCCGAATTTGGAAAGATTACACGTTGCAGACTTAGGTACAACTTGAAACTCAAACACCACAATATTAACTTAAAGATATGCATCAATCTGCCATTAGCACGCCATAAATCGCCGAGGATGAGAGGCACACTTTCAAGTTATAGCAGCCATCCTGAAATTGTTCAACAAAGCTCATAATGATAGGTTTTAGAGTGAGAAACAATAAATCTGCGGAGATTTGTGCCCCCAATAGACATGTACAGGTATTTTCAAGCAAACTTGTCAACATCACCTCGTTCACAATAAGAACTAAAGACAGAAAAACCATTGAAAATAATTGGATTCACATTGCGTAATCCTGTTTACTTGGCCAACACCATCCTCACAAACTCCTCATAGTTTACTTGGCCATCCCCATCCACATATATTTCTCTGATCATCTCGCCCACTTCTTCATCAGTCAATTTCTCCCAGATTTGTCATCACATGCCTTAGCTGCTCCATGTTGGTATAAAAAACAAATACAATTTATTATGATAGGATATCTTCCAATGGTCGGAAAATATTTTGATAACTTAGTGTCTTCTGTAATACATATTATAAGTTTTGATGTAAGAGCTCTTTGCTCGATTGGTGCACTCTTTACACCATTGTCAATATATTATAGACCTTTAAGAAAAAAATGCAAAACCACAATGTACACAAAGTATGAAGAACCCAATTTTGTATTGTTTTTGTAATAATAAAATGAACAAATAACGATCATACAAATATATAAATGAATCAATAGGGCCTATCTCTGCAGCTGAAATGACACCATTACGATCCTTGTCAAAAACCTTGAAAGCTTCCCTGAGTTCTTCTTCGGAATCAGTATCCTTCAAGAGTAGAAATAGAAATTTTAACCATGTCAACATAATTATTCTGAAATTTTTAAATTTAATTGAAGAAAGAAAACGTGTATTACTTCTTCCAAACATTCATGATCTTAAATTTCAAATACACAAATAAATCAAGTGAAACAAATATAACAAAACATTAAGATATAATATTTTCATGAAGAAAGAAAAAGAGGCGAAATTTAATGGGTAACAACTATACCTATATGGGTTTAGAATCACTATTATGGTGTTCCGTGACAAAATGTTATAGATGAAATTTTTTTTTGGATTTGAATGAAAGAAACACCATTCGGACGCTAACCGATTAATATGTAGGGTTTGTAAAGACTTTGCGACCTTAAAAGTGGAGTCAAACTCCATATGGTTGAGATATTAGTTGGAAATATATTTTCTCCAATAATCAAAATTCAAAACTACAGAATTGGTAAATTAAATAATAATAATGAAATACATATCTATCCCTAGAAAAAGTTACATAAAATAAATTTTCAAGTGGATTTTGGAAGAAATCTATTCTAGCGACATGTAGACTGTAATGAGAACAAACAATCCAAGTGACGTTTCCATATCTAATGTTCTAGAAGAAGGTATTTAAAAAAATCCATTACCAATTATAAAAGGCATGGAGTAGTTCACTTAGCGTTAAAGTGACCTGTAGATATAAAGAAATCGCGTTATAAGTTATAGATTGCCCACAACACTCTGTTTAGTTGTGGTTCGTAACGTGAATAATTAGAGTATCAAGAAGGATAAATGTCAATGATTGTCAGATGATGCATAATTGTGGGAAAAGACGAAGAAATTTAGTAGACTACACTTTAACGGATAGAAGGTTATATGTAGCATCCCAATAAGGCGTAGCACCGGACGTGACCAGTTTCGAAAGATAGACATTACAGTTGAACATGTGTTATGTCTTGACGGAAACAATAAAAAATTTTAATTACAGTAATAGAGACCAAAAAAGTACTTAAATATACTAAAGATTCCATGTCTTGTGTAATAAAATACCTAATGACTTGTGTAGTTGAATAGTACTTTTGTTGTCCTATTGAGTTTGAAACGAAAACGCTTTAGTTATGTTCTTTACTTATGGTGATTGTAAACATCCATACAAATGCGTATGAAATTAAATTTAAGCGACAACCCAAAGAGACCAATGTGGCTATAAGACGACCTTGTTAACTATAGCTGAACTAAAATTAGGAGTTGCATTGATGGATTTATTGAGTAATTTGAAACTTGAACATAACAAGACTAAACTAAATATATGGATAAAAGAACCCTTTGCTGCACCAAATGTTTCAACTTGATTTTATGGCACCATGATAACCTACATTAAATTTAAGCGACAACTCAATCAGACCAATGTAGCTATAAGACGACCTTCTTAACTGTAACTGAACAAAAATAAGGAGTTGCATTGACGGAATTGTTGAATAATTTTAAACTTAAACATAACAAGACTAAACTAAATATATGGATAAAAGAACATTCACGATGTTCGTGGTAACCTACAATTTTTTTAAAATGAAAACAATTAAAGAGGTAAAAAAATAATATAACAGATAAGTAAAGTTAGTGTGTCGTACAGAAAATTAATGATTCAACCTTTGTGTGAAGCCAAGCAACTACAATAAGAACATTCACGATGTTCGTTAGTACGTTCCGATCAGGAGGAAGATATACATATCTAAAATGGGAAGGATGTTAATGAGGACTGAGGAGAACATGAAACTAACTTTTATGACAAACCAAATAATTTATTTCACTATTAGATGACTGGATCAAGAAATGAGGATGTCTTCACAATTTTACAATGAAAACTCATTACCAAAGAAAGGAGAAGGAAGTAACATACTCAAGATGAGGAAGAAATGTGTATTCCACGACAATCTTGTAGCTATAGGTTCACTAACAGGAAGAGACCCCATATTGACTCCCCTACTTTGGTTTCCAGTAAAGCCGACATCTTTGGTCAACTATGCAGGTAGACAACTCGAGTCCTTCACAACTTGTGCTTCATTTTGTTGATCCTTATTATCTGTTGATATTGGCTTAGTTGCTGAATAAAATTTGACTAATTTGCTTAATGTCAGGTTGGTACGTAATTTAGGGGGAAGACTTCTTTCCCTACTAAGTTACCAAAGAAATGGAAAACTAAAGAGAAATTTCTTCTCTTTTCCTAACCGTAAAAGTTAATCAAACAAAAATTAAAGGTAATAAGAGCAAAACATATATGTACTTGTTTAGTTGTCTTTTGCTTCATAAGTCAAGTTTTCATCTTTGAAATCCACAAATGCAATGTTCCTTAGCCTCAACATAACAATAAAGACCGGTCAAGCGGATGAATATTGAATGCAAAGTCCCACCTAAATAACCCAACCAGTAAATATATAATTTGCAGGCATGTATGGAAGGTTACCAATTTATAGTTCATGGATCTTATAGGAACAAAGGTAGGATTTCATTTTTTATTTATTTTTCATGCTCCTCTTTGCATTAATATGCTGGCGGTTTACTACAATAATCAGGACATCGGTATTCAGAATGACCACCAATATCAATTAGAAGCAAAATCGAACATCCATGTGAAAAATTAATATATTTGAACATGATTTACTCAAAACGGCTTACAAGAACAATCTAATTGATAAACAAAAATTTATAG
The DNA here is from genome assembly GCF_041429995.1 of Eschscholzia californica. Taxonomy (NCBI): domain Eukaryota; kingdom Viridiplantae; phylum Streptophyta; class Magnoliopsida; order Ranunculales; family Papaveraceae; genus Eschscholzia; species Eschscholzia californica. Next base: position 49,716,368 of record NW_028238198.1, read on the forward strand.
ACTAATTCGAACTATGAGGTTGTTATGGGAGGAGAGCGATACCTTCCTCCAGAGCAAAGACAGACAAAGGAAGCACCGTAGTGATCAGAAAAGAGTCGAGAGAGTTTCTCGTGATCAGGAGATACCGAAAAAAGGGTCCCTCCTAATAGTGAATCTTCTTCTTGTCCTCATGTCTACATTGGTGTTGTCTGCATCTGATGATGAAATTAATTCATTTGCTACCGCTGCAATGGAAGAAATACATCCAGGAGAGAAATCAATAATAAGCAGTTGATTAAAGTTAACAAAAGAAAGTCATACCAAATGAGAACGTGAAGAGATTGTTGTCCATTGCCATATATTATCCGAAATGAAATTTGATTGAAAACGTCGAAATTTTGTTCAAGTAGTTGTCCTGTTACACCATCAATGACTTCACATAAGAATAAATAATCTCGTAAGCAATTGATATAACTGGAACATAAGAAATTTAGGCAACAACAATCTGCGAGTATCAAACCTACAACCTCTTTTAGTTAGAATCGGTTGCACGCCCATTAGAGTACAACCCATTTGCTATATAAAGAAGCTTTGAATCGGTAACAATCAATTTTCTAATGTAGATCTGAGAGGATGAAGGATAAACTGTGTAAATTATAGCCAAGATACAGTTATAGAATAGTTCTATATTCAAACAAAGTTGTTCCATGGAGGAATTTGACCAGGTAGGTAGTTTGCACCTTATTGGAAATGTTGATTACGGTACATATCAAATAAAACACGGAACACTGTAGGAGCAAAGGTAACCAGGAAGCAAAATTTATGAAAATAAAATTCAATTGGTTGAGTCATTTCCCCAAACAAGTTGTGTCATAAATAAAAAGAACTATGGACAAGTGGAGGATGAAAGTATTCACTCAATCTCGTCCAATACTCGGTACTTCTTAACAAATAAAAAAAAAAGTAGATAAAGATGTCATAAAATCTAAGACAGTGAGAGAGTGAGACATTGAGAGAGGAAGGTGAGATATTGCGGAGAATTTTAAGTATGAAATAATTACAAAAAAATTGAGAGTGGGGGATGAAGAGGTAAGGAAGGAGGATTAGATGAAAGGGATAAATGGGAAAGTGAAAAAAATAGAGGATTTGAGAGACAGGGATGGACATTGACAGAGAGGAATGAGAGATATGACAAAGAATTTGAGAGTGCATATTCAATGAAGCGCTTGCACGAGAGGGGAGGGATTTTGGTGTTTGAGATTCACTGGGCGCGGTTAGGAGTTGATAAGGCGAGGAAGACAAACATGGAAGAATAGTTGTCTGTGTGGCTACCCAAGTTTTTGTTGTTGAGAGAGAAAAATGAATTTCTGAGAGAGAAGAAGGAAAATGTCATGTTTGGTATGCGAATGAGGTAATTGAAGGGACAACGAAGAGGTAATTGAAGGGACAATCAAGTGTAGATGGACAACAACAAAATGAATGGATTGTTTTGAATGAATAGTGTTTGTCTTAGTCACATGTATGTGTGGTCACCAAGTTACCCGGAGGAGCTTTCATTTTGTCCTAGAACTGGGTAGAGTTAATTCAACTGAACAGAGAGAAGTTCAAAAGATGAATCGACCCATAGGAGAGGAACATACCGTGAAAGATGGGCGAAAGCTTTTGGTTATTAATGTGCGATTCAATTAAAAGGTCTGGACTAAACGATAAATAAATCATATCAAATTTGACATCTGTTTGAACCATGAAAGAGGAAAGTTGCCTTTTTTTTTTTAGGAAAGGAAAGTTGTCCTTTTAAAATGTCTATGTGGCTATCAAATTATGTCTTAAGCATGACCCCCCGTCCTACTGGCGGGGTAATGCCCTTTAAACAACGCGAAAAAGTAGACATGATATTCGATTATTTTTTTTAATTAGTATCCTGATACCCTCTAAAGATAGGTGTAGTTGTCTAGAGGTATAAGATTTGTCGTTAGTTATTTAAAAGTTTTGAAATTACAAAACTTTTTTGATTTTGATGTTTAAATCTATTTACAATTTTTTTTTTTAAATATTTCTAGTTTTCTTTTATAGATAGCTAACTGCCCCCATATTATAGGTTTAAGTCCAATTTAATACAATCAATCTAGACCCATTTAAAAAAAAAAAATCAAACTCCAACTTAGGTGTAGTAGACATATGTTTAAGTTTTTTTAAAGTATGTCTTACAAAAGACATGAAAATTAGAATTGTACGATTCTAGCCACATAATATTCAGCAAACAAAAATTCGCTATGACATAGAAGGCATCTCCATCAATTCATAAAGGGGTGCTATTATAAAAATTGTAACTTCACTTTCCCTCTTTTCTTGTTTGTTGGATTATCAAACCAACTCCATATCACAACAATTCAAAGTGAGAACAAGAAAATATTAACAAAATTAAATTGTGAGATAAATTGATAAATACGTAACATGTTCTACCTTGTTATTAGAAACGGAACCAAAAATTTTGTTTGGAGTACAAACACGAAAAAATTTGTCAAAGTATAAGTTCTGGTATGAAATATAATTTTCATATATATTTTTCATTTTGATTTAAGAGGAAATGACTCAATATTAAAAGCATAATACAAGAGTGAACATGAAGGTACGAGAAGATACGAAAATGAGTCTCCACCAAGGCAATAAACCTAATCTTTCAATTATATAATCAGTAAAAGGAAGAAGGCAACTGTTGCACCAATCAGTTATACCCGCTTACTTCTTTTTTTTGTTGAGATTATATCCGCTTACTTGATTATCAATCTTGTATGAGCGTACCAGTATATGATACCACAAAATCACTTATTGCTCTTACTGTTCATTTAGATATTTCATCATCCTAATAGAAAAAAATCCAATAAGAATACTAAAGAACAAATACCCATCATCATTATTGATAGTTTGAAACTTTTCATCACTGAATGAAACATATGAGCATAACATTAATAAAATACTTGATCTGTATCAATTCTCCTTCCATGAATATATCAACTGTTGCTTCGACGTATGGGGAAATGGTTCTTTCTTATATATGGGAAAAATAATTTGGTTCATGAAAATGCTACGGAATTAGTAATTAGAATTGACTAATACTAAATTGATATTTTATGGACATAACATTTAACATAATTGTTCATCTTCCTAAATTTTTCTTTGAGAGGCTTAATAGGTTCAAGAAGCTACAATTAATTTAATAATCACCTATTAATCACTACTGAGATTTGTTCATCTTCCTAAATCGTTCTTTGAGAAGTTTAATAACTTCTGGAACATCAACTAATTTATTAGTTAGCTATTAAAATTTATTAAGATATATTTTGAATAAAATCAATACAATTGTTGATCTTCCTCAATGGCTCTTTGGGAAGCTTAATAGGTTCATGAATTTGAAACTAATTTAGTAATTAACTACTAATTATTAATGAGTGGAAGACTGATCTAAAGGTTAAGATTATAGATGAAAGAGAAGGGAGGACTATGATTTGTCATAATCTTTGTCCTAGTCAGCAAATCATATGTTTTGGTATGCCTAGTCACATTGTCCTAGTCACCATCTAAGAGCATTCATTTTGTCCTAGTCACAAGTATCTGTTTTGTATAATAGATAATTATTTTATTATATATTACAAATATTTACTTTAATAAAGATATATTAAGATATTTATTATGATAAGAACATATTAAAAAGACAATAAAAATGAATATATTTTTATTTAGACAAATAAAAAAGGGGCATTTGCTGTTAGAACTTCCTTTAGTATAACTGACTTGCTGTTTGGACTCTCTTTTTCCAGAGTTGCGTTTTGGACTTTTAAATATAACAGTTAAAAACATATGGGAGATGAAAATACGATTTTGCCCTCCATTTAACCTAACTTAACCTAAATAACTAACCCAACAACTCACGTGACTACTACCTCCTCCCCTTACCTCTTCTCATTCTTCATCAAATTCTCACAACCCCATTACTAAATCAATTCATTTCCAAACTCACATGATTGTATTGTTGAACTTCTAATCGGTGGAGGAGTAGCAGACAACAAGGAGACGCCATCTCCAATGTCCGAAACTTTAGAAACTTAGCGATTTTACCCTCCAGGGGGGATTATGCATATTGGTTGTGTACCATTTGAGAATAGGAACTTATTTTCTTCATCCTCGTCCTCAGATGAAGATAATAATCCAACCATTAACGAACATGTGAGTGTTCACGAGACACCTCCATGACAATATAGCAAGCTTAGGTTATTTAGAGTATGATTAATGATTATTATATGCCAATGTATAAAAAGATGATGGAAATGTTGATTAGTTAACTTGAGGATATATTGATGTATCTTGTTTAGGGAAATTGTTTTGTTAGATTTCTTAGACCATTTGATTATTTCAAATTACAATTTAATGAACAATAATTCCCAAAAGAACAACCATCATGATTGTATTGTTGATCTCCTCCATGAAATTACGTACAGAGATAGATAGAGAGAGATTGTGTGTGGTAATGTTGATTTTAGAGAGAGAGAATTGTTAGGTCTATGAGTATAAAATTAGGGGTCGAAAACGCAATACTGATTATATAAGGGTAAACTGGGAATTTGTTAAAATATAACTTTGGAGACGGAATATTATTGGACGATTCAATTATACGAAAGGGAGTCCAAACACCAAGTCAATTATACGAAAGGGAGTCCAAAAGACAAATCTCCCATCAAATAAATAAGACATGATAATACATTCTGAACCACAAACAACAAGGCCGTGTTTGGGCCCGTGCGGGCAGGGCGCTCGCACAGGGCCCCCCACCTATGAGGGCCCATTCTTGATAATTTCCAACAGTTAAGGTATATAAAAGTTAAGATACATTTCATAACATAACAGTCCCTTAGCTGAGATGGTTTGGGATTTTTAATTCCACCAAGGTCACGAGGGTTCAAAACTAGCTCCCCGCATTATTTTGCTATTACACTTCATTTTAACATGTCAATGGTACAATTGCTAATTAATTCTTTCTTTTTACTCTTTTACACTTTATTTTAACATATTATTATTTAGGGGGATATTTTGAAGTGTGTTTAGAAATATAGATATCTAAAAATTGTAAAAACTTCGAAAATATGTAAGTATATATGTACAAAATCGTGATACAAGACGTACTACATAAAAATTCGCTTTTAGGTTCTAAACTATATCTTGTACAAAAAAAACACACCTATAACAAAGAAACTATACATTGTTCATATTTTGTTTGTAATTTTTTTGTCTCCTTAAAAGGCCCAGATTCGAATTTGGCACGGGGCCCCTAAATTCTCAGGCACGGCCCTGACAAACAATTCTAGTAACTACTTGAAAATAGATTTTGGAACAAATGAGTCATTTTTCTATAAACCTTAAACAATTTCAATAAAAGTATATAAAAAAAATATTTATTTTAATAAAGACATATTTAAAAGACTTTAAAAGTGACGATAGACTAAAAAATAAATTTTTCATAAAGATATAATATTGATGTTAATAAAGTATTAAAAATATTTATTTCAATAAATATATATTAAAAGTATTTATTTTATAAAGAAATATTAAAAAGATAAAAGTAAATATGTTTTTATGTAGAAAATAAACAAGGGTTTATTTTCCAAATAGCCTCCAACTTTATGACCAACTTTCTGCCTGACCCCTTATTTTATCAAAAATACCCAGATGTCTCCTTTTTCAGTTAATGTTATAACTTTATCATTTCTTTATCTCTGCCTAGGAAAACCGGAGATCAATTCAACCAAGGTATGATTTAATCATTTATAGATTGGTTTACTTACTAAAGAAGCAATGCACCAATATTAGATCAAATTTGTATCTATACTCTTTGTACATTTGAACTACTAATTAATGAAGAAATGCAAAATCAAGAAACCCTAGTTTATATATACAATCATTGTGGATTTCAAACTCATGGATTAGATTTATCTTGAAGTTTACTAATTAATGAAGAAAACCCTAGTTTATATTTTTTAAATCAAGAAACTATAGTGATGATCTTTTGGTATTTCAACTCCGGTATCAGATTTATATTTATAATCTTTGTTCATTTTAACTGTTAATTAATGAAGAAATGCAAAATTTGAAAGAACTATTCTTCATTAATAATAGTTAAAATGCACAAAGATTACAGATATAAACCTGATACAGGAGTTGAAATACCAAAAGATTATAACTAGAGTTTCCTTATATAAAAGATATCTTTATTAAAATAAATATTTTTAATACTTTATTAACATCAATATTATATCTTTATGAAAAATCTAGTTTTTAGTCCATCGTCATTTTTAATGTCTTTTAAATATGTCTTTATTAAAATAAATATTTTTTTATATACCTTTATTGAAATTGTTTAAGGTTTATAAAAGAAAAGGCTCATTTGTTCCAAAATCTATTTTTAACTAATTACTAAAATTGTTTGTGGTTCAGAATTTATTATCATGTCTTGTTTTTTTATGGGAGATTTGTTGTTTGGACTCCCTTTCGTATAATTGACTTGCTGTTTACACTCTCTTTCGTATAATTGAATCGTCCAAGAATATTTAGTCTCCAAAGTTATATTTTAAAAAATTCCCAGTTTACCCTTATATAATCAGTATTGCGCTTTCGACCCCGTAATTTTATACTCATAGACCTTGTTTTATATTCAACAGTATATCTCTTGGGCATGATCGACTTTTGGTTAATTCAATATATAATTTCACCTCATCTTCTTTCAATCCATCCGCATATGCATGACCTGTGAGATCTTTCTCTATTTGGTGGTTGTGGTGTCCATCGATTACTTCGAGACCTACTTGTAATGAGTTACGCTATATTTTAGCTTTATACTAAACGGACAACACATTTAGAAGTACCCAAATGCTTCCTTTTACTTGAGACCTAATTATTCCCTTTGTGACTACAAAATACACCGCTTCGACTACACCGAAACAAGGTATATGACCCCTTTTCTTTATTGTTTACTCACTTCCCCCCTTTTTTTCACAATAACAAATGTGGTTTTTCTAGTAGTGTCGGTACACCAAACTATTGCCGCATCCTCGAATCAAACAACTGCGACATTTAAAAAAAATAGGTTTACAAGAATGAAGGAATTCATATATATGTATAACGATAACAAGACAAAAACAAATTACGTACCATGTCTGTTGGAAATAAATGTGATACATCGACAATCGTTGGAATAGGTTCTCCATTTCCAAACATTGTAGAAGCATTCGAATCAAGGTGGAAATTCTAAATAAAAAAAATATGAAAAGGAAAAGGGTTCATATGAAATGTGAAGGGAGCTCTGAAGCATTTCGTGGATGAATTATCACGTAACGTTTCGTGTTTGTTTAGCACAAGAAAGGTTTCGTGAATATTTAACTCATGAAAGGTGTCGTGACTAAGATGTGCTACAGGGCATGAAAAGATTCGTGGCCACAAAATATTCCCGATGTTCATAAACAACTGGGGTTTTGGGGTTCTGAGATATACGAAAAAAATAAAATAAAAAGGCTATTATCTCTTTAAAATCATCCAAACCCATCCATGGTCCATCAATGAAGCTATCTTGAACTATATTTACATCGACATCAAAAATACTGTTAGGTTCTTTGTCCATATTCCCAACCACATTATCAATATTGTTAGGTTCTTCGTCCATACTTTAGGGTTAAAAGAGACTGACTAATTCAATGACATATAATTGTAGAGAGATGAGGATGACAACTAGTTATGAAGGAAAAGAAAATTTGAAGAATAAAGAAAGAAAAAAAATCAAGAACCTGAGGAAGAACTTGAAGAACAATAAAGGAGTTGCCAAAAAGTTCTAATCCCTAGAAAGATTTAGCAGTTTGTTAAGTTTATTCGACTAATTATTTAATAACCCGTGCAAAATTTACAAATATTTTACAAGTCCCTAAATTTGTTTTCCCATAACAATTACAAAATAAATTGGTCATTTAAATTGACCAAAATTTCACCAAGTCTTTGTACCCCGAATAATTTTCTTATTTCCCCAAGTCAGCAGCCAATGGAATTTTTCTGTTTGTGATTGGTTTTGAAAATAAGCTTCATATCATATATAAATATATTATAAAGGGTATTATGGTAAAATAGAAATCATAGAGATTTGTGCTTTGTATGGAGATGGGAATTTTTGGACTAGATTTCTATTCTGTTTATTTTTTGGCTTTTTATCCTATATTAATAGTATAAAGGATTAAATGTGGGATTCTTTGTTGTTTTGGGACCCCAAACACAAAAAATATTTTTCTTTATTTATAAACAAAATCAAACTCAAACTCAAAACTCAAAACTAATTATTCTAGTAACTCGGTTCAGTGACTTGAGAAAATCAATCCAATCCTTTCATCAAAAACAACAAATCCTGTTCGTGAACTGTTTTCTTTTTAGGCTTATATAACTGTTAGTTTGATTTGGATATGTTAGTTTGCCTAATCACATATCTGATTAAGTAGAGATGTTCGTAGTTTTAAAATGATTTCTCCATATGGAATGTCTCCCCTATTATTTATTTTTTTGTTGACAAGTACCAACTAAGGAAAGAAAGAAACAAAAGCATCAAAATACACAGATTAAGAACGAAAAAAGCCTGGTAAGGAATTCCACCAGCGTGAACAGTTGTGAAGACGCAGCCAGTTTGTCCGCTAGAGTATTACCAGTTCGAGAGACATAAGTGAAGATCACATTTCTAAAATGCGCGGTGAGCTTTTGAATCTCTTTCACGTGACATATGGATTGCCAATGAGTCATAGCTTTGGGATTGTGTAGGTGATCCATAATACTTTTGTTTTCGCTTTCAATTTGAACATATTTGATGCGCCTAACTATCGCCCATTGTATTCCCCTAAGCATCTTGCTTTCACATTCTTCCGAATTTCTTCCTCTGGTTGTGATTGATGAAGCTGCTATGAACTGTGCTTGGGAATCGTAGATAATGCAGCCTATACCGACCCTTTCCGTAATCTGTTTGTATGAAGCATCCGTATTTATTTTGTAGTATGAAACTGTTGGTGAGGGCCAAGTATTCTTTTGCTTGTAGATTTGTTGGGTGCTTTCGTCCATGTTTCTTTCTGGAAGTTCCTGCATTATTTGAATAATCTGGATTGGAGCTCGTACTATTTTGTTGAAGCATTGTTCACATCTGGCCTTCCATATGACCATAAAATTTTGGAGTATAAACCTACAAGATTAGTTTCCATATCTTTCCATTGTAAGATATTATCCGATTTAATATTGAAGTAAAACCATATTATACGAGTATAAAAACAGTGTAAAAGTGTATGTTCTAAACTCTCAGTATTATTACAATATATGCAGTTATGGTTATTTCCAATGTATTTACAAATTTTACTTTTTACTGGTAAGCTATGGGTGCAAAATTTCCATAAAAATAGTTTTATCCTGGGGGAGGTGTTTGCTGATGTCAAAAAATGATTCTCCGTTAATCAACAAGAAATCGAGAATGCATGACAACGTTTGTTATGAATGGATATTCCATCTGGTTGATAGATACTCCTTCTTGCTCCTGCTCCTTGCTCCTTAGAAACCTGGGGGAAAACCTGCAAAGGGTTCGGAAATCACTCCGACGCTCAAGACAGTCAGATTGCTCTTTGCAATAAAAAGATTGAATATTGATTGAAACTTTTTGGGAATATTGATTTTACTCCACGTGCCTTGAAGAAGGCGGTGCGATGCCCTTTTATATGCTGAATTGGAACGACTGTGATAGACGGTGTAGATGAGGCGGTTGTGATCTACCGTTTGGGAAGTTTCAAACAGTTCGTAGTTAGGGTTTCCCTTTTGGTTTATCTCGTATCTAGGATTAATAGAAGTTCTTATGTTCAAGGATACTTCGTAGACATGATGCCGAGGTGATTGATCTTCTAGGAGATGTTTCCTCCTTTGAGACTCTTAAAGTCCAAGCTTGTTTAAACACTTATGATCGTTAACCGTCTGAGATCTTTAGGAAGATATGGGATTAAGTCGGTAAGCGTACGACATGCTCCTGCCTTCGTAATTTAGGGCGTAAGGCATCGACCTTGCCTACGTGGACCCCCTTATTCCTTTAGAGAACCTCAGCGCTGACATGATTGTGTTTTAGGCGAAGCAGGGCTGGAGCCCCTCAGCTGATCTTGGCCAACCTCTTAGTTCTGGGCGTAGGCAGCAGATCGTAGCAGGTCCAGTAGTCATGTTTCCTTAGGCCGGATTGACCCGTTAGACTTCTGGTCGATTCTTGACTTATTTACGTTAGTCACGACTGAACATTTTGTGCATCATCATGAGTCTCGCCACTCCTTAGTCGAAAGTAAAGAAACTAAGGAGTAAAAGTAACTCTTATGTTCTAAGCAATAAATAACTTAAATAACCCCGAAGACAATGGGTATACCTAGACCAGAGCTGTTTCGTGAAGCTCGGTCATTCTTTAGATATTTTATTTCCTGGGCTATGTGTTCTGGAGCTGATTTAGGTTGAGTTGTTTTGTCCATGACGAAGTTGATCTTCTCGCAGCTGAGCTCGTGTAGTCTTCGCTTGCTAAAGTTATTCTGTCAAAACAGGCTAGGTGGTGGATTCCGAAAGGCGTGTCCACGTGTTGATTTACGCGTGATACGTTTCAGTTTTGTGCTTTGGGGGATAAATTCCAGCTTTTCTACTTGATTTTGTGACGTCGCAGATTTGATCTTCTTATCGCGCGCTTTTGGCGTTGATCTTTTGGGTAACTGTCCAGGGTACCATTGTTGCCATGCGTGGGGTGCGTGTCATTTCCTGGTTAGAGAAACGAATGAGTCTTGTCGAGTCTCATTAACTTCTCCCCTGACTTGGTCAGCCTTCAGCCGCGATTTGACGCCCAATGATTATGACTTGGCACATTACCAAGGTACTTTATTCTTCTTTCTTTAATGCCTTTCTCTTGCTGAGAGGATCCCTTGATCTTCTTCCACTATAAATAGCCTCCTTTATGCTTGAGTTTTCTCCAAGAACAATTTTTCTAAAATCTCCCTTTCTTCTCAATATTTCTCTTTGGCTCTTGATTTTTGGTGAATTCACGATGAGGCCCCTGTTCGAGTTTCGGATTGAAGTCTTTTACAGTGATTTTTGTTTGTGACGGTGATGACGGATGGAGGGATTATCCGTGATGGAGATGGCGACCCCCACGATCCTCATTGTCCGACACGGCTTAGGCTGAGACATTGTCCTTGTTATGTGCGGAACATCGCTTCCCTTGCAAGGCTTTGGTTGGCAGCTGGTGATCCACTCGGGTAGTTTTCCTATTGACATTTGCCCGTTTCTCTTGGTGTGAACGGTCTGATTTCGATCATTTCCTTCTACGCGGTGATTTCGATGGTGATTGCGATTTTACTTTGAGGCTTAGGTGGGCCTTGAGTGAAGGTGTTGGGGAAATACTTAGCTTTGAGGAGTTTGACCCAAAGCGCATTAGAATCTTTGAGTAAGCGTTGGGCGAGCTTGCTGAGAATGGCCTGGTTATCTAGATTGGGAAGACGGAGCCCACCCACTAAGTTTTCGCGGAAGACAGATGGAAGACCATTTAAGAGTGTGGATGGTTTCGGTTTTTCCCACCAAAAGATTGTTGAACGGTCTCAATGCATTTGCTGGTGCCTTTGGGAAGAGCGGAGGACTGCATTTGGTATCAGGAAACGGCCGCAGCTATTATAGAAATAACAATAGTGCGACCAGCTTGGGATAGGAGGTACATTTGCCACTTAGAGAGCTTGAGCTGGATTTGGTTCAGTATTGAGGAGAAATTTTGAATTTTGGCTGCTCCTAGGAAGAGGTTTGCGCCCAGGTATTTGTCTATAATGGAGGATTGACGGACTTCGAGATTACAGATGAGCATTCTCTTGAATTTAGGGTGGGAATTTTTGGAGAAGAAAATGGTTGATTTGGCGTAATTAATCATTTGTCCAGAGGTATTGCAAAAAGTACTGAGAATCTATTTCAGGCTATAGATATTCTCAAGGGAATTAAGATCAAAGATGATGCTGTCATCTGCGAATAGCAGGTGTTTGATGACCATGTCAGAGTTGGGCACTGGGAATCCGATGAAGGGCTTGGAACTAGTGTTGCTTTCAAGAAGTAGGCTAAGCCCTTCCATGGCCAAGGTGAAGAGGAAAGGGGAGAGTGGACCTCCTTGTCTAATGCCTCTACTAACCTCGAAATTGTGGTCTGGACGACCATTGATGAGGACTATAGAGGAAGTGGAAAGGCAGGATTGAATCAGGGAGATTAAATGATACGAGACTCCTAGTCGTTCTATGACCTTAGAGAGGAAGACCCATTCAATGCGGTCAAAGGCCTTAGACATGTCTAGTTTGAGCCTGAAGAATCCTTTGGCCCCATGATGTTTTTTGACACAGTGAATTAATTCTTGGCTAATAATGATGTTATCCGTAATCTGATGATCAGGGATGTAAGCTGCTTGGAAGGGGATATATGAGCGCAGACAGCTGTAATTTGAGCCGGTTCGCAAGAATTTTGGTGATGATTTTGTAAGTGGTGTTGCGCAAGCTGATTGGACGGAAATCTGCTGGAGTTTGGGGGTTTTGGTTTTAGGTATGAGACGAATATGCGTATAATTCGAGTGTATCACAAGTTGAGCGTTGTTAAAGAAAGTATGCACCATACTAGAGATATCTTGGTGGACCGTGTCCCAGTTGAATTGATAGAAGAAAGGTTGGTAGCCATCCAGGCCCGGGGCTACATTAGCTTTGTTTCCTCAATTGTAGGGGTGGCCGGCCGTGAGAGAGTATTTTTGCTCTTCCGCAATCTGAGGATGGAACAAATCGAAGAATTCCTCCGAGACGTGGGATGCTTCCGAGGTGGAGATACCTTTGAGGTGGGAGTTAAAAATGTCGACAATTTCCGACCCTCATTAATCTAATCTCCATCTGTTTGCTTGAAGGAAGAGATATGGTTTATCCTGTTTCTATTGTCGCCATCAAGTGGAAGTATTTTGAGTTGCGATCGCCTAGAGTGATAGAGGCATTGCGAGATTTTTTCTTTCACGTGCTTTCTTGTTGGTGGTAAAACCGCTCTAGCTGATGACTAAGGGCTAGGTAGGTATGACGATCAGAGGTGAGTTAAAGGGTTTGGGTAAGTTATCTGATCTGAGTATCTAGGTGACCAAAAACCTCCTTGTTCCACTTAGAGAGATTTTAGGCTAGTTTGTTGAGTTTGTATTGGACTTGGGCCGAGTGAGTGGCTCAGTTATCGTTGATGAATTGTCACTCCGGATGAGACATCCAAGTGCGGATAAATTTATAGGGTTTGAGGTTTGTTTTGGGTTTGGTGGTAAGGAGAATAGGGTTGTGATCAGAGCCAACACCTGGCAGGTGTGTGACTAGAGAGCTAGGGAAGTCCAGGAGCCATTGGTGGTTAGCCATTGCTATGTCGAGTCTCTCTTGGATGAGGTTACCGTTAAACTGTTTGTTAGACCAGGTGAAGGGCCCGAGTAGCCCATATGATGTAGGCCCATATCACCAGGGAGTTGTTTGATCTTAGATGAAATGGAAGCGCTTTCCCTCCTCCAACCTGAACATTAGGGTGAAAGATACAATTAAGGTCACCAATAACAACCCAGGGATTAACATTAGCCAGTCCAAGGTCCGCTAAAACCTTCCACGGTCCCATCTTGTTAGTTCAATAAAGGCACCCATTGAAGCCCGTGAGAAGGAAAGTTTGTTGGGTGTGGGTGCCACTTGTATGGATCATATTGTGGTCGACATAGAGAATCTCAATAGTTATGGGATGGCTCCAGAAAAGATTTAGGCCCCCGGATTTGTGTACTGGTTCAACAGTATAATGGTTGAAGAGATTGTGGAGATTGAGGAGTCTGTGAATGTTAGTGGTAATGCTTTTAGTCTCTGACAAGAAAATGTAATCAGGATTTTTCACCCTAATTAGGCTCTAAAGATGTTTCCAGTTAATATAGTTGCCACAACCTCTAACGTTCCACGAGAGAACAAAGATGTCAGAGAGGTTGGTGTTCATGGCCAACGGAAAGTGCAAGGAAAACAATAATAAACAGAAAACCTCCAAATCCAACAAAAGCTACTAAAGAAGTAAACTACTACAGAGATAAACTAACTACTCAACAAAATAAAATAAACAAACTTACTAAACAAAAGTAATAAACAACCAGTCAGAACCAAGAATCCCATTAACTCTAATGTCTTATACCAGAAGAGTTAGGAGGGGGACAAAACTAACCAGAAATTGGGATCTACCCAACAACTAACAGCAAAAGCTTCCTATAAAGCTAGGGAACTACGGACAAAATTACAAAAATGTAAGAGAGGATGAGGATTAACAACACTCACCTTCTCTTAGCCAGAGAATAGCTAAAATAAAAAATCTAATAGGACTAATGCTGAAAACAGAAAGACAAAATTAAGAGACAGAAAACAATACTGAGACTAAGACTTCACATTGGTTAATCGGCATTTTCATTCTCCCCATATTTCGATGTTCAGGCTCTGAGAAATGAACATTGAATCTTCTAGGAGCCTCAGAGCTTCGTTGTTGTCGATCAACATCAAAGAAGTAGTATGAGGGTCTTCCTCAAAGTCTGAAGTGTTGGAGGTATGTAACCGTAGTCTGCCCATTACTTTTTTTGGAGGGGGTGAGTAGGGGACAAATTATCAGCAAAGGTCGAGGATATAAGAGAATCCTTCCTTTTACCCATAGATGGAAAAAAAGGAGATGATGGGGAATGGGGTGATCAACAGGAGAGGATGGGGGTGCTGGGAGTGGAGGGATGTCGGGTTCTGGGTTAGGGGAAAGGGCTATAGGGATATCCATAGTTTCCCTAGGGTCTCCTAGACTATCTTCTGAGGGAAGTGTGGAGCGACGGGGCAGTGACTAAGGGGGTGTTCAACAATTCTACAAGTTTGACAGATCGCACCTGGAAATTTAGTGTAACTAAACTTAATCTCTTTGTCTCCATCAGTGAATATAGGGTTGATCACTGCTAATAGGGGGTTCTGACATCGTATATGAAACGTACTCGGATATACTGGTTTTCTACAAGGCCAAAGTTTCTTAGTTTAATCTGAAGAATAGAACCTCTGCACTCGAATATGGTTTTGAAATCTTCTTTGTTCTCGAGGGCTTGAGGGACTTTGTGAAGAACACCACATGGGTTCAAAGAACAGGTCGTCTACGTCCTCAGTTAGGGGAATTCTATTGTTTTTTTCACCAGCAACATTCTTCTGAGTATCCAAGGTCGATCATAACTAAGTGCGTTGAGGATGAATGAAATTTTGGGTTTGATGATAAAGGAGTTCATCTGTACTGGGTATGTGAAGTATTCACATTCTTTGAAGAATCGATACTGGGGGGTAAAGGAGTCTCTTTATGTAGGATAGACCAACATCATAAGGACAACATCATCTTGCTACAAAATCTGAGTTGATGGGTTATAGTTCCTGTTTTGAGGAAAGTTTGGGATATTTGATAGTTAAGCGTCCATGTGAGGCTAGGATTAATTGAGTTTCCATGAGAGAAAGCTTAGTATTGTAAGACCAAATGATCTGGGATGAACTGAAGACTACTCAGACTCAGAGGAGATCCTAGAGAGAGGAGAGAAAGAAAGAAAAAAACGAAGAGAGAGAAAGGGGATAAAGAGAAAGAAAGAAGAAAACAAAGAGAAAGAAAGAAGAAAACGAAGAGAGAGAAAGGGGATAAAGAGAGAGTTGATAACCACAAAATTAAATAATAAGATACGATAACTTATCTGGTTACACCTGGGTTAGGTCTTCCTTTTGTGTGATTCACTATTTCCTTCGTTAGATTTGGTGCTGATTTCAATTGAAGGAGGTTTGTTGATGGGATTACTGCCCAATCTTCGTTATACTTGTCTTCGGAAGAAGTTGAGCGCGATGATGTGTTTGTGCTTTTTATTTTGATAGAGGACTTGGTGGTTGTGGTTGGTATAGCTAGGTTAATTAATGACTATTAGTTAAGGGTGATGCAAGATGGGAGCAAATGTGCGGTGGTTGAACGTTGTGTTTACCACGGCTGGTATTAGGGTTAGTGAGAAAAAGGAGGGAGATGCATTGCCTGCTGACATTAGGCGAGAGCTTGTCCCTTCTTAAAAACTCCTCCGAGTTAACCTATATGGTGTATTGGGACATTCATCTCCCCGATTCTATTTTTCCTTCAAACAGGGCGTGGAAGAGGGGGTGCCATAGGTGCGACGGCACCCTCCCCCCCCCCCCCCCCCCCCCCCCCCTCAAACGACAAGAAAAACCCAAGAAATTGGGGCCCCTCGAATAACTTATCTTGGTATAAATATTTGAAGGACTAAACAATTATCAATACTTAGTTGTAGCTTATTTGGTAACCTCTTTGTTTTACAAACAAGAGGTCAAGAGTTCAAATCTCACTACTTTCATTTTTTTTTTCTTTTCAAAATATCAATTACAAATATATGCCTCTAGGCTAATAATTCAAAGGAAGTTTAATAAGTATTGTTTTGGTCCTCTTTTTTCAAAAATGATTCTTGAAAATTTGTATAGAAATAATATTAATGTTTTTTCTCTTGAAGCAAATAATTGATTGACAAGTTATTTTGTCCTAAATATTTTTTTAAAATTGTCCTAAATACTTTGAAGCACCAAACATAATCAATTGTTATATTCATTCACATCCATCTAAAATATATCCAAAGTGGATTTAGTAACCAAAATTATTTTTTTTGTTAACTATGATATGTATAAGAAATTATTTTCGTCTTATATTATCGAAGGGTCCCGAATAGAACTTCGCACCGAGTCCCGTTTTTCTCAGCCACGCCACTGTAATCAAATTATATCACCATTTGAATTCGACCTCATTAAATCTTTTTTAAATTGATTTCAGTTTCTTATAACAATCTCTTTTCCTCCAATTGGGAATTTTCTACGTGATGAGTTTCATAACTTTCTTCGGGTTTCTCATTTTAGAAGCATTAAATTAAGTATCATTGTCAATACACATTCTATTTTGTATCTTTTGATGTTTGTGAGTGGTTTGGACTTGTGGAAGTTGAAATACAGGGATCAAATAGTTCTTGTAAGGAAAAAAACAAGACTTGTGTAGCTAAGATGTTTAAGAAGAGTGTTAATTAGGATATGATGTTTGTATGATTTCTTTGATTAAAAGTAATTGCATGTATTTCTTTTATAATAAAAAATTTGTATCCATTAAGAGTGTACTATAATAAAAAATTTGTATCCAAAACATTAATATGTTCCAATGATTTTAAACCACTAAGATTTTCAATAAGTGACCGTCATTCTGATCAGGTAATATTACATCAACTTCTTAGTATGACTAACAAAAACCTAGTATTTGACATAACCGTTTCTTCTCTAAAGATAGAAAACAATATTTTATAATTTACTGGAGGAGGGATCCTTCCGCCGAAATTTCCTCTTTTTAGTTTGTATTATCTTTTAAATCTATACTAAGAATTTGGAGTAGAGGGAGAGGAAGAGACGAGGAAGATCGTGACTCTATTAATAACAATTTCATTGTCGGGAAGTTTCGTAGAAAGAGAAATTTGCGCCTGGATTGGGTGGATTGAGATTCTCAGAGAGCTCAGTGACAACACAAAGATAACAGAAATTAAACCCTATATCCTTGAAGCCTATTTTTCTACATGTTTAGCAATGGCCGCGGCTTTGGGGCATAAAAAATAATCTCTGGGGAATAAATTCTCTAAGGAATTCATGTGTTTTTGTATATTCTCCGGGGCATATTATATTTTAGTCCAAAAATTAAATCGATCAAACATTGCCCCATAATCTTCATCTTCTCTATCATCTTCATCACCATAACTTCCCACCATCACCATTGACATCTCTTCTCTCTCTTCTCTCACTCACTCACTGTGACCCACTCTCTTGATCTGTCCCTCTCAAAGTTACCTATTTGGACATTAAAGTTTTGAGAATGATCTTGAACACACGTTCGAAAAGAAGTTAAAGAAACAAAATGAAAAGTTCATGACTTCATGTGTTAGGGGGTAGAGAGAGGGAGAAGCTTATATATTATAGGAGTACAGAAATGGTTACCCAAGAACTTGACCACCTTGATGAACTGTGAGAGACTAAACCCGCCCAACCAATACTTTCACCACCATAAATAAAATTCAACTTTCTTGACACCCAACAATCTAAATAAACACAGAAACAAATTTAATAAAAAAGGACACGGCGGGAGAAATTGATGATGGACATTAGCAATGGGTTTAACAAATTAACCAGTTGTTCCCTTGAAGAACAACAACACTATAACAATCACCACAAAAAACACATACACCCTTAAACCTTGATGATTTATTCACAAGTTTATCTTCCATCCTCTCTCTTTCCTTTTCTCTCTCCATGTATATATAGATCACTCTTAGGGCCTCACTCTTCTTTTTTTTTGATGAAAGGCCTCACTCTTACTTGGAGTTCAAAACTTAAAATTGGTACTACTCAGCCAATACCCATAACACACAACCATGACTTTATAGCAAGATTGGCAATAGAGAAAGATAGCAACATAAGAGAGAGGGAGGGAGGGAGAAGATGAAGATTAGGGGGTAATGTTTGATCAAGTAAATTGTTAGGAAAAATAACCTTCACCAAACCTATGGTGGATAAACTGAACAAAGAAACAAAGAAATAAAAATCTCTTACTCCTTAGGATTTGAACAAATCCTAGATTACTAAGGTGGCCAATACGTGGACAACCTTTTTTCTTATATGGACAACTATTTTCGGGCCCGATACAAGTCAACTATACTTGACTTAATTGACTTTGCTTTAATAGGCGGACAACTCTATAAGGTCTTAATACTAAAACAGAAATTAATCTGAGGACCTAAAGAAATAAAATCGATTAAAAATAGAAAACCTGTTGTTATTCTTCATCTTCTTCCCAAACACAAGCAGTCTTCTTGACGAAAAGACTAAAAATCTTCTAACCAACCTCACCTAGCCAAAGTAACAATCATCATTTTCAATATATCTTCTCATTTGAATAGGTAAGCAAACTTCTGTTTCAGAAAGTGTCAAATGAATCTCTGATAAAGATTCCAATTAGAACACGATTTTAGAATGATGGTGGGTAGGTTTTATCCTTTTCTGAAATTTTGGTATGGTTATTACTAATCTTATAGGCTTTGTATTAAGTTAGGAGAAACTAGTTTAATTAGCAGTTAACCTACTAATTATACAGATTGGTACTTAAAACAAAAATTTACTAACATTTAAATAGTCTCACTATTAGATTAATGGTGATGGTGGTAGTTGAGGTTACTGATTCAATGGAACATACTACGACCTAGTATCCCTGCAAGCTGAATGCATTAGGGATGGAAGAAAAGATGTGAAGCTTTCTGATGATTCTTTTACTCGGGTCACCATTGCTTCCAATAGCTCCGGTGAAGGTGCTCGCTGCAACTACAACTTCAAGAAAGAAAATTCAATTAGAAATTAAAATCCAAAATCACAGAATCTTTAGAAAGAGAGAGAAAGAGAAAGGGCTAGAGAGAGAGAGGAGATTGGTAGATGGAGTCAGCAAACAAGAGTGATCAAGCAACCCAAGCCAAAGTATGGAAGCATATCTATGGTTTTGCTGAATCACTAAGCCTGAAAGCATCAATTGAACTTCAAATTGCTGATACAATTTAAAATCATGGAAAACCCATGACTCTAACTGAGTTATCTTCTCAATTACCAAATCAACCAGTCAACTCAGACAGATTATACTGAATCATGTGTTATTTAGTTCATATGAAACTCTTTTAAAACAAGAATCATCCATTAATGGTGAAATGAATCCTCTTCCATCAATTTGAAGTTGTAAGCAAGAAAGTGCGACTCTATGAATCAGATCGTGCAAATTGGGGACTCGGTTTGCGATTATTTCTTTTGATTTTTCGACTATTTTCGTTGATTTTCTTGGTGTCATGATCAACAATGTCTTCAAACTTTATCTTTACAAGTTTTATTGGTGATGAAGAAGATGTAGAAGAAGGTTAGGGTTTATAGAAGAAAATGAGGACTTAAGAAAAAAAGTTCTAACTTTTAAAGGGCATGATTGAAAAACAATAGAGTGATGTCCCCTTAAAAACTGTTGTCCACATAAAATAGTTGTCCACATAAGATAATTGGTTGTCCATGTATTGGCCCACCATTACTAAAGGTTGAAGAGGATAACCACAAACTAAATTGCTTCACAAGATTAATAATCTTCTTTTCTTCAAACCAATATTCTGCTCTTTCAATCTTGAAACAACCACTTCAGAAATCTCTCTTTCTCTGACTTCTCTTTGTTCTGGAAGTTGTTGTGTATAATATCTTCCCTTTCATTCCCTTTTATAATGATAAATAGGGAGGTTTACCAAAAGAAATAGGAATTCATTTTTAGGCTTGAAAAAATAGAAACTTATATTTTTTCCCCAAACAAGGAATAAGGGAAATCCTATTCCAACTAGGAGTCCTTTAATTATAAGGAGGGACCCCAACAAACTCCCCCTCCCGACTTATGAAGAGGGACCTACCATCCCCAAACCTGCAACACTGCTACATAGCTCATGTTTGCCTTTGGATAATGGTTTTGTCATCATATCTGAACCATTGTCGTCAGTATGGATTTTCTCGATCTTCAACACCTTTTCTTCAAGAACATCTTGGATCCACTGGTATCTCACATTTATATGCTTGGACTTGGAATGGAAACTAGAATTCTTACTAAGGTGGATGGCACTTTGACTGTCGCAATGAATAACATAATTATCTTGTTTCATACCAAGTTCTTCTAACAGTCTCTTCATCCATAACATCTCCTTGCAACATTCTGTAATGGCAATATATTCTGCCTCTGTAGTAGATAAAGCTACACACTTTTGTAATTTAGATTGCCATGACACTGCTCCCCCTGAAAATGTAAATAAGTAGCCTGATGTGGACCTTTTAGAGTCTACATCTCCTGCCATGTCTGCATCTGTGTAACCGACTAATACTGGCTTATCATTACCAAAACATATACGAGCTTTAGACGTACCTCTAAGATACTTCAGAATCCACTTCACTGCTAACCAATGCTCTTTGCCTGGATTAGCAAGAAATCTGCTTACTACTCCAACTGCAAATGCAATGTCCGGTCTTGTACACACCATTGCATACATCAAGCTTCCTACAGCTGAAGCATAAGGAATTTTCTCCATTTCTTCTTTCTCACTTCTAGTTGATGGACACTGATCACGAGTCAACTTGAAGTGACTGGCTAATGGACAACTCACTGGTTTTGTTTTGTCCATATTGAACCTTTCTAGAACCTTCTCAATGTATCTTTCTTGTGATAGCCAAAGTTTTCCAGCTTTTCTATCACGAGAGATATGCATGCCAAGAATTTGTTTTGCTGGACCCAAGTCTTTCATATCGAAATACTTGTTTAGTTCCTTCTTTAACCTGCTAATTTTATTAGCATCCTGACCAACAATCAACATATCATCAACATAAAATAGAAGTATAATCAAATCTCCATCAGGAAATTTATGAACGAAAACACAATGATCTGAAGCCGTCCTGTGATACCCTTGATCCTTCATGAATGATTCAAACTTTTTGTACCACTGTCTTGGTGCTTGTTTCAGCCCATATAAACTCTTCTCTAACTTATAAACCAAGTGTTCCTTACCTTTAACTTCAAACCCTGTTGGTTGTTCCATATACACATCTTCCTCCAAGTCACCATGAAGGAAAGCGGTCTTGACATCTAGTTGTTCAATTTCTAGGTTCATACTTGCAGCCAATCCCAATACTAATCGTATAGAGGACATCTTCACCACCGGAGAGAAAATCTCATCAAAATCAATACCCTTCTTCTGCCCAAATCCTTTCACCACTAGGCGTGCCTTATACCGTGGTTGTGAATTTCTTTCTTCGGTCTTGATTTTGAAAACCCACTTATTTTTAAGAATTTTCTTATTCTTAGGTTTTTTTTCAAACAACTTAAAAGTGTTGTTCTTATGCAATGATTCAATCTCATCTTGCATAGCTTTCAACCACTCCTTCTTGTGTTCATCATTTAGGGCTTCTTCATAACGCTGTGGTTCTCCACTATCTGTAACCATCACATACTCGTGTGGAGGATACTTGGTAGATGGTGCTCTCTCTCTAGTCGATCTTCTCAATTCAACTGGTGGTTCATGTTGAACTTCCGTTTCTTGCTCAACATCATCACCCATAGGAACATCTTCATGAGCTTCATCTTCATGATTTTGTTCTTCACCTGCATTATCATGCATAACCTTAGAAGAGATATGTGGATCTAGATCAATGAGATCATTACTATGATTCTCATGCTTCTCAACTTTCCCGAAGTCCTCAATAGTTTGATTTTCAAGAAAGACCACATCTCTACTTCTAATAATCTTCTTATCGACTGGATCCCATAACCTGTACCCGAATTTCTCATCTGCATATCCTAAAAAGATGCATTGCTTGGCTTTATTATCAAGCTTTGCTCTTTGATCTTTAGGTATATGCACAAAAGCCCTGCAACCAAACACCCTTTGGTGTCCATAACTGTCTTCTTTCCCAGCCCACACCCTCTCAGCTACATCTCCATCTAATGGTGCTGAAGGTGATAAATTGATCAGATAACATGCAGTACGCATTGCCTCACCCCAGAAACTTTTAGGCAACTTAGCTTCTGAGAGCATACATCTGATCCTCTCCACAATAGTGCGATTCATGCGTTCTGCTACACCATTTTGTTGTGGAGTTTTGGGAACTGTCTGTTCATGTCGAATACCATGGGTTTTGCAATACTCTTCAAACGACCCGATGTATTCTCCTCCATTGTCAGTGCGAATGCACTTCAATGATTTTCCTGTCTCCCGTTCAACCATGTTGTGGAAATTCTTGAAAACTGCAAGTACCTGATCTTTGGTCTTTATAGCATATGCCCAAACTTTCCTGGAAGCATCATCTATAAAAGTAACGAAATACAAAGCACCACCAAGTGTTTTGACTTTTAAAGGTCCACAAACGTCAGAATAAACGAGTTCCAAAACACTGGATTTTCTTTCAGATGCATTCCTTTGAAAGGAAACTCTATGTTGCTTTCCTACTAAACAATGAGAACAAGTGTTTAAATTTATACCTTTTACGTTCGGTAAGTCTTGTCGTTTAGCAAGGATTTGAAGTCCTTTCTCGCTCATGTGCTCGAGTCTTCTATGCCAAAGATCAGTGGAAGAATCTTTTTCAACTGCATTCAATTCTCCTTTACACAGTTTTACTTGAGTCCTGTATAAAGTACAACACTTCTTCCCCCTTGCTATCACCATTGACCCTTTTGTGAGCTTCCACTTTCCATCACCAAAGTGACTGTGGTACCCTTCATCATCTAATACTCCGGTAGAGATTAGGTTATATCGAAGATCTGGTACATGCCTCACATTCTTCAGAATCAATGTATTCCCTGTGTTCGTCTCAATTTTCACTTCTCCAATTCCTACGATTTTTGAGAAACCTAAGTTTCCCATCCTGACTTTGCCAAGGTCACCAGTTCTGTAGGAGTTAAAGAAATCCTTACATGGAATAGCATGATACGAAGCACCTGAGTCAACCAACCATATTGTTTCTGGTTCTAACTCAGTCATACTTAAGCAAGTGTCTCCACAACCTGAGAGTAAGATAATGTCATCACCTGAGACAACTGCCGCAACATTATCTTGTTTTTCATTATCCTTTTTATTTTCCTTCTTTGGTTTCCTGCAATCACTCTTGTAATGACCCATTTTTCCACAACCAAAACATCTAACTTCTTTCTTTGGTTTTGATCTCCCCCTTGACTTATCACGGTTATGAGGTTTTCTACTTTTACCTCTCCCCCGTCTTTCTGTAACAAGTGCCTCTGAATGAGACTCGTCTAACGATGATTTTCTTCTTGTTTCTTCATTCAACAAACTACCTGTTACGTGATTCATACGCATTATGCCATCAGGAGCAGAATTGCTAAGAGACACCACCAATGTCTCCCAACTATCTGGTAAAGAATTTAGAAGAAGTAAGGCCTGCAACTCATCATCCAAAACTAACTTCATTGCACAAAGCTGATTTACTAGACTTTTCATCTCATTCAAGTGTTGAGCAATTGAGGTTCCTTCTTTATATTGTAATTTTCCTAGCTTTCTGAACAAGTAAGCCTTTTTGGCAGCTGTCTTCTGATCATACAATTCTTCTAATTTCCTCCATAGACTAAAAGCGGAAGTCTCTGTCGATACATGATGAAAAACACTGGGTTCTACCCATTGTCGAATAAATCCAACAACCTTACGATCTAATACCTTCCAGTCTTCTTCATCCATCTTCATCGGTTTTGTACCGTGATTTTCAATGGGTGCAGCTAGGTCTTTGCAGTATAACAAATCTTCCATTTTTGCTTTCCACATCAAGTAATTTTCTCCATCTAAACTAATCATGCGATTATTATTCACTTCCATATTTCTGAACAATAAATCCAACCTAAGCTCTGATACCACTTGTTAGGAAAAATAACCTAATTAACTTGTTCAGGAATATGATGATAAACGATGCGAAAGTAAAAGTAGAGACACCAAGATTATTTAACGTGGCAAAAAACCCCTCCAAACTAGAAGGTAAAAAACCACGGGACCTAGTCCAGAAATCTTCCACTATAATAATAATAATGGGTTACACAACTCTACACCAAACCTATGGTGGATAAACTGAACAAAGAAACAAAGAAATAAAAATCTCTTATTCCTTAGGATTTGAACAAATCCTAGATTACTAAAGGTTGAAAAAGATAACCACAAAAATTGCTTCACAAGATTAATAATCTTCTTTTCTTCAAACCAATATTCTGCTCTTTCAATCTTGAAAGAACCACTTCAGAAATCTCTCTTTCTCTGACTTCTCTTTGTTCTGGAAGTTGTTGTGTATAATCTCTTCCCTTTCATTCCCTTTCATAATGATAAATAGGGAGGTTTACCAAAAGAAATAGGAATTCCTTTTTAGGCTTGAAAAAATAGAAACTTCTATTTTTTCCCCAAACAAGGAATAAGGGAAATCCTATTCCAACTAGGAGTCCTTTAATTATAAGGAGGGACCCCAACATAAAATTCTGTACTAAAAGAAAAATATGACCACTAAGTCAATGTTTATCGACTTAGTCTTTATTCCCCGGAGGTTTTTTTTTATTCCCCAAAGCCGCGGCCTTAGCAATATACAGACTTTATCACTCTAGAAACGATTTTGATGAGGAATGATGATGATGATCATGGATGTGAGATTATATTCTCGAGAGGTTTTAAGAGGGACATGTCTCACAGTGTTTGCATCTTCACGGCCACCCCCTTCATGATTTTTCTTTCAAACATTTATTTTCACATTGATCTGTATACGGCTGGAAGTGATGCATGTTTCAATAGTCATGCCTTCTCTTATTCTTCCACCTTTTGGTTGCATATGGTTCTTCATGTACCAAACACCATTGAGTTCAAAATCAGAAGAATCATGTCGAATCTTGGCGATATATGCCTCGACAACAATCGTATTTAATCAATAACACAATGAGAGATGATAAGAAGTTTCTATCAATGGAGGAAGGAAGATCATACACACACAACAACAAGAAGATAAAGTTATGGAATCATTTAACCTTCATCTTTGAAATCAAATGTCAATGTCTCCGGTGACATTCATCTCTGAAAAACTTGGTGGGTGTTCTTGACGAAACCGTATTTCGTCTCTACTTGGTTCATCCTGATTACATATAATTAAGTATAATAAAGTTAGGGTCCTCTTATTTGTGGTCTTTAGGATTTTTTTATTTATTTTGTGACCTTTAGGGTCTTTTTATTTAGTTTTTGCAATATTGTACTCCTTTACCTTCGTGTTGTCTTTACTTTTGTAAGTTTCGAGTTGTAATTTACCATAGTAAATCCATGTTGTACTCAAAAGAGTCAAATGTCTCCAAACCATGTAAACATATGAATGAATGTTCTGGTTTATCTCCCAAAAAAAAAAAGACCTACATTTCAAGTATCCGACATATTTAAGATTCAAATATCAATATCAGTTAACAAATGTACATTTAAGCTAATCTAACCGATACATGGATGTGTTAGTAGATAAATTAGAAAATAAGAAACACTGATTATTAACAAATTAATATTTGTTGAGAAGATTATCTCTTGAGTGCCTAATCATTTTTATAAACCAAAAGGACAATAGTATTTTTTTTTTTTTTGTTGACAAAGGACAATAGTATTTAACAAACAAGCAAATAATTGAATCTAGAAGTTCAAAGGTCATGAAAATTGATTCCAAAGTTGACCAATAAATTATTTAATATTGAAAATGCAAACATTAGACACACAATACACATTCTTTAGGGTTTAATTTTGTCAATGTATTCCAATTTAAGCAAGACATGAGACTTCAAAAGAGAGTATATGTTTAATCAACTTTGTACATATCTTCCATCCGTTCACATTATCAATCTTGTCTTATAGTTTTTTTGAATAATCTAGACACGTCAACTAATCACATCCGTAATAATCACAATCGTGGTGGCGTATTTTCAAGATTTCAACATACACCAAATAATGGAGATCATGTCATGAATCTCTAAACAACAAAAGCCCACAAGACAAAAGCCCGTACAGATGAATCTTTGAGAGATAGTCCCGCAGGTAGGCCCATTAGAGACCGAGACGCTATGAGAAATTGCAAAAACATGTAAGTGAGAAAACCAGTGGTGAACTCATGAAAGGAATACAGTGTAACAACTTCTATATGTAAAAAGCACATTTCAACTCAACCAGACACAAATGCACACAATTTGAAGATTTTGGGTGAGATAGAAACCCTAAAAATGAATTAGGCACATGGTTTTGTTCTTCGAGATACAACAGTGCTGGCTCAAACATCTCACTCCTGCAAACAGAAATGTTCGCTCACTCCCGAATAGTTACAAGTTACATCATGAGTCATTTCCGTGCTTACCGAGCACTTCTTTCTAGCAGGGTTCCATTAAAGCCCACTCTGTCCGTTCAGAAGGTTATCGGGTTCCACCTGTTGTTGTACCACTACTATGTCGATTTGATTCTCCAGCTGCTAGAGCAAGAACTTCTGGTGATATTTCCCAACTTCCACTTTTTCGGCCCCAACTAGATCGCCTACTAGGATGCAATGGTGCTCGTCCCTCCATGTTCTCGGTTGGCAGAGTTTGACTTAAATCAGATCCACCATCCTTGTCAAACCCATCGGTGTTGCTTACCCGCCCTGCGAAATCACTTAGTCCAGAACCAGCCTCTGCCCATCCTGCCTTCCTACCCATTTCTATATCTCCCATAGCTTTTCCCATGTTTGGGCTAACAAACCCACCAGTAACTGTTCTTGATGGTAAACTGGGCTCTAGTTCCACTCTCTGCCTGAACTTATTCTTGGATGGAGGAATATTGGAAAAGAATATCTCTTTGAAGTTATCCACTACTCCTTTGTTGTATGGGTTTGCTCTCCGATCATATCGGTATCTAAAGTTCTCATAAGTAGTCTGCCAGAAATCACAAATGAAAAAAAAAAAAAAGGAAAAAGAATTAGAATTATCAATCGACATTCTCAAGTATAAGACTGCTAGAAGAGAATTGTTTCTAACCTGGTTTGTGCTGATGAGATACAAATGGAATATGGTGAGGCCACCAACGAACCAAACTGCTATAAAGGTGTAAATTATCAGCACGATAGACGCAGGAGTCTTGGTCATTGCTTTCCAGATAGTTGTTTCTTCGGCATCCATTATCCTCTTAATATATACCCAGCAGAACCCAAATACGTATATACAGAGAAGGGTAGTCGAGAAAACAAACATGAAGAAGAATCGGTAATTTCTCTGACAAAGCAAAAAAATTATTATCAGGGATTAAGATAGGCACATAGTGTATTAGTGTCTTTAATGTTAGTGAGAAAGCAGGGGTTTCACGTTTCTGACTGAGCACAACCCTTCTATGTTAAAACAGGCCAAGTCTTCAATTTCTTCATGGATGTTAAACACGAACAAAAACATATGCAGACAAGTATCAGGCACGCTAATCATCATGATATTCTAAGCAGATGGGGGCAGGGTCCACTCAGAACCGGACAGGGACCAATCCCCACTGATCCGAGCCAAGTAACTCAGCCGAGCGATACACATATATCCCTATGTACTAATGTATGTGTGTATATGTATACATCAGACTTTTTTTATACGTAGGCCACAAACGCTTCTTGAACAATTCAATTTGAACTCCAAGCACTCAAAGTTTCATATATAACAAATGTAGGGCTCGACATGGGATTGGACTGGGCTACCCTCATCTGAATCTGACCTCCGAGTTACTCGGGCAGTCGGGTGGATGATCCACCGTCCACAACTATTTAAATCACATAGAGAAAGCTGGTCCATGAAATGACCCAAAAGTAAAAAAAAACGACATTCAAGTAATGGCATACACACACAGACACAGTGTTTAAGAAATATGATATCTCTTACCAGTCCAATACACTGCCCAACCCAAGGGCAATGGTGGTCAAATCGTTCGACACAGTTGTTGCAGATCGAACAGTGAGAACAGCGAGGAGGCCTATACAACATGCAGGTATCACAATATTTAATCTTTACAGTGATCCCGTTCACTGTAACATCTTTCATTCGAGGCAAGCGTAACTGCGGGGTTTGGCCACCAGCAATTTCGGCATTACCATCAAAGCCTTCTGGTTCTGGAGGATGTGCATTTCGAGGTATTATGCCAGGATCTCTTCCAGAAGTAAACAATAGTAGAGCTAGATCCTGGAAAATGATAGAAAGAAGAAGAAAACAAGAGAGAAGAGGAAATTAGAGAACTTCAAGTCATTCTAATTTAAATTGAACCCAATAAAGGTGCATATGATAAAAAAAGAACTACAATGGGTTGCTATAATCATATTTGTACAATTACTTGAATCGTCCGGAAGACACTTTGAAATAAATATCACAATGAACATTAAAATAAGTCAAAAATAATAAAAATGAACTACAATTGATTGTTATAATAATATTTGATTAATTACTTTAATTGTCTAGTAGATAAGAGAAACAAACTAAAATGGGTTGTTATTATCATATTCATCTAGTAGGTACTTCGTTGCATCTTAAAGAGTAAAACACTCCAAAAGTTTATTATCTTACCAATGAGATAAGTTTTCTTTGCATTTATCCATATACAAAGTAAAATTTTATAAGTAATGTAAGTGTGTTTGTGTGTGTGTAGACATATATCTGTGTGTCAGTGTGTGTACGCCCAAGTACTCCAAGTATGTCGGATGGCCTATCTGCTACCACCTGGATGAGTAAGGGCCACTAACGAGTAGGAAAACTTAATAATAGAAAGACTGTGAAACAAGCCAACATCCACAAACAATCCCTTAGGTCATATAAGAGAACACTGGAGGTGATTAAATTAGATACGTCGAGATGTTACTATCAAAAACACATGAGGCTGAAGAATCCAACATAGCTATAAACCCAATACACTAAAGACTAAGATCGAATTCATATTTTGATACACATTTTCATGGAAATCAACATATGTAGGAACTAGGATCGCAAACGAAATGAACACGTACAATATATATTTTCTATGTCTTTAGAGACTAACTTGATAACATTTTATGATTACATCAAATTTCTCGACAAATTTGATATAGAAACAATAACTTCGGAAAAACAAGAAGATTGATGAACAAATTTCTCGACAAGAAAGCATAGAAAACAAAATCCAGCTTCTCACAGAGGGAAAAAGAGATTCAGACGGAGGGATTACTTACATAAATTGTGAAAGCGACAGCAATCACCATGATTAGTATTCCGAGGTGATGAGAATATACATCCATTAATTTTCTTGCAACATACACACAGAAAACTACTACAGGGGCAGCAATTAGGAACACAGTAAGCGCCAATGACCTCACATCTGGTCCAAATATGAACCTCCCTTGGAGGAAAAATATCTGTATATCACCAAAACTATAATATTTCAAAAAAAATTCCTGTGACAGAACCATGAGGTCATGGTTGTTACTGGGTTATGAACAACTTAATAGTAAACAAAAGTTACAAAACGAAGCCCTAATTTTCAAGAACATACACTAGAATGAGACATATTAGTTAACCTAATAAAGTACTAATTTAAAGATACAAAGAACAATAAAAGTCAAGGAAATATTCATTAACCTACAAAAAGTTCATAAGTGTTTACCTTGATTCCACAATTCAATTGTTTATAATGCCAGGGGAAAAAACCCTAATTTTCAAGAACATACACTAAAACGAAACAAAACCCTAGAAAGGAAAAAACCAACTTACATTGCTACCCTTCCAAGTCTGATAAACCCTAGGAGCATCAACGCTGCTGGAATCAGAACCTTGAATATGAGAAACCGAATGCATCGTTCACTGTCTATCTATCTATCTCTTTGATTCTACCTTTTTTCTTACCCTAGTTGCATATAGAACTGAATACAAAGAGAAAGACAGCTCCTTTTCCAGAAATTTGAACTACCCACAACTAAAAAGGTCAACTTTAGTAAAGATGTTTAATCCCATCAAGCTGTAGTGAAAAGTTATGAACAATCACCATGAGAGTATTCTGTAATCTGTAGAAGTATCAGAGGAAAAATGAAGGGAGATGATTCAACGGTTACTTTTTCTTCTCCGACAAGACAAGAGATGATGAGAATTTAGAACCGGAGTTGATTTCTTCTTCTGTGTTTCTCTCTCTTGACTTTCTCTCTCTAAAAAGTTTTGATTCTTCTCTCACCTTGGAGGAGCTTTACAGGTAAGTTGTTGTAAATGTGGAGGGTTAGGATTTGATATCTCAGTCATATAATATCAAAGAATTATTTTGCGGTCCATTAATATATGAAAATGACACTTCTGGTCCATATTTGTTTAATAATGCTTTTAGATTTCGAAGTTATGTCACATGTTATGTGGGAATCCACTATTAGTATAAGGGTACATCCTATTATCGAAAGAACATCCTATTTTCGAATGAAATTAGATAATCTATTACTAACCATGGGACGCCTCTCCTCAACAGATGAGGTTGATATCTGGAGAAACGTCTCGTCTATTGCATCTCGTTAGATTTGTAATATAAATAATAGAAAAAAAAATGCATAGAAGACATAAGATACTATTTCTTAACAGAACGGTATGGCAAACATTTTAAATATTTAAAATCTACTAATAGTAAACTAATTAATGAATCTATTTGAGAATTTACCCCTTTAATTAATTTGATTTTACTTGTATTTTAGGTGTGGCGTATATTTGTTTTCTTTTAAGTGTGACTTTTATCTTAGCAGAGTCTTCTTAATGGCTTCATCAAAAAAAAAAGAGTCTTCTTAATGGAGGGAAGCATGTTTGATAGTAAGTTTATTTGAGTCAACATGAAATGAATATCAATAAAAATATCACTCTCTAAATTAACTTAAAACGACTGGGACATTAAAAAGACCAAATCAAATCGAATTAAAACGCATTGACTCAAATAGATTAGACTTATCTATTATATAAAACACAATGTTTTATGCTGACTGAGACAAATCAAATGAGAAATTCAATTGTTCGTTATGTTTTTCATTAAATTTTAGACATTAGATCAATTACCTACCTCAAAAAATCGAAATTTGATCACCCATCCACTTAATCTATTATACAAAACGTCATGCTAAATCATAACCATCTAATTCTTTATCATTAAATCTCAACCGTAGTATATCTTACTCTCACATACCACTCATGAAACCCCCCATTTAATTGACCTCTACTGAATGGTCATTATATTAAATAAATGTCATTAAAATTTCTCCATAACTTCTAAAAGATTAAAATTTTTAGGTTATGAAATTACAACCCTTAGATCTCAACCCTTCTTTTCTCTTTAAATTATTGCCTTTGGTATTTCCCTCATAACTTCTTTATCTCCATAACTTCTAAAGTATCTCTATAAATTCTCAAGAATGACTTGTTCCCGGTTATAAAAGAAAAAGATTAATGAATTTTATCTCATACCCCCTCCCTCTCTATATACTTTCCTCCTGCAATCTTTCATCCTCACACCTCTTTCTCCATCTCGATCGTTCTCATTACAGATTCTCCTTCGTGTAGTAGAAGAATTGCAGAGAGATATTAGCTACTATAAAAGAAATTTAACTAGAGATATGCTAAAAACAAATAACACATTACAATGAGGCCAATTAAAGTCAAATATTAAAAATGCTTTTAGGATTGACCCAAATAAAGAACATCTAGAGATATGCTAAAAACAAATAACACATTACAATGAGGCCAATTAAAGTCAAATATTAAAAATGTTTCTAGGATTGACCCAAATAAAGAACATTGGAGTGTAAGAGTCTTGGAGGGAATAAGAGAGAGGAAGTCCAATAGTACCTATTGTACTCGAATTCTCAATCATACATAAGAAAACCTCAGAATTAGCATGTTAATATAATAAAGTAATGTTGGACGGAATGAAAAGGATTTTTATTTTCCAATTACTAGGAGGATCATAATTACAAACTATATAGACACCCCCACTTGAAGCTAAATGATCAAATAGGAGAATTAAGCCGTTGAGGTAAGATGACACATCTGCATAACTAACACGTGGAGTTCGCACAGAGCCAACGACATCCGATGTGAAATACGTGCTTGCACAATGGTATCTAATGTAATGGTTCCCTTAACTCAAAATCCTCCAAGCACACACAACACCTGTAAATTGTCAACACGCTATTTTCAGTCAAGCTAGAGTAAATGGGGTCTACGACTCCAACATACCGCTAAAAGCAATACTCATCGAATCATAGACAACTTTCATTGAAGAATATGTGGATCTTAAATATTTATCGAATAGTATTTCTGGGAGCTTCTCTAAGTTTTTCTTTCAAAACCTCAAATGATGTGGTAGGGATAGTAGAACTAGGTATTGAAATGGGTAAAGAATTATAAAGGTTGTAATCTCTTATTATTTACTTCAGGTAAAACAATATATATATATATATATATATATATATATATATATATATTGTACTTGTTGATTAACCCAAGAGATATTACATCTAATGAGTCAAAATCATATAAAATAAATATTTTAGCACAAAATTACCATATGAAAAAGTAATAGTAACTATCTAATAAAATAATAAAACACATGTATATATATATGTAATATTATTATACGTAGTCATTGGTAGAATTATATAGGTAGTAGAGAGATAAGCAAATTACACACATAACATATAACACATTAACACATGACATATAACACATTACAATTAGACAAATTATTGTCAAATATTAAAAATGCTTTTAGGATTTACCCAAGTTAAAGAAGGTTAGAGTGTAAGAATCTTGGAGAGAATAAGAGAGAGGAAGTCCAATAATACCTAATGTACTTGAATTACCAATCATACATAAGAAAACCTCACTATTAGCATGTTAATAAAATAAAGTAATGTTAGACTGAATGAAAAGGATGCTCATTTTCCCAATTACCAGGAGGATCATAATTACACACTATATAGACACCCCCACTTGAAGCTAAATGATCAAACAGAAGAATTAATTAAGCCGTTGAGGTAAGATGACACATCTGCATAACAGACACGTGGCGTTCGCACAGAACCAGCGACAGTCGATGTGAAATACGTGTTTGCACAATGGTATATGATGTAATGGCTCCCTTAACTCAAAATCTTATAAGCACATACAACACCTGTAAATTTTCAACACACTGTTTTCAGTCGAGCTAGAGTAAACGGAGTCTATGACTCTAACATACAGCTAAGGACAATACTCATGAAATAATAGACAACTTACATTGAAGAATCTGTAGATTTTAAATATTCATTGAATAGTATTACTGGGAGCTTCTCTCTCAGTTATTCTTTCAAAGCCTCAAATGATGTGGTAGGGATAGTGGAACTAGGTATTAAAATAGGTAGAGAAATATAAAGGTTGTAATCTCTTATTATTAGCTTGAGGTAAAACAATATCTATATAATAAAATAGGTTGAAACATGCTGATTGGGACAAACTCCTGGATAAATCCAGCCGTCCATCCCACATCAACGTTATCACCAGCCATCGGATTGAGTGACTCATCCCGCCCTGTAGCAATGCATTTTTTCGACATCTCAATTCATGACGGACAGACACAACCCTCCGCCGTGCCTCTTCTCATTTCTCTCCATAAAACCATGTGCTTCGGAATTTCTCCCAAAAATCAATTGGCTCCAGAATTTGATATTAGACGCAGGCAAGGTCAGTTTTTGTATCAACCATTGTAATGTTCTTTCAATTTGATTTTTCGATTTTCTGATTTTTTATGCTTCAGTCGATCTTTTCTCCGAATCTGATTTTTTATTGTCTGCATCGTTAAAAATTCATTGATTTTGTAGCAATAGACAGTTGGTAATCTTTTTTTGAATCCGATTCACAATCATCAACAAACTGAGACTGAAATCATAGTAATCGGATTCAGGAAAAATTGGAAGAAGTTAATGGTTTGTCTATGAATTTTCTGCACACTACATGTTTGGTGAAATGTCTATGTGAAATTCATAAAGGTTTCCTTTCAACTCCTTTAATCGGATTCAGGAAGAAGTTAGTGGATTGTCTATGTGAATTTTCTGCACACTACATGTTCGGTGAAATGTCTATGTGAAATTCATAAAGGTTTCCTTACAATGCCTTTAGTGCAGGTTCTGCTTAGTATGTTGTTCCTTTGAACTTGATATAGGCAACTAAGTAAGTATTCTTTTTCTTTTTGACAGGATAATCATCACAGATATATTTTGGGTGGTGAGATTCAGTTTGATTTCTACCAGCGATAGTTCGATGTTATATTTGTGGCAAGTGTTTTTCTTTATGTCTTTCACTTTCCGTTCATTACATGATGCAGCAAGATGTCAAACACTCCATTGATTTATCTATTTAAATTTAAAATTTTTCATATATAATTTTTATAACACAGTAGAGCAATCTATTCATCATCATCTTCCTCTTCCAAAGTCCCATTGTTGTTACTAGCAAAATTGAGAGCCCTTGCGTGTTTAGTTTATAGGGGTAAATTCCATATTGGAGAGCCTGGGTGTCTTGAGTCAGTTCTTAATTACTTCTGTGTAATAGATAAAATATAGAATGTAAGAGATACATCAACAAAAGTTCAAGAGAGAGATTTGAAATGTAAATTATGACTACAAACTCGTAATTCAAACCACAGTTTGAAGTGATATGTTTCTCATTCATGTTTTGATATGGTTCTCAAGGTTCACACAAATGAATTTTGCTTCGGGTCTCTCTTTGTTGGATGATTAATCAGCAAGCTATAACACTAAAAGCAAAAGTATGTTTCTGTGAATTAGTAATAGTTTATATATTATGAGAAAATGGTGTTCCTTTTCGATTACTAAAAATCCTTAGTTTTTTCTTTGATCTCTTATTAAGTACATACATTATCAGGTGAGACAACTAAAGTCGAGAAAAGAAAAGAAGTAAAACTAAAACAAAATATGTTAACCGGTAACATTTGCAATTGTGTGAAGTACTTAATAAATTTTACCGTGCCGGAGGCACGGGCTATAACCTAGTATATATAATATTATATGTATTCATTGACCCAAAAGATATTACATTTAATGAGTTAAAATCACATAAAATAACTATTGTAACACAAAATTACCATATGAAAAAAATAATTTTAACTATCTAATAAGAAAATAAAACATATATACATATATATAATACTATTATACGTATTCATTGGTAGAATTATATAGGTGAGTTAGAGAGTTATTTTAATTACACACATAATGTATAACACATTAACACATGACAAATAATACATTACAATTAGGTTAATTAATGTCAAATATTAAAAATGATTTTAGAATTGACCCAAGTTAAAGAACATTGGAGTGTAAGAGTCTTGGAGAGAATTAGATAGAGGAAGTCCAATAGTACCTATTGTACTTGAATTCTCAATCATACATAAGAAAACCTCAATATTAGCATATTAACATAATAAAGTAACGTTGGACTGAATGAAAATGATTTTTATTTCCCCAATTTCCAGGAGGATCATAATTACAAACTATATAGACACCCCCACTTGAAGCTAAATGATCAAACAAGAAAATTTAGTCGTTGAGGTAAGATGACACATCCGCATAACGGACACATGGAGTTCGCACAGAGCCAGCGACAATCGATGTGAAATATGTGTTTGCACAATAGTATCTGATGTAATGGCTCCCTTAACTCAAATCCTCCAAGAACACACAACACCTGTAAATTTTCAACACACTATTTACAGTCAAGCTAAAGTAAATAGAGTCTATGACTCTAACAGACCGCTAAGAGTAATACTCATCAAATAATAGACAACTTACATGGAAGAATCTGTGGATCCTAAATATTCATCGAATAGTATTACTGGGAGCGCATCTCTCAGTTCTTTCAAAGCCTCAAATGATCTTAGACAATATTAAACGTATTCATTGACCCAAGAGATCTTACATCTAATGTGTCAAAATCATATAAAATAACTATTTTAACACAAAAATACCATATGAAAAAAGTAATTTTAACTATCTAATAAGACAATAAAACATATATATAATATTATTATACGTATTCATTGGTAGAATTTTATAGGTGAAGTAGAGAGATAAACAAATTACACACATAACATATAATACATTAACACATGACACATAACACATTACAATTAGGCCAATTAACGTCAAATATTAAAAATGCTTTAGGATTTACCCAAGTTAAAGAACGTTGGAGTGTAAGAGTCTTGGAGAGAATAAGAGAGAGGAAGTCCAATAGTATCTAGAATAATACTAAAAGAACAAATTTGTATTTGTTAGCCAAGTTTTTGTTGATTTCTTGTAAAAACTGGCACACTCTCTTATAATGTTAAGTTTTTTTTTTTTTCGGTACAAAAGAAGCAAACTACCGAATCGGATACAATTCCTGCGGAAGATCTAGTAAAGAAAGCCACACCCAAGTTCCTGAATTTCTTCTGCCCCATTTAGCCAGTAGGTCTGCTTTATGGTTACCTTCTCTGGGGGTATGAGTGTATAAAACCTGTGTGAAATTGACCTCCAGCTGTTGTACTTTCTCTATAATGCTTTCCGCCTGCCAAGATATATCGGCCGAATCCTTGTTGAGTTTTTGAACAATGTTAAGGTTGTCGCTCTCAATGTGTATGAAGTCAATCTTTTTTTTGTGTGCCCATTGCATTGCCCTGAGGATCGCTTTGCATTCACACTCTTCCGCATTCTGACCTCGACAAGTGAAAGCTGCTGCAGCAAGGAAAATGGCCTTGTCATTGTGCATGATGCACCCTATCCCCGCCTCCTCCTGTGTTGCTATAAAGGAAGCATCCACATTAATTTTCACAAACGGATAAACAGGTGGTGACCACACATTTTCTTTTTCAATTTGCTGAGGATTATTCTGAGTGTTCTGTAAAATGGTACTACTTTTGATGCCATCTATGATTTTCATCGGGACCGGATCTTTTGATTCAAAGCATTTATCACAACGTGCTTTCCATATATGCCACATTATAGTCGCGAAACGACTGCTAATGTGATCGTCTATTTCTTTCCATGAGATGATCCAATCGACTATATTATTGATGTTACCCGAAATAATGTTGAAGTGCATCCAAATTACCTTAGCAAAATCACAATGTAAAAGGACATGCATCATAGTTTCTTGATTCTGACAGAGTTCACAATGATAAATATGCCCGATATAGTTTCCAATTTTATCTCTAACAGGTAAACTGTTGGTACAACATTTCCAGAGGAATAGTTTAATTCTGGGTAAAATTGGCAGAAACCAAATAAAAGCCCATTCTTTCATATCGTAATTATGGTGTTCTGTCCGAAGATAATAGTACATGGATTTGATATTGAACTTACCCGATTTCGTAAGTGACCATCTCGCTATGTCATCCTGCTGAGACTGTATATTGATGCTTAAAATAGCATTGCATATATCATGGTTAAAACATTGGTATAATATATTTATATCCCAATTATTATTTCTAATTAGTTGATGAACTTTAGTCAGGTCACTATTAGTACTATTGGTCAGAGGGGGGGGGGGGGGTGATTAGGAACCCAGTAGTCCTGCCAAATATTAATATTCATACCTTTATTAATATCCCAAAAGGTCAGGTTAGAGACTTTGTCTATATAATTGGATATGGATTTCCAAAGCCACGAGTGATGGTTTTTAGCCACCATAGGTTTTTGATCTTTGTTGAAATATTTGGCTCTGAGTATCGAGGCCCAAGGAGAGTCGGATTCTTATTGAGACGCCAGACTAGTTTATGTTAGTATTTTTCAATACTAATGGTTATGTGGACTTAATATGAGGTTCATAATATATAATATGTTGGCTATTTCGATTGAGGGTCCTTAGTGGTCTAATTAATTATTATGTGGACCTATTTAATATCAGTTATATTGTGTGGGGTGCATATTATAGATATGCATTGTGTAGAGCCCTTGAGTATTATTACTAAAGAATGATGGGCTCTTTAGTAATAATTTGGTAACTTCCAATAACTGGTTGGGAGTTCCGATTCATAAAGGGGCAAATCCCTGAACCAGAGAGAAACAACTCTGATTTTGTTCTCTTCCCATTAAGACAAAATTACTACAGAGATCTCTCTAGGTTTGGAAGATTTTGCTTCATCATCATCATGGCTTCTAATGATTCAGGTTAGTAAATCATTTAAATTTCATCTCTCTCTTCATCAAATATGACTCCTGGATTTCATTGTTTAGACTTGATAACATATTTGATTCTTGTTTATAATGATGAAATATCCCAACAAGTGGTATCAGAGCCACTATTTGTATGAATTTTGAGATGATTTTATTTGTTCTGTTCACCATGTTTGTGATGTTTAAGATAATTCGTAAGAAACTGTTTTACCTTTAGATTATCCCTCAATCTGTTAGTTTCTGTGAATATTTGGGAGATCTAATATTTTATAGAAATCAGTAACTACCTTTATTTTAAATACTCCCTCCGTCTCAAATTAAGAGACCCAGTTTCCCTTTTAGTTTGTCTCAAAATAAGAGACTCATTTCCCTTTTTATCATATAAAATTCATTAAATTTCCAACATTATCCTTTATCTCTATATTACACATTTGTGCTCAAATATATATTGGCCAACAACCAAAAAGGTAACTACATCAAAATTACTCAACTAAGAATACTTACTTAATTTTTTTTTTTACTACGAATATTTTATTCTTTAATTTTATTCGATTAATACATACACGAACTAAAAAAAAATAAACAAATCAAATTAAAAGACAATGACATCAATTGTTTAAAAATTGACTAACAAATACGTGGAAGTAAGAACTTCGTCAGACCATTGTTTCAAACTTGATTTCTGCATGCATGTTTGTATTCTTTGTCTAAATCAAGTTTTGATGGCATACTTTTTGATTGATTAAATCTAATTTTACTCTCAAAAACAAAATTTAAGTTTCAACCAAGTTTTACCTCCAAAAAATTTAAATTTAAGTTGGATCTAAATTTACCTCCAAAAAAATTTCAAGTTTTAACAATTTTTTTGTGAAAATATTTGTGTCAATGGAGGAATTCTATAGAAGTCTATTTGTATTTGCTTGATTATTGGTAACAATCTAACTTGGAAGAAAAAAATACTATCCAATTTAAAGAAAAAATACCATCTAATATTAGGAACAATTTATATTGTTACCCAAAATAATTGACCATTAAATTGAAATCCAATTTTCCTCCACCTATTTTCGGTAAAAAAATTCATTTTAGATTTAGTCTAAAAAAGGAATCATACAAATCTGAACATTAAATGAGGGTATAAGTGGAAGAAAAAATACGTGAAAATTTTGAAGGATTTTAGGTCTGGGTCTCTTAATTTGAGACGGAGGGAGTAATAAAGATCTTGAATGTTATCTTCTGTGATTCGGTTGATTTAGGGAGGAATAATAGAAATCGTAGTTATTTTTCCCCTATTCCTCTCCCCTAATCTCTCTGTTTGAATATTTGGGTAGTTGAGAGATATTGGGGTAGATAATATTCTTATAAATTCTCTGATGATTATTACTTTTGTAGAGAAAATTAAGTATTAGATACTGTTAATTTGGTTTAATGATTCTGTTAAGTGATTTAGGGATACATAAATACTTGATTATTTTTTTGTCTCCCCTAATATAAAATTATATTATGTTAATAATTTTTAATAGAGATTCCGCTATATAGTATCCCTCTCTCATGGAATTATGAATCAAAATTATTCTGGATACAGTAACTTTTTTTTAATACTTTTGGTTCCAAATATTTAGGTATATGTTTGGTTGATTATTATGGATGTATAACAAAATTTGGGTGGAATTTCAAAAAATGTCTCTGTTTTATACATATATTTGAAATTCTTTATTTGATTATCATGAATTGACATTTGTTATACATGAAATATATTGATATATGTTGATACATATTGATAACCTTTGCACATAAGGTTAGGCTATTAATTTAATCTTGTATCAAAATATTATTATTTTATTTTGACAAGAACTTAGATGGTTATTGCACTGATTATGACATTGAACTGACATGTCACCAAAGTGAACCCCTGTTGGGTAAAATGTCATAGTTGATGCAGATAAACATGTCTTAGCCCATGTGAAGTGATCGGCCCAAAGGAAGGTCACTTTTACCGGTCTAAGGGAAGCCTTAAATTGCCTTATGACGAGGGTATGTGGTATACTTAGTTGTCATGCGAATATTATGTCGGTCCAAAGAAAGGCTTAATATTTGGCAGATCTTGCACCAATATCCGAGAGTATCACTAGTATGTTACTATCTCTGTCCAAAGACTAGGTAGTAATGTTACACTTGATATCTTGAAATGGGCTCACAAATTGCAACTTTTGTTATTTTCAATTGTTGTTAATTTTTGTCTGATGTAATTTGAACTCTAATTGAGCATATATGTATTTTGTTATTCTTTATTTTATAGTATCTGCAGTATCTGCAAACATGAACAACATTCCTGTGCTTAACGGCACAAATTTCAAGAAATGGAAAAAGCACGTGATGATTGTGCTTGGTTGTATGGATCTAGATGTTGCTCTCAGGACTGACCGCCCAGCACCTCTGACAGACTTAAGTAACTCTGAACAGAGGGTCGCTTTTGAAAAATGGGAAAGGTCTGACCGTATGAGCTTAATGATCATGCAAAACTCAATTCCGGACTCAATAAGCAGTGGCTTGACTGAGACGAGTGCTAAGGAGTTCCTTAAGCAACTTTCTGATCGCTTCACAGCGAGTGAGAAGGTGGAGATAAGCACTGCATTAACAAAGCTTGTCACCATGCGGTACAAAGGAAAGGGGAACATAAGAGAGTACATTATGGAGAAGTCTAATCTGGTTTCCAAACTCAGGGAACTCAGATTGGAACTATCAGATGACATCCTTGTTCATTTGATCCTCATTTCACTTCCTGCTCAATATAACACACTGAAGATCTCTTACAATACTCAGAAGGATAAATGGAGTTTGAATGAGCTTATAGCACAGTGTGTTCAGGAAGAAGAGAGGATCAATCGGGAGATGTCTGAAAGTGCTCACTTAGCCTCGACCTCAGGAGTCAAGAAGTTTGCTAAGCGAAACAAAACTAAAGGTAAAGCAACTGCAGTGGGTGGAACATCACAGACTAAAGCAAAAGAAATACAGGTCTCAGGACCTTCCTGTTTCTTTTGTAAAAAGACTGGTCATGTGAAGAAGGATTGTTCAAAATTCGCCGCTTGGCGTGCTAAGAAGGGTATATTTCTGAACTTTGTTTGTTCTGAAGTTAATTTAGCTATTGTACCAAGTGACACATGGTGGATAGATACAGGAGCTACTACTCACATTAGTGTCACTATGTAGGATTGTCTCCACTACCGAACGCCGTCTGATGGTGAAAGATACATCTTCGTAGGCGATGGAACTATGGTTAAAGTGGAAGCTATTGGTGTTTTTAGAATTCAGTTATGTACTGGTTTTTATCTGTATTTAGAAAATACTTTTGTTGTACCGTCATTTAGACGGAACTTAATTTTTGTTTCTTGTCTGGACAAATCTGGTTTTACTTGTTCATTTGGAAATGGATTATTTAGTATTTCTCTAAAGTCTGATATTGTTGGTACTGGTAACTTAATTGATAAATTGTATCTATTAAACACCATAAAGTCTAATTGTGATGAAAATTTACATATTAGCACTTTGGGTACAAAGCGGAGATTAGCTAATGAGAATTCCAGCATATTATGGCACAAACGATTAGGTCACATCTCTCAGGAGAGAATCAAGAGACTTGTGTCTGAAGGAATTCTTGACTCCCTTAACGATTCTGAATATAAAATTTGCATAGAATTTGTTAAGGGCAAACAAACAAACAAACGAGGTAAAGGCGCATATAGAGCTACTCAACCGTTGAAACTAATACATACAGATATATGTGGTCCATTTCCTAAGGCATCATCGAATGGACAACGTTATTTTATTAGTTTCATCGATGATTACTCGCGCTATGGATACCTTTACCTTATCCAGGAGAAATCAGAATCACTGGACAAGTTTCAAATCTTCAAAGCTGAAGTTGAAAACCAACTCGGCAAGAAGATTAAAGCTGTCAAATCTGACCGTGGAGGTGAATACTACGGCAGATACGACGGTTCAGGAGAACAACGTCCAGGACCATTCGCCCAATATTTGAGTGAGTGTGGTATAGTCCCTCAATACACCATGTCGGGAACTCCAAGTCAAAATGGTGTAGCCGAGAGACGAAACCGTACCCTCAAAGACATGGTACGAAGCATGATTAGTCATTCTTCTTTACCAAAGTCACTATGGGGCGATGCCCTAAAAACTGCAGTTTATATATTGAATAGAGTACCAAGTAAAGCAATAACTACAACCCCTTACGAGTTGTGGACAGGCAAGAAACCTAATATTAGGCACTTGCATGTTTGGGGTTGTCCAGCTGAGGCTAGGCCTTACAAGCCTAACGAAAGGAAACTGGACTCGAGGACAATTAGTTGTTATTTTGTTGGTTACTCTGAAAGATCGAGGGGTTATAAATTTTATGATCCCTCAAACAAGGCATTCTTCGAAACAGGGAACGCTAAGTTCATTGAGGATGTTGATTACAGTGGGAGTAGTCAAAATAAAGGAATTGTATTTGAG
The DNA here is from genome assembly GCF_041429995.1 of Eschscholzia californica. Classification (NCBI taxonomy): domain Eukaryota; kingdom Viridiplantae; phylum Streptophyta; class Magnoliopsida; order Ranunculales; family Papaveraceae; genus Eschscholzia; species Eschscholzia californica. The sequence continues at coordinate 49,759,798 of NW_028238198.1, forward strand.
GAGGAGTATGCAAATACTTCTCCTATAGTCACTACTGACAATGATCAAGTCATAGTACCTCTCATTGTTCAGCCCGTGAATCAAGGTATTTCATCAAATACAATCATACAGACTAATCCTGTAGTAGATGAGGAACCCTTCCCTATACAAGCTGGACAAGCACCTTTGGAAACAGAGGAAGTAACTGTGGAAGTCTCAAATCAACAACCTCAAGTTGAGGAGCCACTTAGAAGATCCACTCGAGAAAGAAGAAAGACAATTTCTGATGATTACATTGTCTATCTTAGTGAGCACGAATATGACTTAGGATTGGAAAGCGATCCAACTTCTCTTAATGAAGTCAAAACGAGCTCAAATTGTGAAAAGTGAATTGAGGCCATGAAGGAAGAGTTAAAGTCTATGGCTGACAACGATGTTTGGGATCTTGTCGAGTTACCTAAAGGGGCGAGGCCAATTGGTTGCAAATGGATTTTTAAAACCAAAAGAGACTCAAAAGGTAACGTTGAAAGATATAAAGCACGTCTTGTCGCTAAAGGCTTTACACAGAAGGAAGGAGTCGACTTCAAAGAGACATTCTCGCCAGTCTCTACGAAGGATTCTCTAAGGATTATCATGGCTCTGGTAGCTCATTATGATTTGGAGCTTCACCAAATGGACGTAAAAACAGCGTTTCTTAATGGAAACATTGAAGAAACCATATATATGATACAACCTGATAATTTTGAGTCGAGTAGCTCAAAACAGCTTGTATGTAAGTTAAAGAAGTCCATTTATGGCTTAAAGCAGGCGTCCCGACAATGGTACCGGAAATTTGATGAGGTTATTACCTCCTTTGGCTTTAAGGAAAATATCATTGATCAGTGCATATATCTCAAGACGAGTGGGAGCAAATTCATTATCCTGGTGTCGTATGTAGATGATATTCTACTAGCAAGCAGTGATATAGGCATGTTGCATGAAACTAAGGTATTTCTTTCAAATAATTTTGAAATGAAAGACCTTGGAAATGCTTCATTTGTTTTGGGTATTCAGATAGACCGAGATCGCTCAAAAGGCATCCTCAGTCTTTCTCAAAAGGCTTATATCGATAAAGTTCTCCAACGCTTTGGCATGGAAAAGTGTTCACCAGGAGACACACCTGTGGCAAAAGGTGATAAATTTAGTTTGCTCCAATGTCCAAAATTGAATCTTGAGAAGAAGGAAATGGAGGCGATCCCATACTCGTCTGCAGTTGGGAGTCTTATGTATGCACAGGTCTGTACACGTCCAGATTTGGCCTTTATTGTAGGAATGTTGGGCAGATATCTGAGTAACCCAGGTCTAGATCATTGGAAGGCCGTAAAGCGGGTTATGAGATATTTACAGAGGACGAAGGATTACAAGCTCACCTTCAGGAGAAACGATCACCTAGAGATCGTAGGATACTCCGATTCAGATTTTGCTGGATGTATTGATAGTAGAAAATCAACATCCGGATACATTTACATGATGGCTGGAGGAGCTGTTTCTTGGAAAAGTGTTAAGCAAACTCTTATAGCCTCTTCAACCATGGAAGCAGAGTTCATAGCTTGCTTTGAAGCATCTAATCATGCTATATGGCTTCGAAATTTTGTCTCTAACTTGAAATTGGTCGATAATATTGAACGACCAATGAAGATTTATTGTGACAATAAGGCAGCCGAGTTGTACTCAAAGAACAACAGAAGTTCTTCGAAGTCTAAGTACATCGACATAAAGTATCTTGCGGTAAAAGATCGAGTTCAGAATGGTTTAGTGTGCATTGAGCACATTGACACAAACTCCAATATAGCTGACCCGTTCACTAAAGGTTTACCGCCTAAAGTGTTTTGTGAACATGTGGTCCGTATGGGGATTCTAGGACCCCTTGATATTATTGATTAGTGGGAGTTTATTTGGTCATTTTATTGGATCCTTCAGTTTTATGTTCTTTGGACATAACTGTATTTTGTATTAATCTTGTACAAGTTTTAAGTATTAATAAAAGTATATATTTCATCTCAATATTCTGAACTTCAGTACTACAACTTTCTATTGAGGAATCATTTGGAGAAAGTTGGACTCTATGGAGTCGCTGGATTAGTTGGAAATAGGCATGTATAGATCACATAACATGTAATTTCCAAGCTACACATTCACACTTGATCTATGTTGTTAATTACGTTAGTAATGTGACCATTAAAGGTCTAGTCATGAACAAATGCGACGAACGCCGTTTTGATCCTTTGCTAATGTGATTAATGAACCAGATTGGACGAATATTTCTAAGCTCAGAAATAGCCTTTCATGCGCGCACTAAAGTTTTTCGTATTATATAACTCAGAATCATATAAAGTCCAAGTGGGAGATTGTTAGTATTTTTCAATACTAATGGTTATGTGGACTTAATATGAGGTTCATAATATATAATATGTTGGCTATTTCGATTGAGGGTCCTTAGTGGTCTAATTAATTATTATGTGGACCTATTTAATATCAGTTATATTGTGTGGGGGGCATATTATAGATATGCATTGTGTAGAGCCCTTGAGTATTATTACTAAAGAATGATGGGCTCTTTAGTAATAATTTGGTAACTTCCAATAACTGGTTGGGAGTTCCGATTCATAAAGGGGCAAATCCCTGAACCAGAGAGAAACAACTCTGATTTTGTTCTCTTCCCATTAAGACAAAATTACTACAGAGATCTCTCTAGGTTTGGAAGATTTTGCTTCATCATCATCATGGCTTCTAATGATTCAGGTTAGTAAATCATTTAAATTTCATCTCTCTCTTCATCAAATATGACTCCTGGATTTCATTGTTTAGACTTGATAATATATTTGATTCTTGTTTATAATGATGAAATATCCCAACAGTTTACACAGAAACGCTTGGTTATCAAGGATTGGGTAGCGAAAGCCAAGACCTCCTAGTTTTTTCGGAAGACAAATAGCAGACCAATTAATGGTGTGGATGGATTTGGATTTTCCCCACCAGAAAGCTCTTATAATGTTAAGTTGGTGCAGTGTAAAGAGATAATATAATATGAGAGGAACCTATTTAGTTTAAGAGTATTTTCAAGTTGGACTTGAAAGCTGATGTATCATTTTTCTGATAACAAACTTGAATTGATAGTTTTGTTTGTTGTAGATTTGAATCGATAACTTTTCAAAATCTTAATGATATTAGATCAAAGAGAAAGATTCTATAATCAATGCATTTAATGAACGTTCAAGCCTTCTTCTAAATCTTTGTGGACACTATTTCATTGAATTGAAGGTAAGAAATCCTTATAAGATCTAAAATTCATGCAACCTCTCTAATTGGTTAAAACAAATTTCTTCAAGATCTAATTTGAGAGTTAGAGGAAATTGTTTGACTAACTAGTAGGTTAGACAAAAATTCGATGGCACCAATAAAGATGTGTGCATATGGTCTTGTGCCACATTTATCTAGATCCCCCATTTAAAATCCAATAAATACTTTTAATGTAGGGCTGATTATGGAACATGGTTGCTTAAAAATATAGAAAAAATAAGTAACAGTTAATCGAATATATTATAAATATTTTAACTAAGACACCGTAGGGGCATCCTTAACAAAAAAAAAGACACCGTAGGGGCCTACCTACAAAGAGATGCTCAATTGAAAAATAGTTTCCTTTTTTATTAAGTTAAAGAAAACAAAAATGCACCCTTATTGATGCGTGTGCTCTATTTTATTTCTTTTTTCTTTTATATCGTTGGACTTCCAAACATTTGATTTGTTAGAAAGTGGAGAAAGTATTGAATATGACCTTTCACTAGTATCTTTTTCGAGAAACCACAAATGGTCGAAACTTTTGGGCTAGGTAAACTTCTTTGATAATTAAAATCAAGATTCAGAGTAATTTCATATTTTCTTAGGTAGTCTGTTAGAATCTACTTCATGTTAATGGAGTTTTAACACTTCATACTTGTGTCTTAGTGGCGTTTATTTATGACATCCATATGTAGGCATATGAACTTGGGGTGATGGCAGGTTTGGGCTATAAAAATGTTAGTACTGGTAAAACCCATTGGAATATCGTAAGGGCGAAAAAAGTCACCGGAAAAAAAATTACATAAAAAGAAATAAGAAATTTAAAAAGTGATCTTCGAGTCATGCCCATGAATTCCCGTTGCTTCAGTTTCAACTGTAAAAAATCAAGATTCTAAGCTTTTATAGGAACAAGGTATAAAGAAACTCAGACTTCATTAAATGATAATCAAAACAGAGTTACATCCTTAATATTTATAGTAATAAGAAGCTCTGAAGTACCTCCTGAAAAACTCAATCGACTAAACCATTTTCTCCTAAATATACTCCACTAAACTAAGACTTAGTAAACTACTTACTGACTAGATAATACTCCTGGAATATCTCCAGATTTGACCAAGGATTTGAAGACTAGTTCAAACATAAACAAAGAAGCAAAAGAAAAGAAAAGAGACATGTCACTAGTACTAGGATGCACTAATTTGTAACACTCCCCCTTAGTGCAGACTCACGATCAACAATACCAAGAGCACGACAAAACTTTTCAAACTTAGGTCGTGGAAGAGCTTTGGTAAACACATCAACAACTTGATCATTGGTTGTTATCTTCTTCAGTAAGATCTCTTAATTCAACACCTTTTCTCGAACAAAATGGTGACGAATTTCTATATGTTTTGTGCGAGCATGAAACAATGGGTTACCAGCGAGTTTGATTGTGCTTTCATTATCACAACTAATGGGGATTTGGTAATCCATAAGAACTCCAATATCTTGAAGAAGTCTCTTAATCCAAATACATTCCTGAGTGGCCATAGTTGCTGCTATGTATTCAGCTTCTGTGCTTGAAAGAGCTACAATCTGTTGCTTCTTGCTGCACCAAGAAACTACAGCAGACCTAATACCAAACAGTACCCTGTAGTTGAGCGTCGATCTATGACATCGCCAGCCCAATCAGCATCTACATAACCATGTAAAGAGAAAGATACATTTGGTTTCTAGAGGAGACCAAACAGTACCCTGTAGTTGAGCGTCGATCTATGACATCGCCAGCCCAATCAGCATCTACATAACCATGTAAAGAGAAAGATACATTTGGTTTCTAGAGGAGACCAAACTGCAATGTGCCTTTTACATAACGAAGTATTCGCTTTGCTGCTATCAAGTGACCAACACAAGGATTCTCCATAAATTGACATACAACTCCAATAGAATATACTAAGTCAGGTCTTGTGATAGTTAGGTAAAACAAGCTACCTACAATCTGACGATACTTTGTTGTGTCATCTAGTGGCTCTCCTTCAATTTTTTGTAGCTTGAGTTGTTGTTCCATCGGTGTGGATGTTGGTATTGCGTCTCCCATACCAAAACGATCAACAAATTGGTGGCATACAACTCTTGAGACACAAATTATCCATCTGTTTTGACAATTTCTAAGCCAAGGAAAGATTGGGCCTCACCTAGATTCTTCATTACGAAACAAATAGATAACTCATCACGAAGACGTGAAATTTCAGCATTATCATTTCCCGTGATAATCATATCATCAACATAAAAGAAGTAAAGTACACATAGATGAGGTGACCTTGACGAATAAACTATGATCTGAGTTTGAAGAAATAAAACCACAGAAAGATAGATGTTGTGAGATTTGACCATACCAGCTCGTGGAGCTTGCTTAAGGCCATACAATGCCTTCTTAAGTCGGCACACGTGATCTGGAAACTCTTGTGAAACAAATCCCTATGGTTGCTCCATAAAGATATCACGATCAAGTTCGCCATATAAGAATGCGTTCTTTACATCAAGCTGCCACATTTTCCATTCATTGCATGCTGCCAATGAAATAATAGTTCGTACTGTTACCATCTTAGCAACAGGGCTGAAGGTTTCTTCATAATCCAACCCATATTGCTGAGAAAATCCACGTGCAACGAGGCGAGCTTTATATCTATCAATCGTTCCATCTACCTTCTTCTTTAACTTGTACACCCATTTACAAGTTATTAACTCCACCTCTTTTGGTTTTGGTACTAATTCCTATGTATCGTTTTTGTGTAAAGCTTTAATTTCTTCCTGCATAGCAGCTGTCCATTCATTTGCTTCTGCAGATTTTTGAGCTTCTTTATAACATAATGGTTCATCATTACATGTCAATCCCATCAAGAAACAAGAGGTCACAGTAGAGTAGTTCAAGTGAACTTCATAATCAGCCAAATAATCAGGCTGCCTTCGTTCTATGGTTGGTCTTCGACTAATAGTTGTATCTTGATGTTCCTGTACTCCTCGTGATGAACTGCTACCCTCTCTTTCTGTAGAAGTAATAGGTGTATCTTGCTGATTATGTACTCCTCTTGATGGACTACTACTTCCTCTTTGTGTAGAAGTGGTATCATTAGGAAATGGCTCAAGAGAGGTAGTATTGTTCCCCACATCAGAAACAGGAAAATAACTTGACACTTCATCGAATATCACATCCCTAAAGGTAATATATTGCTTTGTTTCAGGATTTATACATCGCCAACCTTTTCTTTGAGGGTCATATCCAACAAAAATGCATTTTCTGGCCTTAGGATCAAGTTTAGTTCGATTACCTTTAGGAATATGAACATAACAAACTGAACCAAATACTCTAAAGTAATTTACATTTGGCTTAATGTTATAAAGTGATTCAAAAGGAGATACATCCTTACCTGGCCATGAGGGCAATCGATTTATAACATGACAAGCACATTGAATAGATTCTGCCCATAGTTCCCTCGGAAGATTCTTGTCATGCAGCCATGACAAACAGACTGCACCAAGATGTGCCAATTTTCTTTCTGCCACGCCATTTTGCTGAGGCGTATTTGGACATGTCATTTGTCGTTGAATGCCATATTCCTGGCAATAAGTAGAGAAGTGATCAGACATATATTCTTCCCCATTATCTGACCGTAGACACTTTATGTTATAGCCAAACTCTTTCTTGATATTTGTTTTGAATTGGATAAATTTAGAAAAAGCTTCACTTTTGTGCTTTAGAAAATAAATCCATGTGTAACTAAAGAAATCATCAACCATAATCATAGCATATTGAAGACCACTGTAGCTAGGAGTTTTGTAAGGTCCCGTCAAATCTGAATTGACTAACTGAAACTTACTGGAAGCTCGACTCATCGATTTATGAAAAGGAAGTCTGTGAGATTTACCATATTGGCAACCACTACATACCACATTTGTATTTAAACCTTTAAAGAAAGGTATACCATCAAGTAAACTCTTTGTAGAAATCTGTTGCAATAGTTGGAAACCGATGTGGCCTAACCGAGCATGCCACACTACAGGACTAGTATTCTGACTTGTCTTACGAATATATGCTTCGCTTGCAGATAATACATATAAGGAATTCTTCCTTTTCCCAGAAAGAAGAACATCAGCAACAACAAACCTGAAGTTACCAAGTATTTGAACACCATCAGGACATAAAACATACTTCCCTGTATCAACTATTTGAGAAACCGACGCAAGATTTTTCTTTAAGCCAGGAACATGATACACATCTTCTAAAGATATACCTTTCTCATTCAAGCTATTAGCATTTGCATAGAAATTAAAATTACCTTCTTTTCTTACCGGATGTAAAGAGTCGTCGGCTGTTACAATGACTCGCTTCCCTTCATGTGGACGAACATCAGAAATTAAGGTGGCATCTTCTGTTGCATGATGTGAACAACCTGAATAGAAAATCCATTCCTTCTCATAATCGGTGGGGCCACTAGGATTTGTAGTTTCTGTCAACTGCTCGAGAGAGGCCACACTATCTGGTTTCTCTATAACCTCAATAGAGAAACATTGTTCCCACTTTGGTTCATCGTTATCTTTAGTTTCATGAACAATGTTTACCTCTTCGCCAACAAGTTTTACCCTACAATTTTTCTTGATATGGCCTGGTTTTCCACATCTAGAACATGTCACTTTCACTCGACAATACGCTTGATGTGACCTGCCTTCCCACATCTATAACAAGTAACAACATTGTCTCTTCTACCACTTTCAAACTTGTTTTCATCACCTAGGACTTGTTTGGAATGAAACCTACCTCTCCCTTGATCTTTACTGTAAAGAACGTCATCCACTTCAGTATGAGGTTTGTTGGACATTTGTTTAATCAGAGCTTCCTGATTTGAGAGAAGATTTTCCAGCTCAATGATCGATGGTTGATTTGCCCACCCTTGAACTGAAGAGATAAATGGCATAAACTCTTTTGTTAAACCTCGATTAAGATAACGTCGTAAACGTGCTTCACTAATGGGTTCCTCCACATCCAACTCAGAAACTTCAGAACACAGAGTTTTAATTTTCAGAAAGTATTCTTGAATGGAAAGGTTACCTTGAACCATTCCAGCAAGTTCGTTTTCTAGAAACTGCAGCCTCATCGTGTTCTTTCGAGTGAATAACCTTTCAAGTGTCTCCCATACTTGCTTTGGTGAAGTCAGATCGCAGATATACTCGATGTACTCCATGCTAATTGAAGTCCGTAAAGCAAATAAAGCTTTTCCACACTTGATTTTCCACTTTCGCCGTACATCAACATTATGCGAAGTGTCCTCTGGAATTACCGTTTCAACACCAGAAATAAGATCCCATAGATCTTGTCCTTGTAAGTAAGCTTCCATGCACAACTTCCAATAGTTGTAGTTGCTACCGACCAGCTTGTCGGCACCACCATGAGAAGAACCATTTCCACCATTCATTTTGAGACAACTATTAACAAATATGTTGACTTAGGAATAAAACCAAACACCTTCTCAACACCTTAGCTCTGGTACCATGTAACAAATCAAGATTCTAAGCTTTTATAGGAACAAGGTATGAAGAAACTCAGACTTTATTAAATGATAATCAAAGCAGAGTTACAGCCTTAATATTTATAGTAATAAGAAGCTCTGAAATACCTCCTGAAAAACTCAATCGACTAAACCATTTTCTCCTAAATATACTCCACTAAACTAAGACTTAGTAAACTACTTACTGACTAGATAATACTCCTGGAATATCTCCAGATTTGACCAAGGACTTGAAGACTAGTTCAAACATAAACAAAGAAGCAAAAGAAAAGAAAAGAGACATGTCACTAGTACTAGGATGCACTAATTTGTAACATCAACCCGAACAATGCAATTTCCCCTCTCTAAATTCTAGTTCGGGTGAACAAATTACTCTTTGTTTTCGTTAGTCTCCCAAGTATATGTGTTTCTACTGTTCAATTTTGTTTATCTTGAACAAGTTGCTGATTGTTTTTTTTTCCGGTTTCTCTTTTCATTCTTTTCCATGATAACCATTGCGTCGAGCGAACTCCAATTTGCATTGTGCGACTCAAATGAAATCATTACAAAACGTCACAAACACATTGAAAAACATGACCAAATCAAGACCGTACGACTATTCTAACACTAATCAATGCACAAAAAAGGTGTAAAAATCAACAAAATTTTCAGGACCGCTGAACATCACTCAAGATCAGATTCCTCAACAGTTTGAATAGCTGGTTCCAGTTGATTTCAGGTCTATTTGATTGAGATGTTTCACATTCAGATAATAAGAAGAAAAAACACACCCTTGATGGTGATTTTGCTCTTGTGAACCAAAAGTAAGAAGAGTTATTATTCACAATAAGAATGTTAGGTAGTTAAAAGAAAGCTAGACCTGTCACAATCACAAACCAAAAGAAGAGAAACAAGAAACAGGGAGAGTAAATAATAAAGTTCAATCTCAAAATTTTCTCAAACTCTTAAGAACAAAAGTCACCTAAGATATAATCCTGTTTTTATACACCCTCCGCGATATAAATATTGAGAATACTACAATCACCGAAAACTTTACTCAAGAGTCTTATTCAGACAATAGTCAACCTAAATTCATTATCAGAGTAATACCACGTCGGACTTTGGTAAAAATTGATAGTAAAACTCTAAGCAAAGCATTTATCGAATCTTGAACAATATATACTCTTTTCAACTATCGTTTTCTTCTCTCTTTAATGCAGAAAAATCCCTAAATCAACCATATATCTTGTGCACTTCGATAAAGTTGTTTTGATATCTCTCCTCGTAGAATGGGTCTTACAAGTTTATCTAATCGAAGATTGGGGCTGGATATTGTTCCTCTGATTCGCTGCAAATTACCCATTTCCACCATTAAAAATGCCTTCTTCACTCTGCCGTCTCTTTTCTCGCCAATTCTCACCCCACATTTTAGCCTCAGCAACAGCCCTCGCTCGTTCAGAATCTCTAGTCAGCATTCTTGCAGTCTCTTTTGGAGAGTCTTCTTTCTCAGAACCTTCCAAGTCCCACTTGCCTCCGGATCCTCCGCCTTCTTCAGTTTTGCTAATCCTCCCGCCTCTCTCATTTGCAGGGCCACCTTCACTCCTTCTACCATTACTTCTATGGTTGCTCTGAGGCCCATTAGGGTCATAGGACTGCGAGGTTAAGTAGGATAATGCAGTCACCACATCTTTAATCATAGGACGAGTGGCAGCTTGTTCTTGGATGCACATCGATGCCACAGCCAGAGCCTGGTATAAACCTCGTATAGGGAAACGACCTTGCAGCCTTGGATCTGCCATTTTTGGAAATTTACGTCGGTCGTGAAACAAGGGTTTTGCCTGTCAAAACAAGAAAACTTTCAAATAAGACTAGTACTTGAGATAAATTTAGTTAAAGTCCAACTTTAGCACCTAACTCTTGAACACTAAAAAGATAGCTGACTTCAGTCATCATGGGATAAAATTTGACGTTTATTTTCTTTTCTAACAACGATTGAAAGAATAAGATGAAGAAACTAAGTACCTACAAATTATGAAACAGAAAATGATAAGTGATATAATTTTGGCAAAAATGCTTCAAGTAGAGAGGTTACCCAAGCAATAAGATTCTGTTCTCCATGAGCTTGGGTTTCGTCAATGGCTTTACGTCCAGTAATCAGCTCCAAGAAGACAACACCAAAACTATAAACGTCAGATTTCACTGTCAGTTGGCCAGTCATGGCATATTCAGGAGCACAATAACCATAAGTTCCCATGACCCTTGTCGAGACATGTGACTGATCGCCTACTGGACCGAGCTTCGCTAGACCGAAATCTGATAGTTTCGGTTCGAAACCTTCATCTAATAATATGTTGGATGATTTGAAATCTCTGTAGATAACTGGAGGGTTCGCTTTGTCATGTAAGTACTCCAAACCTTTTGCTGCACCAGCTGCTATCTTCATTCTTGTGTTCCAATCCAGTGGTTCCTTATCAGGTGGGAGATCTATACAGATATCATTTCATTAACTTTGTTTTCTGACAGCATTAGGGATAGAGGAGTAATTTATCATGTGCAGAGCTTTTGAATTACCAAGAGACAATAATAAGAATTAACTCGAATACCTTAATGTTATCTCATTTGTTTCAGCCATAGGCATCAAAGTTGTCAAAGGTCATAATTTGTTCGAAATGATGTTTCAATTGATTCCCAAAAGTTTAAAGATTATTGGTCCAGGAACCACTAATTGTGGATGATTACATAAAGGTTAAAAGACACATAAGCTAGTGCACTATTATACTTGATAGGAGATTGCCAGTATCAAGAAATTCAAGTCTAAATGTCTCTAATAATCTACACTTGCTTACACGGTGGTTTAGTACAAACGATCTTAAAGGAAGATTTGCTCTCCGACTTAAAGGTAATCTTCTAGTACAAAATCAATCTTTGAGTTACTTCTGTACCCTCTTAAAGTTATGGACTCCTTATCTAAGCATCAAAGACAAAGTTAATTTGGTTTTAAGAGGTTAATAATCTTCAGAATTTCAGATTGACTTCAGAAGTGAACGCAGTTCAGGGATCACAATGTTTATGGACTTTGAAGGGTTGATTGAACTGGGAAGAAAGATACTAAAATGTTCAAAGAAAGATACAAGACAAAGAGAGAGCATTCAAAAAGCACTAAGCAAATCTAATATTCAGACCTTTCAAAACCAATGACTGAGATGGAATTTCAGAATTTTACCATGGAGATGATCTTCCAAGGATCCAAAGGGCATGAATTCATAGACAAGAAGACGCTGATCACCATCAGCACAGTAACCTATCAAATTAACAAGGTTAGGGTGATGCAGAAGGCTGAGCATGAGAACCTCCACTAGAAATTCCCTATTCCCCTGGAGCCCATCTTTATTCAGTTGCTTTACAGCCACTGCCTGCTCAAAAGTACATAAATGACTAAATGAGTCAAGTAAGACTTGAAACTACTCATGATTAAGAATACTAACAAAAGCTCACTTTATTCTCAAGTCATACTAGATTGAAATAAACGTTGAACTTAAATCCCACATTGTCAAAGTTAGGTACAGTAATTAAACGATTTCATCACGACAAGAAAAAGGTCAAAATACTAACCAATAAAAATGAATATTGTTAGGTTTTACCTGGCCTGTGCTTTCAAGTTTTCCCTTGTAAACACGTCCGAATCCACCTTCCCCAACTAGGGACTCTAGCCTGAAGTTCCTGGTTGCTGCTGCGAGTTCTCGGAATGTGAACGTAGGAGCAGCAATAGGAACATCAGGTATATCTTTCGGACCCGGAAATTCCGTTCTTGATCTTGTTCTTACTCTATCTGCTCCTGTATTTTCATCAAACAAGCTAAAGCTCAGATCCATTAATTAACATAGAGAACTGACTAGTACCAATTCATTAGCATGAAGTAATTTTGTATATCAGATCATTGATCATCACTTCCTAATCAGACTAACTAATAACATTAGCACAAATCAAACTTTCAACTTGAATTAAGTAATTACCTATTACCAAATAATGCCTTATCAAATACTTAGGTTAGTAGTAGAGGCATAGACACTTAGAATTTCATGATTTTCAATCCTAAAACAAATCAATTCAGATTCAAATACCCTTTTGATAGAAAAGAAAATTGAAGTTATTCACCAATTCAATAATTCATTGAGATAATCAGTACCTAAATTGAGCTTTACTATCAAAATCAGAACAATCTAAGAAGTGAAAAATCTCTTGGAGGGTTTCATATGAATGATTAATTAAATCAAATAGGAACTTCATAATTTAGGGCATAATTTAGGGGCAAAATCATTAAACCCAGAACTGAAACCCCAAAATTAGAAACTGACCTGAAGATAATTTAACAACATTTGGATTCACAACTGGCTGGATTTCAACAATATCATTACCCCCTTTTACTGGATTTAATTGCTCTTCTTCCTTTGAATCAAAGCATGGAAAACAACCCATGTCTTAAAATCAATCCAATCTGAGAAATTTAGAATCTCCGAAATCTAAACTTTCAGCATCATCTTCATCTCTGAAATCACTTCTAAATACAAACTACTTTCTCCTTACTGTGTCTTTAGATCCGATTGAATACAAAAACTAATAAAAAAAAAAGAGATCGAGATACAAAGACTTCACAGAGGAATCAAAATTAAAGTAGATTGACTGGTAGAACGAGCCTAGTAATAGCAAAACAAAAAACGACTTGGGTTGGTGTTGAACTAGAGAGAGAGAGAGAGAGAGAGAGAGAGAGAGAGAGAGAGAGAGTTTGGTTAACAGAACAGAGCCAACTCCAGTCTTCGGCTTTTAGTTCATGTATTTCCTTCTTATATATACGAAATCAAACACACGCTTTCTCTCTCTAAATAAAATTATAAATAGCCACTAGTATTTACAGAGCTGTTAAGAGGTATTTAGAGAGCTGTTTATTTAGAGATCAACCCAATACTTGCTATCAATTCAGTTAAAAGGCATAACTATCTACGAGATATAAAAACACCCAAACAACAAAAGAATTCAATCATCTTCTCCGGTCAAAGTCTTCGCTCAACTTCTTCATCGACCTATTTTTCATCTTGTCTATTCTCTCCATCTTCTATTTTCCCTTCATCTTCGTTATATTTCTTCTCTTTTCCCACTCTTTAGTCGATTAGTCGATTTCCAGAACCAAACGAAGTGATCTCCTTCTTCTAGAGGATGAAAAATTGGTCGACGAAGAAACTAACTGAATTCTTTTGTTGTTTGGGGTGTTTTTTGTATCTTGTAGATAGTTATGCCTTTTCACTGAATTGATGGAAAGTATTGGGTTGATGAAGGAGATCCCTTTGACTGGATCTAAAAGCCAGAGGAAGAGTTTATTTTGTCTGAATTTAGAGTTCGATGAAGAGGGAAGATGATAACATGATACAAGAAGTGGAAGAGAAGGTGAGGGAGGTAAAGGAAAAGAGAGAGGGAGGAAAAGAGAAAAGAGGAGGAAGAAAGTGAAGGCAGCAACTAGGGAGGTTTATAGCCGATTGAGAATGCAGGTAAAATTTAAAAATTCTTTTGTGGTCCTTCTAACTTGTAGTTTGATTCTTGTGCAACTCATTTTAGTTTCTTAAATTGATTTACAACTAACAATTTTGTATTTGAAGAGAATGTGTGAAAAACATATGTTTTTAGCTTCGTAACTAACCCAACCAGCTTTGTAAATACCAGTGGTCTATATTATTCTGCTATCTAATGGGCCAATCAATTTTCATTTTTTGAGAAAAATCGAAGAGCCAAAGGTTGTTTTATAGACAATGCCCAAACATGTTAAAGAAAATGTGTTTTTTTTACCAAAAACTTGGTCAAAACAAGTTAATCAAGTATGGATAGAGGCAATGCCCAAATTTGACGATGTTTATTACACTTCTTCCTTTTCACTTCTTCCGGCAAAGAGTCGACGACCGAAGTTCGACTGGTTGCCTTACTTTTTTTTCCTTCTTCTTCTTCCTTTTTCTTCTAAACTTCTTCCTTCTTATTTTCCTCTTATCTTTTCTTTCCCTCTACTCTCTCTCTAAACTCTTAGGCGAAGGACTCTCCCTTGGTCCGGATTTGCCACTCCAAATCCAGACAAAGGGAGTAAAAAATCAGACCTCCAGCGAAGGGGGGCTCTTTCGTCGGAGAGTTTAGAGACAGAAAAAGAAAGATAAGAGGAGAAGAAGGAAGAAGATGAAGATAGAACAACAAGGAAGAAGGAAACAAATTAAGGTCTCTGGTCGACGACTTTTGCCGGAACAAGACAGAAGAGAAGAAAAGAAGAAAAGGAAGAAGAAAGAAGAAAGAATTTAATTTTTTTTTTTATTAAGGTCGCCAGCGGCCAACGACCTAACAACGTCAATTGTGTCGTTAGGTCAAACATTGACTTATGAGCCATTACCTCCTATACATACATTGTCTTTAACCATTTAGAACTTCCTTTAGCAAGCTTGTCTTTAACAATTTTGGGCATTACTTATAAAATCTCTCAAAACCAAATAGCAAACGGAGCTGATAGGGGACTCCCCGTACACTCCTTGGTGTGCTCCCTCTAATTAGGCAAGAGGTATTTTAGTCTTTCACAATGTTTTTAGTATGTGAAAATACTAAAATACCCCTAATCTTATTAGCCACCTCAACAATGAGGTATTTTAGTCTTTCACAACGAAGTCCCCAATTATTTTTTAATAGCAAAAGTAAAAATACAGTTTAATTAGTCGGCCAAATACCCAGTGAAATGATGATTGTTGTGAAGGGTCTCAAAGTCAAGCGAAGGGCTTGGGTTTAAACACTCATTTTAAATATTTGAGGGATTCTAGGATTAGAATAGTTGAGTTTACGTCAGAACAATTTCATGTTAGATCGGAAGTTTATTATAACATATTTTCAAATTACTAGTTAAATTCTGGATATAATAATTATCAGATCAATCTTGTAGGAGATCTTTTCTGATTTAAATTTGAACTATATATCATGTATTAATTTTTATTAACAACCTAAATCTTAACTCGGACTCTTACATATTAGTGTTACTTTTTTTCATCAAACATTTTTCACACGAGAACTCAAAGATCTAAATATAGAGTGCGAATTCTCTAGGAACCTGAACAAACATTTTAGTGTTTTTGTTGAAACATAAAGCACAAACTAAGACTCTAAATAACATTATTTAAGCAAGACTCCAGATATACATCTTGCTCGCGACTGTGGGGAATAAAGAAAAATCTTCAAGGAATAAATTCTCTGGGAATCCATATTTCTTTGTAAAATCTCCAAGATATATTATCCTACGGGGAGTAGAGAAAAATTTACAATTTACCAAATTAACTATAAGTAAAAAAAAATTAATTTTTATTTTATTTTAAGTCCTTTCCCTCTCTTTGTTCTTCCCCTCCTCTTTCTTCTTCTCTGGAGAAAAACTCATCCATCTCATCTCCTCTATAACTCCTTGCCAAACTATTTGTTCTTCCGTCTCCATCACTTCTCTTATCTTCCCCAAATCCCCAACCCCTACTACCTTTACTTCTCTAAAATCAGAAACAAAGTTAGAGAAATAAAGAGGGAAAAACATTCTAAACCCTAGAAATTATCAAATAAAATCTCTTGAAACTCTTAATACATCTTCCATGGGACGTCAACAACAAGTTTATTCATCCATTAATTCTTCCAAACAGAGGTAAACACATTATAACCCCTAGAAATCAGTTAATTTTGAGCCCAAAAATATGTTTTTCATCACTTGTAAACATATTAGGTTTATTCTCCATGTTTTTAGGGTTTAGTGATTAAAATAAAACAAAATTTTGGACAAGAAGATGAAGAAAAGAAGAAACACATGGAAGGAGTTCAGGATTTAGATCCCTATAAAGATTTTGTTTAAGTTTCTAAAAGTTCATTCTAAATTCTTTTATGGACTCTTATAAAAAAAAAATTTAACTCTCCAAATTGAAGCCTATAGTAACAAATAGAAATAAAAAAAAAAAGTCAATCACAGTTGACCAATTTTGTAGAAAACTTTTATTCCCCAGAAATATTTCTTTATTCCCCAAAGTCTCGACCTACATCTTTTAATTACCTTCCAAAATATAAGACACAGTCAGTACTTATATAGTTGGAACAAATATTTGGCGTAGCATTTCATAATTCTTTTGTTATATTTTCTGGTTAATAGTTTAGATGTACCTAATAACATTTTAAATAGGATTTAAAATTTTTTAACTGTAATGTAGTAAGTGTAATTTATTTGAAATATAGAGATATTATAATACATGACCAAAATTTTATTCTCGGTGAACCGACCAAATAATGATAAACAACAACAAAAATTCTGATAAAAATCAGAAGATTACAAATATCACAAAATTATAAATGAAAAAGGTTTTTTGAGCTTGCCCCCTCCACACTAATTAGTAATTTAGTCTATACCCCGTTCAGTTTTTTGTAATTGAGCTTGCCCCCTTGAATTTAAATTTTTTGTCAAAATTGTTAAGGACATGTGACAATAAAATCATAAATTAAACAATATACAAACAAAATAAATCTTTACTATTCGTATTCCTAACCAAATCAAACAGTAAAGTGAGGTGGAATAACTCTACTAGGAATCATATTGAAAAATAATTGTTCTTCGTAGTCAAAATGCTTTCACGTACGCCAAACACAACTTTTGTGTTTTTGTCAAAAACAATAAATCTAAGGCGGTACGCTCAATTACCATCATTGGGGGGGGGGGGGGGGGGGGTTAGCTCAAATACCCTAACGAAAATGAATTAACTAAACAAATGATCAATTTGAATAAAGGGCAGAGGCGAGTGGGTCACTCTTTCCTGTATTTTGAACCAACATTAATGTGATTTATTTTCCACATTATAACAGTTTAACCTTTCTGATCTGAAGGTTCATTCTGATCGGAAATTAGACGAACTCTTGTAAGAAATACGGGGTGTCTTTATTTATCTGTTTCTCTGAATACTCGCTACTTTAGAGTGTCTTGTTTGAGTCTGAGTTATAAGTTTTTATATAAACAAATAGTGAGAAAAAAATTGAATTATATAACTTTTTTCGAAAAGACAAAAGTTATATTATAAACAAAAGACCTCATTTGTCGAATTGCATCTGATGTACCAAAAAGAAAGGCTCCCATGCTCCTCGCGACGATGCGCACGTGCAAACTGCTAGCGGGTGCCTCTAACGCGCCCATGCGTTCGTGGTTTGGCACTATTGCGATTCTCACTCAATACCAAGTATGAGTGAGTATTGCTTAAAAGCCTTCGCAATTTTGTTTTAGCACTTGATGTGGAACTAACTTTAGGTCTAAAAAAACTTTAGGTCTTTGACTAGCTCCTATCTCCCATGTTATAATTCAAACTTCAAATCTAAATATTTCATTCATATGGATTGTTTTATTAGTCGAAATTCAAACTCCCAACGAAACAAATGCAACGATACATGTTTAAAGCTGAGTGGTTACACTGAAAATCTGCAAAAAAAAAGTCCTCAACATTTGTGGGTCAGATTCTAACCCAAAATCATTTATGCAATTCAGTAAAATTCGAAAAAATTACTATGTTGAAACAATATTAGAAAATGGTAATATCACGTACACTCTGATCCCACCCCGGTTTATGGAGTACAAATTGCGTTTTATGGATGGTTTGGTATCCAGTAGTATCCAAACCGCTTATGATAGTTTGTTTAGTAACCGAACCAAACTCTGATCGGTTTGGTAACGGTTTGAAAAATCACTAACCAAACCATGAGTGGTTTGATAATGGATGTCACCAAAATACCGGATACCGAACCAAGAACACCCCTAGAGAGAAGGAGCCCCATGGGAGAGGGGGGACCCGGTGCGACCGCACCGCCCGCATCCTGTTACCCACGCCCCTGCTGATGATCTTAAAAGAGATATATATATTCCATAAAACAATATAATGGATCAATTATCCCTAGTACCTCGCCCAAGGTACCTTTTCTTTTTTTTTTTTTGTTGAAAATCACCCAAGGGTACCTCAGTGCCTCAATTTTTTAGAAATGAGATCCATTAACCAAAAGAAAATTGAAAGAAAAAAGGAAAGTTTATGGTCAACCTAGTGTGAGACGATATTGGAGCGGGCACTTGATTCTAACGTGCGGATAGGAATTAGGCCGCTAATTTGGGAAATAAGAATATTATCTGGAGTGAAAAATTTTAAATAGAAGATGTGAAATTTAGAAGATTATCCGGGGAAACAAATTTTAAGGAGAAATAAAATATTTCTTCTTCTCTTCAACTCCGGCCACCACCTCCGACCGCCACCACCAGTACCATTTTTCTTCTATTTTTTCTTCATCCTCTCCTCTCCTTTACTTTCTCTAACTGTCTATCTCTTTCTCTCACATAATGTATCTGTCTCTCTCAAGGTCTCTCTCTCATGGTCTCTCTCTCTCCCACGATATCTCCCCCTCCCTCTCTATCTCTCTGAGTATCTCTCAATCACAGTCCCCCTCCTCTCATGGCATCTCTGTCTGTCTCTCTCTCTCTCTATATATATATATAAATATATGTCACCGTTCATCTCTCTCACAATATCTCTTTCTCTTTTTTGTTTCTCCCTCTCATACACAGTTCAAGTGAAGGAAATGGTTCCCTTCACCGGAACCAAACCTCGAGGAGGGTTTTGTCGAACCCTCATCGAGGGATTCGTGGCTGGTTGACCACGACACTTTTCGGGGTCGACCAACCACGATTTTTTGGCCACGAAATGTTTCATGGTTAACCGACCACGAGATGTAAAGTCTACAACTCGTGGTCGGTCGACCATGAAGCTTCTCTTGGTTGCCCGACCACCATGAAGCTTTTCGTGGCTTACCGACCATGAATTATTTAGTCGTTGGTCGTGCACGAAATCTGAAACAATGAGAAGAGTGAAAGAACGAGAGAGTGTGAGAGTGAAGGTGAGGTAGTGAGAGTGAGAGAGGGAGAAAGATGTTAATTGAGACCGAAAGAACGATAAATAGAGAGTGAGACAGTGAGAGTTAACGAGAGCGAGAGAGAGAGAGAGAGAGAGATAGAGAGAAAAATGATGATGGTGGTGGTCGGGGGTGGTGGTAGCCGGATTTGGTGATCGAAAAATGAGAGATAAGAGAGACAGATTTGGAAAAAATAGTTAAGGTTGCCGACAATGGTAGTTTACTTACGACCCTTGCCTGCGTGGAGAAGAAATGGTGAATACAATTTTATTCTCCATAATAGTTAGAAAATATATTGGTGAACTAAGTTGATCAGTATTTTATAAAGTCTTTGCAACGTACGCCAGATAATCTTTTATTTCCTCAAATGAGTGACCTATTAGTATTACCATCCACACTAAAACAACAAACCTTTTTGAGTCAATACACTATTTAGACGGGCGGACCTATTAAAAGACCAGTCCGGTTCGGTTTTCTTATTTGAAAGAAAAACTAGGGTTATGTTAAATAATATAAGTTCATAGTAACATCTTAGTATGTAATAGCATGCATCTCAGCTTGGTAGTCTACCTGTGCGTGGAGATGGAGTTCCTTGGTTCAGTGTTTCCTTCACTTTTATTTTGTTTTATTAAACGTGTGAGAGCATGTTAGTTCATGATTTCACTATGGACGCGACTTTGAGGAATAAAAAAAAAATGTCTGGAGAATAAATTTTTTGGAAAATTCATGTTCCTTTGTAAAATCTCAAAAGAATATTTTTTTATGGAAAATACTGAAAAATTTTACAAAATCAACTTTAAGTAATTTTTTTGTTAAGTCGTTCCCCCTCTTTCTTATTCTCTGTAGAAAAATTCATCCATCTCATCTCCTCCATAACTTCTAGCCAAACTTTTTGTTCTTCCTTATCCATCACTTCTCTTACTTATCTTTCCCAAATCTTCGACCCTACTACCTTATTTCTCTAAAATCAGAAACAAAGTTAGATAGCTAAAGAGAAAAAAACATTCTAAATCCTAGACATCATCAAACAAACCTCTTGTAGCTCTTAACACATCTTCGATGGGACGTCCAAAGCAAGTTTCTTCATCCATTAATCTTCCCAAGAGAGGTAAACACATTCTAAACCCTAGAATTCAGTTAATTTTGAACCCTAAAACGTATTTTTCATCATTTCTAAACATATTAGGTTTGTTCTCTATGTTTTTAGATTTTAATGATTAGAAGAAAAGAAAACTTTAAGAAGAAGATGAAGAAAAGAAGAAACACTTGGAAGGAGTTTAGCATTTAGATCCCTAAAAAGATTTTGTTTAAGTTTATAAAAGTTCCTTCTAAATTCTTTCATGGGATCTTCTAAAAATTGATTTTTTTTTTAACTCCCAAAACTAGAAGCTCTATAATAACAAGTAGAAATAAAAAAAAAATATCAATCTCAATTGACCAATTTTGTAGAAATTATTTATTCTCCGGGGATTTTTTTTTATTCCCCAAAGTAGCGGCCTTTTACTGTTTGAGTAAACTAAAGGTTTTAGTTCAAATATGAAATTTTCAATATTTTCTCTTCTTTATTTTCATGTTTATGTTTATCATAAGATGTGATCTTTTTTGAAACTTTACATATAAATTAGGGATAACCCATGCTTCTAGCTAAGGGTGGGATTTTAGTCCGAGTCCCGGATCCGCCCACGGACGCCCGGTAACCGGCTCGGACAAAACCCGCCCCATCGGGAAGAGTTAAGCTGACGGACGCGGGCAACAACCCTTACCCGACAGTCTGCCACGTCCGCCCGACCGAAAGACCGCCCCCATGCCCGAATGTATTTCGTCCCATAGATTAACTAGGGTTTTGATATGAACGGTTTGATTAATACCTAGGGTCACAATATATAAACAGGTATTGAAACTTCTAACCCTACAATTCTTCAACCGAACGACCGAACCTCTCTCTCTCTCTCCTGCTTCTTTTCGTTTCCCCCCTCCATTCTTCTTCTTCTTCAGTTCCTAAAGCCTAATCATTTTACATATTTGTAAGTTTCTTTTTATTCATTTCCATCTTTGAATCTATTACATTCTTTTACTATTTTTTTTCATTTCCATCTTCGATTATTTCGTTTCGTCCCTTTAGCATTTCCATATTTGAATCTCCTACTTTACTTTTCTTTGAATCCCAGTAAACATCTCATTCTAATCGACCGATCGAAGATCTTTACGAACTAAGTGTAAGTATCTTATGTTTATTTTTTAATTCTTTTCTTCATCTTCTCAGATTTCTTATTATTTTCATCTTGGATCTATAAACTTTAAACATTTCTTATATGTTTTTCCTAATATTTATCTTCTTTTTCATCTTGCATGCCTTTTACTGTAACGAATCAACATGGTAACTTCTCATCTTCAGACCTAACCTTACTAAAACTCATCTTCATCTTTTCTTATATTCATCTATTGTTCTCTGTTTTCTTATTTTTCATTTTTTTCTTTACAAATCTGATTTTTTCTTATGTTTCTTTACAAATCTGATTTCTTATTTTATAGTATAGTATATGTTATAGTACAATATAGTATAGGGTTATTTCCCTAATGGCCCCCTACTTTGTGACCAGCTTCCCGCCTTGCCCCCCACTTTACGAGAAATACCCATATGACCCCCTTCCGTTATAACACCGTTACTCTCTCTCTTCCATTTCTTTTCTCTCTCCTCCAGCATGTTTTCTCTCTCTGCTACCTCGTTAAAACCAGCCACATCATCGTCTTCACTGGAAGGGTTGCCGGCCGGCCAACTTTCCAGCCGGCGACCTTCAAACTTTTTTTTTCTCTTTCTTCTCTCTCTCTTTCTAACAAAAATAATTTTTTTTTTAAAAATTCTTCAGCCATGGCTGGAGGTGGAGGAACTACTGCTCATCCTGGTTCAGCCATGAATATGAACTTGGGTGTTGGTGGTGGTGGTTCTTCATTAGGAGGAGGTAACCCTAGTTATGGGTTGTTTCTTTCTTCAAACAAGAACAACAATGGAGGAGGAAGATTCAGTTTAAATTCAATGCAAACTCAATCTTCATCTTCTCTATCTTACTTCACCAAATTACCAACTCATCATATCTTTAACCAATCTACTACTAACCCATCTTCTAATCAAGTTTTTTCTCCACCACCACCTCAACCACAACCAAATCATCTTCTTCCTCTATCTTTACCACATGGTGTAGTTTTCCCTAACCAACAACAACAGTTGGAAGTTGGAGATGAAAAACCTCAACTTTTTAATCCTCAACTTCTATTAAACCAAAACAATCAACCAAAAAACTCACCTTTCTATCTTCCATTAACTTTCCCTCCTCATCAACAAGATCAAAATCTCTTTCAGCCTCAACTTAAACGCCATCAAGTTGACCCAAGTTGTCAGATCCAGAAACCACCTTTCATGGATTCAAGTCAAGTACTATTCTTGAGAAGACAACAACAGCAACAATCACAACATGGGTTTTCTCCACATCCACTTCAATTGCTACCAAATCATCTTCAGCAACAAAGACCTTCACGAACAGACCCAGGTCCGTTTGAACAGACCCAGATCTGGTCTGTTCGTTATGAAGAGACCTAGCTCCGGCGAAGGAAAATCCCCTTCGCCGGAGTTTAGAGAGAGAAAAAAAAAATTTAAAGGTCGCGCGGGCGGAAATTTGGCCTGCCGGCGACCCTTCCGGTGAAGACGATGATGTGGTTGGTTTTAACGAGGTGGCAGAGAGAGAAAACATGTTGGAGGAGAGAGAAAAGAAATGGAAGAGAGAGAGTAACGGTGTTATAACGGAAGGGGGCCATATGGGCATTTCTCATAAAGTGGGGGGCCAGGCGGGAAGCTGGTCACAAAGTAGGGGGCCATTAGGGAAATAGCCCTATAGTATATGAATGATAGACATATGTTATAGTAAGTATATGAATGATAATCTATGTTTTCTGTTTTCTGTTTTCTTATTTTTGTTTACAAGTCTGATTTTTTTCGGTTAATGTTAATAGCTTCTGATCTAGTGCGTGGTCTCATGATGAACAATTTAAACGAACAAGTAGCTAAAGTTGAAGAGGGTGAACAAATCATTCATATGAGGAAGAGGACTGCCAAAATCTAGAAAATGTGGGACATAGTTGAAGTATCTGATCCTGATAATGTTGGGAGAACTAAAGAAGTTGCGCACTGTAAAATTTGTGGTGAAAGAAAGATAATCGAATATAAGACTAGAACGATCGAATTCTTTAGGCATACTCAAATTTGTTCGGAAAAGCACAAGGTGCATTTTGAAACAGTCTAAGAATGGTGTTCGTCAATCGTGGGCATTCAATGATGTTAAAATGACGAATTTCTGATGAGATTTTTAGTTATGTTTTAAGTTAAATTGAAAGTAGTTTTGTTGTTAAATGTGTGTTGAAACTTGAAAGTAGTTATGTAATTTTCCAATAAAATGAGATATTTAGTTGGAGTATGTTTTAAGCATTGAACCCGGTGGCCGACCGACCGTTGTCCGGCAACAAAAAACGGTCATGGACCGGCTTTTTCTCCAAGTAAATTCCGTTTAGCCCGACCATTTAGTCCGATTGTCTGAGCGGTCATTGATGGCATGTGTCCGTTCTGCTTGGGCCGGGAGGGTGGTTGGCCGCGGACTGGCCGTCCGGTCCGATTCCCACCCCTACTTGTGGCACAAACACTTCCTTTAAATATTTTACGCGTTTATATAATGTATTCTCGCATTTGATCAATTTGGAGCTTTTGCAACATGTTTCTCTGAGACGTAAGCCTTTTGAACGGATCCATCTCCAAAATTAATTACTTCGATTGAATTGGAGTAGTTATGTCCCATTATTCCAGAGAGGTTATGTTCTCGTATAATATTTAAAAAAACAAAGAAGACAAATAATCTACAAATAACTTGTAGATTGAAGGATATTCGAAGATATTAATGGATAAGGATGGTCAATATGCACCAATATGTATTTTGTCAACCCAATAACAGTGAAAATGGAGTTAGAAATATATTAGTTACCTGATAACTAGGAAATAACTTAACAATAAGCACGGTACTCAATTTGGATATATAGAAATGAGACAAATGGGATATTGATGTATGGTTTCATAACTCACTAATAGCACATCTGTCTTGCAATGATATCCATTCCATTTCTGTTTTCACATGAAAGTACAAAGAATGAGTAGAAATGTTGGTCACAATATCTGCCAACTTACCTCGACAAAAAAAACAACAACAATATCTCCCAACTTAGATTATATTATATAGTAGTCTTAGCAGTTGCATCGAGACCCACTGCGAGAATATACCTAACTTTCTTGACAAAGAACCGAGTAAAAAGCATGGCGAGAGACCCTATCTTTTATCTTTGTTCGGTAGGATCAAGAAGTCGGAAGCAACAATAGATACAAACATCTATACATTCGATACTGCACTTATCTTTGAAAGTTCAAACTAAAGTTCGCAAATTTTAATCTTCAATAATTCTAATACCGTACACAATTTTACATTACTTTCAATCTGCTATTCTCCCCCTTGAAACCAACCACATTCATGTCTAGGGGTGTTCATTTATTATCCGAATCGACCGATCCAAACGGATTTGGACGGTTTGGGGACCGAACCAATAGAGGGCCGGATTGATTCGGATGTTAAAATGACAAAACCGAGTGGTTTGGATCGGTTTATGGATTTGGTTGACGGATAACCGAACAAACCAAACCATTTATTGTTATTTTTTATTTTTTATATATTATGTATATATATATATATATATAAAATATGATGGGAATGATGGATGGGTGTGATTTAATAGTTAAGTTTGTTTCATGTTTGTCGATGTTGTAGTTTAATGCATGTGTAACATAAAGTAAATGGCGTGGATAATTGTAGCTTAATTCAATAGTTAAGTTAGTTCCATATTTTTAAGTCGAAAATGTGAAATTTTGGTTATGGTAAAATGTCACAGGTGGTTCGGTTATCCAACCGATCCAAACCGTTCATGCATAGTTCGGATCGGTAACCGAACCAAACCATGAATGGATTGGTTTGGATTTAGATTTGAAAAAGCGAACCCTTCGATTTGGCCTTTGGATTGGCCCAAAAAGTCTGTTATCCAACCGATGTTTACCCCTACTCATGTCTGCCTGATCCTCAAAGCTCCCATCTCCCAGACTCCGGCAGACTACCGTCCCCATTAGTCTTTTGAATACTACTTACAAAATCATTACGAAGATCTTGGCAGAGCGGCTGAAACTCAATCTGAACCCCATTATTTCGCCGTTTCAAGTCGCTTATATTCCGGGGAGACAAATCTCAGACAACATCATCATAGGTCAAGAATTCATCCACTCGTTCAAGCAAATGAAAGGGGTTTCTGGTTATTTCGTCCTTAAATTAGATATGTCCAAAGCTTTCGATAGAAACGAGTGGTCTTTCCTTATCAACATCATGAGAAATCTCGGATTCTCAGAGCTCTGGCTTAAGATGATTTTCAATTGTCTTTCCACTTCTCCCATGTCAGTGATAATCAATGGGAGACCTGGTCCCAAATTTTTCCCCACTCGCGGTATCAGGCCAGGGGACCCTCTCTCGCCATTCCTTTTTTACTCTGGCTATGGAAGGTCTTAGTCGTCTCCTTACTTCTAACTCCAGTCAAGAGAAATTTTTGGATTTTCCCTCCAACAATCCTAACCTCACTATCTCGCATCTTCTATTCGCTGACGACTGCATCATCTTTGGCAAAAACTCCATCGATAACATCCACAATCTTAAGAATATCCTTAATCTCTTCTGCTCGGCGTCAGGTCAAACTATAAACTATGCGAAATCAAACATTTTCTATTAAAAAAACTCTTATCCGAAATTTAAACATCTCATCATGCGTACCTTCAAAGTTAAATATGCGTCTACCTCTGAAAAATATCTTGGGGCTCAGCTCTTCATTGGAGCCCAGAAAACCAAGGTATTCAAAGGAATCCTTGAGCAAATCAAGTCGAAACTCTCTAAGTGGAATCACTATTTCCTCTCCCAAGCTGGTCGCACAGTTGTTGTTTCAACAATAGTTGTCGTCGTTCCCCGATACCAGATGCAATGCTTTGTCATTCCAAAAGGCATAAGCAAAAGCATAGCGACTTTGCAAAAGTCCTTCTGGTGGGGAAATTCAAGAAGTATATGCACCAAAGCATGGTCATATATCTGTCCGCCTAAAAGTCTAGGAGGCCTGGGCATTCATAATTCCTACGTGGACAACATTGCTCTCCTTAGTAAACTTGCTGAGCGACTCAAATCTGATCCAAATGCCATTTGGGTTCGATTCTTAAAAGCTAAATACTCCCCTAATACGCACTCGTCTGGAAATGCGAAAAATCATCACTCGTGGAACTGGAAAATCCTTCGGAAACATTTCGATCAGATTAATAACCTGAGCACTTGGGAGGTTAAATCTGGAGAGCTTATTAATATTTGGTCGGATAACTGGATTCCAGGAATCACAAGTCCGATCTCGAATTCTAACCACTCTAATCTTACTAAAGTGTCTCAGCTAATCACTAATGAACATTGGGATGAAACCACACTTAATGTTACTTTTGATATTCCTACTCAGAATCTGATCAAAGCTATTCCTATCCAAACGGATGGCACATACCAATTGAAATGGACTCTCACTAAATCTGGTAACTTCTCCGTTAAATCTATGTATAACATCTCAGTACCAATAATAATCCCCAACCATCATCTTCGATTAACTGGAACTTCATTTGGTCCACACCCACTATTCCCCGCATCCAGCTTTTTCTTTAGAAAATATGTACGAAAGCTCTACCAGTCAGGCACAGAATCGGTAAATATATAGATAACAATATTCTGTGTCCGAACTGCATAGAAATGGAAACTATCGAGCATGCTCTATTACATTGTCCTTTAGCTAAAAATGTATGGTTTCACTTCAATATAATATCAACCAATATCACATCTTTATCTGATTGGATTTTATCGTGGCAGGATCCTACTCAAAAAAGTTACATAGCAAATGACATTCATGTTGTGACCATTTTATGGCATATATGGAAAACTCAATGTGATCACTGTTTCCAGCACACTATCAACAATATAGTTTCGATTATAAACATGATAATGACTTTTCCTAAAATAAAAAAAATGGAAAAAAAAACTGGCTAATGATGGCATCGAAAAATCGCTCCCCCCGATATCCCCTTATGTGAAAATTAATGTAGATGCATCTTATACTTCTACTGATACTAACATTGGTACTAGTCTAATAGTTCACAACTCAGAGTCGAATTTCATGGAAGCTAAAGTATCATCGTCAAGGGCGCGAATTAGTGAACAAAGTGAGGCAATTGCAATTCTTCAAGGAATCATATGGGCAGAAGAAAACAATCACAACGCGATCATTATAGAAAGCGATAATATTAATCTCATCTAACACCTGAACAACCCGAGACATAAAATCCAGTGACAATCCATGATACACATCAGCAAAATCAAAGATATCAGAAAAAGGCTCGGAAGTGTCAAATTCAGCCATATCAAGAAGAACCTTAATACTCTAGCAGACAAGCTAGCTAAATGGGCACGAAAGAAAGATCGATCGAAGACATGGAAGAACGTTCCTTAATTTCTAGTTAATCAATATTGTAAGCGAGATTGTAATAGTACTCTTATTGCTTAATGTTATTTACTGTTCAACGAGAAAAATAATTCACATTACGTTAAAATAAAAAAGTAATATTCTAGTAAATGGAACACACTTGCCAATAATTCTTTATATGACGACCAAGTCCAATTACAAGGGATTGAAAGGACAAAGAAACCCCATTGACCCCTTTCATCTAGACCATACATTTCCGCACATTTCTCAAGATCTCCTCACCTCTCAATAACCCTCCTAATTTCAACCAACGACCGTTTCAAATCCCCCTCCAAAACTTAACAACTTCCCTCCCCTTTCTCTCTCCTCTTCATCCTAATCTCATCAACAAAATGAACAATTCTCCTTCACTTTCGCTCTCCCCTCGATTCACATTCATCTTCCACCTCCCATTCTTCAATCCCCAATCGATCTTCTAAACCCATTTCTCATCTTTCCACTTTGAATTGAAACAAACCCTTTTCAGAAATCAAGTCATTTTTGCTCCTCAATCAGATGAAACCACTTCCAATACCTAATCAATCCTCCGGCATCCTCAAAAGGTAAGAACTTGATCAATTAAATCCATAGGTTTTGATGATTTCAATTTTGATTTGAATTTTGTAAACAAAAAGCCTAAGAATTGGATTCAGGATTAAGAATCTGAATTAGGGTTTTGAAAACAATGGCGTCCTTAGAAGAAGAATTTAGATCATTACTAGAAGATTCTAGGGCAATTGAAACAGACCCAAAAGGGAAAAACCAAGGTTCATTCAAAAACCCAGATCGATGCACATTACCCGAACAAGGATCATCATCATCTGAGGAAATCGAATTTCCTGGGTACACACCAGAAGTAATTTCAGAACTTAATAGAATTGCAAATGCCATGATTTCAGAAGGTTATGAAACAGAGTGTTGTCAAGTTTATAGCATTGCTAGACGAAATCTATTGGAAAATAGTTTGAATAAATTAGGGTTTGAAAAGATGAGTTCTGATGATGTTCAGAAAATGCAATGGGAAATGTTAGAGTCAGAGATTTCGACATGGATTAAGACGTTTAAATGTTGTATTACTGTTTATTTTGTTGGCGAACGAAAACTTTGTGAAGAAGTTTTCGCTGATCATAAACAAGTATCAGCTAGTTTATTCAGTAATCTAACAAGGGGAGTTATAATTCAACTTCTTAATTTCGCCGAAGCGATTTCAATGACAAAAAGATCAGCTGAGAAATTATTCAAGTTTCTTGATATGTATGATACTTTAAGAAATTTAACTCCAGATATGGATGAACTCTTTAACAATGAAGCTTCTGTTGAATTAAAATCGGAAATTTCATCTTCTCGAGGTCGTCTTGGGAAGGCAGTTGTTAGTATTTTCTGTGATTTGGAGAATTCAATCAAGAGTGATATGGGTAAACAACCTGTTCCTGGTGGTGCTGTTCATCCGTTAACTCGTTACACGATGAATTATCTGAAATACGCTTGCGAGTATAAAGATACATTAGAACAAGTCTTTAATGAACACAAGAAGATTGATCAATCTACCATTACCAGCACCGCCACTGAGGGCGGCACAAACAACCATGAAACACCACCACAATCTCCATTTGCAGTTCAGATAATGAATGTTATGGATTTATTAGACGCGAATCTTGATTCAAAAGCTAAACTTTATAAGGATATTTCGTTGAGTTATATATTTTTGATGAATAATGGTAGATACATAATGCAGAAGATTAAAGGAGCAGAGATATTTCAATTAATGGGTGATAATTGGAGTCGGAAAAGATCGTCTGATCTTAGACAATATCATAAGAATTATCAGAGAGAAACATGGAGTAAAGTATTGGGTTGTCTTAAAGATGAAGGTTTACAAGTACATGGGAAAGTAT
Organism: Eschscholzia californica; assembly: GCF_041429995.1. Lineage (NCBI taxonomy): Eukaryota > Viridiplantae > Streptophyta > Magnoliopsida > Ranunculales > Papaveraceae > Eschscholzia > Eschscholzia californica. The sequence continues at coordinate 49,790,144 of NW_028238198.1, forward strand.
CAAAGCCAGTACTTAAAGAAAGGTTTAAATTATTCAATTCAATGTTTGATGAAATACATAAAACACAGAGTTCATGGGTTGTTAGTGATGAACAACTTCAATCTGAACTTAGGGTTTCGATATCAGCTGTTATGATACCCGCGTATCGGTCATTCTTAGGAAGGTTCAGACAACACTTGGATTCAAGTAGGCAGTCAGAGAAGTATATAAAATATGGTCCAGAAGATATCGAGACATTGATCGATGATTTGTTTGACGGGAATGCTGCATCAATGGTGAGAAGGAAAACTTGAACTTGATCATATGAGAAAGATGAAGAAGGTGATGAGGTATTGATGATATTTCTTGAATTGTTTCATTGAATTTGCCTCATGAATGGTGTTATTGTGCTTAATTTGAATTGTTTGGTTCTGCATTTACATGTAATCTATTTATGTTACTTTCATTTTGGTTACAGATTAAATAAAAAACAAACATTTTTAGGTTTAGTTCTAGTTCTATATACCACCTCTCTCTCTCTCTCTCTCTCTCTCTCTCTCTGGTGGAAGTCGTGCCGTGGCGGCGTGGCCGTGACACTTGACAGTATGGTGCCAGGGGTTAAAAAATGGAACCTTGGTCGACACATTGGCACGGAACGGGTCGCGTCGTACCAGATATGTGGCATGCCAAATCCCCCACCATCCGGACATAAAAGATGTTCTTTTAGTTGCATCTACGGGCAGACTTCACCAATTTTTATAGAGAGTATATAATGTACTTATTTACAACTCCGATATCAGACCGGAACTCCGGCGAAGGGAAACCCCTTCGCCGCAGTTTCTAGAGAGAGAGAGAGAGTGAAATTTTCCGGCCGGCAACCTAATCGGAGAAGATAGAGGTGAGGTGGAGAGAGAGTGAGGTGAGTTGGAGAGAGAGAGAGAGCTGAGGTGGAGAAGTATTTTGCTTTCCCCCTAAATAAAATTGTCAAACAAAATTGACCAATTTTTGACCAAGTCTTCATACCCCGGAAACTATTTAGCTTTCCCCAAAGCGCTGGCCTAAATTTTTCCCTTTAGTGTTGGTGTTCTTATAATTGTAGGTTATAATTTGAATTGTTTCTTTTCTAATAAATTTATTGTAGCTGTAGGAGAGTCAGTAAATGAACAAAATGTAAGACAACCTGCCACAAATAAAGAAGAATTGGTTGAGCCTAAACTAGGCATGAAATTTAGTATTGACAAAGTTGTAGTCGATTTTCTTTAAAACTATGTTAAGAAAAAAGTGTTTCCTATTAGAAAAAAATCAAAGGATGAGGGCTTTGATAGAAATGCTCGTTGTGTTACATTTGTGTTAGAGGGCAGGCAAAAAGGCTTCAGGGGTAAATCTTTGAGACCAAGACCAAGTTGCGGGACTACTTGTTTGGTTAGGATATTTGCAAAACTTGAATTAGTTGGACAATGGATGATTCCAAAGGTTCACCTCGACCACAACCATGTCATTAGTCTTACAATGTCCTGACTTTTTGGTGTAGTAGGGTTATAAGTAAATATGTGAGGAGAGAACTTGAGTTATGTGATAAAGCAGGTATCAGGGTGAATAAGAATTTTAATAGACTAGTCACTAATGTTGGGGGATATGATAATGTCGAAATTACTAGGATGAATCAAGAAGACTGCAATTAGAATATGGAGATATTGAAGCATTAAATAGTTATTTCTTGAAAATGAATAAAACAAAACAATGGCTTCTTCTTCAAAACTGGATAAAGGTAATGGTTTGTCAAAAATGTTTTGGACACATGGTCGAAGTAGAAAAGCCTACACAAAATTTGGCGACGTTTTCACATTTGACACCACTTACTTGACAAACAGATATCAGATGCCATTGGCACCATTTGTAGGTGTTAATTACCATGGTTAATCAACGCTCTTTGGTTTTGATTTGATCTCTATTGAAGATAACCAAGTCATTTGTTTGGTTATTTCAAGCTTTTCTTGAATGCATGGATGAAGTAGCACCTAAAGGTATAATTACAAATCAAGATCAAGCAATGAGAAATCTTGTTGTAGAAGTATTTCGTGATACTAGATATGGGTTGTGTTTGTGGCATATTATGAAAAAGATACCTCAAAAGATAGGTAGTCAAACCCATTATGAAAAACTTCATACGACTTTACCAGAATTGGTATATGAAACACAAAATGAGTCAGATTTTGAGAACAAATGGTGTGCTATGATTGAAACTTATAACTTGCACGAACATAAAAGGTTGAGTGAGTTTTACTTAGATAGGTATCGATGGGTTCTATGTTATGTAAAGCCATACTTTTGTCTGGTATGTTTAGCACTTAACGCAGTGAGGTTACCAACGCTTTTTGTTTATGGATACATAAATGCAAAGACGGCATTGAAGCAATTTTTGGAGCAATGTGAGAATGCTTCAAAGAAAAGAAACTGAAAACGAGATAATGGTTGATTTTGGGTCTTTCTTAAAGATGGTTCATTGCACGACTCATTCAACAATGAAGGAACAACTTCAAAGCATATACACCATATTAAAATTTCAAAAGATTCGAGGAGAGTGTGAATTATATTGTCGTTTTATTTCAACTAGAAATACATACATTGGGGTTGAGCATGTTTTAGAAGAGACATCTAAGTTTGGAGAGCAAGAAATACTTATAAAATCTACCTTTTCGTTCATGAAAGCTACAATTGAAATCCAATGTAGTTTTTTGTTTAAGTTCAAAGAGATTGTAACCATGTCATTTTTGTTTTGTATTAGAATTATCATTATTGCTAGAAAGGTATATTTTATAAATGGAGGAAAGATAAACGTAAAGGTCACACAAAGATGACCATTAGAGTCGATCGTTCAACTAAGACTGCAAATCAATTGCGATATAAAATGTTACCTCGTAAATTTAACGAACATGCTAACCTAACTTCAGAGAACGAAGTGTATTTCTCAAGATATATTCAATGGGTTGATAATGAGATAGAGATTTTAAAGATGATGTAGACCAATGTAGTGCTTGTACGAATACCAAAAACACAATTGAAGACAACAATGAAGAAGTTAACATCTTCGATCTATTAGTAATTACTGAGAAAAAACAATTATAGATGAATAGATTAAAAATAACTAATTAGATAAGCAGGAAAAAAACGAAGAACGCACTAATAGTTTGAAGTATGTATATGATTTATTTGTATATGTTGAGTATGTCATTTGAACTTGTTCTGCCTATGTTTACTAAACTTCATTTTTTATGTGTGCAAGTTTTAGGATAACACTTAAGGTTTTGGAATGGGATTGACCCTTGAAGTAGATGAAATTGGATTTTATAAATCAAATATGAATTTATGAAACCTATGTAATAGATTAGTTGATTGAATCTTAATTTGATTTTTTTTAATTATTTTGATGCAATTGTCGGTTGGAGCAACAATGTGGAACTAGTTACCGTTTAAAAACTTGAATGCAATTTGTCTTTTGATTTGATTTTATATATAAAATTTGAAGTAGCTGAAACTTGATTGTCGTTTGGAGCAACAATTTGGGCTGCAATTGAAGCAGTTTGGACCTATTGAAATTACAACAATTTGAAGCTGCCATTCCTCTGCAATTGCATCAATTAGGAGCGAAATAGTTGTTGTAGTCGCTCACATTTGAAGTTGCAATTGCAGTAGCTTTGAACAACAATTGCTGCTCAAATTGAAGCAGTTTAAAGTTGCAACATGAGATACAGTTTGGAGCAGTAGTGTAAAATTTTTATTTTATAAATAGTGAACACATAAGCCTATAAACTAGTGTATGCATATTGTTGGCAGATTCTCAATATTTGTTATTGAATGAATGACTGAAGTCTTGATCACTAAAAACTTAATATTTGAATCGTTTCATATATATAGCACACCTATTCATAATTCATCACCCACACATATAAATGGTAAACTATGGAAAAACAATATACAAAATCAATCTATTTACATATTCACCCAAAAATTATAAGTTTGAGTTTAAGTTACTAGAGATTGTTACATCGTTATTTCCCACAGACTTAACGGTTGAATATAAGAAGACCGAGAACTCCAATTGTAGCTCATCTACTTGAGACACCGAGTAATCAATTTGATCTCCCACCTCAAATTTAGCTAGAACTTTAATGGTGATTAGACGAAGAACACTTTCTTCTTTAGACTAGATAAATAGTTGAGAACTATTTTCTCTTTCTTTCTCTACTTGATGTTGTAGAGTTAGAAATCTCCTTGAGAATTTTTCACAACTTATTCTGATCTAGTGAGGGCCTTATAAAGAATTCCAAAGGTAGAGTCCAACCCTAATTAGGTATCCTAAAAGCCAAAAATACAAGTAGAATAAAGATTTAATCAAAAATATAAACTACATTCTATTTTTTCATCCTTACTTTGGCCGGCCACCCTATGCCCTAATGGGTTGGGTTTGGCCAACCCTATTAGTGTGGTCGGTTATGCCTTGGTCGGCCCACTAATGGGCTTTAAATGCCTGACCCAAAACTCCTTTGTTCCGGCAATTTTAACCATTATTGCATTAGCTTTCCTTTGACCGTTTGGACATATTTATGGGTTTAACCCATGCTCATATGTCTCATCCCTATAGTCATTTCTTTCAATCAAATTGACACTCTTTGGTGTAACCCGATGTAGGATCCAGACGAAGTTAGCCGCGAGTCACCCCATGATTCGACGATCGTAGTTGGTTTCTAGCTAAACACTACAATCCCTAAATCATTTGGTCATGATGATCTTCTTCATCAATTATCTTATCCGAAAAATTGCTCGCATTGCATCTTTGCTCGAAGGACATCTCCTTCAGTGAACTTCATCTAGAACCCTTGATCCATCACCCCAACCAGTCTCTCAGTTTAAATTCCTTGATCTAAACAAGTTATACTAGCCAATTTACCAATCATCTATATAATAAAATAGAAGGGAAAACGATGACTGGGATAAACATCCTTTTTTAATAAAGGATATTATCTAGAAGCACTTCTCAAAATTTAAAATATAGTCTTTCTTAGAAATTAAATTACCTATTTGAAGAAAAAAATAACCATTTCTTTAGAAAAAATAACTAATTTAAGAAAAGGAAACAAAAGAAAATATACCAAAAAATTAAGGTATCCAGATTATAGCAATATTAAATGTGGAAAGTCGGTTGGAGAGAGCGCGTAAAACAATATTATGGGGCGACACTAGAGACACTGAGTTAGAATTTCATCACATTTGATTAATACAACTGTCCGTACCCTGGGCACGGGATATACCCTAGTTACTATGGTAGCTAAAAGTTCTTCAATTTCATCCTAGACACTAATACTTCGGAATCGACTTCGCCATTCAACCTAGCGCCTAGAATCGGCGATTAGAAACTCTCGTCATTTTTATGATGCTTGTAATTTGTGCATTTGGAATTCTTTGTCCCCGAACTTCTACTTGGTCTGGAAGTTCTAAGTCCAGCATTTGTAATCTTTCGCCTTAGATCTATACCTGGTCTAGAAGTTTTGAGTTCCAACATTTGTGCGTCTATAATATGAAATGTCTCAGAACATGACATACCAAAGAAAATATAACATAACCAAATCAAATACAACATAACCAGATCAGAAATTCCAAACAAGTGATAACAATAATCATGAAATTCAGGCTGTTTAGAGAAAAATAAAGAGTTTCACTCACTCGGTTGAATCTCTTATTACTCACAAGCGAAGAAGAAGAGGGCTTTAATCACTGTCTTACTGGGCTCTAACTCTTAACACATATTAGCTACAAATCAATAGACAAATTAACAAATCCTACGACATTAAATTGAACTTTTTCACCAAAATAAAACTGCAAATACATTTAAAATTATTTCAATGGACAAATAAATCTTATATCCGTGGCATAAATCAACACATATTAGTAGGCAACTTAACAAACCCTAGGACATTAAAGTGGACGTCTTCGTCATAATAAAACTAGGGTTTTTCTTAAGCTTACCTAAAAGATGATTCCAAGGATGATTAGTGGACGACGGGATCTTGTTTAGTCTTCATTAAAACAAAACTAAGTTTCATTAGTCTTTTTTCACACAAAGAAAAAGTAAGTTCAAGAAAAAACATAGAGAAAGAGACATGTGAAGGCTGACTGAAAGAGGGGATATTCGACGTGATGAAGAGAATTCCAGCCGAGTGAAAAACGTGGAGAGAGAAAATTTTAGACAAGAAGAGAGGTTCTGACCTTGAGTTTTGGGATTTTGTCTGATGAAGATCAATTTCTCGGGTTGTTTTCCTGTTGGCTTAGATCTTACTAGTCAAACTTTCAACTCATGTCCACTTTAGCTAGATGACTGGACATGGTGTTGGTTATGTCACCAACATGTTAATGTAGCATTTCATAATATTTTACAACGTTGTAAAGTGTAAGAATTATGATATCATCTTTATCTAAATCCAATATAACTGTTCATGACAAAATTATATACATAATCACATATAAGTAAAACACAATTTATTAAATAATAATTCATATATCATTGATCTAACCACAATATTTATCATCGTCACATAACCTAATTAAAAAAAAATAATAATACTTTCTTAAGTTTTCAAATTTAATAATATTAAAAATAACATAATTAATCTAAATCATCAACTTAGAACTATGATTTCTTCTCTGTAAACATTCAAAACAAACTTCTGCGGGTAGACACATAAAGTCTTTCCCCACATCTTGTTCATGAAATTGTGAACAGATGCATAATAAAGTCTATTTTCTGTCAATTTACTTTCTAATTTAATGTACTTTTTGTTTTGTTCCGCTGCATTTATCAATCTTTTCATTGAGTTGCTAATCTTCCAAACTCCAAAAGATCTTCTACGCATCTTGTTTTGTAACGAATGCCTACTAGAACATTGAGTTTCATTTGGCTCTCATGATCCAATGTCGTCATTAGAAGATTGTTGTGTTTCATTTGTTTGAGCGTTAACTGGCGATTGTGTATCATGGGATTGGTCATCTATTAGTCTTTGTGTGTTTTAGTTGTGAAGGTATTTCACCAGAACTCTGAGCAAATGTCGTCTCACCTACTGTAGTTGTACCCCAAAAAATATACTCAAACTCTTTCTCAAATTGTAATACTAAATCCCAAAAGTTAACAGCATTGGATTCCTCTGCTGGAAAATTATTTATACGATTATTAGTACATGTATCTATGTATATATATATATATGGTGCAAGCCATTTAATTATATTTTTAACAAACTGTATACCTGAATGTAATCATTTTACAAACCAGTTAATGTAGTCTATGTACTAGCAACCGGGTTCCAACCTAAACCCGTGTTGTTAATTAATTTATGTCATGTTTTCCAGCTTCTTTAGTTGAATTCCAGTGATGATTCATATTCTTTTTATTACTCTCAGATTTAGTTATTTCTCTAATTTTTTCTTCTCTTTTTCTCTTTTTTGAATGAATGTAAATATACTAGATGTCCACTACGCCTTAGTGGTGCACATATATCTGGGCAGTGCATAAACCTAGATATTTATGCGCTGCGAGATTCATCTCTACACCAATCCAACATATTATACAGGGACCTGTAATTCAAATTTGTTGTGTGAATCACAACTATCTGTTGAATCTTAAACCCCTCGTGCACATTCAGTCCCGAGAACTTACTTCTTTTCAGTCTGTTTGTAACTCTTTTATTAAATCCCCCATAATTATAACTGTCCTCCTTAATTCTCTCCAACTTTTTTTCAATCCTAAATCGCAAGTATCATAACTATAGAAATTTAATGACATTTAGAGATCAATCGAGCATAAGTTTATGATTTCTTTCTCGGTTTAACCTACAACTGAAAGATAATGATTTCTTTCTATGTTAAAGCAACTATTGTGTTCTTCCTCATTTTTATTTAATATTTATCCACCTTCTCCATGTTGTATTGTAGTCTATGTTTTTTCAACTGATTTTAGTGTTCCTTTGAATGGATGTAGGGTGATAGTATGCAAGTGTGTTTCCAACCTTCGTCACTAGATAATTCTTCATCTTCATTCTCTCTTTATTTTTTAATAGATCTCTACAAATATACTAAAAATTTGTGGGATTATAGACTCTTGTCTTTTGTCGCTAAGTAGTTTTGTTTTCATATATCTTGAGAGTGAAATAATGTAATTATGTGGAATAGAAAAGAATATTTGAACATGTTAGTCTTTATGAAGACCTGATTATGTAGAAATCTGGTTTTTCTATTTTTACTTAATCTTTTCTGCTTTTGATTTTGTGTTATCTCGCTCACGCATACACACATATTGAGCTTTTTTAGTGATCATTTATAGTTACATATCTATGGTTCTTAGTGTTCTCATTTCTTTAAATCATCATAGTTACCTTAAGCTACTGTTAAGGTTCATCTTTAGTTTTTGTTAATTTCCTTTCTTTTCCTTTGACATATTTGAAAGAAGTTTCTGAGTTTGTATGTCTATCGATTGACTGCTACTCTCTTTCTCTTTATATGTATGATCAGTATACACTACACACGGTTGAAGCACAAATCAATTCTTTGTCATTTGATTTCAATCATGGAATATTCCTTTTAAATTAGGTTCTTCTTACCAATTATTTGTTTTTTCTTTTTCGAAATTATGTTTTCTTTCCTCTATTTTTCAAAACTATAGGCATATGTTGATGATTGAAGAAGTTTGTTATATGAATATGTTATATTTCTTCTTTGCATATTTACGTATTGCGATGTCTTGAATTTTTGTTCTCTTTCATCAATATTAATGTGGATGCGAGTATAAGTATGGATTGGGCTTCATGTGCAGCGGTATGCAGAGATAAGTTTCGGTATTTTGTAGGTGGGCGCACAAAGAACATCCCTCCAGTAGATGTAACATCCCATGTTTTGAAGGTTATTTGAAGAACTTTTAGACAGTTGGGTCAAGTCAAAGAGGGGTTAAATTAGCAACCAGTGCAACTTTTGGGAGTTGGATTAGGTTGGAGATGAATATGGAAGGACTTATTTATGAGATATATGTTAACGTAGGACTTAAAGCAAATTAGTTCACATGGCATTTAGAAAAATGACACGTGGCGTCCCATTTGCTTTCATCCACCGTGCATGCGTTTGTGACGTGTGATGTAGGGAATGAATGGGTTTTATTATATTAAATGTGGACCCCACCTTGTATATATACTAGGGTATAGCCCGTGCCCGTAGGGCACGAAATTTCTATAATTATGTTATGATAAATTAATAAAAATACAGAAAAAATGATAATTGTAATTACACAAAATTTGAGATATATTGGGGTTGTTTGAAGGGAGAGAAGAGGAAGACAAAGAATCGTGTGAATTCTAAGATAAGAGAGAGAAAATAGTTAGAGAAATTATAGGAAGTGGGTAGTTATTATGATTTTTAAACATAACATCTCCTTAAGACTTTTTAAAAGAGAGGTCAAGATTTACGTAAGATGATTCAACGATCTAGATTTATAATTCCAAGTTATGACATGGCAAAAAACCTATGTCATTTGTTATATAGATTTCCATTGATCCCAAAATCAAATTGAAAGTTATTCAGCCGAGATCCCAAAATCAAATTGAAAGTTATTCAGCCGAGAGAACAAATTGGTCGTGAAGTGATCCAATTTTCCTTCGTCGATTTCTTCGCGATGGCTGGTCGGAATTCAGTGAAACTTGTTCCAGGTAATCCCATTCGACTTGTTCTACGTATCTGTCCGTTTAGAATTTTCAATTTTGTCCAAATTTAATGGTTATTGGATGGTTTTTTCGATAACTGTATGGTTGGACTAATTTCATTTGGGATCGAAATTCGGAGCAATTTAGACGATTATTATTCGATTTCTTCTAATTTTATGTTTAGGATCATGTTTAGAATGTTATGGACTATTTTGGGGTGACCATATATAGACGGGGTGCTGCCGAATTATTTTACGGCTCGAATTTCATATTTGGACTAGTTTTTGGAATAAATTGGAATAGAGATAGTTACCCGAATTTTATCATATTTCACATAAATGGATAGTTTCAGCTATAGATTTATAGTATGGAATTCATTATATGATTTCAGCTTATGGAGACTCTAAAATGAAAAATAGAATTTATGAGAAGTTGGTTGGTTGGTTCGTTTGTATTTCCGATACTCAGGAGACATAGGTACGAAGTTAGAGATCGATTCGATAGATACTTGAAGTCTTCCGAAGTTAGCGAATTTTCTTTTAAGTTTTCGTGATTTTGTTTTAATGATTCTTTTTATTTACGAAGGTTCTTAGTATAAGAACCTAATGTTTCTTTTCGGTTTTGGTTATTCTTCCTTATCCCAGAGTATGCGAATGAGGAAGAATTTGGTCGTCTGGTAGGCGGAAGGTCTTTGGTGATGCAAGGACTGAGGTAGGGGTTCTGAACCCTTTATCCAGCATGGTTTTATAGATAATGAAATGTGCTAGGTTCTACAGTTATATATGTGTCATTATAACTAGAGTTTAGGTAGCATGAAACTCGATTTATGTGATGAACTGAAATATGCTTGAAATGCTTTGATGCGATATGAGAAATGCTTTCGAATTGTTTTACTGTGATTGCGAACTACTTGGGATTTTCTTGTATGTACCCGACTGCGGATTATGTCAACCTACGGGCACGTAGCCATTGAAGGTAGGATGACAAGTGGACACGGGTGTGACCCGTGTGAGACCGGTGAGGTGGGCGACACTAGTCATGAGACCTGTCGGAGTAGAGTGCTTCACTTGCTGGCCATTGGTGCTCGTGCCTCCAGTTCGAGGCTCAGGGACGTACTCCTGACCGCTCGTCTGGGAGGTGACATTGATTGGGAATCCCTCTGCATTGTGTGTGATATAGCTATTGGTTGTTCCACTTCCGTGTTTGATAAGATAATGAATTGAATATGAATATTGGTTTTGATATACGAATGAAACTGATTTTGAAAGATCGCATTAGATGCATGACAGGGTACCGAAGAGAATGAGGTTCAGGTCCTTCCATGGGTATTGGGGGGCGGCTCTCTTATTCGAACTCGGTGATCAAAAACTTATTTAGATACTTAAGGTTCATATGTATCATGAGGTAAACTCTTCAATGATTGCGGAGTCCCTTAGTGGGAGAGGGACTTACCGGCTATGGGTAAGTTTCTTTCTCGAGGAGACGTAGTGCATTAGCTAGTGCCTAAATCGGCTGGTACTATCTAACGCACTCTAGGTTCTCCTGAGGAACTCTCCTCTTATTGGGAGCGCACCATGGGTGGGCAGCTAATCACTGCTATTGCTTGTTAGATTAAGGAAAATGGTTTTGTATATAGTATATACTGTAACTGGTTTGATTACTCGTTTTGCCATGATGTTTACAACTTATTAAAGGAACTTTTGAAAACGTGATGGGTTTTGGATTGGTCTTCTACCAGAATAACTCGTGTCGGTGAGTATTCTGACCCCTTACCAGTTGTCAGTGTGCAGGTTCTTGATTGTAGCCTCGAGGCGGAGTGTGTATTCCAGCCGGTGATCTTGTCAGACGAGGCTAGTAGAGTTTTGTCGTTTTATATGGTTTTTCGTTATTTCCAAGTTATGTATTTATTGCAGAAACAAAACTCTAATATGTATATACGTAACACTTAGAGTTGTTTATAAGTTGTATCGGCGTTTTATGAGGCGTTTGTATTTTTGTGGTTCAGGTTTCAACCCGAAACTGAGTTGAGTTTGTTTAGCTTCCGCTTTATAGTTTGTTCTTGTATATGCGAATGTATGGTTTGCATGACAGGTTTACAGGTGCGACCGGTTCGATTTACAGAGGAGACTCTGTCGGATTTTTGTCTCGTCTGTGAGTTGCCGGGGCGTGGTCGTGTCTATTTTGGGACACGGGGCGTCACAGTGGATTCGTCAATTGTCGAAGCTCAAGCAATCCTTCTGAGTATCGAGTTAGCAACATCGTTGAATTTCAAACATGTGGAAATCGAAACCTGACGCAAAAGCAATCCTAGAGTTATCCGGAAGACCCGAATTCAATTCTGTGGAAATACATAAACATATTACAGATAGTCAAAGCTTGATACGTCTTTTCGATGACTTCCAATTTAGTTTTTGTTACCGAATTGCAAATGTTGTAGCCCATAATTTGGCTCGTTATAGTCTAATTTTAACTTTAGTAATGTTTGGAATAATTCCAACATCCCATGTATTGCGGCAACTCAGTTGTACTTGGATTCAGTTAAATCAAATTAGAATTTTTTTTTTCAAAAAAAACACCAAAGATTAATACCAAATGTGAGTATCTATGTATTCTAATTCTTTTCTAAATTTTAACAAATAAGGTCAAAGAGAAACAAATCAAATGTAATTATCTAATGCTACAAGTGTCCCCCTTAATTAATTTAAATTCCACATTTTGGAGCAAATGGTGGGAGATAGAAGAAAAATAGTGTTAGAACTGTCATTAATAAGTTTTGTCCCCTTTCTTTTTTTTTTTTTGCAAATTAAATGGGTTCTCATGAGAGGTAATTCGAGAAAGAGTTAATGCAATTACATCACCTTATATAATTTTATTTTTCTTTATCAACTCTTCATGCCAGATATACCTTATTCTTCCTTTTTTAGTAACTTTTAATACTATGTTTTAAATTTATTTTGTTTTTTTTTATTTGTTTTATTCTTTGTTTGTTAGTTCCTGATAGGATACGTGATATAAGACAGATCGAGATGAAGAGATCCGACGATGAAGATGTGTCCAAGCAAAGAGATATGTGTGTAACACGTGTATGTACGTGACGGATCGAGAAGACGAGATCCAACGATCAAGGAGAATTCAGAATATTCCAAGATATTTGAAGATATGTCAAGATCCATAATATTTAGTATATTATAATCAGAATATCTCTTGTAACTATCTAATGGTAATATTAGATAGATTTTATATTATTTCCTAGTTTTGTTAGGAGAAACTAGAAAACCCTAAATCCTAAGTTATCTATAAATAGTAGAGGATTTTAGGGATTAAATCATCGAGTTATGTCTGACCAGTGTAACCGATCAACCCACATTTGTATGTGGTGATTATTAATAAAGAAGTTATTCTCCGTGGATGTGGATCTTGAGTATCCGACCGAACCACGTTAAATTATTGTGTCACTATTTAAATTTATACCTTCGATTATCACATAATCGTGAATTTAACATGACATCTGAGCAGGTTAATTGATCCTGATTTCTACTTCCGCAAAATTCCGACTTTTCCGTTTTAGTTGTGATTCCATTATTACTCAATCGCTTTGCCGATTTGTTCAACTATCCCAAGATTATTCTTGATTATGTTTCATCTACAAGACAAGAAAATTAAGTTAAAGAAGAAGAAATTTATTTCTGCTCATCAAAGTTGCACTCAACGGTTAGTATATATCTTTCTCTATTATCAATAATTTTATCTTTTATTGCGAGATTTTTACTTAAACCTTTTATTGCGAGATTTAGTAATCTTTTTTAATTTTCTCACTAAACCATAACTTTCTAATCTGACTTTTCCAGTCAGATTCGGTTTCTCCTAAGGTGACTAGTTGACCGAGTTCATCTACGACCCAGCTAATTAATCCATGTTTTCTTTAGCTGGCCCGCGGACCCACTACTTCACAATATTATGGAGTAACCCATTTATACAACCCTGGTTCCTTTTTTCTTTCATGGGAGCATCTCTCCTCAATTTTCAGTTTTTCACACCCATTAGGGTTCTTCGGTTGATAACGCCGCAACACTAGCCATACTAATCGGCTATTGGATATCACCAAATAGGTGCTTTAACCTTGCCATAGACCGCCACCCTAGTCGCCTTGCTGAACCAACACCAATGAGGCATCTCCACTTTCTCTCTCTAAAGTTGCTAGAGTCGTAGACTGAGTTATTGCATTCGGCCTGTTATAGGGTTTTCATGCCCATTCAATATCACTTCTGAGATTTTTCCGGCCTAGTATCCCTTCGGTTTCCAGTCGAGTGCACCCTGAGTTGCGATTTAGATCGCTCCACTATTTCTACGTTACATATCGAGACCTTAGTAATCAACTCAGATTCATTTGAGGTTACTTTTTTTTCTCTCTGTTCTTTTGGCCCGAACTAGACAATTATCACCATAATAGACCAAGATTCAGCCACCAGTATACTAATTAAATAAAATTGTACATAATATATATATATATATAACAAGTTTTCATAAGCTGGTCTAAAGGTAGAGCTAATAAGCTTCCTATTACCTTCAAAATTAATTTATCTTTTAATAAATTTTATATTTTTATTCGTTTTCCTTAGTCGTGATGCGTTATTAAAATTATATTGTAAATTTATTTGCATTTACTTTAAGATTTTTTTTAATATCAATATGTTATTATTTTTCTTTTATTATTAAAAATTCTAATACTCTTTCCTAGTTTTATTACGTTATTAAAAAAAATACAGTGCATTTAAGATATATTGGTCGACATATTCCCTTAAATCTTTAAATATATATCTTTCATATCATTAATTGTTAAAGTTTATATTTTGTAAACTTGGACTTAGGAGAGAAAGAGAATTTCCACATACCACCTTACGTTTTCGATAAATATAGAAACACATACATTTACATAATTTTTTTTCTTCGTAACGAGATTATACATCAAACCAAATGTGGGTTATACATCTTGATGAATGTGTTATGCATATTGATGAATGTCTTCTAAAGTCCATGAATGAACAATTTATAACATACGTTAAATAAAAAATGCATGTTATTATGCATAATACATTCAATGGATGTTTTATACACTTTGATACATGTCTTGTGTATCCTATTAAGGATCTCTAAAAATAACAATCTTCACATTATCATTGAGTTCCACACAAAGTGTCCCACTAGATATATTTTTTAACAAAAACTCTACAAATCCTCTACTTGTTTTTTTGAAAGAGCAAATTATATTAATAATGAAGAAGACAATTACAATACATATAAGCCAGAATGATGGGATATAATTCCAAATCTTGTTCTGATTCTGTCTTCTTGCCCATTTAGCTAGTTTGCTAGCTTGAAGATTGTTAACTCTATGAGTGTGAGCAAATCCACTCAGGGACGAAACCAGAATTTTTGTTTAAGGGGGGCCGAACTATCCTGGCCATAAACTATTTTGAAAAAACTAAACAGTAATTTCATTCAAAATTACCATCTAAAAATATCGTTAAGTCGTAAAGATTAAACACAAATAAAAATGACATGAGACTACCGTGTCTGATAATTTTTTCTCTTTAACGTATCAAAATGGAATCCGCCACTCCTTCAAATCTCTAAAATCATCGAGGTGGATTTCGGGCTAAACTTCTGAACAAACTTTTACCAATGCCACATTTGAATCATCATAAGCAATTCGATTGCCCACGTAGCTTTTTGAATCGTACAATTTGAGAGACAACAGATTTTGGTTAACGATAGTTCAGACTTTAGATGAGTCGATTTGATTTCTCTTTACAATTAGAATCGATATGTAATTAACAAATAGAAAAGAAATCAAAATAAATTAACAATTGAAACTTGATACAAATAAAAGATAATGGTTGAAATAGATATTTGACTTAAATTACGAAATAGTAAATCTCTGTAAGTATAAAATTTGGAATAGGGTAATGTAGGTTATGGAAGTTGAGGTAACTTTAGGCCAGCGCTTTGGGGAAAGCTAAATAGTTTCCGGGGTGTGAAATTTTAAAGGGAATATGCAAAATTTTGAAAATTTTCCGGGGAAACATATTTTATGGGGAATATGTTTCAAAATAAAAATAAAAAACTCTCCACCTCACCTCTCTCCTCCATCTCATCTTTTATCTCTACCACCTCATCATCTTCACCGACGAAGGTCGCCGGCCGGTCAATTTTCTGACCGGCGACCTTCAAACATTAAAAAAAAGAAAAAAATTCTCTCTCTTCTCTCTCTCTAAAAAAAAAAATTTTTTTTTTAAGACCTAGATCTGGTCTGTTCGTGAGGAACAGATCTGTTCATCACGAACAGAACAGACCAAGGTTTGTCCGTGAGGAACAGATCTGTTCCTCACGAACAGAACAGACCAGATCTAGGTCTTGAAAAAAGGAAATTTTTTTTTTAGAGAGAGAGATGAGAGAGAATTTTTTTTATTCTTTTTTTTTTTATGTTTGAAGGTCGCCGGCCAGAAAATTGACCGGCTGGCGACCTTCGTCGTGAAGATGATGAGGTGAGGTGGAGAGAGAGAGAGGTGAGTTGGAATTTTTATTTTTCCCCCTAACAAATTACAAAATAAAATTGTCAAACAAAATTGACCAATTTTTGACCAAGTCTTCACACCCCGGAAACTATTTAGCTTTCCCCAAAGAGCTGGCCTAACTTTATTGGGTAGCTAGGTGGGCCGTGGAAATTGGGGTAAATAGAAAATTAGGTCAGGTAATTAAGTGGGTAGGAATTTAGGCTTGATTAAGGTTGAGTTTTGATTGGGTTTATGGAGGGGCCAATAAACACTAAAGAGGAAAGTTTCATTCTTTTAATATGGGAACAGGAGAGGAAGATTAAGGGTCAGGAGGGGCCATGGCCACTCCTGGCCCTTATATGGATACGTCCCTGAATCCACTATTGTTGAATGTAAGGATGAGCTTTTCAATTGCTTAATCTGAGCAGATGTCGGTCGTTGGATGATTTTCCTTCTGTCGTTGAGACGATGAATGATATTGATGTTGTCATTTTCAAAGCATATAAATTGACATTTTTCTATGTCGCCCAACACAGACGCTTGACAAAATTGATTTTCTTCTCTTTCTTCACTTGTTCTAGCTTTGATAGTAAATGTTCTCGCTGCTATGAATTGAGCTCGATGATCATGTATAATGAAGTTTATAATGTTAAGAAATTGATGCGCTGGAGGTGACCATTGAATGTTATTCTGCATAACTGTTATTATGCATAATAACACTTTGATCCAATACACTTTGATGTTTCTTATGTACCCTATTGTAAATTTATTTGCATTTGCTTTGATAGTAACTGTACCAACTGATTTAAAAGAAACATCAATCTTAATACTAAGAAATGGATGTTTTGGAGGTGACCATTTATTGTTGATGTGTTGGTAAATCGTTGTATTGAATCTACTTGAGTTGATAGGGAAATCCTTAGTTTGGTCAATTACTGAAGAGGTGAAGTGATGGTGCATTGAAAACATCGTTCATAACACGCTTCCCATATGGACTATAGAATACTGGTGCATTTGATAACATAAGAATTATTGTGATAGTTATTAACATTTTTCTATGGAGAAATTCCAGAACATAATAAACATTAGTGGTAATAGTTTTAGAATAAAATCACATTCTTTTAGTAAAAATGCAATGAAGAATAGCATGTTCCAATGATTCATGAAGATGGCATGAAGAACAGTCCAATAAGTTGCCATTTGCCAATATACTTACCAATGTATTTTCTGATCAGGAGAACCACTGTAAAACATTTCCCAAAAAAAAAGATATCCTTGGAATTATTTGGATATTCCATATAAAGTTCCGTGGAACCTTTACGAAGTTACCCGTTTGATGGGAAGTTGTTATATTGCGATACATCGATCCAACTGAGTAGTTACCTGATTTGGTAAAAGTCCATCGCCTTATATCATTACCATCGAATGGCAGCTCAATGGACTTGACGTTGTTAGTGATATCCTGATTGAAAATAACCTTTAAGTAAATGTTCATTCCATTGGTTATTATGTATGAATTGAGAAACTTGTGAGAGTGGAGTTGTTAATGTTGTTTATAGGTAGGGGTAAATTATTTTCTAAAATCCTAAATATTAGAAATTGAGTCTCCCATTAGAGATGTTCTTATCATCTCCACTGATATGGACTAGACAAATGGGGTCAGATAGATGGTAGATGAACAAAAAAATCGAACTTATTTTTAGTCATGTCAAATATTTGAGGGATTTGACCTTATGCATATTAGAAAGTGGTATCCAAAGCTTCAAACTCATGTGGTTTACATCTTTTTAGTATTTTTCACTTTTTGAACGTTAGGCGTCTGAATCAAAATCTTCAGACTCAAACGGACAGAAAATTAATCTGGATCCACCATTCAAAAAAGTAATACATAAACAAACGTTCTGAATTCGGGTTCGATTCAATTCAGTCTTTACGTCCCATATCAAATGGGACAATAACTAAATAGGTAAAAATAATATTGAAAATGAGTAGAAAAACACAAAACATTTGAAAATTATTGTTCAGGTAAAAAAACATACAAAGTCTAAAATACCCATTTGTCATTTTGTGTAACTAATTTTTTATTTTTTTTCTTTAAACTTTAAATCTATATAACTTTTTCTTGAGAAATCGGATTCCTATGAAACATATATATTTAGAAAGGATTTTTCACAAGCTGTCTAATAAGATCCATATTCAATATTTTTTTTTTCAAAAAAAAAAAAATTAGAAAAAACAACATTTTTTTCTGATCATTTTTCTGCAAACGACGTTTTTTTTTTACTTTTTTTCTTTCTTCTGCAAACTGAGTTTGCAATATTTCGTCTACAAATTGAATTTTCAATATTTTTCTTCTGCAAATTGAGTTTGCATTTACAATATTGCAAACTTAGTTTGAATTTGTGTTTTGTAAACTGAGTTTGCACAAGTTTATAGTTGCAAACTTGGTTTGCGAACTCTGCATACTCGATTTGTACAATTCAAAATCTATCAACCAAAAGTTCAAAAAATATAAAGAGATTTCTCTTATGAAAGAACAATCCTTTCTCGATAATCTAGGTTTGCTTTTGCCGAAGAACCATTTCAATGATCACAATGCCCTCAACGATCTCTCCATCCAACATACAAACATACCATCTGGACAGTCAACAAGGTCTTTTTTTTATCTATCTAACATTATGCTTGTTCATCTCTATATGATCCCAAAAGTATGGATCTTTGATTATCCCAACTAAAATTTCTCCACTCCTACAAACATGCCACTTCATCTTCCACCTTTTCTTTCTTTTATTCTTGGCTCTTTATCTCCACTAAACCTAAAGTTTTCTCTTTGTTTGTTCCCTTCCCTCACTACCAATTCGAAACCCAACATTTATATGCCTAGCTATTCTTTTGTAAGTGATTAGATATGAGATTTTCGGGTGAATTGAAGGTGACCAACTGATTTACCTTTCCCATATAACTATTTCGATGCCCATCACTGTTGGTTTTAGGTTAAGAAATGTGGTAGATAAGCATAAAGAAAATAGTGAGATTTGTGGGATTATAAAATCAGGTTCATCTTCTACTTTCTCATACATGAGAACAGAGAGGGTAATTTTATCATAAGAGTTCTTATAATCTTGTCACGGGTAATTTCTATTACTAGAACCAAAAGTTAAAAAAAATTAGATTCTTTACTGAGTCTTGTATTTGGGCATTTAAAGAAGCCAACTCAAGTCTCAAGTTAAATCTCTGAACCTCCAAGCCTTTTCTTTTAGCTGATGCTTCATCTTCAAGGACCGAATATTTCTTCAACAGTAGAGCTAGTTCATTTTCTTTGTATTCTAAACTATCTCAACTGCTTAGATTCCATACTAATTTCTTGTGTTTTTTCATGTGCCTTCTCTATCATAAGTGACATCTTTCAATTTTTAGAAGCTAGAACATTATTTTCATCATTTAGAGAAGCCAGTTGTTGATTCAGACGAAGAACTTCGTCTTTCATAGTTTGCAGTTCCTATTTCAGAGATCCGTTCTCTAATTTTAAATGATTAGATGTGCTTTGAGTTCCCATCACCTTTTGTTCAAGCTTGAGGAAAGCCTCTGATTTCTCCATGCTCAGAGCGTCCTTTTCAGTATTCCCAGAAACTAGTTTCTAGTTCAGTTAGCTTCTGTCTTTCGGAGATCTTATACGATGTCACTTAGGGTTATTATGACTCATTGAAGATTAAGAAGAATCAAAGAAAACGAAAAAGAATCAGAGAAGACTGGGAGAAGAAGAAGAATTGGTGAAGAAGAAGAAGAGGAAAGATAAAACCCTAAGATTTTTCGATTTTTTTAAAGAGAAAGTAGATTTTAATGCACAGGGTATTTAGGGAATGAAATAAATTGAAAAAGACCTGATTTATAGTTATCCATATTATTTTAAACTTCATATACCGTTCCTCGTAACATTTTGGCAACTACTAGTTAATAGAAAATGTGTCTGCTTTTATAGATTATTATCAATAATTTTTTAACCCAAACAACCATTCTCTCATATCAAATCCAAACGACCGAAAATACAAACACTACCTCATTTTCCTATGGGTTATTTCCCAAATAGACCCCAATTTTGTGATCAGCTTCTTGCCTAGCCCCCTACTTTATCAAAAATACCCAGATAGTTTCCTTTTTGATTTTCCGTTATAACTCCGTTAACCAGTCATCATTTCTCTCTCTCTTCCACCTCATCACCTCTCTCTGGCACCTCATCGTCTTCACCGGCAAAGGTCGTATGCAAGCCAATTTTCCGGTCAGCGACCTTCAAAAAATTTTCCTCTCTCCTCACTCTCTCTCTAATATTTTTTATTTTTTTTCTCTCTCTCTAGATCTGGTTCATGGGGACCAAGATCTAGAGAGAGAGAAAGGAGAGAGAAATTTTTTTATTTTTTAGAGAAAAAAAGATTTTTTTTAATGTTTGAAGGTCGCCGGCCAGAAAATCGACGACCAGCGACCTTTGCCGGTGAAGACGATGAGGTGGCAGAGAGAGGCGGTGAGATGGGGGAGAGAGAAATGATGATTGGTTAACGGAGTTATAACGGAAACTCAAAAAGGGGTTCATCTGCTTATTTTTTAGAGGTAATTTCTAGAAAGGTCAAAATAATATTGAAAATGAGTAAAAAACACAAAACATTGGAAAATTATTATTCAGGTCAAAAAGTGTGCAAATACTAAAATACCCCTTTTTGTCATTTTGTGTAACAAAATTCTTTTATTTTTCTTTAAAACTTCAATCGATATAACTTTTGTTTGAGATGTCGGATTTCTATAAAAATTATATAATTAGAAATGATTTTTCATTAGCTTTCTAACAAGATCCACTTTCAATACCTTTTTCCAAAAAAAAAACCAGAAAAACGGCATTTTTTCCCTTTACGTTTTTCTGCAAACGTGTTTGCGAAAATCTGTTATGCAAACTGTTTGCGAAAATCTGTTATGCAAACTGTTTGCGAAAATCTGTT
The DNA here is from genome assembly GCF_041429995.1 of Eschscholzia californica. Classification (NCBI taxonomy): domain Eukaryota; kingdom Viridiplantae; phylum Streptophyta; class Magnoliopsida; order Ranunculales; family Papaveraceae; genus Eschscholzia; species Eschscholzia californica. The sequence continues at coordinate 49,811,396 of NW_028238198.1, forward strand.
ATGCAAACGTGTTTGCAAAGAGTTGTTATGCAAACGTGTTTGCAAAGATCTGTTATGCAAACGTTTTTGAAAAGATCTGTTATGCAAACGTGTTTGCAAAGATCTGTTATGCAAACGTGTTTGCAACAATCTGTTATGCAAACGTGTTTGCCAAGATCTGTTATGCAAAAGAAAACTAGACTAAGGGTAAGAAAATGGCAAACTTGTCCACCTCTAGTTTAGATATTCTCTATTGAGGAGAAATAAATCCTCCTTCAAAATGTGATTTCCTAGGGATGAAAATTTGTTTAGCAGAAAACACCACCCTTGGTAACACACTTGGTTGCGTGGTGCCGACTTGGTGGTCATGGCGTGCCAAAAATCCCTCCATATCAAAGAAGTTGGCATGCCCACGGATGACGGACTTGACACACCAGGCATTTTTCGTGCAGTTCCGATAGGTAAAATTTCAGGCCGTGTTGGTGTAGCTCGCGGGCCACCACGACCCGAGCTCAAACCACTAGTGATTTATTATGCCCTCTAGTGCACCAAACTCCATAATTGATCCTTCGGAACCTTTCCATTTTTGGTACAAAATTCGACCCTAGTGACCATTCATTTTTGTAAGCATTACCTCATATTCTTACTACTTATACCAGCAACTAGGTTCAAGTGGCAGTGATTGGAAATGCAACATTAATGAAATTAGATATTGATGTAAACCTAGAACACACACACATATGTAGTCTTAAACTAAGTACACATATTACAGAACAAGTCACACAAGAACCTGGTCAGACCATGCCAACAAAACATAGATATATGAAAAGAAAAATGCAATCACCAAAACACCAATCACGGTCAACTATAGACATATAAGTTGTATTTACAAACCCTAGTTCTTTTTTTGCTTCCACAGATAAAACCAAGTCAATACACACACTGATAAATCATATATAAGGTGGTTTGAGATTGGGGGTATGACTCAAAATGAATCACAACAGTTTTGGCTGAAACAAAACTATATCGATACGGAGATTATCGAAACAAAACTATATCGCTTCCAGGTGTTTCGTAAAAAATCTCCACTTTCCGACCAAGGCAAAAGTCAAGCTGTGAAAAACGAACAAAACGACCCCCATATCTCCCGAAACAGTGGAACTTAGAACCTTCCTCGCCCACCAATCCTTCCTCGGACACCACCACGTTCATAGCTTCCTCCTCTCCACCCTCCTCTACCTCTTTCATATCCACCACCTGTGAAAACACACTATGTCACGAATGGGTCGACTTGCCAATTCATATTAAAAGATAACAAAGCTAAATGGAAGATGAGGTTCGGTTCCTATATAATACCCACAAAAACAGAGGTATACGAGGCACGAATTGGTCGACTTCCTAATTCATATCAACTTCCATTATTATAGATGAACTTCCTGAACTACTAAATATTAGGTCACAAAGTTCTTGGCTATTTATTCCCTGCTTTAGACACCCAGGTCCAAGTCCACAGGTACGGGGTTTTGTTCTTGGCGGAGGATCCACGAACCCACCCAAAACGACTCGACATTGGCGAAAACACACATTCACGTTACCTATCAAAGTGCGCAGCTATACCGTGGTCTCTCACATGTAAGATTTTGACCTTACTTAGCCACCAACCACCGTGGTGTGAGGTTTAGTTCCACTGTCAACAAGGTCTTGAAGATTGTTCATTTTCGATTCATGTGTGGTATTCAAAACGCATTTACAAATGCAAACATGTATGGTCAAATTGGCCTATATGCACAAAGAGATACTTATATAAAAGTCTTTACCATGATTATCCCAGCCCCTACTCTGGCCGCCTCCTCCACCCCAATTCCCAAAGCCACCATTTTCTGTGCCAAGCAAATTTTGTGGTAAGTATACTGGATAACGACAAAAAGCATGTTAGAATCGTAAAATACCCAGAATAAGAAGTACTGGAGCTGGGTGATTCTATGTGCTAAATTGGCTTAAGGATTATTGTGTTTTTCAAGTAAAGCAGAGTTGATCTGGAGCTACAAGTAATTAAACGATCCAAAAGTACTGGACTAGAACCGAATATGGATACCGGTTATACTCAGAACAATAAGATGGTGGAATAGCAATAATGACTTCTAAGAGTTCATAAGCACCTAAAACATAATCAAATGTGTTTGAACAAGTAACTAATAGTAAGATTAAGCTAACAGACAAGTAACTAAATTGCAAATTAGGGTAAAGATAAGATCTAACAAGAGCTATTCAATTAGGGGTAAAATCAACAAGTAAAAGATTGTCATAAATTTCATTATTTTGACAACCAAGCAAGATCATATATGAACAGAGTGTAAGAACAAGTTTGATCATCATATTAACAAACCCTACTACAATTCTAAACTTTATTAACAACTTACTAATCAAACTTAAAGAGTTGAAGTCAATTTTGTACCAGTTTTTCTACATTTCTTCAACCAAACACCTATCTTCATCTCCATCCAGATAATCCACCACATAACCCACATCGCAGAAACTCATATGATCATCATCGTCTTCGTCTTCATCTTCATCTTCAATTCCAGTATCAGGAGAACTAGGGTTAGGGGTTTTCTTCTTTAACGAAATGGATAGTTATCTCCTTTGGTTGAGCATGACGATCAGAGGGCTTGATATTACGTTGGTGATTAGGGTTTTGTTTGTTGCTGTCTTGCTGAGAAGTAGAGGAACGGAGAAGAACGAAGAAGAAGAAAACCTAAACTTTTTTTGGGAGTTTTCAGAGAGAAAATAGGTTTTTAGTAGCAAGGGTATTTTGGGAACGAAAATATTAGAAAATGACCTGATTAATAATTATTTTTATTATTTAGAACTCTATCTCTCATTACTTATAATATTTTGGCACATTTTGATCAATAAGAAAAGATGCTTGCTTTTTTAGTCATTAGGTATAATTTCTTGACCCATACAGTCATTTTTCCTATTTTTTATAAAGTAGGGGACTAGGCAGGAAGCTGGTCACAAAGTTGGGGGCTATTTGGGAAATAACCCTTTTCATTTTGTTATATTTCCTTCTTTTTCATAACCCGAACCCGGATCTGAGGAGCCATTTACGAACGTAAACCCGAACCCAGAAATGAACACGTACACTAATCCCATACCCGAACCCTAACATTTTCCTTCTTATTCGGTGCTCCTATTTGTCGCCTTCTCTGCAAATTCATCTCACTCTGCTCGTTTAAAGCTTGAATCTTCGCAACCTAAAAATCTTTCGCTTTGATCTCAATTTCTCCAATCGTTTGTTCTTACTCCGTGCCCTTTGATTCAATCTCCGTCGTCTTTGTCCACATCTCAATTCTTCTCTCCTACCCTATTTGTTCACTGAAACCCTAATTCGAAGTTCTTTTATTGCGATCTCTTCTTTCTATCTTATTTCGAAGTTCTGTTTCTTAAGATGGCTAAAGATAAGTTTGATCTACCAGAAGATCTCCTCTCATTCAAATCAACCGATTTGGCTTGGTCTTCAAAAGGTACGTTTTGGATTTTAAAAATGCACTTAATTTTTGTACTCCTGAAGTTGACTAGTAAGTAAATTTTCGATCTGTAGTATTTGAAGTCATGGATTAATTCGTTGAAGGAAATAATTTGATTTCCCCAATTTTCTTACTCTGGTTTATATTGGTTTTAGCGTTTGATCTCTAGATACGATTTTACTTTCTTCTCGAGTTGCTTACTTGCGTGACATCTGATATCTAGGTTTTCGGTTTAGGCCCAAAAATGAGCATCCTTGCTGTTTAGCTTAATCAGTCAGTATTTGCGTATTTATCTGTGGGTGAAAATTTTTGCCCTAATTTTCTTAGAATTCTGAATCATAGTTATGTTGTTTTTTCTTGCTTGGTTCTCACTCTTTCCCTTTTTGTTTCAATATCACTGTTGGGAATAAATATAATTGAATGAATTGTTGTGGGATTCCTCTCTGTGGTGTACTACATGTATGGAATTTACAGACTGAGAATTTTGATTTGCTTTTGAAAATCGAAATTATGATTTCCAATCTTTGGAAAGGAGAGTACAGTCTTCCTAACTCAGAGTGACAAGTTGGTAAACTAGTTTTACTTGACGATTCTAGATCAAAGCAAAGAATTTGGTTATTAGGTTATGCCAGCTAAAATGCAATTACAATTCCACATGTCTTCCTTGATATTGTTCAATGTGTTTTAAGTGCTGAAATGGTTGGGGTAGGGTGCCTTTTCTTGTTGTCTCATTTTCTCTTTTTGGTGCATTCTTGTAGCTTTTCGTTGAATGGATAATTCTTCACTGGCTCATTGAAGAATTCCAGAGATGTAATTTTTTTTTTCTTTTAATTATTGACCTTTCTTTTGTCATGTCAGAGGAAGCTTTAGGAGGGAATTACGAGGAAAAGGGGATTATGGGATCCCTTGATGACTCAAAAAGTAAGTTATCCGCCTCTCTCTCTCTCTCTCTCAGTCATCTTACTCTCTCTGTGTTTACAGAAAGTAGGAATACCCCATGACAAGAATTACACCTTTGAGGCATTGACTCACTCTAGAAAATTGCACAACCGTTAGTCATGGGCTAAGAGGCCTATAACTTCTGTTTCCTTAGTTGTGTACATGCAGTCATGCACACATAAAAGAAGGTTAATCATTTCTGTGGTTTTTATGTGGCATTAATGCAGATCAGGTGGCACTAGATAATACAATACCATTGTCTCCCCAATGGCTTTATGCTAGAACAAGCGAGAATAAGACTGAGATTTCCAGTTTGTCGGGGGTATGGATCTCTAACCTTTTTCAAATTCAGTATTTTCGTTTGAGGAGTAACAATACTTGCTTTCAGTTTGAACAAAAGAAAATAAAAAAGATAAAGTGAGTCCGCACTTCTATTGCCCTAGAATCATGGTTGCAAATATCCCGAAACACTCTTCTAATCAATTGAGGGGAAAGATTATGTTGTGTTCCTGTGTATCACGCTCTTAATTTTATTTGATTAACACTTGGTTGAGAAAAGATCAAAAGAATACAACAATTTGTATGATTTGAAAGGAGATTACGTCAAAGAGAAATAATTGGACTCTCCAGCTCTAAATAACTGAATAAAAGAAGATAAACTTCAATCTCAACCATCCAAAATATGCAAACGTTAACAAGATGAAGCATTAGGTACCTATGCATGTGTAGGAGTGTCTAAACTTTGATGGTCAATGCACTTGTACTTTATTGTTTACCATATGTAAATGGATAATACGAGGGCATTCATGTTCAGATATCCATGTTTGTTATTTTTCAAAAAAAAGGGAGATTTAAATGGATAACTACGAGGGCTTTGTTTTCTTACATGCCTTGTTCTGCCTATTCGTGTTTTATATACTTGATGCTTCTAAATTATTATAGGAACAACGAGCAGCAAATCCTATGCCTTACGGGAACTCTATAGATGTTGTCCAGAAAGAAGGTTGGCGTCTGGATGGATCTCAGGACAAGAAGGATTGGAAGAGGAATGCATCTGACAATGATAATAGTCGCCGATGGCGGGAGGAAGAGAGAGAAACTAGCTTGTTGGGCAGAAGAGATCGCAGAAAAGAAGATAGGCGTGTGGACAACGGGCCAAGTAGAGAAGTTTCTGACAGTAGAGTTGTGCCTTCTTCTGAAAGGTGGAACGATGGCAGTAATCGTAATTCTGGACATGAAACACGGGGGGTTGGCAAATGGTCATCTAGGTGGGGTCCTGAAGAGAAAGAGAAGGATTCTCGGGCTGAGAAGAGGTTGGATGTAGAGAAAGAGGACAATAAAAATGACAAACAGTCCCTTGGTAGTAGTCGTACAACTTCTGATCGTGAAACTGATTCTCGTGATAAGTGGAGGCCACGTCATCGACTGGAAATCCACTCTGGTGGGTCATCCAGTTATCGTGCTGCACCGGGATTTGGCCTTGAGAGGGGAAAGGTGGAGGGTTCTAAAGTAGGATTCGCCCCAGGACGGGGGAGGGCAAGCGTTGTTGCCAGTCCATCACTTGTCAGGGCTTCCTCTGCTGGTCCAATTGGTGCTGAACCTGTAGATAAGCTTGGAAAGTCTGGCCTATCATTTTGCTACCCGAGGGGAAGGCTCCTAGACATTTACCGAAAACAAAAGATCTTTGCATCTTTTGATAGCAATCCAGGTTGGTTGGATGACGAATCCCCGATAAAACAGTTGGTCACACTGGAACCTTTGGCTTTTGTCGCACCTGGTGCAGAAGAGGAGGTAACATTCATATACGTTTTCTTCATGCAGGATTTCAGTTTCCATTTTGTTTTGTTCAATTTCTATTCTTCTCGACTCTTTAGTGAACAAAGTACAAGTGTACATCACATAAGCAGTAGACTGAATTTAAGTATGCACACAAAAAAATGGTAAGTTGACAAGTACAGTATCGAAAACCAATAGTTTGCGGTGGATTAGGTGATTTGGGAAACCATGTTTTGGATCTTTTCTGGATACATAGGCTACTTTTCTGTGTTGTTTGAATGGCTAACAGTCTGTTTTTGATATTGTTAGAAAATAAGAATTCTTTGTACTTCTTATTTCCTCAATACGTGCTTCCTCTTCGCTGTTAATCTATTTCTCTTCTTCTTGTTAAATCTTGAAATATTTGTTTGATTGATTCAAATTTCTCTTAGGGCGTCCTCATTGATATCTGCAAGGGAAAAATCACAAATAGTGATGCGTTGCCAGATTTATGTAGAGACAAGATGCTGAAGCCCTATGAAAGTATCACAGGTATAAAGGCTGCTATTATCTTAATATATATCTGGTTGAAATAAATTGTCAGGATTTGAAGATGAACCTTTTTGTTCAGGCGTTGGAGATTTCACAATTACTGAGTTCAGTCTATTAGCACTGAGAGAACTAGTGAATTCCATGTTGAATTAAAAGAAACGTATCAACTTACATGACTAGGCTTAATAAATGAGTATTTTGTTGGAATTGCCTCTAACCAGAAAATGATTAGAAGAGCCCAAATCAGTCTTTTGCAGAACTGAAAGAATTGTAACTCCAGTTATTTATCTTGTATCTCTGAGTAAGTGGATATTCTGTTTCAGCCGGAGTTTCTTATCGTGATCGTGGTAGTTCCGCTGCAGCTCTGGTGAACACAGGTGATAACTTGATTGCAAAGGTTAATGAGATGAACACTGTAAGAGAGCTCGGTAGCAGTCTTTACAATGATACACACCTAAAGGATTCTGCATCTTTCAAGAATACTCGAGGATTAGACGTTAGTACCAAGCTAGCGGAGGATCCTACTATTCTATTCGATCCGTCGGCTTATCAGGTTTCTAGTATCGATGAGCAGAATCTGAATAGCAGTGGAGAAATAAATTTACTGGGAAAGGGTCCTCTGTTTGAGGAGTTGAGTTTGTACTACAGGGATCCTCAAGGAGAGATTCAGGGACCATTCCTAGGTGTTGACATTATTTCGTGGTTCGATCAAGGTTTTTTTGGGACCGATTTACCTGTCTGCCTTTCTGATGCCCCGGAAGGAACAGCTTTTCAAGAACTTGGGGATGTAATGCCACAGCTTAAATTGAAGGCTTGGCCTGACTCAACTACCACTCCTTTTTCTGGGACAGATTCACGTGATGCAATTGTTCACAGCTTAGATCAGTCCGGCGCTAATGTGCTTCCTGATTTGATGGGATCCGCGGTAGCCAGTGATCAGAAGTGGACAGCATCAGACTTCAAGGATCTTTCTGTTAACCATTCTAGAAATTCTGAATTTGGAGATCCAGTGGATCGTCATTATTTAGAGGGTCAAAGATTTCATGAGTTTTTTGCTCAGAACGAAGGTTAGCTTTTTGTACTGGTTGTAAGTTTATGATTATGTATGTTTTATTATCTCTTGTCCTTTCTACTAATGGTCTACCATCCTTGTTTTTCCTGATGTAGTTCCATTACATGGAAGGACTGAGAGCACCACTGAGATTCCGGTTACGAAGTCTTCTAGTAACCCTAGTGACAAACTGACAAATTTTAGCAGCCGTCCTTTTCTTGCAAATGAGTTGGCAGAAGCCAACATGCCACAACAGCAAGATAATCAGTTGCATCCCTTTGGTCTGTTCTGTTCTGAGCTTGAAAGCGCTGCATCAAGACATGACCAGTCTTCAAATATGTCTTCTGGATTTGGTGATCAGGCACATGTTATGAACCTTAGAGCTGGAAGGGATGCCACTTTTCCAATCCATAAGCAGAATTCATTTGGTGCAATGGCCGAGTCCTCCCATATTGGCGAGGCATGGCCTGATAGCTACAGAAGAAATATACCATCTAACCCAAATTTACTCCAGGATTACTCAGATGCTCGTCACTTGTCACGTGTGGAGCACAGAAGCAATTCTTTTGATTTGGCGGAGCAGTTGATGGCACAACAGTTGCAGCAGCAACCACATCATAAAAATCCCTTGTCTTCCCACCCTGCTCTGCATTTCAATGAAACGTTGTTGGAGCAACAAACTAGTTCAAATAGGAACTCTATTCACCACCAACAGCTTGCCAACCAACCGACACCAGATATGGAGCATCTTTTGAAACTTCAGCTTCAACATCAGCGAGAGTTACAGCTCCAACAGCAGCAGCTTCATCACCAAATGCAGTTTCAGCAACAGCAACCTGAAGTTCAACAATTTATCCGTGAACAGTTGCTGCATCAGCAGCTGCAACATCCTGGTTTCGGGCACTCAGGGATTGAACAGCACAGAGGTAACAGCGTGCTTGATCAGGTTTTACTTCGACAGCAACATCTACAAGAGTTGCAACAACATTCTCTTCCCTCTCCTAGGTATCCTGATCCTTCAATAGAGCAACTAATCCAAGCAAAAATTGCACAGCGTTTACAACAAGAACCACAAAATGATATGTTGGATCTCCTAGCACGAGCAAAACATGGGCAGCTGGTCTCCTTGGAACATCAAGCTCTCCAACAAGAGCAGCTGCAGGCAAGGCAGTTAGCTATGGCATTAAGGCAGCGGATGGGAATGGAAGAAGAGAGACATATAGGTGATGTTTGGCCAACTGATGAAACTGGTCAGTTTACCAGGCCTGGTCCTCACCAGTCTAGCTCTGTAGGATTGGGTTCCTTAGATTTTTACCAGCAACATCAGAGATATGCTCCTCTTGAGGAACAAGTAAACCATCTTGGACACAATCTTGCTATACAGGAGCGAGTGCAACGAAGAACTTATGAGCCAAACCAACTGCAATTTGAAGGGTCATTATCCCATCCTCCTGGTGGGTCTGGTCTGAACCTTGGTGCCGTGGGTTCTTTTCCTCATGCTCAAGTTCATGATCTGCAGGATTGGCACACGCAGATGCATGGCCCTGGTAAATTAGGTTCATTTGTATCTGGAGTTCACTCTCAGCAGCAACAAGTTCCTTCGCATCTGGATGCAATTGGGAGCCAGTGGTCTACCCTGAGTAATGGTCACCAGGGAAATAGGAGTATTGAAGCTCGTATTCAAAAGTTGCAACTTGAAGCTGAGCAACATAGGAGGGAAGTTAATATGTCGTCCGACAAGCTGAGCTCCTGGTCATCAACGGGCAGCAACAATGAGAATTCAAAGCGTGTTATGGTAGATGCGCTCCGTGAGAAACTGGGAATTCAATCTACACAGTCGCTACAAATGGGTATGGGTGATGCTGCTCCTACTTCATCCTATGAGAGAAGGGATCCCTCATGGCTGTTTCCTGGGTCAAGTTCATCTGATCGTCCATTCAATCTATTTACAGATCAACATAGTGTCAGTCCGTTTGCAGAAGCACCCCGTGACTCAGTTTCAGGCAACTTACAGCAGGATCAATCTATATACTTGCGTATGAATGAGCATCCTAGTGTTCTGGAAAGCAGTGAAAAGTTTTATGGCACACGCCATGGGGCATTGCTTGAGGAAGGACAGTTTGTGCCAGGCTTGAATGGGACTCCTCAGGCCGCTTACAGAGAGTCGGGCATCATTAATCCATCAACAGACAACAATCCTTCCATGGGAGAGGAGAAGAAGGGAAAGAACTGTAGTCCTAAAGATGAGGCTGCAACTGAAAGGGTAGTTCCAGAGTTACAGGAGAAAATGGTTGATCAAGTTAGATCTGATTCTTTAGATCGTGCAGAGATGCTAGGGCAGAGCGCTAGTAGGCATACTTCTCTTGTTGGGAATGCTGGTAACATTTTATTGCTTTTACATTCATCTACAAATGACTGTATATATCTTTGCACTTTGGCACTGGCTAATAACTTTCTGTATATCCAGGTGGAAATGTGGAGATCGATAGTTTTGATATGGGAATGGATATTACTTTAGGTGAAGATATGACGAAGGGCAGGTAAATATGTTTCTTTGTATTGCCATATACCGAGTTTACGATGTGAGACACAAATTTTACTTCAATAAGATTCTGGTGAATACACAAATTTTAACCACAAAATTCCATCTTTCCCAACCTATCATTCACTTTTAGGAAATTGTTTTGAGAGTTGTGTGGTCATTAGGGTTTTATGTTTCTTATTTTGCTTGGTTTGGAATCTGAAAGTTGGAACTTTATCTGTTGTAGGAAATTTATATAGGGATATAGGTTACTGGTAATTGATAAAATATACTAGGGTCTGAGACATCTTTATTCTGGACAATCTTTACATGGGAAGATAGATATTATGAAAGTTTGACTTTAAAAGTCGAGGTTAATAAAGTTAGGACTTCCTTGAGGTGTTTTCGTAGGTTAGTCGGAGTATCAGATTGGTTGTAACATAGATGCAAGAAAGTCATAGAAGCCAATGTTTATTTCTTGTTTCATTACTTATTCAGCTCACAAACCAGTGGACATCATTTGGTTCAGATTTCAGGACTGCTTTGAAGTGTTATTCTTGTCGATTGTTTGGCGTATTGTTTCTGTCCGACAGTCGTATGACGATATTATACTTCGAACCATCTGAGGAAGTCCTGGGATATGAAATTTTGTTTGTTGATTCTACAAATGCTTGCTGAATTTTGCAGGATATCTTCTACCATTGTTGGACGTCCTCCAGTCTCACGGGGTTTAGCATCACAGGAAGCTCTACCCGAGGTAGCATCTGCCTCAACAACTGTGATAGTGAAGAATTCAATTTCTCTCCCCCCTGCCAGTGGTGAGTTACCTAATCTACCCATACACTATTTCTCATCCTTTCCAATTCTTTCGACGTTGATATACTAGCTTTTACTTGATGATTTTGGTGATTTTTTGTTTTCCAAGACGGGAAGAAGAATGCTGGGAGGAATCCTGCAACCCAGGTTCTTCTGAGACGTACCCCAGTCTCGCAGGTTTTATCATCCCAGGTAGCTTCACCCGAGCTACCCACTGCCTCAACCATGGCAGGGAAGAAATCCACGAATTCCCTTCCACCATCTGATGGTGAGCACCTAATTTAGCTGTCAAGTATTTCTTTTCTAATATTTCTCCAAATTGGTTCATCAACTTTTACTTGGTGATGTTAATTTTCCAAGATGCAAAACGGAATGCTGGAAGGAATTCTGCAACCCAAGTTCTGCTGAGACGCCCCCCAGTTACACGGGTTTTATCATCACAAGAAGCTTTAACCGAGCTGGCCTCTGCTTCGACTCCGACAGGAAAGAATTCGGCGAGCCTTCTTCCTGCTACGGCTGGTAAACCCCTAATCCTGATCTCACAAGCTATCAACCCATCCAGTTTTTCTTCTGCATTTCTACTTGTTTCGATGTCAATATATTTCTTTGCTGCTCAATGATTTTGGCGATGTTGTTTTTTGTAGAGGGAAAGCGGATCACTGGAAGAAATTCTGCAGCAACTCAAGCTTCTGAAACTCAAACACCAGCTGCTGGAAATAAGAAAGATATGGGATTTCGCAGGATTTCATCGTGCAATGATGCAGATGTTTTAGAGACCTCATTTATAGACATGCTGAAGAGCAACAACACCAGGAGACCGGGAATACCAGAGACGGATGCTGCTGTTTTAGCAGCTTCAGAATCATCAGATGGTGCAGGGGGAAATCAAAGTGGGAAGAAGAAAGGAAAGAAAGGAAGACAGATTGATCCTGCACTCCTTGGTTTCAAGGTAACAAGTAACCGAATCATGATGGGTGAGATCCAAAGACCAGAAGATTAAGCAACAACCAGACCCAACGATCAACCAACAGCCCGACCTGGTGGCTGGTGACCCTGAATCCTATGTATTTCTGTTCTTACAAGATGTATAGTTTTAGTCTCTTCCTTATTTAACCTAACCCAAATTCTTTTATTTCTTTTGTTTGCTAATTTTAGTGAGGGTGCCCAAATCTGTTGTGTAAATACAAGGGGAATTGTCCTCCAACCTAGAGTGTGATCCATAGTGTAATCAAAATTTTTATATATAATGATAAAAGTTTAATGATTTGAAATGAATTATATTTGCAGTCTTAAGTTTTGATATCATCTCCCAATGTTGCTAACTAATGTTATACTGATAGCGATCACTGAAACCTTCGGATTCCATCCATAGACTTTTTGAAAGGCCGCGGCTTCGGTGAATAAAGAAAAATCTCTGGAAAATAAAAAATATCTGGGGAATCGTGTTTCTTGGTAAAATCTCTAGGAAATTTTTTTCTATGGAGAATACAGAAAGAATTACAAATTTACAAAATTAACTTGTAAGTAAATTTTTCTTTTTTATTTTAAGTCTTTTTTTCGCTCTATCTTCTTCTTCTTCCTAAAACTCATCCATCTCGTCTCCTTTATAACTAGCCAAACTTTTTGTTCTTCATTCTCCGTCACTTCTCTTATTTATCTTCCTCAAATCTGCAAACCCCAGTACCCTTCTCTAAAATCAGAAAAAAAAAGTTTGAGAGATTAGGAGGGAAAAAACATTCTATACCCTCCTATAGGACGTCTAAAGCAAATTTCTTCATCCATTAATCCTCAAGATAGGTAAACACATTCTAAATTCTAGAAATCAGTTAATTTTCAACTCTAAAATATATTTTTCATCACTTCTAAACATATTAAGTTTCTTCTCCACGTTTTTAGGGTTTAGTGATTAGAAAAAACAAAGCATTGGAGAAGAAGATGAAGAATAGAATAACCACTTGGAAAGAGTTTAGGGTTAAGATTCATAAAAAAATTTGTTTAAGTTTAGGTTATTTCCCATATGGCCCCCAACTTTGTGACCAGCTTCCTGCCTGGCCCCCTAGATTAGCAAAAATACCCATATGCCCCCCTTTTTCCGTTTATCTTTAACTTTGCGTTACTCTCTCTCCTCCATCTCATTTCCTCTCTCTGCCAAGTCACCTATCACGCCACATCATCATCTTCTCCGGCAGGGATCGCCGGCCGGAAATTTTTCTTAGCAAACGGACCCTAAAGTATTAAGACCCCATTAGTAAAGAGATCTTGATTTTCTTAGCAAGTAGTCAACAATACTATCAAAAAAAAAAAAGTCGTCCACAATAAATCATCATGTATTCAATTTGTAAGATTTATGTTAAAAATGTTTTAATGGGAGTATTTAAATTCAATCCACTAAAAAAATTTAAAATAACTGTTATTGAGTCAGGTATTGGTCAGTCTTGACCAGTCAATTGATTAACCTGAATTGAACGTTGAAGCCCCATAGGCACAAGCAAGACCTTACCGGACACATTAGAGAAGTGAACCTGAAAGAGCTCTATCACCTGAGCCCTGAACAAAAAGTCGACACGAGGGAGGTGTGGTGGTGGTGGAGGTGTATGGTGGTGGTACAACGCTGTGGTGGAAATTTAGTTATGGTAGTGGAGTGAAAATAAATAGATAAATTTTTGTGGTAAAATATAATTTGTGGCGGAAGTTGAGTTGAAGAAAAGTTACTTAACTTTAAAGTCAAAAGCTAAAAATATGAATTTTAAAAGAAAGTCAAATTATAACTTAAGTGAAGTCGGAAGTTTTCACGTTACCAAACAAACTTTTTTACTTTTCTACTTAAATAAGTAAAAAAATAACTTATTTTAATGTCAGGGGCGACCCAGGCCCAAGCAGCTAAAACAGCTGCTTTGGGCCCTATTTGGAGAAGGGCCCCAAAACTCGTTTTACTTAAAGGCACCCCGACATGGAATTTTTTGTAAAATTGAGAAGATATTGCTTTAAGTTGACTGGTGAACCCAAACTTAGTTGCCCAAACAAGTTTTCATGTGAGAAGTTGAGAGGGAAAGGAAAGCTACTGACCTACCCTAACTCCCTAAGCACCTAATTGCAATTGGTGAATAAACCTACTTAGCCCATGTTTGGCGCGCGGAATGGTGTCACCCCAGGAATGTGATTCCCACAAAAAAGGGTAATAACAAACCCGGGGAGGGGGGGGGGGGGGGGGGGGGGGCGGAATGGTGTCACCCCAGGAATGTGATTCCCACAAAAAGGGTAATAACAAACCCGGGGAGGGGGGGGGGGGGGTTGTGATTCCCATTCCCCCGGAATCACATATATTTATTGACAAAATATTGAATTACCAATTTTATTTTTTTGTAGGATCTGGTATTAATAAGTACTATTTATGTTTATATACAAAATTTAATTTTAGATAAATTTTTATTTAGGTTTACTAACAAAATTTTATTTTAGATAAATATTTATTAAGACATTCACTACAAAAATGGGGACTTTTAGCGACGGCTTAAAACCGTAATATAATAAAACCGTCGCAGAAACTACCGCAAACGGCAAACCTTGGATCCTCCTGCTTCATTCCTTCCTCCACCCTCCATTCTCATTAAGTCATTAATAATTTATCTTACTAAAATAACACACCAAGGAGGGAACATGTACAAATTTCAAATTTTTCAATTTGGTTCAGATTCTGTGGGAGATGGATGGAGGGGTTAGGATTAACAACCTTTGACCGGTGCCTACATAGTTGTACAGTGCTAACAGAGAAAGAAACAGTTGAGCCTGGTGTTAATAGAGATGGATGCTAACAGCCTTTTGGCCAGGTGCCTTTAGAAGCAACCTATTCATATTACCACCAAAGTATAAATTCGTAATATATGTACCAAACTAGGAAGCTTCCATACGACCAAAAGATACTCTTAACTATTTATGTTTTCATTCTTATAAACAAGAGAGAAAAAAATAAGCCAATTGTCCAAAAAACCCCTCCTAAATCGGATCTCACAATTAATTGAAAATACGTGACATGTATAAAAAGTTAGATTTTGTACTGAAAATTTGACTTTTTTTCTTCCTCTCTCACCCCCAGGCGGTACAAAATTCAGCTGTCATTAAAAGTTTTGACCGACATGACACATTCCATTAAATGAGAAATTATCTTCTTCCTCTCTCTCGTTAAAAAGTTTGTCAACTTCTGATCTCTCTCTCTAAATTTTTTCTGAAAATTCTTCCTCTCTCTCTAAACTAATCTTCCAAATTTGATTATCTTCTTCATCTCCCTTTTTCTACAAGTTTATCACCTTCTGATATCTCTCTCTAAATTTTTCTCACTAAATTCTTCCCCTCTCTAAACAAATCTTCCAAAATCGATTATATTCTTCCCCTTTCTATCTTTTTGAAAGATTACCAACTTCTGAAAATCCTCCCTAAAAGATTTTGTTTCTCTCTTAGGCGCATTTTCTTTGATTAATTATCTTCTTCCTCTCTCCTTCTCTAATCTCTCTCTAAAATTTTTGCTGTGCATTTTTAGATTTGTGTTTTGGAAACAGAGCTTAATGTGCATTTTAGATTTGTGTTCGCTGAAATTTCATAAAAAATCTTGTTATTTTCTTTTTGGCCCCCTATTTTATGACCAGCTTCCTTTATGGCCCATATTTTTCGTAAATTCAAATTTGACCCATTTTTTTAACCCTGTCAGTTAACTTTAATGTTTAACTTTTTTTTATTCCATAATTACCCTTCTTATAAAGATATTTTCAAAATATAAATAATTAAAAAAAATATTAAGTCATCTCATCTCTCCCACTTAACCACATTTCACCTCTACCTCACACCTATCTCCACCTCACACCTCTCTCCACCTCACATCTCTCTTCTCTGGCGGAATGTCATCGATCGGAAAAAGTTTTGACCGACACCTTTCATCATAAAATATAAAAAAATTTTCTTTTTAAACACTTCGGTGAAGGGGTTTTCCTTCGCTGGAGGTCCGGTTCACCAAATCTGAGCCAGACCTTCGAGGTCTGGTTCAGATATGTTGTACCAGACCTTCAAAGATCTGGTCCAACAGACCTCCGACGAAGGGGTTTTCCTTCGCCGAAGAGTTTAAAGAGAGAACATTGTTTTATTTATTTTTTTATGCTTGGAGGTTGCCGGCCAAAATTTTTCTAGCCGGCGATCTTCCGCCGGAGAAGAAAGAAATGAGATGGAGAGAGATTGAGCTGGTGGTGGTGGAGGTGAAATGTGGTTAAGTGGGTGAGATGAGGTGGCTTAATATTTCTTAATTAGTTTTATTTTTTAAAAATATTTTTATAAGAAGCGTAGTTATTGGCTAAACATTAAAGTTAACTGGCGGGAGTTTAAAAAAGGAGGCCAAATTTGAATTTACGAAAAATATGAGGCTATAAAGGAAGCTGGTCACAAATACGGGGGCAAAAAAGGAAATCCGTGAATTCATGGAAAGTACAAGATTTTGATGGAAGGGGCGTCAAATTTTTTTCATGACACTTTCGTGATTTCCCAAAGTTAGTATGTCATTTTCCGTCTTTTCACCACCCTCTCTGACCCGTTGACTTGCCTCTGAATTTTTCTCTGACGAAATCTCCCTAAACAAAATCCCCTCATTTCAAGAAGAAAAATGACTTACTTCATTGAATGGAAGGAATAGTTCTTTTATGCAATGATTATTTTTGGTTCGAAGTATGGGAAAGGGTTACTCTCTCTCTCTCTCACAAGAGAGATCAGAATCGACAAAAGGGGAAAAAAAGGTTTCCATAGAATTTCGTTGATTTCATCGCATGCAAATAGCCACGCTTGCTTACAACATTTTGTGCGGGTGCTTTTAGCAACGACTTTTTGTTTTGAGAAATCGACTACGACCTATTATAATTGTTAAACTAATAATTAAAGGAGCCTAAAGTCCAACACCGTATAACTTAAAATCCGACAAATTTATTATTATTTATACCTTTAATAACTTAAATTCAATAATCATGGATTTCACTTCATCTGAGAGCAAATATCGGATCTCTAGAATTTTGGAGTTTATGTAAACACTATCAACCATTTGGACTGTCAGGTGATGACCACCCCCAAATTTTAGTTAAACAGCCAAACCATATTATTTTGGTCAAAATATAGTCAAAATCAAGTCGAAAACCCTTAAATTTTGACCCATCCTTTTAACGTCGTACACCATAATTTATTTATTTAGACGGACGCACCCATTTTCTTTACGGGCAAAAAAAGAGAAGCAAGAGAATGGAGGTAGTAGATGAAGCAAATTCGAAACCGATTCCCGCCAACGAACCTGAACACGACCTTTACACCATTCCTAGTTATTCAAGTAAGTTCTTCCCCTTCCCTCTCTCTCTCTTATACCCTAACCCTAATTTTCTCCCTATTTTTACAATTTTCTTTTCCCGACCAAAACCCTAATCCGATCTACTTTATTTCCCTCTTCAGTTTGGTTTTCATGGGATGATATCCACGAAACAGAGAAATCATCTCTTAAAGAATTCTTTGATGGAAGTTCAATATCAAGAACTCCAAAGATTTACAAAGAATACAGAGATTTCATCATCAACAAGTACAGAGAAGATCCTTCAAGAAAGCTTACATTCACTGAGATTCGGAAATCTTTGATTGGTGATGTTAATTTCATTCGTAAATTATTTCTGTTTCTAGAGAAATGGGGTTTGATTAATTTTCATACTTCTCCCTTGACTGATACTGTAACAAGTACGGTAGTGGTAGAAAATGAGGAAGAAAAGGTTAAAGTTAAAATTGAGGAAGGAGCTCCGAACGGAATTCGTGTAGTTGCTACTCCGAATTCATCTAAGCTTGCTTCATTACCTCAGAATGCACACGAAGTTGTTGAATCTGTTGAGAATAGCTTCAAGTTACCTCCTTTGGCTTCATATACTGATGTATTTGGTGATCTCATCCGGCAAAAGGATTTGGTTTGTGGAATTTGTAGTGGAGATTGTCTTTCCGGCTTCTATGAAAACCACAAGGTATTTAATTTGACCTAATTCCAAGTTCTCATTAATTTAATTTGATTCATTTTTTTGTGCAATCTATTAAACTGGGTTGATATTATATTGCATAGTAAAACAAAATTTTTATTTGGGTTATAATTTCAAATTGAGACTTTGATGTCCAACTAACAAGAATATATGTGACGCTATTCTTTCCTTGTAAATATGCACAATCTGGATTTTGACAATCGCCTCCAAGGAGCTCAGCAATGGTAGGGAAACGAGTTTAGTAACAATGAATTACTTATATTACGAACTCCTCGTTCTCAATCTGGCGACCCTTGTTGTTAAGTACAGCTTCGGACTGGGTCTTTTGCAGCTTATGTGACTCCTTGTTTGGACCCAACTTTGATGTTCTGATTTGTGTAGTGCCTTAGGGGCGTGTCTTGGTTAAATGAATAAGGTTCACAAGTCATAACAACATTAATCCGATCTTAGCAAGATAGTGCATTTTATCGTGAATACCGCTTTGGTTGGGTGGTAACATGTGTGTCTCCCCATTGTGCCGATCTTGTCAAGATAGTGCTATTCTAACTCATGTATTTGACATACTGTACCAAATAATAATGGGCTAAAATTCTTAAATATCAGCTATGATCAACCTGCACTCCTTATTTTGTTTGCAACAGCTTGAAAGTTCGTGTTGTGTTTATATATTCTTGAAGGTTGAAACTTTGTGTTTGGTTTATATATTCTTGAAGGTCTGTTTTCTTATACTTTTGTATATGATCAGGAGGGGGGCCTTATAATTTGCGTAAAGTGCTTCAAAGATCACAGTAAAAGCAAGCCAGTGGATGATTTTGAGTTCCATGACTGCAAAGTAAGCTTGAACAACCATGGAGTTAGTATCTGGACAGAAGAAGAAACTTTACGTCTTCTGGAATCTGTTGTGAATCATGGAGATGACTGGAATCTTGTTGCTCAACATGTTCGAACAAAAAATAAATCAGCTTGTATCTCAAGACTATTACAGTTGCCTTTTGGGGAGTTTATGTTAGATATGTCCAATGGAAAGGGTGATGAGAACTCCAGTAGCGACACACCCAATGTTAAAATGCATGAATCTACTTCAGTTAAGCTAGATGAAGCCATTAGAGAAGAAAATCAGCATCATGAGCCTATAAATGATATGAAGCTTATACAGGAGGGTGAGACTGGAGAACCACCCTCAAAGCGAAGATGTTTTGCAACACTTGCAGACTCTGGTAATTCATTGATGAAACAGGTATAAGCATAGTCTGCTCTGATTCCCTTTTCTTCGTTTGAGTAAATATTTTTCCTGAAGCTATTTTCTTGTGTTATTTCACTGTTATTGATGCCAATGTCTTAAAGAACTTTCAAGGCGTACGCCTCCAGGTGTGCCTCGAGGCATGAGATGACGTATTTGAACTCGAGAATAAGACTGCTGCATCTGAAGCCACCTGTTACTTTTGAGTTGTTGGGCAACACAAAATATTAGTATTTTTGTTTATTAAACACTGAAAACTTTATATCATGGTAGTTAAGTAGAAAAATTATGTTGTCTTTTTTACATAACTAATATCATTTTCCTTACAAAAAGATAGTTTAGCACTGCCTCGCTGTGTGAGCAAACCGCCTTGAGGCGTACAAACATATTTTAAAACATTGATTGTCGCCGATCATTACGTCCAGTGTAGGAAGTTGTTTGCTGCTTCTTTTTCCCTTCTGTTATTCTGCTGAAGAATAAAAAACTCAATCCTCTCTTTTGTAGTTAGCTCTGTTGTCTGCGGCAATGGGCCAGCATGTGGAAGCAGCTGCCGCTGAGGCCGCTATTACAGCTATAGGCGATGAAAACCCGTATGCGAGGATGATGATCGAGGGTGAAGACAGCAGGGTTGCTAATGCACCATCTCCTCTGATGAAAAGTGAACTTCATGGGTCAGTTTTTCTACGATGAATTAGTCTTTTCCTGTTTTACATTTTGTATCTCTATGGTGACACCTTTGCTCTTCAGAGCTCCGGAAGTTGAAGATACAGAGATGGGAGAAAATGGAATGGATTCAGGTAAATCTTGCTACTGAAGTAACAGTTAGAATGTTTGTTCATTAGGTAGGTGCTTAAACAATGAATACCTAACCTGTATATAGCCCTAAGGACTGCCATAGTTACTACTAATATTGGATTATACCAGTAACCTATTTTCAACTCTGATAGTTAAGTATCAGATTTCGTGCATTGTCATTTCATGTTGGAAAATTTACTCAGAATTTCAATGTTTCTTTTCTAACAGAAGCTCAGGAAACTACATCCGAGAGGGATCATGTACCTGTAAAGCTCCGTATTAGAGCTGCAATAGCAACTGCTCTTGGAGCAGCTGCTTCTCATGCCAAATTATTGGCAGATCAGGAAGATAGAGAGATGGAACTTTTAGTGGCAACCATTATTGAGAAACAGGTCTGTCTTCTGTTTGGTGTTCTATTTGGTTTCTTTCGATTTGCTTGTTCAAACAGGGTAAGTAGTCATTTTGAATCATAGATATAACACTCTTCTTTAGTCTCGCTTAATATATATTTTATTGTTAAATGTTTTGATAGTTGAAAAAGGTAGAATGCAAGATCAAACATTTTGAAGAACTAGAGCTGATAATGGACAAAGAACATACCCATATTCAAGAACAGAAAGAATCTATCATTTCAGAATGGATTGATGTTCTCCGACAGGGTTTTAGTCTCGGTATCACAAGATGGAGAGATCGTACATCTGCGAAATTGGTGGTTGGTAATGTATCTTGAATCTTGCTGTGATTTTCAATTTTTGTTGAGTGTATTAACTAATCTAAATGGAAAAGGGAAAGAAAGAGGAACTGTTAAATTTGAACATCTTAATCTATCATATTTAAGTACAATGGTAGATTAAAATCTTTACCCCAAAAGATATCAGTCTTTAACCTAAATACCGAAGACCAACCTGTATTAGAGGTTGATTCATGTTTGGTTTAGCTGAAAAAGGATAATCTTTTAGGAAGTTAGTCAAAAACTCCGTGGGTCATCCATCTATTTTCTTTTTGTCCTAAAATATCTATCAGTTTTTTAAGCTGTAGGTTTGAACGATTTTTTTTTTTTTTGAACTGTCAACGTGCCTCGAACCCTTGTCCTCTTAGGTGGACGACTATACCTCTTACCACTCCAACCAAGGATTGTTGGCGGTTTGCACGAGTTTACACGAGTAAGGATCGCACATAGTTTGAACAGATTTATATAGGTTGTTTTGACAGGGAGCTTAAGCCTTGAAGTTGTTAGCTCCTTGTTGGAACTAAGATCACATAGGTGTTTGACCTAGTTTCATGAAAAATGATAAAGCAGTAGAAGATAAAACTTATGAATAGAAACAGTTGAAGAATGCCTAGTGTTCCCACTAGCTTATAAACACAATTAAGAAACTTATTAAACACCAACAGCCAACAACTTACATTCTCAATTACTTATTAGAGTGCCCTTTAGTTTCTTAGGAATGTACATAAAGTTCTAGATCCTGTAAAATATCTTTAAAAGTTTGAAGAATTTTGATTTCCAAAACTTTAAAGTTGTAGTAAAAAGTTTTGAACCCATAAAGGTCCATTAGTAGTTTCTTTTTAAGTTCCTTGTGTTATATGGCTTGAAAGAAAATACAGTCCGGGAAAGGTAGTGGGCAATCTCAGGGCAAATGGCCTTCCAAATATACAAAATCCGATAGAACCATGGCTCTGTTATCAACCACTCTCCCCTGCATACTCCATTCACTATGGCCTTTGCGCAAGTATCAGCACTGATCACCGGAAACGTGCCTATCAGAAGCTGCCAATGGAAGAATACAATCAATCATCCAAAAATCAACTAGAGGTGTTTAATTCATATATGAAAAAGAAGACCCAATGTGGGATATATAAAGTGAGTTCTTAGTACGCATTAGGTGGTTATGGGCCTTTCTCACCACAAAAACTAGGCCTCGAGGTAATGCCGTTCTAAAACTTACTGAGGCAATTATCTGTCCCTACTACAACAAATGTAGAGTTATCTCCACAATATCGTCTCAGCTGTAACTCCGAAGAACTTAATGGACTAAAAACTGCCTCATGACGTGAGGTTTTTCCTCAATTCTTAAATTGTTGCATTCCGAGCTCTGATACCAATATCAGGTGGTTTTGGGTGTCTCTCACCCCAAACGTTACCCGAGGGTGTTTAGTTTTTCCTCACACTCAAAAAATTCAACAATCTTAACCAAGATGAGTAAAGAAATTCTTGACAGTTTTTAGCATCGTAGTATAATTAATCACACACTCATATACCTATAGTAACTTGATTAAAGTAAATCTATGGAATTGTACTTACACTCATATTTTCATTATCCACTTGCATTTCTCCTTCTTGCCCTAGGAACTTGCCTTGTGTCATCTCTGAATCTACTAAACCAGGAGCTACTATGGTAATTGAGATTTCAGGATCCAATTCGACTCTTAGTGATTCATAGAAGTTGTTTAATGCAGCTTTACTAGCCTGAAACCCATTAATGAGAATGACCAATTAACAAAACCTAAAAAATTAGCACATCAAAGATTCTTTAAGAAGGTCTATACTGCATTTTTAGGTTAATTACTCTTACACCATATAAGCCAAGTCTTGGTGATTGTAGAGATCCTGAAGGTGAAGAAATAGCAATTATTCTCCCTTTGCTGTTTTTAAGGTGAGGAATTGCAAAATGAGTTGCATAGATTGATCCCCAAAAGTTGACATCCTACAAAAATATCAACACATGTGAACCTTGAGTACCCTTTTATAAAAAAAATATACCGAAAGAGCCAATACTGTTTCTGTTTTTGCCGCCTAGGCGGCTAGCCCAATTCGCAGTGGGTAGGATTTTGTTCTTAGCGAGCCTCCACGAGTACAAATCAATGAGCGTAGGCACTTACTACACTTGACTCAATAGGCAAAACTCAAAAGGGCTCTCCTAGCAATGTGGGACAATCACATTCCTCTAGACATGAGTTGTTCTCAGCTCTGATATCATCTCTACCAACCTAAATCCCAATAGTTAAACGATATTTGTCTTACTTTTGCCACCTAAGTCCAAAGTTAGCGAGTAGTATAAGTTTTTATTCGTGGCAAAAACTTATGCTGTCCATCCAGAAGGCATTGACACTAGTTTCAGAGCTCAACTCGCACTTAAACTCAGACTCCAAATCCTTTGAGAAAGACATAAATAACACACATGTAAACGTACCATAATGTGTTTGAAGTTGAGAATATTGGTGACCTCCTCAAATGGGCATATACTAGTAATTCCAGCATTATTCACCAAATGATCCACTGCAATTATGAAGTTCGTATATCTGTTAAAAATGATCTAAATCTCCAAACTTAGTTTTAAGGTGGAAAAAAAATGATTAGAAACGAGCTCGTTAACTACTACTAACTTACAACGTCCAAAGTGGTTTATAGTTTCTTCTATGAATTTTTTACAATCCTCAACTTTAGAAACATCTCCACAAACAACCAAAACATCTTTTGAGCCAAGTGAACGAGCCTTCTCTGCCACTTCTTCAAGTCGATTCTTCCTCCTTGCAACTAGAACAAGACGAGCTCCTCTTCTTGCATACTCATACACAAGTTGCTGTTCAAGTGATTCAAATTAAAGAGAGAGAATGAGTTAGTTTCTACATATTTAAGAACAATTTCAAGTATAACATGGAGAGTTTAATCACTACAAGAGGTGTGGTCATTAAGGACGGTTAGAAGTCGTCTGTTAAATCTTTAATCCGTCTCAAATAGTTATTTGGAGAACTTTCATGTAACCTTGTGACAACTGGCTGTTAGTAAAAGTATTTGAGACAGATAAAAAGACAACTTTTGTGACATATAACTACTGAGGACGGTTTAACCAATTGTCAACATTAATGTAAGAGAACAAGTGGTTTAGTAAGTAGTACTGGACCTCCCCTATGCCGGATGAAGCACCAGTAACTAGTACAATCTTTCCGGTCATATCTTCCGTGGAGAACATTGTTAGGATGGAGTGTATGAACTTGAAGAGAAGATATGGAGGTAATGAAAAACACATACAAATAAAAATGAATGGAGGAAAACCCCAATACATGAGCTTGTGAAGATGGTTCATGGCCATGCTTAGGAAGCAACCTAACAATAACTTACTTTAAGCAATTCAAGAAACTTGGGTTAAGGTGATATCGAAATGATGACCAAGAAGTATTATATATTTATAAAACGGTTCAGAGACACGCTAACAATTCAAAAAAGAAGTATTTTATATATAGAAGGTACTAAGATGGTTGAGAAGCAATTTAAATGGTTCATATAGTGTTTGTTATTTTAGACTGCATCCCACTGCACGAGTAATTATAAATGGTTCATATAATGTTTGTTATATATATATGAATTTAAGATGATTTTATTTACTTAAAATATGGGACTCAAACAAAAATGACAAATGAGATATTTTTTTTATTAGATTAAAGTTTTACTACTTAAAATATTCTATGGTTAGCTCATAGTTCGAATATCTTATGTCAACGGTATTTATTTTCATTATGGTCTTGAATGGATTTAACAAATGCAAGTAACTAAATAGGGGGAACCAAATTACTTTCGAAATATAATATTGAATTAGTTGAACATGATAATTGCGTGTTAGTACAATGCTTTTATGTGTGACACTGTTTTTAATTCTATCATCAGGGTATACGCAACGTAATTTTAGGATATGAATAGACCGTATCTGATTTGATTTCAAGATATTTGTTGATGTGTTATTATTTAGAGTTAATTCCTATATGGCCCCCTACTTTGTGACCAGCTTCCTTTATGGCCCCCTTTTTTTCGTAAATTCAAATATGGCCCCCTATTTTCAGGTAAATGTCATTACTGCCCTTCTTAATAATAAATTTAAAACATTAAAAAAAAATATTTCCACCTCACCCCTCTCTCTCTCTCCACCTCATCTCTCCCTACACCTCACCCCTCTCTCTCTCTCTCCAATTCACCTCTCTCTCTCTCCAACTCACCTCTCTCTCTCCAACTCACCTCTCTCTCTCTCCAACTCACCCCTTTCATCTCCGGCAAGGTGGCCGGCCGGAAAATTTTCCGGCCGGCCATCTTCAAACCTAAAAAAAAAAAAAAAAATCTCTCTCCTCTCTCTCTAAATTTTTTTTTTTTTAAAATCTCTCAACTCTCTCTCTCTAAAACTCCGGCGAAGGGGGCTTCCCTTCGCCGGAGCACGGCAGACCTTTAAAGGTCTGCTCGTGAACAGAAACACAAACTTCACGAATATGAACTGCAAATCTTAAAAACCTAAGTGTCCAATAGATTAAAGAAGCAGTTACCATGAGACCTGGGTATAAAGTTCCACCAATGATTCGACCTAGCGGATACCAACTTTCAGAATCAAACCAGTTCCAAAATTCATAAAAACCTTTCTCAGTAAGGAACAATGTCGTTCGGTAATTGAAGTAAGGATCAAATTCATGAATCATGCTTTCATAACGAAGAACACTGAATAATCGAGTTATGAAAGCCAAAACGTAGACAAGACCGAGAATACTAACACGAATCAGAAGCTCTTGTTGCTTGGTTTTCAACTTAAAGTTCTTGAGAGAGAAATTAGAGAAGAAAGTATCTGGTTTGATGCTAACCTGCGCCGATGATGGCGTCGGTGTTGCCGATTGCTGTTGGTTCGCTGATCCGCCCATTTCTGTGAGAGAGGTGAGAGAATTTCGAAACCCTAAATGACGAAATTAAAGAGGGGATCGTATAGAGTAGTGAAGATCTGGAATCAATGGAAAAATTCTTCCATGAATCAAACGAAAAGATGGATTTGGATCAGGTTAGATCGAATGTTCGATAACCTCTTGAAACAAAAGTACAGACCGGCAGGGAAAAGAATGAGGAGGATGTGGAAGTCAAACATAAATGATGACCATGCTGTTGGTTGATGCTCAGATACAGATGCAATAATTGGGATGAAATTCGTTGCATATGTTGGGTCGAGCAAAGAGTAAAAACGCCCTGCCCATGGAGAAATGTAGCCAGAAGCAATACCAACACCAAGAGCAAGGACACCCAGGAAGGTCTGCCGTGAACAGACCAGATCGGTCTGTTCACGGCTCCGGCGAAGGGAAACCCCCTTCGCCGGAGTTTTTAGAGAGAGAGAGATGAGAGGAAAAAAAAATTTTTTTTTGGAGGTCACCGGCCGGAAAATTTTCCGGCCGGCGACTATATTCGGAGAAGATGAAGGTGAGTTGGAGAGAGAGAGAGGAGTCAGTTGGAAAGAGAGAGAGGTGAATTGGAGAGAGAGAGGGGTGAGTTGTAGAGAGAGATGAGGTGGAGAAAGAGAGAGAGGGGTGAGGTGGAAATAAGTTTTTTTAAAAGTTTTAAATTTAGAATTAAGAAGGGTAGTATTGACATTTACATGAAAATAGGGGGCCATATTTGAATTTACGAAAAAAAGGTGGCCATAAAGGAAGCTGGTCACAAAGTAGGGGGCCATATAGGAATTAACTCTATTATTTATTACTAACTATTTTAGGCCCAAATAATAATTTTTGGATGGCGGAATCATGAATCCGCGGATTCATGAGTCCTTGGAATCCATGATTCCACGGATTCATGAATCCAAATAATAATTTTTGGCTTGTTTGGCAACTAAGAATCCTATGATTTATTATTATTTAAGTATTTTTAAACGTCTTTAGAGAAAATATGATTTTGGAAAAAAATAATGATTTTGGAAAAAAATACTCCCTCCGTCCCAAATTAAGAGTCCCATTTTAAAAACGTAACTTTTTTTCACAACTTTTACTTTTCCGTTTTTACCCATATTAATTTTTAATATGTTTTTTGGAATTCAAAAAAATTAGCACTATATATATAAGATTAGTTTCCATAAACACAAATTATTCTATCTCTTGCTAAAAGCTTACCAAAATACGAATTGTTTTAATTAAGTAATATATACATTATATATTGTCAACACGGGTATAATTGGAAAATCTATGGATTTTATATGATAAAAGAGGAATGGGACTCTTAATTCGGGACAGACGAAAAAGGAATACGGGACTCTTAAATTGGGACAGAGGGAGTAATGATTTTGTAGAAGGAAATATTTTTTTGTTGATTTTAAGTTTGAAATTTAGGTTCATTAATCCAAAATCCTAGCAAATCCTAGGGGGTAGGGTGGGATTTTGGTCTATACAAATTTTGGAATTAGGAATCCTTAGGATTCAAGAGTCCTAGGATTCTTGGTAGCCAAACAGACCAAGGATTCATGATTCCTACCAAATTCCACTTTTGATAGGAATCCTACTTAGGAATCCTGCAACCAAACACACCATTAGAGTTTTATCTTAGGATTCAAATAGACCTGAATCTGATTTTGATTTCAGAATATTTGTTGATGTGTTTTTTTTTTATCACTAACTATTTTAGACCCTCTCACAAAAAAAAAAAACTATTTTAGACCCAATTAACTTAGAGTTTTATCTTGGGGTTCGAATAGACCGGTATTTGATTAATGGCCTAATGTCTAAAGATATTATTTTATTTATACTCAAGTTTAATATTCCTGAATTTGCACTTTTATGAGATCGACCCTGAGACCTCCATATAGCGGAGTAGATGCACTTACAAACTGCGTTACCGGTTTAGTTATCTAAGTTTTAATTGAAGCATATGCTTGGACTCGATGTAAATCCTTCTGTTTTAATGAAGAGTTGAAGTTGAATCTGACATTTTATGTGTAATTTACTTGTATATTTTGAGTTCTTGTATTCATTTATCTCTCAATCGTATTTAGATGCTTCTTCTCATATTCAAACTTGTCTTTTTTTTTTTTGGCTAAAGACACTTACATTAGATCCAAAGACATGTTTCAAGACTAAATCCATTAAAGGGATAGAAGAACCCAAAACAACTAAAAACCACACATAGTTCAGTTTTCATTTTTTTTTTGTTAAAGGCATAGTTCAGTTTTCATGATTCAGACTATTAAATAGGACAGCACATAAGATATCAAAGGAATAACATCCACCAACCCTATTTTTGTTTTATGTTACATCAGGCAAGTGTAAGCAAAGTGTAAGAATAAAATGTCTATAACAATAAAAGAACAAATGCTCAGAAGCAGTATGATGCAAAATGCACCAAATATAAATAATACAATAAAGAAATATTTACAGGTTCGTGATACAATTATGAATCAGAAGCTACTACAAATTTAGATGTTCATCTGTTTTCGACTACTCTAAGAAGGTCTAAAGAACATACAAATGGGTGGGTTTACCCTTAAAATTGAGAGAATCGCTGAGGGTATTGTCCAAATTCCATCACCACATATAAGACCCGAAGCAACTGCTCCTGCATAGTCTTCTGACTCTTTCCGGTTTATCTTTTCCCACACAAACAATATCACCGTTCCGACAAACATGTCAATTGCAAAATACGCCCCAATATAAAATGGTACCGCCATGGCCATTGGTATAGGTATAAACTGCGAGATCTTTGGTGGAGTTATATCTTTTAGCAAGTTTATAACCAAAGCTGCAATGAAAAACCCATAGCAAATTGCTAAGCAATGCTTGGGAAGTTCAGAGAAGCCTTGTACACCAAGAATAGCCATTTCTCTGAATATGACAGCATATGGAGCTTTATAGGGCCCATTTGGATCACCAATATCGAAAGCAGTCCAAAATAACCAGAAGGTTAAAGGAGCTATTATACAGCCCATTGCTGTTCCTACTATCTGACTCACAAACATGGACTTGGCTGATGAGAATGTGAGGTAGCCCGTTTTAAAATCTTGCATGAGGTCTGCGGCAGTTGATACAATGGACATCATAACCCCACAAGCTGCTAATCCAGCTATAACTCCACCATCGGTTCCTATAACTGATGCGAAGAAGAATAGCCCGATTTTCCCGTAAGTTGAAGATAAGCTCCAGTCCGTGAGTCCGGTACCATATGAGTTGCAGAAAGCAAGGGCAGGAGCAATAATGTATGAGGCGAGAACTAGATACCACTTGAGAGGTGGAAAGATCATGGGAATTGTTGCTGTAGATATTGCTGCCAGACCGACGTATCCAGAACCGGCTAACCAAGAAGGGATCCTGTCTTTCAGGAATGTTTCGTCCATTTTTCTTTGTTCTGCTACTGACTTCGAGCTCTCATTATCTGCCAATAAAAGTAGATAACCAAACACCCACCATTTAGCTACAAACTACTAACAATAAATAGCTTAGACACAATTGATCTCGGAAACCATATATAAGGATTAAAATTGTAGAAGCTAAATTCAAACACAGAAAAATAAAGATGTCGTACAGAAACACGAAAAAATCAACACCAGAATATGTTCACAATTGTTTCCTCACCTTGATGCTCACTGACAATTGGAAGGTTATGTTTTCTGCTCTTGTTGCATATCTCTTTTGTGGTCACTGCTATTATCTTAACCAAATTATATAAACCATCGCCAAGAATAAGAGATATAGCAATGAAAACCTGCATAGAGACAATTCAATCATTAGTAGAAGTCAATAAACAAAGCATGTAGAGTCATCATTCAGGCAGTAAATAAAGGATGAAACGTTGAGATTCTCTACATTCGTCTGGTTCTGTTCCAGACTAATTTTAGAGAGTTAGTTGATCTTAAGACTACCATACCACTTTTTCTTTATGATGCTTCCTCAGGGTGAATATGAGTTTTTCGTACCTTATATCCATAGAGACCTTTAAAGTCGTTGCTTCCAAGGTCAGCAGGGTACCAATCACCAGCATGTTGAGCAATAAATGGCCAGAGAAAACCAAATGATATTATCGCTCCGAGTAGAACTGAGCAGTTGACTATATGGGGGCATATAAGACCACATCCAACATAAGTTGGACTGAAGTCAAAATAAAACCTGGACAAAGGAAAAGAAGAAAAATTGTAAACCAAGTACTGATGAATGATGATAGCAAACATCATAGCTATCTATAACAGGACAAAGGCAAGGCACTAGAATCATACGTATTCTTAAAAGCCAAGAGGCCAAGGGTGGGGAAATTGTCGAAACCACAAGAGTTACCAACGCCACTGAAGAACCACTTAAAGAGACTCCAAATGAAACTTATGCTTAGATATTTTCCTAAGCATCGTACTTGTCTCCTGAAATACATTGATCAATGCAACAAGATATAAGAGGGATTTCAAAACTTCACAGAAACAATTAAACCAAAGTTTTCCCCAAAAGAAGCACCCTCTAAATCGACTCGACAAACCGAAAAAGTAAATAGATATTTACAGCTTACCCAGCAAGTTCAGCCCCTGAATTTGTGTGGAAGCTATTTATCAACATTGCCGTGGCTGTACCACTTGGGTATGTAAGCTTATAATCCATGACCATGACCTATATAAATCACAAGAAAGCCAACATAGAAAAACAACCCGTATCTTAGTTTATAAGAACCCATCAATCCTAAACGAGAACAACGGAAATGATAGACAATACTAATTTCTTTTAAGGAAACACAGTCCACTATTGTGATGAAAAAACACTAAACCAGTAACAAAATCTAAAATCGAAGAGAAAACTACCTTTCGGAGAGGAACTAAACTAAACAATCCAAGAAAACTGACAACAAACATGAAGCCAATCATCCACCCCAAAGCTGGGTTTTTAATATCTTCCGTCCGGTTACCCGGGTAATCAGAGCCGATCAGTTTATACGTCTTCTCGTCCATTGCAATCATATATGATCCAAACCCACCTATAAAATAGATCCTAAAGTAAAATCTCTGCAATTCATACCAACAATTTGGGCAAATAATATGTTCAAAACTAACAAGACAATCAGACTATACAAGAATACTGATCACTGATCAGCAACCAAATTGTTAAATGAAAATACAAAAGTTGACCTAGATTAATAAAGTTAAAACCCTAAAATCTATCAGGTAAGTGAACTAAAAAGATCATGACTTTTTAGATATAGATATATACTATTAACAAATTCAAGTCAAATATCAACATAAATTCAAGGAATCCAGAAACTTTGTAAAACAAAAAAAAGAGGGGAAAATCTCACCACTAAAGGCGAGGCCATAGCAAGCCACAACACAAGTTTGGATGACGGTATTCTCCTGGCGCGTAAAGGGAGTAACAGAAAACCCTAATTTGGAGAGGAAACTTGTCCAAGACTTAACGAAGAAAAACCCAAGCAATCCAGCAGCGACATTAAGAGAAGGGATTATTCCAACTGTTAAATTGAGTTTGTGGGTGATTATACAAAACAAAGTTCCTAATACAGCACTCGCAACTAACCCTCTGATCGTAATTTGATCCTTCCATGGTGGTATTTCTTCAAAATCAACTTCCCTTTTTACTTCATTTTTAGGTTCAAGGATCAATGGCTCCGTTATCTCTACTCCCGTTGGGTTTTCCGTTCCCATTATCTCTCTCTCTATTTTTCTCTCTCTCTCTATTTTTCTCTCTCTCTCTCTCTATTTTTTTTCTCTCTCTCTACACACAAATAATTGGCGTGTTGGTGTTTGTTTCTCTCTCTAAAACCAAGGAAGATGATGCTTCTAACAACCATTTCGGTTTGGATGTACATGAAAGGTTGTTGGAGACAATCCGTAAACTCGTGACCGTTGGATTTGATGGTTTCGAAAAATGATCGAGCTCGATTTAAGATCAGACCACGTGTTTCGCGTAGCATTTTTTAATTATAGCCCCAACCAAATAGTTGACCCAAGATCTGCAATAATTGGTGATTACAAGGGGTATGGAACTCATGATTTTTCTTATCCCACGGCGATATTGTAGGGATATCAAAATATCTTGCGTACGAAGATTTGTCTTAAAGTATTAAGACCCCATTAGTATATAGATACTAATTTTCTTAGTAAGTGGACGTTCATGTATCCAATTTGAAGGACTAAGTTAATGGAATACTTGTTTCAACAAAAAAACAATTAATGGAATACTTAAATTTAATCCACCAAAAAAAATTAAAATAGTTGTTGTTGAGCTAAGTATTGGTCACTCTTGACCTATCAATTGATTGACCTCGAATTGTACATCGAAGACCCATAAATATAGGAGCAAGACCTAACGGAAGAAGTCAAAGAAGTGAATCTAGAAGAACTCTATCATCCCTGATACAGAAATTTGCCAAGAGGTCTTGTAAGAACTTTGCTTTAGTTTTGGGACAAAGAAATGAGGTCCTTAGGAATCAACTCGAAATCTTGAGCCTTGACATGGGAAGGCGTGGACCCGAGTCAGATCCGCAACATGAACTCTGATCTACCATGAGGTACAAAGCACGGAGGTCTGCCAAAGTATGTCTGACACCTTCAGTGTTGCTTTGCCTCAGAGAAATGTCGGTACGCAGAAGGCCTATAACGCTGACTATCCGCTTCTTTTATCACGAGATACGACCGTATCCGTTGCGTTAGGAAGGTTTTATTCACGACCCTGGCACCTGGCATCTTTTAAGCCGGTGATTCAACACCGCCATGCATGCCTTTATAAACTACACAAGTTTGTTCTAAAAAGAGATCTGATAATTACCCTTCGATTATTCTAATTTTTAACTTGCAACACTTAACTGACTTTAGCGTCAAAGTATCTTCGCAGGTATCCTCCGCCCTCATCTCCTCACTGGCGACGCGGGTGAATAACAATTTGAAGGTTCAAGACGATTTCGGAAAATCCACTTTCTGACATCATCAGTTGCACATCTCTTTCTGTATCTACTAACACTCAACAGATAATATTTCAATCATAGTGGGCGAAATATTTCATCTTCACCCATAAAAGTGACTAAAATTCTGGTGCCAGAGAGAAAATAATCTTGGTGGTCGAAATTTTCTACTTTTTAGCAACGATCTTCACTCACATGTTCACGTATAGAGTAAAATGGTTTTAAGTTGAATGGTGTAATGTTACATAGTGGTATTTCCTCAATCCCGACTTCCTTTTTTACTCCATTCTTGGGTTCAAGGAGCAATGACCCCTTTATGTTTACTCATGTTGGGTTTTTCGTTCCCATTCTTTATGTCTTTGTCTCTCTCTTTATCTTCTTCGTTGTTTCTCACCTCCTCCCTCTCTCTAAACACAAAAGAATGTTTTGTACTTTTGTCTAAAACCAAGGAAGATGATGCAACGACCACGATTTTGTGATTTCTGGAAATCGTCTCGAACCTTCAAATTATCCGATACGATCGAAAATATTCTATTCACAGTCCTAAAACATGGTCTCCTTTAAGCTGGTTATTCACCACCGCCATACATGCCTATATAAACTACACATGATCATCCTGAAAAGAGATTCGATCGTTACCATTTGATTATTCTGACTTTCAACCTACAACACTGAACTGACTTGATCGTCAGATTATCTTTGCAGGCACCCCCTCAACATCTCCTTACCAGCGACACAAAGGAATAACATCTCGCAGGTTTAAGACGATTTTCATAAATTCACTTTCCAACATCATCCATTGTAAGTAGATTGCGTTTTCTTATCTTAAAGCTCTAAACAAGTAATATTATGGACAATCTCTCCAATAGGTACAAAACCTGAAGAGAAAATTTCGAACAACATAATAGAAATATGTCCATAATTTAAACTATACTCGTTGTGATTAAATAATTTAACACAAACTAACTCTCCATTTGAAAGTTGCAATTTTCTAAATTAAAACAAATATTCACATATAATAAGTATGACAAAAAATCCACCGCAACAAGTAGAAAATAATAATATTGTTTTGCATAAGAAAGATTATCAGAAAAACATAGAATAATATGTACGTTTGGGAGAGAATACGTACAAGCCTATTACATATCAGAGAGAGAGAAGATTAGATGTAAAAGCTAGAAATTATGGACTAGAGTAGCTTTTAAAATGTCTAGTAGAGTCTTGAAATGTTAAAGTGGGTTTTATATTTCGGTATTGGGTGTATGTAGAAAATGGAATCATTAAACACTTTAGAATGGTATAGGCGCTTACTACAAAACGAACGGGCTTTTGCTACAGCGTAAAGATGGTGTACCTATTGGTTAATATTTGCTATGCCATTTTTAAAGTCGTTGTAAATGCTTAGCAATCGCTACCAGAATTACACCTTTTTGTTACACATGTATACCTTTATATTGCTCTAAACGGTCAATTTTTTGGAAAGTTGTAAATCACTCTATTACTACGGGCCCGTAGGCCAAGCAAATGACTATCTTTTGCTATGGGCGCTTTGTTGTTAATAGGTGAAAAAGTCATAGCAAATTGTCCCAAAATTTGGCAAAAATAAATCGCGCTAAAAGTTCATGCCCCATGGCGTAAATCAGACTTGAAAAAATTGTGTTTGCCCTGAATCAACTGCCTAAAATCGTGTTTCCTTTAACTTTCATCAGTTCTTAGCTTCATCACTCTCGGATCTTTCCTTTGTGAAACGATCAAAAAAATTTCTTCCGGTAGGCTTTGTTCTCACTTCTGGCTGTTTTTTAGGGTTTGAAAATCTCCTTCTTCTGAAATTAGATGGTACATCTCCAAAGTAGAGTTCTTAATGAGAGGGAAATGTAAACATGGGCTATGTTCATGCAAGGCCCATTGGTAATTTTTTATGAACAAGGCCCATTAGTATGTTCCATACAATAAGACCATGTATAGACTTGTTGGGCTAAAGGCTTGTTGGGCTCATAAAACTCGTTCATGTATTGAATCTATGGACACTAACTATGTGTTGACAACAAGACGAATCTATAAGCATGAGGTGTATAGACTAATGAGTTGTGTTGTCTTGTCTT
The DNA here is from genome assembly GCF_041429995.1 of Eschscholzia californica. Classification (NCBI taxonomy): domain Eukaryota; kingdom Viridiplantae; phylum Streptophyta; class Magnoliopsida; order Ranunculales; family Papaveraceae; genus Eschscholzia; species Eschscholzia californica. The sequence goes on from NW_028238198.1 coordinate 49,846,377, forward strand.
GTGTTTTGACACGTAATGGACTTGTTGTTTGACACATAAGGGACACTTGTCTAGTGTCTTGACACATAATGGACTTGTTTCTTGACACATAAGGGACACATGACACCCATGAGTTGTAGGCAAGACAAATGGTAATGATGGAAATACTTTTTGGTGTTGTATAAAAGGGAATAGACTCATATGGAAAATATGCTCTATCATTAACTCAAGCTAGTCTCTCCATCACTAGTGCTTGAAGAATAGAAGAGAAAAGAGTATACAAGTTCATATTCTAGGAAGTAAGGAATTAAGCTTATTGAAGTAAGGAGCTTATATTTGTTAAAGCAAGAAGTTGTTTCAATCTCTACAATGGAGAAAGGTATATAATTATCTCATATTAATAATCATGAAATAATTACTTAATGTGCATATTTTCATATTGATTTTGTGACAAACATGAGTCCCTAGATTCTTATGTGTTCATGAGAAGAATATTAAATTACTATTTTGTCTCATGAACACTACTTATAGAATATATAACAGGAAAAAGATGGATGAGCATAACGAACAGGATGACGAAAACTATGATTGTAATGAACAAAGTACCATGAAGTTTAAGGAGGTGAAATCCTGGATGAAGCTGAAAAGGACACTGATATCGATTTATCTAGGGCTGACAATAATGATGATTCCAATTCCAAAGATGTAACTAGTCATTTTTCTCTCTCTAGAACCCTAATACTTCATCGTTTTTTTCCTCTTTGGTTTTTGTTCTTGCTTGTATGTTTCTGTTTCTGTTTTATGTTTCTCTTTTAGTAACTGTTTATATTTTTTTCTTATAGAACTTGAAAGAGATGAAGAAGAGGTTGAATGAGATCGAAGATGAAGTTGGTGTTCTTCGTGAGATGTAGGCTAAGGTTGAGAAAAAAATGGGTGTTCAAGGTCCATTTTCCTTATAGTCTTCCTTTGTAGATCATGCAATAGCTAGTTAACAATTGTGAATTCTCTATTGGGCTTTGGAGGAATGTTGAGTTTGTAAGATCGAGTAGGAAGATGATCATCCTCGATCAATTGTAAGAATTGTAACATATTAGTTTCTAGACGATAATATTGAAGGTGTTGAAGGAGATGTCCTTTGACCAAGGTGACAATGCGAACAATTTTTCGGATAGGACAATTGATGAAGAAGATCATCAAATCCGATTGATTTAGGGATCGTAGAGTTTAAGCTAGAAACCAACTACGATCGTCGAATAACGAAGTAATTCGCGACTAACTTCAATCGGATCCTACAACGGGTTACACAAAAAAGTGTCAAATTGATCTAGGATATGACTAGTGGGAGTGAGATATAACAATGGTAATGTCCCATAAACATATCTCATAGGCCTAAAAAGGAATTAGGCAAAGATAGTACAAAAGGGCTAAAAAATAGGGTTTTTGGGCTTTAGCCGATTCGGGCACTTCTAGGGTTCGGATTGGGCTGAAATTTTGAGGGGAGATTTATGATATATACAGTAGTATGTATGAAAAATTTAGTGGTGTTTAGACACCTCCTCATTAGGTAATTGAGAAAATATCAATAGTTGTTATTTTCGATTATTTCCCTAAATCTTATTCTAAAGGGTGTTTTAGGAAACCTTTGAGGAGGTGTATTCTCATTAGGGTTATATATAAACACTCTTAGGGCAGAGAATAAGGTGTGGAATCTATCTCTAAGCTTTCTTACTCTACCACATCAAGTAGAGAGGAGAAAGTGAGTTAATTCCCATTACTATCTATCTAGTCAAGAAGAAAGGTGTTCTTCTTCCAACCACCATTTGTGTGCTAGCTAAAAACAAGGTGGGAGATCAAGTTGATTGCTCGTTTGCCAAGTAGAGGAGCTACGCTTGAAGCTCTTGGTCTTCTCAAAAGCAATTGGAAAGGTTCGAGGGAAAACTAGCGAATAAGGTATTCATCTTTCTAGTTTTACATAGTATTATTATGGGCTTATGCATGTGATCCTGGGAATACTAATGTAGACATTAGATGTCTTTTTCCGCCATTGACATTAGTATAAGGGTGTAAAACCCAACAGTGGCGTCAGAGCCTCTTGCAATTAGCCTATCTTATCTAAGTTTTGGACTAATTCCATGCTTTTCTAGATAGATTATTGTGTTTAAAAGTGTTTTGAACACAAAATTTTGAATAGGATTCATGTATTTGTCAAAAGATTTCAAAATTTGTCTTGAAAAGGGTTTCAAAATCTAAAATTTAGATCCAAATTGGTTTGATTAAAAGAGGTGTTTTAAGTTATTGGAAACTTTTGAAAAACAAAATTTGGAAATTTAGAAGTATTCTAAAAGAATTTGAAATATTTTAGAAGTGTTTCAAATTTTGGAAAAGAAACTTAGAGTTGCAAAAGAGAAAAAAGGAAACTATTGAGTTTTAGAAACTCAATAGGTCCGTCCAGGAAGCTTCCTGGCCGGATCAGTAGCCTGGAGGACGCGTCTGCAAGGCGCGTCTCAGACTGCTGGTGGACGCGTCTGGAGACGCGTCCAGCTACTGGGTGGATGCGTCTTCCAAACGCGACCAATAGCTTAACCATGACGTGTCCGGGACGCGTCCATGAGACGCGACCAGACGCGTCCAGTAGCTACCACCAGACGCGTCTAGGGTCCTTGGTGTCTCGGACTAAGTCCGAGACACCTAGTGCTAGTCCGGTCCAGCACCAGATGTGTCTAGGACGCGTCTGGTGCATGTACTAGCGTCCTGGGGAGCCAGGACGAGATCAGGCCTATTGGCCTCAGCCCGAACATGCCGGCCCTATGGGTCGTGCCATGTCCGGACCTTGTCCGAGCCCTTTTTGTGGGCTTGGGCCAGGACTTGTCCCAGACTTTTTCAAGGCTTTTCGGACCACGAAAAGGGACCATTATTCGAGTGGGAGTTTTATCCAAATTTTCTCCCGATTCCAATACAAATAATTCTAAAATTGACCCGGGCCATTCAAAGCCCAAACATAATTTCTCTTTAAAATCGGATTTTAAAATCAAAACAAAATGCACCATTAGTCTAATCCTTTGATATAGACTTAAGGTCCGTACATGACATATGGATGTCGACAAGAGTATCTCCCGGATATACATGCATATATAATTGTTAGAGCATCTCCAATGCAAGACTCAATCTTAAAATCCTAAGTGCCACCTAGGACTTTAGAGTTTTTTTTGACAAAATTCCTCTCCAATGCAAAACTCAATTAAGATCTTAAAATGATGTGGAAGCATTAAGTTTTAAGATGTCTCAACTAGAAACTCTATTTTTGAGATCTCTTTTGAGAGTCTTAAGTGTCCTAGTCATCAAATTTAATTTTGGACTAATAGAAAATCTTTCTTTCTCAACCACTTTTTCCTATTAAATGTATGTGCGACATGGTATCTATTAGAGTTTTTTAGAGTGTTGCATTGGAGAAGGACTTGAATTAGAGACACTCAAGTTAGCCACATAAGAAAGAGAATCTCAATTGAGACTCAACACATAAGCCAAATAGAGTTTTTTTTAAGTTTTGCATTGGAGATGCTCTTAGCCTTGAAATAAATTATATGATTGCATGAGATGTGAATGCGGAAACTAGTATGGCCATAGAATTTATTTCTTATTCTTGTTTTAAGCACGGATGGGTGCATAATTTGTAATAATTTTAATTTCAAGTTTACACGATCTGCGAATCGTTTGAGTCTTGTAATTAGAGTTTAGGGTTTATGAGTCCATTGAAGAAACTCAAGGAGGAAATCCAAAGGCGAGTGGGAGAAATCAATGGAGGTTCAAAGATGGAGCTATGAACCAAAAGGCGAAACAAGAATCAAACCAAAGGAGATTAGATCTTCTAGGCTAGGGGCCATACTAGGATCAATATGTGATTGATTTACTTTCTCACACACATTTAGTTACTTTTTACGCTTTATGTCGTGGATGTTAGTTAGGCTAATTAGTTCACTAAAACAAACGCCAGACTAGCGTAAAGTCCCTAAAAGTAATTTTGAGTATAATGTCTGTCTAAATTAAGACACTCCTTCCGCCCTTGTTCGAGGAAGGTGGGTCGGCCTTCGCAGAGTACCTCCTCTACCTTGGGACATTGCGGGTAGGCCTATAGAAGAGGCCTACATGTCTAAATGGTTCTACTCAACGAGATCAGCAAGAGAGTCTTGGATACTCGAGGCAAAAGGATGGATTTAACATTGAAAATGTAATCCATCAACCGAGAATCATATGGTATGATCAGTGAAAGAGTTCACTCACCTAAATCAATGAGAATTAAGGGAAGGGCCCTAGTCCGCTTAATCCTTGAGAGATGGGATCTCGAAATCACATTATTCAAAATAGGGACACGTTTTTCTTAAATAATGTGGCAAAAACTTAGGACTTTTTGCAAAAATTATCGAATGTAATACTTAGCAAAATCCTTTTTCTGTTTCATGTAGTTTTACTATGGCAAAAATCAATCTTTTCAACCTATGTTCAATCCTCAATGAGGATAAATTAAACATGGATAACTTCCTTGATTGGGAAAAGAGATTGAGAAGTGTTCTCAAGTCTACAAACAAAAAAGCGTACTAGATACCCCTATTCCAAAAATAACTGCGAACTCAAAGGTTGAGGAACAAAAGCAGGCCAAAAGTATCCGGATGACATCGGTTTCAGTAACTTGCCTTATGTTGGCCACCATGGAACCTAATCTTTAAAAGAGATTCGGAAAAATGGATGCGCACACAATCATCCGTCAATTAAGGGACATGTCCCGAAACAAATCACGGTTGAGGAAGTACGGGACTTCCAAGGCAATCCGGAATGGCATTGGAATGTCTGAATCAAAGAAAGGACTTCAACTGATTTAGAAGAACAAAGGGAAGAAGGAAAGAACTCACCGTTCCGACCAAGGTATCTATGTTATCGAAGTTAACTTAGCAAATAAATTTGATTCTCAATCCTAGGTATTTGATACCGGATGTGGTGGTCATATCATTTCTGATGTGCAGGGCCATAAGGGAATCAAGTATTTATCTGCGAGGGAGCTTGTTCTACGAGTAGCAAATAGAGCAACGGTTGCTGCGAAAGCTGTAGGAACATTCAGTCTACCTTTAGAAACTGGTCTAGTTTTAGAACTTCATAATTGCTATTATGTACCCTTTATTTCTAGAAACATTATCTCTGTCTCAGAGTTAGACAAAGAGGGATATGACCTGTTAATAAAAAAATCAGCGTTGTTCTTTATATAAAGGTGAAATGTTTATACCAGTGCTAAATTATACAACGGTCTCTATATTACGAATATTGAGAACGAAGTCTTTAACATAAAAACCGAAAGGCTAGAGTCAGATGATTTGAATCCAAGTTACCTTTGGCATTGTCGTTTGGGTCACATTAACATGACACGCATGAAGAAGCTCCATAACCATGGACTTCTAGGATCGTATGATTTAGAATCGTATGACACGTGCGAATCATGTTTAATGGGTAAAATGACGAGGTCTTCTTTTAAAGGAAAAGGAGACCGAGCCAATGAACCTTTGGAACTCATACATGCGGATGTATGCGGACCAATGAGTACTCCAGCGAGAGGTAACTATGGCTACTTCATCACGTTCACGGATGACTTCACTCGTTATGGTTACATATACTTGATGAGGCATAAGCCGAATCGTTTGACATGTTCAAATAATTTCAGAACGAAGTAGAGAATCAACTTGGCAAGAAAATAAAAGTCATTTGATCCGATCGAGGTGGTGGATATTTGAGTCAAGAATTTGACGCTCATCTTAGGAGTTGTGGTATAGTATTTCAACTCACTCCACCAGGAACACCTCAGATGAATGGTGTGTCCGAAAGGAGAAATCGCACCTTGTTAGACATGGTTCGATCTATGATGAGTTTAGCAAATCTTCCGAACACGTTCTGGGGGTATGCTCTAGAAACGGCTGCTTTCACACTTAACCGAGCTCCGTCAAAAACTATAAAAAAGAGGCCATATGAATTATGGTTTGGAAAGGTTCCAAAGTTGTTTTTTCTCAAAGTTTGGTGATGCGAAGTTTATGTAAAACGTTTACAATGAGATAAACTCGCACCCAAATCATACAAATGTCTCTCTGTGGGTTATCCAAAAGAGACAAGGGGTTACTACTTCTACCACGAATCTGAGAACAAAGTGTTTGTTGCTCGAGATGGTGTCTTCCTTGAAAAGGAATTCCTTTTCAAACAGACAAGTGGGAGAAATGTAGATATCGATGAAATTCGATATGAGCAACAAATAAACAAGGATATAGAGATATCAAGAGGTTTAGCGGCTCGTATCTATCCACAAAGTATGGAAGAGGATAATGAGGTCGAGATAGAGAAACGCGTGGAACCTCCCGTACAAGTCGAATTAAATTCGCGGAAAATTTTCCGGCCGGCGACCATGGAAAAAAAAAATTCACTCACTCTCTCTCTAGAAACTCTGGCGAAAGTGTTCCCTTCGCCGGAGTTCCGGTATGTTCTTCAACAGACCATATCGGGTTTATTGAAGAACAGACCGATCTGGCCTGTTGAAGAACAGACCAGTTCCAGTCTGTTCTTCAACAGACCGGAACTTCGTCGAAGGGAAACCCCTTCGCCGGAGTTTCTAGAGAGAGAAGTGAAAAAAAAATCCTTTTTTTTTTTCATGGTCGCCGCCCGGAAAATTTTCCGACCGGCGACCTGTCGGAGAAGACAGAGAGGTGAGGTGGAGAGAGAGAGAGAGGTGGGTGGAAAGAGAGAGGTGAGGTGGAGGTTTTTTTTTTATTTCCCCGGAATTTTTTTAAAATTTCACATATTCCCTTAAAATTTCTCACCCCGGAAAATATTTAGCTTTCCCCAAAGCGCTGACCTTTTTTTTAGAGTGTCTCTATATTGACACTTAGGAAAGAAAAATTCCATTGACACTTTACAACTAGGACCTTAAAGTTTTTGTTAAAGTGTTCCATTAGAGATGTTCTAAATGCCAAATGCTTGCCATTAATGGTAATTTAAAACTCTACCTTTTTGTTTTGTCAAATATCGATTGCACAATAGCAACATAGTGAAACTAGGGGTGGGAATCGGTTCGGACCAGTCGGTACCGGACTCTAACTTCATCGAACCGGTCGACTCGGACATAAACTGTTGGTGACCACCTATTTACACGGGCGGACTCGGACGGTCACTCTCAAGAATTCTTTGTCCATTAACCGTCCAAGACCGTTTATTTTACCGGGCCAGTCGGACACCGGACGGTCTCGGTCCGGGCTTTCCAATAAAATTTACTTAAATTCAAAACTTTATTTTTATTACCACAAACAAAATTACTTACAAATGAAGATGTTTAACCAAGAAATCAAAAGTAGATATAAAAAAAAAACACAGTTGATAATCATTTGACAAGATATAAATATATAATTAAACCATGTACTAATGTTTGGTCTTCTAGAGGACTATATGACTATAGCCAACGACCATCATATATTCATATGTCTATAAAATTCAACAATCAACTTCTAAAAATGAGGACAATTTAGTCGGTCTGCAACCTATTCGGTCACTCGTACCGGTCGGTTAGTGGTCGGTCCTTCGACATAGAATTTTGACCATGACCGTCCGCCAATTCTTTCGGGCCGGTCGGACACAGACCGTTATGACTGTCGGGTGTCCATGGACAATTTTTATCTCGGTCGAACGGGTCGGATAGCGGTCTTCCGATCTTTTTCCCACCCCTAAGTGAAACGCTATACGAGCAAATATAACCGCAGTTGTCTTCTCTCTTCATGTTTCTTGCATGAAAATCACACCAAAACTTTAGTTAATTCCCTTATAAATTGCAAATCGTGATCAAATTGATCATAAATAATTAGCTTATTAGCATACAATCACTTCTATTGGATAGTTGGATACATATTTCCTCAGGGGGAAGCACCTAATCATGTATTACAACTTAGGATCACAAAATATTGTTCATGGATATTGTTTTCCAAACAAAATAAATTCACATAAAAATTACAAAATCTTTTCAGAGAAGTAACAGATAAGCTCACAAATCTCTCAAGGCAAATCTAGCTAGTTATATGGAGAGAGAAAAGCTTTTTGGGTTTATTATGTATAGAAATGGTTTGAAAGTTATCCCTATCAAAATTCATAAATTAACATACAAAATCAATATTATGTTGTGTCTTAATTAACAAATATGCCATCAATACAAGATGTTTCAAATTAATTAGCAACAAGATTCTCTTTCAATTTATCCTTATGATTTTTCTTTTTTCTATATATTTCTTTCCATTGTTTGTATGACTTTAAAACTTGTTGTAAATATCTTGACCTAAAAATACAATATCACTTTTCTAAGTTTATTGTTTCAATAATGTTATTTTCTAATTAATGCATGGAATAGAAAACAATATTTAGATCTAATGTTTTTTTTTTGCCATTTTAGGTCTAATGGATTTAACATTTTTAACTTGTTTATAGTGAAAATAAAATAAGTAGCTTAGAGTGAATTTGTAAATTCCATTATTTCGGTCATAAAATTTTCAAGCGTCAAATATTACATGATCATTAAGGGATCAACGGACATGTACGATCTTCTAAATTAATACAAAACACAATTAGAATTCTCTCTGTAGTTGGTGAATCATAAGCTTCTCGTAAATTTAAACAAAATAACCTTCTATTGTATCTACTTTAAAATTCTTACAAAAGAGCTCCTTATGTACTCCAAAAACAAAAACGACCATAAAAGGTGTAACGTGTATCCCCTGTTCCGGTCATGGGATATATAGATGAAATAAATCAGATTTTGATTCAAGAATGAAATCTTATTGAATAAGGGCTAAAATCATTTAGTTTGGCTTTTTGACCCCATATTGTAGGGTGGATCTTGAAAGACATGAAAGATCTCCCTCCAAGCCTTTGGATTCTGGAGCACGAGAACTATTTGTTTCGATCTATATCTTTCTACCCGTAATAGGTATTGGTATTTATCCGGATTTCGTTCTCTCATTATCAGTTGACAAGGTCGAAGCTATTTTATTAACATAATTTCGGTTTACATCACCACACCACTGTCAAAAGATTAAGAAGGCAATAAACTGTGGTACTAGAATCAGATGATCAACACCAAACAAATAAGTAAATAACTTAAAAATAAAACCACAAACAGGAATGAACTTAAATTAAATTTTATTGCGAAGTAAGCGATTAATGTGTTAACTCTCAACAAAACAAAACAAAACAAAACAGGAATGAGTTTAAATGTAAATAACATCTTATTCTAATAAGTAATAAGCGATTGATGTGTCTAAATATTAACTATCAGTAATCTCAAATAAAAATCGGGTTTATACTCCAAACAGGTTTGCCGTTGACTGTAAACTCTACTTTTTCGTTGCCTTGAAGTATTGACCGGACAATATCAACGGATTGAAATATTATACGAGCAAATAATGGTGGTTCCCCTCTCTCTCGTGCTTGTTGGATGAATACTGAATCAATACTTTCGCCTCCATATAAACTGCAATTCATGATCAAATAATAATTAATTAGTCGCATATGTTTCTATATATACATAATTATGTGTATAATCATCTTCAAGAGTATATGATTCGAATAATACGTACACGGTAAAATAGCTCCTGAATTCCGTCAGAGTAACAGGATTTTCTCTTGTAAATGTGAAGTACATGGTTCGCCTATCAACATCATCATTGATGTTCCCAGACCTTGACAATATCCTGCCTCCTCTCGATGAGAATGATGGTCTTCCAACATTACTTGGGCCACTTAAAGGCCCAAATCCTATTAGACCACTACCACCACCACCACCACCACCACCACCACCAGAAGCAACAACAGGAGCAATATTGTGGGCTTCGGTTCTCTGATCGCTCAATTGGACCATGCTCGCTTCACTAATGTCTCCCCTCCTAGCAGTTACTTGTCGCTCCAGAATACCGCCCTGTTGTGGTGCACTTCCATACCTCGACAAGCCTTCGCCTCTTCTTGGTGCAAATGATGGACCTCCATGAGTTAGGAAGTTACTGGAACCACTAAACTGCCCAAACCCAAAACCACTGCCAGCAGAAGCAAAAACAGGAACAACATTGTGGCCTTGGGTTATATTGCCGTCAATGTGGCCCATATTCCCTTCATAAGCAGCTCCCGTCCTCACACCATCTTCCCCTACAAGAATAACACCATCCTGTTGCGGCGCATTTCCAGACCTGGACAATCCCCCGCCTCTTGTTGGTGCCCATGATGGACCTCCAACTTCGGGTGGGGCACTCAATCCTTCGCCTCTTGTTGGTGCCCACGATGGACCTCCAACTTCGAAAGTTTGTACGCCACTTAAACCACCGCCTCTTGTTGGTGCCATATATGGACCTCCAACTTCAGAGTTATGTAAGCCGCTCAATTCTGCGCCTCTTGTTTGGGTCGATGATTGACCTCCAAGTCTGAAGGTACGACCGCTGAATGAGCCAGATCCCGAACCACCGACACAAGAAGTAACAACAGGAGCATTGGCTTGTGTTGTTGGACCATCCATTTGGACAACCACTTCATTAACATTTTCCCTCCTCGTCGTATCTTGCTCCTCAGGAATACCGACACCTTGTGGTGGTGGTGGTGGTGGTTCATTTACAATGATATCGCGGAAGTGTGTATTACACATCTTCTCCACCATCTCAGCGATCCGCCTCATCCCCGTATGCCTCATTTCATATAGCACCTTAAACGAGAAATCTCTTTGTCCTAAAGTTAGTGCCGTCAATGGACTATCATAGATATCATGTTCCAAAGACGGTGGTGGTGGAGGAGTAAGAGATTGCATCCAATTCATACATTGGAATGCTTCATTTATCATCGATCCAGCTAAATCATCTTTGAGAATTAGTACATGACGTATAATATCCACAGGACTACGACCTATTTCTCTAAGCCATGTCCAAAATGCAATGACTCTCATGGCTTCGTGCGGATTTATCTCCAAATCTACAACTAAGCGCAGAAACATTTTTCGCTCGGGTCCATTTGGATCCATTGCAATTGGGATGGGATGGGATGGAGTGAGGGAAGTATATAGAGAAGTCTATATAGAAAAAAAAAACAGTAGGGAAAAAGTGAGCTTTGGAATAGGTACTTGAGATGGGATTTCGATTGCTATTTTTATAGGACAAATGGTGACGTTTCGAGTGTTGACTTTTGGTCATCGCGACGTTTCACTCGGAAATTTTCCAAAAAAATCTGTTTCTTAGATAGAAGAGAGAGAGAGAGAGAGAATCTTGTACAAGCAAGTTTCTAAATCTGCCAAAAAGAAGATCAAAACATTACTTTCATTCCAAAACCCTAGCGATCCTATCCAGTAACAGATATTGAGATCAAAACATTACTTTCATTCCAAAACCCTAGCGTTCCTATCCAGGAACAGATATTGAGATCAAAACATTACTTTCATTCCAAAACCCTAGCGATCCTATCCAGTAACAGATATTGAGATCAAAACATTACTTTCATTCCAAAACCCTAGCGTTCCTATCCAGGACCAGATATTGAGATCAAAACATTACTTTCATTCCAAAACCCTAGCGTTCCTATCCAGGAACAGATATTGAGATCAAATGCGAACGTGTCTCTGATTCATCTTCTCTGCTTCATAATCGTTATCGACTCTGACTACCTCCATTTCTGTATCCAATTACGAAGTCACTGAAAAGTAGGAATGATGAAGTTTTTGAGGTAATTTTCTTTGGTTTTATCAGAATTTTAGAGTTTTATCTTATAATGCAATTTTATTTTTCTGATTTGGTCAGCTTGAAGTTGAAGGTCTTTAGGTCTTTTGATTGCTTTTACTAGCTAGGTCTTTTGATTCTGCTATGAATTATTTGTTTTTTAATTACTCATGAATTTTGATTCTGTCTGTTCAATCTGATGAAATCAGCTGCTATGAGTTATTTGATTCTAGTGCTAGATGACACAAATTACTCAAGAATTTCAGGTAAAGATCTTATTCTTGAAGCTTTTGTTATATTTAATGTGCATTGATCTGCTTCTTGTTCAAAATTGAATTGTATTCTTGCCCTAAAAAGATTGATCATGCATCGAACAAGTCTCTTTCGAAGCTTTCCTTTTTATGCTCAGGAATCTTACTTCATGAAACAGTTATTAGTTATTATTGTCCTTCATTTTCTGCGCAGATGAGTGACTTTAATAATAGGGAACTCACTTCACTTACCTTTACTGTCCAGTTTTGGACTTCAAGGTGAAGTTCCGTAAACTTTGTTGTTTGTTAGATTTTCAGGTGTTCATACTATAATGACTTTTCTTCCTGCACTTATGTTCTGGTTTGGTTTTAGTTGAAGTGGTTTTCGGAGTTCCGTTGAAGGTATAGTGTTATATAGTATGGGGAGCTTATTTCTTCAACTTGATTCCTGTGTTTAGAAATATCCATTTGCGTTTTCTAGCCTAAAGTTTGAACTCTATATTTAACGAATTGGGTGCAACAAGTTTCCTATTATTGACAACTCTTATATATGTCAATCCACTAAACGGTAATTGTAGATTCGAGTCTTTTATTCTGTCGGCTTTTCAAACTCATCCGATTCCTCTTGAGACATCTTTTTTGCTTTGTTAATTCAGTTTGTTGTGCCAGAAACTTGTGCCTGTGATATTTTGTTTCATTCAGAGTATTGTGCCTTTTTTCAAACATGTCTCCATTTGCCCTGCTTCTGTATTGGGTTTGCTCGTTCTCATCTAAATGGTTCCAAGCTTACAAGAACTGAATCAGTTGCACAAATCTAAGTTTAATTGTAGTCTTTTGTAAAATATTGTATGAATAATGCAACTATTTCTTTCGATGCCGATTATGCAAATAATAGAGGAGCATTTAAGTTAATGATGTCAACAACCCTTGGCTGGAATAGTTACCAAGTTGGATGTTTGCTTCAATATCACAACTAAACTGCTAACTTGGACTTCTTTACTAAACTTACGTGTTTATACACCATTATTCATCTTGGTTAGTTGTATCTCATTTCCATTATAATTTCTCTTATTTTAGCAGCCAATTGATATAATGAAGTGCCTCAAAGAATGTCGACTATGACCCACGGACTGCATGCCAATGTAAAGTAATTGGTGTGATATTTTGATGCGACCTCTTCAGTCAGCAAGCAGGACTCCAAGCGACAGAATCCTAAACTCTCAAAACGAAGATCACTTAGAAGTTCAATGACTGAGGTATTTATTATGTAACTCATATTCACCCTTACGCAAATTGCAAATTTCTAATCTAGAGCATAAGTTATACAATGGGGATATTCTAATATTGGTCGCTTCAATTGAATGTCAATGTCATTATTCCCTTGTGAAGGTAGTGGATGAGCTGCAAATTTGATCCAATATATACACTGAATCATTTCCCTCGGGCTACGAATTGTTTCTGCAATCCATTCCGTAATGCAAGGATTTGCCTCTCTCTGAGTTGATTTCTCTACAAGTCTATAGTCATATGCTCAAAAACTTCGCCCACTGAGTCCACGGACGACACTTCTTTGTTGACGAGGAAATACTAATCATGTACTAACAACTAACCAAAACGAATAAAGATCATCTAGTTCACTACTGTTGATTCCTCAGCATCCTCCATCCCACACAAATCATCAGATGGAAATAAGCATCATATATGACAAATTACTAACAAAAATAAAAATCACTTGAATTGCACGTCTTTGCAGATAGGTAGATGCATTATCAATTATCACTCACTCTTTTGAAGTCCATGAAACAGAAAGCAAGAATATTTACCTCCTATGCATTTAGCGTTCTTTTATGAGGCCAAAATAGTCAGTTTTTATATTTTTTGTACGTTAAAGATTGTTGCGTTCTTAAGATATTAATAAACTGCTAAATTGTTGGGCTGGAATAAACATAAGTATCCTCAACAGATTCGCAGTTCATGCTGGGCAAGTACTTGAGTTGGTAAAAACGGAAGACTCTCTTCACCTGGTTAATTGGTCACATTGCCGAATTTGGGTAAATATTAGTTTCCTTGCGCAATATCCCCATTTACTTTTAAAAAACAAAACTGGCACTTATGTCATATTAGATACGGATATTTTGTATGGGAAAAACACATGATCTTTTTTTAGAATAACAATTTGTAACAAAAGATATAGAATCCAACTAATTTGTTTCAAACAATTATTACTTATAGTTTCAAGTACATGCTTGATAATGAATTACGACGAAAGATGTTGCTGGTGCATAATGATTTAGCTATGCTGATTTGGTTCGTAATGCCTTGCCCATAGATGCTTCCTGTTCATTTGTGAACTTAACCTTCTTTTTCCACCCAGGATCTCCTACAATTGGTGCAGACTCGAATACGACCGGGGCGAACAATGGTTGTCTTTTAGGTAGACAACCCTTCTACACAGTTTCACTAAGTACTACATTTCATTAACAAAAGAACAATAGGTATCATTAGACATAAACCACATTAATAATTTGGTAGCTTTTTTATTAGTCAGATCCGAAATTTGACTCAGAAGAGAATTGACTCGATTTGGGTTTCAAAATGTTTGTTTTTGCAGGGCTCATGATGTCTGACTCTGTTATGGCTGATTTTTGGTCCATTTAACCCACACAAGACAGATTGGAACGATTTATTGTCAGAAAACAAAGTTGCCTAAGTAGCATAAATAATTACTTGAACTCGTGTGTGTGTGTATATATATAAGACTAGCAGATAAAGAAATTTTTAACGTGTCTTTCCGTAATTTGATATCCCCTAGAAAACGTAAAGAACATTTCATTATTGACATTTACAGGTGTTCATAGATTCACCAGCATCCTTTCCTTGTTGAATTGGAAGAGGAAATTTTGGTCCAGGCCTGTTCAAATTATGCTAGCACACTTGTTTGCAGCACTTGCCAAAGCTTCTTGAAGATAATTTGAAATGCTCTAAAAAGTTCATTCTTAATAGTCTTATTGATCATCGTTAACGCGAAAACTCTATTCTTATACAGATAGAGAAACGAAATTTATTTTTGGGTACCCATAAGATTCTGTGTTATTTGTCTTAAATGATGCTCAAGAATTGCATATTACATTACTAACTGTTTGGTCCAGGAGTTTATCAATTTTATTTTGGTCTATTATTAGTATCATTTTTGTTTGGTTTTCAAAAATGATATATTGGGCGACAACTCTAACCCTACACCATAGCGACCAAATCACATGACGACACGTGGCACCCTTTAACAACAATTCACGTGATTCTTCCTGTTTGTACAATTTGCGTTTCAGACCACGACTTTACAGCATTCTGGATTAAGTCCCTGCGTATTCATCCTCCACCCATCCTAGATCTCAACCTGATGATCCCTCTCTCTCTCTAAAGTGACCAAAACACCAAGAACGGGTTGCCAAGTCTCTCTCTTCAACTATTTGAAGACTCAAACAAGTGTAAAGTGTTGATAACGTTCCTTGAAGATTCAGTAAAAGCTCATCACCCATTCCCTCTCTCACTCTAAAACTCTCTCTAAAACACACATTCTGCAGGTACGCCAATTCTTTGATTGATTTTGATAGATTGTTAATTAGTTATGTTTTAGTCATTTCACGAATCGTAATTATTTCTTTTTCGTGTTGTTGTCTAAGTTTTTGATTAGTTATAGTAGATCCAAACTCCTGAGTGTTTGTATAATTGTTCAATGTTGAAGATTTGATTACGTTTCTTTTTCTGTGTGTTTTGATGCTTGATGAAGTTTTATTGAGGGCTTTATAAGGTTTGATTGTGTTTATTGATTTGATTGTTTAGTTTTTGGTAAAGATTAATAATTCTGGATTAAGAAGAGTCTATGCTTTTGTTGAATAATTAGAATTTCTTATAATGTTCTTAATGTGACTAGGTCTTTAAATGTGAAAATGATTTTGATTGAAAGGATCTAGGAATGCTTCTCCCTACTTTGTTTTACTTATTTGAATAAATTCATTATTCTACCTGGCTATGTACTGTTAATATGTGGTGTGTTTTAACAATTCATTTTCCATCTGAAACTTAATAATTACAGTTCCCCTTCCCATACATTAGGAATGAATTTTCCTTGTTTAAGTTCAAAAAATTAAAGCAATTCCAGCTAGTGTTGGTAATATCATGACTTAATAACTTGCAGGAACAGTAAAACCTCACTGGAGCTACTCAGCTACTATTATGGTATTCAGGAGGTTAACATGGAAAATTAGATACCGTCGGTTTCTCCTGTGCTTTCCTAGACCTTTTCAATAAGATTAGGTAATTCAAATCCTTTCTCAAAGAACATGAAAAGATAGATACGTTGTGGTCTACAGAGCTCGAGACCGTATGAACAACGAGACCATAGCTCTTAAGAAGATCCCCTTGTGTGAGATAATACTGCAATATTCCATATAATGAAAAAAAGAAGTTCTTTCATTCGCATCAAATATGTGAAATAATTTAAGAAATCCTAATGTCATCATTTTGCAACGGGTTTATAGTTAGAATAAAAGAAAAAAAAACAATAAAGCATCCATCTCCTTCTTTCTCCTGTGAACATTGGCTCCAGAACATAAAATAATCTGCAAATAACCAATTTCAGAATTAAGCATTGCTTATGAAGCAAACAAAGTTAAAGATCTATATTTCTAACTCAGAGTAACTTAAGACATGAAACTTTACTAAACAGTAAAATTATCCAAGTATATACCTTTAATCTTCAATCCTTTATGAACTATAATAGTTATATTCTCCATTGTATGCCCATTAATAAGTCCATATGTGACTGCATAAGGTGAGATAAATATCAACGCACATACTATACTTACTAAATGAGTCAAATAAGTATAAGGAGTTATGAATTACCATATCTTGTCGAGGTGTTTGGATTATGTTTTTTTGTGTAACAATACCACTTTGTCGACTCTCTTGTGTAGTTGTTAAATCATAAACCGGATCAGGAACGGGACCAGGAACTGGATAAGGAACCGTAGTCCGAACCATATTACAAGTCGGACTAGATGTGGGCATTTTAGAAGTAGTGCACTAACGAATAAAACAACGAATTAGTTAACATATAACAAATAAGAAAGGTAAGAAAACAACGAAGTATTGGACTTACACGTTTTTTCGACTTATAATTTTTCTTCTTGAATCTATTCTCCCGAGGGCGCCCCTTCGCCTTGCACGATACTGGATCAAGAATATCTTGTCGTGCATTTTCTGCACAATCAATGGTATAACCAGAACCACTCCCTACTTTATATTGGAAGTCTGGCTTAAACTTTTGGAGATAGTCTTTCAATTGCTCGGTAATTATTTCATTTTCAGATGCATTAGAAGCTAGTTCGTTTAAAGATACAGACAATTCTTCGAACCTTTTTTCTTGTGGTGTTGTATCCAATCGACCATAGTTCACATTAATCTTTGTGTATGATCTCGTAACATCTTTCCTCCATCTCCTAAGAATGTAAGTATCTGGGATGACAGTAATTTTGTTCTTACATAATACTGTTATTGCATGGCGACACAAAATTCCCTTAAATTCAAACAACAAGCAATTGCACCGAACTTCACATTCTTGAACATCTAACATAACTTTATACGAATAAGTTTTCGAGCCCGTACCAAATTCTCTCTCCTCGGAAATAGTACACTCGAACACATTGTCATGATTTCTGCAATCTACCGTATCACATGCCAATTTTCCCCTTAGTTCTTCTTGAAACTCTCCAAATATTTTAAGCGTGTATTTCTCTCTCATTTGCTTTTCTATTTGAAATGGACTAACACATGGCATTTCTAAATTATAACACCTAAAATCTTCCTTTGCCTCTTTTTCAACTTTATCCCTTAAAGTTGTATTGTTCAACAAAAAGTTTTAAGGTAGTTTTCGGGCCTACATATCCATCGAAAAAGGCATTTACACTTTCACTACGTTGAGTACTAGACATTCCCGCCCAAAAATGTTTTTTCACAAAAATTGGTACCCATCGCCTTCTCTCTTGGTACATATGAGTCAACCATGTATTTTCTTCCAGGCTATACTTTTCTATAGTAAGCATCCACTTATTCTCGAACTCTTCTGTACTAAGCGTTTCGTGGACAAGTTGGGTAAGAGTATAACTTATTTCATCGAACTTTTTGTAACTTTTGAATTTCTCAGGTATTTTCTTCATCACATGCCACAAACACCATCGATGTCTTGTATTGGGAAATACGTCTTGAATAGCAATCTGCATGGCGGCATCTTGGTCCGTTATAATTCCACCGGGAGCTTTTTCATCCATACACAAAAGCCATGTCTTAAACAACCATGAAAATGATTCTGCATCTTCATTAGACAACAATCCACAACCCAATAAAATAGACTGCCCATGATGGTTCACTCCAACAAACGGGGCAAAAGGAAGATGATACTTATTCGTTAGATAAGTCGTGTCAAATGTCACGACATCTCCAAATTCTTTATATGTCTCTCTGCTTCTCCTGTCTGCCCAAAATACATTACGTAAACGAGACTTAGGGTCTACTTCCATTGAAAAAATAAAACCATTGTTTTTTCTTTGCATCGCCAAAAAATATTCTTGAATAGCAACCGCATCTCCTTCACCAAGGCGTATCCTTCTCTTCTTTTGGATGTCATTTCTTGCATCTCTTTCGGTAAATGGAACTTTCTCATGTCCACCGGCTGCCACCACTTGTTGCTTAAAGCTACGACTCGTCTTAGTCCCTGCCAGATCACATACTTCCAGTTGTCTAGCTACATAAGGGTTAATCTTCCTATTGCATCTATAATGACGAACTTTTCCTGGACTGAGGATATGGTTATGTTCAAGATTCACAACCGTAATTTCCCATTTTCCATTATCTTGTATTTTAGCATTGATTCTTGCTTTGCAACCACTTTTGCTACTTGGTTGAGGATTATTTGATGTCGACTTATAATTCCCCCCTTTACCACATGCTATTACAACGTATCGTAAAATTCCATGTACTCTTCTCTGTGATGTCTTTTTCACTGGATGCCCAATTTTTTTGGCGTAACGAAGACAATAGGTGTACAACTCTTCAAGACTATTGAACTCCATTCCAGACCTAGGTACTTCAACCTCTATTTCTGATCCAACATTGTGTTTACCATCTTCAAACTCGTCATAAAGCTCACAATCTCCACCTTCCGAACTTTCTGAAGTCATCTCTCCATAGAAGTAGTTACTAAAAAGATAAAAATATCACAGAGAGGTAAATTCAAGGAATAAATAACTCTAAATGCAGGCTAAATGAATCAAACTAAAACTAGATATTGACCTAAATACTTGAACAAAGCATGAAAAATCAAACCATAAGCCAGATTTTATTAATAATGTAAATACCCTAAAACTTTAGTCTTCTACCATCTAAGTCATGGGTTCAAGCACATTGACAATACAAAAAAAAAACCTAAAACTTTACCTCGAGGCACGTTGACAATACAATAAAACCTAAAACTTTACCTCACAAGATGTTGAGAAATTAGTTGACTTGGGCTTGAAAGTGGACGAATCTTCAAAAAAAAAGAATTTACCAATAATATAAAAGATCAAAATCCTGAAACCTTACAAAAAGCGAGTCCAAATAATATTCAAATCTCACTTTGAAACCCTAGACTCGTTTTTTTAGAGAGAGAGAGAAAGAAAGTGAGGCTTCACGGTGGAAAAGCTGCTGGTTAGGAAGGGTCATTTTTGTTTTAATCTAGACTGTTGAACATATCAACGGTTGAGATCTAAGATGGGTGGAGGGACTGGTTGATGAATACGCAGGGACTTAATCCAGAATAGGGTAAAGTCATGGTCTGAAACGCAAATTGTATAGAAACATGAGGAATCACGTGAATTGTTGTTAAAGGGTGCTACGTGTCGTCATGTGATTTGGTCGCTATGGTGTAGGGTTAGAGTTGTCGCCCAATATATCATCTATCCTCAAGCTGCAACTCGCGCATGAAGTTGGAAATGCTAATAATTATCAGTCAGACATACGACACTGAATTCATCTGCGAATTCTTTCCCGATGTACTAAAATGTGCCGTTGAATTACCCCCCCTTTTAGAAAGAGCTAATGCTAGTTGGCTAGCTTAGTTTGACAATGTTTTCCAGCGGGAAATAAGCTAGCTGCATTTCAGCTAAGCTTATATTCTGAAACCTAGCTGCGGGGCACCAAACTGAGATATTGTTATACACTATCAAAATTTTTTAACATTATTAGTATGGACCCACATTTAGGGCGTGAAATTGGTGTGAGTCCACATGGAATCGTTGGATTCACGCCACTTTCTCTCTCTTGATGAAAGTGGAATGAATCCAAGCCATTGGATAGGGATTCACGCCAAGTTTGTCGGTCTCTCTATCATGGTGTATATCTTTTTGGAGATCCATTCATTTTTATAGTTTTCTAAGCTTAGAGAATATACAAAAGTTTGGACAGCTAGCATGGGTTCAAATGCGACCAATGAATTTTTATTCTAAATAATCCAAAAGTGTTGGGTGTGTTTAATGTTGTTTTCAGTCACCAAAAGAGTGCAGATTTTTTGTGACAAACTATTTGTGATGGAATATGTGAATGCGTCCGTAAAGGATACTATTTTCAACAGAAATTAAAATTCTGTCAAAAATAGTGTGCAATAACGACGGTAATCCTCCTGAACCGTCAAAAAAACATTCGCCGATGTGAGGCTAAATTGTTGGGAGGAAATGCTTACTGGCAGCTACAAGTTCCGTCGAAAAAAGACTTATTTCGATGGCAAAGATTTCATTTTCTGTCGAAAAGACTTTTTTCTACAGTGAGATATTACATTCCATTAAAAAGAGAATATTTATCTGACGCGAAATTTTTTTCACACTTTCCAGAAATTTTCTACCGAAACTTGTTTCGATAAATAATGGCTTTTGGTATAGGAAGAACAGTATTTAGTAAAGGCAGTGCGTTAGAAAGGTCAATTTATGCATTTGCTCTTCCTTTACTAAATTAGTTTAAGGAGGGCGTTATAAGGATCATTTGATAAATAATGCTAAAATATAAGGACTTCGATAAAAATCAATAAGAAATCTGATATTCTATTCACTTGTAGTTTTCTCTCACATAAACAACCCAACCATAATATCGTCGCTACTATCAACACTACCATTGGTATTAAAATCTTGCAAAGTTTACCATTAATATAGTTTTAGTTTCAAACTTTTAATGATGCCTCAAGATCTTACGGATGAGGAACCACCATTAATGAAGGAGGCAACCTATATCAATAAAGAAAAGTCATGTGACTTAAACGAAGACACCGACTTAAACGAAATCATCGACTTAAACGAAGATATCGACTTAAACAAAGACATATATAAAATAATATGTCCCGGTAAAGAAAAATCATTTTCTTGTCTTTCTCTATGGTTGAACAAACGTTTTAAGGATTTAGGTCGTTTTTGTATCGTAAAAGATTTTCGGTCGGGACGACCGAAAAAGACAACAAATTTCGGGCAGGTTAGCTGAAAAAAAGAATAAATTTCGGCAGAACCGGCTGAAATTGTTCTGTTTTTTCATCCGCTCTCGACGAAATTTGTTTAAATTTTCAGTTGTTCTGGATGAAAATTTTCACTAATTTCATTCATGAATTTTTATTTATGCTAGATGAAGTTTTATGAATCTTTAAAAGTTACTTTAATCAGTGTTAAAACCCTAAAAATCTATGAAGAAATCAAGCAATGCCCCTCTATGGAGATGAGTGTTGTGTTAGTCATCTAGGATTTAGGTTTCCATCCTTATCTCTCTCCCTCTTTGATCGAAATGAACATATTTAGGGCTTTTCTCTCTTTTGGTTGAACATGTTTTAAGGGTGTTTATCTCTATTCTCTCACTTTGTTCGACAAACAGATTTTTGGTCGAACATGATTTTTCTCGCTTCTCTATCTTTTGGTCGAAAATAGTTTGAGGGGAGGGACCAAAGTTTAAAGTTGAGATATTTTAGAAAATATTGTTTATCTCTCCCTGTTCTCAAAAGAATGCTCTCCCTATCTAATGCACTACTTTTGCTAAAAATTGCCCTTCCTATACCAAAAACCTAAATAATTTATTCTGTCGAAATAGAATGTCCTAAATTCTCACTCTCTGCATCTCTCTCTCCTAAATTCTCACACTCTATTTTTTTCTCTCCCTCTCTCTCACTTGCACCTCCCACTGTCTTCAGTATTTCATCCTCTCTTACTCTCATCTTGCCCTTATTTGCGTTGGTAATTATACCGTCGGAAAGGACATTTTCTGACAATTTTATCACTTTCGACAGTTTTGTGCCATCGAAACTATTCTTGGTTTTTGTAGTGGATTTATTTGAATTAAATTTCCTTAAGAGTATCCCACAAGGCAATAACTCAAAAATATAACATCTCTCATTGCTACATAGAAAGAAATGAACATTTTCATTTGTGAAGTTTACACGCTCTTGTTTCTTATCATTTTCAACCAAAACGCGGATCTGAAACGTTTACGGGATTCCCTACTAATAATCCTAGTCTCAAGATTTCGCATCTCCTCTTTGCTGATGATTGCATAATCTTCGGTCGTAATTCTCTAGATAATATTCATATTCTTAAGGACATTCTTAATACTTTTAGTGTGTCATCCGCTCAAATGATCAATTACAAGAAATCTAATATCTTCTACTCCAAGAATTCTCATTCGAAATTCAAGCGTCTTATTATGCGCTCCCTTAAAGTTAAGAATGCGTCCACCTCGGATAAATACTTAGGGGCGCAGCTTTTCATTGGAGCAAATAAGACTAAAGCTTTCAATGACATCCTTCTTCATATCAAAGCCAAATTAGAGAAATGGAATCACTCTTTCGTTTCTCAAGCTGGGCGCACTGTTGTTATCTCAACAATAGTTGCGGCCGTACCCCGATACCAAATGCAATGCTTTGCCATTCCTAAAGGCATATGCAAGAGCATTACGACTATTCAAAAGTCGTTCTGGTGGGGTAAGTCTAGAGGCATTTGTAGGAAATCTTGGTCTTCCATTTGTATGCCCAAATCCATGGGAGGGCTTGGTATACATCTACCTGAGCTAGATAATAAAGCTATGCTCAGTAAGCTCGCTTGGAGGATTAAATCGGAGCCCAATGCTATGTGGGTCCGTTTCCTAAAAGCTAAATATTTTCCTCATACAGAGAATCCTGGTCCAGTCAAGCCACATCACTCGTGGATATGGAAGACTATTAGAAAGCAATTACACCAGATTGAAGATTTCACTACTTGGGAGGTCCACAATGGAGAGAACATCAATATTTGGACTGATAGCTGGATTCCTGACATCAATACTCCTCAAATCCATAGTAGTGAACCCACAGTGACAAAGGTTTCTTAATTAATCAGTAATAACAAGTGGAATGAAGAGGTCCTCACTAGTAACTTTGATAATAATACCTATAACCTTATTAAATCCATCCCCATCGATGAAACGGGGGTGGATCAAAGAATTTGGACGCTTACTAAATCGGGTAAGTTTACAGTTAAATCCATGTATGAATTCTCCCCCTCCACTTAACCCTAACTGGAAATTTATTTGGTCTCTCCCTACTATACCCAGAATACAAAATTTCATTTGGAAAATATGTACTAAATCCCTTCCAGTGAGGAAAAGAATTGGTAAATATATTAACAATAACCTGGTTTGCCCTAACTGTAATGAAATTGAATCTATTGAGCATGCGCTACTTCACTGTCCTCTTGCTAGAAATATCTGGTTCTATTTCAATATCATATCAGAGAATATTATGAATGTTATAGAATGAATTTTTCCATGGGAGCACACACCTCCTTTCAATGAACCTTCATACCAGAATCTGTTAGCCACTATCCTGTGGATAATTTGGAAAATCAGATGTGATCACTGTTTTCAATATGAAATTAATTCTCTACCTCAGATTATTAATATGATTCAGGCTTTTCCAAAAAATATTATCACTCTTCCTAGCATGAATACACAATTGCAAGGAAAATGGAACCCTCCAGAACCAAATTGGCTGAAAATTAATGTTGATGCTTCTTTTATCAATGTGCATGATATTACAGGAATTAGCCTAATTATCCATGATTCTGAATCTAAATTCATAGAAGCTCATACGAGTATTACGAGAGGCAGAAATAGTGAAGAAGGAGAGGCAATTGCAATTCTCGAGGGCCTGGTATGGACGGTAGAACATGATTATAATAATATTATTATTGAAAGTGATAATATAAATATCATACATAACATTCAGAATACTAAGCATGAAGTTCAATGGCAGTCTAGAATCCATCTTCGTAAAATTCAGCAGGTAAAACGCAAGTTTCATATGGTGAAATTCAGTTACACTAATCGTAGATTCAACTCTCCGGCGGATAAGCTTGCTAAATGGGCCAGAAAGAAGAATAAATCGAAGACTTGGAGCAGAATTCCTTATTTTATGGTTTCTTTCTATTGTAATGACACTTTATTAGCTTAATAATATTTGTATCTCTTAACAAAAAAAAAACCAAAAAAGTATAGAGGAAGTAAGCGCACATGCTGCACTATGGATAAAAAGGATAAAACCTTAAAGATGGGAAATCTAGAATAATTTTGTTTAAATCAATCTGCCATTTTTAACAAAATCAAAATCTGCCATTTTGGAAGGTAGGTGGCTTTACAAGATTTAATCTTAGTAATCCCAATTATGTGACAAATATTTAAACCTGGTATCTATATTATTATGAGTTAGATGTCAACAAATTTAATGATATAAATCCTCTGATCCTCCGTTGATGATCTTTTTCTTAATAAATTACATTTTATCTCTAAATCATCTTATTTTACGTTAATTTTTTTTTGTTGAAATTAATGTATTTTTCTTAATTAACAATTGAATGTGTAGGAAACAATGTGATTTTCTTTAGAGGGAATGTTTCATTTACGTTTTTATTATCTTTTTTTGTTGGAAATTTAAAATCTTTTGGGAATTTAATCCCAACTAAAAGCATATTGAACTATGGCCCATTCTAATATTTGTCATATACTATATATAATAAAGTCACTCTATTTTTGTTTATTTAGTCAAAGTTAAATTTTCTCATTAATATTAATGATTCAAAAATTTTATAACTTTTCTCGTTAATATTAAAACTTCCAAATTTTATAGCTTAAAATGAAAGCTAATTATTTCTTATGCACTATCATAATAGAAAATCCTAAATTTTTTTTTTTAAACAATTTAAACAAAGAATTCTCCAGGGTACATGTTAGGTTTATTGGAACATAAATCGTTTCTCGTTATGAAATTATTCAGTTGACTAAAGCTCAACTAAACTATGACCTAAATAATGTAGATGGGCTTTAGGCCATAATTAATTGGGTTTTAAGTCATAGTTTAGTTGGGCTTTTGGCTTGTTTTTGTTCAATCTGGTAGTTACCGCGCTTATCCCATCTTTGATGTACTATCGTACATCGAAGTCAAATTCCTAAAAAAAAGAAGAATAAAATAAAAATCGTAGAATCCACCTCTTCTGGTAATCTGACTAACGACTCTAGAATGAGAGATCCTCCATTAAATAAATAACATAATTTCAAAAGTAATATTATAACAAAAAAGAATATACCTGCAAGTAAAGAAACTATATTGATCTATAAAAAAGTAATACTCCATAGTAACTGAAGTTATATGTTATATATGTTGAACAATGCAAACAAACAGAAACACGACATTACAAAAATAAGTAATACTCCATTTATACGTTAAAAAGTATGTAAGAACCAAGACATTACAAAAATAACTCTTAAATAGAATTATACATAGCTACTTACAGCTCAAAACTAAAAACTGTTCGTAAACATATGTTTACATACTTTCTTAACTAGATGTAACAAATACTGGATTAATTTTTGTCGGAATAAGATAATAATGCAGTAAAATTAAATGAAAATAATCTTCAAATAATGAAGAAATCTACTATTAGATAGTCTTTAATAAGTAAATCATTTGAACTTAATTAATAAGCCGACATTTATCTTTCAAAAGAGTGGGTACGTAAGTTCTTTATAACCATTTGTATAAACAGAACGTATATCATTTAGCTCCCTCATGCCTACTATAACTAGTTATTTTGATTTTCTAATGACGGCTAAAAAATCTGAAAAAGGGATAGTATTCATTGACAAAGTGAATCAAGAATCATTATTCTTTCGTCACAAGAAAAGGTGGGAAATTTCTTTTCTTGTGTCTAAGTTTAGGAAGACGAGTAGTATAGCTAACCGACGATTATTACTGATTTCGACTTCATGCAATTTAGTTGCAACCTGCAATTCGAATAGAGGATGGGTTTTTGGGGTTAGCTCACCCTCGTGGGATCGCGACCCTTTGTTCTGTCCATCGTATCACATGTGCTGCCTAGGGTATAAGGCCAACTCCTCTTATGGGAAATAGGATTGACTCTGAATTCGAGCCATGACAATTGGTTCCATAAAATCCGTATGATTTTCCCAATTCAAAATAAGCAGTTTTTACATGAAGAAGATTTTCCTCATCATGTTCAATTTGATATATATATATATATATATATATATATATATATATATATATGTAGGAGAAGAGTCCGACTTGGTATTGTTAAGAAAAGAGAGGAAGCATAACCAAGTCAAGATCATAGAGATCACTCCTCCGAAAGTTTTCAATGTTTATCAAATCTGTTTTTATCTAACGGAACGCTATGGGATCAAATGACAGAGACATTGTTGGTAAAAGAGATTGCTCTCCTCGGATGACACAACTTCGTGTAATAGGAGAAAGATTTCCCATTCTTTAGCCGGAAAGATATGTGGCCATGAAAGGAGATTAAGTGGAACAGAGTTGACCGAGTGGATCTTTCCTTAAGATTCAAGTTGAGATATTCATATTATTACTAAAAACAATATTGAATTACATTCGTATGTTATCTGTCTACGACTATGCATATAACTGCTCAGTGATAAAAGAGTATGGGTGAAGAGACATGTGCTTTACTTAACTAAGCTATAGCTCTTGTGTTTGTGATAGATAGTTTACCAGTTACCACGTAAATAATTTCATGGGGACGGTCTATGAATCTTCCTTCTTTTAATTGCATTTCGCTCACAAGGTTGAAGAGAGATATTGTATCAAGCCGGCTGCAAGGGCCAAACTTGATCCTCTACCCCAGAGATATTGTCGTTCAAAGCAGGTATTTTAAACACACCTATTAATTATATGCCATGGAACAATAATCTTTAAACGAAAGAACAATGCATAACAACAAATACTAATACTTAAACCAAACACCATTTATTCATTTAATTGTATTTCTGAAGTGAATCCCACAATAAGCCACAAATATTCAACTGTAATAAGTGCCACAATAAACCTCACACCACTTTTCCATCAAATATCCCATCAACTATGGTGCTTATGAGATAATTTAAGTGCTTATTTGTTATCTTTGGGAAATGCGCGCCCAGAAAGAACCCGACCTCCGATTTTGAATTGAATAATTTCGTTGCCGTCTAAAAACAATTCCTTGATAAGTCTGGATTTAAACAGCACCACAGCATAGGACTCTTTGTCATCTGGACATGGAATATCCTCCATCTTAATTTTCTCTACCCAATTTCCATATATCCTGTTCCATTTGTTAATCATTCCGAATATCATTAGTCTTGTATGAATATTGAGTAAATTACTTGTCAATATACAAACTTTATCAGAAAGAAACAGTATCTGTTAGAACCATAAACCCTGAACATTTGAAAGTGACAATATTTGTTAAACCCTAAATGAATATCATTCCTACTAAAAAGTAAATTTGAAGGTCACCCTAAGCGAGCGCCGCAATTTTTCTTTTCCTAAAAAGTATTTTACTTGTAGCAATAATAGTTTGGCCATGCGGGTTCTCTATAATAATTGTAACCCGTTCTTTTTGCGCAGAATAGCTATTAATACAAGATTATTCAAGTATCTTTGGTATTGGGATAGGTGAATTCATATGGATCAAATTCACGAAGAACACACATCATAAATTTTCATCATCCGACTTGGGCAAGAATCACAAGAACAAAATCAAATAGATCCATAGAAAATATATATGTCAACCATACCCATTGAACTGAGAAACCAAATCCAGATGAGCAAAAGCAGATCCAACAAAAATTACTTGGGATCAACATCTCAGTACAAGAAGGTCAAAGATCCTTACTGTTCATGAATTCTTTGTGGGTCCGCCCAGATTTCGCCGGACTATCATTTTCCAGAAATGCTATTTGGTCTGAAAATAGGTTATGTGGCCGGCTCCCATTAGTACTGGCATGTGGAGAGAGAAACGCCCAATCTAATGGAGGCCGGTCACATCAGCTTTCGTCCTGTTTGGTCGGCCCCTATTTTCAGGCCAAATAGCACTTTTTTGTCATTTTTATACTTAAATCCTTAAAAGTTAAAATACTTACCCAGTAAAGTATGATTTCAACTCATCTGGAGAAACCCGATTTTCCTGTGAAAATGTGACAATCAAAGTGCGTTCCACCAAATCAAGAGGGATTTCAGCCTGTTTCTTAACTTGGGTTTGAACCACGTTTTGGGTTGGAGTTTGAGTAGTCATAATTTGGGTAGTAGATTTGCTTTTAGTAGAATCAGCAGTAACAAAAGCAGATGAAGAAGAAGACCCAATTTCATATTGGATTGGATTAAGATGAAAACCTGTGATAGATGCATTTTCCATGGAAAATTCTTTAATTATATCTTCAAATGCTCTGTGTAATTCATTCCCAATAAGTTGAGGGATTCTATGAGACCCAAAAGCTCTGTTCAAGAACAAGAACTCAAAAGAAATATCATTAGGTTTCACTAAGTGTTTGGTCATTGGGATTTCATCAATGACAGGAGAAAGTGATGTTAGTGATGGTGGTGGAGTTTGAGAGAAAATGAAGCTTAAACACTTGAGACCCTCTTCAGCAATGGAGTTGATAATCATATAATCACTCTGACTCAATACTTTATAAACAAAGTTTGAGTAACCCAATTCTTCTAACCATAGCCAGAAAGAAATTAGGTTCATGCTTTGGATTGGATCTCTACACAAGTCAATCACCAGTTTCTTGAACAAATTTCGATCCATCCAGTGGAACGATCGAAGCTGTACATCAGTGATGTCAGGAACTGGTTTTGATCCATCCATAGCTTGATAATTGATAATTCAGAGGCTGAAGAAGAAGAAGAATGAGGTTGATGATGAATTGAGGGTTTGATACTCATTTTTATAGATGGAGAGAGGAGTTTAGGTGGTGGTGGGATGTCTTCAGTTTAGGCAAACTATTAACTAGAGAAATCAGAGAGATTCATACATTTATGTTTGTTTTTTTCTCAATAAAAACAGAGGAAGGTGAAAGCAAAATCCTCTCCTCTAATTAGGAATTCAATTGAAGCAGATTCTGGTTATGTTCTTATATCTTATGAATTAATATGGTGGAGTTGGGTAGATCTTTTTGATTCATGAATCAAGAAATTTCTACTCCATTCAAGACCCTTTAAGAGTTTCCATGTTTCAAATGTTTTACTAGGAAAATAACTAGGGTTTCCTTGTCCTTGTAGATAGTTTGGACTTTGGAGCAATCCCATGCATAATACTCTTATTATATTAATTTTTTTTGCTTAATTTATTAATTTTTGGAAGGGTTAATTATTTTTTAGTCCCTCCAAGTCACCATTTGGGTCCCCATGATTGTCAAATAAGCCATTTTGGTCCCCTAGCTAACAGTTTTGCCGGAGAAAGTTAACTAATTTTATTTGGGTTCTACCCTTTTTGAATAGGTGTTTCTCATCCACTTTCCACCATAATCTTTTTGTCACTTTTTTCACTGATTTGATATCGACAAAAACGGAGGTCCTCCTATATCTTTGGGATTTCCTTTAGGGGTATTCACCCTTGTCAACCAGTTGAAACGAAGAGAGAAAAAATGAGAGGTTGTGAGGATTTTGGCTCATGATTGTCTAATAAGTGATTTTGGCCAAAGAAATTTTGTTAGGAGAGTGTTAATTAACTGTTGTTACGGTGAAAATCATTAA
The DNA here is from genome assembly GCF_041429995.1 of Eschscholzia californica. NCBI lineage: Eukaryota > Viridiplantae > Streptophyta > Magnoliopsida > Ranunculales > Papaveraceae > Eschscholzia > Eschscholzia californica. The sequence goes on from NW_028238198.1 coordinate 49,876,496, forward strand.
ATTTTTCTGAAATAATGGTAAAATGAGAACAAAAGTTGAAACTTAATTCTCACCTAGTAGAAATATTAGCTAGCTAGGGGCAAAAACAGGTTGCTAGACAATCACAGGGACAAAGTTACTAGTTAGTCAGCAACTGAGGGGGCCAAAACAAAATAACCTATTAATTAATATGAAAATGTTATCTTGCAAATGGAATCACAAAAAGAAATCACAAAAAACACAATTTTTTTTGAAAGATAATTGCATTAAACATCAAAATAATTAACATTTCAGTACGTAAAATATTCCTAATTCTATAGCTTGTAAATCTAACAACTTGTCTTGAAAATGATATGGAATTTGAGATTAGGAGTCCGTTTGGTTAACTGAAAGATGAAACTTGTACTTAGCCTCTTATAACATTGAAGATGGATAAAATGGACTACTAAAATTTCAAAGGGAAACAAGGATGTCCGCGGGAATGAACAAAAAATTGATTCTGAGTTATCTTGACAACATTCTCTAAACAAAGAGATCACGACACTCCAGTCTTAAGGAAAAGAAACAAGTTAGACACCAGGTAATTGGGTCGTTGTCATAGCATGGGTGTGAATACTGAACTAAGCCAACAAAGGATCGCAAATGAATTGCGAATAAGGGTGGAAGTGACAATGTTAAGGAATTTGCTCAAAGGGTTAGATCTATCTGATAACCAAAGACAAAAGTAAGCGGCAAACTTAAAGGAAGCTGACCATGTAAACAAAATACAGGTGGCAACAAGAAAATTCATCTCTTGTATGCAGTATCATCCTGGGTCGAAGGGTAAATTAAGATTAATCTATATAATAAAACAGAAGGGAAAACGCTGACTGGGACTAACACCCTTTTTTAATAAAGGATATTGTCTAGAAGTCCTTCTCAAAATTTAAATTATAGTTCTTTGTAGAGATAAAGTTACCTATTTAAAAAGTAATAACCGTATCATTCTTAAAAATAAATTAACTAATTTAAAAAAAAAGAAACAAAATAAATTTCAGGAGTTAAAAAAAGAAATTAAAATCTCTCTCTCTCAATAAAATAATAACTAATTTAAGGAAAAGAAAACAAAAAAGAAATAATACAAAAAATGAGGGTATCCAGAATATAACAATAAAATTTCGTCACATTTGATTGATAAAATAACATATTAAAAAAAAATATCGTGTCCATCTTAGAAATAAAATAACTAATTTAAGAAAAACAAACAAAATATATTGCAAGAGTTAAATAAAGAAATTGAAATCTCTTTCTCCATAAAAATAACTAATTAAAACAAAAGAAAATAAATAATAAGTAGAATACCAAAAAATTAGTGTATCCACAATATAGCAATAATAAATATGAAAAGTCATCAAATTTGATTGATACAACTGTTCGTGCCCTAGGGCACGGTATATACCCTATTACCATCTATATAATAAAACAGAAGGGAAAACGATGACTGGGACTAACATCCTTTTTTAATAAAGGATATTGTCTAGAAGTCCTTCTCAAAATTTAAAATATAGTCCTTCGTAGAAACAAAAGTTACCTATTTAAAATACAATAATCCTTTTCTTCTTAGAATTAAATTAACTAATTTACGAAAAAAAAGAAACAAAATAAATTTCAAGGGTTAAAAAGAGAAATTATAATCTATCTCTCTCAATAAAATAATAACTAATTTAAGAGAAAAGAAACAAAAATATAATAACTAATAAAAATCTATCTCTCTCAATAAAATATGACAGTAAAAAACAATAATCGTTTCTTTCTTAGAAATAAAATAACTAATTTAAGAAACAAAGAAACAAAATAAATTTCAAAGGTTAAAAAAAGAAATTGAAATCTCTCACTCTCTCTCTCCCAATAGAATAATAACTAATTTAAGAGAAAAGAAACAAAAAAGTAATACAAAAAAATAATAACTCATAAAAATCTCTCTCTCTCAATAAAATATTTATATAATAAAACATAAGGGAAAACGCTGACTAGGACAAACACCTTTTTTTAATAAAGGATATTGTCTAGAATTCCTTCTTAAAATCTAAAATATAGTCCTTTGTAGAGATAAAGTTACCTATTTAAAAAATAATAACCGTATCCATTTTAGAAATAAAATAACTAATTTAAGAAAAAAAGAAATAATATAAATTTCAAGAGTTAAAAAATGAAATTAAAATCTCTCTTTTAATAAAATAATAGTAATTAATTTAAGGAAAAGGAAACAAAAAAAATAATACAAAAAAACGAGGGTATCCAGAATATAACAATAATCGTTACCTTATTTGAAATAAAATAACTAATTTAAGAAAAAAAAATTGAAGGGTTAAAAAAAAAATTAAAATCTCTCTCTTTTTCAATAAAATAATAACTAATTTAAGAGAAAAGAAACAAAAAAAATAATACAAAAAAATAATAACTAATAAAAATCTCTCTCTCACAATAAAATGTAACAATAAATTTCGTAACATTTGATTGATACAAGTGTCCGTGCCCTAGGGCACGGGATATACCCTAGAGAGACAAGACAACAAAAAAATAAAAATAAAATAAAAGAAACAAATCAATTTCAAGGGTTAAAAAAAGGAAATTAAAATCTCTCTCTTTCAATAAAATAATAACTAATTTAATAGAAAAGAAACAAAAAAATAATACAAAAAAATAATAACTAATAAAAATCTCTCTCTCGATAAAATATAACAATAAATTTCGTAACATTTGATTGATACAACTGTGTGTGCCCTAGGGCACGGGATATACCCTAGTCTATATAATAAAACAGAAGGGAAAACTGGGACAAACATCCTTTTTTAATAAAGGATATTGTCTAGAAGCCCTTCTCAAAATTTAAAATATAGTCCTTCGTAGAAATAAAGTTACCTATTTAAAAAACAATAATTATTTCCTTCTTAGAAATAAAAATTTTAATTTAAGAAAAAAAGAAACAAAATAAATTTTAAGGGTTAAAAAAAATTAAAATCTCTCTCTCTCAATAAAATAATAACTAATTTAAGATAAATAAACAAAAAAATGATAACTAAGAAAAATCTCTCTCTCAATAAAATATAACAATAAATTTCGTAACATTTGATTGATATAAGTGTTCGTGCCCTAGGGCACAGGATATACCCTAGTAGTTCTTTAAAGAAAAAGGAGATAGATTCTGGAGACGCAAGGTCAAGCAATGATCCCGTCTAAACATATCTGGGTTCCAGGTATCAGTGATACATGGCTGCAGTTGAATGCTACGTGTGGCTGGTCTGATTGAAGGGCAAAAGCAGCCAGCATCTGACCGGTATATGATCCGAAACAAATAACCGGGAGAGAAGTGGGACACATGCATGTCAATACGGGAGAGACCTGTGTGAAAAACTGGACAAACAACCAAAAAGAATGGAAGTCGATCAGCAATAGGCTAAAAAGGTACAACAATGACTGAAAGAACGACAAAAGAAATAACCATGAAAAGTAAACATGACTAATCAATAAAGAAAACCGAGATCTGATCCGAAGATAAAATGGAGTTTGGCTTGTGTAGGCTAATGTGTCTTAATCTTCTTTTCTTTCAATCAAGACCTTATCCCTTGTTCTCTCTGCATCAAGTATACAAGAAGTCAGCTAAGTTATAATAGTCAACTTAAAGTAAAATAAGCATTTTCAACTTAAAAAAAAAAGGTAAAATAAGCATCTTCTTGCAGTATAGCTAGGTGACTAAATCTCATGAATATTTTCGAATCTAAAGAGCGTAACCGGCAAAATATTGAAATTTATAGATCCAATTTAAATAGATCCACTGAAGTAGTTGGCTACTAATAACCATTAAGAAAGACAATACAAAGTCAGGTCAAAGTTAAAAGAAATAAAGGTTAGGAAGGCTTCCTTCTAGTTCAGTTCCATTAATATGTCGAGGACTGCAAATTATTGCTTTTGATTTTTTTTGAGAAATCGACTACGTTAGTTGTTACAAGGCATTGATACATCAGGAAGATGTGATAAGCACGATAACTGTCTAGGTTCGACATTAATGAGAGAGGCCTAAAGCCCGACAACATGAAAGAGGTCTAAATCCCGACAAATTTATTACATTATTTTTACCTTTAATAATCCAAGTTCAATAACCACGGATTCCACCTTCCTTAGGATCCGAATCTGGGACCTCCCGAGTTTTGAAATTTATGTCAACACTTTCAACCACTTGGACAAGCAAGTGGTTACTGTTGGTGTTGATTTTATTTTCCTACTTAATGTGATAATATACGATCGATGAATCTCAATAGATCCCCAATTGGATTTTAAGATCCTGCATATTTTCATAGATTTGTTTTGTTGAGGTTGATTAATGGATATTTAGGGGAAATAAACTGTGGTGTTTCAAACCTTAGAAATGAAAATGCTTTTTATGGAACCCTGCATGAGAACAGAGGAAAAAAATAGAAAAACACCCTAAATTTGTTACTTACAGTATTGAAGATCAGACGTGGTGCAGTTGAATATTCAAACTTTATAGCAAAATACGATTTGTTGGTGGCCAACATATGGACAATGAAATATCTTATGTGGACAACAACTTTTAAGTCCAGTGCAAGTAAACTATGCTTAACTTAATTGACTTAGATTTAATTGGTGGACAAACCTATAAGGTCTTAAATATTAAAGGCCGACACTTTAGTGAAACAGGAAAGTTTTAAGGGGTACAAAATTTTAAAGGAAAATTGCGAATTTTGTCAAATTTTCTGGGGTACAAAATTTTAAAGGGAAACAAAACATCTTATTTCTTCCTCATCTCCGACCACCAACTTCGGCCACAATCACCATATCCTCTTTTTTCTTCCTTCTCTCCTTCCACCATCACCACTTTTCCATTGATCTATCTCCTCCTTTCTCCCTCCCCTTCTCCTCAATCTTTTTCTCTATCTATTCCGACGAAAGGAATATCCTCTTCGCCGAAAAACTGATCTGATTTGGGGATCCTCCAAATCAGGTCACTGGTTTGAACTCGTCCTCACCATCTTCACCAAGACTCAAATAACCATTAAGAGCAAGATTACAACACCATGACAGAGAAAATCATGATGAATAATATCACATCTCTCTCATTTATTTTTCTCGTACTCTTCTTTCTTTTGGTGCTGGTACTTCAAGTCTCCCTGTAATCTAGTTTATCATGTGTACAGTAATATTAAGTAAGAATGATCGAAGAATCTAAGAAAAGAACGAAGTAAGTAAACAAAAATATTTTTTCCCACTAAAGTCTTTTTCTTCTTCTTCTTCTTCTTCTTCTTCTTCTTCTTCTTCTTCTTCTTCTTCTTCTTCTTCTTCTTTCACGACTACTACAAGTAAACAACAACTTCTATCACCTCACTATTTTATTTCTAAAATCCTAGATAAAAGAAGATAAAATCGCTCAATCTCCACTTCGAGAAGCTTTTCCAAGGGTTTCTATAGTAGGAATTAAGGATATTGATTTCACTAGCAAAATTTGTGGTGAAAGAGACACTAACCTAAATTTCGTGGAAAACATATAGAAATTTTACTATTTTTTTTATGGTTTCCCCACGAAATTATAGGCCAATTTCTTGTAGTTTGCTACAAAATTTTCAAAGTAATTTTGAATTCCGGATTTCTTATATTTTGTAGTTCTTATATTATTTTCAATGTTCTTATAGACCACCCAATTTAACTCACAAACATCATCATTTGGAGACGTGATCATACCTCTGAGTGTTGAATTTCTTGACCTAAGTGAACTCTTTACGACTGAGAGGGTATGCTACTCTTATTAACACATCTTATATTTTTTTATATATTATACGAACTAATAGAAGCTCAATCGACACAATCCACTTCCTCCCACTCTAGAATCACATCATTATGGGAAGACGAAAGATCCAAATTATGATTTATGGTACAACGAAGTGCAATTTCAAAGCATCAAAGAAATGATGTCAAGGTCGAAGGTCGATAACGTCATCGTGATAGTCCCTGAATAATCTTGTTCCTCATTAGTTATTTTATTTTAAATAAAAATAAAATCGTATCTTTACGATTGATTACTTTATTTTTCCTTTGAATTTTAGTAGAATTATGATTATATTCAACTATTTGTTTAATAATTTTATTTTATTTAACTTACAATGATGTAATGATATTTCACTATTTGTCGATTGTTATAACTCAGGAAAAAAGGCAACAAAAGCCAAGTTGCAAGATATCGTGGGAACTAGGCTTCCATTCCTAGGTTTCGCGGGAAGTATGGTTCTAATTGGTCATATTTTCGTGGAAATCCGATGAATAAAAAATGGCCAATCAGAATTTAAGTTGCTACAAAGTCCGGCAACTTGACTTCTTTTTGTTGCTTAGCTTTCAATTTTTTGAGATCAACAAGTTTATTTTCTTTTTGATTTTGGATATCGAAACATTTATTTTGTTAAGTCTACGACTCTTAGATATTGACACATTTATTTTGTCAAGTCTACAACTGTTAGAGATCAACATATTTATTTTGTTAATTTTTCGATTCTAAGATAGCGACACATTTATTTTGCTAATATCAAGATCTAATTTCATTAAGAACATAGTATCACCTGTTAGTACTAATGACTAATCTGGACTAATATATGTATTAATTACATAATACATGTTATTTCACTTAAGGGCCCCAAAAGGTGATCTAATCGATTTATACATTATAGACCATAAAATATCAGTTTGAAGTGTACGGAGCATATTATCAATATGTTATGTACGTAGAACCCTCAAAAGTAATTATCAAAGAATAATGGGGTCTTTAATAATTACATGGTTTAGAAGATCTTGTCCAACCCCCATTTTTGAGAAATAAAAAACAACGTACATTCTCAAGGTTTAGAAGATCTTGTCCAAATCATAAGGATAACACTGAAATATACTGTGTCTTCAAGCTATGGATTTAGGTAAGTACCTACAACATCTCTTTAATTCATCAAATAGAGATCGTGGGTTACTTTCATTACTTGTGTTCTTTATAATTTTCATGCATGAGTAATGAATTTTTATCAAGTTGTATCAGAGCAACTGTTTGTTTGGATTCATGAGATGTTTAAAGTAATTTTATTCATCACTTTTGTGTTAATTTCCGTTTAACATAAAATATCAAGAGACATCGTTGGTTTAAGTCCTTTATTTGTCGGGAGAGATAATATTAATTGGTTAATATATATTTTAGGCAGATTATATCATAACTAATTTTAAGTATTATCTCTCTTATTAGGTTTTTTAGAGAGAAAATCAAGAATTGGTTAGTATAATTTTATGTTTAAGATTCTTCAACTATTTTGGGTTCAACTATGTTGGGTACGTCAGAGAAATATTGATTAGATATATTAATTTCTCCTTTGCATAATCTCTAGTGTTCGGTTCTTTATAGAGAAATTTTAGTATCATTTCCACCTGACATGATTTTTCACTAAATCAAAATGTTTAAAGAAAATTTAGATACCATTACCATTGTTTTAGATACTCGAGGAGATAAAGGTTATCAAACAATATTTTGTTGTTGACCCTCATAATGGTTGCTCTAGTTTATATTATTCTCTGGTTATGTTTATTTGTTAGTATTTAAGAATTTGGAGGATCTATAACTCCTCATTAATCTCGATAACGAACAATAAATAAAAAGTTTATAGTGTGGGCGCCCATAAAAACAACCGAGGGTGCAAGGAACAGTTAGGTAGGATGCCTATAGTATTTGTAGGGCGCCTATATCATTTGACAGAGTGTATAGCATTTGGCAGGGCGCCTATAGCATCGGTTGTTAATAACATATTTAGGGCGTCTCTAACAGTAAGTGTGGGTGCTTGTAACAATAATTCTGGATGCATGTAGCATCAAATTTGGGCACCTATAGACCTCTAATTGCACATTTTCGAGTACTTTATATATCTCACATCGATGTACTTATTTTATTTGTAATGCATGACTTATGAGTTACTGTTGAGTGCCTTGATTGGGAGGTTTAAAGGAACCGCCACATGTTTCTAATACTACATAATGCACATTTGATTTTTCGTTTATCGTTAATTATGGTAATGTTGATGATGATTTCATGCGTATGTGTAATTTGAATTATCAATCTTTAGTGGATATAATATCTATGTTGATATTTGTTTCATCTGTAATTAGAAACATGATCAAGTGATTATATGTCAATAATTATTAAACATAAGGTTACGCTAATGATTAATCTGGCACAAAATATTATGACTTTAATTTTGTGAAGAACTTAGATGGTTATTACATTAATTATGGGATTGAACTGACATATCACCAAAGTGACTCCTGTCGGTAAAATACCATAATGCGTGTAGATAAACATGTCTTAGTCCATGTGAAGTGATCGACCCAAAGGAAGGTTACTTTCACAGGTCTAAGGGAAGCCTCAAATTGCCTTGTGACTAAGATATGTGGTATATTTTAGGTGTCATGCGATTATTGTGTCGGTCCAAAGAAAGGCACAACACTTGGCAGATCTTGTATCAATATCAGAGAGTATCACTAGTAAGTTATTATCTCTATCCAAAGACTAGGTAGTAATGTTACACTCGATATCTTGAAATGGGCCCACAAATTGCAATATTTGTTCAATTGCTATTTTTTATTCATGATTATATTGAACTCTAATATGAGCATGTTTTTTATTGTCTTTTGTATTTAGTATCATCTATATCTGCCAACATGAACAACATTCCGGTGCTTAACGACACTAACTTTAAGAAATGGAAGAATCACGTGATGATTGTGCGTGGCTGCATGGATCTTGACATTGCTCTTAGGATGGATCGCCCAATGCCTCTGTCCAGATCAAGTACTCCTGAACATAAGGTTGCTATGGAAAAAGTGGGAGAGATTTGACCGGATGCGCCTGATGATCATGCAAAACTCGATCCCGGACTTGATAAGCAGTGGACTGACTGATGAGAATGTTAAGGAGTTCTTCAAGCAACTTTCTGATCGCTTTTCAACGTGTGAGAAAGTGGAGACAAACGCTACACTATCTAAGCTTGTCACCATGTGGTATAACGATAAGAGGAATACAAGGGAGTACATTATGTATATGTCTACCCTGGTGACCAAACTCAGGGAACTAAGACTCGTATTGTCTGAAGGCATACTTGTTCATTTGGTCCTCATATATCTTCCTTCTTAGTAAAAACACTTAAGATCTCTTATAATTCTCTAAAGGAGAAGTGGAGCTTGAATGAGCTCATTGCACAATGTGTTCAGGAAGAAGATGGGATTAACCGAGAAAAGGCAGAAAGTGCTCACCTAGCATCAACTTCGGAGTAAAAGGCTGAATAAGTGAAAGAAGGATAAAAATATAGCAAACACAGTAACTTCACAAGACAAAGGCAAAAGAAAATTGGACTCAAAATATTTCTGCTTCTTTTGCAGAAGGACTGGTGTTGTGAAGAAAATGTGTTATGAATACGCCGCTAGGCGTGCTAAGAAAGGTTTGCTGCACTACTGAAAGTCGATTGATGGTGAAAGATACATCGTTGTGGGTTGTCGAACAACCTGGAGTGGAAGCAATCAGTGTTTTCTTTATTTAAAGTTCAATTATGTACTAGTTGTTGTTTGAATATAGAAGAAACTTTTCATGTAGCGTCGTTCAGACGGAGCTAAATTTCTATTTCTTTTTTTGGACAAATTTAATTTTAATTGTTCATTTAGAAATAGATAATTTAATACTTCTCTCAATTCTAATACTGTGGATTCTGGTACTTAAATTGATTAAGAATATAATCAAACACTCTAAAGGCGGATGTACAAAGATATTTGTGGTTCATTGCCTTAGGTATCGTGGAATGATAAACATTATCTTGTCTGCTTCAAATGTAACTCATCGTATCAAAAATACATTTACTGGAACCAGTTTGATCGTTGAATCGGTCTTTCTTTTCATCAGGGAACTCTAAGTTCGTTGAGGATGTTAATTACAATGGGAGTAATCAAATCAAGGGATTGTGTTTGACGACGGGTATACAAATATTCGTCATAGAGTCACGACTGACAGTAACCAAATATTTTTTTGGTTAAAATTATTGCTCAGCCTGTGAATTAAAGTATTTGATCAGATATAATCATGTTGGTTAATCTCACATTTGGTGAAAAAACCTTTTCTCATACTAGTTAATGAAGCACCTCTAAAACAAATAGAGGAATAGCTAGATACTATGGTTGACACTAACGACCTTGAATTAAGGAACCACTTAGGATATTCACTAGAGAAAAGAAAAAGACAATCTTGGAAGACTTTGTTGTCTATTGATGGGCCTAAAAGGTTACCCTAGAAGGTCTATACCGCAAGTGCACGGTGGTCAAGTAGTAAAATCCCGGTAAGATCGGGGTCGATCCTCAGAGACTAGTCAAACCTATTTTAAAACTTGGAAGTAACTCGGTTTTTCTTTGAAAATAGTTTTTGGTGATAAAATACTAAAACATTAAAACGAATAAAAGAGATGAACTCAAATGGGGGAGATGTCTAGGATTTTGGAATCCATCTTAACACGTATTAAGAATGACCTAATCATGCTTATCTTTTCTTATCACTCAAGTTTCGATAACCTATCATACTGAACCCCGGAAAATATTCTAGTTAAAGCCGACTAACCCTAAAGTTTAAACTCAAAGTACCGAAATGTCGAACTCGCAACTATTATCTATCAATTAGTAAGCATGACTCATTAAAGAACTTAACCTAAACATAAGCCATCAAATCAAAAGCATAGATAATGAAGAAATATTTGAATATTCGAAACTCTGAAATTCTTACAACGTTCGAAGCATTAAGATATTAAGCATAAAAGTATATCATCGAAAATAACATGTTAAAACTTCATCCAGAACTTTAGACTAAAAATTTTAGCTAATCATGATCAAGATTAAAATTAATTAGGAGATAAAAGAGAAGAATACTAAACTTTTTTTTTTCTCACTCAGAACTATTTTGCCTTTGTAAACCAAACGCACCCCTGGAGAAAATGATTTTCCAACTACGTCAGAAAACTATTTTCCAGCAATACCTCCAAGCCAAACAGAGCCTTCTCCTTCAAGAGCAAAATTCTTCTCTCTACTGTTATCCTCTTTCTCTCTCACAAATCAAAAATATAATAGTTGATTCTCTGTTTTTAGCTCAAACAAGATAACAGAGAAGATGGGATGAAGATGATGATCCGAATAAGAGGATGTATAAAAATTCTTGATAATTATTGATTGCTTTTCTTAAATAATAATTGATCAAAACTCCATGTTTTCTCTCCTTCTCTCTCTGTTGTTTCTCACTTTATCTCACTCTACAATTTCTCTCTTTTCACTCTCACAAGAAAAGAAGAAGAAGATGAAGAATATGAAAGTGGTTCCCCAATTACAAAGAAGAGAATGATGAATAAAATTGATAAAATTCAGCTCTGTTTTCTATGTTGTTCTTCTTCTCCCCTCTCTCTCTTTCTAGATATTCATGAAGCTCAGAGAAGAAGATGAACTGAAAGTTCTCTGCTTTTAACTCCCCAACCGATCCTTGAGACCTCACTGTCCAGCTAAAGAGGAGATACCCCTTGTCCCCTTGATGATCCTCTGTTCTCTGTTTATATAGAAAGAAGAAGAAGAATTCAAACCCCTCCAATACTTCTCTGTTCCAGCTATTTCTTCCATCTCTGCACCCAAAAAGATCAAAGAAAATATGTTTCTTTCTAAAATATCCATCAAATCGAATCTCTACCCTTCTTTCCTTCTCTGAGAAATTCTTTCTCTGTCTTGATTCATGTTATTTCGAAAATGGAAGACTTTCTCTCTATCTCTCTACTGTCCAAGTTTCATTCCAGCCGAGGGCTCTCTAACTGATCGAATCTTTCTCCTGTTAATGAGAAGATTTTACCAAAAGTTTCCATCTCTAGCTCTCTCTTATTCTTCACGGTTTGCTGTCTCTCTCTACTTACAAACAGTCCAGCCGAATCCCTCCAATAATCTCTGATTTTCGAATCTCCTCTTCTTTCCTGTTTAAAGATATCTCAAACCTCTGTTGATTTAGAGACTCAAACTGATGATTTAGAGACTCAAACCTCTGTTGTAACTCTTGTTGCATTTGAATCTGCGTCTGTTGAAATAGATCTTGTGTCTCTTCATGTTGTAACATCATTTCAGTCAGACGACTCACAGACTCTAATTGAGATCTATCTTCAAGAGTCTCTTCGTGATAAGGCTCACAAGTGTAATTAAATGAAGACTCTTGATAATAACTCCCACCGTATATACTAGGATCATACCTGCCTCTAAAATCATTGGACTCAGAATAATGTGGACTATAAGGTCTCTCATACATATTTAGTGTCAGACCATATCCATCACTAATTCGACCATCTCTACACATCCGTCGGTATTCTCCTAGGGTCATACGAGATCTGTCATGCGCAAATGGTCTATTCCCCTCACTAATCGAAACATCCCTACACATCCGTTGGTATTCACCTAAGGTCATATCAGGCCGGTTAGTGCGGGGAATCCTCGAAACAAGCTCATCATCATCAACATCGAATCGCCAACCGTTATAAGAACGGGCCATGATCTAACAGTATTCAAAGATGGTGACACATAATCACAAAATGGGAAATAACAATTATAGAACTAAACAATCACACACAAGTAAGAAAGAAGAGATAGAATGTGATACTATCGACTTTTCGCTTTACTTCTCGATTCCTTCATTTCCTTCGCTCCTATGTCTCTTTTGGCTATTTCCTTGAAATGGTACCTAAAAAAATAAACTTAAGAAAATAGAAAAACAAATAAAGCAAAAATGTCTAAGTAAGAAATTAACACTAAACTAATGAACAAACAAGCAAACGATATCTAAACTACTAAACCTATCCCCGGCAGCGGCGCCAAAAACTTGATAGGCCTAAAATAGGTCTATTCCCGCAAGTATACGGGGTCAAGTTATAGTATTGAAAATAAGATCGAGTATCGTCCCAAGAGATAGGTAGGTAACTTCAGATATTGAATGCGGGTTTAACCCAATAATCAAAATGTCAATAACTACTTAGACTAAAACACACACACACACACACACACACTCCACTCATAAATTTGATGATTGATTTGTAAAGAAATAAGAAAATAAATAAAACTAACTAAACCTATCTAAGAAAGATGTGAGAAGATATCTAAGGTTATAAAATCCACAGCATAATTTTCACTTTATAAACAAGCACTTAATTACTTAAATCTCTTTTGTATTTACTCGGGATCCAATATAATGAACTATTTGGATTCCGGATGATGTTCCAGATAAAACAATTTTATAATTACTAATTCTAATTATCTACCTTATAGAGATTCGGATTGCTTAACTATTATTCATCATCTAAAAAGCATACTCCATCTAACAACTTAACGAAAGTATGAAATATCTAATTATGAGGCATGAGTAATGGAAAGAAAATCCAATCCATATAGATAAACAATCAATAGACATTAAAGCACATAAAAGGATTTAATTAATCAAGAACAAGTATTATAAAGATCCAAAATGGGTTTCATTCACAACCTTAGATTGCTAAGTTAACTATACATGAAATCTAGAGTAACATTCATTGAATTTATAAAGTAAATGAAAATACTAAGAAATTAATGGAAAGAAATCACCAAGAATGTTCAAAATCCATATTCCCATGTATCTCCATTTTATCCAAGATTTGCTCCATTTGTGCTCAAGAATTTTACTCCAAGAAATCCAAGTAATAGTTATTTTATTGCCACCCAAATAAGAAAAAGAAAGAGAAGGAAGAAATTAGATCTAGAAAGAAGTTGGAAAGAAGAGATGAAGAGGGTAAAGATGATAGAAGAATATGGAAGGAAGAAGAAGAAGACTATTAATGGAAGAAAGAATAGTGGTAGAGAAGAAGTAGTAGTAGAGAAAGATGAAAAAATAATGGAAAAGATGGATTAGGTTGGGAAAATAGATTATAGGTTAAAGAAAGAAAAGTAGAGAAGAGAAGGTAAGGGAATAGAGAAGAAGGATATAGAGAAGAGGGATTGAGAGGGTTTGCAAGTCTAGATTTTAATGGAGGAGAAAGGTGTGTTATATAGGGTTAGGGTTTTGGTTGGGATTAAATGGTAAAAAAGAATAAAAGAGAGGTTATTTCTGGAATAATGGGTGAAAAGGGAAGTTTCCGAGCAGCTAGCAAGGTGCCATGTGTCGGCTATGAATTGGGAGGGAGAATCTGGCCGTTAGGGTGTAAGAACACGCGGCTACAGTGCTTTTTGGTTGCTAAAATGACGTGCGGCAGCAGCTAGTGACCGTCGGATGACAAAATCCCGGATCTGGATGGTCGGGGCATGGACACGCGTCCGGGAGCAACATCATACGCAACTTCGGGTAACACGGAAACACTAATAAAAGGGCCAGATGCACAGCAGCCGTCCGATCTCAAAAACGCGGAAGGGAGCGGCTAAGATTAAAACGTGAGATCGGGGCTACGGAACTAAGTTGCAACGGGCTACACAGAAGCATTAGATTGAGAAGGACGCTCAGCAACCGTCGATCTGGGACACGCGGAGAAGAACGGTCAAGATTAAAACGTTGAAGTGGGACTACCGAAGCAAGTTACTGCGCGCTCCACCGGATCAGGCCTATAGGGTCCACTTCGATGCTTAGCGGAAACACGGGATTTAGATGCACCAGCCTCCATAGCGCGCCACGTTTCTTCCTCCATACCGCGTGCCCGAATGTCCACCGAAAGTCTCCCACCTAGTCAACAACATTTGACTAAACTTTGACTTTGATTTATTCCTTCGTCCGGACTCCAATTTGACTTCCGTTTTCTCCTACGGACTCGTCTCGACCTCTACTTTTCAACCATGCACTGACCTTGGCCAAATTACCAGATTTTCCTTGACTCCAAATGACCAAAATACTCTTCATGCATCTTTTCCTCGTTTTTAACTGTTTTTCACACCTAACTCTCCAAAAGACACCTAATCAAGAAAACCAACCATTTTATTATAATAAAGACTCGAAACGAACTAACTCGACTAAATTAAACGACTCTGATGGGACATTTTCATGACCCATCATTTGGCCCCTTACCAAATCGGGTAAGTTCACTATTAAATCTATGTACAGGTATTTGAGTAACGGCAATCGAGATTCTGATACTATTGAATGGTCTTTTATCTGGAACATTAGAACCATTCCTAGAATTAAACTCTTCCTCTGGAAGTGCTGCACTAACAGTATCCCTGTTAAAGACAAAATCGGTAAATACATCGGAAACAGCTATCGATGTGCGTTCTGCGAGGAACGGGAGACTTTAACTCATGTTCTACTACATTGCAATTTTGCGAGAGCCATTTGGTTTCATTTCAACATTAGAACAGACGGCGTTGCTTCGGTGCTAGAGTGGATTATGTTTTGGTCTTCTCTGGATGAGACAACCATGGCGTATCTAGCCAAAATTATGTGGTTTATTTGGAAAGCAAGATGTGACCAATGTTTTGGAAAGAAAGACGTTCTGCCCTTGCAGGTTATTAGGAAGATTCAATGTTTTACTACCAGCATCCACGACGAACGGAATCCAACAAGCAAGGCCACTTCTCCAAAGTGGCTACCACCACCTCAATCCTTCCTCAAAATCAATGTCGATGCATCCTTCAGCAAATGCACGGATCCTGCAGGTATCGGTTGTATTATTCATGATGAGAATGGAGATTTTATTATAGCTAAGGCAGAGACCATTAAAGGTCAGACGGCGGAGGAATGTGAATGTTTGGCTATCCTGAAAGCAGTCCAATGGGCTAAGGAGCTCACTATTTCTCGTCTCATTATTGAAAGCGACAATAAAAATTTGACCAACCATATTCAGGATAAAAACAAGAACATCAACTGGCAATCTCTATACCACATGGAACACATCAGAGCCCTCTGTACTAACTTCGAGCAAATACAGTTTCACTACGGTCCGAGAAAGATCAATACTTTAGCTGACGCTTTAGCCAAGTGGGGTAGAAAACAAGGGATCAGTCGAATGTGGCATTCGATGGAGAGAATGAGGTGTGAGCTGAAGTTGTAACTGATTTGGTTTGGTTTTTTGTGTTTTCCTTCAAAAAAAAAAAGCTTATAGAATATACAAAACCTTGGACAGCTAGCACGGGTTCAAATGCCACCAATGAATTTATGTTCTAAATAATCCAATGTTTAATGTTGTTTTCAGTCACCAAAAGAGTGCAGATTTTTTGTGACAAACTATTTGTGTTGGAATATGTGAATGCCTCCTAATGGATATTATTTTCAACGGAAATTAAAATTCTGTCAAAAATAGTGTGCAATAACGACGGTAATCCTCCTGAACCGTCGAAAAACATTCGCCGATGTGAGGCTAAATTGTTGGGAGGAACTGCTTACTGGCAGCTGCAAGTTCCGTCGAAAAAATACATATTTCGATGGCAAAGATTTCCTTTTCTGTCGAAAAGACTTTTCTCCACAGTGAGAAATTACATTCCATTAAAAAGAGAATATTTATCTGACGCTAAATTTTTTTCACACTTTCCAGATATTTTCTACCGAAACTTGTTTCGATAAATAATTTATTATATCCAAATAGAATGTCCTAAATTCTCACTCTATTTTTCTCTCTCTCTCTCACTTGCACCTCCCAACGTCTTCTTCAATATTTCATCCTCTCTTACTCTCATCTTGCCCTTATTTGCGTTTGTAATTATACCGTCGGAAAGGACATTTTCCGACAATTTTATCACTTTCGACAGTTTTGTGCCATCGAAACTACTCTTGGTTTTTGTAGTGAATTTATTTGAAATTAAATTTGCTTAAGAATATCCCACAAGGCAATAACTCAAAAATATAACATCTCTCATTGCTACATAGAAAGAAATGAACATTTTCATTTGTGAAGTTTACACGCTCTTGTTTCTTATCATTTTCAACCAAAAAAGTATAGATGAAGTAAGCGCACATGCTGCACTATGGATAAAAAGGATAAAACCTTAAAGATGAGAATTCTAGATTAAATTTGTTTAAATCAATCTGCCATTTTTAACGCAATCAAAATCTGCCATTTTGAAAGCTAGGTAGCTTTAAAAGATTTATTCTTTGTTATTCCAATTATGTGGCAAATATTAAAACCGGGTATCTATATGATTATGAGTTAAATGTCAACAAATTTAATGATATAAATCATCTGATCCTCCGTTGATGATCTTTTTCTTAATAAATTACATTTTATCTCTAAATCATCTTATTTTACGTTAATTTGTTTTTTTTTTGTTGAAATTAATGTATTTTTCTTAATTAACAATTATTCATCTGTAGGAAACAATGTGATCTTCTTTAGAGGGAATGTTTCATTTACGTTTTTATTATCTTTTTTTGTTGGAAATTTAAAAGCTTTAGGGAATTTACTCCCAACTAAAAGCATATTGAACTATGGGGCCAATCTAATATTTGTCATATACTACATATAATAAAGTCACTCTATTTTTATTTATTTAGTCAAAGTAAAATTTTCTCATTAATATTAATGATTCAAAATTTTTATAACTTTTCTCATTAATATTAATAATTCCAAATTTTATAGCTTAAAATGAAAGCTAATTATGTCTTATCAAGCACTATCATAATAGAAAATCCTAAAATTATTTTCTTTTTAAACAATTTAAACAAAGAATTCTCCAGGGTACATGTTAGGTTTATTGGAACATAAATCGTTCCTCGTTATGAAATTATTCAGTTGGGCTAAAGCCCAACTAAACTATGACATAAATAATGTAGATGGGCTTTAGGCCATAGTTATTTGGGCTTTAAGTCATAGTTTAGTTGGGCTTTTGGCTTGTTCTTGTTCAATCTGGTAGTTACCGCGCTTATTCCATCTTTGGTGTATCTACACTATTGTAATGACTATCGTACATCGAAGTCAAATTCAAAAAAAAAAAGAACAAAATAAAAATCGTAGAAACCACCTCTTCTGGTAATCTGACTAACGACTCTAGAATGAGAGACCCTCCATTAAATAAATAACATAATTTCAAAAGTAATATTATAACAAAAAAGAATATACCTGCAAGTAAAGAAACTATATTGATCTATAAAAAAGTAATACTCCATAATAATTGAAGTTATATGTAACATATGTTGAACAATGCAAACAAACATAAACTACATAGCTACTTACAGTTCAAAACTAAAAACTCTTAAATAGAATTATACATAGCTACTTACAGTTCAAAACTAAAAACTCTGTTCGTAAACATATGTTTACGTACTTTCTTAACTAGATGTGACAAATACTGGATTAATTTTTGTCGGAATAAGATAATAATGCAGTAAAATTAAATGAAAATAATCTTCATATAGTGAAGAAATCTACTATTAGATAGTCTTTAATAAGTAAATTATTTGAACTTAATTAATAAGCCAACATTTATCTTTCAAAAGCGTGGGTACGTAAGTTCTTTATAACCGTTTGTATAAACAGAACGTATATCATTTAGCTCCCTCACGCCTACTATAACTAGTTATTTTGATTTTCTAATGACGGCTAAAAAATCTGAAAAAGGGATTGTATTCGTTGACAAAGCGAATCAAGAATCATTATTCTTTAGTCACAAGAAAAGGTGGAAAATTCCTTTTCTTGTGTCTAAGTTTAGGAAGACGAGTAGTATAGGTAACCGACGATTATTACTAATTTCGGCTTCATGCAGTCTAGTTGCAGCCTGCAATTCGAACAGAGGACGGGTTTTTGGGGTTAGCTCACCCTCGTCAGATTGCGACCCTTTGTTCTGTCCATCGTAGCACAGGTGTTGCCTAGGGCATAAGGGCAACTCCTCTTATGGGAAATAGGATTGACTGTAAACTCGAGCCATGACACATGGTTCCATAAAATCCGTATGATTTCCCCGATTCAAATTAAGCAGGTTTTACATGAAGAATGTTTTCCTCGCCAAGTTCAATTCGATATATGTAGGAGAAGAGTCCGACTTGGTATTGTTAAGAAAAGAGAGGAAGCATAACCAAGTCAAGATCATAGAGATCACTCCTCCGAAAGTTTTCAATGTTTATCAAATCTGTTCTTATCTAACGGAACGCTATGGGATCAAATGACAGAGGCATTAATTGTTGGGAAAAGAGATGGCTCTCCTCGGATGACACGACTTCGTGCAAATAGGAGAAAGATTTCCCATTCTTTAGCCGGAAAGATATGTGGCCATGAAAGGAGATTAAGTGGAACAGAGTTGACCGAGTGGATCTTTCTTTATGATTCAAGTTAAGATATTCATATTATTACTAAAAACAATATTGAATTACATTCGTATGTTATCTGTTTACGACTATGCATATAACTGCTCAGTGATAAAAGAGGTATGGGTGAAGAGACATGTACTCTACTTAACTAAGCAATAGCTCTTGTGTTTGTGATAGATAGTTTACCACGTAAATAATTTCATGGGGACGGTCTATGGATTTTCCTTCTTTTAATTGCATTTCGCTCAAAAGGTTGAAGAGAGATAGTGTGTCAAGCCGGTCGCAAGGGCCAAACTTGATCCTCTTCCCCAGATACCCTAAAAGAGGGAACTCTAGGAGAGCTGCCGACTCCAACTACCGTCCATTATTTGTTTGTCGTTCAAAGCAGGAATTTTAAAAACACCTATTAATTATATGTCATGGAACAATAATCTTTAAATAAAAGAACAATGCATAACAACAAATACTAATACTTAAACCAAACACAATTTATTCATTTAATTGTATTTCTGAAGTGAATCCACAATAAGCCACAAATATTCAACTGAAATAAGTGCCACAATAAACCTCACACCACTTTTCCACCAAATATCCCATCAACTGTGGTGCTTATGAGATATATTTAAGTGCTTATTTGTTTTCTTTGGGAAATGCTCGCCCAGAAAGAACACGACCTCCGATTCTGAATTGAATAATTTCGTTGCCGTCTAAAAACAATTCCTTGATAAGTCTGGATTTAAACAGCACCACAGCATAGGACTCTTTGTCATCTGGACATGGAATATCCTCCATCTTAATTTTCTCTACCCAATTTCCATATATCCTGTTCAATTTGTTAATCATTCCGAATATCATTAGTCTTGTATGAATATTGAGTAAATTACTTGTCAATGTACAAACTTTATCAAAAAGAAACAGTATCTGTTAGAACCATAAACCCTGAACATTTGAAAGTGATAATATTTGTTAAACCCTAAATGAATATCATTCCTACTAGAAAGTAAATTTGAAGGCTACCCTAAGCGAGCGCCGCAATTTTTCTTTTCCTAAAAAGTATTTTACTTGTAGCAATAATAGTTTGGCCATGCGGGTTTTCTATAATAATTGTAACCCGTTCTTTTTGCGCATAATAGCTATTAATACAAGATTATTCAAGTATCTTTGCTATTGGGATAGGTGAATTCATATGGATCAAATTCACGAAGAACACCCACATCATAACTTTTCATCATCCGACTTGGGCAAGAATCATAAGAACAAAATCAAATAGATCCATAGAAAATCTATATGTCAGCCGTACCCACACATGTGTTGTCTATGTAAGAAAAGATTTACAGGATACGATTTTTGGAATTAAAACTACCAATTGAACTGAGAAACCAAATCCAGATGAGCAAAAACAGATCCAACAAAAATTACTTGGGATCAACATCTCAGTACAAGATGGTAAAGATCCTTACTGTTCATAAATTCGTTATGGGTCGGCCCAGATTTCGCCCGACTATCATTTTCCACAAATGCTATTTGGTCTGAAAATAGGTTATGTGGCCGGCTCCCATTAGTACTGGCATGTGGAGAGAGAAAAGCCCAATCTAATGGGGGCCGGTCACATCAGCTTTCGTCCTGTTTGGTCGGCCCCTATTTTCAGGCCAAATAACACTTTTTTGTCATTTTTATACTTAAATACTTAAAAGTTAAAAATACTTACCCAGTAAAGTATGATTTCAACTCATCTGGAGAAACCCGATTTTCCTGTGAAAATGTGACAATCAAAGTGCGTTCCACCAAATCAAGAGGGATTTCAGCCTGTTTCTTAACTTGGGTTTGAACCACGTTTTGGGTTGGAGTTTGAGTAGTCATAATTTGGGTAGTAGATTTGCTTTTAGTAGAATCAGCAGTAACAAAAGCAGATGAAGAAGAAGACCCAATTTCATATTGGATTGGATTAAGATGAAAACCTGTGATAGATGCATTTTCCATGGAAAATTCTTTAATTATATCTTCAAATGCTCTGTGTAATTCATTCCCAATAAGTTGAGGGATTCTATGAGACCCAAAAGCTCTGTTCAAGAACAAGAACTCAAAAGAAATATCATTAGGTTTCACTAAGTGTTTGGTCATTGGGATTTCATCAATGACAGGAGAAAGTGATGTTAGTGATGGTGGTGGAGTTTGAGAGAAAATGAAGCTTAAACACTTGAGACCCTCTTCAGCAATGGAGTTGATAATCATATAATCACTCTGACTCAATACTTTATAAACAAAGTTTGAGTAACCCAATTCTTCTAACCATAGCCAGAAAGAAATTAGGTTCATGCTTTGGATTGGATCTCTACACAAGTCAATCACCAGTTTCTTGAACAAATTTCGATCCATCCAGTGGAACGATCGAAGCTGTACATCAGTGATGTCAGGAACTGGTTTTGATCCATCCATAGCTTGATAATTGATAATTCAGAGGCTGAAGAAGAAGAAGAATGAGGTTGATGATGAATTGAGGGTTTGATACTCATTTTTATAGATGGAGAGAGGAGTTTAGGTGGTGGTGGGATGTCTTCAGTTTAGGCAAACTATTAACTAGAGAAATCAGAGAGATTCATACATTTATGTTTGTTTTTTTCTCAATAAAAACAGAGGAAGGTGAAAGCAAAATCCTCTCCTCTAATTAGGAATTCAATTGAAGCAGATTCTGGTTATGTTCTTATATCTTATGAATTAATATGGTGGAGTTGGGTAGATCTTTTTGATTCATGAATCAAGAAATTTCTACTCCATTCAAGACCCTTTAAGAGTTTCCATGTTTCAAATGTTTTACTAGGAAAATAACTAGGGTTTCCTTGTCCTTGTAGATAGTTTGGACTTTGGAGCAATCCCATGCATAATACTCTTATTATATTAATTTTTTTGCTTAATTTATTAATATTTGGAAGGTTTAATTATGTTTCAGTCCCTTCAAGTCACCATTTGGGTCCCCATGATTGTCAAATAAGCCATTTTGGTCCCCTAGCTAACAGTTTTGCCGGGAGAAAGTTAACTAATTTTGTTACGGTTCTGCCCTTTTTTGATAGGTATTTCTCATCCACTTTCCATCATAATCTTTTTGTCCCTTTTTTTCACTGAATTGATATCGACAAAAACGGAGGTCCTCTTATATCTCTGGGATTTCCTTTAGGGGTATTCACCCTCGTCAACCGGTTGAAACGAAGAGAGAAAAATGAGAGGTTGTGAGGATTTTGGCTCATGATTGTCTACTAAGTCATTTTGGCCAAAGAAATTTTGTTAGAGAGTGTTAATTAACTGTTGTTGTGGTGAAAATCATTACATTTTTCTGAAATAATGGTAAAATGAGAACAAAAGTTGAAACTTAATTCTCACCTAGTAGAAATATTAGCTAGCTAGGGGCAAAATCAGGTTGCTAGACAATGACAGGGACAAAGTTACCAGTTAGTCAGCAACTGAGGGGGCCAAAACAAAATAACCTATTAATTAATATGAAAATATTATCTTGCAAATGGAATCACAAAAACAAATCACAAAAAACACAATTTTTTTTGAAAGATAATTGCATTAAACATCAAAATAATTAACATTTCTGTGCGTAAAATATTCCTAATTCTATAGCTTGTAAATCTGACAACTTGTCTTGAAAATGATATGGAATTTGAGATTAGGAGTCCGTTTGGTTAACTGAAAGATGAAACTTGTACTTAGCCTCTTATAACATTGAAGATGGATAAAATTGACTACTAAAATTTCAAAGGGAAACAAGGATGTCCGCGGGAATGAACAAAAAATTGATTCTGAGTTATCTTGACAACATTCTCTAAACAAAGAGATCACGACACTCCAGTCTTAAGGAAAAGAAACAAGTTAGACACCAGGTAATTGGGTCGTTGTCATAGCATGGGTGTGAATACTGAACTAAGCCAACAAAGGATCGCAAATGAATTGCGAATAAGGGTGGAAGTGACAATGTTAAGGAATTTGCTCAAAGGGTTAGATCTATCTGATAACCAAAGACAAAAGTAAGCGGCAAACTTAAAGGAAGCTGACCATGTAAACAAAATACAGGTGGCAACAAGAAAATTCATCTCTTGTATGTAGTATCATCCTGGGTCGAAGGGTAAATTAAGATTAATCTATATAATAAAACAGAAGGGAAAACGCTGACTGGGACAAACACCCTTTTTTAATAAAGGATATTGTCTAGAAGTCCTTTTCAAAATTTAAAATATAGTCCTTCGTAGAGATATAGTTACCTATTAAAAAAGTGATAACCGTATCCTTCTTAGAAATAAAATAACTAATTTTAAAAAAAAAGAAACAAAATAAATTTCAGGAGTTAAAAAAAGAAATTAAAATCTCTCTCTCTCAATAAAATAATAACTAATTTAAGGAAAAGGAAACAAAAAATAAATAATACAAAAAAATGAGGGTATCCAGAATATAACAATAAAATTTCGTCACATTTGATTGATAAAATAACATATTTAAAAAAATAACCGTGTCAATCTTAGAAATAAAATAACTAATTTAAGAAAAAAAAAACAAAATATATTGCAAGAGTTAAATAAAGAAATTGAAATCTCTTTCTCCATAAAATAATTAATTAAAACAAAAGAAAATAAATAATAAGTAGAATACCAAAAAATTAGGGTATCCACAATATTGCAATAATAAATATGAAAAGTCATCAAATTTGATTGATACAACTGTTCGTGCCCTAGGGCACGACATATACCCTAGTACCATCTATATAATAAAACAGAAGGGAAAACGATGACTGGGATAAACATCCTTTTTTAATAAAGGATATTGTCTAGAAGTCCTTCTCAAAATTTAAAATATAGTCCTTCGTAGAAACAAAAATTACCTATTTAAAAACAATAATCCTTTTCTTCTTAGAATTAAATTAACTAATTTACGAAAAAAAGAAACAAAATAAATTTCAAGGGTTAAAAAGAGATATTAGAATCTATCTCTCTCAATAAAATAATAACTAATTTAAGAGAAAAGAAACAAAAAATATTACAAAAAAATAATAACTAATAAAAATCTATCTCTCTCAATAAAATATGACAGTAAAAAACAATAATCGTTTTCTTCTTAGAAATAAAATAACTAATTTAAGAAAGAAAGAAACAAAATAAATTTCAAAGGTTAAAAAAAGAAATTGAAATCTTTCTCTCTCTCCCAATAGAATAATAACTAATTTAAGAGAAAAGAAACAAAAAAGTAATACAAAAAAATAATAACTCATAAAAATCTCTCTCTCTCAATAAAATGTTTATATAATAAAACAGAAGGGAAAACGCTGACTAGGACAAACACCTTTTTTTAATAAAGGATATTGTCTAGAAGTTCTTCTTAAAATTTAAAATATAGTCCGTCGTGGAGATAAAGTTACCTATTTAAAAAATAATAACCGTATCCTTCTTAGAAATAAAATAACTAATTTAAGAAAAAAAAATTGAAGGGTTAAGAAAAAAAATTAAAATCTCTCCCTCTTTTCAATAAAATAATAACTAATTTAAGAGAAAAGAAACAAAAAAAATAATACAAAAAAAATAATAACTAATAAAAATCTCTCTCTCACAATAAAATATAAATTTCGTAACATTTGATTGATACAAGTGTCCGTGCCCTAGGGCACGGGATATACCCTAGAGAGATAAGACAACAAAAAAATAAAAATAAAAGAAACAAATAAATTTCAAGGGTTAAAAAAGGAAATTAAAATCTCTCTCTTTCAATAAAATAATAACTAATTTAAGAGAAAAGAAACAAAAATATAATACAAAAAAATAATAACTAATAAAAATCTCTCTCTCGATAAAATATAACAATAAATTTCGTAACATTTGATTGATACAAGTGTCTGTGCCCTAGCGCACGGGATATACCCTAGGGCACGGGATATACCCTAGTCTATATAATAAAACAGAAGGACAAACGATGACTGGGACAAACATCTTTTTTTTAATAAAGGATATTGTCTAGAAGCCCTTCTCAAAATTTAAAATATAGTCCTTCGTAGAAATAAAGTTACCTATTTAAAAAACAATAATTCTTTCCTTCTTAGAAATAAAAATTGTAATTTAAGAAAACAAGAAACAAAATAAATTTTAAAGGGTAAAAAAAAAGTAAAATCTCTCTCTCTCCCAATAAAATAATAACTAATTTAAGATAAAATAAACAAAAAAAATAATAACTAAGAAAAATCTCTCTCTCTCTCTCTCTCTCTCTCTCAATAAAATATAACAATAAATTTCGTAACATTTGATTGATATAAGTGTCCGTGCCCTTGGACACAGGATATACCCTAGTAGTTCTTTAAAGAAAAAGGAGATAGATTCTGGAGACGCAAGGTCAAGCAATGATCCCGTCTAAACATATTTGGGTTCTAGGTATCAGTGATACATGGCTGCAATTGAATGCTACGTGTGGCTGGTCTGATTGAAGGGCAAAAGCAGCCAGCATCTGACCGGTATATGATCCGAAACAAATAACTGGGAGAGAAGTGGGACACATGCATGTCAATACGGGAGAGACCTGTGTGAAAAACTGGACAAACAACCAAAAAGAATGGAAGTCGATCAGCAATAGGCTAAAAAGGTACAACAATGACTGAAAGAACGACAAAAGAAATAACCATGAAAAGTAAACATGACTAATCAATAAAGAACGACAAAAGAAATAACCATGAAAAGTAAACATGACTAATCAATAAAGAAAACCGAGATTTCCACGTCGGCCGCCATGAAAACCTAAACTTAAAGCATTTCTCCGCAGAACAGTAAACATACACGATATACTCATCAAGGAGACAAATAGTATCGAACATGAAGCTCAAAAAGTAACAATAAATCATCTAATAAAATTTTACCAAGTTTCTCAAAACTCACAGGATGTCTCTAAGTCATCGACACAAATGTCGGACAAGATAAAACATAAATAACACCAAGTGTTTAGGAGATAAACCTCCAAATAACTACCTAAAGAAAGACCGAAAACCACTAAAGAAACTCCTCCAAGGCTAACTATGACTCAAGCAGGTGGCACTTCCCGATTTCCTTGTCCTGAAAAATAAAAGGTTGGGTCAGACCCCAACAAGTAGATTTCGAAACCTCTAAAGCCTCAATGGACAGTTTCAAGAGCTACCAAAACAAATAAACAACCACATATCATGTAAAGATGTCCAAGCATAGTATCCGAGTTGTGACCATTAGAAATAAAGTGTACCACATACGTAACAAACAACAAAAAGCGACATGACGAGTTGGTGTCCACCTTATGTAAGAGTGTGGTCCACAAGGTCATCCATTGTGTTAGCGCCGACCCCATACGCTCCATACCTATATCACATCCGGTAGAGAGGGTCGAACCAACCACATAACTCTTACAACCCTTCACCAACTCCATCACGTCACACATACATAATATCACACCATTTGTAATAAACAACCAAAAGCAATGTGACAAGTTGGTATCTACGTTGTATGAGAGTCTGGTCCACAAGGTCATCCATTGTGTTAGCGCCGACCCCATACGCTCCATACCTACATCACATCCGGTAGAGAGGGTCGAACCAACCACAAAACTCTCACAACCCTCCACCAACTCCATCACATCACACACATACAATAGCATCACACCACAACATACATAAATCAAAATCATATTCATTAGTATGTAACGACATACGAGTTTCATATTTATAATGTTTGCAAGTAATGAATCAATGATGATAATAGCCTAAAATTCTCATATCATGTTGAGTTTTAGCAAATGTTCATGTATCTATATAAAGAGTATTGTCCAATAGTGAGAGGCATCTAATTATAAGAGTTATATACTAAAATCATGGCAAATAAAGAGGTCTAGGCCTAAATATTATTGTAATACATGAATCTAGCATGAAAATGTAAATGAAGATTGTATGGTTCATCAAGTATGTCATTATAGCAAATAATCTCAAAATCTAACACATAGATGAGATTCAAAGAGACCCAAAAAAAATAAGTTTGTAGGAATATAAATCTACTACTTCTAGTATATATATTTGTGTCAAGAACCCTAGTCTATGTTCAAGTAATACTAAAATCTAGGGTTTGTAGTTTCATCTAATTTGTCTAGGTTTATCTATAAAAATGGCTATTCAAGCCCTAGAGAGATAGAAATCTACCTTAGATCCCAAGCAAAATAAGCCCCAAGTGAAGAACAAGAAAGATAAATCACCAAGCTCCAAACCCTTCTTCTTCCTCTAACTTTCTCTCACTAGGAAATCCCAAAATCTTTATTTCTCTCTCTCTAACCCAAAATGAGGCTGCTAAAGTTTCAAAAGAAAGAAAGGAAAAGGAGGGGACAAAGAGGGGCTAGGGTTTCTATGAAGTGGGGTATTAAATGGGTGTTACTATAGGCACCCTAAATATTAGTAGGAACACTACAGATCCGAAGATAAAAATGGACTTTGGCTTGTGTAGGCTAATGTGTCTTAATCTTCTTTTCTTTCAATCAAGACCTTATCCCCTGTTCTCTCTGCATCAAGTATACAAAAAGTCAGCTAAGTTATAATAGTCAACTTAAAGTAAAATAAGCATTTTCAACTAAAAAAAGGTAAAATAAGCATCTTCTTGCAGTATAGCTAGGTGACTAAATCTCATGAATATTTTCGAATCTAAAGAACGTAACCGGAGAAAATATTGAAATTTATAGATCCAATTTAAATAGATCCACTGAAATAGTTAGCTACTAATAACCATTAAGAAAGACAATACAAAGTCAGGTCAAAGTTAAAAGAAATAAAGGTTAGGAAGACTTCCTTCTAGTTCAGTTCCATTAATATGTCGAGGACTGCAAATTGTTGCTTTTAATTTTTTTTGAAAAATCGACTACGTTAGTCGTTACAAGGCATTGATGCATCAGGAAGATGTGATAAGCACGATAACTGCCTAAGTTCGACATTAATGAGAGAGGACTAAAACCCGACAACATGAAAGAGGTCTAAAGCCCGAGACAAATTTATTACATTATTTTTACCTTTAATAATCCAAGTTCAATAACCATGGATTCCACCTTCCTTGGGATCCGAATCTGGGACCTCCCGAGTTTTGAAATTTATGTCAACACTTTCAACCACTTGGACAAGCAAGTGGTTACTGTTGGTGTTGATTTTATTTTCCTACTTAATGTGATAATATACAATCGATGAATCTCAATAGATCCCCAATTGGATTTTAAGATCCAGCATATTTTCATAGATTTGTTTTGTTGAGGTTGATTAATGGATATTTATGGGAAATAAACTGTGGTGTTTCAAACCTTAGAAATGAAAATGCTATTTTCGATCACCAACCAAGATGGAAAAAGGTGTAAAATTTTGAGATAAGGATAAGATAATGTTAAATCTAAGGTATATGGAGGTGTAGATAGAAGATTTGTGGAGAAAGGGATGATTTTTATGGAACCCTACATGAGAACAGAGGAGAAAATAGAAAAACACCCTAATTTGTTACTTACAGTATTGAAGATCTGATGTGGTGCAGTTGAATATTCAAACTTTATAGGAAAATACGATTTTTTGGTGGCCAATATATGGACAATGAAATATCTTATGTGGACAACAACTTTTAGGTCCAGTGCAAGTCAACTATGCTTAACTTAATTGACTTAGATTTAATTGGTGGACAAACCTATAAGGTCTTAAATATTAAAGGCCGACACTTTAGTGAAACAAGAAAGTTTTAAGGGGTACAAAATTTTAAAGGAAAATTGCGAATTTTGTCAAATTTTCTGGGGTACAAAATTTTAAAGGGAAACAAAACATCTTCTTTCTTCCTCATCTCCGACCACCAACTTTGGCCACAATCACCATATCCTCTTTTTTCTTCCTTCTCTCCTTCTACCATCACCACTTTTCCATTGATCTATCTCCTCCTTTCTCCCTCCCCTTCTCCTCAATCTTTTTTCTCTATCTATTCCGACGAAAGAAATATCTTCTTCGCCGAAAAACTGATCTGATTTGGGGATCACTCCAAATCAGGTCACTGGTTTGAACTCGTCCTCACCATCTTCACCAAGACTCAAATAACCATTAAGAGCAGGTTTACAACACCATGACAAAGAAAATCATGATGAATAATATCACCTATCTCTCATTTATTTTCCTTGTATTCTTCTTTCTTTTGGTGTTGGTACTTCATGAAGGAGTTGAAGGAGATGTCCTTCGACCAAGATGGAAATGCGAACAATTTGTCGGATAGGACAATTGATGTGGAAGATCATCAAGTCCGATTGATTTAGGGATCGTAGAGTTGTAGCTAGAGACCAACTACGATCGTCGAATTACGAAGTAATTCGCGGCTAACTTCGATCGGATCCTACAACGGGTTACACATAAGAGTGTCAAATTGATCTAGGATATGACTAGTGGGAGTGAGATATAATCATGGGAGTGTCCCATAAACATATCTCATAGGCCTAAAAAGGAATTAGGCAATGATAGTACAAAAAGGCCAAAAACAGGGTTTTTGGGCCTAGGCCGATTCGGGCACTTTTAGGGCTCGGATTGGGCTGATTTTTGGAGGAACGTTTCCTTATGTTATGAACATTAAATCTGCCAATTTTGGCTGGGTTTGGATGTCATCTCCTTAGGGAATTGAGAAAATATCAATAGTTGCTATTTTCGACTATTTCCCTAAATCTTATTCTATAGGGTGTTTTAGGAAACCTAAAAGGAGGTGGATTCTTATTAGGGTTCTACATAAACACTCTTAGGGCAGAGAATAAGGTGTGGAATTTCTCTCTAAGCTTTCTTCTCTACCACATCAAGTAGAGAGGAGAAAGTGAGCTAATTCCCAAGCTATCTTCTAGTCAAGCAAGAAGAAGGTCTTCTTATTATCCAACCACCATTGGTGTGCTAGCTATACAACAAGGTGGGAGATCAAGTTGATTGCTCGTGTCCCAAGTAGAGGAGCTACACTTGAAGCTCTTGGTCTTCTTTAATCAATTCAATTAGTTCGAGGGAAAAGCGATTAAGGTAATCTACTATCTCCGTTAGTTTAATTACTAGTTTTGCATGTGATCCTGGGAATACTAGTGTAGACATTAGATGTCTTATTTCCGTTATAAACACTAGTAGAAGGGTTTAAATCCCAACACTTCAAGTCTCCCTGTAATCTAGTTTATCATATGTAAAGTAATATTAAGTAAGAATGATCAAAGAATCTAAGAAAAGAACGAAGTAAGTAAACAAAAATATTCTTTCCCACTAAAGTCTTTCTTCTTCTTCTTCTTCTTCTTCTTCTTCTTTTTTCACGACTACTACAAGTAAACAACTTCTATCACCTCACTATTTTATTTCTAAAATCCTAGATAAAAGAAGATGAAATCGCTCAATCTCCACTTCGAGAAGCTTTTCCAAGGGTTTCTATAGTAGGAATTAAGGATATTGATTTCACTAGAAAAATTTGTGGTGAAAGAGACACTAACCTAAATTTCGTGGAAAACATATAGAAATTTTACTATTTTTTCTATGGTTTCCCCACGAAATTATTGGCCAATTTCTTGTAGTTTGCTACAAATTTTTTATAGTAATTTTGAATTCCGGATTTCTTATATTTTCTAGTTCTTATATTATTTTCAATGTTCTTATAGACCACCCAATTTAACTCACAAACATCATCATTTGGAGACGTGGTCATACCTTTGAGAGTTGAATTTCTTGACCTAAGTGAACTCTTTACGACTGAGAGGGTATGCTACTCTTATTAACACATCTTATATTTTTTTTATACATTATACGAACTGATAGAAGCTCAATCGACACAATCCACTTCCTCCCACTCTAGAATCACATCATTATGAGAAGACGAAAGATCCAAATTATGATTTATGGTACAACGAAGTGCAATTTATGTCAAGGTCGAAGGTCGATAACGCCATCGTGATAGTTAGTCCCTGAATAATGTTGTTCCTCATTAGTTATTTTATTTTAAATAAAAATAAAATCGTATCTTTACGATTGATTACTTTATTTTTGATTTGAATTTTAGTAGAATTATGATTATATTCAACTATTTGTTTAATAATTTTATTTTATTTAACTTGCGATGATGTAATGATATTTCACTATTTGTCGATAGCTATAACTCAGGAAAAAAGGCAACAAAAGCCAAGTTGCAAGATATCGTGGCAACTTGGCTTCTATTCCTAGGTTTCACGGGAAGTATGGTTCTAATTGGTCATATTTTCGTGGGAATCCGATGAATAAAAAATGGCCAATCAGAAGTTAAGTTGCTACAAAATCCGGCAACTTGACTTCTTTTTGTTGCTTAGCTTTCAATTTTTTGAGATCAACAAATTTATTTTCTTTTTGATTTTGGATATCGAAACATTTATTTTGTTAAGTCTACGACTCTTAGATATTGACACATTTATTTTGTCAAGTCTACGACTGTTAGAGATCAACATATTTATTTTGTTAATTTTTCGATTCTAAGATTGCGACACATTTATTTTGCTAATATCAAGATCTAATTTCATTAAAAACATAATATCACCTGTTAGTACTAATGACTAATCTGGACTAATATATGTATTAATTACATAATACATGTTATTTCACTTAAGGGCCCCAAAATGTCAGTTTGAAGTGTAGGGAGCATATTATCAATATGTTATGTACGTAGAGCCCTCAAAAGTAATTATCAAAGAATAATGGGCTCTTTAATAATTACTTGGTTTAGAAGATCTTGTCCAACCCCCATTTTTGAGAAATAAAAAACAACGTACATTCTCAAGGTTTAGAAGATCTTGTCCAAATCATAAGGATAACACTAAAATATACTGTGTCTTCAAGCTATGGATTTAGGTAAGTACCTACAACATCTCTTTAATTCGTCAAATAGAGATCCTGGGTTACTTTTATTACTTGTGTTCTTTATAATTTTCATGCATGAGTAGTGAATTTCCATCAAGTTGTATCAGAGCAACTGTTTGTTTGGATTCATGAGATGTTTAAAGTAATTTTATTTATCACTTTTGTGTTAATTTTCGTTTAATAAAATAAAAAGTTTCCAGTGTGGGCGAAACGGAGGATCTATAACTCCTCATTAATCGTGGATCTATAACTCCTCATTAATCTCGATAACGAACAATAAATAAAAAGTTTCCAGTGTGGGCGCCCATAAAAACAACCGAGGGTGCAAGGAACAGTTAGGCAAGGTGCCTATAGTATTTGTAGGGCGCCTATATCATTTGACAGGGTGTCTATAGCATTTGGCAGGGCGCCTATAGCATCGGGTGTTAATAACATATTTAGGGCGTCTCTAACAGTAAGTGTGGGTGTTTGTAACAATAATTCTGGATGCATGTAGCATCAAATTTGGGCACCTATAGACCTCTAATTACACATTTTCGAGTACTTTATATATCTCACATCGATGTACTTATTTTATTTGTAATGCATGACTTGTGAGTTATTGTTGAGTGCCTTAATTGGGAGGTTTAAAGGAACCGCCACATGTGTCTAATACTACATAATGCACATTTGATTTTTGGTTTATCGTTAATTATGATAATGTTGATGATGATTTCATGCGTATGTGTAATTTGAATTATCAATCTTTAGTGGATATAATATCTATGTTGATATTTGTTTCATCTGTAATTAGAAACATGATCAAGTGATTATATGTCAATAATTATTAAACATAAGGTTACGCTATTGATTAATCTTGCACAAAATATTATGATTTTAATTTTGTCAAGAACTTAGATGGTTATTGCATTAATTATGGGATTGAACTGACATATCACCAAAGTGACTCCTGTCGGTAAAATACCATAATGCGTGTAGATAAACATGTCTTAGTCCATGTGAAGTGATCGACCCAAATGAAGGTTACTTTCACAGGTCTAAGGGAAGCCTCAAATTGCCTTGTGACTAAGATATGTGGTATATTTAGGTGTCATGCGATTATTGTGTCGGTCCAAAGAAAGGCACAACACTTGGAAGATCTTGTATCAATATCAGAGAGTATCACTAGTAAGTTATTATCTCTATCCAAAGACTAGGTAGTAATGTTACACTTGATATCTTGAAATGGGCCCACAAATTGCAATATTTGTTCAATTGCTATTTTTTATGCATGATTATATTGAACTCTAATATGAGCATGTTTTTTTTATTGTCTTTTGTATTTACTATCATCTATATCTGCCAACATGAACAACATTCTGGTGCTTAACGACACTAACTTTAAGAAATGGAAGAAGCACGTGATGATTGTGCGTGGCTGCATGGATCTTGACATTGCTCTTAGGATGGATCGCCCAATGCCTCTGTCCAGATCAAGTACTCCTGAACATAAGGTTGCTATAGAAAAAGTGGGAGAGATCTGATCGGATGTGCCTGATGATCATGCAAAACTCGATTCCGGACTCGATAAGTAGGGGACTGACTGATGAGAATGCTAAGGAGTTCCTCAAGCAACTTTCTGATCGCTTTTCAACGTGTGAGAAAGTGGAGACAAGCACTGCACTATCTAAGCTTGTCACCATGTGGTATAACGGCAAGAGGAATACAAGGGAGTACATTATGTATATATCTACCCTGGTGACCAAACTCAGGGAACTAAGACTCGTATTGTCTGAAGGCATACTTGTTCATTTGGTCTCCATATATCTTCCTGCTTAGTAAAAACACTTAAGATCTCCTATAATTCTCAAAAGGAGAAGTGGAGCTTAAATGAGCTCATTGCACAATGTGTTCAGGAATAAGAAGGGATTAACCGAGAAAAGGCAAAAAGTGCTCACCTAGCATCAACTTCGGAGTAAAAAGGCTGAATAAGCGAAAGAAGGATAAAAATATAGCAAACACAGTAACTTCACAAGACAAAGGCAAAAGAAAATTGGACTCAAAATATTCCTGCTTCTTTTGCAGAAGGACTGGTGTTGTGAAGAAAATGTGTTATGAATACGCCGCTAGGCGTGCTAAGAAAGGTTTGCTGCACTATTGAAAGTCGATTGATGGTAAAAGATACATCTTTGTGGGCTGTCGAACAACCTGGAGTGGAAGCAATCAGTGTTTTCTTTATTTAAAGTTCAATTATGTACTAGTTGTTGTTTGAATTTAGAGGAAACTTTTCATGTAGCGTCGTTTAGACGGAGCTAAATTTCTATTTCTTTTTTTGGACAAATTTAATTTTAATTGTTCATTTAGAAATAGATAATTTAATACTTCTCTAAATTCTAATACTGTGGATTCTAGTACTTAAATTGA
This sequence comes from Eschscholzia californica, assembly GCF_041429995.1. Classification (NCBI taxonomy): domain Eukaryota; kingdom Viridiplantae; phylum Streptophyta; class Magnoliopsida; order Ranunculales; family Papaveraceae; genus Eschscholzia; species Eschscholzia californica. Next base: position 49,911,067 of record NW_028238198.1, read on the forward strand.
TTAAGAATATAATCAAACACTGTAAAGGCGGATGCACAAAGACATTTGTGGTTCATTGATGAGACATGGAAATGTCCCATCTGAGTCTCTTAATTTAGACGAGTTAGTCTCTCTAGAGCAGTTACTCTCACGAATTACTCTCTTTTATGTTCAGGTACCCTTTTACAGAGTTACGCGTGCAAAACGGATAAGTCGGAAAGAATACAGACTAGGGGCATTTTGGTCATTTGTTGATTCTGACTTCTTGGTCAAGATTAGTGTTCGGATGGAAACTAGAGTCCAAGACGAGCCCGTAGGCGAAAACGGAAGTCAAATCGGAGTCCGGATCAATAAAATAGAGAAGGTCAAAGTTCGGGTCAAACTTGGTGGACTAAACGACAAGACGGACACATGGCATGCATCCAGGAAACAATCGCACGAACCAGAAGAGTTGTTAGCTTCCCCATTCCATATTAGTGGTTGTTTCCTTCTTTGAGATCAGTCGTCCACAGAATTTTAGTCCGTCTTTTTCATGTGTTGAGTATTCCTTCATATTCATACCAACACATAGAGTGAACCATTCTTGAATGACTTTGATTTTTGAGTGTATGACCGTGAGGCAGTAGTCGAGGCGAAATATATCGAAACGGTAATCGAGGTCTTGTCTTTTCAGAACCGAAATGATACTAATATTGGCTGGTCACGTGCACTTCGAGTCTTGATTACTAGTGAAAAGATTTTTAGCGTTTGTATGGTTCAATTGATTTAGATTTCATTTCTATTAACTTTCGAAAATCTACCGGATGAACATTTCTAGTCCACATCATATTTAGACCCTTTTGCATTTTTGATTTTTGAATTTTGTGGGTATATTCACTGCAAACCCTCACGAGACAAAACTCGTCCTCTTGGGTAACCTAGAGGTTTAACGGCTTGTTGCACGTGCTAAGTGCAATCGTGGGTCCCTACGAAAGTGGTGAACTGGGCTTAGTTTTATTTTTCTGTTTTGCTCGAGGACTAGCAAAATCTAAGTTTGGGGATGTTTGATGAGACATGGAAATGTCCCATCTGAGTCTCTTAATTTAGACGAGTTAGTCTCTCTAGAGCAGTTACTCTCACGAATTACTCTCTTTTATGTTCAGGTACCCTTTTACAGAGTTACGCGTGCAAAACGGATAAAGTCGGAAAGAATACAGACTAGGGGCATTTTGGTCATTTGTTGATTCTGACTTCTTGGTCAAGATTAGTGTTCGGATGGAAACTAGAGTCCAAGACGAGCCCGTAGGCGAAAACGGAAGTCAAATCGGAGTCCGGATCAATAAAATAGAGAAGGTCAAAGTTCGGGTCAAACTTGGTGGACTAAACGACAAGACGGACACATGGCATGCATCCAGGAAACAATCGCACGAACCAGAAGAGTTGTGGGCTACGTTCGGTCAGTAAGGTGGGTCACAGGATTCTCAAAGAGCGTCAGATCCGGTACACCCGCGAGCAAGTTATTACGGTGCTTCCGAGCTTAACCGCCGTCCAGATCCGTGTTTTGGGAATCCGACGGTCTCTGAAGCTTCCCACCGTGGAGCAATCCGTTGTAGCCAGCTGGATCCATCAACCTCATTGTTTCAAACCTCCATTTCTGTTTTGATATTGAAGAAGATTGTGAGTTAAAACAGGAGAGAGAAGGTGATTTAAATTCAAAGCTAAATCAAAACCGAGAGATTGGTGGGAACAGAAAGGAATGGATAGGGAGAGATTTGGAAAAACAGTTTATTTAGAGAGAGAAACCCGAGAGAGATGGATTGAAAGAGGATATTGTGGTTAGGATTTTAATAGAGAGAGAAACCGATTGAGAGCTGGGATTAAATTCGAATCAAAACAGAAACAATAGAGATTGGCTGGGGCAACAAAAGTCTATAAAAGAGAAGAGAAACAGAGAGCTGAGGGATCACGGTTTAAAAGAAGAAAGTAGAGAGAGAGAGAGAGAAACCGAGAGCTTATAATTCGAATTGTTTTAACTTTGATTTTTGTTTTTCTTTGAAAACCCTTGTTTCTTAGTGAGAGAGAGAGAGAGGTTACAGAGGAAGAGAGAAAGTTAGAGAGAGAGATGAGAGAGAGAGACTCGGTTTTGAATAACTACTCCATTTTGTGTTTGATTTCTCTTTCTTTTTGTTTCCTGTTTAGTGAGAGAGCAAGAGATAACATAGATAGAGAGATTAGAGTAAGAGATAAAGAGAGAAACAGGAGGTTAGAGAGAGAAAGAAGGTTGAAGAAGATGAGAAAATAAATTTCCCAGAGGGAAACCATTTCTGGGAAGACGAGAAAATCATTTTCCCAGAGGGTGCGTTTGGCAGATTTCTAGGAAAAACAGACGGAAATCAACTCCTTAGGCTCTGTTTGGTGGGAAAATCGCAGAAAAGTTAAGTTTCTTTCTTCTTTTTCTTATATTACTTCAAATATTTATCGTTTCTAGCATGAGTAGCTAAGTCTTTTATATCGAGGGTTTTAGATGAAGTCATAATAATTATTTTAACGATAAATTTATTAAAGTTTTTACCATTTTAACGATAAAATCTTCCGGGTTTTTAGACCGTTCATGGACTAAAACCTGAGTTATATAAAGAACTCTCTAATTAGATCAAAATTAAATTGTCGTTAGAATTATTAGGATGACGGATTCGAAAACCCTAGGTCCCCTTTTTCTGAATACCGACTTATTTCTTTATTTATTTTTTGAGTTTTATATTTTATTTCTATTTTACCACCATCAAACCAATTTTAAATCTCAATAGTTTTAAGGTTAGAATTTAGTTTAACTTAGTCTCTGAGGAACGAACCGGTCTTACCAGAACTATTACTTGACGCCCGTATACTTGCGGGTGGAGACCTTTTAGGGTAACCTTTTAGGCCCATCATTCATTGCCTTAGGTATCATGGAATGATAAACATTATCTTGTCTGCTTCAAATGTAACTCATCGTATTAAGAATACCTTTACTGGAACCAGTTTGATCGTTGAATCGGTCTTTCTTTTCATCAAGGAACTCTAAGTTCGTTGAGGATGTTAATTACAATGGGAGTAATCAAATCAAGGGATTATGTTTGACGACGGGTATACAAATATTCGTCCTAGAGTCACGACTGACAATAACCAAATATTTTTTTGGTTAAAATTATTGTTTAGCCTGTGAATTAAAGTATTTGATCAGATATAATCATCTTTGTTAATCTCACATTTGGTGAAAAAACCTTTTCTCATACTAGTTACTGAAGCACCTCTAAAACAAATAGAGGAATAGCTAGAGACTATGGTTGACACTAACGACCTTGAATTAAAGAACCACTTAGGATATTCACTAGAGAAAAGAAAAAGACAATCTTGGAAGACTTTGTTGTCTATTGATGGGTCTAGAAGGTTACCTTAAAAGGTCTATACCGCAAGTGTACGGTGGTCAAGTAGTAAAATCCCGGTAGGACCGGGGTCGATCCTCAGCGACTAGTCAAACCTATTCTAAAACTTGGAAGTAACTCGGTTTTTCTTTCAAAATGGTTTTTGGTGATAAAATACTAAAACATTAAAACGAATAAAAGAGATGAACTCAAATGGGGGAGATGTCTAGGATTTTGGAATCCATCTTAACACGTATTAACAATGACCTAATCATGCTTATCTTTTCTTATCACTCAAGTTTCGATAACCTATCATACCGAACCCCAGAAAATGTTCTAGTTAAAGCCGACTAACCCTAAAGTTTAAACTCAAAGTATCGAAATGTCGAACTCGCAACTATTATCTATCAATTAGTAAGCATGCCTCATTAAAGAACTTAACCTAAACATAAGCCATCAAATCAAAAGCATAGGTAATGAAGAAATATTCGAATATTCGAAACTCTGAAATTCTTACAACGTTCCAAGCATTAAGATATTAAGCATAAAACTATATCATCGAAAATAACATGTTAAAACTTCATCCAGAACGTTAGACTAAGAATTTTAGCTAATCATGATCAAGATTAAAATTAAATAGGAGATAAAAGAGAAGAATAACTAAACTTTTTTTTTCTCACTCAGAACTGTTTTGCCTCTGTAAACCAAACGCACCCCTGGAGAAAATGATTTTCCAACTACGTCAGAAAACTATTTTCTAGCAATACCTCAAAGCCAAACAGAGCCTTCTCCTTCAAGAGCAAAATTCTTCTCTCTACTGTTATCCTCTTTCTCTCTCACAAATCAAAAAGATAATAGTTGATTCTCTGTTTTTAGCTCAAACAAGATAACAGAGAAGATGAGATGAAGATGATGATCCGAATAAGAGGATGTATAAAAATTCTTGATAATTATTGATTGCTTTTCTTAAATAACAATTGATCAAAACTCCAAGTTTTCTCCCCTTCTCTCTCTGTTGTTTCTCACTTTATCTCACTCTACAATTTCTCTCTTTTCACTCTCACAAGAAAAGAAGAAGAAGATGAAGAATATGAAAGTGTTTCCCCAATTACAAAGAAGAGAATGATGAATAAAATTGATAAAATTCAGCTCTGTTTTTTATGTTGTTCTTCTTCTCCTCTCTCTCTTTCTAGATATTCATGAAGCTCAGAGAAGAAGATGAACTGAAAGTTCTCTGCTTTTATCTCCCCAACCGATCCTAGAGACCTCACTGTCCAGCTAAAGAGGAGATACCCCTTGTCCCCTTGATGATCCTCTATTCTCTGTTTATATAGAAAGAAGAAGAAGAATTCAAACCCCTCCAATACTTCTCTGTTTCCAGCTATTTCTTCCATCTCACCACCCAAAAAGATCAAAGAAAATATGTTTCTTTCTAAAATATCCATCAAATCGAATCTCTTCCCTTCTTTCCTTCTCTGAGAAATTTTTTCTCTGTCTTGATTCATGTTATTTTGAAAATGGAAGACTTTCTCTCTATCTCTCTACTGTCCAAGTTTCATTCCAGCCGAGGGCTCTCTCACTGATCGAATCTTTCTCCTGTTAATGAGAAGATTTTACCAAAAGTTTCCATCTCTAGCTCTCTCTTATTCTTCACGGTTTGCTGTCTCTCTCTACTTACAACAGTCCAGCCGAATCCCTCCAATAATCTCTGATTTTCGATTCTCCTCTTCTTTCCTGTTTAAAGATATCTCAACTATTTTCTCGAGTCCCGATTCAATGAGCTCGAGCTCATGTGGGAAGTTATGAGCTTGATCTCCCTCACCGTCAGATCTTCTTAGAGGAAAATAAGTACAGCTGTATAGGTTAAAGTAATAAACAAAAGTCATATGTTTATCTTTATTTACAAAATTACCACTTTTTCCTTCTCAATCTCCCCTTATTTTCTCTCTCTAAAATTTATTAACAAATTATATTTTTGTTGTCTCAGGATTCACGTTTTTCACCAAAAGAGAAGGTGAACTTTCATCTCCATCTAACCCTAAATTGCTTCACTCATAATCTAAAAAAAAGAAACAATCTTCATCTTGATGTAATAATCCGGTTCAGCCATGGTTGGGGCATCAAGTTCTTGGTCTCAAATCTCACCTTATACATTTGTCTTAGTTGGAACAACAATTTGTATTGTGTGTTTCTGTTGTGGGAACGACTTGTTAAGATCAAGTTTTAGTTGATTGAAGTTGTTTATTTTGCTCAATTTGGTTCTAATTTATTTATGTTATGAATAGTTTAAGGGAATTTACATAACTGGGATTAGATTGATTGATGATTTGGTGGTGTAACAAAAGCCCTTATTCACTTTGTCTAGTATTTAATTACTTTTCTCTCTAGATGTAGTTATGTCCATGGTGACTTCTAGAGAAAATTTTTAGAGAGAGAAAGTAAGAGGAGAGGTGAACGGACGAACAGTAAAGAGAGATGAATAGGGTCTTTGGTGAAGGGACCTGTCTCTACTTTATTGGGACACGATTAATAAAGGACATTAGTCCTTTTGGTAAGTAGATATTTTTCTCTGAAAAACAAATAAATCATCATATATTTACTTTCAAATGACAATATCTATATTACTTTAATATTTAAAATTAATCACAAAAAGATAAAATATTTTAATAGAAAAAATTTCTTTTTGTATCGAAAAACACAGAACAAATGGAGAAATAAAATTTAACAGGAAAATTTCGGATGACATAATCGAAATATGTCCAAAATTTCGACCGATGTGGTCGAAATATGCGCATAATTTCCACCATGTTTACTTTTTGAGAGAAATTCTGGCGACAAAAAATCACGGTAGCCGAAATGTTTACTTTTTGAGAGAAATGTTCATCAACATTATACACTAATAGGATTAAATAACAAATGTGTTACATAGGAAAGAAAGAGATGGGAACAACTTAAATGAAAATAAGAATGTAGTGTTTATAAGTGATGGTTGATTTATATAATATGTTGTCTATAGGTGATCGTTATTTCTAGGTTAAAAAAATGATTTTGTTTTAAGATATGTAGATCTAAGGAAGGACATGAAAATAAAAGAAAACTTCGATATTTGTATTAGTTCAATCTTAGTTTTTATCCAAATAAACATTAATTTATTTGATTTAAATATCTAAAAATAATGTTTATTTTCTAATTGGTAAAGGGACCTCGAATCTAAAAATATGATATTTTGGCCATATCCCTATACCATATATCAATGTCCCTATACTAAATCTCATGAATAATTATAGAGAGAGAAAGTAGGGGAGAAAGGAAACGGTGGACATGAATGGAAATAAGTTTTGTAAATAAAGAGAAACATATGACTTTTTGTCTATTACTTTTACCTATACAGCTGTACTTATTTCCTCTAATTGATCTAAGAAGATCTGACGGTGAGGGAGCTCAAGCTCATAACTTCCCACATGAGCTTGAGCTCATTGAATGAGGACTCTTTTCTCTTTCGATTTCAATTTCTTTCGATCTCACGAATCCGTCTCTGTCATTAGCTGTAAGAAAATCTCTTGGAATCTTGCTCACGGTTGCTTTCCTTCCATCTCCTCTGTTTTCCAAAACTTCTTTACTGTTAATAGAGACAATAGATTAGGAAAGAGGATGTTAAGTGACTCCCATAAATCTGGGAAATATATCCATTTAGTTGGGCAGTCGTTCACTGGCAAGAATAGGGTAGATCCCGTGTAGCACAAAGTAGTTTAGTGTAGTGCTATAGCTACTCTGAACCGCGAGATGGATCGGGACGCGTGTTTGTAATTGTTATCGCCTAAGACCACGATATTACCAAGTTCTGAGTCACATGGAATCAATTGCTGAAGAAGATCCCGATTGCAACCCTCGCGACCCACCAGAGTACCGAAGGGAGCCCTCACCTTATCAAAGCCATCAGATCCGAATTCTTCTTGCGTGCCACGTGTCGCTGAAAAATCCAAGTTGATTTGAAGAAACTATGAACCGCTCTATTTTGCTCATCTGGACTCCGATTCGACTTCCGTCTTCGCCGTTGGGTTAGTTTTGGACTATATTTTCACTCGAGCGCCAATTTTGACTAGAATTACCATAATCAAATGACCAAAATACCCCCAACACGTCTTTCTATCGATTTTATCCGATTTTCACACTTAACTCCGTAAAAGACACCTGGACAAAAGAAACACACAAATCATTAGAGTAACTGCTCGAATTGGACTAACTAGCCTTAGTTAAGAGATTCAGATGAGACATTTTCATGTCTCATCAAACATCCCCAAACTTAGAATTTGCTAGTCCTCGAACAAAAATAAAACTAAACCTGACTCACCATTTTCGTAGGGAATCACGATTGCACTTAGCACGTGCAACAAGCCGTTAAACCTCTAGGTTTCCCTAGAGGACGAGTTTGGTCTCCTGAGGATTTGCAGTGAATGTACCCACAAAATTCAAAAATACAGAAGGGTCTAAATATGATATGAACTAAAAAATGTTTATCCGGTAGATTTTCAAAAGTTAATAGAAATGAAATCCAAGTCGACCAGAACATACAAATGCTAAAAATTCCTTCACTAATAATCTAGACCCAAAGTGCACATGACCAGCCAATATGAGTATCATCTCAGTTCCGAAAAGACAAGCCCTTGATTACCTTCTCAATACATTTCGCCTCGACTACTGCCTCACGGTCATACTCTCGAAAATTTAAGTCACTCAGAAATGTTTCACTGTATGTGTTAGTATGAATATGAAGGAAAACTCAACACATGAAAAGACGGACTATAATTTTCTCGTGAACGACTGATCTCATAGAAGGAAACAACTACTAATACGGTACGGGGAAGCTTACCAACTCTTCTCACCTGATCAACTATCTAACAATGCTTCCTAGAGGTCGATAAACGCGAAAGATGATGTGACTAGAACTCCTGAGAACTCGACGTCTTCAAATCTTCAAGAACTAATTCAAGGGATAAACACTTACACAAAACTAATCGAACACTTTTTTTTTTTTTTTTTTTTTTTTTTTTTATACTTCTGGTGATAAAGCTCAGAATACAAAAAGGACTTTCTTTACATTATTCTTTCCTTGGGTAAAATTCTATTCACTTTGCTTCATGCCTTATTCTCAGGGTTCTAAATGATGGACGAGGTTCCTACCTTCCTCTAGTGACACTGTTTTTAAGTTTCTCAGACTACAAGAGTAAGGTTTGCGTTCCTGAGGACATCCCTAGTGGTTGTACAATTTGAACTCAAGAGATCAAATGAGCTCTTTTGAATTTTGCAAGGTTGAGTAGCTCTTCATTCTACTCGGAGTTAGCGCAGAAGAGGTCACTCAAAGGACAAAAAGAAAGGCTCAGAATCTCACATGGGTTAAGTCTCCACTAATGATCAATCAAGTTCTCTCGGAAAAGTCTATTCTTTAGCTATCTAACACTCACATGGCTAATGCACAGACAACCTCAAGACTCGAAGTTCATGAAAAAAACCCTTAGCAAACGGATAGCTCGATCAACTAGACTCTATAAATATTAACAAGCAAAAAACAACTAGACTCACATTTTCAATCCAAAAAATAAAAATTTTGAAAATTTTTAGGGTTAATTCCGTTTTGGCCCCCGATTTGTGAGCAATTGGCCGTTTTGGCCCCGAATTGTGTCCGGCAGTTCGTTTTGGCCCCAAAAAATTCCTAAATGGCCCCAAATTTTTTCAACCTCCCAATTCTACCCCCATGGCATTTCTGTAATTATTATTTTTTTCTTTTTCTTTGTCCACCTCATCTAACAATCACCACATCACTCTGTCCACCTCACCCTTCTTTTCCGGCGAAAGGTTGCCGGGCCACCTTTACCAAAACACAAAAAAAAAAATTCTTCATTTCTCTCTCTTCTTCATCTCCTTCTTTCTCTCTCTTCTTCTTCTCTCTCTCTCTTCTTCTTCTTTATCTCTTCTTTCTTTACCTCTCTCTCTCTCTCACTAACCCCTCTCTCTAATCTCTTTAATCCCTCTCTCTATATATAACTCCGGCGAAAATCACAACCCAATAAAAAGCCTTTCTCCACCTTGACGGTGGCGCTGGAAAATCACAATGTCACCGGATTGAAGCCGATTTTTCTTAACAAAACCACTCCAACCTTTAGGCAACACATAACTTTGACTACTTCTCCAATAAGAATAACGAAACGTCCATATTTGACCTGACTCGTCTTCAAAACTCAGTGACGAGTCATTAGTACCTCCACTGAGTTGGAAGTGTTTTTCTACGTTTTGTTTTGGTATAACAAGACGATTCAACTTACCAACGTCGCTGGGTGTTAATGGCTTCTCAAACAAGTATTCTCTCTCTTCTTCTTGTTTTTCTACTGCTTCTTCTTCTTGTTGGTGGTGGCGGTGGTTAGAGAGAGAAACTGTCTCAGGAGTGTTGAAATTATTGGGGACCCAAAAATGTTGATTAATTTGGGGGTTGGGTAATTGGGTTCTTCCCTGTTGGTGGAAAAATGGATGATGATGATTATCATCACCAGGAACAAAAGAATCTGAAAATCTTGAAGATGGGTTGGTTTGGGTTGAATCCATAATGTGTTGATTTCCCCAAAATTCTTCATGGAAATGATTTGAAGAGCTTTGGTTATTTCTAGACATTGTTTCAATTCTTTTCAGAGTTTCTTTAAGTTGTATTTCTAGAGAGAGAGAGAAAGAAAGTGAAGAACATATGGAGAGAGAGAGAGGAAGTAGAGAACAAAGAAAAAGATGTGTTCTGTTGGTGATGGAAGTGAATAGTAATTTTAAGGATTTTCAGTGATGGACTTAAAGGCTTAAAGCAATCATTTATTTTTATTTCAACTATTTGAAACCAGATTCCGATCTGGTTGTAGAAACCAGAACGAATCTGGTTGTAAACCAGGTCTGGTTCTCCGGCGAAGGGGCTCCGCCCCTTCGCCGGATTTATATATATATAGAGAGAGAGACGGATTAAAGAGATAGAGAGAGAGGTAAAGAAAGAAGAAGAAGAGAGAGAAAGAAGGAGATGAAGAGGGGTTAGAGAGAGAGAGGAAGAAGAGATAAAGAAGAAGAAGAGAGAGAAAGAAGGAGATGAAGAAGAGAGAGAAATGAAGAAGATGAAGAAATTATTTATTTTATTTTTTTTGGTAAAGGTGGCCGGCCGGAATTTTTTATTCCGGCCGGTAACCTTTCGCCGGAGAAGAAGGGTGAGGTGGACAGAGTGATGTGGTGATTGTTAGATGAGGTGGACAAAGAAAAAGAAAAAAATAATAATTACATAAATGCCATGGGGGTAGAATTGGGAGGTTGAAAAAATTTGGGGCCATTTAGGAATTTTTTGGGGCCAAAACGAACTGCCGGACACAATTCGGGGCCAAAACGGCCAGTTGGTCACAAATCGGGGGCCAAAACGGAATTAACCCAAAATTTTAAACCCTTTTGAATTTTTGAAATAAAGACTTAGCAAACAAAAATTCAATCCCCTATCCCCCAACTTAAACCGAACATTGTCCTCAATGTTCTGAAGATATGCAAAAATAACAGAGTGAAGGGAAAAATATTACCAGATTCAGAAGTCCTACGCATGGGTTGTCTCCCAGAAAGCGCTAAGTTTAACGTCTTCAGCTAGACAGAACAAATGAATCAAAAAAATAGAAAGAATTATACCTACTGGATTACGGATATATTACTAACTGTAAACGAATCATCGATACTTTTGTGGTTCCACCCAAAATACAAAGTTTTCAGTGAACGATAGTCTCACACTTAAGTAATTTGGTGATAGTGAGACTATCTAGAAAGAAGGGCAATCCCCAAACTTAGACGACAATAAGGTCGTTAAGTTTGGTGTTGCACTAGAGAGAGTACAAACCGGATAGAAAGGGTCTTCATATGGATGGTAGACAGAGGAAACGAGTGTTTCAAAATCTACACATGGTTTTATGGGACAAAATGCAAAGTAGTCTAGAGGACTATTAACGACACCTGGACTTAAATTGGAGGTCTCTAAAACAGGTAATTCGGGTTCTTTCAATGGAGAAACCCTAATATCAGACTCATACTCCCTAGAAGTCGGTTTAGATAAACCTTCTATACTCTCTTTGATCGCAATGTACTCAGGGTCCTCAAAGAATTCTAGATCCTCACCAAAGTCAAGCGAGACAATGGTCTCATTTAACACATTTATCAACCATGATTCTTCGTCCTTAAGCGAGTCAAACAACTTCAAATCATCTTCAACTCTAGCAACCTCTTCATTTTGGTCTGAAGGGATTTCAAATTCGGCACACTGAGAGGATATTTCAATATCGGGCTTCACCGTTTCTGAGATTTTGGGCTCAATAACGATGTTTTTGGGAGAACTATAGTCTTCTAAAATTGTATCCTCATCATCATACACAAGGTGTTGTGAATTGTACTCTACATTATCCTGGTAATCCTCTTCTATAATACTAGTTCTCCTACTGAGCATTTCTTGTATAGTTCTGCACATAATGTCAGTCTTTTTTTCTAAATTCTGACAAAACTCGAAAGTACTCTTTTGAAGATCACTAACAGTTTGAGCCAATGAAGATGATGCTAAAGATGGAGAGTCAACAGTTTCACTGTTATCCCATTGAGGTTGAGACACGTGTGAAGCATAAGACTCTCAATTACTCCTCCTTAGTATACTAATGGCTTCGTGCAGTAAAGATGAAGAGTCAACAGTTTCGCCGTTATCCCATTGAGGTAGAGACACATGCGAAGCATAAAACTCTTCGTTATAATGCATGTAAGAGTCATTAGTTTCAATGTTATCCCATTGAGGTCGAGACATTTGGAGCGTAAGACTCTCTACTATAATGCACTAGGTTCCCACCGCGCCCTACGGGCGCGGTAGTTCCCTCTTGGCTAACGCCGTTGTGGTTCATTACGTCCCGATTTTACGAGTAAAGTATTTTCGAGCATTCTCCGAGTCTGCTTATACTGTGGGATCTATGATCACGCCGTTGACATCACGTTGGGTCGAGCTTACCTAAGAAGTGTATGTATAATGATGCCCATTTTCACACCTTTTGGTGTCATGTGTTTACTTGTCATCCGAAATCAGTACGTGATTTCATTCGAAATCAGTACATGATTTCGGATGACAGGTATTCGCGTGACCCCACATTGTGTGAAAATGGACATCATTGTACATACATTTCTTGGGTAAGCTCGACCCAACGTGATGTCAACGGCGTGATCATAGATCCCACAGTATAAGCAGACTCGGAGAACGCTCGAAAATACTTTACTCGTAAAATCGGGACGTAATGAACCACAACGGCGTTAGCCAAGAGGGAACTACCGCGCCCGCAGGGCGCGGTGGGAACCTAGTTATCATGTTTTTTCATGGTAAAAAAATTAAAATGAAATTGAAATTGAAAGGGAAAACTAAAATTTGATCTATTAACCATAAAGATATTGATTTATTAATTCCGATACTCGCTTGACCTCACATGATGTGAAAATAAACATATTGGAACATGCACGTGTAGATGAATGCTCGACACGGAAAGGCAGACCACGTGATTTATCTCAACGGCGTTAGCCAAAAGGGATCTACCGCGCCCGTAGGGCGCGATGGGAACCTAGTTAATTATACATTGGTGTCGCCAGTTTGATTTGGTTTGTGTTAATCTAGCCACTTCGATGGGGTTTCACCTTTTTACATTCTAAATGCAAGGGAAATTTTTTTAGGTTTGTCTAAAATTTGAAAGATTGATTAGAAACAGAAAAAAAAAGAGAAAAAAACTGTAAACCATCGAACTTAATATGATTAAACTCTTCAACATATAACACAAACAAATACATTATTTCCATAAAAAAATACATTAAACTCGTCAACATTTATGCAGAAAAGAATTACTAACTATTAAAGAGAGAAAGAAAGAAAACTATAAACCATTGCACTTCATATGATTAAACTCTTTAACATATAACACAACACAAAGGCATAAAAAAACAAATACATTAAACTCATCAACATTTATGCAGAAAAGAATTAGTAACTACTCTTATCGATATTTTCTCCAAACACATTTAATAACGTATTTTATTGTAAACATACATTATAAAAATAATAAAGTTAAAAAGAAAAAAAAAATCATTTTATATATTAGTAAACTTAAACGTGCTTTTACAACCTCAAACTTTACAACCAAAGACTTTAGTGAGCATTTCTTCAAACACTTCTTGACCAAAATTTCACAAAAATATCAACATTTCTTCAAATACCTCCCTGCAATGATAAATACAACTAAGGGTATATACTACGATTAAAGTCAAAGCTTATCATATCCTAGCAAGATGATCAAATCTCACAACACAAACATCCTAAGCTTTAACAAAAAAAAACCCACAACAGGAACCAAATCTCGTTAAGATCAAAAGTGAATCAGTTCAACTAATAATTTAAAGAGAGAGAGAGAGAGAGTGTGTGGTGTTTATAATTACATCTGCATGTGTTTCATTTCTTTATGTTGGTAGACTCGGTTGTTCACGATACGAAGCCATTCACTTAAGACTTTATTCCACTTAAAACATAAAATATGGTAAAATCAATCAATATTTTGTTTGATTTCTGGTCGACCAAACTTCATTGACCAAGTCTGGTCGACCACTATAAAGTCTAAATATATTTTGTTTTACTTAATTCCTCTTACCTCCATTTCTTTAAGAAGAGATATAGCTTTCACTGTCTTCCAATTCTTCAAGATCAAATCCGAGTTACCATTTCTTTTAAATGATTAGAAGCTTCATTCGATATTCCAACAATACAATAACCTTTCAATAAACTTGTATGGGTAGCTAAATTATCTTTCAACCATTTAATCTCATTTGACTCATTAATCTTTTCGCTTCGTCGATCTTTCTTTTTAAACAAAACCGATTAACCAATGCATCATAAGTAACTAAATTTGGTCTAATACAATGCATTATAAGTAACAAAATCCATTAACTAGTGCATTATAAGTAACAAAACCCATTAACTAATGCATTATTAGTAACAATCCATCTTTCAACCATACAATTCTCTGTTTTTTTTCAATTCACCATTTTTACAATACCCATAAAATAAATTTTAAAATATTTCCATCCGTCAGATTCAAAAACCATACAACGAATGGACGGTCAGACTTATACCTTGAGTAACCGACCGAGCTATTTTAATATAATAGATGTAAGATGATCTATCAGGATATCTATAATGTGATTCATCACCTTCTTGAGGTTGATAATAATCCCTACGACCATCATTATTCACATTGTATCTAGGATAACTAACATTATTCTGACCATTTGGTAAGTACCACCATGGTAGATTTGAATAACTCTCGTCCCTTCTGCCATTATGTTGGAACCATGATCTATCCATCTCTCTTTCAATCAATTTTTTTTTTCGAAAACCGATGAAGCACTACGAAGATCCTAGAAGGAAAACAACCACAATAGAGCTAACTCAACCAAGCAAACTACACAAAATCTAGACGACATACAGGTTGGTCAATTTCACTTAAAAGTCTAGATCGCTCCTATATTGTAACAAAGCTTGAACTATAATTGTTATGAGGGTTACTCCGTCAAAGTAATACGGTCAAACAATTCTTGGAGACAACCAATGATGAACGTTGTGATAGCCGTCCTACCTTCGTTAACGTTTCCTCTTCTCGAGGTGACCTTTTACAGAATTGAGTGACACTTGCTTTTCAGGAATGCCCAAATAAAAATTAAGTGCCTGAATTGCTTCAAAGATCCTACGAGCTCGATACCTTAAAAGGCTGATATCTACAACAGATTGGTAAAGAATAGTTTTCCAACCTTCGTTCATTCCTTCAGAAGGAATTAAACGAAAATTATTTTCACGATTGGTAAAGAATTCGAGAAACGTTCTCGTATTCGAAACAAAGGAAACGCCCAAAAATATCCCGTTCCCGATGTTCACTACCACTTCAAACGACTGAGGATATGATTATCCACAAAATCTATTGTGAACATTCATAAAATTCTTCTCTCACGTAGAGATTAATAATATGAATGCATACACAACCATTCGACAACTAAAGGAAGAGTTCCAATAGAAGTCGTGAATGGAAAAGTCGGTCCTCTAAGAAAGTCGTCTCGAAAAGAACATTTAGGAACAATGAATCTAAGAAACAAGTTCTTGAGATTCAGAAATCAAAGGAATATAAGAAGAGTTCTTATGATTCAAAAGGTTGAAGGGTCGACATGAAGGTTTCTAAAGCAATGCTATACCATTTAAGGAAACTACCCTAAGTACTTGGAAGACAAAAGAAACCGAATTGTGAATTCCGATTCTTGTAGCTTTGTTAACTTAGTTAATCTAGCAAGTATTGTAGACTCCCTTCATCAGGTGTTTAAAATCGGATGTGCGACTCAGTGGGAGCTCAAGGGAATTACATACTTGAAGAAAAGGAGAAAGGATCCAAGAGGGAGCAGAAGCAAAGTGTTGCCAAGGATGCTGAAAGGGATCAAAGTCTATTTTTAGACACTAATCTAGGTAGAACTTACTAAGCGTTATTATGTTCTTCTAGAAACATCAAATGTTTTAAAATAGTGCTAAATTAACAAAAGGTTCTTAAAGAACCAATAGCATTAACAATGATACTATAGGCTAGAATCAAAGGATTCAAAAAGGTCAACTCATGTTTTGTCATTGGTCAAATTGACATAAGACACATGAAAGAAGATCCAATAGTATGGACTTCTGAGTCTGAATGGTTTTGGAATCATAAGACATGTGAATTTTGTTAAACAGGGCCATTTAACAAAGTCACCTTTTAGAAAGGGAGAAATGGCTAGTAAACTAATAGTCTGACGTACATAAAACTATTAAGACACTAACTGAAATTAACCTGAATCCACTTGACGAAAATATAAGTCATTCGATTAGATCGAGATGATGAATATTTGAATCAAAATTTGATGACCATCAAAGAAGTTGAGAAATAGTTTCTCACCTTGCTCCACAAACACATCATATGGGTGATGAGTCCAGTGGGAGTAATCGAACATGTTAGACATGAGTTGATCGATGATGGGTATAAGCCAATCTTTCAAACACTTTCTAGGATATATTCTCAAACACAGTCGTTCATCCTAACCAACCAAGTTCCGTCAAAAGCTGAAAAGACACCATAAGAGTATGAGTTTGGAATGGTTCCAAAGTAGTCATTTCTTAAGGTCTAATGATATGAAATTAACGTAAATGGTTTCCGAGAACCAATATTACATATCAAACAGAATATTTCTTTATGGGATAAAGAATATTAGGGGATTCTTCCACAAGCAATCAGAGAACAAGGTGGTTGTTGCTCGTGGTGGTGTCTTCCTTGAAATAAGAGTTATTTCAAGAAGGCAAGTGAGAGAAAATATTAGATATCGAATAAATTCGATCTAAGCAACAAAACTGACAGTGATGTACAAATGTCAGAAATTGCGGTTCCTATCTAATCAGAACCAATAGACATGGAAAGAGAGGTAGAGATGGAAGATCTCGAAGATCCTCCCGCATAAAGAGAATTAGATTCGCATGAGAACCCTCAAAGAGTTGAGAGCGTCTCAAAGTTGTTCAAACCCCTTATAGACCTTGAAAAGTCATAAATTTGTCTTAGAGGATGGAGATCCTAGTAAGGAAGAAAATGAGCTAGCTACACAAAAGTTGTGACGGAATCACTCCGAAACATGGCTTAGAGCCATATGATCAGAATGGAATCCATGTCTGAAATCAAGTTTGGAACTTGGTCTATTTGCTTAAAGGAAGGGTTCCTATTAAGTCCAAAAAGTTTGTTTTCAAAGAGAAAAACAGATAAGGATAGAAACATTGGTGTTTCTCAGAGCAAGACTTAGAAAGAAGGTCGCAAAATTCGTGGTATGGACCAGGAAAGACCAACCCTCATGTCACAATGCTCAAGACCATAATGGTCTATTACTAGGAAAAGAATGTGTACATGACACATTCAGGAGGAAGTTAACTCTTCTAAAGCTAGTGAAAACACAAGCTTTAAAGTTCATCAAGGGATTAAAGCGGACAAGTAGGAGATGGAATCTTCGATTCAGCAAAGTATCCAAGAGTTGTTTTCTTTGGGAATGAAGAGAAATCTTGAATTCAAGAAGTTCAAGAAGGTTAGTGGGAGTGACCCTATTTTCTTTGATCCGGTATGTAGACGACATACTAGAGATTGAGAACAACATTCTGATGTTGAAAACAGTTTAGAACTGACTCAATAAAAGGACCACATAAAGGTGAAATGCTTTTGGGCACCAAAGATCTATAGAGATAGATCGAGAAGGTGATAAGACTTGTTCAAGAAAAGGTCTTGAAAAGTCCAATGTGAAACACTCAAACAGAGTATTTCTACCCAAGTCTCATGGCACACAACTTAGCAAGATTCAGAATCTGAAGGATTCTGATGAGCAAGCACGCATGAGAAAGATGGTTCTGCAAAAGGCATAAGATCGGTCATGTTGGACATGATTAGCATTCGCCTCTCGTCACCAATCAAATCTAGATAAGCTGATCTGGATCACACAAAGTACTTAAGAAGAACTTGTGAATTCTTGGTAAGAAAATAAAAGGTTGAAAAGTCATATGTTGCAAACTTCCAGAATAAGATGACAATCTTGACTTGGAAGAACAGTAAGCTGGAAAGGTTCCAGACAGAGACTGTTGCAAACTTTACAGATAAAAGAAAGTAGTTAAAAGCTTGAGGAGTTTTAATTCAGTATGGAAATACTGAATATTATCATAGGGATGATAAGAAGCAAAATCCAAATAGATTTAATCTATTAACTAAACTATCACCTTAGACTAAGTATGGAAATAATACTAAGGTCATAGGCATTAAGCTTTAAGCTTAGACTAGTAAGATTGAGGGTGTAAGAGTTACACGGGAAGGCTCAATATTATAAACTCTTATTAACAGAAATAAGTTAATTATTTCGTCGTTAAATCATGGTTTAGTGTTGATGGGCCTAAAAGGTTACCCTAAATAGGTCTACACCCGCAAGTGCACGGGTGTCAAGTTGTAATTTCCGGTAAGACCGGTTCGTTCCTCAGAGACTAAGTGAAACCTATTCTAAGACTTGGAAGTAACACAATTTTTCTTCAAAGTTGGTTTTGGTGATAAAATACTAAAATAAATTATATAGACAAGTACAATAGAAGGAAATCAATGGGGAGAAGGTCTAGGGTTTCGAATCCACTCAAACACATGCATAAGGATCGACTTAAATCTAACATCTTTTGTGGGTCACTATGATCAATTTTCTAAAACTCTAACTATTACCTATCAACTAGCAAGTATCCACCATTAAAGAACCTAACCTAAACATGGTGGATCAAGCTTCAAGAAGCATAAGTAATGAAAGATTAGACATGTCTCCACAATAGACTATTAACTAAGAAGTATTGGCCATTAAAGAGACTACTCTAAACATGACGAATCAACTCGAGAATTTACTCTATGAAGAAATCACGAATATTATTGAAAATGAATGCATATGAGATGCTTATCAAACTAGTAAGACATTACATCAATATCTCATGCAGAGTTTTAGTATCATCAAAACCCTAGAATCAGAAAAGATTAGCTAAACATTGTTATCAAAGAAAGTTTAAAGAAGAGTTTCATTACAAAATTTAAGATTAAGAGAAAAGATATCACCAAAGTATTAGATTTCTTATTGTTGGTGATGAATTGATGAAGAACTCCATTAATAGATTGACATGAATACCTAAACAACAATTCTCTCTGTTTTTATTCCTCTCTCTCTCTCTTTCTCTCTCACTACAATTATTTCTCTCTCACTGAAATTACAAAGTAGTAAAAGAAGAAGTAGAAAACTCCTCTCTCTCTCTCTCTAAACCAACCACTGTTTCTAGCTCTCTGTTATTCTTTTTCTCTCTCTGATTTCTGTTTAAGTCGTCAGCTTCTCTCTATTCTTCTCCTTCTCTCTCTCTAGAATGATTCTTTGAAGCTCAGAGAGGAAGCAGAAGACATTGAGGGAAGGTTCTCTCTTCCAAAAGTGATCAGATCCCCTCCAAAGATGATATCTTTTCGATGATGCACTCTGTCCTCTTTATATAGCCGAATGAATCACCCCAATAGTCAGTCTCTGTAACGATTTCCCTTCTATAATACCTTCAATCAATCTTGGTAGAAAAATATTTGGTAGTCATTCTCTCTCTCTAATATCCGGTCATCTCTCCCAGGGCCGTGCCTGAGATTTTAGGGGCCCTGTGTAAAATTTTAATGTGGGCCTTTTGAAAAAAAAATTACAAGCAAAATTTAACAAGGTATAGTTTTTTTGTTAAAGATATTCGTTCTCCGTACAAGATATAGTTTACAATCTAAAAGTGAGTATCTAAATTTAATTTTTCTGTATCACAATTTTCACCTACATATTTTCGAATTTTTGTTTATAATCTAAAAGTGAGTATCTAAATTTAATTTTTCTGTATCATAATTTTCACCTACATATTTTCGAACTTTTTTATGTAATTATTAAAGTTTTAAGTTTGAAAAGCTATTCCAAAAATGGTAGAATCCCACCCAAATAAAATGAAGTGTAACCGAGTAGAAATAAAGGTTCAATTAGCATGGTACCATGAGCTTTATAAAAGGAGGGGAAAACAAAATTAATAAGTGGCACCGGAGTTTCGAACTTGAGTCAAGTGCATGGAAGTATACGCTTCTAACCATCTCGGCCAAGAGCTCCCTTGTGAAATGTATCTGTACATGGGTATATAAACGGTTAACATTGCCAAGAGTAGGCCCCTTTTAGGTGGGGGCCCAGTGCGGGCGCTCTGCCCGCACGGGCCCAAACACGGCCCTGATCTCTCCTAATCTCTATCTCCTCTGTTATTTTATGTAGCAAGAAAAGAATAAATCAGTTCTCTGTTTCTCTCTCTAGAATATATTTGAATTCGAATTTCTTTCCTTTTCTCTCTGTGAAATCTGTCAATGGAGATAAATCTCCAGCCATTATTGAATTCCATAATCTCCTCTTTGGATATATTCAGCCAACACTCTCTATTATTTCATTCCTCTTCAATGCCCGATTACTTTCTTCAAAGATTTCATCTCCAGCTCATGAAACATCAATCCTATCAACCGAATATTCATCTCTCTCAATCGATCTAGCTTTCCATCTTCGAAAATCTCTAGTATCTCTCATATATCTCTTGATTTTCTAATTAATAGTATTTCCTTATCTTCCCTTTCTCTCACTTTACTGTTTACTATTAATAGAGATGAGAGAAATGGAAAGATAACAGCATCCTAACTGTTTGGCCCCAATTAACGTGAGTTGGTGGAGATTTAAAGAGATGATTCTCTGTACCATGGAGCAACATAAGATGATGTACCAACCGTTCGATCGGACAGCACTTGTTTTAGGTCCGTTAGATTGATGAGGGGAACATGGAAGCTCTAGTGTGGGATACACCAGATCACGTCCTAAGAGAGCCCCGAACGCCGTCCCGCATAGCCTGAGCTTGTACCGAAAGAGTTCATCTTGCGTCAGATTGCACGCCACGTGTCCCTTCAAAAAAAAAAACTCTACGTTAACCCGAACTTTGACTCGCTCTATCTTTCCCGTCCGGACTCCGATTCGACTTCCGTTTTCACCCACGGGCTCGTCTTGGACTCTACTTTTTACCCAACATCAACATTGGTCAAAATACCAGAATCTCCAAATGACCAAACTACCCTTTTGTGCGTATTCCTCTCGTTTTTTAACTATTTTTCGTGCTCAATTGCATAGAAACCACCTGAGTAAGAGAAACAAGAAAATCATCAGAGTAACCGCTCGAAAGTGACTAACTAACCCGAGTTAAGAGATTCAGATGAGACATTTTCATGCCTCATCAAGTGTTTAATCGACAGTCCAAAAATAGTGAAGCATTCCAAGTAGGTTTATCAGATACGTGATCTGGTAAATGAAACCCTACTAAGTGAACCTGGAATAGATTCATTATTAAGTCCCTAGTCCAGGTCATTGCATGGACAACAATGACTCATGAAGACTAGCATGTGAGATTGACTGATGGCGCTGTTTCATGGGCTATATGAATATAGTATTCAAGTCAATTACATGGGTGTATGATTAAGGAATATACACTGGATAACACAAACATGAGAGTTCTTCAAATGTTGAAAAAACGTCATGAACAATCATAGGCAAGATTGGAGAGATTCCTTAAACAGGAGTGCTCCACTCATCTTATGTCAGGATTGTCAAACCTTGGTACCGTTAAACGCCAACCGTAAAACGGGGTTATAAAGGCGGATCACCAGGTGGGACACGAGAGACATGAAGATAAGTGTGAGTACAAGACTGGATTATGTCCTCCTATTAAGTTAGGATTAGTATCTCCGGGCCACTTGAGGAGAAGCAACTGGAAAATGTGTGGCCACACTCAAATGGATTAATGATTAATCATTTGCTTTGACAGTTGTTCTCTAGATCAAGAAAGTCTGAAAGGTATGATGTATCAGATGAGATACGAAGAGACATGGGAATATTTGTCCCACTTGTCTTCTTGGAAATAAATTTCATTTCAAGGAAGACACCATCATGAGCAATAACTACTTTGTTCTATCATTGTTGTAGAAGAAATCCCCAATATTTCACAAAGAAACATTTGTCTGATATGGGAACTTATTTTCTGTAAACATTTTACATAAGTTTTGCATCGCCAAACTTTGAGAGAATACAACTTTGGAACCATTCCAAATCCATATTTCTATGGTGTCTTTTCAGCTATAGGTAGAATATGGTTTAATTAGAAACCACCAGTTTTAGAATATACAAAGTATTCAGAAGATTGGCCCAATGGCTTAATCCCATCATTGATCGAATTATGTCTAACAATGTTTCATTACACCAACTGCACCTACAATCCATAGGATGTGTTCGATTGTCATCAAATTCTTCACTCAACTATTCACCATTCCAATCCAATAGGATGCCTTTTATTCTCTTGTCAAGGTGATTTTGTACTTCATTTTATAATTGTTTGAACATTTTCAAACAATTCTTACTTATACTTCATGAGTTGAAAGTTTACGTACTGTCTGAAGTTGTCCGTGCATATGGCGAAGTAGCTTTCTTTAACACTGGCCACTTTATTAATATTTCCCCACACATCTGTATGTATGAGTTGTATTGGTTTACTAGTCCTTTCTCCTTTCTTGAAAATGGTGGCTTTGTCATTTTTCTCTAAGGACAATATACACATTTGTCGTGTGATTCCAAATCACTCGAATTGAGAAGTCCATCCTTTTAGAGTTTTTGCATGTGTCTTAGGTCAATCTGACTAAGTGACAATGCCACAGTTAACTTTTGAATATTTTGACAACAATTGTTAGTATTAATGTTAAAGAGTTCGGTTCTCCTAGAACTTTTTGTTAATTTACCACTGGTTTAAGCATTCAATGTTTCTAGAAGTTGAAGAACGTAAAGATCAATGTCTAAAAGAAGACTGTAGGTCCTTACAACGACTTCGACAATCTTTTGCTTCATTTGCAATTGAAATGTCCTTCTCTCCTTTAGTTAAGTATAAAATTCCCTTGAGCTCCCACTGAGCTTCACACCCGGTTTTAAACACTTGATGGAGGGAGTCAATATACTTGCTAAATTAACTTCGATAGCGAAGATACTTGAATCAGAATCAGTAACTTCGTTCCTTTTAGTCTTCTAGGTACTCAGGGCAGTTTTCTTTCAATGACCTAACCATCATTTAAGAAACATTTACAGTTATGAGAAACGATCTTGGTCATGGAATCGGCAACTGCTTTGCCATTCTCCTAGTTTAAGAACTCTTTCTTATATTACTTTGCTTTTTAATTTCAAAAACCTTTTCTTAGATTCGGTGTTCCCATATGTTCTGCTTAGTTGTTCATAGCAATCTAAGTGACTCATCCAAGGTATTATCTGCTGATGTAAAAAAATATAAATCTGGTTATTAGTTAGGAATAAGAGACTTGATGTTGGATCACTTCTGAATGGATAATTCTGCTTTTTTGGATTCCCGCTCCTGCTCTTGGAAACTTGGGGGGAAGTGTAGGGATTTACACCCTTCTACTAGTGTTTATAGCGGAAATATGACATCTAATGTCTACACTAGTATTCCCAGGATCACATGCAAAACTAGTAATTAATCTAATGGAGATAGTAGATTACCTTAATCGCTTTTCCCTCGAACTAGTTGAATTGATTGAAGAAGACCAAGAGCTTCAAGTGTAGCTCCTCTACTTGGGACACGAGCAATCAATTTGATCTCCCACCTTGTTGTATAGCTAGCACACCAATGGTGGTTGGATAATAAGAAGACCTTCTTCTTGCTTGACTAGAAGATAGCTTGGGAATTAGCTCACTTTCTCCTCTCTACTTGATGTGGTAGAGTAAGAAAGCTTAGAGAGAAATTCCACACCTTATTCTCTGCCCTAAGAGTGTTTATATAGAACCCTAATAAGAATCCACCTCCTTTTAGGTTTCCTCAAACACCCTTTAGAATAAGATTTAGGGAAATAGTCGAAAATAGCAACTATTGGTATTTTCTCAATTACCTAAGGAGGAGGTGCCCAAACACCACGAAAATTGGCAGATATAATGTTTATTATATCAGCAACTAACCCTCCAAAATTCAGCCCAATCCGAGTCCTAGAAGTACCCGAACCGGTCTAGGCCCAAAAACCCTGTTTTTGGCCTTTTTGTACTATCTTTGCCTAATTCCTTTTTAGGCCTATGAGATATGTTTATGGGACACTCCCATGATTATATCTCACTCCCACTAGTCATATCCTAGATCAATTTGTCACTCTTATGTGTAACCCGTTGTAGGATCCGATCGAAGTTAGCCGCGAATTACTTCGTAATTCGACGATCGTAGTTGGTCTCTAGCTACAACTCTACGATCCCTAAATCAATCGGACTTGATGATCTTCCACATCAATTGTCCTATCCGACAATTTGTTCGCATTGTCACCTTGGTCGAAGGCCATCTCCTTCAACTCCTTCAGACTCCCACTTGGGCTTAGAACAAGTGCAATGCCTCGATTCCCGTGTCAATTTAGTATCCCATCTGATACGTCACATCATTCAAACTTTCTTGATATCCGAGTACAACTATAAAAGACAAGCGATTAACATTAATCTGTTTGAGCGCGGCCACGCATTTTCAGTTGCTACTCATCAAGTGGCCTTGAGACACTTTGTACCTAATGTGATTAGGGTGACACAATCCATTCTTGCGCTCCCACTTAACTTCATGTCTATCCTGTCCTTCCCAGTATCCATCTTTATAACCTCCTTTTACGGCGCGGCGTTTAACGGAACCAAAGTCGGGCATTCCTTACATAAGATGAGTGGAGCACTCATGTTTTGAGGAATCTCTCCAATTGTCTTTATGAGAAGTATTGACGTTCATCACGAGTGATGTACTTCTCATTTGAGGGTTATCCAGTGTATAAACCTTTTACACACCCACGTAGTCGAATAGAATATACTATTCATATAGCCCATGAAACTGCGCTATCCCATCGACTCCCGTGCTAGTCTTCGTGAGTCATTGTTGTCCATGCAATGACCTGGACCAGGGATTTTTGATAATAATTATTCCAAGTTCACTTAATAGGGTTTCATTCATCAGATCACGTATCTGACAAACCTATGCGGAACGTTTTATTATCGATGGACTGTCGTTTAAACACTAAACCAAGTTTAGACGACTGGTGAAATAATTCTTATTATTTCTGATAACGAGAGTTGTAAATCTGAGCCTCTTCCGTAAAACTCCTTTTACCCACTCAGTTTTACTTGTCGAGGTTTAAAATTATACCTCATGCCTTAGACTGTGTATGAATCTCATACTATGTCTAAGGTGACAGTTTAGTTTGACTACCGTGGTAGTCGGTTTTAAACTTTGCTTATTATCAATTAATTTGAAGATTACTATCTTCAACCTTGATAATATCTAGTAATTTTTACTAGAGTTAAGGCCTTTAATTCTTTGTGTAGTATTTGCAACAGTTCCCGGCTTAAAACACTTTTAGCCTACTTTCCTTCCATGTCTGGAAGTTTGCTACGATGACATGTTCAACTTTGTACTACTTCATCCTTTAGCCTTCTAGGATGTACTAAGTAGTGTTTCGGTTTTCCAATCCGAATTCGGATGTTTAAATGCTAATCATGTCCAACATGATTGACTTTATGTTTTCGAACATAAATGTCTCTCTCATGCGTGCTAGCTCATCGGTGTCTTTTAGACTCCGAGTTTTGCAACGCCCTCTGTCATGAGTTTTTGGGTCGAAATTCTTTTAGACTTTCCTAGTCTTAGATTTTCTGTTTCGGATCTCAAGCATCTCAGCGTACTGAGTCTCTCTAATCCTATCATCCTTTTGATCTATGCTTATAGATCTTCAGATGCCCAAAATGGCATTTTATCCTTTTGTGTGTGGTCCTTTATTGAGTCAGTTCGTTACTGTTATACAACACCTTATGTCGTACTCAATCTTTTGTATGTACTCTGCATACGGACCCGGAAGGTTTGTTTACTCCCACTTACCTTCTTGAAACTCGTGATTCAAGATTTTCTTCATTCTCCAAGAATCAAATTTCTCTGATTGCCTTTTGAATCGAAGATTCTAACTCTTGCGTGCTTTTAATCCATCGATAGATTTCTGAAGCATGCTTGTGGACATAACTTGATTGGAAGAATCTTTATTCTTCTTGTCTCGTTTCGGGAAACACGAATGTTTCCATCCTTCTCAGTTTTCTATTTTGGAAAACCAATTTAGGTCTTTTGTTGACTTAAATTATCAAGCTTCATGTCTTGACGAGATATGGATTCCACGATGATTTTGGCTTCTAGCCAAAATCTAGAGTCAGTTTCCGTTTCTGCGCAGGTCTTTTATCTCTTCAGAAATAACCTTTATTTTCTGTGTCTTTGAGATTTGACCTTTTAGGGCTTTTGAACAACAATTTGGAATTTTCTCAACTACTTTGAGATATTCCTTTAGAGACACTTTCACTTGTTTTGAGAGTTCTCCGGCGAATGACATTCGCTTTTGTGCGGTGGGTTTATAAGATCATATCTTTAACCTTTCCTTTTCCAAGGAGTCGCAGTTTGTTGCTCTTGGTCGAATTTAATCGACTTGTACAAGTTTCATGATTGTTCTTCATGACCCTCCATGATTTTTCTCATGATCGAATTAAATCGACTTGTACTTTTCTCCCACTTATTCTTGTAATAATTAGTGTTTTCTCCCAGACTACTAGGTGTGCTAATTATTAGAAGAATACTATCATGAGCAACAAACACTTTGTTCTCTTGATTGGTTATGGAAGAAGCCCAAATTTCTTTTTAAAAAAGAAATTGCGTCAGATATTAGCTAGTTTTGTAATGCTTTTACAAATTTAGCTTTAGACGGAATTTTGGTAAGTGTGAAAACAATCGTTTATAGAATATGTCCCAAAATATTCGGAAGACTGGCTTAAACCCATCTTTGATCGAATTATGCATAGCAATGTTCGATTGCTCCCACTGAATCCACCATCCGTCGGATGTGTTCCATGGAGCAGAGTTGGGAAACTGTTTCTCAACTCCTTTGATGGTTATCAAGTGTTTGACTCAAGTTTTCACTATCTTGTCAAAGTGATTCTTTACTTCGGTTTGTACTTTGTTTGAACCTTTCAAACATTCTGACTTATACTTTATGATTTGTACGTTTCCATACTTCATGAAGTTGTCAGAGTACGTATTTGAAGTTTCTCTCGTTAGCTTCTGCAAGTAAACTTATAAGTCTGCATAACACCGTATGAGTCCTAATAGATTACTAGTCTTTATGCCTTTTGAAAAGGGTGACTTTGTCAATTAGTCCTTAAGACCCAATTGACAATGCTGAAGTTTAATGAGTTTGAATCTCTTGATTTTAGCCATTATCAATGTTAACCTTCAGTTAATTTTATCACTGGTTTAAAACATCAGACGTTTCTAGAAGAACAAAATAATCACTATTAAGTTCTAAGCTAGATCAGTGTCTAAAAGAAGACTTTGATCCCTTTCAGCATCCCTAGCATTACTGCTTATGCTCCCTCTTGGATCTTTACTTCTTTTAGTCAAGTATGTGATTTCCTTGAGCTCCCACTGAGCCGCTCATCTGGTCTTAAATACCTGATGAAGGAATTTTACGATACTTGTTTTTAACTTTGTTAACAAGGATACAGAATCGTAATTCATAATTCCATTCCTTTTGTCCTCCAGGTGCTAAAGGTAGTTTCCTTTTAAATGGTCTAGCCATTGTTCAGAAACATTCACAGTAATGAGAAATACTCTTGATCATGTACTCGGTAGCTGCTTTTCTTTGATCAAATGTTTGTCTCACTTGACTGATCCTTTTGCCCTTTTGAATCTATTTCTTAGATTCTTTGTACCAAATCTCAAGAACCTTTCTTAGACTGGATATTCCCGTATGTTCTGCTCAGTTTTGTTTGTAACAACCTGAGTGACTCATCTAAGGTCTTATCTATCTTTGTTCAATCAATATTGAATTGGGTGATAGATGTATTCTGTTGTCTTCCGTTAGGATGACTTTCAGATTGCCTTGGAGGTCTCGTACCTCTCCATTTATGACTTCTGTGGGAAATTCTTCCTCAGTTTGTCTTAATGGTTATGCTAGCATTCATTATTCTTCCAAAGAGAATGTTATACGATTGCTTGCAAATGGCTTTTGACCTTCTCTTGTATGAGTCAACATTGGGATTGGGTATTCTAGTGACCTTCCTTTTGAATCTGAGAATTATTCTCGGATTCATTCTTCCATTCTAGGAAGTGGATCAGCACCTCCCTTAGGTGTGATTCAATGTTGAAATCGTTTGTGTCATCTTAAAACTACATAAAGAAATGGCAAAGTTTTAAAACTCGTTATCGTTTTTGAAAAACATTAGTTTTCCCACATTATTCAATAAAAATCGTCCCCGATTGAATAAGTGATTCCAAGACCCCAGTTCTTCGAAGTAAAGCGGACGAAGGCCCTACCCTTTGACTCCGTCGTTCCGGGTGAGTGAATTCCTTCACTGATCATACCTTATGACTCTTGGTTAATAGATTTCATTAATGAATGACTAATCTATCCTTTTGCCTCGAGTATCCAAGACTCTCTTGCTGATCTCGTTGAGTAGAACCATTTAGACGTGTAGGCCTCTTCTATAGACCTACCCGCATTGTCCCAAGGTAGAGGAGGTACTCTGCGAAGGCCGACCCACCTTCCTCGAACAAGGGCGCAACGAGTGTCTTAATCTGGATAGGCGATTACTCAAGATTACTTTCGGGGACTTTTACGCTAGTCTAGCGTTTGTTATAGTGAACTATTTAGCCTAACTAAACATCCACGACATAAAGCGTAAATAAGTAAGTAAATGCGCGCGAGAAAGTAAATCAAGCAGACATGGATCCTAGTATGGCCCCTAACCTAGAAGATCTAATCTCCCTTAGTTTTCTTCTTGTTTCGCCTTTTGGTTCGTCTTAGATCGCCATCTTTGAACCTCCATTGATTTCTCCCACTCGCCTTTGGATTTCATCCTCGAGTTTCTTCAATGGACTCATAGACCCTAAACTCTAATTACAAGACTCTAACGATTCGCAGATCGTATAAACTTGAAATTAAAATTAATTACAAAGCATGCACCCATCCGTGCTTAAAACAAGAATAAGGAAATAAATTTATGGCCATACTAGTTTCCCGCATTCACATCACATGCAATCATATAATATATCAAGGCTAAGAATTATATATGCATGATTATCTTGGGAGATACTTTTGTTGACATCACATGTCACATTACGGACCTTAAGTCTAAATTCTAAGAATTCTACTAGTGGTGCTTTCCGGTTTTATCTTTTATGATTTCTAAAATCATCTTTAAGAAAAACTCCGTTTTGGGCTCGAGAAAGCCCGGGTCAATTTCGGAAAAAATATTGGTTCGATTCTTAATGATTTCATAAATCAATTTAAAGAGAAATCCGTTTTGGGCTATTGGATGGCCCGGATTGATTTTGGAATTATTTGGTTGGAATCGAAAAATAAATTTTGGCAAAAACTCCCACTCGAATGATGATCCCTTTTCGTGGTCCGAAAAGCCTGGAAAAAGCCCGGGACAAGTCCTAGACAAGTCCCGGCCCAAGCCCAAAAAAGGACTCGGACAAGGTCCGGACATAGCACGGCCCATAGGGTCGGCATGTCCTGGCCGAGGCCTATCAAGGCCTGGTCTCGTCCTAGCCGGAGCCAGGACGCTAGTCCATGTACCAGACGCGTCCTAGACGTGTCTGGTACTGGACCGGACCAGCACTAGGTGTCTCGGACTAGTCCGAGACACCCAGAACCTCCCAGACGCGTTTCCAAGACGTGTCTGGTCGAGTGCTCTGGACGCGTCCTAAACGCGTCCAGGAAGCTCCTTCGCAGCTGCTGGTCGCGTCTTCAAGACGCGTCCTTAGTAGCTGCTCTGGACGCGTCTCAAAGACGCGTCCAGAAGCTTCTGTCGCAGCTGCTGGTCGCGTCTTCAAGACGCGTCTCAGCAGCTGCTCTAGACGCGTCCAGAGGACGCATCCAGGAGCTTCTGGTCCGTCCAGGAAGCTTCCTGGCCGGACACTAGGGTTTTTCAAAACCCTAGTTTCCAAAAAGAAATTTTTTTTTTTTCTTATGCAACTTTAAGTTGCTATTTTCCAATTTTAAAACTTTTCTTAAATTTTTGAAATTCCTTTTAGAACACTTCTAAAATTTTTCAAAACTTTTAGAAACTTTTTAAATTTTTCCAAATTTGTTTTGAGAGTTTCCCAAACTCAAAACTACCCCTTTTAGAACACTTCTAAAAATTCCAAATCTTTGTTTTTCAAAAGTTTCCAAAATTTAAAAAAACAACTCTTAATCAAACCAATTTTGGATCAAAATCTAGGTTTTTGAAATTTTTCAAAGAACAATTTTGCAATCAATTTTGAAAAATCTTTGAATCCAATTCAAAATTAATCAAATTTTATGTTTTAAAATCTTTTTAAACATAACTATCAATTTAATCAAGCATGGATTAGTTTGAAATTCAATCAAATTGAGACTTTTAAAACACTTTTAATCATCAATGTGATTCTCAATTTGAAAATTTATTGAATCCTATCAAATTATGAGTTAAAAATACCTTTTAAAACACCTTTTAAAATACTTTTATAAACTCAATTTTCAAACTATTAAGCATATGAATTAGTTCGATTCTTAGCAAAAACTAGTTAATAGCAAGAGGCTCTGACGCCACTGTAGGGATTTACACCCTTCTACTAGTGTTTATAGCGGAAATATGACATCTAATGTCTACACTAGTATTCCCAGGATCACATGCAAAACTAGTAATTAATCTAATGGAGATAGTAGATTACCTTAATCGCTTTTCCCTCGAACTAGTTGAATTGATTGAAGAAGACCAAGAGCTTCAAGTGTAGCTCCTCTACTTGGGACACGAGCAATCAATTTGATCTCCCACCTTGTTGTATAGCTAGCACACCAATGGTGGTTGGATAATAAGAAGACCTTCTTCTTGCTTGACTAGAAGATAGCTTGGGAATTAGCTCACTTTCTCCTCTCTACTTGATGTGGTAGAGTAAGAAAGCTTAGAGAGAAATTCCACACCTTATTCTCTGCCCTAAGAGTGTTTATATAGAACCCTAATAAGAATCCACCTCCTTTTAGGTTTCCTAAAACACCCTTTAGAATAAGATTTAGGGAAATAGTCGAAAATAGCAACTATTGGTATTTTCTCAATTCCCTAAGGAGGAGGTGCCCAAACACCACGAAAATTGGCAGATATAATTTTTTATTATATCAGAAACTAACCCTCCAAAATTCAGCCCAATCCGAGTCCTAGAAGTACCCAAACCGGTCTAGGCCCAAAAACCCTGTTTTTGGCCTTTTTGTACTATCTTTGCCTAATTCCTTTTTAGGCCTATGAGATATGTTTATGGGACACTCCCATGATTATATCTCACTCCCATTAGTCATATCCTAGATCAATTTGTCACTCTTATGTGTAACCCGTTGTAGGATCCGATCGAAGTTAGCCGCGAATTACTTCGTAATTCGACGATCGTAGTTGGTCTCTAGCTACAACTCTACGATCCCTAAATCAATCGGACTTGATGATCTTCCACATCAATTGTCCTATCCGACAATTTGTTCGCATTGTCACCTTGGTCGAAGGACATCTCCTTCAACTCCTTCAGGAAGAACTGCAAAAAAATTGAAAAGCTCTACGAGGCTCAAGACACTCAAATTGCCCTTTGCAGTTTAAAGAATAAAGTATTGATTTAACCTTGTGGAACTTATTAAACATACCTTCTTCGAGGTGACTTGGTGCCCTTTTATAGGCTGATTTGAACCTTCTGTTGATAGACGGTGAGATTGAGGCGGTTGAGATCCACCATTCGGGATTAAGATTACTCTTCGGTAGTTAGGAGATTTAGGGTTTTCTCTTTGTGTTTATCTCGTATCTTAGATATTTAGAAGTTCTTATGTTCAAGGATCCTTGCTAGATATCCTACCGAGTTGTTAGATTCCCTAGGATCTGTTTCCTCCTTCGATACTCTTAAAGCCCAAGTTAATTAAATACTTGTGATCTTGGCCGACTGAGATCTTTGGGAAAATTCGGGATTGAGTTGGTAAGCATGTGGCGCCCTTCTGCGTTCCCATGTTTAGGGCTTAAAGCATCAACCTTTCTTACGTGAACCCCCTGCTGTTCTCGTGAATCGATGGTAAACCTAGTCGTATTTGAGGCAGGACAGGGGTGGAGCTCCTTAGATGATCTTGTCGACCTCCCATTTCCAGGCTTAGGTGGCTGACCTCTTCAGGCTCAGTGATCCTGTTGCCTTGAGACGGGTTAACCCGTTGGGCTTTTGGTCTTATGTTGACTTCTTGACGACACTAACAGATGACCATTTTATGTATCGTTATTACCCATCTTAGTTGAATATGTATCGAAGAAAGATAATGTCTATTGTCATTTCTTAATGATGGAAAATCCGGGTTGCTTCATGTTTTCGAACGTACAATCATATCGATAATATGAGGACCTTTCAATTATTCTCGTTTCAAGACTTATTTCAGACTTGCTTGGAGGTCTCGTACCTCTCCATTCGTGACTTCTGCGGGAACATGTTCCTTAGTTGCCGAATGGTTGTGTATGCATACATTTCTCATATCTCTTTTAAAGAGATGTTCTATGGTTGATTACAAAAGACCTTTTCTCGGTAGTCTTATCCTGCCTTTATCCTTTTTGTTGAGGTATTAGTCAACACTGGGATTGGGGTATTCTAGGACGTTTTCTTTGTTTTGAATATGAGAATGATTATCGGACTCCTTTTCTAATCAAGGAAATTACTTTTCTTCAACTTCTTCTCAAGGATCGGACATAGGTTGGAAACTAATTTTCATAACCATATAAACAATACATTATCTAATGACAACTGCCCCTGGTTGAATAATGCGACTTCAAGACCCTATTCCTTCGAGGCTAAGCGAACTAGGGTTCTGCCCTTAACCCCGTTATCCTGAGTGAGTAACATCTTTACTGATCATACTTTTATGACTCTCGGTTGATGGATCACATATTATGTGTATCCATCCTTTTGCCTTGATATACAAAACTATTTTGCTGATTCAGTGAGAATAACAATTTAGACGTGTACACCTCTGTCGTAGGTCTACCTGTATTGTCCCGAGATAAAAGATCGCACCTTGCGGAGGCAGACCCACTGATGATCGAGGGCTCAACATGTGTCTTAGTCTGGGTTAGCATTTCCTCAAAATTCTTTTTGGGACTATTTATGTTTTGTAATACATGGATTATTGTGAACTTTAACATAACCATCGACAACATATAACGTAATAAATAAGTAAATGCAGGAGGAAAACTAAGATCAAACACATAAGGATCCTAGTATCGGGCTAACCTAAAAAGACCCAATCTTCTTATAATTCTTCTTGTTTCGTCTTTTTTTGCCTGGATCTCCATCCTCGAACCTCTATTGAATTTTCTCACTTGAGCATGAATCTTATCCTTCGACTCTTCAATGTACTCTTAGACCGTAAACTCTAATTACAAGACAAACGATTCGCAGATCGTATAAACTTGAAATTTAAATTATATAATGGCACACACCGGTGCTCGAAATAGGAAGAAAATTACAAAAGGCACCCATCCGTGCTCAAAATAAATAGAAAAAGAACTTTCGATGGTTATACTAGGACCCGCATTCACATTCATCCACACACATTCACATAATATGACATTTATAATAATAAAATATGCATTGTAGTAAAGAATCGTTAGAAAATACTAACATCTCCGTGCCAAACGAGCCCCAGGTCTATTTTTGTAAAGTTTTGACTACTGACGCGTTTCAGGTTTATGCTTAATGATTTCCAAAATCAATTTTAAGAAAAACTCCATTTAAGCCTTCAGAAGTCCCAGGTCAATTTCGGAAAAATATATGCATGGAATGGAGATAAAATTGGAGAAAAGACGAAAAACTCCCATTATGGTTAAGGCCCGAAAAATCTCGGCCCGCGGTCCGAGATCGATCTCGGAATGGCCCGGGACAAGCCTTAGTCAAGGCCTGAGATATTCTCGGTCAAGGCCCATGGATTATCTCGGCCAAAGCGGGCACGACACATATAGATGTCGTCTTCCACAAGTTTCAAAGAAGATACTTTGAAATAGTAAAACAGGAGATCGTCCTAGGATGCTGGAAGCGTCTAAGAGGAAATCTCCGAAAATAAAGATTGAAGAAAGTCATAAATAGCAATCTTCTGAAATTGAGATGTGAATCTTAAAAAGAAGGACGACCGAATGAAAAGAGTTTCATGCTGGGAGTTGGTGCGAACTCTACAAAGAAAAGAAAATAAAAATTAGAACCTAGGAAGTACTAACATTATCTTAATAGCTGATGAAAGCATTCTTCAGCAAGATAATAAGCAAAGTGAAATATGGATTAGATCCGCATCTAAACTATCACCTTGGAACAAACATGGAAGATATACGAATCTAGGAATTAGGGTCATAAGAAAATGTCCTGAAAGACGCGTGAAATTGGACACGTAAAAAAGTTTACGTGGGGAACTCAACCTTCACGAACTCTTGTTAATTCCAAAATAAAATAAGTTAATTTCGTCATCTAAATTGTAGTTTAGAATTTAGACGACAGTCCAAAATAATGGAGCATTCCAAGTAGGCTTATTAGATACGTGATCTAATAAAGGAAACCCTAGTGAACATGGAGGCATTCTATTATAAAAGCCCTGGTCCAGGTCATTAGTTGGACAATAATGACTAATAAAGATTAGCATGAGTGATTGGCAGATAGTGTTGTTTCTTGTGCTATAGCAATAACGAGTATTCAAGTCAACTTCATGGGTGTATAGCAGTGGCGGACCCAGGATATTTTGCTTGAGGGGGCACATATTGAAAACACTAAATGAACTTTAGGTCATAGTTTAGTTGGGCTTTAGATATGTTCTTGTTTGATTTCGCGGTTACCGTTCTTATCACATCTTTGATGTATCAACGCCATTGTAATGACTATCGTACTTCGAAGTCAAATTCCAAAAAAAAACACTAAATGGAATTTTAAATAATATAAAATTAGACACCTTTAGCCTTCTCTCTTGAGATACTATTGAGTCTGTTAAAATTTGAAGACTCATTAACGGTGCTTATTCGTTTAAAGTGTTTCTCCATTATCTTAGAATATCTAAAGAATGTAAAAATATGATTAATTTTTGAATTTTGATATATACACGATAATGAATTTTATGATAAACATGATAGATATAAACTAAAAACTATAAGAAATAGTATAGTAGATTATATCACATACTTTCAGTTGTCGTTCTTAGTTTGATGAATTAGTGAGAATGTCCAATCAGTAAAAAAAAATTGAATAACTAGAATAAAAAAAGTAATATATATAGGGAAAATAGGTATTTGAATTTACGAAATTATAATAATTAGTGAGAATGTTCTTTAAACCCTGATTTAATTTGGAATTTAAATTGCCAAATTGGACACCCTAATTTAATTTGAATTTGGAAGTTGGGTTGTAATTTGTAATTGAAAGGGAAAATCTCTGGCACATATATGTTCGGCAATTAATAGGGTTAGAAGACTGCTGTTTAATCGAGTGGGCCGCCGTAATAGGCATCGGGAATGGATGAATGGTTTTTGGGATGTGGTATGAAAGCCTTTTGGGCTGTGGATATCCGTGGAGGAACTTAAATTGGGTATTTAGTGAAGGAACTTAAATTATAATAATTATAAAAACGTAACCAGGTTGGGCACGATAGACATGAAGCTGAGTGGGAGTACAAGAATGGAATAAGTTTTCCTAAATAAAATTAGGATATATCTCAAGGCCACTTGAAGAGTGAGAACTGAAAAATGCATGGTCGTGCTCAAATGGATTAAGAGTTAATCATTTGACTTGACAGTTTGTCCTCTAGATCAAGAAAGTCTGATAAATATAACGTTTCAGATGAGATATGAAAAGATTTGGGAATTGATGGGCCTAGAAAGTTTCCTTAAAAGGTTTCCACCCGCAAGTATAGGGGCATCAAGTAATAGTTCCGGTAAGACCGGTTCGTTCCTCAGAGACTAAGTCAATCTATTCTAATACTTAGAAGTAACACGACTTTTGTTTGGAAATTGGTTTTGGTGATTAAATGATAAAATACCTTAACGAAAGAAAAATAAATACAAATGATACAATGAACTCAATGGAGGAGGGGATCTAGGGTTTCTGGAATCCACCGAATAACTCACTTTTAAACACACGAAATCAACTGACTAACACTCTTGTTTTATAACTCAGAATTTCGGATAATGAACTATCCTAATTCCGGGAGATGTTTCGATAAAATCGGTTTTAACTCATGAAATTGTAATTGTCTTATTTTAAAAAAAATGAACTTCTTAACTACTATCTATCAATCAATAAGTATGCACCGTCAAAGGATTTAAGCTAGCATGATACATCAAACCTAAAAGTATAGATAGTGAAAAGATAATTGACTTGACAAATTAAAACAATTTAAACATTAAACCACATTCAAAGAATTAACCAAATAACTTGTGTTTCTAAAAGCTCGAATATGGTTTCATCATCGACCCTAGATTGAGAGAGTTAGCTATTCATGAAATTAAACTAATAAGTATGAAGAATTAAGAGAAAGAGGAAAAAAGATTTAACTTTTCTTGCTGATTTTCTCTGTTGCAGCCAAACGCGCCCCTAAGGAAATCAGTTTTCCCGGAAATTATTTCTCTGTGGGAAAATAATTTTCCAACCAGTTTTCTCGTCTTCCTCAACTGACTTTTCTCTCTCCACTGTTTGTCTTACTCTCTTTCTAACTCTCTGTTTCTTTATTTCTCTCACAAAAATAAAGAGAATCAGAAGAAAAGAAAAAGATGAATAAATCAATGAGATAATTTTGTTTTGATTTCTGTTCAACCTGAAAACTTATAGATCTATGTTTAATTTTACTCTTTCTCTCACTACAAGTTACTCTTTCTTTCTATTCTATTTGTTAACTTTCTCTCACAAAAAGAACAACATAGAAAAATACAGAAAAGAAGATGAAAAGCAGACTCTCTCTCTCTTCCTAAATATTCAATGAAGCTCTGAGAGGAATAAAATGATTCAAGGAGAAAGCTCCCTGTTTTACTACCCAAATATGAGATGTCTCCCTGTTTCTTTTTACTTGTTGTTATATAGATCAGAAGATGCAGCCAATAACTCTCTCTAAATGTTTCTATCTTCATAGAATTCTCTCAATCTTCAAAATCTCCTTTGGTTTTCTATAAAAATTTCAATCAGAGGAAAGAAATCAGAGAGAGGATAATATCAGGTTCTGGTTTTCTCTCTCTAGAAATCAGACTTGCCATTTTCTTTTATTCTCTATCTTCCCTTTAATATATCCAGACGAAATCTCCTTCTCTCTCTCGGTTTAATCTCCTCCAATCTTCAATCAAATCTGTCTTAAAATAACCAGCAACATCCTTCAATATTTCTGTAAGAATATCAATTACTCTCTCTCTAGAAATCACCATCGGCTCTATCTCCATCTTCCATAATAGAGAGAGCTTTCTCTCTCTAAGAAAATATATTCAACATATCAAATCTGCGGATAATCTCTTTCTACCGAATCTCCAATGATCCCTGTCAATCAATCTCATGTTTCCTCTCTATCCCGATTTCTTTCTCTAATGTTCCTGTTTAGAGAAATAAATTTCTCTCTCTCTCTCTCTCCACTGGTTTCTTTCTCTCTCCGTTCTTTCTCTCTCTATAAAATAAGCTATTTTCGTTTGAAAATAGAAGGAGAGAATCCCACAAATTTGGAAACGTGCTTGCAGGTTGTTGCGTGTGAAATGGAGGGCGAACTGTTACTGTACTTCGCAAGACTACGAAAACGAGTGCGTCATGCCTCTTCAGACGAAGCTATGTGAGCGGAAATTATCACAACCGTCCGATCTTAACAAGTCACGGTCGGTTGCACGGGGGAATCTTGCGCTAGTTTGTATGGGATCATTAGCTTCTAGATATCCCAAAATGCACCCACAACTGACCGAAGATATCCCTCGATCTGTACCGTCTGATTTCCTTCACTATTGCGCCACGTGTCTCGGGACGGTTTCGCTCTATTTTAGTCCACTGGCTTTGACCCAATCTTTGACCTGGTCTCACTTTCTCGTCCGGACTCCGACTCGACTTCTGCTTCCGCCGTTGGGCTCGTCTTGGAGTCTCGTCTCATCCGAGCAACAAAATTTCCAAATTATCAGACTACTATAATCTCTAAATGACCAAACTGCCCCCAGAT
The DNA here is from genome assembly GCF_041429995.1 of Eschscholzia californica. Lineage (NCBI taxonomy): Eukaryota > Viridiplantae > Streptophyta > Magnoliopsida > Ranunculales > Papaveraceae > Eschscholzia > Eschscholzia californica. Next base: position 49,949,405 of record NW_028238198.1, read on the forward strand.
ATGTCTTTTTCTCAATTTTATCAGTTTTTCGCGCTCAATTCCGTAAAAGACACCTGGACAAGAGAAACAAGTAATTTATCAGAGTAACTACTCGAAATGGACTAAAGGATATATTCATTCGGTCTGAAGGAAGATGTCCTTCTGAAGGAGTGCCCTTTGACAAATATAGCAATGCGTGCCATTTGGCGAATAGGATAACGATGACCTCATCCAGAAGATTATCCACTCCGGTCCAATTAGGGGTTGTAACGCTTAGCTAGAAGTCGCTTACAATCGTCGGATCACTTCGATAATCCGCGGCTAACATAGACTGGATCCTACAAGGGTTACACATAAGAGGGGTAACTTGAACAGAAAGAATAAGACTAGTGGGAGCTTGCCTATAGATGGATATGATCCAGTTTGATAGAGCCAAATAGAAAGAAAAGAACCGGGCTCGAAAGGGAAACCCGGAAAGGCTTAAAAGGAAGTTTTGGGTCGGGTAAATCAAACCCACTTAAGGGTTGATCTAACCGGCCATAACAAAGGAGTGGGCCAGCCAGGCCAAGCCCATTAATGGGCTACTCTGGCCGGCCACATTAGAGGGAAACCCTAGATGGGAAGTAGATTTTAGAGAAAAACTCACATTTTTTTTCTAACTAGTCAAGAAGAAGGAGTTCTTCATCTCAACCTTCATCAAGGTCCTAGCTAACTTAAAGGGAGGCAGTTCAAGTCAACCTACTCGGTGTCTCAATTAGAGGAGCTACTACTTTGAAGCTCTTGATCATCCGAAAAGGCGTTGGAATCGAATTCGAGGAAAGCGAATAAGATATTCTTCTTTCCGTAATTAACTCATTACTAGTTCATGTATGCGATCCTGGAAACCTAGTGTTAAACATATAGATATTTGAGATTCCGCTAACAACATTAGGTAGTTTTAGAGACATATGAAAGCTTACAACCTCTAGACTGCTCAATATGCATTTTGGGAGGGCCGATTAAACTTCCTTTTGCCCTTTCTATTTTCCTTGTTACAAAAAACAAGATGACGTTATGCTGTTAATTTCTTATATCGGAGGATCTAATTTTGAATCGTATTGGGGTGACAAGCACTTAAAATTCGAGCGACCATTTACTTCCACAAGTTCCAATAATTGTGTGGGACACACATTGTTTATGGGGTCTCAATGACCATGCCAAACATTTCTGACAAAGTAATTTTTTGTGGACATTGTTGCGCCACAGGAGATATGACAAGTGAATAAATAAGGTCCACTCCTCTTGTGGTCCAAGTCCTATACAAAGGAGTGAGGATCATTTACCTCCTCACTTCTGTTGTGAAGATTTGGAGGAGGATTTTGGAAGGATTTTGCTTTGCTTTATATATTTAAGGTAAGTTTTTTGGTTTTTACCTTCGTTTTTCGTGTTTTCGTATGTTTTCCATGTTTTTCCTTTGCATAACTTTAGCTAGATTTTGATCCTTGAATTGTTATGGAGTAGTATACTTGTTGACATCCATGTATTTGTAATTTATGGAATTTTGGCCCTCACGTTTCCTTGAATAGTCTAGGTGAAGAAATGAACAACTCATTCCATTTGAGTGGAATGGGGATGTTTTGGTAGCTTTAGATGATCAGCCATCTGCTAGACTCGAGCGGACCGGATGCTTCATAGAAGGATATGACATTCGACCAAGATGACAATGCGCTCAATTTATTGGATAACACAAATGGCGAAGAAGATCATCAAATCTGGTTGAGTTACAGACCGTAATGCTTACCTAGAAACTAACTACGATCGTCGAATCAATTTGATAATTCGCGGCTAACTACGACAGGATCCTATAACAGGCTGAACCAAAGAGTGTTAACTTTATTGGAAAGATATGACTAGAGGAACATGGTAAAAAGTTTGAATTAGATCCACTTTGGTAAGCCCAGAAGGTCTGGAGAATAGACAGACAAAGATAGAAAAGACCAGGTCAAAAAAGGAGGCCCGGATATATAAAAAGGCACCAGCCATGTGATGGTGGACCATTACATTGGGTCGGCCAGGCCCAACCTAATTTAAGGGTTACCCTGACCGACTACATTAAAGGGATATCCTAGATGGGACAAAACTCCGTCTGGGAATCCCACTCATAATTAGATTCTGAGTGTTTATATTTTTGTGGTCTTTTTTGTTAGGATTCTTGTTCTAGTAGTCTCTATAATAAACCTCTTTAGAACAAAAATAGGTGTGGATTTTTATTAAGAGGATTTCTATCCTTGCCGAATTAAGCAGGGAGAAAGATGAAAGCTTCCAACTATCTATCTAGTCTAAAGAAGAATCAGTCTTCGTCTTAACCTCTGAATAAGGTCCTAACTAACTCTAAAAGAGGGAGATCAAGTTAATTACTTGGGTGTCTTAAGTAGAGGAGCTGCAATTTGTAGCTTTCGATCTTCGAATAAAGTAGTTCAGTCCGCGAGATAGCGATTCAGGTACAATTGTAACCCGTATTAGTTCATCTTTAGTTTATACATGAATTCATGGAATATCTATATTTAGACATATAAACGTCTGAGATTGTCCTCAGAACATCATGAGACTCTATAACCCAGCAGTGACGTCAAAGCCTCTTCCACGAGCTAATTTTGGCTTGTTTTGGACTAAATTCAGACTTGTTTAGTTAGATATGTCTGAAAAGAGTTCCGGACCTCAATTTCATGTAATTTGAATTGGATTTAAGATTATTCAAATTGATTTCAAAATTAAAAGTTCGAAAAAGTTTCAGAAGATTTGATTTTGAAAATTCTTGGTGGTTTTTGGGAAAAAGTTTCAAAAAGAAAATTGGGAATTTCAAAATTTTGAAAAGTTCTAATTTTTAGAAATTCAAATTTGGTTTTGAAAGGGTTTCGAAACAGCAGATGGAACAAAATAAATAAATAAATTTGGAGGAGTGCTCCGGTCGGGAACGCGTCTTGGACTAGGAGTCTGTGACGTGCTCAGCTCGGACTTAGAGTGTAAGACGCACAGGCGTTGGGCGTCACAGACGCGTCATGGGTCACGACTGGGACACCGAGCACGTCTCAGACTTGGAGTCATACTCTAAGTATTTATAGATGTTCAGGTAAAATCAATCATCTGCTTGATTGATCTTATGCTTCAAGCATAAGTATTTTCTCATGTGTGCTTCGGCTCATCAGGGTCTTTTCTGATTCTGAATCTTACCTAGCAGTTTGCCACGAGAGATGGGTAGAAACTCTCTCCAAGAGTATTTCTATTTGGACCTCTTCAAGATCTTCTTGAACGAGCCTTGTCATCTTCTTTTGTCTATTAGACTTCGATGCCTAAATTATTTTACTTTTGTCGGGTGTCTTCTTATTGAGTCAGTTCCTTAACTGATCTAACACTCCCAATGTTTTTCTCAATTTTAGCATGTCTCACATAATTTGGGCGTCGAAGTCTAATTGAGTCAGTTCCTTAACTGATCTAACACTCCCAATGTTCTTCTCAATTTTAGTATGTCTCACATATTTGGACAGATAACATACTTGATTTACTCCCACTTACTTTCTTGTCGAACAAGATTCTAATTCGTTCTTTCAGGAAAACAAACTCTTCGAATTTCTTCTTTGAATGTTTAGATACTAACTCTTATTTGTAGTGCATCTCATGACTTTCATCCATTCATGCTTACTTTGACAGCTTTAGGAGTTTTACCATTTTCCTTGTGCTAGTCTCTCTTTTGGTTCTTAGTCAAAATTCAGAGTCTGGTTGTGTTATATCTTTTGAGTGGGTCCTCTAAGGGCTTACTCGGGGTTTTGAACAATTTTATGAAACCTTCCTAGCTTTTTAAGAAGTTTCTCGGAGAGTTTCTACTTACTCCCACTTGTTGCTCTGTTCGAATCGAATTCGATAATTTCTCCCACTTGGCTTTCTTCAAAACCGTTTCAACGAAGACACCAGCGAGAACAACAATCCTATTATTCTCTGATGTTGTGTGGAAGAACCCCTTTTATTTCATTGAAAGAAACTCTGTCTAAAGCGTCTTTAGACATTAGAGATTATTTTAGACACCTTCTAACATTTCATACTCGTATAGATCTCTCGTTATAGCTATATGATGTGACACGAAAATGTCACATTTGGAGAGCCTAACTTAGACTAATTAGTCCTTTTTAAGTGTCATCAATAATATTTTATGTGTTTTTCATGTTAGGTACTTATTTTGGAGTTAAGCATGTGATTCGAAATAAAAGGAGCGAATTATCACTATCATTTCATGTGCCGAAAATGAGAGAAAAAGACTTCAAGCAAATCAAATGACAAGTATAGTCAATGACGAGTCCGACGGTGATAACGGTATTCAATTCGGAGTTCGGACGGGGAAGATGTGGAAGAAAGAAGTCCGAGGGTATTCTAGTCCTTTGTAAGAATTTGAAGATGTAGAGACAAGGATGGAGACACTCTCTTGGTTTCTAAATCAAAGCCCAAAACCAAGTCCAAGCCCAAGAAATATTAAGAGAAGAAGAATTGGGTAGAGATTTTATAGGCACCCATTTGTGGTCTAAAGACTTAGTCAAAGTCTAGGGTTTGACTCAAGTTAGAGTAAGGGGTCAAAGGCTACTATTCATCATCTTCTTCAACAACCAAGAAGGAAGAGAGAGAAAAGAGGCAAGAGGGTTCTTGAGTTAGGGTTCTTCATCAAAAGGGTTTGAAAGAGAAAGACAAGAGAGAAGAAGAAGGAGGATCCGGCCAAAGCATAGGCCGGCCAGCACACTAGGCCGGCCTAGCTTTGGCCGGCCGAGCAGCAGCTCGGGAAGGTTGCTCGGGAGAGCTGCAACAGCAGCAACAACACGGCAGCAGCAGCGACAGCACGGCAGCAGCAGCAGAGCTGCTCGGCACAACAGCAGGTCTGCTCGGGTAGCTGCTGCTCCAGCTCGGGATGAGCAGCTCGGGATCCGGCACTAGGGACGCATCTGCAGCTCGGGACGCCTTCACGGGCGCGACTGCTAGCATGGGATGCACGGACGGGACGCGGCTGCGGGCACGGGAAGCTTCCATGGGAGCTGCTGGCCGAAATTCTTCTTTCTTGGCCGGAAGTTCTTTTTGCCAGATTTCTAGGGTTTCCGGCCACTTTCTTGGCCGGAAACCTTAGGGCTTTTACTCCCCATCATCTTGGCTAGCTTCCCACATGGTTTGATTTGATTTTGGGTTACAAATTTCTAGAGAGAGAAATCTAGGGTTAGCTTTAATGGAGGTTGTGTTCTAAATGGAGAAGATGATGGTGGTCGCTATGGGGAACCCAGAATTTGCTAAGGGGAGATCGGCTGCACTTTAAAGACTCATATTTTCCGACGATCTTAGCCTCGAACCACATCGAAAAAGGGGGATTCTCTCATCATCTTCTTTTCATTTTCTATTTAATCACCATGGTTAGCTAACTTTAGTGTGTCGATTATATGAGATGAAATGTGATGAATTCGTGATTATGTTTAATGTGATTTGATGTTTTGATTATAAATTGATGTTCATTTATTTCGATTACCGTTTTGATCGTATTTTCATGTGTCTTGTCAAGCACTTCGCATAGTTAATAGACGAAACGAAGTATTCGATATCGATCGTAGTCTAAGTCATAATTTCATGTGTCTTGTCATGCACTTCACATAGTTAGGCGACTGGACGACACTTTCGATGACTCGGGATTAACCGATTTAGACGTTTGTTTGACTAAGTATGATCTCCGGATATACGTAGTACTTAGAGACATCTACCTTAGGAGTCGAATATCGATTGTATTTCGACACATTAGATTGGATCATACGTAGTCATAGGTTTATCATTATGGATTCCTGGACTTCGACACCTCTCTCGCTTATTTGTTGCCCGAATCGAGTCTTACCGTCTCCTGACTCTTGTTCTTCCGAACTTTTCTCTCGAATCTCTCTTGCTCGTTTTACTTTTGATTGCTTAGTAGTTTTATTTGTTTTCATTATTTCATTTGTTCCTCAATCAATCTTAAAACCCCCCGTTATCTTTGTTTTTCTTTCCGTTTTGTCTAAGTTAGCTAATAATACTAAAACCGACGGACAAGACCCTTCGATATCCGAATTACCCTCCTATCCTTGGATCGACCCCGGCTTTGCCGGGTTACTACTTGATACCTCCGCTTGGGTGTGCAACCTTTTCGGGTGCATCAGTATATCAGTTTTGGGTTTCGTGGGTTTGAAATTATATAGACATATTTGTTTTGGAAGACTTTCGGAGGACTTATCTAATCGATCTTTGTCTAACAAATTACGATATCTCTTCTAAAGAGATGTTGTCTTTACAGCTCTTTAAAAAGTCACCTTGACTTAGATTTTGATGTCTACCAAATTCTAATAGTCAAGCTTGATTCCATACTTGATTTTGGTTTTGTTCCTAGAACTAGACTTTCATCGAGTATTCTTTTAGTTTTATTCTAGTCGGTGGTTCAATCATCATCTCATACTAAATATAAGATTCCATGATTGGTTGACTCATCTTTCTCTAAAACATGATCTAGTCAATTTTTTACTTAAGACGTATCTTAATTAACATATTTAACTAGATTAGAATAACTAGGTTGAATCATACGGTATTAATGTTTAAAAGTTAACTTGGCATTTTTAAGAACATCATAAAATATTAACCTAAATACTTTACTTTCTCCATAACTCTTAAAGTTTACAGAGATGATGTCTCAAAATAAAACTGAAACTAATTTAAAGTAAATGCCTAAAGAATATTACGATCCTTCTCGAGCTCCCTCAGCAACTCTTGCCTCGTTTGCCTTTGACAGGTTCATCTCCTCTTCAGTTGAATATTTAACTCCCTTTTGCTCCTGTCATTCCAAATTTCATGAGCATTAGGTATCATATAACTTTAAGGGAAATTTATTCAATTTTATACTTGAAACAGAACTCACAGTTCCGTTCTTCTTGTCCTCCGGGAATTTCGAACAGTTCCTGTTGCAATGGGCCGTGCCACCACAGTAGAAACACTTGGAATCGGCAAGAACTCCTTTGCTTTTAGCAAGAACTCTTTTCCTTTGCCAAACTTCTTCTTCTTGTTCTTCTATTTTCCGTCTCTCTTGAATCCCTTATCCTTTTGAACCATTATAACTTCTTTCTTTGGTTCAATCACTGCGATATTCTCCTCGGCTATGTGGAGCATTGTGTGTAGTTCCTCCTAAGACTTATGCCATCCATTCATATTATAGTGCATTCTGAACTGATTGAACCTATTATGAAGTGAATGCAGGATGATGTCGGTGGCGAAATCGTGGCCATTATCGACTCCAAGTCGAGCTAGTTTCTCAAAGAAACTGATCATTTTGAAAACATGTGGCCCTACATGCTTTCCTTTTTCAAGGCGACAATCCAGTATTGTGCTTCATGTCTCGTACCTTTCCATTCTCAACTTCTTTTGGAACAAGTTCCTAAGTTGTCGTATCAGTATGTAAGCATACATCTGTATGAACTTATCTTGAAGATTAGGTTCCATGGTTGCCAACAACAAGCACGTGATAGGTTTAGATTTTCTCTGAAGGGCCTTCTATTGCTTCTTCTCTTCGGTAGTCGACTCATATAAGAGTACTGGAATATGAGTGTCTAGGATAGCTGCCTTGTTTTCAAATCTAAGAACGAGTCTCAAATTCCTTTCCCATACAATAAAGTTATCTTCATTCGACTTCTCTTCTCAAGAAGCCAATGAATGTTGAACGATTCTTTGTTTGTCATAATTAAAATACATAAAAGAAAATGCAAAGTGACTTAAACTTGTTTATCGTAGCAAAATATCTAAGTCTTGCCACATTATTCAAGATATGTGTCCCCTTTGAATAATATGATTGCAAGATCCCATTCCTTCGAGGTTAAGCGTACTAGGGCACTGCCCTCAACCCCGTCATCCTAAGTGAGTAAACTCTTTACTGATCATACTCCTATGACTCTTGGTTGATGAATTTCACACTTATGTGTTAAATTCATCCTTTTGCCTCGAAATCCAAAATCCATTTGTTGATTCGTTGAGAATAACCATTTAGACGCGTAGACCTCTTCATAGGTCTACCTTATTATCCCGAGGTAAAAGATGGCACTCTGCGAAGGCCGACCCACCATCAATGAACAAGGGCGCAACGGGTGTCTTAATTTGGATATGCGTTACTCAAAATTCTTTTTGGGACTTATTACGTTTTTATCATGCATGCATTACTATGAACTCTAACATAACCATTCACGACATAAAACGTAAATAAATAAGTAAGTAAATAAGCGCGAGCAAATAAATCGAACAGACTAAATCCTAGTATGACCCTTAACCTAAAAGATCTAATCTTCTTAGGTAACTTCTTGTTTTGCCTTTTGACTTTTCTGGATCTCCATCCATTAATCTCCATTGTTTTTCCCACCCGAACCACGATCTCATCCTTCGGCTCTTCAATGGACTATTTTGACCCTATACTCTAATTACAAGACTCAACGATTCGCAGATCGTACAAAAGTTGAAATTAATTATTACATCGGGCACACACTTGTGCTTAAAAACAAGAATTGGAACACATATATGGCCATACTAGTCTCTGCATTCACAAACATGCATACAATAACATGACATTCATAATATGATTTAAGTATGCATTTTAGATTCCTCTCTAAGGCTAAAATCTAGGGTTGCTATGATCCGTATAGCTATTCGGGAATATTTATTGACATCTATATGTCAAACGGGTCCTAAGCTTATTTTCGGAAAATTCTGACTAAAGGCGCGATTTAATTTTATCCGTAGAGATCTGTAAAATCAATTTTAGCAAAAACTCTGTTTTGGGCTTTCGGGAAGCCGGGGTCAATTTCAGAAAAATTCGTGTGGAACCGGGAAAAAAAACTCGAAAAACTCTCACTCGAGTCAAGGTCCAAGTCAAACTCGTGAAAACAAGTCAAAACTTGGTCAAGGCCCATAGACAAGTCTCGGGCAAGCCCAAGACATGTCTTAGATGAGCCGAACATCGGCCGGACCTAGGGACAAAACGTTCCAAACGTGTCGAGTCCCTTGGTCCAGATACGTCTTAGCCCTAGGCTAGACGCGTCTTAAACGCGTCTGACCAAGGTCGGGTCGCATAAGCCATCTCAGACATGAAATCCGAGATGCCTCGAGACGTGCCAGACGCGTCTGGACTCTCGGGTGGAGTTTCGGTCGAGTCCTAGTACTAGACGGACAAGGGTCAACAAGTTCCAAACGTGTTGTGTCCCTCGGTAAAACGCGTCCAAGCTCTAAGCTAGACGCGTGCTAGGGCCTCAGACGCATCCTAGACGTGTCTGAGCAAGGTACGGGTGTAAGCCATCTCGGACGTGAAGTCCGAGATGCTCGTGTTGTTCTAGACGCGTCCTAGACGCGTCTGGACTCTCGGTCCATGTCTCGGTCCTAGACCGAGACGTGCTGGGTTTTCCTAGACGCATCCAAGACGCGTTGGGATCCTCAGACTCGTCCTAGACGCGTCTCGGATGTTCGAGACGTACGCGTCCTGGACTCCAGCAAGGTCTGGACCGAGATAAACTAGTGGTCCGACCTTTCCGCGTCTCAAGACATATCTCGAGATGTGCGGGAACCGGCCAGAGGCGTCCTGGCCGGACAGACCGGATAATTTCCAAAAAATTTTTGGAAACTGCCGTTTCACATTTCTTCTTCCATGGTTCTAGGGTTTCAAAGCCGTTGTTTTGTAATATTTTTCACCAAAACTCCTGTTTTTTAAACCTTATTTAAGAATCATAAGGCTCGTGATGCCACTGTAAGGTTTCGTATATCTCTAAGACAACTAATGTTTTTAGCAAAATCTCAAACATCTGTATGTTTAACACTAGGTTTCCAGGATCACATACATTAACTAGTAATGAGTTAAGTACGGAAAGAAGAATACCTTATTCGCTTTCCTCGAATTCGATGCCAACGCCTTTTCGGATGATCAAGAGCTTCAAAGTAGTAATTCCTCCACTTGAGACAGCGAGTAAGTTGACTTGAACTCCCTCCCTTTAAGTCAGCTAGGACCTTGATGAAGGTTGAGATAAGGAACTCCTTCTTCTTGACTAGTTAGAAAAAACTGGGTGCTTTTCTATAAAATATTCTCTCTCTAAGATGTGTGAGAGAGTTGATTTTCTCTTGAGAAAATTTCACACTTTTCTATTTGTCTAACTGGTCCATATATAGACTAACCCTAATAGGAATCCCATTCACTTTAGGATTTAATCCGGACCACGAAAAAGATTTAATCAGACTTAGGGAATCCTCGATGGGAGGGATTCCCATCTAGGGTTTCCCTCTAATGTGGTCGGCCAGAATAACCCACTAATGGGCTTGGCCTGGCCGGCACACTCCTTTGTTATGGCCCGGTAGTGAAGGAGATGTCCTTCGACCAAAGATGCAATGCGAGCAATTTGTCGGATTGGAGAATTGATGAAGAAGATCATCAAGTCCGGGCGATTTAGGGGTCGTAGTGTTTAGCTAGAAACCAACTACGATAGTCGAATTACGAAGTAATTCGCGGCTAACTTCGACCGGATCCTACATCAGGTTACACATAAGAATGTCTATTTGATCGAATGATATGACTAGTGGGATGAGACATATAATCACGGGAGAGTCCCATAAACAAGTCTCATAGGCCTAAAAGAAGTTTAGGCAAAGATAGTGCAGAAGGCCCAAAAATGGGCACTTGGGCCAGGCACCAAAGGAGGGAATTTTGGGCCGAAAAGGGCACAGCCAAGCATGGCTGTCTGGCCCTATAGGGGCCAGGCAGATCTGCCTAAGATTGGCTTGATATGGCTGGCCAATAAAAAGGAAATGAAGAAATGGAAACTAGTTTTTATTTTTGACTATTTCCTTAATCTTATTCAGAAAGAACTTTTTGGGAAACCTAATTTGGGTGGGACTCTAACTTAGGGTTTTATGTAATGTCTCTTAGGGATTCGAATAAGGTGTGGAATTTCTCAAGAAGCTTTCTTACTCTACAACATTAAGTAGAGAGAGAAAGTGAGCTAATTCCCAAGCTATCTAACTAATCATAAAGAAGATGGTGTTCTTCATATCAAACTCCCATTGGAGTTCTAGCTAGCTACAAGGTGGAAGATCAAATTGATCATTCGGATGTCTTGAGTAGAGGAGCAACACATGGAGCTCTTGGTCTTCGCATTCGATTGAAAAGGTTCGAGGGAAAAAGTAGCGATTAAGGTAGTCTTAAACTCTTAGCTAATTATTAGATTATGCATGATGATCTTGGGACCAACTAGTGTTAGACATGAGATGTCTGAGATTCCGCTTAGAACACTAGGCGACACCACAACCCAACAATTAGATCAACCCTTAAGTGGGCTTGATCTACCCAGCCCAAAACTTCCTTTTAAGCCTTTCCGGGTTCCCTTTCGAGCCCGGTTCTTTTCTTTCTATTTGGCACTATCAGACTGTATCATATCCATCTATAGGAAAAATCTGACTATTCTTATTCTCTCAGTTCAAGTTACCCCTCTTATGTGTAACCCTTGTAGGATCTGGTCTATGTTAGCCGCGGATTACCAAAGTGATCCGACGATCGTAACAACTTGTAGCTAAACATTACGACCCCTAATTGGACAGGACTGGATGATCTTCTAGATGAGGTCATCGTTATCCTATTCGCCAAATTTCACGCATTGTCATCTTAGTCGAAGGAAACTCCTTCAGAAGGACATCTTCCTTCAGACCGAATGAATATATCCTTCTGAGGTACCCTCCAAATTGTCTCATGGTAGTTTAGAGGAACCCTCCAAACTGCCTCACGATAGTTGTGGAGCACTTCTCCAATGAGTGTATCCTCGTTGCCCTATCTTTTTGGGCAAAAAGTTAAAATATTAATATGATGGTTTTGTTTCTTTTTCTTATTTTTTGAGGATTCGACTACGATCTACGTTAGTCGTTACAAGGCATTGATACATCATGAAGATGTGATATGCACAAAGAACCGCCTAATTTCAACTATGAATGAAAGAGGCCTAAAGCCCAACAACATGAAAGAGGCCTAAAGCTCGACAAACTTATTACGTTATGTACTTTATTAATAGCCTAAATTACATGGGATAAATCTTGATGGCAAACTACTTCCACCGAAACTCGATCCCACGACCTGATGGGCTTAAGAGGGATGTCCAACCACTGCACTAAAGGTTGGTGGACATATGATGGTTTTATTAGTTGGTTGACTGTATTATTTTCTTATATGTTTGATTAATGGATGTGATTCTATAATATCAACTAAAACCTTTTACATATTATTTTTTTCCCAACGATTTGAGCTGAAGAAAAAGTCCATAACTGTAGTGGTCAACATTTGTATTCGGATAATGCTGTCCAAACGTCACCTAGGCCCAACCTAATTTTCACGAATGTCAATTAGGCCTGGCCCACTGTCTTACTGGCTTCGAAGGCCATGTAAACGCCTATCTAGACAAATACTTAATCGTCAAAGGATTTGGAATCCGAAGGATTTTCTTCATATCTGATTAAAAAAACCCTTACTTTTCTTAATATCTGTTCAATCTTATTGAGATAATAATTTCAGAAGTTTTGGAATCCGAATCCTTTTTCTTGCATTCTTGAAAGGAAAAAAAAACCACCGGCTCTAGTGAAGATCAGGATCCGATCGTGACAGTTATTGGAGTTCCATCACCAACCAATTCTCATATTATATTACTTCCTGTAAGCATCTCTCCAAAACGCCTAAACCCCATTCCTGGAAGCATCTTCATAGTTATCAACCTCATGTTCACGGGAAATGTGATCCTCCAGCTTTAATTCCTCTTCAAATGAATGAGATTTCGATGGAGATTGATTGTTACTTAGATACTGAGTTTATATCAGTTACCGGATCATGGGGACTTCACTGTTTAATGAGAAATCGAACTTGTATTTGAAGATTATTCGTGCCAATTGGAGAACATGTAAGTTAGAATTTAAAAGGTTCAATCTTTTACTTTTACTTGCTGAAACTAAGTTCTAATTAGGTTAAAATTTATGAATTTTAAACCGTTACTTTCTTTCTTCTTGTTTGATTTAGAGAGAGAGCAGAGGAGAGAGAAAGTAAAATATATATATTTTTTTAGAGGGAGAGAGAGAGGAGCGTTTTTTATTTTTATGTTTGAAGGTCGCCGGGCGGAAATTTTTCCGACCAGCGACCTTTGCCAGTGAAGATGATTAGGTGGCATGAAGATGAGGTGACAGAGATAGGTGATGAGATGGAGGAGAGAGAGGTGATGAGATGGAGGAGAGAGAGGTGATTATACTAATTAACGGAGTTATAACGGTAACTGAAAAAAGGGGCTAGGTAGGAAATTAACCGGTCATAAAGTTGGGGGCTATTTGGGAAATAACCATATTTCTTATTGTCTTATTGTTCTGAATCTCAGAACAATGATAAACCAAAAGTTCTTTCAATTAATATCAGAAGTATACAAATATTAGAACAAATACTATAACCGGATATAATAAAAGTTTCTTATAATTAAATTGAAATAACTTTACAGGTCATTATAAATTGAATAAGGGACAAAGGCGAATGTGTTGCTATTTCTTTAAGACAATAACCGCATTGTATTTTGAACCAACAGTAACTTTTTACTGTGTGTCTTTGCAATAGATTCTTTATTGTCATAGTGTATTTTAATTGTAGGCGCTAGTTTGGGTCATACAAAAATTTCCTCCAGGAAGTGTCGCAGCCACTCTGCCTCTTCTCGTGCTTTATCCCGAGCAATGAACTTCGAGTTCATTGTCGACCAAGCTACGCATGTCTGCTTCGCGGACTTCCAAGATGTGGCAACTGCAACTAGTTTGAATACATATCCACTAGTTGGTTTATATCTGATATCCAATTTGCATTGCAGTTCCCTTCTTATATCTCAGGATATAAAGTGTAATTAAGTCCATTGTCTTTCTCAGATACCACTCTTATTATAGCATTCCAGTGTTTGATTACTCGGATTGCTTGTGTACGTACTGAGTTTATTGACTGAGTACGCTATATCTGATCTTGTACAATTAATTAAGTACATTAGACTTTTGATAATCCCAAAGTATTCAAGTTGTTTTACTCCTTGACCCGTATATTTTACTAAATATATAGTTGGGTTTATCAATGTAGTTACAAATTTTAGCTCATTTTTACCAAATTTTTCTTTGATTTTCTCAACGTGGTGAGCTTCAGATAAAGTCATCTCCCCATTGGGATTTATAGAAATTTTAAATCCAAAATGAAATCTGCTTTACTTAAGTCTTTCATATTGAAATTCTTAGAGAGCATCTCTTTGGTAGCCTTAATGATATCCAAATTGTTTATCATGATTAACATATCATCTACATATTGACATAGGACAATACATCCTTTGACAATTGTCTTGCCATTGACAATTTCTCACATTCGTTTATTTTTAACCCGTTCGGTGTTACAGTGTAATCGAATTTCAAATGGCACTACTTAGGAGTATGTTTTAATACATATAATGACTTCACAAGCTTACGTACTTTCCTCTCATGAGCGAATAAAACGAATCTTTCAGGTTGAGTCATATAAATCTCTTCCTCCAAATGTTCTTTCAGGAAGGTTTTTCCACATCTATTTGGTGTATTTCCAGATTATATACGAAAGCTATTGCTAACATGAACCAAATCAAAGTGTACTGACACAATAAAACCAGACTTCTAACTGTTATATCTTATTATTCTGAAACTCAAACAATGATAAACCAAAAGTTCTTCTTTAATTAATATCAGAAGTATACAAATATTGTGACAATACTATAACCAGATATAATAAAAGTAGATTCTAAGCGAAATGAAATAACTAAACAGGTGATTATAAATTGAATAAAGGATAGAGGCGAGTAGGTCAGCTTTTTCTTAAGATAACAGTCGCACTGTATTTTGAAGCAACAGTAATGCGATTTGCCTCGCAGCTGGATACAACTGTCTTACCTTTCTAATCTGGGGGTTCTTTCTGATCGGAAAACAAACGAAGTCTTGTAAGCAATATGAGTAAAAGAGTTTGAGTTATAAGTCGATTTGTAGACTAGGAAAAGTCAAGATGGTTTTTGGATCAACAGTCGTTAATACTGTTGAGTCCAACGGGCTTTGGCCAATCAACATGACTATTTTGGTCCGTTGATAGTGATCCTTGTGATTACCACGGTAATGGTCTTCACAGACAGATCAGACAAAACTCGTCCGTCTGATTGCATTTAATATACCAAAATGAAAGGCTCCCACGCTCGTAGCAAGCGAAGTGCAAAGTACAAACACAATCGGCATATCTCAGAAGGAGTCTACCGTTTATTTGGCTACTGAAATTTGTGAATGTGGTGGAGGGACCCCCCCCCCCAAATGAACGAGAGCATAAATCTAAGGCCCAAAATTCGGCCCAAAATATGAAATTTTTGCCTAATCCAGTGATTTCCTTTCCCTTTTATATTCCAAAGCACTTTCCTGCCCATTTTCAATTTCCCCATTTTCGGTAACAACGAGAAAAACCCAATCATCCAATCACTCATTAACCCAGATGACATTTAAAACCAAGTTTTGGTTTTCTCTCTCTTCATTTGTCTGAAAAGAAAGGGTTGGAGCACTCTAAAGAAGTTCGACCAATTCTTCTATTCCACTCAAAAGCATCTTGTTCTTGTCTCTCTGGATTTCGGTTCAAACTGAGTGCATCATTTCGATTCCAAGAAGCCAAACGGTGTCGTTTGTATTAGAAAACCTCAAGAGGTTCGTCGGAGAAGAAGAAAGAGTTGTGCCGTTTTGAATCATCTCTTCAACAGGTATAAAAGAAACATTAGGGTTTCGAATTTTTTTTTACAAACAGCAAGATATTATGTGGGGTTACTTGTAAGTTATATTTAAGTTTTTTTTTGATAGATTTAGGGTTTTGGTTCTACCAATTCGGTTTTGGTTTTAACATTTTAGATTTTACTTTATAAATCATAAAAAAAAATTGGGAAAAAAAATCTATTTAGTGATGTTCTTTTCTACTTAATGATCAAGATATTCTAGATCTTTCTTTAGGAATTGGTTTTTTATGTTCATAAATCTATGGTTTTGGTGTTAGAAATTGGTAACAAATCTAAACATTCCTGAATCTGCAGACGTTTCCAGGAAATGGTTAAAACAACAGGAAAGAAAGGATTTTGTAAAATGTTGATTTTTTTATCTTGTACATTTTTAGATCTGAATAGAGTTCCAAATGAATTTATGTCCGCACTTATACCTCTGTTAGTGGCAAAAGTCGTAGTTAGATAAACATTTTGTAAAATGTTTTATTATAGAGGTTAGGTGTCTTGATTTTGTACATAACTTTAGTTCTGATAAATTTTCACAACACTTTTAAACATAAAGTTAATTGTTGGGAACATTTTGCAAAATATTCATTTTTTATCTTGTACATTTTTAGATCTAAATAGATTTTCAAATGAATTTATGTCTACGCTGTTGGGTTTTGGTATCACCTAGTGTTCTAAGCGGAATGTCAGACATCTAATATATCTAACACTAGTTTCTAGTAGATTACCTTAATCGCTTTCCTATCGAAGTAAATTCGATGCCTTTATCCCGAACAGGTGAGTTTCAATTGTAGCTCCTCTACTTGAGACATCCAAGCAAGTTGACTTGATCTCCCTTCTTTAATGTTAGCTAGGACCTTGTTGAAGGTTGAGAAGAAGAACTTTTCTTCTTTGACTAGATAGATCGCGGTTTTGGGAGTTTTTTCTCTAAAATATCTCTCTACTTGATATCGAAGAGATTGATTTGCTGTAGAGAAAATTTCACACCTTTTCTGTTCAATAATGGTTCTTATATAGAGAACCTTAGAGTAGAATCATATTCAAACTAGGATTCAATATGGACCAAAGAAAAGATAAGACTCGGAAAACCCTTTTCTGAGTAGGACTCCAGATGGGAGTTTAGTCCCATCTTGACTCCTTTATTCTGGCTGGCCAGGGAAGCTCTTTACTGGGTAGGCCCGGCCGCCCCACTTAATGTGGTCGGCCCCTTTTCATCCGGGCCTTCTTTCGGGCTCGGTTCTTCTTATCTTTGTCTGCACTCTTCTGAACCTTTTTGGGCTTATCAAACTGGATCTGATCCATCTATTTGCCTTGTTTCCTCTAGTCAATTCTCTCTGATCAAGTCACCACTCTTTGATGTAACCCGTTGTAGGATCCGGTCTATGTTAGCCACAATTCCCCGAAGTGATCCAACGATGACTCCTAATTCAACCATACTAGACGATCTAGTAGATAAAGCTGTCATAATCCTATTTGACAAATTGAGTGCATTGTCATCTTGGTCGAAGGACACTCCTTCAAGAAGGACATCTCCTTCAGACCAAAAAGACATATCCTTCATGCACTTATACCTATGTTGGTTGCATAAGTAGTAGTTAGATCAGCATTTTGTAAAATGTTTTAGTATGGATGTTAGGTGTCTTGATTTTGTAAGTAACTTTAGTTCTAAGAAAATTTTCATAACACTTTTTCACATAAATTCAATTGTTGGGAACAGATTATAAAATGTTCATTTGTTCTCCGTATTTTTAAAACATTAAGGTATTTGTTGGGAACAAATTACAAAATATTGATTTTTTCTCAATATTTTTTACAATCTGAATAAATTTTCAACATTTTTTTTTCAATATTTTTTAGATCTGAATAGATTTTCAAACGAATTTATGTTTGCACTTATACTTCTTTTAGTATAGAAGTTCGGTGTCTTAATTTTGTAAATAACTTTAGTTCTGATAAATTTTTCCCAAAACTTTTAAAAATAAAATTATATGTTGGGAGCATTTTACAAAATGTTTATTTTTATTTTGTACATTTTTAGATCAAAATAGATTTTCAATTTAATTTATGTTTTCACTTATACCAATGTTGGTTGCAAAAGTAGTAGTTAGATAAGCATTTTGTAAAATGTTTTAGTATGGATGTTAGATGTCTTGATTTTGTAAATAACTTTAGTTCTGAGAAATTTTTCGTAACACTTTTAAAACATAAATTCAATTGTCGGGAACAGATTATAAAATGTTCATTTGTTCTCCGTATTTTTGAAAATTAAGGTATTTGTTGGGAACAAATTACAAAATGTTGATTTTTTTCTCAATATTTTTTGGATCTGAATAGATTTTCAACATTTTTTCTCAATGCTTTTTGGATCTGAATAAATTTTCAAATGAATTTATGTCTGCATTTATACCTATGGTGGTTGCAAAAGTATTGTTATGTCTGCATTTATAAGCATTTTGTAAAATGTTTTAGTATAGATGTTAGGTGTCTTGATTTTGTAAATAACTTTAGTTCTGAGAAAATTTCCATAACACTTTTAAGTATAAATTTAATTGGTGGGGACAGATTACAGAATGTTGATTTGTTTATATTTTTAAACATTAAGGTATTTGTCGGGAACAGATTACAAAATGTTGATTTTTTCTTAATATTTTTTTGACCTGAATAGATTTTCAAATGAATTTATGTCTGCACTTATACCTATGTTGGTTGCAAAAGCAGTAGTTAGATAGGCATTTTGCAAAATGTTTTAGCATAGATGTTATGTGTTTTGATTTTTTAAATAACTTTAGTTTTGAGAAAATTTTCGTAACACTTTTAAACATAAATTTAATTGGTGGGGACAAATTACAAAATGGTTATTTGTTCTCAATATTTTTTGCAAACTTTTTTGCAAAAGTAGTAGTAAGATAAGCGTTTTATAAGATGTTTTAGTATAGATGTTAGGAGTTTTGATTTTGTAAATAACATTAGTTTTTGAGAAAATTTTGGTAACACTTGATAATGGAGGATAATCAAATTCAACTGATTGAGATTGAAAAATTAGTCCGTACGTTGAATTAATTTTTTTTATTGTGAACAAAACTCAAAATGTTTTGGTTTTTTGGAGTGAAATTTTTGTTGTAAGTATAATGTTTAAAGAGGTTGGATGTTGCTGTAAGGAAATTTGAAAATGCTTTTGCAAGAAGCTTTTTTTATTTATTGCAAAACCAAAAAAAGCGCTAGCAAATTTGATTTTGCATGGAACAAACTGATATGTGTCAGAAGTATTTCTATATGTGTTGATGTCGTCAATATGATTTGTCGATGTAACTTTTCAATGAAAGTTTATATAAATATAATGATGTTTATCTCGTAGCATCTCATTTAATGTTTAGTGTAAACTCAACAGTGTTTCGAAAAGTAATTAAACAAGAGTAAAATAGGAATTCATAACAAGATATTTGTGCCATATACAAATAATAAAGTGTCACCAAATAACATATAATTGTGAAGACAATAAAAAAATGCAAAGAATAAACTATATATTTTCAACTAAATTCCGGCTCGACATGTAGCACTGTTGTGATGAGCTTGTTGCTGCAGCCAGGTTTTGAGCATACAACGTTACCCGAAAGGGTTCGTTCTTGATATATTTGTAATTGTTCTTCGTAGAGATTGTATATCGGCCTAGAGCTTCGCGAAACGCTTTCACACCACCAGGAAAAAAAAAGACCAACGTGAGTAAACACCTGGCCCTAAGATTCCGAAACAAGTTTTTTGTCCTTATTTAGAGAAACATCGATTCTTCTACCATTCTCCATACATATTAAATCTGCAAAAAATAAATTAACAAATCAGCCAACATATATGGATGTATGCGCACATGAAGGACTAGATGCTTTAAGCATTATTCTGAATACAACTTTTTAATATGTAATGTTTGTAGTTCTTGGAAAATGTTGATGACAAAATATTTAATATACAAAAATAGTTCAAACTGTATTAGTAATACATAAGTACTTAAAAACAGTAATATGAGTGTTCTAAACATTTTAGACAGTGTTCCAAATGTACGCGTTTGTGTTAGGAGAACCACGGAAATTTTATAAGGAAATATGAAATGAAAAATGCAAGAATGTTTTGTTGGATCATCGTGATTTATGCTCAAAATATAAAATATGGTGTCTGTATTAACAACGATGTTGGAATCATAAATACCAGTGTTCACAAAACAGTATTTAGTTTTAGCTGAAACAAAAAAGGATCGTAAAAAATGAAAGAAAAATCAGTTTCTGTAAGAAACAAAATCTGATTTATGATGGTAATGGTTCAGATGAGCATGTAAATATTTGCTCTAACCATATATGTTTATGTGATCAACTAATACCTTGTGCTGACAACATGTAAGAAAATGCTCTTACAACCAGGAGCGGACCGTAATGAAGACCAGCCTAGGCAATGGCCCAGGCTGGATTTTGTAATTTTTTGACTAATGCAGGGGTAATTCGGTATTTCAAAGGTTTTGATCTTCTTTTCTTTTTTAATTTGGTCGAGTTTTAGAGGGGGAAAGTTGGGCATGAGTTCTTCACCGTGAGTCCGTGGGAGATTGTTTTCTTGTCTTTGATTCTTATTTCTTAAAGGCTTGATCTCCAAAATTAGAAGGTTTGATCTACTTACTCAACTTATACTCTTCAATCTATAATATATTTTATCAAAATTTTCAATTTGAAGATTTTAAGTTTTACTATTCAACTTTCTCTCTCTAGGGTTTATTGTACAACTTGAAATAAGTTTGTGAATCTATCTATGTGTTGATTGAAAGAGTTGTGTTGATATCAGACAAATGTAAGTTTTAAAATTAAGAAATCAAATTAGGGTTAGGGTTTATTTTAATTTCTCTCTATTCCTAAATAGTTTAGTTTCATTTAAGTACTGAGTTTATCTTCATTGTAAATTTCAAACCTTAACTCTAAGTTCTTGAATACTGAAATTAGGTTCAAAGATTTACAATGATTAATGAGAATTTTATTTCTGTCTTCTTTATTGATATGGTGTATGCATAGTTTTTATTTGGTTCAATTATTTTTTCTCTATTTTTGGTTTCTCAAATTAACTCTAGCAATTTCATAAAAAACTAACTCTTGCTGGATCATATTTTACATATTCTTTTATTTTGGTAAGTACCAAATCGGAAAAATGATATACTTGTGCTTATGTAGATAACTAGATATACGACAAAGGAGATGGGTCGTTTTGCACTCGATAATTTATAGAAAAAAATTTGTTAGAAAATTCGAATTACTTAAAGTAAAGAGTTGGCCCCGGCTAACTTGAAATCCTGATTCCGCCCCTGCTTACAACGGTAGTTTTTGTTTCTTTTTTATAACACAAACGTTGCAAACAAAAGAGGGGGAGAGAGAAACACGAAAACAAGATCAAAAAACGTACTTTTTGTTATCTTTAACAAAAACAAGACTTTGTAACCTTTGAAACTTTTTTGGATATTATATAGTCGGGGGGATGTGTTTTAAGTCCAAAATCGCATGATCAATGAGTCTAGAGACCAAAGATAATCTGAAATAGAAAATAAATCCACTCAAAGTAAATTACATGTCTATCCTCTCATTCTCTTTTACTACCTAACCTATCCTAGGTTTAAAAAAATAACCTAAAATAAATTATACCATAATATTTAGAGATTCATTAAATGATTTCCTCAAAAACAAACTTTCCTTCCGGAAAAATAGTTGCCTTTTCCGTTTAGCAGAATACTTTGTTTTATATTTCTATTAGAATTGGACAAAGCAAACTGAAGAGAGAGAGAGAGCATCGTCACTTTCTAATATACGAACATTTCATTCATCATCGACGCCAAATTAAACCGAGTGAAAAAGGTGAAAGCATCGAGTGGGAGAGAGAGAGCGATTGTTGGTTTCATTTATCATCTACAGTAGTGAAGAGTAAGAAAAAACAAACGTTAAAATAAAATTTTAAAAATGTTGTTAGACTCGATAAGATTCTACCAGCATAGAATTTTATTAGAATCAACCTATTGTAACAAATTCATATCAGATGGTAACAGAATCAAGAAAATGCTAGTAAAATACTGAAAGTGTAACAAAAATAATATCACATAATATATTTTAATTACTAAAAAGTATTCGTTAACCTACTGTAAAAAATTCATAAGATGCTAGCAAAATATTCTTGCTTTTTAAACTATTGTATTCAAATTCATTGAACATATGCTAATAGAATGTAAAAATTGCTATTAGAATCAATAAGACTCGTTTTGGGAGAGAGAAACTAGTTTTAGGTAAATATCCATTTATTTGGTAGGTTACTTTAGAAAAATATAAGTTTTGGAAATAAAGATTAACATTAAATATCCACCATAAATATTCTTTCATAAAATTTATGGAAAGAACAATTGTATTAACTCAACCATTATAAATCTTTGGTTTACCAATGGTTAAAAAATATTTATTAAAGGGCAAAAATGAGAAAAAATTAAATGATTGATGCATGGGGCTCACCAAATAGTGAATTTTTGGACTTATTTTACATTTTCAGTTTATTTTGGTTTTATTTTATTTATTGATTTAGGAGTGGATATATGACTAATTACCCCCCTATTTTTGGACCTTAAACTCAAAAATCCTTATATCGTCTTTAGAAGTAAAATCAACAAACTTCATAAGAAGATTTTTTTTTTTGTTAAAAGTCATAAGAAGATTGAACCTAATAAGATAAACAAACACCAAGAATAACCTCATTAATGGAGATTCAAATAACTAGATCTAAATTTATATACTTATCTCTCTAAAACACAATGAAAACACTCTAAAACCAGATCTGAAGCTAATTTCAATCTCCATTAAAGACGATAGAAGATGATGATGGAAGCTAAAAGATACAAAATACATTGAAAAAATCAAAAGAGAGAAGATGAAAACGCACCTTAAAAGAAAAGCAACTCCGGTAAAATTAAATGATTGATGCATGGGGCTCACCAAATAGTGAATTTTTGGACTTATTTTACATTTTCAGTTTATTTTGGTTTTATTTTATTTATTGATTTAGGAGTGGATATATGACTAATTACCCCCCTATTTTTGGACCTTAAACTCAAAAATCCTTATATCGTCTTTAGAAGTAAAATCAACAAACTTCATAAGAAGATTTTTTTTTTTTTGTTAAAAGTCATAAGAAGATTGAACCTAATAAGATAAACAAACACCAAGAATAACCTCATTAATGGAGATTCAAATAACTAGATCTAAATTTATATACTTATCTCTCTAAAACACAATGAAAACACTCTAAAACCAGATCTGAAGCTAATTTCAATCTCCATTAAAGACGATAGAAGATGATGATGGAAGCTAAAAGATACAAAATACATTGAAAAAATCAAAAGAGAGAAGATGAAAACGCACCTTAAAAGAAAAGCAACTCCGGTAAAATTTCCCGACGGGATGCAAGTCCAGTCAACAAGGTTATAGAGAGAAAACTTAGTCTGAGAAAAGAGAGGTTTGCGTTAGAGAGAATGAGCAAATGAAAAATGAATTAATAGGTTGGTCTATATATATACAAGGTAGAGAGGGTATTAATTGAAAAATGCATTGCCTAGAGATGGAAAAAAGTGTTTTGAGATCTGTTAGGACTTTATGTATAGGGTTTTTAAATTTTTGTTTTTTTTTTTGTAATATTATTCCGGATTGGGTTTTATTTAAGATTTGAGCCCATTTTTTGGGTTTTTTAATAAAAAAATATCAATTTATGTCTCACTGTTCCCTCCACAATGATAAGTTTGGTAGGTCAGGGGCCAGGCCCACCCCTGACCTCCCGTCCCTGCTTATGGACATGAAAAGATCATTTTTAGGTGTTTTCGACTATTTCATTTTATGTATGATACTGTATTTCTGATGTAGACATTGGCGGAAGCATAAAACTAATAGAATCCATTAATAAAACTAAGAAGAAACGATAAATAAACAATAATAAACGGAAGATAAACTAGAATAACTGTAAACAAAGAAGATGCAATTAAGGGTTTTTGTATTTGATAATTCAATTGTGTTTAACAAGACAGACTGGACTTCTCTTATATAGAGTTTATACTTTTCCTACTTAAACTCAAATAAAGAAAGAAGATAACTACTAAGGATACTTTCCTTGATTGCTAGGACTCTAAACATGGAAACCTCAAATACTAAACTGGAAACTATGCTAATATAGGATCATGGCCGTTAGGCCCACTATTAGTCTGGCCGAGAGGCCCACTAGTTGGATGGCCGTCATCATACTCCCCCGCTGAGGAACAACTTGCCCCCAAGTTGGTGTCGTCATAAAGCGGATCGTCCAGGTATATCAACAATTTGGGAGGCAACTTTGGCGACGATTTCGAAGGCAATCCTTAGTTCCCACTTTGCGTGTGATTTGCCAGAAATCTGAAGAAGACAAATAAGGACTATGGCACTAAATATTATCGAAATCGTATGATGCCAAGATACTCGTAAAAACAGTAGTAGTGCATAAAAGTCCAATAAATTGTGACATCGCCCGTCATCTTTTTGTGTGATGAAAGAAACCACATCGTTCTTGATGGAACAATTAGCCTTGAAATCCTTGAACCACATTATTACTTGCACAATCTTCCCAATTTCATCTTCGTGATGATAATAAACCGAGACTCCGTCATAGATATGCAAGGCCGTAATGAACTTAGCAAAATCAACACATAAAATCACGATCGCACCCAAATAATTAATGTATCTAATGTCTGATGGACTTCTTCAGTGAAGGGACACAATCGAGTAGGTGAATAACCTTTAAAGGACATTGTATCGAATACGTGATAGGCGAATTCCTGTTGGTTCCCTGAATACAACCAAGAACTTGTAAGTAGTTCATGATCATGAGGAGATAAAACCATTCCCTTCTTTTTAACCATCTCTGAAGTTTTTATCTTAGCAGATATATTCTCAGTATCATCAGTCAAGCCAATTTTTCCACAACCACGAATTAAAGATGCAAAAACATAGCCATCGACATTAAAAACAGATACATGTATTTTCTTTAAGAGTTCAAAAGCTATCAAAAGCTTCTCTTTGTCGATCAATGTCTCCACGAAAATCCCCAAACTCTCTTCATCATTGACAAATTCTTTCCTGAATAGAGATTCTACTTCAGAGACCATGCGTTCTTTCCTGAATAGAGAAAGCATATTTCTTCATAATGACACACTAGGTTTATACCCAACTCGCGTCATCTCTTTTATAATCGCCTAACAAAGATTTACATGCCTAGCCTCGTACAAAATACTTAATAAAACGCTGTAGAGTCCTTCGTCCGCGAGAACCCTGTTCTCTTCTATTTCTAAAAACAACTTCAGTGCTGTCTTTTAATCTCCATTCACTTTATAAACATCCATAAGAGACCCCAAACTAGGGTTTTGCTGCCCCGTTTTGGACTTCTTTGCTACCAAGTAGTTTTTTTACACATTCCATGTTTGGCTGAACCCGACATAACATGAGTGAAATAACTCTCGTAAAATACATTCTCTGCCAAAACTTCATTAATAAGAAACGTAGCAATTTCCGGAGAAATCGGCCGAGAAACACATGGAAGAAATCGAAGCGGCCAATTATAAAGGCGAAAGACTAAAACGACCAAAACCGAAGCTACGGGTGTCGGAATCGAACGAAATTTTGAGGGATGGTGCGAAATAGCGTTGCGGTCATTTTTTGTAGATTTACCTGAAAAATTACCACCTCTTAGAAACGTTCAACATCATATCGATTTCATCCTGGGAGCAAGCTTACCTAACATGCGCCATTACCGTATGAGTCCGAAGGAAGATGAGATTTTAAAAGAGAAGATTGAAGAGTTACTCAGCAAAGGGTTCATCCGTCCAAGCATGAGTCCTAGTGCTGTCCCCGCTTTGTTGATTCCAAAAAATGATGGAAGTTGGAGAATGTGTGTTGACAGTCGAGCCATCAACAATTATCAAAACCACGTATACTACAAGAAAAAACGGTTCTAGCGACAAAAAATTTTGTCGCTAAACATTAGATTTTTGTTGCAAAAAATGTTTATCGACGAAAAAAAATTTGTCGTCACTTGGTCGTAGTAGCATCGTCAGGGAATGTATTTAGTGGCGAAATAAAAGTTCGCCGCAAAAAATACTTTTCAATGACAAAAACTATTTAGTCATAGAAAATATTTTTAACGACAAAATTCAATTGTTGTTGAAAGTATTTTTCAACGACCAAAATATTTGCCACCAAAAGTATTTTTCAGTGACAAAAGTTGCAGTCCCTAAAGAATTTTTCTGTGGCAAAATATTTGGTTTCAAATTTGTTTTATTAACAAAAATTTATTGTCTCGAAAAGTATTTTTGCTGACAAAGTTAGTTTGTCGCTGTAAAAGTTTCCAGTGACTAAATAAGATCGTCGCCATAAAAGTTTTCAGTGACTAAATAAATTCGTCTCAAATTTATTCTGTGACGAAATAATTCGTCTCATAAATTTTTTACGACGTTACAGTATTGCTGTTGAAAATATTTTTATGGACGAATTATTTTATCGACAAAGTAAGTTTGTCACTACAAAATATTTTAGTGACTAAACGATATTGCTTCAAATTTAAATTAGCTATAAATAGTTCGTCGCATAATATTTTGCGACATCATAATTTCATCATAATAAATAATATTCAAAGACAAAGTTATATGAAATTGAATCAATATAACAAAACATAACCGTTAACTAATGTAGTAAAACAACTTACAACTAAGGCATCCTTAATTCTTCAAAGCAAAACACATAAAAGACTAATAAAGTATCCAAACAACTAAGTAGTCTTTTCTAAGAAAAATCTAGAAACAAAAAACTGAACTCAAATATTGCTGGTGTTTGAAGAGGTCCTGCCATCAGGAATACTTAAACCAATTTGACTAAGAATCATCCTTCTGAAGTTTTCATTGTCGTCCTCTATTTGTTTAAGTTTGTCTTTGTACACATTGATTTCTTCATTCTGAGTATGAATCTTTTCATCTTGAATCATAACCATAGTACGTAATTCTTCGATTACTCCATTTAAAGTGGTTGATGTTGTACTTTTATAAGACGGTGGTTTAGGTTTCTTTCCCATTACTTCATAAAAAATCTCATCTTCTCCACGTGGTGTAGAACTCTCTAAATTGCTCTGTTGCAGTTGAACCATCTGCTCCTGCATATAAAAAGTTTAAGATGTTATTAAAATATTAATATCACCATTGAATTTGTCTCCACAAATATAATTTGAAACACAGAAACACTCATGATATTATATACTTAATACCAGTACAAAACTACTAATAGTTTTTCTAACAAGAAACATCATCATAGACATAAAAGTTAACATAAAAAAACATACACGAGTTGAATAAGAAAAATAACAATTATTCCGATTTACATCTTACCAATGAAATATATATATATATATATATATGACAACTCAACCAAATCGAACTTCACATTTAGAAGTTAATAGTTGAACTCCCAAACATAGGAAAACACTATCATTTGATTGATCATCCAAGAATGGAATATATAAAATTTAAGTCTCTGGAATTTGTTTTATCTACAATATTGAGTAATCATATATGGAGATGGAAACTTCTAACATATAAATATCCAATTAACAACAGTATATCCATAATTCTAACATTCTTCACATTGTTATATCCTTTACAAACAAATTAAGTGTCCAAATGTAAACAATTCAATATAGTATATAGTACAAACATAAATAATAATCTAGTGAGTGGAAATGTATGTTACAGATTTATACTTCAAACGATTTAATGGAAATACAAGTGTATCAAGGTATGGACGGGTTTTAACTACGGTTCAACGATTACTATTTTTTTTCAAAGTTGATAATAGGTGATAGTTCCTTGAACCCAATAATCTATATTCTTGTATGTACACATTGAGCCTAAAACACAACAAAAACAAATGCAACCAAGAAACAGGGAAAAAAAATCATAACCTTAATCACTCAGGTTCCCATTATCTAAAAAAAATCTCCCTTATGGTTGTGTAGGATTCCATGTAAGTATCATTGTGTTAGCTATCTACTTAATTTTCATATTTATTAAATGAACAAACATGACAAATATCGAAAGGTAACAACAATGTATGAAGTAATATTAACAATTGATAATACACTTACATATTTAGAGCGAGCTTCATCATTAGTCCAACCTCCTTTTTCGCTGAAGTGTGTACTATAAAATGTTTGTATTTTTCCGATTTGCTCTCTAGCTTTTCTTTTCTAGTAAATCAAAAGTATTATATGGTAACCAAAAAGATTAGTATATAATTTATATGAACAAGCCAACAATTATATAAAAAAATATGTCATCCATAAAAAAGATAGAAAAATTTTGAGTGTACAAATTACAAAAAATGTGTACTTACTATCTCACGATGACATGCAAATGATCTTGACCCAGCACAATGATTAAATGGAAGTTTTCCTCGATTTGCAATGTTGGCCTCTGAGCGTTTCTAGAAGAAAAAAAAAACAAAATTTACTTTTGAATAAGTATGAAAATGTGAAAAGATACCGCATACCTTATAGTCCTCTGAATCAAATAAACGGCATAACCAATCCCAATTTTCCTGTGAAACACCTTCATATCTATTCTTGCTTGCTTCTCCAGATGAGCTATATTTTTTGAAGTGTTTATACAAAACAGATCTGTAGTTGCTATACTTCCTCGCCATTGAATCATATATATACTTCTTAACACATGGGACCGAAGTATCAATCTCAAATTTATCCTTACACAAGAAGAACACAGATCAAGGTGAGCAATAGTTAAATGATGAAATTTATTCAATAAATTTATATAAACTTTTACATACCTCGACGAGTTCAATTAAAGATTGAATATCATGCTCTGGAATTTTTCTCCACTTTGGCACCTGAAGTGGAGCGAAAAGTCGAACTATTGTGCCACATTCGCTAGCAAGCTTACTTGCATTTTCGCAAATTGGTCTCCCTTCGAATGTTGAAAAGTTAATGGTCAACTTTCTGCTCGACTTCATTATTTTTTCTATTCCAAAACTTCGAGTAGGTCCACATCCCCCCTGTGCTGGTGTTTAACTAAAAAATCTTATTGATTTGTTCTATTAAGACCACGAAGGAAGATTTTCAGTTTATGTATACGCATCTAGAGAAAAATCAGTCCACTTGAGCAGACACTTTATGAACCGAGACATCCACGGTGAGAAGGTACATGAAACTTATTCTGCTACTAAATCTCTTTCAGTTTCTTGATCCAGCAACATTTAAAACTGAATATTAGGGTTAAACACCCTAGAATTGGATACTTATACATTTGAATCCTAGGTTCATTAAATTTATTTCTTTATAGAATTTCATAAATGAGACAAAATATAACCAAATGAATCAAAATCATATGAGCAAATTTCTAATACTTAAGTCAATGTAAACATTAATACAATCGTCCCAAAATTTCGAAAAATTGTTGTAGTTTTAAACACTAGGTTAACCTGCAACAAATATAAAAGAAGAGGATAAGAAAAATACCTAAATATTTGCTCCTTGATGATCTTCAATTGGTTAAACTTCATAGAATAAAGATTTGAAGAAGATTTGAGTCTATTAAATGGACACCTTGTTAATGGAAGCAAGGTAAGTGGGAAGTGGGTATGCCTTGATCGTGTTTGAGAAGCTCCCTCCATTTCTCACGGTTTAGTTCAGAAAAGTGGGAAGTGGGTTTGCTTTCATTTGTGCCCTAAGTTAGAACAGGAACAACTCGTAATTGTTAATAAAAATAAAACAGGATGGAATAACATGAACGGCTTCTTAGCTCAATGGATAGATAGGTTGTTGGTGCTTCAAACATCATGGGTTCGAGCCCCGCCAGTAGTATTTTTTAATGGGGCAGGAAAAAGTAGTAATGATACGGTCAAAACACATAGACCATGGTCAAAACACTTGAATTTGATAAAAAAAAAATGTAAAACATAGTCGAATACGAATGAAAAAATATCTAGTCATCAATATATTTGTTGTTTTCGTCAAGTAAATACAAATGTGTACTTTAAGAAGTACTAACATTTTTGTCAAACTAGAGGTCCATTGGGAAATTAAATTTAATCTTTATAATTCTCGTCTATACCTTATTATCATGATACTTCTTTTAACATTATCGTATTTAATTAGTTTCCAAAACTATGTGTATGAATTCGGTATGTTGAAGTAATCTAACAAAAATGTGTATTTTAAGGTGACGAAGGGCTAATCCATTACATACATAGTTTATGGACGAAAAATTTAGTTATTTATATTCAAATGAATTTACGGTACTATGATAATTAGAGAGATGGTGAAGACAATTGTCATCTACATTTAAATCTACTTAACCGGCTTTAAATATATATTAGTAGTGGATTTCAATATTCACGATAGACAATGGATAACATAAGTGACTTCTGAAGAAAAATATTAATTGATACTTAGTTTTATAATTAAATCGAGAATGTCAAGATTGAAATTCGAAATTGAACTTAATAATTATTTTAAGTTGAAGAGAAATACTTAAGACTTAATAGAATATGTTCCAAGTAACACTTTCCATAACAATTACTACCTAATAAAATAAAAAGTGCGACTCAACTATAGTAATATGGCGATTTTGACATGTTAAATTTTAGTTATTTTAGATTAGACAATTTTATTTTGGTTTGTTGTTTAGCAAACAAAATATATCTTTTTGCGAAAATATTTTCAGAGACAAATAAAATCAGTCTTCAAAAATTATTATCGGTGACAATTATGATTTTGCTGGCATTTTTATAGTGACCAACCTTTAATTCCGACAAAAATTTAGCGACAATTATTAAACCTGTCGTGGAAAAATTTTTTATCGACCAAATATTATTGTCCGCAAAGAAAATTTTTGGTGACCGAAGTAAATTTTGTGGCAAAATGTATTATTAGCAACAATTATTTATTTCGCCATATAAAATTTTTTCTGCGAGAAATTGTTTTGTCGCAAACACATCTAATTGCAACGAACGTCAATTTTCTCTCTAAATTACGTCGTAAATTTGTTTCTATGACAAAGTGAAAATTCTAAATTTTCATCCTAAGTTTTAGTGACAACTGGGGCGACGAAATTTTGAAGTAGTCGCAAAAGAAATAATATTCGCGATAAGTTGTTACTTTGTCGCTAAAATTCACTTTTACCGACGAATTTCATATTATCACCAAACATTTGGTCGCTAAACTTCATTTTTCTTGTAGATATACCCACGTAGAGACTATGCTGAATATAAAATCACGGCAGAAATACCAATCTTTAATGGCTATTTACCGATCGAAGAGTTCCTTGATTGGTTATATGATGTTGAACGACAAGTCGATATATCTTTTACTGTTCCTAGCGAGCAGATGGTGAAGATTATTGCATGTAGACTCAAGGGTAGTGCTGCTGTTTGGTGGGATCAGTTGCAACGTCAAAGAGTGGGACAAGGAATGGCTCCCGTCCATAACTGGACGTCCATGAAAAAAATCCTGAGAGAGATATTCTTACCCCCTGATTATCAACAACACTTGTTTAGGACCTACCAGAATTTTAGACAAGGGTTGCATTCGGTGGGTGAGTACTACGAAGAGTTTTCAAGATTGGCCCAGAGAAATAGTATGGAGAACGTGACAGAAACAGATAATGTTCTAGTGGATCGTTTTCTGAACGGACTAAAATTTAGTCTGAGAAAAAAGATTGGAATAGTTACTGTTTGGACTATTCAGGATGCATACAACCTAGCAATGAAGGTTGAAGCTTGGGAGAAAGATCGTCGGAATTCTGATTTTCGTAGAGAAGAACAACCCCGACTAAATACTGAACGAGGCAAAGGAACTCTCTGGGAAAACACTGAAATCCAAAGAAGTGCACCAAAAGCCAATCCCAGTAATACTAATCAGAGACCCCCAACGAACACAGGAACCAACCCAAATCCGTATGCAAAATTCCGTGGAACTAAGTGTTACTCTTGTCAAGAAATTGGTCAGACATCCAACAATTGCCATCAAGGACGAAACAAGAGGACAGTGAATGTCATAAACGAGAACGGGGAAGAAAAGGTAGCTGAAGAAGATGGAGAGAGTGGTGAAGAATATGATGGTTATGAGTATGCCGAAGAAGAAGAGTAACGAGTAGCTTGCATGATTCATCCTATTTTACTCACGCCAATGAAGAAAGATCGTAGTCAACGAAGAAAGATCTTCCGATCTGAATGTACTATCAAAGGGAAGGTGTTCGTCAATTATTGACTCTGCAAGTTTCGAGAATTTTATTTCGAGAAAACTTATTGAGTATCTACAGTTACCCGTAGAGGGCAACCCATCACCATATAGCATTGGTTGGATAGAGCCGGGACATGTTAAGAAAATAGTCAAATCGTGTCGAGTTCCTATCTCTATCGGAAAGTACAACAAACAAGAAGTTGTATGTGATGTAACATATATGGATGCTAGTCATATCCTCCTCGGACGACCATGACAATGGGATACCGATTGTACATTCAGACGGCGAGCCAACACTTATACATTCGACTGGCAGAGACACAAAATTCTCATGGTGCCCCACGGAAGTAAGGTTAAAAGTATTTCACCTACCCCCCCACCTAAAGAAACTTTTCTTACTTTGAGCACATTAGAGGACGAAGTCTTTGCTGATGTAAAGGAGGCGCAAGGAGTCTATGCCATAGTCGTTAAAGCAGCAGTAGAAGAAGGAGCCCTAAACCGCCAATCCAAATTCCAGAACCGGCAAAGAAAATATTAGGAGAGTTTCAGGAAATCATTGTTGAAGATTTACCTGAAAAGTTACCACCTCTTAGAAACGTTCAACATCATATCTATTTCATCCCGAGAGCAAGCTTACCTAACATGCACCATTACCGTATGAGTCCGAAGGAAGATGAGATTTTAAAAGAGAAGATTGAAGAGTTACTCAGCAAAGGGTTCATCCGTCCAAGCATGAGTCCTAGTGTTGTTCCCGCTTTGTTGATTCCAAAAAAAGATGGAAGTTGGAGAATGTGTGTGGACAGTCGAGCTATCAGCAAAGGGTTCATCCATCCAAGTATTGTTTTCCAATCCCGCGACTAGATGATATGTTGGATAAATTAGAAGGATCCCAAATCTTTTCTAAAATTGATTTAAGGAGTGGATATCATCAAATCGGAATCCGACCAGGAGATGAATGGAAGACGGCATTCAAAAGTAAAGATGGGCTATATGAATGGTTGGTCATGCCCTTCGGCCTTAGCAATGCTCTCAACACCTTTATGCGTGTAATGAACCAGGTACTAGAACCTTGTATTACTGGAAAATTTGTTGTTGTTTATTTCGATGATATCCTTATTTTCAGTAAAACTGAGGCGGAACACCTAGTCCACCTCCGAAAGGTATTAATAGTTCTACAAGAGAATGAATTACACCTGAATCTGAAGAAGTGTACCTTCCTCACACCTAGTCTCATATTTCTGGGCTTTGTAATAAATTCAGAAGGAATTCATGTAGACAACGAGAAGGTACAAGCTATCCAGGAGTGACCGACTCCTAAAACAGTCACTGAAGTTCGCAGTTTTCATGGCTTAGCCACTTTTTATCGACGATTTATTCGGGACTTCAGCACTATTATGGCACCCACACTGAGTGCATGAAGAAAGGAAAGTTTCAATGGGGGATTGAAGATGACAAAGCCTTTTCCATTATTAAGCAGAAATTATGCAATTCACCGGTCTTAGCTTTACCCAACTTTGATAAACCATTCGAAAATGAGTGTGATGCTAGTGGGGTGGGAATTGTAGCAGTTTTATCACAAGAAAAGCGACCTATAGCCTTCTTTAGTGAGAAATTGAATGAAGCCCGACAAAAGTGGAGTACTTATGATCAAGAGTTTTACGCAGTAGTTCGAGCATTACAACGTTGGGAGGTATATCTGTACCAAAACGAGTTTGTCTTGTACTCAGACCATCAGGCCCTAAAGTTCATCAACAGTTAGAAGCAAGTAGACAAGATGCACATTAGGTGGGCCACTTTTATTCAAAAGTTCAATTTTGTTATTATGCACAAATCTGGAGCAACGAATAGAGTCGATGACTCCCTTAGTAGGCGTGCCCCACTGTTGGTAACGTTAACACAAGAAGTTGTGGGTTTTGAAGTACTAAAGGAATTGTATGAAGACGATGATGACTTCAAAGAAATCTGGGCAAAGTGTAAGGAGGGTCAACCAGTGTCAGATTACCTTATTTCAGAGGGTTATCTATTTAAGGGCAGCAGCTTATGTATTCCCAAAACATCCTTACGGGAAAGTTTGATCCGCGAGTTACACGCTAGTGGATTAGACGCACATCTCGGAAGAGATAAAACAGTTCTTAGTTTATCCAGTCGATATTTTTGGCCAAAGTTGAAGAGAGATGTGGGGAATTACGTTCAAAAGTGCTATGTCTGTCAAGTTTCAAAGGGACAGGTGCAAAATACGGGTCTTTACATGCCCCTCCCCATTCCAGCGACTATTTGGGAGGATTTATCCATGGACTTTGTGTTAGGACTTCCTCGAACACAAAGGGGAGTAGACTCAGTTTTTGTGGTTGTTGATAGGTTTTCGAAGATGGTTCACTTTATTCCGTGTAGGAAGACTTCGGATGCTACCTTTATAGAAAAATTATTTTTTCGTGAAGTAGTCAAGCTACATGGAGTACCTAAATCGATTACTTCTGATCGGGATCAAAGTTTCTTAGCCATTTTTGGGTCACTTTATGGAAGATGTTTGGCACTTCTTTAAATAGAAGTACTACAGCTCATCCCCAAACAGATGGACAAACGGAGGTGACAAATCGAACTTTAGGTAACATGATTCGATGTATCTGTGGAGATAAACCCAAGCAATATGATCATGCATTACCTCAAGAAGAATTTGCCTACAACAACACAGTGCATAGTGCTACTGGAAGAACTCCATTTTCTGTCGTTTACATGAAAGCTCTTAATTACGTTGTGGATCTAGCGAGGTTACCTTAAGGAATAGGAGTTAGTATAGCAGCAGAAAACAAATTCAGACAATGCACGACGAAGTGAGACTTCGTCTCGAGGAGACTAATGGCTAGAACAAAGCTGCTGTCGATAAACATCGTCAGAAGAAGGTATATGAAGAGGGTGAGGAAGTGATGATCTTCCTACGAAAAAAACGTGTTCCCGCAGACACGTATAATAAGTTGAAACCTAAGAAGTGTGGTCCATTCAAGATTCTGAAGAAAATCAATGACAATGCTTATGTGGTGGATCTTCCTGAAGACATGAGAATTTCAAATACCTTCAATGTTGCTGATATCTATACTTTCTACCCAGATGTACCACTTTATCCTAACCATAACTCGGGGTTGAGTTCTTTTCAAGTGGAGGAGACTGATGTAGAGGAAATGGCCGAGAAATACATGGAAGAAATAGAAGCGGCCAATTATAAAGGTGACAGACTAAAACGGCCAAAACCGAAGCTACGGGTGTCGGAATCGAACAAAATTGTGAGGGATGGTGCGAAATAGTGTTCCGGTCATTCGTTGTCGCTTCGCCACAACAGGCCCACTTTGAGGGGCAAATTCCGTCGTTTAGGACCTCAAAACGGATTTTTACTACTTTTTCTATTTTTTGATAATTGTTTTCAGTTTAGGATTACTACTATTCTAGTATTTTACTTTATTAGGAGTTGCTATTTGAGTTTGACTAAGATTAGGAAATCCTAGGCCTGCATAAAGAGGGCTTAGAAGTTGTTTCAAATCATTCATTCAAGTTTATCAATCAATAAAATTCAGTCTTTAGTATTACATCTTCTTAATTCGGTTCTATAGTCTTTAGACGAAGATCTAAGACTCTTTTATTAGTTTTCCGTTGCGTCATGAAAACAACTTCAGTGCTGCCTTTGAATCTCCATTCACTCTATAAACATCCATAAGAGACCCCAAACTAGGGTTTTGCTGCCCCGTTTTGGACTTCTTTGCTGCCAAAGTAGTTTTTTTTACGCATTCCATGTTTGGCTGAAACCGACATAACATGAGTGAAACAACTCTCGTAAAATACATTCTCTGCCAACACTTCATTAATAAGAAACGTAGCAATTTCTGGAGAATTCAGTACAACTAAATCAAAGAGGCTATTTATGTTATTACTATAGAGAGAAAAAATTTGTTTCTTCATCTCATTGAAGAAATACTGAATCTTAGGAAGGAGTGGATTGATAAATTGAAGCTGGGATTTTATCAAATAAAATCGAATCAGATTTGACAAATGGTCTTGACGACTTAAGAAATCCATAGAAATCAAAAGGGATAAGTGGATTTGACATCTTAATAAGTAATTCCGAAGCTTGGGAAGAAGAGGGAGATTCAGGAGACGGTAATTGCTAACTAATCGGATTTCTAGAGAGAAAAAGAGTGCTGAGATCCTTGAGTAGGTCAAATATGCACATGGAAGATATCTCGTTGGCAAGATGTTCAATTCCCTTCAAGCTTGGCACTTTATTTTGGGAAATTGATAGCCACTTTAGATAGATGCATAGGCTTAAACCCTTAAGTGAAGTATGATTATTGAAACCGAGATGATGTCCTTCCAAGATTTGGAAATCACTCAAACAAGAAACCTCAAGAGGAGATGTATCCATAGCTATATATATTATCTTCCCTGGTTCCTTTGATAATCCACGTATAGTAGTAGTAGAGTTAGCCCTCAATGGGGATAAAGATGGACTGGGAAGTATCTTATGATTTGAAACAATTAATTCTTCTTCGGGGATTATATACGGATCAAATAAGTTGACGGAGCTTGTGTTATCCAATTGGACCTCTTCTTCTTTATCTGTCTCATCAAAATTTTCTTCCTCCATTATTGAAAAACTATGAATTTTTTTTATCAAGAAGCTCTCCTTCGATAATATTGACCGTGGTATTCGGAGGAATTTCGGATAATAATTTGTTCGATTGGATTTGAGATTCCATATAAGATAAGTATTCATCTAAAGGGAGAAGAGCATATCGAAAAATACTTTTCACTTTACTCCAATCATTTATGAACGATTTTCCTTGATCAATGAGTTTCCATTGCAACTCGTTGGATTTTTCATAGACTCGTCTGGATAAGTGTTGTTCGAAGATGAAAACCTTATCTTCATCGTAAACATCTTGATTTCTAAACCAATCTTCCATGTGTTGAATCCAGAAATTTATATGAAATTGACCGTCGAATAGAGGAATTTTTGAAACGGTATTAATTTTTTCTTGATATTTTCGATCAACGTAGAATTGTTTTGAATCTCAAAAGGGATCCCAGTCTAAACGTGGAATAAATTTCCAGCATTCAAGAAGAGAAGTATCTAAAAAAAATTAATTTGTTCCCCGATTCTTGAGGCTCTGAATACCAGGTGATGTAGACTTTGGCGGAAGCGTAAAACTAATAGAATCCATAAATAAAACTAAAAAGAAACGAGAAATAATAAACAATAATAAACGGAAGATAAACTAGAATAACTGTAAACAAAGAAGATGCAATCAATGGTTTTTGTATTTGATAATTCAATTGTGTTTAACAAGACAGACTGGACTTCTCTTATATAGAGATTATACTTTTCCTAGTTAGACTCAAATAAAGAAAGAAGATAACTACTAAGGATACTTTCCTTGATTGCTAGGACTCTAAACATGGAAACCTCAAATATTAAACTGGAAACTATGCTAATATAGGATCATGGCCGTTAGGCCCACTATTAGTCTGGCCGAAAGGCCCACTAGTTGGATGGTCGTCATCATACTCCCCCGCTGAGGAAACTATGCTAATATAGGATCATGGACGTTAGGCCCACTATTAGTCTGCCCCCAAGTTGGTGTCGTCATAAAGCGGATCATCCAGGTAATACAGATATATATCAACGATGTGGGAGGTAACTTTGGCGACGATCTTAAAGGAAATCCTTAGTTCCCACTTTGCGCGTGATTTGCCAGAAATCTGAAGAAGACAAATAAGGACTATAGCACCAAATATTATTGAAATCGTTGGATGGCCGCCATCAACTTCCTAGATGTTTTGTGAGCTTTCTACTATGTCGTTCGTTGAACTCCGTTAAGTTTTACTTATTAAGGTGAAAATGAGATAAAAGTCCCTTTTTGAATTTGTGTCAATGGAATGTGTAACATTTAGTTAGCTATCCAAGTGGTACGAAACTTCTCATAAAGGATACTGGAGTGCTACATATACAAAATCCTTGGGTGGTTAACTTAACCATACCATGAGCGATTTGGTGCCGTTGTGACTTGTGAAAATCCACTATCCTATCTGTTTGGATAACGGATAGTCCTAAAACATCGGTTCTACAACCGATGAAAACCCCTAATTATATTAAATAAATAATGACAAAGTTTTCCACTTGGTTTTCCTCCATCCTTTGATGATCAAATGGTCATGGGGATAACTTGTTTGCTAAGAAAATGACATTTCAAGGCTTAATCTCTTGTTTCTTTTTTATTTTTTAAAGTTAGAACACCCAAAGTTTAGACGCATCTCCCACTAATAGAATCCTTTCTTTTCTTCTCTTTATGTTTTCTAAAGAATCCTAAGAACATCTTTCCAAAACTTCTAATTGATCTCTTTTATTTTAATTTGACGAACTTTTTTCTAAGTTTCTATACAGAGATTCAAATTAACCCCTACATGCATAAATTTTTATATTGCAGTCTTGTGGCCCTTCGGCTAGCTAGACAAAAGTTGAATCAAACTGGGCTGGCAAAGTTTCTCCAATGACGGTGCAGACTCGAAAAAGTATGTCACACAATCCATCTATTAAGAGGCCGTGGTGGGTCAAAGCGATATAAACCCAAAACTACCCGTTACCTTTTGAGAACGGGGCATAGAAGGGCCGTTAAATGCTAGTGGCAAGCGTGGTATATATGGCATGCCTACTACGCCACGACTACTTAGAGGGCTTACCAACACGCAAGCTCTCTCCATATGTGTGTGTGTGTGTATATATATATATATATGAAGATAACCATGGCACAATTTCAGTTCTTCAATTCTCCCTGTCACTCAAAGATAAAGGACAGAAAAACTAGCTTTAACTTAAATGCTTTCATACACTAGAGAGATTGTATGCATGTTTCTTTAGCTAAAGCTAGCCTAAACCCTTCATAATTATTTCACATTTTCATTTGATTCATGCATGGATTGGTATTTGGCATTACTACCCAATTAAGTACTACAAACAAGCAATCCAATTTCAAGCTCCCTTTGCCTCCTTACCCTTGCTATGAAGTTTTCGACTCTTCTGTTTAGTTCCTCATCCTCAACTGACTTAGGCAAATTATAATGATAGTGATCGCCCATTACATCACAGTACTCGTCTTCTTCTTCTTCTTCTTCTTCTTTTTCCCTTTCGTTGATTTCTTCCTCTATCCTACCATTTTGCCTCTCTTCTTCTTCTTCTTCCCCATGTTCTTCTCTTATAACTTCACTACCCTCAACACTACTCTCTTCCATGAATTGAAACCCTAATTTTAACTCTTGAATACTAACAGTTTTCTTCACCTCCAAAGTGGGTTCACTACTAAGACTACTCTTACTCCTCTTTAGACACTCATCATATACTTCGGTAGCCGGAGACGACTTGGAACCGAATATCTTTGATTCCCCAACGAGGAAGACAACAATTACATTGCACACGATGAATAAAAACTTGGGACTGAAAAAAGAAGAACATAAACTTGGGAAAGAGATGGAGAGATGGACATTCATGGATGAATATAGAGAGGGAAGCCAAAAAGAAACTACACAAAATAGAAAACAGGACATAGTTGTCAAGAAGTAGAGTATAAGGTTATTGAGGAATTGATTCTTCTTATTGAATTTCTTCTTGGCTTTCATAGCTTGAAGCTTTTCTATATAAATATGATCCATGGGTCAAGATGAGTGCTTGGAAAATCTTGATTAGGGTTTTAGTTAGAGAAGGACTAGAGAGAAGCTCAGAAAAACATCTCATCTGAGTGAAAATAGATGAATGGAATACATGATCTTAAATAGGATTTTAGAGAAGGGGTGGTCTAATACATGTTTTTCATTATCACATGCTACTTTCTTCTTTTTTTATGTAAAATATGGGAGAGTGACTTTACTAAAAGGCATGAGGGATGTGATTGATGTTTAAATTTTTGTGCTTTTTGGCTTCCATTTTTCTTTTGCTCTCCCCACTAACTGCAGTTGATGTTTTTTTTAGGGGGCCTACTTTAGGTATTGATTGGCAGATACCAATAATTTTATTTCTAGCCAATACAAAAAAAGCATGCACTAACCTAAAGAAAGAGCATTAATATTTTCCATCAATATCCAGTTTCAAATTAGTTTGGGTGTATAATGGTGAATGCAAGAAAATTAGTGTACTTATGATAGTCTTTTATTTATGCTTATATGTGTTAGTACTTATGGTTTCTCACCACTTACGGTTAAAATGTCTTTTTCTTATTCTCTGTTTAGTCTTTACGTACGCTTCTATGATTGATGTGAAGTGGAAGTTGACGAGGACACGTGAATCATTCGTACGATTAGAGCAAATGTTTGATTTCAAATTTATAAGTTGCGCATATCATTGTCAAATTAACATGTTCATTTATGCTCAAATTAACATTTTCATTTATGCTCATATGTCTGAGTAGTTACTTGTGGGTTTCTCACTGCTAACAGATAAAATGTCTCTACGCTTCTACATTGATGTGAAATGGAAGTTGACGAGGACACGTGAATCATTCCTATGATTGGAGCTAATGTTTGAATTTCAAATTTCTATTTTATATTCTTGTATATAGTTTTTCTTTGTTGGACATATTACCATACACTGTAAGAATCACAATAATTAATGATAAATGTATGTTATGTCTCTTCGCAAAGAAATCTAATGCTTATATCCTATCTTGAGCTAAGCCTAAACAACTTCTTTTTCTGTCTCAATCTCTTCTCTTTTTCCACTTTCAACCTCACATACCGTTACGACGGAGTTATTGTTAGGAAAAATAACCTAATTAACTTGTTCAGGAATATGAAGATAAACGATGCGAAAGTAAAAGTAGAGACACCAAGATTATTTAACGTGGCAAAAAACCCCTCCAAACTAGAAGGTAAAAAACCACGGGACCTAGTCCAGAAATCTTCCACTATAATTAAATAATGGGTTACACAATTCTTCAAGATGTGTAGAAACACTCTTGGACAACTCTTCACCAAAACTATGGTGGATAAACTGAACAAAGAAACAAAGAAATAAAATCTCTTACTCCTTAGGATTTGAACAAATCCTAGATTCCTAAAGGTTGAAGAAGATAACCACAAACTAAATTGCTTCACAAGATTAATAATCTTCTTTTCTTCAAACCAATATTCTGCTATTTCAATCTCTCTTGAAAGAACCACTTCAGAAATCTCTCTTTCTCTGACTTCTCTTTGTTCTGGAAGTTGTTGTGTATAATCTCTTCCCTTTCATTCCCTTTTATAATGATAAATAGGGAGGTTTACCAAAAGAAATAGGAATTCCTTTTTAGGCTTGAAAAAATAGAAACTTCTATTTTTTCCCCAAACAAGGAATAAGGGAAATCCTATTCCAACTAGGAGTCCTTTTATTATAAGGAGGGACCCCAAACTCCCCCTCCCGACTTATGAAGAGGGACCTACCATCCCCAAACCTGCAACACTGCTACATAGCTCATGTTTGCCTTTGGGTAATGGTTTTGTTATCATATCTGAACCATTGTCGTCAGTATGGATTTTCTCGATCTTCAACACCTTTTCTTCAAGAACATCTTGGATCCGCTGGTATCTCACATTTATTTGCTTGGACTTGGAATGGAAACTAGAATTCTTACTGAGGTGGATGGCACTTTGACTGTCGCAATGAATAACATAATTATCCTGTTTCATACCAAGTTCTTCTAACAACCTCTTCATCCATAACATCTCTTTGCAACATTCTGTAATGGCAATATATTCTGCCTCTGTAGTAGATAAAGCTACACACTTTTGTAATTTAGATTGCCATGACACTGCTCCCCCTGAAAATGTAAATAAGTAGCCTGATGTGGACCTTTTAGAGTCTACATCTCCTGCCATGTCTGCATCTGTGTAACCGACTAATACTGGCTTATCATTATCAAATCATATACGAGCTTTAGACGTACCTCTAAGATACTTCAGAATCCACTTCACTGCTAACCAATGCTCTTTGCCTGGATTAGCAAGAAATCTGCTTACTACTCCAACTGCAAATGCAATGTCCGGTCTTGTACACACCATTGCATACATCAAGCTTCCTACAGCTGAAGCATAAGGAATTTTCTCCATTTCTTCTTTCTCACTTCTAGTTGATGGACACTGATCACGAGTCAACTTGAAGTGACTGGCTAATGGACAACTTACTGGTTTTGTCTTGTCCATGTTGAACCTTTCTAGAACCTTTTCAATGTATCTTTCTTGTGATAGCCAAAGTTTTCCAGCTTTTCTATCACGAGAGATATGCATGCCAAGAATTTGTTTTGCTGGACCCAAGTCTTTCATATCGAAATACTTGTTTAGTTCCTTCTTTAACCTGCTAATTTTATTAGCATCCTGACCAACAATCAACATATCATCAACATAAAGTAGAAGTATAATCAAATCTCCATCAGGAAATTTATGAACGAAAACACAATGATCTGAAGCCGTCCTGTGATACCCTTGATCCTTCATGAATGATTCAAACTTTTTGTACCACTGTCTTGGTGCTTGTTTCAGCCCATATAAACTCTTCTCTAACTTACAAACCAAGTGTTCCTTACCTTTAACTTCAAACCCTGTTGGTTGTTCCATATACACATCTTCCTCCAAGTCACCATGAAGGAAAGCGGTCTTGACATCTAGTTGTTCAATTTCTAGGT
This sequence comes from Eschscholzia californica, assembly GCF_041429995.1. Classification (NCBI taxonomy): domain Eukaryota; kingdom Viridiplantae; phylum Streptophyta; class Magnoliopsida; order Ranunculales; family Papaveraceae; genus Eschscholzia; species Eschscholzia californica. Next base: position 49,992,240 of record NW_028238198.1, read on the forward strand.
TCATACTTGCAACCGATCCCAATACTAACCGTATAGAGGACATCTTCACCACCGGAGAGAAAATCTCATCAAAATCAATACCCTTCTTTTGCCCAAATCCTTTCACCACTAGGCGTGCCTTATACCGTGGTTGTGAATTTCTTTCTTCGGTCTTGATTTTGAAAACCCACTTATTTTTAAGAATTTTCTTATTCTTAGGTTTTTCAACCAACTTAAAAGTGTTGTTCTTATGCAATGATTCAATCTCATCTTGCATCGCTTTCAACCACTCCTTCTTGTGTTCATCATCTATGGCTTCTTCATAACACTGTGGTTCTCCACTATCTGTAACCATCACATACTCATGTGGAGGATACTTGGTAGATGGTGCTCTATCTCTAGTCGATCTTCTCAATTCAGCTGGTGGTTCATGTTGAACTTCCATTCCTTGCTCAACATCATCACCCATAGGAACATCTTTATGAGCTTCATCTTCATGATTTTGTTCTTCACCTGCATTATCATGCATAACCTTGGAAGAGATATGTGGGTCTAGATCAATGAGATCATTACAATGATTTTCATGCTTCTCAACTTTCCCGAAGTCCTCAATAGTTTGATTTTCAAGAAAGACCACATCTCTACTTCTAATAATCTTCTTATCGACTGGATCCCATAACCTGTATCTGAATTTCTCATCTGCATACCCTAAAAAGATGCATTGCTTGGCTTTATCATCAAGCTTTGCTCTTTGATCTTTAGGTATATGCACAAAAGTCCTGCAACCAAACACCCTTAAGTGTTCATAACTGACTTCTTTCCCAGCCCACACTCTCTCAGCTACATCTCCATCTAATGGTGCTGAAGGTGATAAATTGATCAGATAACATGCAGTACGCATTGCCCCACCCCAGAAGCTTTTAGGCAGCTTTTTCTTCTGAGAGCATACATCTGATCCTCTCCACAATAGTGCGATTCATGCGTTCTGCTACACCATTTTGTTGTGGAGTTTTGGGAATTGTCTGTTCATGTCGAATACCATGGGTTTTGCAATACTCTTCAAACGACCCGATGTATTCTCCTCCATTGTCAGTGCGGATGCACTTCAATGATTTTCCTGTCTCCAGTGTTTTGAAAACTGCAAGTACCTGATCTTTGGTCTTTATGGCATATGCCCAAACTTTCCTGGAAGCATCATCTATAAAGGTAACGAAATACAAAGCACCACCAAGTGTTTTGACCTTTAAAGGTCCACAAACGTCAGAATAAACAAGCTCCAAAACACTGGATTTTCTTTCAGATGCATTCCTTTGAAAGGAAACTCTGTGTTGCTTTCCTACTAAACAATGAGAGCAAGTGTTTAAATTTATACCTTTTTCGTTCGGTAAGTCTTGTCGTTTAGCAAGGATTTGAAGTCCTTTCTCGCTCATGTGCCCTAGTCTTCTATGCCAAAGATCAGTGGAAGAATCTTTTTCAACTGCATTCAATTCTCCTTTACACAGTTTTACTTGAGTCCTGTATAAAGTACAACACTTCTTCCCTCTTGCTATCACCATTGACCCTTTTGTGAGCTTCCACTTTCCATCACCAAAGTGACTGTGGTACCCTTCATCATCTAATACTCCGGTAGAGATTAGGTTATATCGAAGATCTGGTATATGCCTCACATTCTTAAGAATCAATGTACTTCCTGTGCTCGTCTTAATTTTCACTTCTTAAATTCCTACGATTTTTGAGAAACCTAAGTTTCCCATCCTGACTTTGCCAAGGTCACCAGTTATGTAAGAGTTAAAGAAATCCTTACATGGAATAGCATGATACGAAGCACCTGAGTCAACCAACCATGTTGTTTCTAGTTCTGACTCAGTCATACTTAAACAAGTCTCTCCACAACCTGAGAGTAAGATAATGTCATCACCTAAGGCAACTGCCGCAACATTATCTTGTTTTTCATCATCCTTTTTATTTTCCTTCTTTGGTTTCCTGCAATCACTCTTGTAATGACCCATTTTTCCACAACCAAACCATCTAACTTCTTTCTTTGGTTTTGATCTCCCCCTTGACTTATCACGGTTATGAGGTTTTCTACTTTTACCTCTCCCCCGTCTTTCTGTAACAAGTGCCTCTGAATGAGACTCGTCTGACGATGATTTCCTTCTTGTTTCTTCATTCAACAAACTACATGTTACGTGATTCATACGCATTATGCCATCAGGAGCAGAATTGCTAAGAGACACCACCAATGTCTCCCAACTATCTGGTAAAGAATTTAGAAGAAGTAAGGCCTGCAACTCATCATCCAAAACTAACTTCATTGCAGAAAGCTGATTTACTAAACTTTTCATCTCATTCAAGTGTTGAGCAATTGAGGTTCCTTCTTTATATTGTAACTTTCCTAGCTTTCTGAACAAGTAAGCCTTTTTGGCAGTTGTCTTCTGATCATACAATTCTTCTAATTTCCTCCATAGACTAAAAGCGGAAGTCTCCGTCGATACATGATGAAAAACACTGGGTTCCACCCATTGTCGAATAAATCCGACAACCTTACGATCTAATACCTTCCAATCTTCTTCATCTATCTTCATCGGTTTTATACCGTGATTTTCAATGGGTGCAGCTAGGTCTTTGCAGTATAACAAATCTTCCATTTTTGCTTTCCACATCAAGTAGTTTTCTCCATCTAAACTAATCATTCGATTAGTATTCACTTCCATATTTCTGAACAATAAATCCAACCTAAGCTCTGGTACCACGTGTTAGGAAAAATAACCTAATTAACTTGTTCAGGAATATGAAGATAAACGATGCGAAAGTAAAAGTAGAGACACCAAGATTATTTAACGTGGCAAAAAACCCCTCCAAACTAGAAGGTAAAAAACCACGGGACCTAGTCCAGAAATCTTCCACTATAATTAAATAATGGGTTACACAATTCTTCAAGATGTGTAGAAACACTCTTGGACAACTCTTCACCAAAACTATGGTGGATAAACTGAACAAAGAAACAAAGAAATAATATCTCTTACTCCTTAGGATTTGAACAAATCCTAGATTCCTTGAAGATAACCACAAACTAAATTGCTTCACAAGATTAATAATCTTCTTTTCTTCAAACCAATATTCTGCTCTTTCAATCTCTCTTGAAAGAACCACTTCAGAAATCTCTCTTTCTCTGACTTCTCTTTGTTTTGGAAGTTGTTGTGTATAATCTCTTCCCTTTCATTCCCTTTTATAATGATAAATAGGGAGGTTTACCAAAAGAAATAGGAATTCCTTTTTAGGCTTGAAAAAATAGAAACTTCTATTTTTTCCCCAAACAAGGAATAAGGGAAATCCTATTCCAACTAGGAGTCCTTTTATTATAAGGAGGGACCCTAACAGTTATAACATTATGCATGGTCGTATATATTGGCTAGACCTTTTAGATAGGTTTGGCATATTGATTGTCAAATAGAGAAGTCTTAGATAGTCTAAACTTGAACTATAACAGTATAGATGGTCTTATATATAGGCTAGACCTTTTAGATCGGTTTGGCATTTAGATTTGTCAAATAGGGAAGTCGTAGATAGTCTAGAGCACACCGATAACCCATGCCATAGAAAATCTTATATCATTTGAGACTTGTGTTGTGATGCATGTCGGCAGGGACGTAATTAGAAGTTTTGGTTGAAGGGGGCCTAAAAGATTCGAGTTATAGAAAAATACTACCCAAAATACAAAAATTACAAAAATACAAAATTCTATTGCTTCAACCAAATTTGACATTTGACATGACTCGTCGTGGTATGCTTTCTCAGAAGCTTAATTTCACAATATTCACTAAAAGTTGTGGATTCCAATTTGTGATGAGATTGCTCTGTCGCCTCTATGTCTGAACCGTCCATTAATGATCAACAATCCAAATAAGAAAAAGGAAGAGACGACATACAATTTTATCATAAGCCCAGAGGGGTGGTGGGAATATTTCAAAATAATCGGGAGGATTATGATGAAATATTAATTGTAATAGTTTTATTATGCTTCCAACAACAGACACGCCAACGATCAGCACCTGATGTGAATCATGTTAGATGTCGAGATTTATTCTGATTAGGTCAGGATTAAATAATGTTTTGGGTCAGTAAACAAGAACTAACCAAACATCAAGTAAAAGGGACAATTTAAGTTGAGACATTTTATAAGCATGAATTTGTATTTTTAGGTTACTTTAGTGTAGGTTTGTTGGGTGTGTGATGAGTATGGTGGGGCCGTGGGGGGAATAAATTTACTGCTTACAAAATTGCTTTTGAACACCGAGAAGACCCCCTTGGCCTACACATAGTTCCGTGCCTGCCAGTCGATGTCTAAATCTAGGATTATATAACTAGTATCCAGACCGATCAATATCATGTTACGTCAGTTCGCCTTGAACAATGGAGGATTTTGACATCATCACCGATTAAGAGCCTCACATAAGCCTTTAAAACCATGGTGCTTGATGGTAAAGGGGTTCGACGAAGAACCATTTTTCTTATATAATATAAATTGGTTGAGTTGATATAAGATTTAGATCAAGACCTTACCATCTTGTAAGATAAATTAATTAGCACTAGGAATTACCAATAAATTACAATATTTGAGTGTAAAGTTTATTGTTAATAGATTATTTAAATTGTTAACTTTACTAAGAACCTTCCTTTCAACTTTGGTAAATGATTTACATCTAAGATTACCTGCCTATGGGATTATAAAACAAATTTAGATTTTGCTTTAGTAAAAGAAAAAGATAAAACTCATGGGATTCCTGCTAAAAGACCTGCAACTCATGTTAAAGTACCAGAATATGGATGGGGAAACTGAGTTATTTTTCAATATGGGTATAGAAAGCTTTATAGTAAAGATAATAAAGAATGATTTTATAATTTAAAATTGCTGTTTAAGTAAAATTTATTTCGGATTTTCAGGTGCTTTTAAGTACATGAATGCTTTAATTATTATTTTTCGTATAGTGTTTTTCATTCATCCAGCTTCGAGGATTGTTCGTGTGAATCAGACAATTAAAGTACATATTGCACGACCGTACACGTTTAGATCTTGAAATTCAGCTAAGTCTTTTTATAATCTAGTTTTTGATCTGGAAAACCAAGAGATTTTGGATAAGTAGTTATGCTTGATAATCTGGTTGTTTGTTATAAAAGTATGTGGTTAGAAGTGTTAAATGCATTTATGAAAATCTAATACTACTAACTATTTTTACATTTTGGCCTATGCATGAAAAAACACCAAGAAAATCCATAAAAATGTTTGCAATGTCTCTGTGACTTTTGGGCCTATGATTCCATTATGTGTATTCAGATTGAATCATCCTTGGCGCCACCTAACCTTTGCCCACGGTTATAGGTGAAGCTTCCCCATCTATTACGAACGTATAATAAGCACTTGGGTAGGCAGATAAGAGACCAGGACTTGATGCAGATCCCTCTTGGTTTTTTCCACCAAAAAGACTTCTGAGAAGTCTTAATGCTCTTGCATATGTCTTTGAGAATGGCAAAGCATTTGCATCTGGTATCGAAGAGTGGATGCTGCTACAGCGACGATGACCACTGTCCGACGAGTTTGGGACAGAAAATTGTTCTGCCACTTAGAGAGCTTAACTTGGATTTTTTCTAAGAGAGAATGAAAACCCTCTGTTTTATGAGCCCCAATGGAAAGTTGAGCCCAAAGTATTTATCAGAAAGGGAGGCATGTTTAACTTTAAGGTTTCTGATGATCATACGCTTGAACTTAGAGTGCGAATTTTTGGAAAAGAAAATGTTGGATTTGGTGTAATTGATCATTTGTCCCGATGACGAACAAAAGATATTAAGAATATTTTTAGATTATGAATGTTCTCTGAAGAGTTCTTACCAAAAATGATGCAGTCGTCAGCAAAAAGAAGGTAATTGATCATCATATCGGAGTTGGTCGTAGGGAAACCTAGGTACTTACAGTCCGTTTGTTGAGATAACAAAAACCGACTCATACCTTCCATCGCTAGAGTGAAAAGAAAAGGGAAAAAAAGTAAGACCAGGGCGACCATCGATGAGGACCGCCATAGATGAACTGGAGATGTAAGACATAATCAAATTAATCAAGTGATTAGAAAATCTTAATTTTGTAATAATGTCAGAAATGAAGGACCATTCAACTTTATCAAAAACTTCGGACATATCCAGTTTAAGGCTAAAATAGCCATTGGCCTCTTTGATTTGTTTGTAAGAGTGGATAAGCTCTTGACGTATGATGTTGTTATCCGAGATCGATAGACGATTGTAGGTTGCTTGATAAAGAAAGATGATTTGGCAAAGCACCTGTGTCAATCTTACTACCAAGGTTTTAGTAATAATCTTGTAAGTGGTATTGAAAAGTTTGATACTGAAGGGCATGTCCCTCGACCAAAGATTCAATGCGAGCAATTTGTCGGATAGGACAATTGATGAAGAAGATAATCAAGTCTTGACGATTTAGGGATCGTATAGGAGTTGAAGGAGATGTCCTTCGACCAAGATGGCAATGCGAGCAATATGTCGGCTAGGACAATTGATGAAGAAGATCATCAAGTCCGATTGATTTAGGGGTCGTAGTGTTTAGCTAGAAACCAACTACGATCGTCGAATTACTAAGTAATTTGCGGCTAATTTCGTCCGGATCTTACATGGGGTTCCACCAAAGATTGTCAACTTGATCGGAAGATATGACTAGAGGAATGAGACATATATACGTGGGTTAGACCCATAAATACGTCCATAAGGCCTAAAAGAAGTTTGGGCAAAGATAGTACAAAAGGCCCGATTAAAGAGGTATTTGGGTCGGGCCTCAAAAAAAAATTTAGGGCCCATTATAGGGGTCGGCCATGCTTGGCCGACTAGCCTATAGGGGCCGGCCAGATCTCCCCATTACGGCTTACTCTGGCCGACCACATAGTTGGTTAAAGGAGAAAATAGAAACATGTTTTTATTTTTCACTAAATCCCAAACCTCTTCTTTTTGGTCTTTTCAGAAACCTAATTAAGGTTGGAATCTAACTTTGGGAATTTATATAAGACCATTATTAAGAACGTCTTAGGTATGAAGAATTCTCAACGAATTCTCTTATTCTACAACATCAAGTAGAGTAAGAAATGCATAATTAATCCCAACTATCTCTCTAGTCAAAGAAGAAGGTGTTCTTTATCTAACCACCATTGATTCTAGCTAACAACAAGGTGGGGGTTCAAGTTGATTACTCGGTATCACAAGAGAGGAGCTACAATTAGAGCTCTTGGTCTTCTTAAGCGATTGGACAGGTTCGAGGGTAGAATAGCGATTAAGGTAACAATCTCTATTTGTTTGGTTCATTATTTGCTTATGCATGAGCTCCTGGGGATACTAGTGTTCGACATTAGATGTCTGAGATTCCGCTAACAACACTAAGAGACACCATAACCCAACAGTGGTATCAGAACCTCTTGCACGTAGTTAAGTTTCAGACTAAATCTATACTTGTTTAGATAGATAGATGTGTCTAAAAGTTGTTTTAGACATCAATTTGTTTGATTTTGAATGTGATTTAAAAGTTATTCAAATTGATTTCAAAGTTGATGAGTGAAAAGAGTTTCAAAAGATTCGATTTCGATTGATATCGGTTTTGAAAATTTTCCAAAAGAGATTATTTTCATTGATTTTAAAAGTTTTTTTAAAATCAAAATTAGGTTTTAGAAGTTTTCTAAAAGATGGAACAACAGCTTGAGAAGCAAAGAAACAAAAATTTGGAAGTTGTTACTTCAGACGCGTCCCGGCCAGACGCGCATGCGTCTCGACCAATTGGCCGAGACCGTCCCATAATTGGAATCTGGGACGTGCGTGACCATATTCCTGGGCGCGTCTGGGTAATCCTATGCGTCTCGGTCCTAGACCGAGATGGCCTAGGACCTCGGCCATGGGCCAGACGCGTCTGGGACGGCCTAGGATGTCTCGGCCTTAGCCCGAGACATCTTAATAGGCTCGGCCTTAGACCAGACGCGTCCTAGCCCTGACCAAGACCGAGACACGTCTAGCCTATGCCTAGACTTGGCTGGTTTTGGCCAAACCGTGCTTAGCACGACCCAAGATATTGGCCTAGGGCCGAACCATGTTTGGACCGTTTCAAGCCACCACCTAGGCCTTCTTGACCCGGACAAGCCCATTGGACCTTGACCTTAGGGTCTTGGGCCTTGACCAAGGCTTGTACCGGGCCATTCCAAGGCCGACCAAAGTTAATAGGATCAAGAATGAACGAGTTTTTAGGCTTGATAATAAAAGTATTTAGACCCATAGGATAAGTAAGAAATTCACACTCCTTCAAGAAAATGAGTTGCATCACTAGCAGTCTCTTGATGTAGGCTAATCCTAAAGCATAGGGACAACAGAGACGTGCCATAAAGCCAACAGTAATGGAATTCAAACTCTTGCTAACTAAAGGTTTGGGAAAAGTGGCAGTAAGATGGCCCCGACTAGAGAGTGTCATAATAGTAGGAATTTGATCAGTAAGAGAGGTAATATACGAGTTCAGAGAATTGGAAGATATGAAACTATCACCTAAATATGATATGAGAAAGTGAAATCAGGAGCAGAGATGAAGTACCAAGAGATAAATTATAGCGGTGAAAGAGGCCGCAACCTAGGGAAAGAATGCTAATAAGGTTAGCAACGATTATTTTTATCCTAGTGTTAACCTACTCTTGGGTGGGGTTAAAATCCATTAAGAGGGTGAGGACGAAATTAGAATAAGTTTGGGCCAAACAAAATTTTGAAAACAAAATTAAATTTGATAAACTCATGATGAACACTAACCATGCGACAAGTCTGTTGTGAATAATGGCCAAGAAAATCAAAATCAGAAGTTAGTAGTAATTAAAATAGGGAAAGAGGATAAGAGAGAAAATCTAGGTTTCGAGTACTTCCGTCGGTCGCGCAGAGATTTTAGGGTACAGGAAAATATTACATTTGACTTGATGATGTCAACACTGGGCGAAAAGTGGATTTTGGGGTCAAAACAAACTGTCAGACACTTATGGGGGCAAAAACGGTGAGTTGGTCACAAATTGGGGGCTAAAACGCCAGGGCCGGTCCTGACTTTTTGGTGGCCCGAAGCGAGATCTGAAAAGTGTGGCTCCTATACTATACGGAAATCATAGTTATATGAGAAATAAATAATAAGTACTTACATATTTTCAACATATCTATATCATAAGAAAAAAGTGGCCCGAAACTAATAATTCTTGTCGAACCTTTTTGTACCAAAAAGTCTCTTAAATATTGATCAATGACGTCCCGATGTCCCGGATCAAAGATATTATTAGGTCTGTGTTCCTCCCTTATAAGACCCTCATTTGTATTGTCATATAAGAGATGAGTTGTTTTATCTCTCTCAATATTATCTACACTATCCCATTCATATTGTCGTTTGTGGTACCGTCTTCCGCACTTTCATCGTTTGTGTCGCTATTGTGTCTAATAAATCTATCGAGAGCACCGATTCGAGATTGAACTAGTTCTTCTTCTCTTCTCTTCTTTCTTATCTTTTCAGACCCGCATACATCCTTTCGAACTTTGTTAGGAGGCATAACTAAATCTCCAACTATCTCTAAAAATCAATTAAAAAACTAATCACATGATAATTGCAAGAATAATAAGAAATAGTCAATGTATGAATCGATTAGAAAAGTTAACTAGGTTTTGGTAAAAAAAATTGTAACACTATTGATTTAGAAATCTAAGAGACTAAAACTAAGAGATACCGTATTAGAGAGATTTAATAATACTAATGATGAAGAAATCAATGATAATAATAAAATCAATAATAGACTTATAGTTTTATATATTAGACGATTAGTTAGATGATTAAAGAAAGACAAATAGTTAAACAACCTTATTATACAATAATAGAATGGTGAAAATCAATAATGGGTTAGCTATTTAGTCAGAGGAGGGGAGTAAAAATTACCTTGATGGTTTGATGATTTAATACAAAACTCCAAAATTCAAATTAGTGGTGGCATGGTGTTATGTGGTTGCCTTGTTATTGTGTTAAATTTGAACAATAAATTCCAAGGTGATGACTTGTGGATTGGGGTGGTGGTGGAGTGGAGTCACTTGACTGGTGAAACTTGAAGTGGACGACGGTGAGTTGTTTCAATTTAGGGGTTTTGTTAATCTCGGAATAATTAGAAGAGAGGGAAAAAGGTTTGGGGTTTGGGCAGTCCAGGGATAAGGGTTTAATTGTTCAAAATTATAGAAGATGTGGGTTGGAGTTTGTTTTACACAGGTGGGTTGGATTTCTGTTTTAAAATGTGGCTCATTAATTGTGCTTACACATTTTGGGGGCCCTCAAACTCTATTTAAGATCTGGGGGGGCTTTTGTAATTTTTTTAGTGAAATGTGGCCCTTTTATATGTGGCGAAGCCTCGCTTTGGGCTCAGGGCCGGCCCTGCAAAATGGAATTAACCCTTCTTTTTATGTGTTTTTTTAATGCATGGTGTAATATTTGGGTTTGGTTGTCCATTATTATGAAACAGTGGCAGTAAATAAAACATCAGTACAAGTGTTTTGGGATGTTTATATTTAGACCAAGTGCACCACAATATAAACCTATTAGTGGTGATAGTGAAACTGGTGAAAGTAGCAATGACATTAATGAATATCAAATTGTAGAAAGTTGGGCACTAAGTCAAGATTTCATTTTCTTATATGCATGGAAGATTGAATGACCTCAAACACTTACGGTGAACAATTCAAATACAAGCTTCAAAACATTCTAGTTCTCAGTTACTTGATTATATATTGAATTTCTTCTATGAAATTTAGTTCTGATTTTGTGCAACATTGTTAGGTAAAACTGCTAACTGCTATGTTAATATATGTCGAAACTTGTACAACTTTAGAAGGAAAGAGAAAAGGATGACAGAAGAGAATGGATAAAAGAGAAGGAGGAAATAATAATTTTCGGTGAAGCACTACAAAAACGAAGACCATTTATGACGGATTGGATCCGTCGCAGATAAAAGAAAAGCCGTCGGAAAAGGTTAATTCCGGCGAGGCCTGAAAGTCGTAAATGGTGGCGACGCAAATACTATTTCCGACGACAGCAGTCGGCGAAAATAGATATTTTTCCGACGATTTACTTGGAGAATCTCGTCGGAAAAAATCCTGTTAAATGTGAACCTAGCTCGGCCTATTCCTGATGGTTTGTTTTGTAGATCCGTCGAAAATAGTGGTCAAAGTATTTCTGACGACTCTTTTCCGACGAAAATAGTGTGTTTTTTTAAATTGCTTTTTTGTTTTTCCATTGCTGCTACTACTGTAGCAACAACATTATCAATTACATAAACCTGCTGACAAAAAAATAACATAAATCTGCTAACAATATAAAAACCAAACATTCACAAGAATAACAAATTAAAAGTAATGGATATTTCATTAATGAAGTCACATACATTGAAAATAACGAAGTCGAAAACCAATAATGCAAACAATACTGTTGGTTTCATACAAGCATACCCTAAAATAACAAAATCACTAAGTAATGTAACCAGTAAAACCAACCGAGTCAAAATCGAGGTTGAGATTCAATAATCTAATTGATATTCCATTCAACACCCCAAACGACTCGAGATATCATAGTAACTGCATTAACATACATACAAAATGAAGTTAGTAAGTGTCTTATGATTTGAAACTAGCAATTATGTGAAATTCGACCCGTTTGGAGTATTGAACTTCCTTTAATGCTCCATGACTATTAGTGAACGCTCCATGGCTGACTATAACTTCAGAAAAATACGGTAAAGACTTCGAAGAATGGACTCTCAACATACACAAAAACGAGTACAAATGTGGGGTATAGACGGGCATCCAAAACAGGATTAAAGGATACATGGACCAACTGGCTAAACTCACTAGCTGATAAAGAACATAAATGGCATTGTATTTTGTTTTCAATTCAGTTCTTAAGTACGAAAATGAAACAACAAATTGTTGGCGTTTAATCTGTTTCTGTTTCGTAGGTCAGTGGTATTTGATTTACATGTCGATCTCGTTATACAAATTAACAACACAAAGTATCTTCTTCATTTACTAAACAACATTCCAGCAACAGTTGATATTTCGTCCACACACTGCTACTACTAGTTCTTCGATTTGTCGATCTCCTGATTAAAGATTAGTTTCTAACTAATCCACAATGTTAAGCTTATGTTAAACTACTTTGATCAGTATTATAATTCACTTGAAATAAACATTAAGAGACTTTAACCTAACTTTGGCCTCAGGAGCATTTTATATAGATGGAACATACCCAAAATACCAAGTTACAGTCTTGCGATACTCCTAAGTAACAATTTCTAAAATGACACAAACATAAAAACAGATTAAACACCAAAAATTTGTTGTTTCATTCTGAGAAGCTTAAATTGTCATGCATTGTATTTTTTTTCACCCTATACAAATGACATTTGAAACTAGCTGAGATGTTTTGTTGTACTGATAAAGAACACAAAGTATTAAAGAATAGTGACTTCATCCTAGGGTACATGCATTAAAGGAGTTGTTCATTAATGGGTGAGAAGTCATTCTACGTGTTGTATATATATGAATAGTGACTTCATCCTTAAGGATGGTTGTTGACCGACAGTGTCTGTAGAAAATGGGAAAGAACAAGAGGTGAGAGAAAGAAAGAAAAAGAATAAATAAAAAATAGGGGTATTATAGGAAAGTGGAAAATTAACATTCTAGTAAATGCATTTAAATGACAAAAGGGGGGCCATTTGGGTACATGTCACAAACTAGGGTCAGGCGGATAACTGGTTAGAAATTACGTGTTATTTGGAAATAACCCTAGTATTTACTTTATAAAAAAAAATTAAAAAGGCTTTTGTCGTTCGTCATGGTCTATATTATGGGTAGACGACAGGTTTACCCGACCCGACTGGGTCAGCCGGATCCGGTCGGTTAGTGTAGTGATAAAATATCATTTGTATTAATATAATCCTAGATAAACTACAATTAGGTTGTACATATCTCAATGTATCCCACTAGATTCAAATATTACAATGTATAAATAGGGTTGTATATAGATTGTTTAATATAAGTGAAAATATTTAACCAACTCTCTCTGTCTCACGCCTATCTTTCTCTCTCTCTCTCTCTCTCTCTCTCTCGGTTTCCACCATAATCCATCTCTTGGATTATTTATTTCACATGGTATAAAGCAGGTTCTATATCTCTTGTTTTTTTTTCACATCATGACTACTTCTTTCGAAACTTCTTAACACATCAAACAATACAATCAGTTCATCTCCTATCTTTGATGTTCATTATTTGGATTCACCGACTACTATCTTGATTACCCCATTATTAAGTGGAGATAACTATGCCTCCTGGTCTCGTGGGATGAAGATCGTTCTTCGCGTCAGAGATAAATTTGGTTTCGTAGATGGTACCTTTGTCAAACTATCGTCTGCTTCTGACTTGCATGCTTGGGGGCGTTGTAATGACCTAGCTGCAAGTTGGATATTCAACTTTGTTGCTCCTGATATTAGAGAATCTATTCTTTATGATGAATTTGCAGCCGATATTTGGCGTAATCTCTACGAAAGATTTCATCAAACTAACGCACCTAAAGTGTTTCAACTTAAACGTGCGATCTCTTCTCTAAAACAAGATGGTTTGGATGTATCTACCTACTTCAGCAAACTTAGAGCTCTTCAGGACTAACTTCAGTCCCTTCTCGTTATAGACCCATGTTTATGTGGTCAAAGTAAGTCCATCATCGATCGAACCAATCAAGATCGAGCCATGGAGTTCCTTCAAGGTCTTCATGACCGGTTCTCGGCTATTCGCAACCAAATTTTGTTAATGGATCCCTTTCCCTCTTTACTTAAAATTCACAGTCTTGTGAAACAAGAGGAAACACAACAAATTATCATGCTTGCAACATCTAGGAATCGAAGCTGCCGCACTTGCGGTTTCTCGGGTTGATAACTCTCGGTCGAACAATGGTGATCGAACCGAGAAACCAAGACCAAAACGGCTTCGTCCGTTTTGTGATACTGTCGAATTCATGGACATTATCAGTCCACTTGCTACAAACTTCACGGTTATCCACCACGCAATCGGTTTTCTTCTTCGGTTGATGCCTCTGTTTCAAACCCTAATCAAAGGTTGCCTTTAGCAACCACTATGACCCATGAGCAATTCAACTTCTTAAACAACCTACAGGACCATCAGAGGTCGTCTATGCACACTCCAAACAACAACGTCTAACCGAACATCATGGGTCGTCAGTCCCCTATAGGCGTCTCCATCGATCCACCTATTAATCTAACAGGTACGTTCCTTTACTCTACACCTTGGGTTGTTGATTCCGGAGGGGCTAAACACATATGTTCCACTCTTTCTTCTTTCTCTAACTATGTTCTTGCACCTCCGAATTATTATGTTTGCTTCCCCGACGGATCAAGATGTCGAGCTTTTCACATAGGTTCCGTTTCTTTCTCTCAAGATCTCATCTTATTGAATGCGTTCCACATTCCAACTTCTAAGTTCAATTTAATCTCAATCTCTCAGATTACTAAATCCCTCGACTGTGATGTTAATTTTAACTCTACTTCTTGTGTCATTCAGGACCAAAAGAGGACCCGGACGATTGGAATTGGTGATCAATTTGACGGACTATATTTTCTAAGCATGGAGCCTAGGATTTGTTCTATTTCCGTTTCTAGTAGTTTTGATGTTTGGCATTGGCGCTTAGGCCATCCCTCTTTATCCCGTTTTTAATTAATTTTAGATAGTTTCCATGTATTAAGTTTAAATTATTGAATAAAACTCCATGCTTTATATGCCCTTTGTCTAAACAACCTCGTTTACCATTCTCTCGTAGTAATACTACTTTGTCTCGTCCTTTCGAATTATTCCATGCAGACATATAGGGACCTTTCTCCATTCCTTCCCATTCAGGAAGTAGATATTTTCTCACTTTAGTCGGCGACTTCTCTCGTTGTACTTGGATTTTTGTAATGGCCTGAAAATCCAATACTCAAAGAGTTATTTCAAATTTTTTGAATTCCACTAATAATCAATTTCACCACAAAATATCCTCGATTACTTCTGGCAATGGACCACTTTTATTTCCCCCTTTACAAACTCTTCGATCTGACAATGGTTCCGAGTTCATGTCCTCTGAACTCCAACATTGGTTCCAAGATCATGGCATTGTCCACCAACGTAGTTGTACCTAAACCCCTCAATAAAACGGGGTGGTAGAGAGAAAACATCGACATATTCTTGATGTCGCACGTGCCTTACATATTCAGGCCAATTTACCACTCTCCTGATGGGGAGAGTGCGTTCTAACTGCGGTTTACTTAATCAATAAACTTCCGACTCCTCTTCTCAATGGTAAATCACCTCATGAGACTCTTCTTAGATCTCCACCCAAGATTGATCATCTCCGTGTTTTTGGTTGTCGTTGTTTCGCTCATAACTACAACATCACATCCAAAATTGATTCTCGAACGATTCCGAGCATCTTTGTGGGATGCCCTAACAACCAAAAAGGTTATCGGATCTTTGGTCCTTCGACAAACAAAATCTTCACATCTCGCCATGTCACCTTTCAGGAAAATATCTTTCCAATGCATGAACGATCATCGTGTCCTGAATTTGTTCAGCCATTCATCTCTCTTCCCGATGATGGATCCTATTCGTATCAACCGAACTCAATTTCGGACGCTATAGCTGATTATCGGGAACATCCACGTGTTGTGGTACCTTCAGACACCGCTCTGGGCTCCAACATCCCATCCCTGGCCCACTCACCAGAGATATCTATCGACCCCCTCTCCTTAGTTGCGCCCCCTCATTCGGCCCTGTTGGAAACTTCTCCTGTCCGCACCCCTTCATCCCTTTCTCCTTCGGAAAATCTGCCTACAAGCACTCCTCAGCCTCTCCCTTTCGCTGACTCGACTGTTCCGTCTATAGGCACCTCCGACGCTGATTCAGTTTCAAAACCGGTTCCCGGTTAGGTGGCTGCTACTCGACCAACATGATGGGTCATGAAAATGTCCCATCATAGTCGTTTAATTTAGTCGAGTTAGTCGGTTTCGAATCTTTATTATAATAAAATGGTTGGTTTTCTTGATTAGGTGTCTTTTGGAGAATTAGGTGTGAAAAACGGTTAAAAATGAGAAAAAGATGCATAAAGGGTATTTTGGTCATTTGGAGTCAAGGACATTCTGGAAATTTGGCCAAGGTCAGTGCGTGGTTGAAAAGTAGAGGTCGAGACGAGTCCGTAGGAGAAAACGGAAGTCAAATCGGAGTCCGGACGAAGGAATAAACCAAGGTCAAAGTCAGGTCAATGTTTGGTCAGCTTTCGGTACAATGTCGGGCATTATTTTGGCGCGCGGTACACCAAGGGACACGTGGCGCAGTCTGGTTGTCGTCGCATCTAATTCCCGTGTTTCTGTTCAGCATCGAAATGGACATTAGTGTGTGATCCCGTGTTTCGGGCGCAGTTTAACTCGGTGCACCCAGATCCCACGTTTTAATCTTACCCGTCCACTTCCGCGTTTTTGAAATCGTGCGGCTGCTGACTGCCCCCTCACTAATCTGTTCACGTGTTACCCGTACCACTTAGCCTCCGTGCTTCCGGCCACGTGGCTCGCTCCCGTCCATCCAGAACAGTGCGCGTGCAGATCTAACGGTGGCTGATTCGTCACACCCTATTATGCTACCTCCGGTTACACCCTAACATCCGGATTTGAACCAAAATTAACCAGCCGCCGACCATACTTGTGCTTTAGGGTTTTTTTATCCTTTTAACCCTTTTTATTCCAATTTTGACCCCCACTTTCTCCCTTTCTTACCATTTTAACCTCAACTAAACCCTAACTCTATATAAACTCTTTTTGAGAACCAACCAAGCTCTCTCTTTTCTTATCCCCTCTTTCCTCCTTCTTGTAGTTGTAAAACCCTAACTTACTTTTCCTCTCTTAGCCTCATTTTCTCTCTACCTCTTCACAACTAAAAACCCTAGCCACCATTCTTTTCTCTACCACCTTCATCTTTTCTCTAGATCTACTTTCTCCTTCTAATTTCTTCTTCTAACCTTCTAATTTCTCCATACCTTCTTCTCTAAAATCTCTTCTTCTTCCATCTCTCTTCTAAATTTTTCTTCTTTTATCTTGTAATAAGCTATTATTTGGAGTTTTGAGCAATATTCTTGAGATACTTGGAGCTTAAATTGGACATCAAAATGGAGATACATGGGAATATGGATTGGGAACATTCTTGGTGATTTCTTTCCATTAATCTTTTGTAATTCCATTTATTTTATGAATTCAATGAATATTATTTTAGATTCCATGAGTAGCTAAATTTTGTATCTAGGGTGTAGAGGAAACCCATATTTGGGCTTATTTTGAGATATGTTATAAATCAATGAATCCTTATTTTGAGCTTCAATGCCTATTGATTGTCATTTCATGTTGACTCTATAACCTTGTTATCATTCATGTATTATAATTAGATATTTCATGCTTTTATTGATTTATTAGATGAGATACGCCTTTTAGATCTTGAATGATAGTGTAGGAAATTAGTTTTATATGGTAGTCAATCATACATTCTTGATCTTGAATTGTGTTATTAAAGAATATTATCCGAAACCTAATTAGTTCATTAAGCTAGGTTTTGAGTTATAAACAAATAGTGATTTGTTGATTGAATGCTTGTCTTAAGTAGTCCATTTATGTGGTGAAATCGAAATCCCTAGATTCTTCTTCTCATCTTGATTTAATTCTTATTAATCTATTAGCATTGCTTTCTTTTTGTCATAGTAGTTTCCAAATCAAATCAAAAGTTTGAAAGGGGGGTTTAATTCGAGATTAGATAAAATAGCTTGTCTCTTGGGACGATACTCGACTTATTAGAAATACTATAACTTGACCCCGTATACTTGCGGGAATAGACCTAATTTTGGGTCTATCAAGTTTTTGGCGCCGCTGCCGGGGACTAAGCTTGAATTTGTCTTATCTCATTTCTATATTAGTTTTATTTTTGGTAAGTTTTTATTTTTGGACACTTTGACTTGCTTTTCCATTTTTGGTGTGTAGAACGCTAAGGAGCAAAGGAAGAGGCGCAACAAGGAGAGGACCTCAAGAAGGAAAATTTACATTTTATTTTTGGTATTTGTTATTTTATTTTATTTTTGGTGAGAGAGAGACTTTTAGACTTTCTAGTTTTTATTTTTGGTTTAAACGTTTTGACCCTAAATTGGAGGGCATTTAAATTGTAACCGAAAACCAAAACGAAGCCTCGGGTTCGAACACTCACGGGAGAGTGGCCCGGGTCGTCTACAAAGGTCGTCGCCCGTCTTGAACGGGAGGTAACTTCTTGATCACCCACGAATCTCCTGTAAGTGGGTACTTGTGATGTTTTTTGCTTGCTAATTGATTGTCGAACTATTAGTTTAATTATCATATTAGTAAGGGCATCAACCCATTACAAGATAGGAGTCGGATTTCATCACCGGTCTCTTGCCCATCTAGGTAATAACATCGCCGATCCCAAACCTCACCTAAAAACTAAAATCTGATTTAGACATTGGCCAAAGGGTAACGAGCTTATAGGACACTCTTGACAAATCTCGAACTTGATTAGTATTTGGAGTTTTCCCAGGAAGAGGGAACGATCCAAGAACACAATTCTTGATCGTTGTACTGTGACGGAGTAACTCCTCATAAGAATCATAGTTCAAGTTTGGTGAGAAGTAGAAGCTGTCTAGATCAATTTTTAGGTGAAAAAGACTACCCAGTCGTCTAGGTTGCTTGGTGGAGTCAGCTTGCTTGCTTTGTTGTTTTCCTTAGGATCTTCGTAGTTTCCTTACTCCTTTTCTTTTCAAAATTTTTTTTTCAAAAAGAGTCCCTTGTCTTGTCTTTTGGTTTATGCCCCCTAGGTTACGTGATAAGAGAGGTCGTTTTGTTAAAGAGTCTGATTTGAGTATTTTACTTGAAAACCTTTCTTCAAACGAGTCTATGGAGGATCACGTTGATCAAGCTAGGGTCGAGGATCAACCTATGACTCTCAAAAACTACATGCATCCGGCTAGAGTTAGCCAACCATCATGCATTAGGCTACCCCCGACTAACACTTATTTCGAGTTAAAGTCGGGAATCATCAATATGTTTCCGGTGTTTCGTGGTTTAGAGAACGAGAACGCGTATTATCATGTTAGGGAATTTGAGGACGTTTGCAAGACCATGAACGTCCCTAACTCGATTGATGCCGTTAGATTAAGGTTGTTCCCTTTTTCTCTAAAGGATAAAGCTAAGTCGTGGTTGTATGCCTTACAACCTGAGTCTATTTCTACTTGGGCAGAACTTAGTGGTGTCTTTCTAGAAAAATTCTTTCCCAAGCATAAAACTAGAGCTTTAAGGCAGAGTTTGCTTAATTTCGAGCAACTCCAAGGAGAATCTCTCTACTCCTATATTGAGAGATTCAAAGACATTCTTCTAGAGTGTCCACATCATGGGTTCGAAAAAATGAAACTAGTCCAACTGTTGTATGAAGGACTAGATTATCCTACCACCTCCATGATTGAGTCATTTTGTAATGGCGGGTTCTCCAACAAATCCGCCGATGAGGCCATGGATTTTCTTGAGGGACTAGCCGCACAATCCCAACAATGGGAAACTTCTAAAGAACCTATCACTCGGGCAAAGCCTAATCCAACTAAGGGCGGGATTTATAGGATCGATGATTCTGAGTCCAAACTTGACGCCATTACCAGAAGGTTGGAAGCCTTAGTGATGAATCAACCTAAAACCTTCACGGAGGATCCCACTCATGTCATGAGTGTTGGAAATTAACCCATCTCTTACCCTTGTTCAGTCTGTGGAGACCCTACTCATACGGGGAACAAATGTGCCTTATTCTTTGAGTCTGCTAACAAAGAACAAGCTCATGCTCTCTATCAAAACTCTAGGCAAGACAATCGTCAGAAGTATGATCCTTTCTCTAACACGTATAATCCAGGCTGGAGAAATCATCCTAATCTCTCTTGGTCTAAAGGTCATTACCAGAGTCAGCCTAGTAGTTCTATGAACCCTCATGGGTTTAATGCACCTAGCAACCCGTTTGCTCAGCCCAATGTCCAACACCCACCCGAAAAGAAGACATCATTAGAGGACACCATGCATATGCTAGCTCAGAACCAGAAGGAGTTTCAGGAATCCACCCGTCAAGCTTTGACTAAGCTAGAAACATCTCACGAACAATCTTTGTCTAAGCTAGAAACCCAAATAGGTCTACTTCATGAAGCCTTGAGTCAGAGAGAGAAAGGTAAGTTTCCGAGTCAAGTCGAGCAGAACCCAAAAGGTCTATTGGGTAGACCACCACCAGATGAAGTTAATGCGATAACAACCCTTTGAAGTGGTAAAATTGTGGATAACAAGGTAAGAGCTCCTGAAGAGGAAGAGAGTGAGAACGAGCCATCCTCGTTGCCAACCAGAGTCTCTAGGGACGAGCCTGAAAAGGCTCCTGAGTCAGAAAGTCCACCCTTGGTAACCGAGCCTTATGTCCCTAGAGCTCCATACCCTCAACGTTTGGTCGAGTCAAAGAAGAAATCTCAGTTTCAGGAGATAATGGAGTTGTTCAAACAAGTTAGTATCAACATTCCTTTATTAGATGCGATCAAACAGATCCCAGCTTATGCCAAGTTTCTCAAGGATTTATGTACTAGTAAGCGTAAGATGAATGTGCATAAGAAAGTTTTCCTTACTCAGAATGTTAGTTCGATCATCCAACAAAATATTCCACCTAAGTACAAGGATCCAGGAAGTCCTACACTACCATGTACCATAGGAGATTATAAAATAGAGCGTGCTCTATTGGATCTTGGTGCTAGTGTTAACCTTCTTCCTTATTCTGTGTACTTACAGTTGGGATTAGGAGAGATCAAACCAACCTCTGTGGTCCTTCAGTTAGCGGATCGGTCTGTTAGGCACCCACGTGGCATAGTCGAAGATGTTTTGATCAAAGTTGGTGAATTCTTATTTCCTGTTGATTTCATCATTTTAGATACTGAGCCAGTCCATAATTCCAAAAGTCAAATACCTGTCATATTAGGGCGACCATTCTTAGCTACATCCAATGCTATCATCTATTGTCGTAGCGGCCTGTTGAAATTGTCTTTTGGAAATATGACTGTAGAGATGAACATCTTCCATGCTGGACTTCACCCCGATGATGTTGATGATTTTAACGAGTTAAATTTGATAGAAATGTTGGTTCAGGATTCTTTACCAACAACTCTATCAGATGACCCGTTGGAAACATTGTTGGCCTACTTTGGTTTAGATTTTGATGAGGAAAGTAGTATCAATGAGGTGAATGCTTTATTAGATTCCACCCCATTACTGGATACTGAGAAATGGAAAGCGAAAACTGAATCCCTCACAATTTTTGAACCAAGTATGGCATCAACTGTAGAGACAACTCAACCATCGGCAAGTAATGAGTCCAAATCACCCTCTGTTTCAGAGTCATCTCAGCCTATTGAGAAACCACCATCCTTAGAGTTGAAACCTTTACCTGAGAACATGAAATATTCGTTTTTAGGACCTTCAGAGACCCTACCTGTTATTATTGCATCCGAGCTAGAGAAAGAACAAGAGGGTCGATTGTTAGATGTCCTAAGAGAACACAAAGAGGCACTAGGATGGTCTATAGCCGATCTCAAGGGTATAAGTCCGTTAGTTTGCATGCACCACATTTACTTAGAAGAAGATGCTAAACCATCGAGAGAGATGCAACGTCGACTTAACCCTCATATGAAGGAAGTTGTGAGATCTGAAGTCCTGAAATTATTAGATGCGGGTATTATCTACCCTATTTCAGATAGCACTTGGGTCAGTCCGGTTCAAACTGTTCCCAAGAAGTCAAGCATTACTGTAGTTAGAAATGAGTGCAATGAGTTAATACCCACCAGGATGACCACTGCGTGGCGTGTTTGTGTAGACTACAGGAAGTTGAACACGGTCACGAGGAAAGATCATTTTCCTCTTCCATTCATTGATCAGATGCTCGAGAGACTGGCAGGACATAGTTACTATTGTTTCTTAGATGGCTATTCCGGGTATAATCAAATTGCCATTGCTCCTGGAGATCAAGAGAAAACAACCTTCACTTGCCCATTTGGAACTTATGCTTATCGTCGTATGCCGTTTGGGTTGTGTAATGCACCCGCTACTTTTCAACGTTGTATGATGAGCATATTTTCTGATATGGTAGAAAGGTTTCTCGAAGTTTTCATGGATGATTTTTCAGTCTTCGGGTCATCGTTTGATGAATGTCTACATCACCTCACACTCGTGTTGGTTAGATGTAAAGAGAAGAATTTAGTGCTTAATTGGGAGAAGTGTCATTTCATGGTTCGTTCAGGAATTGTCTTAGGGCATGTCATTTCAGCTAAGGGTATAGAAGTAGATAAAGCCAAAGTAGAGTTGATAAAAAGTCTTCCTGTACCAAAAACAGTTAAAGACATCCGATCTTTTTTAGGTCATGCAGGCTTTTATCGTTGATTTATCAAAGACTTTAGTAAGATATCAAGACCTCTTTGTAATCTTTTGGCAAAAGAAAACAAGTTTGTCTTTGATAATGCTTGTCTAGAGGCCTTTGATAAACTCAAACTTTTGCTTACTACTGCTCCTATTGTTCAACCGCCTAACTGGAAAGCTCCTTTTGAGATCATGTGCGACGCATCTGATTATGCAATAGGAGTCGTTTTAGGTCAACGTGAAAATAAATTACTTCACGTAATCTATTATGCTAGTAAGACGTTGAATGATGCACAACTCAACTATTCGACCACTGAAAAAGAGTTGTCAGCTGTTGTTTATGCCTTAGAGAAGTTTCGATCATACCTAGTAGGTTCTAAGGTCATAGTATTTTCTGATCATGCCGCATTAAAGTACCTCCTCTCTAAAAAAGAGGCCAAACTTAGGTTGATTAGATGGATACTTTTGCTACAAGAGTTTGACATAGAGATACGGGATAAGAAAGGTTCCGAAAATGTTGTAGCAGACCACTTATCTAGGCTTGTTGTGGAGTCCGTAAATGATGAGTTACCTATTAGGGAAAGTTTTCCTGATGAACAACTACTTGTAGTCTCCCAATTACCTTGGTTCGCAGACATAGTG
Source organism: Eschscholzia californica (assembly GCF_041429995.1). Lineage (NCBI taxonomy): Eukaryota > Viridiplantae > Streptophyta > Magnoliopsida > Ranunculales > Papaveraceae > Eschscholzia > Eschscholzia californica. The sequence continues at coordinate 50,015,450 of NW_028238198.1, forward strand.
AACTATCTTGTTATAGGACAAATGCCCAAACATTGGACTAAACAAGATCGTGATAAATTCTTGTCCGAGGTAAAGCGGTTCTTCTGGGACGATCCATACTTGTTTAAGTATTGTCCCGATCAAATTATTAGGAGATGTGTCCCTGATAGTGAACAAACCAATATCATCTCCTTTTGTCATGACCATGCATGTGGAGGTCACTTTAGTAGCAAGAAGACGGCCGCCAAAATTTTACAATGTGGTTTCTACTGGCCGTCTTTATTCAAGGATACCCATGCATATTGTGTAGCTTGTGAGCGATGTCAGAAGTTGGGGAGTATTTCACGTAAGAATATGATGCCCCTAAATCCTATTCTTGTCATTGAGGTCTTCGATGTATGGGGCATCGATTTCATGGGTCCATTTCCGAACTCCTTCGGCAATCTATATATTCTAGTCGCGGTCGATTATGTGTCTAAGTGGATAGAGGCGGTTGCTTGCAAAACGAATGATCACAAAGTTGTGATCCAGTTTCTAAAAGAAAACATCCTTTCTCGTTTTGGTACACCGCGTGCGATTATTAGTGATGGGGGAACACACTTTTGTAATAGGCAGTTTGAGATTCTAATGAAAAAGTATGGTATTACTCATCGAGTGTCCACCCCGTATCATCCACAGACAAGCGGTCAAGTTGAGGTTTCCAATAGGGAAATTAAACGCGTTCTTGAGAAAACAGTCAATCCAAATAGAAAGGATTGGTCATTACGACTAACTGATGCATTATGGGCTTATCGTACAGCGTTTAAGACTCCCATTGGAATGTCTCCATATAGATTGGTGTATGGCAAGGCTTGCCACCTCCCTGTAGAGTTAGAGCATAGAGCATATTGGGCTATCAAGCAAATGAACTTTTCGCTTGACAACGCAGGTAGAGAGAGAAAACTCCAACTTAGTGAGTTAGAAGAATTGAGGAATGATGCATATGAGAGTTCTAGAGTGTATAAGCATAAAATGAAGGTGTTTCATGATAAAAACATTTTGAGAAAATCATTTTCACCAGGTCAAAAAGTTCTTTTATACAACACTCGTTTGCATTTATTTCCTGGGAAACTTCGTTCTAGATGGTCGGGGCCTTTTGTTGTCAAATTTGTGTATCCTCATGGTGCGGTTGATATTGAGGATAAAAATGGTGTTTGTTTTAAAGTCAATGGTCAACGTTTAAAACCATTTTTAGAAATATCACCCGAAACCGTGGATGTTTTTATCGAAAATCCTGTCTATCAGAAGTGATTCCCGATGTTCAACTTAGTCTGGCTGAAGACTTTAAACTTAGCGCTTCTTGGGAGGCAACCCATGCTTCTGATATAGGACAGTGGAGTCTGGTAATATCTTCCCTCTCATCTTTTTATTTTTGGCATAGTCTTCAGAACATTGAGGACAATGTTCGGTTTAAGTTTGGGGATAGGGAAGAACTTTTTGCTAAGTCCTTCATTTCGAAAATTCAAGAGGGTTCAAAATTTTTCAATTTTGGACCGAAAATGTGAGTCTAATGGTTGTTTTTGGCTTGTTAATAGTTATAGAGTCGAGTTGATCGTACTATCCGGTTGTTAAAAGTTTTTTCATGAATTTCGAGTCTTGAGTCTGTGTGCTAGCCACGTGAGTATTATGGAAGTGAAGGGTAGACGGTTCTGAGAGAACTAGATTAATCATTAGTGGAGACTTAACCCTTGTGAGATTTCTTAGCCTTTCTATTACCTTTGAGTGTACTCTTCTGCGCTGATTCCGAGTAGAGTGAAGAGCTACTCAACCTCGCAAATTTGTAAAAAGAGCTCATTTGATCTCGTGTGCTCAATTTCCATAGCCACTAGGAGTGACATCAGGATAGCGAATAAACCTTACTCTTGAAGTCCATGAAACCCGATAATAGTGTCAACTTTAGGAAGACGGATACTCCACCTTCCATTCATCATATGACTCCCGAGAATGAAGGCATGAAAAGTAAAGAAAGAAGAATGTGAAAGCAAAGTGCGAAAAATAGAAAAGTTGATTGTTGAGAATACTAGTGTTGGTATTGTTTATAATTGAGTTTCAAAAAAAAAAAAAAAAAAAGAAAGAAAAAATCCTTGAAAAACAGAAAGTGTGTGTAAAAGTTCATGTGAACTTTAGTTTGTTATGTAAAATAAGTGTTCGAAGCAAAAAGCTAAGTATGGAAGTTGCTTGAAGTTCTCTAGCATTGAAGGCGTCGACATTCTCGGGATCTCATCACCATCCATCTCATCACTTGTATCCGTTGACCTTTAGGAAGCATTATTAGAGGGTAGAGTGGGTGAGAAGGGTAAGTGAGCTTCCCCATTCCATTTAGTGGTTATATTCCTTTTCGTAGATCATTCGTTCTAAAATATTGTCCTCACCCCTTTTTATGTGTTGAGTTTATAGTCGTGATCACACTCACACATACGAGCGAACCATTTCTGAGTGATTTCATCTTTTAGAGCGTATGTCTGTGAGGCCAAAGTCGAGGCGAAATGTATTAAGATAGGGATCAAGGCTCTGTGTGTTCGGAACTGAAGTGATTCTCATTGTGGCTAGTCACGTACACTTTGAGTCTAGATTACTAGTGAAGGGATCTTTAGCGTCAGTATAGTGTTGTTAACTTTGACTGATTCCTATTAGCTTGCTAAAATTTTCTAGGAGATAAACATTTTTAGTCCTTCTTAGTTGACTTTGAGTGCTTTTGGACCCTATTGTATTTTTGAAATGTTTTTGAATTTTGTGGGTATATTCTCTGGAAACCCTCACGAGACCACACTCGTCCACTAGGGCAACCTAGGGGTTTAACGGCTTGTTGCATATGCTAAATGCAACCGGGATTCCTCCGAAAGTGAGTTAGGTTTTTCTTTTATTTTGTTTTGCTCGAGGACTAGCAAAATCTAAGTTTGGGGATGTTTGATGGGTCATGAAAATGTCCCATCAGAGTCGTTTAATTTAGTCGAGTTAGTCGGTTTCGAATCTTTATTATAATAAAATGGTTGGTTTTCTTGATTAGGTGTCTTTTGGAGAATTAGGTGTGAAAAACGGTTAAAAATGAGAAAAAGATGCATAAAGGGTATTTTGGTCATTTGGAGTCAAGGACATTCTGGAAATTTGGCCAAGGTCAGTGCGTGGTTGAAAAGTAGAGGTCGAGACGAGTCCGTAGGAGAAAACGGAAGTCAAATCGGAGTCCGGACGAAGGAATAAACCAAGGTCAAAGTCAGGTCAATGTTTGGTCAGCTTTCGGTACAATGTCGGGCATTATTTTGGCGCGCGGTACACCAAGGGACACGTGGCGCAGTCTGGTTGTCGTCGCATCTAATTCCCGTGTTTCTGTGCAGCATCGAAATGGACCTTAGTGTGTGATCCCGTGTTTCGGACGCAGTTTAACTCGGTGCACCCAGATCCCACGTTTTAATCTTACCCGTCCACTTCTGCGTTTTTGAAATCGTGCGGCTGCTGACTGCCCCCTCACTAATCTGTTCCCGTGTTACCCGTATCACTTAGCCTCCGTGCTCCCGGCCACGTGGCTCGCTCCCGTCCATCCAGAACAGTGCGCGTGCAGATCTAACGGTGGCTGATTCGTCACACCCTATTATGCTACCTCCGGTTACACCCTAACATCCGGATTTGAACCAAAATTAACCAGCCGCCGACCATACTTGTGCTTTAGGGTTTTTTATCCTTTTAACCCTTTTTATTCCAATTTTGACCCCCACTTTCTCCCTTTCTTACCATTTTAACCTCAACTAAACCCTAACTCTATATAAACTCTTTTTGAGAACCAACCAAGCTCTCTCTTTTCTTATCCCCTCTTTCCTCCTTCTTGTAGTTGTAAAACCCTAACTTACTTTTCCTCTCTTAGCCTCATTTTCTCTCTACCTCTTCACAACTAAAAACCCTAGCCACCATTCTTTTCTCTACCACCTTCATCTTTTCCCTAGATCTACTTTCTCCTTCTAATTTCTTCTTCTAACCTTCTAATTTCTCCATACCTTCTTCTCTAAAATCTCTTCTTCTTCCATCTCTCTTCTAAATTTTTCTTCTTTTATCTTGTAATAAGCTATTATTTGGAGTTTTGAGCAATATTCTTGAGATACTTGGAGCTTAAATTGGACATCAAAATGGAGATACATGGGAATATGGATTGGGAACATTCTTGGTGATTTCTTTCCATTAATCTTTTGTAATTCCATTTATTTTATGAATTCAATGAATATTATTTTAGATTCCATGAGTAGCTAAATTTTGTATCTAGGGTGTAGAGGAAACCCATATTTGGGCTTATTTTGAGATATGTTATAAATCAATGAATCCTTATTTTGAGCTTCAATGCCTATTGATTGTCATTTCATGTGGACTCTATAACCTTGTTATCATTCATGTATTATAATTAGATATTTCATGCTTTTATTAATTTATTAGATGAGATATGCCTTTTAGATCTTGAATGATAGTGTAGGAAATTAGTTTTATATGGTAGTCAATCATACATTCTTGATCTTGAATTGTGTTATTAAAGAATATTATCCGAAACCTAATTAGTTCATTAAGCTAGGTTTTGAGTTATAAACAAATAGTGATTTGTTGATTGAATGCTTGTCTTAAGTAGTCCATTTATGTGGTGAAATCGAAATCCCTAGATTCTTCTTCTCATGTTGATTTGATTCTTATTAATCTATTAGTATTGCTTTCTTTTTGTCATAGTAGTTTCCAAATCAAATCAAAAGTTTGAAAGGGGGGTTTAATTCGAGATTAGATAAAATAGCTTGTCTCTTGGGACGATACTCGACTTATTAGAAATACTATAACTTGACCCCGTCTCAAGGCACGGACAGCAGCTGCAAGGCACGGACAGAGGCTGCTCTCACGGGATGCTGCTGCAGCACGGACTTGCAACCCTTGGACAGCAACCCTTGGCTCGGGACAACAGCTCTCTTGGCCGGATTTCAAGCTATTTTGGCCGGAACCCTAGTTTCTTTGATCGGATTTATATGAGTTTTCCGGCAATCATCTTGGTTCGAAACCTTAGGGCTTTTACTCCCCATGTCTTGATCTATCTTCCCATGTAGTTTGATTTGATTTTGGGTGAAAAATCTCTAGAGAGAGAAAGCTTGGTGAAGCTTTAATGGTGGATGTTCTTGAGATGGAGAAGATGATGATGGGTGCTATGGGGAAATCTGATTTTTACTCGGGGACACCCAAAGTTCACTATTAAAGGGAAATCCAGAAAATTGCTACGGGGAGATCGACTACACTTAGAGACTCGTTTTTCTCGACGAACCTAGCCTCGAACCACATCGAAAAAGGGGGATTTCTCATCATCTTCTTTTCATTTATTACTTATTCACCATGTTTAGCTAAATCAAGTGTGTCGATTATATGAGATGAAATGTGATGAATTCGTGATTATGTTTAATATGATTTCATGTTTTGATTATGAATTGATGTTCATTTGATTCGATTATCGTTTCGATCGTATTTTCATGTGTCTTGTCATGCATTTCACATAGTTAGGCGACTAGACGACGATTTCGACGACTCAGGATTAACCGATTTAGGACGTTTATTTGACTAAGTATAATTTCCGAATATACGTAGTACTTATAGACATCACCTTAGGAGTCGAACATCGCTTGTATTTGACACATTAAATCGGACAATGCATAGTTGTAGATTTATCATTATGGATTCCCGGATTTCGATACATGAACTCTCGTATTCGGATACTCTTGAAGCATGATTTGAATGTGATGATTGGCTTATTATTTGTTTACATGTGAGTTTAATTGTCTTCGTCTAGTTTTATAAACTAGAAGCCTCGATCTTAATCGTCTAATTGACATGAAGTTCGATAATGTGTACTTAGTTGATAATCGATACTTAGTGACGTTTGATCGATTACACTTAATTGGACATATTATGCTTATTAGTGTCATACTTGTTCATTCTCAATCCATTAGATAGTGTGTGTAAGTTTGATAGTCGATGCCTATTGATTGTCATTTCATGTTGATTCTATAACCTTATTGTCATTCATGTATTATAATTAGATATTTCATGCTTTTATTGAATTATTAGATGAGATATGCCTTTTAGATCTTGAATGATAGTGTAGGAAATTAGTTTTATATGATAGTCAATCATACATTCTTGATTTTGAATTGTGTTATTAAAGAATATCTTCCGAAATCTAAATAGTTCATTATGTTAGATTTCGAGTTATATATGACACCTAGGATTGTCAATGTGGGTGAAGTTAATTACATTTTCATGCGAATAAATACATAGTATTTGTCATTGTCAATCTTGTGGATCGAAGTATCCGTCTCACTTAACTTTTGCCCGAATCAACTCTTGCCGTCTCCCGACTCTTGTTCCTCCGACTCTTCTCTCGAATCTCTCTCGCCCGTTTCACTTAGATAGTTTAGTTAGTTCTTTTTGTTTTCTTATTTCTTGCAAATCAAATCAAATTTATGAGTGGGGTGTGTGTGTGTGTGTTAGTCTAAGTTAGCTATTGACATTTTGATTATAGGGCTAAACTCGCCGTCAATATCCGAAATTGCCTACTTATCCCTTGGGACGATACTCGATCTTATTATAAATACTATAACTTGACCCCGTATACTTGCGGGAATAGACCTATTTTTAGGCCCATCACAACACGATCTCGCCGTCGTCCTGCCAAACAGGCAGACTACGACTGCAATCAAGTCTCCTTTCCATTGACTTCTTCCACCGCTTCCGTCGCTCATCCTCTCTCCGACTGCCTTTCGGTCGCTCGTTTCACTGCCACTCATCAAATCTTTTTGTCTACTGTGTTGTCTACTACGGAACCTTCTTCATTCAAACAGGCCATGACTTCACCCGTTTGGCGCGATGTAATGTCCAAGGAAATCGAGGCATTGGAATCTAACAAAACCTGGACATTGACGCCACTTCTGCCAGGCAAACACCCAATTGGATGCAAATGGGTATACAAGATAAAGTTTAAATCGGATGGTTCTGTTGAACGCTATAAAGCACGCCTTCTTACTAAAGGTTATACACAGATCGAAGGGCTTGACTATCATGACACATTTGCTCCGATCGCCAAATTAGTCACGGCCCGTGTCTTACTGTCCATCGCCGCCATAAAAAACTGGCCGCTTCATCAGCTTGATGTCAATAACGCTTTCCTTCAAGGTGATCTTGATGAGGAGGTGTTCATGAAACTCCAACCATGGTTTTCAGCTCAGGGGGAGACTCGTGTTTGTAAGTTGAATAAATCCTTATGTGGCCTTAAACAAGCTTCCGGCCAATGGTTTTCTAAGTTTTCTTCTGTTCTTCTTGAATGTGGATTTGTTTAATCTTTGACTATTCATTATTCACTTACTCTCATAAGTCCGTCTCCATCTACGTCCTCGTTTATGTAGATGACAATATCATTACGGATAATAACCCTTCGGCCATTTCTGTTTTAAAACTCTTTCTAGCCAAGATATTCTCTTTAAAGGATCTTGGACGTATTCAATATTTCCTAGGAATAGAGGTTTCTAGATCGTCTCAAGGTATTTTCCTATGTCAACGAAAATACATTCTCGATAGTTTAAAGGATTCCGGCCTTACAACCTCCAGAATCTCTCCGTTTCCTATGGAACAAAAGTCCCGCCGCTCGGACTCTGATGGCACCCCACTCGACGAACCATCACCTTTCCGTCGCCTCATTGGTAGACTACTCTATTTGACCCTCACTCGTCCTGACATCTGTTATACTGTCAATAATCTAAGTCAATTTCTACAAAAACCCACTGACACTCATATGGCCGTTGCCAATCGTGTCCTTCGGTACTTTAAAGGTTCTATCGGTAAAGGTCTTTTCTTATCTTTTGACAACTCTCTTGTCATCTCCGATAATAGTTATTCTGACTGGGATGGATGTCCTTATACCAAACGTTCTACTATTAGTTACGTCACCATGATAGGTAACAGTCCTCTATCCTGGAAATCTTAGAAACAACATACCGTTGCTCGCTCATCTGTTGAAGCCGAATATCGAGCCCTAGCCACTCTAACGTGTGAATTACAGTGGTTGAACTCTCTTCTGAGCGATTTTGGAATTGCTCATCCGACGCCTATGCCAGTGCCTTGCGACAACAAAGTTGCCTTGCATATTGTTGATAATCCGGTATTTCACGAACGTACCAAGCATATTGAGATCGACTGTGATCTGGTTCGTGAGAAGATAAAGTCAAAGCTTATTCTCCCTCTCTACACGTCAACTTCCGAACAATCGCAAACATATTTACGAAGCCGCTTGGAGCAAAAGCCCTTCAGAAGTTGATAAGCAAGTTGGGCCTCATTGACATTTCAGCTCCGACTTGAGGGGGAGTATTATGGGTAGACGACAGGTCTACCCGACCCGACGGGATTTGTATTAATATAATAGGAATTGTATTAATATAATCTCAGATAAACTACAATTAGGTTGTATATATCTCAATGTATTCCACTAGATTTAAATGATACAATGTATAAATAGGGTTGTATACTGATTGTTTAATATAAGTGAAAATATTTAACCAACTCTCTCTCTCTCTCTCTCTCTCTCTCTGTCTCAAGCCTATATCTCACTCTCTCGGTTTCCACCATAATCCATCTCCTGGATTATTATTTCACAGCCTAACCAGTGATTGGATATTGAACGGGGTAATTTATTAGTGGAGAAATCAGTTGGATATTAATTCCTCCCAACAACTATAAATCTTGATTAATCTCCAAAGTTCCAATATACGATTTTTTTTAAGACAAATATAACATCTATTCATTTTGATTTGAATTTTGATTTTGATATAGAGGAATTGGTCGAAAAATACATGGAAGAAATAGATGTGGCCAAGTATAAAGGAGACAGACTAAAACGGCAAAAACCGAAGCTGTAGGTGTCGGAATTGAACGAAATTTTGAGGGATGGTGCGAAATAGCCTTCCGGTCATTCATTGTCGCTTTGCCACAACCATCCCACTTTGAGAGCCAAATTCCATCGTTTAAGGCCTCAAAACGGACTTTTGGTAGTTTTTCTATTTTTTGGTATATTGTTTTCAGTTTAGGATTTTTGTTATGCTAGTATTTTAATTTTTTAGGAGTTGCTAATTGAGTTTGACTAAGATTAGGAAACCCTATAAAGAGGGTCTAGTAGTTACTTCAGTCATTCAATTCAATCAACAAAATTCAGTATTTTAGTATTACATCTTCTAGTTTCGATTCTATAGTCTTTAGACGAAGATTTAAGGCTTATATTAGTTTTCCGCTGCGTCAGTTGGCATCAAGAGCAAGGTAATTTCCCACATCTCTCTTCAACTTTGGCCAAAAATATCGACTGGATAGGCTAAGAACTGTTTTATCTTTTCCGAGATGTGCGTCTAATCCACTAGCGTGTAACTCGCGGATCAAACTTTCCCGCAGGGATATTTTGGGAATGCATAAGCTGCTTCCGTTAAATAGATAGCCCTTTGAAATAATATAAACTGTCATTGGGTTACCTTCCTTACACTTATCCCAGATTTCTTTGAAGTCATCATCGTCTTCGTACAACTCCTTTAATACTTCAAAGCCCACAACTTCTTATGTTAATGTTACCAGCAGTGTGGCACGCCTACTAAGTGCATCAGCGACTCTATTTGTTGCTCCTGATTTATATCGAATAACGAAGTTGAATTTCTGAATAAAAGTGGCCCACCTGATGTGCAACTTGTCTACTTGCTTCTGACTATTGATGAATTTTAGGGCCTGATGGTCCGAGTACAGGAAAAACTCGTTCTGGTACAAATATACCTCCCAACGTTGTAAAGCTCGAACTACTTCTTAAAACTCTTGGTCATAAGTACTCCACTTTTGTCGGGCTTCATTCAATTTCTATTAAAGAAGGCTACAGGTCGCCTCTCTTGTGATAAAACTGCTCTAATTCCCACCCCACTAGCATCACACTCCACTTCGAAAGGTTTATCAAAGTTGGGTGAAGCTAAGACCGGTGCATTGCACAATTTCTCCTTAATAAAGGAAAAGGCTTCGTCAGCTTCGATACCCCATTCAAACTTTCCTTTCTTCATGCGCTCAGTGATAGGTATCATTGTAGTGCTGAAATCCAAATAAATCGTCGGTAAAAGGTGGCCAATCCATGAAAATTACGAACTTCAGTGACTGTTTTAGGAGCCGCCCACTCTTGGATAGCCTGTACCTTCTCGTTATCAACATGATTTCCTTCTAAACTTATTACAAAGCCCAAAAATATGAGACTATGTGTGAGGAAAGTACAGTTCTTCAGATTCAAGTGTAATTCATTATCTTGCAGGACCGTCAATACCTTTCGGAGGTGTACTAGGTGTTCCACCTCAGTTTTACTGAAAATTAGGATATCATCGAAATAAACATTAACGAATTTTCCAGTAATACAAGGTTCAAGTACCCGATTCATCACTCGCATGAAAGTGTTGGGAGCATTGCAAGCCCGAAGGGCATGGCCAACCATTCATAAAGCCCATCTTTACTTTTGAACGCCGTCTTTCATTCATCTCCTGGTCGGATTCTGATTTGATGATATCCACTCCTCAAATCAATTTTAGAAAAGATTTGGGAACTCTCTAATTTATCCAACATATCATCTAGTCGCGGGGATTGGAAAACGGTATTTGACAGTTATTTTGTTGATAACTCGACTGTCCACACACATTCTCCAACTTCCATCTTTTTTTGGAATCAACAGAGCGGGTATAGCACAAGGACTCATGCTCGGACGGACGAACCCTTTGCTGAGTAATTCTTCAATCTTCTCCTTTAAAATCTCATCTTCCTTTGGACTCATACGGTACGGGCGCATGTTAGGCAAGCTCGCTCCCGGGATGAAATCGATATGATGTTGCACAATTCGAAGAGGAGGTAACTTTTCAGGTAAATCTTCAGCAATGATTTCCTGAAACTCTCCCAATATTTTCTTTGCCCATTCTGGAATTTGGGTTGGTTGCTTAAGAACTCCTTCTTCTACTGCTGCCTTTAACGACTATGGCATAAACTCCTTGCGCCTCCTTCACATAAGCTAAGACTTCGTCCTCCGACCTGCTCAAAGTAAGAAAAGTTTCTTAAGGAGAGGGTGTAGGTGAAATACTTTTAACCTTACTTCCTTGGGGCACCATGAGAATTTTGTGTCCCTCCCAGTCGAATGTATAAGTGTTGGCTCCGCCTCTGAAGGTACAATCGGTATGCCATTGTCATGGTCGTCCTAGGAGGATATGACTAGCATCCATATCTGTCACTTCATATACGACTTCGTGTTTATAATACTTCTAGATAGAGATAGGAACTCGAGTGGTATTTCTGCCTTGATTTTATATTCATCATAATCTCTACGTGGGTATATGTGGTTTTGATAATTGTTACCTTCGTCTCCTTGGTTGTTAGCATATTGATGAATTAGTATTGCTCTGCCTTCGTGTCTATTAACAGCTTGGTTTTGGGCAAATCCCTCAACACGTTCCCCGTTAATAGGATTACGTTCAGAAGCGCTATATTTGTCAAGTTTCAAAGGGTCGGGCACAAAATACGGGTCTTTTCATGCCCCTCTCCATTCCAGCGACCATTTGGGAGGATTTATCCATGGACTTTGTGTTAGGACTTCCTCGAACACAAAGGGGAGTAGACTCAGTTTTTGTGGTCGTCGACAGGTTTTCGAAGATGGTTCACTTTATTCCGTGTAGGAAGACTTCGGATGCCACCCATATAGCAAAATTGTTTTTTCGCGAAGTTGTCAAGCTACATAGAGTACCTAAATCGATTACTTCGGATCGGGACTCAAAGTTTCTTAGCCATTTTTGGGTCACCTTATGCAAGACGGTTGGCACTTCTTTAAATAGAAGTACTACTGCTCATCCCCAAACAGATGGACAGACGGAGGTGACAAACCGAACTTCAGTTAACATGATTCGATGTATCTGTGAGAGAAAATCATGCATTACCTCAAGCAGAATTTGCCTACAACAATGCAGTGCATAGTGTGAAGGATATATCCGTTCGGTCTGAAGGAGATGTCCTTCCGAAGGAGTGTCCTTCGACCAAGATGGAAATGCGATCAATTTGTCAGTTAGGATAAAGATGAAGATCATCCAGTCCGGTCCAATTAGGGGTCGTAGTGCTTTGCTAGAAGCCAACTACGATCGTCAAATCAATTCGGTGATTCGCAGCTAACATAGACCGGATCCTACAACAGGTTACACATAAGAGTGGTAACTTGACCGGAGAGAGTTGACTAGATAAAGAGTGGCAAATAAGTGGATTGGATCCATTATTTGAGGCCAAATAGAGTTCGGAGGAGTCCGGACAAGTGTACATAACCCCGGGCTAAAAAGGGAGCCCGGGGGTGCCCATAAAGGGGCCGACCATGTGATGGCTGCCCTTAGGGAGGGGTCGTCCAGCACATGGTCGGTTGGAACCCCTAAGTGGGCCGGCCATAAAGCCCATAAAGGCTTTATGTGGCCGGCCACACATAAACTCCTTTTAGGGTTTCATATGGGACACTATTAGATATGTCTTGAAGGAGATATTTTAGGAATCCTAGTTTGGGTCAAATACCTTCTCTATGATCCCTATAAATAGACCTCCTTAGACATAATTCAATACACAAGTCAAGAGACAAAACTCATAAGTTTGTGAGAGCTTTTTAAGAGAGAAAAAGCAAGAAAGAGAAAAGTGAGTTTTCTCTAGAATCTAGTCAAGAAGAAAGGTTCTTCTCAACCTTCCATTGAAGTCTTAGCAGACATTAATGAAGGGAGATCAAGTTAACCATCTCGGTGTCTCAAGTAGAGGAGTGACAATTGGAGCTCTCGATCTTCACACGCGAATTGGAATGGTTCGAGGGAAAAACGCGAAAAGGTATTTATCCCTATTCTAGTTGTTTAGTTCATGTATACAACGATCTTGGAAACTAGTGTTAACATATTAGATGTTGGGATTCCGCTTAGAACACTAGATAGTGTATTAGATACACCCATAACCCTACATAGTGCTACTGGAAGAACTCCCTTTTCTGTCGTTTACATGAAAGCTCTGATGTGGCGTTAAAATACCACATTGAGATCACTTAACTTGGATGAGTTAGTTCATTTCGGGTTTTATTTCTAATAATTTATGTATTTTTCTTGTTAGGAAGCTTATTTGGAGTTTGGCATTACATTCGGAATAAAACGAAGCAATTCGTCACATTTTCGTCTCATGTGGAAGAAACCGGAAGGAAATTGAACCAAGGGTATTTTGGTCATTTTGTGAAATTTAGAGGTTAAATGGAAAGTGGAGCCAATGGTGAGTCCGACGGCGAAAACGGAAGTTGAATCGGAGTTCGGACGGAAAAGTTACAGAGGAAAGAAGTCGAAGGACATTTTTATCTTTTCTGAAAATTAGAAGTACAAACAAATATGCAGGCACCCCTTGGTTACATAATGGAGCCCATATCCAAGGCCCAAGAGTTCAAAGAAAATAGAGAAATGAAGAAACTTGTAGGCACCCCCATTTAATGACTTAATATTTTGGAGAGTTAGGCTTTGGGGCGGCCTTTAGAAAAAGAAAAAAAAAAAAGAAACATAAGGCTGGTTGGTCATCTTCTTCAATGGGATATTAGAAGTTAGGGTTTAGGAGAGAAAGCTAGAGAGAGAAGAGAAGCAGCCGCCGGCCAAAGCTTGGCCGGCAAGGTTGCTACACGGGATCAGCAAAGACTCAACTCGGGACGGCGACTAGGGGGTAACTCAGCAGCAGCTGAAGCAGAGGCGACCAGCAGCAGCACGGGACTCCTCTTTGCAGCTCGGGCTTCCATTAGAGCAGCTCGGGGGTTTGAAAGGAACAGCTCGGGGGTTTAGCCGCAACAACAGCAGCACGGGACGGCCTACAATAGCTCGGGACAGATACAATAGCTCGGGACAGATACAATAACTCGGGACCGGACTGTTCTTGGCCGGAAATACATACTCTCGGCCGGACTTGTTTGTGGTGTTCCGGCCATCATTTTGGCCGGAAACCATAGGGCTTTCACTTGGAACTCTTTTGTCTTGCTTTTCTTAATCTTTGATTGTGTTTTGGTGAGAAAATTTCTAGTGAGAGAAAGCTTAGTTAAGCTTTCATGGTGTTTTGTGATTTGAGGAAGAAGATGACACTCTGTTAAGGGGAGGTCAAGTTCTGCTGAGAGGACACCTAGTGTATTCTGTTAAAGGGACTCCTGCATTCTTTTACAGGGAGATCGACAGCACTTCAAGACATATATTTCCCGTCGATCTTAGTCTCGCGCCTCATCGAATAGGGAGATTCTCATCTTAACTCGTGTCTTTCTTTGTTCTCTTCTCGTTTATTATGTGCTCCACCATGTCTAGCTAGCTTTTGTAGTCGGATAGTCGTGATACATGTTTTGATGTGACAAGAGTTTTATTGCTTTTAATGATAAAATCTTCCGGATTTTTAGACCGTTCATGGACTGGAATCTGAGTTAAACCAAGAGTTCGTTGACCCATCCAAGTAAATGGGTGAAGTTAACTAACTTTTTATGCTTATAGATCATTAGTACTAGTCACTATAGACTTTGTGGATCGAAGTATCCTCCTCACTTTATTCTTGCTCGACCATTTTTTCCTGAATCTCTCTCACCTCTCACTTTTAGATTAGATCGTTTTATTTGTTTATTTATTATAAATCAATCAAAATCCCAATTATCATCTTTTCATTTTAGTCTGAGTTAGTGGTTGACACCTAGACCGGTGGGCTAGACTTTCTCGGTATTCTTATTACCTTCCTATCTTCGTGGATCGATCCCGGTCTTACCGGGTTATTACTTGACGCCCGTATACTTGCGGGTGGAGACCTTTTAGGGCAACCTTTTAGGCCCATCAAGCTCCTAATCACGCTGTGGATCTAGCGAAGTTGCCTAAAGGAATTGGAGTTAGTATAGCAGCATAAAACATAGCCGAGCAAATTCAGACAACGCACGAAGATGTGCGACTTCGCCTCGAGGAGACTAATGCTAAGAACAAAGCAGATGCCGATAAACATCGCTAGAAGAAGGTATATGAGGAGGGTGATGAAGTGATGATTTTCCAACGAAAAGAGCATGTTCCCGCAAGCACGTATAATAAGTTGAAACCTAAGAAGTATGGTCCATTCAAGATTATGAGGAAAATCAATGACAATTCTTATGTGGTGGATCTTCCTGAAGACATGGGAATTTCAAATACCTTCAATGTGGCTGATATCTATACGTTCTATCCAGACACACCACTTTATCCTAACCATAACTTGAGGTCGAGTTCTTTTCAAGTGGAAGAGACTGATGTAGAAGAATTGGTCGAAAAATACATGGAAGAAATTGATGCGGCCAATTATGAAGGCGACAGACTAAAATGGCCAAAACCGAAGCTACGGGTGTCGGAATTGAACAAAATTTTCAGGGATGGTGCGAAATAGCCTTCCGGTCATTCGTTGTCGCTTCGCCACTATCGGCACACTTTGAGGGCCAAATTCCATCGGTTAGGGCCTCAAAATGGACTTTTGGTAGTTTTTCTATTTTTTGGGAATTGTTTTCAGTTTAGGATTTCTGCTATGCTAGTGTTTTAATTTTTTAGGAGTTGTTATTTGAGTTTGACTAATATTAGGAAACTCTATGCCTATATAAAGAGGGTCTAGTAGTTGTTTCAGTCATTCAATTCAATCAATCAAATTCGGTATTTTAGAATTACATCTTTAGTTTCGGTTCTATAGTCTTTAGACGAAGATCTAAGGCTTTTATTAGTTTTCCGCTGCGTCAGATTTCGATTTTGATATCGGTTTTGTAGAGTGAAGCCATATTGAGAAGAAACGCAATTAAGAGTACAAAAGGAAGTGTTTAAACCCTTTTTCTTAGAGTTAATAGCAAGGTTATGAGCTTTGCTGTTAAACTTTCTATGTACATAAAAAAAAACTATAAAAGAGGTAATTTGGTGTTTGATTTCCAATAAAACATATATTGTTGTTTAGTGAACCGAGTTGGATTTCCATTCAAAAAGTTAATATGTAATATTGGTTCTCGTAAACCATTTACGTGAATTTCATATCATTAGACCTTAAGAAAAGACTAATTTGGAACCATTCCAAACTCATACTCTTATGGTGTCTTTTCAGCTTTTGACGAAATTTTGTTAGTTAGGATGAACGACCGTGTTTGAGAATATATCTCAGAAAGTGTTAGGAAGATTGGCCTAAACCCATCATTGATCGACTCATGTTTGACATGTTCGATTACTCCCACTGGACTCATCACCTATATGATGTGTTTGTGGAGCAAGGTGAGAAACTCTTTCTCAACTTCTTTGATGGTCATCAAATTTTGATTCAAATATTTATCATCTCGATCCAATCGAATGACTTACATTCCGTCAAGTGGATTCACGTTATCTCTAGTTAGTGTATTAATAGTTTTACGTACATCTGTATGTACCAAGACTATTAGTTTACTAGTCATTTCTTCCTTTCTAAAAGGTGACTTTGTCAAATGGCCATGTTGAACAAAATTCACATGTGTCTTATGATTCCAAAATCATTCAGACTCAGAAGTCCATACTATTGGATCTTCTTTCATGTGTCTTATGTCGCCAATGACAAAACATGAGTTGACCTCTTTGAATCCTTTGATAATAGCATATAATATCATTGTTAATGCTCTTGGTTCTCTAAGAACCTTTGTTAATTTAGCACTATTTTAGAACATTTGATGTTTCTAGAAGAACATAATAATGCTTACTAGGTTCTACCTAGATTAATGTCAAGTAAGTAATTCCCTTGAGCTCCCACTGAGCTGCACATCCGGTCTTTAAACACTTGATGAAGGGAATCTACAATACTTGCTAGATTAACTAGGTTAATAAAGATACAAGAATCAGAATTCGTAATTCCTTTTCTTTTGTCTTCCAGGTACTTACGGTAGTTTCCTTGAATGGCCTAGCCATTGCTTTAGAAACCTTTACGTCAACCCTTTAACCTTTTGAATTATAAGAACTCTTCTTATATTATTTTGGTAATTGAATCTTAAGAACGTTTCTTAGATTCACTTTTCCTCAATGTTCTTTTCAAGACGACTTTCTTAGAGGCACCGCCCTCTCCATTCACGACATCTAGTGGAACTCTTCCTTAAGTTGTCGAATGGTTGTGTGTGCATCCATATTATTAATCTCTTTGAGAGGGAAGAATTTTATGGATGTTCACAAAAGATTTATAGATAATCATATCCTAAGTCGTTTGAAGTGGCAGTGAACATCGGGAATGAGATATTCTCGGACGTTTTCTTTATTTCAAATTCGAGAACGTTTCTCGGATTCTTTTCCAATCATGAAAATTTTCGTTTAATTCCTTCTGAAGGAATGAACGAAGGTTGGAAAACTCTTTTATAATAGTCATATTTACAATACATTTAAAAGAAAAATAAAACAAAATCCTAAAACCTATTATCATCGCAAAACATATTTTTGCCACATTATTCAAAATCGTCCCCAGTTGAATAATGCGATCCAAGACCCCATTCTTACGAAGTTAAGCGTACTTTGGCACTGCCCTTAACTCCGCCCTCCTGGGTGAGTAAACTCTTTACTGATCATACTCCAATGACTCTTGGTTAATGAATAACACTTATGTGTTTAATTCATTCTTTTGCCTCGAAATCCAAAACCCTTTTGCTGACTCGTTGAGAATAACCATTTAGACGCGTAGACCTCTTCATAGATCTACCCGTATTGTCCCGAGGTAAAAGATGGCACCCTGCTTTGGCATGACCCACCATCGATGAACAAGGGCTCAACAAGTGTCTTAATCTGGGTAGGCATTACTCAAAATTCTTTTTGGGGACTTTTACGTTTTTAGCATGCATGCATTACTGTGAACTCTAACATAATCATACACGACATAAAACGTAAATAAATAAGTAAATGTGCGTAAGAAAATAAATCAAGCAGACATGATCCTAGTATGGCCCCTAACCTAAAAGATCTAATCTTCTTAGGTTCTTGCTTGTTTCGCCTTTGTTCGCCTAGATCTCCATCCTCGAACCTCCATTGAATTCTCCCACTCGAACCACGATCTCATCCTTTGGCTCTTCAATGGACTCTATTGGACCCTAAACTCTAATTACAAGACTCAACGATTCGCAGATCGCATAAAACTTGAAATTAAATTAATTACATCGGGCACCCATCCTTGCTTAAAAACAAGAATAGAAGAATTCTATGGCCATACTAGAACCCGCATTCACATTCACACATACATAATAATATGACATTCATAAAACACTCAAGTATGTATGAGATTCGCTTCCTTAGGTCGAATCGAGGTTTGCTATGTTCTAAGTAGCTATTCAGGAGATACTACCGACATCTCTATGTCAAACGTGCCTTTAGTCTAGTTTTCGTAAAATTCGGACTAATGGCTCGTTTTGGTTTTATCCTAAAAGGATTTTGAAATCGTTTTTGAAAAAACTCCGTTTTGGGCCTTTGGATGGTCCGGGTCGCTTTCAGAAAAAAATATGGTTAAAGTCGGAAGAAGAAGAGACGAAACCTCCCACTCAAGTCAAGGCCCAAAAGACCCGAGTCAAACTCTAAAGACTTAAGTCAAACTTGGTCAAGAGACCCTTTGACTAGTCTCGGGAAGACCAAGACTGGTCATGGTCAAGGTCCGAGCCATGGTCGAACCCGGATTGGCACGTGCCAGAACGTGTCAAGTCCCTCGGGTGGACGCGTCCCAAACCCTCAGACGCGTCCAGGACGCTCTGTCTAAGCTTGCACATCTCGGACAGGAAGTCCGAGATGGCCGGGATGTGCCAGACGCGTCCTGGGACGCGTCTGACCTAGGACGTATCCTAGGTCATCTCGGACTCCAAGTCCGAGATGGCTCTGGTTTCCCCAGACGCGTCCTAGACGCGTCTGGAAGGGATAGTGTCGGTCGCATCTCGGATTCCAAATCCGAGACGCGCTCGGACTATGCTGGTCACGTCTGCTGACGCGACCTCACGCGCTGGGACGTGGATCTCTCAGGATCCCTATCCGAGGCAGTCTCGGGCTCCCAGTCCGAGACAAAATCGGACGCGTCAGTTGTCCGAGACATTCTCGGACGCGTCAGCTGTCCGAGACATTCTCGGATGCGTCAGCTGTCCGAGACATTCTCGGACGCGTCTCTGTCCGAGACATTCTCGGTCGCGTCTCTGCCTGAGACGGTCTTGAACGCGTCAGCTATCCGAGACATTCTCGGATGCGTCAACTGTCCGAGACATTCTCGGATTCCTAGTCCGAGAAAGACTTGGACGCCCGCGACTGGCCAGACGCGTCCTGATCAGTCCGGCTCTTGGACAGCAGCTTCTCCCTTCCTGTTTTTCTAATCCATCCAACTTTAGCCGCTGTTTTTTATGACGATTCATCAAAAACAGCAGATTTTGAAACTTGTTTTAAAAAACCATTAACTTTTAAAACTTCTTTTTCAAAACACTTTTGAAAAACTCGAAATTTTAAAGTTATACACATTGAAACCCTTTCAATTACTATCCGATTATGTCTAAATCTAATTTAAACTAATCAATTTCATGTCTAAATCTATATCTAAACATAAAATTATCTAATCAATCAAGTTCGAATCTAATTCAACTAGTCAGAGATAGTTTCATGCAATCGGCTCGTGATGCCACTGTAGGAATATGTGTGTATCTAATACACCTAATTGTCTAGTGTTCTAAGCGGAATCTCAACATACATATATGTTAACACTAGATTACCAGGATCGGTAAAGCATGAATTAATCAATGAACTAGAATAGGAAAAATACTTCTATCGCATTTTTCCACGAACCTTTCCAATCGCATGTAAAGATCGAGAGCTCGAATTGTCGCTCCTCTACTTGAGACACCGAGTGTGTTGACTTGATCTCCCTTCCTTTCAGACTGCTAGGACTTTATAGAAGGTTGAGAAGAACTCTTTTTGACTAGATTGATAGAACGGGAGCTTTTTCTCTACAATCCTCTCTCCACAAGCTATATATTGAGAGAGAGAGAGAGAGCTGTATATTTTTCCTTAGAAAAATGACAAGAAAAATCCACCCCTTTTCTGTTCTCTAATGACCCTATATATAGAGAAACCCTAATTAGAATCATATTCAAATTAGGTCTTTCTATTTTCGGGTCACAGAAAAAATAATTACCAAAAGTTTTAGGGTATTTTGGCTATCCCCTTTAGTGTGGCTGGCCATATAAAGCCCATAAAAGGGTATTTTGGCTATCCCCTTTAGTGTGGCCGGCCAGGGAAGCCCACTATAGTCTTTATATGGCCGGTCCACTTACCTTGGTCGGCCATCATATGGCCGGCCCAAAAGACCTTGCTCCGGGCACCTCTTTTAGGCCCGGTTCTTTCTATCTTGTTCTGAATCTCCATTCGAACCTTTTCCGCTTATTTAGTTGGATCCAATCCATCTTTAGCCTGTTCCCGCCTAGTCAAGACTCTCCGATCAAGTTACCACTCTTATGTGTAACCCGTTGTAGGATCCGGTCTATGTTAGCCGCGAATCACCGAAGTGATCAGACGATCGTAGTTGGCTTCTAACAAAGCACTATGACCCCTAATTAGACCGGACTGGATAATCTTCACAGTATGGTCATCGTTATCCTAGCTGACAAATTGATGGCATTCCCATCTTGGTCGAAGGACACTCCTTGGGAAGGGCATCTCCTTCAGACCGAACGGATATATCCTTCAGAAATCCCATCTATGTGTTAGATTTTGAAGGAAATTTGCTCTAATGACATAGTTGATGAACCATACAACCTATTTTAACATTTTCATGCTACATTCATGCACTACAATGATAATTAGGGCTAAACCATTTTATTTACCACGATTTTAATATATATAACTCTTATAATTAGATTTCTCTCACTATTAGACAATATTATTTATTTTGATACATGAACATATGTTAGAACTCAACATGATATGAGAATTGAAGGCTATATTATTATACATCGATTCATTACTTGCAAAACGTCATAGATATGAAACTCGTATGTCGCAATATAAGCGAATATGAATTTGATTTATGTATGTTGTGGTGTGATGTTATTATATGTGTGTGATGTGATGGAGTTGGTGGAGAGTTGTGGGAGTTTTGTGGTTGGCGACCCTCTCTACCGGATATGGCCTAGGTATGGAGCGTATGGGGTTGGCGCTAACACAAGGGTAATCTTGTGGACCACACTCTTATACAACGTGGACACCAACTTGTTATATCGTTTTTGGTTGTTTACTACAAATGGTGTGATGTTATTATATATGTGTGACGTAATGGAGTTAGTAGAGGGTTGTAGGAGTTTTGTTGTCGGTTCGACCCTCTGTACCGGATGCGGCCTAGGTATGGAGCGTATGGGGTCGGCACTAACATAAGGGTAACCTTGTGGGTCACACTCTTATACAACGTGGACACCAACTTGTCATATCGCTTTTGGTTGTTTATTACAAATGTGGTTTACTTTAGTTTAACGGTCACCACTCGGATACTATTTTCGGACATCTTTATATTGTTTTGGAGTTGTCTATTTATTTTGGTAGTTGTTAAAACTGTCTATTAAGGCTTTAGAGGTTTGGAAATCTACTTGTTAGGGTCTGACCCAACCTTTTATTTTTCAAGACAAGGAAATCGGGAAGTGCCACCTGCTTAAGTCATAGTTAGCCTTGGAGGAGTTTCTTTTGTAGTCTCATTTCTTTCTTTAGGTAGTTATTTTGAGTTGCATCTCCTAAATACTTGTTTTTACTTTATTTGATCTTTTCTGACATATGTGTTGACAATTTAGAGACATCATGCGAGTTTTGAGAAACTTGGTAAAGTTTCATTAGTTGATTTATTGTTTCCTTTGAGCTTCATGTTCGATGTTATTTGTCTCTTTCATGAGTATATCATATATGTTCACTAATCTACGGAGAAATGTTTAAGTTTAGGTTTTCATTGCGGTTTGATGTGGAAATCTGGATTTGGGGAGTTACAAAGTGGTATGAGAGCTCTAGGTTCATAAACCCTAGGGGTTGTGTCTAAGACTTAAGATAGTTGAAAGCAGTAGTGTCACTTTAGTCCTCCTTGGGTTTTTGTGTGATGGTAGATTTAATTTTCTTTCTTGTTCTTTTCTTCGTTAGTTTATAGACGGAAAAGGAACTATTGATAAGGGACGTCGTAGTGCTCGCACCCGAGGTCGAGGTGCAGACCGAGGTGCAAGCAGGGGGGTAGGTCGAGGCATCTTCGCTAAGTAAAGAGGATCACTAGAAACTGTGGGTGCAGTGGACGCAAACTGAGAGCAATGCAACCCCAGTTCAAAATGTGAATAGAGGGGCGATGATGACCATTGACGCAATGGCAGCGCAAGATTTGAGTAACATTCCAGCGGAGGCTAGAGTGAGGGGACAAGCTCTAACACAGAATCCAACACGGGAAATGGGAGGGTCTAGTGGTGAATCAGAGGCCACCCACCGAGATGACTTGGGTGCAGTATTATCACCATTTCAAGAAGATGGGGACACCTGTATTTGATGGAACCGCGGGACCTATAGAAGCACATGGATGGTGCCAAAAGATGGATACAATTTTGCAGAATATCGAGTACTCAGATGTTTATGAGCAGAGAATGATGGTATTTCAGTAGGAGAAAAATGCAGCTTCTTGGTGGGATACAGAAGCTCGGTTAGTAGATCCTATGAGTGTGATGTGGACACAGTTTAAGGATTTATTCAAGGCGAACTACTTTCCCTATACAACAACAAGAACAGTGGTAAGAATCGAACAGTGGTAACAAATCTCAGACGAGTAACCGAGACGAAAGGGTACCGGCAACCCAAATGCCGACGGCACCATGACGGCCTTAGCATGGAATTGTCGCGGGCTTGGGAACACCCCGACAAGAGAAACTTTGTCTTAGTTCTTGGGAGCCATTAGGCCTTCAATTGTATTTCTCGGAAACGAGAATTTCTAACTATAATCCTCTTACTTGTTTTAAGAAATTTAATTTAGTTAATTCTTACGTTGTTCCTTCTATAGGAAGGAGTGGTGGTCTGATCTTACATTGGACCCCGGAAGTCAATATGGATATCCACTTCTCTTCCCCTAATCTTATTCACGCAACTATCAAAATTATCACTGACAACACTCCTTGGGATCTTTTTTGTATTTATGGACCTCCTAGAGTCCAAAATAGACATACCTTTTGGAATAGATTATTGGAGAAAATTAGGGTTTTAAACAACCCTTATTGTTCTATTGGTGATTTAAATGCTTTGTTTAATAGTTCTGAAAAATGGGGCGGTTCATCTCACACTCCTTTTATGTCTAATTTTCAGAGATTTGTTAGAGATGCTAATTTAATAGATCTGGGTTATAACGGACCAGCCTACACTTGGACAAACAGTAAAGCGATTCATCACTTAACCGGAAGCGGGAGTGTTTCACCTACCTCGTTACAATAGCGACCATGCTCCGGTATTACTCAAACTAAAAATCCAGAGCAGTACTATAGAAACAATATTGAGATTTGAAGTATTGTGGACTAAACATGCTGATTATCCTAAGGTTTTTTAAGAAAAATGGCAGAACTATTCTGGTTCGTTCACTGAAAAAGTACAGGTGGTGAAGGGATCGATTAAAAAATGGAGTAAACGTGCTTTTGGGATTATTCATCATAGATTGTCAAGCCTCAAACAGAGACTATTAGATGTACAGAAGTTGGATCCGACGGATAATGTGTTAAACATAGAAAGCAATCTACAAGAAGAAATTTTGTTTTTAGAAAATATCCATCGTACCAAGGCTGAACAGAGAGCTAAGACCAAATGGGTCCACAATGGTGATAGGAATACGAAAGCATTCCATATGGCGACGTCAACTAGAAGACAGAAAAACACAATTCACCAATTGACTCTTCCTAATGGTCAATCGACCAGAAACTCTGACGAAATAGCAACAAAACTTATAGCTCATTTTCAGAATTTATTCAAAGCATAACAAGTTAGTCTCCCGCCGATCGAAGTGATGAATGCTTATAAGGTTTTTTCAATCGAACAACTGGGCTCATCTCGAGGATTCCTTCGTTAGAGGAAATTAAAGCTACAGTCATGGAAATGAGATCGATGAAAAGTCCGGGTCCTGATGGTCTTCCTTGTTACTTTTACCAACACAATTGGGACATCGTACGGGCGGAATTAGCAACATTTATACAGTCCGCTTTCACCATAGGTTATATCGATCCATCTTTAAATCTGACTACTATAGCTTTGATTCCTAAACTAAAAATCTGAGTATTGCCTCAGAGTTTAGACCGATATCCCTCTGCTACTCGATCTATAAATTCATCACGAAAATCATTGCTAATCGCCTTAGACCTTACTTAGAAGAGAGTATTGCTTGGAACCAAAACGCTTTTGTGCCTAACAGACAGATAATTGATAATATTGTGATTACCAAGGAGTTACTTCATTCTATGAATAACTCCATAGCTAAGACTAGCACTTTCTCATTAAAGATGGATATGGCCAAAGCATATGACCGTCTCGATTACACTTTTTTGGGACTTGTCCTTTGATCGACGGGACTAGAGGGTAACATTCTGAACCTTATCATGTCTTGTGTCACTTCGGCCAAATTTAATATCCAACTTAATGGAAGATGTATGGGCGATTTCTCGGCCTCTAGAGGCCTTAGGCAGGGGTGCCCCCTTTCCCCCTACCTATTTATCCTCACCTCTCAATCCCTCTCTCTTTTATTTGATTACTATGAATCACAGGGTGTTTTTACAGGTTACAAGTTAAAACAGGACAGTCCTAGCATTTCACACTTGCTATTTACAGACGACCTGATTGTTTTTGGAAAAGCAAATACTACGAATCTAACTAACTTAATACATCTTATGACTCATTACTCCTCCTTCTCGGGTCAACAGGTCAATTATGCTAAGTCTTCATTGTAGTTCAGCAAAGGTGTCTCTTCCCAACTCCAAAACCAATTTATTCAGCGATTTTCAGCTCCTCTGATGAAAGACCATGAGAAGTACCTCAGAGCTTTAATCCTCAAAAAAGGTAACAGAATACAGAGTTATCAGTGGTTATTAGATAAATTTAATAACTCCCTCGCAGGATGGAAACAAAAATTCATAAGCCAACCGGGAAAAACAGTATTAATTAAATCAGTTCTAGCATCATTTTGTACGTATCCCTCCAGTTATCAAATACTTCCTAAAAAAGTGGTGGATGAGTTGGAAAAGATAGAACGTTGTTTCTGGTGGGGCCACTCTCCAAATGAACATAAATTGCATTTCATTAAATGGGACATTCTTACTAGTCGGAAACAGAATGGAGGTCTGGGAATTAGGTCTATTGAGCATGTGAATAAGTCCTTGATGGCAAAGATGACATGGCATTTTATCACCAACTAGGATGCCACTTGGGTCAAATTATTAAGATCTAAATATATTTCTAGTGGGGATGTTTGGAATAACTCAGATTCACAAACTTCATCTCATTTCTGGCATGCAATTTCGAGAACAAAAGACATTGTAAGAAGAAATATACTTTGGTTAATAGGGGATGGCCGTTCTGTGAAGATTACTACAGATCCATGGATACCAAATTTGCCCAACAACACTCCAGTCCTTATTAATCAGTTACCTTCTCATATTCGACTGGTTTCAGATCTCATGGAGACAGACAACAGAAATTGGAATACCAACACTTTAAGCACATACTTCGATCAAACCACTATTCAGAACATAGCAAGTATTCGACCTCTGAGCCACAATCAAAGTGATAGACTTATTTGGTGTCCAAATGAGAGTGGTAAATTTACCACTAAATCATTTTATACAGAAATCACAACCTCTCCTTATATGAATGAAGATGCAGTTAACTTCCCATGGAAAATGTTCTGGAAGCAAAAAGAAATGAATCCAAAGGTGCAAAATTTCATTTGGAAAATGATTCATGGAGAATTACCCACACTTAGCAATATTGGTAGAAAAGTTCATCATATAAATCAAGCATGCTTACTGTGTAGACAAGATGAAATAGAATCTATACATCACCTTTTTGGTAGTTGTACAAGATTCAGATAACTACTCAACCGAGCAGGTTTACAAGACCTACAACAACATGAAGTAGATCCAATCAAAATATTAAAAAATCTTCTACTACAAGGTGAACATGGAAACAATAACTGGTATAAACTTACCTACTTGATGTGGGAGTGGTGGAAACAAAGATGCGAACTCCATTTTCAAGAAACAGAACCAGATCTTACAAGATGTATTTGGAATAACAGAATCTCTAAGGTATGTACCGAATCTTACTCTTTCTTCTTACTCTAACACTGATTTACAGGAAACAAGATGGTCTCCTCCACCTCAAGGAAAAGTCAAGATAAATTTTGATGGTTCTTATAGAGAGGATAGAGCTTCATGTGTAGTAATCGCTAGGGATTCGGAGGGTTTGATCTTGGGATCGAAGAAGAACGAGATTTTACCCAAATCGGCTATGTATAGTGAAATGTTAGGGTTTGAAATGGCGTTGAATCTGGTTGCTGAGTTAGGGTTAGGTGTATTTATAGTTGAAGGGGATGCTATGGTCCTTCTTCATCTAATCTCAACCGTCGATGCGGAAGTACCGTGGCAGTTGATTGCTGAGATCGACGGACTAAGATTGAGGGTCAACCAACGTCAAGTAGAGATCAGGTATTGTCACCGACGCAACAACAAGGAAGCTCATTTACTTGCTGCCTCGGTTTTCACCCAATTAAGTCCAAGATGATTTTTTAGTCTTTTATGGTTAACAAGAGTGATATTTTAGTCCTATTGTGTAAAGGTTTCTATGATTTTTCGGACTATGTTGTAACTTTATTTGTTTAATGGCATTAACGTTCAAAAAAAAAAATATCATGGGCAACATGATGACAAGAGGCCTCAGACAGATCAGGATGATAGAGTAGTGGTAGCAAGTGGTGGACAACCAAAACCACTGAATGAAAACTAGGAGAGACCGGTAATCAAGGGCGACAACACGACCATAATCAGCAAGGACGGTTTCAGGGGCCTAGTCAGCAACTGAAGCTGAATGTCGTAGTTCCTAGAGATGTTGGAGCACCTGTTGAGGTGGTTGAAGGTATTCTTCTTATTCATAGCAATTTAGGAAGAGTATTATTTGATCCTAGCGCCTTGGGAACCTTTTTTCTGATTCTTTTGTACGAAATTTGCCTATTGTGTTAGATCGATGTGTGATCCCTTTTATTGTGTCGTCACCTTAGGGTGGGTCTATTGTGATAGACCACATTTGTCGTGGGTGCATTATTAAGTTAGGTGAACGAGAGTTTGCTTCAGACCTCTTTGTACTTCAGTTAGTTTACTATGATGTCATCCTAGGCATGGATTGGCTTGTTTCATATCATGCACTTGTGGAATGTTTTGCCAAGACGGTCACATTCTATCTTCCGGGTGCAGAGGTGTTGGTTGTGTGTGGACTTACGAGACAGATGAGGGAGATGCACTAGGGTAACATGGAACTGATAGAGCCGCTGGTAATGGGTAAGATGCTAGAGATGATTGATGTGGTATGTGAGTAACATAGGGTGTTCAGCGATATACCAAGGTTGCCACCGGGCAGAGAGGTTAATTTCTGCATAGAGTTGGAACCGGGTACTGCACTGATAGTTAGAACTCATTACCGAATGGCTCTAGTTGAACTACGTGAACTCAAGGACCAGATTCAACAGTTACTTGACATGGGCTTCATACGCCAGATTACCTCCCCGTGGGGTGCGCCTGTTATTTTTGTTAAAAAGAAAGACGGGTCGATGAGGTTGTGTATCAATTATAGGGAGTTGAATAAGGTTACAGTGGGGAATAAATACCCTTTACCTAGGATCGATGATTTATTCGATCAACTGAGACGATCCAAGTGGTTTTCGAAGATTGAGTTGAGATCAGGGTATCACCAGCTTCGGGTTAGAGAGGAGGACATTCCTAAGACTGCATTTATGACAAGACACGGTTCTTATGAGTTTTTGGTTATGCCATTTGGCTTGACTAATGTTCCATTAGTTTTCACGGGGTGTCTCGAGATTTCTTGGATAAGTTTGTCATCTTATTAGTTGATGATATCCTTATCTACTCCAGAACTAAGGAAGATCAGGAGGATCACTTACGACAAGTACTAGAGAGACTGATGGAACATCAGTTATATGCTAAGTTCGAGAAGTGTGAATTTTGGCAAGAAGAAGTAAAGTTCTTGGGTCATGTTATTTCTAGCATTGGAGTATCAGTCGACCCTTCTAAGGTCGAGGCAGTGCTTAATTGGAAGCAACTCACATCAGCGACAGAGGTTCGTAGTTTTCTGGGTTTGGCTGGATATTATAGACGGTTTATCAAGGGGTTCTCGAGTATTGCAGGCCTTTGACGAACCCAACTAAGAAAGAAGTTTCGTTTCGATGGTCTAAAGAGTGTGACCAGGCATTTCAATAACTGGAGACGAGGTTAACTACTGCACCAGTTTTGACCATTCCTAAGAGTGGTGCTCGGTTAGTGATTTACACTGATGCTTCCATTCAGGGTTTGGGTTGTGTTCTTATACAGAATGATATGGTGGTTGCATATGCTTCGAGCAGTTGAGACCGCATGAGCCGAATTACCCTACTCGCGACTTAGAGTTGGTGGATATAGTGTTTGCTTTGAAAATTTGAAGACAATATTTGTACGGTGAAAAATTTGATCTCTTTACCGACCATAAGAGCCTCAAGTATCTATTTTCTCAAAAGGAATTGAATATGCGCCAACGTCGGTGGTTAAATCTAATGAAAGATTATGACTTCACGTTGCAATACCACCCGGGTAAGGCTAATGTGGTAGTTGATGCTCTAAGCTGACAACCGAGAGGTATTGTAGCAACATTAATGATGAATCAGTGGAAGATGTTAGAATATGTGGCGATGTATGATATTGATGTTGTTGGGTTAGGAGTTTACTCGATATTTCTGAGTAGTATGGTCGTTAGGCCATCTTTGTTGGGTCGTATATTGAATCCACAGATGGATGACGAGAGGTGCCAGAAACAAATATCTTTAATGCAAGAAACTGAAACTGAGTTCAATACAGGAAAAGACGATGGATTGAGATTCCGAGGGAGGTTATTTGTACCGGTATATCAGGTCTTGCGACGGAATATATTAGACGAGGCACACCGGAGTAAGTACATTGTTCATCTTGGTGGTAACAAGATGTATAGAGACTTGAAGAGGCAGTATTGGTGGTCTGGAATGAAGAAAGATGTTGCTGAAAATGTGAGGAAGTGTGAGGTGTGTCAAATGGTGAAAGCAAAAAATCGACATTCGTTGGAACTTCTAGAACCGTTGCCTATTCCAGAGTGGAAATGGGAAAATATATTGATGGACTTCATTACGGGTTTACCGCGCTCGAGTCGAGGCTTTGACGTCATTTGGGCAATAGTTGATAGGATGACTAAGTCGGCTCACTTCCTACCAGTGAAAACGACAGATAGTGGAGATCGACTGACACAATTTTACATTAAGGAAATTGTCAGGCTACACGGAGTTCCAGTGTCTATTGTGTCAATAGAGCTTCATCCTTTACTTCTCGGTTTTGGAAGAGTTTTCAGGCGTCTATGGGAACATCATTAAATTTTAGCACATCCTTTTCACCCTCAGACCGATGGGTAAACAAAGAGAGTCAACAAAGTACTCGAGAATATGTTACAGTGCTTGACCCCACATGATGTGAAAATAGACATATTGGAACATGCACGTGTAGATGTATGCTTGACCCGGGAAGTCAGACCATGTGTTATGTTTCGACGGCATTAGCCAAGAGGGATCTACCGCGCCCGTATGGCGCGGTGGGAACCTAGTTGATTATACATTGATGTCGTCAGTTTGATTTGGTTTGTGCTAATCCGACCACTTCGGTGGAGTTTTACTTTTTCACATTCTAAATGTTAGGGGAAATTTTTCATGTTTGTCTAAAATTTGAAAGATGAAAAACAGGAAAAAAAACACCTGAAGAGAAAGAAAAAAAACTATAAACCATCAAACTTCATATTGTTAAACTATATTCGACATATAACACAATCAAATATATTATTCCCATTAAAAAAAAATACAGTAAACTCGTCAACATTTATAAAGGTATATAACTTGACCTCAAACTTCAAGTATTAAGAAAACACAACTTGATACCACAAAATCTGCAACTTTCCAAACAAATGGAGGGGAAGATTTTTTTTTTTTTTTTTTTTTTTTTTTTTTGAAAGAGGGAAGATGATCATCCAAAAAAATATACAAACTCAAAATCAAACATAAGAAATCTAATCTGGTTAAGTAGATTATCATCTTTCGTTTTCTACAAAAAAAGGTATACAACTGAACCTCAAACTTCAAGGGGAAGTTTTATAAGGCCTCCCCAATTTTGTTAAAAGGCCTTCCCATGAACCATTTTACTTGGTAAATTATCATTGCGGGGGGGGGGGGGGGGGGGGGGGGGGGCCTTTTAACAAAAATGAGGGCGCCCTATAAAATCCCCCAACTTTAAGTATTAAGAGAACATGAGAAATTCAATGATGGATTGAATAAAACATAAAGTATATAGTTATCTTTACATTATCATCTTTCTCAAAAAAGAGAATTAACAAAAGAATCACACTTACTATAAATTAAAGAAATAAGAAAGTGTGAGAGAGATGGATTGAATTTTCAATTAAAAACATATAAAATTATAAATTGAACTTAAAATCTTATTTTAGAAAGTTACTAATAAAAAAACCTACCAAGAATAGTTTTTAGGAAAGATTTTTTAATAGTTACTGGACATTATTCTAGGTTTTTTTTTTTTTTTTTGTTAAAGAGACATTATTCTAGGTTTAGACATATACATTTATATTTTCATAGTTACTATAAATTAAAGAAATAAGAAAGTGTGAGAGATGGATTGAATATTCAATCAAAAACATATACAACTATAAATTAAGCACAACATCATATTTTAGAAAGTTACTAATAAAAAAACCGACCAAGAATAATGTTTAGGGAAGATTTTTTTAGTAGTTATTTTAGGAAGTTTTAATTAATGGGAGAAATTTGAATAGTTGATTAAAAGATTGAAGGAATATCTAACTACTTCTCCAAAAATGTGGGATTTAAGGCGACAAACACTCCATTTTAGGACATCTTTTTAGAGATAATACATGAACATAAATAAGAACTACTATTTATAATGGGTTAACATCTGAGATTCTGAGTGTGGTTTCAACAATTATCGAAGACATCAAAATACAAAAGAAACAACTTTTTCATCATATATAACAGTAAATCTTGGTTCACACCAGAAACAATTTGCTTCCCGAGAGAGAGAAACTGGTTATCCCTTGCAACACCAGTTTCGGTGGTAGTTTTTCTGATTTTGTTGGTCCTCAGGGCCTTTTTTCCATTGATCTTGAGGATCTTGTTCGAGTTTTAGACTTTTGTTAACACTCTAGTTTCTTTGGCTATGATTCCGATATAGAATTCCTTCAACAACTTGCAACTCTTACAACAGAGGAACCAGAAGCCATTGGAGCACAAAGCAGCATACAGGAAGTAGCAAATTATAATTACAGACATTGTTGTGTGGTTAAAGTTCTCAGTTACAAACAAATCAAGGCGGATCTTTTGATAAGGAAACTTCGAGGGGTTTGGAACCTTTCATATCCATACACATTCGTCGAAGTCTCACATAATCAATTCTTGGCAAAAATTGAGACGTCGGGCGAAGTGGATTCAGTCACAAAGAAATCCCCATGGATCATTAACGATGATCTCTATTTAGTAGAAAGATGTGAGGCAGAAAAATTACCGATCGACCATGATTTTAATTATGTTTGGTTTTTTATGCAATTCCATGGTCTACTTCCATTAATTTATTGGCCAATAGATTGGGGAAGTGGACTACATATGGTAGAGCTAGGGTGAAGATCAACATTTCATCACCACTACCAAAAGGAGTTGTTTTACAAATAAGGGAAGGCAAGTCTTATCGTATCTCTTTACGATTCGAAAAAACTGGTCAATTTTATTTTTACTGTGGATATCTAGGCCATTCGCTGGATTTCTGCCCATAGAGACTGAAATTGATGGATTTCCTTGAGAAAGATTTGACCGAAGCTCAGCGTGAGTTAGACATGACAAAACTACTCCCAAAGTACCCGCCGGAATTTAAAATTTTATCTTTTGGGGAAAGCTCTTTCAGAGCGAAACAACATCCAATTCCACCGGCACCGGGAGACGGTGAATGGTTGGTGGAGGAGATGGAGCCGCCGGCAGTTACTCACAACACTTCAGATCTATCGGTTCGTGGGCTAGGGACAGGAGTGGAAATGGTAAGTCATGTCCCAACTGTTTCTCTAACCAACTTATTACATGGTGTGTCAAACGAGTGGGAGTTGGTCAAAAGAAATCTTAACCAAATCTCCAGCTGACTCGGAGGCAGTAGATATTGACGTGGAATACTCCAATCTGGATTTGATTGGAAAAACTTTGAAAATGTTAGTGCTATCTTGGAACTGTCGAGGTTTGGGGAATCTTGTGACATTCCACACTTTACACCAATTCCTCCGGGCAGTTAAACCTGATACACATTTCCTGTCCGAAACACGTCTTTTATCAACCATCTCCTCAGTTGGTCGTGGGGGAGGTGTGGCACTATTTTGGAAGGCTTCAATTACCATTCAGATTAAGTCGGAATCTTCCAACTTAATTCAGGCCCAGGTAAATGATTTAAATTTTGTTTGGGATTTATTATGTTTATATGGTCCACCTCGGACTTTGGGCAGAGGGACATTCTGGCTTTCTATGAAGAACTTATTACTTTCTCTCTCTACACCATTTATATATATCGGAGATATGAACGTTATTGGTACTCAAAATGAAAAATGGGGCGGGAAAATGTAGCCCCTTTCACTAACTACTTTTCTGACTTCATTGACAAAGCGAGTCTTATTGATTTGGGTTTCAACGGGCCAGCATTCACCTGGACCAACAACAGACACTTGGGGAACCTTATTAGGGAAAGATTGGGTCGGGTTCTAGCAGATTCTATGTGGTTGGATCATTACCAGCACGTAGGTGTATTTCATTTACCACGATATAATAGTGATCACTACCCAATTCTGTTGAAATCAGATGTCCAAACTCTGCCTGCCCCAAGATCTGACAAATTCGAAGCTTACTAGCTGAAACATTCGGATTACAAAGAGGTCTTATCAAACTCTTGGTCCAACCAAAATCTATGTCTGAAATCCAAACTAAAACAAAAGAAGTTGGACTTACGGAACTGGAGTGGACATGCTTTTGGAAACACGGACAGAAGGCTAAAGGTTTTACGAGCACAATTATTACAAACCCAACTTCGATCACCAGCTATAGATACCCTACAACAAGAGTCGATATTGCAGGAACAAATCGTTTACCTCAAAGAAGTGCAAAGGACCAAGTTAGAACAAAGAACAAAGCAATTTTGGGCTCTGAACGGGGACAGAAACACGAAGGCTTTTCACACTTCTATTGCAGTTCGACAAAAAAAAATCAAATCCAAGTTTTAACTGATGATTCGGGGGCTACTATTACAGATGAAAAGTTGATTGCGAACAAGTTATTGGATCGCTTTCAGAACTATTTCAGAGCTATTCCGGTGTCACAAATTCCTCAAGAGGTTTTGAAGAGTTACAAACAAATATTAGTAAATGACCAGTATGTCCTATGAACGATACCAACAGAAGAAGATATCAAGGAGGTGGTGTCTAATATGGGTCCATTGAAATGTCCAGGTCCTGATGGCTTCACATGCACATTCTACCAGAATGGGTGGGATACGGTAAAATCGGATCTTATCAGTTTTATTCGAGCCACCTTCGAACAGGGACATTTTGATCCGAACCTCAACCAAACCAACCTGGTCTTAATACCCAAAACTGAGCTCCCGTCAATGGTTACGGACTATAGACCGATAGCTTTGTGTAACACTCTGTACAAGTTCATCACTAAGTTGATCGCCAACAAATTAAGGCCACTGTTAGAAGATACTATCAATTGGAACCAGAACGCTTTTGTACCTCAGAGGCAGATTACTGACAACATAGTGATAGCTTAGGAATGCTTACATTCGATGAACCACTCAAAGGCAAAAAATGGTGCTTTTGCTTTAAAAATGGATATGGCCAAGGCCTGTGATAAAGTGGATTGGAATTTCTTAAAAACGATCTTGATAAAGTTTGGAATTCCAAGTAAGTTGCTCAACTTGATCATGGAGTGTGTTACTACTCCATCTAGTGTTATTGTGAATGGTAAACAATGGGGCAACTTTAAATCATCGAGGGGTTTAAGACAGGGGTGCCCTCTACCCCTTATCTTTTCATCCTTACCTCTCAAGCATTATCTCTCCAAATTGACTGTTATGAGAGACAGTCACTATGTACAGGTCACAGAGTGAGCAGATTTTCTTTTAGGGTCACACATTTACTGTTTGCTGATGACCTACTCATTTTTGGAGATGCCACCAATCAGAATTTGGAAGCAGTAATCAAAGTAATGGACTCCTACTATAATTTTTCTGGGCAGGCAGTGAACTATAATAAAAGTTCACTTTTTTTCAGTACGGGAGTACCTATTCAGGTAAAAACTTCTTTTCAAGTTCGTCTAAATTCACCCCTTACGTCGGACTCAGAAAAATATCTGGGTATGTTGTTACTTAAACCAAGAAACTGGATCCATGCACATGAATTTCTCATACAGAAATTCAAATCTAAATTGGCGGGCTGGAAGAAAAAGATGACCTCCAAGCGGGTCGTACTATGCTTATCAAAGCGGCACTTTGTCCCATCAGTATTTACTTTCTAGGCCTCTCCATTATTCCTCAAGGGACCTGAAATCAATTGGAGAGGATAAAACGCAACTTCTGGTGGGATCATGATGAAGATCAAAGGAAAATGCATTTTTTACCTTGGGAAGTTATTCAGAAACCCAAGGAGTTTGGGGGTCTTGGTGTGAGGTCTTTAGCTAAAATTAATGAATCTCTGGTGGCCAAGCTGGCCTGGAGATTCATCAATAGCCCGGACCAAGTTTGGGTGCAAATACTGAAGGCTAAATGTACAATTACAAGAGATTATTGAACCGAAACAAAAAAATTAAATGCTTCTCCGATATGGACTTCTCTCCTTCAGGTGCGTGAGACACTCCGGGCCAATGTATGTTACCAAGTTGGTGATTGATCTACCATTAACATTCACAAAGACCCATGGGTACCTACATTAACAGGGTTTAGACCAAATGGTAAGAACATAACTCAATATTCTTGCTACACAGTTTCAGATCTTATTACTAATTCTAATTGGAATAAAGAGCGAGTTAAATACCTTTTCGAGGAGGAACCAGCACAAGAAATCTTAAAAATACCATTATCAGGATACTGGACTATGGACAGATTGATATAGGTTCCACACCCAAAAGGTGTTTTCTCAGCAAAATCATAACACTAGAACTTCATCAAACATCCCATGGATGAATTATGGAGTTGCAATATTAATGAACCAAAAGTATGCTTATTTGTTTGGAAACTAGTGAATGAAGGTCTACCTGTCCTTAATAGTATCCGAAGAGGAAATGCAAATATTAACCCCCTTATGTCTCCTGTGCAATCAAGAGGTAGAAACGGTGCACTGATGGGTCATGAAAATGTCCCATCTAAGTCGTTTAATTTAGTCGAGTTAGTTCGTTTCGGGTCTTTATTATAATAAAATGGTTGGTTTTCTTGATTAGGTGTCTTTTGCAGAGTTTAGTGTGAAAAACGGTTAAAAATGAGCATAAAGGGTATTTTGGTCATTTGGAGTCAAGAACATTCTGGAAATTTGGCCAAGGTCAGTTCATGGTTGAAAAGTAGAGGTCGAGACGAGTCCGTAGGAGAAAACGGAAGTCAAATCGGAGTCCGAATGAGAGAAATATGCAAAGTCAAAGATGGTCAAAGTCTGTTGACTAGGTGGGACACATTCGGTGCAAGTTCGGGCATGCGGGACCAGGCGGGACACGTGTCGACAAGCGGAGGCCGGAATACGCGATTCCCGTGTTTCCGCTAAGCAGCGAAACGACGCTATTGGCCTGATTCGGTGTAACGCGTTGCAAATTAGTTCCCGTAGTCCCATACTCACGTTTTAATCTCAGCCGCATCCTTCCGCGTTTTCTAGATCGGACGGCTCCTGTGATATGCGCGTTATTTACCTATTACGTGCGACCGAAGCTGCTTAATATGATAGTCCCGGACGCGTGTCACACTTTCAGCCCTCCAGATCCGCGCGTTTTTAAATCCGACGGTTGCTGAGACGTCACACGTTATTATCCTACAACCGGCTATACTAAATCACCTGAATTTCCAAACTTAAACCCTAGCCGCCAGCCTATCTAGGGTTTTATCCTTTTAACCCTTTTTATTCCAATTTTGACCCCCACTTTCTCCCTTTCTTACCATTTTAACCTCAACTAAACCCTAACTCTATATAAACTCTTTTTGAGAACCAACCAAGCTCTCTCTTTTCTTATCCCCTCTTTCCTCCTTCTTGTAGTTGTAAAACCCTAACTTACTTTTCCTCTCTTAGCCTCATTTTCTCTCTACCTCTTCACAACTAAAAACCCTAGCCACCATTCTTTTCTCTACCACCTTCATCTTTTCTCTAGATCTACTTTCTCCTTCTAATTTCTTCTTCTAACCTTCTAATTTCTCCATACCTTCTTCTCTAAAATCTCTTCTTCTTCCATCTCTCTTCTAAATTTTTCTTCTTTTATCTTGTAATAAGCTATTATTTGGAGTTTTGAGCAATATTCTTGAGATACTTGGAGCTTAAATTGGACATCAAAATGGAGATACATGGGAATATGGATTGGGAACATTCTTGGTGATTTCTTTCCATTAATCTTTTGTAATTCCATTTATTTTATGAATTCAATGAATATTATTTTAGATTCCATGAGTAGCTAAATTTTGTATCTAGGGTGTAGAGGAAACCCATATTTGGGCTTATTTTGAGATATGTTATAAATGAATGAATCCTTATTTTGAGCTTCAATGCCTATTGATTGTCATTTCATGTTGATTCTATAACCTTGTTATCATTCATGTATTATAATTAGATATTTCATGCTTTTATTGATTTATTAGATGAGATATGCCTTTTAGATCTTGAATGATAGTGTAGGAAATTAGTTTCATATGGTAGTCAATCATACATTCTTGATTTTGAATTGTGCTATTAAAGAATATTATCTGAAACCTAATTAGTTCATTAAGCTAGGTTTTGAGTTATAAACAAATAGTGATTTGTTGATTGAATGCTTGTCTTAAGTAGTCCATTTATGTGGTGAAATCGAAATCCCTAGATTCTTCTTCTCGTCTTGATTTAATTCTTATTAATCTATTAGTATTGCTTTCTTTTTGTCATAGTAGTTTCCAAATCAAATCAAAAGTTTGAAAGGGGGGGTTTAATTCGAGATTAGATAAAATAGCTTGTCTCTTGGGACGATACTCGACTTATTAGAAATACTATAACTTGATACTTGCGGAAATAGACCTAATTTTGGGTCTATCATGCACCATCTGTTTGGAGCTTGTCCAAAGTTTAGATAAATGATGAACTCGGCCTCCAACATCATTCAAGTAGATGGCGAATCAGGTCCAGTCATATTTATACAAAAGCTGGTACTAAACAAAAAAACGAAAGAGCTTTAGTGTATGGATCTTACCTCCATTTGAATTTTTGGAAGGCTCGCAACAATTTATTCTTCTCAAATCAACCCCTCAACATCAACTTCATAGTGAACCAAGCTTATATCAGATCGAAAAAGTATATCAACAGATCTTAAGAGAGTGTTCAACGGAAGTAAACAACAACTGGATTCCTCCGTTAAGTACTACTCTAAAGGTAAATTTTGATGGAGCATTCTCTATATCAGGTTCGGCTATAGCAGTGATAGTAAGAGACTATGAAGGAAGAATTCTAAACTCTAAAGCGATGAAGATTGAGGCTATGTCGGCACTTGAAGCAGAAGCTAAAGCTTGTCTGTTGGCTTTAGAACTGGGTAATAACCTGAGGTTAAGGGAGGTTTTATATGAGGGCGACTGCAAGTCCTGGATTGACGCAATATCCAATGGTGGGGAGGAGGTCACGTGGCGTCTTATCTCCTTAGTGATAGAAGCCAACATCTGCTCAAAAGTTTGAAAGGGGGGTTTAATTCGAGATTAGATAAAATAGCTTGTCTCTTGGGACGATACTCGACTTATTAGAAATACTATAACTTGACCCTGTATACTTGCGGAAATAGACCTAATTTTGGGTCTATCATGCACCATCTGTTTGGAGCTTGTCCAAAGTTTAGATAAATGATGAACTCGGCCTCCAACATCATTCAAGTAAATGGCGAATCAGGTCCAGTCATATTTATACAAAAGCTGGTACTAAACAAAAAAACGAAAGAGCTTTAGTGTATGGATCTTACCTCCATTTGAATTTTTGGAAGGCTCGCAACAATTTATTCTTCTCAAATCAACCCTCAACATCAACTTCATAGTGAACCAAGCTTATATCAGATCGAAAAAGTATATCAACAGATCTTAAGAGAGTGTTCAACGGAAGTAAACAACAACTGGATTCCTCCGTTAAGTACTACTCTAAAGGTAAATTTTGGTGGAGCATTCTCTATATCAGGTTCGGCTATAGCAGTGATAGTAAGAGACTATGAAGGAAGAATTCTAAACTCTAAAGCGATGAAGATTGAGGCTATGTCGGCACTTGAAGCAGAAGCTAAAGCTTGTCTGTTGGCTTTAGAACTGGGTAATAACCTGAGGTTAAGGGAGGTTTTATATGAGGGCGACTGCAAGTCCTGGATTGACGCAATATCCAATGGTGGGGAGGAGGTCACGTGGCGTCTTATCTCCTTAGTGATAGAAGCCAACATCTGCTCAAAAGTTTGAAAGGGGGGGGTTTAATTCGAGATTAGATAAAATAGCTTGTCTCTTGGGACGATACTCGACTTATTAGAAATACTATAACTTGACCCCGTATACTTGCGGAAATAGACCTAATTTTGGGTCTATCATGCACCATCTGTTTGGAGCTTGTCCAAAGTTTAGATAAATGATGAACTCGGCCTCCAACATCATTCAAGTAGATGGCGAATCAGGTCCAGTCATATTTATACAAAAGCTGGTACTAAACAAAAAAACGAAAGAGCTTTAGTGTATGGATCTTACCTCCATTTGAATTTTTGGAAGGCTCGCAACAATTTATTCTTCTCAAATCAACCCCTCAACATCAACTTCATAGTGAACCAAGCTTATATCAGATCGAAAAAGTATATCAACAGATCTTAAGAGAGTGTTCAACGGAAGTAAACAACAACTGGATTCCTCTGTTAAGTACTACTCTAAAGGTAAATTTTGATGGAGCATTCTCTATATCAGGTTCGGCTATAGCAGTGATAGTAAGAGACTATGAAGGAAGAATTCTAAACTCTAAAGCGATGAAGATTGAGGCTATGTCGGCACTTGAAGCAGAAGCTAAAGCTTGTCTGTTGGCTTTAGAACTGGGTAATAACCTGAGGTTAAGGGAGGTTTTATATGAGGGCGACTGCAAGTCCTGGATTGACGCAATATCCAATGGTGGGGAGGAGGTCACGTGGCGTCTTATCTCCTTAGTGATAGAAGCCAACATCTGCTCAAAAGTTTGAAAGGGGGGGTTTAATTCGAGATTAGATAAAATAGCTTGTCTCTTGGGACGATACTCGACTTATTAGAAATACTATAACTTGACCCCGTATACTTGCGGAAATAGACCTAATTTTGGGTCTTCAATGAATTTATTTGATTCCAAAAAAAATAATAAGAACTACTACAAAATGAAAATAAAAGCTTTGAAAATGATATTGTCCGAGAATATGAACTATGAGAAACAAAAATACTTACTAAATTTAATTTTGTTGAATAATAATTTTAGTAAGGTAAAAAATTGAGCAACATAGCAAAAATAACTGTGCCTATAATTGCGTCTTGTAAGGCTAAAAACATTACACCGCAATTACAAAACAATAAAATTCTCCCTTCAAGTATGCTCCAGCAATTCTTTGGGTCCATGACAACCTAAATTGTGGTCAGATGCAAAACTTGCTTCTTCATCCTTGTAGTACTTTAAGACCCTGCAATTTCAAACAAAAGAAAAATCATGACCAACAATATGAAGGAGAGATTATAGGAAGGAAATAAGAAGAACTTTGCATGAGTTTCAAATAACCAAAAATATAGAGGGAGGGAGATAGAACCGATTGACCTACCATCTAACCTGCAAAATTAAAGAAAACATAGTAAGTACACCACGAAGAACAACAACTTTTCATGAGTTTCAAATGAACAAAAATCTATGAAAAAGAAAATCGGAGATAAGAAAAGAGATGAATCTACAAATGAAGGAACGGAATAATAGGATACGTTACATAAGGAGGATCGAAAATAGGAGATCCGGCGGTCAAGATAAGTTGCAGAAATAATATACGTGTATGTACGTGACGGATCGAGAAGGCGAGATCCGACGATCAAGAAGAATTCAGAATATTGAAGATATTTGAAGATATATTGAAGATATATTGAAGATATGTGATATATTGAAGATATGTGAAGATTTAGTTTCTTATATTCAGAATATCTCTTGTAACTATCTAATGGTAATATTAGATAGATTTTGTATTATTTCCTAGTTTAGTAATCAGAAACTAGGAAACCCTAAACCCTAAGTCATCTATAAATAGGAGAGGATTCTAGGATTCAAACTCATCGAGTTATGTCTGACCAATGTAACCGATCAAACCCACATACAATTGTATGTGGTGAATTATAATAAAGAAGTTGTTCTCCGTGGATGTAGGTCTTGAGTATTCGACCGAACCACGTTAAATTATCGTGTCTTTATCTTATATTCATATCTCCGATTATTTATATAATCGTGAATTTAACACGGAAATAAGTAAACAGAAATAAGTAACCTCTCCCTTAAATAAGTAAACCGAAATATAAAAAAAACTACTCCCACGATTTTTTTTGTCTCCCACAATTTTCTCCCTTATTAGAGGGGAAAATATCAATGACATTATTAACCCATAAAAAGTGATTGCAAAAGAAAAAATAGAGGGTATTTAATGTACTATTAGTATTTAATCACCAAACTATTATTTTTGTTATAATAGATTGCAAATCGTGGGAGAAAGGAGAGATAGAGGGAGAAAAAATAGGATTGGTAAGTAAATGACTATAATAACCTATGTTTCGGAACTTAATTACACAAATTTTTAAAAGGGATAAATTTTGAGATATTTTCATCCGTCAGATACAAAATACACACGAAGAATGGACGGTTAGACTTATCCCTTGGCATGGCTCCTTTCGAGGCATTATATGAAAGGCCTTGTCGATCACAATTATGTGAGACAAAGGCAGGAGATGCTAAACTAGAAGGACCAGAGGTGATTCGTGACACTTTTGAAAAGATTGCGTTAATTCGGAGTAGGCTCCAAGCAGCTCAAAGCCGTCAGAAGAGTTATGCCGACAAGCGACGTAGGGATTTGGAGTTTATCGTTTGTCTAGGGTGTTTTACGATTTGGTAAGAAAGGAAAATTGGCTCCGAGATACATTGGACCTTTCAAGATAGTTGAGAAGGTAGGCAAAGTAGCTTATCGTCAAGACTTGCCTGCAAGTTTGGCAGGAAGACTTGCCTGCAAGTTTGGCAGGAGTGCACAACGTATTTCATGTTTCGATGCTTCGGAAGCATGTGAGAGATGAGGATCAACATTCGGTGGTTGACTACCATTATTTAGAGCTCCAACCAAATGCATCATATGAAGAGGAACCAGTTCGCATCGTGGATCGTAAAGAGCATGTCCTTCACCGAAAGACCATTCCCATGGTCAAGGTCTAGTGGAATCATCACAATGATAGAGAAGTTACTTGGGAGCGCGAGGATGATATACAGCTTTAGTATCCCCATCTTTTCCTCTCGTCAGGTACGTTCAATTTCGAGGACAGAATTTCCTACTAAAAGGGGAGATTGTAGTGCCCCATTATTCTAGTGGATGCCTATTGATGATGCATAAAAGTTCCAGACGTTGACTAACGTCTGAAGAGTTAAGATCAGACCTGAAGTCTCTTAGAACGACTCCGTTTAAGGCAGCGGGACAGCTAAACACCTGACGGTCCACCTTACGTTCCCCTAACTGGGAGGTCGGCCGGAAGAAACCAGCTCTGCACCAAGTGCCCTTGGTATGGATAGATCAGCCCTGGAATCTTAAAAGGAAAAAGGGGGTCTCCACATGGTCGACCCATATCTTACGCCCAGAACTGGGGAGATATCAGCGTTGCGCAACCTAATGACTTAATCCCGGACTTTTTAGAAAGATCTCAGTCGGCCTCACATCTTGAAGTGTTTAAGCCCGGTAGGACTCCACGTATCTAGAAAGATCTCAGTCGGCCTCACATCTTCTAGATACATGGAGTCCAATCGGGCTTAAACACTTCAAGATATGAGGCCAACTGAGATCTTTCTAGAAAGTCCGTGATTAAGTCATTAGGTCGCGCAGCGCTGATATCTCCCAAGTTCTGGGCGCAAGATATGGGCCGAACCTGTGGAGACCCTCCCTTATTCCTTTTAAGATCCCATGGCTGATCTATCCATACCAAGGGCATTTAGTGCAGAGCTAGTTTCTTCCGGCCGACCTCCTAGTTAGGGGAACGTATGGTGGTGAAGGAGTTGAAGGAGATGTCCTTCGACCAAGGTGACAATGCGAACAATTTGTCGGATAGGACAATTGATGTGGAAGATCATCAAGTCCGATTGATTTAGGGATCGTAGAGTTGTAGCTAGAGACCAACTACGATCGTCGAATTACGAAGTAATTCGCGGCTAACTTCGATCGGATCCTACAACGGGTTACACATAAGAGTGACAAATTGATCTAGGATATGACTAGTGGGAGTGAGATATAATCATGGGAGTGTCCCATAAACATATCTCATAGGCCTAAAAAGGAATTCGGCAAAGATAGTACAAAAGTTCCAAAAACAGGATTTTTGGGCCTAGACCGGTTCGGGTACTTCTAGGACTCGGATTGGGCTGAATTTTGGAGGGTTAGTTGCTGATATAATAAACATTATATATGCCAATTTTCGTGGTGTTTGGGCACCTCCTCCTTAGGGAATTGAGAAAATATCAATAGTTGCTATTTTCGACTATTTCCCTAAATCTTATTCTAAAGGGTGTTTTAGGAAACCTAAAAGGAGGTGGATTCTTATTAGGGTTCTATATAAACACTCTTAGGGCAGAGAATAAGGTGTGGAATTTCTCTCTAAGCTTTCTTACTCTACCACATCAAGTAGAGAGGAGAAAGTGAGCTAATTCCCATTAACTATCTATCTAGTCAAGAAGAAAGGAGTTCTTCTTTCCAACCACCATTGGTGTGCTAGCTATACAACAAGGTGGGAGATCAAATTGTTTGCTCGTGTCCCAAGTAGAGGAGCTACACTTGAAGCTCTTGATCTTCTCATAAGCAATTGGAAAGGTTCGAGGGAAAACTAGCGAATAAGGTATTTATCTTTCTAGTTTTAATTAATGATTATCATAGGTTTATGCATGTGATCCTGGGAATACTAGTGTAGACATTAGATGTCTTAATTCCGCTATAAACACTAGTAGAAGGGTGTAAAACCCAACAGTGGCGTCAGAGCCTCT
This sequence comes from Eschscholzia californica, assembly GCF_041429995.1. NCBI lineage: Eukaryota > Viridiplantae > Streptophyta > Magnoliopsida > Ranunculales > Papaveraceae > Eschscholzia > Eschscholzia californica. The sequence goes on from NW_028238198.1 coordinate 50,059,330, forward strand.
TGCAATTAGCCTATCTTATCTAAGTTTTGGACCAATTCCATGCTTTTCTAGATAGATTACTGTGTTTAAAAGTGTTTAAAACACAAAATTTTTGATTAATTTTGAATAAGATTCAAGTATTTGCCAAAAGATTTCAAAATTTGTTCTTGAAAAGAATTTCAAAACCTAAAATTTTGATCCAAATTGGTTTGATTAAAAGAGTTGTTTTAAGTTTTTTGAAAACTTGTGAAAAACAAAATTTGGAAATTTAGAATAGTTCTAAAAAGAATTTGAAATATTTTAGAAGTGTTTTAAATTTTGGAAAAGCAATTTAAAATTGCAACACAAAAAAAAAAAAGGGAAACTATTGAGTTTTTAGAAACTCAATAGGTCCGGCCAGGAAGCTTCCTGGCCGGACCAGTAGCCTGGAGGACGCGTCTGGTAGACGCGTCCCAGATTACTGTTGGATGCGTCTGAGGACGCGTCCAGCTGCTCCAGGTCGCGTCTTCCAGACGCGACCAGTAGCTTAACCAGGACGCGTCTTCCAGACGCGTCCAATAGCTACTACCAGACGCGTCTTGGAGACGCGTCTGGGGTCCTGGGTGTCTCGGACTAAGTCCGAGACACCTAGTGCTGGTCCGGTCCAGCACCAGATGCGTCTAGGACGCGTCTGGTGCTTGGACTAGCGTCCTGGCTCCGGCCAGGACGAGATTAGGCCTATTGGCCTCGGCTCGGACATGCCGGCCCTATGGGCCGTGCCATATCCGGACCTTGTCCAAGCCCTTTTGTGGGCTTGGGCCGGGACTTGTCTAGGACTTGTCCCGGGTCTTTTCAAGGCTTTTCGGACCACGAAAAGGGACCACTATTCGAGTGGAAGTTTTATCCAAATTTTCTCCCAAAATTCCAATCCAAATATTTCCGAAATTAACCCGGGCCATTCAAGGCCCAAACGGAATTTCTCTTTAAAATCAAATTTTAAAATCAAACCAAGACACACCATTAGTCTAATCTTTTGATGTAGACTTAAGGTGCGTACATGACATACGGATGTCGACAAAAGTATCTCCCGGATATACATGCATATATAATTGATAGCCTTGAAATATATTATATGATTACATGTGATGTGAATGCGGAAACTAGTATGGCCATAGAATTTATTTCTTATTCTTGTTTTGAGCACGGATGGGTGCATGTTTTGTAATAATTTTAATTTCAAGTTTACACGATCTGCGAATCGTTTGAGTCTTGTAATTAGAGTTTAGGGTTTATGAGTCCATTGATGAAACTCAAGGAAGAAATTCAAAGGCGAGTGGGAGAAATCAATGGAGGTTCAAAGACGGAGATCTAGACGAACTAAAAAGGCGAAACAAGAAGCAAACCAAAGGAGATTAGATCTTCTAGGTTAGGGGCCATACTAGGATCCATATGTGCTTGATTTACTTTCTCGCGCGCATTTACTTACTTATTTACGCTTTATGTCGTGGATGTTAGTTAGGCTAATTAGTTCACTAAAACGAACGCCAGACTAGCGTAAAAGTCCCTAAAAGTAATTTTGAGTACAGTGCCTATCCAAATTAAGACACTCCTTGCGTCCTTGTTCGAGGAAGGTGGGTCGGCCTTCGCAGAGTACCTCCTCTACCTTGGGACATTGCGGGTAGGCCTATAGAAGAGGCCTACATGTCTAAATGGTTCTACTCAACGAGATCAGCAAGAGAGTCTTGGATACTCGAGGCAAAAGGATGGATTTTACACTAAACATGTAATCCATCAACCGAGAATCATATGGTATGATCAGTGAAAGTATTCACTCACCTAAATCAATGGGAATTAAGGGCAGGGCCCTAGTCCGCTTAATCCTTGAGAGATGGGATCTCGGAATCGCATTATTCATCTAGGGACACGTTTTATCTTGAATAATGTGGCAAAAACTTAGGACTTTTTGCAAAAAATTATCGAATGTAATACTTAGCAAAATCCTTTTTTCTGTTTCATGTAGTTTTACTATGGCAAAAATCAATCTTTTCAACCTATGTTCAATCCTTGATGAGGACAAATTGAACATGGATAACTTCCTTGATTGGGAAAAGAGATTGAGAAGTGTTCTCAAATCTACAAACAAAGAAAGCGTACTGGATACCCCTATTCCAATAATAACTGCGAACTCAAAGATTGAGGAACAAAAGCAGGCCAAAAGTATCCGGATGAAATCAATTTCAGTAACTTGCCTTATGTTGGCAACCATGGAGCCTAATCTTCAAAAGAGATTCAGGAAAATGGATGCGCACACAATCATCCGTCGATTAAGGGACATGTCCCGAAACAAATCACGGTTGAGGAAGTACGGAACTTCTAAGGCAATCCGGAGAGGCATTGGAATGTCTGAATCAAAGAAAGAACTTCAACTGATTCAGAAGAACAAAAGGAAAAAGGAAGGAACTCACGATTCCGACCAAGGTATCTATGTTATCGAAGTTAACTTAGCAAATACATTTGATTCTCAATCCTGGGTATTCGATACCGGATGTGGTGCTCATATCATTTATGATGTGCAGGGCCTTAAGGGAATCAAGTATTTATCTGGAAGGGAGCTTGTCCTACGAGTAGCAAATAGAGCAACGGTTGCTGCGAAAGCTGTAGGAACTTTCAGTCTACCTTTGGAAACTGGTCTAGTTTTAGAACTTCATAATTGCTATTATGTACCCTCTATTTCTAGAAACATTATCTCAGTCTCAGAATTAGACAAACAGGGATATCACCTATTAATAAAAAACCAGCGTTGTTCTTTATACAAAGGTGAAATGTTTTATACCAGTGCTAAGCTATACAACGGTCTCTATATTACGAATATTGAGAACGAAGTCTTCAACATAGAAACCAATAGGCTACGGTCAGATGATTCAAATCCAAGTTACCTTTGGCATTGTCGTTTGGGTCACATTAACATGACACGCATGAAGAAGCTCCATGAACATGGACTTCTAGGTTCGTATAATTTAGAATCATATGACACATGCGAATCATGTTTAATGGGTAAAATGACGAGGTCTTCTTTTAAAGGAAAAGGAGACCGAGCCAAAGAACCCTTGGAACTCATACATACGGATGTATGCGGACCAATGAGTACTCCGGCGAGAGGTAACTATGGCTACTTCATCACGTTCACGGATGACTTCACTCGTTATGGTTACATATACTTGATGAGGCATAAGTCCGAATCGTTTGACATGTTCAAACAATTTCAGAACGAAGTAGAGAATCAACTTGGCAAGAAAATAAAAGCCATTCGATCCGATCGAGGTGGTGAATATTTGAGTCAAGAATTTGACGATCATCTTAGGAGTTGTGGTATAGTATCTCAACTCACTCCGCCAGGAACACCCCAGATGAATGGTGTTTCTGAAAGGAGAAATCGCACCTTGTTAGACATGGTTCGATCTATGATGAGCTTAGCAAATCTTCCAAACACGTTCTGGGGGTATGCTCTAGAAACGGCTGCTTTCACACTTAACCGAGCTCCGTCAAAAACTGTAGAAAAGACGCCATATGAGTTATGGTTTGGAAAGATTCCAAAGCTGTCTTTTCTCAAAGTCTGGTGATGCGAAGTTTATGTAAAACGCTTACAAGGAGACAAACTCGCACCTAAATCAGACAAATGTCTCTTTGTGGGTTATCCAAAAGAGACAAGGGGTTACTACTTCTACCACGAATCTGAGAACAAAGTGTTTGTTGCTCGAGATGGTGTCTTCCTTGAAAAGGAATTCCTTTCCAAACAGACAAGTGGGAGAAATGTAGATATCGATGAAATTCGATATGAGCAACAAATAAACACAGATATAGAAATATCAAGAGGTTTAGCGGCTCCTATCTATACACAAAGTATGGAAGAGGAAAATGAGGTCGAGAGAGTACCTCCCGCTCAAGTCGAATCAAATTCGCAGGAGACATCTCAACTAGTTGAGAACACTCCAAAAGTTGCTCAGGCCCCTCGTAGATCTCAAAGGCTCCAGGAATTATCTCAGAAAACAGATATCCTACTGTTAGAAGATAATGAGCCGAGTACCTACAACCAAGCTATGACGAGCCCCGACTCCGAAAAATGGCTAAAAGCCATGAGATCGGAAATGGATTCCATGTCAGAAAATCAAGTATGGAACTTGATCGATTTGCCCGATGGAGCAAAACCAATCGGATGCAAATGGGTTTTCAAAGTAAAAACTGACAAGGATGGAAACGTTAGCGTTTTCAAAGCTAGACTCGTGGCAAAAGGATACAAACATATTCATGGCATAGACTATGATGAAACCTTTTCACCTGTCGCAATGCTTAAATCCATTCGGATCATTCTAGCAATTGCAGCTCATTATGATTATGAGATTTGGCAAATGGATGTCAAAACCGCCTTCCTGAACGGACACTTGGAAGAGGATGTGTACATGACACAACCCGAAGGTTTTGTAGATTCCAAAAATGCTGGAAAAGTTTGCAAGCTTAAGAAATCCATTTATGGACTCAAGCAAGCAAGCCGGAGTTGGAATCTTCGATTCGACGAGAAAATCAAAGAATTTGGATTTCTCAAGAATGCAGAAGAATCTTGTGTTTACAAGAAGGTTAGTGGGAGCGACCTAGTTTTCTTAGTCCTTTATGTCGATGACATATTAATCATAGGAAACAATATTCCGATGTTGGAATTAGTTAAAGATTGGCTTCGGAAATGCTTCTCTATGAAGGACTTAGGGGAAGCAGAATACATATTGGGAATCAAGATCTATAGAGATAGATCAAGGAGGATGATCGGACTTAGTCAAGAAACTTATATAGATAAGATTCTTCAACGGTTCGAGATGACAAACTCCAAAAGAGGATTCCTTCCCATGTCACATGGTATGGTGCTTAGCAAAGATCAGTGTCCTAAGAGTCCTGATGAGCTAGCACACATGATGAAAGTACCCTATGCTTCGGCAATAGGATCAATCATGTACGCCATGATCTGCACTCGCCCAGACGTCTCATATGCTTTGAGCATGTGTAGCCGTTACTAATCAAATCCAGGCCAAGCGCACTGGCACGCCGCCAAGAATATCCTAAAGTACCTGAAAAGGACTAAGGATCATTTCCTGGTATATGGCGGGGAAGATACACTAAAAGTTGTAGGCCATGTGGATGCAAGCTTTCAAACGGATAGAGACGACTTCAAATCACAATCTGGGTTCGTCTACTGTCTGAATGGAGGAGCGGTATGTTGGAAAAGTTCCAAGCAGAGCACAGTTGCTGACTCTACCACTGAAGCAGAATACCTAGCGGCCTCGTAAGCTGCAAAGGAAGGAGTCTGGATCAAGAAGTTCATGATAGAACTTGGTGTCGTACCTGGCATGGAAGAGGGCGTGACTCTCTATTGTGACAACAACGGAGCAATAGCCCAAGCCAAGGAACCAAGAGCGCACCAAAAATCCAAACATATCCAAAGGAAGTACCACTTGATTAGGGAAATCATAGAGAGAAAAGATGTGGTAATTTGCAAGGTTCATACGGATGATAACGTTGCAGATCCGTTAACCAAACCGTTACCTCAGCCCAAACATGATTCACACATGAGGGACATTGGTATAAAGCGCTTTGGGAATGGCAACAAATGTAATTTGGATTCATAATAGAGTTTATGTGCCTAATTACTTACATTCGATAAATAAAATAAAAGAAATTTTATTTTGTCCTTAAAATTTGGTTTGGTATTTTAAGAGACAGTCCACACGATAAAGAAAACGCTTCGAGTAGGCTTGTCAGATACGTGATCTGATGAATGAAACCCTACTAAGTGAACTTGGAGTGATTCATTATCAATTCCCTAGTCCAGGTCATTGCATGGACAACAATGACTCACGAAGACTAGTACGGGAGTCGATGGGATAGCGCAGTTTCATGGGCTATAGAAATAGTGTATTCGATTCGACTACGTGAGTGCATAATAGGGATTATACACTGGAATAACCCTCAACGTGAGAAGTTCATCCAAAGAATGATGAAATCGTCAAACTTCTCACAAAGACAAGATTGAAGAGATTCCTCAAAACATGAGTGCTCAGCTCATCTTATGTAAGGAATGTCTGACTTTGGTTCCGTTAAACGCCGCGCCGTAAAAGGAGGTTATAAAGGCGGATACTGGGAAGGACAGGATAGACATGAAGTTGAGTGGGAGCGCAAGAATGGATTATGTCCTCCTAACCATGTTAGGGTACAGTGTCCTCGGGCCACTTGACGAGCAACAACTGAAAATGCATGGCCGTGCTCAAATGGATTAAAAGTTAATCATTTGTTTTGACAGTTGTACTCGAGATCAAGAAAGTCTGAATGACGTGACGTATCAGATGGGATACAAAGTGACATGGGAATCGAGCATTGTACTTGTTCTAAGTCCAAGTGGGAGTCTGAAGGAGTTGAAGGAGATGTCCTTCGACCAAGGTGACAATGCGAACAATTTGTCGGATAGGACAATTGATGTGGAAGATCATCAAGTCCGATTGATTTAGGGATCGTAGAGTTGTAGCTAGAGACCAACTACGATCGTCGAATTACGAAGTAATTCGCGGCTAACTTCGATCGGATCCTACAACGGGTTACACATAAGAGTGACAAATTGATCTAGGATATGACTAGTGGGAGTGAGATATAATCATGGGAGTGTCCCATAAACATATCTCATAGGCCTAAAAAGGAATTAGGCAAAGATAGTACAAAAGGACCAAAAACAGGGTTTTTGGGCCTAGACCGGTTCGGGTACTTCTAGGACTCGGATTGGGCTGAATTTTGGAGGGTTAGTTGCTGATATAATAAACATTATATCTGCCAATTTTCGTGGTGTTTGGGCACCTCCTTCTTAGGGAATTGAGAAAATATCAATAGTTGCTATTTTCGACTATTTCCCTAAATCTTATTCTAAAGGGTGTTTTAGGAAACCTAAAAGGAGGTGGATTCTTATTAGGGTTCTATATAAACACTCTTAGGGCAGAGAATAAGGTGTGGAATTTCTCTCTAAGCTTTCTTACTCTACCACATCAAGTAGAGAGGAGAAAGTGAGCTAATTCCCATTAACTATCTATCTAGTCAAGAAGAAAGGAGTTCTTCTTTCCAACCACCATTGGTGTGCTAGCTATACAACAAGGTGGGAGATCAAATTGTTTGCTCGTGTCCCAAGTAGAGGAGCTACACTTGAAGCTCTTGATCTTCTCATAAGCAATTGGAAAGGTTCGAGGGAAAACTAGCGAATAAGGTATTTATCTTTCTAGTTTTAATTAATGATTATCATAGGTTTATGCATGTGATCCTGGGAATACTAGTGTAGACATTAGATGTCTTAATTCCGCTATAAACACTAGTAGAAGGGTGTAAAACCCAACAGGTGGACCGTAAGGTGTTTAGTTGTCCTGTTGCCTTAAGCTGAGTCGTTCCAAGAGACTTCAGGTCTGATCTTGACTCTTCAAACGTTAGTCAACGTCTGGACATTTTATGCATCATCATGAGTCCCGCCACTCCTTAGTTGAAAGTAAAGAGACTAAGGAGTAGAAGTAACTCGTGTGTTGTTTACTTTATTTGAAGGCCTGAAGTCGAGAGTAATACCTGTCCCAGAGCAGTTTCATGAAACTTTTTGGGTATTACCTGGACCTGGGTTGTTGGTGGAGCTAAGTATTGTGCTGATGCTCCAGAGCTGATTGGTGTCTGCTAAGCGGAGATCCTTTCTCATAAAGCGTTGTTTTTGCCAGAGACATCCCAGATGCGCTTTTGTCTTAACGGGTGGTTTACTTTCCCACGACACGTTACCACTTCTGTCCGAGTAATTAATTTCCTTTCCATGCGTGATTCTGTGACGTCACGTCTTTGATCTTCTGACTACCTATTTTCGGCGTTGATCCTTTTGGATTACTATTCAAGGCAGCACTTTCGGCATGCGTGGACACGTGGTATCTTGCTAGTGGGAGAGTAGGCATGTTCCCCAGGGTTCTGTTAGTTCCTAATGCCGTCTTGGGTTAATCCGGACCGTCGATTATCTTTTGCCATCGATTGAAGAAATGTTAGGGTTTTCCCAGTTGTGACTAATGTCGCGTGTCTTGCTCCCGTTGGTTTTCTTTACATTGGCCCGGATCCTGGTCTTCCTATATAATGATGCATAAAATGTCCAGACGTTGACTAACGTCTGAAGAGTCAAAGATCAGACCAGAAGTCTCTTGGAACAGCTCGGCTTAATGCAGCAGGACAGCTAAAACCCCTGATGGTCCACCGTACATTCCCACAACAGGGAGGTCGGCCAGAAGAAACCAACTCTGCACAAAACGCCCTTGGCATGGACAGATCAGCCCTGGGATCTCTAAAGGAATAAGGGGGGTCTCCACAGGTTCGACCCATATCTTACGCCCAGAACTGGGAAGATATCAGCGCTGCGCAACCTAATGGCTTAATCCCGTACTTTCCAGAAAGATCTCAGTCGGTTACACATCTTGAAGTGTTTAAGCCCGATTGGACTCCATGTATCTAAAGGAGGAAACTTCTCCTTTAGAGTCTATCACTCCGGAAAGATATCAACGAAGTATCCTTGAACTTAAGAACTTTCACTTATCAAAGATCCGGGATAGACTCGAAAAGAAACCCTAGATACGCAAAAGAGGTATCTTCTACTACGATCTGGCGGTCACCGCCTCACCACCGCCACTAAGGACAGTCGGCCTAACATCGCCTATAAAAGGCCCCCCACATCGTCCTTCTCAATACACGATCTCTTCCCTCAAAAAGATCACCCAAAACTCAGAGTTCTCATAACTCGCCCCCCAAAAGGATCAATCGATATTCATTCTTTTACTGCAAAGAGCAACCTGACTGTCTTGAGCGTCGGAGCGATTTGCGAACCCTTTAAAGGTTTTCCCCCTTTGGGAACAGACGAACAAGAGCAAAGAATCAGGATCTGAAGCTAGGAGTCAGGAGCTGAAGCTAGGAGTTAGGAGCTGGAGCAAGAAGCAGGGAGCAGAGAAGCGGAGCAGAGCAGAGAAGCGGAGCAGAGAAGAGAAGCAGAGCAGAACAGAGGAATCTCACCTATCTAAACAGAATATTCTATCATAACGGAGGCTGTCATGCATCAACTCCCTTTTTTATGTTGATTTAACCGGGAGCTAATTTTCGACATCAGCACTATATTTAAGCGTTGTGACTTGTTATAATTTGTTTCTTTTTCGTCTTCTTTATTTCAGCAAAAATCTTCATCTTCTCTTTCCCCTTCCTTGTTCTCTGCTTGTGCGCCTCTTTCTCTTTAATTTTCATGGCTACTCCTCCTTCTGCTTCAAAGTTTTCTGGTCAAATGCGTTTCTGCAGTCGTATGACCCAGCAGGACCTGGAATTTCCGGGCCGCTCACATGTTTCCAGACTCCGTTGAACTTATCCTCCTGTCGTCTAATGATAGGATTTGCTACACTGATGACCGTCGTATTGGAATCTATGAAGTCTTCTTCAACTTGGGTTTGGTGTTTCCCTTCCCTCTTTTTCTCGTTTAGCTGCTAAACCATTATGGGCTTCAACTTTTTCAGCTGAGCCCTAATGCTTTGATGACTATCATGGCGTTTAATTTCCTTTGTCTTCAGTAAAGTGAGAAGGCTAGTCTTTATGCTTTTGATAGGATCTTCTCTCTTAAGTTCAGTGATCGAAACTGGTACTATTTTTCTTCTCGTGTTGACCCATTTTTTCTCTGGTCCTAGTATCCCCAAAGATTATAAGGAAAGGTTTCTTTTCGTTCGACCTTCCCTTGCTACCGAAAGTTTTGGGTTTGTTCCTCGTTCTCCCGGTTCTTCTTATGATCGTCCCAGGATCGTTCCTGATGCCGAAGACGTCAAATGTCATGAAGCTTTGACTGTTTTGGATAGAGGAAAGGAGGGGTTAACCCCGGAGAATTTGATCGATTTCCAGGCCCTTCATCAAGCTCAAGTGCTTCCTTCTCTCCCGGGTGAGGTTTTGTTAGAAGTCTCCTTTCTGGTAACTTCCTTTTCTCAATATTTAAGTCTCGATTCTTCTTCTTTTCTTGTGTTATCAGGATTCCTTAGAAAGCGAACTAGGACCGATGATCTTCCGTCTTCCTCTGGTTTGAAGAGATCTCGCACTAAATCTGTGGTCGGCAGGAGCCTAGCTGGCATTGTTATTTGCAAGCCTGGTAGTCCGACCTCTCCCTCGCTCCCCCTTGATTTTTCTTCTAGTGTTCCTCCCTTGCTCAAGGGTGGTGTCGTTGCTTCCAGGACTAGGGCTAGCGTCCACTCTTTGGCGGACAAGGGTAAAGATCCGGTGTCTATCGGTTTATCTGCTAAACTAGCTACTTTTCCCAAAGGTCTTCCCCGTCATGTGATATCTTTGATCGATGGTTTTTACTACTTCTTCCAGAATGAGGTATTTTGGCCTGCATCCTCTGTTTTCCAGTCTCCTTCCTCTTTTTTTTCTTTTTTTTCTTTTTTTCCTTTTTTTTACCGATGTGTTTGCATTCTTCTTTTTCAGTACTCTCAAGTTAATGATGTTGCGTCCTACCTGTCTTCAATCGAAAAACTGGAGGTCCGGCTTCAGAAGGCTGATTAAGAGGCTTTATCTTATAAAGCCGAAGCTGAAATGTTGGCCAGTGATCTGAAGGTAGCCTCTGCTGAGCGGGACTCGTGGAAGCTGGAGACAGAGCAAACTCGAGCCAGCGCTGCTCTCTAGTCCTCTCAGTTTGATGCTCGTTTTTCTGTCTTGGAAAAGCAGCTTGAAGCTCTCAAGGAAAAAGAGGTTGCTTTGGTTCTTCAGAGGGAGAAGGATAAATCTTCCCTAAGGCTCTCGCGTTGGAACGTCCTCGAGCTGGCTGAGGTGAATCGAAAAAAGGCGATAGCTTCTTTTAAATGTGGGGACGAATTCTTGGCTATTTAGAGGAAGCAGTGCAAGTCGGGTTTTAAGGTGGCTTGGGAGGCGGCTCGTCGCTTCTATTCCCCGAAGGATTCCGTTCCTCTGCGTCACATCGACAAGGATCGAGTGGCCATGTATGTTAATGTCGTAATAGCTAATCGGGGTTCGAAGGACGACTTCCCTTTCAGTGACGATGAGTGGGATGCTGAGGCGGCCACCTAACCCCGGCGATGATGATTCAGATGAGGGCTCGACCTTTTTGGTCCCTCGACCTAACCCCGGCGACTAACTCGAGTTTTTTCCTTCTGAAGCTCGGCCATGATTTCTCTTGACTTGTATTTTGTTTTTCTTGTTATTTTTTCCTGTTACGTCAAACAATGTCTTGATTTTGCTTTGGTTTTGGTAATGGGATGGCTTTTTTGCTTCTGCTTTTATCTTTGATCTACATCCTGTAGTTGCATGAACTTATAAACAAGACACTGATTATAGTTAATCTGACCCTATCTTACTAATGCATTCCTACACTTACTACGCATGCTCCGAATGATCGCTTCTGCAAAGGTTTAAGAAAAGTTAGACTTAACCTATCATGCTCTAATCTATTTCCTTCTGCAAAATAAAACCCGAATTAGCGTGGCTCTGCAAATCATAGTGATCTTCGAGCCTAACTTATGCCCCTGATCATGGCTATTGCTCCCAGGGTTGTTTTTATTAGCTTGGTCTTAACATTTTTCCTTCAACCTCTGGTCGTAGCTTGGGCTACCAGAGCTGGTTGCGTCGGCTTGAGCACGACTAGTTTACCTAGGACTTCTCCTAGGACCTCTAGTCGTAGCTTGGGCTACCAGAGCTGGTTGCGTCGGCTTGAGCACGACTAGTTTAACTAGGACTTCTCCTTAGACCTCTGGTCGTGGCTTTCGCTACCAGAGTTGGTTTCGTCGGCTTGAGCTCGACTAGTTTTCGCCGGGACTCCTCCCGTGCCCCTGGTCGTTGCCTTAGCTACCAGGGTTGTCTTCCTCATTTTCAGCATGAATAGTTTCGCAAGGACTTCTCCTTATACCCCCAGTCACCTTCGTCAGGGCTGTAGTTTAACTAGGACTTCTCCTTGGGGATCATCAAGGACCACGTTTTACTCGAGTAAATAGTTTAAGTTTAACTAGGACTTCTCCTTGCGAGGCCTCGGGTCGCAGCCAGCTTGAGCCGATCAGTTTGACTAGGAGTTCTCCTTGGGACCTTGGTGAAGGGTCAGTTTTACTCGTGCAAAGTTCAGTTTAACTAGGACTGCTCCTTAGGGCCCTCGGTCGTTGCATAGCTACAGAGGCTGTCATGTCCCTGGTCGTGGCTTCCGCTAGCAGGGTTGTTTTCAAATTAAGGCCCTTGATCGTTGCTTTCGCTACCAAGGCTGCCGTTAGGTCCCCTGGTCATGGCTTTCGCTATCAGGGCTACCTGCTCGATTCAGAGCGAGATGAGTTTAACCAGGATTCCTCCTCTCATAGCATCTTATGCTTAAAATATTTTATTTTACTAGATAAAATATGTAGCGAGAGCGCTACTTTTAATGCCTAATGGCTAAGATAGTAAAAATATGTAGCTAGTAGCGCTACTTTTCTATGCGTAATGGCTGAGATAGTGATTATATATATAGGTAAAATATGTAGCTAGAAGCGCTACTTTTCTTGCCTAACGGCTAAAATAATGATAACATATATATAGATAATCTGTGTGAGGTTGAGGAGCAATACTGACCTTAGCGGCGCTACTCCTGCATGTTCGCGGTGCGGTTAAAGGCTGACTTTTCCGGTGCTTGCAAGGGTGGGAACCACAGCTTGTCGTCGACAATGCCGAGCCGAAACAGCGAAGCACTCTCTTGCCGCCGCCTGATCTCCCTTTACTATTCCCACAAGGTTCAATCCTGGGATCGGGAATTTTATAGCTAGGTGGTTCAATGAGATCACAGCTCGTGACTCTCTCAAGAAATTCCTTCCTAGGATGATATTGTACGCATGCAGCTTGTCGATAGTCATGAATTCTAGCATTAGTGCTCTGTTGGTCGCCCCTTGCCCAATAAGTAGGGGTAAGGTAACTTTTCCCCCAGCTCGTACTCGATCTTCGCCAAAACCTGTTAAACAATGACCATAAGTTTCGGTGTGATGTGCTCTCACCTATAGTTTCCCGAGGCATGTCCGGCTTATGATTTATGTGGAACTTCCGGTGTCGATTAGAATGCGCCCTATGTTCCAATTAGCGACTAACGCTGTTATCACCAGGGGGTCTGCGTGGGACGTGATCACCCCTTTTAGGTCATCATCGGTGAAAATCACAGGAGGTGAAACCTCATCGTGTATCCTCATGACCTCGTGGTTCTTTCGTCGTCGTTTATTGCTCATGTCCTCTGCACGAGTTGGTCCCTCAGCTATGACTTTGTTTATTGCATCTGCGAATATCTCTGTTAGAGTTTCTGATATACCGCCAAGCTCTTTTGGCAGTGTTGTCAAATGCTTCATCGTTGTCACCGTTGGGTTCGTTCCTTGACTTAAGTTGGCGATCCTCTTGTCGGAGGGCTTTCCGAAAGTATCGAGGAAAGCATGGGTGCTATTAACAAAATCTTTCGTCCCTGAGAACAATCCTATTCCCGGGAATGTAGGGCCCCTCAGACTGTCTGCTGCTCTGGGGGTTTTCCCGAGCAGGGATTTCAGCTTAGTCTCTACTATATCTAGGTCGCTCTGATGTTTTGTTATCTTCTCTTCTTGCTTCTTTCTTTCAACCTTCAGGCGCTAGAGGGCTGCTGAGACCATTATGAGATATAAAGATCCTTCTCGATCTTCACCGGCTGTTCGTTTTTTTGCTTGCATGTCTGCCTGAACATCTTTAGAAGAAGTAGTTAGTTCTGAAGAAGTATTGAGTGAGGTTCGGGTTACCGAATCTGATGATTTGCTGGAAAGATGCCCCTCCTTCTAGCGCCAAATGCTGATTTCGAAAATTGGCTCCCGGTTAAATCAGCATGAAAAGGGAGTTGATGCATGACAGCCTCTGTTATGATGGTATATTCTGTTTGGAGAGGAGAGATTCCTCTGTTCAGCTCCGTTTCTCTTATCTGCTTCTCTGCTCTGCTCTGCTCTACTGTGCTCTTTTGCTCTTTGCTCTTTTGCTCCAGCTCCTTGCTCCTGTTCGTCTGTTCTCGAGGGGGGAAAACCTGCAAAAGGTTCGAAAACTGCTCCGACGCTCAAGACAGTCAGGGTGCTCTTTGCAGTAAAATAATGAATATTGATCGATCCTTTTGGGGGGCGAGTTGTGAGAACTCTGAGTATGAGGTGATCTTTTCTGGAGTGAAGAGATCATGTCCTGTGAAGGACGAAGTGGGGGGGCCTTTTATAGGCGAAGTTAAACCGACTGTGATTAGTGGCGGTGGTGAGGCGGTGGCCGTCAAACCGTAAGGGAAGTTGCCTCTTTTGCGTACCTATGGTTTCTCTTCGAGTCTATCCCGGATCTTTGATAAGTGAAAGTTGATAAGTTCAAGGATACTTTGTATATATCTTGCCGGAGTGATAGACTTAAAAGGAGAAGTTTCCTCTTCTGGATACGTGGAGTCCAATCGGGCTTAAACACTTCAAGATGTGAGGCTGACTGAGATCTTTCTAGAAAGTCCGGGATTAAGTCATTAGGTGGCGCAGCGCTGATATCTCCCCAGTTTTGGGCGTCTGATATGGGTCGAACCTCTGGAGACCCCCTTATTCCTTTTAAGATCCCAGGGCTGATCTATCCATGCCAAGGGCGTTCAGTGCAAAGCTGATTTCTTCCGGCCGACCTCCCAGTTAGGGGAACGTATGGTGGGTCATCAGGTGTTTAGCTGTCCTGCTGCCTTTAGCCGAGTCGTTCCAAGAGACTTCAGGTCTGATCTTGACTCTTCAAACGTTAGTCAACGTTTGGACATTTTATGCATCATCAGTGGACACCAACTTGTCATATCGTTTTTGGTTGTTTACTAAATATGGTGTGATGTTATTATGTATGTGTGACGTGATGGAGTTAGTGGAGGGTTGTAGGAGTTTTGTGGTTGGTTCGACCCTCTCTACCGGATGTGGCCTAGGTATGAAGCGTATGGGGTTGGCGCTAACACAAGGGTAACTTTGTGGACAACACTCGTATACAACGTGGACACCAACTTGTCATATCGCTTTTGGTTGTTTGTTACAAATGTGGTTTACTTTATTGTAACGATCACAACTCGGATACTATTCTCGGACACCTTTATATTGTTTTTGAGTAGTCTATTTGTTTTGGTAGTTCTTGAAACTGTCTATCAAGGCTTTTGAGGTTTGGAATTCTACTTGTTTGAGTCTGACCCAACCTTTTTTTTTCAGGACAAGGAAATCGGGAAGTGTCACCTGCTTGAGTCTTAGTTAGCCTTGGAGGAGTTTATTTAGTAGTCTCATTTCTTTCTTTAGGTAGTTATTTGGAGTTGCATCTCCTAAATACTTGTTTTTACTTTATTTGTTCTTGTCCGACATATGTGTCGACAATTTAGAGACATCATTCGAGTTTTGAGAGACTTGGTAAAGTTTCATTAGTTGATTTATTGTTACTTTTGAGCTTCATGTTCGATGTTATTTGTATCTTTGATGAGTATATCTTATATGTTCACTTTTCTGCGGAAAAATGCTTTAAGCTTAGGTTTCATGGCGGCCGACGTGGAAATTTGGATATAGGGCGTTACATGATATTTCATATCTTCAGATCTAGATCCATCTCGGCCCTAATACTCTAACATATGGGTATCAACAAAATAAAAAGTTCTTTTTTGTTTTGTTTTCTATTTCCAAGTCTGTTTTTTGTTTCATTATTTTGTTTTTCACATTTTGTTTTCTGAGAAATTGATTGTGATCTACGTTTGTCATACAAAGCATTGATACATCATCAAGTTGTGATAAGCACGATTACCGCCTAAATTAAACCAACTATTAAAGGAGTCTAAAGTCCAACAAGACCCAAAGATCCCAACGATTACCGCTTAAGTTTAATAACTCAGATTCAATAACTATTGATTCACTTCTTCTGGTAATCGTACTTTGAACCTCCAAGGTCTTAAAGTTTATGTCAACACCATCAACCACTTGATCAAGAGGAACTAACCTGGCAGCCCACATCGGGTTTCACCCAATTTTCCAAGAAAATCTATTGTTCATAAATATCAAAAAATAGTCAGACTGCTGAGCCAGTACACACATTTTCTACCCTGGACTTGTCACGTCAAGACTCAAGAGTGGGACCATGCGCATACAGATTTGTTGAACAGAATTCCACTTCATTAAACAACAGGTTCAAAATATCAATTATACCTAACACAGTGGAAAGTCCATTCCATTACACACAAAAGCTTCCAAAATAAAAAGAAGGGAAGAAAAAGAAAAGAGAAAAACTAAAACTAAAGTTAACCAAAGCTTGTGTTTCTTCAATGTCTAATTTTTCAGTTCATATTCAACCACCAAAAGTTCACAAATATGTGACATAGTTGTGACTAGTGATGAAGATGATGCTAGGTTTAGTGATCCTTCTTAAGGTTAATGGCATCCAAGAACTTGTTCTTGCCCTTACTTGGAGAAGAATGACCACCACCAACCTTCATAAAGTTACCACCATATTGCCTCAATTTCTCTCTCACAAATCTCTCATATATGAAAGCTGCCCCTCTGAATTGTGGTAACACCAACCAAGCCACCAATGCTAGTTTTATGTCATACCATATTGGTATCCTTTACAATCCAAATTGAACAAAAAAAAAAATAGTTAGTAAAATAAATAAAATATTAGAATTTCGTCTTAACTATTCTAAAAGGTAGTTATCAACATTTAATAACATTTTATATGAATATTTGGCTAATATTAAATGTAATGAATCCTCTCCCATAAAAAGGGGAAAAAGGGCACACTTAACACACAAGGACTATGATCTAGATCCATGGGTTGTAGTTGGATCTATCCATGGGTTGAAATCAACCCCATTTAGTTTTGCTTACTTACCAAGCTAAGAGTGGTTCAAAAAGCATCTCCATTAGAGTGAGAAATGAGTATAAAATCCAATATGCTAACCACTGTTCATCATCAACTTTTGATGTACTCTCAAGTGCCATCACTGATGCATATCTGATCATTTCATCATTAAAAAAAAAACTTCATTAAACCCTAACTAACACATACTAATACATGATTAGCCAAAATGTACTAAAATTAGAAAAAGAATTTTTTTTGATAATTATGGAGAGGGAAGTTTTCTCTTACAAAGGGTATAATAGCATCACTACTGGCCTGCATTTTACACCACAAAATCAAAAGAAAGATTTAGAGATAGAAAGAAAAAATAATCTCTCAAAAAAAAATAAAAAAAATAATCAAACTTTGAAATGAAATTTTGGGAAGATGAGAAGAATTAGTACCCAGCCAGAGAATGGAGATGGGTAAGCAAAGTCCAAAAACGATCCATTTTTCTTCAATTGTTGTTTGAAAATCCAGAGAGAGAGAGAGAGAGAGAGAAGAGAGGTGGTTATGACAAGTTATGGAAGGAAGGAAGTATTTAAAAGTGGGTTTTGATTTTAGGGCAAAATTGGAACTAAAGAGTATATGATTCTCTCCTTAAGCGTGTCGACCTAGATTTATCACCGACTTCATTACCAATTCAACCTAAGATTCGAACACTTGAAAAGTCCTTTTGACACCTAAACAAATCCCGTACCCGAGACCGTAGTTTTAGATCTAACGGTTTATATTTTAAAACGACAAAATTAAGACAGTCGGATTGAATTTACTCATCGGGAACGGGCTTAATTAAGTACCAATTGGTTCATTCGAAGTACACTAAGTGTAAAGAAAAATTTTAAAGTAATCTTAAACATCGATAAATCTGCAGTTTATTCATTTCTTTGAGGGGAAGCTACACTTTTCGAGAATTCAAACTTGAAGTCGGTCACACGTGTTAAGAGATAGCAACTTTGATGTCTGACATAATAAGTCGGTCTTGGAGTGGTTATAAGTGAACCACATTCACGGTAAGTTGCAGACTGTTTTACTTTGTCGTACTCGATAACCATCATAGGTATTGGAGTTGTTATAAAAAGAGGCACACCAAATTTTTTTTTTTTTTTTTGTTGAAGGGTAATACATTAATATAAAGAGAGTTTTTAAACAAACCACAAAGAAAATTAAAATTACAGTATATAAAGTAGTAAAACAAAATAACATAATTAAAGGAGTGCACAAAATATCTTCGATTTGACGAACTGTCTTCATTCTATAGCTTGCTAAGCTGGCCGCTCTTCTTTAGTATGATATGATATTTGTTCTTGAGCTTCCGTCTGAATGATTTAAAGATGAAATTTTTTCCTAGGGTGATAAATGGTCGGTTTTTTTCGATTTTAATTTGAACCGAAGTCGAACCAATAAGTGGTCATTTGACTAAATAGTCGGTCGAAGCCGAATCGATTATTCGACCGTCCGACATGGTTCGGCCGGTTTGGTTCGGCTCAGTTGAGTTCGGTTAATCGGTTTGGCCGAACACAATTTCATTTCATTTCATTATATATGTGGACGGGTAGAAAGTCACACGGTTAGAAGGATCGTCGGGTGGGCACCAGCAACTAGGCTTCGGGCCTTCAAATAGACGGGTAGACGGGCAGAAGGTCGGTTCTGGTAGTCGGGTAGATGGGTAGGCAAACATCAGAGAAGGAAACAGCTACTGTCGGGCTAACGTCAGGGTAAAAAACGGGTACCAGTAGCCTGTAAACCTGCACAAGGGAAACACATCCGTGAAGTCCAAGGGGGCACTGGAGATGGTGTCGGCCAAGGACCCTCCGATGGTCAAGTCAGTAGCTTAGTTCGATGTAATAAAGTGAATAAACCGAAGATAGAGTTACTAATGATGGTAGAGTCGTTGTAGCGTCGGGGTGGCACGACTCGTATAGTGGTCGGAGCTCGATTCTACGGAATGGTGAGTTGTGGTAGCTTCTTGACTACTTGATCAGCAGAGTAGACTTCTGGTTATGGAAAATAGGATTCTGCTTGCGGAAGGGTAGACCTGTGCTTGCGGAAGGGTAGTCTTTTGCTTACAGAAGGATAGACTAACGGGGAACGAGATAAACGAGAAGCCTCTAGCAAGTTTCGATGTGGTTTCGTGGAAGCTTCTAGCCGGAATCTCTGCCTTAGGCTAGCTTACACCAGAGGTCGTCGGGGTAGGTGATTTGTAGCCGGAGCTTAGTATAGAACGGGTGAAGTGATCGGAGTAGAGCTTCTAGAGTGCTAAGTAGAGAATAAGTAAGTAGTTTTGGAGTGAGAGTTTGAACCCCTTTCATGAGTGAGGCTTCCCCTATTTATAGAGTGTAGAGGATAGGAACCGCTCTTGGGGGCGTAGGGTTGTTAGATCCGCAATAGTAGGATCGCACTAGACTGCTTCCGTAGTCGTTGATCTCTTGAGAGGGAAGGGTAGCCTTTACGATACCCGTTGCCCTAGCCCGTTCGTTGCCAGTAGAAATGGTCCACTACTCCTTTAAAGTAGCGCAAGACTCGATCTTCTAACATGACTCCAACGTGTAGCAGAATGCTAGGATTGGACTGACTCAATCTCTAACAACTTGGCCACGTGTACGCACAACTAGCTGGAGTGTGGGTGGATCGTCATGGCAGACCTTATCTTGGCATGCCAGGAGTGTGGGCTTGGGCAAGCCTGCTTAGACTTTCTGGGCTTGTGAAGCGTGTTGGGTTTTCGGTGGGCTTCCTTGCTAGACCGTAGAGGCTACTGAAGGCACTCCTCTCGTGTTACACGAGGGTGGGCGTATAAGGAAGGCCCAATGCTATTTTTCGTCAATACAATATAAAAAATAAATTTCTTATTCTTAATTATGGTTCTTTTTCTTTTCAGTTTAACACTTTTAAACTTTATTAAATTATTATTGACTTAAGATAATTCGGAACTTATTACTAAATGTTAGTATTTCTCAAACTCTACTTCTATATATAATATTTTAGTATGATAGGGTTCGGTCGGTTTAACTCTTTTAAACTTTATTAAATTATTATTAACTTAAGATAATAAAGATAATTCAGAACTTATTACTAAATGTTAGTATTTCTCAAACTCTACTTCTATATATAATATTTTAGTATGATAGGGTTCGGTCGGTTCGGCTTGGGTGGTTTCAAAAAACCCAAGCCGAAGCCAAGCCAAACCAGTTTAAGTTGCTCGGTTTTCCGGCCGAACCGAGTCAAATAGTGATCGTTTCAGCCGAAAAATCGGTCGGGCCGGTTCGACTTTGTTTGGTTCGAAGGGGAGAGGGAGTAATGAGAAACGGAAAAGACTTTAATGGTAAGTTTAGATGCATGATTCGTAAGTAGAATTCATACCAAAAATGGGAATGGGTGGAAATCAATATTTCTTTGCCTGTTTGGCTACCAAGAATCCTGGTACTCTGAAATCCTAAAGAACTCTGAGTCCAAAATTTCACCTTACCCCCTAAGATTTGTTAGGATCTTGCACCATTAAGCTCCAATTTCAAACTAAAAATCAAACACAAGAAATACTTCTTCAAAATACATTTTTTTTTATTTTGCCGAAAATAGTTTTTTCTTTTCCGAAAACCCTTTTTTCCAAAAATCAGGTTTTTTTTCGAAAACTGTTATTTTCCTCAAAAATGTTTTTATTTTTTTACTGAAAGTCATTTTTTTCACGAAAACTGTTCTTTTTTTAACTCGTTCTTTTCAAAAAACCTTTTAGTTTTTCTCTAAGATCGTTTTCTTTTTTTTGAAAAATTGTTTTTTCCCGGATCATTATTTTCATACAGAAGTTTTCACGTTACCAAACTAACTTTTTTACTTTTCTACTTAAATAAGCAAAAAAATAACTTATTTTGTGTGTTGTCAAACGACACCTTAGTAGAAAACGAAAGTGATTATCACCTTCGATGTGATTATCACCTGGGATATCTTTTTCTTCCCAACCAGTATAGAGAAACAACCAGTATTAGCCATTCATTTAGTTAATGGGTTTGCTTATTCCCCCAACTCCTAACTTTTGTATTTCTTAAACTTCTTTAAAAAAATCATAACATATAGCAGTTTCTAGATAGAGAGAGTTCATATTGAAGGTTAATGAATGGAATTATTAGCCATAACGTCTAGGGATCTAGATGACCTTGCAATGAATGGAAAAAATATTGAACAAAGAAGACTATCTGTTACTCCACAAGAAGAAGAACGTGTTTGGAAGAAATTTTTAGTTTTTCCACCCTCTACAATTTTGTACCCCGAAATTTTTTCTTATTTCTCTAAAAACATCGACCATTTGAATTTACAAAATCTATTTTATAAGAAGGACACTTATCGAAACAAAAAAAAAAAATTAACTATTAAAGTTGAGTGACGGTTTAACAAAAGGGGCCCAAATTTGAATCTCCGAAAAATACGGGTAAAAAAGGAAGCTGCTCACAAAGTAAGGGGGCAAAAAGGAAAAAACAATGCCTCGTACTAGCTTGGCTTCGGCTTGGGTTGCTCGGAATGATAGGGCCCAAATTTGAATAAAATATAATAACTAGCTTTTATTTTGAAATAAAATAAGCAAAAGTGAGCTTAATTTTTTGGAGGAGAAATTTTAGAGGAAACTAACTTTATCTATAAACAAACAAAATACCTTTTGTACTTACAACACTTATGGAACAAAGTGTAAAGCATTTTCTTTCTCCTTACTAATATAAAAATGGAAACTTCAAACTAAAAGTGTTTTGTCCCACATCTTTCAAAGAGAAAAACAAGCTTGTGTTTATATGGAGAAATTTAGGTGTAAGGGATGTGGCCTCTTAGCGTTACAATAGTGCTCTCCGGAGGAGAGACCCATCACTTTTTAGAGGCACACCTTACCTTAGGCACACCACAATTTCTTCCATTTCTCACTTGCACACATCACTGGCTAGTGGAAATAGTCCAAGCACGTGTGTACTGGCTAGTTTCTATCCACCGTTGGATCAAAACGAAATACACAGAAAACAAAATCGTCTTCTATCTCTCTCTCAGCTCTTACTCTTCTCTCTGTTATAGTTCTGTCAAGATCAGGAGATCATAATTGAAGTTTGCTTCTTCAATTTATGATAAGGAATAGTTGAATCTTAGGAGACTACGTTCAGATACTGCAAAAGCAATACCAGAATCAACGGTAGCAGGGGCATTTAAAGTCTTCAGGAAAGTGAGTCTAACTCGTGCCTTTGTTCCACCTTTACTGTTTTACTATTTACTTGTAGGTTCATTATCTTCGAATGGTTCGATTACTGTTTTAATAAAGCTCTCCAAAAAGATAAGTTGTCTTCTTTAACTTACTATTTTACTGCTCAAGTAATCTCTGATTTTAAGAATAGGCAAATATATTGACAACAATACGAATTGTCCTAATTGTGCAACCATTGAACCTATTGAGCATGCTCTCTTACATTGTGCCATAGCGAAAAATATTTGGTTCCACTATAACATAATCGCTGAGAACAACATCTCTTCCATTGTGGAATGGATCTTCTCTTCGGAAGAACATCCTGATCTTTGTCATACCGCGGAGAATATACACTTTACTACCATCCTTTGGATTTTATGGAAAATACGTTGCGACCATTGCTTTCAACATGAATTTAATGATCTTTCGAAAATTATCAAAATGATAGAAAACTTTCCGAAAATAAACAAAAAACCGGTCAGAAACAAACAAAAACCTTTAGATAAATGGCAACCTCTGACTAATGATTTTATCAAGATAAATGTTGATGCTTCATTTTTAAATATTACATCCAATGTGGGTATTAGTATGATATCTCATGATGGTAATGCAAAATTTATACATGCACAAGCAAAATCTACAAAAGGCAGGAATAGCGAAGAATGTGAAGCCATGGCTATCCTTTTCGGAATGGAATGGGCGAAATCTAAGAATCACAAAGCTATAATCATAGAAAGTGATCATTTCAATCTCATCAAACATCTTGGCAACAATCGCCATACTATTCACTGGCAATCCTTGATCCACGTCAGGAAGATCCGAGAAAGCAGAAAAGAATTTGATGCGGTTCAATTCCACTACACTAAAAGAGAATTAAACTCAAATGCAGACAAGCTAGCAAGATGGGCAAGGAAGCGCAATAGAAGCAAAGTTTGGAAGAATATTCCTTGTATTTTAATTGATACTTACTGTAATAACATTTTGATTCATTAATGCAAGGTTAGTTCAACAAAAAAAAGAGTAATATCTGATTTTATTAGTTGGTTTTTAATATTAGTTTGCTAACATTTATTTTACAGTATGTTGCATGGTATCGGTTTGGGAAAAGTTTGGGCATAGCTAATCTGATACATCTCTCAGTAAATCCATTTGGGTTTTTGATCCCTTGGTTTCTTCGGAGGTCATTTGAGATGTATTTTAGGCAGAAGAACGAGATCCACTTCAAAGCAATTGAGGACAAGTTATCACATATACCAGCATCAACATTAAAAACATCAGAAACCAAGAAAGCTGATTGATTTGCCTCTAGATCTCTTTTAATTGAACTTTGGACTGTTTTTCCTTGTTTACAAGGAGAATCAAATGGATGGTTTCTTCTGTTTTGATGATAAAATTTGGGGTTTGTTCTAATTCAATTTTCGGCTTTTCACCCTGCACCTGCTCATAAACGAATGCCACTAAATTGGTTTTGTTGGTGTCGGATTGGCAGAACGAACCACTTTTACTTGATATGGTCAAGCTAAAGTGCTAAACAGATTACTTTGGAGCAAACCCTAATCATTTTACTGTTTGAACTCCAACCATCATTTTGGCTCCAAGAAGATTTATCCCAGCATACTCTACACGTAAACTCGACATACTCTACAAGTAAACTGGTCATCACATGGAAATTAATCAATTGCTACTTGTGAAACAAACGGCGTTGGGGAGGTTTGGTTTCCAAACTTTGAAATTTAGGAGTCCGGCTCAGCCCCTATTGAGTTAGCTCTCAACGACCCTACAAGGAAGATTAGTTTCTCGGTATTCCCGGGTATCAGATTACGTTAAAGATTTTGATCCCAGTTATATAGTGTACCATTCCTTCTTCCTCTTATCTTTCAGCTGGGACTAAGTTCAATGATCTGAAACAGTTTTTATGCTATTTTGACGTGAAGAACTCTGAAGATATTAGTTTCTTCGCCTGAATCAAAACACTACTGCCAGTATTTTCCTCATGATTATCATCTTGAGTGTTTGTTTCTCTCCAATGCGTCTAATGAGCTTCTTCCCTTCATTATATCTCTTGAAGTTTCCTGATTTCTTTCTCTAAAACTTCCAGAACTGCAAAAGCATTAGTGCTCACTTTCTATTCCTCTTTTTCGTCAGCTTTGAGAGGTGCTACCGATTTTCGTGTAGTGTAGTCAAAGAGCTGAAGGGTTTGAACCTGTGGTGGTCTAAAACTATCGTCATCACTATCTCAGTAACAAGGTGTGCACCAGGGTTTAGTTGCTTTCCGTCCAGGCCTTCGCGTCCTGGTTTAGATTCTCTCAGTGGTTTATGTGCCTAGTTGGCGCCTACTACTTCCTCCTTTTTCTGGATGCAAGAGCATCTCCAATGCAACACTCAATCGTAGAAACTCCGAGTGGCACTTAGGATTTTTAGAGTTTATATTTAAAAATCATCTCCAATGCAACACTCTATTTGGATCTCTAAAATGACGTGTCGAGGATTGAATAGAGATATCTCAAGAGGACACTCTCCTCTAGAAATATCTCTAATTGTCCAACTCATCAATATTTGATTTTCAACCAATAGAAATCGAGTCTTCTATATTCTCTTAAATAACTAATGATTTATTTACAAAAATAACTATGTCACATAAGTAAATAAGATAAGTTTAGATTTTTGCATTGGAGACACAAAAAAATTGAGGATCTCTATTAACGCCACCTAGGAGTGCGAATCTCAATTGAAACTTGACACCTAGGATGAATAGAGATTTTTTTGAGTTTTGCATTGGAGATGCTCTAAGACCAATAGGAAACTTAAAGGTTTCAAGTTCTGATCCGAAAAAGAATATTTCATTAGTAAATACAGGGATCACGAACTACCCGCTTCCCGCTTTATTTTTTCTCACTTCGCAATCTTGTTGACTGCCAATTTGTCTGAACCTATTAATACTGCCATTTAAGGACCGTTACAGTCAGCAGGTCAAGGCTTGCAGTGACAAAGTGGAAACTACAACGAAAACCCAAGGTCATTCGAGCCAGATGGCCAGGCCTTCTCACTGGCAAGTAGAACTAAAACAGAATCGGGCTGTCATTCGGGCCGTCAGGACTAGGAGCCTGCAGTGCGCAAGTAGAAACTAAAGCAGAGTACCGAGGTTATTCGGGCCTGCACGTGCAAGACTGAATTGGGAACATAACCTTTATAGGAGAATACCTAATGGCATAAGTTAGAGCCTAGATGATTCATTCATGGAAAGAGTAATCTGAGAACGAGTTTTCTCAAGTTAAATACAAGCAGCAGCAGTATCCTCCCAAAATTCCTAGTGCTAAACCAGAGAAGATTTTCCCATAATGATCAAATAACCTAATAATTACTTACTCCTAATAAGTGTTTCTCAGATTAAAGCTGATTTTATTCCATGACGGGCTTCACTATGTCTTCTATTATGCCTTTACCGTCCATTGCATCAAAGAAAAAGAAGTTTTTGACAGGATCCCCTTTTCCGGACACCATTTTGATAACTTCCTGATAAAACAAATATAGATCGATTCACATCGACTTCAGTTATTGTGTAATAAACTGAACTTTATAGGCCCAAGGAAAAAAGAGAAGAATGACTAAACGACAACCAAGTACACATTCTTACTACCTGTCCAAGAATGCCACCAATGATAGCACACACTGGTGGATGTTCTTTAGTACCCAGTAGTAATCTTTCCAACAGACGGTCGGGGATAAGCGATTCATTCACAGACTGCCATGTTATACAAATCATTCATATTAGGGAAGCGTAAAAATTTAATATTCCAAACAAAGCCTGTGCGAAAGACAATCACCTGTGCCTCACAGAGTTCCTTCTTCAATTTCAGAACACTCGGGAGATCGGTGATTGAGGTTTCTCCAGGGGTCCGCCCCTCGTCCTGTTCAAACTTCTCTATCACTGCACAGGAAGTGATCATTGCATCACTTTCCTAGGAAAAATAAACTATACGTAGTAGCCCATGTCCACAGAATACAATATAACCTCCCTAGCAGAAAGACTGAAGAGGGGGACTCTATATCTCTAATATAACATTTGTAATTTCTCTCTGGGGATTCTAACCAAGGCCTAAAAGCTACCTTAGAAAGTGATGGAATCGTGCATACTTATAGTTCTTTGTAAGGGACGCATTCTAGTTCTTTTGTAGTCCATAGGTTTTTTGGACAGGTCATAGTTGTGCAAAGTCGTCCAAAATATCATACATAAAGATATACCTCTCATGGCGAAGTAAAGCTTTGACGCTTTCCTAGGAAGTGTTTTCCAAGGTACAGCAGCTGCTTCCTGAAATGAGAAATACCAAGAGTTGATGGCATGATTAAGTATTTAAGTCATCCTTTGCTTGCATGAAACATCTTCCCGAATGAAATTTGAAACTAATTCATAGATGCATACCTCAAAGCTTGAATACTGCAATCGGCACTCAACAGTTTCATCAAGCTTTTTCTGCAAAATGGGTAATAAATCCATGAAATTATTTCGTGTATCTGTACGCGCATTGGGCAATGTCTCTTGACAGATTATACAAAGAAGAAATGCAAAATATTTGACCTCCTATATATCGAGGAGGCTTTTATAAATTATAACTGACAGACGATACTAGATTTAGAAACAAAATCTGAGAAATCACCACTAACTAGGAACCTAAACAGAAGCATAATGCAGATACGAAAAAACTTTCTGCTATTCGAAAATCTACAACAACGACTAGCACCACATGCACTTGATCAGGTTTATGCAAGTTTCCGTTCCATCAATGTGCTCCAATTTATGAATCCTAAAAGCTTTGGTGACGCAAATTAATGACACTAATGAACCAATTAAACAAGGGAGGAAGATCATCAGTCCTACACCATCTGATGCGCTATATTGAGAAGAAAACAATGCCGAAGTTGTTATCAATCTCAATAAGAACAAGCTGGAAGTCGGAATACATACACGAAATGGTCTGGTTTATATCAAATTGATTGGTTGGTTATAAGATGGAATCTGAAAGTTGGAAGTAATAGTCGAGAAAATAAGATCAGAATCAACTGCATGACACCTTCTATTGTTAATTACAAACAAAATTTGCTATGTTGGTTGGGTAGTTCAATAACGAATCCAGGTTCGAAAGTTGAAATACAAAAAAAAAAAATAATATATAGCAAAATTGAAGCTTAAAGGGAAAACAATGACGAAAACCTGACTACCTGAGCATAAGCATAGTCTTGCAAATCGACGAATATTTCACCACATGAGTCCCTACAGTCAACTGAGTAAAATGCAATACGGTTTGGTCTCTTCCGACATGTTTCATTAACCTTTTTCTGAAATAGAAGCAAACAGTTGATAAGGACATGTGAATGCGTAAACAGTCAAGTTCCAAGCCAATTGAAGCATTCGTCTCTATCTGTTGACATAAATAAAATGGAAACCGTACTTTTGTTGCTAGAGAGCAACGGCCGAGAACGACGGCACCAAACTTGTCGTAGAAATCTCCAGAGACACTCGACAAGTCACCTGTTAGAATAAGATGTTCGACTCAGTATTGCGTATTATTAGCTAAAATATATACCACCATTAGTACATTAACTCATAATTAGGTAGAGTGTATACATGCCTTTTTCTACTGAAACACGAACCATTGGATTGAACTCCCTCAGGGCATCGCAACAAACTTCAGCAAGGGATTTACTGATGGGTAAGTTCTCATCTGACGGAATTAAGAAGTTTGCCCAAATGGCTTCTTCTGACACCAATCGATCATCCATCAAGGTCACACTACCAATTCCAGCTAGAACAATGTTCTTGCAAAACTACACACAACAATACATCAAAAATAAGTTCCTACACAAGCCATTACAACTGAAACATTAACGGAAGTACGTTACAAACAACAAGGGATATCGATAGTTGTTTTACCTCAATAATTGTGCCGGTTATGCCGCTAACCAATATATGAGACTTACTCAACCTTCAATTTTTAAGAAACATTGCAGTTAAAACTTAAGAAAACAATATACTAGGTCATGTAAATTATACTTGATGAAAACCCTAGAACAAAAACAGATGAAAAAAATCTTAATCCATTCCCAACTACTGATTTCAAATACATAAGCATGGAAAGGTGATTGATTTGAAAAAATTCTATGGAGAATGAAGAGCTAGATATATGATTTAACCAAATAAGTAGATGAATTTACCTCCTTTGAGCATCGACACCCCAGACTCGAATTTGACGATCGTATAGTGCAGTTTCCTGCTCTGTTAACTCCTCCCCGTCCATTTGCAAACTTAAACTGATTCAAACAGAAATAATTGTGGTGAGAATTCTTAAAGTAGTCAACTCAAGTTAGTGTTAAGCAACTTTAGGAGATCTCAAACAAAAACCCTAATAGGGAAATGAAAAATAAGTTGGGGAGAATGAGGATAAATTTGAAAACCCTAGAAGTGAAATAGTCAGTGTGTAACTTACCTTCAGAAGTTATTGCTTGAAGTTCAGAGCGAAAAGTAAAAGAAGAAGAAGACGAAGAAAACGGGTCAAGGTTAAGCCCCTTTACCGCCTTTATGCCTGGTTTCTTGGGGGTTATTCTAAAGGCGTCCCCAGAAGAGTTATTAGCGCCTCTATTATTCATTTTCTTCTTTTCAAATTTTGTCTTGACGGGGCGCCAATAACACTTCGCATAAGGGAGGAGTGTTCCTTAGGCCATGTTTGGCGCGCGGGAATGGAATGTGATTCCTGGGAACCACATTCCCGTAATCTGATTCCTGGGAATCAGATTACTGTAGTTTAATGTTTGGTTAGACCAGGAATGGGAATTTGATTCCTGCCATATTCCTAATTAGGTGTTTGGTTCATACAGGAATAGGAATGTAAATATTTGTAAAAGTTCATTTTTATCCTTACTTAAACTACATAAAATACACATCAATTTTGTTGTATATTAAAATCAGTATTATTTTTTCAAATTCGTAAATATAAAATAATAATAAGACACATCAAAGGATTAGAATTTAAAACTAATAAATTTATCTAAATAAGATTATGTTCGTAAACCTACATAGAAATTTATCTAAAATTAAATTTTGTTCATGAACCTAAATAGTACTTATTAATATCAAATTCTAAAAAAATATTTTTTCCAACCGAATTACGCCATTTAACACATTATTGAAACATCTACTAATTGTTTCTCTGGAACGATAAAACCTTATTTTTATAGTTCTATTCTTCACATGGTGGGCAAGTATATGCAAAAATATCGCGACCATCTCCTCCACACAAACCTCATTTGTGTCATACACTTTACCAATAGTGCGCAACATTTTACACAAAATCGTAAAAGTTTTCTTGTCCATCCGAAATTGTTCTCTGCATACTAAATCACTATCCCAAACCATTCTCTTCATATTCTCTCTACGTAATTTATTCGTAAAAGTCGATGATGACTTTAGTATGTAAGACCTATAATAGTGTTCGACTTGTGTGACGACCATTGCTGACAATAACGTCAACATATTTAATAATAACCTCAAATTATCTAAAATAATCAAGATTTTTCGTTTTCGCAAGGTGGTTAGACGAGCCATAACTGCATATAAAGACATCTTCTGTTCGTAAGAATTAGATCACTGACAATTTGTTTCGTTGCATCTAATTTAATTACATGCACCAATAATTACAAAAAAAAAACTATAAACCAGAAAAGAATGAATGCTATATAGATTTGACTAAATACCAAAAGTAACAATTGTTACATCTAATTTAATTACATATTTTCAACAAAAAAATTAATTACATGTAGATGTTGGTATGAAGATATTTATTTTTGTTAAAATTGTATGGAGGTTAGTAGTTATAAAATTAATGATTACAGTACCTAGGTCAAATCTCAAAAAAAAAACGGCAGTGCCTACTTTTCAACAAAAAAAACCTATATGCCTAGTTCATGTTATTGATTATTATATTGATAAATATTGATTTAGCTACCTACTTTTTCAACAAAAAGAAACCTAGAGGCTACCATTCAACATAAATTTATGATTATAATTCCTTGGGTTTGGTGTTATTTCAACAATTTCAATTTGTATCCTAGAGCAATGGGGTTCCTAACATGATAGATTTCATCAAGAATAAAAACAAAAAGCACGAGCTTACCTGTGAACAATGGGATTTTTTTGCTATGACGAGAGAGAGAGGGGGACTTCGGGTAATACAATAAAAAACCCTAATTTACTAATTTATATGACATCCAACTTTAGGATAGGTAATTTCAATATTTTTTAAGGATATATTTGTCCACAAATTTTGGTACATGTGATTCCGGGGGAATGGGAATCACAAACCCACCTCCCCCCCGGGTTTACTATTACCCCTTTTTGTGGGAATCGCATTCTCGGGCCCACACCATTCCCACAAGCCAAGCAATAGTCCGGAATGTGATTCCCGGGAATCACATTCCATTCCCACGCCATTCCCGCGCGCCAAACATGGCCTTAGTTTCTAAGGGGCGAAACCGGACCCCTTAAGCCAAATGGTCACAGTTAACCCGTATTCCATCCACCACCCTACTCGAACCGGCTTGACGATTAGAATAAGTTTAACTCGGTGATTTACCCTTCGCCTTTGGTCATGTGTTTTTGAAAGGGTTATTCCCGTTTGGCCTCTACTTTGTGACCAATTTCCAGCGTAGCAATCTAGTTTACGATAGATATCCAGATGACATCCTTTTTGTATCTTTAATTTATTGACTAGAATATCAACGTGTCATTTTACTCTCCTTTTTTATTTGTTTTCTTTATACTTTTTTCATTCTTTATCACTTCTTCATCTTCTTCGTCTTCCTCCCTTGATCTTTTACAGTCAGTCGCTCGACGGCGATCACCACAAATTGGCAACTCTCTCTCTCCCTCTCTCCTTATATCTATCTACACTACCCCAAATATACTAAATGGATTTTGAATTCTAAATAAACATGTAATATTGAAACCAAAAGTACTTTGAATTCTAAATAAACACGTAATATTGAAACCAAAAGTACTATTGGCAAACATGAATTGATTGTTCATTCCAAAAATACCATAAAATTAGATGGGAGTGAAGTATAGTAGCTTGCCTTTTGAACATGCTAACTATAGGTTGGTAACACCTCAAAACAATTTGACCACTATATTGTCGACTTGCAGTTTTATTTTCGAATGACAATGCTTTTAATCCTGACATGGAAATAGTGAACTTATATCAAATGGCTGCTCTAAAAAGGTTCAAATGCCATATATATAAAGGTAAAAATAAAAATAAAAATATTAAGAGAAAACGAAAATCTTTTTAAAAATTTCCAAGGAAGAATGCTCACCTAAACTTTCTTGATTGTATTTATTCCTCATTTTGGGTTGGAAACTCCCTTGGGGTTGGTACAATTGCTGAGTACCTTGATGGCTTTCCCTTGTTCACATCTCATGACTTAGCAATGGAAGTGATATAGCCTGCAAAATTTGGGAAGGTAAAGAGACGTGCATTGAAGAAGGAACTTTAATACTTACAGATGATGGATGCTTCTTAAGTACTCTATTTTAAATGTGGACTACATACACTGTATGTAGTCCATGGCTCATATAACTACATCAGTCCCGTTTTTTGTCGGAGAAAATTTTTATAATCGGGTCATGACAGTTCGACAAAAGTTGCTTAAAATACAAAATAAGTCATCATCTGTCACATTTATAGTTCTACTTTGCAATATATTTGACTATTTTATGTCAGTTGTACAATGGTGAAGTAGCAGGGGCGTATTGGAGAGGGTGTGATATGTGTGGTCGCACCGAGAACCCTCAAACTGCAAAGCTTCCTCAAATAGTAAAAGACCCTTAAATGTTGTACTAAATTGTTTTGCAATGAGATGTATCTTAGTTGGTAAACATCTTGTACACCATGTAAGGTTGTAAGATCAATATTCTTGCTCATCAACTTTTTTGTTTATTTTTGCAACACATTATTATCTAAAACTATCAGACAATAACTAGTTAGTTATAGAAAAAGCAATTAAAATTGTTCAAGTTTGTATGCTCCAAAACTGTTGGTTATGGAATTGAATGTTAATTCTCTATTCTTTTTAATTTTATTAAATAATTCATATCATGAAAAGAATGAAGTTAGGAGATGAAAAGTATGTACTTTGATGGGAAGGTAATGTGAGAGAAAATAATACACATTTAAGATGGTCATACAGATCACAAACACTAAAATTTTGGATTTTTTTTTTGGAACGGACAATAGGAAGGGGGCGCAGACCCTATTAAATTTATCCCAAGATTTGTGATTCATGGATTTCAGTTCCAGTGAGAATCGAACTTCAAACCTCTGGTCATGGAGTGAGTGTCCAACCACTACATTAATTAGTAGTGGATAACATTTGGACTTTTGTCTAACTACATTGTGTGAAAAAAATTTGTTGTACATATTGGAGAAAAGACCCAAAATAAATTTTACCATCTGGCCCCTAAATTCTTAGCTACGGCATTGATTTGTTGTTTGTATTTATGCACAAATACAAGTACTTCTTTTAGTCGGCAAAAGAAATTTGAATCGGTATTGTGGATTCATCTATAACTCTTTACGCGAAATACTAATGAATTTTGATTTGAATCACCCTTATTTCATTTATGACTTATTTCTATCTATATGATTGGTGAAAAGTGCACTCAAATAGTATTTAGAAGTATGTAATATGTTCTAGGTCCAAAATAAAACACAAGAAAGATTAAAGGCGCAATCTTAAATTGGAACCAAAATTAAATGATTTTGCTTTTTCGCCCATCATAACCTCATTCTTTATTCCTAAATCCTCATTCTTTATTTATTTCTATTTTTTTTAGTTGAAAGAAATCCTCATTCTTTATAATCCAAAAAAAGGGTTTTGGATTATCAAAAAACTCTCTAGGGTGCTTCTAAAGGCACCAAGCCAAAAGGCTGTTAGCATCCATCTCTATTAACACCAGGCTCAAATGCTCATTTCTCTGTTAGCACCATTCAACTATGTAGTCACTAGTCAAAGCCAACCCTAACACCTCCAACCGTTTATCACAAAATCAAACAAAATCTATTCGGACGGACTGAACCAGTCCGAGCCTTAAGAGGACCAAACGGATTAGCTGATCCGGGACCAAGGAGGGTCAAACGGATCAGCTGATCCGGGACCTAGGAGGACCAAACGGATCAAATGATCCGGGACCTAGGAGGACCAAAGGGATCAGCTGATCCGGGACCTAGGAGGACCAAACGGATCAGCTGATCCGGGACCTAAGAGGGCCAAACGGATAAGCTGATCCGGGGTTTGAAAAACATCCCAATCTTCACTCTCTTTCTCGTGAAGTCGACCATGTCCAGCTCCTCTGTTACTTCTCGCAAGGTTTTCTTCATCTTCCTCTCTCTAAAAACCCTTATTCTCATCTCTCTCTCTCTTTACCTTTCTGAATCTTGCAATCTTTCTTCTACATTTACAAAGGGGATATGGAAGGGATGAAGATGAACATGAGAAGGAAGAGGAGAGAAATGAGTTTATTTTGTGGATGAAATTTGGTGAAGAAGGAAGAAGAGTGGACTCATTCTTTTCAATTTTGTGTATTTACTAACAGGAATAGAAAGTAAATAAGAAAAAATGAAATTTTTTTTACTTACACTATCTAGATGAGCACACATGATTTTTGTTTTGGAAAAAAATGAATTGGTATTCTTTTTATTTTGGAAGAAGAAGATGGAAGAAGCAAATGAAGGTGAATGTCACCCACATTAAAAACCGGTGCTTATAGAGAACTCGGGTCAATGGCTATTGACCCGAGTCAATAAAATTTCCGGATGCTAACAGCCTTTTGGCCTGGTGCCTTTAGAAGCACCCAATTCTCTATTCTCTCACCTCACTCTACACAATCCCGAAATCCTAAATCTTGTTAGGAAGTGTCTTCTGTTTCTCTTTTTCGGATCATTTCTTCTCATCTCAATCTCATTTTTCAAAAGGCTTCCAAGGTTGAAACTTGTTTTAAAACATTCATCGTCTATTAATTGTTGGAATTTCGGACAAGTTATTAAGTAATCTATTTTATAAAATCAGAAATTAATTTTTATAATATTTGAATTTGAAATTTATGTCTAATAGTTATATCGTTTGATAAATTATATAGAGAGATATCTCTTTTTGTGAAAGGATTTTCTACTTGGAAAATGTCTCTTTGTTTTCTATAAATAAAATTTTCTCTAAACAAACTAGGATATGAATAAAACAAAGTGTAGAAACTGTGTCGGAAAACCTTTGTCATCTTCAATATGTTCTAATGCTCCTTAAGTGAAATCTCCACAAGTTACTTGGTGTAGTTTCACAAAGGCTTGGCATATCTTGGGAAGCAATTTGCCTTGTAACCTTCAAATAATCTCGAGTTAGAGGAAGCAAATAATGCTTTAAGGAAAGTGTACCTAGTACACGTTTCAAACCTCTATTCTCTATCCCTCTTATTTGTTGATCAAAGAAAAATTTAATAACAATCTTAAAGCATTAGTTTTCATAGGGATAGAGACTTTTACTGTTTTATGACAAAAAGCAAATTGAAGATTATTTGGCGCAAAGAATTATTCAACTATTCAAATTCGGTGGAAGGAAGAGAGATTAATTCATGGGTTGTTGGCTCAGTGTATAAGTTGGTTTTAAACTTGAAGTTACCCATTTTTATTAACTATTGGATAATTTGTTTTCTGGTAATTAAATTTGTGAAAGAAATTGATGATAATTGAGGAGGTCAATTATCAATTTTCTATTTACGATAATAATGGTGTATTGCATTGGAAACTGTTGTTTCCCTGGTTCTCTTTTAAGAGAATAGTTGATGCAGGCGCATAACACGTGGGCCTACGTCCACGCGTGCCCACGTCCCGGTCGGCCACAATAGTGGTCCTAATTAGTATAGGATTAGGAAGTTACTTTAAATTGGTATTTCTTTATTTAGAAGTTTCTTTATTTTAAGTATTTTATTATTTAGGAATCCTAGTTTGAGTCTATCTAGGAAAGTCTGTTATCCTATAAAAGGAGGTCTAGTCTATTTTATTATTTACAGTGAAGAGAAAAACCATTGAAGTTAATTAAGTTTTAGTTTATTTATCGTTTTCTTTACCGTTCTTCGTTTATTTTATTGTTCTTCTTTAATTCCGCTGCGTCTACATCAAGTGGTATTCAGAGCCATATTTTTTTTAACCAATCACAATGGTTAATACTACCGTTCCTGCTACAACAACTAAAGAGAAGACACCAACTTTTGCCTCCGAATGGGACAACATCAACAAGAAGTTATCCTCGGTTACAAAATTGGAAGAAGCTTTTGAGAATTACAAGAAGGAAAACGTGGAAAAATTCGACCATATCAGTCATCGATTCGATCAAGTCAATGAGTCCATCATGAAGTTATCTAAACAACTCGAAGGCATATGTAAGTCTCCCTCTTCCACCACCACTCCTTCCTCTTCTACTACGATTCAAACCTCATCACAACAACCACCTCCAACCACCACCAACACAACCGTTGACATCACCACACCAATCCCAATACCCCTATTCGGTCACACTATCACCAACCCATGCCCGACTACAATCCTACCACCGATTTGTTCACACACCAACCCTACACCACCACTCTCACCGATTTTCCCATTAACATACACAAACCCTACAACCATTCCAACCACACCACCTTTCTCCTTCACCGTCAACACACATTAACCATACCCGAGTCGTTCTCTCACCAATCCATTACCAACCCGAGTACAACCCAACCATACCCCCTCCATACTCCTCGGCAATACTACTCACCAACCACCCTCCCAATCGAAACTCACCAACCAAATCGTGACCTTGAATACTCGAGAAACAACAATGAAACACCCACTCGCCAACACTCTCAAGCCATATCTCCCCACCTCACACCAAACCGAGGTGCCTCTTCTTCAAACCACCGAACTGAAACCCACCAACCCTTTCAAAACCGAGAACCGGAACCCCTCACCCACCAAGTTCAACGTTTTTCCGACAACTATCCACCTTCCCGAACCTGGCTAGCTGAATCTTTCATCAAACGACCCAGCGATTTCCCATCTCTTCCTCATAATCGAGAACCTGAATTCCCATTAACCCAACACCATAACCGAGAGGAAACTCGTGTCCAACACCGAACCCACCTCGATGAACCCGACTATCCACTGTACCGTAATGAACCTCGTCTTCACCACCGAACCCAATCTTATGAACCCGATCGATCTAATACCCGTTTCAACTACCGAGAACCGAACCTTAATAGATCCATGCAACGAAATCGTACAGCTCCTCCAACACGTCCCATTCATACCGAACCCGACGACCACCATCCCGATGAAGATCATGATCCTCAACCAGCTTATTCTTCGTACCGTATACGAATGGACGTCCCGGCATATGACGGTTCCATCAACATCGAAAACTTCTTGGATTATATTGCCCGATTGGAAATTTTCTTTGATGTTATGCAGGTACACGGACAAGAACAGGTACGATGTGTTACCGGATATCTTTCAAAAACAGTTCTAACTTGGTGGAAAAAGGAATCTGAACAACGGCGATTATCAAATCTTCCTCCCTTATCCTCGTGGTCTGAACTTAAACCGCTTATGATGGCACGTTTCCTCCCTCCTGATTACGAAAATCAATTATGTTTGGAATATCTTCGTTGTCGTTAGGGTCGACGTTCAGTTGAAGAATATGCTTCCGAGTTTCAGCGTTTGAGTACTCGGCTTAATCTCCCGATACAGAATCCATGAAATTGGAAAAATTCAAAGATGGCCTTCGGGGTGACATTAAGGATCTTGTCAACCTCCGTCCATTCTCTTCCGTCTTTGAATGTATTAGTGTGGCTCGTTCTTTTGAGTCCGATTCTCGTTCAATCTATCGGGGGAACTACAATCGTCCCAATTATGTTCGACCACATCCAGATGATGCCGACCTATCAAAACCAACGGATGACGGATCTAAGAATATTACTGAGAATCCTTATAAAAAACCACCTCCGGGTAAGTGTTTTCGTTGTTTTGAAACAGGTCATTATTCTAATAATTGCCCGTTACGTGGTAAAGCAAACTTAGTGGAGAAACATACTCAATTGGATTCAGACCGTGAGGAGGTCGATCATGTCAATATTGACCCTGATTCAGGTGACCGTGTTATGCTAGTAACTCGTAGGGTACTTTTTACTCCACTTGAACCCGATCATTCTCAACGGAAAAATTTATTTGTTACACTAGGTACGGTTTTGGACAAAGTTTGTACTATCGTTATTGATAATGGTTGTGTGGAGAATTTGATTTCATCTAGACTAGTTGCTTACTTGGGTATTCCTACTATTCCAAAACCACATCCTTATCGTACTGCTTGGATTCCATCCGGTACTGCTACACGTGTTGATCGCATGTGTACCTTTTCACTCTCTATTGACTCTTTTTATTTATCTGACATTACTTGTGATGCTACCGACATGGATCTATGCCATATTATTTTGGGACGCCCTTGGCAATCAGATGTGGATGCTACTTACAAAGGACGTTTGAATGTTTATGAGTTTCCATGGAAGAAGAAGATTATCACCTTGTTGCCGATTGCAGAAGGATCTACTGAACTTACCTCCATCCAAAATTCGGTTCGGGACGAACCTTCTGGGGAACGGGGTGCTGATACAGGCGCATAACACGTGGGCCCACGTCCACGCGTGCCCACGTCCCGGTCTGCCACAATAGTGGTCCTAATTAGTATAGGATTAGGAAGTTACTTTAAATTGGTATTTCTTTATGTAGAAGTTTCTTTGTTTTAAGTATTTTATTATTTAGGAATCCTAGTTTGAGTCTATCTAGGAAAGTCTGTTATCCTATAAAAGGAGGTCTAGTCTATTTTATTTTTTACATTGGAGAGAAAAACCATTGAAGTTAATTAAGTTTTAGTTTATTTATCGTTTTCTTTACCGTTCTTCGTTTATTTTATTGTTCTTCTTTAATTTCACTGCGTCTACATCAATAGTTCTTAATCTTTATGTTTAACAAAACAGAGTACACCCAGTTTTAATTATCTTTCTATCTGATAAATCGGAGAAAGAATTATCTTCTAACAATTAAGATAACAACAGTAATTATAAAAAGAAAAAAAAAATGTAAAATATCCGAGTCGAGGATACCTCTGTCCGTAAGACAATTTACGCCCTGTATATCAGTACCAAAAGTAATGGTGTATGTCTCCCAGGATAAAACGGATTACCTATCAGAGTAAAGAGGGTACCTCTTAGTTATGATAGTCTGACGAACTTTGTAAGTAATATGAACTTCTGAACAACGATCCTTAAACTCTAATGCTTAAAAATGAATGCTCAGAAATGCTAAAAACTAATGATTTGTTTGTTGAATTCTCATGGTATTTATAGGGGTATTGACACCACTTCGTATGGGTGTCTATAGATGAATATGACTGTTGGTTTTCGGGTGCCATGTTGACCGTCAGATCTTAACGGATCTATTAAGATCTAGCGCATTGAACGCCCACCGTTAGATCATCAACGGATCTATCTTAAGAGCGCCAAATATCCTGACCGTCAGATCATATCTCAGAAATGCTAAAAACTAATGATTTGTTTGCTGAATTCTTATGGTATTTATAGGGGTATTGACACCACTTCGTATGGGTGCCTATAGATGAATATGGCTGTTGGTTTTCGGGTGCCATATGTTGACCGTCAGATCTTAACGGATCTATTAAGATCTCGCGCATTGAACGCCCACCGTTAGATCATCAACAGATCTATCTTAAGAGCGCCAAATATCCTGACCGTCAGATCATATCTATAATCGTAAAATCCAATCACTCCTCGCGAGGATGCGTACGTGCAAAGTGCAAGGTGCATTCGGGCACCTCTAAAGCGCCCAATGTGCTTTAGAGGCGTACGTGCGGGCGCCTCTAAAGCACCACGCCAAGCATCCCATCATCCCAACCAATCTATTATTAGTAACACAAGGAAAAGTCTATATAAGGAAGTACAACTTTCCTTATTTTTCCAATATGGTACTAATAATAAAACTACACGCTGTAGTTATCCCTATATTTTTCCCAAGTAAATCAATGATAACTCATTCATATGAAATCGGATTTTGATAAACTTTATGTCTAAATTCAAGAGCTCGACGAGACGAATACAATGTTCCATCCTGATCTTGATTCGGACAACGTTTGGTTGCCCAAATTGACAAAAACAGATCTGGTTTCTACAGAAACTATATACAGGCAAGTTCTTTTTCCTTTTGTTTCTTTATTTTGAGGGAAACTTTGATAAATTTTACAAAAAATTTCATCATATAACGAGGATATCCAAAATTGTGGGTGAGATATATAACTATAACTACGATATGCATGAAGGTCTAATTGGAGTCTATTTGGGATGTCAATTTATTGGAATATATTGTATCCTAACAAGATCGTGATGTTTATAATTGTAAAAATACTTAGAAAACTTTCTCCCTTGTGTTGCTTAAGATAGAACAAAAAATAGGCCATCATTTACTTCAATTTGCATAGATGCCTCGTCTGATATATGTTCGAATTACCTGTGGGTTGATCGAATGGGTAAGCAATAAGTAATTTTAATGTTCCTTTCTAAAACAATAAAGTATATACAGAAGTTAGGCATTTGAATACGTCATGGTTAGTGTAGTTTTGTGTATGATGTAATAGTTGGTAAGATTTTTGCAAGTTATATTTTTCTTTTTAATAAAGTTGCATAGATGGATGCAGATAGTATTTCCTTAATTATTGTTTGGTATGAGCAATAAAGTTACATAGTGTTACGTTTGCAAAATGCAAACATCGTTTATCAAATCTCTAACGAGAGATATGTTTAAACTTTTACATCTAGAGAGATGGGGTTGAAACTCTTTACACAAAAGTCACCATTGACGGCAACCCAACCTAACACTAGGAAATGACTAGTTTTAGGTTCAATGGGCAACAAGTCATTGATAAGTGACTAGTTTCAACACTTAAAATTTTATATCTAACCCTATCTAGGATGATAGGTGTTGGCTGCTACGGACTGAGGTTGAGTTTAAAACTCTTAAAATTTTATAACGATCGTCATTTTTAACGTCGTTTAATTTGGAGTGTAAGGTTGATGCTAATCGGGGTAAAAGAGGTATTCAAGTCAAATATTCCTACCCAAGAAATTCAAAGGAAAAATTCTCATATATATCTCCAAGATATGTCTGCATTGGAATTAAGATTATTTCTACATTTACGTTATTTATTTACATCCATTGTAATTCTCTTTTAGTATAAATAAATATGGAGGTATATGGTTTTTCCTCATCCAAAACCCAAATCTTTCATGGTATCTGAGCCTAGAAAACTCAAACGAGTATAGTTTCGATCATATTTTGCTTCCGCTTAACCGGCGGCAGTAGCCGCTTCAATGACTATCGTCCACCAGAATCATTAAATTTTTTTTTACCAGTTTCAATTAAATTAGGTTAATATCCTAATTTTTTTTTTAGTAATGAGATATTCTCATTATATTTGATTCAACAAATCGTATTTTGGATGATAATTATATGGGAGTAGTTGCTAGTAAATAGATCATAATCAATCTAAGGAAAGATATTCAGGATGATCTTCATAGTGTTACTCGGTTCATGTTAATGGTCTTATTCAAGTTAGTTATGTGTTGATGGAAAATCGGTATCATAAAAGAATCGTAAAAGGGGCAATTTTGGCAGGAGTTGTTATTTTGTTTCTTCCCAGTTGGGAAATCTTCTCGGTCGTTGATTATTACCTCAGTTTTGACGTTGATTATTTTTTTCCATGAACCTCTGAATCCGTTGTGATTATGTTCACTAAGTGCAATCTTGTTGCCATGGGCCTCTGAACCTAAAGTGGTTATGCTCACTAAGTGCAACCTTTTTATTAAATGACCTCTAAATCCGTTGTGATTATGTCATGTTTGTTCGTTATCACTGTCCTAAATTACTTGGTTATTTGTGTTATCTACACCAAACAAAAGCTTCTTAACAACCAATCCAATATAATGAAGTATATGTCGAAGAATCGTATCCTGAAGTTTCTCCCCATGAAGTTATTTCCCAAATTGAACTTTTGGTTTGATCCTCCGTTCAATTTGCGGGAGGGTAATAAGGGTAAAAGAGGTATTCAAGTCAAATATACCTACCCAAGAAATTCAAAGGAAATATTCTCATATATATCTCCAAGATATGTATGCATTAGAATTAAGATTATTTCTACATTTACGTTATTTATTTCCATCCATTGTAATTCTCTTTTAGTATAAATAAATATGGAGGTATATGGTTTTCCTCATCCAAAACCTAAATCTTTCAGATGCCTCCCTGCTTGTGATTTTGCTTGGTTAGTCATAACAAACTAGTCGTGTTTTTTCCATGGGACTCTGGATCCATTGTGATTAAAGTCATTAAGTGCAAAGGGTTTTTAAATTTAATCTGGTTAAGCGTATATTTTTAAATGGCTTCTGAATCAAGTGTGATTATGTCATGTTTGCTCGTTATTACTGTCTTAATATTTTTATCGATCTACACCAAACAAAAGTTTGTGATTTTTTTTCGAAGAATCGTTTCATCAAGTTTCAGTCTCATAAATTTATTCAATTTGAACTTTCACTTTGATCCTCCGTTCAATTTGCAAGAGGCTAATAAAGGTAACATATAAATCAGGGGAAATATTCTCATACATATATCCAAGATATAAATGGATTGGATACACTAAAATTAGGGTTGTTGATATATTTATGTTATCTCTCTTTATTTATTTCCATTTATTGTAATAGTTGAAGAGATGTCTTTCGATCAAGCTGGCAACGCGCACAATTTGTCAGACATGACAAATGATGAAGATCCTTTAGTCCAAACATGTTATGGATCGTTACATTAGCTAGAAACCAATTCCGATCTATGGGACATTTGGATCGCTCGCAGCTAACGACGTCCGAATCCTACAATGGGTTACGCAAAAGAGGATCGACTCGGTACATCAGAAGATCTGACTTGAAGGAATGGGATAAGATGGAGTAGATTAGATCTTCCCAAAAGTATCCAAAAGGGTCAGGCTAAGAGTCGGATAAAGAAAACAAAGGTCGGGCACATTGCCCGGGCCATGCTAGAGTTGGGCCCGATAAAACCATCGGCAGACCACGACCATGGATATGGGAGTCCCAAAAGGGACAGACTTTCATCTAGGAATCTCTCTCAGTTTATGGTTTCTGTTTTTTTGTCCTTTTTTAGGAATCATATTTTGAATAGAATCGTGATTATGGCAGTCTCT
Source organism: Eschscholzia californica (assembly GCF_041429995.1). Classification (NCBI taxonomy): domain Eukaryota; kingdom Viridiplantae; phylum Streptophyta; class Magnoliopsida; order Ranunculales; family Papaveraceae; genus Eschscholzia; species Eschscholzia californica. The sequence goes on from NW_028238198.1 coordinate 50,101,832, forward strand.
AGAAAAGGACATTGAATTAACAGAAATAAGTGGGCAAAACTTTCAAGAAGATTTCTGTCTTTGACGACATCAAACAGAAGATATAAATAGAAAATCAATTCCCAGCTATCTATAAAGTCAAATTTGAGAAAAAAATTCTCATTTTCACTACTCAACTAAGTTTTAGCTAACTTAAAGAGTCGAAGATTGAACCGATTGCTCGGGTGTCTCAAGTAGAAACTGCACAATTGAAGCTCAAGATCTTCGGAAGAAAGCAATCAAATTAGTCTGAGAGAAAACGATTTAAGGTATATATCTATTTCTTCTAGTTCATTTTTAGTTTTTGCATGAGATGTGGACAAGCTAATGTTAGACGTATATAATTCTAAGATTCCACTTAGAACATTAAGGGACACCATAACCTATAAATACTCTTCTATTGTAAATAAACATGGAGGTATATGATTATTCTCAACCCAAAACCTAAATCTTTTAAAGGTCTATTGGAGTATTGAAGAAAAAAATTATGTATTGTATATATATATATATATATATATATATATATATATATATATATGTATATATATATATATATACATACATATATATATATATATATATGTATATATCTAATAGATGCTAATTTTAGCGACATTAGAACACAAGCAAAGGTAGTCATTGCATGCCATGTTCTTCATAACTTTGTACAGATTGTGTTCCTAGTGACTTATGTCACTATGAACGCCCTATTGATGACGAAGCAAAACTAGTGACAGAGGAGACGACGCAAACATAATAATAACTTCATCTCAAGTGTGGACACTTTTAGAGACGCCATGACAGAACAAATATGGGAAGGATGTTTGCCTGAGTAGAATATTGATGATACAAAAATAATTTAGATATTATCTCCAAAACAATTGAACTATTACTTTCTAATTTTCTTAGTCGATTGCGTTATTTATTCATAGTGAGAAATCTAGCTTTCATTTTATTCATGTTCTTTTGCCTTTTTCATTGTATTGAATGATTACATATTTAATGTTTGTCATGATATTTTTAAAAAATGCAATATACATCAGACTATGTTACTAGTGTGACATCAGAATCTGAGTCATCAAAAATAAAATGTGTAAGATGGAGCGAATGATTAGACGAGGTTTTTGTTGAAACACTTTTGAAGGAGATTGTAAAAGAGGAAAGAAACCACAATAATGGTTGGAAAACTAAATCTTTGAACCGTGTTGTACCTGAAATTTGATAAAAACAAAGACGGTTGTTACACATGAAAAGATCAAGACAAGGTTGAGAACAATGAGGAAAGATTGCATGGTAGGAAGAGAAGTCCTTAACTGAAGTGGATTCAACTTTAATCCGGAGACTCAAACAATCAGTGTATGGTTGGGCGAATACATACAAATAACTTCATAACTAGCATGCATTTTTTAGAACGCAATTAACTTCATAACTAGCATGTATTTATTGTTATTTTTAATTTTTTATGCTTAATATTGCAGGCTCATCTAACAACTACATGACTGCGGGAAAACCATTAAAATTTTATGATTTGTAAAAAATTATGAAGGGAACGAGCAAGCAACTGGTGATAGGATAGTAGAAACATGCAACTTTTCATCACTAGTACATTCTCTACCAGGTTCGATATTTTCTCATTCGCAATTTTTCCATGTTTTTGTTTGTTCCACTATAAGTCTAGATGTCGTATTTTGACAAACTAATGACAACAAACAATGGACTTCTTGTACATCAATGTCTACAGTAGCCTTCGATCATCACAAAAACATAAACGAGCTCGAGCCTTTGAATATTGTATCAATGAAGGAATGACCAGGATGATAGAAGTTGCGAGCAGAATAGTGGCAACGTTTGAAGGGCCAAATTGGTAAAAGGTTAATATAATTTAGTTATTATATCGGAGTTGGATGAGAAAGATGCACATAAAGTAGAAGAGTTGTTTAATAGACCTATGGATGACCAAGTACTTCTTATTCATGCCGAAAGGAAGAAGGTTGGGTTAGTAAAGGATGATATTACGAAACTAATTTTAAATTTCTTTTATGTTTATTATTGTCGAAGAATATTAACATTTTATTTTACTTTGCTAAAGTTGTGATTATTTACTATAAAATAAGTTAGGTTTTATATCTTTAGTAATTAATATGTTTGATTATGTGGACATATATACATTATATTTCTTTTTATGTTAAAATTTTTTTTTTGGTGGAACATGTTTAAATAATGTTTTTGATTTTGTGAACTTATACACATTATATTTTATTTTATTTTTAAATGACGTTTTTGTTCTTTTCCTTGAAGAATATGAAGTATATTATAATCTTTTTCGTCGAAATAAATTGTACTATATTATACACTTTCACGAAATAACAAATGACAACCAAACAAAAAAATCTTTTGTTTCTGTAGAATATATTCCATAAAAACTCTTTAATTTCCATATAATTGTTTTTTCTTGTATCAAACATTAATGTTAAGAGAAATTTCCTTAGTCCACTAAAGTCCAATGTCTTAAACAGGAATATACTATGTGAATTATCCAAGTAACTGCATTAGAATCCCCATCTCTATTGTGGTTTGCCACTTTATTTAATTCTTTTAAAGCATCCCATTATCTCAATGTTTATTCTCTTTCTTTTTATTATTCATGCCTTAATGGCGGTTGGGTGTTGCATATTTTTTTGAGAAGTTTTATAGGGACCTCCCATTTTTTATAAAAGGCATCCTCGTGAATTCATTACTTGGTAAATAGTCATTGACCTTGTTTGGTTAAAGAACCCCCATGGCAATGGTTTAAGAAAACTCACTTTAAGGGTGTGTGTCACCCACATTAGCAATCTACATATCTCAACCCTAAATCTTTCCAAAATTCAAATTCCTGAATATTCCTCTTCTTCCACTTTGGTGATAACCAAACTCTCAAAAAACTAAACCTAGGTTTGAGGAAGATGAATGGAGAAGAGATGAAGATGAAAAGAGGGAGAGAGAAAAAGAGAACGAGAGAGAGAATGAGGGAGGGATGAAGATGAAAATGGTGGTAGTGATAAAGGTGATAGATTTTACAAAAAGAGAGAGAAGATAAACTGAAGAAGAAGCTGAAACAGAGCTACTGGTGCTACTGGCCCAATTTTCGGAGGGCTCGGGCCGAATTATGCAATATTTACGAATCGAGCCCACCGTAAAATGTTGCATAATTCGGCCAGAGCCCACCGTAAAATTTTACATAATTTGGTCCGAGCCCACCGAAAAGTGGTCCAGCAGCTAATGGTGCTACTGGCCCAATTTTCGTTGGGCTCAGACCAAATTATGCGACATTTACGGCTTGAGCCCACCGTATTTACCACCAATAGCTTTTCACGACTGGAAAGCTCACTTGAAGGTTTCTTTCTCTCTTGATTTTCACCCGCTTCCAGACGAAATGCTTTCAAATAAGGTTCGCAAATCTTCTTCCTTGTGTTGCTAACTAGTAGATTCAAGTATTCAAACAATGTAGTTTCAAAAAATCGAAAAAAACTAAACCTAGGATTATCATGAAGACGATAGAGGAAGAGATGAAGATGAAAAGAGGGAGAAAGAAAGAGAGAACAAGAGAGAGAAACCGATAAAGAATGAGGGAGAGATGAAGATGAAAATGACGGTAGTGATAGAGGTGATAGATTACAGAGAAAGAGAAGATAAACTGAAGAAGAAGAAGAAGAAGAAGAAGATGATGAAACAGAAGTTATAGGAAAGATGAAAGAGAGGAGGGGGTTTTGATCGATCAAGGGACTTTTTTTTTATTTGAAAATTTTTGACCGAATGGCGTTAACTTTACCGTTAAGTCAAATAAGAGAAGCCTCTTTTTTTACTTTAAGCCCTCAACAATCAATGATTGGATGATAGTGGGTAATCTTTACCTCTTGTAAAATAGTAATCAAAACAGAATTTAATTTCCATTGGCTTGACGTAAACTGACAACATTGCACATGTCGAACTTATTGGATTTTATGCAAGTGGGTAGGATCTACTAGTGTAGCCCTAGCTAGTTTCTTTTAGCCATCCATGAATTTTGGAGGTATTTGTATCTTAGATTTGATTAGTCTATAATTAAGGAACTAATTATACATCTTTTTTTCAGATCAACAATTCACATCAATCAATAATGATAAAAATCAAAATGTAATGTTAATATATTTCCTATTTGTAAATAAAGAAAATAACTATTGATTCGAAAATTTCAGATGACATCGTGTCACCATAACACCCCTCTCATGAGTTATTAGGGTTTGAAGGTTGTAAAATCACAAACCTCACTAACTCTTAGCTCATACCAGCCTGCTGCCAGGGACGTACATGTACAGACGAAGTGGTGTCTGTTTGTACACGAGGAATCACCCATAAAATGAAAGATAGAGAAAGAGAGAAGGTAATGTAAGTTAAGGTTTTAGATGGGGTAGGGGGAGACCAGTGTTGAGAGATCTACTAAGAACTTTGATGAACCCCATAACCCTTTTTACCCCTTTCACTTTCTGGCTACTTTTATTGTGGTTGGCCTCAATAGTTATTATGGAGTTGGGGCCATAAACAGCTTTATTTTCAATGCATTCACGTGCCCTTGTTCTTCTTCACATTTTATTACATTCACACATACCTACTTGCTATAAATAAAGTAGATCTCACTTAGCCGTTTGATCTCAACACTCTTCAATGTTTGTATAAAAAACTAGAGAATTTTGGGGTAACTTCTTGGTTCTGGTTAGGTTAGATTGTGAAGTTAGGGTTGTATCAGAGCAACTAGATCACATTTAAGCATATCTAAATGTAGTTTAGATGGTAGCTTACAATCTCTCCATGTTTGGTCATATCAAAAGTTTTTTTTTTTTTTGAAAAAACAACTGCTATATTAGAAATGCTTTGTATTACTTGTAAAACTTTGCAGTGTTACAAAGTTAAGAAAAATGCGAGGTTTTTTTTTCTTGTTGAGGAGAAAAATACGAGGTTTGCCATAATTAAATTAAGTACTGGGTAGAGAAAGTACATCCGATCTTGATCAATGACAACTTCACTTATTTAATAGGTTTTCTAACTTTGTAAGTGAGGTCCCCCACTCGGCAACAACACTCTCTCACATATAATGATGGTTTACGGGTCGATTTCAGATTGCAGCATAGTCCACTTGTGAGAATAGTCTCACATGGGAGAATGAGTATTTAGCAACGAAGAATATAATATCTAATTCCTCTCCACTTATTAAATTGATTTTGAGTTTGATGACCACAAATTTAACGTGGTATCAGAGTTAGGCTCACACGTGACAAGTTTAAAAGCCGTGTTTTACGTCACCCGAAAGAGAAAAAAGTCACGTGTTAGATTCAAAAGAATGTCACGCGTGAGGGGACGTGTGAGAATAAACCCACATGGGGAATGGATATGTAGCAAATATTAAATGATATTTCACTAAACCATCTTCGTTTGTTTGGTTTGTTTGGATGTGTAGTATCAAAATTTTGTTGGAATATTGGGTTCAGAGAGGTCGAAAACAATGAAAGAAACAATCAAACTCGGGAAAAAAGTCAAAATAGGATTCAGAGTAATTGTAGGGTCAGCGCTTTGGGGAAAGCAAAATAGTTTCCGGGGTGTGAAGACTTGGTCAAAATTTGGTCAATTTTGTTTGACAATTTTATTTTGTAAGTTGTTAGAGGGAAAAATAAAAAAACCCCACCTCACCTCTCTCTCTCTCTCCACCTCATCTTCTCTCTCCCTACCATTCTCTCTCTCTCTTCTCCGATTAGGTCGCCGGCCGGCGACCATGAAAAAAAAAATTCACTCACACTCTCTCTCTCTAGAAACTCCGGCGAGTTTCTAGAGAGAGAGAGAGAGAGTATGAGTGAATTTTTTTTTTTTTTCATGGTCGCCGGCCGGAAAATTTAATCGGAGAAGAGAGGGAGATAATGGTAGAGAGAGAGAAGATGAGGTGGAGAGAGAGAGAGGTGAGGTGGAGAGTTTTTTATTTTGAACCATATTCCCCATAAAATATGTTTCCCCAGAAATTTTTCAAAATTTTGCATATTCCCTTTAAAATTTCACACCCCGGAAACTATTTAGCTTTCCCCAAAACGCTGGCCTAATTGTAGTATTTATTCGAAAAATGGAGTCCTAGGGGAGTTTCCAACTTATTTCTGTTTAAGAACCACTTGTGCGACCACTCTTCCCTGGTTGTCTCTTTCAATACTTCCTCAATTATTTGAATTAAAAAGACAAGAGGCACCGACAAATGTTAATAGAAGGTGGAACAAGGTCTCTTGGACCCATATAATTCAACAAGTCCTGGAGGAGTTCTTTCCTAGGGTTTTGTAGGATAAGGAACAAAGTGTGTACTTTATTTAGTGTTTGTCATTAACAATGGAAGGTTTAGTCAAGGTTTAACTTAATTAACTTAATGTGGATCCAAAAAATACTTTAGTTTTGGGGTATTTTAAATAGTTTTCGAGAAATAAAGATTTCGGTCAATTAGATTTAACGGGGGAGAAACTTTGTTTTAAGTCGAAGAAGTAATTATTGATCCAATTGGTAGTATAAGTAAGCAGTACATGACGAAATCTACATGATGATGTTGGATAAAAACACATCGCCGTCTTTTTCTTTTACTTTTTTAGTTCAAATAGGGCATTTCAACAAAAAAAAATAGTTCAAATAGGGCTTTCGATTTAACTAAGGTGCTGTTTGTTTTTTTTTTCAAGTCTGAATCTGAATTGGCTGAACTGAATTGGCTGAATCTGAATTAGTTGAATCATTTTCCGAGTTGGATGTTTGTTTTTATAGATCTGAATTCTTATGTCTGAATTAAGAAATTGACGTGAATACCCCTGTTTCATATCTTTTACAAACAAAACCCAATTTTTTATTTACCCCTTATCCCACGCCCAAATAAAAGGAAAATAAAAGGAAGAAATATAGAAACCCTAATTCCTCTCATCTCTCCCTCTTTCTCCATCTCTGAAAAGGAAAATCCTAGGTTCCTCCCTCCCTGTTTCTCCATGAATGGAAAACCCTAGTAAAGTTCCCTCTCTCTACTGTCTATCTCTCTAACAATAGGAATGCAAATCTCTCAGTCGCGCTCTCTGCAGATCGATGAAGGGTTTTATATCGGATTTTAGTTTCTCTTTTTTGATCTTCAACTAATCCGATCTGAGATTTCATCCATCACTAGTCGGTTTAGTTTGATTTGTTTCTGGATGGGGGTGGTGGTTGCCTGGTTTCGGTGGTGGTGGTGGTGGTTTCCTTGTTTCTGTGATTGTGGTTGCCTGACTTTGATGGTGGTGGTGGTTGCCTGATTTTGGTGGTGGTGGTGGTTTCCTTGTTTCTGTGATTGTGGTTGCCTGACTTTGGTGGTGGTGGTGGTTGCCTGATTTTGGTGGTGGTGGTGGTTGCCTGATTTTGGTGGTGGTGGTGGTTGCCTGGTTTTAATGGTGGTGGTGATGGTAGTTACCTGATTTTGGTGGTGGGAGAAAATTTCTAATTGAAGGGGGCATAAATGTCTTTTTACATATTTCAGATTTGGAGACTTGATTTCAGACTTGTTTTGAAGTCTGAAAAATGTGGAGGTATATTTTAGCCAATTCAGACGTAGACTCCATTCAGCCATAATTCAGATCTTACGAGATAAAAATAACAAACATCTGAAATCTGAATTGAATGTCAATTCAGATTTCAGATCTGAAAAATATAAAAAACAAGCAGCACCTAAGTTTACCAGTACGCGTGAATCTATTCACAATATATCCAAACCTATTGTTTATACACTTTTTATCATTTTTTTTCTTGCATATAACTGTAGATGTAGTGATATAGAGTACATATGTAGTTGAGTGTTTTGCTTTGCATGTGACTACTGCATAACTTGTTTCTTTCAAAATATAATTGTTAGTTAACAAAATTTTGATCGCGTTAATATCTTTATCAAGATATAGTTGATGATTCAAGACTTCAAGTACTGAAGTGTACGTACTACTGTGAAAAGATAATTAAGATTGTTTGATGCCAACACTAACTTTGTAGATAGAAATTTAGTTCTTTAAATTTCAATTTCAACCTTTCGATATAAAATCGTGATACGTCTATGATTATGAAGTAAACTTTAATACATGTACAAACAAATGAACACATATGACATGACATGTCATTTACATCACCAAAACTCGATGATCAATAGGCTAAGAAATTTTTTAACGAACAATTATTACAAACTTAAGTACGGTGTCTCGTACACATAGATTGCCCATAAAAAAAAAGGTTATTTTTCGACGGACTAGTAGATATGTTCGGGTTCTACCAAAGGAGTGTGCTTTTTGTTATTTTGTGATAACATTTGACCAGTTAAGTTTGAACACTTTTAGGTTCTAACACCGTTATTCTAAAACATGTACCTTTAGAAGGTTGTTCTATACGACCCTAACCAAATATATACTAATTATATATGATCATAACACAAAAAAGAACATGTTTTCCAACTTTCTTAAATAGATTATCAAACTTGATTTTTATGGACAAACCTACAAATTAAAACAAGTACATCTTAGTTTGAATGACACATTACCAGTGAACAACTATAACCAAATTGACAAAAGTGCACCCTTCATACTATTAGGCAATGTACTTGGGGCACTATTGTGAAGGCTTGCTGACATCTTAAAAAGAGTTCTAGAGAACAAAAGAATGTGACTTAAAGAGAACAAAAGAAATTGAAAATCTGATTATAAAGAGAAATGAAAGAATATGATTTTGGAAAGAGAATGAAGTTTCACTTAATTTAAGGAGAATTATGAAATTTGGTTTTAGAAAGATAATGACTTCCAACAATCAAAAGTTCATCAAATAATTTGTTAGTAGAAATTCAAGATGATAAAGAATCTTATTTAACAGAGTTCAACATTTGAGATAGGAATTCTATAAAACTGAAAACAAAATAAATAGGTATTACTTTACAACCCACAAAGAGAAGAATATAATGTCCAGAAGAGAACTAGAGAGGACTACTTTGAAAAAGAGAGTAAACCAGTTGAGGTTGAAGAAAAAGGAAGACGTTGAATCTCTTCTTTACGCGTGAAGAGATTTTTTTTTTAGACTTTTCAGTTTATTTCATTTGATGACAATTATGTTTCCACTAATGGACATAACTTTATTTCATAAGGTATGTTTAATTCAACCTAAGTATTTTTTGACTTTCAACGAAAAAAATTATTTTTTCACAAAAGAAATTCAACTCAACTATCATTGGGTCAGGCTTCCATTTAACTATCAATGTTAGTCTACAACCGCTTCATAAAATACTAAAAAGTGAAGCCGTTTCACAAAAGGGAAATTTCATAGGGAATGTCTAAACTTGTTAAAGGCAATGTATGTTTCATCTATGACTTGTAAAAAAAAATTGATCCAAGTATGGCTAGAGGCAATGCCCAATTTGAGGGTGTATATCACTCACTTTTCTTTCACTTCTTTCTTTTTCTTCTCTCTCTACTTCTCTCGCTACTCTCTCTATAACATCTATGGTAGAGATGTTATAGAGAGAGCGAGAGTAGTGAGAGAAGTAGAGAGAGAAGAAAAATAAAAAAGAAAGACGAAGGAAGGAGAAAGAAGGAGGAGAAGAAGGAGAAGGAAGAGGGAAAAAATTGAAGTCGTCGGCCAAAGATCACCGGTCGGCGACTGTTTGTCCTTCGTCGAGATGAAAAAAGAAAAAGGAAAGAAAAAGAAAAAGATAGTTTTTTTTTTTGTTATGGTCGTCCTGGCAACAACCTAACGATGTTAATTGTGATGTTAGGTCAAACGTTAGTTTAGACATCGTCTTCTTTACATATATAGCTTTTAACCATTTTAAAAATTGCCTTTAGGAAGCTTGCTTTTAACAAATTTTGGGCATTGTCTATAAAACCTCCCTTCGCAAAATGCCAAACAAAAAAATTTCTACTATCATAACCCAAAATAACCCTAAAACAAATACAACTAGTATTAATTTAGATGAGGGGGATTGAAAATGACTTAACCAAGGAAGTCATGAAGTTTCTATCAATGTCTTTTTAGCCTATCTTTTTCTTCTGAAGTTGGAACTGTCCCTATAGTAAGCAAAATAATACTCCCATTATATAGTTAGTTCTCCATTGTCTTATCTCTCTGATCTCAGTAGTTAAGTTAAAGGCCACTCAGCTTCTCTCCTTACTCATTTCTTTATTATTTTTACTTGCACCAACAGTCCAACACTACCAGTTCTTTGCTTTTCTCTTTTACCCTTTCTTTTTTTCTTATCTCTTGGTTTTTCTCCCCTTGTTTTTTAATGGAATCAGTGTCAGGGAATGAATGGCTAGAAAACCCAAATCGTTTCTCTTTCTGATATTTTTATCTGTAAGTACCCTATATGCTGATTGGTTGTTATTACTCTTCAAATTTGGTCGTTTTCTCTTGAGTTTTCCTAGTTAATTGGAAGTTTCTTACAGTTTTCACTTCCTTGTTCTTCCTCCTAAGATGACATTTTGTCATTTGATCTTCAATTTTCTCTTAGTTTACAAGGACCCATTTGTTAATTTCTTGTTTTGACTAGTATTTAGTCTGATTTTCCTTTCTGCAATCTAAAAAAGTAGTGCAAGTTTTTAAGTAGAGAGAGAAACTAAAAAAAGGGAGGTTTATGGACTGGGAATTGAAAACAACTTCCTGGGGTTTTGAGGAATTAGAGAGAGAAAGTGAACACAACATCTCATCTCAAGTTGGGTCAAGTAATGGAAGTGATGAACAAAAAGGGAATTGTTTTGTGGGTTTGAAACTTGGGAGATTTGGGGATTTGGGGCAAGTTTCTTTGAACATGTGGGAAGATTCAAGGGTATCAACAATGGTGTCAACATCACCTTTAGTTACAAGAAAAAGAGCTAGGGTTTGTGTTAATGGAGCCCATATTGTATCTTGTTTAGTTGATGGATGCAAAGCTGATCTTAGTAAATGTAGAGATTATCACAGGCGCCATAAAGTCTGTGAAATTCACTCCAAGACTCCCAAAGTAATTGTTGGTGGTCAAGAACAAAGATTCTGTCAACAGTGTAGCAGGTATTGAATTACTTAATACTTAGTTAAGATCAAGAATTTGTAGTTAGTTTTCATCACTCATCATGAGCTTATTTCTCCATCAATTTTCTTCATTTGTTATTTGAACAAAATTGTCTTCAAGAACTGCTTACCGTTACTGTCATTGCTTGGTTGCTTTCGAGTTCTTGCTCTCCCCTTTGTTTCTTGTCGTCTTGGCTGTCCGTTTTTGTATATGTCGAATCACGCGGGATATTTGTTGTGGATGTCGATTTCTTGTTATATTACTTGAAGTTTTCATTCCTTGCCTAATTTCTGGTATTGGTTGATCAACTTATTAAAATACCCTTTGATCTTGTAGATTCCATAAGTTAGTGGAGTTTGATGAGGTAAAGAGAAGCTGTAGAAAACGGCTTGATGGACATAACCGGCGTAGACGAAAGCTTCAGCCTAAATCTTTGTCCTTGAATTCTGGAAGTTTGTACTCTAACCCTCAAGGTTTAAGTCCTTTCTCAGAAACTACCTCCTTAGTATAATATTTGTTCGTTTTCGAGTACAAAATACTACTTGAGTGAGTTAAAACTTGCCTAAGAGGCTTTGGCTTGACATGAACATTTATAATCCAAATTTAGGGCTTTGAGTGCATCCATCTTTTGCCACCACCCTTAATTACCTAAGTAGGCATAAATCTCTCTTGGGTTGGGTGGTCTTGGGCCTTTCTCACGCCAAGAGCTAGAAGCTAGCTCAAGAAGCACGACTTTTTATCACACTTAGAAATTGATCACCACCTCCTCCACAACTGATGTGGGGGATCATCCTAATCCAAGTTTTCACTCACTTTTCTTTCGGCTATCACTATTCGTCCAGAAATTGGTAGTAGTGTCTACTTCGGGTTGATTTGGTACTGACTAGTGAGATGACTGGGAAGATTTTCTAGTTATTGGGTTCTTTCAAAATGCAATTTGGCACGTGAGAGATCCATGTCCTGTTGCTTGATGAATTTTTGTCACGGAGATCGTCTACTACTTCATCAATATCCATGACTGTAACCATTTGATACCTTGGGTTTGTAAGTGTCGCCTCCTTACTTTTCTCAACTACCATAGCAAGTCGAAGAACTAGTTATCATCTGGTCAGTCAATTTCAGCATAGGGGTCACTCTCAAATCTCAATGAACCACAAAAATTTTGTAGCAAAACTTGCAAATTTGCTGCAAGTAGAATGGAACAAAGAGAGCATTTATTTTGCATAATCTCATTAATCTGTTTCGAAGAAATGCATCTATATTTGCAGAACCAAGCATTTCCCGACTCTTAAGGTTTTCTATCTGTTTCTCAATTTTACAGGTACCAGGGTACTGCCATTTGAAAATCCGCTACTGTTCTCCTCAACTTCTAAAATGAGCCCTACTTGGGCCGGTGTTATCAAGACTGAAGAAGATACTATGGTAAATAGCGACCAACTATCCTCACATTATACCGAGAAGAAAAACCCATTTCCTTGGCCCATCTCCCTCAGCTACAAAGAAATAAACCAGATCCCGTTTTTGCAGGTCAACGATGATGGTAGTAATAGAATGAACCTTGAAGTTTCACTCAGCAAGCCGCTAATCAATAACGATACTTTATCAAAAAATGATGGAACTGATAGGAAGATGTTATTCTCTGACGAGTTACCTCGAGTACTAGATTCAGATAGTGCTCTCTCTCTTCTGTCATCATCGCTGACTCAATTTTCACGGCTCAGTTTAAGCCACAAGGACTTACAGCCCGACTCAAACCTCATATCTCAACCTCTAGTAGCAGAACTCCAGTATAACAATGTTGCAGGAAGGTACCTATCACAGAGCGCGGATGGAGAGACGATGAACTCAGTTTTGTTTCCCGGAGAAACCGACGCCAAGCTTTACTGCCAGGGGATTTTTCATTTGGAGCCATATGAATCATCTCAAAATGAGATGCCTCAAACTTTTCCCTTCTCTTGGGAGTAATTTAGAATACTAGGAGTATATCTTTTGTCTTTGTAATGTTTTTCTTAAGATCTTGAAGAGCTATTTTTCTCCAACTGTGAAAGATTTGATCTAATGAAAAGGTTTTGTTTAGCTTTATGTTGGGTTCTACATGATTTGTTGTCTGAAATTTTTGTCTATTTCGGTTCCATTTCTGCTAGATTATTTCGGTTGTTCTTACCCATTACACAACGAAAACATATGACAAATTGATAAGAATACTGAACACATATATTCATGAATATGTTGAAAATATTGAAGACACACAAAATACTTCTTAAATCTGGTGTAATATATTAGATAACTCACACTCCGTGTGGAAATACCTAGCGGTACGCACAACAAGAAGTTACCTTAATCATGGCACCTAAGCAAGTCGGCAAAAATTATGTAACAGAGAATAGAACCGATATTTAGCACCAAGAAAAACTTACGGTTCGACACTTATTCACCTTCTGTAAATATGAAAAAGACAACCAAGTGACCGAATTTGAAACATCGGCTGGAATCTGAATTGGCGACCAATTCAGATTTCAAATATAAATTAACAAAAAGACAAACAACACCCAAGTCTAAAATTCCACCGCCCATATAACACCAACATATTTAAGAAGTTAACCGAAAGTTTAGGCGTTTAGTATAAACTAAAATTACACCTCACAGATAAAATCAATAATACAGTTGATCAAGTGAAAAACACCTTTTATCTGTATACGAAATTCATTTATTCACAAGATCTTTTGACTAGTCAATGCAACATTAAAGCAATAGATTTTGTATTTAAAGAGTTAATCCCAGTAAAAGATTTGTGGTAAAATTGTGGTATCATAAAGATTACTCCATATTCCATGGAGTCCTGAAAGATTTCTTGTGAAATTGTAGTACCATAAAGATTACTTGGTATCCAAATTAGAATTAATTTTGGTGACAGATCTTGATTAAGATATCAATACTCAATATAAAAGAAAATGTTGGAAACTTCATAACCGTGTCACATCCTAAGCAACAAAGAAAAGTAATATCACATCTAAAAATGGCTCCCAAGATTATTTCCAATGCAATCTACCTGCTACTTCTCTTCTCATGTAAGTCACAAGTCAATAAATTCTACTATATATTTCTTTCCAACATGCCACAACATGTAATTGCATATTTGCATGCACCTCAATCGGTTCTAATTTTTCCCAACGACCTTTATAATAACCCTAAGTATAGGTAAAAACCGTCGCCAAATATCCCCTCCTTGGCAGTGATGTTCTATCGTAAAATAAACTCTATTCGAGAAAGCGAAGAGACAAGGGAGACCTTCTAATTTAGTTTGTGTTCCACAGGACTTTCTTTATAATAATCTGTCGGTTGTGAGGAATTGACCATTGTTTAGTTGATTTTGTAACCATTTTTTCGGAACAACTACATTTGAAAGTCATCTACATTATTTTATATTAAAATCCGATCTCAACATCTGATATTGAGGCTCTGTCTAATGACCATAACGCCATAAACAACGCTTAATAGGTTTGTACTCGAGATATGCTTTGATTATATTTGGGTAGTCGCCTGCGCATCATGAAACATTTTTTAGGTGGATAGTAGTTGCAGTATTCAGGTCCATATGTTACTCAGGACAAACTATCGTATGAACACACTTGTCCAACCATTATCATCTCCACACCTACATACACTTACAAGGAAACAAATAACATATTATATCTAAAACATATTTCAAAAGAGCAGAGGAAAATGGGTGAATTACTGAAACCCCCATCTTTTCATCAGATTTAACAGAATTACGTCGTTAGAGAGAGTTTATTTAGTGAAAGGCCCATTTGTTAAACAACTCCACGTTTTCTAGGACCAAATGGTTGGGGCGCCTTCGAGCAAATACGCTGGGGCGCTTATAACGCCGACCCTTTCTACTCCATGCGAGTATGCGACCAGCATCTTGGATTTTGAAATCGATAGGAAACCAGGTAGTTCAAAATCGAAACCCTACCAGTACTCTCTCTCTCTCTCCATTCGGTTTGTGTGAAACCCCATGAAAGCATCTCTCTATCTCTAATAGGGTTGGGTGAAACCCCTACCAGGTACTACTCTCTCTCTCGGTTTTGGGATTGTTAGGATAAGCTAGGGTTTTAATATATAGGATAAGCTGGTTCGTTTTTCTCTCTCTCTCCATTCGAACTCGAACTATGGTTGTTTTAATGGAGTAATTTCTTGTTTAGAAATTACTAGGGTACTTCATTGAATCAGTGAATAGGAAATTTCTTGATAAGCTAGGGTAATTTACTTGATTTATCTTGAAATTGGAACTCCACTGAACAAGTTTTTTTTATTTTCTTGATTTGCCTAAAATGTAATGATTTGTTTGATTTTGTTTAAAACTCCATTGAATCAATAAATTGAAGCTTGGTTTTGGTGAAATTTGCTTGATTTGCCTAAAATGTATTGATTTGTTTGAATTATCTCTGTTTAGAACTCCATTGAACTCCATTGAATGAGTAAATTGATGCTTCATTTACAATGTTAATATGTAGTTTTAGGGCACCAAAGTCATATAAGATACTTAAATGAAACCCTGTACTAGAGACCCTTATGTTTTTTCCCGTGAGCTTTCAACCTTTCGCCCTACTTCGAAAAAAACGAGAGATCGAAGAGAGAGAGAGGAAGTTGCCGACGTATAAACCTTTAAAAACGCGAGATGAAGCCCGAGGTTAGTGTTCTTCGACCTTTTTTGCTGGTTTAATCCTTAATCGATCTTCATATTACATCTTCTAAGTTTACTTTCTTGATTACAATTCTGTTTGTACATATTAGGGATTTTCTAGAGTTTAGGGTTTTAGTAGTAAATAATAGTTTATTGATTTATAATCACTTGAGAATGATATGCGAAATTCGAATATCAACTACACTTTTTTTCTATATTATCCTTTATGAATTGTGTTGTTTGTATTATCTTTTCCATTGCGGTAGTTGTATTATCTTTTGTATCCTGCCTTACCTTTGCAGTGGCCCCATTTCTGAATTGTTCCCCATTTCTAAATTCGAATTTAGAAATGGGGAAAATAGCATACTCTGCACTTTTGATTTTAAATCGTTTAACTTACTCTACGAAATTCAAAATTGGGCTCTGAAGCAATTATCAAATTACAGGTTCTGGAGTTTTAATTGACTCCTGCTTTTCATCTAACATTGGCTAGGTTACAGCGAAGGAGGCCAACTAAAATCGTTTGATTCTAAGGTCTAGTGAGCTTTTCTTTATGAATTCATTACCACTATTATACCCATTAACATGCTCCTTTATAAGACGATGCACCGACTGCTCTAGTGCTCTCCTAGGCTTTGCTCGAATATCAAGATAGACATGATTATGTCAAAGTAGATCAAAATCAGTTTAAAGTTAAGTTTCGATTTGAGATTTATTATAGAGGACTCTTATCAGCAGAAAGTAGATGGACTATGTGAACTTGTGAAGTTGAGCGAGAAATTGTTTCTCTTCAATCACCATAATCTTCAAGTAAACTCCGATATGTTTTGATTGAAAAATGGTATGCTCTGATTTTTAACTTCTACACAGGGCTGTTTATGAAATTTGGGCAAAGATTATTGAATATATGAACACTGAAACGTGCCTTTCTTGAATCAATCGCTTTGTTTCTCTTCTGTTTTTTTTTCAAGGATCATAACCGAATCATTTCTGGAATAACCTGTTCAATTCTTAAATCTCAGGTTTTTCCTTTGATTTGTTTTACTAAATTGCATAAAAACCTAAACATTGACCATCATAGTTTCTTTTACTTGGAAGAACAAGATCTTCTAATTGATTTTCTTGATAGTACCGATAAAGTCTTGACTCTTGGCTTTTGACTATCACTTTTTCCATATAAAGCTGTTGTTGTCTTCCTTTCTTGCAACTAATTAAGCGTAGCTATCATTACTAGAAGACATGTTGCTTTCTTGTCCTATCACTTACTTGTTATATCATTATATTAAAGAAGTTTCGATATTACCTTATGCAAGTACTTATTCTATTTGTCCACCAATAATTAAGGGAAGGATTCCACAATCCTGGGGATTGATGCTTAAGACATGGTACCCAATAATTGATTTTTTCTTATTTACACTACTGCACCTGCTTCATAATAGTGATGCGTAAGAACCTTCAATGTGCTATGTAGTACATTGCTCCATCAATATTCGAGGGAGAATTATACATTTGTCCATTGTGATGCTTAAGAATTGAAACTTTAATGTGGTATACCACATTGTTCCATCAACATTCGACAGAAAGATTATACATTTGCCGGTTGTGATGCTTGAGAAATGGAACCTCAATGTGGTATCCCACATTGTTTCGTCGATATTCGAGAGAAAGATTTTACATTTGCTGGTTGTGATGGTTGAGAAATGGAACCTTAATGTGGTATACCACATTGTTCCATCGATATTTTCGCGAAGGATTATATATTATACCACTTGTTTTGTCGATATTCGAGAGAAAGATTTTACATTTGCTGGTTGTGATGGTTGAGAAATGGAACCTTAATGTGGTATACCACATTGTTCCATCGATATTTTCGCGAAGGATTATATATTTGTCGGTTGTGATGCCTAAGAAATGGAACTTTAATGTGGTATACCACATTGTTCCATCGGTATTTTCGGGATGGATTTACATTTGTTGGCTGTGATGCTTAAGAAATGGAAAATTAATGTGGTAAGCCACATTGTTCCATCAATATTTTCGGGAAGGAATATACATTTGTCCGCTGTGATGCCTAAGAAATGGAACTTTAATGTGGTATACCACATTGTTCAATCAATATTTTCGAGAAGGATTATACATTTGTCGGTCGTGATGCCTAAGATACAGATCTTAAATGTGGTATATCACATTGTTCTATCAGTATTTTCGAGAAGGATTACAGATTTGCCGGTTGTGATGCCTAAATAATGGAACTTTAATGTGGTATACCACATTGTTCCATGAATAATTTCGAGAAGGATTATACATTTGTCGGTTGTGATGCCTAAGAAATGGAACTTCAATGAGGTATACCACATTGTTCCATGTGTATTTTTGGGAAGAAATAAATATTTGTCGGTTGTGATGCCTAAGAAATGGAAGTACAATGTGGGTCACCATATTTTTCCATCAATATTCTTGGGATGGATTATACATTTGTCGGTTTTGTCTGAATTTAAGGGGTCACGATCCGTTTGTTAGGAGTTGAATTTAAGGGGTCACGATCCGTTTGTTCCGGTCCATTTGTGGGTCTCGGACACCGAAAGCTTTACGAGGACTCAGGTGTAAAAGTAACCCTAAGTTGTAGCATCTGTCGCAGTTATTCATTGGTTAACTGCTTCAATCGGAATTGGCAATTTAGTTTGCACTTGAAAGATTTAGGAGAAATCTCATGACATCTTTGTAGATTTTCTTCTCGACCTTTGCTGCAAAGTTTCAAAATTCGGATCTGTGTTTTCAAGTTTTATAGTTGGAATGTTTTGTATCGTGATTGATTAGTTACTTTTTATGAGAACCCAAATGCTATTTTGATATCTGCATAGCTCAATCAGATTTGCAGCTGAGAACACTAGTGTAATACTATATTTTATCCTGTAATTCAAATAGTTCTACCAGTGGGTATTGATGCTTACTATTATGATCATCTACAAGTTTTTTAGTTGGTACTAACAATGCTGTGGTGGTTCGAATGATGCTTACTATTATGATCATGGACAATACCCTACCATCAATAATTGTGGAATGCCTAATAGCCGTAAAGATTACACATTTGTCATCTTCAGTTAAAAAACATTTGTGAAATCTGAAAAGAATCAGTTTGTACAATAGTTTTACAAGAGCATCTGTGAGGGGTTTGCATCTTAAGTTCGGAATTAGAACTGGAGATTGGTTCGTTGCTAAGGCAATCTGATTCGTAAACACAATTAATGCTTCGATCATTTACAATCATCATTCCAGACAAGAACAAGCTTAGCTTCTAATATCTCTTCTATAATGGAGAGTCAGTGAGCTTATACATGTTTTTTTTTGTATTAGCCTTCAAGAAGGATTCACTGAATTAAGTTCTCTCAGGCCTGGGAAATTAGATTTTGGTATTCACGGAGCAATTAATCTCTCTTAGATTAGAGAATAAATTAGACTGTAGTATAAAAGGCTTCATGAATAAACTCCAGATTTATTGATTTCAACTTTATTGTTGTCTCATGTTTCAACATTGAGATTTGACATCGAAATCAGATTTTGACTTGAGATGTAAAATTGATTTCTCTTAAGGTAATCAAGCAAAAATCTGTTTTTCCTAATGGCGAAAATCATGTCGGCCTAGTGTTTACTTTCTTTTTCTATTTCGAACAAAAAAACAGTGAAGGAGAAAGAAGGCTAGTCAATTTCCTCCAGATTGCTTGATTACATTACAATTTAGAAGTACTTTTAGTTTTTGATTCACTTTTCCTCAATAGTCTATTTGGCAGTTGCACTTGAAAATTTGTAGAGAATTGTCCAGGCTGCAAAGATGCAAATACTGGAATCAGTTTGTTTTTCAGTTTTCATAGCTGGAATTTTCAAGAAAACCAGCGAGTTCAGCTTGCATTTTGTCAACGAGAACTTCGAAGATTATTTTTCTTATTTGATTGCCAAGATGTTGAAGATGATTATTGAGGTGAAAGAGGGAGAGAGGAAGGCTAGAAAGGTGAGTTCTCTTTCTACTTGAATCATATTACCTAAATAAGCTCATATTAATGGTATAGTATCTGCAGCTTGTTTCTCACGTCACTACTAGTTAAATAATATCGATAGTGCATGTTGTATCGAAGAAATAATGTTTTCCAGTTTTTTTTTTCAATTGCTTGAGGTTAGGATACATGCCTTGGGATATTGGTAATTCATCACTCATAAAATAAATGGTCTGGCCTATAAGTTTCTCCTCAGGAAACTCCACTACGAGGTTTGCTTGTAAGTTTGGAAGTTTGAATTGAAATTTATTTCGTCACTAAGCCATTCTGATTTCTAAATAGAAGAACTAATTGCTCGAGACGGGTAATGATCTATTTAGATCGTGAATATAAGAATTATACTAGCTCTAAGCCTCTAGCTGCTTAACAATAATATGTTACATTGCGATAGCTGGCCCCTTATACTGAGACTACCCTAACTAAATATTTTTTCTGTAGTCGCTTTGGATTCCCTTTGTTCTTTTCTGTAACCGACATGCTTCAATCACTTGCGGTAATCCTTCCAAACAAGCACAAGCTCTCTTTAATTACATGTCACAAAGCTTATCCAGGTGTAAGCAATCACATTAGTTGATGAAGTCTGCTTCTTTTTAAATTCTACTTTTAGATAATTATTGCAAAATCCATTTTGATTATTTGCTGTTTTGTGTTTCTCAATATTTATTAACCCTACTTTATTGTTTCAACTAGACTTATAGTGAGAGGGCAGGGTTTCAGCCTTAACCAGGTTGTTTGTCCGAATCCTTCGCAGTCGCGGTCACCGGGAAGCCTTATCGAGACTGTATCTGCATAGATCGGCAAATAAACTCAGTGAGGCTTGGGTGTAAAAATTCACCCAAGTTGTAGTCAACACAAATAACTTGAAATATTGACCAGACATCTAATGCCTACTTGCAGTTATTCATCAATTAACCGCTTGAACAAGAATGCCCGATCTCAGTTTGCTTTTGAAAGATTGAGTGAAATTGATAGAGCATCTTCGTGGAATTGGCAGAGCATCCAATTTATTAACTCTACTCTTAGTTATTAGTTTTTCAGTTTTATAGTTGGATATCTTATGACGTAATGGATTAGTTATTTCTAAAGAAAAAGTGAAGAGTTCATATAACATTTGACAAAATATGATACTTTTCTAATATTGAATTGCAGGATAACATGATTATTGAGGTGAAGGAGGGAATTGGATGGTTAAAAAGGCGAGCTTCGTTTAAAAATTGCAGGTAGTTCTCTTTCTAGTTAAACATGTCAGTCGTATAGTATCTGCAGTTGCTCTCTCATCACTTATCACTATTAGTTACATAATGTCTATAGTCATCAATGACACATAAAAAACTCTGCCCGAGTATATTGAAACTTTGGTGGTTATTTTGTTTTCTATTTCATGGTATTGTCTGAGACCGTCATAAACATATTAATGTGCCAAGACATTAGTATGAAAGATGCAAACGACCTGTCAAAAGCTAAAACACCTTTTAGGAAAATTGAGGAACCGTACATAATAGTCTAGCAGACTGTCGGCACAAAATTGAACTGACACTAAGGCACACAATCATTTTTCCTATGCACAATGGATGCAATACAGACTTGCTGATTTAGTAACCGTGGAAGTATTTTTTAAGCTATCATTATATTAGTTAATAAATTATAGAAGTAGCGCGGAGGTGAAATTATCTTCATATTTTTCGGTAGCAAAATTTATTTTTATGACTCGGAGTCTATCGGCCTCCATCAAACAAAAATCCTACTTATATCCCTGCTTGGTAGTGTGTGACTGTATGTGTGGTGAAAATGGTGGGCGTGTGTTTGGTGGTTTGGCGATGAAGTGGTGGAGGTAGCGACGGAACTATGATTCCGAGGAGGCTGATATATATATATATATATATATATATATACATTCAAGACTGTTTACATAAGTATTTTTTTAAGCTCTATTTAAACTCATTTTTTTCTGGAATACAAACAACAACATAAATATTAGATATAATCGCAATAATTGCAATCACATACTATCTCTATAAAGTATAAGCTTTTAAGATTATTAGACTACAAGGATCGAGATCCGAAGATCTCAAATATCAACCTACCACTATATATGAAGATTTAAAATATATTATTTAGTTATCTTGTACATCATCTTGTCCTTTTACGGTAGGTTTAGCACAAGATTTCATTTAGTCGTGATTTTGCAGATGAAGAACATCTTCTTCCTCGTCAAATCCTCCTCTTTCTTCATCTGTTGTTAACAAAAAAACCCTAAATATTACAGAAAAACAGGAGGGGTAGAATGAAAATGATCAAGTTGATCAAGTTTCTGGAAAGGATTTGGTTGATTTGAGTTTAGGTTGACAAAAGATCCAGTTAAAATGCTTCCAAGTGATGTTACTCTGATGGAAAGTTAGTTACTCTTCAACTCAGTAATGTCCCTACAAATTTAAATTCATCATCTTCTTCAATATACGCATCTTAGTCCTCATTATTATTAGTTTCTAATCTAGAAGAACAATCAAGGTTTCATTAGATTCAAATCCAAAATTAATGAGTCAAATTAATCTAAACTGAAATCCATCAAGAGAAAGATTAGCAATATCAAGACGAGGAGGATCAAACAAAAATGTCAGAGTTGAACGTAGTTCAATGCACAGAGTTCCTGAATAAAATCCAGTTCAAGCCATCGGATTAACAGTGGAGTAGTGGACAGCCCATGAATGAATTCTTCTGTTAAAATTGTGTTCTAAAGCTTTAGAATGAAGTTCCAGTAGCCCAAACTTGAGTAGGTTACGTCACTTTCATACTTCGCCAATCTCCAAAACCCAAGAAATTTCTTATTTGGGTTTTTCAAACTATATGCGGTCTTCTATCACTTGTATGCTCCTTTAATAATCGGTGAGGCTCCATAGAATTCCCAACTCCATCCACATTATATGTTTTGACATCAGCAGTGTATGTGTCACGTTTAATCCATTAATTGATAATTTTTTTCTTATTTAAACTATTGGGGTTTGACATTAGCAGTGTATGTCATGTTTGATCCAATAATTGATATTTTTTCTTATTTAAACTATTACACCTGCTAGTGGGAAGGATTATACGTTTATCGATAGTGATGCTTAAGAAAAGAAACTTTAAATTGGTATATAGTATATTGTTCCATCAATATTCGAGGAAAAATTATACATTTGTCCGTTGTGATGCTTAATAACAGAAACTTTAATGTGGTATATCACATTGTTTCATCAATATTCGAGGGAAAGATTACACATTTGTTGGTTGTGATGCAATAAGAAATAAAACTTTAATATGACATACCATATATTTCCATCAATAATCGAGGGAAGGACTACATATTTGTTAGTTGTGATGCCGAAAAAATGGAACTTTAAGGTGGTATACCACATTGTTCAATCAATATTTTCGGGAAGGATTATACCTTTGTCGGTTGTGATGCCTAAGAACTGGGACTTTAATGTGCATACCACATTGTTCCAATCAATATTTTCGGGAAAGATTATACATTTGTCGTCTGTGATGCCTAAGAAATGGAACTTTAATGTGGTATACCACATTGTTCCACAATATTTTTGGGAAGGATTATACATTTGTCGGTTGTAATGCCTAAGAAATAGAACTTTAATGTGGGATACCACATTGTTTCCATTATTTGCGAGAAGGATTATACATTTGTCGGTTGTAATGCCTAAGAAATGGAACTTTAATTTGGTATACCACATTGTTCCATCAATATTTTTGTGAAGGATTATACATTTGCCCAAGAAATGGAACTTTAATGTGGTATACCACATTATTGCATCAAAATTTTTCAAGAAAGATTTTACATTAGTCGGTTGTGATGCCTTAGGAATGGAACTTCAATGTGGTATAACACATTGTTCCATCAATATTCAAGGGAAGGATTATACATTTGTTGGTTGTAATGCTTGAAAAATGGAACATTAATGTGGTAGATTTCCATCAACATTCGAGGAAAGGTTTAAACATTTGTCGGTTGTGATGCTTGAGAAATGGAATTTTAATGTAGTATACCATATATTTCTATCAACAGTGGAGGACAGAATTATCTGTTTGTCGGTTGTGATGCCTAAGAAATGAAACTTAATGTGGTATACCACATTGTCCCATCAATGTTTACGGGAAGGATTATACATTCGTTGGCTATAATGCTTAATAAATGGAACTTTAATGTGTTATACCATATATTTCAATCAAGAACCGTGGGAAGGATTACACACTTGAGGGTAGTGATGCTTAAGATACGAGAGTGGTATATACCATAGTGTTCCATGAATAATCGAGGGAAAGATTATACGTGTGTCGGTAGCGATGCTTAAGAAATGGAACTATAATATGGTATACCATATTTAACCATCAATAATAGATGAAGGATTATACCTTTGCCGATAGTGATGCTTAAGAAATGAAACTATATATATATATATATATCCCATATATACATATCTCATATTTTGTTTGTTATTCATTATCTCAAAGTAGTATCTTCAATCATCCTATAACCACCCAGCTGTAAGGGGTGTGCATCTTAAGTTTGGAATTAGAACTGGAGATTAGTTTGTCGCCGAGCCAATCTGAATCGTAAATAGAATAATTGAATTTGTGATTCTATTATTGTAGCTTTTAGTGTTAAAGAATGTTCTTATCTTGCGTTACAATTCCAGGATTCTTATACAGGAACTCTACTAGCTCGTCAAGACATGCTTCGATCATTATTTATGACGATCATTCCAGACAAGTCAAAGCTTAGCTCCTAATATCACTTTTATAATGGAGAGCCAGCGCCATATTTCGTCTTCGAGAAGGTTTCACTGAATCAAGTTATCTCAGGCCTGAAATTAGATTGTGACTACAAAAGTTTTCATGAATAACTGCTATATTGTCTATTTCAATTTGTAGTGTTATCTCATGTTTGACAGTAAGATAATGACATCGGAATCAGATTTCGACCATGAAATGTAAATTGATTTCTCTTAGAGGTAATCAAATCTGTTTTTTTATGGCTAGAGAAAATCATGCCAGCCAAGTGTTTGCTTTCTTTTTCGATTTCGAAGAAAAAGACAGTGAAGGAGAAATAAGGCTAGTCAATTCCTCCAGATTTCTTGATTTACATTACAATTTAGAAGTACTTTTATAATTTTTGATTAACTTTTACTCAATACCATTAATTAGAAAATTGGGACTAGAAATCTGGTAGTCTATTTGCAGTTATTAATAGTTTGCACTGGAAAATTGGTAGAGAAATGTGAAGGTTGCAAAGATGCGTACACTGGAATCAGTTTGTTCATCTCGCATTTGCCAACTAGAACTACAAAGATTAATTTTCTGATTTGTTTCCAAGATGTTGAAGATGATTATTGAGGTGAAAGAGGGAGAGAGGAAGGCTAGAAAGGTGAGTTCTCTGTCTAGTTGAATCATATTACCTAGTAAGCTAATATTAATGGTATCCATCACTCGTAAAATAGTGTGGCCCATAAGTTTTCCACTGCGGAACTCCACTACGAGGTTTGCTCATTAGTTTGGAAGTTGGAACTGAAATTTATTTCGTTACCAAGCCTTTCTGATTTCTAAATAGAAGAATAAATTGCTAGAGACGGGTAGTGGTCTATTGAGGTCGTGAATATTCCAATTATATCAACTCTCAGCCTCAAGCTGCTCAACAATACTATGTTACATTATGGTAGCTGGCTCCTCATACTGGGACTAACCTAACCAAATATTTGTTTTTTTACTGTGAACGACATGCTTCAATCATTTGCTGTGACCCTTCCATAGCACAAGCTTATCGCCTAATGTCTCTTTGGTTACAAGTCACGTAGCTTATCCAGGTAGATGCATTCACAATAATTGATGAAGCTGGATTCTTCTTGCGAAATTCTACTTTTACTGATAATTATCCAAAATTCCATTTTTGTTATTTGCTCTTTTGTGTTTTCTAGAAATTTGTTAACTCGACTTTATGGTTTCAAATAGAATTATAGTTAGAGGGGGTGGGGGTTTCAGCCTGAACCAGATTGTGCCTAATCCTTCACAGTCGCGGTCACCGGAAGCCTTATCTAGACTGTACCTGCACAGGTCGGCAAATAAAATCAATGGCGCTCGGGTGTAAAAGTTCATCCAAGTTGTAGTCAACACTAATAACTTGAAATATTGACTAGAGACCTGCCTGCAGTTGTTCATCTTAACCGCTTGAACAAGAATATCCGATCTCAGTTTGCTCTTGAAAGATTGAGTGGAATTGACAAAGCATCTTTATAGATTTTTCTTCTTGAGTTTTGACTACTCCTTTTTGTTAGTTTTTTCAATTTTATAGTTGGACTCCTTATGACGTAATAGATTAGTTATTTCTAAAGAAAAAGTAAAGAGTTCATATAACATCTGACAAAATATGATGCTTTTCTGATATTGAATTGCAGGATAACATGATTATTGAGGTGAAGGAGGGAAGAAATTGGATGGTCAAAAAGGCGAGCTTCGTTTAAAAATGTGCAGGTAATTCTCTTTCTGGTTAAACATATCAGTCGTATAGTATCTGCAGTTTCTCTCTCATCGCTTATCACTATTAGTTACATAGTGTCTAAAAATCGAGGGAACTTTAATGTGGTATAGCAATACAATATATTCCCATCAGTAATCGAGGGAAGGATTATACATATGTGTGTAGTGATGCTGAAGAAACAAAACTTTAACATGGTATACCATATTATTCCATCAAAAATCGAGGCAAGGATTATACAATTGTCAGTTGTGATGCTTAAGAAATGGAATTTTAATGTGGTATACCATATACTTTCATCAATAATCGATGAGAGGATTATACAAATGTGCATAGTGTTGCTTGAGAGATGGACTCAAATGTGGCACACCATATTGTTCCATCAATAATCGAGGGAAGTATTCTACATTTGTCGGCATTGATGGTTAAGCAATGGTTTTAATGTGGTATGCCATATTGTTTCTTCAATAATCAGGGGAATGATTATAAATCTGCGTATAGTGATGCTTAAGAAATGTAACTTCAATGTAGATTCCATATCTTTCAATCCATATCTTCAATTCTTAAGAAACAAAACTTTAATAAGCGTGAGAAATATTATACATATGTGGATAGTGATGCTTAAGAAATAAAGTATTAATAACCGAGTGAAGATTATACATCTGTGGGTCGTATGCTTAAGAATGAAACTTCGATGTGGTATACAATATTGTTCTTACATTAACCGAGGGAAGGATTAAAAATTTGTCGATTGTGATGCTTACTGAATGGAATTTTAATAACTGAGGGAAGGATAGTACATCTTTGGGTAGTGATCCTTAAGAAATAGAACTTGTTGAGTTTGATCATTGATACACTAACAAATATAGTGGTGATTTAAGTGGTGCACGATTTTGCCTACTGAATTCAACTATATTATAATATAGTTATAATATAATAGTTTTCAGTTTTTGTTTCTTGATTTATGCTTTTTTGGTTTGTTGATGCACACGAACATGAACGATAGTTTACGACAGGATACAGAGATTAAGAGATACGTTACTGAACAACCATTGGGATTACACATTTGTTCATATTAATGTGTCGAGACATTAGTATGAAAGATGCAAACGACCTGTCAAAGTGAAAACGCATTTTAGGAAAATTTAGGAACCGTACATGATAGTCTGGTTGACCGTCGGCACAAAATTGAACTGACAGTAAGGCACACAATCATTTTTCCTATGCATAATGGATGCACTTCAGACTCGCTGTCTCATTAGGATTTAGCAACCTTGGAAGTATTTTTTAAGCTATCATTAAATTAATGAATAAATTATAGAAGTAGGGCGGGGGTGCAATTATTTTCATATTTTGCGGTAGTAAAATTTATTTTTGTTACTCAAAGTCTATCGACCTCCATTAACAAAAATCCTACTCATGTCCCGGGTTGGTGGTGTGACTGTGTGTGGTGAAAATGGTGGGCGTGTGTGGTGGTGGCAATGTAGTGGTGGTGGTGGAGGCAAAGACGGAACTACTATTCTGAGGAGGTCGATATATATATATATATATATATATATATATATATATATATATATATATATATATATATGTATGTGTGTGTGTGTGTGTGTGTTTGTGTGTAGTGGTGGTAGAGGCAGAGACTATGCACTTCAAATATTTATTTAAGCTCTATTTTTTTTTTCTGGACAACAAACAACATAAACATTAGGTACAATCGCAATTTGTACAAAAGCATCTGGATTTGTTCCTTGTGTTACCAAATGCCAAAACAAGCGAGAAAATCAAAACATTTTTTCGCCTATTGACCCATTTGGTTGAGATGCTGCATCTTCCATTATAATGTATTAATTGAGCTTGGTGGCAGCTAGTCAGGGGTTGAAAGGTAGTCTTTTCTGTATAACTTGGTTCTTGTAATGTTTGTTATCAGTTGCATATTCATTTGCAATATGTCATCTTACGAATGACTTAACAGTAACGCCTAGGAGGATGAGGAAAGATCATATTCAGACTTATGGATATAGTCATTAGAAAAAGAAGTTATCATAGGATGGTAACAATTGATAGAAAACTTCTGTAGGAACAAAAGAGATCGTTAAGGCTCATATTATGTATGTTGTATCAAGGAGACCATGCCATGGAGGTTGGTCACCCGTTCTTAGCCCATCAGACATTTTAGAAAATATATAATCCGGGGATGTTGGTCCTTCATCATCCTAATGGATTTTATTTTTTGTTGCTTAAGTCGGTTTTCAAAAAAAGAATAAACTGAATTTGTAATTGTTTTGTAAAGCAGCTCTTCTTTATGAAGAAAGTATGCTGCATTGTGGTACCTGATTCTTCATACAGGAGCATCGGTGGCTGATATTTTAGTTAACAAGAGAAAATGAGGCATTCTGACCTTGTGCTTATCTTCACTCTTGATGTTGACAAAGACATCTCAGGAGAAAAAAAGGTTAGTTAATTTGGCCAGATTGTATGATTTACCCTACAACTTGAGCATACTTTTAGGGTTTTTGATCGACTTGTCTTAATACTATTAATATAAACTGTGACTCGAAACTGGATAGTGTATTTTTAGTTATTAATCGGTTGATGGCTTAAATATGAGTAAGCAATTTAGTCTGCACTTGAAAAGTTAAAGAGAATTTACAAGGCGGCAGAGATGCCAACACTAGAACAATCTGTTTTCAACTTTCCTAAATTAAAATTTTAATAAATTTTAATAAATCAAAGAGTTCATCTCGCATTTTAATAAATTTTAATTAAAATTTTAATAAATCAAAGAGTTCATGCTCTACTTTTGCATTCCCAGAAAGGTGAGGCTTCATGTGCAGGTATTTTTGGGTATACTACATTTGTCTGTTGTGATGTTTGAGAAATGCAACCTTAATGTGGTATACTACATTGTTCCATCGATATTTTCGGGAAGGATTATACATTTGTCAATTGTGGTGCTTAAGAAATAGAACTTTAATGTGGTATACCACATTGTTCCATCGATATTTTCGGGAAATATTTTATATTTGTCGGTTGTGATGCCTAAGAAATGGAACTTTAATGTGGTAAACCACATTGTTCCTTCAATATTTTCGGGAGGAAATATACATTTGTCCGCTTTGATACCTAAGAAATGGAATTTTAATGTGGTTTACCACATTGTTCGATCAATATTTTCGAGAAGGTTTACGCATTTGTCGGTTGTGATGTCTAAGAAACGGATCTTAAATGCGGTATATCACATTGTTCAATCAATATTTCCGAGAAGGATTACACATTTGTCGGTTGTGATGCCTAAATATTGAACTTTAATGTGGTATACCACATTGTTCCATGAATAATTTCGAGAAGGATTACACGTTTGTTGGTTGTGATGCCTAAGAAATCGAACTTTAATGTGGTATACAACAATGTTCGATGTGTATTTTTGAGAAGAAATAAATATTTGTCGGTTGTGATGCCTAAGAAATGGAAGTATAATGGGGTTTACCACATTTTTCCATCAATATTTCGGGGATGGATTATACATTTGTCTGTTTTGATACGTTTGAAATGGAACTTTAATGTGGTATACTACATTGTTCCATAATATTCACAGGAAGAATTATACATTTGTCGGTATATTCTCGAGAAGAATTATTAATATGTCAGTTGTGGTGCCTAGGAAATGGAACTTTAATGTGGTATACCGCATTGTTCCATTAAAATTACAGAAGGCTTATACATTTATCTGTTGTGATGCGTAGGAAATGGAACTTTTATGTGGTATACCACATTATGTCATCAATATTTTGTGGAAAGGAATATACATTTATCTGTTGTGATGCCTAAGAAAGGGAAATTTAATGTGGTATATACCACATTGTTCCATCAATATTTTCGGGAAGAATTATACTTTTGTTGGTTGTGATACGTAAGAAATAAAACTTTAACATGGCATACGCATACCCCATTGTTCCATCAATATTCTTGAGAAAGGTTATGACTTATAA
This sequence comes from Eschscholzia californica, assembly GCF_041429995.1. Taxonomy (NCBI): domain Eukaryota; kingdom Viridiplantae; phylum Streptophyta; class Magnoliopsida; order Ranunculales; family Papaveraceae; genus Eschscholzia; species Eschscholzia californica. The sequence continues at coordinate 50,132,166 of NW_028238198.1, forward strand.
ATTTTGTGTGATGCCGAAGATATTGAACTCTAATTTTGTATACCACTTTGTTCTATTGATATTTGAGGGAAGGACTATCCATGTGTCAGTTATGTTGGTTAAGAATGGAACTTCAATGTAGTATACCATATGTTTTCATAAATAATTTCGTGAAGGATTATACATTTGTCGATTGTGATGCCTAGGAAATGGAACTTTAATGTAGTCTACCACATTGTTCAATCAATACTTTCAGGAAGGATTATACATTTGTTGGTTTTGATGCTTCAAATGGAACTTTAATTTGGTATACTATATATTTCCTTCAATATTTGAGGAAATGATTATACATTTGTCGGTTGTGATGCTTGAGAAAAGGAACTTTAATGTGGTATACTATATATATATATTCAGTCGGTAATCGAGGGAAGGGTCATATATTTGTTGGTTGTGAGCCTAACAAATGAAACTTTAATGTGGAATACCACATTGCTCCATCAATATTTTCCGGGAATGCTTATACATTTGTCGGTTGTGATGCCTAAGATATTGAACTCTAATTTTGTATACCACTTTGTTCTATCGATAATCGAGGGAAGGACTATGCATTTGTCAGTTATGTTGGTTAAGAATGGAACTTCAATGTAGTATACCATATGTTTTCATAAATAATTTAGTAAAGGATTATACATTTGTCGATTGTGATGCCTAAGAAATGGAACTTTAATGTAGTCTACCACATTGTTCAATCAATACTTTCAGGAAGGATTATACATTTGTTGGTTTTGATGCTTGAAATGGAACTTTAATGTGGTATACTATATATTTCCTTCAATATTCGAGGAAATGATTATACATTTGTCGGTTGTGATGCTTGAAAAAAGGAACTTTAATGTGGTATACTATATATATATATCTGTCAGTAATCGAGGGAAGGGTCATATATTTGTCGGTTGTGAGCCTAACAAATGAAACTTTAATGTGGAATACCACATTGCTCCATCAATATTTTTCGGGAAGGCTTATACATTTGTTAGTTGTGATGTAAGGAATGGAACTTTAATATGATATACCACATTGTTTCATCAATAGTTTTAGGAAAGAATATACATTTGTCAGTTGTGATGATTAAGAAATTGAACTTTAATGTGGTTTACCATATATTTCCATCAATAATCGAGGGAAAGATTTTACATACCTGTGTAGTGATGCCTAAAAAACATAACTCTAACGTGGTATATTATTCCATCAAAGTCGGGGGAAGGATTATATAATTGTGGTTGTGATGCTTAAGAAATGAAATTTTAATGTGGTGTACCATACATTTTCATCAATAGCCGATGGAAAGAGACCATGCCATGTAGGTTGGTCAATGGGTTCTTAGCCAATCAGATATTCTAGAAATGTATAATTCTTGGGGATGTTGGTCATTCATCATCCTAATGGACTTTCTTGTTTGTAGCGAAGTCAATAATGTCAGCTCTTCCTTTGAAGAAAGTATGCTGCATTGTAGTACTTGATTCTTTAGACATGAGTTTCGCTGGCTGATATTAATAAAATCGAAGGAAGAGCTGATTATGTCTTTTGGGAGGCGCTAAATCAACATTCTTAAAGGCTGGTAATTCAACTTATTGGTGTAAAACAAATCAGTTTTCTCCTCCAGTATATAGAATGTATTGGACTATAAAAGGTTTAACGGATTACCAAATAATTGTCTGTTTTTAGAGTAAGATCATGGCTTCGAAAATAGGTTTAGATCTAAAAATGTAAATTGATTTCTATAATAGGTAACCAAATAAATTTTTGTTTTGGTGACTAGAGAAGCATCGCTCCGGAAATAGTTTTAGAACTTCTCTCTTGATGTTGACGAAAAACAACGTGGGAGAAAAACGGATAGTTAATTTGACCAGATTGTTCGATTTACGTTACAACATGAGCATAATTTTATTGTTTTTGATTGGCCTTTCCGTAGTACTAATAATATAGACTGTAACTAGAAACCTGACATGTATTTTTAGTTATTAATCGGTTGATGGCTTAAACAGGAGTAAGCAATTTAGTTTGCACTTGAAAAGTTCAAAAGAATTGACAAGGCTGCAAAGATACCAGTACTAGAATCATTTTGTTTTAGCTTTTGTAGATGGAAATTTAATAAAATCGAAGAGTTCAATCTAATATCTGACAAGGAGTGCTGCAAATCCTCTGCTTTTGCATCGCCAGAAAGGTGAGGCTTTTTTTGCAGGTAGTTTGGGTATGTTTGTCATATCTTGACTGCATTTCCTAATTAAAAATATAGGGCATGTAGACAACTCTGGTGGGAGTAGGGGTGTACTCGAGTCGAGCCGAGCCGAATAGTAAGATGTTCAAGCTCGGTTCGTGTATTTGACTGTCGAGCTCGAGCTCGAGCTCGTTCGAGTAATTGTCCATTTGTTCAAGCTCGGTTCGTATAAGTTTGAAAGAGCTCGAGCTCGAACTCGAGCTCGCATTGTTTTAAGCTCGTTTATCAAAATACTTCAAATTAAAACTTTCTAAATCATCAAAATACTTCAATGATCATTTGTCACATACAATAATAATGATTAATGATTCATATTCCGATAATTCTTTAATGGTTGATATTTCATGTACAAGTTTCAATCCTAATACGTAATTATGTACTAAATTATTATAAGAGTATGTTAAACGAGCTGTTCACGAGTAGCTCGTGATACACTAAAAAATGTTCAAGCTCGGCTCGTTTATGTAAACGAGCTTGATTTTGAGCTCGTGTTAAGCTCGGGCTCGTTAATATTCGAGTCGAGCACGAGCAATAGTCGAGCCGAGCTCGAGCAACTCGTTAAGAGCTCGGTTCGTGTACACCCCTAGGTGGGAGGCACCCCTAATCCGGTTGCATGCATAGCTATTATTATATTTTGGCTCATCTCCTACTTTCTTCTTCGACTAGGTTATAAGAATCAACTTCACCTCTTCTTCTTCCCCTTATCCTCCTCGCCTCTTCTTCATTACTCTGATTTCATGGCAACTCACTATGCTTTCTCTCCTCGAGGCCGACTCTCTCTCAGATACCAGAAACCTTCAACTAATCAAGATCTCCAAACAATCAACCAAGGTTTTGTGGCTCGTTGGTGTTGTCTTGAGGAAGCCACTCTCTCTCAAATCAAACGCCTCCTCTTTCCTCGGTCTATCTTTTTCAGAGATTGCCACTACTACACTGTGGACGGCCGGATCAACACCTTCCTTATCAAACTCAAGAGTCTTTTCATTTTGAATGCCCTCAACTTTGGTAGACCTTGGATCATGCAAGGCATGATGTTAGTTCTCAAACAAGTGGACTTCCCTCTCACTGAAGACGTTAATGATCTCTTCTTTGAGCCCATGTGGTGTACTCTCTATAAGCTCCCCATGGCTATTCAAAACAAAACAGACCTAGACATCATCTTCGAAAGGATGGGGAAGATTATTCAGATTAAACCACGAAACCTGGGATTCATTAACAACAAGGTTATTCGAGTTCACTTCCTGTACGATGTAAGATCACCTCTGCTAGCTGTTGTCAATCTCAACTTTGTGGATTTAGAACTGGACATAAAATTTAGCTATCAGAAGTTCCCTGGGGCTATATGCCAGACTTGCCGTATTGTGGAACATCCTCTAGGTCACTGTCCCAATTTTGGTGAGGAGCTTTCTTCTGACGACGACAAGGACTCCAACATCGATCCCATGGAAACCAATGATCCTTTCTTCCCTCAAACTGGCCTTGAGGCACCTCTATTGATCGCTCCACCACCTTCTCCTGTGTCCCACCCTACTCCTCCTCATCTTTATTTCCTTCTTCTGGAGAAAGAACAAGAGACAGCCCATCACACCACTCTATTAGCTCTGATGATAGCAATCTTGACCCCTCTCCTTTTCATCAGATTCTAATTGATAACCCAGAAGCCAGTAGACTCTTTGATGAAGCCGTAATCACTAACAACAGACTCAATGCATTGGTCAACCAGGAACAGGGAGGTGCCGTAACTCCACTAGAATAGTCACTCCAGGGCTTTCGGTTTTTAGTGTGGTTTAGTCTTTAGCGTTTTGGTTCTTCTCTAGTCCTTTTCTGTTTTAGTCTCTTAGTAGTTTTGGTCTCTGTCAGGTGGGTACATGTGCAAGAGTCTTCTTCCTCCTAGTTAGGTTTTAGCTAGGAGTTGATGCTGCGAGGTGTTTGTGCTTAACCTCTGACTTTTGTTTTCTCTTGCCTACTGTACCCTCTTGAGCTTGTTTTGGTTTGTTATTGGCAGTTCCTGTTTTCCCTTTGTGGATGTTTATGTTTCAGTTATGTGGTATTTTATGTGATTTTATGCTTAATTATTTGGTTTTATTCTGTGGTACTTAGATTTACTGTTTTTCTGATTCGACTTTAGTGGGTTTTAGCTTGTGGACCTTGCGGTCTTAGCGTGGGTGTGGTGCTTCTTGTTGCCCTGCCTGAGGGTGCCTTTATCTGCGAGGCCCGGTCATCGCTCTTAGTAGTAGTCCTTTTTTCCTTGTTCTGTTTGGCCTTTAGACCATCTTATTTCCTTATGGACACCCCCCCGAAGAACGATATTTCTATCCTTTCTTGGAACATGAGAGGGTGTGGTAACTTTCTCAACAGGAAGCATCTTTGGTCTTTGATTAAGGAACACAATCCGGACATCATCTTTTTATCGGAGATCAAATGCTTAAACACCAAAATGGAAAAGCTTCTTAATCTTCAAAAATCTTACTCTCACTTCACTGCGGAGCCAACCAATAGAGCTGGTGGACTGGCTATCTTCTGGGCTCCTTCTCTGGACCTTCAAATTATGTATGCAGACAACCACATTATTCACTTTAAGGGCACCCACGTTAGTAACATATCGCATTTCATCATTTCTTGCTTCTATGGGTGCCCATATAATGCCCACCGTATGGACCCTTGGGATAACCTTACTACCCTGACCCCGGACCCGACTACTCCCTGGGTATTAATTGGGGATCTCAATACTATTTTGCACCCCCAAGATAAATTAGGCGGTAAAGAAGCTTTTCCTGCCCATACTAGGAAGATAAACATTCATATTAATTCCCTTGGCCTTCAGGATCTAGGCTACAGTGGTAGCCCCTTCACTTGGTCCAATAGACAATTCTCTGGTAACTTTATTCAAGAGAGGCTTGACAGAGCCTTATCCAATCATTAGTGGCTTAACGACTATCCTGCTTCGACACTCCATCATCTGCCTGGAGTGGGATCGGATCATATTCCTATTCTTCTTACCACTAAGATCCGCATTCCGATTGACCGAAAACCTTTCAAGTTTATTCGCACTTGGATGACTCACCCGGACTGCCGTGACTTCATTAGCAATAATTGGCCCTCCTCTCAGAACCTAATTCATAACAAGCTGGACTCTCTGGCCATTAATCTTTTTCTTTGGAACAAAAAAGTTTTTGGTCATCTTGATACCAAAATTAAACACCTTACTACCGCTCTTCAAAGTGTCCAGAATCACGATTCCTTTTGCGCCCTCAATCAACAACTCGAAGAAGCCTATAATCAACAAGAGAGCCTTTGGAAGGAAAAATCCAGAATCGATAACGTTCAGCCGGGAGATAAAAACACCAAGTATGCCACGCCAAAGCTATCCAGCGTAACCGGAAATACCTTATCTCTTCCATTAAGAAGGATGATAACTCTTGGACCTCGGACGAGGCAGAGATTGCAAACATTTTTTCCTCCCATCTGATCAATATCTCTTCCTCTAGGGGATCAGTAGTGCCTGATACCCTCCTCAATCTTTTCCCCCTCAGATCTCCGAATTCCAAAATAACCGTCTTATTGAGTCTCCTAACGATGAGGAGATCCGCTACGCTATCTTTCCCTCAAATCTGATGCGGCTCCTGGTCCGGATGGTTACCCTCCTTTCTTCTACAAATCCAACTGGGAGACGGTGAAAAAAGACATAACCAACATGGTCACCAACTTCTTTCATCGTTCCATTCTTCCTCCTTCCAACCATATCCACATATGCCTCGTTCCTAAAACTAAATCCCCCCAATCCACTTCTGACTACAGGCCTATCAGTCTCCTAAACACCACCTATAAAACCATCACTAAAATCCTGGCAAAATCGACTCAAAAGAACGTTAGCGAACATCATTTCCCCTTACCAAGCTGCCTATGTCCCAGGGCGGCAAATCACGGAAAACATTATCATCAGTCAGGAAATGTCTCACTACTTCAAGACTAAAAAGGGACCAAAAAGTTATTTTGGTTTAAAACTTGACATGTCCAAAGCATTCGACCGGGTGGAATGGTCCTTCTTAGAGAACATTATGGCCCAGTTAGGCTTTTCGGATCATTGGATCAAGATGATCCACACCTGTATCTCTTCCTCCTCGATGTCGGTCCTTATCAATGGTCGCCCTGGCCCCTCCTTCAATGTTTCTAGGGGACTCCGACAAGGAGACCCTCTTTCCCCCTTCCTATTCGCTCTTATGATGGAAGGTCTCAGTAGACTTCTGGACTCTAAGCATAGTCCCCACAACTTTATTGGTTTTCATATCCCTAACTCGAATATTTCTATCAACAATCTTCTTTTTTCGGAGGACTGTATCATTTTTGGTCAAAACTGTCTTGATAATATTGACAATCTCAAACAGATTCTTGAATCTTTTAGTGCAGCCTCCGGACAAATTATCAACTACAACAAATCCTCCATATTCTTTTCCAAGAATACCCACCCAAAGTTTAAACGTATGATCATTCGCAACCTGAAAGTGCACCAATCTTCTTCCCTTGACAAATACCTTGGCACTCATCTTTTCATTGCAGCAAACAAGAATCAAGCTTTCTCTAGTATTCTTAAAAACATTCAAAATAAGCTTTCTAAGTGGCATACTAACCTCCTTTCTCAAGCTGGCTGCTCTGTTGTTATTTCAACAATAGCAGCGACTGTTCCCCGATATCAAATGCAATGGTTTGCCATTTCTAAAGGCATAAGCAATCGCATTGAGACCATTCAGAGGTCCTTTTGGTGGGGAAAAACTAAAACCATCCACACTATAAACTGGTCTGCCATCTGCCGTCCTCGCAAACTTGGTGGTCTTGGTCTTAGACTACCCTCGATCGACAACGAAGCTTTCCTTAGCAAAATGATTTGGCGTGTGCTTCAAAATTCGGATGCCCCTTGGGCCAAGATCTTAAAGGCTAAATATTATCCCAAAGCGGATAAACCTTCCTCGGCTAAATCTCACCACTCTTGGCTTTGGAAATTTATATCAAAACGTTATAAACAGGTAAACAGCCTGATTTTCTGGGACGTGAACAAAGGTACGAACATTAACATTTGGCACGACTACTGGATTCCTAACCACAACCCGCCTATTGTCAATGAAAACAACTGCCCATTTGAGAATGTGGCACAACTTATTACTAACAATGCTTGGAACATGAATCTTCTTAATGTCTATTTTAATAGTGAGTTATGCAGGGCAATCAGCAGTATCAATCTGCAGGCTGATAAAGACGATTCTATGAAATGGGTTTTAACAAAATCAGGTAAATTTACCATAAAATCTATGTATTATCATTTGAGAACCAAAAACTATGATTATAATATAAAAGAATGGAACTTTATATGGAATCTCCCTACGATCCCGAGGATAAAACTATTTCTTTGGAAATGTTGTAACAATTGCCTTCCTGTGCGAAGCAAAATCGGAAAATACATAGGTAAACTCACAAACTGTGTTTATTGTGACAATGAAGAAACTATTACCCATGTCTTGCTTAACTGCTGTTTTACTAGACCAGTATGGTTTCACTTTGGTATTGTTACGGACAATATAACTAACATTCAGGATTGGATTCTTCAATGGATTAATTTCGAACCAGATCAGGCAGCATGTTATGCCAAAATTCCATGGTTTATTTGGAAAGCTAGATGTGATAAATGTTTCTCTATGGTAGAACAATCTCCTATGCACCTAGGTAATCATGAACATACAAGGAGCAGTAACCAGTCTTACGCGCAAACAAACGGATGTTATACTTGACGAAGGTAGGGCTCCTCCAACAAAGCCGTTTATTAAGTGTAATGTGGATGCTTCCTTTTCGACTCTATTAGACCCGACGGGAATTGGTTGTATCTTCCATGATGATCAAGCAGAATTTATTATTGCAAGAGCAGATACTATCAGAGGCCAAACAGCGGAAGAATGTGAATCTCAAGCTATTCTACAGGCAGTCCGATGGGCTGAGGAACTCAAGATTTCTCACTTGCACATTGAAAGCGACAACCAAAATCTTATTCGATTTCTTCACCAAGAATGCTCGACGATAGACTGGCAATCAGAGAAACTCATGGACAGTATCAACTACCTTCGACCCTGCTTCGAAGAAATAAAATTTACTTACACCCGAGAAAGCACAATCAGATGGCGGATAAACTAGCAAAATGGGGAAAGAAAAATCTTCTTCAACGCAAGTGGCACTCCATTCTCGAGCTTAATAATGATCTTGTCTCTTAGTTTGTTCCTTTTCTTTCTTTCTTTCAACAAAAAAAAAAAAACCATGATTTAAATACCCAGATGGTTAACAATTTGAGAACGAACCCTGAATCATAAAACGGAATTGTAAATGAAATATGGGAATAAGTATTTGATATGAAGTTATGAAGCTAGGAAATAGTTGATTCTTTGAAAACAAAATCTATATAGAAATGATCTACAATGAAAGTTAGAAGAATAATATCATCTTATAGTTAAAATAACAAATAAAAATCTGATTAACCGTAAAATTAGGTTACTTGATCAGAATAAGAAATAGTTAAGAATATATGTTTTGCAGAGAATGAGAATAGACTTCAGGTTTGATCGTTGAGTGGACGAATAGAGAAGCATGGCGAGAAAACGAAGAGCTTCTTTGATAAATAGACAAAGGAGTCTCCATCGGAGACGAAGGGTTTTGCGCCATGAGGTGACTGAGAGATAAAGAAACGCTGGTTTTGGATATGAAGGGTTTTAGGTAAAGGGGGTCATTAATTTGAGGTTGTGGTCCATCTGATTTCATTCAAGTAGATGAAATCTAGGATAACGGAAACATTTCTTTTATCCTAGTCACCTAGCATTCATTTTGTCTTTGTCACCAAGACAAGTCTTGTTTTGTTACTAGGGTATAGCCCGTGTCTCCGCCACGGGATAATTTGTCAATCATGTTAGTAGATGAAGACAAACTACAATCATACAACAAAAAGAAGTGTTGATCAAATTCCTTCTAAATTCGTCTCTTGAAAATCAAAATAAAATTATTTTTGCCTCAATATTAACATGACCAACACAAATTTAAGATGAAAATTGTATGTAGTTATTTTAAGAATAAGTGGGGAGTTAAATTAGTGGGAAAAAATCCAATGGTAAAAATTGAACTATGGATATTGATGGATGAGATTTATGATTGCAAGTTATGACATGACACTAAAATCTATGTCATTTGTTATATAGACTAGGTATCTCCCGCGCCCTGCGGGCGCGGTCAATCGCGTCGGGCTTACGCCAGTCAGGTTAAAAACCTCCTTAGCACAAGTACAACGAGTTTAAACATTCACTCGGAGTGCATGTAACACGATGTCTATGTAAATCGTCGTCTGACGTCACCTAGACCGAGGCCGAACCTAGACGTGCTAGCATGTGTTTCTTCATATAGTGCTAGCACGTCTAGGTTCAGCCTCGGTCTGGGTGACGTCAGACGACGATTTACGTAGACATCGTGTTACATGCACTCCGAGTGAATGTTTAAACTCGTTGTACTTGTGCTAAGGAGGTTTTTAACCTGACTGGCGTAATCCCGACGGGATTGACCGCGCCCGCAGGGCGCGGGAGATACCTAGTTAAGTAAAATGACGAAGTCAAAATCACCTTGCATTAGAAAAGAAAGTATAGATTTAAGATCCAATATTACAGCCTCTCTAGAAGAAAGTAGTATAAATTTGAGAAAAGGTTGTAAATCTTAAAATATTTTGAACATTGTGCTCAACATAAAAGATCAAGGTTATCATTTGAATAATTATAGTGTTCAAAATTTCCGAAAGAAAAGTTAAAAATTGAATATAATTTTCATTAAAGAAAATAAAAGAAAAATAATTATGATATTTATCCAACACCAATAAATGGAAGGTAAAACAAATTATTACAATCCTCCATTAACATAGTACAGAGAACCAATCCAACACCAACAAAGCAAAGGTAAAGCAAATTATTACAATCCTCCATTAACATAGTAAGGAGAATTAAGTTATGTAAATATATAAAGTTAACTAAGTTAAAGATAACGTCAAACAAATATTAAGTGTTCCACAAATTGCATTAAGAAAGACTTGTAAGTTAAAGTTGTAAGTTAAAGCTTCGGTTGTTCGTCGAACCTATATAACACAAAATAAAAGAAATATTAATAGTCCAACAACATAATTGTATGAAAAGAATTCAAATTTATTTAATTAAAAGTGGAGGGAGATGAATACTATAAGGGGATCAATACAAATTAAGTGGATATCCATCATTTTCCTTTTTCTCCAACATGTTTCAATACAAATTAAGTAAAATAAAATAAAGAACATAACCAACCAAAATCTAATTCGATAAGATCCGAAACGTTAAGGAACGAAAATCTTAATGTGAAGATGGTACACGACTCATGGAAAATAAAATAAAATAAAGCAGTACCCATCAAAATGAACAATATCAATGCAGTTTCCCATAATTCATAAAGCTTTTCTAAACATGTTGCCTGCACAAAAGCAAATTTCAACATAAATACATAAGATTTAAGCAATTGATTCCCAAAACTAAACCTAAACAAAAGAATAGACTTTAATAACATAAAAAATAGAAAGATAAATAGATATTGATTTTCGCTCAAAACACATATAAATTAATCAGAGAGTCGGTTACAAAATAAGAGAGATTTGACGGTTAAATGAGAGAAGAGAGAGTAAATTGAAAAATCAATCGTTTAAATGGATAGAGAGTCTGTTTTTGTGGTGAGAGAATTAAGGGAGAAAAAGATATTGGGAGGAAATAATGGGTAGTTTCTAACTACTTATCTGGGAGGTTTTAAAATCCGAAAATTTTCAATTAAATTAAATCATTGGATCAAAACCTCGAAAGATTGAGTGACCAAGATTTATAAATGCCACTTATGACATGGCAAAAAAACCTAGGTGAATTGTTATATAGATTAGAGTATAGCCCGTGTCTCCGCCACGGGATAATTTGTCGATCATATTAGTAGATGAAGACAAACTACAATCATACAACAAAGTGTCGATCAAATTCCTACTAAATTCGTCTCTTGAAAATCAAATAAAATTATTTTTGCCTCAATATTAACATGACAAACACAAATTTAAGATGAAAATTGTAGGTAGTTAATTTAAGAATAAGTGGGGAGTTATATGTTGAGAGGTAGTTAAATTAGTGGAAAAAATCTAATGGTGAAAATTGAACTATGGATATTTATGGATGAGATTTATGATTGCAACTTATGACATGGCACTAAAACCTATGTCATTTGTTATATAGATATAGATTGTTTTATAGATGTAATTCCTAACCTATGAATGAAAATCGTGGTTTTATCAAAATAAAAATTAAATATTATCCTCTTTTCAACCAAAAAAAATAAAATAAAAAATCACCATCAGTTGAAACTTCAAATTCACACTTCTCAATTTCATAAGAGAAAGACTTCCCATGCTTTATCTGCTTGCTACCTTAAGAAAAGTTCTTGATTTCATTATATTTATAGATACACACACCTTCTTTTCTCACAAGTCACATCCCTGTATGAATAGGAGAAGTATTTCATCATAACTCGTTTCTAATCTCAATTTTCAAAGAAGAAGAACAAAATGACAAATCAACAATCTAGGGTTCTCAATGATTTATGTAATCTTATTTCCGGCATTCTTCGATCTCCTCCATCGTCTTCTCCCCAAACTAATCCACTCCCTATGATTACATCGAAGAAGATCTCTGTGGCTGAATTCGCTTCACTACTTCTTGGGGTTTCCCTGGTTTTGATGCTCTGTGGATCTGTTACTTTTGTAATTGGGTTCATTTTGATGCCTTGGGTTATTGGATTGATCATGTTTGTTTACATGGTTGGCCTTGTTTCTACTATATCCGAATTGGGTCGAACTATTCTTTTCCCTCAATCACGCAAACAAATGACTTGTAAGATTTCTCTCACCCACTAATCTTTTCTAGGGTTTTACTTTTCCATTCTTGTGATGATCAAAAGTTATACTAATAATTTGGTAGAAATTTGTTGTTTTGGGCTTTGTAGTTCTTGTTTGAGGGTATGTTAGTTATTGGATTAGGTAAGTTCTTGATCATTCAAATAAAAATACTTGATTTTGGGTTTAAATTTTGTTATTTATTTTTTAGTGGAAAGGTGATTTAATTTTGTCTAGGAGTGGTTACTAGTTAGTTATGGATCTAGAGAAATTCTTACTTTGTTATTACTACCTTGACTTGATGATTTGTAAAAGATTTCATTTTTGAGTTAAATATCTGTGTGTTTGTTTCTTCTTTTATGATCATTTAAAGTCAAGTTCTTCATCTATACTTACAGACATGAAGTTGTTAGTAGAATATCTTCATCCATGAACAAATTTTATTTTATCTATAACACCCAAATACAAATAGATATTTGTTCATCCATGAACAAATATCTTCATCCATAAGGAATATCTAACTTAGTCATCATTTCAGAACTATTAATCTATCCATAGTGACCCCAAAACTTGTATTTAGTTGGTAGAACTGCTTGAACCATAGTCGGATACGGGACACTGTTTGAAACTATATTTCTAACGAAGAGCACTTACTTTGAGCTTTAGATCATATTGTGCAAAAAAGGATGTAGCATATAAATGTTTCTGAATGTATTCAAGCATCTTAGATGATTATATCCAGACACCTGCACTGTCTAACTTCGCCCACAGGGTGGAATGATGGTAGCATATTTTGTATAAGCTACTCTTATGGAATAGATTAATCCGGATTAATCAATATAACACCCAAAATAATGTACCTTATATACCTTCTAAAGAGAACCATCAAGATGCTTGCCCGAGTTATAGTCTGGCACTCTGGCCTCGCCTACAAGTGGTTCCACTCGTCATTACTCATGTCGATGATTTAAACTTAGATCCGATTATTGAGTTCTAGTGGTGGTTATATCATATGGCTTTGAGTTGAATGTGAGAAACTAAGGTTCTGACTTAAAGTTGCTTCTCTCAATTGATGCAGTGTGGAATTTTCTATGAAGTTGAAGCTCAAATTGAAGGAAAATCAGGCAACTCTGTAACAGAGGTGAAAGGAAGTATGAGTATATCCTTGTAAAGAGTATGGGATTCTTTTGACATGGTTGATGGAAACCCTAGATCCAAATTATACCAAAGTATAATCAAACAGCAGGCTTTAATGCATCTAAAAGTGTTCTTGCAGATGTTATTGTAAATGTGTTGTGGCTTCTTATAAATAGAAATGAAGTGTTATCAAGAATCAACTTCTCTGTAGATATCGAGCCTCAAATTTTAACTACTCTCTTCACTCCCTGCAAATTACTTTTCTTTATAACACGAATCAAAGAGTCGATACTGTGGTAAACACGATAGTCTTTTTTTTACTGTGGTAAACACGAGTTGTTTCTTTGTTTAGCTTTCTTTAATTCAATTTGATTTATTTGCTTCATTTGACAGATATAAAATAGTGTCCGCTTAAGGCATCAATCATGCAGTCTATCAAGTACTTCATTGAATCGATTTGATCATTTGTTGTGAAAAAGTTTATATGTTTGGTTATTTGCTAGCAACATAGTCTTACGGGTATTCTTATAATGTTGCTAGACCTATAATGCGGGACAGGCGTGCCCGTGTCATGCTAGGAGGTGCCTAAACAGGTTGGTGTTGTTTCCAGCCCAATCTGTACTGTTGTCTAGATAGCTCCCAATCATGTCTTTTCTTTCTGTTGCATATTCCGAATCATATGTTAAAATTTTAAAAATTATGAATCAATGTGTAAGGGTATATGATCTTAATACTTTCTATTGCATTCAGGGAGGAACCAAGAATTGGTCTGGCTGAAATTTGGTCACTAAAATATTGAAGTCTTCACCTTCTTAATCTTCCATTGAGTACCTCCCCCTCAATATTTGGTAACTGATACTACCCAATTTAACTTAAAATTCATACTCATTAGTCATTAAACTTATAAGTAGAGTATGAATATTGTTAGTGTTCATCACTGCGTAATTGTGGATAACATTTGAATGATTTTTTTAAACAAAAACAATGTATTATTTGTGCTTACCGCTATTGAACTCTAATAGTATCTAATTTGGATGTCATGAAAGACATCAGTAATGAACTCTAACAATAATGAACTCTAATAGTATCTAATTTGGCAAATGGAGGTGATAGGGGGCTCCTTAGTTCACTCCCTGGTGCACTCGCCCATATAAGACACGGGGTATTTTTGTTTTTCGCAGTGTGAAAAGACGAAAATTTCCTTTGCCTTATTAGCCACCTAAACAAGGGAGTGTACCAAGGAGTCTCGTATATCATTTTCTTTTGACAAATGTAATATCTCTTTACTCTGTAAATGACACAATAGAAAGGTTTTAGTATTCCACTTGCAAATGACACAGTAGAAAGGTTTTAGTATTCCACTTGTAAATGACAAATGTAATATCTCTGTACACTATTGATTAGGACCCTGTCATTCTTTTGGCCTTTTTTTTTCATATTTACTTGGACATATTTGGCTTCAGCGAAATGCAGTGGTCTAAATTTGTTTGATTTTTCTCCCTATTTGTGGTTCCAATCACGCATTGGATATTTTGCAGATACATCTCTCTCAGCTACCTCTATCCCGCTCTTGTGATCATCGTATGGCATGGAAGCCCTGACATTTCCTTCAGTAAAACTTAACAATAATGGAATTTCTCTTATGATCGGTGTTGCAGGTACATGTGGTGTGCAGATTGCTATTTTTAGTTGCCACACTCGACACGATTCACGGCAGATTCCGGCGGGATGACGTGTCCGGTCATGAGTTAGAAAAGAGAAAAGTTTTCACATTTTTATATTTCCCTACCTCATTAAAGAAGAGAAGAACCCCTTCTTTCAAGTAACAACTTTAACAAAACCAAAAAGTTAAAAGGCCTTATTCCCTTCTACCGTTTCTTCTTTTATGCAGAAGATTTTACAGATGTTACAGAGAAGGGTAGACAATCATAACCATAATTAATCAATTAATTAGTAGTGATATGAACACCGATGACGATTAGAAATAGAACGATGAGGCCAAAGAAGATAATACTGTGAACGAGAATGGCTGCTCCACTTGTTTTCATGTTCCCAAAATCCACCAGTGCCCCTTTAGCAGGAAACTGAAACAACAACCCTGGCGATAATAACACAAACAACACCACTGCTATCACCACTGGCCCCCAATCCGCCATTTTCTCTCTCTCTCTATTTCTCTCTTGTTAGTGTAAAAGTATGGTTGAAGAAGAGATTAAAAAAGAGTGGGTAGTGATTAATCGGATGAGGGAGGAAGAAACAAATAAAATTAAAATAATGAATATTGCTGGAAGGGTGAAGAAAGAGTAGTTGGAGTGGTGACGAGTCATGAGAAGGATAGAGGTTAGGTAATCCTCAAACGTACGTGTCACTCCTTCCACTTATTCTCAATTCTTTGGACTTTTCCTTTATTGTTCATCATGTATCAATCCACACATTTATTAGCAAAATACAAATATAAAAGCTTATTAAAGGTGAATGGGTGATTTGTGATTTACATTTTTTTAGTCTCTCAACTTGAAGCTGATACTTTTTTTTGTAGTTGAAGCTGATACTTTCAACAAAAAAAAAAAAAAAAAACTTGAAGCTGATACAGAAATTCCCTGGTAAACTTCCTCGTGCACCTCCCTACTAGGAAAGGGGTGATTTAGTCTTTTCACAGTAAGAAAGAGACTAAAATGTCCCTTGTCATATTTTTTTTTTTTTGGAAGTCGACTACGATCAACGTATGTCGTTACATTTAGCATTGATACATCAAAGATGTGTTACGCTCAATAACTGCCCACTCAAACTGAAACATGACCTGGCCTATAGCCCAACAAGATAATTGCCTAAAGCCCAACTACATTATTTACACCCTAATAATCCCAAATCAAATAACCAAAGATTCCACCTTCTCTGGTGATTTGAACCTGAGACCTCCAGGGATTTCTGGAGTTTATGTCAACACCTTGGAACCACTTGGGCTGCCAACCGTTGACGTCCCTTGTCATATTAGCCAACGAAACAATGGAGTGTATCAGGGATTGTACGAGGGTCATTTATCATTTTCCACCTCAAGAGAGGGACTCCAGAGACAGAAGGAAGACTAGTGCAACCCGAAGGGAGAAAAAGCTTCCGACTTGCGAGACCGCTTCTCGTTATCTCTGAGTGCTAATCTATGTAGTCAAAACACAACTACATCGAGACCGATTCTCGTTCTCTCGAGTGCTATTCTGTGTAGTCATAACACAACTACGTGCAAGCAACGTCTAGTTCTGTCCTCATTGTCTTAATTGACTTTTATGACTTGTTTGAATGTGACCCAAAATGGATCTCAAATCAACCAAAATTAGCCATTCAGATGACTTAGACCTCATGAGTCAGATAAAAGCGAACTTTTTGAATGAAAATTCGAGTCAATATCAAAACAGATTATAGATCAAACTTGTAGAAAAAGCAACCACTACCTAGGTTGAAACTAAGAATAGGGGCACAAAGTAATGTTCTAATCTTTCAAATCTACGTGCCCACCTCATCAAATCCTACACTAAGAAAGTTCGATTCAAGCAGAAAACTAAACCAGATAAAAAAAGAACATGTTCAAATATAGACCTATATAATCTGAGTCGACCCAAACTAAGAGATTCGACATGCAATCATCGAACGAGACTACCACAGAACATGGACAAGCTCGGCGAGAATTCTGTTGATTTTAACATGTATAACAAGAAAAATTCGTAACCGAAGTTGGGATTGGGGAAGGGAAGTCCATGTTGAATGTCTTCTGTTATGATCAACTGTAGATAGTGAATGAAAGTTCAACTTCAAGTAAGCATATCTTGTAAACACAAGTGCAAAGCAACAAGTAAACAAACTGCCCAGTCAGTCACCAATAATCTCTTAGGTGTTGTTTGTTTTTTAAAATGCGTTTGAATCTGAATTAGCTGAACTGAATTAGCTGAACTGAATTAGCTGAACTGAATTAGCTGAATCTGAACTGACTTTAATTAGATGTTTGTTTTCTAAATCTGAATTATTGAGTCTGAATTATAATTTTGACATTTATACCCCTCATTTATGTATTTCACCAAACAGACCCTATCTTTCATTAGCCCTAATAAAAACTCTAGAAACCTTAGGTCTTTTATTTTTCTCCTCTCTCGTATGATAAAAAAAGCCTCTCTATCTGACCGGAACTCACTTCAAACTCCCTAAACCGATGGATAAGTAGGTCTTGCGGCTTTCTCTCCCTTTCTCTCACCGAACGGAAGGTTTGGTCGATTGTCTCTCTCTAAACGAAGGTGAGATCTCGTCGGATCTCTTTCTCCTCACTTCGTCTCTCTCTCTCTCTGTGTGAAGGTTTAAAAGTTGAACCCTCGCCGGATCTGTGTTGTGTGGTGTTGGTCGTAGTGCATGCGGTGGTGGTCGTGATGTGTGGTGGTGTTGGTATTGTGGTGGTGGTTTGTGTTTGGTTTGTGGTGGTCTTGTTGGTGATTTTCTCGGTGGTGGTGGTGGTGGTTTTGCCGGTGGTGGTAGGGATGGTTTTGCCGATGGTGGTAGGGATGGTTTTGCTGCATTGTTGGGACAAAAGCTTTTAATGAACAGGGGTAGAAACGTCATTTATCGAATTTCAGCCATTTGACCTATTTTTCAGACTTGTTTTAAAGTCTGAAAATAATGGGCTTTTATTCAGCCAATTCAGACCTCTAACTTATTCAGCCAAAATTTCGGATTTTGTTAAATGAAAAAACAAACATCTCAAATCTGAATTGACGACGAATTCAGATTTCAGATTTGAGATCTGAATTGATAAAAAAACAAACAGCACCTTATACAAAATGAATATGGGAAGAAAAGAACTCCTTTGACAACAAGATCAGTAACCAAAAGTGGAAGTAATTTTAAATCCAAAAACAACTCAACAATTTAGGCATTATCAAATCCAAATGAAGTGTAGAAGAAACACTAAACTAAGACGAAACGAAACAGGACTAGCGTAACTTAACAAAATTGGTCTTTTCATTAACTACTATACCCTTTTAATACTCATAAAGATAGATTCACGAATCCTACTATTTTGCTTGGTTACCAAATAGACGAAGAAAAATAGTTCTTGAGAGAAAGGGAGAGAGGTTGATCCAATGCAAAAGTTCGTAAGTTTGTTGTGTAGTAGCCGTTATAATAGCTTTCCAACTATTGTTTATATATTCGTAAATATATATATGGGGTCGGAACCGTGGGCTAGCTGATCATGTCTCCACCATGTATCATGTTTAAGATCATACATTCTTAGTAAATTGGTCAGGCGTGGGGCTCAGGCAGAATAGACTCTGATCTACTAAAGACTAGGTAGTCATATAAGTTTGTTGATCTAGATAGTGTTTTTTTCTTTTTTCTAATCAAACCCGACTTGTGGTTTGAATTGATTCGAGTAATATTTCAGACTGTTTCTTTTTGCCTCGGTCGTCTAAATGACAAATTTTGACCGATGGCTCCGTTTAACTCAGATCAATCAGATTTGGACAATGATAAATAAACGACAACCATCTAAGCATTACTTAACTTTCTCCATATTAATGAAATCACTTATTCACTAGAATATTATTTTAAGCAGATACCAAACTAGGCCCTTCAAGAGAGGACCATTAAATGCTTCTTTTTCCCCCAAAGAAATCACTAGATAAACAATAAGAATAATTAAATATGAGTTAAGTAGAACAAAAGTAAGAAAGAATAAGAAATTAGATCCAGTTTGAGTTTACTAACCTCATCTACTCAAATAATAGAATAAGAGATCAAGAACTTACTTCCTGAGTCAGCAATTGGATCTTGAAATCCTACCAAGTACCTTACCGGCTTTTGGGTTCATGAGATGCTCTTAAGAGTTAAAATTACAGCTTACAAAACCTAAATTTAGGGTATTAATTTGTAGAGATTCATTACAATAAAAACCCTAGTTTGATTACAAGTAATGTACTCAATTTAACACAAGATAAGAAGTAACCAAGTAGAAAACGATACAGAGTAAGAAAAACCCTAAAAAGAGGGATACATTGTTGATTGTGATTATAAATTAAGAACCGACATACATGTGGATCTGAATAGCTAACAAGAGTATACAAATTAGTGCAAAATAGAGAACGGAGTGAACTATAATTGATACACCACTTGTTTGAAAATTCCCGAATTCTACCACTCGATTCCGACCAGGTATTTGGATCAGAAGTCCCGGAGTTAATATTATGAAGAGAACCACCGACACGAACACTGGTCCCCAGTCCGTCATTCTCTTTCTTCTTCTTCGTCTCTCTCTCTCTCTCTTCTCTATTTATCTTTTGTTTTCTCTCTCTAGAAAATATGAGATTGAGAAGGTTTTGTAATGGGTGACGGTGGAGAAGTAGAAGACAAGATAATGACTCATCTGAAGTTTAAAAGTGGCACAAAAGTTTAAATACTATGGTGCTTAAAAGGCAGGGGTAACGGTGGGATTTTGGCCCGGAAACCCGAAACCTGCCCACGACCGTCTGAGTCTGAAGGGTCCGTGACCGTCCGATGCCCGAATCGATCCGTACCCGCCCGACCGAAAGATCTTAAGCAGACGGACACGTGCATAGGTCTTTACCCGGTGGTCCGACCGAGTCCGCCCGCTTATATCGTCCGCCCGACCGAACCCATCCACACCCGTCCGTTTATCCTACCTGTTATACCCGCCCGCCTATATGATTGATTTTAAGCCTTTAGATTTGTAGAGTTAGCTACAACCATTAGATTTCAAGAGTAAAAATAAATAACCGTAGAAATCACTTTTCTTAATCTTGTCTTCGTTGTTCTACTTCTCTAGTCTCTATCTCTTCCAAAATCTCAGTATCTCATCAATAACCCGAGGAATCCACAATAAATCGATCGTAATCCATGAGAAGAAGCATAGAAACCGATCATAATCCATGAGAAATGTCAATGCTTATCTTGCGATTTTGAATTCATTTACTTTTTAGAATTGTAAAGTGGGAGTTTTAGAAAGTTGTATTTAGCGACTAAACATTTTAAATTTCGAACAAAAGTTTCTTTATTTGTTCACTAGTGACCGGTGTCCGCCCGACCGATACCCGGTTTGCCCGACTATCAAAACGGTCACGGACGGGCACTTCGTTGGAGAAAAATCCGAAATGTCCGCCCGTTTTGTCCGGGTGTCCGAGTGGACACTTAAGACTCGTGTCCGTTCCGCCCGGACCGGTTGAGTTAGTGTCCGTTTCCCGCCCGTCCGGACCGATTCCCACCCCTAGGCAGGGATGCCCGGAACCTGCTCCACCCGGGTTTGGCCCGGGACAGGGCTGACCCGTGTTTGGTGTGGAACTGCCCCGGTCTTTATGGGCCCGACTCGGGTCAATTGACTCAATTCCCAGTCTCGGGCTGGGCAGGTATAACCAACCAGGGTTGAGGCCCGAGACTATTTCAACCAGGGTTCAGGCTCGAGACTATTTCAACCAGGGTTGGTTGCCCCGACCCGACCTGTTTTCTGACGGGCCAAGTCAGCCCAACCCGCCTTTTAAGCACCACCGCTCACATATGTCTATTTGCCAAAACTAGTACCCATCAAACTCCGACAGACTACAGGCCATTAGTCTGCTCAACACTACGTATAAAATCATCACCAAAATTCTCACTTACAGACTCAAACCCACCCTTAGTAGAATCATTTCTCCGTTCCAAGTTGTTTATGTTCCTGACAGATAAATTACCGATAACATTATTAAAGGCGAGAAATTTATTCACTCTTATAAAAAAAATCAAAGGGGCAAAAAGCTATTTTGGCCTCAAGCTTGATATGTCCAAAATTTTGATCGCATCGAATGATCGTTCCTTACAGGCATCATGGAAAATTTATGCCTTTCTATTCATTGGATCAATATGATTCATGTTTGCGTGTCTACTTCATCGATGACAGTTCTTATTAACAGAAGACCGGGTCCCACGATTTCCTCTAGTCGAGGTATTCGCGAAGGAGATTCGCTTTCTTTTTTCCTATTTAAATTAGCAATAGAAGGCCTTAGCAGGTTGATAGAAAGTCCAAATAGACCAACGCCGGTCATTGGCTTCCTTACTTCTAACCCTAATTTGGTGATCAAGCATTTCCTCTTTGCTTACGAATGCATTATCTTCAGCATAAATTATTTGGGTAACATCTAACATCTCAAACAAATTGTAAATACTTTTTGCAGCTCCTCCTGTTAGAGGATCAACTATGCCAAATCAAATATCTTCTTCTCTAAAAATTCTCATCTGAAATTCAAGCATATGATCATAAAAAAACCTCAAAGTCTAACATGCTTTACTCTCCGACAAATATTCGGTGCCCAACTCTTCATTGGTGCTAATAAGACAGAAAATTTCAATACACATTAACCAAATCAATGGCAAACTGTCTAGGTGGCAGAATAAATTTTTCTCACAAGTTGGTCGCACTATTGTCGTCACAACAACAACGATGTTCGTCTCCCGATATCAAATGCAATGCTTCGTCATCCCAAAAGACGTGTGCAAAAGCATCGAGACTTCGCAGAGGTCCTTTTGGTGGGGAAAACCAAAGGCATTCGCACCAAGGCTTGGTCGCAAAATTCGTACATGGACAAGCAAGCTTTTTTGGAAAAACTTGTTTGGCGCCTCCAAACTGAACCAGAGACCAGTTGGGCAAAACTCCTCAAAGCTAAATACTTTCATTATAGTGACAATCCAGTCCCTGCGAAACAGGCGCACTCGTGGACTTGGAAATCCATTTGCAAACAAATGACTAATATCCAGGCCTATACTATATGGGATGTCCATAGATGTCTAAAATCAACATTTGGAATGATATCTGGATTCTTAACCATCCCCCCACCACTGACTAACCACAACAATTCAAACTTAAAAGTGATCTCTCAGCTAATAACTAATAATCAATTGAATGACCAGACTCTCAACAAAACTTTTGATCCCAACATATGTCATTATATCTGATCCCTTGAAATACAGTCTGAAGGACGAGATGAAATTAAGTGGTCGTTTACAAAAACAGGGAACTACTATGTGGGCTCCATGTACCATCAGATGATTGTTAGACAAAACCTACTTCGCATATTAAATTAATGAAATTTCATTTTGAAAATTAAAATTAATCCTAGAATAGTGTTATTCCTTTGGAAATGTTGTTCCAGTAGCCTCTTAGCGAGACAAATTTGTTGATGTCAAAATTTGCCTTTCTAGTATCAGTCAGAGTAGTGGGACCGTGATGTTGAATCCCGTTTTGATTCATGAGACTACTACATTGAATCCGACGAACAAGACAGTTAGATTTTCCTTGCAGTTATAACATTGAGTATTGAGTGAACCTTGGAGTTTGTTATGTGTTTTTGTGAATGTGAGAATGTACCTCTTACGAGGCGAGTTGATTACCTTTTATAGGTTGCTTTAACCGACAATAGAGATATCGTGATGATGAGGCAGTTGAGATCCACCGTGTTGGATTCAAACTACTATTTTGTATTCTGAAGATATTAGGGGTTCCCTTAGGTGTGATCCAGTATCTTTGACCTTTACAAGTTTACTTGTTCAAGGACCCTTGATAGATTATGTTTCCAGCTTATATATTCTTCAGGAGATGTTTCCTCCTTGAAAGATTCTTGAAGCCCAAATTTATTAAACACTTAAGATCTTCATTGTTAGGGATCTTTGATTAGATTCAAGATTGAGTCGGTAAGCATTAGACACGCGGTTTTATTTGAGTCCAGGCATAGCTTAAGGTACATATGATAATCGCACTGACTTGATGCGGTTGACTTGTTAGGTTTTTGGTCTTTTCTTGACTTATTGACCTAATTCAACTAATGACCAATTTTTGGATCATCAAACGCATCGGTAAGTACGTTGATAATATATTAGACTGCGCACAGTGTCAGTGTCCTCAAACTATAGAACCGTCATACAATTATCATATGGTTCATTTGGAAGGCCCGTTGTGATCACTTCTTTCAACAAACGATAACCTCATTGAAACAAGTCATCACACAGATTATAACGTCACTAATGTTTAAATTACACAAATTGCACCGCCGAATGGTTCCTACCAAATAGAAATGGTCACCTCCATCATTACCTTATATCAAACTCATTACAGATGTCTCCTTTACTAACCCAAATGAGATAATTGGAATCAGTTGTATTATTCATGATCATCGTGCTAAATTTATTGCTACAAACCAGAAACGCCGAGGAAGGGGAAGTAAAATCTATGCTTACTAGTATTCAATGGACAGTGGAAAAATAATTATAAGTAAATACAAGTGGAAAGTGACAACGTCGCGTTGTTACATCCTCTTCAAAACGCGAGAAAGATGACCCAGTGGCAACCGTTACCACAGATCAGGAAAATAAGGAAGTTAATTCTAAAATTTTAAAGCATTGAATTCTCATACGTTCTAAGAAAAACAATGTTCTGGCTGACAATCTAGCAAAATGGACAAGAAATAACCGTATTAATAATTAAGGTGTGGAGGGTTGTTCCTCATACATAGGTCATATATATTTTAATAATACTCTTATTTAATTAATAATATCTTTGGTACTTAGTAACAAAAAAAATTTGTACAAGTATGACTTGCTCTTCCTTAGCTAGGTCGGGTCGATCAAATTACATGAACACATGTTTTCATCTGGCGAACTGAACAATGCACATTCCAAGAAATAGTTGCTCGTAAACAATGACAATTCAACACAAGTCCATTTGGGCTTTGCAGGTCTCGGGCCTTTGGGGTCTCGGGTACACCGAATTTTCAATGCCATCCAAATCTCACCACCCATGGTAGGGGTGGGTATCGGTACGGGCATGCTGCCCGCGGGTAAAGTAAGACTCGGTCCGGGCGGGTTCGGGCAACAATCCATAGCGACCAACAAAGTTTTTGGACGAGCCGGGTGATGTGACATTAAAATGTCACATTTGGAGCGCCTAACTTAGACTAATTAGTTCTTTTCGGGTATTATAAATAAGAGTTTGTGTTTTTCATGCTAGGTTTCTATTTGGAGTTAGGCGTTTGATTTGGAATAAAATGGACCAATTATCACTTTCATCTCATGCAGCCAAAACAGGAGAAAAATATATCAAAGAGATCAAACGACAAGTGAAGTCAATGACGAGTCCGACGGAGAAAACGGAAGACAAATCGGAGTTCGAACGGGGAAGTTATGGAAGATTGAAGCGGATGTCATTTCTTCAAATTAGATTTGTAGAGAACAAGGATGAAGGCACCCCCTTGGTTTCAATTGAAAGCCCAAACACAAAGCCTAAGTCTAAAGAAGAAGAAGAAATGAGAAGATCTTAAGAGCACCTCCTTTTTAGAAAACTAAGTCAAGTTTGAAAGACTAAGACTAAGTCAAGTCAAGTCAAGGGGTTGTCTTTAGAAGTCTTAGGGTTTTGATTGAAAATGAACAAGTCTTTGAGAAAGATGGGAATCAAATTTTAGAGAAAGAGAGGCTAGGGTTTGGGTGTTGTTGAGGGGAGAAACTAAGGTTTGAAGAGTTTGAAGAGAGGGAAAGAGAGAGAAAGAGCTGGCCAAGCTAGGCCGGCCATCACCAAGGCCGCCCAAAGCTTGGCCGGTCAAGTAGCGGGTGAAGGAGATGTCCTTCGACCAAGATTGCAATGTGAGCAATTTGTCGGATAGGACAATTGATGAAGAACATCCTAAAGTCCGATTGATTTAGGGGTCGTAGTGTTTAGCTAGAAACCAACTACGATCGTCGAATTACAAAGTAATTCGCGGCTAACTTCGATCGGATCCTACAACAGGTTACACATAAGAATTGCTATTTAATCGGATGATATAACTAGTGGGAGTGAGATATTAATAATGGGAGTGTCCCATAAATATATCTCATAGGCCCAAAAGAAGTTTGGGCAAAGATAGCAAAAAGGCCTGGAAAAGGGATTTTGGGCCTAAACCGATTGGAGCACTTTTAGGGCTCGGATTGGGCTGATTTTTGGAGGGTCGGTTCGTCTAGTAAGGAACATAAAATCTGCCAATTTTGGCTGGGATTTGGCGTTACCTCCTTAAGGAATTGAGAAAATATCAACTAGTTGCTACTTTCGGCAATTTCCTTAATCTTATTCTAAAGGGTCTTTTAGCAAACCAAATTAGAGGTGGATTTGTAGGGAATTATACCCTTATACTAGTTTTTATAGCGGATAACGGCATCTAATGTCTAACACTAGCATCCCCAAGATCATCATGCAAAACTAGTAATTAACCAATAAGAAGATAGTAAATTACCTTAATCGCTATTTCCCTCGAACTAGTTGTATAGATTAAAGAAGACCAAGAGCTTCAAACGTAGCTCCTCTACTTGGGACACCGAATAGTGTATTTAATCTCCCTCCTTGAAAGCTCGCTAGCACTCCAATGGTGGTTTGATAATAAGAAGACCTTCTTCTTGCTTGACTAGAAGATAGCTTGGGAATTAGCTCACTTTCTCCTCTCTACTTGATGTGGTAGAGTAAGAAAGCTTAGAGAGAAATTCCACCCCTTATTCTCTGCCCTAAGAGTGTTTATATAGAACCCTAATAAGAATCCACCTCCTTTTAGGTTTCCTAAAACACCCTTTAGAATACGATTTAGGGAAATAGTCGAAAATAGCAACTAGTTGATATTTTCTCAATTCCCTAAGGAGATGACGTCCAAACCCAGCCAAAATTGGCAGATTTAATTTTCATAACATAAGGAAACGTCCCTCCAAAAATCAGCCCAATTCGAGCCCTAAAAGTGCCCGAATCGGCCTAGACCCAAAACCCTTGTTTCGGGCCTTTTTGCTATCTTTTGCCCAAATTCTATTTAGGCCTGTGAGATATGTTTATGGGACATTCCCAATGTTATATCACACTCCCACTAGTCATATCATCCGATTAAATACCCATTCTTATGTGTAACCCGATGTAGGATCCGATCGAAGTTAGCCGCGAATTACTTCGTAATTCGACGATCGTAGTTGGTTTCTAGCTAAACGCTACGACCCCTAAATCAATCGTACTTGATGATCTTTTTCATCAATTGTCTTAGCCGACATATTGCTCGCATTTCCATCTTGGTCGAAGGACATTTCCTTCAACTCCTTCAGACTCCCACTTGGACTTAGAACAAGTGCAATGCCTCGATTCCCGTGTCAATTTAGTATCCCATCTGATACGTCACGTCATTCAGACTTTCTTGATATCCGAGTACAACTGTAAAATACAAACGATTAACTCCTAATCCGTTTGAGCGTGGCCACGCATTTTCAGTTGCTACTCATCAAGTGGCCTTGAGACACTTTGTACCTAATGTGATTAGGTTGACACAATCCATTCTTGCGTTCCCACTTAACTTCATGTCTATCCTGTCCTTTCCAGTATCCATCTTTATAACCTCCTTTTACGGCGCGGCGTTTGACGGAACCAAAGTCGGACATTCCTTTCATAAGATGAGTGGAGCACTCATGTTTTGAGGAATCTCTCCAATTGTATTTATGAGAAGTATTGACGTTCATCACGAGTGATGTACTTCTCATTTGAGGGTTATCCAGTGTATAAACATTTTACACACCCACGTAGTCGAATAGAATATACTATTCTTATAGCCCATGAAACTGCGCTATCCCATCGACTCCCGTGCTAGTCTTCGTGAGTCATTGTTGTCCATGCAATGACCTGGACCAGGGATTTGATAATAAATATTCCAAGTTCACTTAATAGGGTTTCATTCATCAGATCACGTATCTGACAAACCTATTCGGAATGTTTTATCATCAATGGACTGTCGTTTAAACACTAAACCAAATTTAGACGACTTGTGAAATAACTCTATTATTTCTGATAACGAGAGTTGTAAATCTGAGCCTCTTTCGTAAAACTCTTTTTACCCACTCAGTTTTACTTGTCGAGGTTTAAAATTATACCTCATGCCTTTAGACTCGTGTATGACTCTCATACTTTGTCTTAGGTGACAGTTTAGTTTGACTACGGATGTAATCCGTTTAAATTTTGCTAATTATCAATTAATTTGAAGACCGTTATCTTCAACCTTGATAATTTCTAGTAACTTTTACTAGAGTTAAGGTTTTTAATTCTTTATGTAGTATTTGCAACAGTTCCCGGCTTAAAACACTTTTAGCCTACTTTCCTTCCATGTCTGGAAGTTTGCTACGATGACATGTTCAACTTTTGTACTACTTCATCCTTTAGCCTTCTAGGATGTTTCTAAGTAGTGTTTCGGTTTTCAAATCCGAATTTGGATATTCAAATGCTAATCATATCCAATATGATTGACTTTATGTATTCGAACATAAATCTCTCTCTCATGCTTGTTTGCTACATCGGTGTCTTTTCAAACTCCCATTTAGCAAAGCTCTTAGTCATGAGTTTTGGGTCGAAATTCTTTTAGACTTTTCGAGTCTTAGATTTTCTGTTTCAGATCTCAAGCATCTCAGCGTACTGAGTCTCTCCAATCCTATCATCCTTTTGATCTATGCTTATAGATCTTTAGATGCCCAAAATGGCATTTCATCCTTGTGTGTGGTCCTTTTATTGAGTCAGTGTGTTTACTGTTACACAACATCTTATGTCGTACTCAGCATACGGACCCGGAAGGTTTGTTTCTCCCACTTACCTTCTTGAAACTCGTGATTCAAGATTTTCTTCATTCCTCAGGAATCAAACTTCTTTGATTGCCTTTTTAAATCGAAGATTCTAACTCTTGCGTGCTTTTAATCCGTCGATAGATTTCTGAAGCATGCCTATGGACATAACTTGATTGGAAGAATCTTATTCTTCTTGTCTAGTTTCGGGAAACATGAATGTTTCCATCCTTCTCAGTTTTCTACTTTGGAAAACCCATTTAGGTCTTCTGTTGACTTAAATTATCAAGCTTCATGTCTTGACGAGATATGGATTCCACGATGATTTTGGCTTCTAGCCAAAATCTAGAGTCAGTTTCCATTTCTGCGCAGGTCTTTTATCTCTTCAGAAATAACCTTTATTTTATGAGTCTTTAAGATTTTATTTTGACCTTTTAGGGTTTTTGAACAACAATTTGGAATTTTCTCAACTACTTTGAGATATTCCTTTAGAGACACTTTCACTCGCTTTGAGAGTTCTCCTGCGAATGACATTCGCTTTTGTGCGGTGGGTTTACAAGATCATATCTTTAACCTTTCCTTTTCCGAGGAGCCGCAGTTTGTTGCTCTTGGTCGAATTTAATCGTCTTGTACAAGTTTCATGATTGTTCTTCATGACCCTCCATGATTTTTCTCATGATCGAATTAAATCGACTTGTACTTTTCTCCCACTTATTCTTGTAATAATTAGTACTTTTCTCCCAGACTACTAGGTGTGCTAATTACTAGAAGAATACTATCATGAGCAACAAACACTTTGTTCCCTTGATTGGTTGTGGAAGAAGCCCAAGTGTAACGCTTTTTACAAGTTCTAGCTTTAGATGGATTTTTGGTAGTTTTCTGGGAAGCTATGTCGGACATTCCTATAGAGTTTGATTCGTGTTCTTCATCTTAATCCTTTTGGACACTCCAAATATGGATAGGTTAGAAGTACGTTTGACGATCAATCTCTGTTTCTGACTCAAGACTTTCTTTCTTGTCAGTTGATTCATGTTTTGGTTATTTGAACCTATCTTGTAGGTGTTTAACCAAGTTTAGAATCCTTAGGTATAGTTTGTTTAATTTAGCACTTTTAATAACATCTCAATTTAGAAATAAAGTTCTTTATTGATTTTCCATATTACTTAGTACAGAGATGATGTTAAAAACTAGAAAAACGCTTAATCTAGATTAGTGCCTAAAGTAGACTTCGATCCCTTTCAGCATCCTTAGCAGTCGAGGCTTCTGCTCCCTCTTGGATCTTGTCTTCCTTAGCCAAATACTCAGTTCCCAGTTGCACCTGTCCATTCACAATGATAGGGCAATTTTAGGTATCACATACCAAAGTTTGAGAATTTTACAGTATTTGATGAGTTAACTGTTTATACCTGAATTGGAAGCCACTGTTCCATTCTTCTTGTCCTCCAAGAATTTAGGGCAGTTTCTTTTCCAGTGGCCCTTGCCATCACAGTAGAAACATTTGGTGTGAGGAGGAGGACCTTTGTCTTTAGGTTTGGCAACCCGTTTGCCTTTCCCTTTTGACGCGGTTTTCTTCTTCTGTTTTCTACCTTTCTTAAACCCTTTGTCTTTTTGTACCATAAGAACGTCCTTCTTAGTCTCCACTATAGCGACGTCCTTTTCGACTGTTAGAAGCATAGAATGAAGTTCCTCCAACGTTTTATCCCATCCATTCATGTTGTAGTTCATCTTAAACTGATTAAAACCACTATGGAGGGAGTGAAGGATAGTGTCGGTAGCCGTCTGTTGGCTATAAAGGAAACCTAGTTTAGCCAGCTTGCTCATGAGCCTGATCATTTGACGAACATGAGGCCCAACTGGTTTTCCCTTTTCAAGGCGCATGTCCATAATTGCTTTAGAGGTTTCAAACCTCTCCAATCTCGACTGTTTCTGGAACATTTCCCAAAGTTGTCGTGTCATGGAGTAAGCATCCATGTCTATGAACTGCTCTTGCAGAGTCGGTTCCATGGTTGCTAGCATTAAGCAAGTTACAGGCTCTGCCTTTTTCCGCACACTCCTTTCTTCATCTATCTCTTCTTTTAGTCGAATTATCATCCAATACAGGAATTGGAGTTTCTAGTACATGTTGCTTTCCTTCCATCCTGAGAACTATTCCCAGGTTCTTCTCCCAGTCAAGGAAGTTGTGCTCATTCAGCTTCTCCTTATCGAGAAGTGAGCGGAAGTTGAAAATATCTTTTGTCATCTTTGAACTATATAAAAGAAATGGCAAACTTTTAAAACTCGTTATCATTTTGAAAAACTTAGTTTTCCCACATTATTCAATAAAAATCGTCCCCGATTGAATAAGTGATTCCAAGATCTCAGTTCTTCGGAGTAAAGCGGACGAAGGCCCCACCCTTTGACTCCATCGTTCCGGGTGAGTGAACTACTTCACTGATCATACCTTATGACTCTTGGTTGATAGATTTCATTAATGAATGACTAATCTATCCTTTTGCCTCGAGTATCCAAGACTCTCTTGCTGATCTCGTTGAGTAGAACCATTTAGACGTGTAGGCCTCTTCTATAGACCTACCCGCATTGTCCCAAGCTAGAGGAGGTACTCTGCGAAGGCCGACCCACCTTCCTCGAACAGAGGGCGCAACGAGTGTCTTAATCTGGATAGGCGATTACTCAAGATTACGTTTTTTTTTGGGACTTTTACGCTAGTCTGGCGTTTGTTATAGTGAACTATTTATCCTAACTAACATCCACGACATAAAGCGTAAATAAGTAAGTAAATGCGCGCGAGAAAATTAATCAAGCAGACATGGATCTTAGTATGGCCCCTAACCTAGAAGATCTAATCTCCTTTGGTTTGCTTCTTGTTTCGCCTTTTGGTTCGTCTAGATCTCCATCTTTGAACCTCCATTGATTTCTCCCACTCGCCTTTGGATTCCTTCCTTGAGTTTCTTCAATGGACTCATAGACCCTAAACTCTAATTACAAGACTTTAACGATCCGCAGATCGTATAAACTTGAAATTAAAATTAATTACAAATATGCACCCATCCGTGCTTAAAACAACAATATAGAAATAAATCTATGGCCATACTAGTTTCCCGCATTCACATCACATGCATTCATATAATATATTAAGGCTAAGAATTATATATGCATGATTATCTTGGGAGACACTTTGTCGACATCACATGTCACATTACGAACCTAAGTCTAAATTCGAAGAATTCGACCAACGGTGCGTTCCAGTTTTATCTTTTATGATTTCTAAAATCAACTTGAAGAAAAACTCCATTTTTTGGTTTATAAAGCCCGGGTCTATTTCGGAAAAATATTGGTTCGATTCATAATGATTTCATAAATCAATATAAAGAGAAATCCGTTTTTGGCCTTCTGGATGGCCCCAATTTATTTTGGAATTATTTGGTTGGAATCGGAAGAAAATTTGGCAAAAACTCCCACTCGAATGATGGTCCCTATTCGTGGTCCGAAAAGCCTCGAAAAAAGCCCGGGACAAGTCCTAGACAAGTCCCGGCCCAAGCCCACAAAAGGGCTCGGACAAGGTCCGGACATAGCACGACCCATAGGGCCGGCATGTCTTGGCCGAGGCCTATCAAGGCCTGGTCTCGTCCTGGCCGGAGCCAGGACGCTAGTCCATGTACCAGACGCGTCTGGTGCTGGACCGGACCAGCACTAGGTGTCTCGGACCTAGTCCGAGATACCCAGAACCTCCCAGACGCATCTCCAAGACGCGTCTGGTCGAGAGCTCTGGACGCGTCCTAGACGCGTCCAGGAAGCTACCAGTGCAGCTTCTGGTCGAGTCCTAGACGCGTCCAGATGCTTCATCACAGCTGGTGGTCGAGTCCTAGACTCGACCTGGACGCGTCTCCAAGACGCGTCCCAGCTGCTCTAAGACGCGTCCAGTAGCATTCTGGTCGCAGTTGCTGGACGCGTCTCAGCAACTGCTCTGGACGCGACCAGCAGCTTCTGTCCGGCCAGGAAGCTTCCTGATCGGACACTAGGGTTTCCAAAACCCTAGTTTCCATTTTCCTTTTTTTTTTTTTTGCAAATCTCTATTTGCTAACTTCCAAATTTTAAACTCTTTCTAAATTTTGAAATCCTTTTAGAACACTTCCAAAAATTTTCAAAACTTTTAGAAATTTTTAAAATTTCCAAACTTTGTTTTTGGGAGTTTCTTAAAACTCAAAAACAATTCTTTTAGAATACTTCTAAATTCCAAATTTTTGTTTTTGGGAGTTTCCTAAAACTCAAAAACAGCTCTTTTAATCAAACAATTCTGGATTAAAATTCTAGGTTTTTGAAACTTTTTCAAGAACAATTTTGAAAACCAATTCAAAATCAATGAAATTCAATGTTTTGAAATACTTTCAATCATCAATTTTGATTTTAATTTGAAAAACTAGTTGAATCATATTCATTGTAATCAAATTATGAGTTTGAAGTACTTTTAAAACACTTTTAAAATACTTTATAAACTCAATCTATCAAACTATCAAGCATATCAAATATCAATTAGTTCGATTCTTAGCAAAAACTAGTTAATTGCAAGAGGCTCTGATACCACTGTAAGGAATTATACCCTTATACTAGTGTTTATAGCGGATAACGACATCTAATGTCTAACACTAGTATCCCCAAGATCATCATGCAAAACTAGTAATTAACCAATAAGAAGATAGTAGATTACCTTAATCGCTATTTCCCTCGAACTAGTTGTATAGATTAAAGAAGACCAAGAGCTTCAAACGTAGTTCCTCTACTTTGGACACCGAATAGTGTATTTAATCTCCCTCCTTGAAAGCTCGCTAGCACTCCAATGGTGGTTTGATAATAAGAAGACCTTCTTCTTGCTTGACTAGAAGATAGCTTGGGAATTAGCTCACTTTCTCCTCTCTACTTGATGTGGTAGAGTAAGAAAGCTTAGAGAGAAATTCCACACCTTATTCTCTGCCCTAAGAGTGTTTATATATAGGCCTGTAAACGGTAGCTTATCGGATCGGATATAGGCATATCCGTATCCGATAAGCTATCTGAATATCCGAATCCGATAATTATCCGACGGATATTAGAAATCAATATCCGAATCCGATAATATTAACGGATATCGGATATCCGATATCCGAAACTTTAACAAAATGTCAAAAATATTAACCATTAGATCTAAATAATAAATCTCATCCATACATTATATATATTATTATGAATAAATTTAAATTTTTATTAATTTTTTATATTTTTATCGGATACGGATATTTATCGGATCGAATATGAGTGTATCCGTATCCGATATCCGATAAGCAGATATCCGATAAGAAATATCCGAATCCGAATCCGAAATTTCTGATATTTTTTTTAAATTCGAATACGGATGCGAATCGGATGTCGAATATTCGGATATCCATTGACAGGCTGATTTATATAGAACCCTAATAAGAATCCACCTAATTTTAGGTTTCCTAAAACACCCTTTAGAATAAGATTTAGGAAAATAGTCGAAAATAACAACTAGTTGATATTTTCTCAATCCCCTAAGGAGATGACGTCCAAACCCAGCCAAAATTGGCAGATTTAATGTTCATAACATAAAGAAAAGTCCCTCCAAAAATCAGCCCAATCCGAGCCCTAAAAGTGCCCGAATCGGCCTAGGCCCAAAACCCTTATTTCGGGCCTTAGAACAAGTACAATGCTCGATTCTCATGTCACTTAGTATCCCATCTGATACGTCACGTCATCCTGACTTTCTTGATCTCGAGTACAATTGGCAAAACAAATGATTAACTTTAATCCATTTGAGCACGACCATGCATTTTCAGTTGTTGCTCGTCAAGTGGCCCGAGGACACTGCATCCTAACATGGTTAGGAGGATATAATCCATTCTTGCGCTCCCACTCAACTTCATGTCTATCATGTCCTTCCCAATATCCTTTTTTATAACCTCCTTTTACGGCGCGGCGTTTAACGCAACCAAAGTCGGACATTCCTGACATAAGATGAGCTGAGCACTCATGTTTTGAGGAATCTCTTCAATCTTGTCTTTATGAGAAGTTTGATGATTAATCATTCTTTGGATGAACTTCTCATGTTGAGGGTTATTCCAGCGTATAATCCCTATTATGCACTCACGTAGTCGAATCGAATACACTATTCCTATAGCCCATGAAACTGCGCTATCCCATCGACTCCCGTACTAGTCTTCGTGAGTCATTGTTGTCCATGCAATGACCTGGACTAGGGAATTGATAATGAATCACTCCAAGTTCACTTAGTAGGGTTTCATTCATCAGATCACGTATCTGACAAACCTACTCGGAGTGCTTTCTTTATCGTGTGGACTGTCGTTTAAATACTAAACCAAATTTAGACGACTTGCAAAATAATTCTATTATTTCTGATAA
This sequence comes from Eschscholzia californica, assembly GCF_041429995.1. Taxonomy (NCBI): domain Eukaryota; kingdom Viridiplantae; phylum Streptophyta; class Magnoliopsida; order Ranunculales; family Papaveraceae; genus Eschscholzia; species Eschscholzia californica. The sequence continues at coordinate 50,166,545 of NW_028238198.1, forward strand.
CGAGAGTTGTAAATCTGAGCCTCTTCCGTAAAACTCTTTTTACCCACTCAGTTTTACTTGTCGAGGTTTATTCCAAATTTACCTCATGCCTTAGACTGTGTATGAATCTCATACTATGTCTTAGGTGACAGTTTAGTTTGACTACCGTGGTAGTCAGTTTTTACTTTGACTATTATCAATTAATTTGAAGATTGCTATCTTCAATCTTGATAATTTCTAGTAATCTTTACTAGAGTTAAGGCTTTTAATTTCTTATGTAGAATTTGCAACAGTTACGGCTTAAACACTTTTAAGCCTACTTTCCTTCCATGTCTGGTAGTTTGCTATGATGACTTGTTCAACTATTTGTACTACTTTCATCCTTTAGCCTTCTAGGATGTTTGAGTAGTGTCTCGGGTTTTCAAACCGAATTGGATGTCTAAATGCTAATCATGTCCGACATGATTGACTTTATGTTTACTAACATAGATGTCTCTCTCACACGTGCTTGCTCATCAGTGTCTTTCAAACTCCAAGTGTTGCAACGCTCTTCGTCATGAGTTTTTGGGTCAAAATTCTTTTAGACTTTTCCGAGTCTTAGATTTTCGGTTTCGGATCTCAAGCATCTCAGCGTACTGAGTCTCTCTAATCCTATCATCTTCTTGATTTATGCTTATAGATCTTCAGATGCCCAAAATGGCATTTTATCCTTGTGTGTGGTCCTTTTATTGATTCAGTTTGTTACTGTTATATAACATCCTATGTCGCACTCAATATTTTGTATGTACTCTGCATACGGACCCGGAAGGTTTGTTTCTCTCACTTACCTTCTTGAAACTCGTGATTCAAGATTTTCTTCATTCCTCAGGAATCAAACTTCTTTGATTGCCTTTATGAATCGAAGGTTCTAACTCTTGCGTGCTTTTAATCCGTCGATGTATTTCTGAAGCATGCTAACGGAAGCAACTGGACTAGAGGAATCTTATTCGTCTTGTCTGGTTTTGGGAAACATGAATGTTTCCATCCTTCTCAGTTTTCAATTCCGGAAAGCTAATTTAGGTCTTCTGTTGACTTAAATTATCAAGCTACATGTCTTGATGAGATATGGATTCCATGATGATTTTTGGTTTCTAGCCAAAATCTAGAGTCAGTTTCCGTCTCTGCGCAGGTTTTTTATCTCTTCAGAAATAACCTTTATCTTCTGAATCATTGAGATTTTTCTTTTGACCTTAAGGGCTTTTGAACAACAATTTGGAATGTTCTCAACAGCTTTGAGATATTCCTTTAGAGACACTTTCAACTACTTTGAGAGTTCTCCTGCGAATTGCATTCGCTTTTGTGCGGTAGATTTTTAAGATCCAATCTTTACCTTTTCCTTTTCCGAGGAAACGCGGTTTTGCTATCTTTCAAAAGTTTTGTTGCTCTTGGTCGAACTTAATCGGCTTGTACATTTTTCATGATTGTTCTTCATGACCCTTCATGATTTTTCTCATGGTCGAATTAATTCGACTTGTACTTTTCTCCCACTTATTCTTGTAATAATTAGTACTTTTCTCCCAGATTACTAGGTGTGCTAATTATTATAAGAATACTATCATGAGCAGCAAACACTTTGTTCTCTTGATTGCTTGTAGAAAAAGCTCAAATTTCTTCTAAAGAAATTGTGTCAGACTTTTAAGCTAATTTTGTATCCCTGTAGATGTTTTTACACGAGATTTTAGCTTTCAGACGGATGTTGGTAAATGTGTGAAACAATTGTTTATAGAATATGTCCCAAAATATTCGGAAGACTGGCTTAAACCCATCATTGATCGAATCATGCATAACATTGTTCGATTTCTCCCACTGAATCCACCATCCCTCAGATGTGTTCCATGGAGTGAGTTGGGAAACGGTTTCTCAACTCCTTTGATGGTTATCAAGTGTTTGACTCAAGTTTTCACCAGTCCAATCTAACCGGATGGCTTAAACTCTCTTGTCAAAGTGATTCTTTACTTTGGTTTGTACTTTGTTTGAACCTTTCAAACATTCCGACTTCACACTTGATGACTTGCACGTTTCCGTACTTCATTTAAGTTTGCCAGTGTACGTATTGAAGTTTCTCACGTTAGCTTCTGCAAGTAAACTTATAGGTCTGCATAACACCGTATGAGTCCTAATAGATTACTAGTCTCTATGCCCTTTTAAAAGGGGTGACTTTGTCAATTAATCCTTAAGACTTAATCGACAATGCTGAAGTTAATGAGTTTGAATCTCTTGATATCAGCCATTATCAATGTTAACCTTTATTTATTTACCACTAGTTTAAAACATCAAATGTTTCTAGAAGAACAAAATAATTACTATTAAGTTCTAAGCTAGATCAGTGTCTAAAAGAAGTCTTTGATCCCTTTCAGCATCCCTAGCATTACTGCTTCTGCTCCCTCTTGGATCTTTACTTCTTTTAGTCAAGTATGTGATTTCCTTGAGCTTTACCGAGCCGCACATCTGGTTTAAAATACCTGATGAAGGAATTTTACGATACTTGTTTTTAACTTTGTTAACAAGGATACGGAACCGAAATTCATAATTCCATTCCATTTGTCCTCCAGGTGATAAAGGTAGTTTCCTTTTAAATGGTCTTGCCATTGTTTGGAAACATTCACAGTAATGAGGAATACTCTTTATCATGTACTCGACAACTGCTTTTCTTTGATCATATATTGGTCTCACTTGACTGATCCTTTGCCCTTTTGAATCTCAAGAACTCTTTCTTAGATTCCTTGTACCAAATCTCAAGAACCTTTCTTAGACTGGATATTCCCGTATGTTCTGCTCAGTTTGTTCGTAACAACCTGAGTGACTCATCTAAGGTCTTATCTATCTTTGTCCAATCGATATTGAATTGGGTGATAGATGTATTCTGTTGTCTTCCCTTAGGATGACTTTCAGATTGCCTTGGAGGTCTCGTACCTCCCCATTTATGACTTCTGTAGGAATTTCTTCCTAAGTTTATCTTAATGGTTATTGATGAGACATAAAAATGTCCCATCTGAATCTCTTAACTTGGGTTAGTTAGTCTATTTCGAGCAGTTACTCTGATAAATTGGTTGTTTCTCTTACTCAGGTGTCTTTTAAGGAGTTGAGCGTGAATTCGGATAAAATCGGGAGATAGACACACAAAAGGGCATTTTGGTCATTTAGAGATTCTGGTATTTGGGCCAATATTGATGATCGGGTGAAATGTAGATTCAAATACGGATCCGTGGGTGAAAACGGGAGTCAAATTGGAGTCCGAATGCGAAAAATAGACAATGCCAAAGTTTTGGTTAAAATCAAAACTTGGTTGACCAACTTACAATTTTGAGCAACACGTGGCGCACAGATATGAAATAGTTGACGGTGCAGATCGAAAGCGGGATTTATTCTGGCTGGTTGGGATAGTGCTTAGTAATCTGAATGGGACATGATTTGGTGTGTTGCTGGCCAGAGCTTCAATGCTCCTCGCAGGAATCTGTGGGTCTATCTTGTTAAAATGACACATGGCCTCATCCTGGTTCGTGTCGCAGTTTCCTTAAATACTTCCTGAAGCACGTTAACACCCTCCCATTGACAGCACGTCTATGGTTGATTGGCGTCCAAAATTTAGGGAGATTTTCTTACCCTCATTTTTTCCATCTCGTCTTTATCTTCTAAGAACAAAGATAGAAAGCATCATTGAGAGAGAAACAAAACTGGACATTGAGAAGGAAATAAAAAACCCAACCCGGAAAAATAATGCAAAAAAAACCCAAAATTTGAAATTACAAAACATTTATGAAAATTTCTGAACAAAACACAATTTGCTCTCAACAATTTTGTATTTGCTCTCAACAATTTTGTAAATGTATGAACAAATTTGTTTTTGTTCACACATAATTATATATGTTGTCACAGTTTCAAAAGTGTTGTAATAGTTTCAAAAGTGTTGCCAACAGTTTAAAAATTGGGCTTTTTTTACATTATTATTCCCGAGTGGGTTTTTTTTCGTATTTGGGCCCAAATCTTGGGCTTTTCTTACATAGTTTCCAAAATCAAACCGAGATGGAAAGAGAAAGTATTCTCTGGATTCAATGGAGATATTCAAAGAGATGAAGGTGAAACTCGATTATAACCGAGTTGGAATGTATCTTCTCTGAAGATAGAAAAATTTAGAGAGAGAGAGAGAGCACGGGAAAGAAGTGAAAGAAATTTAGAGAGAGATATGGTTCGATTGGGATGCTTATTGGTGATAGAAAATCTATAAAGAGAGAGAGAGAGATTATATTTCTTTCTATCATAACCAGAGAATGAAAATCAAGAATAAAGGAAAGATAGAAGATGAAGTTGTTGAGTTTCCTTTCTTAATATATTTAGAGAAATTCGATCATAGGAGTTGGGGTTGTTATCTTATTCTTCTACTTCTATATACAAAATGGAAATCGAGAAGGAGGACAGAGAGAGAGAGAGGTAATCTTCTCTTCTGGAAAGATTTACTCAGAGAAGGTAAGAAAGATTAATGGAAGGAAGGGATTTGGTTGGATAGTGATTAACAGAGAAGATCTCATCTTTGGGCTTTAATAAAACAGGGAGCTTTCTCCTTTAACCATTTTGGGGTCCTCTCAGAGCTTCATTGAACAAATAGAATAAAGAGAGAGAGAGAGAGAGAGATAAAGTCTGTTTTTCATATTCTTTTCTGTATTTTCTATTTTGTTCTTTTTGTGAGAGAAAGTAACTAAAAGAATAAAGAGAGAGAGAGAATTGTAACAGAGAGAAAGAGAAGGTTGTAACAGAGAGTTATATAAGAGAAAGAGTTTTGATGGTGATAATCTTCTATTCACTATGGTCTCTTAATCTTTTCGGCTACAGTAGAAAGAGAGTGTTTGAAGAAGAGAGAAACAGTAGAGAAAAAGAGAAAACAGAAAGTTAGAGAGAGAAAAAGAGTTGGGGAAGATGAGAAAATTGCTAGGAAAATAATTTTCCCAGAAAGAAAATGCTTCCGAGAAGATGAGAAAACTGCTCCTTTAGGGCGCGTTTGGTTAAATCAGTGAGAAAAACTTTATCCTTCTTCCATTTTCTCTCTTATATTTCATGTTTAGTTTAATCTTGTTTTATAGGTAGCTAAAACTCTCTGACTAGGGTTTATGATGAAGTTCTAACATATTATTTTTGATGATATCCCTTTCATGTTCTAATATTTTGAAGTGTTTTGATTTTTATAAAAGAATTCTTAGTTTCAATGGACGAATATTTCTTCATTAGCTATACTTTTAGTTTGACACATCATACTTAGGTTAGGTCCTTTGATGGTGTGTGCTTATAGATTGATAGTTAATAGTTGCGAGTTCGATATTTTGATACTTTGAGTTTTGACTTTAGGATTATTCAGCTTTAATTCGAATATTTTTCGGGGTTTGGTACATTCGGTTACCAAAACTTGAGTGATAAAAAAAGATATGAGTGATTGGGTCGTCGTTAATACTTGTTAAAACAGATTTTAAAACCATAGGTCGTCTCCCCCCATTTGAGTTCACCTTTTTAATCGTTTTAATGTTTTTATTTTATTTTAAAACCAAAACCAAAATCAAAACAAAAAAAACCGTGATACTTCTAAGTCTTAGAATAGGTTTAAATAGTCTCTGAGGAACGAACCGGTCTTACCGGAAATTATTACAACTTGACACCCGTGCACTTGCGGGTGTAGACCTATTTAGGGTAACCTTTTAGGCCCATCAAGTTTTTGGCGCCGCTGTCGGGGACTATGTTTTAAATTTATTCAAATTTTGGAAAGTTTTTATTTTTGGTAAGTTTTGAACTTTGGAAACTTTGACTTGCTTCTCTGTTTTTGGTGTGCAGAACACTAAGGAGCTGAAGAGGAGGCGCAACAAGGAGGAGAACCTCAAAAGAAGAAATTTACTGTTTTTATTTTTTTGTATTTATTTTGGTGAGAGAGAGACTTAGACTTTTTAGTACTTTCTTTTGTTTTGACCCTAAATTAGAGGGCTTTTAAATTGTAACCGAAAATCAAACGAAGCCTCGGGTTCGAATACTCGCGGGGAGAGTGGCCCGGGTCGTCTGCAAAGGTCGTCGCCCGTCTCGAACGGGAGGTAACTTTCTCTAATCACCCACGAATCCCCTGTTAGTGGGTACTTTTCATAAGATCTTCGTAGTGCTTCCTCGATTTTCGTGTTAAAAAAATTACCAAAAGAAAGGAGTCAAGTTTAGTTACATAAGTGTCAATTCTCGTCTCGTGATCGTGCCTGACCATCATGGCACATTTTTCTAATGGTTGGACGTACCCTGTTGATGATGATGACCTTGATCTAAAGGGACCCGTCATCAACCGAACTGATATAACCTTAAAAGAATACCAACAGTTGCGTAAAGACTGGCTTAACCGACCTGGTACGACTCTAAGAGATTATCAACGAATTAACGAGGGGAATAGGCTAGTTGAGCCTAACCGAACTGGTATGACCCTAGGAGAGTACCAACAAATGTGTAGAAACGAGCCTAACCGACCTGGTATCACATTTGAAGATTATCAACAAATGTCTAGAAACGGTCCGACTAGTGAGTGGAGTAGACCAGAACTTGATCGATCTCGTATGGCATTAGGAGAACACCGACAAATGTATAGAGATGGTCCGATTAGTGATGGATATGGTCCAACATCAAATATATATGAGAGACCTTATAGTCCACACTATTCTGAGACCAACGGCTTTAGAGGCAGGTATGATCCTAATATATACGGTGGGAGTTATGATCAAGAGTCTTCGTTTAATTACAATAGTTATGAGGAGACTCTTGAAGATAGATCAAAGTCCGAGAGTCGTCTTATTAAGATGATGTCACAATTTGCGACTCAAACGACGCAGGAGATTGAGTCCTTGACTCAACAGGTAAAAATGCTTAAGTCACAGTTGTTCGCCGACGAGGAAGGGGTTTCACCACCCCAAACTCAGGAAGGTACTAGGTACGATGACGAGGTTAATACGTCTAACCCTAGTACTAAGTTAAATGTCGATGAATTTACTGATAATATCCTAGAGCCTGAAAGGTCTGATGACCTTGTTGTCTTGCTTCCTCCACCTATATCATCTCACCATGATAGGACTGCATTAGACGTTGATATCCAGGATGATGGCTCAATGAGCAAGTTTGAGGATGACACAATTCTGAACTTTCCGACATTTGAGATTTGTAAGGAGTCAGTCTTAGATGAAAAGCTAAGAAGGCATGATATTATGAATAACTGCGAGGCCGCAGATGTCTTTGAGGACATTGATGACGCTAGAGACATGTTGGATAGTTTGTCAGACTGTTTACCTAAGGAAACCATGGACCTTGACGTGGTCCCCGAGCATATTGCCTTACCCTTAGAGTCTAGTTTGACCTTGCACATGGCCTCAGACTCGGTTGTTGATCCCTTTTGGGACACTTCAGATGTCTCCTCGAGAACGTCTATGGAAATAGTGGATATTCTATCCACTAAGCTTGCAGATGACTTTCTGCCTTCGACAGATATATTGGCCCTTCATTATTATGTCGATCCTTTCGATAACTTTCTAGACATTGGTCCTAGTATTTATAGTTACTTAGTGGACTGTGCATCCACTAAGTTTGGGGATTGCCCTTCTTCTCTGATAGTCTCACATGCACTCTCTGCAATTCACAAAAATGTGAGACTATCGTTCACTGAAAACTTTGTGTTTTGGGTGGACCCACAGATGTATCGAATATTGGTTTACAGTTAATCACGTATCTGTAATCCAGTAGGTATAATTCTTCTATTTTTTTCGAATCATCTGTTTCGTCTGGCTGAAGACATTAAACTTAGCGCTTTCTGGGAGGCAACCCATGCAGAGGACTTCCGAATCAGGTAATATCTTTCCCTTCACCCTGTTATTTTTTGCATAGTCTTCAGAACATTGAGGACAATGTTCGGTTTAAGTTTGGGGATAGGGGAATGAATTTTTTTGCTAACTCCTTATTTCAAAAGTTCAAAAGGGTCAAAAGTTTTCAAAATTTTAAATTTTCGGATGGAAAGTGTGAGTCTAGTTATTTTTGCTTGTTAATAGTTATAGAGTCTAGTTGGTTGTACTACACTTTTGCTAAAGGTTTTTTCACAAATTTCTAGTCTTGAGGTTGTCTGTGCACTAGCCATGTGAGTATTAGATAGGTGAAGAGTTGACTTTTCTGAGAGAACTTAATCGATCATTAGTGGAGACTTAACCTATGTGAGATTCTGAGCATTTCTTGTTGCTTTGAATGATCTCTTCTGAGCTAATTCTGAGTAGAATGAAGAGCTACTCAACCTCGTAATATTAAACGAACTCATTTGATCTCCTGAGTTCAAATTTTACAACCACTAGGAATGCCATCAGGAAGTGAACCTTTCTCTTGTAGTCTGGAAACTTGAAAACAGTGTCAACCAGAGGAAGATAGAAATCCATTTGTTAGAACCCTGAGAATAAGGCATGAAGCAAAATGAAGAGAATATTACCAAGGAAAGAATAATATCAAGAAAGTAGTATTTGTATTTCGAGTATAGTACCAGTGTACTAAAAAAAAAAAAAAAAAAATCAAAGAAGAAGGAAGAAATAGAAAAAAAAATGTTTGTTTGTGTTTAAGTGTTTATCCCAAAGTAGTTCTTGAAGATTTGAAGACGTCGAGTTCTCAGGAATTCTAGTTCATCCTTAGTCTATCGACCTCTAGGAAGCATTGTTAGAAAGTAGATCAGGTGAGAAGAGTTGGTTAGCTTCCCCATTCCGTATTAGTGGTTGTTTCCTTCTTTGAGATCAGTCGTTTACCAAAAATTTAGTCTGTCTTTTTCATGTGTTGAGTTTTCCTTCATATTCATACTAACACATAGAGTGAACCATTCTTGAGTGACTTTAATTTTTGAGTGTATGACCGTGAGGCAGTAGTCGAGGCGAAATGTATCGAGACGGTAATTAAGGTCTTGTCTTTTCAGAACCAAGATGATACTCATATTGGCTGGTCACGTGCACTTCGGATCTTGATTACTAGTGAAGGGATTTTTAGCGTCTGTATGGTTTGGTCGACTTGGATTTCATTTCTATTAACTTTCGGAAGTAAACCGCATGAACATTTTCAGTCCATGTCTTATTTAGACCCTTCGAGATTTTTGAGATTTTCGAATTTTGTGGGTATATTCACTGGAAACCCTCACGAGACAAAACTCGTCCTCTAGGGCAACCTAGAGGTTTAACGGCTTGTTGCACGTGCTAAGTGCAATCGTGATTCCCTACGAAAGTGGTGAAAGTGGTTTAGTTCTATTTTTCTGTTTTGCTCGAGGACTAGCAAAATCTAAATTTGGGGATGTTTGATGAGACATAAAAATGTCCCATCTGAATCTCTTAACTTGGGTTAGTTAGTCTATTTCGAGCAGTTACTCTGATAAATTGGTTGTTTCTCTTACTCAGGTGTCTTTTAAGGAGTTGAGCGTGAATTCAGATAAAATCGGGAGATAGACACACAAAAGGGCATTTTGGTCATTTAGAGATTCTGGTATTTGGGCCAATATTGATGATCGGGTGAAATGTAGATTCAAATACGGATCCGTGGGTGAAAATGGGAGTCAAATTGGAGTCCGGATGCGAAAAATAGACAATGCCAAAGTTTTGGTTAAAATCAAAACTTGGTTGACCAACTTACAATTTTGAGCAACACGTGGCGCATAGATATGAAATAGTTGACGGTGCAGATCGAAAGCGGGATTTATTCTGGCTGGTCGGGATAGTGCTTAGTAATCTGAATGGGATATGATTTGGTGTGTTGCTGGCCAGAGCTTCAATGCTCCTCGCAGGAATCTGTGGGTCTATCTTGTTAAAATGACACATGGCCTCATCCTGGTTCGTGTCGTAGTTTCCTTAAATACTTCCTGAAGCACGTTAACACCCTCCCATTGACAGCACGTCTATGGTTGATTGGCGTCCAAAATTTAGGGAGATTTTCTTACCCTCATTTTTTCCATCTCGTCTTTATCTTCTAAGAACAAAGATAGAAAGCATCATTGAGAGAGAAACAAAACTGGAGATTGAGAAGGAAATAAAATCGCTAATGGAAGGTTGAAGACAAAATCAAACCGAGATGGAAAGAGAAAGTATTCTCTGGATTCAATGGAGATATTCAAAGAGATGAAGGTGAAACTCGATTATAACCGAGTTGGAATGTATCTTCTCTGAAGATAGAAAAATATAGAGAGAGAGAGAGCACGGGAAAGAAGTGAAAGAAATTTAGAGAGAGATATGGTTCGGTTGGGATGCTTATTGGTGATAGAAAATCTATAAAGAGAGAGAGAGAGAGATTATATTTCTTTCTCTCATAACCAGAGAATGAAAATCAAGATTAAAGGAAAGATAGAAGATGATGTTGTTGAGTTTCCATTCTTAATATATTTAGAGAAATTCGATCATAGGAGTTGGGGTTGTTATCTTATTATTCTACTTCTATATACACAGGGGCGTGTTTGAGGGGGTGCGACCGGTGCCGTCGCACCGGGCCCCCCTCAAACCACATAATTTTCTTATAGAGATAGGGGCCCCTAAATTCCGATTAGTTATATTAATTTAGCAGTACACAATGAAACAAGATGGTGATGTAGCTGAATTGGTAAACCTCTTGAGTGTTAACAAAGAGGTCTCAAGTTCAATCCACCCAACAGTCACTTTTTTTGTTTATTTTATGAACTCGTTATTATCTCTAACTGTTTCTAACAACAACTATTTTCTTCACAAAAAAATAACAACTATTAGTTATGGTATTAAGTTATGGATAAAGTGATAAACTATTAGTTTAGTTTGTATGTTTATGAAGTCGAATACTTATTGTTCTATCTTTTCGTGGAAGGAGTGTTGTCAAATGTGTATGGTTTTTGCATAGAAGTATTTGGGATAAAAAAATACACAACTTAGAATAAGTATTCAACTTCACGGAAGGAGTTAAACTTTTTTTCTTATCGAACTTAGTTTCTTAAGAGATAATTACTAAACGTATAATGTGTGAAAAGAGTTTACGTTTTGATATCAGTGGAGAAAGGGCCCCAAATATTTTTTTCGCACCGGGCCCCCAAATTCTCGGCCACGCCACTGTATATACAAAATGGAAACCGAGAAGGAGGACAGAGAGAGAGAGGTAATCTTCTCTTCTGGAAAGATTTACTCAGAGAAGGTAAGAAAGATTAATGGAAGGAAGGGATTTGGTTGGATAGTGATTAACAGAGAAGATCTCATCTTTGGGCTTTAATAAAACAGGGAGCTTTCTACTTGAACCATTTTTGGGTCCTCTCAGAACTTCCTTGAACAAATAGAATAAAGAGAGAGAGAGAAAGTCTGTTTTTCATATTCTTTTCTGTATTTTCTATTTTGTTCTTTTTGTGAGAGAAAGTAACTAAAAGAATAAAGAGAGAGAGAGAATTGTAACAGAGAGAAAGAAAAGGTTGTAACAGAGAGTTATATAAGAGAAAGAGTTTTGATGGTGATAATCTTCTATTCACTATGGTCTCTTAATCTTTTCGGCTACAGTAGAGAGAGAGTGTTTGAAGAAGAGAGAAACAGTAGAGAAAAGGAGAAAATAGAAAGTTAGAGAGAGAAAAAGAGTTGGGGAAGATGAGAAAATTGCTAGGAAAATAATTTTCCCAGAAAGAAAATGCTTCCGAGAATATGAGAAAACTGCTCCTTTAGGGCGCGTTTGGTTAAATCAGTGAGAAAAACTTTATCCTTCTTCCATTTTCTCTCTTATATTTCATGTTTAGTTTAATCTTGTTTTATAGGTAGCGAAAACTCTCTGACTAGGGTTTATGATGAAGTTCTAACATATTATTTTTGATGATATCCCTTTCATGTTCTAATATTTTGAAGTGTTTTGATTTTTATAAAAGAATTCTTAGTTTCAATGGACGAATATTTCTTCATTAGCTATACTTTTAGTTTGACACATCATACTTAGGTTAGGTCCTTTGATGGTGTGTGCTTATAGATTGATAGTTAATAGTTGCGAGTTCGATATTTTGATACTTTGAGTTTTGACTTTAGGATTATTCAGCTTTAATTCGAATATTTTCCGGGGTTTGGTACATTCGGTTACCAAAACTTGAGTGATAAAAAAAGATATGAGTGATTGGGTCGTCGTTAATACTTGTTAAAACAGATTTTAAAACCATAGGTCGTCTCCCCCCATTTGAGTTCACCTTTTTAATCGTTTTAATGTTTTTATTTTATTTTAAAACCAAAACCAAAATCAAAACCAAAAAAACCGTGATACTTCTAAGTCTTAGAATAGGTTTAACTAGTCTCTGAGGAACTAACCGGTCTTACCGGAAATTATTACAACTTGACACCCGTGCACTTGCGGGTGTAGACCTATTTAGGGTAACCTTTTAGGCCCATCAAGTTTTTGGCGCCGCTGCCAAGGACTATGTTTTAAATTTATTCCAATTTTGGAAAGTTTTTATTTTTGGTAAGTTTTGAATTTTGGAAACTTTGACTTGCTTCTCTATTTTTGGTGTGCAGAACACTAAGGAGCTGAAGAAGATGCGCAACAAGGAGGAGAACCTCAAAAGAAGAAATTTACTGTTTTTATTTTTATTTTTTTGTATTTATTTTGGTGAGAGAGAGACTTAGACTTTTTAGTACTTTCTTTTGTTTTGACCCTAAATTAGAGGGCTTTTAAATTGTAACCGAAAATCAAACGAAGCCTCGGGTTCGAACACTCGCGGGGAGAGTGGCCAGGGTCGTCTGCAAAGGTCGTCGCCCGTCTCGAACGGGAGGTAACTTTCTCTAATCACCCACGAATCCCCTGTTAGTGGGTACTTTTCATAAGATCTTCGTAGTGCTTCCTCGATTTTCGTGTTAAAAAAAAAAATTACCAAAAGAAAGGAGTCAAGTTTAGTTACATAAGTGTCAATTCTCATCTCGTGATCGTGCCTGACCATCATGGCACATTTTTCTAATGGTTGGACGTACCCTGTTGATGATGATGACCTTGTTCTAAAGGGACCCGTCATCAACCGAACTGATATAACCTTAAGAGAATACCAACAGTTGCGTAAAGACTGGCTTAACCGACCTGGTACGACTCTAAGAGATTATCAACGAATTAACGAGGGGAATAGGCTAGTTGAGCCTAACCGAACTGGTATGACCCTAGGAGAATACCAACAAATGTGTAGAAACGAGCCTAACCGACCTGGTATCACATTTGAAGATTATCAACAAATGTCTAGAAACAGTCCGACTAGTGAGTGGAGTAGACCAGAACCTGATCGATCTCGTATGACATTAGGAGAACACCGACAAATGTATATAGATGGTCCGATTAGTGATGGATATGGTCCAACATCAAATATATATGGGAGACCTTATAGTCCACACTATTCTGAGACCAACGGCTTTAGAGGCAGGTATGATCCTAATATGTACGGTGGGAGTTATGATCAAGAGTCTTCGTTTAATTACAATAGTTATGAGGAGACTCTTGAAGATAGATCAAAGTCCGAGAGTCGTCTTATTAAGATGATGTCACAATTTGCGACTCAAACGACGCAGGAGATTGACTCCTTGACTGAACAGGTAAAAATGCTTAAGTCACAGTTGTTTGCCAACGAGGAAGGGGTTTCACCACCCCAAACTCAGGAAGGTACTAGGTACGATGACGAGGTTAATACGTCTAACCCTAGTACTAAGTTAAATGTCGATGAATTTACTGATAATATCCTAGAGCCTGAAAGGTCTGATGACCTTGTTGTCTTGCTTCCTCCACCTATATCATCTCACCATGATAGGACTGCATTAGACGTTGATATCCAGGATGATGGCTCAATGAGCAAGTTTGAGGATGACACAATTCTGAACTTTCCGACATTTGAGATTTGTAAGGAGTCAGTCTTAGATGAAAAGCTAAGAAGGCATGATATTATGAATAACTGCGAGGCCGCAGATGTCTTTGAGGACATTGATGACGCTAGAGACATGTTGGATAGTTTGTCAGACTGTTTACCTAAGGAAACCATGGACCTTGACGTGGTCCCCGAGCATATTGCCTTACCCTTAGAGTCTAGTTTGACCTTTCACATGGCCTCAGACTCGGTTGTTGATCCCTTTTGGGACACTTCAGATGTCTCCTCGAGAACGTCTATGGAAATAGTGGATATTCTATCCACTAAGCTTGCAGATGACTTTCTGCCTTCGACAGATATATTGGCCCTTCATTATTATGTCGATCCCTTCGATAACATTCTAGACATTGGTCCTAGTATTTATAGTTACTTAGTGGACTGTGCATCCACTAAGTTTGGGGATTGCCCTTCTTCTCTGATAGTCTTACATGCACTCTCTGCAATTCACAAAAATGTGAGACTATCGTTCACTGAAAACTTTGTGTTTTGGGTGGACCCACAGATGTATCGAATATTGGTTTACAGTTAATCACGTATCTGTAATCCAGTAGGTATAATTCTTCTATTTTTTTCGAATCATCTATTTCGTCTGCCTGAAGACGTTAAACTTAGCGCTTTCTGGGAGGCAACCCATGCAGAGGACTTCCGAATCAGGTAATATCTTTCCCTTCACCTTGTTATTTTTTGCATAGTCTTCAGAACATTGAGGACAATGTTCGGTTTAAGTTTGGGGATAAGGGAATGAATTTTTTTGCTAACTCCTTATTTCAAAAGTTCAAAAGGGTCAAAAGTTTTCAAAATTTTAAATTTTCGGATGGAAAGTGTGAGTCTAGTTATTTTTGCTTGTTAATACTTATAGAGTCTAGTTGGTGTTACTACACTTTTGCTAAAGGTTTTTTCACGAATTTCTAGTCTTGAGGTTGTCTGTGCACTAGCCATGTGAGTATTAGATAGGTGAAGAGTTGACTTTTCTGAGAGAACTTAATCGATCATTAGTGGAGACTTAACCTATGTGAGATTCTGAGCGTTTCTTGTTGCTTTGAGTGATCTCTTCTGAGCTAATTCTGAGTAGAATGAAGAGCTACTCAACCTCGTAATATTAAACGAACTCATTTGATATCCTGAGTTCAAATTTTACAACCACTAGGGATGTCATCAGGAAGTGAACCTTTCTCTTGTAGTCTGGAAACTTGAAAACAGTGTCAACCAGAGGAAGATAGAAATCCATTTGTTAGAACCCTGAGAATAAGGCATGAAGCAAAATGAAGAGAAATGGCAAAGTTTTAAAACTCGTTATCGTTTTTGAAAAACTTTAGTTTTCCCACATTATTCAATAAAATCGTCCCCGATTGAATAAGTGATTCCAAGACCCCAGTTCTTCGGAGTAGAACCATTTAGACGTGTAGGCCTCTTCTATAGACCTACCCGCATTGTCCCAAGGTAGAGGAGGTACTCTGCGAAGGCCGACCCATCTTACTCGAACAAGGGCGCAACGAGTGTCTTAATCTGGATAGGCGATTACCCAAGATTACGTTTTGGAGACTTTTACGCTAGTCTAGCGTTTGTTATAGTGAACTATTTAGCCTAACTAATATCCACGACATGAAGCGAAAATAAGTAAGTAAATACGCGCGAGAAAGTAAATCAAGCAGACATGGATCCTAGTATGACCCCTAACCTAGAAGATCTAATCTCCTTTGGTTTGCTTCTTGTTTCGCCTTTTGGTTCGTCTAGATCTCCATCTTTGAACCTCCAATGATTTCTTACACTCGCCTTTGGATTCCATCCTTGAGTTTCTTCAATGGACTCATAGACCCTAAACTCTAATTACAAGACTCTAACGATTCGCAGATTGTATAACTTGAAATTAAAATTAATTACAAATATGCACCCATCTGTGCGTAAAACAAGAATATAGAAACAAATCTATGGTCATACTAGTTTCCCGCATTTACATCACATCCAATCATATAATATATCAAGGCTAAGAATTACATATGCATGTTAATCCGGGAGATACTTTTGTCGACATCCCATGTCACATTACGGACCTTAAGTCTAAATTCGAAGATTTCGACTAATGGTGCGTTCTCGTTTTATATCTTATGATTTCTAAAATCAACTTTAAGAAAAACTCCGTTTTGGGCTCGAGAAAGCCTGGGTCAATTTCGGAAAAAAACTTGGTTCGATTCTTAATGATTTCATAAATCAATTTAAAGAGAAATCCGTTTTGGCCTTCCGGATGGCCCGGATTAACTTTGGATTTATTTGGTTGGAATCAGAAGAAAATTTCCCTTTTCGTGGTCCGAAAAGCCTCGAAAAAGCCCGGGACAAGTCCTAGACAAGTCCCGGCCCAAACCCACAAAAGGGCTCGGAATGGTCCGGACATGGCACGGCCCATAGGGCCGGCATGTCCTGGCCGAGGCCTACCAAGGCCAGGTCTCGTTCTGGCCGGAGCCAAGACGCTAGTCCATGCACCGGACGCGTCCTAGACGCATCTGGTGCTGGACTTGGACCAGCACTAGGTGTCTCGGACCTAGTCCGAGACACCTAGAACCTCCCAGACGCGTCTGATCGAGTGCTCTGGACGCGTCTCAGACGCGTCCAGGAAGCCCCCTTGCAGCTGTTACAACTGCTGGTCGCGTCCAGGAGCTTCTGGTCCGGCCTGGAAGCTTCCTGGCTGGACACTAGGGATTTCCAAAAACCTTAGTTTCCAAAATTTTTTTTCCTTTTGCAACTCTAAGTTGCTAAATTTCCAATTTTAAAACTCTTTCTAAATTTTTGAAATCTTTTTAGAATACTTCTAAAATTTTTCAAAACTTTTAGAAACTTTTAAAATTTTCCAAAACTTTTAGAAACTTTTAAAATTTTCCAAAACTTTTAGAAACTTTTAAAATTTTCCAAATTTTGTTTCTGGGAGTTTCCTAAACTCAAAACAACTCCTTTTAGGACACTTCTAAAATTCCAAATTTTTTGTTTTTGAGAGTTTCTTAAACTCAAAACAACTCCTTTTAGAATACTTCTAAATTTCCAAACTTTGTTTTTCAAAAGTTTCCAAAAACATAAAACAACTCTTTTAATCAAACCAATTTGGATCAAAATTTTAGGTTTTGAAACTCTTTCAAGAACAAAATTTGAAATCTTTTGACAAATACTTGAATCCTATTCAAAATTAATCAGAATTTTGTGTTCAAAACACTTTTAAACACAATAACCTATCTAGAAAAACATGGAATTGGTCCAAAACTTGGATAAGATAGGCTAATTGAAAGAGGCTCTGATACCACTGTTGGGTTTTACACCCTTCTACTAGTGTTTATAGCGGAAATAAGACATCTAATGTCTACACTAGTATTCCCAGGATCACATGCATAAGCCTATAATAGTACTAAGTAAAACTAGAAAGATAATTACCTTATTCGCTAGTTTTCCCTCGAACCTTTCCAATTGCTTATGAGGAGACCAAGAGCTTCAAGCGTAGCTCCTCTACTTGGGACACGAGCAATCAACTTGATCTCCCACCTTGTTGTTTAGCTAGCACACCAATAGTGGTTGGAAGATGAACTCCTTTCTTCTTGACTAGATAGATAGTTAATGGGAATTAACTCACTTTCTCCTCTCTACTTGATATGGTAGAGTAAGAAAGCTTAGAGAGAAATTATACACCTTATTCTCTGCCCAAGAGTGTTTATATAGAACTCTAATGAGAATACACCTCCTCAAAGGTTTCCTAAAACACCCTTTGTAATAAGATTTAGGGAAATAGTCGAAAATAACAACTATTGATATTTTCTCAATTGCCTAAGGAGATGACGTCCAAACCCAGCCAAAATTGATAGATTTAATGTTCATAACATAAGAAAACGTCCCTCCAAAAATCAGCCCAATCCGAGCCCTAAAGTGCCCAAATCGGCCTAGGCCCAAAAACCCTGTTTTTGGCCTTTTTATACTATCTTTGCCTAATTCCTTTTTAGGCCTATGAGATATGTTTATAGGACATTCCCATTGTTATATCTCACTCCCACTAGTCATATCCTAGATCAATTTGACACTCTTGTGTGTAACCTGTTGTAGGATCCGATCGAAGTTAGCCGCGAATTACTTCGTAATTCGACGATGGTCTCTAGCTACAACTCTACGATCCCTAAATCAATCGGACTTGATGATCTTCCACATCAATTGTCCTATCCGAAAAATTGTTCGCATTGTCACCTTGGTCGAAGGACATCTCCTTCAACTCCTTCAAAAGAGATTGAAGAAGAGAGAAACAGATTGATATGAGAGATAGAGAGAAAGAGACAGATTCGGGTTTACCAATCAAATCAAAAGTGAAACTGAATCAGAGCAACAAAAAGTATTTTGAGCCGCTTCAACTACGACCTCAGAACTGGAGAAATTATGGAAAATAGAAATTGTTAGAACGATAACAACAAAAGAAATATAATGAACACAACGAAATAAGATTGAACATCAAGATTTTCATTCACAACTAGGGGTGGGAATCGGTTCGGACGGGCGGGAAACGGACACTAAGTCAACCGGTCCGGGCGGAACGAGCATAAGTCTTAAGTGTCCATTCGGACATCCGGACAAAACGGGCTGGCATTTCAGATTTTTCTCTAACAAATTGCCCGTCCGTGACCGTTTTGATAGTCGGGCAAACCGGGTATCCGTCGGTCGGTCACCGGTTACTAATGAACACATAAAAAAAAAATTATTCAAGATTAAAATTGTTTAGTAACTAAACACAACTTTCTAAACTCCCACTTTACAATTCCAAAAAGTACATGAATACAAAATTAAAAGATAATCATTGAGATTTCTCATAGATTACGATCGGTTCTATTCTTCTTCACATGGATTACGGTCGGTGTATTGTTGGTTCTACGGTGTATTGTGGGTTCAAGGGTTACTGGTGAGATATTGAGATTTTTGAGGAGAGAGACTAGAGAAGTAGAGAGGTGAAGATAAGATTAAGAAAAGTGATTTCTAGGGTTATATATTTTTACTCTTGAAATCTAACGGTTGTAGCTAACCCTACAAATCTAAAGGCTTAAAACCAATCATATAGGCGGGCGGGTATAACTGGTAGGATAAATGAACGGGTATGGACGGATTCGGTCGGGCAGACAATATAAGCGGGCGGATTCGGTCGGACCACCGGGTAAGGACCTATGCCCGCGTCCGTCCGCTTAAACTCTTTCGGTCGGGCGGGTACGGACCGATTCGGACAACGGACGGTCACGAACGCTTCGGACTTGAGCGGTCGTGGGCGGATTCCGGGTTTTCGGACCAAAATCTCACCCCTATTCACAACAAAAGAAGTAGAGTTATAAACTCGGTTAAAACAAAATTAATTACCCAGGAAGCAAACCAAACTAAGAAACTACAGACAAAAATTGAGAACCTAGGGCAAATGAAAAATACTCTTCAGACACCTTAAACACTATTCTCTGCCATAAAACTAAAACAAAGCAAAAAAATCAATCAGACATTTCTTCAAACACCTTAAACAGAATTTAAAAGACAGCAAGAAGAAAAATTAACCTAAAGAGAAAGAAGTCAGAGATTACTTCTTTCTGTCTCAGCTCTATAGACTTAAGAAGATAAAACTACAATAAGCAAAAAAACTGAACTGAAATAGACTTGAATTTAGTTTCAGCAGACAAAAGCTATACTGTAGAAGTTAAAACTATTTAAGTAAATGATAAAACAATTTAGTGAGGAATTTAATACTAAACATAAGTTACTTAAAAGATGAAAGTGCAGACCTATAAAATCCAAAACATTTACTCAAAAGTCAACCCTAAATTGATTTGGTACAAAATGAGTTAGGGGGAAATCTGATAGAAGCCCTAAATAGTACCAGATATCCAAGCCTTGAGACATCCTGAAATAAGCTCAACATATCTCGATTTATCTAATGTTCCAACGATTCTTGTCATTGCATAGTAAAAGTTCAGCCAAATTCATTATCGCAATCTTAAAATCAACAACAAAGAAAAATCAAAATAGACTTGGTAAAGCAACCTATATCCAAAA
The DNA here is from genome assembly GCF_041429995.1 of Eschscholzia californica. NCBI lineage: Eukaryota > Viridiplantae > Streptophyta > Magnoliopsida > Ranunculales > Papaveraceae > Eschscholzia > Eschscholzia californica. The sequence continues at coordinate 50,186,487 of NW_028238198.1, forward strand.
CCATATCAATTTTAACAGACATTTCAACAGAAAAACCATATCAATCTCCATAATGAGAAAAGAGATAAAGAGAATGCTTACAGTTTTGGAGGGCTTAAGGATGGAAGCCAGTGGAAGAAGATGCACCCGGAAGCCAATCGAAGAAATGCAGTTCAGACTTGATTCGCAGTTCAGAGATACCCTAAGTTTCTTTTTTTGTTGCAAGAAGAAACCCTAAGTTTCTTTTTTTGTTGCAAAGAGAAACCCTAAGTTTCTTTTTCTGTTGCAAGGAGAAACCCTAAGAAAAAAAAACACTTGTTACAAAACCATTGTGATAGAAACTCAGAAAAAGAAAAGAAGAAAAATTACCTTAAAGCTATCTAAGAGAGGAGGGGGAGTGAGAGGGAATAGATTGAGCGTGAAGATGAGATGGTGAGAGGGGGGAGTGCGTGAGAGAGAAAGGCACGGAGAAGAGCGGGAGGGAGATGAGAACAGATTTGGGGGAAAGAGTAATGTTTAAAATGTATCTTCCAAAAAGATTCTTTTCACTTTCCATCTTCATTTTTGTCCCTTGGATGGTTTCTTCTTTAAATCTCTATCGTTAAACTTTCAGATAGTAAATCTAAACCGCCTGATATAAATTTTTGAGGGTAAATCTAGGTCGTTGGGAGGAGAGAAAAAGATACCCTCCTCCCTTATTATATAGATAATAGATCTCATTTTCCTCATCCTTTATTAGTGCAATATGTATATGTTAGTAATTACCTGTATAAAAAAAATAAAGAGAGAAAACCAATTAGTTTTTTGAGATCATCGTTTCCTCCGGCGAAGGGTTGTCCCTTCGCCGGAATCCCTTGCAACCAGTTAATTTAATTTTTTTTGGTCTTTAGGGCCTGTTTTTATTGATCTATAGGATCTATTTTTTTTAACGAGGATCTATTTTTGTTGCTTTCGTGTTTCTTCAGATTCGAGTGTTTGGTTATGGACAACGATGTGGAGTTTCTTCAACAACTCACAACTCTCACAACCGATGAACCGGAATCAGTCATAGCCCAAAGTTCATTCCAAGAAGTTTAATCGGTAAACTATATACATAGTTGTGTGGTCAAAATCCTAAGTTACAAACAATTCAAGGTGGAGCTCCTTCACAAGAAATTGAAGGGCGTGTGGAATCTCCCATATCCATATACATTTACAGAAGTCGCTTATCATCAATTACTTGCAAAATTAAAAACCTCAGGAGAAGTGGACTTAGTCACCCGCAAAGCCCCATGGATCACAAGGGAGGATAATCTTGATCGAAAGATGCGAAGCAGACAAATATCCAATCTTGAGAGAAGGATTCCTACCGACGGCCGATGGAAGTTCTCCGATCACTTCAGTTCGTGGTGGGGAAACAGTTACAATCTTAGACTCTCGTGCACGTGGGGAGGAACCCCCACTCAAAGTTAGTTACTCTACCCACTTCCCAATTAAGATTGCCTTCAGAGACTCAACAAATGGTGGATATGGGTCATGTTAGTGGGGGACCCACTAAAGACACAAAGAAATTAATGTTTTTTTTCTTCAGAGGCAGTGGCCATAATAGTGGAATATACCACTTGAAGCTAATGGTGAAGTCCACAATTTGGCCCACGAAATACTGGGTAGTAGTGCCACGATTGTCCGTCTATAGGCAGCCTATTGTTACTTCTTTGTGCTTTATTTTTGTTTTAACTTCTTATTGTAATCCATCTTGGCTTTGCCTAATCAATGAAGTTATCAGATTCCAAAAAAAAAGGAATTACCTGTTTAAGGATGTATGTGTAACTTGTAATCCTTCTATTTCATTACAACAATATCCTACTCTTGAGGGTATCAAGAGCAACCCTCTAGATATATTATACTTAGTTTTTTGTGTCTCACTCTCCTTTTTTCCCTTCAAACCCCGAATCCCTTTTCTCCAACTATTATTACCTCTACCTTTTTTTAATGAAAGACGTGATATTTTCACTGTGCTTTACATGACATCCCAACTAAGTTACACCTCATGAAACATCTATCATTAGATATCATCACCTGATATTATTAATAAATCAAAAATAATTACAAATATAAAAGAGGGGCTCAAAGCCTGGCCCTAACATCAAGAGATCTCTTTACGAATTCAAAAATCAAAGTCATCTGAACCTATATGAAGACATGTCATTTACATCTTTATGAACATAAGGTAAAATAAGTTAGGTTCGATGTTCCACCAAATACAATTTGTTAATGAGCATCCTTCCTTTGTCAGCCGATCAGCAACAACGTTTCCTTCTCTGTAAATATTTGAGATTCGAACCATTGACGAACCTATATATATATATATATATATATATATTATATATATATATATTATAAATACAATATCATAATCATGACTTGTTGAAGCATCCTTTTTTGTCATTTCTGTATTTTTACGAGACTACTCTTTGTCATATCCTGTAAAACATATGGTACAAGTGTTCTAGATGGGAAGATAGTTTACATTAACTTGAAGCTAAAAGGAGAAGCTCACATGTTATATCAATTAAGGAACCTAGGTTACCTAGGTACTACTACTGTGACCATCTATGTCCAAGACTCGTATCACATAAGATCTTTAAAAAGGGTCTAATAGGCAGTGGTTGTGCGCCTAACTTTTGATTGATGTGCACTAATCAAGAAGGTGAAACATGAGAAATCTAATTAGAATTATTGGGTTACGGTATGAGGGGCAACATATAGTGTATAGTACAACTTTAAGTTGTCTAGGTTATCTGTTTCAGACATTTTTGTCAAAACTACTAAGGACATTTTTGACATGTGATAATAAAACCATATATAAACAAAGTCAATCTTTACTAATCATATTCCCGATCAAATTAAACAATAAAGTAAGGTGGAATCTATACTAGGATGTAAGAGATTGTTAGTTTCCAATACTATTGCCATTGTAAGAGTGGATTTAACATCTGGGGTAGCTGGGGAGTTCTTAAGACTCATTAACATGTTAACATGGGGTGTCGTACTGGTACATCTTTGGTCCAGATTTATATGAGTTCTAATTTGTGCAAGATGATAGTGGGAATTAGGAAATAGAATGATCTATGTATCAGAAAATCAATGTAGACAGTAGCCCGAAAGGTAACCTTGTCTTGCAATACCACTTGTTGAGCAATTCTACATTTTGCTTGGTCTCATAAAATCAATAGGAATCAACTTCTAGTTTTTACGTTATTTTTTTTCAACTTGGTGAATCAACAACATTTAGGCCATTACAAAACAAAGAAAGAAGAGTTCGGAAAGAATTTCTATTATGTTTATGTCGTTTCTATTATACATTAATTTGGATGAAATTATATGTAATAGCAATGCCAGGTTACCACGAAAGGACTAAGGGGGTACTTAATATTAGTTAAAGAACCATGAACTAAAACACAAACCTTCCACCACAGAAGATACATGTAAATAGAATTATAGAAATCTCAATATATAAAACCCAAGAAGCAACTACAATGCATTGAGAGATACCATACGTTCTTACCAAATAATGACGCGCTGAGAGATATCATACGTTCTTCCAATTCCTCCTGATAGCTTTCTTTTTTACTTTTCTTGCTCAAAGGAATCTAATTATCAAAACAAACCCCAATTAGATGAAACTATAAAAAGAAAATAAGGTGTTGAAAAGAAGTTCTAACCCTTCACAAATTAGTCAAAATAGTAAACTTTGAATATATATTACAAGCTACTAAAGGTAAAGCTCGCTCAAAGTCTAATAATTTAGAAAAGAAGTTCTATAATTATGTCATTATGTGATTCTTGGCTTCCGCTTACTTTACATATCATCATTTTAAGAAAGGTTCCCGAATAAGGTTATCAGAGGCGAATGGCGCCACGCCCAATCTGAGCAATTATATTTAGTAGTGCTTTAGTCATGTACACAACCACTTAATTTAATTATTAATCAACCATTGGATAATGAAGAAAGTTAATTGAAGTGACACCAAATTGATTATCATGTCAATGCAAAAAAAATTGATTATCATATAAAAAATGATGACTTTTGGTCTAATGAAACAATATGAACAAAGTCATCATTCTGGAAAAGCTATTACTCAAACTAAACATACAATGCGACAAAATGTATTGTGGTTAATTGGAGATGGGACTTCTGTTAAGATTAAGTCTGATCCCTAGATTCCGGATATTACTAATCATGTTCCTAACATAATAGGTGAACTTCCACCAAACATTTTTTGGGTTTCTGATCTAATTTTACAGGAAACAAGAAGCTGGAATGTTGATCTTATATCCACTTATTTCGATGAAAACACCAAACAAGCGATCTATAACATTCCTATACCTCACTGCAATCAGAAGGACAAATTGGTGTGGAAGCCAACACCAACAGGAAGATTTACCACTAAATCACATTACAAGGAAATTAAATCAGACCAAGCTCTAACAGATCAAGCGTATAACTTTCCTTGGACAAAATTTTGGAAGAAAACACATATGATACCTCAGGTTCAGAATTTTTAATGGAAAATGATTCATGATGGCATACCAACATTAGGAAAAATAGGATCTATTCTACCACATTTACCTCAGAACTGTATAATGTGTGATGATGGAGAGATAGAGACAACAGTCCACCTATTTTCGAGCTGCAAAAATTCAAAGAGTTGGTTAGCCTCACTGATCCACAACACCTAACCATAGAACCTATAAATTATTTGAAGCAAATCCTTACACAGGAGGTAAATAATGACAAGATATGGTATAGTGTTACTCAACTTTTCTGGGAATGGTGACGATCATCATTTCCATAACAAAATGTTGGATCTACCAAGATGTTGGTGGACAACAAAACATAACTTAAGGTATGCTACTATTCCTTCAATTAACTTGGATTCTAACGAAGCTTTTCAGGTAGAACAATGACGTCCATCACCAAGGGGTTCGGTGAAAATTAACTTTGATGGCGTCTTCAAGCTAGACAAGGCAGCATGCGCAGCCATTGCAAGAGACTCAGAAGTAGGGGTGGGAATTGGTCTGGATGGCGGAAAACGGACACTAACTCAACCGGTCCGAGGCGGAACGGGCACAAGTCATAAGTGTCCACTCGGACATCCGGACAAAACGTGCGGATATTTCGGATTTTTCTCTAATAAAGTGCCCGTCCGTGACCGTTTTGATAGTCAGACAAACCGGGTATCGGTCGGGCGGACGTTGGTCACTAGTGAACAAATAAAGCAAATTTTATTCAAAATTAAATATTTTTAGTAGATAAATATATACAACTTTTTAAACTCCCACTTTACAATTCCAAAAAGTAATGAATACAAAAGGGTTATTTCCCAAATGGCCCCCAACTTTGTGACCAGCTTCCTGCCAGGCCCCCTAGATTAGCAATAATTCCCGTATGGCCCCCTTTTTCAGTTATCTTTAACATTTCGTTACTCTCTCTCCTCCATCTCATTTTCTCTCTCTGCCACATCATTTCAGCACGTGACATCATCATCTTCACCGGCAAGGATCGACGGCCGGCGACCTTCCATTTTTTTTCTCTCTCTCTAAATAATTTTTTTTTTATAATTCTCTCTCTCTAAACTCCGACGAAGGGGGTTTCCCTTCGCCGGAGTAGGTCGAAGTCGACCTTGAACAGAGTTGTTCAAGGTCTGTTTGAGACCTTGAACAGATCTGTTCAAGGTCGACTTCGACCTACTCTGGCGAAGGGAAACTCCCTTCGCCGGAGTTTAGAGAGAGAGGAGAGAATTTAAAAAAAAATGTTTTTTTTAGAGAAAGAAAAAAAAATTTGGAGGTCGCCGGCTGAAAATTTGGCCGGCCAGCGACCCCTGTCGGAGAAGATGATGATATGGCGTGATAGGTGACTTGGCAGAGAGAGAAAATGAGATGGAGGAGAGAGAGTAACGGAATGTTAAACATAACGGAAAAAGTGGGTCATAAGGGAATTATTGCTAATCTAGGGGGCCTGGCAGGAAGCTGGTCACAAAGTTGGGGGCCATTTGGGAAATAACCCAATACAAAATCAAAAGATAATCATTGAGATTACTTATGGATTATGATCAGTTTTGTTCTTTTTTCTTATGGATTACAGACGGTTTATTGTGAATTTTAGGATTACGGGTAGGATAAACAGACAGGTATGGAAGGGTTCGGTCGAGCGGACTATATAAGCGGGCGGACTCGGTCGGATCACCGGTTAAGGACCTATGCCCGCGTCCGTCCGCTTAAGCTCTTTCGGTCGGGCGGGTACGGACCGCTTCGGACATCGGACGGTCACGTACCCTTCGGACTCGGGCGATCATGGGCGGGTTCCGGGTTTCCAGGCCAAAATCCCACCCCTACTCAGAAGGCAACATTTTGGGTTCAAGAAGTAAAAGAATAAACCCTAAGTCGGCTATTCACAGTGAACTGATGGGATTTAGAGAAGGAATGGAGCTAGCGGCTCAGTTAGGGTTTCATTCCTATTATATAGAGGGTGATGCAAAGGTAGCCCTAGATCTCATCTCCACCGTCGATTTGGAGGTCCCCTGGAGAATCTCCACTGAAATCAACGAGCTACGACGTCTCACGTGTCACGCTAATATCGTCCTCTATTTCTGTCCGAGAGAATGCAACTTCGAGGCTCATAACCTCGCGGCGTTGGCATTAATCCCTGAGTAAATTGGCTTTAGTTGTTGCCTCCTTAATCTGTTAACTTTGGTTACAATTTAGTCCTTTCTTTGTATTCTAGTCTTTCTGGGTACTAAAAGTGCTAAAACATTGTAACCTTTTTTTTTTTTTTGTTGAATAAAAACATTGTAACCTTATTGTTTTAATGTTATGCTTTTCTCCAGAAAAAAAAAAAAAGCAGATGTGAACCCCAGACCTCACTGGCGCAAGGGATATGATTGAACCAGTCAGAGTGATGATAAATTGGTCTGAAAATATTAGGACTAACCCAGACTACCACAATTAACAAGTTAGTTAGTCCCTAAATCTGTTATTATAACAGATTTAGTTGAGAAATCTGCTTAGTATAAGAGCATCTCCAATGGGACACTCAATCTCTGACACTAAGAGTGTCACATAGACTTTTTGGAGTTTTTGTTAAAAAATCATCTCCAATGGAACACTTTATTAGACACTCTAATATGAGGTGGACACATTTATTATAGAGTGTCTAGAGAGAGAAACTCTAAAATGAGAGTGTCTACTTGAGACTCTCTAAGTGTTACTTTTAAATTTCAACCAATAGATTTCAACTACTTTTTATCTATTGAAGAAGGACAAGTGTATTAAGTACATACACTTTAGAGACTTCCATTGGAGACCAACAAAAATCCATTGGAGACCAACAAAAATTAGAGTGTCTCTACATTGACATTTAGGAAAGAGAATCTCTATTGACCCTTGTTAGACTGTCCCATTGGAGATGCTCTGAATACAAAGTTGAGAAATTCTTACAATACCAGCTCCTTCTCTCTTAGGCATTAAAATTTTACTTTCTCTGCTAAGTATTCATTCTTTTTAGTTTCAGACGATAGGTTAGTAGATTTGTATGCCATTAGATTAATTTTAAACCATATTTTATTATTACATTTTCATCGTTCTTGGCAAATCTTTTGATAAAAATTCTAAAACCCTAAAATAGTTTATGTTTTTTGCTTCTCATGGCGACTTATGTGCTTTCTCAGATCTTGAAGCCAGTCAATCTTCATATGTTTTTGATGTTTATGTTCTTCTCTCTTCATTACATAGTTCTAATCCCTCATGATTTATTAGATCTTCTTAGACAATACATGGTAATCTGAGCTGGTGCTTTGATTTGAACTTTCTGTATTTTAGGGTTTTCATTTTGTTTGATATATTGCCTCAAATGTGATTATCTATTGTCTGATTCCATTTTTGGACGTTTTATATTTGGTGGTTTATGATATGTGTCTTTCAAAATGTATGGTGATTCTCTGTTTTGAACTTGGGAATTGTGATACCGGATGGTGGTTTTCTGAATAAGCTAAGATGGTGTATGTTAATTTTTATTAGATTGCTTCTGTCAGAGAGTTGCATTATTCATTTTGTTATTCCTGAGTAGTTTGGTTACATTGTCCCAACTTGATTCTGTTAATTCTTGCTTAAGATGGTGGTCTTCTGAATAAGCTAAGATGTTGTATCTTTTTTACCCTCAGTTTGTTATATCTTTTCTCTGAATTAATCTGATTATTTTCTAGGGTTTTCTATTCGAACAATTTCTGTTAATTCTTGCTTAAGATCATCCTCATCCGTTAGTGTTCGATAAGAGTTCTGCCTAAATTTCTATCTTATATTGTGGTCAACTACTTCGTTTTCCATTTTTTTGTTAATATCTATCTCATGGGCGTCTTCAAGTGCCTTTGTAGTCAATAGTACACTCGCACTCTCTAAGTCCAAGAGTAGAAAGAATAAAAGGTTTTAATGGGAAAAACCTGTCGTGGTCATATAAATAAGGCAATGGTAATTTTGTAGGGTCGATTTCCGGTTGACTAAGTACGCTAAGCAACTGACCTGGTTTACTTCTTTTGTGGTTAAAGGCATCACAGTAGATTAGTCAAATGAGATATCCATGAATTCTCATGGACTCATGCAACATTTCGCCTTTCTGGCTAAACAAGTTTTGCCAATAAACTAATTTTGAGTCTTGACATGCACCTGATTCATAACTCATAAGAGAACCACAACAGTTATTCAGCATGATCTGTCCATAACTTGTAAGGTAGAATAATAAATGAACCACTTGGAAGGCTTGGCTTGTATTTCCCTGGATGTGGAAATTTGCTTTTGAGGTTATGCTGTGTGTGAAGTGTATCATTACTGTCAAGGGCGGAGCCACAAGCAGACTACCCCTGGCTGGTAGTTCCGTTATATTTCCAAAGAGGTAGGGTTATTTTGTATTTGTAGCCAGGGTTTTTTTTTTTTTACCAGAGGAAAAAGGCTTGGAAGGAAAACCGATTAGAGAAAGAGAGCCTTGATCGACAGGAAGATTCAAAGTGAAGATTCAAACTATTATTTCTGTATCATCTCGTTCTTTATCTCTCTCTAATCTCTAATTTCTGTATCATCTCGTTCTTCTATCTCACTTTCTCAGCTTCTCTAACCCTTATTAGGGTTTAAAGTGAAGATTCAAACTAAAATTTATGGTTCTTCAAGTGATTCAAAACTTTGTTATTTAGGTAAGTGATATTTCTCCCCTCTTCTTTTTGATTCTTTCTAAAGCTTCTAAAACTTCTATATTGTTTATTTTGGGCATTTGGGTACTGATTTTGATGTTAGGGTTTCCCTTTTTCTATTCATTAAGAGTCCAAATACTTCTAAAATCCTTTTTCTCTTTAGGGTTTATTATGCTTGGGAAATTGCTGAGCATGTATGATGTCAGCTATTGGGGTTGATTTTTCTTAAAACTGGTTTGGGTAGAAACTAGTTTTAAACCCTAATATTGTAGATTCAAACAGAAAGAACGAGAATAAACTCTATTTGTTTAGTGCATTTTATATAGTGTTTATTGTTCCCCTTTTCTTTATTTTTTTTTCTTTTTTGCTGTAATCTTGCTTTAACTAGTTGATTAATTTGGTAATCTTGATGTTTTTGTGTAAATCCCTTTCTCAATTTCAATTTAGCATACCATTTTTATATCTAGATGGAAGTTCATATAGTCAAATAACTTCTCTTATGATCTTTGAAATGGAGAAAATACGGAAGAATTGTTGGTTTACACTTTTACTTCGCCATCTCTAAATTACAGTTTCGTGATTACATATAGATTGTATAGTAATTTTGGCTAGCCAGGTATAGATACAAATCTTGGCTCCGCCCTTGATTACTGTCTCAGATTCCTTTGTTAGTTATTGAAATTTCAGTGTTTGTCTGTTCTTTTGATCATGGTACAACGTCAAATGTTTACTTAATTTCACTGTTTGTCTGCTGTTGTGATCATGGTACAATGTCAAATGTTTACTTGATTGTGTTTGTTAGTAGAAAGAATAAAAGGTTTTAGCCTTGAAGCACCGATTGGTAGTTGCTGTTAAATGGATAAGTGGGAAAGCCTTCTCCCAGGTTTCACAGATTCAAAATGGAAGGTAGTTTTTTTTAAAAGTTTATTCATTATTGTATTTCTCTTTAACCTAGACATTGTTCCATCAACGCACTAATTTGTTTCTATTTATGGAGATAATTTGCTGCCCCAGGAGTACATTTATTGCTGGAAGGTCTGGGTCAGGCAAAACAGATCTAGTAATTGTCAAACTCCTTGAAAAGGAGCAGCTGTGCTTGTCTCAAGCTAGCAATGATGAAGAACTCGAAGAGGTTAAAATAAAGCAGTTGTTCGTAACCAGCAGTCCAGAATCGGTAAAAAATAAAATTTCGTACTTCAAAAGGTAAGTGGTTTAGTTACTTCAATGATTTGAAGACTACATTGATTCGTTTAGTTATGTAGCACCTTAATTACCAAATCTGAAGCTAGATGCCTAAAATCCATGATTTGAGACATTGAATTAGATCACGCACAACACCTACCACAGATGAACGTACCCAACCTAATATAGCCACTGATCAAGTAAACCCCACCATTAATAATGAAACAAACATCTAATATTAGCTTATGCTATTTTCCTAGTTCTTTGTTGTGACAAGTTATGACTTGATTGCTTTTATTATCTTTTGCAGTCTACTTGAGGGAAACTCTTCTATTCCAATCAATTCGGTTGTGATGCATGATGATGTAACTGAATCTGGTGATATACCTGACCGTTTTAGAGACATCCCACCCAGTAACTTCCCAATGGTTATAAACTTTCAAAAATTCTTAGAGATGCTCGATAGAAGTGTCGAAGATTCTTTCTTCGACAGATTTATCAGGACCAAGGAGGTGACCTATGATAGGTTTTGTTCCTATTATTGGCATCGTTTCAATAAAAAATGGACGAGGAAGGTTAGTTGTTGGACAACATTCACTCAAATAACTTCTCATATTAAAGGTGGATTATTGAAAGGTCAAATTCCTGACGATAAGCTCTCTCGAGAGGAATATACATCAGCACATGAGAAAAAGGGATCCAGCTTAGACAACCCAAAAAGAATTATAATATCTTCCTTGAGTATGAGGCGATGAAGCAAGAATCTAATGAATTTGATCAGGGAGATATAGTCATCGATCTTCAACGTAGGTTGAGACATCAACCCCTTGCACGTGATGAAATGGATTTTGTGTATATTGGCGATATACAGGATTTAACAATGAGAGAGATTTCCCTGTTTAAATACGTATGCCGAAACGTTCAACAAGGGTTTGTTTTCTCGGGTGATACTGCCCAAACCATTGCTAAGGGAGTTGATTTTTTATTTCAAGACGTAAAATCTCTGTTTAACAGTGAATTCATCTTGGGATTAGACCCTCAGGGTAGGACAGTAAAAGATCAGTGTCCTGTATCTGAATTTTTCAACCTAGAACATAATTTCCGCACGCATAGCGGTGTTCTCAATCTGTCTCAGAGTGTGATTGACCTTATGCACCACTTCTTTCCACAATCCATTGAAAATGTAAGTCCAGAGAGAAGCCTTGTGCACGGAGAGGCTCCAGTTTTACTCGAATGCGGAGAAAAAACTGAGGATGCAATAATGGCTATCTTTGGCAATATTGGAAGTAAGGGTAAGTCTAAAGTTGGGTTTGGAGCGGAGCAGGTCGTTTTAGTCCGCGATGATATAGTTAAGAAAGAGCTTGTTGATCAAATAGGAACGCAAGTCCTTGTCTTGACGATTCTTGAGTGCAAGGGCCTAGAATTTCAGGTGACTGATTCGCTTTTACTCTTAACCTTTCCTTTCTTTAATTAGTAGTGATATATTTGGAAACTTAACACTAGAAGCAGTTCACATATTACCCGATATCAATTTCTTAATACTTGACAGCTAACTATCGTCACATATAAGATTTAGTTTAAATTTGAGATAGTTTCTTTTAGTGTTTACATTCTTACTTTGATGCTGCATATGCAGGATGTTCTTTTATATAATTTTTTCGGGACATCCCCGTTAAAAAGCCAGTGGAGAGTTATTTATTCATATATGGAGGGAAAAGGCATGACCGATTCAACTCATCAAAAGTTTGGAAAGAAGTGGATTTTGTGAAAAACGGGAGAGTTATTTATTGCATCCTTAGTTTTCTCTCCGCATTCGAGTAAAACTGGAGCCTCTCCGTGCACAAGGCTTCTCTCTGGACTTACATTTTCAATGGATTGTGGAAAGAAGTGGTGCATAAGGTCAATCACACTCTGAGACAGATTGAGAACACCGCTATGCGTGCGGAAATTATGTTCTAGGTTGAAAAATTCAGATACAGGACACTGATCTTTTACTGTCCCACCCTGAGGGTCTAATCCCAAGATGAATTCACTGTTAAACAGAGATTTTACGTCTTGAAATAAAAAATCAACTCCCTTAGCAATGGTTTGGGCAGTATCACCCGAGAAAACAAACCCTTGTTGAACGTTTCGGCATACGTATTTAAACAGGCAAATCTCTCTCATTGTTAAATCCTGTATATCGTCAATATACACAAAATCCATTTCATCACGTGCAAGGGGTTGATGTCTCAACCTACGTTGAAGATCGATGACTATATCTCCCTGATCAAATTCTTTGGAGAGGCATTATAGATGAGAAATATGGTAGTAGTAAGGGACGGTGGAAACAGCATCGGATCAAAGTAGCGTATGGCTGTGGAGTTTGGAAAGGGATAGTGGCTAGAGCTAAAATTTTGATTCTATTACTAAGTGGAAGTTAGGAGATGGAGCTCTTACTAGCTTTTGGGAGGATGTTTGGTGTTGTCAGACTCCCCTAAAGGATAGATTCCCGGTAATATACTCCATTTCCTTGTTCAGAGACGGGTCGGTTTTTGATCATTTCAACTGGATCCTCGGTGTGTGGAACGTTAGGCTCCGGAGAAACCTTAACGACTGGGAGGTGGGTGTATTTTCGGACCTCCTTCTGATTTTGGAAAAGTATAAACCAGTTCAAGGTGTTGAAGATATGAAGATATGGTCCAGAAGAGAGGAGGAGGCTTTCTCGGTGAAGAATTGTTACTCTAGAATTCACCTGCAAGCAGATCGCCCAAGCTTTCAGTTCGAATTCAGAGCTTTATGGTCGAAGTTTATACCTCCCAGGGTCAGCTTTGTGGTGTGGGCTGCTGTGTTGGGAAAATTGCCTACCACGGATAATCTTCGGAAGAGAGGGATGATGATTCCCAACAGATGTAGTAGATGTAATCAAAGTGAGGAGTCGATCAGCCACCTATTCATTCACTGTGGGAAAGCGTCTATATTGTGGAATTTCTTTACCGGAGAACGAGGGCTCTCTTGGTGCGCTCCAAGATCCATCGACCTAGTCCTAGAGCAATGGGGCACGGTTCCTATTAAGAAAGAGAAGAGGGAACTTTGGCACCTCGTCCCATACGCTGTGTGCTGGTCTATATGGAAGGCTAGAAACGATGGGATTTTTAAGGACTCGATTAAGAGTATGGAAGTGGAGAAGGAAGACGTCCTAGGAATTCTATTTTCCTGGAGTAGACATATTGGATGGGCTAAACCCTACTCCTATTTTGATTTTGTTTCGAATTTGGGGGGTATAGTTAGCTAATATGCTACGTTAATACTCCCCCGGTCTGTTGTTTTGTTTTTTTTATCATTCTTTTTTCCTGTTCTTTCCCTTGTATATTTTTTCCTCCATGAATTCAATCAAGTTTCAAAAAAAAAAAAAAAAAATTCAACTCATCAAAATGGTCCAGATTTTAGTTTGGAGAAACATAACAAACTTTGCGCTGAGCTCAAACACTTGTACGTGGCAATAACACGTACAAGACAAAAACTATGGATATCTGAGAATACAGATGACTTTTGTAGCCTATGTTCAGCTACTGGGAGAAGTTGGGCTTGGTAAATGTCATAAAACTGGACAAATCATTTCTGCATGGGATGAATGCCGATAGTAGCAAGGAAGAGTGGCTTGGTTGGGGAATAAAGGTCAGTTAGTGGGTTCTTTCAATTGTTTTAGCATGAAACTTATCCTTGATATTTTACCTAGACCTAACCATTATTTGGCAATTTGCTTGCAGTTACTTGGTGAAGAAAACTTTGACATCGCATCACTTTGCTTAGAAAGGGCTGGAGACTCGTCCAACGAGAAATTGGCAAAGGCTGGCGCACTGCAAGCTAAAACGAATTGAATGAAAAATCCAGATTCAGACCGTAAACATTTGACAGAGGCGGCACAGATTTATGAAGAAATTGGGGAAGTTGAGAGTGCTGTCGAATGTTATATTTGCACTAAAGGAATTCGAAACAGCAGGTGTGGACTATTTCCCCCTTTCAAGCTATAGAAAAGCTTTCCATTGTAGTTGTTTAATTGCAGTGTTTTCTCTTTTGTATCTTTATTACAGGTATTCTGTATATGAACAAATGTCAAGGGTCGAGGCTAAAGGATGCTGGTGACTGTTTTTCACTAGCTCAACGTTGGAAAACTGCTGCTGAAGTATATTCCGATGCCAACTGTTACTCAGAGTCCTTGAGTGCTTGCGCTAAAGGCAATCTCTTTGATATGGGGCTTCAATTATTAGATTCTTGGAAAGAACGCTGGGACAATTATGTTGATACAGCCAAAGGTCAAGAACTGGAAACTTTGAAAGAAGAGTTTGTTGAAAAAGGTGCAAGTTACTATTCGGAAATGAAAGACACTGATAATATGATTAAGTTCGTCCGACTGTTCAAAACTGTGGACCTGAGATATTTGTTCTTGAGGTCTTGTGATCACCTTGTCGAGCTTATGCACCTAGAAGCAGAGTGTCGAAACTTCCATGTTGCTGCCTATGCGGCACTGCTCACGGGAGATCTCCTTTTTGAGGCGGATATGCTCGAGAAAGACGAAAATTTCCGAGAATCGTCCCGGGTTATTCTGCATTATATTCTTGTCAGCTCTTTGTGGTCAAAAGGAAGCGGAGGTTGGCCACTAAAGAATTTTCCAGACAAGGAAAAGCTTTTGGTGAAAGTGAAACTGATGGCGAAGAAATAAGGAGATGATTTCTATGACTCTGTCTGCGTTCAGTGTGATGCACTATCAGAAGGTAGGAGCTTCCTAGAGATGAGAGAGTGTTTTCTTGTTTCTCGGAGGAAAGGAATTAATCAAGCTGAGATAATCTCTTGTAGAAAAAATTTGGATTTACATATTGATGGAGCTCTACCTGATTATAAATGGGATGATGGTGAAATCGTGCGATCTTTAAAACAAGATTGTCCCATTTCCCGAGAGATTTCTATTGAAGCATTATTGTATTATTGGCGTTTTTCGACAGTGGACATTCAAATAATTTTGGATTCCTTAGATGTTACTAAAACAGAAAGTCAAAAAGCTTGCTGGAATTTCTGCATGGCCTACTTAGGTGCGAATCCAGTAATAGATGAGACTCGCCGACTGCGGCTGGTAATTCCTAACTTTTGGCAGAGAAAGTTTCTGTCCAAGCAACAAGATTTGATCGTGGAAGAGAAGGAATTTGTTACTGCTGCACGCAGGTATTGGGTTCCGGAAGTTATGAATCAAAGTTTGAAAGTGTTGTGGAAGTTGGAATCCCTCTACGAATTCTCCACTAAGAAGCAGCTCTCGATGGTTTCTCAAGTTAAATGTCTGTTCTGCATCTTTGAAGTCGTGTGTTGGATATCGAAGTTCCAGAGACGAGAAAAACTTCCTGCAACATTGCAGACGAAGGGGGTCTCTTGGATGAAGCAGTTATTGAGTATGATGTTTCATATCGATTGGGAAGTGATGATGATGGAAGAGATGATGTCTCTGAGATCATCTGAGATCTTCAAAGAGCTACTCCAAGGAGTTATTGGATTAACTTTAGAGTCAACTGATAAGAGAACGCCAACTCAAGTTAGACTTGTAGTGATGAGTATATTCATCGCTGGAAGTCTGTCGGGTGCATTATATTGGCAGATTGTGAGTGATTGGGCTCCTGGCCAAGAATGGGAGACATTCATCAAGGAATTTAAAGAGAACATGGATTCTCCGAAGTTTCTAGTAGACTGTTTTTGGGTTAATTTGAAAGTTGTGTTCGACTGCAAATGGATGACAGAATATGCGATTATTACACCAGGCTGCCTGGTGTATCTTCTAGAGCGCCTGCTGTTACTAGTATCTTTCAGTCAGGGGTTTGTTTTTACAACAAAGGCTTATCTCGCTGAATCAAGGCCGACTGCGGAGTTGAAGTTTGACTCGGGGACCCTCCCATTATCTAACTTCAAAAAGTTCTTGGAAGAATTTTATGAGGTTGTCGTAACACGCATCATCTCCCAGTTTCTTTTAAAAAAAGCAAGCCAGTCGTGATTGGGTTGGAGAAGATGGTGCTTCACAAAAAAAGGCTATGCTGGTACAAAGGTTAATCGTGCTGAATAGTGTGATTTGTGTTAACTCCGGCCGAAACACCGATGACTTGATCGAATTTCTAACTAGACCAGATGTATCATCATCGATACACTCTGGGTTTAGAGAAACTCTTATCATGGACAGGCAGCCAGATTCACCTGGATTCGCCAATCTGCTTGCAAAAGCGCTGAAGTTAATTGGAAACCCCTTGGTTATCCTGACTGCGGGGAAGGATGAACGAAGCGGTAGCTGCCCCGACGCAGACGTCATTCATATGGGTTCGATCAAAAAAGAAGTTGGTAGGTCTACATAGGTTTCTGTTTTTTTTTAACCCTACTAGTATGAGTAGCCTTCTAAACTTCAGTACTAGTAGCCTTTTAAACTTGATATACTACTGGTCTAGGCTCTGCGTTTTGGCACATTGTTTTTATGTTTTAGTCACTCTTCTTGGGAAACACTTAAAAGGAATATTTTGTTTGGTACAACTCATAATGTTGTTTTAATTTTTTTTTTTAATAACCAACTAACTTTCACAATTTTAACAAAACAAAAAAAAACTTTCACAAGTGACCTACCTCCCTTCAACAAAAAAAAAATGTGACCTACCTCTAAGAGCATCTCCAATGCAAAAATTAGTTGAATAACCAACTAATTTCTCTTCCAATTTTTTTGAATAATTTTTTTTCAACTTTTTTTCAAGATCAAGATCGTCAATTCTCTCTTCTTCTTGTTTTCTTCTTGTTCTTCTCTCTCCAACATGTTGTTTTACTGGTATTATGAAAAACCAAGAATCTGGTCTTCCTGTTTTAATAAAAACAGGGATACACTTTAGAGTGTCTTTCTGAAATAAATTCAGAGATAACTTTAATTCCAAATTATTACTGTATTCTAAAAGATTAAACAGGAAAAAACTAATATAATTTAAAACAATGACAAATTAAAAAGTTAGAGAGAGAAAGCCGAGTCGAGTTGTCTCTTTCCTTAAGACAGTGAACACCCTGGTATTAGTACTAAAACCAGTAAGGTGTTTGTCTCCCAGGATACAACGGCTGTACCTTTCAGTGTGACGACTAAGAGTACTTCGTTTTTCTGAAAGCGTGCGAACTTAGAACAAGCAGTAAGAACGACAGATGAATTGACTTCTTAAACTCTAAATGCTCTTGTAACTTTGAATGCTAAAACTTTTGTGTTTTGTTTGCTGAAATCTGTTTGGTATTTATAGAAGTATTGGTGACACTTCAGACAGGTGCCTATAGACGAATGGATGCTTCTCAACAGTCATATTTGTCTATTGGTTTTCGGGTGCCATCTTGACCGCCAGATCTCAACGGATTTATGAAGATCTCGCGCCTTGAACGCCCACCGTTAGATCATCAACGGATCTATCTTAAGAGCGCCAAATATCCTGACCGTCAGATCACATATGATCGTAAAATCCAAGGCTCCCCTCGCTCCTCGCGAAGTGCAAAGTGCGTGCGGGCGCCTCTAAAGCGCCCAATGCGCCCTAAACGCCCATTCGCCCACGCCGCGCGTGCGCGTGCGTGGTTAGCGTGGTGCAAACCACGTGAGTCACCTTTCT
Organism: Eschscholzia californica; assembly: GCF_041429995.1. Taxonomy (NCBI): domain Eukaryota; kingdom Viridiplantae; phylum Streptophyta; class Magnoliopsida; order Ranunculales; family Papaveraceae; genus Eschscholzia; species Eschscholzia californica. Next base: position 50,204,497 of record NW_028238198.1, read on the forward strand.
ATTTTAAAGAACATACCATAAATATATGGAAGATTCTATATAAGGAAATAAAATGTTTCCTCCTTCATAAATGTGGTACTAACTCAAAATCCCGGTTTTGAGTTAATGGTACCCAAGCCAAACGAATTTTGTAATAACTCACTCATACGGAATCGGATTTGGACGAAATTTGAGTCTAAATTCAAGAGCTCGACGAGACGAATCCAACTAGACGTCTTGATCGAGATTCCGATGATTATAGGTACCTCAAATTAAGGAAAAACCAGTCCAGCTCTTTTTGAGCTAAGTACCGATTCCAACAATCCCCCACATGAGTGATTATTACATGTTCGAAAATCACAGCAAACTGACTGACCTTACTATGCTAAAATGCTGACAGACAGTGGTTCTTACGCGGAATGTCGCTGCATCGGATGAAGGTGGCTTTAAAGCTTTGAACCTTTCCTAGTGATAACTATCAGGTTTACAAGGACAACAGTGAACTGTTAGTCTTAAACTGAATCCTGGTAATTGTAAGCCAAATATAATTAACACACAGCTAATTCCTTACTTGTTTTAAGTTCTCGGTTGTGTTCTTTGCGGTCATGAACGTTCCTAGTTTCGTGTGTGCATTAGGGAAGTCAGCCTAATACGACCTTTTCATAGAACCGACACCAATTCCCACACATATAGGTGTTTCCTACTTACGTATACTGCTATACCTTCCTTATAGACAAATTTCTAAACTTTTCGGATACATTAAAAGTTGTAAGCTTAACCTCTGCATTGCAGACAACACTGATTTCATCCTAGGAATGGGAAAGAGAGAAATTTTCTTTCAGTGTTATGTTCGAGTCAGGATATGACTTCAGTTTCCCTTTGAACCTAGATCGTGGGATCTCCAGTCTTCTAGGTAGGGTTTCATCATGCCTTTACTCATTTACTTTAGGCAGTAACCCCATTCCTCTTGATGAAGCAATTACAAGATCTCTAGGCAGTCCCTTAGTGAAAGGATCAGCTAGGTTTTCTTTAGATTTTACATAATCTATTGTAATAACTCCTTCAGAGAGTAATTGCTTCACGGTATTATGTCTTCGACGGATGTGTCGAGACTTACCATTATACATTTTACTATGTGCCTGAGCAATCGCAGCTTGATTATCACAATGAATCTTGATTGCAGGCACATGCTTAGGCCATATTGGTATATCTTCTAAAAACTGTCTAAGCCACTCGGCTTCTTCTGCAACTTTATCCAAAGCAATGAATTCTGAATCCATCGTTGATCTAGCAATACAAGTTTGCTTAGAAGATTTCCAAGATATGGCAGCCCCTCCCAGTGTAAATACATAACCACTGGTTGATCTTGTATCATCGGTATCGGATATCCAATTTGCATCACAATATCCTTCAAGTACTTCTGGGTACTTGGTATAATGGAGTTCATAATCCTTTGTATACCTTAAATACCGTAACAACCTTGTTATGGCATCCCAGTGAGTAGTACTTGGATTACTAGTAAATCTGCTTAGTTTACTAACCGAAAGAGCTCTGGTCTAGTACAATTCATTAAATACATAAGGCTTCCTATAATCCTTGAGTATTCTAACTGTCTTACTCCATTCCCAGTATTCTTCATAAGATGAATACTTGGGTCTAATGGAGTTACTACAGTCTTGAGATCATTTTTACTAAATTTTTCTAATATTTTTTCCACATAGTGAGTTTGAGATAAACTTATCCCTTCACTAGTCTTAGTAAGTTTGATCCCCAAGATTACTTCTGCTTTTCCTAAATCTTTCATATCGAAATTCTTAGAAAGCATTTTCTTAGTAGTGTTGATGACATCTAAGTTATTTCCCATAATTAGCATGTCATCTACATATAGACACAGAATAACACACCCTTTATTTGTGTTCTTAATATAGACACATTTGTCACATTCATTTATTTGGAATCCATTTGATAATAATGTATTATCAAATTTAACATGCCATTGTTTTGGGGCCTGCTTCAACCCATATAGTGATTTCACTAATCTACAAACTTTCTTTTCTTGGCCAGGAACCACAAACCCTTCAGGCTGGTTCATACAGATTTCTTCTTCTAATTGCCCATTTAAAAAAGTTGTTTTCACATCCATCTGGTGAATTTCCAAAGCTGTTTTCACATCCAGCTGATTTCACTAAGGATACTAACATTCTTATAGAGGTTATTCGACTCACCGGAGAGTAGGTATCGAAATAGTCCAATCCTTCTCGTTGTCGAAAACCTTTTGCCACAAGTCTTGCCTTGTATTTGTCAATGGATCCATCTGTTTTTAATTTCTTTTTAAAAATCCATTTGGAACCTAAAGGCTTACATCCAGGTGGAAGATCTACAATTTCCCATGTATGATTTTGCATAATGGAATCTATTTCACTATTTACAGCTTCTTTCCAGAATGGAGCTTCTGGGGTAGCCATTGCTTCCTTGAATGTCTGAGGCTCATTCTCAACCATATAGGTGAGAAAATCAGGACCAAAAGTCTTAGCTACCTTTATCCTTTTACTTTTTCGAGGTTCAACCTCATTTTCTTTTTCATCCATTCTATCTCTTTGAGATGTTTCTGGAATTTGGGTATCTTGTTCCCTATCACGTTTTCTGGTTTCAGAATATTTATCCAAATTTTGTTTATAAGGAAAGATGTGTTCAAAGAACTCAGCATCCCTTGATTCTAAAATAGTATTTGGATGAATGTCTGATATTTCTGATTTGTGTACTAAAAACCTATAAGCACCACTATTCATAGCAGGTCCTATATATACACAATCTATTGTCTTTGGTCCTATCTTGACTCTTTTAGGAAGAGGGACTAATACCTTTGCAAGGCACCCCCACACTTTTGTGAATTTAAAAGAAGGTTTCCTTTCTTTCCATATTTCATATGGTATTTTTCCTGTTTTTCTATGGGGCAATCTATTTAGTAGATGGTTTGCTGTGAGTAAAGCCTCCCCCCACAAGTTCTGTGGTAAACCAGAACTTAGTAACAAAGCATTCATCATCTCTTTTAAGGTTCTGTTTTTACGCTCGGCTACACCATTTTGTTGAGGTGTGTATGGAGCTGTCGTTTGATGAATAATGCCACTTTTGGCACATAATTCTTTAAAGGGAGATTCATATTCTCCTCCTCTGTCACTTCTTAGTGCTTTTATCTTTTTGTTAAGTTGATTTTCTACTTCATTTTTATAAAGTTCAAACTTCTCTACTGCTTCATCTTTACTTCTAAGTAAGTAAACATAACAGTAACGAGTAGAATCGTCAATGAAAGTAATAAAGTATTTCTTTCCACCTCTAGTTTGAACCAATTTTAAATCACATATGTCACTATGTATAAATCTAATGGTTCTGTATTTCTTTCTATGGAATGAAATGAAGTTTTTGTTGATTTAGACTCGACACATGTTTGACACTTTTCTTTAGTGTCAACTTCGAATCTTGGGATTAAATCCATATTCATTAACTTCTTTAATGAATGGTTATTTACATGGCCAAGTCTTTTATGCCAAATACTACAAGAATCAACAACAACATAAGCAACATTATCTTTATTAATAATTTTTGGAGATACAGTTATTACATTCATCTTGAATAACCCCCCACATAGATAACCCTTACCCACATACATACCACTCTTGCTTAATACAAAATTATTAGACTCAAATACTAGCTTGAACCCATTTTTTGAAAGCAAGGAACCAGATACCAAATTCTTACGAATATCTGGTGCATGAATTACATCGTTGAGGGTAACTTCTTTTCCTGATGTGAATTTCAGGACTACCTTCCCTTTTCCAGCAACTTGAGTAGTAGAAGCATTTCCCATAAAGAGGGTTTCTCCTTCTGGAATTTTAGTATATGTAGAAAACAAGTTTTTGTCTCCACAAATATGTTTAGTGGCTCCTGTATCAACCCACCAATCACTTGGATTTCCACCAACCAAGTTGACTTCAGAAACTACATTACATATATTAAGGTTCTGAAGGTCTTCTGTTACTTCTTCTATTTCTTCCTCCATTCCAGTAACCAAAGCACATAGGTTCTGGAGTTCTTCATCTTCCACAAGAGAGGCCTGATTTTTAGCCTTCTTGTTCTTATTGAATTTGCCGTTTTTAGTATGACAATCTCTAGCAAAATGACCCTTTTTGCCACAATTGTGACAAGTACCATCAAAGCGGTCATTATTTTTCTTTGATGGCTTACCTGGTCTCATTCTTTTTCTTTTCTGTTTGGGGTTTGGTTCACCCTCAACCATGTTGACTTTTGCAGAAGAAGACCCAGTCTTATCTATCTTCTTTTCAGCATTATGACTATCCTCTTCAATTCTTAACTTGAGGATAATTTCTTCAAGAGACATTTCTTTGTTCTTATGTCTCAAGTAGTTCTTAAAATCCTTCCAAGATGGAGGTAGTTTTTCAATCATAGCCCTCACTTGGAATGATTCATTTGCAACCATATTCTCATATTTTAATTCTTGTAAGAGAAGTTGAAATTCCTGGACTTGAACCATTACTGGTTTAATATCAGTCATTTTAAAATCCAGAAATCTACCCACTATAAATTTCTTAACTCCTGCTGTTTCAGTTTTATATTTATTAGCCAAGGTCTCCCAGAGTTCCTTAGCCGTGTCTATACCATAATAGACATTGTATAAACCATTTTCCAGTGAGTTAAGAATGTAATTCTTACATAGAAAGTCTGAGTGCTTCCATGCTTCAATGACAGATACATGCTGAACATCTCCATCCCTTTCAAGAGTCGGCTTCGGTTCAGATAGGTACTTGACTAACCCTAAAGTAGTCAAATAGAACAACATCTTTTGTTGCCAACGCTTAAAGTCAACTCCAGAAAACTTCTCTGGTTTCTCAGCGTGAGTTGGACCAACTTGCTTAACAACGGATTATGTGGTTGTTGCCATTTTCTGATAATCAAAATAACAGAACAAATTAATTTTTTGTTTCAACCAGAAAAACAAAAAGATATTGACTTCACTGTCTTAAGATTGTTGTTTTACTGGTATTATGAAAAACCAAGAATCTGGTCTTCCTGTTTTAATAAAAACAGGGATACACTTTAGAGTGTCTTTCTGAAATAAATTCAGAGATAACTTTAATTCCAAATTATTACTGTATTCTAAAAGATTAAACAGGAAAAAACTAATATAATTTAAAACAATGACAAATTAAAAAGTTAGAGAGAGAAAGCCGAGTCGAGTTGTCTCTTTCCTTAAGACAGTGAACACCCTGGTATTAGTACTAAAACCAGTAAGGTGTTTGTCTCCCAGGATACAACGGCTGTACCTTTCAGTGTGACGACTAAGAGTACTTCGTTTTTCTGAAAGCGTGCGAACTTAGAACAAGCAGTAAGAACGACAGATGAATTAACTTCTTAAACTCTAAATGCTCTTGTAACTTTGAATGCTAAAACTTTTGTGTTTTGTTTGCTGAAATCTGTTTGGTATTTATAGAAGTATTGGTTACACTTCAGACAGGTGCCTATAGACGAATGGATGCTTCTCAACAGTCATATTTGTCTATTGGTTTTCGGGTGCCATCTTGACCGTCAGATCTCAACGGATTTATTAAGATCTCGCTGAAGGAGTTGAAGGAGATGTCCTTCGACCAAGGTGACAATGCGAACAATTTGTCGGATAGGACAATTGATGTGGAAGATCATCAAGTCCGATTGATTTAGGGATCGTAGAGTTGTAGCTAGAGACCAACTACGATCGTCGAATTACGAAGTAATTCGCGGCTAACTTCGATCGGATCCTACAACGGGTTACACATAAGAGTGACAAATTGATCTAGGATATGACTAGTGGGAGTGAGATATAATCATGGGAGTGTCCCATAAACATATCTCATAGGCCTAAAAAGGAATTAGGCAAAGATAGTACAAAAAGGCCAAAAACAGGGTTTTTGGGCCTAGACCGGTTCGGGTACTTCTAGGACTCGGATTGGGCTGAATTTTGGAGGGTTAGTTGCTGATATAATAAAAATTATATCTGCCAATTTTCGTGGTGTTTTGACACCTCCTCCTTGGGGAATTGAGAAAATATCAATAGTTGCTATTTTCGACTATTTCCCTAAATCTTATTCTAAAGGGTGTTTTAGGAAACCTAAAAGGAGGTGGATTCTTATTAGGGTTCTATATAAACACTCTTAGGGCAGAAAATAAGGTGTGGAATTTCTCTCTAAGCTTTCTTACTCTACCACATCAAGTAGAGAGGAGAAAGTGAGCTAATTCCCATTACTATCAATCTAGTCAAAGAAGAAGGTGTTCTTCTTTTCCAACCACCATTGGTGTGCTAGCTATACAACAAGGTGGGAGATCAAATTGATTGCTCGTGTCCCAAGTAGAGGAGCTACACTTGAAGCTCTTGGTCTTCTTCAATCAATTCAACTAGTTCGAGGGAAAAGCGATTAAGGTAATCTACTATCTCCATTAGATTAATTACTAGTTTTGCATGTGATCCTGGGAATACTAGTGTAGACATTAGATGTCATATTTCCGCTATAAACACTAGTAGAAGGGTGTAAATCCCTACAGTGGCGTCAGAGCCTCTTGCTATTAACTAGTTTTTGCTAAGAATCGAACTAATTTATATGCTTGATAGTTTGAAAATTGAGTTTATAAAAGTATTTTAAAAGGTGTTTTTTAAAAAGGTATTTTTAACTCATAATTTGATAGGATTCAATAAATTTTCAAATTGAGAATCACATTGATGATTAAAAGTGTTTTAAAAGTCTCAATTTGATTGAATTTCAAACTAATCCATGCTTGATTAAATTGATAGTTATGTTTAAAAAGATTTTAAAACATAAAATTTGATTAATTTTGAATTGGATTCAAAGATTTTTCAAAATTGATTTCAAAATTGTTCTTTGAAAAATTTCAAAAACCTAGATTTTGATCCAAAATTGGTTTGATTAAGAGTTGTTTTTTAAGTTTTGGAAACTTTTGAAAAAAAATTTCTTTTTGGAAACTAGGGTTTTGAAAAACCCTAGTGTCCGGCCAGGAAGCTTCCTGGCCGGACCAGAAGCTCCTGGATGCGTCCTCTGGACGCGTCCAGAGCAGCTGCGGAGACGCGTCTTGAAGACGCGACCAGCAGCTGCGACAGAAGCTTCTGGACGCGTCTTTGAGACGCGTCCAGAGCAGCTACTAAGGACGCGTCTTGAAGAAGCGTCCAGGTCGCGTCTAAGACGCGACCAGCAGCTGCGAAGGAGCTTCCTGGACGCGTCTTGGAGACGCGTCTGGGAGGTTCTGGGTGTCTCGGACTAGTCCGAGACACCTAGTGCTGGTCCGGTCCAGTACCAGACACGTCTAGGACGCGTCTGGTACATGGACTAGCGTCCTGGCTCCGGCCAGGACGAGACCAGGCCTTGATAGGCCTCGGCCAGGACATGCCGGCCCTATGGGCCGTGCTATGTCCGGACCTTGTCCGAGCCCTTTTTGGGCTTGGGCCGGGACTTGTCTATGACTTGTCCCGGGCTTTTTCGAGGTTTTTCGGACCACGAAAAGGGACCATCATTCGAGTGGGAGTTTTTGCCAAAATTTTTTCCGTTTCCAACCAAATAATTCCAAAATCAATCCGGGCCATCCAATAGCCCAAAACGGATTTCTCTTTAAATTGATTTATGAAATCATTAAGAATCGAACCAATATTTTTTCCGAAATTGACCCGGGCTTTCTCGAGCCTAAAACGGAGTTTTTCTTAAAGATGAGTTTAGAAATCATAAAAGATAAAACCGGAAAGCACAATTAGTAGAATTCTTCGAATTTAGACTTAAGGTCCGTAATGTGACATGTGATGTCAACCTTATATAATTCTTAGCCTTGATATATTATATGATTGCATGTGATGTGAATGCGGGAAACTAGTATGGCCATAGATTTATTTCTTTATTCTTGTTTTAAGCACGGATGGGTGCATGCTTTGTAATTAATTTTAATTTCAAGTTTATACGATCTGCGAATCGTTAGAGTCTTGTAATTAGAGTTTAGGGTCTATGAGTCCATTGAAGAAACTCGAGGATGAAATCCAAAGGCGAGTGGGAGAAATCAATGGAGGTTCAAAGATGGCGATCTAAGACGAACCAAAAGGCGAAACAAGAAAAAAACCAAGGGTGATTAGATCTTCTAGGTTAGGGGCCATACTAGGATCCATGTCTGCTTGATTTACTTTCTCGCGCGCATTTACTTACTTATTTACGCTTTATGTCGTGGATGTTAGTTAGGCTAAATAGTTCACTATAACAAACGCCAGACTAGCGTAAAAGTCCCCAAAAGTAATCTTGAGTAATCGCCTATCCAGATTAAGACCCTTGTTCGAGGAAGGTGGGTCGGCCTTCGCAGAGTACCTCCTCTACCTTGGGACAATGCGGGTAGGTCTATAGAAGAGGCCTACACGTCTAAATGGTTCTACTCAACGAGATCAGCAAGAGAGTCTTGGATACTCGAGGCAAAAGGATAGATTAGTCATTCATTAATGAAATCTATCAACCAAGAGTCATAAGGTATGATCAGTGAAGTAGTTCGCTCACCCGGAACGACGGAGTCAAAGGGTAGGGCCTTCGTCCGCTTTACTTCGAAGAACTGGGGTCTTGGAATCACTTATTCAATCGGGGACGATTTTATATTGAATAATGTGGGAAAACTAATGTTTTTCAAAAACGATAACGAGTTTTAAAACTTTGCCATTTCTTTTATGTAGTTCAAAGATGACAAAAGATATTTTCAACTTCCGCTCACTTCTCGACAAGGAGAAGCTGAATGAGCACAACTTCCTTGACTGGGAAAGGAACCTAGGAATAGTTCTCAGGATGGAAGGAAAGCAACATGTACTAGAAATTCCAATTCCTGTATTGGATGATAATTCGACTAAAGAAGAGATAGATGAAGAAAGGAGTGTGCGGAAAAAGGCAGAGCCCGTAACTTGCTTAATGCTAGCAACCATGGAACCGACTCTGCAAGAGCAGTTCATAGACATGGATGCTTACTCCATGATGCGACAACTTCGGGAAATGTTCCAGAAACAGTCGAGATTGGAGAGGTTTGAAACCTCTAAAGCGATTATGGACATGCGCCTTGAAAAGGGAAAACCAGTTGGGCCTCATGTTCGTCAAATGATCAGGCTCATAGGCAAACTGGCTAAACTAGGTTTTCCTTATAGCCAACAGACAGCTACCGACACTATCCTTCACTCCCTCCATAGTGGTTTTAATCAGTTTAAGATGAACTACAACATGAATGGATGGGATAAAACGTTGGAGGAACTTCATTCTATGCTTCTAACAGCCGAAAAGGACGTCGCTATAGTGGAAACTAAGAAGGACGTTCTTATGGTACAAAAGGACAAAGGGTTCAAGAAAGGTGGAAAACAGAAGAAGAAAACCACGTCAAAAGGTAAAAGCAAACGAGTTGCCAAACCTAAAGACAAAGGTCCTCCTCCTGACACCAAATGTTTCTACTGTGATGGCAAGGGCCACTGGAAAAGAAACTGCCCTAAGTTCTTGGAGGACAAAAAGAATGGAACAGTGGCTTCCAATTCAGGTATAAACAGTTAACTTATCAAATACTGAAAAATTCCCAAACCTTGGTATATGATACCTAAAATTGCCCTTTCATTGTGAATGTACAGGCGCAGTTGGGAACTGAGTATTTGGCTAAGGAAGACAAGATCCAAGAGGGAGCAGAAGCCTCGACTGCTAAGGATGCTGAAAGGGATCGAAGTCTACTTTAGGCACTATTCTAGATTAATCGTTTTCTAGTTTTTTAACATCATCTCTGTACTAAGTATTATGGAGAATCAATAAAGAACTTTATTTCTAAATTGAGATGTTAATAAGTGCTAAATTTAACAAACTATACCAAAAGATTCTAAAATTGGTCAAAAACCTATAAGATAGGTTCATCCCAATCGGAAAGGGATGAGGACAACAAGTCCACTATAACCAAAACATGAATCAAACTGACAAGAAAGAAAGCCTTGAGTCAAAAAACAGAGATTGATCTTCAAACGTACTTCTAACCTATCCATATTTGGAGTGTCCAAAAGGATTAAGATGAAGAACACGAATCAAACTCTATCCTCCAAAATCCATTTAGTCTAGACATAGCTTCTCACAAAACTACCAAAATTCCGCCTAACAGCTAAGCTTGTAAAAGCATTACAAAAACTAGCTAATATCTGACGCAATTTCTTTTGAAAGAAATTTGGGCTTCTTCCACAACCAATCAAGAGAACAAAGTGTTTGTTGCTCATGATAGTATTCTTCTAATAATTAGCACACCTGGTCGTCTGGGAGAAAAACACTAATTATTACAAGAATAAGTGGGAGAAAAGTACAAGTCGATTTAATTCGATCATGAGAAAAATCATGAAGGGTCATGAAGAACAATCATGAAACTTGTACAAGACGATTAAAGTCGACCAAGAGCAACAAACTGCGGCTCCTCGGAAAAGGAAAGGTTAAAGACATGATCTTATAAACCCACCGCACAAAAGCGAATGTCATTCGCCGGAGAACTCTCAAAACAAGTGAAAGTGTCTCTAAAGGAATATCTTAAAGTAATTGAGAAAATTCCAAATTGTTGTTCAAAAGCCCTAAAAGGTCAAATCTCAAAGACACAGAAAATAAAGGTTATTTCTGAAGAGATAAAAGACCTGCGTAGAAACGGAAACTGACTCTAGATTTTGGCTAGAACCCAAAATCATCGTGGAATCCATATCTCGTCAAGACATGAAGCTTGATAATTTAAGTCAACAAAAGACCTAAATTGGTTTTCCAAAATAGAAAACTGAGAAGGATGGAAACATTCGTGTTTCCCGAAACGAGACAAGAAGAATAAAGATTCTTCCAATCAAGTTATGTCCACAAGCATGCTTCAGAAATCTATCGACGGATTAAAAGCACGCAAGAGTTAGAATCTTCGATTCAAAAGGCAATCAGAGAAATTTGATTCCTGGAGAATGAAGAAAATCTTGAATCACGAGTTTCAAGAAGGTAAGTGGGAGTAAACAAACCTTCCGGGTCCGTATGCAGAGTACATACAAAAGATTGAGTACGACATAAGGTGTTGTATAACCGTAACGAACTGACTCAATAAAGGACCACACACAAAAGGATAAAATGCCATTTTGGGCATCTGAAGATCTATAAGCATAGATCAAAAGGATGATAGGATTAGAGAGACTCAGTACGCTGAGATGCTTGAGATCCGAAACAGAAAATCTAAGACTCGGAAAGTCTAAAAGAATTTCGACCCAAAAACTCATGACAGAGGGCGTTGCAAAACTCGGAGTCTAAAAGACACCGATGAGCTAGCACGCATGAGAGAGACATTTATGTTCGAAAACATAAAGTCAATCATGTTGGACATGATTAGCATTTAAACATCCGAATTCGGATTGGAACTCCGAAACACTACTTAGTACATCCTAGAAGGCTAAAGGATGAAGTAGTACAAAGTTGAACATGTCATCGTAGCAAACTTCCAGACATGGAAGGAAAGTAGGCTAAAAGTGTTTTAAGCCGGGAACTGTTGCAAATACTACACAAAGAATAAAAGGCCTTAACTCTAGTAAAGATTACTAGATATTATCAAGGTTGAAGATAGTAATCTTCAAATTAATTGATAATAAGCAAAGTTTAAAACCGACTACCACGGTAGTCAAACTAAACTGTCACCTAAGACATAGTATGAGATTCATACACAGTCTAAGGCATGAGGTGTAATTTTAAACCTCGACAAGTAAAACTGAGTGGGTAAAAGGAGTTTTACGGAAGAGGCTCAGATTTACAACTCTCGTTATCAGAAATAATAAGAATTATTTCACCAGTCGTCTAAACTTGGTTTAGTGTTTAAACGACAGTCCATAGATAATAAAACGTTCCGAATAGGTTTGTCAGATACGTGATCTGATGAATGAAACCCTATTAAGTGAACTTGGAATATTTATTATCAAAAATCCCTGGTCCAGGTCATTGCATGGACAACAATGACTCACGAAGACTAGCACGGGAGTCGATGGGTTAGCGCAGTTTCATGGGCTATAGGAATAGTATATTCTATTCGACTACGTGGGTGTATAAAATGTTTATACACTGGATAACCCTCAAATGAGAAGTACATCATTCATGATGAACGTCAATACTTCTCATAAAGACAATTGGAGAGATTCCTCAAAACATGAGTGCTCCACTCATCTTATGTAAGGAATGCCCGACTTTGGTTCCGTTAAACGCCGCGCCGTAAAAGGAGGTTATAAAGACGGATACTGGGAAGGACAGGATAGACATGAAGTTAAGTGGGAGCGCAAGAATGGATTGTGTCACCCTAATCACATTAGGTACAAAGTGTCTCTAGGCCACTTGATGAGTAGCAACTGAAAATGCGTGGTCGCGCTCAAACGGATTAAAAGTTAATCGTTTGTCTTTTACAGTTGTACTCGGATATCAAGAAAGTCTGAATGATGTAACGTATCAGATGGGATACTAAATTGACACGGGAATCGAGGCATTGCACTTGTTCTAAGTCCAAGTGGGAGTCTGAAGGAGTTGAAGGAGATGTCCTTCGACCAAGGTGACAATGCGAACAATTTGTCGGATAGGACAATTGATGTGGAAGATCATCAAGTCCGATTGATTTAGGGATCGTAGAGTTGTAGCTAGAGACCAACTACGATCGTCGAATTACGAAGTAATTCGCGGCTAACTTCGATCGGATCCTACAACGGGTTACACATAAGAGTGACAAATTGATCTAGGATATGACTAGTGGGAGTGAGATATAATCATGGGAGTGTCCCATAAACATATCTCATAGGCCTAAAAAGGAATTAGGCAAAGATAGTACAAAAAGGCCAAAAACAGGGTTTTTGGGCCTAGACCGGTTCGCGTACTTCTAGGACTCGGATTGGGCTGAATTTTGGAGGGTTAGTTGCTGATATAATAAACATTATATCTGCCAATTTTCGTGGTGTTTGGACACCTCCTCCTTGGGGAATTGAGAAAATATCAATAGTTGCTATTTTCGACTATTTCCCTAAATCTTATTCTAAAGGGTGTTTTAGGAAACCTAAAAGGAGGTGGATTCTTATTAGGGTTCTATATAAACACTCTTAGGGCAGAGAATAAGGTGTGGAATTTCTCTCTAAGCTTTCTTACTCTACCACATCAAGTAAAGAGGAGAAAGTGAGCTAATTCCCATTACTATCAATCTAGTCAAAGAAGAAGGTGTTCTTCTTTTCCAACCACCATTGGTGTGCTAGCTATACAACAAGGTGGGAGATCAAATTGATTGCTCGTGTCCCAAGTAGAGGAGCTACACTTGAAGCTCTTGGTCTTCTTCAATCAATTCAACTAGTTCGAGGGAAAAGCGATTAAGGTAATCTACTATCTCCATTAGATTAATTACTAGTTTTGCATGTGATCCTGGGAATACTAGTGTAGACATTAGATGTCATATTTCCGCTATAAACACTAGTAGAAGGGTGTAAATCCCTACACTCGCGCCTTTGAACGCCCACCGTTAGATCATCAACGGATCTATCTTAAGAGCGCCAAATATCCTGACCGTCAGATCACATATGATCGTAAAATCCAAGGCTCCCCTCGCTCCTCGCGAAGTGCAAAGTGCGTGCGGGCGCCTCTAATGCGCCCTAAACGCCCATTCGCCCACGCCGCGCGTGCGCGTGCGTGGTTTGCGTGGTGCAAACCACGTCAGTCACCTTTCTATTTTAAAGAACATACCATAAATATATGGAAGATTCTATATAAGGAAATGAAATGTTTCCTCCTTCATAAATGTGGTACTAACTCAAAATCCCGGTTTTGAGTTAATGGTACCCAAGCCCCAAACGAATTTTGTAATAACTCACTCATACGGAATCGGATTTGGACGAAATTTGAGTCTAAATTCAAGAGCTCGACGAGACGAATCCAACTAGACGTCTTGATCGAGATTCCGATGATTATAGGTACCTCAAATTAAGGAAAAACCAGTCCAGCTCTTTTTGAGCTAAGTACCGATTCCAACACAACATGGATCGCCTTACGACAATTAAATTTGGATGAAGAATATAATCAATTTTTTGGTGATTTATATGGTTATAGAATGGAAGAATGGATATTGAGGTCATGAGAAAAGAAGAGTTAATGTTGCCTATTTCTATGATGATCATCTCAAGAAGATTGAAGATAAATTACAAAACAAGAGAAATACTAATCAAGATTTCACTTTTATTAGTTTTTATTATTGATGTAATTTTATTTGTTTTGGTTATTTTCATTTTTGTTGACCTTTAGGGTCTTTTCATCCGTGATCTTTAGGATCCTTTCATCTTTCTTCTTTCTTCTTTCTTTTTCGGTCTTGTCAATTTCTCTCACCTCATGAGGTACTTTACATTCGAAGTTCTAAGAATTTACTTATGTAACTCTAATGTTGCTGAACCGAGAGGAATAATCAATTTATCCATGTAAATCAGTGATTTAATCACTTATGAATGAATATGGTTTCTATGGTTTCAAAAAAAAAAATTAAGTTTTAAAATTTAACCATTTTGTGATTTCGGTAGGAGAAAAGGGACACCGAAACATCCCGCAAATCAATCTTAGACAAAAGGAACAAAATTTTGATTGAACAGTGCACCACCCTTTGGTGCAACGGTTGAACACCCCTCTTCGTAGATTGAGTCGATTTCTCAAAAGAAAAAAAAATTGATTAATAATGAAGACATGAAGAGGTTCTTTTAGCAAAATTCTATATCTCGCTTTCTCTCAACCTATCGTTCCCGGTAGATTGCTGTAGAGTGCTTTCCAAACCCCAAATTGATCAGTGAAACCTACAAATTTTAAGCCAAACTCTAAATGGATTAGCCACGCCTTAAAATTGATCAACCAAACCCCTAGAAATAATTCGCTAAACCTTCAAATTGATTAGTGAAGCCCACAAGTTGATTAGCCAAACCCTAAAATCACCTGATTAGCCAAACCAAATTGTATGGAATCCGGACTGTTAATTCTTTTAAACTCTAATTTGAGATTTGGATCCGGATTGCTGGTCCTTTCAAACCCACTTTAGTTAAACCTTAATTTCAGGTATTAGTTATGAGAAGAAGAAAATCTAATGTTGGAAGGTAGAAGATGATACAGTCAATTTTTTCCCTACACTCTGCGCCTAATCAAACACTAACATTTGGATTTCAAATATGAAAAAGTTTGTTTTCTTTCCCACATGAATAGATGATTTTCGCACCCAAAATTTTCACATGTATCAAACGGATCCTTAATTTATTTTTTCTTTTTTTTTGGAGATAAACGAGAATTTCATTGAATAAAAATGATGCTATGCCCGACCGGGCGAGTTGGCCGTCCAACCGGGCATAGCATCGCGACATGTTAGGGGCGGAGTGTTTTGAAGTGAATTTCTGATTTAGTCCTTCCAATTTTGGTCGTTTTAAGATAAGGGCAGTTGTTTACAACAACCCAGACCCAACTAGGTTTTGGTCAGAACAAATCTCGACCAAAAACTAGTTCATTCCAAACATCAACGAGAAGGGTTTTGGGTCTTCCAAATCAATTTTTGTAAGCAAATCATCACCCAACGAGTTCTTCATCTGATCGAGGTAAGGTTCAAAGATCTTCTTCTTTTTCTTTCTCTTTTTCTTTATATTTCTCTAACCTCTTTCTCTTTGTGCTTGTGGTGTCCTTGATAGTGCAAGGAAGGTGTTGGATAAAACGTCAGAGAGAGATATTGTGACATGAAATTTGATGATTACTGGTTATACTCAAAATGGATTTTGTGGGGAAGCATGAACAGATCAACCCACAAATTCCAATAAAAAAATGCTTCGAGGATGAAAAAACAAGCAAGGGTGCTATGGCTGAGAAGCCATTTGCTGAAGAAGCTAGACAACAAGCAAAAAAAGCGTATTAAATTAGCCGAACAAGAATTTGCCAATGCCAAGACAATTAAGCAACAAAATCAGGATGAACTTGATAAAGCTCAAATTATCAAAGAACATGAATCAAAGCGAATCAATATATATAATCAAAGTAGTAACAGTAATGAAAACTTGTTTTGAAAATAACAACAATGAAAACTTAAAGTGAAGTACAATAGCAATAGTTAGAGAATGAAGAAGAAAACCGATTTCTTGCAACCTGGATTTGATTTGATGAAGCCCTTGGTGGTGATTGCAGGCCAAAATCAAGTGAAACCCTCCCAATTTCGAGCGGTTGTCGTTGTAGAGAGAAGAAGTCGAGTTAGACAGTAAATCGCATTAGGGTTTCAAGTTTGACAGAGGATGAAGAAGAAGAAAAACGAAACTTACTCACCTCCATCAGATTTGATGAAGCCTAGGTGTTGATGGCAGACCAAAATCGAGCATGAAGAGAAGAACCCTAGTTGAGAAAGAAAGGTGGTCGAGAGGTGTTACGTTCTGTTGGAGAAATGAGATTGTTTTGATTTGTTTTATAAAAGGCCTTGTTTGTAATTACACACAAAACACTCCGCCGCTAACATGTCACGATGCTATGCTCGGTTGGACTGCCAACTCACCCAGCCGGGATTCGGTCGGGATTCCGATCGGGCATAGCATCATTTTTGTTCATAGAAAGAATACAATCCAACAAAGGGTAGTTTTAAAGGCGCCCCTATAAGTGTTATAGGCGCCTCCCCTCAAGGCAAGTTTGAGAGGAAATTTGTGAAAGAAGGAGGCGCCTGTAACACTTATGGAAGGCTCCTATAAAACTTCCCTCCAACAGATACATGGATTTGATAGTTTTGGCTCCTTTGAGTACAACATGGATTTACTAAAGTAAATAGCAACATGAAACTTACAACAGTAAAGACAACATGAAGAGAAAGGAGTACAAAATTGCAAAAAATAAAAATAAAAAGATCCTGAAGGTCACAAATTAAAATTCTAAAGATCACAAAGGAGACCCTAAAGGTCATGAATTTATTATACTTAATTATATGTAATCAAGATTTGTGCCCTGATTCTCGAGTAAGATGAAAAATCCTAGCCGCACAAGTTGTAGGCATTCAAATCCTTCTTCGCCGACCTTCAACTTTCTTATGACGATCTTTGGTTGAAGCTCTTTTTGCTGTTGTTATCTAAGTTACCACCGACATCTCCATCCGCAAAACCTTTTCTCCTTCAACTTTTTGATGCTGAATCGAATCTGTTAACCATAAATCCACAACTCCAGAAACACTGTATACCCAACAATTGAAAAACTGAAATTGAATGTATAGAGAAACCGAAAAAAATAACAAAATTTCTAAAGAGAAAGAGATGTGTTTATCTGTAAACTCCCCAACTAATCTTCTACTAATAATTTCTTATTAACTATAAGAAACTAAACCAAATCAATGAGAGTGAAGATAATGGATGAAAAAGAAAGAAAAACAAATCTATCATAAGAGGTAGGGTGTTGGAAATCAATTCTTGCTATTAAGTATAAGATTCTCCCTCATCGAAATATATATTCGAAATGGATGTAAAGTTCGATTTTGGGAGGATATTTGGAAAGGTAATTTGCGTCTAAAAGAACAGTACCGTGAGTTGTGGAGATCCTCATCCAAGAAAAAAGCTAAAATTGTGGATTGTAAAGTAACAAATGAGGAAGGTAATTCAACATGGAACTTTGGCACAAATCAACATACTCAAATTTAAAATTTGCAGGGTTTGATCAACTTTCTGGACGAAAACGGAGAACCTCATGTGCTACCAATGGAGGAAGTTAGCAGAATATGGACCCTCCCTGAGAATAAATATTTCACGGTACACTCGTTTCACGACTCCATCAACTCCTGAAGTATCATCAGCCATCGTCTCCTATATATAAAAAGAAAATCGGCGTTGAAGGGTACAAGAGAAAGTCTCCATTTTTATTTGGGTGACACTGCTGAAATCAATCCTTACTTTAGATCTTCTGAAGAAAAAAAAGGGTTACTCTATCCCTAATAGATGCGTGTTATGTCAGTGTGCAGAAGAAGATGCAGATCATTTGCTTCTGAACTGCTCAGCTTTCCAGAAAGATATGTGATTATTATACCTCCACCACTTCTACAGATGACCATCACCCCCATTACTTTGACGACGACCTCATGACCACTGTACCACCACCACTGTACCACCACTTCAATCATGACCAAAATTATAACTTAATTAAAATCACCTACATGAGAAAAAAAAAATTAGAAAAATCTTACAAAAATGACATGATAACTTTTTGACTTGTCCAACGGCTTTTGGTGTAGTGGTTGGACACCCCTCTTAAGTTCATGAGGTCGTGGGATCGAGACTCGGTGGAAGCAGTTTGTTATAAAGATTTGTCCTATGCAATGTAGGCTATAAATAAAGTAAATAATGTGATAACTTTGTCGGACTTTAGGCCTCTTTCACGTTGTTGTACTTTAGGCCTTTTTCATTCATGGTTTAAATTAGGCGGTTATCGTGCGTATCACATCTTCATGATGTATCAGTGCCTTGTAACGACTAACTTAGACTATTTGGCAAATATTCTTTTGATAATTTTGTACTTTACAAAAACAAAAAGACTTCATATAGAAGCAGAATAACTTTTATTTGCCAAACGACATCTTAACCTCCAAGTTTTTTCATTTATTTCTTCTTTCTCACTAAAAAAAAAATGATTTCACATCTAAGGATTCTCGCATCTTTGGCATCAACCGAACAGATCTTAAAAATAACCTTTTTTTTTGGGTTAATTCCATTTTGCTCCCTAAAGATGACCAACTCACGAAAATGGCTCCCTAAAGATGACCAACTTCCATTTTGGCCCCCTTTTAATCTTTTTCGTCAGTCAATTTAACTATTGAGTTATCTTTTCCTTTTTTACCCCTCTCTTCAAACCTCTTTCTTTCCCAGTGATGAGACATGAAAATGTCCCATCTGATCTCTTAACTTGGGCTAGTTAGTCTATTTCGAGCAGTTACTCTGATAAATTACGTGTTTCTCTTTCTCAGGTGTCTTTTATGGAGTTTAGTGTGAAAAACGGATAAAATCGGCAGAAAGACGTGTTCGGGTTATTTTAGTCAATGTTGATGCTCGGATGAAATTGGATTTCAAGACAAACCCATAGGCGAAAACAGAAGTCAAAACTGAGTCCAAATTGGAAGATTATAACTGGTCAAAGTTTTGGTCAAATGTTGTTGACTAGTGGGATTATATCGGGACGTCTTCTTTCACTCGGGATATAGCAGGCACACGTGGCGTCTTCTGAACCGTGCTGCACAATACCTCGTGCAGATCCGTGCTTTGATTCAGTGCAATGCCCACCATCTACTTAATGTACTCCCGAGCTGACCCAACATCCAGACCGCGCTTTAGAGATCTGACGACCACTGAAGCTCCCTACACATGTGGACAAAGCTGAAGCTCGTTCCAGCATTTTGAACTGCTTCGAGTCACACTTTATCGTCCCCTTTGCCAGCACGTCATTAACAGGTTGGCTCCCAGATTTGGGAGATTCTCCTCTCATTCCTTCATCTCTTATCTTCTAATTCAAAAACAGAAATAAAAGAGAGAGAGAGAGGAAACGAAATTTGAAAAAGGAAGATAGAGAGAGAGAGAGAGAGAGAGTTTAAATCAAGAGATAGCTGGAGATTATTTCAATTTCTATTTTCAGATAAAGATTTCAAAAGAGATATTTGATATTTTAGAGAGATTCAAGATTTGATTGTGAAGATTTGAGAGAGATGGAAAATGATTTTTCTTTGGCTAATGGAGGATTCAATCCACAATTTTAGAAAGAGATGAACTGAATCATTGAGGATTACAGTGGTACACAGAAAGAGATTTGAGCTGGAATATGCAACTGGATGATTGAGAATGAAGATTTGAAAGATATTTTAGAATCAAAGGAATATTGTTGATGATATTCAGTTGAGAAAGAAATCAGAGGATGTTGGATTCGGTTATCTTTCTTTACTGTCAGAGATGGATTTGATTCTTATATTCATGCTTGAAGGAGATATTAAGAAGTCAGAGGAGGATCACAGGAGAGAGGGTAGACAAATCAGGAAGTTTTCTTCTTATTCTACATCTATATAACAGGAAGGGGATATAGAAACAAACACATCTTTTCTTTTAACCAGAAACATGGGGCCTTCTCTCTATCTTCTTCATCATCTCTGAGCTTTATTTAATGTCTTCTGTAGAGAAAGGGAGGGAGGGAGAGAGAGAAAGATTATTGTATAACAGAGAGAGACAAGAAGAACAGAGAGAGAATCAGACAGAGAGAGAGAGAGAGAAAAATGACTATCATCATCATTATTCAACTTGTTCTTCGTTTATCTTTTTATCTTTATGAGAGAGACAAGAGGGTATTTGTAAAGAGAAAAATTCACAGAAAAACAGAGAGTTATTCTTTTACTTGTGTTTCTTCATCCTTGAGCATTAATTGATTAGTTGAAGAGAAGGTGAAATAAAGAAGAAGAAAGTATTTGGTGATTTCTTTTCTCTTAGTCTTGATTTTATAATCATAATGATGATATTTAGTTCTTCACCTAGAGTGAAGATGAAGCTTAGAGCATGAGTAATTAGGTTATTTCATTTCTCTTCGTGATTCTCATTCATGTGCGTCATTGATTCTGTCGGATAATTATAAAAACTTCATCGTTTATGCTTATGGCTTGATATGTCAAGCTTAGGATTAGATTTCTTTGATGATTCATGCTTGAAATTTGATACACGATAGTTGGGATATGATTATTTAGGGTTCAATGTCGGTGTAGTTCATTCTAGATATTTTTGTTTAAAAGGTTCAATTTTCTGATGTTTAGATAATAGAGTCTTTTAAATATTGAGTCATAAAGTTAAAGAATCATGATAAGAAAAGGGGTGTGGTTATTTACGAAAGCTCGAGGTGGAATCCGAACTTTAGGGTCTTCTCCAGTTCTCCGTTGATTTTCTTTTCGTTGTTTTGTTAAGTTCAAGTACTTCACGTTTTATCACCAAAACCAATTTCCAAATAAAAACCGTGTTACTTCTAAGTGTTAGAATAGGTTTCTCTTAGTCCCTGCGGATCGACCCGGTCTTACCGGAATTATCACTTGACGCTCGTATACTTGCGGGTGGTGGCCTATTTAGGAAACTTTCTAGGCCCATCCCCTAGTCATTTGTCATTTTTTCTTGCCGGTCGTCGGAGGATGGTCGGTCACAGGCCGATGACCATCATTTGAAAACTTTTAACTTCTTTTTTTTTTTAAACATTTTTTTACTTATTACTCCCTCCATCCCAAATTAAGAGTCCACTATTCCTTTTTTGGATGTCCCAAATTAAGAGTCTCATTCCAAATATATCATATAAAATCACTTACTTTTCCATGAATACCCTTTTCCAATACAAAAGTTGACATTTTCCAATACAAAAGTTGGTTTTTATTTATAATCTTTCAATTACTTCAAGAAAATTTAATTACTTCAAGAAAAGTTACATGTATTTCTAGAATGGAAACTATAATCCTTCAATTATTTCAAGAAAAGTTGTCAAATAAATAAGGGTAAATCTGGAAGAAGACCCCGATTGCGGAGGGAGTACTTTTTTTTGTCCTTTCTCATTTCTCTCTCATCCAGATTGCGGTTTCAAGCTTGAAACCCCGATCTAGGGTTGCAGATTTTATGAAATCCCTAGGTTGCGGTTCCTTCGTGGTCACACTACCAATGGATTTTTCTCCTTAAGCTGTGAATTGATCTCGGAAGAATCAGATTTGGAGTGTCTCCAACATGATCATCAAATTAAATTACACTTGCCAAAGATGATAATCAACAGGAGCAGTTGAGATTTTATTACAGTATTGAAAATCTTAAAAGCCAAAGATCATCAAGAGAGGGAAACAACTCAAAAGAAAACCAGAAGATTTTCTTCAATGTCGAGAAGGTAATTTGAACTTGTAAATGTCAATTCCCACTCAAATTAATCATTTCTTATGATTCCAATTCTCCCCCAAATTAATCATTTCTTGAGAAAATCTTAAAAGCCATTAATCGTTCCATCACATTTCATGTGATTCCATTTATCCCCCGAATTTAGAGCAACTTCATAAGTTCCCTCCATGCTGACATGCACCCAATCAATAATCCCATTCCCACCTCTTTCTCTTCTTAACCTTCAAACCTTGATGAACCAAATGCCATTTTGATTTTCCAAACGGGATCTTCAAATTCATAGACGCCATAAATAAGCTGCAAAAGTAACACCAATATCAACTTCACTCCTATACAAAAATCAACTAGAGACATGTCAGATCAGACAATCTGCTACATATCAATGAAGCATAGAAAAGAAGAATCAGAGGCATATCGATCCAAAAAACAATGTTTAGAAGCATCTTCGAATCATAATCAGATCAACTCGTAACCTTTGGTATAATGACGATGGGCTAGTTTCGCCCAATTTCCCGGCTAAAAGAATTCTCGGCTACTTTCACCCAATTTCTCTCCTTTTCAAATTAGGTTTTGGTTGATCTCTCCTCCTGTAAAATCTCAATTAGTGAAGATGGGTTTTATAGAGGAAACAAATCTAGAGAGAGAAAGAGATAGGGCAAATACCAAACTCTCACTTATCTTTTGGTTTTATAAAAAAAAATATTTTTTTGGGAGTAGAGAGGACAAAAAAAAGCAGAAGTAAAAAATTAAAGATTTTCAAATAATGGTCGTCGGCCGGTGAGCAGCTCCACTTCAATTCACATCAAATCTCAACTCAAGCAAACTACTTTCAACGATCAGAAAACCATGGCTTCCCCTAAATGGATTCAGAAAACAGTCACTCTTCCTGCTCACAAACCATGACCTCCGCCGGAGAAGATGATGAGGTGGCAGAGAGAAGAGATGAGATGGAAGAGAGAGAGAATATGACTAGTTAACGGTGTTATAACGGAATTTGAAAAAGGGTGCCATGGTTATTTTTGATAAAGTAGGGGGGGACAAAATTGGGGGACATATGGGAAATAACCCTCTTTTCTTCATTGGTAAACCTAACTATAGGGATCACACGCCGCACAAATTTTTATCCGTCTCTCTTCAGCATGCAAAATAGAGAATTGTTGGCGAGAAAGAAAGATCAATCATCAATGGACATGGAGGAGTTTAGGAAAGGGCTTGAGATGTACTGCGAAAACATAAAAAATAGCCAATTTCTTCGTTCACGTCCGAGCGGGTTTGCAACTTTCATCTTTACCTCTTTTATTTCCATCTTTTTTTTTTTTTTGAGATTCTACTTTTTCATTACTTATCTTCTCTAATATATCAGTTTGCAGCTTGTCTAATCTTGTGTTTGAATTACAACATTTTTCTTTAGTTCTAATCTATGGGGTATACTTACTTATGGTGTTCATATTTGTAGTTATGTACAGGATGAAGGTTTTTAACCTATGGTGTTTATATCTCCTTAGATTGTTCATCTTTTGGTTTAAGGGTTGTTGACATTTGGAGTTGCCCTATTCATCACTAAACACCCCTTTATTGTTTTTAGGAGTCTTAAGAGTTCTTTTTATCCCTCTTATTTTAGGCCTGTTAATTTACCTAGTTACTACTAACTTGAAACTTTAAGGTCAAAGCAAATATTTTGGTTTAGTAATTTTATTAGAGTTGTCAACACCAGGATGACTATGGATAGTAGCAATTATATGTTAATTCTGGCATATTGAATTCTTGTCTAGTTAATGAAAACAAACAAATTTCGCAATATTCTAGCTCATCATGCTTTCTTTTAAAACCAGGGAAGATGTACCATCATCAGTTGACTCTGCCCCCCCACACCATCAGTGTGGTCGCTGAGGTGTCACGAGGTATGTGATATCCTCTTCTTTCTTTAGTTTCTTGTGGAAGTCATTTTTTCCGTCTTTTAATTGTTTTATGTCTTCTTTTTCTTGCTACAATTAAATATAGTGGCTTAGCATCTTGGCCTTGAGTAAGCAACACAAACTATATAGATATAGAGTGACCTATGTAGTCCGTCTCAGCCGAGATGGCCGAGAATCTCGTGTCTCGGCCTGGTCTTCTTCCCGAGACGAGACTCGGCCGAAACACCGAGTTAGGGTTTGGCCGAGTTTCTCGTCTATCTCGGCCGACGAGTCGTACTGCTTACCTCGGTCGATCCAGACCAACACAAACCCACTTGTAGCCTCATAGATGAAGAAGACAATGAAAAACTCTTGATGAATTTTCATCAATTTGAAACTTTTCCATCGCAACACCGACGTGGGGCCAATACAGAAATATAAGATGATGGTACTGAATTTGAGGGTGATAGGGATTATGTGAAGCAACATAGCTTAGTACTAATAGTTATTATGTTTAATACTTATTAGTTATTGAATACTTATAAAGTATGAAATTCGTTATTTATTTATTTCATTGAAGTGAACTCTTATAAGATTTTGTTTATTGTAAACGATTGAAGTAATTTTAAGTTTTAAGTCCAGTAGAGTTACGAGGTAACGAGGAGCCTTGTAATTTTAAGTGTTAAGTCAGGAGAAATTTTAAGTTTGGTTCAGGTAATAGTGTAACATTAATAACAAGATTACACGAGATTGTTGCGGTTAACTAATAACAGGAGATTGGTGTAGGAAAATATTGTACCTGCTGTCTCGCCCGAGTTTCACGGCCTGACCTTGACCAATTACATAACGAGTGACCAAAAATTTCCGTCATTGATGGAAACTGTAAACTAGTTAATAAATGATAAGGCTCCCACCTAATGTTAACGTGTGTAAATAAAAAACTCTCATTAATTTTTGGCACATATCAGCATGACTATTAAGGAAGAACCTCACCCCTGAGTAGAGGTGGCAATTTGGTCTGAACCGGCGGGTTTTTTTTTTCCCAAACCCGCCCCTAATAGGGTGGGTTTTACCGACCCGTTTATTAAACGGTTCGGGTTTGGTATGAAGTTACAAAAAATAATCGGGTTCGGGGCGGGTTTGGTATTAGATAGTAAACCCCGCCCTGAATCGATTAGCATGTTATATATTAAATATACGTTTTATTTAGGGTTATGTTTCTAAAACTTTAATCTTATATTATCAAATTTAGCTATTTTATGTTCTACATTATTTAAGTAGTTGTAGTGTTTACGATAAACTCAAAGTCTTATGAAATATTCTTAACAATTGTTATGTTACTTCAAACTAAAATAACTTTTGTGAATATTTTGCGTTTGAACCCGACCCGACTCATTTCATATTAAACGGGACGGGACGGTAATGGTTTAGCAATTTTAAAATTGGGGCGGGTATGGTAATCGGATATCTACCCCGATTAGTTATTGGTACGGTAATGGTAAAATCCGTTTACTAACGGGATGGAGTTGGGAAGGGGATGAACCGTCCCAAACCCGCCCCGTTGACATCCCTACCCCTGAGGATTGCGCCTTGGAATCCTTGCTGGAAAGCTACACATGAGAAGCACCCAACCAGGTTTGGTTGTAAACGTGGAAAGGTTTTTAGCATATGAAAAGTTGTTCTCACCACTTGATTCAAAAAAATCCTTTTTGTTGGTCTACGGACAATGATTGGGCTATATTCCTGACTTTTATGATTTTATTAGTGATTGGGAAGCTTTTGCAGTAATATTGTAATTATTGTCAAGTGTTTGGGTGTGGGTCGATTTAAGTTACTCCCTTCATAGTTCATCAACCGTTTTGATACATAGTTTCAAAAAAAAAGTTGTCTATATTCATTATTTCTTATATAGATGTGGCAAGTTTGTTTGTCTTATTTATCTATCAACATGAAAACGCCGTTTCTTTATTCTTCATTTCTACGTGCTGTTCTTTCTTTGCTTTTATTTGTTTTCGTCCCATAAGATTGAAGCAAATGTATGAATTACTTTGTAGAATATAAATTACTAGTTTTGAATATTTCATCACCATTTCATTGTTTTGTACAGCTTTTAACGTATGCACTTCCGAGTACGGGGCTTTTGCCAGGACAAAGAGGTTAGTAACATAACTAATGGGATTGCTTTGGTTCCGTAGGTATAAGCAGGGACGTTTCTATGTTGAGGCCAAGAGGGGCCATGGCCCCTCCTGACCTCAACATAGGTAAGCTTTTATAGGGAAGCCACTAATCTCTATAGGAGGTTGTTAAAATATATTAAAAGAACAGGGGGTGTGTGGGTTGGTTAAGTTCATATTAAAAGGCCACTGGTCTCTAGGCATTGATTAAGAGTCAACACTACATCTATAAGTCATTGCCATGTACGAATGCGGGTCGAATTTTTCTTTTTTATTTTAGTTGTGGAGTAACAACTACTTTTGAAAAATTCATTAAATATGGATAATTTAATTAACTACTTGAAATTGTGAAAATTCTTATAATCTTGTTAAATTAATACATTATAATGATTTACATTTAGAGTAATTGGTGCAATGGGACAATCGTCCTTGTAAAAATAGCAAACCTCACATTGTCGTTTTATTGTAGAGATGAATTAATGCAAACAGTTTGTAGCAATAAGTTATGTATTACAAGTAAGAAAACTAGAAAAAAAAAATAGATGTTCTCTAGAATTCTATATACACTCGGCCTCCCTCGGTTATGATTCCTGGTTTCGTCCCTGGGTATAAGTAATTTGTGTCACTAATGGTTGGATCCAGATATATCCAAGAAAACAAATCTGATATGTTTGGTGCTATTATTCAATTTTAGTCTAAGATAACTGGCGGTAAAAAAGCATTGTAGAGGATTAGTTTCCTTCTTTCATAAGGATCGCGATATAGGTGTTCTCTTTTCCCTTCTTTGATGCTGTTTATTTCGAGGAACACTTAAAAACGTAGTTTAACTAAAAATATTACTTCGATGAAGTTTATTTCTATTTCATTTGCATAAAAAACTTAGGTACCTACAGTAACACATATGTAATGATGCTACCCGTGCCTTGAGAGTAGTAGTTAGGCATCAATATCTCATAACTAAGAAAGTTCTCATTTGATTCGCGTAATAGATGTGTGAAAATTTTAACATACCTGGCTGGAATTCAGTTGCGACTTATGAGAAGTTGAGATATTCCTCTTTTTCTCAGAAGCTGCAGGAAGAATTAAGGAGATTTACTTTTTAGGTCTGAAAATATGAACTTTGCTCTGGTAGTAAAAAAGGGCTGTGGGCATTGGTCCCGTTTGCAGTATGTTGGTGCATTTTGTTAGCTAGGAACAAAGGAATATTCACAGACTCCACAAGAGAGTTCAGGGGTGGGGGATGAAGACGTGCTTGGACTCCTATTCCATTGGAGCAGGAATATAGGATGGGCCAGGGGATACTCGTACTTAGACTTCGTAGCAAATTGGGGAAATATAATAAAAGTGTAAAGAGTCAAGTACGTCTTTCCAGTGTAATCATGACTTCATCTAATCAAAATTATTTATCTTTTCAAAAAAAAAAAAAAAAAAAGTATGAACTCTTCTCTGGTAGTAAAACTGTACATGAATAATAGTGGAGATGGCTTGTACAATCCAAAGATCAGACTGTTGTCTTGTAGGATAATTTTATCATGAAATTGAGCTGTAGTAATCCAGTGCTACGAGGGAAATAGAAGAAACTGTTCGTCTTGTCTCTTTACTTTGTCCCTTTTAGTCTTCCTAATGCTTTTAACAAAGAGTAGTAGAATCCAGTAATCCTGAATGTTGGGTCCTTTACAGAGCCAACTAGTGACCCTGTTGCCCAGACGCCCGAGGAAAAAAAGGAATTTGAAAAGAAAGAAGCCGTTATCTCATCGAAAAAGAAAAAAACAGTTACTGAATCTGAAAGCAGCAGCTAAAGTCGTCGGAGGTGCTTTTGATGCTAGTTATATTTGTGTTTTGAATTTAGTTAGTTAGTTTTGATGATAGATAACCTAAGTTAACCCCTAAAGTGAAATCACAGAGATCCTAATTTGGGGATTTTAAAGGCACACTATAATTTGGGGATTCTAAAGACCCGCCACGTATTTTCCTCCTGGGTGAATCCCGACCGGGTGTCTCTCTCTAAATCTGCACCGACCACCTCACCCGGTCGGAATTCACCCGGGAGAGTGGCTGGGCATTTTATCACGTCTGTTTCCTGTATTTTGTCAAAAACCTCGTAAGAATGTTCACATCTTAAGTTTTCCCGCGTAAGAAACAGACCCTTTTACTAGCCCCCTATTATGGTTGTTATAGGGAGAGAGGGGTATTTTGGTCTGTAAAGGAGTATTTTTGGAAATCCCCTTTAAACTTCCAAAAAGATGGGAAAAGGGGTTTAATAAATTAAACCCTATTTTTATCTGTCTCTCTTAAGTTTGCAAAACACAGAATTATGATCAATGGAAATGGAGGAGTTTAACAAAAGGCTTAAGATGTACTGCGAAAACATAAAAAATAGCCGTTCTCGTCGACCTCCGACCGGGTTTGCAACATTCATCATCTTTTCCTCTCTTATTTCATCACTTATCTTCTCTAACATATCAGTTTGCAGTTATATGTTAATTTGAATTCTTGTTTAATTATTGAAAACAAACACATTAGGCAATATTATTCTTTTTTTTTTTTTGAAACTTTGAATCAATCATTAAAAAGGGAAAAAACTATACAAGAGGGGGGGGGGGGGGGGGGGGGGGCGGGGAGGTTAGTGGATATGTTGACCAATCCACGCCTCCCAATTGAAAACAACATCAATAAAGTTAGCAGGACCAATACAATTTAGACTTTTAGCCCAACCAAAAATAACTGACTTAATGTCCTCGACATCTAGGTTCGAGTTTACATTTCCTTCCTTGAAAGTTACGGTCTTTCCATATGCTCCACACTATAGCTGCCGGGATGAGGTTCCAAATCTCTTTCTTACCTCTCGGCTTAGGGGTATTCTCCCATTGATCGAAAAGGTCAGCAACCGATGAAGGATTACACCATTTTATGCCTAACGAATTGAGGAAGTATGACCATAATCCTTGTGCAACCTTAGGCAATATTATTCTAGCTTATCATGCTTTCTTCTAAAACCAGGGAAGATGTACCATCATCAGTTGACTCTGCCCCCCCACCATCAGTGTGGTCGCTGTGGTGTAACGAGGTATGTGATATCCTCTTCTTTCTTTAGTTTCTTGTGGAAGTCATTTTTTCCTTCTTTTAATTGTTTTATGTCTTCTTTTTCTTGCTACAATTAAATATAGTGGCTTAGCATCTTGGCCTTCAGTAAGCAACACAAATTATATAGATATAGAGTGACCTATGTAGTCCGTCTCAACTGATATGGCCGATAGTCTCGTGTCTCGGCTCAGTCTTCTTCCCGAGACGAGACTCGGCCGAAGCACCGAGTTAGGGTTTGATCGAGTTTCTCGTCTATCTCGGCCCGTCGGCCGAGTCGTACTTCTTACCTCGGTCGATCCAGATAGACAGAAACCCACTTGTAGCCTCATAGATGAAGAAGACGACGAAAAAATCTTGATAAATTTTCATCAATTTGGAAGTTTGCCATCACAACACCAACGTGGGGCCAATATAGAAATATAAGATGATGGTAGTGAATTTGAGGGTGATAGGGATTAAGTGAAGCAACATAGCTTAGTACTAAAAGTTATTATATTTAATACTTATGAGTTATTGAATACTTATAAAGTATGAACTTCATTATTTATTTATTTCATTGAAGTGGACTCTTGCAAGATTTTGTTTATTGTGAAGATTGAAGTAATTTTAAGTTTTAAGTTCAGGAGAGTTACGAGGTAACGAGGAGCCGTGTAATTTTAAATGTTAAGTTTTTCGTCAGGAGAAATTTTAAGTTTGGTTCAGGTAATAGTGTAACATTAATAACAAGATTACACGAGATTGGTGCGGTTAACTAGTAAGAGGAGATTGGTGTAGGAAAATATTGTACCTGCTGTCTCGCCCGAGTTTCAGGGCCCGACCGTGACCAACTACATAAAAATGCCGTTTCCTTATTCTTCATTTCTACGTGCTGTTCTTTATTTGCTTTTATTTGTTTTGTCCCATAAGATTGAAGCAAATGTATGAATTACTTCGTAGAATATAAATTACTGGTTTTGAATATTTCATCACCATTTCATTATTTTGTAGAGCTTTTAACGTATGCCCTTCCGAGTACGGGGCTTGTGCCAGGACGAAGAGGTTAGTAACATAACTAATGGGATTGCTTTGGTTCCGTAGGTAAAAGTAATTTGTGTCACTAATGGTTGGATCCAGATATATCCAAGAAAACAAATCTGATACGTTTGGTGCAATTATTCAATTTTAGTCTAAGATAACTGGCGGTAAATTCATTGTAGAGGATTAAGGTTCCTTCTTTCATAAGGATCGAGATATAGGTGTTCTCTTTTCCCTTCTTTGATGCTGAATTTATTTTGAGGAACACTACAAAGTACAAACGTACTTTAACTAAAAATATTACTTCGATGAAGTTTATTTCAGATCTATGATCCATTTACTTGAAGATTGTGTATCTCATTGTCAATTATTTGTTGAGAATAAATTAATCAAACAAGAAGATAATGAAGATACTCGCAAAGATCAAATTTTACTTCTCGAGTTCATAAGAGATAGGTACACAACTATAGCATCACCGCTAAAGAGATTCGTTACACTTTTATGCACTCACCTTCCTAAAAGGTTTCTTTCAAGTGATGATTTTCGGAACTTGGTATACCTCATCGATTTGCTTGGATCATTTAGAAACTTGTTATCTCAAAATAATGTGGTTGCCAAAGAACTAGAAAAACTCTTTTCTGGTAGTTGTGAAGCATTTACGTGCTCTATTGTTGCTTCACTTCATAAGATGAAGAATGAGTGCATTGATATCCTTCAATATCTCAGTGACGCTCTTGGTGGTCGCCTTTCAAATATTATGACCCATGCATTGGTAAAGGAGTTCTGTTTTCAATCCGCATCCCTCATTTTGTGCACGGCGTCTAGTTCTTATAATTTGCGAGCGGTTGAAATGGATCCTTTGAAGTTGTTGGTTATCGACGAAGCGACACAATTGAAAGAATGTGAATCAACTATACCATTAAAACTTGGAGCTAAACATTGCATTCTTAACGGTGATGAATGCCAGCTTCCAGCAATGGTTACTAGCAATGTAATATCTTTTGCTTTTTACGTTATGTTTTTGTTGATAATTTGGTAAAAAGATATCGATCTGTGGAACTTAAGATTGTCTTCAATCTATGTCTTTGTTAGGTTTCTGATGAAGCTGGATTCTGAAGAAGCCTTTTTGAAAGGTTGAACTCCTTAGGACATCCCAAGCTCTTTAGAAATGGGCTAAGGCTGCAGGGCTTAAAGCATCATCAGATCGTATCCGTGGTTCAGATCCAGATCTTAGTTGTGTAGCTTTGCTAGAGGCTGCTAAGATTTATGAAACAATTGGGAAGGCTGAAATTGCTGCTAAATGTTATATCGACTTAAAAGAATTCGAAAGGGCAGGTAAAGATTAGTTCTTCCTTGTAAGTTATGGAAGAGTACCTCTTAAGTGTAGTTGTGTAAATTGCCGTTTTGTCTTTTCGTATTTCATTACAGCTAATCTCTATATGGAGAAATGTGGAGGGTTGAGGCTAGAGGATGCTAGTGACTGTTTTTCTCTAGCTAAACTTTGGAGTAAGGCTGCTGAAGTATATTCCAAAGCCAATTGTTACGCGAAGTGCTTGTCGGTTTGCGCCAATGGCAATCTCTTCGACACAGGGCTTCAGTTATTAGATTACTGGAAAGAAAGTTCAGAAGATATTACGAAAAATCAAGACTTGAAAGAAATGAAAAAAGAGTTTCTTGATAGATGTGCAGTTCACTATCATGAATTGAAAGATACTATTAATATGATGAAGTTCGTTCGAACATTCGATTCTATGGACTTGAAACGAACATTTTTGAACTCTCGTGGTTATCTTGTCGAGCTTATGTTCCTAGAGGCGGAGTCTCGATATTTCAGTGAGGCTGCTAACATAGCAAGGCTCAAAGGTGATCTCCTTTTTGAGGCTGATATTTTTGAGAAGGCTGGGTTGTTCAAAGAATCATCCAGGACCATTCTAAACTACGTCCTTAGCAAGTCTCTGTGGTCGAATGGAAGCAAAGGTTGGCCAATGAAGAAATTTATAGACAAGGAACAGCTTCTAGCAAAAGCAAAGTTGATAGCAGCGAAAGAAGATGATATCTTTCATGAATATGTTTGTATGGAGTGCGAAGCACTAACAGAAGAAGTTAGTAGTCTGTCACAGATGGGAGATTGTTTACTTGTTTCTAAAAGGCTCGGAAATCTTCAAGCCGAAATTGTATTTTCATGGAAAATTCTTGATTTCCTTATCTCTATTGCTCCTCCAAAGTATGAATGGAATGATAATGTGATCTTGAATCCAGTGAGTTATGTTGAAGATTCAATGTCCCACA
Source organism: Eschscholzia californica (assembly GCF_041429995.1). Classification (NCBI taxonomy): domain Eukaryota; kingdom Viridiplantae; phylum Streptophyta; class Magnoliopsida; order Ranunculales; family Papaveraceae; genus Eschscholzia; species Eschscholzia californica. The sequence goes on from NW_028238198.1 coordinate 50,236,899, forward strand.
ACAGGCACTCTGTTGATACATTGGTTTACTTTTGGAGTTTGTGGAGGGAGAAGATTGAAACCATATTAAAATGCCTCGATGCTATTGAGAAAGAGCCCGAAAAAGACTACAAGAGCTATGAGGATTTGTGCCTGGGCTACATGGGTGTGAGTAAACAGCACGGTGATCAAACTTTCTCTTATCGGTTGCTAAATGCTAATTCCTACTGGAGAAAGGCTATCAACGAGAAAACCCTTAGCAAGAAAGGAGATTTGGTTAGTATGGATGTTAACCAATTTGTTGTTGCTGCTCGGAGTTATTGGGTTTCCGAAATCCATACTGTTAGTTTGAAGACACTGGAGAAACTGAAATTCCTGCACAAATATTCTGTTAGCAATTCTATAATTTGGTAACCTATTAACATATATATTAAAATTTAAACAACTCTATAATTTTTTTTTCTTTTGAAGAAATCGACTAAGATAGTCGTTACAAGGCATTGATACATCCTTAAGATGTGATAAGCTCGATAACTGCCCAAGTTAAACCAAGAATTAAAGATGCCTAAAGGAATCAATTTAGTGAAATGGCAAAGATAACCAGGAAGTCATGGAGGCTGATGAATCATCCATCCTTCCTCGTAGTTTTTAACTTGACTTCTTGCAAATTGTTCCTCTAATAAATCGTTCTTCATCAAAGCCCTTAATTTATTGATCCCGAAAACCCTTAATTTTGAGATTTTAAAGGCACTCCATAATTTAGGGGTTTGTCAAGACGCATCACTTATTTTCACATGTAAAGTTTTCCCGCGCCAGAAACAGACTAGGAGGGGTATTTTGGTCTTTACAGGAGTATTTTCCCCTTTAAACATCCAAAAAGTTGGGAAAAGGGGTTTAAAGTTTTAAACCCTATTTTTATCCTCATCTCTATTCAGTTTGCAAAACAGAGAATTGTTAAGGATAAGAAAGAAAGATCAATGGACATAGAGGAGTTTACGAAAGGGTATGAGATGTACTGCGAAAACCTAAAGAATAACCGCTTTCCTCGTCAACCTCCGACCGCGTTTGCAACATTCATCATCTTTACCTCTCTTATTTCATCACTTATCTTCTCTAACATATCAGTATGCAGTTATATGTTAATTTGAATTCTAGCTTATCATGCTTTCTTCTAAAACAAGGGAAGATGTACCATCATCAGTTGACTCTGTCCCCCCGCTATCAGTGTGGGTGCTGAGGTGTAACGAGGTATGTAATATCCTCTTCTTTCTTTAGTTTCTTGTGGAAGTCATTTTTTCCTGTCTATTAATTGTTTTATGTCTTCTTTTTCTTGCTACAATTAAATATAGTGGCTTAGCATCTTGGCCTTGAGTAAGCAACACACATTATATATATATGTTAGAGATCCACTCCTCCGAGTGGATTAGGACGAATATTGAAGCTTTAGGAATACATATAGGATTAGGATTGTTATCATTATCGGATTCCTAATACAACTCCTAATAGGATTATTGTATAGATAAACATGTAATATAGTATCTTATATACTTAAAACTCTTATTATGAATCCTATATATATGGATCAAACTCAATGTTGTAATCATCAAGTTGTAAAGTAATAACAAGGTTTTTACCTAGCTCCCTCTCTCCCTCTCACTCGATCATCACTATCATCACTCGGTTTCATCCGAGTTGCCTTTGCAACAGCCCCTCGATCTTCAACCGAGACGATCATCAAATCGTTCTCGGCTTCACCGAGAATCCCACAGTGCACTCTCGGTTATACCCGAGAGTTACACTGCTCCAGCTCGGCTATACCCGAGAGGAACTTCAAGGTTCACTCGGTCTCACCGAAGTGTTATCTCTCTCGGCTTCTACACATCCGTCTTCCTCGAGTTTCATCGAGTTGTTTACTTCAAGGTTTAAACCTTCTCACATGGTATAAGAGCCTAAAGAATTCAAATTTTTTTTTTTGAAAGATGACTACTCCCGAATCTTCGGAGATCTCTCAAATTCATCCTAACACTAATAGTGGGCCGTTTGATGTTCACCACTCGGATTCTCCTACTACTATTCTCATCACACCGCTTCTAACCGGTGACAATTACTCCTCATGGTCGCGAGGAATGACTAAGGCCTTAAGGGCTAAAGCTAAACTTGGTTTCGTTGATGGAAGCATTGAAAAACCCACCGATCCTAAAGAATTAGAATTATGGGGACGATGTAATGATCTCGTCTCTAGTTGGCTCATCAATTCCGTTGATCCACCTCTTCGCGATTCAATCTTATATGATGAATCGGCCTTTGATATATGGCATAATCTATATGATCGCTTTCACCAACGCAATGCTCCCAAAATATTCCAATTGAAGAGAGCAATTTCTTGTCTCAAACAAGATAATTCCGACGTTTCTACATATTTTACCCATCTCAAGGCCTTACAAGATGAACTCAATTCCTTGATTATCACCGAGCCTTGTACATGTGGTCATGGTCGTTCTTTACTTGAACGTACTAATCAAGATAGAGCCATGGAGTTTCTTCAAGGGCTTAACGATAGATTTTCATCTATTCGTAGTCAAATTTTGTTGATTGAACCTTTTCCTTCGATTCTTCGAATCCATTCACTTATTAAAAAAGAAGAGGTTCAACAAAACTTGGTCACTCCTATGACTATTGATTCCAACAATGCGGCACTTGCCGTTGGAAGCAACGAGTACAATCAAACTCGTTTTAACGGATCTGAGAGGCAACGTACTAAACGCCCTCGACCCTTTTGTGACAATTGCAAGATTCATGGTCATGATGTCACCTCTTGCTATAAACTCCATGGGTACCCACCAAATTATGGACAAAGAAACCGGAATCGAAACCGCCAAAACACCATCAACCTCTCGGTTTCGGACCAAACGGGCCAGGGGGTGCCTCCAACAACTTCTTTCACCAATGAACAATATCAAGGGATTTTGGCACTCCTTAACCGAAATCGGCAAGCCACCGCAGCCCAATCCAACGGTAACTCCAACAAGGATACCCAAGTAAACCTAACCGGTAAGTACACTTCTTCTTTTCATCCTCCTTGGGTCATTGATTCGGGAGTCGCTAAACATATATGTTCACATATTTCAAGATTTTCTTCTTATTCCCTTGCACCACCGAACCTATATGTCCGTTTACCGGATGGTTCCCGAGTCAAGGTAGAACACATTGGTACCGTCTATTTTACCAATAGATTTTATTTACAAGATGTGCTTCATATTCCATCTTTTCAATTTAATCTCATATCTATTTCTCAAATATCTAAATCCCTTCGTTGCACCGTCTTATTTGACCGTGATTTGTGTCTTTTTCAGGACCGAACAACGAGGACGGAGATTGGGCATGGTAGTCTTCATGATGACCTTTACTTCCTTCGCATGGAGCGTCCCATCCTTTCGGTTTCAAGTTTAGATAATTCTAGTTATGAGTCTTTTTCTTTATGGCATTCCCGTTTGGGCCATCCTTCTTTTAGTCGTTTTAAATTCTTTAATTCTAAAATTCCATGTTTGAATTTTAATTTTTTATCAAATAAAGTACCATGCGATAATTGCCCTCTTTCTAAGCAATCTCGATTGCCTTTTCCGATTAGTACTTCTTCCTCTTCTCATATTTTTGAGTTAGTCCATGCGGACGTATGGGGACCTTTTCCGGTTCCCTCCACCTCCGGGTGTCGCTATTTTCTTACCCTTGTCGACGATTATTCACGTTGTACTTGGATATTTCTCATGGATTCTAAGTCCGAATACAATAAATTGATTATGAATTTCTTTCAATATGTCTCCACGCAATTTAATTGCACCATTAAGACCTTTCGTTCGGACAATGGTTCCGAATTTACTAATTCATCCCTACAAAGTTGGTTCCTTGAAAAAGGAGTTGTCCACCAACGTAGTTGTACTTATACCCCGCAACAAAACGGGATAGTTGAACGCAAGCATCGTCACATTCTTGAAGTAGCCCGTTCATTACGCCTTCAAGCTCATCTCCCTCTCTCCTTTTGGGGAGAATGTGTTCTCACCGCGGTTTATTTGATTAACAAATTACCGACACCAACCCTTAATGGTAAATCCCCCCATGAAAAACTCATTGGTATTACTCCTGATTTATCCCATCTACGTGTTTTTGGATGCCTTTGTTATGCACGTATCCCTTTGGTCAAAACCAAGATGGACGCCCGCTCCTCCGCCGGTATCTTCCTTGGGTATCCCAATGGCCAGAAGGGTTATCGAATCTACGATATTTCCACACGACGGATCTTCATCTCCCGCGACGTCACTTTTGTTGAAAATCGATTCCCTATGCACCCCTCTTACTCGGCTGCTTCTTCTCATCTCGATCGCCCAACACCCTTCATAACGATCGACGACAATGATTCATTCAACTTTTCGGCGACCGGGCGTTCCACGGTCGCCGTGCCACACAGCAGCACCACCGATGACAGTGGTGCTGCCCTTCTTGTTTCCAGGAACATCACCGATAATGGTGCTGTTCTTGTTTCCAGGAACTTCGCTGACAGCGGTGCTGTTCCTGTTTCCAGGAACATCACCGATGCAGGGGTGCCTCCAGACACCCCTGCTGAACTGGGCTCGTCTTTGCCCCTTATTTTCCCTCTGTCTGAGGTGCCTTCAGCACCTTCTGCTGCTGCTCCTTCTCCAGGCACACCACCTGCCTCTAGCGACGAGAATTCCCTCGACGACGGCCCGTCTGACTCCCCGACAACAGACGCCACCACTGACCTCCCCGTAGAAATCCTCGGTCGTCCCACACGATCTCGGCGACCACCACCTCACTTGGATGATTATGTGTGTTCCACCTCTTCTTCCGTCAAGTATCCACTTGAAAACTATTTTTCCATCATCTCACCAGAAATTTCTCTCTTCGGTGTTAACTACTACTGAACCTAGCTCCTTCACTCAAGCAATGAAATCTCCTCATTGGAAGGAAGCTATGGCCAAAGAAATCTCCGCTTTAGAGGCTAACAAGACTTGGTCAATTACTACTCTTCCACCAGGAAAGCGACCCATTGGTTGCAAATGGGTGTATAAGATCAAATTTAATTCCGATGGCTCCATTGAACGATATAAAGCTCGGCTAGTCGCTAAGGGTTATACTCAAATCGAGGGCCTTGACTATACCGATACTTTCGCTCCGGTTACCAAACTCGTCACTGTCCGTGTATTACTTTCTATTGCCTCCATTAAAGGTTGGTCCCTCCACCAGTTGGATGTTAACAATGCCTTTCTCCAAGGCGATCTTCATGAGGAAGTATACATGAAACTTCCTCTCGGTTTTTCATCTCTGGGGGAGTCTGGCGTTTGTCGCCTTCATAAGTCTCTTTATGGTCTTAAACAGGCCTCCCGCCAGTGGTTTTCAAAATTTTCCTCCGTTCTCACTGAACGTGGTTTCTCTCAATCTAAAAGTGGCTACTCTCTCTTCACTTTTCGCTCTCACTCCACTCAAATTTACGTTCTCGTCTATGTAGACGACATTATTATTTCAGGAAATAATGATCATGCTATTTCCCAGTTAAAAATATTCTTAAATACAGCTTTCTCCCTAAAAGATTTAGGTCGTCTTCAATACTTCCTTGGCATTGAAGTATCTCGTTCTTCACAAGGCATTTTTCTATGTCAACAAAAATATGCTCTTGATATCCTCAAAGATTCTGGACTAACCGCTGCACGTCCATCTGAATTTCCCATGAATCAAAAGCTCTGCCTCAGTCCCACCGACGGCACTCCTTTAAAGGATCCATCAGTTTACCGACGTCTTATCGGCCGATTACTTTACTTAACGGTCACACGACCGGACATTCCGTTTGCAGTAAATAATCTCAGTCAATTCATGGAAACACCTAGTCAAGTACATCTAGACGCTGCTCATCGCGTTCTACGATATCTGAAAGGCACCCTTGATAAAGGAGTCTTCTTATCAACAGATAGCTCTCTCCATGTCACAGGATACTGTGACTCAGACTGGGCTGGCGGTCCTACAACCCGTAGATCAACTACCGGGTATTTTACAATGATGGGTGATAACCCACTTTCTTGGAAATCAAAGAAACAACCAACAGTTACAAAATCATCTGCGGAAGCAGAATATCGAGCTCTAGCCATTCTCACTTGTGAATTACAATGGCTCAAGTATTTATTACTTGATTTCGGAATTAATCACACGGACCCGATGACAGTTTACTGTGATAATCGGGCCGCTCTCCACATCGCAGATAACCCAGTGTTTCACGAACGTACAAAACACATTAAAATTGATTGTCACATCGTTCGTGAGAAGATTAAAGACAACGTCATTGCCACGCGCTTTACCACTTCAGACAACCAGTTAGCGGATATCTTCACCAAGCCACTTGGAGCAGAACCGTTCAAGAACATTATTGGCAAGTTAGGCGTTACTTCCATTCCCGCTCTAACTTGAGGGAGAGTGTTAGAGATCCACTCCACTCGGTTTATCCGAATGGATTAGGACGAATATTGAAGCTATAGGAATCCATATAGGATTAGGATTGTTATCATTATCGGATTCCTAACACAACTCCTAATAGGATTATTGTATAGATAAACATGTAATATAGTATCTTATATACTTAAAACTCTTATTATGAATCCTATATATATGGATCAAACTCAATGTTGTAATCATCAAGTTGTAAAGTAATAACAAGGTTTTTACCTAGCTCCCTCTCTCCCTCTCACTCGATCATCACTATCATCACTCGGTTTCATCCGAGTTGCCTTTGCAACAGTCCCTCGATCTTCAACCGAGACGATCATCAAATCGTTCTTGGCTTCACCGAGAATCCCACAGTGCACTCTCGGTTATACCCGAGAGTTACACTGCTCCAGCTCGGCTATACCCGAGAGGAACTTCAAGGTTCACTCGGTCTCACCGAAGTGTTATCTCTCTCGGCTTCTACACATCCGTCTTCCTCGAGTTTCATCGAGTTGTTTACTTCAAGGTTTAAACCTTCTCACAATATAGAGTGACCTATGTAGTCCGGCTCAGCCCAAGATGGCCGAGAATCTCGTGTCTCGGCTCAGTCTTCTTCCTTAGACGAGACTCGGCCAAAACACCGAGTTCGGGTTTGGCCGAGTTTCTCGTCTATCTCGGCCCGTCGGCCGAGTCGTACTGCTTCCCTCGGTTGATCCAGACCGACACAAACCCACTTGTAGCCTCATAGATGAAGAGGTTGATGAAAAAATCTTGATGAATTTTCATCAATTTGGAAGTTTGCCATCCCAACACCAACGCGGGGCCCATATAGAAATATAAGATGATGGTAGTGAATTTGAGGGTGATAGGGATTAAGTGAAGCAACATAGCTTAGTAGTAAGAGTTATTATGTTTAATACTTATTAGTTATTGAATACTTACAAAGTATGAACTTCGTTATTTATTTATTTCATTGAAGTGAACTCTTATAAGATTTTGTTTATTGTGAACGATTGAAGTAGATTTAAGTTTAAGTTCAGGAGAGTTACGAGGTAACGAGGAGCCGTGCAATTTTAAGTGTAAAGTCAGGAGAAATCTTAAGTTTGGTTCAGGTAATAGTGTAACATTAATAACAAGATTACTCGAGATTGGTGCAGTTAACTAATAATAGGAGATTGGTGTAGGAAAATATTGTACCTGCTGTGTCGCCCGAGTTTCACGGCCAGACCGTGACCAACTACATAAAAACGCCCTTTCTTTATTCTTCATTTCTACTTGTTGTTCTTTCTTTGCTTTTATTTGTTTTCGTCCCATAAGATTGAAGCAAATGTATGAAATTACTTTGTAGAATATAAATTACTGGTTTTGAATATTTCATCACCATTTCATTGTTTAGTACAACTTTTAACGTATGCACTTCCGAGTACGAGTCTTTTGCCAGGACAAAGAGGTTAGTAACATAACTAATGGGATTGCTTTGGTTTCGTAGGTAAAAGTAATTTGTGTCACTAATGGTTTGGATCCAAATATATCCAAGAAAACAAATTTGATATGTTTGGTGCTATTATTCAATTTTAGTCTAAGATAACTGGCGGTAAAAAAACATCGTAGAGGATTAGTTTCCTTCTTTCATAAGGATCGCGATATAGGTAGTAAAACTGTACATTAATAATAGTGGAGATGGCTTGTACAATCCAAAGACCAGACTGTTGTCTTGTAGGATAATTCTATCATGAAATTGAGCTGTAGTAATCCAATGCTACGAGGGAAATAGAAGAAACTGTTAGTCTTGTCTCTTTACTTTGTTCCTTTTAGTCTTCCTAACGCTTCTAACAAAGAGTAGTAGAATCCAGTAATCCTGAATGTTGGGTCCTTTTACAGAGCCAACAAGGGACCCTGTTGCCCAGACGCCCGAGGAAAAAAAGGAAATTGAGAAGATAGAAGCAGTTGCTGAATATGAATGCAGCAGCTAAACGCAAACATAATTGACCAGGTTTTATGTGCTTCTCCTCTGGTAAGTCTCGTTTCCTTTTATGCTTGTTTCTTTTTCGTGGGTATTTTACAAACTTAGTACTGTTAGAGTCCGTCGGGCCTAACTCTCCTTCAGAATCGGCTTGACAACAAAGCCTTGCAGAAGAGTTGTATACCAAAGTGGGATAATGCCAACAAGTACCGATATTGTCCAGCCCGTCGTGCCCAATTTTCTTTAAACTGGCTCATGCGATGTGAGATTCTGCTAATAAGGACCTCTAATGTCAATATAATGACAGCCGGGAGCTAGACACTATTGTGTCAACGTCAAATCTGTTGTTGCCATCAAATACGCATTAACGCCAAATTTGCTTATTCTGTTTTTATTTACTTTTTACAGGGTAGTGAAAGCTGCAGTATTTGTCCTCAAGAACTCAATTCTGTCCTAAAGAAAGAGGAATGCAAAGACTTGAATTCGTGTAATTTGAACAAGACTCAACTTGATGCGGTTTTAAGCTCAGTTTTGGCTATTGGATGTAATCATAAAAACTCTGTAAAGCTTATATGGGGTCCTCCTGGCACTGGTAGAACGAAAACAGTCGGAACCCTTCATTCTGTTCTTTTAAAGATGAACTGCAAAACTGTTAGGGAAGAAATGAAATATGAGGGTTATGGGTTGGGAGATAAAGTGTTAGTTGGGAACAAGGATCGAATGAAGATTGATGAACGTGAACATTTACAAGATATCTTTTTCGATTATCGTGTTAAAAAACTAAAGAATTGCTTTAGGATGCTTGACGGAAAGGGCACGTATTTAGAATCAATGAGATATTTGTTCAAAACATTGGATACTGAACTTACAATCAGAGACTTTGTACGAACGGAATTTGGTTTCATTCGGAAGAAAATAAAAAGTTGTATCAGACATATCTGCCCTCACATGCCAACCTCGTTACTTCCTGTCAAAATGGTGGAAGATATGTATATGGCCTTGAGTTGCTTGAGCTTTTGAGAATTTTGCTAGATAGTGACTCTCTGACAGACGAAAACACGATGGAATTATTCTCCAATTCTAATACTGTCGACAATATCTGTGACTCGTCTTTACTCCTGTTAAGTAAGACAAAAAAGAACGCCTTGAAAGTCTTAAATATATTGGAAAATTTTCGGTTTCTTACAAACTTGTGAAAGGTTCAATGAGAGACTTTTGTTTGCAAAATGCTTGCCTTATATTCTGTACTTTTTCTAGCTGCGCGAAGTTATATAAAATTCAGAAAACAGAGGTAGTGGTGATCGATGAAGCTGCCCAACTTAAAGAATGCGAGTCAGCCATTCCCTTGCGTTTTCCTGGAATGCGACAATATGCCTAAACTTATAAGAGTTACAGTCTTAAGTCATTGTTGTCCATGCAATGACTTGGACTAGGGAATTAATAATGAATCTATTCCAAATTCACTTAGTAGGGTTTCATTTACCAGATCACATATCTGATAGTCCTACTTGGAATGCTTCACTATTTTTGGACTGTCGGTTAAATACTAAACCACGATTTAACGACGAAATAATTAAATTATTTCAGATAATAAGAGTTTGTAAATCTTGAGCCTTCCTGTGTAATTCCTTACACCCTCAAGTTTTACCAGTCTAAGCTTTCAAGAAAGCTTAATGCCTAGGACCCTGGAATCACATCCATATTTAGTGTTAGATGACAGTCTAGTTAGAAGATTTCAATCTATGTGGATTTTGCTGGTTATCATCCCGATGATAATCTTTAGTATTCTAATACTAAATTAAAGTTTCTTAAGCTTTAACTACTTTCTTTTATTTGTAAAGTTTGCAACAGTCTTCCCCTGGAACTCTTCCAGCTTACTGTTCTTCCAAGTCAAGATTGTCATCTTATATATTCTGGAAATTTGCAACATATGACTTTTCAACCGTTTTATTTTCCTACTGCGAATAAGTTCTTCTCAAGAACTTTATGCGATCCAGGTCAGCTTATCTGGATTTGATTAGTGGCGACCATAGATACTCCAAGTATTATGAGACGTCAAGGTGAATGCAAATCATGTTTAACATGACCGATCTTATGCTTTCAGCATAACCATCTTTTCTCATGCATGCTTGCTCATTAGTATATCTCGAATTTTGAATCTTGCTAAGCTATGTTCCCTGAGACTTCGGTAGAATTACTCTTCTTGAGTCTTTCACTTTAGACTTTTCTTAAATGAGTCTTATCATCTTCTCGATCTATTTCCATAGATCTTTTGATGCCCAAAAGCCTTTCACCTATGTGTGTGGTCCTTTTATTGAGTCAGTTCTAAACTGTTTTCAACATCAGAATGTTGTCCTCAATCTCTAGTATGTAGTTTACATACCGGACCAAAGAAAACTGGGTCACTCCCACTAACCTTCTTGAATTTTCTGAATTCAAGATTTCTCTTCATTCTTTAAAGAAACCAACTTTTGATTACTTTGCAGAATCGATGATTCCTACTCCTACTTGCATGCTTCAATCCTTCGATGGATTTCTAAAGCTTGCAATTTTCACTAACTTTTAAGAAGTGTTTTACTTCCACCAGGATGTGTCTCGTACACATTCTTTTTCTTAGTGATTGATCATTGTGGTCTTAAGCATCGTGACTTGACAGATGGTCTTTGCATGGCCTAAACCAAGAACTCTTTGACCTTCTTTTGTAGTCTAGCCCTGGGAAACACCAATATTTCCATCCTTGTCTGTTTTTCACTATGAAAAATCTATTTGTAGTTAACAGGAACTATTCCTTTAAGAAAAATAGATCAAGTTTCAAACTTGATTTTAGACATGGATTCCATTCTGATCTTATGACTCAAAGCCATATTTCGGAGCGGTTCCGTCACAGCTTTTGTGTAGGTAGCTCATCTCTTCTTCAGTAGTATTTAGTCCTCTGAGATAGATCTATGAGCCTTCAAGGCCTACTAGGGGTTCGAACAACTTTGAGACGCTCTCAATTTCTTGAGTGTTCTCATTCGAATCTAATTCGACTTATGCGGAAGGATCTCCGAGATCTACTATCTCTACCTTTCTTTCATATCTAATAGCTAGAATAGATATGAACCGCAATGTCTGACATTCGTATACCATCGTTGGTTTATAATACCATTGTCAGTTTGTTGCTCTTATCGAATCTCTTCGATATCTTAAATTTCTCCCAGTTGTCTTATTGGAAAAACTCTTATTTCAATAAGACACATCACGAGCAACAAACTCTTTGTTCTCTGATGGATTGTAGAAAAATCCCCTATGTTTCTTTAGCTTTAGACGGAATGTGGATAGGTAGGATAAACGACCGTGTTTGAGAATATATCCCATAAAGTGTTCAGAAGATTGGCCTATACCCATCATTAATCGTCTCATGTCTAACATGTTCGATCACTCCCACTGGACTCATCACCCATATGATGTTTTTGGAGCAAGATGAGAAACTATTTCTCAACTTCTTGATGGTCATCAAATTTCTGACTTAAATATTCACCATCTCGATCCAATTGAATACTTATATTTTTGTCAAGTCGAATCTGGTTAACTCTAGTTAGTGTATTAATAGTTTTACATACATCCGTATGTACGAAGACTATTAGTTCACTAGTCATATCTTCCTTTCAATAGGTGACTTTGTCAAATAGTCCTTTTGAACAAAATTCACATGTGTTGTATGATTCAAAATCATTAGACTTGGAATTCCGTACCATTGGATCTTCCTCATGTGTCTTATGTCAGTTTGACGCAATGACTGTGAGGGTAGGAAATCGCGGGTCAAGAAATCAGCTGGACCGGGTCATTGACCGCATGTCGAACTTCCACCTGTTAATATTCTTGCGGGCACCGACGACGTCTTTGGACTCTACCTGTGACAAAATAGACAATCACACGCGTGATCGTGGGGTCTTAGAGAACACCGGGATGGTGCCGGCCTAAGGGGGCTCTGACGGTCAAGTCAGTAAGCTTGCAAGAGAAGTAAAATGTACGTGGATATTAGCCTTGGAATGTTACCGTTGGTTGAACAATGGTCAGAGCTTAAGCACAACTCGTAGAGTGGTCGGAGCTCGCTCTCTACGGATGACTGACTTGATTGGAGAATGACTATGACAGCCTACGAGGTATGTCCTTGAGTGAGGCAGCCCTGGAGTGGTTTGTCTTTTCCAAGGGTATGTATCGTAAATAAGTGAGAAGCTTTAAGGGTCTGACCTTGTAATTAATCACGTGAGTGGTATGTTGAGGGACTGACCCCTAGGAGAGATAAAGTGAGCCAACCCTTGTTGATTGTCCCGTGGGTGACGTTGGAAGGGTCTGACCTTTCAAAAGTAGGCGAACCCTTAAAGTAGACGAACCCTCGTTAAAGGCTATAGGAGAAAGTAGGCAGACCCTTGGTAAGACCTACTTGCACTTTCTCGGGAAAGTATGTGTTTGTTTCCTCAAAGGTCCAGCACTTGATAAGATATCCCTGTATTTGGTAATGGCTTGAACTTGACAAGGTCCTGTACCTTGATAAATGGTGCAGAGCCTCGTATCCTCTGCGCACGTTATTTTATGAGGTCCTGTATAAGGATACAAGACAGTAATGGTACTTAGATGAGAAGAATGAGGTAAGACTATATGATGAAGCGGGACTCTATCGAAGAGCAGGACTCTATGGGGGAGAAAGTGGGTTGATGATACTCTGTATGAGAGAGAAAGTAGTGGGGTTCTCCGCTCGGGATCCCCTTCCTCGTGTCATTCTTGGTTCCGTCATTTTATGACTGGCCGTAACATGACCGACCCATTTCTTTTGATCCGAGCTTCCGTTCGGGTTCGGTTCTTCCTATCTTTGTCTGGATCTAATCCGAACCTTTTGGACTTATCAAATTAGATCTAATCCATCCTTTTGCCTTTATCCCTGTAGTCAACTCTCTCTGATCAAGCCACCATTCTTTGGTGTAACCCGTTGTAGGATCCAGTCGATATTAGCCGTGAATCACCGAAGTGATTCGATGATCGTAGTTGGTTTCTAGATAAGCATTACGACCCCTAATTCGACTGGACTAGATGATCTTCTGAGTAAAGTCATCATAATTCTATTCGACAACTTGAGCGCATTTTAATCTTGGTCGAAGGACACTCCTTCAGATGGACATCTCCATCAGACCAAAATGACATATCCTTCAATCATTAGCCCAGAAGTTATACTCGTACTTGACTATTTGGAAAAAGAAAAAATGTGAGTGGATAAGGGGATTGAACTCTTAACCTCTAGTTGTAAAACAATGCGTTCACCAACTAAGCTACAACTAAGTTCTTGTAAAAGTTCAATCTTTCAAACATATATTTATACCAAAATTAGTTATTTGAGGGGGTCCAAGTACTTCAGTTTTTCCTGTCCTTTGAGGGAGATCTATGCGGTCGCACCTATGGAATCCCCTCTCCCACGCCCCCTGAAGAAAGAGATAAAAAAATAGAGAGAAAATGAGAGTCAAGTTTAGACTTAAGAGAGAGAAAAAGAGAGGGAGAGAGATGTTACAAATATTTTAAGGAAAAAAGAGGAAGCAATAGAGTGAGTTGATCTATTGATCGGGTATGATCAGGCTATTCATGTACGATTATTTTGGGTTGGGTGAAGGATCTTGCCCATATACTAACCATGTCTGCCCGTTTTCACTGGTCTTCCCCACCTAAGCCAGGTAGCGAGCACTCGTGGCCCTCTTACTGGAGGGGCGTGCACGATTGACTCAAAAGCTAGGTGGTCTTGTTCCCAACCTTAGTCCTTACATAGGGGTGGGAAAAAACCCTCTAGCCCGTATCTACCCGCAAACCGCTCGTGCTCGATGTGTCTGGGCGCTCGGTACCCGAGACGGACACTACCCGTGTGGACTGCCAAGCTTTAGTCAGACGGGCACAGACAAATGGCTCTAATCGTCTTGTCGTCCGAGTCCGACCGATTGATATGTTCAGCTTATTTAGACATTTTAATCGTATATGGATAGTTATAATCAATTAATATAGTTAGCATTTAAGCTACACACTTACACGTATGTGCATGAAAAGATTACTTTTCTTATTTATAAAGCTTTGTAGTTCCGACCAGTCTGGTACGCGGCAATTTAGGCGGGCCCTGATGGGAAACGGACAACCAAACTTTGTCAAGTGCCCACCCGATTTTTCCGGATGTCCGAACGGACAAATTGAGAATTTGTCCCTTCTGCCCGAACCGGAAGAGCAAGTGATCGTGGACTACCAGTCCGATCCATTTCTCACCCCTATCGTTACATACACCCAAACTAGCTCAAGTGATGATTGGGGATTTGGTACAAAACAAGTTTTGTGAGCACCTTCAAACATCATTATCCATTTTTTCAAGTACTAAAATTGATATGTAGAGTTGGAGTACCAATGAGATAAAATTTCAACAACAAAAAAAAAAAATGAGCTAGGATTTTAGGGATTGAATTTCAAATCCCCTCCACGTGCTTTATCTTTCTATTGCTGCGTTTTGTTATTTTATCTTTTCAAATTTGAAATTTGATTTTCAAACTTAACAAAATGTGAAAACTTATCTCAGACTGCAGAACAAGTTTGAAATAAAGTCCTAATTTCCGAAATGTGTGAAATGACATTTATGCCTCTGTAATTTAGAAAAATCTTGTTTCAATTTTAACCATCAACGGCAACAAAACCACGATGACCACAAAGCCACCACAACCATCAGAACGACAAAGCCACCACCACCACCACCATTAGAACCACAAGACCATCACCACCATCAGAACAACAAAACCACCACCACATACAACAAATACACCACCACCACTACCACGACGGCAAACACACCACTACCACGACGGCAAACACACCACTACCACCACAAACCACCACCACCAGGACCACAAACTTACTACCACCACAAATCAGACAACGACCACCACATACTGCCACCGCAGACCACAATTAAACCACCACATAAAACACTGCGGAGACCACCACAAGAAACACCACAAAGACCACCAAGAATGAAAATAAATATAGTTAATGTTAAATTTTTGTGGCCATCCAACTTAAAACCAATTGGCAATGAGTGCTTGGTTGCCAGATAGCCCTTCCCTATGCGGGCCTGAACTCACAGTTAGGGACAAATTAGTGTCTTGACGGTCCATCCGAAAATTTCTTGTCTGGTTGCCTGTCGTCATAAAAGTGGCTACTGTCGAATTAAATGACTTAAAAAACTAGTCAATTCATAAGAAGAATCTAAGTGATATTACTTGAGCAGCTATTCAACTTATAAAAAGAACCTAAGTGATAATCTTAAAGATACCCAATAAATGCAATGGATACTTGGTTTGTGGATTTATATAAATTTTTGCATACTCTAATCAGGCCTCTGTACGAACTGAAGCATTCATAATCCTTTCATATGGAGATACCTAGGATGATAGTGCTATCCAATGTTTTCTTGTTCATGGCAATTTCTTCCGTTGTAGCTTCCAACCTCAACTCTCAACAACACCTTCCTCGTGACCATGATGAGCTTTCATATGGAGATACTTTATTAATGAAATATAGACATCTCTTATCATCTGAAAGAAATCCTAAACAACTTTCAGAAACCAAGAATATTGCCCCATCAGATCACATCCAACATGAATTTGAAACTCAATTAAGTGGTTATTCAAGAATGTCAAGCGACCAAGATCAAGTTGTTCCGCATGTTTTTCAGTACTTCCCTCAACTTCACTCCAGAAGATCACTAGATAAGTTTATTCCATATCTTCGCGACAATTCAGTTATATCAAGTGACTCGTCTTCTCAGATTAAGAGGAGAGTACCCTCTGGCCCAGATCATCAACATCACCATAAGTCTCCACCAACAAGTACTTGAAGAACTAGTAAATTTGTAGGCCTCTAGGTCCTTTAATAATGCCAAATGATCCGAAATAGTTTATTTTGGTAAAAAAAAAATGTAAAGCTATTTACCAACTAAGATATTTAAGAAAACGTCAGTCGGCAAACAATCCAAACTAAAAAAATAAATTGGGTTTAAAGTTTAAACTTAATCTAAATAGGTAAAAAGTCCATTTCTTTTGAATATCTGTTTTTGCCTCGTACAAATACACAAATGTATCACCAATGTGTTCATTGTTTAGTGAATGTGTAATATGTGTAGGAATAGGTTTCTTTTATATGCAACATAAATCAAATTGTGTGAAGTTCAACAATAAAATGTATAGAGTTATTTACGTTTTGTTTAATGCAACAAGGTAATGATGTCATGCAAAGCTGATTTTTTTGGTGAATCCCAAAAAATGGTATATGCAAAAATGATTTGCCTGTTACATTTCAAAATTTGTACTTTTTGTTTGACCTTTGGACTATTTTGAGGTGATAGTGGACTTATTGTGCTATTAAAGTCCATATTTGGACCTTCCACCAATACTTTGGTCATTTGTACCAAAAGAACTGGTTTTGTCATTTAAAGGTTGTCTAACTTTCCTAACCAAGGCGGCAAGGCGCCAAAAAAATGTTCTCATTTTTTTCTTCTCCCCTTTCAGTGTTACAACGAAGAGAAGGGTTTTCTCCGCTAAAACCCCCTTCCTCTGAGATGAAGGCAAACGGGTTTCAGGCGATCGTTCGCCTGAAAATCCTAAAATCCTCGAATAAAGAATCTATGACATCCTCGACATATAATATAACCGAAGACATAACAACTTCTATACGAAATGATGATTCTAGGCTAGAATTTAGTGGTGGCAATTAACATACTTTAAAGTAGTTACATTCATTGAGTTTTAACGAGGGGAAGGTGAAATTCAAGGGCTAGGATTTTAAGATAAGAAATTGGATGGTGTGAAAAGGGATGAACCTCTTGATGAACAAAGAGAGAGATGATTGAGACCGTGAGAGAGAGAGAGACAAAAATCGAGAACTAGAGAGAGTTGGGAGGAGAAGATATTGATATTAAGTTAATGGCCTCGGTTACATTATTGTAAGTTACATAGATGTCTATTTATAGGGATGCAAAGGTGAATTAGGGTTTCCTAATTAAGATAAACGGTATCTAAACTAAAATATACATTAAAGACATTCATGGACCTGATCCACTCGGTTGGCCGAGTGGAAGTGGGTCGGTGGATCCTAATACTCTCCCTCAAGTTGGAGCAGGAATCGAAGTAACGCCCAACTTGCAAACAATGTTCTTCAACAAAGTCACTCCCAGAGGCTTGGTAAATATGTCCGCTAGATGGTTTTCTAAAGACGTGAAGCTTGGCAATGACGTTGTCTTTGATCTTCTCGCGAACGATGTGGCAGTCAATTTCAGTATGTTTTGTACGTTCATGAAAGACAAGGTTGTCGGCTATATTGAGAGCTTCCCGATTGTCACTGTAAACTGTCATTTGGCTAGAGTGGTCGATACCAAAATCCAGTAACAGATATTTTAGCCATATAGCTCACTAGTGAGAATCGCACAGACACGATATTTTGCCTCGGCAGAAGATTTAGCAACGGTGTGTTGCCTTTTAGATTCCAAGATAAAGGACAGGAACCAAGCATCATAAAGTAGCCAGTGGTAGAACAACGAGTGGATAGACAACCAGCTCGGTCAGAGTCACAGTAATCCGTGATATGAAGAAAGTTGTCAGCAGAGAGACAAATACTTAAATCACAATCGAATCTTTTGAAACTCTTTTCAATCATCAACTTTGAAAATCAATTTGAATAACTTTAAATCACATTCAAACTAAACAAATTGAAGTCTAAAACACTTTTAGACATATCTATCTATCTAATCAATCATGGATTAGTCTGACACTTAGAAAAAAATATAGCTACGTGCAAGAGGCTCTGAAGCCACTGTTGGGTTACGGATGTGTCTAACACACCTTTTCATGTAACCGGCTCGTGATGCCACTGTAGGGTTACGGATGTGTCTAACACACTTTTTTTAGTGTTTATTGCGGAATCTCAAACATCTAATGTTAACACTAGACTCCCAGGGTCTAATTATACATGAACTAAACAATGAACTAGATATGGAAAGATGATTACCTTTAATCGCTTTCCAACAAAAAAAATTCCGTCAAGATTCGAAAGATCAAGAACTCCAATTGTAGTTCCTCTACTCGAGACACCGAGTGTATGACTTGAACTCCCTCCTTCGAGTTAGCTAGAACTCTCTTGAAGGTTGAGATGAAGAACACCTTCTTTTTAACTAGATAATCGAGAAAACTCCTAGTCTCTCTTTTGGTTTTTCTCTCTAAAAGCTCTCTTGAATTGTCTCTTGATTTCCGTCCATAGTTATGTCTTAAGGAGGTCTATTTTTAGGGACCATAGAGAAGGTATTTCACCCAAACTAGGATTCCTAAAATATCTCCTTCAAGACATATCTTTTTGTGTCCCATATGAAACCCTAAAAGGGTTAATGTGTGGCCGGCCAATATAAGCCTCTATGGGCTTTATGGCCGGCCCACACAAGGGGTCTAACCGGCCATGTGCTGGCAGACCCCTTCCTAAGGTCGGCCATCACATGGTCGGCCCCTTTATGGGCACCCCGGGCTCCCTTTTTAGCCCGGGGTTATGTACACTTGTCCGGACTCTTCCGGACTCCTTTTGGCCTTAAATAATGGATCCAATCCACTTATTTGCCACTTTATATCTAGTCAATATCTCTTTGTTCAAACCATCACTCTTATGTGTAACCCTTGTAGGATCCGGTCTATGTTAGCCGCAGATTACCGAAGTTATCCGACGATCGTAGTTGGCTTCTAGCTAAGCATTACGACCCCTAATTCGACCGGACCAACGATCTTCCAAATAAGGTCATTATGATCCTATTCACCAAATCGTACGCATTGTCATCTTGATAGAAGGACATCCCTTAGAAGAATACCATTCCTTCGGACGGAGGGAATATATCCTTCAGTCTCCCACTTGTAGTTAGAACAAGTGCAATGCTCGATTCCCATGTCTTTTCATATCTCATCTGATATGTCATACTTCTCAGACTTTTTTGATCCCGATAACAAACTGTCAAATCAAATGATTAATTCTTAATCCATCTGAGCATGGCCATGCATTTTCCAGTTGTTTGTCATCAAGTGGCCCGAAGATATTTTATCTTGATTTTACTCAGGAAGACATATTCCATTCTTGTACTCCCACTCAATTTCATGTCTATCCTGTCTCCCCCAGCAATCCGCCATTATAACCTCCTTTTACGGTGCGGCATTTAACGGTGCCAAAGTTCGACACTCCTTTTCATCTGTTCGCCCTTCCTAGAAGATTTCTATCTTTATTTTTGGAAGATTCCTTTTATGACTTTCTTCAACTTCTGTTTTCAGAGACATAATTTTGAATGCTCTCAGCACTCTCGGTCCTTTCTCTGACTTTCATGGGTGACGACATCTTTTGTACTCTAAGTACATTTTAGATGTGCGGGTAAACATCAATCATCTCCATGATCGATCTTATGTTTTCCTGACATAAGTATTTCTCTCATGTTCTGCTTTCACTTGTCAGGATTTCCAAATTCTGAGTTTCGCTAGGCAGGTCTCATGTGAGATGGGTGGAAACTCTTCTCCAAGAGTTCTTGATCTCTTTCAAAACTTCTTTTGAAATGAGTCTCTTCATCACTTTAATCTATTGACATAGATTGTGATGCCCTAATAAATTTACCCTCGTCTCTTGTCCTATTGAGTCAATTCTCTAACTGTTTTTCTCAATCCCAGTATGTCTCCACATACAGGACTTTGAAACGATCTTGTTTCACTCCCGCTTACCTTCTTGTCGAACAAGACTATTCATTCTAAGAAATTGAATCCGATCAAATTTCTTTGCGAATGTTCAAGCCCCACTCCTTTTAGATCTCATCTCTTTAGACTCTCAGTCTAAACTCGGAGTAGTTCTGCTATAGTTCCTGTGAATCTTCTCTAAGACTCACACGGGGTTTTGAGCAATACCTTCTTAGTTTCTTTAAAAGGTTTCATCGTGAGTAATTTCTTACTCTCGTTATGGCAAGTAACTCCTTACTTCCATTATAGCGAGTAACTCTTTGCTCCTATTTGTTGCTCTTTTTATTCGAACTTCTTTCGAATGTTTTATTTCCTCCCACTTGTCCGATTATCAAAGAACTCTTTCTTTTTAATAGGACACCATCAAGAGCAACAATCTAATTGTGTTTCGATGATTTGTGGAAAAACCCTGTTATTCTTCGCTTGAAGAATCTATGTCTTAAAGGTCTTTAGACTTGGAATAAAAGATCATTTTAGAACTCTTCTAAAATCCATATTCGTATGGAATCCTTTTATTCACTATAGCTTTCTAGGTCTTAGTGGTATGTCTTTTATGCATTTAGACTTTTGCTTTCGGAAGACTTTATGACTTATAGACTTATGATCTTATCATAATCTTTTAGTCACATTTGATCCTTACTTGATTCAGGTTTTGTCTCCAAGACTTCCTTAAATCTAGTATTTAGTATATTCCAGTCACATTAATCACTTTCTTATGTCTAACATAAGCTTTTAGTGAGTAATTGACTCTTGAGATCTTGTCAAATACATTTATTTGAACCATGATTAACTATCGTTGAGGGATACGAGATCACTCAACTTTTAGCTTCATCCATGTTCTTTCAAATTTGTTTGACTAGATTAGAATAACTAAATTGGATTCTTTGGTATAATTCTTTAAAAGTTGAGTAGGCATCTTTTAAGAACATCATAAAATACTGAATATTTTATTTATCTCCATAATCTCATTACAGAGTCATTGTTCGAAAAAGAAAAAGGAAAACTAAAACTAATTTAGGGTTATCCCTATGGAGTCCATGATCCTTCTCTAGCTTTATGCAGCAACTATTGCTCCTTTTAGCTTTTGACAGGTTCATTTCCTTACTCATTAAATAATCAGCTTCCACTTGTTCCTGTCATTCATAATGAAAAGAACAATTTCAGGTATCCAATACCTTTTGTTGAATTGTATTTAATTGAATCAACTTTTAATATATTTTACCTTGACCGGAAACCACCTTTACGTTCTTTTTATCTTCCAGGAATTTGGGACAGTTTCTCTTCCAATGGCCTATGCCATTGTAGTAGAAACAGTTGGAATTAGATTGGGCACTTCCTTTTTTGGCAACTTGTTTGCCTTTCCATTTGCCCATCTTCTTGAATCTCTGCTTTCCTTCCTTTTAAATCCCTTTTCCTTTTGAACCATCAGAATTTCTTTCTTAGGTTCCACCACTGCGATATTCTCTTCGCTTGTCTGGAGCATAGCGTGTAGTTCTTCCAGAGATTTATCCCATCCATTCATGTTGTAGTGCATTCTAAACTGACTGAACCCATCATGAAGTGAATGCAGGATAATATCTGTGGCAAAATCTCGGCCATGGTCGACTCCAAGTCGAGCTAGTTTCTCAAAATGACTAATCATTTCGAAAACATGTGGCCCTACAGGCTTTCCCTTCTCAAGGCGCATATCCAATATTGTCTTTGAAGTCTCATACCTTTCCATCCTCGACTTCTTTTGGAAAAAATTCCTAAGTTGACGAATCATGGTGTACGCATCCATGTGAATGAACTTATCCTGAAGATTAGGTTCCATGGTTGCTATCATAAGGCATGTTACGGGTTCAGCCTTCTTCCGGAGACTTCTTTGTGAATCTATCTCCTCATCAGTCGAATCTTCAGTGATTATCGAAAGTGGTGTGTCTAGAATGCTTGCCTTGTTTTCGGATCTGAGAACGAGGTTCCAGATTCCTTTCCCATACAATGAAGTTATCTCCGTTCAGTTTTTCTTTCTCTAGTAGCCAACGGATGTTGAAGGATTCTTTGGTTGTCATAATTAAACTACATGTAAGAAACACGAAGTGATTTAAACTTGTTATCCTGGCATAATTCCTGTATGCCTATATTATTCTATATTTGTTATCCCCTAAGAATAATATAATTCCAAGATCCCATTCCTCCGGAATTAAGCGTACTAAGGCACTGCCCTTAATCCATCGTCCTGGGTGAGTAACTCCTTACTGATCATACTCCTATGATTCTTGGTTGACAAATTTCACTCTTGTGTGTCAAATTGTCCTTTTGCCTCGAAATCTAAAACCCTTTCGCTGACTCGTTGAGAATAACCATTTAGACATGTAGATCTCTGCTATAGATCTACTCGTATTGTCCCGAGGTAAAAGATGGCACTCTGCAAAGACTAACCCACCATCGATGAACAAGGGACAACAGGTGTCTTAATTTAGGTAGATATTTACTCAAAATTATTTTTGGGACTTTTTACGTAATTTATCAAGTTGCGTTACTATGAACTCTGGCATAACCAATTATGATCTATTACGTAAAGTTTATGTGGGTTTGCGTAAAGATTTCTTACATCTTTTAGTATTACCCCTAAAAGATCTCATCTTCTAGGTTATTTCTTGTTCGCCTACGGTTCGTACGGATTCTTATCCTTGAACAACCATTGAGTACTCCCACTCAAATCATGATCTCATCATTCGATTCGTCAATGGCTACTAAAGACCCTATACTCTAAGTATTATTCGGGCACTTTCACTAGTGCTTAGGAACAAGAAACGTTTACCTAACTAAAGGTATACTAAGCTACGAAATCACATAAAATATACATACATCCAGAAATATGACAATCATATAAGATAAAGTATGTATCTTAGATTCGTTTATAGATTCGCTATGTCTCGTATAGCTAATTGTGGGAAATTGTGACAATCCTATGTCTAACGTGAGTTCTAAGTCTATTTTCGTAAAATACAGACTTATAACATGTTATGTTTCTTCCTTAATGATTTCCAAAATCAATTCTAGGAAAAACTCCGTTTGGGTCATCTGATGGCTCGGGTCAATTTCGGAAAAATAAGTTTGAAATTCGGAGAAAAGTTTGAAAAACTCCCACTCGGGTCAAGATCCAAAATCTTCGATTCAAACTCAAAAATGGACCCAAGTCAACTTTTGGTAAAACCCTGGACAGACCTTTGGTCAAAGTCCTGGTCAAACTCTGGTCAAACCCTTAGTCAAACCCGAGTCAAACTCGGTCAAGGGACCTTTGACCAGTCAAGGAGGAACCAAGGTCGGTCAAGGTCCGGACCCGGCTCGGCACGTTCCGAGCTGTGTCGTGTCCGTTGGGTGGACGCGTCCTGGTCCTAGGCCAGACGCGTCCCATGAACCACAGACGCGTCCTTTGGTCACAGATGCATCTTGACGCGTCTGTCCGAGTTTATAGCATCTCGGATCGCATCCGAGATGCTAGGGATGCGTCGGACGCGTCTGGAGTCGGCCAAGAAAATCGCGTCTCAGTCTAATCGAAGACGCGTCCGAAGATATTGCAGGTCGCGTCTGGAGACGCGACCTTTCCGAGATATACTCGGATATCCCAGTCCGTGTCGGACTGGGATGCGTCCGAGACAATCTCGGAGTCCCAGTCTGAGACGGACTGGGACGCGTCCAGGCCAGTCCGGCCCGGGGACTAGCAAAATCTAAGTTTGGGGATGTTTGATGAGACATGAAAATGTCTCATTTGAATCTCTTAACTCGGGTTAGTTAGTCCAGTTCGAGCGGTTACTCTGATGATATGTTTGATTTTCTTTCTCAGGTCTCAATTACGGAGTTCAATGCGAAAACATCGTAATAGAGACATATTTGAGGGGTATTTTGGTCATTTTAATGACAAGGGTATTCTGGTCAATATTTATATGCGGGTGAAAATAGAGTTGAAGACGAGTCCAACGGCGAAGACGGAAGTCAAATCGGAGTCCGGACGACAAAACTAGGTCAAGTCAAAGTTTGGGCCAAGATAAGTTGACCAAAGTCAACTTAGATTGTCAAAGACACGTGGCGAAAAGTCTGGCGGTGAGGGACACGTCCTCGGTACACTGGTGGGCAGAGGAGATATTTTCGGGAGTCAGACCGGTTATGATTCGGTGCAATACGTTAGCAATACTTCAGTGCTCCCCGGATGATCCAGTGATCTCACTTTGAACCACGTACCCGATTGGACGGTTGCTGTTAACTTCTTACACGTGGTATTACTTCTAAAGCTCGTTGTATCTTACTAATCTGTCCGCGAAGCACTATAACAACTCCTTCACACTAGCTGTTAAATCACGGGATTCTTAGAATTCTCGCTACGGTAATCTCAGGCGCAAGATATTACAATGGTCCTGAGTGCTTCACGACCATTCATGCTGCATCTAACGGCTGCCGTGCAACCCTTGTTATCTAGCAACTCGAATTTGTGCATCTCATCCTCTTATATTGCTGCTGTTACAACAAATCACTCCTTTCTTCTCCATCTTTGGAAAATCACCAACAGAGAAATTGGTAGAGAGAGGGAACCGAGAGATGGAAATTTTTGGGAGCAATCAAGTGGAGTATATTAACCGAACAGGGAAGTATCTATAGAAGGAAGATTAGAGATGATTTGAGCTGAAGATAAATTAGAGAATGGAAGGTTGTAAAGATGGAAAGATAGAAACCAAGAGAGAGAAGGAAAGAATGAGAAGAGATGGAAACAAATTTTAAAACCAAAAGATGGAAATGGTAAGGTTCGGCTGAAAATGGAAGTTAGAGAGAGAAGAGATACTCGGGCTATAAGAAACAAAGAGTTGGAGGAACCAAGGATGATCTCTCACGGCCAAGAAGAAAAGGGAGATAAGAGTTTAGACAGAAAGAAAGAGGAGAATCACTCCACCATTAGAGCCGAGAGCCGAGTGCTAGAGAGAGAGTGAGAAATTTGTAGTGTTTATTTCTGTTTCTTTTCTTCTTCTTCTTCTGATTCTTCATCTTAGTGAGAGAGAGAAGGTTAGTTTAAGAGAGTTAAGAGAGAGAAAGATATTATAGAGAGAGAGAGAAAGAGATTTATTTCAAATTATAAAACTTCATTAAACTTTCTTCTTCTTCTTCTTTCTTCATTGGTTCGGTTATAAAAATAGTATAAAGTGTTCATAGCTTGTTTAGAGAAAGAAAGAGAAAACAGAGAAGGAAAGAGAAAAACCAGGGAAGGAAAATTATTTCACACCTGGAAATCTTTTCCGGGAAGACGAGAAAATAATTTTCCCTGAGGGTGCGTTTGGCAGAATTCTGGGAAAACAGAAGGAAATCCTTTCCCTAAGGCCCTGTTTGGTTTTGAAATAGCGGAAAAAGTTAAGTTTTCTTCTCCCTCTCTTTACTTTATTTTCCAATTCTTTTTACATAATGCCTATGAGTAACTAATCTTATCTATCTAGGGTTTTAGATGAAGTTCTTCGTACTTAATATTATATATGATTTGTTAATAATTTTTATTGATTTTCATGATAAAATATTCCGGATTTTTTGACCATTCATGGACCAAAAATCTGAGTTATATAAAGAATATGCTAACTACATCATAATGAATCATTGTTAGAATTATTATAAGAACGGATTCGAAAACCCTAGGTTCCCTTTATCTGAATATCAACTTTAGTATTATTGAATTTTGAATTGCTATTTATCTTTTTATTATTTGAAAAAAAAATATTATCAATCAAACCACTTTTTGAAGACCTAATAGTTTTAAGATTAGAATTGAAATTTGACTTAGTCTCTGAGGAACGAACCGGTCTTACCGGAATTTTATAAATTGACACCCGTGCACTTGCGGGTGTAGACCTATTTAGGAAACTTTCTAGGCCCATCAAGTTTTTGGCGCCGCTGCCGGGGACTTAGTTTGAATTGAATATAATTTTATTTCTATTTTTGGTAAGTTTTTATTTTTGGACACTTTGACTTGCTTTTCCATTTTTGGTGTGTAGAACGCTAAGGAGCGAAGGAAAAGGCGCAACAAGGAGAGGAGCGTAAGAAGGAAAATTTACATTTTATTTTTTATTTTTTGTATTTTTGGTGAGAGAGACTTTTAGACTTTCTAGTTTTAATTTTTGGTATTAAAGTTTTGACCCTAAATTGGAGGGCTTTATAAATTGTAACCGAAAACCAAAACGAAGCCTCGGGTTGGAGCACTCAACGGGAGAGTGGCCCGGGTCGTCTGCAAGGGTCATCGCCCGTCCTGAACGGGAGGTAATTTCTTTAATCACCCACGAAGCCCCTCCCCTGTCAGTGGGTATTTGCGTGTTTCGTGTGCCTAATTGTTTTGATCGAATTGCTTAGTGTAAGCATTCTAGTAAGGGCAATAACCCAATTGAAAGATAGGAGACGGATTTCATCACCGTTCTCTTGCCCAAATAGGTAACAACATTCACGATCCCAAACTTCACCTAAAATCTAAAATCTGAATTAGACATCAGCCCTTAAGGTTTTCGAGCTCATAGGATCTTTGAAACAATTCAGGGACTTAATTTTTATTTGGGCATTCCTCAAAGGAAAGTGTTAATCAATTCTTTAAAAGGTCACCTCGAGAAGAGGCAACGCTACTGAAGGTTGGACGGCTATCACAACGTTCATCGTTGGTCGTCACCAAGAATTGTTTGACCGTATTACTTTGACGGAGTAACCCTCATAACAATTATAGTTCAAGCTTTGTAATGAAGTAGGAGCTGTCTAGAATTTTAGGGTGAATCTGACCAACTTGTCTGTCTAGATTCTGTTTAGGTTGCTTGGTAGAGTCAGACTGATTGTGTTTGCTTTCCTCTAGGATCTTCGTAGTGATTCCTCGGTTTTCGATTTAAAAAATATATATATATATATATATATATATTTGAGAATATCCTTGGTCATTGGGCTCTAGTTTATGCCCGATAGATATCGTGATAAGAGAGGTCGTTTCATTAGTAGAGAAACTCATCTAAGTAATCTTCTGGCCAATCTCTCTTTAAGTGACACTATGGGTGAAAATCTAAACCAAGCCAGGGATGGAAATCCACCTATGACACTCAGGGATTACATGAACCCTACTAGAACATGTCAACCATCATGCATACAGTTGCCCCACTCCACGGCTCACTTTGAGTTAAAGCCGAGCATTATCCAAATGCTCCCACTCTTTCGTGGAGTTGAGAACGAGAATCCTTACCACCATGTTAGGGATTTTGAAGAAATCTGTGGGACTATAAGATTCCCCAATATGTCTGATGAAATAGTGAGGCTTAGGTTGTTCCCTTTCTCTTTGAGAGAGAAAGCAAAATCTTGGTTGTATGCCTTACAACCTCATTCCATCACCACATGGGAAGAATTAACCAGTTTATTCCTTCTGAAATTCTTTCCCAAGCACAAAACCACCGCTTTAAGGCAAAGTCTTAATAATTTTGTGCAACAAGAAGGAGAATCTCTCTACAAATATCTTGAGAGATTTAAAGAACTGGAACTACAGTGTCCACACCATGGTTATGAAAAGAGCAGACTAGTCCAATTTCTCTATGACGGACTAGACTATCCCACTACATCCATGGTAGAGTCATTCTGTGGTGGCGGATTTACTTATAAATCCGTCGATGACTGCATGACATTTCTAGAAGATTTAGTTGAGAAATCCCATCAATGGGAAACTTCTAGAGGACCTCCTACTAGGGCAAACCCTACTCCGAATAAAGGCGGCATCTATAGAGTTGATGACTCCGAACTTAAACTCGCCGCCATGACGAGAAGGATAGAACCCCTAGAGCTTGGTCAGCCTAAAGCAGTTAGGGAGGATCCCACTCAGGCCATGAGTGTTGGAAATGAATCCATCTCTTACCCATGCTCCGTCTGTGGAGACCCATCTCATACAGGGAATAAGTGTACCCTATTCTTTGTTTTGACGAAAAAGAGCAAGCTAATGCTCTTTACCTAAACTCTAGGCAAGATTACCGTCAGAAATATGATCCTTATTCGAACACTTATAATCCGGGTTGGAGAAATCACCCCAATTTTGCTTGGTCCAATGGTCAAAATCAGGGTCAGGTTAGTAGCTCCATGAACCCTCATGGGTTTAATGCTCCTAGGAATCCTTATGCTCAAAATCAGGGTCAGCCTAATACCCAAAATACTCCTCAGGGATCTTTAGAGGAAACCATGCTTAAATTTATGCAACAAACCTCCAAGGAAATTTCTAGTCTAAAAACCGAGGTAGAAGCCCTTAGGCAAAGAGATCAGGGTATGTTTCCTAGTCAACCAGAGCCAAACCCGAAGGGTAAACAGTCGATGGACCAGGCCAATGCAATAACCACCCTTAGAAGTGGTAGGGTAATTGACAATAAGGTAGGAGTTCTCGAAGATAGTGAACTAAACTCTGAACAACCCACCTTACCAACTAGTGTCCCTAGTAAAGAGCCTGAGAAGGCTCCTGAGTCTGAAGACCCACCCATTGTGCCTGAGTCGTATGTTCCTAGAGCCCCATATCCTCAGCGTTTGGTAGAACTAAAGAAGAAGACTCAGTTTGAGGAGATAATGGAAATGTTCAAACAGGTTAGTATTAACATTCCATTATTAGATGCTATTAAACAAATCCCAGCTTATGCTAAGTTCCTTAAAGACCTATGTACTATGAAGCGTAAGATGAATGTGCATAAGAAAGTATTCTTGACTAATCAAGTCAGCTCTATTCTCCAGCAAACCCTTCCAACTAAGTATAAAGACCCAGGAAGCCTTACCTTATCATGCACCATAGGGGAACATGAGATCGAACGAACATTGTTAGATCTAGGTGCCAGTGTTAACCTACTTCCTTACTCGGTTTACTTACAGTTAGGGTTAGGAGAAATAAAACCCACTTCTATAGTTCTCCAGTTGGCAGATCGGTCTGTTAGGCGACCACGTGGGATAGTGGAAGATGTTTTAATAAAAGTTGGTGAATTCATCTTTCCGGTAGATTTCATCATCTTAGATACTGAACCAGTTAGTGATACCCAAAACCAAATTCCCGTCATTCTAGGACGACCATTCTTAGCTACATCTGATGCTGTCATATACTGTAGGAGTGGACTTTTAAAATTATCTTTTGGAAACATGACTGTAGAGATGAACATCTTTAAGGCTGGACTTTTCCCTGATGATGTTAATGATTTTAGTGAGATGAACCTAATAGATATGTTCGTTCAGGATTCTTTACCTGAGACTTTATCCGAGGATCCTTTAGAAACTCTATTGGCACTTTTATGCTTAGATGAGGAGGATAGTATTAATGAGATAGATAACATGTCAGCGTCTACCTCCTTGTTAGTGTCTGAGCCGATTACTTTGCCAACCTTAGAGTCACCACTTCCATCGTATGAGTCCAATGCTCTATCACTGAGCTATGGACCCACCATAAAAGATGATGATGAATCTTGGCTGCTCAATCTAGTAAATGAGAATGATGACTCGCTTGACTTAGTCAAGGATCTGGAGTTCTTTAAGGACACTAATGACATCCTAATCAAACAAATTATAGAGGGTTTATCTGAACCAACTTTGGTAGAGCTTAAGTCTGGTAACCAAGTGATTCCTTTGGAAGAACTCCGTGTACCTGTTTTAGAAACCTCTTGTTTAACTCTGGGTGTATTTGATAGTCCTCTAGATCCTCTTGTATCGTATCCCTCGGAAGCATGTTTAGAAGTTAGTGCAATACCTCACTTGGTTTCTCCTCCATACCTAGATCCTTTCTACGAGGACTATACTCTTTCTAGTCCATGGCCAAACTTAACGACTTTATTGTCGTCTAAGTTTGGGGATTCTTACCTGATCATGATAGTCTCACGGGTACTGCAACATATTTGCACAAGTGTGAGACTATCATTCACTAATCACTTCGTGTCTTGGGTAGATCCTCAGATGTTTCGCCTATTGGTTTATGGAGATGTTACTTAAGGATTGTTGAATCATCTGTATCGTCTGGCTGAAGACGTTAAACTTAGCGCTTTCTGGGAGGCAACCCATGCATAGGACTTCTAAATCTGGTAACATCTTTCCTTACATCCTATTATTTTTGCATAGTCTTCAGAACATTGAGGACAATGTTCGGTTTAAGTTTGGGGATAGGGGATTGAATTTTTAGTCCTTATTTCAAAAATTCAAAAGGGTTCAAAAATTTTAATTTTTTGATTGAAAATTTGAGTCTAGTTGTTTTTGCTTGTTAATAGTTATAGAGTCTAGTTGGTCGTACTTTGCTTTTGCTGAAAGTTCTTCCATGAATTTCGAGTCTTGGAGTTGTTTTGCACTAGCCATGTGAGTGTTAGATAGGTGAAGAGTAGACACTTCTAAGAAAACCTGATTAATCATTAGTGGGGACTTAACCTATGTGAGATTCTGAGCCTTTCTTGTTGTTTTGAGTGATTTCTTCTGAGCTAATTCCGAGTAGAGTGAAGAGCTACTCAGCCTCGCAATATTCATTAGAACTCATTTGATCTCCTGAGTTCAAATTTTACAACCACTAGGGATGTCATCAGGAAGTAAACCCTTCTCTTGTAGTCTGAGAAACTTGAAAGCAATGTCAACTAGAGGAAAATAGATCTCATCCATCATTTAGAACCCTGAGAATAAGACATGAAACAAAGAGGAGAAAATTATACCCAAGGAAATTGTTGAGAAAGTAAGATGTGTAGTTTTGTTTAAGTGTTTATCCCTTGAAGTAGTTTTTGAAGATTTGAAGACGTCGAGTTCTCAGGAGTTCTAGTGACATCATCATTATAGTCTATTAACCTCTAGGAAGCATTGTTAGATAGTTGATCAGGTGAGAAGAGTTGGTTAGCTTCCCCATTCCGTATTAGTGGTTGTTTCCTTTCTATGAGATCAGTCGTTTACCAAAAATTCAGTCCGTCTTTTGTAATGTGTTGAGTTTTCCTTCATACTCATACTCGCACATTGAGCGAACCATTTCTGAGTGACTTAAATTTTTGAGTGTATGACCATGAGGCAGTAGTCGAGGCGAAATGTATTGAGAAGGTAATCGAGGTCTTGTCTGTTTGGAACCGAAATGATACTCATATTGGCTGGTCATGTGCACTTTAGGTCTTGATTACTAGTGAAGGGATTTTTAGCATTTGTATGGTTTGGTCAACTTTGATTTCATTTCTATTAACTTTCGAAAACTTACCGGATAAACATTTTTAGTCCATATCATATTTAGACCCTTCTGCATTTTTGAAATTTTTGAATTTTGTGGGTATATTCACTGCAAACCCTCACGAGACAAAACTCGTCCTTTAGGGTAACCTAGAGGTTTAACGACTTGTTGCACGAGCTAAGTGCAATCGTGATTCCCTACAAAAGTGGTGAACTGGGCTTAGTTTTATTTTTCTATTTTGCTCGAGGACTAGCAAAATCTAAGTTTGGGGATGTTTGATGAGACATGAAAATGTCTCATTTGAATCTCTTAACTCGGGTTAGTTAGTCCAGTTCGAGCGGTTACTCTGATTATATGTTTGATTTTCTTTCTCAGGTCTCAATTACGGAGTTCGATGCGAAAACATCGTAATAAAGACATACTTGAGGGGTATTTTGGCATTTTAATGACAAGGGTATTCTGGTCAATATTTATACGCGGGTGAAAATAGAGTTGAAGACGAGTTCAACGGCGAAGACGGAAGTCAAATCGGAGTCCGGACGACAAAACTAGGTCAAGTCAAAGTTTGGGCCAAGATAAGTTGACCAAAGTCAACTTAGATTGTCAAAGACACGTGGCGAAAAGTCTGGCGGTGAGGGACACGTTCTCGGTACACTGGTGGGCAGAGGAGATATTTTCGGGAGTCAGACCGGTTATGATTCGGTGCAATACGTTAGCAATACTTCAGTGCTCCCCGAATGATCCAGTGATCTCACTTTGAACCACGTACTCGATTGGACGGTTGCTGTTAACTTCTTACACGTGGTATTACTTCTAAAGCTCGTTGTATCTTACTAATCTGTCCACGAAGCACTATAACAACTCCTTCACACCACCTGTTAAATCACGGGATTCTTAGAATTCTCGCTACGGTAATCTCAGGCGCAAGATATTACAATGGTCCTGAGTGCTTCACGACCATTCATGCTGCATCTAACGGCTGCCGTGCAACCCTTGTTATCTAGCAACTCGAATTTGTGCATCTCATCCTCTTATATTGCTGCTGTTACAACAAATCACTCCTTTCTTCTCCATCTTTGGAAAATCACCAACAGAGAAATTGGTAGAGAGAGGGAACCGAGAGATGGAAATTTTTGGGAGCAATCAAGTGGAGTATATTAACCGAACAGGGAAGTATCTATAGAAGGAAGATTAGAGATGATTTGAGCTGAAGATAAATTAGAGAATGGAAGGTTGTAAAGATGGAAAGATAGAAACCGAGAGAGAGAAGGAAAGAATGAGAAGAGATGGAAACAAATTTTAAAACCAAAAGATGGAAATGGTAAGGTTCGGCTTAAAATGGAAGTTAGAGAGAGAAGAGAAACTCGGGCTATAAGAAACAAAGAGTTGGAGGAACCAAGGATGATCTCTCACGGCCAAGAAGAAAAGGGAGATAAGAGTTTAGACAGAGAGAAAGAGGAGAATCACTCCACCATTAGAGCCGAGAGCCGAGAGCTAGAGAGAGAGTGAGAAATTTGTAGTGTTTATTTATGTTTCTTTTCTTCTTCTTCTTCTGATTCTTCATCTTAGTGAGAGAGAGAAGGTTAGTTTAAGAGAGTTAAGAGAGAGAAAGATATTGTAGAGAGAGAGAGATAAAGAGATTTATTTCAAATTATAAAACTTCATTAAACTTTCTTCTTCTTCTTCTTTCTTCATTGGTTCGGTTATAAAAATAGTACAAAGTGTTCATAGCTTGTTTAGAGAAAGAAAGAGAAAACAGAGAAGGAAAGAGAAAAACCAGGGAAGGAAAATTATTTCTCACCTGGAAATCGTTTCCGGGAAGACGAGAAAATAATTTTCCCTGAGGGTGCGTTTGGCAGAATTCTGGGAAAACAGAAGGAAATCCTTTCCCTAAGGCCCTGTTTGGTTTTGAAATAGCGGAAAAAGTTAAGTTTTCTTCTCCCTCCCTTTACTTTATTTTCCAATTCTTTTTACATAATGCCTATGAGTAACTAATCTTATCTATCTAGGGTTTTAGATAAAGTTCTTCGTACTTAATATTATATATGATTTGTTAATAATTTTTATTGATTTTCATGATAAAATATTCCGGATTTTTTGACCATTCATGGACCAAAAATCTGAGTTATATAAAGAATATGCTAACTACATCATAATGAATCATTGTTAGAATTATTATAAGAACGGATTCGAAAACCCTAGGTTCCCTTTATCTGAATATCAACTTTAGTATTATTTAATTTTGAATTGCTATTTATCTTTTTATTATTTGAAAAAAAAATATTATCAATCAAACCACTTTTTGAAGACCTAATAGTTTTAAGATTAGAATTGAAATTTGACTTAGTCTCTGAGGAACGAACCGGTCTTACCGGAATTTTACAACTTGCCACCCGTGCACTTGCGGGTGTAGACCTATTTAGGAAACTTTCTAGGCCCATCAACAGACTTCATCTTCCTCCTATTTTCTTGCAGTCCCTCGATTTTTCTTTTATTCCTATATGGTTCAGCTGCTGTTTTTCACTGTTTTTGATGATTTTCATCATCAAAACAGTGGTTTTTGACCCTTTTTTGCTAAATTTCAAAACCCTAAAACTAGTTTTCGAAAACCTTTTTCAAAAAACTAAAGTTTTAGTGTATTAAGCTATTGAATCTACATCAAAATCCCTGATTTTCATGTTCAAATCTTTATTCAAACAATGGTGTTTTCTAGTCATTCAAGCTCGAATCTTATTCGTCTAGTCAAAGATATATCTCCTTCAAGACATATCATTTTGTGTCCCATATAAAACCCTAAAAGGGTTTATGTGTGGCCGGCCAATATAAGCCTCTATGGGCTTTATGGTCGGCCCACACAAGGGGTCTAACCGGCCATGTGCTGTCCGGCCCCTTCCTAAGGTCGGCCATCACATGGCCGACCCCTTTTTGGGCACCCCCGGGCTCCCTTTTTAGCCCGGGGTTATGTACACTTGTCCGGACTCTTCCGAACTCCTTTTGGCCTCAAATAATGGATCCAATCCACTTATTTTCCACTTTATATCTAGTCAATATCTCTCCCTTCAAACCATCACTCTTATGTGTAACCCTTGTAGGATCCGGTCTATGTTAGCCGCGGATTACCGAAGTTATCCGACGATCGTAGTTGGCTTTTAGCTAAGCATTACGACCCCTAATTCGACCGGACTAATGATCTTCCAAATAAGGTCATTATGATCCTATTCGCCAAATCTTACGCATTGTCATCTTGATCGAAGGACATCCCTTAGAAGGATACCATTCCTTCGGACCGAGGGAATATATCCTTCACTATCTCACAAATTGCTCGCACTGCATCTTTGGTCAAAGGACATCTCCTTCAGCTTCGGTGCTCCCCTCTCCGTCGACTACTTTGGCTAATCCTTCTCTCTTGGTTGATGTCGATGACTCCATCTCCTCCGACATCGCTGCTCGCCCACCTCGTGCCCAGTGAAATCGATGTTCCGCGGACCCATTTAAAGGATTTCGTATGTTCTAATAATTCCTCCATCAAATGTTAACTTGAGACTATCAACTCGTTTTCTACATCTCACCAGTCACTACTCTCATCTGTTATCACAACGGAAGAACCCACTTCATTCACTCAAGCAATGAAATCTCCTCATTGAAGGGAGGCCATGGCCAAAGAGATTTTAGCTTGGGAATCAAATAATACATGGGCCATTGTCTCGCTCCCTCCCGGCAAGCGTCCAATTGGATGCAAATGGGTATACAAAATCAAATTCAAATCCGAGGGTACCATTGAACGTTACAAAGCTCGTCAGGTCGCAAAAGGATACACTCAAATAGAGGGCCTAGACTATAATGATACATTTGCTCCGGTTGCAAAATTAGTCCCCGTTAGAGTTTTATTATCAATTGTCGCCGCCAAAGGATGGTCCCTTCACCAACTTGATGTCAACAACGCATTTCTTCAAGGAGATCTCCGTGAAGAAGTCTATATGAAACTTCCACCCGACTTTTCATCTAAGGGGGTAGCTGAAGGAGACGTCGTTCGACCAAGGATGCAATGCGAGTAATTTTTCGGATAGGACAATTGATGAATAAGATCATCAAGTCCGGATGATTTAGGGACCGTAGTGTTTAGCTAGAAATCAACTACGATCGTCGAATCGCAAAAGCGATTCACGGCTAACTTTGTCTGGATCCTACAACGGTTACACAAAGAGTGTCAACTTGATTGGAAGATATGACTAGAGGGATGAGGCTTATATACATGGGTAAGACCCATAAGATATGTCCAAAGGGCCTAAAAAAAGTTTAGGAAAAGATAGTACAAAAGGCCCGAATGGAAGGATTTTGGGTCGGGGCACTGAAGGGATGTTTTGGGCCCAAAAGAGGGGCCTCCCATGTTTGGCCGGGTGCCCTAATAGGACCGAACAGATCTGCCCAAAGGGGCATGCATGGGGCGGCCACATCTTAAGGAAACAAGAAAAATAGAAACTACTTTCTATTTTCGACTATTTCCTTAATCTTATTCAAGAGGGACTTTTAGGAAACCTAATTAGGGTTGGACTCTAACTTAGGGTTCTATATAGGGTCTCTAAGGGACTTGAATAAGGTGTGGAAAATTCTCAACAAGCTTTCAATCTCTACAACATCAAGTAGAGAAAGAAAGAGAGAAAATTCCAACCTATCTATCTAGTCAAAGAAGAAGGTGTTCTTCAACTAACTACCATTGGTGTTCTAGCTAGAAACAAGGTGAGAGATCAAGGTGATTGCTCGGTGTCCCAAGTAGAGGAGCTACAATTGGAGCTCTTGGTCTTCTCAAAAGCGATTGGAAAGGTTCGAGGGAAAACTAACGATTAAGGTAATCATCAAACTAGTTTACATAGTTTATCATTATTAGCTTACGCATGAGATCCTGGGAATACTAGTGTTAGACATTAGATGTATGAGATTCCTCTTACAACACTAGAAGACACCATAATCCAACAGTGGCTGCAGAGCCTCTTTCACATTGCTAATTTTTGCTAAGTTTCAGATCATTCTATTCTTGTTTAGATTGAGAAACAAGTTTGGTTTTTTTCAAAAAGTTCTAAAAGAAGGAAATAGCAAATTAGGGTTGCAAAAGAAGAAAAAAAAAGTTCAACTCGGTTGGAAGCTTGGGAGTTTTTTTAGAAACTCCCAAAAACCGGCTAGGATGCGGTTGGAAGCTTCTTGGCCGGAGCGGGCGAGGATGCGTCTCGGTTTGGGAGATTGAGATCACCTCGGAAACTTCCAAGAACCTCCTCGAGGCGTCCTAGACGCGTCCAGGGAGTCTTAGTAGGTCTTCGTCTTAGAGTCCGAGTAGGTTTCGGTCTTAGAAACCGAGACGCTAAGACCTCGGACTCCACCAGACGCGTCTGGGAAGCTCTGGAATGTCTCGGTCTTACCCGAGACGTTCAGAGCTGGTCCGATCTTGGCTAGACCCGTCTGGGTCGAAAGACCAGCATCCTGGCCTAGGGCCAGGACATGCCGGCCTATTGCAGTACCATGTCCGGCTAATGATAGGGGCCTAGCTAGGCCTAGGTGGGGACTATGTCTTGAGCTTTAGTCAAGACTTATCCCTGGCCTTTTTGAGCTAGTTCAAGGACCTTAATTCGAGTGAAAGTTTTGCAATTTTCTCCCAATTCCAACCAAATTTTTCCGAAATTGACCCAGGCCACTCGTAGGCCCAAACGGAATTTCTCTTGGAAATCATAAAAGTCAAAGCCGGGACGCACCATTAGTCTAATACCTTGAATAGAGACTTAATGTCTGTATGTTACGTAGAGATGTCGACAAAAGTATCTCCCGGATAATCATGCATATGTAATTGTTAGCCTTGGATATTATATGAATGCATGTGATGTGAATGCAGAAACTAGTATGGCCAAAGAAATCCTATTCTTGTTTTAAGCACGGATGGGTGCAAATTTATAATAACTTTAATTTCAAGTTTATACTTTCTGCGAATCGTTTGAGTCTTGTAATTAGAGTTTAGGGTCTATGAGTCCATTGAAGAAGCTCAAGGATGGAATCCTAATTCGAGTGGGAGAAATCAATGGAGGTTCAAACATGGCGATCGAGGCGAAACAAGAAGAAACCAAAGGAGATTAGATCTTCTAGGTTAGGGGTCATACTAGGATCCATATGTGTTTGATTTACTTGCTCGCGTGCATTTACTTATTTATTTACTTTTTATGTCGTGGATGGGTAGGTTAAATAGTTCACTATAACGCATGCTTGACAAAACGTAAAAGTCCCTAAAAGCAATTTTGAGTGAAGTGCCTATCCAGGTTAAGACACTCGTTGATCCCATATTCGTGATGGTGGGGCTGCCTTCTTAGGGTGCCATCTCTACCTTGGGCCAATGCGGGTAAGCCTATGGCTGAGGCCTACACGTCTTAATGGTTTCACTCAACGAGCAAAAGGATGGATTTTACGTAAAACATGTAATCTATCAACCGAGAGTCATAGGGTATGATCAGTGAAGTAGTTCACTCACCTAAATCGATGAGATTAAGGGCAGGGCCCTAGCCCGCTTAATCCTTGAGAAATGGGATCTCGAAATCGCATTATTCAACCAGGGACAGTTTTCTTGGATGGTGTGGCAAATATATAGTCTTTTTGCAAAATATCGAATGTATTACTTAGCAAAATCCTTTTTCTGTTTCATGTAGTTTTACAATGGCAAAAGATAGTCTTTTCAACATGTGTTCATCCTCTATGAGGACAAAGTTAACATGGATAACTTCCACAATTGGGAGGTTAATTTGATAAGTGTTCTCAGATCGACAAAGAAAGAAAGCGTACTAGATACCGTAATTCCAATGATAACTGCGACCTCAACTGTTGAGGAACAAAAGCAGGTCAAAAGTATCTGGATGAAATCGATTTCAGTAACATGCCTTATATTGGCCACAATGGAACCTAATCTTCAAAAAAGATTCAAGAAAATGGATGCGCACACAATCATCCAACGATTAAGGGACATGTCCCGAAACAGATCGTGTTTGAGGAAGTACAGGACTTCCAAGGCAATCCGGCAGGGCATTGAAATGTTTGAATCAAAGAAGGAACTTCTATTGATTCAGAGGAACAAAGG
This sequence comes from Eschscholzia californica, assembly GCF_041429995.1. NCBI lineage: Eukaryota > Viridiplantae > Streptophyta > Magnoliopsida > Ranunculales > Papaveraceae > Eschscholzia > Eschscholzia californica. Next base: position 50,275,402 of record NW_028238198.1, read on the forward strand.
GAAAGAGGAAGGAATTCACGATTCCAACCAAGGTATCTATGTTATTAAAGTTAACATAGCAAATATAGTTGATTCACCCTGATGGGTATTTGATACCGGATGTGGTGCTCATATCATCTCTGATGTGAAGGAGCTTAAGGGAATCAGATATTTGTCTAAAAGAGAGCTGGTCTTACGGGTAGCGAATAGATCAACGGTTGCTGCGAAAGCTGTGAGAATCTATAGTATGCCTTTAGAAACTGGTCTATTTTTAGAACTTCATAATTGTTATTATGTACTTTCTATTTCTAGAAACATTATCTTTGTCTTAGTGTTAGACAAAGAGGGATATTACCTTATATAAAGGTGAAATGTTTTATACCAGTTTTAAGTTATACGATGGTCTCTATATGACAAGTATAGATAACGAGGTCTTTAACATAGAAACCAAGAGGCTAAGATCGGATGATTCAAACCCAAGTTATCTCAGGCATTGTCGTTTAGGTCACATTAATCTAAAACGCATGGAAAAGCTTCATGCAAATTAACTTCTAGGATCGTATGACTTGGAATCATACGACATATGCGAATCATGTTTAATGGGTAAAATGACAAAGTCTTCCTTTAAGGGAAAAAGAGAACGTGCCAAAGAACCATTAGAAATCATACATACGGATGTATGTGGACCAATGAGTACACACCGCCAAGAGTTAACTTTAGCTACTTCATAACGTTCACGGATGACTTCACTCGATATGGTTATATATATTTGATGAGGCATAAGTCCGAATCATTTGAAATGTTCAAACAATTTCAGAACGAAGTAGAGAATAAAGTTGGCAAGAAAATAAAATCCATCCGATCCGATTGGGGTGGTGAGTATTTGTGTCAAGAATTTGATGATCATCTTAAGAGTTGCGAAATAATATCCCAACACACTCCGCCTGGAACATCCCAGATGAACGGAGTTTCCGAAAGGAGAAAGAACACATTGTTAGACATGGTACGATCTATGAGGAGTGTAGCCAACCTTCCAAATACGTTCTGGGGATATGCTCTAGAAACGACCGCTTTCACACTTAACCGAGCTCTGTCAAAAGCTGTAGAAAAGATGCCATATGAGTTATGGTATGGAAAGGTTCCAAAGTTGTATTTTCTCAAAGTTTGGGGATGTGAAGTTTATGTAAAGCGTTTACAAGGAGATAAACTTGCACCCAAGTCAGACAAATGTCTCTTTATGGGTTATCCGAAAATAGACAAGGGGTTACTACTTCTACAACGAATCAGAGAACAAAGTGTTCATTGCTCGTGATAGTGTTTTCCTTGAAAAGAAATTTATTTCCAAGAAGACAAGTGGGAGAAATGTAGATATCCATGAAATTCGATATGAGCAACAAATAAACAATGATATGGAGATATCAAGAGGTTTAACGGCTCCTATCTATCCACAACGAATGAAAGAGGATAATGAGGTAGAGTTAGAGGAACTCGAGGAACCTCTTGCAGAAGTCGAACCAAATTTGCAAGAGACATCTCAAGCAATTGAGAAAACTCCAATATTTCCTCAAGCCCCTCATAGGTCTCAAAGGATCATGGAATAGTGACGCCCCTTGTTCCAAATCACGGTTTGCCATGCAGTTTATAAAAGAAACTCGGTCTCAGACTCACTAAAACTAGTTTCAAATATAAACCCAAGCCAAAACTCTCATCACGGGTTACAAATCAAGAACAAACACAACGGAATATTAAATATAATTTAAACCTTTTGAAAATATGCTAGGAAAATATATGTAACCCAAAAATAGTTTTCATAAAGAGAAAAACAACTTGAATTCACATATATGAACAATTCACATGAGAGACTAAATTTGGACAGAGTTTCTTCTACAAATTGAACATATGGAACCTGAAAAACCTGTCAAACATTCATACATATCTCACAAACTTTAACATCAAATTCATAGTGATAATGTGCATACTATTTACATGTGGACAATCACAGACAAGTGAGCTAACGATCCTAACTATTCTAGATGATACATATATAATATTAATGTCGTGATAAAATCGTAAGTTGAAAATATAATAGAAATTATATTCTTACATAATGTGAACCAACGAAGTAAACTATGTCACTTCGAGCCACCAGTACCTGCAACTGAACAAAAACAAATAGGAATGAGATAACCTGAAGGTCAGCTCAGTAGGAGGATACCTAGACATCCTACCCGCACCACACACATCAACAGTTTGATATATCAATAGTTATAAGTGATATGTATATACACAAAGATATCATTATGCACAAGAAGCAAAGCAATATAGCAAGATAATTCTTCTAGCTTACCAAGATCACGACTGAATATGCCCTCAGTCGGGGTCACCTACTATTCGGCTAGGAAGAACCGGTAGGCCTTTGTTAGTATGTTGGCAGGCGGCGCCTTATCGAACGTTTTGACTACTGCAGTGTACCAATGCCCGTCATAAAACAACCATTACACGTAACAAAGATCAAGCGATTCCGCCTCCATGTTATACACGCAGCTCAAGCGATTCCGCTACCACGTGTTTAGGATTCACACAAAACACACAGATCAAGCGATTCCGCCTCCATGTGATTATTTTTCAGAAAAATCAATTTGTTTTGCAAAGAGAAACATCCATAACATAGAGCACACCACATACATTCATATCATACCATATCATATCATAAATTGAACTAGAGAACTATAAAAAGAAGGAAATGAATATATATATATATATATATATATATATATATATGTGGTGAAACGGGGAATACCCGTGCTCCAAGTAAGATTCATGGGATCCTACCTCTTCTTATGCCTCCAATAGTCCTCTCCTGACAAAACTCCACCTCTCCTCGACCTCCCTATAGCTGTACAATAGTCTTCCTGAAATATAAAAGAACAAAACAGTCATCTGACAGTTACATAACTGTCAAGAGTTTTCTTGCGAAACAAGAATGCATAAGAAGTATGAAACGAAACTAAAAATTTCCTATCGGCACTAAAGAGGTCACTGAGACGTTCCACCGATCAACTAATACACTTTTGAACCAACCCACAAACTATGAACTCTATTTTACATTTCCGAGTCTTCATATTCTGAAAAATCATATAACAAACCCAATTATATGAATCTATAACTCAAAAATATGACAAAGTTCGGGTAACCATCTCTATTCCAGTTCATTTCCAAAACTATTCCAAATATGAAATTCAAGCAGTAAAATAATTCGGCAGCAACCCGTCTATATACAGACACCCCAAAATAGTCCACAATATCCTAAACGTGATCCTGAACATAAGTCATTCGAAGAAATTAAAGAATAACTGCTCCAAATCATGAACCCAAAAGAAATTATACCAAACCATACAGTTATCGAAATAACCACCAAATTTGAACGAAAAAGAAAATTCTGAACGGATAGATATGTAGAACAAGTAGAATGGGATTACCTGAAACAAATTTCATTGAATTCGGAAATTCGCGAAGAAATCAACCGCACAAACTGAACCATTAAAACCACCTTTCAACCCTCGGTTCTCTCTATCCTTTCTCTGGTTTGGTGGATTAGTAAAGAAGATGGAATGAAATGTTTTCAAAATAACCGGCGGGTCCAAAATAAAAATCTGGTTAAAACTCCATTTGCCACCACTTACCACGTTTTCATGCAAAGCCGACACAACACCCCCTTTATTTACTTCCAATTAATTTTCATAAAATCCATTCCACTTTCAAAAGCTTTTGACTCATTGACTTTTCAAATTGGTTTATTTTATTTATACTAAAATACTTCTAATCTAAATAGCATGACAAAACCCATTTAAAATCTAAGTATTTTTGTGTTTTATTTTGACACTAATTATTAAATTTAAATAAAACATATACAAGTTCAATAAAGTAGAAATCTAAACCAAATTGTTTTACAAATATGATCATTTTAGAAATCATTTTTATTTGTAAACTATTTTAGTCTAAAATAACAAAAAGAAGTAAATATTATTATCAGTCATTAGAAAATCTTCTCACCCGATTACTGGCCGACTTTTCTTATTCACAGTGACTTCTACCCGCTATCTATCGAAGTCAAAAACGTCAGGACCTCACAAATAGCTAGCAAATTCCTGGTTTCTCGAAATCTGCCTGGTGAATTCCCAAGCTCAACCAAACAAGTTTTCGAAACCAAATCCTATAAATCACGAGCTCTTTTCTGTGGTCTAACTCGTCTGATTCTCCAACTCAAAGATCTGGGTGTTAAAATACTACCCCCCTTAATTGGAATTTCGTCCTCGAAATTCTAAGAGAGAAGATAATCAAACTACAGTTGTCAATCTCAATATAATCTGTAACAAAATGTCGAACCAAAAGAACAACCTGTTTCAACATAAACCCAAACTTCTGTAACGAATAAATTTCTTACGATTTCATGATTCCATGTGCACATCACCAAAGTCTGAATCTCCTTAACTATTCTGTCGTGACATTCTAACTTAAGAAGAAAACTCGCGCTCATAGTAAAGAATCCTTACGAATGGTCAGCAAAACTCCCTTATCCTCTCTTCCAATCCGACCCAAGAAAGTCTATAACTCAACCCGATAAATGCTGACAACACAAGTTCCCACACAAAAACTCAAACGAATCATTCTGATGAGAATAAATTGAGTATTGTTGTTGTTGTGAGAAAACACTGTCAAGAAAATACTTACACCACAATACTCTATCGCTTCAAACAAAAGATAGATTACATATACTCTAATATCTGAATAGCCTATTAACATAAAACACCTGTCGAGGAATGGATATAAAATTCAAACTGACACCCCATTAGATAACTTCACCACTAAAACCAACTCCCGAATTCTTTTCCAAAGTAGTCCACACTGAAATCTGTGGAATCTGACAATTCACTAGATAATGCAATGAACCCTTGATAAGTAATCTCTCGATGGCATTTTAACCAGCGACTACGATGTTATAAATCTGACTGTATGCTAAGAAGACAACTAACCAACCTCTTATATTCTTTTGCTCAGTTCTTTCGACCAACTCTAAATTCGAGAAAACCTGTACCATTTCTGAAATCACAAACTCACTTTATCTAACAAAAACTAATCTGGCTAAACTCTATAAACAACCTAGATCCAACCCTTCATTACTCGAATTGTTCTACAAAACTTATAATATTATGAAGTGAAATGAGGATAAACACTAATATGTGCAATAAGATGACACATATGTTTCTTATTCCCACATCGAACTCACACTCTGAAGCAAATTCTAAAATGTCAAACATTTGACCAATGAAACCGAGTTTCCATCTTACCACACGACCCAAGAATATTCTATAACAATAATTATCCCTGATATGAAAATATGAAGAAAAATGAAAGCCTCTATAGTCAATATATAATAATAACTTGTCGCTGATCGCACATCCTCAAACAAAATATTGTTCTCAATAATATAAGAAAATGCCGTTGCTTCGATAATGTAAGAAAATAAAGAATGAAGACATCTATAATAAATTCAAGTCAACACTACCGTTCACACTATAATCTCAGGAAAATATAGTTGTTGTCGATAAGATGATAAACAGAAATAGAAGACCGATATAATATCTATACAAGTCATAAAGAAACCAACACTAAAAAATTCTGCAATATCTTTAGAACTCCCGATACTTTTGACACCCAACACTATCTCAATCCATACAACCTCTACTATCGAAGTATCTCGTTGAACCAATATAATTCAATCCCATACATTAGCCTGCTAGGTTATATTTCCTTAAACTCTAAACAGAACTGTTAATGAAAACCATAATATTCTTATATGAAAAGATATCCATTGTTCAGAAAGATCAGGCTCGATATCATATTTACGTTCAATATATACCATGAGAATACCATTTCATATATACAACAACTAAGAGAAAATATGTGACCGATAACCATTGACCCTGAGAACTATCCCTCTTACTGGTTATATCCTGACAACTACTCTGGGCCGAGACATAACGAACACCTGTGCCACATATACAAACTTGAAAACCAACACATCTATAGTTTGTAGGTGACTAACTACCATTCAGTGAAGTAGTCTCTATCGATAAGGTTATGTGTCTGATGCCCTTAAATCTCACCACCAATAACTATAGTCAATAAAAATATATGTGTCTCTCTCAACCAGATCATACCTTATCTGTAGTCAAACTGAACCAATACATGCTCGAAACAACTCGATCAAAGTCAACCTCAACTCTCTCAAAATAATCTGATCGAAGTTCATAAATGAATGAATGTGTACGATTACCCAGAAATCCACAATACAAGGTCTGATTCATCTTCTCATCTAGTGAATTATTCGTAAGGTTGTGGTCACACCATTACGGTCACAATATTCTTATGTGGTTTAATATGTAGCTTCTAAAGGAGTTGAAGCAGATGTCCTTCGACCAAGATGGCAATGCGAGCAATATGTCGGCTAGGACAATTGATGAAGAAGATCATCAAGTTCGATTGATTTAGGGGTCGTAGTGTTTAGCTAGAAACCACCTACGATCGTCGAATTACGAAGTAATTCGCGACTAACTTCGATCGGATCCTACAACGGGTTACACATAAGAATGGGTATTTAATCGGATGATATGACTAGTGAGAGTGTGATATAACATTGGGAATATCCCAAAAACATATCTCACATGCCTAAATAGAATTTGGGTAAAACATAGCAAAATCCCAAAATAAGGGTTTTGGGCCTAGGCCGGTTCGGGTACTTCAGGGACTGGGACTAGGCTAAATTTTGGAAGGTAAGTTCCTAACATGCCCAGTCGTATGCACGCAAAATTTCGTGGTGTTTGGACACCTCCTCCTTAGGGAATTGAGAAAATATCATTAATTGTTATTTTTGACTATTTCCCTAAATCTTATTCTAAAGGGTGCTTTGAGAAACCTTTGAGGAGGTGTATTCTCATTAGGGTTCTATATAAACACTTTTAGGGAAGAGAATAAGGTGTGAAATTTCTCTCTAAGCTTTCTCACTCTACCACATCAAGTAGAGAGGAGAAAGTGAGCTAATTCCCAAGCTATCTTCTAGTCAAGCAAGAAGGTCTTCTTATTATCAAACCACCATTGGAGTGCTAGCGAGCTTTCAAGGAGGGAGATTAAATACGCCGTTCGGTGTCCCAAGTAGAGGAGCTACGTTTGAAGCTCTTTGCCTTCTTTAATCTATTCAACTAGCTCGAGGGAAATAGCGATTAAGGTAATCTACTATCTTCCTATTAGTTAATTACTAGTTTTCCATGATGATCTTGGGGATACTAGTGTTAAACATTAGATGTCGTTATCCGCTGTAAACACTAGTAAAATCTCAAAGACTCAGAAAATAAAGGTTATTTCTGAAGAGATAAGAGACCTGCGCAGAAACGGAAACTGACTCTAGATTTTGGTTAGAAGCCAAAATCATCATGGAATCCATATCTCGTCAAGACATGAATCTTGATAATTTAAGTCAATGGAAGACATAAATTGGTTTTCCAAAGTAGAAAACTGAGAAGGATGGAAACATTCATGTTTCCCGAAACTAGACAAGAAGAATAAGATTCTTCCAATCAAGTTATGTCCATAGGCATGCTTCAGAAATCCATCGACGGATTAAAAGAACGCAAGAGTTAGAATCTTCGATTCAAAGAGGCAATCAAAGAAGTTTGATTCCTGAGGAATGAAGAAAAATCTTGAATCACGAGTTTCAAGAAGGTAAGTGGGAGAAACAAACCTTCCGAGTCCGTATGCAGAGTACATACAAAAGATTGAGTACGACATAAGATGTTGTGTAACAGTGAACACACTGACTCAATAAAAGGACCACACACAAGGATGAAATGCCATTTTGGGCATCTGAAGATCTATAAGCATAATCAAAAAGATGATAGGATTAGAGAGACTCAGTACGCTGAGATGCTCGAGATCCGAAACAGAAAATCTAAGACTCTGAAAAGTTTAAAAGAATTTCGACCCAAAACTTACGACAAAGAGCGTTGCCAAATCGGAGTTTGAAAAGACACCGATGAGCAAGCATGCATGAGAGAGACATTTATGTTTGAAAACATAAAGTCAAGTCATGTTGAACGTGATTAGCATTTAGACATCCAATTCGGATTGGAAACCCGAAACACTACTGAAACATCCTAGAAGGCTAAAGGATGAAAGTAGTACAAATAATCATCGTAGCAAACTTCCAGACATGGAAGGAAAGTAGGCTTAAAAGTGTTTAAGCCGTAACCGTTGTAAATTCTACATAAGAAATTAAAAGCCTTAACTCTAGTAAAGATTACTAGATATTATCAAGGTTCAAGATAACAATCTTCAAATTAATTGATAATAATCAAAGTGTAAAACCGACTACCACGGTAGTCAAACTAAATTGTCACCTAAGACATAGTATGATATTCATACACAGTCTAAGGCATGAGGTAAATTTGGAATAAACCTCGACAAGTGAAACTGAGTGGGTAAAAAGAGTTTTACGGAAGAGGCTCAGATTTACAACTCTCGTTATCGGAAATAATAGAGTTATTTCACAAGTCGTCTAAATTTGGTTTAGTGTTTAAACGACAGTCCATTGATGATAAAACATTCCGAATAGGTTTGTCAGATACGTGATCTGATAAATGAAACCCTATTAAGTGAACTTGGAATATTTATTGTCAAATCCCTAGTCCAGGTCATTGCATGGACAACAATGACTCATGAAGACTAGTACGGGAGTCGATGGGATAGCGTTGTTTCATGGGTTATAGGAATAATGTATTCGATTCGACTACGTGGGTGTGTAAAAAGTTTATACACTGGATAACCCTTTAATGAGAAGTACATCACTTTTGATGAACGTCAAATACTTCTCAAAAGACAAGATTGGAGAGATTCCTCAAAACATGAGTGCTCCACTCATCTTATGTAAGGAATGTCCGACTTTGGTTCCGTCAAACACCGCGCCGTAAAAGGAGGTTATAAAGAAAGATACTGGAACGGACAGGATAGACATGAAGTTAAGTGGTAGCGCAAGAATGGATTATGTCATCCTAATCGCATTAGGTCAAAAGTGTCTGAATGACGTGACGTATCAGATGGGATACTAAATTGACACGGGAATCGAGGCATTGCACTTGTTCTAAGTCCAAGTGGGAGTCTGAAGGAGATGTCCTTCGACCAAGATGGCAATGCGAGCAATATGTCGGCTAGGACAATTGATGAAGAAGATCATCAAGTCCGATTGATTTAGGGGTCGTAGTGTTTAGCTAGAAACCAACTACGATCGTCGAATTACGAAGTAATTCGCGGCTAACTTCGATCGGATCCTACATCGGGTTACACATAAGAATGGATATTGAATCGGATGATATGACTAGTGGGAGTGTGATATAACATTGGGAATGTCCCATAAATATATCTCACAGGCTCAAATAGAATTTGGGCAAAAGATAGCAAAAAGGCCCGAAATAAGGGTTTTGGGCCTAGGCCGGTTCGGGTACTTCCGGCACTCGGATTGGGATGAATTTTTGAGGGTGAGTTGCTGACATACCCAGTAGTATTCACAAAAAATTTCGTGGTGTTTGGATACCTTCTCCTTAGGGAATTGAGAAAATATCATTAATTGTTATTTTCGACTATTTCCCTAAATCTTATTCTAAAGGGTGTTTTAGGAAACCTTTGAGGAGGTGTATTCTGATTAGGGTTCTATATAAACACTCTTAGGGCAACGAATAAGGTGTGGAATTTCTCTCTAAGCTTTCTTACTCTACCACATCAAGTAGAGAGGAGAAAGTGAGCTAACTCCCAAGCTATCATCTAGTCAAGCAAGAAGAAGGAGCTAACTCCCAAGCTATCTTCTAGTCAAGCAAGAAGAAGGTCTTCTTATTATCAAACCACCATTGGAGTGCTAGCGAGCTTTCAAAGAGGGGGATTAAATACACCGTTTGGTGTCCCAAGTAGAAGAGCTACGTTTGAAGCTCTTGGTCTTCTTTAATCTATTCAACTAGCTCGAGGGAAATAGCGATTAAGGTAATCTACTATCTTCCTATTAGTTAATTACTAGTTTTGCATGATGATCTTGGGGGATACTAGTGGTAGACATTAGATGTCGTTATCCGCAATAAACACTAGTATAAGGGTATAATACTCTACAAGTGGTTCTCTAAATTTTCTTCCGTGCCCCTGGTTAGAGGCTTCTCTCAATCTAAATATCACTCAGATTCCATAAAAATATTTGTCCTCGTCTATGTAGATGACATAGTCATTACAAGAAATGATGAGATTGTCATTTCAAAACTTAAATTTTTTTTTACCATAAGTTTTCTCTTAAAGACTTAGGTCGTTTATAATATTTCTATGGTATAAAGGTTTCTCGCTCCTCTCAAGGCATCTTCCTTCGTCAACAGAAATATGCTTTTGATATACTTAAAGATTGTGGCACCGCCTCCCGTCCCTCTGATTATCCTATGGATAAAAAACATCGTTTAAGTCCTACTTACGGGGTTCCTTTACCTGACCCCTCCGTCTATCGCCGACTCATTGCTCGCCTTCTCTATCTGACTGTCACACAACCTGTCATAAGTTATGCGGTAAATAATTTCAGTCGATTTATGTAAACTCCTAGTCAGACTCACTTAGATGCCGCTCATCGAGTTCTACGCTACTTGAATGGTTACGTTCACAAGGTATTTTTCTCTCCGCTGACAGCTCTCTTCACATCACGGGCTACTGCGATTCTGATTGGGTTGGTTGTCCATCCACCCGTCGTTCTACTACCGGCTATTTTACGATGCTCGGTTCTAGTCCTTTATCATGGAAATCGAAATAGCAACAAACTGTTGCCAAATCCTCTGTTGAGGCAAAATATCGTGCTCTTGCGATTCTTACTTGTGAGCTCCAATGGCTAAAATATCTTTTACTTGATTTTGGAATCGATCATTCTAGCCCGATGACAGTTTACTATGACAATAGGGCGGCTCTCTATATTGCAGACAACCCCGTCTTCCATGAACGTACAAAATACATTGAGATTTACTGCCATATCGTTCGTGAGAAGATCGAAGACAACGTTATGCCACGCGCTTCATATCTTCAGAAAACCAGTTAGCAGACATTTTCACCAAGCCTCTGGGGCGGCTTTGTTCAAGAAAATTATTGGCAAGTTGGGCGTTACTTCCATCTCCGCTCCACCATGAGGGAGAGTATTAGGATCAACCGACCCACTTCCACTCGGCCAAACTGAGTGGACCGGTCCATGAAGATCTTTAAGGTATTTTTTAGGTTAGTAACTGCATAATTTAGTTTAGCAATTGTGTATCTTAATTTAGGAAACCCTAATTCACCTTGTATCCTATAAATAGGCATCTATGTAACTTACAAGAATGTAACAGAGAGAATTAATCTAATATCAATTATTTTTCTCTCTCTCTTTCTCTCTATCTCTCTCTCTCTCTCTCCGTCTCTCTCAGTCTCAACCATCTTTCTTCTCTTTATTTATCAAGAGGTTCATCCCTTTTCACATTTTCCTGAGATTATAAAATTTCTGCAAGATGGGAGAAGAGAGGCTAAGAAGAGATAATAAAAAAAAATTGGGTTTGCATATAGCCGGAATAATTGCTCGGTGGGAGAGTTTGCCCGAGAAGATGATGAGATGGCGAAAGGAGAGATGGAGTGAAAGAGATAGGTTACGAAATGAAGGAGAGAGGGAGAGATGAATTGGATTTATTTTGTTTTTATGTTCTATAGAATCCCTTTTGGTCCCTAACTGTATTTCCGGGAAGAGTTGAATTTTTTTGCCCTTAGTAGCCTAAATGAACTGCCAAACAGTTATGGGGGGTAAAATGGCGAATTGTCACAAATTGGGAGTCAAAACAGAATTAACCCTTTCTAAAAAGGATCTAAGTGATAATCTTAAAGATAAAAACATTCTAATTGATAATCTTAAAGATAAGCAACTAAGGCAATAGATAATTGGTGTTATGGATTTATATAAATTTATGCCTACTTCAATCAGGTTCTATATGAAATATAAAGCATTCATAATATTTTTATATGGAGATACCTAGGATGATAGTGTTACTCAATGTTTTCTTGTTCATGGTTTCTTCTCTTGGCGTTGCTAATGAAGACCACAACATCAAGAACCTTAACTCTCAACAATACCTTCTAGGTGACCATGATCTCTCTAGCAGCAGCTCAGTAACTTTTGTAATGAAAGACAGACATCTCTTGTCATCTCAAGGAAATCCTAAACTACTTACAGAAACCAAAAAGATTGCCCCATCAGATCACATCCAACTATTAGTGTAAATATACACTCATGTATTTTCTATATTCTTTTAAGGTTATTTTTGTACATTGTAAACTTTCATCTGATTATAAATACAAGACAATACCCTAACCTTTAGGATATCTTGAGTTCTCCAATTTCATGGTATCAAGAGCAACTCTTTAGAAAGTTTTTCCTTTTGGTTTTCAGTGCCTTTACTACTTCCTCTTTTCTTTTTCTCCTTCTTCTTGTCTTCAATGGCCGACACCCCTGTCCACACTACATCCTCCACTGTTCCTCCTCCTCCATCACTATCCAACACCACCAATACCTCTCTATCACCTTCTTCTTCCTTTCCTAACCTCTCCAACATCTCACATCTGGTTTCCATTCGTTTGGATAACTCTAACTACCTTTTATGGAAAAGCCAACTTCTCTCAATCCTCCATTCTCAAGACTTGTTCAAGTTTGTTGATGGCTCTTACCCTCCTCCCCTTGAATTCCTTCCTTCAGCTTCTGAGTCATCTTCTTCCTCTTCTCCTTTACCAAATCCTGACTATGTTTTTTGGTATAGAATCGATCAAATGTTGCTCTCTTGGCTTAATGCCACTCTCACTGAACCTATTTTGAGTCATGTTCTTGGACTTACTTCCTCTAAAGCTGTGTGGGACTCACTCGAAAGAAATTTTTCTTCCATTAACCCTGCTAGGTTAATGAACCTTAAGCTTCAACTTCAAACAACTAAGAAAGGAAACCTTTCCATTACTGATTATCTTCTTCGAATCAAGTCCATTTCTGATTCTCTAGCTGCTGTAGGTCATCCTATCTCTGATTCTGAGCTGGTTCTTGTGACTCTCTCTGGTCTTGGTCCAGACTTCGAAGGTTTTGTAACCTCCATTACTACTCGTATGGTACCTCCAACTTCCTCTGAGTTACACTCTCTTCTGCTCACTCAAGAATTTCGCATTGATCTTCTTCGTTCTCAGAACATTCAACCAGCAGCTCTCCTCTCTCAACCCCCTCCAGCTCCTAAACCTCCTTCCTTCTCTTCTCCTCGCTATAGTAGAGGTCGTCATAACAATAACAGAGGCTATCGAGGATCTAACAGAGGTGGTTATTCCAACAGAGGAGGATATCAAAGACCCACCTCATCTCTTCTTGGACCTCATCCTCAAGTTGTTATTTGTCAATACTGTGGAAAGGCTGGCCACACTGCTCCCAGTGCTATAGCTTACCCCAACTAAATGATATGGCTCGTTCTTTTGCTTCAATGGGGATTGACTCAGTGGCTGCTGATCCCAACTGGTACTTAGACTCAGGGGCTACTATGCATATCTCCTCTGATGTTGCCTCTACTTCTTCTCGATCTAATGCTCCAATCCCTGACCATGTTATGGTGGGAACTGGAAATGTCACCCCTGTTTCAGGTATACAAAATATTTCTCTTCCCTCTACTAATTTCAAACTCAAAAATGTCCTAATTGTTCTTTCCTTCAAAAAGAATCTCGTCTCTGTTTCACATCTTCGTGATTTTAATTGCTTTGTTGTATTTCATCGTAATGGATTCTATGTTCAGGACATCCCATCAGGGAAGAATCTCCTCGTAGGAACAATTGATGAGGGTCTCTTTCGAATTTCCCCAAAGAAAGCCACTTCAACCCCAACTATCCTTTTTGCTTCATCCCTATCATCTGCATCCTCTGCTACAGCTGAAGTTTGGCATCGCCGATTAGCTCATCCTCATTTTCAAGTTTTTTAATTTAGTAGTTAAAAACAATGTTCTACCAATTAAAAAGTCTGTAATGAAATCTATTAAATGTTCAAGTTGCATTTCAGGCAAACATCATCGTATTCCCTTTAATTCTGTTATTCATACTTCATCTTCTCCAAATGAGATTGTGCATTCAGACCTTTGGGGCCCTTCTCCAATTATCTCACCCTCTGGTCATCGTTATGTCTTACTTCTCATTGATGATTACACAAGGTTTACTTGGCTTTACTTTTTAAAATCTAAATCAGAAGTTCAGACATACTTTCAAAATTTTAAAATCTTTGTGGAAAAACAGTTTTCAAAACCCATTAAAGTACTTCAGCCTGATGGTGGTGGCGAGTATGTCAGCTCTGCCTTTTCTGAATTCTTAATGCCAATGGCATTCACCATCGAAGCTCTTGTCTTCATACCCCACAGCAGAATGGAGTGACTGAGCACAAAATTAGGCACTTGGTCAAAACCTCTGTCACTCTTCTTCATCAGTCTTCTCTTCCTCATACTTTCTGGCTAGAGGCTTTTCAAACTGCCATATATACCATTAACAAACTACCTAGCAATACTCTTCTTGGTCTATCCCCCTTTGAAAAACTCCTCAACATCAAACCTAATTACAAAGAACTTCGTACTTTCGGTTGTAGATGTTATCCTCGATTATCTCCCTATCGTTCTTCGAAACTGGATTTTAAGTCGAAACCATGCATCTTCATTGATTACAGCCCTAATCACAAAGGATATCGATGTCTCGATGAGTCGTCCTCACGAATTTTCATTTCCCGCCATGTTCTATTTGATGAAGAAAACTTTCCTCTCTCCTCTTCTCCAAAATCAATTACAGAAAACCCTAATTTCAAAATAGCCCTAAATTGGACATGGAGCCCAAATTCCCTTTTTCCTCTTTCGTCTCCTGGTCCAGTTGTACCCTTCACTGAGACACGTCAGACCACTCCTCCCACTCATCTGCTGCCAACTGCACCATCTCCTTCAGCTGGTGGTCCAACATCACCACGTTTCTCTGACCCTACTCCTGCTTCCTGATGTGACACGAAAATTTCACATTTAGAGAGCCTAACTAAGCCTAGTTAGTTCGTTTTGAGTATTATTAATAATATTGTATGTGTTTTCCATGTTAGGTACCCATTTTGGAGTTTAGCATGTTATTTAGAATAAAACGAAGGATTAGTCGCTATCATTTCATGTGCCCAAAACAAGAGAAAAGAATTTCAAGCAAATCAAATGACAAGTGGAGTCAAGGACGAGTCCGACGGTGAAAACGGAAGTCAATTCCGAGTTAGGACAGACAAGTTATCGAAGAAAGAAGCCAAAGGGCATTTTGGTCCTTTTCAGAAAATTAGAGATTAGAGACATAATATGGAGGCACCTCTTGGTTTCTAAATGACAACCAAAGCCCAAGCCCATGACAAAGAAGAAATAAGAAAGAAGAGAAGATAAGAGAAATGAAGATGATCTTGAAGGCATCCTCTTTAATTAAGCCCAACGGCATTTTGGTAAAGTAACTTTTTGGATAGAGAAACAAAAGAGGCCAGCCATTCTATCATCTTCTCAATCAAGTTTTTAGGGTTTTGGGAGAGTGTTCTTGGTGGGAGTTAGAGAGAGAGGCAAGAAGAGGAAGGGAAGAAGAGAAGGAAGGAAGAAAGGAGAAGAAGAAAGGAGACAAGAGGGGAGCTTGGCCGACCAAGCATAGCTTGGCCGAGCTGCTGTTCGAGCAGTGCTACTGCTGGCCGGACAGCAGCTTTCCGGCGAGTATCTTGGCTGGAAACAAGCTAGCTTGGTCCGGCCAAACCACCCCCCTTCAAACCCTTTCTTCTAGCGTTCTTTTCCTTTGTTTTCTTCAACTTTTCTTCAACTTTTCTTCATCTTTCCACCACCATTTCTTCTTGAATCTTCTTGTTTTCTTTTAGATCTAGGTTTCTAGAATGAGAAAGGATTGAATCTAATAGTTTTGGGTTTGATTTCACTTGGTTTTCATTCTAATTCTTAGAGAGAGAAAGCTTCATTTAAGCTTTCATGGAGTTACACTATTTTGGGGAAGAAGATGAAGTGGATATGGGGCAAACAAGATTTCAGCTAGGGGAGCTAATATTTCACTGCTAAGGGGACCCACATTTCTGCTATAGGGAGATCGGCTGCAACTACATGTTTATCTTTCCATCGACCATAGCTTTTACGATCAAATCGAAAGGGGGATTCTCAAACTCTAGCTACTTAATTCTCTTCTTTCATTTGCTTTAATGTGAAATAACTCCATGGTTAGCTAATTATTTGTTGTCGAGGCTAAAAGATTGATGTATTTCGATTAAGCGATGATGTATGTATGTTTGAATTTGTGATAATAAATCGATGCTCTTTTTATTTCAATTATCGTTTCCATCGTATTTTCATGTGTTTTGTCATGCACCTCACATAGTTAATAGATGAAGCGAAGTATTCGATATCGATAGTAGTCTAAGTCAAAATTTCATGTGTCTTGTTATGCGCTTCACATAGTTAGGCGACTAGACAACACCTTCGATGACTCGGGTTTAACCGATTAGAACGTTTGTTTGACTAAGTATGATCAATGGATATACGTAGTGCTTATAGACATCTATCTTAGGAGTCGAGCTTAGATTTTGTATCGACACATTTGATCGGACCGTACATAGTCGTAAGATCGCCTTTACGGATTCTTAGACCCTCAACACCTCTCTCACCCAACTCTCTTAGTCAATCTTATTCTCAACTCGCTCCCTCCCCCTTTTTACTTTGATAACCTAGTTAGTTTTACTTGCTTTATTCTTTTGTTGCTTATTCAATCAAAACCCCCCGTTATCTTTATTCTTTTCCGCTTTTGTCTAAGTAGGCGAGTGACACTTAAATCGGTGAACTAGACCCCTCGATATCCAAACTACCTTCTTATCCTTGGATCGATCCCGGCTTTGCCGGATTACTACTTGATACCTCCGCTTGGGTGTGCAACCTTTTCGGTATCGCATTCTAACTCTTCCTTTTTACTTGTGCGTGATTGTTTAGTTCTATTAGTGTTAGTCTCCATTTTGTGATTGTGTGTTAGTATCCTTGAACATTGTGAGATTATGGCAAGTTGGTCATTTGATGAGAATGACCTTATGCGAACTCTTTTCAACACTAGTCGACCATCTACAAGTCATCAGGACTACTCAAACTTATATAGGAATGGTCCGACTAGTGATAGGAATAGGCGAGTTGAACCTGACCGACCTAGGATGACCATGGGTGAATATCGACGAATGTATGGAGTCAGTCAGACTCGTGATGAATATGGTCTTAGGGATTATGAGCATGAGGGTAATCAACCCCGTAAGAGTCTTCGAGACTATCGACAAGAATTCGGGATGACCACACCTTCATGTATGAATTCGTCATTTGATGATAACCGTAGTTCTATTAGTATTGATCGACCACGTCGAAGTCTTCGTGACTATCGACAAGCATATATGGACGGTTCACTTAGTGATGACAATTCCCGACTCGATGACTTCACTCAAAGAGTCGAGTCTAGGTATCTACATGAAGGTAGTGAAGAAAGGACCATGAAGACCATTAACCCGGTTTGTGCTATTTGTGCGAGCTTAAACCATTTGACCAAGTATTGTCCCATGAGCCAGGTTCCGCAAGAGTCTTTATCTAGTTATACTCATGTGCCTTATTACGAGGAGATGTCTGAAGATACTCTCCAAGCATTGTTAGAGTATCAAACTAGATTCAATCGAGATATAAAAGAGATCACGGAATGGATTCTCAATATTGTTGATAGAATTGAGTCGAAGCCTATCGTCGACGAGGAAGGGGTTTGCGCTCCCCAAACTCAAGAGGAGACTATGAATGATGGTGAGGGTAATACACCCAACTCTAGTCTTAAGTTAAATGTCGATGAAGTTCCTGATAGACCATTTGAGATTGAACAGACCGATGACCCTTGTTGCTCACTCCCTCGACCATTGTCATCTCACCATGATCAGACTACATTAGATTTTAATGTTCATGATGATAACTCTAAGAGCAAGTTTGGGGATCACACGATGTTGAACTTTCCAATTTTTAGCACTTGTGATTACTTGGATGGATTATGTAGAATGGAAGGTGTTATGCCTAACTTTGAGGCCCCCGATGCCTTTAAGGACGTCGATGACATAGTAGTTAGAGAGATAGCGGATAACTTGTTGGATTATTTACCTAAGGAAATTATGGACCTTGACTTGGTCCCCGAGCCTATTGCCTTACCCTTAGAGTCTAGTTCGACCTTCCACATGATATCAGACTCGGTTGTTGACCCCTTCCGGGACACTTCGGACGTCTTTCCTAGCATGTCTAAGGACTTAGTGGATATTTTATCCACTAAGCTTGAGTTTGACTTTTTGCCTTCGACTGACCCCCTCTTCCTTCACTTATATGTTGATCCTTTTGACGACTTTTTAATCGTCGCCCCTAGCATTCATGCTTACTTATTGGACCGTGCATCCACTAATTATGGGGATGGCTTCTTTTCATTTTTCGTCTCCCGTGCACTTCTTAGATTGTACATATTTGTGAGACTCTTAGCTTGTGTATATAGTTTTCTTTGGGTTGACCCCCAAATATTTTGCCTCTTGCTTTATGATCGTCAGGCCGATTGAGATGGGTCTTGATGTTTGTGGGTAGCATCTCTGGAAACCCTCCGCGAGACATAACTCGTGCTCTTGTGTGAAAACAAGAGAATCAAAGGCTAATTTCATAGCTCAATGCAATCGTGTATACCCGCGTTAGTGGTTGCCTTTATATGGTCATGTCTTTTATGTGCTTCATTCTCATTATGTTTTAGATATTATAGGAGCATTTCTTATATGTTTTACTTCTAAGGCGTGGTTTGTTCCAAGTTTGGGGATGGCGCGAGCATGGCATCAACTTGGAACCTCTTTATACATGAGCCTTGGTAGTATCATCTTTTATCTCCTTCGGTTATGGTAATATCTCTCCACTCTTCTCTTTAAATTGATGTGCTTCTTTATCTTTTGGTGAGTGTATGTTTAGAACATTGAGGACAATGTTAGTTTTAAGTTGGGGATGCGGGATATGACCATAACCAATGCATGACCATGGGTTTCAAAGACAAAAGGGTTCAAATTAGCCAAAATTTGAAAATTTTGAACATTTTGAGTAGATTTGCATGTGATTGTAGTGATAGTTTTAAATGTTGATGCATATGTGTCGAGTTGATGAGTTTTGTGATTGCTAATGGTCTTTGCATGAAAGTCGAGTCTTTGAGTGCTTTTGTTACACTATGGGAGTAACATCTTAGTGAAGAAGAAACATCTCTAAGAGACTTAGAGTAGTCATTAGTGGAGACTTAACCCATGTGAGAGCTCAAAGCCTAAATTGTCCTTCGAGTGTACTCTTCCGCGCTAACTCCGAGTAGAATGAAGAGCTACTCAACCTCGTGACTATCAAAAGAGCTCATTTGATCTTGTGTGCTCAACTTTTTTAGCCACTAGGAGTGACATTAGGATAGCGAATCAACCTTGCCCTTGTAGTCCATGAAGCCCAATAAGAGTGTCAACTAGAGGGAGGCGGATACTCCATTACCATCATCATCTTATATCTCGAGAATGAAGACATGAGAAGAAAGAAAGAAGAATGTCAAAGCAAGTATGAAATGGAAAAAGTTGATTGCAAGAATATAGTATTGTGTGAGTTATGTTTGTTTTATGTGATTTTGTGTTATGAAAAAAAAAAGTGAAAAAGTGAAAAAAAAAAAAAAAGACAAAAAGAAAAAAAATGAATGATGAATAAAGTTGTTATGTTTGAGCATGTTAGCTCTTTTGTGTGAGTAATGTGATATACATATGTGTGTTTGTGTGTATGTTCATGAATAAGTATTCGAGCAAGAAACAAATGTGGAAGTGCTTGAGAGGTTCTATCATGAAGAAGTCAACATTCTCGAGAATCCACCATCGTCATCCATCTCTAGTATCCGCTAACCTTTAGAAAGCATTCTTAGAGGATATAGTGGGTGAGAAGGGCGAGTGAGCTTCCCCACTCTATTTAGTGGCTAATTCCTTTTCGAAGATCATTCGTTCCAAAATGTTGTCCTCGCCCCTTTTTATGTGTTGAGTCCATGTTAGTGATCACACTCACACATACGAGCGAACCATTCTTGAGTGATTTCATCTTTGGAGTGTATGTCAGTGAGGCCGAAGTCGAGGCGAAATGTACTAAACTAGGAATCAAGGCATTGTGGCTTCGGAACATAGATGTTGCTCATTATGGTTTAACACTTGCATTTTAGGGTAAGATCATTAGTGAAGGGGCCTTTAGCTTTTACAAGAACTTATTTACTTGATTCATTATGTGTTGACATGCTTAAATCCTTTACTATACGATCCATGCTTATCTATGATTGTAGACGGTAAAATGTCTACGGGTCGGAAAGTCTGACAGTCAACGGGTCGACGGTCAAAAGTCTTGTCGGGTCGGATGCTTCGGGGACCGGCTACGTGTCGAAGAGAACCTGCACACAAAAAGAGAGAAAAGATCGTGAAGCCTCGGGGACACCAGGATGGTGCCGGCCTAAGGGGGCTCCGATGGTCAAGTCAGACACTCGATCAAATATAAATAAAAATAAAGTGGTCGATAAGGAGGTAACCGTCGTCGGAGTGCTTAGGTGTCTCGGCTCGTGGAGTTGTCGGAACAGATCCCCACGGTAATGATATACTTACTGTACTAAGAGGGTGATGGTAATGAAGTATTGCCGTTAACTCACTGGTCGTAAAGGATACTTGCAATAAGGTGCTGGCCGTAAAGGGGTTAGCAATAAGGTGCTGGTCGTAAGTGGATCGGACGGTGAGGCTCGTTGGATGAATGAAGGTGATACGTCAGGCGTCCTATAGCTAGATGAATGATGCGGTAAGGAGGTGGCGGTATTAGGAAGGTGATACGGCCAGCTAGCTACTGCTGGATGGGTGTTACCGTCAGCTTGTTACCGTTAGTTGGGAGATATATCAGACCAGAGAGCTCTTTGAGAGGCTTATCGGAGTGAATGCTTGAGAAGATGGATAGGATTACTTTAGTATTCTTGTCGAATATCGGATGCCTTGGTCTGGTTGTAGCCTCTTGTATTTATAGTGGTAGAGGAAGGTTGTCTTGATGACGGTCAGCTCGTAACCGACGTAATTATTCTGTGACATTACTCATGGAAGTACGTTAAGAGATAGGGGATCTGACGTATCGACCGTCAGATGAGTATTCGAATCCCTTGGGGGACGGTCAGGATGTTACCGCGTGTGCGATAAGCTACTGGCCGGTAACGTCCATCTTCAAGTGGAAGATACGGAATATTCACCATTAGTGCGGTTATGGATTGCGCGATAACCTTCTAGCCGTCCGATAGCTTAGTACTTGGAGGTGGTTATCGCGCGACACGTGTTAGATATGCTTAGTGTTAAGCGGGTATGGATCTGGTGATCATGCTAGCGTCTTGGGCCGTTACCGGACCTCCTTATCAAGCTTCGCGGATTTTATCCTTACGAAGCGGTTGTTCATAAATTCTGCGGGCACCTCGTGGGGCGGATATTTGCCCATACAATGGTTTTGATGTTGGACCCTTATGTCTCATGAGACTCGATGTTTGTGGGTATCATCTATGGAAACCCTCACGAGACGACACTCGTCCTCCAGGGTAACCTAGAGGTTTAAAGGCTTGTTGCATACGCTAAATGCAACCGGGATGCCTCCGAAAGTGAGTTAGGCTTTTATTTTGTCTTATTTGCTCGAGGGCTAGCAAATCTTAAGTTTGGGGATCTTGATGTGACACGAAAATGTCACATTTAAAGAGCCTAACTAAGCCTAGCTAGTTCGTTTTGAGTATTATTAATAATATTGTATGTGTTTTCCATGTTAGGTACCCATTTTGGAGTTTAGCATATTATTTAGAATAAAACGAAGGATTAGTCGCTATCATTTCATGTGCCCAAAACAAGAGAAAAGAATTTCAAGCAAATCAAATGACAAGTGGAGTCAAGGACGAGTCCGACGGTGAAAACGGAAGTCAATTCCGAGTTAGGACGGACAAGTTATCGAAGAAAGAAGCCAAAGGGCATTTTGGTCCTTTTCAGAAAATTAGAGATTAGAGACATAATATGGAGGCACCTCTTGGTTTGTAAATGACAACCAAAGCCCAAGCCCATGACAAAGAAGAAATACGAAAGAAGAGAAGATAAGAGAAATGAAGATGATCTTGAAGGCATCCTCTTTAATTAAGCCCAAGGGCATTTTGGTAAAGTAACTTTTTGGATAGAGAAACAAAAGAGGCCAGCCATTCTATCATCTTCTCAATCAAGTTTTTAGGGTTTTGGGAGAGTGTTCTTGGTGGGAGTTAGAGAGAGAGGCAAGAAGAGGAAGGGAAGAAGAGAAGGAAGGAAGAAAGGAGAAGAAGAAAAGAGACAAGAGGGGAGCTTGGCCGACCAAGCATAGCTTGGCCGAGCTGCTGTTCGGGCAGTGCTACTGCTGGCCGGACAGCAGCTTTCCGGTGAGTATCTTGGCCGGAAACAAGCTAGCTTGGTCCGGCCAAACCACCCCCCTTCAAACCCTTTCTTCTAGCCTTCTTTTCCTTTGTTTTCTTCAACTTTTCTTCATCTTTCCACCACCATTTCTTCTTGAATCTTCTTGTTTTCTTTTAGATCTAGGTTTCTAGAGTGAGAAAGGATTGAATCTAATAGTTTTAGGTTGATTTCACTTGGTTTTGATTCTAATTCTTAGAGAGAGAAAGCTTCATTTAAGCTTTCATGGAGTTACACTATTTTGGGGAAGAAGATGAAGTGGATATGGGGCAAACAAGATTTCAGCTAGGGGAGCTAATATTTCACTACTAAGGGGACCCATATTTCTGCTATAGGGAGATCGGCTGCAACTACATGTTTATCTTTCCATCGACCATAGCTTTTGCGATCAGATCGAAAGGGGGATTCTCAAACTCTAGCTATTTAATTCTCTTCTTTCATTTGCTTTAATGTGAAATAACTCCATGGTTAGCTAATTATTTGTTGTCGAGGCTAAAAGATGATGTATTTCGATTAAGCGATGATGTATGTATGTTTGAATTTGTGATAATAAATCGATGCTCTTTTTATTTCGATTATCGTTTCCATAGTATTTTCATGTGTTTTGTCATGCACCTCACATAGTTAATAGATGAAACGAAGTATTCGATATCGATAGTAGTCTAAGTCAAAATTTCATGTGTCTTGTTAAGTCTAATTATCACAACGTTTTATACCTTTGCCATGACCGTTGAACGGCCAGCGCTCTCCTGCGCGCGTGCTGGCCGTTGATCGGCCAGCACTCTCTTGCGCGCGCGCTGGCCGTCTGGACGGCCAGCAACTTCCTGCGCGCCGACCGTCCGGACGGCCAGCTCCTTCCGGCGCGCTGGCCGTTCAGACGGCCGGCTCTTTCTTGCGCGTTTGCCGATCAGCTCTCTCCGCTTCGTTTCGTCTGGGTGTCTGGGTGTCCGGGTGTCGTCCACTCGGTTCCCGCGTATGCCTCAGACATGTCTTGGGTCCTTGGGACGCCTATGTTCTTCATGTATCAATGTTCAAATGTACTTGCGCGAAAGACTACCTTGCGGGAAGGAGGTGGGGGGTACCCCTTGGGTTGGACCCTATAAGAAGAGGTGTAAGGCCATTGTTTCACTTGCCATTTGGAGCTTGGAGAGAGATTCTTGGGATTCTTCACCTTGATAAGGTAATTTTCTCTTTCTTATTTGATTTTGTTGAGTTCTTTGATTGAATTTTAGTGTTCTTCAATTGTTCTTGATTCGTTCTTGAATGTTTATAGCGTTTGATCTTCAAAGTTACTTTCCTTATTTGTTGGCATGTGTTTTTGAGATTCATACCTTGAGTTAGTTATTGCTAGATTAGATACTTTGACCGAGTTGTTGCTATGTTCGATACTTTGACTGAGTTAGCGCTAGGCTTGATACCTTGAGTGAGTTACTGCTAGGTTGGATACCTTGAGTGTGTTACTGCTAGGTTTGATACCTTGAGTGTGTTACTGCTAGGTTTGATACTTTGAGTGGGTTATCACCAAGCTCAATTGACTGACTGCACACACCAAGCTAACTATTGCTCACTTCCTTAGCCTCACTTAGTCGTTGTAGGATCTGAAACCTTGTCCATTTTCCATACAGACTTTGCCTTCTGAGATGAGTCACCGTCAGCACGGTAGTTCCTCTGATCCGACTCATGCGCCAGAACCTTCTGAATTTAGACGGATGTTGGCGCAAAAACGCGCATCCTTGAAGCGCTTATCTGAAAACCCGGCCTCCACTATTACGGAGGAGGGACTTCAGAATGTAAGATTCATGTATAACATTCCCGACTCTATAGAGCTCAGGTTTCCTCAACCCGACGAGCTAATTGACGAAGATCATGGTGGCTGGACCGCGCTGTACACGACTCCTTTCTCCATGGGATTTAGATTCCCCATCCCCCGCTTGGTTCACGGGGTCTTAGATCATTACGAGATAGCTCCTTCACAGCTCATGCCTGGCGCGTGGAGGCTTTTGTTGTGTTTGGAAGTGTGGGCCTACCTACAAAGCGTAGACCTCTCAGCGAGCGACGTCCTCCGCTTCTACCACTTGGCGAGTCATTCTAGGGACAAGGGTCGGTATGGCATCAAGGCGCGAAAACCTGGTGTTCTTTTGATCACTGGTTTGCCGGATACCGATCGAAAGTGGAAAACCAATTATTTTCTTGCACGTGGTGACCTGGTGTTCGGTGACCGGGGGATAGGTCAAATTCCTTCCCGTTGGCAAGACGCCCATAAGTATGTTACCGTTTATTTTGAGTATGCCATGTATGTTGTTGCCTAATGTTGTATCACCTTCTTGACAGATTGTACGTTCAATAATCAGAACGTTGCGAAGCTTCGTGGCTGGAAAGTGAGGATCTCCCAACTGCTCGAACGACGTGACCCCGAGAGAAGTAGCGCTTTCCTTCTGTCTCATTCTCTTATTTCAAGTACTCCTCTGTGGGATTTCGTCCCTGGTAGAACTTTGGTTGGTCAAGTTCCTCCTCCTGCTGCGGCTGTCGAGATACAGAGTGCGCTTCGTCATTCCCAAGAGGTGTTCAGTGCGCCGATCTTATTCTCACCTCCCGCAGCGAGTACAGAGTCTTTTTCGTCGTCAGAAATGGTGGGTTTCGGCTACATCCCTGGTGCTTATGCGGACATCCGGAAGGGTGGCCAGAGGAAGAGGTCCAAGGCAGGTACCGGTTCGAGTTTTCTTCCGCATTCTTCTTAGTCTGCTCCTATTACCGAGGAGGTCCCAGCTACGGAGCCGGTTTACTCGGCGATACCCTTATCTGAGCCTTCTGGTGGGGCTTCTATGTGGAGGCATCATCCTTCCACTTCTCCCTTTGATGGTTCCACTTTTTTATCTACTGGAGGGGACCAGTTGCTCTCTTCTGATGATCATCAGAAGTTCCTTGCTTATGGTCCCTGTGGGGGTGCAGACTATGGTGTTTCGCACCAATACCAGGTATTTGCCTCTTATCCAAGTTGCAACTATTTTTTGTTATATTTACATGCTCATCTTTGTTTTGTGTCTTGGTAGGCTCTCATGGCATCGATCTCCTCCCGTCATCAGTTGAGCGAGAGTGTTGACCGAGTTGCGGAGTTGACGGGATCATTCTCCAGGTTGCAGACTCGCTACGACAGCCAGGTGGTTTCCTTTCAAGAGCAGGGTGACAGGATGCGTGCCCGGGAGAGAGAGTTGGAGGATCTTCGGGGGCGGTACACTGTGCTGGAGCGAGAAGTGGCGTACAACCAACAACTAGTTGATGAGTTTCCCCGTGAGAGGGATCAGATTGCGGCTGACGCGGCGTTACGGACTCGTGCAGACTTGTTCGTCGAGTACCGCGAGCATGGGCCCGACAGATGGGATATGGATGATAACATAGAGGCCTGGCGGGTTCGTTACGAGGAGCTCTTGGCGGAGCGACGGGCGGGAGAGATGACAATAGATATGGACGAGGTGTTGAGGGGCGATGATGCAACTGGAGGCGGTTCGCCTCATTAGTGCTTTCATTTGTCTTGACTTGTTTAGAATATTATGTGTGTTGTTGATTTCTTTTCCTTAGTGACGAACTATATGTAGTCGTCGTCGTGTGTCGTTAGGCGCTCAGCCGTTTTGTTCGGACGACACGCGTCGGATATATGTTGTTTGTAGAGTTGACTTCTGGTTTAACTAGACTTCTGGATTTGTATTTTAATGGTTCAAGTGAACCCACTGGATTTCTTTGAGACTCTTCCTTCAAGGATACATTTGCTATTGTTGTTTTTCTCCTTAATTGAGTGGTTATGCTTATGTAGGGAAGACGACTAGCGCCTTATTGCGTTTAGGTGTCGGCAAGTAACTTATTGTCTCATCTTGGATGGATTACCAATCATAATTTATACAAGTTATACGGTCAGCACCTTACTGTGTTCAGGTGACGGCTAGCAGCTTGTCGCCCCAACTTGAATGGATTATGAATCCTAAGTTATACACGGGATACGGCCAGCACCTTACTGTGTTCAGGTGACGGCTAGCAGCTTGTCGTCCTAACTTGAATGGATTATGAATCCTAAGTTATACACGGGATACGGCCAGCACCTTACTGTGTTCAGGTGGCGGCTAGCAGCTTGTCGTCCTAACTTGAATGGATTATGAATCCTAAGTTATACACGGGATACGGCTAGCACCTTACTGCGTTCAGGTGACGGCCAGCTGCTTGTTGTCCCAACTTGAATGCTAATTTACATACGGGATACGGCCAGCACCTTACTGTGTTCAGGTGACGGCTAGCTACTTGTTGTCCCGTCTTGGATGGGTTTCCAGTCTTCACTTATAAAAGTGATACGACCGACACTTTATTGTGTTTTGGGATCGTCTAGCGACCTACTGTTTCTCTCCAGACAAGTAATTAGATG
Source organism: Eschscholzia californica (assembly GCF_041429995.1). Classification (NCBI taxonomy): domain Eukaryota; kingdom Viridiplantae; phylum Streptophyta; class Magnoliopsida; order Ranunculales; family Papaveraceae; genus Eschscholzia; species Eschscholzia californica. Next base: position 50,302,452 of record NW_028238198.1, read on the forward strand.
CCCTTGTAGTGAAATGACATTGATATTGATAAAGTTAAAACACAAGTAATTACTGGATAAATACTTGAGATTTTATTTCTAAATTTTTGTTTACATCGGAAGTGATATCTTAGATTTAAGAACATTACATTGAACTTGAGGAATAAGTGCGGGACTTTGTTCCTTCTAAATTAATTTTGATGAACAGTACGTTGAACTTGTTGTTGTCAAATGAAGAAGTGTTCGTCATTCAACTTAGGTGCCTGGAACTCGTTGTTGTCAAATGAAGAAGTGTTCGTCATTCAACTTAGGTGCCTGGTGATTTTAGTTGCCTGTTGGACAGGTGAGGGTTGTTTAACCCGTATTCTTCTTCAGTTTCTTCATAGTCTTCTTATAGTATCCTCATGCCCCCCAGTCGAAGTGCGGAACTCTTCTGGTGGTTCGGACTTCGACTCTGACGTCCAGCCTCTTATTGTTTTTGCTACTTTGTTGTGTCTTGGAGACAGTTCCTGTCATCACACGTAGATAGTGAGGGGTGGTTGTTGGCGTAGCCAACAACCCTCCGACGCCCAAGTCAGTAGGTGATCTTTTGGAAAAAAGGCAAAATAGGAGAAGTTTCAAGGTTAGAAGTAGTACCTTCGTAAGTGAACGGCATTCCAGCTATTGCCTATGTTTAGGCCATCTTTTGATTGAAGTTTGTAAGCTCCTTGTCCCACTACCTTGGTAATGAGGTATGGGCCCTCCCAAGTAGGGGCTAACTTGCCAGCTCCTGTTTCCTTAGTATTTTGAAATACTTTCCTCAGAACCCAGTCGCCAACTTTGAATGTACGAACCCTGACGTTCTTGTTGTAATGTTTGGCTGCTTTCTGTTGATCTGCGGCATTCCTGATAGCCGCCATGTCCCTTACCTCGTCTACCGTATCCAGGTTATGGTTAAGTAACTCCCAATTGCTCTCTTCTGTGGTCCACTGGTATCGGGCAGAGGGAACTCCTGTTTCAGCTGGTATTACCGCCTCACAACCGTATGCAAGGGAAAATGGGGTTTCCCCAGTTGGGGTCTTTGAAGTGGTTCTGTATGACCACAACACTCCTGGTAGTTCATCTGCCCATGCCCCTTTAGCTTTCTTGAGTCATTTTTTCAGTGAGTTCATTATCGTTTTGTTTGATGATTCTGCTTGCCCATTGGATTGAGGGTATCTAGGAGTCGAAAAACTTAGTTTGATTCCCCACTCCTTGCAGAAGTCTTGGAAATCAAAGCTGATAAACTGTGAACCATTGTCTGTGACAATCTCCTTGGGAACTCCAAACCTGCAAATGACATGTTTCCAAACAAAACTTTTTACCTCGCGGTCTCTGATTTGGTGGTAGGCTTCGGCTTCCACCCACTTGGTGAAGTAGTCTGTGACGGCAAGCATGTAAACTCTCTGGCATGGGTCGTTGGTAGTTTGCCTACTATATCCATCCCCCATTTCATGAAAGGCCATGGGGATAGAATTGAGCTTAGCTTCTCTGGAGGGAGGTGGGAAGTTTGGGCGAACCTCTGGCAGCTGTCGCAACGTCTAGCATAGTCAGTAGAGTCTGCTCTCATAGTCGGCCAGTAGTAACCTGCAGTCAGTGCTCTGTTGGCCAGGCTGCGACCGCCAGAGTGGTTACCGCATTCCCCCTCATGTAATTCCTTGAGGACATACTTGGATTCCTCTTGGGTGATGCATTTCAAGTAAGGTCCAGAGTATGATCTCTTAAGGAGCTGGCCGTCCATGATGCAAAACCTCGCAGATTTGACTTTGAGTCTTCTAGCTTCATTTCGATCCTGTGGCAACTCATCGTTAGTTAAATACCTGATTATTGGTGTCATCCAGGTCTCTTCTGCATCTGTAACCGCTACCTCTGAAGGCTTTGCTTTCCATACTGCCGGCCACTGAAGTAGCGTTAGGGGGATTGTTTGTGCATCTTTGGTTGGAATTGATGACCCTAAATTGGCCAAGGCATCAGCGTGCCCATTCTCGAGCCTGGGTACCTGTTCAAAACTAACCTCGGTGAACTGACTTTGTAGTTCTTTTACATGCGACACATAGGCTGCCATCTTTACGTCTTTGGCCTGGTAGGTTCCTTGTAGCTGGTTAACTACGAGTTGGGAGTCTGATTTTATCGCAAGTTTCTGGACTCCCATCTCCTTTGCCAGGTTCATTCCTGCGATTAGGGCCTCGTACTCTGTTTCATTATTGGTGGCTTTGAACCCACATCTTATTGCTTGTTGGATTAGGTCACCTTCTGGGGAAGTGAGAACAACACCAAGTCCTACTCCATTCATGTTGCTGGAACCATCTACTGATAAGGTCCATTTGAGTTGGCTATGTTCCTGTAGATGGAGCAATTCTCCTTGTGCCTGCACTAAGGTGTTAGGTGTAAAGTCAGCAATAAAATCAGCCAGTACCTGAGATTTGATTACAGTCCTTGGCTGGTAGCTGATGTCATGTTCGCTTAACTCCACTGCCCATTTGGTCAATCTCCCAGACAGCTCTGGTTTGTGAAGAATATTCTTCATTGGGAAAGTTGTAACCACTACAATTGGGTGGCATTGAAAGTAAGGTCTTAGCTTCCTGGCTGCAGTAACAAGGGCAAGGGCAAGCTTCTCTAGCTGGCTGTATCGGGTTTCAGCATCTAGCAATGACTTGCTTGTGTAATAAACGGGCAGCTGCTTACTGTCTTCTTCACGAACAAGTACTGCACTTACCGCTGTCTCTGCAACAGCAAGGTACATGAACAACTTTTCTCCGTCTTTTGGTTTGGAGAGCAGTGGTGGGGATGTGAGGTATCTCTTCAGCTGTTGTAGAGCTTCTTCACATGCGGGTGACCACTCGAAATTTTTCCCCTTTCGCAGAGTGGTGAAGAACAGATAGCATCTCTCGGAAGATTTAGAAATGAATCGGCTAAGTGCCGCCACTCTACCTGCAAGCTTCTGGACGTCCTTGATGCATTTCGGGGAAGGAATACCCATCACCGAATTGATCTGATCTGGGTTAGCTTCGATCCCCCTTTGAGTCACCATATACCCTAAAAATTTTCCAGAGGACACACCAAAAGAACACTTAGCGGGGTTTAGTTTCATATTATACCTCCTGAGTACCTCAAATGCTTGTTTGAGGTGTTCCAAGTGTTGTTCTGCTACTAATGACTTGACCAACATATCATCGATGTAGACCTCCATAGTGTCGCCTAGCATGTTGGCGAACATTTTGTTTATGAGCCTCTGGTAGGTGGCACCTGCATTTTTTAGTCCAAAAGGCATGACTTTGTAACAGAATATACCTCTCTCCGTGACGAAGGCGGTTTTCTCCTGGTCGTTTGGATGCATAAGGATCTGATTGTAGCCCGAGAATGCATCCATGAAGCTCAAGAGTTCATGTCCGGCTGTGGCGTCTACTAGCATGTCGATGTGAGGTAGTGGGAAGGAATCCTTCGGGCATGCTTTGTTCAAGTCTGTAAAGTCAATACATACCCGCCACTTACCATTCTTCTTTTTAACGACCACCACATTAGCGAGCCAATCTGGATAGTGCACTTCTCTTACAGATCCGATGTCAAGTAGCTTCTGGATCTCCTCGTTGATTACCTTGTTGCGTTCTGGTGCGAATTTCCTTCTTTTCTGTCTGACCGGGTTATGGGAAGGGTCTACCTGTAATTCATGAACTATTATAGAGGGATCTATCCCTGTCATATCTGCATGAGACCAAGCAAAACAATCAGAGTTATCGGTTAGGAATTCAATGTGTTTTTCTCTGAGAGTAGGAGCTAGCTGTGCTCCAATTTGAACTTTGTGCTCTGGGATGTTGGGGTTAATTTGGACTTCGTCTAACTCCTCCATGTTCGGTTGGTTAAGGTTCGAGTTAAGGGGCACTTTGTTCTGTAATTGCTACAAGGGTTTCTTGGGAGCCTTCATCGTGTTCTTGTAGCAGTTCCTGGAAGCTCCTTGGTCTCCTTTGATTTCCCATACTCCCCAAGGTGTTGGGAACCTCAATACTTGGTGGTATGTTGATGGTACTGCCCTCATCTCATGGATCCAAGGTCTTCCAAGGATCATGTTATAAGTTGATGGGCAGTCCAGTACCACAAAGGTGGTGTTAAGGTTAATTCCTCCAGCATATACCGGTAACACGATTTCTCCCAAGGTATACTTCTGTTCTCCACTAAATCCTATAAGGACAGTAGAACGTCGGCAGATGTTTGATTCTTCTAGTCCCATTCCTAGCAAGGCATGAAGAAATAAGACATTAGTGGAGGATCCGTTATCAATTAGTATGCGTTTAACTAACACATTTGCAATAGTGAGAGAGAGGACAAGAGCGTCATGATGAGGGTTGACGAGCCCTGAGACTTCGTTGTCAACGAAGCTGATGGTTTGGTTGGTGAAAGTTAGGGTCGATGCCTCTGTCGAGTGGGCAGTTGGATTGGCTGTGATTCGTGCACTTCTTTTGGCTGCCGAGTGGCTTACTCCACTCACTTCAGAGCCCCCTGTGATCATGTTGCAAGTCAATGTTGGAATCGGCTCCTCTGGCTCTTTGGGTCGGGCATCTCCTTGGGACATGGTTTTCTTGCCTTTATCTGTCAGTAAGTCGGTGAGGTGGCCCCTCTTTAGGAGCTCAGCAACTTCAAGCCTGAGGGCAATGCAATCTACTGTAGTGTGCCCATGGTCCGAGTGGAATTCACACCACTTGGAAGTATCCCTCTTGTCGCTTGGCGTCTTTGTCTTCCCTGGCCACCTTACCGTGTTACCCATCCCCTTCATTACGGCAATCACCTCACTTGGTTCAATGTTGAGGTTGTACTCTGGAATCTTGGTACGGATGGGTCCTTGCGGTTTCTCGTTTTGACGATTAGGTGGAGGGTTGAATGGCCTCCTGTTCTCCCTTGGAATTGGTCGTCTGGTTGGGTACGGATCATTGCTCCTGACTTCTGACCGTCGTTCGTATCTTCTGGAGTGACGGTCTCTTGACCTATCTTCTTGCGAATAGTATCTGTTCCTGTGGGCTTCGTCTTCTTCCCACCTAATTTCAACCCAGGCTCTGGAAAGAACATCCTCCATTGTTGTGCAATTGAACTTGGTGAGTTCTTTGTACAACTCCCCATCTGGCAGCAAACCTTTCCTAAATGCATCAACTGCTGTCTCCTGGTTGCAGTAAGGAATTGACACCTTCTCCCGATTAAATCTTCCCACATACTCTCTGAGTGGTTCACCTCTTCGTTGTTGGATTCGGTAAAGATCACCAGAGAGTTACTCCAGCTTCTTGCTGCTTGCAAATTGCTCGACAAAGGTGTCTGTGAGCTGGGCAAATGAAGCAATTGAGTTATGGGGGAGGTTGGTGTACCATTGCAGAGCTGGGCCAATCAGACTAGACCCAAAACTCTTGCACATACACGCTTCCCGCAAGTCCCTTGGAATCGCAGCAGTAAACATCCTCTGTTTGTAAGAGGCTATGTGATCGTCCGGATCAGAGGTGCCGTCATACATCTTCATGTTGGGAAAAGTGAACTTTCTGGGCATCTCTACCAGAGCAATTGCATCGACGAACGGAGAATCGGCGTAGCTTTGAGGAAGACTCTTCTTGAAGGGGGTCGGGACTCCTGGAATTCTAGTGATCAGAGCCTCCATTTGAGCTAGTCTCTTTGCTAAAGCTTGCTCTAAAGGGGTACCTGTATGTGAAAATAATAAGGGATTAGAAGCCATGGTGGGTTGAGTGGGCATAGGGAAGATAGTAGGCATAGCAATAGTAGAAGATGAGTAAAGAGGAGCAGCCATAGTCTGCTGTGGAGTGAGAGGTTGTTGAAAGGTATGTGTTGGAGCCATGAATGGAGCACTTGCGGATCCTGTCCCTACTTGGCTGGTGGTGAAGCCTGCAGTAGTGTTGTGAGGGGGTGTTGGGCGATTAGATGGTCCTCCTACTTCAGAACCGTTGGGAGGTGGTCGATTGTCCCCCAAACTTTGTCTTCTCGGAACCACCAACTCGGTAATTCTTTCTTGCAGTAGCATGTTCTCTGCCCGGACAGTAGAGTTCTCCTCCTCCAAAGCTCTCAATCTTTCGGCGTTTTCTTGCATCTGGGCAGTGAGTGCAGCAAGTTGTGATGAGAAATCCACAGAAGCGTTGGACATGTCTCCTTCCATGGTACTTGTCTTTTCGGTAGTTAGTGGCTGGCCCCCCTCCTTCTAGCGCCAAATTGTAGACGGTAAAATGTCTACGGGTCGGAAAGTCTGACAGTCAACGGGTCGACGGTCAAAAGTCTTGTCGGGTCGGATGCTTCGGGGACCGGCTACGTGTCGAAGAGAACCTGCACACAAAAAGAGAGAAAAGATCGTGAAGCCTCGGGGACACCGGGATGGTGCCGGCCTAAGGGGGCTCCGACGGTCAAGTCAGACACTCGATCAAATATAAATAAAAATAAAGTGGTCGATAAGGAGGTAACCGTCGTCGGAGTGCTTAGGTGTCTCGGCTCGTGGAGTTGTCGGAACAGATCCCCACGGTAATGATATACTTACTGTACTCAGGGCCGGCCCTGGGCCCAAAGCGAACAAAGCGTCGCTTTGGGCCCCCAAATTTAGGGGCCACATTTAGGAGGAATCTGACTTGAGGTGCCTTTAAAATTTTTCGTCAGACTCACAACTTTGTATATGAAAGGGCCACAATAATGTCTTTTCTTGGAAAGTAGGGCCACAAGCCCACAATAATGTTGTTTTAATTAAATCCAAAACAAAGTAACTATGTATGGGCCCCACAACAGTGTATTTATACTCTTGCGAATCTCTCCTCCCCTCTCCTCTCATCTGTCTCATACTATTTCTCTCTCCCACCCTTCTCTCACATTCCCTCTAGTTATATACATTTTAATTAATTTTATTTTTTTTGGCTTGTTATTTTGATTTATGGATACATATTCAAGGAATTATAGTTGTTATCACTATCATCATACTAACAATCATTATAGAAATCTCAACAAAAAAAATATATCATTATAGAGCTTTTACAAAAAAAAAAAACAATCATTATAGAATTTCAACAAAAAAAGAACTATCATTATTGATATTATCATAAATATAAATTTTATTTTAGTTACACAGTCATTACAAAGGTCATCAAACTACTTTATTTGTACTTTAATTACTCCAGTTCGATGAACCATAGATTCCACTTCTGAGAATCGAACTTGGGACCTCCAGAGTTTCGGAATACTTACCAACTTAGCTATTAGTTGGTGGCTATAAATTTTTATTTCGCAAATTTAGTAATAGACTCAAAATAACTTTTATATAACAATACACGAACTATTTTCTTAAGTAATCTGAACGACTCGAATTTATATAGTATTAACTTATTATGACAAAGCTGTCGTTACAAAAAAGTTGCATTACGAGCACAATTAATTTTTACAAAAAGATTAGGCTATTTAGTTTGACTAAATTGTTTGTCTAGTCTCTGCTAGACAACTATCAAACCTCCATTACCACAACACTTATGCCTCAATTTTTTTTCCCTACGAATCTTGTTGAACCATTGAATCAAAAGTTCGACTAAGGACTGACTTCGAATCCGAGCGGATTTTCAAGTACCTCGATTCGATCGTTTGAGTCATACTACATAGTAATTAACATATTAGTTTCATGTTTAAACTCGACATTAGGGGTAAGGAAAAAGTAGAAGTTCTAGTGTATAATTTTTTTTATATTGTGAAACACATGTGGCCACATTCTTTGAACTCGCTTCGGGCCTCCGAAATCTCAGGACCGGCCCTGACTGTACTAAGAGGGTGATGGTAATGAAGTATTGCCGTTAACTCACTGGTCGTAAAGGATACTTGCAATAAGGTGCTGGCCGTAAAGGGGTTAGCAATAAGGTGCTGGTCGTAAGTGGATCGGACGATGAGGCTCGTTGGATGAATGAAGGTGATACGTCAAGCGTCCTATCGCTAGATGAATGATGCGGTAAGGAGGTGGCGGTATTAGGAAGGTGATACGGCCAGCTAGCTACTGCTGGATGGGTGTTACCGTCAGCTTGTTACCGTTAGTTGGGAGATATATCAGACCAGAGAGCTCTTTGAGAGGCTTATCGGAGTGAATGCTTGAGAAGATGGATAGGATTACTTTAGTATTCTTGTCGAATATCGGATGCCTTGGTCTGGTTGTAGCCTCTTGTATTTATAGTGGTAGAGGAAGGTCGTCTTGATGACGGTCAGCTCGTAACCGACGTAATTATTCTGTGACATTACTCATGGAAGTACGTTAAGAGATAGGGGATCTGACGTATCGACCGTCAGATGAGTATTCGAATCCCTTGGGGGACGGTCAGGATGTTACCGCGTGTGCGATAAGCTACTAGCCGGTAACGTCCATCTTCAAGTGGAAGATACGGAATATTCACCATTAGTGCGGTTATGGATTGCGCGATAACCTTCTAGCCGTCCGATAGCTTAGTACTTGGAGGTGGTTATCGCGCGACACGTGTTAGATATGCTTAGTGTTAAGCGGGTATGGATCTGGTGATCATGCTAGCGTCTTGGGCCGTTACCGGACCTCCTTATCAAGCTTCGCGGATTTTATCCTTACGAAGCGGTTGTTCATAAATTCTGCGGGCACCTCGTGGGGCGGATATTTGCCCATACAATGATTTTGATGTTGGACCCTTATGTCTCATGAGACTCGATGTTTGTGGGTATCATCTATGGAAACCCTCACGAGACGACACTCGTCCTCCAGGGTAACCTAGAGGTTTAAAGGCTTGTTGCATACGCTAAATGCAACCGGGATGCCTCCGAAAGTGAGTTAGGCTTTTATTTTGTTTTATTTGCTCGAGGACTAGCAAATCTTAAGTTTGGGGATCTTGATGTGACACGAAAATGTCACATTTAAAGAGACTAACTAAGCCTAGCTAGTTCGTTTTGAGTATTATTAATAATATTGTATGTGTTTTCCATGTTAGGTACCCATTTTGTAGTTTAGCATATTATTTAGAATAAAACGAAGGATTAGTCGCTATCATTTCATGTGCCCAAAACAAGAGAAAAGAATTTCAAGCAAATCAAATGACAAGTGGAGTCAAGGACGAGTCCGACGGTGAAAACGGAAGTCAATTCCGAGTTAGGACGGACAAGTTATCGAAGAAAGAAGCCAAAGGGCATTTTGGTCCTTTTCAGAAAATTAGAGATTAGAGACATAATATGGAGGCACCTCTTGGTTTGTAAATGACAACCAAAGCCCAAGCCCATGACAAAGAAGAAATACGAAAGAAGAGAAGATAAGAGAAATGAAGATGATCTTGAAGGCATCCTCTTTAATTAAGCCCAAGGGCATTTTGGTAAAGTAACTTTTTGGATAGAGAAACAAAAGAGGCCAGCCATTCTATCATCTTCTCAATCAAGTTTTTAGGGTTTTGGGAGAGTGTTCTTGGTGGGAGTTAGAGAGAGAGGCAAGAAGAGGAAGGGAAGAAGAGAAGGAAGGAAGAAAGGAGAAGAAGAAAAGAGACAAGAGGGGAGCTTGGCCGACCACGCATAGCTTGGCCGAGCTGCTGTTCGGGTAGTGCTACTGCTGGCCGGACAGCAGCTTTCCGGTGAGTATCTTGGCCGGAAACAAGCTAGCTTGGTCCGGCCAAACCACCCCCCTTCAAACCCTTTCTTCTAGCCTTCTTTTCCTTTGTTTTCTTCAACTTTTCTTCATCTTTCCACCACCATTTCTTCTTGAATCTTCTTGTTTTCTTTTAGATCTAGGTTTCTAGAGTGAGAAAGGATTGAATCTAATAGTTTTGGGTTGATTTCACTTGGTTTTGATTCTAATTCTTAGAGAGAGAAAGCTTCATTTAAGCTTTCATGGAGTTACACTATTTTGGGGAAGAAGATGAAGTGGATATGGGGCAAACAAGATTTCAGCTAGGGGAGCTAATATTTCACTGCTAAGGGGACCCATATTTCTGCTATAGGGAGATCGGCTGCAACTACATGTTTATCTTTCCATCGACCATAGCTTTTGCGATCAGATCGAAAGGGGGATTCTCAAACTCTAGCTATTTAATTCTCTTCTTTCATTTGCTTTAATGTGAAATAACTCCATGGTTAGCTAATTATTTGTTGTCGAGGCTAAAAGATGATGTATTTCGATTAAGCGATGATGTATGTATGTTTGAATTTGTGATAATAAATCGATGCTCTTTTTATTTCGATTATCGTTTCCATAGTATTTTCATGTGTTTTGTCATGCACCTCACATAGTTAATAGATGAAACGAAGTATTCGATATCGATAGTAGTCTAAGTCAAAATTTCATGTGTCTTGTTAAGTCTAATTATCACAACGTTTTATGCCTTTGCCATGACCATTAGCTACCAACCTAATGGAATTAAGCTTCACAACCAGTGAAATCTTAAGGTAGTACAGTGTTCATAGCTTCTTCAACTATTTATCATGAACTAGCAATAATGATATAAAAATTTAGATCTATTAAGCTGGTCGCCGTTTCACTCAAACCATTGGGCCCTATATACTATTGGTCGTAAGTTTTTATTTTGTCCATGTGGGGTTATTCTCACACGCCTGCTCAGGTGCGGCATTTTTTTTAGCCTGAACATGTCTTTTGTTCGGTAATGTGGAAAAGGCTTAGCGCTGATCTCATACTAAGTATGTGGCACAACCTAAAACCAATTCACATTGAGTAGAGAGACCCTAGGTATCACTAACTCTATGCAAATCCTATAGTTTTAGCTGCAATAACTGTAAGTACATCGAGCAGGATGCATCTCAAACTATTATAAGACAGATTCATGCTAAACTAAAATAAAATGAGGACATGTACTTTCTATCGAATGACGGAAAAGACAGTCAGTCCGCCAAGTCTCATAAGACCCATGGAAGAAAAATAAACAGACAAAAAGAAATGTAAGACTTGAGATCATAGAAGCGTGCCAAACTGTTCAGCGATCTCATTCCAGTCAAGCAGTATTTCTGGTCTTGTATAATTTGTTCCCAAGTAGTTAACAATTCTGCTCATCCAGCCATCACTATGGCTCTCCAACTTCCTACACAGAACTGGGTATTCTTTTCCCTCGGGAATGTATTGATAGTATAACCTGTTAAACAAAATCGAAGCACTGGATAAACCAAACTGAAGGTCTTTATTATCTGCACATACTCTTAATCTTTTCTAATTATTTGAGAAGTACCACATAGCATTCATTATCCATGTTTGGCACGCGGAAAAGGAATGAGATCACAAGAAATTACAAGCTAGTGCGTTGCTTGGTTAGATCAATAACAAGATTGGTAGAGATTGGTTTTATCCGTAGATTATGTGACGGAAAATTCCAAGGACAAAGGAATCGTAAATCCGCCCACCTACCCACCTCCTAGGTTTCGGACTTCAGAATCCTATCGCGCTCGAAATGTGATTCCTAATGCATTCCCACATACCAAACACCATTATAGAATGTGATTTCTGGTAATTGCATTTCATTCCCTCAACCCAAACATAAAGCAAGCATACAGTTTTAAAAACAATTTCAATCAAAAGTTCAATAACCAACAAATGATCAAAATGGTAACAAAAACAAAATGAATCAAACAAATAGAACATACCAGGGTCCCCAACGTTCAGGAGGAGTGGAAATCTTTAGTGGCATTCGGCTTATCATTTCCGAGACTAATTTTTTCTGTAGATTTTTGGTATCAGCCATGAAAGCTTGGGCATATGAGTTTTCCTGGATTAGGTAATTGGAGAAATCTGGGTCGTGGGTATTGGACATCCAATGGTAAGCATCTTCCCATGTTACTCCATGATTAGTAGTAAGAGTGAAAGGAATTTTTTTAGGAATTGGAGGAGTTAAATAAGGAGAAGAGAGAAAACTTGTTCTTCTTTTACAGAGAGAAGAGAAAGATTTTTGAGGTAATGATTGGAAATAGAAATGAAAAAAAGAAGGTCCTTTGAGTAGCAGAGAGTTGGGAGAGAAGATTTTGAAAGCCATGGATTGTTTCACAGAGAGAGAGAGAGAGAGGTTTAACATAAACCCTCAACGACCAAAAATATTGGTCGAGTTTGGTGTGGTGTTCTTTTTTTTTTCTTGATGAAATGTGGTGTTCTTTTTTTTTTGATGAAATGTGGTGTTCTTTTCTTTTTTCTTGATGAAATGTGGTGTTCTTTTTTTTTTGATGAAATGTGGTGTTCTTTTTTTTTTTTTGATGAAATGTGGTGTTCTTTTTTTTTTTTGATGAAATGTGGTGTTCTTTTTGAATGAGCGAAATCTATCTCAAATACCCTCAGTCAGACGGACCATAGGAGATGCTCTACTTTGAGTCGAGTTTAGCGCACTGATCTGAGCCGTTCAAATCGAACGACTCCAGATTTGCTTAAAAACAACTGAATAAAAAAAGGCCAGCGCTTTGGGGAAAGCTAAATAGTTTTCGGGGTGTGAAATTTTAAGGGGAATATGTAGAGTTTTAGAAATTTTCCGAAGAAATAAATTTTAAGGGGAAATAAAAAAAACACTCCACCTCACCTCACTCTCTCTCTCCACCTCACCTCTTGTCTTCTCCGATTAGGTCGTCGGCCGAAAAAAATTTCGGGCGGCGACCGTGAAAAAATAAAAAATAAAATTTTACACTCTCTCTCTCTTTCTAGAAACTCCGGCGAAGGGGTTTCCCTTCGCCGGAGTTCCGGTCTGTTGAAGAACGTATTAACGTTCAACACGCAACTTTGCTGAGAAATCATATAAAACCTAGAGAGAGAGAGAGAATTCTCCGCCATCGGTTTTAGCGTTCCTTTAAAGCTCTGAAGATTATTGTCGAAAGGAATTAAGTAAGAGTTCGTTCGGACAGATATGGACGCAGTCAAGGTAAGAGATCTAGGGTTTTTCTTTATACTCCCTTAAAAACCCTAGAAAATTCTTCATCTAGAATCATTTGATTACTTGTACGAAAATGAAATTACGAATCAATATATGTAGGAAAAGTTTAATTCGATTAAGCTTATCTGAATCTAATCATGTGGTTTGATTATCATGTGAGATTGTTTTTTTTTTCCTTAATCAACTAAAGAATGAAATTAAGAGTCAATTTGTTCTTGTACAAGCTAATTTATGGTAAATTGGAGAATTTTCTAAGGGAATAAGGTTTTGATTGAGTTGATTTCACCTGAAAATTGGAATTTGATCTATGTGTTCTTGTTTTGTACTGATCATAAATGGTTCAATTTAGATCCGATATTGGAATTGGTAGGGGTAAAATGAATTAGTTTGTATGTTAATTGAACTCTTCAGGAAAGGTTAATGGAATTTTGTTGTCTCCGGGAATCATTGGAGGGTTTGTATCCAATGAGGGTTTGAGTTTCTAGAGAGAGAGAGAGTGAAATTATTATTATTATTCTTTTTCATGGTTGCCGGCCGGAAAATTTTCGGCCGGCGACCTAATCGGAGAAGATAAAGAGGTGAGGTGGAGAGAGAGTGAGGTGAGGTGGAGAGAGAAAGCTGAGGTGGAGAAGTATTTTGCGTTCCCCCTAAATAAAATTGTCAAACAAAATTGACCAATTTTTTACCAAGTCTTCACACCCTGGAAACTATTTAGCTTTCCCCAAAGCGCTGGTCTAAAAAAAAGTTGTTTTCTTTTTAGTTCCTGCTTTGTGACCAGCTTCTTTTTTGGCCCCGTAATTTGTTGCCAGCTTCTTTTCTTAGCCCTTTAATTTCATAACTTAAAAAATGACCCCTTTTTATAAAACCTTCTGAATATTTTGTTTCCCTAATTACCCTTCCTTTAAAAATGAATTCAACCCCTTTCACTCTAACCTCATCTTCTTTTAGCAAATCTGGAAAATCCTTTTCTCTCACTATTTTAGGAGATCTAATATCCCATATCTAGAGCAACAACATATCAGGATGGACCAACAACTACAAATTTGCTTTTGGTTCTTTGGGTTAGGAATGGAATGATCATCTTATAAAAATCAAAGCACCACCTTGGAGCATTGATGAAGATTTATACAGTATATATAAGTATCGCCATTAAGCTTGGATGAAATCATAAGATGAATTAAAAATCCAAGATTAACCATTTCGTAATAAAGGAAAAAAAGTGAAGAACCTAAGATCAAGCATAGGAAAAGGAATTCAATTCAAGCACACCCAAAATGAATATCTGCAACTTTAATGGATGATTCAGAAAAGGAAGAAGAAAAAGGAAAGTTACTTGGTGGGATACAAACGCTCGATAGTTATCTTGGAAGAGAAAGATAGAGCTTGATTGGTATAGCTTGAGGAAGTTTCCATGCCCCTGGTCCTGGAGAGATATGAAGATCATTGATTTGAGCTATGGTTTAAATACCACTGGAGGTAATATCGTAGAACACTAATAATGGTGTGTTTGGTTGCAAGATTCCTATCAAAAGTGGGATTTGGTAGGAATCAAGAATCTTCGGTCTATTTGGTTACAAAAAATCCAAGACTCTTGAATCCTAAGGATTCCTAATTCCAAAATTTGTATTTGACCAAAATCCCACCCTACCCCCTAAGATTTGCTAGGATTTTAGACTAATAAACCAAGATTGCAAACTTAAAATAAAAAAAAAAATATTTCCTTCTATAAAATAATTATTTTAAAAAGTTTATTCCCCAAATAACTTTTTTCCAGAAATCCGATTTTTTTTTTTTCCAAATAACTTTTTTCCAGAAATTCGATTTTTTTTTTCTCCAGAAAACAGATTTTTCCTTGAAAGTTTATTTTTTTCTCCAAACCCGTTTTTTTTTACCGAAAATCATTTTTTTCTCGAAAAACATTTCCTTCTCGAAAATAGTTTTTTTGATAACTGAAATTTCCTGAATTTTTTTTGCTTCATGATTACCGTTTTTTCCTAATGGTTTTTTTTCAGGAAAAAACGGTTTTCCAAAAAAAAAAAAACGATTTTCTGAAGAAAAAAATAATTCGAAAAAAGTGTTTTCGAGGAAAAAAACGACTTTCAGGAAAAACTGTTTTTATAAACAAAATATTTACGAAAGAAATTGAAAAAACGAGTTTCGAGAACAAGGTTTCTTCAATATTTTTTTAAAGAAGCGTTTAAAATACTCAAATAATAATAAATCATATGATTCTTATTAGTGCCAAACAAACCAAAAAATATTACTTGAATTCATGAATTCGAAGGACTCATGAATCCGCGGATTCATGATTCCGTCATCCAAACACACCATAGTTTCATTTTGGGTGGTGAAATTTAACCGTTGTTCAAATCAATGAACACCTGGCTAGTTATCTTGAAAGAGAGGGAGAAAGAAGATTCAATTCAAGCAAACTCAAGATTAACCATTTCTTAATAAAGGAATTTGATTCATCACTTCTTCAGTGATCACAACTGTTTCTAGGGGCGATGGAGATGAATCAATCTTCTCTTCTTCATCATCTTCACTAATTTCACAACTTTTTGCAATTTATTTATAAATTGAATGAGCAAAAGTGAAAACTAAAAAGAAGAACGCTAACCATCAAAATCGAGGATGAATGTCTCAACCGAGCCAATGAGTTTATCTGCGTTTTTGAGAGGTGTAGCTAACGCTTTGGTTGCGAACTTTGAAGAACTGAAATTTGAAGCATCCGTTCTAGAGTTATTGTTACATTTGGTGAGTTTAGGGTTAGAGTTAGGTATGAAATTTTCTTCTGCCATAGAAATATTGATTTTGAAAATCTCCATGAAGTGACGATTTTCGCACAAGAAGCCGTAGCAATTGAGACTCAAAAAGAGGCATCGCTCTTGTCACTAACTTCCAATACTTCATTTGTAACTTCACTTATCTCCGGGGTTTCCTCCACAATGGCTAATTAATCCTCTGATTTAAAAGAGAGACAGAGAGTACAAGCTTCAATGGAAGAGAAGATAGTAACAATAAATGAGGATAAAGTTTAGAGAGAGGGTAATAAGGGAAATAAAAAAATCAGATGTTACAGTTTACTGCCGATTTTAACGAAGGGGACCATTTTTGAATTATAAGAATTAGGTAGTCAAAAAGGAACTGGTTACAGACTGGGGGGGACAAAAGGAAATAACTCATACAAAAAACCCTAAACCTCTAACCTTATAGTAACTTGTTAGGGCGAGTGAGAGGGAGAAGAAGAAGAAGACCGAGGAGAGAGAGAGAAGGTAAACCCTTCCAGAACCCTCGTTCCGATTTCTGCACTCTTCTTTCTAAAGAAAGATTTTGGGGGTTTTTGTATCTTCCTCTTCAACTACTACTACTACTACTCTGATTATTAGGGTTTTGAGTTAATCTCTAAACAAGAAAGTTTATAGTCATGAGGAAGTTAAAGTTTCATGAGAAGAAGCTTTTGAAGAAGGTTAATTTTATTGATTATAAGAAAGAACGTTCTCACCGAGAACATGAGGTTATTCGCCGTTACCATATTACCCAGCGTGACGATTACAAGAAGTAAGTTTAAGTTCTTCAAATCCTTCAATCTAACCTAAATATATATCCGTAATTGAATAATCATCTTGTCGATTCCTTAATAATTCGTTCTAATTACTTGTGGTTTGTGTTTTAGATACTCGGGTATTTGTCGAATGGTGCAAAAACTTGTTAACATTTTGAAGCAGATTAGTCCAGATGACACTGATAGAAAACAACAGACTGAAATGCTCCTTGAAAAGCTGTAAGGTTTTTATTTCTAGGGTTTTAATCTCTCTTCTATCTCGTTTTTTCAGTATATTTCAACAAGTGGGTTCCAATTATTCAGTTTGATACCAATTTTGATAAGTTTGTTTGTTAATTTAGTTGTCAATTAGAATTGGGTTCCTCTTGATTTGAGGTTTCCATGATGATGAATAACCAATATAGAAGATGAATTATTAGAAACATATAGAGTAGTAGAAGAACAAAGAAATAGTTGGTCAAGAGGGATAATTATTTGGAAATAGGATGGTTAGAATACTAAAAAATGCGGAACTTCCATTATGCGAAATATTTTTGAAGTGGGTAGGATGGAAATTGTATCAAGCTAGAGGTAGTTTTGCTAATATCGATATCACTCCTTATTACACGGAATGAAGTTGGTTAAGTTTTAGTAGTCACTATGTCATTTAGTGATACAGGCGAGTACTTATATTAGTCTTTTAAAATCTGTTTGTGAACATGTTAAAGTGACTCAAACTTAGATGTAGACTCAGGTTTGTTAATATGTCGATATGGAGTTAAACTGCGTCGGTTAGTGGTCACTTGGGTATGTTAGCAAGGTTGGAAACAGTAGTATGTGTATCTTATTCGTTGCACAAGTTAAAAGGATTTATGTTAAGATGCGCTGTGTCTGTGAGACTGTGACACAAGCAGCTGTTTGAGGTTTGGGAAATGGACACTAGTGGGTTGACTGAAGGCTAGTTGACATACTCGGATTTCAGATATTTCGTGTATACATATAGGTGACTAAAATTCTATATACTGCAATGCATTTTTGAGTGTTGAATAAAAAGAGATAGAGAAGGCGAGAGACAAATTCCGATGACACAAAGAAATAGAGAAGAACAAGAAGTAAAAAAGATAACAATATAAAAAAAGGTTTTCCGCCTCAAGGCGGGTTGAGTGTATACGGCAGCGTGAAAGTCATACCCTTTATGTAGAGAGAAGAACAACACCACATTTTATGGAAGGAAAAACGCTCAACTACTCGACCAACTTGTCAGCCGTTTGGTCATTTTGCAAATGAGCGGTTTTGTTGCATCCAGGTCACTACATGCCACCAAGCTACCATTTGCGATTAGTTTCTAGATGAATAATGAACTGTTTGGGCTACCTGATATCATATCTAACATCGCTCATAAGACATGTCTATGCTATGGTTACACTTCATAGTCAACTGAGTCAGGTCTTGCACTCAATTGATGGAATCATAGAATTTATGGATAAAATTTTAACATCTTATTTTTTGCGACATTCTAGTGTGTACTAATGTCAGGCATCTGAGAAGTATTACATTTTCTTTTTTGAACAAGCTACATATAGCTAAATTGAATAGCTTTTGTATGTTAATGGCAGTTATAACATGGGTATCATCACCGGCACAAAGAACTTGTCTCTATGTAGCAAATTGACCGTATCTTCGTTCTGCAGGTAATTTTCCATGCTCAAACCTTGTAACGTTCACGTCTACAATAATTCATACTCATCTCTTATTAATTCTTCGCTTATCAATTTATTTCATTGCGTCCTTGATGATGAGATCTTAAATGTTAGTGTGAATTAAACACGTGGTACATCTACTGATAACGTGTGGTAATTGGGTTCGTATGCAGGCGTAGACTAGCAACTGTTCTTGTGAAATTGAAGTTTTGCGAGCATTTAAAAGAAGCTGTAACGTTCATTGAACAGGGACATGTCCGAGTAGGTCCAGAGACAGTTACAGATCCTGCCTTCCTAGTGACCAGGAACATGGAAGACTTCGTTACTTGGGTGGATTCTTCCAAGATAAAGAGAGCAGTTCTTCAGTATAACGACAAGGTTGATGATTATGATATGATGAATTGAAAAATCATGGCCAATGTGGAGATATCAAAGGGCCAATGTGGTGATATCAAAGGATTTAGGTGGAGATCAAGAGCAAGATATGGTGTATTTGTTTCTTTCTGGTTTGGTAGTTCAAATTTTGTCTATTTCTCATTTTGGTTGTAGAACTTAAAAACAATTCTCTGTGGTATCCTTCCCAAATACAAGTGAAAAACTAATTTTGCTGATATGAATCTTGCTTACATATGTTCTTGTGGTTGGTTGAGAATTGCTTGTGAATTAATGGATGTTGAATTTTGTCAAATAATTACCACGGGCATTTTGTGGAAGAAGAAATCGGTAGAAAATTTTGAAGAAAAATTGTGAGTTTTGTCAAATTTTGTGGTACAAATACTAAAAGGAAATATAATTTCTTCTTGTTTTCTGACCACCAACTCTGAGTCTCTAGAACAACTAGTTAAGAGGGGGGGTAGTGGATAGGGGTGGGAATCGGTCCGGATCGTGGCCTGTCGGGTTCATGTCATTCATCGGGTCGGACCGGTCGGGTTTTGAAACTCTATGTGCATTCGGGCTTTCAGGTTTAATTGGGCGGGTTATTGAAAAAATCCTAGTGTCCAAAACCCGTCCAAGTTCGTCAAACTTTTCGAGTTTCTCGGATATCGGGCGGTCGAGTATTGGGTTTTCACTAAAGTTTCAAAATATCTCGGTCGAAATGACCAAAATATTTCTATTTCGATGGTACTGAAATTTCTATTGAAATTAAAATTTAATTAAGTTCTCTTAACAATGTTGTGTCAAGGGCACTCCGTACTCGGATAACAACATATGTATATATATCTATATTATAAACTTCAAATACTTTGAAAATATATTTATATTTTTAAATACATAAACAATATATGTATGGGTTATTTCCCAAATGGCCCCCAACTTTGTGACCAGCTTCCTGCGTAGCCCCCTAGATTAGCAAAAATACCCATATGGGCCCCTTTTTAAGATTTCGTTATAACACCGTTAACCAGTCAATATTTCTCTCTCCTCCATCTCGTAACCTCTCTCTGCCACCTCATCTTCTAGCCAACTCATCATCTTCTCCGGCGAGAGTGGCCGGCCGGCCAATTTCCGGTCGGCGACTTCAAACCTAAAAAAAAAATATATATATATTTTTTCCTCTCTTCCTCTCTAAAAAAAAACTTTCTCTTTCTTTTCTCTCTCTCTCTAGAACTAACCAATCAAACCAAACCAATCCAAACCGGTCCAGTCGGTTTTCAAACCAAACCAAACAACGAGTGGTTTGGTACGGTTGTAGATTTCCAAAAACCAACTAGTTTGGTTCGGTAAGTGGATGCACTTTTTAGGAACCATTAAAACCAAACCGAACCAGTCAAGTTCAATTAATATATAATTATATATTTACATAATTTTTTCTAAAATACATCTATCATATCTCTATAATTTCATACAAATACATACCTTTCATCAAGTTGCTATAAATAAGAATAACTACTACCCATACAAAACAACAACACTACTACAATATAATGTTACTAGCTAGTATTAGATTAAAACAATTCATGTATCATCAATGTTACTAGCTACTATATAATATTTCGGCGGGGAACCTTCACATGTCTTTCATGTTTCAAATGTTTTTTCGATGCATTATGTTAGTTTGATTGTTTTTCCAGGTTTTTTAGGAGTGTTGTCTTGATTTTATACGTCAATGTATGAAGAAAGTAACTCGATTCGCCGATTTTCATGTAGAACAAATTGCGTTTTATGGATGGTTTGGTATCCAGTAGTATCCAAACCGCTTATGATGGTTTGGTTAGTAACCGAACCAAACTCTGACCGGTTTGGTAGCCGTTTGAAAAATCACTAACCAAACCATGAGTGGTTTGGTAACGGATGACACCAAAGTACTGGATACCGAACCAACGAACACCCCTAATAGAGAGAGAGAAGAAAGAATTTTTTTTTTTTTTTTAGAGAGGAAGAGAGAATTTTTTTTTTAGGTTTGAAGTTGCCGGCCAGAAATTGGCCGGCCGGCGACTCTCGCCGGAGAAGATGATGAGTTGGCTAGAAGATGAGGTGGCAGAGAGAGGTTATGAGATGGAGGAGAGAGAAATGTTGACTGGTTAACGGTGTTATAACGGAATCTTAAAAAGGGGGCCATATGGGTACTTTTGCTAATATAGGGGGCTAGGCAGGAAGCTGGTCACAAAGTTGGGGGCCATTTGGGAAATAACCCTATATGTATATGTGTCTATATGTATATGTTATACATGCATACATACAAGCAAACATACATATATTTGCATAGGCATTTTCGTATAAATGGATGTTATTATTAAGCGGGTTATGTCGGGTAAAGATTATCGAGCGGGCTCGGGCGGGATGCCGGGTAGCACTTCAAAACCCGTATCCGACCCGTTGATTTCATTGGGTCGGTCAGGTTAAAGCCACCTTCGGGTTTCGGGTACCCGCGAGCCCTAACGGACTCGGGCATCCGTGACGGAATTCGGGTTTGCGGTCTTTTTCCCAACCCTAGTAGTGGATTTGGACTTTCGTAGACATTTATAGACAAAATGTCCTATAGACATTTCAAGACATTTCAGGTGATTTATTATAGACAAAATGTCTTTATAGACATTTTCAAGACATTGAGTTTGTAGGCAAATAAATGTCTTAGAGACATTTCAAGACATTTGATCCATAAACAAAATGTCCTGGGGGCATTTAAAGATCTTGAATCCATTGACAAAATGTGTAATGCATATTATATTTGTACTAATCAAAAACATATTTTTCGACTTTCGCAAACATTAATGAGTATCTGCGGACATTGATGGATATTTGGTGCACAGTTATTATTTTAATATTATTATTATAATTGTTTAATTACATAAAATAATATATTTGCACTACCATTTCAAAAATATATTTTTCGACTTTCGTAGACATCTGTGAATATCTGGGGACATTGATAGACATTTGGTGGACATTTATTATTTTAATATTATTATTATTATTGTTTAATCATATGAAATAATATATTTGTACGAACATTTCAAAAATATATTTCTCGACTTTCGTAGACATCTGTGAATATCTGCGGACATTGATGGACATTTATTATTTTAATATTATTATTATTGTTTAATCACATGAAATAATATATTTATACTAACATTTCAAAAATATATTTTTCGACTTTCGTAGACATCTGTGAATATCTGCAGACATTGATGGACATTTGGTGGACATTTATTATTTTAATATTATTATTATTGTTTAATCACATGAAATAATATATTTGTACGAACATTTCAAAAATATATGTTTCGACTTTCGTAGACATCTGTGAATATTTGTGGACATTGATGGACATTTATTATTTTAATATTATTATTGTTTAATCACATGAAATAAAATATTTGTATTAATATTTCGAAAAAATATTATTTGACTTTCGTATACATCCGTAGATTAGTGGACAACTTTGCAAATTGATGGACAATTAGTGGATATTGATTATTTAATATTGTGGCATTTTATGGATTTTAAGACATGGACAAAATGTCTCTTGTTTTTTTAAGGGTTAATTCCATTTTGGCCCCCTAAAGATGACCAACTCACCAAAATGACCCCCTAAAGATGACCAACTTCCAATTTAACCCCCATATTTCCGTCATTTTTTTCTGTCAACCGTCAATGAGCTAGATCTTCTTGCCTAAAATACCCCTGCCTGTAACTTTTTGTCAACTGAAAATATTTGTAGTTCAAGAGTCATTATGATTTGTCAAATCACTTTATTTTCTAAAATTTTCAAAATTTAGTTTTTCCCCCTATCTCTCTCTCTCCCTTCAATGAATTAATAAATATCCATTAATAATGTATGATCAAAGTTTCCAAATCAAAGCAAAATGGGTTGAATTTACTTTACTAATAGGTTGTATATGATTCTTGCACCTAAAGCCATTGTAGTCATGTAATGTCCACTAAGGTTGAAACAATAATTGGGTTGAATTTAAATAACACCATCTGACTTGTCTAATACTTTTTTTTTTGTTGAAATCAGATACATTAACTTAAGCGTCTATTACAATATCCAAATTAAAAGATAAACATAAACAGAATACAAAGTAATACACCAAAATACAGAAATGAAGAATTGCGTAAAATAATTTCGTGTAGTGGATCTTCCTTTATTCTGTAGCTTAGACGTCTAGCAGCTCTTCAAGATGATTACGTGAAAGTTGGTCTTGAGATTTCTTCCGATAGATTGAAAGATGTAACTAGTACCTTCCTTCCTGTAACATGTAAGATGGATTAAACAGACACCCGAAGTTCCAGAACGAAACAAGGGTGTCTGTAGGGTGGAGCCAAAAGATGCTTCCGGGATATCCCGCCAGTATTCTCCGTATGCAGAGACCATATCCGTTCGAGTTCCACAAAGTAGAATCTGATCAGACACCTGGTAAATGGGATCGCCGTCATAGCCCGAGTATAAATACTCGGCTAATTCGACAAAAGATCGCACATGAGATGCGACAAGGGGTGGAAGTGAGCATGTTAAGGACCTTGGATAAGTAGTTAAATCTATGCTAAAATCAAAAGCGAAAGAATTCGACAGAGATTGAGCTGAAGCGTAAGAGACAAAAGGTGTGCTACTAAGATGGCCATACCTATGTGAATCGAACTTGTCTAATACTTGGTAACAATTTGAAGACTATGCACTTTGCCAAAGATCAATTTGATTCTCCTAGTTTTACGGATTATGATGGCTCAAATTACATTTACACATTATGATGGCTCAAATCAGATTTATGGTTCACCCACAAAACCTACCAAGTCATCATTGCTCTTGGTTCTTATCATCTCCATGATAAAAAGGGATAACATCTTATTGATCTTGGTGGATAGTAAATTCCAAAATGAAAAAAAAAAAAAAAACAGAAACACCAACAATGGTGAAATCCAGTATAATATAATCTTTTAACATGAAAAAAAGAAAGAATAAATATTTCACTGCCTTGTTGATGAGAGGTTTGGCAGTTTCCGTCTCCATTCAAGAACAAGATACAATAGATCCCAGGTAAGATTTCCTAAAAAAACATCCTCGTAGGTGCATCTCTCTAGTATATATGTAAATGGAGTTTGGGTTGTGAAATGTGGCATACTTTGAAGTAAAAAACCTGAATTTAGGTTCCAAGGTGAAGGTTCTTCATATTGTAGTAATGGCTTCTTCTTGGTCTTTACTTGATTTAAGAGAGATAGAGAGAGAGGGAAATCTTGAGTAACACATCCATTAATAGAATGTTTTTCATTACTTGATACAGTATAAGATAGAGAGAGGAAAAAATGTAAAATTTGAAAATTAAAAGAAGTAAATTGATTTGACATGTTATAATTAGTCTTGGGACTCTAAATATCTTGGGTTGAGAAGAATTACGGTCAGGGGTATTTCTGGTAAGAAAATGTCAGCTCACTAACATTTAACGGACTAAAGGACGGAAAAATGAAAAAGGGGGTCAAATTGGAAGCTGGTCATCTTTAGGGGGCTATTTTGGCGAGTTGGTCATCTTTAGGGGGCTAAAATGGAATTAACCCTTTTTTTAAAGACAATTTGGGTTCCAAATTTGTCCTAAATCCTTCAAGAAATCCACCAAACTATGAAGTCTACCAAAGTCCGTTGACATTTTGTCCATAATTGAATGCCACAGACATTCGAGGATTTGTAAATGTCTAAATTTGAATGCGTCAGACATTTCAGGATTCTCGAATGTCTGTATTTGAATGCCTTGACATTCCAAGATTCTCAAATGTCTGGATTTGAATGCCTCAGACATTTTAGGATTCTCAAATGTCTGGGAATGTCCCAATCCACTACCCCCACCTAAGTTGTGGTTGATTCCCAACTAATTAGTATTGGTTTGGGGATTCTCACAAAGGTGGGTGATTAAGGAAAATAAAAGAATTTTCTGCGGGATTAAATTTTGAGTGGAAACAAAAACTTTTTGTTTCTTTCACACACTTATTTTTTTCAGCTTCTTCCCTCTTCTTCCTCTCTCACTTTCACCATAAACTCCGGCGGCCTTCATTGTAAACTCCGGCGACCTTCACTGTAAACTCCGGTGAGATTCACCCGACAACACTTCTTCTTCCATCTCTATTCTCTCTCTCATTTCTCTGTCTCTCTCTTCTCTCTCTCTCGTGTCTCTTTGTCTCTCTTCTCCATCTTTTCTCTCTCTCCTCTCATCTCTCCTCTCTCTTTATCTCATGCGAAGGGGAAGAACCCCTTCGCCGGAACCCTAGTTTCCTGACGAAACCGATCTGGTTTCGTCTGGAAACCAAATATCCGGCAAAGGGGTTCCTCCCCTTCCCCGGAGTTAGAAAGGGAGAGAAGATAACGAGAAGAGAGAGAGAGAGAGTGAGGAGAGAGAATGAAGGGAGAGAGAGTGAAGAGAGAGACAAGAGAAAGAGAAGAGATAAGAATTCGGCCGGCGTCAAACACCTCTGGCCGACGACATTTTGCCGGCGATGCTAAGAGTGTGTTTGGTTTATGTTTTTTTTGATTTTCACTTTTTTACCCGGAAACTAGTCTTGTTTCCCCAAAACCACGACCCTCCCAAATTAGTGTTATTCTGGCCGACGACATTTTGCCGGCGATGCTAAGAGTGTTTGGTTTATGGTTTTTTGGTTTTCACTTTTTTACCCGGAAACTAGTCTTGTTTCCCTAAAATACCGACCCTCCCAAATTAGTGTTGTTGTCGTTGAATGATATCTTCCTCTTGGAAATAATCGTGTTAGTGGAAGGTGGTGGGAGAAGAGAAGAAAGAAAGATCCACACAACAAAATTAAAGGTTTGAACTAAGCATCTTTAGATTTGGGTCAACTTAACCCTTCTTTGTTTTTCTTAATTATTGTTTTTCTTTGTTAAAAATGAAACCTAATTTAGTTTTCAAATTTAAAAGTTTAAGAGCGCCTAAATGCAATTATCACCCTTAATAGTTTAGGTAAAACTAGGGGTGTACACGAGTCGAGCTCTTAACGAGCTGCTCGAGCTCGGCTCGACTATTGCTCGTGCTCGACTCGAATATTAACGAACCCGAGCTTAACACGAGCTCAAAATCAAGCTCGCTTATATAAACGAGCCGAGCTTGAACATTCTTTAGTGTATCACGAGCTACTCGTGAACAACTCGTTTAACATACTCTTATAATAGTATAGTACATAATTACGTATTAGTATTGAAACTTGTACATGAAATATCAACCATTAAAAAATTATTGGAATATGAATCATTAAATATTATTATTGTATGTGACAAATGATCATTGAAGTATTTTGATGATTTAGAAAGTTTTAATTTGAAGTATTTTGATAAACGAGCTTAACGAGCTCGAGCTCGAGCTCTTTCAAACTTATACGAACCCAGCTTGAACAAGTGGACAATTACTCGAACGAGCTCGAGCTCGAGCTCGACAGTCAAATACACGAACCGAGCTTGAACATCTTACTACTCGGCTCGGCTCGGCTCGGCTCGGCTCGGCTCGGCTCGATTACACCCCTAGGTAAAACAATGACAGTGGCAATTCAGTGGTTTATTTGAAATCAAATGGCATTTAAAACTATTCTCTGTTTGTAAAGAAAGCTCTCTCCTTTATGGAATATAAATCTTCTTCTGTACAAGTATCCATAAAAAGTCTTTCTGATAGTAATTTTCTTCTCTACCTACACTGTATTAATCTTTTCAGATTTCTAGGGTTTCTTATTCAAATCTACAACTATGTTTCAGCAACAACATTTCTTAGATTTACAAGAAAATGGGGATTCAAAATCATGGCTTTCTGTTGAAGATCAGTCATCTCCACTGCATCAAAGACCTACTAATCTACTATTCCTTCTTTCTCTAACAATGACAATGGAAATGGAAGTAGTTTTGACAAAGTACTTTACAAAAACCTTGTTGAAATGGTACCTCTTGTTGAATCTCTCATGGTTAGCTCTCTTCCTCTCTCTCTCTAAGAGTTCTCAATTTTGATGTTCTTCCTTTTCTAGCCATGGGTCATGGGTGATGATTTTTTCATAGTTGAGTTTTGTTTTCTGTTCTTAATTTGATCAGGATCGGAGAAAGAATCCTTCTTTCACTCGTCGGGCATCTCTGATCTACACAAAGACTCCTTCTAGAGAATCATATCATGGGAAGGTGAGATTTTAGATACAAAATGTGTTTAATTAAGAAAATTTTGGGTAATTTAAGTTGAATTGGATCTAGGGTTTATAATTTAGTTGATATCTTCAGTACATGCTACACAATGTTTCAGCTAAAAGAGCATTATATAGTCAAATTCTTACTTTTACTCCATTAGTTCAGCTTGTTATTTCCATTCATTTCAATGAAAATAGGGGTTAGGGTTTTATTTTCCTTGAAACATGGCAATGTGGAGAGGAATAGGGGGAAGTATGAATGCTTATCTTGTTCCGAAATCGAATGTCCTATTGATTAACCCAACTTAATTTTTCATTAATGAAAGTTATCTTCGAGTTTGGGATATCGTTAATGATCTCGGTCAGTCGACGTCGGCGGTTGAGGTAAAATTGGAGGAAATGGGATATAGTTAATGATTAACACCATTTATTTCTAGATTCTAAATCTTGATGTTGTATTACTACTATATTACAGGGTGGTGACCTGAAAAGCAAGAAAGGAGCTCAATCTATTCCTGCCAAAAAGAGAAGGGATCTGGGAGATAAAGATCCAAGCAAAAGTGGCAGTTCTGATGATTTCTCAATGTTTTCATCAAGGGCTTGTTCGGTGGATAAAGAGAGAGAAGAGTTGATGAAATTGCATGAACAAGTAGATAGCCTACAAAAGAAACTCTTGGAGAAAGAACAACTCTTGAAATCAACGGAGAGTTCAATGGAGCAAATGACTTTGGTTGGCTCGAAACTTGATGAACTCAAATGTCAAGTTGCAGAGGAGGATTCATTAGTTAAATCTGCTCAATTGCAGCTCTCTGATGCAAAGGCATGTAGCTATTACTCATTTCATTTTCAGTGCTCCAAAGTATTATGTTAGTATACTCTATCAGAGTCTTGGGCTCAGAGAGGGTACTAAAAATCCTGTCCTCTAGGTATTATGTTAGTATACTCTGTCGGATATTTTAGTTTACGGGTGGAAGGTTCCTAGAATGTAGCACCTCAGATCTTTTTCAGGTTGATAACTAGGCGATAAATTAATCTAAAAGATGAAGTCTCCTGCCAAAATGAATAAGTTTTCGGATAAACTTAGCTTACATCTAGGAAGATGATAACTACATTATGTATTTACCTTACATTTTGGAAGTGGTTTCCAACAGGCCTTGCCGTGTCAGGTGCGACCGATTGATGGGTAGTAGCATGACTGACATGCCATGGCCACATTTGTCACGGCGCCTAGTGGTTCGGGTATTTACAGGCTGGCACAGTCTGTTAATATACAGGTTGTGTAAACCCAATGGGGTCAAAAGTGGGATGTAGCAGGCCGTCACCGGAGGAAATGGCCCTTTAGGAAACTCTACCGTTGGGCAAACATTTTAATTTGATAAATATATTATTGTTTAATGAATTAATGTATATATGCACCCGGTTATACTTGTAGCTATATGGGCAAGTCAGTTGGTTTGTTTAGGTAGTTCTGTTAGTGGAATAAAATGAGAAGACTAACTGGACTTGTTTATTCCTTAGATCAAGCTTGCGGACAAGCAAGCAGCACTGGAAAAGTTACAATGGCAAGTGTCAATGTCTAATATAAAATCTGAAAAGCTACAAGAAGAAGTAAACTCCATGGAGGGAGAGCTTTCTGCATTTATGTCATTGTTAGACGACTTCTCTAAGAATGACGCTGTTGCTTCTGCCGAGGATTACGACGTCATTCCATATCAATTCAGTCAGCTTCCAGCTATGGTAATGGTAAGACTATTCTTATTCACTACATTAAGTATAAAATTTCTCTTAGATAAAGTGGTTAAATTCACTACATTAAGTATAAAATTTCTCTTAGATAAAGTGGTTAAAAGAGAAATTAATACTCTTAAATCTAGAGTAACTTCTCTTGAAATTAAAAAGGATAAATCTATTCTTTCTGAGTCTGATTCTGATCATGAGTCAGAAAAAGAAGAATGGAATTCCTTAAAGGAAAAATTAAATACTTTAACACCTGTTAAAGATAAATCTTCAAAAGATGAAGGATCTTTGAAGGATGAATCTTTAACATATGTTAATATGTTAGACAGGGTTATTACCCATAAATGGCATATTAAAATTAAAATCATTGTTCATAGAGAATATACTCTCTCTGCAATTGCCATGGTAGACTCTGGAGCAGATTTAAACTGTATCAATGAAGGATTGATACCCTCCAGATATTTTTCGAAAACTACTGAAATTTTAAATGCTGCAGATGGTAGAAAAATGCTTGTAAATTACAAGCTACAAAATACTGCAGTTTGCAATAATGGAATTTGTTTAGAAATGCCATTTATAATGGTAAAGAATCTTTCTCATGATGTTATTTTGGGAAATCCTTTTCTTCACATGTTATATCCCATTAAAAGCATTAATGAGAAAGGTATAACAAGTTCCATTAATTCTATTTCATCAAAAAAAAAAGTTCCATTAATTCTCAAGAAATTACATTTAATTTTGTTACTGAACCTCGTTATCACGAGATTGATTTGTTACAAAAGAAAATTCAAAGAAAAGAAATTTTTCTTAACTCCTTATCTCAGGAGATCAGTTACATGAAAATTACTGAAAAAATCAAACATCCTTTAATTCAAAGGAAAATAAATGATCTTCATGATCTTATTGTCAAAACAATATGTTCTGATATCCCCAATGCCTTCTGGGAAAGAAAGAAACATATTGTTAGTCTGCCTTATGAGCCAGACTTCAATGAAAGGCAAATTCCCACTAAGGCAAGACCTATTGCTATGGGACCTCGCCATTTGGAAATTTGCAAAAAAGAGATTGATGAGTTATTACTCAAAGGTTTAATTAGAAAATCATACAGCCCTTGGAGTTGTCCTGCATTTTATGTTGAAAATGCTGCTGAACTTGAAAGAGGTGTTCCTAGGCTTGTAATAAATTACAAACCTTTGAACAAAGCTCTTAGATGGATAAGGTATCCAATCCCTAATAAAAGGGACTTATTAAATCGGCTGTTTTCAGCCAAAGTTATGTCCAAATTTGATATGAAATCTGGGTTTTGGCAAATTCAGATCGATGAAAAGGATAGATACAAAACTGCATTCACAGTTCCCTTTGGCCACTATGAGTGGAATGTGATGCCTTTTGGGCTTAAGAATGCCCCTTCAGAATTTCAAAATATAATGAATGACATTTTCGGTCCTTATACGTCATTCTGTATTGTTTATATCGATGATGTTCTAGTGTTTTCTGAAAATATAGATAAACACTTTAAACATCTTCAAGCATTTATTAATGCTGTCAAACATGCTGGTTTAGTTGTGTCAGCCAAGAAAATCAAATTATTTCAAACAGAAATAAGATTTCTTGGCCATACCATCAAAGAAGGGACTATTTTCCCTATTGATAGAGCTATTACTTTTGCGAATAAATTTCCAGATGAAATCAAAGAAAAAACTCAATTGCAAAGGTTTTTAGGAAGTCTTAATTATATTTCTGACTTCTATAAAAACTTAGCAATTGATGCTAAGCCTTTATTTGACAGGCTTAAGAAAAATCCTCCTGATTGGACTAATGTTCATACAGAAGCAGTCCAGAAGATAAAATTAAAGATTAAGGAAATCCCTTGTCTTGCCATTGCTAATCCAGAAGCTTTTAAAATTGTTGAAACTGATGCTTCTGAATTAGGCTATGGTGGAATCCTTAAACAAAGGATTAATAACAAAGAAACCCTAGTAAGATTTACTTCTGGGATATGGCAAGGGCCAAGGAAAAATTATTCCACAATTAAAAAAGAAATCCTTTCTATAGTTCTGTGTATACAGAAATTCGAAAGTGATTTACTAAACCAAAAATTTTTGGTCAGGGTTGATTGTAAATCAGCCAAAGATGTTTTAGAAAAAGATGTTAAAAATATAGCATCAAAACAAATTTTTGCCAGATGGCAAGGCATATTGTCTGTGTTTGATTTTGATATTGAGTTTATCAAAGGAAGTAGTAATTCACTACCTGATTTCTTAACTCGTGAATTTTTGCAGAGTCATGAGTAAAAAGCCTGATAATGGCAAAGGGAAAGCTAAATTTGCAGTTTCTCCCTCAAGCGCGGGTTCTCAGTCTTATAAGACTATAATTGGTAAAACAGCGGAACAGCTTAAAGCTGAAGCCTTAAAGGCGACTCCTAAGGAGTTAAAATTAAGAGAAGATGCTTATTTAGCAGTAATTCAGTCTAATCAGACTAATGAATATATCTATCCATATATTCCTTACACTACTATATGGATAGCTCCTATTGAGCTAAAATACGCTCATCTTTCTCCAGCTGAAGCTTCATCCTTTTATCTTAGGGAATCAGCGGACCTATTCCTTTATCCTAAGGAATACAATTTTTACTGCGCAATCCTGCAAGTGACTCAATCAGTGGATTTTGATTCTGTCATAAGGTCAGGCGCCGAATGGGCTTATTCTAAAGCCTTTATTAAGAAAGTTGTTACCCCTGAAATTTGGCAGGGTGATTTATTTAAATATCATGAAATACCCAGAGCTGGAAGAAGAGAGTTGGATAAATATTGGTTTAACTACTTCGACTACATAAAAGCCTGGGAAGGGGCCTTCTGTTATGAGAACAGACTAAAGAAACACAGTTGGTTCCTCCAATTTCGTGATTTCAACACCACTAATCTTCCACAGTGGTTTATTAAATGGTTTTACACTTGGGGATCACACCCCATAATTTTCCCGGACAAAGTTAGAAATATATTTGATGATTTTATTAAATCTAACCCATCACTAAAAAATCCCGAGCTTATCTTTGCAGCTCATTATCAGGTTCCATGGATAGTTAGATGGGACGTTGTTATTGCAAATTGTCCTATTAAAAAATTTGAAATAACAGTCTCTCATGTCCCTTATTTGGGAAGAAGAATTCTTATCAAATGGTGGGATAAATTTGAATTCTTTAAGGATTCAATATTTTCTGAAAAGGGAATTATTTCATTTGAACCAGCACCTCCACCAAAGGCTCCTAAAAAGGATGTCTCGGATCTTCTTAAAGAACTGCTCGCTTCATCCTCAAAGTCAGACCTAAAGAAGCAGTTAAGAGAAATTTTAAACAACTCATCTGATGAAGATGATAACACTGAAGATGATGACTCTATGCAAGATTCTCAGGACCCATTTGCATAAGAGTCTTAATCTCAATTATAATCGCTTTTATTAAAGCCAAACATTTTGCAAAAAGAAGGATATTATTATATCCACCACAATTATAAAGGAACGTGCACTAGCAGGACTCATAACCTGACGATGGGGCCCATTGAGCACCCGGGGTTACTTTTACCTGCTACTCAAGTTCAGGTTTGTCGTCATGCGTCGGCGGAAGAGATAACTGGTTCCAATACCAGCAATAATGCATAAAGGAAGAGATTCCTTTACTTTACTTTACTTTAAATAAAAGCAATTGTAATACGTCATTGCTTATGTATTTTGTTTTGTTGTTTTGTAAGTGCTCCATCTATATAAGGAGACTTAGTGTATTTGTAGAAGCATCTTGTAACATAATATTAAAACTTTGAATAACATTCTCTTTCATCTTTTCTTTCATCTTTCCTATTTCCCAAGTTCTTTTCTTCCATGATCCTGAAGTAGAGAATGGTATCATTCGGAGTTGCGGAAGAATTAGATTGAAGATGGTAACAAAATTATGGAAGTGGAAAGAAGAAAAATTCAATTGGAGAAGGAAAATTTTATATATTATTACTCTTACAAGATTACAAGGTGCTCTTACAAATGAACTAAGTCTCCTTATATAGATGGAGCACTTACAAAACAACAAAACAAAATACATAAGCAATGACGTATTACAATTGCTTTTTGTAAAGGAATCTCTTTCTTTATGCATTATTGCTGGTAAAAGTAACCCCGGGTGCTCATTGGGCCCCATCACCAGGTTATTAGTACTGTTAATGCATGTTCCTTTACAAAAGATAACTGGCATTTTATGCCGACACCTTAAAGTGTGAATATAATAATATTCTTCTTTAGACAAAATGCTTCACTTTAATAAAAGCGATCATGATTGAGATTTAGACTTCTATGCAAATGGGTCCTGGGAATCTTGCATAGAGTCATCATCTTCAGTATTGTCATCTTCATCAGATGAGGTGCTTAAAATTTCTCTTAACTGCTTCTTTAGGTCTGTCTTTGAGGAAGAAGCGAGAAGTTCTTTGAGAAGATCTGAGACATCCTTTTTAGGAGCTTTTGGTGGAGGTGCTGGTTCAAATGAAATAATTCCTTTTTCTGAAAATATCGAATCCTTAAAGAATTCGAATTTATCCCACCATTTAATGAGAATTCTTCTTCCCAAATAAGGGATATGAGAGACTGTTATCTCAAATTTTTTAATAGGACAATTTGCAATAACAACGTCCCATCTAGTTATCCATGGGACCTGATAATGAGCTGCAAAGATAAGCTCGGGATTTTTTAATGAGGGGTTTGATTTAATAAAATCATCAAATATACTCCTGACTTTGTCAGGGAAAATTATGGGGTGTGATCCCCAAGTGTAAAACCATTTGATAAACCACTGTGGAAGATTAGTGGTGTTGAAATCACGAAATTGGAGGAACCAACTGTGTTTCTTTAGTCTGTTCTCATAACAGAAGGCCCCTTCCCAGGCTTTTATGTAGTCGAAGTAGTTAAACCAATATTTATCCAATTCTCTTCTTCCAGCTCTGGGAATTTCATGATATTTAAATAAATCACCCTGCCAAATTTCAGGGGTAACAACTTTCTTAATAAAGGCTTTAGAATAAGCCCATTCGGCGCCTGACCTTATGACACAGAATCAAAATCCACTGATTGAGTCACTTGCAGGATTGCGCAGTAAAAATTGTATTCCTTAGGATAAAGGAATGGGTCCGCTGATTCCCTAAGATAAAAGGATGAAGCTTCAGCTGGAGAAAGATGAGCGTATTTTAGCTCAATAGGAGCTATCCATATAGTAGTGTAAGGAATATATGGATAGATATATTCATTAGTCTGATTAGACTGAATTGCTGCTAAATAAGCATCTTCTCTTAATTTTAACTCCTTAGGAGTCGCCTTTAAGGCTTCAGCTTTAAGCTGTTCCGCTGTTTTACCAATTATAGTCTTATAAGACTGAGAACCCGCGCTTGAGGGAGAAACTGCAAATTTAGCTTTCCCTTTGCCATTATCAGGCTTTTTACTCATGACTCTGCAAAAATTCACGAGTTAAGAAATCAGGTAGTGAATTACTACTTCCTTTGATAAACTCAATATCAAAATCAAACACAGACAATATGCCTTGCCATCTGGCAAAAATTTGTTTTGATGCTATATTTTTAACATCTTTTTCTAAAACATCTTTGGCTGATTTACAATCAACCCTGACCAAAAATTTTTGGTTTAGTAAATCACTTTCGAATTTCTGTATACACAGAACTATAGAAAGGATTTCTTTTTTAATTGTGGAATAATTTTTCCTTGGCCCTTGCCATATCCCAGAAGTAAATCTTACTAGGGTTTCTTTGTTATTAATCCTTTGTTTAAGGATTCCACCATAGCCTAATTCAGAAGCATCAGTTTCAACAATTTTAAAAGCTTCTGGATTAGCAATGGCAAGACAAGGGATTTCCTTAATCTTTAATTTTATCTTCTGGACTGCTTCTGTATGAACATTAGTCCAATCAGGAGGATTTTTCTGAAGCCTGTCAAATAAAGGCTTAGCATCAATTGCTAAGTTCTTGTAGAAGTCAGAAATATAATTAAGACTTCCTAAAAACCTTTGCAATTGAGTTTTTTCTTTGATTTCATCTGGAAATTTATCCGCAAAAGTAATAGCTCTATCAATAGGGAAAATAGTCCCTTCTTTGATGGTATGGCCAAGAAATCTTATTTCTGTTTGAAATAATTTGATCTTTTTTGCTGACACAACTAAACCAGCATGTTTGACAGCATTAATAATTGCTTGAAGATGTTTAAAGTGTTTTTCTATATTTTCAGAAAACACTAGAACATCATCGATATAAACAATACAGAATGACGTATAAGGACTGAAAATGTCATTCATTATATTTTGAAATTCTGAGGGGGCATTCTTAAGTCCAAAAGGCATCACGTTCCACTCATAGTGGCCAAATGGAACTGTGAATGCAGTTTTGTATCTATCCTTTTCATCGATCTGAATTTGCCAAAACCCAGATTTCATATCAAATTTGGACATAACTTTGGCTGAAAACAGCCGATTTAATAAGTCCCTTTTATTAGGGATTGGATACCTTATCCATCTAAGAGCCTTGTTCAGAGGTTTGTAATTAATTACTAGCCTAGGAACACCTCTTTCAAGTTCAGCAGCATTTTCAACATAAAATGCAGGACAACTCCAAGGGCTGTATGATTTTCTAATTAAACCTTTGAGTAATAACTCATCAATCTCTTTTTTGCAAATTTCCAAATGGCGAGGTCCCATAGCAATAGGTCTAGCCTTAGTGGGAATTTGCCTTTCATTGAAGTCTGGCTCATAAGGCAGACTAACAATATGTTTCTTTCTTTCCCAGAAGGCATTGGGAATATCAGAACATATTGTTTTGACAATAAGATCATGAAGATCATTTATTTTCCTTTGAATTAAAGGATGTTTGATTTTTTCAGTAATTTTCATGTAACTGATCTCCTGAGATAAGGAGTTAAGAAAATTTTCTTTTCTTTGAATTTTCTTTTGTAACAAATCAATCTCGTGATAACGAGGTTCAGTAACGAAATTAAATGTAATTTCTTGAGAATTAATGGAACTTGTTATACCCTTCTCATTAATGCTTTTAATGGGATATAGCATGTGAAGAAAAGGATTTCCCAAAATAACATCATGAGAAAGATTCTTTACCATTATAAATGGCATTTCTAAACAAATTCCATTATTGCAAACTGCAGTATTTTGTAGCTTGTAATTTACAAGCATTTTTCTACCATCTGCAGCATTTAAAATTTCAGTAGTTTTTGAAAAATATCTGGAGGGTATCAATCCTTCATTGATACAGTTTAAGTCCGCTCCAGAGTCTACCATGGCAATTGCAGAGAGAGTATATTCTCTATGAACAATGATTTTAATTTTAATATGCCATTTATGGGTAATAACCCTGTCTAACATATTAACATATGTTAAAGATTCATCCTTCAAAGATCCTTCGTCTTTTGCAGATTTATCTTTAACAGATGTTAAAGTATTTAATTTTTCCTTTAAGGAATTCCATTCTTCTTCATTTGACTCATGATCAGAATCAGACTCAGAAGGAATAGATTTATCCTTTTTAATTTCAAGAGAAGTTACTCTAGATTTAAGAGTATTAATTTCTCTTTTGAGAACTTTGACTTCATACAGTAATTCATTAATGCGAGAAGATTCTCCAAGAGTTTCTTCTTTTGATGTTGAAGCCTTAGCTCTTTGTAAAATTTCTTTTAGACTATAAGTCTCTGGTTCTTCAAATTTTAACCTTTTGTCACCTTTCTTTCCATTGTAATCTTCTAAATATTTTTGAAGCATTTGTCTTTTAGCAATGGGATCAGAAAGTTGATCAATAAGGTCAAGGATGAAATTATCCTCTTTTGTTAAAGGAAATAGACCATTTGCCTGACATAAGGCTTTGTAGTAATCACAATTTCCTTCGCAAGAGTCATCCTCAGATTCTTCTGTTTGATCAACAGATCCCTCTGACGATGATTCTTCCTCAGGATTGTCTTCTGCAATAGCAGCTACTTTAAAATTTTTTCCTTCTTCATTAAGAAGTAATTTTTCAAGTGACCTCTTAAGGCCTTCATCAATATTCAGGCTATTGATTTTCCTTTTCATTCTACACTTATTAGCGTAGTGGCCAGGTTTCTGGCATTTCCAGCAGACAGGGATAGTCTTTTGCCGAGAATTATTCTCAGGTTCAGACTTCCTTTTCTTTCCTCTAAAAATTTTTTTCTTTTTCTGTTTGGGAAAATACTTCTGCTTGGCATAGACCTTATTGGTCCTTCTCCCTCTATTTTCGATAGAGGTTCCAATAGGTGGTAAGCCAATTTGCTCACAAAAGTCCCCTATAATTCTTTTGCCAAGGACTTTCTCCTTTTGGATTTGTCTATGTAATTTTATTTCATTGCATAAATTAATGCCTTCAGCAACCACTTCTGAGGATAAATCCCCATAAGTGTATTCGGAATAAGGAATAATTCCATTGTGTCTTTGCTTAATACGATTGCGTATTTTTTCCGCAAAGAAATGAGGTAGTCCTGATAAGAACTTCTCTTTCCAAAAGTCATTTTGACTATCATGTCTGGTGAAGACTTTTGAAAAGAATACGTCTTTATACCATTTGAACTGAGATAAGTTCTGACATTTTAAATTCATTAGTTGCTCTTGAGATCTATCAATAAGCAATGATGTAGTGCCAATAAAATGTTTTGCTATTGTATACAGAAGTGTATTGACACAATCTGTAACTTGTACAGGCTGATTATCTCTAACTTCTGTTTTAATAGCCTGTGAAATATGTATTTTGGCTTCTTCAGGAAGGTAGAAATCCCACCATCCTTTCAATTGACCAGTAAATCCTTGACTTAAGGCTTTGGCAATATTTTGATCAGAATTACCATGTGCTTTACAAGCAGTTGCATACATAGTCATGTAGTGCAATACCGTTTGTATTTGGTATTCTGACATGCCATCTATATTCCATTCATTAATGGATTTTCCATCAAATTGAACAGTCATGAATTCATCATGTTGTTCTAATTGAAGATCTACAGGTGTAGGCCTATGATAATAGGGCTTTGCAGGAATATTATAAGCCATTTTCTTCTTGTAGGAAGATGCAAGCTTATTTACTTGAAATTTATTTTCATTATTTTTTTGTTCTGATAAGAACATATTCTCCAGAAGATTGATCTTATCTTCTGTCCTTGAAGAATTTTCTGCTTCATCATAAGAAGCATCAGAATTATAATCTGACTCATGTGTCTCTAGAGGAGCACATTCATTGTCTTTAATTCCAAGATTTTTTAATCTTTTTATAATCTCATCAACCATTTCAGAATTCTGAGGATCCATCTTGAAATCAAAGTTTTCAGAACTCATTGGTTTGAATAAAACCTTTTCTTCAAAAGTAGTTTCTGAAATTTTAGAAACATTTGAAGCCTTTTCTTGTTTTTCAAAATCAATATTTTTCTCAATTCTATTTAATTGATCTCCCATTGTTCTGAGAGTTAAATTTGTAAAATTGTTTTGTTCAACAACAGCTTCAATGTTGTCGCTTTTCCTGTAAGGAGTTGCTACAACTTCTTCGTTGTTGATTCTTATTGCTAATTGGGTTTCCGGAGGATGAACACTCCTAAAAACTTTACCATTTTTAGCAATAAAATTCTTATAAGAAGCTTCAAGAGAAAATATGAAATCTTGATCCTCGAAGTCAGGAAATTTTTCATAACATTGTTCCATAAAAATGAAGAAATCAATAACTTCTCCATTTTTTATTAAAAACCTTTTATAGCGAGAAAACCATTTTTCATGACTCTTAGAGTCTTTAACAAGGAAAAACCATGTTCTCTTCAATTTGTTTTCTTTGGAATAAAATAATTCCTTTGGAAGTCCCCTAAAAGGAAATTTAAATTTGAATTTTTCTTCTTCATGGATCGTTATAGGCGAAAGGCTATAATAACCCATATCAGAAGGAGTGGGGGATGTTCTTTCACTATTAATTTCAGAAGTGGGTAAATTAACCCTATATTCAGGTTGGTTTACTCCGTCAGAGGTAAATTTTGTTCCAGAAATTTTTTCAAAATTAGTTGTTGGAACTGACGAAGTAGAACTTCTACCTGGAATAACTTTGTTGTTTAGGCTTTCCAATTTTAACCTTGCAATTCTCTGATTAGAGAAGATTATTTCAACATCACCGTCTGGGAACTCTTTGATTTCTTCGAGTTCACGGTTATCTTTTTTAACAGGCTCATTAGCCTTTTCAAGTATCCAGTTTTCAGGTAAATTAACCTGATCCCATGTGATCGTTTTTGGGACCTTTAAATTACTTTTTTCTAAATTGGTTATAAACAAAGTAGTAGACCCCTTTTGATCTTGTAAAATATTTTTCATTTTGGGTACTACGGTGTTCATAACTTTATACTGAATCCTGTAAATAAGGATTATGTTTTCAGCTCCTTGCATCATATTAAATCCATCAGATTTAATGTCTAAGCAAAGAGAGTGCATAATTGTGGGGTCGTTCAATGACAGAGTAAAATTTGGAAAACACGAAAAGAATATGGGTCCGTCACAAAGACTAGACTCCACTATTCCAAGTAATGAATCATGCAATTTGTTGTGTCTTTTATCACGTACACAAATAATTGCGGACGTGTTTAAACCTAAACGGGTAGCAGGTTTCAAACCTACTTGAATTAACCCAATATGCAAGAATTTATATTGCTGTTGTCTATGTTTATCAATCAAATTTTTTGACAACAGTTGGAATGAATTGTAACCCTCAGTTAAGGGTATAGCCTCTTCTACAGTCTTAACGATATAGTCGGAGGTGAATTCAAAAGTACCTTTCTGTTTATAAACAGAACTTTGAACTGGTAAATTCCAGTTTTGTAAAGATTTTTCAAAATTTTCTTTTATCAAAATTTCTTTATTATAGCTACTATTAGCCTTATCTTGTCTTTTAGACATAGCTCTGGTTAGTCCGAGCATATTTGCTCCTGATCACTGTCAACGCTTTAATGCCAATCCCTTAAAATGCCCTCACCGGCTACACGGGACTTCCAGGCGACGCGACTTAGGGTGAAACCCGGGTTTCACAGGACAAATATGCTTTAGTTCACCAAAGTTACTCTTCAAGACTAAATAAGTATAATAGTATTTAAAGAAATTTAACTTAAACACTTAAAATAAAGATTAAAACAAAAACATAAATGAAACATAAATAAGTATAATATACTACATACCTACGCACTTGGCTCTGATACCATTCGGAGTTGCGGAAGAATTAGATTGAAGATGGTAACAAAATTATGGAAGTGGAAAGAAGAAAAATTCAATTGGAGAAGGAAAATTTTATATATTATTACTCTTACAAGATTACAAGGTGCTCTTACAAATGAACTAAGTCTCCTTATATAGATGGAGCACTTACAAAACAACAAAAGCAGATAGGTTTGGTGTGGTTTGGCTTGGTTAGGCTCATTTAGGCCATCCCACAATGAACAACAATATGAGTTGATTATGTAATTGTCTGATATTTGATTTTTATCTGAAACTTCGAAATTGGTTATCAGTATGATATGGATGAGACGAAGATGAAAGAAATTGAGGAAGCAAGAGAGATATATATTTCTGCGGTTGCAACTGCGAAAGAAAACCAAGATGAGGAGTCACTAGAAACGGCAGCCAAGGCAAGGTTTCGGCTTCAGTCTTTTGTTTTCGGAACTAAAATTCCACTTTCTACACTCGCTTAAGTATTCATAATCGGAAACAAACTGATTTGTGACTGTATACATATATAAATCATGTCTTAACTAATCTAAATGTGAATTTTGCCTCTCGTCTCAATCTCAACTTCATATTTAAATCGAAGTATTTTGAAGTCCGATCTGTTTCATATTAATTAATACGCGACTATAGATGCGTTCCTCGTGTGTGTCTTATTTCTCGCAACTGGCGGAGCTTCCCTCTGTGTGTCAGGTACAGTCCTTATGTTTTTATAGGCACTGAACTAACACCTTTCCTGTAAAGGTCACATGAGGAGGATTTAATAGTGTTTGGAATGCTTTTGTTTTTCTAATGGAAGGAGAAGTTCTTGACCATCCAATCTTGTTCCCTGCTGTCTTAGAAGAAGTTGGGCCCAAAACTTAATTTAAACTTTTTTTTAAGTTAAAAAAGACAAGTTATAGTATTTCTTTTGATTATACACTCAAAATTTATATTTTTCTTGTTAAAATATCAAATAATTGTATTTTGTTTGGTTAAAAATCTAGTATTTTTTGTAAAGTGGTTAAAAATCTAGTATTTTTTTGTAAAATTGTTACAAAATTTATACGAAATGATCTTAACAAACTGCTACAAACAAAAACTTCTCTCCAAAATTATAGATATGCCCATTTTTACTAGATAAACTCTTTTTTTGTGACACCAAAAAACTGGGGCGCCTTCGACAGAATGAAGGGGCGTTTATAACATAAATCCTTCTCCCTTCCCACAACTATCGAACAGAAGCCCGCACTCCATTCTGAAATCCCCATATTTCATCTGAAATCGAAAGAAGAATTAAATCAGGGAAGAAGAATCAAATCGAACTAGGGTTCCATTCCAACTAAACGCCCCTGCATTCGAACTGTGCACCAACTCTCTCTCTCTCTCGTCTCCATTGGTGTTGACATCTTCACCTGGTAACTCTCTCTCTTTCTATTCGGTTTCAAACTCTTCTTCTTTCTCAATGAATTTTGTCAAAACCTATATTCATTCCGCCATTAAACAATCCTTAAACAAAAATTCCACCTTAAAACCCACTATGAATCTTTCACTTTCGGATACCCATTTACAAAAATGTGGAAACTTTGAAACAATTTGATCAAATTTTCTCACAAATGATCGTTTCTGGATTATTTAGAGACACATTTTCCCCAAGTCGACTTACCAATTTCACTTCAGATTCTCACTTCATTCATCTCAACTACTCATTCTGCATCTTAAATCAAATTGAATGCCCAAATGGGTTTACTTGGAATAGAATAATGAAAGCATATTTGAATAGAAATTATCCTCAATCTACTACTTATTTTCTTATACAAATTAATGCTAGAAAAGAACTTTGAACCTGAATAATTACACTAACCCAATTTTAATTCAAGCTTGTTCTGTTAGATTGTCTATAAAAGAAGGAAAACAAATTCATAATACTAATTTTTTGAAAACGGGTTGTCATTTAGATGTTCATGTTGTAAATACCTTGGTTACTATTATGGTGTTTGTGGGGATATGAGATGCCCGGAAACTGTTTGATGAAAGTCCTTTAAAAGATTCAGTATCATGGAATTCGATTTTGGCTGCTTATGTTAAAATTGGAAATGTAGAAGAAGCAATCCTAATTTCTAATGAATTATGGTTCTACAAATTAAAAATTAGGAATTTGGGGTGCTAGAAATTAGGAATTTTGCCATTCCGGATTGCCTTGGAAGTCCCGTACTTCCTCAACTGTGATATGTTTCGGGACATGTCCCTTAATCGACGGATGATTGTGTGCGCATCCATTTTCCTGAATCTCTTTTGAAGATTAGGCTCCATGGTGGCCAACATAA
This sequence comes from Eschscholzia californica, assembly GCF_041429995.1. Lineage (NCBI taxonomy): Eukaryota > Viridiplantae > Streptophyta > Magnoliopsida > Ranunculales > Papaveraceae > Eschscholzia > Eschscholzia californica. The sequence continues at coordinate 50,344,472 of NW_028238198.1, forward strand.
GGCAAGTTACTGAAATTGATTTCATCCGGATACTTTTGGCCTGCTTTTGTTCCTCAACCTTTGAGTGCGCAGTTATCCTTGGAATAGGGGTATCTAGTACGCTTTCTTTGTTTGTGGACTTGAGAACACTTCTCAATCTCTTTTCCAATCAAGGAAGTTATCCATATTCAATTTGTCCTCATGGAGGATTGAACATAGGTTGAAAAGATTGATTTTTGCCATAGTAAAACTACATGAAACAGAAAAAAGATTTTGCTAAGTATTACATTCGATAATTTTTGCAAAAAGTCCTAAGTTTTTGCCACATTATTCAAGATAAAACGTGTCCCTAGATGAATAATGCGATTCCGAGATCTCATCTCTCAAGGATTAAGCAGACTAGGGCCCTGCCCATAATTCCCATTGATTTAGGTGAGTGAACACTTTCACTGATCATACCATATGATTCTCGGTTGATGGATTACATGTTCAGTGTAAAATCTATCCTTTTGCCTCGAGTATCCAAGACTCTCTTGTTGATCTCGTTGAGTAGAACCATTTAGACATGTAGGCCTCTTCTATAGGCCTACCCGCAATGTCCCAAGGTAGAGGAGGTACTCTGCGAAGGCCGACCCACCTTCCTCGAACAAGGGCGCAAGGAGTGTCTTAATTTGGATGGGCACTATACTCAAAATTACTTTTAGGGACTTTTACGCTAGTCTGGCGCTTGTTTTAGTGAACTAATTAGCCTAACTAACATCCACGACATAAAGCGTAAAAAGTAAGTAAATGCGCGCGAGAAAGTAGATCAAACACATATGGATCCTAGTATGACCCCTAACCTAGAAGATCTAATCTCCTTTGGTTTGCTTCTCGTTTCGCCTTTTAGTTCGTCTAGATCTCCATCTTTGAACCTCCATTGATTTCTCCCACTCGCCTTTGGATTTCCTCCTTGAGTTTCATCAATGGACTCATAAACCCTAAACTCTAATTACAAGACTCAAACGATTCGCAGATCGTGTAAACTTAAAATTAAAATTATTACAAATTATGCACCCATCTGTGCTTAAAACAAGAATAAGAAATAAATTCTATGGCCATACTAGTTTCTGCATTCACATCACATGCAATCATATAATATATTTCAAGGCTAACAATTATATATGCATGTATATCCGGGAGATACTTTTGTCGACATCCATATGTCATGCACGGACCTTAAGTCTACATCAAAGGATTAGACTAATGGTGCGTCTTGGTTTGATTTTAAAATCTGATTTTTAAAGAGAAATTCCGTTTGGGGCTTGAATGGCTCGGGTTAATTTCGAAAATATTTGGATTGGAATTGGGAGAAAATTTGGATAAAACTCCCACTCGAAAATGGTCCCTTTTCGTGGTCCGAAAAGCCTTGAAAAAGCCCGGGACAAGTCCTAGACAACTCCCGACCCAAGCCCACAAAAGGGCTCGGACAAGGTCCGGACATGGAAAGGCCCATAGGGCCGGCATGTCCGGGCCGAGGCCAATAGGCCTGATCTCGTCCTGGCCAGAGCCAGGACGCTAGTCCATGCACCAGACGCGTCCTAGACGCATCTGGTGCTGGACCGGACCAGCACTAGGTGTCTCGGACCTAGTCTGAGACACCCAGGACCCCAGACGCGTCTCCAAGATGCATCTGGTGGTAGCTACTGGACGCGTCTGGAAGACGCGATCTAGAGTAGCTGGACGCGTTTGGAAGACGCGTCCACCTAGTAGCTGGACGCGTCTCCAGACGCGTCCACCACCAGTCTGGGACGCGTCTTCCAGACGCGTCCTCGAGGGTACTGGTCCGGCCAGGAAGCTTCCTGGCCGGACCTATTGAGTTTCTAAAACTCAATAGTTTCCTTTTTTTTGTGTTGCAATTCTAAATTTCTATTTCCAAAATTTGAAACACTCCTAAATATCTCAAATTCTTTTAGAACAATTCTAAAATTTCCAAATTTTATTTTTCACAAGTTTCCAAAAACTTAAAACAACTCTTTGAATCAAACTAATTTGGATCAAAATTTTAGGTTTTGAAAATCTTTTCAAGAACAAATTTTGAAATCTTTTGACAAATACTTGAATCTTATTCAAAATTAATCAAAATTTTGTGTTCAAACCACTTTTAAACAAAATAATATATCTAGAAAAGCATTGAATTGGTCCAAAACTTAGATAAGATAGGCTAATTGCAAGAGGCTCTGACGCCGCTGTTGGGATTTACACCCTTCTACTAGTGTTTATAGCGGAAATAAGACATCTAATGTCTACACTAGTATTCCCAGGATCACATGCATAAGCCCATAATAATACTAAGTAAAACTAGAAAGATAAATACCTTATTCGCTAGTTTTCCCTCGAACCTTTCCAATTGCTTATTAGAAGACAAAGAGCTTCAAGCATAGCTCCTCTACTTGGGACACGAGCAATCAACTTGATCTCCCACCTTGTTGTTTAGCTAGCACACCAATGGTGGTTGGAAGAAGAACTCCTTTCTTCTTGACTAGATAGATAGTTAATGGGAATTAGCTCACTTTCTCCTCTCTACTTGATATGGTAGAGTAAGAAATCTTAGAGAGAAATTCCACACCTCATTCTCTGCCCTAAAAATGTTTATATAGAACCCTAATGAGAATACACCTCATCAAAGGTTTCCTAAAACACCCTTTAGAATAAAATTTAGGGAAATAGTCGAAAATAACAACTATTGATATTTTCTCAATTCCCAAATGAGGAGGTGTCCAACCACCACGAAATTTTGCATGCATACTACTGGATATGTCAGAAATCTCCCCTCAAATTTCAGCCCAATCCGAGCCCTAGAAGTGCCCGAATCGGCTAAGGCCCAAAAACCCTGTTTTTAGCCTTTTTGTACTATCTTTGCTTAATTCCATTTTAGGCCTATGTATATGTTTATGGGACATTCCCATTGTTATATCTCACTCCCACTACTCATATCCTAGATCAATTTGACACTCTTATGTGTAACCCGTTGTAGGATCCGATCGAAGTTAGCCGCGAATTACTTCGTAATTCGACGATCGTAGTTGGTCTCTAGCTACAACTCTACGATCCCTAAATCATCGGACTTGATGATCTTCCACATCAATTGTCCTATCCGACAAATTGTTCGCATTGTCACCTTAGTCGAAGGACATCTCCTTCACTCTCACCTGGAGTTTCTGGAGGCATGTTCGGCTTATGATCTCTGTGGAACTTCCCGTGTCAATTAGAATACGCCCTATTCTCCGATTAGAAACCAATGCTGTTATTACTAGAGGGTCTGTGTGGGGCGCGATTACTCCTCTTAGGTCATCATCAGTGAATATTACCGGAGGCGTAATCTCATCTCGTATCATCATGATCTCCGGATTTTTCGTCGTCGTTTGTTGCTCTTGTCCTCCTCACGAGTTGGTCCGCCGGCTATGACATTGACACTTTCCTCGTCCTCGGATTCGGACTCTGTTTCAGCTTCCACGAACTCTTTTGCTAAAGTTTGAGATATAATGCTAAGCTCCTTTGCAGTGCTGACAAGCGTTTGATTGCTCCCGCATCGATTGTCGCGCTTTGAATGGTGCGACTGCTGGCCTGGCCTCCCTGGCTTAAGCTAGTTTTCTTCTTGTTGGAGGGTTTTCCAAAAGTATCGAGGAATTTTTGGGTGAGCTCCGCAAAGTTTTTTATGGAATCCGATGCTAGAGATTGATGCCATTCTTTAGCTGGTCCACGCAACGTAGTGGCAAAGTATGAACACATTGGTTTGAATAAAACCTTTTCTTCAAAAGTAGTTTCTGAAATTTTAGAAACATTTGAAGCCTTTTCTTGTTTTTCAAAATCAATATTTTTCTCAATTCTATTTAATTGATCTCCCATTGTTCTGAGAGTTAAATTTGTAAAATTGTTTTGTTCAACAACAGCTTCAATGTTGTCGCTTTTCCTGTAAGGAGTTGCTACAACTTCTTCGTTGTTGATTCTTATTGCTAATTGGGTTTCCGGAGGATGAACACTCCTAAAAACTTTACCATTTTTAGCAATAAAATTCTTATAAGAAGCTTCAAGAGAAAATATGAAATCTTGATCCTCGAAGTCAGGAAATTTTTCATAACATTGTTCCATAAAAATGAAGAAATCAATAACTTCTCCATTTTTTATTAAAAACCTTTTATAGCGAGAAAACCATTTTTCATGACTCTTAGAGTCTTTAACAAGGAAAAACCATGTTCTCTTCAATTTGTTTTCTTTGGAATAAAATAATTCCTTTGGAAGTCCCCTAAAAGGAAATTTAAATTTGAATTTTTCTTCTTCATGGATCGTTATAGGCGAAAGGCTATAATAACCCATATCAGAAGGAGTGGGGGATGTTCTTTCACTATTAATTTCAGAAGTGGGTAAATTAACCCTATATTCAGGTTGGTTTACTCCGTCAGAGGTAAATTTTGTTCCAGAAATTTTTTCAAAATTAGTTGTTGGAACTGACGAAGTAGAACTTCTACCTGGAATAACTTTGTTGTTTAGGCTTTCCAATTTTAACCTTGCAATTCTCTGATTAGAGAAGATTATTTCAACATCACCGTCTGGGAACTCTTTGATTTCTTCGAGTTCACGGTTATCTTTTTTAACAGGCTCATTAGCCTTTTCAAGTATCCAGTTTTCAGGTAAATTAACCTGATCCCATGTGATCGTTTTTGGGACCTTTAAATTACTTTTTTCTAAATTGGTTATAAACAAAGTAGTAGACCCCTTTTGATCTTGTAAAATATTTTTCATTTTGGGTACTACGGTGTTCATAACTTTATACTGAATCCTGTAAATAAGGATTATGTTTTCAGCTCCTTGCATCATATTAAATCCATCAGATTTAATGTCTAAGCAAAGAGAGTGCATAATTGTGGGGTCGTTCAATGACAGAGTAAAATTTGGAAAACACGAAAAGAATATGGGTCCGTCACAAAGACTAGACTCCACTATTCCAAGTAATGAATCATGCAATTTGTTGTGTCTTTTATCACGTACACAAATAATTGCGGACGTGTTTAAACCTAAACGGGTAGCAGGTTTCAAACCTACTTGAATTAACCCAATATGCAAGAATTTATATTGCTGTTGTCTATGTTTATCAATCAAATTTTTTGACAACAGTTGGAATGAATTGTAACCCTCAGTTAAGGGTATAGCCTCTTCTACAGTCTTAACGATATAGTCGGAGGTGAATTCAAAAGTACCTTTCTGTTTATAAACAGAACTTTGAACTGGTAAATTCCAGTTTTGTAAAGATTTTTCAAAATTTTCTTTTATCAAAATTTCTTTATTATAGCTACTATTAGCCTTATCTTGTCTTTTAGACATAGCTCTGGTTAGTCCGAGCATATTTGCTCCTGATCACTGTCAACGCTTTAATGCCAATCCCTTAAAATGCCCTCACCGGCTACACGGGACTTCCAGGCGACGCGACTTAGGGTGAAACCCGGGTTTCACAGGACAAATATGCTTTAGTTCACCAAAGTTACTCTTCAAGACTAAATAAGTATAATAGTATTTAAAGAAATTTAACTTAAACACTTAAAATAAAGATTAAAACAAAAACATAAATGAAACATAAATAAGTATAATATACTACATACCTACGCACTTGGCTCTGATACCATTCGGAGTTGCGGAAGAATTAGATTGAAGATGGTAACAAAATTATGGAAGTGGAAAGAAGAAAAATTCAATTGGAGAAGGAAAATTTTATATATTATTACTCTTACAAGATTACAAGGTGCTCTTACAAATGAACTAAGTCTCCTTATATAGATGGAGCACTTACAAAACAACAAAAGCAGATAGGTTTGGTGTGGTTTGGCTTGGTTAGGCTCATTTAGGCCATCCCACAATGAACAACAATATGAGTTGATTATGTAATTGTCTGATATTTGATTTTTATCTGAAACTTCGAAATTGGTTATCAGTATGATATGGATGAGACGAAGATGAAAGAAATTGAGGAAGCAAGAGAGATATATATTTCTGCGGTTGCAACTGCGAAAGAAAACCAAGATGAGGAGTCACTAGAAACGGCAGCCAAGGCAAGGTTTCGGCTTCAGTCTTTTGTTTTCGGAACTAAAATTCCACTTTCTACACTCGCTTAAGTATTCATAATCGGAAACAAACTGATTTGTGACTGTATACATATATAAATCATGTCTTAACTAATCTAAATGTGAATTTTGCCTCTCGTCTCAATCTCAACTTCATATTTAAATCGAAGTATTTTGAAGTCCGATCTGTTTCATATTAATTAATACGCGACTATAGATGCGTTCCTCGTGTGTGTCTTATTTCTCGCAACTGGCGGAGCTTCCCTCTGTGTGTCAGGTACAGTCCTTATGTTTTTATAGGCACTGAACTAACACCTTTCCTGTAAAGGTCACATGAGGAGGATTTAATAGTGTTTGGAATGCTTTTGTTTTTCTAATGGAAGGAGAAGTTCTTGACCATCCAATCTTGTTCCCTGCTGTCTTAGAAGAAGTTGGGCCCAAAACTTAATTTAAACTTTTTTTTAAGTTAAAAAAGACAAGTTATAGTATTTCTTTTGATTATACACTCAAAATTTATATTTTTCTTGTTAAAATATCAAATAATTGTATTTTGTTTGGTTAAAAATCTAGTATTTTTTGTAAAGTGGTTAAAAATCTAGTATTTTTTTGTAAAATTGTTACAAAATTTATACGAAATGATCTTAACAAACTGCTACAAACAAAAACTTCTCTCCAAAATTATAGATATGCCCATTTTTACTAGATAAACTCTTTTTTTGTGACACCAAAAAACTGGGGCGCCTTCGACAGAATGAAGGGGCGTTTATAACATAAATCCTTCTCCCTTCCCACAACTATCGAACAGAAGCCCGCACTCCATTCTGAAATCCCCATATTTCATCTGAAATCGAAAGAAGAATTAAATCAGGGAAGAAGAATCAAATCGAACTAGGGTTCCATTCCAACTAAACGCCCCTGCATTCGAACTGTGCACCAACTCTCTCTCTCTCTCGTCTCCATTGGTGTTGACATCTTCACCTGGTAACTCTCTCTCTTTCTATTCGGTTTCAAACTCTTCTTCTTTCTCAATGAATTTTGTCAAAACCTATATTCATTCCGCCATTAAACAATCCTTAAACAAAAATTCCACCTTAAAACCCACTATGAATCTTTCACTTTCGGATACCCATTTACAAAAATGTGGAAACTTTGAAACAATTTGATCAAATTTTCTCACAAATGATCGTTTCTGGATTATTTAGAGACACATTTTCCCCAAGTCGACTTACCAATTTCACTTCAGATTCTCACTTCATTCATCTCAACTACTCATTCTGCATCTTAAATCAAATTGAATGCCCAAATGGGTTTACTTGGAATAGAATAATGAAAGCATATTTGAATAGAAATTATCCTCAATCTACTACTTATTTTCTTATACAAATTAATGCTAGAAAAGAACTTTGAACCTGAATAATTACACTAACCCAATTTTAATTCAAGCTTGTTCTGTTAGATTGTCTATAAAAGAAGGAAAACAAATTCATAATACTAATTTTTTGAAAACGGGTTGTCATTTAGATGTTCATGTTGTAAATACCTTGGTTACTATTATGGTGTTTGTGGGGATATGAGATGCCCGGAAACTGTTTGATGAAAGTCCTTTAAAAGATTCAGTATCATGGAATTCGATTTTGGCTGCTTATGTTAAAATTGGAAATGTAGAAGAAGCAATCCTAATTTCTAATGAATTATGGTTCTACAAATTAAAAATTAGGAATTTGGGGTGCTAGAAATTAGGAATTTTGCCATTCCGGATTGCCTTGGAAGTCCCGTACTTCCTCAACTGTGATATGTTTCGGGACATGTCCCTTAATCGACGGATGATTGTGTGCGCATCCATTTTCCTGAATCTCTTTTGAAGATTAGGCTCCATGGTGGCCAACATAAGGCAAGTTACTGAAATTGATTTCATCCGGATACTTTTGGCCTGCTTTTGTTCCTCAACCTTTGAGTGCGCAGTTATCCTTGGAATAGGGGTATCTAGTACGCTTTCTTTGTTTGTGGACTTGAGAACACTTCTCAATCTCTTTTCCAATCAAGGAAGTTATCCATATTCAATTTGTCCTCATGGAGGATTGAACATAGGTTGAAAAGATTGATTTTTGCCATAGTAAAACTACATGAAACAGAAAAAAGATTTTGCTAAGTATTACATTCGATAATTTTTGCAAAAAGTCCTAAGTTTTTGCCACATTATTCAAGATAAAACGTGTCCCTAGATGAATAATGCGATTCCGAGATCTCATCTCTCAAGGATTAAGCAGACTAGGGCCCTGCCCATAATTCCCATTGATTTAGGTGAGTGAACACTTTCACTGATCATACCATATGATTCTCGGTTGATGGATTACATGTTCAGTGTAAAATCTATCCTTTTGCCTCGAGTATCCAAGACTCTCTTGTTGATCTCGTTGAGTAGAACCATTTAGACATGTAGGCCTCTTCTATAGGCCTACCCGCAATGTCCCAAGGTAGAGGAGGTACTCTGCGAAGGCCGACCCACCTTCCTCGAACAAGGGCGCAAGGAGTGTCTTAATTTGGATGGGCACTATACTCAAAATTACTTTTAGGGACTTTTACGCTAGTCTGGCGCTTGTTTTAGTGAACTAATTAGCCTAACTAACATCCACGACATAAAGCGTAAAAAGTAAGTAAATGCGCGCGAGAAAGTAGATCAAACACATATGGATCCTAGTATGACCCCTAACCTAGAAGATCTAATCTCCTTTGGTTTGCTTCTCGTTTCGCCTTTTAGTTCGTCTAGATCTCCATCTTTGAACCTCCATTGATTTCTCCCACTCGCCTTTGGATTTCCTCCTTGAGTTTCATCAATGGACTCATAAACCCTAAACTCTAATTACAAGACTCAAACGATTCGCAGATCGTGTAAACTTAAAATTAAAATTATTACAAATTATGCACCCATCTGTGCTTAAAACAAGAATAAGAAATAAATTCTATGGCCATACTAGTTTCTGCATTCACATCACATGCAATCATATAATATATTTCAAGGCTAACAATTATATATGCATGTATATCCGGGAGATACTTTTGTCGACATCCATATGTCATGCACGGACCTTAAGTCTACATCAAAGGATTAGACTAATGGTGCGTCTTGGTTTGATTTTAAAATCTGATTTTTAAAGAGAAATTCCGTTTGGGGCTTGAATGGCTCGGGTTAATTTCGAAAATATTTGGATTGGAATTGGGAGAAAATTTGGATAAAACTCCCACTCGAAAATGGTCCCTTTTCGTGGTCCGAAAAGCCTTGAAAAAGCCCGGGACAAGTCCTAGACAACTCCCGACCCAAGCCCACAAAAGGGCTCGGACAAGGTCCGGACATGGAAAGGCCCATAGGGCCGGCATGTCCGGGCCGAGGCCAATAGGCCTGATCTCGTCCTGGCCAGAGCCAGGACGCTAGTCCATGCACCAGACGCGTCCTAGACGCATCTGGTGCTGGACCGGACCAGCACTAGGTGTCTCGGACCTAGTCTGAGACACCCAGGACCCCAGACGCGTCTCCAAGATGCATCTGGTGGTAGCTACTGGACGCGTCTGGAAGACGCGATCTAGAGTAGCTGGACGCGTTTGGAAGACGCGTCCACCTAGTAGCTGGACGCGTCTCCAGACGCGTCCACCACCAGTCTGGGACGCGTCTTCCAGACGCGTCCTCGAGGGTACTGGTCCGGCCAGGAAGCTTCCTGGCCGGACCTATTGAGTTTCTAAAACTCAATAGTTTCCTTTTTTTTGTGTTGCAATTCTAAATTTCTATTTCCAAAATTTGAAACACTCCTAAATATCTCAAATTCTTTTAGAACAATTCTAAAATTTCCAAATTTTATTTTTCACAAGTTTCCAAAAACTTAAAACAACTCTTTGAATCAAACTAATTTGGATCAAAATTTTAGGTTTTGAAAATCTTTTCAAGAACAAATTTTGAAATCTTTTGACAAATACTTGAATCTTATTCAAAATTAATCAAAATTTTGTGTTCAAACCACTTTTAAACAAAATAATATATCTAGAAAAGCATTGAATTGGTCCAAAACTTAGATAAGATAGGCTAATTGCAAGAGGCTCTGACGCCGCTGTTGGGATTTACACCCTTCTACTAGTGTTTATAGCGGAAATAAGACATCTAATGTCTACACTAGTATTCCCAGGATCACATGCATAAGCCCATAATAATACTAAGTAAAACTAGAAAGATAAATACCTTATTCGCTAGTTTTCCCTCGAACCTTTCCAATTGCTTATTAGAAGACAAAGAGCTTCAAGCATAGCTCCTCTACTTGGGACACGAGCAATCAACTTGATCTCCCACCTTGTTGTTTAGCTAGCACACCAATGGTGGTTGGAAGAAGAACTCCTTTCTTCTTGACTAGATAGATAGTTAATGGGAATTAGCTCACTTTCTCCTCTCTACTTGATATGGTAGAGTAAGAAATCTTAGAGAGAAATTCCACACCTCATTCTCTGCCCTAAAAATGTTTATATAGAACCCTAATGAGAATACACCTCATCAAAGGTTTCCTAAAACACCCTTTAGAATAAAATTTAGGGAAATAGTCGAAAATAACAACTATTGATATTTTCTCAATTCCCAAATGAGGAGGTGTCCAACCACCACGAAATTTTGCATGCATACTACTGGATATGTCAGAAATCTCCCCTCAAATTTCAGCCCAATCCGAGCCCTAGAAGTGCCCGAATCGGCTAAGGCCCAAAAACCCTGTTTTTAGCCTTTTTGTACTATCTTTGCTTAATTCCATTTTAGGCCTATGTATATGTTTATGGGACATTCCCATTGTTATATCTCACTCCCACTACTCATATCCTAGATCAATTTGACACTCTTATGTGTAACCCGTTGTAGGATCCGATCGAAGTTAGCCGCGAATTACTTCGTAATTCGACGATCGTAGTTGGTCTCTAGCTACAACTCTACGATCCCTAAATCATCGGACTTGATGATCTTCCACATCAATTGTCCTATCCGACAAATTGTTCGCATTGTCACCTTAGTCGAAGGACATCTCCTTCACTCTCACCTGGAGTTTCTGGAGGCATGTTCGGCTTATGATCTCTGTGGAACTTCCCGTGTCAATTAGAATACGCCCTATTCTCCGATTAGAAACCAATGCTGTTATTACTAGAGGGTCTGTGTGGGGCGCGATTACTCCTCTTAGGTCATCATCAGTGAATATTACCGGAGGCGTAATCTCATCTCGTATCATCATGATCTCCGGATTTTTCGTCGTCGTTTGTTGCTCTTGTCCTCCTCACGAGTTGGTCCGCCGGCTATGACATTGACACTTTCCTCGTCCTCGGATTCGGACTCTGTTTCAGCTTCCACGAACTCTTTTGCTAAAGTTTGAGATATAATGCTAAGCTCCTTTGCAGTGCTGACAAGCGTTTGATTGCTCCCGCATCGATTGTCGCGCTTTGAATGGTGCGACTGCTGGCCTGGCCTCCCTGGCTTAAGCTAGTTTTCTTCTTGTTGGAGGGTTTTCCAAAAGTATCGAGGAATTTTTGGGTGAGCTCCGCAAAGTTTTTTATGGAATCCGATGCTAGAGATTGATGCCATTCTTTAGCTGGTCCACGCAACGTAGTGGCAAAGTATGAACACCAGTCGTCCGTGTCAGTCGTATGGAGGCTCATGATTGCGGCGTAAGTTTGGATGAATTCCCGTGGATCTTCTGCCCCTGAATATGCTCCTATTCCCGGGATTCGCGGTCCCATCGGTCCGTCCATTCCTCCGGACTTCACCGCCAATATGGATTTGAGCGTTGATTCTGCGATGCTCAAGTGTCTTTAAAGCCTCGCTATTTTTTCCTCTTGCTGTCTCCTTTCGGCCTTGAGTCGGTCGAGGGCGGCCGTAAGCATCATGATGTTGAGAGACCTTTCCTGATCTCCATTGGGCGTTCGGTTGGATGCTAGCATGTTTGTTTCAAGAAAAGGATTTGTTCTGAAAGAGATATTTGAATGAGGTTCGGGTTACCGAAATTGATGATTTGCTGGAGAGACGCCCTCCTTCTAGCGCCAAATGCTGATGTCGAAAATTGGCTCCCGGTTAAATCAGCATGGAAAAAGGAGTTGATGCATGACAACCTCCGCTGTGATGGTATATTCTGTTATGAGAGGAGAGATTCCCCTGTTCAGCTCTGCTTCTCTGCTCTACTCCTCTGTTCCAGCTCCTTGCTCCTTGCTCTTTGCTCCTTGTTCCTTGCTCTTGTTCGTCTGTTCCCAAGGGGGGAAAACCTGCAAAGGGTTCGGAAACCCTTCCGACGCTCAAGACAGTCAGGGTGCTCTTTGCAGTAAAAGAATGAATGTTGATTGATCCTTTTGGGGGCGAGTTGTGATAAATCTGTTTTTGGGGGTGATCCTTCTAGTATGAAGAGATCGTAATTTTGGGGGAGAGAGTGTGTCTGTTTTGAAGAGACCGTATCCTGTGAAAAACGATGTGGGGGGCCTTTTATAAGCGAAGTTAGGCCGACTGTGATTAGTGGCCGTCAAACCATAATAGAAGTTACCTCTTTTGCGTATCTAGTGTTTTTCTTCGAGTCTATCCCGGATCTGTGATAAGTGAAAGTTCCCAAGTTCAAGGATACTTCGTTGATATCTTGCCGGAGTGATAGACTCTAAAGGAGAAGTTTCCTCCTTTAGATACGTGGAGTCCAATCGGGCTTAAACACTTCAAGATGTGTAGCCGACTGAGATCTTTTTGGAAAATCCGGGATTAAGTCATTAGGTCGCAATCCGCTGATATCTCCCCAGTTCTGGGCGTAAGATATGGGCCGCACTTGTGGAGACCCCCCTTATTCCTTTAGAGATCCCAGGGCTGATCTGTCCATGCTGAGGGCTTTTTGTGCAGAGCTGGTTTCTTCTGGCCGACCTCCCAGTTAGGGGAATGTGTGGTGGACCATCAGGGGTTTTAGCTGTCCTGCTGCCTTAAGTCGAGCTGTTCCGAGAGACTTCTGGTCTGATCTCTGACTCTTCAAACGTTAGTCAACGTCTGGACATTTTATGCATCATCAATTACCATCAATTTCATAATGGTTGGACTTTGGGGAATAAAGAAAAATCTTCGGGGAATAAATTTTTTCTACAAAATTGGTCAACTAAGGTTGTTTCTTTTTTATTTCTATATGTTGCTCTAGGGCATCCAAATTGAATTTTTAGAAGACCCCATAAAAGAATTTAGAAGGAACTTTTATAAACTTAAACAAAATCTTTCTAAGGATGTAAACCCTAAACTCCTTCCAAGTGTTTCTTCTTTTTTACATCTTCTCTGAATCTTTTTTCCTGATAAGTGAACCCTAAAAACATTGAGAACAAACCTAATATGTTCAAAAGTTATGAAAAATATGTTTTAGAGCTCAAAATTAACTGATTTCTATGGTTTTAAAATGTGTTATCTCTCTTGGGGAGGATTAAAGTAAGAAGAAACTTGCTTTTGTAGTCTCGTGAAAGATTTATTAAGAGTTTCAAGAGATTTTGTTTCATGATTTGTAGGGTTTAGAATGTGTTTCCCTCTTTATCTCTCTAACTTTTTTTTTTTTTGAATTTAGAGAAGGGTAGTAAGGTTGGAGATTTGGGGAAGATAAATATGAGAAGTAATGGAGAAGGAAGAAGAAAAAGTTTAACTAAAATTCATGGAGGAGATGATAATGCATGAGTTTTTCTCCATAGAAGAAGAAAAAGGAGGGGAAGAAGAAAGAGGCGGAATGGACTTAAAATTAAAAAAAACAAATCAATTTTTTTACTTCAATTTATTTTGTAAAATTTTCCTGTATTTCTCATATGAAAAAATTCTCTAAAGATTTTATGAAGAAACATGGATTCCCTGGAGAATTTATTCCCCGGAGATTTTTCTTTATTCCCCAAAGTCGTAGCCTTTCATAATCTTCTGATAACAATCCTGATGGGGAGAAATTAATGAATTCTTGTTTTAATAATGAGTCCACGGGTTTTAGGCCCCTAATAAAATTCAAAAAGGATTAAGGTCCAATCTTTCCAGAAAATAGGATTTTAGTCCTTTTCCCTTTTGGAAGAATCATTTTTGATACATAATGTGTTATGTATGACACATATAAAAAAAATGAAATAAAGTATGAAACTCTAACAATATATAACACGTTATTTATAAAACAAAACAAGAATCAATAAACAGAAAAACACCACTTTGACATCTAGACATATTTTAACTATACTAAATGTGTTTTGTTGTAAAAAATATACGTAATTGATACTAAATAACAGGTATATTGCGAAACAGATAGTAAGTTTGAAATCAATCGAAAAAATCTGAGAAAAAGAAAGAAAGAGAGTTTTGGGGATTGTTTTTCAAAAGTGAATTTTTCTTATATAAAAGGTAATAATGGCTATTATGATTAAGTAGAAATGATAGCGATATGTTTTTTTTATAGAGATGGGTCAATTTGGACTAAATATCCATTATAATTATTATTTTGGCTTAAAATCCTATATTAATATTAGGGTGGACTAAATGTGTGTTTAGGTGTAGATTTTTGGAGTAGGAACCCAAAAATTATTTAATAATTTCAATTTTATCATCAATTTCATCACAATAACAAAAAAAAGAAAAAACAATTTCGTTCAGTACTATTAGTTTGTAAACCTAACCAAAAGTTAAAGCAATCTATGAAAAAAATCACAACGATCCAAAAGTTCCACTATAATGTCATAAAATCCTGAGGATAGTGATGAACTCTGGACATCTTCATTTTAGAGAGAGAGATGATTGCAGTCACAGAGGCAGAAACATGATTTTCTAAGCTTCAAATATAAATATTTCAATAATGGACTTCATGAATTATCTGATTGCAGATTTTGTAGTCTCTCTCGGCACAAGGAGCTTTATCTGGGGGAAGTAGTGGAACAAGAGGTGGTGGAGGAAGTGGTAGTGGGGTTTCGAGAGCCATGGTGTAAGACAAGTCCATAAAATAAAGAGTTGAACTATATGCATCTTTCGGTCGTTCTTATGAATACCGTATCTAAATTTGTGCATTTTGTTGTATCAGGTTCAAAACCTTCAACTTATTGTTTGAAGAGTTTCATCTTAGACAACCCCGATAGTGAACTACGGGAATCTCTTAGACTATCGGTTGCAGAAGTCCTCTTACCTGCATACATAAATTTTTTCTACTAAAAAACCCATGAAATTCAGATTTTTTTCTACGAAAAAAAACACATGAAGAGAGAGAGAGAGAGAGCTCATTCAATTAGGGATTTAAACATTCAAAAGATAAAATCTTTAAACAAAAATATTCATAAACGCTAGGAACCTCTGTGTTAATTTCTTTTTCTAATTATTTCTTTCTTGAACCCAGAATGGGTACCCGTTTGATTGAGTTTGTAAAGAGAGAGATTGTCTGGTTTTGGGAGTTTGCTCGGGGTTGCGAGAGAAAGGAAAACGAAGAGCTTTTGAAACAGGCGAGAGTAAGAATGTGGTGATTCTCGAGTTGTTCTTTCTTGTGCTGGAATAATGGTTGTGCTAGAAGGTGCTAGAGTTTATGGAAGAAGAGAAGATGATTTAAAATAGAAGCTCTAATTCTTAGAGGGTATGAGTGAAAAAAGGTGATGTCTCCTTAAAATTGTTGTCTACATAAGATTTATAGGTTTTTAGTTGTTCACGTAAAATAGTTATCCACGTAAGCTATTTAGTTGTCCATATATTGGTCTTCTTTATATGAATATATACTAGGGTATATCCCGTACCCTAGGGCACGGACACTTATATCAATCAAATGTTACAAAATTTATTGTTATATTTTATTGAGAGAGAGATTTTTATTAGTTATTATTTTTTTTTGTATTATTTTTTTTGTTTCTTTTCTCTTAAATTAGTTATTATTTTATTGAGAGAGAGATTTCAATTTCTTTTTTTAACTCTTTAAATTTATTTTGTTCCCTTTTTTTCTTATATTAGTTATTTTATTTCTAAGAAGAAACGATTATTGCTTTTTAAATAGGTAACTTTATCTCTACGAAGGATTATACTTTAAATTTTGAGAGGGACACAATATCCTTTATTAAAAAAAAGGATGTTTGTCCCAATCATCGTTTTCCCTTCTGTTTTATTATATAGATATATGAAATCATCTTTGGTGGGTGGGTAATTTGTTACAAGTATTAACACCAGGTTGTAGTAACTTAATGACGAAATCTTGGCAATTAAGTCGCTTTGGCCGAGTGGTTAAGGCGTGTGCCTGCTAAGTACATGGGGTTTCCCCGCGAGAGTTCGAATCTCTCAGGCGACGACAAATTTTTCTTCATTTTTTATTACTACTGTTTTTTTCGTTTCAGTTCCCCCATTCGCTATTTCCTCTTATAATCTCCGTTACTATTTTGAGAGGCGGAAAAAAAGACAGCTAATAAAATCACATTCCTTAGAACTGTTTTTAACAGAAGAAGAATATAATAAACAAATGTGGAGGCAAAAAATCCCTCTAAATTTGGAACATTATCGATTACCGTGTACCTTCTCTCTCTCTCTTTCTCTCTCAACATTTTCATGGAACTTTTTTTGGTCGGACTTGATTCGCCGGCAACTTATTAGTTAGGGTTTCTCTCTGATTCGTTGATCGGATAATCGTTTTCTCTGATTTGATTTCCTGTCAACGATCATTCAGGTATTTTTCTCAATCTGTTGGTTTTGTTTATATACAGTTAATTCAATTTAAATTCTTCTCCATAGATACTCGACCTTGAATCTGGATTCAATTTGATAATTTCATTTTTACTAGTATCAGGGACGGTTGAATTCTGAAGAAGTTTTGTGTGCCATTCAATTTTAGGTTTGTTTTATGAAGTGGATTGATTAGAAGAGAATTGAGGATTTGTTTAGGTTAATTGAGGAAGATGAATGATAACGGAGGTGGTCCAAGGAAGAGCTTGTCACTGACAAAGAAGAAAAGCATGGATAATGATGTAGGCTCTGAGCCTCCACGAAGATCTCTGTCCTCTCGTGCCTCGTAAGTTATACATTAAAAAGTTTTGATTTTGTTTCACTAATGGTAATTTTATTGTCAATTTGTAATGATTGGTAAATGTTTTGGAAAATAGAGTTTTCGAGAATTCTGCTAGTTTGATTGTTAAGTGGGTTACGGAAAATCATTTGAAAATCGATACGACTAGTTTCGCTCCCATTTTTTTATGATCCCTGATGAAACTGGTTGTAATGCACAAATGCTACTTGATTTATTTTTGCTCAATAAGGACTAGTTAATGATATAGTTCAAATATTAGAAGAAGCCATGATTTTCTTGTAGTTGTATTCTAGGTTGCTACTTCGTTAAACTTTTGTCGATTTGTGGAGTCGAATTTAGATGTTCCAAGATACTAGATATGTTCATCAAATGTCAGATGATTTAGGATATTTAGTATGATTAGAGTTCTTGTTAGCATCTAGTAGCTTTCATAAATTATAAGTAACTTCATGTTGGTAGGTGTCCAGGGACGTGCAGAATTTGCTATAAGAAAGCGCTTCTTAGGGATCGTAACAGACACCTAAAATTATACGTACCTAGTTATGATTTTCTGTTTATATCGGAAACAGGATTGTCACTGGTGAGCGTACGGTAAGGCGATTGCGATTGTCAAAAGCCCTAACAATACCTGAAAGTACAAGTTTACAAGAGGCGTGTCGTCGGATGGCTGCTCGTAGGGTTGATGCTTTGCTGTTAACCGATTCAAACGCTTTGCTTTGTGGAATTCTAACAGATAAGGTCGGACATCATCTATTGCGCTAACTGCTAATTCAACCAGATTGTTAGATTTCTTTTCTTTTTTTGAGTTTGGTAGCTCCTCTTATGAGCTAATATGTAATTGTTTCTTGTGAAGGACGTAGCTACAAGAGTCATTGCTCGTGAAGTGAATTTAGAGGATACACCCGTTTCCAAAGTTATGACAAGGAACCCCGTTTTTGTTCTTTCAGACACTCTAGCTGTGGAAGCCTTGCAAAAGATGGTTCAAGGTTGATGTTAGTCTGGGATACCATTTTCCATTTTCTTATGATAAACCCTCCTTTTGTTTGCTTTCCTGTATTCATGACCCTCAAATCAACGTCTGCAGGGAAATTTAGACATCTACCTGTTGTGGAGAAGGGAGAGGTCATTGCATTACTTGATATTGCTAAGTGTCTATATGATGCTATTGCCCGTTTAGAAAGGGCAGCTGAGAAGGGAAAAGCCATTGCTGCAGCAGTTGAAGGAGTTGAAAAACATTGGGGTACTTCAATATCTGGTAATTGACATAAGTAGTATTTTAAAATAAGCTCTGTTTTATCTTTGAAAGTCTGAGCTCTCACTTCATGTTCACAATGTACAGGTCCTAACACGTTTATTGAAACTCTTAGAGAGCGAATGTTTAGACCCTCTTTGTCTACTATAATTCCAGAAAATTCAAAGTAGGTAATATCCTCTTATTTCTTTGTATCTGCTTTATTGTGTAGCTATTTGAGTTGTCTCTTTAATATGAAGCTAAAAAGATGATTGACTTGGGTTAATTATTTTCAGTATCGTGACGGTTTCACCAACTGATTCAGTCTTGAGTGCAACAAAGAAGATGCTTGAACTTAAATTAAGCTCAGCAGTTGTAACAGTTGATAACAAACCCAAGGGAATACTAACGTGAGTATCTTCTCAATTGAGATTTAAAATGTCAAATCCGTAAGTAGAGTATAACCATTCAATTTTTTCTTGTAACTTAACCTTATTCATAAAAGTAACTTTTTGGTTATATTTGCTTAACTATTATGTAATAGGTCAAAAGATATTTTGATGCGAGTCGTTGCACAAAATCTTTCTCCAGATTCAACTACTGTTGAGAAGGTTCGCTCCTTCCTGTTATATTGATTGCAGCATGTTTCCAGATTCAATAGATAGATAAGTGGAAACTCATTCTTGCAGAAGCATTTGTTAGAGTAGTACTTAAATCTTATGTCTTCGTCTTTTCTGAAATAGATAATTTCAAACTCATCAGTTCATGCAATAGATAATATGACTTATGTTTTAACCGTGAATGAATTAATTTTCAGGTCATGACCCCAAATCCGGAATGTGCAACAGTTGATACTCCAATAGTTGATGCTCTGCATACTATGCATGATGGGAAATTCTTACATCTGCCTGTTGTTGATAGAGGTATGACCACACACATGAAGAGAGAAGAAGACTTAATTAAAGAACTATTAGTTGTTTTATCAATTTTTCAGTTTTGACAACGTTTATTGGTTCTCCACAGATGGAATCGTCGTTTCCGTTATTGATGTTATTCATATTACCCATGCTGCAATAGCCACGGTACGCTTTTGTTGTTGTTCTTACCTCATCATGTGGTCCAGTACCCCGTTTGGGTGCTGCCTACTTCATAATTCACATTATGTAGAAAGTTTTTGTAGAGCAACAAATACGATGAAGACTCTTAAATCTTAATGCTCCGATTTCACGTATGGATTCCACGTAGGTGATTTTATTTGTATAGATTTGAGCTGTTACTAGTTATAAACCATCAGCTTGATCCTCTGTTCTATTAATGTAATAATCGAGAGTTTTTTTTATGATTTACCATTCAACGTTTTTTTCTTCGAAAAAGCAAAACTATATTAAAAGAACCTAAGGCAAAGAATGAGTACAAGAATGAAATGAATAATGCTATCCCCTAAATGGCATCCCACCCCCACTCCTTTCAAGAGGAATTTGTCCCAATCAGACAAGAAAACATGAAAATCGTAATTCATGAGCTCTTTATATATATGGAACCACACACACACACACACACATATATATATATATTGAACTTAATATTATACTATGATAAATGATTGCTTCTGGTGTATCATCTTGATCTTTACCATTCCATATATTGACCATATATTCCTTGTTTGGGGGAAAGATCTCATTTGGGATCATTTGTATTTATTGGTTTGTTGTTTCATTACTACATGCGTAGTTGCAGTAATATTATTATTGGTAAAAGACAGATTATAGTAAGAAACCTAAGCCTACGGGAAATTTTGATTTTTCTCCCCTTGATCTTGTTTGCTTGCTATATATCTTATCTTGTATTCCTGTATTGGCCGATTTATACAAGATTTTTTTCTAGTTTTAGTTCCTATAATGTTCTAGTTTAACTAATCTTACATGAAATAATGATCCTTGGTGCAATAGCCAAGATGACTTGTAGCCGGTTATTTTGCAGTTTATCCCAGCATGACGCATAAAAGCTGTTTGTCTCCCAGTTCCTTAGCTCCTTTTACTGCTAGTAGAATAATTCCTTTCATCCGTTTACTGTTAGTAGATTTGTAACAAGTGTAGGAAATAACTTTGTAGCAGTCTTCTCTCTCATTAACTGTAGGTTGGAAGTACTGGAGCTGGAACTGAGGCAACAAGTACTATGATGCAGAAGTTTTGGGATTCGGCCATGATGCTGGGACCTTTTGATGATGACGAAGAAACACGGAGGTTATACACATTTTGATCAATGAATTTCTAACCATCAAATGTAATCTTTTACTTGCTTACAATTCTAGAACTGTATTTCAGTGAGGGGTCAATGAAATTAAATTCCGAGGGAACAGACCAGGGGAGATCTTCTATGTATCCATCTCCAGCTATGCCTAATACCTTTGGCTTCAAGATAGAAGATAAAAAAGGCAGGATGCACAGATTCAACTGCGGTATGAAGTTCTTTACCTATTTAATTTTTGTGATAATAGGTCATAATGATGCATTTATTTAACTCTGTATAAGAAGAAAGCTAGAGGTGTGATCAAATATTGGTTTGGCTTTCTCAGCCTGTGAGATCTGTTAGATCTCAGCTCATCGAAGGTTTACTCTTATAAATTATCTTCTAGTTCTTCCGTTAGAGCCCATAAACGAATAAAATAAATATGGAACTCAGATAGTAGTCTAGTGGAATAGATAAAACTCCCTTTTTCAAACAAATAGATTTGATCAAAGAATAATTAAAAATTCACACTGCTAGCTCTTCATAGTGACAGTTGCATCAGAAAGAACCCAAAATATGCTAAAACTACGAAAACTTGCTACCTAAGGTATCTAAAGTTCTTAGGACTCAGTTTTAGAAATCAAAGTATCCAAACATAACAAGTTACAATAATGAAAAATCATGTAAAGTAGAAACTGGTCTAATCTAAGTAAAATGTAAACATAGTTAACAATAGATAAAGATGCGTTAAAACCTTACAGATAACAAGAAAATAGAAGCTCTTAAAGTACTCTTGGTTTGACATTTCAACTCATGGAGACACCAGATGTTTATACCCTCATAAAGATTAAAGGCTACTTCAGATTTCTAGTTTATATCATTTTCATGATGTTTTTTATGACAAGATTTTTTGAAGTAACATTTTGTGCGATTTTTGGATTCAGACACCAGGAGTTTAACTGATCTTATAACTTCCATTCTGCAAAGAGTGGGAGATGATATCAATCCGAACCATCTGCCGCAGATTCTGGTAATTAATTGGATCATGTTTCATGTGTAGTAACAAAACTATCCCTCCTTTTATGTTCATTCGTTTGCGTATTTTGGCTATCATTTTTTAGTATGAGGATGAAGACCATGACAAAGTTGTGCTAGCTTCAGATGGTGACCTTGCCGCAGCTGTTGACCATGCTAAGCAAGTCGGCTGGAAGGTACGACGACATTTTTAAATTTCAAACGAGTTATTAATTTTGTATGGCATTCTTAAGTTACCCAAAAACAGAGAAGCACAAGTGATGACAAAATAAAAAAAAATGTTACCAAGTGAGACTACTACAATCAATTGAATCATTTTTTTTCTAACTACTCCAGTCAATGGATATCAACAATTCAATTTGAATTACTGATTCAGTAGAAAATTGTTGAATTTGGATAAGAGAATTTGATATTCTTGATATTGGTTTCGGTATCGAAGGCCTCATCAGATTAGGATATTAATATACTTAATATGATAGTCTATCGTTTGATAGTACTAATACATCAAGTACGAAAAATTTGCGAATATTTGACAAACGACATATTTGAACAGAGTTTAAGGTTGCATCTAGATTACGCAGGATCGGGCAGTCGAAAAAGAGGAGGAAGGGATTCGACAAGCATGGAATATGCACAAAAAGATGCGTGGGCGTCTGCGTATAGCACAGTAGCTGCAGGAGCTGCTCTAGTTGCTGGACTAGGTGTACTTGCCTACTTAAAGAGATCAAGTTATTGACCATTTTTCATTTGTTTCTTCTATTCACCAAGAACCAAACTGAACTAACAAGTTTGGTTTCAGCAAGTATAAATTCAGAACAAGTTTCCTTGATAATTTACTTCTATTTTTATCCTTCAAACTGCTTTTTAAAACAGAGCTTTTCATAAATACTATCTTCTGAAAGACCGTGCGGAAGAGAGAGGGAGGAAAACTGAACGCGGAATAATCAAATTGTGATTGAGATTGGCTTCAAGAATTTGACTTGTTAATGTCTGAGAAAATGTATTCTTATTTTAGTTTATAATTGTGATAAATTTAGTTAGTCCTGGCCTTTTAATATGCTTTTGAGCTTGTATTTTTTCTCTGTAATATTCGCTTACTGAAGCTTCTTCATCACTGGGACTGGAGGAAGAAATTTTATGGCCAAGCTACTGCTAGAGAGAAACTTTTCCTCCGATTTCAAATTAACTTTTCTTCGGATTTCCAATTACGAGTAACTACAGGTGTCCTGGCGTCCTCAAGTTGAACCGGAGAAGGTTTATCAAGGAAAAGACTTAAAATAGGTGAGTTTCGAAAGGTATAGCCGAGATGGAACATGATAGCTAGAACCACAATTTTTCCTCATCTTCCAGCCTCTCTTTTGTAATGTCATTGCACACAATTTTTCCAAGTAAGAGAAATGACATTCCATACATAAAAAGCAGATAAAGTGAAAGCTAAGTGTTGCTTCTCTTTTGAACTTCTGAAAGACCTTAAACCAAAGCTCTGAGCAACAAATACATTTGAAGATAACAGGTATATAAAAATGCAATCAGCTTCCTCTGTTCATAGTTCCGTCATTCTCGTTTTTCAGTTTCAGTCATTAGGTTTCTATGTTTGTAAAACAAATCTTATTAGCATCTCAAATTCTTATCACAGTGGAGCATTTAAATCTAAAATGCTTCAGAAACACTTTACTTAGACCCTCAAATTGTGCAGTACAAATAAGAAAACCAACAATCATAGTTCACACCTACCAACATCGAGTTTACCTGTAACTTCGATCGATACTCAAAACAATAATATTATATATATAAACATGAATGCCAGAGGGGGGAAACTTAGCGACTCTGGCTTCACATAACACCTATCCAACTGTTTGAACCAATGGAATAAACAGAAGTGCCAATACCAGGTTTCAGTGTCTCTCTTTTCCTGGAACACGCGTTCTTGATTTCTTGTCTCTTTACTTAATAGGTCTCTTGTCCTCAACAAATATCGAATAAAGCAATGAGGAAACATCTAGAAATCTTAAATTACATATGACACGGCCGCCCATGAAACAAAATCTTGCGATATCAACGTAGAAACATAGCTGGATATAAGTTGTGACTTCCACTTCTTCAAGTACGAGATCTTCCGTAAAGATTAGCGTATACTATCTTTGTTCGATGAACAAGAATCAAGCTCAAAATAACTGCAACTATGCAAAGACCTGACATTATTATGGAAGTGAGGAAGAAGCATACTGAGCCGTTACATTTCAATGGCTCCTCTACTGCAAGTGCACCATCGATTATCCTCTGAAGCATCGATCTCGAACTGTGCAGAACTAGTTGTGGAAGTTTAGCTTGTTTCTCTGCTTCACTATCATATATAGAGCTAGCAATTAGTCCAGAAAAAACTAACGAGCCTGCAGGATTTGCAAGTGTGAGGAAATTGTATAGAGCCCCAAATTTCTTCAAGCCGAAAAGCTCTGAAGCAGCAGCCGGCACAATAGCCCAATGGGCCCCGTATCCGAGTCCGATCAACAATGTACCTACGTGCATTGCCCCAGGCCAACCCATGGCAAAGGAGAAGTGACCGATTGCCATTAAAGCTTGAGCCACAGCCATGGCTACGGGTCTTGGGTATGCATAATCCCTGATCAAGGAAAATCAAAGATCAGGCAAAGAGAACAAAAGGAAGACAGTCTAAGGTTGGTGAAGAGAAATTTACCTTACAACAATCTCGGAGAAGAAGCCGCCCCCGACTCTTCCGAGAAAATTCCAAATACTGATCATTGACACAAATATATGTGGGTTATCAAAACCTAAAGATCCGCTCATTTGACCAAGATTATCAATCACGGTTAAGCCAGATCCTGAGCCCAATAGGAGAGAGAAAAATATGAGCCAAAAATCTGCCTTTATGAGTGCTTGGGTCAAGGTGAAATCTTCTCCTCTATGTGGACCTTTTCTTCTCTTGACTCTCACGGCTCCTTCTGCAGCTGCTTGGAATAGTTTGGCTTGCAACTGAGCAATTCGCTTCTTTCTTTCCGATGCAGGAAGCAAATCTACATCACTAGACTTCTCATCTTCTACCTCACTAAAAATAACATCACCTAAATCTTGGCTAGATCTAGTAGGTTCTAGTTTTGGAGTTTCAGGAAGAAGATTTTCTTCAAGAGGTCTCTGGCCCGTAAAGAAGACCAAAATCACAGGTATTATAATTGGTACAACTAAGAGAACAAACAACAAAATCGTGAATATTATGACCACATTATGGCTTAAATCGACTAGATCTTCGACAAGCATAACTCCCATTAAGTAAGCTGCCAAAACAAGACAAACACTATAAATAAATGTGAAGCTTGAAGCATCGGAAGATCGACCTTGTCTGTGACCACCAACAGGTCTCACGATGAACATTAGAGCAATAACTACCATTGTTGGCCCAACTGCAACCATGAAGATAATTGCTGCATGATCTCGGGCGTTCATTAGTGCATATACTTGAGTCAATATTGCACCACCCAGACCTGCAAATCCTTTAAGAATTCCGACTACTGGGCCTCGGCTTTTGGGGAAGTTTTGCACGCAGGAAACTAATGCTGCGGTATTGAAGTAGGTTTCGCCATTTGTTCCCACAAATATAAGAATACACATCTGTAAAAGCACTGCTCGGTCAATATCTTACGGTAAGCAAAATAGATACGACAAGTACATTTCTTGCCATTTCTTGCAGTAGGAACACGAGTAACTGATTCCGTAAGGTACGACAAGTAAAATAGATATGAGAAACTAGATTTCAAGAGTAAGTTATAGAAGACAACAAACTGCTTAATGAGGTCGAATTTATGTGGGGTAAATCATGTCATCCAAATTTAATAGGGAAGACTAGATTTGATGTTTTATTTCCGATAGCGAATTTAACACGATTTGAAGATCCCTACCATCAATTCCACCAATAAATTGCTATACCTAATGACCTCTTTAATCACCAAAAATCAGCAGAAGAAGCCAAGTACTATTAGGAAAATTACTAAATCAATCTGTAATTCCTGTTTAATATTTATGCATTTAAATCATTGAACCAATACCACTTTGGAAGTATGAACAAAAAATAACCCAGTTTAGAAAAAAGCATAGGAAGTGTAAATTAAATCAGACTAACATA
Source organism: Eschscholzia californica (assembly GCF_041429995.1). Taxonomy (NCBI): domain Eukaryota; kingdom Viridiplantae; phylum Streptophyta; class Magnoliopsida; order Ranunculales; family Papaveraceae; genus Eschscholzia; species Eschscholzia californica. Next base: position 50,370,197 of record NW_028238198.1, read on the forward strand.
GAAAATAAAGAATCAGTATAAAGAACCCAAAATCAGTATAACTAAAAGAAAATCAAGTCCACAACAACAAGGAATGAAAATTAAGAATCAGCACAAATAACCCATAATCATAAAAAGTAGCTGATTAAGACACCCAGTAAAACAAAATTCTTATCTTCCCAAGAACTATCAGAGATGGTCAAGTTCTACCACCAAATTTTAGAGAGAGAGAGAGAGACTTACAGCCCACAAAGGTAAAGTAGGTACTCTATGGGTAACAATCAGCCAAACCCATCCATACCCAACAAAATTCTGAATAACACCAACCAATAAAGCACCCCAAAGAGGTAAAATCTCACATAAACTTCCAGCTAGAAATCCCACACTATCACCAAGATCTTTAGCAACACCCAATCTTGCTATTTGTCTCTGATTATAGTTCAAAGAGCTTTTAATCGCAGGTGAAATACTCCCAAATAGATACCCAATTCCAGCAACAGATTGAATCCACATTGCTGCAACAAATACAAGCCATCTGTTATTGAAAAAAGCCCCAAATCTCCCTTGAAATCGATTCATAATCGCCGATTCAATACAACCCAAGTAAATTAAATCAATCAAATCAATCAATCAACGATTGAACTACTACAATATATTTTTTTTTTCCTACTTTGTTCTTCTGCTTCTTAGTTTTTTAGATATTGAAATTGGGTATTTAAGAGGTTGAGAACTTGATGTCGATCGGAATTGAGATAATAAATTGATGAGTGGAAAAATTTAGAGAGAGAAAGAAAAATGGGTGATTTGTTTTGCTCTGTTTTCTGAAAGAGAGAAACAGAACAAAAAAAACATGTATAGATTGAATTGATGAACTGGCATTTCCTATTTACAGCAATCATGATATTCACAAAATTATTTCAACCTTAAACATCTCTTAAATTACTATGAGTACCACTTAGGGGTGGGAAACGGACCGAACGGGTAGTCCACGGTCACTTACTCTTCCGGTCCGGGCGGAATGGACAAATTCTCGATTTGTCCGTTCGGACATCCGGACAAATCGGGCGGTTACTTGACAAAATTTCGTTGTCCATTGCCCGTCCATGTCCGCCTAAATTGCCGGGCAATCCGGGTACCGGACCGGTCGGACTCGGGCACAATGTTTCATTTTTTACTTGAATGCCTATAAAAGATATTTATTAAGATTTCACCCAAGCAAAGTCGATAAAACATAATCCCACATTGTAAACTTAGTATTTCCATGCATATATGTGTAAGTATGTAATCTAAATGTTAACTATATCAATTGATTCGCATACACGTGTAAGTGTGTAGTCTAAATGTTAACTATATTAATTGATTATAACTATCTATATATGATTAAAATGTCTAAGTAAGTCGAAAATATCAACCGGTCGGGCTTATCGGTCGGACTCGGGCGGAATGCCGGTTAGAGCCTCTTGTCCGTGTCCGTCCGACTAAATTTGCCGGTCCGGTCGGGTAGTGTCCGTCTCGGACACCGGGCGCCCACGGTCACATCGGACTCGGGCGGTTCGCGGGCGGATCCGGACTCAGGGGCCTTTTTCCCACCCCTAGTACCACTAGTACTCAAGAGGTTGTCTCGGACCCTTCTCAAGCATCCGTAACGGCTTGTTATTCGTTACGACCTTTTTACTAGACCTTCAAAACTCTGGAAAGTTCCGAGACATTAAAAGTCTTAGATCATAAGTTCTGAAGTTTTTATTAAAATTTTGAAAATAAAGAACTTTTGTTAGAACTTAAAAGGGTCAATTTTAAATCTTAGCTATTCAAACTAATAGTTGATATTAAAATTAAAAAAGAGGTAAAATTTAAATCTTCATCAAAAGTCTTTTTTATCTCTCTCCACCCTCTCTCCCCCTCTCTCTCTCTATATATATATCCTATGTAAAAACGAGACGACATAAAGAAAACTCAAATCACATAAAGAAAACTCAAGTTTTGAATTTTTAGACCATAAAATATGATAATAACTACTAAAATTCGACAAATAAAAAAATAAAAATAGTCACATGTTCGACATAACAATATGACTCTGTCATTCAACAGTCTTTCAACAATACTATCTCCCCAATCACCAGCTTGTTGTCTTTGTTGTTCTTGAGTTTGAAATTCTTCATCATAATCTTCTTCGAGAGTACACTCATCGGTTTCTTCTTCATCTAGAGCAAATTCGTCTGAACTGCATTTGTTAGAAGTGACTCGAATATGGATTGATATCGAGCCCGGTACAACCTACCGAAATTTGGACCCATTAGCGGAGCTGAATACTGAGACAGAGCTGGTATGCGAAGCAATGCTCTGAGGCAAAGCTGGAATCTGAGACAGAGCTGGAATGCGAAGCTAGGCTTATGTCGGTTATTAGTATTAGCGTATCCGTGTATAATGTCGGTTGTAAAGAGAGAATCGGTGAGGCGGTGGGATTAGGGTTTAGTTGCTATATAAACTAAACCCTAAGGAGATATCAGTAAGACACAATCTCACGAATCTCTTGTGTAAACTTGTTTGTTTATCATAGTGGAAATCATCGCGTCGTTGTCGCCGTGGAGTAGGTCTCACCAACCGAACCACGTAATTCTCTGTGTTAGTTCTTGATTGTTCTGTACTATTCCTATTGCTTGTCTTGGATTACTCGTATTGTTCACATTAACCCTGATTGGGCACAACAAACTGGTATCAGAGCTCTGGTTTTTGAGGTTTCTGTGATGGCGAAATAAGAGATAGAGAAGTTCGATGGAAGTAACGATTTTAATCTTTGAAAGATTAAGGAGCGAGCAGTATTAGTTCAACAGGGTCTGCTGAAGACGTTGAATAGGAAGGCTGCACTCGCGGAATCACTTTCAGAAGCAGAGAAGGAAGATCTCATGGAGAAAGCTCATGGTCAGATTCTACTCTGTTTGAGCAATGAGGTCTTGCGGGTAGTAGCGACGGAAACTACAGTCGATGGGCTATGTAGTAAGCTGGAGACAAGGTATATGACGAAATCTCTAACTAATCGTTTGTATCAAAAGAAGAAATTATTTAGTTTACAGATGTTAGAAGAGGAATCGTTGAAAGACCATATGGATGAACTCAACCGAGTAATCTTAGATTTGGCAAATATAGATTCAAATTCGAAGGAGAAGATAATGCAGTACTATTGCTTGCATCTCTGCCACCATCATATGAAAGCTTTGTTGATTCTTTTGTGTCTGGTAACACTACAACCTTTGAGGATATTAGAGCAGCATTGAATTCAAAGGAGTTGAGACGAAGGTCAATGGAAGAAAGCAGTTCAGGTGATGGTTTGGTTGTAAGGAGAATGTTGCAGCATGTGGTCGATGGGAAGGGCCATTCACGGTCTAAATCGAAACCTGAGAAGTACAGATGCTTTAACTGTAAGAAGGAGGGGCATTTCAAAAGGAATTGTCTTGAGCTTAGGAAGAAGCCAGCAGAGGCAGCAATCATCGAAGAAGATGATGGTAGTGTCTTGGCAATCATTAAAGAATGTTATGAAGCTATGGTTCTGGCAATCAATGCCTTCTTTGCAAAAGATAGGTGGATTTTGGATACTGGTTGTACATTCCATGTATGTCCTCATAAGGAATGGTTTCCCACTTACACAGTCATTAATGGCAGTAAGGTGTTAATGGGAAACGACGCTTCTTGTAAGGTGGTTGGAATTGGTACTATTCAGATCAAGATGCACGACGATGTTGAGAGGACTACAACAGACATCAGACATGTTCCAGATTTGAAGAGGAGTCTAATCTCTTTGGGAACTCTGGATGATAATGGTTGCAAATATGTTGGTGAAGGTGATGTTCTTCGGGTTTCTAAGGGGAGTCTTACAGTTGTGAAGGGGTTGAAAAAAAATTGTCTATAAGTGCTACAGGGTAACACTGTTACTGGATTTGTAGCGGTATCATCATCAGACAAAGAAGCTGAGACTACCAAGCTATGGCATATGCGGTTAGGGCATATGAGTGAAAGGGGGATGGCGATACTGAGCAAGCAGGGTTTACTCTGTGGGCAGAAGGTTGGAAAACTGGAATTCTGTGAACATTGTGTCTTCGGGAAGCAATGTCGGGTAAAGTTCAGTACAACGGTTCATAATACCAAAGGAACTCTGGATTATATCCATTCAGATCTTTGGGGTCCCTCTCGGCTCAGCTCACATAGTGGGGGTAGATACATGCTAACCTTGATAGATGATTTTTCCAGGAAAGTATGGGTCTACATACTGAAACGCAAAGATGAGGCATTCGTCAAGTTCAAGCAGTGGAAGACCTTGATCGAGAAGCAGACAGGAAAATCGATCAAACGCTTGAGGACTGACAATGGCATGGAATTTTGCGGAAACGAGTTTAATGGGTTCCGTGTAGACGAAGGGATAGTGAGACACCATACGGTCAGAAAGACCCCATAACAAAATGGGGTGGCGGAACGTATGAAAAGAACTCTATTGGAACGAGCTCGTTGTATGCTTTCGAATGCAGGGCTGCCGGAGGTGTTCTGAGCTGAAGCAGTGAACACGGCAGCGTATCTGGTGAATATTTCACCCTGTACATCTATAGAGTGTAAAACTCCTAACGAGGTGTGGTCTGGTTATCCTGGTAATTATGAGAACTTGAGGATCTTTGGTTGTCCGGCTTATGCACATGTTAAAGAAGGTAAACTTGATCCGAGGGCTAAGAAATGTGTATTTCTTGGGTATGAGCCTGGATGTAAGGGTTATCGGTTGTGGAATTCGGATGAAAAATCGAAGAAGTTTCTCATAAGTAGAGATGTTACTTTTGATGAGTTAGCCATGGTAACTCAGAAGGTAATGCATGTAGATGCTCGAGAGGGTGTTGGCAAACAGGTGGAGCAGGAACATCATGGAGAACAGGTGGAGTTTGAGATAGACACTCCGGTAGAGGTTCGACCCCAGGTAGATGAGCAAGCTGAGGATGGCATCCGAGACAGAGCTGGTATGCGAAGCAATGCTCTGAGACAAAGCTGGACTCCGAGACAGAGCTAGAATGCGAAGCTAGGCTTATGTCGGTTATTTGTATTAGCGTATCCGTGTATAATGTCGGTTGTAAAGAGAGAGTCGGTGAGGCGGTGGGATTAGGGTTTAGTTTCTATATAAACTAAACCCTAAGGAGATATCAGTAAGACACAATCTCACGAATCTCTTGTATAAACTTGTTTGCTTATAATAGTGGAAATCATCGCGCCGTTGTCGCCGTGGAGTAGGTCTCACTAACCGAACCACGTAAATCTCTGTGTTCTGTTCTTGATTGTTCTTTACTATTCCTATTGCTTGTCGTGGATTACTCGTATTGTTCACATTAACCCCGATTGGGCACAACAACATTCTCTTCGAATAAAGTTGTGCAATCCTACACATGTTAAAACTAATTATAATGGAAATCTAGTACACAATATGTGTACCTTTAATTTTAGGATTTTTGGATTTATGGTCCAAAATACAACACCTAAACCCACATTTAGTCCACCATAATATTAACATAGGTTTTTAAACCAAAATAAAATTATAATGGAAATCTAGTCCAAATGTTCTCATCTCCATAGAAAACACAAGTCTCTATGATTTATATTTGATCATAATACCCCTTATAACCTTCTATATAAGATAATCCATTCTTTTGAAAACCAATCCAAAATGTTTCTTTCGTTTTCTTTCTTCTATTTTCTCTCTCCAATCAGAGATAACAGAAACCCTTGTCATAATCGGAAACCATCTCTTTAACGATTCACAGCCGAGTAGAGAAGACGACTGAGAATCATCTTCAACCTGTTCCTTCCTCATCTTCATCAAAAACGAAAACTCTCCATTATCTTACTCTCTCTCTATAACGAAAGCCATCTCTAATATGAACCCCATCCCAGTGAGAAGACGACTAAGAATCATCTTCATCGTTTTCCTTCATCAAATATCTTTCTTCCTTCGTCGTCCTTTTCATCAGGTAAGTTATTTCGATTCGTGTTTTCTCTCTCTAAAACGGGAAACCATCTTCCAAACCGTTTTTATCATATTCTCACATTTGATTAATTTTTAATTACTAAAATCTGTCATTAATCTTTATTTTGTTTGTCATATTCATCATCAGCTATCTTTGTTAACCTTTTTCCGTACTATTAGGTACTCACAGATTCCGAAGTTCAACATATTTATTAAACATAACTTGTTTTGTACAGAACAAAACACATATTATTCTGTTAAGATTTTTTTGATGGATTTCAAGTTCAATTACCGGTTCAGAATATCAACATATTTATGATACATTACATATATTGTATACATCAAAACACATTTACTTATATTAGCGGCGTTTTTGGATGTCAGAGTTACTTACCGTTTATGATAATTATGTACTATACGTATCGCGTTTTATATATTTCAAAACACATTTTGTTCCATAATTTTCATTTTGTTTTATAAATAATCCTTTCTTTCTCAGTATTATTTTATTGTATGTTTGATACAAAACACATTTTTTATATCTTTGGTCTCCATAAACCTTATAATGCATATCATAAACACAACATATTTTGACCTCTCGAAAACATTTTATTTATTATAAACACTACACATTTTATTAAACATTTTATATAATTTGTGATACGGTATCGATATTGAATTGTTCGTAAAGCAGTTTGTTTCCCTCATAATTCATTTTTGTATTTGCAGTTACGAAAGTAGTCATGGGTTTTTCACCTGAAGCTTTTAGGATGACGATTGAAAAGGAGAGGCGGTTTAAGAGAGGGGTAATAGTTCGAGTGAAGAAAGTGAGCTGGCTAACCGATTTTGTAAGGTTTTTTCGGACGTTTGATTTTTCAAAGATAGAGAAAGTGAAAAAAAATTATGATTTTTGGAAGCGAGAGAAAGAAAATGAAAAGACTTTTTTCTTGATTTAGAGTACTAAATGCCCGATTTTTGTTGTGTTGTAATCTATTCACGTCCGGCTCTCCCAAAATTCTGGCGGGAATTGTTTTAGGATTTGGATTGAACGTGTTTTATCTATAAAAGGGTAATAGGGTCCAAAAGAGAAAAGGACTAAAACCCCTATTTCTGAGAAGATAGGACCCTATTCTCTTTTTGGATTTTATTTTGGGCTTAAAACCCATGGATCCTTAATTTTAAAGGTTATTCGGATCTTTTAAAGTATGACCAGCTTCGAGCGTGGCCTTCTAGGCTTGGGCAATGTTCAGAAGGCTCCTTTTTTCCATTTTTTCTGTCGAGTTGTGGTTATCATCATTTTACATTCGGTGTCGTTCCTTTCCAAAGCAATTGATGACGATTATGAAATTTCGTCTTTTTCATCCAACGGTTGTCATTTTTTCTGGAATAGATTCGAGCTTTTACCCTAAAAAACCAGCTGATTTCAATACTTTCTCAAATGAGTCCTGGCTTCCCTCTTCTGCTTCAACTCCCTTCTTCTCTTATTCGAAATTTCATCCATGGGTTATCAAGTCAAATAAAGTTATAATGACAAACTCCATTATGGTGGTTGATGGTTGGCGAAATATAAATTTTACCAATATTAGTGATGAGACATGAAAATGTCCCATTTGAATCTCTTAATTCAGGTTAGTTAGTCTAGTTCGAGCGGTTACTCTGATAATTTGTTTGATTTTCTTTTCCCAGGTGTCTTTTACGGAGTTCGGCGAGAAAAACAGTTAAGATTGGGAGAAAGACACACAGGAGGGGCATTATGGTCATTGGTTAATTCTGGTATTTTGACCATAATTTATGATCGGATGAGAAGTGGGGTCCATGACGAGTCCGTAGGCGAAAATGAAAGTGAAATCGGAGCTCGGGTTAGAGAAATAGAGGAAGTCAGAGATTGGGGTCAAAATCACTTGACCAAAACGTCTAGAGCCACGTGGCGCAGATCTATCAGGAGGACACGACACAATCTGACGGTAACAGGTGTTCGTGGTATAATGTCGGGAAGTTCGGTGGGTCTCTCGGGTGTTTTCGGGATGAGATATAGGCTCTGATTCAGTGCATTGCGCTCTGCGTTACCTGGGTGCTTCCTTACACGGGATTTTTCATCTAACGGCAGGTGCTCGTCAAATTCGATCTCGCGATCCAGAGGCCACCGTCGTACCTGCTACAATAGGTCGCGTTGCACGAGATCTGGCTCACCTAATAACCATGCAACGAAATTTGAATTCTCCTTCTCTCCCGGCTTCTTTAGGAACTGTTCAAAAACAGTTGTAGAGAGAGAGAGAACCGAGAGAGATGGATCTTGGAACGGGCAAGCAGATTTTCTCCTCTTCTTTCTCTCGTGGACAGTTTAAACAGAGGTGATTAGATTTTTAAAAAACCGAAAGGAGGAAGGGATAGAGAGGGCTGGCGAGTTTATCTCGGATTCGGATTTGGGGGAGGATTAACAGAGGAGGGACATCACGGTTTAGAAAACAAAAAAAAAACAGGGAGAGCTTATCATCTACTTCTCGGTTTTGATTATCACTCGTTTTATTCTTTTAATTTTTCTTTTTTTCTTCTTCTTTGTGAGAGAGAAGTAGATTACAGAGAAAGAGAAAGAGATTGTAGAGAGAGAGAGAGAAACGAAACAGATTGTTCTTCTTAGTTTTAAAACAGAGTTTAGTATTTTCTTTTCTGTTTATCTTTTTTGTTTTCTTTTTCTTGGTGAGAGAGAGAGATTACAGAGAGAGAGAGAGAGATTAAAATAAGAGATAAAGAAGGAAACAGAAGGTTAGAGTGAGAAACAGAGTTGGAGAAGACGAGAAAATTTGGGTGAAAATTATTTTCCCACTGAGAGAATCCATTTCCCGGATGACGAGAAAATCGTTTTCCCTGAGGGTGCGTTCGGCAGAATTCTGGGAAAAACAGAAGGAAATCACTTCCCCAAGGCTCTGTTTGGCTGCAAAATCAATAAGAAATCCAATTTTTTCTACTTTTCTCCCACATTTTATATAGTTAAACTTCCATCTTTTATCATGAGTGACTAATTTTCCCATCTAGGGTTTAGATGAAGTCCATAATTAGTTTTACTGTTATGATTTATATGTGAGTTAATCAATTCTTAGAACGAATTTCCTATATTTTAAAGTCTTATTGCTTTTAAATGATGATATATTCCGAAATTTTATACCATTAATGTTATAAAACCCAGAGTTAAATAGAAAATTGATTAACTAATGCAAATACCTCATATTTAGAATTGATTATATGGATGGATTCGAAAACCCTAGGTTCCCCTTGTTTGAATATCAACTTATTTGTTTTCTTTTGAGTTTTATGTGCTATTTTCGTTTGAATCAAATTACCATCACTTCACTTTTTCACAATAGTTTTAAGATTAGAATTTGAGTTTGACTTAGTCTCTGAGGAACGAACCGGTCTTACCGGAATTTACAACTTGACACCCGTGCACTTGCGGGTGTAGACCTATTTAGGAAACTTTTTAGGCCCATCAGTTTAGGCGCCGCTGCAGGGGACTAATTTGAATTTAATCTAATTTTATCTCTATTTTTGGTAAGTTTTTTATTTTTGGACACTTTGACTTATTTTTCCATTTTTGGTGTAGAACACTAAGGAGCAAAGGAGAAGGCGCAACAAGGAAGGGAGCTCAAGAAGAAGAATTTACATTTTATTTTTAGTATTTTTTTATTTTGTGAGAGAGAGACTTTAGACTTTCTAGATTTTATTTTGAATTTAAGTTTTGACCCTAATTTAAAGGGCATAATTGTAACCGAAAACCAAAACGAAGCATCGGGTTGGAACACTCGCGGGGAGAATGGCCCGGGTCGTCTACAAAGGTCATCGTCCGTCTTGAACGGGAGGTAAATTTCTTGAACACCCACGAATCTCCTGTTAGTGGGTATTTGTGTGAATTCGTATGCCTAATTGCTGTGACCAGACTGTTTAGTGTAATCATTCTAGTAAGGGCACTAACCCAGTTACAAGATAGGAGACGGATTTCATCGTCGTTCTCTTGCCCACGTAGGTAACAACATTCACGATCCTAAACCTCACCTAAAAAGCTAAAATCTGATTTAGACATTAGCCTCTAAGGTCTCGAGCTCATAGGATCTTTGAAACGATTCAGGGACTTAATATTTATTTGGGCATTCCTAAAAGGGAAAGTTCACTCAACTCTTTATAAGGTCGCCTCGAGAAGAGAAAACGTTACTAGGTTGGACGGCTATCACAACATTCATCGTTGGTCGTCTCCAGGAGTTGTTTGACCGTAGTACTTGGACGGAGTAACCCTTATAAACATTATAGTTCAAGCTTTGTTACGAAGTAGGAGCTGTCTAGATTTGTAGGGTGAATCTGACAAACCTGTCTATTGTCTAGATTTTGTTTAGGTTGCTTGGTGGAGTCAGCCTGATTGTGTTTGCTTTCCTATAGGTTCCTCGTAGTGATTTTTTGGTTCGAATATCCCTGGTCGTTGGACTCCAGTTTATGCCCAATAGATATCGTGATAAGAGAGGTCGTTTCATCAGTTGAGAAACACATTTAAGTAATCTTTTAGCGAATCTCTTTTTGAGTGACACTATGGGTGAAAATTTAAACCAAACCACGGATGGAAATCAGCCTATGACACTCAGGGATTACATGAATCCCACTAGAACGTGTCAACCGTCATGCATACAGTTACCCCACTGCACGACTCAATTCGAGTTGAAGACGAGCATTATGCAAATGCTCCCTGTTTTCCATGGGGTTGAGAACGAGAATCCCTACTACCATGTTAGGGATTTCGAAGAAATCTGTGGGACTATGAATTTCCCCAATATGCCTGACGAAATATTGGGACTTAGGTTGTTCCCTTTCTCACTGAAGGAGAAAGCAAAATCTTGGTTGTATGCCTTACAACCCCATTCCATTACTACATGGGAAGAATTGAGCAGTTCATTCCTTCTGAAATTCTTCCCGAAACACAAAACTACCTCTTTAAGGCAAAGTCTTAACAGTTTTGTGCAGCAAGAAGGAGAATCTCTCTATAAATATTTTGAGAGATTTAAAGAAATCTTACTACAGAGACGTCTTCGCTTGTTCTTCTAGCCAGATACGTCTTCGCTTGTTCTTCCTACTCCATTTGGCTAACGCATCTGCGAGTGTGTTGCTTTGTCTTGGCGTATAGGAAAAGATCACTCTGGTGAAAGGAGTTTTTGAGATTTATAATTTCTTCTATATGCTTAAATGATTTCCGGCACTGGATTGGCGGGATTCTGGATATGATTAATCACGTTCATATGTTGTCGCCTTCGATGTGAAGATGTTGGAATTTAAGCTCTACTGCCAATAGCATTGCTTTTAGAATAGCTAACGATTCACATTCTTCTGTTCTTTGTCCACGAACTTTGTCTAAAAGTGTCATTATGAATTTTGCCTTATCGTCATGAATAATACAGCCAATACTTGCAGTTTCTGACAGAATAGTGAAAAAAGTGAAGGATTTATCTGTCCGGTCTGAAGGAGATGTCCTTCCGAAGGAGTGCCCTTCGACCAAGGTGGCAATGCGATCAATTTGTCAGTTAGGATAACGATGACCACACGTAAAGATCATCCAGTCCGGTCCAATTAGGGGTCGTAATGCTTTGCTAGAAGCCAACTACGATCGTCGGATCAAGGAGTTGATTCGCGGCTAACATAGACCGGATCCTACAACGGGTTACACATAAGAGTGGTAGCTTGATCGGAGAGAATTGACTAGACGGGAACTGGCTAAAGTTGGATGGGATTCAACTGGAAAGGCCGAAAAGGTCCGAATGGAGATTCGGGACAAAATAGAAGGAAGGCTCTTTGGGCCGGCCATGAGATGGCCGACCAGAGTAAGTGGGCCGGCCACATAAGGCCCATGGTGGGCTGCCCTGGCCGGCCACACTTAAGGGGATTATCAAAATACCCCAAAAAGGGTATTTTGGTAATTATCTTTTCTGTGACCCAGAAAATAGAAAACCTAATCTGAATGAGATTCTAATTAGGGTTTGTCTATATATTGGGTCAGTTGAGAACAGAAAAGGTGTGGATTTTTCTCTAAGGAAAAATATACAGCTCTCTCTCTCTCTGAATATACAGCTATTGGAGAGAGAGGAATATAGAGAAAAAGCTCCTGTTCTATCAATCTAGTCAAGAAGAAGAGTTCTTCTCAACCTTCTAGTAAGTCCTAGCAGTCTGAAAGGAAGGGAGATCAAGTCTATTCACTCGGTGTCTCAAGTAGAGGAGCTACAGTTGGAGCTCTCGATCTTTGCATGCGATTGGAATGGTTCGAGGGAAAAACGCGTTAAGGTATTTATCCCTCTCTAGTTCATTGATTAGTTTATGCATAACGATCCTGGGCAATCTAGTGTTAAACATGAGATGTTTGAGATTCCGCTTACAACACTAGTTAGTGTATAGGATACACAAAACCCTACAAAAAGCATCCACATTAATTTTAATAAAAGGTGCAACTGGAGGGGTCCATTTTGGTTGTTGTTTTTATTTCTCGTGGTTGTTGTTATTTCTTTCATAGTTTTTGTGAGTCTGACTTTGATTCTGGTAATTATATTCATCGGTGTAGGGGACAGATTAGAGAAACATTTCTCACATCTCGCTTTCCAAATAAGCCAAAGAATTTTACCATTCAAACTCGATGAACCGTCCTCTAGATCTTTCCAGGTTAAAATCCATTCTTTGAGAATTCTGTAATAGAATCTATTTTAATATTAAAGTAAAACCATATGGTTCTAACAAAAGGTAAAGGGCAGTGAATCAATGCATGTGATAGAGATTCTGTTTCATCAGAGTAAGGAAGGAGTAATTTTGACCTATAAATTTACCAATTTTGATTCGCACCGGTAGGCTATTTGTACAACATTTCCACAAGAATAACCTGATTTTGGGAGTAGTATTGATGTGCCAGATGAAGTTCTGATCCACCCTGTCGATATTATTGTGATTTTTTACAGTACGAAAGTTATAATACATTGAACTACTAGTATATTTGCCCGATTTAGTTAAAGGCCACTTTGCTTCATCTTCTTTACGATCCTGCAAATTAATACTCAGAATAGCATTAACAATATCCACATTAAAACTCTGGTTAATAAGGTTAACATTCCAAGTATTTTGATTAATGAGTTAGGCCACTTGGTTGATATTGACGTCTTTGGAGTTTTGAATGGGTGGAGGATGATCTGGGATCCAATAGTCATGCCACATGTTGACATTGGTCCCTTGATTAATGTCCCAAAAGATTAAGCTAGAGACTTGGGTGTATTGCTTGTAGAAAGATTTCCATAGCTAGGAATGATTAGCTTTGGGGGGGACTGGATTAAAGTGATTCGGATAGTATTTAGCTTTTAGAATCTTCAACCAGGGAGCCTGAGGGTTGTTTATAAGCCTTTAAGCTAATTTACCAATGAAAGCTTCATTATCAAGATGAGGAAGACGGAAACCTAATCCCCCAAGTTTGCAAGGAAGACAGATGTGAGACCAGTTGACAGTGTGGATTGTTTTGAATTTTTCCCACCAGAAAGACCTCTGAATGGTCTCAATTCTATTATTAATACCTTTTGGGAGGATAAAGCATTGCATTTGGTATCGGAGAACGGCTGCCACGATTGTCGATATTACAATCGAGCGACCTGCTTGAGATAGGAGATTTGTGTTCCACTTTGAGAATTTGCACTGAATTTGCGACAGGAGAGAGGAGAAGGCTTGCTTCTTATTGGCGCCAATGAAGAGATTAGTGCCAAGGTATTTATCGAGGGAAGAAGATTGTTTGACTTTGAGGTTGCATATGATCATTCTCTTAAATTTAGGATGAGAGTTTTTGGAGAAGAAGATCGTAGACTTAGAGTAATTGATCATTTGGCCAGAAGCATCACTAAAGATATGAAGGATGTTGTTGAGGTTGTGCATATTGTCGAGAGTGTTTTGACCGAAGATAACGCAGTCGTCAGCAAAGAGAAGGTGTTTGATGGTGGTATTGGAGTTGGGTATGGGAAAACCTTTAAAGTGGTCAATGGAATCAATATTCTCAAGCAGTCTACTGAGACCCTCCATGGCTAAGGTGAACAAGAAGGGGGAGAGGGGGTCTCCCTGTCTTATTTCCTACTAACGTTGAAAGAAGAGTCAGGACGACCATTAATAAGAATAACCATAGAGGAGGATGAGAGGCAAGTTTGGGTGAGCTTAATCCAATGGTTGGAGAAACCCAATTTTCCCATAATAATCTCGATGAAATTTCATTCAATTATGTCAAAAGCTTTAGATATGTCAAGTTTAAGGTCGTAGTAACTCTTAGAGCCCTTGATCTTTTGAAGGAATGGACCAATTCCTGACTGATAATAATATTGTCTGTAATTTTCCTTTCAGGAATGTAGGCGGCTTGGAACGGAGAAATGATATCAGAAAAAAAAAATTTCAGACAGTTAGCTAAGATTTTGGTGATAATCTTGTAGGTTGTGTTGAGAGACTGTTCGGTCTAAAATCTGCAGGGATTGGGGGCTTTTGAATTTAGGGATCAGACAAATATGGGTGTGGTTGGCTTGAGGAGGGAGTAGAGTGGTTTGGAAGAAATTTTTGATCATATCAAGTAAATCTTTTTTTATCGTATCCTAATGAGTTTGGTAGAAGAAGGGAGGATAACCATCAGGGCTTGGGGCCGCATCTTGTTTTAGGGAAAAACAGCAGTTTTGACTTCTTCCTCGGCGGAATGGATGTGAGGATGTCATTATTGGAGTGGTTTATCTGGGTAGTGAACAGGTTGAGGAGGTAATCAGAAAAGTTGGTGCCTTCAGAAGTGGAGATATTAAGAAGGTGGGACGAAAAGATAGTAGCTATTTCAGCTGGATCATTCGACCAGGAGTTGACATTTCTTTTAATGGAGTTGATCAGATTTTTCCTGTTCCGGTTGATCGCTTTGGAGTGGAAATACTAGGTGTTGCAATCACCAAGAGTGATGGAAACATTACGGGATTTCTCTTTCTAGAGACTCTCTTGTTTCTGGAAGAGATCTTCAAGCTGAGTGAGAATCTTATGATAGGAGTGCTGGTGTTGAATACCTTGGAGGTTCTTAGTGAGCTCTTTGATCTCAGGTTTAAATGTAAATATACTTGAGATGACATGGTTTTCATGCATGTACGATAGTTCACCGTGTGTTATGAAAAATACGGGATTTCTAAAGTGAGAAAGAAAACCCTAAAAAGAATATGATCGTTTTGATCAGGAGGAGAGTAACAAAATTTTGTGAAACAAAATTTTAAAGAGCATTGTACAAATTGTTTAAGTAATACTCCACCATAAATGGACAAACGAATTCATGAAACGACAAATGGGATTGGTTTAGATACATGTAACAGTTATTGTTCAAGAGAGAGAAACTACAAATGAAACTTGCTTCGATGATGATGTAATCAATTTCTTTCTCGATTCGATCTCTCTCTTACTAAATATGACAATAATGGTGAACTAATGATAAAATCATACTTGTAATAGATAATTTAACCGTCGAAAGCTTGTCAACCAGAAATGGAAGAAAATAAGTTTATTTTGATAAATTAGTCTGAATTTAGTTTTTGCTCATAACGTATTATTTATGTTCAAAACGCATTATGGTTGGAAACCAAATTTTGATTTAGGAAGAAAATGATTTTGTAGAGTGGAAGAACGAAATAGAATTTTGTTTTAATGCAATATGATCTTTCGTAACACTTTACGAAGAATCATAAAGCATTACAAAAATTCATGGGGTTTTACAATAAGAGGTATTTTGGTAAAAAAGAAGTAGATTTTGGACTTCTCGTCAATTATGATATATTTTCCTCAATAACTTTGCACATAATTAGGATTAGATTAATCTAAAATAATCCAAGTGGTCCCTTTTTTTAGGGTTATTTCCCAAATGGCACCCTACTTTATGACTGCTTCTCGCGCAGCCCCCTACTTTATTGAAAAGTACCTATATGACCCCCTTTGTTTCGTTACTGTCACATGTCCGTCAAATTTTTTTCCCTCTCCCAAAACTACCCTTCCGCATTGTCCTCTCTCTCTCCTCCATCTCACAACCTCTCTATGCCACGTCATCCCTCTCGCCACCTCATCATTTTCTCTGATAAGGTCGGTGATCAGTCAAAATTTCCAGCGACCGGCCTACGATCTTCATACTTAAAAACAAATTCTTCTTTTTTTTTGTTCTCTTTCTCTCTCTCCAATAGGTTTGGGTTTCCAGTGGAGAAAGAGAGAAAAAAGAAAGAAGAATTTTTTTATTTTTAAGTATGAAGGTCGTCGGCCAGTCGCCGAAAAATTTGGTTGTTCGACGACCTTATCGAAGAAGATGATGAGGTGGCAAGAAAGATGACAACACGGAAGGACAGTTATGGGAGAGGGAATAGAATTTAATGGACATGTGACGGTAACGGAAAAAGAAGCCCATCTGGGTATTTTCGATAAAGTAGGGGGTCAGTTGGAGTCTTTTTTACCGAGTCAAAACAATTTGTCTAGTTCGCCACAATAATTTTGAAGACTATTTTTTTCCTTAGTCTTTATCTTTAGATATTTAATTATTTTTTATTTATATATTAGACCATATTAAATTATATTTATTTCTAGTCTAACTCTAACACCTCCCCACAATACTAAAAAAAAAATGCTGATTGAGGTGCCATGGTATATTAAACATTATTCTCGGAAGTTCCTTCTCACCTTATTTTTCTTCTTCTTTTAAAATTTTGTCATCAAATTTGAGAAGAATTAAAACCAACCTTTATTTTATTTTTATTTTTTTGTTGAAAGAATAAAAACCAACCTCTAGTTACTATGTAACTACAAATATATTAGAAAATCATGTTTAGTTGACCGTTCTGTCAACAAGAAAAAAAAAATGTTTGGACTGTTCTTCCAAATAAAATTAAAATTCAGACCAAAATCGTTGTGGACCCAAAAGAAAGAGTGCATTGAATCACTCATATGTAATCTATACATCTCTTTTCAACACAAATGAGTGGCAAAAAGTTCATTTATTTTCAAAGGAAAAGTAGTCCGTCTTCTTTTGCCTTGTTGGCTATGTAACTTATTCCAAAAGAGTACTTGGAATAAGTATTTATGTGGTTGTTTAAAAAAAAAAGTATTTATGTGGAAGTCTTAAAGGTATTTATGTGTAACCAGACAAAAGCACTATTTAAGTAGTCCCTCTCTCTCCAAAACCGCACCCTCTCTCTCCAAAACCGCTTGTACAGAGTAACTTTTCAGGGAGTTATTGCTTCTCCGGCGAAGGGAAGACTCTTAGCCGGATTCCTTTCTTTGTTTGTAAATAAAGGTTAGTTTCTTTGTTGGTCTTTAAGGTCTGTTTTGTTGATCTTTAGGATCCTATTTGTTGTTTTCGTTATTATTCAAGATTGAGTGTTTGGTCATGAAAAATTATTGGGAGTTTCTTCAACAACTTATTACTCTCTCCACCGAAGTACCGGAACCAGTCACAGCCCAAAGTTCATCCCAAGAAGTTCAATCCGTAAACTATAGACGTTGTGGTTTTTTGGTACGTTTCATAACAATTTGTAGTAGAAGACTCAAGTTGCTGCAATTAAAGGAAGAAACCACCAACAATGCTAGACAAGAACTCATAATGGGCAAGGTACAACCACAATACAAAGAAAACTTCGTACTTTTCCATTCAGGGAGGCGGGGGATCGATTTACAACTTAGAACAACTCGTTCAAATCAGAAAAGTAACGTGTGAAGGCTGACGAAGATCTGCACGCCGACGGTTGACGGTGAGAAGAGAAAAAGGTGGAAGAAGCAGCGGTTATAAAACCACCCATAGATGGGCGTGGTGACTGCACCAGAAAAGCAACCCACCAGTTGAACTAGGCAGCTCTAGAGGCTCACCAAGTGGGCATAACTTGATTTGTTTGTCTGTTTTGGTTGTGTCTTTAGTTTTTCAACTTCATGATGTAATTCTCATTAGTCTTTTGGCCTATAACTGAAGTTTGATTCCAAAAATAGAAAGTTACAAACGGGGAGATCTTTTTAATAGTTACAAATGGAGGATAATGGTTTCTCAATATTAGGGTCTAAGTCCTCGGTAGAAAATAAATAAACTACAGATCCACACATCAGTGTACTTTATGTTAATTACACATTAGTCATTGGAGAAATAGGTGTTCTACAATGACAAAGGATTTTGACAAAATCTTTGACTTCCTGACTCACTTTCACAAGAAGACAAAGTTTTGCAAAATTTGACTACGATCTGGACCGTTCTTTTATCTTATTTCTCTCGGAGAACAACACTTTCAAATCAGAAAAGTAACGTGTGAAGGCTGCTTCCTGAAAAATTTCATGTGTCATCCACTAGAATAATGACATGCAATTTTTTTTCTCTTTCTTTTTAGCCTTTTCTTCTCTTTCTCCCAACTGAAAAGCACTCTCCCTCTAAAATCACGTCTCTCTGTCTAATATTACGTTTTATTTTTTCTCTCAAATTTCTACTATTTCCTTCCAATTTCCCTCGTCAAAGTTTTTTTACTCTCATACCTCAGCTATTGAATATATATTTTTTCTCTCTCTCCAATTTTTACTTTCTCTTTCCAATTTTTATTTTCCTCTCAAAAGTTTATTTGTCTCTTTTATCTCAATTAATACATCAATCTCTAAATATTTTCCATTTCCCACAATGTACATACATCTATGAAAATGTGAAGCACACTTACGAATATATTTTACATACTCTTATTTTTCTTTGCTCTAATTGGTTTTTGTACAGTATGTCTTTTATATATTGTATGAACCAGTTTTAATCTACTGGACATAACCAAATGTAAAGGACAATTCCAAAAAAAATACTTTTAAATGCATCGGACTTATGAAAATGTATAGAACATTTACAAATGTATACTGTACATACTCTAAATTATTATTTTTTATTTATTTTTGTATTGTGCACTTTTTTTAAATTGTATGAAACATTTCCGTATGTACTTGACACTCTCTCATATTATCTCAGTCCATTTTTAGAGAGAGACAATCTAGATCTTGTTCGAATGTTCAAGCTCTTGAATGAGCCTCTTTTTGATCAAATTTTAACTAGAATTTTAGATTCTTTTTTTTGTAATCTTCAATAAAATGATGTGGTTTTTTTCCACCAGATCTAATTCCCTCACCGTATTAAAAAAATAGATCTTCGCCATTAAAAAATTCATATTTGCCTTTGGGTCTAAAAAATATACCTTTAATAAGATCAAATTATATGTCTCAAAAATCATATGAAGTCGGTCCAAAATGTCAAGGTTGGGGTTGGAAGGTAAATGTGGAAATGACTAGAGTTAGGTGCCCATGGGCTATGTTAGGATTACATGGCTATTTCAGACAAAAAATAACAGATTATGTATAAGACATTTTAAAATGTAATGTGCACGAATTTATGCATAGTGCAAAATATATGATTAAGGGAAATATATTGGAAATGTACTGTGCCTGAATTTATGCATTGCTCAAAATATCAGACGAAGAGCAGTGCATTCAGAAGTATTAAGTGAAAAAATACATTTGGAAATGCATAATGCATCGGGGAAATATGGTGTTGTGCCACTGTACATTATGTGGTGTACAAAGGGAATATGTTACAGTAAAATTTTATGTACTAGAACATCAAATTTTTGCTGGCGCAAAGTTCGCTTATGTCACATTGTTTTGTCAGTCTGAACCTGCCTTTTTGGACTTGCCCTTTATTCTTTTCTTTTTCCTACCTCACCCTTATTGATAATGTTTTTTTGGATCTTTTGTTCAATCACCCTAAAAGAATACCAAATCATATTTCTTCACCATTAAATTCTTTGGCAGTTTCATTCACGAGAGAGAAAAAAATTAGAAGAAATTAAATAAAAAATACTAGGGCCCTATACTGATACTGTTTTTCATCCACAGTCTCAGATTACCTACTAGCATCGAGTAGGATCAGACCACCACCCCATTCTACTCACGCCAAAGCCCACACTCATTAGATCCCTAAGCCTTTCAAATTCATCCATATGTGGATGTCCCATCCGGATGGGATTGGTTCATTGAATGCATATGGACCAAATCCCTTGAGCCTATTCAATCTAAGCTTAGTTACTTCGCAATCAAACTAGCCAAATGGAACAAAGAGGTCTTTGGTCACATCGATACTCAGATCATGAATCTCACCTCTCGGGTCCAGTCTGCTACTGATAGAGACACTTGTGATTGTATTCAGCATCACTTAGAAGACCTTTACCATAAACAAGAAAGCATTTGGAAGGAGAAACCGAGAAACGCTTCCATCACCCTGGGAGATAAGACCACCAAATCCTTTCACTCGCTTGTAGTTAATAGAATCCGGAGAAACCATATCTGCTCCATCAAGGAGCATGTGTGAAATTGGATCTCAAACGAGGCAGAATTGCTAACATCTTCACTAATCACCTCATTAGCATCTCCACCTCCGCCGATGTCCATACTTCTGCTGATATACTTAACCTATTCCAGCATCAACTCTGCGATGTTCAAAATCAGTCACTCACATCTATTCCATCAGTGGAGGAAATTCAGGAGGCATCCAAGATCCTCAAAACGGATGCGGCGCCAGGTCCTGATGGCTACCCCCTTTTTTCAATCAGTCCAACTGAGAAACTGTTAACCATTCAATAATTTTTCCAGACAACCCAGCTTCAAGGAGCAGTCTAACCATACTCATATCTATCTTATTCCTAAGACTAAAACTCCTCAAACACCAGCCGACTTCTGACCCATAAGCCTTCTGAACACCACTTACAAAACGTTAACCAAAATTACGGCTAACAGATTGAAACCGATGCTCCCCTCTATCATTTCCTCCTTTCAAGCTGCATATGTTCCTTGGCGAAAAATTACGGATAACATCATTCTAAGCCAGGAGCTTATCCACTCTTATAAAATACAGGAAGGAGCCAAAAGCTACCTTGGGCTCAAACTTGATATGTTGAAAGCCTTTGACAGAAACAAATGGGAATTCCTTGCTCAGATTATGAGAAAACTTGTCTTCCCAACCCACTGGATTAACCTTATTGCTTCTTGCCTCACTACCTCTCCTATGTCTGTCTTGATCAACGGACGCTCAGGTCTAGTGTTGATGGTCAGCAAAGGTATTTGGCATGAAGACCTGCTCTCCCCATTCCTCTTCACCTGAGGAATGAAAGGCCTTAGTCCACTCCTGGACTCACATACAGGGCTCTATACTTTCATTGGCTATCTGACTCCCCATTCGGACTTAGCAGACAAGCATCTTCTCTTTGCGGATGACTGCATCATTTTTCCTCTTAATTCTCTTTGGGGTCTAGAAAGCCATCATCAAACACCATTCCTCTAACAAAAGTCTCATTTTATAGGAAATCCACAAACGCATCCACATTAACATTTAGAATGACTACTGGATTCCAAATCATCCCCTCATGTTCACAACACTTCCAATTCCAACCTCACCTAGGTATCCCAACTTATCAGTAACAACCAATGACACAACACAGTTCTTTCCACAACCTTTGACTCCAAAATTTGCAACACTATACGTCCAAAACCTTACAGAAAAATGGACAAAGACACAATTAGATGGTCTCTCACCAAAATATTGAAAATTTTCATCCAGAACAACTGAAAATTTAAACAAATTTCGTCTAGAGCGGATGAAAAAATAGGGCAATTTCAGCCGGCTCGGCTGAAATTATTGTTTTTTTTCAGCGGATCCGGTCAAAATTTGTTGTCTTTTTCAGTCATTCTGATTGAAATTTGTTGTCTTTTTTAGTCGACCCAACCGAAAATCCTTTACGAAACAAAAACGACCTAAAACCTTAAAACGTTTGTTCAACCATAGAGGAAGACAAGAAAATGAGTTTTCTTTACCGGAAACAAACTATCTTCATGATATATGTCTTATTTTAAGTCGATATTTTCGTTTAAGTCGATGTCCTCGTTTAAGTCGATGGTTGCGTTTAAGTCGATGTCTTCGTTTAAGTCAAAGGGCTCTTCTTTCTTGATATAGGTTGCCTCCTTCATTAATGGTGGTTCCTCATCCATGAGATCTTGAGGCGTCATTAGAACTTGAAACTAAGACTATAATGATGGTAAACTTTGCAAGTATTTTAATACTAATGGTGATGTTGATAGTAGTGACGATATTATGGTTGGATTGTTTATGTGAGAGAAAACTACAAGTGAATAGAATATTAGATTTATATTTAATTTTTATCAAAGTCCTTATATTTTAACACTATTTATTTAACGACCCTTATAACGCCTTCCTTAAACTAATTTGATAAAAGAAGAGCAAATGCATAAATTGACCTTTCCAACACACTGCCTTTACTTAACAATGCTCTTCCTATACCAAAGGCCAAAAATTAGGATAGTGACAAAGATAATTTTAATTTCTTTTAGAAAGATTTATATACCATCTATTTTTTCTATAAAGCCGGTTAGATCTAATTGGTAACTAATTAACTAATTTTATTGATGTTGAATAATATGATTAATTAATAGAGTAGAGAGAGACTAGAAATCACGAAGAGAAATAAAATTGAAAATAATTTTTTCTGTCATGATTCCTTCTTCCCATTCAGAAACAAAGAGATGCAGCGTCAGAGCTTCTGAAAAAAATAAAGCTAAAGATAGAGACATGAACAGACAGAAAATTAATTAGAAATTTAAAGAGAGATAGATTTTAAAGAAAATGAATTAAGGAGAAATATAGAACTAATGAAGAAAAAATTATGTGTGCAGAGTGATTAATTAACATAGAGATAATTAAAGAGATATTTGTAGTAAGAAGGAGATAGAATTTGAAACCCATGATTAATCAAGGAGCCATTTTAGGAGAGAAATATGGAGATGATAACAGAATTATGGTGTTCATTAGGGACACATCCTGTAAATTAGTTATATTTAATTATTTTTGTCTAATTGATTTTTGGAGTTAAAATAAAGCTTGGTATAGTAGCATCCAAGAAATGCATGCAACTATAGGCAAAATAATTTTTGTTTTGGATGATTTGGAAGGATTGATGGAGCCAATGGTGGGACCAAACTTACTCCTTGACAAAAGTTAGTGTCACCCGATCTTATCTCCCTGACGGCCTTACTTGAGCTGAGATACGTTTTACCCACTTGCTTTAGCCACTCTAAAACAGGCATAGCCCATCCAACCACTATCTTGATTCTTGGGCAACATACTCAACATACTCTGATACTCTTAGGATAGTTTTAAAGGTGTCTTTTGACTGCTGTATCTGTGTGGCACCAACTTTAACTTGGTAAATCTAGACATCTAGTTTGGTTGCATTTGATTAGAGATGCTCCAAAATTAGTAGACCCAGGATACAAAATTCCAGTCAATCGGGTTTTGGAGTTGAAATCCGTAGATTTAAGTCGAAATTTGTAACAAAATTCAACTGAGACCGCCGAGTTAAGTTGTATTCGATGGCGTGGTAGGATTAAATCAGGAAATTGGTTCAAATACATTGATTTTTTACTGAAAAATGGTATGGTCTTACTGTTTAGGCCATAATTGATCATTCTACAAACATTTCTTCCAATTATAAAAGTTCATCATAGTTAAGACTAACTGACTTTAACCAAAAAGTCGAACAAAAACAATTGATATCCAATTTGATTCGTTTAGTGACGAGTTTTAAGACAGACGAAGAGAGGCTTCAAAAAGTGATATCAATTTGTCCGCCACTTCTTGGTGTAGTGGATGGACACTCACTCCGCAACAAGGAGGTCCCAAGTTTGATCTCATAGAAGAAGAAATCTAGAATTTGTTGATGTATCAATGTCTTGTAATGTCTATCATAGTGCCTATCCAAAATAAGTTATTTCATCTTCAAAGGTTTTATTGCTCGAGGAGTCGAACTTAAAGAGAACAAAAACAATTTTAGGGTTTGAGCGATAAAGAATCAAAGTAGCATGTTGTACCCAATTAGGTGCGAGCTATCGATTTTAAGTTGAAAAAAAGTGGGATTGTCTATTTTGAGAGATAGTTTTTTTAACTATTTTCTAGAATATGAGGGCCCTAGGGACGAAAACGCGCGAATAACACTATCGGGAGGCGCCTTTAAAACTTCCCTTATTAATTAGATGATACATTATAGATTGATAGAGTACTGTGTGTACTAATCGTTTTTTGATTGATCAACCATCTTTAGATCTTTCACACTATTAACTTGGATAACCGAATCAAATTCTTCAATTATTTCCCATCAACATGTAGCTCATTTTTCGTATGATTTAATAGAAAAGAATGTGAAAGTAGTTACAATAACGGAAGGATCCGCATCCAACCATCCCCTCCTATAAATAATGTCTATCTCTCTATCAATACACAACAACTTATGAAAGGTTGAGTTAAAAAAATTCAGTATTCACCAAGTATTCCAGTGCCAAAAAGACTTAATCAACAATGGCAGAAGGTCTCTAATTTAGCATCCAATTTGATTAGTTTTCTAATATTTTGATATAGACATTCGTCCTCATTATTATTTCAGTGGGTTAAAGGCCTATAAATGCAACCCGAACCGATTTAAACCCAATATGTCCCACCCCAAGTCCCCAGCTTTTTAACTCTACTCCCCTATTTATTTTTCTAAAAGCTATATGTCATTCAAAATGTACACAAATTTAGTGGGGTTAAATTATTTTAAAAATTATGCAGTATCGTACATAAAATTGTAGAATATATGCAAACCAAGTTGTTTAGTTGTTGGATGATATAGCATTAAATAACATTTTCGTTTACCACTCACCTTTAAAAATCGTTTTATTAGTCTTTCTATGTTAAGTTGCAATAGGGCTAATGGTCGGTCCTATGTGATGGAATATTCAGGAATAAAGAATAAAAAAAAAAAAGTAAAAAACAAGTGTGCGATCCTTTTAATAATAGATATTTAAAAATATTACATAAGTGGATACCCTACTTTTTTTTTTTTGTTGAGAGAGTGGATACCCTACTTGATACACTCTAATTGCATATTAACACTTAATTTTGTCAGAATTCTAGATGTGTAGTAAAATATTAGCTCTAACTGTGAATTACTTTCTTTTACCAAGAGTTCAAGATTAATTCGTTTCACCACAAAACTAGTTTGTTTTTCCATCCTCCAATAAGTAAAAAATAGGATTTGAACAAAAAAACGAAAATGAAAAAAAAATACTTGGTGACGAAAAAAATTCAGTTGTGTCATTGGACCCTTGAATATATTACAATGTATAGAAAACCCGATGTACAGAAAACGGATAAGGGAAAGAGAGGTGATTAGGATGCTAGACATGATTGGTTTATAACTTGATAAAAACGATTGTTCGAATGTCGCTTTTATGTGTAGGAAAACAAACAAAAATATAAGGATAAAATAATATCCTAAGCTTCTTATCTATCTATCTAATAAGGAGAAGTCATTATACATTTCACAAATTTATTCTAAGCTTCTTATCTATCTACTAACAAGAAATCATTCTACATTTCACAAATTTTCTTATCTCCATATGAAGTCGTGCTTCTCTTTCATATGTAATTTCAAACGACAAATTCGTGATCTCCATCAATTTTTGAATGGATTATTATGTTTTCTGTAAGCATGCCCTACGTAATGTGGGGAAAACGTGCACGTATTCTTGCAGTCGGCTATCTAAGGAAACTTTCTCTATCGGATCCAGCAGCTAAGAGCATCTCCAACAACTTGGTACCACAATTTGATGGAATGACAATAGAAGAAACTCTAACCACTTGCAGCTCCACCACAATTTTGGTGGATTGTGGATAATGGGTTGTTAATCATTTACTAACCAAGCCATTTCCCAAATTAAGAATTAATTATTTTGTAGTCTTCTTAAACTTTTTAAGTCATGATAATTTTTTAAAATTTGTATTAATTTACTCAAAGTCCTTTTAAGTTATGGTAAAGTCTTTTCTAAACTAAAATTTTTAAAGTTATGGTGAAGTCTTTTAACTTTTATTAATTTAATCAATAAATTGACATATAATTTGGTTAAGGGAAATTGGCCAAAACTCTCCAAAAGGTTTAGCCTTTGGTTAAAAAGGATCAGTCAATTTTTTTTACTCTTCAACTCTTTGCAACGCTTTGCGGTAGTTTTGTAGCGCCTTGCAACAACTTTGCAAGCGCTTTACAATAGCTTAAGAGTACCTTGCATCATCTTACAACAGTTTTGCAACACCTTTCCTTGCAACAACACCTTTACAAAAAATATTAAGTTTTTAACCAAACAAAATACAAGTAGTTGCGATTTTAACAAAAAAAAAAAATACTAAATTTGGATTTTTAACAAAAAAAGATATAGCTTGTCTTTCTAACTAAAAAAGTTTAAAATTAATTCTAAAAGGGGGAATAGTACTAAGTAAATAGAAATAACAGATTATACTAATTTATTCTTATCAAGAAGACGACGAAGAAAAATTCTCTAGAGAGAGAGACGGTTTTTTTAGAGAGAGAGAGAGACGATTTTTTTAGAGAGAGAGAGAGACGGTTTTTTTTTAGAGAGAGATCATCAATTTTCGGCGGATGGCTCCCTTCGTCGGAATCTCTTTCACTATTGAAGGAGAGTTCCCCTATCTTAGTATGAATTTAGTTTTCTTTTGTTTTTTACATTTTTCCGAGGAAAGGAGAAAAGAGACAGTTGATATGATGGCGGTGTTGGGGTCCCTCCTTATAATAAAAGGACTCCTAGTTGGAATAGGATTTCCCTTATTCCTTGTTTAGGGAAAAAATAGAAGTTTCTATTTTTTCAAGCCTAAAAAGGAATTCCTATTTCTTTTGGTAAACCTCCCTATTTATCATTATAAAAGGGAATGAAAGGGAAGAGATTATACACAACAACTTTCAGAACAAAGAGAAGTCAGAGAAAGAGATTTTTGAAGTAGTTCTTTCAAGAGAGATTGAAAGAGAAGAATATTGGTTTGAAGAAAAGAAGATTATTAATCTTGTGAAGCAATTTAGTTTGTGGGTATCTTCTTCAACCTTTAGTAATCTAGGATTTGTTCAAATCCTAAGGAGTAAGAGATTTTATTTCTTTGTTTCTTTGTTCAGTTTATCCACCAGAGGTTTGGTGAAGAGTTGTTATTCAAGAGTGTTTCTACACATCTTGAAGAGTTGTGTAACCCATTATTTAATTATAGTGGAAGATTTCTGGACTAAGTCCCGTGGTTTTTTACCTTCTAGTTTGGAGGGGTTTTTTGCCACGTTAAATAATCTTGGTGTCTCTACTTTTACTTTCACATCGTTTATCTTCATATTCCTGAACAAGTTAATTAGGTAATTTTCCCAACAAGTGGTACCAGAGCCAAGGTT
This sequence comes from Eschscholzia californica, assembly GCF_041429995.1. Classification (NCBI taxonomy): domain Eukaryota; kingdom Viridiplantae; phylum Streptophyta; class Magnoliopsida; order Ranunculales; family Papaveraceae; genus Eschscholzia; species Eschscholzia californica. The sequence goes on from NW_028238198.1 coordinate 50,397,521, forward strand.
GGATTTATTGTTCAGAAATATGGAAGTGAATACTAATCGCATGATTAGTTTAGATGGAGAAAACTACTTGATGTGGAAAGCAAAAATGGAAGATTTGTTATACTGCAAAGACCTAGCTGCACCCATTGAAAATCACGGTACAAAACCGATGAAGATAGATGAAGAAGACTAGAAGGTATTAGATCGTAAGGTTGTTGGATTTATTCGACAATGGGTAGAACCCAGTGTTTTTCATCATGTATCGACGGAGACTTCCGCTTATAGTCTATGGAGGAAATTAGAAGAATTGTATGATCAGAAGACAGCTGCCAAAAAGGCTTACTTGTTCAGAAAGCTAGGAAAATTACAATATAAAGAAGGAACCTCAATTGCTCAACACTTGAATGAGATGAAAAGTCTAGTAAACCAGCTTTCTGCAATGAAGTTAGTTTTGGATGATGAGTTGCAGGCCTTACTTCTTCTAAATTCTTTACCAGATAGTTGGGAGACATTGGTGGTGTCTCTTAGCAATTCTGCTCCTGATGGCATAATGCGTATGAATCACGTAACAGGTAGTTTGTTGAATGAAGAAACAAGAAGGAAATCATCGTCAGACGAGTCTCATTCAGAGGCACTTGTTACAGAAAGACGGGGGAGAGGTAAAAGTAGAAAACCTCATAACCGTGATAAGTCAAGGGGGAGATCAAAACCAAAGAAAGAAGTTAGATGTTTTGGTTGTGGAAAAATGGGTCATTACAAGAGTGATTGCAGGAAACCAAAGAAGGAAAATAAAAAGGATGATGAAAAACAAGATAATGTTGCGGCAGTTGCCTCAGGTGATGACATTATCTTACTCTCAGGTTGTGGAGACACTTGCTTAAGTATGGCTGAGTCAGAACCAGAAACGACATGGTTGGTTGACTCAGGTGCTTCGTATCATGCTATTCCATGTAAGGATTTCTTTAACTCTTACAGAACTGGTGACCTTGGCAAAGTCAGGATGGGAAACTTAGGTTTCTCAAAAATCGTAGGAATTGGAGAAGTGAAAATCGAGACGAGCACAGGGAGTACATTGATTCTTAAGAATGTGAGGCATATACCAGATCTTCGATATAACCTAATCTCTACCGGAGTATTAGATGATGAAGGGTACCACAGTCACTTTGGTGATGGAAAGTGGAAGCTCACAAAAGGGTCAATGGTGATAGCAAGAGGGAAGAAGTGTTGTACTTTATACAGAACTCAAGTAAAACTGTGTAAAGGAGAATTGAATGCAGTTGAAAAAGATTCTTCCACTGATCTTTGGCATAGAAGACTCGGGCACATGAGCGAGAAAGGACTTCAAATCCTTGCTAAACGACAAGACTTACCGAACGTAAAAGGTATAAATTTAAACACTTGTTCTCATTGTTTAGTAGGAAAACAACATAGAGTTTCTTTTCAAAGGAATGCATCTGAAAGAAAATCCAGTGTTTTGGAGCTTGTTTATTCTGACGTTTGTGGACCTTTAAAGGTCAAAACACTTGGTGGTGCTTTGTATTTTGTTACTTTTATAGATGATGCTTCCAGGAAAGTTTGGGCATATGCCATAAAGACCAAAGGTCAGGTACTTGCAGTTTTCAAGAATTTCCACAACATGGTAGAACGGGAGACAGGAAAATCATTGAAGTGCATTCGCACTGACAATGGAGGAGAATACATCGGGTCGTTTGAAGAGTATTGCAAAACCCATGGTATTCGACATGAACAGACAGTTCCCAAAACTCCACAACAAAATGGTGTAGCAGAACGCATGAACCGCACTATTGTGGAGAGGATCAGATGTATGCTCTCAGAAGCAAAGCTGCCTAAAAGCTTCTGGGGTGAAGCAATGCATACTGCATGTTATCTGATTAATTTATCACCTTCAGCACCATTAGATGGAGATGTAGCTGAGAGAGTGTGGGCTGGGAAAGAAGTCAGTTATGAACACTTAAGGGTGTTTGGTTGCAGGGATTTTGTGCATATACCTAAAGATCAAAGAGCAAAGCTTGATGATAAAGCCAAACAATGCATCTTTTTAGGGTATGCAGATGAGAAGTTCGGATACAGGTTATGGGATCCAGTCGATAAGAAGATTATTAGAAGTAGAGATGTGGTCTTTCTTGAAAATCAAACTATTGAGGACTTTGGGAAAGTTGAGAAGCATGAGAATCATAGTAATGATCTCATTGATCTAGATCCACATATCTCTTCTAAGGTTATGCATGATAATGCAGGTGAAGAACAAAATCATGAAGATGAAGCTCATGAAGATGTTCCTATGGGTGATGATGTTGAGCAGGAAATGGAAGTTCAACATGAACCACCAGCTGAATTGAGAAGATCGACTAGAGATAGAGCACCATCTACCAAGTATCCTCCACACGAGTATGTGATGGTTACAGATAGTGGAGAACCACAGTGTTATGAAGAAGCCATAGATGATGAACACAAGAAGGAGTGGTTGAAAGCTATGCAAGATGAGATTGAATCATTGCATAAGAACAACACTTTTAAGTTGGTTGAAAAACCTAAGAATAAGAAAATTCTTAAAAATAAGTGGGTTTTCAAAATCAAAACCGAAGAAAGAAATTCACAACCACGGTATAAGGCACGCCTAGTGGTGAAAGGATTTGGGCAGAAGAAGGGTATTGATTTTGATGAGATTTTCTCTCCGGTGGTGAAGATGTCCTCGATACGGTTAGTATTGGGATTGGCTGCAAGTATGAACCTAGAAATTGAACAACTAGATGTCAAGACCGCTTTCCTTCATGGTGACTTGGAGGAAGATGTGTATATGGAACAACCAACTGGGTTTGAAGTTAAAGGTAAGGAACACTTGGTTTGTAAGTTAGAGAAGAGTTTATATGGGCTGAAACAAGCACCAAGACAGTGGTACAAAAAGTTTGAATCATTCATGAAGGATCAAGGGTATCACAAGACGGCTTCAGATCATTGTGTTTTCGTTCATAAATTTCCTGATGGAGATTTGATTATACTTCTACTTTATGTTGATGATATGTTGATTGTTGGTCAGGATGCTAATAAAATTAGCAGGTTAAAGAAGGAACTAAACAAGTATTTCGATATGAAAGACTTGGGTCCAGCAAAACAAATTCTTGGCATGCATATCTCTCGTGATAGGAGAGCTGGAAAACTTTGGCTATCACAAGAAAGATACATTGAGAAGGTTCTAGAAAGGTTCAATATGGACAAGACAAAACCAGTGAGTTGTCCATTAGCCAGTCACTTTAAGTTGACTCGTGATCAGTGTCCATCAACTAGAAGTGAGAAAGAAGAAATGGAGAAAATTCCTTATGCTTCAGCTGTAGGAAGCTTGATGTATGCAATGGTGTGTACAAGACCGGACATTGCATTTGCAGTTGGAGTAGTAAGCAGATTTCTTGCTAATCCAGGCAAAGAGCATTGGTTAGGAGTGAAGTGGATTCTGAAGTATCTTAGAGGTACGTCTAAAGCTCGTATATGTTTTGGTAATGATAAGCCAGTATTAGTCGGTTACACAAATGCAGACATGGCAGGAGATGTAGACTCTAAAAGGTCCACATCAGGCTACTTATTTACATTTTCAGGGGGAGCAGTGTCATGGCAATCTAAATTACAAAAGTGTGTAGCTTTATCTACTACAGAGGCAGAATATATTGCCATTACAGAATGTTGCAAGGAGATGTTATGGATGAAGAGACTGTTAGAAGAACTTGGTATGAAACAAGATAATTATGTTATTCATTGCGACAGCCAAAGTGCCATCCACCTCAGTAAGAATTCCAGTTTCCATTCAAAGTCCAAGCATATAAATGTGAGATACCAATGGATCCAAGATGTTCTTGAAGACAAGGTGTTGAAGATCGAGAAAATCCATACTGACGACAATGGTTCAGATATGATGACAAAACCATTACCCAAAGGCAAACATGAGCTATGTAGCAGTGTTGCAGGTTTGGGGATGGTAGGTCCCTCTTCATAAGTCGGGAGGGGGAGTTTGTTGGGGTCCCTCCTTATAATAAAAGGACTCCTAGTTGGAATAGGATTTCCCTTATTACTTGTTTAGGGAAAAAATAGAAGTTTCTATTTTTTCAAGCCTAAAAAGGAATTCCTATTTCTTTTGGTAAACCTCCCTATTTATCATTATAAAAGGGAATGAAAGGGAAGAGATTATACACAACAACTTCCAGAACAAAGAGAAGTCAGAGAAAGAGATTTTTGAAGTAGTTCTTTCAAGAGAGATTGAAAGAGAAGAATATTGGTTTGAAGAAAAGAAGATTATTAATCTTGTGAAGCAATTTAGTTTGTGGGTATCTTCTTCAACCTTTAGTAATCTAGGATTTGTTCAAATCCTAAGGAGTAAGAAATTTTATTTCTTTGTTTCTTTGTTCAGTTTATCCACCAGAGGTTTGGTGAAGAGTTGTTATTCAAGAGTGTTTCTACACATCTTGAAGAGTTGTGTAACCCATTATTTAATTATAGCGGAAGATTTCTGGACTAGGTCCCGTGGTTTTTTACCTTCTAGTTTGGAGGGGTTTTTTGCCACGTTAAATAATCTTGGTGTCTCTACTTTTACTTTCACATCGTTTATCTTCATATTCCTGAACAAGTTAATTAGGTAATTTTCCCAACCGGCGGCTCTTCGATCTTCATGGAGTCCTTCTTTCATTTCACCAAATTAAAGATGTCTTACAGAAAGGAAAGAAAGATGGGCATCATACAACAATTTTGATTTGATTATTAGACGAAGATGAAAGGAAAAGAAAAGACTACATCTTCGCCTTCAACACTGACGAGGAACCTGTTATAGGAGCTTCAGCGATTTCTAACTAAAGTTGAATTTATAGCATCCGACAATTAAGCAGAAGAAGCAAAACTTTTTTCCAGAGATGCAGACGGAGCTAAGAAGGCAAGTGGACAATCTTTTGGCTACTAGAGTAATTAGAGAAGCTCATTATCCAGACTGATTAGCAAATGTAGTGCTGGTTCTGAAAAACTACAATACATAGAATTACCCCCTAACGACAATCATTCCCTGAATGTAGGAATAAGAGTACGGAAACATTATTCTTTACTTGTGTTCATAAAAGAAAAATGCAAGAGAGACTCTCTTTCATATGTTTTACCATACATATTCACTATGATTCCTAGCATGTGTCTATGCTCCTAGAAGCTCATTTATATGAAGGTGCGTTGAGACTCAACTTACAAACAAGATTTGCATAGCCTGTTAATTGGAAAACAAAAAAGCCCCAAAGTCTCTATTTTAATTGAAGGACTCATAACATTCATTAAATTATACTGTAGACCCATCAGAAGATGAAATAAGCACATAACTATTATGCAGTACCATTACAATATATTCTTCGAGAATTTGGGGATAGTAGGCGCTTATAGATAGATATTCCAGAGGTCTCTTATAGAATTTGACCCTATATGCAATGGACGTTTTTTTTTTTTTGTTGAAATATATGCAATGGACGTTGCTAAAAACACATGGCCAAAATGCTATAAGCTGGCGGGATTTTTCTTGACTCAGGTCAATGATCATTGACCCGAGATCTCTATAAGCATCTAGTCAACTAACTTGGGTAAAGTTCGCCTCCATCACTTGGTGATACAAGTGACCTTTAGACGGTTTAGAGCAAGAACCACAACCCAAACCCAGTCTGAAACTTGCATATTTGTAAAGATCCATAAAAAACCATCAGCTTTTCACAATCCAAAAGCGAACAGATGAAACTAGGACTGTCGTTGGTTTTTTATAAAGATCTTACGTAATTGTTCGGGATATCAAGTCATTCAATACATTTCTCTTTTCTTTCAACCTACTTACTGACTAATTTATACATCCTACAATCAAACCAATTAATTAGCATCATTTCCTTCTTTAGCAGATTATTTCAAGATCACTGCATTCATTTTAGTTTTGTAGACTACTTCATATCTCGGCAGCATTTTCTTCCACAACGACACCGAAATGCCTTTGCGCTGTTATTGTGGCCATCAAAGTTGATCCCATGCTCCTACATTAGCTCTTCCAAAGCATTTGCGATCTTCACAGATGAATCTGAGACGAGAAACATAGGTAGAGCAAACCTCTCTTTGACCACAAGGATTAGACGCTACCCATTCAAGAGTTCTGCGCACTGACGACACAACTATCATCCAAAAAATTCAGAGAAGAAATATTAGAGAGAGAAGTCTAAGGTTTTTGAGAGGCAATCAAAAGAGTTACAGTCTAAATCTCTCTCTGAGTCAGGTTTTAGGTGTAAAGATTTTAGATCAGAACGACATTAAGGTAGAATAGTCGGGCTGGGTGCTTACAAAATCTCGGCCGCCTCAGACTTTATAGCTGTTATACCGCCCGATAACAGCTCCCCTTGGGAGGGTACTTTTTACATCGCCCATATGTCCCACGAAACGCTGAAAACGCGCGCACAATTTTGACGACGAAAATGCGCCAACAATTTTTAGTTCGTAAGAAGAAGGTTCTTCTTGATAACTAAAATTCAAACACCTATTCTCTGTCGGAAGTCCAAATCAGAACTCCGAAGAAATTTAAATGGCGATGGTTGTTGATAGAAACGAATTAGGGTTTCCGTATTGGAATCCAATTTGTCGGAGGTTTAAACCAGAGTCACCTTTCTTCGCACCAGGCAACATAGAAAGAGAGTTTCTTGCTAAACAGGTTCTTTTTTTTTATTCTTCTCATCGGCTTTGTCCGTATACTTGTTTCAGTTTTACTCTAGATCATTTTGGAAATTTGATTCCCATTTCTGTACTTATAAGAATCTATACTAATTTAAGTTGTTTTGGTCAGAACAAGAACTAGGGTTTTATTCCTAGGAATGTGGCACGGTTCATTTGGATCATGTCATGTGTATGTGCACTGAAACCATTGGATGGTTCTTGGTCTTTTTTCTTCAATATTTCAACCATCGTTTGGTATTTAGATGAGAGAGGATATGATTGAGGTTTTACATCTGTAGAAATAGGGTTTGTTTTGTCGAAGAGACTGTATTTATGTACGAAAACAGCGAGGAAAAAAAATTCTGGATCCCAGTGCTTATTAGTTCCACTGAGGTTGTTCTTAATCTCAAGGAGTATGGAGGTGAAGGACATTTACCACAACCCATATTTCTATCAGTGTACACTTCAATGTTCTACTTGGAAATTTTGTAAATGTACTAGAGTGGGTCCTTCGATTGCTTAGGAGAGTGTCTGAAGCCTGGGCTATAAGTGTGAGCTCAAACTAGTAAGTGTCGAGGCTTTTTGGGTGGGTTTATGGAACCTTTCCAATAACAAAACCTTGTGCGTGTTTGACTTGGGTGTCAAAAGTGGGGACAATATCGATAATTGCTGAGGCTAGGGGAGTAACTACTTGTAGATATTTAAATGCCTGCATTTTAGTTTTCTCAGTCTCTCTTTTCAAATTCTTCTAACCTTCCTGGATTTCTGGTATTCAATAACTTATCTTTATGTTAATATGCTAAAGTATGTTAATGAATTTATTTCATCCACATCAGGTTGCATTAGATTTAACTGAAGATGAAAGGCATCAACTCCAAGATATGGAAGATGCAGGAAGCGGGTATGTTGTGGTTTTGAATGACTTGGTTAGGTTATTCTATTTTGCAGCCGATTTTCTTGTATTGGCTCATTCTTTCCGTTTTTTTCTTTGGTTACCGTTGTAAAGATATATATTGTTGAATTTTGTTAACCTAGTTCTATTCTGGTATGATGAGAAAATGATGTAACTATTTTCGTGTGATGGCGCTTTCTTATGTTTGAGCCTCTTACAGTTTTCTTCTTGACATTGGGAACTCTTTTAATTTTATTTTTCTTTCTTTCTGTCTGGAAGTTCTTAAAAAAGCTTTGTGATTGTAGTCTGAGAAAAAGGGAATTTCATGTTGCTTATAAACTTGATTCTTGAAATTAAGAATCTCCTGGTAAAATCTGCTAGCAGGTTAAGACGTTAAGTCAATGCTTTCTATTTAGACTTTCCCAGCTTCCCATGCATAAACAATATTGCTTGGATATATATACCTTAGCTTTTACCAATATTAACTGATCTATTTATACAATATTAACTGACTTATTTTGGGTTATTGTTCACATCTCTGATCAGGGGTTTATATTGTCCAATTGTTGGTTGTGGTGCATCCCTGAATTCTTTGGAGGACTTCGAACAACATTACCATGCCCGGCACACTGCGTCCTGTTCAGTGTGTTCAAGAGTGTTTCCAACATCACGCTTACTCAGTATACATGTCTCTGAAGCGCATGATTCTTTCTTTCAAGCAAAAGTTGCACGAGGTTATCCAATGGTATGTCATTTCCTAAATTTCCCTTGCAATATTTCTTTGCCCATCGGTATAAACTTATATAGCTACCTTAGCAATTTTTCCACTAATTACTACTTGGATTGCTGCGTTATGTATATATTTTTCCACATGGATTTTGTGACCAAGATAGTAGTGTTCAGATACTTGCAAATGGGGATCGGAAAAACATGCTATATTTTTCAGTTGTCTTTGATCAATAGTATTATCAATTGTTTAGATACTATTAATGATGACATACATAAGACATCATCAAGTGAAAAAGGTAGGTTATGTTTTTTTTTTTACTAGTGTGCCTAGTATAACTAGAGATTGGATATACAAACATTTTTTGCAAGAATACAACTTGACCTGAATGCCATAAAGCTCCGGATCATTTATGATGAAGTCTATACCCACTTGGTTGAAAGCAGTCATCCCGATGCGGTGAAAGCTGTCATCTATCTACAATGAACTTAGGATGAGAGGTTCTTTGTTGTATACATTATTTTTCTTGTCATCGTATATGTGAATTCGGAAAACTTTAAACTGTTCTCAATATGTATGGAATAGTATGAATGCCTGGTGGAAGGATGCGGAATGAAGCTAAAGAGTTATAAAAGTCGTCAGCAACACCTTGTGGACAAGCATAGGTTCCCCACTTCTTTTGAATTTTTCAAGAAGGCCCAACCATCCAAGAAACATAGACAAAAGAAACATCAGAAACAAAGACAGGCTGACCACAAGGCTAAAAGATCTAATGAAACTGATACACAGATGGATATGGATGAGTCAATTGACGGGCTTGTTTCAGCTGTTTCCAAGTTAAGCACATCCGAATCCTCTCCATCATCCGTCAGCTTTGGGCGAAGGCGTGCTCAAGTCTTCACGTTTCTTCCACGGGCTGTTATTCGAGACAAAAAGCTCAATTCCTCTGTCGAAGGCTCAGAATAATTCAGGTGGTGTGTTTTTGTCATTTGTTTTTATTCGGGGTAAGATGCTGTCAACTCTGTCATGTCTTCATAGTTGTGTTGCTTATTACCCCTGAAATATGCATATTTATGATGATTGCAGAAGAAATTGTTCGATATGATAGCCAGATTCCTATCAGATGAAATTTTATCGGTTTGTTTTCTTTTCTTTCTATACTTTTAGTGAAGAAGAGATCAACTCACTCCTCTTTGATTTGCCTGAACTTCTGCAATTGAGAAAGGTTTTTGAAGGAAAATATGCTAAAATACACTGATCTTCCCTTGTAAAGTAATTTCATTGTTGTATCAGTCCCATGTTTTTTTGTAGTGAAAGCATAATAACATTAAACTGAAACTGTTACATAGAGGAGTCCAAAACTAACCGGAAGGACGAAAATGCAACAAGAGTTAACATCGATGTAGTGACTAAGCACAACCCAGAAAAGGGAGGGGCTAATCCTCGATCGCCAACATATGGGCTGCCTGACTGTTGATGTGTGGGCAAAAGGATAGGAGGACACGTTGTTGCCACACGCGTACACGAAGGTCGCAAATCTCGTTGAATAGCCTCCATGGGATCTCCGGATAAACGACTGAGATCATATCAATTAAAACCCTAGAGTCCCCTTCGACTATATAAGCCTCCAGATTCCACTCCTCTGCTATTTCCATCGTCGTTTGAAATCCCATCATCTCACTGTGGATGGGGGAGACCGGAGTGAATCTTGCCTTCTTTGTAGCTAAAATGGTTCCCTATTCATCTCTAGCTATTGCGGCACAAGATGCCCTTGATTCTCCGAAAGATTCGTCGAAGTTAATCTTGATGTTACCGATCGATGGTGGACACCAATTATGATGTAGAAACGCAGCGGAATTAAAGATATGAAATAACTAAATAAGAACAATGAAATTAAAGATCAAATAACTCTAAATAATAAACTTTATTAAAACTTCAATGGGGTTTTTCTCTCAAATCTGAAAATAATAGACAAACTAGATATCCCTCTTATAGGGTTTTGGACTTTCCTAGATAGACTTGAATTAGAATTCCTAAATAATTAAATACTGCAACTTGCCTAAATAACTGGACTAACTCTGGACCTTTCCAATTATTGGAAATATTAAAATAGCATAATTCCTAAACCAAAATTAATTAATAAACATACTAAAATAAGAACTTTCTAAGTCCTCTCTCCTTGGCCGGTTGGACCATGACCAGGTCCGGTCATGGAACTAGTCTCCATGCCGGGTGCCCCTGCATCAGCATCCTCTTCCCTCAAGAGGTTCGTCCCGAACCGTTTGAGAAGAGAATGTAATTCCTCCGATCCATCTTCAATTGGTAATAATGTCACAATCTTCTTCTTCCATGGAAATTCATAAACATTCGAACGACCACGGTAAGTGGCATCAACATCAGATTGCCATGGCCGTCCTACTATGATGTGGCATAAATCCATATCTGTAACATCACAATTAACTGTAGACACATAAGAAGAACCAATAGAAAGGTTAATAGTACACATATGATCAACTCTTGTAGTAGTACCGGACTGAATCCAAGCTGTTTTATATGGTGTTGATTTAATCACTGCAGGAATACCCAAGAAATTGACTAGTTTAGTAGAAATCAAATTCTCTACACAACCATTGTCAATCACAATAGTACAAACTTTATTCAGTACTGTTCCCCGTGTAACGAACAAATTCTTTCGTTGAGATAAATTCCTCTTGAAAGGTGTGAAAAGAACTCGTCGAGTGAGTAACATAACCCTATCACCATTGTCGGGAATAGTGTTAATTCATTCAAATTGATCCTCATCTGTATCCGAATCAGCTTTCTTTTCTACCAAATTAGCTTTACCGCGAGAGGGGCAAGCATTAGAATAGTGGCCTGTTTCAAAACAACGATAACACTTAACTGGTGGAGGCTTTTTATAAGGATTTTCTGTTAGTGATTTAGTACCGTCTTCCGCCTGCTTTGATTGATCTAATTCATCTGGTAGAGTTCTGACTGTTTGATTTCTCGTACTATGTCCTCAAAAAATTGAACGTGAATCAGATTCAAAAGACCGAGCTACACTAATACATTCAGAAACCGAATTAAAAGCTCTCAAATTAACCAAATCTTTAATATCATTACGAAGTCCGTCCTTGAATTTTTCTACTTTCATTGACTCTGAATCTGGGAGATTAAGTCTAGTAATAAGTCTTTGGAATTCCGAAGCATATTCCTCAACGGAACGTCTTCCTTGGCGGCAACGTAAATAATCAACACATAGTTGGTTCTCATAATTCGGAGGGAGAAAACGGGAGAACATTAATGGTTTCAATTCTAACCATGAAGAAATAGGTGGAAGGTTTAATAAACGACGATTCTCAGATTCCTGTTTCCACCAAGTAAGAGCAGTTTTAGATAAATAACCAGTTACACAACGTACCTGTTCAGGGCCTTCAACTTGCATAACATCAAAAAATATCTCAAGTCTAGAGACGTAATCCAAGAAATCTTCAATATTAATCGAACCATCATATGAAGGTACCTCCATTCGAATACGGTATGATGAACTAGGATTTGGAGATTCGATGTCGGTGGGTGGAATGTAGTGATCACGTTCGGTTTGGTTGCTTTGTACTCCCAAAGTTTGTCGTTGTTGTATGTTGGTTGGACGGGTGAGAGTGGTAGTAAGGTTACGGTTTAGAGAATTGGTGGAGAGGTGGTCTCGGTTTCGGTTGACCGGGTGGTTTTGATGACGTTGGTTGGTAGTGTTGTCGGGTTGGAAAGGGAGGTTGTGGTGTGGTTCGGTTTCAAGGGGGCGACGGTGTTGTGAAGGTGGTGTGACCGGATCAAAAGGTGTGGTGGTTGATCGTGTTTCGGTATGAGGGTTGTATTGGTAGTGATGTTGATGGTACGGTGGGTTGGTTTCGATTGGGTTTGTTGGGAATGATGGGTATCGGTTATACGGGTAAAGGGTACGTGGGTCTTGTTGGGTCGTAACGGTTCCTAAAGGGCCAATTGGTTGGGTTAGGTTGGTGATGTTTCGGTTGTTGGTTTGTGGAGTGGTGAGGGTATTGTGATCGGCCGAGAGGTGGCTCTCGGGTGGTGGTCGGTGTGGTGTTGTCGTCGGCTCGGGGAAGGAGAATGATGGTGGTGTTGAAGAGTGGGTATAGGGGGGTAGCTAGGTGTTGGAAAAAATGTGTTTGGTGAATAGGAGGTGGTGAAGGGTGGTGTTATAATCGGTGGAGGGTGGCTAATGGTGTGGCCGAAGAGTGGTGTCGTCGGTTCGGAGGAGAAACCTAGAGGGGGAAACCGAGTGGTTGTGGTGGTGGTGCCCGTTAGTGGTGAGGGTTGATGTGTGATAGTGGTAGGAGGTGGAGTTTGGTTCGTACACATACCTTCAAGTTGTTTGGAGATGATGGTGATTGAGTCATTGAGTTGATCGAATCTTTTATCGATTTTGTCGAATTTTTCTGTTGTTTCCTTCTTGTACTCATTGAACCCTTCTTCCAATTTTCTTCCTGCAGATAGCCCTTCTTTAATGTTGTCCCATTCAGAAGAGAAAGTTGGTGATTTCTCCTTAGTTGGTGTAGTAGTAGTAGTATTAACCATGATGATAAAAGTGATGAAGAAGAAAAAAAAAAATTATGGCTCTAGATACCACTTGATGTAGAAACGCAGCGGAATTAAAGATATGAAATAACTAAATAAGAACAATGAAATTAAAGATCAAATAACTCTAAATAATAAACTTTATTAAAACTTCAATGGGGTTTTTCTCTCAAATCTGAAAATAATAGACAAACTAGATATCCCTCTTATAGGGTTTTGGACTTTCCTAGATAGACTTGAATTAGAATTCCTAAATAATTAAATACTGCAACTTGCCTAAATAACTGGACTAACTCTGGACCTTTCCAATTATTGGAAATATTAAAATAGCATAATTCCTAAACCAAAATTAATTAATAAACATACTAAAATAAGAACTTTCTAAGTCCTCTCTCCTTGGCCGGTTGGACCATGACCGGGTCCGGTCATGGAATTAGTCTCCATGCCGGGTGCCCCTGCATCAGCATCCTCTTCCCTCAAGAGGTTCGTCCCGAACCGTTTGAGAAGAGAATGTAATTCCTCCGTTCCATCTTCAATTGGTAATAATGTCACAATCTTCTTCTTCCATGGAAATTCATAAACATTCGAACGACCACGGTAAGTGGCATCAACATCAGATTGCCATGGCCGTCCTAATATGATGTGGCATAAATCCATATCTGTAACATCACAATTAACTGTAGACACATAAGAAGAACCAATAGAAAGATTAATAGTACACATATGATCAACTCTTGTAGTAGTACCGGACTGAATCCAAGCTGTTTTATATGGTGTTGATTTAATCACTGTAGGAATACCCAAGAAATTGACTAGTTTAGTAGAAATCAAATTCTCTACACAACCATTGTCAATCACAATAGTACAAACTTTATTCAGTACTGTTCCCCGTGTAACGAACAAATTCTTTCGTTGAGATAAATTCCTCTTGAAAGGTGTGAAAAGAACTCGTCGAGTGAGTAACATAACCCTATCACCATTGTCGGGAATAGTGTTAATTCATTCAAATTGATCCTCATCTGTATCCGAATCAGCTTTCTTTTCTACCAAATTAGCTTTACCGCGAGAGGGGCAAGCATTAGAATAGTGGCCTGTTTCAAAACAACGATAACACTTAACTGGTGGAGGCTTTTTATAAGGATTTTCTATTAGTGATTTAGTACCGTCTTCCGCCTGCTTTGATTGATCTAATTCATCTGGTAGAGTTCTGACTGTTTGATTTCTCGTACTATGTCCTCAAAAAATTGAACGTGAATCAGATTCAAAAGACCGAGCTACACTAATACATTCAGAAACCGAATTAAAAGCTCTCAAATTAACCAAATCTTTAATATCATTACGAAGTCCGTCCTTGAATTTTTCTACTTTCATTGACTCTGAATCTGGGAGATTAAGTCTAGTAATAAGTCTTTGGAATTCCGAAGCATATTCCTCAACGGAACGTCTTCCTTGGCGGCAACGTAAATAATCAACACATAGTTGGTTCTCATAATCCGGAGGGAGAAAACGGGAGAACATTAATGGTTTCAATTCTAACCATGAAGAAATAGGTGGAAGGTTTAATAAACGACGATTCTCAGATTCCTGTTTCCACCAAGTAAGAGCAGTTTTAGATAAATAACCAGTTACACAACGTACCTGTTCAGGGCCTTCAACTTGCATAACATCAAAAAATATCTCAAGTCTAGAGACGTAATCCAAGAAATCTTCAATATTAATCGAACCATCATATGAAGGTACCTCCATTCGAATACGGTATGATGAACTAGGATTTGGAGATTCGATGTCGGTGGGTGGAATGTAGTGATCACGTTCGGTTTGGTTGCTTTGTACTCCCAAAGTTTGTCGTTGTTGTATGTTGGTTGGACGGGTGAGAGTGGTAGTAAGGTCACGGTTTAGAGAATTGGTGGAGAGGTGGTCTCGGTTTCGGTTGACCGGGTGGTTTTGATGACGTTGGTTGGTAGTGTTGTCGGGTTGGAAAGGGAGGTTGTGGTGTGGTTCGGTTTCAAGGGGGCGACGGTGTTGTGAAGGTGGTGTGACCGGATCAAAAGGTGTGGTGGTTGATCGTGTTTCGGTATGAGGGTTGTATTGGTAGTGATGTTGATGGTACGGTGGGTTGGTTTCGATTGGGTTTGTTGGGAGTGATGGGTATCGGTTATACGGGTAAAGGGTACGTGGGTCTTGTTGGGTCGTAACGGTTCCTAAAGGGCCAATTGGTTGGGTTAGGTTGGTGATGTTTCGGTTGTTGGTTTGTGGAGTGGTGAGGGTATTGTGATCGGCCGAGAGGTGGCTCTCGGGTGGTGGTCGGTGTGGTGTTGTCGTCGGCTCGGGGAAGGAGAATGATGGTGGTGTTGAAGAGTGGGTATAGGGGGGGTAGCTAGGTGTTGGAAAAAATGTGTTTGGTGAATAGGAGGTGGTGAAGGGTGGTGTTATAATCGGTGGAGGGTGGCTAATGGTGTGGCCGAAGAGTGGTGTCGTCGGTTCGGAGGAGAAACCTAGAGGGGGAAACCGAGTGGTTGTGGTGGTGGTGCCCGTTAGTGGTGAGGGTTGATGTGTGATAGTGGTAGGAGGTGGAGTTTGGTTCGTACACATACCTTCAAGTTGTTTGGAGATGATGGTGATTGAGTCATTGAGTTGATCGAATCTTTTATCGATTTTGTCGAATTTTTCTGCTGTTTCCTTCTTGTACTCATTGAACCCTTCTTCCAATTTTCTTCCTGCAGATAGCCCTTCTTTAATGTTGTCCCATTCAGAAGAGAAAGTTGGTGATTTCTCCTTAGTTGGTGTAGTAGTAGTAGTATTAACCATGATGATAAAAGTGATGAAGAAGAAAAAAAAAATTATGGCTCTAGATACCACTTGATGTAGAAACGCAGCGGAATTAAAGATATGAAATAACTAAATAAGAACAATGAAATTAAAGATCAAATAACTCTAAATAATAAACTTTATTAAAACTTCAATGGGGTTTTTCTCTCAAATCTGAAAATAATAGACAAACTAGATATCCCTCTTATAGGGTTTTGGACTTTCCTAGATAGACTTGAATTAGAATTCCTAAATAATTAAATACTGCAACTTGCCTAAATAACTGGACTAACTCTAGACCTTTCCAATTATTGGAAATATTAAAATAGCATAATTCCTAAACCAAAATTAATTAATAAACATACTAAAATAAGAACTTTCTAAGTCCTCTCTCCTTGGCCGGTTGGACCATGACCGGGTCCGGTCATGGAATTAGTCTCCATGCCGGGTGCCCCTGCATCAAATTATCTGACATCAAAGAGGGGTTAGTTTGAGGAAAATCATGGATATCAGTAACATACATGAGGTCTTCGAGTGTGTTCCACCAGCATCGTCGGAGATCCGGTACTGTTCCGTCGAACATTAGCCTTTTCTGGTCTTCCACCAGTTCCACATCAAGTAAGTAGCCGATAACCACCGTTTACTATAAGTTTCTTGATCCTCCAGTATAATTTTAAGTCGAATCACTGGATCTTCGTTAATAATCACCGTCTATTCGTTTCGAGTGAGATGTAGAGTTCTTTGAACTTTGTTCAGTTATCAAACAAGTGTTGAGCTGTTTCTAGTTCATTTTCCTCACACAAATGACAAATTTGAGGTATATGATTTAATCTCTTACCTATATTGCTCAAATATGCTAGTCCATTATGATGAGTTTCCATGCAAAGATCTGAATGTTGGGATTCATAGTTTTCTGTTTCCAAAAATTTCTCCACGGGAAATTGTAAGCCTCATTATTTAACGTTGGTAGTTCTTTAATTTCGGTATAATAAGACTTTGTGGAGAATATCTCGCTCTCCATTGGACACCATACCAGTTTATCTCTGTGCAGGATTCTAGATAGATGTATTCCATTGATTACCTGTACTGTATTACATCAAAATAGTTAGTAATTAAATTCATGTTCCAACTTTGAGACTGGGGTATGATTAGATCAGAAACCCAGACAATATTAGGGGGTAACTCGTTAACAATGGTGGGCTTGAAGTTAGGGAGGTTGGGTATCCAGGGGTCAGACTTGACTTTTATCGAAGTCACATCTCCTATGATCCAGACCACTTTGTCCCTCGTAATTTCCTTTGTTTTCATAATAGCATTCCAAAAGGGGGAGATTATAGTAGGGGGATCACAAGATGATGAGACATGAATCTGAATCTCTTAACTAGGGCTAGTTAGTCCAATTCGAGCAGTTACTCTGATGAATTGTGTGTTTTTCTTGTCCAGGTGTCTTCTACGAAATTGAGCTCAGAAAATAGCTAAAATCGGGAGAAAGACACACTTGAGGGTATTTTGGTCATTTGGAGGTTAGGGTATTCTGGAAATTTTAGTGCTCGAACGAAATGTAGAGTCAAAGACGGATTCGTAGGTGAAAACGAGAGTCAAATCGGAGTCCGGAGGAGCAATTTAGGCGAAGTCAAAATTCGAGTTAAAATTTGTGGACAAAAGAACTTCCTGGTACACGTGGCGTGCATATATGAAATAGCTGACAGTGCAGATCGGAAGCGGGATACCTTCGGTAAAGTTGCAGGTGCATTTGGGACGAACTAATGATCCAGTACAGCCTAGTGCGTGATTTTACCGTACAACCGACGCGTGACTTGTTAATCCAAGAGCTTTAATCTATGCAGAAAACGTGGCTTCATCTGAAGCAGCAGATAGCACAACCCTTCACTGACCGTGAAGCACTGAATCATTGCTATTTGACAACACATCTTCAATAGATTGGTTCCCAGATTTATGGTAACATTCTCTCTCTCCTCTATAAAATCCAATCTCTCATCTTTCTCTTTTGGCAACAAAAATAGAAACAGAGAAAGAAAGAGCCGTGATATAGAAAGTGGGATTGATCGGCTGGAGAGGATCTTCTCATTGTGGTAGCTGGCAAATTATCTAAAGAGATATGATTGAGAGTTGGAGAGAAAGGATATCAAATTGAGAAAGGAGACAGAGAGATGAAGATAAGAGCATCTCCAATGCAAGACTAAAAAAACTCTAAAAATCTTATGTGTCAAGTGTGAAAAATGGATCTCCGAATGGTTTCTTTCTATTTGGCTATTTAGAGATACTCTATTTGAAATACTTCTCCAATGCAACACTCAGGATAGACTCTACAAACCTATATTTTGGTGTAAAATTTATTGATTTGGTTATGTGGCACTTACAGATCTTCAAAAAGACACTCTAAATTTAGAGTGTCCTCTTAAGGATCTCTAAAATAACTACCGCCACCTCATTGTAGATATCCAAGTTAAGTGTTGCATTGGATATGGATTTTGAAGATGAACCCAAAAAAATCCTATGTGGCACTCTAAGATTTAGAGTTTGAGTCTTGCATTGGAGATGCTCTAATATGTTCTCTAACCTAAAGAGGATTTCATTGATGATATAACAGGAAAGAGAAGCTCGTTAGTTTGATGATATAGAAAGAAGTCAGAGAAGGAAAGATTGACAACAAATAATAGTGAAGGGAGAGAGTTGCTACGAAGAGTTATCCTGGGTTATCTTCTCATCTATAAAACGAGAGGAGAAACAAAACCAAAGGGGGTTTGAGAGGAAGAGAGGGTGCCGGCCAAGGATTTGGCCGGCACGGCTGGAACAAGAGGAGCAAGCTCGGCCGAACTTCACCATTAAAGGAGCTCGGGACAGAGAGGTTCTTGTAGAACAACAGCTTGGGTTTTCACCATTAGAACAACTTCACGGCGGCAACAGGGTGCAACTCGGCTGTACTTCAAGGGTTTCCGGCAAAAGAACAGTTGAAGGGCATGGCAGGACGGGATTCACAGCCAAGAACGAGTGCAGCTCGGATTTTCAGAGCATATAGCAACCGAGAGGAAGCTTCTCCAGCTTGGATCACTTCGCAGCCCTCACGGGTCAACAGCTGCTGCACCTTCCTTCTTCCCGGAAATACCAAATTTGGCCGGATTCGTTTGTTAACATTCCAGCCATTATTTTGGCATGAAAGTTAAGGGTTTTACTTGGGAACCTGTTGCCTTGATTTCCCTGTTGTTTCTTTGTGCTTTGGTGTTGAAAACTCTAGAGAGAGAGAGAGAGAGAGCTTGCTTGAAGCTTTCATGGTGGATTTTTGTTGAAAGGAAGAAGATGACTCTGTTGTTACGAGGAACTTAGTTTCTGTTGTGGGGAGTCAATATTCATACTGTTAAGGGGACTCCTAAATTTTGCTAAGGGGATATCTGCAGCACTTAAGGACTTATATTATTCGACGATCCTAGCCACGCGTCTCATAGGAAAAGGGGGATTTCTACCTTAACTTATGTTTTTCTTCATCTTATTCCTGTTTGTTAATTGTTTCACCATGTTTCACTAATTCTTGTATTCGGGTACTCGTGAAACATGATTCTATATGTGATGAATGACTCATTGTTTATTAAATGTTAGTTTGATTAACTTTGTCTAATTTTATGAATTAGAAACCTGGTTCATAATTGTTTATTGACATATAGTTTGATAATACGTGCTTGGTTTGATATCCGATGCTTAGTAACTTTTGATCGGTTATACTTAGTTTGACGTATTATACTTATTAGTGTCATACTTATTTATTGCCAACTCATTTGCTAGTGTGTTATTTGTTTGATAGTCGATACTTACTAACTTTTGATCGATTATGCTTATTTTGACGTATTGTGCTTAAGATTGTCAATGTGGGTGAAGTTAGTTAAACTTTCATGCTTTAGATAATTAGTTGTTGTCACTATCGGTCTTGTGGATCGAAGTATCCTTCTCACTCGATTCTTGCTAGACTCTTTTCCCGAATCTCTCTCACTTTTAGTTTAGTTAGTTTTATTTCTTTATTTATTTTGAATCAATCTAAAAAAACCCAAAGTATCATCGTTTGTTTTAGTCTAAGATAATGAGTGAAACCTAGACCAGTGGGCTAGACTCTCTCGATATTCGAATCACCTTCCTATCTTCATGGATCGATCCCAGTCTTACCTAGTTATTACTTGACGCACGTATACTTGCGAGTGGAGACCTTTTAGGGTAACCTTTTAGGCCCATCACAAGACCAAAAATCATCATTTTTTACATACTTGCCTTTTAAAAGTCTAACCCAAATAGCATTAGAGTTAGTGAGTATCCACCAGGTCATTTTGGCTATTAAAGCCTCATTCACTTGTTGTAAAGACCTAATGCCTAGAGCCCTAGACCCCCTTTATGTTTTGGACTACTGATTATGTCCCAATTTATAAAGTGGAATTTGTGCTCATTTTCTGCATGTCCCCACCAAAAACTGCGCTCTGCCTTCTCTAATTTATCCAGAATACATGTTGACAAGAGTTGGTAGCTAAAAGGATAGGTACAAAGGGGCAAGGACTGACTTAATAAGTACCGCTCGCCCAATATTGGAGATTAATCTCTGCTTCCAACCTGATAAAGACTTATGAAATTTGTTGACGAGCCACTGATGGCTCTTGATACGGTTACCTGGTTTGAGAATGAGGGCTCCCAAGTACTTAGCCTGTTCCATCATTAACGGAGCATGTAGTTGGGTGGCGAACTGATTTTGTATACTCTCTGGCACACCTCGGCTGAAATAAAGCGAAGATTTATCAAAATTTACCTTTTGGCCGGAAAAATAGGCATTTTGATCCATTAATTGTAATATAGTATCTAGATTATTTACGTTTGCTTTCCCGAATAAGATCAACTCGTCCACAAAGAGAAGATGTGTAATGCATGGACTGATTTAATGTATCTTGTATCTTGTAAAAATGTTCTGATTAGCATAATGAGAAATTAGGAGGGAGAGCAGGGGGATAACGGGCAGCCTTGTCTGAGGCCTCTAAAGGTTGTAAAATCACCCACTAATTTATCGTGGACTTGGATATTGAACCTCGAAATAGTTATGCAACACATTATCAGCTTCAATATATTTCCTTGGATGCCTGGAGCGACTAGTACCCTTTGAAGGAAAGTCCAGTTCACTCTGTCATAAGCCTTGGCCATGTCCATCTTGAGTGAGAAGGCTCCATTTTTTGCCTTAGACTGGTTGATAGAATGAAGGAGTTCTTGAGTCACAACGATATTATCAATGATTTGTCGACCCGGAACGAAGACATTTTGGGTCCACTCGATATTATTTTTCAAATATGGTCTAATTCGGTTTGTAATCAGTTTAGAGATGAATTTATAGACTGAGTTGTAAAGGGAAATTGGCATGAAGTCTGAAGCCTTACTCAGGTTCCTAATCTTGGGAATTAAAGTGATAGTCGTCAAATTTAGAGTTGGAACAAAATCACCTGAGATAAATGCCGCCTGAATGAATTTGATCAACTCCTCGCCTATTGTTTCCCAATTATGTTGGAAAAAGAAACATGGTAGTCCGTCCGGACCCGGACTTTTAATAGAACCCATGTCCATGACGACAACTTTAATTTCCTCGGAATTAGGAACTCTTGAGATGTGTTGCAGTGCTTCACCCGAGAATACCTTGTATGTACTAAGTATCTCAGTCGGTGGTGGACTAACTTGTTCCTCCCGAAATAAATTCTGAAAATAATCTATAAGTTCATTATTTATCTCATCTTCGTTTTGAGTTACCTGACCCGAACTTAGTGTAAGTTGGTGGATTTTGTTTTTATGTCGCCTTGTAGACATTGAAAGATGGAATGCCTTGGTGGTTTGTCTCCGTTTTTAGTCTAATTCGATCTCGTCCTTTGTTCAGCCTTTTACTTTTGGATCTCTTTCAAATGTAGTAGTTGTTTCTGGATATTAATCTCTATCTGGATGTGAGTATATTTTTCGAAAGTCCAAACGCCTTTTTGTTCCATTGTTTCATCGAATCTTTGACCTGTTGTAATTTATCCGTGAATTGGCCTACACTGCTGACCCAGTTGTCCTGAAAAGTATTAGAATAGTCTTCGTGTTTAGTCCAATAAACATCAAATATGGAAATTGTGTTTAAAACGTTACCTTGAACTTTTAATTTAAGTAAAATGAGAGCATGGTCGCTGTTATACCGTAAAAGCCAAGAAGCATCACATAGTCTAACCTCTCTCTTGTGAGATGGTGTAATGCTTTACTATTGGTCCATGTGTATCCAGGGTCGTTAAAGCCCAGATCCAATTTATTGACATCCCTGATAAAATTTTGGAAGTGGGTCAGGTCAGGAAGGGAATATTAGGGGACCCGTCCCATTTCTCGTTTTTAGAGCTCAACGCGTTCAGGTCTCCAATGCAACAATATGGGTTAAACAGATTTTGAATTTTAATGAGAAGGTTGGACCAGAATGGCCATATGTCCTGAAGCCGCGGGGGCCCATAGATGCAAAATATATCCCAAGGGTCTGAAATAGCCTCACTTTTAACTGAAAGATGGATACAGTTTGCATTACAAGAATTAAAAGAAACATCTAAGTCTTCCGACCAATGCAATAACAGACCTCCACTTCGACCGATGGAGGGAACATCAACATAATTTTTAAGATTAAATTTACTGAAAAGAGGTAAAATATTATATTAGTAATTCTAGTTTCAGAGAGAAAAAATAGTTGTGGTTTAATCGCTCATAGGAACTGAGAGAGAGTCTCTTTTGTCGGGGTTTTCCCTAAACCCCGACAATTCCATGCAAAGACATTCATGGCTCCGTCGGCATTGGGGTTGCCGGTACCCTTTCATCCATATCCATAGTAAGTTGTTTGGCTGTCCTCTTGTAGTGTTTCTTAGTTCTCTCCTCGTGTGGTCTCTCCTGTATAATGTGATGTTTGCCTTTAAATTGTTGTTGCATATGATTTTTTAGCACTTGTTCCACCTCTCTTAGTCCCGAGTAATCCCCACCGATCGTGATGCCGTGATTACTTCTGATGTTCGCACCTTGCTTCATTTAACCTGAGACAGATTATTCAACAATTCTCCGAAATTAGTACGAATGGAGGGTTGTTAACCCTCTGGATCTAAACCCTCCGCATTAAATTCTAATCCATGGTCTATATTAGACTCTACTGACAGTCTCTCTAACCCAAGTGAACCTATTTCTCGTCCCTGGTTTCGCAGATTAAAAGGGACTTTGAACTGTTCATGGTATTTTGGTTCCATCGCTTTTAGAACAAGTCTAGTTTGTTCTTCGGATAATCTCTGTTTTAAGAGATCCCAGAAAGCTAGGATTATAGGACAAAATTTTATTGTGTGCCCTATGTAACCACATGAGAGGCATAATCTGGGTAATTTTTCTAGTCGAATTTCGACATATATCAGTTTAGTATTTGAAAGTTTCAGATTAACCCGTTGTGGAAGTTTCTTGTTGATTGCGAACTATATCTTGACTCTCACAAAGATACTTCATTTTCTTGCGTCTTCCGGTGTCGCGGGTTTGTAATTGCCAAGAGACTCCGCCAGTTTGTTCACTGTGGTGCTGGTCGAGAGACCTAACGGAATCCCATGAAATTGCATCCAAAAACCAGCCGTATCGAAAGGAAGATTCCTCGGTGAACAGTCGCTTCGACCAGCCTTGAATACTATTTATTCCTCCAGGATAACCCATGGAGAACTTTCCAAAGCCAAATCTAACTCCGTTGCTGTTATGAAGCAAATCAGGAACACATTTTCCTTAATTTCAAGAATAGTGAACTTATTTGGACCATGAAGGACTCTAGATAATCTCATCATGGCTTGGCCGATATCTACCCTCTTTGTACCTTGAATCCATGCAATGCCATTCTTGACTATTTCCAAATATGAGTTTGATATTTCGTCTAATTCAACCGTGACCGACTGTTGTTCTTCCATTGTGAGGGCCTCAAACTACCTTAAGAACTGGGTGTTAGTGTTTTCTAATCAATAGATGACAATAGATGATTTCTGGAAGACTAATTAAACAAAAGAGACTTAATCTCGAGCACGAAAATCCCCTAAAGGGAGAGAAACTGGAAACCAAGATAAATAATGGCCTGAATCGGTGAAAAGGTGAGAGAAAGTGGTGGAAACTGCCTAGAAACTGCCAATAACTGGGATGGAACTGCTAAACCGCCGCTACTATAACCATCTCGCCACTAAAAACGGAAGCTCTGAGATACTTTCTTTATCGCACCACCCGGGAGCAATGTTATGAGACCATTTTCAGTAAATTCTCTTTGTATCAGTCCCATGTTTGTGTGAGCAGTAAGTGTTGTATCTCTGGTTATCAAATCGATAAGTCGATTTCTGTCTTGGCTTGATTTAGACAGAGTTTCCTTTCTCTAACTTATAGAGAAATAAATAATTACAGAATAATGATATATCAATATTCCTTCTTTCTAAATATGTAGTCGAGGCGAGAATAGATTCTCTTTCCTTAAGACATTTTACACCCCCGTAACAGTACCAAACGTTAGGGTGAATGCCTTCGGGATACAACGACTAACCTTTCAGAATTTTAAGATGGTACTTCTATATTCTGAAAGCGGACGAACCTTTGTCAGTATTATGAGCTCTTGGACTAATGCGGATGAACTTCTAGATGCTTCTGAAATTCAAATTTCACTCGAGACTTCTTTCTTCCTTTTCCAGATATTCTAGTCTATCCAGAACCTCTAGAAAATACTTCTTTAATTAGATATTCTAGGCTAACCAGAACCTCTAATTGTTAGAAGGGAAGAGAAGAAGAGAATGAATTGAATTGATTGATGAAAAATGAAGTGAGTTTGGGTGGTATTTATAGGAATTGAATAGGTATAAACTTTTGGGACACATCTCTAGAGTTTTGGGGACAAAACTCTTGGTTTTTAGGGACACAACTCTTTGAGAAGAGTTGGTTATATAACTGGGAATTTCGGGTGGATTTTAGGCCATCAGATCTGGCTCAAAAACTCGGGTGAAACAGCAGCCGCTAGATGATCGTGATCTGTCCCGAAAGTATCCCACGCGCTAGCCACGTGTCCGTCAAAGCACAGTCCCGCTTCTGTCCGGACGCGGAGGGAACGCGGACCATTAGATCTCGCGCAATCCCGCGGAAAGAACGCCCACCGTCCAGATCTGAGCGCGTCCTCTTCGCGCGAATGCCCCCCAACGTGACTTGTCCTCTTTGACAATTTAGTACCTATTTCAACCGATTTTTCGTTCAAACTTTAACCTTGAATTTCTCATTCATCCGGAATCGGATTTGAGTGATTCTTGGCTCTAAATTGTAGAGCTCGACGAGACGAACGCAATGGCGCGTTCCGTTTGTGAGTTTGACGAGTCGGCTCGAGCCAAAATAGGCTCCGATTCCAACAATCCCCCACATGAATGAAAATTTGAGGTTTTATGCTATGATATATGCAGACATACTATACTGACAGACTGACACTGACAGAGCTCATAAGCGGAACTTCGCTGCATCGGAAGAAGGTAGTCTTTCGACTTTGAACCTTTCCTAGTGAATAACTACAAGGTCTACAAGGACGGCAGTGAACTTTACGTCTTGAACTGAGTCCTGGGAATTGTAATCCAAAATAGCTATCACACAGCTAATCCCTTACTAACTTAGGTTCTCGGTTGTGTTCATTTCGGCCCTGAACATTCCCGATTTCGTGTGTGCTTTAGAGAAGTCGGCCTAGACGACCTTCCCATAGAACCGGCATCAATTCACACACATATAGGTTATCCGTAATAAGGTATCCTGCTATACCTCACGTTAGAATCAAGTTCTAAGTTTTCGGATTCATTAAAAGCTTAATGCTTAACCTCTCAATGCAGGTAACACTGTTGTCATCCTAGGAATGGGTAAGAGATAGAGATCTCTTACAGTGTTACTGTCGAGTCAGGATATAGCTTCAGTTGCCCTTTGAACCTAGATCGTGGGATCTCCAGTCATCTAGGTAGGGTTTCACCATGCCTTTACTCATTTACTTTAGGCGTTAGCCCCATTCCCCTTGATGATGCAACTACTAACTCTCTAGATAACCCTTTTGTAAATGGATCCGCTAGGTTATCTTTGGATCTTATATAATTTATAGTTATGATCCCTTCAGAGAGAAGTTGCTTAACGGTATTATGTCTCCGACGAATGTGTCGAGACTTACCGTTGTACATCTTGCTTTGTGCCAGTGCAATTGCTGTTTGGTTATCGCAGTGTATGTTGATTGCAGGCACCGGCTTTGGCCATATTGGAATATCATCAAGGAATTGTCGCAGCCATTCTGCTTCTTCCCCTGCTTTATCTAGAGCAATGAATTCTGAATCCATTGTTGATCGAGCAATGCACGTTTGCTTCGAAGATTTCCATGATATGGCAGCCCCTCCCAGTGTAAACACATATCCACTGGTTGACTTAGTGTCGTCGGTATCTGATATCCAATTTGCATCTGCATATCCCTCTAAGACTGCGGGATATGTGGTATAATGGAGTCCGTACTCCTTCGTCTTTCTTAGATACCGTAACACTCTCGTTATGGCGTTCCAATGTGTGTTATTCGGGTTACTCGTAAATCTACTTAGCTTACTGATTGAGTAGGCTATGTCTGGTCGAGTACAGTTCATTAGGTACATCAGACTTCCAATAATCCGAGAGTACTCTAATTGTCTTACTGCGCTCCCTGTATTCTTCATTAAGTGAATACTTGGATCTATCGGAGTATTCGCCACTTTGAGGTCATCTTTGCTGAATTTTTCTAAGATTTTCTCAACGTAATGCGTTTGAGATAAACTTATCCCTTCAGCCGTCTTGGAAACCTTAATTCCAAGAATGACTTCCGCTTTCCCTAAATCTTTCATGTCGAAAGTTTTCGAAAGCATCTTTTTAGTTGTATTGATGACATCTAAATTATTTCCCATAATTAGCATGTCATCCACATACAAACATAGAATAACACATCCTTTAGCAGTTACCTTTGTATAGACACATTTATCACATTCGTTGATCTTAAATCCGTTTGATAATAATGTGTCATCAAATTTTAAGTGCCACTGCTTTGGAGCTTGCTTTAGCCCATATAGTGATTTCACTAATCTACACACTTTCTTTTCTTGTCCCGGAGCTATGAACCCTTCTGGTTGGTTCATATAAATCTCTTCTTCGAGTTGTCCGTTTAAGAAAGCGGTTTTCACATCCATCTGATGAATTTCTAGATTATATAAGGATGCTATAGCTACTAACACTCTTATTGAGGTGATTCGACTAACTGGAGAATAGGTGTCGAAATAATCTAACCCTTCTTTTTGTCGGAATCCCTTTGCGACAAGTCTTGCTTTATATTTGTCTATAGATCCATCCGTTTTCAATTTTCTTTTGAAAATCCATTTGCAGCCTAGAGGCTTGCAACCCGGTGGGAGGTCTACTAGCTCCCATGTATGATTTTGCATGATGGATTCTATTTCACTATTAACAGCCTCTTTCCAGAATGGAGCTTCTGGAGTAGCCATTGCTTCTGTGAAAGTTTGAGGTTCATTTTCTACCATATAGGTTAGAAAATCAGGACCAAATGTCTTAGCTTTCTTTGTCCTTTTGCCTCTTCGAGGTTCGAGTGTTGTTTCCTCGATTTCCATATCATCTTCTTTAGATGTTTCTAGATTTTCCTCTTCCTCATCTCTTACACGTTTTCTACTTTCAGATGAGACTTCTGAATTCTGTTTGAAAGGAAAGATGTGTTCAAAGAACTTAGCATCTCTCGATTCCAGAATGGTGTTTACGTGTATATCTTCGATTTCAGACTTCTGTACTAGAAATCTATAGGCGCCACTATTTATTGCGGGCCCTATGTATACACAGTCCACAGTTTTAGGTCCTATCTTGACCCGTTTAGGAGGAGGAACTAATACCTTTGCCAGACACCCCCACACTTTCGTGTATTTAAAGGATGGCATCCTTCCTTTCCATAATTCATATGGAATTTTACCGGTTTTTCTATGGGGTAACTTATTTAATAAGTGATTTGCCGATAAAATCGCCTCCCCCCACAAGTTCTGAGGTAAACCAGAACTTATCAAGAACGCGTTCATCATTTCCTTTAATGTTCTGTTTTTCCGCTCTGCTACACCATTTTGTTGAGGTGTATAAGGAGCCGTTGTTTGATGAACTATACCATTCTTCGCACATATCTCGGCGAAAGGAGATTCATACTCTCCACCTCGATCGCTTCTCAAAGCCTTAATCTTTTTATTAAGTTGAGTTTCCACTTCGGTTTTATAAAGCTCGAACTTATCGATTGCTTCATCCTTACTCCTTAGTAAGTAAACATAACAAAACCGAGTGGAGTCATCGATAAAAGTGATGAAGTACTTTTTACCACCTCTGGTTTGAACCATCTTTAAGTCACAAATATCACTGTGAATTAAATCTAGAGGTTCTGTGTCTCGTTCTATTGATTTGAACGATGTCTTAGTCATCTTTGATTCTACACATGTTTGACATGTTCGTTTTGAATCAATTTCGACTTTCGGAATTAACTCTAAGTTCATTAATTTCTTTAATGACTTGTTATTCACATGTCCTAGTCTTTAATGCCAAATATTAAAGGACTCAGCAATATAAACGGAATTATTAATTTTATTAATAATAATAGACGCCTTTGGCGTTACAGAGGTTACATTTAGTTTAAATAACCCCCCACATAAGTAGCCCTTCCCAACATACATCCCATTCTTAGACAAGACGAAGTTCTTTGACTCAAAGACTAGCTTGAACCCATTCTTACTTAGAAGAGAACCAGAAACCAGATTCTTACGGATATCTGGAGCATGAAGTACATCGTTCAAAGTTACTTCCTTTCCTGAAGTGAACTTTAGTATGATCTTCCCTTTTCCTCTGACCTGGGTGGTTGAGTCGTTTCCCATGAACAGGGTTTCTCCTTCACCTATTTCGGTATAAGAGGAGAAGAGGCCTTTGTCACCACAAATGTGACGAGTTGCTCCGGTGTCGACCCACCACTCTCTCTGGTTGTTAACCAGGTTGACTTCAGATACCACTGCACAGAGGTTCAAGTTCTGAAGTTTCTCAGTCACTTCTTCGGCTTCAGTAACCATAGCACATAGGTTCTGAGTTTCGGTATCTTCTATCAGCGAGGCTTGGTCATTCGACTTCTCATGTCTTTTGCCGGTTTTGGAACGACAATCCTTTGCCATATGGCCTCGTTTGCCACAGTTGTAGCATAGGCCGAACCTCGTCTTTTTCTTCGGCTTTCCTCCGTCTTTAGACAGATGCTTACGCTTCTTACTTGGACCGGTCTCTACGACGTTCACATTCGAGAGTCTTTCAGAGTTCTTCTCGGCAGTGCGACTGTCCTCTTCGATTCGAAGCTTTAGGATGAGTTCTTCAAGGCTCATATCCTTATTCATGTGGCGGAGATAATTTTTGAAGTCTTTCCACCCCGTGGGTAATTTTTCAATCAGAGCTCGGACCTGGAAAGGTTCATTCGTTATCATGTTCTCTGCCTGTAGTTCCTGTAGGAGACTCTGCAGTTCCTGGACTTGGGTCATAACTGGTTTTGAATCAGTCATCTTGTAGTCCAAGAATCGTCCTACGATGAACTTTTTGACACCCGCCTTTTCAGTCTTATACTTATTGATAAGGGTGTCCCACAGTTGTTTAGACGTTTCTATAACCGAATATAGATTATAGAGTCCGTCATCTAAACTGTTCAGGATATAGTTCTTGCACAAGAAGTCTTCTTGTTTCCATGCATCTATTTCAGCAGTACGTTGTGCCTCATCCTCTATTTCTGCATGGGTGGGTCTCTCTTCGGTTAAGTATTTAACCAGACCCAATGTCGTTAGGTAGAACATCATCTTCAACTTCCATCGGTTGAAGTCAGTTCCCTTGAACTTCTCTGGTTTTTCCCCATTGTTTGTGTTAGGCGGAATAACTCGTAGAGTAGTTCTTGTTCGTGCCATTTCCTTTTCTGAAACACACAGAAAGTATACCAAATTAATATCTTATAACCAGAGAAATAATCGCTATAAAATGTCTTAAGATTGTTGTATCTCTGGTTATCAAATCGATAAGTCGATTTTTGTCTTGGCTTGATTTAGACAGAGTTTCCTTTCTCTAACTTATAGAGAAATAAATAATTACAGAATAATGATATATCAATATTCCTTCTTTCTAAATATGTAGTCGAGGCGAGAATAGATTCTCTTTCCTTAAGACATTTTACACCCCCGTAACAGTACCAAACGTTAGGGTGAATGCCTTCGGGATACAACGACTAACCTTTCAGAATTTTAAGATGGTACTTCTATATTCTGAAAGCGGACGAACCTTTGTCAGTATTATGAGCTCTTGGACTAATGCGGATGAACTTCTAGATGCTTCTGAAATTCAAATTTCACTCGAGACTTCTTTCTTCCTTTTCCAGATATTCTAGTCTATCCAGAACCTCTAGAAAATACTTCTTTAATTAGATATTCTAGGCTAACCAGAACCTCTAATTGTTAGAAGGAAAGAGAAGAAGAGAATGAATTGAATTGATTGATGAAAAATGAAGTGAGTTTGGGTGGTATTTATAGGAATTGAATAGTTATAAACTTTTGGGACACATCTCTAGAGTTTTGGGGACAAAACTCTTGGTTTTTAGGGACACAACTCTTTGAGAAGAGTTGGTTATATAATTGGGAATTTCGGGTGGATTTTAGGCCATCAGATCTGGCTCAAAAACTCGGGTGAAACAGCAGCCGCTAGATGATCGTGATCTGTCCCGAAAGTATCCCACGCGCTAGCCACGTGTCCGTCAACGCACAGTCCCGCTTCTGTCCGGACGCGGAGGGAACGCGGACCATTAGATCTCGCGCAATCCCGCGGAAAGAACGCCCACCGTCCAGATCTGAGCGCGTCCTCTTCGCGCGAATGCCCCCCAACGTGACTTGTCCTCTTTGACAATTTAGTACCTATTTCAACCGATTTTTCGTTCAAACTTTAACCTTGAATTTCTCATTCATCCGGAATCGGATTTGAGTGATTCTTGGCTCTAAATTGTAGAGCTCGACGAGACGAACGCAATGGCGCGTTCCGTTTCTGAGTTTGACGAGTCGGCTCGAGCCAAAATAGGCTCCGATTCCAACAGTAAGTAGGAAATATGTCTTTGGAAAGTGAAGTTTATGGGTACAACTAGAATTGCCAAGTCAAGCCTCTTAGGTGCTTTGACAACGAGCGGAGCAATTTTTATAGAAGTCCACAATTTCATTAATACTTCCTAGACCTTTTGGCTAATCTATTAGAGTCGGTTACACGTTATACTCTCATAATTAGATATTCTATTCTCATAATTAAACGCATAGAACACAAACAAGCACACAATACTTTGGTTTCTTGGAAAAGATAAATTGGGGTTTAGTGTGTTTAATGTTTTGGTTCTTGGCTCAGTGAAGATAAGCAATGATATATAAGGAATCCCAGGAAGACCTACATGTCTCTGACCGGAAGCGATGGCCCAACAAACAACTTTTCTTAATGTCTTGGGCTCCTTTCATCTTGTGCCTGCCTGATCTTTTATATTGTTTTTTTGTAAATTTTGAAAGGGTAAATTCCGTTTCGGCCCCCAATTTGTGACCAACTCGCCGTTTTGACTCTCATAAGTGTTTGGGAGTTCGTTTTGCCCCCATAAGTACTTTTTGGTCAATTATTACATCAACAAGTTCTGACCCGATATTTTGTATTCCTAATCTACCCTTGACTAAATCAAACCCATATCTTTAGTTGTCAAATCAATCTTAATTATTACATGTATTTCCTTCCCCCAAAGCATTTTCATCTCCATTTCCAATTTTTTTCTCTCTCTCTACTCATTGTTCTTGCTCTTCTTTATTCTCAAAAAAAAAAAACTCTGCAAACTTCTTAAATCAAAGAAATTCATGAACAAATTCAATAGGTTACTAACATTTTTACTATATTTTGATCTTCTTCTTGACTTCTAATTATTTGCTCATCTTTTTCACCTACTTCTTCATTTATCTTCTTCACTCTTCACTCTCAAGACCCATTATGCCAAAAAAAAGCTGGCGTGACTCACATTCTCAAAGCACGGGTGTGTGAAGGATATTACATCTATAACTAGTAAATAATAGATTTGACCTTTGGTGATATATTAGGTGCCAAAGTTGATATCTTCTTTTTATTCTAGGATATTTAGCATTTGGGTCAAGGAAAAGTATCAGAATTAGCGTTTGGATCAAGAGTTTGTCCTTTATAGGGTTTGGGTCATGGACGAACCCGTGACCCAGTTGACTACTGGCGGTTGTTGTAACCGTTAGTCTGTGACCCTAATGCTAATGCCGATACTTTATGTTGACCCAAAAACTAAATATCTTAGAAGCAAATTATAGTGTCAAAATAAAAACATATTGATCGATCTAACAAAACTTCAATGTAATTCAAAAACATAAATATTTCATCGAATTCAATATGTCGATCATAGACGGAACATGCTTTATTCTGCACTTAATGCGCGTCCTCAAATCATTGCATCTTTCCGATGCAAAAATTGTGTACTAGTGCCTCGAAATATGATATTCTTTTCCCTACAAATTCTCTAGATCACTCTCTCTTTGTTCTCATGACACTTGTCTTTCTTATCATGGAACTCTCTATACTTCTAAAATATTTTTCACAAATATCACATGGACTTAATTTTCTTTCCCAGCGTTTGATACAGTTGTCCTCTGGAAATCTCATTAGACGGGTTTTTACGACTATTTCCTTAATACATTGAAGGGGCCTATGCTAAGCAGTTGATCCATTAGATTGATCTATGCTAACACAACTTGTCTTTGTACCAACGGTAGGTCTTCAGTGTCCATTACTCTCTACTGGTGGGTTCGTCGGTCAGGGTTTGTCTTTCGCAACGCTAACGATGGTGGAAGAGCTAGCTTAGGACTAGGCTCTACGCCTGACAAGTTCTCAAATCTGACAAGTTCTCCATTGAAATGTGTACATCTTCGAACCCACACATCTTTCACCAATTTCCCTTAAGACGTCCTATTCCAATGATTAAAAGGTAAAGTTAGCGTCAGGGTCAATGAAAAAGTACTTGAATTAGCATTTGGGTCACAAACTAACGATTGTTAACGACCGTCTCTAGTCAACAAGGTCTACTGTTAGTCTGTGACCCAAATCCTATAATGGACAAACTCTTGACCCAAATGTTAATTTCGGTACTTTTCTTTGACCCTAACGCTAAATATCCTTTTTTATTTCCTTATACGCAGACAATTTCAGCCATGTTGTGGGCAACTTCATCTTGCCACAAGGTGATGTTTTGATGATGTGAAAGCAAGTACTGTAATGGGGGAATCCTCAAGTTAGGAGTCCGAGTTCATAATTGAATTTGCATGCTTAGCACAAAAGTGAATGATTAGGGAAATGTTCAAGGACCTCACCTCAGTTTGCAAATCACTAACGAGGATTTTTCGTCAAAATACTTTGGTCTTTGAAATTTGTCATTCACTGAAATTTTTCAAGTTTCTTATGGAAAGTTTTACTATATGATAAAATCTCTAGTAAAACAAATGGTTGTTCTTCTCTCTCTTTCTAAGGTTTTCACTTTTCCAGAGGACAAAGAGGCACAGAGGGAGGAAGAACTCTTGGAAAAAAATAGTTGCTTCTTTAGATCACAAACCACTTCAAATCAGGAAATAAAAAGATACTTGACTACTAATAACTAATTAAAGTGAAAGTTTGAAGAGAAATTTGAGTGATTTTCTTTTAGTAAAGAAGAACAAGAACAAGGGGTAGAGGGAGATAGAGAAAAAAATCTAGAAATGAAGAAGAAAGTGCTTTCGGAAAGGAAATAGGGATAATATTTAGGGTTAATTGATTTGACAATTAAAGATTTGGTTTTGATTTGCTCAAGGTAGATTATGATACAAAATATTGAGTCAGAGCTTGCTAATATAATAATTGTCCGAAAAGTACTCTTGGGAGTCAAATCGAACTCACAGACACTTATGGGGGCCAAAACGACGAGTTGGTCATAAATTGGGGGTCATAATGGAACTAACCCGTTTTAAAATGTGATGCAGGAAAATTTTTAGAAGATACTCAGAAAATCTCAGATATCTTCAAATCTAATTATTAAGTAGATTTTTTTTTGTTAGTAAACAAATATTATTTTTAGCCGTTTTATATTTTTAGAAAACTTTCTAAGTTTCAGTATTTTATTTATTTATAAGTTTTTTTTAGATTGGACTCCAAGAGTCGTTACTTTTCAATGACATCGATAGATCGTGAATATAATATGCAATACATCTAGCTCTTAAGACGGAAATGTAAAGATTCTTTTTCCTAAGTTTCATAAGTTTTTTTAGGAAAGTAAGTTTTATAAGTTTTAGATCTAAATCTTTTTTGAATTTTTCGTTGCGGAAAAATGTCTACTACGTCCTATTGCCCATCTTCATTGAGACAATGAGTGGACTACTTGAATTCTGTTGTGTAATACCATTCAAAACCCATGAGGAATTGGTGTATTTTTTTTGTTGAAAAAGGAATTGGAGTATCTTGCTTGAATAAGAGGTTTGCTTGGATACTGTTTAGCTTTCAAGACTCTATCGAGTATAGGAGAGATCCGTCTCCAAAAATGAGTTCGGATCATAAAGCTTGATTGCAAATAATGATGTTTTTGAATTCGAGACCACCTTTACCGGGACACTGGCCAAAGCAACTCAACTCTTAAAGATAAAAGAACCTTAGTGGGGTTATTCGTTCAAAATTTTTATTATAACCTTCAAAGTTCTTAAGAACTTTTAAGTCTAGCGTTATTAGTTAAAAACTTTTTAAGAAAGTATTATTGGTTCAGAAATTCGTTTAAGAATTTCTAAGTAGCGTTGTATTTTGAGAAATCTACAACTTTCAACTTAAAACAGAACCAAAAGTTTCAGCTCTCTCTCTCTCTCTCTCTCTCTCTCTCTCTCTCTCTCTCTCTCTCTCTCTCTCTCTCTCTCTCTCTCTCTCTCTCTCTCTCTCTCTCTCTCTCTCTCTCTCTCTCTCTCTCTCTCTCTCTCTCTCTCTCTCTCTCTCTCTCTCTCTCTCTCTCTCTCTCTCTCTCTCTCGTCCCCTCCCTTCTCCTAGTCTCCCCTTCCCACTCTCACCTAAGAACGAAAGTTTCAGCTTAAGAATTCAACCTCAAACTCTAGGAAATTTTGTCTCTGAATCGTTATTCTTTCTTTCAAAATCGACTCCACTCCTCGTATGGATTAATGATGAGGTGTAGAGAATAAAGCTTCAACATATGATTCTCATATAAAGTTTTAGTCTTTCAATCTATATTGTAAAAATATCTTCATTCACTAACTTTTAGGTGTAGTTTGGCAACGCTAAAATAAGTTACTTTTTTGCTTATTTAAGTAGAAAAGTAAAAAAGTTAGTTTGGTAACGTGAAAATTTCCGACTTCACTTAAATTAAAATTTGACTTTCTTTTCAAGTTCATATTTTCTGCTTTTGACTTTAAAGTTAAGCAACTTTTCTTCAACATATGCAAGAATTTTACTTTACCAAAACTATTTTTTTTTATTTCCGCTCCACCACCACAACTAAACTTCCACCACACTGTTGTACCACCACCACTATACACTCCACCACCACCACACCTCAAACCTCCACCACCATTGTATCTCAACCACCACCACCACCATTGTACCTTTCCACCACCGTACCTCCACCACCACCACACTTCAACCACCACCACCATTTTTATCTCAACCACCGCTACCACCAACGTACTTACACCACCACCACCACCATTATACACCCATCACCACTCTCCCATACCTCCACCGTCATCCACCACAGCTCCACCATCGTCGTGCCTCCACCAAAACCATCCTCATACATCCACCACCACCATCCACACCTCCATCATACCTCCACCACCACCACCATCATACCTCCACCACCACCACCTCTTCCAAAAGAGTAATCATCATCCCATACCTCCACCACCACAACCATCATACCTCTACCACCACTGGCGCCACCACCATCATACAATCACCACCACCTCTTTCAGAAGAGTAATCGTGAAAATCATAAATAAATTTAATTGAAGTCAAGTATCTTTATGAGAAAAAAAAAATAGAAAAGTAAATTACATAACCAAACTAATTTTTTGACGTTTTTACTTATAAGTAACATTTTCGCCAAACATACTTATGATAACTATTTTACTTTTTTAAAGCAAAAGAACTTCTACTTTTGGCTGCCAAACGACACCTTAATTTTGAAGTCTTTATAAAACTTGTTATTTAGATTAACTCACTTTAAGTTTTAGTTTTTTCTCAATCTGTTTTCTCCAATTTTAATGTGTGTGTGTGCACGGGTGTGAGTAATATTACATGAGTTCTTTGATTTACCATATCAAGGTAGATATAATGTCGCTTGAGGTCTATTAGTGATATCAAAGCAATGCATCTAGAAGCACACGAGGAGTTTATGGGAAAAATCTGTATTATACCCACAAGTTACTTCCATATTTATGCTAAAATTATTCATCTAATGTTGAAGCTTATATGCTTCCACTTAATCTCAAAATGTTGGGGATTCTAAACCTCCATAAACACAACATGAATAAAGTTACAATATCCTAAAAAATGTGAATACATATTGCATTAGTATATATAGAAAAGCTCAATCGCTTTTCGTATATATAGAAACTTAGTTTACAACCACATGGAACATATGAAGCACATAGATTTGTATAAGAATTGTTGATTAAGTTGAAATCGCTTTCTTAAAATCTAAGTATTATTAATCAGCAAAGTATAAGAGCGTATAAGCAATTGGCAAGTAATTATGTTGTTATTAATCAGCAAAATACCTATAAAAATTGATTGGGCAGTCACAAGTCAAAACAAAAATCTACACAGCTACATGTACTCTCTACAGCTAGGTTTATATTTTGGAGTCCGACCATCCAATGCCACTCTAGGTAGGGGTGTACACGAGCCGAGCTCTTAACGAACTGCTCGAGCTCGGCTCGACTATTGCTCGTGCTTGACTCGAATATTAACGAGCCCGAGCTTAACACGAGCTCAAAATCAAGCTCGTTTACATAAACGAGCCGAGCTTGAACATTCTTTAGTGTATCACGAGCTACTCGTGAACAACTCGTTTAACATACTCTTATAATAGTATAGTACATAATTACGTATTAGTATTGAAACTTGTACATGAAATATCAACCATTAAAAAATTATCGGAATATGAATCATTATCATTGTATGTGACAAATGATCATTGAAGTATTTTGATGATTTAGAAAGTTTTAATTTGAAGTATTTTGATAAACGAGCTTAAAACAATACGAGCTCGAGTTCGAGCTCGAGCTCTTTCAAACTTATACGAACCGAGCTTGAACAAGTGGACAATTACTCGAACGAGCTCGAGCTCGAGCTCGACAGTCAAATACACGAACCGAGCTTGAACATCTTACTAATCGGCTCGGCTCGACTCGAGTACACCCCTAACTCTAGGTACTACGAAACTCAACTACAATGAGTTTCTACTTTTTTTTCAATTATTTGTTGTGTTTATGAAGCCACTGTTCTAGACTTATTGTTGTTTTGCATGATGAAACAAGAATAGGGACGACATTACAATCTTTATGAAACACATTGTATGAATTTTTCTTCTGAGCGAATAAACCAGCTTTGTTTCTTCTTTGTAAACATCTCCAAGTTAGTTCCTGCCACTAAATATCGCCACTTTTTAATCTCAACTTTTTTAGGAATTAATCAGTTTGGTTTTATTTAATTTTTGCTGGATTAAAAGGGTTTTTTTTCTGTTTTTGTCTTCCAATGCAAAGAAGCTAAAGCAATTGTCACGAAAAGGAACAAGTGAAACACAACTTCTTTTCTCCAACTCCCGTCGATTTAATATTTAAACACCGGAGAATAAGCAGGTTGATGTTTCGCCTTACATTTAATGAATTTTTTTTTACCAATGTTATCTTCTTCAAGTTCTGATTTCTTTGGCCATTAAATTTTATAGAATTTGAAAACAGTTGAATAATTAGATTCGAAGAAGTTGATAAAGAATATCTGATAATGATTTTGTCACAAATTTTGTAATTTTATATTTTTCATATTTTATATGGCAGTAAGAATTTCTAATTTTTAAGTAGATTTAGTTTTTTTTTATTATTTTCCTTCAACAAAAATAAAGTAGATTTAGTTTTATACTATTATTAGTTTTGAAGTTTTACCTTGTCAAATATTTAGTTTGATTTGGGTAAGGTGGATTCTCTCGGGCATAATGAAAAATCTTCAAGCAATAAAAACTTAGTCAATTAGGCTTTACTTAGAGGGCATATTTATTTTTGATCCAAAATTAAATTTGTTTGTCTTTTAGTCCTTAATCTTCATCTTCACCTCACGTCCATCCACAAATTCCAATCACCGCCATAATTTCCGGCCACCGCCACGACAACTATTTTATTTTCTTTCCCATCTTCTTTGATCCCGCATAAGTGTTGGTAAACAGAGTACTAGAGTGTATCGCCGCAAATCCCAAATCTCAAGATAACCGCCTCGGAATTGAATACTCGAAACCGTCAAACTGGATCCACGAGCAACGCCTACCATGAATGCACAATCAATACCTGAAAAAAAATTAGTTGGATTAAAATCCAACTCCAGTAGATTTCCACAAACGTAAATCTCGGATTCGCTAAATCCACAATCAAGAAAGCGTTGAATTCATATTCATTATTGGCATTATCTGAATTTCAACGGTGACAACTAACATAATACAACGAGATTCACGCTTATAGAAACACATAATTTATGTTCTTGATTCTTATGTTTTCAAGGATCTTGTATTCTAATCCAATACTAACTCTCACATTACAACGATGTTTCTTCTTTTTCCAATAGATGTAAAATATCATGTTTAACTAATTAGGTAAACCTTTTGTAGCATTCAAACTTGACATGTAAGCTAACACAAATTTATGTCAGAAGACAAAATCGTAAAACACTCATTCGGTGTCTCAGACCTATACACAACAAACATTGGCACTCATAATTAATTAAAAACAAGTTCACTAAACATATCAAACCGACGAAACATGACAAGTCAAAAAGAGATGATGCTCATAATAGATCGCAACCTCAAACAAGCAAAAGCAATAATAATTAATAAATATAAACTCACCACTATAAGGTATCTACCTAGGAGATACATTGCCTAAAGAGCAAAAATCATATGAATCTAAATAAATTCGTTCATTGCAGACTGTCTTGACACTTTACACAGAAATTATCATAACTTCTCACCCAAAACTCCGATTAATACACCATTTGAAGCATTGAAAAGTAGTCGAACAGACATTTCCAGACATATAAGAAACACAACCAAATTCGTCACATATTATTACCAAATTTAATATAAACTAGGCTAAATTACAGTGAAGATTAACTAGACACCTTGTACGAAAACTGCCATAACTCCTCACTAGTGACTCTAATTAATGCACCGTTTGCTAGAAAGTAGACAAGCAGAACTTTCCAAAAATATAAGAAACACATCCAAATTCGTCACATATCAATACCAGATTCAATTTAAACTAGATAGGGATACAGTGGAGACTGCTCTGACACCTTGTATGAAAACTATCATAATTCCTCACTTGAAACTTCGATTACTGCACCGTTTGAAGCATTAGAAAGTAGACAAAGAGAAATTTCTAAACATATAAGTAACAAACCCAAAATAATGTCCTAGCAATACCAAATTCAATTTAAACTAGACCAAAATAATGTCCTCTATAGATGTTTTATGAAATTCTAGATAAAACAAATATCTCAACCATTTAATCATTCTTGATAAAAACTATTTGATTAGCAATATTAAACATATCATGGAAAAAACTGAAAGTGCCTACAAAAGAATTAAGATATAGAAAATCTTCCTCTTTTCGCCTTTATGAAAACAATCATGCCTCATTCTTTCCTCACAAAACTCTATCTCTATCTCTTTTCTTCTTAGTCTAACCTTCCTTCACCTAAGGAACAGCTGGAACATCTCTCTTTTCTATATGCTTTGTTCAAAAGTGAAAAGGAACATGGTTTTTAAATCCATCATTATTTCATCCAAACCAAACTGACCTAGAATTTTGTTACTTCCACCGAATTTACTACTCCCACTGTCCCAATTTGTTTGACCTGCTAGGAGATCCAACTTATTAGGAATTTTCATTTATTGTTTGCTAACTAAATGTATTTGCCTAAATTACCCATAGTTACTTTAGATTATTACGATAAATATTAGATTGGAAGTAGTGTAGAACCAATTGAATTTTTTTTATTATTATTAAAAGTAAGAGTAGATTAAAAAATGTCAATAAAATTAGTAATAAAAGAGTCTTACTTAAAGTAACTGGACAAACATTTTGGACTTCCTTTAAAGGAATAATACCCAAACAAAATAGGACGGAGGTGACGTAATGAAAAACTCTGAAAAGAATTAGATCTCCATACTTTTAACTCTAAAAAAGTCTTCAGAACTTCGTCTAAAGACTGTAAAACTGAAACTTAGAAGAACTAACTAAAATCCCGAACTTTATTGATTAAACTGAATGAATAAAATAATTCATAGGTCCCTCTTTATATAGCCTTAGGGTTTCATTAACCTAATCGAACTCAAATAACAACTCCTAAGAAAATAAAACACTAGAATCTCAAGAAAATAAGAGAATACCTAAACTAAAACACTTACTAAAAATAGTAAAAGAAACTACTAAGAGTCTGTTTTGAGGACATAAACGATGGAATTTGACCCTCAAAGTGGGTCGTTTGAGGCAAAGCGACAAGGAATGAGCGGAAGGTTATTTCGCACCATCCTTCAAAATTTCATTCAATTCTGACACCCGTAACTTCTGCTTTGCCCGTTTTAGTCTGTTACCTTTACACTTGACTGCATCAATTTCTTCCATGTATTTTTCGATCAATTCCTCTACATCAATACTAGATTGGAAGTAGTGTAGAACCAATTGAAACTTTTTATTATTATTAAAAGTAAGGGTATATTAAGAAATGTAAATAAAATTAGTAAT
The DNA here is from genome assembly GCF_041429995.1 of Eschscholzia californica. NCBI lineage: Eukaryota > Viridiplantae > Streptophyta > Magnoliopsida > Ranunculales > Papaveraceae > Eschscholzia > Eschscholzia californica. The sequence continues at coordinate 50,438,403 of NW_028238198.1, forward strand.
AAATGAGTCTTATTTAAAGTAATTGGACAAACATTTTGAGACTTCCTTTAAAGAAATAAGACCCAAACAAAATAGGACGGATGGAGTATATAAAAAAATAGGAGTGTTACATAGAGTCCCTTTAGAGTTTATGAAAGGATGATGCTAAATCTTTTTTGAAAGGATGATGCTAAATCTTTTTGTGTCCATTTCTGTTGAATGACACACCATTACTGGAATATTAATAACACTTTTGAACTACTTCCCTTCCTTCTTTTTTGAGAATTAACTTATGGTGCGTTTGGTTGCAGGATTCCTAAGTAGGAATCCGATCAAAAGTGGGATTTGGTAGGAAACATGAATCCTTAGTCTGTTTGGCTACCAAGAATCCCAGGACTCTTGAATCCTAAGGATTCCTAATTCCAAAATTTGTATTTGACCAAAATCCCACCCTACCCCTTAGGATTTGCTAGGATTTGGATTAATAAACCTAAATTTCAAACTTAAAATCAACAAAAATTTATTTCCCTTCTGCAAAATAATTATTTTAAAAATCATTATTTTTTCAAAAATCATTATTTTTTTCAAAAATAATTATTTTTTTTTTTCAAAAACCATTATTTTTTTCAAAAACCATTATTTTTTTTAAATCATTATTTAAAAAAACCAAAAGAAACCTTTTGGATTCATGAATCCGTGGAATCATGAATCCGTGGAATCATGAATCCCAAGTACTCATGAATCCGTGGATTCATGAATCCTGCAACCAAATGCACCATTATTTAAAAGTTTGAAAACGAAAAAAGTTAAAATCCACGAAATATGAAATCCCTAATTGATTCTTCTATTGCACCTTTTGGTTTCATCCTCGAGATTTTTTCTTGCTCCTTACATTTTCATACGGAAAATGAGAGAATGCAAAGTACTTTCTCTCTCTAAATCCCAGCCGGCCACATACCCCTGCCGGGATTGAGTCGGGATAGTGGTCGGGCATGTTAATCCTCTGGTTATGGTTTGAGTTCACTTTAACTCTGTCTGGTCTTGATTAAGCCAAAGTCTGGGTTGAAGTAGGGAACTTCTTTTCTCTAAGTTATAGAGAGATAAACGATAAGCGAATACCGACTTTATCAGTAATTCCTTCTTTCGGATTAACTGAGATAGACAAAAGATATTGGAGTCGAGGCGAAAATAAATTCTCTTTCCTTAAGACATTTTACACCCCCGTAACAGTACCGAACGTTAGGGTGTATGCCTTCGGGATACAACGACTATCCTTTCAGAATTTTAAGATGGTACTTCCATATTCTGAAAGCGAACGAACCTTCGTAAATAATAGGAGCTCTTAGACTGATGCGATTGGATCTTCTAGACACTTTAAGATTATTAGTTCACTCAAAGCTTCTTGTTTCCTTTTTCAAGTGATACTGGAATTACTTCCCAATTAGATATTCCAGACACACTAGAATACTAATTGTTATAAGAAAAGAGAAGAAGAGAATGACTTGGATCTTCTAGACGCTTAGAATTCTAACTTCACTCGAAACTTCTTTCTTCCTTTTCTAGACATACTAGAATTACTTCCCCATCAGATATTATAGACACACCAGAATACTAATTGTTAGAAGAGAAGAAAAAAATGACTTGGATCTTCTAGAGGCTTTAGAATTCTAATTTCACTCGAAACTTCTTTCTTCTTTTTTGTAGATATACTAGAATTACTTCCCAATCAGATATTCCAGACACACCAGAATACTAATTGTTAGAAAAGAAGAGAAAAAGAAAATGAATTGAATGAGAATTGGAATGGTTTTGAGTTGTTTGTACAGGAATCGAATGGGTACATGTGGCTTTTGGGGTTAAAGGACACAACTTTTTGGAACTAGGGACTCAACTTGACGAGTAACTGATTATTATAGTCGGTTAAGGTCTGGGCCGTTAGATCGAGCTAAAAACACGGAGGGAACGCCATCCGTTAGATGGAGATTACGCGTTCCCGATAGTTGCCCAACATAGGAGAAATCCAGCTGTTAGATGGACAGATTGGGCGTAGCCCACTTGCTGCCCGACACGGAGTAAGTGCACGCTGTTGGATCTCGCTGATCCAACGCGTCTGGCAAGATCCCAACATTGTCGCTCTCGTCTTAGCGCGCACCTGTTTGATCTCGCGCAACCCCGCGGAGTGAAGGACAGCGGTCCAGATTAGGATGTGCGTGCTTCGCTCAAACGACCCCAAAAATGACTTGTCCAACTTGATGCTTTAGTCCCAATTCCAACCGATCTTCATCTAAATTTTAAAGTTGAATTTCTCATTCATTCGGAATCGGATTTGAGTGATTCTTGACTGTAAGTAGAAGAGCTCGACGAGGCGAATGCAATGTTGCATTCCGTTTCTAAGTTTGACGGGTCTGATCGAGTCAAAATTGGCTCTGATTCCAACAATCCCCCACATGAATGGAAATTTGAGGTTTACTATGATATATACAAACATACTGACACTAGAAGAGCTCATATGCGGAACTTTGCTGGATCAGAAGAAGGTAGTGTTTCGACTTTGAACCTTTCCTAGTGAGTAACTACAAGGTCTATAAGGACGACAGTGAACTTTTCGTCTTGAACTGAGTCCTGGGAATTGTAAACCAGAATAGCTATCACACAGCTAATCCCTTACTTACTTAGGTTCTCGGTTGTGTTCATTTCGGTCCTGAACAATCTCAATTCGTTTGTGCTTTAGAGAAGTCGGCCTAGACGACCTTCCCATAGAACTGGCCACAATTCACACATATAGGTTATCCGTAGTAAGGTATCCTGTTATACCTCACGTTAGAATAAAGTTTTAAGTTTTCGGATTCATTAAAAGCTTAATGCTTAGCCTCTCACTGCAGGCAACACTATTTTCATCCTAAGAATGGGTAAGAAATAGAAATCTCTTAGAGTGTTGACTCAGGATATAGCTTCAGTTTCTCTTTGAACCTAGATCGTGGGATCTCTAGTCCTCTAGGTAGGGTTTCAACAGGCCTTTACTCATTTACTTTAGGCGTTTTTTCCCTATTCCCCTTGATGGTGCAATTTCAACTCTCTTGTTCACCCTTGTTTCTATACGGATCCGCCAGGTAACTTAGGACTTATCATAATTCTAATTTATGCATTCCTTGAGAGCAATTGCTTTACGGTGCTAGTCTAGTTATTTCGAATGCTCTGGACTTACCGTCTTCAATCACATATACTTATCCTCCAGGAAGTCCACCCACTTCCTTTGCTTTCTCCATAGCAATGTATCCATCAAGGCCTTTAGGATAACATTGTTGATCCAGCTATGCACGTCTGCCCTTTGAGGAGTTTTTTGATATCGTAACCCTTAATGATTTTTTAAATCCACTATTAGACTTTGTATCTGAGATTCAAGTGTTGTCAACATATCTTTTATTTTCATTCGTTTATGATATGTACAACCAAATTATACGAGTCTACTCAGATACCTAAGAACTATTTGTTACTCAGACAACTCTTTCTTGAATTTGTTCAAATTCAAGTATTTATGTTTATCGTTGTTCTTGAGTGGTAATTCTACCTTTCTCAGTCCCAAGACACACTTTAAATTTTCACTTAGGAGTAACGATTTAATCTGAAAAAACTTTGAGATTATATCTTCTCAAACACTTCCTTATTCCTAACTAGTATCGTCTGGCATCTTGAACAGATAATTCACGGTTAAATCTCGTTACTTAGTTTAAGAGTAGAAAGAGATGTTCTTTCTAATTGTGTTTTTCCAGATTTGTTGAGTGAATTAGACATTCACGTTATCACTTATATTCACACACTTGAATTCTTGATCTTGTCACAACTTGGTGAATATAATTACAGTTCTTAGCTCAATGAAACTTTATTGACCAAACATTCTTTTTGGCTAAATCTGGTTTCCGAGGTACTCCATAATTTCCCTCTTCTTACGTCCCTACGACGATATATCTTAAGGAGAATTTGGAGACCTTTATGCCATTTATTTCTTTATAATTGGCTTTTCGGTTCCTTCTCGGTTCTCCCCACATTTCTAGAGTAACTTCTCTTACTCGTCAACTTGGATGGAATCTTACAATATCCCATATAGGGTACCGTAAAATATTTAACAATATCTACCCCCACAATTCTTGGGTAGCCAGGGCATCCTCCTTTTTCACAAAACTATTTTCTTACATAACTCATTTAGTGTAGCGGTTTTAGTTTTGTTTCATAACATGATGATCATTAGAACCTTGGGCTATAACACAAGGTGAGTTTCTCTTCAAACTCTTTCTTAAGTTATATGTCTTAAACATATATACTTGCTTGATAGGTTTAAAACTATCCCGTGATCACTAGAGTTATCTTTAATATTTTGTCCTTCTTCGTCTCTAGATTTCGTTCGCTCTCTTGAACCGGAAATCTTATTAAGACCCGTGAATTTACTATTCGAGTCTGGTCTAGATCAAATCACGTAATATTCAACTTTTATGTCATATCAACCCTAATTCCTTGTCTATCCAAGGAGACTAGGTTGCCCATGAGGATATATGAAGGACCATTCTTTATATTATACAGAACTAAGGGCATACTTGTTGGGTTATGGTGGTGTCTACTAATGTCGTATAAGCGGAATCTCAGACATCTCATGTCTTGACATTAGTACGTCCCAAGATCATCATGCATAAACTAATAATTAAACTATGTAGAAAATAGATGATTACCTTAATCGCTATTATCCCTCGAACTTTTCCAATCGATTAAGAAGACCAAGAGCTCCAATTGTCGCTCTCTACTTGGGACACTGAACGGTGTATTTAATCTCCCTCTTTGAAAGCTTGCTAGCGCTCCAATGGTGGTTTGATAAGAAGAACACCTTCTTCTTGTTTCACTAGTTGATAGCTTGGGAATTAGCTCACTTTCTCCTCTCTATTTGATGTGGTAGAGTAAGAAAGCTTAGAGAGAAATTTCACACCTTATTCTCTGCCCTAAGAGTCTTTATATAGAACCCTAATAAGAATCCACCTCCAATTAGGTTTCCTAAAAGACCCTTTAGAATAAGATTTAAGGAAATTGCCGAAAATAGCAACTAGTTTATTATTTCTCAATTCCTTGAGGAGGTGACGTCCAAATCCAGTCAAAATTGGCAGATTTTATGTTCCTAACATGAGGAACCGACCCTCCAAAAATTAGCCCAATCCGAACCCTAAAAGTGCCCGAATCAGTTTAGACCCAAAACCCCGTTTTCGGGCCTTTTTGCTATCTTTTGCCTAAATTCTCTTTAGGCCTATGAGATATGTTTATGGGACACTCCCATGGTTATATCTCACTCCCACTAATCATATCATCTAATTAAATACCCATTCTTATGTGTAACCCGATGTAGGATCCGATCGAAGTTAGCCGCGTCGTAATTCGACGATCGCAGTTGGTTTCTAGCTAAACACTACAACCCCTAGATCAATTGGCTTTATGATCTTCTTCATCAATTGTCCTAGCCGACAAATTGCTCGCATTGCAATCTTGGTCGAAAGACATCTCCTTCAATACTTACAAAGACTTAAGGATTTATTTCTAAAATCTCCTAATCTCGAGATCTTTTAGCAAAGGTCCTTTCCCTTAACACATCCGAGGATCTTTCTATAATCCTTAGACAGATCTAAGGACCTTCTTGAAAATTATACTGATTTACTGTCTGAATAACTTATTTTCTCGAAGACGAGTTTCATTTCTGAATTTTGCAGTCTCTGTCATGTGTATTCGAGACCGCTTCATATAATTTTCATTATCTCAGACCGATGAATTTTTTCGAATTTCATCATCTTGTAACTCTTTGTATGCCGAGAACCTTCTGTCGTCGACATTAACCGTGTACGTTCGACGGTTGGCTTGACACACTTCTCCGCTCACTTATGCGGTTGTCTTCTTCGATTCGTCATTGAATTGAACCTTTAGGATCAAGTATTCAAGACTTACGCCAACTTCATTGATGTCTCTCCGTATTCTTGATAGTCTTTTTTTCACACCCAGTATTTCTGTCTATATTTGGTGGTCGGGGTGTCGCTTGGCTCTCCGATGTCTCTATAATCGAGAAAATATTTAAAAAAATCATCAGCGAAGTCATCATTCATGGTCACCATGTGTTGAAATTTATTCCTGCCCACGACTAGTAATAGCCTTTAGATTGATCATCGTTTTCAATCTCCATTGATCGAAATTTATCCCTTTGAGCGTTCTGTTCTTTCGCTCTGTTGTACCAAAAGAGTCACCGTTTGAAGAACTATGCCATTCTTGGCGTATATCTCGGCGAAAGGAGATTCATACTCTCCCCATCAATCGTTTCTCAAAGCCTCAGTTTTTTTATAGAGTTGAGTTTCTACTTTGGTTTTATAAAGCTCGAACTTTTCGATTGCTTTGTCCTTACTCCTTAGTGAGTGATATAACAGAACCAAGTGGAGTCATCGATAAAGGTGACGAAGTACCTTTTGCCAACTCATGTTTGAACCATCTTTAGGTTATATAGTTCACTGTGAATTAAGTCTAAAGACTCGAACGTCTAGGTCATTTTTTACTCTAGACATGCTTGACATATTCGTCTTTAGTTAATGTCGAGTTTCGGAATTAACTCTAAGTTCATTAATTTCTTTAATGACTTATTATTCACATGTCTCCGTCTTTCGTGACAAATATTGGAGGACTCGACAATATACGCATAATTATTAATTTCATTAATAATAGGTGCTTCGGCATTACATAGGTAATATTTAATTTAAATAACCCCCCACATAAATACACCTTCCCAATATACATCTTTTTCTTAAATAGGATAACGATATCCAACAGAAAGATTAGTTTCAACCCGTTCTCACTAAGAAGGTAACTAGAAATCAACTTCTTTCGAATGTCTGGAGCATGGAGTACATCGGTCAAAGTCACTTCTATCTCTAAAGTGAACTTTAACACGATCTCCCCCTTTCCTTTGACTTGGGTGGTCGAGCCGTTTTCCTTGAATGAGGTCTCTCCTTCGGCTACCTCCGTATAGGAAGAGAATAGGCTTTTGTCACTACAAATGTGATTACTTGTCTTAGTGTCGACCCTCCATTCTCTCTGGTTGTTAACCAGGTTAACTTCATATGACACTACACAGAGGTTCATCTTCTGAAGTTTCTCAAACACTTTTTCGAATCCAGTAGTCATAAGACAGTGATTCCGACTTTCGTTGTCTGTTACTAATGAACCTTGGTTCTTAGCGTTTTCATCTTTATTGCCATATGTGAAGCGACAATATTTAGATAGGGGGCCCCGCTTTCCACAGTTGTAGCATTCGTCGAACTTTTTCTTCGGCTTGCCTCCTATTTGAGACAAAATGCTTGCGGTTCAGGGTGAAGTGATGAGTACCTTAGAACTCAATTATTTGTCTTCAAATTTCGTTTGTTAGTTGCTAATTTTAATAAAACTAATCAAATTTATTGTTTTTTCAGGGATAATCTAAAAAGGGCCTATTTGAATAAAGGCAAGTCTTAGGAATCCATTTGTGAATAAAAGGTAAAAGAAGGATGGAGTTCATGTGATTTCCAGTAGCCAAAGAATTGATTTAAAAAAGTATGGGACCCACCTACCATTTATGTGACAAACAAATCACTTTTTTTTTTGTTGAACTATATTGCATTAAATTAAATCAAAATGTTATTACAGTATTTATCCACTAGAATACACGGTACATTAGACCACACTTTGTTCCGCTGATTCTTCCTTGCCCATTTCGCTAGTTTGTCAGCATTCTGATTTAGCTTTCTCCCAGTGTACTGAAATTTGATCGTCTGGAAATCAGGGATATATGTTTTGATTTTCTTTAGGTGAAAGATAGATTGCCATTGAACTTCATTCTTTGAGTTGTGCAGATGATGTATAAGATTGATATTATCACTTTCTATTATGATGGCTTGGTGGTTCATCTCTTTGGCCCATTCAATTCCAAGAAGGATTGCCTTAGCTTCACTTTCTTCACTGTTTCTCGCATTGCAAGATTTGACTTGTGCTCCCATGAACTTAGATTTATCATTATGTGCAATAATGCTGATGCCTACAAACAAATCACTTGTTGCTTTCCTATGTGAATTGGATGGGTATGCTTATACAAATATTGAACTTGTGAGAAGTCAAGAGGAGTTTCTACTGGGTGCTTATAGTCATGGTCAGGAAGCCTATATTGATTCCCAAAGTGATAAGGAGGAAGCTGTTTTGGAGTTGAAATCAGGAAAAGATTTGGGATAAATCCAAAGCGGTTTGGATTGCGGTTTGGATTGTCATTCAACCGTGTGTAAACAAACATTCAGGTGGGGAGAATTTTTGGCACTCAATAGGATAGATTACTGGCCACAATTTAAGGAGATTCAGAACTTAATTTTGGGAAGCAAAACCCTAGCTGTGGGGTTTTAAATACAGAAACAAAGGAAGCCGAAAGGGGAGAATTTTTTAGGAAGTTTTGAGAGAGCAATTAATATTGAAGAGAACTAGGAGGCAGAGAAGAACAGAAGGCATTTAGGTACGATAAGATTTGATGAGAAGATAAGAAGTACAAATCTCTTGGGTGATTTCTCTCTTAATCCCTTCTTTTATTTCTTTTATTGTATTTAACTTCCTCATGATGATCATTGTAAACATGGGTTTCTAATCCTCCATCTAGAGAGGATGATGAAACCCATGAAATTGCTTTTAGAGATACAGTAATAAAATAATCCGATACTCTATTGTTCTTCATGTATTGATTCTCACTTGGTATTTATTATTTAAATTAATTTTTCATTACTCGTGCTTTTAGATTTGATATATCATGCTTAGATTAAGTCTTTGATGGTCTATTCTTATTTGTTTGATGAGTAATAGTTAAACTATTTTAAATGTTAAAACGATAGTGGATATAAAAAGCTAAGACTGTTTTAAAGAAAACATTGTCCGGACTTTAGATATTTCATTGCCTAAAGTCTGAGTGATAAAAAAAGTGTTTGATTAATTTGTTAGATGTTCTTTCTAAGTATTTCGTGAGTGGATTCAAAATCTCTAGGTTTTTTTCCGTATTGATTTTCTTTCAATCATTTATTATTTTCGCTTTGTTATTTAATTTTATCATCAAAACTGAATCTCAAAGTTACTTATTCACTAGTTTAGGATTAAAAATAGTTTCAACTTGTCTTCGTGGGATCGACCCGTACTTGCTAGGTCTACACTACATAGACCCGTGCACTTGCGGATTTTATTATAAAATACGGATTTATTTTAGCCTATTATTTAGGTTAGTTTAAATACGCATCAAGTTTTTGGCGCCGCTGCCGGGGATAAGTTAAGAAATTTGTTTTGATCTTGGATTAGTTAGTTTTAGGGTTTCAAATTTATTTTCTTATTTTTATTTTGTTTTTGTCTTTTTTGGATCACTTTAACTTGCTTTTCTTGTTTTTGGTGTGTAGTTCACAAAAGAAGCTAAAGAAAAGAAGCAAACAAGGAGGAGGAAATCAAGAAGACAAAGATTTTTTTATTTTAGATTTTTTTTTGGTGAGAAAGAGACTTTTAGACTTTCTATTTTTATTTTAAAGTTTTGACCCTAAATTGGAGGGCTTTATAAATTGTAACCGAAAATCAAAACGAAGCCTCGGGTTGGAACACTCGCGGGGAGAGTGGCCCAGGTCGTCTACAAAGGTCATCGCCCGTCTTGAACGGGAGGTAAATTTCTTGAACACCCACGAATCTTCTGTCAGTGGATATTTGTGTGAATTTGTGTGCTTAATTGCTGTGATCGAACTGGCACTAACCCAGTTACAAGATAGGAGACGGATTTCATCACCGTTCTCTTGCCCACGTAGGTAACAACATTCACGATCCTAACCCTCACCTAAAAAACTAAAATCTGATTTAGACATTAGCCCCTAAGGTATCGAGCTCATAGGATCTTTGAAACGATTCAGGGACTTAACATTTATTTGGGCATTCCTAAAAGGAAAGTTCACTCAACTCTTTATAAGGTCGCCTCGAGAAGAGGAAACGTTACCAGGTAGGTCGGCTATCACAAAGTTCATCATTGGTCGTCTCCAGGAGTTGTTTGACCGTAGTACTTGGACGGAGTAACCCTCATAAACATTATAGTTCAAGCTTTGTTAAGAAGTACGAGTTGTCTAGATTTTTAGGGTGAATCTGAAAAACCATTAACTTGTTGCTAGATTTTGTTTAGGTTGCTTGGTGGAGTCAGCCTGATTGTGTTTGCTTTCCTATAGGTTCTTTGTAGTGATTCTTTGCTTCGAAAAAAAAAGAAAAAAATTTTTTTGTTAAAAATATCCTTGGTCATTGGGCTCTAGTTTATGCCCCATAGATATCATGATAAGAGAGATCGTTTCATCAGTAGAGAAACACATTTAAGTAATCTCTTAGCGAATCTCTCTTTGAGTGACACTATGGGTGAAAATTTGAACCAAGCCGGGGGTGGAAATCCACCTATGACACTCAGGGATTACATGGATCCTACTAGAATATGTCAGCCATCATACATACAGTTACCCCACACCACAACTCACTTCGAGTTAAAACCAAGTATTATCCAAATGCTCCCTGTTTTCGGTGGGGATGAGAACGAGAATCCCTACTACCATGTTAGGGATTTTGAAGAGATCTATGGGACTATGAAATTCCCCAATATGCCTGATGAAATATTGAGACTTAGGTTGTTCCCTTTCTCTTTGAAAGAGAAAGCAAAATCTTGGTTGTATGCCTTATAACCCCATTTCATTACTACATGGGAAGAATTGAGCAGTTCGTTCCCGAAACACAAAACTACCTCTTTAAGGCAAAGTCTTAACAGTTTTGTACAACAAGAAGGAGAGTCTCTCTACAAGTATCTTGAGAGATTTAAAGAACTTGTATTGCAGTGTCCACACCGTGGTTTTCAGAAAATGAGACTAGTCCAGATTCTCTATGACGGACTAGACTATCCCACTACATCCATGGTAGAGTCATTCTGTGGTGGCGGTTTCACTTCTAAACCCGTCGATGATTGCATGGCATTTTTAGAAGATTTGGCTGAGAAATCCCAACAATGGGAAACTTCCAGAGGACCCCCTACTAAGGCTAATCCTACTCCGAACAGAGGTGGCATTTATAGAGTAAATGATTCGGAAAACAAACTTGCCGCCATAACTAGAAGGATAGAAGCCCTAGAAATGTGTCAGCCTAAAACCTTCATGGAGGATCCCACTCAGGTCATGAGTGTCGGAAATGAACCCATCTCTTGTCCATGTTCATTCTGTGGAGATCCCAATCATACAGGGAACAAATGTACCTTATCCTTCGGTTCAGATGAAAGAGCACAAGCTCATGCTATCTACCAAAATTCTAGGCATGATAATCATCAGAAGTATGATCCTTTCTCTAACTCATACAATCCAGGTTGGAGAAATCATCCAAACTTTTCATGGTCTCAAGGTCAACCTCAGGGTCAGTTTAATAATTTTACCACCCCTTCAGGTTTTGTCCATCCTAGGAATCCTCCTACCCAAACTAGCACCCAAAATTCTTCTGAAAGTAAGGGGTTATAAGAGGATACTATAAAAATGTTAGCTAAGAGCCATATAGAGTTTAAGGAAGCTACCCAACAGTTTATGCAAGTTACCACCCAATCCTTGACTAGTTTACAAACTCAAGTGGGCCAACTTGCTGAGGCCCTAAATCAAAGATAAAATGGTAAGTTTCCGAGTCAACCTGAACAAAACCCTAAGGCCATAGAAGATAGACGGCTAACTGACCAAGCCAATGTTATATCCACTCTAAGGAGTGAAAGAGTTGTGGATAATAAGATAAGTGTTCCCCAGGAAAATGAGTCTGAGTGTATCCCTTTGTCTTCATCAAATAAAGTCCCTAATGATGAGCCTGGAAAGGCTCCTGAGTCTGAAGAACCACCTGTAGTATCTGAGCCTTACATTCCTAGAGCTCCATATCCTCAACGTCTCGTAGAGCCAAAGAAGAAGTCTCAGTATGAGGAGATAATGGAAATATTTAAACAAGTCAACATTAACATTCACTTACTAGATGCAATTAAACAGATCCCAGCTTACGTTAAGTTCCTTAAGGACCTATGTACTAGAAAGCGTAAGATGAATGTGCACAAAAAGGTCTTTTTGACTCAACAAGTGAGTTATATTATCCAGCAAAACCTCCCACCCAAGTACAAAGATCCAGGAAGCCCTACATTACCTTGCACTATGGGGAACCATAAGATTGAACGAGCTTTGTTAGATCTAGGTGCCAGTGTCAACCTTCTTCCTTACTCAGTGTACTTACAATTAGGTTTGGGAGAAATAATACCCACTTCTGTAGTCCTTCAGTTGGCAGATCGGTCTGTCAGACGACCACGTGGCATAGTAGAGGATGTTTTGATAAAAGTTGATGAGTTTATCTTTCCTGTAGATTTCATCATCTTAGATACTGAACCAATTCATGATACCCAGAGTCAAATCCCTGTCATTTAGGGTCGACCATTTTTATCTCCATCAGATGCTGTCATATACTGTAGAAGTGGTCTTTTAGATTGTCATTTGGAAATATGACGGTGGAGATGAATATTTTTAATGTGGGACTTCACCCTGGTGACATAGATGAGTTCAGTGGGTTGAACTTGGTAGAATTATTAGTTCAAGATGCATTACCAACAACTCAGTCGAGAGATCCTTTAGAAACTCTATTGGCACTTTTATGCTTAGATGAGGAGGGTAGTATTAATGAGATAGATAAAATGTCAGAGTCTACCTCCTTGTTAGTGTCTGAGCCGATTACTTTGCCAACCTTAGAGTTACCACTTCCATCGTATGAGTCAAATGCTCTACCTCTGAACTATGGGCCCACCATAAAAGATGATGATGAACCTTGGCTGCTCAATCTAGTAAATGAGAAAGATGACTCGCTTGACTTAGTCAAGGACCTGGAGTTCTTTAAGGACACTAATGACATCATCATTAAACAAGTTATAGAGGGTTTATCTGAACCAACTTTGGTAGAGCTTGAGTCTGGTAACCGAGTGATTCGTACTTCGTGTACCTGTTTTCGATTCCTCTTGTTTAACTCTGGGTGTCTTTGATAGTCCTCTAGATCCTCTTGTGTCGTATCCCTCAGGAGCATGTTTAGAAGTTTGTGCAATACCTCACTTGGTTTCTCCTCCCTACCTAGATCCTTTCTACCAGGACTATACTCTTTCTAGTCCATGGCCAAACTTAACGACTTTATTGTCGTCTAAGTTTGGGGATTCTTACCTGATCACGATAGTCTCACGGGTACTACAACATATTTACACAAATGTGAGACTATCCTTCACTAAACACTTCGTGTCTTGGGTAGATCCACAGATGTTTCGCCTATTGGTTTATGGAGCTGTTCTTAAGGTTTGTTGAATCATCTGTTTCGACTGGCTGAAGACGTTAAACTTAGCACTTTCTGGGAGGTAACCCATGCATAGGACTTCTGAATCTGGTAATATCTCTCCTTTATCCTGTTATTTTTTTTGCATAGTCTTCAAAACATTGAGGACAATGTTCGGTTTAAGTTTGGGGATAGGGGATTGAATTTTTTAAGTCCTTATTTCAAAAATTCAAAAGGGTTCAAAATTTTTAACTTTTTGATTAAAAATGTGAGTCTAGTTGTTTTTGCTTGTTAATAGTTATAGAGTCTAGTTGGTCGAGCTATCCGTTTGCTAAAGGTTTTTCTATGAATTTCGAGTCTCGAGGTTGTCGTGCACTAGCCTGTGAGTGTTACTTAGGTGAAGAGTATACTTTTCTGAGAGAACTTAATTGATCATTAGTGGAGACTTAACCCATGTGAGATTCTGAGCCTTTCTTTTTTTTTGCTTTGAGTGATCTCTTCTGTGTTAACTCCGAGTAGAATGAAGAGTTACTCAACCTCGCAATATTGAAAGAACTCATTTGATCTCTAGAGTTCAAATTTTACAACCACTAGGGATGTCATCAGGAATGCAAATTTTCTTTTGTAACCTGAGAAACTTGAAGGCAGTGTCAACTACAGGAAGATATAAAATTTCATCCATCATCTAGAACCCTGAGAATAAGGCATGAAACAAAGTGGAGAGAATTATACCCAAGGAAAGTGTTAAGAAAGTAAGTTTTGAGTTTGATTACAAGAAGTGTACAAAAAAAAAAGAGAAAAAGAAATAGAGAAAACGAAGGAAAAAAAAAGTGTTGGTTTAGTTTGGTTTTAGTGTTTATCCTTAAAGTGATTCTTGAAAATTTGAAGACGTCGAGTTCTCAGGAGTTTCTAGTTTATCCTTGGCATCTATTGACCTCTAGGAAACATTGTTAGACAGTTGATCAGGTGAGAAGAGTTGGTTAGCTTCCCCATCCCATATTAGTGGTTGTTTCCTTTCTATGAGACCAGTCGTTTACGAAAAATTTAGTCCATCTTTTGTAATGTGTTGAGTTTTTCTTCATACTCGTACTCGCACATTGAGTGAACCATTTCTGAGTGACTTAAATTTTTTAGTGTATGACCGTGAAGCAGTAGTCGAGACGAAATGTATCGAGACGGTAATCGAGGTCTTGTCTTTTCATAACCGAAATGATGTTCATACTGGCCGGTCACGTACACTTCGAGTCTAGATTATTAGTGAAGAGGTTGTTAGCAATTGGATGCTCTGGTTGACTTAGATTACATTTCTATTAGCTTTCAAAAACTTATCTCAGATAAATATCTTTAGTCCGTGTCATATTTAAACCCTTCTGGATTTTTGAGATTTTTGAATTTTGTGGGTATATTCACTGCAAACCCTCGCGAGACAAAACTCGTCCTCTAGGGTAACCTAGAGGTTTAACGGCTTGTTGCACGGCTAAGTGCAATCGTGATCCCTGCGAAAGTGGTGAGTTAGGCATAATATTATTTTTCTATTTTGCTCGAGGACTAGCAAAATGTAAATTTGGGGATGTTTGATGAGTACCTTAGAACTCAATTATTTGTCTTCAAATTTCGTTTGTTAGTTGCTAATTTTAATAAAACTAATCAAATTTATTGTTTTTTCAGGGATAATCTAAAAAGGGCATATTTGAATAAAGGCAAGTCTTAGGGATCCATTTGTTAATAAAAGGTAAAAGAAGGATGGAGTTTATGTGATTTCGAGTAGTCAAAGAATTGATTTAAAGAAGTGTGGGACCCACCTACCATTTATGTGACAAACAAATCACTTGTTGCTTTCCAATGTGAATTGGTGGGTATGCTTATACAAAGATTGAACTTGTGAGAAGTCAAGAGGAGTTTCTACTGGGTGCTTATAGTCATGGTCAGAGTGCCTATATTGATTCCCAAAGTGATAAGGAGGAAGTTGTTTTGGAGTTGAAATCAGGAAAAGATTTGGGATAAATCCAAAGCGGTTTGGATTGCCATTCAACCGTGTGTAAACCAACATTCAGGTGGGGAGAATTTTTGGCACTCAATAGGATAGATTTCTGGCCACAATTTAAGGAGATTCGGAACTTAATTTTGGGAAGCAAAACCCTAGCTATGGGGTTTTAAATACAAAAACAAAGGAAGCCGAAAGGGGAGAATTTTTTAGGAAGTTTTGAGAGAGCAATTAATATTGAAGAGAACTAGGAGGCAGAGAAGAAAAGAAGGCATTTAGGTACGATAAGATTTGATGAGAAGATAAGAAGTGCAAATCTCTTGGGTGATTTCTCTCTAAATCCCTTCTTTTATTTCTTTTGTTGTATTTAACTTCCTCATGATGATCATTGTAAACATGGGTTTCTAATCCTCCATCTAGAGAGGATGATGAAACCCATGAGATTGCTTTTAGAGATACAGTAATAAAATAATCCGATACTCTATTGTTCTTCATGTATTGATTCCCACTTGGTATTTATTATTTAAATTAATTTTTAATTACTCATGCTTTTAGATTTGATATATCATGTTTAGATTAAGTCTTTGATGGTCTATTCTTATTTGTTTGATGAGTAATAGTTAAACTATTTTAAATGTTAAAACGATAATGGATATAAAAAGCTAAGACTGTTTTAAAGAAAACATTTTCCGGACTTTAGATATTTCATATCCTAAAGTCTGATTGATAAAAAAAAGTGTTTGATTAATTTGTTAGATGTTCTTTCTAAGTATTTCGTGAGTGGATTCAAAATCTCTAGGTTTTTTTCCGTATTGATTTTCTTTCAATCATTTATTATTTTCGCTTTATTATTTAATTTTATCATCAAAATTGAATCTCAAAGTTACTTATTCACTGGTTTAGGATTAAAAATTGTTTCAACTTGTCTTCGTGGGATCGACCCGTACTTGCTAGGTCTACACTACATAGACCCGTGCACTTGCGCATTTTATTATAAAATACGGATTTATTTTAGCCTATTATTTAGGTTAGTTTAAATACGCATCATGAAGTCAGTTCCCTTGAACTTCTCTGAGTTTTCCATGTATGTGGCGTTAGGCTGAAGAACCCGTAGGGTTGTTCTCGTTCTAGCTATTTTTCTCAAACACACAGAAAATAAACCAGATCAAACTATTATAACTAGAGAAGTAAACGTTATATATAAAATGTCTTAAGATTGTTGTTCCTCTAGTTATGGTTTGAGTTCACTTTAACTCTGTCTGGTCTTGATTAAGCCAGAGTCTAGGTTGAAGTAGGGAACTTCCTTCTCTAAGTTATAGAGAGATAAACGATAAGCGAGTACCGACTTTATCAGTAATTCCTTCTTTCGGATTAACCGAGATAGACAAAAGATAATGGAGTCGAGGCGAGAATAAATTCTCTTTCCTTAAGACACTTTATACCCCCGTAACAGTCCTTAACGTTAGGGTGTATGCCTTCGGGTTACAACGACTATCCTTTTAGAATTTTATGACAGTACTTTATTCTAAAAGCAAGCGAACCTTCGTAAATAATAGGAGCTCTTGGACTGATGCGATTGGATCTTCTAGACACTTTAAGACTATTAGTTCACACAAAGCTTCTTGCTTCCTTTTTCTAGAGATACTAGAATTACTTCCCACTTAGATATTCCAGACACACCAGAATGCTAATTGTTAGAAGAGAAGAGAAGAAGATAATGACTTGGATCTTCTAGACGCTTTAGAATTCTAACTTCACTCAAAACTTCTTTCTTCCTTATTTAGATATACTGGAATTACTTCTCAATCAGATATTCCAGGCACACCAGAATACTAATTGTTAGAAGTGAAGAGAAGAAGAGAATGACTTGGATCTTCTAGACGCTTTAGAATTTTACTTCTTTCTTCCTTTATCTAGATATACTAGAATCAATTCCCAATCAGATATTCCCGACACACCAGAATACTAATTGTTAGAAGAGTAAAGAAGAAGAGAATGAATTGAATGAGAATTGGAAGGGTTTTGGGCAAGTGCGGAGCCACAAGCAGACTACTTCTGGCTGCAGCCAGGGGTAGTTCCGTTATATTTCTAAAGAGGTACGATTATTTTCGTAATTGCAATCAGGGTTTCCCATTTTTTGGTTTACTGAAGGAAAAAAAGCTTGGAAGAGAAATTGACTAGAGAGAGAAAGAGTTGTGACCTTCTTGATCGAGAAGAATCTGATTACCGGAGAGAAATGCCTTGACGGAGAGGAAGTCTGTTCATCATCTGTCTCTCTAATCTCTAATTTCTCTATCATCTCATTCCTCCATCTCACTTTCTCTAACAATTATTAGGGTTTAAAGTGAAGATTAAAACTGAAATTTTATGGTTCTTCATGTTCTCTCTTATTAACAAAATAAAATCAACTAATCAAGTGATTCGAAACTTTGTTATCTACCATCTAGGTAAGTGTTATTTTTTCCCTCTTCTTTTTGATTCTTTCTAAAGCTTCTAATACTTCAATATTGATTATTTTGGGCATTTAGGTTACTGATTTTGATTTTAGGATTTCTCTTTTTCTATTCATTAAGAATCAAAATACTTCTAAAACCCTTTTTCTCTTAGGGTTTATTATGCTTGATAAATTGCTAAGCATATATGGTTGCTATTGTGGGAAGTGAGGGTTGATTTTTCTTAAAACTAGTCTGGGTGGAAAGTAGTTTTAAAACTCAATGTTGTAGGTTCAAATAGAAAGAATGAGAATTAACTCTATTTGTTTTTTTTTTGTTGAGAACTCTCTAATCCTGCTTTAATCTTGTATGTTTAGTACATTTCATATAGTGTCCATTGTTCCCCCTTCTTTATTTTTTCTTTTTGGCTCTAACTGGTTGCTTAATTTGGTGATCTTGATGTTTCTGTGTGAATCCCTTTCTCAATTTCAATTTAGCATAACATTCTTATATCTAATGGAAGTTCATATAGTAAAACAACTTCTCTTATGATCTTTGGAAGGAAGAATATATGGAAGAATTGTTGTTTTACTTCATCATCTCTAAATTACAATTTTGTGATTACATATACATTGTATAGTAATATTGGGCTAGCCAGGTATAAGTAAAAAAGCCTGGCTCCGCCCTTGGTTTTGGGTTGTTTATATAGGAATTGAATGGGTGCATGTGGCTTTTGGGGTCAAAGGACACAACTGTTCGGAACTAGGGACTCCACTTGAAGAGTAGCTGATTATTATAGTCGGTTAAGGTCTGGGCCGTTAGATCGAGCTAAAAAACACGAAGGTAACACCATCCGTTCGATGGAGATTGCGTGTTCCCTAGAGTTGCCCAACAGAGGAGAAATCCAGCCGTTAGATGGACAGATTGGGCGTAGCCCACTTGCTGCCTGACACGGAGTAAGTGCACGCTGTTGGATTCGCTGATCCAACGCGTCTGGCAAGATCCCAACACTGTCCCGCTCATCTTAGCGCGCAGCCGTTCGATCTCGCGCAATCCCGCGGAGTGAACGCTAGCCGTCCAGATTAGGATGTGCGTGATTCGCTCAAACGACCCCCAAAGTGACTTGTCCAACTTGACGCTTTAGTCCATATTTCAACCGATCTTCGTCCAAACTTTAAACTTGAATTTCTCATTTATCCGGAATCGGATTTGAGTGATTCTTGGCTCTAAGTTTAAGAGCTCGACGAGGCGAATTCAATGGTGCATTCCGTTTCTGAATTTGACGAGTCGGATTGAGTCAAAATTGGCTCCACTTCCAACAGGGCATTGCATCACAGTTGTTTTCATATAGCATGTTAAAAACCCATCTTGCAAAATATATACTACATATAAAGTACTGTTTTTCTTCATAAAAAACTTTCTAAAACTTCACAAAATATGTACTACATGTCAAAAGTACAGTTTTTGTACATAAAAAACTTTATAAAACTTCATAAATATTAGCCCCAAGAGAAATCTAACAACTCTCTAGGATTCATTCTTTCAACAAAAAAAAAAAAGAAAAACTCTCTAGGATTCATTGACTTCAGAATTGAGGACAGAGACATTGCCATTAACAAATGTCAACTAATTATAAATTTATTCTTGACTTCTATTACCAATCTACCCACTACCGGGACAGGTGTGCTTCTGGACGAGATGAACACATTCCTAAGTGATGTCTTCCCCATATACTCCCTACAGGACCAAGTTTGTATAACATGGCTTGAAACTCTAGTTAAATATTTTTATTCAATTAAGAAGAATAAAAAGCACATTCAAACAAAAAGAAGGACAAGAAGAACATAATACATTTATCTCTATAGTATGATACAATGTTTAAAAGAAATACAGTATGATACAATATTTTTATTCCACCACCCCATAATCACTTCAAAATCAACGTAGGGAAAATCAATGTTGCAGTACGGTGTGTATCAGTAGCAAGACATTGGAGAGGTTTCAGCTTTAGGAGGTTGCTCCAAACAAAAAAATAATCACTCGATTAGTTGAATCATGGACTTTCCATCAAAGACTAGAATTGGCCCAAAAATAATCAATTGCATAATTGAGGGAGGTGCTAAAATCATAAGTGGCACATTTACAGGGAAGGAAGACGAAATTCCATAAAAAGTACGATCTAAAATATTGGATATCAGACATTGTCATTGGAGTTCTTCTCAATTCATTTCATTTCTTATTATTGTAATTGTAATACCATGGCCTATGATTGGGCAACATTTTCCACTATAACTCATGAATTACGATTAGTGATCAACATCACAAGTCAAGAGAAAAGAACTATCAAGATTTCACTTTTATTAGTTTAATATTATTGTTGTAATTTTCTTTTTGTCGACCTTTTAGGGTCTTTAATTCTCGATATATAGGATCTTTGTGTCTGTGTCTAATCAATTTTTTTTCCTTCATGAGGCATTCTACATTTGAATGTATGTAACTCTCATAAAGTTTTCAGAGGAGAGGAATAAGAATTCTACCATGTACTTTGTTATGTTCACAGATGAATGAAAATATGGTTTTGATAAAAAAAAATGTATAGAAATTTGGATATGGGCGACACAATTAATGAAGTTTTTTTGTTTTTTTGGAAAATCGACTACGATCTACGTTAGTCGTCTCAAGACATTGATATATCATGAAGACGTGATAAGTACGATAACCACTTCAGTGGCGGATCTATAGTGTTGTAGGTGGGTTCCTTACTAACATCATGGGTTCGAGTCCCAGAGTTATTTCTTTTATCAATGTTTTCTCCCAACCCTTTGTCTTTTTTCATTTTCTTTTTTAATTTTTTTTTACGCAAAACTGTTTCTGAAAGCAAGAATTGTAACAAGCTCAAATTTTAACTTTAGGAAATTAATACATCATACTAAAATGATTGTATTCCAAATCTAAAATTTAAAACTGTTGAAAAAACTAGAAGTCCAAGTACGCTAAAAATATTTAAATATGGCTCTCGTAATGTTGTTGACAAATTTTTCAAAGTTTTGCGATCAAAGTATTTATTTTTATGTGTCAATATTATATCGAATGATTTGGACAAATTAATAATTCATATTATCACCAAATTTAAGATTATAAATCGTGAATTCTCTCTTATCTCACTTGAAAAATTCCTTGTTTCATTTAATATTGATGTAAAACTATAATTACGTCTCATTTCCCAAAACTCACTATATAAGTAAATCACAAATTAGCAATGACAAAAATATGTTCTTTTTAAACGAACACAATTAATACTCAACAGAAGGAAAAAAAAAAAAAAAAAAAGGTAAAAGTAACTATTATATACGATAGAAAATCTCAAGTTGAACGTGATCTATCATTATTTGTTACTTCAGCCTTTCCTGAACATTAATCCTGAATCCGCCACTAACCACCTAAGTTAAACTTATAATGAAATAGGCCTAAAGTACAATAATATGAAATAGGCCTAAAGTCCGACATACTTATTACATTATTTATACCTTTAATAATCGAAGTTCAATAACCACAGATTTCAAAGTCCGACAAACTTACTACTCCTTATTTATACCATTAGAATTTTAGAATTTATACCGACATTGTCGGTCTAACTATTTTAATGACCCATTTTCTTCTCGTAATGATATTAAAGTACGATATTTTTATCATTATTTCCTAGAGAAGATAAACTATTAAAGAACTAAACACGAAGATATTTTTTTTTTTTTTTTTTTTGTTGAAAGAAACACGAAGATATTTATTTCGGAAAAACAGGATTCCAAAGTCGTACTGACATACTTTTCAAATGAAGTGGTAAACGTGTCACAATTTGATTACCTGTCCAGTTACTCAACAATCCGGAGGGTAGTTTCGTCAATATATATTCCTTCTCTCTCTAACTTTATTCACTCTCTCTTCTTCACATTGTCCCTCACACAAACCCACCCCACCACCATCTTTCTCTTCCACGTCTATATCAACAGACAAAACCCTACAAATTTAGAAAAACATACAAATCCCCCAATCAAAAAAAAGGGGATTCAGATTTTTCAAAATAAAATCAAGAAATGAAGAATACCCATATAGTACCGGAGAAATTATGGTTCATTATAGTAGGATTAGCCGGTTTTTTCGCCGGAGCAATTATCATGACCAGTTTCAATCAAACAACTTATTACTCATTCGCCTGCTCAAAACCCACCGATTTAAATCCAACATCAACTCAACTCAATGCGATTCTTCACTATGCCACATCAAGAGTTGTTCCTCAACAATCCATTGATGAAATCAGAGTCTCCTTTGATGTTCTTAAGAATCGTTCACCTTGTAATTTCCTGGTTTTTGGACTCGGTCACGATTCACAAATGTGGGCATCTTTTAATCCACATGGAACTACTTTATTCCTTGAAGAAGATCCTAAATGGGTTCAAACTGTTCTTAAAGATGCCCCTAATCTTCATGCTTTTACAGTTAATTATCGTACCCATCTCTCTGAAGCTGACCAGTTAATCAAATCGTACCGATCTGAACCGAGTTGTTTACCTGAAAAAGCTTTTCTTAAAGGTAATACTCAGTGTAAGTTAGCATTGGTTGGATTACCAGATGAGGTTTATGATAAGGAATGGGATCTGATTATGATTGATGCTCCAAAAGGGTATTTTCCGGCAGCACCGGGTCGAATGGCGGCGATTTTTTCAGCGGCGGTTATGGCTAGGAATCGGAAAGGATCGGGTACGACTCATGTGTTTTTACATGATGTTGATCGGAGAGTTGAGATGATTTTTGCAGAGGAATTTTTATGTAAAAAGTATAGGGTAAAAAGTGTTGGAAGACTTTGGCATTTTGAGATTCCTTCTTTAGTTGTAAATGGCAGCTCTGTTATTGGTGGATCTAGATTTTGCTAAAAAATGGGCTAGGTTACTGTTTAAGGTACTGTTTACTTTTACTCCATCTTACTCGGGAGAGATTACTTATAGTTGTCTGTTCTTATCTATTGGTGATGTTTAACTAATTGGATTGATTTAGGTTTAAATAATTTGCAATCACATATTAAGAAGATAATATGATCGAAAAAATTTGTGAAACCATATCGCGCCAATTGGTTCAAAATTTCTTATAGAAATTGTAATAATCAGAACCATAAAGGATTTTATAGAGATTTTTTCTTTCGATTAATACGATATACGAGGACCGCTACTACAGGCACAAGACCAATTTTGAAGAGGAGTTTGTGAGAAAAGGAAGTTGTTCTTTTAAGGTAATATAATTATTAAAATTCAAATCTTTAGTTGATTTTTAAAGGTAATATGGCTTAACGGGCTTGCTTGGCTAACACTATTTCAACTTGGGCTTCATATGTCGAGGTTGAAGGGCATAGCTTTCAGAATTAATTTTCAAAAACTCTAAAAACATAAAAGCCACCTCATCTCTCCCTCTCTCCTCAACTTCATCACCCCTCTCCTCTTCATCATCATCATCCCTCTCCTCCTCATCATCATCATCATCTTCTTCTTCTCTCTATATATCTCCGACAAGGGGGAGGAGCCCCCTTGCTGGAGGTTACACGAAACCATACGAGATCAGGCCTTAGTGGTGAGAAAAAGATCCGGAAGACCGTTCTCCGATCTGTTCGACCGAGAGAAAAAGTGCCCATGGGCACCCGATGGTCATAACGGTCAGTGCCCGACCGGCCCGAAAGAATTGGCAGACGGTTACAGTCAAAATTCTATGTCGGCTGACCGCCCGCTAATAGACCAACCAATATGGCCCGTCCAAATACCCAACAGGTGCTATTGACGGAATAAACCCGTGTTCATTTTCAGAGGTTATAGACCGTCAGATTTTATAGACTTACGATGGTTTTTGGATATGGAAGACCCAATCGACCCCAAAACTCAACTCTTTATAAATACCTCCTCAGTAACCCTAATTCTCTTATACTCTCTTTTCTTCTAAGGTTCAAATAAGTAAGCAACCCTAGATTACTAACCTAAACGGTTGTCAGCTACAAGTCTTGAGACTATCTCTTTGATTTCTTCATCCAGAACAAAATCTCTGATCATCATAGTTCATTTCCCTCTCCATTTATATTGTTCTCTCGTTGAATATCTCCATCCATTCGAAGTTTGCATCGAGCATCGTACGACGAAGGTCTATATAACTTTTGTTTTTTTCTGAATCTTTAGTCCTTACTTGTTCGATTCATACTTACTTACTGGTTTCTTTCATACTTATATATTGGTCGATTCATATTTGTTGTTTGAGGGTTGCTTCACGCGGTTGAAAATGAAGTTATAAATTTCTGTAAATTGTTATTGGAAAGCCTGAACCGAGACCGTCCGGTGTCCGACTAACTCGATATCATGGATGGTCATCAAGGAGGTCGATGTCCTTCGACTAAAGATGCAATGCGAAAGATTTTTCGGATAGGACAATTGATGAAGAAGATCATCAAGTCCGGACGATTTAGGGATCATACTGTTTAGCTAGAAACCAACTATGATCGTCGAATCACGAGGCGATTTGCGGCTAACTTCGTTCGGATCCTACATCGGGTCACACCAAAGAGTGTTGAGTTGATCGGAAGATATGACTAAAGAGATGAGACATATAAATATGGGTGAGACTCATAAATACGTCTAAAACGCTTTAAAGAAGTCAAGACAAAGATAGTACGAAAGCCCAAATAAATGAATATTTGGATCGGGGCTTAAAAGACATTTAAGGGCCTATTAGTGGGCCAGCCATGCCTTAGCCGGCAACACTAATAGGGGCGCCCAGATCTGCCCATTAGGGCTTATTTTGGCCGGCCAATAAGAGAGGAATAAGCAAATAAAAATAGATTTCTATTTTTTTGAAATCCTAAACCTCCTTCCATTTTGGTCTTTTAGGAAACCTAATTAGGGTTGAACTCTAACTTTGAGATTCTATATAAGGCCCTCATTAGAAGAGATTTAGGTGTGGAAAATTCTCCAGGAGATTTCTTATTCTACAACATCAAGTAGAGTAAGAAAGATAAAATAGTCCCCATTATCTATCTAGTCTAAAGAAAATATGTTCTCCATCTAACCACCATTAAAGTTGGTGCCCAATTCGCAGACAACCGTTTTTCTTAGTTGGACAGCTATCTTATGTGGACAACCAAATAAATAAATGTTTTTATATGGACACCAGTTTCTAAGGGGACAATTCTCTATTATTTTCACTCAAGTCCTCTTAGAATTAGATGTATTATTTGGACACATCCCTCTTTTTTCCATAAACCGTAAGTTAGTTTGGTCTTCTACTACTTCATCTTCATCATCAACACCCAAATTTCTAAAGAGAGAAATTTTTTTGAGAAGCACCATTGTTTATTATGGCATCAAACAATGGGAAGGGAATTGTTGAAGAATCTTCCCAAAGAGAAAGGTAAGATCTAAGAACCCTATAACCCCTTAAACTTGTAAAACCTAGAAATCAAAAATTTGAAAACCCAAGATTTTTTTTTGAAACAAGTAGATCTGCTCGTGTTTCGCGAGAAATCGACGAAACACGAGCAGATGAGATATGCTCGTTTAAGCCCACAAACAACTATTGTTCGTGGACTTCAAACTTTCGAAACAGTAGCGGTGAACTGCTACTGTTTCAGGTGTTTTGCCCGAACAGTAGCACTGACTGTTACTGATTTCGGGTGTTTCTCCCGAAATCGGTAGATGCGACTGTTACGCATCTGTTTCGGGGATTTCTATTGTGATGCTTAAAGGTTTTGAATCTTCGTGTTTATGTTTTTTGTTCATGTTTATGGGAAACTATGTGTTATGGAAAACTATGTATTTCCGTATTTTTCATGTTTATGTTGTTTGTTTATTCTTTCGCTAATAGACATCGTCTTAAGATACAACGTCGTATTTGTGAAAATTGGGCTACGAGTTTATGAAAACCTATATGTGCAGGGGGGAAAACAAAAAAGGGATAATGTCCCAACAACATCAGAGCGAAAAAAAAAGAGCAGAGATAAGGTCGAAGAGCAATGTCGACCGAGCAACGAATCCTGCGACCAGAGAAATGATCCCAAATCGGACTGAATCAATGTCAGATGAAGACATCGATCATAATAATGATAGATTAAACGAACAAATTCCTGAGTCTGAAGAAGGATATCCAATAGAGAGGTCGTTGTTGCACATGTATAAGTGGCATATAGCGAATCAGATATGGGATGGATCAGTAAGTCGTTGACCTTTTAAATTTTGATTTTTTATTATTAAATTTTAATTGTAAATGGGTGGTTAAATTGTTTCTTATACTTGCAGATCACCGAGAGAGTATTAAAGGTTAAATCGCCAGTTAAATGGGTGTTGCATGTGCCCTTATAAAAGCGGTAGCCGTATCAATGTAAAATACCTAAACTGTATGCGCCACATAAATAATGTTGCGAAGTATAGTTGAGGATCAACTTGCTTAGCCTTTTAGTTGCACGAGTTGTCTCAAGCTACTACACAAACCTGCAGACAGATTTCAGGATGTGTCCTTATTCTCATGGTAATTCAGTATTTGTCGATCCTACGGTGGACCTAATGGACTACAAATCATTATATGAAAGAAGAAGATTGTTCTGATGGCAGACAGATTTTAGGATGCTTCCATACTTAAAACATGCGGCCGAGGTGAAGACGCTCCTATAAATCCAACCATAAAGAAGAAGATGGTTCTGATGGCAGAGAAAATTGGAGAAGATGTAGACGAGGAAGAAGGATCTGTTGGTTTCAGCTCTAAAGAAGATAGTGCAAAGGAAGATGAATCTGGTAATTCGGGTTCTGAGGAGGACGACGAAGAGTGATATGAATTTCAGTTTTTCTAGTGACAACATTTACTTTCTGTTCGGATTATGTTACTTACCGGTGATACTATGTTGTTACCGAAATTTTTTATTTTGTGTTTGGTTTATGTTTATGACTTGACTTTTATTTGATTCGAACTTCTTATTCACCAATCTTCCTTCAAATCCATACTGTTTTCATTTTCTCCAAAATAAGTTGTTCAAGTCCGAAATAGAATAAAGATTCGAGACGTTGCAAATTTAGTTGCATATTATCCTCTGACTTTTGTCAAAAAAAAAATCTGACTTTCCAATTTCAGGGATTTTCCACCGAAATTTGGCAAGACAGAAGAGAACTTCCCACGAAAATCTTGCAGCATTAGTGTACTTGCCAGATTTCGTGGGAAGTATACTTCTGTTATGGCATTTTTTCGGAGATTTCCCACGAAATTCTGGGAGTTTCTACTTTACCTTGAACTTTTGCCATAAAATCGTTTTCTATTCTTCCAAACTACCCAAACGAAAATACAAAATAACATTGTAAAAGTTATAGTTTTACCTCATCAGTGTCATTAATTCGTATTATAGAAACGTCGGGAAAAACTTCTTCAGGTGGAGATTGAGGTGTTTTATCTTCTTCATCCACTAGGTTTGATAAAAAAAAAAGAATGAAAACGGTAGAAACTATAGTTTACTTTCAGTAGCAGTGAAGAAATAAGAATAAGACTAAGAAAAAGGAAGAAGAAGAAGAAGAAGAAGAAGAAGAAGAAGAAGAAGAAGAAGAAGAAGAAGAATAATAAGAAGAGAAGAAGAAGAAGAAAAAGAAGAAGATGATGATGATGAAGAAGACCGTTTAGGTTTTCAATTTTAACTATTATTTTTGTTAATGGTCCACAAGTTACTAACTGTTAGTATTTAAGACTTTGTGGAGTTGTCCCCTTATTAAATCAAAGTCAACTAAGTCAAGCATAGTTGACTCGCATGGTACCCGAAAATGGTTGTTCATATAAGAAAAACGGCTGTCCGCGTATTGGTCACCTTAAAGTTCTAACTAAACTTGAGGTGGGAGATCAAGTTGATTACTCGGTGTCTCAAGTAGAGGAGCTACAATTGGAGCTCTTGGTTATCTTATTCAACTGGAATAGTTCGTGGGATATTTAGCGATTAAAGTGATCTCTAAACTAATTTAATTTGTTTCATTATTAGCTTATGCATGAGATCCTGGAGATATTAGTGTTAGACATTAGATGTTTGAGATTCCGCTTAGAAAACTAGGATACATCATAACCTAGCAGGTCAATGGACAAACAATTCTTGAAAGTGACCGCTAGAATAAATAGGTGGTCACCAACATCTTGTGTTCAAGTTGACTAATCAGATGAAGTTAGAGCCCAATATCAACCAACCCGAACTGATTCGCTCCCCTATCAGGCCTCAAACCAAAACTAAACGAAATCGAAACCATACGAGATCTGTCTTCAAATCGAAACCAGTCGAGATCTGACTTCAAACCGAAACACCTTCAAAGTCTGGTTTCATCTGGTTTCCAAACTTTTCCAACAAAGGGACTCCTCCCTTTCGCCATATAAAGACAACATAGAGAGGGTAGGGAAGAAGAGAGAAGAAAATAAGAAGGGAGTAAGTGCGGGATGAAGAAAATCAAGAGTAATAAAAAATTAAGTTTGATGGTCGCGAGAAAATTTTGGTCGGCCGACGACCTTAACTGGAGAAGCCGGTGAGGTGCAGAGATAAGATGGAAGTGAAATGTGATGAAGTGGAGGTAATAAGAGAAGATGAGGTGGCTTTAGTGTTTTTAAATCTTTTTTTGTATTACTTATATTTTGGCCCCCAAGAGTAGTTCCGGAAAAAGTTGAAATTATTTTGGCCCTAGGGAGCCAAATCGAACTGTAAGACACTTGTGGTCCACCCCTACTTGTGGAGGCTAAAACGACGAGTTGGTCTCAAATTATGGTCCAAAATGGAATTAACTGTACATATTAACTCTAACTAACAAAGTCATGTTAGTTTATAACGATCAAAATTAGTTTATGTTCATTTCGCAAAATAATAATTTGTCTGGCCCCAAAACGAATAATTGAACTTATTATCTGTTCTCCAGTGAGCAAAATGATATTGTTTTTAATAAAATTTCGAAATCCATTAAACATGTAAAACAAGAAATTACGCCTTTGACCCTTCTTAATATTTTTTCTTAGTTAAAACACGATTTATGTTTTTCTAGCCTAATTTAAACCGTAGCAATTTCATTAAAAACCATTGGAAAATCAATAGGACAAATGTACTTTTTAAAAATACCCTACTATACCCTCCTACAATGCAACATCTTTGCAATGCCTTTTCTTTTTGTAAAAATACTACTATCCTAGGCAATGATAGCCAATGCAAGTATTTTTAGGTCAGCGCTTTGGGGAAAGCTAAATAGTTTTCGGGGTGTGAAGACTTGGTCAAAATTTGGTCAATTTAATTTGACAAATTTATTCTGTAAAATGTTAGAGGGAAATAGAAAACCCTCCACCTCATCTCCCTCACCTCTCTCTCTCCACCTCATCTCTCTCTCTCCACCTCACCTCTCTGTCTTCTCCGACAGGTCGCCGGTCGGAAAATTTTCTGGCCGGCGACCATGAAAAAAAATAAAAAAATTTCACTCTCTCTCTCTCTAAAAACTCCGGCGAAGGGAGGCCACTTCATCAGATTCGGGAAATCGAGCTCTCCATCATTCATAATCATTGAAAAAAACACCCAATGCAAGCAATTTGAACTCAATCAACTACAACAAACCACGACCTTCATCAGATTCTGAAAATTTAAAGAAAGTTGAGTAAAAGCTTTGTCCAATTCAAAACCCTAAATTTAGTGAGAATTTGGGGATTCCCAAAGCAACCCAGATGAAAAGTAATGATTCTGAGGAGAACTACATATTAAAGAAGCATGCAGTTAACTGACTTCAAAATTGAAAAAACTTCAAGCAATCTGAACTCAATCAACTAGTAAAAGTCATAATCTTAATCAAACTCTGCAATTTTAAAGAAAGTTGAGTAAGCTTTCCCCAATTTTAAACCCTAAATTACTCAAGAATTAGTGAGAATTTGGAGATTATGGAAGCAACCCAGATGAGAAGTACTGATTATTAGAAGAAATACAGATTAAAGAAGCATTTTAGTTAACTAAAATCGAGAATGTAATTCCATGGGTGCTGAACCAGAAAAGTAGAAAACGAACAATTGAAAACCTAAAAGGCAAACCATGCAAGTACAATTAAATCAATCACATTATTGAAATGGAAATTAGGGTCTTACAGGGGAAGAATGAAGTTTTGAAAGATTCCTATTGAAATGCAAGGAAGGGGAAAAAGGAGGAACCTCTTAATTCGAAACCCTAGACAGAAAAAGATGAAGAAGTAAAGTCATAGTAGTATTTGGTTTTTAATCCGGTGATCCGAAATTGAAGTTGTTTAAACTTTAATGGTGGGTTGTTTGATTGATCGTTTCGGTACAAAAAATAAAACTTTAATGGTGGGTTGTTCTTCAACAGACCGGAACTCCGGCGAAGGAAAACCTCTTCGCCGGAGTTTCTAGAGAGAGAGAGTGAAATTTTCCGGCCGGCGACCTGTCCGAGAAGACAGAGAGGTGAGGTGGAGAGAGAGAGGTGAAGTGGAGGTTTTTTTTTCTCCCTAAAAATTTATTTCCCCGGAAATTTTTTAAAATTTCACATATTCCCTTTAAAATTTCTCACCCCTGAAAATATTTAGCTTTCCCCAAAGCGCTGGCCTAATTAACACTTTTTGAGTTGGAGGACCAAATATTAGTGGGTTAATAAGGTTCTCCTCCACCATAGATGAAATATTAGGTGCAGGTCCAAATTTCAGCTTTTGTGGTATCCAAAGTAAAAAGGTGTTTTGGAAGTTGTGTTTTTTTTTTTTCCTCTTTTTACCCTTTTCAAATCTCTCTCTCTCTAATTAACACATTTTCTTTCTCTTTCACATTTCTCATTCTCAGTTTCTCTCTCAACTTAATGGGAGATTTACTTTCTCTCTCTAAAATATCTCCACTTAGAACCTATTGCTCATCATCTTCTAACCTGATTCAACTTAGAGTTACAAATTGTTGGCAAAAGTATATAATTGTAAAACACTAAATAAATTTCTAATCCAAATCATGAAGTAAAACAAAACCTCATCTTTTTTTTCTCTTAATGTTTTTTCCATCGATTTACTCAGTTTTAAAAGAGTTCAGACCTTAGTTTCTTCTTTCTTGATTGAAGACTGATTAATCAATTTCAAGATCAATTGATAACACCAGAAACTTGTACGAAACTAAACTCAACTTCAAAGTTGAACCACATCTTCTTCTTCTTCTCTTCAAAGCCTTAGATTTACTTTCTCTCTCTAAAATAACTTAATATGAAAAAGGAATAAAACTTTAAAGATAACGAAAATAGGAAAAATCTGGAGAGAAATTCCAAACTGGAAAAGAATTCTCGGTACAGAAAAAGAATAAAAATAGGAAATATGGAGAGAGAAAATTCCCAGGCTAGTACATAAAATAATTCCCGGTACACAAGAAAATTCCCAGTACATAATTAAATGACCAGTACATAAAACAATTCCCGGTACACAAGAAAATTCTCAGTACAAAAAGTATCTAGTACATAACCAAATGACTGGTATATAAAACAATTCTCGGTACACAAGAAAATTCTCAGTACAAAAGTGTCTCGTACATAACCAAATGCCTAGTACATAGAACAGTTCCCGGTACACAAGAAAATTTCCAGTACAGAAGTGTCTACTACATAACCAAATGGTCAGTACATAAAACAATTCTCAGTATACAAAAAAATACCCAGTACAAAAGTGTCTAGTACATAACCAAATGGCTAGTACATAAAATAATTCCCGGTACACAAGATAATTTCCAGTACAAAAGTGTCCAGTAAATAAAAAACAGTACAAAGAAAAATGTCTTACGGATTTTTTCTCGAGGGATTATTGAAATTTAATGTGTACAAAAATATTTAGTATACATTGATAAGTTCCCTGTATCATTTTTCACTACTCATCTTTTGTGTTGGAATATTGAAATGTAGGATGCATAGAATGTCACACCTAACATCTTAAATTTCCTTCGAAAATTTTACTAGTGTCTAGTACATAACCAAATGGTCGGTGCATAAAACAATTCCCGGTACACAAGAAAATTCCAATGCAAAAATTGTCTAGTACATAACCAAATGACTGGTACATAAAACAATTCCCAGCACACAAAAAAATTTCTAGTACAAAAGTGTCTAGTACATAACCAAATTACCAGTACATAAAATAATTCCTGGTACACAAGAAATTCCCAGTAAGAAAGTGTCTAGTACATAACCAAATGGCTAGTACATAAAATAATTCTCGGTACAGAAGATAATTCCCAGTACAAAAGTGACCACTAAATAAAAAAATGTACAGTACAAAGAAAAATGTCCTATAAACTTTCCTTGAAAATAATTTACTTTTTGAAAGGAATGTCCTATAATTGTCTATCATATAAGGAGAGAATGTTTGAGAGAAGGAAAGAAGTTCAAATTAGAAAGAAAAAATATGTTTAAAAAGAAGAAAAAATATAGAGATAATCAAATCAATGGGAAACCACCAAAAAATACATGGAAACAAATCAATGAAAAACTACCAAAAATGAGGAAAATTTCTCTTTGTACAGTTTGTTATCAAAACATAATTGTTACCAAAACCAGAAAAAAAAAATTAGAAGGAATATCTATTACATTTTTCAGTAAAATAGTTTACGTTTCGAGCCGTCTGTTTTGGGATTTGTTTTGTTTGCCTCTGTAATTTTTGATATTGCTGATCTTAGTTCTTCAATGGTAGCATTTGGAGAGAAGAAAAAGCATAAAACTAACTTGAGAGAAGAAAAATAATAATAGAGAGATAAATAGTTAAATTTAGATATATAAAGTAGTTATAGAGAGAGAGAATTTTCTTGAGATAATTAATGGGAGAGAGAAACTCAATTAAAATCTGGGAAGAGATAAAGATGAAAAAGACACGTGTCATGCTAGAAATGGAAGAACGTGAATTTGCACGGGTTCTGTGGGATGGCATCTTTTGTAATTTTTCAAAGAACGAAACCCAAAACAGTAATTCCACCCCTCCTTTTAACCTGTTGGACCTGCCCCTAATTGAGTTTTCTGACATGGACTGTCCTCACATTTTCCTCTTCTTTTTGGGCGTTTGGCCCAATCCATTAGTTATTATACCACAATGCCATGCAAATCTTTTGCACTTTATTTGAAAATTTTGATTATTACACCGTTAGTGAGATGGTATGGAGATATTGATTGATTCTTATGAAATCAGATAAAAATAGATTTCAAAGTATTGGAGAGAGTTTTTTTGAAATAAGAGAGAGATTATGTGTGCGTTTATTCCTCTATTTGTTTTCGTCTTCTTCAATTTTCTGATTGTCTTCTGGAGGAGGAGAAAACGCATAGAGTCAAAAAGAGAAAGAGGCGAGACAAAGCAGAAAGAAGAGAAAAAAAATATGAGGAGTACTTTGGTCCTTTAATGTCATAATAAATTACCATAATGCCACAAAGAGCTGAAGACTTCAAAAAATTTATTGATCATTTTGCGCCCAAGAAAAAATTACGTAGAGAAATTTTGACCAATTTTGTCTATGTAAAAAGGCATCAAAATGTGCAAATATCAAGGTGGCCCAGAAAGTTGGATAACTGAAAACAACATCAAAGTTACAAATTTATTAACGATTACAAGAACAATATGCTGAATGACATGGGAGTACCACTGAGCAAATCCATTTCCATGGTGTACATAGAAGAATACTTGTCATCATTCAACGTTCTTTCCTCCGTCTGAAGGAGGATCTCGAAAAATCACTTATCAGAGCTTAGCAAAGATGGGTTTTCTCTTTTCAAAATAGGACGATAACGCCTCAGTTACATCATCAGAGGGAAGCATTGCCGAGTTCCATGTAGCTACGTAATCCAATGATTGATCGATACTCATGTCTCTTCCTCTTACCAATACCTCTTTCGTTCCGAATAGTGCAAGAGGCGACTTCATTGCTATTCCTGAAATTCTCCCATTATTCAAAACCTTTTATTACTAGTCGTCTAGTCTATCATACAAGGAAAGACAAAACACCCCAAAGTTGATTTTTCTTGAGACAAGAAAGATTCAGAATAATTGGACGTTGCATTCTGTAGGATTATAAGCACAATAAGCCCGGACATATAACTAAAATAGACAACTCTTTCACCACCACCACCACCACTAAAAGAAAAGAAAATTCTCTTAACCATTCGATCAGAGAGTGTTTTAAGGGCATTCCCCTTCAATCAAAGAAGATGTGAGAGATGGTTCAGAAAAAAGTGGGCCAAATATGTAAATGTTGGTCTTGCGGGCCAAATGTGCAAAACTGCAAATGCATCTATTTTAGGGACTAAATATGTACATAGAATTATTAAGGGGCAACTTAGATTGATTTAGCAAGAGGGTCCACGGGTTTTAGGCCCAAAATAAAATTCAAAAAGAGATTAAGGTCCAATATTCTCAGAAAATAAGATTTTAGTCATTTTCCTTTTTGGAAGAAACATTGTTGATACATAATGTGTTATGTATGACACATATAAGAAAAATGATATAAAGTATGAAACTTTAACACTAAATAATACGTTATTTATGAAACAAAACAAGAATCAATAAACAGAAAATCACTGTATCTTTGACATCTAGACATACTTTAACTATACCAAATGTGTTTTATTGTAGAAATATGCGTAATTGATACTAAATAAAGTGTAAATTGCGAAACAGATAGTAAGTTTGAAATTAATCGAAAAAATCTGAGAAAAAAAAGAAAGAGAATTTTGGGGATTGGTTTTCGAAAGTGGGTTTTTTCTTATATAAAAGGTTATAATGGGTATTATGATTAAATAGAAATGATAGAGATCTGTTTTTTCTATAAAGATGGGTCAATTTGGACTAAATATCCATTATAATTGTTATTTTAGCTTAAAATTCTATATTAATATTAGGGTAGACTAAATGTGTGTTTAAGTATAGATTTTTGGTATAAGAACCAAAAAATTATTATAAGAATATCCATACAACAAATTAAATATATGATGACAAAGTTTACATCAACAATAAACATTCATTATTTTTGCTTAAAAGATTAATAGAAAAACAGAAGAAAAAAAACATTAATTTTATAGAGAAAAAAAATATCGAACCTATTAAATTAAAGAAGTGAAAGAGAAAGAAAGACAAGAGGATGGAGAGGAAGAAAAACTGAAAAATCAAATGTTTGGTTTTGTTATTTTATGTTTGATTTCGTATTTGACTCATGAGATAACAAAGATAAGTCATCCAGAGTGTGGAACCAACTAACCTACTAACTACTAAAGTACTTGAAGTTATTGGTAGGGGCTACAATCTTCAACAAAAAAAAAAAAAAATATTGGTAGGGGCTACAAAATAATATCGTTGGGCCTTAAAACGTTTAGCCTAAGTGAACTCTTCGTTGCCTCATAAAAAAAAAAAAAAACTAAAAGTTGCTTATAGGACTCGAACCTGGAACCTGTACTGCACTAAGTAAGAAACGGACCACTTGAGCTAACTTGAATTCACGTCTTACACTCGCTTCTCTCTATACATACTTGCTACGTACAAACTTTTCAGAGAAGAGGGCCCTGAGAGAGGGGGGGTCCGGTGCGACCACACCCCATCACCCACACCCCTAGTTCCACAGAACCCACTCACAAACCATGAAAAGTTAAATTTGGGTTTCTTGCGAAACCCATTAAATACCAGGCAGCATTTCGTGACTTATAATGAAATTGTATGACCAGTTGGACCTTCATATATAAATTTGCATATTTAAACTCCAAAATTTGTCTTTTTTCACATTCAACCCTCTCTCTAGGTCTCTTCCGGACTATTATTCTTTCCATCTTCGTGCTTATCCGAATGAAGGATTCGATCAGAGAGGGTTTTCACTTTCTAGATAAGGGGAACCCTTCTCTGGTTGAAGGGAATTTAATAATTAGTGAACAGGGTTAGATTCGCGTGAAGACCAGTTTGGGTCATTCCCTAAGCTGGGTTGAGAATAGAGATATAGCTAACACGAATCTGTGGCTCAGTGGTTGAATCTCTACGCTCTGCACTAGAGGTTGGAGGTTCAAGCCCCCTTACCCTACTTTCATTCAAATTTTGTTGTGTGTTTCTTCTTTGAGAAGTGCTCAAAACGCCCCTAGTATGTATAACCTCTATGAAGCCAAAATTTAAGGGAAGGTGGCGTCCTGGAAACTTTGTTGTGCCCTTGTAATATGGCCAATTCACAAAAATGGCCCCCAAATTATGACCAACTTCTAAATAACCCTTTAAATAACATTTTTTGTTATCCTTTTTATTTGGCACGTCTTATCTAAACACTAATTTAATTTTTGAATTATTTCTTATTTGACCCTCTAGTTTGTGACCAGCTTCCTTTATGGCCCCCTATTTCTCGTAAATTCAAATATGACCCCTTTTCTTAACACCGTCAGTCAACTTTTATCGATAATATTTTTGTTTCATATTTACCCTTCTTATAAGAATGAGTTCTAAATTCAAAATTGACTCCCCTTTTAAATTTGGGTAAATTTCTAAAAAATTATAACTCCTTAGAAGAAACTAGGGGGCCAAATAGAATATATATAATTTTTTTTAAAACACCTCATCTCTCTCTCTCTCTCTCTCTCCTCCATCTCATCGCCTCTCTCCTCTACATCATGTATCTCGCCGCCTCACCATCTTCCCCGACGAAGGTCGCCGGCCGGCCAAATTTTTCAGCGACCTTCAAACATTCTTTTTTCTTTCTCTCTAATCTTTCTCTAATCTCCCTTTCTCTAATCTCTCTCTCTCTAACTAATTTCCCTCTTTAATCTCTCTAACTAATCTCTCTCTCTAATTTATTTCTCTCTCTAATTTCACTCTCTCATCTCTCTGTAATTCCGGCGAAGGGGAGGAGCCCCTTCATCGGAATAACCAGACTGAGATCTGGCTTCAACCAGACCGAGATCTGGTTTCAACCAACTAGATCTCGATCTAGCTGGTCGAAACCAGATCCTGGTCTGGTTTCAAACCAGACCCTGAAGGTCTTGTTTCACTTTCAAACTAGACTTTCAAGGTTTGGTTATTCCGGCGAAGGGCTCCTCCCCTTCGCCAGAATTATAGAGAAATAGGAGAGAGAAAAATTAAAGATACTGGGAAATTAGAGAGAGAGAGGGAGAGATTAGTTAGAGAGATTAGAGAGAGGGAGATTAGAGAAAGAATAGAGAGAAAAAGATACAAAAAAAATTTGAAGGTCGCCGGAAATCGGAGAAGATGATGAGGTGGTGAGATACATGATGTGGAGGAGAGAG
Source organism: Eschscholzia californica (assembly GCF_041429995.1). Taxonomy (NCBI): domain Eukaryota; kingdom Viridiplantae; phylum Streptophyta; class Magnoliopsida; order Ranunculales; family Papaveraceae; genus Eschscholzia; species Eschscholzia californica. The sequence continues at coordinate 50,475,460 of NW_028238198.1, forward strand.
GCGATGAGATGGAGGAGAGAGGGAGAGATGAGGTGTTTATAAATTTTTTTTTTATATGTATTCTATTTTGGCCCCGTAGTTTCTTCTAAAGTAGCTATAATTTTTCGGAAATTGACCCAAATCTAAAAGGGGGTCAATTTTAGATTTAGAAATCATTCTTATAAGAAGGGTAAATATGGAAACAGAAAGATTAACCATAAAAGTTGACTGACGGTGTTAAGAAAAGGGGGCCATATTTGAATTTACGGAAAATATGGGTCATAAAGGAAGCTGGTCACAAAATAGGGGGCCAAATAGGAAATAACTCATAATTTCTTTTTTAATATTATAAAAGATAAAGAGTAATTGTGAGGAAGAACGAGAAATTTTTGTATTTTTATCCTCTTTTGGTTTTTCATCTCATGTCTGGGGCCGCTATTTCTTTTTCCCCTCGAAGAAGAACAAGACTCATTTACAGAGATAGACTAATTCTTTGTTCGCGAGTCTCGGTTTCCCTTTCTTTCTCTTTCTCCTTCCTCAAACTACTATCTACTTTATTTCAGGTAAAAAATTATCAAGATTTGAACATATATTCATAATGATATGTGGGATTAATTTACAGTAACTTTGAACCTGCCCCGACTAGCTGAAAATCCTGGGTCCACTCATGTTAGTAAAGATAAGTCTTTTTCCCTTTTTATAGACTTGAGGAAGAATATGATGGGGTTGTGTTGGTGGTGGTGACATGTGCACAATAGGAAGTTAGTGATGGTTGATGGAGACGATGAAGACGGTTGCGATAGATGGAGAAGGTGAAGGTGGTGGTGATGGTTGATGGAGAAAGTGAAGTTGGTGGTGGTCATAAGTCATGACGTCATTTTGAAAGTTGGTCATCTTTTATGACCATTTCAGTGTGTTGATCATCTTTAGGAGGTCAAAATGCAATTAACGCGACTACATGGATTATGTGGACTAAGGACTTATAGTCAACCTAATATGAGCAAGTTAGATGAAGGACCTAATATAAAATCCCTAACTTACCCTTCTTTGATTTAGTCCACAAAACTTCTGATCTTTTTTAACCTTCCTTTCTTACCCCTTCTTTTTAAATCCCTAACTTACCCACTTAAAATAATGGCTCGCCCGATTTTGGACGACTAGCCGACGACTTCATTTGGTACAATTATGATTTCATGCATCTCATTTAATTAGGATATCATGCACCTGGTTGGCTCATGGTTTCACGCGTCTGGTTCAATTAAGGTTTCACACATCTTGTTTGATTAGGGTTTCACTCGCTCTAGTTCTTTATGATATTTCAGATGCATTTCAGTTCAATTTTAGGATCTGATTAGACTATGGTTCTAAGAAAAAAAATTGTGACGAAAATAGAAAGGCCCTCTTCGCTTTTTTGAAATTGTTTTGTCGAAAAATAATGTGGGCGATAGCTAGGTTGTCGTCCGAACGAATTTGCCAGCCAAAGATGATTGATGTGGATGATAAAGGAGTATGAACAACCATGTTAAACGTCAGTAGTTAACTTTAACTAACGAAAAATTGAAGAAGGGGCCATTTTAAACTATTAACCTTTAGGGGATTTTTTGGTGAGTTGGCCATCTTTAGGAGAAAACATTTTAAAGCTGGTCATTTTGGAGTATCACAAGGAGTTAAATCAGGAGCACCATGCAGCTAGCTATAAGTAACAGTTAGAGAGAGAGAGTGCAAAATATACCTTCAGCAACAGCTTTAATGCCATCATCCATTGCATCCTTGGAGCTAAAAACCCTTGAAACAAAACCTAAAGATTTCGCTTCCAAACCCAAAAATCTTCTTCCAGTTAGTGCCAATTCAATAGCATTTCCATATCCAATGATTCTAGGCAATCTCTGAAGCGTTCCAAGATCAGCTGTAATCGCCAAATCAACCTCCTTTACAATGAAAAACGCATCCTCGGTACAATACCTAATATCACAGGCTGCTACAAGATCCAGACCACCTCCTATACAACCTCCATGGATTCCAGCTATAACTGGTTTCTTGCATCGCTCGATTGAACTTATTGCGTCCTGGAAACCCTTAATTACTCGGCGTAGACGCTCTCTCGTCCTTCCTTGATCCTTGGCTTGAAATTTTATAATAGAATTTAAGGAATTGAGATCGATTCCGGAGCAGAAATCTTTACCGTGACCTGTGATGATAATTACACCTACATTAGGGTTTTCATCTAGCGAAGCTAGGGCTTTTGGGAATTCAGTAAAGAAATTGTTGGAGAGTGCGTTCCGGTGAGAAGGGTTATTGAGGTATAGATGGAAAACAGGGGAATTGGGAGATTTTTGAACAATTTCTACAGTTTTGTATTGCTCCATGTTTCCTGTTCTTTTGTCTCAACAAAAAAAAAAGTCATAAAAATTCGGTTTTGTAGTCTTCTACTCCACGTCTTTTCACGTTCTTCATTTTTTTTTTCAAAAATGATGCTATGCCCGGTTGAATCCCGGCCTCAATCCCGGCCGGGTGACTTGGCAGTCCAACCGGGCATGCATCATGAGTTGGCAGGAGCAAAAAGCTGAGAGAATTTGCTGTTTCGTCTTTGATCCCTCTAATTCATGCCTATTCAAAATAGGTCCTTTTAGTCAACCCAGCTTTTTTTACTCGACCAGGTTAGTTTTCTAGGGGAATTTGGGAGCAAGCAAAAAAGCTAGGGTTTCATTCTTCCCTCTTTCATCAAACTAGGTAAGTTCCAAATCTCTTCTTCTATCAAATACATCTCTCTTACCTACCTATTCTCTTTGCCAAATCTCTATACAAATTTGTAATTTTGTCTCTCTCTCTCTACAAATTTGGGAGCAAAAAGCTAGGGTTCTTCATTCTTCCCTCTTTCATCAGACTAGGTAAGTTTCAAATCTCTTCTTCTATCAAATACATCTCTCTTACCTATTTCTTTTTGCTAAATCTCTATGTCTCTCTCTCTACTGAACAAGGCAGATTCACAAATGTCAACTGAGGTTCAGTGTTACTGTTAGACTCAAATTCGGCTATTATGCTCATTCGACGGATCTATTATAGGATGTTTTAAACTAATTTTGATACTTATTGATTAACATTTATCACGATAACCCTTATGGAGAAATCATTCTATTATTGAATGTTGCCATGTCTGCTAACATGAACTATATAGTTTAATCTTCTCACCGAGCATTTCGTCAAGGGGAATGTATAGCCCTGGTAGAGAAGAAAGAACCTCTAAGATTCAAATAGAAGAACACATCTGCTCAAATAGAGAGACCAAATCACAATTTACTCTACTGTTAAAACGTTAGATGAAACTTGAATTTTGCCATATTTATATGTTATATATGTGCTGAAATTTGATGAAGGTACTCTGTAAGATTTTTCCATATTTGATGAATTTGGGAGAAATTTGCCATATTTATATGTTATATATATGCTGAAATTTGTGAAATTTGTATGACTTCCTTGACGATACATTTGTTGGATATTATGATGTTTATTTGTGAAATTTGTACGACTTCCTTGACGATACATTTGCTGAAATTTGTGGAACATCTTATATATGTCTTGAACCGTATACATTTGTTGGATATTATGATGTTCATTTATCATATACACCTTCCTTGACGATTTCTCCCTAAATGTTGCCCTAGATTGGTTCAAATTAGTATGAAATAGGTTCAAATTGGTTCGCCGTCCACTGCAGTAGCCGGCTGGACTAATTGTTAAGTTATCCTGTTAGTTCATGGCTTTTATTTGTTAAATGTTAGTTGAAGCCTTGAGGACTTGGAGTACCCTCAGTTTTGAACTTAAAAACTGGTTCCTATAGGTGTGTTAATAGCCAAAAGTTAGCCATGAAAAGGGGTAATTTTTGTTCTTGGAATGAAGTTTGTTAAACACAATATACATGGTTGCCTTGAAGGAAATATGTTATTTGACATCTTGTTTGTTTGCTGATCCTTTGCCAACAGATCCATAAAAAATGAAGTCGAAAACCTATTCCTAGTGGAGAACGACCCTATCAAACATTGGAAGAGAGCAGAACCCCAATGGACAAATTCTTCGTCGTGTTGGATAGGGAACTCACCAAGTTAGTCCGATGGGAGGGCCGCTTGCTGAAGCATTGCATTTCTTATGGCCTGTCATTTGTAATTTCCTACGATTCATCTTTACAGCTGCAGAATTTTGTTATACATGAATTTTTTTTATACAGAATTTTATATCTTGTCGCCTAGCTTCTTTGTGAATGGTTGTTGAAGATTAGTGATTTTGTTATGTTATACTGATTTGTTGTATCTACTTATGTTTGTTAGATAAAGCTGCATCTGTGTACATTGAACTGGCTGGCTGTCATTTGAAGGTTGAGTTGGTCAGTTCGGTTTTGGACACGACTAGCTTATGTACTCTGTTGATGAACGTACTTCATCTCACATATATGCAGTAGCATGAAGCTGCTTCAGCTTATGTTGATGTCGCAAATAGCTACAAAAAAGTTTCGGCTAAGGTGCACATTTTTCTTAGTTTACAAGTGTGCAGCATTTATCTCGTTGTTCGTCTTTGATGGTAAAGCAATAAGCATTTATCTCGTTGTTCTGAATTGAAGTTGTGTCCCAAAGTGGAAGGATGATGCTATGCCCGGTGGAAGGCGAAAGTGGAAGCTTCCTAACTGCAGGACTGGGTGGTCTTATAGGGAAGCTTCCTAACTACATGACTTGGTGTATAATGGAAGACTATTGGGCAATGTCCCTACTGACGGAACCTTATTGCCCAAAGCAGGAGACTTGGGACAACAAAGAGCACGCACATTGCAGGATTATGGCGAAGGTCTTAACTTTGCCCTGGAGTCTGTAAAATCTCACTAAGTTGTAGTGTTGTGATGTCCTTACTCTGGAAGTTTTTGTTTTGAATCCATTGTTTTGAGTAAATATTAACAAGAAATCTTACTCAAATTTTTAGGTTTGTAATCGGTTAATGAGTTGGTTCTTGTTTTCTCACTTCATAACTTAAGACATTTCTCAAATGATAACTCGAGGCATTTCGGTCTAAAATCTTGAGACATTTCAATTAAAAAATCTTCCTCTGAAATCAAAAATTTCCACAACAAATTCGAAACCAAGGCAACCCAACATAGTTCAACAAAAAAAAAAATGGCAACCCAATATATATTCAGTTTTATCATTTAGTTAATAACAACAAATTGTAAACTTTATTTCATTAAAAGACATGAACTACTCACGGTTAGCCTAAAATCTTGCACTGGGACAATGATTTCTTGATATACAAAACTATAAAGACAGATAAAGAGTGTTTTGAGTTTCGCAATTAGGCAAAAACTCGACACTTCTGTTTACTTCACAAATTGTTCGAGTTTTCACAAAAATCTTGTTTTACATCAACAAAACCTTTAGGTCTTTAACTATAGTTACTATACTAGTAAAATATAGTCAGAACACCTCTGCTCCTTTCTGTATACCAAAACTAAGTGGGTTTGCTGCTTCGTGCTAGTCCTCCTTATCTTTTGCTGCTTTTGTTCCATCTGCTGGAACCATGTCGTCTTAGTTTCATCAAAGACCCATGACGATAAGAAAAGAGGCAGTGAAGTGCAAACAACCAACATTATTATAGCCCCTGGGAGCCCACAAAAGTCGTCACTTGTAACTCCGGAATATGCCGCGAGCCCAACACCAAGATATCACTTACAATTGAAGCAAGGGCAACGCTAGACATGATACATGCCATTAAAGAACCTTCACAACCTTAAAGACAACCTTCACAACCTTTCTGTTTGCCAATGTCATTCTCGGACGTTTTGTCGAAACAATCAAAATCCTCACTCTCTCAAGAGTTTGACATTTCTGCAGCCAAAATTTCAGAACATATAATCAATTTCAGAACATACATCTTAGTAACATATAATAAAAAAATTTCTGAAATACATCTTAGTTTGAGTGACAAAGAAAGTGAACAGGAATCGACACAATCATAACCCAAACACACCATCATCTATATATTGTGACAACAAAAACATCCAAAATCTAGTGAGAAAAAACCCAAAAAATATAGCTACTTTTCTCACTATACATATCAAACAACTCAAGAATGGAGATTGAATGAGCCAAGTGTGACTGTAAAAGAATGGAGATTGAATTAGCCAAGTGTGAGTGTTGTGGATTAAAAGAAGATTGCACCCAAGATTACATAAATGAAGTAAAAGCAGAATTTGATGAGTAAATGAAGCTATGAAAGCTCACATATCACATATCGTTTCGTTTAGGTCTCAGACGTGTTAGAAGCAAAAAATTAGAAAGTTATATGAATATGTACCTGTTAGGAAGTGGTTTGATGCCAACACCTAGCTTGAATTCGTGTAGAGAGAAAGAGAGACAGAATGCCCAAATTCGTATAGAGAGTTTGCAGAGAGAAATCGTCCCTAAGTTGATGTTGTTAGGAAGTGGTTTGATACCCTAAACCGAGCTTGAAATCGTCCCTAATAAAACCCTAGAATCGTCTCCTTGGACTGGAATCGTGTGAAGAAGAGGTGGAGAATGAAAATGGTGGTTTTGCTTTGCCCTAGCTGTTGTATTAAAAGCTCAAAATCCCGTGTCTTGTATTTTTAATGAAGAATGACCTCAACTTGAATTCTATATAGTTAGAGGGACCAATTTGTAAATTTTGTAAAATACCCTCTTTTTTCTAAGATGAGTCACGATGCTATGCCCGGTTGGACTGCCAACTCGGCCAGCCGGGATTCAGGCCGGGATTCAGCCGGGCATAGCATCATTTTTGTTTTTTTTAGAGGGTCAACAATTATTTTTTTGGTATCCCACTAAACATAATGGTTAGATGGATTATTGGTAGCAACTTAAAAAGTTTGGGTAAATAAACACTTAATAAATAAAAATTGATTTCAGGGTCATATTTAATATTAAGCTAGAAAATTACGTAATTTGATTGTTTTTTAGCTCTCTGATCTTTCTCTTCTACCACCACAACTTCCAACAACCACCACCATTTTTGACCACCTCACCTTTTTTTTTTTTCTCTCTCTCTCTCTCGCTTCCTCTCATTATTTTTTCTCTCTCTCTTTCTCTGTTGCTATCTCTCTCCCTCTTTGTATCACTGCTTCAGATTTTGTGGTTAGCCGACCACGAGAGATCTGTAGTTGGTCTATCACGAAATGTTTCATGGACAGTTAACCACGAAACCCTCAAGGGGGGTTTTCTCCTGAACTGCGTGTGTATGTGAGAGAGGAAGAAAGAGACATAACAAATGCGAGAGAGAGAGAGAGAGAGAGAGAGAGAGAGAGAGAGAGAGAGAGAGAGAGAGAGAGAGAGAGAGAGAGAGAGAGAGAGAGAGAGAGAAACGATAAGTGAGACAAAGAAAGACGATAAGTGAGATAGAGAGAGATGATTGTAGAAACCGGATCAGTTTTTGGCCAATTTGGGCAACCAAACGTTGTCCAAATCAGGATCAAAACGGACCATTGGATTCGTCTTGTCTAGTTCTTGAATTTAGACATAAAGTTTGTCAAAATTCGATTTCATTTGAACGAGTTATCATTGATTTACTTGGAGAATATATAAGGATAACTAAAACGTGTAATTTTATTATTAGTACTGTATTGGCTAAATAAGAAAAGTTCTACATCTTTAGATAGACTTTTTCACATACTAATAGTAGATTCTCTGAAACGATAGGGTGGTTTGTGTGGTTTGCACCACGCAACGTGCACTCGCGTGGCGTGGGCGTATAGGGCGCATTGGGCTCTTTAGAGGTGTCGATACGCACTTTGCACTTCGCACGTGTGTATCGTCACTAGGAGAAATTTGTCACAGACCATTTGTAGAAGCACCAGCCAGCAACTCAGGAGGCCCGAGACAACAACATATTAGCACCAAAAATGTAGCCCAAACAACCCACTTATAAGCTCTCCAAATAGCAGCAACATCTTGGGCTGGACAACAACTTGGAGGCTCAGAACAACAACCTCGACAATAACTTCCAAGGCGCAAAACGGTAGCACACTAGCAGGCCAAACAACAAGCTTGCATAGCATTTGGGCCAGACTGCCTTGTGCTTAGTGGAAGGTTTCATGCTCTATCCTTGTTGGTCTAACCCAATGGAGTTTTCTACAGATGGATGGAGATATTTTGGTTGGAAGACTCTAGAGAATGGTGGAACCAAGAGTTGTCTAGAGAATTCTCAAGAAGGTTCCAAGCCATTAGATGCGAACCATATGGCTTAATTCTAGCCATCCATTTTGTAGGCAAACTAGTATAAATAAGAGATGAGTCCCTCATTTGTAAACCAACCAAGTTGGAATCAAACAATCTACTGTAAAGAGTTTGAGTGACTTGGGAAGTGTGCCCACACTTGTATACTTAGAGTTCTTGAGCAATAAAGCTTAAAGTTCTTTGTAATAGTTTTCTTGGAGCATCCTTAGTAATAGAGCTTGCCTATTAGTCCAAGTTACATAGGCATTCAAGAAAAAAAGAGGTTAGACTTGTGCTAGAAAGCAACTAGAACAAGTGCCGCACGGTGTAAAGAGCATAGGCGAAATTTTACCCCGTGATAGTTGGTATCAGAGCCACGTCGGAACCATGTCGAGCGAGATCAAGAACATGCCACAAGATGTTGCCAGGAAGGAGTGACGTCCTAAGGGCAAGAGGAACAAGGTTGCACGAGGGAAGTCGACGGAGGGGGAAGCTTCCGTGGAGGCAAGGTTGGTAGCATTCGAGGAGAAGCTAGACATGCTGGTGGAACGTGTAGAGGAGTCTGAAGAGTTCCCAGGTGATGTAACAAGCATCCTAGCCCGTTAACAAGACGCGATTGATGGGGTCGAGAAGTCGTTGGAAACGGTGATGGATGCGTGATGAGTTTGAAGTCTTCAAGTATCGGTACCTATTAATGGAGAAGGTGGTGGGCAACATGAAGACTAACCTAAATTAAGAAGCACCCAAGGTAAGAGTGCCAGACCCTAAGAGCTTTAGTGGTGCCAGAGATGCTAAGGAAGTAGAGACTTTCTTTGGCACATAGAGAGGTACTTTAAAGCAATAGGCCTTGAGAGGGATGAAGACATGGTGGAGATGGCAGCAATGTACTTGGAGGAAGACGCGTTGCTATGGTGTCGACGAAAGACGGACGAGATGGCTAGGGGATGTTACAAGATCGACACTTGGGAGGAGTTGAAAGCGCAATTCTTCCCAGAGAATGTCGACTTTCTGGCACGAGATAAGTTGATGGTGCTCAAGCATGTTGATCAAATTGACTCGAATATGGGTTGATATCGAACCCGCCAACCCGCTTACAAGGCAAGATGTAAAATGACGTATCTGTTAAGTTGATATTCGGCTCTGGAGTGTCTATAAATCGCTCCAGTTTCGACGCGGAATTTTGGACCCGTTAGCGGAGCTGATTACTGAGACAGGACTGGTATGCTAAGCAGGGCTCAAAGGTAGAGCTGGACTCCGAGACAGAGCTGGAATGCAAAGAAGACCTATGTCGGTTATTAGTGTTAGCGTATCCATGTGTATTTCAGATTTAGACAGAGAGTCGGTGAGGCGGTGGGATTAGGGTTTTAGTGCCAATATAAACTAAAACCCTAGGAGATATATATGTCTAATTCTCACGAAATCTCTTGTGTAACTTGTTTGCTTATCATAGTGGAAATCATCGCGCCATTGTCGCCGTGGAGTAGGTCTCACCAACCGAACCACATAAATCTCTTGTGTTCTGTGTAATTGTTCTTTATTTCCTATTGCTTTTCTTGGATTACTCGATTTAGGTCATAGAAAATCGCTTTTGTCATAACAAACTGGTATCAGAGCTTTAGTTTTGAGGTTTATGTGATGGCAAAATACAAGATAAAAAAGTTCGATAAAAGTAATGATTTTAATCTTTGGAAGGTTAAGATGAAAGCAGTATTAGTTGAACATGGTTTGCTGAAAACGTTGTATGGGAAGGCTGCATTCGCGGAATCATTATCAGAAGCAGAGAAGGAAAATCTCATGGAGTGAGCTCATGGGCAGATTCTGTTGTGTTTGAGCAATGAGGTCTTGTCGGAAGCAGCGATTGAAACTACAACCAATGTGCTATGGAGTAAGCTGAAGGCAAGGTATTATGACGAAATCTCTAACTAATTTTTTGTATCTAAAGAAGAAATTATTTAGTTTACAGATGTTGGAAGGGGAATCGTTGAAAGACCATATAGATGAAATCAATCGAGTAATCTTTTTGTATCTAAAGAAGAAGTACTATTGCTTGCATCCCTGCCACCACCATAGGAAAGCTTTGTTGATTCTTTTATGTCTGGTAAAACAACTACAACATTGGAGGATGTTAAAGCAGCATTGAACTCCAAGGAGTTGAGACGAAGGTCAATGGAAGAAAGCAGTTCAGGAGATGGTTTGGTTGTAAGGGGAAGGTCACATCATCTAGGCGATAGGAAGGGTCGGTCTAGATCTAAATCGAAACCTAGCAAGTACAAATGTTGTAATTGTAAGAAGGAGGGACACTTCAAGAAGATTTGTCGTGAGCTTAGAAAGAAACCAGGGGAGGTAGCAGTTATCGAAGAAGACAACGACGATGGCACTGTCTTGGCAATCATTGAAGAATGTCATGAAGCTATGGTTCTGGCTTTCAGTGCATGCTTCGCTGAAGATAGGTGGATTTTGGATACTGGTTGTACATTCCATGTATGTCCTCATAGGGAATGGTTTCCACTTACACGATCATTAATGGCGGTAAGGTGTTAATGGGAAACGACACTCCTTGTAAGGTGGTTGGAATTGGTACAATTCATATCAAGATGCACGATGGTGTTGTGAGGACTATAACAGATATCAAACATGTTCCAGATTTGAAGAGGAATTTAATCTCTTTGGGAACTCTAGATGATAATGGTTGCAAGTATACTGGTGAAGGTGGTTTTTGTCAGATTTCTAAGGGGAGTCTTACAGTTATGAAGGGGTTGAAGAAGAATGGTCTATATGTGCTATTTACAGGGTACCACCGTTACCGGATCTGCAGCGGTATCATCATCTGACAAGAAAGTTGAGACTACCAAGTTATGACATATGCGGTTACGACATATGAGCGAAAGAGGGATGACTATACTGAGCAAGCAGGGCATACTCTGTGGACAGAAGGTTGGAAAACTGGAATTCTGTGAACATTGCGTCTTCGGGAAGCAATGTCGGGTAAAGTTCAGTACAACGATTCATAATACAAAAGGAACTCTGGATTACATCAAGTACTTTGTTGACTCTCTCTGTCTGCCCATCTGTCTGAGGGTGAAAGGTTGTTTTGAAGTGTAAAGATGTTCCCATAGAAGCTTGGAAACTCTTCCAAAATCGAGAAGTAAAGGATGAATCCCTATCTAACACAATAGACAATGGAACTCCGTGTAATCTGACTATCTCCTTGATATAAAGTTGTGTCAGTTGATCCACTATCTGTTGTCTTCACTGGTAGGAAGTGAGCCGACTTAGTCAGCTTATCAACTATCACCCAAATGGCATCAAAGCCTCGACTCGAGCACGGTAAACCCGTGATGAAGTCCATCGATATGTTTTCCCATTTCCACTCCGAAATAGGCAACGGTTCTAGAAGTCCCAACGTATGTCGATTTTCTGCCTTCACCATCTGACACACCCCACACTTCCTCACATGTTCAGTAACATCTTTCTTCATTACAGACCACCAATACTGCCTCTTCAAGTCTCTATACACCTTGTTACAACCAGGATGAACAGTGTACTTACTCCGGTGTGCCTCATCTAATATATGCCGTCTCGAGACCGGATCTGCCGATACAAATAACCTCCATCGGAATCTTTATCCACCGTCTTGTCCTGTACTGAACTCGGTTTCAGTTTCTTGCATTAAAGATATTTGTTTCTGGCACCAGTTGTCATCCATCTGTGCATTCACTATACGACCCAACAAAGATGACCTAACCACCATACTACCCAGAAATATCGAGTTAACTCTTGACCCAACACCATCAATATCATACATCTCCACATCTTCTAACATCTTCCACTGATTCATCATCAATGTTGCTACAATACCTCTAGGTTGTCGGCTTAGAGCATCAACTACCACATTAGCCTTACCCGTGTGGTATTGCAACATGAAGTCATAATCTTTCATTAACTCTAACCACCGACATTGGCGCATATTCAATTCCTTCTGAGAAAATAGATACTTGAGGCTTTTATGGTCGGTATAGAGATCAAATTTTTCACCATACAAATAATGCCTCCAAATCTTCAAAGCAAACACTACAACCGCCAACTCTAAGTCGTGAGTTGGGTAATTTCGCTCATGCGGTCGCAAATGCCTCAAAGCATAGGCAACCACCTTACCACTCTGCATTAGAACACAACCCAGACCCTGAATGGATGCATCAGTGTAAATCACCAACCGAATACCGCTCTCAGGAATGGTCAAAACAGGTGCAGTAGTAAACCCCGTCTTCAGTTCTTGAAATGTCTGATCACACTCTGTAGACTAGCGAAACAAAACATCCTTCTTAGTTAGGTTCGTCAAAGGCCCTGCAATACTTGAGAACCCCTTGATAAACCGTCTATAATATCTAGCCATACCCAAAAAACTACGAACCTCTGTCGCTGATGTGGGTTGCTTCCAATTAAGCACTGACTCGGCCTTAGAAAGGTCGACTAATACTCCAATGCTAGATATAACATGATCCAAGAACTTTACTTCTTCTTGCCAAAATTCACACTTCTCGAACTTAGCATACAACTGATGTTCCATCAGTCTCTCTAGTACCTGTCGTAAGTGATCCTCGTGATTTTCCTTAGTTTTGGAGTAGATAAGGATATCATCGATAAATACGATGATAAACTTATCTAAGAAATCCCGAAACTCCCGGTTCATCAAATCCATGAAAATCGCTGGAGCATTAGTCAAGCCAAACGGTATAACCAGAAATTCATAAGAACCATATCGTGTCACAAATGTAGTCTTAGGAATGTCCTCCTCTCTAACCCGTAATTGGTGATACCCTGATCTCAAGTCAATCTTCGAAAACCACTTGGATCCTTTCAGTTGATCGAATAAGTCATCGATCCTCGGTAAAGGGTACTTATTCCTGACAGTAACCTTATTCAACTCCCTATAATCGATACACAACCTCATCGACTCGTCATTCTTTTTAACAAAAAGAATAGGCGCACCCCACGGGGAGTTACTCTGGCGTATGAAGCCCAGGTCAAGTAACTGTTGAATCTGGTCCTTGAGTTCACGTAGTTCAACTGGAGCCATTCGGTAATGAGTTCTAGTTATCGATGCAGTACCCGGTTCCAACTCTATGCATAAGTCAACCTCTCTGCGCAGTGGCAACCCTGGTATATCGCTGAACACCCCATGGTACTCACATACCACATCAATCATCTCTAGCGTCTTACCCATTACCGGATGCTCTATCAGTTCACGTTACCCAAGTGCATTTCCCTCATCTGTCTCGTAAGTCCACACACAACCAACACCTCTTCACCCGGAACAGAGAATGTGACCGTCTTGGCAAAACAATCCACAAGTGCATGATATGAAGCAAGCCAATCCATGCCTAGGATGACATCATAGTAAACTAACTGAAGTACAAAAAGGTCCGAAGCAAACTCTCATTCATCTAACTTAATAATGCACCCTCGACAAATGTGGTCTATCACTATAGACCCATCCAAAAGAAACGACACAATAAAAGGGCTCACACATCGATCTAACACAATAGGCAAAGTGCGTACAAAAGAATTAGAATAAAGGTACCCATGGCACCAGGATCAAATAATACTCTTCCCAGATTGTTATGAATAAGAAAGGTACCTTCGACCACCTCAGCAGGTGTTCCAACATCTCTAGGAACTACGACATTCAGCTGCAGCTGCTGACCACGTCCCTGCAACCTCCCTTGCTGATGATAATCATATTGTCGCCCTTGATTACCAGTTTGAGTCCCATTCTTCTTAGGAAAATCAACCGCTCTACGACCCTGCCCACAGCAAGTGTAACAAGTTCCTTAGAAAGCCCTATATCGCCCCAGTTGCCATTCAGTGGTTCCGGTTGTCCACCAGTTGCTACCACTGCTCTATCATCTAGGTCTGTACGAGGCCTCTTGCCATCCCGTTGACCATTATAGTCATTGCGCTGATTCCAACTAACCTTCCCAAAATTTCCACCATTTCCCTTTTGTTCACTTTTACCTTGGACTTTGATTCCTCTCTGCTTCTTTGCCTCCTGTATCTGAGCATCGTGAACCTTAGGACAAGAAACCACCTTCTGATAGGGGTCGTAACTAGGTTGCCCAGCAATGTACCTAACAATGTTGTCACGCAACCCATTCACAAACCTCTCAATATTTTCCTCCTCTGTGGGGATTAGTTGGCTAGCAAAGAGGGAGAGTCTGTAAAACCCATTCTCATACTCCAATACGGCTTGATTCTCTCCTTGTTTCAAGTCTTGAAATTCCCTCTTAAGTCTCTGTCGAGCTGAGAAAGGAATAAAGTTTTCCATGAAGGCATTCTTAAATTCTTCCCATGTGCACCTCAACGGGTCCACCAACCTAGACTGAGTGTCCCACCAATTAGCTGCATTCTTCTTTAACTGGAATACCGTCATTCGTTGCTATACACTCCAGAGCAATCAAATGCTACGAACATCCTCTCTACCTCCTTGCACCACTCATATGCCTCTATAGGTCCTCCAGTACCATCAAATTTTGGTGGCCCCATCTTCTGAAACTCGTGATAGAATTGCAACCACGTCATCTCAACTTGTTGTCGCTGATTCACAATAACTTCCGGTGCCGATTCTACAACACGTTCTTGTCTAACAGGTGTTAAATGTTGTGGGATCTTATTAGCCCGCATTGTAGCTTGCACAACGATGTTAACAATATTGCCTAATTCCTCAACTCCTATGGTCACAGTTGACCCTACTCAGATTAGGATTTGAGCCTGTATGATCCCCTGACTGTGACTATAAGTCCTCTGGTCTTACAGACCCCCTTTCCTCGACTAAAATACCTCGACCTCTACCACCTCCTCGGGTGCGAGCAATGCGACGCCCTCTGCCCTGACCAGCAGCTCCTCCGTCCACGATTCCAACAAAGAAAAGAACAAAAAGAGAAACTAAATTAACTATCACACATAAAGCCCCAAGAAGGACTAAAGTGCCACTACTGCTTCTATTTATCTTAAGCCCTAGACACAACCCCTAGGATTTATGAACCTAGAGCTCTGATACCACTTTGTAACGCCCCAAATCAAGATTTCCACGTCAGCTGCGATGAAAACCTAAACTTAAAGCATTTCTCCCAGAACAGTGAACATATACGATATACTCATCAAAGAGAGAAATAACATCGAACATGAAGCTCAAATGAAACAATAAATCAACTAATGAAACTTTACCAAGTTTCTAAAAACTATAAGGCACAGCGGACCTAGGTTTGGAACCCTAAAACTCGCAGGATGTCTCTAAATCATCGACACATATGTCGGAAAAGATCAAGTAAAAGCAAAAACAAGTATTTAGGAGATGCAACTCCAAAATAACTACCTAAAGAAAGAAAGAAGAATGCTAAGAGACTCCTCCAATGTTAACTACGACCCAAGCAGGTGGCACTTCCCGATTTTCTTGTCCTGAAAAATAATAAGTTGGTTCAGACCCCAACAAGTAGATTTCGAAACCTCTAAAGCCTCAAGAGACAGTTTCAAAAGCTACCAAAACAAATAGACAACCCTATCACACATAAAGGTGTTCGTAACAAGTATTCAAGTTGTGGCCGTTAAAATAAAGTAAAACACATTTGTAACAAGCAACCAAAAGTGATATGACAAGTTGGTGTCCACGTTGTGTAAGAGTGTGGTCCACAAGGTTCTCCTTGTGTTAGCGCCGACCCCATACGCTCCATACCTAGGTCGCATCCGGTAGAGAGGGTCAACCAACCACAAAACTCCCACAATTCGCCACCAATCTTATCATATACAAACAACCAAAAGTGATATGACAAGTTGGCGTCCACATTGTATAAGAGTGTGATCCACAAGGTTACCCTTGTGTTAGCGCCAACCCCATACACTCCATACCTAGATTGCATCCGATAGAGAGGGTCGAACACCACAAAACTCCCTCAATCCTCCACCAACTCCATCACATCACACACATATAATAGCATCATACCGCAACATACATAAATCGAAATCATATTCGCCAATATATTACGACATACGAGTTTCATATATATAACATTTTGCAAGTAATGGATCGATGTATAATAATAGCCTACAATTCTCATATCATGTTGAATTCTAACACATGTTCATGTATCTATATAAAGGATATTGTTCTATAGTAAGAGACATCTAATTATAAGAGTTATATAATAAAATCATGGCAAATAAAGGGGTTCAGCCCTAATTATCATTGTAGTACATGAATGTAGCATGAGAATGTTGACAGAGATTGTACAGTTCATCAACTATGTCATTAGGGCAAATATCCTTCAAAATCTAACTCATAGATGAGATTCAAAGTGACCTAAAATGAGTTTGTAGAAATATAAATCTACTACTTCAACTTTAAATATTTGTGTCAAGAACCCTAATCTATGTTCAAGTAATACTAACATCTAGAGTTTGTAGTTTCATCTAATTTGTCTAGGTTTTTTTTCGATAAAAATGGCTATTCAAGCCCTAGAGAGATAAAAACCTACTTTAGATCCAAAGCAAACCAATGAAGAGAACTCCCACACCAAGAACCAAAGAAAAACCACCAAGTTTGATGCCCCCTTCTTCTCCTTCACTTGCCCTAGTTTCCCTCTCTAGAACCAAAGTCCGTCTCTCTAACACTAATGGCTACAATAAGAAAAAGAAGAAAGTGGGAACTCCCAAAGTGGGTGTAGGGTTTAGGGGTTATAAGGGTTTAATGGGGTTGTATTGGAAGGGAAGGAAATCACCTTCCCACTTTCTCACTCTAGGATCCAAACGGTAGCAAGAAGGAAATCACAGATGATGGTAAGGATTTTAGTGGCTCGCAAGGGCTGCTACTATAGGCAACCCAAAAATTAATAGGGGTACTACATAATGTTCCTCTGAATCGTTTGAAACTGAAGAAGAGGTAATTTAATGCTTTCTTGTTTGATACTAGGAGTGGGAGAAGCTACTTGGAGTTTCTTAATTTGAACAGTGGGGGTAATGGTGATAATTAGACGAATGAGTACCGTAGATAGACATTGGAATCCTTTAGGAATGTGACTGTGGTACTAAATATCTATTAGCATCATCTAGTTCTAATCTTTTGGAAATCCAAATCACTTAAAGATGAAATTTTAGAGAATACTTGAGGGACAAATGGATGTATTATTACATCACTGTGAAGTAGGGTTCATACTCATGTCATTACTAGCTACTTTCATGAGTTCTGAACTATTTTATGAAGGTAACATACGGGATATATTCTTGTAAATGAATTTATTTGATGCGAGTCATAATTCATGAAGTCCTTATACAACAAAAATTTCTTACTTGACGAATTTGCATGTAATGAGAAGATGAATGCCGGTTTGGAGTCTTGGAGAGATATCTCACATTGATCTTTGAAAGAGCATTATTTAAATATTTGAGTATATAACAACCATCATGATCAAAAGAAAAAAAATGCCTTATATATATAACGAGATAGCTAGCATATTATCTATATAGATAATGGTTGTTAATTTATCTTAAAAGGATGGAAATTCTTGACCATTATCGTCCAACGTAATTTTCTAGTGAGAGAAGCTCAATTTCAGTTTTGTGATTTGGTTTCATGATAACTTAGTTTTAGTTATGAAATGTTGGGGAATTGTGGATCTTTGATATGTCATAGTTGTTTTCCCATGAATGTTGAGAATTTGTGTGTTGGAATAAGGAGCTGATTTTGATTAATTCGAGAAAGGTATAAAAGGTATATATCTTGTTTGATTGCTGACTACAAACAATAGTATACCAACGTAATAGTTTTATAAAACTAAATGAATGTCCAATCAGTTGTCGAAATCCACATAACAGGTGTATTTTTCAACTGAAATAGATAACATAAGAAAAATGAATTTCTTGGAGGATATTCAAAAATAAAATGTGATAAGTCATGGTATACGCATCAGCAAGATAGTACCATAAAATAGTAGGTCATGGTATATGCGTCGACATAATATTACCATTAAATAATTGCTCTATACAGTTTGATAAACTGAATCAACTATGCATGCATATAAAGTTGAACAACAACCTAACAAGATTCAATTAGAAAAAGTGTGTCAATCGCGAGCAATTATCATCAAGGGGAATGAGACTGTTGCCTAAGTAAATGAGTAAAGTCATAACGGAAACTCAACCTAGTTGATTGGAGATCCCAAGATCTAGCTTCAATGAAAAATTAAATTATATACTGACTCGCCAGTAACACTGAAAGAGAATATTCTCTTACCCATTCCGAGGATGAATCTGTGTTGCCTGTAATGAAAGAGGATAAGATTATCTTCTAATGATTCCTATAGTTTAGAATTCTTTTTCTAAGTGGGGTATAACATGATACCTTTAATAGGAGATAATCTAAACGAGTGTGAACTGGTGCCGGTTCCGTGAGAGGGTCGTAATGACCGACTTCTCTAAAGTGCTCATGAAACCCGAGAATGTTCAAGGCCGAAACGAACACAACCGAGAACTGAAGTTTATAAGGAGTGTCATGTGTGGTAGCGACTGCATTGGTTTACAGTTCATAGGACCTAGTTCAAGACATAGTTCACTAGGGTCCTTGTAAACTCGGTATCTATTCACTACGGAAAATTCAAAGAAAAAAGTTATCTTTCCAGATGCATAGTACCTCCTGTTATGCTTTCATATAAATATATATATATATATATATATATATATATGTATGTATGTTTGTTTGTCTGTCTATTGTTGGTAATTTCATTCATGTGGGGGATTATTGGAAATTATTTATTTTATAAACAAGTTTTTGTTTGAGTGAAATTATATTCCATAGATGCTTGTGAAAACACACAAGTTTTATGGATGGTCACAACCCAATGGAGAGGTATCTTGTAGAGTCATGACTAACTCTATAAATACTCCAACTTGATTTTTTTTTCATATCAGTTTTTTGGGCAACACTTAGTTAAAATTGGGACAAATATTGCTAGAGTCCTCTATAAGATCATAGTATCTAGAAAGTTCGATGAAGCGTGTAGAATTGTAGTGCTTCTTTCTATATGACACGATCGTTGTATCTTGGGAAACAAGTGTCCGTGGAATCGTTAGCACCATTGCGGGGACATAATTGTCTTAAGGAAAGAGTGACCAGGAGTGGACCCACGTTGGGGCATATGGGGGCACGTGCCCCCACATGCCCGACTCGAAAGTGTAACGGGGTCTACATTTTCGTCTGTTTCTTATCACTCAAGGGATGTAATTGAAGTAAAATATCACTAGCTAAAACTTTGATGGATAGAATGTGGGTTGGTTGCACGCACGACAGGTCGCACCTTCAAGTCCTCCGGCCATCATGTATTTTCTTTGGTTTCTTTGGGTAATTTGTTTTTGCCCCTACTTTTTTTGTAATCATCTTTTTTACCCCTCAAAATTTCTTATTAACTCCTATAACTTGTTTTGATTTTTCTTTGTTCTTATTTTTTGTAAATTCGAATTTGTTCGTTCTTGATGCTAGAATTCGTCCAACTTCCGGTAGAATTATTTATACTCCTATATTATTCCTCTGCCTTCTTCATCCTTTATTTCTAAGTATACTTTTGGCAATGTTCTTTCTTAAATCGCTCTTCATTTAACTTCAATGCAAAACATGAATTATGAGATTTTTTAAAATAAAAAACCATTTTATTCTTTTGATATATAATTTGCACATATTTATTTTTATATAAGGTTTTATCAAATAAACTCACAACCAGCTGTACCCTAGATTGTTGCTATGACATGGAAATATCACTGGTTTGATTGACACGAGTTATTTCTACAGTCACTTATAACACAATACTTTTTACTAATTTCAGTATATGTTCGTATGATACTTGACATCCGACAATGTTTAATATAATAAAATGTGCCCCCACAAAAGAAAAATTTGGGTCTGCCACTGAGAGTGACCACTCGCCTCGATCATCAAACAAGATTAGTTTTTCTTTTCTATATCGATATAATTTTTTAGTGTGATATGTATTTAATTGTCAAGAATCGAATCATAAACCTCGAAAACAACAGAATATGCGTAAGTCAAAATGTTACTTTTCTGTTTATGTGTTTGTCAAATGCAAATGGTAAATTGCTAGACATTACATTTTTTTCCTCGAGACAAACTGAAAAATAATTAAGTCAAAATGTTATTTCTCCATTAATTTATTTATCACATGCATAAGGTAAATGTATATTTTTTTTAAAAGGCAATTTGGAAAATGCTCAAGTCAAATAGTATTTGTTCGTTAATGTGTTGGTCAAATGCAAAACATAAAATGAAAAATATTGCTTTTTCAACCGGGAAAATGAAAAATATTTAAGTCAAAATGTTATTTGTTCATCAATGTGTTAGTTAAATGCAAAATTTAGTAAAATACAGAGCATAATGCAAAGTATGACTTTTCATAAGGCAAAATGAAAAATACTTAAGTCAAAATGTTATTTGTTCGATAATTTGTTAGTCAAGTGGAAGAAGTAAGATGCACAAGTGAAGATATCATCTGTTTGTTACTCTATTTGCAATATGCAACAAGGCAAATGCTAAACATATTATTTTTTTTCTTCAAGGCAAAATGAAAAATGCATAAGCAAAATTGTTGTTTGTCTTGTACAGTGTACAAGAAATACATAAATATTTTCGCAATAACATGTAACTTTTTCTCAAGCGAAATTGAAAATGCATAAATAAATATTTTATTTGCTTGTACACTCGTCATATGCTACATAACATATCATTTTTTGTATCAGTTTGTTTTATTTTTCTGAACTCTCCCATGCACATTCATTTGACATAATTATTCATTTCAATCATTGTTAGACCATAGTTGACCACTTTAGATAACCATTTAAAAGTATCATTTGACCCTCCAAATCAGACTGTTGATCAGTGTTAACGTTGCCCCGTACATTCTTCTCAGACATAATGAAAAGTGTTCTAAAAAAAGAGATGGTTAGTAGGCTCGCGGGCCAGGCAGGCCAGCTTGGCCTAGCACGTCCAAAAGATGCCTGGTCCCAACTCGGATTGGGCTAAGATATCAGAGGCAGCCCCATTAACACCACAAGTGGGAAGGAGTATCTTAAGTTTCTCTGTATAAAATCTTCATCTGATTTAACAAATAAAATAGCAAAGTCGTATATGTTGTAATTATAATTAACATCATCTTATTTAAAGTCAAATCACAGCCAACATAGATTAAGACAAGTCAATAAAATTCATACTTGCTATTTGTGTTTGACTCATGAGCATCAATTACATTTTCCAAGGATATTTGAAGTCAAATGTTTGTGTGGTCTCTTCTTGATATTGATACAAACCATCTTGACGAGCTGACCATTTGCATTCTTTTACGCAAACACCAATTTCTCTCTCAGCCTTGTAAACGTCAAAGCTAAAGTCAATTTGATTCCCGTGTAAATCAGTCCACCAAGTTTTGCACCAAAATAATGTTGTCCACAAGAAGTTTGGTCTAAAGTGCCAATGTACATACTCATTATAACTAAGCGAATGCTCACCTAAATCGTCGTCTTTTGATTGGCAGTGCACATTTAGAGTTACCTTATCCGATATATCATTTTGCAAATAAACATGATGCACTTCAAGCTGTCGAAACGGATGACCAGCCGACGAAAACTCCACAAACATTGCTAAAAATATTGTCACCATTACAACAACATAAGCAGAACCATGACTCCTAACAAACCCCATTTTATTTGTTGATGTTGATTATGATAATTGTATTTTTGGTGTTGAAGTAGACTAGTTATATATATATGTTTGTGATACTGTTAATTTTGCTAATTCTTAACCGATTTTACATAAATACCCTCATGAGATGGAATATTCTACGGCTCATGCTATGT
Organism: Eschscholzia californica; assembly: GCF_041429995.1. Lineage (NCBI taxonomy): Eukaryota > Viridiplantae > Streptophyta > Magnoliopsida > Ranunculales > Papaveraceae > Eschscholzia > Eschscholzia californica. The sequence goes on from NW_028238198.1 coordinate 50,497,566, forward strand.
TGTTCCTGATTTGTAAGGAAGCAATTTCAAAAAGAGTTTATTCCTCCTATATTCTGTCCTCGTGTATATTTTCAATCCCTTATTCATGATTCTCTTTCCTAAAAAATCTTTGGTAATGAGTGAAAACAAATGATTAATTGGGAGGAATTTAAGTCATAGATTCTGTATTGAAGCAAGGGGAGTTTGGAATACACAAAAGGTGATTCTAAAGGCACCCTGCCAAAAGGCTGATCGCATCCGGAAATTTTATTGACTCGGGTCAATAGCCGTTGACCCGAATTCTCTATAAGCACCGGTTTTTAATGTGGGTGACATTCACCTTCATTTGCTTCTTCCATCTTCTTCTTCCAAACTAAAAAGAACAACCGGTTTTTAACAGCCTTTTGGCCCGGTGCCTTTAGAAGCATCCATTAACAAATAGATGAGCTCAAAATCAAAAGTAGTAAAACTAACTAACGATTGCAGTGATAATGAGATATGATTAAAATCGAGAGAGAAAAAAATATTATCTCTTAAATATATACCATTAAAATTTATCAGGGACTTCACTCATTAGTCTCAGTACCAGCCCTGACTTTTCGAGGACCCAAGGCGAACGTATCGACATTTTTAAATATATAACCCACCCAAAAACAGATTAAGATCTTTAATGAACAAAATATAGATGAATCTTATCGAGCACCGACATTTTTAAATATACAAACGAGCTTGAGAGAGCACCTGAAGGAACAATATTGATGGTGAGATCACCATTTGTGGTAGTCAACTTAAATTAGATTTTCTTCAAAAGTGTTGCACTCAATAACTACTTGATGTTTACTACTGTTCAAGACAGGTTTTATTTTCAGGGATACGAGCCCAATCTGGAGCAGTCTCATACAAACTGGATAGCTCATCAGGACAGGTGAATTTACTTTCTGACATGCCCGACTCGAAAGTGTAACGGGGTCTACATTTTCGTCTGTTTCTTATCACTCAAGGGATGTAATTGAAGTAAAATATCACTATCTAAAACTTTGATGGATAGAAAGTGGGTTGGTTGCACGCACGACAGGTCGCACCTTCAAGTCCTCCGGCCATCATGTATTTTGTTTGGTTTCTTTGGGTAATTTTTTTTTGCCCCTACTTTTTTTGTAATCATCTTTTTTACCCCTCAAAATTTCTTATTAACTCCTATAACCTGTTTTGATTTTTCTTTGTTCTTATTTTTTGTAAATTCGAGTTTGTTCGTTCTTGATGCTAGAATTCGTCCAACTTCCGGTAGAATTATTTATACTCCTATATTATTCCTCTGCCTTCTTCATCCTTTATTTCTAAGTATACTTTTGGCAATGTTCTTTCTTAAATCGCTCTTCATTAAATCGCTCTTCATTTAACTTCAATGCAAAACATGAATTATGAAATTTTTTAAAATAAAAAACCATTTTATTCTTTTGATATATAATTTGCACATATTTATTTTTACATAAGGTTTTATCAAATAAACTCACAACCGGCTGTACCCTAGATTGTTGCTATGACATGGAAATATCACTGGTTTGATTGACACGAGTTATTTCTACAGTCACTTATAACACAATACTTTTTACTAATTTCAGTATATGTTCGTATGATACTTGACATCCGACAATGTTTAATATAATAAAATGTGCCCCCACAAAAGAAAAATTTGGGTCTGCCACTGAGAGTGACCACTCGCCTCGATCATCAAACAAGATTAGTTTTTCTTTTCTATATCGATATAATTTTTTTGTGTGATATGTATTTAATTGTCAAGAATCGAATCATAAACCTCGAAAACAACAGAATATGCGTAAGTCAAAATGTTACTTTTCTGTTTATGTGTTTGTCAAATGCAAATGGTAAATTGCTAGACATTACATTTTTTTCCTCGAGACAAACTGAAAAATAATTAAGTCAAAATGTTATTTCTCCATTAATTTATTTATCACATGCATAAGGTAAATGTATATTTTTTTTAAAAGGCAATTTGGAAAATGCTCAAGTCAAATAGTATTTGTTCGTTAATGTGTTGGTCAAATGCAAAACATAAAATGAAAAATATTGCTTTTTCAACCGGGAAAATGAAAAATATTTAAGTCAAAATGTTATTTGTTCATCAATGTGTTAGTTAAATGCAAAATTTAGTAAAATACAGAGCATAATGCAAAGTATGACTTTTCATAAGGCAAAATGAAAAATACTTAAGTCAAAATGTTATTTGTTCGATAATTTGTTAGTCAAGTGGAAGAAGTAAGATGCACAAGTGAAGATATCATCTGTTTGTTACTCTATTTGCAATATGCAACAAGGCAAATGCTAAACATATTATTTTTTTCTTCAAGGCAAAATGAAAAATGCATAAGCAAAATTGTTGTTTGTCTTGTACAGTGTACAAGAAATACATAAATATTTTCGCAATAACATGTAACTTTTTCTCAAGCGAAATTGAAAATGCATAAATAAACATTTTATTTGCTTGTACACTCGTCATATGCTACATAACATATCATTTTTTGTATCAGTTTGTTTTATTTTTCTGAACTCTCCCATGCACATTCATTTGACATAATTATTCATTTCAATCATTGTTAGACCATAGTTGACCACTTTAGATAACCATTTAAAAGTATCATTTGACCCTCCAAATCAGACTGTTGATCAGTGTTAACGTTGCCCCGTACATTCTTCTCAGACATAATGAAAAGTGTTCTAAAAAAAGAGATGGTTAGTAGGCTCGCGGGCCAGGCAGGCCAGCTTGGCCTAGCACGTCCAAAAGATGCCTGGTCCCAACTCGGATTGGGCTAAGATATCAGAGGCAGCCCCATTAACACCACAAGTGGGAAGGAGTATCTTAAGTTTCTCTGTATAAAATCTTCATCTGATTTAACAAATAAAATAGCAAAGTCGTATATGTTGTAATTATAATTAACATCATCTTATTTAAAGTCAAATCACAGCCAACATAGATTAAGACAATTCAATAAAATTCATACTTGCTATTTGTGTTTGACTCATGAGCATCAATTACATTTTCCAAGGATATTTGAAGTCAAATGTTTGTGTGGTCTCTTCTTGATATTGATACAAACCATCTTGACGAGCTGACCATTTGCATTCTTTTACGCAAACACCAATTTCTCTCTCAGCCTTGTAAACGTCAAAGCTAAAGTCAATTTGATTCCCGTGTAAATCAGTCCACCAAGTTTTGCACCAAAATAATGTTGTCCACAAGAAGTTTGGTCTAAAGTGCCAATGTACATACTCATTATAACTAAGAGAATGCTCACCTAAATCGTCGTCTTTTGATTGGCAGTGCACATTTAGAGTTACCTTATCCGATATATCATTTTGCAAATAAACATGATGCACTTCAAGCTGTCGAAACGGATGACCAGCCGACGAAAACTCCACAAACATTGCTAAAAATATTGTCACCATTACAACAACATAAGCAGAACCATGACTCCTAACAAACCCCATTTTATTTGTTGATGTTGATTATGATAATTGTATTTTTGGTGTTGAAGTAGACTAGTTATATATATGTTTGTGATACTGTTAATTTTGCTAATTCTTAACCGATTTTACATAAATACCCTCATGAGATGGAATATTCTACGGCTCATGCTATGTTGTTCCTGATTTGTAAGGAAGCAATTTCAAAAAGAGTTTATTCCTCCTATATTCTGTCCTCGTGTATATTTTCAATCCCTTATTCATGATTCTCTTTCCTAAAAAATCTTTGGTAATGAGTGAAAACAAATGATTAATTGGGAGGAATTTAAGTCATAGATTCTGTATTGAAGCAAGGGGAGTTTGGAATACACAAAAGGTGATTCTAAAGGCACCCGGCCAAAAGGCTGATCGCATCCGGAAATTTTATTGACTCGGGTCAATAGCCGTTGACCCGAATTCTCTATAAGCACCGGTTTTTAATGTGGGTGACATTCACCTTCATTTGCTTCTTCCATCTTCTTCTTCCAAACTAAAAAGAACAACCGGTTTTTAACAGCCTTTTGGCCCGGTGCCTTTAGAAGCATCCATTAACAAATAGATGAGCTCAAAATCAAAAGTAGTAAAACTAACTAACGACTGCAGTGATAATGAGATATGATTAAAATCGAGAGAGAAAAAAATATTATCTCTTAAATATATACCATTAAAATTTATCAGGGACTTCACTCATTAGTCTCAGTACCAGCCCTGACTTTTCGAGGACCCAAGGCGAACGTATCGACATTTTTAAATATATAACCCACCCAAAAACAGATTAAGATCTTTAATGAACAAAATATAGATGAATCTTATCGAGCACCGACATTTTTAAATATACAAACGAGCTTGAGAGAGCACCTGAAGGAACAATATTGATGGTGAGATCACCATTTGTGGTAGTCAACTTAAATTAGATTTTCTTCAAAAGTGTTGCACTCAATAACTACTTGATGTTTACTACTGTTCAAGACAGGTTTTATTTTCAGGGATACGAGCCCAATCTGGAGCAGTCTCATACAAACTGGATAGCTCATCAGGACAGGTGAATTTACTTTGTGACATGCCCGACTCGAAAGTGTAACGGGGTCTACATTTTCGTCTGTTTCTTATCACTCAAGGGATGTAATTGAAGTAAAATATCACTAGCTAAAACTTTGATGGATAGAAAGTGGGTTGGTTGCACGCACGACAGGTCGCACCTTCAAGTCCTCCGGCCATCATGTATTTTGTTTGGTTTCTTTGGGTAATTTGTTTTTGCCCCTACTTTTTTTGTAATCATCTTTTTTACCCCTCAAAATTTCTTATTAACTCCTATAACCTGTTTTGATTTTTCTTTGTTCTTATTTTTTGTAAATTCGAGTTTGTTCGTTCTTGATGCTAGAATTCGTCCAACTTCCGGTAGAATTATTTATACTCCTATATTATTCCTCTGCCTTCTTCATCCTTTATTTCTAAGTATACTTTTGGCAATGTTCTTTCTTAAATCGCTCTTCATTTAACTTCAATGCAAAACATGAATTATGAGATTTTTTAAAATAAAAAACCATTTTATTCTTTTGATATATAATTTGCACATATTTATTTTTATGTAAGGTTTTATCAAATAAACTCACAACCGGCTGTACCCTAGATTGTTGCTATGACATGGAAATATCACTGGTTTGATTGACACGAGTTATTTCTACAGTCACTTATAACACAATACTTTTTACTAATTTCAGTATATGTTCGTATGATACTTGACATCCGACAATGTTTAATATAATAAAATGTGCCCCCACAAAAGAAAAATTTGGGTCTGCCACTGAGAGTGACCACTCGCCTCGATCATCAAACAAGATTAGTTTTTCTTTTCTATATCGATATAATTTTTTAGTGTGATATGTATTTAATTGTCAAGAATCGAATCATAAACCTCGAAAACAACAGAATATGCGTAAGTCAAAATGTTACTTTTCTGTTTATGTGTTTGTCAAATGCAAATGGTAAATTGCTAGACATTACATTTTTTTCCTCGAGACAAACTGAAAAATAATTAACTCAAAATGTTATTTCTCCATTAATTTATTTATCACATGCATAAGGTAAATGTATATTTTTTTTAAAAGGCAATTTGGAAAATGCTCAAGTCAAATAGTATTTGTTCGTTAATGTGTTGGTCAAATGCAAAACATAAAATGAAAAATATTGCTTTTTCAACCGGGAAAATGAAAAATATTTAAGTCAAAATGTTATTTGTTCATCAATGTGTTAGTTAAATGCAAAATTTAGTAAAATACAGAGCATAATGCAAAGTATGACTTTTCATAAGGCAAAATGAAAAATACTTAAGTCAAAATGTTATTTGTTCGATAATTTGTTAGTCAAGTGGAAGAAGTAAGATGCACAAGTGAAGATATCATCTGTTTGTTACTCTATTTGCAATATGCAACAAGGCAAATGCTAAACATATTATTTTTTTCTTCAAGGCAAAATGAAAAATGCATAAGCAAAATTGTTGTTTGTCTTGTACAGTGTACAAGAAATACATAAATATTTTCGCAATAACATGTAACTTTTTCTCAAGCGAAATTGAAAATGCATAAATAAATATTTTATTTGCTTGTACACTCGTCATATGCTACATAACATATCATTTTTTGTATCAGTTTGTTTTATTTTTCTGAACTCTCCCATGCACATTCATTTGACATAATTATTCATTTCAATCATTGTTAGACCATAGTTGACCACTTTAGATAACCATTTAAAAGTATCATTTGACCCTCCAAATCAGACTGTTGATCAGTGTTAACGTTGCCCCGTACATTCTTCTCAGACATAATGAAAAGTGTTCTAAAAAAAGAGATGGTTGGTAGGCTCGCGGGCCAGGCAGGCCAGCTTGGCCTAGCACGTCCAAAAGATGCCTGGTCCCAACTCGGATTGGGCTAAGATATCAGAGGCAGCCCCATTAACACCACAAGTGGGAAGGAGTATCTTAAGTTTCTCTGTATAAAATCTTCATCTGATTTAACAAATAAAATAGCAAAGTCGTATATGTTGTAATTATAATTAACATCATCTTATTTAAAGTCAAATCACAGCCAACATAGATTAAGACAAGTCAATAAAATTCATACTTGCTATTTGTGTTTGACTCATGAGCATCAATTACATTTTCCAAGGATATTTGAAGTCAAATGTTTGAGTGGTCTCTTCTTGATATTGATACAAACCATCTTGACGAGCTGACCATTTGCATTCTTTTACGCAAACACCAATTTCTCTCTCAGCCTTGTAAACGTCAAAGCTAAAGTCAATTTGATTCCCGTGTAAATCAGCCCACCAAGTTTTGCACCAAAATAATGTTGTCCACGAGAAGTTTGGTCTAAAGTGCCAGTGTACATACTCATTATAACTAAGCGAATGCTCACCTAAATCGTCGTCTTTTGATTGGCAGTGCACATTTAGAGTTACCTTATCCGATATATCATTTTGCAAATAAACATGATGCACTTCAAGCTGTCGAAACGGATGACCAGCCGACGAAAACTCCACAAACATTGCTAAAAATATTGTCACCATTACAACAACATAAGCAGAACCATGACTCCTAACAAACCACATTTTATCTGTTGATGTTTTTTTTATGAGAGTTTATCTGTTGATGTTGATTATGATAACTGTATTTTTGGTGTTGAAGTAGACTAGTTATATATATATATATATATATATATATATGTTTGTGATATTGTTAATTTTGCTAATTCTTAACCGGTTTTACATAAATACCCTCATGAGATGGAATATGCTATGGCTCATGCTATGTTGTTCCTGATTTGTAAGGAAGTTTTGTCATTTCACAATTTCAAAAAGAGTTTATTCCTCCTATATTCTGTCCCCGTGTATATTTCCAATCCCTTCTTATTCATGATTCTCTTTCCTCAAAAATCTTTGGTAATGAGTGAAAACAAATGACTAATTGGGAGGAATTTAAGTCATAGATTCTGTATTGAAGCAAGGGGAGTTTGGAATTAACAAAGGGTGATTCTAAAGGCACCGGACCAAAAGGTTGTTAGCATCCGGTAATTTTATTGACTCGAATCAATGGCTCAACCAAAAGGCTGTTAGCATCCGGAAATTTTATTGACTCGGGTCAATAGCCATTGACCCGAGTGCTCTATAAGCACCGGTTTTTAATATGGGTGACATTCACCTTCATTTGCTTCTTCCATCTTTTTCTTCCAAAAGAAAAAGAATAACTGGTTTTTAACAGCCTTTTGGCCCGGTGCTTAAGCACCCATTAACAAATAGATGAGCTGAAAATCAATAATAAAACTAACTAACGACTGCAGTGATAATGAGATATGATTAAATCGAGAGAGAAAAAAAATATTATCTCTTAAATATATACCATTAATATTTATCAACGACTTCACTCATTAGTCTCAGTACCATCCCTGACTTTTCGAGGACCCTAGGCGAACGTATCGACATTTTTTGACATTTTTTAATAAAATTTACAGTTGTTAAAATATAAAATGTTGATATTTTTTTAATAAAATTTATAGTTGTTAAAATTATACATGAAACAAATAATACTTAAAGACCGCTCTTTCTGCATTTGTTGATGCAAATCACTAATCAGTGTGTAGTTAATATTCTCAGTTAATTCATGTTCTATAGATAACAAAGCTAATCCATTTACACTTTCTTGAGACATGATAGATCGCAAATAAGACTGGATTAACTTCTCTTAGAAGAAGTCACAGTAACCTGAATGGTCAAATGAATTCTATAAGCGATCCACGCATTCGGACACCCTTCCCTTAATTTCAAATACACTTAACACTTCAATTAGTCTTTTAGAATTCTCTTGCAAAATCCTCTTTAAAACTTTCTGTTCAGAACACAAATCATCTCCATTAATGTCGGCGTGTTGTCGAAAACTTTCTAAATTGGTGCAACAGACCTTCAAACTCTCATTGTCTAATTTCTTTAAGTCAAATAAAAACTCAAAAATGTTTGCATATACTTGAAACTGTTCAAACCTAATTTTCATGGATGAAATAACTTGATCAACAATATGCAAAAAGTAGTTGTCTCGAAATGATTATTCAGGTGTAAATGTTTGATAAACCCTTGTAGAGATTCTAGAGAATGAAATAGAAATGTGAAACTAAAGAGAAATTGGAAAAAGAGAAAAAACTAAATTATAAAATATTGATTTTTGTTCTTTTATTAAGGTGTCTTTTAAGCTTCCATAAGTAGTTAATTAAGTTTAGATATTTTGATTTTTTCTTTTTGAGAAGCCGACTACGATCTACGTTAGTCATTACAAGGCTATACATCAAGACGACGTGATAAGCACAGTGGCGGCCCAAGCCCAAAGCAGCCAAAGCATTTGCTTTGGCCCCAACCTCATTAAGGGCCTATTTTTAAGAATTCCACCGGCTGTTACGGTTAGAATACATAGAATAAAACTAGGAAATTGACAAAGGTCGTGATATAGTTCAGCAGTTAAGTACTTTGTACAAGAAGTAGAGGTTGAAGGTTCGAATCCCCCCTAAAACAACTTCTAAGTATTTTATTTTAATTTTTTACACACACATTAAGGGTCCCTATTCTTAACTTGGCTTTGGGCCCCAGTTATGCTCGGGTCGATCTTAGATAAGTACGATAACTGCGAAAATACTGCTGGGCCTAAAGCTGGACAAATTAAATTGCTGCATTGCACAAATATTAATTAAGTTGTTGTTAAAACTCTAACTTTAATTAATTTTAGTAGATTTGGGTAAGCTTTGTTATTTGGTATCTATATTTTTACTTTAACTGCCTATTTTTTAAGAAAAGAATTATCTAAAAAATGATGTAAGATGTGGGAGTTGAACCCTTAAGCTGTGGTACACTAATCTACCACTCTACCACTCTACAACCCAAATAGACTTGATATATAAGTACATAAAATAATACTATCTATATATAATGCTTTATAAGTCGGGGGCCCTTAAATTTGGTGACCCTAGGCGACCGCCTGGGTACTTCACCCTATTGGCTTCAATTTTTTGATTCAATGTATGTTATTTTGCTTTTGGAAAACTAAAAAGAGAAGTAGAAATTGGCAAATGAAAATGAGTAAAATCAAATTTGCATGTTCCTACGTACAAAGGCTTCCTACACACCATAAATTTACTAGAGTTGCCCCATAATAAACACCCTTTTGAGCAGCACATTTTAAGTGGCGAGGTCGTAAAGTGGCAAATCAAATACTCCCTCCGTCCCATTTTGTTTGGTTGTTATTCCTTTTATGGATGTCCCAAAATGTTTGGTCACTTTCCTTTTATAACATTCATTTAATTATTAAAATGATGCAACTTCCAAGACTACCCTTTAGTTTGAATACAATTCAAAGGTTCTAATTGGTTCTACGCTTCTACCAATGTTATATTTAATGAAATATTCTATATTAAATGAGGGTATTTTAGGGAAAGTTTTTATATTTGTCAACAATAAATACCAATCCATAATAAGTTCAATTCCCCAAAACTACAAACAAAATGGGACGGAGGGAGTAGTATTAGTAGTGCCTTTTAAGTTTATTGATATATATGTATATTTATTACTTATTTGGTTCCTCGCTCTTAAAGTGGCAGTTAGTCAAGTAACATACATATTTTTTTGGAAAATTTCTTATTTAGGTACCATCTCTGTCAACCAGACTCACATCGCATTTGACTCGGTCAATTTACTTTGACCAAGTCAATTTTCATTCATACTCACTGCACTCCGGTCCCCAGTAACACCTCCAACCAACAACACCATCATCTATCTCTTTTTGTCGTCCTTCGCCATTCTCTCTCTTGTTCACTCTTTCCTCATGTATCTTTCTCCATCTCTTCCTTTGCTCTGTTGTCCATCTCTCAGTTACGACGAAGGAATTTTGTCAAAACTCCTTCTCAGAAGATGATTAAATCTTGACACCCAAAGTTTGTTCATAAAGAATTGAGCCTCTCGTCAGTTTATTTGTAAAATATATTAGTGTTCAAACAAGCATTTGTAATTCATGAAATGGTAAAACAAAAAAGTAAAAAAATTGAAATGTAAAACTTTATGAAAAATCTGTACAGTTGTAGTACCGATTAAGTCATTTTGAGAGTAACACTGTTATGTTTGTAAAATATGTTATTTTTGTCAGAGTTTATAAAATGTTGGTAAAATTTTCACAATTTATACAAAATCAAAAGAAGTGCTACAACAAATTTGAGGACGTTGCCGACTGCATAAACAAACTCACTCATTCAAAATTACAAGCGTAAATGATTTTCTTGGTAAGTCAGAAAATTATATAACGAAAAATATGATGCTAGAATCAAGAAAATGCTATAAGAATATGCACAATGTTTGCAAAATATCTAATTACTTATTCTGTAAATTTTCTCAGGAAATTAAGATTGTAGAGAGAGAAACAGTGGGACAAGATCTGAAGGATTTTGTAAAGAAAATAATTGATATCCTAACTTTAAGAATAAGAACAACAAAACCATACACGGTGCAATAATCTATCATTGAAAAAAAAACGAGAATATTGATGTGACACGAAAAATGTCACATTTAGAGAGCCTAACTTAGACCAATTAGTTCTTTTTGAGTGTTATCAATAATATTTTATGTGTTTTTCATGTTAGCTAGGTACTTATTTTGGAGTTAAGCGTGTGATTCGGAACAAAAGGAGCGAATTATCACTATCATTTCATGTGTCGAAAATGAGATAAAAAGACTTCAAGCAAATCAAATGACAAGTATAGTCAATGACGAGTCCGACGGTGAAAACGGTATTCAATTCGGAGTTCGGACGGGGAAGATGTGGAAGAAAGAAGTCCGAGGGTATTCTAGTCCTTTGTGAGAATTTGAAGATGTAGAGACAAGGATGGAGGCACTCTCTTGGTTTCTAAATCAAAGCCCAAAACCAAGTTCAAGCCCAAGAAATATTAAGAGAAGAAGAATTGTGTAGAGATTTTATGGCCACCCATTTGTGGTCTAAAGACTTAGTCAAGTTTGACTAAGTCTAGGGTTTGAATGAAGTTAGAGAAAGGGGTCAAAAGACACTATTCATCATCTTCTAGCTTGGAGAGAGGAGAGAGAGGCTAAAGGAGGCTAGGGTTTGGGTTCATCATCTTCTTCATCAAAGTTTAGGGTTAAGAGTTTGAGAGAGCAAGAGGGAAAGAGACAAGGAGGGTGCCGGCCAAGTTGGCCGGCACCACTAGAGCTCGGATATGGGATGGCAGTAGCTAGCAACGGCAGCAGCAGTAGTTCAGCGACAGCAGCACAATAGCAGCGACAGCAGCACAGCAGCAGCGACGGCCAGTACAACAGCAGCGACAGCAGCTCGGTTGCATGGGACAACACCCCCTTTGGCCGGATCTAAGTTTAGTTGGCCAGGATCTTGAGTTTGGCCGGATTTCCACAAACTTTGACCGGATTTTTATGAGTTTTCCGGCCACTTTCTTGGTCCAAAACCTTAGGGCTTTTACTCCCCATCATCTTGGCTAGCTTCCCATATGGTTTGATTTGATTTTGGATTACAAATTTCTAGAGAGAGAAAGCTAGGGTTAGCTTTAATGGAGGTTGTGTTCTAAATGGGTAAGATGATGGCGGTCGCTATGGGGAACCCAAAAATTTGCTAGGGGAGATCGGCTGCACCTTAAAGACTCATTTTTTCCGACGATCTTAGCCTCGAACCACATCGAAAAAGGGGGATTCTCTTATCATTTCCTTTCCATTTCTTATTAAATCACCATTTTTAGCTAACTTTAGTGTGTCGATTATATGAGATGAAATGTGATGAATTCGTGATTATGTTTAATATGATTTGATGTTTTGATTACAAATTGATGTTCATTTATTTCGATTATCGTTTTGATCGTATTTTCATGTGTCTTGTCAAGCACTTCGCATAGTTAATAGACGAAACGAAGTATTCGATATCGATCGTAGTCTAAGTCATAATTTCATGTGTCTTGTCATGTACTTCACATAGTTAGGCGACTAGACGACACTTTCGATGACTCGGGATTAACCGATTTAGACGTTTGTTTGACTAAGTATGATCTCCGGATATACATAGTACTTAGAGACATCTACTTTAGGAGTCGAATATCGATTGTACCTCGACACATCAAATCGGACTACACATAGTCGTAGGTTTATCATTATGGATTCCCGGACTTCGACACCTCTCTCACGTATTTGTTGCCCGAATTGAGTCTTACCGTCTCCCGACTCTTGTTCCTTCGACTCTTCTCTCGAATCTCTCTCGCCCGTTTACTTTTATTGTTTAGTTTAGTTTATTTTACTTGTTTGCTTTATTCTCTTATCACCTTATTCGATCAAACCCCCATTTATCTTTGTTTCCTTTCCTTTTTAGTCTAAGTTAGCTTGAAATATCTAGGCCGAGGGATAAGACCCTTCGATATCCAAACTACCTTCCTATCCTTGGATCGATCCCGACTTTGCCGGATTACTACTTGATACCACCGCTTGGGTGTGTAACCTTTTCGGGTGCATCAAGTTTTTGGCGCCGCTGCCGGGGATAGGTTTAGTAGTTAGGATATCATTTGTTTGTTTTGTTCATTAGTTTAGTGTTCTTTGCTTACTTAGACGTTCTTGTTTTCTTTGTTTTTGTAGTTTCTTAATTTCATTTTTTTTTAGGTACCGTTTTACAGAAAAGAGCCAAAAAGACACATAAAAGCGAAGGAAAAGGAAAGATTCGAGAAGTTAAGAAGAAAGGCGAACGAAGAGAGAGGAGCACTCGATAGTATCGCATTCTATCTCATCCTTTTTACTTGTGTGTGATTGTTTAGTTCTTTAAGTGTTAGCTCCCATTTTGTGATTGTGTGTTAGTATCCTTGAACATTGTGAGATCATGGCAAGTTGGTCATTTGATGAGAATGACCTTATGCGAACCCTTTCCAACACTAGTCGACCATCTACAAGTCACCAGGACTACTCAAATTTATATAGGAATGTTCCGACTAGTGATAGGAATAGGCGAGTTGAGCATGACCGACCTAGGATGACCATGGGTGAATATCGACGGATGTATGGAGTCGGTCCAACTCGTCCTGAATATGGTTTTAGGGATTATGAGCATGAGGATAATCGACCCCGTAAGAGTCTTCGAGACTATCGACAAGAATTTGGGATGACAACACCTTCATGTATGGATTTGTCATTTGATGATAACCGTAGTTCTATTAGTATTGATCGACCACGTCGAAGTCTTCGTGACTATCGACAATCATATATGAACGGTTCATTTAGTGATGACAATTCCCGACTCGATGATTCCACTCAAAGAGTCGAGTCTAGGTATCTACATGAAGGTAGTGAAGAAAGGACCATGGAGACCATTAACCCGGTTTGTGCTATTTGTGCGAGCTTAGACCATTTGACCGAGTATTGTCCTATGATTCGTGTTCCGCGAGAGTCTTCGTCTAGTTATACTCATGTGCCTTATTACGAGGAGATGTCTGAAGACACTCTTCAAGCAATTTTAGAGTACCACACTAGATTTAATCGAGATATAACGGAGATCACGGAACGGCTTGTCAAAATTGTTGATAGACTTGAGTCAGAGCCTATCGTCGACGAGGAAGGGGTTTGCGCACCCCAAACTCAAGAAGAGACTATGAATGATGGTGAGGATAATACACCTAACTCTAGTCTTAAGTTAAATGTCGATGAAGCTCCTGATAGACCATTTGAGATTGAACATACCGATGACCCTTGTTGCTCACTCCCTCGACCATTGTCATCTCACCATGATCAGACTACATTAGATTTAATGTTCAGGAAGATAGCTCTAAGAGCAAGTTTGGGGATCACACGATGTTGAACTTTCCAATTTTTAGCACTTGTGATTACTTGGATGGATTATGTAGAATGGAAGGTGTTATGCCTAACTTTGCGGCTCCCGATGCCTTTAAGGACGTCGATGACATAGTAGTTGAAGAGATAGCGGATAACTTGTTGGATTATTTACCTAAGGAAATTATGGACCTTGACTTGGTCCCCGAGCATATTGCCTTACCCTTAGAGTCTAGTTCGACCTTCCACATGATCTCAGACTCGGTTGTTGACCCCTTTTGGGACACTTCGGACGTCTTCCCTAGCATGTCTAGGGACTTAGTGGATGTTTTATCCACGAAGCTTGAGTTTGACTTCTTGCCTTCGACTGACCTCCTCTCACTTCACTTATATGTCGATCCTTTTGACGACTTCTTAGTCGTCGGCCCTAGCATTCATGCTAACTTAGTGGACCGTGCATCCACTAAGTTTGGGGATGGCTTCTTTTCGCTTCTCGTCTCACTTGCACGTTATAGCTTGTATATATTTGTGAGACGATTACCATGTGTATATAGTTTTCTTTGGGTTGACCCCCAAATCTTCCGGCTTTTACTATATGATCGTTAGCCGATTAAGATGGGTCTTGATGTTTGTGGGTAGCATCTCTGGAAACCCTCCACGAGACATAACTCGTGCTCTTGTGTGACAACAAGAGAATCAAAGGCTAATTGCATAGCTCAATGCAATCGTGTATACCCACGTTAGTGGTAGACTTTTACATGGTCATGTCTTTTATGTGCTTCATTCTCATTATATTTTTGGATATTTTAGGAGCATTTCTTACTTGTTTTACTTCTAAGGCGTGGTTGTTCCAAGTTTGGCGATGGCGTGTGATGAGACATGGAAATGTCCCATCTGAGTCTCTTAATTTAGACGAGTTAGTCTCTCTAGAGCAGTTACTCTCACGAATTACTCTCTTTTATGTTCAGGTACCTTTTTACAGAGTTACGCGTGCAAAACGGATAAAGTCGGAAAGAATACAGACTAGGGGCATTTTGGTCATTTGTTGATTCTGACTTCTTAGTCAAGATTGATGCTCGGATGAGAAGAGGGGTCCATGACGAGTCCGTGGGCGAAAACGGGAGTCAAATCGGAGTCCGGACGAGCAAATTAACCAAAGTCAAAGTTGGAGTCAAATTTGGTTGACCAAATCACTTAAATACACGTGGCATACAACCTGACGGTGAGGGACCAATTCCCGGGACTCTGGTGGGCGCAATGGGTAATATTCGGGACTGCTTCTAAGTGCTAATATTGTGCAACGCGAAGCAAGATACTTGGATGCTCCTCTGCTCGTGATGCACGATCCGACGGTCATTTTAATTTCTGAACATGTGGCCTAATCTGACGAGTACTGTTGCACCTTTATTCATCCAGCCGCGAAGCACTGAATACGTCATTTTTATTCAAGCAAAAGTACGTGAACTGCTTCTCCGGTATCCTCTCCTCCGATTTTGCAATTTCAAATTCAAAACAGAAAGAGGAAAGGATAGAGAGGGATATTCCGAGTCGGTTTGGTTGAGAACTCTATTAGTTTCCTATAAAACAGAAGAAGGAGAACAGGGAGAAAGGAGGATTATCACGGTTTTGAAGAAGAATAGGAGAGAGAGAGAGAGAGAAACCGAAAGCTAACAGTTTTAGTTTTTCTTGAATTTTTTTATTTTCCTTTTGTTCCCTCTGCTTCTTAGTGAGAGAGAGAGGGAGAGATTAAAGAGGAAGAGATAAAGTTAGAGAGAGAGACAGAGAGATATTGTAGAGAGAGAGAGAGACTCGGTTGTAAAAATTAAAGTCATCTTTATTTTATTTTCGATTTTCTCTTTCTTTTTGTTTCTTGTTTCTTAGTGTGAGAGAAGTAGATAACATAGAGAGAGAGATTAGAGTAATAGATAAAGAGAGAAACAGGAGGTTAGAGAGAGAAAGAAGGTTGAAGAAGATGAGAAAATAAATTTCCCAGAGGGAAACCATTTCCGGGAAGACGAGAAAATCGTTTTCCCAGAGGGTGCGTTTGGCAGATTTCCAGGAAAAACAGACGGAAATCAACTCCTTAAGGCTCTGTTTGGTGAGAAAATCGCAGAAAAGTTAAGTTTCTTTCTTCTTTTTCTTATATTAATTCAAATATTTATCGTTTCTAGCATGAGTAGCTAAATCTTTTATATCTAGGGTTTTAGATGAAGTCATAATAATTATTTTCTCGATAATTTATTAAAGTTTTTACCATTTTAACGATAAAATCTTCCGGGTTTTTAGACCGTTCATGGACTAAAACCTGAGTTATATAAAGAACTCTCTAATTAGATCAAAATTAAATTATCGTTAGAAATATTAGGAAGACGGATTCGAAAACCCTAGGTTCCCTTTTTCTAAATACCGACTTATTTCTTTATTTATTTTTGAGTTTTATATTTTATTTTTACTTTACCACCATCAAACCAATTTTAAATCTCAATAGTTTTAAGGTTAGAATTTAGTTTAACTTAGTCTTTGAGGAACGAACCGGTCTTACCGGAACTATCACTTGACGCCCGTATACTTGCGGGTGGTGACCTTTTAGGGTAACATTTTAGGCCCATCAAGTTTTTGGCGCCGCTGCCGGGGACTTAGTTTAAATTTAATCTAATTTTATTTCTATTTTTAAGTTTATATTTTAGGACAATTTTACTTGCTTTTCCGTTTTTGGTGTAGAAAAAAAACACTAAGGAGCAAAGGAGAAGGCGCAACAAGGAGAGGAGCTCAAGAAGAAGAATTTACATTTTTTGTTTTTTTTATTTTTTATTTTTGGTGAGAGAGAGACTTTCTTTTTATTTTTGGTTTTAAAGTTTTGACCCTAAATTGGAGGGCTTAATTAAATTGTAACCGAAAACCAAAACGAAGCCTCGGGTCGGAACACTCGCGGGTCATCTACAAAGGTCATCGCCCGTCTTGAACGGGAGGTAAATTTCTTGAACACCCACGAATCTCCTGTCAGTGGGTATTTGTGTGAATTCGTGTGCCTAATTGCTTTGATCGAACTGTTAGTGTAATCATTCTAGTAAGGGCACTAACCCAGTTACAAGATAAGAAACGGCTTTCATCACCGTTCTCTTGCCCACATAGGTAACAACATTCACGAACCCAAACCTCACTTAAAAAGCTAAAATATTATTTAGACATCAGCCCCTAAGGTATCGAGCTCATAGGACCCTTCAAAAACAACTCGGGAAATTGACTTTTAACTAGGCATTCTCAGAGGAAAGTTTGTAAACAATTCTTGTCAAAAAGGCCGCCTCGAGAAGAGGAAACGTTTGCCGAAGGAAGACGGCTGTCACAACGTTCATCGTTGGTTGTCTTCCTGGAGAATTGTTTAGTGACTACTCTGATCGAATAACCTTTATAACAGTCAAAGTTCAAGTGTTGTGGCGAAGTAGGAGCTGTCTAGCTTTTTAGGTGAATCTGACAAACCGGTCTATTGTCTAGATTTTGTTTAGGTTGCTTGGTGGAGTCAGCCTGATTGTGTTTGCTTTCCTATAGGTTCCTCGTAGTGATTCTTTGGTTCGAATATCCTTGGTCGTTGGGCTCTAGTTTATGCCCAATAGATATCGTGATAAGAGAGGTCGTTTCATTAGTAGAGAAGCACATTTAAGTAATCTTTTAGCAAATCTCTCTTTGAGTGACACTATGGGTGAAAATCTAAACCAAGCCAGGGATGGAAATCAGCCTATGACACTCAGGGATTACATGAATCCCACTAGAACGTGTCAACCGTCATGCATACAGTTACCCCAATGCACGACTCAATTCGAGTTGAAACCAAGCACTATTCAAATGCTCCCTGTTTTCCGTGGAGTTGAGAACGAGAATCCCTACTACCATGTTAGGGATTTCGAAGAAATCTGTGGGACTATGAATTTCCCTAATATGCCTGACGAAATATTGAGACTTAGGTTGTTCCCTTTCTCACTGAAGGAGAAAGCAAAATCTTGGTTGTATGCCTTACAACCCCATTCCATTACTACATGGGAAGAATTGAGCAGTGCATTCCTTCTGAAATTCTTCCCGAAACACAAAACTACCTCTTTAAGGCAAAGTCTTAACAGTTTTGTGCAGCAAGAAGGAGAATCTCTCTATAAATATCTTGAGAGATTTAAAGAAATCTTACTACAGTGTCCACACCATGGTTTTGAAAAAATCAGATTAGTCCAGATTCTCTATGACGGACTAGATTACCCAATTACATCCATGGTAGAATCAGTCTGTAGTGGCGGGTTCATCAGTAAAACCGCCGATGAGTGTATGGCATTTCTAGAAGAGTTGGCTGAGAAATCCCAGCAATGGGAAACTTCTAGAGGACCTCCTACTAGAGCTAATCCTACTCCGAATAAAGCTGGCATCTATAGAGTTGATGAGTCAGATCTTAAACTCGCCGCCATGACGAGAAGAATAGAAGCCCTAGAACTTGGTCAGCCTAAAGCATTCAGGGAGGATCCCACTCAAGTCATGAGTGTTGGAAATGAATCCATCTCTTATCCGTGCTCGGTCTGTGGAGACCCATCTCATACTGGAAATAAGTGTACCCTATTTTTTGTTCCTGACGAGAAAGAGCATGCTAATGCTCTTTATCTCAACTCTAGGCAAGATAACCGTCAGAAATATGATCCTTATTCGAACACTTATAATCCGGGTTGGAGAAATCACCCCAATTTTTCTTGGTCAAAGGGTCAGGGTCAGGGTCAGGGTCAGATTAGTAGTTCAATGAACCCTCCTGGGTTTAATGCTCCTAGGAATCCTTTGAAGGAGTTGAAGGAGATGTCCTTCGACCAAGGTGACAATGCGAACAATTTTTCGGATAGGACAATTGATGTGTAAGATCATCAAGTCCAATTGATTTAGGGATCGTAGAGTTGTAGCTAGAGACCAACTACGATCGTCGAATTACGAAGTAATTCGCGGCTAACTTCGATCGGATCCTACAACGGGTTACACATAAGAGTGACACATTGATCTAGGATATGACTAGTGGGAGTGAGATATAATCATGGGAGTGTCCCATAAACATATCTCATAGGCCTAAAAAGGAATTAGGCAAAGATAGTACAAAAAGGCCAAAAACAGGGTTTTTGGGCCTAGACCTGTTCGGGTACTTCTAGGACACGGATTGGGCTGAATTTTGGAGGGTTAGTTGCTGATATAATAAAAATTATATCTGCCAATTTTCGTGGTGTTTGGGCACCTCCTCCTTAGGGAATTGAGAAAATACCAATAGTTGCTATTTTCGACTATTTCCCTAAATCTTATTCTAAAGGGTGTTTTAGGAAACCTAAAAGGAGGTGGATTCTTATTAGGGTTCTATATAAACACTCTTAGGGCAGAGAATAAGGTGTGGAATTTCTCTCTAAGCTTTCTTACTCTACCACATCAAGTAGAGAGGAGAAAGTGAGCTAATTCCCATTAACTATCTATCTAGTCAAGAAGAAAGGAGTTCTTCTTTTTCAACCACCATTGGTGTGCTAGCTATACAACAAGGTGGGAGATCAAATTGTTTGCTCGTGTCCCAAGTAGAGGAGCTACACTTGAAGCTCTTGATCTTCTCATAAGCAATTGGAAAGGTTCGAGGGAAAACTAGCGAACAAGGTATTTATCTTTCTAGTTTTAATTAATGATTATCATAGGTTTATGCATGTGATCCTGGGAATACTAGTGTAGACATTAGATGTCTTAATTCCGCTATAAACACTAGTAGAAGGGTGTAAAACCCAACAGTGGCGTCAGAGCCTCTTGCAATTAGCCTATCTTATCTAAGTTTTGGACCAATTCCATGCTTTTCTAGATAGATTATTGTGTTTAAAAGTGTTTAAAACACAAAATTTTTGATTAATTTTGAATAAGATTCAAGTATTTGTCAAAAGATTTCAAAATTTGTTCTTGAAAAGAATTTCAAAACCTAAAATTTTGATCCAAATTGGTTTGATTAAAAGAGTTGTTTTAAGTTTTTTGGAAACTTGTGAAAAACAAAATTTGGAAATTTAGAATAGTTCTAAAAAGAATTTGAAATATTTTAGAAGTGTTCCAAATTTTGGAAAAAGCAATTTAAAATTGCAACACAAAAAAAAAAAAAGGAAACTATTGAGTTTTTTAGAAACTCAATAGGTCCGGCCAGGAAGCTTCCTGGCCGGACCAGTAGCCTGGAGGACGCGTCTGGTAGACGCGTCCCAGATTACTGTTGGATGCGTCTGAGGACGCGTCCAGCTGCTCCAGGTGGCGTCTTCCAGACTAGACCAGTAGCTTAACCAGGACGCGTCTTCCAGACGCGTCCAATAGCTACTACCAGACGCGTCTTGGAGACGCGTCTTCCAGACGCGTCCAATAGCTACTACCAGACGCGTCTTGGAGACGCGTCTGGGGTCCTGGATGTCTCGGACTAAGTCCGAGACACCTAGTGCTGGTCCGGTCCAGCACCAGATGCGTCTAGGACGCGTCTGGTGCTTGGACTAGCGTCCTGGCTCCGGCCAGGACGAGATCAGGCCTATTGGCCTCGGCTCGGACATGCCGGCCCTATGGGCCGTGCCATATCCGGACCTTGTCCAAGCCCTTTTGTGGGCTTGGGCCGGGACTTGTCTAGGACTTGTCCCGGGTCTTTTCAAGGCTTTTCGGACCACGAAAAGGGACCACTATTCGAGTGGGAGTTTTATCCAAATTTTCTCCCAAAATTCCAATCCAAATATTTCCGAAATTAACCCGGGCCATTCAAGGCCCAAACGGAATTTCTCTTTAAAATCAAATTTTAAAATCAAACCAAGACACACCATTAGTCTAATCTTTTGATGTAGACTTAAGGTGCGTACATGACATACGGATGTCGACAAAAGTATCTCCCGGATATACATGCATATATAATTGATAGTCTTGAAATATATTATATGATTGCATGTGATGTGAATGCGGAAACTAGTATGGCCATAGAATTTATTTCTTATTCTTGTTTTGAGCACGGATGGGTGCATGTTTTGTAATAATTTTAATTTCAAGTTTACACGATCTGCGAATCGTTTGAGTCTTGTAATTAGAGTTTAGGGTTTATGAGTCCATTGATGAAACTCAAGGAAGAAATTCAAAGGCGAGTGGGAGAAATCAATGGAGGTTCAAAGACGGAGATCTAGACGAACTAAAAAGGCGAAACAAGAAGCAAACCAAAGGAGATTAGATCTTCTAGGTTAGGGGCCATACTAGGATCCATATGTGCTTGATTTACTTTCTCGCGCGCATTTACTTACTTATTTACGCTTTATGTCGTGGATGTTAGTTAGGCTAATTAGTTCACTAAAACGAACGGCAGACTAGCGTAAAAGTCCCTAAAAGTAATTTTGAGTACAGTGCCTATCCAAATTAAGACACTCCTTGCGCCCTTGTTCGAGGAAGGTGGGTCGGCCTTCGCAGAGTACCTCCTCTACCTTGGGACATTGCGGGTAGGCCTATAGAAGAGGCCTACATGTCTAAATGGTTCTACTCAACGAGATCAGCAAGAGAGTCATGGATACTCGAGGCAAAAGGATGGATTTTACACTAAACATGTAATCCATCAACCGAGAATCATATGGTATGATCAGTGAAAGTATTCACTCACCTAAATCAATGGGAATTAAGGGCAGGGCCCTAGTCCGCTTAATCCTTGAGAGATGGGATCTCGGAATCGCATTATTCATCTAGGGACACGTTTTATCTTGAATAATGTGGCAAAAACTTAGGACTTTTTGCAAAAATTATCGAATGTAATACTTAGCAAAATCCTTTTTTCTGTTTCATGTAGTTTTACTATGGCAAAAATCAATCTTTTCAACCTATGTTCAATCCTTGATGAGGACAAATTGAACATGGATAACTTCCTTGATTGGGAAAAGAGATTGAGAAGTGTTCTCAAATCTACAAACAAAGAAAGCGTACTGGATACCCCTATTCCAAGAATAACTGCGAACTCAAAGATTGAGGAACAAAAGCAGGCCAAAAGTATCCGGATGAAATCAATTTCAGTAACTTGCCTTATGTTGGCAACCATGGAGCCTAATCCTCAAAAGAGATTCAGGAAAATGGATGCGCACACAATCATCCGTCGATTAAGGGACATGTCCCGAAACAAATCACGGTTGAGGAAGTACGGAACTTCTAAGGCAATCCGGAGAGGCATTGGAATGTCTGAATCAAAGAAAGAACTTCAACTGATTCAGAAGAACAAAAGGAAAAAAGAAGGAACTCACGATTCCGACCAAGGTATCTATATTATCGAAGTTAACTTAACAAATACATTTGATTCTCAATCCTGGGTATTCGATACCGGATGTGGTGCTCATATCATTTATGATGTGCAGGGCCTTAAGGGAATCAAGTATTTATCTGGAAGGGAGCTTGTCCTACGAGTAGCAAATAGAGCAACGGTTGCTGCGAAAGCTGTAGGAACTTTCAGTCTACTTTTGGAAACTGGTCTAGTTTTAGAACTTCATAATTGCTATTATGTACCCTCTATTTCTAGAAACATTATCTCAGTCTCAGAATTAGACAAAGAGGGATATCACCTATTAATAAAAAACCAGCGTTGTTCTTTATACAAAGGTGAAATGTTTTATACCAGTGCTAAGCTATACAACGGTCTCTATATTACGAATATTGAGAACGAAGTCTTCAACATAGAAACCAATAGGCTACGGTCAGATGATTCAAATCCAAGTTACCTTTGGCATTGTCGTTTGGGTCACATTAACATGACACGCATGAAGAAGCTCCATGAACATGGACTTCTAGGTTCGTATAATTTAGAATCATATGACACATGCGAATCATGTTTAATGGGTAAAATGACGAGGTCTTCTTTTAAAGGAAAAGGAGACCGAGCCAAAGAACCCTTGGAACTCATACATACGGATGTATGCAGACCAATGAGTACTCCGGCGAGAGGTAACTATGGCTACTTCATCACGTTCACGGATGACTTCACTCGTTATGGTTACATATACTTGATGAGGCATAAGTCCGAATCGTTTGACATGTTCAAACAATTTCAGAACGAAGTAGAGAATCAACTTGGCAAGAAAATAAAAGCCATTCGATCCGATCGAGGTGGTGAATATTTGAGTCAAGAATTTGACGATCATCTTAGGAGTTGTGGTATAGTATCTCAACTCACTCCGCCAGGAACACCCCAGATGAATGGTGTGTCTGAAAGGAGAAATCGCACCTTGTTAGACATGGTTCGATCTATGATGAGCTTAGCAAATCTTCCAAACACGTTCTGGGGGTATGCTCTAGAAACGGCTGCTTTCACACTTAACCGAGCTCCGTCAAAAGCTGTAGAAAAGACGCCATATGAGTTATGGTTTGGAAAGATTCCAAAGCTGTCTTTTCTCAAAGTCTGGGGATGCGAAGTTTATGTAAAACGCTTACAAGGAGACAAACTCGCACCTAAATCAGACAAATGTCTCTTTGTGGGCTATCCAAAAGAGACAAGGGGTTACTACTTCTACCACGAATCTGAGAACAAAGTGTTTGTTGCTCGAGATGGTGTCTTCCTTGAAAAGGAATTCCTTTCCAAACAGACAAGTGGGAGAAATGTAGATATCGATGAAATTCGATATGAGCAACAAATAAACACAGATATAGAAATATCAAGAGGTTTAGCGGCTCCTATCTATACACAAAGTATGGAAGAGGAAAATGAGGTCGAGAGAGTACCTCCCTCTCAAGTCGAATCAAATTCGCAGGAGACATCTCAACTAGTTGAGAAAACTGCAAAAGTTGCTCAGGCCCCTCGTAGATCTCAAAGGCTCCAGGAATTATCTCAGAAAACAGATATCCTACTGTTAGAAGATAATGAGCCGAGTACCTACAACCAAGCTATGACGAGCCCCGACTCCGAAAAATGGCTAAAAGCCATGAGATCGGAAATGGATTCCATGTCAGAAAATCAAGTATGGAACTTGATCGATTTGCCCGATGGAGCAAAACCAATCGGATGCAAATGGGTTTTCAAAGTAAAAACTGACAAGGATGGAAACGTTAGCGTTTTCAAAGCTAGACTCGTGGCAAAAGGATACAAACAGATTCATGGCATAGACTATGATGAAACCTTTTCACCTGTCGCAATGCTTAAATCCATTCGGATCATTCTAGCAATTGCAGCTCATTATGATTATGAGATTTGGCAAATGGATGTCGAAACCGCCTTTCTGAACGGACACTTGGAAGAGGATGTGTACATGACACAACCCGAAGGTTTTGTAGATTCCAAAAATGCTGGAAAAGTTTGCAAGCTTAAGAAATCCATTTATGGACTCAAGCAAGCAAGCCGGAGTTGGAATCTTCGATTCGACGAGAAAATCAAAGAATTTGGATTTCTCAAGAATGCAGAAGAATCTTGTGTTTACAAGAAGGTTAGTGGGAGCGGCCTAGTTTTCTTAGTCCTTTATGTCGATGACATATTAATCATAGGAAACAATATTCCGATGTTGGAATCAGTTAAAGACTGGCTTCGGAAATGCTTCTCTATGAAGGACTTAGGGGAAGCAGAATACATATTGGGAATCAAGATCTATAGAGATAGATCAAGGAGGATGATCGGACTTAGTCAAGAAAATTATATAGATAAGATTCTTCAACGGTTCGAGATGACAAACTCCAAAAGAGGATTCCTTCCCATGTCACATGGTATGGTGCTTAGCAAAGATCAGTGTCCTAAGAGTCCTGATGAGCTAGCACACATGATGAAAGTACCCTATGCTTCGGCAATAGGATCAATCATGTACGCCATGATCTGCACTCGCCCAGACGTCTCATATGCTTTGAGCATGTGTAGTCGTTACCAATCAAATCCAGGCCAAGCGCACTGGCACGCCGCCAAGAATATCCTAAAGTACCTGAAAAGGACTAAGGATCATTTCCTGGTATATGGCGGGGAAGATACACTAAAAGTTGTAGGCCATGTGGATGCAAGCTTTCAAACGGATAGAGACGACTTCAAATCACAATCTGGGTTCGTCTACTGTCTGAATGGAGGAGCAGTATGTTGGAAAAGTTCCAAGCAGAGCACAGTTGCAGACTCTACCACTGAAGCAAAATACCTAGCGGCCTCGGAAGCTGCAAAGGAAGGAGTCTGGATCAAGAAGTTCATGATAGAACTTGGTGTCGTACCTGGCATGGAAGAGGGCGTGACTCTCTATTGTGACAACAACGGAGCTATAGCTCAAGCCAAGGAACCAAGAGCACACCAAAAATCCAAACATATCCAAAGGAAGTACCACTTGATTAGAGAAATCATAGAGAGAAAAGATGTGGTAATTTGCAAGGTTCATACGGATGATAACGTTGCAGATCCGTTAACCAAACCGTTACCTCAGCCCAAACATGATTCACACATGAGGGACATTGGTATAAAGCGCATTGGGGAATGGCAACAAATGTAATTTGGATTCATAATAGAGTTTATGTGCCTAATTACTTACATTCGATAAATAAAATAAAAGAAATTTTATTTTGTCCTTAAAATTTGGTTTGGTATTTTAAGAGACAGTCCACACGATAATGAAAACGCTCCGAGTAGGCTTGTCAGATACGTGATCTGATGAATGAAACCCTACTAAGTGAACTTGGAGTGATTCATTATCAATTCCCTAGTCCAGGTCATTGCATGGACAACAATGACTCACGAAGACTAGTACGGGAGTCGATGGGATAGCGCAGTTTCATGGGCTATAGAAATAGTGTATTCGATTCGACTACGTGAGTGCATAATAGGGATTATACACTGGAATAACCCTCAACGTGAGAAGTTCATCCAAAGAATGATGAA
This sequence comes from Eschscholzia californica, assembly GCF_041429995.1. NCBI lineage: Eukaryota > Viridiplantae > Streptophyta > Magnoliopsida > Ranunculales > Papaveraceae > Eschscholzia > Eschscholzia californica. The sequence goes on from NW_028238198.1 coordinate 50,523,754, forward strand.
ATCGTCAAACTTCTCACAAAGACAAGATTGAAGAGATTCCTCAGAACATGAGTGCTCAGCTCATCTTATGTAAGGAATGTCTGACTTTGGTTCCGTTAAACGCCGCGCCGTAAAAGGAGGTTATAAAGGCGGATACTGGGAAGGACAGGATAGACATGAAGTTGAGTGGGAGCGCAAGAATGGATTATGTCCTCCTAACCATGTTAGGGTACAGTGTCCTCGGGCCACTTGACGAGCAACAACTGAAAATGCATGGCCGTGCTCAAATGGATTAAAAGTTAATCATTTGTTTTGACAGTTGTACTCGAGATCAAGAAAGTCTGAATGACGTGACGTATCAGATGGGATACTAAGTGACATGGGAATCGAGCATTGTACTTGTTCTAAGTCCAAGTGGGAGTCTGAAGGAGTTGAAGGAGATGTCCTTCGACCAAGGTGACAATGCGAACAATTTGTCGGATAGGACAATTGATGTGGAAGATCATCAAGTCCGATTGATTTAGGGATCGTAGAGTTGTAGCTAGAGACCAACTACGATCGTCGAATTACGAAGTAATTCGCGGCTAACTTCGATCGGATCCTACAACGGGTTACACATAAGAGTGACACATTGATCTAGGATATGACTAGTGGGAGTGAGATATAATCATGGGAGTGTCCCATAAACATATCTCATAGGCCTAAAAAGGAATTAGGCAAAGATAGTACAAAAAGGCCAAAAAAAGGGTTTTTGGGCCTAGACCGGTTCGGGTACTTCTAGGACTCGGATTGGGCTGAATTTTGGAGGGTTAGTTGCTGATATAATAAAAATTATATCTGCCAATTTTCGTGGTGTTTGGGCACCTCCTCCTTAGGGAATTGAGAAAATACCAATAGTTGCTATTTTCGACTATTTCCCTAAATCTTATTCTAAAGGGTGTTTTAGGAAACCTAAAAGGAGGTGGATTCTTATTAGGGTTCTATATAAACACTCTTAGGGCAGAGAATAAGGTGTGGAATTTCTCTCTAAGCTTTCTTACTCTACCACATCAAGTAGAGAGGAGAAAGTGAGCTAATTCCCATTAACTATCTATCTAGTCAAGAAGAAAGGAGTTCTTCTTTTTCAACCACCATTGATGTGATAGCTATACAACAAGGTGGGAGATCAAATTGTTTGCTCGTGTCCCAAGTAGAGGAGCTACACTTGAAGCTCTTGATCTTCTCATAAGTAATTGGAAAGGTTCGAGGGAAAACTAGCGAACAAGGTATTTATCTTTCTAGTTTTAATTAATGATTATCATAGGTTTATGCATGTGATCCTGGGAATACTAGTGTAGACATTAGATGTCTTAATTCCGCTATAAACACTAGTAGAAGGGTGTAAAACCCAACATCCTTATGCTCAAAACCAGGGTCAATCTAGTACCCAATATCCTTCTCAGAACAAGGAGTCTTTAGAGGAAACCATGAAGCAGCTAGCTAAGGCCCAAATGGAGTTTGCACAACAGACCAACCAGACTATATCTAGTCTAAGAACCGAGGTAGGTCAACTTACAGAAGCCCTTAGGCAGAGAGAACAGGGTATATTTCCTAGTCAACCAGAGCCAAACCCGAAGGGTAAAATGTCAATGGACCAGGCCAATGCAATAACCACCCTTAGAAGTGGTAGGGCAATTGACAATAAGGTAGGAGTTCCCGAAGATAATGAACCAAACTCTGAACCACCAACCTTACCAACTAGTACCCCTAGTAAAGAGCCTGTGAAGGCTCCTGAGTCTGAAAACCCACCCATTGTGCCTGAGCCATATGTTCCTAGAGCCCCTTATCCTCAGCGTCTGGTAGAACCTAAGAAGAAGTCTCAGTTTGAGGAGATAATGGAAATGTTCAAACAGGTTAGTATTAACATTCCATTAATAGATGCTATTAAACAGATCCCATCTTACGCTAAGTTCCTTAAAGACATATGTACTAGAAAGCGTAAGATGAACGTGCATAAGAAAGTCTTCTTGACTAATCAAGTGAGTTCTATTATCCAACAAACCCTTCCATCTAAGTACAAAGACCTAGGAAGTCCTACATTACCATGCACCATAGGGGAACATGAGATCGAACGAGCATTATTAGATCTAGGTGCTAGTGTTAACCTCCTTCCTTACTCGGTGTACGTACAGTTAGGTTTAGGAGAAAGAAAACCCACTCCTGTAGTTCTCCAGTTGGCGGATCGGTCTATTAGACGACCACGTGGAATAGTGGAAGATGTTTTAATAAAAGTTGGTGAATTCATCTTTCCTGTAGATTTCATCATCTTGGATACCGACCCTGTTCGTGATACCCAAAGTCAGATTCCAGTCATTTTAGGACGACCATTCTTAGCTACATCTGATGCTATCATATATTGTAGGAGTGGACTCTTAAAATTGTCTTTTGGAAACATGACTATAGAGATGAACATCTATAAAGCTGGACTTTTTCCAGATGATGTTGAGGATTTTACCGAGTTGAATCTGATAGATATGTTTGTTCAGGATTCTTTACCTGAAACTTTATCCGAGGATCCCTTAGAAACATTGTTGGCTCATTTTGGCTTAGACTTTGACGAGGAGGGAAGTATCAATGAGGTAAATGCTTTGCTGGATTCTACCCCATTACTGGATACTGATAAGTGGAAAGCGAAAGTTGAACCCCTCATTTTGTCAAAGCCAATTGACTCGCCAACTTTAGAGACAAATCAACTATCATCGACCAATGAGTCCAGTGGTCCTTCTATCCCAGAGTTGTCTACATCCACAGAAAAATCACCTTCCTTAGAATTGAAACCCTTGCCTGACAACTTAAAGTATTCGTTTCTAGGCCCATCTGAAACTCTACCTGTCATTATTGCTTCTGAGTTAGAAAAAGAACAGGAGAGTAGACTGTTAGATGTCCTTAGAAACCACAAAGAGGCCTTAGGGTGGTCAATATCAGATTTAAATGGTATAAGTCCTTCTGTTTGCATGCACCATATCTACCTAGAGGAAGCTGCTAAACCGTCAAGGGAAATGCAACGTAGACTTAACCCTCACATGAAGGAGGTAGTTAGAGCTGAAGTCCTGATATTATTAGGTGCGGGTATCATATACCCTATTTCAGATAGTACTTGGGTCAGTCCTGTTCAAACTGTACCCAAGAAATCAGGCATTACTGTAGTCAAGAACGGAGCAAATGAGTTAATACCCACCAGGATGACCACTGGGTGGCGTGTTTGTGTTGACTACAGGAAATTGAACACGGTCACGAGGAAAGACCATTTTCCTCTTCCTTTCATTGATCAGATGTTAGAGAGACTAGCTGGGCATAGCTACTACTGTTTCTTAGATGGCTATTCTGGCTATAATCAGATTCCTATAGCCCCTGAAGATCAAGAGAAAACCACATTTACCTGTCCATTTGGAACTTATGCTTATCGTCGGATGCCTTTTGGGTTGTGTAATGCACCCGCCACTTTTCAAAGATGTATGATGAGCATATTTTCAGATATGTTAGAGAGGTTTCTCGAGGTATTTATGGATGATTTTTCAGTCTTTGGCTCATCATTCGATCAGTGTCTGCATCACCTCACACTCGTGTTGGTTCGATGCAAAGAGAAGAACTTAGTTCTTAATTGGGAGAAATGTCACTTTATGGTTCGCTCAGGAATAGTCTTAGGGCATGTCATTTCTGAAAAGGGCATTGAAGTAGATAAAGCAAAAGTTGAGTTGATAAAAAGCCTCCCAGTCCCTAAAACGGTCAAAGATATTCGATCGTTCTTAGGACATGCTGGATTTTATCGGCGGTTTATCAAAGATTTCAGCAAGATATCTAGACCTCTTTGTAATCTTTTGGCAAAAGAGAACAAATTTGTCTTCGACGGTCCTTGCTTAGAAGCCTTTGAAAAACTGAAACTTATGCTTACTTCCGCCCCTATTGTTCAACCTCCCAACTGGAGTACTCCATTTGAGATCATGTGTGATGCATCTGATTATGCTATTGGAGTCGTGTTAGGTCAACGTGAGAATAAACTTCTTCACGTTATATACTATGCCAGTAAGACGTTGAATGATGCACAGCTAAACTACTCTACCACTGAAAAAGAGTTGTTAGCTGTAGTGTATGCCTTAAAGAAGTTCAGATCATATCTCGTTGGGTCTAAGGTCATTATATTCTCTGATCATGCTGCATTAAAATATCTCCTTTCTAAAAAGGATGCAAAACCTAGGCTGATTAGATGGATACTACTGCTACAGGAATTTGACATAGAGATTCGGGACAAAAAGGGTTCCGAAAATTTAGTAGCGGACCACTTGTCTAGACTTGTAGTCGAGTCTGTCAAAGACAAGTTACCCATGAGAGAGAGCTTTCCGGATGAGCAACTCTTTAGTGTCTCCCGATTACCTTGGTTTGCTGATATAGTGAACTATCTTGCTACTGGTCAAATACCCAAACACTGGACCAAGCAAGATCGTGATAAATTTTTATCTGAGGTGAAACGGTTCTTCTGGGACGATCCATACTTATTCAAGTATTGTCCCGATCAGATCATTAGGAGATGTGTTCCTGATGAGGAACAATTGAAAATCATCTCCTTTTGTCATGATCATGCATGTGGAGGGCATTTTAGTAGTAAAAAAGACGGCTGCCAAAATTCTACAATGTGGTTTTTACTGACCGTCTATATTTAAGGATACCCATGCATATTGTTTGGCATGTGAACGATGCCAAAAGTTGGGAAGCATTTCACGTAGGAACATGATGCCCCTTAATCCTATTTTGGTAGTTGAGGTCTTCGATGTGTGGGGCATCGATTTCATGGGTCCCTTCCCAAATTCATTTGGAAATCTGTACATCCTAGTGGCAGTTGACTATGTGTCTCAGTGGATAGAGGCGGTTGCTTGCAAAACGAATGATCACAAAGTTGTGATCACTTTCTTGAAGGAAAACATACTTTCACGTTTTGGTACACCGCGGGCAATTATTAGTGATGGGGGCACACACTTTTGTAATAGGCAGTTCGAGCTTTTGATGAATAAATATGGTATTACCCATAAAGTGTCTACCCCATATCATCCACAGACTAGTGGTCAAGTCGAGGTGTCGAATAGGGAGATTAAACGCATTCAGGAGAAAACGGTTAACACCAATAGGAAGGATTGGTCTTTACGACTAACCGATGCACTTTGGGCTTACCGTACAACGTTTAAGACCCCTATTGGAATGTCTCCATATAGACTAGTGTATGGCAGAGCATGCTACTTACCCGTTGAGTTAGAGCATAGAGCATATTGGGCTATCAAGCAATTGAATTTTTCGCTTGACAAGGCGGGTAGAGAGAGAAAGTTGCAACTCAGTGAGTTGGAGGAGTTGAGAAATGATGCATATGAGAGTGCTAGGTTATATAAACATAAGATGAAAATGTTGCATGATAAAATTATTTTAAGAAAAACATTTTCACCGGGTCAGAAAGTTTTATTATATAACACACGTTTGCATTTATTTCCTGGTAAACTCCGTTCTAGATGGTCAGGACCTTTCACGGTCAAGTTTGTGTATCCTTATGGTGCGGTTGACATTGAAGATAGAAATGGTAGTGTGTCCAAAGTGAATGGACAACGGCTGAAACCATTTTTAGAGATGTTGACCGATACAGAGGACGTTCCTATCGAAGATCCTGTCTATCAAAACTGATCCGCTATGATCAGTTTCGTCTGGCTGAAGACGTTAAACTTAGCGCTTTCTGGGAGGCAACCCATGCATAGGACTTCTGAATCTGGTAACATCTTTCCCTAATCCTGTTATTTTGCATAGTCTTCAGAACATTGAGGACAATGTTCGGTTTAAGTTTGGGGATGGGGGATTGAATTTTTTAGTCCTTATTTCAAAAATTCAAAAGGGTTCAAATTTTTTAATTTGGATTAGAAACGTGAGTCTAGTTGTTTTTGCTTGTTAATAGTTATAGAGTCTAGTTGGTTGTACTATGCTTTTGCTAAAGGTTTTTCCATGAATTTCGAGTCTTGAAGTTGTCTGTGCACTAGCCATGTGAGTATTAGATAGGTGAAGAATAAACTTTTCTAAGAGAACTTAATCGATCATTAGTGGAGACTTAACCCATGTGAGATTCTGAGCCTTTCTTTTTGTTTCGAGTGATCTCTTCTGAGCTAATTCTGAGTAGAATGAAGAGCTACTCAACCTCGCAGTATTCCTTAGAACTCAGTTGATCTCTTGAGTTCAAATTTTACAACCACTAGGGATGTCATCAGGAATGCAAACCTTCTCTTGTAGTCTGAGAAACTTGAAAACAGTGTCAACTAGAGGAAGATAGGAACGCCATCATTATTTAGAACCCTGAGAATAAGGCATGAAGCAAAGTGAATAGAATTTTATCCAATTATCCAAGGAAAGAATAATGTGAAGAAAGTATGTTATGTATTTTGAGTTTTATTACCAGAGTCAGTAGCAAAAAAAAAAAAAAAAAAAAAAAAAAAAAAAGAAAAAAAAAATGTTTATGTGGTTTTGTTTGAGTCCCTTGAAGTAGTTCTTGAAGTTTTGAAGACGTTGAGTTCTCAGGTGTTCTAGTCACATCATCAGTAGTGTCTATCGACCTCTAGGAAGCATTGTTAGATAGTAGATCAGGTGAGAAGAGTTGGTTAGCTTCCCCATTCCATATTAGTGGTTGTTTCCTTCTTTGAGATCAGTCGTCCACCGAATTTTAGTCCGTCTTTGTCATGTGTTGAGTTTTCCTTCATATTCATACCAACACATAGAGTGAACCATTCTTGAGTGACTTTGATTTTTGAGTGTATGACCGTGAGGCAGTAGTCGAGGCGAAATGTATCGAGACGGTAATCGAGGTCTTGTCTTTTCAGAACCGAAATGATACTTATATTGGCTGGTCACATGCACTTCGAGTCTTGATTACTAGTGAAAAGATTTTTAGCGTTTGTATGGCTCGATTGATTTGGATTTCATTTCTATTAACTTTCAAAAATCTACCGGATGAACATTTTTAGTCCACATCATATTTAGACCCTTTTGCATTTTTGATTTTTGAATTTTGTGGGTATATTCACTGCAAACCCTCACGAGACAAAACTCGTCCTTTTGGGTAACCAAGAGGTTTAACGGCTTGTTGCACGTGCTAAGTGCAATCGTGTTTCCCTACGAAAGTGGTGAAATGGGATTAGTTTATTTATCTGTTTTGCTCGAGGACTAGCAAAATCTAAGTTGTGGATGTTTGATGAGACATGGAAATGTCCCATCTGAGTCTCTTAATTTAGACGAGTTAGTCTCTCTAGAGCAGTTACTCTCACGAATTACTCTCTTTTATGTTCAGGTACCTTTTTACAGAGTTACGCGTGCAAAACGGATAAAGTCGGAAAGAATACAGACTAGGGGCATTTTGGTCATTTGTTGATTCTGACTTCTTGGTCAAGATTGATGCTCGGATGAGAAGAGGGGTCCATGACGAGTCCGTGGGCGAAAACGGGAGTCAAATCGGAGTCCGGACGAGCAAATTAGCCAAAGTCAAAGTTGGAGTCAAATTTGGTTGACCAAATCTCTTAAATACACGTGGCATGCAACTTGACGGTGAGGGACCAATTCCCGAGACTCTGGTGGGCGCAATGGGTAATATTCGGGACTGCTTCTAAGTGCTAATATTGTGCAACGCGAAGCAAGATACTAGGATGCTCCTCTGCTCGTGATGCACGATTCGACGGTCATTTTAATTTCTGAACATGTGGCCTAATCTGACGAGTACCGTTGCACCTTTATTCATCCAGCCGCGAAGCACTGAATACGTCGTTTTTATTCAACCAAAAGTACGTGAACTGCTTCTCCGGTATCCTCTCCTCCGATTTTGCAATTTCAAATTCAAAACAGAAAGAGGAAAGGATAGAGAGGGATCTTCCGAGTCGGTTTGGTTGAGATCTCTATTAGTTTCCTATAAAACAGAAGAAGGAGAACAGGGAGAAAGGAGGATTATCACGGTTTTGAAGAAGAACAGAAGAGAGAGAGAGAGAGAGAGAAATCGAGAGCTAACAGTTTTAGTTTTTCTTGAATTTTTTGATTTTCCTTTTGTTCCCTCTGCTTCTTAGTGAGTGAGAGAGAGAGATTAAAGAGGAAGAGAGAAAGTTAGAGAGAGAGACAGAGAGATATTGTAGAGAGAGAGAGAGACTCGGTTGTAAAAATTAAAGTCATCTTTATTTTATTTTCGATTTTCTCTTTCTTTCTGTTTCCTGTTTCTTAGTGAGAGAGAAGTAGATAACATAGAGAGAGAGATTAGAGTAAGAGATAAAGAGAGAAACAGGAGGTTAGAGAGAGAAAGAAGGTTGAAGAAGATGAGAAAATAAATTTCCCAGAGGGAAACCATTTCCGGGAAGACGAGAAAATCGTTTTCCCAGAGGGTGCGTTTGGCAGATTTCCAGGAAAAACAGACGGAAATCAACTCCTTAAGGCTCTGTTTGGTGAGAAAATCGCAGAAAAGTTAAGTTTCTTTCTTCTTTTTTCTTATATTAATTCCAATATTTATCGTTTCTAGCATGAGTAGCTAAATCTTTTATATCTAGGGTTTTAGATGAAGTCATAATAATTATTTTCTCGATAATTTATTAAAGTTTTTACCATTTTAACGATAAAATCTTCCGGATTTTTAGACCGTTCATGGACTAAAACCTGAGTTATATAAAGAACTCTCTAATTAGATCAAAATTAAATTGTCGTTAGAAATATTAGGAAGACGGATTCGAAAACCCTAGGTTCCCTTTTTCTGAATACCGACTTATTTCTTTATTTATTTTTGAGTTTTATATTTTATTTTTACTTTACCACCATCAAACCAATTTTAAATCTCAATAGTTTTAAGGTTAGAATTTAGTTTAACTTAGTCTCTGAGAAACGAACCGGTCTTACCGGAACTATCACTTGACGCCCGTATACTTGCGGGTGGTGACCTTTTAGGGTAACCTTTCAGGCCCATCAGCGTGAGGTAGGCATCAACTTGGAACCTCGTTATACATGAGTCTTGGTAGTATCATCTTTTATCTCCTTCGGTTATGGTAATATCTCTCCACTTTCTCTTTAAATTGATGTGTCTCTTTATCATTTGGTGAGTGTATGCTTAGAACATTGAGGACAATGTTAGTTTTAAGTTTGGGGATGCGGGATATGACCATAACCAATGCATGACCATGAGTTTCAAAGACAAAAGGGTTCAAATTAGCCAAAATTTGAAATTTTTTGAACATTTTGAGTAGATTTGCATGTGATTGTAGTGATGGTTTTAAGAATGTTGATGCATATGTGTCGAGTTGATGAGTTTTGTGATTGCTAATGGTCTTTGCATGAAAGTCAAGTCTTTGAGTGTTTGTGTTATACTATGAAAGTAACATCTTAGTGAAGAAGAAACATCTCTAAGAGACCTAGAGTAGTCATTAGTGGAGACTTAACCCATGTGAGAGCTCAAAGCCTAAATTGTCCTTCGAGTGTACTCTTCCGCGCTAACTCCGAGTAGAATGAAGAGCTACTCAACCTCGTACCTATTAAAAGAGCTCATTTAATCTCGTGTGCTCAACTTCCTTAGCCACTAGGAGTGACATTAGGATAGCGAATTAACCTTGTCCTTGTAGTCTATGAAACCCGATGAGAATGGCAACTAGAGGGAGGCGGATACTCCATTACCATCATCATCTTATATCCCGAGAATGAAGACATGAGAAGAAAAGAACGAAGAATGTCAAACGCAAGTATGAAAAAAAAGTTGATTGCACGAATATAGTATTGTGTGAGTTATGTTTGTTTTGTGTGATGTTGTGTTATGAAAAAAAGAAAGAAAAAAAAAAGTGAAAAAGTGAAAAAAAGAAAGAAAGAAAGACAAAAAGAAAAAAATGAATGATGAATAAAGTTGTTTATGTTATGTTTGAGCATGTTAGCTCTTTTGTGTGAGTGATGTGATTGTATATATGTGTGTTTGTGTGTATGTTCATGAATAAGTATTCGAAGCAAGAAACGAATGTGGAAATGCTTAAGAGGTTCTATCATGAAGAGTTTGACATTCTCGGGAATCCACCATCATCATCCATTTCTAGTATCCGTTAACCTTTAGAAGGCATTCTTAGAGGGTAGAATGGGTGAGAAGGGCGAGTGAGCTTCCCCACTCTATTTAGTGGCTAATTCCTTTTCGAAGATCATTCGTTCCAAAATATTGCCCTCACCCCTTTTTATGTGTTGAGTCCATGTTAGTGATCACACTCACACATACGAGCGAACCATTCTTGAGTGATTTCATATTTGGATTGTATGTCCGTGAGGCCGAAGTCGAGGCGAAATGTACTAACTTAGGAATCAAGGTTTTGTGACTTCGGAACATAGATGTTGCTCATTATGGTATGACACTAGCACTTTAGGGTAAGATCATTAGTGAAGGGGCCTTTAGCTTTTATAAGAGCTCATTTACTTGATTCATTATGCATTGACATGCTTAAACCCTTTACTATATGAACCATGTTTATCTATGATTTAGATTTTGGACCCTTGTGTATTTGAAACCACGATGTTTGTGGGTGTCATCTATGGAAACCCTCACGAGACGACACTCGTCCTCTAGGGGTAACCTAGAGGTTTAAAGGCTTGTTGCATAAGCTAAATGCAACCGGGATGCCTCCGAAAGTGAGTTAGGTTTTTATTTTGTTTTATTTGCTCGAGGACTAGCAATGTTTAAGTTTGGGGATCTTGATGTGACACGAAAATGTCACATTTGGAGAGCCTAACTTAGACTAATTAGTTCTTTTTGAGTGTTATCAATAATATTTTATGTGTTTTTCATGTTAGGTACTTATTTTGGAGTTAAGCGTGTGATTCGGAATAAAAGGAGCGAATTATCACTATCATTTCATGTGTCGAAAATGAGAGAAAAAGACTTCAAGCAAATCAAATGACAAGTATAGTCAATGACGGGTCCGACGGTGAAAATGGTATTCAATTCGGAGTTCGGACGGGGAAGATGTGGAAGAAAGAAGTCCGAGGGTATTCTAGTCCTTTGTGAGAATTTGAAGATGTAGAGACAAGGATGGAGGCACTCTCTTGGTTTCTAAATCAAAGCCCAAAACCAAGTTCAAGCCCAAGAAATATTAAGAGAAGAAGAATTGTGTAGAGATTTTATGGCCACCCATTTGTGGTCTAAAGACTTAGTCAAGTTTGACTAAGTCTAGGGTTTGAATGAAGTTAGAGAAAGGGGTCAAAAGACACTATTCATCATCTTCTAGCTTGGAGAGAGGAGAGAGAGGCTAAAGAAGGCTAGGGTTTGGGTTCATCATCTTCTTCATCAAAGTTTAGGGTTAAGAATTTGAGAGAGCAAGAGGGAAAGAGACAAGGAAGGTGCCGGCAAAGTTGGCCGGCACCACTAGAGCTCGGATATGGGACGGCAGTAGCTAGCAACGGCAGCAGCAGTAGTTCAGCGACAACAGCACAGCAGCAGCGACGGCCAGCAGCGACAGCAGCACAACAGCAGCGTCAGCAGCACAGCAGCACCGACGGCCAGTACAGCAGCAGCGACAACAGCTCGGTTGCATGGGACAACACCTCCTTTGGCCGGATCTAAGTTTAGTTGGCCGGGATCTTGATTTTGGCCGGATTTCCACAAACTTTGACCGGATTTTTATGAGTTTTCCGGCCACTTTCTTGGTCCAAAACCTTAGGGCTTTTACTCCCCATCATCTTGGCTAGCTTCCCATATGGTTTGATTTGATTTTGGATTCAAATTTCTAGAGAGAGAAAGCTAGGGTTAGCTTTAATGGAGGTTGTGTTCTAAATGGGGAAGATGATGGCGGTCGCTATGGGGAACCCAGAAATTTGCTAGGGGAGATCGGCTGCACCTTAAAGACTCATTTTTTCCGACGATCTTAGCCTCGAACCACATCGAAAAAGGGGGATTCTCTTATCATTTCCTTTCCATTTCTTATTAAATCACCATTTTTAGCTAACTTTAGTGTGTCGATTATATGAGATGAAATGTGATGAATTCGTGATTATGTTTAATATGATTTGATGTTTTGATTACAAATTGATGTTCATTTATTTCGATTATCGTTTTGATCGTATTTTCATGTGTCTTGTCAAGCACTTCGCATAGTTAATAGAAGAAACGAAGTATTCGATATCGATCGTAGTCTAAGTCATAATTTCATGTGTCTTGTCATGTACTTCACATAGTTAGGCGACTAGACGACACTTTCGATGACTCGGGATTAACCGATTTAGACGTTTGTTTGACTAAGTATGATCTCCGGATATACATAGTACTTAGAGACATCTACTTTAGGAGTCGAATATCGATTGTACCTCGACACATCAAATCGGACTACACATAGTCGTAGGTTTATCATTATGGATTCCCGGACTTCGACACCTCTCTCACGTATTTGTTGCCCGAATTGAGTCTTACCGTCTCCCGACTCTTGTTCCTTCGACTCTTCTCTCGAATCTCTCTCGCCCGTTTACTTTTATTGTTTAGTTTAGTTTATTTTACTTGTTTGCTTTATTCTCTTATCACCTTATTCGATCAAACCCCCATTTATCTTTGTTTCCTTTCCTTTTTAGTCTAAGTTAGCTTGAAATATCTAGGCCGAGGGATAAGACCCTTCGATATCCAAACTACCTTCCTATCCTTGGATCGATCCCGACTTTGCCGGATTACTACTTGATACCTCCGCTTGGGTGTGTAACCTTTTCGGGTGCATCAAATATGGTAAAAGAAAAAATTTAATCCATTGAGCATCATTATGTTCTATGTTTTCTCCAGGTGAAGACTGAAAAGCATGGATGATTTTTCTCTGCTATTTCTCTAGGTTTTCTCTTGGTGAACTGAAAAAGAAAGAGTCATAAAGGAAAAGACAACTTTTTGTAGGGATGGAAACTTCTTATTAAGGAATTATTTTCATGAAACTGAAAAGACATTTGTATCTTCTAATCTAGGTAATTTTATTTAACATGGGATAGGTTAGGTAGTAGTTGAAAAAAAAAAAGGTTAGACATGTAATTTACTCCTAGGGAGTTTATTTTCTATTTAATATTATCTTTGGACTCTAAACCAATTGACCCTGTGATTTTGGACCTAAAGCTCATCTCCCCTAAAAAGAAAGGTCAAGTTCACCTAATAACCTCATGGCGTAGATTTATAAATGCAAGTTATGACATGGCAAGAAACCTGTGTCATTTGTTATATAGATGTCTCGTTTGAGGATATCTATGTAACTCTTGTTTTCATTATACCTAATTTAACCTTTTATAAACACAACAAACTGCTTTAGAAATTTTTTGGTTTTTTTCCTAGAGCTACCTTAAATCTAATTTTGCGCTCCATTCTCTCTCCTCAACTGGCATGAAAAGCAATCAATTCGTCAGAAAAGCAAACAATTCGTCAGAAAAGCAAACAACTTGTTGATTTTAGATCAAAACATCTTTATGTCTCATTCATTTTCACTGCATCTCCCTTTTTTGTTTGTTTTAGAGGTAGAAACATTTAGGTTTTAGAACTATTATGTTCTCATTATGTGTTTTAGAGAAAAAACATTTAACTTTCATAAATAAAAATGTCTATCAAAGCCTCCAGATTTAATTTAATTTTATTGGTCTTCGTTAAGTTTGTGGCCGTCAAATTCAAAATCATTTGGCAATGAGTAGAGAGGACCTAGACTTTATATTCTTGGTTGCTAGATACCAATTCTCCCATGTGGGACTATTCTCACACGCCCCCTCACATGCGTCGTTCTTTGAGCCACTTGTTTTTTTTTCAGGTGATGTTGAGCACGTGTGGCTTTTAATCCTATCACGTGTGGCACTAACTCTAATACCATGAAAAGCTTTAATATTTTGAAGAGTAATTTTTTGTATTAAGCTTCTTGAATCATTTACCACAAACTTATTACCCATGTGGGGAGGGTGCTCTTAAAACTCTGGTACGCTCATGTGAAGTACTCGTGTGACCTTCTTTGCTCTTGTGGGTGCCTTCAGACTCGGCAGTTATTTCGGTTAACTTCATCATCTATGTTTCTTCTTCTTCAGCTGACTTTGTCTCTCTCTTTCAGTCTTTAATTGAAGACGAAACTATTTTGATGGTGTTGTTAGTTTTCATGGTGTTCTGCTGAATACCTATATCCTTTTGTCTCCATCTATTTGTTTACTCCATACGTTCTATTGAATACCTATATCCAAAAAAATATTTGTTAATATTTTTATTCAGAAAAGCAAAAAAGTTCAAGGTTTGATCTTATATTTTGAAATCTCTCTCATAAAATCATGTCTTTCAGGATTGTTCGATTTTAAACAACCACACTATATCCTGAACAAAGTATCTTTAGTTTAGTTTTGTGTAGTTTTCTGACAAAAACATATCATTTTCAGTTAGGCGCAAACACAAACTCCCTCGTTGCGGAATTTTTATTTGTTTTTTTAACTTACACAAATAGTATTCAACAAAAAAAACAAACTTACGCATATAGTTTTGGTCTTGCGTTGACACAGTAACACATCTAACTAATCTCCGAGCAAAATAGAAAATGTGATTAGAATGGTTGTCAAAATGGGATTTTTCCGTTAATGATTTGTCAAACGCAAAAATAAAAATAATTTTTGAGTTTATAGCCCAAAAAACGGGTCCTAATAGGAGATATAGTCCTCTATAATCCTATAAAGGGTTTCAAAACCAAAATAATAATATAAATGGATATCTAGTCCATTTGGTCTCATCTAGAGAGAAAACACAAATCCCTAGAATACCAAATAAATCATAATTCCTAATCTAACAATCCTCATATATTATAACTGATTTATCTTCAAAATCCATAAAGATCTTCTTCCATTTTTATCTCCACATTCTCTCTCCAATCACGTTTCTAAACAAAGAAATATATATTATAACTGATTTATCTTCAAAATCCATAGAGATCTTCTTCCATTTTTATCTCCCACATTCTCTCTCCAGTAACGTTTCTAAACAAAGAAACGTGATTCATTATTTTCAGTAACCGAAACCTTTTTATTCTCTCTCTCTAAATCCGATTCACATAACAAAACCTCTATTAAACTCAGAAATCTTGTTCCATCTTCATTAGATTGTTTTTCAAACATTCGTCTTCTAATCCAATACACAAGCTCAGAACTCCATTTCCATTTATATCTCTTCATATCAAGTTTATTTTCAAGATCTACAGTTTCATCTTATTATAAGGTAAGAAACCATATTTCAAATTTATGTTTTCGCTTAACATCTTTTAAAATTTATATGATTTTGTTTATAAATGGTTGTAATTACTTTATCATTGAATCATCATATCATATTTCATTAGATTTAGTTTTCCTATTGATAATAAATCGTTTTAATTATTTTGTTTGCAAACCAGATTTTGATCTCTTTCTAAAACTGAAACATTTTTCATTCTCTTTTTCATACAGAAGATTTCAGATTTGTAATTTAGATTTTTGATTTTTTGATATTAGGTTTTTGATTTTCTGACATTTCTTCACATCAGAACTTTGCATCCGTACAATTTTTTATCAAGATATTATTCCGTACGGTTTCTCTTAACAGAATGTACATTATAAGTAATTCGTATTAAATTTTTCATACTTTGAAGTACATTACGCCAATTTCGTCCGTACTGCAACTGTATAACAGAATGTAAAATATATGTAATCTGTTAACAGTTACACATACTTTAGTAGCCTTATTTAAAAAGAATGTTTAATTATTCATAAAGTACGTATAATTGCGTAATATCTGAAACAGTACATGTAATTTATAGCAAATTACACATATTTGTGTTATATTACAGTGTCAATGTGATTCAAACTAAAATACTATTTATCTCCAACCCATGTTGAAGTTTATCAAACATTATGGATAATTTATTCATTGTTTAATGTCGTTTGTGATAAATTATAAGTTATTCTAACTAATGTACATGTTTTTTTTTTTCTTGTAGTAAACCAGCACTGATGGAATTTCCTACAGAATCATCCCATAAACTATAGAAGTATAAATTTTGATGAAGGAGATTGTTTCTATGATCCTGTTTGGATAACGAGTCTTATGTGAAGACTTACAAGGAACATATAAGTCCTGCCCCTAACTTTGATGAACCACGTACATTTAATGAAGAGTAAAAAACACTACCATGTTTGATTCGCCGTAGACCTGGAAGACCAAAGACAGTAAGGATCGAGAGCTCGGGCAACATTCCAACGGAGTTTGTTTTTAAGTTACCTAGTCTACTATGTTATTTTCATTTACAATAAAACACAGATTATTGTTTAATAAAATTTCATTTCAGTTGTACAAAGATTGTGTTATTTACTATACAGTATACATAATTTATGATAAATCACATACTTTATAACAAAAAATATGATTTCAGATTTACATTTCCTAACATGTTACCATAATTTATGGTACATAATGGACATGTACGCGTAAAAAATAAGTAATTTATGTCAGAAAATAATCTAAGTATTCAGTGGTACATAATGGACATGGCACACATACATATGATAAATTACGTTGTATACATGACAAATGATGGTTTCCTCGTCATAAATAACACATAATTTACGAACTTGTTTCATAATTTGTATTCGATGTGTGTTTATGTATGAATAAAAACGAAAGTTAAGTGAGAGAAAGTTGATATATATGTTTTGAATATTAACCCCCAAATCACGCTAATTGATCTCAGAAAATATACTCTTTCCAAATCTGAAAGTTAAGTGAGAGAAAGTGATATATAGATTTGGTTTCCATATCTGAAAGGATGCGAGAGAAAATCTGTTTTGGAAAATATCCTTGATCCATTACTTCCTATAAAAACCCCCAAATCAAGTCCAAATCTTGCCTTTCCAGATTCTTTCTGCCCCCAAATTAAAAACCCGTGAAATATGAAGGTAGGACATTGACGGGACTATGTTTTAGAAAGTGAGGGTTTTTATGTCTATATGGTAAAAGGACTAAAAATCCATTTTTTGGGAAGATTGGATCCTAAAGCCTTTTTGAACATTATTTTGCACTATATACCCATGGATTCTAAAAATGCAGAATATATATTTTTTTCCTTTCTATAGTTTTCCCACCTACACTACTCTCGTTCTACTTGTTTGAAAAAAAAAATTATAGGTTAGCTATAATATGTATTTCTCTCTGTATTTCTCTCTACTAACGTATGCATACACCTTAGGACCTTAGGTGTACAATTTCAACTTTTATTTGGCGCCATGTGTGTCATCCGTTTGATTTGAACCTTGTTTGATTGCTTTGGTCTCACTCCAATCTCGAAGCACACCAGAAGTTGGGCAGAGCAAAACAGCAATAATTCATCATATGATCCTAAACTAGTCTAAGTGTTCAAACCAATTTACAAAGGATTGCTAACAAAAATAAAACATAGGCTGTACTTCCATTAGCTACCGCAACATTATGCATATTAGATTTAGAAGAAAAATCTTACAGATGAAGGATCGTTAGTCATGTGATCAGTCGCTCTAGAATCAACAATCGATATATTAAATTTTGAACCAAATGAAGTAAGAAAGGCATTTAAAGTACCTGAAGTGTGAGTAGAGGTAGATGTTTTTATTCAGACGAAACAGACTTACTCATTTGTTCGAAAAGGTGACTCATTTGATTAATAGTTGATGTATCAACTATATTTGTACGATCAGTCTTACCCATTTGCTGAAACAATTGACTTAGCTGGTTCAAGGTAATAGAAGTATCAGCAACTTCTGCACGATCGATCTTACCTTTCTCAAAATTTGATTTCAGGTGAGGATTTAATTCCCAACATCGATGCTTTGTATGCCCACTTTTACCACAATGGTCACAATTATATGTTTCATGTCGACCTTTATTTCTGTAATTTTTACCTCTTCCACTACTAAAATATTTTCCTTTTTTTCCCTTCTCAACCATGAGAGCGCTCGTTTCAGGTATATCAGAAACACCCTTCAAATTCATAGCCTTCTTTCGAGTTTCTTCACGTTGAATAGTAGCACAAACATTAGATAAAGTGGGAAAAACGTAACTCATGAGGATATTGTTTTTTAAAGACTCGTGTTCTGGCTTCAGACTATTAAGAAGTGTAAAAATTTTATCTTCCTCTGCCCTTTGTAATAGAACCTTTGCATCAGTTGTATGAGGTCGATATAACTCAAGTTCATCCCACATTCGCTTTAGTGTACCGAGATGTTCGGTAAAGGTTTTTTCACCTTGCTCTATTTTAATAATTTCACATTTAAGTTCAAAAATACGTGCAGCATTATTTTGATGACCATATAAATCAGCCACAGATTTTCATAGATCCTTTGCAGATTCAGAAAATGAAAATATTTCATTAATATCGGGCACCATTGAGTTCAAAAGCCATGATCTAACAAGTTGATCATTAACAATCCAATCGTCATAATTAGGGTCTGTTAAGTCAGGGCATTTAGCCTTACAATTCTCGACCAACGAACATAATTAAGGCCATTTAGAGGAACTGTAGATAACTTTAAACTGGTATTGTAATCTATTTCCGCCATTAGAAGAAGCAATAACAGAAAATATGAACACAAAAATTGTGCAAATGCAATAAAGCCGAAACAGAGAGTAAAAATCTAAGAAAGATTAAGATTTATAGGAATTATCTTGAGAGGAGTAGCACCCGATCTCTTTCAATAAGATGTATGGGAAAAGAAGGATTCAGCCCAGAATCACAAGATCATAACCTAGTCTTCTTCCTAAAAAAAAATCATGTTTCTGATTTCCAGCCATCTTTTTGTGTTTCAAACAAAAAACTTCTTCCAATCAACCAGATTAAAGTGACTCAAATCTTCTTTGAAAATCAATTTCTTCAAAGAAGGATTATGAAGGTTCTGTGTGTTCAGCAACAAACAATAATTATTAATTTGGAGTAGAATGTTAGATTGACTCAAATCTCAGTCAATCAAGCAAATTCAGTTCGGGGTTCTCCTTGCTCGCAAAATCGGAAGGAGTTTATACCGTTGCTCTGATACCATATAGTAGAAAAATAACGATTACGAAACAAAGATTTACGTGGTTCGGCCAAGCCTACTCCACAGGAGAAGAAGGGATCTCGTATTTTTCATTTATATGTTCTTGGAGGTGAGATTACATCAGTTTATACTTTATAGGTTGAATACAAAACTAATTGTTGTTCTCTGGTTATTAATCGATAAGTCGATTTCTCTCTGTCTTGGCTTGATTTAGACAGAGTTTCCTTTCTCTAACTTATAGAGAGATAAACTAATAAAGAATAATTAATATTCCTTCTTTCGGGCTAACCGTGATAGGTGTTAATTTAGTCGAGGCAAGAATAAATTCTCTTTCCTTAAGACATTTTACACCCCCGTAACAGTACCAAACGTTAGGGTGAATGCCTTCGGGATACAACGACTAACCTTTCAGAATTTTAAGATGGTACTTCTATATTCTGAAAGCGGACGAACCTGTGTCAGTATTATGAGCTCTTGGACTAATGCGAATGATCTTCTAGACGCTTCTGAAATTCAAGTTCACTCGAGACTTCTTTCTTCCTTTTCTAGATATTCTAGTCTATCCAGAACCTCTAGAAAAAACTTCTTTAATTAGATATTCTAGGCCAACCAGAACCTCTAATTGTTAGAAGGGAAGAGAAGAAGAGAATGAATTGAATTGATGAAAAATGAAGTGGGTTTGATGGGTTTATATAGGAATTGAATAGGTGTATAATGTCTTTTGGGTTCAAAAGACATAGCTGTTCGAAACCAGGGGCTATAACTGAATATTATAGTCGGTTTGATCTTGGGCCATTGGATCGCGCTTGAAAACGCGGACGGAACGCTGGCCGTCAGATCCGGTTACGCGTGCCCGCGAGAAGCCCGCAGATGAAGGCAGCTACCGTTAGATGCTAGCCCGGATCTATCCCGAACGCGGAAAGAACGCCATCTGTTGGATCGCGCGTAAACCCGCGCGATGAACGCTGACCGTCCAGATTGACGCGCGTCCTCTTCGCGCAAATGCCCCCTAACATGACTGTTCCTCTTTGACAGTTCAGTACCTATTTCAACCGTTTTTCGTTCAAACTTTAACCTTGAATTTCTCATTCATCCGGAATCGGATTTGAGTGATTCTTGGCTCTAAATTGTAGAGCTCGACGAGACGAACGCAATGGCGCGTTCCGTTTCTGAGTTTGACGAGTCGGCTCGAGCCAAAATAGGCTCCGATTCCAACAATCCCCCACATGAATGAAAATTTGAGGTTTTATGCTATGATATATGCAGACATACTATACTGACAGACTGACACTGACAGAGCTCATAAGCGGAACTTCGCTGCATCGGAAGAAGGTAGTCTTTCGACTTTGAACCTTTCCTAGTGAATAACTACAAGGTCTACAAGGACGGCAGTGAACTTTACGTCTTGAACTGGGTCCTGGGAATTGTAATCCAAAATAGTTATCACACAGCTAATCCCTTACTAACTTAGGTTCTCGGTTGTGTTCATTTCGGCCCTGAACATTCCCGATTTCGTGTGTGCTTTAGAGAAGTCTGCCTAAACGACCTTCTCACGGAACCGGCATCAATTCACACACATATAGGTTATCCGTACTAAGGTATCCTGCTATACCTCACGTTAGAATCAAGTTCTAAGTTTTCGGATTAATTAAAAGCTTAATGCTTAACCTCTCAACGCAGGTAACACTGTTGTCATCCTAGGAATGGGTAAGAGATAGAGATCTCTTACAGTGTTACTGTCGAGTCAGGATATAGCTTCAGTTGCCCTTTGAACCTAGATCGTGGGATCTCCAGTCATCTAGGTAGGGTTTCACCATGCCTTTACTCATTTACTTAGGCGTTAGCCCCATTCCCTTTGATGATGCAACTACTAACTCTCTAGATAACCCTTTTGTAAATGGATCCGCTAGGTTATCTTTGGATCTTATATAATTTATAGTTATGATCCCTTCAGAGAGAAGTTGCTTAACGGTATTATGTCTCCGACGAATGTGTCGAGACTTACCGTTGTACATCTTGCTTTGTGCCAGTGCAATCGCTGCTTGGTTATCGCAGTGTATGTTGATTGCAGGCACCGGCTTTGGCCATATTGGAATATCTTCAAGGAATTGTCGCAGCCATTCTGCTTCTTCCCCTGCTTTATCTAGAGCAATGAATTCTGAATCCATTGTGGATCGAGCAATGCACGTTTGCTTCGAAGATTTCCATGATATGGCAGCCCCTCCCAGTGTAAACACATAACCACTGGTTGACTTAGTGTCGTCGGTATCTGATATCCAATTTGCATCTGCATATCCCTCTAAGACTGCGGGATATGTGGTATAATGGAGTCCGTACTCCTTCGTCTTTCTTAGATACCGTAACACTCTCGTTATGGCGTTCCAATGTGTGTTATTCGGGTTACTCGTAAATCTACTTAGCTTACTAACTGAGTAGGCTATGTCTGGTCGAGTACAGTTCATTAGGTACATCAGACTTCCAATAATCCGAGAGTACTCTAATTGTCTTACTGCGTTCCCTGTATTCTTCATTAAGTGAATACTTGGATCTATCGGAGTATTCGCCACTTTGAGGTCATCTTTGCTGAATTTTTCTAAGATTTTCTCAACGTAATGCGTTTGAGATAGACTTATCCCTTCAGCCGTCTTGGAAACCTTAATTCCAAGAATGACCTCTGCTTTCCCTAAATCTTTCATATCGAAAGTTTTCGAAAGCATCTTTTTAGTTGTATTAATGACATCTAAATTATTTCCCATAATTAGCATGTCATCTACATACAAACATAGAATAACACATCCTTTAGCAGTTACCTTTGTATAGACACATTTATCACATTCGTTGATCTTAAATCCGTTTGATAATAATGTGTCATCAAACTTTAAGTGCCACTGCTTCGGAGCTTGCTTTAGCCCGTATAGTGATTTCACTAACCTACACACTTTCTTTTCTTGTCCCGGAGCTATGAACCCTTCTGGTTGGTTCATATATATCTCTTCTTCGAGTTGTCCGTTTAAGAAAGCGGTTTTCACATCCATCTGATGAATTTCCAGATTATATAAGGATGCTATAGCTACTAACACTCTTATTGAGGTGATTCGACTAACTGGAGAATAGGTGTCGAAATAATCTAACCCTTCTTTTTGTCGGAATCCCTGTGCGACAAGTCTTGCTTTATACTTGTCTATAGATCCATCTGTTTTCAATTTCCTTTTGAAAATCCATTTGCAGCCTAGAGGCTTGCAACCTGGTGGGAGGTCTACTAGCTCCCATGTATGATTTCCCATGATGGATTCTATTTCACTATTAACAGCTTCTTTCCAGAATGGAGCTTCTGGAGTAGCCATTGCTTCTGTGAAAGTCCGAGGTTCATTTTCTACCATATAGGTTAGAAAATCAGGACCAAATGTCTTAGCTTTCTTTGTCCTTTTCCCTCTTCGAGGTTCGAGTGTTGTTTCCTCGATTTCCATATCATATTCTTTAGATGTTTCTAGACTTTCCTCTTCCTCATCTCTTACACGTTTTCTACTTTCAGATGAGACTTCTGAATTCTGTTTGAAAGGAAAGATGTGTTCAAAGAACTTAGCATCTCTCGATTCCAGAATGGTGTTTACGTGTATATCTTCGATTTCAGACTTCTGTACTAGAAATCTATAGGCGCCACTATTTATTGCGGGCCCTATGTATACACAGTCCACAGTTTTAGGTCCTATCTTGACCCGTTTAGGAGGAGGGACTAATACCTTCGCCAGACACCCCCACACTTTCGTGTACTTAAAGGATGGCATCCTTCCTTTCCATAACTCATATGGAATTTTACCGGTCTTTCTATGGGGTAACTTATTTAATAAGTGATTCGCCGATAATATCGCTTCCCCCCACAAGTTCTGAGGTAAACCAGAACTTATCAAGAAAGCGTTCATCATTTCCTTTAAGGTTCTGTTTTTCCGCTCTGCTACACCATTTTGTTGAGGTGTATAAGGAGCCGTTGTTTGATGAACTATGCCATTCTTCGCACATATCTCGGCGAAAGGAGATTCATATTCTCCACCTCGATCACTTCTCAAAGCCTTAATCTTTTTATTAAGTTGAGTTTCCACTTCGGTTTTATAAAGTTCGAACTTATCGACTGCTTCATCCTTACTTCTTAGTAAGTAGACATAGCAAAACCGAGTGGAGTCATCGATAAAAGTGATGAAGTACTTTTTACCTCCTCTGGTTTGAACCATCTTTAAGTCACAAATGTCACTATGAATTAAGTCTAGAGGTTCTGTATCTCGTTCTACAGATTCAAACGATGTCTTGGTCATCTTTGATTCTACACATGTTTGACATGTTCGTTTTGAATCAATTTCGACTTTTGGAATTAACTCTAAGTTCATTAATTTCTTTAATGACTTGTTATTCACATGTCCTAGTCTTTCATGCCAAATATTAAAGGACTCACCAATATAAACTGAATTATTAACTTTATTAATAATAGACGCCTTTGGCGTTACAGAGGTTACATTTAGTTTAAATAACCCCCCACATAAGTAGCCCTTCCCAACATACATCCCATTCTTAGACAGGACGAAGTTGTTTGACTCAAAGACTAGTTTGAACCCATTCTTACTTAGAAGAGAACCAGAAACCAGATTCTTTCGGATATCTGGAGCATGAAGTACATCGTTCAAAGTTACTTCCTTTCCTGAAGTGAACTTCAGAATGATCTTCCCTTTTCCTCTGACCTGGGTGGTTGAGTCGTTTCCCATGAACAGGGTTTCTCCTTCACTTATTTCGTTATAAGAGGAGAAGAGGCCTTTGTCACCACAAATGTGACGAGTAGCTCCGGTGTCGACCCACCACTCTCTCTGGTTGTTAACCAGGTTGACTTCAGATACCACTGCACAGAGGTTCAAGTTCTGAAGTTTCTCAGTCACTTCTTCGGCTTCAGTAACCATAGCACACAGGTTCTGAGTTTCGGTATCTTCTATCAGCGAGGCTTGGTCATTCGGCTTCTTTTGTCTGTTGCCGGTTTTGGAACGACAATCCTTTGCCATATGACCTCGTTTGCCACAGTTGTAGCATAGGCCGAACCTCGTCTTTTTCTTCGGCTTTCCTCCGTCTTTAGACAGATGCTTACGCTTCTTACTCGGACCGGTCTCTACGACGTTCACATTCGAGAGTCTTTCAGAGTTCTTCTCGGCAATGCGACTGTCCTCTTCGATTCGAAGCTTTAGGATGAGTTCTTCAAGGCTCATATCCTTATTCTTGTGGCGGAGATAATTTTTGAAGTCTTTCCACCCCGTGGGTAATTTTTCAATTAGGGCTCGGACCTGGAAAGGTTCATTCGTTATCATGTTCTCTGCCTGTAGTTCCTGTAGGAGACTCTGCAGTTCTTGGACCTGGATCATAACTGGTTTTGAATCAGTCATCTTGTAGTCCAAGAATCGTCCTACGATGAACTTCTTGACACCCGCCTTCTCAGTCTTATACTTATTGATAAGGGTGTCCCACAGTTGTTTAGACGTTTCTATAACCGAATATAGATTATAGAGTCCGTCATCTAGACTGTTCAGGATATAATTCTTGCACAAGAAGTCTTCTTGTTTCCATGCCTCTATTTCAGCGGTACGCTGTGCCTCATCCTCTATTTCTGCATGGGTGGGTCTCTCCTCGGTTAAGTATTTAACCAGACCCAATGTCGTTAGGTAGAACATCATCTTCAACTTCCATCGGTTGAAGTCAGTTCCTTTGAACTTCTCTGGTTTTTCCCCATTATTTGTGTTAGGCGGAATAACTCGCAGAGTGGTTCTTGTTCGTGCCATTTCCTTTTCTGAAACACACAGAAAGTATACCAAATTAATATCTTATAACCAGAGAAATAATAATAAAATGTCTTAAGATTGTTGTTCTCTGGTTATTAATCGATAAGTCGATTTCTCTCTGTCTTGGCTTGATTTAGACAGAGTTTCCTTTCTCTAACTTATAGAGAGATAAACTAATAAAGAATAATTAATATTCCTTCTTTCGGGCTAACCGTGATAGGTGTTAATTTAGTCGAGGCAAGAATAAATTCTCTTTCCTTAAGACATTTTACACCCCCGTAACAGTACCAAACGTTAGGGTGAATGCCTTCGGGATACAACGACTAACCTTTCAGAATTTTAAGATGGTACTTCTATATTCTGAAAGCGGACGAACCTGTGTCAGTATTATGAGCTCTTGGACTAATGCGAATGATCTTCTAGACGCTTCTGAAATTCAAGTTCACTCGAGACTTCTTTCTTCCTTTTCTAGATATTCTAGTCTATCCAGAACCTCTAGAAAAAACTTCTTTAATTAGATATTCTAGGCCAACCAGAACCTCTAATTGTTAGAAGGGAAGAGAAGAAGAGAATGAATTGAATTGATGAAAAATGAAGTGGGTTTGATGGGTTTATATAGGAATTGAATAGGTGTATAATGTCTTTTGGGTTCAAAAGACATAGCTGTTCGAAACCAGGGGCTATAACTGAATATTATAGTCGGTTTGATCTTGGGCCATTGGATCGCGCTTGAAAACGCGGACGGAACGCTGGCCGTCAGATCCGGTTACGCGTGCCCGCGAGAAGCCCGCAGATGAAGGCAGCTACCGTTAGATGCTAGCCCGGATCTATCCCGAACGCGGAAAGAACGCCATCTGTTGGATCGCGCGTAAACCCGCGCGATGAACGCTGACCGTCCAGATTGACGCGCGTCCTCTTCGCGCAAATGCCCCCTAACATGACTGTTCCTCTTTGACAGTTCAGTACCTATTTCAACCGTTTTTCGTTCAAACTTTAACCTTGAATTTCTCATTCATCCGGAATCGGATTTGAGTGATTCTTGGCTCTAAATTGTAGAGCTCGACGAGACGAACGCAATGGCGCGTTCCGTTTCTGAGTTTGACGAGTCGGCTCGAGCCAAAATAGGCTCCGATTCCAACACTAATTTGGGTAACACAATAAAGATAAAATCTTGCCTAAACTGTTATATTCATCCAAGTCTAAGAAGGAAACATATATCCTTCAAATATTCTCCAACAACAGCAAATGATTTTTTTTTATTAATGAAATTTTATTACTAAAATGTGTGCCCATCGATAAAAATTTCTGACCTCATTACAGATCTTAATAATCTAACAAAATACAATAAAATATAAAGACACGTATCATCCCCTCCCTTGGACAAAGAAAAAACACTCCAACTCAAACTTGCAATTTGTGTTTCAGTCATTTACATCAATTACATTTTCCAAGGAAGTTTGAAGTCAAATGTCTGAGTGGTCTTTTCTTGATACTGATACAAACCATCTTGACGAGCTGACCATTTGCATTCTTTTACGCAAACACCATTTTCTCTCTCATAATTGTAAATGTCAAAGCTAAAGTCAATTTGATTCCCCCGAAAATCAGTCCACCAAGTACTGCACCAAAATAATGTTGTCCCAAAGATGTTGGGTTTAAAGTGCCAATGTACAAACTCATTATAAGCAAGTGAATGCTCGCCTAAGTCATCATCTCTTGATTGGCAGTGCACGCGTAGAGTTACGTTATTGGATATATCATTTTGTAAATAAACATGATGCACTTTAAACATCCGAAACGCATCACCAGCTGACGAAAACTCAACAAACATAGCTAAAAATATTGTCACCACTGCAACAACATAAGTATAACTCTGACTCCTAACAAACCCCATTTTAGTTATATGTTTGTGTTTTTGGTGTTGAAGTAGACTAGTCATATATATGTTTGTGATACGGGATATTTTGGTAATTTTAACCGGTTTCACATAAATACTCTCATGAGATGAAATATCCTAAGGCTCGTGGTATATTGTTTTCCTGATTTTGTAAGGAAATTTTATAATTTCAAAATTTCAACAAGATTTTATTCCTCCAATATTTTGTCTCATCGTATATTTCCTATCCCTTCCTATTCACGATTCTCTTTCACCAAAAATCTTTGGTAATGATAGAACAAATGCATAATTGCGAGGAATTTAAGTCATAGATTCTACTAGATAAGACCCGTGCCCGTAAAGTACATTGAATTCAAAATTCAAAATTTATTGACATAACACTTTCTAAGCAAGACAAGACAATTTCAATGTACTATTGATCATGGTCAAACTACCCTAGGCCTACTCTTATCGCTCAATATATTATTAAGTGAGTTTTTAATTAATGTTCTACTAATCGAGTTACTTAAATTTATAAGATCTCACACCGAGAAGAAGAAAAATTCAAAATTGAATAACATAACACTTTGTAAGAAAAACAAAATAATTTCAATTTCACATTGACATTTAAGAAAACACTTTCTGAGCAAGGCAAACTCAAGAGAAATTTACTACATACGCCAATTTAAATATTACTTTCTAAAGAAGAATCAGTGTTCCTAAACTATTTAATAGTTTAACTAGATAAAAGTTGTGTTAGTAGTAATTAGTAAACGTTGAAATATGTCAGCTGGAAGATGCAAACACATAAACCTTCTAAAAGACATCTGAATTGGTGAAACAAAAAATTAAACTGACCAGACGCGAATATTGATATTGGCAGCAAAAGGGAAGAGCAACCAAAAAAATAGAAGAATAAACTTGAAACTTAGATAAATAATAGGGGAGGTAATCCCTTGTTTCTGTAGATATTGATGAGCATCAAAAGAGTAAGTTCAACTTTTGTATCATACTCCATGATGTGGTTTCAGTTATAGATTTCAATTCAAGTTTTGAAAGCGAAGTGTTGAATAGGGAAGAGGGCAAGAAAAGCAACGACTTAATTTGATTGTCAACTTCAATTGAAACAACAAAGATATGTCCAAGATACAAAAGAATATAGGAAACAACTAAGAGGAGTGTGATTTTTATGTTTTCGTAGCCGTCGTTGAACTTGCATAGTTTATCTTTTAACGACATTTCAGGCCTCTGTGTGATGAGATTGGTATGAACCAAGGTAGCGATTATTTCACTGCTAACTGTGAAGAACTTACATAGTGTAATACACAGGTAATGAAGTTAACTTTTTCTTAAGGGACCTTCTTCTCTTATTGAACTTAATGAACATCACCATTGTGGATATCCATTGATTCCTAAAGAAGTTAGGCTCTACTATTGCATGGGAAAACTAGTAGTGTCCTAAAATAATCAGTCAAAGTATAAGGGAAGAACATAAACAAATGATACAAAACTGGGAAAGAGTATAGTTCTAACAAAAGAGGAAGGGAATAAAATTGAACACCATTTCGTCCAACAAGATGTTAATGAAGTACGATTTGTTTCACCCTGATCCGAGATGAATCAATGATAAAAAAATTCTCAAACATAAACACAATATTCCCTCTGTTACATCTAGTTATTCTTCATTAACCAATTATTTTACCATAAGATCTTTGGGACACCCGGGCGATGCCGGCCAAAGGGACTTCGACAATCAAGTTAGTAAACTTGCA
Source organism: Eschscholzia californica (assembly GCF_041429995.1). Classification (NCBI taxonomy): domain Eukaryota; kingdom Viridiplantae; phylum Streptophyta; class Magnoliopsida; order Ranunculales; family Papaveraceae; genus Eschscholzia; species Eschscholzia californica. The sequence goes on from NW_028238198.1 coordinate 50,552,241, forward strand.
AGAAAAGTAATAAATATGTGAATGATGCCCCTGGAATGTGGCTGGAGTGTGGTGCAGCTCTTATAATGGCCAGAGCACGATCTCCGTATGGATTAGACTGACTTGCGTAAAGAGAAAATATGATCGCTTACCAGGCATGTCGCTGGGTAAGGGCAAGGCAGCCCTGGAGAGGTTTTCCTTGAATGAAGTGGAAAGTCTGCCTTCGTGAAAGGTCGACCTAATATCTTGCAAAAGGAAATCACGTGGGTTAAGAAAGGATCTGACCTTCTAGCTAAAGTAGGCAGTCTCTTAGGAGAGATAAAATAAACAACCTCCTTTGTAGGAGAGATAAAGTAGGCAACCTCATGTGTAAGAGAGATAAAGAGACAACCATTGTAGGAGAGATAAAGTAGGCAACCTCCTGTGTAAGAGAGATAAAGAGACAACCTCCTCTCTTGGAGAGATAAAATAGGTAACTTCTTCTGTAAGAGAGATAAAGTAGACAACCTCATTGAAAGTAGACGGCCTCCTTGATAAAGTAGTGATTAGGAGGGAGAAAGTACATGCTTACTTCCCAAGGTAAGGTCTTGTACTCTCTGGGTGTAAGACCATAATGATGTTTGGATGAGAGAGAGAGAGAGCAAAACTATATGAGAGAGAAAGTAATGGATTCGTTGATTGCCAAGAAATTAGATGTGATCTTTTGTATCATTGTGACATCAACCACTTTATAGTGTTCCTTTATCTAAGTGATATTGACCGCTTTAATGGGTAAATTGACCGCTTTAATGAGTATGTTGACGTCCCCGTTGGCTGTCAGCAACACCCCAACGGATATATGGACGGAGTGTCTTGTGGATTATCTGATGTGTTGTTACTTTGGACGCGACACCACGTGAGGAGATTATGGGGACCCCATATGAGTAACTTTGGGTGCCCGAAGATGAATGAGCCAGGTCTATTGTCATCTAGTTTTCGGGTTTAGCTTTCACGTTGGCCCATTGATCATGGATTTTTAGGGGCGCTTATGATGACAGAGTTTGACCCATACAACCTTCATTTAACAATTTTTTTTTGGGAGGTTCTTAATCTATATAATAAAACGTAATGTGTTTGTGGTGACTGGGACAAATCAAAAGACAAATCCAGCCGTTTGTTACATTTTCGATAGCATCCTCACCCTTTGATCTATTACCTACCCAGAAAAAAGATAATTTATTCACTCAATGCAAGAAAAATCTGGACCGTTAGGGCAGGTTAAACGGCCTAGAATTTGGACGGTCTAATCCCCGTCTTTATCTTATAATAACAATAGCTTCGAACAACCCAGAATTTGGATTGTTTTCTCTCCTCATCCTCCATAAAAAAAAAATTTGTTACAAAAACGAGTAAAAGTCTTCATCATGAAATGAAGACCTTCGTTACCAAATCGGACGTTAGAATCTTCCTAAACTCCTTCAATTTACAACAACATCATCGATGGTATGACTTCCTATAAAACTCATTCCCTTTAGCAATCGCTCTCAAGTAAGTATTGTTCCCCTAATTTGTTTGATTGTGTTTTAGTTGCTACTATGGTGTTGGATCACACTGATGACACACTTATGTTAATCTATTTTATTACTGTTCTAATCGACACACTGGCGACATAATATGTTCTAATTGTTTTGAATTTTTTTGCAGTTCAGTTTTTTCAGGGGCGTGGGTGAGGGGGTGCGAGCGGTGCGACGGCACCGAGCCCCCTTCTCCCTAAGGGCCCCTTTTATGAAAAATTGATGCAGTGATAACTCATATCAATTGAAAAGCCACACTAAAAGATATAGATAAGATAGCTAAGCCAGTGTATTTCCAGCCTCTAAACACAGAGGTTGCGGGTTCAAGTCCAATAAGGAGCTTCCAATATATATTTTTTTTTTTGCATTTATTTATAGCACGGAGGAGACCTGTTGTTATTTTCTTTATAGGCACTTTAAGGCCCAATGTTATTTTTGTAGGTAGACCTGATTTAGGCTAAATGGTTGATAATCCAATGTTATTTTTTGTTGGCCAGGAGAGACTTCTAAGCAAGGGGCTCCGATTAAAATTTCGCACCGGCCCCTAAATTCTCAGCCACGCCACTGAGTTTGTTCTAAAGATTATTTGTTTCCTCAAGAAATTGATGCTAATTTCTTTTTGCTATGATCTTCATGAAAATATAAAAGCTAGAATCAACGAGTAATCTTTAAGAGGAATTCACAAAACTGGTATCAACAAAGAAGATAATGGTAAAAGGCTCATCAAACAATTAGAAATATTTTTATGCTTTCTTTTTCTTCAATTTTTACTTCCTATTAGAGCTTCTCCATAATTTACCCATTCAATTTCGAGATGTTATTAGAGTATTAGAACTTGTAAATCAGAAATTGTTGTCAAGGTGTTTGATAAAATGCTTCAACTAGAATGTGGAAAAGTAGAAGATGTTTGACGGGAAGAGAATTAATGATAGTAGTATTAGTCCAGATGATTAAAGTGTTTTTGAAGATGATAATAGGAGAACCAGTACAGGTCTCAATCCTCTTCGTAATAACAGGTAAGTTGAGATTATGGAGATTTTTTGTTTTTTTTATTCTTATGAAGTTTATGGTCCTATTTGCTAATTATCAGATTCTCGCTGCATTCTTAGTTGAATATTATTTTTTTGATTCACAAGTATCTGTTAATCTTGCAATGTGGAGACTCTTTCATTTGTTTGGTTAATGATGTATTTCTCCTAACAAATCTAGCTTTAGGAATTAGGATATTTTAGCAACACATTGGACTTGCAATTGTTAGATTTATTGAAATTAATTCGTATGTTGAAAGGATAACTTAAAGGTATATTATTTTTCTTTTTGTTGTACTCTACAGATTTTGTTAACCATAATAATATCTCTTTGTTTCATCTTTGTTTGTCTCCTTGCTGAATGCGGGACCTTCAGGTGGTTCATTCTCTTATACATATTATTGGACATCAAAGAACATATAGAGCTTCTGATGTCGTTCCCAGCTTTAGTTAAAGTGAGTTGCGGAATGCGCTAATCATGTTGAGAATATTTTTCAAGTACGTCATTGGTACTCATAACTGTGATTGTAGTTGCATAAAGTGCAGCCTACATGGGTAATAATACTAACTATTGTATTAGGATAAAAGCTTAACCAACATTTACTAAACTATATATGGGTGGAACATTACTGTTTCTAACTTGATTTTAAGACAAAGTTAACCATACAAAGCAGTAGATAATCATCAGTGGTAATGATGTGTTTTCAAATAGATATTAATATATGATTAAATTTTGTAGCTGTTGAAACTGCTCTTTGTGGTTTTCTTTCTCGAGTTGTTAGCTTGGAACCGATCCTCCTAAGGGGGTTCTCTGATTCTCCTAGTACTAGGAAAACTCTATTGGCTAGATCGGCAACAACAAACTTGATACTTGCGTCATTCATGTCGTTGGAAGTTAGCTTGTTCAGACTTGTATTGGTGAGCTTACATAACTTTGCCAGGTTATTTCTTGCATTATTCTAGATAATATTTTTCACCTAGATATTACTATAGTTACTCCAGTTTAACATGACCGTTGTGCCTGCCTCGTGACATAGTATTTCTTGTTTAATATCATACACATGTAAATTGCCCCCTCAAAGAAAGCTTGCCCGGTCTTCTTCGTTGTCGTAGATGCCACCAGGGGTGCACCTTTTGACGGAGGTGTTTGTGAGGATAATGAGATCCAATGTACTATGCTTGATATTTTCAAATCAAGTTCATGAATTTGATGCTAGAGGAAACATTTAAGTGCCCATGGCAACCAACAGATTGGCAAAAGTTATCCTTCAAAATGAACAGCTTGACTCTCGAGAAATCTCAACTTAATTTTGGTTTTTTGTACATCACGATTTGATACATGTTTCTAATCAATTTTAGGTATGACGCTTTGGATTCATCAAACTATGTCTTGGAGACTTGGACGATTAGATCAATAGGTCGAATTCGGGTTACCTGATTTGGAAACAGGAGACATATTTTAGTTCCCCACAATAACAATGAATTGTGAAAGAAATATCATGTTTGAGCTCTAACCTCTCCTTCACCTAAATTTTCAGTGGTAAGTTATCTTAATTCTTTTGTTTGTAATGTTATTGTCATGCCCAATACACGACTTCTCTATAATTTACTTATATATGTTTGTTTGATTTGGCGAATCAGGAGCAGACATAAGAAGTGTGTGTATAGAAGGAGGAATGCATGCGATTACAGTACAAAGAAAGACAATATCGGAGAAACATTTCTTAAATGTAGTGGTGGTGAAGGGATACCAAAAGTTTGGTTCAACTCCCAATTACATAGTTTACAACTAATTTTTTCTAATAACTTTGAATATGAAATCTACTTTTGGATGTATTGTATGTTACATTTACTTTATATTTTCGATGATATGCTGACAACCTACGCTTCTTTTGTTTTTCATAGTCGCACAATAATGAACTCAGTGGTTTTTCCTAAAAAATCTAAATTTGAGATTTATACTTGGATGTATTGTATGTTACATTTACTTTATATACGATGATATCTAGACTAACTTTGGTGAAAGGTGTTTATGACGAAAAAGAAAAACTACCATGTTAAATACTATAGGAGGGGAACTGTGTATATACCAAGTTAGCATGGACTATAATGGCGATTTGTTCTCAAAGACATTTAGATCCCTATAGTATTTTCTTGTGATATCTAACATACTTATAAGTGCAATAAATAGTTTGTACTAATACGATGGATTTGCTTAAAATGTAAAAGAAAAACTATGCAGTCCGAAAAAAAATACTTGAAATGGGGGCTTTAGTTAGTCCATTGCTTTTTAGTTATTCCTCCTATGATGTGATAAATACACCTACCCTTGCCCTATGAGCACGGGCTATACCTAGTTTATTATATAAAACACAATGTTTTTTCTGACTGGGACAAACGAAAAAATAAATCTAGTCGTTCGACCTTCAGATCTATTACCTACCCTGGAAAAAAATTGGTTCACCATGAAAGAAAGTAAATAAAATGGTGAATCTTGACCATCAAATTGCAATCAATCAGGTGAAATTAACTACTATGGACCGTCATTTGATCATAATCTCAATTTTAATTTGCAGTTATCAATCTCTTCACTCCGTCCTTTAAAGTTTTCAATCCGTAACACACCTTAAATGTGGGCTCTCCCTCTCTTCAATCCATCTTTTTACTCATTTTGATGATTACACATCCAAACTTTAAATTGCATCAGTTATTCATCAAGTCTGGAGACAAAACCCTATCATGGCTCACCCTCTCTTTACAATCTATTCTATCCTGATTAGGGCATAAAGATACCATTAGAAAAGGGTAGATTAATTCCTAAATGTTTCTTCTTTACTTCTAGGGTGTGTTTGATTACGAGTTTCCCGGGGAAAATAGAAACACTTTCCCTAAAATTTTAGATTTTCATGTGTTTGTTAGGATTTGCAGGGAATCATAAATTTTCCCTCATGTGACCAAAATTTCCTGAATTTCCATGAAACGAGGGAAAGTTTTGACCCACCTCCCCCCTAAGAATCTCTCCGACCCTCTCTCCCACCTTACCATATTTCTCTCAACTACTTTAACCCATCAATCTTCATCTACTACTAAACACCTTCTTTGAGTAGAAATTTCCAGGACATCTTCTTCAACGAAAGTTTGGGGCAAAATCTCCAGGGATATCTTTAGGAAGTTTTATCTAGGTCTAGATTAATTCTAACTTTGTGATCGAATAAAAGGTGAACGTTTATCTCACAATTTCTTGTAACTATCCTTGTTAATAAAAACCAATTTCAGTGGTATGATTCCAATGACTATATTTATTTATGAGAGAAATATTCAAAGTCATAAAATTTTATTTCATTGACTTGGTTTATTCACATTTTTGTATTTCATTGATTTGGTAGTTTACTGTAGAGTCATAACTTATGTTTTACTATTGAAAATCTTAGCTAGATACAAATGATGTAACAGTTTGAATCATTGTTGACAAACTGTTCGATGAAATGTCCACAAGAGAACTAGTCTTTATCCCTACTTTCTAACTTATTCCATTGTTCTCATTAGTTATCCATTTTGTTTTCTTAATATCATTCTTTAATTATCTCATTTTGGGTTCATCAATTTCATGTTTATTGTTTATGAAATCAAAGTTTTTTTTGAAATATATGAATACAAAAAATACGATAGGCATTTCGTTACTTTTACGTGCTTGTTATTTTATTGTGGTTTGGATGTTTTGAGATTTGATAAGATGAAGATGTAGTGATTGAATATGTTTTTAATCCAAATTGAAGTTCGTGATTAACCCGAAACAAATCATCTTATGTCTCCCGTTTATCTACTAAAAATGGGTTTAGTTCAAGGTCTAGGTTATTGAAATTCCAAATTTTAGAACTGCATTAAAAGAGGATAATAACCTGATTATGAGAGGAATGAGAATGATGGTGAACAACTTTATTTTTCCGTGGTGAACCAAACAATAGAAACTTTAGAAAATGTTTCAAAAGAATCATTTTTTAAATGAAAATGTAACCCAGAGAAACACTTTCACTTTTTATTTTCCTTTCCCCACCTTGTAATCAAACACAACCCTAATTTCTGAGATTCCTCCCTAAATATCGTATCTCAGGTAAGTTGCCCAATCGATTTCAATGATTTTTGGTTCTTATTAGAGTGAGTTAGCTTATGTGAGCTTATGAGAAGATTCAAGCATTGTGGGTGCCTATAGACGTCTGTCTAATACTAGTGTAAGTATAACCAAGTCTGTTAAGACTTAGGTTATAACTAACAGTTTGAGATTCTGTTAGAAGTTAGTTAGGAGTTAGTTTTCCGTCTCTCTCTCTAGAAGTAACAAACTCTCTCTCTCTACAACAACTTGTATCAGATATATAAAGTGATTCAATCACTAATTGTAATTACTTTTAATGAAAAAAGATCAAAGAGAAAGTTTCATAGAGTTTATAATTTCTTCATGGTATCAGAGTTCAGAGTTTAACTAAAGATAAATCACGCTTCGAATTTAGCTTCTTCTTCTTCTTCTTCGTTCAATCACCATAATCAGTCAATCTCACACATTTCTAATTTTGTTTCTGATAAGCTAGATGGATCTAACTATCTAGTTTGGAAAGATCAAGTGGAGATGATTCTTTATGGAGCTGATCTCATTTCCTATGTCGATGGATCGATTGAAGAACCACAAAAGTTTATTATCGAAAATGATCGAGAAGTTATAAATCCTGAGTTTTTGTTATGGAAGAAACAAGATAGTATTGTTCAATCTTGTTTGAAGGCGGCATTCTCACAAGAAGTGAAATCATATGTGCTAGGTTTAAAAACCTCAGCTCAGATTTGGTTTAGCTCGATCTTATTTACACAGAGGAATTTGAAGCCAAGAAAGACCTTCTTGGTGCTCAAATTCATTCTATAAAGAAAGAAAAGTCTTCCATTAGTGAATACCTAAGGAGGATCAAGTCTCTTGCAGATGCTTTATCGGCTGTAAATGATAAGGTAAGTGATAAAGAACTTTGTCGAATTACCTTATTAGGATTAGGCAAAGATTTCCGCCAGTTTGTGATTTCAATTAATAATAGAGAAGGAAGGATTACCTTTCCTGAACTTCGATCAAAATTGTTACATCATGAACAATGACTTTTAAATGAATCACAAGATGAGCCAGAAATTACATTCTTTGGAAATATAGCACAATACAAACATAGATCACAACAAGATCATAGACAGCAATCTCAGGCTAAAGCATATCAAAATTACAAGAAAAAGATCACACATGATCATTATTCAACAGATAGGCTAAAATTGGGGGTTTCCTCCTCAAATAAAGGCAAAACACTCATAGATAGATCCAAATTGGGTCAAAAGGCGGAAAATTTCGATTTTACAAATATCCCATGTGGACTTTGTAGAAGATGGGGTCATCTAGCACCTAATTGTTTCTTTACGTGTGCTCCCCCAAATGATAACTCTAATCCTCAGCAAAAGTTTCCTGGTCTTCATATAAAAGAAGAAGAGGATGATATAGATGAGACAGAATCACAACATTTTGTTGAAGAAGATGACGAAGAAATTGTTGTTGTTGAATGTAATCTTGCTGTTCTTGGTGATTCTTCACTCCAAGCAGAAGATGATGATTTAAATGAGTCAAATGAGCAATGTCTTCTAGCTGAAACTATTCCATGGCTTGCAGATACTGGGGCTTCAAGTTATATGACTAATAATCAGTCTGTTATTAGTAATCCAAAGGGGTATAACGGCAGAGAAGGTGTTATGGTTGGAAGTGGCAAATTTCTTCCAATCAAAGAAACTGGTAACCCTATTCTTTCTACCTCTTCTCAGCAGTTTCAACTAAATAATGTTCTCTATGTTCCATATATAAAGAGGAATCTCTTATCCATTTCTAAGTTTACAAAAGAGAATTTTTGTTCAGTGGAATTTCTACCTTGGGGATACAATATCAAGGATTTATGTTCTAATAAGATTCTAGCAGAAGGTCCAATGGTGAACTTTGCCACTCTCATAACCTTGAGAAACTTTGTCACTCTTGTCAGCTTGGTAAGAGTAAATGTCTTCCCTTTCCTGCATCTTCATCAAAATCAAACTTTGCACTTGAACTAGTGCACTGTGACATCTGGGGTCCAACACCTATTACTACTTCAAATGGTTTTAGATATTATATACTATTCATTAATGACTATAGCATATTCTCTTGGATATATCCATTGGTCTCAAGGTCTGATAGCTTACATTGTTTAAAATATTTCAAAACTTCAAATGAGAATCTCCTCAAATGTTAAGATAAAGAAATTTCAGAGTGATGGTGCTCCTGAACTTGCTAAAGGGGATTTCAAGTTGTTTCTTGATGAAAATGGGATCATTTTTAGGTTCTCGTGTCCTTACACCCCTCAACAAAATGGCAAGGCTGAGAGGAATAACAGACATGTCACTAAAATGGGTAATACTTTTCTCTTTCAAGCTTCTTTACCAAAATCTTTCTGGTTTGATGTTTTTTCTACTGTAACTTTTACTATAAATAGGTTACCCACTGTTATTTTGAATAACAAGTCACCATATGAGTCTCTTTTTCATAAGAGTCCAGACTATTCATACTTGAAAGTCTTTGGGTCCTTGTGTTATCCCTATCTTGCACACTCTAGAAAAGACAAATTGAGTCCAAAATCAGCTAAGTGTGTTTTCCTAGGCTATAGTTCTTTACACAAAGGGTATTAGTGCTATGAAGTTCAGTCAAAGAGATTAGTTATCTCTAGAAATGTTATTTTTGATCTAGCTTTCCTTTTCAGAATTGTGCTAGTGACAACTCTTTATCACTTTTACCCAAACCTGTGTCAACTGTGGTACTTCCAATACCCTTACAGCCTAGTCAATACTTATTCCCAAACAATTGCTTACAACAACCAACCCATCCTATTTCCATTAATTCTTCTGCTCCACATACTATTCAGTCAAATACTATCTCTTCTCTAAACCCATTGTTTTAGATATCTCTCATAGGACACATCTTATGACTACTAGACTAAGAAATGGTATTCATAAACCCAAGTACATTCCTTATTTTGTAGCAAATTATACTATCTGTCATCCCATTTCATCAGTCTTTGTGGCTTTACTAAACACTTATCCTGAACCCACACCTTCAAAGAAGCTTCAAAGTCACCTCAGTGGATGACAACTATGAATGAAGAATTTTCAGCTCTTGAAAGAAACAAGACTTGGTCTCTGGTTCCTTATGACAAGTCTATGAATGTGCTAGGATGTAAATCGGTTTATAAAGTTAAGCTTAGGTTTGATAGGAGCCTAAAAAGGTTTAAAGCAATGCTAGTGGCAAAAGGGTTTCACTAACAGGATGGAATTGATTATAATGAAACCTTTAGTCCAGTGGTTAAGCCAACTACAATAAGGTTAGTACTCGTTATTGTTGTTACAAAAGCATGGGAGATAAAGCAGCTTGATGTATCTAATGCCTTCCTCCATGGTGTTTTGGATGAGAAGGTATACATGCCACATCCTCCTGGTTTTATATGCTCAGATAAGAGGTCTCATGTATGTTTACTTCATAAGTCTCTATATGGACTGAAACAAGCACCCAGAGCTTGGTTCAATAGGTTTGCAAATTTCATTCTGAAATTGGGTTTTGTCAAGAGCACAACAAACCACTCCATGTTCATATTGCTTCAAAATGGTGAATCGCTTGTTCTCTTACTACATGTAGATGATATCATTCTTACTGGTTCATCTACTTCTCTAATCTCTTCACTTATCAAGACATGAAGCACTGAATTTGCAATGAAAGATCTAGGATCATTGCACAATTTTTTGGGTATTGAGGTAACAAGAAATGGGGCTGGCTCTTTGTTACTTACTCAGAAGAAGTATAGACTTCAAGTGCTAGAGAAGTTGGAGATGTTAGAATGCAAACCAAGCAAGACACCCGTTGCTAGTGGTTCAAGGGTGTTTAAGCTTGATGGTGATATACTTCCTGATTCCTCTGTATATAGGAGCACAGTTGGAGCATTACAGTCCTTGACTCTTACTAGGCTTGATATCTCATTTGTAGTCAATTATGCTGCTCAATTTATGCATGAACCAAGGAATTCTCATTTCTCTATTGTTAAGAAGATTCTGAGATATTTGAAGGGTTCTGTTGGCTTAGGGACCACCATCAATCCAGGTAGTTTATCTTCTCTTAAAGCATATTCTGATTCAGATTGGGCAGGATGCCCAGATACTAGAAGATCTACCAATCGATACTGTGTTTTTCTTGGCTCATCACTTCTCTCTTGGTCTTATAAGAAACAACCTAATGTTGCTAGATCTTCAACAGCGGCTGAGTATAAAGCCTTGAGTGTTGCTACCACAGAAATTCTTTGGATTAGCTACTTAATGGATGAGTTGCACTTGTCTCTAGACAAACCTTTTATCCTATTCTGTTATAATCAAGGAGCTAAGCATATAGCTTCTAATCCTATCTTTCATGCTAGGACTAAGCATATAAAGGTTAATTGTCATTTCATTAGAGATCTTGTCAGCAATGGTTCTCTCCAAATTCAATATGTATCAACTCATCAACAGTTAACTGATATACTTACAAAGGGCCTTCCTTCTTCTGCTTTTACTCTCTTGAAGAACAAGTTGATGCATTTTGAGGAAAGCTCAGCTTGAGGGGGGATATTAGAGAGAGCTAGCTTATGTGAGCTTATGAGAAGATTCAAGCATTATGGGTGCCTATAGACGTCGGTGTAATACTGGTGTAAGTATAAGCAAGTCTGTTAAGACTTAGGTTATAACTAACAGTTTGAGATTTTGTTAGAAGTTAGTTAGGAGTTAGTTTTCTGTTTTTCTCTCTCTCTCTAGAAATAACAAACTCTCTCTACAACAACTTGTATCAGATATATAAAGTGATTCAATCAATAATTGTAATTACTTTTAATGAAAAAAGATCAAAGACAAAGTTTCATGGAGTTCATAATTTCTTCAGTTCTTCAGATGCCCAATCTTCTCTTGTAATCAAATCTTTTCTATAATATAGGTTTTGAATTCCTGGTCTTGTTTCATTGTTATATTGGTTTAGAGTTTATTCTTTCTGACTTCTATTGATGAGATAGGTTTTGAAAATCATGTTAATATATGATATTTTTTGTTTTTCTTTTAATTTGAATGATAGTAGTTTGCAGAATGGAACTAGTGAAGAAGATACTTTCCACATTGATCAAGGCATCTACCCTCCCACGATTGTTGTAGGTGAGTATGGATGCCCTACTACTTGTATAAAAGGCAATGGGATTTTCTTGGGGTGTCGGTCGAATTTTTCAGGGGTTGTGACGAGTTGTCCATATGTATATCCTTACCTCAGAGCATCTCCAATGCAAAACTCAAAAAATCTCTATTCATCCTATGTGTCAAGTTTCAATTGAGATTCTCACTTCTAAGTGGCGAAAATAAAGATGCTCAATTTTTTTGTGTCTCCAATGCAAAACTCTAAACTTATCTTATTTACTTATGTGGCATGGTTATTTTTGTCAAAGAAACCATTAGTTATTTAAAAAATATAGAAGACTCGATTTCTATTGGTTGAAAATCAAATATTGATGAGTTGGACAATTAGAGATATCTCAAGAGGACACTCTAGAAATAGAGTGCCCTTTTGAGATATCTCTATTCCACCCTCGACACGTCATCTTAGAGATCCAAATAGAGTGTTACATTGGAGAGAGTTTTTAAGAAAAAACTCTAAAAGTCATACGAGGCACTCCGAGTTTCTAAGATTGAGTGTTGCATTGGAGATGCTCACAGGTAAAAATTTCTCTTGTAAATCACATATCCCAATCTGACTCTTTTTCTTATGAATATTGTAAAGGTGGTTGGTTAATACGCTTCTTTGTCTGGGCCATCGACAACATTTTTGGTGAGCTTGCTTTAACCGTTCTATCTTGGCTCCATTATTTAAAAGATACGTTGATAATTCATTGTAAATATTCATCATTTTGTGCTTTACATTGTTTTCTGTTTCATGCTTGACACAGTAAGTGTTTGGAATCTTTCAACATGTCGGAAGTTAGTAACATTGAGTTTCCAATGTAAGAGCATCTCCAATGCAACACTCAATCTTAGAAATTTTGAGTGCCACCTAGGATTTTCTAGAGTTTTTTCTTAAAAATCATCTCCAATGCAACACTTTATTTGGATCTCGAAGATGACGTGTCAAGAGTGGAATAGAGATATCTCAAGAGGACACTCTGGAAATAGAGTGTCCTCTTGAGATATCTCTAATTGTCCAACTCATCAATATTTGATTTTCAACCAATAAAAATCGATTCTTTTATATTTTCCAAAATAACTAATTATTTTTTTCCAAAAATAACTATGCTACATAAGTAAATAAGATAAGTTTAGAGTTTTGCATTGGAGACAAAAAAAAATTGAGGATCTCTATTAACGCCACCTAAGAGTGAGAATCTCAATTGGAACTTGACACATATGATGAATAGAGATTTCTTTTAGTTTTGCATTGGAGATGCTCTAAGGCTTCAAAATTTTTTGTCACATCTTACGTGTTATTTTTATATTTGATTGCAAATTTTGTCTCTAAAGTAAAATGATGTGTACTTGTATCTTCCCCAGGATGCAGGTGAAACCATCAAGACAGTCAATCAACGTGTCCCTTTCTTTATGTAATCAAGCTTGTATCAGAATGAAGTAGATTTTCAACTACGATTGTAGATGAACTGTAGTCGAATCTAATCACATTTCATATTGGTAATCATCTTGCAAAAGAACACTGCTTTTTTATGTCTCTCCCAAGACAATCGTTCAATTTTGTGCTGGTAATATTCACCACGAAATATATAATAGATAACATATCAGTAGTTAAAGAAGTGAACCTGTAAGATATACTCGACTGAATACAAGGAAGAAGAAGTTAACCAATTTACCTAACTTTCAAAGTTAGAGGAGTTTATAAGCACTCTCAGGTACTTGTGTGAGTCACACTTTATAGGCGCACTTAGGCACTCGTGTGAGTCACACATGTATTGTAATTAGTTTGTTAATTCTGGTTAGTTGATTAGTTAAGTTTGTTAAGAACAACTAACAGATTTTCTCTTTCTCTCTCTCTAGAATTGGTTAATCAACTCAATATATATATTGAGTAGAGATTAAAGAGATGTGCAATAGGAAATTACGATCTTAGTGAATGAATAAAAACTCTCTGAGATTTGTGAAAACTTTTTTAGTACCAGAGCCAAAGATTGTTCTTGATCAAGATCGAAGATCAGGTTCAATTCGAAACTAGGAGCTTATAAACAAATTGGTCTTCTGCATCAAGGAATCAGAGATTCAAGTTGTTTCAAGATGAATACTCCACCACAGAACACGAATCTTAACTCAGGTCAGACTTCATAAATCCTAATCTTACAAATTTGATTTTTGCTAGGTTAGATGGTTCGAATTTTCTTGTTTGGAAAGATCAAGTTGAAAATGCTCTAATTGGGAATGACCTTATGTGTTACATAGATGGAACATATACTGAACCATCACAATTAACTATTGTTGATGGAAGAGATGTAGTTAACCCTGCCTATCTTCAATGGCCAAAAACAGACAGTTTTGTAAAATCATGTATTAAAGCCACAATATCCCACTCAATAGCATCAGACATATTGGGACTCAAAACTTCTAGACACATCTGGTCCTATCTTGAAATGGTTTTTCTCCTAGAATTTGAAGCTCAAAAATCCTCATTGAGAAACAAAATTCAGAACATCAAGAAAGATTCTAGTTCTGTGTCTGAATACTTGAGTAAAATCAAGTATATAGCTGATTCACTTGTTGTTGTTGATGATAAAATGGGTGAGTCTGAGTTAGCAAGAATAGCATTACAAAGTCTTGGAAGAGAATACACTCAATTCATCATAGCTATACAAAATAGAGATGGTGGTTTAACCTTTGTTGAATCAAGAAGCAGACTGATTCATCATGATGACAGTGGCTTAAAGAGCAAGAATCTCAAGAAGAATTGAGTGAATCCTACTTCGTGAAAAGACTCCCAAATAAAGGAATCCAATTTAAAGCAAATCAAAGATTTTCACCTCAAAATAAAAGCATTGAACCTTATCAAAGAAACCAAAATCTTGATTCATCTCAAAGAAATCAGCCTAAACAGAAGCAACTTCAAGGACAAGTAAGGAATAATTTCTTTGATTATACTACAATTCCATGTGGTATTTGCTATAAATGGGGTTACATTGCTAGGTAATGTAGAATGAGATTCAAAGACTTCTCTAAATCTTCTAACAGACCCATTCAAAGAAAATTTGCTAATCTTCATCTACAAGAAACTGAAGAAGAAGAGGAAGAAGATGAGGAGTTTCAAATGCAAGAAAATGAAGAAGAACAAGCACACTTTGGTGCTCTTGTTGATTGTAATATAGCTACTGTGGAAGAAGCAAACCTGTCATATTCTCAAGTTGACAAGGATAAGAGATGGATAGCAGATACAGGAGCTACAAGTCATATGACTTATGCTGAGGATATGCTTAACCATAGTGCTCCCTATAAAGGTACAAATGGAGTTATGATAGGGGATGGTAACTGTATGAATATTGCTAGCACAGGAGAAGCCACACTCATGGCTGGTTCAAATATTTTTCAACTCAAAAAGGTACTTCATGTGCCTAATATACAAAAGAACCTTCTCTCCGTATCAAGATTTACAAAAGAGAATTTTTGTGGAGTTGAATTTCTTCCATGGGGTTTTGTGATTAGAGATTTATGAACAAAAGAAGTGCTGGCAGATGGACCAATGAAGAACAATCTATATAGTATTGATTTTGAACTGAATCCTTATTTCAGTTCACAAGAAGAAGTGGAGGAAGCTCATGTTGCTACTGCTACAGCTAAAACATGGCATCATAGACTGGGACATACAACTAAAGAGATCATTCTAACATTGGAAAAGGAAAATAAGTTAAGAATATCAGAAAAGGACATGGAGAACATCTGTTCTTCTTGTTAGTTAGGAAAAAGTCAAAAACTTCCATTTCCAATTTCAGAGAGCTCATCATCTGTTCCACTTCAGCTGATACACTATGACATATGGACACCTTTACTCACATCTACTGGAATCCAG
Source organism: Eschscholzia californica (assembly GCF_041429995.1). Classification (NCBI taxonomy): domain Eukaryota; kingdom Viridiplantae; phylum Streptophyta; class Magnoliopsida; order Ranunculales; family Papaveraceae; genus Eschscholzia; species Eschscholzia californica. The sequence goes on from NW_028238198.1 coordinate 50,567,939, forward strand.
TATTATATCTTGTTCCTTGATGATTTCAGTAGATTCTTTTGGGTATACCCAATGAAAGTGAGATCAGACGGTCTCCAATGTTTTTAACATTTTAAAAGACACAATGAGAAGTTGTTCTCTCACTCCATCAAGAGTTTTCGAAGTGATGGAGCACCAGAATTAAGTAAAGGTGATTTTAGAGAATTTCTAAATCAATATGGTATTCATTTTAGATGCTCTTGTCCATACAAACCAGAACAAAATGGAAGAGCAGAGAGAAAGAATAGGCAGATTACTTCTGTGGGTAATACAGTATTGATTCAGTCATCTATGCCTAGACATTTCTGGTTTCATGCTTATGCAACATCAACATACATCATCAATAGGACTCCAAGTAAGGTTCTTTCTCTTCTAACTCCATATGAGGTTTTGTTTCAAAAATGCCCAAATTATGACATGATTAAAGTTTTTGGATCACTGTGCTATCCATATTTAGGAAACACTAAGGCTGACAAATTGAGTCCAAAGTCAGCAAGGTGTGTCTTCATTGGATACATCCCTGCACATAAGGGATATAAGTGTCTAGACTTAGTCTCATATAAAGAGTATGTGTCAAGACATGTGAGTTTTTATGAATCAGTGTTTCCTTTTGCATCATTTGACTCTCCTTCATTGGTGAGTTCAACTTCTAGCATCTATGAAGTTTTTCCATTACCACAACTTCCTCCTAGTACCACTGCAACCTCACTACCAAATTATCATACCACATACTCCTTATCAGACCAAGTTTTCTCAGCTCCTGTTGTCTCTACATCAGAATCAAGTATTTTTCCAACTGAACCTCAGCTAGAAGTCTCTCAGATTACTTCTCCACAGTCTTCTACTGAATATAATACCTCCCCAGATATACTTCCAGTTTCAAATGTTCATCCCATGCAAACTCGACTAAAGAGTGGTATAAGTAAACCCAAAGCTATACCTGATCATGTTACCCATTTTACTATTCCGCGTGCCATGCCCACTGCTTATGTTGTGCCATTACAATCTGAAATAGAGCCTAAAAGCTATAAGGAGGCTAGTAAACATGAACATTGGCAATTAGCTATTAATGATGAATACCAAGCTCTTATGAAAAATAACACTTGGTCTCTCACTCCAAGACTATCAGACATGAATGTACTTGGTTGTAGATGGATATACAAAATCAAATATAAATCTGGTAGAAGTCTAGAGAGGTACAAGGCTAGGTTAGTAGCTCAAGGCTACAACCAGCTGGATGTATCTAATGATTTCCTTCATGGTGATTTATCAGAAAATGTCTATATGAAACAACCACCTGGGTTTGTAGATGACAAGAAATCTGACTTTGTGTGTCATCTTCATAAAGCACTATATGGACAGAAACAGACTCCTAGAGCTTGGTTCAATAAGATAGCTATCTATCTCTCTTCTTGGGGATTTGTTAAGAGTGATTCAGATCATTCCATGTTTATATTCACCTCTTCTCAGCAGATGTTGTTCTTTCTTCTTTATGTGGATGATATTATTCTCACTGGTACTTCTCTAACTTTGATGGATCAATTGGTTGCTGATCTCACCAGGGCCTTTTTAATGAAGAAGTTGGGCAATCTTCACTATTTTCTGGGTATTAAAGTTCAAAAGTTTCCTTCTCACCTTAACATATCTCAGACAAAATATCTAGTTGAACTTCTACATAAATCAGATCTAGTGGATTGTAAACCAAGTCTGATTCCTGTGTCTTGTGGTAAGAGGGTGTCCAAATTGGATGGTGATCTGATAGATAATCCTCTCTTTCATAAAAGCATGGTGGGTGGATTACAATATGCCACCATGACTCGACCAGACTTTATATTCAGCGTCAATTACTTGTCTCAGTTTATGCAAGAACCAAGGACCAGTCACTTAACTTTACTCAAAAAGGTTTTGAGATATCTTAAAGGTACTATTGGAGCTGGCATTCTTATTCAGGCAGGTGATCTCACTAGTTTGTCTAGGTTTTCAGATTCTGATTGGGGAGGTTGTCCAGATACTAGGAGATCTACAAGTGGGTATTGCATTTTTCTTGGTTCCACACTTGTATCTTGGTCTTCTAAGAAGCAAACTACAGTCAGTGGGTCTTCCACTGAGCCCGAGTACGGGCTCTGTCTCTAGCTACCTCAGAAATGTTGTGGATAACCTATTTACTTGATGAGTTGCATCAGCCTATTACGTTTCCAATGGATCTATTGTGTGATAATATGGGAGCTAAATTTCTGGCATACAATCCAGTGTTTCATGCCAGAAAGAAACACATTGAAATAGATTTCCATTTTATTCGAGATTTGGTGAAAAATGGAACTTTAATCATCAAATTTGTTACTTCAGACGAGAACTTAGCTGACATTTTCACCAAGGGGTTAATGGTGTCTCAATTTCAAAGCATCAGCTCCAAACTCATGCATTTCCCTTCGGCTACTTCGTTTGGGGGGGGGGGGATGTAAGATATACTCGACTGAATACAAGGAAGAAGAAGAAGTTAACCAATTTACCTAACTTTCAAAGTTAGAGGAGTGTATAGGCACTCTCAGGCACTTGTGTGAGTCACACTTTATAGGCGCTCTTAGGCACTCGTGTGAGTCACACATGTATTGTAATTAGTTTGTTAATTCTGGTTAGTTGATTAGTTAAGTTTGTTAAGAACAACTAACAGATTTTCTCTCTTTCTCTCTCTAGAATTGGTTAATCAACTCAACATATATATATATATATATATATATATATATATATATATATTGAGTAGAGATTAAAGAGATGTGTAATAAGAAATTACGATCTTAGTGAATGAATAAAAACTCTCTGAGATTTGTGAATACTTTTCAGTTGCATATATTGCACTTGCAAGGATGGGTAGTGAGCCAGATATTTTTACAGAGTTTTCAGCTAGACTAATTTTTGGTGTTATACATCTTTTCTTTAGGTAGACCCCCAAATCTTTCGTCTTTTGTTATATGATTGGTTGGTCTATTGAGATGGGTTTGATGTTTGTGGGTATCAACTCTGGAAACCCTCCACGAGAAATAACTCGTGCTCTTGTGAAAGCAAGAGAATCAATGACTAATTGCATGGTTCGATGCAATCGAGTGATCCTGCGTGAGTGGTCATTTTTATATGGTCATGCTTATGCTTCATTCTTATTCTATTATTGATGTGTTAGGAGTGTTTCTCAATTTGTAAACTTTTGGGACGTGGTTCGTTCCAAGTTTAGGGATGACGTTGGGCTCATCATCAACTTGGAACTCGAATACACAAGTCTTGGTAGTATTATCTTTTATCTCCGTCGACTATGGTAATATCCTTCCACTCTTCTCTTTAACTTATTGTACCTCTTATATTTTAGTGAACATATGCTTAGAACATTGAGGACAATGTTAGTTTTAAGTTTGGGGATGGGGATACGACCTTTTGGTCGCATGACATCATGACCTTAGATTTCAAAAGACACGAGGGTTCAACAAATTGACCAAATTTAAAAAAAATTGGGTAGATTTGGTATGACTCTAGTGGTATTTTTAAGTATGTTGATACATGTGGTTCTTTCTTGATAAATCTTATGCATGCTCTTAGTCTTTTCATGAATGTTAAGTCCTTTGGTGTTGGTGTCTTATCATGTGAGTAGCATCTTAAGGAAGAAAGAACACTTCTAAGTGACCTAAAATAGTCATTAGTGGAGACTTCAACCCATGTGAGATATCTGAGCCTTTCTATTGCTTTTGAGTGTACTCTTCCGCGCTAACTCTGAGTAGAATGAAGAGTTACTCAACTTCGCAACTTTCAAAAGAGCTTAGACGATCTCATGAACTCAACTTCCTTAGCCACTAGGAGTGACATCAGGATAGCGAATAAACCTTACTCTTGTAGTCCATGAAACCCGATAATAGTGTCAACTTTAGGGAAACGGATACTCCACCATCCATTCATCATACTACTCCCGAGAATGAAGGCATGAAAAGTAAAGAAGAAAGAATGTGAAAGCAAAGTGTGAAAGTAAAGGTGATTTGTTGAGAATACTAGTTTGTACTTTTGTGTTTGGTGTTTGGTGTTTGGTTATGTGTGTAAAAAAGAGAAAAGAGAAAGAAAAAAAGAAAAGAAAAAAAAAAAGAAAAAAAAGAGAAAAAAAAAAGAAAAAAAAAAAGAAAAAAAAAAAGAAAAAAAAAAGAAAAAGAAAAAAGAAAAGAAAAGAAAAATAAAAAGAAAGAAAGTTGTTTTTGTAAAAGTTCATGTGAACTTTTGAGTGTTTATATAAGTATTTGGAATAAATAAAGTATTCAAAGCAAAAAGTCAAGTTAAAGGTTGTTTGAGTGTTCTTTTATCATTGAAGGCGTCGACATTCTCGGGATTTCATCATCTTCTATTCCATCACTTGTATCCGTTTACCTTTAGGAGACATTATTAGAGGGTAGAGTGGGTGAGAAGGGTGAGTGAGCGTCCCCATTCCGTTAGTGGTTATTTCCATTCCTAAGAGATCATTTCGTTTTAGAACTTGATATCCTCATTTAATTTTTGTATATGTTGAGTTTACTTTATTCCATGCTAACATATGAGAGTAAACCATTATAATTCGTTTTGAGTAATTTCATGTTTAAGAGCGTATGACCGTGAGGCTAAAGTCGAGGCGAAATGTGCTATGATAGGAGACAAGGTTTTGTTACTTTAGCCTTGGATGATACTCATGATGATGGGACACTTGCATTTGAGTATAAAACTATTAGTGAGGAGATTCTTAGCATGCTTTTGTGTTTATTGGTTTGATTCATATGTTTGACATACTTAAGGCTCTCACTAGTTGATCATCACCTTATTTGCATCGATAGTTAAACTCTTATGTCTCTTGAAAATCTAGAACTTTGTGGGTGTATTCACTGGAAACCCTCATGAGACAAAACTCGTCCTTTAGGGGTAACCTAAGGGTTTAAAGGCTTGTTGCATACGCTAAATGCAACCGGGACTCCTCCGAAAGTGAGTTAGGTTTACTTTATTGTTTTGTTTGATTTGTTTGCTCGAGGACTAGCAAATTCTAAGTTTGGGGATGTTTGATGTGGCGTGAAAATGGCACATTTAGGTCACTTAACTTTGATGAGTTAGTCCCTTTTGAGTATCATAAAAAATATTTTATGTACTTTTCTTGTTAGGTATCATATTTGGACATAAACATGTAAATCGGAATAAAGGGAGCGAATTGTCACTATCATTTCATGTGCACAAAACGAAAGAAAAAGATTTCAAGCAAATCAAATGACAAGAGGAGTCAATGACGAGTCCGACGGTGAAAACGGAAGTCGAATCAAAGTTCGGACGGAGAAATTATAGATGATGGAAGCAAAAGTCGTCTCTTGAAATTAGATTTGTAGAGATCAAGTATGGAGGCACCCTCCTTGTTTCTGAAGCAAAGCCCAAGTCCAAATCAAGCCCACAAAAGAAAATAAGAAGAATAAGATAAAGATAAATTTATGAGCACCCTCTCTTTGGTCCAAGTCAAAATGGTCTAAGACTTAGTCAAGTTTGACTAAGTCTAGGGTTGTGTATACACAAGTGAGAAAAATGGGTCAAAGGAAAGAAAGCTACTATTCATCATCATCTTCAACCTTGGAAGGGAGCTAGGGTTTTGAGTTTTGGGAGTTTGAAAAAACTAGGGTTTTGGTAAAGGAAGGGAGAAAAAGAGAGGAAGGTGAAGGAGGCCGGCCAAGCTAGGCCGGCCAGCACTAAGGCCGACCTAAGCTTGGCCGGAACACCAGCTCGGGTTGAAGAGCTCGGGAGCCAAAGGAAAACCGAGAGGAGCAGCATGATGCGACCATGGGAGCTTCTCGGGATGGCCATGGAGCACGGGACGGCCACCGAACAGCAGCAGCAAGACCGGACAGCAGCCCGAGCTACTGTCCTCACAGCAGCTCGGGAAGACAGCTGCTGTTCCGGCACAGCAACTTGGTACGAGAGCACGGGACAGCAACGATCTTGCACGGGACGGCTGTGGATGGTGCGACTGTGGCTCGGGACGTTCACAAGAGCACGGGATAAGCTTATTTGGCCGGATTTCATCTTTTGCCCGGATTTCACATGCTTCTTTGGCCGGATTATTCTAGGTTTTCCGACCATCTTCTTGGTCGGAAAACTTAGGGCTTTTGTTCCCCATGTCATTGGCTTGCTTCCTATTTGTTTGATTTTGGTTTTGGGCTAAGATTTCTAGAGAGAGAAAGCTAGGTTAGCTTTAATGGAGGTTGAGTTCTAAAAGGAGAAGATGATGACGGTCGCTATGGGGAACCCAAAAAATTGCTAAGGGGAGATCGGCTGCACCTTAACTACTCATATTTTCCGACGATCTTAGCCTCGAACCACATCGAAAAAGGGGGATTCTCTAATCATTTTCCTTCCATTTCTTATTCAATCACCATGTTTAGCTAACTTTAGTGTGTCGATTATATGAGATGAGATGTGATGAATTCGTGATTATGTTTGATATGATTTAATGTTTTGATAATAAATTGATGTTCTCTTACTTTTATTACTTGTTTCAATCGTTTTTCATGTGTCTTATCAAGTACTTCGCATAGTTAATCGATTAGGTAAAGTGATCGACATCGATCGTAGTCTAGATTCAAATTTCATGTGTCTTGTCATGCACTTCACATAGTTAGGCGACTAGACGACATTTTCGATGATTCGGTTTTAATCGTTTAGGAAGTTTGTTTGACTAAGTATTATCTCCGGACATACGTAGTGCTTATGAACGTCCACCTTAGGAATCGAGACTAGATTTACATCAATCCAGTCGATTGGACCGTACATAGTTATAGGTGTATTATCATGGATTCCCGAACTTCGACACCTCGCTCACTTATATGTCTCCCGACTTTTGTTGCTTCCCGACTCTTATTCCTTCGACTCTTCTCTCGAATCTCTCTCGCCCGTTTACATTGATAATTTAGTTTGTTTTACTTGCTTTCTTCTTTGTTGCTTATTTCATTATAAAGCCCCCAATTTGTCTTTGTTTCTTTTTTAGTCTAAGTTAGCTTGTAATATCTAGACCGAGGGATAAGACCCTTCGATATCCAAGCTACCTTCCTATCCTTGGATCGATCCCGGCTTTGCCGGATTACTACTTGATACCTCCGCTTGGGTGTGCAACCTTTTCGGGTGCATCAGGACTATACCTAGTATTTGGTAAAACTTATAATTTCTCTTTAGGGTCCGTTTGATACGTTAGAAAGTCTGAGTAAGAAAACCATTTGGTAATATTTTAGATGATACATAAAAATCTATTTGGGAATTTAGGGTTTTGTGTGAAGTTGAAAGCTAGAGATGATGATGAACCCTAATCTCTCTCTCTCTCTCTCTCTCTCTCTCTCTCTCTCTCTATCTGGTTAATACATAAAAATCGATTTGGGGATTTAGGGTTTTGGAAAATAAGGATTTGGGCCATTTGGGGATAAATACTTGATTTTTATAGGCACTCCCTCAGTTCTCGTGCAATTCTCACCACAAATTCTAAAGGCCCTCCATTTTCTTTCCAACCTTACCAAACACCTTAAAACTCAATTCTAATGAGAAAGAACTTATGGTGTGTTTAGTTGCAGGATTCCTAAGTAGGATTCCTATCAAAAGTGGAATTTGGTAGGAATCATAAATCCTTGGTCTGTTTGGCTACCAAGAATCCTAGAACGCTTGAATCCTAATTCCAAAATTTGTATTGGACCAAAATTCCACCATACCCCCTAGAATTTGCTAGGATTTTGGATTAATGAACCTAAATTTCAAGCTTAAAATCAACAAAAAAATATTTCCTTCTACAAAATCATTATTTTTTTTCAAAATCATTATTTTTTTCAAAAATCATATTTTTTCTAAAGACGTTTAAAAATACTCAAATAATAATAAATCATAGGATTCTTAGTTGCCAAACAAACCAAAAAATATTACTTGGATTCATGAATCCGTGGAATCATGAATCCCAAGGACTCAATTCCGCCATCCACACGCACCATTAATTTTCTTTCTCATCAGAAAAAATTGGTTTTAGACTTCCTAACTTATCAAACGGACTCTAAAAAGTTGGTATAAATTTCTTATTACTGTGGGTGTGGGACGACCTTAAAAAATGGCGGTAAGTTAATAATTTTTCAGTAAGAGAAATCGCAAGAACACATCGAACGTTGCGAGAGAGAGATGTACGAATCGGGTCAAAATCCGGACGATTCCGATCGAACTGCTTTTCGAAAAGCTGAGAAGAAATACAAGCTTTACAAACAAAACAACTCTAAAACTTCATCCAAAAGGTTTTATTTCTTATCCCTCGTAATCAATTTTTCAAAACCCTAGGTTTTATAAATTGAACTCATTCCGTACTTTTCCTTTTCTTTTTCTTCTTTTACAGGAGAAATCAGATCAAAGAAGTTGATTTGTCTGAGGTGGTCGATTTCAAATCGATACTCGAATCATTCAATCAGAATGGACAAACACCTCCTGGAGTTTTTGAGCTTAAATCGGACTTCAGTTGTCCAGTTTTTTGCTTTGAAGATCGGCCTGGTATGATATTATTGTTCTTTATCTTCTTATGTTTAATTTTTACTTGCCCTACCCACTAGTATGCTATAAGGTGAACTGAATTATTAATCGAGCATTTTGAGCGTCTGTGGAAGTGGAGTTTGATCTTGTTGAACGATTTCTTGAAAATGTTAGTATAATGTTTCAATTCACTTGAACTCGATTTGTACTTCTGATTTGAAATTGGGTCGATTTACTGCTTCTTATATTTGAATTGAGTTGGTTTGTTGTTTTTTATGAGGGTTTAGAAATAATTGAATTTGTTCGAATTTGGGGTGGGTAAATATTTTCTTGTATCTGGTTGGTTGTACATTTGAGATAAATAGGTGCATTTGGCGAGAATCCGTAAAAATCTGTGGATTATGTTGTCGTCGATGTTACAAATGAAATAAACAATTGGTAGGGACCCATATTGTTATTTTAGGTTAGATTCTAAATCTAATTTTCTCAAGTGTTTACTCTTTATCACATCCTCTACTTGTTCATTTTATTTTCTACGTTTGCAGGATTTTACTTTATTCCTGGAGCATTGAGTGTGGAAGAACAAAGCCACTGGATTCAGGAGAGCTTGAGAAATTTTCCACAACCGCCAAATAGAACTAATCATAATGCAATATTTGGCCCCATTCAGAACTTATTTATTGCTGCACAAGAACAAAAAGTTTTGGTTGAAGTTGATGCTTCGAACTCTGATGCCAATTCGAAGCTGAATTCAACCTCTGACAGCATAGATGGTAAGAAGTGGCAATTTTGCGATAACATGACACACAGAGGAGATTCATGCAAAGTTATCACAGCCTCCAGTCTACTGCGGAAACTGCGGTGGAGTACCCTCGGGCTTCAATTTAACTGGTCTAAGGTCATTATATAACTCTGAATAGTGGTTATTCGTATGTCTATGACTCTATCATTCTACGTTCAAATTTATGAGTGACTTTTAGTTACATAAATCCCGCTCATTTATTTGTCTCATACAACAAGTTACAAACAAATTCGTAACTCGTAAGTGAAATTCAACATTCTCTAGTTCCGAGAATTGATGTTCTCTGAACTGTTTTATTCATGGTGCAGCGTAATTATGATGTTTCTCTCCCACACAACGAGATCCCTGAGACACTTTGCCAGCTTGCCAAGAGAATGGCAACACCTGCCATGTCAAATGGGGAGGAATTCCGTCCAGAAGCTGCAATAGTAAACTATTTTGGTTCTGGTATACAACCTTACATTCTCAGTTGAATTTTATGCTTCTATTGATTAGAGGTCTGATCATGATTCAATTTGTCACTAATGTTTCAGTTTTGGTAGCTATTTAGAATGATTATTTCGGTTTCTATTGGTTAAGTTGCAGTAGTCCTGGATTTCCCCTGTATTAGTTTGAAATGTTTGCACGTAACGTAAGAATAGTCCGAGTTCCTATTTTAAGTGTTGAAGATACAGGTCTGCTTTTGTCCTGCATATTTTTTGCTTTCAGTATATATTAATAAATAACAATTGCAGTCTCAGAATCGAAAACAGTTTTTGGACTTTTGATTTGTCCCATCTTAGATTTTGATCATTTTTCAAATTTAATAACTCAATTTAAATTAGTTTACATTCAATGAACTTATGGTTTAAGACCTTAAAAGGTGGTCCCTTGGCCCTTCTTCCTCTAAATCATCAAGAATTTAAGTCTCTACAAACTGATCTCCATGTGATGCTTTTCTCAGGTGATATGCTTGGAGGTCACCTGGATGACATGGAAGAAGATTGGAGCAAACCTATAGTTAGCATCAGGTAGCTGTGGATGACTAAGTTGTTTGTGTATAGTTACATGTTTTTATTTCGGGGTATAAGTACGGTATTCTTTTCTTTGCCAGTTTGGGTTGCAAAGCTATCTTTTTACTGGGAGGAAAATCTAGAGAAGAACCCCCTGTTGCTATGTTCCTCCGAAGTGGTGATATTGTTCTTATGGCTGGGCAAGCAAGGGAATGCTTTCATGGTTAGTATTACTAGATTCTATAAACCTTGTGATTTGTTTTATATAATCTTCTGTGAGAAATGGAAGTCTCATTTCTCTAATTTCCGTCTGATGGAATAGAAGAATCAATATGTTAATCTGTTAACAAACATTGGCCAATGACATGGTCGGGTCATTTTTGCAAGACCTAAAAACAAAATACAAACAGAACTGATGCTAAAAGTTATACCTTGTAAAATATGAGTGCATGCATAAGGAGAAAAGTTGGACCTTGAACATTGAGGTCCATGACTATTCAAAGAAAATCCAATCAGTAATACACAGTCCAAGATATGAAAAAGCATCCTGATTCCCTGCTAAAAAGTAAAATAACATTTTGGTTAATTAAGAATCCATCAATGCCTAAAGTTAGAGTTCCGTCTCTGGTGCATCATTATCTTAGTTATATTCATAGTTTTTGGCTTGAATTTCTGAGCTCCATTCGTTTGAACCTGCTTATAACTCTTACCATCCCAATCGGTAATTCGGTATTTTCTTGATCTTAATTAAGAATCTCCTACGTCAAACCATTATTGATAGGGTTATGTTTCTGACTACCACATCAGGGTTGCTAGCAATTCATTCATTGGGATTCTAGGCTAGCTACATGTAGAAAGAGGCATTTTCTGCCAATTAGCTGTTATGGACTGTCATCTCATTTGGAAAGAAAAATGCTCCTATAAGTCGGTCACAGGAGATAGAGTAGTTGAAGGTGTTTTTTGAGCAAAACCTTAAACAGAAGCTGAAGATAGTTAGCGACAGCTTTTATTTTTGTTGCTTGCTTGTGCATTTTCTGGCCTATTTGGTTATCTCGTCGTCAGTGTTATAAATCAATTTGACTCTCATCAGGTATAATCATAGAATCCGAAAACCTATATCTTGGTAGTATTTATTGAAAAAGAAATCAGCTGGTTTCTGTCTACCACTGATGCTTAAGTTGAGGATCCATGCAACTATGACCTAATATATGATTTCCGATCACAACAATAAAATGAGAAATTCAGAATCGCTATCTAGTTGATTCTCTCAGTTGTATACACTTCAATGAATTTGTTCCTTTTGATCACTAAAAGTGAGCAGGTTAATAACTCTAGCAACTTCTATCACTGATACCACCTTGAGCAAGTTGAGGCATATAGAAGACATAGTAGTTCTTGCCTGTTTACTTGTTTTCTTCTAATATTATAATTGAATATTGTCTCTCCGAAAAATCATTTTTGTAGTTTTACCGTTTTCCTATTTGGCTTTCTTGCAGGCATTCCACGGATCTTCACGGACAAACAAAATGCTGAAATTTCCCATCTTGATTTGCATTTTTCATCGGAAGAAGATCAGTGTTACATGGAATACATAAAAACTTCAAGAATCAATATGAATATCAGACAAGTGTTCTAGGTGTTTTTGACTAGTTACTAACTAAATTTTGAACTAATTTCTTTTCCCTCCGATACAAAATTAAACAAAAATTTTGTTACCCGTATGATGTATCTGTTAAAGTTCATAAAGTAGGGTCAATATATTGTTATCATGGGCAGTCTGAATCTACATATGAGATGCGTCCAGTGGGGAACCGGTTATCCCATTATACTTTTTTGAACCACTCTTGGCTTTGGTTTTATTCAGTATTGTATCAAATACAACCTATTAAGAAGTCTTCATGAATATTTAGTGTATATTGTAACAAATAAACTAGAATCTCACCAAATTCTAGAAGGTAGTTTGAAATTTATAGCTAAATACACCATTTTTCTTTAGATTTTTAGTCGCCAAATATATTAAGATCATACAAAATTATATTTTTGTTGAAATCCTACTGCGGATTCAATAAGTGGGAGTTAGAGCAAGTCCACTTCAGCTTGTCTTAGGCCTAAACAACCTAAAATTTTAAGTCTCAGCTCAACCTAAAAAATCAACTCCAATGCCAGTTCGTCCTTGTGTCACGTGCATATTGTTGAGCATGCATATGACGTGACGAGTGCTAGGAGAGCACGTACGAGCATATAGGCCGTAGGGCCGAATACGAGGTCGAAGTAGGGCAAGAGTGCTAGCAAGCTTCCTTAGGCCATGCACGGGGACATCCGTGGCATTCAAGACTTTGTCAAGGATACGAAGGGTCATTTGGACGAGAGTATGCCTGGTTAAAAGGATTGATGTTTCCTTGTGGAAATAGGCAAAACAAGAAGTTTGCACCTTAGGAGGGGGTGGTCTCCCTTCCTCATATGCATCCAGCATATGCCAAGACCTCGTGGATGGGAGCTCGCCCATCCTTAGCATGGTATGCACGAAAGTGAGCATCCTCGTGGCGCAACCCATGAGGCCGGCCTAGCGTATGCGAGAGAAGCATATTGCACGGGTTCCCTTGTCATAGGAAATGGCTCGGGACAGTACCTGGAGATAGGTTACTGCGGGTTCCTTTGGAAAAGGTGTTGCATGTTCTCATGCCATGGCGAGGCGTGCGTCGTGCTAGCATATTCCATAAGGAGGATTGAGCTATTCAAGGAGCTAAGCCTTGATGTGCTATGTTGGGCATGAGGTAGCTTATTAGAGATGGGTGCTCCTATGCCCAATGTCCGGATGGTAGCCGAGATGATAGGTGACGGATGCTTGAGACTAGATGGCAAGATCTGCATATGCGGCTTGGTGTGCTCCACACATATGTTGGTATCCTTTATAGTGGGCGAGAGTCTATGACTCAAGGAAGCGTTATACGGGACGGCTCGAGCTATGCTCGTAGGTTGGGACAAATTGTTGTCATGCCGCATTATTGGTTGGGAACCAAGATGACTTGATAGTCGAGATGCTCAGAATATGTTCGGGAAGGCTGGTTATGTACTAGGAGGGAGTACATGACGCCGCACGGTACGTTAGGATTTGATATTCCGCACTATCGACCCGTGTCTTTGAGCATAATATGCCGGGTCGACCTAACGGGACAAAAAGGCCGTGACAATTGGTATCAGAGCTTGATTGGTCAAGCTTAAGAGTATGGAGCTCTGATCCTAGATGAGAAATGGATGTCAGAGCCTGAGCTGCAGGATGGAGATGCACGAGTTGAAGATGTATTGCATCCTGATAACCATTTAACAATTGGTATAGCCTAGTGGATAGGCAAAAGAGTATGTTGCTCTGGTCCGTGTGATAGATGGACTTAGAGCTCGATAGCTTACGAGATATGTTCCAAGAGCCTAGTTATAGTGGCAAATGGATGTGTTTTGGGAGCTTGAGGATACAAGCACGAAGATATGCCTAAGAACATGTGGTATGTTTGGAAGCATACTTCCAGAGCCTGGACGGCAGGTTCAAAGAGATGGTATCTATGCTCGAAGAGTGTGACGAAGAGCTTAGTGATTCTCCCACTATGGTATGTGGTATACTGGAGTGTGTATGAAGAGCTACGTTGAGAGCATGATTCCAAGAGATGGCTTTCAGAGTGAGATGCATTCAAGATGATATGGTCTCTGAAGCTATAGTGCAAGATGGGGCCTTTGTCGAGGGATGCATGGTGCATAAGGCGACGAGAGTTCCGATGGAAGGAATAGGCCGTGTGCACGGATGCTACGATGGTAGCTATACTTTGGTCTATGTTCCTTTGAGACGAAGGACATATGCTAGATATGAGATGGAACCGTATTGGCACAAGAAGTCATGTGCAAGCTGTAAGAGTTCAGTGTGACTTGGTGCTCAAGAAGGCATCGTATATACTTGAGTCCTTTAGAGGTAAGGACAAGTGCAGAGATGGGATGAACCGAGAATGGCACGGTGAGTCGTGTGCGAGCTTAGTGCAGTAATGCTCAGTACGATTTAGTGCGCATTGGGTACATCATATGTTAGAGTCCTTTGAGGTGGACAACATGCTTGGTATGAAGTGTACCAAGATGGCAAGTAGAGTCAGGCTGAGAGCTTGTGGTAAGCCAGTCTGAGCAAGCTTGTTGGATTGGCATCCTAGAGTGGAGCTATGTTGATCCAAGTGATACTTGAGCGTTAGAGCAGGGTATGGCAACAAGGTGTTGAAGGATACTCTCTTATGCTTAAGCCGAAGGTAGCATCGAGTGACTTGTGATGTTGTGAGTTCAAGCTACTTACAGAAGACAGTGGTCAAGAGTAAGATAGATGGACAGAGTACATCGTTGGGCAAGTTGGTGCTAGATCAAGTTGTGCTTATGTGGTAGGGTGCATGATAGAGTTCGACACGATATGTTTTAAGCGCATTTGAGTCCCAAAGAGAATGGACTCACTTGAGACGAGACATGGATATGCTAACACGGTTGTGTTTGGTATGTCGCATGAGTGCTATAAGCCGAAACCAACATTGAAGCTTATGGACATATTGGTGTGAAGTCTAGATGACAGATTCACGAGACCAAGTACAGTACTGATGGTAGTTGGAACCGAGTTCAAGCCGTCAAGTAATATGAGGGTCGTTGTATCTGAAGTGGATCGGCCCATGTTTGAGTTATGCATTAGAGGTAAGTTGGAACCGAGTTCAAGCCTACAATGTGCAATGAGTACGTGGTGACTGAGAAGAGATCAGCTCACGTTTGGGATTTCAGGATGGTGTGTCGTGGTGACATTAAGCATCGTCCAATTCTGGTGATAGTTGGAACCAAGTTCAGATCGTCAGAGATATATTACAACGTCGAGTGTGACAGTGTGTAGTAAGCCGTATGGTGCTGCATGAGATGTGTTGGAACTTATGCGGTGGTACGTTCGGATGTGTTCAAGAGGGACACGAGCCTACCAAGATGCTCGGGTTAAGGAGCATCGCCAATGATTAAATGGCAAGTGTGTGTCTGGATGTAGTCAAAGAGGACGTTCCCAAGAGTATGCCAATGGTGGATGGTTTGGTACCATGTAGTTCTCGTGGAGAGAAGCTACCGTGCTCGTTTCAGTGGACATCGAAGGCAACACGACAATTTCCCGAGGAAGGGATGGCACAGATGATGCCGAGCGCATGTGGCGCAAGCGCGGAGGCGCGAGTTTGAGATGTGCGCAGAGGTGCAGGCGCGGAGGCGCAAGTGTTGCAAGGGTCGTCAAGAGAAGGGGCGACATTGCGAAGAGTCAAGTGGTATACACTCAAGGGTACAAGTAGTGGATACGTAGGTACTAGAGTGCACTTGATGTTGGGGACAGAGGTCGAAACGAGGGTCTCAATGAACAAGCAAACCAAGGAGTCAGAACGTGGAGTACATGGGTACGTTGGGTCTGATCCAGAGGTGAGTGACATTGAAGACGAGTTGCTTCGCGATGGTAACATTGCGAGCACATGGCAAGACGCAGTGGCGTCGAGATGCTAACTCGGGTGAAGGCAACGGTTGCTGAGGTACCAGGGTGATGAGTTGTGTCGCAGTTCACTGCGATACGCATGGCAAGATTGGTCACAAAAGCAGAGATAGGAGGTGACAATCGAGATGCCAACTCAAGGTGAAGCCGAAGAGGTGAGGTACCTGAGTCGAGGAGCGGCAAGGGCCGATACGAAGAGGGCGAACCCGAGGGGGAGCCAACATTTGAGGCCAAAGAGGGCAACATTGAGCACGGATGAATGGTACGGAAGACCATTATCCTAAGGCATTGGAAGATGCAAAACAGAAGACTGAAGTAATCCTGCGGGATGCCTACACGATGAGACTGTGTAGTTCGCACGGAGGTGCGGTATGCCGAAGACATGAAGGTGCAGTGGTAGCATCGGAGTTGAGGCAGAAGATTGAAGTGGTACTCCAAACTTAGTCGACGAGGACGTCGACATTACAAGTGGGGGAGTATGTCACGTGCATATTGTTGAGCATGCATATGACGTGACGAGTGCTAGGAGAGCACGTACGAGCATATAGGCCGTAGGGCCGAATACGAGGTCGAAGTAGGGCAAGAGTGCTAGCAAGCTTCCTTAGGCCATGCACGGGGACATCCGTGGCATTCAAGACTTTGTCAAGGATACGAAGGGTCATTTAGACGAGAGTATGCCTGGTTAAAAGGATTGATGTTTCCTTGTGGAAATAGGCAAAACAAGAAGTTTGCACCTTAGGAGGGGGTGGTCTCCCTTCCTCATATGCATCCAGCATATGCCAAGACCTCGTGGATGGGAGCTCGCCCATCCTTAGCATGGTATGCACGAAAGTGAGCATCCTCGTGGCGCAACCCATGAGGCCGGCCTAGCGTATGCGAGAGAAGCATATTGCACGGGTTCCCTTGTCATAGGAAATGGCTCGGGACAGTACCTGGAGATAGGTTACTGCGGGTTCCTTTGGAAAAGGTGTTGCATGTTCTCATGCCATGGCGAGGCGTGCGTCGTGCTAGCATATTCCATAAGGAGGATTGAGCTATTCAAGGAGCTAAGCCTTGATGTGCTATGTTGGGCATGAGGTAGCTTATTAGAGATGGATGCTCCTATGCCCAATGTCCGGATGGTAGCCGAGATGATAGGTGACGGATGCTTGAGACTAGATGGCAAGATCTGCATATGCGGCTTGGTGTGCTCCACACATATGTTGGTATCCTTTATAGTGGGCGAGAGTCTATGACTCAAGGAAGCGTTATACGGGACGGCTCGAGCTATGCTCGTAGGTTGGGACAAATTGTTGTCATGCCGCATTATTGGTTGGGAACCAAGATGACTTGATAGTCGAGATGCTCCGAATATGTTCGGGAAGGCTGGTTATGTACTAGGAGGGAGTACATGACGCCGCACGGTACGTTAGGATTTGATATTCCACACTATCGACCCGTGTCTTTGAGCATAATATGCCGGGTCGACCTAACGGGACAAAAAGGCCGTGACACTTGGGCATAAAATTTGTGTATGTGGGAAACGCGTGTGGTTTTTTTGTCGGTGTGCGAAAAAATTGTGTGATCTTCTGTGTATATGAAACACGTGTTTAAACTATTTTCGAAATAATATTTTTTTTCTAAAGTTGGAGAATTATTCGGGGACCAACAGGTCAGCGAGATGTATTTTAATTAATAGATGTGTGAGTTTTTGTTAGAATTTAAGAAAAATTAAACTAATTAAAGTTAAAAAAAAGATAATTATATTTAAAAAAAATGGGCGTTGGATCAAAACCAACGACCAGATATGGCCCCCAACATGACCTTTAGGACTCCCACGGTCATGTTGGGACCTTCAACCGACCAGTCTGTTGGAATTGGGATGAGCCTCAACTCAACCTACAGCGACCCGCTTTGGAGTTGCTCTTATCTGTTTTTTTTTTTTTTTTTGAGAAATCGACTATGATCTACTTTATTCGTTACAAGGCATTGATACATCATGACGATGTGATAAGCACGATAACTGCCTAAGTTAAACCAATAATAAAAAATGAAAGTGGCCTAAAACCCAACATCATAAAATAGGTGTAAAATCCGACAAGCTTATTTCATTATTTATACCTTTACTAACTCAGATTCAATAACTATGGATTTCACTTCTTCTGAGAATCGAACATGTAACCTCTAGAATTTTGAAATTTGGACAACCAAGTGTTGACGAGTTGCTCTTATCTTAGTAAGTGGAAGAAAATGTGATGGTAAAAATTTAACAAAGAATATTTGACGAATTGAACTTTATAATTACAAAGTTAAATATGTGATGACACGACATGATATCTAGGTAATTTGCTTTTCCTTTTTTATGATATTTGACGAATTTGTTACAAAGGTATGGTTAGAGAAAAACGAAGTCAAAATACAAAACGAAATGTGTATATATGTTTGAAAAAAGAGGCTACAAGTAGAACATCTCGATACAAATCCAAATTCCCTCATGTGTGGTTGTTACCATAACCACCCAAAGAAGACCTAGAGACGCCGTGTTCAAACCGCACACCACTTGTTCCACTCTCCTTCACATAAACAATAAGATAAAAAAAAAGTATCATAAAAATCAATCACCTTTCTATCCTTTCTTGTTACTTCTTTCACGCTATTGTATTCCTAAAAACCTCATCAATTTCTTTCTTCCTCTTCCTTCTTTCTTCCACCAACCAGAAAGTCAGAAAGGAAAATGGGTCCGGTGGTGGCATATCAGCTAGTAACAACAGGTTTGGGTGTATTAGCCGGAGCAGTTCTGGTTAAATCGGTGATAGACCAGAAACCGATGGCAGGACCATGGAATCGGTGCTCGAGTTGCAATGGAACAGGTAGGGTTAACTGTATGTGTTCTAGGTGGTCAGATGGTGATATTGGTTGTAGAACTTGTGCCGGGTCAGGTCGAATGGCTTGTAGTAGCTGCGGTGGGTCTGGAACTGGTCGACCTTTACCAGTTCAAATCTCTGTACGCCCACCTAATCGTCCTTATTGATTAATTCATCTCTCTCTCTCTTTCTCACTTTCTCTCTCTAGAAAATTGTATTATATGATTAAGATTAGATGTAGTTGAAGATACAACAAAGTTTCCTTATTATAATTTTAAATTTTTAATTAGATGGGTTTTGTCTTTTCTCTTTGAAATTTTGATTGGATTTGGGAGTTGGATTACAAGATTTGTCTTTCTTTTTTCTTTCTCCTAATGAAATTTGAGATTGTTACTGCAAATGGTGTGATGAATATGAACAGGTACCAATGATTGTTTAGATCATTTAAAGTGAAAATTTTGAGTGAATTGAATTTTTGTATAATTGAGGTAAGAATTTGGGTTGAAAAATAACCTAACTCTAACAAATATTATGGTGGGAGCCTGGGATGTGGGAGTCACTACAAGGGTTTGGGACTTTGGGTGGAAGAGTTTCTGGTGGTGGTGGTGGTGGTGGTGTTAACAGTGATAGTGGAGGTGGGAGTGGTGGGTGCAAGGAGAATGGGTGTAAGTTGAGTGGATTGAAAAATAACACAATTACACAAATCCAATCAAATATCATGGTGGAAAGTGGTAATAAGTCAGTGATTTTGTTTTCTTGAAAACCTGATTCATAGGATTTTCAATTGAGACCAATCTGTTTTGATTGCAAACTGTATCTCATGTTTCAGGAAAACCCTAGATCAAACTCGAGAAGTGTCCGGGGAAGATTAATCTTATCTAAATTGCTCTCTTGGAGAATGACTACAATTACCCTTCTCAACAATTGGAGAACCCGAAGTAGCCTTCGTTAGCTCCTTTAGCTTCCTTAAGTCGCATCCAATTTAATTCCTTTTAGTCGTTGCTCTTGTCGGGCTCTCTGCATAGTTGTTGTCTTTGAAAATATGCGCCCAGCTGCTGCAATTTCTTTTAAGAAATCTGTCTGTGGACTTAACGGAATGACGGGAGCCAGGCCCGTTATGGGTTCAGAAGTCTTGGTAAGAGTCGTGACCGATGCTTTCTTGAGATGAAAGGCAGAATGAGACCCTTAACGATGCATTTCAATCCAAGCTTTGATAAAAGATCTTCTGACAGAGAGACTTGTGGGAGGTGTTTAATCAGAGCACACCACTCGTTTACGAATTGAGCAGAGAAGCTATGAGGCGGAGCCCGAGCATTAGAATTTAGAAGGTCGTAGCACTACTCTCGAGGCCGAGGGAATTCCTCTCACCCAAGTAGATAGATAGCTCGAAAATGGCTGCTTCACACAGTAGAGATATGCCCTGGACTACATTGAGTCTTTTTTTTTTGGAAGTCGACTACGATCTACTTAGTCGTTACAATTGGCATTGATACATCATAGAAGTGATAGAGTAAAGAGGTATATGAACTGAACCACTGTGAGTGAAAAGGCTATAATACTTCGAGTACATGTTCTTGATAAATAAACTCCTGATATAATTCCCAAATTAACTCTTCAGAGAAGATCGAGAACGAAGTACGCTGATCTAGTACAGCCAAATTGCCTTTTGAATTTTGAGTTTTTAGGTTCTTCAGTGCCTTCGTCAAAGTATATAGCCCTCATTCTTCCAATCCCACTTTAACCACTGTCGATCCACTTTTGTTATTGGGGTCGTTCTGATTGACCAAAACAATAACTGGCCAGCGCTGTCTATCCTCGAACGGAAACAGAATCTTGGGTGCAAAGATGAAGGCAAGCCTTTTATAGTCTCTGCATATTCTTCTGGCATATCCTTGAGTTCATCTCGATCTCAAGAAAATGCAGATTACCTGTAGAACCTAATGCAAAAATGAAATCTAGTCTTATTTTTTCCAGAGTAGATATCTAAACTACATACTAGAAGATTCATAGATGGGTTCAAAGTTTTGATGTTGGTGTTTGAACTAATTAATGTGCTGATTGCTGCAAGATTTGTAAAGAAACAGTACGATAGCAGCTGATAGAGATGTTGCCAATAATCGGGCGGTTACGAACAAGTGCAATATAGGGGCGGAATCTGTTGAAGCATAAACATCAGAATAACCTATATAATAACGTAACAGTTTTTTCCCTATTAGAACTTCAGAATTTTCGAACTTCTTTGAGTTAACGCCAAGCTAGTTATAAAATGGGTGAAGAATGTTTATTACATTGGCTTATCTCGAGTTGGTTTGAAGCCGTATTTTGGTTTCCAGATACACATCATTTACTTTTCTTTCAGGAATTAGAACTGAAATTACACTGTGAGTTGCTCCTAAGATCATCAAAGAGTACAAAGACTTTGAATGCATTTCGAATCTGCAGAAAAGAAAAAGTGAAAACCCAAACGCTTGAAACGGTTTACAGATTTAGTTGGTTTTGTCACACACTTGATCTTGAAGAATCTAAGAAACTATTTCATCCATAAGGTTGAGCTTTTTCTTTTTTGAGATTATTTGTTGAACCATTATTGAATGCTGCAACAATGTGAGACATACCCATACATGAAAACTAAAGGTGAAACAGAAGAGACAGGAGCGCCTAATATCGCAAATTAGAGAAGGCGATTGAAGTTTTGCTCCGATGATTTCCATAACTCTTACTGTGGTCTGTGGGGATAGTTATGAAACTACCTGCATGTGCTTGTAATACACACTGAATTTATGTTATTGAGTTAGCTACGGGACTACTGAAGTTGAAGCAAAATTTGCAGGTCTTCTATCTTATTAGTAGCAACAACTGTTCTTGTAACGTCGTCTATTATTTGATATATAAGATGGGATAGATATCAATAAAAATCGACCTTTACTGGTCTTCTATCTAAGACCTGTTTTAGTATGCAGTTAGTAAATGATTTCTTGCTTTACGAGTGCAAATTATGTCTCATTTCAATTAGAACACGCCCATATAAACTTCTCAATGAGAAAACAATAATTGTGTACTTGATATCAAGCTCGCCCATTTCTAATGTAGATGCATCTACACGAGCAGTTCGAATCAGGTCTCTGGGCGAGCGCTGGCCTAGCCTGGCCGAGTCCAGTTGTTTAGGAGTTACTTGAAAAATGTGGCTCTTTAACCTTCATATGGAGGAAGTTTTGTTAGGATTTTTGAATTTAGTCATTTTAGTTAATTACTTGAACAAGAAGCGTTTGTAGTCCAACGGTTAGGATAATTGCCTTCCAAGCAATAGACCCGGGTTCGACTCCCGGCAGACGCACATTACCTTTTTGTTCTCTCTTTCTCTCCTCACCATGATTTTGCAGGTTAATTGTATTTTGGCTGGTTATTTACTATTTTGTATTTGTTTCAATCATATTCCTTCTGAAGTCTAAAGAGGTGTTTGAGATCTTGTGCAACAAAAAATAACGGCAAACACGGAAAAAAGAAACCTACCTAGTCTCTTCAAACAAGATTTGCTTACTCAAACAATTCTTTGAACATCTTTTGAATAAAAAACAGTTCTTCGAACACGAAAGCATTTGCGCACTTGAGAGTAAGGACAGTCGATAGGAAAATTTGGGGGCGTTGGTGGTTCTAGTCAAGGACTTAGTAGGTATTGTTACCACGACACAAAATAACAAGAACAGGAATATCAAGCTTATGAATTTTAAGAATGGAACAAAAACCCCCACACTGATAGGGTTGTGAATTGGTGATTTGGTCCAAGCCCTTACAAGGGAGATGCACACTGCCACAAAACAGAAACCCACATATTGATTGGGTGGAGGTGCCTCACATGCCGAAATATAATTGAAACAGAAAGCATTCAAACTATCAACAACAAATGCACACTGCCAGGAAAACAGATAATTGGGTGACTAATACTTCGAATTTTTGCAAATGGACGAATGCGAAACAGAAGAAGTTCAAAGAGAACAACTAGAAACAAAGATACACTTGTATGCGACACACGTTTTGACTTTCTATAAAAAGTGGTGCTTGTAGCAAGCAAAACAACTGTGAACATGACAATACAACTCACGTGCCCGATATTGAAAATAATATTATGGACAAATGGGACAACAAAAACAGATGCAACATAAATGTTAACCAAGTAAAAATGGAATTAGTTCAACAAAAAAAAATGGAATTATTTCATCAAAAGAAAAAAAAATGGAATCTCCGCTTGGTCGGGCACATACATGCGACGAGATATTGGTGTCCAGGACTTTAAGTTCAGATTCAAGAGCCCCAACAATATGCGTAAAGGTTCCTGTATCAAGATCCAGGATAAAAGTGACATGGCTGTTAAATTGAACTCGGAGAAGGCGAAGTAAACTGTACAAAATGATCTGAGTACTTCAAGTTTGAAGGATAGAATGATCCAACAATGAGACATGATATTTTCTTTCTTGTTGAAACCTCGTATTGTTGAACAGGGCCGCCCCTGAGATTTTGGAGGCTCGAATCGAGGAAGAATCTGACAAATTAGACAGCAAACCTAAAAAAATCATCTTACTTTAGATGAACAAGAGAGACAAAATAAGTTGAACATCAAATTATAAGGGGCTAAAGGCTATTTAGGTCTGAAGTTTGACATGTCAAAAGCTTTTGATCGCAGCGAATGGAAATACCTGTTTACCATCATGAGCAACCTAGGATTCTTTAACCATTGGATAGAGCTCATTAAAACTTGTCTTTCCATCTCCTCCATGGTTGTCCTCATTAAGGGACGCCTAGAGCCCACTTTTAACAATTCCATAGGATTCCCTATCCCCCACTCCACTATGAGCATCAAACATCTTCTCTTTGTTGATGATTCCATCATTTTCGGTCTCAGTTCCCTATCCCCCACTCCAGTTCCGGTTCAGTGGTTATAACAATATATCCAATTTTGATTTTAACCACTGAATAGGGATTTCGAGGAAGAATCTGACAAATTAGACAGCAAACCTAAAAAAATCATCTTACTTTAGATGAACAAGAGAGACAAAATAAGTTGAACATTAAATTATAAGGGGTTAAAGGCTATTTAGGTCTGAAGTTTGACATGTCAAAAGCTTTTGATTGCATCGAATGGAAATATTTTTTTACCATCATGAGCAACCTAGGATTCTTTAACCATTGGATAGAGCTCATTAAAACTTGTCTTTCCATCTCCTCCATGGTTGTCCTCATTAAGGGACGCCTAGAGCCCACTTTTAACAATTTCATAGGATTCCCTATCCCCCACTCCACTATGAGCATCAAACATCTTCTGTTTGCTGATGATTCCATCATTTTCGGTCTCAATTCCCTGGACAATATACATCATCTAAACCAGAACTTAGACCGCTTCTGCTCTGCTTCTGACCAAATGATTAATTTTGCTAAATCTAGTATCTTCTTCTATAAGAATTCTCATCCGAAATTTTAACGTATAATCGTGAGAAATCTTAAAGTCAAACAAGCATCCCCGCTCGATAACTATCTTGGCACCAAACACTTTATTGGAGCCCGTAAAATCCAATCCTTCTCCTCCATAGTTACCCAAATCCAAAATAAACGTGCCAAATGGAACTCCAACCTTCTCTCCCAAGCTGGCCGCACTATTGTCCTTTCGACAATAACTGCGTTCCCCGATATCAGATGCAATGCTTCGCTTACCCTAAAAGTGTAAGCAATTGCATTGAAACTGTTCGACGGTCTTTTTGGTGGGGAAAACCCAAAACCATACATACCATTAACTGGTTCGATCTGTCTCCCAAAAAAGCTAGGGGACTCGCCGACTCGGGATTCGACTCACGGGGGTCGACAACAAGGCTTTCTTAAATAAACTTGTGTGGCGTCTGATTACTGCAACCGACGTCCTTTGGGTCAAGATTATCAAAGCAAAATACTTCCCCAATTCGCCGAGGCCCGGTCCACCGAAACAAAAACACTCTTAGATCTATAAGAATATCCACAAAAATCTGGACAACATAAACAATTTGATCTTCTAGGAGGTGCATAAAGGAACCCATATAAACATTTGAACAGACTATTGGATTCCATGGCATCCTCCCCCACTTCACGATCACACCAACTCGAACCTCACCTGTGTTGAGCAACTCAACCGAAATAACCATTGGGATGAAACTATTATCACCACTATTTTTACCCGAATATATGCAATATGATACGTGCTTTAAAAGTGCAGGAACAGGAAAATGACACAATCAGATGGCCGCTGACAAAATCGAAAAAATTAACAATAAGCTCTATGTACAGGTATATCAGAGAAAATAATATGGTTCCCTCTAGACCTGAAACAAACTGGTACTTTATCTGAAAAATTAATACTATACCGCGCATAAAACTATTCCTATGGAAATGTTACACTAATAGTCTACCAGTCAAGATGGAAATAGGTAAATATATTGGGAAAAAAATTTAACTGTGATTATTGCAATCAGATAGAAACATTGGAACATGCTTTACTTCACTGATCCTATGCGAAGCTTGTTTGGTTTTACTTTGCAGTACGAACAAATCAAATAACCACTGTAAAAGAAGGGATCTTATCTTGGCAAGAGCTGGAATCATCTCAGGTTACTCTCCTAGCTAAAGTGCTCTGGTTTATATGGAAAGCCAGGTGTGAACTCTACTTTCACCACCTGATACAGACTCCACATCAAACAATACAAAAAAACCAACGTGCACACGCCAACACACAACAAAGATAAACAAAACAAAAAATCAGCAGACTGGGCCCCTCCTCAAGATCCCTTCATCAAAATCAACACAAGCGCATCACTCAAAGGTAGAAAAGATTGCAAACATTGATAGTATTGTATACAATTCAAAAAGTTAATTCACCATCACAATAGCAGAAACAACCCAAGGAAGGAACGCATAAGAAGGCGAGGCCAAATCAATTCTTAACAACATGAAATGGGCAGCAACCAACAACGTAGAGTACCTGCATATAGAAAACGACTAAGAATATCATTGATCATCTCCAACACAAACAAAAGGAGGTCCAATGGCAATCAATGGCGCACATAACGAAGATCCGACAACATGAAACAAAATTTAAAGAAATTCGATACTCTCATATTCAGTGAACTAGCAATACACAGGCAGACAAGATAGCAAATTGGGCAAGACCGTAGAAAACATCTGAAGAGTGGAGCACCTACCCGGCTTTCCTTCTTTGATCTCTTGTTGATTAGTTTTTTCGTGCTTGTATTTCCTTTAGTCAACAAAAAAAAAGTGGTGTCATGGGATTTGTGAGCAAGCAAGATAATTAAGATATTGAGCAGAGCAGAGTTGCTTTGTGGAGTTAAGGATTTTTATATTTGAGTCCTCTTCTACTTATTAGAGAAAATTTTTAACAAGAAGCGTTTGTAGTCCAACGGTTAGGATAATTGCCTTCCAAGCAATAGACCCGGGTTCGACTCCCGGCAAACGCATGCTATTTGGAGTTTAACCATCCTTGATGTTTTATAACCAGTTTCACCTTCATTTTTTGTGATTAAATAGCTGGAACATCCAGACTTGTCATTTAATGATCAAAACATGCAAAAGAGCAACTATGGACGCTCAAAAGCTCAAGCAACTCGGGCAGTGTCATCCTGTGTGCCATGTCCAAATATTTTTTTTTTTTTTTTGTTGTTGAAAGTGTGCCATGTCCAATTAAGGTTGTGATTAAGCGAGTCTTTACTGTTGAAGTGTAGATTTGTTATATTTTCAAAATTGTCATCTTTAGAGTTTTCAAATCCCATATTGTGGTTGTGTGCTTATCGTTACACAACTATCTCTTCGACATTCACTTAATGATTCATTGTTCCAACAATGTGAAGATGTTGACGCAGAGGTACAACAACATTCTATAGACTTCGATAATCAGCTGCCACAATCTCAGACATTCCGACCCCAAGATCAAGTTACAATGTGTTCCAACTCCAAAACGAAATTACTGATGAACTAGTTAACAGTACAAATGTTATTGCTTAATACGTATATTCTTACATTACTCTAATATGAAATTTATTTGCCTCATCAATATATGATGTGAAGTTTGATTAAATATGATAGATTTCATGAGTAAATACGAACCATTGGACTTTTAAGTGATAAAAACTAGACAATTAACATTTCTCCTTGTGCTTATAAGTGATGAAAAACAAATCAGAATGCACTTATAGGTGATCAAAACAAGCACCATTCTACCAAGTGATATCAAGTGTTCTCTCTTTTTTTTTTTATTGATAGTCAAGTGTTCTCTCTTATAAGCACTAAACATCCAACACCCTATGGTTATTAATTCTAATAGATTGAAATTTATGTAACAAATGAGTCAGATATTTTCTCAACATTCTTCAATAGTTTAGATTAAAAGGAAAGATAATAATGGAGAAACTTAAGAATGTATAGAGCTAAACGACATTTTGTTATAGTAACCTTTGCGGGTTCATTTCCCCCGTGGCGAATTCAGCAAAATGGTCATCCAAATGTGACTAGCTTCCCCAATTTGAAATGTATGGACCTAAACGAAATTTTGTTGTAGTTTAGCTTCAAGTTTTCTCTTTCTTTCTTACAACATGTCTTGTATTTCTTCTTTAAAACCAATTTGGAATGGAGTTACCGACCGAGAAAGGTCGACCGCCCATTTGTTGATGAGTCGCATTGTTTCCTATTATTCCACAAAAGAAGGCAAGAGAGGAAGAGAAAAAGAACAACTTGATCATTGTTAACAATTTATTGCTCTTGAGCGCCGCATCATCACCCGAGACACTTTTACACATTCTGTCAATTTAGATATAGAGCTCTTTAAGCACACAAAAAGCATTTGAACAATAGTGACCATTATGAAATTTCAGATGTCAAAAGTCACAATACAGCTAAGTCTAATTTAGTCCTGTTTAACACTTTCCTTCCTTTCCTCTACACTATTCTTAAATGCCTCGATTATTTTCTCGATAGGAACAAGAGGAAGATAATCAAAACCGAAGTAATCCTTCTTCCTCATACTAACAACAGTTTGATTGTACTTCTCCAGCCAGTAACCGGCTTTTATGGCTCCAGTTTCTGCAACTCTGTGAAACCCTTTAACCTTTTCAAGTTCAAACCAAACCATCACCGATTTCTCCATTAAGTATTCCTTGGTTTTGTTCACTACATAGCTTGCTGCAGAAGTTGGTCCTCCAGCTCGAGTCAGTGATTTAAGTGTTTGTATCAGCTGAGACTCCTTCTGAGAGAAGAAACAAGTAACCCACTTTGCTGGAGCTGATGCATACCCATGTAGCTTGATCGAAACCTCATTCAACTGCATTAGAAACGACAGTTGCTTAGTTTTGTAGTACAACAAAGTATTATCATATCAGAAAAGTAAAGATGAAAATAAACAACCACACAGGAGTCCAAGGCATTACGTGGTTCAGGCGTTGAACCTATTTCACCGGCGAACAATGGCACGAAGATTTCACTACGTATGAAGAACAAGATTACAAATATAAATAACCACAAACGCCTAGCACTCTTTGCTTCCCCAACGTCTTACAAAAGCGAATCCCATAGACAATTACATTGATAACTGCCCTTCAGACTACAGCTACTTCCCCCAAACCTCGTTAATGGCCAACTCATATATTCAAAGCACCTTTCAACAAGTATTATAGTTTCATATCTATCTTCTTCACATATCTTGTAATTAATATCTCCAGGGGGAAGGGCAATCCGGCCAGAAACTCTTAGGTACATAGACTTTCGAGTTTCGACCGGGCCACGCAAAAATTTTTGCTAGATACCCCTTGGCAATGAGTGGGGAGGACCTAGACATTATATGCTCGGTTGCTAGAACCCCTTCTCCCATGTGGGACTATTCTCACAGTACATGCTCCTGTGAACATGAAATCCGACTCGTGGTCCGAGGTGATTTCAGTCTGATTTCGAAGTGTTTGTTTTCATCTGACTGGTCTGAATGACTGATATCAATTGATTTTAGGTTCATTTGTGTTAGACTAATCAGATTCAGATACATGAAAACGTCCTCTACAAGGTCAAAAAAGGGAATATCAAAAAATTAAATTAGGGTTCAATAAATCTTAAAATGAGAAGAAACAATTTACCTTGTTATCAATGACCACGAGAAGATCGTAAGGTAAGTCTTTGAATTTATCATAAACAGGAGAGAGAACACTAGTAACAGAACCCTCCACAGATCTCAAAGGCCCTGATTTCTCCTTCACATAATTGTAGAGACTAGACAAGCAAATCAAGATCTTGACAGCAGCAATCCTAACGAACCCTAAATACTTCAATTCTTGATTTGTATCCTCAATTTTAACCTAATTACCAAAATCACAGAAATCTAAGAGAAACTAATAATAATAAAAATCAAATAAGAAGAAGAAAAGGAAAAGTAAGATTGGATACCATTTTTGCTCTGGAAATGTTGTTGCTCCTCAAACCGTTTCTCTTCAGCAACTCTTCTTTTTAAAGGCAGAAGGCGATACCACCAATAAAACGAGGGGCAAAAAGCGTAAATAAGATTCTAATGTTTTTAATTTACAAATTTGGTTTGTTAAACCACGTGTGAGATGTCTATTGGTTTATTTGAGTTTTCTGCTCCTGGAATCTCGAGGTATCAATAAAATTCGACTGTGGGTCCCCAGGGGTTATTGGCTGCCAGTCTATTCCATCTCCCAAGTGGCACTACTAATAAGGACGGTTAACAAGATCTGGTGGTG
Organism: Eschscholzia californica; assembly: GCF_041429995.1. Classification (NCBI taxonomy): domain Eukaryota; kingdom Viridiplantae; phylum Streptophyta; class Magnoliopsida; order Ranunculales; family Papaveraceae; genus Eschscholzia; species Eschscholzia californica. The sequence goes on from NW_028238198.1 coordinate 50,597,401, forward strand.
CCCCCCCCCCCCCCCCAAACCCCCCAACCGATTCATCACTCCAAGTGGTTAACAGGATCTGGTGCCGACCTATCATGAGCTCGACCACCATTAGTTCCCGCCCTAGACCCTAGCCGGGACATTGCATTGCCATGGACCTCATTTACACGGCCCGATCAGACCCATTAGTTAAAGCCAGGACAGAATATTTCCAAAGCAAAACTAAAAAAAACTTTATTAATACAGTACTATGTTTTAAGTGTCGGTTGAGATTTTCATTTCTATGGCAAATAAAAGATATTCTATTTTTAGGTTTCCAATGCCAATATCTAAATTAGTTCCATTTACTATTGTATCAAAATAAATTTTGTACATTTTAAAGATATAGGAAGATTTGATTTTTATTAGTTCAGGTTTTAAAATGATGAGTTTTAGAAGTTAGAGATCCCTCAAGCTGGCACTTCAGAGATGTAGTGTTATCTTGAAATATCTCTATTTGACCACTGTCATATTATCTCACACACCCATTTTACATCATAGATAGTTGCTAAGGAAAAAAACAAAAAAAAAATTATGTGACACTTAAAAGGTTTTTAGTTTAATTTGCAATGGAGAGGCTCCAAAGGTTTCAATATTGTCCCGAGACCCAAATGATATTATGTTTTTTCCCCCAAACAAGATTTAACTTGTTTGAATGACCAATTTCTTTTTTTTTTCCGAAGATGTTTGAATGACCAAACTTGATTTGAAAAATTCGTTTTCGTGTGAATCTTCCTAAAGACTTCTAAAACTGTTTTTGTTTTCTTTTTTTTCCTAAACTGATTTTGAGTCTACTTGAGTTGGATATCAAATAATCCAAAGCAGTGTTTGTTTTCTTCTCATTATTTAAATTTTAATAGTCTGACTTAAACTCATTATAAATCAACTAATCAAACGAGTCAAACAAAAATAAATTTCAAATTTAGCTTAGTAACACAAACAAACACTACTCAAAATAACCAGTCCATTACCTAAATTTTGAGTTGACCCAAAAAGACTATTGCGCCTTTAACCACACACAAATCTAATTCGGACAAGTCTGTTGTAGACAAAAAACACCACCCTAAAAACACAATCGAGCCCAACAGACAACAGTACTCTTCATCCTAGAAAATTCTATAGGCACACGACTCCGGGAGTTTATGAATTGGACTAGTCCCGAATCCAAGTGAGGTCCCAACTTCCCCGGCCAGTTCAAATTAACAAATCACAGTACCAGACCTACAATTCAAGGTCAAAGGTGCTCAGGATGCCTATAGTAAGTGCCTAAAGAGCTTATCTTGAGTCGAAAATGATCAGTATAGTACTATATAAACATGAAAGTGCACCGGGGTTTTATGATAAGGAGAAAACATGAAAAATGGGATTAGTTTTTACTCAGTGATCCAGGTTAACAGACAAAAAAACTAAAGCAAGCCTGTTGAAACTTCTGGGTTGCAGAAAATGTAGGGAGCAAAAAATACAAGCTCATATGTCATTTTATCCTCCCAGCAGCTACAAACTTGCCATCTCTCGGATTTAATCCAATGGGCCTTCAGATTTTTGTCGCTTCAAATTCTGAAGGATGGGTTCTTTAACCTGCCACAAGTATGAATAAAGAAGTGATCGTAATCAGAAACAGCAGCAAACATTGTTATGAATTTCACGGAGATGAAAAAAACATACCATGCTTGCTCTCCTGGATCGTTTGTCTTGGGTTGAACGAGAACTTATGGTATTGTTGTCACCCTCATTACGTTTAACCATTCTTCCATTCGCTGATACACCACTCTCTCTTGAAGCAACTGGTTGCTGCTGCTGCTGCATAAAATGAAAAATATAGAGACCAGTTAGATTGTTTATACGTTAAAAAGTTTTACTTAAAAATGGACTGAGCAAAGATATTGAAACCTCGGTCCTGCTGATAGGTGTGTTTCCTTGTTCTTGCGTTTTAGCTTGGTCAGTTCTTGTCGATCCTTTCTGAAGTATGTCAGATCTTCTTTCAGATCGAGTAACATCAGATCCGACAGAGTGGAGTCCACCACAGGTGGACATGTCCTTATGATCATTTCCTAATAAACATTCCGGTATTAGGCACTAGATGAGAAACCTCTCTACTAATTCATAAATAACTTGTTACACTTACCATTTCTGAGAAAATTTCCATCGCTCGATCTGTTTTCTGGTCTAATAACCTCCATTTCCTGATGAAAACAAAGACAAAGTAAGAATATTTGTGAAGGAAACATGATAAATTTGCAAAAGATTAATTACCAAGAGTTTGTTATTCAAAGTGTTCTTGACTTCAACTAGCTTTTTGTTAGTCAACTCAGATTGAATGACTCGCTTGCCTGCAAGTAAAATATATAAATGAAGTTTGATAAGAATTTAATATGGTAATTTATTAAGTTTTGAATGGGAAATAGTTCATTAATTTCACCTAGTCTTCTGTTGCCTTTGCCTTCTACAAATCCTTCTTCTACCATCTTATTGATAAGTTTACGCACGGCTGTCTGGTTTGCCTCTCCTTCTAGCTTACTCTGTAGATTGGGTACTGTGATATATTTCATCGGAAGAGCGTGATACAAAGCCTGCATCATAAATGAAATCAGATTGTAGTTCAATGTGTCAATGCTCATCTGCTTAAAGACTGGGCTTTGGTCATAACTTATATGAGTGCTTCGGCTCGAGATAACCCATATTTAAGCATTATAAAGAGAGCCTATGCTTACACTATTGCCAGCCCTGGTAGGCAGAAGACGGCTTTTCGAGTAGATTAGGAACAAAACTGACTTAGAAATATACAATTATAAATATCAAATTCACTTAAACGGTCCTTAATAGAGAAGACGATTGAGCTGAACAAACCTTCATGTACATGTAATCTACATCTTCTCCTTGGTGTGCCTTCCCATCAATAGGGCTGTTCTCTTGTATGTCCATCTCTTCCTTCATAGCAAAATCCGGATCGAGTTGCTGTCGTAGTTTTCACGCGTTATGAAGTGTATATGTGAACAAAATAATATGACACTAGGATTACTGAGCAAATATATGAACCCAAAGAGAACAAAACCTTTCGATTGTTGATGGTGTAAGTATCCCTTCCTGTTCTTGAAAGGAACTCTTCTTTCAAAAGTTTGTCCATGATATCTGAAACCAGACTAACCAAAATTAAAAACAAAAAGGAAAAGATGTTGAACTAGTTAAATATGCTGCTCATTGTTCTTTCTTCCCCATCTTTCAGTTTGAGATGAACTCAAGTTCTTCACTCACCTTCAATCAAAGCCTGCAAGTGAGAGTTAAGTCAATTATTAGATACATATATATCCAAAGATTTAAATCAGTGAAGCACCTAACAGAGGTTCCCTGATCATTTAGATTTAAATCAGTCAATTATTAGATACATATATATTTACCACTGAGATGTCTGGGAAGTTTGAAAGAACATCAGTTATTTCAATGACGTCAACGTGGCGAGAGCTGATCCAGTCCCTCACACGAGCCAACTGATTTTCATCCTCTTCTTCATCTTGTGTATCATCTGAAACAGAATCGAAAACATAAGCAATATATTATACTCAAGGAATTGTGATTTTTTCTGTTGCTGAAGCAAACGAATAAGAAATTTCAACTGTTTGTTTTTGTAGCAATGATTCTATTCCTTACCTTCGTGATCAGGCATGTCGTTTTCTTCTTTTGGTAGTTGTGGTTCTGTCACGAGAAAAAAATAACTTCTACTGTTGAGAAAAATGAGTTGGAAAAGGATGAACGGTGGAGTCAGGAGCTAGAAAATGGAAATATTACCTACGCGAGCCACAATGTACCGTTCTTCTTCCAACGAGTGGTTATCCTGAGAAGGATCCCAAGGTTTTTTTACAGCTTGGCTATAGTCTTTAGATTATATGTCATAAAAGTAGATGATAACATAGGCAGAATTGACAAGTGAATAAGCCATTCTGGTTCTTTTAGCTGTAAGACTGGAAATCAAGTGTACCTCAGTCTCTGAATCTGAAGAATCATTCATCTGCACTGAATCTGCTCCAGTACTAACATCATCATCTTCCTCACTATCATTGTTCTCATCCTGGCACGGGTCAAGAACACTTTTAACCTGCAAAAATAACAAGTCGAATCATCCTACTAGATCAAATTGATAGTGAAAAGAAAAACAAGAATATTCAGTAATCTGCAAATCCTGCTACCAGGTTCTCAGTGTTACCTTTAGAGCCAATACAAAGTGCCTGCTGTTTACATTTCCAACTTCCATTCTAAGAGGATTTTTTGTCCACTCATTATTAGCTTCCTGTTCCGAACAGCACTTGAAGAATGGAGGCTCATAGTCTACTGGCTGCAACATCTTTCAAGCAAATCTGAGTACTTCCTCTCAGATAAATAAAAATCAAAAGATGCAGAAAGAAAGCACCAAACACTAAAAACAATTTTCTCCAGTTTAGATTCTGCGAGGAAGGAAACATGCTACATACCGTCACATCCTCGTAGTAGAAAAGCTTCATCAAAATAGTTCGCTGATATACAAATCAAATATCGCTTATATAGTTAAAGACTTGCAGATTACTTCATCGTCTATTTAAAACTTAAAGAAACTAATGAAAGCTTTTACCTCTTCTGGCATTCTATCTAGGGTTCTCATCAATTGAACCAGTGTTCTGACCATTTTACATGCAGAACTTCTGCAAATCCAAAGAAATTAATTGAACAGGTGTACAAAAAGTTAGTAAGAATCGGAATTCAAAATCGAACCCGTATCCTACTATCCAAAATAATCTCAACCTCATCTGGGTGGGAGTTATATCTGCAGTGGTGTTAGACTTGAAATTCGCTCCCTGTTTCTTGTTTCCCGTTCGATTAATGTTCATCGAAACCTCTTGGCTATCAGAATTCGGATAAGAAAATGAAACTGCATAAAAAATCCATTGGCTACTTAGTTTTAGTATCAGAAAGAAAGTCAGACGCAGTCTCGTTTCTAAACTATAAGTACTAAACTGAACTCCTATTTTCAGTTCTTTTTTTTGTTGAAACCTATTTTCAGTTCAATACTATATCATAATTGTCAAGCTATTGAGGAAAGAAAGTGAGAATGAAGTTACATGAATATTCCTCGATCATCGGGCCCTCAATCTCTTCGCACACACAGAAGAGAAGCGTTTTCAAGTACTTCTTCTGCAGCGCGTCGTATACACCTAAAAACCAGAAGGAAACACTTAAACCCTAACAAAATATGCTTAGGTTTGTTGATTTAATCAACACAAAAGAGATGCTGATTTCTAAACAATGATTTGTGTGGATCGTTTACCTTTCTCCATCCAATCGATCAGCCTCCTTGATTCAGCATCCATTGGCATAAGTTTCTTGATCTTCATCTCTGTTACAATTGTGCACAATGAAATCATAGAATTCACATACGTATACTTGTGAATTTTTATTGAAATCAACAGGGATGAGCTTACCTAGGGCAGGAACTGCCTTATCGTTGAAATAGTTTTCAGGGAAAAGCCCTCGGATGTAACTGATGTTGAATATTGCGATACGAAGCAGATTTCTTGTCTGTCCATGGAGACAATATCATGTATAAACTAGCCAAGAAACGATTTATAGATCTAACTGATGCAGTAAAAGACGATCAGCATCGCGAAATGCTTTGATCTAATCAGATGATGAAAAAACCCTAAAACTCTGTAAATCTTCCATTAAAAGCAAATCGAAGAAACATTTCTCATAAATATGATAAGAAGACTGAAAAGTTTTAAATCGTAAACACAGCTAAGTTAACCGATGAAAATTCCGTTCCATGCATATCAGAAATTTCAATCCAATCACTATAATCGATGAATCAGCCAGAACTGAAGAACGAAACCGAAGATGTTAAAGCTTTCTTCATTCAATCAAACCAGTAAAATTTCAATATATTCAACCGCTAATTCATAACAAAAACGATTCAAAACGCGATCTAAAGTTTTTTAAAGATCTACAGAAATCCGATCTATAAAAGAAAAACGAGCAGATGGACTAATAGTCTTAATTTGAGAACAATAAAGTTCGATCTCACGAATTTTACTTCAAATATTACTAAAAAAGGTCTAAGAATCAAAAGAAATTATAGAATTCGATCGGGATCGTACCAGAAGCAAGGAATCCTGTTCTGTGATCTCCGTCTCCTTCAATTTCTGCACCACAACCTACAGAAAACAAGAGATCAGTGACAAAAGAGAGACGATTGATTGAATGTGATGGAAGGAATCATTAGAAAGCCTTTCTTCTCACCATTTTCTTGATTCAGAGATCTTGAACTTCAACTCAGACTACTACTCTTGAAGATTGAAAAATTGAAATTCAAAAGTATGGGATAAGTGGCGGGAGTTAGATAACTTCGCGATATTTATAGCCTGGAAAGTGGAAATGTTGCTGATGGGGTGATGGGCGAAACCAATTATTTCCCACTTTACCCCTCACATTTGTTATTAATTACTTTTTTTATATATACGTAGTATTTCGTTTGTTGGTCACGGCTTTTTTTTTTTTTTGATGAAAATTGTTGGTCATGGCTTTAGGAAATAAAGAATAATCTTTGGCGAATATATTCTCTGTGGAATCCATATTTTTTTGTATATTCTCGGGACATATTTTATTTTAGTCCAAATATTCACTTCATAAAACATTGCCCCTACTCTTCATCCTCTTTATCACCTTCACCACAACAACTTTCCACCACCACCATTCTACCACCATTCTCACCACCATTGTTACCTCTTCTCTTTCCTCTTTTTTCCCACTCTAACTCACTGTTACCATCCCTCTCTTGTTGTTTTCGTTCTCTCTATCTCGCTTTCACTGACTATCTATCTATCGTTCTCACTCTAGATCACTCCCTTTTATTGTAGATCACTCTCATTATTTCTTTCGTTGTATACATATCTCTTTCTCACTATCTTTATTTCTCTCGCAGTCTTTATCTCTCTTTCTCGCCCTATCTCTCTCAGTTTGTATAGATCTTTCAGTCGAAATCACAGAGTTCGTGTTCAAGAAATGGTAATGCCACGAAAGGTTTTGTTGCCACGAAATAGTCATGGCCGCAAAATGTTTCGTAGCCACGAAATCCTCGAGGAGGGTTTCACCAGAAGCCCTCCTCGATGTCAGGTTTCGACGAAGGGAACATTTTTTCTTTGCAGGAGTGGTGTCTCTGGAAGATAGGGAGAGAAACAATGAGGGATCAATTGAGAAATAATGATAGATCGATTGAGAAACAGTGAGAGATTGAGAGAGAAACAGTGAGAGATGGAGAGACATAGATAGTGAGAGCAATAGAGAGATATAGTAATGATAGACAATGAGGAATCGAAATAGAGAGACTGAGAGAAGAAGAGGGAAAGAATAAGAGAACAAGAGAGAGATAGTGCGAGACAGTGGGAGAGATAGAGCAATAGGAGAGAGATAGAGAGAGGAAAAAAATAGACAGAGAAAAAGAGAGAGGGAGGGGGAGAGAGAAGATGAAGAAGATTAGGGAGTAATGTTTGATCAAGTTAATTTTTGGACTAAAAAACCAATATGCCCTTGAGTTAATATTTATTGACTAAAATTTTTATTTCCGGGAGAATTTTTTTATTCTCCAAAGTCGCGGCCTTTCTTTTTTGAATATGGACTACGATGAACTTTAGTCATTACATGACATTGATACATCATCATTCCACCTCTTGTAAGAATCGAACGTGGGACCTCCAGGATTTTGGGGTTCATATCGACGCAATCAACCACCCCAACAAGACATGGCCCAAAGCCCAACAACATTATTTACACCCTAATAACCCAAATTCAAATAACCAAAGATTCCACCTTCTCTGTGATTCGAACCTGGGACCTCCAGGGCTTTCTGGAGTTTATGTCAACACCTTGGAACCACTTGGGCTACCAACTGTTGACATTTTATAATTATTATTCAGCCACAAAACACATGCAACCACTAAAATATTTTTTATAATTTTGTGTAACTAATTCTTTGGTTTCTATTTAAACTTTAAATCTATATAACTTATTTTTAGATATTTGGTTCCTATAAAGTTTATATATTTATAAAGGATTTTTTATTATCTTTCTAGCAAGATCCATTTTCTAACAAGATTCACTTTCAATATTTTTTCTTTAAACAAAAATCTCAGGAAAAAATACGGGGGTTTTTCTTCTGCAAATTGAGTTTTCAATATTTCATCAGCAAAACACAAATTCAAACTCGGTTTGCACGGGCATCACTCTAATATATTTGACCCATGCCCTCTAAAAATTAGATTTTGTATTTTAAGTTCTTCCATTTTTTTTCTTCTAGAAACCCTCCGGTTTTTCTTCATCGCCAATAAAATTTGCAGAGAGGGAAATTTTGAAGACATTCTTGATCATGGTCAGACCAAGAAAATGAAAGGAAATAGTTGAAGAATCTTCTCAAGGAAAAAGATAACCATTATTCCAACATAAAATTTTGATTTGAGATTTTTTTCGTCAAATTTGTTAGGTTTGGTTTGAATCTTTCCCAAATATGAGTTGTTGAACAAAACCAAAATTAAAGAACCTTAAAAACTATGAATTAGAAAACCCCGGATTATAAAACGCTAGAAACCACAAACATTATCTTTATAGCAAGAGATCTGCTCGTGTTTCGTGAAAATAGACAGATTTTTATGGGAATCCCACGGACAAACGCCAGATTTTTGTGGGAATCCCATATAAAAATGTCCGATTTTCGTGGAAATTCCAAGAAAAATACTTAGTCAGAAGCCAACTTTGCCACGGAATTTGGCAACTTGGTTTCTGTTGCCAGATTTCGTGGCAAGTACCCTTCTGACTTGCCACTTTGTCATAGAAATCCCACGAAGAAATGACAAATCAGAAGCCAAGTTGCCATGAAATCGGGCAACTTGATTTCTTTCCCTGTTTTTTTTCTAGAGTTTTAGATATCGACGAATAGTGAAATATCTTGGCATCATTGCTAGTTAAATAAAATAAAATTATTTAACAAATAGTTTCATAAAATTCAATAGACAAATAAAATAAAATAATCAATTGTAAAGATACGGTTTTATTTAAAAAATTAACTAATGAGGAAAAACATAATTCAGAGACTATTGTCATGGCTTTGTAGACCTTCTCGTTTGACATCATTTTTTTGAAACTTTGAAATTGTCCTTCAAAGTTTTTGTACCATATATCATAATTTAGACCTTTCATCTTTTCATAATAATGAGATTGTGGAATGGGAGGAAGTGGACTCTGTGGATTGAGTTTGAGTGAAATGTAATGGTTATGATTAACGAGACTATATGAGTTATGTTATTTGAGAAGCAACAAAAGTTCTTTGAGTCATACTCTAGTGGTTGTTAATTCCCTGACAAGTTCTTGTTCATCCTCCTTCAACCGAGAAACAAATGCATGTGACCTATGAGATTCTGAGCTAGCAGGTGGTTGTGACATTTGTTCAATACTTCAACACTCCACTTGTCGTGTTTCAAACATTTTACTATAATTGAAAAGGGACAATCACACTTTGAAGAACTTGTGTGTCTCTTTTCGGCGGAGTCTGTGTAGACATTGGAACTCTTCGCCTTGTGACTTGCATATGTACCACCCCTAGAACACCTCAGCAAACTAAATGACCCGTTGTCTTCGTTGTTTTTTTCTTCCTAATCTCTTAACTAAGACGAAGAGATTTCGCTTTGTATTCTCCGTGCACCACTCAACAACTGACTTTCTTGTCTCGAACAACTGCAAAATTAGAAAGAATTTTCTATCAATTCGTACGATGTATAAAAAAATATAGGATGCGTAAGTAAGAGTAGCATACCCTCTCAGTCGTAAAGAGTTCACTTAGGTAAGGAAATCTAATTCTTAAATGTATGATCTCGTCTCCAAATGATGATGTTTCAGCGTTAAATTGGGTGCTCTATAAGAACATTGCAAAGAATATATAAGTAAGATCGAAAAATATTTAAAATATGAAATTTAATTTTACTTTGAAATTTCGGGGCAAACTACAAGAAAAATGCATATAATTTCGTGGTAAAACTCTAGAAAAAAGTAGTAAATTTCCGTAGATTTTCCACGAAATGTTGGTAACCGTCTCTTTCACTACGGATTTTGCTCATGAAATCTTATTTGATACTTCCAAACTACAAAAACGAAATAAAAAATAAAATAAAGTTAGGAGGTTTACCTCATCAACATCATTAATTCTTACTATAGAAACGCCTGAACAAACTTCTTCACGCAGAGATTGAAGGATTTTTCTCGTCCATGTAGGGTTTGAGAAACAAAATAGTGAAGTGGTAGAAGTTGTAGTTTACTTGTAGTAGGCTAGTAGCCTTGAAAGAATAAGAAAGAAGAATGACAGTTAGGTATTCTATTTTGTATTGTATTTGTTTATAATCATCAAAGTAATTATTATTTTAATATTTAAAGCCTTGTAGAGTTGCTCCCGTATTAAATCAAAGTCCATTAAGTCAAACATAATTGACTTACACCATACGAATATAGCTATCCACATAAGATTTTTTTTTGTGAGATTTACGTTAGTTATTACATTATTTACTTTATTTATAGCCTAAATTACATGGGATAAATCTTGATGGCAAACTGCTTCCACTGAGACTCGATCCCACAACCTCATGGACTTAAGAGGAGTGTCCAACCACTACACCAAAGGCTGGTATCCACATAAGATATTTGCTTGAAAGATTTAGTTTAAGATTTTTGTTCCCCTTTAAAGGTTATATTTATATATATATCTTTGTTGAGACTCCGAGTCTCTGAATCTTTTCTCTAGGTAATTCATCTCTTAATTATCTTTGTCGAATTTGCTTATCATTGGATGCAAGTAACTCTTTTTCAACCTTGCAGATTACTTTTTTTTCTTTTGTCTTCTTCAATTTCGTGTTCTCCATTCTAGGTAACTTCATATTTATTTCCATCAATGAATTGAGTTCATTATCAATTGAGTTCATTTTCTTCTGGATGTATTGCTTAACTCTCACTTTGATTTTTCTGTAAGTTTTTCTCTCTTCTATACAGGTGTCACACACACACACACACACACACACACACACACACACACACACACACACACACACACACACACACACACACACACACACACACACACACACACACACACACACACACACACACACACACACACACACACACACACACACACACACACACACACACACACACACACACACACACACACACACACACACACACACACACACACACAGGGACGGAATCAGGAGTCAAAAGCAAGGGGGGCCAAATGTACATGTACAATTAAATATTTTTTACTTCCACCTATATTTTTTTACGTGTTTTACCTAAGTTATCAGTACATATGCACACTACATACACGAAATCATGGAAATAATACAACGAAAAAATGAGAATTAATTCTTGTGACGATCTTTTTGTCGTACCTAATTTAGCCCCGTGCTTTGAAACAATAACAAAACATAAATCAAAATAAAACTCAAGTGTATTCGAGGAAACGAAAGGCATTTTTTTCCCCCAAGTTTGAGCTGCATCTATATTTAATAAGAAGTAAGAGTAGATAAATGTCAACCAAACCAAGTCCAAACATGAAAAGTAGTAAACATGGAAAGAGAGGTCAATAAGAATCTCATCTAGACTTCAGTAGTCACATGCTCAAGTGATGATTTTGTTCACCCAGACTATAAAGGCACCATTAAATATCCCACATTTGGGCTTACCCATGTTGAGGTCAGGGGGGCCATGGCCCCTCCTGGCCTCAACATAGATACGTCCCTGCACACACACACACACACACACACACACACACACACACACAGATTCATCTCCAGGTTTTTATTTTACACACACACTCAAATTCATCTCCAGGTTTTTAAGATTTTTTTTGTGAGATTTACGTTAGTTATTACAAGGCATTGATGCATCATGAAGATGTGAAACGCACGATAACCGCTTAATTTAAACCATGAATGAAAGAGGCCTAAAGCCCGACAACATGAAAGATGCCTAAAGCCCGACCACTTTATTACATTATTTACTTTATTTATAGCCTAAATTACATGGGATAAATCTTGATGGCAAACTGCTTCCACTGAGACTCGATCCCACAACCTCATGGACTTAAGAGGAGTGTCCAACCACTACACCAAAGGCTGGTATCCACATAAGATATTTGCTTGAAAGATTTAGTTTAAGATTTTTGTTCCCCTTTAAAGGTTATATTTATATATATATCTTTGTTGAGACTCCGAGTCTCCGAATCTTTTCTCTAGGTAATTCATCTCTTAATTATCTTTGTCGAATTTGCTTATCATTGGATGCAAGTAACTCTTTTTCAACCTTGCAGATTACTTTTTTTTCTTTTGTCTTCTTCAATTTCGTGTTCTCCATTCTAGGTAACTTCATATTTATTTCCATCAATGAATTGAGTTCATTATCAATTGAGTTCATTATCAATTGAGTTCATTTTCTTCTGGATGTATTGCTTAACTCTCACTTTGATTTTTCTGTAAGTTTTTCTCTCTTCTATACAGATGTCACACACACACACAGATTCATCTCCAGGTTTTTATTTTACACACACACTCAAATTCATCTCCAGGTTTTTATTTTACAAACACACACACTCAGATTCATCTCCAGATTTTTATTTTGAGGGTGTTGCATAATTAAGGAACTGTTTTTAGTTGAATCCTTGCAGGACCTAAGCAGTTCAAACTTGAGTCTAAGTGGAAAACTTGAGTTTAGAAGATCAATATCTGGAAGGGGATCAGTAAAGTTCCATTTTGAATGAAAAAGTGTAACCAAGAAATTTTATATTGAGTGAGCATCTAAATCTTTTACTGGAGGAAATGAATCTAAGTTGATGCTAGACAGTTTGGGTCTCTTATTGTAAATTATAAAGTTTGAAACATGATTAATGAATTAGTTATTTATTTTTAGCAACGGTGAAACTCTGAAATATTAGAAAAGTTATTCTTTCTAATCTCATTGAGACACAATCTAAGTTGTAACCTCTTGAATTAATGTTTTTGGTCTGTCCGGCTCTTGGCTTTTCTGCTTCAGTACTTCTCTACTGAAAACAATTTTTTCCTGGATACTTTAATGTTGTCACATATTTATAAATCAAACCAATAAACATCTAACTCATATGCTAATCATATTTGGATTTCAATTGAAATTCATTAACGCTATATTTTGTGTTGTAGTTTTTTTTTTGTTAAAGAATTTTGTGTTGTGGTTGGTAAGCAAAATTTTTGTTTTTCCTTCAACTTCATTATACTATTTGAGTGTATTTCTACCTAAAACAAAGTGCAATTAAACAATTGGTGTTAATCAATTAATGTCTTTCTTTTAATAAATTTCCTACTGAATTTGGTGGCAAAAACCTAACTCGATACACTCAATAGATATTGAAGTTTTTTCCAGTTCACTTAGGTGATATGTGCCAAGATGAATTCTCAATTTTCTCTGCGCCCGTAAATTAACTAGGTTCCCACCGTGCCCTACGGGCGCGGTAGATCACAGCTCAGTTTTACGAGTAAGGTGTTTCCAACATCTTTGAGTGCGTGTATCGCGGTGTCTATGCTAATGTCGTCTGACGTCACGTTGGGTCGAACTTACACGTAAACGTACATGGACATTGGTGCTCATTTTCACACCATATAGGGTCATGCGAATACCTGTCATCTGAGATCATGTACTGATTTCGAATGAAATCACGTACTGATTTCGGATGACAGGTAAACACATGTCGCTAAAAGATGTGAAAATTGACACCACTTTGCATGTACGTTTGCGTGTAAGCTCGACTCCACGTGACGTCAGACGACATGAGCATAAACACCGTGGTACACGCACTCAAAGATGTTGGAAACACCTTACTCGTAAAACCGAGATGTGATCTACCACAACGGCGTTAGTCAAGAGGGATCTACCGCGCCCGTAGGGCGCGGTGGGAACCTAGTATATATATATTATATATCACATATCACAAATCACATATCAGATTTATTTAATAGTGGTAAATAATTTTTTTTTATGTTATACTAATTTATTAATATAAGTTTTTTGTATCCCCTAACTTTATGTATGTAAATTACATAAGAAATATTTATATATATAAATATATCATATACCACCTATCAACTACTTGGGCCCGCCACCTTGAGATTAAGTTAAAGATATGAAGAAACCATACTTTATTTAATAGATAAGGAGTAATAATAAAGTTAATATATATATTATATATCATATATCGCATATCACATATCAAACTTATTTAATAGTGTTAAATGATAAATAAATTTTTCGCGTTGGGGCTACTTTTCTTTATGTCCATATTTCCTACTCTCTCCATCACTTCTCTAGGATGTCTAACGCTTATTAACCACACATTTGTTTATAAATTTCATCTTCTTTTTTCTTTTTCATAACTTCTTCATCTTCTTTCTTTTTCATAACTTCCCTGTTCAATGAAGAGAAAACAACTTCCTAAAGAAGTGATTGAGAGGGTATCTTGGAGGCTTCCAGCTCCAAAAGTTCTAGAATTTAAACTAGTCAATAAACTCTGGAATAACGCGGTGGAAGAAGCAAACTCTAAAGATTTTATGAAAAATCATCTAAGGTATCAACAAAGAGGGGGTTTCTTTTGTTCAAAATATTACTTTGAAATTTCTGGTATTATGGAATTGAAAAATCGCATAAACTACGGTTTTGTTTTTTGTGAGGACAGCTTCAGCTTTGGTTCATCAGCAGGTTTAATCTTGTATTTTAACTGGAATTATCACTCTCTATTTCTAAGGAACCCGTTAATAGGAAGAGAATTTGAGCTCCCACCTTTCCCTACTCGACCTCAACAACAACCAAGTTACCATCCCCAAGAACTACCAGTACCAAGCTATGTCGGGTTTGGGTATTTCGATTCAAGTTTGAAGGTTGTTGATATCGTCGAATCTGTAGAAGATGAATATATATATGATATTCTTGTGTACGACTTGTGGAGGTCTGACTATTGGATAAAATAGGGGTGGAACCAAGCCCTAACTATCGCCATATAAGGTGATGACCCTCGTTCTACCACCTATCACGTGGCCTATAGTAGGATATCTAGGGTTATGCGCGTTATTTGGGTAAGTTGTTATGTGATTTGTGATATGTGATATATAATATAAGTTTGATATGTGATATGTGATATATAATATATACTAGGTATAACCCGTGCCTTCGGCACGGACACTCGCATTAAATGTTCTACACAATATAAAATGGTGGACCCATTTTTGTTGGTTGCAAAGGTGAAAGAGACTTTTTTTTTCTTGAGAAAGGTGAAAAAAACTTTTTTTTTTTGAAACGGTGAGAGAGACTCGAATTAATGAAAAAAACAACAAAAGAGTACTTTTTTTTTTTATGAAGAGAACAACAAAAGAGTACTTGATTCCTTCTATCTCCCCTCGTACGAAACTTTCACCAAAAAAAAAAATAGAACACAGCCTATCTATCTCCAAAAAAAAAAAAAAAACTAGCCTACCTGCCCATCCCTCCACCCAACACAGAAGGTACACATTACACAACCTACCTGCCCCCTCCCCCGTCTATCAATTTTGGGCTAAGCTTAGTTGTTTTTTTCTTTTTATGTTGAAATAAGCTTAGTTGTCTTACCTACCTGTCCTTGCTATTTATTTCTACAAGGTTCCCACCGCGCCCTACGGGGGCGGTAAATCCCTCTTGGCTTACGCCGTTGTGGTAGATCACATCTCGGTTTTACGAGTAAGGTGTTTCCAACATCTTTGAGTGCGTGTACCGCGGTGTCTATGCTCATGTCGTCTGACGTCACGTGCGGTCGAGCTTACACGCAAACGTACATGCAAAGTGGTGCCAATTTTCACATCTTTTAGCGACATGTGTTTACCTGTCATCCGAAATCAGTTAGTGATTTCATTCGAAATCAGTACATGATCTCAGATGACAGGTATTCGCATGACCCTATATGGTGTGAAAATGAGCACCACTGTCCATGTACACATGTAAGCTCGACACAACGTGACGTCAGACGACATGAGCATAGACACCGCGGTACACGCACTCAAAGATGTTGGAAACACCTTACTCGTAAAACCGAGATGTGATCTACCACAACGGCGTTAGCCAAGAGGGATCTACCGCGCCCGTAAGGCGCGGTGGGAACCTAGTTAATTATAAAGGTCGATGTTATTGGAAATTAAAAAACTTTTATAGGGGAGAAAGTTTTAGGTGGACACAAATTTTTTTTTGTTTCCTCCAAACGTTACCCACTTTTAATGTTTTTATTTCTTCTTACTCCATCTTCTTTCCACCACCACCGTCAAATAGGCGACAATGACCCCGACCGTCATCTCTCTCTCTCTCTCTCTCTCTCTCTCTCTCTTCATCTCTCTCTCTATCTTTTCTCTCTTCTCTCTCTTTCCCTCTCTTTCTTCTATCTTCTACAGTTCTTACGAAGGGAAGGCCCCTTAGTCCGAACCCTCATCTGGTAGATACAGACGGCTTCGCCTACATCTGGAACCCAGATCCAGATGAAGCTTGTGTGGATCTACACTCCAGATCCAAGTGAAACTCGTCTGGAGTCCAGATCCAGACGAAGGGACCGTTCCCTTTGCCAGAACTTAGAGAGAGAAGAGATAGAAAAGAAAGAGAGAGAAGAAACAGAGAAGAGAGGGAAGATGATCAGTGAAGCCACAGGTGGTCATCGGTTATCTCCGGGCGGCGACGACTTGTAAGGTGCTTTTGGTGAAAAAAAAATTTTGTTTCACTTTTTTCTCCGGAAACTTGTCTTGGTATCCCCAAACACCGCCATTTTAAGTGTACCTATAATCAAATCTGTGTTTATGTAGTCTTGTAGAGAGACCTCATAGTCTGTGTTGGCCCGGACTCTCGATCGATGGAGTATTATTTTCCCATGAGAATTGTGCCCGTAGCCTCTTTCCGTCCCTCGCTTTTAACTCCTCGCGAAGAGTGTCAGCTTCCCCGTCTCTCTCCAAAAAATTCAAGTTTGTAGGCGTTATCAGAATCTAGGAAGCTAGGGCATCCACCAGCTTAGAGAGAGAGAGAGAGAGAGAGGTCACTTGTTTATTCTGGTGAAAAAGAAGAAGAATGGAACACTCATTGTGGGGGCATTTACCATTATTGGTGAGATCGAGCTCAAAGGAATCGGTGGAGTACATACTTCAAGCCCTTTGGAGAACTAGAAAAACTGGTCTCGACGCCGCTGACCGCCAAATCATAAATGAAATGCTCCAACTTCACAACGAAACTGATCTTGATCCCGTAACCACAACCCCCTTCCCTATTTATTCATATATAGATTATATGTAGTATATATCAATTCATTTATGGGTTGTTATTTTCTCCAACTTTAACCTCACTGGGTATAGTTGCAATTAAGAATAAAAGTTTGAAGTTAAAATAGATTATAGGCTTTAGCCAATGTCCATGATAACCAAACTTGAGACCTGCTTGTCATTGAAACACCAGAAAGAAAGCAACTTCTGAATATATTTTAACCCTACCCATTGATATGTCACTCTTTTACTTTCAAGAAATTTTGAATCAGCTTGGCACAGAGTTGATCGACACAGTTCAACTAGTTTATAAACCATTTTTCGAAGTCCAAATTACTCTTACAAAGAATATGAATGCTTTATCATGGTATTAGTTGTTAATCTGCATATGGGCGAACGCCGCGAACCATGGCGTTACTGCCCTGTGGATATTCTATTGACACAGACATTCGATAAGAATAAGTTACTTTCGCAACTAAACTTTCTTTCTCTAGGGGACGTTTGTTTCGAATTGCGGAAAAATTATATTAAGGAAAAGGAAAGAATAAGCAATCTATCCCCTAATGTCTTCTTCAGCGGACTTGATGCTGTTGAAGTTTCCAACTACGTCTTACCAATTCTTCTGGCGTGCTTGTTGATTTAGTTGTTTGATTTTGTAGCTTTCGCATCTAAATGTTGATCAGCTAGTTGAGTTAGTGTTATATTTTGCAGCTTCTGCTATGCCTTCGCATGTTGATCCGTAGGTGTGTATATGAAAATACTAGTAAGGATGAGATTCAGAAGCTTTTCCCTCAAGAAGTTGTGCCAGAATTACAAAGATTACTCACCATTCTACTGCAGAAGTTTCAAAAGGAGTGGCGAGATGATGAGTTCAAGGACCAGGTCTGTCATTTACTCCATATCTTGGTTTTCATCTTAAGCCACATAATCTACCACTCAGTTAGTAGTCGTATTCCTAATTGAGGGATTTTTTCACTTTATGGATAATTACGAGCATATGTTCGTAACCCATCTAAACTATGTCATCAGTATGTATATATATATATTCCTTCTTAGCTACTAATACTTGACCTGGGGAACACTGTTGCATGGACTATATATGGTTAGATCATCTGATGGAAATTTTAAGAAGCGCATTTTAAAAATTGAAAAGGTTTGCAGTAATGTCATTTAGGAAAGATAGGGTTTTCTTCTCATGCTTAATTCTCTCTGAGAGTGCCTACCATCTGTTTACGAACATAGTACGAGCAGAGGGATTGATTTGGTTTATGAATCTTCTCCAGGTTACTTTACCTCGCTTAAAGGAAATGACATGGAACATGGTAAATCAAGACACAGAATCAGTAGATGCAACTGCTATTATTAATTTGAAGGTATTCGGTTATTTACTTGAACCCTTAGTCCTACAGTGCACTTCATATATTACTTGAACCATTAGTCCTCCAGTGCACTTCATATATTCTCTTCTTTCAGTACAATGTGTATGTAAATAATTCTGGTCGAGCGTAATATTCATCTTACCTTAAAGCATCTTTTAGTATGTTAGTCAGTTAGTGTGTTACTATTAGCTCGAGTCATTTCAGCCTCTTATACCTTTTAATACCCATAAAAACGTTTAGCAATGTAAAACCAAGAGGTGAAGCCTGCGTGGAACATGTGTGTCTCTCCACTGCAGAGAGCACGCCTCGAATCTTGTTCGAGGCTTATAGTCCCCTATAAACCCACTGTGTCGCTTCAAAAGAAAATGCACGTCCAATTGAGTGGTGGCCTGTGGTACAAGGCCTGCCCCCAAGTGGTTTGTCTGGCAGAAGGTCTTGTACTCGAATGCCATGATAGACAGAGCTTTGAATTATTTCCTAAGATGAGCTAAATATTACTAGTGTTTCTCTCAGAACTGAATTGTTGGACTTTGACGAGCTATTTGCTTAACCATATGATGAAATTCCTATGGGTTCGTCTGGCTATTGGTTTCCAACAGTTTGGTTGCTCCCATGTCCAGTTTGCGAGCTTGCACCTGGTAGCCCTTTAAAACGCTTTCGCCGCAAGAAAAAGATAAGAAGAAAAATTACTTGGAATAATTTATTTACCCTTAGAATTTTACAATTTTATCTTGTACATGCTCAAACTGTCTCATTTCTACTTTAATTTCAACAGCTACATGATGATACACAATCTTCATTAGGAGAAACAGAAGTGAAGTTTCAATTGGCCAAAGACACTCTACAAACAATGCTCAAATCCATGTATTACATAAGAGACCAGTTATCGAATATAGTAAGAACACCAACATTAACATATCTTCCTGTTTACGAATGATGAATTATTGAAGTTTATAGAAGACTTCATGTTTTTTTCTTGACCTCTCTTACAGGGCGAGAACAGTAACGGACATACTCAAGCCCAAGATGCGAGTACAGTTTAGTTACTAGAAGTTCAATAGAGTAGAACACACAGTAAATACGAACAGTATTTGACATGTCAACCTGCAGCTTGGAATTCATGTTACATTTTTCTTACTTCGTGTAAAATTCCTTCGCGATTTATCTGTAGTTGGTTGATACCTAATTTACAAAAAAAAAAAAAAAAAAAAAGTTCTGATGAAACCCTCGTGTGAAGAAGTCTGGCTTATACTTGTTAAACAGAACTACAATGACCCATGGTTTTCACATGCCCTGGAAGACAATGCTCTCTTACCACAACAATAGGGACCACCCTATTTATCAACTCTCTCGGCTTACGGCCTTGTCCAAGAAGAGTGACTACACCTAATGTTCAATCTTGGGCTCTCTCTTGTTTCAAGGAAGGGAAGGAATCAACAACAGTAAGCCATGCTAAGGAGAGTATTTCGTCGCTGAAAACAACCTACATTTTAACCTAAGCCTTAGCAAGAATCAATTAAGGTCCAATTGCATGATGTAGAGACGAACCTGCTTTTTATTGTTTGGGCAATAGTTTTGTGCATGACCACTGACAATTGTTAACCGAGTAGTTGAATCTCTATCAGGCATTTCTTCAGAAGGAAATTTAGTCAAAATCCCTATAAATTTTTTGATTTGGTGAAAAATGATCAGTCAATTTTTATTTTTTGAATATACAAATATTTGGTACAGCTTTGCAATGCCTTGTAACAATTTTGCGTCCGCCTTACAACGCCTTTACAACGCCTTACAACAACTTTGCAAAAAATATTGGATTTTTAACTAAACAAAATAGAAATATTTAGATTTTAACAAACAAAATTCAAATTTTGGGTTTTTGAAAAGAAAATATATAACTTGTCTTTCTAATTATAAAAAGTTTAAAATGAGGTCTTCACCCTAATTTCCTGTTTTTTCAAACACTCTTAGGGCATCAACTATATAAACATTTAGTAGTCACACAATGTAGAAATTTAAAGCGAACTGTTTTAGCTCAAAAATTGAAGACAGGATCATGAATTTGTTTACCAAGTCCAAGGGTTAGAACAAAACTTAACAAAGAATACGTACTAGGTTTGAAGCCCAATCTAGGACGTCAACTGTGACTACTAGTTTGGGCTCTGATGACTACTTTTTTCTTTGAGAAGATTCTTCAACAATTTCTTTTTCTTTGTTTGATGCACAATCAAAAATGTCTTATAAAAAATTTTTTCTGTCTAGAAATTTGGGTGTTGGTGATGAAGAAGTAGTAGAAGAAGACCAAACTTAGGATTTATGGAGATAGAGGGAGAAGTTTAAATAAAACATCTAATTCTAAGAGGACTTGAGCGAAAATAATAGAGAGTTGTCCCCTTTAATAATTGTTGTCCATATAAAAATTTAAATTTCTCTAGTTGTTCACATAAAATAGTTATCCATATAAGAAAAATAGTTGTCCACGTATTGGCCACCATAAAAAACTTAAACAAGTTAGCGTGGATATGCTTAGCTTTCCAAATGCTTCACTCCAAAAAGAAAAGGAAAAGGTTGACAATAGCGAGTCAAGTTATAAACACTCTTGCTCACCCTGTTCATTGTTAGAACTTTCACAACAAGGCGTGAGAACCTGAAAATCCATCACAAATGTGGATTCACGAAGAGCTCTTAAAGGCTGATGTACCTTGGCGCTCCTAAACAGTGCTGTTTCGAGGCAATGGCACAACACCATCGAAGAAATCCCCGAAGTACCCACGAGGCTCATGTACTAGCTTAGAGATAATGTCTCTCAATGAGATCACACCTTCAAGATTTCCATCATTGTCGACTACATAAATTCGATGTATCTTATAGGAGTCCAGTCTCAGAATCACTTCTTTGATTGTTTCATCTTTCTTACATGTGATTGTGCCAAGCAGCAAAGGTGATTCCTCTTCATGCTCCTTCAGATAGTTTCTAACAGCAGTCAGGAAGTTTTTCGCTGTTATTGATCTGCAAGTACAAAAATCCAGAGTTAGCTCCTTCTAGACTTCGTCGCTGATCACTTTTGGCCTTTTGTCAATCATCTTAGAGTATTCAAAAATTGTATATTTAAATAAAATATTGGATCATATACTTCATGGAAGTTGATCAGAAGATGTGACTAGAAAGAGATGGAACTTGTTGAAGATTCCATTGAATTGTGATAGAGTAGCTATTAGAGGCCAATATGACTTGGAATATCACCACCACCATGTAAGTCCCGGGGCTGACTTACTGTGGAAGTATCAATGAACTAATAATTTGAAGCAAAGAAACAAAAGTTAACCATCAAATAAACTTTTTCGGAATCAAGATCAACTTCGTAAATTTTTTTAACTGGCTGTTACTTCTTGTTCTACTTGACAAATAGAAATTGTTACAGTTCAAAATATATGTTCCTTTGATCAGATGATCTTCCCAATGGAATGATTATGGCTCAGAAGCATGGGTTAACAGAAAAATATAAATGAGCTATGGAAAACACTGAAAAAGTTCACTTTCAGACATTAACCTGTAGTCCTTATAAATTTCTGGAGCAGCAAGAAGGAATTGGACATCTCGGATGCTTATATTGCCAGTAGCCTTTTGCCCGTTACCTTCAACTACTGGAAGCCCTCCAATCTTCCTTTCTCTCATCCGCTTAAATGCCTTCAGAACAGGTTCCTCCTCATGCACCTATCAAGTATAAAGTGACAAAATAGATACTTAAATCGCAAATCTTTTTCATCATATTGATGGTTGGCCAAGAAAGATACCAATAATCAGTAACAGAAGACTAAGGGGACACATATCGCCTAATAGCTGAATTTTATGTAAAGCAAGTGAAGATCACTTGCTAATACATCGTCATATTACACAGAGAAGTTGGGATATGTTTCTCATAGCAAGGGGTTATCGTGGGTCTGCCCAAAGAACGAAGGATCTCTTAGGAACCAGCAAAACAACAATGAAATTAAACAATCACATAGAACACAACGTTCGGATATAAAACCTACTCCATGGAGATCAATGGCACGGTAGTAAAATTTTAGTTCGATGCCTATTAACGGTTTTTTCGGGTTATATAGTGACCCATATTCAAGGCATTTTCGATAGAGAACTCCGATGGCTAAGGAGATGAAGCAACTCCTGAATCTAATTCCACGTCCGGCTATTGGTTTTCGGAAGGCAAGAAACAAAGCCATCCTCAAAGGGGGTAGGATTTCCTTCAAGGTGATTAAAGCCTCAATCTTATTCATATCATTATTCAGGCAAAGAGAAGGAGACAAAGACATTTGGTGTCAGTGTTTATAACATAGAGTTTATTTGTTTGGGTGTTTGAGCTCGTTGTTTAGAGTCCTAACATTGTAAATGCTATTTTATACATGACTGTCTGATTCCTTCTTTGTCAAAAAGTAGAATGATCGAAAAACCGGCTTTTGAAGATAATGCCAGTCTTATCTGACATCCATGTAGCTAACAAATATGACCGACTAAAAAATTCATCAGGAAAAAGAAGCCCGACTTTAGAAGGCGTGGAAGTAATATTGGATAAATCTGGGATAAGAAAATCCCCTTAACTACAGGGACGCCATTGCAATTGATAAGAGCAACCTGCTAACGAATATAACTCTAAATAGATAATCCTATATTCGTTCTTTGCATTTCAGTCTTTTGATGCTCTCACAGAAAAAAGGGTGAAAGAAACTTATGGCCAGGGGGAAGAGCATATATAACTAAAAGGCAATCGAGGAATAGAGATACCTTGATCAATTGATAAGGTTTCATAAGTGGAAGACCAAGTTCAGAAAGTTTCTTTGTTCCCCAGTTTTCAAACCAATGAAGGCCAACACATTCCGCCAACATGTGAACAACAGAAGATTGTGTGATGATATTATCAATCTTTCCTTGCCCTAGATCAACCACAGGTAGGCTCTTCATGTTATACTTGGATAGCAGCAAAAGCATGGTTAAGAAAGTGTCAGACTGCTGAAGACCAAGAAATGGAGCCCAACGGAATGACCCTGATATGTCTTGAACCTGTGAAAGGATGAACATTATGGTCTAAAAGGTCTGGTTTTGAAAGGAGTCAGAATAAAAGAAAGAGCCAACAGAAACTATGAGGTAGAAGGGTAGCTCTTCGAAAGATGAACAAGGATACAACCTTCGTAGTCTTATAATAACTTGATGAAGTCAGAGTCTCGAAAAAGCTTCCACCCATTAAAGCAATAGAGTCTGGTTCTGTACATCCATTTCCTAGAACAAGATTCTCTGTAATAGACACTGCCCCTGCAGTTCCACCGATGGCCTTAAGAGCTGTAACTTCAGACTGCAAAGGAGTAACATAGTTTCAGTTTTCTCACAGTAGAAAAACGGTATGCTAGTAAAGTCTAATTGAAGCTTAAAACAACAATGTTAATATCCCTCTCTCAGTCGTCCGGGTGGAGAAGTATCTGTTAAGTTTGTGATCATCCAACTCAAAACCAATTGGCAATGCGTGGAACATGTGTGTCTCTCCACTGCAGAGAGCACGCCTCGAATCTTGTTCGAGGCTTATAGTCCCCTATAAACCCACTGTGCCGCTTCAAAAGAAAATGCACGTCCAATTGAGTGGTGGCCTGTGGTACAAGGCCTGCCCCCAAGTGGTTTGTCTGGCAGAAGGTCTTGTACTCGAATGCCATGATAGACAGAGCTTTGAATTATTTCCTAAGATGAGCTAAATATTACTAGTGTTTCTCTCAGAACTGAATTGTTGGACTTTGACGAGCTATTTGCTTAACCATATGATGAAATTCCTATGGGTTCGTCTGGCTATTGGTTTCCAACAGTTTGGTTGCTCCCATGTCCAGTTTGCGAGCTTGCACCTGGTAGCCCTTTAAAACGCTTTCGCCGCAAGAAAAAGATAAGAAGAAAAATTACTTGGAATAATTTATTTACCCTTAGAATTTTACAATTTTATCTTGTACATGCTCAAACTGTCTCATTTCTACTTTAATTTCAACAGCTACATGATGATACACAATCTTCATTAGGAGAAACAGAAGTGAAGTTTCAATTGGCCAAAGACACTCTACAAACAATGCTCAAATCCATGTATTACATAAGAGACCAGTTATCGAATATAGTAAGAACACCAACATTAACATATCTTCCTGTTTACGAATGATGAATTATTGAAGTTTATAGAAGACTTCATGTTTTTTTCTTGACCTCTCTTACAGGGCGAGAACAGTAACGGACATACTCAAGCCCAAGATGCGAGTACAGTTTAGTTACTAGAAGTTCAATAGAGTAGAACACACAGTAAATACGAACAGTATTTGACATGTCAACCTGCAGCTTGGAATTCATGTTACATTTTTCTTACTTCGTGTAAAATTCCTTCGCGATTTATCTGTAGTTGGTTGATACCTAATTTACAAAAAAAAAAAAAAAAAAAAAGTTCTGATGAAACCCTCGTGTGAAGAAGTCTGGCTTATACTTGTTAAACAGAACTACAATGACCCATGGTTTTCACATGCCCTGGAAGACAATGCTCTCTTACCACAACAATAGGGACCACCCTATTTATCAACTCTCTCGGCTTACGGCCTTGTCCAAGAAGAGTGACTACACCTAATGTTCAATCTTGGGCTCTCTCTTGTTTCAAGGAAGGGAAGGAATCAACAACAGTAAGCCATGCTAAGGAGAGTATTTCGTCGCTGAAAACAACCTACATTTTAACCTAAGCCTTAGCAAGAATCAATTAAGGTCCAATTGCATGATGTAGAGACGAACCTGCTTTTTATTGTTTGGGCAATAGTTTTGTGCATGACCACTGACAATTGTTAACCGAGTAGTTGAATCTCTATCAGGCATTTCTTCAGAAGGAAATTTAGTCAAAATCCCTATAAATTTTTTGATTTGGTGAAAAATGATCAGTCAATTTTTATTTTTTGAATATACAAATATTTGGTACAGCTTTGCAATGCCTTGTAACAATTTTGCGTCCGCCTTACAACGCCTTTACAACGCCTTACAACAACTTTGCAAAAAATATTGGATTTTTAACTAAACAAAATAGAAATATTTAGATTTTAACAAACAAAATTCAAATTTTGGGTTTTTGAAAAGAAAATATATAACTTGTCTTTCTAATTATAAAAAGTTTAAAATGAGGTCTTCACCCTAATTTCCTGTTTTTTCAAACACTCTTAGGGCATCAACTATATAAACATTTAGTAGTCACACAATGTAGAAATTTAAAGCGAACTGTTTTAGCTCAAAAATTGAAGACAGGATCATGAATTTGTTTACCAAGTCCAAGGGTTAGAACAAAACTTAACAAAGAATACGTACTAGGTTTGAAGCCCAATCTAGGACGTCAACTGTGACTACTAGTTTGGGCTCTGATGACTACTTTTTTCTTTGAGAAGATTCTTCAACAATTTCTTTTTCTTTGTTTGATGCACAATCAAAAATGTCTTATAAA
The DNA here is from genome assembly GCF_041429995.1 of Eschscholzia californica. Classification (NCBI taxonomy): domain Eukaryota; kingdom Viridiplantae; phylum Streptophyta; class Magnoliopsida; order Ranunculales; family Papaveraceae; genus Eschscholzia; species Eschscholzia californica. The sequence continues at coordinate 50,623,623 of NW_028238198.1, forward strand.
AAATTTTTTCTGTCTAGAAATTTGGGTGTTGGTGATGAAGAAGTAGTAGAAGAAGACCAAACTTAGGATTTATGGAGATAGAGGGAGAAGTTTAAATAAAACATCTAATTCTAAGAGGACTTGAGCGAAAATAATAGAGAGTTGTCCCCTTTAATAATTGTTGTCCATATAAAAATTTAAATTTCTCTAGTTGTTCACATAAAATAGTTATCCATATAAGAAAAATAGTTGTCCACGTATTGGCCACCATAAAAAACTTAAACAAGTTAGCGTGGATATGCTTAGCTTTCCAAATGCTTCACTCCAAAAAGAAAAGGAAAAGGTTGACAATAGCGAGTCAAGTTATAAACACTCTTGCTCACCCTGTTCATTGTTAGAACTTTCACAACAAGGCGTGAGAACCTGAAAATCCATCACAAATGTGGATTCACGAAGAGCTCTTAAAGGCTGATGTACCTTGGCGCTCCTAAACAGTGCTGTTTCGAGGCAATGGCACAACACCATCGAAGAAATCCCCGAAGTACCCACGAGGCTCATGTACTAGCTTAGAGATAATGTCTCTCAATGAGATCACACCTTCAAGATTTCCATCATTGTCGACTACATAAATTCGATGTATCTTATAGGAGTCCAGTCTCAGAATCACTTCTTTGATTGTTTCATCTTTCTTACATGTGATTGTGCCAAGCAGCAAAGGTGATTCCTCTTCATGCTCCTTCAGATAGTTTCTAACAGCAGTCAGGAAGTTTTTCGCTGTTATTGATCTGCAAGTACAAAAATCCAGAGTTAGCTCCTTCTAGACTTCGTCGCTGATCACTTTTGGCCTTTTGTCAATCATCTTAGAGTATTCAAAAATTGTATATTTAAATAAAATATTGGATCATATACTTCATGGAAGTTGATCAGAAGATGTGACTAGAAAGAGATGGAACTTGTTGAAGATTCCATTGAATTGTGATAGAGTAGCTATTAGAGGCCAATATGACTTGGAATATCACCACCACCATGTAAGTCCCGGGGCTGACTTACTGTGGAAGTATCAATGAACTAATAATTTGAAGCAAAGAAACAAAAGTTAACCATCAAATAAACTTTTTCGGAATCAAGATCAACTTCGTAAATTTTTTTAACTGGCTGTTACTTCTTGTTCTACTTGACAAATAGAAATTGTTACAGTTCAAAATATATGTTCCTTTGATCAGATGATCTTCCCAATGGAATGATTATGGCTCAGAAGCATGGGTTAACAGAAAAATATAAATGAGCTATGGAAAACACTGAAAAAGTTCACTTTCAGACATTAACCTGTAGTCCTTATAAATTTCTGGAGCAGCAAGAAGGAATTGGACATCTCGGATGCTTATATTGCCAGTAGCCTTTTGCCCGTTACCTTCAACTACTGGAAGCCCTCCAATCTTCCTTTCTCTCATCCGCTTAAATGCCTTCAGAACAGGTTCCTCCTCATGCACCTATCAAGTATAAAGTGACAAAATAGATACTTAAATCGCAAATCTTTTTCATCATATTGATGGTTGGCCAAGAAAGATACCAATAATCAGTAACAGAAGACTAAGGGGACACATATCGCCTAATAGCTGAATTTTATGTAAAGCAAGTGAAGATCACTTGCTAATACATCGTCATATTACACAGAGAAGTTGGGATATGTTTCTCATAGCAAGGGGTTATCGTGGGTCTGCCCAAAGAACGAAGGATCTCTTAGGAACCAGCAAAACAACAATGAAATTAAACAATCACATAGAACACAACGTTCGGATATAAAACCTACTCCATGGAGATCAATGGCACGGTAGTAAAATTTTAGTTCGATGCCTATTAACGGTTTTTTCGGGTTATATAGTGACCCATATTCAAGGCATTTTCGATAGAGAACTCCGATGGCTAAGGAGATGAAGCAACTCCTGAATCTAATTCCACGTCCGGCTATTGGTTTTCGGAAGGCAAGAAACAAAGCCATCCTCAAAGGGGGTAGGATTTCCTTCAAGGTGATTAAAGCCTCAATCTTATTCATATCATTATTCAGGCAAAGAGAAGGAGACAAAGACATTTGGTGTCAGTGTTTATAACATAGAGTTTATTTGTTTGGGTGTTTGAGCTCGTTGTTTAGAGTCCTAACATTGTAAATGCTATTTTATACATGACTGTCTGATTCCTTCTTTGTCAAAAAGTAGAATGATCGAAAAACCGGCTTTTGAAGATAATGCCAGTCTTATCTGACATCCATGTAGCTAACAAATATGACCGACTAAAAAATTCATCAGGAAAAAGAAGCCCGACTTTAGAAGGCGTGGAAGTAATATTGGATAAATCTGGGATAAGAAAATCCCCTTAACTACAGGGACGCCATTGCAATTGATAAGAGCAACCTGCTAACGAATATAACTCTAAATAGATAATCCTATATTCGTTCTTTGCATTTCAGTCTTTTGATGCTCTCACAGAAAAAAGGGTGAAAGAAACTTATGGCCAGGGGGAAGAGCATATATAACTAAAAGGCAATCGAGGAATAGAGATACCTTGATCAATTGATAAGGTTTCATAAGTGGAAGACCAAGTTCAGAAAGTTTCTTTGTTCCCCAGTTTTCAAACCAATGAAGGCCAACACATTCCGCCAACATGTGAACAACAGAAGATTGTGTGATGATATTATCAATCTTTCCTTGCCCTAGATCAACCACAGGTAGGCTCTTCATGTTATACTTGGATAGCAGCAAAAGCATGGTTAAGAAAGTGTCAGACTGCTGAAGACCAAGAAATGGAGCCCAACGGAATGACCCTGATATGTCTTGAACCTGTGAAAGGATGAACATTATGGTCTAAAAGGTCTGGTTTTGAAAGGAGTCAGAATAAAAGAAAGAGCCAACAGAAACTATGAGGTAGAAGGGTAGCTCTTCGAAAGATGAACAAGGATACAACCTTCGTAGTCTTATAATAACTTGATGAAGTCAGAGTCTCGAAAAAGCTTCCACCCATTAAAGCAATAGAGTCTGGTTCTGTACATCCATTTCCTAGAACAAGATTCTCTGTAATAGACACTGCCCCTGCAGTTCCACCGATGGCCTTAAGAGCTGTAACTTCAGACTGCAAAGGAGTAACATAGTTTCAGTTTTCTCACAGTAGAAAAACGGTATGCTAGTAAAGTCTAATTGAAGCTTAAAACAACAATGTTAATATCCCTCTCTCAGTCGTCCGGGTGGAGAAGTATCTGTTAAGTTTGTGATCATCCAACTCAAAACCAATTGGCAATGAGTGGAGACGACCTAGACATTATATTCTTGGTTGCTAGATAGCCCTTCTCCCATGTGGGACTATTCTTACACGCCCCCTCACGTGTGGTGTGGTTAGCCTAACACGTGTTTTTTTTTCGGGTGACGTGGAGCACGTGTGGCTTTTAAGCCTATCACGTGTGGCCCTAGCTCTAATACCATGTTAAGTTTGTGATCATCCAACTCAAAACCAATTGGCAATGAGTGGAGAGGACCTAGACATTATATTCTTGGTTGCTAGATAGCCCTTCTCCCATGTGGGACCTAGACATTATATTCTTGGTTGCTAGATAGCCCTTCTCCCATGTGGGACTATTCTCACAGTACCTAAACCAGTTACAATTCACGAACACTTAGTTATGTTAAACTGTGAAATCAGAATGCAAACCTGATGCAGAAGCCACACAACAATTCCTGCAAACTCTACAATGCCTTTATATCTGTCTATCCAACTGGCATCATCAGGTGCATCCACATTCCTCACGGGTGCACTCAGAATTTTGTGCTTGGACAATACTTGGACTGCCTCAGATAGAGTTGAATCTGAATTTATCTCGATCACTGTATACAAGTTGTCCAAAACGATAAGCTAATATCTATATGTCATGTTCCACTCACTTTGATTCCTCGGCTATAAGAAAATTTTGTAGGGGAAGAAAAGGAATAATAAACTTTGGAGATATAGTATCGAGAAGATGAAAATAAAAAGATAGTCACTATGTTATGTCAAACAATTATATTGATGAGGATTTTCTTGAACATGAGGAATAATCTGTACTAATTTGTATATAAATTTACAAGGATTCGAACCAACATGTTTATCAGACCGAAATAAAACCACTAAATACAATGTTGCAACAATGGCCTCTGAATTATTAGTAAAACCCCTAAAAGAGATTGGATGTATTTATTATCTTTTTGCCTAAAAATGAACCTAAGTGAGAATGACCACTTAAATACTTCATCCCTTGTCTCGTATACTTCCACGGTCCCCATATTATAGCATGAGGTGGAGCGATAGTAACGTTCACAACTTCTTTCCTTCTTTCGGTACTCGGCATTTACCCCATCAATCATGAATCATCCAATGCTAATTAGATTCATTGATAATGCCGACACCATTGTAACTCGAAATTAATTATTCGAAACAGAATATTAACTCGAAATGATATGGGTAAAGAGAATATGAAAGTTTAAGCAAAGAGAGTACCCTTTTGAAGATAAAACTTTTTTTGTGTGGAAGGCATGTCTACAAAGAATCCCTACCATTGACAACCTCAAAACCAGGAGGGGAGTTCGGGCGAAATGGTGCATCCTTTGCAAAAAGGAGGAGGAATTGGTCAATCATTTGCTTCTTCATTCTGAGGTCATATTGATAAAAACAAGCCGAAGCCTGCTGTGAAGCTTCAGCGTCACATCAAGGTGACAGGATTCAAACCTATGGCCCTCTGTACCCAAAACAGATGCACTACACCTCGTCTTACCCACCCGATCGATGAACACTCGAACCGAACTCACCCAGCAACTTTTTTGGAAAATAGGGGCTCTCAAGTACTTGTAATCATAGGGCCAACAAACACTACCTTTGGTGCAACATTGGTATCACTCAAAGAAAAAAGCAAAGAGAATAAGAATGAAAAAGAAGTATGTGTATTGGTATCATTTAACTCATTCAATATTGACGCCCATTCAACCTTCAAATACCCAAAATCTAACTTTTGGTATCATTTTACTTCAAAACTCAGAAAGACTATCTATGAGTGTGAGTGACAAAAGAGTTGCCAAGTGTTCTAATTTAGTTATGTAATAAACAAAAATCAATGAATTTTGATGTAGAAATAAGAATCAAACGTTTAAGCATATAAGATGAATTAGGGCATAGATCATTAATAATGTTATCATAGAAGAATGGATAGAAATGAAATAGAAATAGAATTTAACCTTGAGAAGAAGGTGCAGGAGGGAAGGAAGAAACAAGGATGCTTTTAAAGCATGAGTTGAGCTTCTCAGATGGACTCAACTGAGGTTCTTGTATGTCCCATAAATCTTCCACTTTTAGTCCTAATTTCGCTTCTGGACTTGACATCCCACTTCTTGGACTCTCCTCCATCTCCAATTCACCCACCACTTATCTCTCTCTCTCTAAAAATCTCTTTCTCACTCTAAAAATCTCTTTCTCACTCGTACTTCTAAATTCTCTCTCTGTCTACTGCTAGTCTGCTACACCGGAAGCCGGCTGATCACTTGATGAATATATATTAAGATGTTTCCCATCTGGTTTAAGGAAGGTGCATCATAAAATCTACACCGTTAGTATTTATAAGAATATCCACACCGTTAATCAACCTCAACGTGCAAATACAGATCATGACAATGACGCTATTTCCTCCACAAGTCCCTGCAGAATCCGAAGGGCTGACGTGTCTAGATCCTGGCTCGACATGTCAGCCAGCCGGAACTCGGGCCAGGCATGGCATTACCGTTGGTGAGGCCACTCCCCCCGGTATTCTCTCTGCCAATTGCCCACGGATGTCTAGGGGTGGGAATGTTGCCCGCGAGCCCGAAACCGTCCATTGGGTACCCGAGCCCATGACTGACCACGGGCACCAGCTACCCGTTTCGGGTAGATCCCGCCCGGCCCGATGAAATTTGGTGGGCGGGCGCGGGTAAAACCCCTTGTCCGACCTCCCGCCCACACCTGAGTCCGATAGGCCAAGCCCGATTGGTACCTATATATACCCGTCCATTTGTGGTCCATTAGGAAGCCTAAAAGAAGAAATCCACTTCAAATCTTCAATAAGGCGGAGAGACCGTATGTTGTTAGATGAGGGATCTCTAAGATATCCCTCATCCGTTAGATCTAGGGTTAATAACTCCGCCACTACCCTATTATATATACCTCACGTTCTCCCTAAACTTCTGCCTTTCCACTTCTCTTTCTGTCATTCTGGTATCTGCTAGTGTTTTTCTTTCTTCAATTTATTTCTCTCTAGTTAATCTTTCTCTCTCTATCTCATTCCTCTATGAGTTTCTGATTATCTATACAAGATCTATAACTAAGACCAATACAAATTTGTAAACAATATCTATTACTAAAACCAAATACAAGCATATATATTTAACACTAACAATCTACTGAAATATGAAAGAAGAAATGAATTGATTCCCTAAACAAACAAATAAAAAAATGATTTAGACTTGGATGAAGAACTATGCTCGATACCCGAGCCGCCCGTTGCCCGACAACCCGACTCCTTTAGCGGGTGTGGGCGGGCTTTGGGCAGAGGAAAATTAAAAATTACCCGCCCGATCTACCCGACTACCCTAATAGCCAAAGAGAAGATCTACCCGACCTGCCCGAGCCCGAAGTGTTTTTACCCTTGGGCGCCCATACCCGCCCGATTCCCACCCCTACAGATGTCATTCATACACACACCTACCAGGCTACCACTGATCTGGGGGAAAAGCAGTGCAAACACCCCTGTGGGCTTCCCAATTTAGGGGCCATACTAGAAAAATTACACAACTCAAAATTCTAACGACCATTCAAAAAAGGCCTTAAAAAAATGAGTCATTGAATGATAAACCAAAATCTGAAAATTCCTTCGTCAATTTTTTTTTTATCTTGGATAAAAATATGGGTTGTTGTTAACCAAATCCAAGATCAAATCAACTCTAAGGGTCCGTTTGATACGTTAGAAAGTCTGAGTAAGAAAACCATTTTTTTTTCTGATGGGAAAGAAAACTGAATTGAGTTTTTAAGTGTTTGGTAGTTATAAGAAAATGGTGGGTACCCGTAAAAAATCATATTCTTTTTTCTTTTATTAAGCCATTCACTCGGAGGCGCCTTTAGAGATTTGGTCATCATCTTCTTCATGTTATCGGAAACCCTAATATCCCAGATTTAGTTGTAGATTTCACAATTCATGAATGTCCCAATTTTAGGAATAAATTTCCCAATTTTAGAAATAAATTTTGTGGTCATCTTCTTCCACCTGGTTGGATGATAATTTTAGAAACTCTAATGTCTTAATATTATATATAAATTTCTCAATTCATAAACATCCCAATTGAAGAAATAAATTTCACAATTTTAGAAACTCAATTTCAGAATATCTATTCTAATTTCTGAAATCTCCTAATTTCAGAAACCATAACTTCAAAAATGTATGAAATTTAGAAACCCTCATTTCAAATAATCCAAATTTCAGATCTCTCTCATGTGCAGAAGCCCTAATTTCATACAACAAGAGGAAGAAACCATAATTTCCAGGAACACTATCATCTTTGCAGAAGCCCTAATTTCAGATCTCTCTCATCTTTGTCTTCAATCTCTGAGGAATAAGATTGTTCAATAAGAAATAGATTTCCAGGGACTATAATCTTTGTCTTCAATCTCTGCCTACTAGTAGATGGTTGTTGATGCTGATTAGGTTTTGTGAGATTGAGAATAGAGATGCTGGAGAGAGATAGTTAAAGATAAAGAGAGATATCAAAAGAGAGGATGAAGTTTAAATCGATTGAGAAAGAGATAGAGAGAGAGAGAGAGAGAGAGAGAGAGAGAAAGAGAGAGAATCCACAGGAATTTTCAAAGAGAGAAGGATGACACTTTAGATAAGAGTTCATGATAAAGGGATAAAGAACAGAGAAGGAGACGGAACATTTGGTCAAAGAGGAGAGAGAGCGTGTTTTTTTACGGGAGAGGGTGAGAATTGTGTTTTCCCACCTTTTGGGTGGGGAAATTTACAAGGCTATTTTCCTATCTTTTTTTCTTATGAAAAACGACTTTCACACTTTCTAAAGTCTATCAAGCGGAAAATCGATTTTCATACGAAGATCGATTTTCGAATGCTATTTTCACACGTATCAAACGGACCCTAAATTCTTTCCGTGAAAAAATAATTTTTTTTCTCAAACAGGTTTTAGTGTTGTCGTTGTTGCGATAACAACGGTCGTTCTCTAATACAAGATGTAATATTTTGCAGCGTGGAAAAAAATTCAACGCATCAAGACGATGCAAAAATCTTTTTAAGGGGAAAAAACTAAAGGACTATACACCAGTCCTCGATATACAAATTCAAGAAAATTGGAGGTTTTGACATCCACAATGCTCACTTAGATAACGTCGCTTCCCTAGGCAAATTTGCATGACATTTTAAAAGGAAACCAAACTCTACCTTAGACAAAGTTCCTCGAAAAATGTAAAAGTAAATATATTGGTAATAACTTCATCTGGTTGATTGATATCATCCATCACATTAGAATTTTCTTATGGAAATGTTACACAAATGTTTTACCTGTTGAAAAACATATAGGTAAATATATTTGTAATAACTTAAATTGTGATAAACGTAACCAACTTGAGAATATTGAACATACTTTGCTTCATTGTAGTAGTAATATCAGTAACATTTAGTTCTATTATATGTTAACTTTACTGCGATTGACTCCCTTACGAACTAGATCATTCCGTCGAAAACTTTGAAAGGTGCAGTAGACTCTTGCCCCAATATGCGTCCATCTTATGGTATATTTATAAAGCCCAGGACGGGTGCAGTTATTGCTTTAAAAAAGAGTACCACCATCCTTTAGATATCATCAACTAAATCTTAATCTTTCTTAAACAAAACCCACATTCTAGTGCCATGTCCGCACAGAAAAAAAAACCAACAATGCAATTTTGGAATCCTCCTGTTATGCCCTCCTGGTTGTACAAAAACAAAAATTGATTTAAAGAATTTAGCTGAAGATATTGTGGTATGGGATTAATATTACATGATTGCAACTAGAAATTCATTTCAACTGAACATAAAAGATCGAAAATATAAAACAATAATACAAATATCATTATGTCGGGGAAGCAGAGATTTAACAAGTGGTGCATTACCAATGTATACTATGTTGTATTGAAACCCTATATATTAAAACAGGTCGGTCGGTTTTTTGAGAGAAAAGTCTGCTTGACCATTTTTACTGGGAGTTTAATTAAAACAAACTTAATTGAAAATGATATCTTAACAACATATTTGAATTTTCACAAAAATTGTTTAAATTATTTAAAATCACAAGAAAGAAAAAGATGAAGTGGTTGCAAAAACTATCAGATCTACAGTTTTAATGTATAATATTAAGTACATGGTTAATGGTTTGGGGTGAAAGAGGATGTTGGGTTGTTTGCCCAACGGTTGGATGTGGCAATGAAGCCATTCTTGGCATGGGTAGTCTCATGGCGCTCCAAGCTCCCCTAGCTATTTTAACTTTATTTATTTATTAACAAAAATGATGCTATGCCCGACGGTTTTCCCGGCCCAATCCCGGCCAGCCGAGTTGGCAGTCCAACCAGGCATAGCATCCTGAGTTGGCACCGTGAAGAGGGTGGTTTTACAATTTTTATAATTTGGTCCCTCAAATTTGAACTCTTTTGAGTTGAGTCCTTATTCAACTCATAACCTAAAACACGGGATTTCACTTTTCACTTTCCCTCTTCCAACTAAAAGCTAGGGAAAAACTTGATTTTGAACTCTACAATCCATTTCAGCTAGGTTTTGCTTCAAAATCACTCGAGAAATATCGCTTCTTCACTCGATTCCAACTACAGGCATCATCAGGTAAGTTCATCCACTCAAAATCGAATCTTCGGTGGATGAATTCTTTTTCCTGAAATGTATTTACTTGCATTGTGTTATTTCTGGTGTACTTGTTTCGGATCAGGATTTAGGGTTCTTTCCAACCTAAATTTATGAGATAAACAATGGTTGATTAAGCTCGTTTTTGATTAATCTATAGGTGTGGAGCTCGTTTTTGGTTTGAAAGTGAAGAACCCTAATTTTGTGCAATAGAACTTGCAGATGGGAATGGTTTCCTTTGAAATTTATTATTTTTGTTGTTTTGTTACTTGTAGAGAGAAATGTTGAATCTTGCAATTTGAAATAAGATATCGTTTATGGTGTTGCTTACGAATTAGTTCAAGTCTGGTACTAATTAGTGTAGCTAATTACTTAAATATTACTAAGATAAATAGCAAAGCTTAGAATGCACAAAATTAAAATCTTAGAGTGGAAGTCTAATTTGTTTAATGAGGTGACAGTCGATTGGTAGGTTATTTAGGTCAACCTAAATTATCTTTGGGTTTACACTTACAAAAAAATGTCTGACTTAGCTAAAAAACACTACCTTGAGTAACTTCCTGTTGTCGGTAACCGTCCCCACACTGTTAAGTGTAGTGGTTCATGTTGAGTTTTGCTTCAGAGATGGTTTTTAATTATCTTTGGGTTTTGTTGCTAAGATGTATGTATTTTTTATATCTTATACTTATTTTGGCTGCAGAAATGTTAGACTCTTCAGAGAGTGAGGATGTGGATTGTTTCGACAAAACGTTCGAGAATGACATTGGCAAACAGAAAGAAGACTTGTGCGAAGTTACAGTACCAACTATAGGTTTGGAGTTGAACAATTTGGATGAAGTGTATGCCGTTTGTCTTGCCTATAGTCGAAAAGAAGGTTTCTCACTCAGAAAACGATCAACTAAAAAAGAAGAAGGGGTAGTTCGATACATTACATTGACTTGTGCGAAAAGTGGGACAACTAAATCAGTAGGTAGTAATCCTATTGAACAACAACCTAGTAGTCGAAATGGGTGTAAAGCCAAAATCTGTTCGAAGTTGAATGAACGTCGGAAATACGAAATAACTAGTGTTCTTTTAGAGCACAATCATATTCTTAGTCCCGGAAAAGTTCGACACTTTAGATGTAATCGAAAGATTAATGCTCATGTGGCAAGACAACTAGAAATTAGTGATATGGCAGGAATTAAAGTGAGCCGTAATTTATAAGCAACATGTTGTAGCAGCTGGTGGACATGAGAATGTCCCATTCAATGAAAGAGATTGCAGAAATTATATTCAAAAGAAGAGATCTATAGGTCTTGGAGAAGGAGATGCTTTAGCTATTCAACAGTATTTTTTGACAATGCAAAAAAAGAGTAATGGTTTTATTTTTAGTATGGATTTAGACGAAGATGGTTGTTTACGTAATGTGTTTTGGACAGATAGGAGGAGTAGGGAGGCATACAAAGAATTTGGCGACGTTGTGACGTTTGATACAACCTACTTAACAAATAGGTACGGTCTTCCTTTTGCTCCTTTTGTTGGCATCAATCATCATGGACAATCAATCCTTTTGGGTTGTGGGTTATTGTCGAATGAAGATACAGAGACGTTTAGTTGGTTGTTTAGGACCTGGCTTGATTGTATGGATGTTAAGGCTCCGGATGGTATTATTACAGATCAAGCTATGCGGTGTGCTATTGAAGAGGTTTTTCCTAATACAAGACACCGATGGTGTCTTTGGCATATAATGAAGAAGATACCGTAGAAACTAAGTAGCTAGAAAGACTACAGAAGATAAATACTGCGTTGCATGGTATCGTTTATGACACACTTATCATTGAAGAGTTCGAGTGTAAGTGGAATAACATGATATATCATTACAATTTACGGGATAATCGGTGGTTGGATGATATGTATAGAGAAAGGAAACGATGGGTTCTAATATTTGTGAAACCTTACTTTTGGGCGGGAATGTCTAGTACCCAACGAAGTGAAAGTATGAATACGTTCTTTGATGGATATGTCAATGCGAAAACCTCATTGAAGGTTTTTGTTGAACAATACAATGTGGCTGTAAGGATGGTAATTTGTTTACCTTTCTTGTTATTAAGTTAAAAAATCTAAATATGTTTTTGTGTACTTTAGTTTGCTAATATTATCATATCTGATTACAAATGCAGACATGGAGTTATTGATGGGAGTATATCGTCCTGAATTTAAAAGTGGTGCAACAGTTCCGTTCTCAGCAAATGTAGGAGATCGACAATTTTATCAGCCAAGGACACGTTTTCAATTTATCGATGAGCCAGATAACAATTTTGATTTTTCAACCGACGACACGTAATGAATGGTTAATTATGGTCGACTTCAGTGTTTGGTTTCACGAACCATGTTGTTTTGATTTTATGTTTGGATTCTATGTTTGGGTTTCATGAATTGTTGTTTCAGAACTTCTTTGGATAAAGTTGTTGTGATGGTTGATATGACAGTACATGGAAGTCTATGGATTGTTGTTTCATGAATTGTTGTAATGGTTGATGTTCGGGTTTCATGAATTTTTGTTCATGCCTTTGTGTTCATGTTGCTGTTTTTTTCTTCATGTCTTTTTATTCATGTTGCTTGTTTTTTGTTCATGAAACTAAGAAGACATGGTTGTTGCTATTTTTTGTTCATGAAACTAAGAAAACACGGTTGTGGCTGAATCCCGGTTGGCTGAGTCTGACGGTCAGGTATATATCCCATTGGTGGTAGTGATAAACTGTGGTTGAATGAGGTGTGGCTGAACCTTTTCACGCATAAAATGATTATCCCAATCGGCAAGGCAGATAGCATGATTATTGCAATCGGCAACGCAGACAACATGATTATCGCAAAAAACGAACATTAGGACAGGACTAAGAATTGGAGTTAGAATGATACCAACTAGCCATCTCTGAAAACCTGAATTGAAATTTACAAGTAGAAATTCAGTATACTGACACAGCCAAGTGCCAAAGCCTCCTTACTTTAGGGTTAACACTAATCAGTATTACTTACTACCAAAGTTTTTTTGTTAGATAGAAACACAAACTCTTACTACTGTTAAATAGAAATACAAACAACAATAAACACAAAGAAAAGAGACAATATCGCTTTTTAACATAAAGTATCAAAACCATACTATTAACTAAATCTTTCCAATGTTTTTCAACCTCGATTCGGCGCTTTTTATGAGATCTTTCTTTAATTTTTCACATTGCCGGTAACGTTCCATAGCTTTACGAGATTCCAACTCCAAAGACATTAATTTTTCAGTAATACGGCTTATTTTGTCGTCTTCTCTCGTAGACGCCCTCTGGTATGTCATCACAATCATAAATATCTTCTTCGAAAAGGTGAAATCCACATCCTCGCTTTCCATTATAAGATGATTTTGGACAACAATAGAACCTTCGACCTTCAGATTTTGATGTTATGAGCTTGGCAGGACCATCCCCACAAGGACACAATCAAAATTCATCCAACCAACACCAAAATCCACATCCCTTGTCATTAAATCCTCTCTACACACATATGGTAAATGGTCATAACAACATTTGAAATACCTTCAAATACTTTAATGCATATAAAATATACAAAAAAAAATGATACCGCTTGTGGACACTTTGTGAACCATCGATTAGGATTGCGCTCGGTTCTGGATAACAAAACCTTAAGAAAACCATTCCAGCAAGCACACGTGATATGTTTTCTTTCTTCTACGAAATCTAGTATCATTGACTTTCTATTGACAAAAATACAGAGACCTTCATTATTAGCTCAAAATAGTATCTAAATAAACACACACAACCACACAATTACCTTTCTGTTTCGGTTAGTCGAGTCATCGCATGCAAAACAATATCCTAAGATTCACACATGTGATATCAATTTCGAGCCATCAAGTTTTTCTAAAATATGTAGACTTTACAATTGGGGATGAAATGTGTATCTCAAATCATACTATTTTGAACTCCTATATGTTCTAAAGTCAATTAATACCAATTCATTTATACTTTGAAGGCATAGTTCACGTTTAGACAAATAAAACATAATAAGATCCTATTTTTCTCTCTTTTGAACCACATCGCGCCAAAATCAAATTGAATCACCCATTTAAACCATAAAAAGGGTCAAAATTTACTAATTTTATGCTTAAGAAAACAGTTTTACTAGTTTCGATCCATTTGAGTCATACCATCAAAGAATCAACCATTCATGTTCTAGATAACATCTAAACCACACAAGAACACAACTATTGCTCTGTGTATGTATATACCTATTTGGCAAGAATGAATTTGTTGGATTTTTAGCTCATTTACATGATTAAAAAGAAGCTGAATCAATATTTTACAAGTGTAAAGAATGAAATTGTACTTCCAATAAAGATCACAGAAACCCTAAAAGGGATTTGAGAACAATTTACTAGACAAAAAGAACCAATTAAATCATGGGAAACTTGTACCAAAATACAAATCAAATAACTCATTAGGGAGATTTGCTGTTTGGACCCCCTTTCACATAATCCACTTGCCGTTTGGACTCCCTTTTTCCAGAGTTGCATTTTGGACTCCTTTTTGACAGAATCAAAAGAGAATATTCCGTATATGAAGTTAGAGTTTAGATAATTCCCAAATTATCCTCACATAATCAAAATTGCAATTAGGACTCCCTGGTTTATTTAACTCAAGAACTAGATGGCTGCCACGTGTACGGAGATGATGAGTCCAAATAATCAAACCATAGACCTGTTTGGCCGGACTCTACCAAGGTTAGTCGTGGGGGATTTGCTGGTTGTCGTGAAGTCCCCCTCTTATGCAAACTCAACTCATCTTCTCCATTGTCAGTTTCTTCTGCCAGCTCATCTTCTCCATTACAACCATTATCATGGCTGAAGATTTTGGATCAAGAGATAGGATGCCAAGGAATCTTCAGGTAATGTGAAGAATCCCTCTCTATGTACATGTTTGTTCATTCCAAATAAAATTAAGGTTTTTTTCAGCTCTCTCTCTCTCTCTCCATTTACATGTCTGTTAAGGGTTTATGGTTAGTTTGAGATGAGCTACTGGCTAAAGACATAATGTCAGTAGTGTGGAAGAAACTACTTGATCAATGATATAGCTTAATGTTGTATGGATTGGTCCTTGGTTGTAATCAGTAGATGCTTTTGTATTTAGCAATGGTATAGCTGAATGTTGTATGGGAAGGACAAATGAAAACATATACTTAAGATTTGAATACTTAGAGCAAATGAAAACATATAGAATTTTATAGAATATGTATTAGTTGTTTAGAACACATCCATTTGAATAATTAAAGAAGTTTATAGAATACTTATGATTTGTATGTAGAATGTAAAGAGGGGTTATTTGAATACCTCTTAGCTTTTGGAATACTTATTGAATACTTATGATTTGAGAATACTTATGATTTGAATACTTATGATTGGAATACTTAGTTGTTCAGGTAATTGTATATCATTTACCCTAATCCCTAAACCCAATATACCAATGAGTTGATTTCCATGAAAGAAACCCATTCACAAGGGCAAGGAAACCAGTACCACTTCTACTTTCTCCATTAAGTTAAAAAATAGGTCCTTGTTATGTTAGGTTTCTTTTATTTATAAGAGACAAAATTGTCGCAGTATTGATTTCTAAGAGACAATGAAAGTGTTCATTTTGCAAAACAACTTTAACTATATTAACTTTGATTTGATTTTGTTCATTTTGTAAGGAAAATTGTTCAATATACGATCAAAGTGTCCACAAATCATTCCATTGCCCATGGATGTACTCGAGATGCATTAACGGCAATTGCAATGGAATTAGAAAATTGGGGATGTCGGCTAGACCTCATTCATTTGGAAGGAAGTTCCTTTCGTGTCAATTTCCCGATTGTGGTGCATTTCAATGGTTGGATTCTGAAATCGCAAAAACAAATTCGTCGGCTTCTTCATCGTCTACAAGATCCGTATACCAAGAAGGTTGTTATGGTTGTGGGAAAAGTAATCATCACTTGCAAAATTGTCCATGGAATTTATCACCTTGTTATGTTAACGGATGCACCGGCAAAATGAAGCTCCTAATATGTAAGAAGATTCCTAACAACGGTATGCCATTTTTGAAGTGTCTAAAGTGTGACAAATTCATGTGGGTGTCTGATGCACTCTCAATTAAGAACAAATCGAAAGTAGAAATCAATGTTGAAGATATATGCGAGGAAGTCGTCAAAAAGTTGAAATTGCGCTCTCAATGTTCTTAGTCATGCTTGTTGTGAACCTTAGTTATGTAAGGGTATATGTAAATTTTGGATGTTAGTTATGTATGGGTAGATGTTAATTGTGGATGTTAGGGTATATGTAATAGATGCTGAATTAGCTGCACTTGATTTGCTAAATGTACTTTTTGTTGAAATTACGCTCTCAATGTACTTTTTGTTGAAATTGTTCTTTTTATCTTTCATTGTTTTGTTTAGTTGTTTGGTAAGTAGAGCGGCTGGATTAGCTGCACTTGATTTTCTAAAATGAAATCTTGTAACGTTGGGTCGACTATGTATAGTATTTCTGGTGCTCTTGGTGCAGCTGCTGAATTTGCTGTTGAGGAGTTCAATCTAACTACTAGTACTAGGTTCCTGTAACGTCATGATTCCATCAACTATTTGAATCACCCAATGGAATAAGACAAGAAGCATATGATCTTTTATAATATTCAACCAAGTAATATGGTTCACAAAGCCTACAAATATCAAAAACGTAAATTAGAGGTAAACTTTTTTTAGTATTTAGCCAATACATACATGTTAAATACTCATATTCATAATAAAAGTACTTACTCTTCAAACACTGCTCTATTATCGATCCCAACACATACGGCATGTTGACACACAAATCTACTCAGTTGTCAAAGCACACAAGTACATGTTTTTGTGTTCAAATCAACCGTCCAACTTTCTTGACTTGTGTTGTTAGTAACCTCATAAAGTTTGGGGGAGCTGCATATAACCGTGTACTCTGTAACTAAGTTCTCCATTGCAGCTAATTCTTTTCTCTGCCTTGGTACCAACTGTTCATCACTCCAGTTTGCAGACATGTTTCTTCTTTTGGTAAACAACACTCTCAACATATGATTAAACTTCATGAATATCATAGTCACTGGCTTATCTCTGACGAGCTTAGCCCAATTGTTAAAAGATTCACTCATGCCATTAGTCGTATGCTGACATAGTGATTCTCTATCATAATAAGCCCTAGCCCAAGTATCCAAAGGCTCTTTAACCAAATATTCATGTGCTTCAGGCTTTAAACTTTTCAACTGATTCATGTAGCCTACATGTACATGCTTTCTAAGTGTCTGCCCTGCTTGCCACATGAGACTATGTAACGTGGTATTCCTAAAGTACTTTTTAAAATTGGCATACATGTGTCTTAGACAAAACCTTGAATTAGATTTTTCAAACACTATCTTAACAGAGTTGACTAAACCTTTCTGCCTGTCACTCATAAATGTCAGCTTCTTAGAATGGAGTGTTAAATGGGGTTTTAAGGCAGTCAAGAAAGTTGTCCAATTCCATTCATTATCAACACTACAAACCATGATGCCTAGTGGATATAACCCTCCTAAAGCATCTATAGAAGTAGCTGCAAGCAGTTGCCCGCCATATCTTCTCTTTAAAAAGCACCCATCCAGTCCAAAAATAGGCCTACAAGAACTGACAAAACCGTCAAATGAACATTTGAATGCCACACAACAATATTTAAACTGTCCATTAGAGTCAACCCCATACTCTGCCACACTTCCAAGGTTCGTCTCATGTATCTTTGCACACAACTCAGGTATGTAAGAAAAAAATTCTTCGAAATTACCCCATATCCTCTCCTTCAGTATATTCACAACTCTCCAAGCCTTGTAGTAGTTAATTTTTACTTTGTGAACTCTCATCATACCTAGGGCTAAGTCATATGGCGTGAAATGGTTTGGGTTTTCTCTACATCTTGCCTCCATTGCATCTGCACAAAACCTCACTTTGGCACATGGATTGATTCCGTCAGTGAGCTTCTGGCATGTATGCACATTGTGGCAAGACCTCACTTTCATAACCATGTTTATGGGATTTTTTCTACACCCAATTACTCTACCATAAAGTTTCCATTCACACGGAGCACTATCTTTTCCCTTCACTTCTCTAGTCTTCCCTTTGCATCCAATAATAAGCTTAAAAGACTTATTTTTCTTCCAATCCAACAAAACCTTATTGTAGATGGCATATGCTCTGATATACTGTCTTAGGTGTCTAGTATTCTCAAACAACATACCGGCTTCAAAACCCCTCACTTTAACCACACTTTCAGTCGCAAACTCCCTCCCAATGTCTGTTTCCTGCAGTTCCCTTGTTTCATTCTCAAATTGACCGTATTCTTTTTCTTCTTCATGAATAACATACATTGGTTTCATCCTCATCACCTTTATCTGATTCTTCATAAATTTCATTTTCATCATCAGTCACTTGTTCCATCTCTTCATCCTCATTAGATTCATCTTCGTCAAACCCAAACCTAGATTTAAAAAGAAATTCCTCATCCTCGCTTTCATCGTTAGTAGGAATCCCATCTAAATTAAGTATATACTATTGTCTTCGGCATCCGATTCTGGCTCATAAAATCTGGGAATAACTTTTTCAGGATCTATGCCATCAAATTCAAATCCCAAATCAAATAAGGGGATACCGGGATCAGCTGCAAAACATTTAAAAATATGTAACAAGTAATGATTCATTAAGCAAAAAAATAACCTACTATACAGTTAATATACTCACATAAACTTTGAGTAGGTGATGGTGGTGTACTAGCCTCTACTGGTGGTGGTTGGGTAGAACCTTGAGTAGCTGGTGGTGGTTTCGTGTAACTTTGATTAGACACCATATTCCTAAGTTATTCTCTGGAAAATGGAATTAGAGATGCTTTAACTATCATGAATTCAGTTTACAATTAGATTGAAATAATATGTACACCACTTTGTATCATCACGATGTCGGGATAAAATTAATATACCAACTTTTGGTGATCATCTGTAGATTATTCAGCTGAAAACTACATAATGTGACGCAAACAACCCACTAACTATTACTCTTATTTGAAATTACAAACTAAACTGCAGTTATAATATCCTCGGAAATCACGACATTGTAATGAAACTCCACATTGACCGATCTACAAGTACTTGTGTTGTAGATCCTCGGATATCACATTTCTAGCCACTACTTTACTCTTACATCAGGTTTACACCTTATCAAGATTATGCTTTTGAATAACCTATTATGATTCAACAGGATCTTATCACACTATCATTAGCTTCATTTCAATCATAAATGGTAAAGGATTATGAAAACTAAAACAACAATTTCTAATTGAAACTAACTTGTTCTAAGTGTATCCTTATAATTTGAACAATCAAAAGTTGTTTACCTGGATGATCAGAAAAGATAACATCCATCTCTGATGATAAACATAATGAATTCCATAAATGAATCCAAACAAAAAACCTCTAAACCCTAACCCGATTGCTCGGTCTCCATCAAACACATTAGAATTTCAGCAAATAGAAACAACATAAACAAAATTAAACCTTCATTCCCTCAATTTTAGAAAACTCTCAGTTTTCAAAAACCCTAAGATTAGAACAACCTTGTTTTTAGAAAATTCTCAATTTTCAGAAACCCTAAAGATTTGAAACTTACAATTGTAAGAAGTTCATAATATGTAGTAAGGTGAAAGAAACAAAGTACTTACATCTGCTTCAAACTTGTATACTCATCTCCCAATCGATTTTTGTAAAAAGAAATTCACAATTTGGACTCCACTCGATTTCTGTAAGAATACCAGATTCGGTCATTTGGAGAGCGAACTTCGATCTGGTTCGATCGTACCCTTTTAGAGTGGGTACGCGAATCAGATCGCTAAATCTGGCGTACCCATTTGCAAGAAGAAAAAAAAAAGATGAAAACATGATATTTAGGTTGGGATAATTTGTAGAAAGGTCAAAATAATATTGAAAATGACTAGAAAAACACTAAACATTTGAAAATTATTATTCAGGTCAAAAAGTGTGCAAATACTAAAATACCCTTTTTTGTCATTTTGTGTAACTAAATTCTTTTATTTTTCTTTAAATTTTAAATCGATATAACTTTTGTTTGATATGTCGGATTTCTATAAAAATTATATATTTAGAAATGATTTTTCATTAGCTTTCTAACAAGATCCACTTTCAATATTTTTTTTTCAAAAAAAAACCCAGAAAAAAACGGCATTTTTTCCCTTTACGTTTTTCTGCAAACGTGTTTGCAACGATCTGTTATGCAAACGTGTTTGCAACGATCTGTTATGCAAACGTGTTTGCAACAATCTTACAACAATCTGTTATGCAAACGTGTTTGCAACAATCTGTTATGCAAACGTGTTTGCAACAATCTGATCTGCAAACATGTGTTTGCATAATGTAAACTGCAAACATGTGTTTGCATAACGTAAACTACAAACTGTGTTTGCAAAATATAGATTACGAACATGATTTATAAACATTGCATATCCACAGTTAATATAACAAACCAAAATTAAAGTCGACAAAATCACATCTCTAATAGGAAATTCATCATACACCTTCTGTCCACCTTGAATAAACTTACATTTTCCATACATTTGTAGAAGCAAAGACCAAATCCTGATAATCGAATCTCAATACATAAGAGGAACAAAATTTTCAATTGTTTTAAGTTCTGATAATCAAATCTTGATGCATAAGAGGGACAAAATTTCCAATTGTTTTAGTTCTAATAATCAAATCTCGATACATTCTTCCTCCCTGAATGGAAGATGGAAGCAAACCAAATCCTGACCAAACTAGTTATTCTTTCTAAGAATTTTAACCCTTTTCCCTCCTCCTTGGACCTTTTGCTGCAATTTCACATAGTGAAGAGGCTAAGAGATGTGTTAGACATCATGAAGAGGCTAAAAGATGTATTGGTGGTATGATTCGAGTAGTACTAGCGGGGGATGTAGTTGTTAGGAAGTAGCTCCGGGGAGATAGCTAGAACGGTAGTCCATTGGTGTATCCATTTTCCTGCAAAGGTAAAAATAAAACTAATAAAACAGAAATTAATCTATGTAGAAAAAAGAGTCAAACACGAAAACACAAGTTTAAACAATGTTGCATTATATGTTGAATAACATAAGTTCTCATCACATAGACAAATTGTTTGAAGTAAATCAACAACATTTACCTGTCAGAAAGCCTAGATTTTTCCCGGTAAGGCTTCACAAGAACCCGAGCACCGCTGACAAAGTGTGGATTGTCTTTACCTAAAATCTTCTTCACAATCTCCGGATAGAGAAAAGTCACAAACCCAAACATTCTTTTCTGTTGGCATGGAATCCTCACATCCTGAACAGGTCCAAAGCTCCTACAAAATCAGACTTAAAGTTAGATGCTTAAAAACCAATTAATTTTTTTATGTAATACAAACTTTTCAATTTCTTACATGAAGTAGTTGGCAACATCTTCCTCAATAAAAGTGCTCTCAGCCGGAAAAGTCAAATAAATCTGTCTAGACACAGAGTCGTTCCTCTCACTTCGGTAAACAACATATCTTGGAGCATCTTCCGCCAAGATTACCGCGTGCTGCCCATGAGGCCTGTAACTTAATTTTTCATATCACAGTTAATCAATCACATGTACACACATATATATATATATATATATATATATATATATATAACTTATCGAAAGACATCGAGTAGTTGGCTATGATCACACCTGTTGATGACGCGAATACTGTTCTGAAGTCGAGCAAGAAGCTTGGTGAGACTATATCCAGCCTTCCCATGTCTCTGGCTCTCAGTTAGATACCCATCGGCTTGGAGTATCTTCCCATACTTCTCATAATACAACATTGGCAACGCAGCAATTGAGACAGGATACCCTCTTCTTGATTTCAAGAGTTAAGCCAACTCCAATTCAAGCTTGTCAAGAGATCCAGGCAAGAACATATGATCTTCATTTCCCAATTCAGATCCATTTGGCCCAAAATACTGAATAAAACTATCTGATAAGGGTTGTTCACGCAAGTATCTACAACTAGTTTCATTCTTACAATATCCCTTGTTATAATAATGGCGAACCTTCAGAGGTTGTGGCTAAGCATTAAACAAGCAGAATTAAGACTAAACATCAAACAACGGATGCATATAATCACCTCTGGATCCTAGCCGAAGTTCTAAGTCTTCTTCGATAATGATAGGTACCCACAAACTTGAAATTGGAAACAATGGCATTGCCTGCACATAACACATTACTGATACACGAGCACACAAATACTAGTGAATATCTATTGAGAACATTTAATAATACGATAATTGTACATAAATTTTAAGCATACCCCAGAGGGTGTTGGACTTCGAAGAATACGTTACCAGATCATCGTCAACATCATTTAAGAGTGTTATTAAATCTGGATATCTCCCATCGTGATTTTCAAGTACCAATTTCTAGTCTAGTTAAATTTCCATCTAGTTGTATCTCTAAGTCAAGGCTATAATCTAGATATCAAAATACCCTATAATCATAAAAAAAATTATGATAAAAGATGAAATTTATAATAGAAAGAGATATCTCACCATGATTTATAATAGAGAGAGATCTTTCACTTCAAGTCTGAAAACCCTAATTAGGTTTTTGGATTTGATCATTGATGGGTCATGAAAATGTCCCATCTAAGTCGTTTAATTTAGCCAAGTTAGTCGGTTTCGAGTCTTTATTATAATAAAATGGTTGGTTTTCTTGATTAGGTGTCTTTTGCGGAGTTAGATGTAAAAAACGGTTAAAAACGAGGAAAAGATGCATGAAGGGTATTTTGGTCATTTGGGGTGAAGGAAATCCTGGTAATTTGGCCAAGGTCAGTGCGTGGTTGAAAAGTAGAGGTCGAGACGAATCCGTAGGAGAAAACGGAAGTCAAATCGGAGTCCGGACGAAGGAATAAATTAAGGTCAAAGTTTTGTCAAAGAGGGTTGACTTGCGGGACAGTGTCGGGCACAAATTTGGCACGCGGGATTCGGTGGAACACGTGGCGCATTTTGGAGGCCAGTATATCCTATTCCCGTATTTGCGCTGAGCACCGAAGTGAAGCTTATAAGCTTGATCCAGTGAAGCGCATCGCAACTTAACCCGGTAGCCCCACTTCAACCTTTTAATCTTGACCGTTCTTCGCCGCGTGTCCCAGATCCAACGGTTCCGGTAAGACCCGTGTTTTACATTCATTCCGTGTGGCCCGAAGCTTCGTATTAACATAGTCCCGGCCACGTGTCCCATTCCCGTCCACCCAGATCCCGCGCTTCCTTTCATCCGACGGCTTCTGAGCGTCAGCTCTTTATCCATTACTGTGTTACCCGAAGTCATTTAGTCTCCGTGCATCCGGTCACGTGGCTTGCTCTAAACCCTCCAGATCCGCGTGCCTGAAGATCCAAGGGCTGCTGCTCCGTCTCACCCTATTAAATCATACCCGGCCACACCTTATCAAACGAATTTTGATACCCTTTCACTCAGCCGACACATGTCCCAGTTTCAAACCCTAGCCACATGGGTTTTGTCCTTTAAACCCCAATAATTCCAAATATAACCCCCAATTTATCATTTTCTACCATTTTAACCCTACACAAACCCTAACTCTATTTAAACAACACTTTCTCCTCCATTAGAACCTAGACTTGCAAACCCTCTCATACTCCTTCTTATCTACCTCTTCTACCATTAATCTACCTCTTCTACCATTAATAAACCTCTTCTACCATTAATAAACCTCTTCTTACTCAATCCCTCTTCTATGAAATCCATCTTTTTCTATCTTCTTCTCTACCACTATTCTTTCTTCCATTAATAGTCTTCTTCTTCTCCCTTCCATATTCTTCTATCATCTTTACCCTCTTCATCTCTTCTTTCCAACTTTCTAGATCTAATTTCTTCTTTCCCTTTCTTTTTCTTATTTGGGTGGCAATAAAATAGCTATTACTTAGATTCCTTGGAGTAACATTCTTGAGCATAAATGGAGCAAATCTTGGACAAATTGGAGATACATGGGGATATGGAATTTGATCATTCTTGGTGATTTCTTTCCATTAATTTCTTAGTATTTTCATCTATTTTACAATGTCAATGAATGTTATTCTAGATTCCATGTATAGTTAATTTAGCAATCTAAGGTTGTAAATGAAACCCATTTTGGATCTTTATAATACTTGTTTTTGATTAATTAAATCCTTTGATGTGCTTTAATGCCTATTGATTGTCATTTCATGTTGATTCTATAACCTTATTGTCATTCATGTATTATAATTAGATATTTCATGCTTTTATTGATTTATTAGATGAGATATGCCTTTTAGATCTTGAATGATAGTGTAGGAAATTAGTTTTATATGGTAGTCAATCATACATTCTTAATTATAAAATTGTTTTATCTAGAATATCATCCGGAATCCAAATAGTTCATTATATTGGATCCCGAGTAAATACAAAAGAGATTTAAGTAATTAAGTGCTTGTTTTATAAAGTGAAATTATGTGGTGGATTTTATAACCTTAGATATCCTCTTACCTCTTTCTTCGATAGTTTAGTTAGTTTTATTTGTTTCTTTATTTTACAAATCAATCATCAATTCTATGAAGTGGTGTGTGTGTGTGTTAGTCTAAGTTAGCTAATGACACTTTGATTATGGGGCTAAACTCGCCGTCAATATCTGAAGTTACCTACCTATCCCGGCAGCGGCGCCAAAAACTTGATAGGCCTAAAACTATAGGTCTATTCCCGCAAGTATACGGGGTCAAGTTATAGTATTTATAATAAGATCGAGTATCGTCCCAAGGGATAGGTAGGCAATTTCGGATATTGACGGCAAGTTTAGCCCAATAATC
The DNA here is from genome assembly GCF_041429995.1 of Eschscholzia californica. NCBI lineage: Eukaryota > Viridiplantae > Streptophyta > Magnoliopsida > Ranunculales > Papaveraceae > Eschscholzia > Eschscholzia californica. The sequence continues at coordinate 50,648,495 of NW_028238198.1, forward strand.
AAAATGTCAATAGCTAACTTAGACTACACACACACCCCACATAAAATTGATGATTGATATATGAGAAATAAGAAAACAAATAAAGTTAAATAAACTATCTAAGAGAGGGGAGAAGAGATCTAAGGTTTTCGATTTCACCACATAAATGGACTACTTAAAACATGCATTAATTAACAAATCCCTTTTCTCATGTATAACTCAAAATCTAACATAATAAACTATTTAGATTTCGGAATATATTCTTTAATAACACAATTCAAAATCAAGAATGTATGATTGACTACCATATAAAACTAATTTCCTACACTATCATTCAAGATCTAAAAGGCATATCTCATCTAATAAATCAATAAAAGCATGAAATATCTAATTATAATACATGAATGATAATAAGGTTATAGAATCAACATGAAATGACAATCAATAGGCATTGAAGCTCAAAATAAGGATTCATTGATTTATAACATATCTCAAAATAAGCCCAAATATGGGTTTCCTCTACAACCTTAGATTGCTAAATTAACTATACATGGAATCTAGAATAATATTCATTGAATTCATAAAATAAATGGAAGTACAAAAGATTAATGGAAAGAAATCACCAAGAATGTTCACAATCCCTATTCCCATGTATCTCCATTTTGATGTCCAATTTAAGCTCCAAGTATCTCAAGAATATTGCTCAAAACTCCAAGTAATAGCTTATTAGAAGATAAAAGAAGAGAAAATTAAAAGAGAGATAGAAGAAGAAGAGATTTTAGAGAAGAAGGTATGGAGAAATTAGAAGGTTGGAAGTAGAAAGAAAAGGTAGAGAATAGATGAAGGTGGTAGAGAAAGTAGAAGAAAAGAATGGGGGATTAGGGTTTCTAGTTGAGAAGAGGTAGAGAGAAAAGGAGGCTAAGAAAGGAGGAATGAGAGGGTTTGCAAGTCTAGGTTCTAATGGAGGAGAAAGTGTTGTTTAAATAGAGTTAGGGTTTGTGTAGGGTTAAAATGGTAGAAAATGATAAATTGGGGGTTATATTTGGAATTATTGGGGTTTAAAGGACAAAACCCATGTGGCTAGGGTTTGAAACTGGGACATGTGTCGGCTGAGTGAAAGGGTATCAAAATTCGTTTGATAAGGTGTGGCCGGGTATGATTTAATAGGGTGAGACGGAGCAGCAGCCCTTGGATCTTCAGGCACGCGGATCTGGAGGGTTTAGAGCAAGCCACGTGACCGGATGCACGGAGACTAAATGACTTCGGGTAACACAGTAATGGATAAAGAGCTGACGCTCAGAAGCCGTCGGATGAAAGGAAGCGCGGGATCTGGGTGGACAGGAATGGGACACGTGGCCGGGACTATGTTAATACGAAGCTTCGGGCCACACGGAATGAATGTAAAACACGGGTCTTACCGGAACCGTTGGATCTGGGACACGCGGAGAAGAACGGTCAAGATTAAAAGTTTGAAGTGGGGCTACCGGGTTAAGTTGCGATGCGCTTCACTGGATCAAGCTTATAAGCTTCACTTCGGTGCTCAGCGCAAATACGGGAATAGGATATACTGGCCTCCAAAATGCGCCACGTGTTCCACCGAATCCCGCGTGCCAAATTTGTGCCCGACACTGTCCCGCAAGTCAACCCTCTTTGACAAAACTTTGACCTTAATTTATTCCTTCGTCCGGACTCCGATTTGACTTCCGTTTTCTCCTACGGATTCGTCTCGACCTCTACTTTTCAACCACGCACTGACCTTGGCCAAATTACCAGGATTTCCTTCACCCCAAATGACCAAAATACCCTTCATGCATCTTTTCCTCGTTTTTAACCGTTTTTTTACATCTAACTCCGCAAAAGACACCTAATCAAGAAAACCAACCATTTTATTATAATAAAGACTCGAAACCGACTAACTTGGCTAAATTAAACGACTTAGATGGGACATTTTCATGACCCATCAAACATCCCCAAACTTAGATTTTGCTAGTCCCCGAGCAAAACAAAATAAAAGAAAAACCTAACTCACTTTCGGAGGAATCCCGGTTGCATTTAGCGTATGCAACAAGCCGTTAAACCCCTAGGTTGCCCTAGTGGACGAGTGTGGTCTCGTGAGGGTTTTCATAGATGACACCCACAAACATTATGGTTTCAAATACACAAGGGTCCAAAATCCAAATCGTAGATAAGCATGATTGATATAGTAAAGGGTTTAAGCATGTCAACACATAATGAATCAAGTAAATAAGCTCTTGTAAAAGCTAAAGATCTCCTCACTAATGATCTTACCCTAAAATGCAAGTGTCATACCATAATAAGCACATCTATGTTCTGAAGTCACAAAACCTTGATTCCCAAATTAGTACATTTCGCCTCGACTTCGGCCTCACGGACATACACTCCAAAAAATGAAATCACTCAAGAATGGTTCGCTCGTATGTGTGAGTGTGATCACTTAAATAGGACTCAACACATAAAAAGGGGTGAGGACAACATTTTGGAACAAATGATCTTCGAAAAGGAATTAGCCACTAATAGAGTGGGGAAGCTCACTCACCCTTCTCACCCATTCTACCCTCTAAAAATGCCTTCTAAAGTTTAGCGGATACTAGAGATGGATGACGATGGTGGAATCCCGAGAATGTCGAACTCTTCATTATGGTAGAACCTCTTAAGCATCTCAACATTTGTTTCTTGCTTCGAATACTTATTCATGAACAAAAACACCAACACATATACACAATCACATCACTCACACAAAAGAGCTAACACATGCTCAAACATACACAAAAATCACTTTTTTTTTTTTTTTTTTTTTTTATATCACTTTTTTTTTCATTTTTCATTTTTTTTTCATTTTTTTTTTCATTTTTTTTTCTTCTTTTCTTTTCATAACACAAATACAAACAACTAAAACAAAATACAACACACACAACTCTATTCTTGCAATCAACTTTTCATTTCATACTTGCTTTTGACATTCTTCATTCTTTTATCTCATGTCTTCATTCTCGGGATATAAGATGATGGATGGTGATGGAGTATCCGCTTTCCTCTAGTTGGCATTCTCATTGGGTTTCATGGACTACAAGGGCAAGGTTAATTCGCTATCCTAATGTCACTCCTAGTGGCTAAGGAAATTGAGCACACGAGATCAAATGAGCTCTTTTATAAGTTACGAGGTTGAGTAGCTCTTCATTCTACTCGGAGTTAGCGCGGAAGAGTACACTCGAATGACAATTTAGGCTTTGAGCTCTTACATGGGTTAAGTCTCCACTAATGACTACTTTAGGTCTCTTAGAAATGTTTCTTCTTCACTAAGATGTAACTCACATGGCACAACAAAAAACACTAAAAGACTCGACTTTCATGCAAAGGCCATTAGCAATCACAAAACTCATCAACTCGACACATATGCATCAAAATTCTTAAAACTATCACTAGAATCACATGCAAATCTACTTAAAATGTTCAAAATTTTCAAATTTTGGCTAATTTGAACCCTTTTGTCTTTGAAACCCATGGTCATGCATTGGTTATGGTCATATCCCGCATCCCCAAACTTAAAACTAACATTGTCCTCAATGTTCTAAGCATACACTCACCAAAAGATAAAGAGGCACGTCAATCTAAAGAGAAGAGTGGAGAGATATTACCATAACCGAAGGAGATAAAAGATGATACTACCAAGGCTCATGTATAAAGAGGTTCCAAGTTGATGCCAAGCTCGCGCCATCCCCAAACTTGGAACAAACCACGCCTCAGAAGTAAAACATATAAGAAATGCTCCTAAAATATCAACAAATATCATGAGAATGAAGCACATAAAACATATGACCATATAAAACCTACCACTAACGCGGGTATACACGATTGCATTGAGCTATGCAATTAGCCTTTAGTTCTCTTGATTTCACACAAGAACACGAGTTATGTCTCGTGGAGGGTTTCCAGAGATGATACCCACAAACATCAAGACCCATTAATCGGCCTAACGATCATAAAGCAAAAGACGAAAAATTTGGGGGTCAACCCAAAAAAAGATATATACAGGTGCTAATCGTCTCAAAAAAAGATAAAGAATACGAAGTGCACATGAGACGATAAAAGAAAACAAGCCATCCCCAAACTTAGTGGGTGCACAGTCCACTAAGTAGGTATAAATAGAAGGAACGACAACAAAGAAATCATCAAAAGGATCGACATACATGTGAAGAGTCAAAATATCAGTCGAAGGCAAAAAATCATCTGGAAGCTTAGTGGACAGAATATCCACTATGTCCATAGACGTCTTTGGAAAAATGTCTGAAATGTCCCAAAAGGGATCAACAACCGAGTTTGAGATCATGTGGAAAGTCGAACTAGACTCTAAGGGTAAGGCAGTATGCTCAGGGACCAAGTCAAGGTCCATGGTTTCCTTAGGTAAATAGTCTGACAAACTATCCAACATGTCTCTAACTACTTCGTCATCAATATCCTCAAAGACATCTGGGGCCTCGCAGTCAGTTATAATATCAGGCCTTCCTAGCATTACATCTAAGACTGACTCCTTACAAGTGTCAAAAATTGGATAGTTCGGAATCGTGCCATCCTCAAACTCGCTTGTAGAGCCATCACCCTGAATCTCAAAGTCTAATGTAGTCCTATCATGATGAGATGACACATGGTGAGGAAACGAGACAACAAGGTTATCAGTTTGTTCAAGCTCTTGGGTCCTCTCAGTTGATTCGTCGACATTTAACTTAGTACTAGGGTTAGACGTATTACCCTCGCCATCGGACCTAGTACCCTCTTGAGTTTGGGGTGGTGAAACCCCTTCCTCGTCGGCTAACAACTGTGACATCATCATCTCTAATGGATGATTTAGAGATTCTAATTGATGATTTAGAGACTCAAACCTCTGATGTAACTCTTGTTGCAGTTGAGTCTGCGTTTGTTGTAACTCTTGCTGCATTTGAGTCTGCATCTGTTCAAATCGGTCTTGTGTCTCTTTAAGTTGTAACATCATTTCAGTCAGACGACTCACAGACTCTACTTGAGAACTATCTTCAAGAGTCTCTTCATGATAAGGCTCATAAGTGTAATGAGATGAAGACTCTTGTTGATAATTCCCACCGTACATACTAGGATCATACCTGCCTCTAAAATCATTGGTCTCAGAATAGTGTGGACTATAAGGTCTCTCATACATGTTTACTGTCGGACCATATCCATCACTAATTCGACCATCTCTACACATCCGTCGGTATTCTCCTAGGGTCATACGAGATCTGTCATGCTCAAATGGTCTATTCCCCTCACTAATCGAAACATCCCTACACATCCTTTGGTATTCACCTAAGGTCATATCAGGTCGGTAAGTGCGAGGAATCCTCGAAATAAGCTCATCATCATCAACATCGAATGGCCAACCGTTAGAATAACGTGCCATGATCTCACAATGCTCAAGGAACTAACAAACAAGCTATCAATGCAAATCAAAACTTATCCAACCAATCACACACAAGTAAGAAAGAAAGAGATAGAATATGATACTAGCAGATGCTCCTCTCGTTTCATTCTTCCTTCCGATTCCTTTCTGATTCTTTTGTTCCCCTTCGCTCCTATGTTCCCTTTTTTTTGGCTTTTCTCTTAAAGTGGTACCTAAAAAAAAAGAATAGATAAGAAACTACGAAAATAAAGAAAGAAAAACGTCTAAGTTAATAAATAACACTAAACTAAAGAACAAAACAAGCAAACAATATCCTAACTACTAAACCTATCCCCGGCAGCGGCGCCAAAAACTTGATGGCCCTAAAAATATAGGTCTATTCCCGCAAGTATACGGGGTCAAGTTATAGTATTTATAATAAGATCGAGTATCGTCCCAAGGGATAGGTAGGCAATTTCGGATATTGATGGCAAGTTTAGCCCAATAATCAAAATGTCAATAGCTAACTTAGACTACACACACACCCCACATAAAATTGATGATTGATATATGAGAAATAAGAAAACAAATAAAGTTAAATAAACTATCTAAGAGAGGGGAGAAGAGATCTAAGGTTTTCGATTTCACCACATAAATGGACTACTTAAAACATGCATTAATTAACAAATCCCTTTTCTCATGTATAACTCAAAATCTAACATAATAAACTATTTAGATTTCGGAATATATTCTTTAATAACACAATTCAAAATCAAGAATGTATGATTGACTACCATATAAAACTAATTTCCTACACTATCATTCAAGATCTAAAAGGCATATCTCATCTAATAAATCAATAAAAGCATGAAATATCTAATTATAATACATGAATGATAATAAGGTTATAGAATCAACATGAAATGACAATCAATAGGCATTGAAGCTCAAAATAAGGATTCATTGATTTATAACATATCTCAAAATAAGCCCAAATATGGGTTTCCTCTACAACCTTAGATTGCTAAATTAACTATACATGGAATCTAGAATAATATTCATTGAATTCATAAAATAAATGGAAGTACAAAAGATTAATGGAAAGAAATCACCAAGAATGTTCACAATCCCTATTCCCATGTATCTCCATTTTGATGTCCAATTTAAGCTCCAAGTATCTCAAGAATATTGCTCAAAACTCCAAGTAATAGCTTATTAGAAGATAAAAGAAGAGAAAATTAAAAGAGAGATAGAAGAAGAAGAGATTTTAGAGAAGAAGGTATGGAGAAATTAGAAGGTTGGAAGTAGAAAGAAAAGGTAGAGAATAGATGAAGGTGGTAGAGAAAGTAGAAGAAAAGAATGGGGGATTAGGGTTTCTAGTTGAGAAGAGGTAGAGAGAAAAGGAGGCTAAGAAAGGAGGAATGAGAGGGTTTGCAAGTCTAGGTTCTAATGGAGGAGAAAGTGTTGTTTAAATAGAGTTAGGGTTTGTGTAGGGTTAAAATGGTAGAAAATGATAAATTGGGGGTTATATTTGGAATTATTGGGGTTTAAAGGACAAAACCCATGTGGCTAGGGTTTGAAACTGGGACATGTGTCGGCTGAGTGAAAGGGTATCAAAATTCGTTTGATAAGGTGTGGCCGGGTATGATTTAATAGGGTGAGACGGAGCAGCAGCCCTTGGATCTTCAGGCACGCGGATCTGGAGGGTTTAGAGCAAGCCACGTGACCGGATGCACGGAGACTAAATGACTTCGGGTAACACAGTAATGGATAAAGAGCTGACGCTCAGAAGCCGTCGGATGAAAGGAAGCGCGGGATCTGGGTGGACGGGAATGGGACACGTGGTTGGGACTATGTTAATACGAAGCTTCGGGCCACACGGAATGAATGTAAAACACGGGTCTTACCGGAACCGTTGGATCTGGGACACGCGGAGAAGAACGGTCAAGATTAAAAGGTTGAAGTGGGGCTACCGGGTTAAGTTGCGATGCGCTTCACTGGATCAAGCTTATAAGCTTCACTTCGGTGCTCAGCGCAAATACGGGAATAGGATATACTGGCCTCCAAAATGCGCCACGTGTTCCACCGAATCCCGCGTGCCAAATTTGTGCCCGACACTGTCCCGCAAGTCAACCCTCTTTGACAAAACTTTGACCTTAATTTATTCCTTCGTCCGGACTCCGATTTGACTTCCGTTTTCTCCTACGGATTCGTCTCGACCTCTACTTTTCAACCACGCACTGACCTTGGCCAAATTACCAGGATTTCCTTCACCCCAAATGACCAAAATACCCTTCATGCATCTTTTCCTCGTTTTTAACCGTTTTTTACATCTAACTCCGCAAAAGACACCTAATCAAGAAAACCAACCATTTTATTATAATAAAGACTCGAAACCGACTAACTTGGCTAAATTAAACGACTTAGATGGGACATTTTCATGACCCATCAATCATCATAACCTCATTTATAAAACAAAAGCAAGAGAGAAAGAAAGAAGGATTATTATCATCATCATCATCATCAACAACAACAAGAACAACAGCAGCGACAAGTTTAGATAGAGAAAGAAAGGGAGAGAGTATTTTTTGTTGAAAGCGAGAGAGAGAGAGAGAGAGGGGGAGGGGTTGTTTCGTTTAGAAATGGAAGAGAAATCGTCGGCTCTGGTTCTCAAATAAAGAAAACCATGGAGATCGCCGGAAAGGGGCAACAACCCCTCGGCACCCACATCTCTCCGGTGTTGAAGAGAAATTTCGCCATAGAATCACCGTGATTCAGCAACAATGAAGAAGAAGAACAATGAGAAAACCCCTTAAAAAATTTGAGATTGTCTGAGAGAGAAAATTAATTTTAATAGGAGGGTATTCTCGGAACAAAAAGAATTAGAAATGACCTGATTAGTAATATATCATATTATTTCAAACTTATTGTATCATTAACCATAATATTTTGGTAACTTTTACTTAATAAGAAAAGATCTAAGTGTTTTTAGTATTTATGATAATTTTGTAAACCTAAATAGTCATTTTCCGATTTAGGTTTACAAAGTGTGAATATTGCTTTAACTTTAGGTTCTGTAGTTATTACTAAATTTAGGGTTTGCAAAGTGTGAATATTGCTTTCCTCGGTTTTAAGTTTCACGTCACATATATATATATATATATTGCATAAATTTCTGCGAATAATTATACCCCCTAGCGAATCGGAAACGTCTAATTAGCGTACCCCGTATCCGTACCCTGTATTCGTACGGGAGCGTATCCCGTTTCTGGTAACTATGGCATATATAACTATTTTAGAAAAGATACGAAGAAGAAAGTCTATTGAGAGAGAATGGAAGAAGACAACAACTCACAATTTCTTTTTCTCCCAATCGATTTCTGTAAGCTTATAGAGAGAGAGAGAGAGAGAGAGAGGAAGAAGACGAAGTGAAATTTCTCTTGGGAATTTGTTTTGATCGATAAGTCTCTGATAGGGTCAGTTCACGGGTCCACTAGTTAGGTTAGTTCGCGGGTTAGGTTTAGTTAACATGAGGGTTAAAAAATAGGTTGGGTTAGGTTAGGTTGGAGGGTAAAATAGTATTTCTCATTTGCTTAGGGTAAAATAGTATTTTTTCATCTCAAAAATATTGTTGGGCTGTTATATTTAACTATTTTTTTGAAAAAGGGAGTCCAAAATGCAACTCTGGAAAAAGGGAGTCCAAACAGCAAGTGAATTATGTGAAAGGGGGTCCAAACAGCAAATCTCCCCTAACTCATTAACAACAATTAAGATGAAATTAATTTTACATCTATAATTGCTTATTAATTCTAATTATGGAGATTAAATATAGGATCAAATCGGTTCCATCAAACAAATCAATAGGGAGTTCGTTCTTCTTATTCCCTGGTGATGGAATCGACCAAAACTCTAGTTCTGTCAAGATTCGAGCATAACCCTTTTAGGATCAAGCAAATGAAACTAAGAAAAAGAAGACCTAAAACCTAAGAACTAATACCTAATAAAAACACTAGAATTTCAACTAGGTTTTACAAGTTATGTTGCTCGATTTTGAGTGGATGAACTTACCTGATGATGCCTGGAGTTGGAATCGAGTGAAGGAGCGGTATTTCTCGAGTGATTTTGAAGCAAAACTTAGCTGAAATGGATTGTAGAGTTCAAAATCAAGTTTTGCCCTAGCTTTTAGTTGGAAGAGGGAAAGTGAAGAGTGAAATCCCGTGTTTTGATGGTATGAGTTGAAAAAGGACCCAACTCAAAAGGGTTCAAATTTGAGGGACCAAATTGTAAAAATTGTAAAACCACCCTCTTCACGGTGCCAATTCAGGATGCTATGCCCGGTTGGACTGCCAACTAGGCTGGCTGGGATTGGGACGGGAAAACCGTCGGGCATAGCATCATTTTTTATTTATTAAAGGCCGCGACTTTGGGGAATAAAGAAAAATCTCTGGGGAATAAAGACTTAAGGAACATATTCATTTTCTGTCCAAAAATTAGTTCTTTTGATTTCTGCCCCTAAATCTTCATCTCCTTCTCTCATTCGCTCTCTCGCGTGCTCGTCCTCTCTATTTTTTTCTTTTTTATTCTTTATCTCTCTCACTTTTTCCCTCTCACTATTCCCACCTCTTGGTTTGAAGATTAGGGAATCTTGAAGATTAAGGATTGAAGATTAGGGATAAGCAACAATGAATAACTCAAATCTAGGGTTTGAAGATTAGGGATTTCTGAAAGTGATTTAGGAATCGACCCAGATATGAAGTTCTTACTAATAGCAAGAAACCTAAGGTTCCTAGATTAGAGAGAACGATTATGATCAAATGAAATCTCTCAAAGATCATCGGTTGTTGAAAATAGCTTAAGAGTATTGGAATGAGATAAGGTCTGTGATTCTGTTGCTTCCTTTGCTAGTACATGTTGGCAATAATGATGAACCATTGCCTCGGATGAATTAATATTAGGAGAGACACATCTCTAGGATTATGTCTCTCCATATAGTCACCATCATCTCTATATATACATGATTCAGATTTCATTTTAGATATAAAAAAATCAATTAGTTTTCATTAAGAGTTTGCATTAGAAGTCCAAGTGATCAAGAAAGTTCTCTGCATATTTTATTCGAAGTTTCTTGAAGAAAGAGGTGTTGCGCTTCAAGAAGGTAAGACTGTTTTATCCTGGGAGACGATTCGTAGATACAACCCAGTTTAGCACCATTGCGGGACGAATAACGTCTTAAGGAGAGAGTATTCATTACTCGACTCAGTCATAAAACTATTACTTATTATTCTACTTATTTGCTTATGTAATTTGTCGAAAGGAATCATAATCGAATTGTGTATTCGAGAAGGACGATTAACCAAATATTGTCCAACAATCTTAAGACGTTATTTCGTGTATCGGACTTCGTTCGACAAACAGTGTATTTGATCTAATCTTTTCGGCCTCATAGTTGGTACTGAAAACAGAATAAGTGTTTTTCCTTATGTTCCGACTTAGTTGTCTTTGCAACAAAATTAATTGTTTGCTTTCTCTGTCTTCTTTAATTCTCTGATAATATCACTTGCTTGGTTAAATTAGAGATTATTGAAACCATTACAATTGAATCTGTTAGTCAATTGACATAAAATAATAATTTATTAGTCACTTGAACCAAAACAACGGTTGACTATTGGACGTAAATGCATAGCGTTTCAATAGGCACGCACATGAACATCTATGTTAGTTAGGCCACATCTGGTTATTTAATTGTTGTTGCCTTCTAATATCAAGTGAAGTCAGATCACCAACTTGAGTCTCTGTTACTGTTTCTAGTAATACTTCGTTAATTTACATTTGGAGTTATTATTTATTGTCAAGAAGGGAACAAAATTGGGTTAATAGAAATCATTTAGAACATCATAGACTGTTATTTGGATGTTTATGACAAACAATTTGAAGTGTTGGGGTATGCCATAATTACGTCAATTGTCAGTAGTACTCTACTATTTTGTAAATTGCTACCTTGATTTGTTCTTGCCTTCACTCGGATTATATATAGACTGGATTATATATCTGTATAAACATAGTATATACACAATTGAGATTGTAATTTGGTATTGTTCTGTTAATACCAGAAGTTACAACATTGATGCCCACATAATTGGCCAAGAATTTGTGATTGTTACATATCAATTGTTAGTTACAATTTATTTAACGTTGAACTGAGTATAGAAGGTAGGTTGAATGTTATCATCCTAAAACATTATGATTCTTTACAATTGTGTATGTGACAGACAAATGGCAATCATTGGAAATTATATTTCTGTTCTTCCGACTATTTCTCATGGAGAAAAACCTGAGAAGTTTATTGGCGTTGATTTTTCAGGAAAAGAAAAATATCAAGAGAACTCTAAGAAGTTCAAAGGGGCTTGTTATATTTGTAACAAGAAAGGACATCATGTCAGAAATTGTCGCTCTAAAACTTGGAAGAAAATTTTCAAGAAGAAGACAAAATACAAAATGATTGACAACTTGTTTGATGGTGTTAGGGAGATCAATTTATGTGTTGTCATTTCTGAAGCAAACTTGGTAAATAATCCAAGGGAATGGTGGGTAGACACGGGTGCTACTCGTCACATTTGTTCAGATAAAAGAGCATTTTCATCTTGTAAAAGGATGGAAAATGCTGAATCTTTATTTATGAGAAATTCAACAACTTCGAAGGTTGAAGGCAGCAGGACAGTCATTCTGAAATTCACATCTGACAAAGAAGTAACTTTGAAAAATGTGCTTCATGTACCCGACATTTGACAAAATTTAGTTTTTGGTTCTTTATTAAGTAAGAATGACTTTAAGCTTGTATTTGAATCTGATAATATTATTCATACTAAGAATGAGATGTACGTGGGAAAGGGGTACTTAAGTGAAGGTTTATTCAAAATGAATGTAATGACTGTTATTCCTAAGATTAATAAAATTAATAATTCCGCTTATATTGTTGATTATTGTATTAAGTGGCATGAGAGGTTAGGACATGTTAATTACGATTCTCTAAGAAGATTAATTAACATGGACCTTATACCTAAATTCGATTTAAATCCCACTCATAAATGTGAAGTTTGTGTCGAATCTAAAATAACTAAGTCGCCTTTCCGTTCAGTTGAAATAGACACGGAACAGTTAGAACTGACACATAGTGATATATGTGACTTAAAAATGATTTAAACAAGAGGCGGAAAAAAATACTTCATCACGTTTATAGATGATAGTACTAGATATTGTCATGTTTACTTGTTAAGAAGTAAAGATGAAGCCGTAGAAAAATTTAAAATATATAAGAGTGAAGTTGAGAATCAACTCGATAAAAAGATTAAAACTTTACGAAGTGATAGAGGTGGTGAATATAAATCACCATTTGCTGATATTTGTGCCGAAAGTGGTATCATCCATCAAACAACGGCTCCTTATTCGCCCCAGCAAAATGGAGTCGCTGAAAGAAAAAATCGAACTTTAAAAGAAATGATGAATGCATTACTTATAAGTTATAAGTTCTGGATTAGCCCAAAATTTGTGGGGGGAAGCATTGCTTTCTGCAAACTATATTTTGAACAAATTGCCTCATAAGAAAAAGGATAAAACTCCTTATGAGTTATGTAAATTAAAAATGTCTTCTTATAAATATCTCAAAGTGTGGGGGTGTTTAGCAAAAGTGGCGATTCCTACACCAAAGAAGGTCAAAATTGGACCAAAAACTATAGATTGTATTTTCATAGGATATGCACATAATAGTAGTGCATACCGATTTCTTATACATAAATCTGAAATTCAAGACTTACATGTTAATACGGTAATCAAATCAGGAAATGCTACATTTTTTGAGGACATATTTCCATGTAAATTAGACGATGAGAAAAATTCTCAAAAGAGAAAATTTGAGAATATTAGAAACAATGAAAATACAAACAAAGATGATATAGAGGATGTTGTTCAAGAACCACAAACAAAAGGAAATAAAGAGGAACCCCGAAGAGGCAAGAGACAAAAAATACGGTCCTGATTTCCTCACATATTTTTTAGAACAAGAACCGCAAACATACAAAGAAGCAATGTCTTCTCCTGAATCTCAATTTTGGAAAGATGTCGTAAATAGCGAAATTGAGTCTATCCTTCAGAACCATACATGGGAGTTAGTAGATCTACCACCGGGGTGTAAACCATTGGGGTATAAATGAATTTTTAAGATAAAATTAAAAACGGATGGTTCTATAGACAAGTACAAAGCAAGACTTGTCGCAAAAGGATTTAAACAAAAAGAAGGATTAGACTATTCTGATACGTATTCTCCAGTTACGAGAATAACATCAACTCGGGTGTTAATTGCTATAGCATCTCTATATAATTTAGAGATACATCAAATGGATGTTAAAACAGCTTTCTTGAATGGCGAATTAGAAGAAGAAATTTATATGGAACAACCAGAAGGGTTTATAGTATCTGGTCAAGAAAAGAAAGTTTGTAAATTAGTAAGGTCATTGTATGGGCTAAAAGAAGCACCAAAACAGTGGCATGAAAAATTCGACAAAGCCGTGATGTCAAATGGTTTTAGTATTAATGAGTGTGACAAATGTGTCTACACTAAATCTACTACCAACGGAGTTATAATTCTATATCTGTATGTAGACGACATGTTAATAATGGGTAGTAATTTAAATATGATCAAATCTACGAAGAAAATGCTATCAAAAGTATTTGATATGAAAGATTTAGGTCAAGCAGACTTAATTCTTGGAATCAAGATCTGTCGAACTTCTAATAGAATAGTTTTATCTCAATCACATTATATTGAGAAAATTTTTGAGAAGTTCAACAAAAATGATAATCAAGTTGTTAAAACTCCAGTAGACGTTAGTCTACATCTAGCTAAAAACCAGTTAGAGTACTCTTGTATAATTGGTAGTCTGATGTACCTCATGAATTGTACACGATCTGATATTGCGTATTCAGTAAGTAAAATGAGTAGATTTACGAGTAATCCAAATACAAACCATTGGGGTGCTCTAATAAGAGTCCTAAGATATTTAAGGTATACTAAGGAGTATGGGTTACATTTTACTAAATACCCTGCCGTTCTTGAAGGGTATACTGATGCAAATTGGATTTCAGATACATACGATTCTAAATCCACAAGCGGATATATTTTTACTATAGGTGGTGCATCAGTTTCATGGAAGTCCTCAAAACAAATTGCATAGCAAGATCAATCATGGTGGAGTCAGAGTTTATTGCTTTAGACAAAGCTGGAGAATAAGCCGAATGGCTTCGTAATTTTCTAGAGGATATTCCAATTTGGCCAAAACCGGTGCCTGCTATTAAAATACATTGTCATAGTAAATCGACAATTGGCAAGGCACATAATAAAATGTATAACGGAAAATCTCGACACATACGTCGAAGACACAATACCGTTAAACATTTGCTCTCAAGTGGAATTATAACAATTGATTATATAAAATCAAAGGATAACCTAGCGGATCCGTTTACAAAGGGGTTATCGAAAGAGCAAATGTACAAGCTATCAAGGGGAATAGGCTTAAAGCCTAAAGTAAATGAGTAGATCGCAAAAAAACCCAACCTAGTTTACTGGAGATCCCAAGATCTAGGTTCAAAAGGGACAACATAAATGTGAAATACTCGCCAGTAACACTGAAAGAGTCATTCTCTTACCCATTCCTAAGTAGCAGTGTTGCCTGTCAGGTGATAAGATAAGCGATGATTTTAATGATGCCTATATTCTTGTGTAAACAAGTGGGGTACGTCAGGGTACTCTTCATAGGACATCACTTATGTGAGTGTAGAACTGATGTCGGTTCTATGAGAATGTCTTAAGGCGGAATTCTCTAAAACAGTCATGAATCTAGGAGTTGTCCAGGGCCGAAAAGGACACAACCAAAGAATCAAATATGTACGGAAGAAGTTGTGTGTTGGCTATTGTATCGACTTACTGCAAAAATTGAATAGTTCAAGACATCATGTTCACTAATCAATTAGTAAGTCTGGTAGTCATACACTAAGGAAGGTTCAAAGCCAAAAGCCACCTCTCCTGATGCAACAACTTCCATATGTACTCTCTTAGTTTGTATGCATTGTCAGTTTGCATAGTCTTCATATAGAATACATATTAATTCATGTGGGGGATTGTTGGCAATAATGATGAACCATTGCCTTGGTTGAATTAATATTAGAAGAGACACATCTCTAGGATTATGTCTCTCCATATAGTCACCATCATCTCTATATATACATGATTCAGATTTCATTTTAGATATAAAAAAATCAATTAATTTTCATTAAGAGTTTGTGATGAGACATGAAAATGCCCCATTTGAATCTCTTAACTCGGGTTAGTTAGTCAATTTCGAGCAGTTACTCTGATGATTTGCTTGTTTCTCTTACTCAGATGTTTTCTAAGAAGTTGAGCGCAAAAACGGATAAAATCAAGAGAAAGAAACACTTGAGGGCATTTTGTTTATATGGAGGTTATGGTAGTCTCGCTATTTGGTCAACTTTGGTGTTTGAATGAAATGTAGGTTCCAAGACGAACCCACCGGCGAAAGCAGAAGTTAAATCGGAGTCCTGACGAGAAAGATGGAGGGGGTCAAAGTCTGAGTCAAAAATCTGTTGACCAAAGGCCAACACAAGTGTTCCAACAACACGTGGCGCAAATCTGAAGGATAAATCTCGGTACACTAGTGGGCACAATGGGTAATAACCGGGTCCACTCTAAGCCTTGATTCCGCGTAACGCGAGACATGGTATTAGTGTAGTCCTGCGCCATCTGACAGCTTGGAAGCTTTGAAAGCGGGATCTGCCTTCCTCACATGCAAGGCGCCTTAACTTCATTGTTCTGCGATGCACCGTAGCATCCATCTTGCCAGCAAGATTCACGTTGATTGGGCGATATTAATTTCCTTCCTTTTCTCTATTTTCTGTTTAAAAACAAAATCTTTCCTTCCTCTTATATTTCAACAGTAGTGAGAGAGATTTATTTTTCTTAAAACAGAGAGGGAGAGAGTGATTCGAATAAAGAGATAACTGAAGTTTTCTGTAGAGAAGATATAGAAAGATTGAAAGAGGCGTGAGATTGAAGATTTGATGGAGATTGAACGAGAGAATGGCCGGAAGAAGAAAGTTTCAAAGAGATGATTTGAAGTCAGAGATTGATTATATAAATGTGAAGATTGAAGAATATAATAGAGAAGAGATTGAAATAGAAAGAGATGAGCAGTTTGATAGAAAGGAAAGAGATTGAAAGTGGTAGAGAGAGGATATTCTTCTCTCTAGCAATTTAAACAGTGAATATATATAGAGAGACAGGGTGAACAGAGAGCTAGAGATTCAGAGATATTAAAGAAAATTCTTCTGTTCTTGATATAGAAACAGTAGAGATTGAAAGAAATTCGATTGATAGCTGGAGATAGAGATTTCTCTTAGAAATGCTGAAGGAGATTTTGTCAGAACAGAAAGAAGAATCTAGAGAGAGAGAAAGAGATTTGAAGACAATATCTTTAGACAGAGGCAACTACTTTGTTTTTCTTGCTCTTCTATAAACAGAGGACGACCAGAGAGGTGGATATCTTCCCTTGAGCCAAAAATAGGAGACAAAGCTCCACTGAAGAGAGCTCTATTTCTTCTTCTCTGAGCATTCAAGATAATATTTTAGATCATGGTCCACTAGGTTGTCTAATATCACATCGACACACCTGTGTTTGCATCGATCCACGTGTCGAGCCAACCTGTCTTAGTTCAATTCATTAGTAGAACTCAAGATCATGGTCCACTAGGTTGTCTAATATCACATCAACATACCTGTGTTTGCATCAATCCACGTGTCGAGACAACCAGTCTTGGTTCAATCCATTAGTAGAATTAGAGATCATGGTCCACGAGGGTGTCCACTATCACGACAACAAACTCGTGTTTGCATTGACCCACATGTCGAGCCAACCATCCTCAGTTTAATCCATTGTCAAAACTCAGAATCACGGTCCACTAGGTTGTCTGATATCACATCAACAAACCTGTGTTTGCATCGATCCACATGTCGAGCCAACCATTCTAAGTTCTGATTTATCATCATTTCATAACAACCAATTTTGTAGTCCACTAGGTTGCCTAACTGTGTATTAGTTAACCCGTGTTTGCATCAAATTTTTCGTCGAGCCAACCACTAGTTGTTAATCATTGTGGTTCACCAGGTAGTCTAATTTCATGTTGACATACCTGTGTTTGCATTGACTTTCACGTCGAACCAACCACTAATTGTTGATGATTAATAAATCAGATACCTCATTAGGACTTAACTCTATGGTCCACTAGGCAACCCACTTTATAGGCAAACCTGTGTTTGTATCGACCCTTACCTCGAGTCTACCTCTATTTGGGTTAACATTTTCTCACCTATTCAAATTTTTAAGCTGATTCATAACCAATTGATACACTAGCACACAACATACGTTCAAACAACTCAAAGTCCTATAAAAGTAGGGAGCTTCAATACCCTCATGGACATCATACATATATGGATTGCTATATTCACAATCGCATACCTTAGGTTTGACATCGTGGTCAAACAAGACATTTGCTCACCCGCATCATAAACAAAAGTACATCTCAGCGTTAACCTTCATAGGGAAAATTTGCATTCCCCATTTAGATTCAGAAAATACAAAGACAAATTTCTTTGAGGTTTTCACAAGAAAACAATTCTAAGACACATTCTAGATTCAACAAGTTGTACAATACACTAATCAAAGTGTTCCTAACAATGATGTGTCTAACGTCGACAATCAAACCCACAATACAACCCTATGACCACTAAACCTGGCTCTGATACCACTTTGTAGCGCCCCAAATCCCAAATCTCAAGCTAACCGCCTTGAAATCGAAGATTTGAGACCTTCAAACTGGATCCACGAGCAACACCTACCATGAGTGCACAATCAATACCTGAAAAACAAAATAGCTGGGTTAAAACCCAACTGCAGTAGATTTCCTCAAACCTAAGTCTCGGGTAGGCAAGCACAATCCCCAATCAAGGAAGCATTGCATTCATATTCATTATCGGCATTATCTGAAATTTAACGGTGAATATTAACATAATATATCTGATTTATCCAATCCCTCTCGAAACTAATAATTTATGTCCTTTGATTAATTATTAGGTTTTCAGGTTCTCGTATTTTAATCTAATACTAACCTTGATAATGCAACAATCTTTCCTCCTTTTTCCAGCAGATATAGAATATCATGCCTTTAACTAAGGTAAACCTTTATAGCACCAAACTTGACATATATGCCGACAAACATATTATGTGATTTCGATAAATCGATGCTTTAGATTTTGACTTTAGGAATATTCAGCTATAATTCGACTATTTTCCGGGGTTTAGTATGATAGCTTACCAAAACTTGAGTGATAAAAGGATATGCATGTTTAGGTCGTCAATAATACGTGTTAAGACGGATTCTAAAATCCTAGACCTTCTCCCCATTGATTTGTTTATTTTATTTGTTTTAGTATTTTATTATTGTTTCGTTTCAAAACCAAATCAATTTCGAAAAGAAAACCGTTTACTTCTAAGTTTTGGAATAGGTTTGACTAGTTCCTGCGGATCGACCCCGGTCTTACCGGGTTTTACTACTTGACGCCCGTATACTTGCGGTATAGACCTTTTAGGGTAACCTTTCAAGGCCCATCAGTTTGCATTGGAAGTCCAAGTGATCAAGAGAGTTCTCTGCATATTTTATTCGAAGTTTCTTGAAGATAGAAGTGTTGCGCTTCAAGAAGGTAAGACTGTTTTATCCTGGGAGACGATTCGTAGATACAACCCGGTTTAGCACCATTGTGGGACGAATAACGTCTTAAGGAGAGAGTATTCAATACTCGACTCAGTCATAAAACTATTTCTTATTATTCTACTTATTTGCTTATATAATTTGTCGAACGGAATCATAATCGAATTGTGTATTCGAGAAGGACGATTAACCAAATATTGTCCAACAGTACATCTTTAGGTCGACAAGCAACCAAGGTCTCCCTCTCTCTCTCTCTAGAAACTAATTTCTGATGTTAATGTATATTTTGATCTTGAGGGAACAATTATGGTCTCTTAATCAGAGTTACGAAGAGAGCATGAATCTTTTAGGTGAAACCCTAGATTTGAGTTATTCATTGTTTCTTATGGCATCTCTGATATGGAGGAGGAATTTGAATGTAATCTTTTTTCATTGTTTCATTGAGATAGGAACAATGAGAGAGAAAAAGTGAGAGAGGGAAAGAATAAAAAAAAAAAAAAAAAGACAGAGAGGACGAGCAGAAGAGAGAGGATGATAGAAGGAGATGAAGATTTAGGGGCAGAAATCAAAAGAACTAATTTTTTGACTGAAAATGAATATGTTCCTTAAGTCTTTATTCCCAGGAGATTTTTCTTTATTCCCCAAAGCCGCAGCCTTTATTAAATCAATTTTTTTCAACAAAAGAAAACCAACCGTCTGAACTTAAATTTATGATAATATAAATATGAAACTGTTTATTAGATTGTTTTTTTGAACTTCTTTTTATTTTATTACTTAAAATTAGGGTTAATTAACGAAAATAAGTTTGTCTGTAATAATATAAATTCTCTTTTTTTCTAAATAAAATCTTATTGTCGTAATTGTTGTCATATTTCAGACCTCTTCTTATTGGGTGCTTCTAAAAGCAGCGGGCCAAAAGGCTGTTAGCATCCATCTTTGTTAGCACTAGGCCCAACCACTCCTTTCTCTATTAGCACCGTCCAACTATGTAGGCACCGGTCAAGTGGAGTTAACCCTAACCCCTCCATCTATCTCTCAATTGTACCAATCTGTAAGTTCCTCTTTCTCTCTATTGATTCGATTATTCAAATAGTTTGAGTATGAAATCTGGGTTGGTCTCAAATAAACCAATTAATGAGCAGTAATCATTATAGCCCAAATTCTGGGAGAAGTTTGGGTTTTCATTTTTCTGGTTTTGGATTTTGAATTCATGAAGCTTGATTTAGTGCTTTGATGTTCTAGGGTTATACAGTTATAGAAATTGGAAACATCTGTTACAGAGGGAGATCTATATAGTAAGATGATGTTTTGTTTTATTGGTACTCAACATTTAGCTGCTGAGAATTTGACTCTTCAGAGAATGGAATTATCATGATAACAAAATTCATCTGGCGGCGATTCAAGAGGGAATTGGAAATCGTCATTTTATCTGATTGTTATGTTTGATCTGATTGTGAAATGAATCCATATCTTAATTTGATCGTGTTAGTGTTAGAATTAAAATTAGGGCTTTCATCGATTATGAACTACACGAATAATTAATTCCTCTAGTTTAACAAGAAGATGAACGGGGATTACTTTTGTTTTGGAAGAAGCAAATGAAGGCGAACGTCACCCACATTAAAAACTGGTGCTTATAGAGAACTCGGGTCAAAGGCCATTGACCCGAGTCAACAAAATTTCTGGATGCTACCAGCCTTTTGGCGCGGTGCCTTTAGTAGCACCCCTTCTTATTTAGGGGAAAGTGTGAGTTGTAATGTACATACAATCTAAAGTAATTTATCTAGTTCGAATTTAAACAAATTAGAAAAATACAATTACCAAACGGATTTTTGTAGCCTCTCCTGCAAGTAGTTTCTGAATTCGTCATTGTGGTCGATCCTTTATATACACATCAAATTTATTTTAGTTTCAATTATTTTTGTAGAACTTTGATTTACATATGACTAAATCTCGTCTGAAAAAATATTTTTAATTTTAGCCTACCCTGCAAGTAATTTATGACTCCGCCACCGAGACTAATCCCTTAAATACAAATCAGATTTAAACTACTAACTGCCATATATTTCTTCCCGTATATTTTCTTCTCTTCATATTTTACTAAACCGTCTCTCTTCATAGATCCAAGAAAAAAACAACGATCCAAAACCACATAATTCAAGAAAACAACCGAGTAAAAGAAACTAATTCTATCATTCTATGTAGATATGATTTTTGTGATCGTATGACACTAGCCAAAATCTATCTCGCCCGGAGAGAGAGGTGGGAACTTAGTATAAATCTGATAGAAATATATCTATATTAATACCACACACCCATGATGGAGTTGTGATTCATTTGGTATAAGAAGAACAATGTTTAGTAAAGACAGTGCATTAGATAGGGAGAGCAAGCCTTTTAGGTTATGGAGAAATAAACACTATTTTTCAAAGCATTTCAAATTTGAACATTCGTCCCTCCCTAAAACTATGCTTGATCAAAACTCAGAAGAAAAACCCTTAAAATCTGTTCGACCAAAAGTGATAGAAACCCCTGAATCTGTTCAATTGGATCAAAGAGAGAAAGATAGAGATGGAAACCCTAACCCTAGAGGACTAACACAACACTCATCTCCATAGAAGGGTTCGTACCTCTTGTTATTGCTTGATTTCTCCATAGATTTTCAGGGTTTTAACATTGATTACAGTAACTTTGGAAGATTTCAAGTATCAATATTGCAATGAAGAATACAAACAAGGAAATAGTGAAAATTTTCATCCAGAATCACTGAAAAGTTCAACAAATTTCGTCCAGAGCAGATAATAAAAGAGACAAATTTCAACCAAAGCAGATGAAAAAACAGACAAATTTCAACCGAGTCGGTCGAAATTTGTTGTCTTTTTCATTCGACCCAACCGGAAATCCTTTACTGGAACAAAAAAGACCTAAAACCCTAGAAATGTGTGTTCAACCATAGAAGAAGACAAGAAAAAGATTTTTCTTTACCTGAAACATATTATCTTTATTATATATGTCCTCGTTTAAGTCTATGTCCTCGTTTAAGTCATTGTCCTCGTTTAAGTCGATATCTTCGTTTAAGTCAAATGACTCTTCTTTCTTGATGTAGGTTGCCTCCTTCTTCATTAATGGCGGTTCCTCATCCGTGAGATCTTGAAGCATCATTAAATGCTCGTAAACGGAAGACAATAAACTTATGTATTTTGCGAGCTTTTTAATGCTACTGGTGATGTTGATGTTAGTGATCGGTATTAGGGTTAGGTTGTTTATGTGAGACAAAATTAGAAATGAATAGAATATTAGATTTATTGTTAAAGTTTTATTCAAGTCCTTATATTTTAGCATTATTTATTAAATGATCCTTATAACGCTCTCCTTAAACTAATTTGGTAAAGGAAGAGCAAATACATAAATTTAACCTTTCTAACGCACTGGCTATACTAGATATTGCTCTTCCTATACCGCAGACCAAATGAAGTTTTGATTCGTAGAATTTTAAACTTTCCCATCATAAAAGGAAATAAGATTTGACATCACAAAAAAAGCTCAAATAGGAGAGGGGATGTCTCTTGCCGTCTTGCTTGCCCCATCTGGTAGCAATACATACCTACTAAACAACTCAACTTGTCAAAGACTTCAAAAATGAAAACCCTAGTAATAATAGAAACTCTAGAACCTAGCCATTGACTAAATGAAGAAGCTACCATTCAAACTAAAAGGCAAGGCATAGATGGAAACAAGATGGCCTCCAAAGTCCAATCTGATGTTGACTGATCCAAATTTGGTTGGTTGATTTCATGTTGTTTGGGGGTCCATGGTGGTTATTGTTTTCATAACATTCACATTTGATATGTGCACTTTGAGTTTTTTTTTTTTTTTTTTTTTTTTTTTTTTTGTTGAAGGTTGTGCACTTTGAGTTGATTTCACAATGTTGTTTTTTCTTTTTATGGCTTATGGCATACTACTCGGAGTAGATGTTCTTAGAACTGTGTTATTATACTTAATAACAATTTATACTTAATCATAGATACAATGCATTGCCACTTGAGTAGTGCCTTTATTTTTTGTAATAATTGTTCTGAAGATCAAAAGTAGTAATATGAAAACTGATAGAATCGTGGAAGTGGTTCAAAATAGGACGATATATACGAGGTTTTCTCTAAACAACAAGGGTGAGAAAAGCAAATTTTTATAAAATACATGAAATATGAATAAAAAGTAGATGTAGGAGTGAAGTCGACGATTTTAGAACACACAAACCTGTCCAACATTATAAACTTCCATTTGTCCAACTTATTCTAAAAAATTTATAATTTTAGTCATCCAGTCCTATATTATTATATAAATTAGGGTAGGGCCACTAGTCTTATTACATTTTCTTTTAAGAATTCCATCATGAATAACATGTTAATGGAAATGGATAGGGACATCCGCTTAGGCTAAAAGGAATTATTGATGGATTTTTGAGTCAACAGTCCAAAATCTGGGGGGTAAACCCAAAAAAAATCCACTCTTGCCTAAAAATTAGTTGCAGGTCCAAATGTCAGTTTTTTTCTTTATTCCCCTCTTGCCCTTGGACGGGACATGCTGACGTTTTCCTGAAAAAAAAAATGTCTGGTAAATAAAATAATTTACCAGTACACGAAAAATTCAAAGTTTCAAAATTTTTTGAAAATTTGAAATTTTCAAACGAAATTTCAAATTCCCGCCCAGCAAACCATCTCTTCCCGGTAAATAAAATAATTTCCCGTACACAAAAAATTCTAATTTTCAAATTTTTTTGAAATTTTCAAACGAAATATTTTTTTCGAAATTTTCAAACGAAATTTCAAATTCCCGGCCAAATTTTCAAATTTTTTTGAAAATTTTAAATTACCGGGCAAATTTTGAAATTTTTTTGAAAATTTTAAATTCCCGCCTAGCAAAAGTGTCTAGTACAGAAAAAAATTTCCAGTAAATAAAATAATTTCCCGGTCACAAATTTTTTTTTTCGAAGTTTTGAAATTTTCAAACGAAATTTCAAATTCCCGCCCAAATTTTCAAATTTTTTTACGAAATTTCAAATTCCCGCCCAGCAAAAATGTCTAGTACAGAAAAAACTTTCCAGTAAATAAAATAATTTCCCGAAAAAAATTGCGTTTCCCGGGAATTTTTCGGTGGCTGTTCCGTAATTTTCTGAACAGTACACATTCTGATGGACGGGTTGTCAGATTATTTTTCAGAAAAAAATTCGTTTCCCGAGAATTTTCGATGACAATTTTGTAATTTTCGATGGCATGAACGGTAAATACTTTATTTTCTAAGGGCCCTTTACGTAATTTTGACCCCCAAACTGACACATTGGACCTCCCTTTCATTTTTAGGCAACTTTGGGTGAAATTTTCATTTTAGCCCCCTTTTTGGACCAATGGCCCAACCCCCCATTATTGATTAGGTGACAATCACATCTAACTATGTTTCATATACTTTCAACAACAAAAAACTATGTTTCATATAAAGAACATTTGTTATACAAACTCACCTTTATTTCATCAGTTACATAACAAATATAGTTTCCCATAAACAACAAAATAGTGTGCAACAGAGATATTTGTAACCTACACACTAATGGCCACTTCCATAAATAAAACTGGAATCAAACAATATGTACAAATTCAATGGTAAAAGATACTAATTTATGGCAGGGTGGCCCGTGATCAAAGTCATCAAAGCGGTCGTTTTGGCCCCCAAATAATCAAGGGCCTCATGTTTCCTATTTCGTATGTAACTTTCGAAAAACTAATGATACTTTAAACCAATTTCAAACATAATTTAAGGCGTATCTTAGTGGTAAAGAGTTTAGATCTTGGATAAAAGGCCAAGGGTTCGATTCCTACCCTTTGCATTGTTAAATTTTATTTAATTTCTGTCTAATATCCATTGTATGGGGTCCAATTTTTAATTTCGTTTGGGGCCTCCGATATACTTGGGTTGACCCTGATTTATGGGTGAGTAAAGACCTTTTAACACAATCTACAAATTTTAATAGAAAATACATCAACAGAGTAACTCAGGAAATGATCCTGTAATAGAAGTATGGTTAAAAGGATTCCACTCATAACAACTTTCTTTTCGAGGAAGAGGTTTCTCCCTAAAGAATAGGTAAGACAATATGGTTATAACGACCACATTAGAATTTTCCTTTTTGGAAATTCGACCACAGCAGAATTGTCATTCTACGTATTCGGATTTTGAGTATTTAAAAAAGGCCGCGGTTTTGGGGCATAAAGAATAACTTCCGGTGAATAAGTTTTATAGGGAATCCATGTTTTTTTGTACATTATTGGGGGAGTTAGATATTGTTGACCAAAGTCTTTATCCCCTGAGATTTTTTTTATTCCCCAAAGCCGCGACCTTTAAAAAAGTTAGGGGAGTTTTAAAGGTTGTTCCCTAAGGGTTAAAGACATCCCCTCAAGGTAATTTTGAAGAAAAATTTGTTAATGAAGGAGGCGCCTCTAACACTATTAGGGGTGCCCTTTAAAACTTTCCCAAGAGTTATTCAAATGTTTTCTTATCAGTTATTTTTCGTATGGCTCCTAATTCATGACTATCCATGAGAATGCGTAGTTCTCATCGCATGTCAAGATCATTGACCTTTTATATTTTCTTCGTTAAAAATTTGTTAGGTTAGATTTTGACTTTCCAAAAGTCCCTTTAGAGCATCTCCAATGCAAGACTCAAGAAAAACTTTAAAAATCCTATGTGTCAAGGGTAAAAAATGGATTTCTAAGTGGTCTCTTTCTTATTTGGCCATTTAGAGACACTCTATTGCAAAACCTTCTCCAATGCAACACTCAAGAGAAACTCTAAAAACCTATATCTTAGGTTAAAACTAATTGATTTGCCTATGTGGCACTTAGAGATCCTCAAGAGGACACTCTAAATTTAGAGTGCTCTCTTAAGGATCTCTAAAGTAAATCTTGACACATCACTTTAGAGATTCATGTTGAGTTTTGCATTGGAGATGGATTTTAAAGAAAAACTCTAAAAATCTTATGTGGCACTCTAAGATTTAGAGTTTGAGTGTTGCATTGGAGATGTTCTTATTTAGTTATTTATTTTCTCGCAGCTAATTCTCCTTCCTTATTTTTCATCATCTTCACCACCTTCATCACCTTTACCATCACATCTTCTAGTTTAACTTTCTTTTCTTTTTTAAAATTTTACTCTTTCACACTTTCATCTTCATCGTCAGAAAAAGCGTTAATTTCTTTATTCATTTCTATTCTAGATCTAGAGGAGGTCACTTTATCTGGATCCGGAAATTCCAGATTCAGACAAAGGGTTTCGACGAAGAGGGGACCCCTCCACTTTGGCGGAACATAGAGAGAGTAATAGAGGAATAAGGTGAAGAAAGAGAAGAAATGAATAAGAAGATGATGGAAAAAGAGGAAAAAGTTCAAAAGAAAAGGTCGTCAGCCGAAGGTGCCCAACTGACTGACACCCTCAACTGACGACTAATTTTTGGAGATGAAGAAGAAAGAGACACGATTATAAGAGAAAAGAAAAAAAAGCAAAAGAGATAAATAAGAAAAAAAAAAAAGAACAAATGTGTCATAAGGACAAAATCGGTGAGTTGGCAAAAATAGAGGCCAAAATGAATTGCCACGCACAATTAGAGGCCAAAACAAAATGTCGAACACAATTGAGTTAAAAATAGCCAATTGATCACAAATTGGGGGCCAATAAGAAATAAGAATTTCTCTCTATCTTGATATGATTTTCTCTTTCTCATGTTCTGCAACTCTTCTTCTCTTTCTTTTACCTATTTCTTAAAGAATTAGATATTGTCTTCTTTACAAATGAACAGAAAGACGACAGGTCTTCTTCACGAGTGAGAAGAAGATAGTTGGTCTACTTCAACTCTTCTCTTGTCCTCTTTCTTTTTGTGAGGATTTTTCTCTTTTCATAAGAACAATTACCCTTCCCTATTAAAAATAAGGCTAGTACTTTGGTCTTCCACAAGAAAAAGACCAATCCTCTCCTTCTTCACTTATGAAGCAAAATGCATCGAAAAAGACTATATATTATTATGACATGTGTTATAAGAGGTCCACAAAGAAAATAAATGATAGAAGATCAGTTGGAAATATGGGAGGGAGAATCATACTTCAAGGGAGAAAAAAAATTACAGTCTCTTTTTATGATGATGAAGGTGGAAGGAACTGGAGTAAAAATATAGTAAAAGAGTAATAAAGTTGTTTAAGATGATGATGAAAAATATGGATAGAAAAACATTTGGGAAACACAAGAAAAGAAATCAAATAGAAGTACTTGTGAAAACTAAAAAAGTTGAATGGGAGAGTCATGGGAGAGACATACAAGCTTGTCATTTTGCGCAAGAGGTTCATGGGATTTTTGATTTATTTTAGGTGGGTTCATGGGAGAGTGTTGTCTTTTGTAACACCTAGTTTCTCGCTATAAAAATTATAAATCTATTAGACTTGAATATGTTTTATTATGTTTCATTCCGTTCGATTATAAAATCTATTAATATATTTTTCTTAAGTATATTATTTTATGGTGCTTTTAGATGAAATTTTATCCTAATTGAATTCAAAGATGTTAAATTTTTAGGGTTTTGTATGTATCTAATACTCTAATCATCTCACTAATGTTGTAAGCGAAATCTCAATCATCATATGATTAATACTAGTTTACCAGGATCATATGCATGAACTAAAAATGAACTAGAAACTGAAAGAAGAATACCTGGATTCGCTTTCTCACGAATTAGATTCCAATGACTTTATCCCGAAGAAGATGAGAGCTTCAGTTGTCGTTCCTCTACTTGAAACACCCGAGTGAATAACTTGATCTCCCTTCTTTGTTGTCCGCTAGAACTCCATTGAAGGTTGAGAAGAAGAACCATTCTTCTTTTGACTCCATAGGTAGATTCAGAGCTTTTTCTCGAAAACCCTCTGTCTCCACTTACTTGTATATTGTGAGAGGGATGAAGTTTTTGTAGGGTTTTACACCCTTCTACTAGTGTTTATAGCGGAAATATGACATCTAATGTCTACACTAGTATTCCCAGGATCACATGCAAAACTAGTAATTAATCTAATGGAGATAGTAGATTACCTTAATCGCTTTTCCCTCGAACTAGTTGAATTGCTTATGAGAAGATCAAGAGCTTCAAGTGTAGCTCCTCTACTTGGGACACGAGCAAACAATTTGATCTCCCACCTTGTTGTATAGCTAGCACACCAATGGTGGTTGGAAAAGAAGAACACCTTCTTCTTTGACTAGATTGATAGTAATGGGAATTAGCTCACTTTCTCCTATCTACTTGATGTGGTAGAGTAAGAAAGCTTAGAGAGAAATTCCACACCTTATTCTCTGCCCTAAGAGTGTTTATATAGAACCCTAATAAGAATCCACCTCCTTTTAGGTTTCCTAAAACACCCTTTAGAATAAGATTTAGGGAAATAGTCGAAAATAGCAACTATTGGTATTTTCTCAATTCCCCAAGGAGGAGGTGTCCAAACACCACGAAAATTGTCAGATATAATGTTTATTATATCAGAAACTAACCCTCCAAAATTCAGCCCAATCCGAGTCCTAGAAGTACCCGAACCGGTCTAGGCCCAAAAACCCTATTTTTGGCCTTTTTGTACTATCTTTGCCTAATTCCTTTTAGGCCTATGAGATATGTTTATGGGACACTCCCATGATTATATCTCACTCCCACTAGTCATATCCTAGATCAATTTGTCACTCTTATGTGTAACCCGTTGTAGGATCCGATCGAAGTTAGCCGCGAATTACTCCGTAATTCGACGATCGTAGTTGGTCTCTAGCTACAACTCTACGATCCCTAAATCAATCGGACTTGATGATCTTCCACATCAATTGTCCTATCCGACAAATCGTTCGCATTGTCACCTTGGTCGAAGGACATCTCCTTCAACTCCTTCAGTTTTCTCCTGAGAAAAATCCAACCCTTTTTCTGTTCTCCAATGACCCTTATATAGAAAAATCCTAATTAGAATTTGGTTCCAATTAGGTTTCCATAAGAGTCCCAGAAAAGATAAACACGTCAGAACTCTTTCTAACTAAAATTAGGGTTTTCCCCAATTAGTGTGTGGCCGACCACTTAAGCCCACTAATGGGCTCGGCCTGGCCGACCACTTAAGCCCACTAATGGGTTCGGCCTGGCCGACCCACCCTACTCTTATGGCCGGTCCTGATCAACTCCCTAATGGGCTTGATCAGGACACCCCATAAGTGGTTTTTTCCACCTTTTTGGGTTCCTCTTTCGAGCCCCATTCTTTCTATCTTGTTGGCACTATCAGACTAGATCATATCCATCTATACGCAAGCTCCCATGAGTCAACTCTCTCCGATCAAACTCCCACTCTTTGGTGTAACCCGTTGTAGGATCCGATCAATGTTAGTCGCGGATTACCGAAGTGATCCGACGGTCGTAAGTGTAGTGCCCCTAGAAGAAAAAAAAAATTAGGTGTAAATAGCAATAGGCATATAACCCATTTACTAAAACCTTATCCCCATTTTGTTTCTTCTCTACCCGTGGGTTCTAGAGTGAGAAAGTGGGATTTATTCCCTTCCCATCCCCCAAACCACTTAAACTCTTAAATCCCTAAACCCTACTCCCTTCTTTTGGTTTCTTTATTTTCTCCTTGTTCTTCTTGAGTGTAGGAGCCAAATAGTGCTAGAGAGAGAGGATTTTGGTTCTAGAGAGAGAGTTAGGGCAAAGGAAGGAGAAGAAGAAGGGATCAAGCTTGGTGATTCTTCTTTGTTGTTCTTGGTGTGGAGTTTGGTTTGCTTTGGATCTAAGGTAGATTTCTATCTCTCTAGGGCTTGAATATCCATTTTTATAAAAACCTAGACAAATTAGATAACACTATTAACCCTAGATTTTAGTATTACTTGAACATAGATTAGGGCTCTTGACACAAATATATATACACTATAAGTAGTAGATTTATATTCCTACAAACTTATTTCTAGGTCACTTTGAATCTCATCTATGTGTTAGATTTTGAGGATATTTGCTATAATGACCTACTTGATGAACCACACAATCTTCATTTATATTTTCATGCTAGATTCATGTATTACAATGATATTTAGGGCTAAACCTCTTTATTTGCCATGATTTTTAGTATATAACTCTTATCATTAGATGCCTCTCACTATTGGACAATACTCTTTATATAGATACATGAACATGTGCTAGAAGTCAACATGATATGCGAATTTTAGGCTATTATCATCATTGATTCATTACTTGCAAACATTATAAATATGAAACTCGTATGTCGTAATATGCTAACGAATATGATTTTGATTATGTATGTTGTGGTGTGATGCTATTATATGTGTGTGATGTGATGAAGTTGGTGGAGAATTGTAAGAGTTTTGTGGTTGGTTCGACCCTCTCTACCGGATGTGATATAGGTATGGAGCGTATGGGGTCGGCGCTAACACAATGGATGACCTTGTGGACCACCCTCTTGCATAAGATGGACACCAACTCGTCATGTCGCTTTTTATTGTTTGTTACATATGTGGTACACTTTATTTCGAATGGTCACAACTCGGATACTATACTTGGACATCTTTACATGATATGTGGTTGTCTATTTGTTTTGGTTGCTCTTGAAACTGTCTATTGAGGCTTTAGAGGTTTCGAAATCTACTTGTTGGGGTCTGACCCAACCTTTTATTTTTCAGGACAAGGAAATCGGGAAGTGCCACCTGCTTGAGTCATAGTTAGCCTTGGAGGAGTTTCTT
The DNA here is from genome assembly GCF_041429995.1 of Eschscholzia californica. Taxonomy (NCBI): domain Eukaryota; kingdom Viridiplantae; phylum Streptophyta; class Magnoliopsida; order Ranunculales; family Papaveraceae; genus Eschscholzia; species Eschscholzia californica. Next base: position 50,679,510 of record NW_028238198.1, read on the forward strand.
TAGTGGTTTTCTGTCTTTCTTTAGGTAGTTATTTGGAGTTGTATCTCCTAAACACTTAGTGTTATTTATGTTTTATCTTGTCCGACATTTGTGTCGATGATTTAGACATCCTGTGAGTTTTGAGAAACTTGGTAAAATTTTATTAGATGATTTATTGTTACTTTTTGAGCTTCATGTTCGATACTATTTGTCTCCTTGATGAGTATATCGTATATGTTTACTGTTCTGCGGAGAAATGCTTTAAGTTTAGGTTTTCATGGCGGCCGACGTGGAAATCTGGATTTGGGGTGTTACAGTAAGCGGCTTCCAGCTAAGTATTACGACCCCTAATTGGACCGGACTAGATGATATTCCGGATAAAGTCATCGTTATCCTAACTGACAAATTGTACGCATTGCCATCTTGGTCGAAGGACACTCCTTCGGAAGGACACTCCTTCGGAAGGACACTCCTTCGGAAGGACACTCCTTCCGAAGGACATCTCCTTCAGACCGAAGGACTATTTCCTTCAAAATTTAGACACAAAATTCTGTAGACATTACGAGCGCTTTCTATATAACTTTGTATGGTAAAATTTTGAGTACTAAACAAAATTTGGGTCTTTAAATTGAACATATTCTCAGTTACAATAAATTACTATTTGAAATCATTTACTCATAAACTAACGTAAGTCCTCTTTAAAATGAACTTTAGACTTATCAAACAACATTAAACTAAAGGTCCTTCGTTTGTAGGCGCCCTCGCACGAACCTAAAATTTCTCATGGCACCACGAACGCGCCCCTTTGACTCTTTTTCTTTTCTTCGTTTTTCTTTCATTTCAATGATCTTGCAAGAAAAACCTAAGACTTTTGGAGCTTGAAGATTCGAGCTTGGTTATGAATTTGAGACCTAAAATGCTGCCCTTGTTTCGTTTCTTCTTCGTTTCGTGCAGAGGTTGAATAGAGAAATTGAAGACCTTAAGAAAGGATCTGAGACCTAGATGAGTTTGAAAAGAGAACTTCTATGATCAACCTAGACGGATCTGAGACATAGTTGAACTTAAAGAGAGAACTTTAGGGTTCGAGGCCCTCAAAGTGGCCCAGTCTGAAATAATATTTTGGGCCTTGGACAGGTCAGTCTGAGAAGGGCGCTTATAGGTGTCGTGAGTCAGACCATGGTCAATCCCTCAAAGGAAGCCCCAAGAGCAATTTTGGGCGAGCTTATAAAGGCACCCTTAGTAGATTAATCACACTTTAGAATGTCACTAATGACTTTATGACCCCCCACTTTTATATCGATATTAAGATTACACCTCTGTTTTTTTTTACTTATGATTTACATCATCACGTGGACGAAAAACGTTAACTTTTAGTTAAATGTCAGTTGTGCGAATCGCATATGTGAATTAAGACCAAAATGCCCTTATGTATGATTTTGACATTCACCCCCACTTTTATATCAATATTAGGACTGCACCCCCATTTTTTTAGAACTTTTGATTTATACCCTCATGTAGATGGAAAATGTTAACTTCTAGGTAAATATCAACCGTGGGAATCACACATGTGAATCAAGACAAAAATGCCCTTATTTACATTTTAATGTTCATCTCAATACCTTCTTATTTTTTCTTCCATTAATCAACTTCGTCAACCATATACAACTATTCCCTTCATTGACTGCCACTACCATCATCATCATCATCATCATCATCATCATCATCATCATCATCATCATCATCATCATCATCATCATCATCATCATCATCATCATCATCATCTTCTCCAGCCTACGCAACCATCGCCACAATCTTAATCTTCACAAACTGCTTGAACTAATTTTTTTGATAATGAACTTATAATCTTCATCATCTCTAAGTCCATCATTATCAACACTACCCAGACAATGATTTTGTGAAAAGAGGTATCAACAATTTATACATCCTAAAATGGAGTCATCTCATTTCAAAAACACATATCGAAGTATTAACAACTTATACATCCCAAAATGAAGTCATCTATTTTCAAAACTCATGGACCAGAATGAGCTTGTCTTGAAATCATGGCGATCTTCGGCTATTGCCACCATCACTACCATCATATCATCATCTACTTAATCAATTCTCAAATTTGATTTCTTCTATGAGCTGACCTTTAACTCAGTTAACTCTAATCAACAAAAGAAGACATACAACTTTGAACACTGACTAAAAGTCCTAAGGTTGATGATGGTTGTGATGGTAGCTTGTGAAGATAAATATTGTGTTGGTGGATGTGTAAGGGTGGTGGGGGTCAATGAAAGTGTATGGTTGACTGTGGTTGATGAAGTTGATTAATAGAATAGAAGAAAATTTAAATGTAAATAAGGGTATTTTTGTTCTGATTCACATGCGTGATTTGCACAACTGAAATTAAACTAGAAACAAACGTTCTTTGCTAACGTGGGTGTATAAATGAAAAGTTTTAAAAAACGGGAGTGTAATCCTAATATCGATATAAAAGTGGGGGTCAATGTCAAAATCATTCATAAGGGTATTTTTGTCTTGATTCACATGTGTGATTCTCACAACTAAAATTTAACTAGAAGTTAGCGTTTTCCGTCCACGTAGGTGTGTAAATCAAAAGTAAAAAATAAACGGGGTGCAGTCCTGATATCCATATAAAAGTGGGGTCGGTGTCAAACTCTTCCTTTTTTTTTTAATTTTATTTTTCTTATTTGTCAAATTAGGGGGAAAGGAGCAGCTTATGAATCCATTATTTAATTCTCGAACTTGGAATCTGAAGCGATCACCTCCAGGTTACCGTCTCTCTTCTTCTTAACGCTATTAAGAAAGAGAATTCCTTTCATCATATTAAACACTCCAAATTCTTCTCTGAATCAACTTATTCTTCTTATTTCTGTAATCGATTCTTCTTTTCTTTCAAATTCTAGTGTTTGAATCTTTGATACATCAATATTATACTACTGACAAACACTTGATTGAGATTTGCAGAACGAAAAAAAATGAAGCTTAAACTTAGTTCTGGAGATATTTCTGCCTTCAAATGCTTGATTTCTTTAGGGTTTATGTATGGAATCATGTCGTTTATAGTGTATACAATTCTTAACAACAAACACATTAAACCTCTTGATATGAACGCACCTCTTGATCGATTCTCAGAAGCAAGAGCGATTGAACATGTTCGAGTTTTGTCTGAAGAAATTGACGGTCGTCAAGTAAGTTTCATTTCAAACTTTTTTTTTTGTGTGTTTTTTGAAAGTTTAGTTTTGATCGTTTGATTAATTCATTGTTCATGTTGAGAATTTCGGTGAGAAATTATCAGGAAGGACGTCCAGGTTTAAAAGAAGCAGCTCAATACATAAAGTTGCAGTTAGAGATGCTATCTGAAAGAGCTGGACCAAATATTAGGTCATTACTTGGTTCTATTAGCTAAGTTTAATGGAAATACTTGATATATGAATTTGATTTTTCGGTTTATTTATCACTGTTCATGTGCTAGAATCTATGTGGTTTTGCAGAATTGAGATCGACGAAACTGTTGTTGCTGGTTCTTTCTGGATGATGTTTTTGGGTCATGGCTTAGCATTTGAGTATAGAAACCATACTAATATCATTATGAGGTACTTTTAAATTGTTCATTTTGTGTATTTTCCTTGAAGGTAAGGTGATCTGTTACTAGGCATTTAAAAAGAATTTACTAAAAGGTTCTGCAAATTCCTTTTAAGTTAATGGCTAATTTAGATTCTTTAGAAGGATAGACTGATGGGTACTTCAGATCTTCTTATATATCCTTAGTAGTAAGTCCAAACCAAAAAAGTTTGATTGTTTCAAAATGACTTTGTTTGAGTCCATTATAGAGTAATGAACAATACAAAGCTGCCGATTGTTGTACGCGATTATCATATTGGTTAACTTGCAGGAATTTCCTTGTTTTAATCCCAATTGAATTGCAGGATTTCATCAGCAGAGTCAAAAGACACAGATCCAGCTCTCTTAATAAATGGTCATTTTGATAGTCCACTTGGGTCCCCTGGTGCTAGTGACTGTGGTTCATGTGTAGGTGAGTTTGATATTATCAGTTTCTAGTTTTAGTGAGATGGCTGATACTTTTTCTTGTTAACAGCGAGTTTGTTTCCTCTTTTGTAGCCTCAATGCTTGAAATTGCAAGACTTGCAGTTGATTCTAACTGGATTCCCCCTCGACCTGTTATATTTCTTTTCAATGGAGCAGAAGAATTGTTTCTCCTGGTACGGGATGGTTTATCATTTAACATTAGCAAATGACTACTTAAATTTTTCTCTTACAGTGTGACTTTTTCTCCTCTCAACGCTCCTTACATCTTCACAAATGTATATAGATGCATAGTTTTATTTCTCTGGCACTACCTTTTGTCCCCTCAAAATTCTGAGTTCCTGGGACCATTTGATGCTGTTTATGGCTTGTTCCTTATATTTATTGTGAACTTGTTTGTTCTCAACTCATAGTTATTTCTTGAGCTAATTTCTGTGCAATAAACCAGGGTGCACATGGCTTTGTGAAGACACATAAATGGCAAAACACGATTGGAGCTGTTATTAATGTTGAAGCATCTGGGACTGGTGGCCCTGGTAATTTAAGAATCTTTCTCAACTTCTCCATATTTCATTTAGAATCTGAAACAACTTCAATTACTTGTTGAACCTGAATTTAAGCTAACAATATAATATAGTGAAATGCCTTGGTATAAGATTTTGATGAATTACATAGATACCTAACTCCTGGTTTATTTTGTTTAAAATTGACAGATTTAGTTTGCCAATCTGGACCTGGGTCTTGGCCTTCTCATGTTTATTCTCAGTCTGCTGTGCATCCCATGGCACACAGTGCAGCACAGGTTTCACTTCATATCCTTTTATAAATGTTGTCGATTTTAACATCTAGCACGCTAAAATGACAATTACGATGGCCTCGTACATTGAGTTCCCAGTTTTGAGTTTTTTATTTGTTAGTCAACAGTTTCTTGGTAGTTGCATAAGCTTGGGACTACTTAATCTTCCTCAATTTTTGATTGGCGTTTTGCTTTCGAGTTATTGATGATTGCATTGATTTAATCTATAAATGCAGGATGTTTTCCCTGTTATTCCTGGAGATACTGACTATAGAATATTCTCTCAAGATCATGCCGACATTCCAGGGCTGGATATTATCTTTCTTTTTGGTGGATATTTCTATCATACATCCTCCGATACTGTAGACAGATTATTGTATGCATTTCAAGTGCTACTTTGGTACATTTTTTACAATTTCTTGGAGTTTAACATATATATACCTGATCCCAAATTTTCTCTTATACGTGAGAAATTCCATCGATTAGACCTGGAAGTATGCAAGCGAGAGGAGAGAATTTGTTCAGTTTGATTAAGGGTTTCACAAGCTCCCCCAAACTGCTAAACGCCTATGAAAGAAAGTCTGTTTCAGCTCTAAGGAATCAAACAGAGGATGATGAGGAGCGTGCTGTTTTCTTTGACTATTTATCATGGTTTACGGTATGCCGTAGTGCTTCGTGATTCATGTTATCCCCATTGGTTAAATTGGATATATAATCGTGCCCTCTCTTTATGGTCATTACAGCTACAGTATATGGATGCTTTTGAGAGATCCTCGACAGATAAATAGCTTATTTTCTCATTTTCAGGTGTATTATTCTAGAAAAACAGCTCTGGTACTCCACAGTCTTCCCACTGTCATCTTTCTTCTCATGCCTTTCATTTTGCAATTCCGTGATGCTGGTGTTCTTTCTTGTTTCAGAATTTTATGTGACTTCATGAAGGGTATGATGGTTGTTATTCACTTGCTGTTTTACCTACATAATGCTTCAAGCATGCCACTCGAATCGGGAGCTTAACAAGGACTTTTAAATTTTTATGTTTCAGGAATGCTTTACCATTTAAGTGGAGTTATTCTAGCAGTCATTTTTCCTATTATCTTTGCCATTTTGAGATTGCTTTTCTCTGGCTATGCAATGAGCTGGTAAAGTATTTTCATTATTTACTGGGTTTTTTTGACTGTACCCCCTCAATACTAATTTGTAATCGAGTTTACCCCCTCAATAATTGATAATTGAGTTTACCCCCTTGGACTTACTATTTTTGTTAAAAACACTTGAAGAATGTTAGATGTGCGGAAAAAGAATATGACTACCAAGAATAACTATCTATGAATGTGATTTCAGCAATTGTAGTATCGTACTTTAGTGTTTGTTTTATCAAGGATATATTTTCTAGAGACTTTTTTTTGTCGTAGATTATTTAAGTTATGATTCCAATTCCCTTATGCCAAACAGGACTCTAGTGTTTTCCCAAAAATAATAAGTTCAAGGGGGTAAACTCAATTACCGATAATTGAGGGGGGTAAACTCAATTTATAGTTAATGTTGAGGGGTAAGGTAAAAAAACCCTTATTTATTGGTTCTGTTGTTTCATGTTGTACCTGGAGTTCCCCCTTAGTTGTTGTAGAACTTTTGGGTCTCTATGGTGGTCTTCATGGTTACTCTAGCAGATTAAAAATAATTGTCAGGGAATTTGTTCTCAGTTGAAACAATTCACAATCTGGGGAAGTACCATCCCGGTATCCTGATCAGTACTTTTGGTCATTTGTTGAAGCTGGGCATCTGTTTATATTGCTGCAGATATGGTGTAAATAGTATCTTACCCAGTCGATGCGTAGTAAATTGCGACTAAAGTCGGGTCCTTGCTAAGTCTGAAAGTACATGACATCAACAGTAGACAAAAAAACACACACATAGAATCCTAAAATTCTCTCCTAAAGCAGTATATCAGTTCAAAGCAACATATAGAAGTTCTTTGAGAAACTTGAAGTACAAAAAATAATGCTTACCTTCTAAAGATAAGTAACAATACAAGGTCCAATCATATCTATGATAAGATATTGATGCTCTTAGTCGATGTTCTATGATATCCCATATGTAGCTGCCTGAAGGAGAAACTGCTCAAGGTTTGGGTCGTGCAGTGATAAACATGTTGTTTGACCCCATCTCGTGGGTGTGGTGGTTAGTAATAATTGAAAATTCACTTTGATTTTCTGCGAGCACTGAACCAAGATTACTGAGGTTCTCTAAGAGCCTGTACGGATGAGGGTAATCTGTAAATGGTCTGTGCTAGTAGATTTTGTAAGTGGAGCAATAGGTACTGATTCTTGATCCAAAAACTCACTAATGCAGGTTTTCTAACCCGTATTTGGCTTTCTTGATGTTCGTTCCTTGCTCACTTGTTGGCTTGCTGATCCCAAGAATCGTCTGGAGATGCTTTCCGCTCTCTCAAGATGTTTCAGCTCTCAGAATATCAGAAGAGGTAGATATCTTAGTAAGACCTTAGTCATCAAATAAGTCTATAGTATGTTAGCGTTCTAATCATCACCAAATAGTTATACAATGATTTGTAATTTTGTATTTTTCCCCCTTTTGGAGAAGTATATTTGGGTGAGGATTGAATCGTCTATCTTGTGATACTCAGAAGTTTATGAAGTTGGTCTGGACCACCTCATACTATTAGACCACATGTACCTCTAAGATGCCACAAGGGATTTGAACAATAAAGTCTAAACTTCCATTCCTGGTTGGAGCTTTAACCGCTTTTCAGACTCCCTTGGAGCTATGCCTCTAGATGCTTTCCTCTTGTGATTAGAGGGCAACAAAACATGCACCATATTTTGCACAAAAATAGATGACTTCATACACTAATACTTAGTATATAAACAAAAGTAAGTGCATATGATTTAATGACTGATAAATTTGAAGGACATCCTACTCTAAAATACATGTTTAAGTACATTATTATTGCAAGGGGGTACTTCCTTAACTACTTCTATGACTGAAACTGTAACTTCATAATAACGTCACAACTGATCTCAGAAATCTTAAACGATCAGATAAATTGACGTAGAAGTTGTAGTCTTGCGTGGATAATTTCTATTGTTTGCCGGTCAAACTTGATTAATATTTACTTTTCAATTGTTCGGAAACAATGAATCTTGTTTCTGTTGGATGAATCTTGCAGGTACTGGGTGATGAAGCAAGGTTCTGGGGGGCTTTTGGATTGTATGCATTCATAACTTTGGTAGGTTAAACACTCTATATATGTATTCACAATCTTGTCACAGCTTACCAGTTGTAAGGTTGTTAATTAATATTAAAGAAGCCTGCCTGTAAATTTATGGGCATAGATCAGTTTATTCATTTTCTAATTTTTCCCATCAAGGAATGTTTACTTCGTTCTTTTGAAACATGGAATGAACATATATAAAAGAAGTCAAAGGAAACACCTGTGAAAATGTTCTATAGTTATCATTCTCACGAAAGACTACTCATGAATCATTTGTATGTGGTTTATATGCTTGCTTCCTATGGATCCCAATCCAAATGTGGTTGCGTATATCTTTTTTTAGACGAAAACTATTGGTTTAGACCAACTACTGTACTTCAACTTCCTAGGGCTATAACACTTCTAACCTAATGACTTAGAACTAATTGCCTCTTTAAGTTGTACTAGACGACCTAGATATAAGAAGAATCAGAAATTTTATATTGCTTGCCGAAGACCGCTGCAAGTTCTACGTTGGATTTTGTTGCCCGAGACCAATTCATGCACTATTTGCTATCTTCATCTTTTTATCGTTTTAGAAACACATTAATTTGCATCTACTTTTTGGAAAAAAATACATAATATAGTTTGTTTGTCCATATAATGTATGGTTGGAGTGAATAAAAATACCTGGAGTTAAGTTATTGAATTCTTTATGTACAGGTTTACCTAGTAGCTGGCATGGGTGGAGGGTTCTTGACTTTTTCCCAAACATGTTTTATGCTTCCTGCATGGATCCTCTTCTGTCTATCGAACAAGTTGTCTGGTCATCAATCACTCAAGTATTGTCTAAAACAGTTACTTATTTTTAGTTTCTACTTTCTGATATGTGTGGATAGATTAGACATCTTTTTGCCAAATCAAAATCAATATTTTACATCGCTGGATAATATTCCATAGAATAACTCAGATTTATTTTTTCTTTTTGATATGGAGAATAGGCACTTTATCATGTAGGGTAGTATTACTGTATTGGTCTACTTTGATGACCTACTAAAATTTAAGTCCGGAAGCTAAAGACCTGTGTTATTAGCGGAGGGTTATGATTCTTAGTTTTGGCGTGAAATTGCTGCTTAGTTCAAATATAAACTATTGATTTGGCCCCGATTGTTCTTTTTTTACTTGCAGTCTTACTTATTCTTTTTAATTGAAAAGAAAAACATCTAGATGCTTCGACTCTGTTAACTTAGTTGCATCCTGGCTACTCTGTACTTATGATCCCACATAACGCGATGACTTCATAATTGGCAAATTTTGTTTAGTAAATAGTCTACATGCATAACTATATATCTTGGATAAATATTCATACACATTTAGCTGTTAGTGTATACACTATACACCTGTTTGTGCATAAAATGCTTGTTTAGGATAAGCCATCGGATCAGTTTTTGGTAATGACTTCATCGTCACTTCCTCAGTATAAAAAAGTTCAATCATTCTAAACCATCTGCATTTGTTTACTTGTATTTCAAGTTGGATATGGTTAGATGCTCCAGAGAGGCTTGTTTATGTGTGAATCATTGCCACAGAATAGGAGATTTCGTTTCTGGAGGCAACCCCAAATTATCTCCATGCGGAGGTCTACAGAAAACTATATAATGAATGTGTATTAGTTGGTTTGTAACTTCATAATTGATTACGTAAATTTTAATCAAACAAAACATGTTTGTACTGTCCATCGTATACTTCATATATTTTAATTTTGTGTCTTGGAAATCATTACATATTTGAATGTGTACAATTCTTTGTTCAGTTGAAGTATTAATTATTAAGTAATAGGTATTAACTACTGAGTGATATATCATGCAGGTCAACTATAAGTTACGTCATCCCTTTAATTCCATGTCTTATATACTCTGTCTACTTTGGTGGGTTTCTTATACAATTCTTGATCGAGAAGATGGGTATGATGGGTTCTCTTCCGTTTCCTTATGGTAACTTTTGCCAACTCCCATTTTTGTAGATGATAATTATATTTTGTAAGTAGTTATATTATCTGTAGGGGTGCAGTGCACTATAATATGTGCAGGGTAGAAAGGACGCTGGACTTACTGCTGGATGGTCAGTACTTAGGTCACTATCTAAAAGCAGATTGATTTAAAAACTGAACCCAAAGTGGCAGAAAACTTGTATAATATATTACTTGCTTGAGCTTTTTTGACCATCGGTCTGGTTATTTAGCTTCCTCAGGCTGCTGTCATTTTGACTTTTTGAGAGATGTATTTTCTCAAATTGGTATATTTCATTCTATTTCCAAGTTTAGATTTGTCATTGAATTTTCTGTCTCGAAAAGTATCCATTTAGTAGCTTCACATAATTCCGTCTTATTTTCTGAAGTTCCTCTAAAGTGTGCCAGACGGCATGTGTACATGTGGTTCTAAATTATACAGCAGAGCTATGAGTAGCTAGTTGTACATTTGCTTATATTCTCGCGTCCACTCAAAGGGTATTTCGTGATTCAGGAATTTCTGTTTGCAGGATATTTTGTTCCTGATATTATTGTGGCAGGAGTAGTTGGGTTTGTGACAGGATGGTGTGTTGGGCCATTAATCCCTGTTATAGGCTACTGGTTAGCGAGATCATCCATTGTGCAATTCTTGCTACATATAAGCGTGCTTGCCTTGGCCCTGTCTTCCCAATTTTTCCCGTACAGCTCATCTGCACCAAAAAGGCTTATATTTCAGCATACAATTGTGACATCAGGTAATTTGAAAACAATAAATCTGATTTGTTAGTGATGCGTAATCTTCATAATACAAGTCTACAGCAGATCTACTCAGAAAGTCAGATTACCAAAATGTTGTTTTAGTTATGTTTGTTTTCCTTTTTGCCTCCAAAATATAAACATTTGTTTGGAATGAATGAAGTCATAACTTGAGGACTTCATTTAGAATGGGGAGTGGAATAGTAGGAAGGTGTTCCATTAAGTTATTAAGAGATCCCATAATGTGCCGACGGTCAATATAAGAAAATAAGCGAATTACCTATGTAATACTAGGATACACTTCTCAGATACTCCCGTCACTTCAGTAAGTATAATGTGAGTTTTATACCTACATCTTCAGCGAACTTGCATTTAATCGGTGTTAGGACCATGAAATACCACCCTAGGTTTATACCTTTTGTGTTTTATGTAACAACGATTGGTACCCAAGATGTCGGTATAAAAGACATGTGTATTCATGTATATGCATCCCATATTTCCGTCTCCACTTATCGTACATATACCGCACTTTGTACCAGTGTTGGATGCTAATACCCGTCGGTTCCATTTTCACTACCAAATACTAATAGTACGGGAATAACCTTTTTTGTGGAAATTGTATTAAGAATGTCGCGAAGAATGAAGACAGTGAAAGACTAAAATAATAAATAAAAAAAGGGGAGAAAAAGCCCTAAACCCCATAACCTTTTCCTTTTAGGCACATATCCCTTTGTTCTGTGCACTTAAGGTATCAATATCATTAAGAAATATATGCCCATATATGTTGTTAGATATAGACCTCACTTATATGCTTATTAGTTGTGAGATCACGGGCATTTTAATATTTATTTTCGTTACTGTAATTCACCTTTTTAAATAAGTGTAGGTTTATTATATTTCCTTAATTATCTTTGATTCACATCCCCCGGGAATGTTCTCTGATGAGAATGGCAGATGCAAACTCAATTGCGGAGTCCAGTTACGAATTTTCCGTGGTGGATTCCAATTCCTTACAGTTTGTTTTCAAGCACTCTCCTGAAGCAACAAAAGAATTACAGATCAGTTCAAAGTCATCTCTTGAACACTTTCACCAGTCTGATCGAGGCTCTTGGTTGGTACGTACTGAAACACCATACCTATAATCTGTAGAACTCATTAACTTGAAACACATTATAGTTGCTTCTCTTCAATTGGATTCTTAAACAGTATCTAGTAGAATTCGTCACACTTCTTAAAATCAAACGACACGTAATTCATTTTGAGATTGCTCTTCTGAACTTAAACTTTTTCAAGATAAAAAATAACATAGAGTCTAGGTTTATTTACTTAAGATTTGCTCTATAAGGTTCGGCCAGATTTTGTGATCTTTGTGGCTTCAAGTAATGGTGATACTAGGTTGTGTTTCTTTTTTCTTGTTGTCACACTCTTAACTCTTCTGACCCAAATAGACAGTGCAAATCAGCCATTAAGACGAATCAGACATCAGGAGTCAACAATTAGAAACATCCTAAAATCTGATTGTAGTGAACTCTGAACTCTAGTTAGATTTCAGAACTGACTTCGGAAAAGAACAATTACTCTCGAATCGGAGGTAATGAAATGACTGTTATTTTCTCGTGCAGGTGTTGTTTCCAGTATCTCTAATGTTTTCTGGAAGCTTGAAATTCCCTGATAGAGGTGATGATATATTGAAGCAATATTCACAGTTCCCTCACTTATCTTCTTATAGGGAAGCTACAGTTTCTACCACAGGATCTCGAAAAGTGTTCTTGCAATTCTCCTTAGGGTAAGACTGCTACTCTGCAATAGTGCAATATACGTGTAACTATTTGAGGCCAACTATTTGTAGTTATGGTAGCCTATTTGTAACTATTAAGACCAACTACAAGGATCTTGTCTAAATTATTCTGTCAAGACTACGTTTACCAAATCACCTCCTCTACTTGTTAATCTTCGAGCATCTAGATGCCAAATCACATGGAAACAACACCTACATATTACATTCACATCTAAACCATGATTGGTCGATATGTCGTATAATTTATTGAAAAGCACATCAAGGGGACTTAGATTGTTAGTTTGTCCCGTTAAGCGAGACAGGGACTGGTCTGTTCCAGGGCAGAATAAAGAGTTTCTATAGAGGGAGTTGGTTTACAGAGGCTACTCTTACGGATTGATTTATATGGGGTAATTACTAATTAGTATAAGCATGAAGAAATACAAACATATTACGGGAACCATAAGTTGAGCACGGGCTAGCCTACTAAGTGGCCCGTTCCTGTAATGTTTTGAATAATGCCCCTGTACTGGAGAATCTAGGAAATCAGACTTCGATTTAACACCGGTTGCAATTGTTTCCATGTTCCACTTCAGATCGATAAAGGAGGTTTGGGTTTCAGTCCTCAACATTACGGGTCCTTTATCTGGATGGTCTTTTGCTGACAACCAGCTTTCAGGTAATTTAAATTCTAAACATGATCATACAATTTGATTGTTGCTTTTGCCTTTTTGGTTGTTCATAATTAGTCGAAGTGATGGAATAATATACAGCTCCTGAAACGGTTGATGGTGGTCCTCCATCATATATTGTTAGACTTAGTGGAAATAGCAAAGAGAACTGGAATTTCTGGTTAGAGGTAAATTTTGAGTTCCATCCTTCTATCATCTCTCTCTATCTTATGCCTAAGAAAAAGCGCGGAGGCCCGATACTTCCCATGGGCGTCCAAGTCCAAAATAGACCATAGAAGCCCGAGGACTGGTAACGGGCAGGCCTGTCAGGCCCATTGAAATAAGCAGGCTGGGCTCGGTTGAAATGTTTGTTTTGACATGTTACCCGAGCCCAGCTCGCTTATGAGTTATGACCACCCGATGGTACCTAGGCCACCTTGTTAGCCCAACAACCTAACCGTTGAGGCCCGTCCGGATGTACTACCTGGCCGTCCGAACGTACTACCTGGCCGTCCGAACGTACTACCAGCCCGTCGTTACTCATATAGTATTCGTATACAAGTATGTACGTATGTAAAGTTTCTGTCTTAAAATTCAAATTGACAGGCGAACTGTTCTGAGCCTCTAAGGGTGGATGTAGCTGTATTAGAGCAGCATTTGGTGGACTCCTCCAAGAAATTGAAAGGACTTTTCCCAGATTGGGTTGATGTTACTGCTTATTCAAGCTTCTTGTCAAGTTATATCACTTGATTAAAAAATATGTACTAATTATTACTCAAGGTATATAAATTCTGGGGGTTTAAACAGATGGCTGATCATTTTCTCTCCTCGCTCATCGTGATAGAATCGCATGGCATATAACATTCAAACTCTAAAACTTAGTATCATTTAAGATTTTTAGAGTTTTTGTTAAAACATCTTTTTCAATGGGATACTATATTAGACACTCCATGAAGATGTGCAGACATTTATTGTGGAGACTCTAAAATTAGAGTATGACACCTCGTCAAACTTTAAAATTAAAACCAGTAGAAAGTCTTTCTTTTTAACTATTTTTTTCCTCTTAAATTTGAGTATCACGAGTATCAAACAGAGTTAGCTAAGAGATCTCTTTGGAGATAATAACTTTTGAATTGTCTCTATTTTCTCATTTAGGAAAGAGGAGTTTAAATGACACTTAAAAGTCCAAAATTTGGGGTGATAGGAAATCAGATCCAATCTTGAATAATATTTGAAAAAAAGCTCATTTTGTGAAAGTACAACTTAACTCTAGAAGTGAAAATTTCGGTCGAATTCGTCCCTACTACAATTCTCGCCCAAATCAATGTGAAAAACGTTTTTGGAAATTTCTAAGCAAATCTTAATTTGTTAATGTAGACGCACTGGAAATTGTAAAGAAGATTAAAACTTGATTGAAAAATTAATAAAATAAAGGGAGATACGATAACTTGATTAATTATTTTCTGAAAGGTGAATAACAATGACAGACTTGACTTCCTTTTATAGGAACTTAAACTCTTCTACATAGACTCAAACTATGACTCCTAAACATAGAAAATACTAAAACTTAAAAGATCTTAAACCTAGACGTAATAGGAAACACTCAAACATATAAACTCTCAAACCTAAACCTCATAGACTCGGCTATGAGACCCTTTAATTCACTCGGTCGTGAGGCCCACTATCTTGGTCGATCGACCTAGTATAATCTGCATCAACCTCGCCTTCTCTCAAGAGGTTCGTCCCAACCGTTTCTGAAGGGAGTTCAGTTTTTTAGTGCCTTCTTCAAGGGGCAGCAACTTAACCAGTTTCTTATTCCAAAGAAATTTATAAGTATTAGCACGCCCCTGGTAAGTAGTATCCACATATAACTGCCAAGGTTGTCCTAAGATAACGTGACACATATCCATGTTCGTTACATCGCAGGTGATTCCATCCAAGTACTCAGACTCAATAGAAAGAAACATCTGACACATTTGGTTGACACGTGTAGCGGCGCCTGACTATATCCACGCGGTTTTGTAAGGGTGTGGTTTAGGTGTAGTGTGAATTCCCAAGTAATCGACAAGTTTTACAGAAATCAAATTTTCTGTGTATTCATTGTCAATAACAATAATACACACTTTCTGCGATAGAGTCCCCCTTGTAACGAACAAATTCTCCCACTGAGACCTTCAAGTAAGGAGTGAATAAAATCTTCCGAGTAACCAACGTAACACGATCACCATTATCAGGATTGGTGACCACCTGCTCAACATTATCGTCGTCTGAAATCACTGTCCTTTTGTTTTTCGACGAGATTGGCTTTCCCACAAGATGGGCAAACATTATAATAGTGCCTAATTTCGTAGAAACGATAACATTTAACTGATGGAGGTTTCTTGTAAGGATTATCCACAGTTGTTTCAGAGGTATCCTCCGTAGATTTGGTGTTTTCAGATAACTTGTGTGGGGTACATACAATTTAACTACACGTAGAAGGCCCGCAATAAATAATTCCAATCGGATTCAAAAGACCAAGCCACACTAATGCATTCAGAAATCGAAGAGTAAGAACGGAGATTGACACGATCCTTAATATCATTGCGAAGCCCATATTTGAATTTTTCGACTTTCGTAGACTCTGTGTCGGGTAAGTTAAGGCGAGTACTGAGTCGGTGGAATTCAGAAGCATAGTCATCAACGAAACGCCTACCTTGTCGGCACCGAAGATATTCCGCACAAAGTTGATTCTGGTAATCTTGAGGAAGGAAACAGGCTAACATGAGAGGTTTAAGTTCCAACCAATAAATAGGAGTTAACCCAGTAAGGCGACATCGTTCAAATTCTTGTTTCCACCACGTAAGAGCAGTTTTACTCAAATAACCGGTAATGCATCTTATTTGATCTTAAACGCATACTTGCATGACGTCGAAAAAGATCTCAAACCGAGAAACGTAATCAAAGAATTCCTGAATATTGATGGAACCGTCATAAGTGGGTACCCTCGTACGAATGTGATAGGAAGAGGCTGACAAAGAAGAAGAATTTGGCGGTAGGGTAGTGGGCACAATATGGATTCTAGCGGCATTGGTCTGGATGGGAATGACCGGTGGTTGGGCAGGAGTGTAAGTGTGGGTCGGGATAAGGGTGTTGGGTCAGTTGTGGTTGAGTGGGTTGGTGTTGGGACATGAAGGGTTCATGTCTGGTTGGGGTAGTGGTACTGCCAGTGTGGACTTGTAGGGTCAGGAAATGGGTAACGCTTTGTTGAGGGGCCGAGGTGAGCTTGCATTGCCTACTGGTCCGTTTTGCCAGGGTTGGGTGTCACGTCGGGTATGGTATGGCAGGGGAACAAAGAGTGACCGAAGATGCTAGGGTGGGATGATGTTTCGCCTCGGTATTGTGGTGGTAAGAAAGGGTTATGGAAGGTGTTAGGGTGGACAGCGATCATGGGTAAACTAGGGTGGTTGAATAGGCTATGTGTGTATAGATGATGTTGGCCGCTTGGGTTTGTTGCTTCTAGGGGTTGGGTTATGGTGGGGTGACCAGGTGGTTTTTTATGGAAGGTCGATTGATTAGGGTAATGGGTTTCAGGGTAGAACCAATATAGGAGGGGTGGAGGGTATGTCCGAATGAAGTGATGGTGGAATGATCGATTAGGGTTTGGGCGGTAAGTTCAGCTTGACTAGGGTGGCGGAAAAGATTTCCTTGATTTTCTAAGAAGCTAGTGGTGGTGGAAGCAGTAGTAGGTTGGGGAAAAGAAAGTGGTGTATACATTGGTTTAGAACTAGTAGGAGGTTGTTGTTTAAATGAGAAAAGTTAGAATAAACTCCTTCTAGTTTAATGTTGATTCCTCTGATTGAATCCTGAAGTTCGCGTAATTTGTGATTGATGCCATCAAATTTTTCATTGTTTTCTTTTTTGTATTCGTCTAAAATTTCTTCGAACTTCGAAACTAATGATAATCCTTGACGAATGTTTTTCCATTCAGAAGTGAAGGCAGGGCCTTCTTTTTTGCAGGAGTATTGATGGTAGTAGGGTTCACCATCTCTTTCAAGATTGAGGCTCTAGATACCACTTGATGTAGACGCAACGAAAATTGAAAAGAAGATTAAAACTTGATTGAAGAACTAATAAAATAAAGGGAAATACGATAACTTAAGCAATTATTCTCTAAAAGATGAATAACAATGACAGACTTGACCTCTTTTTGTAGGAACTTAGACTCTTTTAGATAGACTCAAACTACTCCTTAAGACAGAAAACACTCAAACTGAGAAACTCCTAAGCCTAGACCTAATAGGAAATACTCAAACATATAAACTCTCAAACCTAAACCTAATAGTCTAGGGCCGTGAGGCCCTTTCATTCACTCGGTCGTGAGGCCCACTATCTTGGCCGATCAGACTGACACTAATATTTTGTCTTTTGCATCTTACAAATATGTTGTCTGACACTAATATTTTCGCGAAAGCATTTTTTCGATTTGTCTTGTGAAGAAAGAAATGATTTCCGCATTTTTTTTTATTTTACTTTTGACAAACACATTTAGACTAATGCATTTTTTGTTTTTCTTTTGAAAAAAATTAAAATGTCATGCATGTTACCCTTTGTATTTGACAAATCCATTAATGAACAAATAATATTTTGGCTAATGCATTTTTTATTTGTCTTGTAAAGAAAGAAATGTGTTATGCATTTTTTTTTTTACTTTTGACAAACACATTAACAGAGCAAAGTGGATAT
The DNA here is from genome assembly GCF_041429995.1 of Eschscholzia californica. NCBI lineage: Eukaryota > Viridiplantae > Streptophyta > Magnoliopsida > Ranunculales > Papaveraceae > Eschscholzia > Eschscholzia californica. Next base: position 50,697,507 of record NW_028238198.1, read on the forward strand.
CACCCTTTTCCTGATGCATATCATTGCATGTTCCCACGGGAGGGAATCATGTCTATAAAATAAAAGTAAGGAATTTTTAGTAATAACAATTAGCATATCCAATCTTGTACAACAAAATTTTACATGATATCAACAACTCATAACTTGTTAGAGCATAACATAATTTGTTGTAAACAACTGAATCATGTTTGTAGTATAAAAGTAAGAGAATTTCAGTGTAAATAGTTAGCAAAGTCAGTCTTGTCAACAACATAATTGGTATGTGTTGTCAACAGCTTATAATAAGTCAGGACAAAACATAATTTGTTGTAAGGCAACTGAATAATATTTATAACATAAAAGTACAAGAATTTCAGTTAAAACAGTTAACATAGTCATGCCTCGTTTGGTTTTAGCTATTTATTTTTCTCTTCATATAGTTTCTTATTTTCTTCCTCATTCTCTTCTTCTACAAGTTAGGGTTTGGAGAAAAACAGTTTGTTGCCAAAACCAGACGACACATCCAATCCTTTGAAGCAACCATCAATCTGGTTAGTACAATATTCGAATCAAAATTTCTCCCTCTAAAAGTCATATGTTAGAGTATGAATGCATATTTCCATGGTCATGGTGACATAAGAATGTTTTGTTGTTAGTTATTGATTGTAGTGTTAGTTCTTGATCGCATTAACAAAAGGTAGATACCTATTTTGTTTTTTTGTTATCTATTGATTGCATTAAATCTCTACATCAGTGTTGCCAAAATCGTGTGATTTGAGATTCGAATCGCACGATTCAAATCGAATCGGATGGAATTCGTTCTGACTATTACTTCAAATCGTACGTAGTAGAAAATTGTGCGATTTCCAACCAAATCGGTTCCAAACTCGTTAATTGTGGGATTCATTGGGAATCCGACGATCCAAACTTAAACCTCCAATTTGAAGAGTTTTGGGGCAAATCGATTCCTAACTGGAAAGGAAATCAGATAAAGGGAGATTTTTGAAGAAAGTAGAAAGAAATAAAAAAAAAGCAAGAAAAATAAAATAAAATAAAAAGACTTACCTTCATTTTCACCTTTCTTCATGCAATCAGAGTTCATCATGATTAAACTATCAAAATATGGTTCATTAATCTTTTTTCTTCTTCTTTTCTCTCTAAAAACCCTAGCAACTACAATCTTTTTGGATCTCAAATCTTATTTCTTCTCTCTCTCTCTCTACAATTTCTTTCGCTCTTTGCTAGAACGATCACGCTCTCTCTAGAACCAGTATATTCTATTTTATCTCTCCTCTTAAAATCAATTCCTAGTTGTTTACTGTTTTTAACTTATTATTATAATAATATAATTTATATTATTACAACATAATATAACTTATAAGTTTTTTCGTCTTTACTACTACTTAATAGTTTTCTATTTTATTATTAGAATAATATCACTCTTTAGTTTTACTTTTTTTTTTCATCTTTAATACTAATCTTAAGTTTTCAATTTTTATTATAATATCTTGAACTATTATAGTTAATAAATTATATATATATATACATATATAGATCTTACGATTTTCGATTCACTGATACGATACGATTTAGTAAATTGAAAAACGATTTACGATAAGATTTGCCAACATTGCTCTACAGTTCTAGAGAGAAACTCTCTTTCCAGGGAAAAAATTATGTCCCCATTAGAACTTAGAGACCATGACCTATTCATTCTATTTTATTTATGATCACAACACCTTTTACTTTTTTGTTACCTATACAAATATCATGTTGTATATATTTTAGTCATGGTTCAAGTGAAGATGTTGCATGATCACAACATCCTATTTTAGTTATGATCCCTGAATCCCGCTTTGTTTTTATTTTATATTAATTCTTTTAGAATTTATATGTTAAGTGAAGATGACAAGAAATAACACTCAAACTCGAGCACACTAGACTCCTGAATTTCACAAGATATTTGTCTTTTTATGCGTGGAAGAAGTACAAAAAGGTAATAGGCCAGGCTCAACCTTGAATAGGGTAGGTTACCAAAATTTGTGCAATAAATCTTTTACTTTCACAAAAACATCATATAATAATAATAAAAAAAAAAAAAGATGAAGAATCATTGGGATGCAACTAAAGAAAATTGGAAAGTGTGGAATAAGTTAATTTTCCACCCAGGTTCTGGGTTGGATTTCGTAGCTGGTAGTCCCTATGTTGTATTAAGCGAGAGGCGAGGCGACAACTCAGCTCGCCTTAGCGCGCTTAGGCGAGCGCTTTAGGTGCAGACAGACCCTGCATTTCCTGCATTGTAGGATATCTATAGAAAACCTATTGTATTCAAATACTCATGCAACAAATCTCATTTAAAGCAAGAACAATGAAATAAAACATCTAAGGGTAAGTAATTCACACACAAAAGCAATCAAGGACTCAAGGTTCTAGTTAAGTTTTAACTAAGTTTAAATTCTAACAAAAGAGTCAATAAAACTAGAAGTCAATATCTTCAGTATCTCCTGATAGTTGATCTCCATCTTTTCATCATCGGTGCTATCTCCTTCTTGAGCCACTTCCTGACTAAAATTACGTCTTCATTTGTTTCAGAATCCTCATCAACAAGTCGAAGCTTTGGTCCACTCCTCCGTCTGTGGGTTTGGCTATGTGCCCTTCTTCTCTTATAAGTCCTTGTGCGTGTACTTGGACCAGTATGATCATTATCATCTCTTCAGCCTCCTCAACAAGATCATATGTTAGGTCTGTGTCACCTACAAGATCATCAGCCGCATCAAAAGCAGCAATCCACTCATCGAGATCGACATTTTTCAAAATGCGCTATCTTCCTATGAGGATCTTTCGCATCAACTTGTTGTTTTACCAACTTTGAGAGGTCAGCTGGGAATGCGGTATCTATCGGTCTCTTTACCTTCTCTCCAGGAGGCATTCTAGATGTTGGCGTCCCACTTCCACTTCCCGTGATTTCCACATCTTCAAAAGTTTGATTGCAAGATGAGTTATATATATTAATCCCTTGAATTGAAGCCTTTCTCATAATACTCTTTTCCCCTCTCTTTTTCTTCGATTCGGCTATATAATTTTTTTTATCAAATCTTGTACGTCTTTAGGAACCTTCGAACATACTGTAACATCTCTATACCCACAGGCAAAATGTTGTTTTTGTCTATTAATTCCACCATTAGAAACCACACCACATAAGTCACATTTTACCTTATTCTTATCTCCATTCACAGGTTGTCCGTAATCCCAACCCAGATCACTCGACAGTTTCACTTGAGGAGTTGTAGAAGTGGACGACATTAGCTTAAAACAGAGGAGAAATCATAAAAGAAATAAAAGCAAAAAAATAGTAGCTTAAAAGTTTTAAAAAATAATCAAATAACATAACTTTAGTTGAAGCTAATTTAGTTGAAAAGCTAATTTAGTTGAAGGCTTGAAGCTTAAAAGTTAAAACAGAAAAACATTAGCCTTGTCCCTCCAAACAGTGGATTAATAGCATAAATTTTGAAAGTAACATAAATTTTCAAAGTAACATAAATTTAATAGCATTTAGTTAGTTGAAGAAGAAGAATCATAACAGAAAAACAGAGACAAAAAACGGATTTATAAAGAAGAAGAATCATAACATAATCGTTACTTTTAGAGAGAGAAAAACAGAGTCATAATTTATAAAGCAAAGTTAGTTGAAGAAGATAATAAAAGAAGTAGCTTTAGTTGAAGAAGAAGCAAAAAATCGGTACTGTTAGAGAGAGAAAATCGTTGAAGAAGAAGAAGAAAACAGAACTGAAAATTAGAGAGAGAAAATCTTTGAAGAACACTCAAAATAATGAAGAAAAAAACAAAAAAAAAAACAAAAAAATAAAGAGAAGGGTGAGAGATGGTACCTTAATAGTTGTACTTCCAAATTTGTCTTCAGTAATGGTGGAATAATGGTGGATAGAGAGAGAAAATCGTCTTCAATGTTCAAACTGGTTTGAATAATTGAAAACCCTAGTTAAGATTTTCCTATTTTGGTTGACCAAGGTAGTAGGAAGTTGGGTTTGGGCCTAATTTTTGGGCTTAAACCCAAAAAAACAAAAAATTCTAAAGGCAGCCAGGTCGCCTCCATTCAACTTTATGACTCCCCTAGTCGACCTAAGTCTATCGACTAAGCGCGCTTAGTCGGTACCGCGGGAACCAAGGGAAGAGTATTTGAAGCGAGTCGATGGCTTTAAATACCTTGCGCTTTGGTCGCGTCAGGCGCGCTTAAGCGCGTCTTTGACAACATAGGCTGGTACATTGACTGCTTCAACTAAATTTTGGAATGATTACTTGTAGGTAAATATTTCATTAACATGTAGCAATTTGATTACTTGACCATATAGATACAAATAGTGTAACATCCCGTATTCCCGTGTTTTCGATTCAGTAAATAAAAGACTAAGGTTAGACGAAGAGCCATTTTGAGTTTAGAGAAAGTTAGAACAAGGGCTAAATCAAGAACTGGTGCAGAATATATGATGTTTTCTGTGACCAAGAAAGATTTAGGGGTTGTTTTGCAAGTTGATAGAAATTGAGGGACTAAACAGTAAATTTGAGAAATTTTGCAAGGTGAATCTTATAGAGAAATTGAGGGGTTGTTTTGCAAGGTGAATCTTATAGAGAAATTTTGATTTCCATCAAGAAGTAAGTATTGCTCTTAAGGTTTTTCGTCTAGGTTTTGTAGGAAATCTGATTTTCTCTCTCTATGATGTTAAATTGAGTTTTAATGGAGGTTTTCTTTATGATTTGAAGAACTTGGTGAATTGAGGAGGAATTAGAAGAGACTAATCAAGAGGAAACTATCTAAATCGATTTTATTGGAATCAAGGTAAGGAATTTTGATCTCTATGGTTTTATAATGAATCTTTAAGGGTTTTTCTTACCTTTATGTCTGACGGTATGATTTTAGTTAACTTAAAGAGTTATGAAGTTATGTTTGAAGAATCAAAGTGGATGATTAGGTTGAAACTTGATGAAAAACAGAGAATTAAGAATAAAATTGCTACTGTTTTTGAGTGTTTAGACAGTTGTAGAGACTTTGGAAGAATTTTAAGTCTTCATAGATATTATAGCTCGTCTCGTGCCAATTCCAGAAATATATTATAATGATTATTCGAAGTTTGGATGAGGACGATATGATTGTTAGAGTATGCAGCATACGAGCAGTAAAACTGATGCACTGCTGCGTATCTTTTACGCTTTTCGGTTATGTTTTAGTCGTAATTAGGAGAAACCACCTGGAAATGAAACGCTAGGAATGAGATTAACTATCCGATAACTTAAGAATCGGTTGAATCGGATTAAAGACTAGAGAGTTATGCTTGTTTAAGTGCGCAATTTGGACTACTCTATGTGTTTATGCTATTTTGGATATGGTTCGTGCGGATTTTTTTTGCAACGAGACCCAATAGAATATGTTAAGGGCATGAATATCCTTCAAGTGATGTATGATTCAACTGAATTGGGTATGGCAACGAAAGTTAGATAATGATTGAAATTACTCGGAATAGTCGATTTCGTTACAACGAACAACTTCAGAATAGTTTGGTCTATTACGGGTACCTAATATAAATCAGATTCACTATTATATTGAGGGTGTGGCTAGGATATTCGTGTTTTCAGAGTCAACTGATACTTGTGACTTCGGAATCACATAATAGACTTTATGGAATCGTCCAATGGTTTAGGACGCAACCTAAGTAGTGAATCTTATATCGTTTGTGAGTTCTTTAGAGTGTATTCTCATGCATATTATTGTCTTCTTAGTTTGTAGGATCTCCTCTGACAGTTTTTTGGCTGTCAATTGACCATTTTGTTCCTTTGTACTTTCAGCAGGAAGCGAATACTACATAGAAGAGAGACCCGAGGAGTCCGAATCTCAGGTGGAGGATAGTGAACCGGAAGTGTACTACATCTGAGGTAGGATCCTATGAATCTTACTTAGAGCACGGGTATTCCCCGCTACACCATTTTATATATATATTTAGTTTTTATCTTCTTCTTCTTTTTCGTTCTTTAGTTAAAATTATGACATGATAAGCTATGGTGTGAATGTATGTGGTGTGTTGTGTGTTATGAATGTTTATCTTTACAAAACAAACTAGTTTTTCTGAAAAATAATCACGTGGTGGTGGAATCTCTTGAGCTGCGTGATCGTTTTGTATGAATTGTAAACACGTGGTGGCGGAATCGCTTGAGCTGCGTGTATAACATGGTGGCGGAATCGCATGGACCGTGTTACGTGTAATGATTGTTTGACGTCGGGAATTGGTTGTCCCCTTGTTTATTTTTCTGTTAGGATTAGCCATGAATTCATGTCAAGGGTTACACTCGGTGCATGCGCAACTATTTGGTAACGACCATTCCAGTTTACCCAGAATGGGGTCCGAGAGAGATTAGGAGTTGGGGTATTCCGACCCTTGGAGTGATTAGGGGACTGACCAGTGCCATGTTTGTTTATTTATTCTGCTAAGCCACTAGTGTTTGTGGTTTGAATTCTGTACGATATGTGATTGATACTTACAACATTTTCACCGAAATGAAATAGGGTGCTTACCCGAGTTTTCGTAATAAGAAAATACTTAATCCCTGAAAGTGGAAACTTGTAAAAGCTTGGTTTTAAATAGGGTTTACCTTACCTTGAGATACAAGAACGTTCTTCTCCTTTGGTGGATGTTACCTGTTAGGAGGGCTCTGTTCTTGTAGATTTGGGAGCCACTAAAATCATTTAATATTATTATAGGTTCATGCATATGTTTGGGTATTCTTCGAATGGTTAATGAGTTACCTTGCGAGGGAGCGTCAGATCTGACCGGAGGTAGGACGCGCCTCAAGACGAGATAATTGTATCACCGTGGGTATATGGCTCTACTTCACGACGATACTCTTATAGTCGTCTGGGTAAGTCATAACATATTCTAAGCGTGTCGTTGTTTGGGTGGGATTTATTATTCGATGCTATTGAGATCACAAGTTAGCCCGATGGGCGATGATGACGAAGGGAGAGTTACGGAAGCTCTTACCGGGGTATTACATGGATCCATGTGTACACTGCAGTAGTCAACTGTTTGATAAGGCGCCGCCTGCCTACGCACTAACAAAGGCCCAACGGTTCTTCCTAGCCGAATAGTAGGTGACCCCGACTGAGGGAGTATTCAGTCGTGATCTTGGTAAGCTGGAAGAATTATCTTGCTGTATTGCCTTGCTTGATGTGCATAATGTCCTTGTACTATTTATATCACCTAAACTGTTGATTTATTAAAATGTTGATGTGTGTGGTGCGGGTAGGATGTCTAGGTATCCTACTGAGCTAACTTTCGAGTTATCTCACTCCTTCATTTATTTTCGTGTTCAGGTACTATAGTCCAAGATCGATTTAATCTTGCTTGTGAGCAACTAGTGATGTGGGATCGATTTGTGCTTTTTGTATATTTTGAAGTTATGTATATTATCAACACGAACAATATATATGTATCATTGTAGTATATAGTAGGTGTGAGATGTTTGGAATTTGTAGTTTGTTTTGTCTTGATATGAGTTTATGTGCATGTATATATGTATGTTTTGGCAGGTTTTACAGGTTTTATAGACTCAATTTACAGAGGAAACTCTGCCGAAACTTAGTCTCGTATTTTCGACTTTTAGTTCGTTTTCAAAAACTATGATTCCTTATTAGATTTCCGCTGCGTCATTTTATTTGTTTGATAACAGAGATAAGTGTGTTGGCTTTGGTTTATTTTAGAAACTCTGTTAAAGCGAGACTGAGCCTTAGTTTCTTTTATAAACTGCCGGGCAAACCGTGACTCGGAACACGGGGCGTCACAAATAGTAATGATCATATATATATTTCTCACCAGAGTAATCTAAAGGTTGCTGACTTACACGACTTTGGATTACAATATGAGAAAGAACTTGAATATCTTTTTGGCGGTACAACTGTCGTAGGTGAAATGACATTTGCTCCAAATGCTGGTGAAATGCCTTCGTTCGTTCGGAACTTAAATGCACAAATAGAAGTTGATGGTCGAACTCATGATACACAACCATCTGCTAATACTCAAACTAATGAAACTTAACAATCTTCTGATGATGACGCTGGAATGGGAGAGCCAATTGAAACTCAACGTTGTAGTAGACAATCATTACAAAATAAAAGACGTAGAAGATCGTCTGGATTCTTTATCTAAATTTGTTTTATGTTTCAACTTATTATAATGAGGTTGTTTATAAAGTTAATAATTAAACAATTTTGTTTCGAGCAGTTCAATGGATTCAGATGAAGAATATATTGTGATCATTGCAACTTGCAGTGGTGTACAATATTATCTTGAAAAATATGTTACCAAGAATCTAATTAGAGAATTTGCTTTAAATGGGAATGCATATGTAACTAACCTTTTCTACGGACACCGAAAATCATGTCGTGATTTATTACTTATGGATCAACACGTTTTCAGAAAATTGTGTCAAATAATGAGAGAAGAAGGTCTACTGAAGAGCACAAGACATGTGTCTATTGAATAACAAATAACAATTTTTCTTATACTATTGGTCACAACGAAAGAAATGCTATGATGTGTCACCGTTTCCAACACTCCGGAGAAACTATCAGCCGCCATTTTGATTTTGTATTAAAAGCTATGGCGAAATTTTCTATTTCAATTATCAAACCTCCAGAAAATAACTTTGTTCCATCCCACGTTCGACGTAACTCGAAATATTGACCATTTTCAAGGTAATATATCAAATTTAATTGCAAACATATAATCAGACTCATAATAGATATTTTCTTATGATTGCCTTTGTACGTTGTTGGATTGTATTGGAGCTATTTACGATACACATATTAAGGCTCATATTGGCGAAACAAGTACCATCTCGAGGGAGAAAATGTATATGCACCCAAAATGTGCTACCAATATGCTCATTTGAAATGAAGTTCACTTTCGCACTTGCAGGATGAGAAGGTACCGCTAATTATTGAAAAAAATCCTGAAGACAATTAATAATCCAGCAATGAATTTCTCAAATCCACCTACATGTAATTTATATGATTTACTAAGTTGATATATCATATATAATGGTGCATTGATACATAAATGCATATAATCTCAGGTATATATTATGTTGTTGACGTCAAAGATCCAAACATAAGTGACTATTTGACTCCATATTGTAGCATGCGGTATCATATTCCTGATTTTCATAGTAGTAGTCAAGCGAGAACACAAAAAGAAATATTTAATCATCGTCACTCAAGAGTGTTACAGAGCGGTGTTTCGATGAATTAAAAGTAATATTTTCAATTCTTAATTGTATGTCATCATATCCATATGCAACACAAGTATTAATTGTTGTGGCATGCTTGACAGTCCACAACTTTATACGCAAATAAATGGCTACAAATTGGTTAATGTAGGAATACGATAATGATGCAACTAAATTTGATTACGATGATGACGAAGATCGTGAGAAAATCAACGAAGAAACACAACCACAAATAGTCAATCAACAATCACAACCGCAAGTGGACGTTATTCGAGATCAACTTGCGGATAATATTGCTAATGTTAACAGGACAAATGATAGTGATGATTAAGTGGTTACTGAAGACCCTTGCAACAAATTATGTCTTTGTATGTTCATTTGAATATTGAAACTAATGGAGGTAGTAATATTGAGATAAATGTAATACTGAAATTCCTTTTGCTTGTCATTTGTCATCAGCGTTAGGTCGACCAGGCATGATACGCTCAAAACGCACGGGCCGAAATGTGGAATATCAAATCTTAACGACCAAGCGGCGCTGTGTACTCATGCCAAGTATATAGTCAGCCTTCCGAACATCTCAGAGCACTCGTGACCTTCTAGTCATCTTAGCCTTGCCAATTATGCGGCATGCCACCACAGTGCCAAGCACACCAAAGTGAAGAGATTTATACCCTTATACTAGTGTTTATAGCGGAAATAAGACATCTAATGTCTACACTAGTATTCCCAGGATCACATGCAAAACTAGTAATTAAACTAATGGAGATAGTAGATTACCTTAATCGCTTTCCCTCGAACTAGTTGAATTGATTAAAGAAGACCAAGAGCTTCAAACGTAGCTCCTCTACTTGGGACACCGAATAGTGTATTTAATCTCCCTCCTTGAAAGCTCGCTAGCACTCCAATGGTGGTTTGGCATATTTAATTTTCATAACATAAGGAAACGTCCCTCCAAAAATCAGCCCAATCCGAGCCCTAAAAGTGCCCGAATCGGCCTAGGCCCAAAACCTTTATTTCGAGCCTTTTTGCTATCTTTTGCCCAACTTCTATTTAGGCCTGTGAGATATGTTTATGGGACATTCCCAATGTTATATCACACTCCCACTAGTCATATCATCTGATTAAATACCCATTCTTATGTGTAACCCGATGTAGGATCCGATCGAAGTTAGCCGCGAATTTCTTCGTAATTCGACGATCGTAGTTGGTTTCTAGCTAAACGCTAGGACCCCTATATCAATCGGACTTGATGATCTTCTTCATCAATTGTCCTAGCCGACATATTGCTCGCATTGCCATCTTGGTCGAAAGACATCTCCTTCAACTCCTTCAGACTCCCACTTGGACTTAGAACAAGTGCAATGCCTCGATTCCCGTGTCAATTTAGTATCCCATCTGATACGTCACGTCATTCAGACTTTCTTGATATCCGAGTACAACTGTAAAAGACAAACGATTAACTTTTAATCCGTTTGAGCGTGGCCACGCATTTTCAGTTGCTACTCATCAAGTGGCCTTGAGACACTTTGTACCTAATGTGATTTAGGATGACACAATCCATTCTTGCGCTCCCACTTAACTTCATGTTTATCCTGTCCTTCCCAGTATTCGTCTTTATAACCTCCTTTTACGGCGCGGCGTTTGACGGAACCAAAGTCGGACATTCCTTTCATAAGATGAGTGGAGCACTCATGTTTTGAGGAATCTCTCCAATTGTCTTTATGAGAAGTATTGACGTTCATCACGAGTGATGTACTTCTCATTTGAGGGTTATCCAGTGTATAAACCTTTTACACACTCACGTAGTCGAATAGAATATACTATTCCTATAGCCCATGAAACTGCGCTATCCCATCGACTCCCGTGCTAGTCTTCGTGAGTCATTGTTGTCCATGTAATGACCTGGACCAAGGATTCGATAATAAATATTCCAAGTTCACTTAATAGGGTTTCATTCATCAGATCACGTATCTGACAAACCTATTCGGAATGTTTTATCATCAATGGACTGTCGTTTAAACACTAAACCAAATTAGACGACTGGTGAAATAACTCTATAATTTCTGATAACGAGAGTTGTAAATCTGAGCCTCTCCCGTAAAACTCTTTTACCCACTCAGTTTTACTTGTCGAGGTTTAAAATTATACCTCATGCCTTAGACTGTGTATGAATCTCATACTATGTCTTAGGTGACAGTTTAGTTTGACTACCGTGGTAGTCGGTTTTAAACTTTGCTTATTATCAATTAATTTGAAGATTGCTATCTTCAACCTTGATTATATCTAGTAATATTTTACTAGAGTTAAGGCCTTTAATTCTTTGTGTAGTATTTGCAACAATTCCCGGCTTAAAACACTTTTAGCCTACTTTCCTTCCATGTCTGAAAGTTTGCTACGATGACATGTTCAACTTTTGTACTACTTTATCCTTTAGCCTTCTAGGATATTCAAAGTAGTGTCTTCGGTTTTCTAATCCGAATTTGGATATCTAAATGCTATTCATGTCCAACATGATTGACTTTATGTTTTCGAACATAAATGTCTCTCTCATGCGTGCTAGCTCATCGGTGTCTTTTCAGACTCCGAGTTTTGCAACGCCCTCTGTCATGAGTTTTTGGGTCGAAATTCTTTTAGACTTTTCGAGTCTTAGATTTTCTGTTTCGGATCTCAAGCATCTCAGCGTACTGAGTCTCTCCAATTCTATCATCCTTTTGATCTATGCTTATAGATCTTCAGATGCCTAAAATGACATTTCATCCTTGTGTGTGGTCCTTTTATCGAGTCAGTGTGTTCACTGTTACACAACATCTTATGTCGTACTCAATCTTTTGTATGTACTCAGCATACGGACCCGGAAGGTTTGTTTCTCCCACTTACCTTCTTGAAACTCGTGATTCAAGATTTTCTTCATTCCTCAGGAATCAAACTTCTTTGATTGCCTTTTTGAATCGAAGGTTCTAACTCTTGCGTGCTTTTAATCCGTCGATAGATTTCTGAAGCATGCCTATGGACATAACTTGATTGGAAGAATCTTATTCTTCTTGTCTAGTTTCGGGAAACATGAATGTTTCCATCCTTCTCAGTTTTCTACTTTGGAAAACCAATTTAGGTCTTCCGTTGACTTAAATTATCAAGCTTCATGTCTTGACGAGATATGGATTCCATGATGATTTTGGCTTCCAGCCAAAATCTAGAGTCAGTTTCCGTTTCTGCGCAGGTCTTTTATCTCTTCAGAAATAACCTTTATTTTCTGATCCTTTGAGATTTTACTTTTGACCTTTTAGAGCTTTTGAACAACAATTTGGAATTTTCTCAACTACTTTGAGATATTCCTTTAGAGACACTTTCACTTGCTTTGAGAGTTCTCCTGCGAATGACATTCGCTTTTGTGCGGCAGATTTATAAGATCATATCTTTAACCTTTCCTTATCGGAGGAGCCGCAGTTTGTTGCTCTTGGTCGAATTTAATCGTCTTGTACAAGTTCCATGATTGTTCTTCATGACTCTTCATGATTTTTCTCATGATCGAATTAAATCGATTTGTACTTTTCTCCCACTTATTCTTGTAATAATTAGTACTTTTCTCCCAGACTACTAGGTGGGCTAATTACTAGAAGAATACTATCATGAGCAACAAACACTTTGTTCTCTTGATTGGTTGTGGAAGAAGCCCAAATTTCTTTCAAAAGAAATTGCGTCAGATGTTAGCTAGTTTTGTAACGCTTTTTACAAATTTTAGCTTTAGACGGAATTTTGGTAGGTGTGAAAACAATCGTTTCTAGAATATACCCAAAATATTCGGAAGACTGGCTTAAACCCATCTTTGATCGAATTATGCATAGCAATGTTCGATTACTCCCACTGAATCCACCATCCCTCAGATGTGTTCCATGGAGCGAGTTGGGAAACGTTTTCTCAACTCCTTTGATGGTTATTTAGCATTTGACTCAAGTTTTTATCACTCCAATCTAATCGGATGACTTAAACTCTCTTGTCAAAATGATTCTTTTACTTCAGTTTGTACTTTGTTTGAACCTTTCAAACATTCCGACTTATACTTTATGATTTGTACGTTTCCATACTTCATGAAGTTGTCAGAGTACGTATTTGAAGTTTCTCTCGTTAGCTTCTGCAAGTAAACTTATAGGTCTGCATAACACTGTATGAGTCCTAATAGATTACCAGTCTCTATGCCTTTTGAAAAGGGTGACTTGGTCAATTCAGTCCTTAAGACCTAATTGACAATGCTGAAGTTTAATGAGTTTGAATCTCTTGATTTTAGCCATTATCAATGTTAACCTTCAGTTAATTTTACCACTGGTTTAAAACATCATATGTTTCTAGAAGAACAAAATAATCACTATTAAGTTCTAAGCTAGATCAGTGTCTAAAAGAAGACTTTGATTCCTTTCAGCATCCCTAACATTACTGCTTCTGCTCCCTCTTGGATCTTTACTTCTTTTAGTCAAGTATGTAATTCCCTTAAGCTCCCACTGAGCCGCTCATCTGGTCTTAAATACCTGATGAAGGAATTTTACGATACTTGTTTTTAACTTTGTTAGCAAGGATACGGAACCGGAATTCATAATTCCATTCCTTTTGTCCTCCAGGTGCTAAAGGTAGTTTCCTTTTAAATGGTCTAGCCATTGTTTTAGAAACATTCACAGTAATGAGGAATACTCTTGATCATGTACTCGGCAACTGCTTTTCTTTGATCAAATGTTTGTCTCACTTGACTGATCCTTTTGCCCTTTTGAATCTCAAGATCTCTTTCTTAGATTCTTTGTACCAAATCTCAAGAACCTTTCTTAGACTGGATATTCCCGTATGTTCTGCTCAGTTTGTTTGTAACAACCTGAGTGACTCATCTAAGGTCTTTATCAATCTTTGTTCAATCGATATTGAATTGGGTGATAGATGTATTCTCTTGTCTTCCCTTAGGATGATTTTCAGATTGCCTTGGAGGTCTCGTACCTCTCCATTTATGACTTCTGTAGGAATTTCTTCCTTAGTTTGTCTTAATGGTTATGCTAGCATTCATTACTCTTCCAAAGAGAATTTTATACGATTGCTTGCAAATGACTTTTGACCTTCTCTTGTATGAGTCAACATTGGGATTGGGTATTCTAGTGACCTTCCTTTTGAATCTGAGAACTATTCTCGGATTCATTCTTCCATTCTAGGAAGTGGATCAGCACCTCCCTTAGGTGTGATTCAATGTTGAAATCGTTTGTGTCATCTTAAAACTACATAAAGAAATGGCAAAGTTTTAAAACTCGTTATCGTTTTTGAAAAACTTAGTTTTCCCACATTATTCAATAAAATCGTCCCCGATTGAATAAGTGATTCCAAGATCCCACTTCTTCAGAGTGAAGCGGACTATGGCCCTGCCCTCCACTTCCGTCGTCCTAGGTGAGTGAACTACTTCACTGATCATACCCTTATGACTCTTGGTTGATAGATAGTCATTGATGAATGACTAATCTATCCTTTTGCCTCGAGTATCCAAGACTCTCTTGCTGATCTCGTTGAGTAGAACCATTTAGACGTGTAGGCCTCTTCTATAGACCTACCCGCATTGTCCCAAGGTAGAGGAGGTACTCTGCTTTGGCCGACCCACCTTCCTCGAACAAGGGCGCAACGAGTGTCTTAATCTGGATAGGCGATTACTCAAGATTACTTTTGGGGACTTTTACGCTAGTCTGCGTTTGTTATAGTGAACTATTTAGCCTAACTAACATCCACGACATAAAGCGTAAATAAGTAAGTAAATGCGCGCGAGAATGTAAATCAAGCAGACATGGATCCTAGTATGGCCCCTAACCTAGAAGATCTAATCTCCTTTGGTTTTCTTCTTGTTTCGCCTTTTGGTTCGTCTTAGATCGCCATCTTTGAACCTCCATTGATTTCTCCCACTCGCCTTTGGATTTCATCCTCGAGTTTCTTCAATGGACTCATAGACCCTAAACTCTAATTACAAGACTCTAACGATTCGCAGATCATATAAACTTGAAATTAAAATTAATTACAAAGCATGCACCCATCCGTGCTTAAAACAAGAATAAAGAAATAAATCTATGGCCATACTAGTTTCCCGCATTCACATCACATGCAATCATATAATATATCAAGGCTAAGAATTATATACGCTTGATTATCTTGGGAGATACTTTTGTTGACATCACATGTCACATTACGGACCTTAAGTCTAAATTCGAAGAATTCAACTAATGGTGCGTTCCGGTTTTATCTTTTATGATTTCTAAAAATCATCTTTAAGAAAAAACTCCGTTTTGGGTTCTGAAAGCCCGGGTCAATTTCGGGAAAAATATTGGTTCGATTCTTAATGATTTCATAAATCAATTTAAAGAGAAATCCGTTTTGGCCTTCTGGATGACCCGGATTGATTTTGGAATTATTTAGTTGGAATCGGAAGAAATTTTGGCAAAAAACTCCTACTCGAATGATGGTCCCTTTTCGTGGTCCGAAAAGCCTCGAAAAAGCCCGGGACAAGTCCTAGACAAGTCCCGGCCCAAGCCCACAAAAGGGCTCGGACAAGGTCCGGACATAGCACGGCCCATAGGGCCGGCATGTCCTGGCCGAGGCCTGGTCTCATCCTGGCCGGAGCCAGGACGCTAGTCCATGCACCGGACGCGTCTGGTCGAGTGCTCTGGACGCGTCCTAGACGCGTCCAGGAAGCTCCCTCGCAGCTGCTGGTCGCGTCCTAGACGCGCCCTGGACGCGTCTCCAAGACGCGACCTGGACGCGTCTCCAAGACGCGTCCAGAAGCTTCTGTTGCAGCTGCTGGTCGCGTCCTAGACGCGTCTCAGCAGCTGCTCTGGACGCGTCCAGAGGACGCATCCAGGAGCTTCCTGGCCGGACACTAGGGTTTCTCCAAAAAACCCTAGTTTCCAAAAAAAAATTTTTTTTTTTATTTTTTTTTCTTATGCAACTCTAAGTTGCTATTTTCCAATTTTAAAGCTTTTCTAAAATTTTGAAATTCTTTTTAGAACACTTCTAAAATTTTTCAAAACTTTTAGAAACTTTTAAAATTTTCCAAATTTGTTTTGGGAGTTTCCTAAACTCAAAATAACTCCTTTTAGAACACTTCTAAAATTCCAAATTTTTGTTTTTCAAAAGTTTCCAAAACTTAAAAACAACTCTTAATCAAACCAATTTTGGATCAAAATCTAGGTTTTTGAAACTTTTTCAAATAACAATTTTGAAATCAATTTGAAAAATCTTTGAATCCAATTTAAAATTAATCAAATTTTATGCTTAAAACCTTTTTAAACATAACTATCAACTTAATCAAGCATGAATTAGTTTGAAATTCAATCAAATTGAGTCTTTTAAAACACTTTTAATCATCAATTTGATTCTCAATTTGAAATTCATTGAATCCCATTCAATAATATCAAATTGTGAGTTTAAATAATTTTAAAACACTTTTAAAATACTTTTATAAACTTAATTTATCAAACTATCAATCATATCCAATATGAACTAGTTCGATTCTTAGCAAAAACTAGTTAATTGCAAGAGGCTCTGACGCCACTGAAGAGATTTATACCCTTCTACTAGTGTTTATAGCGGAAATAAGACATCTAATGTCTACACTAGTATTCCCAGGATCACATGCTGTAACACCCCTATTTTCTATATATATCAAATTAGGTGGAAATAACAAAACTCTAGGTCAATTTGGAGTTGGGCCTAGTATGAAGAGTAAGTTAGTGTGGGCTTGAGCATCATAAAATAGAAGTGGGTTAGAAGGAAAACTAGGGCTGCTTGAGTTAATTATATAAAAGGGGGTCTAGAGCTCTTTTTGTAGATCTAGAACAAAACTTAGAGAGAGAAAGAGAAATGGTATTCTTTGGAGAAGATTTTGATGAATAAGTTGAAGAAATCTATGTGTTGTTTATGTTATGGTTAGTATATCTTCTTAATCTTCAACAAGCCACTCTTACTGAATGAAGAATGGATAAAGAAGAAAAGAGGTAGAGATGGAGTTCTCTAGAGAGAGAAAGATGCATGATTGTGTTCTTGATGTCATCTAAGGCAAAAGAGGTAGATTTCTTATCTCCTAATTCTTTTGAAGGATTTTTCAATTTATTCCATGATATGTTTAGTATTGTTAATCACATAAGTTCTATGAAGAATGATTGAATGATTTAGATATTAGTTCTATCTTGAATTCCAAAAAAATATCTATATAGGACAATGTTTTGATCTAACTTCAAAATTAGATCTGGATTGATTGGTAACGAATCTAGGTGTCTATCTTATATGGTTGGAAAGGTCTGTTTGTCTACTTTCTAGTGGTTCAAACGGTGAGTTAATTTGAGTTCTGAGCGAGGAGTTACAATAGTTTTCGTACGAGGTGTCAGAGCAGTCCCTACTGTATTTATGTCTAGATTAAAAGTAAATCTGGTGTTGATTCGTAATGAATATCGGTGTGTATCTTATATGGTTGGAAAGTTCTATTTGTCTACTTTCTAGTGGTTCAAACGGATAGTTAATTGGAGTTCCGAGCGAGGAGTTATAATAGTTTTCGTACGAGGTGTCACAGCAGTCCCTACTGTATTTCGGTGTAGATTAAAATTAGATCTGGTATTGATTGGTAATGAATCTCGGTGTGTATCTTATATGGTTGGAAAGGTCTGTTTGTCTACTTTCTATTTGTTCAAACGGTGAGTTAATTGAAGTTTCGAGTGAGGAGTTATAATAGTTTTTGTACTAGGTGTCGATACAATCTCCAATGAGCGAATTGATTGAGATAATTCACATGGTTTCTATTCTTTAAGCAATGTATTTTCTAGGTATATGATACCTTATATTGGTGAGTCTATACTTGTTAACTATTATTTTTATTTGTTTGTTTGAGGTTGTGATCCACGTGGGGATCTATTATGAGCATCATCCATTTTGACTTGCCATGTGTTGTTGGCTTGAATGGTTTGGTGAACTTGTTTGTAATTCTTTATTAGAGCCAATATTTGTGGTGTGATGCTATTATGATTGTATGATGCTATTATGTGTGTGATGCGATGGATGTGATGGAGGGTTGAATGAGTTTATGTGGTTGGTTCGACCCTCTCTACCGAAGGTGATGTAGGTATGGAGCGTATGGGGTCGGCGCTAACACAATGGATGACCTTGTGGACCACACTCTCATTAGACTTATGTTTGTTGTATGATGCTATTACGTGTGTGATGTGATGGAGGGTTGTATGAGTTTATGTGGTTGGTTCGACCCTCTCTACCGAAGATGATGTAGGTATGGAGCGTATGGGGCGGCGTTAACACAATGGATGACCTTGTGGACCACACTCTCATTCAACTTATGTATGTTGTATGATGCTATTATTTGTGTGATGATGGAGTTGATGGAGGGTTGTATGAGATTATGTGGTTGGTTCGGCCCTCTCTACCGGATGTGATCGAGGTATGGAGCGTATGGGGTCGGCGCTAACACAATGGATGACCTTGTGGACCACACTCTCATACAACGTGGACACCAACTTGTCATATCATTCGACGAGAGTTGGATGATTGTGTCTTTTGGCATAATGTTTTGTCGACTTAATTGTTAAGTTAGGGTCCTATAATGGTCTATCTTGGTGAATAGTGTGATCTTTTTATATCTATTGAAAAAGAGAAAGATTATTATCACGAGAGTTAATACTGGATTAGAATACGAGGACGTTGAAAGCCTAATAACCAAGAACATAAATTACTAACTTCTACGTGCGTGTGGTAAATCTCGTTGTATTATGTTAGTTGTCACGTTAAATTTCAGATAACGCCAATAATGAATATGAATGAAATACTTCCTTGATTGGGAATTGAGCTTGCCTACCCGAGACTTAGGTTTGAGGAAATCTACTGCAGTTGGGTTTTAACCCAGCTATTTCATTTTTCAGGTATTGATTGTGCACTCATGGTAGGCGTCGCTCGTGGATCCAGTTTGACGGTCTCAAATCTTCGATTTCAAGGCGGCTTGAGATTTGGGATTTGGGGCGCTACAAATGCAAAACTAGTAATTAAACTAATGGAGATAGTAGATTACCTTAATCGCTTTCCCTCGAACTAGTTGAATTGATTAAAGAAGACCAAGAGCTTCAAACGTAGCTCCTCTACTTGGGACACCGAATAGTGTATTTAATCTCCCTCTTGAAAGCTCTCTAGCACTCCAATGGTGGTTTGATAATAAGAAGACCTTCTTCTTGCTTGACTAGAAGATAGCTTGGGAATTAGCTCACTTTCTCCTCTCTACTTGATGTGGTAGAGTAAGAAAGCTTAGAGACAAATTCCACACCTTATTCTCTGCCCTAAGAGTGTTTATATAGAACCCTAATAAGAATCCACCTCCTTTTAGGTTTCCTAAAACACCCTTTAGAATAAGATTTAGGGAAATAGTCGAAAATAGCAACTATTGGTATTTTCTCAATTCCCTAAGGAGATGACGTCCAAACCCAGCCAAAATTGGCAGATTTAATGTTCATAACATAAGGAAACGTCCGTCCAAAAAAAAGCCCAATCCAAGCCCTAAAAGTGCCCGAATCGGCCTAGGCCCAAAACCCTTATTTCGGGCCTTTTTGCTATCTTTTGCCCAACTTCTATTTAGGCCTGTGAGATATGTTTATGGGACATTCCCAATGTTATATCACACTCCCACTAGTCATATCATCCGATTAAATACCCATTCTTATGTGTAACCCGATGTAGGATCCGATCGAAGTTAGCCGCGAATTACTTCGTAATTCGACGATCGTAGTTGGTTTCTAGCTAAACGCTACGACCCTGATGGGACATGAGAATGTCTCATCTGAATCTCTTAACTCGGGTTAGTTAGTCCAGTTCGAGCGGTTACTCTGATGATTTGGTTGATTTTCTTTCTCAGGTCTCGGTTACGGAGTTCGATGCGAAAACATGTGATAAAGACATACTTGAGGGGCATTTTGGTCAATTTAATGACAAGGGTATTCTGGTCAATATAAGTTCTCATGTGAAAGTAGAGTCCAATACGAATCCATCGGCGAAAGCGGAAGTGAAATCGGAGTCCAGGTGCGAAAATTATAACCAGTCAATGTTCGAGTCAAAATAAGGTCAACATACATCTTTCAATAACAGGTGGCACAAATCCGAACGTTCATTCAAAATTTCGGTACAACTTCGGTTTCATCTCGGGACCACTGGCCTTGATCACACGACCATGCAGTTTGAATAGATCTATGTAATCTCCACCGTGTGTTCTCATCTTATCCGGCTGCAACTCACTTGATCGTCCCATCTCGCCAACATCAGCTCGATCACGGGTTTCCTCTTTCTCTCTTATCCTCTCCATTCTCCATTAAGAAAGTTCTGTAGAGAGAGATATATAATAGAGAAAGAGAAATCGGGATAGAAAGGAAACAAAGATGGAAGATGATCTTTAATTCTATAGACAAGAAGAAAGGGAACAGAATTAGAAACATTCGATTGATTGAAGATAATCGAAGTTAGAGAGAGAAATATTTTTGGAAGGATTCGATCTCTCTGGATTTTTCGATAAAAAGAGAGACTAACGAAGGAAGAAAAAGATCTCTCGGCTCACGATAGACATCAGTATCTCGGTTGGAGGTCTGGATCAGTTTTTCTTTCTTGGTTCTTGATCACCACAACTCGGCTGGGATTGATCATCTCTCGCCATTAACCCATCAAAACCGAGGCTAGAGAGAGAAAGTGAGTTTGAGAGAGTTTCTGTTCTGCTTCTTCTTCTTCTTCATCTTCTAATTATTCTCTTTGTGAGAGAGAGAAAGTTAGATAGAAAGAGTTAAGAGAGAGAGAGATACTGTTGAGAGAGAAAGATTGAATAAAAATAATAAAAATCATTGAAATTCTCTTTTCTTCTTCTTTCTCCATTGTTACTGTTAGAGAGAGAGATAAAGAGTTCCTGTGTTTATTAGAGAGATAAAGAGAGAATATAGAGAAAGGAAGAGAGAGAAAACAGAAGAGAGAGAGAAAAACCAGAGAAGGAAAATAATTTTCTCACCAGGAAATCGTTTCCGGGAAGACGAGAAAATTATTTTCCCTAAGGGTCTGTTTGGCTGCACAGAGGGAAATTTGCGAGAAAAAATGTGTTTTCTTCTCCGATTCTTTTTCTTTCTTTAATGTTATTATTTCTCATTTATCCAACCATGATTATGATCTCTTTTGTTATGAGTAGCTAATTTATCTAATCTAGGGTTTCGATGAAATTATGATTTTGTGTAAATTTTCACTTAATATCTTAGTACTTTGATAAGCAACTCATGCATTGATTTTCTATAAATTCTCATGATTTCTTCTTCATTTATGTTTCCGAGTTGATTAGTCATATTTAGATAATCTCTTTAATGGCCAATACTCCTTAGTTAATAGGTGAATGTTGAAAACGTGTGTAAATCTTTCATTACCTATGCTTCATAAGTCTTGATTCGTCATATTTAGGTTAAGTCCTTTAATGGAGAATACTTGATAGTTGATAGGCAATAGTTAGAGTCGTAGAAAATCAATCATAGTGAGCCATACACGATATAAGATTTAGGTCGATATTTATGCCCAGTTATAATGGATTCAAACCCTAGACTTCCATCCCACTGATTTACTCTCATCGTTATTAATTGCCTATTTTAGTATTTTAGTATTCTATCACAGAGAAAAAAAAAAAACCAATTTTAAAGAAAACCTTATTAGTCATAGGATTTAGAATAGATTAACTTAGTCTCTGAGGAACGAACCGGACTTACCGGAATTATCACTTGACGCCCGTATACTTGCGGGTGGTGACCTATTTAGGAAACTTTTTAGGCCCATCAGACCCCTAAATCAATCAGACTTGATGATCTTCTTCATCAATTGTCCTAGCCGACATATTGCTCGCATTGCCATCTTGGTCGAAGGACATCTCCTTCAACTCCTTCACAAAGGATCCCCCGTATAATGCTTCCTTGAGTCCTAGTCTCCCGCCCATCATAAAGATCCCAACAATAGTGCCAAACACACCAAGCTACATATGTGGATCTTGCCATCTAGTCTCCGACACATAAACATTAGGCTTCCATCCGGGCATTAGGCATAGGAGCATCTATCGTGCCATAAGCTACCTTAGCTCACACATGCCCAACATAGCATATTAATGTCAGACCCCTGGAATAACTCAATCCTCTCAATGGTAGAAGCTAACACGGAGCACAACCCGCCTCGGCCCTATAACATGTAGCTTCTATCCTAAAGGAACCCGCAATAATCTATCTCAAGGCTCTGTCCCAAGTCATGTCCTATAATTAGAGAACTCATGCAATATTCCTCTCTAACATATGTTAGGTCGACTCTGTACCACAAAGATGCTCACTTTCGTGCATACTTGGTAAGATAATAGCCCCATCCACGAGGTATTGACATATGTAGGGGGTGCATATGAGGAAGGGATACCACCCTCTCTTACAGTACCAAAGTTCTTGTTTAGCCTATTTCCACAAAGAAACATCAATCTTCATTACACATAATTCTTTATTTAAATGACGTCCACGTCCTTATTCTAGACTTGAATGCAACAGACATCTTTCGTGCATGGCACAAGGAAGCTTCTGGGCCTTTCTACCTCGTCTTCGGACCTCCGACCTATCTGCTTCTGCATGTCATCCTAACACACATCAAGTCATATGCATCTCCAAGAATATGGTCGTGACACATGACTGGATTCATTAGTAGGATGTCATTTTCGTGGTTGTATTTATAGATGAAAAATATAAGGATAAAACCCTCGATGAAGAAGATATACCTTTATTGCGGAACCGTCTGCGTCACCTTTAGTTAGGTGAATCAACTTAACTTGGTACTGATGCCATGCCTATGTCCTTATCCTTGCTTTTACATTTTCATACCCTTAAGTAAAGGCGGCGTTTTGCTAAACAATGTACTATTGCCCCATTATTTTCGTGATAATATGACCGCTATTTTGGCCTAAGTTTCGGCCACAACTAGAAACTTGGCCAAATTAGTGACCATCTTGCCACAATTTTCTAGGGCATGAAATTGGTGTACAAAAATTTCATGCCATTAGTATCGTTGATTTCCCAAAATTTCATGGTGTAGAGTGTATTGACAAATACTTGGCCCTTTTGCATTCATGGCTCATTGAATGTTTTCATTCTTTTTCTTAAAACATATGTTCTTAAAGATCGTTCGGATGTTGACGCCATTGCACCACCGTTTTAGGAGGATTTTAGGCAGTTAGCCTCCGTGATAACAGTTTTATTTTCAGTTTTCTACAGTTTTGGGCGGTTACAATTTGAATTTTATATCCCTTACTCGGATTCCGGCTAGAAATAGCCAGGGTTTCCTTTTGTTATCGCTCTCAAGGGGCTTTTCATTCTCAAAGTTTTAGACTTTATCAAGTGTATTTTCTAAATATCACTGTATTTGTTTTCTCTTACAATCATGGAGGCACCAAACTCAGATTTTATTAATCAATTTTCGGCTTTATCTACGGAACAACATATTCCGGCAATGGTGGATGTGGAAGATCTGTGTGTTGAAACAAGTGAAACTTTAAAGAACGGTGTGGTTTGGATACAAAGCGCTAAAAAGGTGGACGTTACTCAGGCTATGATGCGATTAACAAGGGTTATACATGGACCGAATAGATTCATATTAACAGAAGTCAAGGACAACGTTTTTCTTATGAAATTTCATACGGCTACGGGAATTGGATATTGCACTAGAGAGTTCCCCATGGGTGATACAGGAAGAATTGATAGTTTTACAACAATGCAAACCAGATATATCTCCAGGAGATCACTTGTTTGATAGTGCTTGGTTTTGGGTTCAACTTCATGGTATCCCGATGGGATATCTTAACAGTACTATAGTGAACCGCCTTGCAGGAACCATGGGTAATTTTGTTCCTACTACGTCGGAAGAGGCATCTAAATGGAGTCTTTTTGGGAGAGTTCGTGTTGAACTCTGTATCAAGAAGCCTCTTCCTCCAAGGGTCAATTTGAAATTTTCTAATCATAAATTACTTAGTATTGAAGTCAGGGTGGAAAAGTTACCACGTTTTTGCATTTATTGTGGCTTAGTGGGACATACAATCAAATTTTGTTATACTATTTTAGCCTATGGGGATTTGTTGAAACAGAATGTTTCTGACTTACATAGAAGTCAGTTGATTAAATTCATGACTCCAAAATATAGTGAGAATTTCAAGATCCCATTCACCACTAGAAATCCTATTAAAGAAATGGGATCTTTCGGTCATGACATTATACCCAGACTTTCCAATCTCCATATTAATGATGAACAAACAGAGGGCCAAGAATTGCAATTTAAATCCATTCATAATCGGCCTACTTTTGGAGATTATTTATCTGACATTTGTCAGGCTAAGAGAACAAAAGTTCAAACCGATCAGGGAGTCTCGACAAAATATTCTAACGTTCTTTACAATGATAATCAACTAGATAAACAGAAAGGCGAGACATCAAAACCTATCGTATCAGTAGAGATGGAGGGGGACGTTCCATTAACAACAAACCGAATCATAAAGCAATATAAGAAAACAGTTAGACAAACAGATGGGAATGTTCGTGAAGAAAGGGTACCGACAACCCAAATGCCGACACAGCCATGACTGCCTTAGCCTGAAATTGTCGGGGACTGGGGAACACCCGACAAGAAACACTCTTGCTCAGTTCCAGGGGCTACTAAGCCTTCAATTGTATTTCTCTCGGAAACGAGAATATCTAATTATATCCCTCTTGCTTGTTTTAATAAATATAATTTAAATAATTTTTCGGTAGTTTCCTCTGCCGTTAGAAGTGGTGGTTTAATTTTACATTGGACCAATGACTTCCAGTTAGACATTCACTTCTCGTCGCCTAATCTAATCCATGCTACTGTTAATAGTCTTGTGGAGGATATCAATTGGGATATTTTCTGTATTTATGGGCCTCCTATGGTTCAAAATAGACCAATCTTTTGGAATAGACTTCTTGACAGAATTAGGGGTATTAATAACCCGTACTGTTGTTTGAGAGATTTAAATGTTTTATTTGATTCGTCTGAAAAATGGGGCGGATCTTCTAATATTCCTTTTATGTCTACTTTTTAGAATTTTGTCAGAGAAGCTAATCTCTTGGATCTTGGTTATAATGGACCAGCCTATACCTGGACTAACAGTAAAACTCTTCATCATTTAACTAAAGAGAGGTTGGATAGGGTTCTTTGTGATGCCAATTGGTTAATTAATTATCCAGAAGCAGGGGTGTTCCATCTTCCTCGCTATAACAGTGACCACTCCCCAATCCTTCTTAAATTTAAAGTTCAAGGAAATACTTATGCAACCATTTCAAGATTCGAAACATATTGGACTAAACATAAAGATTACGCTCAGGTTTTTAATGAACAGTGGATCAATAGTTCTGGGTCTTTTCTTGATAAAATTCAAATAGTGAAGAACTCCATTAAATATTGGAGTAAAAGGGCATTCGGGGTTATTCATAATCGCTTATCTTTCTTGAGGCATAGATTACTTGCTATTCAGGAGTTTAATCCTACAGAAGATGTCCTTTCAATAGAAAGTAAACTACAAGAGGAAATATTGTTCTTAGAAAATATTCAAACCAAAGCAGAACAGAAAGCAAAAAATAAATGGGTCCATAATGGTGATAGAAACACAAAGGCGTTCCATGCGGCGATGTCAACTAGACGGCAGAAAAATAGAATTCACTAATTATCTCTTCCTAATGGACAAACAACAAGAAATACTGAAGAAATAGCTAAGGAACTTATTGCTCACTTTCATAATTTATTTCAAGCAAACTCAATTTGTCTGCCTCCGACCGATATTATGCAAGCATATAAGGTGTTTTCGGAAGATCAACTGGGCGACATCTCTAGGATTCCTTCTTTAGAGGAAGTTAGAGCTAAGGTAATGGAAATGGGGTCGTTCAAGAGTCCTGGACCGGATGGTATTCCTTGCTACTTTTTTCAACACAATTGGGACATCGTAGTGACAGAATTAACTTTGTTCATCCAGTCTATATTTGAATCAGGTTATATCGATCCATCTTTAAACTTGACTACCATAGCTCTTATTCCTAAAATTAGAAACCCGAGTTTCGCCTCAGAATATCGACCTATTTCACTCTGTAATTCGGTCTATAAATTCATCACTAAGATCATTGCTAACCGGCTTAGACCTTATTTAGAGGAGAGTATTGCTTGGAACCAGAATGCTTTTGTTAGGCAAATCATTGATAACATTATTATTACGAAGGAGCTCCTCCATTCGATGCATAAATCTAGAGCGAAAAATGGAGCTTTTTCTCTGAAAATGGACATGGCCAAGGCTTATGACCGTGTGGATTGGACTTTTAGGCTTATGACCGTGTGGATTGGACTTTTCTGGAATCAGTCCTTCGTGCCACGGGTCTGCAAGGACCTATCTTATCTCTGATTATGTCTTGTGTTACTTCTGCCAATTTCAGTATCCAACTGAATGGTAATATGGTGGGCGATTTTTCGGCCTCTAGAGGCCTAAGGCAGGGATGCCCTCTCTCTCCCTACCTTTTCATCCCCACCTCTTAGTTTCTCTCCTTTTTATGTGATTATTATGAATCTCAAGATGTTTTTACAGGTTATAAGATCAAACATGAAAGTCCCAGCATTACACATTTGCTGTTCGCGGACGATCTGATTGTCTTTGGTAAAGCAAATATAAAAAATTTAACTAATTTAATACATCTTATGAATCATTACCTCTCTTTCTCGGGGTCAACAGGTGAATTATGCGAAATCATCTTTATATTTTAGTAGAGGAGTTCCCCTTCATATCCAGCAACAATTTATGAATTGTCTATCAGCTCCCCTCATGAAGGATCAAGAAAAGTATCTTGGTGCCTAAAAAAAGGTAACAGAATTCATAGTTATCAATGGTTAATCGATAAATTCAATACTTCACTTGCAGGTTGGAAACAAAAATTCATTAGTCAACCAGGGAAAACAGTATTAATTAAGTCGATTTTAGCTTCCTTTTGCACTTACCCGTGTAGCTATCAACTAGTACCTAAAAAGGTTGTCCACGATTTAGAAAAAATAGAACGGTGTTTTTGGTGGGGCCACTCACAGAATGATCACAAGATTCACTTCATCAAATGGGAGATTCTAACTAGTAAACAAAATGGAGGTCTGGGTATCCGATCGATAGAGCATGTGAATTTGTCATTAATAGGAAAAATGACATGGCGTTTCCTTGTTAACTAAGAAGATGTATGAGTCAAGTTATTAAGGTCTAAATACATCACAAATGGGGATTTCTGGTCTCAATCAGAGTCGAGGCCTTCATCTCATTTTTGGCATGTTATACTGAAAACTAGGGATATTATGAGAAAGAATATTTTATGGAAAATAGGGATGGTAAATCGGTCAACATCAAATCGGACCCATGGGTACCAAATATCACAAATAATATGCCAGTTATCATCTCTGAGTTACCCTCTAATATTATTCATGTTTCAGACTTAATGGAAGCAGATCAAAGACAATGGAACTTGAACATCATAAACACTCACTTTGATCAGACAACAATCCAAAATATACTAGGCATTCAGCTCAGAGAAACAAATCATAAAGACATGCTCGTTTGGTGCCCTAGTAAGAGTGGTAAGTTCAATACGAAATCTCTTTATAAGGGAATTAAATCTACATCACCTATAAATGAAGACAATATAAATTTTCCCTGGAAAAATTTTTGGAAGAAGAAAGCAATGAACCCAAAGATTCAGAACTTCATTTGGAAGTTGATTGATTGGCCTAAAAGGTTACCCTAAATAGGTCACCACCCGCAAGTATACGGGCGTCAAGTAATAAATTCCGGTAAGACCGGTTCGTTCCTCAGAGACTAAGTGAAACCTATTCTAAGACTTGGAAGTAACTTGGTTTTTGGTTTTGATGAGGTTTTGGTAATAAAATAAAATAAATAAAATATTAAAATAAAATTACGGAAAGAAAATAATTACAAATGATACAAGGAACTCAAATGGGGGAGAGCCTAGGGTTTTCTGAATCCGTTCTCCTAACAATTCTAACGACAATTTATTTGGATTTAATTAGCGAATTTTATATATCACTCAGATTCTAGTCCATGAATGGTCTAAAAATCCGGAAGATTTTATCATGAAAAGCAATAAAAATATTAATAAATCATGTCGATAAAATTACTTATGAAGAACTTCATCTAAAACCCTAGATAGAGAATTAGTTACTCATGGACATTAAATAAAAGAAATTGGAAAATAAAGTAAAGAGAGGGAGAAGAAAACTTAACTTTTTCGCTATTTCAGAACCAAACAGGTCCTTAGGGAAAGATTTTCCTTCTGTTTTCCCAAAATTCTGCCAAACAGACCCTTAGGGAAAATTATTTTCTCGTCTTCCCGGAAACGATTTCCAGGTGAGAAAATAATTTTCCTTCCCTGGTTTTTTTTTTCTTCTCCTTCTCTGTTTTCTCTTATTTCTCTTTCCAGACTTCTCTCTTTCTCTCTCTAAATAAGCTATGAACTCTCTATAATATGTATAACCGAATGATGATAAATAAAGAAGAAGAAGAAGATGATAATGGATTTATAAATTTGATTCAGTCTTTCTCTCTCTACAATATCTCTCTCTCTCTCTCAACTCTTTCTATCTAACTCTCTCTTTCTCACTAAGAGAAGAATCAGAAGAAGAAGAAACAGAAAACAGTAAACTCAAATTCCTTCTCTCTCTCTAAACCTCTTTCTACTTCTTTTGTCGTCAGATGACCTAACACCGAGAGCTCTTTACATCACTCTCTCTCTCTCTTATATAGTCGGTTTTGGTTGAGCTACCAGAGGAAGACTCTCCAGTCGAGATGGTGATTGTTTTCGACCCCAAACCGAGATGATCCCAGCCGAGATGCTCTTTACATCACTCTCTCTCTCTCTCTCTAATATAGTCGGTTTTGGTTGAGCTACCAGAGGAAGACTCTCCAGTCGAGATGGTGATTGTTTTCGACCCCAAACCGAGATGTCCCTTTCCCTGTTCTCTGTTTCATATATATAGAGGTAGAAGAAGAAATCAAAATCAGAAATATTTTGATGAAAATATCTTGCTAGCTGTCCACCTTCTTCCATGTTAACCCATATCTCTCTGATTTCTTCAATCTTCAAAGAATTTCTTCTCTCTCTAAACAGAAAATTTCTTAGCCGAATCCCAACTATTTCTTTATTCAATTTCAATCTCAATCTCGGTTGTCTCTGTGTTAAAAGAGAAATAAATCTCTCTTCTCTTTCTGTTATATATAAAATCCAGCAACCTTCAATTCCTTCTATGTTCATATTTTGCTATGAAAAATAAAGGGTTATTTCCCTAATGGCCCCCTACTTTGTGACCAGCTTCTTGCCTGGCCCCCTACTTTACGAGAAATTCCCATATGGCCCCCTAAAACCGTTAACTTTAACTTTCCGTCACTCTCTCTCCTCCATCTCTTTTTCTCTCTCTGCCATGTCACGCCACCTCATCTATTAGGCCACCTCATCACCTTCTCCGGCATAGGTCGCCGGCTTTCCGGCCGGCGACCTTCAAACTAAAAAAAAAAAAAAAATTTTTTTTTTTTTTTTATCTCTCTCCTCTCTCTCTCTCTCTAAGATTTTTTTTTTTTTTTTTTCCCCTCTCTCTCTCTCTCTCTAGATCTAGAGAGAGAGAGGATTGATCCGTTCAAGGTCTGAACAGACCTTGAACGGATCTGTTCAAGGTCGTTCAGACCTTGAACAGATCTGTTCAAGGTTTGAACGACCTTGAACGGACCTGTTCAAGGTCTGTTCAGACCTTGAACGAACCTGTTCAAGGTCTGTTCAGACCTTGAACAGCTCGTTCAAGGTCCGAACAGACCTTGAACGGAACTATTCAAGGTCTGAACAGACCTTGAACGGATCAATCCTCTCTCTCTCTAGATCTAGAGAGAGAGAGGGGAAAAAAAAAAAAAAAAAAAAAAAAAAAAAAGAAAAATCTTAGAGAGAGAGAGAGGAGAGAGATAAAAAAAAAAAAAAAAAAAAAATTTTTTTTTTTTTTTAGTTTGAAGGTCGCCGGCCGGGAATTTGGCCGGCCGGCGACCTATGCCGGAGAAGGTGATGAGGTGGCCTAATAGATGAGGTGGCGTGACATGGCAGAGAGAGAAAAAGAGATGGAGGAGAGAGAGTGACGGAAAGTTAAAGTTAACGGTTTTAGGGGGCCATATGGGAATTTCTCGTAAAGTAAGGGGCCAGGCGGGAAGCTGGTCACAAAGTAGGGGGCCATTAGGGAAATAACCCAAAAATAAATCCTTTCCTGTTTCTCTCTAATATCTCTAATAGAAATTATAGGAAGGTCTTTTTCTCTCTCTAGATGAATTGGGAAGAAGAGAATGAGAGGAAGATGGAAAGTGACGTGTAAATGGGAATGGGTACTAGGTAGGGTATATCTTTTTATTAGGAAAGAATATACCAGTAGATCATGGCGTGAGCGTGACATTAAGGGGCGATGTGGTGTATCTCGGAGCAGCAAACTATTGTACACCCGCCTCATGGGATGAAGCCGTGTGTGCACCACTAAGATATCGACCGTTCGATCTGCTAGATGCTTGTATACATACGGTAGTATCATGGCTGCGAATACACGAAATCAAGTTGCACAGAAAATCCAAACTAGCATCCCACTTAGCCCGAATGTGTACCACAAACGCACTGTACCGTCCATCTCTGTTCTGTTCACCCGCCACGTGGCAATGTTGACTTTTAGTCAACTACATTTGACCCAGCTTTTGACCTTGCCTAATTTGCTCGTCTCAACTCCGATTCGACTTTCGATTTCGCGTACAGGTTCGTCTTGGACTGTACTTTCATTTGAGCACCAATGTTGACCAAAATACCCTTGTCATTAAAATGACCAAAATGCCCCTCAAGTATGTCTTTATCACGATGTTTCGCATCGAACTCCGTAAATGAGACCTGAGAAAGAAAATCAAACAAATCATCAGAGTAACCGCTCGAACGGGACTAACTAACCCGAGTTAAGAGATTCAGATGGGACATTTTCATGTCTCATCATTGATACACGAGGGTTTAGCCACTTTGAACAATATTGGAAAAAGAATGAATCATATCAACCAGATCTGTAAATTATGTGACCAAGACGAAATAGAAATGAGTACTCACCTGTTTGGCAGATGTCCGAAATATAAAGATCTGATGGTTAAAGCTGAACTTCAAAACATGCATCAAGATAATGAAGATCCGATTAGTAGACTTAAAAATTTACTCTTACATGCTGAAATGGGAGACAAAGAATGGTATACAACGACTTATCTGATGTGGGAGTGGTGGAAAATGAGGTGTGACTTTCACTTTCGACAGAAACCTCCAGATCTATCAAGATGTTGGTGGAATACTAGAGAAAGCTTAAGGTATGTTCCAGATCTCACCATTACAAATACATCTAACAACCTTTTGCAGGAACAGAGACGGTGTCCTCCACCACAAGGACGATGCAAAATAAACTTTGATGGTTCTTACAAAGATAATCAAGCTTCTTGTGTTGTAATAGCTCGAGATTCGGAAGGTTTAATCTTGGGTTCGAATAGGAAAGAGGTAACGTCCAAATCACCTTTGTTTAGTGTGATGAAAGGGTTAGAAGCGGCTCTGGACTTAGCAGAAGAATTAGGGTTAGATTCTTTTATAATAGAAGGAGATGCCCTAGTTCTCATAAACTTAATTTCCACCGTTGATGCCGAGGTACCCTGGCGTTCGATGGACGAAATCGAGGGTCTCAAAAGGAGAATTAACTCAATCCAAGTAGACCTGATGTATTGCAACAGAGCAAGTAATAAAGAGGCCCACGATCTGGCGACCTGTTTGTATGGTCTTTTATGTATTGGTTAGGACTAATTGTAACTTATTCCAGTTTAATAGACTTTTGGTTCTAGAAAAAACATAGTTCTTTTTTTGTTGGCATCTTCCCTACAATATGTTTAGTTGGCTCTCTCATGTTGATAATTTTTAGAACGCCCCAATAATCTAGGTTGAATCCTCATTTGTTTTCTTTGGTTGAGGCCTTCCTCTATCCGTTCTTCACCATAATATGAGGCGCTTTCAGTCATCTTCTTAACACTTGGGAGTGCTAAAATAGCATTTTGAGGAGACGCTTTTAGAACTTCCCAAGACCTTACATGGCCCTACCAGGCTTAAGTAAGTCCAAGCCCACTATATCTGTCAGCGCTCCAACCAAAACCCTAGGTTAAGGTTTCTCCATACTATTAAAGCTATTTTTTGCCACATTTTGGGATTGGCTCACCAGAAAAGAGAGGAGGAAGAAGAAGAAGAAGAAGAAGCAGATCAAGAATGGTAGTTTTCAATCTTTCTAAAGTTATCTCTATCTTTCTAAAGTTATCTCTATCTTTCTTCATTGATTGATTTGGTGTCTGGTTAATCTTTTCAATCTCATATTTCTTCTTTCAGGTGAAGTATTCGAAGGAGCCCGACAACCCTACCAAGTGTAAGCATCTCTCTAATCAACATGAAATGTTCTGTTTCAACCGTTACAGTGAATTTTTCCGGTCTCCGTTGTTTTTTCATTGATTTGAGGGCTTCAGTTTTTCGTTTTTGTCATGTTCGATCTAGCATTTATGATCTGATTTTGTGTTTTTATTTCCTTTTTCTCAGCTTGCAAGGCCAGAGGGGCAGATCTTAGAGTTCATTTTAAGGTGCGTTTATTTGAGTTTGATTATCTAAATTTAGGGTTTGTTGGGTTGCTAACCTAGTTTAAGTTCATCGAGTTATTATATATCTGTAAGAACTTGGATTAGTTTGACGGAATGTTAGTTCTTACTGTATTGTGAAGGATAATGACACACTTAACCTAATTATCTAGATTTCGTGACAGTAGATGAAATGAGTTATAATGAATATAGAAAGCTAAAATTGTAAGACGATTGACCCTAATTATCTTGAGATAATCGTCAGAATCGAGTTAGAACTTTTGTGGGCTCTTACTGAAATTCTGAATCTCAACTGGTTAGCATTCCATGTAGCATGAGGTTATTTTGATTGTTGGTAATGGAGTAATGGGCTTCTATATTTCAGATATTCTTGTTAGTTACTACACAAGTTCCATAAGACTGTAACAAGTCGTAATATTTGTTTTGCTTAATAGGAATGTGTTTGGGTAGTTGGTATTGACATCTTAACCTGAAAAAAAAATTAGGGTTCTATTGAGATATATGAGTAGATATGTCGTTATGTCCAGGCGAATCATTCCGTTGTATTTGGGTAAACCTTTAGAACCAAAGGTTCAGTAAGTAATGGTACAATATAGTTATGAAATATAAAAATATAAACATGTTAGTTGTTACCCAAGTAGTTGCGGTTGTTACTACTGTTTGGTTCGGCTAGGCCCCAACCCAGAGGCAGCGTGGTGACTCTGGAGTCCGAATCACTCGACCAAGGCTTTATGCTCTTTCGCCTTTATTTTCTTCTAAGCATATTATCTATGTATATGCACACAAATAAATGTACTTTGTCTTATGCAGTACAATGTACTCATTTTATCTTGTATGAATTCTGTACACTATAATGCACGAATTGTATTACTTCAGAAATGATGATTGGTTTCTTTTGTTGATCACGAAAGTTATTTTTGTGCTCATATACTAGTTTGAAAATTGATCTGTTCTCACTCATTTTCTGTCTATCCCTTACTTGTATCAGAACACAAGGGAGACAGCTTTTTCCATTAGAAAATTGCCTCTCGTCAAAGCTAAGAGGTATTTAGAAGATGTGTTAGCTCACAAACAAGCAATTCCCTTCCGACGCTTCTGTGGTGGTGTTGGTAGGACTGCTCAAGCAAAGAACCGTCACTCAAATGGCCAAGGACGATGGCCTGCAAAATCTGCCAAGTTTATCCTTGATTTGCTAAAAAATGCTGAGAGCAATGCTGATGTAACATTTCTTGACACCCCTTCCCTTTTCTTAAACGATTAACTCAAAATCTGCAACTCAAAATATTACTTCCTATATTTTGCAGGTGAAAGGTTTGGACGTGGATTCTCTTTACATTTCTCACATCCAAGTTAACCAAGCCCAAAAGCAAAGACGTAGGACATATCGTGCTCACGGAAGAATCAACCGTAAGTTCGATACTCAAAAATCAATTTTTGCTATTTGTCTGTCAGCTTAATAACTTCAGTTTATTTTTATTTATTCCCCCTGATTATGTTTGTTTTTCGCAGCTTATATGTCATCTCCTTGCCACATTGAGTTAACTTTGTCTGAAAAGGAAGAAGCAGTTAAGAAAGAGGTAAACTCATTACCATATAAATCTTACTGAAACTATGTTGTGCCACATAGAGTTGTAGTTCTTAACTCTAGTGAAACAGAAATATCATTATCCCTCGGTTTCACTTCACCTCGTTATGGTACATAGTGAAACCTTAGTTCCTCACTAATTAGAGCTTTTCAATTTATATTTGCAGGCTGACACTCAATTGGCACCAAGGAAATCAAAGAAAGGTCAAGTTCTTCGCAGTGGTGCATCATCTTAAGACTAGAGTTGAGGAATATAGTAGTAGAGTTGGTGCAGTCCAAGTTTTTCTTCCTTTTTTTTTGGTGTTTGAATACCTTTTCATTGCTTTCTTAGATCTTTGTTTTATGACATAAAGATTCTTGACTTCCGTTTTTTTACCAAGTGGTAATGGATTTTGGTTTGAGGGATTTTGGTAACCATATGGGGAAACAAGTTTTTTATTTTCATCTACCAAAAACAAATCATCCTTTTTAAGGACAAACGAAATCTAGTTCCATCTGATTATTTTGTCCAACCATTAATTGAAAGTAGATATTTCGGATGAATAATACTTTGGCATGAAGCAAAGTATGAAGCCACGCACCGCTTGAAGATTTAGGGCTTAGGTGAATTTTTGTAAGAAAACATTCACCTACGATGACCTTACAGTGGAGTAGGGAGGAATAGAATTGACAACATC
Organism: Eschscholzia californica; assembly: GCF_041429995.1. Taxonomy (NCBI): domain Eukaryota; kingdom Viridiplantae; phylum Streptophyta; class Magnoliopsida; order Ranunculales; family Papaveraceae; genus Eschscholzia; species Eschscholzia californica. The sequence goes on from NW_028238198.1 coordinate 50,732,836, forward strand.
ATTATATATATATATATATATAGTTTCAGCAAAAAAAAATATGGTATATATGGATGAGATATTGACATAAGCCATGCAGGCAAACTGTTTTTTTGATGTCCATCAAGATTTGTCTATTTTTTATTTACATTGTAATTACAGGAATATACAGTATGCGAAAATCTGGAGGCCATAGTGATTTTTATTTGTTGAAAGCAAATAACATAGAAAAAGAACAATCCTAGTTACAAGTTCAAAGAAAGAAGGGAAAAACATGTTTACAATTGTTTTGACAAGCCCGTTTGGCTAATTTGTTTGCATGGTGATTAAATCTGCCGGTGATATCTTTGAATAATACACTGCTCTTTCGTATTGCGTCGATCTGGCCTTGAGATTGCCATTGAACTGTTGATGAGGAGCTTTTGAAAGAGTCAATGATGGATTTGTTGTCGCTTACAATATGAAGATACTCAATATTATTGTCAATGGCCCATGAGATCCCACGAGATATAGTTTTCCGTTCACATTCTTCTGCGTTCCGCCCACGAGTTGGCTCCGCTAGAATTGATTTGAAAATCGATTGGGAATCATATATGATGTAGCCAGTTCCTGCAACCGCGACGATGTTCTTAAGATAAGCATCTGGGTAGATCGTCCTGCCCTTTTATCTTACTGTAAGACGTGAAGATAGGTCTTTTTTTTGTTAAGTTAAGATTTGAAGTTTTTTGAAAATACAAATTATAAATTTTTTAAAATTTTCCAAGATACAAAATTTTAAAAGGGAAAAAAATATTTCTTATTCTTCTTCATCACCTCCACTATTTTTCTCATCCTTTTTGTTTTCTCCTCTCCTTCCAATGCCACCACCTCCATCCATCTCTCTATGTCCACCGTTTTTGTCCTCCTTTTTGTCTTCACCTCTCCTTCCAATGCCACCACCTCCATCTCTCTCTCTCTCTCTCTCTCTCTCTCTCTCTCTCTCTACTACTTCCATCCTCCTTTTTGTCTTCACCTCTTCTTCCAATGCCACCATCTCCATCTCTCTCTCTCTCTACTCCTCTCTCACTTTCTTCATCTCTCTCTCCATTTCTCTCTCTCTATATATATTCTGAGGAAGAGAAGAGAGGAGGTGAGGGGAGAGAGGGAAAGATTTATTCCGGCGAAGGGAAGAGATGAAGAGGGGAGAGGAGAGAGGGAAAGGAAGGAGGAGAAAGAAATAATGGTGGTGAAAGGTGGTGGGCTGAGCAGAAAAATTTAAAAGAAAAATTATAATATATCAGCAATATTCCTTTGCCGACGACCAATAGAGTGGAGAGAGAATGGACGTAGGAGTTGAGAGAAACAAAATAAAGCATACAATTAAAACTACAAATTATCCACTTAAAATTTTGTACCCACAAACTTATTTTTCCCCAGACTTACAACACAACGATAGCTATAGAAGAGTTTGTTTCCTCGTGCTTTTCTAAAAATGTAAGTAAATATTTTGGAGGTTAAATTATTCGGTATAATTTAAACTTCAAAGGCTTTAAAATATCAACGAAGTTACACTTTTAAGAAAAAAGAACATCACGAAACTAGTCACTCTGTTAGTTTTTTTTATTTTAAAAAGTATTATAAATGAGGAATTAAAATTAGGGTGTGTTTGATATCTCCCATTTCCATGGAAATAAAAGAATTTCCATGGAAATAGGTATTTCCACCGTTTGATACGAAATGTAATTCCGTGGCTTTAATTCCTTAGGGAATCCATTTCCATGAAATAGTCCACTTTTAATTCCTTGCTCCCCCCTCGGAATTAGTTTCCGTGGAAAGTCAAAAATCAAAATAAAAATATTTTAATATATTCGAATACTTGACACCTAATATTTATCTCTAGATATGTTCGCAATGATATTTTTACCTATAAAATTTGGCAAAATAATTTTTTACTTATACATTGTACAAATGACATTTTTGTCCTTCTTACCAAATGACATGTTTACAAAGTTGTCAAAATGACATTTTACCTTCATATAGCCAAAATTACATTCTTACCCTTTTATAATATCAAATTGGCATTTTACCCTTATGTTGTCAAAATGACATTTTTACCCTCGTATAATATCAAAATGACATATTGACCCTTATGTGGTTTGAATGACATTCTTACTTTTATCTTATAAAAATGGCCTACACTTTTACAGTAAAATGACAACCTTACTCTTTTATATTAGTGAAATCCCTTTTTTATCGATACATTGTCAAATTTACATTTTCATCTTGTTTTATTCACAACTTGACATTCTTACTTTTAAATTAGCAAAGTGACACAAGGTTAAATAATTTTACAACATAGGGGTAATAATATTATTTTGAAAACATGAGGGTAAAAATGTAATTTAGACAATATAAGGATGAAAATGTAATTTAGACAGCATAACGATGAAAATGTAATTTTGGCTATATAAAGGGTAAGTAAAAACTCTTAATTGAATGTTATATTCGTAGTAGTTAGTTGTCGACCAAATAACAAAGTTCGTAATTCCACGGAATAATAAATGACTACCAAACGAAAGAACTTTATTTCCACGGAACAAATTTCTCGTAAGACTTTCCACGAAATTCTTTTATTTCCATGGAATTGTTTCCCTGATATCAAACACAACCTTAGAGAACACCAAAATTACATGCTCTACTTGAGGACGTTCTTAAGACAAAAATACGAGTATTATTATAACCGAAGGTGTAATGAGTAAAATGATAGTGTTATATAGTAGCATCCTAGAGTATTGTTATATCCACTTTCTAACGAACCTAACCGCCAGACGAACCAACAACGACACGCCCTAAATTCACTCTTTTATCTGTTAACTCTCTTCAATGATTAGTTTGTTATCTTGCAAAAGTCACTATAAATTACTACCTGAACTAAATTAACAAAGAATCTCCAAGAAAACCATCACCCTAATCTCTCTCTCTCTCTCTCTCTCTCTCTCTCTCTCTCTAAAAACTCTCTCTCTCTCTAAAAACTCTCTCTCTCAACAGGAGTACGAGTGATGGTTCCAGACGGGGAAAAAGAAACTCAGTCGAGTAATAACAGTAAGAAATGTTCATCTTCTGATGATAAACTCTCAGAAACAAAAGTAGAAAAGGTTAATTTTCAGTATCTTGAATCCGCTTTGTGTGTTCTTAAATTCTGTATTTGATGTATTGAAATTGCTGATTCTGTTTTCTTACTTCCGATTTCAATATCTTTTAGGATGAAATCAGTGATTTAAATGAGGAGAAATCTAATCAAAGTTCTGTTCCTTCGAATTCCACCAACCTAGAAAAGGTAAATTAAATTGGTTATTTCTCTTTGCTTCTTCTTGAATTTTGAAGTATTGTGATCTTGACATTGCTGATAATTTCTTTATAGGATGAAAGTAGTTTGAATGTGGATTCTACTTCAAAGTCAGATTCTAAACCTCAATCAGATTCTGGTTCTGAATCGAAACCTGGTGGTTCTGAATCAGATTCTTCTAAGGGGACAAATAGGGTTTCAGTGCCATTAACAGATGGTAATTGGTTTTTGATTTTTGAGATAGGAAGGGTTTTTAAGTGTTAAATTTGATTTTTTTTTTGAGTTAGGGTTTTGATTATTTTGATGGGTTTTCTTCACTGATTTTGGTAGATAACCCATGGATTCATGTGAGTACTTTTACAAGGCAAAAGAAAAGGAGCAGTAAAGCTGCTGAAGTTAAACCAGAAAACCATATCAAGTACTTATCAGAAATGGAAATGCTGAAAGCTGATATTCATGCTGGAATTCTTAATGGCAAAGAAATCGGAGTCACTTTTGATAAATTCCCATATGATCATCTGAGGTATTATTATTCCAAACCCAAGATTCTAACATCTTTGGGTCATCGTTTTCCCGTTTCAACATTGCACATTGTGCCCCACCCAATCTTTGGGTCAATGTTTTCGAGTTTTGGGTTTTATTGGACTTCAACCCTTGTCATGTCAATAATGTATTCTACTTTTCTCAATTGATCTTTAGGTTTTGCCCTATGATGCCTAACTGTAACTATTTAATGTGTCCTAAAACTTTGAACAGTGAGAGCACGATTCATATTCTGATAAGTGCTGCTATTTTAGTCATGGGTCATAGAGAACTCTTACACTACTGTACCGAATTGTCATGTTTGGACCCGCATGTTCTTCTCTCGGGTCCAGCAGGTTAGTAATTTTTTTTTTGTACTTACAAATGTATTTATTTGCATATGAAATATTAATTGCAAGTGGTCAATATCATAAGAAGTTATTTCTTGTGACAATATTTGCAGGTTCCGAAATATATCAGGAGATGCTGGCCAAGGCACTAGCTAATTACTTTGAGGCTAAACTACTAATATTTGATTTCAACTCATTTCTGTGTGTAAGAAGAAGATGCATCTATTTTTTTTGGTTATTCAAATACTCATTTGTGTGACTGACTACCCCTGGAGAATAACACAGTTTAAGTTCACTAAAGCGCACCTAAAATCTCTTTTATGGCGTTTATATAATCAACTTCACATTTCTTTTGTCATCATTGAAGATTAATCAGAAAATAAACTCGCAGATAAACTTAGCACTGAAATTTCTAATTGCTTTTGTTTCTGTCAGGAATCTCAGCCAGAGCAAGGAGACCACTCTACAGCTTCTCCAAAGATGTCGAAAAATCAATTCTTAAAAGGTGGCACTTTCATTTAATCTACGAAACATTGGCTTGAAACCCTTAATTACATTCTTTTTTAGGCTATCCTTTTGAAAATGCAGGCGATACCGCAAAATTTGTGAGTCGGGGCGTAAATCTACTAACATCAGCTTTTTCCGGGTACTTTTTTCATGCTTACAGCTACTGAGCTTATACTCGTATCTTGAATGTTTCTTTCTTTTGCTCATGTGTTGCCTAAGCTTGTTCTCAAGTCTTCTATTTCAATTCGTGTTCGATCATTAATACCATGTTAACGAAGTACAGAGAAGACATGCTTTATACTGCAATCAGTAGCTATTAGCTTTAGTATAGCATTCAATGGCTTTGAGCGAGATAAATAGTCATATTGAATTCAAAGACATGAAGCAAGGAAAAATTTTCACCTCACTTTATGATGCTCAAATTAATAACAAAATGAGTATCGAGATCGGTAATAAATCTGTAAGTGTAGTACGACTCATGTTGTGATAGAAAAATAGTGTTTTCTTTTCCACTTTGCAGAACAAAGATGTATGCCTTTCCTTATTCGAGAACCGTTCTCTACTTGATGAAACACGGGGGAGTTTAAACATTTAACTGTAGCCAAATGATTTCTAGTCATTTTAGTCTAATTATTTCTTGGACATTGTACATTCAGGGACCCTGCTCATAGAACTATCTCGAGAGTTCACATTCGTTCTGAAGATGATGGATCTTCTAAAAATGGGGTTGACCTCGGAGGTATATGTGAGAAAAATCATGCATTCTTATGCAACAGTGGTGCTCTATCACATTATTGATGTGTTGCTGTAACTTTAAATGAAGACGTTGAAGCTTTACTTTATTTTGTAGCTAATGATCTTACAGTAGAAACATCAGCTGAGGATGATTTTAAGAAATTAGTCATAGAGGCATTATTCGAGGTGGCTACCGAACGCATACATTTTCCTACCATTTTGTTTTTGAGAGACCTCGATAAGTTTCTTGGGAGACACAAAGAGTTACTGTCAACATTTACTTACTATCTTCCCGATGATGCTGTTGTCATTTGCTCTCACATTCTGAATGAGGTACGTCATTCTTCTACTAATACTCATGCTGAAAATATCTTGGATGAAATGATTTTGACTCCTTATCTACGTGTTCTCTTCTGCAGTCGCATCAAGGAATTCAACGATTTCAAAAACCCACAAACACCCAAACTCACTTCCATGATTCTGCGGATATGGTAATGAATGTTTTGTGTGTTAATATGATATGATTTTAATTGTTAACTGGCAACTGATATTCTAATTTTGATGTGATTTTTTCCAGGAAGAATGTCTGATTGAAATATTTCCAAATAGAATCAACATACATGCGCCACAGGTACTTCGTGCACTATAAAGCTAATCAGCCATCTATGGTTTGCAGTGCACTATCATATGACCTGGTAACAAACTAATGCAGGAGAAGACCCTTCTGGCTACTTGGGAAAAACAGTTGAATAAAGATGTGAAGGCCTTTAGAACTATGAGGAATTTGGGCCACTTACGTACAGTATGTGACTTCCCTGTTTATTTTTCTTCTTATTTAACATGTTTTCCGACAGCAGTTTCACTTGGTATTTCTAAATTTTCCAATATAAGGACCTTACTTTGTATAGGTTCTCAGACGTAGTTGGTTGGAGGGCAAAGAACTCGAGACACTACGTGTTGAAGATCAAATTCTTACGAACGAAAGTATGCTATTATTTTGTAATATCATGACGTATGAAACCCTCCTTCGATTTGTTAAATAATAGATCCAATCTTGTTCATGATGCACAGATGCACAGAATGTAGTCGGATGGGCTCTGAAACACCATCTCACAAAAAATGAAAATGTTGATACTAAAGATGGAAAGCTTATTTTGCCGCCTGAGAGGTATATTAACATTGCATTACTTTTACTATCTAGATGGTTATAGTTATATTATAACCGAACAAAATTACTATTCGGCAGCATTGAATATGGTCTTGCACTTCTACAGTCTATACAGAATGAATCCACCAGTTTGAAGAAGTCCCTCAAGGTGATTCAAATTCTTAATTCTAAGTTTAACCATGGACAAAATTTACATGTTTAATTCCTATTTCTTTAATAAAAATGCTTTGTGGATCAAATTTTGAATTTCTTTGGTTATCTTCATGGAATGGATGTGCTGGAAAACCACAGGATATTGTGATAAACAATGAATTTGAGAGAAATCTTCTAAGTGATGTAATTTCGCCTAGCGAAATTGGGGTGAAGTTTGATGACATAGGAGCTCTTGAGAATGTTAAAGATACATTAAAAGAACTTGTGATGCTTCCTTTGCAAAGGCCAGAGCTGTTTAGAAAGAGCCAACTAACAAAGGTTTGCACCTTTATCTTTTGTTCATTGGATCTGTGAAGAATAGATATGAAATTCCAATGTTAATTTCTCTCTTTCTTTGTCTTGTTACTAGTCCATTGAATATCTTTTTCCTTACAATTCATTGCTCTATATGTGTTGATATAGTATTCTGATATTCTCTCTCTGAGGGTTTTGAGGAACAAAGTTGACGATAACTTTTTCGCAGCCTTGCAAAGGCATACTTCTGTATGGACCATCTGGAACAGGGAAGACTATGCTCGCTAAAGCTGTTGCAGCTGAATCTGGTGCGAACTTCATCAGTATTTCAGTGTCTGGGATTACGTCTAAGGTTGATAGTCTAACACGACCTTTTTCCAAAAAAAATTCAATTCTTAAACTTACTAGGTTTAAGTAATCTTATTGTCCCCTGGTTTATCTCTTTTCTGTAGATGCTCGCCGAGTCTGAGAAGTATGTGAAAGCTGTTTTCTCCCTCGCGAGTAAACTTGCTCCTACTGTTATTTTTGTCGATGAGGTGAATATTAAAACATAAAATTTCCATTGTACTTTTTTAATTTTGTCGTTTAAATTTTCAAAATTTTGACTCTTGTTATATTGCTTGACTTTCTCTGGGAGAAGGTTGATAGCATGTTGGGACGTAGAGAAAAACGAGGAGAAAATAAATGTATGCGCATTTTGAAAAATGAATTTATGATCCACTGGGATGGCTTACTCAAGAAAGATACAACAAGCGTGGTTGTGCTTGCTGCCACTAATAGGCCCTTTGACCTTGATGAAGCTATTATTAGACGGCTTCCTCGTAGGTAAGATGTCATCACCAGTTTCTTCTTGCATAATTGTGCAGTCTATCCTGCTATTACTAATCACAGTGTTTTTTCATAGATTGATGGTAAATTTGCCGGATGCTCCAAATCGATCAAAAATCCTGAAAGTGATACTGGCGCAAGAGAAATTATCACCTGATGTTGATACAGATGCAATTGCAAGTATGACTGATGGATATTCGGGAAGCGATCTCAAGGTCATCTTCGATACTATTATTTGATAAATTTCCGCTTTTCATTTTTTATTCGTTGTTCTGTTACTAAAAAAAATGCTTCATTCGGTTGCAGAATCTGTGTGCTACTGCTGCCTACTGTCCACTAAGAGAGATTCTAAAAAAGGAAACGGTCAGTTTCCATCTTCAAATTATTGATCTAATGCTTATCTGTTAATTATGTGACATAGAAGTTTCATGTCCGAGGCATGTAGACCCACATTGCCTATAAAGACCTCCCGGACCTGTGTTATGACATAACATTTTGTCTTGCGTATTTAGTAGGCATTTGGGTGGATTCGGCGTGTAATCGGCCATATGGAGAAGCTTGTGGTGATCTAGGCTAGTGGTCATGGTTGGTATCTAATCAAGGAAAATATAGCTGGCGTCGAGACGAGTGGTACATAATGATGAGGAGGCATTCACTGAGAGTTACATGCATATAATTAAAGAAGCAAAGGAAAATGGAAATAACTCAATGGATGTAGAAATTGGAGATTCCGATGTCGGAATAGCGCAAATTTGCACTGTTGATGGAAAATGGCCTTTGATCGTTTAGGCCTTCAAACCGGCAGTCTTATTAGTATTTTCTATTTTTTTTTTCTTGAAACTTTCCTGTTTTTTCTAAGTTTCCTGTTCAAGCCATGCGATACACTGTCTGATACTTTTATTCCTAACATGAGCAGGCTGCAGCAACAGCTGCAGAAGGCAGACCACCACCTCCCCTTACTGAAACGTTGGACATTCGATCCCTTAATATGGATGACTTCAGATATGCTCATCAACAGGTAAAAGAGAAATATTACTATCTTCTTATCCAACTCAATATTCGTCTTTCTTCACTTCATATTCTCCTATGATACTCTGCTTTCTAGGTTTGCGCTAATATGTCATCTGAATCTCCAAACATGAATGAACTCCATCAATGGAATGAACTCTATGGGGAAGGAGGTTCTAGACGGAAGAAGTCTCATTCCTACATTTTCTGATGGCGATCGGTGCTCATATCTGTATGCAGAGGGTTGGGTCTGTATATAAAAATAGTGTTGATTAAAGATTTGTCCAATTGAAGGAGTTTATGAGACAAAAGTGGTAGTTATAGTAGAGTATAAATAGAGTCATGTTAAGATTTAGAAAACCCCATGTTTGTAAGAATTGATGTGCATAACAATTTTCATTTCACAAATGTGAACTTCTAAAACTTCTTCTTCCTTTCTCTCTCTCCTCCTCCACCTTCTTCTTCGTCTCTCTCTCTCTCTTCTTTCCCTCTCTCTCTATCTTCTCTCCGACGAAGGGGAGGTCTGGTTCAACAAATCAGAAGGAGACGTTCAAAGGTCTACTTCTCCAGATCTTCAAGGTCAGGTGGGCAATGGTCGGTGAAGGGTAGCTTCTTTGCCGAAGAGTCTAGAGCGATACAACATACAAGAGAGAGAAAGGGGAGAGAATAAGAATAAAATATGGAAGAAGTTATTTTTTGAATGTGTAAGGTGGAGAGAGGAAGATGTGAGATGGAGGAGGGATGGGGTGAAGTGGAGGAGAAATAAGGAGACGATGGGGCTTTTATGTTTTTAAATTTTCTTTTGGAATTAATTACATTTTAGCCCCCAAGATTGTATTTATGAAAAAGTCGAAATTCTTTTGGGCCAAAGCGATTTGCCAGACAATTATGAGGGTCAAAACGAGTTGGTCACAACTTGGGGCCAAAACAGAATTAACCCTTTCCAATATCATCATCATCCTCATACACACGAAAAGAGAAAAATAATTACATCTTCAAGCTTTTAAATCTTGTTCCATCTACTATTCGTGGAAACTGAAGACAAATGTTTACAAGCTCTCAATAGTGTATAGATATGTTAAAAAATCTTCCAGATCTTTACATGAAAAAATTTAGGTCTGTTCAAGAACAAAAAACTCGAGAGCCGTTCAAGAAAAATACTCCAGTAATTTTGATGTTAAATCCTTCAGTACTGTTAAAAAGAATCTTTTAAATCTAATAGTCTTTGCTTCATTGGTTTATACACAAAATCATGCTCGTTGCTGATTGGGTGCTTCGTCATGAACACTAAAAGCTGCAACACTTTTCAGTCTCTGTGTCAGCTAATGAATAGTAACGCTTTGGCTCTCTCTATTGATGACCACTCATATAGTTCTTTACCACTCATGTAGTTGATGACCGATTGTCTACAAAAAAAAAACAAAATTAAAGAGCGATTGATTTTAGGCTTTTAGATCTACAAAATTTAAAGAATGTAGAGAGAGTATAGGTAGAAGAACAACCGATTTTGTAGAGAGATAGATGTTGAAGAAAATATAAATAGGAAAACATATGGGTGAAATTTATTGATTAACAGGAAATTGGACCGAAAACCCAATTTTAAACTTTTTTTAATTAAAAAGACAAGTTATACTTTTTTTTTTTTAGCTAAAAACCAAAATTTTTTGTATTTTTTGGCTAAAAACCTAAATATTTGTACTTTGTTTGGTTAAAACCCAATATTTTTCAAAAAGGTGTTGCAAAGTATTTAGGGAGTCCAAGATTGAAAAAAGAAATTAGGTCCAGTAATATATAATTGTACCCAAAGAAAAGAGAAATTAAATTATAAAATCACTTGAAAGACCGAGCTTTTCTTATCTTATAGATTTACGAGGGTATAACCCGTGCCCGCCGGGCACAGACAATTTTATCAAGCGCGTACATGAGCCGGTGAAATAGATTAAAACCATACTGCATTAAATAAAACCCCCGAAGAAATCGATTTAAATTTAACACAAATCAATTTATAAACCCACAAAAATCGAGTAGCACAAAGTAAACTTTAAAGTGAAAATAGTTGTGACCTAATAAGTTCAAACATTCCAAATCAAAATATGGAACATGTGATAATCTCATGTCATTTCTTTGATAAATCTACTGCTAACTTTCATGTGACAATCTCATAAAAAAAACTTTCACGTGACAAACCACTTCTATGATTCCTTCCAAAACCATGGTTGTATGATTTTTACGACAGTAAATATTTAATTTCGAACTTCCTTGATGGACTTCGAATCCAAATGAGTACTTTTGCAGGAGGTTCTTTCTTTAATCCCTTAAGTGATTATTTCGTATAAACTCTAAGTTGATCCGACAAACCCTAAAATTTGTTTGAAAAAACTTAATAAAAAATTCAGAAACTCCTAAGAAAGAAAACGCAAGATTCAATATGCTTAATCTAATTAGCAAAATGAACAACAACAACAAATTAAGCAAGATCAACAACCAATTAATAGTAGCAATTCTTCAAGCACACGCCACATGGATTAACATTTACAACCGTTCATTATAAATAATTAGTATAATTAACATAGGGTAAGAAAAAAATGGTCAACCAGTATTTACATAAAGAACTGAACTGATAAATGGTCGATCTAGCGACTGATTAAAATACTACAGTAATAATCGATCATTAAGTTACTGAAGAAATAAACAACTCAAGCTCAATCTCACATATGCCACAATAAAAAAAAATTCACAAAAAGAAAATAGAATAAACAAAAATACAACTCATAGAATACGGAATGAATATATTTATCCGAGATCAGTAATTACATAGAGAATAATCAACAATAGCAATTGGCATGGATAGGTATATAAGTTAAGGTTTTAGGCAGATGTGATGTAATTATAATAGTAACAGGTGATAGTTGGAGCAGTAAAGGAAGATATATGATGATTCATCATCATCTGATGAGGTTGTATGAGATTGATGGTGGGTTGATACTATTCTGTTTGCTCTAATGAGGTCGTGTGAGAAACAAACTTGAAACCTATTTTTGATGGGAGATGAGTTGGTTTACCAAAACTACGTTATTGTTATTATGGTTTACTCCACTACTAATGTCACACCTTTTGTTCCCATGACCACCATCCATGACCCCTGAAACGTTAATCTTTGCATTGTTAAGCTGATACTCCTCTCTTTCATAAAAAAAAAAGCTGATATTCCTCTACATCTTGACCATCACAAATAAATTTGATGGGCTCTTGCTATAAGGATTTTGTTTGATAGAGAAAGAGAGATGGTGTGAGCTGGAGAAATGTTGAGAAAGAGGAGAGAGGCAGGCCGGCTGCGTGAGGCAGCCTCTTAGAGGCTGCATGAGAGAGAAAGAAACATTTGAAAAAATTGAGAATGAGGGGGAAAGGACAAATTCGGGGGGAAAAGTGATTTCAAAATGGGGGGAAAAGTGATTCAAAATGGCATCTTTCAAAAGATGCTCTACCATTTCATTTAAACCATTGGATGGGGTGTCATGTGAGTTTAAGCCATTAGATTTTGGGAGAATTAATCTCAACCATCTTTTATCTTTTGTGAGGATAAATCATGGCCATTGGGAGGAGGGGGAAAGATACTCTCCTCCCTTATTATATAGATAAGTAACCTTTTTCTCAACTTTCTCGTACATATAATTAAAGGGTCAAGGGTGTACTTATAGGAAGAGAAGTGGGGCAACGTGGAGCACATAGATGACAATGTCTTATTGCTTTAGGCACCTCATGCTTGTCATCTTAATGACTCAGCCAACTTACCACCTCATGTTATTTCCCGTCTTAATCCTTAAGGAAACTTCCATGGGCAACTATTCACACTTAAGCATATTATGTGGGCCACTTCCAAAACCCCATGGAAACTAAAGATTATTTCATGGGCAACCACCAATATTCTAATATTCTTATAACACTCTCCCTTGGATATCCATCACTCAAAATAATTGCCTCATTAAAACCTTGTCAGAAAAATCCAGTGGGACAAAATCTGATGAAGGAAAAAGAGTGCAATAAAAGATGTTATGAGTGATGCTGAATACGGAAAATATTGTCTTGTTAAAACCTTGTCTAAAAAATCCATTGGGAAAAAACTGGACGAAGGAAAAAGAGTACAAAGTGTAGATATTCACAACTAGTGATACGAAAATCTTCATATAGTATCTCCCCCTAATAAATATCATATCGTTGACCGATGTAGTCTTACATCATTAAGTTATTTAAGTTTCGCATTCTGATGCCTTGTACTAGTTGTCTGAACGTTGTAGTTGGTAAAGACTTGGTAAACAAGTCACCATAACTCCCACATGATTGTATCTTCTGAATATCAATTCCCCAGTCTTCTGTAGATGGTGCGAGAAAAATAACTTAGGCGATATATGTTTCGTTCTGTCACCTTTAATATATCATTCCTTGATTTGAGCAATGCAAGCCACATTATCTTCATAAATAATGGTAGGTGACTTTGTTATTCCAGTAAGATCACATGAAATTCTAATATGATTGATAATAGACCCGAGCCACACCCATTCTCTGGTAGCTTATTGAAGAGCAATAATCTCTGAGTGGTTAGAAGATGTAGCGGGAATACTTTGTGTAACGCCCCAAGCCTTAGCAGTTGCCGATATTGTCCCCGCTTTGACCACCTCACGCAGGTACGGGGTTTTGTCCTTGGCGAAGGCACCACAAGCCTACCCAAAAGGCTTCGGTACTTACTAAGCTTGAGCTTACACATATAGCCCAGTCTCTGGACACTCTTGTGAGCAATGTGGGACTATTACAATCCCCCACCCTCAGCGAAGAGCCGCCCTCGGCTCTGATACCACTTTGTAGCGCCCCAAATCCCAAATCTCAAGCTAACCGCCTTGAAATCCAAGATTTGAGACCTTCAAACTGGATCCACGAGCAACACCTACCATGAGTGCACAATAATTACCTGAAAAACAAAATAGCTGGGTTAAAACCCAACTGCAGTAGATTTCCTCAAACCTAAGTCTCGGGTAGGCAAGCTCAATCTCCAATCAAGGAAACATTGCATTCATATTCATTATTGGCATTATCTGAAATTTAACGGTGAATACTAACATAATATATCAGATTTAACCAATCCCTCTCGAAACTAATAATTTATGTCATTTGATTAATTATTAGGTTTTCCGGTTCTCGTATTATTTTAATCTAATACTAACCCTGATAATACAATGATCTTTTTCCTTTTTTCAGCAGATAAAAATATCATGCCTTTAACTAAGGTAAACCTTTATGGCCACAAACTTGACATGTACGTCGACAACCACATTATGTCGAAAGACACAATCATCAAACTCTTGTTCAAGTATCTCAGACCAATACACAACAAACATTGACTCTTATCAAGACTTACAAACAAACTCACCAAACAATTCAAGTCAACAACACATGACAAGTCAGAAGGGATGATGCTTATAGTAGATCCTCACGTGGATCGCAATCTCAAATAAACAAATAAAAATATTAATTAACAAACATAGGCTCACCACTAGAAGGTATGTATCTGCCTAGGAGATACATTGCCTGAAGAACAGAAACCATGTGAATTATCTCAATAAATTCGTTCATTAGAGACTGTCTTGACACCTTGTACGAAAACAGTCATAACTTTTCACTCGAAAATCGGATTAATGAACCGTTTGAATTACTAAAAAGTAGACAAACAAACCTTTCCAACCGTATAAGAATCACACTTAGATTAATTATATACCTACACCAGATTCAATTTTAATATAAACCGACGTGCAGTAGACACTGTTCTGACACCTTGTACAAAAACTATCATAAATCTTCACTCGGAACTCGTATTCACAAACCGTTTGAACCACTAGAAAGTAGACAAAGAGACCTTTCCAAATATATAAAAATCAGACTTAGATTCTTTATACATCTACCCCAGATTCAATTTTAATATAAACCGACGTGCAGTAGACACTGTTCTGACACCTTGTACGAAAACTATCGTAACTCTTGACTCGGAACTCGGATTAGTGAACCGTTTGAACTACTAGAAAGTAGACAAAGAGACCTTTCCAAAGATATAAAACTCAGACTTATATTCGTTATATATCTACACCAGATTCAATTTTAATATAAACCGACGTGCAGTAGACACTGTTTTGACACCTTGTACGAAAACTATCGTAACTCTTCACTCGGAACTCGGATTAATGAACCGTTTGAACTACTAGAAATTAGACAAACATACCTTTGCAAGCATATAAGAATCATACCGAGATTATTCATATATCAATACCAGATGTAAATTGAATTTAGACCGAAATACTGTCCTCTCTATGTGTTTTATGAAATTCTAGATAAAACTAGTCTCTAAGCCATTTAATCGTTCTTTCATGTGACTAACAATACTATACCTATCATGGAATAAATTGAAAGAGCCTACAAAAAAATTAGGAGATAGGAAATCTACCTCTTTTCGTGTTAGATGACTTTAAGACCACAACCATGGCTTGTTCTCTCACTAGAGAACTCTATTTCCATCACTTTTCTTCTTTATTCCTCCTCCCATCACTAAGGAGCGGCTGCACCCTCTTTCTTTTCTATAGGGTTTCCTCAAAAGTGAAGAGAAATTGGGTTTTTAAACCCACCAGTATTTCATCTAAACAAAACTGACTTAGACTTTTATTATTTCCACCCAATTTGGTATATCAAGAAAATAGGGGTGTTACAATCTTCCACCCTAAAAAGAGGATTTCGTCCTCGAAATCAAACATACCACAATCACAAACAATATGCAATCAAGTGTAGCAAATGCTAGAACATAAATGTTATACAAGCACAAGAAATACAACACAACTGAAGTCAACCTGTTACACAGTTGAAAAGATTCATACAATACAACTTCCCTTTTGGAGGGGCATAACCAATTTTTGAGGTCCACAAGATAGCTTCACTTAGCATCCGTGTTTGCATCGACTTAAACCTCTCAATAAACCATTGATACCTCCCAAAGAGGGGATCCGTGCAACACGAGCACTTTACATATGAGCAGGAGGCGAGCCAACCTCTAGTTGGTAAATTACTTCTCAAACAAGAAGTATGTGGTCCACAAGAATGAACTTGTGTTTGCATCGATCATCCTGTCGAGCCAACCACCTATGGATTACAACCGTCAATCCATATTAGAACCCAAGCCCCTGGTCCACTAGGTTGTCCAATATCACATTGACAAACCCGTGTTTGCAATCGACCCACATGTCGAGCCAACCAGTCTTAGTTCAATTTATTACTTCTCAAACTAGAAGTATGTGGTCCACAATAATGAACTTGTGTTTGCATCGATCATCCTGTCGAGCCAACCACCAATCACTTATGGATTATAATCGTCAATCCATATTAGAACTCAAGCCCCTGGTCCACTGGGTTGTCCAATATCAAATTGACAAGCCCGTGTTTGCAATCGACCCACATGTCGAGCCAACCAGTCTTAGTTCAATCCATTAACGAAACTCAAGATCATGGTCCACCAAGTTATCCAATATCGCATTAGTAACTAGTGTTTGCAATCGACCCACATGTCGAGCCAACCATTCTTGGTTCAATCCAATAAGTAGAACTTAAAATCATGGTCCACGAGGTTGTCCACTATCACGACAACAAATTCGTGTTTGCATCGACCCACATGTCGAGCCAACCATTCTCAGTTAACATTTTCTCATCGAAACAAATTTTTAAGTTGATTCATAATCAACTGATACACTATCACACAACACACATTCAAACAACCCAAAACCCCATAAAAGTAGGGATTTTCAGTACCCTCATGTATATCATAAATATATGTATTGCTACAATCACAATCACATACCTTAGGTTTGACATCACGGTCAAATAAGACATTTACTCGCACGCATCACAAACAAAAAGTACATCACATCAATAGCCATTATCCTTCCCATGGAAAAATTGCAATCACAATTTAGATTCCCAAAATATAAAGACAACTTCTTTCAAGTTTTCACAAGAAAGCAATTCCAAAAGCACATTCTAGATTCAACCAGTTCTGCAAGACACTATTAAAGTGTTCATAACAATGACGTGTCTAACGACGACAATCAAACCCACAATACAACCCTAGGACCACTAAACCTAGAGCTCTGATACCACTTTGTAACGCCCCAAGCCTTAGCAGTTGCCGATATTGTCCCCGCTTTGACCACCTCACGCAGGTACGGGGTTTTGTCCTTGGCGAAGGCACCACAAGCCTACCCAAAAGGCCTCGGTACTTACTAAGCTTGAGCTTACACATATAGCCCAGTCTCTGGACACTCTTGTGAGCAATGTGGGACTATTACAATCCCCCACCCTCAGCGAAGAACCGTCCTCGGCTCTGATACCACTTTGTAGCTCCCCAAATCCCAAATCTCAAGCTAACCGCCTTGAAATCCAAGATTTGAGACCTTCAAACTGGATCCACGAGCAACACCTACCATGAGTGCACAATAATTACCTGAAAAACAAAATAGCTGGGTTAAAACCCAACTGCAGTAGATTTCCTCAAACCTAAGTCTCGGGTAGGCAAGCTCAATCTCCAATCAAGGAAGCATTGCATTCATATTCATTATTGGCATTATCTGAAATTTAACGGTGAATACTAACATAATATATCAGATTTAACCAATCCCTCTCGAAACTAATAATTTATGTCATTTGATTAATTATTAGGTTTTCCGGTTCTCGTATTATTTTAATCTAATACTAACCCTAATAATACAATGATCTTTTTCCCTTTTTCAGCAGATAAAAATATCATGCCTTTAACTAAGGTAAACCTTTATGGCCACAAACTTGACATGTACGTCGACAACCACATTATGTCGAAAGACACAATCATCAAACTCTTGTTCAAGTATCTCAGACCAATAAACAACAAACATTGACTCTTATCAAGACTTACAAACAAACTCACCAAACAATTCAAGTCAACAACACATGACAAGTCAGAAGGGATGATGCTTATAGTAGATCCTCACGTGGATCGCAATCTCAAATAAACAAATAAAAATATTAATTAACAAACATAGGCTCACCACTAGAAGGTATGTATCTGCCTAGGAGATACATTGCCTGAAGAACAGAAACCATGTGAATTATCTCAATAAATTCGTTCATTAGAGACTGTCTTGACACCTTGTACGAAAACAGTCATAACTTTTCACTCGAAAATCGGATTAATGAACCGTTTGAATTACTAAAAAGTAGACAAACAAACCTTTCCAACCGTATAAGAATCACACTTAGATTAATTATATACCTACACCAGATTCAATTTTAATATAAACCGACGTGCAGTAGACACTGTTCTGACACCTTGTACAAAAACTATCATAACTCTTCACTCGGAACTCGTATTCACAAACCGTTTGAACCACTAGAAAGTAGACAAAGAGACCTTTCCAAATATATAAAAATCAGACTTAGATTCGTTATACATCTACCCCAGATTCAATTTTAATATAAACCGACGTGCAGTAGACACTGTTCTGACACCTTGTACGAAAACTATCGTAACTCTTGACTCGGAACTCGGATTAGTGAACCGCTTGAACTACTAGAAAGTAGACAAAGAGAAATTTCCAAAGATATAAAACTCAGACTTATATTCGTTATATATCTACACCAGATTCAATTTTAATATAAACCGACGTGCAGTAGACACTGTTTTGACACCTTGTACGAAAACTATCGTAACTCTTCACTCGGAACTCGGATTAATGAACCGTTTGAACTACTAGAAATTAGACAAACATACCTTTGCAAGCATATAAGAATCATACCGAGATTATTCATATATCAATACCAGATGTAAATTAAATTTAGACCGAAATACTGTCCTCTCTATGTGTTTTATGAAATTCTAGATAAAACTAGTCTCTAAGCCATTTAATCGTTCTTTCATGTGACTAACAATACTATACCTATCATGGAATAAATTGAAAGAGCCTACAAAAAAATTAGGAGATAGGAAATCTACCTCTTTTCGTGTTAGATGACTTTAAGACCACAACCATGGCTTGTTCTCTCACTAGAGAACTCTATTTCCATCACTTTTCTTCTTTATTCCTCCTCCCATCACTAAGGAGCGGCTGCACCCTCCTTCTTTTCTATAGGGTTTCCTCAAAAGTGAAGAGAAATAGGATTTTTAAACCCACCAGTATTTCATCTAAACAAAACTGACTTAGACTTTTATTATTTCCACCCAATTTGGTATATCAAGAAAATAGGGGTGTTACACTTTGCTTACTCGAACGCCATGAGAAAGCTGTACCACCACTAGTAAAAACATAACCTGTTTGCGAAACTCCTTTATATGGGTCACAGATAAATCCTGCATTGGTGTATCCTATTATTTGTGAATAATTGAATGAATTCTTCGAATAAAATAACCCCATGTCAGTAGCGAAGATATCGAAGAATATGCTTTACTCCCATCCAATGTCGTTTTGTTGGTGTTGAACTGAATCAGGCTAATAAATTTAATGGAAAATGTCAGGTCTAGTACATTGAGCCAAATATAATAAAGCATCGATTGCACTTAAATATGGTACTTCAGGACCAAGTAGTGCTTCATTATCTTCTTTAAGACGATAAGGATCTTTTATAGTATCTAAAGATCTGACAATCATTCGGTTACTAAGAGAGGATGCAGTGTCCATGCAAAATCTTTTCAAAACCTTTTCAGTATATAAATTTTGATGGACAAGAATGCCATTTGTTCTCTCAATTTGTAAGCTAATGCAGAATTTTTTTTTTTTTTTTTTCAAGATCTTTCATTTCAAATTCTTTCTTCAAACATTCAGCAGCTTTTGAGACATCTTCCTTTGTCCCAATTAGATTTATATCATCAACGTATATTACAATGATAGCAAATCCAGTATATGATTTCTTAATGAACACACATGGACAAGTATGCTCATTTACATAACATTCCTTGGTCAAGTATTCACTGAGACAATTGTACCACATTCGGTCTGATTGCTTTAAACCATATAAAGCTCTATTAAGTTTAAGTGAATACATGACATGTGGTTTTCCCTCTGGTAATTTGAACCCTTCAGGGACTTTCATATAAATATCTAGATTGTCATATAAATACGCAGTAACGACATCTAGTAGATGCATATCTAGTTCTTCCTGAGCTGCTAGACTGGTTAAATATCTAAATTTAATTACATCCATAATAGGAGAATATGTTTCCTCATAATCTATCCCCGGTTTTTGTAAGAAACCTTGTGTTACAAGTCGTGCTTTATAGCGAACGATTTCATTAGTTTCATTGCGTTTCTTTTTTACAAAAACCCATTTGAACCCAACTGGGTTTACATCCTCAGGTGTGAGGACCACTGGTCCAAAAACACTACGCTTATTGAGTGAATCTAGTTCTGTCTGAATTGCGTCTTTCCATTTCGACCAAATCAGGTCTTTGCCGACGTTCCTCAATAGAGCGTGGTTCATAATCACCATTTGCTTTCAGAATTAAGGTTGCCACTGTAAAAGAGAATACCTCATCAATAATTGTTTCATTTCGATTCCACACTTCTCTCGAACATTCATAATTTACAGAGATTTCCTCATTATTAGGTTTCTCTGCCTCATCAAGAGCTTCACCTTCTTCAAGGGGTATTTGTTCAGAAATAGTTGGTGTTTCATTAATAATCTCATCTAGAGAATTATTATTTTGTGACTGATTTTTCCTCTTTTGAGGGATAGTATCTTTAGAACCAATTGGTCGTCCACGCTTCTGAGGTGCCTTAGACGACTCATTTGCTATAACATTTTCACCCGACCCTCTTGGAATATTGATTCGTGCACGAGCATTAGTAGCAGGTATATATATGATTCTGTTACCCTTGCTGTATCATTAAATGTATCTGGTAGTTTATTTGCAATGTCTTGTAAATGTATTATCTTCTGTACATCTAGTTTTGACTGACTAGTGCGATGGTCTAGATAAGACAAACTTTGTGTATGCCAACACAAATCATTTTTCCGATATAGACGGATTTTCTCCCCCTAATGGTGGGAAAACTGTCTCATCAAAATGACAATCCGCAAATCGTGCGGTAAAAGTATC
Organism: Eschscholzia californica; assembly: GCF_041429995.1. Lineage (NCBI taxonomy): Eukaryota > Viridiplantae > Streptophyta > Magnoliopsida > Ranunculales > Papaveraceae > Eschscholzia > Eschscholzia californica. The sequence continues at coordinate 50,753,856 of NW_028238198.1, forward strand.
ACCTGTCATAGGTTCGAGATATTTTATAATAGATGGTGATTCAAAACCAACATATATACCCAACCGCCGTGAGGTCCAAATTTAGTACGTTTTGGAGGTGAAATAGGGATATGCACCGCACACCCAAAAACACGTAAATGTGTAATATTTGGTTGATGATCTAAAACATGTTGTAACGGCGAATAACCATTCGCTCTGGGCAGAAGGTGGATCAAAGTTGTAGCATGTAATATTGTAGATCCCCATGCCGAAACAACCAACTTAGTTTTCATCAATATTGGTCTCGCAATTAGTTGTAGATGTTTTATGAATGATTCTGCTAGACTATTCTAGGTATGAACATAGGCTACAGAATGTTCAACATCAATACCAACTGCCTGACAATAAACATCAAAAGCTTTTGATGTAAATTCACCTGCCCCGTCAAGACGTATCCTTTTGATAGGAACATCTGGAAAATGATAACGTAGTCTAATAACCTGAGCTAGTAATTGGGCAAATGCATTATCACGAGTAGATAAAAGATTAACGTGAGACCATTTGGTAGAGGCATCAATTAATACCATAAAATATCTAAATGGTCCACATGATGAGTGAATAGGACCACGAATACCTCCTTGAATCCTTTCCAAAAATTTAGGAGATTCTATATGAACTTTTGTGAAATATGGTTTTACAATCAATTTACCAAGAAAATAAGATTTACAAGTAAAATCCTTACTTATCAGAAACTTCTGGCTCTGTAATGGGTGTCCTTGCGAATTTTGGATTATTTTACTCATCATGGTAGATCGAGGATGTCCCAAACGATTATGCCAAAGTGTCATCACACTAGGGTCGTAAATCTTCTGGTTTACGACAGTGTATGATTCAATCGTTTTTATCTTTACAAGATACAATCCAGAAGAGAGAGTCGACAGTCTCTCTAGGTCATGTTTCTCGCCAGAAGTATTGGAAGTAATATATAAATATTCTTCATTATTTTCATCTCTAGTCTCAATGTGATAACCATTTTGACGAATGTCTTCAAAACTTGATAAATTTTTCAAAGACTTGGTTAAAAACAATGCGTCGTCAATGGTTATTTTTGTACCATGCGGTAATATTATAGCAGCTCTACCGGAGCCCTCAATGAGATTAGATGAAGCAGCGATTGTTGTCGCATTAGTCTTGTATAACCTCAAAGTCTCAAAATACTTATTATTTTGAAAGATAGAGTTAGTAGTTCCGTTATTGACCACACATATATCCTCATCATCTTTCGGTATTGAATTTCTGCAATCCATACCTTATGTACACAAAAATAAGACATAAGATAATAATAATAATAACATATTTATATGATAATATTACATTATTTAAGAAACAAAACAATATGTACCAATATAACACTATTCTGGGTAACATTAAATTTGATCAAACACTTTGTCAAATTCTTCATCAAGTAGTTTGTCAAATTCGGCTGAAGATAGATGATCAAAGCTACCATCGTATATATCTCTTTCATCCTATGGGACACGATCATTTGGAATTTCAAGATTACCTTTGTAATCAACGGGAAATAACTCGGTTTGTGATTCAGTATGATGTATTTCCACTTCATCAATTAGAAAATCAGACACATCCAATCCAGTGTTATAGGAGGAACCGCCTATCTCCATCTACTTCATTTATGTATTCGTCGTTGATTTCTTTAACGACGCTTGGTAAAGATCTACCAACCGTTTTGCAGTTTTACAGGTCCTTTGTCAATGACTTGTCATATCACATCTATAACATGATTTAGTTTGCATTTCAGATGGTTCATTTAATCCCCTTTTTCCTTTGTCTTGTCGACTAAATGGATGAGGTCTAGTATTCGAGTTATTGTAACATCCCCGACGACCATGGTCGTAACCACAACCACGCCCACCAGACTGGTAGCCACCATCTCTGGTATCTAATTGGTAATCGTTACCACGACCACGCCCTTTAGAGTGGTAGCCACCACATCTATTATTTCTGTTGTGATCGTTGCCACGACCACTTCGTCCATAAGATGTCACATAGGTTGCGGATTCTTCTAAATAACCCGTCGGACGAGTCTCTTGATTTTTGATAATGACTTCTCGATATTGTTTCGAAACAAGTAGACAAGAAATTAAATCAGAATGATATTTAAAATTCATATTTCTGTATTGTTCTTGCAGGTTCATGTTAGAATCATGAAAAGTAGAAAATGTTTTCTCCAACATTTGTTCTTCACTTACAGGGAAACCACAATGTGCCAATTTTGTCGTTATTTTAAACAAAACTATACTCAGAAATAGTTCTATAATCTTGCAATCTTAGATGCAACCAGTCATTTACAACCTTAGGAAGGATAACTCTTTTTAAATGGCCAAAACGTTTCTTTAAACCAATCCATAGTAAAAAAAGGTATCTCATATTTAAATATTCTGACTTTAGATCTTCACATAGATGGTGCCGGATAAAATTCAGTGCAGCCGCACGATTCTGATAAGTTTCATTATTACCCTCTGCTATGATTTTCTTAGATTCATTTCCTTTAAATGAGATTCAACATCAAAAGCCCAATTAATATAGTTCTTTCCTGTTAGGTCAAAAACTGCCTAATTTATATTAGTTAGATTCGACATTTGAAAAGTAATAACACAACTTACCTTAACCTTTAGATAACCTTCAAGATAATTTTTTCGTTTACACCTTCAAATCTCTTTACCCACTTCTCGAGACTATTGTGCTGATAACGTAATATATAATTGTACCCAAAGAAAAGGGAAATTAAATCATAAAATCACTTGAAAGACCAAGCTTTTCTTATCTTATATATAGATTTATAAGTAATCTTTTTCTCAACTTTCTCATACATATAATTAAAGGGTCATGGGTGTATTTATAGGAAGAGAAGTGGGGCAACGTGGAGCATTTTGATGACAATGTCTTATTGCTTTAGGCACCTCATGCTTGTCATCTTAATGACTCAGCCAGCTTACCACCTCATGTTATCTCCCATCTTAATCCTTAAGGAAACTTCCATGGGCAACTATTTACACTTAAGCATGTTGTGTGGGCCACTTCCAAAGCCCCATGGCAACTAAAGATTATTTCATGGGCAACCGCCAATATTCCAATATTCTTATAACAGGTCCCTTTTTATTAAGCCACTTTTGGGATGGTTATATCGCCTTTCAAACGAACCTAACCGCCGGATGACCTATGACATGCCCTAAATTCACTCCTTTGTTAACACTCCCCAAAGTATAAATTACACCAAGTACTTGAACTAAATAAGCAGAAAACAAAATCAACAAACAAGAATCTTCAAGAAAAACGATCACCTTAATCTCTCTGTCTCTCTCTAAAATCTCGCTCTAGAGGAGCACGAGTGATGGCTCGAGACGTGCGAAAAGAAACTCAGTCGAGTAATAACAGTAAGGAATGGTTATTTCTTGATGATAAACCCTCCTCACAAACAAAACTAAAAAAGATTAATTTTCAGTATCTTAAATTCGCTCTTTATGTTCTTAAATTCACTTTGTGTTAATGAATTGAAATTGATGATTTTGTTTTCTTAAACTTTCTATTTTAATATCTTTTTGGATGAAATCAGTGATGTTGTTTCTCTTTGCGTGTTCTAGAATTTTCAAAAAAATTCCTGGTCTTGACATTCCTAATACTTTCTTTATAGGATAAAAGCACTTCCAATGTGGATTCTGGTTCTGAGTCAGATTCTGGTTCTGAATCAAATTCGGGTTTTGATTCAGATTCTGCCAAGGGGGAAAAAGTGGGTAATGCGGTGGTGCCAGCAGTTTGGTCGCCATTAACAAAATGTAATCTTTCTGGATGGTTTTTGATTTTTGAGTTAAAGTGTTAAGTTTGATTTTTGAGTTAGGGTTTTGATCATTTTGAAGTGATGGAGACAAGGGCGGAACTATAAATTTTGTAATGTGGTTTTTGACATTCCTTAGTGGTAGCCAGGGTGGTTTGATCCCTAGCTCAAATTGAAGTTCTTTTTATTTCTGGTGACCAATACATGGACAACCATTTTTTTTATATGGACAACTAAAAAATGTAGAAGTTTTATATGGACAACCGTTTTTAAGGGGACATCACTCTATGATTTTTCTTTCATGTCCTCTAAGAATCAAAAGTTTTATTTTAAACCTTCCATCTTTTCTTCCATAAATCCTAAAGTTTATTCTACTTCTTCTTCATCACACACAATTTGTAGAGAGGGAAAGTTAGGAGGACATTGTAGATCCTGGCACCAAGAATATCTAAGGAAATTGCTGCAGAAACTTCTTGTCGAAATAGGATCCAAATTCAACTTGACTTCTTGTCGAAATATGTTGAACTCTCAAGGCTAAAAAAACAAAACAAAAATTGAAAAACAGATGTCATAAGAGTACTTTCCACGAAATCCTGATAGTTGTCTCTTTCACCTCGAATTTTGCTCATGAAATTGTTTTCGATTATTCCAAACTACGCAAACGAAAATACAAAATAAAACAGTAAAAGTTATGATTTTATCACATCAATATTGTTAATGCTTACTGTAGAAACACCTGAAAAAAAAAATTTAAGTTGAGATTGGGGGGATTTATCTTCCTCATCTATCTAGGGTTTGATAAATAAGATAGTAAAGTTATAAATTAACAAGAAAAAGGAACAAGAATAAGATTAACAAGAAAAAGAAGAAGAAGAAGAAGAACATGATGATGGTGGTGATGATGATGAAGATGAATGTCAGATAGGTTTTCTATTTTTAACCATTGTAAATGGTCCTTAGATTAATTAGTGTTAATATTCAAGTCCTTATAGAGTTGTCCCCTTATTAAATCAAAGTCAACCAAGTAAAAAATATTTGACTCGCATTGGACCCGAAAATAGTTGTGCATATAAAAAAAATTGATTGTCCACGTATTGACCACCTTATTTCTTGAATAAATTCCATATTAGCCCCTTACATTATGTAGTTTTCACTTTTGTTCCCAATTTTTGCCCCCTATTTCTGACCCACATACTATTTTAATCCCTTTTTTTTGCTAAATGACGTTTTACCCATTTCTTAAATAACCATTTTATGTTCTAATAATTTCTTTGTCCCCAAATTACCAATGATCACATACATTATAACACATACATTATAAACTCTTAATAGCTAATTTTTCTTAAGTTTTTGTTGTTTAAACTATTAACGAAATTTTCACGTAAATCTTATTTCTTCTAATGTGAAGTTTTAGAATCACTTGTTTTGGATCGAAAAGCTATATATATATATATATATATATATATATGAGAATAATAGTCGAAGAAAATATTTTATGTGACAATTTTTTGCTTTTGAAATACTACTTATGAGTCCGCCCTTGGATGGAGATGAAATACTACTTATGAGAATAGGTTTTAGAATCACTTGTTTTGGATCGAAAAGTCATTTGTGTATACATTGAAAATGAAAATTTTGCTCTCTTAGTAATTTTAGTCCAGGTTAACATAAAAACCTAGCTTCTCCCTTGGATGGAGATGAGGAATGAGATGAGAATAGCTCTTGAAGTTAGACCAAAAAACCGTCTCAAGTACTCATCAGAAATTGCAGCGCTGAAAGCTGATATTCATGCTAAGATTCTTAATGGCAAAGAAATAAGAGTCACTTTTGATAATTTCCCATATTATCTCAGGTACTATCTTGATTTCCCATATTATTCCAAGATTGAAACTTTGGGTCATAGCTTTGCTTTCCGTGTTAACATTGCACATTGTGTCACCCAATCGTTTCTTGGCTTTCCTAATGTCATCGAGTCTTGGGTTTTATTCGACTAGCTCAACTTCAACCCTTGTCATCTCAATATTTTACCAAGTCTTTGGTTAGGAGAATAATATTATTGTTAATGTATTCTATTTTTCTCAATTGATTATTCATTTAGGTTTTGGGGTATGATGCATAACTATAAGGTAACTATATAATGTGTCCTAAAACTTTGAATAGTGAGAGTACAACTCATATTCTGATAAGTGCTGCAATTTTACGCCTGAAACATAGAAAACTCTTCTTTTTTTTTTTTTTGTTGAAAGCATAGAAAACTCTTTTGGAACCGTACGTTTTCCTCTCTGGTCCAGCAGGTTAGTAACTCTTTTTTACTTACAAATGCATTTATTTGCATATGAAATATTAATTGCAAGTGGACAAGTGGTCAATACCATAAGAAGTTATTTCATGTGTCTTAACTATTAAGTTACTGTAATACCCCTAATAGATGTTACATCGGTTGCAGCCCTGACTTCATTACCTTGTAACCAGTCATTTTTATTAAATGAAGTCTTGTTCCCAAAAAAAAAAAAAAAAAAATACTTTGGGTGTAAATTACTGATATTTGCTTTCAACTCATTTCTGTGTGTAAGAAGACGAATCTATTTGCTTGGTTATTCAAATAGTCATTTGTGTCACTGACATCACATTTCTTTTCTCAACATTGAAGATTAATAAGAAAGTGAACTCGCAGATAAACCTAGCACTGAAATTTCTAATTCCTTTTCCCGTCAGGAATCTCAGTCAGAGCAAGAAGACCACTCTACATCTTCTTCAAAGATGTCGACAAATGAATTATTAAAAGGTGGGACAATCATTTAAGTATAATTGAATTCATAATTTCACATATAAATCGATCTTGTTTGTACAATGTTATATAACTTAGTTACAAGATAATTATGGTTAGAAAATCAAGATAAAATAATTCATATATATATATATATATATATATATATATTTTGTAGCCACTTTTGATAGTTTCTTCACTTTATGAGTAGAAGAAGAAAAAAAAAAATATATATAACCAAAACCACGAGATTGATGATAGAGGTTCAAACAGACGGTAACTCCCTTCTTCCAGATTTGATGATCCCCTACTGCCGGAGATACAACTAGATTGAAAATGGGTAAGAAGGTTGACGAAATGTCACCGGAATTGTGAGAATTGAGGTTATATATATATATATATAACCAAATAACAGAAATTATATAAGATATATATATATATATATATATATATATATATATTTATATTTATATTTATATTTATATTTATATTTATATTTATATTTATATTTATCTATATAACAAAACAGAACTTGTTTTGCTGACTGGGACAAAATAAATGAAACTGATTAGGACAAAATAAATGACTCTTTCATCTATACTGTAATTAATCTTCAAATTTCAATGGATCCAACGACCATCTTGTTCGATGTCTATCTCTCTCCCTTTATCAGCTCCAATGATAAAACCCTTCATGTGTCATCTACAACGACTCATTGAATCTGCCCCTACATTAAACCCTTGCTCCCAATGGGTTGATGCATGAATATTCACTTTCATCATTGAATTTCAATTCTACAATTATTATGGAGCAATATCAATGGGTTTTGATCTACTAGGAGAAGTACACACCTAGATGCTTGATTCAGATGAGTTCCTAAAATGATTTTCCTTGAAGATTAGGTTTTAGAAAAATTTCAATTTTTCATTTTCAAGTAATTTTATCTTGTTCAAATAGGAATGCAAGTAGGAATCTTGGTTATTTTATTTAGATTTTGTGAATTATGTGTTATCAGTATCACTCAGTAAAGGTTTATGTATTATTTATCTAAGTATGGATTTTGAGATTGACTTTAAACAATTCTTAATTTCACCAGATATACGTCTTCTCACAAGATGGGTTCACCAGATGGATTTTCAACTTTACCAGATGTATATATATATATAACACACACTTTTCTCTCTCGGTGTTTTCAAGGATTGATTTTGGACTTCACATAAGATGGTTGTCGTTAAACAATGTATGGACTCTGTCTGTTATAGGTCTTGAATGAATTATTGAGGGCCTAAACATGCTTTTTCAAGTGATTTCGGCAGAGTGCGATTATTGTTTTTGGAGTTTTCTATTGCAATTGTTTGGACAAATCAAGTAATCTCTCCCCCTATATATATATATATACTAGGTGTCCACCGCGTCATACGGACGCAGTAGATCCCTTTTGGCTAACGCCTTCATGTATGAACCAACCTAAAATATGTGGCTTTGCTACTTATCGATTTTGTTGAGCATGTCTTAGGGTGTGTTTATATCGGGATCATGCATAACCTAGACGTGTATGTATCGCAACACGTACACTTCTAGGTTATGCATGATCCCGATATAAACACACCCTAAGACATGCTCAACAAAATCGATAAGTAGCAAAGTCACATATTTTAGGTTGGTTCATACATGAAGGCATTACCCAAAAGGGATCTACCGCGTCCGTAGGACGCGGTGGACACCTAGTCATTAAAATGGAGAACAGGAAAAATTCTAAGCAAGGTTCCCACGGTTTTACAAAAATAGATATAAAGTAACAATGAATTAACATAAAGAAAAGTAAAATAATAACTTATAATATATAACTAAAATATGTCAAATTTCAAATTGTTGGATTTATTGGGTATTCCATATAGAATCTTCAAGTCTTCCATACATAAAATGATATTTACAGTAAAGAGGTGAAAAGTGAATCAATAAATTGAAGCATAACAATTAGGAAAAAAGAGCAACACCCACGTGTAGAGATTCGAAATGGCCATCCGAAGAATTACATACACTTAGATGATCCCATGTAGAGATTCGAAATAGACATCAGAAGAATTACATTCACTTAGATGATCCCATGTAGTGATTTGAAATAGACATTCGAAAATTACATACACTCTTATAAAAATGAGTAGTAAATATACATACAGAGATGAACAAAGAAAAAATTACATAAAATTACAAATAAGGAGGAATTACATGTATCTTTCTCCCGGGAAAAACATGAGACGACTTTATACCCTGCACCTGCACAGATAAAATAAATACATTCAATCACCTTGGAGCAAGAAACTTTAATAGTTTTTATTTGAATTGTAAATCAAAAACAAAAAAAAACAAAAACTTTAATAGTGGCACAGAGTTAAACAAAAAAATTTCCACAGGAAAAAAATAATAGTTAAGAAAGTAATTGTCCGATGGAAGAAAGTAAACATGGAAACCAAACTTATGTTACCTACCATCTTCTTCTCTCTACTGTGTATGGACTATAGAAGAGAGTTAACATAGGAAGAGAGTAAAGAAATTAAAAAATGATACTACGAATAAAATAGATTTTGAGTCTAACGATTAAACAAAGATTTGACAATCAAAAATATAAGAGAAGTAAGTAAGAAGTAAGAAGAAATCCATCTTCTTCTCTCTACTGTTAAGTTGAAATTCTTCAATCTGAATCGAGAAAAAATTCAACCGAGGGATATATAAGGGGTAGTTTGATTTCGTCACCACTAATCTCTCTACCTCCCACGATATCCTCTCATAATTGTGGGAGTGTCAAGTAAATGCCAATAACAGCCTTGCAGTTAATTTGTTTGAAGTTAACATATGTGGTAATTCTTAATACAAATGAGGATATAATAGTCCAAGGGTAGTTTCAAGAAGTTACAGGGTTAATAAAAGTAACCGAATTTAACTATGTGGCAACATCTCCACCTCCCGGTAAGAACATCTAGTAAGATAATCCGAAGGCTATGAAGGTAAGAAAACAATTTTTAGTCAAGTTCAATTCATAATTTGAATATCAATCCTTATGCATTGTTTTCTTGGATTTCTGTTCACCGGGTTAGTTCATTTAGTTTTTTATAAGCTTGAATTGTCTCAATTTAGTGTTGCTTATTAAGTATTTGTTTTTTTCCACTAAAACTTAACCTGAAATTGGTGTTACATGAAGATAAAGCCAATAGAAATCTATTATGGTTGGTATTGGTCATTCAAGTAGCTTTCTATGTCCCATGTTTCTTGCATTACACTTCGAATTGTTAAAATTGAGGTCAGACGTTATAATTTTCCGGTGAGTGATATTCATTCATTTTCTTCTTCATGTCACTCTTTATTTTGAATTTTTTAGGGTCATCGTCGGCCTATTTCTTTCATTTACTTTTTTAACTTTTTTTTTTTTTTTGTCGAAGATAAATTCGAAAAGATAGTTGACATTGTTAAAGGAGAAACAGGTTCTTAGTAAAATCATAATTTCAGCCCATTTTTAAGTTTTATAAGTTAGTTGAATTTAGTATTGGATTGGAGGAGGAAGTATTGTACCGATGGCCGATGGGCTTGGTTTCACAAGTTGTTCATGAAGGTGACAAACAGGTTCTTCCATAAGCTAATATATTTGGTCCATAGAGAAAAATTGATCTCAAACCATTTCAGACTTAATTCAAGTGTTTGTTTCTCTTCATCACCATTAGTTCCTTTTCTCATCTTATTCTCTGCCTATCTCTTTACCTCTCTATAGAGTTTTTCTAAGACGCTCATGACTAGAGGTACGCATTATTTGTGTACTAATTTTCATTTTTCTGGTTTTTGTTAGTCCCGCGTCGATGTGATGTGTGGAATCGTCTTGTGCCATATGCAGTGAGATTGTTCAGTAGGCATGGTCCAAGCCCCGTAAAGAAACAGACAAAGATGTTATAATGTTCTATTGGGGACATTTGTGAATTAGATTGTGTGTTTTTTTTCAGTCCAACCGATTTCGATCTTCTGATTCTGGGTTTTTTTGCAGTGAAGGTATGTCATCGAATTTTGTAAACTTGGAAAATAAACCTACAAGAGATAGCGGCGCAACCAGAGTTCTCCACGGTTGGGACACCACCAGAATCTGTGACTGTAACTTCAAAACTTTCTATTTTTAAATGTGTTTCTTCCATCCTTTCTAATTTGTCGTTCATTTTTCCAATTCCTTGTCATTAATTTTCTTTTACATTCTTTCAATTTCGTAGTTCTCTCCTCCAAATAACTAATCTATCTTGTAATGCAGTTTTTGTCTTTCAGCTCATTTGGAACATCATTGAAGTTGAATGAGTTTTTTAGTTTGTAAAGGTCTCCCTCTATCTAGATTTTGATATGTATAGTAAAAATTGAGTTGTCCTGTATTAAACTATGTGTCAATTTCTTATTCACTTTCTTATCTTGTTCCAGAACACAAAGTTAGAATCAACTTATACAATATCTACTTAAATACTTCAAAGGCTATTCCTTAGGTTAAAATATGCTAACTTTGGTTTAAGTATAGTTCTTGCATAATTATTTATGCTTACTGGATCTATGGTTCTGAAGTCGAATTCATCTGGTTGTTCCTAAGTATCTCCTTTCTGGCTTTCAATAAAAAGGAGTGTCTCCTTTCTGTTAGTATTTAGTTTTGCTATGTCGAATGGGTGATTGTAATCGACTTGGTTCTCCTTCAAATATGCAGGTTTATAGTCTCCATTTACTTGAGACATATATGAATGATTCTTGAAGTCAGGGGAAAAATGTGTTTTGTTTGTGCCAAGGATTCCTAATTGATTCTTGAAGTTAGTATCGATTCCATTGTCCTTTAAATGTGCAAGTTTATATTCTTCATTTACTTAAATAAAATATCTATTTGATTCTTAAAGTTAACAACAAAAAAAAAAATTTCAACAAAAAAAAAGAAAATTGTGTTTTGTTTGTCGCAAATAATACTTTCAAATTTGCAAATCTATATTTTTATTGGACACAACCAATTCAAATTTTAGAATAAATTTTTATTTGCTTATATTTTATTAATTATTTTTAAATTTTCGTACACTCAAATATCTGGTTTGTTTATGCTACAAGTGGAATAATAAAAAGTTTGTTTGCGCTAAGCGTGAGTTAATTTTGATAACAGAAAGTACACCACTAAATAACGCTTTTTATGCCGAACAAAAATGGCCGTGGCAGAGGCACGGGTCATACCTAGTGTTATACAAAACACATCAATATGACTAGGACATAATTAATACAAAATAATGTGACTGGGATATGTGATTAGGGTAAAATTAACATGATTAGGACTAGGATATATGATTAGGATATGAATTAAATTCTTTTTATTTTCTTAATAATTACTAACCCCCCATCTTTACTTCTACCTCTTCCATTATTAATTTCTTTGTAATTATTTCTCATTTTAATATGTACTTACTCCTTCCACATTTTCTCATTTTAATATGCACTTACTCCTTTCACATTATATCATATTTTAATTTTAATTACTCCTTCCACATCAATATTATGATTAGGACAAAATAAATAATCCTAGATGATTAGGATAACCCATAGACATATTATATAAAATACTTAAATTTCTATAATATAAGACACTTAAATTTCTGGCTGGCTAGGATGAAATAAATCTTGCACTTTCACATTTCTATCCAAATATTGAAATTGATATAACACTTCACCTTCCCTCATTCCTTATGACCTTGCAACACATTAATTCTCAATTTTTTACCGCCACCTTTAGAAACGTTCATATGTATCCTAAATTGATTTTACTAATATATTTTTATGTAGCGACATAAAACCAAATATTATAACTAAGAACTCCAAGTTGTAGATGTATATTTCATCATATCTTAAGATTTTAGACGAACCTTCGAGATGGGAGAATAAGAACAGGAAGACCGTCGCAATAATAAGGTATTACTCTATCGTTCTTATGAACAACCACAAAACTAAACATTATAACCAACATATCTAGAGTTGAAGATGTATATTCATCATCCTTTTGATACAAAAAAAGACGTATATTCATCATCTTGTACATTTATCTAAATGTGTATCGAATAATTTTTATCTCCGTCAAACATTTATAATTTTTATAGTTCAAATTTATGATTTTGAAAGCATACCAGAACAATGTTTTTGGGAAGGAGGTGAGAACTGAAAATTGAAACTTCTCAAAGGAGCATGTTTTAAATTAGTCCGTTAAGACTGTGAGGAAGTAATAACGAGAAAGTAAAGAGAGGATTTAATAATGAAAGTGAGGTACTATTGTTGATCCAGTTACAAGTAGTAAAACATGTTTGTTTAACAATGGGGTCAGGGAAAGCAGGATCAATTATTGGGTCGAATGAGAATGGTAGTAGAGAGGCTAATCAACGATGGGACACAAATAGTCTTCAAGGGCTGGTGTTAAAGTTAGTATAAATTAAGTGATAAAAATGTCAAGAATTGGTACAAAATGATATTTTTAGTAATTTAATATTGACTCTCAGTTTTCAGGTTCATAATATTCGGTAGTTGCTCTTCAAAGTTGTTTCTTCGTAATTCTATCTTAAGCATGTCTATTTTTCGAATGCTAATGCAGCTATAACTTACCTGAAAAATTTGACTTGGAAGAATAGAAAATAAAGATCAGTTAAAGGCGCTTATATACTTTTCTCTATACGTAAACCTTCCAAAGTTGCACATTTTTTTCATCATCAAATTTTCTTTTCGATCTGTTGTTTCAGACCCTAAAAATTTGTCAATTTGAATTTTTTACAGCAGTTGTAAATTGTCTGTGCTGAGATTGTAAATATCATATTTTGTGAACTTGAAAGAATTTCCAATAGGAAAGATCAATCACCTCGGGTTTTTTTATTTTCGTCTTTATGCATTTTTTTATTACATCTTATTATTTTCGGTGTTGTCAAAGTTTATAATAATGTGTATCTTTTTTTATCTATCTGCTTGTTTTTCTAAAAGGTTGAAGTTCATTTTCTATGTGCATGTACACTATGCAAATTCATGAGCCGATGATGATATATTAGGCAGTTTATAGACTAAATGCTTTCGTCCGCTATGAGGCACCTAATTAGGACTTTAAATATTCAATTACAAAATTTTGACTAATTAATTTATAAATGTTTATGTATTTAAAAAAGGTTTTAAATATTTTACTGAAATTTTTAACTCATGCACACTAATATAAATTGATTTCTAAAATAAAGATCTAAATTATAGTTTAACCCAAGACTATTTGTAAACCAATTTTCAGTCAAAGTTTGAGATGATCTCGAGCAATTTTAGAAAATTTCTTGGGTGAATATTTGCAAAAAAAAAAAAGTCCTCTTACCTTTTGTTGATGAAGCATTTTAGTACATTTACAATCATTTTGTTTCAACTTGTGAAGTTCAGATCAACTTAGTTAATTTATTAGTGAGAATTTGACATACACCCCCACTATTATACGAATATTAGGACTACACCCCCACTTTTTCAAAACTTTTGATATACACCCCCACTTGGACGGAAACCGTCAACTCAGAGTTAAGTTGGGTGTGTGCGAAACACACGCGCCAACCATGACAATTTTACCCTTTTGTAGTTGTTGAAATATTTTGAGCGATTTTGACATACACCCCCACTATTATATGAATTTTTGGACTACACCCCCATTTTTTTGAAAAAAACAAAAATTTTCAATTTGCCCTCCAATGATTATCTTTTACCTTTTGTCTTATAAACTTATTTATCTTAGACAAGCTAAAAGGTCAAAGCGAAAGAACTATTTGAGATATCAAACTATAGAAAAGATGGGAGGAACTATTTGGGATATCAAGTGAAAGAACTTATTTATCTTATATGGGAGGAACTTATTTATCTTATTTGACATATAAGATAAATAAGTTCTTTCGCTTTGATCTTTTAGCTTGTCTAAGATAAATAAGTTTATAAGAAAAGAGGTAAAAGATGATCGTTGGAGGGCAAATTGAAAAATTTTGTTTTTTCAAAAAATGGGGGTGTAGTCCAAAAATTCATATAATAGTGGGGGTGTATGTCAAAATCGCTCAAAATATTTCAACAACTACAAAAGGGTAAAATCGTCATGGTAGGCGCGTGTGTTTCACACACACCCAACTTAACTCTGAGTTGACGGTTTCCGTCCAGGTGGGGGTGTATATCAAAAGTTTTCAAAAAGTGGGGGTGTAGTCCTAATATTCATATAATAGTGGGGGTGTATGTCAAATTCTCCCAATTTATTACTTAATTGAATATATTTGGAATTAATTTGTTAAATTCACCAAATTCATACGATCTGCGTCATATAGTACGTAATTTGTTGTTTTATAAGGTTCAAGATGTGTAATCTTAGGAGAAACTTAATTTCTCATTCGCTGATCTGATATTTCTCATTCGCTGATCTTAGGAGAAACCAAATACATTATACTCTACTCTAGCTAGGTTTCGAATAATTTTCTTAATCAAGTTGGTGATTTCATCATTATGATTAGAACCAAGCTTTTAGAAAAATCTCACATGAAATTTTTATCACTTATCCGATAGTGGACTGCGTGTGATATCATGTGTTGTAATCCATATATATTTACGGTAGGTTAGACAACATAATTGTATTAATTTCAATTTCATTCCCCTCAGTTTAAAGAAAAAAAATCAGACCCATTATCTCCATTTTGCAAGGGGCATTGCCCCCGCGCGTAGGAAGGGGGCTATGCCTAGTCTATTATACAAATAAGGTCAATATGACTAGGACATAATAATTACATAAAAATATGACTAGGACATAAATAATGTGACTGGACATCCACATAGATGTCTAGACTTCCACGTAGGATAAAGGATAAAATAAAGAAGCTGACTAGGAACAAATATATGATTCTACCTCTAATCTAAGATGGATCCTAGCCCTTGATGTAATCTAATGCATGCCGTACCTCTGTATGTGTATGAGTTGTCGAAACCCGTCATTTCTCTTCATGCACCCTTTATTCAATGTCTTTTTCTTTGAATGTGCAAATTCATTTAACCCTTCATTCATTCACTCTTTGTAGTCTCATTTATGTCTCTCTTGATCCAAAGAGGGTGAAGATTTCAGTTACAAATTTTATGTAAATTATTTGTGGAATTTGTTAGTAAATTCCTGAGTAATTAAGAGTGAGAAATTGATACGTCTTCCATCTACTCTTCTTCACCTATTCGTCTCCTCTAAAACATCTTTTTCCACTTCATAGATGTTGAACAATAGAGAGAAAATGTCAAATTCTTCATAAGGAATTCAAAAAGTTGAAACCAACAACCCGTATTTTTTTTTCTGCTTTTCTTTTTTAATTATTTTTTTAGTTCCTATCGATTCTTGATCTTCTTATATTCCTTCATTCCTTCCCTATTTCTCACTTGCTTCTTTTAAATGATGGTGGTGGTTACAATTTATATGAATCAAAACTTATTATAATTAACCCATTCATTGAGAATCAGAGTTTAACTAAATGTTTTTAGACATTGGTTTGAAGGGAAATTGGTTTCGAGGTGTTTGATAAAATGTCTCAATTAGAATCTGGGAAAGAAAATGTTTGAAGGGAAGATAATTAATGGTAGTAGTATTTGTCAAGATGCTTAAAGTATTTAAAGTATTTTTGAAGATGATAATAGGAGAACCAATACAGATCCTAATCCCCTTCATGATTAAAGGTAAGTTGAGTTTTTGGTTATGGAGACTTTGTTAGTTTGAAGTTTATGCTGCTAATGATAAGATTCTAGCTGATTCTCAAAATTCACACGAATCTGTTAATCTTGCAATGCAAATCAAATTTTCTTCGATTGTGATTTTTATGTTTACAAATGGGTTTCAATAACTGATTACAAAGCATCCTTACGTATATAATTACAAAACATAACATTCTTTGGTGATAGATTTTCTTGTTCGTAGTTTCGGTGATAGATTTAGGCCAGCGCTTTGGGGAAAGCTAAATAGTTTTCGGGGTGTAAAATTTTAAAGGGAATATGTAAAATTTTAGAAATTTTCCGGGGAAATAAAAAAAAAAACACTCCACCTCACCTCACTCTCTCTCCACCTCTTTATATGTCTTCTCCGACACGTTCGCCGGCCGGAAAAATTTTTCGGCCGGCGACCTTCAACGTAAAAAAAAAAAAAAGTTTTTTTTTTCTAATCTCTCTCTGTAAAAAAACTTTTTTTTTTAAATATCTCTCTCCTCTCTCTAGATCTGGTAGACTTTCATAAGGTCTGCGAACAGACCTAGAGAGAGAGAGGAGAGATTTTTTTTTTTAAAAAATTGTTTTTTAGAGGGAGAGATAAAAAAAAATTATGTTTGAAGGTCGCCGACCGGAAAATTTTCCGGCCGGCGACCTTCGACGGAGAAGACGATGAGGTGGAGAGAGAGAAGTGAGGTGGAGAGAGAGAGGTGAGGTGGAGAAGCTATTTTGCTTTCCCCCTAAATAAAATTGTCAAACAAATTTGACCAATTTTTGACCAAGTTTTCATACCCCGGAAACTATTTAGCTTTCCCCAAAGCGTTGGCCTAGATTTAATATTAGAGAAATGATAGCGCTAATGTGAAGATTCAAGTATTGTGGGTGCCTATAGACGTCGGTGTAATAATGGTGTAACTAAAATCAAGTCTGTTAAGACTTGGGTTATAACTAACACTTTAAGATTCAGTTAAAGATTAGTTAGGAATTAGTTTTCTGTTTCTCTCTCTCTAGAAATAACAAACTCTCTCGCTCTCTCTAAACAACTTGTATTAGATATATAAAGTGATCTAATCACTAATTGTACTTACTTTTAATGAAATGAAAGATCAAAGAGAAAGTTTCATAGGGTTTATAATTCTTTCATTTAAAAAATGTAATTTTCATTTTTCCCCTTGTAACAGTAACTATTATCTCTCTCTCTCCATCATTTGGTTCTTTTTGCCAAAGTAGTATTTTGTTTTTTTCCATAGTCAATACTATTAATATCTCTCCCCTTTCTTGAGCTAGAAATAGATTATTTAATCTCAATCGGATGGTTTGGACTGTTTCTTCCTTAAGTAGAATGGATAAATCATGGAGAGTGTTATTGGGGTACATTCAGATTTTGAAGGAAGACCGAGTGGATCATTTATTGAGTATTTTCTAGGTATGCAAACTCTCTCTCTAACTTGATCTCTTCATTCTGTCTTTTAAGATTGGTTCTTTGAATTTTAATTACTATTCCAAATCTCCCTGTTTTTTCTTTGCAGGAGTTTCGGTAAAAAACTCAAAAGATCTTAATCTATTGAAGCTAAGATGCGAAGAAAATGACAACAACAAATTAACTTTATAAAGTGAAAAAAATGTTGTAAGTTTAAATTTATAACTTAAAATTGAACAAACTTGATAGCTTCATTAGATCTTTTTCATGTCTAATTTTGATAACCTTTAAAGGTGATATGAAACTATTATTTAACCACAAGAAAACTGGTATACTATTTAGGGTTTCACTGTATTTCTCTCTTTCCCTCTACAAAATCTATCAATCCCTTCCCTACTTCCTCTTTCAGTCCGGTTTACAACTGAAATATATACCTCCTAAATGTTACTGAAGTCTTAGGGTTTTATTTAATTTTTCGTACTGTTTTAGGTATGTACTTTCTCATTAGTCTTAAATCTTTTTTATTTTGCTCAAAATTCATTGATTTAATATTTTTAATTGAATTAGTTTCTTCATACTTTTACAAGTACGTAAAAGTTAATAATTTGTAGAATTGAGAATGTCATCCAGTTTTTGTTCATGGGTATTGAAAATTTAGTGATCAAGTATAACCTACAAATTTTTAGTACAAATTTTTTTTTGCTTAGGTGTTACCTTCGGGAAATTGGGTGAAATGACCTTTGACTAATTGACTTTGGTGGAATGACCCTTATTTCTCAAGTTCCTTGAAATGACCCTATTTTTTTCATTTTCTTCCAAGTTTGCCCCTCAATATAAAATCGAGTCTAAATTTTCTAGACACCCGATTTTGATCCAAATCGAGAAAACCCCTTCTCTCTCTGAAACGAAATTTGATGGTTCTTAGAGCTTTCAAAATCATTCCACCCTTCCCTCTTCAATTTATATGGCATTAATCAATGCAATTGAGTCTCAATCTTGAAACATCTTGAATCTTCTTTCCCATCTAGGGTTTCAATTTTAAATCTCTTTTTCTTAATCGGAAATTTCGCCCAAATTTTTACTTGGTTAGGGTTTTGTCGATTTGTTGAGGTAAGTTCATTTTTGTTATGGTTTTATCATATTTCATCTTCATTGTTAATTTGTTTCATATTATAGATCCTTTTGTTTGGTTTTGTATGAGTTTTAATTTATTTATGTATTGTTCATCTTCCTAGGGTTTACCTTGTTATAAGTACATGATTACATTGTTTTATGTTATGTTTTGGTTGTTTATCTATTGTGTAATGTTAAATTCATCTTATGTATTGATTATTTTTCATTTTTGGCTTGGGTTTTACCTTAATCTTATGGATTGATTACTTTGCTTGACAATGTTCACCATGTGTTTGTTAATAGTCTTCAATGAATGAAAGTATTGTTAATGTTGTTGAAGTTTGTTCATCACTCATGTGTTTGTTAGTTGTCCTCAATGGCTACCATATTCATATCTTTAGGTATTAATGTCTTACGATACATAAGATAACCTTTTGTGAATGATCCCACTTAAAATATTTGCAACGTGACGAACAATTGAAAGAATACTAGACATGAATCACATGATTTGTTAATAGTCTTCAATATTAGTAACCTATACTAGTTCAGACTCAGTCTATACTTGTTCAAACTCAATCTAGACTGTAACGTATACAAGTTTACTTTCCTCGATGAAATCGTTGTTATATATATATATATATATATATATATATATATATATATATATATATATATATATATATATAGCTTCTAAATGTATCTATTTTTTGTTGATGTTTGACCTTGTGTTTCCTTGTATTACTTAATAATCTTCAAGCATAAAATATTGTTTTATATGTATTTTGGAAGTTGGTAGTACTTTTAATACATGCATATAATGAATTTTTCTTTGTTTTGTAAAATAATTTCTAATGGAATTCGTTAGCGGTTGATTATTCCATGGTGGTAGATTGTAAAATGTGAATGACGAAATAAAGTATATTGGTGGTAAACAAGCCGGAAAAGTTCTATCAGACGGGACAACACTTAGAGAACTTCGTGAAGTTTTTAATGAAATAGTATGTGAAGATGGGAAGAATAGCTTGACAAAATTGAGTTTTATGGTTCCGGGGACAATTCAAAGTACTTCACCTATGGAAATACTTCGACTTATTTTACTTTGATATCTATTATAATTGAGTAATATTAATTTGAATGCTTAAATTTCTTGTGGATTTGTCCACACAATGTGAGAGTAGACATCGAAAGACTCCTTGAGACGTTCTGAGTCTAGACTCCTGCAGTGCGAGTCTAGACTCCTGCCGTCCGAGTCTAGACTCTTGCCGTATGAGTCTAGACTACTGTAGTCTTGTCATATAATATCGTCTAAGTTTTTTACACCCATGGAAGAACATAAATTTACGTCTTGGAATAGTCACATACATACAACGAGTTCACAACAGAATTAAAAGTGCACCAAGTAAAAGGTCATACTACATTTACATTAGAATATATTTCATTGGAGATACATTAAGAGACTTCACAAATAATTTTTCTTCATTGACACAACAATCTTTGTGACAATATCTCTAAATCTTTATTCTCTGCTATTTGGGCCAAATTTTCAAACATTGCAAATCAAAAATACAAATTCATTCACCATGTATCAAGAAATTGTAGCATACTGTAAAAAATAACTGTTAAACTCTGAAAGTTTGTAGCTTTTGCTTGCTCTAAAAAATGACGAAAGGAAATCATTTTTCTTCAACTTTGCCTTCAAATTATTACTAAGGTGGTAAATGCATGCACCGTGCATTGCATTAGGAAATACAGTTTGAACTCCTTTCTAATCTACCACCATGAAATAACCAAATGCTCACGGATTCTATTAGGAATTACCCTAAAAAACAAAGATAAATTCATTATTTGTACGTACTAAAATTACTACCAACTTCCAAAATACATACAAACATGAGATGAATTCAACATGTAAATTGACAACACATAAGATGAATTCAACATGTAAATTGACAAAAGCGAAGTACCAATTTGAAAAGTAACACACTACTATGTCCCGAAAATTGTTTCCAACTTAAAAGTTAAATGCTTATACAACACGGATTGCGAGTCCTTCTCTTTGTCCAAAAGTATAATAATTTAATCGCCAATTTGATGTTCTCAAAACTCACTACTCCTCTAAAAATAGCTTCAAAAGTGTTTTCCATGGACCCCAAAAAGTCGTACGAGGAATCAACTTCAGAAATGATTCACCTCTTTCTGGAACATGAACACTCTCCCACCCTAAAAGTGTTTCATCCAAATTTTCAAGAATTATGCTTAGCACCACATGCATTAGTGAAGAAAAGGATGACCATAAACAGAAAAACTTTATACACATTATTTTTTAGTTTTAAGCAGCAAATTGCATTAACCTTCATTACAAAAGTCAGCTTCTACACCATATGAAAGGTTCCCAAGTAAAAAAACAACAGTTCTGAAGTATCGGTTTGGTCGTGGAAATGTTGTGAAAATGCTCAAGATAGATAAGGAACTTTTATTTCGTGTTAAAAAAGTAAGTTAATCTTACAAATTCTTGTAAGTTCTACCATTTGTCATGACATCTATATTATTCGGTTCTGGTCCAAGAATAAGGAAGATGATTGTTGTATACACCAATTAAGGAAGATGAATTCAAGATGTAAATTGACAATCAAGCAATACATAAGATGTAATAATGAAGATGAAGTAAGAAAAAACTTCAACAAACATGAACAATATTTTCATTCATTGAGGACTATTAACAAACACATGGCGAACATTGTCAAGCATAGTAACCAATGCATAAGATTAAGGTAAAACCCAAACAAAAATTGAAAAATTAAGAATATATTAGATGAATTTAACATTAAACATTAGATAAACAATCAAAACATAACCTAAAACAATAGATAATCATGAAGTTGTAAAACCCTAGGAAAATGAACAATACCTAGATAAATCAAAAACCAATTCAAAACCAAACAAAACAACATATAATATGAAACGAAATAAAAATTAAGATGAAATAAGGTAACTATAACAAAGAAGAACTTACCTCAACAAATTGAACAAACCCTAACCGAGCAAAAATTTGGCCGAAATTTCCGATGGAGAAGAAGATATTTAAGATTGAAACCCTAGACGGAGAGAAGTTTCAAGATTGGAACTCAATTGCGTTGATTAATGTCATACAAATCGAAGACACAAGGTGGAATCACTTCGAGAACTCTAGGAATCCATCATATTTCGTTCTAGAGAGAGAGAGCAAGGTTTTCTCGGTTTTGCTTGTTATGTTCGAATGTCTAGAAAATCTACACTTCGTTTTATAATGAGGGGCAAATATGGAAGGAAAGTGTAAACATAAGGTCATTTGACTAAAACTACAAAACAAGAGTTATTTCACCAAATAATTTTGGGTCAAAGGTCATTTGACCCAAATTCCCGTTACCTTCCCATATATTAACAACTCCGTAGAAGTTTAAAATGGCCACCGCTTTGGGGAAAGCTAAAAAGTTTCCGGGGAAGATTGTGAAAAACTAAAAAAACTCAATCCAAACGAACCTTATCTCTCTTCTCTCTTCTCCGGCCAATTCTCCTTCTCTGGCCACCGCCGGCCGCAGTAGATCCCTTTTGACTAACGTCGTTGTGGTTGATTACATCTCAATTTTACGAGTAAAGTATTCACGATCATTCTTCGATTGTGGGTGTACCGTGGGATATATGATCACGCCCTCTCACATCAAGTCAGGTCGATTTTACACGAAGATGTGCATGTACATTGTGCTCATTTTCACATCTTTTGGCGACATGTGGTTACCTGTCATCCGAAATCAGAACGTGATTTTATTCGAAATCAGTACATGATTTCAAATGATAGGTAATCGCATGACCCCATATGGTGTAAAAATGAGCACAATGTACATGCACATCTTTCTGTAAGATCGAACCGACTTGATGTGAGAGGGCGTGATCATATATCCCACGGTACACCTACAATCGGAGAATGATCGTGAACACTTTACTCGTAAAATTGAGATGTAATCAACCGGAACGGCGTTAGCCAAAAGGGATGTACCGCGCCCGTTTATATATAAGATATATCTCTAAATCTAATAATATAATATATAGTTATTCCTAATTCCAACAACTATAATTCTACTAACATTGCCTTTAAACTCTCAATTACATTATTTTTATAGGATATCCTTTTGAAAATGCAGGTGATACGGCAAAACTTGTGAGTCGGGGCGGCGTATATGTACTAAAATCAGCTATTTCCGGGTACTTTTTCATACGTACAACTACTAAGCTTATGCTTGTATCGTGAATGCTTATTTCTTTTGCTCATGTGTTGCCTAAGCTTATTCCCGAGTTTTGTTCAATCATTTATTCCATGTTAACTAACTACAGAGAACACTTATTTCATTCTTGTGTAGTACAACTCATGATTTGATATAACACATCTTCCACAAATAGTGTTTTTTTTCCACTCTATAGAATTACAATGTATCCCATTCCTTGTTCGAGAACCGTTCTCTACTTGATGAAACAGGTACGAGTTTAAACACTTAACTCTAACCAAATGATTTCTAGTCATTTTAGTCTAATTATTTCTTGCACATGGTACATTCAGAGACCCAACTTATAGAACTATCTGGAGAGTTCACATTCGTTCTGGAGATGATATATTGATGAGACATGAAAATGTCTCATCTGAATCTCTTAACTCGGGTTAGATAGTCCAAATCAAGCTGTTACTCTGATGATTTGTTTGATTTTCTTTCTCAGGTGTCTTTACGGAGTTCAGTGTGAAAAACAGAGGAAATCGTGAGAAATAGATGTTGGGGGGCATTTTTGTCATTTGTGATTCTGGAAATTTTGGTCACATTGATCCTCGGTTGAAAAGTAGCTCCCAAGACGAACTCGTTGGCAAATACAGATGCCAATTCGGAGTCCGGATGAGTAAGTTAGTCTTAAGTCAAAGTTGGGGTCAAAATCATTTGACCTAATCAGCTAGAGGACACATGGCGGACAATCCAACCGCGATGGAAAAATATTTCGGTACCCAGGTGGGACGTGCGGGTTAAACTCGGGACTTTCAGGAGTCTTTGAGCCTGTGCAACACGGTACAAGTTAATAATGTATTCCCAGAGATCAAACGACCAATTAGTTGCAGAGACACGTGGTATAATCTTGAAGCACGTTGCTGCCTTTTAAACTACCTCGCGTTGCATTTTATCATTATCTTTTTTGCCAGCTAATACACGTTCACTAGTGGACGTCCAAATTTGAGAAACATTCTCTCTCCTCTTTAGATTTTGGAAGGAAATCTCTAATACAAAAAGAGGAGCGGAGAGTTTAAAATAGGAAGGAAATTTTCATGATATCCTCGTGAGAGAAGATGAAATTATAGATATGGAACAGAGAATGAAAGAAATCAAAATAGAAATGGAAAGAGAGTAATAGAGGGAGTTACTGTTCTTGGGAAATTTCTTCTTCTCAAAGAGATAGCTGGAACAACCATATTGGCATGAAGATTTTCAAGGAGAGGAAAATATGATTTTAATTCTTTCTTCTCTCTCTACTACATGGAAATTTTAAGGAACAATTGGTTGGATTATATCTTAACTGAACAGAGAGCTTGATTGAGATTTTCTTGGATAGAGATTGAATGGGATTCGATTGAGAGGGTTGTTACTAATGTGGTAGCTTGATTGAAAGAGATTCGAAGTAGACAGGGAGAAAGAAAGAATTCTCTGTTAGGCATGATTAAGAAGATATTGAGAGATATTTGATTCAAAGATATATCTTGGAGTTAGGGAGTTTTTCTCCTTTCTTCTTCTATAAAAAATAGAGAGCTAAGAACAAGTTAATCATCTCATCTTTGGGGCTTTAACTAAAACAGGGGTTGATCATCATCTTCTTCTTCTTCTTCTTCTTCTCGGGGCTTCATTGAACATTAAGAGAGAGAGAGAGAGAGAAGAAGAAAGGAGATTGGTCCAGGAGTATTCACCATCATCTTCTCACGGCTAAAACAGAGAACGTTATCATCTATCTTCATCTTTTTTCCTTTGATTTCTTTACTTTTTGTGAGAGAAAGTTAGAAACAGAGAGCAAGAGAGAACCAGATTTTGATTATTTAGAAATAAAGAGCAAAAGAGAAACAGAGATATTATTGTTTAGAGAGGGAGAGAGAGAGTAATGGTTTTCTAAATTCTTCATTCAATACAATCATTTTTTCTTCAATTTATTGGTACCTTGATCTTCCTGATTGAATTAAAAAACAGAGAGAAACAGTAGAGAGAGAGAGAGAGATTTTGTTGTTGAAGAAGACCGCGTTTGGATCGAAATTCCATCTGGAAAATAATTTTCCACTGACGCTGGAAAATTATTTTCTCCAGGGGAGCGTTTGGCTGTCGTGGGAGAATCAGTGAGAAAATTGTAGCCCTTCTTCGATGTTCCTCTCTGTTAAAAATTAGTGCATCTACGTACTAAAGTTTCTGTTTACTTAGTCAAATAACTAATTTCCTAGATTTTAGTAGCAGTCAAGTCATGAAGTATTAGTCTAAGTAGTTGCAGTTTTTTAGGAGTTTACTGTTAGTTTTATGACTATAAATATGATATGTATCAAGTTAGTTCTCTCAGATTTCTTCAAGCAGAAATAAAGAAATTCTCAAGTATCTACTGTTTGCCTATTTGCTTAAGTGTTGCTTCTCTTTGTTCCAGATTTTTCTGTTTTTTGTTTTATGGTACCAGAGCTAGGTTCTGGAACTTTGAAATTACTTTCTCTCTTCTTGTCTATCAAGCTTGTCTGTCTTGTTGGAGGGGATTGAAAGTTGTAGAGGAGAAGTTTCTTATTGCAGTATGGAGTTTGCAAATGGGGGAAGTAGCTCGAATCAACATTTCGGTGTTGAGAAACTTGTAGGGACAAATTACAAGTATTGGAGAATGTGCATGGAGGCTTATCTTCAAGGTCAAGACTTGTGGGAACTAGTCATTGGTGAAGCAGAAATTCCAGTTGATAATACAGAGAATGCTGAACCTCGAAGGAAATGGAGGATCAAATGTGGTAAAGCCCTTTTTGCCTTGAGGACTTCAATTGGAAAAGAGTTCATTGATCATGTCCGTGATATTAGCTCACCAAAGGAAGTTTGGGAGATACTAGAGAGGTTGTTCTCTCAAAAGAATACAACGAGGTTGCAATTTTTGGAGAACGAGTTAGCAATGTTAATACAAGGAGGTATGTCTATTTCTGAATATTTCTTACGAATGAAGAGTATTTGTGCTGAAATTTCAGAATTGGATCCGGATGAGAAGATCAGTGAAGGTAGATTACGGAGATTTCTCATTCGTGGATTGAAGAAGGAGTACACTCCTTTTGTTACCTATATTCAAGGATGGGCAAAGCAACCTTCAGTCGAAGAGTTAGAAAATCTGCTTTCCAATCAAGAGGCATTGGCAAAGCAAATGGCGAAGAATTTTGATTCAGATGCTGCACTCTTCTCAAAGGGAAAACATCATAAGAAACCAGTGGTTGGAAACAAGAACCATGAAAAAGGGTCAAACACAGAAACAGTTAAAGGCAGCTCACAAAACAACAAGTCTTTCAAATGCTATAGATGTGGTAAGATCGGACACGTGAAGAAAAATTGTAGAGTGAAGCTCTCCACGGTAAATGCTGCAAGTGAAAAAGAAAGCAATGAACCACTCAATTGGGAGCAGTGTTTCACTGTAGAAGTAGCTGAAAGAAGGAACCCTGTTGCTGAAAAAACAATCCCTGATGAAGTTCTTTTCAATCAGGAAAGGGGCAATGAAGAGTGGATTGTTGATTCTGGTTGTTCTCATCATGTAACAGGAGATGATTCATTATTTTCAGAATTGCGACAACATAATGAAGAACGGGTTATTATTACCGCTGATGATTCCATATACCCAGTAGAAAATGAAGGAGTTGTCAAGATTGGTGATACGGATACAAATGTCAATTTCGACAACGTCTTTCATGTTCCAGGTTTGAAAAGAAATTTAATTTCAGTTTCTCAAATTACTAACTCTGGAAATTATGTCTTGTTTGGGCCAGACGATGTAAAAGTTCTTGATAATGTGAAGACAATTGATGGTGATGTTGTTTTGACCGGTAAGAAGAAAGGGTCTTTGTTTGTCTTGGCAGCAGGGGAAGCCTATGTGAAGAAAACAAGTCAAACGGACAACTCAGCAATCTGGCATGCTCGGTTAGGTCATTTGGGTTATCAAATGCTGCAGCAAATTTCTTCTAACAGATTAGTAGATGGACTTCCAACATTGAAGAACGTACATGAAGATGTGATTTGTCAAGGATGTCAGTTTGGCAAATCACATCGCCTTCCGTTTAAAAGCTCATCCAACCGTAGATCAGCCCCTTTTGAATTAGTGCACACAGACTTGATGGGACCAACAAAAACACCAAGTTATTGTGGGTATTCTTATGTTATGGTGATGGTAGATGACTTTTCAAGATATACATGGGTAAAGTTCTTGAAATTGAAGAGTGAGGCACTCTTGAACTTCATAGAGTTCAACAACACCATAGAGAAGGAATTTGGGCAGAAAATAAAATGCCTAAGAAGTGACAATGGTGGAGAGTTTATGTCTGATGATTTCTTTCAGTATTGTGAGAAAAATGGTATTCAGAGACAAATGACATGTCCTAATACTCCTCAGCAAAACGGGGTAGCAGAAAGGAAGTTGGCACATCTCGCTTCAACAAGTCTTTCATGGATACACGACAAGAATCTTCCACGAGAACTTTGGGCTGAAGCATTTCAATGTGCGTGTCATATGATAAATAGATTACCACCTTGGCCAGGTAAAGAAAAAACTCCTTTTGAATTGTTATATGGATTAAAACCTAATGTAAATTACTTTCGTGTGTTTGGTTCTGTTTGCTATGTTCACATTCCAAAATCAAATCGAACCAAACTTGATCGGAAAGCAAAAAAGTGTGTTTTTGTGGGATATGATTCCAACAGGAAAGGATGGAGGTGTATGAATCCAGAAACCAGAAAGTTTGTCACCTCTAGGGACGTTGTATTCGATGAGATTTCCATCTATTATTCAGCCCAGAAAAATTATGTGCAGGAAGTAATTCTCTGTGATGATCAAGAGCAACCTGTTTTTGAAAATGATTTACCAGATTCAGATACAAATGAATCTCCAGCTGATTGCCACTCAAATGGCAACGATCAACAAGTTGAAAGAAGGCCTATAAGGCAGAAAAGACAACCAAATTACCTCAAAGACTACGAGGTTCAGTTGTGTACAGTCACTTCATGCTTCTTTATAGGAGAAGTAGATGAAGAACCAACAAGTTTCGAAGAAGCCAAAGACCGTCCAGAATGGGAAGCTGCAATGCAAGAAGAAATTGAAGCATTGAAAAAGAATCAGACATAGGAGTTGGTGGTGAAACCAGAAAACTGCAATCCCATCACTTGCAAATGGGTTTACCGTTTAAAGAAAAACTCAAGTGGAGATGTTCAAAAATACAAAGCTCGACTCGTTGCACGTGGCTTTTCTCAAAGTTACGGATTGGACTACGAAGAAACATTTAGTCCCGTGGCGAAGATGGTAACAATAAGAACCATTGTTTCTCTTGCAGCTTTCCGAAATTGGAAGTTATGGCAACTTGACGTAAAAAATGCTTTTCTTTATGGAGAGTTGGATCGTGACGTATTCATGGAGCAGCCTGAAGGATATGTTGCGGAGCAGTATCCTAACCATGTGTGCAGACTAAGGAAGGCGTTATATGGCCTTAAACAAGCACCACGTGCTTGGTATGGTAAAGTTGCTCAATACTTTATCTTTTGCGGCTTTAAGGTTTCAAATGCAGATTCTAGTTTGTTTATTAAATCAAATTGAAATATGCATTTGATGGTTTTATTATATGTGGATGATATGATCATCACAGGAGATAATGACGCAGAAATTTCGATGCTGAAAAATGAACTTTCTGTTCGATTTGAGATGAAGAACCTAGGGGAGACTAGTTGTTTTCTTGGTTTAGAAATTGAAAAATCAGATCAAGGGTACTTTGTTTCTCAAACGGGCTATGCAAGGAAGTTGTTACATCGTTTTGGCATGGGGGAGTCAAGAGAAAAAACCACTCCAATGGAGCCACATCTCAAATTGATCAAAGATGAAGGAGAACCACTAAAGGATGTTATGAAATTTCAGCAACTGGTTGGCAGTTTGATTTATTTGACTATCACAAGGCCTGAGATTGCTTACTCTGTTGGTGTAGTTTCTCAATTCATGCAGTGCCCAAGGTCTAGTCACTTGGAGGCAGCAAAAGGAATTCTTTGTTACGTGAAGGGTTCACTTGAGTATGGTCTTATGTACAAGAGGACTCAGAAGTTCTGTCTAAAAGGCTTCACTGATGCAGATTGGGCTGGAGACAAAAATGATAGACACTCAACTTCAGGCTATTGCTTTAGTACTGGTTCGGCTATGGTGTCTTGGTGCAGCAAGAAACAATCGGTGGTTGCATTATCAAGCACAGAAGCTGAATATGTGGCAGCAACTATGGCTGCACAAGAGTGTATGTGGTTGAAGAGGTTAATAGAAGACATGTTCTGCAAACTTGATTATGCTGTCGAAATCAAGTGTGATAACGAAAGTGCTGTTAAGCTTGCCTCCAATCCAGTTTTTCATGCTCGGACAAAGCATATTGAAGTTCGTCATCACTACATCCGAGAGAAAGTATTGGACCAAGAAATTAAGCTAATAGGAGTCTCTACAAATGATCAAGTTGCAGATATATTTACAAAGGCTTTGGTAAAGCCTAAGTTTGAACATCTCAGAGCAGCTCTTGGAGTTCTTGATCGGAAGGATGCACTAAGGGGGAGTGTTAAAAATTAGTGCATCTACGTACTAAAGTTTCTGTTTACTTAGTCAAATAACTAATTTCCTAGATTTTAGTAGCAGTCAAGTCATGAAGTATTAGTCTAAGTAGTTGCAGTTTTTTAGGAGTTTACTGTTAGTTTTATGACTATAAATATGATATGTATCAAGTTAGTTCTCTCAGATTTCTTCAAGCAGAAATAAAGAAATTCTCAAGTATCTACTGTTTGCCTATTTGCTTAAGTGTTGATTCTCTTTGTTCCAGATTTTTCTGTTTTTTGTTTTACTCTATTATCATTCATACTTATTACTGTTAATCTCTTTGATCATGATTAGCTAATCTCTCTAGTTTAAGGTTTTGATGAAGTTTTGATCATGTTTAACATATATCTCTTTTTCATCATAATATCATTGATTAAACTCTTATCGTAGTTTTAGTGATCTTCTTTCATTGTTTATACTTCTAACTTGATCCATCATGATTATATTAGGTTCTTTTATGATTGATGCTTGATAAGTTGATATGCAATAGTTAAAAATCCGTGATTTGATAAATGAGCTCACTTTTGTCGATGATATAATTTTCACTAGTTATGCCTCCGATTTGATCTATCATTATTAGGTTAAATTCTTTTATGGTTGATACTTATCAGGTGTAACTCAATAGTTGATATATCATCATTCGAGAAATCCGGTTACATAAAGCCATTGATGATTAGGTTGTTATTTGACCATGATTAGGCGGATTCGAAACCCTAGACTTCTCCCCCGTCGAGTTCACTTCCCATTTTTACTTGTCTATTTATTTGCTTTAGTATTTTATCACCAAATCAATTTCGAAAAGAAAACCGTTACTTCTAGGTTTTAGAATAGATTTCACTTAGTCCCTGCGGATCGACTCTGGTCTTACCGGAATTATTACTTGACGCCCGTGCACTTGCGGGTGATGACCTTTTAGGGTAACCTTCTAGGCCCATCATATATCTTCTAAAATTGAGGCTGACCTCGGAGGTGTATGTGAGAAAAATCACATTATTGATCATGCTGTAACTTACATTGAAGTTTTACTTATTTTGTAGCTAATGATCGTACAATACAAACATCAGCTGGGGATGATTTTCAAAAAGCTAGTCACACAGACACTATTCAAGGTGGCTATTCCTTTGAGATTTCAGTTTCTTTTCGCCTGTCTTATCTTTTTTGTGTTTAACTTCCTTTGTTACTTCCCAGGTTGTATCTACTGAAAGCAGAGATTCTCCTTTCATTTTGTTTTTTAGAGACCTCGATAAGTTTCTTCTGGGTCACGAAGAGTAACTTTCAACATTTATTTCCTATCTTGTCCATAATGTTGTTATGATTTGCTCTCACACTCTGAATGTGGTACGTCCTTCTTCTACTAATAATGAGACTGCCACATTGAATCTCGCTCTGGTCCTCTTGATCTTGGGGAAAAATCTGTAAAAAAAACTTGGAAACCTCTCCGACACTCAAGACAGACAGATTGCCCTTGCAGTTGAATAATTGAACATTGAATGTGCTATTGTCAAAATTTGTCCTTCTGGTATTAGTCAGAATAGTGAGGTTGCTACGTTGAATCTTGATCTGCTCTTCGCAAACAGGGGGCGAAACCTGCAAGGAACTCAGAATCTCCTTAACGCTCAAGATAATTAGATTACCCTTGCAGCTAAATTAATTGAATAGTGAACCTTTCCTATGGAGTTACGACTTACTCAATGTGTTGTGTCTCTGTCTGCTTTGAGACGATTTGATTATCTTTTATAAGCTTCTTTCACCGATTTCGAGGAGGCGGTTGAGATGCACCGTGTTGGATTAAAACTTTTATTTCGTAGTCTGAAGATATTAGGATTCTTCTTTGACATTTCCCATATCTTCGGTATTTAGGAGATACCTTGTTTAAGAATTTTTTTTTTATGGATTATGTTTCCGAGTATGTAGATTATTTAGGAGATGTTTCCTCCTTAAAAGACTTTTTAAGTCCAAGTTTAATAAATACTCCTCACTGTCTGGGATCTTTGATAGGATTCCGAATTAAGTCGGTAAACATTAGGCACGCTTCAACCCCCCACAACTTTAGGATTGAGGTATCGATCACAATTACATGGACCCCCCCCCCCCCTTTGTCTTTTCTTAAAACCAGGGGCAGACCTGATTGTATTTATGTCAGGAAAGCGCTTAAGGGGCCTAAGAAATCCTACCGACCCCCCAATTATGGCTTGAGTGACAGACCTCTTTGGGAATTATATCCTTGTTGACTTGATTCGGGTTAACCCGTCAGACTTTTGGTCTTTTCTTAACGTTTTGAACTCAGTCAACTGATGACCAATTTCTGGATCACCACGAGTCCCGCCACTCCTTATCGAAGTAGAGAAACTAATGAGTAAAAGAACTTAGAAGTCTTTCCTCGGATTTATTGTATAGTTGTGTGTGTAATAATGCATAATTATGATGATTTATGAGCAACTTAAGTAAATAAATCTTTAATGTTTAAAACTTACCCTGAACTAGTGTTGTGTTAATAGTCAGGTTGTTCTTTACGTAATTGATCATTTTTGCAGTGTTGCTTTCCCAAACTCGTCGACGTGTTCATTCGCGTACAACGGATCTTAATGCATTTGCTTTTGGAGAACGTATTTCGCTCTTGACCCTTTTATTTACTGACGTCAAGCGTCTGATCTTTTAATCACACTTTTTCAGAGTTTATCTTTTGGGCAACTACCCACGGTACCTTTCTGCCATGCGTGGGACATGCACCTTTTTCTTATTGGACAGGGCCCTAGTTGTTTCGTGTCACATTAATGTCATGTCTGATTTAGTCAGATATTCTCTGCGATTTACCGATGATCACTAATTACTTAGTTTTCGAGGCATCTACCGTTCTTTCTTTAAGGCTTCCAATGAGACATTTGTTCTTCATCTTCTATCTATAAATAGCTTCACTTGATGTTCGATTTTCTTCGTGGACAACTTTTCCTTAGTTATTCTTTTTCCCTTATCAACTTTTTTAGCACTTTCTAAAGATGAGACGTTTATTTGATTTTAATCTTAGAACTTCTTGTTCTTTTTTCTGTTCATAGAATACTGCTTGTACTTTTGAACAAAAATCATTAGTGGGTTAGCATAATGTATGATCTAGGCTTACTAAAATGCATGCCCTATCCAACTAAGGTGCGTAGATATTCTCCTGCAAAGTAAAAAAGTGTTAGTTTTCTCCAATGGCACAAACTGTAATTTTTCAAGATATGTTTCAGTGTTGGCCGCGTCGAAGCAAGCTGGTTATTATTTTCCCTGGTTTGCTACAGTCGTCACCTTAGGCAATCAAAATGTCCTGCGAGGCCGTGCTTCTTTTGATATGCACATCATGGTCATGGCTTGGGCTACGAGGGTATGTTGACTGTTCGTTTGGAGGCCTGGATAGTAGGGATTTGTTGGTGCTCGACTAGCGAGACTTTAATCTTTGGAGGCATTTTTGCCTTGAGCATTTATTTTTTTGCGTGTCAAGCAGGGTTGCCTGCTTTATCTTGAATAACCGGTTTGACATTTTGGGTTCGCGGAGTGAGTCATATTCAACCTCAAACTAAATTAAGGAGGATACCTATGCGAACCCAGAATAGATTAAGGGGGAGTCCTATTTGAACCTCAAAATAAATTAAGGAGGAGTCTTATTCGAACATCAAACTAAACTAAGGAGGAGTCCTATTCGAACCTCAAAATCAATTAAGAAGGAGTTTTATTCAAATCTCAAACTAAACTAAAGAACAGTCCTCTGCGAAACTCATAATAAATTAAAGAAGAGTCATATTCAAACCTTAAACTAAATTAATGAGGAGTCTTATTTGAACCTCATGCTAAATCAAGGAGGAGCCATAGTCTAAACTCAAAATAAATCAAGAACAAGCCCTGTTCAAAATATAACGTAGTAAGCCCTGAAGACAGACGACGTCCTAAACCCTGGTCGATAGGCACCCTAAGGCAACACGCCTCTCAACAGCAAAAGGTCTCGCTAGCCAAGCAACAATAAAGCCTTGCCACGCTGGTCTAACCTAAGACAAACCCGTCGTAGCCCAAGCTATGACCGGGCACATAGACAAAACAATCGAAAATGAAGCCCTCATTCAGCAGACACTACTATGAAACATTCATGGTAACTACAGGAAAAACTAACATCTTTTCGTTTTTAAGGGATACACGAAGAAAGAGCCTCTACATCTTAGTTAACTAGGGCATACTCTAAGTAAGTTAGGCCATGCATAATTTTACTAATCATACTAACACTTTCTGTTTAACTTTGAAGATTGTATGAAGGAAATGAAAGGCAGAAAAGTTCATACAACTCAAAGGTTTTCAATCGCCAAACACGAAGAACACGGAAAAGAAATAAAATGAAACATTGCAAGGAGTTTGTTAACATATGTAATTAAGAAATATCTAAATTATGCTTTTTTTTTAGGGTCCGTGTGTATATAGACCAAAATAATATTCAAAAAAGGTTTATGATCCAATCTTCCCAAAACATGGATATTTAGTCCTTTTACATTATGGACATAATAACCCATTCTTTATGAGAAAACTACCGTCCATGTTCCTCCTACAAAAATCACGGGATTTTTAATTTTCCAGGGTGAATTTGGAATGTTTCTAATGTGGGCGTGATTTATGGGATTTAAAGCAACTAACTATAAATCCGAAATTGATTTTTATCTATCTTCTAACCGTTTTGGAAAGCAAATCTATTTCCAAAATCAATTCAAAACAAAAATCGTAACCAAATCAATTTTCTCTCTCTTACTATGTAAATTTTTTTCGATTCAAATCAATTTTCTCTCACTTAACTTTCAGATTTGGAAATAGTATATTTTCTAGGATCAATTTAGCGTGATTTGGGGGTTAATATACAAAACATATAAATATCATTTTCTCTCACTTAACTTTCAGTTTTGGAAATAGTATATTTTTCTGAGAACATTAAAGCAACATATGTTTTCGTTTTTACTCATATTTTACTCATACATAAATACACATAGAATACAAATTATGAAACAAATACGTAAATTATGTATTATTTATGAAGAGGAAACCATCATTTGTCAAATATACAACATAATTTATCAAATGTATGTGGGTCTTGTTCAATAAATTACACATAATTTCTTTTACATTACATATAATTCCTTTACATTCTGTTACAAAAAAAAAAAAGTACAAAATCTTCTTTGGTTCAAAAATGGTGCCCGTCCATGTACTCTCCATTAGTTTCGTTGACTCACTTTGATTTGATGATTCTCTTTGAAATTTCATCTGGTATATTAAATCTACACACATAAATACACATACATTAAAGAAAAAAAAATCATATATTGTATTATAAACTACATGTACAATTTCGTAAATTATATATAATGTTTGTCAAATTTTGGCAACATTTGAAGGTTTTGAGTAGTTTGGTAAACTTATCAAGGCTACTGTTTTTTGTGAAAAGTACACGTAATGGTAAATAAATAATACATAATTTATGAGCACTTATACGTAAATTATATACATAATGGTAAGAACATGAAGATATACGCAAATTATATATACTGTATTGCAAAGTACACGAGATTTGATAGTAAAGCGAAGTATTTTTACTAATGAAATGAGTACTGTTTTGGTGTTAAAGCACGGGTAATGTTCTGTAAATTACCCATAATTTACTATAGATTGTGGTAATTTACGATACAGTACATGTACTGTAAATTCTGTTATGAGTAACCGTACGAAAGAACAAATGTTTCATAAATCCGTATGGATTGAAAACCAGATCTGAACAAAAAAATGAGAATATCATTAAGCTTAAACTACAAATCTAAAGATATCTGCTATGATGATTGATTGCAATAATGTCAAACTCTAGTTGAAGGATTAAACATCAAGATCAAAAACATAAATGAAATTTTAAGAGAGAGAAAGAAAATAAACATCAAACATTCGATTGATAATTGATAATTTGATCTCACGAAATATCAGAAACAACAGAAGATTAAACATAGATCTAAAGAAATATGATATTATCACTGGATGCAAACATAACATACTAACTTTGAAGGAATCATTGAATAAGGAATAAACATAAAGATCTTAAACAGTTATGAAAATTTTAGGGTTTTAGTTATAAATCATTGAATAAGGAATAAACATAAAGATCTTAAACAGTTATGAAAATTTTAGAGAGAGAAAATAAACATCATACATTCGAAATTAATGAATTAGTAAACAGATATATAGATATGTAGCATAAATCTGATACGTTTTATAATAGAGCGAAATAATTAGGGTTTTAGTTATAAGAAGAAATATTAGATATTAACAATGGTGTTTATAAAGATTTCGAAAGTATTAAACCTGATAATGATGAATTTGGACAGCAATATAATGTAGAAGAAGAAGATTTTCTGAGTTTAATGGAGGTTTGTCAACTAAATCGGTTTTAGAGAGATCAAATAAAGAGTTTCCGTTACTGAAAATAATGAAGATATCCTTACTTTGAATAGAAACATGATTGGAGAGAAATATGGGTGATAATAATGAAGATATCCTTACTTTGAATAGAAACATGATTGGAGAGAAATATGAGACATAAATATGGAAAAAGATATGCATAGATTTCGAATATAAATTAGTTATAAAATATGGAAAGGTTAGATTAGGGATTATGAAATAATATTTATTCTAGAGATTTGTGTTTTCTCTCTAGATGAGACCAAATGGACTAGATATCCATTTATATTATTTTTTTGGTTTTAAAACCCTTTATAGGATTAGAGAGGATTATATCTACTATTAGGACCCGTTTTTTGGACTATAAACCTAAAAATCCATTTTTTTATGGTTTAAAATTTCTTAAAGATAGTAAGTCTAAAAATTATGAGATGTGTTTATGAGTTCCAACAAGTTGTTTGTTATACATTGCTAAGCAAGCTAATCAGAAAAATTGTAATTAAGAGAACCAAAAAATCAAATGTTCAAATTATATTTAACGTAATTATATTTAACATAACTATAGAAATGACAGAATACAATAATTTAATTAAATATTTCAGTTATGTAATTAATTTCATTACATAATTGTAATTAATTTAATTGAATTTAAATATTTAAATCATTAATTTAATTAAATAGTTCCGTTATTTAATTATTTTAATTAAATATTTAACTATATAATTAATATTTCAATTATGTGATTAGTGAATAATTTAATGTAATAAAAATATTTAAAATTTATTGAACATAATTATATAAATGACAAAAGAAAATAACTTAATTAAATATGTTAGTTATGTAATTGCATAAAAACATTTGATTAGTGTATATAAAAAAAATATATTTTATTAAAAAAAATTATATAGAATTATAAGTAATTATTTATTTCCTACATACTATAGAGAAATTATATAAATAAATAAATAAATATTTTATTATAAAAATTATTTAAAAGTATAAATAATTTTATAAATACTATTTATTTTATTACTATTTCAAATTTAATTTATCAGTGCAATTACACCTAAATATAGCTATACCCCTTCATGTTAATTATGAAATTCTCATCTTACATCTTAACTATGTTTAATTGTATAAATGATAGAAGAAAATAATTTAAATAAATAATTTAGTTAAGTAATTGCATACAATAATTGATTAGTGTATTTATTTATATGATGAGCAAGAACGATCATTTGACATTTGTTGTAAATCGATGGCCCAGTCAAAGTCGCCAAAAAGCTCAAATTCATGTTGATTGCTAATATCACCACCGAGGGGCGAAAGTCTTTATTACAACAAATCCACAGAAATGGGACTTAGTTAAAAATATGTTGGCTAAGAAATAACTCTAAAAAGTACCATGTTTTGAGCTACGAAATGGGGAGTTCCAATTCGTGGCATGAAACATGGTACTGTTTCATGTTTATTTCGTGACTACGGAATAATCATGAAAACTATCATGTTTCATTTTTATTTCGTGGCCACGAAATAATCATGAAACAATTCCATGTTTAATGTCACGAAATAGGACTTAGTTAAAAAATATGCTAAGTCCCATTTCGCTATCATACATTTTAAGTCGAATTTCTTTACCCAATACTTGACGTCCTTCAGTAATTGCTTTACTTACAACATGAAAGCCACAATGCCCGTTCCCCAGAACATTTACTATATTGTGGGTAAATGGTTGCATGTGGTTAGTGATTAATTTAATATAATAAAAAATATTTATAATTAATTAATATAATTATATAAATGACAGAAGCAAATAATTCAAATAAATAAGTTAGTTATGTAATTGCATACAATATTTGATTAATGTATATATTTATATATATATATATATATAACAAAAAAATATTATATAAAAAAAATAATTATTTATTACCTACATGTTATAAAGAATTTATATAAAAATATAAATAAATATTTTATTAAAAAATATATATAAATATATAAATAATTTTATAAATATTATTTATTTTATTATTTTTTATAATTTTATTTGGCCAGATCTTTGGGGAAAGCAAATAGTTTCCTGGGTGTGAAATTTTAAAGGGAATATGCAAAATTTTGAAAAAATTTCGGGGAAACATATTTTATGGGGAATATTTTTTACCAAGTCCAAATACTATTTACTTTTTTGATATAGGTCCTTTTCTCATATTTTTTACTAAGTCTAGAAAAAAGTCCCTTACTTATTCTAACAGTAAAAAATTTTAGAGAAAGAGAAAGAGAAAACCTAGGGTTTTTCATCAAACAATTTTTTTCAAGAAATTTCTTGATCAATCTTCAAGTATGGGTCGTGATAAAGCTTCTTCATCGAACATTAGTCTTCAAGAGAGGTAACATTTCTTCCAATTCTTCCCATTAAACCTACGGTTTTGATTTTTTCAAGAAATTTCTTGATCAATCTTCTAGATCTACTAGCTATTTAGGGCATATTTGATGATTATTTTATGTTTAGGGTTTGAAACGAGTAAGGTACCCATTGGGTGTTTGGATCTACTAGGGTTTTTTTTGGGTTTGAAAACGATTGGGTTCTGAACCACGAACAGTTCGTGGTTCCTGATAACCACGAACTATTCGTGGTTCCTGTTCCTGAGAACCAGGAACAAGACCTACTCTATTACTAGGTCTGGATTCCATGTGGGTTTCTTGATGCGTGGAGTGGCACGAGGTGGGTGCATACTCTATTACTAGGTTGAATGATGCGTTTTTTGATGCATTCTGTGTGGGTTTAGGAAAGATCGATCACACCAGAAGCAAAGCTTGGATCGCCTAATGAGGTTTTCTTCATGTGCTTATGTATGTTGAAGTTACTCTCATATGCCCTTGATGAATTGAATAGGAAAATCAAAAGTTTTGATCTTTTTATTTCCTATGCAACCTTATGAGTAGTTATTCGATCTTAATTTTGATAGTCTCATAGTTTTCCATGATATCTTGTTCTTATACTTGCATATGCATGTGTAAATTGGTTTCTGTACTTTGATGAATTAAATTGGTTTATGTTCATATCTGTTATTATAGTTTTCAGTGATAAGAAACTTAACTTGTCGTGGGTTCTTATAGTTTTACTTGTAATATATTGATATCTAGGAGCAAAAAACAGAGAGTGGATGAATCTGCAGAAGTGTCCCCTCCACGTGAAGTGGTGCCTCGCACTAGGCCTACCGTGTCGGTACGTGATAGACGTGGGGGGCCTCGTACGAAACAAAAGGCAAAGTGAAATAGGGGGACTCAGCAACCTAACTTGTCGGAGGACGAGTCTCGAGATGAAATACCGAACAGAGAGCAGGCCGAAGAATCACATGACGTCTCGGGCGAGGAGTCTAGAGAGGAAGGACAAGTTGGAGGAGGAGGCGAAGAATCCGAAGAAGATGAACAAGCCTATTTGACTGACGAGGTTGGATTCCCTATGGACAGAACATTACTTAAGTTCTATAGGTGGCACATTGCGGACCATATATGGCGTGGAAAGGTATGTTGTATTTGCTTCCCTAAGCCAATGTCTATTTCAATGGCAATGAGTAACTCAGATTGCTATGTCTAACTATTTAAGCTTATGATGGGCCTAGAAAGGTTACCCTAAATAGGTCTACACCCGCAAGTGCACGGGTGTCAAGTTGTAATATTTCCGGTAAGACCAGTTCGTTCCTCAGAGACTAGTTAAACTATTCTAAAACTTAGAATTGGTACGGGTTTTGGTGATAAAATGATAAAGAACAAAATAATAAAGAAAATAATGGAAGTGAACTCAAATGGGGGAGATGAACTAAGGGAGAGAGACTAAGGTTTCTGAATTCACCACATAAAATTACTTTTAAGAACAAATACTTAGTCAAATTAAATCACTTTCTTTTTATAACTCAGAATTTCGGATAATGAACTATCCTAATTCCGGGAGATGTTTTCGTTAAAACCCCGATGAAAAGATTGAACGTGGTTTCATCCTAACCCTAGATTAGACGATTAGATAATCATGATATGAGATTAAAATACATATAAAGAATAAAAGAAAATGGAAGAAAATTAAACTTTTTTTCTCTTCCCGGAAATGGTTTCCTTCTGATTTTCCCGTCTGGCAGCCAAACGCGCCCTAAGGGAACGCGATTTTCTCGTCTTCTCGGAAACAATTTCTCTGTGAGAAAATTATTTTCCCACGGATTTTCTCGTCTTCTAGAAACAGTAAAGAAAGAACATTAAAAATCAATCCAAATAGAAAAGAAGAAGAAGAAGAAGAAGGTTGAACACTGTTTATTTCTTATCCCTCTCTCTCTCTCTCTCTCTCTGTAATTTTTCTCTACAAATCACTCTTTCTCACTTTCTCTCATTCTCTGTTTCTATTACTTCTCTCACAAGAATAAAGAAAGCAGTAGAAGATAATGGTGATTTGGATATCTCTCTCTCTCTACATAAAATTTTTCTTTAATAAGCTCACAGCTCTCTGTTCTTCTCTTATCTCTCACACAAAAATATCTATACATTAAGCCTAGAGAGAAGAAGAAGAAGAAGAAGGTTCTCTGTTCTTGTTCCCCCCAAAAGATGATCCCAACCGAGATGCCCTGTTAAGCTCCTGTCCCTTCTCTTTTATAAGAGATGAAAATCTCTCTAGAAATTATCTAATCATCTCTGAATATGGAAGAAGATAAAGCCGAATCCTACTTTCTCTCTAGATATCTCACTTATCTTCTTTCCTTCTTTCCCTCAAATCTTCAATTTCAAAATTAATCTCTTCTTCCCAACTCCAGCCGAGAGTCCTTCTTTAAAAATCTCACTCTATCTCTCTTCAATCACTTATTAGTGCTTTCGTTGAGAGGTTTTATCCAGAGACCAACACTTTTCATTTACCGTTTGGGGAGATTATGATCACACTGAACGATGTGAAACACATCGTTGGTCCCTATTGATGGAAGTGCGGTAAATGGTGTATTATACAATACAACGAACGTGGATCAAATGTTAGATATGATGAATAGAACTCTAGGACTTAGCCGTCAAGAGTCAATGGAAGCTCTAAAGAACGGGCATTTGAAAACAGTGAAGTTAGATTTTCTTAAGACAAAATTTGGAAAGTAAGAATAATTTTTCGAGGCAGAAGGAGTATGCAGCGAGAGCGTATTTACTTTACGCTGTGGGATCTTGTATTTTCCCCGACAAGAGT
This sequence comes from Eschscholzia californica, assembly GCF_041429995.1. Lineage (NCBI taxonomy): Eukaryota > Viridiplantae > Streptophyta > Magnoliopsida > Ranunculales > Papaveraceae > Eschscholzia > Eschscholzia californica. Next base: position 50,795,278 of record NW_028238198.1, read on the forward strand.
GGGAACGGGGTGAATGTTCAATATCTTCAGTGTTTTGAAGAGTTGGACAAGGTCTATACTTATTCATGGGGTTCCGCCTGTCCTGCTAACCTGTTGAATCAAATGTTAACTGCGAGCAGGTTTGAAGTGAAACAGATGGGTGGATGATTTACCCTTCTCATGGTACGTTCGAGTTTCGTACTCAATCATTTTATTAATTTTTTTTATAATTAGTTTACTGAATATCTGAAACATTTTCTTAGGTTTGGATTTACGAGTATTTTCCTACTCTTAATGCTTCGAATGTTAAACCAGAATTTGTACAAGGGTTGGCATTCGCTGCGAAATGGTTACCGAAGCCTGCTAGGGTCCAAACCAGAAAGAGATCACTCGTAGAGTACAGGCAGAAACTGGACAACCTATTAGTTGAACAAGTAAGTCATATACTCCATATAATTTTCATAAGTAAATTAGTTTTAGTTACTTCGAAATGAATATTTATAATTGTTTTTGCTGTTTGGGGCAGGTTGCTCGGAATCCTTACGCGAAGTATGGAGATGATTATGAGGAGGACGAGTTGTTATTCTACTCTGGGATGATTGTCAATTTCGACACCATGGATTTATTATACCCAAAACGAGCCATCCGTCAGCTCAGATTTCGTCATACAGTTCTAGAACCTCCTCGCGACCATGATGCACAAAAGTCTGTATTGACGAGCAAGAGGTATGTGCCTTATTATGGTCCATCACCTGCTTGGGAATGGTCAACCAGAAACGATTGGAGATTAAACCACATGGATACTCGTAATGATATGACTACTCCCGGTGCTACTGTCCTAGAGTACATGCCATGGTATGAAACGGTTTCTCACCTGAAGGTATGTAACCTAAATTATGTTCGAATTGAAGAAGTTCCTCCTCCCCCTCCAGCCGCAAAAGACTATGAAAGAAGGTTCAAAAAAATGGTAAGTAATACAACTTACGAATTAAATTCTTATTAAACCACCGAACTTTATTACTAAACTAAACTTTTTTTTTCAGAAATCTCGTTTTCAAAAATTTGTTAAAAAATTGAAGACATGTGGGGGGTGGTCAAAGCGAGCCAATTTCTCCAAAGACGAAGGCGAGAATGGTGCACATCGGGGAGGTTATAGTCAACGAAGCTGAAGATGTGCCGTCAGATTAAGAAAGTTTAAGAAACTTTTTATTGTTTTTTAATGTATGTCATATATTTGATGTAAGACGACTTTGATAGGGGCTTTTGATGTAAGACGACTTTGATAGGTGTTTTGGCCAATTGGAATGAAGAGTAGTTTAAATGCTCATCTCTCTCTCTCTAAACTACACAGACAGACTTTCAAAAGAAATGAATATATCAACGGATTTCATCTAAACTACACAGACGACTTTGAAAGGTGTTTTGTCTTTTTTAGAAAAGTCCAATTTCGTGGCATGACACACATTACTGTTTCATGCCACTAAACGGAAAAGTTATTTTTTTTAAGGCTCTGTTCCATTTTGGACCATGAAACATGGTACTGCTTCATGGTTATTTCATGGCCACGAAATAGCCATGAAACAGTACCATGTTTCATGCAACGAAATGGGACTTAGTTAAAAATATGCTGGCCACGAAATAACCCTGAAACATTATCATGTTTCTAGCCACGACATGGGACTTACTTAAAAATATGCTAAGTCCCATTTTGTGGCATGAAACATGGTACTGTTTCATGTTTATTTCGTGGCCACGAAATAATCACGAAACCTACCATGTTTCATATTTATTTCGTGGCCACGAAATAATCATGAAACAGTACCATGTTTCATGCCAAGAAATGGGACTTAGTTAAAAAATATGCTAAGTCCCATTTCGTGGCATGAAACATGGTACTGTTTCATGGCCACGAAATAGCCACGAAACAGTACCATGTTTCATGCCACGAAATGGGACTTGGCATTTCTAAAAGTTGCTTAAGTTATTTATTCCTTCCCCAACAAAATAAAACAGTTATTTTTGGTTTCCCGAGTCATTTCCTATCGTATAAATAAACATTAAAGTGAACTAATAGGTAATAAAAAAATTGATAACATTCATCTTCGTGTTAGTTAATAATATATACTCATAGTCCTTGATTACATTTCCCCAAAAGATGTTAAACACGTTGAAACTAAAATCTTACGAAACTCAAAAAAATAAAACTAAATAATAATCATAGGATCATCAAAACTTTCTATCGGACCCATACCAACCAAATGCTTATAACCACCAAATTCTGCTTCAAATAACTTGTACCAAGCCCAGTAATTTTCGTTTTTAACCTTTTCGTAGAAAGTAAATGTTGGGACAAAAGGCAGAGGTGAAAAATTCTTAAAAGTGACCCAAAGATAATGATCATGTTTATGATGAGCAAGAACGATCATTTGACATTTGTTTTAATTCAATGGCCCAGTCAAAGTCGGCAAAAGGTCAAATTCATGTTGAATTATAATATCACCACCGGGCGGGAAAAAGTCTCTGCTACAACAAATCCACAGAATGGCATACAAAACCAATTTTTTTTCGGGAGCAATATCATCCGTGCACATTATAACGTCTTTTAGTTGGACAATGTGATCATACATCTTAAGTCGAATTTCTTTACCCAATGCTTGACGTCCTTCAGCAATTGCTTTACTTACAACATGAAAGCCACAATGCCCGTCCCCCTGGGACATTTACTGTATTGTGGATAAATAGTTGCATGTGAGTAGGGACTGATTTCAAATATATTGAATCTACCATTACAGGATATATCATTCTCGACTGGCATCTTTGTGGAATGAGTTTATGTCTTTCAAAATCCTCTCTCTTGTTTTTTTATCTTCAGATCCAGTTCTTCTTCATTCATTTGGCTAAAGTGGCTAATCCTATTTGATCCTTTTATATCAGACATAATCTCGGCACACCCTTTTCTTTGCATAACATCATTATCATCTTTTTCTATTTTTATCTTCACTTTTTCTCCCTTTTGCATATCCGTCGTTTCTTTTTTGGCTTTATCCTTTGCTGTCTTTTTATCTAATCTCTCCTTTAATGCTTTTTCTTTTTCTAATTTCTTCTCTAATTTCTTTGTTAACGCTTTCTATTTTTGTAAAATCTCAAAGCTAGATAGATTCCTTTTAGTCGACATATCATTCTGCCTTTGCTTTTTTGAAGGCTGACCTTTCCAACAATCGGTTCTTGAGGTTCTCTCATGTTTGTTGTTTCAGGAACACCGATTAACCTTAGTTCAATTCTCATTTGCTCCTTCTCTGGTTGTGAGGCTTTCCACCACCTTTCTCTGACGATCATATGTTCTAGTAGGTCATCATAGTTTGTTTGCTCGACCTCAATCAAGACGTCATATGACAATTGTCTCCAATATCTATCGATCGCATCAAGTGGTATAGGAACATTACTGGCAAGTTGCTTCATCAACTCATGTTTATAGAGTCAACTATGCGTACGCCTAAGTATACAAAGACAAACATTCTCACTACCATAATCAACCCGACTCCTCTCTTTCAACATCATATACATCGCACAATGTGAAACCACGTTCCTTAATTTGTCGAAAAGCTTAATTTGATTGGCATGCAACACCTTTCTCAAATTATTCTCAAATGAGTCTGTGAGGCCAATAAACTGAACATCTAAGCACTTATGAGCAGCTTCCCCACATGAAACAAAATTTCCTAACGAATTATTCAAGAAACACTTGAGCCTCCCGTGTTCTCCCTCAGCTCTACTTGTTGATGTGGTGTCGTAATGTCATATCTGATTTGTCCAAAAATTAACAAATCTCTCTTTATAGAGTGACAACCATGTATCTTGACAATAACTCACTAACTCTAGGAAGACTTTTCTCCATTTCTTTACGAGCTTATTAACCCGGGCTTATTCTGATCCGTTTCTTCTCACTTGAATCCATCTTCTTATCCTTATTTACAATCTCTAAGTATTTTTCAGCCTTGGCCCGGACATTCTTGTTTATATGTCATATACAAAGTACACTTTTCGCATCTGGAAATATGATCTCAATTGCATTCATCAATGCGAGTTTCCTGTCAGTAATGAATACAGTAGGAGAGTTACCAAAACTATATAACTCTCGCAAACATTCCATAACACAAGTATAATAATCCGTCATTTCGTTGCTTATAAATGCGTTTGCCGCTGCGAAGGTCTTCCCATTCGTAGTGGCTGAGACTACCTGGAGCAAAGGGTGTTTGAACTTGTTGGTTTTACAAGTGCAATAAATGACAACAAACTAAGGGAAACACAATGCAAGCTGAACAATCATAGGGTGTGCAAAAAACAAGTCCTTTACCTCTTCCGAATTTTCATAGCATCTATGCTTGACTACATAGGGGTAATCCATGCACAACTTCATAAACTGTTGCATTATTGATCTACCTTCACTTTCCTCACACTTGACCTTCGTTGTGCATTGTACACAGTCCTCATTGTAGAAAAGTTAGGCCTATCTTTCTTCATTTGTTGTATATGCAACAATATATCTTTAGAGCGTGATCCACCTTTAGTTAATGCAGTAACTAATTCTAGCTCATCTTCTTTAAACCTAGCTGCATATGCATGACCCGTGAGGCTCTTCTCCAACGGGTGGTTGTGGTGTCCATCGAGTAATTCAACGATGGACAATCACTTGTCGTGAGGTACGCTATATTTTACCTTTATACCAAATGGGCAATCACATTTAGAAGAACCCACACCTCCTTTTACTTGGGTCCGTATTAGAAACCCAATTTTTACCTCAGTGGCTACCAAAAACACCGCTTCGACTACACCGAAACAAGGTATACAACCCCTTTTCTTCATTGTTTACTGACCTCACTCATTTTTTCACAATAACAAATCGAACTTCTATAGTACTTTCGGTGCACCAAACTATTGTGTCATTCCTCGAATCAAACAACAGCGACATATAAAAAGATACATTATGTGTCTTACAAGAATGAATCAATAACATCGGTAATAACGATAACAAGGTGTACCACAAATTACATACCATGCCTTTTGGAAATAAATGTGATACATTGACAATTACTGGAATAGGTGCTGCATCTCCGTACATTGAAGAAGCATTTGAATCATGTTTAAAAGACTGAAAAGAGAATGAAACGGAAATAAGTACATAAAAAATCTAAAGGAAGGAAAAAGTGCACTGAACCATTTCGTGGAATGCAAAACCACGAAATAGTTCGTGGACACGAAATGGTTTGTGGTCCGTACACTCACGAAACCACGAAACGGTATTTTTCTTGTTTCTCACGAACCAGCTGGGGTTTAAGGGTTAAAAAAATTCGTAATAAATAAAGTAAAAAAATCATTACCTCTTCAATGTCATCTAAACCCAACCATGATTCTTAGTCTTCTTGATTGATGCTATCTTTAGCTATACTTCCATCAACATTATCAATTTTGTTAGCGTTTTTCTCCATATTTTAGAGTTTAAGAGAGGGTAACTAATCTGAGATTTTTGAAGAAAAACAAAGTTGTTTAATGGTTCGAATATGAAGATGAAGAGTAGTTATGAATAAAAGATGAAGAAAAATCATGGATATGAAGAACTTGAAGAACAATAATGGAGGTTTAATGGGGATAGAAGTTTTACAACACAACTTGCCTTTTTGTTTGATCCCTAAGAAGATTTTGTAGGTTTTGTTTGTTTATTGGAGTCCATCCAAAATTAGAATTTTTTTTAAGTCCCTAAATTTATTTCCCTATAACAACTTATAAAAGATATTTGTCAAATCAAATTGACCAATTTTTTACCACGTCTTCACCCCGGAAACTATTTTGCTTTCCCCAAAGCGCTGGCCTTTTATTTATCGCTACAATTACACCTATAGTTATACCCTTGCGTGTTAATTTTGAAATTCTTATCTTACATTTTAACTATGTCTAATTGTATATGTTTTTTTTTTCGGATTAAATAATGAGTTATACTATCATTTTAAAGAAAACTGGAAACATTTTTATAGTGTTCTTGTAATTTGCTCACATACTGTTGGAATCGGAGCCAATTTCGGCTCGACCCGACTCGTCAAGCTCAGCAAAAGGATGCGGCATTGCGTTTGTCTCGTTGAGCTCTTAAACTTAGAGCCAAGAATCGCTCAAATCTGATTCCGGATGAATGAGAAGTTCAAGTTTAAAGTTTGGACAAAGATCGGTCAAATTAGGGACTAAAGCGTCAAACTGGACAAGTCAGATTGAGGGCCATATAAGCGAAACGAACAATCTAACAGCCTGAGACATCCCTGCTTCGGAATGGATATGGGCTAACACGTAGCTTCATCTAACAACTAGGTTTTGATCTGTTGAGCACATTTCAGTATTAATCCAACTCTTCGCGTTCTGTCCGCGCTTTTTAGGTTGATCCAACGCCTAAGATTTCAACCGACTCTAAACTTGATCCATACTTCAAGTTTAGTTCCCAGTTCTGAACAGTTGTGTCCCTTAACCCCAAAAGACACATGTACATATCCGATTCCTATATAAAAAACCGAAAATCATTCCATTCTTGATCCAATTCATTCTCTTCTTCACTTCTCTTCTAAAATTATTCTGGTGTGTCTGGAATATAATTCTGCTTTTAGAAATATTGTAGTATATCTAGAATTCTGACGACAGAAGTCTCCGAGTGAATTTAGTCTATTCTCTTCTTCTCTTTTCTTATGTTCTCTTCTGAAATCAATATTCTGGTGTGTATAGAATATAACTCTGATTTAAAAATATTCTGGTTTGTCTGGAATTCCGAAGAGAGAAGTATCTGAGCGAAGCTATAATATTCAAGTGTCTAGAAGATCTATTCGCTCCAGTCCAAGAGCCCATATTATTTACGAATGCTCGTCCGCTTTCAGAATATAGAAGTACCATCTTAAATTCTGAAAGGATAGTCCTTGTATCCCGAAGGCATACAACCTAACTGTTGGTAATGTTACGAGGGTGTAAAATGTCTCAAGGAAAGAGAGTTCATTCTCGCCTCGACTCCATAAATACTTATTATCTATTCCGGATAATCCGAAAGAAAGATTACTGATGAGTCAGAATCTGATTATTGTATATCTCTCTATAACCTAGAGAAAGGAAGTTCTCTACTTTCAACCGAGGCTCTATCTTAATCAAGGCAGAGATAAAGTGACATCGTATCATAACCAGAGGAACAAAAATCTTAAGACATTTTACAACGATTATTTCTCAGGTTATGAGATTTTGATTTGGTTTTCTGTGTGTTTTAGAAAAATGGCAAGAACAAGAACAACTCTACAGGTTCTTCCGCCTAACACCACATATGGGGAAAATCCAGAGAAGTTCAAGGGAACTGACTTCACCCCGAAGCGCAATCATCCGTCTCAAAATGGAGGCAAGCCGAAGAAAAAGATGAAGTTCAGCGAAAGCTACAACTGTGGCAAGCGGGGCCACCTAGCCAAAGATTGCCGCTCCACATATGGCGATCGATTGTAAAAGATGAAGGACCAAGCTTCATTACGAAAAGACACAGAATCGTGTCTGAGAAACTTCAGAAGATGGACCTCTGTACAGTGGCATATGAAGTTAACTTGGTTCACAACCAGTGTGTATGGTGGGTCGACACCGGAGCAAGTCGTGACATTTATAGTGACAAACGCTTATTTTCTTCCTATACGGAGTTTGCCGAAGGAGAGACCTTATTCAAGGAAACCGACTGGATCACCCAAGTCAAAGGAAAGAGGGAGATCGGGCTGAGATTCACTTCAGATATAGAAGTGACTGTGAACGATGTACTCCATGTTCTAGACATTCAAAACAACTTGGTTTCTAGTTCTCTTCTAAGTGAGAATGGGTTCAAACTAGTCTTCCTATCAGATATATTTATCCTATTTAAGAAAGGAATATATATCGGGAAGGGCAATTTATGTGGGGGTTATTTAAACTAAATGTTACCTCTGTAATGCCGAACACACCTATTATTAATGAAATTAATAATTATTCTTATATTGTTGAGTCCTCTAATATTTGTCACCAAACACTAGAACATGTGAATAATAAGTCATTAACAAAATTAATAAACTTGGAGTTAATTCTGAAACTCGAAATTGACTCAAGATGAACATGTCAAACATGTGTAGAGTAAAAAATGACTAAGACGTCGTTCAAATCTCCAGACTTAATTCACAGTATCTCTGTGACTTAAAAATGGTGGGAAACGGTACTTCATCTTCTTTATAGATGACTCCATTCGGTTCTGTTATGTGTACTTACTAAGGAGTAAGGATGAAGGAATCGAAGAGTTCGAGTTTTATAAAACCGAAGTAGAAACTCAACTTCATAAAAAGATTAAGGCTTTGAGAAGCGATCAAGGGGAAGAATATGAATCTCCTTTCATGGAGATATGCGCCAGGAATGGCATAGTTCATCAAACGGTGACTCTTTATACACCTCAACAAAATGTTATAGCAGAGCGAAAGAACATAACGTTAAAAGGGATAAACTTCGATCAGTTGAGATTGAAAACGATGATCAATCTAATCTCGCTGGGTCTTGTGAAGTATTTCACTTAAGGCTAACCCTCCCTAGCAGTGGACAAGAATAAGGCTCAACACACAGCCGTCATAAATGCTCTTAAATATCTTCTCGATTATAGAGATATCGAAGAGCTAAGCAACACCCTGACCACCAAGTATAGACGAAAAGATGGGTGTGAAAACGACTATCGAGACTATGGAGAGAAATCAATGACGTAGATATAAGTCTTGAATACTTGATCCTAAAGATTCGATTCGATGATGAATCAAAGAAGACAACTGCATAAGTGAGCGAAGAAGTGTGTCAAGCCAAATATCGAAACCTAATGTAGCACCCAAATCTTCGAGTCAGAGAATCGGACGAGTTAGACCTCTGAGCAAAACTCGTGATTTAGGATTCGGATTCGAATACTTATTTTGGTTGAACTGGGACATTTATCAGATTGCTCTAGAAGAACCAGGAAATTTGACTGGTCATCTGTGAGGTTCCAATGTTATTCGAACTTTACTCGAAGTAAGATAGAAAGTACAGTAGACGGTAAAATGTCTACGGGTCGGAAAGTCTGACACTCAACGGGTCGACGGTCAAAAGTCTTGTCGGGTCGGGTCGGATGTTACGGGGACCGGCTACGTGTCGAAAAGAACCTGCACACAAAAAGAGAGAAGAGATCGTGAAGCCTCTGGGACACCGGGATGGTGCCGGCCTAAGGGGGCTCCGACGGTCAAGTCAGATACTCGATCAAATATAAATAAGAAAGTCAAAGTGGGTAACAGAAGGGTAACCGTCGTCGGAGTGCTTAGGTGTCGCGGCTCGTGAAGTTGTCGGAATAGATCTCCACGGTAGTGATTTACTTAAGGTAATTAGGAGGGTGATGGTAATGAAGTATTGTCGTTAACTCGCTGGTCGTAAAGGGATCCGCAATAGGGTGCTGGTCGTCAGTGGATCGGACGGTGAGGATCGTTGGATGGATGATGCGGTAAGGAGGTGGTGGTATTAGGATGGTGATACGGCCAGCTAGTTACTGTTGAATGGGTGATACCGTCAGCTCCTTACCGTTGGATGGGAAATATATCAAACCAGAGAGCTCTTATGCAACAAGGTGGTGGTCGTATGGTGTTAATACGGTTAGCTAGTTGTCGTTTGATTTGTGATTATCAGACTCCTATCTCCCAACTTCTAAGACAATGAGTCAGAGACTTTGAGAGTATCAGAAGATCTTTGAGATGCTTATGAGAGAGCAAGTGAGTAGAGAGAATGGATTAGGCTGCTCGAGTACTATTGTCGAATATTGGATGCCTTTCTCTGAGTGTTGCTTCTTGTATTTATAGTGGTTGAGAGGGATTGCCTTGATGACGACCAGCTAGTAACCGACGTAGTTATTCCGTGTCATTACTCTTGAGAGATTCGTTAAGGGCTAGGGGATCTGACCATCAGATGAGTATTCGAATTTCTCGAGGGACGGCCAGGATGTTACCGCGTGTGCGGTAAGCTACTGGCCGGTAACGCCCGTCTTCAAGTGGAAGATACGGAATATTCACCATTAGTGCGGTTATGGATTGCGCGATAACCTTCTAGCCGTTAGATAGATTAGTACTAGGAGGTGGTTATCGCGCGACACGTGTCAGATACGCTTAGTGTTAAGCGGGTATGGATGCTAGCATCTTGGGCCGTTACCAGGCCTCCTTATCAAGCTTCGCGGATTTTATCCTTACGAAGCGGTTGTTCATAAATTCTGCGGGCACCTCGTGGGGCGGATATTTGCCCATACAAGTACTATGATGAATGGGTGTCAACCGCTAACGCATTTGCTATATTTTTTTGAGTCAAAACATTTTATATAGTGTAGTAGTAATTACATGAGTTATGACATTTTTTCTAGAAGTCATAAGAAATAACTTATAAATGGTTGCTTTTATATAACTTAGTTTGAGAAGATAAATACTAATAGTTTTTTTTCGTTGTTGTTGAAAGGGAATACATTAATATTAAGAAGTCTTTACAATAAACTAAGAAGAAAAACATAAATACAATAATTAAAGAAACACAAAAAAATATTAGAACTGAAGAAGTGCAAATTATAACTTATGTTTGTAGAGCAGTCTTCATTCTGTAGCTTGCAAGGCTGGCAGCTCTTCTTGAGTAAGATACAATATTTAAACTTGAGAGTTCATCTGGTATCTATTTAGATGAAGCTCGAATCTAACTTCTTGTAACACTTAAGATGGATTAAGCATACACCCAACATTTCTGGAAGAAACGAGGGTGTCTGCAAGATGGAATCCTAGGATGATTCTGGGGGTATCCCGCCAGTATTCTCCATGTACAGAGGACCATATCCGATCGAAATCTACAATGTAGAAATAGTTCAGACACCTGGGAAATGGGATCGCCGTCATAGCCCGAGTATGAATATCCTGCTAATCCGACATAAGTACACAATAAAATTGCGTAAAAGGGTGGAAGTGAACATGTTACAGAACTTGGATTCAGAGTTACACCTATAATATCACCAAATACACAAGTACTCATCAAAACGTGGGCTGGAAGATAGGTAACATAGTCTTCACGACGAGTATGGAGATTAAAATGCGAAGTATGGTGTCGTCCAGGATCAAAAGGTAAGTTAATACTTATATTGAACCTCTTATAGGATAAACGGTATGAACTCATCATCCACAAAGTCAATCGATGGATCCACATAAATCTAATTTGATTCCAGGAGGTGAAAGCTATTTGGGTGCAATAATGGAAGACGATAGGATGAGATCGAAGGTTGAAATTATATTCAGTTGTGGTCGAAGAGATGTGTGCACCTAGGGTTAGTTCATCAGTTACCATGAAAGGGATGAAAAAAACCACCATATGTTGAGCTCTAAGATCGCCCTCTAACGATACAGAGCTAATCATCAACAAAGGAAATAAAAAAGACATTCAATTCCGATTAAATGAGTATCTATGAGGCAAGATTTGGTGTTAATAAGTTGAAGGTAAAGACTCCAAATTTATAACAGTGGGGTCTAATAGGTTGTAATGAAAAGACTACAAATTGATACCTAGATGAGATGAATGGTCTCTACTGGTACAAGAAGTGCAATAACCAGATCTGAGAACAACAGTTCTATGGTTCGTATAGATTCAACGGAAGTAGAAAGAGATGAAAAGACGATAAAAATAAAAGAGTTAAGATTCAGAAAGACTTTCCTCTGGCCGAAGTATTTAGATCTGAAGAGGATAACTGGGTGATTCTCTTTAGTGGGTGTGGACGGGTAGAAAGCCACACGGTTAGAGAGATCGTTAGGTGGGCACCAACAACTAGGCTTCAGGCCTCCAAATAGACAGGTTGACTGGCAGAAAGTCGGGTCTGGTAGTCGGGTAGATGGGTAGACGAACGTCCGAGTAGAGAACGGCAACTGATATACCAACGTCTGGGTAGGAAGCAAGTACTAGAGACCTGTTGACCTGCACAAGAGAAACAAAACCGTGAAGTCCAAAGGAGCACCGGAGATGGTGTCGGCCAAGGACCCTCCGACGGTCAAGTCAGTAACTTAGTTCGATAATGTAAATGAATAAATCGAAAGTAGAGTTACTAATGATAGTGGAGTCGTGGTAGTATCGGAGGTGGCGCGACTCGTAGAGTGGCCGGAGCTCGGTTCTACGGAAAGATGAGTCGGATAGCTTCTGGTCTACTTGGACGGTAGAGTAGACTTCTGGTTAGGCAGAGTAGACTTCTGGTCACGGCAGAGTAGACTTCTGGTGATGGTAGAGCAGACTTCTGGTGATGGCAGAGTAGGCTTCTGGTCACGGTAGGATAGACTAGAAAGGTAGAAGAGGAACAGAGAGCCTCCAATAAGATTTGGTGAAGTATCGTAGACACTTCTGGCCGGAACCTCCTTCTTTGACTAACTTAGATAAGATGTCACCGGAGTAGATGGATTCTAGTCGGAGCTTTAGTGGTGAATGATCGATGTGATCGGAGTAAAAGGGTTTCTGGAACGCCAAGTTGAGAGTAAGTGAATAATTTCGAGTGAGAGTCCGATGATCCCTTCTGAGAATGAGGCCTCCTCTATTTATAGAACTTAGGGAAGGATAACCGCCCATGGACGCGGGTTAGTTAGATCCGGAATAGTGGGATCTCATTAGAGTGTCTTCGTAGCCGTTGATCTCTGGATGGGGCGTCGTAGCCCTATGATGCCTGTTGTCTTAGTCCGCTTGTTACCGGTAGAAGAGGTCTGCTACTCCCTCAAAGTAGCGCAAGACTCGGTCTTCTACCATGACCTCAATGTATAGCGAAATGTTAGGGATTGAGGTGACTTGTTCTTTAACTGCTAGCCACGTGGTGGCGTGCCCCTACGAAGTCTGTGTGAGTTTACAAGTCAGACTAGGGTTGTCACGCTAGAAGAGTGGGCATGGCGAGCATGCCAGAATGACTGGGCCTGCTAAGCGTGTTGGGCTTGCTAGTGAGGAACTCTCGACGGGCTTCTATGCCAGGCTCGTTGGGTTGCTAGAGGCGCACACTCCATGTTGCATGAAGGCGGGCGCATAAGGAAGGCCCAACACGAATTCCGTCTCCTTTGAGCCCAGATGCCGTTTTTGGCCAATACAGTGGGTATTTACAGCATTTCTTGGGCCTTCCTTGCTTATCTTCTTCTTCTCTGATTTATTGGAGATGTCTCTGCTGATACTCTTTTAGGGTTATTGACTGTGGGTATAATTAGATGAAATCAAGCCTTTATGCATATCTGTGGTCGCGGGAAGATTCGTTGAACGGTCAGCGCTCTCCTACGCGCGTGCTGGCCGTTGAACGGCCAGCGCTCTCCTGCACGCGTGCTGGCTGTTGAACGGCCAACATTCTCTTGCGCATGCGTTGGCCGTCTGGACGGCCTAGCTCCTTCCGGCGCGCTGGCCGTTCGGACGGCTGGCTCTTTCTTGCGTGTTTGCCGTTCGGACGACCAATGGTCTGTTGCACCTTGTTTGGACGATCAGATCTCTCCGCTTCGTTTTGTCCGGGTGTCGTCCACTTGGTTCCCGCGTATTGCCTCAGACATGTCTTGGGTCCTTGGGACGCCTATGTTCTTCGCGTATAAGTGTTCAAATGTACTTTCGCGAAAGACTACCTTGCGGGAAGGAGTTGGGGGGTACCCCTTGGGTTGGACCCTATAAGAAGAGGTGGAAGATCATTGTTTCACTTGCCATTTGGAGCTTGGAGAGAGATTCTGGGGATTCTTCACCTTGATAAGGTATTTTTCTCTTTCCTACTTGATTTTGTTGAGTTCTTTGATTGAAATTTAGTGTTCTTCAATTGTTCTTGATTCGTTCTTCAATGTTCATAGTGTTTGATCTTCAAAGTTACTTTCCTTATTTGTTGGCATGTGTTTTTGAGATTCATACCTTGAGTTAGTTATTGCTAGGTTAGATACCTTGACCGAGTTGTTGCTATGTTCGATACTTTGACTGAGTTAGTGCTAGGCTTGATACCTTGAGTGAGTTACTGCTAGGTTTGATACCTTGAGTGGGTTACTGCTAGGTTTGATACCTTGAGTGGGTTATCACTAAGCTCGATTTACTGACTGCACACACCAAGCTAACTATTGCGCACCAAGCCAACTATTGCTCACTTCCTTAGTCTCACTTAGTCGTTGTAGGATCTGAAACCTTGTCCATTTTCCATACAGACTTTGCCTTCTGAGATGAGTCACCGTCAGCACGGTAGTTCCTCTGATCCGACTCATGCGCCAGAACCTTCTGAATTTAGACGGATGTTGGCGCAAAAACGCGCATCCTTGAAGCGCTTATCTGAAAACCCGGCCTCCACTATTACGGAGGAGGGACTTCAGAATGTAAGGTTCATGTATAACATTCCCGACTCTATAGAGCTCAGGCTTCCTCAACCCGACGAGCTAATTGACGAAGATCATGGCGGCTGGACCGCGCTGTACACGACTCCTTTCTCCATTGGATTTAGATTTCCCATCCACCGCTTGGTTCACGGGGTCTTAGATCATTACGAGATAGCTCCTTCACAGCTCATGCCTGGCGCGTGGAGGCTTTTGTTGTGTTTGGAAGTGTTGGCCTACCTACAAAGCGTAGATCTCTCGGCAAGCGATGTCCTCCGCTTCTACCACTTGGCGAGTCACTCTAGGGACAAGGGTCGGTATGGCATCAAGCCGCGAAAACCTGGTGTTCTTTTGATCACTGGTTTGCCGGATACCGATCGAAAGTGGAAAACCAATTATTTTCTTGCACGTGGTGACCTGGTGTTCGGTGACCGGGGGATAGGTCAGATTCCTTCCCGTTGGCAAGACACCCGTAAGTATGTTACCATTTATTTTGAGTACGCCATGTATGTTGTTGCCTAATGTTGTATCATCTTCTTGACAGATTGTACGTTCAATAATCAGAACGTTGCGAAGCTTCGTGGCTGGAAAGAGAGGATCTCCCAACTGCTCGAACGTCGTGACCCCGAGAGAAGTAGCACTTTCCTTCTGTCTCATTCTCTTATTTCAAGTACTTCTCTGTGGGATTTCGTCCCTGGTAGAACTTTGATTGGTCAAGTTCCTCCTCCTGCTGCGGCTGTCGAGATACAGAGTGTGCCTCGTCATTCCCAGGAGGTGTTTAGTGCGTCGATCTTATTCTCACCTCCCGCAGCGAGTACAGAGTCTTTTTCGTCGTCAGAAATGGTGGGTTCCGGCTACATCCCTGGTGCTTATGCCAACATCCGAAAGGGTGCCCAGAGGAAGAGGTCCAAGGCAGGCACTGGTTCAAGTTCTCTTCCGCATTCTTCTTCGTCTACTCCTATTACCGAGGAGGTCCCAGCTACGGAGCCGGTTTACTCGGCGATACCCCTATCTGAGTCTTCTGGTGGGGTTTCTATGTGGAGGCATCATCCTTCTGCTTCTCCCTTTGATGGTTCCACTTTTTTGTCTACTGGAGGGGACCAGCTGCTCTCTTCTGAGGATCATCAGAAGTTCCTTGCTTATGGTCCCTGCGGGGGTGCAGACTATGGTGTTTCGCACCAATACCAGGTATTTGCCTCTTATTCAAGTTGTAGCTATTTCTTGTTATATTTACATGCTCATCTTTGTGTTGGGTCTTGGTAGGCTCTCATGGCATCGATTTCCTCCCGTCGTCAGTTGAGCGAGAGTGTGGACCGAGTTGCGGAGTTGACGGGATCATTCTCCAGGTTGCAGACTCGTTACGACAGCCAGGTGGTTTCCTTTCAAGAGCAGGGTGACAGGATGCGTGCCCGGGAGAGAGAGCTGGAGGATCTTCGGGGGCGGTACACTGTGCTGGAGCGAGAAGCGGCGTACAACCAACAACTAGTTGATGAATTTCACTGTGACAGGGATCAGATTGCGACTGATGCGGCGTTACGGACCCGTGCAGACTTGTTCGTCGAGTACCGCGAGAATGGGCCCGACAGATGGGATATGGATGATAACATAGAGGCCTGGCGGGTTCGTCACGAGGAGCTCTTGGCGGAGCAGCGGGCGGGAGAGATGACGATAGATATGGATGAGGTGATGAGGGGCGATGATGCAACTGGAGGTGGTTCGCCTCATTAGTGCTTTCCTTTGTCTTGACTTGTTTAGAATATTATGTGTGTTGTTGATTTCTTTTCCTTAGTGACGAACTATATGTAGTCGTCGTCGTGTGTTGTTAGGCGCTCAACCCTTTTGTTCGGACGTCACGCGTCGGATGTATGTTGTTTGTAGAGTTGACTTCTTGTATTTTGATGGTTCATGTGAAACCACTGGATTTCTTTGAGACTCTTCCTTTAAGGATATATTGCTATGGTTATGTACTTGTTGTTTTTCTTCTCAGTTGAGTGGTTGTGATACCAGCTTATGTAGGGAAGACGACTAGCGCCTTATTGCGTTAAGGTGTCGGCCAACGACTTACTGTATCATCTTGGATGGATTACCAATCCTAACTTATACAAGTGATACGGCCAGCACCTTACTGTGTTCAGGTGACGGCTAGCCCCTTACTGTGTTCAGGTGACGCTAGCCCCTTACTGTGTTCAGGTGACGGCTAGCCCTTTACTGTGTTCAGGTGACGCTAGCCCCTTACTGTGTTCAGGTGACGGCTAGCAACTTACTGTTGTCCCAACTTAAATGGATTATGAATCCTAACTTACATACGGGATATGGCCAGCGCCTTACTGTGTTCAGGTGACGACTAGGAGCTCGGCCAGCACCTTACTGTGTTCAGGTGACGGCTAGCAGCTTGTTGTCCCAACTTGAATGGATTACAAATCCTGCTTCTATACGGCTAGCACCTTACTGTATTCAGGTGACGGCTAGCAACTTGTTGTCCCATCTTGGATGGGTTACGAATCGTCTAGCGACCTACTGTTCCTCTTCAGACAAGTAATTAGATGACATCGATATTGATAAAATTTGCACACAAGTAAGTACTGGATAAATACTTGAGATTTTATTTCTAGATTTTTGTTTACATTGGAAGTGATATCTTATATTTAAAGAACATTACATTGAACTTGAGGAATAAGTGCAGGACTTTGTTCCTTCTAAATTAATTTCGATGAACAGTACGTTGAACTCGTTGTTGTCAAATGAAGAAATGTTCGTCATTCAACTTAGGTGCCTAGTGATTTTAGTTGCCTGTTGGACAGGTGAGGGTTGCTTAACCCGTATTGTTCTTGAGTTTCTTCATAGTCTTCTTATAGTATCCTCATGCCCCCCAATCGAAGTGCGGAACTCTTCTTGTGGTTTGGACTTCGACTCTGACGTCCAGCCTCTTATTGTTTTTGCTACTTTGTTGTGTCTTAGAGACAGTTCCTGTTATCGCACGTAGATAGTGAGGGGTGGTTGTTGGCGTAGCCAACAACCCTCCGACGCCCAAGTCAGTAGGTGATCTTTTGGAAAAAAGGCAAAATAGGAGAAGTTTCAAGGTTAGAAGTAGTACCTTCGTAAGTGAATGGCATTCCAGCTATTGCCTATGTTGAGGCCATCTTTTGATTGAAGTAAGTAAGCTCCTTGTCCCACTACCTTGGTAATGAGGTATGGGCCCTCCCAAGTAGGGGCTAACTTGCCAGCTCCTGTTTCCTTAGTATTTTGAAATACTTTCCTCAGAACCCAGTCGCCAACTTTGAATGTACGAACCCTGACGTTCTTGTTGTAATGTTTGGCTGCTTTCTGTTGGTATGCGGCATTTCTAATTGCCGCCATGTCCCTTATCTCGTCTACCGTATCCAGGTTATGGTTAAGTAGTTCCCAATTGCTCTCTTCTGTGGTCCACTGGTATCGGGCAGAGGGAACTCCTGTTTCAGCTGGTATTACCGCCTCACAACCGTATGCAAGGGAAAATGGGGTTTCCCCAGTTGGGGTCTTTGAAGTGGTCCTGTATGACCACAACACTCCTGGTAGTTCATCTGCCCATGCCCCTTTAGCTTTCTTGAGTCGTTTTTTCAGTGAGTTCATTATCGTTTTGTTTGACGATTCTGCTTGCCCATTGGATTGAGGGTATCTAGGAGTCGAAAAACTTAGTTTGATTCCCCACTCCTTGCAGAAGTCTTGGAAATCAAAGCTGATAAACTGTGAACCATTGTCTGTGACAATCTCCTTGGGAACTCCAAACCTGCAAATGACATGTTTCCAAACAAAACTTTTTACCTCGCGGTCTATGATTTAGTGGTAGGCTTCGGCTTCCACCCACTTGGTGAAGTAGTCTGTGACAGCAAGCATGTAGACTCTCTGGACTGGGGTTGTTGGTAGTTTGCCTACTATATCCATCCCCCATTTCATGAAAGGCCATGGGGATATAATTGAACTTAGCTTCTCTGGAGGGAGGTGGGAAGTTTGAGCGAACCTCTGGCAGCTGTCGCAACGTCTAGCATACTCAGTAGAGTCTGCTCTCATAGTCGGCCAGTAGTAACCTGCAGTCAGTGCTCTGTTGGCCAGGCTGCGACCGCCAGAGTGGTTACCGCATTCCCCCTCATGTAATTCCTTGAGGACATACTTGGATTCCTCTTGGGTGATGCATTTCAAGTAAGGCCCAGAGTATGATCTCTTAAGGAGCTGGCCGTCCATGATGCAAAACCTTGCAGCCTTTACTTTGAGTCTTCTAGCTTCATTTCGATCCTGTGGCAACTCATCGTTAGTTAAATACCTGATTATTGGTGTGAACCAGGTCTCTTCTGCATCTGTAACCGCTACCTCTAAAGGCTTTGTTTTCCATACTGCTGGCCACTGAAGTAGCGTTAGGGGGATTGTTTGTGCATCCTTGGTTGGAATTGATGACCCTAAATTGGCCAAGGCATCAGCGTGCCCATTCTCGAGCCTGGGTACCTGTTCAAAACTAACCTCGGTGAACTGACTTTGTAGTTCTTTTACATGCGACACATAGGCTGCCATCTTCACGTCTTTGGCCTGATAGGTTCCTTGTAGCTGGTTAACTATGAGTTGGGAGTCTGATTTTATCGCAAGTTTCTGGACTTCCATCTCCTTTGCTAGATTCATTCCTGCGATTAAGGCCTCGTACTCTGTTTCATTGTTGGTGGCTTTGAACCCACATCTTATTGCTTGTTGGATTGGGTCACCTTCTGGGGAAGTGAGAACAACACCAAGTCTTACTCCATTCATGTTGCTGGAACCATCTACTGATAAGGTCCATTTGAGTTGGCTATGTTCCTGGAGATGGAGTAATTCTCCTTGTGCCTGCACTAAGGTGTTAGGTGTAAAGTCAGCAATAAAATCAGCTAGTACCTGAGATTTGATTGTTATCCTAGGCTGGTAGCTGATGTCATGTTCGCTTAACTCCACTGCCCATTTGGTCAAAATCCCAGACAGCTCTGGTTTGTGAAGAATATTCTTCATCGGGAAAGTTGTAACCACTACAATTGGGTGGCATTGAAAGTAAGGTCTTAGCTTCCTGGCTGCAGTAACAAGGGCAAGGGCAAGCTTCTCCAGCTGACTGTATCGGGTTTCAGCATCTAGCAATGACTTGCTTGTGTAGTAAACGGGCAGCTGCTTACTGTCTTCTTCACGAACAAATACTGCACTTACCGCTGTCTCTGCAATAGCAAGGTACATGAACAACTTTTCCCCGTCTTTTGGTTTGGAGAGCAGTGGTGGGGATGTGAGGTATCTCTTCAGCTGTTGTAGAGCTTCTTCACATGCGGGTGACCACTCCAAATTTTTCCCCTTTCGCAGAGTGGTAAAGAACAGATAGCATCTCTCGGAAGATTTAGAAATGAATCGGCTAAGTGCCGCCACTCTACCTGCAAAAGCTTCTGGACGTCCTTGATGCATTTCGGGGAAGGAATACCCATCACCGAATTGATCTGATCTGGGTTAGCTTCGTGATGGGTCATGAAAATATCCCATCGGAGTCGTTTAAATTAGCCGAGTTAGTCAGTTTCGAGTCTTTATTGAAATAAAATGGTTGGTTTTCTTGATTAGGTGTCTTTTGCAGAGTTAGGTGTGAAAAACGGTTAAAAACGAGGAAAAGATGCATGAAGGGTATTTTGGTCATTTGGTGTCAAGGACATTCTGGAAATTTGGCCAAGGTCAGTGCGTGGTTGAAAAGTAGAGGTCGAGACGAGTCCGTAGGAGAAAACGGAAGTCAAATCGGAGTCCGGACGAAGAAATAAACCAAGGTCAAAGTTCTGTCAAAAGATGTTGACTAGCGGGATAATGTCGGGCAAGTTTCTGGCCGCGGTATGCTTACGGAATACGTGTCGAAGAACGGAGGCCAGTGTATCCAATTCCCGTGTTTCCGCTAAGCAGCGAAGTGGACCCTATAGGCCTGATTCGATGTAGCGCGTTTTAACTAGCTTCGGTAGCCCCGTCTCCACGTTTTAATCTTGGCCGCTACCTACCGCGTTTTCAAGATCTAACGGATGCTGAACTTCCAACCCTTTATCACTTATCCCGTGTTACCCGAAACAACTTAAAATCATGCTCCCGGCTACGTGGCTCTGTCCCGTCCACCCAGATCCGTGCGCGTGCGAATCCGACGGCTGCCGCTTCGTCTCACGTTGTTAACTTATACCCGGCTACACCAAATCAGCAGAATTTCCAACATAAAACCCTAGCCGCCAGCCTATCTAGGGTTTTATCCTTTTAAACCTTTCTATTTACCCTTTTAGCCCTCAACTTCCCACCATTTACAATTTTAACCCCAACTCAACCCTAATTCTATATAAACACTTTTAGAAGACCAACCAACTTCTCCCTTCTTAGCCCCTCTTTCCTCCTTCTTGTAGTGGTAAAACCCTAAGCCTTCCCCTCCCTTCTTAGCCTCTCTTAGCCTCCTTTTCTCTCTACCTCTTCTAAACTAAAAACCCTAGCCCCCCATTCTTTTCTTCTACTTTCTCTACCACCTTCATCTCTTATCTACATTTTCTTACTCCTTCTAATTTCTTCTTCTAACCTTCTAATTTCTCCATACCTTCTTATCTAAAATCTCTTCTTCTTCTATCTCTCTTCTAAATTTCTCTTCTTTTATCTTCTAATAAGCTATTATTTAGAGTTTGGGGTAATATTCTTGAGACACTTGGAGCTTAAATTGGACATCAAAATGGAGATACATGGGAATATGGATTGTGAACATTCTTGGTGATTTCTTTCCATTAATCTTTTGTAATTCCATTTACTTTATAAATTCAATGAATATTATTTTAGATTCCATGAGTAGCTAAATTTTGTATCGAGGGTGTAGAGGAAACCCATATTTGGGCTTATTTTGAGATATGTTATAAATCAATGAATCCTTATATTGAGCTTCAATGCCTATTGATTGTCATTTCATGTTGATTCTATAACCTTATTATCATTCATGCATTATAATTAGATATTTCATGCTTTTATTGAATTATTAGATGAGATATGCCTTTTAGATAATGAATGATGGTATAGGAATTTAGTTTTATATGGTAGTCAATCAAATATTTTTGATTTTGAATTGTGTTATTAAAGAATATATTCCGAAATCTAAATAGTTTATTATGTTAGATTTTGAGTTATACATGAGAAAAGGGATTTGTTAATTAATGCATGTTTTAAGTAGTCCATTTATGTGGAGAAATCGAAAACCCTAGATTCTTCTTCTCACCTTGATTTCATTCTTATTAGTCTATTAGTATTGCTTTCTTTTTCATAGTAGTTTCCAAATCAAATCAAAAATTTGAAAGGGGGTTTAATTCGAGATTTAGGTAAAATAGCTTGTCCTTTGGAACGATACTCGATCTTATTATAAATACTATAACTTGAGCCGTATACTTGCTAGAATAGACCTATTTTTAGGCCTATCACTTCGATCCCCCTTTGAGTCACCATATACCCTAAAATTTTTCCAGAGGACACACCAAAAGAACACTTAGCAGGGTTTAGTTTCATATTATACTTCCTGAGTACCTCAAATGCTTGTTTGAGGTGTTCCAAGTGTTGTTCTGCTACTAAGGACTTGACCAACATATCATCGATGTAGACCTCCATAGTGTCGCCTAGCATGTTGGCGAACATTTTGTTTACGAGCCTCTGGTAGGTGGCACCTGCATTTTTTATTCCAAAAGGCATGACTTTGTAACAGAATATACCTCTCTCCGTGACGAAGGCGGTTTTCTCCTGGTCGTTTGGATGCATAAGGATCTGATTGTAGCCCGAGAATGCATCCATGAAGCTCAAGAGTTCATGTCCGGCTATGGCGTCTACTAGCATGTCGATGTGAGGTAGTGGGAAGGAATCCTTCGAGCATGCTTTGTTCAAGTCTGTAAAGTCAATACATACCCGCCACTTACCATTCTTCTTTTTAACGACCACCACATTAGCGAGCCAATCTGGATAGTGCACTTCTCTTACAGATCCGATGTCAAGTAGCTTCTGGATCTCCTCGTTGATCACCTTGTTGCGTTCTGGTGCGAATTTCCTTCTTTTCTGTCTGACCGGGGTATGGGAAGGGTCTACCTGTACTTCATGAACTATTATAGAGGGGTCTATCCCTGTCATATCTGCATGAGACCAAGCAAAACAATCAGAGTTATTGGTTAGGAATTCAATGAGTTTTTCTCTGAGAGTAGGAGCTAGCTGTGCTCCAATTTGGACTTTGTGCTCTGGGATGTTGGGGTTAATTTGGACTTCGTCTAACTCCTCCATGTTCGGTTGGTTAAGGTTTGAGTTAATGTGCATTTTGTTCTGTAATTGCTACAAGGGCTTCTTGGGAGCCTTCATTGTGTTCTTGTAGCAGTTCCTGGAAGCTCCTTGGTCTCCTTTGATTTTCCGTACTCCCCAAGGTGTTGGAAACCTCAATACTTGGTGGTATGTTGATGGTACTGCCCTCATCTCATGGATCCAAGGTCTTCCAAGGATCATGTTATAAGCTGATGGGCAGTCCAGTACCACAAAAGTGGTGCTAAGGTTAACTCCTCCTGCATATACCGGTAACACGATTTCTCCTAAGGTATACTTCTGTTCTCCACTAAATCCTATAAGGACAGTAGAACGTCGGCAGATGCTCGATTCTTCTAGTCCCATTCCTAGCAAGGCATGAAGAAACAAGACATTAGTGGAGGATCCGTTATCAATTAGTATGCGTTTAACTAACACATTTGCAATAGTGAGAGAGAGGACAAGAGCGTCATGATGAGGGATGACGAGCCCTGAGACTTCGTTGTCAACGAAGCTGATGGTTTGGTTGGTGAAAGTTATGGTCGACGCCTCTGTCGAGTGGGCAGTTGGATTGGCTATGATTCGTGCACTTCTTTTGGCTGCCGAGTGGCTTACTCCACTCACTTCCGAGCCCCCAGTGATCATGTTGCAAGTCAATGTTGGAATCGGCTCCTCTGGCTCTTTGGGTCAGGCGTCTCCTTGGGACATGGTTTTCTTGCCTTTATCTGTCAGTAAGTCGGTGAGGTGACCCCTCTTTAGGAGCTCAACAACTTCAAGCCTGAGGGCAATGCATTCTGCAGTAGTGTGCCCATGGTCCGAGTGAAATTCACACCACTTGGAAGTATCCCTCTTGTCGCTTGGCGTCTTTGTCTTCCCTGGCCACCTTACCGTGTTACCCATCCCCTTCATTACAGCAATCACCTCACTTGGTTCAATGTTGAGGTTGTATTCTGGAATCTTGGTACGGATGGGTCCTTGTGGTTTCTCGTTTTGACGATTAGGTGGAGGGTTGAATGGCCTCCTGTTCTCCCTTGGAATTGGTCGTCTGGTTGGGTACGGATCATTGCTCCTGGCTTCTGACCGTCGTTCGTATCTTCTGGAGTGACGGTCTCTTGACCTATCTTCTTGTGAATAGTATCTGTTCCTGTGGGCTTCGTCTTCTTCCCACCTAATTTCAACCCAGGCTCTGGAAAGAACATCCTCCATTATTGTGCAATTGAATTTGGTGAGTTCTTTGTACAACTCCCCATCTGGCAGTAAACCTTTCCTGAATGCATCAACTGCCGTCTCTTGGTTGCAGTAAGGAATTGACACCTTCTCC
The DNA here is from genome assembly GCF_041429995.1 of Eschscholzia californica. Taxonomy (NCBI): domain Eukaryota; kingdom Viridiplantae; phylum Streptophyta; class Magnoliopsida; order Ranunculales; family Papaveraceae; genus Eschscholzia; species Eschscholzia californica. Next base: position 50,819,260 of record NW_028238198.1, read on the forward strand.
CGATTAAATCGTCCCACATACTCCCTTAGGGGTTCACCTCTTCGTTGTTGGATTCGGTAGAGATCACTAGAGAGTTTCTCCAGCTTCTTACTGCTTGCAAATTGCTCGACAAAGGTGTCTGTGAGCTGGGCAAAAGAAGCAATTGAGTTATGGGGCAGGTTGGTGTACCATTGCAGAGCTGGGCCAATCAGACTAGACCCAAAACTCTTGCACATACACGCTTCCCGCAAGTCCCTTGGAATCGCAGCAGTAAACATCCTCTGTTTGTAAGAGGCTATGTGATCGTCCGGATCAGAGGTGCCGTCATACATCTTCATGTTGGGAAAAGTAAACTTTCTGGGCATCTCTACCAGGGCAATTGCATCGACGAACGGAGAATCGGCATAGCTTTGAGGAAGACTCTTCTTGAAGGGGGTCGGGACTCCTGGAATTCTAGTGATCAGGGCCTCCATTTCAGCTAGCCTCTTTGCTAAAGCTTGCTCTAAAGGGGTACCTGTATGTGAAAACAATAAGGGATTAGAAGCCATGGTGGGCTGAGTAGGCATAGGGAAGATAGTAGGCATAGCAATAGTAGAAGATGAGTAAAGAGGAGCAGCCATGGTCTGCTGTTGAGTGAGAGTTTGTTGAAAGGTATGTGTTGGAGCTATGAATGGAGCACTTGCGGATCCTGTCCCTACTTGGCTTGTGGTGAAGCCTGCAGTAGTGTTGTAAGGGGGTGTTGGGCGATTAGATGGTCCTCCTACTTCAGAACCGCTGGGAGGTGGCCGATTGTCCCCCAAACTTTGTCTCCTTGGAACCACCAACTCGGTAATTCTTTCTTGCAGTAGCATGTTCTCTGCTCGGACAGTAGTGTTCTCCTCCTCCAAAGCTCTCAATCTCTCGGCGTTTTCTTGCATCTGGGTAGTGAGTGCAGCGAGTTGTGATGAGAAATCCACGGAAGCGTTGGACATGTCTCCTTCCATGGTACTTGTCTTTTCGGTATTTAGTGGCTGGCCCCCCTCCTTCTAGCGCCAAATTGTAGACGGTAAAATGTCTACGGGTCGGAAAGTCTGACAGTCAACGGGTCGACGGTCAAAAGTCTTGTCGGATCGGGTTGGATGTTTCGGGGACCGGCTACGTGTCGAAAAGAACCTGCACACAAAAAGAGAGAAGAGATCGTGAAGCCTCTGGGACACCGGGATGGTGCCGGCCTAAGGGGGCTCCGACGGTCAAGTCAGATACTCGATCAAATATAAATAAGAAAGTCAAAGTGGGCAACAGAAGGGTAACCGTCGTCGGAGTGCTTAGGTGTCGCGGCTCGTGAAGTTGTCGGAACAGATCTCCACGATAGTGATTTACTTGCGGTAATTAGGAGGGTGATGGTAATGAAGTATTGTCGTTAACTCGCTGGTCGTAAAGGGATCCGCAATAGGGTGCTGGTCGTAAGTGGATCGGATGGTGAGGATCGTTGGATGGATGATGCGGTAAGGAGGTGGTGGTATTAGGATGGTGATACGGCCAGCTAGTTACTGCTGAATGGGTGATACCGTCAGCTCCATACTGTTGGATGGGAAATATATCAAACCAGAGAGCTCTTATGCAACAAGGTGGTGGTCGTATGGTGTTAATACAGTTAGTTAGTTGTCGTTTGATTTGTGATTATCAGACTCCTATCTCCCAACTTCTAAGACAATGAGTCAGAGACTTTGAGAGGATCAGAAGATCTTTGAGATGCTTATGAGAGAGCAAGTGAGTAGAGAGAATGGATTAGGCTGCTCGAGTACTATTGCCGAATATTGGATGCCTTTCTCTGAGTGTTGCTTCTTGTATTTATAGTGCTGGAGAGGGATTGCCTTGATGACGACCAGCTAGTAACCGACGTAGTTATTTCGTGTCATTACTCCAGAGAGATACGTGTCGCGTGTGCGTTAAGCTACTGGCCGGTAACGCCCGTCTTCAAGTGGAAGATACAGAATATTCACCATTAGTGCAGTTATGGATTGTGCGATAACCTTCTAGCCGTCAGATAGCTTAGTACTAGGATGTGGTTATCGCGCGACACGTGTCAGATACGCTTAGTGTTAAGCGGGTATGGATGCTAGCGTCTTGGGCCGTTACCAGGCCTCCTTATCAAGCTTCGCGGATTTTATCCTTACGAAGCGGTTGTTCATAAATTCTGCGGGCACCTCGTGGGGCGGATATTTTCCCATACAAGTACTATGATGAATGGGTGTCAACCGCTAACGCATTTGCTATATTTTTTTGAGTCAAAACATTTTATATAGTGTAGTAGTAATTACATGAGTTATGACATTTTTTCTAGAAGTCATAAGAAATAACTTATAAATGGTTGCTTTTATATAACTTAGTTTGAGAAGATAAATACTAATAGTTTTTTTTTCGTTGTTGTTGAAAGGGAATACATTAATATTAAGAAGTCTTTACAATAAACTAAGAAGAAAAACATAAATACAATAATTAAAGAAATACAAAAAAATATTAGAACTGAAGAAGTGCAAATTATAACTTATGTTTGTAGAGCAGTCTTCATTCTGTAGCTTGCAAGGCTGGCAGCTCTTCTTGAGTAAGATACAATATTTAAACTTGAGAGTTCGTCTGGTATCTATTTAGATGAAGCTTGAATCTAACTTCTTGTAACACTTAAGATGGATTAAGCATACACCAACATTTCTGGAAGAAACGAGGGTGTCTGCAAGATGGAATCCTAGGATGATTCTGGGGGTATCCCGCCAGTATTCTCCATGTACAGAGGACCATATCCGATCGAAATCTACAATGTAGAAATAGTTCAGACACCTGGGAAATGGGATCGCCGTCATAGCCCGAGTATGAATATCCTGCTAATCCGACATAAGTACACAATAAAATTGCGTAAAAGGGTGGAAGTGAACATGTTACAGAACTTGGATTCAGAGTTACACCTATAATATCACCAAATACACAAGTACTCATCAAAACGTGGGTTGGAAGATAGGTAACATAGTCTTCACGACGAGTATGGAGATTAAAATGCGAAGTATGGTGTCGTTCAGGATCAAAAGGTAAGTTAATACTTATATTGAACCTCTTATAGGATAAACGGTATGAACTCATGATCCACAAAGTCAATCGATGGATCCACATAAATCTAATATGATTCCAGGAGGTGAAAGCTATTTGGGTGCAATAATGGAAGACGATAGGATGAGATCGAAGGTTGAAATTGTATTCAGTTGTGGTCGAAGAGATGTGTGCACCTAAGGTTAGTTCATCAGTTACCATGAAAGGGATGAAAAAAACCACCATATGTTGAGCTCTAAGATCGCCCTCTAACGATACAGAGCTAACCATCAACAAAGGAAATAAAAAGACATTCAATTCCGATTAAATGAGTATCTATGAGGCAAGATTTGGTGTTAATAAGTTGAAGGTAAAGACTCCAAATTTATAACAGTGGGGTGTAATATGTTGTAATAAAAAGACTACAAATTGATACATAGATGAGATGAATGGTCTCTACTGGTACAAGAAGTGCAATAACCAGATCTGTGAACAACAGATCTATGGTTCGTATAGATTCAACGGAAGTAGAAAGAGATGAAAAGACGATAAAATAAAAGAGTTAATATTCAGAAAGACTTTCCTCTGGCCGAAGTATTTAGATCTGAAGAGGATAACTGGGTGATTCTCTTTAGTGGGTGTGGACGGGTAGAAAGCCACACGGTTAGAGAGATCGTTAGGTTGGCACCAGCAACTAGGCTTCGGGCCTCCAAATAGACAGGTTGATGGGCAGAAGGTCGGGTCTGGTAGTCGGGTAGATGCCGTGAAGTCCAAGGGGGCACCGGAGATGGTGTCGGCCAAGGACCCTCCGACGGTCAAGTCAGTACCTTAGTTCGATAATGTAAATGAATAAATCGAAAGTAGAGTTACTAATGATAGTGGAGTCGTGGTAGTATCGGAGGTGGCGCGACTCGTAGAGTGGCCGGAGCTCAGTTCTACGGAAAGATGAGTCGGATAGCTTCTGGTCTACTCGGACGGTAGAGTAGACTTCTGGTTAGGCAGAGTAGACTTCTGGTCACGGCAGAGTAGACTTCTAGTGATGGTAGAGCAGACTTCTGGTGATGACAGAGTAGGCTTCTGGTCACGGTAGGATAGACTAGAAAGGTAGAAGAGGAACAGAGAGCCTCCAATAAGATTTGGTGAAGTATCGTAGACACTTCTGGCCGGAACCTCCTTCTTTGACTAACTTAGATAAGATGTCACCGGAGTAGATGGATTCTAGTCGGAGCTTTAGTGGTGAATGATCGATGTGATCGGAGCAAAAGGGTTTCTGGAACGCTAAGTTGAGAGTAAGTGAATAATTTCGAGTGAGAGTCCGATGATCCCTTCTGAGAATGAGGCCTCCTCTATTTATAGAACTTAGGGAAGGATAACCGCCCATGGACGCGGGTTAGTTAGATCCGGAATAGTGGGATCTCATTAGAGTGTCTTCGTAGCCGTTGATCTCTGGATGGGGCGTCGTAGCCCTATGATGCCTGTTGTCTTAGTCCGCTTGTTACTGGTAGAAGAGGTCTGCTACTCCCTCAAAGTAGCGCAAGACTCGGTCTTCTACCATGACCTCAATGTATAGCGAAATGTTAGGGATTGAGGTGACTTGTTCTTTAACTGCTAGCCACGTGGTGGCGTGACCCTACGAAGTCTGAGTGAGTTGACAAGTCAGACTAGGGTTGTCCCACTAGAAGAGTGGGCATGGCGAGCATGCCAGAATGACTGGGCCTACTAAGCGTGTTGGGCTTGCTAGTGAGGAACTCTCGACGGGCTTCTATGCCAGGCTCGTTGGGTTGCTAGAGGCGCACACTCCATGTTGCATGAAGGCGGGCGCATAAGGAAGGCCCAACACGAATTCCGTCTCCTTTGAGCCCAGATGCCGTTTTTGGCCAATACAGTGGGTATTTACAGCATCTCTTGAGCCTTCCTTGCTTATCTTCTTCTTCTCTGATTGATTGGAGATGTCTATGCTGATACTCTTTTAGGGTTATTGACTGTGGGTATGATTAGATGAAATCAAGCCTTTATGCATATCTGTGATTGGCTGATCATTTAATTTTGTGGGTGGATGTTTATATGTGGTAGTTGGTGTTTGATATCTGTGTTTGCATGTGAGATTTAATGGCGAGATCGTGTTGGATATGCACTAGAAGATAGCAGTTTTAGGTTTTGGTTTGGGGAAAAAAGGAGAGTCTCTCTCTCCTCAAAAACCGAAGCTTGATTTTTCATTTTCTCCTCTATTTGATAAATACTAATAGTTAAAAAGAAAAGAGTTTATGGTCAAAGATTTTAAAAGTGGGTATGCTGGGTGGGTGGTGAGCATGTGGATTCTTAATTTGATTGGTTAATAAGTGTGAATTTTTTTTTTAAATTCGACTATGATCTGCGTTAGTTGTTACAAGGCATTGATGTACATGGAGATGTAATAAGCACGATAACCGCCTAATTCAAATTGATAATGAAATAGGCTTAAAACCCGACAACAAAGAGGCCTAAAGCCCGACAAATTATTACGTTATTTATAGCCTAAATTATATAGGATAAATCTTGATGGCAACTGCTTCCATCGAGACTCGAGCTCACGAACCTCATAGACTTAAGAGGGTGTCCAACCCTTAAACCAAAAGGGTGGTGGACAATAAGTGTGAATTGGAAATGGGTCTATCAAATGTTTCGCTTTTAATAATACTAGGTTCCCACCGCGTCCTACGAACGCGGTAGATCCCTTTTGGCTGCGCCGTCGTGTGTTAAGAATATTGTAACAGTTGAATAGTCATTTTACATTTAGAGAAAATAATAAAATTATATATTAAACAACCAAGAGGAGCAATCAAATACTAAGCTATTTACATTTAATAAAAGAGAATTACATTTAAAAAAGAAAAATAATATTTCATTGTACATTTAAAAAAAGAGAATTACATTTAAAAAAGAAAATAATATTTCATTGAAGCCTGAACTATAAATAGATGTGAGAGATTGTTTTTTTCTTACAGTGAAAAGATATCAGTCTGGCAAGAGTCCTATTTATATATTTTTCAAAGTAGTTACTTTGGGAAGTTTTTCATAAAAAAACCGATCAAGGATGTGGAAGCGAGATTTTCTCCCCACTAATTTCTCATCCTCTAACTAATTTTAGTTGATTTACATAGATACCCTTCTTTTTGTAATCTATTTACATGGGGAGTAGTTACTCTAACTAATTTTAGTTGATTTACATAGATACCCTTCTTTTTGTAATCTATTTACATAAAAAAAATTATATCATCCGTCGGATGTGTTCCCAACCAAATCACTAAAATAAAATGGACGGTCAGACTTATCTCCTGAATAACCGACTGACCTGTTTTAATATAATAGATTTTATTGTTTTTAAAACCCACCACATGTGCTCACCAGTGTACACATTGCTGCCACGAACTCATCCCATTTATAAACAGAGATGAAAGAATGAGCAGTGCCGTAGCATTTGGGAGATTTTAAAGTTCACAATCGATTTTTGTCGGATTTTAAGTTGTTTGTAGTCGGAATTTATTGAAACTTTTTCTATGTAATTCTATTCGGCTTGTTCTACATGTATAGCGGTTCAAAATTTTCTATTTTCTCTGAATTTGATGGGTTTATCTGGGCCACCAAATATAAGGGCCACACAGCTGTAATCTTTGATGGGCGCCTACAGAATTTAGTAAACAAGTCAGGGCCTAGTACGAAACTATAATGATAAAATAGGGCAACTTCAAAGACTTCTAACGATACACATGGGGCCCAATTCGACTGCCTTTCACGTGGATTTGAAAGGGACAATTCAAATCCACGTGAAAGGCAATATGTGGGCCCTATATTAGTACAAATTTTAAATTTGACCCCTTTATGTGGAGCAATTAATTTTGTTCCTAATTTTTTATTACATTAACTTTAAAATGAAATTTATTCTTTTTATACAGTTTTTTTCACTATTTACCTATAAATTCTTTTTATACTCCACATTATCTTCACGTCATTTAGTAGAAAAGAAGTATTAGTCGATCATATGATGGTAGATCTCTTTATCTCTTCTTTCTGATATATATATATATATATATATATATATATATATATATATATATATAAATGCATCCCACTCTCTTTTATCTTTCCCTCCTTTATTTCTTTCCCCTTTTCTCGAAATTTAAGTGGAAACTTTTGAATAAAGATTTTAAATTCCGAGTTAAATGAAATATCGTATCTCTTAAAAAATTTATTAGAGATTAATACATATAGTCTTGGTTAGAATGATATAGATAATCTGAACTCTGTGTAAGACATCGAAATAAAAATCTCATTAACGAAAACACAAGAATTTTCAAATACCTTTGTTAGAATGATATAGATAGCTCTTCCACCATCGTTAGCGTCGCGAATGACACGAACCCTGACCGACGAACCCGCCAGTAGAGAGCCATGGACACCGTCGACCTACCACTGGTCGAAAAATAAGTTGTGTTAACAAAGGTCAATTTAATGGACCTACTATTTAGCAGAGGCCCCTTCAATGCATCAAGGAAATAGTCGTAAGAACTCATCTAATGAGATTCTTAGAGGGCAACTGTATCAAATGCTGAGAAAGAAAATTAAGTCCATTTCATATTTGTGAAAAATATTTTGGAAAGTATAAAGAGTAGCACGATAAGAAAGACAAGAGTCGTGAGAACAAAAAGAGAGTGATCTAGAGAATTTGTAAGGAATGAATATCATATTTCGATGCACTGGTACAACAATCTTCCATCGAAAAGACGCAATGATTTGAGGACGCGCATTAATGTCGAATAAAACATGTTCCCTCTATGATCGAAATATTGAATTCGATGAACATTTATGTTTTTGAATTACATTGAAGTTTTGTTAGATTGATCAATATGTTTGTATTTTGATAATTTACTTCTGAGATATTTAGTTTTAGGGTCACTGTAAAGTACCAGCATTAGTATTTGGGTAAGAAATTAACGGTTGTTAATGATCGTCAGTAGTCAACTGGGTCAAGAGTTAGTCTATGACCCAGACCCTATAACGGACAAACTCTTGACCGAAACGCTAATTCCAATACTTTTTCTTGACCCAAATGCTAAATATCCCTACTTTTTAACTAGAAAAATTTGGATGTCATTGATCCAATTTTAAAAAATAAAATTGATAGTGTTAGAATTTTTTAATTAATACAAATATTCAAGATATTTGTATTTTCTCTGTATATGTTATGTATATAGAAAATTGTGCTGATATTTTAGTTGGTCTCAGTAAAAGTGCATCAACTTTTTTTTTCGTGCTTATGATATGCCCATCTAAATTAACCTGTTAAAAATCACGTGCAAAACAGTTGTAATTCTTGCTTAACATGTGTGACCTTAACGCAAAATTTCTTATGTACAAACTAATGTAGACTTGTCTTTATACATAATTGAAACCTAAAAAAGTTGATAAATCATTTGAACAAAAAGATTTTTGGCCGAGGGATTTTTGAAAAATTACACCCTGATATACATGTACAAGTAGGGGCCACAATTATTTAATTCGCTTCGGACCTCACAAATGTCAGGGCCGACCCTGGGTTTATGATAGTTATTTCGATAACTGTATAGTTGGATCGAATTTTATTTGGGTTCATAATTTGAAGCAGTTATTCCTTAGTTTATTCGAGTGATTTATGTTCAGGATCATGTTTACGATATTATGAACTATTTTGGGGTGTCCAACTATAGACGGGTTGTTGATGCACCCGAAAAGGTTGCACACCCAAGCGGAAGTATCAAGTAATAACCGGTAAAACCGGAGTCGATCCAAGGATAGGAAGGTGATTCGGATAACTAAGGAGTCTCGTTCGCCGGTTTAGGTATCACTAGCTAACTTAGACTAAAAAGGAAAGGAACAAAGATAAATGGGGGGTTTTAGATTGAATGAGTAACAAAACAAGAAAGCAAGCAAAACTAACTAAACAATATAAGTAAAACGGACGAGAGAGATTCGAGAGCAAAGTCGGAGAAACGAGAGTCGGGAGACAACAAATAAGTGAGGGAGGTGTCGAATCGAGAATCCGATATGATAAACCTACGACTATGTGTAGTCCGATCTAATGTTCCAAAGTATAATCGATGTTCGACTCCTAAAGTAGATGTCTCTAAGTACTACGTATATCCGGGGATCATACTTAGTCAAACAAACTTCTTAATCGGTTAATCCCGAGTCATCGAAAGTGTTGTCTAGTCGCTTAACTATAAGAAGTGCATGACAATACACATGAAATTATGACTTAGACTACGATCAATATCGGATATTTCGTTTCATCTATTAACTATGCGAAGTGTTTGACAAGACACATGAAAATACGATGGAAACGATAATCGAGATAAATGAACATCAATCTATAATCAAAACATCAAATCATATTAAATATAAAAATAAATTCATCACATTTCATCCCATAATCAACACACTAAAGTTAGCTAAACATGATTAATGAGTAATAAATGACAAGAAGATGAAGAGAAACTCCCCCTTTCTCGATGTGGTGCGAGGCTAAGATCGTCGGGAAAAAATGACCGTTTAGGTGCAGCCGATCTCCCTTTAGCAAAAACCAGGGTTCTCCATAGTAATCAGCATCATCTTCTTCATTTAGAGCCAACAACCATTAAAGCTTAACCCTAGCTTTCTCTCTCTAGAAATTTTAGCCCAAAGTGAAATCAAACAACTTGGGAAGCAAGGTCTTGATGTGGGGAGTAAAAGCCCTAACATTTTCGACCAAAATGATGGTCGGAAAGCACAAGAAAATCCGGCTAAAAGTAAGCACATTCCGACCAAGAAAAACTCAGATTCCGGCCAAGGTGGGTGTTGTCCCGTGTTTAGTAGCTTGTTGCGCACGTCCCGAGTTACTGGTCGGTCGTCCCGAGCTGTGTATGTGCATCTCGTGCCGGCCTGTTGAAGACCCGAGCTGCTGCCCTTGCAGCCGTGCCAGAGCAGTTGTTCGTGCACGTCATGGCGTCTGAACAGCAGCTGCCTTCCTTCGTGAGAAGCTCCCAGCAGCTCGTGCTCTCGCTGTTCCAGCCGGTCCTAGCTTTGGCCGGCCGAGCCATGTTGGCCGGCCAAGCTAGAACCGGCATCCCCTTCTCTCTCAAGCTTCCTCTCTCTCAAACTCTTGTCTTGAAACCCTAGAAGTTGATGATGAAGAACCAAACCCTCCTCTTTTTCCCTTACTCAAACTTGTTAGAGAAGATGAGTAGTAGATAAGATCCCTTCACCCCTTTCTCTAACTTGTGTATACACAAACCCAAGACTTAGTCAAACTTGACTAAGTCTTAGACCATTTTGACTTGGACCAAAGAGGTGCCTCTAAAATCTCTACTCCTTTCTTTCTTCTTCTTTTTCTTTGTGGGCTTTTGGTTTGTCTTTGGGCTTGACTTTGATTTCCAATTAGAAACAAAGGAGAGTGCCTTCAAGAAAAGACCTTGGCTTCTTTCTTTCATATCTTCCCCGTCCGAACTCCAAATTGACTTCCGTTTTCACCGTTGGACTCGTCATTACTTCCACTTGTAATTTGATTTGATTGAAATGTTTTCTCATGTTTTGGGCACATGAAATGATAGTTACAATTCGTTCCCTTTACTCCGATTTACATGTTTATCTCCAAATATGATACCTAACAAGAAAAGTACATAAAATATTATTTATAATACTCGGAAGGAACTAACTCATCGAAGTTAAGTGACCTAAATGTGGCATTTTCACGCCACATCAGTTGGTGCCGAATTATTTTACGATTCGAATATCATATTTGGACTAGTTTTGAAAATGGATTGGAATAGAGATGGTTACCCGAACTTTGTCATATTTCACATAAATTGACAGTTTGAGTGATAGACTCATATTATAGGGTTTGTTATTTGGTTTGTCGGCTTATGAAGACTCGAAAAATGTAAAATAGAGTTTATGGGAAGTTGGTTGGTTGATTTGTATGCATTTCAGTTATTCGGTGGAACGTCTCAGTGAACTCCATAGTGCCGATTGGACATTTATAGTATGGTTTCATTCATTTTATGCATTCTTGCTTTGCTAGAGGACGCTTGATAGTCATGTAATTGTCAAATGACCGTTTATATTTCAGTAAGACTGTTGTAGTGCTGCGGGGTGTTCGAAAGAAGATGAGCTTAGTCAGAGGCACCATTGGAGGCACAAGAAAAGGTAGGATCCTATGAATCTTACTCTGAGCACGGGTATTCCCCGTTTCACTATTTTTTATATATATATATTCAGTTATTATCTTCTTTTTATCTTTCTCTAAATCAAATTATGATATGAAGCTATGTGGTGTGTTCTATGTTATGGATGGTTCTCTTTACAAAACAAATTGTTTTTTCTGAAAAATAATCACGTGGTGACGGAATCGTTTGAGCTGTGTGGTCCTTTTATATGAATTGTGAACACGTGGTGGTGGAATCGCTTGATCTACGTGTATGACATGGAGGCGGAATCGCTTCATCTGTGTTACGTGTAATGATTGTTTGACATCGGGCATTGGTTGGTTCCCTTATTTATTTTTCTGTTATGGATTAGCCATGAATTCATGTTAAGGGTTACACTCGGTTCGTGTGGCTAGCCGTTTGGTAACAACCATTCCAGTTTACCAAGAATGGCAACCGAGAGAGATTGGGAGTTGGGGTATTCCGACTCTTGAAGTGATTTAGGGACTGACCAGTGCCATGTTTGTTTATTTATTCTGCCAAGCCACTAGTGTGCGTGGTTTGAATTCTGTAATAACTTGTGGTTGATACTTATAATATTTTGACCGAACTACAAGAGGGTGTTTACCCGAGTTTTCTTAATAAGAAAATACTTATAATATTTTGACCGAACTACAAGAGGGTGTTTACCCGAGTTTTCTTAATAAGAAAATACTTATACCTGAAAGTGGAAACATGTAAAAGCTTGGCGTTAAATAGGGTTTACCATACCTTGAGACAAAATAACGATCTTCTCCTTTGACGGATGTTATCTGTTAGGAGCGCTTTGTTCTTGTAGCTTTGGGAGTCACTCAAATCATTTAATATTATTATAGGTTCATGCATATGTTTGGGTATTCTTCGAATGATTAATGAATTACCTTGTGATGAAGCATCAATTATGGTCGGAGGTAGGACGCGCCTCAAGACGAGATAATTGTATTACCGTGGGTATATGGCTCTGCTAAGCAATGATACTCTTATAGTCGTCTTGATAAGTCGTGACATATTCTAAGAGTATCATTGGGTGAGATTTATTATTCGATGCGTATTGAGATCACAAGCCAGCCCATGGGAGATGATGACGAAGGGAGAATTACGGAAGCTCTAACCATGGTATTACGTGGATCCATGTGTACACTGCAGTATTCAAATGTTTGATAAGGCGCCACCTGCCTACGCATTAACAAAGGCCTACCGGTTCTTCCTAGGCGAATAGTAGGTGACCCCGATTGAGAGCGTATTCAGTCACGATCTTGGTAAGCTAGAAGAATTATCTTGCTATATTGCTTTGCTTCGTGCGCATAATGATATTTCTGTGTATACATATCGCCTATAACTACTGATATATGAAACTGTTGATGTGTGTGGTGCAGGTAGGATGTCTAGGTATCCTACTGAACGAGTATCCTACTGAGCGACCTTCGGGTTATCTCATTCCTATTTGTTTTTTTTCAGTTGCAGGTGCTGGTGACCCGGAGTGACATAGTTTACTTCGTTGGCTCACATTATGTAAGGTCGATATAATTTCTATTATATTTTTAACTTACGATTTTATCATACGTTAATATTATATATGTATCATCTATCTAGAATAGTTAGGATCGTTCTCTCACTTGTTGGTAATTGTACACATCTAAATAGTATGCATACTGTCACTTTTTATTTGATGCTATTGAAATGTTGAAGTTTATGAAAAATGTATGAATGTTTGACAGGTTTTTAAGGTTCCATTTGTTCGATTTATGGAGGAGACTCTGCCCAATTTCAGTCTCTTCTGTTGATTTTTTCACTGTGTTAGTTCTTGATTTGTTACCCGTGGTGAGAGTTTTGGATTGGGTTTATATTTGAAACTGGTTTTAGTGAGTCTGAGACCGAGTTTCTTTTATAAACTACCTGGCCAACCGTGATTCGGAACACTGGGCGTCACATCTAAATGGTTAGACAAGGTCGACGACAGAATGTTCTCGTCATATAAAGAGTTACAAGACGATGAAGTGTTCGAGAGAATTCATCGGTCTGAGATAATGAAAATTCTGTGAAACGGTCTCGAATACAAAGTTGACAGAAAATGTAAAATTCTGAAATTAAACTTGTCTTCGAGAAAGGATCCTTAAATCTGTATAATATGTTGACAGAAAATGTAAAATCTGTATAATATTTTTTAGGAAGGTCCTTAAATCTGTTTGAGAATAACAAAAGGATCCTTAGATATGTTAACAGAAAAATTTACAGAAAGAACCTTTACTGAAAGGTCTCGGGATCAGTGGATGTTATCAATAAATCCTCAAGTCTTCGTAAATAGGTCCCTAGTTCTGTATATTACAGAATGATCTTTCATAAATCCTCATGGGCAACCTAGTCTCCTTAGATAGATAAGGGAATTAGGGTTTATAAGACATAAAAGTTGAATATTACACCGTTCGTTCTAGACGTGACTCGAATAGTAAATTCAAGGGTCTTAATAAGATTTTTTGTTCAAGAGGGCAAACGGAATCTAGAGCCATAGAAGGAGAAAATATGGAATGATAACTTTGGTTATCATGTGACAGTTTTGAACCTATCAATCAAGTATATAAGTTAAAACATATAACTTAAGAAAAGAGTTTAAAGAGAAACTAACCTTATGCTAAATTTTGAAGGTTCTAATGATCATAAATTATTATTTTATGAAACAAAATTAAAAACGCTACATTGAAGGAGTTGTGTAAGAAAATAGTTTTTCAGAAAGGAGAATTAAACGGTTATCTTAGAACTGTGGGGACAGATATTATTAAGTATCTGGATGGTATTACCCAATATGGAATTTTGTAAGTTTCCATCCAAGTTGATGAATAAGAGAAAACACTCTTGAAATGTGGGGGGAACCGAGAAGGAACCGAAAAATCAATTATAAAGAAATAAATGACTTAAAGGTCTCCAAATTCTCCTAAAGATATAACATCACAAAGACGTAAGAAGAGAGAAATTATGGAATACCTCGGAAACCAAATTTAGCCAAAATGAATGTTTTGTCGATAAGGTTTCATTGAACTAAAAACTATAATTATATTCACTAAGTCGTGACAAGATTATGAAATCAATTGTGTGAATATAAGCAATGAGGTGAATATCTAAATAAGAACTTACTCACTCAAGAAGTCTGGAAAAAACACAAATGGAAAGAACTTATCTTTCTAACCCTAAGCTAAGTAACGAGATCCAACCGTGAATCATCTATTCAAGATAACATACGATACTAGTTATGAATGAAGTGTTTGAGAAGATATGATCCCAATGTTCTTCCAGATTGAATCGTTACTCATTATTGATAATCTAAAGTACATGTTTGGACTAAGGATGGTAGAATAACCACTCAAGGACCAGAATAAGCATAAACACTTGAATTTAAACAAATTCGAAAAAGAGTTATCTGAGTAACACATAGTTCTTAGGTATCTAAGTAGACTCGTATAATTTGGTTGTAAATATCATAAACGAAGAAATCAAGTTATGTTGACAACACTTGAATCTCAGATACAAAGTTTAACAATAGATTTGAAAAATCACTAAGGGCTACGGTATCACAAAATTCCTCAAAGGGCAGACGTTCATAGCTGGAATGGACATTGTAATCTTAAAGGCCTTGACGGATTCATTGCTCTGGAGAAAGCAAACAAAGTAGGTGAACTTCCTGAAGGATATTTATTTGTGATTGAAGCCAGTGCACGCAATAAACCTAAGCAGTTATTGTGTATGCACTAATACGGCAAGTCTAGAGAATTAAAAATAAATAGACTAGCACCGTAAAACAATTGCTCACAAGGAATGCATAAATTAACATTACGTTAAATCCTAAGTTACCTGGCGGATTCGTATAGAACAAGGGTAAACAAGAGAGTTGAAATTGCATCATCAAGGGGAATGGGGCAAAACGCCTAAAGTAAATGAGTAAAGGCATGGTGAAACCCTACCTAGATGACTGGAGATCCCACGATCTAGGTTTCAAAACGCAAATGAGGCTAAATCCTGCCTCGACAATAACATTGTAAGAGATTTTTATCTCTTACTCATTCCTAGGATGAAAACAATGTTGCCTGCAGTGAGTGGCTAAGCATTAAGCTTTTAATGAATCCGAAAACTAAGAACTTGATTCTAAGGTGAGGTATAGCAGGATACCTTATTACAGATAACCTATATATGTTTGATTTGATGCTGGTTCAATGGGAAGGTCGTCTAAGCCGACTTCTCTGAAGCACACACGAAATCAGAATTGTTGAGGGCCAAAATGAACTCAACCGAGAACCTAAGTAGGTAAGGGAGTAGCTGTGTAATAGCTATATTCGTTTACAATTCCCAGGACTGAGTTCAAGACGAAATGTTCACTGCCGTCCTTGTAGATCTTGTAGTTATTCACTAGGAAAGGTTCAAAGTCGAAAGACTTAGAGGGTGTTCGATTTTTGCACTTATTAAGTTTTTTTCACTTAAGAAGTGTGGGTCGGCAATTTTAGGCCGTTTGATTTTTCACTTAATAAGTGAATATCACTTGTAAGTAGGGTCAAAGTAAGCACAAAAAAGTAAGCTCCAACTTGGAGCTTATTGTTTGCCCTTACTTACTAAGTGCTAACAAACACATTTTTGTCCTCCCCGAATATAATAATTACCAATATAATTATAACTAAAAAGAAAATCTTAAACAATTGTTAAGTAAAATAATCTTTTTATGACTTTAGCGATGACTTTTTTCCTTCTTCACTCATCTTTCATCTAAGCTTTTCTCCTAAAAATTTTCACATCTCTTCCTTCATGAATCACGGAACTACTCAAACTCCATCATGCAACGTAAGTTCTTTCTCCTTCATAATTTTTAATTATTTGAGGTTAGTATTTTCAACACAAAGTATTCATAAACTGTAATTCTCTTGTATCCAAACTCGCGAGCATAATGAATTAGTATGAAATGCTAATATGTAAATACTTTAAGGTCAAAATAGATAATTTTTCATTTTTATGACATTTAGAATTAATATAAAAATAAAAATCAAGTGCTTAGAAGTGATTGAAAAACAAACACCATAGCACTTACAAGTGATATCACTTAGTAAGTGATTATCACTTAGTAAGTGATATCACTTGTAAGTGCTAAAAATCAAACACCCTCTTAGTGTCAGTATGTTAGTATAGTATGTTTGAATATATCATAGTAAACCTCGAATTTTCATTCATGTGGGGGATTGTTGGAATCAGAGCCCATTTTGGCTCGACTCGACTCGTCAACCTCAAAAACAGAATGCTCCATTGTGTTCGTCTCGTCGAGCTCTTCAACTTAGAGTCAAGAATCACTCAAAATCAATTCCTGGTGAATGAGAAATTCAAGTCTAAAGTTTGGACAAAGATCGGTCAAATTAGGGACTGAAGCGTCAAATCGGACAAGTCAGATTGAGGGCCATTTGAGCGAAGCGAACACGACCAGATCTGGACGGCTCGCGTTCACTCCGCGGAAAGCCTAAGATCTAACGGCCCGAGACATTCCCGCTTCGGGCAGGAGGCTAACGCCTAGCTTCAACTAACGGGTGGGTTTTGATCTGTCGGGCACATTTCGGTATTAATCCAACGCTTGTCGTTCTGTCCGCGCTTTTTAGGTGGATCCAACGTCCCAGATTTCAACCGACTCTAAACTTGATCCAGACTTCAAGTTTAGTCCCTAGTTCTGAACAGCTGCGCCCCTTAACCCCAAAAGACACATGTACCTATTCAATTCCTATATAAACAACCCAAAATCATTCCATTCTTGATCCAATTCATTTTCTTTTCCTCTTCTCTTCTAAAATCAGTATTCTGGTGTGTCCAAAATAGAAATCTTGTTTTTAGAAATATTTTAGTATATCTAGAATTCTGAAGAAAGAAGTCTCCGAGTGAATTCAGCATTTATCTTCTTCCCTTCTCTTTTGAAATCAATATTCTGGTGTGTCTGAAATATAATTCTAATTTTAGAAATATTCTGGTTTGTCTAGAATTCTGAAGAGAGAAGTATCTGAGTGAAGCTATAATATTCAAGTGTCTATAGTGGCGAGGCCAGAAAATTTTATGAGTGGGAGCACTTTTTTGTTATAGTTCCATAGTATGCGATCAGGCTAGAATCAATAAACAAATTTTCAACAAAATTTTATTTATAGTTTAGATATCCATGGTAATTTTGATGTCCAACAAGTAATCTCTAATTTTCTCATCAATATGGTTTGGGATCTTTCTCCTAACTTGATACAGGGAGATTTTCAGGAGATATTCCAAGTATCTTCGATATATTAATATCTAGTTATTTTAGTATTATAATATTTTTGTTCGTAGAGAATCACATTATTATTATTATTCCCTATTTTGTTTTATCAATCATTCAATATGGAGAAGTATTATCGTGGTAACAGTTTTTCAGTTCAAGTGCACCTACGTAAAGAGTATAGTGAGTACAAGATCAACGAATAGATACCAATTTTCGATGGGTATTTAACTATGGAAGAGTTCTTCGATTGGCTAGATAAGGTTGAACGACAAGTCAATATATGGACTACTATTCCTAATGAGCAGATAGTTAAAATCTTTGCTTATAGACTTAGAGGGAGTGTCGCAGATTGGTGGGATCAATTACAACTCTTAAGGATGACACAAAGAAAGGCTCCAATTCAGAGTTGGTCGTCTATGAAAGAGAACTTGAGGGAGTGGTTCTTACCTCCTGATTATCAACAACAGTTATTCAGGATATAAAAGAAGTGTAGACAAGGGTTGCGTTCAGTGGGTGAATATTACATGGAGTTCTCAAAATTGGCTCAAAGAAACAGTATGGAAAACGTTACAGAACCTGATAATGTTCTTATAGATCGATTTCTGAACGGATTAAAATTTAGCTTGAGATGTAGTTTGAGAGAAAAGGTAAGGTTAGTTAATTTTATGGACTATTCAAGATGCATACAACTTGGGCTTAAAAGCAGAAGCTCGGGAGCAGGGCTATAGAAACTTTGAATTTCAGAGGGAAGAAAAACCCCGCATTAATACAAGAAACGTAAAAGAAACTCCCTTAGAGAATGTTGAACCACCACGAATTGTCACCGTAGACTTTCCGCGGCATCACAACTGCATTCCCAAAAAATATTAAAATAAAAAACAAAGGAAGGGATGAAGAGATAGTGGTGAAGATTAAGAAAACGATGGAGATGATGAAGAGCAAGTGATCGTATTGGAAAAAAAAAATAAAGATAAACTTTTCTTTCTGATAACATGTTTACCATAACAAACGTGTAAAAACAATCTTGAAGTCCAAAATACAAGTCACTAAAAAATCATACATAATCAAAATTAAGGGAGTTATTTAGATAATTCATCATCTCTACGAAGTCGTTTTATTAAGTTGGTCACGTTGAGGAGGCCAAAATTGAATTAGTTCAATTAATAAGAACCAATTTTAGACCAAATATGCACTTTATAAAGTATTTTTAATAAGCAATCATCTTAAACCAAACAATACTTTCGACTAACGTAAATAGTAGACATTGTAGAAAAAAAGTGTAAGTAGTGGAACTTCAAGAAAAAAAAAAGGTGTTGTGTGTAGGTCGATCCCAAGACCTCCACAATGTAATCCAAACGTTTCACCCATTGAGTTAGAAAAGAATTCTTTTTAAAATGTGAAACTATAGATACATAATATAGTGACAAGTGCAATTTAACACATACGAGTCACATTAGGGTCATGGAGGTACGTGCCCCCACTGACCTTATGTGGACTCGCCCCGAGTGCACCCTAGTTGTTGGTACTGTTCGTGCCCCCATGCCCCCACTGACCCTATGTGGACTCGCCCCCGAGTGCACCCTAGTTGTTGATATTGTTACTTTTCGAAGTACACTTTGTATGTATTGGAAGGTAACTTAAGTCCTATAAGTTTAGTAAATCATTGTTACACATGTAAAACAAATTAAACTGTAGGTGCGATTGGGTTGGTGAACTAAGGTTAAGGTGAACAAACCTCAATGTCTTGGCTTTTGATTTTCACCATCGACTTTGTGTACCATTCACGTTTATAGTTGATGTGAATTTCAAATGGATGGAAAGATTTTCACCTTTTTAATCTATAACTTGTCAATTAAGGCACAACTTAAATCCCACGTTTTTCACTTGAACAAAATCTATAACTACTTAAATGTACTAATAATTTGAACATCTCAATGCTAAACTGCATTTCATCACTTCAATTTATTTCAAATTTTAGACTAACCTACATTAAAAAAAAACACCAGTTATCTTGTTTTTCCTCGCTCCTCAATAATATAATCTTCACACGAAGTAAATAAAATAAAAAGTTTATTTAACAAAAACTCAGACCGAAAACGTAATTTTAAATTTTTTGAGTTAAAAAGACAAGTTATACTGAGTGATCTTTATTCACCAAAACAAAAAATTAATAAGAAGTTTTGACCAAATTTCTCTTTATTTACAGTATTTAAACTTTATAATCTCACACTAATAAAAACACTTCTTTTTATTTGTTCATTCTTTTTTAAGATTTATATAAATCATTGTGCGTAAAAAGACGGACGAAAAACTATACATAGACCATTAACCATCAAGAAAACTTAATAACAATTATATGTTTTTATTAAAAAAAAAAATTAGATTTCTGTATTCTTTTTAGTTTTTTTTTTTTGAATTGTTCATCGTGTCTCAAATCCTTGACCTCTAGAATGGAAGACTATACCTCTTACTACTCCAACCAAGGGTTGTTGACTATGTCTTTTAGTCTTTTTTTCTTTAGACTTTTGTATGTCTTTTAGTTATTTGAGTTCAGTTGTAATTTTCTACATGCATGGTCATTGTTATTTTTTGGATTATTTCTCAAATGACCCCCTACTTTATGACCAGCTTCCCGCGTAGCCCCCTACTTTATTGAAAATATCTAGATGGCTCACTTTTTCCGTTACCGTCAAACGCATGTTAACTCTTCTCCTTCATCTCATCACCTCTCTATGCCACGTCATCCCTCTCGCCACCTCATCATCTTCTCCGATAAGGTCGCCGACCGACCAAAATTTCCAGCGACCGGTACCTTCATACTTAAATATATATATATATATATATATATATATATATATATATTTTTTTTCTTTCTTTCTTCCTCTTCTCCTTCCTCTTTCTTCTCTATCCTCCTCTCCTTTTCTCTTTCTCCCTCTCATTTTCTCTCTCTTCCTCTCTATTCTCACACTCTCTCTATATTCTGGTCGGTGAAGGGGGAGCCCTTCGCCGGTCTGAAAAACCCAGACCTTCGAAGGTCTGATTTTCCCAGATCTTCGAGGTGTAGAAAAACTTAGACCTTCGAGATCTGGGTTTTCTCAGACCTTCAAAGGTAGCCGGCTGGTCGCCAAAAATTTTCATCGGTCGACGACCTTATCGGAGAAGATGATGAGGTGGCGAGAGGGATGACGTGGCAGAGAGAGGTGATGAGATGGAGGAGAGAGATTTAACGGACATTTGACGGTAACAGATAAAGAGAGTCATCTGGGTATTTTCGATAAACTAGGGACTACGCGGGATGCTGGTCATAAAGTAGGGGGTCATTTGGGAATTAACCCTTATTTCTTAGCCTCCCCTGTTAATGAGTCTAGATCCGCCCCAGAACATAATCACCGTTAACACGCTAGAAGCATTTCGTTATTTGATGGGCCTAGAAAGTTTCCTAAATAGGTCTACACTCGAAAGTGCACGGGCGTCAAGTAATAGTTCAGGTAAGACCGGTTCGTTCCTCAGAGACTAGGTTAAACTTATTCTAAAACTAGGAAGTAATAAGATTTTTCAAATGTTTTGATTTTGGTTTTAAAATGAATAAAATATTAAAATAAAATAACGGAAATGAAAATAAATACAAATGATACAAGGAACTCAAATGGGGGAGAGACCTAGGATTTCTGAATTCACCATATACAATTAGTTTAAGAACCAATAATTAAACGATTTAAATCTCTTTTTATAACTCAAAAGTCAAGGTAATGAACTACTCGAATTCCGGAAAATGTTTTCGTTAAAACCTCGATTAAAGTATTTAACATAAGTATGAAGAATTAAGAGAAAAGAGGAAAAGGAATTTAACTTTTCTTGCTGATTTTCTCTGTTGCAACCAACCACGCCCCTAAGGAAAAAAGTTTCTCGTCTTCTCGGAAGTATTTTCTCTCTGGGAAAATTATTTTCCAGAGAGATTATTGACCCAAACGTGGTCTTCTTCCTCCTCTGATTTTCTCTCTCTCTACTATTTTTTACTTCTTCTTTCTTTTACTTTTCAATTCTAAACACTAGATGAATGGAAGAGAAGATGATTATATAAATGATTAGAGACCGAAAGATACAATCATAATCTCTCTCTCTCTCTCTCTGTAATATCTCTCTCTCTCTCTCTACAAGTCTCTCTGATTCAAACTCTCTCTCAAATTCTGTTTTCTTTCTCTCAATACAATAAGAACAGGAACAAGAGAAGGTGATGAAAAATGCTCTCTCTCTCTCTCTCTGATCTTTAGTAGTTGAGCTCGAGAAGAGATGACCCCGCAAAACCGAGATACCTTGTCTGATGAAGAGCTCCCTGTTTTATAGAGATAGAAGAAGAAAAACCCAAAATTCCAAATCTCTGTGGCTGTCTCTCTCTGTTATTTTATTTTAAGAGAAAGAAATCTCTCTCTCTAGAAAATATATTCAGCCAACCGATTTTTTCAATCAAATATCTATAAGGATTCTTTCCTTCTCCAACCATCTCTCTCTGTAAATAGATCAATAGAGATAACTCGATTTCTCCCTCTACTGGAACAGCAAAGAAAACCATATTTTCTCTCTAAATCTTTCCACCATTAACTCATTGATCGAATCTCTCTTTGTTATCTTCTTTCTCAATGCAAGACAAAATCTTCATTATTCTCCCACAAATCTCTCTTTCCTTTCCAGCCTTCAATCTCAATCTCTCGGCTTCCTTCTTGATCTCAGAAATATCCCTCAATCTTGCCTTCCCTCTTTAAGTAACTTTCCCTCTCTTTCTATATATTTTGTTTTTTTTTAAAACTCACACAAACCAGAAAAGAGGGAAACAGATATTAAAGGAAGGATCAGCACAAGTTTAGTTGCCAATCACGTGTACATAGCTGGCCATTCTTATATGTTACGGTGCTTCGCGAGATAGGGAAA
This sequence comes from Eschscholzia californica, assembly GCF_041429995.1. Classification (NCBI taxonomy): domain Eukaryota; kingdom Viridiplantae; phylum Streptophyta; class Magnoliopsida; order Ranunculales; family Papaveraceae; genus Eschscholzia; species Eschscholzia californica. The sequence goes on from NW_028238198.1 coordinate 50,841,718, forward strand.
TATATCGCATTGGATTCATGTGTTGGAAATCTGAAGCTGACCCCCTAGATCCTTGCGGGCAATTGGTTTTTTTAAGCCGCACCGTACGGAATCATACCTTGGTTGACATCCCAAAAATGACTTACTCGTGCCCACCAGTGTACCGAAAATTTCTCCTCACCGTCAGATTTGACACCATGTGTCAGCTAGCCGATTTGGTCATCATCCTTGACTCTAATCTTTGACTTGGGCTAACTTTCTTATCCGGACTCCGATTTTGACCTCCGCTTTCGCCATTGGGTTCGTCTTAGGCTCCACCTCTCATCCGATATGGACAAATCACCAAACTCTATAAATGAACAAAATGCCCCTAGTATGTCTTTCTCCCGATTTTAGCTATTTTTCGCGCTTAATTCCATAGAAGACACCTAGACAAGAGAAACAAACAATTCATCAGAGTAACTGCTCGAATTGGACTAACTAGCCTTAGTTAAGAGATTCAGATGGGACATTTTCATGTCTCATCATTATTCTAGCTTGTTAGCCCTTACTAATGTCGTTGCATATCGCATCTTATCTATGACCCTTTTTGCAAGATAATGAACTTCTTGTTACTTGAAAGAACGGTTGGATAAAGATGTGGAAACCCTTACAAAAATGAGGAATTAAGCCACTTACATATGGTAAAAGACTTTTTTTTTATTTCTTCTATTTCCATTTTTTTTAATTAATACCTTACCGAGTGCAGTGCGACTCATGTATAGGTTCTCGAGCCCCCTGGGCTTGAGTGTAAAGAACTTAAAATACTATGTGTGAAAGATCAAACACTTGCAAACAAAAGTAAGTTATGACATGAAATTCTGTTTATAATGTTCCACTCTTTAGATAATATATCCGATCATGCTAGTTACAAAGAAAGTAGTCGGATGGGCTCTAAGTCACCATCTTGTGCAAAACCAAATTGTTGATGATAAACACACAGAGTTTGTTTTGTCGCCTGAGAAGTATCCCCACATTTTAAGTTTTTTTTTGAAGTATTTTGACACGAACATACTTTTACCTTTTCGCATCATCCAATATGGTCTAGCATATCTACAGTGTACAGGATGAATCCAACTTTATGAAGAAATCGCTCAGGGTGATTCTCTTATTATCATTATCCCCGTCTTTCTAAAGATATAGTATCCAAATTCTTGATTTGACCATTGATTGAAATTTACATGTGCAATTGAATCAATGCGATAGATAGCTTTTGAGTGATTTAATACCACCTAATGACATTGGAGTAATTTTTTAATACATTGGAGTTCTTGAGAACGTTAAGGATATATTGAAAGAAATGCTTCCTTTGCGAAGGCCTGAGTTATCCAGAAAGGGCCACCTAACAAAGGTTTGCCCATTTAGTCCATTATATATGATTTTCCTTACGATTCATTCCCTATTAGAGTTGTCTTACTATAAATAGGAGGTGATTTAGTTTTCTGATATTCTTACTCTGAGGGTTGTGAGGCTCAAAGTTGACAATAATTTTTGTGCAGCCGTGCAAAGGCATACTTCTATTTGGACCCCTTGGAACTGGAAGACTGTGCTTACTAAAGCTGTCGCAACTGAATCCGGCGCAAACTTAATCAGTGTTTCAACTACTACCATCATTTCTAACGTTGATAATCTAACAATACCTCTTTTGTTTTTCTAGTTTCTTAAACTGTTGTCATCTCTTTGTATGTCGGAGTGAGTGTCTTAACTATTCAAACGTTGTTTTCTCACTGGCAAGTAAACTTGCTCCTACTGTTATTTTTGTAGATGAGGTGAATATTACTAGGATCCACCAGGATCATGGACCCGAGCCAGTACCACTCGGCCAACTGAGAGTCCGGCTACTAAGGATCTAGTTACATAAACTTGTATAAACTTGTTTAGATATATCCAGATTCATTCATGTAAACCTATATATGAACACTTGTACTTTCACTTAAAATATATAACAGAGAGAATTTATCTTTCTTGTTATCTCTATCTCTACCTCTCGGTTTCTCTCTAACTCTATATATTTGTTGCTCTCTCTCTCTCTCTCGGTCCCCTCTTTCTCCATTAATCAAGAGGTTAATACCTCTTCACATGGTATAAGAGCATTTTTTAATCCATTATGACCACTACCGACATTTCTACTGGGACTAATGCACCTACTATCACCAATCCTACTGGTCCTTTTGATGTGCATCATTTTGATTCTCCTACCACTACTTTGCTCACTACTCTCTTCAGTGGTGACAACTATTCTTCCTGGTCTCGAGGAATGACAAATGCTCTAAGAGCCAAAGACAAACTTGGCTTCGTTTATGGGACACTTTTAAAACCCACCAACCCCAATGATTTGCATCTATGGGAATGATGCCTTGATTTAGTTTCGAGTTGGCTCATTAACTCTGTTGACTCATCTCTTCGGTCTTCCATCCTCTATGATGAGAATGATTCTGACATCCAGAAAAATCTCCCCGGTCGATTTTATCAAACTAATGCTCCTAAAGTCTCCAACTTAAGAGAGCTAATTCCTCCCTAAAGTAAGAGGGTTCTCATATCTCTACATATTTCTCCAATCTCAAGTCTCTTCAGGATGAGTTACAGTCTCCTGATTGGGGATCCTTGCATTTGTAGACATTACAAATCTATTATTGACCGCTCAAATCACGATCGAGCGATGGAATTTCTCCAAGGTCTCCACGATCGATTCTCGACTATTTTAGCCAAACCTTATTAACGGACCCCTTCCTTTACATTTTACGAATTCATTCTCTTGTTAAACAAGAAGAAATTCAACATAATATTGTCTCCTCCACCAAGTTCGCCTCCGAGGCCGCCTTTCTTGCTGTCGCTTCTAATGATGGAGGTCATTCCCGGTTTGATCGCTCAGATAAACCAAGGCCCAGACGACCTCGAAGAAGCAGTCCACTAGAGCCATGTCTATAGGCACCCCCAGTGCAACATATCAACCTCATGGGCATGTTTTTTTTCTATCACCTTGGGTCATCGATTCGGGTTGCCAACCTATATGGTCGGTCTTCTCACGTTTTCTCATTATTTTCCGGCACCACCTAACTACTTTGTTAAATTAGCCGATGGCTCACGGGTTCGAGTTCTCCACATTGGCTTGGTGTATCTCTCTAATACATTTTTTTAAAAAGATGTCCTTCATCTACCATCTTTTCAATTTAATCATATTTCTGTCTCTCAAATTTCTTCTTCCCTCCATTGTACTGCTTTGTTTGATTCTGACTCTTGTGTTTTTCAGGACCGAGAAACGAGGACAACGATTGGGCATGGTAATCTTCATGATATTCTCTACATCCTTAGCACGGAGCCTAATATTTTTTTAATTTGTAGTTTAGTGTTTCTTACGATGCTTGGCGTTGGCGTTTAGGTCACCCTTCACTCTTTCTCGTTTTAAGTATTTTATTTTTAAGGTTACATGTATTCCTTCTTTTTCATTTAATAGTAAAATCTCGTGCGATGTTTGTCCCCTTCCTAAACAGTCTCGTTTACCTTTTCCCATTAGTTCTTCTGTTTTATCTTCATTCCTTTGTGATTATTCACGCGGATTGGTGGGGCCCCTTTTCGGCACTTTCCAATTCCGGTTGTTGTTATTTTTTAAAACTTGTTGATGATTATTCCCGTTATACATGGTTGCTTCTCATGCATTGTAAATCTGATGCCCCTAAATTTGTTAGTAATTTTTTTAATTATGTCTCCACCCAATTTGATTCACGTATTAAAATATTTTGTTTCGATAATGGTTTGGAATTTATGAACCATATATTCTACAACATTGGTTTCTCGAACACAGGCTAAAAAATGGGGTGTTGGAAAGAAAATCGCTACATCATTGAAGTAGCCCGATCACTTCGTCTTCAAGTCCATCTCCCCCTCTCTTTTTAGGGAGAATGCGTATTAACTGTCGTTAGTTTAATAAATAAACTTCCCACTCCAGTTCTCAATGATTTGTCGCCTAATGAGAGGCTCTTGAGTGATCCTCTAGATCTTTCTCATCTTCGCATATTTGTTTGTTATGTTACGCGATAATTCCAATAGTCAAAACTATATTGAACCCTCTTGCCTCTGCCGGCATTTTTATTGGATATCCACTCGCGCCTCATGGGCTCTTGAGTTATCCTTTAGATCTTTCTCATCTTCGCATATTTGGTTATTATTTTTGGTCCTCCTCTCATTTGCGACCATCAAAGGATGGTCTCTTCATCAACTTGATGTCAACAAACACCTTTTTCCAAGGGGACCTCCATGAAGAACTTTTTATAAAACTTCCACCCAGATTTTCCCATCAGGGGGGTCCAAGGTCTACCAAAAATCACTTTACGATTTTAAACAAGCATCTCGCCAATGGTTCTCCAATTTTTTTTCCGTTCTTTTTCAAAAAGGTTTTTCTTAATCAAAATCTAATTATTCCCTTTTTACATTTCGCTCAAATATTACTTCCATTTTTGTCCTCGTCTATGTAGATGATATAATTATCATAGGCAACAATGATTTAGCAATTTCTATAATTAAGTCTTTCTTAGATCGTCTCTCAAAGACTCGTGTCACCCTCAGTATTTTCTAGGAATTGAGGTCTTCTGCTCATCTCAAAGCATCTTCCTTTTTCAACGCAAATATGTTCTCGACATTATTAAGGACTCTGATCTTACTGCCTCTCGTCCGTCACAATTTCCTATGGAACATGAACTTCGTCTCAGTCTAACTAATGGCGACCCCTTACCAGCCTTGCCATCTATCGTCGTCTCGTAGGACGACTCCTTTATCTCATTTCCACCCGCCCAGACATATTACGCAGTCAAATAATTTAAGTCAATTCTTGCAGACTCCAAGTACAGTTCACCTAAATGCAGCTCACTGCGTACGTAGGTACCTTAGAGGTTCCCTGGACGACAACATCTTCACCTCTCTGGCAGTTCCCTCCACATAACTGGTTATTGTCGTCTGGGTAGGTTGTCCTTCCACACGATGATCTACCACTGGATATTTTACAATGCTTGGTTCCAACTCCTTATCTTGGAAATCCGAAAAGCAACCAAGTGTTGCAAAACTTCTACTGGAGCAGAATACTGTGCTCTTGCCCACTCTCACTTGTGAGCTCTAGTGGCTCAAATATGTATTACTTCATCTAAGTATCAAGCATTCTTCTCATATGACGGTCCATTGTGAAAACCGGGTAACACTACACATTGTCGACAACCCCGTTTTCATGAATGTACATAGCATATTGAGATGGACTGCCACTTCATTCCTCAGAAGATTAAAGCCAACATCTTTGCACCAAGATTTACACCAACGCAAGACCAACTAGCTAACATTTTTACGAAGCCTCTTGGTGCTGATCCGTTCAAGAAGACTGCTCCAACTGGAGGGGAGTATTAGGATCCACCCGGATCATGAACCCGACGCGGTCCCACTTGACCAACGAGAGCCCAGCTACTTCGGATTTAGTTAGATAAGCTTGTATAAACTTGTTTAGATACTGTATCTCTGACAGACATACCTAGATCTATTCATGTATACCTATACATAAACACTTGTACTTTCACTTTAAATATATAACAACGAATTTATATTTCAATTTATCTCTATATCTACCTCTTGGTTTCTCTCTAACTCTATCTCTCGACTGCTCTCTCTCTCTCTCTCTCTCTCTTTATTTTCTTTCTCAATTAGTCAAGAGGTTGATACCTCTTCACAAATACTACAAACTATTGGAATCATAGTCAATTTTGACTCGACCCGACTCGTCAAACATAGAAACGAAGTCCATCATTGTGTTTGTCTCGTCGAGTTCTTCAACTTGGAGTCAAGGATCACTCGAATCCAAATCCTATTCCGGATGAATGAGAAATTCAAGTTTAAAGTTTGAACGAAGATCTGTTAAGTTAGGAACTAAAACTTCAAAAAGGACAAGTTATATTGGGGCCAACTGAGCGAAGCAAGCACGTCCAGATCTGGACGGTCGCGTTAATGGGATTTGAAGAGATCTGACGGTCGCGAAGTTAGAGGCGTCGTTGTAGGTTCGAGCGGCGACTAAAAGCTGCAAGGATCCAACTACTGTCGTTAACCCCGTGTCGGGACAAGGGTGGGATCTCGTTAGATCCTAATCTAACAACTATCTAGGTGATCAGTTGGACAAATTTCGGGTTGGATCTAGCTCCATCTCACGAGCGTTTCCTCCGCGAATTTCACCTAAATCCAATGATAAGAAAGTCAGCCGACAATACCAGCTAAATAACTAACTCTTTTCAAGAGTTGTGTCTCGGAAAAAAACAAGGGATATGACCCAAAAAACCAATTAATGTGGCCTTAATGAAGTGCCTATTCCAGTACTATATAAACAACCCAAATTCATTCCAAAAATCGTTCAATTCACTCTCTTCTTCTCTTCTGAAATTAGTATTCCAAGTATGTCTTGAATATAATTCTAATTTCAAAAGTATTCTAATATATATATATCTAAAATTATGAAGAAAGAAGCATCCGAGTGAATTACATCTATTATGTTCTCCTCTTCTGAACTCAGTATTCCAAGTATGCCTGGAATAATTCTGATTTCAGAAATAGTCATAAGCATTCAAGTGTCTGGAATAATTCTGATTTCAGAAATAGTCATAAGCATTCAAGTGTCTAGAAGATCAAGTCGCATCAATCAAGGAGCTCATATTATTTACGAAGGGTTGTACGCTTTCAGAACATTGAAGCACCATCAAAACTCTAAAAAGATAGTTGTTGTATCCCGAAGGCATGCACCCTAACTGTTGGTACTGTTACAGGGGTGTAAAATGTCTCAAGGAAATAAAAATTATTCTCGCCTCCACTAAAACATTCTTCTTCTTATCCTCCGATTTTCTTTTTATTTTTGTTTAACTCGGATAATCCGAAAGAAGGGATATTGATAAATCATTATTCACTTATCGTCTATCTCTCTTTAAATCAGAGAAAAAAAGTTTTCTAATTCAAACCGAGACTCTGTCTAAATCTAGACAAGGCACAGAGAGAACATAAATTCGAATTCTAACAGGAGGAACAACATAAACTTCAATTTCCGTTTTCCTTTCTCTTTTTGTTACTTCGAATTTTCAAAATTTCAGCTCTTTTTAATGTTTATGGTACCTTTTCTCAAAAGGCTGATACCATCTTGGGGCGTAGAAGGACAGAAGGAGAATATGCAGCTACAGATAATTGTAAAAATGAATTTATAATGCAGTGGGATGGCATACTCGTGAGTGATAACGAAGGAGTGCTTGTACTTGCTGCCACTAATAGGCCCTTTGACCTTGATGAAGTTATCATTAGACATCTTCCTCGTAGATAAGATTGTCACCTCCAATTTCTTCTTGCATAATTGTGTTGGAATCGGTACCGAGCTCAAAAGAAGCTGGACCGGTTTTTGACTAATTTGATGTACCTATATTCGTTAGAATCTCGAGCAAGACGTCTCGTTGGATTCATCTCGTCGAGCTCTTCAATTTAGACTCAAATTTTGTCCAAATCCGATTCCGTATGAGTGAGTTATTACAAAATCGTTTGGTATGGGTACCATTAACTCAAAACCGGGATTTTGAGTTAGTACCACATTTATGAAAGAGGAAATGGTTTATTTCCTTTTATAGAACCTTCCATATATTTATGGTATGTTCTTTAGAATAGAAAGGTGACTCACGTGGTTTGCACCACGCAAACCGCGCACGCGCGGCGTGGGCGCGCATCGTCGCGAGGAGCGATTGGAGCCTTGGATTTTACGATCATAGATATGATCTGACGGTCAGGATATTTGGCGCTCTAAAGATAGATCCGTTGATGATCTAACGGTGGGCGTTCAATGCGCGAGATCTTAATAGATCCGTTAAGATCTGACGGTCAACATGGCACCCGAAAACCAACAGACAAATATGACTGTTGGGAAGCATCCATTCTTTTCTAAGGCACCTGTCTGAAGTGTCACCAATACTTCTATAAATACCAAACAGAATCCAGCAAACAAAACACGAAAATTTTAGCATTCACAGTTACATAGCATTTAAAGTTTAAGAAGTCGATTCATCTGTCGTTCTTACTACTTGTTCTAAGTTCGCACGCTTTCAGAAAACGAAGTACTCTTAGTCGTCATACTGAAAGGTACAGCCGTTGTATCCTGGGAGACAAACACCTTACTGGTTTTAGTACTAATACCAGGGTGTTCACTGTCTTAAGGAAAGAGACAACTCGACTCGGCTTTCTCTCTCTAATCTTTTATTTAATCCTTGTTTTTAAATAATATTGTTTTCCTTTTAATCTGTTTGAGATACAATATTAATTTTTTTTTAGAAATAAAATTATCTCTGAATCTATTTCAGAAAGACACTCTAAAGTGTATCCCTGTTTTATTAAAAAAAAAAAACAGGAAGATCAGATTCTTGGTTTTTCATAATACCAGAAGAACAACAAATTGTGCAGTCTATCCTGCTTTTGCTAATCAGTGTTTCTTCGCGGATTGATGGTAAACTTGCCGAATGCGCCAAGTAGATCAAAGATCCTGAAAGTGATACTGGCAAAAGAGGACTTCTCACCTGATATTGAATCTGAATGCAACTGCAACTATGACCAATGGATATTCAGGAAGTGGTCTTAAGGTTATCACCGATACTATTATTTGGGAAATCCATGCTCTTAACTTGTTGTGCATTGTTATGTTCCTAATTTTGCATCATATGGCTCCAGCATCTATGTGTTACTGTTGCCCACCGTCCAATAATTGAGATTCTGATGAAGGAAAAGGTAATTTTGTCGATCTAATGCTTATTTGCTAATGATGTTAATTGTTAAACAGATACTTAACGTGCAAGTTACTCCGACATAGCTTAGGAAGACTTCCAGACCTAAGATTTAACACAAGACTTTGTTTTACATATGGGCTACGCCTTTCAGACTTCAACTCCTAGATTGGCCAGGTGAAGAAGAGCATATTGGTGGTCTACTCTAGTAGTCTAGTGGGTCTGGGTTGTTCCTAGATTAAGTACAATATGGTTGGTATTGAGACGGGTGTTACATCAGCTATAGATGCATCCTTTCTATTGTGATTCAACTCGTACTGTTCCCATTATTCCATAATCTGGTCCATCAGTGATTTCAGTCCAAACAGTTGGAACTCAGATTTCTTGCTCAAGACACATCAGTTAAGATGCCCTAATAGTTTCATTGCTAACAGGAGCAAGCTGCAACAACAGCAGAGAGTGAACCTCTTACAGCCCTTAGTGAATCATCCGAATTCCACCGCTTAACATGGATTATTTCAGATATGCTCATCAAGAAGTATATGAGAACATTTACATTCATTTCTTTCTTCACTTACCATCAAAATCATCTCATGTGATACTGTACTTGCTAGGTCTGTACTAGTGTATTATCCGAATCTACGAGCACGTACCTGCTATAAAACCAACGCCGCGCGAAAGGAAGTTCTAGAGATAATACATCTCTTTCATACTTTTTGTGACGGCGGTGGCAGCGCATATCTGTACAGAGGTTGTTTTTTTAAAAGGACTAGTTTTTCAATTTGATTGAAGAATCAAGGGGAGCTTATGATGGAGGGTCAGAAAGTCACCAGTCAAATAGAAGGAATGTACTAAGCAGAAGGTATGATCATAGAGTCGACCTTGTGTATTCAGTTTTGTTTTCAAGCTTTCATACTTGAAGTTACTTGTCATATGTAAGAAATAGAAAACCACATGATAGTAGGAATTCGATCTGTATAAACCATTTTCAACTGACATTATTTGGTCAAAAATCAGCAAATTTCATTTTCAATCATCTATTAAGGAACCAAAAAAGACCCTCTTATCTTCTTGAGTTTTGGTCATTTATCTACTGTGATTTTTTCTTCTTCTTTCCTGTTTTCTTTTTCTTGACGCTTGCTCCTCTCCGTTTGAACACTGCCAGGACTTCAATGCTGCAGATGTAGGTTTCTCATGTCAACTTTTATAGGTCAATAACCAGAACAAATTACTACTTACTGTATCAAACCATGTAGTAAATCAGACCTTACCGTCATAACATGCTTATAAGAGTAAAAATGAAAGAAGATACGAATAAAGCAGTCGCATTTTAACTATACATATATATATATATATATATATATATATATATATATATATATGAAGAAAGGAATGTGAGACCTGTCGGTTCCAGGAAAGAAATTGAAACCATGGGCTTTCTCCAAACGCCACTTTGTATTCGACAACAAAGACCTGCAATCCTGTTCGGCACTTGATTCGTTAGATGGAACAGTCAAGACTTTAGACAGACATGGGGCAAACGAAGTTAAATGTTTTCTCAGTTTGACATTTTAGTTGCTATGCTATTTCCAGAAATACCTCCTTAAAGCTCTCCCATCCACAGCTTATATAAATAAGAGTATCAGGCAACGACCGACTTTTCTCCCAAGTTGTCGTGCTTTCTATATGTACAGAATCTTCCCTTGCACGTAAAATCCACGGCCTCTTTTCATCTTTTTCCTTGACACTACTGAGATAGATATTTAAAAGTTTGTTAATAATGCAGTATGAATTACAAAAGCCCCTCACCTTGTCTCAAGAATAAATTAGGTTTACCTTTCAGATGCCTTAGCTTTCCGCTGGTATGAAACTAAGTTTTGTAATGTATCGATTAGTGATGGGTCCAACCCTTTTCTAGGGGGATCTACGATAACTACATCTGATCCTTCCAGCCAAGAAATAGGTTCCTGGCATGGTTATAAATGAATCATGAGATACTTCGTATATTCTGAACCATATTCATACTTGTGTTAAGAGCTAAAAAGACATTCAGCAAAAGGAAAAAGACCATTTGTAAGATACGGGTTGGAGTCATTTTTGACTTCTTAGAACTAAGAAGGAGAAATTTTAATTGAAGATTGAGATCAAATTTAATACTAACAATTGAAGTGTCTGCATGATGCCAGCTAATGTGGCTATCCAAATTTTTCGGCAAGCGGCTAACAGTCTTCTCAAAAGATAGCTTCGACTCTTTGTTAATCTCAACGCATCTAACAGCCCTGCGAATACGAAATTGTAATTTTGAACTTCAGCATACTTGTCTAAATAGTAAGATGCTGTAGAGTCAGAGCAGTAAGAACTGGAAAAATGCCTGCATTTTTTAGCAACAGCTGCTGATAACCCAATGGCACCCGCTCCGGCATACAGATCTGTAACAGATGATCCATAGGGAACATACTTGTGTAATTTTTGAAGAAGAGCATCAAAAGCCTGAAATAAGGATTGTTGAGAAGTAGAGTTTTCGACTATTCAATCTTTTCATTAAGAAGGTTAATGTAGTTCATCCCAGAACCAACCAAATTTTGACCCCATTTCATGATACTACGATCGCAAATTATGAAGCAAATTCAATCGTTGAAATTCTTTGGAATGATCCTACTTCAACTACTAAATAAGTTCAAAGTTCAAATCCGATACAAGTAATGAAATATAAAGATATGGTTGGGATGAATATGGTGTACCCTTGTATTTGCTTGACCAAAGCTGGATGGAGCCAAGGATATATCAATTCCTCCTACATGTTCCCAAAAATCTCTTTCTCCTAATAGATGTCTCCATCTATTTCCAAATATTATCTGCATATAATTAATACAAATTTAATTGTCGGGAAACTTTCGAAAAACTTGTAAAACACACTGTATTGAGTTGCTACTAGACATTAGCGAGTAAGAAAAAAAAACGTACAGAATATGTTGAGTTTCGACCAATTCAAATACTTTCCCTTTAAATAATAGTCAAATGTGCTTTTACATAGCTTCTCCTCGTCCCACATGTAGATCAATGACGTTATTCTCTAACTTTCTCAAGGTTAGACATGTTCGTCTCATATGCATAGTTATAAAAAGATGAACTTTCGTATCACTTTTATCCACAACTTGAAATGACTGAGATCCCAATTCCCAAAAACTTTGAATCATGTCAAGGACTCAATATAAAGCCATTAATGTGGCTTGAATATCGTAAAGAACAGTCAAAGAGGAAGAATTCAACTATTAAAGATACAATCCATCTTCATAGGTTTTTATCAGAACAATCCGCCTTGACAGTAAACATGTTCATAACTCCATTGAACAAAGTGAAACCCTTTCACTTACATTGTTAGTCGACGTCTGAAAGTTAACCCACACAGAGTGAATTAGATGAACTTTACTGCGAGACCCACTATTTCTCCATAAAAACTGCAAGTTACAACCGAAATGTCAATCAAGGATATTGAGCTTTTAGACCTATTAAAGGAGAACAACATATGATACTTACATTAGCCAATGCATTTAACTTCTCCGAACTGGGTGAGTTTTCATTTCTTGAATTCCAAACCAAAGAAACCTGTACTTTACCTGTACGAAGTTGAAACCTAAATCACATTTTATATATTCACAATGACTGGGAGTTTGATAGTTAATTATTGAGTACTAACCATTTCGGTATCGTTCATTAGCCGGAAGAGATGTGTTAAATGTCGTCACAGCCATCTATAAACGTAAAATCACTAAACTTCATCAGTTTTGTACTCAAACAAATCATGATATTTCATATTTCCATTGTCTATGTCAGACTTTTTTCACACATGTAGCGTTCTTCGAGCAGTGGAATATGTTTGAGCATTAGGTCTATCACATTTGGACTTAGCTATGACACCCAATTACTATTGTGGTCACCCAACTCAAAACCAATTGGCTACGGGTGCAGAAGCCCTAGATGTTATAGATTTGGTCATGAGACTTCCTTCGTCAATGTGGGACTATTCTCCTACCAACTGATATAATCTAAATAGCATGAACTAGTAAATAAAATTCAAAATGCTTACCTGCACATATCTTAATTCACCAGTTCCCTCATCTTCATCATATGGCTCCACATCGAACATGGTAATTCCTGTAAAACTATACGGATTTAAAACGCGAATATAACCCTAAAAACTTACTCACTCTTAACCCATAGTAAGAAATTGCTTGCCTTGTTTAAGGAGTTCAACCGCCGCATTGATGCTTGGATGATGAGCTGAAATATATCAAAGAAGAAAAGAAACTTAAAAAAGTTCTATAGTCAATCAGAACGCACTTATCAAGCAAATTTGAAAAATCTGACCTTGGCATAAAGGAATATCAACAACATTATGAGTACCCTCTTGATAAAGACCAATTAAGGGATTTACAGATGAACCTCTAATAGCTAATTTAGCACGACATCTCCATCCCCACTACCAAAGAATAGTAAGCAAATTATCAGAACCCATTGTTTAATTTTGTGAAAATAAATCAAATTATTTGTTATTATATGAAATTACCAATCTACAAGTATCAAATGTGAAATTTGAAATGCCAAGGTTCTTGAAGAAATCAGTAGCTTCATCGAGTATTCTTGGATGATGAAGATTCCATTCATGGGTACAACCCGAACACCTACAAAACACACCCATCATTTCAGATAGGGTAGAGCGAGAGAGAGAGAGAGAGAGAGAGAGAGAGAGAGTGCTTACGATTCAAAGTGCTGACATTGAAGAGCGCAAGTTAGAGAAGGGTCGGGGATTGGGATTGGGTTAGTGTTAGGGTTTAGTGATAGAGAAGTAGATGGTAATGGTGAAGGTGAAGATTGGGTCCGTAGTGGGGAAGTCGAAAGGCGAGATGAGATGAAGAGAGAGGAAGAAGATGAAGATGGCTGAAGAAGCAACTGAGGGGAGAAGAGAGATAAAATCATTTCTCTCTTTCTTTTTCGCCTGAGCTGAGAGTGGCGGACTGGCGGGAAAGAAATGGATAACGTAGGGGTGGGAATCGGTCCGGACCGGTAGGACTCTAACTTCATCGAACCGGTCGACCCGGACATAAACTGTTGATGACCACCTATTTACTCGGGCGGACTCGGACGGTCACTCTCAAGAATTCTTTGTCCATTGACCGTCCAAGACCGTTTATTTTACCGGTTCAGTCAGACACCGGACGGTCTCGGTCCGGACTTTCCAATAAATTTACTTAATTCAGAACTTTATTTTTATTACCACAAACAAAATTACTTACAAATGAAAATGTTTAGCCAAGAAATCAAAAGTAAATATAAAAAAGAAAAAACACAGTTGATCATCATTTGACAAGATATAATTAAGTCATTCACTAATGTTTGGTCTTCCGGAGGACTATATGACTATAGCTAACGATCATCATATATTTATATGTCTATAAAATTCAACGGTCAACTTGTAAAAATGAGGACAGTTTAGTCGGTCAACCTATTCGGTCACTCGTACCGGTCGGTCAACGGTCGGTCCTTCGACATAAAATTTTGACCGTGACCGTCCGCCAATTCTTTCGGGCCGGTCGGACACTGACCGTTATGACCATCGGGTGTCCATGGACACTTTTTATCTCGGTCGAACAGGTCGGATATCGGTCTTCCGGATCTTTTTCCCACCCCTAGGATAACGTATCCCCGTTTCCTTGCCGGAGTTAAATAGTTATTTCATGATATTAACACTGATTTTTCTGTAAAAGGCACCCTAGTAGAAATAAAGAATTTTTTTTTTTATTAACAACAATAAGTGAACAATCCCTTTTAACAAAAAAAAAACAATAAGTGAACAATCAAATTTTCACATAGTTGCAGTGCTTTGTTGATGGGGATTCAAGTGTGGAATTTTCACCATTTTAAGTATTTTTTTTTTTTGGAAAATTTAAGTATTTGTTTTGAAGGGCGAAGCTATATATAACCCCAATACTTGAATGTTATTATTTGAATTGTTAAAGTACAATTTCATTTAACATGGTTTTGATATTTATACTTCTGAGGCACGTGGTTGGGTGTTAAAGTGTGTTTTTTTTTTCTTGAAGTTAGTAAATTTTATGTCTTAAGAGTAGCTTCAACGGTATAAAAGCCTACTGCTGCGTTACTGCAATGTAAGGTGCAATTTGTAGTTAAAACTACAAGAAAACAATATGCTTATAACACAGTCTCATATAGTATGGAGAGCAGATGTGATATTTGAAATAAATGTTCGCATTTTTTTTTTAATACTCGCATCTTATATATTCTACGAGGTTCGATAAGCCAGAGCAAAAAGTGTAACAAGCATTCCATGAAATTAAGCCCACGCCACCCTGTGGACTACATCACTTATAATAGTGACAATCTTAGGAACTCTTTAAGATCTTGATTTTATTCATCACAATTACATATAAATTTAGACAAAAATTACTATTTCTTAATCAAACTAAGATGAGCTTACCTTCCTTTATTTTGATTTGATATGAACTAAATTATTTAAACATCACTTCTCAATGTCTCAATGGTTTTTGAAGAAAGCCATCAGAGCATTATAAACCATATCCTTAGCAGAAACACCCATTATAAAATCAGCATGAGCATAATCCTTTACAAAATGAACTGTTAACTTATCTCCATCATGAAACTTAAGACTATCCAACAACGATTCCACGTCTCTCGTGTCAGCTAGCGAGTCTTGACCTCCATAACTCATAAATAGCGGAAGATTCTTAGGAATATTTGTAAGATTATAGACCGGAGGCTTTGGTTGCCCGTAATGTTCCACGTTAAAGTTTGGATTTCCATAGTCATACTTCGATATTACTCCGTCTCTGATAGCTGCAAATTATTCGAATATTTAATTAACCTTAGTAACGAAGTAGGAAAAAATTACATAAATGTTTTGTAGGCACTCACTTTGAGCAAGATGAACCATATTCTTTGTTGCCGTTGATTGGGGTTCGTTACTCAAGAAGAAATCAACGGTAGAAGCATTAAGGCAGCAATTCTTGCCTACGAGTACATACGTGTTTGGGTTAGCTTGTATTCGCAAAAACTTGTGTAATAAACTTATCCGTAACAGAGATTTATTTCGGAGTATTTAACAGTTTAAATAGAGAGACAATCATGAATTATTTCAATTGGAGAGTAAGATGTTGGAAATGATTAGTACCTGTAACAGCAGTTATTAGGTCATAACAATCCATCCCTGGAGTTGAACATAGAGACTTGAGAAAGCTTGCCACTGGTTCCCTATTTATCTCATTCATACAAAAATTTTAGATACTACAAAAATGGAATAAATAAAATTTAATTGAATGAATAAATAAATAAATAAACGAAACATTAACTTACTCTTTTACGTTAAATTCGGAAATACCCACTAATGAAGTGATCTGATGAAAAAGAATAGGGCCAAATGTGAGAGACTAGAGTTAACTCGACAATACAACAAAGTAATTCCTAGAATATTAGACAGACGATCAGTTTAATTATGTGAACCAATTTTTTACCAACAAACGTGGTCTGATGATTTGGTTTGGTGGTATGAAAAGGGGGGTTAGGGTTACCTCTCCGACGAAGGCTTTGGCAGCGAGAATACCGAGTGCCGTGTTCATATGACTCAAGTAAGCAACTGGACTGAGTAAAGCGGCCGATCTGACCTTGTCAACCAGGTTCCCTTGTGAAAATGATGCCAATGCTACCAATGTTCCCATTGAATGCCCTATATAATCAACTCTCTGACCTGTTTGGCTGAAAACAAAATCCACTGTAGCTGGAAGATCGAATTGGGCCAATTCATCCCATGACCAATTCCAATATGCCTGTTTTCCCAAATTCATCAAATTTAAGAGAGAGATATACATATATAAAAAGCATCACGATGTAGATAACGAACTTCTGTATTGACTCTTTATTTCACAGTATTCTGCAATTTAATTGTGTTTTTAGTATCGAGATTCCTACATTTATCTCGAGAGTTCTGTCAAGAGTTTGAAAGTGTAATAATCAAGTGTTCAAGGAAAATGATTTGAAGTACCGGTTGAGAAGAATCAAGTGTAGCATGAGTACGGCTAAATCTAGTGCCTCTGGTGTTGGCTATCCATACATCGAACCCGTTATCTGCCAGTATAAATCCAAGTGACTCGTCTGGTGAATTTATAAGCCACGACATTCCGTCCTGCATATTATATTTCAAAGTTTTAAGGGTTCTTTTACAAATACATTTAACTATGAGGTCTGCTTATAATTTTCACTAGGTATCCTAGCTACACAAAACCTCAGGGTTGAATTTCTCACTCGTCCAGCCATTGAATTCTTACAACGGCTTAGATGAGGAAGACAGTCTGGTCAACTCCCACTGGTCAAAGCATCTTGGACATTGGAAAGTTTCCTGTCACAAAGACACAAACAGTCCCTCATACACTGACTTGTTTTTCGTCAAACTGTGTCTTGTTTGTGTTTGACTTTTTTTTCCTTTACCATCAATTACCATATTGAATTGGTCTTTTTTTAGTCATTACAAAGACATTGATATATTGAAACGATGTGATAAGCACGATAACTGCCGAAATATTACTGATCTAAAACCCGACGAAATGAAAATGGTCTAAAGTCTTACGAAATTAAATGATCAAAAGTCAACAGAAACTACTTTATTTAGAACCTGAGACTTCCTTGCAGAGTATACAAACTTACCAACTGGGCTACCAGTTGTTGGCATCGTATTAAACTGTTAAAGCTTTGAAGTTGATTGGGTGTCTCTATACACGCCCACAATTTATACTATAGGCGTTCTGGCTAAGAAACTTATTTGTGTCGGACTAGAGAATAAATGTACTCCCGGAATTGAACCAGCACAACACCTTAAGACACTCAAAATTTTCAGATTTGAAAGAACTAATTATTATTTACAAATCACTCAAAATCAATCTAAAATCGATGATAAACATTTGTCAAAGATTTATTCAATTCAAAAACTTTTCGGACACTAGATTAAAAGATAAAATCATAGAAAAAACTGGGTTTTAGAACTGAATGAAAATATTTTGAAGTAGGGAGATTTTATAGGGCCTTCTCATTTTTGTTAAAAGGCCTCCCCTTAGTGATAATTTAGCAAGTAAAATGGTTCATGGAGAGGTCTTTTAACAAAATTGGGAGGCCTTATATAACTTCCCTAATAAATGAAACTCTGTAAAAGGCATACAAAAAAATCTAAAGATTTTGAAAAAAAATCGAAATGAATATTGAAGAAGAAAAAGAAGAAAAAGTTGAGAAGTGCTCGAAGCACCTACAAAAAGAATAGGTGAAAGGTAGTGCGCTTATAAAATGGCCGACGTAAAACAGAGAAGTAGGGCTCCTATGAAGGGACTGAAGTTGAGTCAAATATTTTCTTAAAAGTACTATTTAGGGGAGTCCACGTTTTTGTTAAAGGCGTTCATGTTTTCCCTCTCCTTAAATTTTGACTGAGGGAGACGTCTTTCACACTTCCACAATGGGCCTTCAACACTTGCCCCAGTGCCATCAAGACTCAAGCCTAAACTTCCATATGATTTGTGTACTTAAAGATATGCTATTTCCTATTTTTATAGGAATAGAAGGGACAATAATTTCTTTTAGGAATTAAAGACATTGTTCTCTTTCTAATAACATTATTTCTGAGAGGAGTAAATACTTTTTGTCTCGTGCCATGTTTAGACTCTTCAGAGAAAGAAATCAAATGGAACTTTAGTTTTACACGACATAACTAATTAAAGCGCATCTCCTTCTCTAAATATATATAGTTAATGGACGTACCACGAGCAAACCATGTTGTAGTAAAATTGGTTGTTTATTCTTCAAATCCCCGCCACCTGCACGGCCCTCTGGAATTCGTTGTAAACTTAAAATGTAACCATCTTCAGTTTTCACCTAAAAAGTCATAATAACATAACATTAAAATAAAATCACTACATATATATAACACATAATATCAAGACGAACTTTAAAATTATATTGAGATTTAATCAGAGTCGTATTCAAACGTATTAATGGTAGAATATGATGTCTCGATAAATAAATTTTACAAAAATACTAATTGATTAGAATACGTGGACTAGAAGATGTCACATCAATTTTAAATTAAAGAGAAACATTTTCATATAAGAAAACCAACTAACAGCGGAAATGAAACTGTATTCAGATTCTTACATTGAATTCCTGGCATTTGTAACCATGTATTGTTACCGATGACTCGCAGATACCAACTAGTGAAGGATCAGCTTGAGGACTGTAACTTGAACCTCTATAGATCGAACCACGGCTCGAACCATAAGCTCGATATGGGTCGACCAAGAGGACAATTAGTAATGTAAGAATCACCATTGCCCATCTTGTTAATGAAAAGCTTTGGGTTGCCATTCTCATCTTCTAAGTTCTAGCTTCTTGTTTGTTTTGTGTTTTGTTTGTAGAAGCTCCTGAGAGTCCTTTTTATAGAGAAAGAAATAGGAGAGAGAGTGTGGGAAAACGGTTGAGAGTATTCTATCCTGACAGAATGGTTCAGTTCTAATGTCCACTTGGGTAGGACTGGAATTAAGTGGATCCCACCATTATTCCTTGTCCATTTCTTATGGCCAATTTGATTTAAAGATTCGTTTAATTTGGGCCTAATTTGTTGGACAAAGAAAGTTAGAAACAGTATCTAAACTGATCTTTCCTTTTACTTTTTTTTATTAACAATGAAACAGTATCTGTTTTCCCAACTAATTGCCGTTATACATATGAATCAAAATTTGGGTGCTTATAAGAATGATAGTTTGCTGTTAAAAATTTGGGTGCTCATAGGAATGGTAGTTTGTTGTAGGGCCTGTAAACGGTAGCTTATCGGATCGGATATAGGCATATCCGTATCCGAATCCGATAAGCTATCCGAATATCCGAATTCGATAATTATCTGACGGATATTAGAAAACAATATCCGAATCCGATAATATTAACGGATATCGGATTATAGTCCGATAAAATTTCAAATTTGTTCTTTAAATTTTTAACCATTAAATCTAGATAATAAATCTCAACCATCCATTTTATATATGATTATGAATAAATTTAAATTTTTATTAATTTTTTATATTAGTTATCGGATATGAATATTTATCGGATCGAATATGAGTCTATCCGTATCCGATAAGGAATATCCGAATCCGTATCCGAAATTTCGATTATTTTTTTGAAATTCGAATACGGATGCAGATCGGATGTCGAATCTTCGGATATCCATTGACAGGCTTAGTTTGCTGTTAAAGAAAGAGTTATTTTCCAAATAGCCCCTAACTTTGTGACCAACTTCCTGCCTAGCCCCTAACTTTATCGAAAATTCCCAGATGGGCCCTTTTTTCAGTAACCGTTAGAACACCGTTAACTAGTCATCTTTTCTCTCTCCTACATCTCATCACCTCTCTCTGCCTCCTCATCTTCTCGACACCTCATCGTCTTCACCGACGAAGGTCGCCGGCCGGCGACCTTCAATGGCCTGCTAACAGACCTTCAATGGTCTGTTCGCGGACCCTAGATCTGGTTCAGAGAGAGGTGAGGTTTTTTTTTTCTTTAAGAAATAATTTTTTTAGAGCGAGAGGGGAGAGAGAAAAAAATAAAAAATTTTATGTTTGAAGGTCGCCGGCCGAAAAATTGGCCGCCCGGCGGCCTTCGCCGGTGAAGACGATGAGTTGGCGAGAAGATGAGGTGGCAGAGAGAGGTGATGAGATGAAGGAGAGGGAAAAGATGACTGGTTAACGGTGTTCTAACGGTAACTGAAAAAAAGGGTCATCTGGAAATTTTTGATAAAATTAAGGGCTAGGCAGGAAGCTAGTCACAAAGTTAGGGGCTATTTGGGAAATAACCCTTAAAGAAACCTACTATAGGTGGTGCTAAAAGCACCCAACCAATATGCACGAGCAAGCAGCATATTAGTTTGATAGTGGACACTGAATGTTGATATGAACACTTTATAAACACCCAGGGCCAGGCCAAGTATATCGGAGGCCCCAAACGAAATTAAAAATTGGTGCCCCGTACAATGGATATTAGAAACAAATTGAATAAAATTTAAACAATGCAAAGGTTGGGATTGAACCCTTGACCTGTTATTCAAGATCTAAAGACTTTACCACTAAGCTACGACTTAAATTATGTTAGAAATTGGTTGAAAATATATTTAGTTTTTCGAAAGTTACATACAAAATAGAAAACATAAGGCCCTTGGTTATTTGGGGCCCAAAGCGACCGCTTTGGTGGCTTTGGTCACAGGCCACCCTTGTAAACACCCGAAATTTAAGTATTTTCTACTATCTTTTTCTTCCTAAAACTTAGAAAGTAATCCATAAGAGTTTTTTTCAACCAATTTTGACCCAAGAAAAAAGCTCTAATGAATTAATTATACATAAAAGGCAATGAGTGTTTGTTAGAAAAGTTGAGTTCCAACATATTCTTCTAATAATCGTCTGGGTGCTAATAGAGTCGTCCACTTATAACACAAAAGTCGAGTGTCTTTAGGAGTGCCTGGTTAAAGGCACCCAACCTTTGTGCTACAAGCAGACGACTTTTTAGTTTGACTTGGGTCAATGAACATCCACTCGAACACTTTATAAGCACCCAAATTTTAAGTGTTCTCTTTTATCTTTTTTCGCAAACATTGACTCAAACACTTTATAAGCACCCAAACTTACAAATCATGCATGAGGGTCGAAGGGTGCTTATTAGAAAAGCGAATGTTTATGGACTGAAAATAGCCCGACCACCCGCAAGTTTGGGTGCTTATAAAGTGTTTGAGTCAATGTTTGCGAAAAAAGATAAAAGATAACACAAAAGCGGAGTAGCTATCTTCTTCCGTGAGATTAATAGTTCAGATTCAGAGTTTAGGGTTTAAAAAGATCCTAAAAAATGATCTCTAAGATTAAATCTATTGACAAGTCAAAAGATATTTCCTTTGGCTTTTAAGGTGGTTGTAATGATTTCGTTACAGATAATGTGAAATGGCGCTCATATGCTTAATAAATTTGTTACGCAGGTACATTAATATGTATATCAACTTATTTCTTACTCGTGAAGTGTTTCAATAATTTGTTGTCAAGACTCTTGTATTGATTAATGTTGTATTTGTAGACTAGGCTACAAAAGGATATACATAAAAGAGATTTACAAGTAGATAAACACAAAAAAATATATATATTTATATTTATCATAATTGGTGACGAACTTATCATAAAAATTTTAAGTGTAGCATGGGTCTTATTTTACATGTCAAATTGCTTAAGAAACATAGATGGCAGACCCTTTGAACTTAAGAATGGAGGAAAATATGGAATTTAGAGACATTCTCTGTAAATAGCTGAAGGGGGAGGAAGAAGAAGAGGTTATTGTCTTGAGAATACATGTCGCAGGGCATTTATGGAAAGTAAGAAATAAGTTGTTCTTTGAAGGTGTTACAACAAGCAGCTACTCAATCATTAATGCAACGAGATGTATGTTAATGGACTTCTGTTAATGGACTTTTCAATGGCCACACAACAGTCGGAATCCCAAAAAAGTACTGATGTACCTATCACAATAACAGAATGGAGTCCTCCTAGTGTTGGCAAACTAAAAGTGAACTTCGGTGCCTCTTATAAGAACGGAAAAGCATGATTAGCGGTTGTATGCAGCAATGGAAATGGTGGTTTTGTCTTGGTCAAAACAATGGCTACACTGGCTACCTCGCCTTTAGAAGCCGAAGCAAAAGCGGCCAAACTCAGCATTGAAATTCTATAGATCTTCATCAATATGAACCATTATAGAAGGTGATTTGATGATGGTAATAAAGCCTTGCAATGTAGTAGAAGATGAAATCCTCTGGAAAATCCGACCATTGATGATTGAGCTGCAACAAGATTACTCCACTTTGCAAGAGTGCTCATTTTCTTATGTGAATAGTAATGCTAATAAAGTAGTGCATTTGTTAGCACATTATGCTTTGAATTTTGATTTCAATCCTATTAAGGAGATTGTAGATCCTCCAAATTGCATTGTACATCAATTGGCTTCTGAAAGAGCCATATTACCTTAAGTTGATTAATAAAGTTAGACATGGGCCTATTCTCATAAAAAATGTAATGTCCTAGGTTTTTCGTTAAGAGAATTGTGTGACTTAGCGTTTTAGGGTATGCTCTGTAAACATGCAACAAGGTTAAATCAATTACTATATATGCCATCTCTCTATGGATTTTCATAATTTTACGTGTGATTAACTTTAATGGTAGTTGTAAATAGTTGTGCGAGTTAGATTTTGGCTGAAGATTACTTAAGAAGTTACAAGAAGAGTATGCAGAGACTTTTACTTAAATGATAAGATTTTCTTTATCATTGGTGGTTATGTCTATTTATGGATCATTAAAGAATATTTATAAATAAATGAGAGTTTGACGTTGTTTTTCTTATCGTCGATGAATATGTTCATGAAATGTTTTAATGTGTAAATGAGATTAATATCTACCATTGGATCATGAAGACATCAACCACATCTACTGTTAGATGATGAAAATATTACATAATATTATTCATATGTCTTTCAAATATATTATTCTCTATTGTATCTATGAAAGATATATTGTAATATTGAGAATATATCTTAACTAGTCATTTTACCTTTTTTTTTTGAGAAACCAACTACAAGAAAGAACTAACAAGCCAAATCGAGATTCAGGGAGGTAATCGAGTGCCAGGATCGCCTTAAGCTATGTTTCTTCCCCCATTTCGCCAGTTTGTCTGCCTGTTCATTGAGAGCTCTAGGAACGTGAGAGAATCTGATTTCCTCGAAGCCTGATTTGTGGGATACGATAAGTTTCATATGCTTGTCTGATTGCCAGTCGATCGCCTGTCTCTGGTCGTTGAGATAGTTAATTAAGTTGAGGTTGTCGCCTTCAATATGAAGGTGGGAGATTTGAGATTAGAGGCCCATTGAAAGGCATATAGGATTGCCAAGCATTCACACTCTTCTGCGGTTTGTCCCCTGATAGTGTCGGTCATAGCTGCAATAAAATCACCTTTCTCGTCATGAATAACGCATCCAATACCCGCCGGCTCAGTGCACGTTGTCAAAGAGGCATCTACATTGATCTTGAGGAATGGTGCGTCTGGAGGGAGCCACTTGGCAGTGAGCTGCACTTTTTTGTTCTAGTGTGCCGCTGTGGTGTTGGTTGCCGATCCCTGATCAACCTGATAACCTGCATGGGGGATTGTTCTTTCGAAGAAAAACATTTATCACATCTCACTTTCCAAATAAACCACATGATTTTAGCCAACATAATCCGTATCCAGGGTTTTCCAGTAAATAATCCAATCATGGACGTTGGTAAAGTTATCTGTAAAGATGTTAAAGTAAAGCCAAATAGTGCGAGAAAAGTGGCAGTGAAGAAGAATATGCGTAATTGTCTCATTGCTATCACAGTAAAGACACTTATAGGTGTTACCTATAAATTTACCAATTTTATCCCTAACTGGGAGACTGTTGGTACAACACTTCCATAGGAATAGTTTTATTCTCGGGATTGTTGGTATCGACCATATGAAGTTCCATTCCGTAGTTTCATAGTCAAAAGAACATTGACGGACGTAAGACACATACCCGATTTGCAGAAAAATCTAATTTCCCTCGGTATGTTAGAGCGGAACGGCTGTAAGATAATTATAGGGAATGGCTCCATAAAAGTCGTTAAGGGTTCTTTGGTGGTAATGAGAGGTACTCGTTACGGTAATTTATACAAACTTTTGGGGACAACAATTACGGGAGATGTAACAGTAGGAATCAGTGGAAGGGATCCAACGGCTAGTACGAGGCTTTGGCATATGCGCATTGGGCATATGTCGGAAAAGGGTCTATCTTTAATGTGCGAGAAAGGCTTGTTGCAGGACATGAAGAAGCCTTGCATGGAGTTTTGTGAGCATTGTGTGTTCGGGAAGGCACAAGGGTGACGTTCTCTACAAGCAAGCACATGAGCAAAGAGGTATTAGGCTACGTACATACCGATGTCTGGGGACCGACTAAGTTAGTTTCCAAGGGTGGTTCCAGGTATTTTGTTACATTTGTTCATGATTATTCAAGATTTGTTTGGCTTTATTTTCTGAAGCATTAGAATGAGGTATTGAACACATTCCTGGTGTGGAAAGTAATGGTTGAGAACAAACTTGGTCGAAAGCTGAGGATGTTAAGATCGGTTAATGGGACCGAGTACACGGATGGGGCATTCAAGGAGTTTTGTAATCAGGAAGACATTGTGAGGCAGTGGACAGTAGTAAACACACCTGAGCAGAATGGAGTCGCAGAGAGATTGAACAGTACACTACTTGAGAAGGCTAGATGTATGCGCTCCAATTCAGGATTAGGCGTAGAATGGCGGGCAGAATCTGTTGCTACAGCTTGTTATATTGTGAACAGCTCTCCACATTCTTCTTTAGATGGCGGCATACCTTACGAGTTGTGGTCAGGTGAACATGCAGATTACGGGAGACTTAAGGTTTTTGGTTGTACGGCCCATTATCATGTTAAAGATAACAAACTTGACAATAGCGCAAAGAAGGCAATTTTCTTAGGATATGCTACAGGAGTCAAGGGTTATCGGTTATGGTGTAGGAAGACAAGAAGTTTCTAATCAGCAGAGATGTGGTGTTTGATGAGTCGTCCATTGTAGCTATGGCGAAAGCTACGGTGCCTAGTTGTGGTGATGTTGGGTCTACTAAAGCTCAAGTAGTAGAAGTAGAAGCCGAAGACCAACGGGTTTCTAGGAATCATGATCAGGTGGAGCATCAGGATAATACTCAGGATGAGAAAATTGATGAACCCGATCATGAGGAGGTTCAAGGGGAAGGTGTTGGGATTTACACCCTTCTACTAGTGTTTATAGCGGAAATAAGACATCTAATATCTACACTAGTATTCCCAGGATCACATGCATAAGCCCATAATAATACTAAGTAAAACTAGAAAGATAAATACCTTATTCGCTAGTTTTCCCTCGAACCTTTCCAATTGCTTATGAGAAGATCAAGAGCTTCAAGCGTAGCTCCTCTACTTGGGACATGAGCAATCAACTTGATCTCCCACCTTGTTTTTTAGCTAGCACACCAATGGTGGTTGGAAGAAGAACTCCTTTCTTCTTGACAAGATAGATAGTTAATGGGAATTAGTTCACTTTCTTCTCTCTACTTGATATGGTAGAGTAAGAAAGCTTAGAGAGAAATTTCACACCTAATTCTCTGCCCTA
This sequence comes from Eschscholzia californica, assembly GCF_041429995.1. Classification (NCBI taxonomy): domain Eukaryota; kingdom Viridiplantae; phylum Streptophyta; class Magnoliopsida; order Ranunculales; family Papaveraceae; genus Eschscholzia; species Eschscholzia californica. The sequence continues at coordinate 50,867,807 of NW_028238198.1, forward strand.
AAAGTGTTTATATATAATCTTAATGAGAATACACCTCCTCAAAGGTTTCCTAAAACACCCTTTAGAATAAGATTTAGGAAAATAGTCGAAAATAGCAACTATTGATATTTTCTCAATTCCCTAATGAGGACGTGTACAAACACCACGAAATTTTTCATGCATACTACTGGATATTCCAGAAATCTCCCCTCAAAATTTCAGCCCAATCCGAGCCCTAGAAGCGCCCGAATCGGCTAAGGCCCAAAAACCCTATTTTTGGCCTTTTTGTACTATCTTTGCCTAATTCCTTTTTAGGCCTATGAGATATGTTTATGGGACATTCCCATTGTTATATCTCACTCCCACTAGTCATATCCTAGATCAATTTGACACTCTTATGTGTAACCCGTTGTAGGATCCGATCGAAGTTAGCCGCGAATTACTTCGTAATTCGACAATCGTAGTTGGTCTCTAGCTACAACTCTACGATCCCTAAATCAATCGGACTTGATGATCTTCCACACCAATTGTTCGCATTGTTACCTTGGTCGAAGGACATCTCCTTCAACTCCTTCAGACTCCCACTTGGACTTAGAACAAGTACAATGCTCGATTCCCATGTCACTTAGTATCCCATCTGATACGTCACGTCATTCAGACTTTCTTGATATCGAGTACAACTGTCAAAACAAATGATTAACTTTTAATCCATTTGAGCACGACTATGCATTTTCAGTTGTTGCTCGTCAAGTGACCCGAGGACACTGTATCCTAACATGGTTAGGAGGACATAATCCATTCTTGCGCTCACACTCAACTTCATGTCTATCCTGTGCTTCCCAGTATCCGTTTTTATAACTTCCTTTTACGGCGCGGCGTTTAACGGAACCAAAGTCAGACATTCCTTACATAAGATGAGCTGGACACTCATGTTTTGAGGAATATCTTCAATCTTGTCTTTATGAGAAGTTTGACGATTCATCATTCTTTGGATGAACTTCTCATGTTGAGGGTTATTCCAGCGTATAATCCTTATTATGCACTCACGTAGTCGAATCAAATACACTATTCCTATAGCCCATGAAACTGCGCTATCCCATCGACTCCCATACTAGTCTTCGTGAGTCATTGTTGTCCATGCAATGACCTGGATTAGGGAATTGATAATGAATCACTCCAAGTTCACTTAGTAGGGTTTCATTCATCAGATCACGCATCTGACAAGCCTACTCGGAGTGCTTTCTTTATCTACGGACTGTCTCTTAAATACCAAACCAAATTTTAAGGACAAAAATAAAATTCCTTTTATTTTAGTTATCGAATGCAAGTAATTCGGTACATAAACTCTTTTATGAATCCAAATTACATTTGTTGCCATTCCCCAATGCGCTTTATACCGATGCCCCTCATGTGTGAATCATGTTTGGGCTGAGGTTACGGTTTAGTCAACGGATCTGCAACATTGTCATCCGTGTGAACCTTGCAAATGACCACATCTTTTCTCTCTATGATTTCTCTAATCAAGTGGTACTTCCTTTGGATATGCTTGGATTTTTGGTGTGCTCTTGGTTCCTTGGCTTGGGCTATCGCTCCATTGTTGTCATAATAGAGTGTCACTCCCTCTTCTATGTCAGGTAAGACACCAAGTTCTATTATGAACTTCTTTATCCAAACTCCTTCCTTTACAGCTTCCGAGACCGCTAGGTATTCTGCTTCAGTGGTAGAGTCTGCAATTGTGCTTTGCTTGGAACTTTTCCAACTCACTGCTCCTCCATTCAGACAGTAGACGTAACCAGACTGCGATTTGAAGTCATCTCTATCCGTCTGAAAGCTTGCATCCACATGGCCTACAACCTTTAGAGTATCTTCCCCGCCATATGCCAGGAAGTGATCCTTAGTCCTTCTCAGGTACTTTAGAATATTCTTGGTGGCATTCCAGTGCGTTTTGCCTGGATTTGATTGGTAACGGCTGCACATGCTCAAGGCATATGAGACATTTAGGCGAGTGCAGATCATGGCGCACATGATAGATCCTATTGCCGAAGCATATGGTACTTTCATCATGTGTGCTAGCTCATCAGGACTCTTAGGACACTAATCTTTGCTAAGAACTATGCCATGTGTCATGGGAAGGAATCCTCTTTTGGAGTTTGTCATCTCGAACCGTTGAAGAATCTTATCTATATAAATTTCTTGACCAAGTCCGATCATCCTCCTTGATCTATCTCTATAGAACTTGATTCCTAATATGTATTCTGCCTCCCCTAGGTCCTTCATAGAGAAGCATTTCCGAAGACAGTCTTTAACTGATTCCAACATCGGAATATTGTTTCCTATGATTAATATGTCATCGACATAAAGGACTAAGAAAACTAGGTTGCTCCCACTAACCTTCTTGTAAACACAAGACTCTTCTGCATTCTTGAGAAATCCAAATTCCTTGATTTTCTCGTCGAATCGAAGATTCCAACTGCGGCTTGCTTGCTGGAGTCCATAAATGGATTTCTTAAGCTTGTAAACTTTTCTAGCATTTCTGGAATCTACAAAACCTTCGGGTTGTGTCATGTACACATACCTCTTCCAAGTGTCCTTTCAGGAAGGCGATTTTGACATCCATTTGTCAAATCTCATAATCATAATAAGCTGCAATTGCTAGAATGATCCGAATGGATTTAAGCATTGCGACAGGTGAAAAGGTTTCATCATAATCTATACCATGAATCTGTTTGTATCCTTTTGCCACGAGTCTAGCTTTGAAAACGCTAACGTTTCCATCTTTGTCAGTTTTTACTTTGAAAACCCATTTACATCCGATTGGAGTTGCTCCATTGGGTAAATCGATCAAGTCCCATACTTGATTTTCTGACATGGAATCCATTTCCGATCTCATGGCCTTTAGCCATTTTTCAGAGTCGGGGCTCGTCATAGCTTGGTTGTAGGTACTCGGCTCATTATCTTCTAACAGTAGTACATCTGTTTTCTGAGATAATTCCTGGAGCCTTTGAGATCTACGAGGGGACTGAGCAACTTTTGGAGTGTTCTCAACTATTTGAGATGTCTCCTGCGAATTTAATTCGACTTGTGCGGGAGGTTCCACGAGTTTCTCTATCTCGACCTCATTTTCCTCTTCCATGCTTTGTGGATAGATAGGAGCCGGTAAACCTCTTGATATCTTTATATTCGTGTTTATTTGTTGCTCATATCGAATTTCATCGATATCTACATTTCTCCCACTTGTCTGTTTGGAAAGGAATTCCTTTTCAAGAAAGACACCATCTCGAGCAACAAACACTTTGTTCTCAGATTCGTGGTAGAAGTAGTAACCCCTTGTCTTTTTTGGATAACCCACAAAGAGACATTTGTCTGATTAGGGTGCGAGTTTATCTCCTTGTAAACGTTTTACATAAAGTTCGCATCCCCAGACTTTGAGAAAAGACAACTTTGGAACCTTTCCAAACCATAACTCATATGGCGTCTTTTCTACAGCTTTTGACGGAGCTCGGTTAAGTGTGAAAGCAGCCGTTTCTAGAGCAAACCCTAGAACGTGTTTGGAAGATTTGCTTAACTCATCCTAGATCGAACCATGTCTAACAAGGTGCGATTTCTCCTTTCGGAAACACCATTCATCTGGGGTGTTCCCGGCGGAGTGAGTTGAGATACTATACCACAACTCCTAAGATGATCGTCAAATTCTTGACTCAAATATTCACCACCTCGATCGGATCGAATGGCTTTTATTTTCTTGCCAAGTTGATTCTCTACTTCGTTCTGAAATTGTTTGAACATGTCAAACGATTCGGACTTATGCCTCATCAAGTATATGTAACCATAACGAGTGGAGTCATCCGTGAACTTGATGAAGTAGCCATAGTTACCTCTCGCCGGAGTACTCATTGGTCCGCATACATCCGTATGTATGAGTTCCAAAGGTTCTTTGGCTCGGTCTCCTTTTCCTTTAAAAGAAGACCTCGTCATTTTACCCATTAAACATGATTCGCATGTGTCATATGATTCGAAATTACACGATCCTAGAAGTCCATGCTTATGGAGCTTCTTCATGCGTGTCATGTTAATGTGACCCAAACGACAATGTTAAAGGTAACCTGGATTTGAATCATCTGACCGTAGCCTTTTGGTTTCTATGTTAAAGACTTCGTTCTCAATATCCGTAATATAGAGACCGTTGTATAACTTAGCACTGGTATAAAACATTTCACCTTTATATAAAGAACAACGCTGGTTTTTTATTAATAGGTGATATCCCTCTTTGTCTAATTCTGAGACAGAGATAATGTTTCTAGAAATAGAGGGTACATAATAGCAATTATGAAGTTCTAAAACTAGACCAGTTTCTAAAGGTAGACTGAATGTTCCTACAGCTTTCGCAGCAACCGTTGCTCTATTTGCTACTCGTAGGACAAGCTCCCTTGCAGATAAATACTTGATTCCCTTAAGGCCCTGCACATCAGAAATGATATGAGCACCACATCCGGTATCAAATACCCAGGATTGAGAATCAAATGTATTTGTTAAGTTAACTTCGATAACATAGATACCTTGGTCGGAACCGTGAGTTCCTTCCTTTTTCCCTTTGTTCTTCTGAATCAGTTGAAGTTCTTTCTTTGATTCAGACATTCCAATGCCACTCCGGATTGCCTTGGAAGTCCCGTACTTCCTCAACCGTGATTTGTTTCGGGGCATGTCCCTTAATCGACGGATGATTATGTGCGCATCCATTTTCCTGAATCTCTTTTGAAGATTAGGCTCCATGGTGGCCAACATAAGGCAAGTTACTGAAATTGATTTCATGCGGATACTTTTGGCCTGTTTTTGTTCCTCAACCTTTGAGTTCACAGTTATCCTTGGAATAGGGGTATCTAGTACGCTTTCTTTGTTTTTGGACTTGAGAACACTGCTCAATCTCTTTTCCCAATCAAGGAAGTTATCCATGTTCAATTTGTCCTCATCGAGGATTGAACATAGGTTGAAAAGATTGATTTTTGCCATAGTAAAACTACATGAAACAAAAAAAGGATTTTGCTAAGTATTACATTCGATAATTTTTGCAAAAAGTCCTAAGTTTTTGCCACATTATTCAAGATAAAACGTGTCCCTAGATGAATAATGCGATTCCGAGATCCCATCTCTCAAGGATTAAGCGGACTAGGGCCCTGCCCTTAATTCCCATTGATTTAGGTGAGTGAACACTTTCACTGATCATACCATATGATTCTCGGTTGATGGATTACATGTTTAGTGTAAAATCCATCCTTTTGCCTCGAGTATCCAAGACTCTCTTGCTGATCTCGTTGAGTAGAACCATTTAGACATGTAGGCCTCTTCTATAGGCCTACCCGCAATGTCCCGAGGTAGAGGAGGTACTCTGCGAAGGCCGACCCACCTTCCTCGAACAAGGGCGCAAGGAGTGTCTTAATTTGGATAGGCACTATACTCAAAATTACGTTTAGGGACTTTTACGCTAGTCTGGCGCTTGTTTTAGTGAACTAATTAGCCTAACTAACATCCACGACATAAAGCGTAAAAATTAAGTAAATGCGCGCGAGAAAGTAAATCAAACACATATGGATCCTAGTATGGCCCCTAACCTAGAAGATCTAATCTCCTTTGGTTTGCTTCTCGTTTCGCCTTTTAGTTCGTCTAGATCTCCATCTTTGAACCTCCATTGATTTCTCCCACTGGCCTTTGGATTTCCTCCTTGAGTTTCATCAATGGACTCATAAACCCTAAACTCTAATTACAAGACTCAAACAATTAGCAGATCGTGTAAACTTGAAATTAAAATTATTACAAATTATGCACCCATCTGTGCTTAAAACAAGAATAAGAAATAAATTCTATGGTCATACTAGTTTCCTCATTCACATCACATGCAATCATATAAAATATTTCAAGGCTAACAATTATATATGCATGTTTATTCGGGAGATGCTTTTGTCGACATCCATATGTCATGCACGGACCTTAAATCTACATCAAAGGATTAGACTAATGGTGCGTCTTGGTTTGATTTTAAAATCTGATTTTTAAAGAGAAATTCTGTTTGGGCCTTGAATGGCTCGGGTTAATTTCGGAAATATTTGGATTGGAATCGGGAGAAAATTTGGATAAAACTCCCACTCGAAAAATGATCCCTTTTCGTGGTCCGAAAAGCCTTGAAAAAGCCCGGGACAAGTCCCGGCCCAAGCCCACAAAAGGGCTCGGACAAGGCACAGCCCATAGGGCCGGCATGTCTGGGCCTAGGCCAATATGTCTGATCTCGTCCTGGCCGGAGCCAGGACGCTAGTCCATGCACCAGACGTGTCCTAGACGCATCTGGTGCTGGACCGGACCAGCACTAGGTGTCTCGGACCTAGTCCGAGACACCCAGGACCCCAAACGCGTCTCCAGGATGCGTCTGGTGGTAGCTATTGGACGCGTCCCAGACGCGTCCTGGTTAAGCTACTGGTCGCGTCTGGAAGACGCGTCTTCCAGACGCGTCCTCGAGGCTACTGATCCGGCCTGGAAGCTTCCTGGTCGGACCTATTGAGTTTCTAAAACTCAATAGTTTCCTTTTTTTTTGTGTTGCAATTCTAAATTGCTATTTCCAAAATTTGAAACACTTCTAAATATCTCAAATTCTTTTAGAACAATTCTAAAATTTCCAAATTTTGGTTTTCACAAGTTTCCAAAAACTTAAAACAACTCTTTTAATTACACCAATTTGGATCAAAATTTTAGGTTTTGAAAATCTTTTCAAGAACAAATTTTGAAATCTTTTGACAAATACTTGAATCTTATTCAAAATTAATCAAAATTTTGTGTTCAAAACACTTTTAAACACAATAATCTATCTAGAAAAGCATGGAATTGGTCCAAAACTTAGATAAGATAGGCTAATTGCAAGAGGCTCTGACGCCACTGTTGGGATTTACACCCTTCTACTAGTGTTTATAGCGGAAATAAGATATCTAATGTCTACACTAGTATTCCCAGGATCACATGCATAAGCCCATAATAATACCAAGTAAAACTAGAAAGATAAATACCTTATTCGCTAGTTTTCCCTCGAACCTTTCCAATTGCTTAGGAGAAGACCAAGAGCTTCAAGCGTAGCTCCTCTACTTGGGACACGAGCAATCAACTTGATCTCCCACCTTGTTGTTTAGCTAGCACACCAATGGTGGTCGGAAGAAGAACTCCTTTCTTCTTGACTAGATAGATAGTTAATGGGCATTAGCACTTTCTCCTCTCTACTTGATATGGTAGAGTAAGAAAGCTTAGAGAGAAATTCCACACCTCATTATATGCCCTAAAAGTGTTTATATAGAACCCTAATGAGAATACACCTCCTCAAAGGTTTCCTAAAACACCCTTTAGAATAAGATTTAGGGAAATAGTCGAAAATAGCAACTATTGATATTTTCTCAATTCCCTAATGAGGAGGTGTAAAAACACCACGAAATTTTTCATGCATACTACTGGATATGCCATAAATCTCCCCTCAAAATTTCAGCCCAATCCGAGCCCTAGAAGTGCCTGAATCGGCTAAGGCAAAATTGGTACTATCTTTGCCTAATTCCTTTTTAGGCCTATGAGATATGTTTATGGGACATTCCCATTGTTATATATCACTCCCACTAGTCATATCCTAGATCAATTTGACACCCTTATGTCTAACCCGTTGTAGGATCCGATCGAAGTTAGCCCCGAATTACTTCGTAATTCGACGATAGTAGTTGGTCTCTAGCTACAACTCTACGATCCCTAAATCAATCGGACTTGATGATCTTCCACATCAATTGTCCTATTCGACAAATTGTTCGCATTGTTACCTTGGTCGAAGGACATCTCCTTCAACTCCTTCAGAAGGTACACAAGTTTTACAACAACAGCAGCAGGATGTTTCGGTATACACTAGGCCGAAACGGTTATATAAGCTGCTACAGAGGTTAGGGTCAGACAAACCTCTTAGGCATTACGGGCAGACAAATGTGATTGAATATGCACTCTCGGTGGAAGACGACGAGCCGGTCACCTTCAAACAAGTTATCATCGCGGAGGAAAGAGAGAGTTGGTTGGTTGCTATGCAAGAAGAGATGGAGTTTCTTCACAAGAACAAGACATGGGAGGTTGTCCCATTGCCCGAATGTAAGTCTGTTATTGGTTGTAAATAGGTGTACAAGAAGAAAGAGGATTCTTCCGAAATCAAGGGTACAAGGTATAAGGCAAGACTAGTGGCCAAGGGTTATGCACAGAAAGAAGGGGTCGACTACAGTGAGATTTTCTCACCGGTCGTGAAACATATATATTCAGGTTCTATTGAGTATTGTTGCTCACAGTGATCTTGAGCTGGAACAACTCGATGTTAAAACCGCCTTCTTGCACGGAGATTTGGAAGAAGAAATTTATATGGCTCAACATGAGGGATACAAGGTTGAGGGTAAAGAAAATCAAGTATGTTGTTTGAGGACGTCTCTTTACGGATTGAAACAATCCCCTCGCCAATGGTACAAACGAATTGATTTTTTCATGCTAAAGCATGGGTTTCGCAGAAGTGATTATGATTGTTGTGTATACATCAAGAAACTTCGTGAAGGTGACTTTATTTATCTCCATTTGTATGTGGATGACATGCTTATTGCTTCTCGAAGCATGGTGGAGATAGATAAGTTGAAATATCAACTCAGTCAAGAGTTTGAGATGAAAGACATGGGCGCTGCAAAGAAGATACTGGGAATAGAGATTAAGAGAGAGCGATCAAGTAAGAAATTGTACATGAATCAGAAAGGTTACATCGAACGAGTATTTTCTCGATTCAGGATGCAGAATGCGAAGGCGGTGTCAACACCTTTGGCACCACACTTCAGGCTCTCGGGAAGACAATCTCCCACTACTACAATGGAGAAGGATCATATGGATCGTGTACCGTACGCTATGGTGTTTACTCGTCCGGATATTTCACAGGCGGTCAGTGTGGTTAGTAGGTTTATGGCAAACTCGGGGAAGACAAATTGGGAAGCTGCGAAGTGGGTCTTGAGATACTTAAAAGGTACCGCTGATACGGGTTTGTGCTTTGGTGGAGACACATGTCAGGTAAGCGATTATGTTGACTCGGATTATGCTGGCGATCTAGATAGAAGACGATCTACTACTGGTTATGTATTTAGGGTACATGGTGCTCCAGTTAGTTGGCGATCGATGTTACAATCTACAGTTGCGTTATCTACTACGGAGGCCGAGTATATGGCTATGGCCGAGGGTGTGAAGGAAGCATTGTGGTTGTGGGGTCTTCTGGATGATCTAGGGATTAAGTAGGAGTTCGTAGATGTATGGTGTGATAGTTAAAGTGCGATCCACTTGGCGAAGAATCAGGTTTATCATGCTCGTACTAAGCATATCGATGTCAGGTATCACTTTGTACGAGATGTCATAGAAGAAGGTGATGTTTCTCTCATGAAGGTACACATAGATGAGAATCCCGCGGACATGTTGACTAAAGTGGTGAAGTATAGCAAGTTTCAGCATTGCCTGGAATTGCTACAAATCGGCTCGTGTTACGTTGCCCGAAAGGGCGTAATGGCGACAAGGTAAACTTTATGTGAAGGATTGGTAGAACTACGGTAGGCTTGATCCTATAAAAGGGTACGTAGGCAGCCATAGTCATATGGTGCAGTGGGATGAAGCAGATATATCTTACAAGGAGTATCCTGGTGTTCGTCCAAAATTTGAAGTGTATCAAATTATGTACGAGGTGGAGAATTGTAAGAGGCGGTTTCATGGCTTGGCTTGTGGCGGTTTTTGAATGTGGATAGAGGCGGTTTAGATGGATGGCTGTTTCAATTGGGTTTCCAAATTAGATGGTTTCCAATTTTGGATTCAATTGGAGTCGGCTTATAATATATATAAATAGGGGTTTGAGTGCTTTGTTAAACACATCAACACAACAACTCAACAACAACTCTTCTTTAGAGAAAGCTAAAGAGAGAGCAAGTGAGAGAGAAATTTTGTTCATAGTTTTGAGCGGTGTTTAATCTCTCGGTCGTCGAAGATTTAGTATAGAAGGTTAATTTCTACACGGTACCATCTTGGGACGAACTTGCGGGTTGTGTGAGTCGTCTTCATCTATCCTTCAATAAAGATTTATTGTTCGTCCGAGGACGTAGGCTTTAAGCCGAACCTCGTTAAATTCTGTTTGCATATTTAGTTTTGGCTTAGCTTTTCGATTAATTTTCATAATCGGATCAATTTCTAGGATAGGTTCGATAGCTTCAGCGACTTTTAGTACTAACAAGTTAGAAGGTGACAAAAAGATGCCCTTTATGTTACTACTTTTCAAGTAACGAAGTACTCGATGAGCAACATCAATATAAAGTGGAGGATGTTGTTGCCTGAACTGACTCAGATTGTTAACAATGAAGGAATGTCAGGTCATGTAACGGTTAAATAGATTAGTCAGCTAACAAGAAGTCGATGAACAGAGTGATCATATAAAATATTACTATCAGAAGGAGAAAGATACGTAGTTTGAGCTCGATGGTGAAGGAAAAAGGTTTTGAGGCTGTAAGAACATAATCTCTTACAATGCCAATGATGTATTTGACATAAAATTTCAAAAAAGTCAAAAAAGATAACGAAAGACCTCAGTCCGAGAAAAAATTTTAAAGGACCAAGGGTCTCTAAGAAAGAAAAAATTTGCTTAAGATTATTTTTTGTGAAGAAATTGCATTTTCATTATTTCCTATTACAATGATATCGTCCACAGATTTACGGACGAAGATAGAAGTCGAGTCCTTTATGAACGTAAAGAGTGAATAAGTGAATAATCACTCTTAGATTGAAGAAATCCTTTAGAAATGAGGACAAATGAGAATTTCGATAACCATTGACAAGAGACATGTCTAAGGCCATATATAGATTTTTGTAAACGAAAAATAAGACTCTCCCTTAATGGAAAAACAGGCGGAGTCTTCATATAGACTTCTTCATCAAAATCACCCTGAAAAAAGACATTATTTACATCGAGTTGATGTGGCAACAAACAATAAAAGACAGACGTGTGAATGCCTCAATTTGAGTTTATCGTACAGCAACAAGGCGGGTCGTGTAGCATTCAACATGACCTCATGGTAGAGAACATGTCAATGATCTATCCATATTTAATGAAGCTAAGTTGGTCTGGAACAATGCCCCAGAATTATACAATCCAAGAACATTATATCGAATCAATGCAGTAATAGAAGAAGCAAGAACAAGTAAGACCATTATGCAAGAAAACACGTAACACATACACAATTTTCATAGATAAGTAAACTGAACGACAATATATCATCTTTTAAACGTTCGATGTTTCTTTACAAAAAAATTGAAAACCACTTACGTCACCTTACAGATACATTTAGCTGGTGTAGTCAAGGGCTCAGCCTCATCTTCCTTCCGTTGAAGCTACGGCTAGTTTGCAACATCGGCAGACAACACTGGGGAGATTTGAGCCATTTTTCTTTAGCTCGTTTGGAATGTCTATGAGGACTTCTTTCACTACTGCATAAAGAATTTAATCTCGAAAAGGGTGATCTCTTTGTAATTTCAGGTGGAGAATTGGGTTCGGGTTCTCTAACTTCTGCCTTTGTGTTGGGCTTATTTTGTTTATCGAAATCGTATAAGTCATTACCCATGAAACTCTCTTCAAAAAGCTCGGATAGTCTTTTTTTCTTCTCAATTGGGAAAGGTTCACCTATAGATTCTAGTGTTCCATCCAACAAAATAGGTTTAGGAAACTGAGTAATTCCTATTGAGTTGTTCGAAGTGCTGTTACGAGCTGGAGTAAGATCTGTGTGAAAACAAGTTCAAACTATAACAACAATGAAATGGATGGAGAGAGTACAAAACAGATTATAGAAGTTGATACGAATATTCAATAGTGATCTTCCTTACCTCCATTAACACTAAGGAAATCATCATCACAGTCTGATTCTAGCCAAGCTTGAGAGTCGAAGAAACTCTCCTCTTTACTACCTGAAAAACGGCGAAAGACATGTTTCATATTAAGCACTAAACTGTTTAAATATGAAACATGGTTCAAAATTTGGAACCCGGGATCTAAGTGCTCAGATTGGTTTTGTTCTTTTAGGATATCTGAAACTGAGTATTTACCTAAAGTCATGCTATATTTAGAATGAATGTTCATGTTCAATACAGATGAGTTCATTATAAATCTGCAATCAAAGTAATTAATATCCAAAACCCACATAACAGATAAGATAGAAACCCAATTTTTTTGCAGAAAAATACTCAAAACTAAGCTATTTGGTGGAGTATTAAAAAGGGAAAGAACTAAAAGCAACAGTAGCAGAAAAATATTGGTAAAAATTAAGGAATCAATATATTGGGGAATTTGTTTTGATTATACATACATACCCAGGTTCTGAACAATGGGACCTTCTTCTTTCACAGGTTGTTTGTTGGTGAGATTAATGGGCTTCTTAGAATCTATTTGTGATAGGAAATTCTTTTCTGATTCTGGGGTTTTTTGGATTGAAATCCGAGAACCCATGTCAAATGATGAATACCCTTTTCAACCCAGAGATTCAAAACCTCTGTGTTGTTCTGGAAATTAATTTTTAGAAGACAAGAAGCATAGATAGAGAGAGAAGAGTAGAATACAGGAAATTGGTTTTGTCTTTATGGAAGGTATAAAGTTTGAGAAAAGGCCAAAAAGAAAAAGGAAGAAAGATAGGACTTGAAAGCAAAGTAATGGCCAATAGGGGAGTGGGATCCAAGATGGTGAAGGGTCTGTCTAACTCAAGCAGAGAACGAAGTAAATGCAGCTTTTGGGGATACCTCCATAATAATAACACCTACTCTTCTTTGCTGTAAATTTTGACAGAAAAGAACTGCATATCTACTCTCTTGGTATCTATGAGAGAGATTATACAGAGCTAATAACTTCCCCTATTTTTGATATTCATGACTCTTGTAATCTATGAATTGATATTAGGGTCCCATTAAATCCAAATTGCTAGAATATTTACTCAAATTTTATGACATGGTAGTTGAGGAATTTATAAAGGATTTTTGAGGGAGAGGCCCAAAAAATGGAGGGTAAATAAGCATTATCCCCAGCCCAAAAAAAAAATTAGAACCCAGTCCAAATTGTCAGGACAGCTCACAGTTTCCTGGTTTTTATTTTATTTATCCCTCTTTTACCCCTCCACGGGAAATTTCTGTGTTTTCTGACAATCTGACGGACGACAGCGAATCAATTAATTCCCCGTACATGACGTCATGTCAGAGAAACATTCAGATTTTCTGAAAATTCAAAAATGGCGCCATTTTTTGACGAAATTTCAGCCAATTTTTTTGGATCCCTCCCATTATATTTTGTTTCAACTCCTTCTTTCTTCTTATTTATACATCCAAAAATCTTCTTTTCATCATTCTTATTTTGTTTTTCACATTTTATCTTCTTCATCTCTTTCAATCTCTAAAAACATAAATTTTCTTTTCTTTCTCTCTCTAAAAGTTTTATTTTCTTATTTTTGGATGTCCATCATTCTTTTTTGTTTCACATTTTATTTTCTTCATCTCTTTCAATCTCTAAAAACATCAATTTTCTGTTCTTACTCTCTCTAAAAGTTTTATGTTCTCATTTTTGGGTGTTCATCATTCTTATTTTGTTTCACATTTTATCTTCTTCATCTCTTTCAATCTCTATAAACATCAAAGTTTTCTGTCTCTCTCTCTAAAAGTTTTATGTTCTTATTTTTCTTCTTCATCACTCTTATTTGTTTCACATTTTATCTTCTTCATCTCTAAAAACATCAAAGTACATAACCAAATGTCCAGTGCACAGAACCATTTCCGGTACAGGAGAAAATTCCCAGTTCAAAAGTGTCCAGTACTAAACCAAATGACCAGTACATAGAACAATTCCCGGTGCACAAGAAAATTCCCCAGTACAAAAATGTCTAGTGCATAACCAAATGACGAGTACACAGAACAATTCCCGGTACACAAGAAAATTCCCACTACAAAAATTTCTAGTACATAACCAAATGGCTTGTACACAGAACAATTCCCGGTACACAAGAAAATTCCCAGTACAAAAATGTGTAGTACATATCTAAAAAATGACCAGTACACTAAATAGTTCCCGGTACACAAGAAAATTTCTTTATACAAATCAATGAAATACTACCAAAAATGAAGAAATTTGTTGAGATTGGAAAGAGATCAGAAATAAATCTGGAAAAAAAGAACGAAATTTGTTGAGATTGGAGAGAGAAATATGTGTGGGAGAAAATAAAAAAGAAATAAGAAATAAATCTGGAAAAAAGAACGAAAATGGCAAGTTGGTAAATTTTGTAATGGCAATTCTGTAAATTCATGGAAAGTACAAGGTTTAATGTCAGGTGCGTCAGACTATTTTCCAAAAAAATTCGAATTTCCCGGGAATTTTTCGATGGCAATTTTGTGAATTTATGGAAAGTACACAGTCTGATGGGAGGCGTGTCAGATTACTTGTCAGAAATTTTCGAGTTTTTCGGGAATTTTTCGATGGTCGTTTCGTAAATTTCAAAAAGAAGAAGGGTGTTTCGGAAATTCCACCCCTAGCCTGACTTTTTTGGACCTGCCCCTCATTCTTTATCTGCAGTGGGCCTGATACATATTGTTGGGCTGATTTTGGGCCTTTTGCCCAACCCCTCATTTATAAATGATGTATAGTAGACATTACAAGAAGTGAGTTCTTCTTTCCAATAATCTCACGGGGTATTGGAGCGGGACTTTCACAGACTTTCACAGACAAAATGTCCCGTAGACATTTCAAGACATTTCGGATGAGTTATTATAGACAACATGTGTTCATAGACATTTTCAAGACATTGAGAGTTTGTAGACAAAATGTCTTTATAGACATTTCAAGATATTTGATCCATAGACAAAATGTCCTGGGGACATTTTAAGATCTTGAGTCCATTGACAAAATGTGTAATGCATATTATATTTGTGCTAATCAAAAATATATTTTTCGACTTTTGTAGACATCTGTGAATATTTGTGGACATTGATGGACATTTGGTAGACATTTATTATTTTAATATTATTATTATTATTTAATCACATGAAATAATATATTAATACTAACATTTCAAAAATATATTTTTCGACTTTCGTAAACATCTGTGAATATTTGTGGACATTGGGACATTTGGTAGATATTTATTATTTTAATATTATTATTATTTTTTAATTACATGAAATAATATATTTATACTAACATTTCAAAAATATATTTTCGACTTTCGTAGACATCTGTAAATATTGTGGACATTTGGTAGACATTTACTATTTTAATATTATTATTATTGTTTAATCACATGAAATAATATGTTTATACTAACATTTCAAAAATATATTTTTCGACTTTCGTAGACATCTGTGAATATTTGTGGACATTGATGGACATTTGGTAGACATTTATTATTTTAATATTATTATTATTGTTTAATCACATGAAATAATATATTTATACTAACATTTCAAAAATATATTTTTCGACTTTCGTAAACATCTGTGAATATTTGTGGACATTGATGGACATTTGGTAGACATTTATTATTTTAATATTATTATTGTTTTTTGATCACATGATGGACTTCAAATGTCTCTTGTTTTTTGAAAGACATTTTGGCTTCCAAATTTGTCCCAAATCCTTCACAAATTCATCAAACTATGAAGTCCACCAAAGTCTGGGACATATTTTGTCTACAATCGAATGCCTCGGACTTTCATAGACTCTCAAATGTCTGGATTTGAATGCCTCAGACTTTCGTGGACTGTCAAATGTCTGGATTTGAATGCCTCAGACTTTCGTAGACTCTCAAATGTCTCGTAGACTCTCAAATGTCTGGATTTGAATGGATTTGAATGCCTCAGACTTTCGCGGACTCTCAAGAGTCCGCGAAAGTCTTGCTCCACTACCCCCCCCCCCCCCCCCCCCCCCCCCCCCCCCCCCTTAATACTACATGTTAAGGAACTAAGGGTCCGTTTGATACGTTAGAACATGTGAGTAAGAAATTCAAACATTTTCTGATGTTAATTGAGTATTCAAGTGTTTGGTGCAGTTATAAGAAGATGGTGGGTGTCTTTAAAATTCATGATCAATTCTTTTATATACCAATCCTTGAGGGTGCCTATAGAGAATTCGTTGTCATGAAAATTCGTTGTGATCTTCTTGCTGCTGTTAGATTGGAACGAAGAAGATCATCATCAAGTTGGTGATACTTCCCAATCTTCCAACTAATTCTCTCATTCTGACACTTTCAGTAGGATTGGTTGAAGAATTTGAAGCAACAAGAGATAACACTTTGATCCATTGAATCTTCTTCCCAATTGTGATTAAAAAAAAGGAAATGAGTAATTCACCAACCTGATGTTGATCTTTAATTGATGGTTGTTATGAAGATAAATCTCCAAAAATTAGGGTTACATGAATTAGGGTATTTTCTAGTTCAAACAAGTTAGGATGAGGGTTTCTACAGATTGGGATGAGGATTTGAATATATTGGGATTTAGGGTTTTTCTGGTTCAATCTCATCTACAAACGAGAGAGGTGATTGATCTGAGCGTCAATTGATCGAGATTTAGGGCTCCAAGACTTGCAATTTCAGAGAGGAGATGATCTGCCATTTTTCTAGTTCAAGAGAGATGCTGCAAGACAGAGAGAGAGAGATAATCTAGTTGCCTGAGAGAGAGAGATCGTAGACAGAGATAAAGAGTTAGATCTTGTTCACCGCGGCGAAATGGAGCTTGAGTGTTCTTGGAGCCATGAGAGATGGAGATGGAGATGGAGCTTCGACCATGGAAATAGAGAAATGAGAGTTTGAGATAGAAAGACAGAGACTGGAAGAGGAGGGAGAGCGCGTTTTGGGAGAGAGTGGGAATTAGGTTTTCCCACCTTTTTTGTGGGCAAATAAAACACCCTTTTTCCCCACTTTTTTTTTTCATGAGAATTCGGTTTTCTTACTCATAAAGACCAATCAAACAGCAGAAAACTGATTTTCTTAGGAAAATCCGTTTTCTTACCCACTTTTGTCACGTGTCAAACAAACCTTAAATGTATTGTTTATAGGTTTCAACCACATGATTAGGTACCACGCCGTAACAACTCATAACTAATTGTTATATACAGTATATTTTTTGATTTGTTAATTTAATAGTTTACCACCGTTTACATTTGTTACTAAAATCAAGAATATATGGTAATGATATATTCTTGATATTTTGCTCACAAATGACCAATATATTATCACATTATTTGTTATTAGAGTTATTTTTCTCAATTAAGGATAACTATCTCGTATAAGAATTGCAATTGCTCACATACAAACACAATACAATAAACAAACTTTTTCTCTTCTTTTCCTCTTTCTTTCTTTCGTTCGTGTTTAAGCATGGTATCTGTGCCAAGTTTACTATGAGAAAAAAAGAAGGGGAAGAAAACCTCTAAAACATAGACCCATAGTGTTATTCAAAGAAAAAAAAACTCAAATCTCAAATCCTAACCCTTTCTTATATCAAAACCAAACTAGATTATGTTCTTGCTTTCCAAGACCATAATATCAATCTAGTCGCAATTGATGGAATTGCATATTGCTGAATGAGAAAAATTGGGCTCCATCATGGGTACCACTACGCAACCTACTGAATCTGATAAAGGTTATGATAAGTGGTATGCTGAAAATCAAAAAGTGAAACGGTGGCTTTTAATGTTTATGTCTCATGATACCATAAAACGTTATCTTCGTACACCTATTGCACGAGAAATTTGGAAAACCGTCTCCACTGCTTTTTTATGGTAATGATGAAATTGTTAGAGTAATATATTATAGTTATGGGTTGTTTAATAATTTGTCCTTTAAGGGTTTTTTAGTCTTTTATCTTTACTATATATTTGTTATCTTGTAAACATAGTTTAACTAATGAATAAGCCTCCATTAGTGTGTTTCCTTCTTCTTCTTTTATTTATTGATCTCAATATTGTATTAGAGCCTTTAAGATCTTAAAGGAAGGAAAGCTTCATCATCATTTGAGAGTATTAGAGAGAAGGGTGGTTTTAGAGATTTGAAAATTGGTACGTTTTGGGTGATTTTGGGATTTGATGGATTTGTTTTTGTGAAAAGGAGAAGGTGGTTTTGGGATTTGGTTGGTAGTTTTGATGAAGAGAATTAGAGGCAGTATTTGGTAGGAAATGAAGGTAGTTTTGGTTTATGGGATTCGGTGGATTTGATTTGGTGCAAAGGAAAGGTGGTTTTGGAGATTTGAAAAAGTGGTTTTGGGCGTTTTGATTTTGGGATTTGGTGAATTTGTTTTAGTGCAAAGGAAGAGGCGGTTTTGAGCTGGTTGGTGGTTTTGAAGCAAAGAGGTGCTAGGGTGCGTTTGGTTTAGTTTTTCAGCTGAGAAATTTCTTCTTCTTGAGGGTTCGTTTGTATGCCGCAGGAAAATTATACTCTTTAAGGGACCGTTTGGCTGCTGTCGGAAATTATCTTCTTACACAAACCAGTTGTTTCATATGTTTTCATTGTAGATCTGGTATTGTTACTTCTTCTTCTTCTTCTTCTTCGTATTTCTTTAGCTAGTCTGTTTGGTGTTGCTTTCTTGGTTATATTTGTTTTCTTGGTTATATTTGGTATTGAATTGAGAAAATGGAGAGTGAAAAAGATGATTCACTGCAAGCTATTAGTGTAAGATTGAACAAGTCACAACATAGTCAGAGACCTCAGAAGTCCTTTCAGTATAACACTGCAGCAGTTATACCGCCATCTGACTCGTCTGGTTCTAGTGGCTCATCTTCTTTTGTGCCCAAAAGTGATAATGTGGTTGATCAATTTAAAATGTATCAGAAATTTCTTGCTATGCACCCACATGCTATGTCCACATTTGTTCCACAGGGCCCTTTAGCTTTTAACTTCTAAGTCTTCTAGTACTACATTAGACTCACTCTCAGATCAGTTTTAGAGATTCTTAGCCATGCAAAGCCATGCCTTGTCCTCTTCTGAAGGTTTGTTTTCTCCTATTTCTTCTTCTTCAGGTATGCCTTCTTCAACTTGGATTTTAAATTCTAGAGCTTCTCGTCATATGTCTCCTGACTTATCATCTTTTGTTTTATTAAAGCATATATATGATCTTCCAGTCTGAACCGCTAATGGCACGCCAATGTCATTAGGTGGTATTGGTTTTAGTGTCACACCTAATCTATCTCTTCAGAATGTTCTTCATGTTCCCAAGCTTACTTCAAATCTTGCTTCTATTAGTCAGTTGTGTGATTCTAGATGGTTGGTTTTATTTTCTTCCATTAGTTGTTACGTGCAGGATGTACAATCTCATAAGCTGATTGGGACAGGTCGTAGGCATGGGGCATTATATTTTGTAAAGGAGTTACAAGTACCGGATGTTGCTTCCACTCCTGACTTGTCATCCTTCTGTTTGAGTCATTCCTCTTCTAGTTTTTACTTATGGTATTTTCGTCTTGGTCATGTTTCAGCATCTATGCTAAAATATTTAGTGTCTACTGGTGCATTAGGAGATTTGCAGGTTAAGAACATTTCTGATTGTAGTGATTGCAAACTTGCAAAATTTCCCGCTTTACCTTTTACTCGAAGTCTGTCTATTTCAGTTAAACCTTTTGATTTAGTTCATTCTGATGTATGGGGTCCTTCTCTTGTTCCCACAAAAGGAGGTTCTCGATACTATGTTTTCTTTATTGAGGATTGCACTCGTTTTTGCTGGATTTTTCTTATGAAACATCGTTCTGAATTTTATGATGTTTATCAACAGTATCGAGCCTTAGTTAAAACACAATATTCTTCGATCATTAAGTGTTTTAGATGTGATTTAGGTGGGGAATATACTTCAAATAGGTTTCGTGAATTGCTTGCTATGGATATAACTGTTCATCAATATTCGTGTACAAATACCTCTTAGCAAAATGGTGTTGCTGAAAGGAAGCATCGACACATCGTTGAAACTGCTCGTTCTTAGCTATTGCATGCCTCTGTTCCTAGTGAGTATTGGGGTGAAGTTGTTCTCACTGCGATAAAATTAATTAACAGAATTCTAACTTCTCATTGTTCAAGTTTGTCTCTATTCCAAAAATTGACAGGGCATGCCCCTTACTACTCGTCCTTAAGAGTCTTTGGGTGTATTTGTTTTGTTTTTCTTCCTCGTGTGAGCGTAGCAAGTTATCTCCTCGTTCTGCCATGTGTGTGTTTCTTGGTTATGGTGAAGGTCAGAAGGGTTATCAGTGTTATGATCCAGTAACTCATACATTTTATGTCTCTCGTCATGTTGTTATTTTTAGAGCATATACTTTATTTTTCTATTCCTGCTAATGCTCATGATGTGACCCCCTCTAACCTAACCCATATTGATCCATTTTCTGATGTTTGTGATACTCCTAATGGTCATGTTGAACCTGTTGCACCTGATGTTGCTGATGTTCTTCTTACTTGTGATGTCCCTCCAATCCCTACGGCTGACCAACCTCCTAATGAGATTGCACATCCACCTTCCCGTTATCCTCATCGTGTTTGTAAGTCCACTCAGTTACCTGATTTTGTTTATTCCACTTTTTCTCCTTCTTTTACTTCTTTCTTAACATCTATTGATTGTTACTCTGAGTCTTCTTCCTATAAAGAGGTCGTTGTTGATCCTCTTTGGCAAAATGCAATGGCTGAAGAACTCTCTGCTTTGCATAAGACTGATACATGGGATTTGGTACCTTTGCCCTCTGGTAAACGTACCATTGGTTCTCGTTGGGTATACAAAATTAAAACAAAGTCTGAAGGGTCTATTGAGCGGTGCAAAGCTAGACTAGTTGCTAAGGGGTTTTCGCGGGAGTATGGGATGGATTATGAGGAGACTTTTGCTCCGGTTGCAAAAATGACTACAGTTCGTATGCTTATTGCAGTTGCCTCGGTTCATCAATGACATATCTCTCAAATAGATGTTAAAAATGTTTTCTTAATTGGAGATCTTCAGGAAGAAGTTTATATGACTCCTCCTCCTGGTGTTCCACATAAACCTGGAGAAGTTTGTAAGCTTAAGAAAGCAATATACGGTCTCAAACAGGCACCGCGAGCTTGGTTTGAGAAATTCTCACGGCTTTGCTTTTAGCAATCATGATTCGGCTCTTTTTGTCAAATGTAGTGTTGGAGGGCGCATTCTTTTGTCAATGTATGTTGATGACTTGATTATTACTGGTGATGATTTTGATGGTATTGCATCTTTGAAGTTGCACTTAGCTAGCTAATTTGAAATGAAGGATCTAGGCATTCTCTGTTATTTGTTGGGGATTGAAGTAGCCTCTACCTCACAAGGTTATCTTCTCTCCTAGTCCAAATATATGCGGATATTCTTGAGCGTGCTCGTATCAATGAAACTCGGACAGCCGACTCTCTTATCGAGTCTAATGCTCGTTATTCTTCTACAGATGGTATTCCTTTAGCAGATCCTACACTATATCGTACTATTGTTGGAAGTTTGGTTTATCTCACTATTACTCGTCCAGATATTGCATATTCTGTGTATGTTGTTAGTCAGTTTGGGGGTTCACTTACTACAGTTCATTGGGCAGCTGTTCTTCGTATTCTGAGATATCTTCGAGGTACTTGCTTTCAAAGTCTACTTCTTTCATCGACTTCTTACTTGACTTTGCGAGCATATTCAGATGCAGACTGGGCGAGCGATCGCATAGATCGTAAGTCTACTACAGGTTATTGTGTATTTGTGGGTGTTTCTCTTATTTCTTGGAGGAGCAAGAAACAGACTGTTGTATCTAGATCATCCACTGAAGCTGAGTACTGTGCTATGACGTCTACGACAGCTGAGATAGTTTGGTTACATGAGTTACTTGCAGATATGGGTGTTTCCATTCCAGAGCCTACTCCAATGTATTGTGACAATCATAGTGTTATCCATAGGGTGGGAATTATACCCGGCCACGCGATACCCGTCGTGGTCACCCGAGTCCGATAAGGCCTGTGGGTGCCTGCGCCCGAAGACGGGTGCAACTCTCCACCTGGATGCATGATAACCGAAAAGCAAAAAACAGAAGGTGTGCAGACTGAAGAAATCATTATATGGACTAAAACAATCCCCTTGAGCTTGGTTCGACCGATTCGCCAAATCTATCATTTGGATACAAACAGAGCAACTCAGATCACATTGTTTCTAAAAATGAAACACAGAAAGATTACAGAACTTACTGTTTATGTAGATAACATGATAGTAACAGGCAACGATCTAGAAGAAATGAAAGCTTTGCGAGAATACTTATCCAACGAATTCGAAATGAAAGACTTAGGCCCTTTGAAATACTTTCCGAGAATTGAAGTTTCTCTTTGTGATACAAGAATATTTTTATCCCAAAGAAAGTATGCATTAGATCTATTACAAGAAACAGGCATGACTGTCAGCCAGCCAGTGGACATTCTATTTGAAGAAAAAAAAATTGTGTATTGAGACATATCAAGTGTCAGTAGACAAGGGGAGGTACCAAAGACTTGTTGGAAGACTAATGTATCACGACCACACAAAACTTGATCTTGTATATGCTCTAAGTGTCGTTAGTCAATTCATGCATAATCCAGGAGAACAACATATGAGTGTTGTCATGCAAATTTTGAGGTATCTTAAATCTGCTCCGAGAAAAGGAATTTTATTCTCTAAAAAATACAAGTAAAAGAGATATTAGAATTTACACTGATGCTGACCTTGGCAGGAGCAGTTGATAACAGAAGATCAACTTCAGGATATTTGTTTTTCGTATGAGGAAATTTAGTAACATGGAGAAGCAAGAAACAAAATATTGTTGCACGTTCTAGTGTGGATTCAAAATATAAAGGAATGACTTTAGGTATTTGCGAAGCATTGTGGCTGGAACATCTCTTACAGGATTTAGGGTACCCTCTAGAAGATCCTATTCGACTTTATTGTGACAACAAAGCAACATGTGATATAGCTCATAATCCGGTTCAACGTGATAGAACCAAACATGTCGAGGTTGATAGGTTCTTCATTAAACAAAAACTTGACGAAAAAAATGACAGAACTTCTAAAGATTCGATTTGAAGACCAACTAGCTGATATACTCATCAAAAGCATATCTAATCAAGTTCTCAAAAAGTTTTTGGACAAGTTGGGTATGTGTGATATATATGCGCCAACTTGAGAGAGAGTGTTGACATTTATGACAAAAATTAATAATATATGAGAGGTGATTCATTACCATATATTTTTGATATCCTTGCTCACAAATCACCAATATATATCACATGTTATAAGGGATGTGGTTGTATAAATCATTGGTTATGCAAGGGGATTCGGGTGCCTTTAATATATCTTTTCTTATCCAAACTTATATCGATAGAAGCCCACCATTCCTATAATACCACCTAGATGTGGTGTCATTGATAGGCCTAAAAATAGGTCTATTCCCGCAAGTATACGGGGTCAAGTTATAGTATTGAAAATAAGATCGAGTATCGTCCCAAGGGATAAGTAGGCAATTTCGGATATTGACGGCAAGTTTAGCCCAATAATCAAAATGTCAATAACTAACTTAGACTAAAGCACACACACACCCCACTTCATAAATTTGATATTTGATTTGCAAAAACTAAGAAAATAAATAAAACTAACTAAACTATCTATAAGAAAGAGGTGAGAAGATATCTAAGATTATGAAATCCACCGCATAATTTTCACTTTATAAACAAGCACTTAATTACTTAAATCTCTTTTGTATTTACTCGGAATCCAATATAATGAACTATTTGGATTCCGGATGATGTTCTAGATAAAACAATTTTATAATTACTAATTCTAATTATCTACCTTATAGAGATTCGGATTGCTTAACTATTATTCATCATCTAAAAAGCATACTCCATCTAACAACTTAACGAAAGTATGAAATATCTAATTATGAGGCATGAGTAATGGAAAGAAAATCCAATCCATATAGATAAACAATCAATAAACATTAAAGCACATCAAAGGATTTAATTAATCAAGAACAAGTATTATAGAGATCCAAAATGGGTTTCATTCACAACCTTAGATTGCTAAGTTAACTATACATGAAATCTAGAGTAACATTCATTGAATTTATAAAGTAAATGAAAATACTAAGAAATTAATGGAAAGAAATCACCAAGAATGTTCAAAATCCATATTCCCATGTATCTCCATTTTATCCAAGATTTGCTCCATTTGTGCTCAAGAATTTTACTCCAAGAAATCCAAGTAATAGTTATTTTATTGCCACCCAAATAAGAAAAAGAAAGAGAAGGAAGAAATTAGATCTAGAAAGAAGTTGGAAATAAGAGATGAAGAGGGTAAAGATGATAGAAGAATATGGAAGGAAGAAGAAGAAGACTATTAATGGAAGAAAGAATAGTGGTAGAGAAGAAGTAGTAGTAGAGAAAGATGGAAAAATAATGGATAAAGTGGATTTAGTAGTAGAGAAAAGAGAAAGAAATAGGTAAGAGGGGATTGAAAGAGGAGAGGGAGATTGAGAGGGTTTGCAAGTCTAGGGAGAAATGAAAGGGGTAGAGATTTATTTATAGATGGGTTGATGGCTAGGGTTTGTAGGAGTTAATTGGGAGAAAATGTGAGAAAGAGGGTTAAAATAGGGAGTTAGGGTTGCTTTCTACTCAAGATTTGGATTCCTATTGGTTGAAAATTAAGGAAGGACAAAAAGGAGGGGCTTATAGGTAATTTCGGGGGTTAAAGATAGAAAAGCCAGAGCCACGCGTCGCCTGTCTGTTGGGGGCTTAATTCAGATGATAAAGTGCATCCGGATTCATGGAGTTAACTTGCGGACGTACAGAAGCCGTTGGATGGAAGAGAGCACGGGATCTGGATGGTTGGTAAGGTGACACGCGTCCGGGCTTACCTTAATAAGCAGCTTCGGGTAACACGGGAATGGAATAAAGGACCAGATGCACCGGAGCCGTTAGATCTTCAAAACGCGGAGGTTTACGGTCAAGATTAAAACGTTGAAGTGGGACTACCGAATTAAGTTGCTGCGCGCTCCACCGGATCAGACCTATAGGGTCCATTTCGCTGCTTAGCGGAAACACGGGAATTGCGTATACCAGCTACCGCTCATCGACACGTGTCCCGCAGAATCCCGCGTGCCTGAATTTCTACCGAATGTATCCCACCTGGTCAACAGTATTTGACCCAACTTTGACCTTTATTTATTCCTCCATTCGGACTCCGATTTGACTTCCGTTTTCTCCTACGAACTCGTCTCGACCTCGACTTTTCAACCACGCACTGACCTTAGCCAAATTACCAGAATGTCCTTGACCTCAAATGACCAAAATACCCTTTATGCATCTTTTCCTCGTTTTTAACCGTTTTTCACACCTAACTCCACAAAACACACCTAATCAAGAAAATCAACCATTTTATTATAATAAAGACCCGAAACGAACTAACTCGACTAAATTAAACGACTTAGATGGGACATTTTCATGACCCATCAGTCATCTTATGGTAGCTCCATATGAGAGGTGTCATCTTATGGTAGCTCCATATGAGAAGTGTCATTGCATGGGAGCTCCATATGAGAAGTGTCATCTTGTTGATGACAACACACCATGCAAGTGACAACACATGGGTTATGTGTCACCTTCCTACTGCTTCTCCCACCCTATAAATAGATGTACATGGTGTAGTGTTTGTATGAATTGGTAAGAGATGAAAAAGTTTGAAAGAAATACTTCATATAAAGCTTGGTTTAAGTTCATCTCTTTTGTTTTAGTATGTTTAAATACCTCTATCTTTTTCTCTTCCTTTAACTCCATTAAGTTGTATGCAAATATCAATACACATTGAAGCAAATAGACCGACAATTTACAACACGTTATCACCACGAGTCTCTAGCCAGATGAAAGAAGCCGTTACTCTGTCTATTTGGCGACACCAACATCGGTGAAATATCGAACAAAATAAATCCTTATTTTGCCCAGTGAAAGGTATACATTTCAATTGTTGGTTTTATTATAACTAACATATTTTAATCTTATGTTGCACATTTAGAATTATCCAAGAGGAGATATTGTTACAAATGAACAAGTGGTTGACTACATTAAATACCTTCCACGCCTTGGTTATAGTCCCGCTGACTTAATATCGAATGTGTTATTTGTTCAAGAATCTCATACGCTTACTTGTTTCGTTTGAAACGAACAAAACAACCTGTTGTTGTTACATAACCATGAATCTCGACCAACTGGGTTCGTACTTGTGCCTGAAGCACATACAATATTGTCAAATGTTCATGGAAGGGAATAAAATTACACAGGGAGAAATGGTTCTAGAAGAAACCACCAATGTGTATGCCCCACAAGTAAATGGGAAAGAAATAATAGACAATCCCCATACTACCGGAAGTGGGAAAAGGAAGAAACTCAAAATATAGAGTTGAACCTAAGAATGATAAGGTGAATAACGCACCCAAGGATTAAAAAGATGTTTGTCACATATGTGGAATAGTTAGTAGTTAATCCCGTACCTGCTGTACGACAAAATACTTTGTGTATTTATATCAAACATGTTTGAAGCTTGAAGCTCTAAAGATGAATCTCATGGGCTTGATCCACCATTGAGCATTAGAGATGATCTCCCCGAAGGAATCAATCAATGTGATCATATATTTCATTTTACTAACTAATATGCTAACATATCTAACTTTGACTTATTTGTTTAATTTTAGTATTGTAAATTATTTACTTTCTTTTACAATAGTGTTATTTTAATCTTATATTATATTATTTAATTTAATGAAAATGTATGGATTTCAGAAGAAACATATCTAAAGGTGATGAATATAGCTGTCTAGCGGACAGTGGGACCACAAATTCGATACTTCGAAATACTAAATATTTCTCGACCTTAAAATTATGTAAATTTATGTGAAGCAAATGGGATTACTATCGCTGGCTCATCAAGCCTTAAAGAAGGCTCCGGAAGACCTACTAAAATAATTATTGAGGATGTTTTATACTCGACCAGATCCTTGAAGAATTTATTGAGTTTCAAAGACATTCGTCTGAATGGGTATCATGTCGAGACTGGGTCTGAGAATGATAAAGAATACTTATATATCACCTCAAGTATATCATGCCAGAATCGTGTTCTAGAAAGATTTGAAGCTCTTTCTTCTGGGTTATATCTTACAGAGATAAAAACAGTTAAATCATATGTCATTGTCAACCCGAAGTTCCACGATCTAAATATTTGTAAAATTTGGCATGATCGACTGGGACACCCAGGATCTACCATGATGAGTAGAATAATACAAGATTCTCAGGGATACTCTCTTCAGAATTAGAAGTTTCTGATAAATAGGGATTTTAATTGCACTGGTTGCTCATTGGGGAAGTTTATTAATCGCCTATCCCGGACGAAAGTACATATCGAATCTCCCAAATTTTTGGAAATGATTCAAGGTGATATATGTGGCCCATACACCCGCAGTGTGGACCATTTAAATATTATATGGTACTAATCGATGCATCAACTAGATGGTCTCATGTAAATCTGCTCTAGACGCGGAATCAGGCGTTTGCACAGTTATTAGCTCAGATAATTCGTTTACGAGCTCAGTTTCCTGATTATCCGATCAAGTCGATTCGTCTAGATGGAGCACGAGAATTTACATCAAGTACTTTTGATTCCTATTGTCTCTCAGTTGGAATCAATGTTGAACATCCTATAGCTCATGTTCATACTCATAATGGTATAGCTGAATCATTCATAAAACATATCCAACTGATTGCGAGACCAATGTTGATGAGGACTAAATTACCGGTTACTGCATGGAGACCTGCATTTCTTCATGCTGCAACTTTGATAAGATTACGTTCCACTTCGAATAATCAATTCTCACCTTTGCAATAGGTTCAAGGCCAGCAGCCAAACATATCTCATTTGCGTATTTTTGGATGTGTTGTATATGTTTCTATCACAGCCCCACAACGCAAAAAGTTTGGCCTCAGCACTGACTAGGAACATATATTGGTTTTAATACACCATCTATTATTCGATATCTCGAACCCCTGACGGGTGAGACTTTCACTGCACACTTCGTCGATTTCTTTGATGAGACAGTCTTCCCACCATTAGGGGGAGTAAATTTGCCTGAAGCAAATGTTATCAAAAGGGAACTTTCTTGGGTTGCACCAAATTTGTCTCATTTTGATCCTCGTACTAATTAATCTGAAGTTGAAGTACAAAAGATAAACATCTACAAGAGATTGCTAATAAAATGCCTGATGCATTTAATGACGCAGCGAAAGTGACAAAATCATATATACCTGCTGCAAATGTCCTAGGAAGGATAGATGTCCCCGAAGGACAGGATAAAAATATTGCAGCAATGAATCGTCCAAAACACGTCTGAAACGTGGACGACCAATCGGTTCTAAAGATATAATTTCCTAGAAGAGGACAAACCAACCACAAGCAAGTAATGTTCCAGAAGAGACGACAAATACACCCCTAGAAGTGGGTGAAGCCCTAGAAGAGGCAGAAGCTCTTAAAGAGCATGAGTTATCTCCAAATGAAGAGATATCTATAAATTATGCTTGTAATGGTAAAGTCTTGAATTGAGATAACATAATCATCGATGATATATTTGCGCTTCCAGTAGCCACTGATATTATCACTGAAAATGATGATTATGAACCACTAACTATTGAGGAATGTTAGAAAAGGACTGATTGGGTAAAATATAAAGAAGCAATCCAGACATAGCTAAATTCACTATCAAAATGTAACGTTTTTGGACCTGTAGTCCTGACCCCCAAAAATGTAAATCCTGTAGGTTTCAAATGGGTATTCGTTAGAAAACGGAATGCGAATAATGAAGTCATTCGCTATAAAGCAAGACTTGTGGCACAAGGTTTCCTGCAGAAACCAGAGATCGATTATGAAGAAACATACTCTCCAGTTGTGGATGGAATAATCTTTCGATATTTGATCAGTTTAGCAGTTCTAGGAGAACTCGAGATGAATTTAATGGACGTGGTCACTGCGTATCTATATGGAAAATTAGATACTGACATTTATATGAAAGTCCCTGAAGGATTTAAATTGTCTGGAGGCAACCCACGTACCATGTATTCACTAAAGCTTAATCGAGCTTTATACAAATTGAAACAAGATGGACGAATGTGGTACAATCGTCTTAATGAATATCTGATCCAAGAAGGTTATGTTATGATCTCGTTTGCCCATGGTTATTTATCAAGAAAGGAGATGTTGGATTCACGATTCTTGCAGTATATGTTGATGATATCAACCTTATAGGAACTCCAGAAGAGCTCTCTAAAGCAGCAAAATATTTGAAGAAAGAATTCGAGATGAAAGATCTTGGAAAAAAAAAAATTATGTCTTGTCTTACAAACTGAAAGAAGCACAAGTGGCATACTTGTTCACCAAACATTATACACTGAAAAAGTTCTGAAACGCTTGAACATGGAGAATTCTTATCCTCTTAGTACTCCCATGGTTGTTAGGTCTCTCGATGCTCTGAAAGATCTATTTCGACCTAAAGAAGAAGACGAAACACTCCTTGGTCCAGAAGTACCATATCTGAGTGCTATTGGTGCATTATCATACTTAGCTCAATGCACTAGACCGGACATTGTTTTTGCAGTAAATCTATTGGCCAGATATAGCTCAGCACCATCTAAAAGGCATTGGGTTGGAGTAAAGCAAATTTTAAGATATCTGAGAGGAACAACTGGCATGGGATTGTTTTATTCAAAGAACTTATCCGGTAATTCTCAAGTAAAAGGTTACACAGATGCCGGTAATATTTCTGATCCGCACAAAGGGTTTTCTCAGACAGGTTATGTATTCACAAGTGGAGGTACAGCTTTCTCATGGCGATCTAGTAAACAAAGTATGCCCGTTACCTCATCTAACCATGCAGAAATTATTGCTCTCCATGAAGCAACAAAAGAATGTGTATGGCTTAGATCCATTATTAAACACATTAGAAGCTCAAGTGGTCTTGATTCAATCACAAATTCTCCCACAATCATTCACGAAGATAATTCAGCATGCATCGCTCCGATCAGTGAAGAATACATCAAAGGCGATAGAACTAAGCACATATCCCCTAAATTGTTTTACTCACATCACCTCCAAAAGAATAATGAGATTGATATCCAGAAGATACAATCATGTGAGAATTATGCTGACTTGTTCACCAAGTCTCTGCCTACTAAAACGTTCATAAAACTGGTAGATGGGATCAGAATACGACGCCTGAATAGCCTGATGATGTAGATTGCATTGGTCCAAGATATGATATTCACCAGGGGAGTCTATTATCATGTGCAGGTTCATGTATCGCTATCAACGCTCTGTACTCTTTTTCCTCCGTCCAGTTTTTGTCCTAATGGGTTTTTCTGGCAAGGTTATAACGAGGCAGTATTTAGCGTATCCAGCGTCACTCGGAATCTATTATCTGTACTCTTTTTCCTTCCTCAGATTTTGTCCCACTGGGTTTTTCTGACAAGGTTTTCAATGAGGCAATTATTTCAAGTGATGGTCATCCAAGGGGGAGTGTTTGTTATAAGGGATGTGGTTGCCCATAAAATCATTGGTTATGCAAGGGGATTTGGGTGCCTTTAATATACCTTTTCTTATCCAAATTTATATCTATAGAAGCCCACCATTCCTATAATACCACCTAGATGTGGTGTCATCTTATGGTAGCTCCATATGAGAGGTGTCATCTTGTGGTAGCTCCATATGAGAAGTGTTATTGCATGGGAGCTCCATATGAGAAGTGTCATCTTGTTGATGACAACACAGCATGCAAGTGACAACACATGGTTATGTGTCACCTTTCTACTACTTCTCCCACCCTATAAAAAGATGTACATGGTGTAGTGTTTGTATGAATGGTAAGAAATGAAATTTTTTGAGAGAAATACTTCATATAAAGCTTAGTTTAAGTTCATCTCTTTTATTTTAGTATGTTTAATTCCATTAAGTTGCATGCAAAAATCGATACACATTGAAGCAAATAGACCGACAATTTACAACATCACATTATTTGTTACTAGATTTATTTTTATCAATTAAGGATATAACTATCCTGTATAAGAATTGTAATTGCTCACATAGAGACACAGTACGATAAACAAACTTCTTCTTTTTCTCTGCCTTTCTTTTATTCGTGTTTAAACAACCACGGTCTTCCTTGAAACTTTCCATCAATTGTGAGCATTGGAAAGGTTATGCATCACAAAGATCTCATTCTTCGCAATTTTTTACCTATAACGAATAAGCACTATAACAATCCGACTTAAGATATCTTAAGCTCTTAAAGTATTATTATTAATATTATAGTTTTGTATCAATATCTTCTTAGATATCAACCCACAAAGGTCCCCATTTAATTTATATTTACTTTATTTTAACCAAGTTTAATCAACAAGGGATTTCACTTTCATGAGACTGAGCCTAGAACCCTTGGGTTGTGGAGTGAGTCTCCAACCACTAGACCAAGATGTTTCTATTATTTGTACGGTTCCATTCTAACTTAAGAATATCTTACTATTTTTCCTTTTCAACTTGTCTAAAACTGACAACTTTAACAAAAATGAGAGAGATATAATTAGAGTTTTTTTTACCTTGCTCTTCAACACTACATGGTAATTGAGTTTATCCCTTTCAATAATTAGTTATTGAACTTAATTCATTGTATTTATTATTTTTGTCAAAACTTTTAAGGTCATGGTTAACACGTGGGAATAGACTCAAATATTAAATAATCTACAGATGGATCGGATAATGTGATGCCACGTTCTCCGAATCACGGTTTGCCAGACAGTTTATAAAAGAAATTCAGTCTAATTCTCACTCAAACTAGTTTCAAATATAAACTCAAGACAAAACTCTCATCGGTTTGCAAATCATAAACGCAGTGGAAAAATCAAAATGAAGTTTAAACTTTTTGAAAATATGCTCGAAAAACGTGTAACCCAAAATAGTTTTAATGAAGATAAAAACAACTTGAATTCATGTATATGAACAATTCATATAAGAGACTGAATTTTGACAGAGTCTCTTCTATAAATTGAACCTATTAAACTAACTTGTCCAATATTCATACATGTTTTCATAAACTTCAACATATAAATAACAACAAATAACAAGTGACAAAGTGCATACTATTTATTTGTGTACAATCACAAACAAGTGAGAGAACGATCCTAACTATTCTAGATGATACATATATAATATTGAGGTTGTGATAACAAAGATAAGTCAAAATAGTAGGAAATTATATTGAGCTTACATAATGTGAACCATCAAAGTAATCTGTATCACTCCGGGTCACTAATACCTGCAACTGAACAAAAACAAATAGGAATGAGATAAACCGAAGGTTAGCACAGTAGGATACCTAAATATCCTAATTACACCACACACATCAACAATTTGATATATCAATAGTTATAAGTGATACATATTTACAAAGATATCACTATGCACACTAAGCAAAATAATAATAGCTAGATAATTCTTCAACCTTACCAAGATCACAACTGAATATGCCATCAATCGGGGTCACCTACTATTCGACTAGGAAGAACTGGTAGGCCTTTGTTAGTGTGTAGCCAGGTGATGCCTTATCAACAGTTGACTACTACAGTGTACACATGGATCTACGTAATATCTGGTTAGAGCTTCCGTAACTTTCCCTTCGTCAATATCGCCTATCGGGGTAGCTTGTGATCTCAATACGCATCAAATAGTAAATATCACTCAAACAATGATACACTTAGAATATATCATGACCTACCCAGACGACTATATAAGCGTCGCGTGTGACATAACCTTATACCCACGGTGATACAACTATCTCGTCTTGAGGAGCATCCTAGCCCCTGCCTGAATTGACGCTACCTCACAAGGTAATTCATTAACCATTCGAAGAATACCCAAACATATGCATGAAAATATAATAATATTAAATGATTTTAGTTGCTCCCAAAGCTACAAGATCAGAGTCCTCCTAACAGGTAACATCCACCAAAGGAGAAGAACGTTCTTGCGTCTCAAGGTAAAGTAAACCCTATTTAAATCCAAGCTTATACAAGTTTCCACTTTCAGGGATAAAGTATTTTCCTATTAAGATAACTCGGGTAAACACCCTCTTTTATTTCGTAAAGATATTGTAAGTATCAACCACACACACCAGTGGCTTAGGAGAATAAATAAACAAACATGACATTGGGTCAGTCCCCTAATCACTCCAAGGGTCAGAATACCCCAATTCCCAATCTCTTTCGGACCCAGGCTGGGTAAACTAGAATGCTCATTACCAAATAATTAGCCACGCACCGAGTGTAACCCTTAACATAAATTCATGGCTAATCCATAGTTGAAAAATAAACAAGGGGACCAACCAATGCCCCGCGTAAAACAATCATTACACTTAACAAACTCAAGCGATTCCACCACCATGTTATCAAGCAGCTCAAGCGATTCCATCCCCAAGTGATTATTTTTTAGAGAAACCAATTTATTTTGTAAAGATAAACATCCATAACATGGAGCACCCCACTTGCATCCATATCATATCATAATTTGAACTAGAGAAAGATTCATAGGTACCTACCTCTTATTGCGCCTCTAGCGGTGCTCCTGACTAAGCTTCACCGCTCCTCGATATCCGTATTGAAGTACAATAGTCCTACTGAAATATAAAAAGGTAAAACATTTTGTCAGTTATATAACTGTCAAGAGTCCTCTTGCAAAGCAAGAATGCGTAAAATGAAAGAAGCTAGACTAAGAATATCCTATTGGCACTATAAAGTTCATTGTAGCATACCACCGAACACCTTAATTAAATGCGTACAAACTAGCCGAGCCGTAGTAAGATGTTCAAGCTCGGCTGGTGTCTTTGACTGTTTGCTCGAGCTCAACCACGGTCGAGCAATTGTCCACTTTCTCGAGCTCGAATCGTATATGTTTGAAAGATCTCGAGCTCACATTGTTTTAAGCTTGTTTATCAAAATATTTCAAATTAAAACAACTTCCTAAATTATCAAAATACTTCAACGATCATTTGTCACATACAACAATAATGATTAATGATTCATATTACAATAATCTTTTAATGGTTGATATTCTATGTACAAGTTTCAATACTAATACCTAAGTATGTACTACACTATTATAGATAGTATGTTAAATATGTTGTTCACGAGTAGCTCGGGATACACTAAAGAATCAAACTCGACTCGTTAACATAAACAAGCATAATTTTGGGCTCGTGTTAAGCTCGTACTCGTTAATCTTCGAGTCGAGCACGAGCAATAGTCGAGCCAAGCCCGAGCAACTCGTTAAAAGCTTGACTCGAGTACACCCCTAATACAAACCTACCGACCAACTTCCTGCAAACTCTATTTTAGTCAAGTCTTCATAAGCTGATAAATCATATAACGAACTCAATAATATGAATCTGTAACTCAAACTGTTCATTTAAGTGAAATATGACTAAGTTCTGGTAGCCCTCTATGTTCTAATTTATTTCAAAACTATACCAAATATGAATATTCGGTCCGAATTCGGTTCGAGAACCTTCTCTCATAAATTCCCTTCACCAAGTCCTCGTTAACAATTTGTTCTTGTCCCTTGGTGTCAAAGGGCGAGTTCATTTTAGGTCTTGCCCAAAAACAGTCTTTATTCTCATTGGAGTAAGACTCTCCCGCGACATTATTGAATTCTTGGGGACCTACTTCACACTATACCTTCTGGAGTGCTTATAGAATATCTTGTTCATTCAACTAATGTGCCCAATAAAGCAGATGAAGAAATTGACCAAAGCCTATAAGAAAATATAATATCATCACTTTTTTGCCCAAAGCTTCTGTGTCCCTCTTTCAATCCTCTCTTTCACTAGAGCGGTGGCATCATTTTGAATTATCCTTTCCAGCTCCCCTCCCTCTAAAGAATTTAGAAGGAACTTTTATAAACTTAAGCAAAATCTTTTTAAAGATCTAAACCCTAAACTTCTTCCAAGTGTTTTTTCTTTTCTTCATCTCCTTCTCCAAAACTTTAATTTCTTCTAATCATTAAATCCTAAAAACATGGATAACAAACCTAATATATTTAGAACTGGTGAAAAATATGTTTTAGGACTCAAATTAACTAATTTTTAGGGTTTAGAATGTGTTTACCTCCCTTGGGGAGGATTGATAGATGAAGAAACTTGATTTGGAAGTCCCATGAAAGATGTATTAAGAGTGTCAAGAGATTTTGCTTGATGATTTCTAGGGTTTAGAATGTTTTTTTCCTCTTTATCTCTCTAACTTTGTTTCTAATTTTAGAGAAATAAGGGTAGTAGGGGTTGGAGATTTGGGGAAGATAAGTAACATAATTGATGGAGAAGGAAGAACAAAAAATTTGACTAGATGTTTTGGAGGAGATGAGGTGGATGAGTTTTTCTCCAGAAAATAAGAAAGAGGAGGGGAAGAAGGAAAATGAAAAGACTTAAAATAAAAAAATTACTTGAAGTTAATTTTGTAAACTGAAATTTTTTCCGTATTCCCCATAAAGAAATATTCCCTGGAGATTCTACAAAGAAACATGGATTCTTTAGAGAATTTATTCCCCCGAGATTTTTCTTTATTCTCCAACGCCGCAACCTTCTGTTAAACCAAACAAAACAGGTTTTGGGTGCCACATGTTAAAGCATGAAGCAGCCACGTGACCAAATTACACTTCAACCCCTAATTTATATATAACTCAATAAAAGTCCCATCATGACCATACTCAACTAATTCAACCTCCCTTAATTACTAATATAAGCCCCACTTTAACCTTTAGTTTTTTTTTACCTCCCATAACTAACTATAAAGAAAATTTACGACGCTTATTAATTCAACCAAGAAGAGCATTACCGAATATAGAACGATAGCCATACAATGTCAAATCTTTATGTCAGTCCAATAAAATTCACGGTTCCTCGAGATCTATCCGATGAATGCTCCAGCTTAACCCAAATAAATATTCAAAACCAAATCCTAAAAAAATCACTAGCTTTGCCCAGTGCTCTAACTCGTCTGATTCTCCAACTCGGAGATTTGGGTGTTACAGATAATACTTTACTAGTTTTATGAGTTATTTTGCGAAATGGACAAAGATAAGTATCGAGTGATGAATTGGAGGCATGAATATGTTCTTTTTTGAGGTTGGGACATGAACTAGCTCTAACTAACTTTACCATCTAAAAACAATGACGTCTTACAATCCTTAAAGTTAGTTACCTCTAGTAAAAAAAAACGTAAGATGCCCAAAACACTAATCTTTTTTTAACCTTTATGCCCCAAATACTAATGTCTTAAATTTAGATCTTCTAACAGGAGTCTTGCAACTTATTTTCATAAATATTCAAAACAAAAATGAACAATTTGTTTACATTAATAAAATATATTTACATAAATCGACGAATGAAACCCTCTTTGTATCGAACGAGTGGAAAAAGTTTTAAGTGAAAATCTCATAAGTAGTTTAGCTTGAAGCTTTTAAAACCCTTGAGGGTTTTGAACCACCTGATCGTGGGTTCAGAATTTTTTGTTAGTAAGAAAATGTATGATGTTTCAAACACTAATTTATTTAAACTTTTCATGCCCTAAACACAAATTCCTTAAATTCAGATAACCCTAGCAGTTTTGCAATTTTTTTCAAAAAGATCAAAAGAAGATAAGTTTAGGATGCGTTTGGATAGTAATGTTTTGTTTCAGGGAAATCCAAAACTCTGGTTAGCAAAAATCTTGGATGCCCACCACCATTGGCGTCTTTCCTCTCACTATTTTTGCAAAGGAAACGATGAAGCTTCGCTGGAATCCCCTTCGTCTGAGATGAAGTGGGGGAGGTTTAAGGGGAACTCTACTCGAGAGTTTCAGAACCTCAGGGTTTTTAGAGTTTCAAGTGAAATCATTTTCTTCCGTCTAAGATGAAGGGGGTTTCGGCGAAGCAAAACATTTCCTTTGTCGGATTTGTGAGAGGAAAGAAAGCTAGACATGGAGGGAGAGTAAGAGCCAGAGTCCTGGAAGGTTTATGAGGAAACACTCCTCGAAAGTTTTAGACCCACGATCAAGGGTTTCAAAACCCTCGAGGTTTTTAAAGCTTCAAGCGAAACCATTTATGAGATTTTCACTTGAAATATTTCCACTCGTTTGATACGAAGTGGGTTTCATTCGTCTGTTCTACAAATATATTTATCTATGTAAATAAATTTTTTTCATTTTATTTAATTATTAATGCAAAAATTAGTATTTGGGACATCAAAGGTCAAAAAATTAGTGTTTGGAGCATCTTACGTTTTTTTACGAGAGTAAACTAACGTTAAGGTTGGTTGGACGTCATTATTCATTATTTTTGGATGGTAGAATTAGTTAAGTTAATTCATGTCCCAAACTCAGAGAAGAACATTTTCATGCTCCAAACTCATACCCCGGTATTAATCTTTGCCCCTTTCACAAAGTAACTCTAATCTTATTCTTGAATAAACGAAATATTAAAGTAACACATAAACTTACAGGGAAATGCGTTAAATGATCGTTCTTCAAACGAGTAAACCCAATTACCATTTACTATCAATTATGGAAGGAAGTAAACTCAGTTATCTATTACTGTTTAAGAGGAAGTTTAAAAAGTGAAAAACTATTAACTCAGTGGCCATCAACTTTCCATTTTATCATAAATGACATGACCATGGAAAAAAAATTAACACTTCAACTAATTTCAAACTTAACTCACTGCCTTTGGTTGGCATTAGGATCTCCAAAAATAAAAAAATGGGAGAGAAGTTAGCGATGGAGAAAGGACACTCGTTATGAGATATTTATTTTCGCTTATCCCGATAAGGAAAACCAAAGGATATATCATATATGTGAATTTTGAGCAATACTATATTGTTCAATCTCATAAAACAAAATCTTGTTCACCAAAAAAAAAGAAAAGAAGACAAAAATCTACAAGAGGCGATGGGCCTAGGGTCCAAAATCAAACTCAGTATAGGATTGAAGTCCAATCTTTCTCATTATTAGATTTTACGTATTTTTGAGGAAGGACCCATTATACTTCTGTGTTTTTTAATCAAGTGGTACCCTTTTTTCAATTCACACCCGAAACCAAGACGTCCTTTCACATCCCATATTAAGAAGTCGGTTTTGTCTTTATGGAAGGTATAAATGTAACAATATCTCACTATTTCGCCTTTCCAGCTTGTCTAAAAATATCCAATGAATAAATATTGATTTATTTGTATGGTTATATTCTGACTTAAGAATATCTCATTATTTGCCTTTTTGATTTGTCTTGAAAGGATAACTTAGCAAAGATGCGACCGATATAATTAGTCCTTTTTTTTTTTTTTTTTTTTTTTTATCTCAACACTAATTGATAATTGAGTATACTCTCTTTAATAATTAGTAATTGAGCTTATTTCGTTGGGTTATTTATTACTAGGGTAAAGCCCGTGTCTTCGACACGGTTAACTCATATGTAAATACAACTATGAAGAAACATATATAAATAACGATACAATAAGAATTTCTCCTCTTCGTAACGCCTTGTGTAGAAAACCCATCTTCAAATTGTCTAACTTATTATGCAAAGAGTGTCGAAATGGTATAATTTAATCTAATTGTTTGCTGGGTGCTTCTAAAGGCACCTGGCCAAACAGCTGTTAGCATCCAGAAAATTTGTTGACATGTTTGAAGACATGTTTGCCTGAAAAGCTCAGAAAGTAGTTAGTTCTGAAAAATGTATTCAGTAGGGTTCGGGTTACCGAATCTGGTGATTTGCTAGAGAGACCCCCTCCTTCTAGCGCCAAATGCTGATGTCAAAAATTGACTCCCTGTTAAATCAGCATGGAAAAGGGAGTTGATGCATGACAGCCTCCGTTATGATGGTATATTCTGTTTGGAGAGGAGAGATTCCTCTGTTCAGCTCTGCTACTTTGCTTCTATCTGCTCCTCGCTCCTTGCTCCAGCTCCTGACTCCTTGCTCCAGCTCCTGGCTCCTTGCTCCTGTTCGTCTGTTCCCGAGGGGGGAAAACCTGCAAAGGATTCGAAAATCACTCTGACGCTCAAGACAGTCAGGGTGCTCTTTGTAGTAAAAGAATGAATATTGATGGATCCTTTTGGGGGGAGAGTTATGAGAACTCTGTTTTGGGGGGTGATCCTTCTTGGTATGAAGGGATCGTATTTCTGGAGAGAGAGAGTGTGTGTTTTCCTCCAGAGAGCGTGTTTTCGAGTCTATCCCGGATCTTTGATAAGTGAAAGTTCCTAAGTTCAAAGATATTTTGTATATATATCTTGTCGGAGTGATAGACTCTAAAGGAGAAGTTTCCTCCTTTAGATACGTGGAATCCAATCGGTCTTAAACACTTCAAGATGTGTAACCGACTGAGATCTTTCTGGAAAGTCTGGGATTAAGTCATTAGGTCGCGCAGCGCTGATATCTTCCCAATTCTGGGCGTAAGATATGGGCCGGACCTGTGGAGACCCCCTTATTCCTTTAGTGATCCCAAGGCTGATCTATCCATGCCAAGGGCTTTTTGTGCAGAGCTGGTTTTTTCTAGCCGACCTCCCGATTGTGGGAATATGTGGTGGACCATCAGGGGTTTTAGCTGTCTTGCTGCCTTAAGCCGAGCTGTTCTGAGAGACTTCTGGTTTGATCTTTGACTCTTCAGACGTTAGTCCACGTCTGGACATTTTGTGCATCATCAATCACTACTTCTACTATCTTTCCCTTTTGAATAAAGCCATTAGGCAAAAGAAGTAGCGCTATTAGCTACATATTTTATCTAACAAAATAAAAATATTTTTAGCATAAAACGCTATAAAAGGAGGAGTCCTAGCCAAAACTCATCTCGCTCTGAATCGAGCAGGTAGCCTTGATAGCGAAAGCCACGACCAGGGGACCTAAAGGCAGCCTTGGTAGGTGAAAGCAACGACCAAGGGCCTTAATCTAAAAACAACCCTGCTAGCGAAAGCCACGACCAGGGACATGATAGCCTTTGTAGATACGGCAACGACTGAGGGCCCTAAGGAGCAGTCCTAGTTAAACTGAACTTTGCTCGAGTAAAACTGACCCCTCACCAAGGTCCCAAGGAGAAGTCCTAGTTACACTGATCGGCTCAAGCCGGCAAAGGAGGTAGTTCCAGTAGCTACGGCTGCGACCCGAGGCCTCACAAGGAGAAGTCATAGCTAAACTTAACTCTTTACTCGAGTGAAACGTGGTCCCTGAGGATCCCCAAGGAGAAGTCCTAGTTAAAACTACCGCCCCAATGAAGGTGACCGGGGGTATAAGGAGAAGTCCTTGTGAAACTATTCATGCTTAAAATGAGGAAGACAGCCCTGGTAGCTAAGGCGACGACCAGGGACACGGGAGGAGTCCCAGAAAAAACTAGTCGAGCTCAAGACGGCGAAACCAACTCTGGTAGCGAAAGCCACGACCAGAGGTTTAAGGAGAAGTCCTAGCTAAACTAGTTGTGCTCAAGCCAACGAAACCAGCTCTGGTAACGAAAGCCACAACCAGAGGTTTAAGGAGAAGTCCTAGCTAAACTAGTTGTGCTCAAGCCAACGAAACCAGCTCTGATAGCGAAAGCCACAACCAGAGGTCTAAGGAGAAGTCCTAGCTAAACTAGCTGAGCTCAAGCTGGCAATATCAGCTCTGATAGTGAAAGTCGTGGTCAGAGGTCTAAGGAGAAGTCCTGGTGAAACTAGTCGAGCTCAAGCTGGCGATATCAGCTCTGATAGCGAAAGCCGTGGTCAGAGGTCTAAGGAGGAGTCTTGGTGAAACTAGTTATACAAAGACAGCTCTGGTATAGATGATCAGGGACAGAGCTAAAAACTCTAACACTATTCAAAACTTTTTACGCAGGGCTGACTCGGGTTTTATTTTGGAGGAGAAAATAGTAAGCTTAGGGCATGCAAGATTAGGACTTAAATTATTTCTGTTGCAGGAGAAATCATTCGGAGCATGCGTGTAAGCCTAAGAAAAATTGCATTAGTAAGTATAGTGCTAATTACATTAACTTTTTTACATACTTAAGAAAACAGGAAAACACAGTCTGGCGGCAAGCTCTTATTCGCCAGAAGAAGAAGATGACGAAGGACCGTCAATGTCCACCGAAACCCTAATCTGATGGCCAGAAGGCGACCACCCCCACGACGACGAACCAGGAAACCCACAGCAGAAAAGAGAGCAGGTTCGGAAGTGCTGGTGGTACCAGTCAAAGAATAAACCAAAAGATAAAATGGCCTGGAGGAACTGAGGGTAGAAGGTGATCATCGTCCAGAAGATCATGCGAACGAAGGACGTCAACAAAACCCTCGCCAGCTACTTCCGTGCAGAAGTGCTCAATGGAAAAATCATCATAGTTCAGGACCATGTAGAAGGCAACTCTAACATCACCACCAGGGAGAGTTCCGCTAACCATTAAAAGAGGCATGGTGAGATTTAGAAAAGTTATTCTTGCCTTAACATCTATTTATAGGGCAGAATGGCCGTGATGAAGGAGCGTGATCAACGAAGAGTCGCGGCGAGCAGTCATGAGGAACTAACAGACCTAAACGTGGGAAATAAAGAGAAGCACAAAAGTAAAAAGGAAAAAGGTAATTCTTTATTAATTCATAGTAAGGATCTATTACAAAAGAAATTACAACAGGCCCCAGTTGTTGAGGGAAAGGAAAACAGATCAAAAAACATGAGCGACTGCAAAAGAATTGTCACGGAGTTTGAGAGAAGAAAAGATGAAGGACTACCAGGCACTCCTTTCCAGAGGCGCAGTCAAGGCCAGAAGACAACCAAGGACAAAAGAACCCTCTTGGCACCAACAATCTCGCCCTGAGCACCTAAGCAGGAGGAAGTACTGACGATCCTTACCCTCCTTCGGGCTCAAATAAAACGACGCGTGAAGTTATCACGACCATTATGGAGGAAC
This sequence comes from Eschscholzia californica, assembly GCF_041429995.1. NCBI lineage: Eukaryota > Viridiplantae > Streptophyta > Magnoliopsida > Ranunculales > Papaveraceae > Eschscholzia > Eschscholzia californica. The sequence continues at coordinate 50,909,847 of NW_028238198.1, forward strand.
CCATTTTTTTTTCACGGTCATTATGAAGAAACATTCCTTAAAGCAAACGCTTGGTATGAACTCGAACAGAGGCCTCATCCCGAATCTTTGGGAAGTAAACAGGAAGAAATAACGAAGCAACAACAGAAGGAAAGAAATCTTAAAATGTTTTTCAAACTTTCTGGTAGTGAAGATTTGGGAGGCCAAAGCAGGCTATAGTGGGAGAGGATAACCAAGAGACCTCTCGGAAATAGATAAGAAGCATTAAAGGCAATAGACCAGATGCGCCTCGAAAACACTCAACGGAATAATGACTAGGAAGTATGAACGACTCAAGAACTGCGGTTACCAAGGAGGCTTCAGTGGGTTTCAAGGAGACGTGGTTCTTTCACCAGTCACGACGCTCCACGTGTCTACGAATGGCAAAGCAGGTTACCGTGTGAAGTGATCCAAAAGATCACCGTCGGAAGCACATATTCAGAGATTCAAATCTGTGACGTCACAAAATCACGCATGGAAAAGATCAACTACTCGCGCAGAAGACGAAACGTGTCCCGGAATAATAAACCACACGTCAAAGCAAGAACATGGCTGGGTCAGCCCTGACAAGGATAACACTTAGTTGAAGAAGATCCCCAATTCATAAACATCCATCAGCTCTCGAGTACTGACAGGAAGACAGAGCTCTACAAAACAGCCCTGGTCCAGGTAAGGCCCAAAGAGCTTCGCGATACAGCTCTGGGACATGTAATACTTTCGACTTCTGGCCTTCAAAGTAAAACACACGAGTTACTTCTACTCCTTAGTCTCTTTACTTTCAACTAAGGAGTGGCGGGACTCATGATGATGCATAAAATATCCAGACGTTGGCTAACGTCTGAAGAGTCAAGGATCAGGCCAGAAGTCTCTTAGAACAGCTCGGCTTAAGGCAGCAGGACAGCTAAAATCCCCGATGGCCCGCCACGCATTCCCCCAAACTGGGAGGTCGTCCAGAAGAAACCAGCTTTGCACAAAACGCCCTCGGCATGGACAGATCAGCCCTGGGATCTCTAAAGGAATAAGGGGGGTCTCCACAGGTTCGGCCCATATCTTACGCCAGGAACTGGGAAGATATCAGCACTGCACAACCTAATGACGTAATCCCGGACTTTCCAGAAAGATCTCAGTCCGCCACACATCTTGAAGTGTTTAAGCCCGATTGGACTCCACCTATCTAAAGGAGGAAACTTCTCCTTTAGAGTCTACCACTTCGGCAAGATATTAACGAAGTATCCTTGAACTTAGGAACTTTCACTTATCAAAGATCCGGGATAGACTCGAAGAGAAACCCTAGATACGCAAAAGAGGTAAATTCTATTACGGTTCGACGGCCACCGCCTCACCACCGCCACTAATCACAGTCGGCCTAACTTCGCCTATAAAAGGCTCCCCACGTCGTCCTTCACAAGGGACGGTCTCTTCGGAACAAACAGACTCTCTCCCCAAAAAATACGATCTCTTCATACTAGAAGGATCACCCCCAAAAACAGAGTTATCACAGCTCGCTCCCAAAAGGATCAATCAACATTCATTCTTTTACTACAAAGAGCACCCTGACTGTCTTGAGCGTCGGAGGGGTTTCCGAACCCTTTGCAGGTTTTCCCCCCTTGGAAACAGACGAGCAGGAGCGAGGAGCCGGAACAGAAGAGCAGAGCAGAGAAGCAGAGCTGAACAGGGGAATCTCTCCTCTCATAACAGAATATACCATCATAACGGAGGTTGTCATTCATCAACTCCCTTTTCCATGCTGATTTAACCGGGAGCCAATTTTCGACATCAGCATTATGTACAGGGCATTTTGTTATGTATTTGACACATTTTGAAGAGAAAATATAGGAAATCTTTTCATGTACAGTACGTAATAAAATATCCAATACATTCCTTCCAAAATGTAAACTATTTCACTGAAATTCATTAGACATTTTGTTATGTACATGACATTTTTTAAGTACGAGACACTTTTCGAATTTCTCTCCCGATTTTTCTTATTTTTCCTGTCTCTAAATTTTATTCCTTTTTTATTTTCTCTCCAGATTTTTCTCTCTCCATATTTTCTGTTTTTATTCTTTTTATTTTTGTTTAAACATATTTTCTTTCTTAATACTACTACTTTTCTCAAAGATTCTCGCCTTATATGTTGGTAGATTTGTATAATAGTTTTCGGAACATAATCTCGCATCTTTGTTTCCGTTTAAACATTATCTTTCAACAAGATAGAACTATATGAATCATCAATGATCCTTGATTTTCTGAACTATATGAATTCGATCTTTGATCTTCTTTTAGAGAGATAAAAAACCCAAAAGTGTAACCAAATAATGGCGGGATCCAAAAATTTCAGAAAAAATGGGGCCACATATCAAAATTTGAGAGAGAAAGAGATGAAGAAGACAAGATCCGAAAGTTTTAGGGTGAGAAAGAGAAGAAAAATCTCCCAGATTTAGTGGAAATTTCGAATTTGAGAGAGAAATAGATGAAGAAGATAAGATCAGAAAGTTTTAGAGAGAAAAAGAGAATGAAAATATCCCAGATATAGTGGGAATTTTGAAGTTTAAAAAAAAATTACTTTCCCGCGTCAGATTGTCAGAAAACGCCAGAATGTCCCGTCCAAGTTTAAGAGGGGAAGAAAAAAAAATTGAAAAGCAGAAAAAGTGAGTTGTCCCGGTCATTTGTACTGAAAACGTATTTCTAGCCGGGAATGGACTGTACGCTCATTTCCCCCCCCCCCCCCCCACAAATTTTGATTCCCTCACTAATTTTTTTTTAATAACCAATTAGGTAGCCATTGCAAAAGGCAATTAGGATGAGAAGTTTAAGGGCCAATGGTGTTGTAAGTTTTGGGCTGAAGGACGGTTTGAAATGTCGACTAAAATGGCCTTTCCTCACCTCACAGGTTTTCCTCTATAAACACCCCACACCTTCTTATTTACTTGTACTTTTGGTGAAAAGATTTCTCATTAAGAAAATATCAAAGAGATTACAGAGATATTTATAGAGAAAACCATAACAAACTCTCTAACTAACTCTAACAACCAATAGAGATTACTATCATGTATTACAAGAGCGGACAAAATGTAAATACAACTCTAAATAACTTAACCACTCAAAAGTGATCTGATTCAGTGAATCAGTTGTAACTTAACATTGGTGCACCTTAGCTCTGATGTTAAATAATATATTCCATTACCTTCCCTCAAGCTAAAGGTGTTTAAAAGAGCTTTAGCTTGGATCTGAGAAGACCAAAACAAGGGCCAAGAAGAGGCTTGGTTAAAACATCTGCTGGTTGATCAGTTGTAGATATATAAGAGTTGAAGTTTTTTGTTAGAGACTAATTCTCGAATGAAATGAAAATCCAAAGCAAGATGTTTGATTTTGGAATGAAACACTAGATTTGAGGCTAAAGCTGGGGCAGAAACATTGTCACCCCATAGTTTAGGAGGCTGATATAAAAAACAGTTGAAGATCTTTAAGAAGAAAACACACCCATAGGGTTTGAGCCGCAGTCTGAGCCAAGGACCTATACTCTGCTTCAATAGAGGATCGAGAGACAGTGGATTGCTTCTTAACAAACCAAGAAATAGGATTCCCACCTACTGATGTTAAAAATTGTCTCTCCGTTAATCATCAAGAAATCGAGACTTGATTCATGACAACGTCTGTTATGAATGGATATTCCGTCTTGTTGATAAATACTCCTTATCCTTGCTCCTTATAAACTTGTGGGGAAAAACCTACAAAGGGTTTAGAAACGCTATAACGCTCAAGATAGTCAGATTGTTCTTTGCAGTAAAAAGATTGAAGTATTGAGTGAACCGTTTTGGAATGTATTGAGCTTACTCAACATGCCTTGAAGAAGGCGATGTGATGCCTTTTTATAGGTTGAATTGGACCGACAGTGATAGACGGTGTAGATGGGGCAGTTATGATCCACTATTTGGGAAGTTTCCTACTGTTCGTAGTTAAGGTTTCCATATTGGTTTATCTCGTATCTAAGATGAATAGAAGTTCCTATGTTTAAGGATACTTCGTAGATATCCTGCCGAGGTTATAGATCTTCTAGGAGATGTTTCCTCCTTTGAGATTCTTGAAGCCCAAGTTACTTAAACACTTAGGATCTTTAACCGACTGAGATCATTAGAAGATTCAGGATTAAGTCGGTAAGCGTGCGGCACGCTTCTGCCTTCCCAGTTTAGGGCGTAATACATCGGCCTCGCTTACGTGGACCCTCCTCACTCCTTTAGAAAATCTTAGGGCTGACATGATTGTGTTTTAGGCGAAGCAGGGCTGGAGCTCCTTAGGTGATCTTTGTCGACCTCCCAGTTCTGGGCGTAGGTGGCAGATCGTAGCAGGTCTAGCAGTCCTGTTACCTTTAAGTCGGGTTGACCCGCTGGACTTCTGATCTATTCTTGACTTATTGACGTTAGTCAACAACTGAACATCTTATGCATCATCACCACCAAGATAGAGAACAAAACCAGAGGTAAATCTGCTATCAGAAATACATCCTGCCCCATCAGAATCAACAAATCCATGAAGTTCCAAAGAAGAAGACTTAGTAAAGTGAATTCCAAAGTCAAATGTGCCTTTAAGATATCGCATGAATTGGCAAACTTGACTAACTGCATAGCTTATATCAGGTCTTGTCCATGTGATATATTGAAGGGCTCCTACTAACATAAGCTTCTGTAACGAGTAGAATCTTGAAGCAGAGTCCCTTCAGAAGGTGTAAGTTTGGATCTATGAACTAATAGAGTTGAGCATGGCTTAGCATCCATTATTTGAGATGTCTTTAAAAGATCTAATTTATACTTTGTTTGTGAGAGAAACAAATCAGAAGCATCTCTATGAACCTACATGTCCAAGAAATAATGAAGATCACCTAGATCTTTCATAGCAAATTTGGAGCTAAGATTAGCTATAAGATCAGCACAAGCTGAAGAAGAATTTCCAGTAACCAAAATACCGTCAACATAGACCAGTACATATAGAAGAATTCCACCATCTGAAAAGACAAAGAAAGATGTATCTGAAAATGACTTTTGAAAGCCAAAAGCCATTAGTGAGTCAACTAATTTCTCATATCAGGCCCTGGGAGCTTGTTTTAAGCCATAAAGTGACTTATAAAGCTTGCACACATGATTAGGTTTGGATTTATCTTGAAAGTCAGGAGGCTAAGCCATACAAACTTCTTCTTTGAGCTGCCCATGGAGAAAAGCATTGCTCACATCAAGTTGCTTTATTAACTAGCCATTTTGAATAGAAATAGTGAGTAGAACTCTAATTGTTGTCGGTTTAGTTGTTGGACTGAATGTCTCAGAGTAGTCTATCCCCTATCTCAGATGAAATCCTTTAGCAACTAGACGAGCCTTGTATCTTTTAATGCTACCATCTGATTTTTGCTTTATTTTAAAGACGCACTTGCAGCCAACCAAATTTTGATTAGGAGAAGGTGATACTAGAGACCAGGTATTAAGATCCTTTAAGACTTTGAACTCACTAGCCATGGAAGTTCTCCAGTTGGGATCTTTATTAGCCTGAGTAAAACGTGTTGATGTAAGAGGTAAAGTAATTGCACTTAGTGCTGCTGAAATAGGATATTTTGTGGCAGCTAAGAAAGATTTGGGGTTTACATATACCAAACTTTGCTTTTATTTGCATAGGATGAGTAGCTAATTTTGAATGGATGGAAGAGAAATTTATGTTGATTCAGTGATAGATGTAAGAGGAGCACGAGATAATAGAAGAAAAATTGGTGTTGTCTCAGTGGTAGAGTTAGAATTTGAAGAATAAAGAGGTGAATCAACAGAATTATCAGGGTTAGTACCTATAAAACTAACAGAATGAGTAGGTTCTGAATGGGTAATTTGGTGTGATGGATTAGATGAAGTCTGAATGGGTAATAGATGAACTGGGTAAAAACCAGTAGCTGGTAAAGGTAAAGGAAAAGTATGTGAAAGGCATGCTTTTTTAGTAAATTGTTCTTCATTGAAAACCACATGTCTAGAGATGTAGACTCTTTCTGTAGTAATATCCAAACATCTGTATCCTTTTTTATTTTGAGCATAACCAATAAAGATACATTCTTTGTTTCTAGGTTCAAGTTTATTGCTTGCATATGGTCTCAACCATGGATAGCAGGCACAACCAAATAATCTAAGGAAATCATAGTCTAGAGGAGAGTAGAATAACTTTTCTAATGGTGAAATAGAGTTCAAAGTCTTAATAGGAAGTTTGTTAGTGAGATAATTTGCAATATTAAGTGCCTCAAGCTAATATGAACTAGAGAGAGATGATTGAATAAGTAATGTTCTAGTGAGATCAATCAAGTGTGTATGCTTAAACTCAGCTACACCATTTTGCTCAGGTGTGCGAGCACAAGTGAGATGATGTAAAATTACTTTGTCTTGAAGATAATATTGAGAGAAGTAGAGAGGAATTCCCCACCACCATCAGTACGAATAGTTTTAACCTTATTTCCTAATTTATTCTCAATAGTATTCACAAAAGTGAGAAAAACAGAAGTGAAATGAGACTTGTGTGTTAAAGGCCAACAAAATTTACAAAACTCATCTATCACATTAGCATAATATTGAAATCCACTAATAGAAGTAACAGGTGCAGGACCCCGAAGGTCTATATGTAATAGTTGTAATGGTAAAGAAACTATAGTAGTAGAAGATTGAAATGAAAGTTTCTTGCTTCTGCCTAATTGACAATCAGAACAGAATATAGGTTTTAGTGGAGTAGATGAAAACAAATGTTTGAACTTTTGTAAAGATTGAAAAGAGGGATGCCCTAGCCTTTTGTCCCATAGATCAACAGATGTTGGCCGAGCAATTAAAGCGTTTATTTGAGGTTTTGTAGTAAAAGAAGATTCAGTATTTGGTTTGAATGGGATAGACCCCTCCTTTAGCTGGCCCTTGAAAAAGAGTCTGGTTCGATGTTAAGTCCTTCACATAATATTGAAAAAGATCAAATGTTAAAGAACGATGGTGTCTTTGTTGAATTTGGTCACTGAAAGTAGGTTGTGAGAAGCTTGAGGAACAACTAATACGTTTTTTAGAGAGAAAATATGGTTGTTATTACGAAAAGAAGAATTACAGTTTGAGTTATAATCATGCCTTGACCATTTGCTGCAGAAATTGCTTATTTTCTAGTATAAGCAGAAGAGGAAGAAGAAGCAATGTTGGAAACATCTGGTGTGATATGATGTGAGGCACCTGTATTAGCAAACCACAGATTTTCTCCCAAAATATTAGAAGAAGCAAGCATAGCAGCTAGATTATTTGGAAGAGTTCCACCTTGATAGGAAAAATTCATGCGATGATAACATCCGCCTGTTGTACGTCCTACTTTGTGACAGATCTGACAAGTAGGTTGTTCTCCATTATTACTTCTTGGAGTGATTAGAAGATTTCATCTTATTAGAGACATTGCTGGATGTAAAATTTCTCCCTTGATGAGAAGAATTACTATAATTTTTTGATCCTTTGTTGTGATTCATATCCTGATTGTTATTATCAGATCTAGATTGAAAGATTGTTGAAATTGTGGATTTGTGAATAAAGCATGATATATGTTAAGAACTGATCTCTTCTGTCTTTCAGAAATTGTAATTTCTTCACTGACCAGTAAGTTCTAAAGTTCAGTTACTAATACAGGAGGCTTTCTCAATAATTGCAGCTGAAAAAGAACTATATTCAGAAGGTAAGATGCTTACCACTAATTTAGCACTAGAAGCTAGACTTCCAGCAACAACCAAAGAATCTGAGATTTTCTTTACTTTTGTGAGAAATTCAGGCATCTTCTGGTTTTCCTTTTTCAAATCACAAAGATTTTCTTGAAGCTGAAAGATATGAGAAGTTGATGCGGAGGCAAAAGAATCTTCAAGATTTTTCCATAACTCTTGTGAAGTTGTATTTCCAACAATATAAGGAATCATTGGCTCAAACAAAGTTGAATTTATCCAAATCAACAAAGTTTGATCTTCTTCGATCCAATCGATATAAACAAGACTAATTTCCTTTTTCTCAACATGTAAAAATTGATCAGGTTGAGGACGAGATCCATCGATCAAATCTAGCACTTTGTATTTCTTGAGAATTGGTAAGAACAGTGATCTTCAAGATAAGTAATTATCACTCTGGAGTTTAATTGGAATGATATTTCTCATTGAAGTAATAGCTAACGAGGTAATTTTAAGATGATTCATCTTAGAAATCAATTTTCAGAAAGAAACCAGAACACTAATGTTAGAGATTTAGAAAAGAAAGACTAACAAAGAACAAGAAGACGAGGAAGAAATCTAGAGAGAAAGAAAATTAGAGAGAAATCTGCCGTGGAGCGTGATACTAGCTCTGATATAATAGTGAAAAGATTTCTCATTAAGAAAATATCAAAGAGATTACAGAGATATTTATAAAGAAAACCATAACAAATTCTCTAACTAACTCTAACAACCAATAGCGAAGACTATCATGTGTTACAAGAGTCGACGAAATGTACATACAACAATCATGTGTCACAAGAGTTTGAACATGAAACAGAAAAACAAATGATCACCACTTGGCAACATCACATAGTCCGATACCCTTTGGGGTTTTTAAGTGGAACAAATATCATGAGTGGAATCATACCTGAATAGGGTGAAAATTTGAGAAGAAGTGAATTGAAGAAAAGATCTGAGTTTTAGGGTTTTAAGAATAAAAGAAATTGAAAAGCTGTTGAGAGGCTCTGTAGGGGATGAGACGAAAGGAACAACGGTTGAGGTGTCAGCTAGAGTGAAGAGTTATAACTCTTCACCATGATCGAACTAATGAGAATTACTCATCTAACGTCCAGGTTAAGCGACATCAAGCTAACTATCGGGTTGGTACACCAAGAACTTTAGTCAGGCGTATAACTTGGGTGGGTAATACGAGCGCCAATGAGTAGGTAATACAATACGGGTTCGAGCAGGTAGCCGGTTGTATGTTGTAACGTGTGCCCTCCTATTAATCCAATCGGTAAATTGCATAGCGAGGGAACAGGTTGGGATGTGAGTACCATGGGGACTCAGGCTCACGGGTTTTATCTCACCTTTATCTTGAGATGACCATTTTAGTGAGTTGGTCATCTTTAGTAGGTAAAATTAGGCCTGTAAACGGTAGCTTATCGGATCAGTTATAGGCATATCTGTATCCGAATCCGATTAGTTATCTGATATCCGATAATTATCCGATGGATATTATAAATCAATATCCGAACCAATATTAACGGATACCGGCTAATATCTGATATCCGAAACTTTAACAAAATTTTAAACTTTTTCTTTAAATTTTTAACCATTAGATCTAAATAATAGATCTCAACCATACATTTTATATATTATTATGAATAAATTTTTAAATTTTTATTATTTTTTTATATTACTTACTCGATATGGATATTTATCGGATCGAATATTATTGTATCCATATCCGAATCCGATAAGCAGAGGTATCCGATAGGAATATCCGAATCCGTATCCGATATCTGAAATTTCAGATATTTTTTTAAAATTCGAATACGGATGCGGATCGGATGTCGAATATTCGGATATTCATTGACAGACTTAGGTAAAATGGGCGTCATCTTTCAGATAACATGGAGGGTTCCGTAGGCACCCGGAGTTGTCTTTAGGCAAGCGTAGATGTGGTAATGAAATTTAAATTTTATCGGCACAATTAATTTGTTTATAGACACCCCAAGCATAATTTTCCCTGTATTTGATAATTTGTGTGGAATCTTGGCTCTATTTGACTGAAGTGAGAGCTTACCCAGGGATAGCAATTCTGGTGAACCCATTGAATTCGCTCCCCCCTAATGGTGGCAAATGGGCCGGGACGGCCCGAAAATGGACCAACGCGATCCAGTTATGAGGCACCACGGCACAGGACAACTTGTGTTGTGTCGTGCTGATCCGTTACGTGTCAATCAAGTCATGGCGGGTTTGAGATCTGAAGTTCTTAGACCCATCAACCACGTCCTGATAGGAACGACAACACAGCCCGCCACATCACATGTCGTTCCTAACCCATCAAGTCATGGCAGGTTTGAACTTTTCTATATTTACTTTTGCTTTTTAATTTAATGTTTTTCATATTGCTGGATTTTCCGTCGGTATGATGAGTACTGACGAACAAAAAACAAAATCAGAGGCATCTATCCGATTTTGTTGATATGGAGCCGGTAGTCGCATAACCCAAGAAAAATCGAGCAACATATCAATCTTTGTTTTTCATGGGTAGGATGAGTACCTGCGTCCAAACATTATAGTAAGACGGACCTTTGCGATTTAATTCAAATAGCTTCGGTTATCGGTGTACCGAATGAAAACCAAAAGCTACCCTTATAAAAAGTTACTCTCAGTTTTTCGTCTGTAAGATGAGTACCGACGACCAAAGATCTAAATCCAACGCATCTTTTCGATTCAGTTCAAATGGCGTCGGTAATTGTCTTATTGATGAAAACTTTGGTAACCAAAACCTTTATGTATATAAAAAGTGAGTGTGGGAGTAAAAACGGGTCCAAGTGGTGAGTTCGAATAATCGTGAGTGCGATCGGTAAAAACAATACATGCATTGTGGGAAAGCAAAAACTACCGGAGTGAAGACCTGAAAACCATTTGACCACTTAAGATAATATTGTTTCTTCGATAATTTGTCATGCAATTTCAGCGAGCAATCTAGATCCAACAAACAAACTTAACGTGGTAGCAGAGTTAGACCTTCACGTGATAAGTCCGACAATCAGACATGTTCTATGCCCCCTAACAAAAAATCGGACCTGAGAGGGCATTTGAGAATGGTCTGACGCATAGAAAAGTGCGTACTACCGTAAAAAAAAAAAGTATGTCTATTTATTCGCGCCACTAATTGCTGATTGATTTTGGGCTGGTTAGCCACAAACTTAAGGTAAGCCCTGTTCAACAAAATATACCAAGAGAAAAAGGTCTGTCAAGGAATAAGCTCTCCTCAACTAATTTTACAGGAAAAATAACTTTTCGAAATCGCACTAATAGCACAAACCTAAAACAAATTAATTGCTGCTTGCCCAAACTTAAGGTTCTCTGACTAGAAACATATATAGGTAATTGTAATATACACATACACATATAACAGCCCAGAAATCTCCATGTTTAGAAACCAAACTAATTTAAGACATTTGAACATTACAAGTACAAAAAATATAAGCTTATTCAAAACAAATTTAGATTGAGCAAAATTTATTTAGGATCACTTGAAAGTGCTTTAACTTGAGATTTGGAAGAACTTCCGCTACTAGAAATTTGATCTCCATCGGGTAATTCATTGACTAATCGTGATAACTTGTCAACTATTTCTTTCGCATTTGGTCTAAGAGATGGTTCATTTTCAACACATTCTCTTGCAAGGTTAGCCAAAGTAACTGCAGTATCAAATGAATAAGCATCTCCCATTGCATTGTCAATCCAATCTTTGAGTTCATTGTGAGCATTATGAGACTTTAAAATGGACTTAATCTTGTCTGAGAGAAGACTACTTCCTTCACCTTTGTCGTCGGGCCTTGTTGCTGGTGTTTGGCCCGATAATACCTCTAGTAATACTACCCCATAAGCGAAAATGTCGATACTAGTTGAAATTACACCATGTTTTAAGTACTCAGGAGCTAAGTACCCTCTACTCCAAGTTGCAGGATGAGTTAGAAGTGATTTGGAGTCATCTGCATCATCTTGAACACATCTTGACATACCAAAATTACCAATTTTAGCGTTGAATTCTTCGTCCAGAAGAATGTTTCTACTCTTAATGTTCCTGTGAACATAGCTTGGGTTCATTATATGGTGCATATGGCGTAAACCCATGGCTACATCAAGGCAAACCCTTAGCCTCTGCTTCCATGTTAAGAAACAATAACATGAAGCAATGAATTGACTCTTCATTGCTAATCCACCATGAAGCCAATCTTTTAAGGACCCATTTTTCGCGTACTCAAAGACGAGAAATGAATCAGGTCCGTCAATCAAACACGTCCCTAGAAGCCGATTTATGTTGGGATGATGAAGATAAGCATCTTGGAATAGCCCAAAATCCATTTTCGCTATGGTTTCGGGTTGTGTTCGTTTTATAGCCAAATTCTTACCATTGAGTCTACCATGGAAAACAAATCCTTCAATGAGATTACTTGGATGGAAATTTTCGGTTGCTCTTTGTAGATCTTCGGTTGAGTATGTTTGAACCACCATTTTGTGAGGTGTAGTTGTGTCTATGATTTCACCATCTAATGGATCTTGAGAGTACTCTGAAACTGTTTTTATTTCACTTTTGGTTCTTATACTCAACTGATGCAATTCAAGATCATCACTACTCTTACTAAAATCTAGCTTCTTTTTCTTCTTCTTCGACTCCATAAAGAAAAACGCAACAATGACTGCAACTAATGCAACTAGTCCCGCCATTGAAACTCCAATATAAAGTCCAATCTTTCCACCCTTCTTCTTTTTCCCGCGTGGTTTTGTTAATGGAACAAAAGTAGTATTGGGCTTACCCAACTTGGGTAATGTGGATTTAGAAAGAGGACGGATGACAATCTTCGGTTTCTTAGTGAGGGGGATCAGAAGAGTTGAAAGTGGTTCTAGTTTATCTGTGAAAGGACCCAATCTACTATTTGCAGAGATAATAGAAGATGTAGTAATATTGAATGTGGAAGCTAACTTAAGAATTGTATCACCAAAAGTTATAGGATAAGAAAGTAAGATCTTTGTTCCTTGGTTGAACTCCAAGATAGTTGGACAAGCACATCTCAAAGGTATCGATAATCGAAGTTTTTCTTTAAGATTCAACGGAGAATGACCTTTATTCTTATCTTGAATGGCTTTACAAGTTGTTAAACCTTCTAATGATTCAGCAATACCATAAAAGCTATCTCCTTTGATGGTAGTTTTAGTGATATCTCCTTGAAAGAAACCTTCATTACATCTACACTCAATTGGTATTAACAAAGGCTGATCATATCCAAGAAACTCAGTTCTTGGTGGGAATTCATTTGCTTCATCGAGTGATTTTCGAAGTAGTCCCAAGTACGAAGTAAGATTGAAAATAGAAGAGTAGTGAGAATTAGCACGGAAATAGGCGAATGTAGAACAATGATCTTCTGACCCAGGAGGATTACAATGATAACCAGAATTATCTAAAGACTTTGAATCACAACTTAGTAATGAGTTTTGATCTGGTTTTGGTGGTTTCTTAACAATGGCAGAAACAAAGGTGATAAGAATGAGAAAAAATAAAGTTTTTAAGTAGTTTTTAGTACTGAAAACTACTGCCATGACCAAACTAGTTGATAAAAGAAACAGCTAAAAATGAAAAGCTCCTTTTGGGTTTAAAAATTGAAGTGGAAAGAGGGCTGAGTTGTGTTGAATATGAGAGTACAAGAAAGAAGACAGAGAAATGGGTAGTTTGTGAAAAAGAACAAAAAGAGTGATTAAAGAAGAGACAAATAGATCATGTATATATTTCAGTTTGAGTCTGAGTACAGAACAGCTACTTGGATGGTGCCTGGGTAGATGGGTTGGACTGTTCTTCATTCTTTTCGTAGTAATCCGTGTCAGTTTATGCGCACATCGATTAATCCCCATCTACGCGGAACTATGACTAGTTAAAAAATTCCATATCATGGACTTCTTACCAAATGTGAGTTCGATATGTATCGGAGACTCTATACTAACCTTGACCTTGCTATATACAACTTTTTATGCTCTATTTATGGTATCGCGAAATTTAAACAGTTTTCAGATACAAACATTAGCAACCCTGATAAGAGAACTCATTGATCTTGGATCCTTAGCCCCTAGTCACTTTGGGCTTGGTATATGGAATTAAGTAATAATCTTGCAATTGCTGGTGGTGCTCATGACTTCCTCTTATTTCAAGTTTTCAACTACTTTGAATAAACTTCTTGGGCTTCAAACCTGCTTAGCTTTCCCCTACCACTTTCTTTTCACATCATAATATTCAATTAAATGGTTCCCAAGACATACTTTTTACATTACTTTTTTTTTTGTTGAACTAGCTTTTTACATTACTTAATATAAATATGTATGCACATTGTCCTATGATTTACACGTTCTTCACATATTTATATATCATACATGACTAGTTTTAAATGCCCTCTTCTTAACATTTGTCTCTGTGGCATATTTTGGGTAAAAAAAATTTAGATTTTGAAAATTGTCAAAGTAAAATTAGTTAGTGTGAGTGTGGAAATCTCATTATTTAGATCACTTTTTTTAGAGGGGTGGGTGGAGGAGGGGATAAGGAAAAGATGAAAACAAAAGGAATGATGAGACATTCATGTATCCTAAAGATGAGGCACAAAGACTAGGTTAATCGCATTATTTATTATTTAGGTCAAATTAGTGATGAATAGCCTAAGTTTTTTTTTATGAGGAATGAATAGCCTATGTTGACTATTCTAAAAGCATTTTGTAGCTTAAATAAATTCATGTGTCCTAAAGATGACAACGCTTAATTTAAAATGTCTGAAGAATAAATTTAATATGTAAGATTTCTCTTAAAGACGTCAATTGACCGCATCAATATTTTCTATTTTAAAAAGAGAACTAATCATTTAAGAAATGTCACGTAAATAATTTTTAAATGTTTAGAGTGTTGCATTGGAGACGTCTTTAGAATGGAACATTCTAATAGTGTCATTTACAGGAGAAAATCTCAAATGAGACTTGTTATATAGGACATTTAGGTTTTCTTTCTTGAATTTTTCATTGGAGATGTTCTTAGTAATAGTGTATTTCTCAAATGTGGTCAATATATGGACAAATAAAATTCTTATATAGATAAATTTTAAGGGGCATTACAGAAAATTAGAACCGCAAGGGCAGCACCTTCTAGAGAAATGGTGGTTTCATTCATGAGAGTATGTTGAACCTCTTCTTGCTTGCATAAGCTATGAATAACAAGTATTGATGGGAAAGGGTCCATGAGCAAAATTTGGCTACGAATGGATGAAAATCGATCATGTAAGCCTTAGAGAAATTCCATGGCACGATCTTGATTCAAACGATCCATCATTGTCTTACAGTGACCACAAATACACGGTTCAAAAGAGATAAGCGACTGGAGTTCGTCTTGGAATGATTTCAGATGTGTGAAATAAGCGGAAACGCCGAATCCATCTTGTCTCAAAACCAATTGGCAATGAGTGGAGAGGACTTTGACCTTATATTCTTGGTTACTAGAATCCCACAGTCACAAGTTGGCTTTTGAATTTTGTGGATCCTGACATTCGTCAATCGATTCTCTACGATGACAATGCCGCGGAAATATGGCGAAATCTACATGAGCGGTTCTATCAAACCAACGCTCCCAAGACCTTCTAGAGAAATGGTGGTTTCATTCATGAGAGTATGTTGAACCTCTTCTTGCTTGCATAAGCTATGAATACGAAGTATTGATGGGAAAGGGTCCATGAGCAAAATTTGGCTACGAATGGATGAAAATCGATCATGTAAGCCTTAGAGAAATTCCATGGCACGATCTTGATTCAAACGATCCATCATTGTCTTACAGTGACCACAAATACACGATTCAAAAGAGATAAGCGACTGGAGTTCGTCTTGGAATGATTTCAGACGTGTGAAATAAGCGGAAACGTCGAATCCATCTTGTGTCAAACATGAAATAGCACGTTGAATTGGAAAATCTTGGGAGCGTTGGTTTGATAGAACCGCTCATGTAGATTTCGCCATATTTCCGCGGCATTGTCATCGTAGAGAATCGATTGACGAATGTCAGGATCCACAAAATTCAAAAGCCAACTTGTGACTGTGGGATTCTAGTAACCAAGAATATAAGGTCAAAGTCCTCTCCACTCATTGCCAATTGGTTTTGAGTTGGATGACAACAAACTTAACATGGTATCAGAGCTAGCCCACACGTGATAGGTAAAAAGCCACACGTGCTCCACGTCGCCCGAAGAAATACACGTGTTACGGTCAAAGAACCCTACACGTGAGGGGGCGTGTGGGATTCTGGTAACCAAGAATATAAGGTCAAAGTCCTCTCCACTCATTGCCAATTGGTTTTGAGTTGGATGACCACAAACTTAACAGTGACTAAATCATTACAACGATTCCATGAATGGAGATCGGTTGGAGAAGTTGGACGTGGAATAGTACCATCGACAAAGGCGAACTTGCCTTTGGCGCGAAGAGCCATCTTCATGACATGAGAGAAGGATAGTTGTCACCCGAGAGAAGGGCGGTAATCAAAATGGTTGTGGGTGAGTCCGAATGGTGAACATCGAACAAAGGAGATGATTGAGTGATAGTGGCAGCCGAAGTATCCATTGAAGAAGTCATTGATAAAAAAATTAGTGCTTTTTTACCATATGAAATCGAATGAGATCAATGATGATGAAGACTCAATCGAGTCTGTGAGAGATGAAGAGAGACCGAGAAGGAGAGAGAAACCGAGTGAGATAGATAGAGATGAAATTCAAATTGATTTCTCTGTCATATATTAATTGGAATTGGTTTACATGTGCATATAGGGGAGGTTAGGATAAGATACAAGAAAGATACAATCTTAACAAACTAAATGGTTAGTTGACTTGGTACATGGGTCTACTTGTTGAGTCATTGACACACCCGAGTGGTCGGGTTGTATACGATAATGTCCACCACGACAACCACACTTCCACACACATACATCATTCACCACCACAACTCAATTAACGACACTACTGACAACCCCTTCATTCCACCACCACAATTACTACCACAACTCCGTCACTACCACAATCGCAACAACTCCACCACCTTGAACGTGTCCATTGCTACTAACCTCACCATTAAAAGGGAAATTTTAATTTCCCCAATTTGATCTTTTTATGTGTTCACGAAAAATTTATTTTGTGTCATATTATTTCATAATTTATATATTTATATGAGTATACTAATATAAATATATTATTTTAGTAACCACAATATGGTATGAAATATATTTTTTTTATCAAATGCAACATCCTAGCTTTTTAAGACATATAAACACTTTTTATAAAGCGTACCAAACGAATCACGTAGATTATTAACAAGGTATGTATTTCGGTTGATTAATAAACCATTATATATAGTATATACATATATTACAATCCCCTCAAATCCACAATTAACCCTAGTTCGTGAATAATTCAGTAGATATGATAGAGTGGTGATGAACATAAAAGACCAGTTGGCACTTCGCCAACCCTTAGAATTTTAAATCACTTCAAAAACATTCATTTTTTTTAATATGGCGAGAAAATTTGTGATATGTAATTTCTTACGATTCAGAAGTTGTGAGAAGTGAAGTTCAATCTTTTTAATATATTTTTCTCTAGAGACATGAGAAGTACCCTTTTGGAAAAATTGATACTATTAAATATGCAAAGGCTCCTTCAATTTTTGCCCATACCTAAACAAAAATCTTGTATAAGGCAAGTCAAATATAGTGGATTGATTTGACCTTTGCTTAACAGGAGGACACCACTATAAATTTTAAAAATTAAAATAAGAATTAAGATAAAAATCATAAAACAAACAGGAAATTAGGTTGAAGATGCAAAAACGTTAAAAACTCAAAATTGATATTTTATTTGGTTAAAACAATATTTTTTGTAAAATTCTTTGCAAGATGTTACAAAGCTATTGCAAGGAACTATTGCAAGTTTTTGCAAATTAAAGAAAAATTAAAGAGTTAAAGATTAAAAAAACTGACTGATCTTTTTTCACCAAAACAAAAAATTTAAAGAGAAATTTGATCAAATTTTCTTAAAACAAATAGACTAAATTAAAATAAGAATTAAGATAAAAATCATAAAACAAACAGGAAATTGAGTTGAAGATGCAAAAATGTTAAAAACTCAAAATTGATATTTTATTTGGTTAAAATTCAATATTTTTTGCAAAATTCTTTGCAAGGTGTTACAAAGCTATTGGAAGTTTTTACAAATTAAAGAAAAATTAAAGAGTTAAAGATTAAAAAAACTGATTGATCCTTTTTCACCAAAACAAAAAATTTATAGAGAATTTTGACCAAATTTTCTTAAAACAAATGGACCAAATTAACATAAGGACTATAAAACAAATTAACATAAGCAGATCAGGATAGTGGGGTTAACATAAAACGTATTTTCCAACATAGAATCTTGAGTCTATCATGTAATTGTCTGGTGATTGGACGACCCACAAATATTAAACCTCTAATTAGCGTAAATGCCCCGCTAAATAAGACATGATTAAGTGTGTAATTTATTTGGGAATGTTAGATCTTGTCTGTTACTGAACTAGTATAAACCCATTGTTTTATTAATCCTTAAGCTTTTAATAATTAGATTAACTTAACCTTATATTATATGTGTTAGGAACCAATGGAAACAATAACAATAAGAAAGTAGGGTTTTTAACTTTTGTCCAATGCAAGGCATTGGCGCTCTTTCCCAAAAAGTTTATTCTACCAGAATTTTATGTTTATTCTAGGTCGAAATATTGACCTAAAGAATCTCCTGTGTTGAGTTACTACTTCCCCCGGATATGCACAAGGAAGTAAAAAAATAAAAATAACTGTCAAAAATGTGCCCTATGTGCAAATGAAGGAGAAGATGTTAATAACCTATTTAGGCTCTTTAAAAGGTATCATATTGCAAAATAAATGTGGATTTAATCCACTATCCTCGCTCTTAAACATTCGTTTACAGTCGTAGACGTGCAGAAAGTCTCGTAACTATCTTCATCAATGTTAAGGATGTGCGCTTGTGATTTTCATGGTGGAGATGTATATAACTTTCCCTTGCGAATTCGAGATGGCTACACGCAATGGGGTCTTTCATTCGATCCCTCTCGATCATCTTTTTTTCTTCTTTTGTTCGTATGCTTAACAAAGACTTGTTAGAATATCAAGAAAAAAAAACAAAGACTAGTTACAAGAGAAGGGACCACCTATAGAAAAAATATAAAAAGGTGGTGCCTATGTAACTGTAAAAAGGTGGTGCCCATATAACTGTTATCCATGATCTTGTATAGCCTAAAAGTATTTCGGAAATTTTAAATACACACTTCTGTTGTTATCACACACATCACTCGACGTGGTCAATTTACTACGTGCAAATCAAGTTTTATTCACACACTAACCGATGACCACCACTTCTCGCAGCCTGGCCTCTACGTGTTAGGAAAAATAACCTGATTAACTTGTTCAGGAATATGAAGATAAACGATGCGAAAGTAAAAGTAGACACCAAGATTATTTAACGTGGCAAAAAACCCCTCCAAGATAGAAGGTAAAAAACCACGGGACCTAGTCCAGAAATCTTCCACTATAAAATAATGGGTTACACAATTCTTCACCAAACTTATGGTGGATAAACCAATTGTTCAAGATGTGTAGAAACACTCTTGGATAACAATTCTTCCCTAAACAAATAGAGGATTAACCAACTCTTCAAGATGTGTAGAAACACTCTTGAATAACAACTCTTTACCAAAACTATGGTGGATAAACTGAACAAAGAAACAAAGAAATAGAAATCTCTTACTCCTTAGGATTTGAACAAATCCTAAATTACTAAAGGTTGAAGAAGATAACCACAAACTAAATTGCTTCACAAGATTAATAATCTTCTTTTCTTCAAACCAATATTCTTCTTTTTCAATCTCTCTTGAAAGAACTACTTCAGAAATCTCTCTTTCTCTGACTTCTCTTTGTTCTGGAAGTTGTTGTGTATAATCTCTTTCCTTTCATTCCCTTTTATAATGATAAATAGGGAGGTTTACCAATAGAAATAGGAATTCCTTTTTAGGCTTGAAAAAGTAGAAACTTCTAATTTTTCCCCAAACAAGGAATAAGGGAAATCCTATTCCAACTAGGAGTCCTTTTATTATAAGGAGGGATCCCAAAAAACTCCCCCTCCCGACTTATGAAGAGGGACCTACCATCCGCAAACCTGCAACACTGCTACGTAGCTCATGTTTGCCTTTGGGTAATGGTTTTGTCATCATATCTGAACCATTGTCGTCAGTATGGATTTTCTCGATCTTCAGCACCTTGTCTTCAAGAACATCTTGGATCCACTGGTATCTCACATTTATATGCTTGGACTTAGAATGGAAACTAGAATTCTTCCTGAGGTGGATGGCACTTTGACTGTCGCAATGAATAACATAATTATCTTGTTTCATACCAAGTTCTTCTAACAGCCTCTTCATCCATAACATCTCCTTGCAACATTCTGTAATGGCAATATATTCTGCCTCTGTAGTAGATAAAGCTACACACTTTCGTAATTTAGATTGCCATGACACTGCTCCCCCTGAAAATGTAAATACGTAGCCTGATGTAGACCTTTTGGAGTCTACATCTCCTGCCATGTCTGCATCTGTGTAACCGACTAATACTGGCTTATCATTACCAAAACATATACGAGCTTTAGACGTACCTCTAAGATACTTCAGAATCCACTTCACTGCTAACCAATGCTCTTTGCCTGGATTAGCAAGAAATCTGCTTACTACTCCAACTGCAAATGCAATATCCGGTCTTGTACACACCATTGCATACATCAAGCTTCCTACAGCTGAAGCATAAGGAATTTTCTCCATTTCTTCTTTCTCACTTTTAGTTGATGGACACTGATCACGAGTCAACTTGAAGTGACTAGCTAATGGACAACTCACTGGTTTTGTCTTGTCCATATTGAATCTTTCTAGAACCTTCTCAATGTATCTTTCTTGTGATAGCCAAAGTTTTCCAGCTTTTCTATCACGAGAGATATACATGCCAAGAATTTGTTTTGCTGGACCCAAGTCTTTCATATCGAAATACTTGTTTAGTTCCTTCTTTAACCTGCTAATTTTATTAGCATCCTGACCAACAATCAACATCTCATCAACATAAAGTAGAAGTATAATCAAATCTCCATCAGGAAATTTATGAACGAAAACACAATGATCTGAAGCCGTCCTGTGATACCCTTGATCCTTCATGATTGATTCAAACTTTTTGTACCACTGTCTTGGTGCTTGTTTCAACCCATATAAACTCTTTTCTAACTTACAAACCAAGTTTTCCTTTCCTTTAACTTCAAACCCTGTTGGTTGTTCCATATACACATCTTCCTCCAAGTCACCATGAAGGAAAGCGGTCTTGACATCTAGTTGTTCAATTTCTAGGTTAGGATGAGATCCAAAGGCGAGTGGGAGAAATCAATGGAGGTTCAAAGATGGAGATCTAAGGTGAACCAAAAGGCGAAACAAGAAGAAACCGAAGGAGACTAGATCTTCTAGGTTAGGGGCCATAGTAGGATCCATGTCTGCTTGATTTATTTTCTCGCGCGCATTTACTTACTTACTTACGCTTTATGTTGTGGATGTTAGTTAGGCTAAGTAGTTCACTATAACAAACGCCAGACCAGCGTAAAAGTCCCCAAAAGTAATTTTGAGTAAAATGCCTACCCAGACTAAGACACCCTTTGAGCCCTAGATCGTGGAAAGTGGGTCCTCCTTTGCAGACTACCTCCTCTATCTAAGGGACCATGCGGGTAGACTCATGGCAGGGGTCTACGCGTCCAAATGGTTTTACTCAACGAGATCAGCAAAAGAGTTTTGGATACTCGAGGCAAAAGGATAGATTAGTCATTCATCAATGAAATCCATCAACCAAGAGTCATAAGGGTATGATCGGTGAAGTAGTTAACTCACCTGGAACGACGGAGTGAAGGGTAGGGCCCTAGTCCGCTTTACTCCGAAGAACTCAGATCTTGGAATCACGTTATTCAATCGGGGATGGTTTTATATTGAATAATGTGGGAAAAATGAATTTTTCCAAAAACGATAACGAGTTTAAAACTTTGCAATTCTTTCACGTAGAATTAAGATGACACAAGGAAACGAGTTCAACATTGAATCACACCTAAGGGAGGTGCTGATCAACTTCCTAGAATGGAAGAATGAGTCCGATAGTGGTTCTCAGATTCAAAAGGAAAGCGTATTAGAATACCCAATCCCAATGTTAAGTCATACCGGAGAAGGTCAAAAGCCTTTTGCAAGCAATCGTATAACATTCTCTTTGAAAGAGTAATGGATGCTAGCACGATCATTAAGACAAACTGAGGAAGAAATTCCTACAAAAGTCATCAATGGAGAGATACGAGACGTCCAAGATAATCTGAAAGTCATCCTAATGGAAGACAACAAAATTTATCTATTACCAAATTTAATGTCGATTAAACAAAGATAGATAAGACCTCAGATAATACTCAGATTGTTATGAACAACTGAGCAGAACATATGGGAACATCGAGTCTAAGATAAGAGCTCTTGGGATTCGATGAAAGGAATCTAAGAAAGAGTTCTTGAGATTCAAAAGGGCAACGGGTCAGTCAAGTGAGAAAAACATTTGATCAAGGAAAAGGCAAGCAGTTGCCGAGTACATGATCAAGAGTATTCCTCATTGCTGTGAATGTTTCCAAACAATGGCTAGACCATTTAAGAGGAAACTACCCTTAGCACCTGGAGGACAAAAGGCATGGAATTAAGAATTCTGGTTCCAATATTCTTGTTAACAAAGTTAACAACAAGTATCGTAAAATTCCTTCATCAGGTATTTTAAGACCGGATGTGCGGCTCAGTAAAGCTCAAGGGAATCACATACTTGGCTGAAAGGAGTAAAGATCCAAGGGGGAGCAGAAGCAGTAATGCTAGGGATGCTGAAAGGGGTCGAAGTCTTCTTTTAGACACCGATCTAGCATAGAACTTAATAATGATTATTTTTTTCTTCTAAAAACCAGTGGTAAAATTAACTGAAGGTAAACATTGATAATGGATGATATCAAGAGATTCAAACTCATTAACTTTAGCATTGTCGATTAGGTCTTAAAGACTAATTGACAAAGTCACCCTTTTCAAAAGGCATAGAGACTAAGTAATCTATTAGGACTCATACGGTGTTATGCAGACCTCTAAGTTTACTTGCAGAAGCTAACGTGAGGAACTTCAATACGTACTCTGACAACTTCATGAAGTATGGAAACGTACAAATCATAAAGTATAAGTCGGAAAGTTTGAAGTGTTCAAACAAAGTACACACAGAAATAAAGAATCACCTTGACAAGAAGAAATTTGAGTCAGGAATTTGATAAACATCAAAGGAGTTGAGAAATCGTTTCCCAACTCTGCTCCATGGAACACATCCGACGGATGGTGGTTTTAGTGGGAGTAATCGAACACTGCTATGAATGATTCGATCAATGATGGGTTTAAGCCAGTCTTCCGAATATTTTTGGGATATATTCTAGAAACGATTATTTTCTCACTTTACCTAATTCGTCTAAAGCTAAACCTGTGTAAAAGTGTTTTACGAAGATACAAAAATTAGCTAAAAGACTGACGCAATTTCTTTGGAAGAAATTTGGGTTTTTTCCACAAACGATAAGAGAACAAAGTGTTTATTGCTCATGATAATATTCTTCTAGTAATTAGCGTAACAAGGTACTAATTGTTAGAAGAATAAGTGGGAGAAAAGTATAAGTCGAATTTATTTGACCATGACAAAAATCATGAGGAGTCATGAGGAACAATCATGAAAATTGTACAGACCGATTAAGTTCGACCAAGAGCAACAAAACTGTTAAAAACGGTTAACCGCGGTTCCTTAGAAAAGGAAGAGGTAAAGATGGGATCTTAAAACCTACCGCACAAAAGCGAATGTGATTCGCAGGAGAACTCCCAAGTAGTTGAAAGTGTCTCAAAAGGAAAATCTCAAGTAGTTGAGAATATTCCAAATTGTTGTTTGATGTGGCGTTAAAACGCCACATTTGGATCACTTAACTTCGATGAGTTAGTTCGTTTCGGGTTTTATTTCTAACTATTTATGTGTTTCTCTTGGTAGGTACCTTATTTGGAGTTTGACGCTTCATTCGGAATAAAACGAAACATTGATCACATTTTCGTTTCATGTGGAAGAGACCGGAAGGAAATAGCACCAGGGGTATTTTGGTAATTTTGTGAAACTCAGAGGTTAAATGACAAGTGGAATCAATGACGAGTCAGACGGCGAAGACGGAAGTCAAATCGGAGTTCGGATGGAGAAGTTGTGAAGGAACGAAGTCGTGAGACATTTTAGTCTTTTCTAGAGATTAGATGCGTACATAGACATGGTGAAGGCACCCCCTTGTCAAAGCCCAAAATTCAAGCCCAAACTCAAACTCCAAAAGGCCAAGAAGAGGAAAAAAAGTGAGAAAATTATAGGCACCCCCTTTCTTGGGCAAGTAAGAAGTGGGCTAAGTCTTTGGGCCATTAAGAAAAGGTGGGGGTCTTTAGAAAGAAGAAAAGAAAATCATACATGGGGAGTTTTATGATAAAAAAGCTAGGGTTTTAGGGTTTCTTCTCCATTAGCAAAGAGGCTGAGGGGAGAGAGAGAGAAGCCGGCCAGCAGCTCGGCGGGCACGGCAGAGAGAGCAGACACCAGCAGCAGCCACGGGGAGAGCTCGGGAACAGCAGCAGCACAAGAAGGGGATACGAAGCAGCTCGAGTCAGAGACTAGCAGCTCAAGCTCGGATTGAAACTAGGACGGGACAGAGGTCTCGGGATTCTATTGCAGCAGCTCGGTTGCATCAAATCGAGGTCAAGAACAACCGAACAACAGCAGCAACAGCTCTGGTACGATCCTTGACGGAAGAACAGCAGCTGTTAGGGTCTTGGCCGGCTCGAGTTTCTTCACGCGAAGGCAGGGGCTGTATTCCCGTAGGCCTACAGCAGCTCGGGACTTACATATTTAGCCGGAATCTTCACCTTTGTTTGGTCGGAGTTTGAAGCTTTCTTTGTGCCGGATTTTGGAGCAATTTTTGTGATTGATTCTTCTTATTATCTTGCTAGGATCCTTGGGTTATATTTGGTTGTGATTTCCTTATGCATTGGTGGTGAAAATCTAGAAAGAGAAAGCTTCCTTTGAGCTTTCATGGTGGTTTGGTTTGAGAGGAAGAAGATGACACTCTGTTAAGGGGAGGTCAAGTTCTGCTGAGAGGACACCTATTGTATTCTGTTAAAGGGACTCCTGCATTCTTTTACAGGGAGATCGGCAGCACTTCAAGACATATATTTCCCGTCGATCTTAGTCTCGCGCCTTATCGGAATAGGGAGATTCTTACCTTAACTCGTGTCTTTCTTTGTTTTATTCCCGTTTATTATTTGTATCGCCATGTCTAGCTAGCTTTGTAGTCGGATACTCGTGAAACATGTTTTGATGTGACAAAGAGTTTTATTGCTTTTAATGATAAAATCTTCCGGGTTTTTAGACCGTTCATGGACTGGAATCTGAGTTAAACCAAGAGTTCGTTGATCAATCCAAGTAAATTGGTGAAGTTAACTAACTTTTCATTCTTATAGATCATTAGTACTAGTCACTATCGATTTTGTGGATCGAAGTATCCTCCTCACTTTATTCTTGCTCGACTTTTTTTTCCCGAATCTTCCTCGTCTCTCCTTATATAGTTTAGTTTACTTTTCGTTGTTTCTTATAAATCAATCCAAAAAAACCAAATTATCACCTTTTATTTTAGTCTGAGATAGTGAGTGACACCTAGACCGGTGGCTAGACTCTCTCCATATCCGAATTACCTCTCTATCCTTGAGGATCGATCCCGGTCTTATCGGGTTATTACTTGATGCCCGTATACTTGCGGGTGGAGACCTTTTAGGGTAACCTTTTAGGCCCATCATTGTTCAATAGCCCTTAAGGTCAAAAGTAATCTCAAAGACTCAGAAGATTAAATTCTTTCTGAAGAGATAGAAGACCTGCGCAGAGACGAAAACTGACTCTAGTTTTTTGCATCAAGCCAAACCAATATGGAATCCATATCTCATCAAGACATGTAACTTGATAATGTAAGTCAACGGAAGACCTAAATTAGTTTTCCATAGTAGAAAACTGAGAAGGATGGAAACATTCGTGTTTCCTGAAACTAGACAAGACGATTGAGATTCTTCTAGTCCAGTTGTGTCCATAAGCATGCGTCAGGAATCCATCAACAGATTGAACCACGCAAGAGTTGGAATTTTCGATTCATAGAGGTAATCAAAGTAGTTTGATTCTTGAGGAATGAAGAAAATCTTGAATCACGAAATTTCAAGAAGGTAAGTGGGAGTAACAAACTTTCCAGGTCCGTATGCAGAGTACATACAAGAGATTGAGTACAACATAGAGATGTTGGTAAAACAGTTGGAAACTGACTCAATAAAGGACCACACACAAAAGGATAAAATGTCATTTTGAGCATCAAAGGTCTATAAGCATAGATCGATTAGATGATAGGATTAAGAATCCTTGGTACGCCAAAGATTCTTGAAGTCCAAATTCGAAAGGTCCATGACTCGAAAAGACTATGAGAACTTCGAACTAAAAACTCATGACAGAAAGCGTTGCAAGACTCGGAGTCTAAAAGATACCGATGAGCAAGCACACATGAGAGATACATTTATGTACAACACATTAAGTCGGTCATGTATGACATGATTAGTATTTAGACATCTAGAACACTGATGTCAACATCCAAATTTGGATTGGAGAATCTGAAACACTGCTTAGAGCATCCTAGAAGGCTGAAGGATGAAGTAGTACAAAAGTTGAACATGTCATCGTAGCAAACTTTCAGAAATGGAAGGAAAGTAGGCTGAAAGAGTTTCAAGCCGGGAACTGTTGCAAATTTTACATAAAGAATGAAAGCCTTAATACTAGTAAAGAGTTACTAGCAATTATCAAAGTTGAAGGAACCAACCTTCAAATTAATTGATAATTAGCTTAGTTTAAACGGACTACATCCGTAGTCAAAGTAAACTGTCACCTAAGACAAAGTATGAGAGTCATCACAAGTCTAAAGGCATAAGGTATATTTTGAATAAGCCTTGACAAGTAAAATTGAGTGGGTAAAAGGAGTTTTACGGAAGAAGCTCAAATTTACAAACTCTCTTTATCGGAAATAAATTAATTATTTCACCGTCATCTAAATTTGGTTTATGATTTAAACGACAGTCAACGGATAATTGAACATTCCGAATAAGTTTGTCAGATACGTGATCTGATGAATGAAATCCTATTAAGTGAACTTGGAATATTTATTATCATCTCCCTGGTTCAGGTCGTTACATGGACAACAACGACTAAGGAAGACTAGCAAGTAAGGTCGATGGGATAGCGCAGTTTCATGGGCTATAGGAATAGTGTATTTTATTCGACTACGTGGGTGTTTAATAGGGATTATACACTGGATAACCCTAAAATGAGAAGTACATCTCTCGTGATGAACGTCAAACGCTTCTCATAAGACAAAATTGGAGGGATACCTTAAAACATGAGTACTCCGCTCATCTTATGTATGGAATTGCCGACTTTGGTTCCGTTAAATATCGCGCCGTAAAAGGAGGTTATAAAGGCGAATACTGGGAAGGACCACTACAAAAACACGTCCCAATTATAACGGCCAAAGCCGTTACAAAAGACCGAAAAGCCGTTATAAATATAACGGCTGAAAGCCGTCATATAAAAAAAAAGAGCCGTTATAAAAAGTCCCTTTGCAAATACAGTTGCAACGGCTAAAGGCCGTTACAATAACTTTTTTTATAACAGCTTGTTGTGTTTCAGCCGTTATAAAAAGAGCTCACAAAAGTGGCGGGAATCTGATGGCGCCAAACGAGAACACTCATTTGTAACGGCTCTTTTGACTAAAACCGTTATATATGCTTCCTCTTGTAACGGCTTCATTTGAAAGTAGCAGTTAGAAATGTGTTTTTTGTAACGGCTTTAATGAGAAAGGCCGTTATAAATTTCTGATTTGAAAAAAAAAAATTCAAAAGCTGTGGAATCCAGCTGCAAAATATTGCAGCTTTTACTGATGTACATGTTTATAATTCAGAAAACCAAAACAAAAGAGACATATCGAGCTAACCACACAATAATAAAACGAAACAACTCATATTGATTGATAGTAACATAAGTTTCAAGTTCGTGCATCGATTCAACCCAAACATATTACATTATATAAAATCAAAATCTCACACGCTTATCCCTTACATTCAAATCATCAGCAGGAGTTGGACCACTTCGTACCTCGACCTTGTATAGCTCCACATTTCATCATCTTTAACTCCTATAGCTGTTACATAAGAGTTACAACACAAATTAACCACATTTAGAATATTGATACGCTTGTATGCCATAAACTCTACTACTATAATCATTCAAATCAAATTCTAAAAGTTTCAAACATAACAAGTATTAACAACTAACTTAGTGGTTCAGCCTAAGTTCGGCTTCGGCTAAACCCGAGTTCATTTTATACCATAAACTCTACTATAATCATTCAAATCAAATTCTAAAAGTTTCAAACATAACAAGTATTAACAACTAACTTAGTGGTTCAGTCTAAGTTCGGCTTAACCCGAGTTCATTTTATGCCATAAACTCTACTATAATCATTCAAATCAAATTCTAAAAGTTTCAAACATAACAAGTATTAACAACTAACTTAGTGGTTCAGCCTAAGTTCGGCTTCGGCTAAACCCGAGTTCATTTTATGCCAT
The DNA here is from genome assembly GCF_041429995.1 of Eschscholzia californica. Taxonomy (NCBI): domain Eukaryota; kingdom Viridiplantae; phylum Streptophyta; class Magnoliopsida; order Ranunculales; family Papaveraceae; genus Eschscholzia; species Eschscholzia californica. The sequence continues at coordinate 50,938,489 of NW_028238198.1, forward strand.
AAACTCCACTATAATCATTTAAATCAAATTCTAAAAGTTTCAAACATAACAAGTATTAACAACTAACTTAGTGGTTCAGCCTAAGTTCGGCTTCGGCTAAACCCGAGTTCATTTTATGCCATAAACTCTACTATAATCATTCAAATCAAATTCTAAAAGTTTCAAACATAACAAGTATTAACAACTAACTTAGTGGTTCAGTCTAAGTTCGGCTTCGACTTAACCCGAGTTCATTTTATGCCATAAACTCTACTATAATCATTCAAATCAAATTCTAAAAGTTTCAAACATAACAAGTATTAACAACTAACTTAGTGGTTCAGCCTAAGTTCGGCTTCAGCTAAACCCCAGTTCGTTTTATGCCATAAACTCCACTATAATCATTCAAATCAAATTCTAAAAGTTTCAAACATAACAAGTATTAACAACTAACTTAGTGGTTCAGCCTAAGTTCGTCTTCGGCTAAACCCGAGTTCATTTTATGCCATAAACTCCACTATAGTCATTCAAATCTAATCAGAAAGATAACATGATGTTGTGAAGAGAAAGCAACTCACTTCTCTTTCTAATTAACCTAAAAATTATTAAGTATTTAATGGAGGGAAACAAGCTTACCTAGGTTGTGAAGATTCTGAAGTAGTTGGTTGTCGTTGTTGCTGCATGAGTGTCATCAGTGTAGCAATATCTCTATCTCGTCTCTCTGCCATTTCAGCTTGTCTCTCTATCATTTCACGCATTGCAGTTTGGCCTTCCATAAGTTGATCAACTTCCTTTCTGAGCTGGTTATTTTCATTTTGAAGATTTGAAATGACACCCGAGTTTGGCTTTTTAAAACTTGCTTTTTTTGGTGATGTAAAGGGCATGAGTCGGATTCTCCCACGTGTCTCAGGTGGCATCTGGCTCCCGAAAACATCATTTGGACCAGGGGTGTCGACAAACTCGCATCCTGAGGTGTTCTCGCTTCGTCGTTGTTCCAGGACGCTGTCACACTTTTCCTGTTAATATTAGACACACTCGATAAGATTGACAAAAACCACATGATATGAAATAAAAACAGTAATTAAGTTTAATTAAAACTTTACGGCAAATATTCCTGCTTCCTTGGTAACCCAAGTTCCATCACTTTTTAATCTAGTCTTCTTCCAAACTTGAAGTCGACTAACCTCAAGGCCATATTTCTTTTCAAGCTGCAATATACATATCGTGTTTAAAACTCTTATCAAATTTTAGTCATTTTTTTTATTGCTTAGGCTTCTAGACTTGATCCACCATCATTAGATTAGGTTCTTTTATGGTTGATGTTTGATAAGTTGATAGACAATAGTTAGTATCCGTGATTATGTGGTATGACTTCGATTTTCTCAATGATATAATTTTCCTTTTTTATGCTTCCAATTTGATCCATCATTATTAGATTAGATTCTTTTATGGTGGATACTTATTAGTCACTAGTCAATAGTTGACTCATCATCATTCGATAGTATCTAGGTATGTAATGCCATTGATGAATAGATTGTTATTTGACCATGATTAGGCGGATTCGTAACCCTAGGCTTCTCCCCTATTGATTTCATTTTATCATTATTGCTTGTTTTCTTTTAGTATTTGATTATTTCATCACTAAAACCACTTTTAAAGAAAAACCGTGCTAGTTCTAAGTTTTAGAATAGATTTGACTTAGTCCATGTGGATTGACTCCGGACTTACCGGGTTATTACATGACGCCCGTATACTTACGGGTGGAGACCTTTTAGGGCAACCTTTTAGGCCCATTAGATTGTAGTTTATCGTTTTGCTCGGATGGTTGAGATGATTGATGATTGCAATATTATCACTTTCTACATGTAGGAATTTGATCTTTAGGTTAGCAGCCCACCTGATTCCCAAGAGAATAAATATAATTTCGCATTCTTCAGCATTCCTGATAGTGATGGTAGAAGTCTCTGCATTTATAAATTGACCTCTAAGATTATGAATCATACGACTAACTCCTGCAGGTTCATTGATATCTATAAATGAAACATCAATATTAATTTTCACATGCAGATTAGTAGGCGGCGACCACCTGATATCTTTCAAGGTAGATCATCTAGGTATACTAAGGTCATTAAAGTGTGGGAAGACTATGATTTGATTAATCACTTGAGAATGTGTTAATATTTATTGCTAAAAATATTGGTCACATCTAGCTTTCTAAATAAACTAAAGGATGGTAGCGTAATGCGAGTCAAGATTACAGTTGTCATACTTTTGAGTATCATTCCATGAGATTATCCAATCCTTAATAGATAAAATATTTGAAGACTAAATATAGAAACAAAACCAACTGTTCCGAGCAAAGTTACAATGGAGTAAAACATGATTTTGATTTTAAGTTCATGACAGTAAAGGCAAGATACAATCTTACCAATATATTTATCAGTACGCTGCCTAACTGGCAGACTTTCTGTACAACACTTCCAAAGGAAAAAAGATATGCGACGGATAATCTTAATTTTCCATATAAAGTTCTTATTAATATTATTCAACGAGCCAGTTTGGTTTGCAATCGCTAAATGGTGATACATCAAACTAACTTCATAATTACCAAACTTGGTTAGAGTCCATCTAATAGTATCTTGACATTCGCTAAATGGTCAACCGTTGACTGACGTCAAGAAGTCAAGAAAAGACCAGAAGCCAAATGGGTCAACCCGTCTTATGGAAAATGGACAGCTGAGTCCGAAGAGGTCTGCCACCTAAACCCAGAAACGGGAGGTCAGGAAGATCATCTAAGGAGCTCCAGCCCTATTCCGCCTAAAACACAACTAGGTCTGCCTTGGGATTTACAAGAAGTATAGGGGGTCCACGTAAGCAAGGTTGATGCCTTACACCCTGAACATGGGAACGCAGAAGCGCGCCACACACTTACCGACTTAATCCCAAATCTTCCTAAAGATTCAGTCGGTTACGATCTTAAGTGTTTAATTAACTTGGGCTTCAAGTGTCTCAAAAGAGGAAACATCTCCTACAAGATCTATCAACTCGACAGGATATTTACGAAGTATCCATGAACATAGGAACTTCTAAATATCCAAGATACGAGATAAACTCAAAAGGAAACCTTAAATCTCTTAACTACTGAAGAAAAGTCTTAATCCCGAACGGTGGATCAAAACCGCTTCATCTACATCATCTATCACAGTCGATCCAAGCAGCCTATAAAAGGGCATCACATCACCTTCAACAAGGTACGTTCCCTAAGGATCAATCAATACTCAATACTTCAACTGCAAAGGGCAATCTGGCTGTCTTGAGTGTTAGAGAGGTTTCCGAACTCTTTCCAAGTTTTCGCCCCAGGTTTCTAGGAGTAGGAGCTAAAGAGGAGCAGTATCGTTCTTCCAGACGAGATATTACTCAATCAAATAGACGATCCAGCATCAAAGTCTCTTTTCTTGACTGATAACTGAGATAGCCATTTTTTAACATCAACAATGATGGTATGGGATCGAGGACAGATGTTCGGGGTTCCAATAATCATTCCAAATATTAATTTTGATTCCATTTTCAACTTCCCATATAGAGAGTGCATTGATCTTATCCATTTGATTACTAATGGTTTTCCAAGTCCAAGAATTGGAAATTTTAGTTGGCAAAGAGTTTTGATCTTTATAAAAATATTTAGCTTTCAGAAGTTTAACCTAGATTGCGTTAGGTTCAGATTTGATGCGCCAAGCGAGCTTACCTAGGTGGGGTTGATTATCAAGGATAGGGTCTCGAAGTCCCGGGCCTCCTTTGACTTTAGGTAGGCAAATAAATGATGCCCACGCTTTAGAGCGAATGCCTTTAGATTTCCCACCAAAAAGACCTTTGGTCGGTCTTGATGCAATTGCATACGCCCTTTCGAATGGCGAAGCACTGCATTTAATAGCGGGGAACGACCGACGCAATTGCCGAAACAACTACAGTCCGACCAGCTTGAGACATAAATATATATAATGCCAATTGGATAGCTTGGGTAAGATCTAATCAATGAGAAAATTAAACACTTTAGATTTATTGGCCCCAATAAACAGTTGAACCCTAAGGTACTTGTCAGAAAGCGAGGTTTGATGGACTTTAAGGTTTCTAATGATGATCTTTTTGAACTTAGAGTGAGAGTTACGGGAAAAGAAGATGTTAGATTTGGAGTCGCTAATCATTTTGTCGGACGAGTTAATTTCAATGTGACCTCTACTTTGTTAATAATTAAAACATTTGGTCCTTATTTGTGTCTAACATTCTAATTTGGTTCCCAAGATAATAATCTCGCTAGTCAAATTTAACAGTTAGAATTTATTTCTTGTTTTACCTTTCATATTGAAAGAAATCCTTGTTTGTCTTCTCTCTCTCTTTACACCTCGTGGTAAAGAGTCGTCGGTCGACAAACTTTAACTGATAATTTTTCCAATCTCTCTTCTTCTTTCTATCTACTTCCACTACGACCACCACCTCTGATAAGAATCGTGTTTAGTTTTTGATTTACGACTAACCAAAACTACCCAAAGTTACTCAAGTATACAAACACATAACTTAACTACTAGTTTCCTATATTATTCATTACATGAAATCTTACTTTTATAATAAATACAATTTTGATAAAAATATATTCCTAACAATTGATGTCCTATATAAAAACTACTGAAAAGATAACTATAAACGTTGAAACCTAATCAAATATCTATAAACCTAATCAATAATAGATACGGTATTAATATATATATATTTTATGTCCTTTTAGGTCCCACGAATAACCTTCGACATATATTTACCCACGGGGATAAATAACCTTGAGTCATAGGTCGAATCTATTTGTTGCCTGTTGCTTACCAACTACCACCTCACTATCTTCGTCTCTCTTTAGAGGAGCAACAACCCCACCCTCATAGGTTTTACAAACTAAGAGGAAAAGGAGGGCCAACAACCCTTGGTTGGAGTGATAAAGAGGTATAACCTTCCACCTTAGAGAGTTAAAGGTCAAGGGTTCAAGACACACGCTGAATATTTCAAAAAAAGAAAAGGAAAAAAGAGGTATGAGGGTAGAGAAAAAACAAGAATAAAGATTGAAAAAACCTCTTTTTTTAATCAGTTGAAGGTCGTCCATATATGGTAGGTCGTCTGTCAGCGTATCTTTCTGATCAGGAGGAAAGAGAGAGAAAATGGGCGAAACCCTTTTGAAATAGGATTTTTGAGTTTAAGGTCCAAAAATAGGGGGGGTTAATTAATCATATATCCACTCCTAAATCAATAAATAAAATAAAACCAAAATAAATCGAAAATGTAAAATAAGTCCAAAAATTCACTATTAGGTGGGCCCCATGCATCAATCCTTTAATTTTCTCTCATTTTTGCCCTTTCATAGATATTTTTTAACCATTGGTAAACCAAAGGTTTGTGATGGTTGAGTTAATACAATTGTTCTTTCCATAAATTTTATGAAAGAATATTTATGGTGGATCTTTAATGTTAATCTTTATTTCTAAAACTTATATTTTTCTAAAGTAACCTACCAAATCAATGGATATTTACCTAAAATTAGTTTCTCTCTCCCAAAAATGAGTTTATCTTTCTGTAATTATATGTTCTTTGAGTTCAAGAAAATATATTATTTCCAAAACTGATATTTGTCTAAATTAACCTACCAATTCAATGGATATTTACCTAAAACGAGATGCTCTCTTCCAAAAGCGATTTTCTCTCTCTGTAACTCTATGTTCTTTGAACTTCAAGAAAGTATGAATTTGTGATTTGCTTTTTATTTCTACCTCGATCCAATTAGACATCTACAAATTCGTTTGTGAGGTTAAAAAGCAAACTATTTTGCTAGCATCTTACTGATTCTTCTAGCATATTTTACATTCTACTAGCATCTGATAATTGAATTTGATAAAGTAGTTTAAAAAGCAAATACTATTTCGTTAACATCTTATTAATTCTAATAGCAATTTTTACATTCTATTAGCATCTGTTGAATGAATATGAATACAGTAGTTTAAAAAGCAAGAATATTTTGCTAGCATCTTATGAATTTGTTACAGTAGGTTAACAAATACTTTTTCTAAAGTAACCTACCAAATCAATGGATATTTACCTAAAATTAGTTTCTCTCTCCCAAAAATGAGTTTCTCTTTCTGTAACTATATGTTCTTTGAGTTCAAGAAAATATATTATTTCCAAAACTGATATAACTTACCAATTCAATAGATATTTACCTAAAACGAGATGCTCTCTCCCAAAAACGATTTTCTCTCTCTGTAACTCTATGTTCTTTGAATTTCAAGAAAGTATGAATTTGTGATTTGCTTTTTATTTCTACCTCGATCCAATTAGACATCTACAAATTCATTTGTGAGGTTAAAAAGCAAACTATTTTGCTAGCATCTTACTGATTCTACTAGCATATTTTACATTCTACTAGCATCTGCTGAATGAATTTGATAAAGTAGTTTAAAAAGCAAATACTATTTCGCTAACATCTTATTGATTCTAATAGCAATTTTTACATTCTATTAGCATCTGTTGAATGAATATGAATATAGTAGTTTAAAAAGCAAGAATATTTTGCTAGTATCTTATGAATTTGTTACAGTAGGTTAACAAATACTTTTTAGTAATTAAAATATATTATGTGAAATTGTTTTTGTTACATTTTCAGTATTTTACTAGCATTTTCTTGATTCTGTTACCATCTGATATGAATTTGTTACAATAGGTCGATTCTAATAAAATTCTATGCTGGTAGAATATTATTGAGTCCAACAACATTTTTAACATTTTATTTTAACGTTTGTTTTTTCTTACTCTTCACTACTGTAGATGATGAATGAAACCAGCAATCGATTCTCTCTCTCTCCCACTCGATGTTTTTGCCTTTTTCACTCGGTTTAATTTGGCGTCGATGATGAATGAAATCAAAACCTAGTTCATATATTAGAAAATGACGATGCTCTCTCTCTCTCTTCGGTTTGATTTTGACCAATTCTAATATAAATATAAAACAAAGTATTCTGCTAAACGAAAAAGACAACTATTTTTCCGGAAGGAAAGTTTATTTTTAAGGAAATCATTTAATGAATCTCTAAATATTATGGTATATTTTATTTTCGGTTATTTTTTTTAACTTAGGATAGGTTAGGTAGTAAAAGAGAATGAGAGGATAGACATGTAATTTACTTTGAGTGGATTTATTTTCTATTTCAGATTATCTTTGGTCTCTAGACTCATTGATCATGCGATTTTGGACTTAAAACACATCCCCCGTTTGAAATAAAGGGTAAAAAGATAAAATTTTGACTGTTAAATTTGAGTAACAAAATCACGGTAATGGAGTCAAATTAAATACACGACAAATATGTAGGCCAAGTTGTTCAGGTGGTCACAAATTGGGGCTACATTGTAATCAACCCATAAATTAATCTCACTAATTTTAACAAGATAACAAAAGAATTATACAGAACTAAAAGAACCTTTTTCTTTCTTCAACCATAACCCTACCTCTCCATTGATGAAAACACCATTTATGTATATATATACTTTCTTCCAATTTGATCTGAATCTGATTTTATTTAACTTTTTCCTATTCATCTTCCAATTCTATCAAGATTATCAAACACAGTTTTCATCTTCGGTCTTAATTCGGGGTTTAACTCAGTACAAGCAAGACTCACATGAAATGCTGCTAATACTTCCTTCTGAACATTTATGTCTTCTAATAATACCATATCTACCATCTGCAACAATGGCTTCTTTTCTTCAAAACCCTTCCTTACCCACTTCACCAAATCATCATCACCTACTTCTCCCCTCACAGATTTCACCATTGACGAAGACGACGATGAAATTATCCACAAATTTGGTGATTTTCCTGTTAACATTTCAAGCAAAACTACACCAAATGAATATACATCCCATTTTTGAGTTGGTTTAGTTCCTAATGTTCTTGACTCTGGTGCTTTATAGTTGTTTGTTTTTTCTTCTTGAACTAATTTTACATAAGGTAGTGTTGGTCCACCAATAAGACTAGCTGATGAACTGGTGTTGCTACCAGTTCCAGTTATCTTGATCAACTTTTCCAACCCAAAATCAGATATGTAAGGATTGAATTCATTATCAAGGAGGATATTTGTTGGTTTTATGTTTCCATGAACATATTTTTGTGGACTACATCCATGTATGTATGCTAGTCCTCTTGCTATTCCCTTAGCAATCTTTAGCCTTGTGGTCCATGATAGACTTCTTGCTTTTTCACCACTTTTTCCTGCATAAAATCATAAAATGAAGTCCTATCAAAATACGAGAATACAGAACTATTATACCTAATTTTGAATGAAATGTGTGAAAAATGTATTTTGGTATAGCACATATTATTACTAGTGTAAAGTTGGTGCGCTATTCAAACACGGCCCAGGACAGTCTATCCTCAGAAAGGACAGGCTAACTCGTGGCTTAACTCTAGCCCGCACGTAACAGTCTAGGTCGCCCTGGCTCCGTCCGATTGACACTCGTTGCATTTTGTCAAAATGAATTGTTATGTTTATGCATTTTGTGTAGGATTGACTCTAGTCGGTCTATCGTCAGAAGGGCGCTAACTCATGGCTTGACTCTGGCCCGCACGTAACAATCGGAGCTGGCCTGGCTCCATCCGATTGACACTCGTCGCACATGTCAAGATTAATTGTTATGTTTTTATGCAGTTTGCGTATGGTTGATGGTACCTTAGATTGTGAGCCATAAGTTTGTTTTGAGATCTCGACTAAAAAAATGTGAGAAATTGATCATTATTACCATCAAAACATGACCTTATCTTTGAATCTAAGCTAGGGCCTACCTGTAAAACTGACATTCGACAAGATCATATAACAAATGTTTTTAATTTAAAACAATCTTCAAACAGGATAAAAGTGACTTTCCGAAAAAGCAATATTTAAGGCAATATTTCATAACTTCAACAAACTTTTGTAGAACCTCACTTCAACTAACGGTCTTGAAATGCAAAAGGAGACTTTCGTTTTTGTTAACAAAGATTTGTTGTAGGGTCCAAATATCGACTCTAGGTTATAATATTTGAATATGACTATTATAACTCTAACTCGTCTATATCTAATTCTTTTCACGATAAAGAAATAATTTCAGCCCATTGCGACATTTTTCAACTTTAAAGTCTAGCTATATGTGCCTAAAGAGCTCCGACTCGTATCTTTTCACTGAGTCAAATGATGTAAATCAAACATAATCATAACTTAATGAGCTCGAAATCAAACACTGAAATTTGAGCTTGAACTAATTTGTCGTAGATTTTTACTAAATATTCAAGATTGCTCTGACATCTAGGTGCATCACGTTAAAACCTACCATTACCGTTCAAACACTATAGTTTGATCTCGAACTCATTAAATCTCAAATCGAAAATAGCAAATAAGAAGAGAAAGGAAAAAAGAAAATGTTTAGAAAGTTACCATGAAGAGCTGAGAGCAAGTTGCCATTAGAGATGAAATCACAAATGATTAGCTTTTCCTCAAGAGCCCAATAATAAGCCCTCAATTTCACAACATTTGGATGCTTAAGCTTTCCGATCGCCTGTATCTCGGCTGCAAATTCCTTATACCTCCCCACTCCTCCTCCTCCTCCTCCTAACCGTCTAACCGCTACCGGAATACCACTTGCTAAAACCACTTTATAAACAAACCCAAAACCACTATTCCCTAATAGATAAGCTGAAGAACCCAATAACTCATCAAGTTCAAACTTAAAACTCTTATCAAATGAAACCAAACCTCCTCCTATTTCTTCTTCTTCTTCTTCTCCGCTATCTCCTTCTTTCTCTGATTCAATTTCTGATTTATTACTCTTAAATCCATTCAAACAGGTACAACCACAAAACCAACACATTTTTTCATCTTCTTCGGTGCCACCGATTTTGCTTTTTCCTGTTTTATCATTAGAATTCTTTCTCTTGCTATAAATAAACAAAATGATTATAACTATAAGTCCTACTCCGACTAGATTAGCTATTGTAATTAAGATAATTAAACTTGGTTTTAACCCTTTTTTGGAATGATTACTTTGTGGTGGAATATACTCAGAAGAAAAAATCTGACATGATTTTTGAAGTGGAAATCCACAAAGTAATGGATTATCAAGAAATGAAGTTATTCCTTGATTTGTAAATGTTCCATTTTGAGGAATTTCTCCACTAAGATTATTATTCCTGAAATCAAAATTAACAATCAATGGAAGTTTCTCAAGTGATTTCGGAATCTCACCTGATAATTGATTAAAAGATAGATTTAAAGTTCCATAGAGTGATTTTAATGCCCCTAGATCGGACGGAATTGATCCGGTAAATTGATTAGCTGAGAGATCAAGTTGAACAAGATATTCCAAATTAGACCAAATCCCAGTCGGAATCTGACCGGAAAACTTGTTTTTAGCAAGAATCAATCGACGTAACTCCCGACAGTTCTTTATATCTATCGGAATTGAACCCGAAAATGAGTTTTCGGAGAGATCAAGGTTTTGAAGACGATGAAGATGATAAAATGAAGTTGGAAGTGTACCAGAGAGATTATTACTATTGATGAATATAGTTTGAAGATATGAAGCATTGAAGATCTGATCAGGAATTGAACCATAAAATTGATTTCCATGTAAATTCAATTTGCGGAGAAATTTCAAACTTCCAAGCTCAGATGGAATATAACCATGGAGATTTCTATCTGATAAATCGATTCCGGTAACACGAGGGTAAGGTAATCCGGTAATGTTCATACAAGAAATTCCAGACCATTTACATGGAATTAAGTCAGTTTCATCCCAATTGGAGAAAACAGAGGAGTTTGAGGATTGATCAATTGCGTATTTAAGAGCAATAAGAGAAAGACCGTCTGAAGAAAGTGAGGAATTAGGGTTAGGGTTTAGGAGTAATAGGAAGAGAAATAAGATTAGGAAAATGTTACTCATTTAGTTTCTGGGTTTTCTTTCTCTGTCTGTCTCTTAATGGTGTTGTTGGCTTTAGGGTTGAGTTTTGAGAAAGAAGAAGAGAAGGTTTTTTAGTTTAGTGAGTATTTAAAAAGGAAAGGGTGGTTGGTGGGTCACCTCCCGCCAAATATAACGATATCAATATATTGTGTCACAACGGATCTAAGTGGCCCCAAAAAGGGTCAGTCTGGCCACATATGGATTGGGCCTTGGAGAAGATTGGTGTCCATCCACTTTTATAATGGTCTGTTCGCGATAGGTCCAAAATTAAAAAAATATAATAAGTTTGAAATAGAAATTTAATAAAAATAATAATATTAATAAGTTATGGGTTAATTCTGTTTTGGCCCCCAAATCGAACTGGTAGACATTTATAGGGTCAAAAGGGTAAGTTGGTCACAAATTGGAGACCTCTATAACGCTGAAGACAGTCAGATTGTCCTTACAGTTAAAAGAATTGAATATTGAATGAACTGTGGAGTTCATACCTTGTTCAAGGTGATTTGTTTACCTTTTATAGGGTGCTTTAGTTGGTTGTTGTTAGGCGGCATGAAATAGGTGATGCAGGGAGATTTTCATGAGATATTCCAAGTATCTTGGATATCTTAAAATCTAGTTATTTTAGTAGCATAATATTTTTGTTAGTAGAGAATTATTATTTTTAGCAGTTTTATATTTTTAGGAAACTTTTTAGGTTTTAGATTCTAGTGTTTTATTTATTTAGAAGTTGTTATTAGAATTTGATTAGGTTTAGGAAAGTAGTATTTTATTTATTAGAAATTGTTATTTGAGTTTGATTAGGTTAAGGAAACCCTAAGTCTATATAAAGGGGGATCTAGGAGTTGTTTTATTCATTCAAGTTTATCAATAAAGTTCAGCTTTTTAGTATTAAATCTTCTTAGTTTTGGTTCTATAGTCTTTAGACGAAGATCAAAGACTTTTTTCTGGGTTCTTCAAGAAACAGGACTTATTTAAATAGGTGATGCAGGGACTTTTTTCTGGGTTCTATAAGTTTTAGACGGAGTTCTTGAAGATCTGGTTCTATAGTCCGATCAGACCTTCTTGAGGTCTAGATCTGGTTCTTCAAGAACCAGATCTAGAGAGAGAAAAAAAAATTTTGGAGAGAGAAAATGTTTTTTTTTTAAATGTATGAAGGTCGCCGGCCGGAAATTTTACCGGTCGGCGACCCCTGCCGGAGAAGATGATGATGTGGCGTGATAGGTGACTTGACAGAGAGAGGAAATGAGATGGAGGAGAGAGAGTAACGGAAAGTAAAAGATAACGGAAAAAAGGGGTCATATGGGTATTTTTGCTAATCTAGGGGGCCAGGCAGGAAACTGGTCACAAAGTTGGGGGCCATATGGGAAATAACCTATATTTTAACCTATAGTAAATCAAAGGTTTCTTGTGGTTGAGTTTATAAATATATTCTTTCATAAATTTTAAGAGAGAAAATTTTAGGTCAAAATTTGTTCTCCATATTTATTTTCAAAGTTTATAGTTGTCAAGACAAACATACCAAATCAGCTTTTTTTGTCCGGAAAGGAGATTCCCTTCTCTCACTCACTCTCTCTCTCTCTCTCTGTGTTCTTGAAATATTTTTATCTATACAAATTATTTTGTCTTGAAAACCATTAACAAAATTATATATACGTTGATTAAATTTTGAATCTTCTTAAAATACTTATTTAATTCCAACAACATACTTAAATGTAACACATTTTATCACTTTTTTCGTAAGAAAAAAAAAAGTTAGATTTTCGATCACTACAGTCTTGTTTTCACAAAAAAAGATAAGTATATAGATTTCCCGCAATTAAATAGAAGTATATAGATTTCCCGCAAAAGTTGAATTCAATTAAATAGAAGTATATAGATTTCCCGCAAAGTTTTACATTTTTATTCTTTTAAATCGATGCTTTCGTATCATTCAATGTTTATTTGTTATGTAAATGCACATGTTATCATGAAACGGATGTTAGTGAACAAAATTTTACGGTCTCTTATATGAAATGGAGAATAAATAAGAAAGAGTGATGTGGTCCCATCTTCACCCATGTGGGCCAAACATTATATGGGTATACTCAAAGATAATAAATAAATAAAACATTGTCGACATCGTTGTGGCATTTCTAGCATTTCTGTGATATCTTCTAGCATTTCTGTGACATATTCTAGCATTTTTCATTAACTCTCAACATTTTTAACATATTCGATATCTGAACTAAAACTTAAAATAATTAAAATTAACAAAACTCCATTACAACATAATCCATTACAAGAACTAATAACTTAAATTTTTTTGCCATTTATCCTTCAATTTAAACTAGTAACAACCAAGTTACTTCAACCGTTTTATTTTGCAGTTGTATTGTTAAATCTTTAGCTAATATCACGTGTGAAAATTGCTTATAGTTTATATTCGACCAAAAGTTCATCCACGTGCAAAATCACATGTGTACAACCACAATCTCGTCTATAAATTTGTAAAATATACAAGTGATTGCAATTCATAGAGTGATAAAATATAAAAACGTAAAAGGAATCGAAATGTAAAACGTTATGAAAAAATTGTACAGTTCTATTGTCGATAAAGGCTTTGAGACTAACGATGTCATGTTTGTAAAATATGTTATTTTTTGTAAGAGTTTGTAAAATGTTTGTAAAATTTCCACAATTTACGCAAAATCAAAGACGTGTTACAAGACATTTGAGAGTGTTGCGGACTGAAAACAAACTAGCTCATTCAAAATTACAGAACGTAAATGATTTTCTGGGTAAGTCAGGACGTTATAAAACGTAAATATGTTGTTAGAATCAAGAAAATGCTATGAGAATATACAAAAAGTTTGCAAAATATATAATTACCTTTAATGCAATTTTTTTGGAGAAAACAAGATATAGGAGAGAAATAGTGAGACAAGATTTGAAGGATTTTTTTTAAGAAAAAGATTGATGTCCTAGCTTTAAGAAGGCCGCGGCTTTGGAGAATAAAGAAAATTCTTGGGGGAATAAAGACATTCATTTTCAGTCCAAAAAAGAGTTCTTTTGATTTCTTCCCCTAAATCTTCATCTCTTTCTCTCATCCTCTCTCTCTCTCTAGCTCGTCCTCTCTATCTCTCTCATTTTAAACCCCTTACATAATCGACCATTAGGCTACACATATGTTTTGTAATTCTCGTACTAACTCCTTTGCTCGATCCTCCACAGATCCAAGAACCAAATTCATATCATTGAAAGTAACTTTCATTAGTTTAAGTATTGTAACTATGGTGGTTTCGATCAAATCTTAACTCCTATAGTCTTGTTTGATTTTGAGTGTGGTGATTCTGTTGTTATAGCTTATGGATCCGACTAAATTTTATCATTAACAATTCGAAGATTTAGGTTATTGGTCGAAAGGAAGATTCAATTGAATAAAATTAGGGTTTCTGGGAGATCTAGGTTTTACTTACCAGATCCAGTTCTTTTTTGTCTATGTGTGTATATATTAACTACTTCTGAATTCTAGTTGAGATTTGTTGAGAAATCCTTCTGGACTTTTTGCTTCTTCTTGTTTAGGTTTTGCAAAATTTCACCCTTTCTTTTCTTAATTTCTAGTAGTTCATATTTAGATAATATGATCTAATATATGTATTTTGATGTTATCTTATGAATTGCAGTAGAGGGTTGTTTGAGCTTCTTGAGTCTGGGGTTATTTTGGCTTCTTGAATTAAAACTAGTTCTAGATCTTTTATTTGGTTCCGCCGTTATTTTCAACTAGGGTTTATAAGTTGAAGGAGAGGACGAGCAAGAGAGAGATGATGAGAGAAAGAGATGAAGGTTTAGGGGCATAAATCAAAAGAACTCTTTTTTGGAGTGAAAATGAACATGTCTTTATTCCCCGGAGAGTTTTCTTTATTCTCCAAAGCCGCGGCCTTTAAGAATAAGAACAACAAAATCATGCACGGTGCAATAGTCTATCGTTGAAAAAAAAAACGAGAATATGCTAAAAGAAGAAATTTAATCCATTGAGCATCATGTTCTTCTAAGTTTTCTCCAAGTGACTAAAAAGTTTTGATGGGTTTTCTCTGCGATTTCTCTTGGTTTTCTCTCGGTGAACTAAAGAAGAAAGAGTTGTGATTGATTTTCTTTTGGTCAAAAGATTAGGGAAACATTCCTTTAAACCGAAAAGACAACTTTTTGTAGAGATAGAAAATTCTTATTGACAAATTATTTTCTTGAAACTGAAAAGATACTTGTATATTCTAATATGGGTAATTTTATTTAACCTGGGATATGTTAGGTAGTAGTAGAGAAATGGAGGTTAGACTTGTAAATTACTCTTAACAGAGTTATTTTCTATTTAATATTACTTTGGACTCTAAACCCATTGACCCGGTGATTTTGGACCTAAAACCCATCCCCAAAAACAAATTGCACCAACATGGTTTTCAATCCTCTATCCTCAACGTCTGGGCACATTCTCTACCACTAAGCCAACACTTCGTCAATGTATATTTCTGTTGACAAAACAATTTGATTTGTATTCTCGACTTGCAAATAATCCTATCATGAGGCTCCTTGTGGTTGGGCGCACGACCCGCACCCCCACCACACGAGCATGTTGTTTAACAAAGGAGTAGACAGTGGATGTGTTTAGGAACAAGTTTGTTTCCTATGCAATTAATGCAGTAAGATAACAACGTCATGCAAAAACAATTTGTTTGGTGAATTCAAAATACGGTGTCATCCAAAAATGATTTGTTTGATAAATTCGAAAATTGTAAAATTTTGCGTTTTTGATAGATCTGTGTTAATATTGAGCTTGTTGCGCTATTAAGACCTATTTTTCGGCCTGTCGCCAAAAATTTCTTTTGCAATTAAAGTTTATAACAAGTTTTCTAATATAAGAAATTTTGCGTATTTGATAAACTGGTATTTCATTCAATACTCAATAGCAAAGTTTGTACACATAGACCTATTGTTTGGTAAATATGGAGGAAACCCTAAAAGTTTGAGAACAAGATATACATAAGATTTCAATTAATCCGAGACTTTTGACTTTAACTAATGTGTACTACTCTCTTTTCCATATATTAACTACTAATATTGATTATTGAAGATCATAAGAAAGATTATGATATAGTGATGAATAGGTTTTGTCTACTTTTCTTTTATACTTTTGAATTTAGGTTGTTAAAAAGTATTGTATGATTGAATGGAAGTTACAAGGCCTTTCTCTTTGATCATGTATCCCTTTCTCTAACTAATACAACCTGGATGTATAGCTTGAATCATGTGAGGTCTTGATTAATCATCAAAATGGCATCTGGCAAGGGACAGATATGGGGTTTATATATATGGGTCTCTCTTTGAAACTTAATTTCATGATAAACTAGACCAATGTAATTCCAATGTCCCACGAATTGCCTACATAAATAAGGTAGAAGCTCACAAAAGTTATGTCTCATAAGGATAGAGGGTCCTCCAGTGCTGATGGGGATGAAGGCAACTTGGTTGGAAGTATACCCACACAGCCAGATATGATTTTTATGAGGTTAGTGGGGCTGAAAGAGTGAAAAAGGAAATAGATATGCAGATTTGTCTACTTTAGGAACCACTTAAATCAGCTCAGAGAGCAATAGTTGAAGGTCGATTAGAACCCAGTACTATTAAGCTTTTTTAAAGACTTTGTTGGACTTCGGCTATGACAGCAAAGGCGAAGAAGATGGTCGATTAGAACCCTAGACTATTAAGCTTTTTCAAAGACTTTGTTGGACTTCGGCTATGACAGCAAAGGCGAAGAAGATGGTCGATTAGAACCCTAGACTATTAAGCTTTTTCAAAGACTTTGTTGGACTTTGGCTATGACAGCAAAGGCGAAGATGATACTGATAATTTATCGAGCTCGGTTGTCTGAAAGATTAGCTATGTGTACCAACCATCTGGATCTTTTAAATTGGGCGGGGTAACATGGATTTGGATGCTATTTGCTTGGGTCAGCAGCACATCCAAGAATCACTACATCAACGATAACACATGGGTTGATGTCGAGATCCATTTATTCATAAGAAATCGGGTAGGGTCGACGAACGAATAAATTGAAAATGCAGATAATAGCAATTCAGAGGTTCATTGAGAGACAAGAGCTCTGAATAACTGTAAATCGATGTTCATGCAAAGTTACATTCATCAAGGTGAAAAAGATGGTTCTACTTTTACCAAGCCAAATGCATGTCCTGAAATTGATTTTCACATATCCAACAGATTCATGTGTGAGTTCCTGATCAGTGTGAATGAATCATTACAATAATGAAACAAGATTTTGACATGGCAAGATCATCTAAATGAACTCAAGCGGCTGGAACTTCAGCCATTTCCTGTTCAACAGTAGTCGGGACAACTGGGTAGTACTTGTAGTGAAGCTCGCCGACATCGTCTCCAGACATCTTTGTCCATCCATTGGGTCCAACGTGATAAACTGCAACAAAGACAAAGTTCATCGTAACGGGACAAATAAACAGCTTCACGTACATGAGCGAGAGAGAGAGAGAGAGAGAGTACCGCTAGCGACTCCACCACTAGCTGCATCACGATATGTTGCGTGGTATATAGCTCTGCGGGCAAGCTCTGCCGCTTCTTCAACTGACATGTCATACCGGTACCTGGGTAACAGCAACAAAAGTATCATTAAATGGTTACTATTTCCGCATCTTAAATATATAGAACAATGTTACACGAGAAAGCAATACCCGTTATCAAGAACACCATAAGCATATGGAGAACCAGATCCGACAGAAAATTTCATTCCTTTTAGCCTTCCTCCTTCACTGTCTACATAGTATAGTCCAGGACCCTAAGGTGACAAGTAAATTGCTTAGCAACACCATATAAGCACAATAAACATTTCGTACATATACTCGTAAGCAGGTCCTGAAAGGCTGAAACTATATGAAATCGACAATGTCATTACCTTTTCATCCCATCCTGCAATCATGGTACCAACTGAAAGACCCATTCCGCGATATGAGTAAAGAATGTTAGCCAGAAGTTTTGATGCTCCTGTTACAGAAATCCTTCTCTTGTTTGCCAACTCATGCAACCGACACTAGAAACAGAAAGTAAAATAAATAAGCATTTTAAGTTACAGATTCTATCACCTGTTTATAGGCAGAAGTTAATCTTTTACCTAAAAATTAATCATCAACTATGTTTGTAAGAATCTAATCCTCTTTATTCTTAAAGTAAATAGGTGTGCTGAGACCTCATCGTTCTATGGTTATGTTTCAAGCTTAAAATAATTATGACCATACAGGTCCACGCATAACCTAAACATCAACCCAGGTAGGAAAACATTGACCTGAAAACTTGCTTGAGGACCCGATTTTGAGCTTAGCCAACCATAGTTCCGGAATTAGTATCCATGTGAATGGAAATTATGAAACTTTCAGGATCAAATATAATACGATTCGTAACCTTATCCATCTTCAAGAAAAAGAAAAAGAAAAAGAAAATAAGCTTATCTCGGTCTAAACCTATGCTGGAAAAATCGGAACCCGGGACTAGGCGACCAACCGGGGCTTAGTGACCAGTCGGATTTCATCGGGACCAGTCGGATTTCATCGGATAATACAATTATATATTATATAATATTATACATGTAGAACATTCATTTTTAGTGCCAATAATAGATTGGAGAGTATACTTAAAATTCAATCATAAACATTACTGGACTTAAAATCATTGTATAACATATTTAATTAATTAAGATTTATGAGTTAGACTACAAATATTTCCACCCAATATATCATTCTCTTTTTTTAATTCAGGCTTAAACATAATAGCTCAAATGAAAAGTCATTACAAAATAACAATTATTTCTTCTCAATTTTCAAAAAAATGTGAGCTGTAAGGTTTTAAAGAAAGTTTTCTTTCTCTGACCATGACCTTGAGTTGTTAAGAAAAGTTTTAGAGAGAGAGAGATTAAATCAGAAAAAAATCCTCTCTAAAAATCTTGAAAGAAGACGGAAGACGAGTGAGAAGATCTAGAGAGAGAAAAGCGAGTGGAGCTTCAATGGTGGCAAGACTCCTTCCTTCTTTAGCTGTTCTTGGAGTTTGATGGGAGAGTAAGGGGATAAAACCCTAAAAATACACGATACCTAAAAAACATGGCCTGCTGAAGTGTTGGAAAAAGGTCAGTTCTGCTGAACCGAGTTAGTCGGCGCCTAACGCCTAGCTCGACTCGGTCCAGTCGGCTCTCTAGGCGCCGACTAACTCGTTTCCAAAACCGATTACAGCTGCAGCTGGTAGGCGCAGCTCCGCCTAGCGATTTAATAGCGACTAGTCGCCGATTTTTACTGCATAGGTCTAAACAGAAAACTAGTGATGTTATGTACTTAATAGGCTAGTCGTTCGAATATAGTGTCTTCTCCATTATTAAATCAGTTTCAGCAGTACTAGAGATCGCAAACGGACCATTACTAAACAACTAGTGCAGGGGAGAAGAAGTCAGGCGTCAATGTCGTTGAAATAGGATTACCTTAACGCCCAAATTTCTATGCCAAAACTGACAATCCGCAGCTCCTCCAGCCATTGTACCAAGCATGTAAGGATTAATCTCAATGATTTTCTTCACAGATTGTGATGCTTCAAAATCAATAAAGATATGTTAATTCGTGAGCTCGTAAGCCTAATTTTTCGAGTCACAG
Organism: Eschscholzia californica; assembly: GCF_041429995.1. Taxonomy (NCBI): domain Eukaryota; kingdom Viridiplantae; phylum Streptophyta; class Magnoliopsida; order Ranunculales; family Papaveraceae; genus Eschscholzia; species Eschscholzia californica. Next base: position 50,958,174 of record NW_028238198.1, read on the forward strand.
CTGAAACTGCTCTAAAAATTTTTGTTACGGTGTTACAAACCTAAATGCTAATGTAATTGGACCCAAAAAGATACCGTAGTTCAAGAATGTAAGGTAGCCTAAAAACTGAGTTTTGGTCAAACAGCGGTGAACACAAATAGTGATTTCACTCCATTGTTTACTTGCTTTAATCTAAACTAGAATAAAGAAAAGAAAAAGAAATGGAAAAATAAAATAACTGAAAGAAAATAACGTGATTTCCTGATACACCTTATGAAAATTTTCCTGCTACATAAACACCAAATGATTAAGTCTTCTTATTACGTTGGTTCCCCCTTTATTATCCACTCATAACTCAAGATAATATAAAATTCAAATATGCATTTTGAAGAATGTAACTGCTCACTGGAAAAACAAACTTAGGCGATAGGACAAACTACAATAGGCTATTATATGCTATCATATTATTCAACATTTCAACTAGACCACTGGAAATCACAAATACTACGTACAACATGTAAATTGTTCAAGAAATTGAACACAGGAAACCATATACATAGACCTGTGTATGTGTGCGTGCGTGTTAAGAGAACCACAAGATATTCAGTTAAGCATTTAACACATACAGATATATCCTCCCATGCTAGCTCGAGAATCAGCTGCAACCATGACTCCTTCCTTAAAAATGAAAGCAAGTGTGGTCGTCCCTTTTGCAGGCTTGACCATCTGTACTGACTTTTCCTGATAATCATCGAACTGAAACAAGGAGGAAAAGGAAATCAGATAATAGAACTAATGGCTACTTTCGACAGAAATTAGCACATTGATAATTGAAAATTGGATAAACTCACATCATGGGTAATGGGAAGTTCAAACGACGGGGGAGCAGAAAAATCTGTGCCGAATGCATTGCTTCCTCCAAGGAGAATAGTAGAAGAATTTTCAAGCCCACTATCAAGTTTCATGCTTACACACCTAAAATATCAGTATACAACATAGATTATACAAACATTAATTATACAAAGTTACAAATATAGTTACAATTTGGAACTTAAATGCAATTTGGTTTTCCTTCGAAATCCTTAAATGTTACAGAATAATTCATTGTTTTGGTCTTACTCAAGCCAAGTAGCACTTAGATTTCAGGGCATTATTGTCAAAGAAGATAGCTATTACCACATGACTTCAGGAACATTTTCTTGAAGACTCGGATACAAGTTTGAGCACTTCATTTTAAAAGATGCTGAGATCTAAACATCAGAATTCAATATACTACATAAACACTTTTAGTTGATGCATCTTTGAGCAGGTTCCTAGTTAAGCAATCATACTAGAATGTCACCCATCACAGAACACTCAATCAAGCTCCAACAAACTGCCCTTCCATGCCCTAAATCAGGAACCAACGGAATTAACTAAAAGTCTAAGTAAGATCAGGTGCAACCCTAATTAGAATAAGCCACGTAAATCCTTACTTAGCATGACCTAACCTAAACAAAGAACAGAGACATAAACCACTTCCTGATTCCAATCAACAAACAAGCAACCCGAACTACAAAATGAACTTTTCCACAATCAAACCCGTTGGTTATGTTCAAATTTAGCATGACCAAGATAAGCAAATAGAAAATCTATAGAGGGTAGTCTAGTTGGAATCGATAAACAGATGATCAGATCTAAATATTCACAAGATCTTTTTTACCCAAATCAAGAAAAACCCTAGTAATGTTACATCAAATACCAGAAGATTAAAAAGTGTAAGCGACAGAAACCCTTACCTTTGGTTTGGAGCAAAGAGACGGGAGATTTGGAATGTTCACAGAAATGAAATGGTGGGGAGAAGTCTGTAGTTGTGGAAGAAAGAAATAGTGAGAGAAAACCTTTCTTATTGAAGACGAAACAAGGAGGCTGTTATAGTAGTAGGGTTGTAACCCGTGCGGGTTGGTTGAGTTATATGTGTTTGATGAAAGGAGCACTCTTCGATAGGTTTAGTAAGTGAATGTTATTGTTTCTTCATGGATTATCCTCGACAAACATCAAAGACTTTACTCCAATTATATCATGTGTGAAGGTGTGATTAGTATGTATGCATTATGGGGGCTTCTCTAGATGTGCACATAATCCAGTGCAAAGGATGAAGGAGAGATAATGTCCATGATAGATGATTTGCTATCTGAACTTAATAACTATTAGCATTAAACATCATATGTGTTTTTTTCATATGTTACACATCGATAGCAATTTTTGTATATTTTGCATCATTATGTTGGTCAAACTATAAATATGTGAATCACTAAAATTTGCATGCATCATATATCAATGTCGAGTAGTCTTTGTGATGAGTGTATGCCAGGTCCGAACAAAAAATTCAAACATGATCTGGATACCATTTTCACCACTTTGTAATTTTTTAGTTATTACTTTTTTTGTTTCAATTTCATTATTCAAATTCAAACTTTTAGGAATAAACCTGTTATAAATCATAGTAGTTTTTAAGTTTCATATTTTCGTTCAAGTCAGAAGTGTCCGTGCCGGAGGCATCGGTCATACCTAGTTACAAAATAAAAGGCAAAAAGATAAGATCACTTGGCAAATACTTCGAGGATGACTAAGACATACAATGATGATATTTAGATTCAAAATCTTGTCTCGTCATTATGTTGTCAATTGAATCAAATAATCGAGATCCACCTTCATCAGCTTCAAAATTAAAATCTATTGATCTATATAAATGTCGAAATCAAACCATCTCAAGGTGTCGAAATCATCATAATACAACTATGAAGATCTTACAGGTCCATTTGCCAAAAAACATAGAAAATTATAGATTTAAAACATTTAAAGTCAACAAATAATAAAGCATCGTACACTCAGTGCAACAGGAGCCAACCTACTCATATTGTTCAAGACAACAACAAATGAAGTGTCTGGTTATAGATATGCATGTAGCCTTTGATTCGACTTCCAAATGTTTAAAGTCAAGGAAATTTAATCAAGGCAATCACTTATCATCTATTTTCTTATTTGAAAACAATTTACAATCTATTTCTGTACCACGAAAAAACCTCTTACATGCAGGATAAAAACTCTCACTAACAGTAAACTCAACAAATCTATCTTCAACAAAAGAAAATGCAAGTCCATTCATGATGGTCATCATAATCATGTTGTTCCAGTTTGAGGTTAAATACTATACATAAAAGTAGTCATGTTGCTCTGAAATGAGTTGTTTATTGTTCCTCTGAAATGAGTTGTCATTGTCAGATTAAAGATCTTTTGGTATATGCATAACTTGCATTGATGTTTCTTTAGTTTTCTTAAGACCATTTGATCAGCTAACTCAGGAATAAGGTCCCACATGCACCATTAGGGCCGACTCTTAGTTTTTAGTGACCCGAAGTGAACTTAGATTTTGAGGCCATTTCAGAAAAATTAATTTACACTCATTATGTTATTCAAGATTTTAATTGGTTCGCGCTTTGGGAGACAACAAAATTTTCTGGGTACAACATTTTGAAGGGAAGTTGTGGATAAGTCAAATTTTTTGGGGCAACAAAACTTTTTTTTTCTTCTTCTTCATCTCCTCTAATCTTTGCATATCTGGCCACTACCACCACTATAGTTTTCCTCTCTCTTTCTTCTTCCTCCTCTCACTACCACCACCACCATTATTTATCATTGCTCTCTCCTCCATCTCTCTCTACTCTCCTCGTGTTCTCTTTATTTATTTCGGTGAAGGGAAAGGTTCTTAAACCAGCGTGGTTCGGGGATTCTCCCGAATTTTGTGCCTCAAAATTTTTCTTGTTTTCCAAAAGCGGTAGCCGTATTTAGGGGGTTATGAGTCAATTGAGTTCAAATTTAATTTTACCTTAATTTACACCGGTGACTACTGATTAAAAATTTCTGATAACAATAATGTTGTCGTGCAATATTACCGTGTTCGAAGTATGAATTTGGAAGAAGATTGGACAAATGAACTTTTGAAAACATGAGGAAGAGAATGAGAGAAATAGGGATAAGAAAGATAATTTTTATTTCTTATATAATTTTGGATAAAAATTAAGAGTAGAAGTGAATAAATAAATTATAGAAAGAGAGACGAGAAAAAAAGATGAGTACATGATTACAAGAGAAATTAGAGGCCAACAAAGTACCTAATTTTAATTAGGGGCCATATAAGTGTTAGCCGATAATTATATCCTACCATATCGGTTCATCATTGTATATTCTTTGTATATTTACTTCCGTAATTATCTCGATGTATATTTAGCTATTTCCGTATTTAACCCATTCCATTGTAACTATATATATGAATTGTGATCAATGAAATAGGTCAAGGGTTTAGAATATCTTACATGGTATCAGGCTTACTAGGGTTTGTTTTCGATCAAACCACTGTCGTCCTATATCTTCTTGCTAGATTTCGATCGGCATTCTTCTTTCTTTCACCTTTCATATGGCCGACAAAGCTCCTGCATCGTTCAATGAACCAGCCACCCACAAATCTCTTCACCCGGTTTACACAGTATCCAACATTCAACATAAGGTACGTATCCTCGATGGTACAAAAGTCTCTTATTCCTTATGGGTTAAACTCTTTACTCTTCATGCAAAAGGTTACAATGTGCTTTGTCACATCGACGGTTCGCTGCCACCACATAAGGAATCTGTCGATTTTGCTTCGTGGGAGACCATAGACTAACAATGGATTTATGGTACTCTATCAGACGATCTTCTTGTCCGTGTCATGGCCGATGAATCCACAGCCTTAGAAGCTTGGTTACGAGTGAAACACCTCTTTAGAAACAACAAAGGACCCCGATCCCAAGCCCTACGACATGAACTAGCCAACCTTACCCTAGCCTCTATGCCTTCACTTGATGCGTATTGTCAAAAGATACGCGACTTGACCGACCAACTATATGCCCTAGATTTTCCCATGAATGACCAACAAAGAGTACTACATCTTGTTAAGGGTCTTCCCAAGGAATTCGACACAATAGCCTCTATTTTGAATAATTCCTTACCCACTTGGGAAGACGCCATTGACCAACTCATCTCTGAGGCCGGTCGTTTTAAAACACGAGACGCCGTCACCAAAAACCCCGCAATTGCGGCTGCCATACCACCATCCAACCCACCCCCTCACAACAACCGTAACCAAACCAACAGGCCCAATACCCGTCACCATTACCGACCCAATAACCACACCAACCATAGCCAATCCTACCATTATAACCGCACCCCACCAAACCCAACCCAACACACCTACAATAGGCCTGTCACCCAACCACCTCCTTACCCAACCAACCCCCACCAGCAACCCCATTACCCACCATTTTGGGCACCACCTTACTGGACCCCACCACCATGTCCTTACCCTACCCAGAATTGGTCTCAACCATGGAACCCGCAAACTTCTACTCGCGGCAATCGTCGATCGGCTCAAGCAAATCTGGCAGAGGTTGATCCCCTTGAACCAACTCAACTCGCTGAAGCAGTTCATGCCCTATCCGTGGATACAGACGTAAGCAATGATCCGTGGAACTTTGACACAGGTGCCTCTTCTCACATTTCTTTCAATAAGAGTAATATTGACAATTTTTCTACTATTGCACCAATAGCGTCAATAATTGTTGGTGATGGCAATAAACTTCCAGTTATGGGCTCGGGAAACTCCACCCTTAACTTTGCCTCCAAACCCCTATACCTTAAAAATATCCTATTTAATCCCAACATCGTCAAAAACCTTATTTCTGTTCGTCAATTCAATGTTGACAATTACACTTCTATTGAATTTGACCCCTATGGTTTTTCTGTGAAGGATTTCACGGATGGCACGATCTTGAGTCGTCACAACAGTTCGAGTGACCTGTACCCGCTCACCCAAAATGCTTCCGCCACTGCTTGTTTTGCTTCTACCCAAGACTCTCCATTCTGGCACAATCGACTCGGTCACCCGGGTCAACCAGTGATGGATTTTCTTCGTTTGAATAACTCCATCTCTTGTAATAAACAGAAGAGCTCATCTCTCTGTCATGCTTGTCAGTTGTCGAAACATAAACGACTACTTTTTTATGATTCAAGTACTCATACTTTATGTCCTTTCTCGTTATTACATTGCGATTTATGGACTTCACCTTTGTTAAGTCATGCAGGGTATAAATATTATTTGGTAATCATTGATGACTTTACTCAATACACATGGGATTATCCCCTTCGTTTTAAATCGGAAACCTTTTCCAAAATCACACACTTTCACCAATTTGTCACCACCCAATTCCGCCTACCCATCCAAACCATACAATGTGACATGGGAGGAGAATTTGACAACACAAACTTTCACAACTTCACTTCCCAAAATGGCATACAACTTCGCTTTTCTTGCCCTCACACATCTCAACAAAATGGCAAAGCGGAGCGCATGATTCGTCGCCTTAACGAAATCATGTTTACCCTTCTTACCCATGCCTCTCTCCCTTCCAACTTTTGGGTTGAGGCTCTCCATACAGCCAGCTATCTTCATAATATCCTTCCAACCAAACTGCACCAAAACCGCACCCCCTTATCCCTCTTGTACCTTCGGGAGCCATCCTACGATCACCTTCGCGTCTTCGGATGCCTATGCTACCCCAACACCTCCGCCACCCGGCCCCATAAGCTTACTCATCGAGCCACACCGTGTCTCTTCCTTGGCTATCCGGCCAACTACCGCGGTTATCGTTGCCTCGAACTCTCCTCGGGCAAAACCATCTTCTCACGTCATGTAACCTTTGACGAGACAATCTTCCCGATGGTCAATCCTCAAGCACCTCCACCCTCCCACGAATTTCTCGACCCCAATCCTCTCATGTTTGACCCAACCTATTTTGCCTCCTCATCATCCCAGCCCACATCCCAGCCTCTTTCGGAACCACCTGTCCAGGCCCATTCCCCCACCCCAGCCATCCCCACTCCCCAACCGGCCCAACCCACTACCTCAATATCCACCCAACCCCTCTCCCACAATGTCCCACCGAATCCACCACTCAACTCATCCCCACCTACTCAGCAACCCGAACCGTCCCACCCAATGCAAACCCGCTCGCGGTCGGGCATTTTCAAACCCAAACTGCCGTATTCCCTCCATACCAGTACATCACCCACCATGTCACCTCTTCCAAAGTCCCATCTCACCGCCCTCTCCGACCCGAACTGGAAACTTGCCATGAGTGACGAATATGAAGCTCTATTGGCCAACAATACGTGGGAACTTGTCCCTCGACCACCTGATGTCCCGGTCATACGTTGTATGTGGCTTTTCAAGCATAAGTTCCACGCAGATGGCTCTCTAGAACGTCATAAGGCTCGTTTGGTCGTCAATGGGAAAAGCCAAACAGTGGGCGTTGATTGTGATGACACATTTAGCCCGGTTGTCAAACCCACCACCATTCGCACGGTGCTCAGTCTTGCTATTTTGCGTGGTTGGTCGACGCACCAACTTGATGTCAAAAACGCGTTCTTACACGGGCACCTAAAGGAAACCGTATACATGTTTCAACCCCCTGGCTTCACATCCACATCCAATCCCAAATTTGTCTGCAAACTTAGGAAATCTTTATATGGTCTAAAGCAAGCTCCACGAGCTTGGTATCAGCGTTTTGCAAGTTATCTACTTAAGTGTGGCTTCAGGAGAAGTGTCTGTGACACATCTCTTTTCATTTATCACCACGGGGACCAGATGGCTTATCTGTTACTGTATGTAGACGACATTATTTTGACTGCCTCCAGCGATGAACTACTACAGAACATCATTAAGTCACTTACTACTGAATTCAAAATGTCTGATCTGGGGACTCTACATCATTTTTTGGGTATTGCTGTCAACAAGCTAACGGGTTATTTCTCTCTCAATCAACTTATGCAGCTGATATTCTGTCTCGTGCGAACATGTCTAATTGCAAACCCGCTAGCACTCCTGTCGAGGTCGGATCCAAACTTAGTGCCGAAAGTGGTCCCGCTTTTACAGATGGTTCTTTAATTATACAGGAGCTTGGCCGGGGCTTTACAGTATCTCACGATCACCAGGCCTGACATCGCCTACGCTGTCCAACAGGTCTGTCTATTTATGCACGCTCCTCGGGAACCACATTTTCAGTTTTTGAAACGGATTCTTCGCTACATTAAAGGCACCTTAGATCAGGGCTTATTACTTTCCCCGTCATCTTCCACCGAATTGACTGCATTCTCAGATGCTGACTGGGGCGGGTGCCCCGACTCCAGACGCTCCACCTCTGGTTACTGTGTTTATCTTGGATCCAACTTGATCTCCTGGTCTTCTAAACGACAGTCTACAATTTCACGGTCCAGCGCAGAAGCTGAATACCGGGTCGTGGCAAACACCGTTGCAGAACTTAGCTGGGTTCGTAATCTTCTACTGGAACTACATATCCCTGTTCGCCACGCCTCAATCATTTACTGTGACAACATCTCGGCTGTTTACCTCTCCGACAATCCAGTTCAACACCAACGCACCAAACATATCGAATTGGATATTCATTTTGTCCGAGAAAAGGTCCGCCTTGGATCCGTCAAAGTCCTCCACGTCCCTGCCGATTATCAGTATGCCGACATCTTCACCAAAGGGCTGCCGAAGCATCTATTCCAACGTTTTCGATCCAGTTTATGCCTTCGGTCTCCTCCGGCTCAAACTGCGGGGGCGTGTTAGCCGATAATTATATCCTACCATATCGGTTCATCATTGTATATTCTTTGTATATTTACTTCCGTAATTATCTCGATGTATATTTAGCTATTTCTGTATTTAACCCATTCCATTGTAACTATATATATGAATTGTGATCAATGAAATAGGTCAAGGGTTTAGAATATCTTACAATAAGAAGCAACAAATATACTTAATATGTAAAAAATGGGTAAAAAGATTATTTTTTTAAGACCAGTTATCTTATGGTACATTAACATGATATTTTGAGTTGGGTGATTACATAGTTCGCAGGGGTGGCCCTGGGCCAAAGCGAACAAAGCGTCGCTTCGGGCCACCGGTTTTTAGGGGCCACCGAGACATTAATTTCTGTAAGAAATATATAAGAAGTCCAACTCTCTAACAAAATTAGAAGGGCCCCATTTAAAAAATGTTAAGTAAAAAGGGCCACCAAATTTGATGATCTTTAAATAGATGGTGGGCCCAACAGTTTGTTTGATTTATGTGAAAGTAGAGTAGAAAGTGTTGATTCAAAAACTGGTAGAGACAAGTTATGATTACGAGAAGCTTGTCCCATTTAAAAAATGTTAAGTAAAAAGAGTCACCAAGACATTAGGTTTCAAGCTCCACAATTACGAGAAGCTTTAGAAGAATTGGTGGAGACAAGTGATGATTCAAAAACAGTTTATGATGCAAAAATATATTAAAACAAGACTTTGAAAATTTTGAATTCCTCTTGAACATAGTTATTTTGCATAATATATTGTTTGCGGTAAACTCTATTAGCAAAACACTTCAAGCTGAAGATATGGATATAGATGTTGCATTAGAGAAATTGAATGGACTCATTCGTTCTCTTGAAGATTATAGAGAAGTGAGATTTGAAGAAGGCATGGTTGAAGCTAAAGAGATTGCCATTAAAATGGGAGTTGAAACAACATTTTGGGAAAAACGTATTATTCAAAGAAAGACATAGTTTGACGAGAATGCGTGTGAAGATCCATCAATGTCACTTGAAGAAGCATTTAGAGTTAATTATTACATATACATATTAGATCAGACTTTTTCTTCATTTAAGAGCATATTCGAGCAAACTAGAAATACAAAGAAATATTTAGTTTTCTGTTTGAGTTAAAAAAAGTTAGACTCCCAAGATGATGGTAATTTGAGATATTCATGTGTTCGCTTTGAAACCTTTTTCAAGCATAATGGGTCATATAACATAGATGGACTAGACTTAGTTTCTGAACTGAAAATGTTGAAGCTTCTTTTACCAAATGAGATCAAAAGACCAACTGAAGTACTAGATATTTTGAAAGATATGAAAGGTTGTTAACCGAACACATGAGTTTCTTATAGATGTATGTAAATGATACCAGTTATTGTTGCCTCTGCATAAAGAAGTTTTTCTAAGTAGAAGTTGATTAAGTCTTATACTCGATCTACTATGTCAGAAGAAAGGTTAAACTGGTTAGCTATTATATCTATTGAGAAGGATATAGCTGACAATCTTGATTGTTCGACGATTATTAGTGACTTTGCATCGAAAAATTTAAGAAGAACAAAATTTCAGTGATTGTAATTATCAAAATAATTATTTTGTTATATAAATATGATGAAAATATTTTTCCAGTACTTATCATTTTCATGTAAATACATTTAGACGTTTTACAATTTGGTAGAAAGGGCCACATTTTCAGACCTCGCTTTGGGCCACCGAAAAGTCAGGGCCGCCCCTGATAGTTCGGAGGCCTTTAGTTTGTAATTTAACAGATTCGACCCAAGGTTAATGCACAAGAGAAAATTGGAAGCTGGGGGCCCAAAATTTTGTGCCCTAAAATGAGGTTTTGCTCTCTTTGGGCCCGGGTCGACCATGTGCACCATATATCAGAATTTTTTTTCTCTTGTGTGACCCTTTCTGGAACTGTATCAACTGCTGAAGCAACTTTAATAATAGACGACAGACTAACTAAAATAACAATCTAAAACTACAAAGACATCCAAAACAGTTACTCGGTTAGGTATAATAGGCAGAAGCGGGCAAAAGAAACGGTCAATCAGGGCAGACAAGTAGTAGGCGGGTCATGGTTGATACACCAAGTAAGATTTTTTACCTGTAAACGCCCGCATATAACTTCGCGGCCAACAGGTTGCCCATCCCGGTCAATGGGTGTCCACGAACCCTAACAGATGCAGGTGCACGTGGGCAAATCTGGATATCGACCCAAAATCCAACTTCTACTACCACTTAACCACAATCTGGGCTCAACACGATACGATTAGTATCATACGCCACCGCAATTTTATAAACCAACTCTAAGGACACCGTGTTAAATAGTGAACGAGTTAGGGCTAGGAAATGATCGGAAGCACGCTACCCTACCAATCCAAATGCGCCTCGCCTTGAAGGAGCCCATGAATATTATTTATCTAGCTTGGGCCTGCCTAATCAAGAAGTCAGACAGACACAGTCGTGACATGATTATCACACTTTACGCAATATGTCCGACCAGATAAGGGCGCTTATCCGTGTTTGGAGATATTCAACCTCTTTATTCTAATCCAATTTGTGGTGTTTAAGAGACTCTTTGCAAGCTAACTATGGAATTGTGATGTTTCTTGAAATATATCCCTTTATTAATAATTTTTTGTTGTGAAAACTAAGGAAATGAGATAGATTAGAGAAGAGAGAAAACTAACATAACTAAGAACACCAAATATCTACCTTAAGATTGTAGTAAAATGTTCTACCAATTGTTGTGTCCATTACATTGGGTTAGAACCCCTTTTATAGGCTCTAAAAAGTAAGTACATTCAAGGACATTTACACAAGGAGTTACATGCATACACATGAATGTGCCTTTAAGTTATAAGTGACATATGACCACATTAGTGTAGATGTTACACATTACAGTAGTGAAAACAAAACGTTACAACACTCCCCCTCAGATTCCATAACATAGGAAATTGGCTCACTAAAACCTTACCAGGAAAACCCTAAGGGGAAAAACCATGGTGAAGGAAAAAAAGTACAATATTTTTTAATATCTTCGATTATGTTAGAAGTACATAAACTGCCTCGTTAAAACCTTGTGATGTGGTGTTAAAATGCCACATTTGGATCACTTAACTTGGATGAGTTAGTTCGTTTTGGGTTTTATTTCTAATTACTTATGTGTGTTTTCTTGGTAGGTACCTTATTTGGAGTTTGACGCTTAATGTGTAATAAAACGAAGCAATGTGTCACATCTTCATCTCATGTGGAAGAGACAATAAGCAAAGAAAGACCAGGGTTATTTTAGTCATTTTTGTAGAAATCAGAGCTTAAATGATAAGTGGGGTCTATGGTGAGTCCAACGTCGAAGACGGGAGTCGAATCGGAGTTCGGACGGGAAAGTTATTGAAGAAAGAAGTCAAGGTATAATTTAGTCTATTTTGAAAATTAGAGGAAGTAGAGACAATTATGAAGGCACCCCTTGGTTTTTAAATGAAACTCAAAGAAAGGCTCGAAAGCCCAAAAGAGAATGACAAAGTAAAAATTTTTGTGAGCACCTCCTCTCTAAAGGGTCAAAGTCCTATGACTAAGTCTAGGGTTTGACTTGGAAAGAACAAAAAGAAAAAAAAAAGTCTGAATAGGGGGATCTTCTACAATAAAGAGCTAGGGTTTTGGCCGGAACAACACACTCTAGCTCGGGACAATAGGCACGGTAGGTGGAGCAACTCGGGCTTCATTGAAGCTGCTCGGGAGGAAGCTCAAGAACGGGACAGCAAGCCCTAGCTCAGGATTTGGTTGAATCATCAGGAGGACAACACAGGATAGCTTGAAGCTCGGTCTAAGGGACGCGACTAGGGACAGGAAACAACGGCACGGGACAGTGCATATTCCGGCCGGACTTTCACTTAATTGGCCGAAATCTTCTTGATTTGGCCGAGAAATTTAAGGGTTTTCCGACTACTTTCTTGGTTGGAAATCTTAGGACTTTTGCTTGTCTCATCATTGGCTTGTTTTTCATGTGGTTTAATTTGATTTTGAGTTGAAAATTCTTAGAGAAAGAAGCTTGAGCAAGCTTTCATGGTGGTTTAATTCAAAGGAACAAGAAGACTTTGTTGCTAAGGGGAAATCTGGTTTTGCTAAGAGGACACCTACTTTGTTGTGTTAAGGGGACATCAGAACTTTGCTAATGGGAGATCGACAACACATACATATTTATATTTTCCGACGATCCTAGCCTCGCGCCTCATCAGAATAGAGAGCTTTTCACCTTAACTCATGTCTTTCTTTATCCTCTTTACATTTATCACTCGATTCACCATGTCTACCTAGCTTTTGTATTCGGAAACATGAATTGATATGTGATGAATGACTCATTGTTTATTAAATGTTAGTTTGATTAACTTTGTCTAATTTTATGAATTAGAAGCCTCGATCTTAATCGTCTATTGACATATAGGTTGATAATCGATGTTTAATAACTTTTGATCGGTTATACTTAGTTTGACGTATTATACGTATTAGTGTCATACTAGTTCATTGTCAACTTATTTGATAGTGTGTTATTAGTTTGATAGTCGATCCTTAGTAACGTTTGATCGATTATGCTTAGTTTTACACATTATATTTAGAATTGTCAATGTGGGTGAAGTTAGCATGCTCAGGATAATTAGTTATTGTCATTATCGATTGTGTGGATCGAAGTATCCCTCTCAATCGACTATTGCCCGACTTTTGTTGCAACTCTAATCTCGAAACCCCCTCTCACCTCTCACTTTTAGTTTAGTTAGTTTTATTTGTTTCTTTATTTCAATTTCAAATCAATCTAAAAACCCAAATCATTATCGTTTGTTTTAGTCTGAGTAAGTGAGTGACACCTAGACCGGTGGGCTAGACTCTCTCGATATTCGAATCACCTTTCTATCTTCGCGAATTGATCCCGGTCTTGCCGGGTTATTACTTAACGCCCGTATACTTGCGGGTGGAGACTTTTTAGGGTAACATTTTAGGCCCATCAATTTTTTGGCGCCGCTGCCGGGGATAGGTTTAGTAGTTTGGACATTGTTTGTTTGTTTTATTCATTAGTGTAGTGTTATTTGTTGACCTAGACGTTTTTCTTTATTTTCGAAGTTTCTCACTCTTTCTTGTTTTCAGGAACTACTATAGGAGAAAAAAAACCGAAGAAAAAAGAATAGGAGCGGAGGAAAAAAAAACGAGTCGAAAAGCTAATCGGAAGGAAGAACGGAGCGAGAGGAGCATTCGCTACTATCGTATTATATCTCTTTCTTTCTTACTGGTGTGTCATGTGTGATTGGTTGGATAGTTTGCATTTATAGCTTGTGTGTTAGTTCGTTGAACATTGTGAGATCATGGCACGTTATTCTAGCGGTTGGACATTCCATGTTGATGATGGTGATCTTGATCTTAAGAGTTCCATCACTACCCAACCTGATATGACCTTAAGGGAATACCAACAGTTGCATAGAGCTGAGCTTAACCGACCTGGTATCACCCTAAGAGAGTACCGATAGATTAACGAGGGGAATAGGTCAATTGAGCCTAGTCGACCTTGTAAAGACTAATTTCTTGAATGTTGAAGTTGGTAAAGCTTTGTTAAATAAATCTGCAAGGTTATCACTTGAACGTATTTGTTTAATTTCTATGTCACAATTTCTTTACAACTCATGAGTGTAGAAAAGTTTAGGAGATATGTATTTCGTCATGTAACCTTTGATATATCCCTCTTTACGTTGTGCAATACAAGCTGCATTATCTTCATACAATATTGTTGGAGTATCCTTGTTTGAAGAAAGTCCACATGTTTCCTGAATATGTTGGATAACAGACCTTAACCATATACACTCACGACTTGTCTCGTGAATAGCAATTATTTCAGAATGATTGGAAGAAGTAGTTGTTATAGTTTGTTTTAGGGTTAATTCCGTTTTGGCCCCCAATTGTTGACCAACTCACCGTTTTGGCCCCAATTGTGTCCGGCAGTTCGTTTTGGCCCCAAGATCCACTTTTCGGGTAGCGCTGACATCATCAAGACATAAGCAATACTTTTCTATACCCGAAATACCCCTCTGACCAAATAAATCAAATCCCAAGTTGTCAAATCAATTAACCCTAATTATTACTCCTATTCCTTCTCCCAATGCATTATCTTCTCCATTTCAAGATTTTTTTTCCCCCAAAGTTGTCATCTTCTTCTTCCTTTATTGTACATTAGAGAAGATAAATTTTTTTCTCCATTTCACAAATTAACCTCCTTCTCATCTTCAATTCTTCATCGGTCACTAACTTCCACTATCTTCAAATCTTCTATTTAATTTTAGCCAAAAACAAACTCATTCTTTACACCTCACACCATCTAGTTCCACTCCAAAAGCTACTTTAAATTTTTTTCTCTAAATCTGCAACTCCAGGAAAAAGAGGGGAAACCCCCTTATTTAGCAAAAAATGCCATGAATTTTTTAGACTTCCTTTCTTCCTCTCTCTCTAGCATGATAATCAATAAGAATGTAATTTCTAGAAATTTCTAACATGCTTCCAAGTTCAACAACTTAAATTAGGGCATCTCATAGTGTTCAGCAACTTAAATATGCAAGATAGTTAATTAAGCTTGAGCTTTCATACCCAAACCCTAAGAATTGGTATAAATCATAGCCTTTCCTGAATATCCAAAACGAACATCATATCTTCACCCAAAACAATATTTCTTTTTCATTTTCTTCTTCATATCTAATGTTTGAGATGGAGATTGTGATGGAGATCTATCGATATGAACAAAGATTGAGATGGAGATTTCTTGATCTAAGTTAGATCGGTAGTTGTGTCGAAAAAATTGAAACGAGATAGAACTAGATCTGGAGAGAAGAAATAAAAAAATTACCATCATCAAATCGTCAATGGCGTCGGCTCCTACCCTCCCGAATTCAAATGAAGATTTGATTCTTGATAATAAATTGTAGATTTGATTCTTGATAATAAATTGTAGATTTGATTCTTGATAATAAATTGTGTGATTAGGGTTTATGAAGATTTGATTCTTGATGATCAAGATTGTTCCAATAACGGATCTGTCTCTTCCCTTGGTGGCTCTGCCTCTTCTGTCGAGTTCATTAGGTCTGATTTCTATGATTCGTTAGATCTGATCTCTATGAAACATGATCAAGATTACTTGCCCTAATTACTCCATTAGGTCTGATTTCTATGAGTTTAGATAAAAATCCAAAAGAAATTCATGAGCTGGTTGGATCTGCAAGGATGAGATCTTTGATGGAAACAACTTTTAAGTAATTTTTGTAGTTTTTCATTAGTTTTTCAAATGTTGGATCTCTACTTCTGGATGGACTAGCTTGAGATGAAGTTGTTAATAGAGATTAATGAAGGAGAGAGAAATTGAAATAGAGAAGAAAGTGCATTGGGAGAAGGAATAAGATTAATAATTAGAGTTAATTGATTTGACAACTTGGGATTTGATTTATTTGGTCAGAGGGGTATTTCGGGTATAAAAAAAGATTGCTTATATCTTGATGATGTCAGCGTTGCCCGAAAAGTGGATCTTGGGGCCAAAACGAACTGCCGGACACAATTGGGGGCCAAAACGGTGAGTTGGTCAACAATTGGGGGCCAAAACGGAATTAACCCTTTGTTTTATCAATCTCCATGATATGACAGTATTACCACTAGTCAATAGATACCCTGTCTTTGACCGTACATTATGAGGATCAGAGAGGTATCCGACATCTGCATAGCCCATAATTATGATTTTGTTCCTTTCGAGTAAAACAAACTCATATCAATAGTTCCCCGCAGATACCGTAGTATATGTTTCACACCATTCCAATGTCTTTTGGTAGGTGCAGAGTTGTACCTTGTTAATAAATTTATAGCAAATGTTATATCTGGTCGGGTACAAGTTGCTAAATACATAAGAGCACCAATTGCACTCAAACACGATACTTCAACACCAAGAAGATCTTCATCGTCCTTCCGAGGACGGGATGGGTCTTTCTTTTCATCAAGTGGGCGAACAATCATAGGACTACTTAAAGGATGAGCTTTGTCCATGTAAAATCATTTTAAGACTTTTTCTGTAAACATCGATTGATCGATAATAATACCATTTTGCAAATGTTCGATTTGTAAACCAAGACAAAATTTAGTTTTACCAGGATCTTTCATCTCAAATTCTTTCTTCAAATATTCAGCCGTCTTAGTGAGCTCTTTTGGAGTCCCAGCAAGATTTAAATCATCTACATAGACTGCAATAATAGCAAATCCATTTTCTGATTTCTTAATGAATACACATGGACAAATTGCATTATTAATATATCCTTCTTTCAAAAGGTATTCACTAAGGTGATTATACCACATCCGTCCTGACTATTTTAATCCATATAATGATCTTAGTAACTTGATCGAATACATGTTTGAAGATCCTAACTTAGATCTTTTAGGCAAGTTATATCCATCAAGAATTTTCATGTAGATGTCACTATCAAGTGAGCCAACAAATATGCAGTCACTACATCCATTAGACGTGTTTCAAGACATTCTAATGGTGTCAGCAAATATCAAAATATTATTACATCCATTACAGGAGAATATGTCTCTTGAAAGTCAACACCTAGTCTTTGAGAAAAACCTTGAGCAACTAAACATGCTCTATACCTGACAATTTCATTTATCTCATTTCTTTTGCGCACAAATACCCATTTGTATCCTAAAGGTTTTATATTTTCTGGTGTTTGAACTACAGGTCCAATTACCTCTCTCTTTGCTAATGAATTTAGCTCGGCTTGAGTAACATTCTTCCACATTGGCCAATATTTTCTCTGTCGACATTCTTCATTATTTTGTGGTTCATGATCATCATTATTTGCTATTACATCTAGAGCTATTGCAAATGCAAATTTATTGTCAGGAATAATTTTGTTTCTTTCCCAACATTCTCCTGTACTAATATAATTAGTTGATAATTCTCTCACATTAGTTTCCTGTGCCTCTTCTAGGGTAGTGAGTTCCATATTGGTGGATTAATCATTTCATGCACATGTGTACGCCGTCTCTCTTCTGGAGGACTATTTATTTTTTAATGTTTCTTTCTTTTCCGCGGAGTAGTATCTTTTGCACCAACAAGCCTGCCACGCTTTAATTGTGTTTTAGATACATTTGTATCTTTAAGTTGATCTTTAGGAATATGTGACTTTGTTACTTTCACTGAATCTGTAAAAGTAACTGGTAATTGGTTTGCAATCTTTTGTAAGTGATTGATCCTTTGAACTTCAAGTTCACACTGGTTGGTGCGAGGATCTAGATGAGATAAGGAAGATGTATTCCAAGAAATTTCACGTTTTGCCTCATTTTGTGGTTTATCTCCCCCTAATGGTGGAAATTTCTCTTCATCAAAATGACAGTCGACATGTCGTGCAGTAAATACATCACCAGTAAGTGACTCTAGATACCTTATTATTGAAGATGGACCAAAACCAATATAAATACGAAGACGCCTTTGAGGACCCATCTTTGTTCGTTGTGGGAGTGAAATTGTCACATATACAACACAACCAAACACTTTAAGATGTGATATATTTGGTTGGTGTCCAAATACAAGTTGCATTGGAGAGTATTGATGATAAGCAGATGGTCTAATACGAATTAGAGTTGCAGCATGTAATATAGCATGCCCTATGTCGAACTAGGTAATTTAGCTCTTAATAATAACTGTCGAGCTATAACCTGTAAGTGTTCAATAAAAGATTCAGCTAATCCATTTTGAGTATGGGTATGAGCTACTAGATGCTCAACAGTAATCTCAATTGACACGTAATAATCATCAAATGTATTGGATGTAAACTCACCTGCATTATCGAGACGAATTATGTTTATTTGTTAGTCAGAGAATTGTGCCTTTAACATTATTATTTGAGCAAGAAGTCTAGCAAACGCAACAGTGCGAGTTTATAATAGAGAGACATGTGACCATCTTGTTGAAGCATCTATTAAGACCATAAAATAGCGAAATGGCCCACAAGGTGGATGAATAGGTCTGCATATGTCTCCTTGAATTCGTTGCAAAAAGCTAGGTGACTCGATGCTTATTTTTGATTGAGATGGTCGAACAATTAACTTTCCTTGAAGAACAAGATGCACATGGATAATTGTTTGGTTGAAACATCTTCTGGTTTTTCAACGGATGTCCATGTGAATTTTCATATTATTCGACGCATCATTATATAACCCGGATGATCGAGTCTATCATGCCAAATTGCAAGAGTCATTGAATTGAACTTCTAGTTCATCAAATAATTAGACTCTATATTTCTTATACTTGTATAGTATAAACCAGAAGCAAAAGTGGGAAGCTATTCTAATATCAGCTTTTTGTTTGAGACTATTGAAGTAATACAAAGGTATTCTTTCTTTGTCACAAGTTGTCTCAATACGATATCCATTATGACGGATATCCATAAAACTTGATAGATTTCGTGCAGATTTAGTAGAATATAAAGCATTTGAGATATCAATTTCTGTACCATTTGGTAGTATAACAAAGGCTTTGCCTGAGCCTTCTATCAGGTTTGCGGGTCCTAAAATTGTGACGACATTAGCCTTAACTAATTTTAGTTGGAAGAAAAATTTCTTGTTTCGCAGAATAATATTTGTCGTTCCATAGTCGATAAGACATTCACCCCAACAATTTGTTTTGCAATCTTTAGGAAACTTCATGCTAATCAGAAACTAAAAGAAAAACATAGTATGATGGGCCTAGAAGGTGTCCCTAAAAGGTCTATACCGCAAATGCACGGTGCCCCACAATTTGTTTTGCTATCTTTAGGAAACTTCATGCTAATCATAAACTAAAAGAAAAACATAGTATGATGGGCCTAGAAAGTGTCCCTAAAAGGTCTATACCGCAAGTGCAAGGTGGTCAAGTAGTAAAACCCGGTAAGACCGTGGTCGATCCGCAGAGACTAGTCAAACTTATTCTAAGACTTAAAATTAGTACGGTTTTTGGTTTTGATTTAGTTTTGGTGATAAAATAATAAAACAAATAAAATAACCGAATCAATGGGGAGAAAGCCTAGGGTTTTTGAAATCCACCGTATAACTCACTTTCAACAAACACACGAAATTAACTGACTAACATTTCCTCACTGATTTTTCCTACGGCAGCCAAACGCTCCCTTAAGAAAATAATTTTCCCACGTTAGCGGAAAATTATTTTCCAGCAGCGCTTTCGAACCAAACAGGGTCTTCTTCTCCACCAAATTTTTTTTCTCTCTCTATTGTTTCTCTCTCTGTTTTTAATTCAATTTGTACTCAACAAACACCAACCAATTGAAGAGAAGAGATGTTATATGATATTAAAAACTTGAAATTACAAACAATTTCTCTCTCTCTCTGTACAAACTTCTCTCTCTGTTTCTCCCTTTCGCTCACAAAAAAAAAAAGAAAACAGAAGAAGAAGAAGAAGATGATAATGGTCTCTGGTTCTCTCTATCTCTCTCTCTCTCTGATCTTTATATTTTGTTGAGCTTCAAAGAGGATTCGACCCCCCCAAAGATGAGATATTCCCTTTTCTCTCTTTTTGTTTCTTATATAAGAAGAGCAATCAAAGCTCTAAGTCTTCCCTCATCTCTATAAACAGCAACCGGATCTTTCCCTGATTTCCAAAGATCAAGTATATATGAAGAGAAGAAAAATAAAACAGTATCTTTTTTATTTTGTCTCAATGATCAATCTTGGAATCAAGCTCTCTTTAGAACAAAAATCCTCTATCAATCTTCTAAATACAGCATTCACAATCATCTTTTTGTCGTTGTTCTTATCTTTCAAACAATTGTCTTGATCAATCTCTCTTCTATGATCTGTAATATAAGTCTCGATTGGTAGGAAAATCGCATCCCACCTTCACTGGTTAGGAAAAAGATATTCCCTCTCTCTAAATGATTTACTTTTGTCGACTCCATCACAATCCCTCTTTCCTTCTTGGTTTAAAGTATTTCAAATCGAATTTCTTTCCTTCACTCTATTAAGTTATGTTTCTATCCTCCTTCCATTAATGTTCATCTTCAATCTTGGGGAAATCTCACTCAGCCGAGTCTCCATCCATCCTTGTGAATATAATCTCCCCCATTCGCATTTTTCTATTTGTTCTTCAGTTCTCTATCAATCTCTCTTTCTTTCTTTTGTAATTCGAAATATTTTCTTTCTCTCTACTGTATTTTTTTCCTAAGAGAGAAACTAGAAAAACCTGTGTTGAAGAAATAAGAGAAAAACAAGAAACAATGCGAGTTGTTATGGCCCAATCGGTATTTGCGTGTTGGATTTAAAGTGGTGGTTACAGCTGCGTGATAGGTTGTATCGCGGATGAGAGAAGAACGCTACAACAGACGCCTTGATGACCCCACGTAATGTTGACGAGATATGGACCGCTAGATCCTTGCGGGGAGCACCGAACTCTCATGGCGTGCAAGTATCGGATCAACTTCTATCGTTTATCCCGAATGTACACCACATGCGCCCACCATGGTACCGAAAAATTCCCGTGCACCGTCAGATGCTTTCCATGTGTTGCTGGACGTTTTTGGTTATCTTTTTAGTTAACTGATCTTGACTCAACTTTGACTCGAACTAACTTTCTCATCTGGACTCTGATTTGCATTTTGTTTTCACGTACGGGTTCGTCTTCAATCCTACTTTCATACTTGTATCAACATTGACCAACATTACAAAACTACCCTCAACTCCAAATGACTAGAACACTCTTAGTATTCTTTATCTCGATTTTATCCGTTTTGTGTGCTCAATTCCTTAGAGGACCCCTTGAGTAAGAGAAACGAACAATTCATCAGAGTAACTGCTCGAAATGAACTAACTAGCCCAAGTTAAGAGATTCAGATGGGACATTTTCATGTCTCATCATAGTAAATATTTTAATAATTTATAATAAAAAGGACATAACAAAAGCACAATTTTGTAGAAAGCAAATGACAAAACAAAAACATCCTAAGAAAAAATATATCTTCCTAAAACATATTAAAACTAGAATTTTAGCATAGATTCTAGTTAACATTTCCATTGTTAAGTAAACCATCAAATTCTTTGCTACTTGGATCTGCAAGAAAATCTAAAACATCCAGATGACTTGGATCTATTGATACTTCAAATTCTTTGCCACTATGATCGGTGAAATAATCAGAAATATCCAAAGGAGTTGTTTTCATCGGTACTTCAAAATTCTGCCAGATTGGCTTCTATTTCTTTTCCTTCGCCTTAATGGAATTTTGGTAAAGGTTAACCAAATGTTTAACAGTACGACAAACACGTGACCAATGTCCCTTCATACCACATCGGTGACAATTATATTCACGATGATTAGATGTTTGTACACCTTTTCTTTTGTTATGTTTGTATTTCGTATTATTCCACTTCTCGTAGTTTGATGCTAGTTTTTGTTCACTTGAAGGCTTAATAGGACCACCACGTTGTCGATTATTATATCGACCTCGGCCTCGACCATGCCCATTACCATGTTTGCGTTCATAGTTCATTGATGCAACAACATTCACTTCAGGGAATGGTGCAGTCCCAATGGAATGAGCATTATGATTTTTCATTAACAACTCGTTATTTTGTACAGCAACAAGAAGACATGAAATTAATTCAGAGTACTTTGTAAACCTACGCTCTCGATATTGCTGCTGCAGGAGCATATTCGATGCGTGAAAAGTTGAATATGTTCTCTCTAACATATCATCTTCAGTTATATTCTCTCCACATAATTGTAGTCGAGATTTAATTTTATATAATGTTGAATTGTCTTCACTTACTGTCATAAAATCCTGTAAACGCATGTGCATCCAATCGTAACGAGCTTTTGGAAGTATGACAGTCTTTTGGTGGTCATATCTTTCTTTCAGATTCGTCCGTAAGACATATGGATCTTTTACCTTTAGGTATTCAATTTTCGGACCTTCATGAAGATGATGACGAAGGAAAATCATTGCTTTTGCCCGATCTTGTGAGGAAGTTTCATTTGCAGTCATAATGGTATTTCCAAGATTCATAGCATCAAGATGAATTTTCAGCATCTAAAATCCATGTCAAGAAGTTTTTTCCAGTAATATCAAGAGCAAAAAATTGCAGTTTTGTAAGATTATCCGACATAATCAAAATAATACAAACAAACAAGTTAGATAAATATGTCTAAGAAAATACTTGTTTATTTTATTCCTATATTCTTTTCTAACATTCTCCATCATTTCATAGATATCAATATGTTCATGTCACTATTAATAATCACTATAGATGGACATGGATGATACTAGCCATTTTAACCATGCATATATAGGAGAAGAATATTATGAACAACATCATAAAAAAATTATTTGTTAAAGTTTATGTATAATCTATTATATAAAACAGAAGGAAAAACGATGACTGGGACAAACATCCTTATTTAATTATGCATATTGTCTGGAAGCCCTTCTCAAAATTTAAAATATAGTCCTTCGTAGAGATAAAGTTACCTATTTAAAAAACAATAATCTTTTCCTTCTTAGAAATAAAATAACTAATTTAAGAAAAAATAAATAAATAAATTTCAAGGGTTAAAAGAAGAAATTAAAATCTCTCTCTCTCAATAAAATAATAATTAATTTAAGAGAAAAGAAACAAAAACATAATACAAAAAATAATAACTAATAAAAATCTCTCCCTCTCTATAAAATATAACAATAAATTTCGTAACATTTGATTGATACAAGCGTCCGTGCCCTAGGGCACGGGATATACCCTCGGGCTGGGAAAACGGTCCAAAACAAAAATAGAAATTAAAATCTCTATTATCAAGAAAAGAAATTAAAATCTCTCACTTTCAATAAAATAATAACTAATTTAAGAGAAAAGAAACAAAAAAAAATAATAACTGATAAAAATCTCTCTATCTCAATAAAATATAACAATAAATTTTGTAACATTTGATTGATACAAGCGTCTGTGCCCTAGGGCGCAGGATATACCCTAGAAATAAAAAATTCTAATTTAAGAACAAAAGAAACAAAATAAATTTTAAGTGTAATTTAACAATAAATTACACTTTAAATTTAACAATAAATTTCGTAACATGTAATTTAAGATCAGGATATACCTATTTAAAAAAAAATAATCTTTTCTTTCTTAAAAATAAAATAACTAATTTAAGAAAAAAAGAAACAAAATAAATTTCAAAGGTTAAAAAAAGAAATTAAAATCTCTCTCTCTCTCTGAATAAAATATGGTTGCCAATACGTGGACAACCAAATTTGTTATGTGGACAAAACTTTTTGGTGGGTGTAAATATAATATATTAATTTAAGTGGACAACCAAATTTCTTTCTCTCTCTCTATACTTCCTAGCCTTTACCGCCATCATCACCATGAGTGCGAGGAACAAAAACCTTTTGTAGAACATCATTCATGTCTATTAGATTACCTATTCCTTCTCCTCTGTTTATGTGAAACAACTTGGTGGGGATATAAGGATTTAGATATTTTGGGATGTCTTCTTCCTATTTACTTGGTATATGGGGTTTGAAAATCAAATCAAACATATTTACTTACGATAAGAAAACAGATTAATTTGTGGAAGTGTAGTTTGTCTCTCTACATTATATCATGATTTGTTCCTCCACTGGTTTACTAGGCAGAAAACTATAAAAGAAGCAAAACAATAAGATGAACGGATGAAGAATGAGTTATTATTCTTACTAGGGTTTTAATAGATTTTTGATTCATCAAATTATAGGAACAAATATATAAGATAAATAGGGTTTCTGTTGTTAGGCAGTCCTGATTCATCAAGAGAAATACCATCAAGGAGATGGTTGTTGGGTGGAGAAAGCATCTGTGAATTATGTGGAAGAAATTTACAAGAAATAAATTGTCCTCTTTAAAATTAGTTATATTTCAACCCAATATATTTGTCCACAGAAGAAATATGTTTGTCCATATATTGTCCACCTAAAATATAACAATAAATTTCGTAACATTTGATTGATACAACTGTCCGTGCCCTAGGGCACGGGATATACAAAATTGCATATATAGGAGAAAAATATTATGAACAACATCATAAAAAAATTATTTGTTAAAGTTTATGTATAATATTAGATAAAGACTACTCAAATTCTATTATAAAAAAAATATATGTTACAAATGCTAATATGAGGAATAGTTATGTCTAACAAAATCATTACCTTTATATCTAATTACTTTTCCTAAAGATGCAAGTGAAGAAAAAAAAATTATTCATATGCATACTATAAGAGTTAAAAATGAGACAGATTAGAGAAGACAAAAAAATAACATAACTAAGAACATCAAATATCTACCTTAAGATTATAGTAAAATGTTCTACCAATTCTTGTGTCCATTACATTGGGTTAGTTCCCTTTTTATAGGCTCTACAAAGTAAGTACAATCATGGACATTTACACAAGGAGTTACATGCATACACATGAATGTGTCTTTAAGTTATAAGTTACATATGACCACATTAGTGTAAATGTTACACACAATAGTAGTGGAAGACAAAACATTACAACATTTTTACTTTAAATTTGTAAATGAAAAAACAAAAAATTGAAGATTTATTTTGTTATAAACTTTTCGGGAGACAAATGGGATATAAAGTAAATAATATGGTTTTGTTTGTTACAAATACTAAATATATTAATAAATAAGCGTATAATTACAATACAAATGCGTTACAACTTGAGGTATATCACTCCAAGATCCAAATCTTGTTACTTTGATTATGTTTGACTCGTTTTGTTAATATGTCCGTCTGTTGTTACTTTTTCTGGAGATATATGAGAATTTAATGTGGTGAAATTGAGGGAGTAACTTCTTGATATTCCTGATATGAACTGACGATTGCCATACTATTAGGTGCCCAATGACAGGTTACAGATAGGGGTGGGAATCGGGTGGATTCGGTCGGGCTCGGACATAATAGAGTCGGACTCGGGCGGATCGGGCACTACATTACCTAGACCGCTACTAATTGTCGGGCGGATCGGGCCGGACATATTCAACCAATTCAGGTCCCGTAGCCCGTCCGAGCCCGCCTGCCCGAGCGGGCTACATCGGACTCAGGTCGGACGGGCTCGGGTTATTTTAAGATTTTTTTAATAATTAACCTAACTATTTCTGAAACCCTAGATTATTATAGGGTCTAAATAAAACCCTAATTTACAAATTTATGAAAACCTAGATGACCAAAAGATTCGGAAATATTTATGTTACAAGATCATAACATAAAAATGATCCAACTGATTATTCATAGCGTCCAAAGGATCTGAATGATCCGACTGATTGAGTAGATTTGTTTTACAGAGTTACACAAACATAAAATAAAACCATCTACACTATCTCAACCCATTATAAAAAAAATACATCAACAACCAAGATCTGAAACAAACAGTAAACCCTAGTTACCAATATAATATAAACTATCTCAACCCATTATAGATGTAGCTAAAGACTAGAAAGATCAATGAAACCGATATCGAAACAGATCTATATACATACTACATTCTCTCAAACATCATTACAAACAAAAAAAACTACATCACATTTTATAAGAAAAACCTATTCTTCAAGTTACAACATCATCAAATCTATAAAAAAAAAAACTACTACTAACCATTTCCAGAAAACAAATAGGTGAAAGAGACTAGAGATGCAAAGCGAGACGAGGATGGTTCAAACTTTAGTTTCTATTAGTTTTTCTGGAATAGTTAAATAGTTAATATTAGTTGAATAGATGAGAAGGTGTAATGGTTTTAGGGTTTAATGGTGTTGGTATTCTCTGTTTGATCTTTTATGAGAAGGGGAAAGAGACTAGAGAGATGAGGCAGCTAGGGTAAAGTGATATGGGAGTGGGATTAGGGCTTTTATAGGGTCCAAGGGGCTTCTTAGGGTTTATACTAGATGCCCCTTCTGATCCAACGGTTGAGGTATGTCTTAAAGAGGCGCAATACCTCGGTCGTTGGATCTAAAGATCTTACCGGGTTTTGCACCGGGCGGACAATCGGACGGGTAGCGGACAGGCTTATCGGGTCGGGACTCGGATTTTGAGCCCCTGTCTGAGTCCCACCCTTATAAGCCCGAGCCATCGGGCCGGGTATGCTCCGCACGAGTAGCAGTCGGTCTGCGAGTCTAAACAGTCCGGGCAGATCGGCCCGGGTCCCGGATCGTTTTCCCACCCCTAGTTACAGACATTACAAAAGGTTGAATCCAGCCCGACAGTTCTATTGTTCATTGTCAGTGATGCTTGAGCCAACCGGGTTTAGGCCTGTAAACGGTAGCTTATCAGATCGGATACAAGATATCCGTATCCGATATCTGAAAACGCTACCGGATATCTGAATCCGATAACTATCCGACATATATCAAAGTATAGTATCCGTATCCGCTAGAGCAAACGGATATCGGATAATATCCGATAGAAAAAAAAAAAACCATATATTAAAAAAAACTAAAGCACTAAACCAAAATCAAAGAAAAACAACCATATATCCTTCAAATATATCAGTCTAGTTTCACTTGCTTCAAAATCATCAACACAATTC
Organism: Eschscholzia californica; assembly: GCF_041429995.1. Taxonomy (NCBI): domain Eukaryota; kingdom Viridiplantae; phylum Streptophyta; class Magnoliopsida; order Ranunculales; family Papaveraceae; genus Eschscholzia; species Eschscholzia californica. The sequence goes on from NW_028238198.1 coordinate 50,985,478, forward strand.
ATAGAGGTTAATTTAAACTACAAAATCATCAACACAATTCATAGAGGTTAATTTAAACTACAAAATCATTGAGTGAAACACAATATATAAGTTGCGATACGAAACAAAATAAAAAAAGTTCTTCAACAAGTCTTAGCCTCTAGCCCTCTACAGCCCTTCATCTGTTCTTTATCACTATTCCCTGGAAATTTGACAAATTGTATTCGTTAATTCTACAAACAAACATCTTGGACAGCAACAACGAGAATAAAGATTGTAACCCAGACAGAGCATAAATATAGATATAACTGTTAGCTTCAAACAAAATAAACTTTTGGATCACAGCTAACTGTCTTCAGAGTTCAGACAAGAGTTTACGAAACACTCGAAAGTCGAAACATAGGCATATTATTTATAAGTTTATTCTCTTTGAATTGGATCACTGTCTATGTTACATTGTTACCTACAAATCCTTCACAGTTCACACACACATGTAGAAGCACATATCTCTTCACACAGACATAAAATAAAATAACTACCTATACCTAATTAGCAATTGGAATTTGGACCCCTCAACAATCCTAATTTTGGTTGTTTTAGATTTGGATCATGATATGACAGTTTCCTTCATTTACTTGATCATGTCATTCCGTTGCATGAATTTTGATCAAGATATACATTAATCCCAATGCCTAATATAACCACAATCTATAAGCCACACATACTCCATGTTAAGATTGAACAACATGGACATTTCAGAAAAAGTATAACATATACTCGAAAATTCAGAAACTGATTACCTTAATTCGGCTGCGTCACAAGATCAATTCACACTTGATTGTTCATTTCTACTGTTCTGCTCAATCTCGAAATCTGAAAAACAAAATGAAATAATTAAAGAAACATACAAAACATCAAATGATGTTAACTAACTGAAAATATAAAGTATTACCCGGTAAAGATGGAAGCCAATCTTTTAAACAACTCAACGCTTCCACTACTTCCGAAGCTAATGAAGATCTGTATTCCGTGAGTAGTCAGCGGCCACAACTAAAAGCGGATTCCGATGCTACCGTGGATACTGGAACAACCAAGAAATCTCGAGCCATCTTATTAAGTGTAGGATAATGAACACCACAATTTTTCCACCAACGTAATACATCGAAACTCCAATCATTATTTCCTTTTGGAAACAACTTTTCTTCCAAGTATCTATCCGACTCTTATTTTGTAGTTTCTAAATTAGTTACTTTCTCTCTTAAAAATTCTTCGAATTCTCCATCATTCCCTTTACCTATTGGTCAGATATCACATCGAGAGAGGATCGTGAAATACTTTCTGATGAATTCATGAAAAACTATCTGAAGAAGATTGTGGCATTTCATTCATATGTAGAATAAACATTTCTCAAATATTGGAGAAACATGTTGAACTTAATGTCAGCATTGGTACAATAAATCTTCTTAAAAACAAATTCAACATATTTTGCTTTGTATCGCGGATCAAACACCATACCAATGCTCATCATTAAGCTACACTCGCTCCAATATTTATCAAATTTTGCTCTCATTTTCATTACCATGTCACGAAGATTTGAATACTCACTTAATTCCCAACGAAAAATTTCTTTGTTTACTTCAAAAACACTTCTAAAATATTAATTTGCAGTTGGATACTTAACACCTGAAAACTTTAGTGTTTCATCGTAAAATAATTTCAACCCTTCGCAAACGACTTCTGCTTTTTTCCATTCGTCCATATCGGGGAAACAATTACATCCTGGATCCAACTCTGTTAAACGCTTAAACGCCTCGCGCACTGCAAGGGCACTCTTAAGCATCAAATATGTTGAATTCCACCTAGTAGGAACATCTCTTTCAACTCCCTTTCCAACCAATCTTGTTTGAGCCAATGCACTTTCAAACTTTTCGAGTCTACTTTGAGAAGCATTTATATAGTTAACACTTTTCCGCATCTTTCTAAGAAAATCATCTATCACTCGTAATCCATCTTGCACAATAAGATTCAATATATGTACACTACAAGGCATATGAAACATATCTCCATCAAGAAGCGACGATTTCTTTCCCTATAGTCATAGTTTAAGATTTCTTATCATAACATCATTGCTAGTTGCATTATCAACTGATATTGAAAATAATTTGTTATCAATATTCCATGACAATGCCAAAGACTTAAACAACCTCAGTTAGAACTTCTCCCGTATGTGGAGAAGGCACCATTACATAAGCAATGACCTTCTTATGCAATTCCCACTCATCATCAATGTAGTGGCAAGTTAAACAATAATAACCCTTGTTTTGATGTTCAGCTGTCCATAAATCAGTCGTGAGACTAACTCGAGAAGATATTGAATCTAGCTCATGTTGTAACTCAACTTTCATCTTATAGTACATTGTTAGAAGATCCCCCAAATGGTATTTCTCGAATAAAACTTGGTTGTCGGATGGTAATATCTAATTAACTAACTAAAATAATCATATTCAACCATATTAAAAGCACAGTCATGCTTAGCAATCATTTGACTGGTAATTTTTCGACTTTCTGACTCATCAAACTTCCAATTTACAACCTTTGAGGATTTAGCATTACTCTTAAGAGAAGTCAAAACTGATTGGTTAGCACGATTTATAGGCCTCCTCACACAAGTATTCAAATGATTCTTAAGATAAGTCGTTCCTTGTCTACTATCACCATCAAATGATTTCTTACAATGACTGCATGTAGCTCTAGTCTTGCCATTCACTATTTTTTCCTCAAATTCAAGCCACACTTTTGACCTCTTTTTCCGTTTTTTGCATTCAAGGACTTCTTCTATAGGTACATGTTCTCCTAGCGGACCTGCCACTAGAGTGTTATCTACATTTGTCTCATTGAGATCGGTTATTGGCTGAGACGACACTGAAGGGCAAGTAGTCGAAATCGAAACACTAGTTGTAGGTTGTGACATTATATAGATATAAAATTCTAAACCTGTAAAAAATTGATTATGATACAAATGCGGAAAACAATTATTACACACAAAAAACAAAGTTCAGAGTTTCTCAACTAAAAGTGGTTTCATTTTTAGCATTTGAAAAAGATTGTCGAATCAATAGAAAATGAAATAACAATAGTTTCTGAATCGTAATCAAAGTAAAGGGAAACGAAATAAAATAGATTCAGAGATTTCTTTCCATATCAGTAAATTAGTATAGCATTAATAACTAATAAGATTCGGTATTCCTATTAAGCTTCATTAATCACATGTACACCATTAATATCATAATTTCGAGTTAAATCATGACACAAGTTAACTACCAGGCATCTCATTCTTTCCATATCAGTAAATTTGTTGTTAATATCATAATTTCGAGCTAAATCGTTGCACAAATAACTCTAGTTTCCGTATTCGTTTTCACTAATAATGCTAAAACAGTAAAACCTAGCCAAATTCGAGTTTGTTTAGAATCACAACTAATGATGAAAGATAAGTGCATCTCATAGTTATAGAAAGTTTAAAAAACCTATCTAGATAATGAATATTAACAACAAAAGAAAAAAATTTATGTAAAAACCTACTAAGTGATAACTTTCAAATTCAAAGGATTTACCCGGTGTCAGATATCACATTGTGCGAGGAACCTTAGATGTTGTCGGAGTAAAAGATCGCCAACAAAGGCTTTCTAGTGACAAGAAAATTATAATCCCTAACTTCACAATGGAATTCCGCCCCAACATCCTAATCATCTTGCTTGCTCAGAAATAATATGAAACCACCTGACAATACATATTTTTCCTTTCGTCAATTGACAATCTACAAAAATAAGTTTGTTAAAATTCTTCATTTCATCGTTCGCTTGAATCTGTTAAAAAGCATGTCAATATATGTGTAAGTTTATACACTACACTATCTTTTTAAACTGTACAAACTATGTTTACATTTGATTGAGAGTTCAAATTAAAAAATATTAAAAAAAACTTACGGGGGATGAGATTTAAGTCCAAAATCGCATGATCAACGAGTTTAGAGACCAAAGATAATCTGAAATAGCAAATAAATCCACTCAAAGTAAATTACATGTCTATCCTCTCATTCTCTTTTACTGCCTAACTTATCCTAAGTTAAAAAAAAACAACCCAAAATAAAAGATACCATAATATATAGATTCATTACATTTATTTCTTTAAAAACAAACTTTCTTTCCCCGAAAAAATTTGCCTTTTTCGTTTAGCATAACAAAAAAAAGTAGCCTTTTCTGTTTCAAAAAAATAACCAAAAAAAAAAAGTTGCCTTTTCCTCAAATATCAAACCAAAGAGAGAGGGGGAAACTCTTATCTTAAACACACCCAAAATAAACCTAACAGAGAGAGAGAGAGAGAGAGAGCATTGAGTAGGAGAGAGGAAGAATCTATTGTTAGTTTCGTTCATCATATCTACAATAAAGAGTAAGTTAATTTGGTCTTCATCATTTTTGTTGTTCCTTCAACTTTGTTTATGATTTAGATTGATTTCTACATCACAAAACGAATTAGGTTTTGATTTTTACAACTTTAACTATGATTTATTTTTCTGAAATTGATTAGTTAATAAGAAATTTTTAGGGTTTAGTTGTTTCGAAGTGGTTTAATTGAAGTTATTTTCAAAACCCTAAATCAGTTCAAAGTGAAGAGTATGTTTCTTTTTTGCATGCAACAAAAAATTTGTATTGTTACCTTGTCTCTGTTGTTGTGTAATTTCTTTGAATAAATGGTTTATGCTTAAATTTTTATTTTAGACCGACAATTTAGGGTTCTATCTAATTTAGGATTTTGTATTGTAGACTTTCAAGCATAGTGTTGGATCCAGAATATTGTTACTTTCAATAAAACTTAATATTTTGTCTAGCATTATTAAGTTTCTCATAAAACTTTATCAATGGTTACCTGTCAAACCTGATTTTTTGACAACCATAGAACATTACATGGTGTAATATGGAAAAAAAAATGAGAGAATAAATTGGATTGTAAAAACAATGTCATTTTTTTTGTCTAGCATTTTTGAAGATTATCATAGAACCTTGAAATGGTTACTGTTCAAAACTGGTTTCATAAGAAAAATGACTTGTTTGACTAGCATTTTTTTGTTTCTTATAGAAACGCATAAATGGTTACAATCCAAAGATGTTGAATTGGTTTGTTGTTTGAACTTTGACATGCCTGATTGTAGGTTGTATGTGATTTTGCACATGGAAGAACTTTATATCGAATCGAACTATAAATATTTTCCTAACGAGATGCCAAAAGATGATTGAACAAAACTAGCGCAAAGGAAGAGGGGTGAACTAACTTGGTTATTGCTGAATGAATCGAAGGATATATGGAGAAAAAATGTTTAAGTACTTTAACTTGTATTTTGTAACGGACTATGTGATAAAATGTAGCAAACATGTTTATGTTTTAAGTTTGAATACATCTTGAGCAGTTATGGGATTTTTTATCAATGTTCTATAATACCACAATTATATTATATTTTAGATGTCGTTCAACAGGTTCATAGATACGATAAAGATGTTACTCAAATTTCTTGGACACTATTGAAACTATACAATTATAATACGTGGTAGGGCAAAGGCATGATGAACTCAAACACTTAATGTTGAATCCATTGATAACATATATAACTAAGCAAACAAATAGTTTGTACAAAAATATATCAAAAATATGGACATTTTGATTAAAATATAACAAAGGCTAAAACCAACCTGCTTTGATTGTATTGAAAATTGCTAAATTGCTAGAAACATCAAACAAATTTTTCTAGCATGGACCAATGGGTATAAAGATACCAGTAAGACGTTGACAAAATTTCTCCAACACTACCAGCATTTTTCAGTTTTTCGACATTTTGTAACTTACTCTAGCCAAATACATTTGAGTATAACTACGATAATATCGTAACCATTGATAAAATTTAATAGGAAATAGGAAAATCCTCCTGTTTAAATACGATAATCTGGTAACATTGATCAAATTCTCTAAACATATAAAAGACATAAGTAGAATATTTATGTTTCTAGCAGAATAAGTAAACCTATATAATCAAAATTTAAGTTAGTTATTATATAGCTGCCGTGCATGAGGCACTATTGTGATAAGCCGGTTTTTTACACTGGCCGCAAACCCTCATTTTTTTGGGTATGTTCCTGAGCTCTCTCTTCTTACTGTCCTTGGTCTTTCCGGTTTTCTCTTTGTTAACGGAGGTAGTGTTCTTGTTTCATCGATGTACTCCATTGGCTCATCATAATTTGGTATTGGGTAGACATAACATTGATAAGTGTTGACGAACGCTTGTTTGGTGAAAATGATAAAAAAAAACATGTCGTATCACCATCATAATTCTTGATGCAAAACATGACATGTTGACAAGGGATACCATCTATCGACCACCTACGGCAACTACACGTGAGATCAATGAGATTGACAGAGTAGAATACGAATGTAGAAAATGCTAGCAGATGTCACTAGAATCGATAAAATGCTAGTAGAATACGGAAAATGTAACAAAAACAATTTCACCTTATACATTTTAATTACTAAGGTTGTGTTTGATAGGAATTTTTCCAGGGAAAAAGGAAATAATTTCTTTAAAAAATGTTATTTCCAACTGTTTGGTGCACATATTAGGGAAAGTTTGAGTTTCCCTCACGTGATCGATTTTTCCAAAATTTCCTCAAAATTAGGGGAATTCTTGACCCACCTCCCACCAGAGAATAATTTTCTCCAAAGAAATCTCGGAAAGTCTTATTCTTCTAAACCGCACAACTAACCTTTCCTTTATTTACTGCTTCTTCTTTGGCATTTAAAGATGAAGTCATTCTATAAAAGCTTGCTACTCAACGCATCAAGCAGAGAAGTCACAAAGATTCAACCCAAGAAGAAGATAATCAGGAAGGTTACTCACACCAGGTATTTACTCTCTTTCAATCTCTCCATTGAATGCAATTTTTGTGGGTATACAAAGAGAATCAATCAGAAAAGTTTGGTATTTCTCTGGTTTTTCAAATGAATCTATGAAACCTAATCCAGTTATTACCATCCTTGCACTTGGTTATATTAAGTTCAAATTTAATCTCCATGTTGTGTTGTAAAAACTTTGAACTCATGAAAAAAAAATCACACATCCCTGAATAAATTACATGCTCTATTATGTAAGAGGCAAGATTCATCATGAAACCTTAAGAGCTAGAAATGTTGATGACTTGATTACATAATAGAGCAAAAACTCCTTCACTGAATTTGATACCCTAGACATAAATAATCAACAATCACTAGTAACATGTCATAGGAAAAAGGAATGGCAATGAACTAGTATTGAAAATGAATTTTCTCTAACTAGCAAGATCAGGAATCATGAGTAAGAAGGTGTGAATGAATGAAGTTTTGATCTTTTTCGATAAAAGAACACTATTCCTACTTATACCATTAGTAGTAGTAGTAGTAGGACTAGGAGGGAGATTAAAATTATCATCTGAAGTAGTAGTAGTAGTAAGAAAGGTGTGAATGAATGAAGTTTTGATCTTTTTTGATAAAAGAACATTATTCCTACTAATACCATTGGTAGTAGTAGTAGGAGGAGGGAGGTTAAAATTATCATCTAAAGTAGTAGTAGTAGTAGTAGTAGTAGTAGTAGTAGTAGTAGTAGTAGTAGTAGTAGTAGATCATTAGTAAGAAAACTAGTAATACTATTAATACCATTAGTAGTAGTAGGACTATGAGGAGGGAGATTAAAATTATCATCAGTAGTTGTTATGAGGAGGGAAATCAATACCTTAATACCATTAGTAGTAGTAGGACTATGAGGGAGATTAAAATTATCATCAGTAGTTGTAAGTAGTAGGACTATGAGGAGGGAGTAGTAGTAGTAGTAGTCTATTAATACCATTAGTAGTAGTAGGACTATGAGGAGGGAGGAGTAGTAGTAGTAGTAGTCTATTAATACCATTAGTAGTAGTAGGACTATGAGGAGGGAGGTTAAAATTATCATCAGTAGTTGTAAGTAGTAGGACTATGAGGAGGGAGATCAATACCTTAATAGATCAATACCTTAATACCATTAGTAGTAGTAGTAGTAGTAGTAGTCAATACCTTAATAGATCAATACCTTAATACTTAGTAGTAGGACTATGAGGAGGCAGATCAATACCTTAATACCATTAGTAGTAGTAGTAGTAGTAGTAGTAGTCAATACCTTAATAGATCAATACCTTAATACTTAGTAGTAGGACTATGAGGAGGCAGATCAATACCTTAATACCATTAGTAGTAGTAGTAGTAGTCAATACCTTAATAGATCAATACCTTAGTAGTAGTATTTTTGATCTTTTTCGATAAATAGTGTAGTAGTATTTTTGATCTTTTTCGATAAAAGAACACTATTTGATCTTTTTCGATAAAATAACAATATTCCTACTAATACCATTAGTAGTAGTAGGACTAGGAGGAGGGAGATTAAAATTGGTGTTTTTGATCTTTTTCGATAAAATAACATCATTCATACTAATACCATTAGTAGTAGTAGTAGTAGGACTAGGAGGAGGGAGATTAAAATTATCATCTGAAGTAGTAGTAGTAGTAGTAGTAGTAGTAGATCATCAGTGAGAAAACTAGTAATACTTTTAATACCATTAGTAGTAGTAGGACTATGAGGAGGGAGATTAAATTTATCTTCAGTAGTTGTAAGTAGTAGGACAATGAGGAGGGAGATCAATACCTTAACACCATTAGTAGTAGTAGTAGTAGTAGTAGTAGTAGTAGTAGTAGTAGAAGAACAGAGAATAAGTGCATGAACAAGAATCCTGAGTCTTAGAAAGATGTATCCAAGATGGTTTTTTTCTAGTAGGTTTTTTCTTTTCCATCCTACTATTGATCTTGTGTTTAACAATTTTCTGGTCATATTCATAATGTGATTGGTTTCAAATTTATTTATATTTTATTGTCTGCTTCAATTTTTATGTATGTTTATCGATATAGTAATACTTATCTTATAGATTTTACTTCTCGTTTTAGTTTACTGCTACAGTATGTTGACACGACAACTACGACTACGTGTTGCATCTATGATGATGATAATCATTATTTATGCGTATTTACGTATTCGTCGTAGAAACAATGAAATTATTGATAAGAGACCTTACATAAATCGAGACCAAGAGAGAAATAAGGTTTTGCAAAGAATGTATTCTGAAAGTGATCGATATTGCCACGAACAACTTCGAATGAAACGAGGTCCCTTTCAACGGTTATGTGCACGCTTACGGGTTTATGGTTTAGTAGATAATCGAAATGTCAAGGTAGAAGAGCAAGTTGCAATATTTTTAAACACTGTTGGGCATGATCAACGTAATCGTAATTCAGTTCTCCAGTTCATTCGGTCGGGGGAAACAGTGAGTAGGTATTTTCATATAGTGTTGTCAACGATACTTATGCTCTATAAAGATATTGTTAAACCAGCAACAAGTGCTAACTCTCCATCTGATGGAAATCGACGACAAGCCTGGCATGAGTACTTTAAGGTTAGTTTATGTTTACGAGCCCATAATTTATTCAAATTTAAATCATGTGCATGCTTTAGTTTACATCCTATTATTTTATAGGATGCCGTTGGTGCCATTGATGGTACACATATTCGAGCAAAAGTTCCTATCAAAGACCAACCAAGATATCGTAATAAGAAAGCTTATATTTCTAAGAATGTTCTTGTCGCATGTGGGTTTGATATGAAATTTCATTATGTACTTGCTGGGTGGGAAGGGTCCGCTCATGATGGTCGTTTATTACGATGTGCGGTCTCTCGTTCTGGACGCAAGTTAACCGTTCCACCTGGTATGTAATTGTATTTTACTATAACTATTGATACAAAGTAGTCAGATGTATAGTTGATATAATAGAAAGATCTACGTCCATGTAGGAAAATACTATCTCGCTGATGCTGGATTTCCACTTGTACCTGGATTTCTCACACCATATCGGGGCACACGCTATCATCTTCAAGATCATGCTGGTCGAAGACCTCAAAATCCTAAGGAACTATTTAACTATCGACACTCCTCATTACGTAATGTTATCGAAAGGACTATTGGATTGTTAAAGAAAAGATTTGCGTATTTGAGAAATGCGCCATTCCATGATATTGACACACAAGGCAAGATCGTAATTGCATGTTGTGCATTACATAACTTTTTACGAGATGGAGACCCTGATGATATAAGTAGTGGAGATGATAGTGATACAGACGATGATGAAGTAAACGAGCTAGACGATGTAAATCACACTGTGCAAGATTCAGAAATCAATATGGTTCCGTCACAAGTTTGGACTGCCAATAGAGACCTCATAGCAGAAGAGATGTGGGCAGATAATCCAAATTTATAATTGTTATCTTAGCTAAAGTTGAAGTCTGAAAATTTCACTCATTTTATATTATTTATCATATCTTTCATTTTGTTAGTTTTTTAAATTTAATTATTTGAAATTCAATAACGTTGTGATTTTTTATGATTAAAGATGGCTTCTCAGTCTGACATCACCACTTCAAACAAAAAAAGTAAGAGACCTACTGTAACATGGAGCAATCTAATGGATGAAATCTTAGTGAATACGTTGTACGACTGCATTTTAGTTGGGGAGAAGAACGGAAATCAAAAAGTGATTAACGAAATATTTAAGAAGGCGGCGGTTGTTATTAGTGTTGAAAATATCAAGGCTCGCATGAAGACATTTAAAGTACATTATTCTGCAGCGAGAGACGCAATCAACTCTAGCGGATTTAACTTCAATTCTGAAACTTTTCGCATTGAAGCTAATGACGATGCCTGGGCTGATTACGTCGCAGTAAGTTGAATTTGATTTTTCAATTTTTTAGTCTTGAAAATTTTAAAAGAAATTTAATTTTGTTTTTGATATCTGATGTTTGACAGGCACATCCAACTGCAAAAGGCTTGCGCACAAAAAGTTTTCCGTATCAGGAAAAATTAGGAGTCATAATTGGCACTGAACAAGCCACTGGTAATAGGCAAGTAGAGGCGGACGACATTTTGCATGAAACTCGTGGTTAGAGAATCATTTTAATTATTTGACTTATAAACTATTAATTATTCTATGAATTTCACATTTATTCCACTTCCAATACAGGTGAAACTACTAATACGGAGTCCATCAATTTGGATGAAGATGAAGGTCGTTGTTCTCCAACATCTAATAGTCGTAATCGATCCATAACACCAAAACGTAGGCGGCGATCAGAATTTGATGATACATGTACTATGCTCGCGGAAGCTGCAAACAAGCTTGCTGAAGCATGTCAAGTTCCTTCAGTTCGTGGAGTAGAAGATGCTCTGAAGGCCATTCCAGATTTGAGCGAAATTGAATTTTATGGTGCTTTGGATATGTTCTCAGAAAAACCTGAACTTGCGCAGTTGTTTTTTGAATTTTCAGAAACAACAAGGGTGACATGGCTTAGAATGAAACTAGCTAATTTTCAGAGACAACAAGGGCGACATGGTTAAACGGAAGTTAAGGAGTTTAATTTCTTGTTTGAAGGTGAATGTTTTTATTCCTAATAATTCCGTGAAACTAATATTATATTATGACTTAATTAAATATTTGCATTTTGAAGTGTGAGAAAAACATAGAAAGTCTATTTATGTTTTTATTTATGTTGAAGAAGATCTTGTTTTATAACTAAAGTGGTTTTATAAAATTGGAAACCTAGAAACAAAAGAATTTTCCCTTGGTAAAACAAACAGCAGAAAATAAAAAATTTGGAAAATAATTCTTTTATTCGTTGGCAAGTCAAACATCAGAAAATATGAAAAATAATTATGAAGAAAATGTTTTTAGGTGAAAATGTTTCTCGGTGCAAATATTTCTCTATTTTTTTTCTTTCTCCTAAAACACTATCAAACACAACCTAAAAAGTATTTGTTAACCTACTGTAACAAATTCATTCAACAGATACTGATAGAATGTAGAATATGCTAGTAGAATCAATAGGATGTTAGAAAATAGTATTTGTATTTTAACCTACTGCAATAAATACATTCAACAGATGCTAATGGAATGTAAAAAATGTTATTAGAATCAATAAGATGCTAACAAAATAGTATTTGCTTTTAACCTATTGTAACAAATTCATAACAGATGCTAATAGAATGTAGAAAATGGTAGTAGAATACCGAAAATGTAGCAAACACAATTTCACTTTATAAAACTTTTTTATGAAAAAAATATTGAATTAATAGAGATTTCAACATTCACTTTTTACCAAAAAGTGATAAAAAATGTTACATATAAGTTTTTTGTTAGAATAAATAATTTTTTTAAGAAGATTGTAGTAATAGAGATTTATAGATTCTGACGATCAATTTAAGTTGGACATACCTCACAAAAGAATTTGTAGATGTCTAATTAGATCGAGGTAGAGATAAAACGCAAATCACAATTTCATACTTTCTTGAAGTTCAAAGAACAAAGAGTTACAGAGAGAGAAATTCGTTTTTGGGATTGAGCATCTCGTTTTAGGTAAATATCCATTGATTTGGTAGGTTACTTTAATCAAATACAACGGATTTAGAAATAAGATACTTTCTTGAATTTAAAGAATACAGAGTTACATAGATAGAAACTCGTTTTTTTTAGAGTGCAACTCATTTTTGTTAAATATCCACTGATTTGGTTAAATATTTATGGAGTTTATGGAAATAAAGATTGATATTAAATAGGGTCCGTGGGTATATAGCCCAAAATAATGTTCAAAAAGGATTTAGGGTCCAATCTTCCCAAAAAATGGATTTTTGGTCCTTTTGCTCTTGGGACTAAAAACCCTTAATATATATTACATAATTCCTTTCATGTCCCAGTCGTTTTTCGCGGGATTTTAAAAATTTCAAACGGTTTAATGTACCTTGATTTTAGGATAAATTTAGGAAAAAACGGATAGATTCTCACGAAATTTTCTCTCTCTTCTATAATCTGTTTAGAAACAAAATCCAAACTTTTGCAAATCAATTTTCTCTCTCTTCTTTACAGATTTAATATGGAGATTTATTAGCCAAAAATATGGAGATTTATTAGAAACAAATGGATATAAAACAAATCATAATTTCTCTCTCCTCTAAACAGATTTGGAAATCAAATTTTCTCTTTCCTATTATCCGAATCAATCAGAAACTAAAATCCTAACCAAAACCAAAACGTCATCACCACGGATATTTCCAAATCAATTTTCTCTCTCTTCTTTACAGATTTGGAAACCAAATCAATTTTCTCTATCTTACTATGTAAATTTTTTTTCGATTCAAAACAATTTTCTCTCACTTAACTTTCAGATTTGGAAATAGTATATAATCTAGGATCAATTTAGCGTGATTTGGGGGTTAATATACATATGTCACTTTCTCTCACTTAACTTTTAGTTTTGGAAATAGTATATTTTTCTGGGAACATTAAAGCAGCATTTGTTTTCGTTTTTACTCATACATAAATACTCATCGAATACAAATTATGAAATAAATACGTAAATTATGTATTATTTATGACGAATAAACCATCATTTGTCAAGTATACAACGTAATTTATCAAATGTATTTGGGTCTTGTTCAGTAAATTACACATAATTTCTTTTACATGACACATCGTTTACATTCTGTAACAAAAAAAACGTACAAAATCTTCTCTGGTTCAATAATGGTGCCCATCCATGTTGCCCTATTGCTTGGAATGCTAATGGAGGGGGCCGAATATGAGGCTTTTCCAAGGAATCATGATCAAGATCCATTCAAGTGTGCATTTGTTATGAAATATTTCGAGGAGCCAATCAAAAAGTCAAGTAACAAGAACAAGGGTATTTCAAGTTTGATTTGCTTATTTTGATTTGATGATTCTGCCTGGAACTCCATCTGTGATAACAAATGGAGAGAGATTAATACATATAAATTATATAAAAAAAGTATATTATTTACAATAAATTACATGAACATTTACGTAAATTATATGTAATTTATTTCAAAGTACACGGGATTTACATATATAAGCGAAGTTGTTCTAATAATGAAACGAGTACTGTTTTTGAGATTAAAGCATAATTAATGTTCCATATAATATTCATGATATTCGTGATAAAGTATATATAATTTGTCAGAAAATACATATATCATGTTCTCATTTTGAAAAACATTGTACGGGAGATGTTTGCATAATTTACTATAAATTATGGTAATTTATGATAAAGTACATGTACTGTTAATTCTGTTATGAGGAACCATACGAAAAAAACCACGTTTCATAAATCCGTACGGATTGAAAACCAGATCTGAAGAAAAAGTACGAATATCATTAGGTTTAAACTACATATCTAAAGATATCTGATATGATGATTGATTGCAACAATAAGTATACTCAATTTTTAGGAATTAGTAATGAAAGATTATCTCATCAATATCGAAATCATTAAAGAAACTTTTAGAGAGAGAAATACAATAATAACATACTCGATTTGAAACAGAATCATTAAAGAAGAATTTTGTTTACCTGATTAACAATTAAGAAACTAATTTTGAAAAACTCTAATGAATATGAAACAATTTCTTTGTTTTAATGGACGATTTTTAGTAGATTAAGATGTGGAGAGAGAGAGAATCAACTACTATAAACTGAAATAGAATCACAAAAACTTATATTGATTTATGTTTTACCTGATTAACTTGATATGAAGAGACATAAATGGAAATAGAGTTTTGAGCTTGTATATTGGATAGAAGATGAATGTTTGAAAAACAATCTAATGAAGATGAAACAAGATTTCTGAGTTTAATGGAGGTTTTGTTATGTGAATCGGATTTAGAGAGAGAATAAAGAGATTTCGGTTACTGAAAATAATGAATCACGTTTTGGAGAGGGAATGTGGGAGATAAAAATGGAAGAAGATCTTTATGGATTTTGAAGATAAATCAGTTATAATATATATTTCTTTGTTTAAAAACGTGATTGGAGAGAGAATGTGGGAGATAAAAATAGAAGAAGATCTTTATGGATTTTGAAGATAAATCAGTTATAATATATGAGGAAGGTTAGATTAGGAATTATGATTTATTTGGTATTATAGGGATTTGTGTTTTTTTCTCTAGATGACACCAAATGGACTAGATATCCATTTATATTATTTTTTTGGTTTTGAAACCCTTTATAGGATTAGAGAGGACTAAATGTCTTATTAGGGCCCGTTTTTTGGACTATAAACCCAAAAATATCCAACATAAATATTCTTTCATAAAATATATGGAAAGAGTTATTAACTTAACCAGCATAAACCTTTGGTTTACCAATGGTTAAAAAATATTTATGAAAGGGAAAAAATGAGAGATAATTAAAGGATTGATGCATGGGGCCCACCAAATAGTTAATTTTTGGACTTATTTTACATTTTCGGTTTATTTTGGTTTTATTTTAGAGAGGATAAATCTAAGGCCCAAAAAAGGAGCCCAAATACCAAATCCAACCCAATAGGGAATATTATCTAAAAAAAAACCCAAAAAGTGATTTTACCTCTCTATCCCTACAAAAGAAATGGTTACCTCTCCTCTCCCTCACTCATTTCCCGCCCAAAAAATGTCTTGATTAGACACAACCCTCTCATCACTCATGTCAGCCTTACTCTCTTCTCTCTCGGACTCCGCGCGCTCTCTCTCCTCTCTTCAAACCGGTGAGACAGAAACCTCTCCATCTCTCTCTCTCTCTTCATTCAACTCTCTCCTCTATCTCTCCTCTCTATCTCTCCTCTCTATCTCGATCAAAACCAGAAACCGGTCCATCTCTATCTCTCTCTATCTCTTTTTCAAGCGAAAAAGCACCGCCATTAACGCCTCTTGCATTCCAAACATTACAGCCGAATCTCTCTTTGCCCAAACCTATTTAAGCAACCGGATCTACTCTTTTTTTCTCTCTATTTCGCTCAGTTTCAACGAATCTCAAGCTTCTCTCTCGATTTCTCTCTCTTTCAAAAACAGGTACATCTCTGTTCTTCCTCTAACTCTTGATCCTCTCTCTGTTGTTGGTAAATTATTAGGATTGTTGGAACATTTTTGGGGTTTCTTGTTTCACATCTGTGGGTTTTGGTACAGATTTAGGGGTGTTTGAAAATTTGGGGGAGTTTTCAAACAATTAGGGTTTATGATTTCAAGTTTAGTAGTCTGATCTATAGTCTGTGATAAATCATTTTGGGTTGTTTTTCGAAAAAGTTTTAGGGTTAAGTTGCTCTAAAGTTTGTGAGAAAACATTTTGGTTGTTGTTTTGTGATTTCGGAACCATTTGGGTGTTTATGGTTCTTCATCAAGCTTCTAGGTTAGTTTTGTTTTAACATTTAGGGTTGTGATCCGAAAGTTAGGTTTCTGTGGAGACATTTAGTGCTTTGTCTTTGTTTTTTGGGGGTCTGTCTTTGT
Source organism: Eschscholzia californica (assembly GCF_041429995.1). Taxonomy (NCBI): domain Eukaryota; kingdom Viridiplantae; phylum Streptophyta; class Magnoliopsida; order Ranunculales; family Papaveraceae; genus Eschscholzia; species Eschscholzia californica. Next base: position 51,001,932 of record NW_028238198.1, read on the forward strand.
TTATGAAGTGCATGATTTGGTTTATCATTGTGGGTTGTGTTGAAGAAATGTTGGATTATGTTCAGACATTTTGATAGTTGTTAGTGATTTCGAAAGCATGCATCTACACATAAAGGTCATTTGGGTGTTTATGATACTACATCAAGTTTCTAGGTTAGGGTTGTTTTAACATTTATGTTTCTGTGGAGAAATTTAGTCATTTGATCAAGATTTATGGGTTGTTGATTAACAGAATGTTTTTTTTTTAACATTCATGGTTGTGAAAAAAAAAACTAGTATATGTTTATACATTTTGGTTGTGTAGATACATTCTGCTTTTGTTTGTCTTTGTGTTTGTTTGAAACATATGAACTTTTGCAGACATAAAACAAGATGGTTAAAACAAACACCAAGAAAGGAGATGGTGCTGATAAGAAACAACAGACTCCTGTGAGGGCTAGCCCCAGGAAGAGACCTGCTGAAGAGCCATCAAATGCTGGGCCAAGCAAAAAAGGCAAGAAAGTTGCGAGCCCCCAACAAGCAAAGGTGTGTTATTGCATAAACATTTTTTACAATGTTCTGACAATAATGTTTGTGTTCGCACATTTCTTATAACTGTTATGCATATTTGTTAGTGTGTTAACATTCTGTAAAATGTTTCTTCAGTTATTGATCTGTCATTATTGTGTAGAGGCCTATGCTTATTGTGTAGACACATTAAACAATGATCTGCCATTACTTATTGTGATGAAGCATTAAGTTTACTGTTGAACATTTTGTTGAATGCCCTGACATTTCTGTTATTGTTTCTGTGAAGCACCGTGGGTTTACTTCAAAGGCGAGAGTGGAAAAGGTGGAGCCTCAACCAAAACCAACAGGGGCTAAAGAGCAGAAGAAGAAAGCTGCTTTCAATTACAAATGTAACTTCAAAGCAGTTTTCAAGGTGGCGCGGGAATTGCAGTTATATATTACTGAAGAGCAAAGGGAGATGTTGCTTTCTTCACCATTCGGGGCCTTATTTAAGGCAGTGACCAGTTTTAGTTTCCGAACAGAGAATGTGATGGAGAAGCCGAACAAAGCCATCTATGATCTTCTGTACTGCTATGACAAACAGAGCCAAGCCTTCAACATCGGAGGGAAGTTGATTCAGTTCACTCCCGGAGATGTTGCTTTGTTGTTGGGAGTCCCAATGGAAGGACAAATATATGATGCATTCCCAACCAATGTCACCATAGATGTGGCTAAGGACCAGTTTTTGAGCAAGTATTTCAAAGACTGTATTGTTGAGGGAAAGGCTGCATCTTTTGGGGGTCCCAGCATCGAAAAGGCTTTGCATGTGGCTGCAAGAACAAAGGCTCCGGCCATTGAGTTCTTGAAACTATGGATTATGTACATGGCAGCCACATTCCTGTTTGCTTCAGCTGCCGGCTCCTCGGTTGTCGGGAGTTTTTATCACAATCTCCAAACGGAGAGAATGATGAAAAGAGTTTCATGGGCGAGAGCTATTCACTCCTACATGATGGAGAGAATAAACAAGCACTCGGAAGACCCGGCAAAAGCTTCAGGATGCCTGACTCTTCTCCCCGTAAGTATTCATAACCATGCACTTAAATGTTTCATAATTTCTTATAGTGATAAAAGTCAAAATAGTTTGCTCTGACATTCTTTTAAATGTTTCATCATTCTTTTGGGGCTTCTGTAATGCTGAAACATTTTGGAGAATGTTTGGGCATGTTATAAAATGTGTTTCCATTTCTTATGGTGATAAAGAAAAACAGTACTGACCTAAGAGTGTTTAATTTCTTTGCAGTACTGGTATTGCATGCACACCAGGATCCATGAGGACCTGGTTGGAGAAGTAGGGGTCAGTCCTAGAATAGCTCGATGGATGATCGAGCCATTCTTCCTTAAAGGACTGGAAGAAGAGCTGGAAAGCATTACAGAAGAGCAGGTAATTTGTTTTAACATTTCTTATAATGTCTCGGTGATTTAAACTAATGTTCTAACATAACTGATGTCTGATTGACATTTGTGGAAATGTTGGAACATTTGCAAGAATGTTGGAACATTTAATTAAGTGCATGTGTTTTTTTAAGAGGTGTTGAGATAATAACCTTATGTATCCCTTCTTGTAGGTGAAGGTGGAGTTGGTGGCGGAGTCTGTGGAAGAGGAAGAGTTGTTAAAGTTCACGGAGAGGGTGGTGGAGGAGATGAATGAGGAGGAAGTAGAAAAGTTGAAGGAGGAAGTGGAGAGGTTGAGAGAAGAAAATTTGTTGGTTAAGAGAGAGTGTGAGATGGTTAAGAGAGAGAGTGAGATGGTTAAGAGAGAGAGAAGTATTAAAAGAGGAGTTGGAGAGGATGAAGAGAGAGAAAGGAGAGAAAAATGATGTATTGGAATTTGATTTTGGTGTAGGAGGGGAGGTGGATGTTAGAGACGAGGTTGGTAGAGAGTTGGTGACTGTTGGAGAGGAGGTGGAGGGTGGGGAGGTTAGACAAGAGGTGGAGAGTGGAGATGGTGGAGAGAAGATAGTGGAGCAGGAAGTAGCCCCAAAAAATGCGGAACAAGTAAACGTAGAAGCCCGCAACGAAAAAGAAAGTGATGCCGAAGCCCAAACTGAAGGAGCAGAAATAGACAATAAGGGTAAGAAGGCAATTTCTGATGAGTTGGAAAAGGGTCAAACTTCAGGGGAGGGGCACAACCAGGAGCAGAAAGAGAGCCAAGTTGCTGGGTCAAGTGAGTAAATGCTCACGCAATTCTTTACTTCTGTTGACATTCCTGTCTTTGCTTGATAAGAATTTGGAAATGTTGGAGCAAACACCAGAATGCTTCAACATTTGAGATACTGTTATAAAAGTAATGAATATTGTCTTTGTTTAGATTAAAGTTGGTTTTATTTCTAGTTTTTTTTTTTTTAAAGCAACGTATTAACTTGTGTGCAATCAATCTATCTTCTCTGAAATTCTTACTTACTTGTCAGATGATTGGTATGAACATAAATTGTTCGGCCATCGTTACAAGTTTTTTGATAAACGGTAAGTAAAAGAGTTCTATCGTACTCCCACGATGTCTTTTACCACGACAATTGAAGACTTTCTTTTACCACGAACGACAATAGACTGGTCGGCTAAGTAATAAATAAGAAACAAACAAGTAAGTGTTCTTCTCCCACATAAATACGTAAAATGTTGGAACATCCGTGATAACGTTTATATATATTGATCAAGAATTAGAGAATGCTTTTTGTTAAGATTTGGTTTTCTATCGAATGTTGACTAGTTAAACGTGTGGTGGTGGGGGACAGGTGAAAAGTCTTTTGCAAGTGTTTTGAATGTAGGTGAAAAAGAGACGGAAGAACTAGACTTCCAGCTGACTTGGCCTTCAGCTTTCTTTTCAGAGGTTTGTGAAGTGGCCAAAGAATATGAAAACTACGAGATCGTGGAAAACGAAAGTTCTTCTGAAGACGATTTTGTAGATAAGCCAAAGGTTGAAACGGCTGAAGTTGTGGAAAAGAAAGATAAAAACAAACCAAACTCTTTGGTGAAGAGGGTTAAAACACAGCCAAGAACCCGAACCATGACCGAGAAAGGCAAGCAACTCGAGAAAAAGAAAACAATCAATGTAGAGGACATTATAGAGTTGGGAGCCGGAAAGTCAGAAGAGGAGAAAGTTAAGAAGCTTGGAAACTGGAGAAGAAGCCCAGTCTGGAAGAATGTCAAGGAAGATGAAAAGGGTCTGATGGAAGAATTCATCAGGAAAAGTGACAAAAGGTACGAGTAGGTTACTGTAATGTTCATGCACGGACAATAATGTTGAAACATTCTTGTTTGTGTTGTAACATTAATTTTAACTTAGTGTAATGTTCTAGCATTGGCTGATATGTCCTATCATTGCAAAAGGTGACACTGTTTTTTCCACATTTTCCAGTACTAAAGTGTGGTTTAGTGACGGGATAAACGACATATGTGGAAAGCAGCTCGACATGTTGATGATGAATCTAGAATGCGATTCACAGATTATCAACTGGGCCAGTTCCTTCGTCACTAACCACAAAGAATTGAAAGAAAAGTGTGTGCTTTGTCTCCCATCAGAGATCTACGTAAGTGAAGAGATTAGAATGTTTTCCTATCGTCATCTTTTATATGAGTGAACATTTTGATAACTTTGTGTTTGTTCGACAGACAATGATAAAGTCGGAGGTCAACCAAGCTTCAATCGAACATATGCTCAATCGCACGTTGAGTAATAATGCTGGGAAACCGGAGATCTTGTTTGTGTGTGCACCAATCTGCCACCCAACAACGGGGGACGCAGCAAGGGGGGGGGCACTGGACACTATTGATATACAATGTATTTCTCCATAGGTGGACCCATTATGACTCAATGTCATTTGACAAGAAGAAGGCCAAGGACTGTTACGAAAATGCCAGGGAGTACGCGGCATATGTCGAGGATGTAATGGAAGAAGTTGGGTTCACAATGTTTGGAACCCAACAAAAATATGCAGATGTCGTTGGGGAGCCAGAATTCCCTACTCAGGGAGAAAAGTAAGTGTTCTCACTCTTTATTTGTTCCAACATTATGATGCATGTTATAATTAGTTTGAAATTGTTCCAACATTCCTGGAAATGTTGGAACAAAAACTTATATGTTTTTAGAAATTTGATAAAAACACACGTAGTTATTAATAATTTAGTCTCATTTAACATTATGTTTCAGAATTGTCTGTGACTGTAGACACATTATTGGTTATGCTTTAACATTTCGTTTTTGTCTTGAACAGCCCGGATTGCGGTCTGTTTGTCATTTTGAAAATTGAAGAACTCGTGGCAGACTGCACGACAACAGGACCCAAACAGCGTACAGAAAACCCAGATTGGGTATCCCTGGCACAAAGGAAGAGGGCCAAGCTAACCCACAACATTTTGAAAGAGAATACGATATCTTGGAGGATGGCCCGAGCTTGAAGTAGTTTCCCCTGTGTATGTTTTTTTTGTAAAGGATTTTTTTTAATAAAAAATGAAGTAGTTGTTCAGGTAACGGGTTATGTTCATATCACTAAACCCGAAACGACTTCATTCTTGATTAGATTACAAACAAATATGGTTTGTAAATTATTTTGGGATGTTAACAACATACAATGATTTTGGATGGGTTGATTTTGGGAAGTAAATTTGAATATATTATTATTTTTCTTCAACAACATGTGTGGCATGCATTGTCCCCTTAGAGTTTGTTTCAGGGAAGAACATACACATATATGTTAGAACATTCCTTTCAATGCTGGGACAAATTGATAACTGTTTGAGAAATATGTAATAATGATCCTTCATTAATACGAATGTATTCAAAAAAATCCATAATGTTGACACATTGTAAATAATAGTAAGACATGTATGGATTCATTCACTGAACATTTTGTAGAATGTTATAACATTTTCACAAGAGAACAAAATATGTACTAAATACCAAAATATTTTTCTAAAACATTCAACACAATGTACAGACAGTCTGTAATATGTTGAGACATATCGTTGATGTTGAAGCATTTAGAAAAATGAGAACTACAGTTGGGCCCGACATGTTGCACTGTTGTGATAAGAGGGTTGGTTGCACCTGCGACATATTCTTTTCCTCCTGGTAACATCTCCGGAACTCTGCAACCGTGTTGTACGTGGTCTCCCTGGTGCCCTTCTAACTAGTGGAGGAAGAGTCTTGGTTAATGGATCAAAAGTATAGGGTTCGTCATAATTTGGAACGGGGTAAACACAATGTTGGTATGTGTTCCTGTAAGCCTCAACCGTCCAGACTGGATCGTAAAAACATGTACTATCACCCCGAGTCTTGTTGATGCATAACATTGCATGTTGACACGGAAGCGAATCTACTTGCCAACGCCGACAAGAGCATGTGAGAGTACCAAGATTTACGGAATGGCGTGGAGTCGAATATACTTCATAAATAAGTGGGGCTGCCTCGACGTATCTCCAAGTCTCCGCAACTTTGTATTTCGCTTGTTGCTCCAAGTTAATGGATGGGCAAAGAAATGTATTCCATCCAATAGCGGCGTCTCTATGCTTTCTCATTTTGTTCATAATCTTCTGTCTTATGGCATCCAACAATGCTGTAATAGGGAGAACGCGGGCTTTCTTTACCATGTTGTTGAAGCTCTCAGACAGTTGGGAAGTGATGGCGCCATACCTGTAAGACAACATTATAACGTCTGTAACAACATTGTACGGAATGCTTATATTAAATCATGTTGTGTTCCAACCGTGCCCTAAATGTGTAAACATCAATTGGAATGACAAAACACTAGGAAGAATGTCCTCTCATAACAGAAGCTATGATTAAATGTGAAATAATTACTGGGTAAACTTAAAGTGTGCCGGTAACAAGGCTCGTGGTGTTTCAACATTTCAACTGAAAATGAGTAAACAAAATACCTATCTCCGGGGAAAAAGGAATCTGCCCATGATTCCGGATTAAGGGATTGGAAAAACCTCTCCACATTGGTTCCACCCATCTCAACCATTTGTTCAATGGTTGCGTGATACTCGCTCTCGGGTAATGCACGTGCCGCCGTAAACATAAGACTCTGAAAGTAACGTGACTGGCGCGCCCCGTTACGTATTCTCAAGTTTAGATTACAGCGTAAGTGCCAAGCACAGAATGAGTGGTGAGCGGTGGGAAAAACATTCTTCACGCCTTTTAGAATTCCAGCATGTCTATCCGAAATAAAGGTGTAACGTTTGATCGGATCCACCACTAATTTCAAATTTTGCAGAAACCAATCCCAATTATGATCATTCTCAATGTCCACAACTGCGTAAGCAATGGGGAAGAGACCTAACAAAAAAATAATAATACAAAATTAGTGCTGTTGATTCATAAACCAATAGTGCATTAGCAAATGATCCAATGTCTAAACATACTTGGTAATGTTCAGTAACACCAATAAATGACGCATCATCTCACTGGATGCAGCGACATTGTAGATCGTGTTCTTAAAATTTTGTCAAGTGTTGGCAGGAACATTAGAATGTTAACGTACGATGTGAAATGAAAACATACCGTCGTTTCCGTCCTTGGTAACCGCAGCTAAAATGCAGCCGTTAAAACGTGTTTTGGCGAATGTTCCATCAATATAGATCACGGGACGACAGTGTTGAAACCCAAGGATAGATGCGTGAAGCGCAATAAAAACTCGGACAAATCTATTGGTAGTGGGTTCGATTTGCAAATCAATTATGCTATTGGGATTAGTAGTCGCCAAAGAATCTACGTACCACTTCAACTTTGCATAGGAATCACCCTCCTGCCCGAATACTTTGTCCATGGCTACCTTCTTACCACCGTAAGAAAAGTAATAGCTCAACTCAACACCGTAATCGTCTTGAAACTTTTCTTTAACTTCAGCAGTACTCCAATTTGGGTGTTTTCTGATGTCGTCATCCATTAGGCTGCCAACAAGTTTACTAGAGAGTTTGGGATCCGCAGGTTTGAGAACAACATCGAGACAATCGTGTATCGGTTCGTATTCTTTCAAAAGAAACACGGATTTACATCCCAATGGTGCAACCCCGTGGACTCTCCAATTACATCCGGGTTTAGAACAAACGGCAGTCACACGACCTGGTTCATTCTTGATATATTTGTAGTTGTTCTTGGTTGCAATGGTATATCGACCGAGAGCGTGTCGAAAAGCTTTGACACCACCGGGAAATATTTGTCCAATCTCCGTAAATACGTCGCCCCATGAGTCACATACTAACTTCTTGTCATTATTTTGAGATGTAGAAAGTGACCTTTCAGGTTCCATACTGCAAATTTGAATAAAATGTTATGAAAGTATCAAAAAATGTCTTAACAGGTTGTCAAATGTTATAACAAAATATGGAATGTTGTAGCATTTATTAAGATGTTCCAACATTCCTTGCACTGTCATAAAAACTGGAATAATTTTTTACCTTGGTAAAAAATGTTTGCGTTTCTGGGAAATTGCAAATACAGAACTGTTAACATTTCACACAATGTTGTACAAAGGTACACAATGTTAACACAAACTGTCCTGTTTAGTTACAAAAACAGGAAAGGTTTTGAGAAAAAAACTAATAAACTGAACGACCAAACAAGATATATGTGATAAAATCATATGGTCCACACTGCAATGTCTGATCATTTCATAAAATGATAATCACAGTAATCATTAGATAGCATTGCAACAAATATGTTAACACATTATAAAAGTTAGGTTAACATTTAACAAAATGTTTTCAAATTCTGAACAATGAAATTACAGAAAACAGAAGTGTAGAGAAAAAACCCTAAACTGTACGGACAAATCATAAACATTGGGAACAAAAACAGAAACTAATCATCACAAAAGAAGGATGAACAAATAATAAAAAGGTACCTGGTTTTATGGAAGAAGAAGATGATGACTGAAGTTTCTACAGAGAAGAAGATGATGACTGAAGCTGATGACTGAACCACGAAAAAGGTAAAAAGGTTATCTATCTCGGGACGGTTTTTCCACCAAGAAGAAGATGAAGAATGAAGGAAGGTGGAACTTTTCAGGTCTGGGCTTCAACGAAAACAGAGAAGAAGATGATGAGTGAACGAGCAAAGTAGGGTCTACAGTGAAGAAGATGATGAATGAAGCAGCAAAGGAGGGTCTACAGAGAAGAAGATGATGAATGAAGGTGGAAGAGATGGAAGAGATGGCCGGTGAGGTTGGAAAGAGAAAAGAGAAAAGAGGGTTTGGTGTTGGGCGGTGAGGTAGAGAGAGAAAGAAACCCGGTTATGGAGAAAGGGAGATATTTTAGAGAGAGAAAATTTTGGTTTGGAAAAGGAGGGAGTAGTTGGATATATATAGGAGGGCAAAAGAGGGAATAGAAGAAACCATTAGGTCTTAGAGATACAAGTTGGGAAGAGATGAAGCATAGGGATGTGTATTTGGGTTTGATATGAATTATTATTTGATTATTGGGTTTTGGGTGAGATAATAAACCTTGTTGGGTTTTTTTTTGTATTTGGGCCCAAAATTTGGGCCTTTCATCAAAAAATTCTTTATTTTATTTAATTAATTTAGGAGTGGATATATGGCTCATTACTACCCCTATTTTTGGACCTTAAACTCAAAACTCCAAAAATTTATTCGGGTAATGAATACTTATATTTTTTATTATTTTTATAATACCTTATCGGATACTGATAATAATAGGATCGAATAGCTGTATATCCGTATTCGCATCTGATAAGCCAATATCCTAATTCGAAATTTTGGATGTTTTTAGAGAAAACGGACACGGATACGGATCGGATGTCGAATATTCGGATATCCATTGACAGGCTTAACCCGATTCAGATTGTGGTCAGTCGGAGGCCGGGGGCCGAATCAGTTAACCCGTTTCCTAACCCTATCAACGGGGTAACAAAATTCCTAATATACCCTCATCGTTAGTCGGTTAAAGACGAATGTATGTATATATAAGCGGTCTGGTTTCCTTCACCCAAATGTTTCGAACCTCTCTCAAAACCCTTTTTCTTTAGAGAGAGAAAGAAGAAGAAGTGTTCGTCTAGCCTCTCAAGGGTTCTGATTTGAAGAAAATTTTCATCTGAGAAGCAACAACAGGTTCGCCGTTTTCTATTCTCCCTCTCTCACACTCTCTCTATCTTCAATTTCCATTCCTGTTTATTATTATTTAGGGTTTGCTTTTTAGTACTTGATTTTGTTTTTAATATTTATCAGGATTTTAAGTTTGTCTCTCGTTTAATTTTACAGTTTTATTCTGAGTTAGTGATTCTTCAATCATGTCGGGATTAGACTCTGAGATTGCTAAAACTCAAGAAGAGAGAAAGAAGATGGAACAACAAGGGGCATCTCTTACGTCGGTTACGTTTGATGTTGATCTTTATGGCGGTGATAATCGATTTGAGGGTTATGAACGTTCAATCCCTGTTACTGAAGATGATGAAAACCAAGATCCTAGTGAATCTGAGGTTGCTAGAAAACTTGCTTCTTATACTGCACCTAAATCTGTAATGAAAGATATGCCTAGAGGTGGGGAAGAAGATAATGATATAGGGTTTCCAAAATCACAGAAAATTATTGATAGGGAAGATGATTATAGGAGGAGGAGATTGAATAGAATGATTTCTCCTGATAGAAATGATGCTTTTGCTATGGGTGATAAGACTCCTAATGCTTCTGTTAGGACTTATGCTGATGTGATGAAGGAGAATGCATTGATTAAAGAGAAAGAAGATACTTTGAGAGAGATTGCTAAGAAGAAGAAAGAAGAGGAGGAGAAGGGTAAGGTTGTTGAGAGAGAAAGAGCTGATGCTCCTGCTCCAGTACAGAAGAGAAGGAATAGATGGGATCAAAATCAGGAAGCAGATGGTAGTAGTAAGAAAGCAAAGACTTCTTCTGCTACTAGTGGGTCTGATTGGGATATGCCGGATTCAACTCCTGGAATTGGAAGATGGGATGCAACTCCTACACCTGGAAGGGTTGCTGATGCAACACCTTCTCTCTCTAGAAGGAATAGATGGGATGAAACACCAACACCAGGCCGAGTTGCGGATGCTGATGCGACTCCAGCTGGTGGTGGTGTAACACCAGGTGCCACTCCGGCAGGTATGACTTGGGATGCAACACCCAAGCTTGCTGGACTTGCTACACCGACTCCAAAGCGGCAGAGATCAAGATGGGATGAAACTCCGGCAAGTATGGGTAGTGCCACTCCACTACCTGGTGCTACACCTGCTGTAGCATATACTCCCGGTGTAACACCAGTTGGTGGGGTTGAGCTTGCTACTCCCACACCTGGAGCCATTAATCTTCGTGGTGCAATGACACCTGAACAGTATAATCTGTTAAGATGGGAGAAAGATATCGAAGAAAGAAATAGGCCATTAACTGATGAAGAGCTCGATTCCATTTTTCCACAAGAGGGGTACAAAGTATTGGATCCACCAGCCTCCTACGTGCCAATTAGAACTCCTGCGAGGAAGCTTCTGGCTACTCCAACTCCATTGGGTACTCCACTCTATGCGATTCCCGAAGAGAATCGTGGGCAGCAGTTTGATGTTCCGAAAGAAGCACCTGGAGGGTTGCCTTTCATGAAGCCAGAGGACTACCAGTACTTCGGGGCATTATTGAATGAAGACGATGAAGAAGAACTTTCACCTGAAGAACAAAAAGAGAGGAAGATTATGAAACTTTTGCTTAAAGTTAAGAATGGAACACCTCCACAGAGGAAAACAGCATTGAGACAACTAACAGATAAAGCTCGAGAGTTTGGTGCAGGTCCGCTCTTCAATAGGATATTGCCATTGCTCATGCAACCCACTCTCGAAGACCAAGAGAGACATCTTCTAGTTAAGGTTATTGATAGGGTTCTTTATAAATTAGATGAGCTTGTTCGTCCTTTTGTTCACAAGATACTGGTGGTTATTGAGCCTCTTTTGATTGATGAAGATTATTATGCTCGTGTAGAAGGAAGAGAGATTATTTCCAATCTAAGTAAAGCTGCTGGATTGGCTACTATGATTGCCGCAATGAGACCAGATATCGATAACATCGATGAGTACGTTAGGAACACAACCGCAAGGGCTTTCAGTGTTGTTGCTTCTGCATTGGGAATCCCTGCTCTCTTGCCATTCTTGAAAGCTGTATGTCAGAGTAAGAAATCTTGGCAAGCTCGGCACACTGGTATCAAGATTGTACAACAGATAGCAATCTTAATTGGTTGTGCTGTACTTCCCCATCTAAGGTCTCTTGTGGAAATCATAGAGCATGGTTTGAATGATGAGAATCAGAAGGTGAGAACTATTACTGCACTGTCATTGGCTGCTCTAGCTGAGGCTTCTGCTCCATATGGTATTGAAAGTTTCGATTCTGTCTTGAAACCTTTGTGGAAGGGTATAAGGTCACACAGGGGTAAGGTATTGGCTGCTTTTCTGAAGGCAATTGGTTTTATTATTCCTTTGATGGATGCACTATATGCTAGTTACTATACGAAGGAAGTTATGGTCATATTGATCCGTGAGTTCCAGTCTCCAGATGAAGAAATGAAAAAAATTGTTCTGAAAGTGGTGAAACAATGTGTTGGTACAGAGGGAGTAGAAGCTGAATATATCCGGAGTGATATTCTTCCGGAGTTCTTTAAGAATTTCTGGGTTAGGAGGATGGCCTTGGACCGTAGAAACTATAAGCAGCTAGTGGAAACCACTGTAGAAATTGCAAACAAAGTTGGCGTTGCTGATATAGTGGGAAGAACCGTTGAAGATCTTAAAGATGAGAGTGAACCTTACAGGAGAATGGTGATGGAAACTATAGAGAAGGTAGTTGCCAACTTGGGTGCATCTGATATTGATAAACGTCTGGAGGAGCTTCTTATTGATGGTATATTGTATGCTTTCCAAGAGCAAACTAGTGATGATGCTAATGTCATGTTGAATGGATTTGGGGCTGTGGTGAATGCTTTAGGGCAGAGGGCGAAAGATTACCTTCCACAGATTTGTGGTACCATCAAATGGCGTTTGAACAACAAGAGTGCAAAGGTTAGGCAGCAAGCAGCAGATCTCATATCCAGGATCGCTGTCGTGATGAAGCAGTGCGAAACAGAACAGCTTATGGGTCATCTTGGTGTTGTTTTGTACGAATACTTGGGAGAAGAGTACCCAGAAGTTTTGGGATCCATTCTAGGAGCTCTGAAGGCAATAGTAAATGTAATTGGAATGACAAAGATGACTCCCCCGATTAAAGATCTGCTACCTCGTCTGACTCCTATTTTGAAGAATCGGCACGAAAAGGTCCAGGAGAACTGTATTGATCTCGTTGGTAGGATTGCTGACCGTGGAGCTGAATTTGTTGCTGCCCGAGAGTGGATGAGGATATGTTTTGAACTTCTGGAAATGCTTAAAGCTCACAAGAAGGGAATCAGAAGGGCAACTGTTAACACATTTGGGTACATTGCTAAGGCAATTGGACCTCAAGATGTGTTAGCAACATTATTAAACAATCTCAAAGTGCAGGAACGTCAAAATCGTGTCTGCACAACTGTGGCAATTGCTATAGTAGCGGAAACCTGTTCTCCCTTTACAGTCCTACCAGCACTGATGAACGAGTATCGTGTCCCAGAACTCAACGTTCAAAACGGGGTTTTGAAATCTCTTTCTTTTCTATTCGAGTATATCGGTGAAATGGGTAAGGATTATATCTATGCAGTTACTCCTTTGCTTGAAGATGCTTTAATGGACAGAGACTTGGTTCATCGACAAACAGCAGCTTCTGCAGTAAAGCACATGGCTTTGGGTGTAGCGGGATTAGGTTGTGAAGATGCACTAGTCCATTTACTCAACTTCGTCTGGCCAAATATCTTTGAGACATCTCCCCATGTTATAAACGCAGTAATGGAAGCCATTGAAGGAATGCGAGTAGCCTTAGGTGCTGCAGCTATCTTGAATTACTGTTTACAGGGACTTTTTCACCCAGCAAGGAAGGTCAGAGAAGTTTACTGGAAGATCTATAATTCTCTGTATATTGGAGCTCAGGATGCACTTGTCGCTGCTTATCCAGTATTGGAGGACGAGGAGAACAACATATTTAGCAGGCCGGAGCTAGTGATGTTTGTCTGATGATCTTCTCTTTTTCTTGTCTCATAACCGAAGATTGATGGTAATATCTGAGTATTTGGGTGTCTTCTGTTTTTGTTTAGTTTTTTCTTGCTTTAGAAGATTAGAATGAGATCACTTATTCTTAGTGAAGAATGGATCTATGTCACACCTTTTGTGAACTACTGCTAGATTTATCTAGCTTATATATAAATATGAATCGTTATGAACTTACGATTACCCTTACTGGTTTAGGTCTTTTGTTGGTAATGAGTAATGCTACTGCCTTGTGGGTTGCATGCACAATTGATACTGTATTATCAGGTAGATTTGTTACTTAAATATGATTTCCCTATCTAAGTTGATTGTTAGGAGTTACCTTTATATGATTGTACCTTTATATGATTGTTTAAGATATTATCTGTCATAATTTTGATCTATTGATTATTACAGATTGAAAAGCAAAGTGAGTTCTTACATGACTTCAACACAGTTTGGGGGTGAAAGCAAGTGGGAGCACTGCTTGTAGTCTATTATATTAAACCTTAATCTCGGAGTCGATGATATTACGAAAATCTGTTGTTCCTAACACTGTTTGTACTTTTGTAGATGAACCAAGGTTCTAAACTGTACTTGGAGAAGTCGGGTTGGCACAAACTTTTCCAAAGAGCCCGAGTTTTGGTTTGGGCTGAATAACGAAGCAAGTGCAAGTTTAGTAGCATAGGGAAAATGTATTATTCTTTATCGATGACTTCGATGCACTGCTAGTACTAAAAGAATTAACATGAAAGAAAGATTATGTTCAAATTTTAAAAGAACCAATGTTATTTCTAGGATGGTTGATAATAGTAGAATAACCAGCTTAAGAAAAAGTCCTCTTTGGATTAGGGAACCCCAATGTTAGACTCTTTACTAGTTCAGGATTGGTTTTTAAGTAGATAGTCCTCATTGATACCTTAGGTAGTATAAGATTTTTTAGGAGGTAGATGGAACTGGTTTATGACATTGAAAACATGTTTCGAGAGTGAAGTAAATTGAGCGGCAGAATCATATAATTACTCTGAAGATTTCTTTTCAAATTTGTGGGGTTAAACCATCTGGACAGAGATGGAACGGCGTGTTCTACAATGTCATATGTTGGTTGAATGTGTTAGTGTATATTTTGTCGATCTTTATGTGTATATATATGTTTTTGGATTAATTATTCCGAAGATCCCTGATGTGATTCTATTCTATTCTCGTGTTGATGCTCAAAAAGCAAGCTCCCACTTGGGGCATTCTCTCCTCTGTATCTGATTCCCACTTGGGGCATTCTCTCCTCTGTATCTGTTCCATCAGGCGACTAAGACTCAGGTAATTCAATTCAAATTCGATAATGGGTGGTTGATATTGAGGCTACTCTGTTATTTGAGGCAAAACTCACTGAATAGTACACATTATAGCCGCCATTTTGAAGCTTAAACAGTCTGTTACCTGTAGTTAAGACTTTTCTGACATTCTTAAGTAATTCACCCAATTTGGGCTCCTGCGATTCAGATTCAGACACACAAAAAAAAAAAACAACACCGAAGACGGGAGTATATCTCAACATGCCCAGATTCATATGAAAGAAAACAAAATTTATTGAAATGGAGATGAGCAAGAAAGGTGACAGACCGCCGTAGACCCCAAACAAGGATGTCATGTCTTTTTTCCTATTTTGGGTTTAGTTATCAAACTGGGCTTTGTCATTGTGTGTATCTTCAGTTTAATTCTTCTATGGGTTCAATTAACTTATTATCTGGGCACCCCCTATGACCTAGGAGAATTAGGTAGGGCTGGGCTTTTACCTCTTTTGGGTAGACTTCTTTTTTACCTTGGCAAGTCTTTTTGAGGGTTTCCTCTATTTCGACTAGCTATGCTATTTGGGTCTCAACTTTGTCACTACTCTTTACCAGTTTGTGTTCTCCGCTGCACCGCTCACCCTTCGGAGTTCGTCTGCGTTTTCTTGCTGGCTTTGTCGAGTCTTTCGGCTTGGGTTTAGCCAGCGACCCTAACTTCTAGGTGCCTGATTATAATCTATTTAGATTATGGTGAGCCACTCTTTCGAGAGAATACTGGGGGTTAACTTTGGGATCTCCAGGTTCCGACTTCAAGAAATCTCAAGACTCTTATGAAGTTTTGACTTTCTTTTTCCATCTAATTCTACAGGTGCAACTTGAACTTTTATTGGTATTGCAGGGATTGGATAGTAGAGAGCTACATTAAACAGGAATAAACATCACTCCTGCTATCAATAGATCTAGCCGGCATAGAGGAAGATCTCATTCGCATTCTCATAGAAGTGTGTTCTTTCGGCATGTGAGGCACCTCCACCCTTGTAAGGGCTTGGACCAAATCACCAATTCACAACCCTATCAATGTGGGGGTTTTTGTTTCATTCTTAAAATTCATAAGCTTGATGTTCCTGTTGTTATTTTGTGTTGTTGTAAGAGTATCTACTAAGTCCTTGACTAGAACCACCAACGCCCCCAAATTTTCCTATCGACTGTCCTTACTGTTTGAGTAAGCAAAGCTTCTTTGAAGAGACTAGGTAGGTTTCTTTTTTCCGTGTTTTTTGCCCTTATTGTTTGTTGCACAAGATCTCAAACCCCGCTTTGTTGAAATAGTTTATAACCATAGAATATAACCAGCCAAAATACAACTAACCTGCAAAATCATGGTGAGGAGAGAGAGAGAGAGGAATAACAAAAAGGGATGTGTGCGTTTGCCGGGAGTCGAACCCGGGTCTATTGCTTGGAAGGCAATTATCCTAACCGTTGGACTACAAACGCTTCTTGTTGAATGATTTTTCTATTACAATATTGAAGACTAACTCCTAGTTGGAAGCAAGGTGTTTTGTTCAAACCACGAATTACAAATGTCTGGAGCATAAATGAAAGAAAGAGAGGGATGGCATCCCAATGACATCCTAGTCTCAAAAGAAAAAAAAAAAAAGGATATGGCGAAATTGGTAGAAGCTACAGACTTTATTGGATCAAGCCTTGGTACGGAAACCTACTAAGTGATAACTTTCAAATTCAAAGTATTTATCTGGTGTCAGATATCACATTGTTCGAGGAACCTTAGATGTTGTCGGGGTAAAAGATCGCCAACGAAGGCTTTCTAGTGACAAAGATTATAATCCCTAACTTCACAATGGAATTCCGCCCCAATATCTTAATCATCTTGCTTGCTCAGAAATAATATGAACCCATTGACAATACATATTTTTCCTTTCGTCAATTGACAATCTACAAAAATAAGCTTGTTAAAATTGTTCATTTCATCATTCGCTTAAAATATTTGTGTAAGTTTATACACTACGCTATCTTCTTAAACTGTACAAACCATGCTTATATTTGATTGAGAGTTAAAATTGAAAAAATATTAATCTTGACAAAAAGAAGAATGCGGAATCTTTTATGACAAAAGAGAACTTTACTTGGGAAGATTTGATCGTTTTTCTATATTAGAAAGGAACGCACTCGTTTAACATTTCAGCTGTTGCCGATTCAACCCCAAGAGAACAAGCAACAAGTTTCTCTTTTGTTGAGGAATCGTAATTAGTTTGAAACCTCAATGATGGGTCAGGCGACAAGAGAAGAATTTTGATCATCTCATTTGATCTTCCTCTTCGTGTTCTTCTCTATCTATTTTTTCTTTCCAATTTTCAAAAATTGGACCAAGTCGAGAAAGATTAGGGATTGGGTTGGTAATAAAAAATACAAAACAGATGTGCCAAGGCCTAAGTTGAAATTTGGTTGGCCAAAAATTACAAAAATTCACAAGTAATAGGAACAAAGATAAATCGTTTAAATGGTTTAACAAAAAAGAAAAACAAAATTGCAACCTCAGTTTGTGCTTATTAAAGTTACACGTACATTTTCACAAGCATTCGTTCTCTCCTACTTTTCTTTTTGGAATCAAACCTCGAATCTGCTAATTTAAACAAATGAATTCAATTAACTTTTGCTTAATTGATTTTAATCTACAATTAAGATAAATCTAAAAATAGCTAAACAAATTTTGAGCAAATAGAAGAACCTTTCAAACTAGATGGATTAAAATAAGTCTCTTCATCCTTTTCTCTACCTATCTTGCCAACCTCCCGGAAAAGAAAAAGTTCAGAATTTCATTTTTAACATTTCGACTTCATTTTGTGTTTCATTCACACTTACATTATTGCCGATTATCAATTTTCGCCCACTTTTTAAAATGTTTTCCTCCTTAACCGCGATGTCGTTCTCGGTCTTTTCATCTTCTTTCAGTTTTTCCAACTTCACAATCTTCTAGTAATTGGGTTGCTCATCTTCCTTAGTTGTTTTGTCTTCTTCTTTCTTAATTCCCATTTCTAGAATTTTAAGGACCTTTTTAATGAGAATATCTTTCTATGTTTGGTTCATATGTTCCTTATTATTTCGACCTTTGGAACTTGACTCACTCGACGCACTCAAGTCACTAGTTATTGTAGTATGAGATTCAATCATTTCCTTGTCTTTGGCACCGTTAACTCCGCAATCAGTTACTATCGTTATGAAGAAGTTCCATACAAAAAATAATTGGGCCAAGGCCCAATCATATACCCACTTTTTTGTTTTGTCACCATAAACTTGTTCACTGCATTGTCGTAACTTGCCGGTAGAGTTTCAAAGAGACATACGAGGTCATCGATTCCTAAAATTCATAAGCTTGATGTTCCTGTTCTTGTTATTTTGTGTTGTGATAACAATATCTACTAAGTCCTTGACTAGAACCACCCAGACCTGCACCTATTGACTGCCCTTACTTTCAAATGCGCAAAAACTTTTGTTGAGAGATGTTAAGTGAATTGTTTTAGTAAGCAAAGCTTCTTTGAAGAGACTAGGTAGGTTTCTTTTTTTCGTGTTTGCCCTTATTGTTTGTTGCACAAGATCTTAAACACTTCTTTAGACTTCAAAAGAAATATGATTGAAACAAATACAAAATAGTTAATAACCAGCCAAAATACAATTAACCTGCAAAATCATCGTGAGGAGAGAAAGAGAGAACAAAAAGGGATGTGTGCGTCTGCCGGGAGTCGAACCCGGGTCTATTGCTTGGAAGGCAATTATCCTAACCGTTGGACTACAAACGCTTCATGTTGTATGATTCTTCTATTATATTATTGACGGTACAAAAGCAAGAATTCTTTTTTGAGAAATCAACTACAATCTACGTTAATCGTTATCAGACATTGATACATCATGAATATGTGATAAGCGTGATAACCTCCTAAGTTAAACTAATAATGAAAGACGCCTAAGGCCAACAACATGAAAGAGGCATAAAGTCCGACAAACTTATTACATTATTTATACCTTTAATTACCCAAATTCAATAATCATGGATTCCGCTTTCCATCTCTTCTTGGAATCAAACCTGGGACCTCTAGGTTTTTATCAGTTTATGTTAACACTATTATCACTTGGGCAACCAAGTGTTGACTAATAATGAAAGAGGCCTAAAGCCCAACAACATGAAAGAGGCATAAAGTCTGACAAACTTATTACATTATTATAGTGCCTAACTCCACAATGGAATTCCGCCCCAATATCTTAATTATCTTCCTTGTTCAAAAATACCATGAAATCACTTGGCAATACATATCTTTCCTTTCGTCAATTAACAATCTACAAAAAATAAGCTTGTAAAATTGTTCATTTCATCACTCACTTAAATCTGTTAAAAAGCATGTCAATATATTTGTGTAACTTTATACTCACTACGCTAACTTTGTAAACTGTAGAAACTATGTTTAAATTTGATTGAATTAAAAAAAGTATTAATCTTGACAAAAAGAAATGCAGAATCTTTTATGACAAAAGAGAACTTTACTTAAAGAAGATTTGATCGTTCAACATTTCAGTTGTTGTGGATTCAATCCCAAGAAAACATGCAACGAAGTTGAGACCTCGATGATGGGTCAGGCGACCACCTTACTTGTACAACTTCAAATGTGTTACTTACAACATATACAAAGATGAAGATGGGACGAGAGAAGAATTTTGATCGTCTCATTGATCTTCCTCTTCATGTTCTTCTCTATCTTTTTTTTTTCTTTCCAATTTTCGAAAACTGGACCAAGTCAAGAGAGTTTAGGGGTTGGGTTAGTAATAAAAATACAAAACAGATGTGCCAAGGCCTAAGTTGAAATTTGGTTGGCCAAAGATTACAAAAATTCACAAGTAATTGGAACAAAGATAAATTGCTAAAATGGTTTAACAAAAAAGAAAAACAAAATTGCAGCATTGGTTTGTGCTTCTTTAATTTACACATACATTTTCACAAGCATTCGTTTCCTTCTACTTTTCTTCTTGAAATCAAACCTCGAATCTGCTCATTTAAACAAATGAATTCAATTAACTTTTGCTTAATTGATTTTAATCTACAATTAAGATAAATTTAAAAATAGCTAAACAAATTTTCAGCAAATAGAAGAACCTTTCAAACTAGATGGATTAAAATAAGTCTCTTCATCGTTTTCTCTACCTATTTTGCCAACCTGCAGCCAAAGAAAAAGTTCAGATTTGATTTTTAACATTTCGACTTCATTTTGTGTTTCACTCACTTACATTATTGCCGATTATCAATTTTCGCCCACTTTTTAAAATGTTTTCCTCCTTAACCACGATGTCCTTCTCGGTCTCTTCATCTTCTTTCAGTTTTTCCGACTTCATGATCTTCTCGTAATTGGGTTGCTCGTCTTCGTTAGTTGTTTTATCTTCTTCTTTCTTAATTCCCATTTCTAGAATCATTTTATATGTCATTTCGCTTTCAAATTTCTTCCCTTTCTCAATATTTTCTTCATTTTTAAGGACCTTTTTAATGAGAATGTCTTTGTATGTTTGGTTCATATGTTCTTTATTATTGTCCATTCGGCCTTTGAAACTTGACTCACTCAAGTCACTAGTTATTGTAGTATGAGATTCAATCATTTCCTTCTCTTCGGCACCATGAACTCCCCAATCAGCTAATATCGTTATGTAGAAGTTC
Source organism: Eschscholzia californica (assembly GCF_041429995.1). Taxonomy (NCBI): domain Eukaryota; kingdom Viridiplantae; phylum Streptophyta; class Magnoliopsida; order Ranunculales; family Papaveraceae; genus Eschscholzia; species Eschscholzia californica. Next base: position 51,022,564 of record NW_028238198.1, read on the forward strand.
GATACGAAAAATAATTGGGCCAAGGCCCAGTTCATATACCCAATTTTTTGTTTTGTCACCATAAACTTGTTCACTGCATTGTCGTAACTTGTCGGTAGAGTTTCAAAGAGACATACGAGGTCGTCGATCTTGTCAAATGCATACCCTAATGGAGGGACTACAGTCTCCATGACATGTTCAATTTTTAGGATTTGATCATCCATGAGAGAAAGAATTGTTAACCAGTGGTAGTGTAATGGAAGGAGAATTGGGCCTATAAAGTGGGCTACATTGCGTGATAGAGAGCCCAATGGGCTAGGTAAAGCTTCAATTGTTTTATAGGCCTTGTGGGCTGTGGTTAGGACTGCAGATGCACAAGTATGCAAAGGACCAACTCTAATGGAGTTCCTCATGATGATCTCCCCTTTAGGTACCTGTGAAAGTTCAATCAAATGTTAATACTGATGTAAAGCAATCTCATGAAGGTGGGCCCTTATAAGTTTTTTTTGTTGTTGAAGACCCTTATAAGGGTTTGAGCACCCTTTTCTGGTGTCGTGTTTTAAAATTGTGAAGGTCTGAAGTACCAAAGCAGACAATATCTCTAGCATTTCAAAGGTTAATTCACATAATCATATAGCATTTTTTATTTTGAGAAATCGACTACGATCTACGTTTGTCGTTACAAGGCATTGATACATCATTAAGATGTGATGAGCACGATAATCGCCTAAGTTAAACCAATAATTAAAGAGGCTTAAAACCCGACAACAAAGAACCTAAAGCCTGACAACATCTACTTTATTTAGTACCTAAATTACACCGAGACTCGACCCCAAGACTTCATGGACTTAAGAGGGATGTCATATCACTACACCATAGGGTGGTGAACAATTAGCATGTTATTAGCACGATAACCTTTGTTTTGATGCGGTCTTGGTAGGGTGTATTGTAAACCAATCCCACCAGTAATTCATTTTAAAATTGTTAAGTTTTATAGTGCCAAAACAGCCTTAAACAGTCGTGGGTAATGTCTAACCAATACAATATGGCTAGCATCCCCCAAAACTAGTCCACACAATTTTATAACAAACACGTAAATTTACACATCATGTGTATTTTTAGCTTTTAAGGCTGAGTGTTATATATACACACACATAGATATAATTTTTCGTTGATTGCCTCAGGTACAAACTACAACATGTCTGCCAAAATTTATTGGGTCAGTAAAAATTAATGGTTTGTTTGGATAAATGAATCATAAATTTATTGATTCCTGAGTTCAAATGATTTTTTTTATTTGTCTCTTTACAAATTTAGCGATATTTTCAAAACCGTCTGTTTCTTTGAAGAAAAAAACAGTTTTTTCGAAAACAAATTTTTTTTTTCAGAAAAAACGGTTTTTGATATTTCTTACTTTAACATGTATTGACCCAAGATCATCTATATCATATAACTTGTTCTTTATCTAGTCTTAATATATGCCAAATCCACAAATGAAACCAAAATTAACTCGAGTAAGATATCATGAGTCAGACGAAAACCAACACTTTAAAATCTTACTCAAGTCAATTCAAAAAATCTTCCACCTAGAGGTCAAGGGTTCGAGGCACACGCTGAACAATTCAAAAAAAAAAAGATATCATGAGTCAGACGAAAACCAACACTTTGAAATCTTACTCAAGTCAATTCAGGTATCGTCACAATGTCACATTCACATTAGATTTTTAACAGAAACCACAAGCACCGCCTAAAATTCATCTGAATCAGTATGAATTCGGAAGAGTTAGGTGTAAAGAAAGAAGGAAAAAATAAAACAGAGCAGGGGAAAAGGTGTATAATTCCATAACTAAATGCTGCTTTTCATAGCAATTTACTAACTTCACATGCTATTGAGAAAAACATAATAAATTGAAAAAAGATAAAATTTAGGTAATACCTGATGTGCCTGGATGAAGATCAATTTTTCTGTATCATGGAAATTTGAGATTTTATATAATAGGAGTGAATACCCAACAACATGATTATTAGGAACTCTATATAGAAGGCAAGAATCAGGAGAATATTGCTTATTCGATTAAACAACTAAATTGGCTATATATAGCCTTACAAGAGAATAAAAACAAACCCACGTTTACACTTCTACTAATCGTGGTTAGTGACTTAGAAAACAAACAACTAATCCCTGAAGAATAGGTATTCTTCAGTCCACTAAATAACTAACAAAATCAACTCCTAAAGACTAGCTCAAACCTAATTTTAACATTCTCCCTTAAACTGAATACTCTTAGTAGTCAGTTTACACTTAGTTTTGAACAGACACCCAACATTTCACGTAACTTCAGGAATGCATCAAGCTTTAAAGGTTTGGTCATTATATCTGCAACTTGCTCCTGTGTGTGACAATGAATCATCTTTACAGTTCCATCTTTTGTGAGCTCGCGAAGGAAATGAAAGCGAACATCAATGTGTTTGCTGCGACCATGCATTACTGGATTCTTAGAAAGCTTAATTGTTGAGCTGTTGTCACAGTAAACTGTTGTGCATTCATGTTGGCCATGATTGAGATTGTCCAAAATCCTCCTTAGCCATATTGCTTGACAAACACATGAAGCTGCAGCAATGAACTCCGCTTCGGTGGTGGATAATGTGACAACAGGTTGCTTTTTTGAGGACCAAGAAACTGCTCCAGAACTTAACATAAACACATAACCTGAAGTGCTTTTCCTTTCGTCTAAATCTCCTGCATAGTCGCTATCAGTATAGGCAATTAATTCTGTGCTTCCTCCCTTCTTGTAAAACACACCAAGATCAATGGTACCTTTCAAGTACCTTAGTATCCTCTTTGCTGCTTGCAAATGTAATTCAGTAGGACATTCCATAAATCTACTAATGAGGCTCACGACAAACATAATGTCCGGTCGAGTGGCAGTTAAATACATAATACTTCCTACAATTTGTTTGTAGAATGTACTATTTACTTTCACACCATCTCCATTCTTCATGAGCTTGAATCCAGGAACTATAGGGTTGTGGACAGGATTGCATTTATCCATATGAAACCTTTCTAACACCTCACTTGCATATTTCTTTTGATTAATAAAGATGCCATCTGATCTTTGCATGACTTCAATGCCCAGAAAATATCTCATTTTTCCAAGATCAGTCATATCAAATTCAAGCATCATGGATTTTTTGAATTCAACAAACATAAGTTCATCATTCCCAGTAAATATAAGATCATCAACATAGAGGCACACAATTAAAATCTTACCTTCTTCTCCAGCCTTGATGAAAAGAGTATGTTCGTAATGGCATTTCTGAAATCCCTCCTTCATAAAATAAGACTCTATGCGACTATACCAAGCTCGTGGAGCTTGTTTAAGTCCATATAAAGCCTTTTTTAGTTTGTACACCTTGTGTTCATTGTCCTTTTGTTCATATCCAGGAGGTTGTTCAACAAACACTTCTTCACTTAGTTCACCATGTAGGAAGGCTGATTTTACATCCAGCTGATAAATTGTCCATTCATTTGAGGCAGCAAGGGCAATCACAAGTCTAATAGTATCTAATCGAGCTACAGGTGCGAAGACTTCAGAATAATCCACCCCCTTTTCTTGAGCGTATCCTTTTGCTACCAATCGAGCCTTGTACTTGTCTACTTCTCCATTCTCATTAAGCTTGGTCTTGTAAACCCATTTTACTCCAATTTTCTTCCCTCCAGCTGGTAAATCTGTCAACTCCCACGTATCATTGTTGTCAATTGCCTCAATTTCAGCATCCATTGCTTTTCTCCACTTTACACTTTTCACGGCATCGACAAAAGAGATTGGGTCAGTACCTGCAAACATTGCTTGATAATCAAAGTTTTCTTCGTCAGAGAAATCTGCTCCACTTTCATAATCCCTCATCCAAGTTGGTGGCCTTCTAACTCTTCTTTCGGATGGAGAAGGTGCACTTACTTCATTTAACTCAGCAGCCTCTACGTCTTCCATTGTTTGGTGATCAGCTACAATATTACCTTCATTGTTATCAATTGTTGCGTCTTCTTTATCACTTTCTCCCCATTCTAAATCAGCTACAATAGTTTCTTCATGATTGTGTTTCCAATCCCAACAGGTTTCTTCTTCGAACTTCACATCTCTGCTTATTATAATCTTCTTAGATTCTGGATCATATAATCTGTATGCCTTTGATTCTTCGCTGACTCCTAGTAAAACACATCTCACACTTTTGTTATCAAGCTTAGCCCTCTTACTATCAGAGATATGAGCATTTGATATGCAGCCAAACACTCTGAAGTGAGCAACTGATGGTTTAGACCCACTCCAAGCTTCTTCCGGTGTCATGTTTTTAACAGCAAGAGTTGGACTTCTGTTCAAAACATAAACAGTCCAATTCACAGCTTCAGGCCAGAAAATTTTTGGAACCTGTTTCTCCGACAGCATGCTCCGAACCATATTCATAATAGTTTGGTTTTTTCTTTCAGCAACTCCATTTTGTTGTGGAGTATATGCAGCTGTAAGTTGTCTACCTATGCCATTTTCTTTACAAAACTCTGAAAATTCATAAGATGTGAATTCTCCACCACGGTCAGTTCGAAGAGATCTTATAGACAAACCAGTTTCCTTCTCAACACGACTCTTGTAATTCTTAAAAGTGATGAAAGCCTCTGATTTTTCTGCCAAAAAATATACCCAAGTTTTACGGCTAAAATCATCAATAAAGGTGATTAAGTACCTCTTTTTGCTGTTTGAAATTGGATTGATTGGTCCACAAATGTCGGAATGCACCAATTGAAGAATCTGAGAGGCCCTCCATGTGCTTTCTTTTGGAAATGACTGCCTTCGTTGTTTTCCTATCAAACAGTTTTCACACGTCGTAGAAGGAGCTTTAAGTTGTGGGAGCCCATTCACCATCCCTTTTTGTTGGAGAGTTCTCAAACCACTGTAGCTTAAGTGTCCATACCTGCAGTGCCAAAGCCTGGCTTGATCCTCTGTAGAAGAAGAAAAACAATTTTCTTCTTTTAATTGCATCTCTGCGGACAAGATGAACATTCTGTTTGAAGACATCGTAGTCTCCATGATTAATCCTCTTTGGGGATGAAATATTTTACATTTCCGGTGTTGAATGAGGATTGTAAGCCCCTTCTCCTGTAGTTGTCCAACACTTAGCAAATTATTCTTCAACTCCGGGGCATAAAATACCTCAGTAATGACTTGAATGATCCCATTCACCAGCATCCTTATGCTGCCTTTTCCCGTAACAGGCATACTTGAGTTGTCTCCCAACTTTACAGTAGCATTAAACCTTTCATCAAGCCTTGTAAAAAACTCTTTCTTACCACACATATGGTTGCTGCAACCTGAGTCAAGAAACCATAGCTCCTTTTTACTAGCTTCTTTGGTTTCTACATATGCCATTAACAACATTTCTTCACTGGTTTCTGCATAGTGTGCTGTTTTCTCAACCTCATTATGTGGACATTCATACTGATAATGTCCAAGTTTGTGACAATTGTAGCACTCAATGATAGATTTATCAAAGTTTTGTCTACCTCTTCCTCGTCCCCATCCTCTTCCTCTAAAGCCGCCACGACCTCGTCCTCTTCCTCTTGAAGTATCTTCATAGGTTACCTTTAATGCTTGCTCTTCCACAACATGGCCATTCATACGTTGTTCATGTACTAAGAGACTGCTTTGTAACACATCAATAGATAAAGTGTCTAGATCATTTGATTCCTCAATAGAGCATACAATATAATCAAATTTTGGAGTCATTGATCTTAGAATTTTTTCAATGACCACAACATCTTCCATCTTCTCACCATAGACCCTCATCTTATTGGCTATAGTAAGGGTTCGAGCAAAGTACTCGTCAACAGATTCTCCTGCTCTCATGTTAAGAACTTCAAATTCCTTTCGAAGAGCTTGTCGTTGTGCACGCTGCACCCGTGCTGATCCTTGGTACTTCTGCTTCAAAGAGTCCCAAATACTCTTCGATGTGTCCTTGTTCAGAATGGTTTCTAGAACAGATCTATCAATGGCTTGAAACAGATAGTTTTTAGCCTTCAAATCCTTCAGTTTCAGGTCTTCAATTGCCTTCTTTTCTCCTTCAGTGAGTTCTGCCCCTATATCTGCAGTAGGGATTCCATTCTCTATCAAGCTCCAATATTCCTTCGATCTCAAAAAGTTCTCCATAAGCATACACCAATGATCATAGTGTCCATCAAGCTTTGGGATTGCGGGTTGCACAAAACTACTTTCAGTTGTCATCTTTACACACTTAAAAAAAACTGCTGCTTCTCAATTCCTGATCAGATCTAATAAATGGCTCTGGTACCAAATATTAGGAACTCTATATAGAAGGCAAGAATCAGGAGAATATTGCTTATTCGATTAAACAACTAAATTGGCTATATATAGCCTTACAAGAGAATAAAAACAAACCCACGTTTACACTTCTACTAATCGTGGTTAGTGACTTAGAAAACAAACAACTAATCCCTGAAGAATAGGTATTCTTCAGTCCACTAAATAACTAACAAAATCAACTCCTAAAGACTAGCTCAAACCTAATTTTAACAATGATTGGTTCATATCAACTACTATTTTTTTTTCTCTTTCTAACTTATGAACGTTGGAGCATTTTATTCAAAACGGTTTCACCTTAAATTAGGGCAAGCTATTCAGAGGAAATGGATGGTTATACTGATTCAACGGTGGTTTCAGAGAAAAAAATGACCAAATAAAAAAAACACATTTCGCCCACCGTGGGGCTCGAACCCACGACCACAAGGTTAAGAGCCTTGCGCTCTACCAACTGAGCTAGACGGGCTTGATGCTTTCATCTTCCCTTTAGCTTAATTGATCTAAACTTACGATGTGTTCCAAGACAGAACTAAAAACCCATAGGGCCCGGAGAAAATTTGGTACATATCACAGGTGCATTATTAGGGGCTTAGATCATCTCCAGTTGCCTCCATAACTCCATTATTTGGTGTTATGAAAAAAGTTGGATACCCAACAACCCTGAAAAACACCATTATTTCCGAGGACTGTGAAAAGTGACCAACCATGTTTGGTCCCTGTTCTGGTGGGATGTTGGGGACCATCGTTACAAATTAATTTTGCTCCATTTTTCTTTGCTCTTCAGTCCTTTTCGTCTATATAATTTCATATTTGTTCATCTAACTTTGAAATCATTTTCAAATTTAGTCTTTTATTAATTAAATAAATATTAATATTTCATTGATACACATATAAACCAATCAAATAATTTAAATTAGATTACATTCTGTGGTATATAATTTCAAAATATGAATAAAAAATGATAAAAATAAAATTTGGTGTATTGAATAGTGATTTGGTGGGAGTGTATATGGCGTAAGGGGCACGCGCATACTCTTACTTGGTTCTCCAGATCGATATTGAGTTCCAGATCCCAAGTTGACTACCCCTCTCCGAACGATCGGAACAACGTCCCAAACGCTCGAGCACGTCTACCCCCTTGCCTTTGCATTCCTAGAGCCGTTGTCCGTGTTCCAATACGCCCAACCGGGCTTTCTCTAAGCCGTCGCTAAGTAAGGCTTTCTAATAGCTTAAATAAAGCAAAGAGCTACCTTTGCCATATAATTTACTGCAGAATTGGGATCTTCCTTTTGGGAAATACATATGGTGAAGGCCTTAAGTAACCTTCATACTCCGAAAACCTTACTGATGCAGGGGCACCCGGCATGGAGGCTTTTTCCATGACTAAACTGGGCCATGGGCCATCCGGCCATGGAGAGTAGCTTTAGGAAGTCTCAATTTTAATATGATTATTAGAGAATTTAGGTTTAGGAAATTATGTTATTTTAGTATTTCCAATAATTGGAAAGGTCCAGATTTGAGTCTAGTTATTTAGGAAGTTGCAGTATTTTATTTATTTAGGAAAGTCTAATTCAAGTCTATCTAGGAAAGTCCAGAATCCTATAAAAGGATATCTAGTTTGTCCATTATTCCCATGTTGAAGAGAAAACCCAATCAAGTTTAATCGAGTTTACAGTTATTTAGAGTTATTTAATCGTTATTTTATCGTTCTTCGTATTAGTTTATTTTATTCTTAAATTCCGATGCGTTCTACATCATGTGGTATTCAGAGCCACCAAAGTTTTTGGCTAATGATTCTGGAAATTTTTTTCCAGACCAGTTACATCAGTATCAATCGTATTATATTCGTCAAGATGATTATATTCAATCAAATTATACTCATCAAGAGATAACGAATCAATGCTCATCTTCATCATGTTTATATGCGAATAACGACTCGTACAATTATCATTGGAATCCGGGAGAAATCGAACGAGAAACCCCTCCACAACCGTATTCATCATCACCGTCACCACCCCCACCATTGTCTTATACAGCTTCACATCCATATTCTTCTTCTACACCACCTCCGTACTCTTATTATTCACAACCGTTTTCACCACCTCTACCTTCATACACTTATTATTCACCACAATCACCACCACCACCGCAACCTTCGTACTCTTATTTTACACCGGCACCGTATTCACCACCTCTTATACAACCGTATTCACCTCCACCACCAACACAATCATCTTCTCTTTCCTATTCACCACCACAACAACCACAACCGTCTTTTTTCGAAACAGTTCCATCGCTAATACCCGATTTAGTTAAGGTTCAACATGTGGTGAACGACATCAAAACAATAATACGTCAACCATATTCATCGTCTATTTTATCTTTCAATAAGGAAGAAGAAAGAGAAGAACACAAAAAAGTTGAAGAAGACGCTCACAACGATGTTCAAGTCGACGAAGAAGAAGAACAAGAAGAAAAAGAAGCGTACGAAGAAGTTGAAGCTATAGGTATTTACGCAATTACTTCATCACAAACTACGAAAGGTGAATTATTTTTGGTTGATTTTAACACTAAGTTGAAAAACAAAAACATCACTACCCGTATCAAAGTGGACACAAATTCTAGGGTCTTCAAAAACATTACTTATAATAATCCGAACCCTAGAACTACTCTTCAAACACTTCTTAAATCTTCTCATGCATTGAAGAGTAGTAATAAAAAGGTGTTCTTCACTAGTGACATTCGGAGATTTGGAATCGTTACTGTTCATGAAAATATCCTCAAATCCGTCGCCGAAGTTGGATTAGTCGCAGAAGTTTTCAACAAATCGAAACTCAATGAACTTGCCGGCGATTATGCAATCGGTCATGCCACCACCAGTTCTTCTATGCTAAAAAACGTCCAACCCCTTATTGCTGGTTACCCATTAAGATCTGTTGGAGTTGCCCACAATGGTAATTTAGTCAATTATCCTAAACTCATAGATATGCTTGAAGAAAATGGTTCAAATTTTTATACTAGTTATAGTACTGAAGTTGTTTCCCTTTTAATAGCCATTTCAAAAGCTAGACCTTTTCTTCTTAGGATTGTTAGTGCATGTGAACAACTTGAAGGAACTTACTCAATGGCTTTTCTTACTGAAGATAAATTCATTACAGTTCGTGATCTTCATGGTTTTCGACCATTAGTAATGGGTGGACGACGTACTGAAGCTTGTGTTTTTGCTTGTGAAACTTGTGCACTTGATCTTATTGAAGCAACATATGAGAGAGAAGTTCACCCAGGTGAGGTTATTGTTATTGATAATGATGGTATTCAAACTCTTTCCATACCTCACTTTCAACCAAAAACTTCCATCATATTTGATCGATCTATTTATAAATCAAGGAGAGTATTCAGTGAGATTTTAGCAACAAAAACTCCTGTTGATTGTGACGTTGTTATTGTTGTACCTGATTTTGAGGTTCTTACTGCTCTTGGGCATGCATCAAAAGTTGGAGTTCCATTTGAACAAGGTTTAATTAGGTCACATTATGTTGGTATAACTTTTATAGAACCATCTCAGAGAATTAGGGATTTTGAAGTAAATTTGAAATTAGCCCTAGTTCAAGCTGTTTTGGAAGGGAAGAGAGTTGTGGTTGATGATTCAATTGTGAGAGGAACGACTTCTTCTAAGATTGTTAGGTTATTGAATGAATCAGGTGCAAAAGAAGTTCATATGAGAATTGTTAATCCATCCATGGTTGCGTGTTATTATGGAGTCGATACACCTACTTCGGAAGAGTTGATTTCAATTAAGTTAAGTGTTGAGGATATTAGGCAGTTTGTCGGTTCTGATTCACTTGCTTTTGATAGTTGGAAGAGTTTGCTAACAGAAGATTCGTCTAAATTCTGTTATGCTTGCTTTACCCGAAAATATTCTGTTTCACCACCTAGCACATAGATTAAAGCAAAGAAGGTTGGGGATTTCGTCGTGATGGTTTGGAAGACGACACTCAAGGTTAATTTTCCCATAGAGGGGAATGTGGTGCTTATGATATTTTTCACAGATCTACAGGATGACGGGAGATGTAGAAAATTATTGGACCTATATTCTCTAAGATCGATTTTCCGAGGATCTTTGCAACGTTGGATTCGGTATGAAGTTGGTGTTTTGGTCCTTATTCTTCTTCGAAATTCTGGCAAATGTCGAACAAAGTGGGAATTACGGATCGCCATAACAGAGTTCACCGTTTGCTGGTGCATTACGTTATTTACTTCATCAAACGGTTCGGGACGAACCTCTTGAGAGAAGGGGATGCTGATGCAGGGGCACCCGGCGTGGAGGCTTTTTCCATGACTAAACTGGGCCATGGGCCATCCGGCCATGGAGAGTAGCTTTAGGAAGTCCCAATTTTAATATGATTATTAGAGAATTTAGGTTTAGGAAATTATGTTATTTTAGTATTTCCAATAATTGGAAAGGTCCAGATTTGAGTCTAGGTATTTAGGAAGTTGCAGTATTTTATTTATTTAGGAAAGTCTAATTCAAGTCTATCTCGGAAAGTCCAGAATCCTATAAAAGGATATCTAGTTTGTCCATTATTCCCATGTTGAAGAGAAAACCCAATCAAGTTTAATCGAGTTTACAGTTATTTAGAGTTATTTAATCGTTATTTTATCGTTCTTCGTATTAGTTTATTTTATTCTTAAATTCCGATGCGTTCTACATCACTTACTTAACTAACCGCGCTTTATTTACTTCCTTTGTTTATTCGTTTCTTTCTCTTTATACATCTATCTAAGCTGGAAAGAGCGCCTTTACTTAAAATCAGGAGGGCAGAGTTTTATCTTTGGTTCAAAAATTTGAAAACATCATATAATATGGTGAATATTCTTTTTTGGTGATTTTTTTGGTGCCAACCGTTGGGGATGCTCTTAGAGCATTTAGGCATTACTAGAGGCACATGTCAATCGAATAAGTAATCGTGCTTGCAGAGATTAAGTAGCCAAGGGATGTAATAATTTGAGCCAAATAATATTTCAAATAAGTGGAAAACAAATTATCTAGGTAAAAAACAAAGACCAAAAGACTATTTTGTGTAATTTTTCTCTTTAAACTTTAAATATAAATAATTTTTTCATTAGAAGTTGGATTTAGATATAACATGTATACTCAAGAAAGATTCCTTTTATAATTTTTCCAACAAGATCTACTTTTAATGCCTTTTTCTTAAAAAACTCAAGAGAACGGCTTTTCTTTTTGCAAACTAGGTTTGTAAATTTTGCAAACCTTATTTGCAGAAGCAAACTAGATTCACGAATATCGTAAAATTGGTTTGTGAACCTCGCAAACTCAATTTGCATATTTAAACTGGGTTTGCAAATCTCACAAACTCGACTTGAAGATACTTGTTAATTTGCTATCTTTCACTGTTTGAAGATTTACTCTAATTTTTTTCCTTCGAATAATTTTTTGTTGTCTTATTCACTGAAGATCTGGTTTTCACAAACATATCAAGTTTAGATTATCAAAAGCAACAGAGAGAAGATTCGAACTTCAAAGGCAACTTGAACCAAACAACTTATCTAAAACAATTCAAACTAGATCTAAACTTGAAACAAACCAGTTGGAGAACAATAAAAAAATCAACTCATTTTCTTAGAAGCTTAAATCTATCGCATCATCATGAAAGGGAGAGAAGGGGTGATAGTTGGAGAACATAAAAAGTTTTAGTAAAAATTTACCATGAATTGGCGTCAAAGAGACACTTTTGTATTATTCGATTTTGTTCATCCTCTAATGAAGAGACCAGTAGACAATCTTCCAAGCTCAGTTTATTTCATGATTTGACAATTTTTTTTCTTTTTTTTTTTAGCAAGTTCGATTGCAATTTCTTTTATTTTTGCAAGTTTGATTGCAAATCACACAAATTCGGCTTAGAAATTATTCTTATACATGGCTAGATCATCAGATTTTGTTTCCTTATGATTACTATTTGTGATAGAAAAGCAGAAGCCTAAATGTACAAAACCGATTCTAGTGAGAGAAAGTGATTTACAAATATGTTTTGTTCGAATCGTGATCTTCAAACCGTGGAAAAAGAGGGACGAAGAAGAAAAAAATGAAGACAAAAAAATAAATTGAACGTTGATATAGTGTAAAGATAAAAGTTAGAAACCTAGATTTCTTTTGGGAGAGGGAGAGAGTGAGTGAGAAAGAAAAACAAGACGAAGAATTTGCAGTCGAAAATTTGAATAAGAAGAAATCATAGAAGAACGCTAAAATAGAAAATAACTTGATTGATAATTATAAATATTATTTCACATAAGTCACAATTATACATAATAAACATTGCACTTTTAGTTATTCCAAAAACCTACTAACAATTTCTTTCAAGAGAAAAAAACACAGATACAATTTTACTTATCTATACCTAATATTTTTTACCCAAATAACCATTTTCTATTAAAATAACCGGTAGATAAATTTAGTCCAAAATAGAAATGGATAGTGGGTTTATGAAACTTGTTTAATCTGATCTTTGAATTGACTAGGTTATGTATGTAAATTGTTTTTGATAGGATTGGAAAAGTGTTCTGTATTGAGGTCTGAGATAAACATTGTTTAATCTGATCTTTGAATTGTCTAGGTCATAGAATAACACAAGACAGTTTGGCCGAGTGGTCTAAGGCGCCAGATTTAGGCTCTGGTCCGAAAGGGCGTGGGTTCAAATCCCACAGCTGTCAGTTTCTTTTTTGAACATTTTTTTCCGGACTTTTCTTAAATCAGTTCATTATATGGAGTATGGAAAACAAAATCTCACATGAGATGTTTTATCTAATAATATTTTGTTTCAATAATCTAAGTCACCAACTTTAGGAATACAAAGAATCAATTCACAAACTATTCTAATTACCTTTTTTTTTATTTTCTTTTGAATAACTGTCATGGGTAAACATATTTTCTGCTTTGTGAGAGTATTATATTTCGACAAAAAGAAAACTCCCTAATTGTCATTTGATATCAAATGTAGTTTAGGTTTACGGGGAAAACAAGGAAGATATACCCCATATACCACATGCATCTCGTGGATAAAAAAAAATTGAGATGAACACGACATGCTAAAGGAAAATATTTTAAAAAATGGTCTACATATCTAAAATCAACACAGACATATAAAGTATAAAATCATGTTGTTTGCTTACACACCAAAAAAAATATAGAGACAAAAATAAGCTAATAACCTCAAAAACAGTATTTGCGGTTTCCTCGTCTGTGTCTAACTCTAAAAGAATTCGAATGTTACTGTGTCAGATATTCTTTGAAAGAGTTCATTGTGGTGAAGCAACATTGAGTCTTTGATCACCGTCAGCTGTTGCTTGAACTTGAGCTGCATATTGTAAATTCCATAGAACATCTTCAAATGGAGGACGTGTAGATGATTCAGGAGATATGCATTTGCTTGTTATAGATATCACGATCGATAAAGATTCTTGTGAACATGTGCTGAGTACAATGGGATCTACAATTTGTTTACGACCGTCTAAGCTACTGAATGACGCCTACAATATACAAGAGAGTTCAAACGAAAGTATTCAGAATAGTCCCGTATGGATAAAGTTCATCTGTTAGTAAAGTAAATATAAGATGATTTGAAGGACACTCTATTCATAAGGTTTTGAGTTGAAAGCTCACAAACGTGATATATTATTTGATTATATGTAGTTCAGGCTTACCATTTCATTGAGCAGATATGATTCTCCCCTTCCAGCTGATGTAGGTCCAACAAGCATTTCAAGCAGTATGAATCCAAAGCTATATACATCATCTTCTATTTTCGTCGTTTGCCTGGAAAAAGAGAGAGGAGTTTGAGTTTCTACCTCTTTCCATTCTGTTTGTATATGACTTAAATGATTGTTTATCTTCCGTTCTGTCGGGTATCAGTTGTCGATTGGGTATCAGTTGCAAGCCCACAAACAATATGGGATCAAAAGAAGGCTGCCCCATTAGGTTCGATGACACTTAAGCTAGTTAGGTTGCTACTCTCAAATCGTGGTGATGATCCTAATGGTCTCATTCAATAACTAAACTACAATACTGTACAACTGTTTCCCACGTTAACAACATAAAATCAATAACATGTTCGAATGAAGATCTGTTATACAATCACGGTTTCAAACAAAACCAGGAAAAGGTTACAAGAATTATGTCGATTAATGATTATGCTTACCATGATTTACTGCCTTCCTTTTTCGCCTAAAAACCAAGTAGAACATATATCAGATATTCAGAATTAAAAATTGGAATCTGTAAACAAGTCCAATAATCTCAACACAGTTGAATTTAATCCTACCTCAAGTTTTTCAATTTCTTCGGTGATAATTGATAACCCGTAGTCACTTAGTTTAGCAATCTTATGCTCGTCGAGCAAAATATTGTTTGCTTTCAGCCGATTGTTTAAGAAACCAGGAATCGTTCCAGTATGTAGAAAATGCACAGCCTTTGCAATGCCAATTAGAACTGCTAATCTCTCTGACCATTTAAGAATCTTCTCTGAATCCTCTGCAGAATCTGATACTTCTAAATTACGCAAATCCAATACATTTAAAAATGAAAAGGGGAGACCGAAACTTTGAGACTTGAAATGTATGTAATTATATATGATTTGCTTAAGGGGATTATAATACGCCAATTTAAAAAGGTGATGCTACTCTATGTGAGATAAAAGGCTCCGCACTTAGTCCAGATTGCTCAGGTACACCTTGTCGTACTCGCACTATTGCCTAGGCCTCTTGGGTGGCCTGCTAGGCTGTGTCAAGTAGGGCAGCCTGTGGTTGTCTATGGTAGGCCCATTCAATAAAGAACATGTGCCATGTGGAATTAAGCCGGTGGGTTTGTTAGGGTCTAATTCAGCAATCCAATTGGTTTTGGGGCGTGTACTACATCATTACTAGATCGAATGACCATTATGATCTCTTTATCTAGTTCATGAACTAGTTTATAATTTTACGACCACTCATAGCTTGTCCGGAAACAAGGATGTTATCCCGGCTTTCTTTAGAAGATAACTTCTAAGAATCATAATATAGGTTGGAACCCTGTGCTTAAGAGTTCCGGAATTCTTTCGCTGCGACGTATAAAAGTCTATATTCGCAATTTCATGAAATACAAAAGTAGTTTCTTCAATGTCGAATTACGATTATAAAATCACCTGAAATATATGTATGAAGACTCCCGTTAGGAATGTATTCATAAACAAGATAGACTGTGTCGACAGTGAAATCATCTCTCTCTTCACCATCTATACAATGCCCCAAAAGGTAAACCAAATGTGGATGGCGAAGCTTTGAGAGTAAATCTAACCGGAGTTTTAGGTTCCGAATTGAATCTCTCTTAAACAACGCCAAACATCTAATAGCCACATAGGTTCCATTCTCCAATTTTCCCTTGTAAAGCTGGAAAAAAAAAGAAACCAAGTAGATAAATTTTAATTAGATCAATACTAGTCTAACCAAAAACTGAAGAATCTCTAGATATCAGACTTATAATTCGAGGTTTCGAAGAAAAATCCTAGTGCAAAATCGGGTACCTTTCCAATGGAGCCTTCACCAATAATTGTTGATTGATCGAAGTTGTTTGTGGCTCTTTTTAACTCTTCTACAGAAAACAATCGATATGTTGGTACACCTTGTGTCCGTCCCTTAGATGCTTGTGAAATAAACCCTGAATGAAAAGGAAGAATAGAAAGCTTATTTATATGAATTAGTAAGATTCTTTCTAAATCTTGAAATTTTTTAAGAAGAATTCCAAAACTAAATGAGATGTCCATACATACTTGCACTAGCTAGAAGCTCGGAAGAGAATCCTATTATAGAGTTATCTGGTACATTCTTTGGCAATAAACACCGCTTAGATATTCCTCGATGACAATATTTTCTACACAAAAATAGCGATCCAAGAGCTAGAAGTGCGATTATAAGTACAATGACGATAGCCACACCAACTAAAACTACTAAAGCTATTCTTCCATATCCATATTCTTTCTTCTTTAATTGGACACAATATGATTCCGGGTGTTGATGTTTCGGATCGATAGACAAGCAATTTCCACCTAGTTTAATGACCATCTTATCTAATGAATTTCTCAAACAAGAAGGTAACCCTCCTGTTAACTTATTAGTAGAAATGTCGATATAGCCCAATTCTCCACCACAACTTAAACCATATGGAAGTGATCCACTTAGCATATTCGAAGCCAAATTCAAATAACTTATATTTGGCAGAGCGAATAAAGATGGGGGTAGTGTTCCTCGGAGAAAATTAACTGACAGATCAAGGTGTTGAAGCTGATTTAGCTCACCGTATTTTTGTGGGATTTCACCATGAAATGAGTTCTTGCTGAGAAGAGCTGTGACTAACCCTTTTGGCATCGAAGGAAGTTCAGAATTTATCTGATTCTCTCTCAAATCCAGTAAACGTAAACTAGTTAAGCTTCCTAAATCTGGTAATTTGCCAGAAATGTTGTTATCGGATAATGCAAGAGTATTGAGCTTCTTGATTCTACAAATTGAAGAAGGAAACTGACCCTTAAACTGATTATTCTTCAAACTCAAAATCGTCAAATTGGATAATGAATCAAACCAATCAGGGATAGTATCATTAAAAAAATTCCCATCCAGAGTCAAAACTTGAAGTTGTGCCATTTCTGAAATCTTAGGAGGTAATGTCCCATATAAAAAGTTTGCACTCAAATCAAGGAATTCGAGCGAGTATAACCGATCAATTTTATCCGGAACTGATCCCCAGATCCCTAATGATACTAAACTAAGAGTTTTCAAGTTGTTTAACCTTGATAGAGTTGTGAAGAAAGAATCAATGGAGAATTCACTTGACAAAGTTTGATTAGAAATTGGAAGTCCTTGAAATTTACTAACCTTAGATGGAATTTCCCCAACAATTTTGAGCTCAATAACTGAATTATCTTGACATGAAAGACTTAACTGACTCGTCGATACTAAAGTGCAGAGATCAACACTCGAATCATTCCATACTTGTAATGATTTTGGGTATTCAAGATGCTTCCTAAGCAGGAGAAGAACTTGGGTCTGAGAGTATTGCAATTGATGGGTACCAGTAATGGACAATAACAATAACAAACCAACAACCTTAGATAGAAAACAGTAATCCATTTCTAGAAATGCCGAAAATCGCATTGATATAAAGCTACGAAAATCGCCTTATAATCGAAAATATGAATCTTGGGTTTTCAAGAGAGAGGAAGTTCTAATGAGTATTGACTACATATAAAGCTAAAATCAAAACAAAAATGCCATGACTGTTGATTTGTTTCACTTGAAAATGTTGAGTTTACATGAATTTAAGGGTAAACCCAAGAAGGAAACAGAGCTAATATATAAAATTGATAAATCGTAAACAAATGGAAAATTGCAGAAAATATTGGATTTTCAGGACTTAATAAAAGAACAAATGAACAATAATGAAGTTAAAAATCTCATCTTGGGTGCTCAGAAACCCATCTTTCAAGGGAGATGTTTGGGGTTTAGACATAATTTAGTAAAACCCCAACAAGGGTATAGAGAGAGAGAGAGAGAGAAGACATTCACAGAACATGTAATGTTTATGGGTTAGAGAGCTAGGTTTAAAGAATAATAGTAGTAGTATGATTTTTTTATACTAACAATATAAGAGTGGAAAAATACAAGGAGATTGGCAGAGGGAACCAACCTTGGGAAGAGATCTGAAGATTAATGTTTTGCTGAGATTTGAGAAGTAGGGTTTTGATAGAGAGAGAAAGGGGTGTCAGGATTCATTTAGTTCAAGCACATGGGGTTTGAAGAAGATTGGTTGAGCTTCCTGCATTAATGGAGTGGGATTCTGGCAGAACAACAGAAGAAACTACCTTGCCTGTCAATACACAACAGTGGCGAAATAAGAGAACCCAACTACCCAGGCCAAGGACTTTCAAATATGTCATACGATTAGAGGTAACTCCTTGACAGCGCGGTCAATGTCGTTGACCCAAACACAATTTTCCCGAAAAGACTTCCATTTTTTTTTCTTTGAAGGTTTATTCATCGTCATCGTATAAGAGAGACAAAGATGATGGTGGTGGTGGTGGTGGAGGAGAAAGGAAAAATAAGAAGAATGATTTTTTTCTACATTGAAACTTGTCTGTCTATAATATTTTTAGATGGAAGGAAAAAGGATGAGTACTGCTAGAAGGCTACAAGTCAAAGCCTACGCCACACCTGCACAAAATTAACGGTCGTCATTTTTGAGTCTTTTCTTTTTTTAGAAAACTCATCTTCGAGTCAACTCTCTTTCTTTTTCTTAATGAACTTTTTCATTTTAGATAAGCAGTTGATTCTTGTTTAGGTGTATATGTAGTCTCTTCTAGTATCATTTTTCAATGAATACATGTAAGGAAGGAAGAGTAACAAAACAAAAAAAATCAACAAAAAAAAAAAGGAATATTTTTGGGCGAGGGTTGATTTTCAGTAAGATATAGAAGGAGCCTTGCTCTTATATGGATTATTACTATCTTTTAGAGTTAATTCCCTTTCAGGACCCAAAAAAATCAACCAATTTTGGTCTCAATTTTGTTTAGGCTTCTTATCTTCTTTTTCTCCCTTAACTCCCACCACCCCAATAGTCTCTTTCTCCCTCAAATTCGACGAAGGGACTTGGTCCTTCTCCGAAATCCCTTCGGGGTGAAAGAAATATTCCCCCTTTCACCGTATAATGAGATAAAAGATTATTCATCTCTTTTTACTTTACAAAAAGGGAGAACACCCTCTTCGTCGGTAGAATTTTCCCGTTCACCGACAAAGGAATCCCTTCGAGCAAATTTAAAAAAGAGAATCGGGTGGGTGGTGAGGGCCGTTGAGAGAAAAAAAAGTGAAGAGATAGAAATAAAGTAGCCGGCATAGGGTTGCCGACAACTATGTGCCAACGATTGTTCAAATGGACGTGGGAGATATGAGGGGGAAGACAGTGAGAGACATGTTTTGTTAAAATAATGAATGAAATTTTAGGTGTAGGAAAGTGAGAGAGAATTGTGAAATGAACTAAACAAATTATTAAATACAAATAGACAAAAAACAAAGTTAAAACACTGACTAGATTTGGGCCAAAGTAGAGGCCAAACACAATATAAAGCAAAATTAACAGTTAAATTAGAGACCAAAATAAAAGTAATCTCACTTTTTATATTTCTAAAACTAGATGTCTATTTGACTACATAAATCAGTGAGTTTAAAAAAAGACTACATAAATTAGTGTCTGATCCTCAACCCGTCAAGGTTTATCTGCAATTTCTCATTACGGGAGTGCTATATGTACAAGATCCTTGACAAAATTTATGACTTAATGACTCTTTTTCACTAAAAGACATAAATTGATCTAAGTTTTTCAAAGTTGGAAAATGCTAAATGTACAAAGAATCTTTGACAAGATTCTTGACAAAATGCTAAGTGAACGGTCCCGATCAAAGTCAAACTTTGAAAAAATTTGATCAACTTTTGTCTTTTAGTTAAAATGAGTCATTAAGTCAAGAATTTTGTCAAGGACTTTGTACATGTAGCACTCCCGTTCAAAGTTTGATTTTGATGGGGACTGTTCACTTTGTATTTTGTCAAGAATCTTGTCAAAGATTCTTTGTACACTTATCTGCAATTTCCCCCTAATCTCATTTATGAATGTTTCCTGTTCCACCATTATCCACTCTATTTCACCTTGTAAATTGGAATAAGACCATTATCCCTTTGTCCCTTCTTTTAACCAACTTTTATAAAAAGAATCATGAACTTGAACTCACATGTACATTGGGAACACACAACCATTTCAAAACTCTCTGATCTAGAAGAATCAAATTACTAATAAATACGACACCTTCCAAATTCATTTTTTTACAAAAAAAAAAAAGGTTCATGGGTGTCTCTATAAGCTATCCACTTGTTTGTTTTACAACTACCATTCTATTGTTTTCAACAACAAAAAAACTACCATTCTATTGGTGAACTACTTTTCTTATTTATTTTTGTCTTTTGATAATATAAACCTTTTTTGGCTTTTTGACTTTTTTCTCTTCCTTTTCTTCCTTCATTTTCATTTCGATTTTTTTTTTCTAAACATTTCAACAAAATCTTTAGATTTCTCATGAACTTTTAGGTTGTCATCTATAGCTCGTTCATTGTAAAAGAGACTAAAAAAATGTTCAAAAAATCCTCTATTTCCAACTTCTAAAAACTTCAAATTTTATTTCATAATATATGTATTAATCTAGTGTTTGAAAAGTTTTCAAAACGGTGAAAATGTTTAGCATCCATTTTGGATTGATTTTGAGTAGTTTTATAGTGATTTGTAAGTAGTAACAGCTTATCGAATCTGAAAATTCTGAATGGTCTCGGACTAAACAGTCTGAGAGCCTAAGTCATGCCACGCACTAAAAGCAGCGCGAGATTATGCTTACTCTCTCAGACCAGACAGTTTGAGGGAAGTGTGCTTACAGACAAGGGCAGAACCAAGATTTAAAGTTACCCCGGACTAGCCTAAAAGTGTTTAACGAACAAAAGTTTCATTTCTAATGTATATGCACTAACAAATAGTATTTGAAAAGCAAGCATCTGCCAAATATGTAAACTTTCGTTAATAGTTAAAACATAAAGAAATTTAAGAAAAATTTACTTCAACAGTTAAGTATGTATTTGTGGACGGTAGAAAATCACACAATTAACAGAAGGTCGATGATGGGCCACCGACAGCTTGGATTTTAGACCTCGAGACGGATGAAGTTCTGGTTGGACCTGTAGACAGACAAAAACAAGTAGAAACCATAAAGTTTTGGAGACACTGGGATGGTGTCGCCCAAGGGCACTCCGACAGTCAAGTCAGGAAACTATAAATAAGCTTTGAGTTTAGGTTTTCATGGCGACCAACGTGGAAATCTAGATTTGGGGCGTTACAAGAATAAATAAATAATCCATGATTTTCTGAAGGTTTTAGAGAGAGAAAGAAAACAAGAAGAGAGAGTTTGCCAGGTGGGATCCCAAAATTTCGGCCAAATTTTTTGATTTTTCAAAAATGATGTACTATCCCGCGTCAGATTGTTAGAAAACGTCAGAATGTCCCGCCCAAAGACAAGAGGGGGAGAAATAAATAAAATCAGGAAACGATGAGTTGTCCCTAACATTTGGACTGGAGACGTATTTTGGGTCGTTTTTCAATTGCACCACCCCCCCCCCCCCCCAACCTATTTTTTGGACTCTTCGTTCGTAAATTGTTCATTTGACCAGAACATTGATATGACCAACTCTAAAGCTATCATCGAACAAACAAATTACATCTGTCGATGCTGGTGGAACACAACAACTGAGCTCAGGTATCTCTCTCAACTTTCGATCTCTAACCATCTCAATGAGTTATCACCGGAAAATAGATGGCTTCCCCCTCCAACTGGCCGAATCAAAATCAACATCGATACAACAAATGTTATGCGTCGACGACGGCAATAGCGAGACACTCCGTCAGAAACACGATTCAATCGAAGACCTCCACTTTCGACCCTCTCTCTCTCTCTTCTCTCCACAGCGAAATGGAAGGCTTTGCTTTAAGAGCATCTCCAATGCAAAACTCAGTTTTAGAAACTCGGAGTGACACGTAGGACTTTTAGAGTTTTTATCTTAAAATTCACCTTCAATGCAAAACTCAATTCAAATCTCAAATATGACGTGTCGAGGGCGGAGTGGAGATATCTCAAGAGGATACTCCATTTCTTGAGTGTCCTCTTGAGATATCTCTCAGTGCCAACTCAGCATTTTCATATATTTTAGTGAAAAAAAATGCCACATAAGCAATTTTTGGAGTTTTAGAGTGTTGCATTTGATTGACATTTGAATTTCGACACATAGGATTTTTAGAGTTTTTTTTTTAGTTTTGCATTGGAGATGCTCTAAGGTTTCAGTTGGCTGAAGAACTGGGACTTAACAACCTCAGCATAGAAAGTGACTCTAGGGTTATCATTGAAGCTTTCAAAGACGTAGATGCGGTCATCTCTTGGAGAATCCAACGACAATTAGAACAGTTACGTGTTAAAACAGACTCACTCCATGTGGAATTTCTGTACACACCAAGATTTGCCAACACAGAAGCCCATGGTTTAGCAGCCTCGGCTCTACCCCACAATTATTAGTTTATTGATGTTTACCCATTCGGTTAATTCCTCTTACTAGTTCCCCCTTCTACTAACGACCGTTAGTTGTTGAGCTTCAACTTGTATAAACTTTGTAAGATTTGATTTAGTGGTATTTTATTTCCTCAAAGAAAAAAGAAACAAACAAATTCCTTTCTTCTTCTCTTGCCACTCGAAGATTCGAAAGGTAGACATACTAGCTCCCCAAATGAAAGACTAAACAAACAAACTAAGGAAGAGAAAGGGCGAATTTCTCACTAGATTTGGAAAATATTCCCTTTATTGATCTAATGACTGAGCTCTTTCGAGATTTGGAAAATATTCCCTTTATTGATCTCATGACTGAGCTCCTTCGTCGTATGAAATGCTCCTCCAAACCTGATAAACATCTCATTCTCATCGGTAAAACCCTATCTCTCTCTCTCCTTTCTAAGTGTTCCAATATTGGTTTCTTAATCCATAGAAACTTAGTTCAAAACTGAGTAGTGGGTTTACTAGATGAGGGTTTTCTTTTCTGCCTTGATTCACAATTTTCTGTTGAAAAATATGGAGGTTTTTCTTGTTCTGGAAGTATTGTTTGTTTTTTCTTTTCTTCTTGCTAAATCATGCTGCATGTTAACTGGAAGTGTTTTGAATCCAATTATCTTGTTTTGGGTAGTTTTGAAATGTGCAATCCTTGATCCTTCTCTATTAGTAAACTGTTATAGTACATTTTTTTCATAGTATTTGTTTGAGGCTAAAAAGTACTCCCTCCGTCCCATATTGAATGACCTAATTTCTATTTTGGGTTGTCTCATTTTAGGGGAGATTTGCTGTTTGGACCCCCTTTCGTATAATTGACTTGTTGTTTGGACTCCCTTTTTTCATAGTTGCATTTTGGACTCCCTTTTTAAAAAAAAAAAGTTAAATATAACAGTTTAAAAACACATGGGAAAGAAAATTACTATTTTACCCCAAGTAGAGGGAAAGTACTATTTTACCCTCTACTTAACTAACCCAACCCTCTCCTAATTCATATATTCCCTTATCTTTTTTCTTTAATCAATCACGAGTTTTAGCCATCAACCCAAGTTCCTGGTGTAGTAATGGAAGATCACCAAATCGACCAACTTTTAAAAATACCTCCCACCTGGTCTCTCTTCTCTTCTCTCTCTCTAGATTTTCTCTCACTAAAATACTTCTCTTTAGCTGATTAGCTTTTAGAGAATCATGATTAATCTCTTCCATTTATCAGGCAAATCCTTTAGCAATCAATCCTGGTTACATCTCCATTAATTTATCAAGCGATCTTTTAGCATTCACTTATGAGGCAACTCTTTAGCTGATTACATCTGGAAGTCTGCTATCTCTCTCTCTCTCTCTCTCTCTCTCTCTCTAAAATATCTCTCTTTAGCAATCAATCCTGAAAATAGAATCACAACGATGGCTAGAAAAGATTTCATGATTGACGAAGATGTTTGTCCTGAAATATTTAATACCACAACTTTGAATTTCACTTGGTTTGATTATCTTCTAAATGGATTTGTTAATCTACCCTTTCTTATGGTTGTCATCAACCTCTTCCTCATGATGAAGAAGAGGCTCCTAAAAAGATCAATTGTCAAACAAATAAGAGCATCCCCAATGGTTAGCACTAAAAAAAACACCAAAAAGGAATCTTCACCAAATTTTTTGGTGTTTTCAAATTGGGGAACCCAAAGGCAAAACACTAAAAGTCTCACCAAATCACTATTCATCACACCAAATTTCATTTTTACCATTTTTTAACACTAATTTTTTTATAAAATAAATTTAACTAGTTGAAATTACAATACTTAAACTACAAATTAAACTAATACGACATTTTAATAAAACTACAAACTGAAACTAATACGACATTTCGACTGTTGTACTCCGGTTGCGTGTTTTTTTCCTATTTGCGTCTCGTTAAACGAATTCATTAAATGTGGTCATTTTGACCGTTGTACTCCGGTTGCGTGTTTTTTCCCTCTCAACCCAAGGTGTATGTCTTGTTTAATCAACCCAGACACTATGTCTTGTCCCCTCAAGTCTGCAAAAGTTGTCTTGTCCAGTCAACCCTGCAAAAGTAGCCTTGTCCGCTCAACCCAGAGTATCTTATTGAACCCTCCCCTATAAAAGTGTTGTGGCATGGAGAGGTTGTTGCAGAGTATTAGTTAGAGATTATAAATATACCTTGTTGCTCGAGCGTTCCCGTTGAGTAAAGATGTCTGGTTCATCGTCGTCTTTTTGCTTGATCTGTAATCGTTCCGGGCATTCCATGAGCGAGTGTGGATGGAGTTGGTGTTATTGTCCGAACGATTGTCATGATTACCTAACCTTGAGTTATGCAGACGGAGTTAGTGGAAGAGGTGGTTATCTTCACTGCAAAAAGTGCAACTATTTTGACTGGGTTTCAGACTATATCGATCATTTGTTAAAGGTTAGTTTATTAGGTTACGATTGTGGTTATATGTATACATAAATTTTATTCCCAGTGTAACATAACAAATATGTTCAATTTATTCAGGAGGTGGTTGAAACACCATGCCCTGTTTGCGATGAGGTTGGACACGATCATAATACATGTCCGGGAGTCAAGCCAAAAGACGAACCTCCAACGTATTATTCGGGGGAGAGCGATTCCGATTAATATTTGGGATCCCAATGTTTTATTACGAATATTAGAATTCTCTAAAAAGTATAATCATGTATGTTATTTCTATGGAACGACATCTACTTTGATTCATGGAGTACTTTTTTTTTATTGAAATGTCTCCGAAAACCCGGAGTACACAAAATCGATAACGGTAGAAATGAAAATCATGATGGTCCGATTATGTGTTATTAAGGGTATAAATAAAAATATTTAAGGTAATTTTTTTTTTCGAATATTTAGATTAAATGTTTAATTTTTTATTTTAGTGTAATTTAATTAATAATTAAAAATTTTATCGGACCAAACACAAAAAAAAAAAACATCAAAAAGGGACCAAAAAATTAAACAAGAAACAAAAAAAGGACCAAACATTAAAGAAAAAACAAAAAGAAAGACTAATAATTAAATAAGAAACAAAAAAGGGGCCAAACAATTATTAAATAGACCCCTGGCCCACCTCTCACCATTTTAGTGAGAGGGAACAGTAACTGCCCAGATTTGGGCAGTTACTGTTCACGGCACAGCAGATTTTTGGCAATCTGCTGTGCCGTTGGGTATTGGATTTCCAGGAGATCACCAGAATTTGGTGATCTCCTGATCCGTTGGGGATGCCCTAAGTATAAAGACAAGTAATTCCATACAACTATATCTAAGAAACACTGATGTTCCAATTAGTGAATTATATATATATATATATATATATATATATATATATATATATATATATATATATATATATATCAATTTATATATCTATTATATAAAACAGAAGGAAAAACGATGACTGGGACAAACATCCTTTTTTAATAAAGGATATTGTCTAGAAGCCCTTATCAAAATTTAAAATTTAGTCCTTCGAAGAAACAAAGTTACCTATTTAAAAACAATAATCTTTTCCTTCTTAGAAATAAAATAACTAATTTAAGAAAAAAAAGAAACAAATAAATTTCAAGGGTTAAAAAAAGAAATTAAAATCTCTCTCTCTCTCTCTCAATAAAATAATAACTAATTTAAGAGAAAAGAAACAAAAAATAATACAAAAAAATAATAATTAATAAAAAATAATAACTAATAAAAAATAAAAAATAAATAATAAAAAAGAAATTAAAATCTCTCTCTCTCTCAATAAAATAATAATTAAGTTAAGAGAAAAGAAACAAAAAAATAATAACTAATAAAAATCTCTCTCAATAAAATATAATAATAAATTTCGTAACGTTTATATATATATATCAGTTCTTGAAGAATCGAACTTAGCTAAAATCAAATCAATGTTTTCTATCCATGAAAACTCAGAAACTAACTCCTTATACCAAGTAGTTGATTTTAGTCTTGTTGTTTCACCATCTGAGTTTTGGGTTGTTGTTGCTTCTTCTGGAGAGAACGGTTGGGACGGTGACATAGAAGATCTCAATACCTATATTTACATTTTGAGAACACCAGATAGCTCAAATATGGTTAAAATTGTTGATAATGAAGGTTGTCCTTGTTGAGTTGATGATTTTATTTTGATTGTCATAGAAGTACTGATGATAGTTGGAGGATTATAAGTAAAGTGGGGGAGTCCAAAATGCAATATTAATTATATAAGGGTAAAGTGGGAATTTTTTAAAATATAAATACAGTGACGGAATATTCTTTGGTGATTCCGTTAAAAGGGAGTCCAAAACGCAACTCTGGAAAAAGGGAATCCAAACAACAAGTCAATTATACGAAAGGGGGTCTAAACAGCAAATCTCCCCTCATTTTAGTGTCCTGTTTCTAAAAATAAAGAAAAAAAAATTTCGCTCTTTCCAACAGTACCCATTACTATAAATTTAATTACAACTTTATTTAAAAGTAAATTCAACTTTTTCATCCAACTAAAACCAATTGACAATGAGCAGAGAGAACCTAGACATTATATCCTTGGTGGCTAGATAACCCTTCTCCCATGTGGGACTATTCTCACATTTATTGAAATGCTTCAAGTTCTATCTAGCTTAATACCTTTATGGTAGGTTTAGGTGACGGAAAGCAATCTATGGTATTCGCAATAAGTAGGATTCTGTAGGAATTTGAATTCCTTGGTCTGTTGGAAACTAGAACTCGTAGGAGTCCTAAGTTGTGTAGACTTACTTTCCCTTTGTTTGAATTCGTTGTACAGCCAAACTTAACTTTTGGTTTATCACACCCAAAATCCAAAAAAAGAAACCCCATCCAAATAAAAAAAAATATAGGATTTTGGTTACCATTAATTCATTAAGTCGTTTGATGTTTCTGTTGCGAAAAGGCTCGATGCTCCTTCGCTTTTTAACTTTTTCCATATTCGTAATCTTTGTTGTAATTGAGGATTTAGATTTGTATAATGAATCTGATTTCCTCTTTTGGGTCTTACCTGAGTAATAGATTGGCATGCTCTAAAGTCTAAATTGCAATGACAGTAGTCATAAAAAGGTTAGACTTTTCGTAGGTCCACCTGGATCTCGGAAAGGAACTCAGTCACCTGTAATTGAGGATGAGTATTGCTTGTGTCACTTGGCAACTGGTGATATGCTGAGAGCTGCTGTCACTGCTAAAACCCCTCTCGGGATCAAAGCCGAGGAAGCTATGAAGAAGGTAGAATTCCTGTCGAAGTGTCGAATATAATCATATGAGGGTTTTTATTCCTTTTGTTCTATGTTATTGTACTAGTGGTTTAATGTGTTCATTTCTCAGGGAGAGCTTGTTTCTGATGATATGGTTGTCGGGATAATCGACGAAGCAATTAAGAAGCCTTCATGTCAAAAGGGTTTCATTCTTGATGGGTTCCCAAGGACTGTACTGCAAAGCAGAAAAGGTTTGATCCTTTCTTACATTATATTAACGGAAATACAAAATTATATTGTGCACTAGTCCGTTTGAATTCTGTTTTTCTTACAAGCCTTTTCTAATACCCGTGTTGTTTCTTTCTCCCGCGCAGCTTGATCAGATGCTCGAAAAGCAAGGAACTAAAATTGACAAGGTTCTCAACTTTGCAATTGATGATGCCAAATTGGAGGAAAGGATTACTGGCCGTTGGATTCACCCTTCTAGTGGGCGAACATACCACATGAAATTCTCACCTCCCAAAGTTCCTGGCTTTGATGATGTAAGAACTAAAATACGCTAACTACTCTGTTGTTCTCTGGTTATTAATCGATAAGTCGATTTCTCTCTGTCTTGGCTTGATTTAGACAGAGTTTCCTTTCTCTAACTTATAGAGAGATAAACTAATAAAGAATAATTAATATTCCTTCTTTCGGGCTAACCGTGATAGGTGTTAATTTAGTCGAGGCAAGAATAAATTCTCTTTCCTAAAGACATTTTACACCCCCGTAACAGTACCAAACGTTAGGGTGAATGCCTTCGGGATACAACGACTAACCTTTCAGAATTTTAAGATGGTACTTCTATATTCTGAAAGCGGACGAACCTGTGTCAGTATTATGAGCTCTTGGACTAATGCGAATGATCTTCTAGACGCTTCTGAAATTCAAGTTCACTCGAGACTTCTTTCTTCCTTTTCTAGATATTCTAGTCTATCCAGAACCTCTAGAAAAAACTTCTTTAATTAGATATTCTAGGCCAACCAGAACCTCTAATTGTTAGAAGGGAAGAGAAGAAGAGAATGAATTGAATTGATGAAAAATGAAGTGGGTTTGATGGGTTTATATAGGAATTGAATAGGTGTATAATGTCTTTTGGGTTCAAAAGACATAGCTGTTCGAAACCAGGGGCTATAACTGAATTTTATAGGGTCGGTTCATCTAGGGACGTCGGATCTGACTCAAACGCGCGGATAGAACGCCATCCGTTGGATGGGGATTGAAATCCCGCATCTTGTCCCGCCCGGGATTTAATCTGGCCGTTGGATCAGAAAAAGAACGGCTAGATTAAAACGTCTCTCGTGTCCCGCTCGGTGCCCGTCGCGGAGATGAGCGGGACCGTTAGATCTTGTGCAAATCCGCGGAAGGAACGCCCACCGTCCAGATCGGATCGCGTTCTCTTTGCGCGAATGCCCCCCAGCTTGATTTGTCCTCTTTGACAATTTAGTACCTATTTCAACCGATTTTTCGTTCAAACTTTAACCTTGAATTTCTCATTCATCCGGAATCGGATTTGAGTGATTCTTGGCTCTAAATTGTAGAGCTCGACGAGACGAACGCAATGGCGCGTTCCGTTTCTGAGTTTGACGAGTCGGCTCGAGCCAAAATAGGCTCCGATTCCAACAATCCCCCACATGAATGAAAATTTGAGGTTTTATGCTATGATATATGCAGACATACTATACTGACAGACTGACACTGACAGAGCTCATAAGCGGAACTTCGCTGCATCGGAAGAAGGTAGTCTTTCGACTTTGAACCTTTCCTAGTGAATAACTACAAGGTCTACAAGGACGGCAGTGAACTTTACGTCTTGAACTGGGTCCTGGGAATTGTAATCCAAAATAGTTATCACACAGCTAATCCCTTACTAACTTAGGTTCTCGGTTGTGTTCATTTCGGCCCTGAACATTCCCGATTTCGTGTGTGCTTTAGAGAAGTCTGCCTAAACGACCTTCTCACGGAACCGGCATCAATTCACACACATATAGGTTATCCGTACTAAGGTATCCTGCTATACCTCACGTTAGAATCAAGTTCTAAGTTTTCGGATTAATTAAAAGCTTAATGCTTAACCTCTCAACGCAGGTAACACTGTTGTCATCCTAGGAATGGGTAAGAGATAGAGATCTCTTACAGTGTTACTGTCGAGTCAGGATATAGCTTCAGTTGCCCTTTGAACCTAGATCGTGGGATCTCCAGTCATCTAGGTAGGGTTTCACCATGCCTTTACTCATTTACTTAGGCGTTAGCCCCATTCCCTTTGATGATGCAACTACTAACTCTCTAGATAACCCTTTTGTAAATGGATCCGCTAGGTTATCTTTGGATCTTATATAATTTATAGTTATGATCCCTTCAGAGAGAAGTTGCTTAACGGTATTATGTCTCCGACGAATGTGTCGAGACTTACCGTTGTACATCTTGCTTTGTGCCAGTGCAATCGCTGCTTGGTTATCGCAGTGTATGTTGATTGCAGGCACCGGCTTTGGCCATATTGGAATATCTTCAAGGAATTGTCGCAGCCATTCTGCTTCTTCCCCTGCTTTATCTAGAGCAATGAATTCTGAATCCATTGTGGATCGAGCAATGCACGTTTGCTTCGAAGATTTCCATGATATGGCAGCCCCTCCCAGTGTAAACACATAACCACTGGTTGACTTAGTGTCGTCGGTATCTGATATCCAATTTGCATCTGCATATCCCTCTAAGACTGCGGGATATGTGGTATAATGGAGTCCGTACTCCTTCGTCTTTCTTAGATACCGTAACACTCTCGTTATGGCGTTCCAATGTGTGTTATTCGGGTTACTCGTAAATCTACTTAGCTTACTAACTGAGTAGGCTATGTCTGGTCGAGTACAGTTCATTAGGTACATCAGACTTCCAATAATCCGAGAGTACTCTAATTGTCTTACTGCGCTCCCTGTATTCTTCATTAAGTGAATACTTGGATCTATCGGAGTATTCGCCACTTTGAGGTCATCTTTGCTGAATTTTTCTAAGATTTTCTCAACGTAATGCGTTTGAGATAGACTTATCCCTTCAGCCGTCTTGGAAACCTTAATTCCAAGAATGACCTCTGCTTTCCCTAAATCTTTCATATCGAAAGTTTTCGAAAGCATCTTTTTAGTTGTATTAATGACATCTAAATTATTTCCCATAATTAGCATGTCATCTACATACAAACATAGAATAACACATCCTTTAGCAGTTACCTTTGTATAGACACATTTATCACATTCGTTGATCTTAAATCCGTTTGATAATAATGTGTCATCAAACTTTAAGTGCCACTGCTTCGGAGCTTGCTTTAGCCCGTATAGTGATTTCACTAACCTACACACTTTCTTTTCTTGTCCCGGAGCTATGAACCCTTCTGGTTGGTTCATATATATCTCTTCTTCGAGTTGTCCGTTTAAGAAAGCGGTTTTCACATCCATCTGATGAATTTCCAGATTATATAAGGATGCTATAGCTACTAACACTCTTATTGAGGTGATTCGACTAACTGGAGAATAGGTGTCGAAATAATCTAACCCTTCTTTTTGTCGGAATCCCTGTGCGACAAGTCTTGCTTTATACTTGTCTATAGATCCATCTGTTTTCAATTTCCTTTTGAAAATCCATTTGCAGCCTAGAGGCTTGCAACCTGGTGGGAGGTCTACTAGCTCCCATATATGATTTCCCATGATGGATTCTATTTCACTATTAACAGCTTCTTTCCAGAATGGAGCTTCTGGAGTAGCCATTGCTTCTGTGAAAGTCCGAGGTTCATTTTCTACCATATAGGTTAGAAAATCAGGACCAAATGTCTTAGCTTTCTTTGTCCTTTTCCCTCTTCGAGGTTCGAGTGTTGTTTCCTCGATTTCCATATCATCTTCTTTAGATGTTTCTAGACTTTCCTCTTCCTCATCTCTTACACGTTTTCTACTTTCAGATGAGACTTCTGAATTCTGTTTGAAAGGAAAGATGTGTTCAAAGAACTTAGCATCTCTCGATTCCAGAATGGTGTTTACGTGTATATCTTCGATTTCAGACTTCTGTACTAGAAATCTATAGGCGCCACTATTTATTGCGGGCCCTATGTATACACAGTCCACAGTTTTAGGTCCTATCTTGACCCGTTTAGGAGGAGGGACTAATACCTTCGCCAGACACCCCCACACTTTCGTGTACTTAAAGGATGGCATCCTTCCTTTCCATAACTCATATGGAATTTTACCGGTCTTTCTATGGGGTAACTTATTTAATAAGTGATTCGCCGATAATATCGCTTCCCCCCACAAGTTCTGAGGTAAACCAGAACTTATCAAGAAAGCGTTCATCATTTCCTTTAAGGTTCTGTTTTTCCGCTCTGCTACACCATTTTGTTGAGGTGTATAAGGAGCCGTTGTTTGATGAACTATGCCATTCTTCGCACATATCTCGGCGAAAGGAGATTCATATTCTCCACCTCGATCACTTCTCAAAGCCTTAATCTTTTTATTAAGTTGAGTTTCCACTTCGGTTTTATAAAGTTCGAACTTATCGACTGCTTCATCC
The DNA here is from genome assembly GCF_041429995.1 of Eschscholzia californica. Taxonomy (NCBI): domain Eukaryota; kingdom Viridiplantae; phylum Streptophyta; class Magnoliopsida; order Ranunculales; family Papaveraceae; genus Eschscholzia; species Eschscholzia californica. Next base: position 51,054,911 of record NW_028238198.1, read on the forward strand.
TTACTTCTTAGTAAGTAGACATAGCAAAACCGAGTGGAGTCATCGATAAAAGTGATGAAGTACTTTTTACCTCCTCTGGTTTGAACCATCTTTAAGTCACAAATGTCACTATGAATTAAGTCTAGAGGTTCTGTATCTCGTTCTACAGATTCAAACGATGTCTTGGTCATCTTTGATTCTACACATGTTTGACATGTTCGTTTTGAATCAATTTCGACTTTTGGAATTAACTCTAAGTTCATTAATTTCTTTAATGACTTGTTATTCACATGTCCTAGTCTTTCATGCCAAATATTAAAGGACTCACCAATATAAACTGAATTATTAACTTTATTAATAATAGACGCCTTTGGCGTTACAGAGGTTACATTTAGTTTAAATAACCCCCCACATAAGTAGCCCTTCCCAACATACATCCCATTCTTAGACAGGACGAAGTTGTTTGACTCAAAGACTAGTTTGAACCCATTCTTACTTAGAAGAGAACCAGAAACCAGATTCTTTCGGATATCTGGAGCATGAAGTACATCGTTCAAAGTTACTTCCTTTCCTGAAGTGAACTTCAGAATGATCTTCCCTTTTCCTCTGACCTGGGTGGTTGAGTCGTTTCCCATGAACAGGGTTTCTCCTTCACTTATTTCGTTATAAGAGGAGAAGAGGCCTTTGTCACCACAAATGTGACGAGTAGCTCCGGTGTCGACCCACCACTCTCTCTGGTTGTTAACCAGGTTGACTTCAGATACCACTGCACAGAGGTTCAAGTTCTGAAGTTTCTCAGTCACTTCTTCGGCTTCAGTAACCATAGCACACAGGTTCTGAGTTTCGGTATCTTCTATCAGCGAGGCTTGGTCATTCGGCTTCTTTTGTCTGTTGCCGGTTTTGGAACGACAATCCTTTGCCATATGACCTCGTTTGCCACAGTTGTAGCATAGGCCGAACCTCGTCTTTTTCTTCGGCTTTCCTCCGTCTTTAGACAGATGCTTACGCTTCTTACTCGGACCGGTCTCTACGACGTTCACATTCGAGAGTCTTTCAGAGTTCTTCTCGGCAATGCGACTGTCCTCTTCGATTCGAAGCTTTAGGATGAGTTCTTCAAGGCTCATATCCTTATTCTTGTGGCGGAGATAATTTTTGAAGTCTTTCCACCCCGTGGGTAATTTTTCAATTAGGGCTCGGACCTGGAAAGGTTCATTCGTTATCATGTTCTCTGCCTGTAGTTCCTGTAGGAGACTCTGCAGTTCTTGGACCTGGATCATAACTGGTTTTGAATCAGTCATCTTGTAGTCCAAGAATCGTCCTACGATGAACTTCTTGACACCCGCCTTCTCAGTCTTATACTTATTGATAAGGGTGTCCCACAGTTGTTTAGACGTTTCTATAACCGAATATAGATTATAGAGTCCGTCATCTAGACTGTTCAGGATATAATTCTTGCACAAGAAGTCTTCTTGTTTCCATGCCTCTATTTCAGCGGTACGCTGTGCCTCATCCTCTATTTCTGCATGGGTGGGTCTCTCCTCGGTTAAGTATTTAACCAGACCCAATGTCGTTAGGTAGAACATCATCTTCAACTTCCATCGGTTGAAGTCAGTTCCTTTGAACTTCTCTGGTTTTTCCCCATTATTTGTGTTAGGCGGAATAACTCGCAGAGTGGTTCTTGTTCGTGCCATTTCCTTTTCTGAAACACACAGAAAGTATACCAAATTAATATCTTATAACCAGAGAAATAATAATAAAATGTCTTAAGATTGTTGTTCTCTGGTTATTAATCGATAAGTCGATTTCTCTCTGTCTTGGCTTGATTTAGACAGAGTTTCCTTTCTCTAACTTATAGAGAGATAAACTAATAAAGAATAATTAATATTCCTTCTTTCGGGCTAACCGTGATAGGTGTTAATTTAGTCGAGGCAAGAATAAATTCTCTTTCCTAAAGACATTTTACACCCCCGTAACAGTACCAAACGTTAGGGTGAATGCCTTCGGGATACAACGACTAACCTTTCAGAATTTTAAGATGGTACTTCTATATTCTGAAAGCGGACGAACCTGTGTCAGTATTATGAGCTCTTGGACTAATGCGAATGATCTTCTAGACGCTTCTGAAATTCAAGTTCACTCGAGACTTCTTTCTTCCTTTTCTAGATATTCTAGTCTATCCAGAACCTCTAGAAAAAACTTCTTTAATTAGATATTCTAGGCCAACCAGAACCTCTAATTGTTAGAAGGGAAGAGAAGAAGAGAATGAATTGAATTGATGAAAAATGAAGTGGGTTTGATGGGTTTATATAGGAATTGAATAGGTGTATAATGTCTTTTGGGTTCAAAAGACATAGCTGTTCGAAACCAGGGGCTATAACTGAATTTTATAGGGTCGGTTCATCTAGGGACGTCGGATCTGACTCAAACGCGCGGATAGAACGCCATCCGTTGGATGGGGATTGAAATCCCGCATCTTGTCCCGCCCGGGATTTAATCTGGCCGTTGGATCAGAAAAAGAACGGCTAGATTAAAACGTCTCTCGTGTCCCGCTCGGTGCCCGTCGCGGAGATGAGCGGGACCGTTAGATCTTGTGCAAATCCGCGGAAGGAACGCCCACCGTCCAGATCGGATCGCGTTCTCTTTGCGCGAATGCCCCCCAGCTTGATTTGTCCTCTTTGACAATTTAGTACCTATTTCAACCGATTTTTCGTTCAAACTTTAACCTTGAATTTCTCATTCATCCGGAATCGGATTTGAGTGATTCTTGGCTCTAAATTGTAGAGCTCGACGAGACGAACGCAATGGCGCGTTCCGTTTCTGAGTTTGACGAGTCGGCTCGAGCCAAAATAGGCTCCGATTCCAACATACTCTTCTTCTGTTTGTTTGTCGCGTGAACTATGTATTATATATTAATCTTGTATTCCAGACATCCAGTGTGTATACAAAAATCCTAAAGATCACATTTCAAAAAGAGGTTGTTTTAACCAAAAATAGCCTCAAATATGCCGAAAACTCGGCCTATTTTATAAACCCTTAATTGTGAATACTGATGTCACTAATTTTTTAGCAAACCTTGCTCATTTGTGGTCTTACATCTTCAGCCTGGGATATTCTACAACTTTAAATGCCTTATGTGGTTATATTGTAGAACCATTTCATGGCAATTCAACCAGATCTGCTTCTTCCATGTGACATATATACATGGATATATATCATGAGTACTAGAGCATTCATTGCTTATTTACTTGTTTCCGGATGAGTATTGATTGATATTTACTAATTCGAAGAAGATTAGGATGGTTTGACCTTTATTGTTTGTTCCATTTTATGAAGGTCACTGGAGAACCTTTGGTTCAGCGGAAAGATGATAATGCAGCAGTTCTAAAGTCAAGGCTAGAAGCATTCCACAGGCAAACTGAACCGGTACGCGTTGTCATTCCTTTATTGTCTGTTTCACTGACTACCCCTTTTATCCCTTTATATCTTGGACAGAATGTGATGTTTCTATTGTTACTGGTTAAGCATGTTTTTTTACCGAAAGAAATGAAAAATTGCGACCAAAAAACTACACCTACCACCAAGGGGTCAATGGAACACAATGTGAACCTATGAATGACCGGCCAAAGTCAGATTCCGCCAACAAATTCACATCAAAATATTAAATGTACACGAAGTCATTTTGTATCTGTCCACAGACATTTCACTGTACTATTTGCTTAGCGTTTACTGTTCGATCAAATGAGTATGAAAATTGAAAGTGAAGTCATGTTAGCCACCAAATGATGGTAAAACGATAAAAATATATCCTACTGATTTCTAACTCAATTAACCCTAAACCCCGACTCAGTCAACCCTCAACATATGAGCTGTCGTTGTTTGTGAAGGGCGTTCAATCCAAAAAAGTAAAACAAGGACAGATGATGCTCTTGAAAAACTTACCATCGCCTTGTATAAAATCTGACTTGGTTAGTTCGGTTAATAGATCATTAAACTTTCAGATGATTGACTACCTCTTGATAAGCAATATTGTTTTTACTCCGTTCTTCTCTAACAAATATATTATGTTGACTGCAGGTAATTGATTACTACGCAGAGAAGAGAATAGTTGCAGATCTTATGAAGAAAATGTGGTATCTCTCCTTATGTAACTCGTCTCAGTACTAGTCATAATGTCATTGATTTAGGCAGTACCAGGTGAAGCCGACATATATATATATATATATATATCTATATAATAAGGGAGGAGGGTATCTTTCCCCCTCCTCCCAACGGCTAAGATTTATGCTTGGACATTTATATCAGACGGCCTACATACGTTTTCCCGAGATTAGATGGTTGTGATGTGGAGTATAAACCATCCAACGGTTTAAAATGAGAAAGGAAAGAAACAAAGCATCTTGCAAAAGATTCTTTTTTTTGAAAACACCCATCTTCCCAAAACCCTTTCTCTCTCATTTCTCCTGCACGCAGATTTCTCTCCCTCCCATTCTCTCTCCTCATCCTCTTCACTCCATACAACTTTCTCTCCCAAGGTTAGAAACCTCTCCTTCTATCTTACTGCATCGATTTGTATCTAGGGTTTTGATTTCTAAGTAAACAGGGTCATTTTTAACTCATTTAGGGTTCCCTGATTTAGGGTTCTCTATTTTGTACCAACTCATTTTGTGTTTAGGGTTTATGAGAAAAATCAAGTGCTTAACCTAGGTATATTACTTTTCATCTCCCACTTACACTATCTCAACCTCTCTCAAACAGAAAATAGGTTTAGGGCTACAAAATAGAACGAACCTCTGCTTCTCTCTCTCGCTCTTCACTTTCACATCAAACCGGTTCAAAATTTTTATTTAGGTTATTGAATAGAAAAGATTCTTCTTAGTGGTGCCTAATTTTTATATCTAAAGATTCTTCTTCTTAGGGTTATCAAATCGGTTCAGAGTTTTGAGTTTTATTAAATTTGTTTTTGTACATCATTGTGTTTTTAATTGATCTTTGAGTTGATGTTATATCGAGATTTTGAGTGGTGCCTAATTTTTATATCCAAAGAACTCTTTATGCAGGTAGGATATGGCATCATTACTTCAGGAACAAAGCTTACTGAAGCATCTAAATCGCATGTTAATATGAACTCTGAAGCTAATCCAGTACTTTGGCTTCATTATTTCAGCAAAATAGGGTAATATTCATTCAACTTTGGCTTCAGTACTCCAGGAACTAACCTAATATGGTTATGTCCGCATTGGTTGTGCTTATGTTAGTAGCAGTTTTAAATTCATAATTGTTTTTTTAGATACATGCCTCTATTTTCTGCTTGAAGCGCCATTGGAAACTCAACTCATAATGTCTGACCGAGCTTGAAAAGTTAATGTTATATCTCAACTTTCTTCTCTTTAGACTTCAAGTATCTCCTTGAGTTGTTCCAAAACTCAGGTGATTTAGCATAGTTCGCTCCTACTCTTATATGCTTCCTTTATTTACTTCTCTTTTTTACTGTGTTCAAGTATGGTTTCGTTTTAGGCTTAGTAGTGAAAGATTGTAGCATAATCTTCTAAGTAATAAGGCATTACTATAACAAAGTATTGACCAAATGGGCGTTGTTAAAATTGTTTGTCCATCTCGACCAAATCTTTATCGGCAGTAAAATGGACGAACGACCGGATAATCAACTTCTTTTTTCCTTCGTGAAATAGTAGTGATAAGGTAGCTTAGATATCTTAGTTTTCTTTAATTGTTGTAATTCATTTTCTCCTTCTTCCTAGGGTTTATGAGATCTTTGTGTTAGTCGTTTAGATTTGTGGCTTCCATACGGTTTCCGAAATTGAGACTTTGATATCGAGTCAATTAGATTATTCCTCAACCGACTCAATAATGAGTTATTATGCTTATTCTTTGTTCTTCTTTGCATGTAGATCTTGGTTGAGTTTTATGATTTCTTTGTTATTTGGTTCCGCAACAAGTTCCATCTACATAAATGGCCTCTCCATTTACAGTAATTTCTTATTTTTCTCTATTGATCTCTATTCTAAATTTTTGAATCTTTGGTCGGAGAATCTAATTTTCTTCTTATATGGTTTTAAGAACAGATAAACATCTAGGCATTCAGATGAAGATGTAAATGCTTTGATCTCTCTGATAAGAAAATTTCGAGAAGTGTATGAATCTCTTTATTGTTGTTTCATATGTCTGTTAGCTCCGGAATCTGATTTTAAAACACATTCCTTTTTATTTATTTAAGGTATTTATTTTGTTTTCCACTTTTCCTTCTTTTTTGACAGGGTTTGAAGAAGGTGTATGTGACAACAACGCCGAACTGATACTCCAAACTTTGTATACTCCCTTTTTTTTCATGAACTGCAATTAATTTTAAACTTTTTTGATTAGTTATGTCTACAGACTCACACTTTCACTGATACGTAAACACCATGTTTTGGTATAGCTATAGGTGATCTTCGTCCTTTGTTGTTAGAGTTTGAGACTATGAGTCAGGTTACCGTACGTACAGAAGGGGCTCTTAATTCAGATTCTTCGAGTCAATTTAGATTTACACTTGAATTTCAGATATGAATCTAGAATAAGAAACAAACACTATTATCTTCTATGAATGTCGGTTATAGCAATAGTCTGGACTTTTTTTTGTTTGTTTGCAGCTTGACACAATAGTATTTGTGCTGTCACACAAGGATCACCCCAAGTTCAAAATACAAGGTGAATACCTATTTGTCGAGCACACATTGACTCGGACCGAAGCCTTCCGTGGGTTTCAGTTTGTGTTGTCTTATTTGGGCAGTAGGCATGTACCCATCAAGGCCAACTTGGGAAAGTTGTGAAGCGTGGTAAGATGGAGTTTTTCGTTGATAGAACGACCGTGAAATTAACTGCGATCATGATATATTGTGGTGGTATTGTTAAAATTAATATCAATATGAATGTGTAGATTCATTCAAGGCGGTGTATGATGAGGATTGTCGATGTACCAGAGGACATTCATGAGGGGAAAGCTATACATACATTTCAGCGTGGGGTTTCCCGACTCTTGGGACTCCAGGGCAGTGCAAGGCACCGAAGACTGTGTTTAGTTGTTTAATGCATTTGAAAGAACTGTCCGTGCCCCACGGGCACGGGTTACACCCTCGTATATATATATATATATATATATATATATATATATATATATATGATAGGTGTATACCGTTGAAAGAATTAATGGTTGATCAACAATGACCATGGCCTAGGTTAGTGACCTCCATTGCACTTAGGAGGGGCACTCGCCTAAGATCTACCCAAGTGGTGGAGTCTACGTCATAATTTGTGATAGACTGTTCTCCTTCTGAATTTCAGTATAGATGGGGTCCTTGATCGAAGTCGCACATAACTTTCATACATAGAGAAAAATGTCTATGAATCAATTCATTTCCTTGTATGAGAGAAGTTGTTTCGTCTTTGAAATCGAGTCATTTCCCTGTGTACTTGAAGAAGTTGTTTAGGCGTAGTTCTTCACGGATTTAATGGCGGATTCAATTAAATAACACATGAGTAGCCTGTCTATGAATCAAGTCATGTTTGGAAATTAATCAATCAATGAAGGCAATTTCAAGATGTAATAAAGATGAGTTTCCTACCATTGATGGTTGAAATAGTCCCACACAGATGAGTTTGATTGAGCATGAGAGTTGGAAACTACAATAAAAGAATATCAAATACAATGAAGAAAGCATACCTTTCTCGGCCTTTTGGCTAAGATCAAGTGTAGTATCTGTTCTTATCAGTTTAATATCTGATATGTGGTCCATTGGATCACACGATATTAAATTAATTTTTTTCATGGGGGAGAGTCCACCACAGTAGCTTGCTGCTGGGGCTCTCATGTGTCGCCTTTGTGTTGCACTATTGCATTGGCCTGGCACACCCCCCTATCAATACTTAACTATCAAAACTTTTAGTTTGCTGCTGCCTGGTCGGTGATAAGATTGTTATTCTAGTTTTCCATTTCAACAAACCATAAGATATCTGTCAACAATGAAGCCTAGCAGGCACCCCAAGGTGGCCATTCGTCGTGTCGAAACCCAAGACAGATAACATCTTCCTTCATCAACACATGGAATGACCCCTTGTCCCGTTTCATGCTGTCCTCATCAACATCTTCATATTCTATCAACGGAAAAGATACTAGTAAGAATGAGAAGATAGAAGATCCAGAGCTAAAACAGTGCAAGCACCAATGTCAACACCAACAACATTTCAGCTACACGGAACGAGAAGAGTGTTAAAAGATGTGAAGAATACTACAAAGAAAAGAAAAGACGCGAAGGACATGACCACCATCATCGTCATCCTTTTTCGTCACTTCGGAAATTTTCTTCATCAAGATCCAGAGGAGATCAGGTGTTCAAGTAGAGAGATGGATTTCCCTAGTATTTGTTCTTTTTGTCAAAGTCAAATCTGAAATTTTCTTTCACCCTAAGATGATCCAGATTTCAGAATGTTTGTTTTTGTTTTACTAGTCAAAGATCATAGTCATTTTACCCATTCCATTGTTTACTTAGCCAGATTTCAAGATTAGGAAGATCGACCCAAAATAGACTACATTTCCTGTTAGCCTTGGTTTAAAAATTCAACTATGCCAACAATGGCAGGAGTAGTTACAAGTTAGTTTTCGCCCTCAACATCTCGGGTTCGAAACATAGATCTTCTCAGACACCTCTGTCACCGAGAAACATTCGTCAGGGTCTTCTGACACATATCCCGCCTCTTGCATCTCATGTTTCTCCTTGTAGCCTTCGTTCTTTTGCTTCAACATTCTCTTTTAACAAGCCGCTTTAAAGTGGTCAAGCTCACCACAACTAAAGCACGTTTTCTTGAAAGAGCCTCTAGATTTGGATCTAGATTTCCCGCCCTTTCCTTTCATCTTTCATTACTCCCCCCTCGTTGCAAACAACCCTTGTGCTTGATCCTTGTCTACTCCACCCGACGTCATACCTCTAGTAGCAACCTTACGAAGGTCGTCCGCTAATAACGAATTTCTCGTCTCTTCCATGCTTAGACTATCACCAACAAGCATCAAAGTTTGAACAAGGTTCTCATAAGATTTAGGTAATGAAAGTATGAGGGCTTGATCCTCATCCTCAGCCTTAACATCAATATCCTTCAAATCTGAGATAATCCTGTCAAACTTATTCACATATTCCTGAATAGAAGAACCCTCTTCCATTCTACATGTGAATAATTTGGATTTTAAGTAGACCCGATTCGTTAAAGTTTTCGTCATGAAATTGCTTTCTAGTTTTAACCACACACTCGCCGTCGTTGTTTCTCCGTCTACTAGGAACGCCACGTCCCTCTCAAGACACAACATAATGGTTGCCCGTGCTTCGAGATCTAACTCTTTCCAATCCTCATCTGACATATCTCCTGGTTTCTTTCCCGTCAACGTCTTGTGTAATTTCTGCGAGATTAGCAGATTCTTCATCTGTATCCGCCAATAAGAAAAATCGTTTTTTCCATTGAACTTCTCTATCTCATATTTCCCTGATTTGACCGTACCACTTCGATCCCATCTTCTCTTCGTTCATTCTCAACAAGGCTCTGGTACCAATTGTTATTACTAAAAATTCGCGGAAGCTATCGAACCTATCCTAGAAATTGATCCGATTATGAAGATTAATCGAAAAGCTATGCCAAAACTAAATATGCAAACAGAATTAACGAGGTTCGGCTTAAAACCTACGTCCTCGGGCGAACAAGAAATCTTTATTGAAGGATAGATGAAGACGACTCACACAACCCGCAAGTTTGTACCAAGATTGTACTGTATAGAAATTAACCTTCTATACTAGATCTTCGACGACCGAGAAATTAAACACCGCTCAAAACTATGAACAAAATTTCTCTCTCACTTTGCTCTCTCTCTCTCTAGCCCTCTCTCTCTCTAGCCCTCTCTCTCTAGCTCTCTCTAAAGAAGAGTTGTTGTGTTTGTTGTTGATGTGAATTACAAGCACTCAAACCACCTATTTATATAGGATATCCACCGTCATAACAAGCCCAATAATAGGAACATGGGTTTCTAAATTTTGGTGCCAAACTTTGGTTGAAATAGTCCCACACATATGAGTTTGAATGAGCATGGAAGCTGAAAACTATTATAAAATCGTATTAGATAGAATGAAGAAAGCATACCTTTCTCGGCCTTTTGGCTAAGATCAAGTGTAGTATCTGTTCTTATCAGTTTAATATCTGATATGTGGTCCATTGGATCACACGATATTAAATTAATTTTTTTCATGGGGGAGAGTCCACCACAGTAGCTTGCTACTGGGGCTCTCATGTGTCGCCTTTGTATTGCACTATTGCATTGGCCTGGCACACCTACCAATACTTAACTATCAAAACTTTTAGTTTGCTGCTGCCTGGTCTGTGATAGGATTGTTATTCTTGTTTTTCATTTCAACAAACCCTAAGATATGATCCAAAACATAAAAAAAAATGAAAATATTTCAACTTCTGATCATATGGTTCAGTAATTTTTTTTTTCTATCTCAAATCTGAAACTGTCTGGAGTGATTACCTACTTAGTTTCCACCCTCTAGGTCTCGATTTTGAGACACGGATTCATACCCCTTAAACTACGCTGACACAACAAAACATTTTACATACCACGGAGGAACTTCTGCTGGTTTAATGTGAGTTGGAGCTTAATTTAAAATGCAACGTGCGAAGTTATGTACTCTTGTGCAGCGCAAAGCTTAGGTATTGATTTTTTGAGAGAAAAACTTGGCTGAAGGACTTCGACTCAAGTTTTCCTATTCTAGCCTGACTTAGACTTTCAAACGTCAAGCTATGAACAAAGGTTACCACAACAATCCACTAATGACTAAACGGTTTCCAATGCAAGGAAACAAGAATCAAAATGTAAACAAGAAATCAAAATATATGTGAGCATTTTGGTTTTCATCGGAGGACCTACTAAATCCATCACTACGGCGCTAACTAAAAGGTTTAACCTAGTGAACTAAAGTTCCGAGGTTTAGCAGTAGAAACAACTAAATGTTGTTAAAAATTAAAATATGGTAAAGTGAACTTACCGGCTACCGCCCATTCCTTTTGATCCGCATCATAGGTCTCTCCACTGTTTGGAATAAGTATCGGTTTATTTGTCACCTGCAAGATTGACCAGCGATATTATTAGAGGTTCCCAAGACATTTATGCAAAATATCTAACAGAAAACTGCCGAGCCAGTGAAAAAGCATCTCATTCATGAATAAATGAAGACCGAAGGGAAAAACTTTCTGCACAGAAAGAATTAGTCCAAGAATAAATCTAGGAGGGTGCAGTTAATCCCGACGGCGACAACTTTCTTACATGAATCAGCAACTAATGCACATTCAGTCATAGAATCTCCACTAACCACATTCAACCCATCCTTAGAATTGATGCTGGAATCTTTATGTCATCTTCCTCGAGTAGTTCAACAAATGCCTGTGTGAACGAGCACCAACCAAATTTATGAGATAAGCCCATGATAAGATCCCAGCATTTAAAAACTACCACCGTTTTAGGATCAAAGGTTACCTGAGCTTCTAGCTTATTTGGAATTGTTTCGAATGCTATGAGATCAGCACCTGATACTGCTACAACCTGAACTCTTCTTCTATGGAACTCCTTCAAAGTGGCAAACACAGATTCACCATAGTTCCCACTTCAGCAAAAGAAGTAAATGGGAATTTGTTAGAGATAAAGTGAAGAAAAACAAGATGCTTGTGCAACTTGAGATGCTTAAGAATAAAGTTAATCAGTAGTTCATTTTGTGCCTTGCCAAATAAACCAGAAAATTATGAACCTTTTGTCATTGTAGCAAGTAAGAGTATGAAATTCAATGGAAGACTACACAGTCGAAAAAGTTAACACAGCCCTAAGATCCAGAACTTATGTGCAAAGTCACAAAGTCGGTGAAATTTGAACGGGTCAGAGGACTGGGATGTGGTCATTATCCTCGAATCTAATTTGTTAAAATAATGATAAAACGACAATATGAATTGCGAATGACCAAGCTTTTTGATAACTTAATATGATTCTAACAAATAAGAACTTATGTACTCAGACCCATCGGCTAGATAAGCTCCGTAGCTACCTACAGAGGCGGCAACCAAAATATGCCGTTTATTGACAACTTTTCCTTTTGCAGTGTCATCATATAAAGTGACAAGGGCCGACATACATATGTATCAAACACCTAGAGAACTAAAAACTCTTATTATGTTGTATGTTGAAAGAATTAATGGGTTCTCCATTTCTGAAGAATCCCTTAAAAAATAGGTGTATACCGTTGAAAGCGGCGAGCACACGGTATTCTTTAGTAAAAGGCGAAAGAATAGTTCGCTTTGTGCTCACCGCACGGTTCCATGATTTATAACGAAGTTTCTGCTTGATCCTTTAACAGCCACACAATTAACATTCTTTAGTGCGTCATAGATGCGGGACTAAACATTCTAAACATTGTGCCTTGAAAATTAAATCTCGTGGGCATTCTCAAGCTATACAGTTGTTTCTCAAGCTATATGGTTGTCTCTCAAGCTATATGGTTGACTGGTTGTTTATGTATAGTCAATTACACAGACCACAGTTTATACCTTTATTTTAAATCGTTAAAAATATTGTGCATCAATGTTGGAACTAGATGCCCTCCATTACCTTCCAAAGCAAACTCTAAGACGATGAGACAAAACATCTTTAGTTGTTAGGTAGTACTCGTCTTAATGAAGGTATTCTGTGTTTTTTGTTAAATCTGGAATAACTGAAGTGTAATTTACTTGTATAGTGGGAGTATTTTCATGTGTTTATTCTCAAAGAAATTCAGACTTCTTTGAGACTTGTTGCAAGGTTTTGAAAGCTGAAAACATGTGTTTTTTGAAAGCTGAAAACAGATGTACGGAATATAAAGACTTGTTGCAAGATCCTAAGATAAAAGAACGCAAAACACCTAAATTACACAAACAATTACTTCAGATTCAGATTTATAGAAGCAAGGTTTTTGAAAAACTGCCCATGCAGACAGACAGTTAAACAGGAAGTCCTCTTTCAAAAGGCTTTAATCTATTATGTTACAGCTTTGACGGGATGCTCCCGATGAGAAGAACCCCTTTAAAAAATAGGTGTATACCGTTTAAAGGCACACGGTATTCTTTAGTAGAAGAGTTCACTATGTGCTCAGTGCACGGTTCCGTGATTTATTCAGTGATTCTGCACCTTAAACTAACTAAAAATTCCTTCATATAAAACCTAAGGATAAGTTAGACATAAAAGAACTAACAAACAAGAGTAATACAATGGTAAAAATTTCATTCACATTTGAAGGATCCTCCATTTCTGGAGGGTCCTATGCAAAAATAGGTGTATACCGTTTGAAGCAGCGAGCACACGGTATTCTTTAGTAAAAGGCGAAAGAATAGTTCGCTTTGTGCTCACTGCACGGTTCCATGATATTGTACGAGTTCATCTACTCCATTTATAGCTACTATAACATGATCCTCTTGAATGTTTTCTCAGTGTGGGACTTAAACCAGCACTATGTTTTAAAATGTACTCTAAGAGCATCTCCAATGCAACACTCAATCTTAGAAATCTTGAACGCCACATAAAAAATTTAGAGTTTTTAATGCATAACTTAATCTGGATCCGTAAGATGATGTAGAAGTAGTTAAAATAGAGATATATCAAGAAGCTCGTCTTCGTAAGTTCATATATATTCAACTTTGATCAAAATAATGTCACTTTGAAATATATTCAATTGTCCAACTCACCAATAGAAATCAAGTTTTCATATATTTTCAAAATAACTAATTACTCCCAGTTATTACAACTGTTATTACAATAATAACCATGTCACATAAGTAAACAGAACAAGTTTAGACTTTTGTACTAGAGACACGAGAACTGAAGATCTCTATTTTTGTCATAAGAATGAGAATCTCAATTGGGAACAAATGACTAATAGGAATTGTTTGAGTTTTGTATTGGAGATGCTTTAAAACTCCACAAAAATGTTAAAGTCTGGCTCTTCTTGGAAGAAGGTAATAAGTGACAATCTCATTTCCATATGACTTGCTCCATTCATGAGGGCTATATCTAAACTAGGGGTGACAATTTTTCCAATGAAATCAGGTCCATAAAGAACACCTTGTAACCATTCGAATAGAATTGTATAATCTTTTTTCATTTTTAGCATTGATGGGGTCCTCCAAGAGAGGAAGATCCCTTTCAAAATTAGGTGTAACCACTTTTTTTTATTTGTTGCGAAGATAGTAGATTAATAAAGGAGAGTACTATTACAATATCTATGACTAATAAAAGAGGGAACAGACTCCCAGTTATTATAATTGTTATTCATCCTAGCCATTTTAGCTAAAGTGTCGGTGAGGTCGTTGCCTTTACCAGGGATATGAGTGAAGATCACTGCCTGGAATTGCTTGAGAAGGTGATTGATTAAAAAAACATGAGCTTTAGTGTGCCAGTGTATGAGATAACTCGGGTCCTTCAGATGATTGATAATGGCTTGATTGTCGCTTCACGATATGTAGATGTTTGATTTTGTGTTTGATCGCTCATTGGATGCCTGTAACTATGGCTATGATTTCTCCTTCTTCCACCGATCTAGTATTCAAGAGGGAGGTGTAAGCGTTTAGAAAGACCGCCTCGTGACTGTGAAAGATAGAATTGATACCTGTTGTCGTTGTGATGTCGATAAACAGAACATCGGTACTTAGGTTTGGTAGTCTTAATCTCTTAAGATGTACTCCAAGAGCATCTCCAATGCAACACTCAATCTTAGAAATTCTAGCTTTTCCCCAAACTATGGTGGACACAACCAAGATTAAGACTACCAAACCTAAGTTCGGATTCCTTATGGATTGGCTAGTTATGTAAATGGATAGCAAAAGGTTGACACAAGAAATCATTCTGAAGGCCAGACACTCAAGAAATATCTATATGTCAGTTTTGTAGATTGTAGAGCTATTTTATATTCACCAATTAAAAAGATGTGTTCCACCATCAGGCACCATTGATGTTGTTTAGTAGTTCGTTTATTTTATTCACGATATCAGCAATAGGAGACTCAGAACAATACTAAATGGACAACCTGGGTCTATCCTTAAATTAAATTGAACAAAAATGCATATTTATAAACTCTAATGGAAGCATAGGTATTAGCACCATTATCCATGATCAACAATGTTAATTTCATCACAGCTAAAACAGTTATTCTAAGAGCACGGACTAGTGAAGAAAGCAAAGCCATAGCTATACTTGTTGGAGTCAAATGGGCCATAGAAAGGAAGATAGGTTCATCTGCATCAAAAGCAGTAACCAGAACATCATCAATCAACCTCCAATATTTTTTTAAAATTAAGGTCCCAACATAGAGAAAAGATCCAGCTAAATAAAACTGTTGTATTGAGAATTTGTGGGATTTCCCAAAAGAGGAAAATCCCTTTCAAAAATAGGTGTATACCGCTAAAAGCGGCGAGCACACGGTATTCTTTAGTAAAAGGCGAAAGAATAGTTCGCTCTGTGCTCACCGCACGGTTCCATGAGTTTGTAATTCTTCACCTGCTACTTTTATTACAAGTCCAATAAGATATTCTTCAATGCTTATCGATGTGGGACTAAACTAGTACCTGCATTTATGTTGTTTGTTTCTTGATGATGAGATGTGGTTTGAGGCTTTGAGCCTTATATTCATTCAATTGAAATAGAAGAGTGTGAACATCAATCTCCAAAAAGGATCGACAATACAATTAAGAGAATAATCTCCCAACCAAGATTGCTTTGCATTGCTTTTAAAAACAAAATCCGCGAAAAATAAGTGTTGCTTAATTAGATTTTCCCAATATTTTTTTTTTTTTTTGAAATATCGGCATATTTTAAGGTGACATTTCAACCAAAGAGGGTCGAAACCAACTTGGTAACCACTCCAACCAAAGGTTTTTAACAGATTTTCCCAACTTTAACTCAAACAAGATGTCACAAACTGATGACCATCATAGCCAATATAGGATTGCATGGGAGTAATTTTCCAAGTAAAATCTGATCAGACCTGAATAACTAATGGCTAACGCATTGCATTCCATTATACTTGTGTCTTTGAAAATCTTATTCTTACTCTTACTGCTCCATTCAATAACAACTTAAGGACCTTGTTAGGTTAATCATTTAATGTGACCTTAGAGAAGTTGTCGACTATCACTGTCAATTTGTTTTTCTTTTCTGCCCGAATTCATCAGTAGGCAAAATAACTATTTTTTAAGTGAAACTTGTAAATGTATTAAGATATTCATTCTAATCTACAATATTGTTTAGTTCAAGGTTAGGTAGGATGTTCCATTTCTAGAACATCCTTTTCAAAAATAGGTGTATACCGTTGAAAGCGGCGAACACACGGTATTCTTTAGTAAAAGGCGAAAGAATAGTTCGCTTTGTGCTCACCGCACGGTTCCATGGTACTATAACTATTCACGGTTTCATTTTATAATAACTAGAAAATGATCTTCTTGAATGCTCATCAATGTGGGACTAAAATCCACAACATCTATCTTTTTTCTCTTGATACTATTACCACTTTATCATTAACATTGGTTGAACACAAAGAAAACTATTATTTCTTTCACTAAATAACACTGTTCGTCGCCTTTTGCGGTTTACACCTATTTTTGAAAGGGATTCTTCCCTTCGGAGCATCCCACATCCCAAAATCAAGTAGTTTCATTTACATATGACATCTCCGTTTGAAAAGGGATGGTCTGCTCTTTAGGAACCTCTATAATCTATAATTTTTCCAAGTATTTGTGCTTTATGAGATGAGGTTGATCATCACAATAGGATTTGTTCGCTATCAAGGTGTTTGAGGGAAACTACTAAATACCGATAGCGGTGGTGTAACAGACTAATGTGTTAGAGCACCATTACTCATGTAACATATTCTTCAGAAGAAGCAGAGAAATGTACTTTAGTGTCACATACTTTATTAAAAGTCTTTTAAGTAAAATGATCAAGTTCAATACAAACACAACCACCATCAAAGTTCAAACCAAATACAATTGCAATCAAACAATAAAATTAACTTATTCAGTCAAAACTTATCCATATCGATATAAATGAAGGCAGACAAACTACAAATACCATCGGTGGTGTTTCAAAATTGCGTGCTTGGGCAGCATTTGTCACATAATAACATATTTGCGAAGAACCAAAAAAATGTATTTTAGTGTCACACACTTCAATTTTAATCAAATAATAAAACTAACTTAATTATATAAAACTTGTCCATCAGTGTAGGGGAGGGGGGGCAGTAATTATAAGACCCAAAATGGGGAGGTTAAATAGAATCTGGCCCAAAATGGACAGAAACTCAAAATACTTCCATGTTGTTGCGTCTGCTAAGAAGGCCATAAATCATATCGAAGCTGTTTTTTAGCAAAGATAAGAAATGGGTAACAAATCACAAGGATATGCAAAAATATCTTCACATAGCACTTTACTAGCATTGCACAAACTACCAAACCAAACATAGATTCCATTATCTCTGAATTATTCACTGCACAAATATCACACATTGATAATGAGAAACTAATTTCAGTTCCAATCTATGAAGAAATCTCAGAAGTAGTCAAACATATGAATGGGGAAAAAGCCTCTGGTCCAGAAGGGGTTTCACCCATTATCTTTCAAAAGAACTAGAAATCTATAGGAGAAAACATTGGAACCATGGTCTAGAACTTTTTTATAGCACAGGTAAGTTATCTAAGGTCTTGAACTCAACTCACTTGTCACTCATAACTAAAACTAAGTCATCAGTATCACCTACTGACGTCAGACCCACAAACCTTTACAAGTCCACTTATAAGATCATATCGAAGCTCATATCTAATAGGATGAAACCATTGCTTAATGATATTATATCTCGTAATCAAGTTGCTTTTCTGCCTGAGAGACATGTCACTAGTAATGTTATTTTAGCTCATGAAATCATCCATTCCATGAGAAGCAAAAAGGGTAAGAATATGTTTATGGGGTTGAAGCTAGACATGTCTAAGGCATTTTACAGAGTTGAATAGCCCTTAGTATCAGTTCTTCTCAATGGTAAACCATCATCATTCTTCTCTCCATCTACAGGAATTAGACAAGGTGACTATCTCTTACCCTATCTCTTTAATTATTTGCATGGAAGCTTTAGTAGGCTTATAAACAAAGCACAGTCTGAGGGTCATATCTTTGGATTTAAACACTCTAGCAAAGGACCCGTCATCATTCATCTATTGTTTGTAGATGATTGTCCCATATTCACGAATCTCGGGTTATAGGAAGAACACTGCTTATACAATCTACTACACCAATTTGGAAGGATGTCATCTCAGGTTATTAACTTTCAAAGATAGGTATATTTTTCAGAAAAACACTCAACAAAGGCTAGACAGAATGGTTGCAAGAATAATGACAGTCAAGAGGATGGACCAAGAAGACAAATACCTAGGAAATGTTTTCTTTATAGGAAAATCAAAAACAAAAAGCTTTCAATGCCTGCTCCAACTGATGCAACAAAATTAGCAACTTGGAAGCCCAAGTTGTTATCTCAAGCAGGTAGAGTAGAACTCATCAAATCTTCTTTTTCTGCTTCCCAAAGTACCAATTGCAAATGCTTGGTTTTGAGATTCTTAGGAAGATCATTAAGAGTACCGAATCCCTGCAATGAGAATTATGGTGAGGAACACAAAAGCAAAAGGCCTAGGCTTAAAATCGGGGCCAATTATAACAAAAAAAAAATCCGTGGGTGGTCTTGGGTTGAGAGATTTGAAGAAAGACGACAAAGCTCCCATTTACAAAAAAAAAAACAATTGGAGACTGAAAACTAATTTTCACCCCCGAATCTCCAACTTGTTTCTTCAAAGTATTATCCCAACAGAGACATGAGGCATGCCATGGTACAAAGCTCTTTTTGGTTGTGGAAATGCTTGCACAAACTTCTTTTTTTTGAGGAATAAAGAATATGGGAAGTCGGCAATGATAAGAAAATAGATGTTTGCAGGATAGATGGATACCAGAGACAAACACCATATTGGGAAACAAACACACCCTTAGGTTTAGTCATAACTGATTTTTGAATAATAATCAACTCAACAAACTTTCTAACAATCTTAAACTATATTGATTTGTAACTAACTCTTTGTAACAGATTTTTCTGTTTTGTAACAACTCAGCTATAGCTCTATAAATAGCTGAGTTCTCTTCATTTCTTAAGTTAATGAAAAATAGCAAAGCTTCCATTAATGGTGTATTCACTTTCTATTATGGTATCAGAGCAAAAGCTCTTAAGCTTCTGGTTATTCGATCTTCTTCAAATAAGATCTCTTTTTTTCTTCTCATTTTGTCTGATAATAACAAGAACAATGTCGAATTCTTGTTCATCTTCTTCATCTCCTACTTCTATTTCGCTTCCAGCGCCTCATTAGATTAACATCTGACAACTACATCACTTGGAAATCTCTGTTTCTACCTGTGTTACGAAGGTATGGTGTCTTAAACCTTGTTGATGGATCTTCATCTTGTCCAGAAAAGGTTATTATTGATACTAATGGCATGGAAATCCTCAATCCTGCTTATTTTGAATGGATCGAACGAGATCAAACACTTCTAATCTGGTTAAACTCTTCACTTTCTGAAAAACTTCTTCCTTATGTTGTTGGAGTATCTTCTTCTCGTGAGCTCTGGTTATCTCTTGAACACAAGTTTTCATGGCTTTCAACATCTCATGTATTACAATTACAATCTCGTCTGCAACAACTTAAGAAAGGTTCTTCATCTATGAGTGTTTATCTCCAACAAATCAAGGAAATTGCTGATCAACTTGCTGCTGCAGGAGCTCCATTTCCTGATAAACATCTTGTGGTTTTAACTCTAAAAGGATTAACATCAGAGTATGAATCTTTTAAAACTTCAGTTTCTATAAGAACTCCTCCTGTTACTATTGATGAACTTCATAGTCTTCTGTTAAGTCATGAAGTTTCCATTCTTGAATCACAAAATGTTCAAAATTCTCTTCTTACTGAGACACCAAATCAAGCTTATATGGCTCAAGGTTCATCCTCTTCTCCACAAGCCTATACTGCTCAAAATGTGTCCCATTTTCCATCCCAATCTTCTAACAGAGGAAGATATCAATCTAATAGAGGCAGGGGTAGAGGTAAACCATAGTATTCATCTGGCCATCATTCACAAAGTTCTCAAGATTCATCATCTTCAGATAGACCAATTTGTCAAATATGTCAGAAAATTGGGCATCTTGCTATTGATTGCTTTAATAGAATGAATCTCAGCTATATTGGGAAAACACCACCTGCTAAGCTTCATGCTAAGTATGCTGCTCCTTCTAATCAGTCTCCTAGCTATTGGTATGCTGACACAGGTGCATCTACTCATATGACTGCTGATCTTTCTAACATTCAGTCTGCAACTCAATATCAAGGAACTGACAGAGTTCACATTGGTAATGGACAAGGTTTGCCTATCTCTAACATAGGTTCTTCTTGTTTTACTTCACATGATCATCTCTTCAAATTTAATAACATACATCATGTGCCTGATATTTCTGAAAATCTTTTATCTGTTTTTCAATTTGCTAAAGATAATCAATGTGCTCTTACCTTTACTGATACTGAACTCACTGTGAAGGACAAGAAATCAGGGAAGACTCTTTTCCAAGAGCAACCTAAAGATGGAACCTATCCCTTGTCACTTCATCAAGCTGCCTTTTCATCTACTCACAAGGCTGCCTCTCTACATCCTGTTGCCTTTGTATCTCAAGCTACTTCACCATCACTTTGGCTGATAATTCAACCATTCCTACTACATCAAATCCCTCCATTCCTACTACATCAAATCCCTCCATTCCTACTACATCAAATTCCTCTTTGCCTTTATCCACAACTGATAATTCTCAGCCTAATCTACCTACTTCAGAACAATCCACCCCTATTCCCACTGATGTTCAACTCCACACCCAATGCAACTCTCCTGGTTCTAATACTACTTCCTCACCTAATATGTCATCTTCTTCTTCTCAGCCTGATTCTTCTTTTCCACAAAATACTCATCCAATGCAAACAAGAGCAAAGAGAGGGATCTTTAAACCCAAAATCAACCTATTTACTGCAACCAAACACCCTCTCCCAATGGCATTACTTTCTCAATGTTCTGAAATTACACCTTCTTGCTATACTCAAGCTGCCAAAGAGGAGAAGTGGAGAGCAGCTATGACAACTGAATTTAATGCTCTATTACAAACTAAGACTTGGACATTGGTTCCTTCTACTGGTAATGAAAATCTTGTGGGCTGCAAGTGGGTTTATAAGATAAAACAAAGGGCAGATGGTACAATTAAGAGATATAAGGCTAGGTTGGTGGCAAAGGGTTTCCATCAACAATCTGGGATTGATTACAATGATACCTTTAGTCCTGTGGCTAAACCATCAACAATAAGAGTTATTTTATCTCTTGCTCTTCACTTTGATTGGGATATCACACAGTTGGATGTTACCAATGCTTTCCTTCATGGAACTCTCAAGGAAGAAGTGTTCATGATGCAGCCACAAGGTTTCATTGATCCCGATAAGCCTAATCACATTTGCAAACTTCAAAAGTCTTTGTATGGCTTAAAACAAGCTCCAAGAGCCTGGTATGAGGAACTAGTTCAAGCTCTCTTAGGCCTGGGTTTTCAAACAGCTAAATCTGATTCTAGCCTCTTTGTTCTTAAAACCAAGGCTGATATTGTCTATCTTCTTGTTTATGTGGATGACATACTCATTACTGGTAGTTCATTATCTCTTAAGCAAGATATCATTGATCAACTTAAGCAATCTTTTGCCATGAAAGACCTTGGTTCTTTACATTACTTCTTGGGGCTGGAAGTATTCAGAGATACTAATGGTATGTTTCTGTCTCAGTCCAAGTATGTTCTGGACCTTCTTAAAAAGACAGATATGCAAGGGGCTAAACCATGTAATACTCCCATTTCCACCTCAGAGAAGCTTGATCCATATTCTGGTTCTTTACTTGAAGACCCAACAGTTTTTCGATCCATGGTTGGTGCACTTCAGTATCTTACTTGGACAAGGCCAGATATAGCCTTTTCAGTTAACCAAGTTTGTCAATTCATGCATAGCCCTCGAGTACCTCATCTCACTGCAGCTAAGAGAATTCTTAGGTACTTAAAGGGAACAATCACTCATGGAATTCAATTTACTAAAGGTCCCATTTCACTAAATTCTTATAGTGATGCTGATTGGGCTGGTGATTATAATGATAGAAGATCAACAGGGGGTTATGTAATTTACTTGGGTCCTAATCCAGTTTCCTGGAGTGCTAAGAAACAATCTACAGTAGCTCGATCTTCTACTGAATCTGAGTACAGATCATTGGCTCACACTGCCGCTGAGATTACTTGGCTCACTTATCTTCTGCAGGACCTTCGAATTTTTCTCCATGATGTTCCATCTATTTTATGTGATAACATTTCAGCTATCTCATTGGCCTCGAATCCTGTTTTCCATGCTCGCACAAAGCATGTTGAGATAGACTATCATTATGTAAGAGAGTTGGTAACTTCGAAACTTCTTCAGATTCTCTATGTGTGCACACAAGATCAAGTTGCTGATGTGTTTACTAAGGGACTCTCTTCTGTTCGATTTAATATTCTTCGAGCTAAGCTTTCGGTTCATTCCTCTCCCCTCAGCTTAAGGGAGGGTATTGGGAAACAAACACACCCTTAGGTTTAGTCATAACTGATTTTTGAATAATAATCAACTCAACAAACTTTGTAACAATCTTAAACTATATTGATTTGTAACTAACTCTTTGTAACAGATTTTTCTGTTTTGTAACAACTCAGCTATAGCTCTATAAATAGCTGAGTTCTCTTCATTTCTTAAGTTAATGAAAAATAGCAAAGCTTCCATTAATGGTGTATTCACTTTCTATTACACCACTTAATATATCTTACACTAACAATGTTATACAGTCAGTGGATCAGCTTTTTGTGCTCAATGATGCCAATAACCATGAATGGAACCTATCCTTGCTAAAGTTGTTTTCGGTAGACATTATTAACAAAATTACCACTATTCCCATCAATGTTGGTAGAGAAGATAGTAACCATAGGAACCTATCCAAGCCAGGGAGATATATTGTTAAATCCATGTACAAACACCTCACTAGGAATCATCAGCCTGAACTCTAGGACCCTGAGTATTGGTCCAAAATGTTGAAACTTGAACGCACTCCAAGAATTCAACTCTTTCGCTGGAAAGTATCTAACAATACTCTTCCAACACCTGAAGTACTCTCGAGATTTATCTGACTAGATACCAGATTATGTGGGTTATGTAATAATCAGATGGATCACTAAAGACATTTACTTTTTGATTACCCTTTCTACAGAGCTGTTGGTTTTGCACTACCAATCTCTCTTCGTATTGATGAACTCGGGAAAGATGCTTTCATTGGTTGCGTGAAAGAACTGATGTCATTGTAAGTTGAGTTCCAACAATCGCTACTATACATTGTTACAGATTGGTGGATAATATGGAAAACCAGTTGTGAAGTCATTTTTTTAAACCATAAACCTTATGTCATTGAATGTATAACAAGAATAAACAGTCTGGTCTGAACTCAACTTAATCTCTTGGTTACCGCAAGACAATGTGTCTCTTCACCCATTACCAATATGGAATGGACTTCTCCACCATCTAATGTTGTCAAGAGCAACTTTGGCGTCTCCATTACAAATATCACAGAAGATGCAGCAATTAGCATAATGATTCGTGTTCTAATTGTATAGCAGGAAAATCATCCATTATTCGTCGCCCAAGAGTAGATGAGGGAGAAGCCTTGGCAGCCTATCAAGCTCTACCAGTGGCCAAAGAATTAAATTTTTTGAATCTAATTTTGGAAGGAGACTCCAAGAACATCATCAAGCCTATTCATGGAGTTTCTTCATTAGCCCACTAGTCTAATAGGAAGATTATAAACCTAATGAGATCCTTACGATCATATTTTGTTAACTTTTTTTTTTTTGTTGAACTTGTCTTCTAAATCTGTAAAAAGACTTGGGAATGGCAAAGCAGATATGCTTGTAAAGCAAACTAGAATCTCAAATGTTCTCAAGATTGGCATCTCTAATAGGCCATCTTGTTGATGAAATGTTATACGCAATCCTCTTTTGTTTTATGGAGTATCAATGATAATTATGATACAATTCACTTAAAAAAGAACTACCAAACAAAGTCAGGAGAGGAAAATAACGTTAACCCTAAACAACACCAGTAGTGCTTTAAAATCGCAGGACTGTTACAAATATTTTTAATATCTTAATATTGCATTTAAATAATAGATCTATAACGACACATATTTTAACATTTGTATGGTTTTCGGAATGTTGGTCTACCATCACCTTTATACTAGTATTTAATTACCTAAATTGGCCAATTCATAAGCAAACCCCAGCTTGAGTTCTCCTTACTCTTAGGAAACCATTGATCATATTGAAGCGATAGTTGGACTAAATAGCCCATTACTAGGCGCAAATACTGTATATAAATAAATAAGTATATATATTAGTCCCATATCGAGCAAATACTAAAGATAGTTAATGTTGTGGCTGTTGAAAGACTGAAACATAATCTCAACTTTAAATCATGGAACCGTGTGGTGAGCACAAAGCGAACTATTCTTTCGCCTTTTACTAAAGAATACCGTGTGCTCGCTGCATTTAGCGGTATACACTTAGTTTTGAAGGGATTCTCCTCTTTTGGATGATCCCATTAAATTTAAACTCAAACCCTCGTGTTTCATACATTTTATAAGTTCTCCCATTATCGAACCATTATTTTCAATGGGTGATAGAAAATATAAGCTCACACATAGGTTTCAAAGAATTCAAGTTCTTTGGCCATTGATTTTGGAGTTCGCTTACAACACAAGTCACATAACTTTAGGCTTCCATATGCTCATTGTTTCAATAATATACACCTACTTTTCGAAAGAATTCTCCTTTTCTGGGGGATATTATCAATATATTATATGAATGAATATTTTCTTTAATATGTCGAAGCCACTACCTAATGTTGTTAGTGTGATATAGCCACAATATTAGATACTAACTTCAACTTTATATTTTATTTGATGCATGCAGCTATACAGGGTGTGGGTTTTAATCCATTTTGGACACGTAGATGGCAAAATACCATGGCTTCCCATTTAACTAGGTTTCTACCACGTCCTAAGGAAGTAGTGCATCCCTTTTGGCTAATACCGTTATTAGTACATTATGCTAGAATATGTGACATGCTTACACATCCATCACGTTCAAACACAGTTTTATAACGAGGTAAGTCAGTGTCGAGCATATACTCGAGCGTTTATGTATCGTTGTTTCCATTTCTTCAACACATAGGATTACATAGGTTAGGAGATGCGAATCATAGATACCTTTGTAATTCCAGATGATGAAGAAATGGAAACAACGATACATACATGTTCGAGTGTATGCTCGATCCTGACATACACTCATTACCAAAATGTGTTTACATATTCTAGCATAATGTACTAATAACGGTGTCCGTAGCCGTTATTACGACGATCTACTGCGTCCGTAGCATAATGTACTAATAACGGAGATCTACTGCGTCCGTAGGTCATGACGAAAACCAAGTTCTCGAAAAAGAAGACAAGTTTGTTTTTTGTTCTCGAGTTGGATCACTTTTATCTATGTCCCTCATCCATGTAGCCGAATAACCCTAATAACAATTTACATCATTGGGTTAAACAAAATAATCGAAGGAAGTAAATGAAAAGATAAGTCCAATAGGAAGTAACATGGAATTATTAATGAAGTTGAGGAAATGTCAGCCAATGGTTTGACAAAAATGACAAAAAGGTGTAAAAAGATTTCACAAATTTTTTTGGCTAAAGATTCCAACTCACCAAAATGAAAGACTAAGGTGCTGTTTGTTTTTAAAAAAATTCAGATCTGAAATCTGAATTGGATCTCAATTCAGATTTCAGATGTTTGTTTTTTTGTTTGACAAAATCTGAAACATTGGCTGACTAAACTAGACATCTGAATTGGCTTAATTAAGACCCACTTTTTTCAGACT
The DNA here is from genome assembly GCF_041429995.1 of Eschscholzia californica. Classification (NCBI taxonomy): domain Eukaryota; kingdom Viridiplantae; phylum Streptophyta; class Magnoliopsida; order Ranunculales; family Papaveraceae; genus Eschscholzia; species Eschscholzia californica. Next base: position 51,081,083 of record NW_028238198.1, read on the forward strand.
TTAAAACAAGTCTGAAAAATCAACCCAGCTGCTGAAAAGTAACAAATGACAAATATACCCCCGCAAAAGCCTAAAATTACTCTAGTTTCATCTTCTTCATTTCACCACCACCACCGCCGCCGTCACTACCACCACTAACACCACCACCACAGAACACAACAAAAAAACAAGAGCACACAGTGCCAATCTCAAACACACCCTAACCACCACCTCAACACCATCACAACAAGATGATGGGCTTTCTGAACGCTCTTCGTCCACCACCACCACCACCACCACATGAAGGGCTTGTTAACCCTTGTCGGATCTGGTGAGAGCTATCTTGTCCGAAACCCTCGTTAGATTCGGCGTCAATCTGGCTTTGGCTAATCTTCTACTATAGAGAGAGAGAGAGGGAGAGAGAGAGAGAGAGAGAAAGAAAGAGAGCAAAATACAACAGTTGCCACTCCATCAAGCTACAACTTTTGGTCTTCGATCTAAGTCATTTCTAAAGTAAAATGGGAAGGTACTCGTTTCTGCAACTATGGAAGATAGAGAAGGTAACAAGATCTTTTTATTATTATGTGATTTAGGGTTTAGATGATCTAGGAAGTAGCAGCCGGCAATTTGAGAAAGAGGACAGGAGAGAGAAAGGGAAAGTGAAAAAGAAAAGTTAAAGATAGGGTTTTTTTTGTTTCCTTAATAATATAGATGGGGTTATAAATGTAATTTTTCCTGATTCAGATTAAATGATTCAGATTTGGAAAACAAACATCTTACTCAACCAATTCAGATTCATCTAATTCAGTTCAGTCAATTCAGATTCAACCAATTCAGATTCAGACCTTCACAAGAAAACAAACACAACCTGTAAGAGGCAGTTTTGGTTGGATTCCTAGAGGCGGTTTCACATCAGCTATAGGCGGTTTTGGTAATCAATTGGAGGCAGCTTTTTGGAAATCAATTGATGTCGGTTGGTTGAAGTCGGTTGGTGAAGCTAAATTGGTTTCTAAATTGGATTCAAATTGGCTTCAATTGTCGGCTTATAATAATATATAAATAGGGAATCCAATCACCACAATAAACACCAACACAAGCAACAACAACTCTTCTTTAGAGAGAGCTAAAGAGAGAGAGCAAGTGAGAGAGAAATTTTTTGTTCATAGTTTTGAGCGGTGTTTAATTTCTCGGTTGTCGAAGATCTAGTATAGAAGGTTAAATTCTATACGGTACCATCTTGGGACGAACTTGCGGGTTGTGTTAGTCGTCTTCATCTATCCTTCAATAAAGATTTCTTGTTCGCCCGAGGACGTAGGCTTTAAAGCCGAACCTCGTTAAATTCTGTTCGCATATTTGATTTTGACTTAGCTTTTCGATTAATCTTCATAATCGGATCAATTTCTAGGATAGGTTCGATAGCTTCCGCGATTTTCAGTTATAAAAATTGCTCTGATACCAATTCTCCACCTCGTACACAATTTGATATACTTCAAATTTTGGACGAACACCAGGATACTCCTTGTAAGATATATCTGCTTCTTGTAACTTCATCCGACTGCACCATATGACCATGGCTGCCTACGTACCCTTTTACAGGATCAAGCCTACCGTAGTTCTACCAATCCTTCACATAAAGTTTACCTTGTCGCCATTACGCCCTTTCGGGCAACTTAACACGAGCCGATTTGTAGCAATTCCAGGCAATGCTGAAACTTGCTACATGTCACCACTTTAGTCAACATGTCCGCGGGATTCTCATCTGTGTGTACCTTCATGAGAGAAACATCACCTTCCTCTATGACATCTCGTACAAAGTGATACCTGACATCGATATGCTTAGTACGCGCATGATGGACCTGATTCTTCGCCAAGTGGATCGCACTTTGACTATCACACCATACATCCACGCACTCCTGCTTAATCCCTAGATCATCCAGAAGACCCCACAACCACAATGCTTCCTTCACACCCTCGGCCATAGCCATATACTCGGCCTCCGTAGTAGATAACGCAACTGTAGATTGTAACATCGATCGCCAACTAACTGGAGCACCATGTACCTTAAACACATAACCAGTAGTAGATCGTCTTCTATCTAGATCGCCAGCATAATCCGAGTCAACATAACCGCTTACCTGACATGTGTCTCCACCAAAGCACAAACCCGTATCAACGGTACCCTTCAAGTACCTCAAGACCCACTTCACAGCTTCCCAATGTGTCTTCCCCGGGTTTGCCATAAACCTACTAACCACACTGACCGCCTGTGAAATATCCGGACGAGTACACACCATAGCGTACATCAAACTGCCAACTGCACTAGCATACGGTACACGATCCATATGATCCTTCTCCACCGTAGTAGTGGGAGATTGTTTTCCCGAGAGCCTGAAGTGTGGTGCCAAAGGTGTTGACACCGCCTTCGCATTCTGCATCCCAAATCGAGAAACTACTCGTTCGATGTAACCTTTCTGATTCAAGTACAGTTTCTTACTTGACCGCACTCTCTTAATCTCCATTCCCAGTATCTTCTTTGCAGCGCCCATGTCTTTCATCTCAAACTCTTGACTGAGTTGAGATTTCAACTTATTTATCTCCACCATGCTTCGAGAAGCAATAAGCATGTCATCCACATACAAAAGGAGATAAATAAAGTCACCTTCGCGAAGCTTCTTGATGTATACACAACAATCATAATCACTTCTGCGAAAACCATGCTTTAGCATGAAAAAATCAAATCGTTTGTACCATTGGCGAGGGGATTGTTTTAATCCGTAAAGAGATTTTCTCAAACGACATACTTGATTTTCTTTACCCTCAACCTTGTATCCCTCAGGTTGAGCCATATAAATTTCTTCTTCCAAATCTCCGTGCAAGAAGGCGGTTTTAACATCGAGTTGTTCCAGCTCAAGATCACTATGAGCAACAATACTCAATAGCACCCGAATAGAAGTATGTTTCACGACTGGTGAGAAAAGCTCATTGTAGTCGACCCCTTCTTTCTGTGCATAACCCTTGGCCACTAGTTTTGCCTTATACCTTGTACCCTTGATTTCGGAAGAATCCTCTTTCTTCTTGTACACCCATTTACAACCAATAACAGACTTACCTTCGGGCAATGGGACAACCTCCCATGTCTGGTTCTTGTGAAGAGACTCCATCTCTTCTTGCATAGCAACCAACCAACTCTCTCTTTCCTCCGCGGTAATAGCTTGCTTGAAGGTGACCGGCTCGTCGTCTTCCACCGAGAGTGCACATTTGCCTGCCCGTAATGCCTAAGAGGTTTGTCTGACCCTAACCTCTGTACCGGCTTATATAACCGTTTCGGCCTAGTGTGTACCGAAACATCCTGCTGTTGTTGTTGTAAAACTTGTGTACCTTCCCCTTGAACCTCCTCATGATCGGGTTCATCAATTTCCTCATCCTGAGTATTATCCTGATGCTCCACCTGATCATGATTCCTAGAAACCCGTTGGTCTTCGGCTTCTACTTCCACTACTTGAGCTTTAGTAGACCCAACATCACCACAACTAGGCACCGTAGCTTTCGCCATAGCTACAATAGATGACTCATCAAACACCACATCTCTGCTGATTACAAACTTCTTGTCTTCCGTACACCATAGCCGATAACCCTTGACTCCTGTAGCATATCCTAAGAAAATTGCCTTCTTTGCTCTATTGTCAAGTTTGTTACCTTTAACATGGTAATAGGCCGTACAACCGAAAACCTTAAGTCTCCCGTAATCTGCATGTTCACCTGACCACACCTCGTAAGGTATGCCGCCATCTAAAGAAGAATGTGGAGACCTGTTCACAATATAACAAGCTGTAGCAACAGATTCTGCCCACCATTCTGCGCCTAATCCCGAATTGGAGCGCATACATCTAGCCTTCTCAAGTAGTGTACGGTTCAATCTCTCTGCGACTCCATTCTGCTGAGGTGTGTTTACTACTGTCCAGTGCCTCACAATGCCTTCCTGATTACAAAACTCCTTGAATGCCCCATCCGTGTACTCGGTCCCATTATCCAACCTTAACGTCTTCAGCTTTCGACCAGTTTTGTTCTCAACCATTGCTTTCCACACCAGGAATGTGTTGAATACCTCATTCTTATGCTTCAGAAAATAAAGCCAGACAAATCTCGAATGATCATCAACGAATGTAACAAAATACCTGGAACCACCCTTGGAAGGTAACTTTGCCGGTCCCCAGACATCGGTGTGTACGTAGTCTAACACCTCTTTGCTCCTGTGCTTGCTTGTAGAGAACGTCACCCTGTGTGCCTTCCCGAACACACAATGCTCACAAAACTCCATGCAAGGCTTCTTCATGTCCTTCAACAAGCCTTTCCCGCACATCAAAGATAGACCTTTTTCTGACATATGCCCAAGGCGCATATGCCAAAGCCTCGTACTAGCCGTTGGATCCCTTCCACTGATTCCTACTGCTACATCTCCCGTAATTGTTGTCCCCAAAAGTTTGTATAGATTTCCGTAACGAGTACCTCTCATTACCACCAAAGAACCCTTAACGACTTTTATGGAGCCATTCTCTATAATTATCTTACAGCCGTTCCGCTCCAACACACCAAGGGAAATTAGATTTTTCCGCAAATCGGGTATGTGTCTTACGTCTGTCAATGTTCTCACAACTCCATCGTGCATCTTGATCCGTATTGTTCCGAGTCCCACAGTTTTACATATACTATCATCACCCAGTATAACTGTACCACCATCTATACTCCTATAGGTAGTAAACAACTCCCTATTTGGGCACATATGGTGTGACGCCCCTGAATCAAGCATCCACTTGTCGAAGATCTTTTCAGACACCTCTGTCACCGAGAAACATTCGTCTGCCTCTTCTGACACATATCCCGCCTCTTGCATCTCTTGTTTCTCCTTGTAGCCTTCGTTCTTTTGCTTCAACTTTCTCTTTGGACAAGCCGCTTTAAAGTGGCTAAGCTCACCACAACTAAAGCATGTTTTCTTGAAAGAGCCTCTAGATTTGGATCTAGATTTCCCGCCCTTTCCCTTTCCCCTTTCATTACTCCTCCCCCTCGTTACAAACAACCCTTGTGCTTGTTCTTTGTCTACTCCACCCGACGCCATACTGCTAGTAGCAACCTTACGAAGGTCATCCGCTAATAGCGAATTTCTCGTCTCTTCCATGCTTAGACTATCACCAACAAGCATCAAAGTTTGAACAAGGTTCTCATAGGATTTAGGCAATGAAAGTAACAATATGAGGGCTTGGTCCTCATCCTCAACCTTAACATCAATATCCTTCAAATCTGAGATAATCCTGTCAAACCTATTCACATATTCCTGAATAGAAGAACCCTCTTCCATTCTACATGTGAATAATTTGGATTTTAAGTAGACCCGATTCGTTAAAGTTTTCGTCATAAAACTGCTTTCTAGCTTTAACCACACACCCGCCGCCGTTGTTTCTTCGTCTACTAGGAACGCCACGTCCCTCTCAAGACACAACATAATGGTAGCCCGTGCTTCGAGATCTAACTCCTCCCAATCCTCATCTGACATATCTCCTGGTTTCTTTCCCGTCAACGTCTTGTGTAATTTCTGCGAGATTAACAGATTCTTCATCTGCATCCGCCAATAAGAAAAATCGTTTTTCCCATTGAACTTCTCTATCTCATATTTCCCTGATTTGACCGTTCCACTTCTCGATCTCATCTTCTCTTCGTTCAATCTCAACAAGGCTCTGGTACCAATTGTTATAACTAAAAATCGCGGAAGCTATCGAACCTATCCTAGAAATTGATCCGATTATGAAGATTAATCGAAAAGCTAAGTCAAAATCAAATATGCGAACAGAATTTAACGAGGTTCGGCTTTAAAGCCTACGTCCTCGGGCGAACAAGAAATCTTTATTGAAGGATAGATGAAGACGACTAACACAACCCGCAAGTTCGTCCCAAGATGGTACCGTATAGAATTTAACCTTCTATACTAGATCTTCGACAACCGAGAAATTAAACACCGCTCAAAACTATGAACAAAAAATTTCTCTCTCACTTGCTCTCTCTCTTTAGCTCTCTCTAAAGAAGAGTTGTTGTTGCTTGTGTTGGTGTTTATTGTGGTGATTGGATCCCCTATTTATATATTATTATAAGCCGACAATTGAAGCCAATTTGAATCCAATTTAGAAACCAATTTAGCTTCACCAACCGACTTCAACCAACCGACATCAATTGATTTCCAAAAAGCTTGTGTTGGTGTGTTTTCAATAGGCTCTCAAACCCCATATATATACATCCAAAGGTTTCCCAAAAATTGGAGTCGGTGGAACCGACCTCACCAATTGATGCCAATTGAGAGGAAACTGCTTATTTTTTAGAAACCATCAATTGATGCCAATTTGAGAGGAAACCGCCTATACCTATTTTGAAAACCGCCTCTAGGAATCCAACCAAAACTGCCTCTTACACAACCTAACTCTCGAAATGGCGTCTTAAACCACAATTCAATCAGTTGAAGTTAGCTTCTTATTGTTATTATATATTTTTATTCTTTCATTCCAATCAATTTATTTTCTCTAACCTTGTTTTCAAAGCAATGATTTTCAAATGGCTTGTTGGCCGCCAATCTATCAGGGAGTTCATTTCTTTCTCTTTCTTCCTGCCCGTACCTCTTTTCTCTAAAACTCTCTCCCTCTCTCTCTTATGGGAAGGGAAAACAAAAGTCTTGCCTCTGGACGATCAATTACGGGTATGGTAGAGTATATGCAAACCATTAACTAAACCACAAAACATTTATGAAAACAAAATTATTTTTGAGGAATATGATAACTAAAGGATGTTGATTTACTACCTATTGAGGTAATTAGCTAATTTAAAATGAACTATTGGGATCTTTAAAGTTTTAATGAAGTTTCAAATGGCAATTGAAAGTTACATAAATTATTGAACACTTGACGACAAAATCATGTAAAGATAAAAAAATATTCGTTATTTCATAAAAAATAAAAATTCAACCATTTTCCTAGTCTTCCATCAATAGCCACGACCACAGATAGAGCACAAAGTGGAGAAGATATGGGAACATAACAACACCAGGAATGGCTAAGTGACCAACCAGTACAGTTTTTTAAATTATCGAAGTCAAGGATAGGGGTGTACCACGGTTGGATCACCGACTTTTTAGTCCTATTCACAAACCAATCTGAAGGATTCAGTTGCTGGATAATTCAATCCGAGTCAATCAATTCGTGGTTTGATTCAGTTACCGAACCAAACTATAGTAAACGGTTTGTTTCGGTTGGATAACTGAATCATGAAGTTACACTTCAACATGAGATGTTAACTTTGAAAGTTAGTTTTTTTATATTATATGTTTTTATTATTGTGTGATATATCTTTTGTTTGTTTTTCATTTTATGATATTTTTTTTTGTTTTTTTTCATTGTATGATATATCTTTTTAAAATGGGAAGACTTTGATGTAATTTTATGTACTGGCTTATAAACTCTATCATCCATTATGATCTTCATATATTTTTTTTATATATACAATATATAAAATACATCAAAATAATTGTTTGGTTCTGTTTTACTATAGTTATCGATCAGACATGTCCACACACCAAACCAAACCTTTCGGTTATGGTCTTTTAATTTCTGAGCTAAACTTGGTAACCCTAATTAGTTTGGTCACCAAACTGGTCATATCTCTTTGGATCTAATTGGTTTGGTCGGTTCAAATATTAAATATACAACCCTAGTCAAGAATGGCAAAGGACAAAAAAGATACATAATGTAAATTCATAGTTTCATGCGACAGCTGACACCTGATTTTTAATGAGTATAAGTTAAATCAAATGAATGGTTGTGAAATTGAGAGTATGGCCCAATTATCTACAATAAGGCATGAGATTTAAAATTATTGTCACATATAACTTTTTCTAAACTTCTATTTGTTATCATGTAAAAAGTAAAACTGAATTTTGCAATTTATAATTTGTCTCTAGAGAAATTGCAACCCATGTTGAATTTCTTCCACCTTAACCATCACAATGAATCATAGAATATAGAAGACCTGCAATCACCATCGTGCATCTTGATCTGAATAGTACAACAAAGGAGGCGACTTGCAGGTCTGTTTGCTAATATCGTTTCCTCAACGGGTTAATTTGAAATTGTCGAATAATAAGCTTATCCCTATTGTTTTGAAAGTCGAAAAACCCTCTAGATTTTGTATTTCATGTGGCTTTACAAGACATACTATTAAGTCTTGTCCAACGATCCTAGCCTTTGGAGACCTCTTGAAACAACAATCATCTGATGATCGGATACAATAAGTTCACAAGGCTACGACTTCTAAGTAGAGCGAGGACTTCAAAGTCTCTTTCACTAGGAATTCTGTTAAAGAAATCAGTTCTATGGACTGGATAGGCCATTTGCTTTGCCTCCATTTACTAATGAAAGTAATCTCTCTGGGAAGGGAGTCTCCACCCACACCCACTTATTCTATTCAATCTAATTTTGGTGACTTTTTATCTAGTCTATGTCTGGTTAAGAAAATCAAAGTCCAGACATCGGTAGGGGTAACGACCAGGTTTCCAATGGGACTTCGGATTTGACAAGGTGAATCCAGTCGCAGAAAAGATGACACTTCGTTAGATTCAGTGCAACAAATGATGATCACGGACAGACCCATTGAGGACAGATCCAGGAAATTACTACAAAAGGACAACTCGACTAATGTCCTCAAACTCGATGAATGAAGGGCACCGACAACCCAAATGCTGGAGACATCATGAATATTCTTGCTCGAAATTTTCGAGAATAGGGAACGCCCCGACAAAAAAACTTTAAAAACACTTCCTAAGGGCGACTAAACCATCACTGGGTTTCTCTCTGAGACATGTTTATCTAATTATGTACCTTTGTCTTGTTTTAATAATAATAATAATCTTAGTAAGTATTTTACTATGTCATCTAATGGAAGAAGTGGGATTTGGTTTTGCATAGGAGCCCCACTTTTGATATTACTATCCATACTTCTTCCACCAACTTAATTCACATCATGATAATATCCCCGTTAAGTCCAGATCCATAAAACCCTTTCGTGTATTTATGGTCCCCTACGTCTACAAGATCGCCAACCATTCTGGACCTAAGTATTGACTAAAGATAAGGCATTATGAACTCTTATTGTTTGATCGGATATTTAAATGCCATTTCATCTGCCTCTGAAAAATGGGGTGGTAGCATTAATATTCCATTCCTTTCTCATTTTCAGAATTTCATTCAGGATGTTAATTTAATAGATTTAGGATTCAATGACCCGAGATACACATGGACCAATAAAAAATCGATTCACCACCTTACCAAATAACGGTTAGATAGGATACTTTGTGACCCAACTTGTCTTCTTAATTTTTCGGAGGCAGGAGTTTTCACTTGCCACGTTACAACAACGACCACGCACAAATTCTTCTCAAATTACAGGTCCAGGGTAAGTACTTAACACTACTACTAAATTTGAAGTCTTTTGGACCCATCATGAGGATTACTCTACCGTCTTTCTGCAAAATTGGGAACGAACAATTGGACAATTTCTGGGCAAACTAAACCAAGTGAAGGAATCTACTAAAAATAGTGCAAAATAGAAATTGGGTTAGTAAAAAACGGTTGGCAATATTAAGGAAATGGCTATTAGATCTTGAAACTATTACCTCCACAGATAAAGTCTTAACTACCTAAAGTCAAACTAAACTATACAATGTACTAAGGCGGAACAATGAGCAAAGTCGAAATAGGTTGCTAATGGAGATAGAAACAGAAAGGCTGTGGCAATGTCAAAAAGAAGACAAAAAATATCCATCAACTGACTTTAGGCTCGGGACAGACTACATGCAATAAAGAAGAGATTTCAAAAAAACTGGTTGATCATTTTCAGAATTTATTTCGGAGTGAACTAGTTAGTCCTCCTCCAACCGAAATCCTCAATGCTTACACGGTTTCCTTAGAAGAACAAACAAGCTACGTCTCAAGAGTTCCTACGACAGAGGAAATAAACGCCGTCGTAATGGAGATGTGGTCAACTAAAAGTCTGGGGCCAAATGGATTACCTTGTTTCTTTTTCCAACACAACGTGGCGGTCATAGGGACTGAACTCATCACTTATATACAATCGGCATTTGTGACGCCCCGTGTACTGAGTCACGGTTTGTCCGGCTGTTTATAAAAGAAAATAGGTCTAAGTCTCGTTCAAACAAAGTTTCTAAAATAAACAAAAGCCAACACACATATCTCTGTTATGAAACAAATAAATGAGGCAGCAAAAATCTAATAAGAAATCATAGTTTTTGAAAACAAACTAAAAGTCAAAAGGACGAGACTAAATTTCGCCAGAGTTTCCTCTGTAAATTGAGACTATAAAATCTGAAAAACCTGCCAAACATACACATATATATATGCCCATAAATTTCATATCCAAACATAACAAAGTACAAACTTTAAACATCTCATACGTACTAGATACTACAGTGATACATATATATTGTTCGTTCTGATAATATACTTAAGTTCAAAATATCAAAAAGCAAATCGATCTCACATCACCAGTTGCTCACAAGCAAGATTAGATCGATCTGGGACTTCATCCACTTTAGATTCTTTAAGTCCAAACTTCATCCACTTTAGATTCCAGAAACATATTTTGTTCTCAACTCACTGTTTTACTTCAAGTCTAAACTTCATCCACTTTAGATTCTTCATACATGGGTTCATAAGTCTTTAACTTAAATAAACTCATACCATCGCACACAAAATGTACGGAAAAACCTTAAAGATTCATTATAAAACCATAAAGATCAAAATTTCTTACCTTGATTCTGATAAAATCGATTTAGATAGGTTTCTCTTGATTAATCTCTTTCAATTCCTCCTTAATTCGCTAAGTTCTTCAAGTCATAAAGAAAACTTCCATTAAAACTCAATTCAACATCATAGAGAGAGAAAATCAAATTTCCTACAAAAACCTAGGCCAAAAAAACTTAAGAACAATACTTACTTCTTGATGGAATCAAATTTTTGTTTATGAGATTCACTCAAACTCTCCAATTTAATCGATTTCTCCCCTCAAAGCTTAATCCCTAGCTGCAGTCGGTTCAAAGAGAGAAAAAAAAACACAATCTGATTTTTGGGTTTTCTCTTATCGGATCCACTCGAAATTAAGTTTAGTCCCTCAACTTTCATCAACTTGCTAAACGACCCTTAAATCTTTCTTGGTTGGAGAAAACATCCTATATTCTGCACCAATTGTTGATTTAGCCCAGGGTCGCGTTTAGGGGCGTGCGAGTAGGGCGCCCGCACTGGGCCCCCAACCACTAAGGGCCTACATCCAATAATGGTCTGACCAAAACAAATATATATATTTACAAATACATAGTTTAACGTAAGGTGTCCCTTAGCACTGATGGTTAAGCTTACGAGATTCCAGTTGTGTGGCCCAGGTTCGAACCACAACAAAGGTTGCACTTTTTTTTTTTTCTCTATTTTTTGTGTAAAATTGTTGACATTATCATTGTTAGATGAACTTTCTTCTGCTTTGTTGCACTCATTTTTTATCATTTTGTTATTTTGGATAAATTTCTTTCGTCGTTTGAACTGTTTGGCAAATATATAGAAATTTAAAAATTGTAAAAAGAATTCGGAAATGTGTAAATATATATGTGAAAATCATAATACAAAAGATCCATATTCACAAACTTGTCTTTAGATTCTAAACTATATCTTGTTCGATTTTTTTTTTGTAACTTTTTTATTCTTCAAATGGCCCAAATTCAGATTTCGCACGGGGCCCCTAAATTCTCAGCCACGACCCTAATTTAGCCCCCTGGTCTGACTTTCTCTAAACTCAAAATGACCCCTCATCTAGCTTTAGTCTTTTATTTACTGAACTGAAAACACGAGATGTTACAACATTCATATCAGCAAAGGTGTACCGGATAACATTCGATCAGACTTCATCAACATACTACACACACCTCTCATGACCGACCGAGCGAAAATATTTGGGAGCTCTTATCCATAAGCCACGTAACAAATTCAGAGTCATACATGGTTAGCCAATAAATTCAAAAATACTCTATCAAGTTGGAAAAAAATATCTCAGGCGGGCAGAATTGTTCTTATCAAATTTATCTTAGCTTCCTTTTGTACCTACCCGTGTAGTTATCAGTTATTTCCTAAGCATGTTATAGCTCAACTTGAAAGAATTGAGAGGGATTTTTTGTGGAGTCATACCCAAGAAGAACGTAAAATACATTTCATCAGATGGGATATTGACACTTACCCTAAAAGCAAAAGTGGTTAAGGCATTCGGTCGATCTATTCAACAAGTCAATGAATCACTAATAGCTAAGATGACATGGAGGTTCATCACACAACCTCAGTTAGGGGTGGGAAACGGGCCGGGCTCAGGTACCCGCGGGTACCTTAGATCTCGGGCTGGGCAATCCGGGTAACAAAATGTAAAAACCACCATACTTTACGGGCGGGCTCGGGCCGGGCATGAGTAGAAATATCTTGCTCAAAGTCCGCCGCAGGCATTTAATTGCGACGGTCTTTCATAAACTCGGGCGGGCCGGGTAACGGGTACAAACATGTAACATTATAATTTAAAGATAATTTAATTAAAAACTTTGACTTCATTGATGATATAAACTTTTTGTCCAGAAGGAAGACAACAAACAAAAATTACAAAAAGGTTGCCTTCAAGCCTTAACAAAGAACAAAGAGCATCATCATAGGGCCTCAACAGTTTAAATATGACATAAAAAGTGGTAACATGAGCCAGGAATCAAACTTGCATTGCCAAACATCCATAAAAAATATAGAAGACAAAAAGTAATCTTGTTTCCTTCTTCAAACTTCCATGTATATCACATGTTGAAGAAGTTCAATCCAAAAGACTTTAAAAGTTAGAATTCACAAAAAGATGGTGTTAGCACAGAGCGCATTAGTGCAGTATAAAAAGGACCATATGAACACCATAACCATCCCACAAAAACTGCAAAATAATAGAGAAAAGATCAAACAGTAATTAGGACAAAAAACATATTAAAACTTAGATGATAGAGAAGGTAAAATACTAAGACATAATATGTTAAAATTGACAAACCTGTGGGGAATTATGTCAAATGAGTAGGCTGGGAGCACCCAATGTAATCCACAACCTCTTCAATAGGAGTTAAGTCATCATTTAGAGGATCAATTTCAAGAAGAAGGTCTTTAAATTGAGCTTTCCATAGATCTTTCAAGAAAACAGAGCACTCTAACATATCAGGAGTTAGACTACTCCTATGATCACCAAGAACTCTTTTGCCTAAAGAAAATGTGGATTCAGAAGCAACCGTTGAAACGGGCACCACCAATACATCTCGAGCAATTGCAGACAATGTGGGAAATCGTTTTTCATTCTCTTTCCACCATCCCAAAACATCAAACTTCTCAACGTTGTCGACCACGGGATCAGGTTCTGAATAAAAACGAGCAAGTTCTCCAAGTGCAGAACCAATAAGACCAAGATCCTTGCCACGACGACTAAGATTTTGCCAAAACTAAACACGACTAGAAGAAGTACTACTTGCTTCGAAAGAACTACTACCTAAAGTGAACACCAAATTAGAGTTGTCAGGTACACTAGTTGTATTTGCACGACGAGAATTTAAAATAGCATTGTATTCATTAAACAAGTCTTCTAACTTCTTAGTAGCAGTTACACTTTGAGAAACAGAACAAGTAATACATTGGGCAGAAGACAAAAAACATGCCTCAAGTTCAGCAAGGATAAATTCAAGTTTGGATTTAATCCTAGGATCTAAGATGCAAGAAATTGAAAACAGTAGTGGTGTATTGCCTCAATATTTCACAAACTTCGACTCCATTACCACAATTATCTCGGAAAAAAGTGGATTATCACGATATCCATTAAAAACAGTTCCAATTTGAACTAAATATTCAAGAACATGATTTGAAGTCACATAATCAATCCCCGAAAAAAAACAGTGGCATCATAGAATGGACATAAAAAATTACACAACATTTCAGCATACAACCAATCCATATCAGTTATGTTATGAGGACATGCTCTATCAGACAGGAATGAGATAATGACATTTTTATATGGCAATGCATCTTTCAACATAAGGTAGGTAAAATTCCACCTATGTTTAACATCTAATTGTAGTTTTTTTCGGGTTTACACCTTTTGATTGGCAAAGGTTCTTAAACTGCACATATCGAGTCCCAAATGCAAATATATACTCCAAATTACCTTTTATATGTTGTAGCATTTCCTTAAATTGATTTACCTTTAGACCATCTTGAACAACTAAGTTCAAAATATGAAAACAACAACGTATATGAAATAATTCACCATTCAAAGGCAGAGTAGGGAGCAAACCTTTCAACTTACCAACCGAAACTGTGTTCGCATTTGCATTGTCAAGGGAAAGACAGAAAACTTTTTGAGATAAGCCCCAGTCAGTAGAAATTTTATCATAAATCATTTGAGCTATATTCTCACCTGAATGAGACTTATCAAGCAAAGAGTATGCAATAATCCTTTTATGTAACACCCAGTTAGAGTCTATATAATGAGCAGTTAAAGACAAATAACTTAAACTCTGATTTGATTGCCAAATATCTGAAGTAAAGCTAATCTTTCCTGGACAGTTTTTAAACTTAGTTTTTCTTCCTTAAAACATTTCAAGAACATCATTTCTAACTGTTCATCTTGAAAATTTAGAAAAGGCAGGATGAAAATTCACAAAAAACTACAAAAAAGGATCTTCAACAAATTGAAATGGTAATTCCCTTACAATAATTAACTTAATCAAATTTTTTCGAGCTTTTAATTGACTGAATTTAAAGGAAGAGATACTATCAGATGAAGATTGCAGAATTGTTGTCTGACTCAAATCAACTCTATGCTTCCTCGAACAAGACTTGGTATGCCTAGAAAAGTGGCTTGTGCCATTGGTAGATTTGGGGTCTTTGATCTCTCCACAAATTTTGCACTTCGCAACCGATTTCATAGCACCCATATTATTTCCATCAGGTATATCAATAAAATCATACATCTTCCACACATCAGAAGTCCTCTTCCTCTTGAGGGTAACCTTAACAGGTGAAGGTCCATTCACAGTTTCAGAAACATTGGGGTTTGGAGGGATAATTTGTTCAACAGGAGCAGCCACATTCACAACAGCTTCTGGGTCCATTCTGTTGATTTATTAATAAGAAAAGAGAATCAGTAGATAAAAAAGAAGAAAATACGATGATATTAGAACCATCATAAACAATCTTACATTTCACCATAAAATAGATATATAAGTCCATTATTTTTAAGACCAAAATCAGACAACCACATGTGGATAAACATGAAATCAAAACACAATATTCAACATGAAAAAATAGGAGTTCAAACTTACACTTAATGTTAGCTGATCAAGGTTCAGGAACCTAGTTATTCACATACCAAACCAAAAACAAATTAGTAATAGGTCATTTACGAAAAAAAATGTGAATACAATATTCAATATAAGACTCAAATAAGAGAGAATATTTACTTTAGATGCTAGCTGGTGAAGATTTAAGAACCTGGTTAATCATAAAACAGAAATACTAAATTAGAGAAAGTTTTTTTTATAAAAAAGATCAGAATAAGATATTACAGATGAGACTCATCAGTTGTTGAAGAAAAAATCCTCACGAAATTATGTTAGCTAGAAAGAAGAAGTGGGAAGAAGATGAAGTCGCCAGAGGCGAAGGGGTGGTTTGGTTAAATGTTACTGCTCTTATTTATAAGAATGACCTTTGAACACCCTAGATCTAACGGTTATAATCAAAAAACAATTTTTAGCCGTTAGATACTATATAACTAGCTGCTTAGATCTGAAGAAAGAAGTGACCGTTAGGTTACTTCTCACTTTTGTTAGTACTTATCTCTTTATCAGTAGCTTAGTAGAGTCAAAGAGTCAACACTACAAAATAAGGGGTAATGACATGTGGAACTCTTAGCTTTCACCGACTGTCTTACTCCCTGGAAAATTAGGCTTTTCATTTAATGCCTTCACCTACTCAATGAAAAAGCTGAATAAAACGTTTAAGTTTTTGGCGCCTCTTTGACTAAAAAATTTAAACTTATTTTCACTTAAATACTGAATGATGTGTTCGTTGTCACCTCAAACGGGCTTACCGGACGGGTTAAAATTACGAGCTATGTGATCGGGCTTAACAACCGGGTTTCATGCTCGGGTAGTAATTTTCTAAGTGAGGCCCAAGCCCGCCCATTATTTATAGGCGGGCCGGGCAGGCATAACCCGTCACGGGCTTCGGGTTGCCTCATTAGGCCATCGGACTCGGGTGTTCCGGGTCGGGTAGCGGGCTCTCGGACCATATTCCCACCCCTAACCTCAGTCCACTTCGGTTAAACTCATCAAATTAACATACATCAAACAAGATGACTATTGGTCTACTGAATCGAATCATGCATCTTTTACATTCTGGCAAACCATGAACAAGACTAAACATACCACGAGACAAAATATTCTATGGATAATAGGTGATGGAAGTTCAGTCAAAATTAGGTCAGATCTATGGATACCAAATACCCAACACAACCTACCTAATATACAATTAGAACTACCATCTCACATATTTTGGGTTTCAGATTTAATTATGCAGGAAACAAGGAGATGAAATATTGATATCAGCACAACATATTTTGAGGGGACAGTACAGGCAATATGTAGCATACCTCTTACCCATCACTATCCAACAGGCAGATTTACTACTGTCTGGGTCAAAACCTGTCATCATGAGTGCCCCTAGAAATCCACGATTAATGGGCCCCCGGAAGGGCCAAACCCATGAACTAAATGACAAATGGGCCCGACCCATTCATCTTCAAGCATCCGAGTTAACGAGAAAATACGCGCGCATTAGACAAAGGAATCAATCTTGGATAGAGAAGTCAACCCTGCATGAAAAGGTTGGTCGTTATTTCCTAAGCATATACCCGTTGAGGCGTTATTGTCATTCAAGATAACGGTTGACCAATGATATTATGAATATATCCGTTAGATGGGAGTTACGATATCCTCATTCATGGTGACAGCTCCAGGCGTTACCACATTAAAGATACAACTCGTTGCCAGGCGATAGTCGATGACAGATGCTATAAAATGACTAATGAGAAGATGATACGGGGCATCTGATCATCGACTAAAACAACCAATTCTCCGCAATCAATCGACTATATTCTCTCACCTCAATCACCTAGACCTCTGGCAAGCAACTTACGACTGCTACTATATTTCTCTCTCCCGACGACCACTTTATCAAGGAGGACGACCGACCTTTCTCACTCCTCACGACCAAAGGGTGCAAGCATTTTATCTCCCTCGACGACCAGAGAATTAGGCAAGAGTACACCTGATTGTATCACCTTTTCTCCTGACGATTGTCTTTCTCAGATAAATAATTCCATAACTCTTCTTATGATTTACATTTCGTATTCAATATTTGCCAAGTTTACTGACTTGACCGTCGGAGCCCCCTTAGGCCGCACCATCCCGATGTCCCAAGGATCTTACGGTCACGTGTGTGTTTGTCTCTTGTCACAGGTTAAGCCCAAAGACGTCGTCGGTGCCCGTAAAAATATTAACAGGTGAATGTCTGATTTTCGGTCAACGGTCCAGACCCGCTTGACTTCTTGACCTGCGATTTCGTACCCTCACAACTACTAAGTCATATTATAAAGAAATCAAGGTCAATCCTGAACTCTCAGAGGTAGCTCATCAATTTCCAGGAAAAAGTTCTGGAAAAAATCTAAAATGATTGGGGTATTAGACACTGCCTCCCCCCCCCCCCCCCACTATTTAGCGATATTAGGACTACGCCCCCAAAATGAAAATATGTGTGCGTTGACCCCCATTCTCGATTTTTCCGTTAAGTATCAATTAAGTGGTTCACGTGCATACCACACAGGTGACATATGACAAAAATACCCTTCATGAAATATTTAGGTTATTTAGACCTTGACCCCCAACTATTTGTTGATATTAGGACTACACCCCCAAAACAAAAATATGTTTAGGGTTGACTCTCATTCTCGATTTTTCGTCAAATACCGAATAAGTAGTTCGCTTGCGGTTTCATATTCCTCTTATTATTACAGGTTTTCAGAGATAGTTTTTATGATTAACATTTCATCCTAATTTGACAGCATAAGAATCTAAGATCTCAAATGGCATAATGTACAGAAAGTGATTGGTCCATGGACTCAAAGTTAGTTCGAGACTTCGATCCAAATAAGTCGAAAATATTAAGGAAAATAGGTTACCTCGTAGTCCGAAACGGGTTTGACCCGTCTGGTTAGATATATTACATAGGTTACCGAAGGGGAACATGTAAAAAAGGTTTACCCCAGTACTTAACCGTCCAATAAGTCTGGTTGATTAGAGAGAGTAGAGAAGGTCTCTCCTTAGTTAGCTTTAGACTTGTTACTTATAATATAAAAAAGGCATGTGGTTGTCACACGACCCATTTACTGATGTTTGGCGGAAAAATCGAGAATGGGAGCCAACCCCAAACATATATTCATTATGGGGGTATAGTCCTCAAATTACTAAATAATTGGGGGTCAATGTCTAAAGAAATCTAAATATTTCGTGAAGGGTATTTTTTAATAAGTCAAACATGTGGTTGGCGCGCGAACCACTTAACTGATATTTAACGAAAAATTGGAAATGAGAGTCAACGCCGTACATATTTTTATTTTAGGGGTGTCGTCGTAATATCACTAAATTGTTTGAGTCAATGTCTAAATAACCCAAAATGATTCCACAAGTACAAAATTTTATTTGGAAATTGATACATGATGGACTTCCGACCCGAAGTAACGTAGGAGTTAGAGTGACAGGTATACCTCAAATCTGTTTAATTTGTGAGGGAGACGAAATTAAAACCATGTTTCATCTTTTCTCGGGCTGCCCTAGATATCAGGAGCTGATTAGATTATCAGGAGTTATAGATCTGCAAACAATAAGAACACACCCGCTTAGTTATTTGAAGCACATATTACTTAATGATGAAACCAATGAAAGATTATGGTATAGTTTAACCTATTTGATATCGGAGTGGTGGAAGCAACGTAACGAAAGACATTTTCAACACCAAACACCAGATATAAATCGTTGTTGGTGGAGAACAAAGCAATCCTAAGGTATTTAACTAATCTCCTTGATCCCTCTATTTCTATCCAGACATTTTCAGGTCGAATAGTGGTGCCCTTCTCCACAAGGAACAATTAAGATGAACTTCGATGGATCGTTCAAAATAGAAGAGGCTTCTTGTACAACCATTGCTATAGACTTTGAATGAAATATATTAGGTTCGAAAGCTCGAGTAATCCAACCTTCATCTGCCATTTACAATGAAGTTCAAGGTTTCAAAGTGGGGATGGAGCCTGCGGTTGAGTTGGGGATAATGTCTTATGTTATAAAGGGTGATGTTAGGTTGCCCTAGAATTGATCCAGACCGTAGATCAGGAGGTGCCTTGGAGGATTTTGACCGAAATCAACGACTTACGAGCACGAACGCACAGTGCTCCCATAACCATCAGATACTGCCCTAGAAGTTGTAACCAAGAGGCTCACAACGACATCGGTTCTACTACATAACTAGTCTTATTTCTATAATAGCCTTTACAGAGTTAATTTGCGTTATAGTTTAGTCCCTGAGTTTGAATTATTTTCTGTTTTGCATACTTGTAGGTCTAAACTTTGTAACTTTTCTAAGCTTATTTGAGATTTTCTAAGCTAGGCATCCAGTTTAAATTGACCCAGTTTGACAAATAATAATGGGCTCAACTTGGCCCACTTGGACACATTCATCCAAGAATTATTCGTCCAGTATTCTAG
This sequence comes from Eschscholzia californica, assembly GCF_041429995.1. Taxonomy (NCBI): domain Eukaryota; kingdom Viridiplantae; phylum Streptophyta; class Magnoliopsida; order Ranunculales; family Papaveraceae; genus Eschscholzia; species Eschscholzia californica. The sequence goes on from NW_028238198.1 coordinate 51,101,025, forward strand.
TGTTTTTCTGTCTCTTCGCCTCTACCAAACCCCAAACACATTTTTAGGAGAAAGACGATCTAATCTCTGTCTCTCTCTCTCGGAGTTCTGAAATCTCCTTATTAGGTATGATTTTTTCTTCAACCGAACCTGTTTAGTTTAGTTTTTAATCTTATCTCTAACTAGACCAATTCACATGAAATTTCAATTTTAATCTGAAAATTGATTCAAGTAATTTAGATATTATTACGAACTTATGCTGTGTAATTTCTGTTTATATTGATTAATTTATTTATGGGTTGGTACGAGAATTTGGATTCAAATTTTGTGGTTTTTGGTTTTAAGTTAATATATGTATCAAGGAATTGAAGTGATGAAGGTAAAGGCTTGTGGGTTTTAATGAAATTGTGGCTGTTTGTGTGGAGAAAACTACTACTATAAGATTATGGAACGATTCTTGAATGATTGAATCTAGGGTTCACTGCTGAATTCTAGTTCAATTCCATCAAATTGGTATGCCCTTGTTTCCTTTTGGGTTTGTTGTAAAAAAACATTTGGACTCTTCTGTGACTCTGTCCCTTATAGAGACTTTAGAGCATCTCCAATGCAAACCTCAAAAAAAAAAAAAAACTGTATTCGTCTTATGTGTCAAGTCTCGATTGAGATTCTCTTTCCTAGATGACACTAATGAGATCCTCCCAATTTTGTCTCCAATGCAAATCTCTAAAACTTTTTTGCTTAATTATGTGGCATGATAATTTTTGTAAAGAAATATTTAGTTATTTTGAAGATATATGAAGACTTGATTTCTATTGCTCTAAATTTTAAAAATGAAGAGTTGGACAATTAGAGATATCTGAAGAGAAAACTCTAGAAATAGAGTGTCTTCTTGAGACATCTCTATTTAACCACCGCCACATCATCTTAAAGATCCAAATTGAGTTTTGCATTGGAGAGAGTTTTCAAGAAAGAGCTCTAAAAATCCTATGTGGCACTTAGAAATTCTAAGCTTCAGTCTTGGATTGGAGATGCTCTTACCACCAATTGAGAATCTCTTATTAGTTAATACCATTGGTGTAGTTTTTTTTCTTGTTCTTTTGGCTTTTCTCTGTTCACCTTCTGTATATAGCCTCATTGTTTGCTTCTATATGATTCTTCCTTTCCTAGAAAAACTAGTTCATTTCCTTCATTATGTATATATTTGAAGTCTTTTTGTTTATTGGCTTTGCATGTGATATTTATGTTTTGGTGGTAAGGCAAATGGATATTTAAGTTGGCAAATAGAGTCCATTGAAGAGAGGGTCCTAGTAAAAGAACTCGATCTCTGAAGTGTTATAAGTCTTTGAATGGTGAAGCTTGTATGTGAAATAGAAACAAAAAGATGAAACGCCAAGATGGTGTCCTCCATTTTTTTAACACATTTGAAAAATCTTAATATTCATCTCCGTTTATATCAGCTTAATGATTTCAACTATTTAACTCCGAACTTGTTTTCGTTTTCATTGATGGGAAGATCCTTTTTGAAAAGGAACTCCCCGTATTTCACCCGAAGCTTATCGGAATCTGAGGGTTTGAAAAAAAATTCTTAGATTTTATTCAAGAGCTATTCTTTACTTCAAGGCAATTATATTTAAATTTGATCTAAATGCTTCAGAGTTCATATCCTTTCTCCCCTGAAGGAAGACATTTTCTCTAATAGTGTTTGTGTTGAAATTTTGTCTTTGCGACTACCAATTTTAATTACAAAATATATTTTGAGCATTAGTTATCATCCTAATCGGAATGGGTTTAGGCTGTTGTCGTGGTTTATGCTGATTATCAGTGGGTAGTATGTCATTCCTGTTACCTGTTGACTACTGAAACTCATAAACAACTGTAAACTACTTGCATGTTTTAAATTTTGCTGAAACAAGACTTATTTGCTTATCATCAATAAGCTTTTCCAGATGATTGTTATTAATAATTTTGGATCATATGATTATGCATCTCCAACCATTTTGAAGGTTTAAAGCAGGAATTGATTGGAAATGGCAGCTTTCAAAGCTTTCTTGAACAGTCCTGTGGGTCCCAAAACGACTCATTTTTGGGGTCCTATTGCTAATTGGGGATTCGTCGTTGCTGTAAGTTTCACTGCTCTCTTGATTGTTCATAATTGTTCTCCTATTCTTTAGTAAGTCCAGTACATTTATGAAATCAGACAACAATCAATCTCAGGGGAAATGTAGGTGATTGACGACAAATATTGTGTTGCCCATATTAAATTTGTGGACATTCAACACAAAACCAATGGGCGATGAGTGTAGAGTTTCTAGATATTGTATTGTTGATCATGGGACTTCCCCTCTTTACATGCCTTCTCATTGTTGGCCGCAATTGAACTCATGCAGCTATTGGACCCATTAGTGTAGGCCTAGCTTTGATACCATATTAAGATTGTGGACATCCAACTCAAAACCAATGGGCATTGAGTGGATAGGTCCTCGATATTAATTTCCTTATAATTATGTACCTCTGTGATGTGTCCCACGTGGAACCATTCTCCCAACTTGTAGCTTGTTTACGACCTTTAGGTCAAAAATTGTACTTTAGACTTTAGATCTTTAACAGGAGGACCACTGTCGGACAATACCCATCTCCCCATGTCAACAAGGCAACTTTTAAAACATGGTCACGCTAGTGTTCTGTTTTCTTGGACTTTCCTAGGGTGTCTACTAAATTCGTATGGTAAGGTTTCATGAAGCGGCTAGCTGTTGTTTCCGGTTTCATTGACCTAGAAAAGTGGTGGATGAGACTACATGCATCTCCCAATCCCTTTGCTGTATTTGGAACACAAATTGTGTCCTCCAACTGTATGGATATTTGTCGGCATCCCTTCTCATCATCTTGATATACCTCTTATGAGCCACTGGTCTGCAATTATATTTTTTTTCTTTTTCTAGCACTTGTTCAAATATCACTTTGTTGTAACCTTTGTGCAGGGATTGGTCGATATGCAGAAACCCCCTGAATTGATATCTGGCAACATGACAGGAGGTTCAGTTTTCTCAATTGAAAATAATTAATACTTCATACTTGTCTTATTAATTAATATTATCTTTGATATTGGTGCTGCAGCAATGTGTGTCTATTCGGCTTTGTTTATGAGGTTCGCATGGATGGTACAACCACGTAACTATTTGCTCCTAGCATGCCATGCTTCAAATGAGACTGTTCAACTTTATCAGCTCCAACGTTGGGCAAAAGCCCAAGGGTAAGGAACTAAGAATGTAGCCTTCATTCCAACATTTAGGTTAACTAATACTATTTTATGGTCTATGCACTATAATCTTCCATTAGCAAGTAAAAGTGAAAGGTACGCCTGTACCTATGTAACATGGACATTTATACGGGTACCGATATCCGACACTTCAGTGGCAGCTGAAAAAATTACAAAATTTAGAATATTACTTCTAACTTTGGTGTAAACAATAACAATTTAAGATTTATGCACCATGATCTTTCCGTTTGCGACTACCATTGAAAGGTTTGGCGTCATCTATATAACTCTACATCTGTCGATATCAGGATTCAGGCACTTTATGGGTACCACTATTTGACATCAGTACGAGGTGTTAGATGCTGTGACACAAAAAAATCACAGAATTGAGATACGACTGCGGACATATATTCTTGTCTTACTATAGTATCCTTTATTCTTTCTGATTTTTCTACTTCTGGATCAACCCTTGTATAAACCAAGTAGCTAACTCGAATGAAGTTAAAAAAAGGAGTTTTTTACCTTCGCACTATAAAAGTGCATGCTTCGATCTATTCATTGAAAGATACGATAACCTTTTTGGTCAAGACCCACAATACACATGTCATTAACCTAGAATGCTATTTTATGTACCTAACATGATTTTGTGCAAGTTTGACACTAGATGTACATACAGAATATCACATCCTACCCATTGAAGGATACAAAAATATAAATATCAGAGTATCCATGAAATATAAGCCATTCGAGAATATTCTTAACCATGTTTTCAATGGGAACGATTATACCCAACTAGAGATACTGTAGTTCGAGTAACTAAAAAATGTTTGCACATTTGGTAATTCTTATTGCAGATACTTGGAGAAGAAGGAGGAAGCAAAAGTACCTGAGTAGACTTTTGACCCACATCTCTGCTGTTTCCATCTCAAATTACATTTGGACTTCTGCTCAATCTTTCAGCAAGACAGTTACTGTTTCTTTGTTGTGTTAAATCTTTATCTGACACCATTTGAATATGAAGTTACTAGTCATTTGCTTAGTCGAGTAACGGGCAAATGAACTCATTTATTTCAATCTTGAATTTGTTAGCTTCTGAAAGGAGGTACTGTTTGAGCAGCTGTGCATAAAAACACGAAGTTTCATTACTTCAATTTCCAAAAGCTTAAACCATGAAAAAGTATGATTTTCTTCTTTTTATTGAATCGATTGGTATTGAAGTATGGGTTTTCGAAAGATGTGCTCTAAAAAGTACATGATAAGATACAAATTATTTTTATGTATTTGAGTGGAAAAATAAAATCATCCTCCAACCCATTGTCACTTTGTATTTGGCTACACATTCTTGGCGATAACATTTGGTGTGCCCATGGGATAACGATCTAAACAAGCGAGCTTTTCGGGAATTTCCTCGCGAGTAACAGTAGAATATGCTACAAATCAAAGCCTACGCTCGACTTACACTAAATCAATGGTTTCTATTTTGAGAACTTTTTCTCTCGTGATGGATCTTTCATTTGCTGTGAACTTGAGAACTTGTTCTATTGACTATTGGAACTTCATATGGACGATACCGAGAATTAAAATATTCCTTTGGAAGTGTTGTACCAACAGTCTCCAGTTAGAGACAAAATTGGAAAATTTATAGGTAACACCTATAAATGTCTTTACTGTGACAGTAATGAGACGATCACTCATATTCTTCTTCACTGCCACTTCTCTCGAGCTATCTGACTCTACTTTAATACCATTACGGATAACTTTACCAATATCCATGACTGGATAATTTACTCGAAAACCCTGGATATGACTCAGATGACTTTATTGGCTAAAATCATGTGGTTTATCTGGAAAGTGAGATGTGAAAAATGCTTTGCTGCGAAAGAACAATCCCCCATGCAGGTAATCAGGATGATTCAGAGCTCGACAACCAACATCACTTCGGTACCCCAGCACAAAAAAAAAACTAATACAAAATGGCTCCCTCCAGAAGCACCATTCCTTAAGTTCAATGTAGACGCATCATTCACTAAGTGTACTGAACCGGCAGGTATTGGATGTGTTATTCATGATGAGAAAGGTAACTTTATTGCAGCTATGTCTGACACTATCAGGGGACAAACAGCAGAGGAATGCGAATGTCTGGCAATTCTAATTGCAGTTCAATGGGCCTCAAATCTCAAGATTACCCACCTTCATTTTGAAAGCGACAACCTCAACCTAATTAACCATCTCAATGAGCGGAGACAGGCGATCAGTTGGCAATCGGACAAGCACATGGAAAACATAGTATCCCATAAAACAGGATTCGAGAAAACCCGATTCTCTCACATTCCGAGAACTCTCAATGTACAAGCAGACAAGCTGGCGAGGTGGGGGAGGACACACACCATTAGGCGTTTATGGCAATCGAGGAATGCTATGAATCTATATTTGGATTGTTAGTTCGTTTTCTGTTGTATTTTCTTTCAACAAAAAAAAATATTTCATTCAGGTTTGAACTAGGTCTACTTTTGCAGCATTTTACATCATTTTTCTTTTCTCATCTTCTCTTGAGTCGTGTCGAACCATCTTTACTCTGCTTCTCTCCATGCCGCGTTCTGCCTTCTCTGGTTTTACAGAACACGCGAGTACTTAGATTACACTAAAAAATATCTATCATAGTTAAAAAAAAAAGTAAATTTAAACTAAGAGTACTTGCAACAATATGATAATGCAATAATAGCACCAATGGAGTTAAAAGAATGCACCAATTCAGGATTGTGACAATATAATTTTCTTGAATTTCTCATAAATATTGTTTGATGTTGCCGTTTTTTTCACTATTTGAATCTAAATCGTTCAAACCTTCTCAAATGAATCGAAAATCAGGCCAGATCATCTATTCAGACGAGTTAGATGTCACAAATCTGGAAAAAATTTGGTTTTGACTTGTGTAAACTCTTACAAACGTCACCATATTTCACACTTCGAAAAAAAAACACCGCATGAGGATCAATTTGGTTTTACACCAGGAGAAGGACTAAAGGCACCCGACAGAAATGCTATTCACGTCGAGTGCCTGTTAGCACCCAGTACGGACTAGGTGCTTACTAGGGAGGCACTCAGTCCACCCTCATCTTCTCTTCTTGTTCTCCTTTGCATCACCATCATCATGTTAACATTGATCCAAATCCATCATCATCAATCTACAATAAGTAATTAGAGGGATAAAGAATCTTGTTTTAGAGAGAGAACGGGAGTAAAACCACCATGGAAAGAACCTTGATTACTAACCCAACCTTGATTCATGATGAGGAGTTAGAGAAAGAAAGAACTTTGGTTCCAAACCCTTGATCCAAAAGCACAAAAAACCACCATTAAAAATCTACTCGGATTGGTCTTAGACTGGTCAGTCTGAGACCTAACCTAATCTTTCGGACTGGTCCGAGTCCGAAGGTTTGCTTTGGGTTTCGGACGGGGACCCTTACACCCGGGTGCCAATAGATGTACAAGGTCAACGGAGATTGACCTTAATCAATCTCTTCCCCCGAGTGCTAACAGCTATTTTGCGGGTGCTTTTAGCCGCTGAGTGATAAGAACCATATCGATTAAAACCGGAACGTATTACCAAAGTTTCTAAATCCTAATTTCACACATTTGTGTATCGGAACCTAATCGAACCGACTTTTTCCTTTTTTTTATTTTACAGACCTAGGCTAGGAGTTTGTGTGGTTTTAAGAGAGAGAAAGAGTGAAGTGGTGCGATTTGATTTTCTGGTGGAGGATTGACGTTTGTGTGGTGGCGCCACCACAAAAAGGTGGTTATTGGCAGTTATGTTAAGTTTTTAGACGGTTATCTTTCTTTTCTTCTTTTATTCTCTCCCTGGTTCTTATCTTTTGGTTGAGATTTAGTCTCTTTTCATCCTTTTCTTGTTATCTTATTCTCCTTTAATTCAATTCTACAATGGAAGCAACTAATTCAGATCTTTTGCATCAATTCGCGGAACTCACAACTGAGGAACCATTTGTCCAAACAGTTGAAGGGTTTGAATTGCTTAGTTTGGAAGCGACGGCGATAAAGCATGGAGTTCTCAAGTTTTGCAGTGATAAACGGATTGATACAAGTTAAGCAATGATTCGATTGTCTAGAGTATTATATGGACCAAGTAAGTTTTCCCTTACAGAAATCAAAGAAAATCATTTCCTCATTCGATTTTCCACCGGTACAGAACTCGATATGGCAATTACTAGATCTCCCTAGGTCATAATGGACGAACTAATTGTTCTTCAAGAATGTAATCCTCACTTGGCTCCGATTGATCATACTTTTGATAAAGTATGGTTCTGGATCCAAATGCACGGAATACCCATTCGTCACTTGAATAGTACTAATATTAATAGGTTGGCTTCGTTCTTCAAGAATGTAATCCTCACTTGGCTCCGATTGATCATACTTTTGATAAAGTATGGTTCCGGATCGAAATGCACGGAATACCCATTCGTCACTTGAATAGTAGTAATATTAATAGGTTGGCTTCGACTATAGGAAATTACAAACCAACTACTCCTGAAGATGTATCAAAGTGGACGGTATTCGGTAGAGTTCGTGTGGAAGTTCCCATTGTTGATCCTTTGCCGCACATAGTAAATCTTAATCTGTCTAACTATCAACTTATTTCGGTTGAATTACGATTTGAAAGGTTACCACGCTTTTGTAATTCCTGTGGTAGAATAGGGCATACCACAATTTTCTATCCTATAACACTTCTGATTGGTGATCTTTTGAAATAAATTTGACTGAACCACAAAGATCTAAACTTCAATTGAGTATGATTCCTAAATACCCAGATAATTTTAAAGTTATCATGACTAATAGAGGCATTGGGAAGGAATTAGAGTCCTTTGTTGGGACGAATGTTTCCTATTCCACTAGTATCTTAGGATCAGGCCCCATAGGAGATAACTCAGCATCGGGTTCTGGTCATAAAGTGTCTCTTAGTGATAATTTTGGCGATATTTTGGATCGCCTGAACTCTGCCAAGAGAGCCCGAACGACCAGTTAGACAACCCCTATAAATTTCTCGATTAATCATCCTCCATCCGGAAGGAATATATTGAACGTGACATCTAGTGAGAATCAAACTGAGGAAGGAGGTAGTTTTCACAAGAAGGTGGCTAGGCAGACTATTCCTAACAAAATAGTTGATAAGGTTCCAGCTCCCTTAAAGCCGATGGAAGAATGAGTGTTCTAGCGTGGAATTGTCGGGAGATAGGGAACAACCCGACAAAGAACGCTCTTTATTAGTTCCTTAGGGCCACTAGGCCAGATTTAATTTGTATTTCTGAAACTAAAATATCTTATTTATGTAATTTTTCTTTTCTTCATAATATAGGCTATAATAATTGCCACCGAGTCCTCTCCCATGGTAGAGGTGGTGGTCTTGTTCTTCTTTGGACCGATAGTATTAATATAAATATTAATTTTCTGATTTTAATTTAATTCATGCCACTATTCATGATAATAATCTTCATGCTGATTGGGATTTATTTTCTATATATGGACCACCCCGAATCCAAGACAGATTTAATTTTTGGACTAATATGTTATCAACTTTATTATCAGTTACTAACCCTTTTTGCTGTATTGGAGATATAAATGCAATTGGACACAACTCAGAAAAACGTGGAGGATCAAACAATGCTCCTTTCATGACTCAATTTCAATCTTTCATCCAACAGAGTGGTCTCATTGATCTCAGATTTAATGGTCTTGCATTCACTTGGACAAATAATCGAGACCGACATTATCCAACACAAGAACGATTAGATAAGGCAATGGCATCATCAGATTGGTTATTAAATTTTCCAGATTCAGGAGTTTGGAGATATGAATGCAATTGGACACAACTCAGAAAAACGTGGAGGATCAAACAATGCTCCTATCATGACTCAATTTCAATCTTTCATCCAACAGAGTGGTCTCACTGATCTCAGATTTAATGGTCTTGCATTCACTTGGACAAATAATCGAGACCGACATCATCCAACACAAGAACGATTAGATAAGGCAATGGCATCATCAGATTGGTTATTAAATTTTCCAGATTCAGGAGTGTTTCATCTCCCTAGGTATGTCAGTGATCACGCGCCAATTCTTCTAAAATTTAAAGAGCAGGTCAAATATTACCAACTATTCAGAGCTTTGAAAAATACTGGACCCAACATAGAGATTATAATGACACCTTCGCTACAAATTGGGACTCGGCTACCGGCACAATCCGTCAAATCATCATTATTACTGTGGAGTAAAAGGTCGTTTAACATCCTTCGAGATAGGCTCAAGGCTCTCCGAAAGAGATTACTTACTATTCAAAGTCTACAGCCGACAACTATTTCTTCGGAAGTAGAAAGTTCCATCCAAGAGGAAATTATGCATTTAGAAGAGGTTGAACGGACCAAGTGTGAGCAACGCTCTAGACTGAAATGGGCTAACAACGGTGACAGGAATACGAAAGCATTCCATGTGGAGATGTCGATCAGAAAACAAAAAAATAAAATCCATCAATTAAAAACTCAATCAGGTAATGTAACTTCTAATGAGAGTGAAATAGCTGAGGATCTAATCAATTTCTTTCAGAATCTGTTTACAGCTGAACCAGTGATTCAACCACCGATGGAAATACTTAGTGCATATAAAGTGATATCTAATGAAGACTTAAGCGCCTTCTCAGGAATCCCAACAGTAGAGGAAATCAAAGAAGTAGTCATGAACATGAGAACAAATAAAAGTCTGGGACCAGACGGTTTACCTTGTGAGTATTTTCAATATAATTGGGATAAAATTAGCAGCGAACTCATCAAGTATATTCAGAGCATATTTCGATCAAGTGCGATTGATTCATCACTTAATTGCACTACTCTGGGCTTAATTCCCAAGGTCAAGATTCCGAGTTGCGCGTCTGAGTTTAGACCAATATCACTATGCAATTCCATCTACAAATTCATCACTAAGATTATAGCTAACCGTATTAAGCCTTTTCTCGAAGAAAATATAATGTGGACCCAAAACGCTTTCGTGCCTAATAGACAAATCTTGGACAACATTGTAATTACCCAAGAGGTCTTACATTCTATGAATATCTCTAAGGCCAAAAGTGGGGGATTCGCCTTAAAAATGGATATGGCTAAAGCTTATGACAGAGTAAGCTGACAGTTTTTAAAACTAATTCTTAGGGCCATGGGCTTTACTGGCCGTTTTCTCTGGCTTATCCTGCATAGCATAACCACACCCACATTTAGTATTCAGATAAATGGTCACCTTTATGGGAGCTTTAAGGGCTCTAGAGGTCTGAGGCAAGGGAGTCCTCTATCACCCTACCGCTTTATCCTCACCTCTCAGACACTCTCTCTTCTTATTCATCATTACGAATCACATTGTCTGTTTACAGGTTACAAAATTAATCCTTCTAGTCCTTCCATCTCTAATCTTTTATTTGCTGATGATGTTATTATATTTGGTAAAGCATCAGATGAAAAATCTAACTACTATCCTTGAGTTTAAGACAATGTACTCCAGCTTCTCAGGTCAGGCGGTAAATTTCGACAAATCTTACATCTATTTCAGTTCGGGTGTCCCACCTGCGAACAAAGAACTATATATTAATACTCTCCAAGCTCCTATTATGAATTCTCAATCAAAATATCTTGGAGCACTTCTGTTAAAACCAGGTAATCGCATTAAAAGTTTTGATTGGTTGCAGAAGAAATTCAAGAAAACTCTTTCGGCTTGGAAACAGAAATTGGTCTCCCAAGCAGGTCGTACAGTTCTTAATCCCTTATGTGTGTACCCCTTTAGCTATCAAATGATTCCACAAGGAGTAATTCGTGAACTAGAAAAAGAAGAGCGATCTTTTTGGTGGGAACATGGCAGTAATGAAAGAAAAGTTCACTTCATCAATTGGGATCTTATATGTAGCTCAAAAAAGTATGGGGGCCTGGGTATACGATCACTTACTGAAGTAAATAAATCCTTGATTGCTAATATGGCTTGGAGATTCTTTACCAACAAACAGTCAATTTGGGTTAAATTACTCAGCTCTAAGTACTTGAAAAATGGAGATTCCTGGACGGTGGATAAAAATTTACATGCTTCTCCTTTTTGGAGATCACTTCTGACTGTCAGGGAGACAGATACAAGAATCATGGAAGACAAATGGGTACCTGAAATTACAAAACACATTCCAACATTAATTCAACTCTTGCCATAGAACATCAAATGGGTCGCAGATTTGATTGACAAAACAAATACATGGAATTTATCTCTACTTCAACAACATTTCACCACTGAATCAATAATGGCAATCACAAATATCACTATTCCCTCTACTTTTGCCAAAGATAGACTGATCTAGAAGGGTACAAAACAAGGAAACTTTACAACAAAATCGATTTACTCTACTATCAGAACAAGACCAATTCTACCAACAAAACTTAGTGACTTTCCTTGGCATAAGTTTTGGAAGAAGACGCACGTGAATCCTAAAGTGCAAATATTTACTTGGAGATTAATTCATGATGGGGTTGCGACTTTATCAAATATTGGTAACAGAATACAAACCGTGAGTCAAATATGCAAAATGTGTCCAACAGGAGACATCGAGACAGCAAACCACTTATTCAGGACATGCACTACTTTTAAATCTTTTCTTTCATCTTCACATGATGATAATATTTCAGATCTAACAGGAAATTACATTGAAAATCTGAAAACCATTCTTAATAAGGGAGAAAGATCGAATGAACAGTGGTACACTTATACTTATCTGCTGTGGCATTGGTGGAAACATCGGAATGAAATCCATCTTCAGAACTCGGTCACTAATCTTGATTGGATCTGGAGCAATATTTATCTTGACCTTCGTCGTAATCCTTCACTTTCAGTTCTTCTCTCTATTTCTACTGTTTTGCAGGATAAAGCATGGAACCCTCCGAGCTTAGGAAGGATTAAAATAAATGTGAATGGAGCTTACAACCATAGTAAAACAGCAGCGGCGGCGATTGCGAGAAACTGGAGAGGGGAGGTGGTGGATTCATTGACAAAGACTTTCTTACCGATTTCATCTCTTCACAGTGAGTTAAAAGCTTTTGAGCTAGGGTTACTTCTGGCGGACAAGATGGGTATAAATACTTTCGACTTGGAAGGAGACTCTCTTATTATGGTTAACCTAATATCTAATGGTCAAGATTCGTGCCCTTGGCGTCTTGTCCATGATCTAACCAAGCTACGTGGCGAAGTAAATCGAAGAGACGTGTCGATTTCTCACTGCTATAGAGATGTGAATTCTGCTCCTCATGATTTGGCAAAATTAGCTTTAAATACTGCTATGTTGAATTAATGACTTTTTAATCCTTGTATTGTACACATGTAAAACTCTCATCTTTTTTATGGTTATTAATGCTATTAGGCTTTTCAAAAGAAAAAAAAAACCTAATCGCACCAATAATACAAAAGGGGGATTGGGCCATTGGTCCAAAAAGGGGCCCAAAATGAAAATCCCACCCAAGGTTGCCTGAAAATGAAAGGGAGGTCCAATGTGTCAGTTTGGGGTTCAAAGTTACGTAAAGGGCCCTTAGAAAATAAAGTATTTACCGTTCATGCCATCGAAAATTACAAAATTGCCATTGAAAATTACAAAATTGCCATCGAAATTTCTCGGGAAACTATTTTTTTTCTGAAAAATAATCTGACAACCCGTCCATCAGAATCTGTACTGTCAGAAATTTACGGAACTGCCACCGAAAAATTCCGGGGAAACGAAATTTTTTTCGGTAAATTATTTTATTTACTGGAAATTTTTTTCTGTACTAGACACTTTTGCTGGGCGGGAATTTGAAATTTCGTAAAAAAATTTGAAAATTTGGGCGGGAATTTGAAATTTCGTTTGAAAATTTCAAAATTTCGAAAGAAAGATTTTGTGACCGGGAAATTATTTTATTTACTGGAAATTTGGGCGGGAATTTGAAATTTTAGACGGAAATTGGAAATTTCCAAAAAATTTGAAAATTTGAATTTTTTGTGTACGGGAAATTATTTTATTTACCGGGAAGAGATGGTTTGCTGGACGGGAATTTGAAATAAAAAAATTTTGAATTTTTCGTGTACTGGTAAATTATTTTATTTACCAGTCAGTTCTTTTTTTCAGGAAAACGTTAGCATGTCCCGTCCAAGGGCAAGAGGGGGATAAAAATAAAAAAACTGACATTTGGACCTGCAATTAATTTTTGGGCAAGAGTGGATTTTTTTGGGTTTACCCCCACATTTTGGAACTTTGACTAAAAAATCCTAATACAAAACCAGGCCTGCCTCATATAACGGGTTCAGAAACACGACGGTCTGACCCGAGACCCTCAAGAGTAATTATCGTTTTATTGCTTCAGGGGTTTTGGTTTTTTTAGGGTTTTTCACATCCTTCGCTTGAATCCTTAGATCGGTTTCTCTCACTAAATCAGGTTTAAAGAAACAAAAATACTTCTTCAAAGAGAGAAGTAATGGCTACTCCTGGAACTGTCAATTTTAGTGGAAATTTGAAGGCAAGTTCTGATTCTCCTTCACATTTCAACCTTAACAATCTTTTTATTTTTAGCTCAAATTCCTTACTTATATTTCGATTAGATCCTCTATTCTATTGATTTATAGTTACTGGATAATTTTCAGTTTCAAATTTATTGGCATGAAATTTATAAGGTGATTGATAAGTTGCTCACAAACTGTTTGTGAAATGTACTCACATTATTTTTTTTCTTGAAATGTCAGAAAAGTTTTAAATTTGAAGACCTAGTAGTACTAAAGCTGTTTTTTTCCCACAATTTAGCATTTTCTTTTTGTGATTCTTGATACCCTTAATCTGTTATGAGTTTGATTGTATTAGGAGAGCTTTAAATGTGATTTTCGGAAAGTAGTAATGGGGTCAACTTAGTATAACTAGATCTAGGTATAGCTTTAATGTTTCTAGTATCCAAATGTTTCTGCAACTAGGAAGAAACAATATCTCAATTAATATGTCATTTTTTTGAATTTGATGTTTCTGGTATTAGCATGATTAGTTACTTATTTTTCGTATAGTCGGGTGTTCTTATATGTATCTATTTACCTATTACACAGAGAGCACTTGCAGGGATAAAGCGTATCAACTTGGAAGGTATTCGATGGCGAGTATTTGATGCGAAAGGCCAGGTTGGGGTTCTTGTTCGTTTCCTGCTTAGTTATTAGTTTCATGAAGTAGAAACTTGTAGCAGAAAATACCGTAACGAGCAAATTTTTTTTACTCGAACTACTTAGTTCGGAGAAAAAACATGACTACATGAGTGATGAAAAGGGATAATAGTTGAATACACTAAACGGCTAGTTCTATATAGATAGACCAATACATTAAGTATATAAGAAGGTTGAAGATTCATGATTTAAAACATTGGTCGAAGATTCGTGATTCAAAAGCATTGGTCGAAGTTTCATGATTTAAAAACTCTGCCTTAACAACCCAATTTGTGAAAAAGTTGAGGAAAGAAATAGAATTGAGAAAATTTCTTGATTTATTATTCGGTTTCCTGCCGTCCTGCGTACTTACAACTTATATGAAGTAGAAACTTTAGCAGAAAGCGGTTAAAGCCTACAAACTTCGTTTTAAGGAAAAGGAGGTAGAAGGGAAAAAATATTTTTCAGGAGATTTAAGCATGTATGAAATTGTTAGTTTTATACAGACACAGTCTACTAAATAAGTATATGTCGAGGTCGAAATTCATGATTTCATATTATAATCTTTTGGTACAACTCTCTTTCTCTCTCTCTCTCTCTCTCTCTCTCTCTCTATATATATATATATATATATATGCACTGCTTCTTCTTCTTCTTCAAAAAGTAAGTAAACTGTGCACTGGTTATCTGAATTACCAATGGAGTCATTTTGTTCCGCGAGGCAGAAACTGCCCGATTGAGTCAATATTACCACCATTATTATATACTTTTTTGTTCGGTTCTTTCTTGAATTCTGTACCTTTAGTAAGCAAATTTAACTACATTTTACTAGGTCCTTGGGAGGTTAGCTTCTCAAATATCTACTGTGATTCAAGGCAAGGACAAGCCGACATATACACCTTATCGGGAAGATGGAGATATTTGCATTGTGGTTAATGCAAAAGATATCGCTGTTACTGGGAGAAAACTAACTGATAAGTTTTATCGCTGGCACACTGGGTAAACCTAAATACTCATTGCTTTTGTTTCTTCTAAAGTTCTCATTATGTTTTTACTTAGTAGTTCATCGCCTTGAGAAAACTATATAGGTATATTGGTCACCTCAAGGAGAGGAGTTTAAAGGATCAGATGGCCAAAGATCCAACTGAAGTCATTCGAAAAGCTGTCTTGCGAATGCTTCCACGTAACAAACTACGTGATGTAAGTGAGATTTCTTGTTTGCCTATCTTTATTGGACGAAATCTATGTTGTCAAACGCTTTAACACTGCTCAAGGAGGAAATAAGCTCGGCACCAGAAGGTCCATTGATTCCTTGATTCCTTGTTTAAGAAGCTCTTACAACCGATGAAAATGAGTTAATAAGACATCATATTGCATGTTGTATACATAGTAGTGGAGAAACTGCCACAAAAAATTTCGGAAGTCACTCATCTTTCGTTGTTTGCCTCTGATATTGCAGGATAGAGATAGAAAACTGAGGATATTTGCTGGCAGTGAGCATCCCTTTGGTGATCGACCAATTGAACAATATGTGATGCCTCCTCGTCAAGTACGGGAGTTGCGTCCTCGTGCAAGGCGAGCCATGGTTAGAGCTCAGAAGAAAGTAGAACAACAAGAACAACAAGGTGATACCTCCAAAGCGACAAGGAGGAAGAAGAAGGAAGAAAAAGAAGAAGCTAGAACTGGAATAAACGTTTGAGGTAGTAAAACAGTGTTCGCTTTGCTAATAACAGCAGCTATGAGTTCCTTGGACATTTTTCTTTCATCTTCTTCCATCTGCAAGATCATAACATATTTTTCTTTACGAATCTCTGTTGGATTCTCTGTTCTCAAATTCGTAAGTGTTAATTTGCAGAAAACTTGCCCGTGTTTGCAACTCGATTACTTAAACTGTTTTAAGCTTTTTGAGAAATATTATAAGGATAGGGTTATACATTGTCCTTGATTAAGCTGTCTAAGGGTTTAGTTGTTTTATATGAACACTTAACTTCCATGTTTTCTCTATTTTTCAGTTTGTTTTGTAGAAATGAATTGAAGTTGATGCCTTTCACCAAATTCTCAGATACAACAGAGAACAAAGCTCTGCATCTATCGGGGAAAAAATGATGTGTACGTTCAAATATTTTCTGAAAAAGAAAACATACCTTACTCAAAGTTTCACTCAAAAAGAAAACATACCTTACTCAAAGTTTCACTCCATCCATAGTACTGCATAGGCAAATATTCTTCAAGTCGAAGAGCCTTTAAAATCTGACGTAACTTTGACCGAGCGAGCACATTATGACTAGGAAAACTAAAAACCCACCAAGACAAATGTATTTCATGTTCATTAGACATAGACACAGATAAAAATTATGTGTCCTTGAGGGTTCAATCGCTTCGTAAGTTTAACATCTGCGAAACCCGTCAATAGGTTGGTTGCTCGTCAAGTAGACAATAACAAAGCCCTATAATGGCCCAATTCGCTAGTCACACGTCAGCTAAAGTGTTCGTTGGAGCTAGCCACCCCCCTCCATGGGATATGCATCCAACCTCTAGCCACCAAATCCCTACCCGATGTCAATCAAAGGGTCACCAACACTTGAAGGACTCAGAATCCACCACTTGCTTCTGAGTACAAAAGTGTTCCTAGTTCCTACCCTTCCATAAAGAACAAATCCAGGCACACAAGATTTTCCTAATGTTCCTCTTGGCTACTCCCAGATGAACCACCAGCACTTCACACCTCGGATATTCAACCGAACCCCATGGGACATGCCTTAACGCACCATCTAAGGAAACCAATTTAAAGCCCACCCTTCACCCACACGACTCTGCAAATAAGCCACCATCCTCGCCATATGGTCCAATTAAGCCTACCCTGGCCACCCAATCCCATTACCTCTCGGTTGATTCTAGAGCCCAACATCTAGTACCCTTCTTTAGGACCTCTTCTACAACCTTCTTATGCTATCAGTCTATTGACAAACTTTTATGCAGAGTTCTCAACAACTTATGAACCATGTCTCAACGACTCCATTTTTTTTGCATTATTATATGTTTCTCTTCACTACATGACATTATTAAGACTTCCAGTATGCAATTTACTAATGAAGAAAGCGTGGACTTTGGACCTTTCGAGTAGATTTTGTACACTACCCGACATTATTAAGACTTCTAGTATGCAAATTACAAATGAAGTAAGTGTGGACTTTGGACCTTTGGGTAGATTTTGTACACTACCACATTACCCCCATCTAGGAGACTAGTACTGCGTTACAATCTTGTGTTGCAGATGTTTGAGAGAATGAGAGCATCACAAGATAATACTTTCTTTATAGTTGAACGAAGGGTTCTGAGATGAATGATCAACAATAAAGGGGAAATGACTTTGTTTCTGTAGACGTTCATCAAATGACTTTGTTAAGTAAGGTTTCACTCATCGCCTTTAGTTTTTTTTTATACCCAGTCCATCTCTATCAAGTGGTTGACACACTTGATCCAAAGCCACCCGATGAATTTTATTTTCTTCTTCATTGTTGTCCCATAAAGAATTACGAATATTAGCTTGAATGACTCCTAAACAGGAGTCGGAATATGGAACACCGACATGAAATAAGTTAGAAGAGCCTCTAAGACAAATTTGACAAACATGAGTTTGCCTCCTCTTGATAATACCTTCGTCTTTTTAAGTCGTTGTCATGTCCATGAACAATGCGAAAGAGTGACAACATATTGTTAATTTATCTATCTTTTACTCACTCAATTTCATAGGCCAAAACCCACCAATTTTTTTTCTTTTTGAGAATTCGACTACGATCTACGTTAGTCGTTACAAGGAATTGATACATCATGAAGATGTAAGAAGCACGATAACTGCCTAATTTAAACCAAGAATGAAAGAGGCCTAAAGTCCAACAACAAATTAGTACGTTATTATTTATAGTCTAAATTACATGGGATAAATCTTGATGGCAAACTGCTTCCATCGAGACTCGAACCCACGACCTCATGGACTTAAGAGGGGTATCCAACCACTGCACCAAAGGCTGGTGGACCCAAAACCCATCAATTAACACTTGTTAATATAAGTACTAGTTTGAGTCTGAAGCCTTGCTTTGGCTCATTCTGTGACCTTTCGAACTGGTTTGAGTCTGAAGCCTTGCTTTGGCTCTCGGACTGGCCAGTCCAAAATGGGCGCTTATAGAGATGTCGATGGTCAAACAAGATGTAGGAGAGCCAATCAGTTGCCTGGGCGCGAATAACACTTTGAAGCGGCGCCTTTAGCGGCGCGAGAGGGGTATTAATAGCCCTCTTAACTTGTTTCGCTCTCTCAACTCATAAATAGCCCTTGCCTTTCTTTTTCCCTGGAAGAACCAACTCCGAATTCTTTAATGGAGTCTATTGAAGCTCTTGTTGCTCACATACTAGGGCTTTCTGGTACCACCGGAGAAATTTCTCATCTTCATAGTCTCTTAAAACAATCTGAAGAAGCTCTTCAATCTAATGCTTCTCAGTTAGGTCAATTCTTAGAACAACTCGATCCTTCCAAATATTCTCTAGGTTATCTCTACTTATTGTAAGTATTTCGTTTTTCTCTTCATACTCCTTTTGTTTAGTTTATGTCGCTAAATTTTTATTTTTAGGGTTTTTTTTTATGTGTTGATTTTGATGTACTGATGATTTAGCAAGTTAGTGAATGAATCATCCTATGAGTTGATATTTAGTTGATTTTTATATTAGTTAGGGTTTATTTGGTATTGGGATCTGGTTTTGATTAGTTCGTTCCATGGAAAAGTGTTTTAGGATTTTCTAGGAATTAGGTTTTGGCCAATTGATCCTACTCTTACGGGTTAATCTTAGAGGAATAATGTTAGTTTGATGAGTAATCCCATTCTTGCTGTTATTCATTGTTTGGAGTTGTTTGTAAGTGTTAAGTTTGTGGCTGTCCAACTTAAAACCGATCATGAAGAAGCGGAGAGGACCTAGTTATCATAGTCTTCACCGTGAGACTACCCTTTTGTCCATTTGGACTATTCTCATTGGAAGATTTTGTTCTGGCTAAAAATTCAAAAGTATTCAATAATGATTACAAGATGAAGTGGAAAACCACAATGCTGTTGTTGTTTATCCACTAGGTTGATGTGTGGTAGATTGGAAGTGTTTCTTAATCATTTGTTGTTGTTAAGTTGATCAATTCTAGGTTTTAGAGGTTATTCTGAAATCACTTTTTCTTTATTTATGAATTGACAGGGAACCGTACTTGTCCACTCCAGCATCGAAAGAGAACGCTAGTGAAGTTCTTCCTCTTATTGCTAAATTTATTAATACTTGTTCTGCAGAGCAGATTCGTTTGGCGCCTGAAAAATGTAATAAACCTTTTTCTCCCTGCTACTAAATAAGATTCTCCCCTTAGCTATCTCTTATAACGCCGGTTTATTTTACTTGCAGTTATAACTATTTGCAAGTATTTCAAGGATGAAGTTGTGCAGCGCCAATCACCGCTAATGGGTGTAGCTCCACTGAAATCTGCTATTCGGAAGCTTCAGCCTTCATCCGAACACTTAACAACTTTACATCCAGATTTTCTTCTTCTTTGTTTGCTGGCTAAATGCTATAAAGCTGGTGTGAGTATCTTGGAGGAGGATGTCATTGAAGTTGATCACCCAAGGGACTTCTTTCTCTACTGCTACTATGGGTGAGTTTGATCATGACTATGCAGTTTATTCGAGGATCTTCCTAGGTTCCTAGAACTAAAAACATGACTTACTTGGTGTTGAACACTGTAAATGTGTTGCTTATTGCTTTAAAGACTTGCAGCGGTTTTGTGCATTTTTTTGAAACTTTGAATGAATTGATTTGATAAAGAAAAATTTACGAATAGTTTCTTCTGACTTGGAATTATGTAGAGGCTATAGAGTTACATGCTAAGAACTAGAGCCTCCCGGTTAAAAACGTTGAAAGTTTTAATTTGCCCGCGGCTGGATTATGCTCCAGTGAAATAGATTTCCTTTGATTGCTACAATAGTTTCCTCTATGGACTCTCTATTTCTTTCAAGATCCTGCCGTTTCTCTCCTTCCTAATGATCCAAACGACGGCGATTTTAATTTGGAATAGTCATCCAAGTTTCCTTACCTTTCGTGGGTAATTTTACTCTTCTGTTTGAAGCTCTCCTTGGGTTTGTGCATATTTATATCCCCAGAGTAACATTCTATAATATTCTGCTAATCACATGTAAATGTGTGTTCTTCTAACATGTGCTCAAATTATATTTGAAATAGTTACATCTAATAAAGTCTGAATTTGTTTTCCATGAAGTTATCTTGTGTCAGCCTGGTGTGACTCTTTCCCTACTTGATCTGTGTAGGATTCGCAGTTATTTATGCCCAATAGAATCTAGACTGGCACGAATACACATCCCAAATAGATTTTGAGAAGAAAAATTTACACCACATTCATACTGAGAAAAGATCATAGCTTTTTAAATTCTCTGTATGACACTCTGGTAGTTCCTTCCTAATTAAGCTAATTCTTTAGTGCATTTCTCTGAAAGTTGCTTCAAAAGGGGTCACCTTTCAGAATGCTAGAAAATTTCCAGTGTTTCAATGACTGACGTTTTATTTCGTTGAACTTGGACTTTCGTTTTCCGCTGACACATTTGACTAGGAACAGGATTTTGAATCTTTGATCCATTTTGTAATGTAAGACTTGAATTGCATGTTCCTAATTTATTTGATGTGCTCAGTTACTCTCTGATAAACCCATCTGAAGTAGTTTCTTTGTTGTTCAATAGTGGGATGTTATGCATTGGACAAAAGCTTTTCCGCAAGGCCATCGAGCTCCTACACAACGTGTGTAAACACCATAACACCACTACTTTTTGTGTAACTTAATTGGTCGTCCACAAACAAATAACTCTTTATACTTGACAACTTATTTGTTTGTTGCAGGTTGTTACAGCACCTATGCAATCTCTAAATGCTATTGCTGTTGAAGCATACAAAAAGTACATTTTGGTTTTGCTCATTCACAGTGGGCAGGTTGGCTTAATTTTTCTTGCATCCTCTGTTTAAGAATTGATTCCCTTTATTTCTTAGTTTCCTTATTGTAAGAAGAATATATTTATTGAGATGGCAAAAACCTTGAGTTACGATACAAAAGAAAGTCATAGAGTATCAGGAAAGAAAGCTCAAGAAATTAGTTCACTAAATTGTAAAGATGTCGTGTCCACCAACCCAGATAGCTGAATGAATAGGAATGTAGTTTCCAAGGGTTCCTTGAATAGTGAATTTACAAATTTCACCACAAAATTACTTGACTAGAATGAGTAACTATGGTCTATGGGCAGTGAATTGGTTAATGTTCTTTATATCTATATGCTGTCTACGACCATGAATGATTGCCTTCAGTCAATTTTGTACTGGCTCTTTTCTATCCTCTCTTCCTTTCCTTCTTTGTGTCATTCTGTGTCCCGTTCTTTATTCTGTTTGGTTGAAAATATCTACGAAGGCAAGAATAACTTTTCAATAGTAGTTCTGTACTTGTTGCTTTTACTTTTACATTTGTTGACATTGGCTAAATGATTATCTGACTAGTTGGCCAACTTTCTTTGGCAGTTCTCTACTACTTACCCCAAGTACACTTCATCTGTGGCTCAAAGGAATCTAAAATACTTTTGTCAGGTGAGTTTCAATACCAGTGCTCCTTCAGTATATGGTTCTTTACAGACAATTTTTAGTGCATTCCATCATTTTACTTGATCAACTACGTGAGAAACGACCAAATACGGATACATACCGTGTATTATTTCATACAAATTAACTGGATCGACTATGCAGTCTTCGTGAGGATGGTGAGACTTACCTCTTCAGGCTCTACTTTACCTACCCCAGCCTTTTTTTTTTTCTTATCCAAATCACCACTTCGATCTTCCACCTAAGTCTTAAACATTCATGTATTATGTCCCGTAACTTTAACCATCTTTTTTCAAGCATCTCCGTTTTTGTTTTATTTTCAGCTCTTCTCTAATGTATAGTTAAAATTGTCGATTCAACTTATTTCTTTGAAAGAACATGACTTAATCTACAACTTCATCAGTGACCAAGTGCCGTGGCCCCTAAAGGAAGTGTCTTTTGGCTCTTGTATAATGATTTGATTGTTTATATTTGCATTGTTGTGTCCTGTACTATTCTAAGGAGCATATATTAGCTAAACTCAACTTTGTGCAGCCCTATTATGACTTGGCTACTAGTTACGGCACTGGGAAAATTTCAGAGCTGGAGAGTTCTGTGGAGACGCATAGGGAGAAGTTCGAAAGTGTGAGTTATCTGTCATGTTTTCAGTTTTCAGTTTTCCTTACTTTAAGAAGATTATGAACATGAAAATTCTTATAGAAGTAGAATAAGAATAGTTGGTTTTCTCGTCGGATTATGCTAGACACCAAAAAAAAGTACCAAAACGCCCATGTGGCACTCCGTGGATCACGGAGCCATTGTTTTACGGTGCTCGAAGATCAACATACCATGTACTGCCACTTAACAAAGTTCAGTACTTTTGGTGTTTATTTGGACTTATTTTAGCTTCTCTTACTTATTGTTTACTTCGTTTCGTTAATTTTCATCAAATCGAACTTCATGGTTTCTGAAAGCTCTTGCCACTTTTGTTTCAGGACAAAAACCTCGGACTGGTGAAGCAGGTAGTGTCATCTCTTTACAAACGAAACATTCAGAGGCTAACTCAGACATACTTGACTCTTTCACTTCAAGACATAGCCAACACAGTTCAACTTAATTCACCTAAGGAGGCAGAGATGCACGTACTTCAAATGGTATTACCTAACTCATCCTTGAATCAATTTTTTTTTTTGAGAAAACGACTACGATCTACGTTAGTCATTACAAGGCATTGATACATCATCAAGATGTGATGAGCACGATAACTGCCTAAGTTACACAAATGATTAAAGAGGCTTAAAGCCCGACAACGAAGAGGCCTAAAGCCCGCCAACAACTACTTTATTTAGTGCCTAAATTACATGGGATAAATCTTGGGGATAAACTGCTTCCACCGAGTCTCGTTCCAAGACCTCATGGGCTTAAGAGGGATGTCCTACCGCTACACCAAAGGGTGGTGGACTCCTTGAATCAATATTGTCACAGTGAACTTTGTATATAATTCGATAAATTGAAAAGAAAAAAAAGAATTTATTTAATTTAATTTCTTACTGACAAGAACCAATTATATTCAAAGATCTATAAGAACACTTCTTAACATTTGAATATATTATTCGTTGAATTTCTATACAATTTAATCAGATTCAAGATGGAGAAATATTTGCAACCATCAATCAGAAGGATGGGATGGTAAGCTTCCACGAGGATCCTGAGCAATATAAAAGCTGTGAGATGATTGAGCACATTGACTCTTCAATTCAAAGGTAAAAACTGATCTGTCGGTATATCAAACACTAACGTGATTACTGATTCATAAGAGAAATACTAATAACCCAGACAAAAAATGATGTGGGTGTTTTTTTTTTTCGTAACTTTGTTCCAGGATAATGGTACTATCGAATAAACTGAATACCGTGCATGAGCTTATATCGTGTGATCCTGCTTACTTGGGGAAGGTGTGTGTCATTTGTTACATTTGTTGTTTGCTTACTCCCACAATAATTGAATTCAAATATTCAGTAACTAAATAAATAAATTGATGCTTTTGTTCAGGCTGGTAGAGAGAGACAGAGATTCGACCTTGATGACTTCGATAATGTACCCCAGAAATTCATGTGAAAGAAGCAGATGGCGATCTTCATATATTTTGAAACTGGTACTTTGAGTTGGTAAGAGAAGATGGTGATGGAAAATCAACTCAGATCAGTTTCTTTTTTTGGTTTCTGATAGAGGAAGAGAGAGAAAGAAGTACATAGAGCAATGTGGTTAGATGAACTGATTTTGATTATGAAAATCTTGTTTTTTTAGGGGTTGAAAAATGAACTTGGTGTTAAAATCTCAGACAGCTCAGTTAATTCTCATTTTCTTTTATTCAAACTGTTTGTTTACTAGAAAAGGATAGAGATTGGAATTGAGTAGGGAACAGATTTGAAACTTATTGTAAATGTGGTGTTATTTTTTTCATTCTCTTAACTTGTTCGCCCTCGAGTGGATTCAAAATCAGCTCAAATTAAGCTTTCAAAAAAAAAAATAAACATTTTGGAATCCAACTTAAAACAAAATGGCCACCTTGAGTTGCTTTTTAATGGGAGGAAAAGATGTAAGGAAGTGTGAGAAAGAAGAGTGAACTATTTTTGATGGAACAAGTATTCCTTCTAATATTTCATCAAAAAAAAAAGTATTCCTTCTAACATTTTTGAGGAGTTTTCTTGGTCTCTCCAAATTTTCGGGGATTGACTTTGTAACTAAATAGTTGAAAATACATGTCTTTAATGGTTCCAAAATTCCCACATCAGGTATTTGTTTGAAGATCCTTTATCATATACACGGGCAATCAAAATTCCTGTCGGTTTGTTACCCGGATTGCCCGGCAATTTAGGCAAGCACGGATAACCTCATTTAGGTAAGCACGGATTTAGGTAAGCACGGACAACCTAATTTAGGTAAGCACGGACAACCTAATTTAGGTAAGCACGGACAACCTAATTTAGGTAAGCACGGACAACCAAAATTCTGACCGGTCTGTTACCCGGAATGCCCGGCAATTTAGGCAAGCACGGGCAACCTAAGCACGGACAACCTAAATTCCAACCGGTCTGTTACCCGGATTGCCCTGCAATTTCGGCAAGCACGGACAACCAAACTTTGTCAAGTGCCTGGCAATTTGTCCCGTTCCGCCCGAACTGGAAGAGTAATTGGACTACCCGGCGGGTCCATTTCCACCCCTAGCATTAGCTGTCAAACGATAGATGTTCCAACAAACCAAACATGAATCTGTATCAGACATCATATAGAATTTAGCTACCTTATCATTTATAACTCTTCAACAATGTTTAAACAAAAAGGAGTCAAAACGGACAAAACCCACGAACCAAAGCAACCTAACCTAGTACAAAACCATTTCATCTCTCTCTCTACGCACTACACATGATAAATGAATTCTATCATATTAAGGCGGAATTAAGTCATGGCTCATCATAATCATCTCGAGCCCATCGAACTCGCTTTTCTTCTTCTTTGTTGAGCACACATCAAAAAGTTTCTTCCTCGCTCAACCACTTTAATGCCTTCTTTATGAAGGTAGAGTGACCATCGTTTTCGTGCTAGACTTGTTTCTTTTTCTTTGTCTTGGGCTTCTTGGTACGTTCACCTTCTTTGAGTGACTTTTTCTTCACCACTGGCATAGGTGCATGTGCATCATCATCATCATCAACGGTGTCTTCATCATCATCTTCTTCCTTACGTACTACTGGCTTCTTTTTATTTGACTTCAACTTCTTGCTTTGCTCTCTTTCTCCGGATGTCTTTTTCCTTTTCACCGGAATTAGTTCATCATTAATCAGTTCGTCTTCATCTTCATCCTCCTGCTGAATCTGAACTTTTTCCTTCTTTTGTTTGAGCTTCTTCTCTTCTCTGGATCTCTTCTTCATTTTCTTACGCGCTGACACATCATCTTCTTCCTCATCATCATCCTCATTAGTTGCAGTATGCTTCTCCAGCACCTCATTTGGTGGTTGACCCACTGAAGCAGCTACAGTCTCTGTTCAAGTCAACAAAATGAATACTGGATTTGTACAAGTGTAACTACAAAACACACTACACAATGAGCAGAGAACTTGTCCGGAAAGGGAGAACACGTTCAGCTCTAGCTTATCACTCATCGGAATTGGAAAAAGAGAAAGTAACCGTCTCAATATAGATATCTTTGAAGAGGCAAACCATTATCTCCATAATTTGTAAAAACTGCACAACTTGAAATTGAAACTCTTTCAATTTCCATTAAAAGTTTAAGGATTGGAGTCCATTAGATGACAATCAGAAAAAGATCTGCGCAAATATGGTTTTACTCAGGGGATTAAGTTCCTACATCAACCAAATACAAGAAAATCTAATACACGATCAATCCCAAACAATCTTATATAGTTCATATCTAGATGGCTAGATACACAATTTAACCGTAATGGATTATAATCATATACAGCACAGAAAATTAGCAAGACATAGTGAAATACTAACCTTTATCTGAGAAGTTCGAATCGATAACAACTTTTGTGAGGTGCTGCTTTAGGAAAACCTGCATCCGAAGGTATTAAATTAAATATCGTAAAAGGAAATGAACATACAACTAAAACAGTAATTGGATTGATGATCAACAGGTTTTTGAAGTAGTTTTCATTAAGATTCAGAGCCTGGGGCACATACAGCAGAGAGAAGTTGCCGTGTCTTTATGTCCCAGAAACGCAAATAGCTATCCAGACCTATAAAAACATATGAAGATTAATGGTAGTCAATAAAGTTGAAAAAATAATTGCAAAAACCTTCAAACAGAGTGAGTTACTAGGCTGAAAATAAGAAACAGCTGCTGCAAATGTAAAACGATGTGATTACAAAGCAAATTCACCCACTCACCACATGACGCAATCACTGGCAACTCTGGATGTCTGACTATGGATCTTATGCTTCCACTACACTTCCCCACAAAGCATCCCAGTAATTTTCCTGCAATAATCGAACAGTTATTTGAATATTTGTTTACATGGAACTGCTTCCTGACAAAAAAATGCACAATTAATTTTGGATAGGAAACAAAATGTCAAAATAAAAAGGAATCTCAACTGAGATACAAAAAAGAAAAACATTAAAAGAGAACCTTTTTCTTCAAGTTACTATAACTCTAAATTTTTATAACTCAACAGAAAGAAGATAATCATCAAAATCCAAATTATAAGATTATCCTACAAGCAGCTCGTGTGACACTTCAACAATAGCATATAAGATTGAAATACATATGCCTCAGCATCTACTTCACCACTTATAGTTCTGAAATTCCCATAATCGTTGCTGTGTTAATTGTTTTGATGCTTGTAAACCAGGTGGCAGAAAGTTCAGACTTAAAATCGTTGAGTTCATTATAGATAAATACGACTAC
This sequence comes from Eschscholzia californica, assembly GCF_041429995.1. Taxonomy (NCBI): domain Eukaryota; kingdom Viridiplantae; phylum Streptophyta; class Magnoliopsida; order Ranunculales; family Papaveraceae; genus Eschscholzia; species Eschscholzia californica. The sequence continues at coordinate 51,128,570 of NW_028238198.1, forward strand.
TACTCAGTTGAGCAGTCCAAGGCATATTTTAATTTTTAAGATTCACAATTGGTTGAAAAATTATTATGAGGCTCAAAATATACTAATCTCCATGTCTAGTTCCTAAATAACGGCGTATACCTGTACGCATATCCACTGAAGCAAGGTCACCAGATCCAGTTCCTAAATAAATGGTGTAGCCATCTAAATCTTCAGTGACGGATTTGATTGCAGACTCTCGGAAATCAACAGAGATAACGGGCCTCCTCTGTGCAGAAACGTCGTAGAGACGAACCTGTAATAGTTGCACAAAGTTATCAAGTTGCATTCATATCCGTAACTGGAAGCAATAGCCAAAAATCACTTGCGTTTTCAAAAAAAGAAGAAAATGAACAGTTTGACTACACATGAAAGCATAAAGTTTGAGTGATGTATAACACAATTATCCTGATCCAGGAAATATCAATCAATCTCTGCTTGTTACATGGCCTAGTTTTCCCAATCATTCACAACCTAAAAGAGAAAGTTGATGAACGATGAGAATTACCTGGTGATCGTTGGTCCCAGCTACGATCTTCCGATGATCATCTTTGTTAAGATATGTCGCAGCAGAGAACCAAGTAGGAGTGAATATATCAAGGCTGTTTTTACGAGGCTAGCAACAAAAGTAAGATAACTTCAAAACCTTGGGAATAATTGATGACTCAATGTCTTTAAGAGAAAAACTAACATTTAAGAAAGAAAGCTTACAGATTTTGCATTCCAGGTCTTTGTAATTGTCTCAAGATCCCAAATATTAAGTTCGACACCCTTCCTGCGTTTGACAACAACAAAAAGTATTATAACCTATTCATCTAGAATAACAAATATAGTACTTCTAACAAGTGACAAATACTCATTAAGAACTTACCCTCCAAATAAGGCATATTTTTCACTACCATCAACTGCAGTACATAAAATATTACCACCCGAACAAACACTCCATGTCTTTCTAGAGTCATTACCACTAGAATCTGTAATGGAGTTGCCAAGCTCAAGGGACCTCAAGATTGCATTTCCTTTTACTGTACATGAAAGCAACGCACATGACCTGGCAACAATAGAAAATTAATCACATTAGTGAAATTGAGGTTACATTTGTTCCTCATGAATTTTTGCGAATATCCATAGTCTAAGTTATGCTTTGGCATTTATGAACGCTAACATATATACCAACAAACAGTTAGTTCAAATGATCTTGACAAAAGATTGTGAGTAGTCATAGCCATGTTTACAACTAGATATACTTATACCATGTTTCTCAAATTCACACGGCAAGACACCCAAGAAAACACCACCAGTGCATAAATGGGAATGTGAATATTTGCAAATTCTAATAGGTTATCGATCTGAGCCTGAAAAACTTTCATTGCAGAACGAATGAATTACGTGCTGATTGACATTGTCCTAGTTAGCTAACAAAATCAAAAACTGTAACCCATATGAGCAACTTTACGACAACCCAAATGACACTGAAGTTTAGACTAAAGCACTATTTCAAACAACAATTTAAAGCATATAAGTAGATATCATTTGTGAAGCAAAACCCAATACCTAGACGATATTTCTGAGGATTCTTTCTTAAATAAATGTAGTCCCGAAATGTTATCGTCACCTTCAACTTCTGTTTGTTCTGCCACACGAATTTCCCCATTTAGAGGATTTAACACTTCAATCTGTTTTTAAAGTCCAAGATAAAACAAAACTCTTTCACTTAACAAGTAAGCCAAAAATGTAATCCCCATAAAACAGATGAAGAATATAAACTCACCCTGCCATTTTTTCTAGCCACAGCAAGTAACTGCAATCAAAAAGTTAAAAAGTTACAATTTTTAATGATCTTTTAGTTCATGAAAATAATTAAAAAAAAAACAAATGAAGAAAACATACAGGATCGAATTGGCGATCGTTAATGGAAGCAGCAAGTACAGCTTTGGAGGAATCAGGTTCTCCCCATCTCTCAACTACCTTAGGAGTGAAACCTAGTTGGGTTCCTCCTCCACTACGAGCTTCGATGACCTTTATCAAACCAAGAGAATCGAAGGTTAATGCTCTGATTGGTGGACAACCAGGGCATTCAACTGCACTGGTTCGTGGCATCTTCTCTCCTCCTGTTAACTCTACCAACAAACACTTCTTTCTCTCTCTAAAATTTAGGGTTTATGGCTTCTGACTAATAATAGGTGAGTGAACTAGCACCACCTTAGGGTTTTGAAAATTGAAGAAGGGAAAGCGGCTTAAGCAAATCGGGCTCACCTTTCTGGAGTCGTCTGATTTATCGTCATAACCCGAGTCAGGCCAACAACAAGGCTCGTGGTGTCGTCCTCCCCCCGATTTTTCATCTGCGCTCCGTATCGGAGGGTTATGCCCATGGGTCCAAACCCGCCCACGGGCACCCGAACCCAACGAGTATCATGGACGTCCATCTCGGGCACAATTATCTAATGTGAACAACTATTATATGTTGACAACTACAAAATTTAAAAAAATTATATGGACAACAGGTTTTATAGGGGGGGGGGGGACACTCTATTATTTGTCAATCAAGTCCTCTAAGAATTAGAACTTTTATTAAACCGTAGACTGTATTCTTCTTCTTCTACTACTTCTTCATCTCCAACAAATTTGTAGAGAGAGAAAAACTTTGGAGACATTGCTGATTATTCGAACATAAAACTTGGATTTGAGTTTTTTGTTATCAAATTTATTAGTTTTTTTTTATCTTCCCCAAATATAACTTGTTGAACAAAACCAACCCAATCTATGACAGATTTGGTCTTCTTCATTAACCCTAATACCCCTAGAAATAAACAAAAAAAAAACCTTAGAAAGTTGAGTTTGGTACAAAATAAGGCAGATCTGCTTGTGTTTCGTGGAAAACCTACGAAAACACGAACAGAACACTACTTGTGTTCGACGGTTTAAACCCTGAACAGTAGTAATAACTGCTACTGTTTCGGGTGTTTCTCTCTCTCTTCAATCGGATTTATCAAAGCTCCAGAAACTCTACAACAATGGTGACTCGGTCATTGGACGAAGAAACAGTTTAGAAAGTAACTCGTGAGGTTAAAATCTCAACTTCTCTGTTCTGGGGTTTTCTCCAGATAAAGATGTGATTTTTAATTTTATTTTCATAGGTTGAGGTTTACTTTGGTGATAGTAATCTTCCTAAAGATGAGCTCCTCAAGAAAACGATTAGTGAGAGCAGCAGAGGCGGAGCCAGGAATTTGAGTACGGGCGTGCTGAACTTATACTAAGGGTTCACGGAAATTTTCAATTTCTATACACCCCCTATTAAATTTAATAACTATAAATATTCATGCATCTGAAAAATGTTTTGGAAAAAACGAATTATATAAATGATCATAATCATAGTGCTAGTTCACATTTATATTTGAAAAAATTTAGAACTTTGGCTTAACTACTGAATCATTGTATCATCAGATCCATATCTATCTTTTATACAAAATAGACATTATTGGGTTTAATACTAATAGGAATCTTTGTACGAAAAGAAATATTTCTTAAAATATTTTAGTATGAGAGGAGAAATATACACAAGAATTAAACCTTGAAATAGTGAAAAACTTTATTTATGTTATAGTTGTGGATGTTAATGTAAGAACTAGTTTAGAAAAACCAAATATTGCTAGTAAGGGGACTCGAACACACAACCTCCTGGATATAAACCTCTTGTCTTACCAACTGGGTTGTTGAAGTCTTTGGTAAAGAAAACTCAACGCAAAGTATAAGTCAGGTGGGAAGACTCGGGCTGCACGGTAAAAAGCCAAACGCAAGGTAGAAGTTACAGGTGGGAAGACTCGGGTTGCAGCCCGGTTGAGCCCACTTGTAGCTCCGCCCCTGAGTGAGAGTGAAGATGGATGTATCCTTTTCATTTGATTACTAGTTTGATTGTCTTCTCTCTTTCTCTCTATAGGTACATGTATTGTTTGTCTTGACTAAAATTTTAGTGGTTAGCTTGGCTTTGATTTCTTTCCAAAGATGAATTCCTCAAGAAAACTATTAGTCGGGAGTGAAGCTGGATGTATCCTTTTCATTTGACTACTAGCTTGATTGACTTCTCTCTAGATATATGTATTGTTGGTCTTGACTGAAATTTTAGTGGTGAGCTTGGCTTTGATTTGTTCATTTTCTCGATGAAAACTCATCTTGGGCTGGGAGGAGATAAGAAGTCGGAGGTTATAACAGAAGATGAAGATGAATGTCGTTAGGTTTTTCATTTTTAATTATTGTATTTGTTAACGAGCCGTAGATTAATTAGTGTTAATATTCAAGTCCTTACAGAGTTGTCCCCTTATTAAATTAAAATCAACTAAGTAAAAAATATTTGACTCGTACCGGGTCTGAAAATAGTTGTCCATATAAGAAAATTGGTTGTCCACGTATTGGGCACCGTTGATGAAACACAACGATCTACGTTGTTAGGCCTAGTTGAGATGGTAAACCATTTTTTAAAGGCAATCACCCAAACCTAATGCATTGTTTTGCAATGGACCAAGAAAATTCCTAGTGGGATAAATTTATGTTCTCACGACTTATGAGAATTCTTCCTTAGCTTTTTCAATGTGGGATTAAATTCCCAAAAAGAACAACACAAATAACTTCTAGTTTTAGTCCACATTGCCTATTTAAAATTAGGAATGGTGTTTGAAAACTTTATAAATGGAAAGGAAGAAGTTAACTTTTTTAAGTCACGAGCTTATCCGCTACCCGCCCGTCCATACCCGAATTACCCGAACTTCTTAATGGACTTGGATAGACAATGGTTTTTAAAATTGCCCGATTGATTAACCCGCTCACCCTAATAACCATTGAAGTTTGGAGCCCGATCCACCCGACCCGATGCTTCGCGTGCCCATGGACGTCCATACCTGCCTGATTCCCACCCCTAAGTGGGTATTACTATTTCTATCGGGCGAGCATGACTGGGTGGAAATTTTATTGCACATGTGGGCTATCAGCCGGGCATCTGTCGGATGCCATTGCTTGATAGGGTCCCGTCCAGACTAAAAATCAAAAAAAAGTTCTACTTTTAGCTTTGCATGAATATGGGCTAAAAACCTTAACCCCCTATGTGTCAACGATTATTATAAAGTGGGTACTACTCGACTCCAGCTCGTGTGTTGTAGTCAGATGAGCTTGAGTATACTTGAGTCCGGTCTGCAGTGCCCACAAGCACCAAGAACTCAGACATTCTAGACCTTGTTTCGGGTTAACGAACGGATCTTCCTTCCCCTCTATTGTGGTTAGTCCGGCTTTAAGCACAAGGAACATTCTATTTAGCCCGATAATAAATGATCCGAGAGAGCACAATTGATGGCGAAACTACAAAGCATATTCCTTGTAAAGCTTTTTTTATCTTGTCTAGTTGACACGCTTTGTAAGCTCTAAGCCACGGCGAGTTGTAAAACTTTAAGAACGACCATGACTCCTTTTTGCCTATTGTTCAACATCTATCTGTCGAGACAGAGCCTACAATTGCCGAATTTATTAAACATTAATGATGTTCAAGTCCTATTCACGTCGGGCATTTTGCAACTGTTGAAATGTAAGAAACATTTACATGAAGGGTATTGTGCTCTCCGGATGGAGCATGAGGTATTGTGCACTCCGAAGGAGATGTCCTTCGACCAAGGATGCAATGCGAGCAATTTGTCAGATAGGACAATTGATGAAGAAGATCATCAAGTCTAGACGATTTAGGGGTTGTAGTGTTTAGCTAGAAACCAACTACGATCGTCGAATCACAAAGCGTTTCGCGGCTAACTTCGTCCGGATCCTACAACGGGTTACACAAAGATGACAACTTGATCGGAAGATATGACTAGAGGGATGAGACTATATATGGGTACCCATAAGATATGTCGAAAATGCCTAAAAGAAGTTTAGGCAAAGATAATACAAAAGACCTGAATAGAGGGATTTTGGGCCGAGACACCAAAGGGATGTTTTGGGCCCAAGAGAGGGCCGACCATGCTTGATTGGCTGCCCTTAAGGGGTCGGTCAGATATGCCCAAGAGGGGCATCCACGGGCGGCCAGTCTTAGGAAAATAAAAAATAGAAACTTGTTTCTATTTTCAATGGTTTCCTTAATCTTATTCAAAAGGGCTTTTATGGAAACTTGGTTCGAGTTTCATTCTAACCTAGGCTTCTACATAATATCTCTTGGGGCTTGAATAAGGTTGGAGAATTCTCAAAAGAGCTCTCTTATTCTATAACATAAAGTAGATTAAGAAAAGGATAATTATCCTAACTATCTATCCAGTCAAAGAAGAAGGTGTTCTTCGTCTAATCACCATTGGTGTTCTAGCTAGCAACAAGGTGTGAGATCAAGGTGATTGCTCGGTGTCCCAAGTAGAGGAGCTACAATTGGAGCTCTTGGTCTTCTCAAAAGCGATTGGAAATGTTCGAGGGAAAACTAACGATAAAGGTATAATCCAACTTCTTTAACTTAGTTATCATTATTAGCTTATGCATGAGATCCTGGGAATACGAGTGTTAGACATTAGATGTCTGAGGTTCCGCTTACAACATTAGAAGACGCCATAACCCAACACTCTCCGGATAGATATTTACCATTTTCTACTTCCCATATTGACATGGATTCAATAATTGGAATAATCCTCGTTTGGCTACGAACAATTTGCAAAATTTAAACCTCCCATCCTTTTATTGCCAGAGTATTTTGCCTTAAATACCAGCAGCTTAGATTAAAGTGGCACATTCCACCTTTCTGAAACCTATACCACTATGTCGTGTGGGTTTAGACTGTTTAGTCATACAAGTCGAAGCTTTAAGATAATGTTTCCTAATATTACAAGTAGTAGAGAGTTTGCCTAACCTAATGACTGCTTTTTCTTGACAATAAGATTAAAGAACATGTCACTTTGGAGCAGCTGCCAAAGAGGAGTTGTGTTTTACCAGCTTGAGAAAGAATCTTACTTTTCCATAAAACAAAGTCTAGCATGCAGTTTTTTCAAGAAGAAAGGGAAACACTTGATTTGTGATTGGAAGATGAACAGTTTGATCTCGAAATAATAATCATCATCTCTGTGAACCCTTGTTATCCTACAAACAGCGGAGATACTACACCCAGCCTGCCTTCCGGGTGAATCCTGGCCGGGTGATGTGGCCAGGCAAAATTTAGAAATAGAAAGTGAAAAACCCTGCCGGGATTCATGTTTTCTAGCTGCTGAAGTTGATTCTGTGCCCCCCTGTAGATTCTTGATAATCAAGGTTTTAAAAAACTGCCGTATACGCCTCGAGGCGCGCATCGAGGCGAGGCGGTCCTGAGGCGCCTCAAGGCGTACGTTTTTGTAGGTCAGAAAAAAAGTCATTATTTTTAGTCATTTTCTTCTACTTTTCTTGTTGGTTGCTGGCTTGCTGCTACAAGTCAGACTCTCTCTACTTCTTTAGTCATCTTCTATCTCTTCTACTTTTTGGCAAGTGTTTATCTCTCTACAATTTTGAGTCCCGACTTCTTCTACTTTTACTGTTGCTAGCCTGCTGTAGAAACCATCTTCTATCTCTTCTTCTACTTTTACTGCCTCTAGCCTGCTACATGTACCAATTCTCCGTCTAGTTTTAAATGTTTGTTTCTTGTTCTTCTTTTACTTTTCATGTTGCATACTATAGGAACTGTTTCATGTTCCATATCTAATGAATACTTTATAGTACCAGCTGTTAACAGTCACTAGTCTTTACAGTTTACAATGAATACTTTCTAGTTTTACTATTTTCAAGTTTTAATACATTTTATGGTATTCAAGTGCAAAAACTTTTTTTTTTTTGTTGAAATCAAGTGCAAAAACTTGTTATGATATATTTTTACATAGTTGATGTCATTATCTTTAGCAAAAAAAATTCCGTATTTTACGCATCAAGGCGTGCCTCGAGGCATCGCCTCGCCTTGTGAGAGCAAACCGCCTCAAGGCGTAAAATCGTATTTTCAAACCTTGTTGACAATATCATCAATTTGGGTATTGATATTGTTTAAATGGCCTATATGACAATGATATAGATCATCTTGTAGTTTCCCAAAACATGGACAATGTGGGGACTACCTACACAAGGGGTGGCCTAGGATTGTTGAATGATATCTTTATAAGTAAGATCAGTTAACCATACTTCAGAGAATTTAAAGGTTCTTCTTTGCTATATTTGAAGAGTAAGAGCACAATACTCATTCAAAAATAAAATTGCGACATCCAACTGATCATTTTACTGTAGAGAGATAAAGTACAGTGGCACCATAATGTAATTTGCACATCGATCCTGTAAAAGATTTTGCTAGTTCTATATCAATGGATCAGAAAATAACATTTGCTGGAATCCAGGCTCAAAAAAGGGACCCAGTTTGTGTCAAATAATCACCTAATACACAAAATTTGATACAAGAATGACATTCAACAAATACAGGATGGAAAGGAATGAAGAACACAAGGATTTCCTACAACCAGTGAGAACGCTAACGATAAGAATACCTCATAAAGTTAGTTTTGTTCGGTACATATTGCCGATGACTTTTCTCGGAGCAGGATCATCAGGTCCTCTGTCACGCTGTCCGGAGGTGAAGTAAAAGTATCCATCCCAGAAACCAACTAGTGTTGTCTTCACTCGGAAAGGCATCTTCCCAACTACTGTCCATTTCTGAAATCATTGCAAAAGCACAGCATGTCAGCGATGAGAGAATAGTCCCAGATGGATAAATAGAAGTCTCATTACCAAGTAAATAATATATATGGCAGGGCTTCTTCAATCATCCTCAAATTGGTTTTGTGTTAGATTGCCCACAAGTTAATAAAGATTTATCCCATTTTGCATCTCACACGCACAAATATGATGGTATTTCCGAGACCGTCATGTTATATATATTAAGGGAGGAGGCTTGATGGGTCGTCTGTCCCAGACAGCCCTCCTCCAACGGTTCAGATTCGTGACATTATCTCTCAGACAGAGATCCGTGACATTATCTCTCAGACAGAGATCCAGAGAGAGAGGGAGGGAGGGAGGGAGGCTTATAAGCTTATTACGTAAATGTGACACCAGTGCTCTTTACGGAGCATGGATAATCACAATGGCTGGTTTTTAGGATTGGTAAGGATGTTATCTAACCTCCACCAACACAAACATAAAAAAGTTGAATTGAGTTAATAATACGAGAAGATAATAATACCAGTGTATCTAGATGAAACTGAAAAACTTCTCCAACCAAGATCATCTTTTTGGTAACAGGATGCTTATCAGTTGTACCTCCAGCAATAACTATAGAATTGTTAACTATAGTCCATGCAAATTCTATATGGGAATCAGGTTTTGGCATAGAAGGCAAAACTTTCCACTTCATCTCATCATCAAGCATGTAAACATCACCAAATACTACCTGAAATAATAATAAAGATTGAAACTTGAATATGTGAAATGCTTGAGAAAGTAGAGAAAACAAAATGGACCATTGCATTTGATCATGGTTCATAAGGATAACAGAAAAACTCCATTATAATAGGAATTAGGAAGAAGCTCTCTTCTTTTTCTTTGTGACAACCAACTATAGTTAGAAGCTTCAAGCCGGTAAATAACAATGGTAACAGGAAATGTTTTAGTAGAAAGGTTTGAAATGAACCATAATCATGTAAATCCCAAATTTGCTGCAAAATACCTGAAACATGGTTTCTGGAAAAAGGGTAGCAGAGAGGATTTCCATATCATTGTAAATAATTATGATACTGTGGTTAGAAAGCCCACATACGAAGAACAAGGAGTTTACGCATTTGTCTAGACTAATACAGCATAAGAAACATTAGTTTCTTACTTTTTTATACCTCGTCCTTACCCTGTATAAGATTTCCATCGTGACGTTCGAGATTATAAACTGTTCCCACAAAATTACATGTACTCCCTTAACACTTTGACGCAACTCATTTTCAATTTTCACCATTATTGCCAGATGAACGACCTTTGGGTGACATGCACTTTCACTGAGTCTAAATGATAGTACGAAAATAAGGTCGAAGGTTTCAAATGGATGACGGGAAGAGAACTGTACATTGCGAGGAACCTACTAACATGTAAGAAACATCTTGAAGATTAACCAAGAGTGAGTGGGCTGAGTTGGTTAAGACCAACTTGGTAAGTTCTTTTGTACTAGGAGGTGGCAAGGGCAATTTGCAGCTTTATCAAACACCTTTTCCAAAAAAAGAAATTTCGAGACAACCACGTTGCTCAAATGGCAGAACATAATTTTTACATACCATGAGGTACGGTAGTGATACTTACCAAATTGGCACAATACTCAACCATAATCGTTTTTGTTTCAATTAGTTCTAGAGCACAGAAAGTTCTTTACATAGTCCTCATGGAATCATAATCTCTCAACTACAATTTTACTTACTACATCCCCCACGCAATATCGAAGCTAAAGCTAAAACTCCTCAACTTAGACCGTAGCATATAAGTAATGTAAGAGTAGGTCTCGTATATATCTCAGTTATTTAAATTCAAACATCTATAGCTTGGCCCTTTGAAAAGGTCGCATAATATCAAAGCACAGAGATACATCATACATCAAGTTATGCTCACTGACAAAGATACCCACTAAGTGACTGCTCATTTAGAAGTTCTGGAAAGTAGAAAAAACAACTCCCCAGTATATACTTTATGTGGGTTAGACATTGACGGCACCTGTCTATTGAGGGTTCCTAATAAAGTGGCTAGAGGCAAAAAACACTCTAATTTGAAAAGGTGTAAACTTATATACCTCATGCCTCCGAGAACACTTGAAGATGGGTGAACCGGGTTTCGCCATGAAATCTCCCTCTTGACCACCAATAACAAAGAGACGGTCATCAACCACAACGCAAGCCCTGACAGAAAAGGAAAAATAACATAAGATCAAGGACTGAAATTCAATCACAGCATAAGTGACATACGCATACGGCATACCGCATACCTATGAGGGCCTCCACGGGGAATTGGTATTTCAGGTCGCCACTCTTTCTCTAATATTCTTCCATCCTTTACAGCAATACTCCAATGCTCTAAAGCAGGCTCATGGCGATCCTCCTTACTACCACCCATTACATGCAATCTTCCTCTCCAAAGTTGGGTAGCTGGGGCATATCTGAAAGTATCAAGTTAGATTCTCCATTCTACGTAGTCCGAGAAACTCCCACACACTATCAAGGTATAATAATGTGTTTTTAAGACATTGAGTCAACCAAGAGCTTTCTAGAAAGGAGAAGTTCATACTTCATATATTTCAAATAACTGACGATCTAGTCCTTACCTAGGAACTGGTAGAGAAGGCATGTCTTGCCATATTTTTGTCTCTGTATCTAACACGAAGGTGCGGGCTGTAGGCCCTCTACACTGTGGACCATATTGACCTGTGACTATATATATGTATCTCCCATCAGTTACCATTCCCAAGTGTGAATGTGCCATTTCTTTTGGCATATCAAACCTTCCACCCCAGGTATTATCGGTAAAGTTATAGATATCAACATGAGAATGAACCTATAAAAATAAAATCCAAAGACAATATCAGAGGACAAGTCGATTTCTGCAATAACATAACAAAAGTGCATGAAATCCGAGCACTTTGATGTCTATATATATCTAATGGACAGTTTAGATGTCTTACTGGATACAAGTTAACAGATCAATAGAATATTAGAATGATCTATTTTATAATTTAAAAAACAAAAAAAAAAAGTAGACGAGTCAAATTGAAATACTTAGGAGAGATAAAAGTGTACCCAAGAACAAACTCAATTTTTTGTGTATATTGCCATGTTCGGTGCTCAGATAATGCATAACAGAGCTCTGACCATTCCGATACAATTTATCATATACTGTATTATCCCTTGCCAATGTTAGTTCATTTAAAGTACAAGTTCTACAAAGTTGCCACCACATCCAGATATATTGTTTTTCTTGTACTTCAAAATTCATATCTTCATAAATCGAGCCAACTTGGTAGAAGAATTAGCATTCTAGATATCTAGATATACAACGCTGACTTCTAAACTAAACTTTGTCAAATTAATGTAAACCTGACTTAATTAGCAGTAGCACTTAACACAGGGAGATTAAATTCAAAAACAAAATTACTAGGGCTTGTGCAGATTGAAAGTAACTATGGTTAGTAATCTGACGTCCCAAGCCCTAGATTTGTCTAAAATATGGCTACTCCAATCATATCATATGTTGATGTGCTTAATAACAAACCTAAAACCTATTGTACAAGTTCCCTAGCTCACCTTTCTCACTATTCAGAATGAAGATTAAAAATATCAGACAATGAGATATCTAAAGGAGATAAGTGCAGGATCATGTCATAAAATGAATAGCAAATTAGGTCAGCAATTAGGGATATATGACTTAACCAAATCATGTAAGAAAAAAATGCTAATTTCTTTTAGAGATTCTCACATAATCGATGGTACCATATCCAGCAAAGACGAATAGAAGATTCTTAATCTGAATAGCTGCTCCATCAAGACGAGGAACAGGTGCTGGTGCCATTTCTTCCCATTCTAATTGAGGTGCAGGTATATCAGTATAAGTTGCAGAAAGAACTCTTTCTGAATCTCTACTAGTAGAATTTCTTCCACCAGTTTTTTTCTGCAAATCACAAAACAACATCCAACAGTTGAAATTAGTGAAATTAACCCAAACCCCAAGAAAGAATTAGACCTGAATGTGTTTTTTTTAATCTGCATTTTTTACCTTTTCAAATTTGGGTACTATTACAGTTCTTGAATTATCAATAGCCCAATTAGATGCGATTGATTGATATGTAGAAGTTAGAGATGAAGATGAAACCCATAAGAAATCTAAGATTAAAGCAACTCCAAGAAGACCTATGCAAGCTAATAGAATAATGAGTTTTGATGATGAACTGTGTTTACCGTTCGGTCTTGCCATTTCATTGAAACCCTAGTTCTAGAGAGAGAGAGATGAAGAAGAATGAGAGCTCTGATTTTGATGTAGGAAAAGGGTGGGAAAGAAAAGAGAAAACGCGGGCGCCAATGGTATTGGTTTGTCGGTTTACTGTTACACAAACTATGAACCAACAACAATAGCCCACATTTCAAATATGAGAAAGAACTGAGAACAAGAAAATCCAGACATACTCTGGACATACGTGGTTTTAATGATTCTGATTCACTAAACAACGAATCACGGCAAGCCACATACGATGTATGTCTAGATTTTTTTTATTCTCTATCATTTTTCTTCAAGTATCTCCAAATATCTTTGTTCTTGTAACCATTTGTTCATTAAATTGAAGTTGACCGAGAGATACAGAGCAGATGATATTAATCATTAATTAATTGAATAGAGAGATAACATATAAAAAAAATGAGTAAAATAGACAATAACATAAAAAAATGTGAACATTTTAATACACATATTCATTCTTACTTCCTTAATCTTTTAAAGTTTTTTCATTATCTAGAAATTAAAATATGAACTTCAACGGAACACGAAAAGTTATTAAGTGAAGTCAAAAATTTCTTATCTTCAACGGAAACATTTGGAGATATTTGAAATGTCACGAAATGTAGATGTTATTCGTTTGAGACTTCAAATGTCTCACAATGTTTGTATTATTTGTTTAAGTTCTAATGTGTCTCAATGTCTCTGTTATTGGTTTGACACTCGAAATAACAACCATTTCAAGAAAAGTTGGTTTCTAGGACATTTGTAGTTACTTTGGTGTAAATTTTGAAAGCTTTTGGAGAGAGAATGTGTTTTGAAAATATGGAAGACACTTCTGGACATTTTGATAAGGAAGATAATAAAAGTAAATGATGATGATAATAATAATTATCATTATAATTAGATTAATAATAATATGTAATAATATAACAATATTATAATTTCTCAACAACTGGTAGTCCAGTTGGTGATGCATTTACTCCACAACACGGAGGTCCCATGTTCGATCCCTTGGAAGTTCAAATCCCTAGTTATTGAACTTGGCTATAATATATAAAGTAGTTAGATGGATTTTAGGCCAGTTATTTCATTAAGCTTTATGCCAGTAGTTTTTGTAAGGTTTAAATTCGACAGTAATCGTGCTTATCACAGGTACATGCCTTTGTAATGACTATCGTAATCAATATAAAAAACACTATTACATAATTTACTAATAATTATATTATTATAATATTATACTAGAAAATGCTAAATTTACAAAATATATTGACTTAATTTATAACTTAATGGCTCAACCTGATAAAATAACAGTCTCGATCGCAATTAAACTTTGAATCTTTTTGTCTTTTAGTGAAGGTGATCATCAATCATAAATTAAGTCAATTATTTTTGTCACTGTAACACTCCTCTATTATATTATTATGATATTACTTCAGCATTATCTTATTATGATATTACTATAACATTATCTCATTATGCTATTATTAAATTATATTATGTTATATGTATAAACGTCTACGGGTCGAAAGTCGGAAGTTTGAAGGTCAGAAGTGTGAACGCCTTCTAGAGTCCCATACATCGAGATTTTGATTGATGGATACCAACAACGTTTAAAAGAAACCTGCAAAAAGAAGATGATCAAACAGACCAAGGAATCAAATGTCGAAAAATTTCGGTCGAAATGACCGAAATTTTTCGGTTTTTCAGATCATGGAAACAAAAACACACTTATAAAGTTTTCGTGTAAGATTTCGACCGAAATCTCACGAAATTTCGGTTTCTTCATCGTTTTCTTCTTCATTTCTTCATCAAATCTTCTTGATTTTGTCTTCATAGCTTCAGGTTTCACATTTTATGGGTGGGTTTAGGGTGAAGAAGAAGAAAAGAAAAGAAAGAGAGTAGGGTTTCGCAGAAGAAGAAGAAGAAGGAGGTGAGAGAGAGGCGCGACTGGTGGAAAAAGGATTAGGGTTTTGGGTTTGTAAAGTTATAAGGTTATAAGCACCCCTAAAAATGTTATCCGACACACTTTCCTTCACTGTCCCAATGTTTTGAAGGGGTGTCAGAAACAATTTGGAGGAGCGCCTTCAAAAACCTGATATATACTTAAAATCATTTATTTACTTACCCCTAACAATGGTTTAAGTGAATATAACCCCTGTATGGGCAAATATCCGCCCACGAGGTGCCTGTAGAATAAAGGAAACAACCGCTTCGTAAGGGTAAAATCCGCGAGGCTAAATAAGAAGGCCTGATAATGGCCCAAGTCGCTACTCGGGTCACCGAATCCATACCCGTTTGGCACTAAGCGAATCTAACACGTGTCACGCGATAGCCACCTGCCAGTACTAGGCAATCTTACGGCCAGAGGATTATTGCGCAATCCATAACCGCACTAGTGGTAAATATTCCGTATCCGCCACTTAAAGACGGGTGTTACTGGCCAGTAGCTTACCGCACACGCGGTAACATCTTAGCCGTCCCTCGAGAAATTCGAATATTCATCTGACGGTCAGATCCTCTAGCCCTTAACGTATCTCTCAGGAGTAATGACGCGGAATAAATACGTCGGTTACTAGCTGGTTGTCATCAAGGCAATCCCTTTCCACCACTATAAATACGAGAAGCAAAACTCAGACAAAGGCATCCAATATTCGACAACAATACTCGAGTAACCTAATCCATTCTCTCTATTCACTTGCTCTCTCATAAGCATTTCAAAGATCTTCTGATCCTCTCAAAGTTTCTGACTCATTGTCTTAGAAATTGGGAGATAGGGGTCTGATAGTCACAAATCAAACGACAACTAGCTAACCGTATCAACACCATACGACCACCACCTTGTTGCATAAGAGCCCTCTGGTCTGAAATATCTCCCTCCCAACGGTAAGGAGCTGACGGTAACACCCATCCAGCAGTAACTAGCTGGCTGTATCACCATCCTAATACCACCACCTCCTTATCGCATCATTCATCTAGCGATAAGACGCTGGGCGTATCATCTTCATTCATCCTCACCGTCCGATCCACTTACGATCAGCACTCTATTGCGGATCCCTTTACGACCAGCACTCTATTGCGGATCCCTTTACGACCAGCGAGTTAACGACGATACTTCATTACCATCACCCTCTTAATTACCGTAAGTAAATCACTACCGTGGGGATCTGTTCCGACAACTTCACGAGCCGCGACACCTAAGCACTCCGACGACGGTTACCCTTCTATTGCCCACTTTGACTTTCTTATTTATATTTGACCGAGTATCTGACTTGACCGTCGGAGCCCCCTTAGGCCGGCACCATCCCGGTGTCCCAGAGGCTCCACGATCTCTTCTCTCTTTTTGTGTGCAGGTTCTTTTCGACACGTAGCCGGTCCCCGAAGCATCCGACCGACCCGACAAGACTTTGACCGTTGACCCGTTGACTGTCAGACTTTCCGACCCGTAGACATTTTACCGTCTACAATTTAGGGGTCTGATAGTCACAAATCAAACGACAACTAGCTAACCGTATCAACACCATACGACCACCACCTTGTTGCATAAGAGCCCTCTGGTCTGAAATATCTCCCTCCCAACGGTAAGGAGCTGACGGTAACACCCATCCAGCAGTAACTAGCTGGCTGTATCACCATCCTAATACCACCACCTCCTTATCGCATCATTCATCTAGCGATAAGACGCTGGGCGTATCATCTTCATTCATCCTCACCGTCCGATCCACTTACGACCAGCACTCTATTGCGGATCCCTTTACGACCTGCACTCTATTGCGGATCCCTTTACGACCAGCGAGTTAACGACGATACTTCATTACCATCACCCTCTTAATTACCGTAAGTAAATCACTACCGTGGGGATCTGTTCCGACAACTTCACGAGCCGCGACACCTAAGCACTCCGACGACGGTTACCCTTCTATTGCCCACTTTGACTTTCTTATTTATATTTGACCGAGTATCTGACTTGACCGTCGGAGCCCCCTTAGGCCGGCACCATCCCGGTGTCCCAGAGGCTTCACGATCTCTTCTCTCTTTTTGTGTGCAGGTTCTTTTCGACACGTAGCCGGTCCCCGAAGCATCCGACCCGACCCGACAAGACTTTGACCGTTGACTGTCAGACTTTCCGACCCGTAGACATTTTACCGTCTACAATTTGGCGCTAGAAGGAGGGGGCCAGCCACTAACTACCGAAAAGACAAGTACCATGGAAGGAGACATGTCCAACGCTTCTGTGGATTTCTCATCACAACTTGCTGCACTCACTGCCCAGATGCAAGAAAACGCCGAAAGATTGAGAGCTTTGGAGGAGGAGAACTCTACTGTCCGGGCAGAGAACATGCTACTGCAAGAAAGAATTACCGAATTGGTGGTTCCAAGAAGACAAAGTTTGGGGGACAATCGACCACCTCCCAACGGTTCTGAAGTAGGAGGACCATCTAATCGCCCAACACCCCCTCACAACACTACTGCAGGCTTCACCACCAGCCAAGTAGGGACAGGATCCGCAAGTGCTCCATTCATAGCTCCAACACATACCTTTCAACAACCTCTCACTCCACAGCAGACCATGGCTGCTCCTCTTTACTCATCTTCTACTATTGCTATGCCTACTATCTTCCCAATGCCTACTCAACCCACCATGGCTTCTAATCCCTTATTATTTTCACATACAGGTACCCCTTTAGAGCAAGCTTTAGCAAAGAGGCTAGCTGAAATGGAGGCTCTGATCACTAGAATTCCAGGAGTCCCGACCCCCTTCAAGAAGAGTCTTCCTCAAAGCTATGCCGATTCTCCGTTCGTCGATGCAATTGCTCTGGTGGAGATGCCCAGAAAGTTCACTTTCCCCAACATGAAGATGTATGACGGCACCTCTGACCCGGACGATCACATAGCCTCTTACAAACAGAGGATGTTTACTGCTGCGATTCCAAGGGACTTGCGGGAGGCGTGTATGTGCAAGAGTTTTGGGTCTAGTCTGATTGGCCCAGCTCTGCAATGGTACACTAACCTCCCCCATAACTCAATCGCTTCATTTGCCCAGCTCACAGACACCTTTGTCGAGCAATTTGCAAGCAGTAAGAAGCTGGAGAAACTCTCTGGTGATCTCTACCGAATCCAACAACGAAGAGGTGAACCACTCAGAGAGTATGTGGGAAGATTCAATCGGGAGAAGGTGTCAATTCCTTACTGCAACCAGGAGACAGCAGTTGATGCATTCAGGAAAGGTTTACTGCTAGATGGGGAGCTGTACAAAGAACTCACCAAGTTCAATTGCACAACGATGGAGGATGTTCTTTCCAGAGCTTGGGTTGAAATTAGGTGGGAGGAAGACGAAACCCACAGAAACAGATACTATTCGCAAGAAGATAGGTCAAGAGACCGTCACTCCAGAAGATACGAACGACGGTCAGAAGCCAGGAGCAACGATCCGTACCCAACCAGACGACCAATTCCAAGGGAGAACAGGAGGCCATTCAACCCTCCACCTAATCGTCAAAACGAGAAACCGCAAGGACCCATCCGTACCAAGATTCCAGAATACAACCTCAACATTGAACCAAGTGAGGTGATTGCTGTAATGAAGGGGATGGGTAACACGGTAAGGTGGCCAGGGAAGACAAAGACGCCAAGCGACAAGAGGGATACTTCCAAATGGTGTGAATTCCACTCGGACCATGGGCACACTACTGCAGATGGCATTGCCCTCAGGCTTGAAGTTGCTGAGCTCCTAAAGAGGGGTCACCTCACCGACTTACTGACAGATAAAGGCAAGAAAACCATGTCCTAAGCAGATGCCCGACCCAAAGAGCCAGAGGAGCCAATTCCAACGTTGACTTGCAACATGATCACAGGTGGCTCGGAAGTGAGTGGAGTAAGCCACTCAGCAGCCAAAAGAAGTGCACGAATCGTAGCAAATCCAACTGCCCACTCGACAGAGGCGTCAACCCTAACTTTCACCAACCAAACCATCAGCTTCGTTGACAACGAAGTCTCAGGGCTCGTCAACCCTCATCATGACGCTCTCGTCCTCTCTCTCACTATTGCGAATGTGTTAGTTAAACGTATACTTATTGATAACGGATCCTCCACTAATGTCTTGTTTCTTCATGCCTTGCTAGGAATGGGACTAGAAGAATCGAGCATCTGCCGACGTTCTACTGTCCTTATAGGATTTAGTGGAGAACAGAAGTATACCTTGGGAGAAATCGTATTGCCGGTATATGCAGGAGGAATTAACCTTAGCACCACTTTTGTGGTACTGGACTGCCCATCAGCTTATAACATGATCCTTGGAAGACCTTGGATCCATGAGATGAGGGCAGTACCATCGACATACCGTCAAGTTTTGAGGTTTCCAACACCTTGGGGAGTACGGGAAGTCAAAGGAGACCAAGGAGCTTCCAGGAACTGCTACAAGAACACAATGAAGGCTCCCAAGAAGCTCTTGTAGCAATTACAGAACAAAGCGCCCCTCAACTCAAACCTTAACCAACCAAACATGGAGGAGTTAGACGAAGTCCAAATTAACCCCAACATCCCAGAGCACAAAGTCCAAATTGGAGCACAACTACCTCCTACTCTCAGAGAAAAGCTCATTGAATTCCTAACCATTAATTCTGATTGTTTTGCTTGGTCTCATGCAGATATGACAGGGATAGACCCCTCTATAATAGTTCATGAATTACAGGTAGACCCTTCCCATGCCCCGGTCAGACAGAAAAGAAGGAAATTCGCACCAGAACGCAACAAGGTGATCAATGAGGAGATTCAAAAACTACTTGACATCGGGTCTGTAAGGGAAGTGCACTATCCAGATTGGCTCGCTAATGTGGTGGTCGTTAAAAAGAAGAATGGTAAGTGGCGGGTATGTATTGACTTTACGGACTTGAACAAAGCATGCCCAAAGGATTCTTTCCCACTACCTCACATCGACATGCTAGTAGACGCCACAGCCGGACATGAACTCTTGAGCTTCATGGATGCATTCTCGGGCTACAATCAGATCCTTATGCATCCAAACGACTAGGAGAAAACCGCCTTCGTCACAGAGAGAGGTATATTCTGTTACAAAGTCATGCCTTTTGGACTAAAAAATGCAGGTGCCACCTACCAGAGGCTCGTAAACAAAATGTTCGCCAACATGCTAGGAGACACTATGGAGGTCTACATCGATGATATGTTGGTCAAATCATTAGTAGCAGAACAACACTTGGAACACCTCAAACAAGCATTTGAGGTACTCAGGAGGTATAATATGAAACTAAACCCGGCTAAGTGTTCTTTCGGTGTGTCCTCTGGAAAATTTCTAGGTTATATGGTGACTCAAAGGGGGATCGAAGCCAACCCAGATCAGATCAATTCGGTGATGGGTATTCCTTCCCCGAAATGCATAAAGGACCTCCAGAAGCTTGCAGGTAGAGTGGCAGCACTTAGCCGATTCATTTCTAAGTCTTCCGAGAGATGCTACTTGTTCTTCACCACTCTACGAAAGGGGAAAAATTTCGAGTGGACACCTGCCTGTGAAGAAGCTCTACAACAGCTGAAGAGATACCTCACTTCTCCACCTTTGCTCTCCAAACCAAAAGATGGAGAGAAATTGTTCATATACCTTGCTGTTTCAGAGACAGCGGTAAGTGCAGTACTAGTTCGTGAGGAAGACGGTAAGCAGCTGCCTGTCTACTACACAAGCAAGTCGTTGCTCGATGCTGAAACCCGATACAGCCAACTAGAGAAGCTAGCCCTTGCCCTTGTTACTGCAGCCAGGAAGCTGAGACCTTACTTTCAATGCCACCCAATTGTGGTGGTTACAACTTTCCCAATGAAGAATATTCTTCACAAACCAGAGCTGTCTGGGAGATTGACCAAATGGGCAGTGGAGTTAAGCGAACATGACATCAGCTACCAGCCAAGGACAGCGATCAAATCTCAGGTACTGGCTGATTTTATTGCTGACTTTACACCTAACACCTTAGTGCAGGCACAAGGAGAATTGCTCCATCTACAGGAACATAGCCAACTCAAATGGACCTTATCAGTATATGGTTCCAGCAACATGAATGGAGTAGGACTTGGTGTTGTTCTCACTTCCCCAGAAGGTGACCTAATCCAACAAGCAATAAGATGCGGGTTCAAAGCCACCAACAATGAAACAGAGTACGAGGCCTTGATCGCAGGTATGAACCTGGCCAAGGAGATGGGAGTCCATAAACTTGCGATAAAATCAGACTCCCAACTCGTAGTTAACCAGCTACAAGGAACCTACCAGGCCAAAGACGTGAAGATGGCAGCCTATGTGTCGCATGTAAAAGAACTACAAAGTCAGTTCACCGAGGTTAGTTTTGAACAGGTACCCAGACTCGAGAATGGGCACGCTGATGCATTGGCCAATTTAGGGTCATCAATTCCAACCAAGGATGCACAGACAATACCCCTAACGCTACTTCAGTAGCCGGCAGTATGGAAAACAAAGCCTTCAGAGATAGCGGTTACAGATGCAGAAGAGACCTGGATGACACCAATAATCAGGTACTTAACTAACGATGAGTTGCCACAGGATCGAAATGAAGCTAGAAGGCTCAAAGTCAAAGCTGCAAGGTTTTGCATCATGGACGGCCAGCTCCTTAAGAGATCATACTCTGGGCCTTACTTGAAATGCATCACCCAAGAGGAATCCAAGTATGTCCTCAAGGAATTACATGAGGGGGAATGCGGTAACCACTCTGGCGGTCGCAGCCTGGCCAACAGAGCACTGACTGCAAGTTACTACTGGCCAACTATGAGAGCAGACTCTACTGACTATGCTAGACGTTGCGACAGCTGCCAGAGGTTCGCCCAAACTTCCCACCTCCCTCCAGAGAAGTTAAGTTCAATTCTATCCCCATGGCCTTTCATGAAATGGGGGATGGATATAGTAGGCAAACTACCAACGGCCCCAGGCCAGAGAGTCTACATGTTTGCTGTCACAGACTACTTCACCAAGTGGGTGGAAGCCGAAGCCTACCACCAAATCAGAGACCGCGAGGTAAAAAGTTTTGTTTGGAAACATGTCATTTGCAGGTTTGGAGTTCCCAAGGAGATTGTCACAGACAATGGTTCACAGTTTATCAGTTTTGATTTCCAAGACTTCTGCAAGGAGTGGGGAATCAAACTAAGTTTTTCGACTCCTAGATACCCTCAATCCAATGGGCAAGCAGAATCGTCAAACAAAACGATAATGAATTCATTGAAAAAACGACTCAAGAAAGCTAAAGGGGCATGGGCAGATGAACTACCAGGAGTGTTGTGGTCATACAGAACCACTTCAAAGACCCCAACTGGGGAAACCCCATTCTCCCTTGCATACGGGTGTGAGGCGGTAATACCAGCTGAAACAGGAGTTCCCTCTGCCCGATACCAGTGGACCACAGAAGAGAGCAATTGGGAACTACTTAATCATAACCTGGATACAGTAGACGAGGTGAGGGACATGGCGGCAATCAGGAATGCCGCATACCAACAGAAAGCAGCCAAACATTACAACAAGAACGTTAGGGTTCGTACATTCAAAGTTGGCGACTGGGTTCTGAGGAAAGTATTTCAAAATACTAAAGAAACAGGAGCTGGCAAGTTAGCCCCTACTTGGGAAGGCCCATACCTCGTTACCAAGGTAGTGGGACAAGGAGCTTACAAACTTCAATCAAAAGATGGCCTAAACATAGGCAATAGCTGGAATGCCATTCACTTACGAAGGTACTACTTCTAACCTTGAAACTTCTCCTATTTTGCCTTTTTTCCAAAAGATCACCTACTGACTTGGGCGTCGGAGGGTTGTTGGCTACGCCAACAACCACCCCTCACTATCTACGTGTGATGACAGGAACTGTCTCCAAGACACAACAAAGTAACAAAAACAATAAGAGACTGGACGTCTGAGTCGAAGTCCAAACCACCAGAGGAGTTCCGCACTTCGACTGGGGGGCATGAGGATACTATAAGAAGACTATGAAGAAACTGAAGAACAATACGGGTTAAGCAACCCTCACCTGTCCAACAGGCAACTCAAATCACCGGGCACCTAAAGTTGAATGACGAACACTTCTTCATTTGACAACAACAAGTTCAACGTACTGTTCATCAAAATTAATTTAGAAGGAACAAAGTCCCGCACTTATTCCTCAAGTTCAATGTAATGTTCTTAAATCTAAGATATCACTTCCGATGTAAACAAAAATTTAGAAATAAAATCTCAAGTATTTATCCAGTAATTACTTGTGTTTAAACTTTATCAATATCGATGTCATTTCACTACAAGGGCATCTAATTACTTGTCTGGAGAGAAACAGTAGGTCGCTAGACGATCCCAAAACAAAATAAAGTGTTGGTCGTATCACTTTTATAAGTGAAGATTGGTAACCCATCCAAGATGGGACAACAAGCAGCTGGTCGTCACCGGAACACAATAAGGTGCTGGCCGTATACCCGATATAAGTCAGGATTTGTAACCCATTCAAAGTTGGGACAACAAGCTACTGGTCGTCACCGGAACACAATAAGGTGCTGGCTGTATCCCTGATATAAGTCAGGACTTGTAACCCATTCAAAGTTGGGACAACAAGCTACTGGTCGTCACCGGAACACAATAAGGTGCTGGCCGTATCCCTGATATAAGTCAGGACTTGTAACACATTCAAAGTTGGGACAACAAGCTACTGGCCGTCACCTGAACACAGTAAGGTGATGGCCGTATCCCATATATAAGTTAGGATTTACAATCCATTCAAGTTGGGACAACAAGCTACTGGCCGTCACCTGAACACAGTAAGGTGATGGCCGTATCCCATATATAAGTTAGGATTTACAATCCATTCAAGTTGGGGCAACGAGCTGTTGGCCATATCACTTATATAAGTTAGGATTAGTAATTTATCCAAGATGAGACAGTAAGTTGTGGCCGACGCCTAAACGCAATAAGGCGCTAGTCGTCTTCCCTACATAAGCTGGTATCACAACCACTCAACTAAGAAGAAAAACAACAGGTACATAACCATAGCAATACATCTTTAAACGAAGAGTCTCAAAGAAATCCAGTAGGTTCACTTGAACCCTTAAAATACAAATCCAGAAATCTAGTTGAACCAGGAGTCAACAACAACATATATCCGACGCGTGTCGTCCAAACAAAAGGGCTGAGCGCCTGACGACACACGATGACGACTACATATAGTTCGTCAACAACAACATATATCCGACATGTGTCGCCCGAACAAAAGGGCTGAACGCCTGACGACACACGACGACGACCAAATATGGTTCGTCACATAGAAAAGAAATCAACAACACACATAGTATTTCTAAACAAGTCAAGTAAAGGAAAACACTAATGAGGCGAACTACCTCCAGTTGCATCATCACCCCTCATCACCTCGTCCATATCTATCGTCATCTCTCCCGCCCGCTGCTCCGCCAAAAGCTCCTCGTAACGAACCCGCCAGGCCTCTATGTTATCATTCATATCCCATCTGTCGGGCCCATGCTCGCGGTACTCGACGAACAAGTCTGCACGAGTCCGTAACGCCGCGTCAGTCGCAATCTGATCCCTCTCACGGGGAAATTCATCAACTAGCTGTTGGTTGTACGCCGCTTCTCGCTCCAGCACAGTGTACCGCCCCCGAAGATCCTCCAACTCTCTCTTCCGGGCACGCATCCTGTCACCCTGCTCCTGAAAGGAAACCACCTGGCTGTCGTAGCGAGTCTGCAATTGGGAGAATGATCCTGTCAACTCCGCAACTCGGTCCACACTCTCGCTCAACTGACGACTAGAGGAAATCGATGCCATGAAAGCCTACAAAAACCAAAAAATAAGGATGAGCTCGTAAATATAACAAAGAATAACTGCAACTTAAATGAGAGGTGAATACCTGGTAATGGTGCGAGACACCATAGTCCGCGCCTCCACAAGGACCATAAGCAAGGAACTTCTGGTGGTCCTCAGAAGAGAGCAGCTGATCTCCTCCAGTGGATAAGAAAGTGGAGCCGTCAAAGGGAGAAGCAGAAGGATGATGCCTCCACATGGGAATCCCACCAGAAGACCCAGATAGAGGTATCGCCGAATAAATCGGCTCTGAAGCTGGGGCCTCCTCAATAACAGGAGTAGACGAAGAAGAATGCGGAAGAGAACTCGAACCAGTACCTGCCTTGGACCTCTTCCTCTGGCCACCCTTCCGGATGTCCGAGTAAGGAGCAGGGATGTAACCAGACCCCACCATTTGCGACGATGCGAATGACTCTGTACTTGCTGAAGGAGGTGGGAAGAGTACCGGAGCACCAGATGACTCTTGGTAGGCTAGAAGCGCACCTCGAATCTCTATAGCCGCCGCAGGAACAGAAAGGCGATTTGTTAGAGTCGCACCAGGAACAAAGTCCCACAAAGGAGTACCTGAAATAAGGGAGTGACTCAGAAGGAAGGCAGAACTCCTCTCTGGATCACGACGCTCAAACAACTTGGAGATCCTCTCCTTCCAATTCTCCAGCCGCTCAACGTTCTTATTGTTGAACGAACAATCTGTCAAAGGGACGATACACACTTAAACCACAACAATGTAAACACATGAGGTATTCCACGATAAACAATAACATACTTACGAGCATCTTGCCAATGGGAAGGAATCTGTCCTACCCCTCGGTCACCATATACAAGGTCACCGCGAGCAAGGAAATAACCAGTTTGCCACTTTCGGTCGGTAGCCGGTATTGCAGTGATTAAATGAGCACCAGGCTTCCGCAATTTGAAACCATAACGACCATTATCCCTGGAATGGCTCGTCAAGTGATAGAAGCGAACTACATCGCTAGCTGAAAGCTCTACCTGCTGTAGGTAGGCCAACACTTCCAAGCACAAAAGAAGTCTCCATGCGCTAGGCATGAGTTGTGAAGGAGCTATCTCGTAGTGACTCAAAACCCCATGCACCAAACGAGGGACGGGAAACCTAAATCCCATCAAGAAGGGAATTATGTAGAATGCGGTCCAACCGCCATGGTCCTCGTCGACAAGTTCGTTGGGCTGCGGAAGCCTAAGCTCTATGGAGGCAGGGATATTGAACATGAATCGTATATCCTGTAGTCCGCCCTCCGTAATGGTTGAAGCCGGATTTACCGATAGACGTTTCAAGGCCACTCGTTCGAGCACCTTCTGTCGCCGGAATTCAGAATGTTCTGGCACGCGAAGCGGCCTAGAGGAATTACCGTGTCCACGATGACTCATCTTGGATGGCAAAAGTCTGTAGGACAAAGGGATAAGGCTTCAAACCCAACAACTGGTTTGAGGGGAACATTTAAACGAGACATAAGCCTAGTAATTCACTCAAAGTATTGATACTAGCAGTAGTTCACTCAAGGTATCGATCCTAGCAGTAATTCACTCAAGGTATCGATCCTAGCAGTAATTCACTCAAGGTATTGGTCCTAGCAGTAGTTCACTCAAGGTGTCGATCCTAGCAGTAGTTCACTCAAGGTATCGATCCTAACAATAGTTTACTCAAGGTATCGATCCTAGCAGTAACTAACTCAAGGTATGCAATCTCAAAAACACATGCCAACAAATAAGGAAAGTAACTTAGAAGATCAAACACTATGAACATTCAAGAACGAATCAAGAACAATTGAAGAACACAAAAATTTCAAGCAGAAAACTCAACAAAATCAGGTAGGAAAGAGAAAAATACCTTATCAAGGTGAAGAATCCCCAAAATCTCTCTCCAAACTCCAAGTGGTAAGTGAAACAATGACCTGTCATCCCTTTTTATAGGGTCCAATCCAAGGGGTACCCCCCACCTCCTTCCCGCAAGGAGGTCTTTCGCGCAAATACGTTTGGACACCGGACACGCGAACAACCTAAGCGTCCCAAGGACCCTTACGATATCCGCGGAAACAGAATGTGCGACTCCCGAACAAAAAGAAAGCGAGAGGGCCGACCCGGGCAAGAGGGCCGACCCGAACGGAAAGAAGCTGAATGGCCCTCGGCACAGGAACGCGCTGGTCGTTCCAAGAACGACCAGCGCGCGCCACGTGGCGCGTTCCTGGCCGCTGGCGCAGGAACGCGCTGGTCGTTCCCAAAACGACCAGCGCGCGCCACGTGGGGCGTTCCTGGCCGTTGGCGCAGGAACGCGCTGGTCGTTCCCAGAACGACCAGCGTCCGCCACGTGGCGCGCTACTGCGCGCCCTCGCAGTAGCGCGCTAGTCGTCTCCGGACGACCAGCGTCCGCCACGTGGCGCGCTACTGCGCGCCCTCGCAGTAGCGCGTTGGTCGTCTCTGGACGACTATCGTCCGTCTCGTGAAACGCATCTACGGTCGCCCGGACGACCCCTTACTATCCCGTCGGGCCCTTCTCCGCAACCATTTTCTTTTCGACGAATTCTTTCGTAATCCCTTATCTGACCACGTCTCTGGGACCTATCGGCATCTTCGACATTCGAACAAGGCACTCAACTTCGAAACGACCATCCTCACAGTGCGAAGCGGCACTCCCGCTAATAAAATATGATCGAGATGCGCACTCTTCCGCTGACACGGTCATACCTCACTACTCTCTAACTCTGCATACAGACTTAGAGAGTGGGGGGCAAATTGTATGGGCAAATATCCGCCCACGAGGTGCCTGTAGAATAAAGGAAACAACCGCTTCGTAAGGGTAAAATCCGCGAGGCTAAATAAGAAGGCCCGATAATGGCCCAAGTCGCTACTCGGGTCACCGAATCCATACCCGTTTGGCACTAAGCGAATCTAACACGTGTCACGCGATAGCCACCTGCCAGTACTAGGCAATCTTACGGCCAGAGGATTATTGCGCAATCCATAACCGCACTAGTGGTAAATATTCCGTATCCGCCACTTAAAGACGGGTGTTACTGGCCAGTAGCTTACCGCACACGCGGTAACATCTTAGCCG
Organism: Eschscholzia californica; assembly: GCF_041429995.1. Taxonomy (NCBI): domain Eukaryota; kingdom Viridiplantae; phylum Streptophyta; class Magnoliopsida; order Ranunculales; family Papaveraceae; genus Eschscholzia; species Eschscholzia californica. The sequence goes on from NW_028238198.1 coordinate 51,156,478, forward strand.
TCCCTCGAGAAATTCGAATATTCATCTGACGGTCAGATCCTCTAGCCCTTAACGTATCTCTCAGGAGTAATGACGCGGAATAAATACGTCGGTTACTAGCTGGTTGTCATCAAGGCAATCCCTTTCCACCACTATAAATACGAGAAGCAAAACTCAGACAAAGGCATCCAATATTCGACAACAATACTCGAGTAACCTAATCCATTCTCTCTATTCACTTGCTCTCTCATAAGCATTTCAAAGATCTTCTGATCCTCTCAAAGTTTCTGACTCATTGTCTTAGAAATTGGGAGATAGGGGTCTGATAGTCACAAATCAAACGACAACTAGCTAACCGTATCAACACCATACGACCACCACCTTGTTGCATAAGAGCCCTCTGGTCTGAAATATCTCCCTCCCAACGGTAAGGAGCTGACGGTAACACCCATCCAGCAGTAACTAGCTGGCTGTATAACCATCCTAATACCACCACCTCCTTATCGCATCATTCATCTAGCGATAAGACGCTGGGCGTATCATCTTCATTCATCCTCACCGTCCGATCCACTTACGACCAGCACTCTATTGCGGATCCCTTTACGACCAGCACTCTATTGCGGATCCCTTTACGACCAGCACTCTATTGCGGATCCCTTTACGACCAGCGAGTTAACGACGATACTTCATTACCATCACCCTCTTAATTACCGTAAGTAAATCACTACCGTGGGGATCTGTTCCGACAACTTCACGAGCCGCGACACCTAAGCACTCCGACGACGGTTACCCTTCTATTGCCCACTTTGACTTTCTTATTTATATTTGACCGAGTATCTGACTTGACCGTCGGAGCCCCCTTAGGCCGGCACCATCCCGGTGTCCCAGAGGCTTCACGATCTCTTCTCTCTTTTTGTGTGCAGGTTCTTTTCGACACGTAGCCGGTCCCCGAAGCATCCGACCCGACCCGACAAGACTTTGACCGTTGACTGTCAGACTTTCCGACCCGTAGACATTTTACCGTCTACTGCCCCTCAACCTAACAGAACAGGTTAAAAACAATTCAGATTACCCCCTAAATTAACGATTTTATTGCACATTAGCCCCCAACGTAAGTGTTTTAGGGTTATTAGAGGTGAATAATTTAATTTAGCCTCTAAATTAATCACTTTAATGCATATTAGCCTCTAAGATACTAACCTTTCATACTAAAGAGACGTTAATAAGGATACTAACATTTTCACAAATTTGTAAAGTTTCCACATAGACCGAAACGTTTCCACTTTTGGACTCACCGAAGTTTCCACCGAAACCGAAGTTTCATTCCTTGAAACAGACCCATAACTATTAAAAAAAAACAGCCCTGTAAAGATAGGGGGCACCAAGGTGGTGCTGGCCGAAGAGTATCTGACGGTCAAGTCAGTTTCCGTATAGAAGATGTAATAAGGGTAAAGAGAGGGATACCAATACCACCGTCGTCGGAGAATGACACGGCTCATAGAATGGTCGGAGCTCGAGTTCACGAGAATGATGCTGATCAAAGACGTGAGCTTTTGTTATGAGGGAAACTTCGAGCAGTAAGGAAGTCTTGGTTTCTTTGAAGTTGAATAGTCTATCCTGACAGCATGAAGGACTAGAGTAGGATGAACGTGTAAAGTAAGGAGGATAACACGTCCAGCGATCGTAAGCAAATATCTCAAGAACAATGCAAAGAACAGAGGGCAAGTAAACAAGAAATGTTCCTTTCCTCCGTATTCGATGCCCTTAGAAATGGAGTTGTTCCTCTTTATATAGTCATAAGGAGTATTCCGCTGCGAAGCGTGGAGTAGTGAATGCCCGTTACAAAGTTAATGTATGACGCAATTCATGGGATAAGGTGACGTGTACAATAGTTGTACGTGTTATTTTGTAAGTGCACTAAGTGAAGTGTACACGATCTTGGCGACGGGTAGGATGCTGCCAAGCTACGTGGTTCATTAATGAGGGAGATATTTGCCTTAGGATGCGTGTTGACAAAGTCTGAGATCTTTGTCATTACATTTGACGCATGAATCCCTTCCTTTAATTATTCATTCCACGCGGTGGGTGGAGATCTAGATGCCTCGAGATTCGAACACGTAGAAATTAGACATGTGACGCTTAGTGCACGTGGAAGCTCTTTATACACGTTTGAGCCTCGAAATGAGCTTGAAGGGTTCAGTCAAAAGTGTAGTTAAGAGACTTTTGGGCTGGACCCAAACAGGAACGAGGATGCCGAGTTGGGTTTGGCGTCTCAATGGACCATTTTTATAGTTGACGACCCTGGTACGATTTTCTGTCAACACAATCTTATATTATTTTTTAAATATTAGTAAAAATATGATATTTCATATAATAAGATATTAATAATATTAAAATGAAAATATCTATTAATTGTCCATCAATGTCTACGATTATACACGAATGCTCACGAAATACCGAAAAATATATGTTTGAAAAATTTATAACAATATATTTATTTCGTACCGTAAGACAATAATGGTATTAGAATAATAAATGGACCAATTGCCAATCCATGTCCACAACTATCTACGGATCCAAAAAAATACAATATAATTTTAAAATTAGTAAAAATTAGTTATTTCATATGATAAGACAATAATAACAATAATATTCATAATAATGATAAAATAATTGAAGGAAATGTCCTTCGACCAAAGATGCAACGCGAGCAATTTGTCCGATAGGATAATAGATGAAGAAGATCATCAAGTCCGGATGATTTAGGGGTCGTAGTGTTTAACCAGGAACCAACTACGATCGTGGAATCGTGAAGGTATTCGCGGCTAACTTCGACCGGATCCTACAACGGGTCACAAAAAAGAGTTTCAACTTGATCGGAAGATATGACTAGAGGGATGAGACACATATGCATGGGTAAGACCCATAGATATGTCCAAAAGGCCTAAAAGAAGTTTAGGCAAAGATAGTACAAAAAGCCGAAACAAGAGGGTTTTGGGTCGGGCACTTAAAAGAGCCTTTCAGGAAACCTAATTAGGGTTTTACTCTAACTTAAGGTTCTATACATTGTCTCTAGAGACTTGAATAAGGTGTGAAAAATCTCAAAGAGCTCTCTTATTCTACAACATCAAGTAGAGTAAGAAAAAGAGAATTGGTCCCAACTATCTATCTAATCAAAAGAAAAAGTGTTATTCAATCTAACCATCATTAGAGTTCTAGCTAACAACAAGGTGGGAGATAAAGGTGATTGCTCGGTGCCCAAGTAGAGGAGCTCGGTGCCCAAGTAGAGGAGCTACAATTGGAGCTCTTGGTCTTCTCAACAGCGATTGGGAAGGTTCGAGGGAAAAATAACGATTAAGGTAATCTCTAACTCTTAGTTCATTATAAGCTTATGCATGAGATCCTAGGGATACTAGTGTTAGACATATTAGATGTCTGAGATTCCGCTACCAACACTAGGAGACTACGTAACCCAACAATAATAAATATTCATAAATTGTCTATCAATGTCCACAGATCTCTACAGATGTTTGTGAAAGTCCAAAAATATAATTTTGAAATAGTAGTAAAAATATGTTTTTTCATATAATAATAATACTAATAATATGATAATAATGAAATTTAAACTACACATTTTGTCTATAGACTCAATATCTTGAAATTTGGCTATTGACAAAATGTTTTGAAATGTCTACAAGACATTTGGCCTATGGACTAAATGTATTAAAATGTATACAAACTTAACGTTTTGAAATTTCTATAAAGACATTTCGTGTATGGACAAATATCTTTTGTCCATGACCCCACCCTCGACCCCCTCCCACACCCGTCCGTTACCGTTACACAAACTATGAAAACTTTGAATTTCTTACTTATAGGATGATAGCCGACTCATCCGGGTAGAAGAACGATCCAAATAGTAGTCAAAATTTGAAAAAACTTTGTCGTTTAGTGAAAGTGAGTCAACATGTCATCATTTAAGTAATCCTCTAAGTAATTGTAGCATCTCCCTGATATAAATATAATTTTTTCAACTATTTACATTCTATCATTATATATATTGTATAGTGTCTAGTATCTGAAATATCTATAGTGTATGGCCTATTTATATATGTATAAAAAAATAATGATATTAATATATATATATATATATATATATACTAGGCATAACCCCCGCCGTACGAGATGGGAAATGCCCTTTAGGCAACATATAGAAGCAGTTTCTTTAGTCACGTATAAAAGACATTAGTCACCACTCACCAATATAAAACTAATTCTACAACATATAATTTCTGTACTCATCAACTCAAAACATAAATATACTTTTTCTCATGATCTCCTCTAACCAAATGTACACTATAAATAAGAAATGAAATTGTTGCATTCTTGTTTTATGCTCAATTGACTTCAGAAATCACATTTTGAGCATAAAAGAAACAATTACAACCACCAAGTTCTCTAACCTACATCGAGTTCAATTCAAACTCCAAACGATGATCATAAAGAAAGTAATCTTCAGCCAATAGGGTTTCTTTAATTTCTAGAGATAACAATTACTATCAACATATTCTCAAATTGCACCAGAATTTAGTAATTTTCTTTCTTTTTTTCACTTCTTAAATTTTCTCCTTTGTAATTGTTGTCTCACCAATTCATGAATACAATTCTACCTTCTTCCAAAAAATTTTAGGCATGCAATACAGAGTAGGATAAAGAACCAGATGCCTAAGATGATGGAGACGGTCACACAACACCACACCCCTGACGACCAGCAAACACAACGTTTAGTTACGGTTCCACATGAGAAGCAAAATGAGGTCTTACACCTGTCAAAAAGGACAACTCGTTAGATTTTAGACTTGTAAACAGTATATCAGCCTGGCGACTCTCCCGGGTGAATCCGGAAGAGTGGTCAGGCATAGCAACATTTTCCATAATATATTCACATTGCCCTTGCTTCATTCAAGGTTCATATAACATGGCAGGGTGCAAATAGAGTCACTGAGGCACTACGTAAATAAGCAGTTTACTAGTTTGGTGGAAGTGTGGAACAGTTTACAAGGTGCAACAGACACATTTGATATGACCTCTCAGACAAGCCAGACTAAAGAGGCAGGCATTTCAAAATTTTCTCACTGAACAAACCCGACTATGTTCACTATATAACCCAAGCACCCAACTATATCATTTGTATGATTATGGATTATGTGAAATTAATATTGTCGCGCCGATTTTCTTTCAGGTTTTTTATAATCAATCTAGAATTTTTAGCCTAAATACCCACAATATTTTTTTCTCTCTCCCCCTTTCTTCATTCTCTCATACTTTCACCAAAGAACAAAAGTTGGAATCGAAGAATTCAATCCCAAATTCCAAAAATTTCTTTCTCTATATACCTTCAAAATTGAATTCCTGTGCTATGAAATGACGATGAGTTGCAGAGAATAAAGCTTTATTTATCTTTATTAATTTTATAGATGATTCTCACGTAAAGTTTCAAACTCTCTATGTATATTGTAGAAATGTACTTCATTCACTAACTTTAAATTTTAAAGTCTTTATGGAATTTGTGTTTAAGATTTACTCACTTTAAGTTTTTCGATTTTTTTCCTTCCATCTTAATCTATGTGTTTGTGGACGTGTGAGAGTGATATTACATGACTTCTTTGTGCTATTATCCTAACGTCAAAAGAAAAGTGCCCAATATGTATTCAAGGAGTTCAGGCAATTCATTCTAGTTATTGGTGGGAAGTAGTGGTTTGTCGTGATTCGTGACTAAGTAGATCATAACCATTGAATCACGAATCATAACAAGCCACATAAGACTTTTGCTCTCAAACTTTTTCTTTTCTAGCTTTTTTCATAAAAGTAATACCTGCAAATAATGATGGGACAACCGCTTCTATGTTCAACGTAACGATGGCATGTTGGACATCTAGTCCATTTCTTGCTTCTAACCATCTCCATGAACCTCATGTCATTGATGTCGACGACACAAGCACCACCACCACCACCACCGGAAGTGTGGCATATGTGAGTATCCACCCATGGAACCATGCAAGAAAAACACAACAATCTCTTGCAATTAGGGCATGTTGATTTCTTTATCCCTATACGACCATCTCTAGTTCCAGTTGATGATCTAAGAATTTGACACTCGTTTAAAATCAGCTCTGAACAGTCTCTGAAAGGGCAATAAGCTCTACTGTAAGCAAAGCCACCTCCACTACCTCTTGAAGAAGATGATGGTTCAAGTAGTACTAGGGTTTCTAATAGAGAAAAACACCATCTCTCAAAAACTCTAGGTGAGAGTATAGACCGGCAAGAAAGAGGATCAAGAACTATATTACAGTTGACATCAGGGCATTTGATTTCAAATGTGTTATTTTCATTCAACTGAACCTCAATGTATTTGGCAATGCAATATTTGCAAAATGGGTAATGATCAGAACAATCTGTGTTCTTGTTGATGAATCTCTTGCTTTGTGGTAGGTATGGTTCTACACAAATTTCACAAGTGAAGGTACTCATCTTATGTATCTTCTTCTGCTATCTTCGTGTATATCTTACCCCAAGAAGGAAAAGAAAAATTAATGGAATAGGTTAAATAGAAGGGAAAGAAAGATAACCCTAATGATTGGGAAATATATGTTGTTAGATGATAAAAGATTAATCACAAATAAAAACCTCAAGTAATGAACCCTAAAATTATCAACTAAATCTCATCAAACTTAGATTCAAATATGAAGTCAAATCTCTTTTCTATAAGAAAGTTAAATATCAAAGAAATGACTACAAACCTTTAAATACACAAAAGGAATCACCAACTAGTTCCATTAATTTTTCTCACTAGACTTGCATACACTCTTCAAAGTAGCCACCAGGAACTTAAAAGAAAACCTCCTGGACTCTTCTCCATATATATCCCCTTTCTCTATCTAACCCTTTCATATTAATAACAAGACAAACTAGGCCCAGGCCCCTTTCTCTATCTAACCCTTTCATATTAATAACAAGACAAACTAGGCCCAGGCCCAATGAAATCTAAAATTTGGTTTAGGCCAATTTCTAACAATATATAGATGCTTTTAAAAGTCTAGCTAGGGTTTCCTTTGGCAGCCCATTCAGTATGAATGAAACTGGATGATCACAGTATTTTGTGATATATTCGGATATCTATTATATAAAACAGAAGGGAAAACGATGACTGGGACAAACATCCTTTTTTAATAAGGGATATTGTCCAGAGGCCCTTCTTAAAATTTAAAATATAGTCCTTCGTAGAATTAAAGTTACCTATTTAAAAAACAATAATCCTTTCCTTCTTAGAAATAAAAATTCAGATGTAAGAAAAAAAGAAACAAAATAAATTTCAAGGGTTAAAAAAAGAAATAAAAATCTCTTTCTCTCTCAATAAAATAATAACTAATTTAAGAGAAAATAAACAAAAAAAAATAATACAAAAAGTAATAACTAATAAAAATATCTCTCTCTCAATAAAATAATAACTAAAATCTCTCTCAAGTGTCCGTGCCCTAGGGCACGAGATATACCCTAGTCACATTAATATCGGGATTTAATTTGTTAGATTTTTTTTTTTTTGTTGAAATTATTAAATTTGTTATATCTTACCTACTTTTTGAGGGTTGATTCAGTGACCTCAAGCTCATATACTGAAATATTTGTTGATTTCTCTTTATATTCAGCCCCACCCCAAATTAACGTGCCCTAATTTAACGAGTGGTTATTAGTATGCAAATGATAACCCATATTATATTCAAAGAATTACAAAACTGTCATGTTCTAATAACAACTCATATTGGGACTACTTCTTTGGCCATTTTTTTTGGAAATCGATTACATTGTCGTACAATTGGCATTTAATACATCAAAGATGTGATAAGCTTGCTAACCGCCCACTCAAACTCTAACATGACCTGGCCTATAGCCCACTCAAACATAACCTGGCCTATAGCCCAACTAGATAATGGCCTAAAGCCCAACTACACTACCTTATTTATACCCTAATAATCTCAATTCAAATAACCAAAGATTCCACCTTCTCTGGGATTCGAACCTGGGACCTCCAGGGATTTCTGGAGTTTATGTCAACACCTTGGAACCACTTGGGCTACCAACTGTTGACCTTTGGCCATTTTTCGCGCATGATTTTTCTTCTCCTCCCTACTTCAATCTCTTTTATGGTGTTTCTCTGAAAGCACTATATCAAGACATATGGGAAAATAAGGAAATTTTTCAAGGTAGAAATTTTGTAACAGAAAATGTGAATTTTAATTAATTTTCCGGGTGCAAAATTTTAAACAGACGACCAAATCCGGAGGCCACCACCACTATTTTATTACACTTTTTTCTTTTTCTTTCCTTCCAGCACCACTAGGGGTGGGAATCGGTCCGGGTGGGGTCGGTCGGGTTCATGTCATTCATCGGGTCGGGTCGGTCAAGCTTTGAAACTCCTAATCCATTCGGGCTTTCGGGTTTAGTCAGACGGGTTATTTTAAAAAACCTAGTGTCCAAAACCCGTCCAAGTTCGTCAAACTTTTAGGATTTCTCGGGTATCGGGCAGTCGAGTATCGAATTTTCACCAAAGTTTCAAAATATCTCGGTCGAAATGACCAAAATATTTCTATTTTGATGGTACCGAAATTTCTATCAAAACTAAAATTTAATTAAGTTTCTCTTAACAATATTGTGTCAAGGGCACTCTGCACTTGGACAACAATATATGTACATATATCTATATTATGTACTTCAAATCAAGGAATGAAACTTCGATTTCGGTGGGTCCAAATGTGGAAACGTTCCGTGGAAACGTTTCGTGGAAACTTTCGGTCTGTGTGGAAATTTTACATTTTTGCCTAAATGTTAGAAATATGATGAAATTGTATATAACAAGTCTCTTTAACCATAACTAAGCATAAAAAGATGTAATCTTTATTTGAACAATAGTTTATAATGTAGAATTGTAAATTACCTCCATTTTGTCACATAAGACATTAAAACCAAAATGACCTCCTACCCCCTTCATCACCGTCGTTTGGACGTACATGAGATTCATTTCCCATAGCATTGCAATATTCATCCCATGACATTCGGCTTCGGAACCAATTCCGATATTGTTCAATGTGTGTCATGTATTGCTCTTGACGAATTCCGCATAATGGTCCAGTTAAGGGATATTGATGGTAAACAGGAAAACTTGGTTGTTGAGGTATAAACATTGATGGTCGTTCATCTTCACTAGTGTGCCAAGAAATATGACTTGGGTAGTTATGTCCAACTGATGCAGATGAACTATCGTAACCATAAGAGCTATTGTCGACATTATTGCCCCACGAAGTATCTGCAACATTCATATCAGTCAATTGGTTTTTCCTTCGACGAAAATAGATACAGGTTCAGCTGGTCTCGGTGGGACTCCGTGATCATGATCTTGCGTTGCATGATCAAAGTTGTGTTCCTCCGTGAAAGGGACATATCCTTCATTTCTCTCGTTACTATCTTCCTCAACATCGTTACTCTCATTAGTCTGTCTGCCATCCCCGTTTCCACTATCTCCTGACGACCTAGAAGGTGAATTAGTACTTGACGAACTTGTGTCCATCAAACGATTAACATTTTCAACATGTGAGTTGCTCGTGTAGGAATCAGTATTTAACCCTAGTGTAGAAGCAATTTGAGAGCTTGGTCTATTGTTTGGCTCATCCATTTCAGGTTCTCCGACTTCTCTAACCCATTCATATAAGGGGTCTTCTTCACCTTCTTCACAGAATATAGCTGTTAGGTCTATAGGACCTGAATCTTGGTAGTCTTCTTTTTGGTGCTTAAGTCTTAGTCGCATGTTGTAATGCACAAACACATGTTTGTGAAGTCGTTCATGGCCAAGATGATTTCTTCTTTGGCTATGTATAAGTCCAAACGTGCTCCAATTTCTTTCGCATCCGGATGAAGATGCGGTCTGAGCTAAAACCTTTATAGCAACTGATCTTAAGTTTGGAGCATCATTTCCATACAAGAGCCACCACTCAGCTGCAAACACACGTACTTATTTAGGTTTGATTAATTGAATTATAATGAATTGTAAATGTTTGTTCCATTCACTATAAATATTTAACCTGGTTGAGTTATTTTCCTTCCATTTATTGCACTTGTCTTACCGAAGGAACCCGATGCTTATCTAAAAGTCTTTAGCTGTAATTTAATGACTCAAACAAAATGAATTCTTCTTTCCCTCATGTTAAAAACATTTCAAAATATATGTGAACTAACCTCTAGTAGACAAGTAGCTTGTTCTTCCGGTAGTACCAGTTTCTTTACCACTTCCTCAACAGCGTTTAACAGATCCCCTCGAATCGAAAGACCATGTTCGTATTGGTAGCTTGGGTTAAGGTAATAGGCTACATTTCAGTTTAATAAATTTCATTAAACATTAGTGAAGTAATTAATATTTAAAAAAATGAGAAGAACGCATAATTACCAGCTAGATGAAGAGGGTGTGTGAGATGCTTTGTCCATCACTCGTCAATGATCTTCAGATACGCCCTAGGAGAACGAGCAGCTTTTTCAACTTGGATTTTCATTAGTTCCATAGCATAGTAGATGTATCCCATAGTAGGCTTTTTGTCGCCATCTACCATTCAAAGGACTTTTGCGATTGGTTCTAGTATATTGACAACAATATGCACCGAATCCCAAAATGTGTGTTTGTTTCTTAGTCCTTCTACTACTCTTCCTTCTGAACTATTAACACCCTCAAAAGCACGCCACTGTGGAGAAGCAACCATTTCTTTCAAAGAATGTTTTTTTTGTTGGAGAGACTCAAAAGCAATATAATTCGTGGCAAATCGTGTTAGCCCTGGACGAATTATATCGCCTCCATACTTATCTCTCATCAATGCAAGGATTATCGAATGGTTATATATAAATTTTGTTATTTGTCTTGCACGTTGCACAACTTTTTGTACCATCTTCGTCTCTCCGATATCCTTTAGAATTAGATCGATGGAATGAGCTACACATGGTGTCCAAAAAAGGTTGTAACGCCGCATTAACCTTCTCCCGACCTTAACGTAACTGCTTCCGTTATCAGTCACAATTTGCACGACATTCTGTTCTCCTACGGACCGTACAACTTTTTCCATAAGTTTTTCGATGTAATCCGAATCTTTTTTGTCTTTTGATGTATCGATGGATTTGTGTAACATCGATTTTCCGTCACAATAAACCATGAAATTAATGATAGACAATCGAGTTGGTCTTGTCCACCCATCACACATGATGGTGACGCCGTACGTCTTCCAATTCTTCTTTAGACCATCCATATACTCATTTAATTCTTCAACCTCGTCATCGAGAAATGGTCCCCTCAACTCATATGCAATAGGAGGCTTTACACCTGGTCCAGCTCTAGCAATAGCATCAACCATGTTATCGTAATAAACATTATTAGCAACATGTGGTGGAATTCCGTTAAAATGTATGAACTTCGAAATTGCTTTTTCCATCTTCTTTCTAATATTCCCGAACCCAAATGCCTCTTTTATCCTTTTTTGTTTTCCACCTTGAGGTTTCACTGAATGTGGATCGATTGGTAACTGATCTCTTGGATTGTAAGTAGATGGTTGTCTAACACTCTGTGTTCTTGCGAAACCCCGTTGTCGTGACGTTGAACCCATGCTGACATTAGAGCCACCTCTTACATCGTAAGTGGATTGACTTAACGAACGTCTTTTGTCACCACTGCGGCTATCGTGCAATGACCTTTTAACTGCTTCCCTGTATTGTTGATTCTCGACATCGTCATCGTCGCTATCAAGATCAACTGTTTCATTTTGTCTTCCTGGAAGGTCCATAACAGACTCTCGAAACTCCAAATTTATTCTGTCTCTCTTATTTTTCTCTTCAACACCGTGTTTTAGAATCTTGTTCATTTGAAGTCTAACTTCTTTTGGACACATCGGGCATTGAGCGACATTACCAAAACCTCCAGCTAGATGTTGTTTCAAACGAGCGACCCCTCCAGATCTTATAACTTTAGCGCAATAATTGTACTGAGATTTTTGTCAGTTGTTGTCTACTTGCGACCCATGTTGCCATCCTATGTCGTCTGATCTTCCTTTACGTGACATTCTTAAGAAAGAAATAACAAAGAATGTCAATAATAGGGCTAATTGGCAATAGATTATGTTAGTTAGAGGGTTAATTTGTAACAAAGTCGGTTAGATAGAGGGGCAATTTGCAATAATAAGGTTAATCTGCAATAAAATGTTAATTTAAGGACTAATCTGCAATAATATCAGTTATTTCAGGGATTAAAATAAAACAAAATAAAAATCAGGGGGTCAAAATAAATGAAACATCAATTTTGATATACCTGTTAAACAGTAAAAGATCAGATCCCTTAATCCCAATTACTATCGTCTTCTTCCTATTTCTTCTGTTTAAACGACTCCTCTCTCTCTAGGATTAGCTTCAACCGAACCTTATCCCTCTCTCTAGATTTTCTTCAACCAAACTTCTTTCCACTCTCTCTATAGATTTTCTTCATCAAAACCTATTTCCTCTCTCTAGATTTTCCTCCAAACAATTAAATGAAGAACCAAATGAAGAAATCAAGAACAAGTAAAAAGTAAAAAGTAGAGAAGATGAAGAAGAAAAAACTAAGGTATGAGTTCAATAGTTTTTTTTGTAAATAGAACTCATCAACCCCGACAATAAATTCGAATCTTATCTTGTACCCTCAATAATTTCTGCTTTTCTTTAAAGGGAACAGTAGATCCACTAGGGTTTCTGATTTTTTTTCCAATTTTCGAAATTTCGGTCAGATTTCGACCGAATTCTGATACGAAAAATGTGTAGGTGTATTTTCACGTCGGTAGGGTGAAAAACCGAAAAATTTCGGCCATGTCGGGCCGAAATTTTTCGAAATTTCATTCCTTGCTTCAAATAAAAATATATCTATATAATATATATATATATGTTATACATGCATACACAAATACATACAAGCAAGCATACATATAATGTCCATAGGTATTATCGTATAAATGGATGACATTGTTAAGTGGGTTATGTCGGGTAAAGATTATCGGGCGGGATGTCGGGTAGCACTTCAAAACCCGTACCCAATCCGTTGATTTCATCCGATCGGTCAGGCTAAACCCGCCTTCGAGTATCGGGTATCCGCGAGCTCTAATGGACTCGGGTACCCGTGATGGAATTTGGGTTTGCGGGCATTTTTTCCCAACCCTAAGCACCACTTCCATGTATGAGAAAGAAAAAATCATAGGTGGAAAACTGGGCAAAAGAAAATGATTTTGAGTTACTAATATGGGTTGTTATGGAAATATGGCAGTTTTTTAATTCTTTAAAGATAACATAGGATGTTATTTGGGTACATATAACAATCCCTTAAAATATGGCTTGTTATTTGACGTGAGAGATATTCTCAAAGAAAATAACCAATAAGAGCTCAAGCTCATATTCTCCCTTGTGAGCTTGAGCTCATTGAATCGTTGGCAATTTTTTTACTAGTATTAGAAAACGGTTGTTTGGGGCAAAAAGTTATTTATAATTTTCCTATTTATTTTGTCAAATATTATAATAATGACACATAAAGTTTAAAATAGGCCGCGGCTTTGGGGAATAAAGAAAAATCTCTAGAGCATAAAGACTTAGTCAATCAACGTTGACTCGGAAGGTCTATTTAGTTTTTGGCCCAAAAATTTATTAAGTTGTCTCTTGCCCCTAATCTTCATCTTCATCTCACATTCTTCTTAAGGATCCAAAGCTTAGATCCTGAAAACACATCTAAAATCATGGATTTTCTTCTTATCCAAGATCATGGTGAGAAATAATTGATTCTACTTGCTTTTGGCCCCGAGTCTCTTCTTCCGTCATTAAATTTTAGAGTTAAAACTGTGTTAGGCATTTCGTCGAACACCTCATCTACACCTTAAACTCCTATGTAAACAATCCATCACTAACAACTCTTATGAAAAAATATGAAGCTTAGTTCACCAAACCCTATGTAAACAACTCATATGTAAACTAGCACTCATGTTATTTTCTAGAATTCAAAGTCTACCTTAGTTCCCCATTTCTCCATCATCCATGATCCATCACTCTCAAGGAATGATTCTTCCTCCTTCTCCTTCTTTTTCGTCGTCTACTAGCACTCATGTTATTTATTCAAGTACTTCTTTTACTTGAATTATTACTAATACTTCAAGGGTTCTTAGTAAGCTCAGTTCACCAAACCCAAACTTTTTAACATCTTCATGGGTTGCTCCTTCAACCTTTTCTGATCTTCATAACCCAAATGATCTGCTCATGAGACCTAATTGGTGATCTTCTCTATTTTATGCTGCACTAATTAATGGCTTTAACAACTAGAACAATTATGGTATGGCTTTAAAAACTAGAAAGTCTAAAGTCTCTTTCTCACCAAAATAAATACAAAAAATAAAAACTGTAAATTTCTTCTTTTGAGGTCCTCCTCCTTGTTGCGCCTCCTCTTTAGCTCCTTAGTGTTCTACACACAAAAAGAAACAGAGAAGCAAGTCAAAGTATTCAAAAATTCAAAACTTACTAAAAATAAAAACTTTTCAAGATTAAAACAAATTTAAAACATAGTCCCCGACCGCGGCGCTAAAAACTTGACGGGCCTAAAAAGTTTCCTAAATAGGTCTCCACCCGCAAGTATACGGGCGTCAAGTAATAATTCCGGGAAGACCGGGTCGATCTGCAGGGACTAAGTGAAACCTATTCTAAGACTTAGAAGTAACACGGTTTTTTTTTGGAAATTGGTTTTGATGGTGATGAAAGAATAAAATACTGAAACAATATAACGAGAACAAATAATAACACTAAATGGATCAATGGGAGATAAACCTAGGATTTTAGAATCCATCTTAACGCATTCTAATGAAGACCTAATCATGCATATCTCTCGTATTACTCAAGTATTGCTAACCTATCATACCAATCCTCGGAATATAGTCGAATTAAAGCTGAATAACACTAAAGTCTAAATTCAAAGTTCTGAAATATCGAAGTCGCAACTATTAACCATCAATCTATAAGTATGAATCATTAAAGAATTTAATCAAAACATGAACCATCAAATTGAAAGTATAGCTAATGAAGAAATATTCGTATGTCAAAAACTAGAATTCAATATTACTACGATTAAAACATTTCAAGATATTAAAGCATAAAAAGGTCTCACTATTGATATGTTAAGACTTCCTCATAAATCCTAGTCGGAAAGAGACTTAGCTACACAAGATCATCATAAACATCATGGCAATTGTAAACAAATGAGTTTATTACAAAATCAAATATAAAGGTGAAGAAGATCACCAAATAACGATTCTCCTAGTTGCTTCTTAATGACGATGATGATTGTGAGGAAGATGGCAAAATGGGGATGAGAGGTGATAATGGAGGTGATGAAGTGCGATGAATTTTCTCCAGTCCCTCTCACAAAGACACAATGAAAACACTTTATTTGATCTCTCTCTCACAAAGAGATTTAAGAATCTCCATTATCATATACAAGAACTTATCGGTAGAGAAATAAGAAGAAAAAAATAATTAAATCTGTTTCTTCCTTTCTCTTTCTCTCTCTCCATCTCTATGAAATCTCTTTCTCTTCATTACACAAGAACTTATCTCTGTTTTTAAACTACAAGAAAGGGAGAAAGAAAACATTTTTAAAGTAATACTCAAATTCTTTCTCTCTACAGCAATCTATCTCTCTCTAAAATTAAAAGAAAAGATGAAATAAAGTCTCTCACAAACTCACTCTATCCCTTTCTAAAACTCAGTAGCAAAGAAAAAGCTTCCTCTCTCTCACATATATGTTTTATTGTCTCTGTTCTTCTTCTTATCTCTCTAGATTTTTAATGAAGTTCAGAGATGAAGAAGAAGAACCTAACCCCACTTGTATTCAAGTCTTAGTTCTATGTCCTGGCCCCTTCCAAAGATGAGATGTGTACTCAGTTGATGAAGTTCTGTATTTATAAGAAAATAAACCAATTTCTCTCTCTCTAGAAAATCTATTGTGAATATCAGCCAAATCTTCTCCTTCCAACAGCTCCTCTCATTGTTCTTTTAAGTCCAAATCTCTGATCTTCTTTCTCTCTAACTTCCTATTTCTAATTTCATTCCCAACCAAGATGTTAGAATACATAGTACCACATTGTCCAATTAATAAAACTTCTCTCTTATGTAACTCTTTATAAAGAACTTATGTAATAGCTAGGAAATCAATACAATCAATACAATTTCTCTTTTCTTACATGGTATAAGAGCTTCTAGGTTTCTTTCTTGGGTTAGTCGTTTATAGTCTTCCGCTAGCCGGCGGCGGTAGTCCCATTAATGGCTACCGTCTGCCGGGCTTTTATCGGTTTTTTGTTCGAGTTTAGTGTTTTTTTTCCTTTCAGATAATAGTAGTTCTCTTCTATTGTTGAGATCTAATCATTCTTCAATACTTTTCTCAATAGTATTTGAAGATGATGAAGATTAATTAGAAGATGAAAGATCCAAACAAGAGTGATTTGTTGAAGAAATCACATAATATACTCTTCAATGATCTCAAGCATTTCAAATGTCTAGTTCTCCACAACATCAAATCTATGTGTATCAATGGTCCATGAAGTTCTATTTTGTGAGAAATTGGAAAGCTATTAGAGAGGGGGAAAAGAATTCATGGATTCTTCATTAGAGTAGTTATATACCCCAATTTTATCTTGAAGCTATACTTATAGTTGTCCAAAATCTTGATTACAATATGATGCACATTAAGTGTTTGATAGAATGCATCAAAGAAATCTTGCTTATTCTCAGAGATGGTTTTCTTTTGGGATATTTTGCAAAAGGGGCAAAGTAATGTTCCAAGTGATGAGTTTGGAGCACAAATTTGATTTTTTTTTAGTTTGGAGCATTGACTAACTTTGACTTAATTTCATCCAAAGATAACAAAAACTAACTTTTTAACTTAACTTTCCATCCAAAGTTAACGGAGACTAACGGATGTTACTGTCAATTTTTCATTACTGTTGGTTCTAGCATCGACGACTCACATTATTTTGCATCAAATGGTTGGAATTAACTCATAGTTTACGACCAAAACTTTTTCTTATGTAGAAGAAGTCCACTTTTAAACCAATGCAAACTCCATCAATTCATCAATTCATTAAGAAGTGACCCCAAAGTTAGAAATTAAGGTGGATGCAACCCTGACTTGCTGAGAAAAATTGTTATGATCGATGATTGAACTAGATTAGTAACTCTTATATTTTTTTGATACTCCATTTTGGATAAGATAAAGATACTTAATTGATTTAAAGATTGTTATGTTTTGGACGAGCTAAGTTACTTTGATTTAAGAGTTTACGGTTGTAATTTTTTGACAAAACTAAATTCCTAGATGGATGAATGTGAACAAAGTGTTGGGAACATTATATAATTATTTCAATATTTTTGAATGAAGGTTATGTTCATGTTAATGAATGCTACATATGGATGAATCATGTAATTTTTTTTTTAGTGTTTTGTACT
Organism: Eschscholzia californica; assembly: GCF_041429995.1. Taxonomy (NCBI): domain Eukaryota; kingdom Viridiplantae; phylum Streptophyta; class Magnoliopsida; order Ranunculales; family Papaveraceae; genus Eschscholzia; species Eschscholzia californica. The sequence continues at coordinate 51,174,040 of NW_028238198.1, forward strand.
AAACTTAAGTAGTTTATAAAAGTTTATATGAAAATAATAGAGTTTGCATTGGTTCAAAAGTGGACTTCTTCTACAAAAGAAAAAGTTTTGATTGTAAACTATGAGTTAATTCCAACCATTTGATGCAAAATAATGTGAGTCGTCGATGCTAGAATCTAACAGTAATGAAAAATTGACTAATTTCCGTTAACTTTCGATGGAAAGTTAGGTTAAAAAGTTAGTTTTTGTTATCTTTGGATGAAAAATTAAGTCAATGCTCCAAACTCAAAAAAATTCAAATCTGTGCTCCAAACTCATCACTTGGAACATTACTTTGCCCCTTTTGCAAAATATCCCTATATTTTAAGGGTAAAATTTGATGCCGAAATTAGGGCACAATTTGGATTAAAATTAGGGCAAAATTTGGGAAGAAAAACAAGATAAAATAGACCTTCATCACCTCCTAAGAAGAAACAGACTTAAGAAGAAACAGACTTAAGAAGAAACAATATGAAACAAATCATAACGAGAAACAACATGAAATAAATCTTAACAAGAAACAATTGATCTAAAAAAAAACTGATCATCATTATCTATTCGTTGTTTTTCTTCTTCGTTATTCTTCAACTTCGTTCTTGTTAAACTTCGTCCTTGTTCAACTTCATTCTTCATTCTTCTTCAAGTTCGTTCTGCTTTAACTTAGTTTTTCTTCAATGGTGGTGATTTCCCTGGACCAGGAGACGAAAGAGATAGATGAGACAGAGAGAGCAGATGAGAGAAAGAGAAGAGACGAGAGAGAGAGGGAGATGAGACAGAAAGAGGAGACGATAGATAGATGGGAGAAGAGATGAGTTCGGGAGACGAGAGAGAGGCATTTAGGTTAATGCGGCTGTCTTCAATAAAAAAAATCTATTTATACCCAGGGATAAAACCCTTAATCCAACGGATGGTTATGTGACTAATTGGTTTAATCTAACGGTTGTAAATAAAATCGATCTGGGCAGTCCGGGCTTGGTAATGTGACAGCCGACCAGAGCTTCATAACCGGGATCGGCCCGACAACTCTAATCGGTCGGTCCGGGTTTGGCCCGATCAGATTTCGGGCGGTTTCGGTCGCCTCCGGACTCGGGCAGACACCGAGCTGTTCACGGTCAACGGACTTTTTCTCCCAGCCCCACATAAAGGTAGAACTTCTCTTGTTTTTTTACTTTCTTTCATTCCCTACTGTAAAGTAAAAGATGCCTTAATAGATAGAAAGAGAAAGAAGCATAATTTGGGTGTTTGATAGGGTCAGGTGTTAGCTTCCGATTGGGTTTCAAATTCTCAGCATAATCCACGTGAGATTTCACGTGTTGATGATGAGTTGCGCGATTCGCTAGTACAGGAGCTACTGAGTTCACGCTCGTCTCAGTAACCACAATCGTCGGATGAAAGTTGATGAACATTTCTGCAACAGGTACTGTCAGATTAGATCGGGGAGTACTGAAGAAGGCTGAGCGAAACACCGAATCATAGATCAAGATAAATCCCGAATGAGGTCTTGTGCAACCCACCAATGTACCAAAAATTTCTGCCATTTGTTATTCTTTTGTTCGTTTTAACATGTCATGATATTACAAATGCTTTTTCCGAATACTAAAATTTAATTAAAATGCTAAATTTTGACATAAAACAAAAAAATTAAATCTAACATATATACTTATCAAATAGTATTATTGTATAATTCAAGACTAAATTAATAAAATAAACAAAAAAGACATTATGAAGAGAGGTATTTAAAAACACTAGTATAACAACGATAATAATCATCAACTTATTTATTTCTAAAAGAAATATTATTAAGAGAGGTATTTAAAAAGACATACATTACACGGAGGTGATAAGATACTGGTGATCAATTTAACAAAATAAACTCGATTCAAAGAAGTAAACGAAAAAAAGAAAAATCAGAATGAAGAAAAAAAAGGAAGTTGAAGAGGCTGACAGGCAAAACATAGAAAAGATATGGGGGGAGAGTGAGGAGTAGGACGCATGAGAGAGGAAATAGAAGGGAATAAAAAATCAGAAATCGTGGGAGAGGGAAGACTGATTACGGATTTCTTCATTTCTATGAGTAGTGGGCTTTATTTCGTGTTTACTGTTTTTTCTCTCTAAAGGGGCGTCTATAAGCACCATCATGTTTCGAGGCCCTCATCAACTTGGGGCCCAAAGCAGCCATTTTGGCTGCTTTGGGCCTGGGTCGCCCCTGCTTTGATGACACGTTACATTCAATCTGACGTAATGGCAGAAATTTTTGGTACATTGGTGGGTTGCACAAGACCTCATTCGGGATTTATCTTGATCTATGATTCGGTGTTTCGCTCAGCCTTCTTCAGTACTCCCCAATCTAATCTGACAGTACCTGTTGCAGAAATGTTCATCAACTTTCATCCGACGATTGTGGTTACTGAGACGAGCGTGAACTCAGTAGCTCCTGTACTAGCGAATCGCGCAACTCATCATCAACACGTGAAATCTCACGTGGATTATGCTGAGAATTTGAAACCCAATCGGAAGCTAACACCTGACCCTATCAAACACCCAAATTATGCTTCTTTCTCTTTCTATCTATTAAGGCATCTTTTACTTTACAGTAGGGAATGAAAGAAAGTAAAAAAACAAGAGAAGTTCTACCTTTATGTGGGGCTGGGAGAAAAAGTCCGTTGACCGTGAACAGCTCGGTGTCCGCCCGAGTCCGGAGGCGACCGAAACCGCCCGAAATCTGATCGGGCCAAACCCGGACCGACCGATTAGAGTTGTCGGGCCGATCCCGGTTATGAAGCTCTGGTCGGCTGTCACATTACCAAGCCCGGACTGCCCAGACCGATTTTATTTACAACCGTTAGATTAAACCAATTAGTCACATAACCATCCGTTGGATTAAGGGTTTTATCCCTGGGTATAAATAGATTTTTTTTATTGAAGACAGCCGCATTAACCTAAATGCCTCTCTCTCGTCTCCCGAACTCATCTCTTCTCCCATCTATCTATCGTCTCCTCTTTCTGTCTCATCTCCCTCTCTCTCTCTCGTCTCTTCTCTTTCTCTCATCTGCTCTCTCTGTCTCATCTATCTCTTTCGTCTCCTGGTCCAGGGAAATCACCACCATTGAAGAAAAACTAAGTTAAAGAAGAACGAACTTGAAGAAGAATGAAGAATGAAGTTGAACAAGGACGAAGTTTAACAAGAACGAAGTTGAAGAATAACGAAGAAGAAAAACAACGAATAGATAATGATGATCAGTTTTTTTTAGATCAATTGTTTCTTGTTAAGATTTATTTCATGTTGTTTCTCGTTATGATTTGTTTCATATTGTTTCTTCTTAAGTCTGTTTCTTCTTAGGAGGTGATGAAGGTCTATTTTATCTTGTTTTTCTTCCCAAATTTTGCCCTAATTTTAATCCAAATTGTGCCCTAATTTCGGCATCAAATTTTACCCTTAAAATATATTAGTAATTTCGGTTTACTCGGACCGGTCCGGACTGACACCCGGGTACCCGAGGAAAAAATCGGACTTTGGACAGGTGACCATAAGATTTTGACCGGACCAAACCGAATTTTCGATCGGGTATAGTGTTGTTGGACCCGGATCACCCAAGTCTGATTGATGTTGTACTGCGGGCAAGCCCGATCAAACCGATTCCCAACCCTACCTTTAACATTATAAATTGGAAAAGGTAATCCAAATCTAATTGGCATAAAACATAGAAGGAAATTAATTATAGGAAAACGCAATTAATGGTGTTTAACTTTTACTTATCCAAGTAATTAATCTGTTCTTTGCAAATACAAATTTGTCAACCAATTTCGTAATATCACTTTTTGATAATCAATTTAATTAATTGATTTGCTTACCATCATTTGAAAATATTAAATTTGGGTTATTTGTCCTTCTAGGAAATTAATTATTTTAAAAACCTTTTTTACATAAACAATTTTTCTTTTTCTTTCACTAATAATTTTAGTATTGAATAATTTCTCTTCGAAATGTACCATTTTTCAACATTTTGCGACAATACATTAATAAAAAAAAGAAAAAAAATTTGCGAACGTCTGAAACATTGTCAAAACGTGAAAGACAAAAATTAATGTATGATTGTCAACAACCGTTTAATCTTGATATATTTGACCATGTTTATGCAACTTAAAGACATGTATATATAGAGGGAGTAGATGATAAAATGAAGAGAACTTAAAGATCAAGAAAATGAATTTCCCTTATATTTTTCTGGGTTATTTCCCAAATAGCCCCCAACTTTGTGACCAGCTTCCCGCCTGACCCCCTAAATTAGCAAAAATATCCATATGGCCCCCTTTTTCAGTTATCTTTAACTTTCTTTTACTCTCTCTCCTCCATCTCATTTTCTCTCTCTGCCACATCATTTCAGCACGCCACCTCATCGTCTTCTCCGGCAAGTCGCCGGTCGGCCAATTTTCCGGCCGGCGACCTTCAAAAATATTAAAAAAAAACATTTTTTATTTTCTCTCTAATCTCTCTCTCTAATTTTTTTTTTCATCTCTCTCTCTCTCTACACACTCCGGCGAAGGGAAAAGGAGTACCTCGATCTGTTCAAGGAACAGACCTTGAAGGTCTGCTCCTTGAACAGACCTTCAAGGTATGTTCTTTGAACAGATCACGGTCTGTTCTTTGAACAGATCGTGGTATGTTCAAGAACAGAGCTACTCCGGCGAAGGTCTCCTTCGTCGGAGTAATTTTAGAGAGAGAGAAGAAGAGAGAAAAAAAAATTAGTTTGAAAGTCGTCGGCCGGCGACCTCTGCCGGAGAAGGTGATGAGATGGCGTAACAGATGATGTGGCGTGAGTTGGCAGAGAGAGAAAAAGAGATGGAGGAGAGAGAGTAACAGAAGTTAAAGATAACTGAAAAATGGGGCCATATGGGTATTTTTGCTAATTTAGGGGGCCAGGCGGGAAGCTGGTCACAAAGTAGGGGGCCATTAGGGAAATACCCTATTTTTCTTCTCACTAGGATGAACAGTCAATCATGTTCCTTGTTTTGCTATGGTTTTATAGGGAAAGGAAATATTTTTAATGTCCATGCCAAGAGTTCAAGAGTTTCTTTTGTACAAAAGAATTGTTATGAAGTAGGGTGCTTCTAAAGGCACCGAGCCAAAAGGCTGTTAGCATCCAAAACTTTTATTGACTTGGGTCAATGACCATTGACCCTAAATCTCTATAAGCACCGATTTTTTATGTGGGTGACGTCCACCTTTGTTTGCTTCTTCCGTCTTCTTCTTCCAAAACAAAACCCTAGATGACTGCAAGTTATCATAAAATCAAAGCCAACTTTTTGTTTATTCATCCAACAGAAAACAATTGAATTCATGTCATGCTGGTTTCTTGCGAATTTCCATCATGTAGGTTTCTTGCGAATTTCTTACTGGTGAATCGTTTATCTTCAACAAATCTGAAGTTGAATAGATATCTGAAAAATCAAAACATAAACTAAAAGCAACTCCGATCTCTTCCTCTATATAGAGAAAACAATAAGCAACACCATTAACATCTAACTAAAACAAGATTAGATCTCAAAAAAAAAAATAGACTAAATCTATCGAATCAATTCATTTCTTGTACAAACTAATCACCATAAACAATCGATTCTTAATGAGAATACTAATAATTTGAGAGAGAGAGAGAGAGAAACAACATTACCATCTGAAGGAAAGAAGATAAGATCTAGAAGAAAATCAAATCAAACGAATCAATTACAAATACAACTAGTTCACCGTAAGCATTTGATTCGTTTAGAAAAAACAGTAAACGATGAATATCACCAGGAATAAATCAGTCATTTGATCGAACAATCGAAACAATAAGAAACATCAAGAGCATATGAAAACATAAAAACGAAGCTAGAGAGAGAGGAAAACTCTGGTTCGGTTTCGTGAGAGAGGGATGGAGGTGATAGGGTTAATTTCACCCTAATTTCACTTGCATCGGTGCCTACAGATGATTTGGGTGCTAACATAGAAAGTAGCTGTTGGGCCAGGTGCTAATAGAGCCCGGCGGCTAACAGCTGTTTAGCGTGGTGCCTTTAGAACCGCCCTATGAAGTAATCTTTGATTAAATAACAATAACGTTTTTTTTACAAGGTTATGTTTGGCAAGAAACAAATTTATTTCTTATTTGGGATAACTAAAAGTCAATCGCCATTAATTGCAATTTCCTATAATTAATTTCATTTTTTGTTTACGGTGTCAAAAGTAATTATAGTTTTGAAATGATTTCCACTTAGAATGCCAACTAGATCTAGATTACCTTTTCCGGATTTTTAGTTGTAATTGTAGCATTTCTCGATAAACAAAACTATAGAGAGATTCGACAGTAGCATAAAATTTTTCCATAGATGGAAAGTTAGAAATAGAGATTACAGGGCGAAGATTCGTGGAGTTGAGAGAGATACCAGATATTCATAGATGGGAACAGAGAGGATGAGCCTTTGATTTATTTTAGAGATTATATACTATATTGAAAAAGAGATTAGAGGGGATTGATGATCTTTCTCGACTGAAGAAGAAATAAAATTAAAGGAAAGAACATGAGATGATTGAGGGAGATGGATTTAATTGAGTGTTTTTTGTTTCAGAGATGGAAAAATGGAGAGATTATTTTGAGAGAGATTCGATTCCGCAAGATTCTCAAAGAGATGATTAAGATTGAGTTAAAGAGGGTGATTGTTGGAAGGTATATTATCTAGAGAGAAAGCTTCATAACAGAGATAACCATTGGGATTTTTAAGCTGCGTTCTCTTATAAAAAAACAAAGAACACATGAGGATCGGATCAGACTCTCTTTAGCTTAATTAGAACAGAAAGATCGGAGAGACAGAGAGAGAGAAATAGTAGCTCGGCCAGGGAGTTTCTTTACAGAAACTTCCATCTTCATCACCTCTCGGCTCCATCTCTCGGATGAAAAGAAATAAATCAGAGAGAGGGGAATTTTTCATCCTCAAAGTTATTCATCATCTATTCATCGGTGCTTCATCTTCTTATTTTCTCTATTAAGGGTCTGTTTGATTGGTGTGAAAATAGGGTGGGAAAATCGATTTTCTTACGAAATTGATTTTATTCTGTTTGATAGGGCTATTAGAGTAACAAAGTTGATTTTTGTTAGAAAAAAAGGTTGGAAAATTGGGTCAAAAATTTTACCACAAAAAAGGCGGAAAGTCGTTTTCCTACCCTCTCCAAAACGCGCTCTCTCTCCTCCCACCCAACTCGGTCTCTCTCCTCCCACACAACCCTCTCTCTATTCTGCGTTCTCTCCTCCACTCTCTATCTCTCTCTCTCTCTTCAATCTTAAAGACTAAATGACTGCAAAAATTGCACTTACGCAGAGATCACGACTCTCATCAATTACAATCATAATTTCGTCAATTCTCTTTATCTCTAACCACTCATCCTGATTATCATAAGACTACAAACAACATCAAGGGTCCCTTTTGACTCCCCATGTACCGATACAAATTGAAAAAATGAAGCACCTTTCCTTGATAATGAGTAGTGAGCAATGGCAGAAAGCAAGATCACAACAGAAGCTCCTAATCCCACTAAATAAAACTTCAAAAAACTGAAAAAGAAAAATAGTCCACCAACTCTCAGAACCCTAATTTTCCACACAAGGAAAAATCGATAGTAGAAAATCAAAAACCTTTCTTTATGTCTTCCTTGATCTTAGTTTCAACAATTCTCCAACCCCCAAAATCAATTCATCATCGTTGTTGGAATTTCTTGGGAATTCTGAAATTTGTAATTAGGTTTGAAGGAACAACAATGGAGGGGATTCTCCATGTTGATATATCACAAAGGTTTCCGCCATTAACGAACGTTTATCTCTCTCCCGATTCACTCTTTCTCTCTCCCAATTTGCTCATTGTCTCTCTACAAATCTGTTCTCTCTTTCTTTATGGTTAGTAAATTAGGGTTTGTGAGATTAGTATTCTAAGGAAGAAGATAATAACGAAATTCTAAAGGCACCTCTCGTTTAATTGGTGAAAAAAATGAGGGGAATGTGAGTTTTTAAAGGCATTATTTTCTTACTACCCAATCAAACACCAAAAAACTTGATTCACATAAGAAAGAATTGACTTTCTTTCCCATCGGAATAAAAATGACTTTCTTTCCCATCAATTCTCACGTATCAAACGGACCCTAAAGAGAAAAGAGAGTGATTAGAAAAACAAAGAGAAAAAGGGAGAGAAGTGTATAGAGATCAAGAGAGAATGGAAATTAATTGACTATTATTATTTCTTTTGTTATTTAAGTTTTTATTCGTGGGTACTTTTAGAGAGAGAGGGAGATGAAAGAATAGGGAATCAAGAGAGATAGCGACTCCTTTTTCACTGTGGTGATCTTCTCTACTTATTCCTTTTATGAGAATGTTTATGATATTTCTAATGGCCATAAGTAGCTAATTAGTTTTCTCTAGTTTAGAGTTTTGATGAAGTTTTGACTATGTATGATTATTAGACTTTCATTTCGATGGCTTACGTACGTAATATGCATTGATTTCTGCTGATGTCGAAAAATGTTACCTCTGATTATCAGTCAGGGAATTGAGAACTTGATGGTGCATTGTCTGATTGGTTGATGCCCCGTCTGGATGAACATTTCTCCTTCCTTCAATTCCCGCTCCTTGCTCGAAGAAACCTGGTGGGAACCTGCAAAGGGTTCTGAACCCTCTCTAATGCTCAGGACAGTCAGATTGCTTTTTGCAGTTAAAAGATTAAGTATTGGGTGATCCTTGTGGAACATATTGAGCTTACCTTGGTGAAGGTGATGAGGTGCCTTTTCATAGGTTACTTAGGACCGATTGTGATAGACGGTGTAGATGAGTCAGTTGTGATCTACCGTTGAAGAATTAGACTACTTTCGTAGTTAGGGTTTCGCTTTTGGTTTATCTCGTATCTAGGATAATTAAAAATTCTTATGTTCAAGGATGCTTCGTAGATATCATGTCGAGTCGATAGATCTTGTAGGAGATGTTTCCTCTTTTGAAACTCTTGAAGGCCAAGTAATTAAACACTTAGGATCTTTGGCCGACTGGGATCTTTAGAAAGATTCGGGATTAAGTCGGTAAGTGTGTGATAGGCCTAAAAATAGGTCTATTCCCTAAGTGTAGGGGTCAAGTTATAGTATTTATAATAAGTTCGAGTATCGTTCCAAAGGACAAGCTATTTTACCTAAATCTCGAATTAAAACCCCCTTTCAAATTTTTGATTTGATTTGGAAACTACTTTAAAAAAGAAAGCAATACTAATAGACTAATAAGAATGAAATCAAGGTGAGAAGAAGAATCTAGGGTTTTCGATTTCACCACATAAATGGACTACTTAAGACAAGCATTCAATCAACAAATCACTTTTTTCTATATAACTCAAAACCTAGCTTAATGAACTAGTTAGATTTCGGAAGATATTCTTTAATAACATGATTCAAAATCAAGAATATTTGATTGACTATCATATAGAACTAAATTCCTAAACTATCATTCATTATCTAAAAAGCATATCTCATCTAATAACTTAATAAAAGCATGAAATATCTAATTATAATGCATGAATGATAAAAAGATCATAGTTACAACATGAAATGACAATCAATAGGCTTTGAAGGTCAATATAAGGATTCATTAATTAATAACATATCTCAAAATAAGCCCAAGTATGGGTTTCCTCTACACCCTAGATACAAGATTAGCTACTCATGGAATCTTAAGTAATATTCATTGAATTTATAAAGTAAATGAAATTACAAAAGATAAATGAAAAGAAATCACCAAATGAGATCTAGATCCATTGCTCCTTGTGCCTCTATGTTGATGTCCAATATTAACTCCAAATGTTTCCAAAAATATTACCCAAAACTCCAAATAATAGCTTTTTAGAAGATGAAAGAAGAGAAATTTAAAAGAGGGATAAAAGAAGAAGAGATTTTAGAGAAGAAGTTATGGAGAAATTAGAAGTTTATAAGAAGAAATTAGAAGTTTAGAAGAAGAAATTAGAAGTAAAAAGAAATTAGAAAGAAGAGATGAAGGTGGTAGAGAAAGTAGAAGAAGATGGATTTTTAAGGTTAGAAGATAGAAGGAGAAGTGGCTTAGAAATTAGAGAAGGAAGCCTTTTGAGATGGATTTTAAGTCTTGGGAGAAATGAGAGAGGTAGAGATTTATTTATAGATGGGTTGATGGCTAGGGTTTTAGGAGTTAATTGGGAGAAAATGGGAGAAAGATGGTTAAAATAGGAAGTTAGGGTTGCTTTCTACTCGAGAAATGGATAAGCATTGGCTAAGGAATCAACTAGTACATTTGGGGGCAAATCTGAAATTTTTGGTGAGAGTTATGGTGAAAAGATGGTCACTTGTCAATTAGTTATAGGTTGAAATTTGAGTGGGACAAAGAGGAGGGACATTTCTGTAAATTCAGGGACTTAAATGGAGAAAAAGGGGATCACGTGCTAGTGGTTGAAATTGGCTGGTAATGTGTGACGGGCTTATGGGAGCTAAGATGCTTCACGCATCAGAATCTGTCGGATGAGTTGTAGAGAAAACGAATGCTCAAGATCAAAACAACTAGTCGGGACTACGGAACTAAGTTGCAACGAGTTCTACTGGATCATACTCAAGGGTACCATTTTGATGCTTAGCGTGAATACGGGAGTTAGATAGAACAGCCACTACGTTGCGCCACGTCATCCACTATTATCCCACTAGCCAGAATGGTGCCCAACAGTGTCCCACTAGTCCACTTCCTTTGACTCCAACTTTGACTTAGCATATTTCACTCATCCGGACTCCGATTTGACCTCCATTTTTTCCTACGAGTTCGTCTCGGACTCTAATTTTCACTCATAAACTGACCTTGGCCAAAATACCAGAATTTCCTTGACTCTAAATGACTAAAATACCCTTCATGCATCTTTTTTTAACCGTTTTCGCACCTAACACTGCAAAAGACACCTAATCATAAAAACCAAGCATTTTATTATAATAAGGACTCGAAACGGACTAACTCAACTAAATTAAACGACTCAGATTGGACATTTTCATGACCCATCAGTGTGCGGCGCGTTTCTGCTTCCCAGTTTAGGGCGTAAGCCATCGACCTTGCTTACGTTGACCCCCTACACTTCTTGAGAATCCTAGGACCAAGGAATGAAACTTCGGTTTCGGTGCAAGTTTCGGTGGGTCCAAAAGTGGAAACGTTTCGGTCTGTGTGGAAGTTTTACAATTTTGTCGAAATGTTAGAAATATGATGAAATTGTGGATAACAAGTCTATTTAACCATAATTAAGCATAAAAAGGTTTAATCTTCATTTGAACAATAGTTTAGTAAGATGGAATTGTAGATTACTTATATTTTGTTACATAAGACATTAAAACCACCAGCTAGATGTTGTTTCAAACGAGTGACCCCTCCAGATCTTATTATTTTACCGCAATAATTGCACTGAGACTTTTGTCGGTTGTTTTCTACTTGCGACCCATGCTGCCAGCCTATGTCGTCCGATCTCCCTTTACGTGACATTCTTAAGAAAGAAATAACAAAAACATGTCAATAATAGGGCTAATTGGCAATAGATTATGTTAGTTAGATGGCTAATCTGTAATATAATCGGTTAGTTAGAGGGCTAATTTGCAATGATAGGGTCAATCTGCAATAATGTCAGTTATTTCAGGGATTAAAACCCAACAAAAGTAAAATTCAGGGGGTCAAAAAGTAAACCAAACATCAACTTTTGATATACCTGTTAGTTAGAGGGCTAAACTGTAATATATTTGGTTATTTAGAGGGGTAATTTGCAATGGTAGGGTTAATCTGCAATAATTTCAGTTATTTCAGGGATTAAAACCAAACAAAAGTAAAAATTCAGGGGGTCAAAACGTAAAACAAATATCAAATTTTGATATACCTGTTAGTTAGAGGGCTAATCTGTAATGCATTCGGTTAGTTAGAGGGCTAATGTCAGTTTTTTCAGGGATTAAAACCAAACAAAAGTAAAATCAGGGGGTCAAATAGTAAACCAATCATCAAATTTTGATATACCTGTGCAACAGCAAAAAATCAGACCCCTTAATATCCAAATCGATCTTCTTCTTCCCTATTTCTCAAACAGCCGAATCTTCCTCTCTCTCTCTCTCTCTAGATTTTCTTCAATCCAAAACCACCTTCCTCTCTCTCTCTAGATTTTAGTTAATATCACATAAAAATGAAGTATTTTGTTGAAGATTTGATGAAGAACAAATAAACAACAGAGAGGATTTGTTGAAGATTTGATGAAGTATTCCTGTTCAACAGCAAGGTATGAGTTGATTTTAGATTCTAATATGTTAGGGTTTTATAACTAGATCTGAATTACAAAATCCAGACAATAATTTCGAAATCTTATCTATTTGCTGTTCCCAATCCCATCAATTTCTACTTTTTTTAAAGAGAACAGTCAGAACCCACTAGGGTTTCTGAGATTTCCATCAATTTCCATTGATTTCGAGATTTCGTGTCAGATTTCAGTGGAAATCTGACACGAAAAATATGCAAGCGTATTTTTACTTTGGTTAGGTCAAAAACCGAAATATTTCGGCCATGTCGGCCGAAATATTTCGATGTTTTATTCCTTGCCTAGGACAGACTTGGTTGTATTTTAGGTGGAACAAGGTTGGAGCTCTTTAGCTGATATCGCCGACCTCCCAGTTCTGGGCTAAGGTGGCGGATCTTTTCGGGCCCAACAATCATGTCGCCTTGAGACGGGTTGACCAGTTGGGCTTCTGGTCTAATCTTGACTTCTTGACGTCAGTCAACGGTTGACCATTTTATGTATCATCAATATCTTTTAAACCATGTTCATGATATCTTCATTTGACTATAGTATTGAGTTGATTTATTATGTTTAGAGTGACATCTTTATTGATAAATGTTGCTTAGGCGATAGTCAAGTGTTGAAACGTGTTAAATCTTTCATTGCTTATGCTTCATAAATCTTGACCCATCGTGTCTAGGTTAGGTTCTTTAATGATGGATACTTGATAATTGATAGGTAATAGTTAGAATCGTTAAAGAGTTGATGACATTAATTCCTATAAATATGAGATTTAGGTCAATATTTGTGCATGGTTAGAATGGATTTGAAACCCTAGACTTCTCCCCCATTAATTATTTTACCCTTAGTACTTATCTGTTTTATGTGTTTCAGTATTTGATTATTTCATCACCAAAACTAATTTCGAAGAAAAACGTGATATAAGTGTTAGAATAAGTTTGACTTAGTATCCGTGGATTAACCTCAGTCTTACCGAGATACTACTTGACACCCGTACAGTTGCGGGTGGAGAGCCCATCAAGTTTTTGGGTTTGTTATATTTTTGGTAACTTTTGACTTGTTGACCACTTTGACTTGCTTCTCTGTTTTTGGTGTGCAGAAGACTAAGGAGCTCAAGAGGAAGTGCAACAAGGAGAAGGACCTCAGAAGAAGAAATTCACAATTTTTTATTTCTTTGTATTTATTTTGGTGAGAGGGAGACGTGAGTTTCAAGTACTTTTTCTGTTTTAAGTTTAGACCCTAAACTTAAAGGGCTTAATTGTAATCGAAACTAAAGAAGCATCGAGTTCTAACACTTGAGGGAAGAGTGATTCGGGTTGTTTGCAAAGGTCATCACCTGTCTTGAACGGGAGGTAACTTTTCTTGATCACCCGCGAATCCCCTCTCGTGGGTCCTTGTGATCGTTTTGTGTGCCTAATTGATTTGACAAACTATTTAGTTTAATCGTCTTTAGTAAGGGCACTAACCCTGTGACAAGATAAGAGTAGGATTTCATCACCGGACTCTTGCCCATCTAGGAAACAACGCTACGAACCTTAAAACTCACTTAAATTAAAATCTGGCTTAGACATTGGCGTTAGGGTATCAAGCTCATACGATCTTCGCAAACAACTCAAGAACTCGATTGTTATTTGGGCATTCCTAGGTAGAGGCAACGAGTTAGCGTATAATTATTTTCCACGACCGCCTCGAGGAGGGAAAAAATTGCCAAGGGTAGGACGGTTATCCAACTTTCATAGTTGATGTTCATCAAGAAAAATTGTTTGATCATTTTACTTTCACGGAGTAACCTTCGTAAGAATCATAGTTCAAGTTTTAGTACGAATTAGGAGTTGTCTAGACTTTTAGGTGAATCTAACTAACCAATTCACTAAATATAAGTCTAACCAACCTGTTGCTAAATTTTGTATAAGTTGTTTGGTTGAGTCAGCTTGATTGTGGTTGTTTTCCTTCCACCTAGGATCTTCGTAGTGCTTGCTCGGATATGATAATAGGAAAAAATGGTTCTGTTGTTACCAAAAACTCTAGCAGATGACCCGTTGCAACCATTGTTGGCCCATTTTGGTTTGGATTTTGATGAGGTAGCAGTATCAATGATTTGAATGCTTATTGGATTCAACCCCATTGTCGGATAATGAGAAATGGGAAGCGAAAGCTGAACTCCTCATAATCCCAAAGCCAATTATGGTGTCGACTTTAGAGACACCTCATCCATCATCAGAAGAGGACTCCCGTCAGTCTAACCCGGAGTCATTGAGAAACCAATAGGGTAGTCTATGACAAACCAAAAGGGCATAAGTTCATCTGACCAAGAGAATCCTCCAGATTATTGTGAAAATGGTCCCTTTGGAATAGGTCTAGATGTTTTTGGCAGTTCATATTGTTTTTGGGAGTTCATACTGTTTATGGCAGTTGCTACTGTTTTGGGTGTAGTATATAGACACTTTTGACCAGGTTCTTACTCTTTTGGGTGTAGTACCAAACTTAATGACCTTTATGCCGTCTAAGTTTAGGGAGTGTCTTTCTTTCTTGATAGTCTCGCCTGCATTATCACCGAATTACTCAAATGAGATACTATCATCGTTCACTGAAAACCTTGTGTTTTGGGTGGACCCTCAGATGTTTTGTTTGTTAGTTTATGGAGAGCCACGCATTCGTAATCAAGTAGGTATAATTCTTTCAATTTTGTTGAGTCATCTGTACAGCCTGGCTGAAGACGTTAAACTTAGCACTTTCTGGGAGGCAACCCACTCTTAAGACGTTGGAATCTGGTAATATCTCTCCCTTCATCTTGTTATTTTTGCATAGTCTTCAGAATACTGAGGACAATGCTCGGTTTAAGTTTGGGGATAGGGGATTGAAATTTTTTTTTAAGTCCTTATTTCAAAATTTTAAAAGGGTTCAAAATTTGTATTTTTCTGATTGAAAATGTGAGGCTAGTTATTTTTGCGTGTTAATAGTTATAAAGTCTAGTAGATCGTGTTATCCGTTTGCTAAAGGTTTTTCCACGAATTTCAAGTCCTAAGGTTGTGTTTGGACTAGCCTTGTGAGTGTTATGTAGGTAAAGAGTCGACATTTCTGAGAGAATTAGATTGATCATTAATGGAGAACCCATGTGAAATTCTGAGCCTTTCTTTTTGTTTTGAGTGACATCTTCTGCGCTAACTCTGAGTAGAATGGAGAGCTACTCAAACTCACAATACTGAAAGAAGAACTCATTTGATCTCTTGAGTTCAGAATCTACAACCACTAGAGATATCCTCAGGAATGCGAACCTTGCTCTTGTAGTTTCAGAAACTTGAAAGCGGTGTCAACTACAGGAAGTTAGAAAACCCATCCCACCACTTAGAACCCTGAGAATAAGGCATGAAACGAAGTGAGTGAATTTTACACATGAAAGGAATAATGTCAAGAAAGTCCTCTGTGTATTTTGAGTTTGATTACCAGAAATGTATCATAAAAAAATAAAAAAAATAAAAATAAAAAAAAAGAAAAAGTGTTTGTTTAGTTCTGTTTGAAGTAGTTGTTGAAGATTTGAATACGTCGAGTTCTTAGGAGTTCTAGTTTACCTCATCATTTGAGCCTATTGACATCTAGGAAACACTATTGAATAGTAGTTCAAGTGAGAAGTGTTGGTAAGCCTCCCGATTTTGTATTAGTGGTTATTTCCTTCCTACGACATTAGTCATTCTCGAAAAAATTTAGGACTCAAAAGCTGAGAAAATCGAATTCCCTTGGAAAAAAAGTAGGAAAAACATTGCTTTGTCTCTTTGAAGAAATCACAGGGAACATTAACAATTTTAGAAAGCAATTGACTTAACAACATCTCATTTCCTAAATTGATCCCAAAAGTATTTGACAGAAGAGAAAAGAGAAACTAAAAATGTTGATCTCCATCAAAAACGTCTCAGCCACCTCTCTCTCTAGAAATCTATAGAGAAACTAAAAATGTTCATCTAGAGAAAGGGAACATTTACATAACAGTATTACAACAGTGAAATTTTCAATTGCTCAGCAGGAAGCATTTTCTATATTTGGAGGTGAAAATGGATTTCAGTAACAAAGCAACATAGTTAAACCTCTCTGATTTGCTCTTCAACTTTCACCCTTTTCTTCTCTCATTTCTTAAGAAACATAAAATAAAAATACTAGGAAAAGCTTGTAGAAGTTTTTATTAAAGAAACTGCAACCATATAACAGTGTTATTCTAAATGAAACATATTCGATAATTAAAAAAATTAATCTACAAGGTTTATGAGGCAACAAGACAACAAGAACGAAGATTACACTGCCAAATTCTTTTACCGACAGATTGAAGGAAATTTGAAGGAGAAAGAGGGTAAATGACCAGTTCTTCTCATATAGTCAGCTCTTTCAGCAGTTCTGGCTGCTTGTTCGTTCAGCTTGGCCTCTGCATTTGCACGTTTCTCTTCTGCAATTCTTCGTGTTGCTGCTAGTTTGTTTGCCAACTTTTCTTGAGCTCGAGATTTCAACCTTTCTGCTTTCACCTAAAGATGTAAGAAAGCAATCCAATTAAGACGACCTTGTTAAGATAATCAAGCCCACATCATTTGTGGAAGGGTCAGGTAATCAGTTTACAATTGAGAGAAAGCCTAATTCTTGAGCTAGCTTTTGATGTGCGAGAGGCCCAAGACCGCATGGGCCTCCGGCGGAAGCAGGAACTCTTATCAATGGAGGTTGGTTTATAGACTACTCCAATGGATTGATTGTCCAGGATTTCCTAGCGTTATGTGTATTTTCGAAATATTTAACCTATTAGGCTATCCCTAAAACAAAAGCAAGTTGACTCGGCTATAAACCGGGTTAGCCAACTAGTGGATCATTACGCTACTACTAGAGAGGAAGTAGGCTAACCCGTTTTAGCCAACTAGTGGGTCATTATGCTACTACTAAAGGGAAACTAGGCTAACCCATTTTAGCCAACTAGTGGGTCAATAGGCTACTACTGAAGCTAAAGTAGGCTAAACCGAGTTAGCCAACTAGTGGTATCAGAGCTAGGCCCAACCTTAATAGGTTTACAAAGCCACGCGTGCTCACGTCAACCGAAAAGGAGAAAAAGACACGTGTTAGGCTCAACGAACGCCACACGTGGGGGGAGGGGGCGAGTGAGAACAGTCCCACATTGGGGAGGGGGCGAGGGTCCTCTCAACTCATTGCCAATTGGTTTTGAGTTGGATGACCACAAACTTACAACTTGTATAGGAGGAGTTCCGTTAATCTAATGATACAGCCTTGAGAACATCCATGTTCACTTTGAAGGAGGTGTTCCAGTAATCTAGTGAGTATAGCGACTCTTTATTGAGCCTTAACCCGAGTTAGATACCAAATCATTGTTGCAAAATCTTTACCCTTTTTCTTTTCTGTGCCAGATTTTTATCTAGAACTTTAACTAAATAACCTACAAGTTTGAGTACTCTATCGAAGTTATTATCTGGGTAAGTAAAACTTCAAATACTTCATAAGAATAGCACGAGCAAAAATCAAAAAGTACCTCCATACTTAGTAATTTTGAGTACTCTATCGAAGTTATTATCTGGGTAAGTAAAACTTCAAATCCTTAATAAGAATAGCACGAGCAAAAACCAAAAAGTACCTCCATCCTCCTCATTTCCATTTCAGCTTTTCTCTTTTCATGGTTTTCCCACGCTTGAATCTTCACTTCTTCACGTTTGCACCTGAAAATGCACGAAATGAACCAAATATCTTTTCAGTATAGATCAATCTAACAGCTTTTTTCTTTTCTTTTCATGTCATCCAGAAAAGTATTTTCTACACATAACCATTTAACAACAAATAAAGGTAGTAATCGATCACCTTGCCATATATTTTGCACGTTCTGCCTCGTCCCAAGCCATGGCTCGGGTTTCTAGTGGATTTTGCTTTTGGGCTTGCTCTATATTCTTGTTTTCATTCACCTTACTTGCATGTGATTCTTCTTCAACTCGGTTAGTCCACCTAGGCCCGACCCCGTCTCTGCCAAAGTGTGTGACTTCGGATCTGTTCTCCGATGATGTAAGACCCATTTGGTAGCTTTCAATAGATTGTACCCCTTGTTGACATCTTTCAGGAGTAGATGAGATAGAAGAGATTGGGCTCCTAGCTGCAGGAGTCAAACCTCTCATTGGAGTTCCTGTTCTAGAAGGTTCTTGACTTGCTATTGGAGTCATTTCAGTTCCCATATCTCTGACACAAATTGATCGAATGGCTGATGACGTTTCTTCGGAAGCCTTATTAATTCGCCAAATTGTCTGATTTGTATCAACATTTTTTGTCTCCCCTTCATCATGAATCCCATTTCTTCCATCTTCATTTCCTTCGTCATCACTACTAGATGAAGAATCTTTCTCCTTTTGTGGAACAGCAGAAATTAAGCTTCTATCATCAGCGTTAGAATTCCGTGGTTTAGTTTTCGAATGAGCTTTTTCTCCTCTTGATAACCCAACAAGCCATTTTTGGGCATCATCCCATTTCGACGGAGTTGGTTTACTTAATGCCATTCGGTGATGAGATCCCCGATTAGTGCGATTTCCTTTATGGAATTCAAAACTAGCCGTATTATTGCTTGCAACTTCCTCTGTTGACCCATAAATACATCCCTTCTCTACCATTGATTTCATTTCCACAGTCCAATCTGATCGATTTGATACTAATCTAAACTACTTGGTGTACAAGTTTGTTAATACAATCTAAACTTTTCTCAAGTTAAAAGTCTAAACAAAGTCCATTACTAGTCATCTATTAACAATGAATATCAGATCCAAATGGAGCTAGCAGATTTCAGTCTTAACTCACCAAATGTCTCAGATCTCAATCAATATATACAGAAATACACTTCAAAATCCCAAAATTCATACGTAAAATTGCTTCTTACGGCATAGATGAAATTACCCAGATCTTATTTTTGAATCTTTAACTCATCAACCTTTTCAGATCTCAAAACAGTTCACAGATAATGGTTATAAATTACTTCCAACCTTCACCAAAAACTAGTCCAATTCAGCTAGACAAATAATCAAACACCTTAAATGCTTCAGTATTCAACAACTGATCTCAAAGTACTACTATGAACCCTTATAGATGAAACCCAGATGTATAATTTTTCCTGAATCAAAACAAAAACCCATTAAACCTCAACGAATCACCATATAAATACCAGACAGAATGAACAGATTCTTTTTCAGAGCTATAAAGTTCACTAAAAATGGAGTTTCTTCAGAAAAAAGCTTGTATACAGAATATAAACCTTAAAACCTCATGGATATTTGATGTTTTCAGGAGATAAAGATGTGAACCCAAGATCTAATTTGGGCTGAAAAAATCTTTAAAAATTTACCAATCTTGAAATAAACAAAAAAATTGTACTTTTTTTAATATTATTATTATTACCTTGGAAATGGTGGATTTCTTTACTGAATATTGAACCTCCTCAAGATGGAAGAGGGATAGCACCTCAAGATGGAATCTCGGGAAGAGTTGCAGTGACGCAGATAACATAATAGTACTACTCTGTACATTTACTGCTTTCCATATGTAGAGAGAGAAAGTTATTCATCGAGAGGAGAGAGAGATAGAGATAGAGATAGAGAGAGAGGGAGAGAAAGATAAAGAGAGAGATGGAGGGAAGGAAGGAAATAGTTTTGAAATACGGTTGTCAGTAACGGCTATTAACTTTCTATAGTAGCCGTTGAGAAAGACACGTGTACGGTTGTGATGGGTAGTTAGGTAAATGTGTGTCTGAACTTTCACGTGACCGTAGTGGGGCTCCAAAAACTGTGATTTTAATTGGTCAGATAAAATGAATCAGAGTTCTGATGAAGATGGCTCCACCTTGATCTGATTTATTATCCAATTCCTCAACTTCCACACTTATTACCATCTAACTGTCTCGAAATTACTTTTTGAGGGTAAATTTTTACTGACAAATTCTTCTTGCTATTTTTAATAAATAAATATTGCGACTGGAATGGCGATGCAAATACATATAAGAGCAACTCCAAAATTATAATTTTGGGCCCGACTCGACTGGTCCAACATGAGTCGACAGGGGCTGATGGGTCTGCTGATGGGGGCCCAAAGGTCATGTTGGAGGCTCTTTTTGGTCGTTGGAAAAAGGTTTCAACCCCACTCATTCCCTTCATCTGACTCTCAATTTGTCTCTAATCTCTCTCAATTTCTTTCTATCTCTCCCATTTAATCTTAATTTGTTTATCATTCTCTCTAGAAAAAAAATTTCTTCCTGTAATGAATCGAGATGTTCACGAAATGCCCGACCAAAGCTTTACGAAATTGTGGCTCCTACTTTCCCGTCGGCTGAATTAGGGGATGATGATAACAAAGAAACATCACCGCACAATCCCCCGACATTAGATGAAACTTTTGATGATTTTTGTATGCTAGAAGGCGCGACTACAAGTTTTACCATTTTTGAAGTCAGACCAGTCATTGAAACAAACCAATTCCAGGATTGATTTTAAAAGATAATGAAGCAATGTGATGATCCAAGATAAGGAATCAATGTGTTAAAAAAAACAGGTTGAATTTTGCAAATTAGCTAGATACAATCTAGGTTGGAGAAATGGCCGAGTTTGCAGATGAGGAAGGTATTTTGCAGAATAATGAATCAATGTGATGCCCCAAAGATAAGGAATCAATTTGATGACCCAAGATAAGTAATCAATATGTTGAAAACAAATAATAAAGTTTTTAGGCAAATAAAACTTGACTAAAGGGTTACAATCCAAGAGGAGGTATCAAATGGTAAACTCAGTAAAACCGAAGTCGGTCCATAGAGATAGGTCGATAATCTAGGTACCGAGTGACTTTTATTTGCCCAAAAGCCTAAGTATCAAAAGTCACTTGGTACCTAGATTACCGACCTACCCCTGAAGATCGACCTTGATTTTACTAAGTTTACCACTGGTTACCTCCTCTTAGATTGTAACCCTTTAGGGAGCTCAAGTGTTTTTGCTAACAAACTTGATTCTTTATTTTGAACATATTGATTCCTTATCACAACTCATGGAGTTACATATCACACCAGCCAAAGAGGTTTTTTGAACTTTCTCAACATTCACAAATGCTTTTATCCTTGGGTATGACGTGATACTTCCATTTTATATTAATTCACTAACTTTACAAGTTTGTTTCCTGTGTTCCATTTTATATTAATTCACTAACTTTACAAGTTTGTTTTCTGTGCTATGATAAAGAGTTCATTGGTATCCTATTCGTGGTATGACACACATCAACCTCTTGTCTCATATACGGCATATGACAACATAACAACTACAAGATACTATTAAGATCAAATCCTTTATCATCCTCGTATGATAAAGGATTTGCTAACAAACCTTAAATTCGAACAAAGAAAATAAATCAAATCAATTATACTAGAGCAGAGATTATAATTTTGCCAATTTATGTATCTCTTGAAGAGTTTGAAAAAAATCTGTCATGGATTTCTCTAATTCCTCATAGTAAACTATATTCATAACTGTGGCAGTAGCAAACATCAATGGCTCCGAGAAGAACAAAAGGAGAATCATATTGCCAGGATGAGTTTCACTATTTTTGAAGTCGGACTAGCCATTGAAAGAAACCAATTCAAGGATTGGTTTTGAAAAATAATGAAGCAATGTGATGATCCAATGAGGAATCAATGGGTTGAAAAAGAATTAGGTTGGGTTTCGCAAAAAAGATCAGCAAAACACGATTTAGGTTGGATAAGTGGTTGGGTTTGCAGATGAGGAAGGGATTTGTAGGATAATCAATCAACGTTATGATCCAAAATAAGGAATCAATTTGATAATACAAGATAAGGAATCAATTGTGTTAAAAAAGATAATCAAGTTTTTGGGCAAATAAAACTTGATGCACCCTAAAGGGTTACAACCCAAGATGAGGTATCAAGTGGTAAACTCGGCAAAATCTAGGTCAATCCACAAGGGAGGGGGGGTCGGTAATTTAGGTACCGGGTGACTTTTATTTTCCCAAAAGACTATGTATCAAAAGGCAAACCAAGACTAAGTCTAAATGAACCAAAAGGAGGGTTTTTATGATTGAAGATAAAAAGATAAAGAAGGGGTTTTCAGAATTGACGATAAATGAAACAAAAACAAAGTGTGAGAAGAATAATTATACTGAGTGAGTAGCGAGAAGAATCGGGTGAAAACCGAGTGGAAGAGTTGGAGGAAAACGAGTGAGAGAGGTGTCGAAGTTCGGGAATCCGTGATGATGGTCATACGACTATGTACCGTCTGATTGAATGAATCGATACTAAATTGAGATCGACAGCTAAGGTGGATATTCATAAGCACTACGTATATCTGAAGATCATAATTAATCAAACAAACATCCTAGACGGATAAAACCGAGTCATCAAAAATGTAACCTAATCGCCTAACTATGAAATATGCATGGCATATCACATGAAATTAGATATAAGCAACAAATTTAAATCAATATACATCATGATTTGGTTAAGTACTGAGGTGGTTGAAAAAACATATGAAGAAAGATAAAAAGGATGAACTGAAACAAGAGCATTCGATTTCATGTTCATTTGTAGATTCAAACATCAATATAAGAATTAAGCACTCATAGTTTACAATTTAACCAATGAAAGAAAGTAGAATTGGTCATAGAGTTAGTTTTAGAATCCCCCTTTGCGATGTAGGTGGGAGGCTAGAGTCGATGGCATAACCGGTTAATTTAGTGCAATTGATATCCCCTTAGCAGGTAGTAAGAGTCCCCTTAACAGTGGAAATGTTAGCTCCCTATAGAAAAATTTGGTTTTCCCATAAGAGAAATGTAATCTTCTGCATCTCAACAAAAGACCACCACCTTCAACAAAAAAAAAAAAACAAAACAAAAGACCACCATGAAAGCTTGATTCAATATCTATCTCTCTCTTTAGAATTTCTACACAAATTAGCAAGTAAACCACAAATAACTTAAGGCAAGTACACTTTCAACCAAAACCCTAAAATTTTCAGTCAAGTGAGTGGTTGGACCAACCCTAAATCAACCCGACTGAGTCTAGCTTTGCCGACCAAGAAAATGCCCTTCCGGAGCCGACCCTTCTGCGTCCCAAGCTGCTCCAAACCTTTTCATGCACTGGTTTTTAGTCCCGAGCCACCCTTGTTGCTGCCATTGAAGACCCGAGTTGTTGTCCCAAATGTTCTCTTCCGCGAACCATTGAACCAATTTGAGCCTAACGCGGACCAATTAAAACCTATTTTAGACTAATCTGAACCATTTTTTAGCCTATCACTAATCATACCTAAAATTTGACCTAAATGAATTTAATTTAAACAAAATTAAGATAAAATCAAACCAAAGTCATTAATAACAATCTAGGGAAAAATCAAACCTAATAGTCATTAGTAAGTATAAGGCAAAATCATCCCCAAGTAATTAGGGCAATATGAGATAAATCACATCAAAATCAGGGCAAAATTACTAGCAATCCAGCAACCGAAGTAATTACCAGCATTTCGACTTTAAAATCTAGGGCAAAATGAGGAAAATCACAAAAACATATTTGATAAGTGACATATGGAAGGAATAAATATGAACAAGGAAAGAGAATACATGACATAATCTTGAGACTCGGGGATCAAGCTACCCGACTCCACTGATTCTGTTGAGTCATCGGGTTGAGGGACAGAACCAGAATTTTTGCTAGGGAGGGGCCAAACCATTCTAGTCATAAAATAATTTGAGAAATTTATATAAAAATAAGTCATAGATATTAAACACAAATATTAATTCTATGCCATTCAAAACTATCACTTAAAAACATCAATTATGTAATTAACTTGTAACTAGAGAGAGAGAAAGAGAGACGATTTTCTAATACATTTACCATTTTACCTGCTTTAGAAATGATTTGAGAGACAACCGATTTTGGGTAATGAAATATCAAAGTTTTGATGACTTTAATCGATTTCTCTTTACAACTGGAATCAATATAAAGTAACAATTAAAAACTGCAATAATATTCAAATAATAGACTCTCGAAATAAAAACGATTGAAACTTTAAATATAGATGTGCAGTGGAAGTTAGCAAGTAAGATTAGGTTATTGTGTGTAAAGAATTGAAGTTAGGGTTAAGCTTTCGGTTGGTGTAGTTGGTTAAGGCTTAAGGGCGAAAGGGCCAATAGAGTTTAAGGGATAGATGGGAAAGGATGTATTAGGTTTTCTCAAAGAAGAAACATAATATAAGTGGATAAAGGAATCGTGTGCGATATTTTTATAAATATTTTGAAGAAATTGTATAGAGTGGTGAAAAGTAAAATTGAGTTTAAACTACCTCCACTTTTTTCTTTCAACTAAATATGTGAGAATAAAAGATTATGATGGTATAATCACTCAAAAGATTTTAACCAAGTTTGTTAAGATATCCTAGTCCGCTGGATCTGATCTTAGTTAAACTCTCAACAAAAAACAGACGACTAAACTTGTCTCTCCCATAATTGTCTGAGCTGTTTTATTTTATAAGTTATATATATATATATATAAAATATATATACACACACATACTAGTGTCCACTGCGGCCGTAGGACGCGATAGATCCTTTTTGGCTACGCCTTCATGGATGTAAGACAATTTAAGATGAAACTAAAAAAGAAAGCAAGAAAACTATAATAAAAAACAACAACCGAAGAGTGAACCTAAAACAACAAAAAAGAAGAAGAAGATTAATGTAGTAATTCCATACAGAAATTTAAGGGAGTTTGGAGAGATATAAAGGGAGATAATCGTGTGAAAATATGTAGAAAGTGGGTTGTTAATAGTGATACACGTATTCTCAATATTTTAGTCGGTTACTATAGAGAGAAATAAGTGAGAAGGAAGAGAGTTTAGTGGGTAGTTTGTTGATAATTGTTGATAAAAGAGCAGAGAAACGTGGGTGGGATAGTTACAACCTATTTAAATTTGGGTGGTTATTTTTAGAATTCTAAATTCAATTGTAGCTCATAATCTAATTAGGTAACATATGTATCAGAAGTTAAAACAACTAATTTTTCAAGTAATTTGAACCATTAGATGAAAATTTTCAGATACCCAAAATCTCTTCTCTAAAACTATTTATTTTCTTTTCTCTCTCTCTCTCTAAAACTAGTTTTACAGATTTTGGTTTTCTCTAGAGGAGGGATCCCTCCTCCTGATTTTCCTCTTTTTGATTAGTGCATGTTATCTATTAGATCTATAATAAGATCTTGGAGTGTAGGTTTTAGAGAGAGAAACTATTGAATCTAAACCCATCCTACACAGTTTTTTTCTCTCTCTCTTAACTCTAAAGAAACATCATTATCATCAACAAGATCGCCAATTCTCTCTTCTTCTTGGATTCTTCATCTTATTCTTGTTCTTATCTTTCCAACATGGATCGCCTTGCAACAATTAAATTCGATGAAGGATATAATCCACTTTTTGGTGATTTTAAATGTTTATGGAACGGAAGTATGTGAAGGAGTTGAAGGAGATGTCCTTCGACCAAGATGGCAATGCGAGCAATATGTCGGCTAGGACAATTGATGAAGAAGATCATCAAGTCCGATTGATTTAGGGGTCGTAGCGTTTAACTAGAAACCAACTACGATCGTCGAATTACGAAGTAATTCGCGGCTAACTTCGATCGGATCCTACATCGGGTTACACATAAGAATGGGTATTTAATTGGATGATATGACTAGTGGGAGTGTGATATAACATTGGGAATGTCCCATAAACATATCTCACTGGCCTAAATAGAATTTGGGCAAAAGATAGCAAAAAGGCCCGAAATAAGGGTTTTGGGCCTAGGCCGATTCGGACACTTTTAGGGCTCGGATTGGGCTGATTTTTGGAGGGACGTTTCCTTATGTTATGAAAATTAAATCTGCCAATTTTGGCTGGGTTTGGACGTCATCTCCTTAGGGAATTGAGAAAATATCAACTAGTTGCTATTTTCGACTATTTCCCTAAATCTTATTCTAAAGGGTGTTTTAGGAAACCTAAAAGGAGGTGGATTCTTATTAGGGTTCTATATAAACACTCTTAGGGCAGACAATAAGGTGTGGAATTTCTCTCTAAGCTTTCTTACTCTACCACATCAAGTAGAGAGGAGAAAGTGAGCTAATTCCCAAGCTATCTTCTAGTCAAGCAAGAAGAAGGTCTTCTTATTATCAAACCACCATTGGAGTGCTAGCGAGCTTTCAAGGAGGGAGATTAAATACACTATTCGGTGTCCCAAGTAGAGGAGCTACGTTTGAAGCTCTTGGTCTTCTTTAATCTATACAACTAGTTCGAGGGAAATAGCGATTAAGGTAATCTACTATCTTCTTATTGGTTAATTACTAGTTTTGCATGATGATCTTGGAGATACTAGTGTTAGACATTAGATGTCGTTATCCGCTATAAACACTAGTATAAGGGTATAATTCCCTTCAGTATGGATATCGGTGTTAGTGAGAAAAAAGAGTCTGTTGCCGATTTCTACGATGAACATCTCAAGAAGATTGAAGATGAATTTACAACACAAGCGAAAAGAATGATCAAGATTTCACTTTTATTAGTATAATATTATTGATGTAATTTTATTATTGTCGACCTTTAGGGATCTTTAATCTGTGACCTTTAGGGTCTTTTCATTCTCGATCTTAAGGATCTCTTTTTTCGACCTTTAGGTTCTTTTTTTGAGTCTGTGTTTTGTCAATTCCTTTCCCTTCGTGAGGCACTTTACATTCGAAAGTTCTGTGAACTTTACTTATGTAACTCTCATGCAGTTCTCAGAGGAATAAGAACTATCTACCTTGTAATCTTGTGATTGTTATCACTTATCAATGGAATTATGGTTTAATACAAAAAAAACAACCATCAGATGGAGAAACTACAGATTATAATCAGACGGACGCGAATATCCAAGACATAAATTGACGGTTCGCCTGAAAAACCACAATTGCGTTTTATATAATAGATTTACTAGGTTTGTGCACAACCCTGACATACATACACAACTGAGGCGTAGTTAATCGCGACGATGCATACCTGCACCGTGCAGTACATATTTTAGTTCGTTAGACGTTTGTCAAGACGGATCAAGAAACTAAAAATGACAATCCAACCAACGCGAGTATCTAAGAGACAAATCTACGGTCGAGCGAACAAACATCATTGCATTTTGTATAATATGTATATATATATGAGATGATCAATAAAGAAGCTCATTATATATACATTCAAAAAAAAAATTAATCGACCATTTATGGATAAGATGAGGTATTTTTCCGTGTTAAGGTTATTTATGGGCTTTAACAATAAATGTATCTTATCTATATAATTTAATGTTGTTTACGAAATTATCTAATTTATTATGTAATTTGAATGTTTTTTTGTCAAACTATCTAGATGTAATTTTTAGATTAGGGTCGGGAAGAAGATTTCTGTTACTTGTAGTTTAATAACAGTCTGTCAATGGAGTGGTTAGTGAATTGGTGACCGTATAACCGTATTAATCGGTGAGTTGACTGGAAAAAAGCGAAAAATCCACCGGAAATGGTGTTGATGAATCTTGTACAGTAAGATTTGATCATTGCTTTGATTGTTATTGGTGGAGAGAAGATCGAGATCGGTTGATGACATTGAAAGACTCTGAATAATTTAGTTCCAGGGATCGGCGAGAAATCGTCTCGAAGAAGTTCGAGAATAACATATATTTTGTCACAAAACTTTTGAAGTTGACATATTTTTCCACAAAAATAACGGAAACACGATAGATTTTCAAATTTTACCAACCTTGTAAGATGTAGTTGCATTAACTGAAAGAATGATTGATGGTGGTAAAGGCTCTGTTAGGACTCTTCCATAACCTCCCTAAGATGAGGCTTCCGCAGTTGTGATAGGGACAAGTCTAGGCTGGGAATTTTGCTTGTGTGCCCAAATCCGTCCGCGGGCACCATAGCCCGTCGCTGACCATGGGCACCCGAGGCCCGTCTCGGGCACAACCTACCCCACCCGCTAAGTTTTGGTGGGCGGGATCGGGTTCAAACCCCTACCTCGACTTGTTGTATGCCAAGCCCAAAGACGAGCCATGATAGACCCAAAATGGGTCTTCCCGCAAGTATACGGGATATAGTTATAATAAATTCGGAAGTCCAAAATTGAACCACAAGGATAAGTAATTTTGGTTTAAATCTTAAATTAACACCCCTTTCGTAAAGTTGATTTTGTTGTTTAAAACGATTTTAACAAGTAAATTATAATGACTAAGAAGAATGAAAACAATATGAGAAATGATCTAGGATTTTCGATTCCACCACATAAATTCACTCTGTAAAACATGCACTTAATTAACTAATAATTTTTCCATATAACTCAAAATCCGATATAGTGGACTAATTAAATTTCGGAAGATATTCTTGATAAACTCATTTCATAATCATGTAATTCTAATTGACTATCATATAAAGACTATACTCTTTAATTATTATTCATGATCTAACAGACATATTCCATCAAACAACTTAACAAAACTATGAGATATCTAATTATGGAGCATGAACAAAGAAAATATTATAAAATCTATATGGAAAGACAATTAATAGACATTTAAGCTCAATTAAAGGATTCAATTAATCAATAAAATATCTAAAAAAGATCAAGTATGGGTTTCCTCTACAATCCTAGATATGAAATTAGCTACTCATTGAATTTAAAGACATATTCATTGATAAAACAAAATATATAGAAATAAATGAGACAAAGAAAAGAAGTCACGGAAGAAATCAAATCCTTGCTCCAAATATGATCCACATTATGTTTCAAATTCAAATAATAACATCTTTTATTGCTTGAGAATAGGTAAAAGAAGAGAGATTTAGAAGAGAAAACGAAGAAACGAATAAATTGTGAGAAGAGAAGAAAAGAATTAGAAAGATAGATAGATTATAAAAGAATTGAGAAGAAATTAGGATAAAAAGAGTAATAGAAGAGAATGATGGAGCCTAGGATTTTTGTTGTTAGAACTAAAATAAGAGAAAAACAGAGATAAAAAAAATAGGTAAGAAGGAATGAGAGGGATATCAAGTCTCCCAAATGATTGGTATTAAATGGTTATTTATATGTGTGACTAAGGTTTAGGAATTTAATTGGGAGAAAGTGGGAGAAAAAAAGACTAAAATGGGAAGTTATAGTTACTTTCTATCTAAGAAATGGGACATTTGGTGGTTTAAAATCAAGTGGAGAACAAATGGGGGCTAATTCTCTTTTTTACAAGTTTGGGTGGTTGGGTAATAATACACGGCTAATGTGGAGTCGGGTGTATGGAGTTGAGTTGAAACACAGACAACAACCATCAGATCTGGAAGGCACGAAAGTGAATGCGTGGGATACATCGGGAACACGAAAGCTTGGTTGTAGTGCGCTACACTAAATCATTCTCTTTAAGACGTGTTTTGATGCTTAGTAGGAACACAAAACTAAGATGAACCAGGCTTGAGGTTGCGCCACGTCTCCAAAAGGTTCCCCACGTGCCCAACTGTGTACCAACTTTGTCCCAATTTTGACCTAGTTTTGACTTCGCATAATTCCCTCGTCCGGACTCCGATTTAACTTTCGTCTTCGCCCGTGGGTTCGTTTTTTTACTCTAATTTTCAGTCATGGACTGATATTAGCCAAATTTAGTGGAATGCCCTTTACTCCAAATGACAAAATTCCCTTTGTGTATCTTTCTTCCGTTTTTAGTCGCTTTTCACACCTAACTCCATAAAAGACACCTAATCAATAATAACCAATCATTTTATTATAATAAAGATCCGAAATGGACTAAATCGCCTAAGTTAAATAACCTAGATGGACATTTTCATGACCCATAAAACATCCCCAAACTTAGATTTTGCTAGTCTTCGAGCAAAACAAAACAAAACAAAAACCTAACTCACTTTTGGAGGAATCCCGATTGCACTTAGCATGTGCAACAAACCGTTAAACCCCTAGGTTGCCCTAGTGGATGAGTGTTGTCTCATGAGAGTTTGCAGAGAATATACCCACAAAATTCAAAAACATTTCAAATATACAATAGGGTCCAAAATACTCAAAGTCAACTATATAAGATGGAGCAAAAGTGTTTATCTCCTAGAAAATTTTAACAAGCTAATAGAAATCGGTCAAAGTTAACAACACTGTACATACGTTAAAAATCTCTTCACTAATAATCTAGACTCGAAGTGCATGTAATTAGCCATAATGAGAATCACTTCAGTTTCGAACAGACAGAGCTTTGATCCATATCTTAATACATTTCGCCTCGACTTTGGTCTCACAGACATACACTCTAAAAGATGAAATCACTCAAGAATGGTTCGCTCGTATGTGTGAGCGTGATCACTAATATAGACTCAACACATAAAAAGGGTGGGGACAACATTTATTTTACACAACAACTAAAATTCACATGAACTTTTTGCACAAACTTTCTTTTTCATTTTCTTTTTGATATATATCACAGCTTCGCATAATTCCCTCGACCGGTCTCCGATTTGACTTCTGCCTTCGCCTATGGGTTCGTATTTTACTCTGATTTTCAATCATGTACTGATATTAACCAAATTTACTGGAGTACCCTTTACTCCAAATGACCAAAATGCCTTTTGTGTATTTTTTTTCCTGTTTTTAGGCGTTTTTCGCACCTAACTCCATAAAAAACACCTAATCAATAAAACCAATCATTTTATTATAATAAAGACGCGAAATGGACTAACTCGCCTAAATTAAATGACGCAGATGGGACATTTTCATGATCCAGCAAGCCACATAAGGGCATGTGCCCCCACGACCCAAATGTGAGTTTCCCTTGTATAGAGATTGCCAGGAGTGCCCAAATAATAGTTTGTTCTCAATGGAACCCACTTTCAATTTCCTAAGCCTACTACTCAATTTTAACCAACTTTCATTCTAATTGCCCACAACTCAATTTTAACCTCATTTAAGTATTATGGTTTTAATTTTATGTTTGCAGAACATGTTTATATTTTGGGTTATTTCCCTAATGGCCCCCTACTTTGTGACCCGCTTCCCGCCTGGCCCCCCCACTTTACGAGAAATACCCATATGGCCCCATTCAATTATAACACCGTTACTCTCTCTCTCTTCCATTTCTTTTCTGTCTCCTCCAACATGTTTTCTCTCTCTGCCACCTCGTTAAAACCAGCCACATCATCGTCTTCACCGACATGGTCGCCGGCCGGCCAAATTTTTGGTCGGCGACCTTCAAACTTTTTTTTTCTCTCTCTTCTCTCTCTCTCTAAAAAAAATAATTTTTTTTAAAATTCTCTCCTCTCTGTCTCTCTAAACTCCGGCGAATGGGGTTTCCCTTCACCAGAGCTAGGTCTGTTCATCACGAACAGACCAGATCAAGGTCTGTTCGTGATGAACAGACCACGCTCCCGCGAAGTGAAACCCCCTTCGCCGGAGTTTAAAGAGAGAGAGAGAGAAGAGAATTTAAAAAAAATGATTTTTTTTAGAGAGAGAGGGAGAAGAGAGAAAAAAAAAGTTTGAAGGTCGCCGGCCAGAAATTTGGTCGGCGACCCTTCCGGTGAAGACGATGATGTGGCTGGTTTTAACGAGGTGGTAGAGAGAGAAACCATGCTGGAGGAGAGAGAAAAGAAATGGAAGAGAGAGAGTAACGGTGTTATAACGGAAGGGGGCCATATGGGTATTTCTTGTAAAGTGGAGGGTCAGGCGGGAAGCTGGTCACAAAGTAGGGGGCCATTAGGGAAATAACCCTTATATTTTCTCTTAGGGATGCAATAGCTTATAGACATGAAATTTTTGGATTTTATTCTATTTTCTTCTTCATTCCAATCAACTCGTTCAAATGTTTTTAAATTAAACTAAGGTTTTTTTTTCTTTCGTTCTCTTTCTCTCTTTCAATGTTAATTGTGTTAATTTAGTTTTTTCATACGTTAGGGTTTAATAATATTACTAATTTTTCTTTAATCGTGTTCCAATTTTTCTATCGATTTGAAAGATGTATTTAATACTATATATTAAAAATGAAATTATTCTGGAGTAGTTCAAAAGACGAAATTCATTGAGGGATAATCAATTAAAAATATATTTTCTTGCTTGAATTTTTATTGACTACCTTATAAATGTGCCCCCACTGAAACAATCTCTCTAACATCTTTAAGAGAAATAGGTTTGATGGAAATCACTATACTTGTATAAATATTCATGTAATAGTCGGTAGGTTAGGTAGATGCACTGAGGGTGAAAGTGCACAATTTGTAGTGTTGAATGACGATAACCGAGTTAGGATTATGTCATACTTAGGCGTGGAAGATGAAAAAATTGGTATAACTTTTTTTTTCTTTTTCATTTTATATAAATCAAATTCTTTATGTTTGTATTTATTGTATTCTTTATGTTTATATTAATCATTGATTTTAGTTATACATATGTATTGTAATTAATAAAAAAAATTTATTAAATGTTTTTTAATTTCACCTCTTTAACAGACATTTCAGAGTTTGGTGGAGTTCAGAAAGGAGGGAGGTAGCCTCAGTCATATTATATCTATCTATAGGCACTCTGTTCCTAGGCTATAGGCGCACCCCATACCCTGACCCCTTACTTGAGGATATTCCTCAAATGCAGGTCTAATCTCATCTGCTAGCGCTTCTTCGTTGCTTGGTTTCATCGATTTCTTTTAATTGTTCCTAAGCTTGCTTGCAAGTGACTTACTGATTTTGGCCGTTCTTGTTGTCTTAAGTTGTCCTCTTTCTTTATAAGCTGTTAATTTATTTCATGTCTGCCCTAAGGTTAAGGGGAGAACTGCGTGTCCTACTAGTCGGATAGAAGCCTACCGACCTGCTACCAGCCTACCTTGTTCATATCGAGCCGGACAGGAGAGACACTTAAAAAAAAATAGAAATTTTTTTATAGATAAGGTTTTTGTAATATAATAAATTTTTATTTTTTAATATAATTTTAAAGTTATTTTAATATAATATATTGGTAGTAATGTGTTTTTTTAATATTACATTAAAATAATGAGTTAAGGTTATTTATAAGCTTAAATAATAAATATCTTATCTATATAATTTTACGTTTGTTTACGAAATATCCTATTTATTATATAATCTTAATGTTTGTTTGTCAATTTAGCGTAATGTAATTTTTAGTTTCTTTGTCA
Source organism: Eschscholzia californica (assembly GCF_041429995.1). NCBI lineage: Eukaryota > Viridiplantae > Streptophyta > Magnoliopsida > Ranunculales > Papaveraceae > Eschscholzia > Eschscholzia californica. The sequence goes on from NW_028238198.1 coordinate 51,207,583, forward strand.
TTTATCTTAATGTATTTTTATATGTGTGTGTTTACTGTATTTTTTTCATTAATCATTGATTTTGTTAAACATTTATATTCTAATTAATAAAACATAATTATTCAATGTTTTTTAATTTAATGTTATTTTTAAAGAAAATGTTTATGTAATCTGATAAATTTTATATTTTTAATATATTACAGTGGTAGTAATGGAATTTTCTTAAAATATAGACCTATAATCTACCTATTACAACTTCAATAGTTGTTACGATACCAACCATCCAGAACTTTTAAGACGATAAATTAATACAAATAAATAATTTAATCTAATACTTGCTTAATCAAATTTTAGACTCTTATTGATAATGTTTGTTCAACATATTATCAAGTCATTTATGCTTCCCTACCCCTAATCTAAGCTGAGGAAGAAACTGAATTAACATTTCCACTTCAACAAGAATATGATAAGAAATTGATCAAACACAAAGGGAATAACTTAAAATGCAAACATTGTGAATCTTATTCTACTTAGTTATACATATGTTTAATTTTTTTTAGTCCTATTTTATCAACGACATATGTACATGATCTTTTTAATTAATTAATGGACAAATTTTATTTTATCGTCAGACATTTATAGATTAGTGAGAAGGGTACATTAATTGTGTAAAAGTAGACAACTACTTAATTATTGTGTAAGAACTTTAAACAAAATTTATTTAAAACTACTTTTTAATTGGAGGCCTAAATAATACTCATAAAAAAATAGAACTCAAAAATAACAAACTTAATATTAAAAAAAATTTATTAAGATTTTTATAACTCTGCCTAACTTTTATTAAGGTTTTTACTAGACTTGATACTCTATAAACTCTTATTAATTTTGTTTTACCGTATATGTAAAACATAGATAATGTTAGTTATACTCATATTTGTATGCTCTCTACATTGGATTTTTTTTTTTAAAAACACTACTCGCACAACGTTTTATTGTTATCAGTCTCATAGTAGGAATAAGGAAGAAAAGATAATTAATTTGCACTAGAAAGTGGAAACTTCCTTGTTTAGTTTCTTACATAAAAAAAACGACTGTTTATTAGTAATTAAAGATTATACTTATATGTTAGGTTTTAGAACTCTCTTTTTAACATGCGAAATAAATGAATTTCAAGTTACTGTTAGTTTCTAACGAAATACATGTTCTAATAATGATCTAAAATAATGAATTTCAAGATATTGTTAGTTTACATTCAAATTAATTATTTTCACTACTATTCGAGACGCTTCTTATCATTTGTAAATTCTCATTGCAAGAGAAGTTCAAGACGTCTCATTGGACTCATCTCGTCGAGTTCAAAAGCTGATGCACCGGTATTTCCTAAATCTGAGAGATCTAGAGGTATGAAAATCTTGAGCAAGAACTCTCGTTGGATTCGTCTCGTCGAGTTCTTGAATTTAGACCTAAAGTTTGTCTAAATCTAATTCCGTATGAATAAGTTATTCATATATTAGTTTGGTATGAGAATAACTAACTCTAAATCGAGATTTTGAGTTAGTACCGCATCTAAAATATATGATAAATATTGCTTCCTTATATAGACTCTTTAATATATTTGTGGTATATTTGTTGAAATGAAAAAGGTGATTTGCGTGGTTCGCACCACGTATAGCGCACACGTGGGCGTATAGGTGCTTTACACACGCACTTTGCACTGATCATAGACCTGATCTGACGGTTGAGATGTGAAGAGTGGATCTGATAAGATTCGACGGTCAAGATGTTGGGTGCCCCTTAAGATAGACCTGTTGAGGATCTAATGGAGTGTTTGGGGAGCGAGATCTAGATAGACTTGTTTCGATCTGACGGTCAAAATGGCACCCAAAAGTCAACAATCAAATGTGGTTATTGGGAAGCATCCATTTCCGAAGTGTTGTCAGTATTCCTATAAATATCAAACAGAATCCAACAAACAAAATACAAACTTTGTAGCATTCAAAGTTACCAAAATATCTTTTTTCAAACATACTTTGCTGTCTCTTTTTTAATTTACATTTTATAATCATTGTTACATCAACCATAGGCAAACAGGTAATACCAGTCTTGCAGTCAATTGTTGTTTAAAATTGTGGCTCGACTGTCATCCTACAACACAAAACATAAGTGATGGGTCATGAAAATGTCTCATCTGAGTCGTTTAATTTAGCCGAGTTAGTCAGTTTCGAGTCTTTATTATAATAAAATGGTTGGTTTTCTTGATTAGGAGTCTTTTGCAGAGTTAGGTATGAAAACGGTTAAAAAACGAACATAAAGGGTATTTTGGTCATTTGGAGTTAAGGACATTCTAGTAATTTGGCCAAGTTCAGTGCATGGGTGAAAAATAGAGCCCAAGACGAGCCCATAGGAGAAAACGGAAGTCAATTCGGAGTTCGGACGAGGGAATTATGTGAAGTCAAAGTCAGGTCAACATTTGGTGCACATTTGGTCAATTTTCGGGACACAGTCGGGCCCAGTTCTGTCTAAGTGGGATAAACTTCATGACGTGGCGAGGTCTGAGATGTGGGACATCTAACTCCCGTATTCAAGCTAAGCATCAAAATGGACCCTTGAGTATGATACAGTACAGACCGTTGCAACTTAGTTCCGTAGTACCGACTAGTTGTTTCAATCTTGGACATTCGTTTTCTCTACAACTCATCCGACGGATTCTGATGCGTGAAGCATCTTAGCTTCCCATAAGCCCGTCACACACTACCAGCCAATTTCAACCACAAGGAACAGTAGCACGTGGCTCCCTTTTTCTTCATTTAAGTCCCTGAATTTACAGAAATGCCCCTCCTTTTTGTCTCACTCAAATTTCAGCCTATAACTAATTGACAAGTGGCCAACTTTTCACCACAACTCCCACCAAAAATTCCAGATTTACTCCCAATTGTACTAGTTGATTCCTTAGCCAATGCTTATCCATTTCTTGAGTAGAAAGCAACCCTAATTTCCTATTTTAACCCTCTTTCTCCCATTTTCTCCCAATTAACTCCTAAAACCCTAGTCATCAATCCATCTATAAATAAATCTCTACCTCTCTCATTTCTCTCGAGACTTCAACAACCCTCTCAAAAGGCTTCCTTCTCTAATTTCTTAGCCACTTCTCCTTCCCTCTTCTAACCCTAAATTCATTTCTTCTACTACTTTCTCTACCACCTTCATATCTTCTTTCTAATTTCTTTCTTCTTCTAATCTCTACATCTAACCTTCTAATTTCTTCATCCAAACTTCTAATTTCCTCATAAATCTCTTCTTCTTCTATCTTTCTTCTAAATTTCCCTTCTTTCATCTTCTAAAAAGCTATTATTTGGAGTTTTGGGTAATATTCTTGGAACATTTGGAGCTAATATTGGACATCAATATGGAGGCACAAGGAGCTATGAATCTAAATCTCATTTGGTGATTTCTTTTCATTATCTTTTGTAATTCCATTTACTTTAGAATTTCAATGAATATTACTTTAGATTTCATGAGTAGCTAATCTTGTACCTAGGGTTGTAGAGGAAACCCATACTTGGGCTTATTTTGAGATATGTTATAAATCAATGAATCCTTATTTTGAGCTTCAATGCCTATTGATTGTCATTTCATGTTGATTCTATAACCTTATTATCATTCATGTATTATAATTAGATATTTCATGCTTTTATTGATTTATTAAATGAGATATGCCTTTTAGATCTTGAATGATAGTGTAGGAAATTAGTTTTATATGGTAGTCAATCATACATTCTTGATTTTGAATTGTGTTATTAAAGAATATATTCCGAAATCTAAATAGTTTATTATGTTAGATTTTGAGTTATACATGAGAAAAGGGATTTGTTAATTGAATGCATGTTTTAGATAGTCCATTTATGTGGTGGAATTAAGAACCTTAGATTTCTTTCCCATCTTGATTTCATTATTCTTTAGTCTTTTCTTGTTTTCTTTTAAAAATAGTTTTCACAAAATCAAACCAAAATTAATGAATGGAGGGTTAATTTAAGATTTAGATAAAATAGCTTGTCCTTTGGAACGAAACTCGACTTATTAGAAATACTATAACTTGACCCCTACACTTGGGGAAAGACCCTATTTTAGGGCCTATCAATAAGCTTGAGTTTATATAAAATTTATTTAAAGATATCCACATGCAAAAGAAGAAAGAATTGAAGATTAACTTAACAAAATAATCAAGGTTTTTTGCTTCATTATAAGATACCATAATCAGTAAATCTTGGTCTTATGACAATAATCAGTTAACTTTTTAATCTATCAACCATAAATCTATTTCACTTTGTCGATGTCTTTCGAATGGAATCAACATGGAGTGATCAAACTTGACTTTAGTACCTTGCCTAACCTTTTGGAGTTCAAATCGATGGCCTCGAGTCGAATTCCTCTGAAGAACATGGACAAGAGGCCACTGATTTGAATTGTAGAAGCTTAGGCAAGCTACTGGAGATGATTTCGGTGGCTCCATGTCAAACTATATGGAAAGAATCGACACGAAGCCACCTTGTGAACTTCAGAAGCTTTGCGAAGCTTCTGGAGTTCAATTCGATGGATACAAGTCGGTCGCCCCTCACATAGGTTCGACTCGGTGCCACTGATTTAAATGAGAACTAAAATTGTTACAAACATATCACTAAAATCCAAGGTAATTTCATCAAAGACCATTTGTTTTTTTCAATATTAAACATATAATCAAAATCTTGGGTGCAAATAGTTGTTACAAAATCCTAGATTTTGTCGAAATCAAACCTTAGATTTATTTTATTCATAGAACATGATGGGCCTAAAAAGTTACCCTAAAAGGTCACCACCCACAAGTATACGGGCGCCAAGTAATAAAACCCGGTAAGACCGGGATCGATCCTCAAGGATAGAAAGGTAATTCGAATACCGAGAGAGTCTAGCTCACCGGTCTAGGTGTCACTCACTATCTCAGACTAAAACAAACGATGATAATTTGGGTTTTAGATTGATTTAAAATAAAAATTAAAGAAAACACACAAAACTAATCTAAATGAGAAGTGGGGAGATTCGAGAGAAGACTCGGGCAAGAATGGAATGAGAAAGATACTTCGAGCCACAAGATCGATAATGACAATAACTAATTATCTAGAGCATGGAAGTTTAGCTAACTTCACCCACATTGACAAATCTAAGCATCATGTGTAAAACTAAGCATAGTCGATCAAAAGTTACTAGCATCGGCTATCAAACTAATAACACATATCAAGTAAGTTGACAATGAACAAATATGACACTAATAAGTATAATACGTCAAACTAAGTATAACCGAGCAAAAGTTACTAAGCATCGACTATCAAACTAAACACGTATTATCAAACTATGTATCAATAGACGATTAACATCAAGGCTTCTAATTCATAAAATTAGACAAAGTTAATCAAACTAACATTTAACAAATAATGAGTCATTCATCACATATCAAATCATGTTCACGAGTACCCGAATACAAGAGCTAGATAGACATGGCGAAACAAATAATAAACAGAAGAAAGATAAAAAGAAAAAAAGAAGACAAAAGTTAAGGTTGAAATCCCCCCTTTTTCGATGATGGCACAAGACTAGGATCGTCGAAAAATATGAATATGCGTGTGTTGTCGATCTCCCCTTAACAATGTTTTGATTTCCCCTTAACAAAGTAACAAAGGTGTCCCTTCAGTAAAACCAGAGTTCCCCTTAGCAACAACATCTTCTTCTTCCTCTCAAACTAAAACCACCATGAAAGCTTAACCCTAGCTTTCTCTCTCTAGAAATCTCACACTAAACCTCAATTAAATAGCATAAGAAGAAGGGTAATGATGAGATTAGCAAAAGCCTAAGGTTTCCGGCCAAGAAAGCAGTTGGAACCCCTTAGATAAATCCGACCCAAACAAGGATATTCCGGCCAAAAGAGGTACTGCCCCGAGCTATGCACCCAAGCGTCCCGAACCGAGCTGCTTCCACTCGAGTTCCTGATGGTTTGAACAGTCCATAGCTCTCCTTGCTGTGTCCGTGAAGAATCCGAGCAACTGCTGTGTTATCCTTGATCCCGTAACCATACTGCTGTATGGGCCAAAATATGTCACCAGGAGCGCCCGTAGAAATCCATGATTAATGGGCCTACATGGTGTCTAAGCCCATGATTTAATGGTTAATGGGTCTAATTGATTTATCTTCGGACACCCCGAAGCAACTTTGAATTACGCAAACACTTCCAGCTTTGGAGGAAGAGGTCCGCCCTCGCCTCCTTAACAGATCTAAATATGGAAGCACATCCAGCCCTGGATAAAGAGGTCTGCCCTCAACTTCTCAACGGACCTCCTACCGCATATCCGTTGGATAGACGTTACAGTCATTTAAGATGACAATATCCTGGATATATCCCTTAGGGGGTTAAGAAATCCAGATTAATAGTGACAACCCATGCATTACAACCATTAGAGATGACAACTCATCGTCAAGCAACGGTCGAACCAAGACACTATAAAATGACAGAACAAAAAGTGATGCAGAGGATCTTAGGTTGGGCGAACACACCGAGTTTAGAGTTAACACCATCATCTGGTTATCGCCAAACACACTATTGGGAATTGTATGTATCTAATACATATCCTAATCATCTAACTAGTGTTGGTAGCGGAATCTCAAACATCTAATGTTTAACACTAAGTTATCCAGGATCGAATACATGAACTAACAATAAACTAGAAGTGGGATAAACTAACCTTTATCGCAATTTTCCCACGAACCATTCCAATCGCGTGTGAAGATCAAAGAGCTTCAAGTGTAGCTCCTCTACTTGAGACACTGAATGAATAGCTTGAACTCCCTTTTTTCAGTCAACTAGGACCTTCTTGAAGGTAGAGATGAATAACTCCTTCTAGACTTGATAGATAGAATGAGAACTTTTCTCTAAAATCCTCTCTCTCCAATAGTTGTGTGAACAGAGTGATTTCCTTCTTGAGAAAATTCCACACATTTTTTGAAGTCTAAACTGGTCCTTATATAGGCATTACCTTAGTAGAGTCCTACTCAAATAAGGAATCCTAAAAGTCCCTCAGAAAAGATAAGCTTTATTAGAGTTTAATCTAACTGGGATTCCTAATTAGGGACAAAACCCTAATTAGGGTTACCCCTTGATGTGGCCGGCCAGACTAGCCCTTAATGGGCTTAGTCTGCCCGACCCACGTCCCACATGTGGTCGCCCAGGGATCTCCCTTTAAGGGAGTTCCCTTGTTTGCCCAAAAGTGGGTTTTGCTCCTTTTCGGGCTTCCCTTTCGAGCCCGGTTCTTTTCTATCTTTTAAGCACTATTAGACTGCATCATATCTATCTATATGCTAGTTCTCATCAGTCCATTCTCACTGTTCAAATTACCATTCTTATGTGTAACCCGTTGTAGGATCCGGTCTATGTTACCCGCGGATAACCAAAGTGATCCGACAATCGTAAGCGGCTTCTAGCTAAGCATTAGGACTCCTAATTGAACCGGATTAATTGATCTTCCAAATAAAATCATCATTATTCTAAGAGCCAAATCGTACGCATTACCATCTTGGTCGAAGGACATTTCTTCGGAAGGATATACCTTCAGACCTTGAGGATATATATCCTTCAGTCTCCCACTTGTACTTAGAACAAGTGCAATGCTCAATTCCCATGTCTTTTCATATCTCATCTGATACGTCACACTTATCGGACTTTCTTGATTGGGAGGACAAACTGTCAAATCAAATGATTAACTATTTAATCCATTTGAGCACGGCCATGCATTTCCAGTTGTCACTCCTCAAGTGGCCTAGAGATACTTTATCATAACTCTCGTTAAGAAGGCATATTCCATTCTTGTACTCCCATTCGGCTTCATGTCTTTTCTGTTTCACTCGGCCTCCATTTTTATAACCTCCTTTTACGGTGCGGCGTTTGACGGGACCAACGTTCGACATTCCTTACATAAGATGAGTGAGTACTCATGTTTTGAGGAATCTCTCCAATTTGCTAAATGAGAGTCATGACATTCATATCTTCAACTCTTGAAGCACTCTCACTTGGTGGGTTTCCAGTGTATCTTATACACCCATGAAGTTTACTTGAATACCCTTATTCCTATAGCCCAAGAAGTAACGCTATCTTGTCAATCACTCATGCTAGTCTTCTTAAGTCATTGTTGTCCAACCAATGACCTGGACCAGGGATACTTATAATGGAATGCTTCCATGTTCACTTAGTAGGGTTTCTTTTATTAGACCACTTATCTAATAAATCTACCTGAAACTTTCCATTATTTTGGATTGTCGTCTACTTTCTAAACCACAATTAGATGACGAAGTAAACTAAATTATTTTGGATGACAAGAGTTTGTAAAATTGAGTTCCCCGCGCAAACTCCTTTACATGCCCAGTTTTACAAGTCATATAGGGCAATCTTTCATGACCCTAACTCCTTAGATTCGTGCATCTTCCATGTTCGACCTAAGGCGACATTTTAGTTTGTGGATTCAATCCACTATTCGTTTTCACTTTGCCTATTATTATCATGCTGAAGAACGTCTTCGTCAACTTTTATGATAATATCAGTTTTCTTAAACTGAAACTAACACTTTCTAAGTTCTAATTGTATATTCTTTACTTGTAGAGTTTGCAACGACTCCCATTGCGAAAAACCTTTTTCCACGTGGTTGTCATTCCTAAAAGATTACTATCTTTATATTCGGAAGATTGCTTTTATGACTTCTTCAACTTTTACTTTCAGAGACTTTAACCTAGATGCTCCAAGTATCTTAGGAATTTCTCTGTTTGTTTATGGGTGACGACATCAAATACTTCTGTATTTCTAGATGTGCGGGTAAACGTTGATCATCTTCATAATCGATCTCACGTCTCGTTACATCAATGTTTCCCTCATGTGTGCTTTTGCTCATCCGAGTTCTTGCTTAGTGATGAGACATGAAAATGTCCCATCTGAATCTCTTAACTCTGGTTAGTTAGTCCAATTCGAGCGGTTACTCTGATGTTTTGTTTGTGTTTTCTTTCTCAGATGTCTTTTACGGAGTTTGGTGCGGAAAAATAATTAAAAGCGGGTAAAAGACACATTAGGGGCATTTTGATCATTTGTGCATTTTTGGCATTGTTGGTGCTCGGATGAAAGAACAGTTCATGGCGAACCTAGAGGCGAAAACTAAAGTCAAATCGAAGTCCGGACGAGAAAGATAGAGCAAGTCGAAGTTGGGAGAAAAATTAGTTGACCAAATCAACTTTAGTGCCACTTGGCGCACACCCAAGCGTTAACAAGGAATTTCGGTATACTATCGGGCAGTGCGGGACAACTTTCCAGATTCAGGATGATTAAAGATTCGGTGCATTGCACGTTTGAGCTTCAATACTCCCCCACGCAAATCTGAAGGACTTGGACGTCTGTGGGCTCATCTACTCACGTGGCTGCATCTGGAATTTCTTTGCTAATTTATTCCCTACACTCAGAAGCATGGAATCATCTTTAATGCATTGAGCCAGCAAATCCTCGTTAATTGGTGCCATATTTATGGCAAGTCCTCTTCCCACTTTCTCTCATCTTCACTCATTTGACCCTTATTCTCTCTTATCTACTAGCCTACTACTATTAAGGAAATGAGAGGGAGAAAGATATTATTCAAATTTCATTCTTTAAAAAAAAAGAGAAAGCATGAAGAAGGAAATAAGATGGAGGATTAAAATACAACAAATGTTAGAGATAATATAGAGATTGATTTAGAAGCATAGATGGAAAGAAACAGGAAATCTCTAGAGATTGAAGGAGATAATGAGAAAGAATCATGAATATTGGTTGGACTTGGTAAGAGATTGAGAGTGAAGATTAATGGCTGGCTTTTATAAAAGAAGAAAAAGAAAGTTTAAGAGGAATACAGAGATTAAAGGAAAGAAATAAAGATTTGTAGTGAGATTTGATGTGAGCTGGATATATTCGTTGGAGACAGAGAAAGGAGGATTTGATTGCTTCTTAGAAATCAGGGAATGAAGAGGAAATTTTAGCTTGGAAGACGACTTTAGAAAGAATAAAGTTTATGGAAAGATTGAGTTATTTTCAGAAATGGACAGCTACCAAGATATTTCTGATTTTGATTTCTTCTTCAACGTCTATAAATCAGAGAAACAGAAGGGGGAATAGGTCATCTCATCTTGGGGGATCAAATCCTCTTTGAAGCTCAATTAAACAGAAATATTAGAGAGAGAAGGGGAGAGAGAGTTCCGAATTGTATTTCTATTCCTCTTTTCTAAATCAGAGAATCATCTATCTTCTTTTCTTCTTCTTGTGTAGTTCTTTTTGTGAGAGAGAGTACTAACAGAGTAGAAATTGAGAAACACAAACAGAGAGTGAGAGTGATTTGTATATAGAGAGAGAGGATTGTAATTTAATTCTTTATAAAATACAATCTTCAATTTCAATTTCCATGTGTTAGCTGATTCATATTGAAATAGAAACAGAGAGAGAAACAGTAGAGAGATAGGGAGATTTTGTTGGAGAAGAAGACCGCGTTTGGTCAAGAAGTGTTGCTGGAAAATCATTTTCCATTGACGCTGGAAAATTATTTTCTCCAGAGAAGCGTTTGGCTGCCAGACAGGAAATAAGCAAAAAGAAGATTAGTTGTTCTTCCCCTTCTTCTCTTATTTGTCATATTTGTTTTGATCATGAATAGCTAAATCTCTCATCTAGGATTTTACGATCAAACTCATTTTTGATCTTTTAGAGATATATCTTTGATTGATTATTCTTTATTATGCTTTATGGTTTACTTTGTTTTAGTTTGTTAAATAGCTTTTCTATTCATTATCTATACTTTTAGGTTTGATACATCATGCTTAGGTTAAATCCTTTGATGGTGTATACTTATCACTTGATAGATAATAGTTTAGAGGTTTGTTTTTCAAAATAAATACAATTACATTGTTATGATTTATCGGTTTTAACAAAAACATCCCCCGGAATTAGGTTAGTTCATTAATCGAAATTCTGAGTTATAGGAAAAGAGAATTAATCAGTTTAAGTATTTGTTCCAAAAAGTGATTTTATAGAGTGGATTCCAAAATCCTAGACTTCTCCCCAATTTGAGTTCATTTATTTTATTTGTTTTAGTACTTTAGTATTTTATAAAACCAAAATCAAAATCAAAACCATACTATCTCTAAGTTTTAGAATAGCTTTAACTAGTCTCTGAGGAACGAACCGGTCTTACCGGAATTATTACTTGACGCCCGTATACTTGCGGGTGGTGACCTATTTAGGGTAACCTTCTAGGCACATCACTTAGCAGTGATCCATGAGAGATGGGTAGAGTCGCTCTCTTAAAGTATTTCTAGTTAGACCTCTTCAAAACTTCTTTTGAACGAGCCTTATCATCTATTAACCTATCACTATATAGATTTCGATGCCCATAATATTTAACCTCATCTGGTGTCCTACTGAGTCAGTTCCTTAACTGTTTCTCAATTCTAGTATGTCTCACATACATGACGTAAAACTAACGTGTTTCACTCCCACTGACCCTCTTGTCCAGCGAGAGTCCAACTAATCTTATCAGAAGATCAACCCTTGAATTTCTTTACGGATGTTAGATACCAACTCTTACTTTTGATCTTTTTGACTTTTAGCCAATTTTCAGAGTGCTCCTGCCTATGCCCTCGCAACGGGGCTGTATTTGAAACGGGTTATGGGCTGAAGACTCACTGGGGTTTTTGAACAATTTCGTAGAATCTTCTTAACTCTTCTAAGAAGTTACTTGGCGAGTTTTTCGTACTCCCAATTGTTATTGTTTTGCTGCTCGATTCGAATCAGATTCGAATATTTTCTCCCACTTGTCTTCGTGAATAACTCTTTTCAAGGAAGACACCATCGGGAGCAACAATCTAATTTTGTTCCGATGTTGTGAGGGAAACCTCCACATTTCTTCTCTTGAAGAAGAAACTATGTCTGTTGTTCTCAGACTTAAATAAAAGACTATTTTAGAACTTCTTCTAAAATCCATACCCGTATGGAATTCTTTTATTTTCTACAGCAGTTTTTAGGTTTAGTGGGTATGCAGCTTGTATTAGACACTGTTGTTTCGGAAGACATGTCATGACTAAGACTTTTGATCTCATCAAAATCTTTAGTCATTTAGATTCATTACTTGATTTAGGTCAAGTTACTAAAACTTCTCTCAAGTTCGAGTACTTAGTTGATTCTAGTCACATTAACCACAATCTTATGTCTAACATAAGTATTAATGATTAATTGACCTCTGTTTTGTCATAAGAGATCTTGTCAGAAAAGTTAGTTTGAACCATGTTTATTCTTTTCGAATTTCATGTTCATCCTAGTTGTCTAGCTAGATTAGAATAACTAATTGAATCGATTGGTATTAATGTTTGTAAGCTGAAATAGGCACCTTTCTAAGAACATCATAAAATATTAAAACCAAATACTTTATTTTCTCATAAGTCCAATTCTAGAGATGATGTTCAAAAGTAAAATACTAAAATCTAATTAAAGTAATGCCTATAGGAGATTAAAATCCTTCTTGAGTCTTTTTAACAACCATTCCTTCTTCTGCTCTTTGACAGGTTCGTCTCCTTTCAGTTAAATACTCAACTCCCACTTGCTCCTGTCATTCATAATGAAATGAGCATTAGGTATCCAATACCTTTAAGGGAATTGTATTTAATTGAATCAACTTTCAACATTTTTACCTAGTCCGGAGCTTCCAGCTCCGTTGGTTAGCTCTTCCTGGTAGTGTGGGCAATCTCTTATCCACATATGAGATTTGCTACCACAGAATATACAGCTGTTGTTAGGAAGGATGGTTCTGGGTCTTGGGACACGCCTGCCCCTTTTTGTCCTAGAATGTATCCTTCTCCTAACGCCTTCCGTTCCCGGATTGGCATCTTCTTGAACAATAAGAATTTCTTCTGTATTTTCAGGTATTCCGTTTTTGCATTCGGCTACTTCTAGAATTGTGAGCAGTCTTTCGAGGGATCCTACGCCGAACTTTTTGTCAAAGTAGCATCTTACTTCTTTAAATCCATCAACTTCTTTAAATCCATCATGTAATGAAAGTAAGATCAAGTCAACTGCAAAGTCGACTTCCATATTTGCTCCCAACCACTTCAAGTCTTTGAAATGATCAATCATTTCTAAAATATGAAGACGGACATGTTTGCCTTTTTCTTGTCGCTTTTTCAGTACAGTTCTGGATATCATATATCTTTCTTTTTGACATTGTGTGTCAAAAACTTCGCTTAGTTGTCGAATAATGCTATAAGCATCTATGTCAATGAAATTATCTTGATATTTCTTTTCCATGGAAACTAGCATCAGTCCTGTGACTAGTGTTGACTTTATTTTGATAGTGTCAGCTTGCTCACGTTCCTCTTTAGAAGAGGTTTCAGTAAGTACCGGGATCGGTGTGTCTAATACTTCTGCTCTTTTCTCGAGAACCCTTCCCAGATTTCTTTCCTATTGAACGTAGTTTGTGTCGTTCAATTTTTCCATCACCATGTAGAGGTTGAAGATATCGTCGAATGTCATAATTACACTACATGTAAAAAATGCAAAGTTACTTTAAACTTGTTATCCGAATTCCGATTCTACTTCCGTCTTCGCCGTCGGCCTCACCATTGACTCCACTTTCCATTTAACCTCTGATTTCATCAAAATGACTAAAATACCCCTGGTGCTATTTTCTTCCGACCTCATCCGCATGAGATGAAATTGTGATGAATCGCTTCGTTTTATTTTGAATCAAACATCAAACTCCAAATAAGGTACCTACCAAGAAAAACACAGAAATAACTAGAAATAAAACCCGAAGGAAACTAACTCATTGAAGTTAATTGATTAAAATGTGGCATTTTCACGCCACATCAGAACACATGATTGAAACTTAAACATACAAGATTATAGGAAGGTGTAGTGCAAATACCATAAACAAATTGGTAGTAAAAATTAAAAGAGATTTCAACCTAGATAGAGTGAGATCTTTTCGATTGTTATAGAACGATCTTAAGGTACCTCTACAGAGAAAATGGAATAAAACTAGAAACTTGGACTAGAATGAGAGAGATTTCGAGTGATTAAGGTTTTCAACAATGTTGAGTGTAAGATCAAAGCAAGAAGGGGAAGGGAATCGAGAGAGGAAGAAGAAGAGGCCTGGTTGGGTGGGATGTTGGGGTAAATTAATGGAATTCTAGATTTTCATATGGGTTATTTCCCTAGAAGCCCCCTACTTTGTGACCAGCTTCCCGCGAAGCCCCCTACTTTATCAATAATACCAAGAAGGCCCCCTTTTTCCGTTAAAGTTAAGTGTTCACTCTCTCTCCTCCATCTTATCACCTCTCTCTGCCACGTCAACTCTCTCGCCACATCACCATCTTCTCCGATAAGTCGTCGGCCGGCCAAAAATTTCGGCGACTGACTGGCAACCTTCATACTTAAAAAAAATAAAATATATTTTTTTTCTCCTCTCTCTCCAAACAATCCGGCGAAGGGAAACCCCTTTGCCAGAGGTCTGTTCACGAACAAACCTTGAAGGTCTGTTCGGCATCAGATCTCCTGCGAAGGGGTTTCCCTTCGCCAGAGTGTTTAGAGAGAGGGGTGAGAGAAATATTTTTTTTAAGTATGAAGGCCGCCAGAATTTTTTACCGGCCGGCGACCCTATCGGAGAAGATGATGATGTGGCGAGAGAGTTGATGTGGCAGAGAGAGGTGATGAGATGGAGGAGAGAGAGTAACGAACACTTAACTTTAACGGAAAAAAGGGGGGCCTTCTAGGTATTATTGATAAAGTAGGGGGCTACGCGGGAAGCTGGTCACAAAGTAGGGGCCTCTAGGGAAATAACCCTTTTCATATATACGACGAAAAAAGGAACAAAAAAAATTAAACTTGAAAATAGGGTTTTTGGGCAAACTTTAAGACTTTAGGGGCATTAGGGAAAACTAGGGGTTAACTAAATAAGTCAAAATAATATTTAAAATAAGTAATAAAACAAAAAACCTTTCATATTGTCAACAATTGCTTGTCTAACTGGTTGAGAGTGTTGACATAGACTCCAAAAATCCTGGAGATCCCAGGTTCGACTCGCAAAGGAGGTGGAGTCCATGGTTTACTGTACTTGGGTTATTAAGGGTATAAATGATGTAATAAATTTGTCGGGTTTTAGGCTTTTTTTATGTTGTTGGGATTTAGGCCTCTTTCATTAATGGTTTAACTTAGGCGGTTAGGTGCTTATCACATCTTCATGATGTAACAATGCCTTATACCCACTAACGTAGTTCGTAGTCGATTTACCAACAAAAAAAAAACATTTCATAATTATTATTCACATCTACATGATGTACCAATGCCCCGTACCGACTAACGTATATCATGGTCGATTTCCCAATAAAAAAAAACATTTCATAATTATTATTCAGGTCAAAAAACATACAAATACTAAAATACCCTTTTGTCATTTCATGTAACTAAATTTTTTTTCTTTAAACTTTAAATCTATATAAATTTTTCTTAAGATGTCGAGTTTCAGTGAAATTTATGTATATAGAAAAGATTTTCCATTATCTTTCTAACAAGATCCATTTTCAAACTTTTTCTTTCTGCAAATTGAATTTGCAATATTTCTTTTGCGAACTAAGTTTACAATATTTCTTCTGCGAACGGAGTTTGCAATATTTTTTCCGCGAACGAAGTTTGCTATATTTCTCCAGCGAACAAAGTTTGCTAGTGCAATATTGGAAATCACTTTCAATTTGCGTTTTGCAATATTTTTCGTGTGTACCATTTTCGTGTTCCAACTAATAAAACTTCTTGTGCACCACTTTCGTTTTCCCCTAATTTTAACCTAGTTTCTGAATTTTAGAGCTAAATAAACATTTCTTAAAGGCATTAAATGAAACATCAAGTCATGTTCCAACTAATAAGATTTCTTGAAGTCATTAAATGAAAAATTCGAGTTGCTTCCTTTGTCCTTCCGCATTTTGAGTACATGTGAATCACTGAATTAGAGACTATGAAACCCTGTTTTAACACAAATTTGATGAATATGTATTCCATTTTCAAGAATACCAAGAATCCCAGCCTTTAGATTAGTTGAGAATGGGAAATCATTGGGTTTGATTCCTGAAGATATTTTTTGAGCAGTCAACAACAAAGAATACTTGGCTTTGGTTCAACTAGTATCCAGTCATCAGAGCTATTTAATTATAGAATATGTCTTTCAGGCATTTCATTAAACAACTCATGTGTTATGTTGGTATCACCACACTTCGCACACATAGTTAAAAGGTCATTAGTTATAATAACCCAAAACTCATCTTCAACACAAGTACACAACTCCATGGATGGCGTCCACGGTCCAATTAAAAGGTCATCAGTTGTAATAACATCAACTCTAAAACCTATCTTCAACACACCTCCATAGATTTGGCATCTACTGTCCAATAAACAAACTTTGAGCAATGTCATCGGAGCTCTGAAACTCTTTGTCATCCAAACGAAATCAATGAAAAAATCGACTGGCGATGGTGGTGGGGCTCGATTTCAACAAATATTGACTTAAATGGTTGATGAGATTTGAGATTTAGAAGGTGAACAGAACCGGCTAAAATCCAAATCGATTAGTGATGGCAACGATCAAAGATGATTAACCAGGGATGATAAGAGGGTGATAGATCGATTCAGTTTAGAGAGATGAAGATGACAGAAAAATGATGATACAGAAGAAAAAACTGACTGAGTTTAGAGAGAGAGAGAGACAGCGTGAGATAATCCATTGCTTTTAGAGAGAAAAAAAAAGCTGAAAGAAAAAGATGTTTTATGAAGGGGTAATTTTATAAAAAATTAAATACAAAATTACCTGATTGAGAAATACCAATATTATTTTAAACTTGCCAACAACCCTTGGTTGGATTGGTAATAGATATAATCATCCACCTTAGAAGTCAAGGGTTCGAGGCACATGCTGAACAATTCAAAAAAAAAAATTATTTTAAACTTTATGTATCATTACTTATAATATTTTGGTTGCTCCAAGTTTATAGAAAAAGTTACTTGCATGACTACACTGATATTCAACTCCACACACACACACACACTCTCTCTTTCCACAACCGTATTTCTTGAGCAAATCTTCTAAATCTTCGTTGGCTTCTCCGCCGGTTTCCTTTTTTTCTTAGTACTAATAAAAAGTTTCCTTTGTTGGTCTTTTAGGACCTGTTTTTGTTGATCTATAAGATCTTTTTGTTTATTAAGTGTTTCTTCCGGTTCAAGTTTTGGTCATGGAAATCTATTTGGAGTTTCTTCAACAACACATAACCCTCTCAACAACTAGTTGGACACGCCAAGCCCCATGGATCATAAGAGAGGATATAATCTTGGTCGAAAGAGGCGAAACAGACAAATCTCTTATCAAACATGATTTTGATTCAGAACGGTTCTTTGTTTAAGTTCAAACTCATCAAGTACAACTAAGGTTTGAGAAGATAGGGAGAAGTTGCTTCTACAATGGGATCCTGGGTCATTCCATAGAGTTTTGTCCTTCAAGGCTGAAACTCATGGATCTCTTGGAGAAGAAACTCACGACGACACAATAGGCAATAGTATTGACCAAACTCAGTCCTAAATATCCATCGGAGTTCAAAGTATTACAGTTGTGGGAAACAGAAATTAGAGCTCGAGGTCAGACACATGTTGGGGTTATGGAGGAAGATACCGTACAGACAATGGGAAAAGGGGCCCGACCGGCGGACGATGGAAGTTCTTCGATCATGAAAGTTCGTGGTGGGGTAATCGTTTCAACCCTAGATCTGCGCGCATGTGGGAAGGAACCCCCCATAACCGCAAGTTAGTTACTCTATGTGAACATAATGGTGGAAATGGTGGAATGGGCCATGATAGTAGATGACCCACTAAAGGCACATCAGAACTTATGTCTTCTTCTTTAGAGGCAGTGGGCATAGTGGTGGAATTACAGCTTGGCCCACGTATGCTGGGTAGTAGCGCTTCGGTAGCCCGTATGTAGGCAGCCTAGAGTTGCATCTTTGTGCTTTGTTCTTCTTTTAACTTCTCATTGTAATTCATCTTGGCTTTGCTTAAGTAATGAAGTTATCAGATTCCAAAAAAAAAAGTTACTTGGTTTTTAGTTATTATACTTAATTTTTTGACCTAAACCACCATTTTCCCGGGAAAACTACCCCTTGAACAAGGGCAGTTGGACAAATTTCACTTTTTTAATCTCCTAATAATTGTATAAATTTAATTTATTTTCATTTCGTATCAAAATAATCTTCTAAATTTGGTAAGGACATTGTGTCGATGAAGCTCCACACAAGTTAATGTATAGATTTAAAAATAAGAGAGAAGTGTTTTTAATTTGTAAATGACAAATTAGTATTTGTAAATAAGTTATTATTATTACTAAGGTATACTAGGGCACGGACAGTTGTATCAATCACATTTAACGAAATTATGATGAAATAAAGTAAATTGTCATAAACTTATCTTAGCCAGAAATGTAATATTCGATACAAGTAAGTTTTAATGGGGTCTTACCTTATCAACAACAGCTTGATCGAGAGGAACTCGAAAACCCCATAAGTTGCAATCACAAAGAACATATGATTTGGGGTTAACTGAACCACCTTCACCCAACAGTAGTATCTCCCAAACTCCTTGTAAACGCAGTTCCAGGGTACAACCCAGCTTGTACCCAAAGATCACGTCCATCGTTTTCTTCATCAACCCCAATTCTGAACATCTGGATCCTTAACCCTTCCACTTGATCAACACTCAAAATCCTAGCCCCACAAAGCTTCAACCTCTCATATTCATCCTTCCTAAACGGTAGTTGATCACACGAGAGGTCCTCGACAACAACACCACTATCATTCTTCACAGCAGTCACAACTCTTGAATCACCCTCATTGGCAACAAAAATTGTACCCCCACTAACAAGAACAGTAATAATAGTTGCTGTCATGGATATCACTATCATGAAATTCAGAATTTGTAGCTAAAACTAAAAGTGCTGAGTTATATGTTTTTATAGGATCATCTAACAATGCAGGATTATTTAACAACGTCTGAGAGGATTTCTACTAATATATCCTTAACAAAATTCGAACACGGAGTTCCAAATTGGCCATGACCATCAAAAACACCAAATAAATGAAGATTAGGGGTACCTTTGCATTTTTCTGATTTGAGAAATTCATATGTTTAGGATCAGCTATAGTTGATGATATCATTAGTGTTTAATTAAGCTATATTTCACATAACCATGAAGAATATCCATTTAACAAGTTCAGTAGTGTCGCTATACCCTAGTCTAGTTTTAATTAAACTGTAGCGAGATGATATAACATAATGTATCAAGTTCATCAGTGTTCATAACTATATTTCTCATCTAGTTCATAATGTTTAAGATCATCTCCATGAAGAATATCCAACTTGTATCAATGTTGATTTTGAATTTTGACCAATTGAATTATACATTGTAATTTGTATATGTTTAGGATCAGCTATAGTGTTTAATTAGGCTCACCAGAAATTTCACAGTGTGTCAAATTTCAATTAGGCCCACCAGAAACATAAATAAATAATGAACATCTAAAATATCATAAGGCTCTTTTCAAATTTCAATTAGGCTCGCCACAAATATTTGTAAATAACCAATACAAATTTCATAGTGTTTAATTAACAATGGAGATGATAATTTAACCAACTTAAGAATGGAGATTTACAAGGATTTAATGAATAAGAAATATAATGATAATTTAAGTAACTTAACAATGGAGATTTCGTAAGCTCACCACAAATTTTTGTAATTAACAATAAAGATGATAATTTAAGAAAAAAAGAATAATTTGAATATAAGGTTGAGTACCCATCAGAAATCTGAATGGAATTGAAGTTCAATGAAGAGAAAGTGAAGATTAAAACCCTAAAGTGATTTTTCAATTGAAATCTGAGTAGACCTCTTCTTGTTTTAACCATATAAATATTTGAGTAGAAACTTTCCCCAAAATCTGAGTAGAAACTTTCTTTCTTTTCTTAAACGAACCTAAAGAAGGAGAGATTTCAATTTCTTCTTTTTTAACCCTTGCAATTTCACAAATTTCATAGTGTTTAATTAACAATGGAGATGATAATTTAACCAAATTAACAATGAAGATTTACAAGGATTTAATGAGTAAAAAATATAATGATAATTTAATCAACTTAACAATTGAGATTTCGTAGGTTCCCCATAAATCTTTGTAATTAACAATTGAGATGATAATTTAAGAAGAAAAAATAATTTGAATATAAGGTTGAGTACCCACCAGAAATCTGAATAAAATTGAAGTTCAATGAAAAGAAAGTGAAGATTTAAACCCTAAAATCCTAAAGTGAAGTTCAATTGAAATATGAGTAGAACTCCTCTTATTTTGACCATATAAATAGGTTACTTGAGATTTGAGTAGAAACTTTCTCCAAAATCTGAGTAGAATTGTTCTTTCCTTTTTAAGCGAATCTAAAGAAAGACAGATTTCAATTTCTTTTAACCCTTGCAATTTCTTTTGTTACACGGTTATTTTTTCTTTAAATAGATTATTTTATTTCTAAAAAAGACTATATTTTAAATTTGGGTTATTTCCCTAATGGCCCCCAACTTTGTGATCAGTTTCCCGCTTGGCCCCCTACTTTACGAGAAATACCCATATGACCCCCTTCCGTTATGACACCGTCACTCTCTCTCCTCCATCATGTTTTCTCTCTCTGCCAAGTCATGCCACATCATCTGTTACGCCACCTCATCACCTTCTCCAGCGAGAGTCTCCTGGTCGGCGACTTCAAACCTAAAAAAAAAAATTTCTCTCTTCCTCTCTCTCTCTAGAACTGTTTCTAGAGAGAGAGAAGAAAGAAAAAAAAAATTTTTAGAGAGAGAGAGCAAGAGAGAAAAAACAATTTTTTTTTTTAGGTTTGAAGTCGCCGGAGAAGGTGATGAGGTGGCGTAACAGATGATGTAGCATGACTTGACAGAGAGAGAAAACATGATGGAGGAGAGAGAGTGACGGTGTTATAACGGAAGGGGGCCATATGAGTATTTCTCGTAAAGTAGGGGGTCAGGCGGGAAGCTGGTCACAAAGTTGGGGGTCATTACTCATTAGGGAAATAACCCTTTAAATTTTGAGAAAGACTTCTAGACAATATCCTTTATTAACAAAGGATGTTTGTCCCAGGTTTTTCCCTTTTGTTTTATATAATAGATTAATATAGTGGAAAAGAGGCTACAAATTGAAAGCGTTCATCGTCTTCTTAAAAAGATGACATTTTTATTTTTCGAAACCATGTATCTTATTGTTCAATCTATATATATATATATTCATTTTGTTTTTTTTTTTTGTTGAACTTTATATATTCATTTTGTTGATTTTCAATTTTGTCTTCATTTTAATATTATTTAGTGCAGAATCGTCCATTATTCAAGACGAATTTGAAATTATAATAAAACACTTTTCTTCGTTACTGGTCCTTCATACATATTTGTACATCTTTTACTTTAGTAGTTATAATATTTGTGGTACTAATTACAAAAACGTATTTTACTTAGAATGTCATCGGGTCGATATGTCCGAGTGGTTAAGGAGACAGACTCGAAATCTGTTGGGCTTTGCCTGCGCAGGTTCGAATCCTGCTGTCGACGCTCTTTTTTTTACTCTCTCTCTCTCTTTTGTGGTTTTTCCGTCGCAAATATTTTCCGCTTCAATTCGAGTTTCAGGCTTCAGTATTTTAGAGAGAGAGAGAGAGAGAGAGGGTTGAACAACTAACTGTTCTTTCTCTCCTGGAGATTGATCGATAGAGTCAATGGAGGAAGGAGATATAGAGAAAGCGGTGATTGCGTATCTGAAGAAGAAGGGTTTCAAGCAAACTGAGCTCGCTTTTCAGGAGGAGCAGAGTAAAAGCTCCTCCTCCAACGCTACTTCCCAAACTGATCCCGATATCGCCAAACACATCCTCTCTTTCCCTGAGTACTCATCTCTCTCTCTCTTTCTTTCTCATCTTTTTGCTTCTAGGGTTTTCCTAAGACAATTTTTTAATTTTTTGTTTCTCTGCATATTATTTTGACCTAGAAAAAAGCTATTCTTTTAGCCTAGTTGAAGATTAATTGGTGTTGGTATTTGTGGAAATTGGAAGAGGAATAATTCTTATTAGGAAATGTAGTTTTATCAATGTTCCTGAACAGTTCAAAATTTAGAGACGATCTTTTTCGGAATGAGTGATTGTTGCATTTGGGATGAAATTATCCTAATACTTGGTATTTGTTGTCTTCGGAACTAGGGCTTCAAAAACTTGGTATGCGTAATAAGTTCAGTTAGTGTTTCTGAACCCACGGTTTCTAACCTTTGTAGATAGGATTCTAAACTATCTGCTTCGGCAAACCCACCGCCGTTATAGCCATCGGATATCGTTTCGATACCTGGTTGGGAGGATATTTGGGTAGATTTGGATAGGAATATGGTTGTAACTAGTGTAGTTTTGATACCTTTAGAGTTTAAACGCTTAGCAAATTGTTGAGTTGGGTTTATGTGACCTTGGCTTGGATATGGAAGTAATAGGACATGACTTCTCTTCCCTTCTTTCTCCATTACTACTCTCTCTCTCTCTCTCTCACACACAGTTACTCAGATAGGAAGTGTAGTTGGGTGTTACTTTATATAGATGAAGTGACGAGTTCTCCATTATAGAGATGATATGCCAGAAATAAACTTAGGAGCATTGACGTCATGGCAGACGCAACGCTGTTTGAGAGAGTGATGCTTATTTTGTTGAAATATGCTAAAAAGTTGACCAACTCACCAACACAATACCTCAATAGAAATCACCCGTTCCTCAAGAAAATCAACCAGAAAGAATTGACCTGAAAATGACAAAAGAAGTAGACGTATCTTTCACAACTTAGGAGCCAGATTGTCGAAATTTCTCCTTTCTATGTTGAAAGTATGCAATGAGAAGAATAATTCTATACGCTCTATAGTTTGTTTATAGCCGTGTTTTAAAATTCGTTAGATGCGTAAGCCTCGAGCCGAGAACAGACCGAATCACGTCGAGCCATACCCATCTACAAATATAACAAAATGTACAAACATTGATTAAGTTTATGTAATATAAGATGCAACTGCATTAATATAACTTGGTTGTCAAATACTTAAGTCTTTATATTAACTTACTTGCCACTTTTCTCGAATTATTGATATATTAACTTAACAGATGGAATCTAACAAACTATAGTGCAACTATATGTTCTAAAAGTTATTACAGCAATCACAAAAAGAATGAGCAAGGTGGAAGAATATTAACAATTACTTTTCTTTCGTGCAGTTAAGTTTATTTTCGTGCAATACATGCAATTAGGTTACAACTTCACAACCACGTGATAAAACCTACTAAATCTCTACATGAACAACCTTTCAAAACTATCAATCAGGGGCAACAAAGTGAATGTTTAGAAAACCTTTTTGCAGGTTACACCGCAAGGCATTTTGCCCCAGAAAATAGAGCACCGCCTTGAGGCG
The DNA here is from genome assembly GCF_041429995.1 of Eschscholzia californica. Taxonomy (NCBI): domain Eukaryota; kingdom Viridiplantae; phylum Streptophyta; class Magnoliopsida; order Ranunculales; family Papaveraceae; genus Eschscholzia; species Eschscholzia californica. The sequence goes on from NW_028238198.1 coordinate 51,231,184, forward strand.
TCCGCCTCGATGCGTAGAAGGCGTGCACTAATTCTTAACGAAGAAACAAAATGATACCACATTTATATAAAAAGATAACATCATATTTTTTCACTTTGCTACAATAAGTTGAAATTAAAATTTAGTGATGCACTATCATTGTTGTCTCTTAATAGGAGCGATACACAATGCTTTCTTTACCTATCTAACTGTATTTTTGTAATTGTTTTTTCTGTCAATCAGATCAGAGAATGGTCCTGCGCGATACCAGGAGGATTATGGGAAGTTAAGGTCATGGACATATAGTTCTCTGGATCTTTACAAGGTAATAACTAATTTCTCTTATAGACTACTGTAATATTTCCAAGGACAGTTCGATTGGTAATTTTCTTTTTATGACATAGAAACTAAACAATCACCATTCTCCTTGTAAATGTGTTCTCGATGGTGAGTGACTTATTTTATTTTGAGAAAGTGATATGCCCTAGATACCTCGCCATGTTACGGTTGTTGGTCTTTCTTTCTACCTTTTTCTCCTCTCTATTTTGATTTCTTCTTTTCATTTTCTTGTTCTGAAAAGCAAACATTAGGGAGTTTGAATAGAGAAGTCCGAATATGTTTCTACTAACTCTAGTCCAAAAACAATATAGTTCCTCAACTCTGCTATTAAATGCTTTAAGCAATTACCATGCTCTCATAAACCAAATTATGTAACATTTATAATTTTATGACAAATGTGCAGCATGAATTGCTACGCGTGCTCTATCCAGTATTTATCCATTGTTTTATGGATCTTGTGGCAAAAGGGCACACACATGAAGGTAAATTTTAATAAGTTGCATTTCCCAAGTTGATATTCCCAGAACAAGCACCATCTGATGTTTATCTGCAATTCATTCATGTCACAGCTAGAAGTTTTTTTAATTGCTTCCGTGAAGACCATGAGATGATGCACCTAAGAGACCTCCAAAAGCTAGAAGGCATTCTTTCACCCTCACATCTGGAGGTAAAACGTTTTTGCCATTCTCTTGATATGCTCTTCTTTATCTTTTAATTAGTTAAGTATTTACCCATAATCTTCACAAATTATGCAGGAAATGGAATTTGCTCAATCTCTAAGGAGGAATAAAGTCAATATTAAGATATGTCAGGTGGTTCATTAATTCATCTATACTAACCCTTTTCTAGTCGCCTATTTTGCCTCTTCACCAACCCAAAAAAACAAATGTGTGATGTTTTACAACACATGATTTTTAATATAAAGAAATTCATATAAAAACTGTCAGGAACTCAGGACCGCAAGTTACTTTCGTATATATGTATTTATGCTTATTTGTTTTTTCGCTCAAAAATCATATTGAGCCAAACTTCATCTTTTTGTCCGTTTGGATTAAGTGGCAGAACTTACATAGACGCTGCTCCTGGTATAATGGTCCTTTTCATAGTAAACTTGTTTGGATCTTTCAGGTTGTAACGTTAGCATTCTTCTTTTGATGTATTGGTTAATGAGAGGAAACTATCATATACCTCAAATGCATACTATCATGTACTAGATAATGACCTTGAAGTGAAGGACGTCACTGGTTCAGGGGTTTGTTACCCTTCCCCTTGGAGGGAGATCTCCTATCCATGTCTTGACTTAATAGCTCTACCATATAATGCTCGCAGTTCGCGTATTTTCTCGTGTACCTTGTGTATTCAGCTTATTGTAGTTTTAAATGCAAGAGGACCATGCCCTTGTTTATCTTCCGGGTGGTGGCTGGATAACATCATATTTCAATAAAAAAGAAGAGATTGATGAGTGATGTACACTTGTACTTGAGAAGAAAACCAAACCCGCTTTGTGGTATCATTTTGGCCTCTGGTTTCACACCCTCTTGTATCCTTCTAAGGGAAATAAGTGTTGAGTTAAATATTATGCTGTTGGTACTTCGTTATATTTGATCGGTTTGATCATATACAATTTCTTTTGACTTTCTCCTTGGTGTTATACCTCATTTTTGGATCATCATTCTTGTCTTCTTTTATATCCACATGTCACTGGAATAGACGTTCCAGGTTGTATATCATCAATGTCTAATTTTGAATGTTTCTGTTGTCCCATCAGTACTCCTATGAACTTCTGCTGCAATATCTTCAGAAGACCGAGTCCATTACGATGCTTGGAATAATTAACGAGCATATTAATTTCCAAGGTATAATCTTCTTTCTATTTTCACGGCAAATTCTATGAGCGTGAATATTATGATTACTATTTGTAAATTAATTGATCATTTACTTGGTTTCGCTTTTGGAGATGTTACTAATTCAATATGTTGTACTTCTATAATTCGTTCGTAGTTTCTCCGGGACAGCCAAGCTCAATTTCGGATGACACTGAGGTTGTAACTCTAGTTGGAAGCAGCCAGGATACAGCTAAACTGATAAATGAGAAAGAAATACACTGGGGAGTGAGTGCCTAACCCCTCCTATTTTTTTTTATCAACATTATCTCTTTGAACTTGTATATGTATAGTCAAACCTTGTGCACTTGCACCGCAAAGAGTTTGTTTGTAGTTTCACATAAAAGTAAAATAAAACTTTGGTACTATGACATAGCAGTTTGTGGGTAATGATGTCCATGCTTTGCTTAAATAAACTGAAAACTGGAAGTAACATTGCAAATCATCTCCTTATTGGCTTTCACCTCTCTTTGAAGTCTTGAAATTGCAAAACTGTGTCGGTAATGGTGTCTGTGTACAATAAGAAAATAGAGAAATTAGCTCAAACAACTAGTCGTTTATTTTATCATCTCTTAGGAACGTGGATGTACATTTTAATGTTTCATATTGTTTTAATTGTCACTCGTAGTTGTACTACCTATTAATTGTAAATTCCATGTGTTATTGTGTTTTCTCTTGGTAAAATTTATTTTTGAAGTCAACATTCTGCTCCTAGAAGTAACTAAAAACCTCCTCCGGGTCTATCTTAGTAAAGCAAAATGCTTCAGATGGAACTTGCATACTCATGTGATCATTTACAATTGTTATTGTGAGCCTAATAAAAACCTCGTGTGAAGTCCAGCTTCTAGTTACTGCAGACCTCCACGACCCCTCTTACTCATAGGCATTTCTCTCTTTTCCACTAAGTAGCTGTTCACTATTGATGTTTTTGTGCTTTATTCAATTTCTATTTTTTGGAAAATGTTAGGGATTTCCATGTCCATGATTAAGATGATTTAGGACGGGAGATTGCATTTCACTTTTCAGTAGTTTTGATAATCAAAAAAGAAGTTGGCTATATATCTTCAGTTTAATATTTCTTGATATTTTGACAAGTCAAGTTCTCTAGATAGCCACTCAAATCTCGTTTCTCCTCGTCATCTTCCATTTTCTTATTTATTTGCATCAGTCCATCCAAATTGTATCTGATCTGAATGGTCCACTTGCTTAAAGTAGTGTTGGGGTTATGACTGGCAGAGTTTTCAAGATGGGTATAATAACACCACCAGGAAACAAATTGCAGTCCAAATAAAGTAACGTTGAACAAGATACATGACACTAAAATATATTTCTGGATATATTTTGAGCTTGTTTTGGTTCTCTCTCGATACAATAAAACATGCATTTCAATGAAGCATAGATCGCATTGAGATTCTTATAATGTGCAAAAAGAGCTTTCAGCATTTCATGAAGTTGAGATTCGTATGTTTTAAAACTCTCGCGCAAGTGCCGCAATAATTTCTTGTGGTTATTTACCTTTTTTATGTTCAATTTTGAAGCATATGAAATATAATCCATCTTTAACTGTCAATACTTATGTTACTACATTTGATAGGATTTTGATGGTTGTTCCATAACAACTGACATTTTTTATATTATATACTATAATATGTTTATCAACAATAGTTGCTGGAAGATTCTTTAGAAGACCGTTTGGAAAAAGGAGGGGGTTTGATGCCAGATTCTGAAAAAGGTGAAGGAGAAAGCAAAGAGGGAGACTTGGAAGAAAACAAGGTATTGCAGTAAGAGTTCCTTAACTTTCGGTTACTTGTAGCATTTGTTGTGAACTTGTCACTCGTTTGAACGGAGGTGTCCAAATTGTATATAAAGCTGTGAGGTACTTTTGCTGAATAACCTTTCCTTCACACCTCTTTTTGTTTTTGGGTTCAGAAAAGATCAACGGAGGGAGGGAAACAAGGCTCTTCAGTTAAGAAGTTGAAAAAGGACAAGGTTGTCGGTACCACGGGAAAAACCATTCGAGCAGAAACAAACACTGTATCAGTGGCGCCTCGAGTCAAACCAGAACTTACTTTGCCCCTAATGTATGTATTCATCCGAATACCTTTATGAATTTCTATCTCTTTTATTGATACAAGGCATGTTAAGTTGAACACTTTAACCTCGGAAATCGGTCATTACATTGCTAAACGAGTTAACTTGAAAAAAAGGAATATTGTTGAACGAAGTGAATGGAATACAGTAGGATAGGGCATTAGAGGATCGTTGAGGTGTTCCACGTTTCATATCGTTCATGGTTTGTAGGCTTTTGTAGGACGTGACCAAGAGTGCAGAATGATCCATCTTATCTAGTTATTGTTTAATCTTACGATTCTTACCATACTATTAACAAATTTAAGTATTATTAACGGGTGCACGTGGCAGTGTTACTGTGTTAATCCGATCCAATACTTTTGCTAAAACTGATTATATGATTGAAAACTTGATTCAGAAGATCTAAGGCGTGCTTATAATGAATTTAAATGTGTAAATTATTTCTATCTGTACTTATCTACTTCCTCGCAGACCTACAGAAGTAGAACATTCCATTCTCGAGGACCTACGAAACCGTGTGCAGTTGGGCAGCATGGCTCTACCATCAGTTTGTTTTTATACGTTTATCAACACACATAATGGGTAACTGAAAAAGTTTATTTTTTTTAAATATTTTCAGCTAGTTTTTTCCCCTTTATGATTATTATGGTGTTGACATTCACGTCAAATGCTTGCCAGTCTGAACTGTTCATCAATTTCACATGATGGGTCACTTGTTGCTGGGGGATTTTCAGACTCCTCATTGAAGGTTCTTATTTGACCCAAGTTAATATCTTGTGATGTTTGCGCTGATAGATTTTAGCTTTTCATATCTCATTCCTTCTGTTACAGGTTTGGGACATGGCAAAAATCGGGCAACAAGCTGCTACTGGTACGTCATTTGTAGTTATCTTAAACTACATTAGATTAAATGCTTACCACTCACTAATTTTCTATCTGAAGTTCATTTAAATTGTCGTTATGTTCGTTGGCAAATCCATTTGATCATCTCAGCTTGCTGACACGGCAGAAGCACAGATAGACTATAATCGTAAACATTTGTAAAAACATCAACTCTGAAATCCTCCAGAAATGAGAAGGTTACTAGCATAAAACCTTTAGGAAAAGAATTTTGAAATTCACCAGAAAGATAGAGGAAAAGTCAAATGCGTTGTTTATTGATTATTTAACGATCCTTTCAATTTCTACGGAAGGCCTTTTATAGGCATCTCCAATGTAAGAAATAAATAAAAACTTTTCTAAAATATTAGAATAGCATTGATAAGTTGTTCGATAACTTCAATAGTTAATAAGAAACTTGAGTTGTTTAACTTTATAAGCTACTTCAACTTCTACCATTTAAGTACATTTATCTAACATAAAGAACATAGATCAGTATTCTGCATGTTGTTTTCAGTCATTTAATAGTTTAGTTTATATATTTTTTAAGTTGTTAAGTTATTGAGTAGATGGAGTTAAGGGTCTTAATGGATGGGAACCGAAAGTAGACAATTTCCCATGTCGACCACTTGTTTTTGGGTGGTCCATTTCCCGTTCACTCCACTCACCCATTTGTTCTACATCACTTGCCCTTACCTTCGGTAAAGAATATTTGCTTATTCAAACCACACATGTCAGCTACTGTGCAGGGTGGAAATGAGACAACGCCTAATGAGCAATTACTGGGAGCAGAGGATGGGAAAAGATCTTATACCCTGTTTCAGGGGCATGCTGGACCCATTCATTCTGCCACTTTTAGTCCTCTTGGGGATTTTATTTTATCGTCGTCATCAGATTCAACCAGTACGCTTCCTCTATCAAAAACCATTTCACGAGTCTTAAGTTCAAGATTTTTTCTAGTAGCTGCTTGGCTAAATAACTAAATTTCATTAATCTACTGCAGTTCGGTTATGGAGCACCAAGCTGAACGCTAATCTTGTTTGCTACAAAGGTCATAATTACCCTGTATGGGATGTTCAGGTAAAATCTGATTCTGATTGCATCTTGTCTTAATTTTTTTTTATATAAAATGCTTTGTTGGTAAATGGTAATGATAGTATCCAAATTCTATTTTCTGAGTCACTAGTTCAACTCTTCTACTATCGTATGCTGGGCTGCATCTCGTGGTGACTTCCTCAAATGAGAAATTCACCTCTTCTACAACATTATGTAGTGTCAGCAAATTACTTTCATCTACTTTGTCGAAAATGCTAGTTCTTTACCAACATGGTTGTCATTGCAGTTTAGTCCTATGGGGCATTATTTTGCGAGCTCTTCACATGATCGAACTGCTAGAATTTGGTCCATGGACAGAATACAACCTCTAAGGATAATGGCAGGACATTTATCTGATGTTGATGTGAGTAATCTCTTTCATTGGATTCATACCACCCAACCAAGTTGGGTTCTCAAGTTTCATCCACATAGTTCCTTTATTTAATAGCTCTTAGCCGAGTTTCTTGGATTTTTAAATGGAATATCATTGAACCAAACCTTTTGTCTGATTCGAACATGTTTCAGTGTGTCCAGTGGCATGCAAACTGTAACTACATAGCAACTGGTTCGAGTGACAAAACGGTTAGACTGTGGGATGTGCAGAGTGGGGAATGTGTTCGAATTTTCATTGGTCATAGGAGTATGATATTATCTTTGGCAATGTCACCTGACGGGAGGTATATGGCATCAGGCGATGAAGATGGTATTATCATGATGTGGGATCTTTCAAGCGGTCGCTGTATTACCCCCTTAACTGGACACACTTCCTGTGTATGGACACTTGATTTCAGGTTGGTGTTCCATTAAACCCGAAATGCTTATTTTTCTCTTCTGGTGAATATGTGTGTACATATATATGTATCTTGGTCATAGTCATGGTCATTTTGACGAAATTAACGTAATGGTATTCATTTTCCCAGTTGAACAAGAAAACAGTTTATGTGTTTCTTAAATCAAATAAGTAGTGAGAATACAACCCCTATATCTAGATGTATTTTAGTTTATTCAACCTCTCCCTTCTAATCGAAAACCAAGATTATCCTTAAATATTATAATTGTGTGTTGAATATCTTTACTCTCTGGATATGTCAGTGGTGAAGGTTCACTTCTTGCTTCTGGGTCTGCCGACTGTACTGTAAAGTTATGGGATGTCACTGCCAGCACAAAGCCACCAAGAACAGAGGAAAAGTAAGTTCGATAATTACTTAAACTGAGTGAACTTAATTTTTTCAAACCTTGTTCTGTGTGAAATAACTTGTGACTACTCTCGTGCTTTGTTCAGCAAATTGGGAAATACAAATAGATTGAGATCGTTAAAGACTCTACCAACCAAGTCCACTCCAGTTTATTCATTACGAGTAAGTACATACCAATTCTAAGAAGTTCACCATTATCGTTACTCTGTTATATTCTACACTTTCCAGTATGAGACTTCATTATATTCTACACTTTCCAATATGAGAAGCTTAATCGTTATAATGTTTGTTTTCTGTTGTGGGTGTAGTTTTCGCGGAGAAATCTTCTATTTGCAGCTGGAGTGCTCTCAAAAGTTGCATGAAAACACCGTTCTCATTTCTCAGTAGCATCAATTGGGACAGAGTAACTTAAACTGTGAAAGTAGGTGATGTTTGTAGATCTGAAAGATAATGTATTCATTTTTTCGCATTCAGATCCGAAACTAGTAGTGGATCATCTTCAGTTGTAGTCTTTACAATTCAGATAGACTTTTTTTCTTGCAATTATTGGAAACAGTTTGTGTTTCCCCTTTGCCTTAATTTGTAATACTAATATCATACCAAAAACCGAGTAAAAATGCTGTAGGCCCTAGAAAGAAGCTTAGGGTCCGTTTGTTACGTGAGAAATTAAGATGTGAAAATTAATTTCTGATGGGATACTGAATTCAAGTGTTTGGTGGGGTTGTAGGAGAATTTGGGTTGCCTTTAAAAAGTAATGTAGATTGGACTTTTGGGTGCCTTTAAAAAGTAATGCACCGTGGACTTTGGGGTGCTTGTAGTGTGGTCACTTTCTCTTCCCAAAATCGGTTGAGATGGAGAATCAGCATGTGGGTGTCTTCTTTCCTAAATCAAAGATGGAGAGGGAGAGATCGATAGGTTGAGAGAGTGAACAACACTTGGGTTTCTTCTTTCTCATATTCAGGGCGATTTTGCTAGCTCCAATTTTGGTATGAACAATTATAGGATTTAGGGATTTTTGGGCTTGAACAGATTTTGGAGATGATACCTTCAATTGTTGGTAATGTTTAAACTTCAATGGGGGATTCCAATTTAGTTTTGTGTTCATCAGTGTAGCATAATTGGGGGTTTACAGTTGATGGTGATATTACACGAATGATAAGCGGAATCAAAATGGGGAATTCAGTTTAGTTTTCTACTCATTTACCCTCAATTTGGTCTTGTGTTCAATTTGGTTCTAAATTCAAAACTAAATTTAATTTTTTTTTTTTGACGGAAAAGCTAGTTTCATTAATAACATCCAGAGGATGAAAAGAGTACAAGCTTACAAATCCAAATAAGGATCAAACTGAAGATACAGACTAAGTTAAGGGTTTAATAGAGATTTCGCCAACTCATGTGGGGCGGAGTTAGCCTCCCTAAAACAGTGATTTATTACCACGTCTCTACCTTCAAGGTAACCACGTATTCTATCCAGGTCGTTGATCAATCGCCACGGAGAAGCATCACGGCCATCCAAAATTAGGTTAACCAGGATTAATGAGTCTGTTTCCATTTCGAAACTTTGCAGCCCCAATCTCTCAGCTAACAGAAACCCTAGCTCGATTCCTCTTAGTTCACTGTGAAGAGATGATACTGGTGGGAACCTTTGTGCTTCTGTGTCTATCGTCTCTCCTCTCCAATATTTCGCGACTGCTGCTGCTGCCGCTCTATCCCTCTTGTAAGCTCCATCAACATTAATCTTGATTCGTCCATATGATGGTGGTATCCAAGCTCTATCCTGTAAAATATTCGAAAAGGAAGAAAACACAGATGATGAAGGAAATCTTTTGAGATCTAAAGAAATGTTGTGCCAAGTGCGATTCAAATTGAAATCTAGGTTTTGGAAGTGCTTTTCATTCCTGGCTTTCCACCAATGCCACAACAGATAAGTGTATTTGTACCATAGATCATTCGACTTCTTTCCTTTATTTAGAATTTCTTTGAGGTTTTGAATAGGATTATCCTTTAGATCTGTGAAATCAATATCCTGCAGTGTGAGAATGAATGATTTAAAAGTCTTGCATGTCCCAAATAGATGGATATTCGACTCGATTTCGTCATCTGGACACATCTTGCAAGTATGGTTCGTCTGTTGGATTCTGTTCTTTATATTTGATAATGTTGCAATCCCATTATGTAACAGCCTCCATATAAACATTTGGACTTTGGGATCCATCTCTTTCTTTTTCCAAAATTTCGACCAAGGGAAATCACCAATTTCAGTTGGTAAAATTGGTCTGACTTTTATGGTTGTGTAAAATGATTTTGTTGTGAATCTTCCTTGTTCCGTATTCTTCCAAATGAGTCTGTCCCTTTCACATGTTGATGATATTGTGATGTTTGTTATAGCCATGATTGATTCTGTATTGAAATATTGATGTAGCAAATGTGTTTTCCAAGTCTTGGAGTTTGAATCAATTAAATCTGCAACCCATTTTATGTTTTGTGGTAGACTCTGAATCAATGTTGGAATATGTTCTATCATTTCAGGAATCCATCTATCTTCCATAATTCTAATATCAGTACCATCCCCAATCATCCAAATGGTATTATTTTGTAAAGTTGGTCGAACTTGAAGCAATGATTTCCAAAAAGGTGATGCAGGTGAGTTCTTGCTTACACTCCAGTAGTCTTCATTCTTTAAGTACTTAGCACTTAATAATTTGACCCATATAGCCTGTTTATTAGTGAGAAATCTCCAAGCCATTTTTGCTATGAGAGATTCATTGACCTCCTTTAAAGATCTAATGCCTAGGCCTCCATGCTTCTTAGAACTTGTAATTATATCCCAATTGATGAAATGTATTTTCCTGTCATGTAACCCATGACCCCACCAGAAAGACCTTTCTTCCCTCTCTAATTGACAGAGTACGCCCTGTGGTAATAATTGATAGCTAAATGGATACACACATAATGGGCTTAATACTGATTTTATTAGTACTGTCCTACCAGCCTGAGATACAAGTTTTTGTTTCCAACCTGCAAGTGTTTTCTTAAATTTGTCCTGCAGCCAATCAAAACTCTTAATTCTATTACCTGGTTTTAGAATTAGTGCTCCAAGGTACTTTGCCTGGTCTGTCATGATGGGAGCTTTCAATGTGTTTACAAATTGTTGTTTGAGATCCGGAGTAACTCCAGAGCTAAAGTAGATGGATGATTTTTCATAATTCACTGCCTGTCCTGAAAAGCTGGAGTATAATTGCATAAAGTCTATAATAGAAGTAAGATTGGCTGAAGTAGCCTTACCAAAAATTATCAAATCATCTGCAAACAGAAGGTGTGAGATTGAGGGACAAGATGAATTAATTTTGTATCCTGTAAACAAACAATTTGATTCATAGTAATAAATAAGAAGAGAGAGGGCCTGAGAGGTGAGAATAAAAAGGTATGGGGATAAGGGGCATCCTTGACGAAGGCCCCTTGTGCCCCTAAAATTACCATATAATCGACCATTTAGCTGAATGCTAAATTTAGGTGTTGTGATGCACTGCAAGATAAGGTTGAGAAAGGGACCCGATAGGCCCATTGCTTTAAGCACCAATTCCAAAAACTCCCAACTTACTCGATCATATGCTTTGGCCATGTCCATTTTTAAATAAAAACCACCATTTTTGGCTCGAGATCCTTTCATTGAGTGTAGGACCTCCTGTGTGATTACTATGTTATCTAAAATCTGCCTATTGGGGACAAATGCATTCTGTGTCCACATGATATTATCTTCTAGGAAAGGTTTCAACCTGTTTGCAATTATCTTCATGATGAATTTGTAAATGGAAGTGCAAAGTGAAATAGGTCTGAACTCTGATGCGCAACTCGGAATCTTAACCTTTGGAATTAATGCTAATGTGGTATTATTAAGGGTTGGATCTATCATACCCGTGAGGAAGATGTTCTGAATATACCCGATAAGATCGTTGCCTATTATGTCCCAGTTGACTTGAAAATATTCGCGAGGAAGTCCGTCCGGACCAGGACTCTTATTAGTTTCCATTTTCATGACCACATCTTTAATTTCCTCTGCTGTTGGGATTCCTGAGATGGCGCTTAAGTGATCAGTCGGTATTACTTTATATGCACTTAGAATTTCCATTGGCGGTTGAATGACCTGTTCGGCTGTGAACAAATTCTGAAAGAAATTAATTAGTTCATTAGCTATTTCATTCTCATTAGAAGTAATGTTACCGGACTGTGTTTTTATCTGATTGATCTTGTTCTTTTGTTTTCTGATAGACATAGCTGTATGGAAGGCTCTTGTATTTCTGTCTCCATTAGCAGCCCATTTGAGTCTTGATCTTTGTTCACATTTTGTCCTTTCTACCTCCTCTAGATAAATAATTTCTTCTTGAATTTGACTTTCTACTTCTAATGTTAAAGTAGACGGTTGGAGTGCCTGAATATTTAATAATCTTTTTCGGAGTGCCTTTAGTCTGTCTTTTATTATCCCAAACGATCTTTTACTCCAGATTAAAAGTGATGATTTCACCGATTTTGCCTTATCATAAAATGTTCCTGTTGCCGATTCCCAATTCGATGAAAAAGTGTCCCTGTATTCTCGGTGATGTGTCCAAAATTTTTCAAACTTTTCAATTGTGGGGACTGTTTGACCTTGCACTTTCAATTTTAGAAGCATTGGGGCATGGTCACTTGCGTATCTTGGAAGGTGAAAAACTCCTGAGTTCAAATTTAGTAACCAGTCTGATGATACCATGGCTCTATCGAGTCTCTCTTGGGTCAGATGATGACGATCTCTGTTATTTGACCACGTGAATGCAGGTCCGTTGAAACCCAAATCAATTAGTCCACTCTGTCGGATAAACGATTGGAAACGGTTTATGAAAGAATTTGTATGAGTACCCCCTCTTTTTTCCGATGATTGACCAATTGCATTCATATCTCCAATACAACAATAAGGATTTGTAACTGATGAAAGAATTAGCAAGAAATTAGTCCAAAAAGAAATCCTATCTTGCATATGAGGAGGACCATAAATAGCGAATAAATCCCAATCCATATTTAAATTATAATCATGTACGGTGGCATGTATTAGATTGACATCAGAGGAATTGATACTAATGTTAATATTATCTGTCCAAGCTAAATAAAGGCCACCACTTCTGCCTTGAGATAGAACTTGGCGATAATTATTGTAACCTAGATTAAGTAAAAAAGGAAAATTACAAGAGTAAGCAAGCTTAGTTTCAGAAATAAATATAATATCCGGCCTAGTGGCCTTCAGGAACTGATAAAGAGCATTCTTTGTCGGGGTGTTCCCTATTCCCCGGCAATTCCACGCAAAAATGCTCATTCCTCCATCGGCATTAAGGTAGCCGTGACCTGTTCTGCATTGTTTCTAGTAGCATTCTGTCTAGCCAATCGTTTATATGGCCTGGATCCCTCCGTCTTGTCATTTGAGTTATTTTCATTTAGTACCTGCACTTCATAAAGATTAGTATTATCCAATCATTAGAAGAAGAGGCCTGATTTATGGGTCTGGTTCATTTAGTAGTATTGATATGATCGAGTATGTCTCCAAAACATTCATTTAGAGACACCCGGCGTTCTTTCTCTGGTTCATCTATGTTTCCCAAAGGACCCGAACCTAAAATTCCTTTTGAATATATGTTGCTAGTGCTACCAAAAGATTCAATTTCTTTGTTATTTCCAACTTTGGACATATTCACTTTGAATTTATCAGAATATTTAGGAATCATGCTAGATTGAAGTTTGGATCGCTGACTCTCTGATAAATTCATCTTAAGGAGGTCTCCCATAAGAAGAATTATAGGGCAAAAAGTGAAAGTGTGTCCTATTCGGCCACAAGAATGACAAAACCGAGGTAATCTTTCGAAACGTAATTCAACCGATATTAGTTGGTGATTTGAGATTGTGAGATTAATCCTGTTTGGCAATGGCTCGGCTATGGTGATTTCCACTCTGACTCTCCCGAATACTGTCCATTTCGAAACATCTTCCGGAGTTGTTGGTTGATATCGTCCAATAGTAGAGGCGAGTCTGTTGACGTTCGTACTATTGAGATGTTTCATCGGAATTTCGTGCATTTGAACCCAAAACCACACTTTGTCGAAAGTGTGATTAATTGGGGCCACCTGAGGATTACATTCCTGTAATACAATTAGTTCATCCATAATCACCCAAGGGGAACGAGCAATAGCCAATTCCAATTCTGTTCCTGTAGCAAACCGAATTAAGAACTGGTTTTCTTTGATTTCTGTAATCGTGAACTTATTTGGCCCGTAAAGAACTCTAGAGAGTCTGATCATGGCCTGGTTAGTGTCAATTCTCTTGTCGCTACAAAACTTGAGAACCCCATGTTTAATGATCGTCTGCTCCAGACTTAAGGATTCAAATCCCTCGACTGTTTGAACCGATGGTTCGTCAGTTGTTAATTCTTCAAGTTGTTGCAATAGGTCGGAATTGGCAGCATCCATGATAAAATCGAAGAAGAAAGATAATGAAAGAAGATAAAATAATGAAAAGAGACTAAATCTCAACCAAAATAAGACAAGAACTAAGAGAAAGAGGGGCAGAAGGTTGTGTCTGTTCGCCGGTAACCGAAAGGAACCGTCCGAAACTACCCAAACCAACTAATTAAAAGTGAAACTCCACCAGATTTGGTGGTGCCGGAAAAGAATATTAACTGTCTCCGCTACAGAGCAAAAAATAGTTACAATTCAATTAAGACTCCGTTTGATAGTGTAAAATTGGTGGTGGGAATCGGTCTGCAACTAAATTTAATTGAGGGAGTATCAATTGTAAACTATCCCTAAGTTGTGTTCAATTTGGTTCTGAATTTAAGGCCGCGGCTTTGGGGAATAAAGAAAATTCTCCGGGAATAAAAACTTTTCTCAAAATTAGTCAAATAAGATTAACTTTTATGTTTCTTTTTTATTGCTAAGGGGCTTCTAATTTTAGAAGATGCTATAAAAAAAGGCTCCTTCATCTCATCACCTATCTCTACCACCTCATCTTCTCGCCACCGCATCATCTTCTCCGGCGAAGGTCGCCGGCAGGCCAATTTTCCAGCCGGCGACCTTCAAACATAAAAAAATAAAATAAAAAATTCTCTCTTCCTCTCTCTCTCTCTCTAACACTCCAGCGAAGGTAGACCTTCGGCGGAGGTCTGGTCTGTCCATGAACAGACCAGATCCGGCCTGTCCATGGACAGACCCATGAACAGACCCATGAACAGACCTTCAAGGTCTGTCCACGAACAGATGCGGTCTGTTCGTGGACAGACCTTGAAGGTTTGTCTGGTCTGTTCATGGACAGACCAGATCTCCGGTGAAGGTCTCCCTTCGCCGGAGTGTTAGAGAGATAGAGGAAGAGAGAAAAAAAGGAATTTTTATGGGAAATACAAAATATATTTTTTTAAAAGTTCTCCTCTATCTCATCTGTTCTCTCTGCCACTTCATCTTCTCGCCACCTCATCATCTTCTCCGGCAAAGGTCGCCGGCCGACCAATTTTCCGGCCAGCGACCTTCAAAAATAAAATAAAATAATTTTTTATTTTATTTTCTCTCTCTCTAGAACAGATCTAGAGAGAGAAAAGAAAAAAAAATTTAGAGAGAAGATGATGAGGTGGCGAGGAGATGAAGTGGCAGAGAGAACAGATGAGATAGAGGAGAACTTTTAAAAAAATATATTCTGTATTTCCTATAAAAATTTATTCCCCGAAGATTTTTTAAAAAAATCTTGATTCCCTCGAGAATTTATTCCCCGGAGAATTTTCTTTATTCCCCAAAGTCGCGGCCTTAGTTTTTTTGTTTATTTTAGGAGATGATACTCCATTTGAAGTTGATAATAACAGGATATTCCGTTTGAAAGTGATGATGGCTTGATACCCTGTTTAAAGTTCATAATGACTTGATACTTAATTTGAACTTGATGATGACCTGATACTCTGTTTGAACTTGATGATGACTCTCTAGGAGGAGGAGAGAGAGCGTTTTTTTTTTTGGTACTTACCACATTTTTATGGTAAAATAAATCAACTTTTTTCTACAAGAAACTTGAATTTGTAGATGCTGATCATTTAACATAGTTCTTCACTACTTGTGAGCAGGAATCACTTCGACTTTACCTGCGACATCTCCATCTCGTATAGATGAGGCACAAAATACAAGAATTCTAAACCAATTGTAAATCTAAAGAAATAACCTAGTCCTAAGTCTAGTCCTAAGTAGAGTAATAGCATCAAACATCTCGACGAATATGGTAAGTATATTGGTGGTCAGGCTAGATAGTATCGTGACGTTGTTATGTTGTCATATGCCGCACACAAGACGTGCACTCTACGTGTTCCATGCCAAGAATAGGATACCATCGAATTCTTTATCATAATGCCTGCCTAGATTGTTAGGATACCATCGAATTCTATATCATAATGGAAGTATCAAGTCATACCTAGTATAAAATGGCTGCCTAGATTGTTAAAGCTAGTGAGTTAATATAAAATGGAAGTATCAAGTCATACCAGTAATTGCAACATTTGTGAACATTCCAAAAGTTTCAAAATCCATTTTGGGTGGTGTGATATGCTACTCAATCCATTTTGGGTGGTGTGATATGCAACTCATAAGTTGTGGTATTCTCACAAAATTTAGTTTACTGACCACGGTTCCAAGAGAACGACTGATAGTGGGATAAAAATAAAATGTACTTCTTGAGGATGGGTTTGAAGAAACCTGCATTGGAGGGTTGGGTTTTGCAAGAAAAGATCAGCAAGATATGATCAAAGTTGGAGAATAATGAATCAATGTGAATATAAGAAACCAATGTGATGATTGAAGGTAAGGAATCAATGTGACTATCCAAGATAAGGATTCAATTTGTTGAAAAAAATCAAATTTTTGGGCAAATAAAACTTGATACAGGACAGGCTAAAGGGTTACAACCTAAGAGGAGGTATTAAGTAGTAAACTCGGTGCCGAGTGGCTTTTATTTGCCCAAAAACGTAACAATAAAAAAAAAGGCCGCGGCTTTGGGGAATAAAAAAAATTCTTCGGGGAATAAAGACTTTTCTTAAAATTAGTCAAATAAGATTGACTTTTATGTTTCTTTTTAATGCTAAGGGGCTTCTAATTTTGGGAGTTCAAAATGAAACAAATTTTAGAAGACTCCTCCATCTCATCACCTCTCTCTACCACCTCATCTTCACGCCATCTCATCGTCTTCTCCGGCGAAGGTCGCCGACCGGCCAATGTTCCGGCCAGCGACCTTCAAAAATAAAATAAAATAAAAAAACTTTTTTCTTATTTTCTCTCTCTCTCTAGAACAGATCTAGAGAGAGAAAAGAAAAAAAAATTTAGAGAGAGAGAGAGGAGGGAGAAAATAAAAAAACAGTTTTTTTTATGTTTGAATTCGCCGGAGAAGATGATGAGGTGGCGAGAAGATGAATTGGCAGAGAGAACAAATGAGATGGAGGAAAACTTTCAAAAAAATGTATTCTGTATTCCCCATAAAAATTTATTCCCCGGAGAACTTTCGAAAAAATCCGGATTCCCTTGAGAATTTATTCTCCGGAGAATTTTCTTTACTCCCCAAAGCCGCGGCCAAAAAAAAACTATACTTAACCTAATAAAAGAACAAAAGATAAAAATGGGATTTTTTTTTTTGTATGATTGAAGATAAATGAAACAAAAACAAAGTGCGAGAAAGAATTATTAGATAGAGAAAGTGATGCGAATTTAAAGTAGCCTAAGGTGTCGTTTGGCAACCAAAAGTATAAGTACTTTTGCTTGTAGTAGAAGTTCTTTTTCTTTAAAAAAGTAAAAAAAATTCAAAAGTATATTTGACAAAAATGTTAATTTATAAGTAAAAAAAGTCAAAAAGTTAGTTTGGTAATCCAATTTACTTTTGATAATTTCATTTTTCTTTTACCCATAGAGATACTTGATTTTAATGAATTTATTTATGATTTCCACGATTACTCTTATGTATGAAGTGGTGGTGGTGATATTGGTGGTAGTGGTGGTGGTGGTGCCTTAAAGGTATGGTTATGGGGTTTGGTGGAAGTTGAGGTATGATGGTGGTCGTAGAGGAATGATAGTGGCAGTGGTTGTGGTGGTGGTGGTGGTGGTGGTGGAGCTATGGTGATGGTAGTGGTGGAGGTATGATGATGGTGATGGTGATGGAAGTACGGTGGTGGTGGAAGTATGGTGGTGGTGGTAGTGGTGGTGTGGTGGTTGAGATATGGTGGTGGTGGTGGACGTATGGTTGTGGTGGTGGATAAGGTATGTGACTGGTAGTGACAGAGGTATGGTGGTGGATAAGATATGTAGGTGGTAGTGATGGAGGTATGATGATGGTGGTGCAGTGGTGGTAGTGGAGGTGGAAGTGCGAAGGTGGTGGTTAAGGTGTGGTGGTGGTGGTTGAGGTATGGTGGTGGAGGAGGTGCAATTGTTGTTGAGGTGGTGGTGGAGGTACAATGAAATGGTAGAATTTTAGTTGTAGTGGTGGAGCGGAGGTAGACGAAGAAAAAATTTTCGTCAAGTAAAGTTTATGTACGTGTTGTACATAAGTTACTTTACTTTAAAGTCAAAAGCTAAAAAATTTAACTTCAAAAGAAAGTCAAATTTTAACTTAAGTGAAGTCAGAAATTTTCACGTTACCAAACTAATTTTTTTACTTTTCTACTTAAATAAGCAAAAAAGTTACTTATTTTAGTGTTGCCAAACGACACCTAAGTAATAGGTTAAAGAAACTTGTATTTTGTAATAAAAATAACCGCAAGTGCACGAGTATGTGTAGTTTAGACCTAAGCAAGTAGAGGTTGATCCCACGAAGATTTGTTCGAAATTGAATCTAAATCTAAAACTAACTAATAAACTAGGAAAAAGACAAATTAGATTTGAGAAGATATTGAGAAGTAAGGGTGTGTTTGATATCTCATATTTCCATGGTAATAAATTTTTTTCATGGAAATAGGTATTTCCACAGTTGATACGAAGTATAATTCCATGACTTTAATTCTCTAGGGAATCTATTTCCATGAAATAGTCCACTTAAATTTCTTGCCCCCCCATCAAAATTAGTTTCCATGGAAAGTAAAAAATAAAAATAAAAATAAAAATATTTTAATATATTCAGATACTTGAAACCTAATATTTATCTCCATATATGTTCAAAATAACATTTTTATCCATAAAATTTAGCAAAATAAACTTTTCTTGTACATTGAGCAAATGACATTTTTGTCCTTCTTACCAAATGACATGTTTACAAAGTTGTCAAAATGACATTTTGGCTTTATATAGCAAAATTGTATTTTTACCCTTTTATAATATCAAATTGACGTTTTATCCTTATGTTGTCAAAGGATGATAGCAAAATGACATTTTTATAATAACTCAAGTTCAATATTCCTGGATTTACACTTTCACTGGATCGAACCCGAGAACTCTGCATTGCAGAAAAATGCACTAACCAACTGGGCTATCAGTTGTTGGCATATATCTTTCTTTTGTTTTAATATATGTAGTTATTTTACTTTAATTTTTCTCCCTATCCCACCCAAATATTACCGAAATTATATCTGGCCACCCGAAGGCCTGAAACGGGTTTTTCTTGAAATTGATTGGAAAATCATTGAGAGTCAAACCAATTTTTCCGAAATTGACCCGGGTTCTTCAAAAGCCCAAACGGAGTTTTTTCTTGAATTTGATTATGGAAATCATAAAAGATAAAACTGGAACACACCATTAGTCGAATTCTTCGAATTTAGACTTAAGGTCCGTAATGTGACATAGAGATGTCGACAAAAGTATCTCCCGGATCTTCATGCATATATAATTGTTAGCCTTGAATATTAGATGAATGCATCTGATGTGAATGCGGGAACTAGTATGACCATAGAAAGTTTTTCTTTCATTCTTGTTTTAAGCACGGATGGGTGCAATATGTAATAATTTTAATTTCAAGTTTATACGATCTGCGTATCGTTTGAGTATTGTAATTAGAGTTTAGGGTCAATGAGTCCATTGAAGAAACTCAAAGATGGAGATCCTAATTCGAGTGGGAGAAATCAATGGAGGTTCAAAGATGGTGATCTTAGTGAACCAAAAGGCGAAACAAGAAGAAATCCTAAAGAGATTAGATCTTTTATGATTAGGGGCCATACTAGGATCCATAATTTGAAGCTCAGTCGAGGTTGAGATTGACCGATTTTTTTCTCGAGAAAACAAAAGCAAAAAATTTTGTCTGCTTTATTCCATTACACACATTTTGAGATAAAGCTTTTTTTTCTTTCCCTCTCTAACTAACTTAACAAAAAACTAAAGAGAATTCGTGATCTTCTAGTTTTTCCGGCGTAAGCAGGGATCCCTACGCCGAGCCCTACGCCGAGATTTCCTCTTTGTTTGTATATTATCTTTTAGATCTAATATTATCATGTTGGAGTAGAACAGAGAGACATGGACGAGAATGGTGGTACGGGTAATAGTTTCCTCGACGTTGATCAATCATCTCTTTCTTCTTAACAAGAGAAACCAATCCTCCATGTGGCAGACTATAGATAGGAAATTTTCAGTAAGGAGTGCGAGAGAGACGGTTGTGATGCGATCCGACGTGATTTTGTCGACCTTCATCACTTACCCCGCCTAGTTTCTTCATCACCAATCTCCAGAACACTAAAAGGGTTCTTCTCGGCTTAAAGATGATGGATCCATCATAATAGTTTCATTGTCAGCGTGTTCGTCATCAGAGAGAAGGAAAAATTTGTGTCAGGACTTGATGGTCTGAGACTCACAGAGATCTTTGAATGATGATGGTCATGGTTGTGCGGTTTTTTAAGAGGGATTAAGAGAAACTTGCCTCAGAGCATCAACTTTTTGATCATCAACTTACGGAACTGACGTCACAATAGATACAGAGTATCAACTTCTTGATCACCAACTTCTAGATCACCATGGTTGTGTGGTGTTCTTGATGTAACCGTCATGCGTCTCTACTTAGTTCATTCTCCTTCATCAAGTATAATAACGTTCACGACCTGTTGGATATCCTTCGTGATCTTTAGGATCTTTAATTTGTGACCTTTAGGGTCTTTTTATTTTATTTTTGTTATATTGTACTCCTTTCCCTTCATGTTGTCTTTACTTTTGTAAGTTTCATGTTGTTATTTACTTTAGTAAATCCATGTTGTACTCAAAACAATCAAAACTCTCAAAATCATGTAATGTGTTGGATTGTATACCTTTGTATGAATGAAATTCTGGTTAACTAAAAAACACAACACCTGGAACAAGCTTCGTGGACCATCACTCAATTATCTTTAGCTCCATTGAGATTAAGATTAACCAATTTCTTTCTCAAAGGGAAATAAAAATACAAAATTTTTGGTTCACTCTATCCTATACTGCCCAATTACAAGCTCCATAGACCATGATCCAATCAACTAAAGGGCAATCGAGGTTGAGATTGACCCATTTCTTCCTCAGGAAAAATTAAGTTCATTCTATCCTATAACACCCGAAACAACCTCCATATACCATGCCCATCATCTTGAACCTATACAAGGTTGAGATTGACCCATTTTTGTTTTGGGTAAAACAAAAGTACAAAAATTTGGTCCGCTCCATCCTATAACACCGGTAACAAGCTCCATGGACCATGGCCTAATCATATGAAGCCCAGTCCAGGTTGAGATTGACCAATTTCTTCCTCGAAAATATAAAGTACAAATATTTAGTCCCCTCTATATTATAAAACCCGAACAATCTCCATGGACCACACCCCAGTCATCTTAATTCCAGTCGAGGTTGAGATCGACCTATTTTTTCTTCAAGGAAATAAAAGTACAAAAATATAGTCCGCTCTATCTATAACACGTGTTACAATCTCCATGGACCATGGCCCAATCATCTGAAGCCCAGTCGAGATTGTGATCGACGAATTTTTTCCTCGGGCCAAACTACAGTACAAAAATTTAGTCTGCTTTATCATATAACGCATGAAACAAGCTCCACGACCATAACCCAATCATCTAGAGCCAAATAGATTGACCAACTTTTTCTAGGAAAATAAACAAGATCCATGTACCATGACCCCATCATTTGAAACCCAGTCCAGGTTGAGATTGGAAAAAAAGGGAGTTCTATAGGCGCTCCCCTTTGTTGTTATTGGTGCCCCTACGCCCATGTTTTGAGAGGGTCATATAGGTAGTAAGTTCGTGCGCTTATAGAACCTCCCAGAAAAAAAAGGACGGGTTCGGAAGAACGTGAAAAATTAACCACGTGGTTGAATACATGAATGTCCCATTATGAGCGGTCCCACATGATTTTGACAGATGGCACTTATTTATCGAGTCGATCCCTCTTATTGAATCTCAGCCGTCTAAATTCAACATTCTTCTCGCCTAAATTACGAGTTTGGAACTCTAAATTTACCTTTTTACCCCAAACATTTCTGAACACGAGATCTAATGGAACCGTGTTTTTAAGCTTAAAAAGGGAAATTGTGACCCTGAAGGAAAATTCTACCTAGACTATAACCCGTTAGATCTTCATCATATGGAAACTATATATCTAGTATATAATTTGGACGGTTTAGATCGAAAGAATAAAATTGACCATCAAAGAAAGAAATCAGCAAACTTGCACCCACCGGATTAAGTGAAGCAATTAAGACCATTAGATTAGGTATGACATTAGTTTAGACGGTTGAGATTTATTAGGTAGCGGTGAGAGGGTCTTTAAAGTAGAGAAAAAGATCGGCTCGCTGGTTTTAATTTGTCTGTCCGAGGGTTTCGGATTTTCTTACTTCTCTCTCTCTCTCTCTCTCTCTCTTCTTTCTTTTTCGCTCTAAAAATTGTAATTGAGATTGTGCGTGTGCTTCTTCTGGTCAAATAAGGGTTCTTAAAGCCGCAATTCGCATCTACTCAAGATCCAGGTTTGGTTAGATCCATTTCAACATTTTAAGTTTTCACCATTATTTATCTACTTAAAGTTTATCTCGAGCTTCTCAAAGCTTTTTATTTCTTTTGATCTAGTATTTTGATTTGTTCAAAGGGTTTTTTTTTTTTTTGGTTGAGTTAGGGTTTTGGTTGGTTGTTTTTCTGCGAGATTTCTTTGATTTTTATGTCTTCGTTGTTTCGAACAGCTATTGAGTTCAGATTTCGAAACTTTGTTTAGGTTTTATTTTGGTATAGAAGTGTTATTTGAAGGAAAAAAAAATCGAAATTAGGGTTCTTAATTGAAGTGTTGGATTTTCGAATGAAGAGCCTTACATGCTATGGTTGAGTAAAAAGGGAACTGATTTACCTTATAATCTTTAATTCGACACAAGTACTCGATTTTTTTTATCGCTGGATTTGTTGAAACACTTAATTTCATATTCAAAAGCTTTTTTTTTCTGATAAATCAAATCAATTGGATTGGATCAACCGTGATATTGAATTAATACTTAATCTGAAGTAAGTAGTACCAAGTCTGGGCTGAATCTACGATATTTTGAGTGATACTGTGAGGAACAAAATTAGGGTTCTTAAGAGGAGTTCAGGGGGCGTATCTTACTGCTACTGTTAACATGTGCAGATTTTCGGGCTTAAACCTATGGCTTCAGTACTTTTAGAGTACACTGAACAGAAAGATTCAAAGAAATTCTCGAAGAAAATTTTGCCTTCTGGAATGGCTAAGACAAAAAGAACCTCTACAGGATATTCTTCTTCTGGTTTTGCTCAGGAACCCCATCATGTAGTTGAGACTATGGGTGAATCTGAAGGGCTTGGTAGCTCCGGTGGATTTGACACTGAGATGACTGCTTCAGAGGTTTCTTGTGCACCGAGAAAGAAATCCATTAGCTTGAATGCTGACAATAGTGGTGCTTTTGGTGTCCAAATGCAAGTTATATCGTTATCTAAGCTGCCTCGTTCAGAAAGGAAGGAGTTAAAGCTTAGGCTGAAGATGGAGCTTGACCGGGTTAGGGTTCTTCTGAAGAAAGTCCCATTACCTTCTACAAATGGTGTTGCTTTGTCTTCATCTAGCAATATTCATAGCTTTAATGGTGGACAGAAGAGATTTCAGGCTGATAAGCTCCAGAAGTCATTGGAACTATCGTCTGCGCAGGGAAAGAAACATGGTCCTCCTCCAACTGAGAATGATGTTCCCTGTTCGAAACGAGGTACTTTGGGAAGGTTTGAATCAGCAAAACAATGTACTCCTAGCGCCTCACATACAATTCTGATGAAACAGTGTGAGGCACTATTGAAGCGTGTGATGTCGCATCAGTTTGGCTGGGTATTCAACACTCCAGTTGATGTAGTCAAGTTGAATATTCCTGACTATTTCAATGTTATAAAACATCCAATGGACTTGGGGACGGTGCAAAAAAAGATGGCTTCTGGTCTGTACACTAGTCCTCTAGGTTTTGTTGCTGATGTTAGGCTCACGTTTTCCAATGCGATGACCTACAATCCTCCTGGAAATGATGTACATATCATGGCTGATACACTTAGCAAGTACTTTGAGGTGAGATGGAAGTCTGTTGAGAAAAAACTTGCAATAATTGATTCTGGGTCTGTTGCGCCTGTTCCCATTCCAGCGAGATCTAGTGTTCCTGTGAAAGCGGTTGATGCTAAGGCCAAACCACCTGCCAAAAAGAGGAAAATATCTTCGACTGTTCCCGAGGTTAAGACATTACCTGTTAAGCGGATTATGACAGATGAAGAGAAACATAATCTTAGCAGAGATATTGAGTCCCTCCACACAGAGTTGCCAATACATATTATTGATTTCCTTAGAAACCACAGCCACAGTGAAAACCAGACCGCCGAGGATGAAATTGAAATTGATATTGATGCTCTTGGTGATGAAACATTGATAACACTGCGGAAGCTCGTCGATGATCATTTGCGGGAGAAACACGTGACTCCCGAAAAGCGTGAACATTGTGAAATGGAGGTATCTTTGTTTAGTTCGTACTTCTTAAATTCAGTGTTTCATTTTGTTCGCATTATTCTGTTCCTTACTTTAACATGTTATGACTCAAATTATTTTCTTGTGAACATGTAGGTATTGAACGAGTCAGGGGTTAGCAACTTATCAAATCAACCGCGTAAAGGTTATCTATTTTACTATGCTGCATCGCTAATATTTTCATTTATAAACATTTCTCTTGACTTCTTCTCTTGCGCTTCCACACTCCACAGGCAATGACCTTGTTGATGAAGATGTTGATATTGGTGGGAATGACCCTCCTGTTTCAAGCTACCCTCCCGTAGAGATTGAAAAAGATACTTTACATAAGAATGGTAAATGCAGTAGTTCTAGCAGCTCAAGTAGTGACTCGGGTTCCTCATCTAGCGGTTAGTATTGCTTTGGCAATATATATTCTGCTTTTTCGTTTTCCCCCTGTATAATTATGATTCTATTGATTAGTCAACTGATCCTTCTATTTCTGCTTTAGGTAGCATACTAAATACTTGACAGTCTTCAACAGTCAATATGATTTGTGACATATTTAAATTATTTTGAATCTAACTATATCCTTGCATAATTGTATTTGTTATGAGATTCTGTTTTCTTACTGTCTAGTGATACACAGTTCAATTATTCTTACATAATGGTTTTAGAACCTACATTGTTAGGTCGGCAATGCCTAGGGAAGAGAGTGTAGGAAGTTCACAAATGGGTAACACTTAAAGAGTAGGGATCATCAATTAGAAGATGCACTGAACGCGAGCAATCACACCGCTTACGTCAGTTGTGTTTGGATCCGTACACTCCCTTTGATCACTGACACCTAAGACAATTATTGCGTAATTGTGATTTCTCTCTGACAGTTTTGACTTTTACAGTGAAGTCTTATTAATATTTTATTTGATTAAAAGAGATATATAGGCTACGTGCTATTGCCAAAGAGAGTTATTGTTAGAGGTTATGTAGCCACGTGCTCTTGGTAATTGGTATTTTGCGTAACGAGAAAAATTCGTACAAGTAAAGTCTTCTAAAATCTTTTTCGAATAAGTGGCACCTAAAAGCAATTCTGTTAGACTTGAGGGTGAAAAATTGGACTGTCAATGGCCACAATATCATCCATATATCGCTAGAGCCGGATGCTGAAATTTCATAGCAAAAGAGAAAGCTTTTTCAATGAGTTCATTCAGAAATTCTTGACTCGGCAGCAGTTCATGCGGCCAATGTACTTGAGTGGAGATTGTAAAACTTCATCTAGATGACTAGATAATCATAAAAAAGACACTAAAATTTCATCCAGTTTTCCAAAAAGAAGAATTAATGAGAGAAATTAGAAACATAAGCATGGTTTCAATAAACCCAGACACAGGGAGATCTTTCAATTGTGTAAATCATGCAAATCTCAGACCTACATTGTGCATTATACCATTTTTTGAGTTTCATTCCGATCTTATTTATTGCTTTTGAGGCTTTCTGTTTCTAACTATAGAGTATCTCGTTTGTAGATTCAGACTCTGGTAGTTCTTCTGCCAGTGAAACAGACGGAGCTAAAATTTTATCTCCTATGAGTAAAAAAAAGGTACATTATGTTTTCATGCATTGGAGAAAGAGTGATTCTTTTCATAAAAAAGAAAGATAAAGAGTGATTATATTGATACAACATATATACAAAAGTTATACATCCATTTCTAGTTTGATGGTAAATATTTTTTTCAACAAGTTTGAAACTATAAAAACAATAAATGAAAGTGAGGTGGATCAACCGTGTCCAGAGAAAAGGAATTTTGTTATATGTTTGTTGTAGTTGGGGTGTATGAATAGTTTTTTTTGTTAGATAGATAAGAAATAAAGATGAGTTGCAAATGTAAATTTGTTTTCTTGCCTAAAGTTCCGGAGAAGTTACATTTTATTTATTCTACTTGTTGGAAGACTTGGGTATCAACTGTCATATGCTTTACCATCTCCTGTAAATTACCTGTGGTAGCTTCATGATGCTTTTACTTTTCTCTCTTTGGGCGTGCTAATTCTTCCCCTGTACTCTATAACAGGAAGCTGTAGGTTCAGGACAAGCTTTGGGTGAACCTCATAATGATCTTACCTATAACCATGATGGAAATCGTGAGTTTCTTTTCCTTGAATTAAATCTTTTTGAGATGAAAGAAATTGAACTAGACTCTCAATTGTCTGTGGTCTTAATAGGAGTTGATGGTACTAAGATATTATTGTTGACTGATTGTTACAGCATCTGTGAGTGGGTTGGATCAGCTTGAGCAGGCTTCCCAGCCTAAGCCACCTTCTGTTGATGCATGCAGTTCTCAAGATGGTAAGCATAAATACTGCTGAAGAAAATCTCTGCTGATGGATGTAAAAACTATCAGAGTTCATCTCACTCTCTCTACTATGACATTTTTAGGGGAGAGTGCTCTATCTGAGAGGCAGGTCTCCCCAGGTAAACTATATCGAGCAGCTTTATTAAAGAATCGTTTTGCGGATACCATCCTTAAAGCACGAGAGAAGACTCTCGGACAGGTTGGTTCATATCTCCAAACATTTTAGATATTTATCCCACTTACCAGTATTATTGCTTTGATCTAATCAAGGTCAACTTGATCTTCTGATATCCAGGGGGAGAAGCTAGATCCTGAGAAACTTAGGCGCGAGAAAGATGAACTTGAAAGGCTGAAAAGAGAAGGTTTGGTTTTCTATTTG
Organism: Eschscholzia californica; assembly: GCF_041429995.1. Classification (NCBI taxonomy): domain Eukaryota; kingdom Viridiplantae; phylum Streptophyta; class Magnoliopsida; order Ranunculales; family Papaveraceae; genus Eschscholzia; species Eschscholzia californica. The sequence goes on from NW_028238198.1 coordinate 51,258,325, forward strand.
ACTAATGGTTCCTCATGTGATATATGGTTCCTCCATTAGTCCATTATTGACATTTGGTAATAGATCTAGTCAGAAATCATTGAACTATTGTGTTATTTTATATATCCTATGCAGAGAAAGCTCGACTCCAAGCAGAAGCAAAAGCTGCAGAGGATGCGCGGCGGAAGGCTGAAGCAGAAGCTGCTGCTGAAGCTAAACGAAGGAGGGAACTAGAGAGAGAAGCAGCGCGCGAGGCTTTGCAGAAGGTACGAGCACAACTCGAATTTAATGATTTCACATCTTTCTCAATTCTATTTCTTCCTATTAGGTGGTATATGTTTTCAAAATTCAGATCTGAGATCTGTCTGGAGAACTGAATCAGCTTAAGCCAGATTTCAGAATGCTTGTTTCTATCTGACTCGTGCGTCTGACTAGCGTGAATGGCTGAGTCAGACTGTTTAGGTTCATTCTAGTTGGACGATAAATAAATCTGAATTAGGACCTCATTGTCTGAGATGATTTGCCCCTTGACCAAAACAAGGTGCAGACTCAGGCGCTAGAGGTTAGTTGGACCGTCTGTCACATTCAAATAATTACAAGACCAACACCACCTTAGTCAACCATTTCTTTGCATTTGTTTTCATTTAAAACCTAATATCCTTTGGCTTTTTATAGATGGAGAAGACGGTGGAGATAAATGAAAATTGCCGTTTTCTGAAAGACCTAGAGATGCTTAGGGCTCCTGCGGCTGAGCATCTACCTAGCTCAGTAGATGAGACAAGCCCAGATCATTCAGAAGATATCATGGGTAGTTTCAAGTTCCAGGGAAGTATCAACCCATTGGAGCAACTTGGTTTATACATGAAGGTGGATGATGAGGAGGAAGAAGAAGCTCAACCTTACACCACACCGGAGCTAGAGCCAGAACCAGTAAACGACGTGGAGGAAGGAGAAATCGATTGAATTTGGTTCTCCCCTATTTATTATGCACAAACATCTTAACGAATATAGAAAATGGTATTTGGTTTTGAAATCCATCCAGGTAGATGGGTTCTTCCTGTTATCATTAGTCATCCAAGGTAATCCCGAAAACTGACATTCTCAATCATGGCTTTTAGGGGTTCAGGGATATTATTTTGGTTTGGATTCACAGTTGGGGGTTTTTGTGATGGAAGTAGTTATATGATAATCAGGTAAGTAGGGAGTGAGATAGAGAGTTGGGAACTAGTATTTGTTTGTATAAAGAGACATGGTTATAGTGGTACAATCATCATTTTATGCTAGGTTAAGGAAGGGGTCTGAACTTTTTTGTGATATTTATAGGGAAGTAGTGGAACTTTGGGTGAAGAGAGAAAGACCCATTTTCTCAGTAACTGTAAAAAAAGAAAATGAAAAAGGACTAGTGAACTTTGGCAAAGCTAGATTCAATTTATTCTATTGTATCCCTGAACTTTTATTTCTTACTCTTCTTGGATTAATTTTCATGTACAAATTTTGAGAGGAGTTCCTTAGAAACCATCTTTGCAGTCAGACCTCTCCTCTTCGTCTCCTTTTCTCTCTACTCGATGAGAGATATTAGGAACTGCCCAGAGGGTTGGAGAGTGCCAAACGGACATGGTGGTCAAATCGGCACGGGTTAATTATATTTTCATTTGCAAGGTCACAAAAAATTTCAGGGTCACAAATTTTTGGGGGGGAACTATAATTCTTTCTAATAGTTTGTTTCTTCCTCGTACAATTCTTAATGATTGTTCAGTTTCTTATTTTCCATTTTCCTATCCCACTACCACGAGGAACTCAGATGACACTTCCATCACAAACGTCGACTGTTATCAACATTCTCTTTCCTCTATGCTCTTTTGTGCTTTGCTCTCTTTCTTTCTCTTATCTCTTTCCCTTATACTTCTTTCCTCATTCCTTTTTCTTCTCCATCTATCTTTTCCTCTTTTTTTCTTTTCTATAATCCGGTGAAGGGGAGTGCCCTTTCATTGAAACCCTCGTCTGATATTCTAGACGAGGAATCAGAAAACTGGACGACGTTGTTTCGTCTGGATTTGGAGTTTCCAAATCCATGCAAGACAACCTTCATCTGAATCTGGAAACTCTATATCCAATAAAGAAAAGGGTTTTCGAATTGGTCGACTCATCAGGCCCATGACTTGAAGACAACACCCTGCCCCCGTCAAAAGATGCGGTTGGATTCGTCACTTCCCAGGAGCAAAAACTTGTGAAATGTATTGCAAGCAACCTAACTGAGTTATCGATAGCTCGGGTGTTCAGGGCCGCTAAGGAAGGTCGGTTGTTGCTCTAACGTGCATGCTTGCGAAAGAAAGGGCGAAGGTAGTCGGCTTTCGTGCGAGGGCGCTAATTGAAGCCAGGGCAGTTGCTGGCTAGGGAGGAGAGAGCTTACTCAATTAGAACCGGCAGTTGTGAGAGCGGAGCTCACCACTCAAAATGGCCTGAAGCCTCGTAGTTCTGACGGTGTTCAGAAATAGAAGGCAATTGTTTACTCAGACTGTACTACGTGTTCAGAATATGTGAAAAAGAAGACTCTCTTCACCTGTACTCGTAGATCTGACTATGTAAAGAGAAGCAGACAAAGAACCCAATTAAAATAAATAAATAAAGAAGAGCCTATGCAACGACAATGCACTCCGACTTTTCTACGCTGACTGTACTACGGAAACCCTTTAAGGTTGCGCTCAGTTGCTCCGACCTTCAATGCGAGAAGCTGGAAATCAAGGGTGTTAAACCTCATCCATTCATTCACCTTTCACCATTCCGTTTCTTCGCCGATAGAAACTGAGAAGATGAAAAGTAGGGGTAGGGGTGGGAATCGGGGCGGGCTCGAGTACCCGTGGCTACCTAAGGTCCCGGGCCGGGTGTTCCGAGCTCCATATTTTCTTGAACACTAGAGTTCTCGGGCGGGCTGGGTCTCGGGCCGGGGCAAATTTATAAAAGATTTGCACATGGTCCGTCATGGGCACTTCTTTTAAACAGGTAACAGACATTTGGCCGGCCGGCGACCACTGCCGGTGAAGACGATGATGTGGCGTGTTGGAATGATGTGGCAGAGAGAGAAAATGAGATGGAGGAGAGAGAGTAACGGAAAGTTAAAGATAACAGAAAAAGGGGGCCATACAGGAATTATTCCTAAAGTAGGGGGCTAAGCAGGAAGCTGGTCACAAAGTTGGGGGCCATTTGGGAAATAACCCAACAAAAATAAAATAAAATAAAATAAATCAAGTTCAAGTTCAAGCTTTGATTCTGATCGTATGCGAGCAACATTCATCTTTTCCAAGTTCAATCTTCAAGTTGGATACTTCACAAGTTCCGCATTCCAACTTGAGGGGGAGCGTTAGAGTATTAGGATCGAGATGGATCGAGATCGGAAGATATTAAATATCAACCGTCCAAGATATACGAAGATTTGGAAGATATTATCTTGTTGTTATCCTAGATAGAGTCCTAGGAAACTAAGATACCCAAGTCACTCTATAAATGGAAGTGACCTCTATGTATTTTATTCATTGAGTTACATTGAGTCCTCGAGTCTGTAACCAATCAATCCCACGATTTTGGAGATAATATAATACAACCATTAATGCTTTCTCTGTGGATGTAGGTCGCGATCCTTCGACCGAACCACAAACTATTGGGTTCTTTATTTTAGTTTGTGTTTTCTAATCTATCAACTCACATGAACTTTCACAGACATAAGCTGTCATGGAAATAACACGAACATTACAATCATCCTGAAAACAAACCCGAGGGACTAACAAACTCTGAAAGTCATCAAGAACTACCTTTTCTATACATTTATACCAATAAATTACATACAAGCCTTCTTAATTTTAGAGGGGAAACTTATGGGTGTGTGTGTGTGTATATATATAGTCGTAAATGCAAACACACAGATACATATTTAAAGAAGTAAACTGGATACAATATTTTCACGGGAAAGAATTTGTTCTTATGTTTCTGTTTTTGAATAATTCATCATAGCCACAGCCTCTACCATCACCACAACAAGAAGCATATTAGGCGGCAGCGTTATTGTTGCCAGCGGTGGTCGTAGTAGTAGTAGTAGTAGTAGCAGTAGCAGTGGTACTGGTTATGCCTGCTAAATCGAGAGGTTGAGTTGCTTCATTGGATTTACATCCTATACCTACAAGCCATAATATCAATCCACCCAGAGACAGACAACCCGCAACTATCATAATGATACTTGGCTCCATACCCACCCTCTTTTCTCTTCTCTATTCACAACTGAAGATCCATCACTGATTTATAACGTTTACACTAAATGAAAATTACCTAGGGAGGTTAAGAATATTTCTATGGACTAGAGATTAAGTGATTGACTTGACTAAGTTTATCATGACCATGTCTTGATAGAAACTTTCTTTTCCTGACGCGCAGGAATGCAACTCTAAACAAAGGAGGTAATGGAGAATTTGTAATCTATTTAAGGTTATCCGAATTTAGGTCTCATAGTCTGTCTCTGTCACTCGAAGGACCCGAATTTATTTTTTAGACGATATTGATTGGATTGACCCCGCTTGTGTACTTGTCATTCTATCCCATCCTTTTGGGTGGGAAGTAGGACAACCTTGGATACTTGTCATACTTGGAAGTTTACCAGTTTACCGATGAACATTTGAATGTGTTCAAGAATAAATTTTTGACCACATTCATAGAGAATGCAAGTCCAATGACATTGACCTATAGTCAAACTCCTGCTCATGAATTTATATGCTAGAGTCTAGAAACATTGGAGTCGAAGTCTGAAAGATTGACAACGTTCTTGCTTTATTGAGCATGTTTAGAGGAAGAAAAATGGTGCATCTTATCAAAATATACAACAGTAGCGTTGTTATTAAATATCTGACGAATACATTCACTAAGCTTGTTCGTTAATATTTAAGAATTGGCATCTGATGAGTTTGTAGAATATTTGCTGATGAAAGGTTGGTTTGTGACCCAAAGTTGTCCCTTTTCCTCAACTTTAACTCGCATAGCTACGATAGCGGTGATTTTTTTGGGAAGGGAAAATATATACTATATATGTTTCTCTTCCTAATTACTAATTCCTCTCCAAAACTAAACTAAACCTCCAATTTGGAGAAGGAAATAAATGGAAAAGAGCACCAAACATTAGTATTTTTGAAATATATATTGTTAAACCATATTTACATTATAGATATATCCTTTATTACATCATATACTATGTACATACCGAAATGATGGAATATGTTTATAAGCTGCCATGGAAATTAGAAACTTCATGAATATTATAATCGGCCGGTAAACAAACCCGAGTGGCCAATGATACCAAACTACCTCTTAAATACATTTACACCCATAATTACATTTGACAGACTTAGAGAGTAAACTACTATGTTCAAGACTCATAGCAAGCCCTCTAAGTTTCAGGAGATACATAATGAACAGCCACGCGCGTGCGCGTGCGCGCGCACACACACACACATATATATATATATAATCATACATACATGCCAGCGGTAGTAGTCGTTGTAGGATTATTGCTAGTGGTTCCTCCGCCCGAAAATTGAGCTGCTTTCTGCTGACCATTTACGAAAGCTATGAATCTTAAAGTAAATCCAAATACAATCAGACATCCAGCAACTATCAGAATAATTAGTCCTACCTCCATACCCAACTCTTTTCTCTCTCTCTCTGGCACTTCAAAGTTAAAACTGCACTCCTTTTCTATTCTCAATTCACAATTGAAGATCCATATATCTCTGCAGATTAAGTTAACTTATATTGTTTAAACTATATCTTGACTGAGTTTATTATGACTATATCTTGGTAGAAAATTTCTTTTCCAAAAGGATGGTAAGAAAGCTCTAATTCAAGGAAGTAATGGATAATGTCGACTTATCTATTTGTTATGTGGGGCGCATCAGCTTATGACCCATCATTTATTTTGTTTTTGTAAGTAAGACTAGGTAAATGACAAGTACACTCTTGTTTAGCTTGTGTACTTGGCATTCCTAATTTACTTATTTATCATTCACTGATCATTCAATTATCCGAATGAACACTCTTGATTCAATTTTTATGCTGATTATTTGTTTATTTTTTGTCAGGTCTATCCACCAGCTATAGGTGGAAATAGGACTACTTTCGGTACGTACTTGTCATAAATATATTCAGGAATAAAACCCAAGTTGATTAACCACATGACAGTAGAGGATTCAAGTTCATTGAAATTGCGCGGAAGTCAAGCTCTTGTTTATGAATTTATATGCCAGAGTATTGTATGAACTGATCTTGAGACTTTCTTGAAGTCAATGCCTAAAAATATTGAAATTGTTCTTGCTATAGGAGAAGATAAATAGTGCATCTCATTAAACTTCAGGACAATAATATATTAATGGCTAAATTTTGTCAAACTTGTTTTCATTTGTTAAGTACATGCGCGAAGACAGTTGCTTGGACATCTTTTATTTGTTCCACGAAGGGATTTACAGTTCAAGCCTTTAAAGGAAAAAAAAAAGGATAAATTTGTCAAACTTGTTTTTCATTTGTTTTCATTTGTTGGAGTATCTCCATTTCGAGAAGAAAGAAAGCACTGAAAGCAAGGTGAAGAAGAAGAAGAAGAAGATTGGCACTAAAAAAAAAACTAAGGTTTAGAGGCTCTTGATACCATGTAGAAGTTTGAGTCAAGACACCCTCAACAGTAGGGTAGCCATTTGTATTTATAGGAGAAATGTACTTATGAAGAATTACATGAATAACCTCACACAAAAGATAAACTACACAAGTGTACACTCCCACACTATACTAAACACTATCACTTAACAGTTTTTTTACATTTTGCAGATATTAACAAGAGTAATATATTAATGGCTTCTTAGGGATGCAAACAACCAGGTCACTGAATTAATCTACAGATGCATCAGGCGTTGCTCCAAAACTAGGTTAGAAAGCTAACTTGGTTCTTGAAAGTCGTCATTTATCTTTTGCAATATCATCTCTTTCTTAGACAAAATAGTTATAGTATAAACAACAAACTTTTAGTAATATATGTAGATACACAGAAAGAGGCATCTGAAGGACAACTTAGAGTTAAACATAGTATCTTCTCCATAAATAAGTTGTTTTACTTCTTAATTTGGAATTAACCACAGCCACCTCCACAGCCACCACAACCTCCGCCGCAACCGCCACCATAATCAGAAGTAGTAGTGACCGCAGCAACAGTACCAACCATAATAATCATACCACAGTCTTTAATATTATTGTCGGCGGTAGCACTAGTGGTAGAAGTGCTCTTTAGGCCTTCCAAAATACGAGCTCGGGTTTTTTTATCGGGATCATATGATGAACATAAACAACATAATAGTATTAAACCGATATATACGCTACCAGCGACTACTGGAATTAGTATATATGCCTCCATGACTTCCTCTCTCTCTCTCTCTCTCTCTCTCTCTGTCCACTCTCTATACCTTTATAAGATGTACCTCTGCTGATCATTTATAACTTGTTCAATTGAATAATTGGATGTTGGTTGGAACTTTCTTGGAGAGTTTCAAATAGTTATCCAAAACCTTTACTTGGCTGAGTTCACAAACAGACTACGGTGCTGTTTGTTTTTTTTAATTTTCAGATCTGAAATCTGAATTGGATTCCAATTCAGATTTCAGATGTTTGTTTTTATATTTGGTCAAATCTGAAATCTTGTCTGACTTGAATTCATGTCTGAATTGGCTGAATAAAGGCACAAACATTTCGGACTTCAAAACAAGTCTGAAAAGTGAGCCCAAGATCTGAAAAAGTTCGAAAAGACATATATACCCTTGTTAAACTTTAAAATACAAAATTATATCCATCTTCTTCCCTTCCCCACCCATCACCACCACACCTCCACCACCACCGCCGCCGTCAGAAACAAAACGCCACCTACAGAACTTGAATACCACCCACCACCAGAACTTGAAGACCACCACCACCATAAACTAGATCGCACCACCACGAACTTTTCCGATCAGTTAGAGAAAGAGATGGCTTCCCTTGAAGGGTTGTGAATCAACTAAAGTCTGGAACCTATTCAGGAGCTACAACGAAGAAACTCAGAATTAGTCAATATTACAGAGATGGAATTAAAAAAGAAACCCTAGAACACAGATAAATTATAGCATTAGATAAAACTCTAGAATTCTTTTAGAACTTAAATACACCATAATTTTGAAAACATTGATGATCATTAACAAAGGCAATTGTATAGAATGAATCAGTAATCTGTTAATAACCTTTTTGGAATGAACATTAAATTGCAGAAGAATCTGGTTCCCTTCCACCATGAAATTCAGAATCTTAGTTGAAGGTAATCTGTTAATAACCTTCTAGCGAGGGTTTCACCTTGGTGATTTGTTAAAGAGAGATAGAGAGGGAGTGGGAGAGAGATTCAATTCTTACCGGATCTTCGTCGGAGCTTCGCCGGACATTTAATTATAGAGAGAGGTTGAGAGGGAGATGTAGAGAGATGTGGAGAAAGAGAAAGTGAGGAGGTGAGAGTTTTTTAGGGTTTTATTTTGGCTTCTGTTTGTTCAGGGATGAGGTTAGAGAGAGATAAATTAGGTTTAGAAATATCAACTTGGGTCTAAGGATATAAATGTCAAAGTTCCATTTCAGATTTAATATTTCAGATTGAAAAAACAAACATACTAAGTTTTAAAACTATTAAGCCAATTCAGATTCAGCTAATTCAGTTAAGCCAATTCAGATTCAGATAATTCAGATTCAGACACCATAAAAAAAACAAACAGCACCTACGTCTCCGTATAAATATTCTTTCTCCTATTAAGGTAACGAAAAAGAGGGAACCTAGCTTTTCAGCACCCATCTACTTGGGACAAACGGGGAAAAACTTGTAGGAGCTGCTTTCGGAGTGCATATGACAGCCAAATTAGGTAGACCTAGAAGCAAATCCATCTCGGTTGACCCTAAATGCAAACTCTTGATTCTGAACTTAGATGCTAGTAGAATCTAGGAACTATGGAGTCTCTTCTTTTCTTTGGTTGATTCTGAAGTCAAAGCCTGAATAAATTGTAAATGTTCTTACTTTGTGGACCCTTTTGACAGGAAGAGGAATGGTGCATACTTTTACTTGTCGAAACTTATATTCGATGGACTTTTGTTGAATATATATAAAACTCTCATATCCGTAGTACTTCAACCTTCTTTTCTTACTCCAAATCATTCACTTGCTTCAACTACTCATGCTATAGATTCGCTAGCGCCCTTGACTGGCACTCTAGGACCCGCCAACGCCTATCTTACATTCTTCATTTTTTCCCCCTCTTCATTTTTTCCCTTCTATCAATAACTCAATCAAAATACAATTATCTCCAAGAAGGAAATGTTTGTTATGCTGAATATCTTTTAGTTTGATATGTATCCCCTATTAGTAAAGCATATCGCCCAAGTCATGTATGTTCCAGAACGCTCATTTTGGCCCCCAAACATTTTTCTAAACCTCCCAATTCTACCCTCATGGCAATTCTGTAATTTAATTCATTTGTTTTTCTCTTTGTCCACCTCACCTCAAATTTTGACGTCACCTTCTTCCACATCATAGTTCACCGGAAAATGTGGCCGGCCGGAAAAAGTCACCTGTCGAAAAATTTTCCGGCGAATTTAATTTTTTTTTTTTTAAATCTTCTTCTTCTCCAACCTACGCTTTCTTCCACTTTCTTGATTTCGAAATTTCCCAACAGCTGAAGTTACAAAGATTCACCCCTCCCCAGATCTAGGGCTTTCCAGATTTCCATATGTTCATGAAGAAACTAGTAAAACATCATCTTCGTCTTCTTCATCAGTATCAATAAGGTCGGAATAACAATCAAAGAAACAAATATGACGTCTTTTTCTTTCTCACCTGCTCCTCAACAACAATCCTTTTTCCAACCTCAACAACAAAACTTATTTCAACAAAACAATTCCTTTCTTCTACAACAACAACAACAACAACAGCAGCAGAATCAATTTCAGCAACAACAACAACAACAGTTTCAACAACAACAGCAACATAAACAACAACTGTATCTGTGTTGAAAAGGGGGCTTTTAAACCAAATTTGGGTTTGGGCCCAATATAAAAGTGTGGGTTTGAGTAAATGGTTTACCAAACTAGAAGGGCTAAAAAAGTAAAAGCCTCATGAAATTAATTAAAAGGGTGTAGAGAGTTATTTTCTTAGTCAAGTTCAAGAACAATCTAGAGAGAGAAAGTAAAAGGAGAACAGTATACAAGAAACTTGAAGAAGAAGACATAGATCTAGTATGAATATTGTGTTTAAGGTAAGAACTAACTTCTATATCTAGTTTAATATTGTGACAAAACTTTGCGTCTCTTGTTTTATGAGATTGTGTAGATCTAAAGAAGCTTTATTATATGAAAGTATGTTGATGTGGATCTTTTGAGTTTATTTGAGTGTATTGAAGTATCTATACCTCTAATCTCCAACAAATTGGTATCAGAGCCATATTAGTTTATTAATTCAAGCTTTTTCAACATTTTTGAGATCTAGGGTTTGTGAAATTTTTGGGGATCTTTTAAGAAAATGTCAAATATGATACAACCTCAAATACCTAGGTTAACTAAAGAGAACTATGAACATTGGTGTATTCAAATGAGTGTATTATTGGGATCTCAAGATTTGTGGGATATTGTTCAAAATGGTTATGTAGAACCAACTCAAGAAGAAGAGAGTTTTATGAATGATGTACAAAAGTGTATTCTTAAAGACTCAAGAAAGATGGATAAAAAAGCCTTATTTCTTATCTATCAAGGAATTGATGGTCCTACATTTGAAAAAGTGTCTGAAGCAAAATCATCGAAAGAGGCTTGGAATATTCTCAAGAATTCATTTAGAGGAGTTGATAAAGTGGTAAAGGTTCGTCTCCAAATTTTGCGTGGTGAATTTGAAAGATTGAGTATGAATGAAGGAGAACTTGTCTCCGATTATGTTTCAAGAGTATTGTCTAATGTTAACGAAATGAAAAGGTGTGGTGAAAAATGTGATGATGTTCGGGTGATGGAGAAGATTTTACGGTCTTTGACACCTAAATTTGATAATGTGGTTATTGTCGTTGAAGAATCAAAAGATTTGGAATCCATGACGGTAGATGAATTGATGGGAACATTGCAAATCCATGAACAAAGGGTGAATAGAAATGTCGCAACCTCTTCAAATTATTCGGTTGATCAAGTACTTCAAGCAAAACTCACTTTAGAAGAAAAACAATATACACCTTAAAAAGAAAGAGGCTATGAGAGTTATGGTAGAGGTTATGATAATGGTAGAAGAGGCTTTGGAAACCAAAGAGGAACAAATTTTTTTAATAGAGGAAGAACAAATGAACCAAGAGGAAGAGGTAGAGGAAACTTCACTAGACCTTAATAGCGAAGGTAGAGACAAAGGGGATATTGAATGCTATAATTGTCACAAGCTTGGGCATTATAGTAATGAATGTTGGTATAAAAATGAAGTTAAGGAAGAATCAAACCTTGTTCAAGATAAAGTAAAAATTAATGTTGATCCTACATTGTTATTTTCTTGTGATGGTCTTGATGAATCACAAACAAATACTTGGTATTTCGATACCGGTGCGAGTAATCATATTTGTGGGAAAAGAGAATTATTTGTTGAAGTAAATGAAAATGTAAAAGGGAATATAAAGTTTGGTGACTCCTCAAAGATTCCGTGTTAGGAAAAGGTAATATTCGCATTCAACTAAAAAACGACAAACATAGCTACATTTCCGATGTTTATTATGTTCCGGATATGAAGAATAATATTTTGAGTTTGGGGCAACTTTTAGAGAAGGGATATGATATAAGATTGAAGGATTTTCATCTCACTTTAAGAGATAAAAGTGGAACTCTTATTGCTATGGTAAAGATGGCAAAAAACAAATTATTTCCTTGAACATTCAACATAGTGATGTAAAATGCTTAAACTCTATCGTGAAAGATGAATCTTGGTTGTGGCACTTGAGACTTGGGCATCTAAACTTTGACGGGATGAAGACCTTGGCAAGCAAGAATATGGTAAGGAGTTTACCATGTATTGATCACCCAAACAAAGTGTGTGAAAGATGTATCTTTGGCAAACATCATCGAACAAGTTTTTCTAAAGAAGGAAGGTGGAGAGCATCTAATATATTGGAGTTTGTGCATACCGATGTTTCCGGTCTATTGAAGCCAATGACAAATGGAGGTAATAATTACTTTCTTACTTTTATTGATGATTTTAGTAGAAAACATGGGTTTATTTCTTAAAAAATAAATCTGAAGTATTTGAAGTATTCAAAGAGTTCAAAAACATGGTTGATAAACAAAGTGGTTTTATGATAAAGAAAGTAAGGTCCATTAGAGGTAGAGAATATACCTCAAGAGCATTTAATATATTTTGTAGAGAACATGGGATTGTTCATGAACTTACTTCGTCATACACACCACAACTAAATGGAGTTGCCAAAAGGAAATTCCGCACCATATTAAACATGGCAAGAAGCATGTTAAAAGAAAAAAGTTTGCCTAGAGAATTTTGGGGTGAAGGCGTTGCATGTGACGTATACTTGTTAAATAGATGTCCCACTAATGGTGTTTATAAGAAGAGACCGCAAGAGCCATGGGGTTTTTACAAGCCTAGTGTAGCTCATTTAAAGGTATTTGGATGTATTGCTTATGCAAAGATACCGGAAGCAAGAAGAACAAAATTTGATGACAAAGGTGAGAAATGTATTTTTCTTGGGTATAATGAGCAAACAAAACGTTACAAGTTGTTTAATCCAATTGTCAATAAAGTTCTTTTTAGATTAGAAGAGATGTGGTATTCGAAGAAGATTTGACATGGGAATGGAAAGGAAATGAAATTACTCAAGTTGAACTTAGACTTGAAGGAGAAGAAGAAGAAGATGTGCCACCAAGAGAATTTCAAAGAGACCCACAAACACCATCGTCCTCATCTCCATCATCCTCATCATCGGGGGGAAGTTCTAATGAAGGGCCAATGAAAACAAGAAGTTTGAGAGAGATATATGAAGTTGTGGATAATGAAGAAGAATAAAATTTGTGTTGTTTTCTCATGGATTGTGATCCTATTAGTTATGAAGAAGCCATCCAAGAAGAAAAATGGGAAAATGCTATGAATGAAGAAATTAATGCAATTGAAAAAAATGATACTTGGGAGTTGACAAATTTGCCAAAAGGATACAAACCTATTGGTGTGAAGTGGGTGTATAAGACAAAGAAGAATGCAAGTGGAGAATTCCAAAGATACAAAGCAAGACTTGTAGCTAAAGGTTACAAGCAAAGAGCCGGCATTGATTATAGTGAGGTATTTCTCCCGTTGCTCGTATGGAAACAATTAGATTGTTAATCTCTATAGCGGCTCAATATTCATGGAAAATTTATCAACTTGATGTCAAGTCGGCATTCTTGAATGGTATCCTTGAGGAGGAAGATATATGTTGAACAACCTTTAGGGTATGTTAGAAAGGGAAAAGAAGATAAAGTTTATAAGTTGAAGAAGGCCCTTTATGGGTTAAAGCAAGCTCCACGTGCATGGAATGCAAGAATTGATAAGTATTTTCAAGAAAATGGATTTGAAAAGTGTCCTCATGAGCACACTTTATATATAAAAGTGAAAGAAGGTGGAGGTATGTTATTTGTTTGTCTCTACGTTGATGATTTGATATTCACCGGTAATGATTCAAGACTATTTGATGAGTTCAAGAAGAGCATGATTAAGGAATTTGATATGACCGATATTGGGTTGATGGGTCATTTCCTTGGTATTGAAGTGAAGCAAATGGAAAATGGCATATTTATTTCTCAAAGTGGATATGCTAAGGAAGTTCTTAAAAGGTTTAAAATGGAGTCATGTAATCCGGTAAACACCCCTCTTGAAAGTGGAGTGGAGTTGAGAAAATGCTCAAGAAGAAGTGATGTCGATCCTACATATTTCAAAAGTTTGATTGGAAGTCTACGTTATCTTACATGTACAAGACCGGATATTCTTTATGGAGTTGGGCTAGTGAGTAGGTACATGGAGACACCGGATGAATCTCATCTTAATGTTGCAAAGAGGCTCCTTCGATATATTAAAGGTACGCTCAATGATGGTTTATTTTTCTCTTGTGAACAAGATTTTAAGCTTATCGGGTATTCCGATAGTGATTGGGGTAGAGACTTAGATGAAAGAAAGAGTACATCGGGGTTGGTATTTTTATGGGTTACACGGCATTTACTTGGTCTTCTAAAAAACAACCCATTGTGACTTTATCTACTTGTGAGGCAGAATATGTAGCCGCTAGCTCTATGGTTTGTCATGCAATTTGGTTAAGAAATATGTTGAAGCATCTTCAATGCCCTCAAGTTGGTCCAACCGAAGTGTTCCTTGATAAAAAATCGGCTATTGCTTTAGCCAAGAATCCCGTTTGTCATGAAAGAAGCAAGCACATTGATACACGCTACCATTTTATTCGTGAACATGTTAAGGAAGGTGATATTGAAGTGATGTATTGCAAGTCTCAAGATCAAATAGCGGATATATTTACGAAGCCCTTGAAGCATGATGTCTTTGAGAGATTGAAGTGGATGTTAGGTATGAGAAGCTATGGAAATTTGGTTTAAGGGGGGATGTTGAAAAGGGGGCTTTTAAACCAAATTTGGGTTTGGGCCCAATATAAAAGTGTGGGTTTGAGTAAATGGTTTACCAAACTAGAAGGGGTAAAAAAGTAAAAGCCTCATGAAATTAATTAAAAGGGTGTAGAGAGTTCTTTTCTTAGTCAAGTTCAAGAACAATCTAGAGAGAGAAAGTAAAAGGAGAATAGTATACAAGAAACTTGAAGAAGAAGACATAGATCTAGTATGAATATTGTGTTTAAGGTAAGAACTAACTTCAATATCTAGTTTAATATTGTGACAAAACTTTGTGTCTCTTGTTTTATGAGATTGTGTAGATCTAAATAAGCTTTATTATATGAAAGTATGTTGATGTGAATCTTTTGAGTTTATTTGAGTGTATTGAAGTATCTATACATCTAATCTCCAACAATCTGTTCACGGACGATAAAGCTCTAGCAACTTACAATACAAAGTGGGTTGATCTTCATCACAGAGAGAAAGAGAGAAAAAGAGAGAGTTCTTTCTTTCTAAACCCTTATTCATGTCAAAAGTAACAGTATATAAATTCCAGATTAACAACTTTTGAAGAGGTTCACGAAGTTTGCCTAGTTATAGGGTTCTTCAAATACAACATACAACCCTAGAAATTGTTTGATCCGATGCTTATTTGAGTTTGTTGATTTGATAATTAATCATTTGAATACGTAACTGCTCTTTTTTTGCTTAGGATTTACCTCATCAAGATGGATGATTAGATATTAGTGAGATGAGAATATCTTTATTTTAATCTGTATCTCAAGCTTGATTTCATCTCTATTCAATAGTTTCAAGTCAATCTGGTTAGGGTTTTCGGTTGACTATCTGAATTCTGATTTAGGGTTCCAGATTTTATTTTTTTCATTTGTTTAGCTGATTTATCTATTGTAACTACATTGATTATAATGAGCTAGATAACTGTATGCAAGGGGCGGAGGCATTAGCAGACTATCCCTGGCTGCAGCCAGGGGTGGTTCTGAATTTTTTTCACTTGGGTAGGGTAATTTCAGTAATAGCAGCCAGGGGTCTTTCCTTTTTTTTCTTTTTCGTTTACTTTGATAAGGAAGAACCGAAGAACTAGAGAGAGAAAGAGCGTCTGGACTTCAACCGGGAGGAATTCAGAAGGATCTAACCATGAATTAATTAGAGGTCTTCGTCAGTTTCTCCTTCTCAGCTTCCCTAACATCATCATCTCTTTCGAGTGCTTATATAAAGAAAAAATGAGTGAGAGATCCAAATTTTGGGGGGTAAATGAGAGCCCAATCCATTTTTGGCCAAAAATGTGAAGCAGGTCCAAATGTCAGAAAACAGTACTATTTCTTGATTTTATTTTATTTTTCCTCCCCTTCTTGCCCTTGGACGGGGTATTTTCCAGTTTTCTGACGCGAGTCAGCGAATTAATTAATTTCCCGTACATGACGTCACAACAGAAAGACATTCAGATTTTTCGAAATTTCAAAAATGGCGCCATTTTTGACGAAATTTCGGCCATTTTTTTTGGATCCCGCCCATTGTATTCTGTTTCAATTCCTTTTTTGTTCCTATTTATACATCCAAAAATCTTCTTCATCATTCTTATTTTGCTTCACATTTTATCTTCTCCATCTTTCTCAATCTCTAAAAACATCAAAGTTTCCAGTTATTTCTCTCTCTAAAAGTTTTATGGTCTTATTTATCTCCTTCATCTCTTTCAATCGATTTATTTATTTCTTCATCACTTTCAATCTCTAAAAACATCAAAGTTTTCAGTTCTTTCTCTCTTTAAGTTTTATGTTCTTATTTATCTTCTTCATCTCTTTCAATCGATTTATTTATTTCTTCATCTCTATCTTTTTTTTAATTTATTTTGTTTCCAGATTTATACATCCAAGATCTTCTTCATCATTCTTATTTTGTTTCACATTTTGGAAATATTTGGTTTAAAGTTGACCAGTACATCCAAGATCTTCTTCATCATTCTTATTTTGTTTCACGTTTTGGAAAGATTTGTTTCCCATTCTTATTTTGTTTCACATTTTGGAAAGATTTGATTACAAAAAAAAAACAAATTGGTTTAGAGTTGACCAGTACACAGAACAATTTCCGGTACACAAGAAAATTTCCACTACAAAAATGTCTAGTACAGAACCAAATTTCCAGTAAACAAACAATTTCCAGTACAAAAGAAAATTCCCCAGTATAAAAATGTCTAGTACATAACCAGATTCCCAGTAAACTGAACAATTTCCAGTACACAAGACAATTTCCAGAAAACAATAAAATTTTCTAGTACAAAAATGTCTAGTACATAACCAAATTTCCAGTAAACAATTCAATTTCCAGTACACAAGAAAATTTCCTAGTATAAAAATGTCTATTACATAACCAGATTCCCTGTAAACTGAACAATTTCCGGTGCACAAGACAATTACCAGAAAACAAGAAAATTTCCCGGTACAAAAATGTCTAGTGCATAACCAAATTCCGAGTACACAGAATATATGAAAACAAATCAATGGAAAAATATCAAAAATGAGGAAAGTTTAATTTTAAAGAAATAAGAAATAAATCTGGAAAAAAGAAGGAAATTTGTTGAGATTGGAGAGAGAAATTTGTTGAGATTAGAGAGAGAAATATGTGTGGGAGAAAATAAAAAAAGAAATAAATATGAAAAAAAACGAAAATGGCAAGTTGGTAATTTTGTAATGCCAATTCTGTAATTTTGTGGGAAAGTACAAGGTTTGATGTCAGTGCGTTAGACTATTTTTCAAAAAAATTTCGTATTTTCCGGAAATTTTTCGGTGGCAATGTTGTAAATATGTGGGGAGTACACTGTCTGACAGCCTGGTGTGTCAACTAGTTTTCAGAATTTACGCTTTTCTGGGAAACTTTTTGATGGCAATTTCGTAAATTTCGAAAAGAATAAGGACTTTCGCACATTTCATCTCTTGGTCTGACGCATTGGACCTGCTTTACAATTTTGTCCGAGTTTGGGTTGGGCTCTTATTTTGGGCCCAATTTTGGATCTTTCATCCATTCCCTCTTATATAAATTGAAGATTCAAACTTTCAAAGTGAAATATAGGGTTCTTCATAAACAAAAACAACTAATCAACTAATCAAGGGATTTATGCTTGGTTATCTACTGTCTAGGTAACTAAAGTAAGTAGTGTTTCTTTAAGCATTATTATGCCTATAATTTTCATTTTGCCCTGATAATTGTGTATAATTTGTTCTTATACTTGTCAATTTGTTCATTTTGCTCTAATAATTATGAACAATTTGTTCTTGTACTTGTCAATTTGTTCATTTTGGCCCAATAATTGTGTACAATTTGTTCTTGAACTGTCAATTTGTTCATTTTGCCTAATAATTGTGTCCAATTTGTTCTTATACTTTTCAATTTGTTCATTTTGCCCACAATTGAAATCATTAGAGAGAACTAGTAAAGAACCAAGTTAGTACCATAAATCAGTGAATGAGACAAGAAATTTAAGTTGGATATTTATCATAAACATCAGTAGCTACAAGGATTCCTCTCTTGGAATTCAAATAACAAGTAATATAGGAACTGAGACCACCAAATTCTTCAATCTTTCCTGTTCCAAAGTAATTATATGAACCCAGATTTGATAGTAGAGAAGCTTTGATCCGGGTTGTGATTTCATGGGGATCGATTACTAGGTTGTGTGGTTTACTTCGATCCTGTTTATGCTGGAACCAAACCATATGTGTATGTGTTCTTTGATTTTAGTCTCACTGTCTTTGGGTTTTTACTTCGATTTTGATCTGTTATTGCTTGATTTTGTTGTTTACTTAGGAAATCATTTGAATACTTAAAATAACCTAGTATACTATTTCAAATTGCATGCTGAGACCTTAGAATTGCTAACTGAAGTTCCAATCTTCGATCCCTTGTTTTCTAGATCTGCCATTTCACACCTTGGAACACCTAATCCTGTTTCCTTTTCATAACATAAGTGCATTTATGAGCACAAACTGATAGCTTGAATTATTTTGTTTGCGCTCCATCCGTGTCCGGGGAAGAAGGATTTGTGATGTAATAGTACCCGTCTTCATAGTAGCCATATGTCTTCTTGTTTATGCACCACACAGGCTTATGAAGGAAAGATTTTTCCTTGACACGGTCCTTTATTAGACCACCGTAGGCTTCACCACGTGACCAATCTAGGAGCTAAATCCACCCAAAAGGCCTAGCCTATATGTAAGGCAAGGGTGTTGTTGTTAAGTTTTGGAGGTCGCCCTAAGCAATGTGGGGCTAAGCACCAAATTTAGGTAATTGCATATGTAGTTTGTGACAATAATGATGCAAAATTTTACTTTGACACCAAAAACTGCCTTTACATGTTACTTTCGACGATTATATATTTACAGTAAAAAGAAATTTAATTATATAAATTTTAGGCTAGTCCTGTATAGTTACAATTCCTGGCTCCGCCCTTAACTGTATGAAAGTATCTTGAAATTTGATGATTGATTTGAAACCCTAGTTTATTGAGTAAGAAAAACTGGTTTTGACTTGAATGTGAGAGAAGAGGAGAGAGTGAGAGAGAGATGGAAGAGAAGAGGAGAACGTGATAGAGAGATGGAAGGAAGAGAGAGAAGAAGATAAAGAGAGAGATGAGGTTGGGGAAGAAGATGAAAAAAACAAATTAAAGGTCGCCGGCCGGTGACCTTCTCCGGCGAAATATGATGTGGAAGAAGGTGACGTGGAAATTTGAGGTGAGGTGGACAAAGAGAAAAACAAATGAATTAAATTACAGAATTGTCATGAGGGTAGAATTGAGAGGTTTAGAAAAATATTTGGGGGCGAAATAGGAAATTGGGACCAAAACGAACTGCCGGACACAATTGGGGGCCAAAACGGTGAGTTGGTAAACAATTGGGGGCCAAAACGAAATTAACCCATTTTAATATTAAACAACAAAAAAGAGAAAAGTAAAATACAATTTTGCAAGTGTTGTAAAGCAATTCCACATTAGTGGTGAGACGAAGTGTGGTGTTCCTCTTAAAGTTAAGCGCCTTTCCCTAGTGAGGCCTTTTAAAACCGTGAGGCCTTTTAAAACCGTGAGGCCCAGGTGTGCCAAAGCGGACAGTATCACTAGCAGCCCAGAAGGCTGGTCCGCACCATCGTATGACACGTTATCAACACGATTCGCTCTACTGTGATGTGGTCTTGGGAGGGTATGTTATAAATTTATTCCACATTGGTGGTGAGACGGAATGTGGTGCTCCTCTTAAGAGGTTAAGCACCCTTCCACAATGAGGCCTTTTAAAACCGTGAGGTTCAGGTGTGCCAAAACGGACAGTATCAATCAGAGTCGTGGGTAAAGGAGTGCCACCGATGCGGTGGCACAGGGCCCACCTTTACCTAAGGGCCCATTTTATTATCCAATGTGTAAAAGAGAAACCCAAAAATAACTAATGTCTCAACCCACTGATGGGCCTAAAAAGTTTCCTAAATAGGTCACACCCGCAAGTGCACGGGTGTCAAGTTGTAAAATTCCGGTAAGACCGGTTCGTTCCTCAGAGACTAAGTCGAATTTCTATTCTAATCTTAAAACTATTAGGTTCTCAAAAAATGGTTTGATTGGTAATATTTTTCTTCAAATAATAAAAAGATAAACAATAATTGAAATTGAAATAATATTAAAGTTGATGAAATTCAGATAAAGGGAACCTAGGGTTTTTCGAATCCGTTCTCATAATAATTCTAACAATGGTTCATTATGATGTAATTAGCATATTCTTTATATAACTCAGATTTTTGATCCATGAATGGTCAAAAATCCGGAATATTTCATCGTGAAAATCAATAAAAAATTATTAACAAATCATATATAAAATTAAGTACGAAGAACTTCATCTAAAACCCTAGATAAATGATTAGTTACTCATAGACATTATATAAAAAAAAATATTGGAAAATAAAGTAAAGAGAGGGAGAAGAAAACTTAACTTTTTTCGCTTTTTTTTTCTTCTGCGCAGCCAAACAGACCCTCTGGGAAAACGATTTTCTCGTCTTCCCGGAAGTATTTTCCTTGTGAGAAAATAATTTTCTCACCTTCTTCAACCCCCTGTTTCTTTCTTCAACCTTCTGTTTTCTCTTTCTTTTCTTAATCTAAACTCTCTCTCTATGTTATTTCTTGTTCTCTCACTAAACAGGAAACAAAAAAGAAAGAAAAGAAAAGAAATAAAAAATAAAACTGAATTATACTTGATTCTCAAAACCGAGTTTTATCTCTCTACAATCTCTACTGTTCTCCCTCTCGGTTTCTCTTTCTTTTCTGTTTTAAAGCTCTCAATCTCTCTGTAACTTCTCTATTTCTCACAAATAAAAGAAATTACAGTTAAATACAATTAAAAGAAAAAGATGAATAGAAGATGATAATGATGATGATGAGCTCGGTTTCTTTCTCTCTCTAAGTCTATGTTTTCTTTTGCCGTGGAGAGATGCCTCTTCTGTTTCGAGCTCTCTGTTCTTATAGCCGAGAATAAAACGTCCCAACTCCTCTTTCCACCATTTCTTTCCTTCCCGGTTAAACAACAATCCTTCCATTCTCGGTTTCATCTTTATCTCACTTTCCTTCTTCAGCCTCTTATCTTCTTTCCATTTCTTCTCTTATCTTCTTTCCATTTCTTCTCTTATCTTCTTTCCATTTCTGTTTCAATTTTGAAAATTCAAAATATCTCCTTTTCAAAACAGCTCTCGGTTATAAAAGGATAAAGCAGATGATGACGTCAGCTGACGTCATCGAGTCGGGTTGGGCCGGGTCACGCGTACAGCTTGGTGTACCCCTGGACGTGACAGACAGTAGCCCGCGTATCCCCTGGTTCATTCGATTCCTTGCCGGATGCATGCCACGTGTCCCTCTTGACTTTTAGTATACCAAATTTGACCCGAACTTTGACTTGCTCTAATTTATTCATCCGGACTCCGATTTGACTTCCGTTTTCGCCTATGGGTTCGTCTTGGACTCTACTTTCCATCCGAGCACTAATACTGATCATGAGATCAGAATCACAAAATGACCAAAATACCCCTAGTCTGCATTTCTCCGACTTTTATCCGTTTTTCACCCTGAACTCCGTAAAAGACACCTGAGAAAGAAAATCAAGCAAATAATCAGAGTAACAGCTCGAATTGGACTAACTAACCGGAGTTAAGAGATTCAAATGAGACATTTTCACGTCTCATCACCCACCAAAACAGACAACTTTAACAAAAAAAAATAGTCTTCTACTTTGTACGTGTGGGAAGTGGGACCCGTGTGTATTTAAAGGGAAGGGAAATTCTGCTTTCCTCTCTCTCTAACGGTAATGTTGCCTAAGAGCATCTCCAATGCAACACTCATACTCTAAATCTTAGAGTGCCATATAGGATTTTTTAGAGTTTTTCTTTAAAATCCATCTCCAATGCAAAACTCAACATGAATCTCTAAAGTGATGTGTCAAGATTTATTTTAGAGATCCTTAAGAGGACGCTCTAAATTTAGAGTGTCCTCTTGAGGATCTCTAAGTGACACATGAGCAAATCAATTAGTTTTAAACTAAAATATAAGTTTTTAGAATTTCTCTTGAGTGTTGCATTGGAGAAGGTTTTGCAATAGAGTGTCTCTAAATGGCCAAATAGGAAAGAGACCATTTAGAGATCTATTGTCCATACTTGACACAGAGGATTTTTAGAGTTTTTCTTGAGTCTTGCATTGGAGATCCTCTAAGACTTCAAAGTAACATTTGAAAATGTCAAAACCTAGGGAAGGGCATGCCTATTAACTAGTAGGCTAATAATAGGCTAATAGGCTTTTGATTTTATTTCAAATACTCCATCAGACTTCTTCTCTTTATCATTTTCTTTATTAATTATTTTTTTTCTCTTCGTTGGTACTACCTAGTCACAACCTATACCAAATCTAAATTTCCAAAGTTAACTCTATAGAGAAATTAGAGGAAGACGACATCGTCTTCGAGATTTTCAACTTCCGGGAAATGTTTTCTACTCATTGATTACGAAGATTTAATTGATGATTTGACTTCAAAAAATGCAAGAGGAAAGAAATTCAAGCGAAAATTGTTTCTAAAAGTCAATAAAATGCAAAGATTGTAGTGTTTTTTTTGTTTAGAGTTATTTCCCTAATAGCCCTCAACTTTGTGACCGGTTTCCTGCCTAGCCCCTACTTTATAAAAATATCCAGATAGCCCCCTTTTTTAGATTCCCTTATAACACCGTTAACCAGTCATCATTTCTCTCTCCTCCATCTCATCACCTCTCTCTGCCACCTAACCTTCTCGCCAACTCATCGTCTTCACCGGCGATGGTCGTCGGCCAGCGACCTTCAAACATTAAAAAAAATTATCTTTTTTCCTCTCTCCTCTTTTTCTCTCTCTAAAAATTTTTTTTTTTCAAAATCCCTCATCTCTCTCTCTTTGTCTCTAGATCTGGTGAACCAGATCTATATGGTCTGTGAAGAGACCTTGTTGAAGGTCTGTTCACAGAGCATTAAAGGTCTGCAATCAAAATTTAAACCAAATTTCCACCAAAACCCTAAATTCTTCACTGATGTTCTAATTTTAGTTAAAACCAATTTCCCACTCAACTATCGTATAGTACTAATATAAACCCTAATTCTAATCGAAATACAAAACACAGAAAAATACAGCAACTTTTTGTAGTTAGCTTTCTTAAGAAGATACATATATGATTTTTATTTTATATTCTCATCTTATTTAGATCAAATTGAAATTCATAACATCTTCAATTCATTTCATTCAGAATTAAAGTATCTTTTCTTCTGTATCTTTTTTTCTCTTTCTATCTCTAAGTTGCAAAATATTTTAATAATTAATTTCCTATAGATTAAGTTCAAAGTAATTTTAATTTATTATTAATTTTCAAATAATTACTTTATGTTATGTTCACTAATCATTGGTGATTGTTGACATCCTTTTTTATGTGTTTCAGTTTTTTTGATCCATAGAAAAGATATTGCTAAACACGACTTAAAGATATGCAATATAGTGAATCGCTTTTTTGTTATAGCATATGAATATTTTATATTTGCAACAAAAAAGAAGTTGTTATTTACTTTGACTTAAATGTGCCCCCATATCAGAAAAATTTCGGCCTCGCCACTGCCACCACCGCAGCCTCCTCCACCACCACCGCCATTGTAACAAGAAGTATTAGCTGCAGCAGTGTTGGTCACAGCAGCAGCATTGAACATTTTACGTGTGTGCAGATGATGAAATAAAAAGAAAAATACAGAAAACACTAATAAATGAGATAATGTTGTTTTAAAGAAATATGAAAGTTAATAAACCAATTAACTGTTAAAAAGAGGTGATTTAATGAGCTCGAGCTCGTGTGGAGAGGTGATCTAATAAACTATTTGAATCACTCCTTTAGCATTACTTATTAAATTATTTGAAGGTTACAAACTTACAAGTGTTTTCTTCTTTGATGAAAAATTGACGGCAAATAATAGAATTAATTTACGATCTACTTAGGCAAAGAACTAGCAACAATATGCAAGACTAAATCGAGAAAATTAATTTTCACATCTTTTAAAGCATTAGCAAGTAATTTCTCATCAATATTTAAAGAAAATGCATCCAAGCTTCTTGTAGGCGAAGAGATTAATGTCTTTGCTTCGATTATTTGACAGACTACACTTTCTTTTAATGCCTTTAAGCTACCACAATGGCTAGCGCATCAATAAAAATGAAGTAGTTATTCATTTAGCGTTATTGACTCAAGTCTCAGATCAGAAATAGTAATAAGAAAAAATCAAATTTTATTTCTTACCCTTCTGATAATATACTTGACACTCTTTTTTTTTCTCGTTGCCTTAATTTTTTAAATCTCTAAATTCGTAATAATTTGTTTAAGTTCCTTGTCAAAACAAACTACATGAAAATCTATAAAAATATGTTCTAAGTCACCAATGTTGGCTAACTGACACATAAATGGTGTATATAAATATTGCAAATGATCATAATATTTGAATTTTCGATACCCTATATTGATGGCAATTTCCACGTTATTCGCAATAAGACCACATATCTTTATATCAGCTATTGCGAGTTCGTTGATGCATTTAGAAACCCGAAACTCATTCAGAAAACAAACAATTGAAATCCCATGTCAAGTGCAATTTGCACTGGTTTGATAAAAAAAAATATACTGAGTTTGTTTCTTGAGCCCCTTGCTTACACCAATTTGAGGTTTGTCTTCGACGACAGTACCACGAAGAAGTAATATTTTTCTATCTTCTTTGCAACTTCGTCGATCATTGCTTATCAGTCTGTACTAACTTAGTTCTTTGCCTTCAAATTAATCACTAAATGTTCTGTATTCTTCCTCATGGAATTCACGATATGTAACATAAAAAACTCATTTGATCATCGTTCATCGTTTCACAAAAGGACAAAAAAAGATAACTACTTAATTCACACCAACAACTTCGAACTACTCAATAAATGGTTTGTATTCTTTGAAGGAGATGTCATTCGACCAAAGATGCAATGCGAGCAATTCGTCGGATAGAACAATTGAATAAGAAGATCATCAAGTTCGGTTGATTTAGGGGTCGTAGTGTTTAGCTAGAAACCAACTACGATCTTCGAATTACGAAGTAATTCGTGGCTAACTTCGATCGGATCCTACAACGGGTTACACATAAGAATGGATATTTAATCGGACGATATGACTAGAGGGAGTGAGATATATAATCGTGGGAGTGACCCATAAGCATCTCTCATAGGCCCAAAAGAAGTTTGGGCAAAGATAGCACAAAAGGCCCGAAAAAGAGGTTTTGGGCCTAGAGCCAAAAGAGGACTTTTTGGGCTCGGATTGGGATGAAAATTGGAGGGACAGTTCTCCTAATAGGGAAAGTCAAATATGCCAATTTTGGTCTGATTTTGACGCCCCCTCATCAAGGAAATGAGAAAATAGCAACTAGTTTCTATTTTCGACTATTTCCTTAATCTTATTCAAAAGGGTCTTTTAGGAAACCAAATTTGAGTGGGACTCTTATTAGGGTTCTATATAATGACCCTTAGGGAAGTTAATAAGGTGTGAAATTTCTCTAAGAGCTTTCTTACTCTACAACATCAAGTAGAGAGGAGAAAGTGAGCTAATTCTCAATAGCTATCAAGTAGTCAAATAAAGAAGAAGTAGTTCTTCTTATTGTCAAACCACCATTGGAGTTCTAGCTAGCTTACAAGGTAGGAGATTAAGTAGACCATTCGGTGTCCCAAGTAGAGGAATTACAATTGGAGCTCTTGGTCTTCTCAAAGCGATTAGAAAGGTTCGAGGGAAAACTAGCGATTAAGGTAATCTCTAACTCTTAGTTGATTATTAGTTTATGGATGATGATCTTGGGACCGTACTAATGTTAGACATGAGATGTCTGAGATTCTGCTAACAACATTAGTAGACACCATCAATAACCAACATTCTTCCTTACAGTATACAAGGTAAAGAATCATTTGAACATCTTTTGACAGAATGACAAAAACATATCCTCTCAGCACGACGTACAAAATTATCACTAAAATCATGGCAAACCGTCTTAAAATTATCCTACCAGATCTCATTTCTCCTTTTCAAGCAGCTTATGTGCCAGGAAGGCAGATCACAAATAACATCCTTATCAGCCAAGAGCTTGTTCATGTTGTTTCTATGGTTATTATGAAACAACCAAGAATCGAGTCTTCCTGTTTTAATAAAACAGGGTTACACTTTAGAGTGTCTTTTTGAAATAAATTCAAAGATAACTTTATGTCTAAAATTATTACTGTATTCGAACGGATTAAACAGAAAAACTAATATAATTTAAAACAATGATAAATTAAAAGTTAGAGAGAGAAAGCCGAGTCGAGTTGTCTCTTTCCTAAAGATAGTGAACACCCTGGTATTAGTACTAAAACCAGTAAGATGTTTGTCTCCTAGGATACAACGGTTGTACCTTTCAGTGTGACGACTAAGAGTACTTCATTTTTCTGAAAGCGTGCGAACTTAGAACAAGCAGTAAGAACGACAGATGAATTAACCTCTTAAACTCTATATGCTCATGTAACTTTGAATGTTAAAACTTTCGTATTTTGTTTGCTGGATTCTATTTGGTATTTACAGGAGCATTGGTGACACTTCAGACAGGTGCCTATAGACGAATGGATGCTTCCCAACAGTCATATTTGTCTGTTGGTTTTCGGGTGCAATCTTGACCGTCAGATCTCCAATCGCTCCTCGGGACGATGCATACGTGAAGTGCAAAGTGCGTGCTGGCGCCTTCAAAGCACCCTAAACGCCCATTCGGCCACGCCGCGCGTGCGCGTGCGTGGTTTGCGTCGTGCAAACCACGCGAAACACCTTTATATTTCAACCAACATACCATAAATATATGGAAGACTCTATTTAAGAAAATAAAACATTTCCTCCATCATAAATGTGGTACTAACTCAAAATCCCGATTTAGAGTTAATGGTACCCATATCAAACTAATTTTGTAATAACTCACTCATACGGAATCGGATTGGGACAAATTTTGAGTCTAAATTCAAGACCTCGACGAGGCGAATCCAACGAGACGTCTTTCTCGAGATTCTGATGAATATAGTTACATAAAATTAAGGAAAAAACGGTCATCTACTTTTGAGCAAGGTACCGATTCTAACAGTTCATTGCTTAAAAAAAACCGCGGATCTAAAAGCTATTTTTTTCTCAAACTTGATATGTCTAAAGCTTTTGATCGTATCGAGTGGAGCTACTTGGAGAAAATCATGACAGCTATGGATTCTCTAATCACTTGACCAATCTTATCAAGGCTTGTCTCAACTCCAGCACCAAGGCGGTGCTTATAAATGGCCGTCCGGGTCCTGCTTTCGAGGTTAGCAGAGGAATCAGGCAAGGCGACCCCCTCTCTCCCTTCTTATTCGCCATCGCGATGGAAGGCCTCAGGCGTATGCTAGAAAACAACAATAATATGAACTCCTTCGTCGGCCTTCCCATCCCCAACTCCAATCTATCCAATAAACACCTCCTGTTTGCGGATGATTGCAATATTTTCGGTCATCATACTCTTGAAAACGTGCATAATCTCAAATAAATTCTAAAATAATTCAGTGAGGCCTCCGATCAAATGATTAATTGCTCTAAATCCAACATATTTTTTTCCAAAACCTCGCATCCCAAATTTAAAAGGATGATCATCCGTGATTTCAAAGTGCATCAATCTTCGTTCGGAGACAAATACCTTGGTACTAATCTGTTCATTGAGAGAAACAAAAAATAGGCTTTCAACTCTCTTCTCACTCAAATTCAAAACAAACTTTCCAAGTGGTAAGTCAATCTTCTCTCACAAGTTGGTCTCTCGATAATGATCTCCAGTATTGCAGGAGTCGTTCTCCGATACCAAATGCAGTGTTTTGCCATTCCCAAAGGCATTTGTAACAGCATCGAGTCCTTACAAAGGACATTCTGGTGGGGGAAAGTCAAAACCTTCCATACCATCAACTGGTCCTCCATTTGTTGTCCACGCAAAGTTAGAGGACTAGGTCTTCGCCTCCCTCACCTTGATAATCAAGCCATCCTTAATAAGCTTAATTTGGCGAATTATCTATAATCCCCAATCTATATGGGTTCAAGTATTCAAAGCCAAATATTTTCCGAAATCAAAGAAGCCTTCATCCCCTAAAACGAATCACTCCTGGCCTTGGAAAGCTATTAGCAAACAGTTTAATGAAGTTGCCAGTTTAGTTTTCTGGGACATCAACAAAGGCTCTCACATTAGCATCTGGCACGATTTTTGGATCCCGAATCATCCCCCCCCCCCAGTGACGAATCCAGAAAATAATTTTAGCGGGAGCTAAAATTAGTGTGACCTAAAGCTAAAAGTTCGACTAAAGATCAACCTACGGAGACACAATTTTTTTAGAGTACTTTATTTTCCTACAAGCTATAGTATATCAATGTTTTTTCTTCGAATTAACAAACAAGAAAATAACATTATATTTTTCTATTTTTTATGTGAATATATCTTAATCTGGATTTATATGTTCAAATTGATTGTATAATATAAGTTTTAGTCAATGTCATATTTAGACCCTTCTGGATTTTTGAGATTTTGGAATTTTGTGGGTATATTCACTGCAAACCCTCATGAGACGAAACTCGTCTTCAAGGGTAACCTAGAGGTTTAACGGCTTGTTGCACGTGCTAAGTGCAATCGTGATTCCCTACGAAAGTGGTGAAATGGGTTTAGTTTTATTTTTCTGTTTTGCTTGAGGACTAGCAAAATCTAAGTTTGGGGATGTTTGATGAGACATGAAAATGTCCCATCTGAATCTCTTAATTTGGGTTAGTTAGTCAATTTTGAGCAGTTACTCTGATGATTTGCTTGTTTCTCCTACTCAGGTGTTTTCTAAGAAGATAAGCGCGAAAACGGATAAATCGAGAGAAAACCACTCATGAGGGCATTTTGGTCATTTTTGAGATATGGGTGTTCTGGTTATTTGGTCAACTTTGGTGCTAGAATGAAATGTAGAGTCCAAGACGAACTCGTAGGCGAAAACAGAAGTCGAATCGGAGTTCAGACGAGAAAGTTAGACCAAGTCAAAGTTTGGAGTCTAAGACGATTGACCAAATTGGCTAGATGATACGTGGCGTGCCATCTAACGGCGAGGGCTAAACATTAGGTATACTGGTTGGTACAATGGGGTGATATTCGAGACCTCTTTAAGCTATGATTTCGCATAACCGAGTGCAATGTATGGCAATGGATCCAAGCGCATCTAGCAGCTGAAATGTTTTCTTATTCACGTGTGTGTTGCAACTTATTATATATCTCCATGCCACACCAAATCATTTTCTTGACAGCCACATACCTACACGTGATGGGATCCTAGAATTAAGGTAATTTTCCTTCTCGTCCTCATTCTCATTTCCTTATCCCTACTTTTTCTAAAGGGTCAAATTAATACAATGAGAAAGAAAGATGTAGAGAGAGAAAGGGATTTTCACAGAGAATGGTTAATAGAGATTTTTAAAGACACAAGGCAAGATTTGAGAACAATTGAATCGTCCCTAGAGAGAGACAAAGGACAGCAACGATTGATGCTCAAAAAGAATGGAAACTTTCCTACTAGTAGAGAGATCAATGGAGATTTTTTAGAAGCCAAAAAGGGTGAAACAGAGATTCGATTGAGATATATTCTTCATTGGGTTTGGATTTAGGAGAGAAGTCAGGAGTACATTTTCTTCATCTTCTCGGCTAAATGAGGATTCTGTTGAGAGATTTCTGAAGTGGTGTGAGCTGGATATATCAAAGGTTTGAATCAGAGAAAGATTTTTGAAGAGAGGAAGAAGGTGTTGGATATTTTTCTGGAAATAGAAATGATTTAGATTTGATAGAAAATATCAGAGATATCTCTTCTCTTCTCATATACTATAAGAAGAACAGAAGACAGGGTTAGCGGGGAACATCTCTCATTTGGGGGGATCATCTCTTCTCTGAAGCTCAACTAAAACAGAAAAATCAGAGAGAGGGTATCCAAACAAAACAGAGCATCATCAACTTGTCATAATCTCATCTTCATAACTTTTCTTTTTTTTGTGAGAGAGTGAAAAGAGTGATTGTAGAGGAAAAACAGAGAGAATTTTGTATTCATCTTTTCTTCTTCATCTTCTGTATTTCTTATCTTTTTGTGAGAGAAAGTGAGAAACAGAGTGGTGAGTGAGAGAGATTAAGAGAGAAACAGAGAGTGTTTTGTAAAGAGAAAGAGGAGGAATAAACAGCTAGAATCATTTATCATTCAATAATGAATTGTCTTCTTCAATGTTGATGTTTCTGAATTGAATTTAAAATCAAAACAGAGAGAGAAAAAGAGTGAGGAAGAAGACCGCGTTTGGTTCTGCGAGAAAATAATTTTCTCACCTACTGAGAAATAACTCTCCTTAGGGACTGTTTGGTTGCCAGAGGAAAATTTGCGAGAAAAAGGTTGTTTCTTCGTTGATTCTTTCTCTCTCACTTATTTTATTGATTTTTATTCTCCTACCATGAGTATGATCTTTGTAGTTATGAATAGCTAACTTGTCTAATCTAGGGTTTCGATGAAACCTTGATCATGTTTAGTATATATATCGCTTTTTCATCATAACATCGTTGTTTAAACTTTTACCATAATCTTAGTGATTTCCTTTCATTGTTTATGCTTCTAGGCTTGATCCACCATCATTAGATTAAGTTCTTTTATGGTTGATGCTTGATAGGTTGATAGACAATAGTTAGTATTTATGATGTGGTAGATGAATTCCAACTTGTCGAAGATATAGTTTTCATTAGTTATGACTCTGATTTGATCTATCATCATTAGGTTAGATTCTTTTATTTGATACTTATCAGTTGTAGCCAGTGGCGAAGCCAGGAATTTTTTGATGTGGGGGCACATTGAAGTCGGAAGAAATAAAAATTTTATTTGCTATAAAAAAATGACTTTTATTAGTTCATAATAATTTTACATATTTATAGTTGTCCTCGACGAGTTTTCATCTTCTAAAATCGTTGCATAATAACTTCATTACTAATAATATCAAATACATCCTTCTCAATGTATGCAAGTAAATTATCATTCATCCATTCGTCTCCCATTCGATTTCATAATCTGTTTTCACAATACTCATACTAGAGAACACTCTTTCTACTGTAGCAGTTGTAACTGGAAGTGTTAATGTCAATGTCAATAGTAAGTAAACAAGCGGATACACCTTATATTTTCTTTTCTCTACCATTTTTTTTGCAAGATCAACGATCCCTTTGTTTTCAATAAAAATGAGACTACGATTTTGTAAGAAAGCTTGAGAACCGAAATTTATAACTTCTGTATATTTGTTTGTTTCTTATTTGATTAAAATTAGAATTGGTATATAATAGTAGATTGGAAGCCTAATTTTAATTAGAATAGAAAACATCCTAGGATTTAAGTAGAATAGAAATAGCAAACCATAAAGAATTATATGAATTTTCTATAAAAAAAAAAAAAAAAAGTGATAGACTTAGAAAATTCCAATTAATGTTTAATGGTTTTACGACTAAGTTGGGTTATTGCGTTATTGGATTGGTGCAACAGTTGCACGGTTAGTCCATCTGTGGGTATTTGAGTTTTCAATAAAAATTGATGATTTGTAAGGATCCAGGCTGGAAAGTGATAGTCTACTTAAAGTAAATAATACTGGTGGGACCCATTGAAACTTTTACTTCAATAACTAATATATTGGGCTGGTCTTAGGTTGGGATTGTCATAATATAATACTAGAGGCACCCTTGTGGCCTTGTTCTATTACTACGACGAGAGGAGCTCACATTTGGGCCGTGGGGGCCTGCGCCCCCACGGGCCCCTACGTGGGCCCGCCCCTGGTTGTAGCTTAATGGTTGACTTATCATCGTGCGAGAAATCTAGTTATGTAATGTCATTTGATGATTAGGTTGGTATTTGACCATGATTAGGCGGATTCGAAACCCTAGGCCTTTCCCCCTTTGACCCGTTTACTGTTATTATTTGTTTCAGTATTTTATTCTTTTATCACCAAAACCAAATCACTACCTCAATTGAAATTTTCTTCTCTTCTTCCTTTGTTGTTTGATTTCTATTTACAAAGCATGATTTTGATTATGATGTTATTTCTTGGTTGGCTTTAGCAATTTAATTTTGCTGATATTCTAAATTAGGGAGGTATTTGAAACTTTTGTGTGGGTTGTTTTTATTTAAAGCTTTGAAGAAATACTTGAAAGTTTGGTCACGACGTGTTAGAAGAAATGCTTCACTAAAGTATGTGGTTGTAAAAGCAACTTGGTCTTCTTCAAACTTTTGTCTGATTTCGTTTCTTTATCTTTGTCTTCAACTCCTCTTTTAGATTAAATCTGGTTTTAGTCATTAATTTTGTGTACTTATAAATGAGAAGTAATGGTCAGTAACTGATATTGTGTTCTTTTATATGGAATCTGATGGATTTTGTGTTCTTATGTAATATTGTGTTCTTTTATATGGAATTGATGATATGACTTATATTAATAGAGTGTAAATGATTTAATAGCAGGTAGATGGTAATGGACAGATTCATACAAGTTTTATGCTTTTATAGGAGTAGAGGTTTTTATTATTTTTGTTTTTTTATAGTTCAGTTTTCAAACTCAGCACCTTCATTGTCAACATTGAAATTCTATAAGTTTACCCGACAGAAAAAACAAAAAACTTAACACAATAACCAAATTTCACTTCTTACCTTTTGGTTTCGTATCGTATGTTTAAAGTTTCAGTCAGTAATGTTTCACTAAAGTTATCTACTTCTGAGTTCCTGTTGAGGAAGGCACATACTCAAATCTAATTAAGCACCATTTGTTCGATTTGTTCCGGAACTCTAAAGTTAAAGAATGTAGTAGTTTGATTTGTTCGAACTCGAGGTATACAATCTCCCATTATCTATTCTTATCCGTTATATTTTTCTCATGAAGATTTGGTTTTCTTTTGTTACAGGTGTTCTTCGCCTTTTGTCATACTCATATTTATGGTGGAAATCATCCTCAAGAACTCATCACTTCTACTGCAAAGCAAAACTGACAAACAATGTCGCATAGAAGCAAGATTTCCCCGTAACAATTGCTCCTTGCTATAGCTCGATGTTCCTCATTGGATATGTGGGATAGGGTTTCTCAACCCTTTATGCCATTATGATTTGATTTAAGTTGATATCTATTATTCAATCAGAGTTTGAACTATTTCATGTACTCATGTATATCTTTCAAGTTTGGATATTTTGGTACCAATAAGATTTGACCCTTTCTTTTTATTGTGTTTAGTTGTCATGTTTTAAGTTTAAAAAATCCAACTATTCCTACTAATTTATATATGAGAGGATTATCTCACAAGCCGTTCTTATTGTTTGTTAATTCAAATTGTTTGTTGTTTATCTATTTGGGTTAATTCCGTTTTGGCCCCCGATTTTGACCAACTCGTCGTTTTGGCCCCAATAAGTGCCCGACAGTTCGTTTTGGCTCCAAAATCAATTTTCGGGCAGTGCTGATATCATCAAGACACAAGCAAACTTTTCTATACCCGAAATACCCCTCTGACCAAATCAAAATCAAATCCCACGTTTTCAAATCAATTAACCCTTCTTTTTAATTTCTTTTTTATTTTAATCAACTTTATTTGTATATTCTCTCTCATCTCTCTTTCTCCTCTCTTTCATCTCTCTCATCTCTCTCTTTAATTTACAAATTATCAACTTTATATCTCTTCGTGTTGATGTTGATGTTTCATTATTATTCATTAAGAAGAGAAATTCTGCCATGATTAATGGTAGGGTAAGATTGAAATCAAATAATGCTGCCTTTTCAATCTCGGCATCCATTGACGGTGGTGCCATTGATAAAATTGTTGCTGCTGCGGCGGAGAATGTGGTTGTTGATTTTAAAGAATCGATTGAGAGTACAAGGTTTGGTTTGTTTTGATTTTTTTGAAATTTAGGGTTGAGAATTGGAGAAATTGGAATTTTGGTTGTTTGGGAGTTGGTTGGATGGATGAAGAACTCAGTGACGAAGGATTTTCTTATTACAAGAAATCTAGGTCAGATGGAACAACTTCAATTGAACATATGCTTGTTGCAGGTTACTATAAAGTTGATTGCAAAAAGAATAGAGAAGAATGGAGTGATTCTGCCATTAATAGATGTTTATACAGAAAAATTTCTTCAATTGAATAGGGGAAATTTTAAGGGAAGAGATTGGGAAAAAGTTGCTTCAATTGTTAGTGAGAAAAGTGAGAAACAAAAATCTGGGGAAAGTGTAGAACAATGTAAGAACAAAGTTCATAGTTCGAAGAAGAGATATAAAGTTGAATTACAGAATGAATAATAATGGAACATCAACATCAACATGAAGAGATATAAAGTTGATAATTTGTAAATTGAATAGAGAGAGAAGAGGGAGAAGAAAGAGAGGAGAAAGAAAGATGAGAGAGAATATACAAATAAAGTTCAGTGAAATAAAAAAAGAAATTAAAAAGAAGGGTTAATTGATTTGACAACTTGGGATTTGATTTTGATTTGGTCAGAGGGGTATTTCGGGTATAGGAAAGTATTGCTTATGTCTTGATGATGTGAGCACTGCCCGAAAAATTGTTTTTGGGGCCAAAACGAACTACCGGACACTTATTAGGGCCAAAACGGAATTAACCCTTATCTATTTAAACCATTTTTTTTCCTCTTTATTGTGGTATTAAAGAAGTTATACTAGAATGCAGGTTGGTTTTACAGATTTGAAGGATTGACTTATTATAGTTTTTGCGTTGTTTATTCGAGTTCCTGAACTCTTGAGTCAAAGAATGCAATACTTCGAGTTTCAGAAGACAATAAACGAAATTGGTTCCAAAATTGCAGTAACTAATCTTCTCTGAAGTTCTTTTAAGGTTAAAATTATATGGACTTTCAATCCCGGTCTGTATTTTCTCTACCCAAATTGCTTCACTAAAGTACTCTTTACCTTTTGTCACTCTCCTATTCTGTAGGTAAATGGATTATTGTCTACCATTGTTTTTAGTATTGGACTATTTAGGGTTGCACATGGATGAAAACCTCTACTAAACCTATATCGTTCATTAAGTAAAATAAAATATATTTAGACTTTATTATTCACTACTTATTGATGCAGAGAAGTTACACTTGAGAGAAATATAGTGGTTTTTAAGTTTGAGATATTAACTCCATGATGATTTTTTGCAGTTATTGTATAGTGATTGTGGTCGACAAGACTTGGTTAATGAAGTTTGGTCAACCAGAAATCAAACAAAATATTGACTGATTTTTACTATATTTATGTTTTAAGTGGAATAAGGTCTTAAGTGAATGGATTCGTAGCGTGAACAACCGAGTCTACCAACATAAAGAAATGAAACACATGCAGATGCAAGTATAAACATCACTATCTCTCTCTCCCCCCCCCCCCCCCTCTATCTCTCTCTCTCTTTTAATTATTAGTTGAACTAATTCACTTTTGATCTTGACGAGATTTGGTTCCTGTTGTGGGTTTTTTTGTTAAGCTTAGGATTTTTGTGTTATGAGATTGATCATCTTGATAGGATATGATAAGCTTTGACTTTAATCTCAGTATAGCCCCTTAGTTGTATTTGTCATTGCAGGGAGGTATTTGAAGAAATGCTGATAATTTTGTAAAATTTTTCTCAAGAAGTGTTTGAAGAAATGTTCACTAAAGTCATTGGTTGTAAAAGCAAATTTGTCGTTGTAAAGCTTGAGGTTGTAAAAGCAAGTTTAAATTTACTAATATATAAAACTATTTTTGCTTTTCTTTTCAACTTCAACATTTTTTAATGTATTTTTACAATAAAATACGTTACTAAATGTGTTTAGAGAAAATATTGAGAAGAGTAGTTACTAATTCTTTTCTGCATAAATGTTGATGAATTTAATGTATTTATTTTTTCTATGACAATAATGTATTTGTTTGTGTTATATGTTGAAGAGTTTAATCATATGAAGTCTGATGGTTTATGGTTTTTTTTTCTTTCCCTCTTTAGTAGTTACTAATT
This sequence comes from Eschscholzia californica, assembly GCF_041429995.1. Lineage (NCBI taxonomy): Eukaryota > Viridiplantae > Streptophyta > Magnoliopsida > Ranunculales > Papaveraceae > Eschscholzia > Eschscholzia californica. The sequence continues at coordinate 51,294,606 of NW_028238198.1, forward strand.
CTTTTCTGCATAAATGTTAATGAGTTTAATGTATTTGTTTTTTTTATGGCAATAATGTATTTGTTTGTGTTATATGTTGAATAGTTTAATCATATTAAGTTCGATGGTTTATAGTTTTTTTTTCTATCTCTCTTTAGGTGTTTTTTTTCCCTGTTTCTCATCTATCTTTCAAATTTTAGACAAACTTAAAAAAACTTCCCTTGCATTTAGAATGTAAAAAGGTGAAACCCCATCGAAGTGGCCAGATTAACGCAAACCAGATCCAACTGACGACACCAATGTATAATTAACTAGGTTCCCACCGCGCTCTACGGACGCGGTATATCCCTTTTGGCTAACGTCGTCGAGATAGATCACGTGGTCTGACTTCCTGTGTGGAGCATACATCTACACGTGCATATTCCAATAGGGAGATTTTATAGGCAATGCCCAAAGTTGTTATAGGCAATCTCGCTAAAGGCAAGCCCAAATTTGGTTAGAGGCAATGTATGGGTAGGAGGCAATGCCTCAACTAGTGTTTGACCTAACGACGTAATTGATGTTGTTAGGTCAGTCGTTAAGTCGAAGTCTTTTGACTTAACCCCTCCCCAAATTCAGAGAAGATATATCATTCTACGTTGTTCGTCGATTTCTTCTTCTTCTTCTTCAAATCTCTCTCTCAAAATCGGCCATACTTAACCTGCGTTCGCTACAACTCTCGTCTCCATCTCTTTCCCATTTTATCTGTCCATAACCCTAGAATTTGGGAGATCGAATTTCTGTAAAATCTTGATCCAAGACTAAATATCTCTGTGTGGGGTTGCTTGAAGTCTTAATTGAAGCGTTTCTGTCGGCTAATTTAGTCGGGAGTTGAGGCAGTCGTCGATTTAAAGATGTTAACAAAAATCAAGTTCCTGTTGTTGAATCGGTGGGCTCGTACCGATAAAGGCAGTGATAATCGGTGTGGCCACACCGGTGGAGGCAGTGCAAATCGGTACAACCTCACCGATTTCAATAACAGAAAGTAAGTATGTCGAAATCGGTCGGGTCACACCGTGCTATACACACGAACTCGGTCGAACCAGACCAATTTTGAGGTCGACGTCAATTTTTTTTAATCAATGTCGAAATTTACTCCTTCAAACAAGAATTGAAGTATAAGGGAATGCTCACATACCGCTTTAGAAAAGAATTTTGGGCAGAAATCATTTTGGTGTAGTCTTTTGGCGTATCCATAATATTTTTGGAACTTTCTTCATCCATGGTGGTTTCTTTAGTTGCACTTAGAGTTTGAGGAGACGAACACAATGGGTGGTGCGTTTCGAAGGTCGCCATTAACCGGTGACTTTGATATTTCTGGTGAGATGAAGCTAAGGTTTAGGGATTCGGGTTTGACATCTAGGGCTTGATTTAATTTCTTATTTTGAAAAGACAGAAAAAGATAACTTGGGTGAAGATAACCCCCAAAACTTGATTATTATAGGCATTGCCTTTAAAGAAATATGGTCATATTGACTTGACCAAATCATAAGTGAAAAATACATTGCCTATAACAAGTTTGGGCATTGCGTATAAAATTTCCCATTCCAATATGTCTATTTCACATCATGTGGGATCAAGCGAGTATCAGTTATATGAAATTATGTACCGATTTCGTATGAAATCATGTACTGATTTCACATGGCAGTTATTCACATGTCGCCAAAAGATGTGAAAATAGACATATTGATACATGCACGTGTAGATGTATGCTCGACACGGAACATTAGACCACGTGATCTATCTTGACAGCGTTAGTCAAAAGGGATCTACCGCGTCCGTAGGGCGCGGTGGGAACCTAGTTCGTTTTAAATGCATGAAAAGTAGAAAATTTCTCTAATATATGTTCTTTGAAAACAAGAGAACCCAATGCCCCAACTTAGGAAACTTTCTGGTTTACAAGAACCCAATGCCCCAACTTGGGAACCCATATGTTCTTTGGAAATTTTCTGGTTTACCAGAAACTTTTTAATTTACTAGGAATTTTCACAGAGAATAGTGCTAGGAATTTTCTGGTTTACAGGAAACTGTTTAATTTACTGGGAATTTTCTTGTGCACTAGACACCTTTGTACTACGAATTTTCTGGTATACTGGAAACTGTTTAATTTACTAGGGATTTTCTTGTGTACTAGACACTTTTGTACTGCGAATTTTCTGGTTTACCAGAAACTGTTTAATTTATTAAGAATTTCTTGTGTACTAGACACTTTTGTGCTAGGAATTTTCTGGTTTACCAGAAACTGTTTAATTTACTGGAGATATTCTTGTGTACTAGACACTTTTCGAATTTCTCTTTAGATTTGTCCTATTTTCCCTCTCTCTAAATTTTATTCCTTTTTCCGATTTTCTCTCCAAAATTTTCTCTTTCCAATCTTACCACTTTCTTTTTCCGAAAAAGATAGAGATGGCAAGAATATAAGAGGTGAGAATATAATCGATTTCGAAATATTTATATAGAGAGAGAAAATTTACATATCTTCTTCCTCTGCTTTTCTAAAAATATTTACAGAATTTTTTTTAGAGAGAGATATTAGAAGTTAATAAAATTTTAGAAAGAGAGAGAGGAAGAAGATAATCAACTTCCTAAGATTAGTTTAGACAGAGAGGGGGAGAATTTTTAGAGAGAGAGGGAGTCTTAATTAATTTAGAGAGATATAGAAGAATAATCAGCGGGATGGTTAATTTTCAAAAATCTGGCGGGAGGCTTATTTACTTTAGATGAAATCTTTCACAAATCTGGGCGGGAGGCTTAATTTTCGCCAAAACTTTATCCAAAATTTTCAAAATTTGAACGAAATAGGGAAGAATCTTCGGTTTTGAGAAGGTTTTAGAGAGAGAAGCAAAAGGAAACAGAGTATTTTGTGGGACTTAGAGATATTTATAAAGATTTTGAAAGATTTGGGAGTTTAATTAACGTCAAATCCAGCTTGGGAATTAAATGCTCCCTCTCCATCACGCTGACAACACGTCAGAAAACAACAGGAAACAAGAGCGTTTCCATTGGAGGGGCAAAACAGGTATAATTTTTTTGAAAAACAGAAAACTCTTAGTTGTCCCTGACATTTGGACTTAAAACGCATTTCGGTCCGAACTTGGGCTGAATGCGTATTGATGGGGCAAAATTTGGACCATCCCCTCATTTTTTCTTGAAATAAACATACATCAATCTCGTATTTCTACTTCTAAGATGGACCAATATTCCTATGATTATCAAATAGGCCTCCTTATGGTACAAAAATGTCACTGTTGGCCCCAAGTTCGCCAAATAGATCCATTCGGGATAACTCCACCGAGTTCCGTTCCCAACAGGCCGATTTCTCAACCCCACCTTAGGTATCATCGCCAAACTTTCCTCCGGAGCTTCCAAGAAACTTTAACCAATTGTCCAAAACGCATTTCTTCTCTCTCTCTCTCTACTTTCTCTCTCTAACTTATATAACACGAGTGAGTAACCTCGTTACTTTTAGCTGGCTAGCTTAATTACTTCTTCTTCTTCTTCTTCTTCTTCAGTACTAGTCTCCTGGAGATTCACCAGAGCTTTCATGGCTACTGCAACCGGATCTGCCGCAATCGCTTTCAATTCCACTGGAATTTCATCCAAATCTTCACTCTCTCAACACAAGAAGATTGTTAACTTCCGACACTTATCATCAATTTCCGGAGGAGACAAACAGCTTCGTTCTTTCTCTGGTTTGCAATGCAGATCCAGGAGTTTTTCTAATTCTTCTGGTAATCAATTATCATGATCTATTATTGTTGATTTCTAGGGTTTTAATCGGATTTGATTGGAGGTTTTTGTTCATTTGATTATTGGTTGTGTGACCTATTGTTGTTTGTTCATACAGGTATAAGAGCTACGGTTGCAGCAGTTGATGAAGCAAGTATTGAAGAGGCTAAAATCGTGGAGTCTCCAGTTGTTGTTGTTACTGGAGCTTCTAGAGGTATAGGCAGGGCAATTGCGTTGTCTTTGGGAAAAGCTGGTTGTAAGGTTTAACCTCTCACTAGTCAATACTCATTCATTTATTGCTCTTCAAACCAGAATCGTGTCGATAAGAGAATTATTGAATTAGAACTTAGATATACTTGTACAGGTTTTCTTGGAATATGATATTATATAAATTCCATTTTAAACGTCGGACTGTCGGAGAAACACTAAAATTGGTACAACCGGAGTGACGAGATGAATTTTTACTTGTTAAAAGTGGAAATAATTTATGACTAAATGTGCCGTCACATGTTAGAAAACCTTGATTTTATATATTTTGCTTCCTATATTGGTTTGGTGTCTGTCCTCTCGTTTACTCTGGTTATCTTTGAGTAATTTTATCATGCTTTGTTTGATATGTGATGGTCAGTATTATATTTTCCATCTACACATCCTTTCTGATGATGGAGGATATCCTCGTTTTATTTCAGGTCCTTGTGAATTACGCGAGATCGTCTAGTGAGGCGGAAGAAGTTTCAAAAGAGGTTAATCTGAACACCACAAACCTTTATAGAACTTTTCTCAATGTTGGTTGTTATTTGTTAAACATTCCATCCTATTAATTCATTGTTCTGGTTTCTAGGCGTCTTATGTTCAGGTTTTTTTTTACCTTGTGGTGTACCTGGTTTTTCGCGGTAGTGGTAAAATTTTATTCTGTTTGAAAATTACAAATGCTGAGTATTGTCATTCTGGTCTTAGAAGGAAACTTTCAAGTAGGTTTCATTAAGAGCCCATCCCCATTCTCGAGTAAGTCTTCGGGGAGGGTCTCATTTCCTTAATGTTAATCTTTTGTTCTCTCCTGAATTATCTTCAAAGAAAACACGTGCAGTTGTTTACATTTAGATGTAAAGTATGTGTTGTTTATACATATACTGGAAAATTTGAACAATTTCAGAAAATAGACCAACCAATTCTTATCTCTTGTTTCTCTTTCTCTCTATGACATTACCTGATAGATGAACTTATTAAACTGTGTCCTAGGCTTAGAGGCGACTCTTATAAGTTATAACTACTGAAAGTATGTTATTGAGCTTGATGTCCGACCATACTTTCTCTAATTTCTACGTTTATTTTTGTGAAGTACTGACTCTGCTTCAAACTATTTGTAAGTACGACACTGTCTTATATTATCATCCTTCGTTTTGTTTTCGGCAAGAAAGTAATACTTACCTAGTCATTGTGAAAATTTTAGAGATTGACCCATCATTGTATTTCTTACAGATTGAAGCTTTCGGGGGTCAAGCTCTTACTTTTGGAGGAGACGTTTCAAAAGAAGAAGATGTGAATTCAATGATTAAGACTGTAAGCACTACTTCCTTGTCATGGTTGATTGAGAAAAGATTAAAATAGAGATTGAAAGCTTTACCTAATTTAACAGAAATAACTTTTTTTTTTCCTGATGCTGGTTAGTGAATGAGAAATTTGTCACAGTTACCACTTGTAAATTGAATTATGGTCTCATGTCATCACGTCTACAGGCTGTTGATGCTTGGGGAACAGTTGATGTCTTGATAAACAATGCAGGTGATCACAAGTTTAATTTCGACTTGGAACGCATCAATTTTTAATATTCAACTTCCTTCCTGACTTCTTGAACATGGTCTCAGGAATAACCCGAGACGGTTTATTAATGAGAATGAAGAAATCTCAGTGGCAAGATGTTATTGACTTGAATCTTACAGGTGTATTTCTCTGTACCCAGGTTAGTTCTTCGAGCTAAAGACATGACCATTTCCATGCAAAGTGGCATGACCAATCTTATTCTAACTCTGTTTATTACTCTTTGCAGGCAGCAGCAAAAATTATGATGAAAAAGAAAAAGGTATTGTGCATATATGTTATCAAGTCTGCATATCCTGGTTATAGCAACAGACCTGCACTTTCAGAACTCTTTATCAAAAATGTGCTCGCCCAGTTCAAAATGAAGTATATTATATTATTGGTCATCAAATCCCTATGTCCATGTGGACAAATCTCACACTCCCTAGTGTAGGGCATTCTTTAAGCCAACATGTATTTTTGTTGAGTGACATGAGGCACGCTGGGTTTCTAATGTGTGGGCCTAGCTCTGACACCATATTAAGTTTGTGGGCATCGAATCCATAACCAATTGGGCAATTGGCTACGATTGGGTAGACCCTAAATTTATATTCATGGTCATTAGATTTTCCTTTGTCTATTTGTGGCTACTCTCACACTTCTAAATAACTTTGGTGGCTTCACTGAGGTCAACCTTCTGAAACCAGTTCATTTGATGGTACATCCAGATTGTTAACATCCTTCCTCCTTATACTAAAAAAGTTGCACTATTCTTCTCATATATCATAATCTATTCACCCAAGTGTTTGTTCATCCATATTATCTAGGCGAGTGCTCAATCGTTTGAGCATCATATAGCCTTACTCTTTGGCTTTTGTTAACCTGTTTGTCCTCTTAGTTTGACTGCCATTTGTGCAGGGAAGAATTATCAATGTAGCTTCCGTTGTTGGCCTGGTAGGAAATGCGGGACAAGCCAACTACAGTGCTGCCAAAGCAGGAGTTATTGGCTTAACCAAAAGTGTTGCAAAGGAATATGCAGGGAGGAATATCAATGTGAGTCTATCGTGTCATAACACCTCAAAGAACTCATTTCAAACGCATCATACTTGACAGAAATCTCTTTAAATATCTTCTACAGGTTAATGCTATTGCTCCAGGATTCATTGCATCTGATATGACTGCCAAGCTCTCAGAAGATATCGAGAAGAAAATCTTGGGAACAATTCCCTTAGGTAATTCTACACTAATGAACAAGAATGATTTTTTCTTTTTTGAATCTAAAGTCAACTATTTGTGTTATTTGGGGAACTGTCTACGAACTAAGGATATCTTTCTACACAAGAACCGAAGAAAATCATTCTCAACTAATCGGCATCCCATAGTAGCATGATACTTTTCTTTGTTCACCATGCCCAATGAAAAAATCATAACTTTTGGTGCTCTTCACCTTCATGCACTTGGCTCAATTTTTAGTCTTAGCATTTAAGGCTATTCGTATATGTTGAAAATGAAAGCGAGATTCGCATAACCTTACATGTTTTGATCCCCATTGCAGGAAGGTATGGCCAACCAGAAGAAGTAGCTGGTCTGGTAGAATTCTTAGCCCTTAACCCAGCTGCTAGTTACATTACAGGACAGGTATACCAGTTTTCATACTAGTTCTTGATTTACGCATTATTAAACTTTAGATAGACGTTTATGAATACAAGTGTCAAAATTATTTTTTGGAAGATTTGCAACTTATTTACCTAGTTGTGGTAATTCAGAACTTAAACGGGGGTATATAAATGTTGATTTGCAGGTGTTTACTATTGATGGGGGAATGGTGATGTAGGAGATTAAACTGATGATAAGAACTCGACAAGTTAGTTCGACTGATTCTGCTCATTACAGAGGCTATTACTGAGACGGCATCAAAATGCCAAGCAGATTATGAACTCTGAAACTTAAACTGTCAGTCCGTCTGAGCTCCATAAAAGAAGATTTTACTGTCTTTTTTACTTTTAGCTTCTGAGTTGAATTATTAAAATAACTTCGGGATTTGGTTTAATCTGAAAAACTTTTATGGTTGAATCTGAGTCATCTGAATCCAACTTATCTGAATTTGAGTCATCTGAGCGACTGAGTCCAACTTGCTTGAATTATGTTCAATCTAAATTTAATTTAAAAAAAAAAACACGACCTTAGTCTTTTACGGAGAAATTTCCCACCACCAGCACGAGCACACCAACCCCAATTCAGGTCATCTAGCATTGCTAGTGGTGTGTGAGGTTACTAAAGGTAGCAAGTGAGAAAGGTTAAAGTCTACATATCTTTGGAAATGTGAGACAACCCAAGTCACACCTTGACAAGGTCTTCCTAGAGGTTTTGAGTAAGGAAAGAGCGTTTTGGGGTCTTCAAAATTGTAGGCTGGTTAGGTATATAAAGACTTCGGGTCAGTCAATCGGATGGGGACAATTGAGTTTATTAGGACATAAGATTAAAATGTGTAAACACTGGTGTTTTATATCCTCTTCATCTTCCCCACACACCACCATAACCTCCAACAAAGTTTTCTCTTTCTCCCTCTCTTCCGGGTAGGCACTGGTTGTTTACCTTCTTCTAGGGTTATTGTGAGAGAATCCACATTCGGTGACCATTTCTGTCGTTGACTGGGGTGTTGCACATGAGAGAGGAGGAGACAGAAGAGGAGAAAGGAGGGGAGAGAGAGAGAAGAAAAAGGAGAAAGAGGCGAAGGTGATAAACAATGGTTGTACTGGTGGTGGTAATGGGGAAGATGAAGTGAAGGTAAAGATGAAGTAGTTTAATTTTTTGAGTCCTAAACAATAGTGACCACTAAACATAAGGGATGTTGGTTTTATAACTTATAAGTAATGTCCAAAGTTATTAAAGACAATCTCATAAAAGGCGATACCTAGTTTGGTTTATTTAAGACTGCCTCAGCTAATGTTTGATCTAGTCGTCGGCCAACCCTTGCAAGTTAAACTTAACGTCGTCGACCTTCTATGTCTCCTCTCCTAATCTCGTGTATTACCGAATTATGAATCTCCCAAAATAGATAAATTGGTAAAAATAGAAAATGCCTTGGATGCTTTCATTGAGAGTTGAACTCAAGACCTCCCGCTTACTAAACGGGTGCTCTAACCAACTGAGCTATGAAAGCTTTGTTGGTTGAGTAAACTCTCAATTTTTTGTTCATGTAATACGAACAGGTCAAGGTAACAAAATTTAGTTAAATCTGCTACTTTCAACAGTCACTACATAGAACAAGAATCTTACAAGATAAGTCAATGCTTGTCTATCTTAACACATGTACATGATTCCAAATATCTGAAAGAACATTGAAGTAAGAAGGTATTTTTGTCTTTCCAACATAAAATCTGCCTTGAGGCCTAAATGGACTCAAATCCCATTTTAAATTATGTGTTTTAGCTCTTCCAATAATTGATTTTAAGTCTATTTGAACTATTTTTTTTGTTGAAAGTAAGTCCATTGTTCCAATAATTGATTTTAAGTCCATTTGAACAATTTTTTTTTTTTTGTTGAAAGTAAGTCCATTTGAACTAGATATAAGAAAAGTCTTAACTGAGATTTCCTTTTGCAAAGTAACTAAAGTGACTATTGTATGTCTGACCAGAATAAGTCAAACTCAAGCCAGTTTAAGCCAAAATGAGTTAAACATGTTTTTTGCCTATGACTTCGCTGAAATACAAGGCGAATGGTTAGTTCTTTCAGGCATGTCAAGTTATTATGTGCACATAATGTTTTATGGACAACCAAAACTGAGAAGTGCCATGTAATAAAGAAGGATCTCAATATTTGGTTGTCGAAGTGATTGATAGTTTTGACATAGACTCTAAAACTCTTGAAACTCCTTTAATTGATGTTGATGATTTAATTTAGGCAATTATTATACTTATTGCATCTGGATAACTTATAAGTATCAATGTCACATAATAACTATTGGAGTCCACCTCCAAAAGAAAAAAAAAAAAAAAAAGAGGACTAAAAAGGACCGGAAAAAGTGATTCTTATTTCACATGGGTGGAGGGCCCTGTAGTAAACAAGAAAATCCACTAACTAATTTTAAGATAGGGTTTCAACAAAAAAAAAAAACTAATTTTAAGATAGGTGCCCACATTGATATGCTGCCTTGTATGTCTTCATTGAGTCATTGACTTATTAGTTTGTCAACCTAGGTGGGGGTGGTTATAAATGTGGTCATTTAAAGCAGTCATTGACTAGGTATTTGGACAGAAAACTCACACAGTACAGATGGAGTAGTTTTTTTTGTTAAGGAACTGTGAATTGAAGTTTAGTAGATTAAAGTCATGGCAAAAACGAATGACAACATATCATATAGAATTTCTACTTCGTTTTTCTTGTTCCCTAATAATTTTATTATATAAAGTTTCCCATAGTTTTCAACTTTTTTATCTGCTAACATTTTTGTTTTCTTAAAGAATTATATAAGTACCATTTATAAGTCAAATGCGTTGAATACACTATAAAGAAGGAATATGTTCATAACTATAATGAAACAACACTAAAATACTGGTAAACGCTAATAGCCAATGTAGTCTGTGTTTTTAAAGCCTTCAAATAAGATTTAGTAAATGACAGGTTTCAATCCCGCCTAAGTATTGATCAAGTGATCTACGGATTTTGGGAATGAATGAATTCATGTTTGGGCTTTTGTATGTCGGTTAAATAATAGTATTTATATTAACAAATTTATAACGTAATTTTAATTGTAGCTCACTGGTTAGGAATTTAGATTTTTGTGCTAGATAAAAAGTTTTAAATCTTCACGTAAACACTACCAGGAGTTCTACTTATTTTTTGGGGAAATTTTATAGGAGCCTCTCATAAAGTGTTATAGACGCCTCCTTCCTTCACAAACTCCCTCTCCAATTTGCCTTGAGGAGGCGCCTATAACAATTATAATGGGGCGCCTTTAAAACAAGCCTATTTTTTTAACATGCATTTGTAGAGTCTTCATTTTTAACTATGCTTGGGCCTGCCAAATGTTTGGACCGACCCTGAGCAAGACCCATGTGTTAGATTAGTGGGGAGTTGGGGTCAATTTTGAATTTTTTTTAAACATTGACTAGAATGGTCATTACACACGATGTGATAAGCATGATAACTGTCTAATTACTACAACCTTAAAGACCGCACATTACTTTATTTAGGCCGCGACTTTGGAGAATAAAGAATTTGATCACAAAAAATTGATATAACGCACACTTCATTTTGAGTCCAAGAATTGATGTTTTTGCCTTTTGCCCCCAAATGTTCATCTCCTGTCTCTCTCTGCTTCTCTCTTTTTCAATGTCTTTGGCACTCACTGTCTCTCTATCTCCCTCCCTCGCGATCTCTCAATCCTTATATCAAGTACTTAAAAACCTAACATAACTCCAAACAAATCTAATGGAAGGAGAAGAGCTAGTCTTGACCTTCAACAAAACCCTAGTTCCTTTGTCTAATCATTATCTTCTTTTGATCTTCAACATGTTTATTTAATCTTCAACATGTTTATTTAATCTTCAACAATCACAACAACAAATTATTACAAGCAAAACACACGAACCCCTTTTAATCTAAATAAAAAAATAAAAACCCTATACTCTCCATCTTACCCCCCCCCCCTCTCTCTCTCTCTAAAAACCAACAAGTTGTTGATATTAGTTTCAATTCTTTTATTTTTCTACTGCACCTACTACTGAATCGGAAGTTATGGTGACGGAAGTGATAGAGAAGATGAAGATTAGGGTGAAATGTTTGATTAAGTGATTTTTTTTATTAAAAAAAATATGCCCCCGAGTGTATAAAAAACCATTACTCCCTAGAGAATTTATTCCCCGGAGATTATTCTTTCTGCCCCAAAGCCGCAACCTTTATTTATACTCAAGTTCAATATTCTTGGACTTGCACTTCGAAGGGATTGAACTTGGGACCTCCACATATCGAAGTAGATGCACTGACCAACTGGTCTACCAGTTGTTGGCGGGTCAATTTATAGTTGGGTCAACAAAGAATGGACAAACATCACATTTTGATGTTCCTTTAGACATCTAAACATTTCTCTTTTCGTGTATATAAAAGAACACGTTTACTATTTACCCCGATAACTCGCCTTCTTCTTCTTCTTCTTTGATCCGAGTTCTCGCTCGCTTTTTCTCTTCCTACGTTTTCTAATTTCAGAGTTTTGAAGATCGAAACATCAAAAAAGCTTCAATTTACCCAGGGAATCATTTTGGGTCAACCAAAAAAACCCTAGATTTTGCGATTCGAAGAAGGATTTCTTATGCTAAATAATGAACGGTTTCTCTTTATATGAAGGTAAAGAGTTCTCTTCACTGTTCTCATGTGTTCTTTTCTGCATATTAGAAACCCTAATTTTTGTTGTTTTTCTTGACGATACTGCTCTGATTCACTGAACCTAGGAAATCAGCAGGTCTTGCATTTAATTTGTGTATTTGTATCTGTAACTCCTTTTTCGTGATTAGTGCTCCTTTTTTGGTGTTATTAGGGTTCAATAGATTAAAGGTTTGATTTTTAATCAGTCTCTTATTTCAAGATTCTGATTCCCTCGATTCTTTAATTCTAATTTAGTAGAATTGTTTTTGTTGTTTTGTATCTTTTCAGGGTTTCAGCTATATATGCATATACTCCTCTACTAAACCCTAATTCTGAAGTCTCATTGAATCAGGGATTCTTTACTTATCTCTCATACTTCTACTAGAATCTTAACCTCCCAGGTTTTAAACTTTTCCAAGTTCAAGCCTTTTCAAATATTATTGGAAACTTCTTTGGTGAAATTAGTTCAATTGGGTTTGTAATGGAAACCCTAACTTTCTCTCTCCCAAATATTGTCATGTTCTTTCCAATGTTTCTTGTTATCTATCTTGTTGCTTACTTTGGGGTTTTCAGAAATTGGAGCCCAAAATATAGACCAGAAGCTTCAAGCTGTCTTATATCATTAGCCCATGGAACTCCTGCAGTTTTATTGGCTATTCTTGCTCTTTCAACTGAAACTCAAACTGGGTTTGCTTCTCCTAACACTGATTTCCAAAATACAGTTCTTGATTACAGCATTTCCTATTTCATGATGGATCTAGTTCACTACTTAATCTTCTCCCCTCATGATATTCTCTTCATTGGGCATCACTTAGCAACCCTATTTGTGTTTATAACTTGTCGATACATGGTCAATCACGGAGCTTTCGCCATTCTTGTTCTCCTTGCTCTTGCAGAAATCACTAGTTTTTGTCAGAACACTTGGACTTTAGCCAATGCTCGAAAATCCGATGTTCCTCTTGCTGCGAAATTGCATGAATTCTTGTCTCCACCATTTTATGCTTTCTATTCAGTTGTTAGAGGAATTGCAGGACCTTTATTTGTTTATAAAATGGGAAGTTTTTATCTAAGTGGAGCTGCGGATATTGTTATACCTAGATGGCTATCAGTTTCTTGGCTTATTGTGGTTGTAGTTGCAATTTCTGTAAGTATATTGTGGGTTGCTAATCTGTGGGTTGATTTATGTAAAGGAAGTTGTAGGGAATTGGAGAAGAAAGAAAGATAGAAAATGGGGGTTTTCTATAGCCTTTTTAGCCACAATTTGTCATTTTGTTTCAAACATTGTTGGGGAAAATTATGGGGTTTTCTTCTCATAAATTGTAATTATCAATGAATTCAAGTCAATGAAGGGTTTATGATTTTATATCCAATAAGCCAAATGCTTCAAAAACTTCAGTTAATTGTTTGATATCTAAGTAGTAGTTGATTCATGATTTCTTGATCCTATATTTTCTTTACTTCCCAGCACCCAGGTTGGTTTGATCTTATTCTGCATTTTGGGTTTAACTACAGTAATTCTGAAATAGAGATTATTCTTCATTTTCTTTACCTTCACCTGGATTTGTTGTGGGCCACGGGGATCCAAGGTCGAGTCTGGGCTGTAATCGTGGGCCACGGGCACATGAGGTCTCAGTTGGGAATCGGGCGGAAGCCGTGGGCAGTAGTAACTGCTCAGTTGGGCACTGTCTGAACTCCAACAGGCGTCAGGTAGATGGGTCCAACTCCAATGGAGCAGGTCTGAGGTAGGTGCAACTGTGCAAGTAGAATAGGTCTCAGGCTGATGCCAGTATCTGAGCAACAGGTGAAGAACGGGGAGATTGTTAATGCTTTCTAGTTCAATCTCTCAAAGTGGGGTTCTCGGACCCATGTTTATTTATTATTTACAGTAAAGATTGGAGCACTAATCTTGGCAGTTGGCATCAAAAGTTTATTAACGGCGGATTTAATTGCAGGAATCTACAGTAGCTTTCCTACTAAAAGTATGATTTTTTTGGATGAATCATTTTGTACTATTACATCCGAATTTCAAACTTAAAACTAACCTAAAAACTATTACATCCCAATTTCAAACTTAAAACTAACTTAAAAACCGTTATTTAAAAATATATATCTTTTCACAAAATGAGTATTTGAAAGTGACATTTTTATCAAACATTTTTTCCCAAATAACATTTCTCAAGGAAGCGTTTCTTTTCAAATATTGTTTTATCAAAATTATTGTTCCGCTGCGGATGATTTGTTAACAAATACAAAAATCTTATGTGTCACGATGAATTTGAGTGCCCATCTTAGATGTTCTAAGGCTATTAAGTTACTCTAAAGGGATCAAATATTTATTATTAACTGTAAAAATTACAATAAAAACTCATTTAATCCAATGTGTCAAGTATGAATTGAGATTTTCTTTCCTAGTGGCATTATTGAGATCCTCAATTGAAATACTTCTCCAATGTAACATTCAAAAAACTCAACATTTACTTTAGCTTTACTCTTGTTTTTTAGTATTTTAATATATAAAATGATGTGGACCAATTGAGATACAAGAATAAATGTTGAGATACTCAAAATTGAACTTTCGTTTGAGTATCTCGAGATTTATTGTTACCACATCATATTGAGATTCAAGTTGAGTGTTGCATTGGAGAATGTTTTTTGTTAAAAACTCAAGTAATCCTAGGTATTAATTTGAGTTTTTCAAGTTGAGTATTGCATTAGAGATGCTCTAATCTTCGCAGATGATATTTCCAACTCAATCAAAAATTTATTAATGGTGTGTTTAGCTGCAGGAATCTAAATTAAGATTCCTACTAAAAGTAAGATTTTATAGCAATCTAGATTTTTTTGGTCTATTTGACAATTTTAAGTTTACAAATTTTAAATTCTACGAATTCATAAATCTAAATTTTGTAAAAGGTCAAAATCTTACCTCCTAAGATGTGCTAGCATTTTGTACCGTTACACCCGAATTTCTAACTTAAACACCACTATCAATCCTAAGGAGAGTCCCTCTAACCATATCATGTTTTCACATAGCATCAGCCCGGTCCAAAATCAAGAACTTATCAGCATCCCTAGTCTAGAAGAGATAGACCGGGCAGTTAACAGTCTAAAGAAGGAGGCCGCCCCGGGTCCAGATGGGTACCCTCCTTTTTTCTTTCAGTCGAACTGGGATACAATTAGAGAAGATATTTATGAACTGGTTCAAAATTTCTTCCTGTCAGGTTATCTCCCTCCGGGGATCAACCACACCAACATGTGCCTCATTCCGAAAACATCGACTCCGCAAACACCCGCTGATTACCGACCTATTAGTCTGCTTAACACCACATATAAGGTTATCACCAAATTGCTCGCGGAGCGATTTAAAGCCTCGCTTGACCCTATCATTTCGCCTTTTCAAGCGGCCTTTGTGCCGGGTAGGCAGATCGCGGATAACATCATAATGGGGCAAGAGATCATTCATTCCTTTAAGCAGATGAAAGGTGAAAGGGGCTACTTTGGGCTTAAGCTAGATATGTCGAAAGCCTTTGATAGAGTAGAATGGAAGTTCTTGGTGGATATCATGGAAAGCTTAGGTTATGATGCGCATTGGATCAAGCTTATCCACACATGTATATCCACATCCTCTATGTCTGTCCTCATTAATGGGAGGCCAGGGCAGACTTTCTATCCCACGAGAGGTATTAGACAAGGAGACCCGCTGTCGCCGTTTCTCTTCACAATAGCTATGGAGGGTCTTAGCAGGCGTCTTAAGACGCAACATGGCAATAATAGCTTCAAAGGTTTCCCCACAGCCCATCTGGATATGGAAATTTCACACCTTCTCTTCGCTGACGACTGTATCATCTTCGGGCAGAATTCCATAGAAAACATTCACAACCTAAAGGATATTCTCCAAGATTTCAGTGAGACTTCTGGGCAGATGATAAACTATGCTAAATCTAACATTTTCTACTCGAAGAACTCCCATCCAAAGTTCAAGATAATGATTATGAGGACTCTCAAGGTCAGACAGGCGTCTACTTCCGAGAAATACTTAGGGGCCCAACTGTTCATAGGGGCCCAGAAGACGAAAGTGTTCAGAGATATCCTTGAACAAATCAAGAATAAACTCAACAAGTGGAGTCACTCCTTTCTGTCCCAAGCTGGTCGCACGATGGTCATTTCGGCCATAGCTGCAGCCGTTCCCCGATATCAGATGCAGTGCTTTGCAATTCCGAAAGGAATTATTAAAAGCATCAAGTCCGTCCAACGGAACTTCTGGTGGGGTAAATCTAAAGGCATATGCACGAAAGCATGGTCTTATATCTGCCTCCCTAAGAATCAGGGAGGCTTAGGTATCCATCTCCCAGAGCTGGATGATGCAGCCCTGATAACAAAAATGGCGTGGCGTCTTAAGACGGAACCGGAGGCGGCATGGGCAAAACTGATCAAAGCGAAATACTTCCCCAACACCGATGCTCCGGGGCCGGCTAAGAATCACCACTCTTGGAATTGGAAGACTATCAGAAAGCAGTACAATATCATTAACGACCTCACTATATGGGAGGTGAACTCAGGTAAAGAAGTGAACATTTGGACGGACAAATGGATTCCTGATTTGGCTTCCCCTATTGAAAATGTTCATAACTCCACCCTCACCAAAGTGGCTCAACTTATTACCGACAACAAATGGAATGAGGACAGGCTCAGGGAGAACTTCGATACCCACACACAAGATCTTATAAAGACGATTCCAATCAACAGTCAAGATAGAGACTATCCGAAATGGAATCTTACCAAAACGGGCAAATTCACGGTTGCATCTATGTACCAGCACTTAAATAGCAGCCTCATCAATGTAAATCCTAACACACGCAACTGGAAATTCATATGGAACCTTCCGGCGGTCCCTAGAATCAAGAACTTTATCTGGAAAGTTTGCAATAATGCTCTACCGGTGAAAAGCAGAATCGGTAAATTCATTGACAATAACACTACCTGCCCTTCTTGTAACCTTACGGAAACTATCGAACATGCTCTACTACATTGTACCCTTGCAAAAAACATATGGTTCTATTTTAACATTATCTCCGACAACATCTCATCCGTTTCGGATTGGATTTTCTCGTGGGAAACGAATAAACTATTTTGCTATACTTCCGACAATATCCATTTCACCACTATTCTTTGGGTGTTATGGAAAGTCCGATGTGATCACTGTTTTCAATATGAAATAACAAACGTGAATAGTATAATCAAAATGATAATAAATTTCCCTAAACCCGATCTCAAATTGGGTAGAAATACCAAGAGTAAACAGACCTCTACAAAAGATGATAAATGGAAGCCGCCTCCGCAAAATATGATTAAGATCAATGTTGATGCATCTTTTACTAACATAATATCCAATATGGGAATTAGCGTAATTGCTCACAACGAAAACTCGAAATTTATTGGAGCACAGGTTAAATCTCTCAGATCTAGAAATAGTGAGGAAGCAGAAGCTATGGCTATCTTACTAGGCATCGAATGGGCAAAAGAAGCAAATCTCACTTCCATCATGATTGAAAGCGACAACAAAAACCTGATACAACACTTGGTAGACCAGAATCAAGCAGTTCAATGGCAATCTCTAAGCCACTTAAAGAAAATCAGAGCTTTAAAGAAGGAATTCCAGTCAATCAGTTTCATGCACACTAGACGAGATTTAAATTCTCATGCAGACTTACTGGCTAGATGGGCCAGGAAGAAAGGAAAGAATAAAGTTTGGAGGAATATCCCTTGTATCTTAGCTACTAAATATTGTAATAACGTTTTGGTTTAAGTAATATTAAATAGTTTAACAAAAAAAAAAAAATATTTTTTCCAAATAACATTTCTCAAGAAAGCGTTTCTTTCAAATATCATTTTATAAAAAATTGTTGGTCCACCGCTGATGATTTGTTAACGAGTACAAAAATCATGTGTCACTTAGAATTTGAGTGCTCATCTCAGATGCTCTAAGGCTATTAAGCTGCTCTAAAGGGCTCAATCTCCATATCTATTTGTGGTGCGCCCAATCCTTGTCTATTTGTGGTGCGCTCAACTTATGTTTATCTTATCTTTCTCAAAGGATTATTTGAGCACCATCTACTCTTCCACTCGGGTTGGAATCCTTTCAAAGTTGAGCCATCTACTTTTTTTTTATTGTTTGGGGAGCCATGTACTTGTATCCTTTTATCAACATTTTTGACTTTTAGGGTATGTTCGTTACAGGCGGAAATTATGTGGGAAAATTGATTTTCGTAAAAGAATCGGTTTTTCACTGTGTGATAAGGCAAAAAAGAATAGAAAGTCGTTTTCTGTTGGAAAAAAAGATTGGAAACTAGGTTTAAAAAATTCCCACCAGAAAGATGGGAAAACGAAATTCCCACCCTCAAAATGAACGAGTTCTCTCTCCTCCCGTGCTTATCTCTCTCTGACTCAATCTCTATTCTTCTCTAACATCAACTTCTCTCTATATTTGTTTTCACCATCTCTCTCTATCTCTAACCCCATTTGATTGACGAACCAATCTCTATCTCTCTATGTAGTTATCTCTCAACTATTTAGAGAAAAGAAAAAGGGGCACACTTTTTAACCTAATTAATACATATTTGTCTAAAGGCAAATACATAATGCCCACTTAATACATATTTGTAGAAACGCACTCTTTTTCTAACCTTTCTATCAAACAGTCCACACCTAATTTGACATGTAAGATCTTGGTTTTCTTTCCCATCAGAAGAAAAATGGTTGTCACATCAAACGTTTCCACAGGTATCAAACGGACCATCAAGCTCGTTCGAACTAAATTTTCTCATTTGTGTCTTTCGGAGTTCCATCTTTCAACAACCATTCTCATGCTAGTAGCTTTTTCTTGCTTCCCTAACAGAGGTATTTCTTCTCCTATCTTTCATACAGTTTCACCTCTTCTCATATATTTCAAACAGTTCCACCTTCCATTTCGAAGGTAATTGATTTGCGTTCTTTTGATGGCTTAGATCAATATCGACGACTCCGATTAGCAGGAGTTTGACTCTTTTTCTTGTTTTCAAGATCAGAGCGAGCATAGTTTCTTTGTTTAGAGAATACCAGTGGGAAATCCTGAACTATTTTCTAATTCCTACTGGTGGTCATTTTCAATTGCCTTAAGAGTTTCCGGTGCTTATTTTTTTCATGTACTGTTTGGAGTTATTTTTTTCTTTGAATTGTCAGCCAGCCTCGAACCTTTGATCTCTCAGGTGGAAGACTAAACCTCTTACAACTCCGACCAAGGATTGTTGGCCTATTTGGAGTTATTGACGAGAAGTTAGTCTTTTGTTTAGGTATGAGAGTTTTTATGACCATATATTATTTCATTACCAGGATGGACTAACACATTAGCATAATAAGAGATATAAAATTTCTCATGGTCCCAAGACTTGTTATGTAGTTCTTTATTTTGTAATTTCTATTTATGTACTTCGTAATGTTGTATACTAGGTATTACCCGTGCCTTCGGCACGAAAAAACTTGTCTGATACATTACGTAATATGCAAGTGCGAAGGTCTAGCACAATACACCCTTTAATACGATCTGAAGCATGTTTAATACTTTTAAGTTAATTCGAAATTATTGTATATAATTCTTGATTTGTGCAAGTCTGTCTAGTTTCATCAATCAACAATACTTTATTGTGAATTATAGACACACAAGTACTGATAGTTAATATCAACGCTTTCACAAGATATAGTTTCTTGACCAAAAATCAACTCGAGAAGGATGGCCCCGAAACTGTAGATGTTACTCTTGTTTGTTAATTGTTACGAGATATAATACCTGCACACCAATAGGTTTTATTAGTGAATCACATTTTTTCTCTTTTCTTCGTATATTATTTTTTATCTACGATGGCAACGTCTTATCAATGATAACAAAAAGTGACCCATATAACCCTCTTGCCAAGTCCTCACCATTTACATACTTAATTCTTCCTTGAACATGATTCATTCTTTGTTTTATTCATGTGCAAATATTATTCATTTCTTACTTAAGTAGAAATACTTTTGAAATCTTTTCTTGTGACTCTTTAAATATCTTTCACATTTCCCACATTTTTAGATGTATTCTTCTTGTTCTGAAAGACATAATCTCATTAACTAATTCAGAAGGATCATAATTACATATCTCCCTCAATTGAATCTCAAATTCTTCCAAACTTGTATAACCCAAAGGTGAACTTTCAAATTAGTATTATAAACTTTCAACAAAAAAAAATTGTATTATAAAGAAAAGCAGCAGAGATCTACAAGTTGCGCTAGATAAAAGTCTATTAAAAGAAACATTTTATAAATAAAAGTAAGAATAAGATTGAGATAACTTATAAATGAAAGTAATGGTAAGAGTGAGACGAAATTTACATATATAACAAAATATTTCAAAACTAAAAATGTAGTAAGCTCCTGGATGGAGACCAAAAGTGTCATATTTGTAATGCAAAACCTGCATTAGAAAGATGTGTTGAACAAAAATCGCATAGTGCAACAAATAATACCATGTTACTTGTGAATTTCTTCCAAACAAAGCGAACAAAACTTATAATGCTAAGATGCCTAAGACGATTGGTAATTATAGCCTTCAGATGAAGTGAACTATCGGGTATTTGCATGTCTTCTTCCTGTTCAAATGAATAGAACAATGTCTTAGATTCCCCAATAAAATCCTGAATAACTTCTCGAAGAAAAGGTGTAAAATTGAATTGAGCTACGAGTACCTTTAGTCGTCTTCCAAGCTCATTCGTATGCAGTATATTTGCAAATTTTGATTGGCCATTAACGCTTATGGTACTGTAGAGAGAGAGAGAGAGAGAGAGAGAGAGAGAGAGAGAGAGAGAAAGAGAGAGAGAGAGAGAGAGAGAGAGAGAGAGTTAAGGCACACAGCTTTCGCAGTTTGAAGAATTTTTCCGCATAAATATTCTTTGAAGTTGGAAGAAAGTAATTCTTTTAAAGAACAGGACATCACTCTTTTTCATCATTAATTTTATCAAATTAAATCCCCCTTCAAGGTATGGAAACTTGTAACCATTTTTCATGTTCTCCAACGAAAGATCTGGTAGAAGAAAGTGATCTGCAAAAATAAAAACGAAAAGAATTAGTACATTTATTTTGCATCATGTTGATCTTCAAATAATGCAGAGGATAATATCAGGAGACCAAATCCTGGTTTGGTATTACTATGCCCGAGTTTTTTACTTCATTTCTAACTTTTTCTTTTTGACAGCTCGCTAAGTTTTCCTTTCTAAGCATTAATGACCAAATATGAGAAAGAGATTCATGGTTTCACAACTTCACCTTATGGGTATTTGGGGAAGTAAGAATAGTAAAAGAAACATAAACTCAAATCCAGTATGTTAGATAGGGTATCAGATGAGTTCTTCTAGAAACTAAACAGATCTCACACATGATGCTTGGTCATGATAATATAAAAGTAACCCATGATTCTATAAGAGTTGATGCCCTAAAAAAAAAGAGAAATGCCTGAGGCAATGACAGTTCATCATCCCTATTTCATTACACCAAACTTCAATCTTTCTAAATTAGATGGCTAGACATACAAATGAAGCTCTCGATTTTAAGCTCTTGCAAACAAACCTAAAAAGAACCCAAATTTGTGAGCTCAATTATTAGAGAAAAAAAAAACTAAGATCAATTACTTACAGGGAGTTCAATCTGAAGAAATCAATCCAACTAAAGAGACACTCGATGCTGCAAATTTATAATAGGAGTGAACCTGCACAAATTCAATTTCAAAAATCACACCAAGTTGAGAAGAAGTATAATACCATATTAACTACTCATCGACAAAAGAATCCAGCAAAATCACTTTAAAAATTCCTTAAAAGAATACCCTTATATCTGATGTATTAAACCCAAATCAAATAAGTTATGTAATCAAGCACCTAAGATAGAGAAAAGGGAACTTAAAAAATAAAAGACATAAATTTTGTACAAGCAACCCTACCAATAAATTTCCATCAGGTTAGCAAATTATTTTTGGCTATAGTCAGTTGTGGAGAAACAAACCTGTTTTCTTCTTCTCTGAAGGAAATTCAGCAAGTTGGAATTTACTTGAAATCTACATAGAAAGAGGGAAAACTATTACTTTGCATCGAGATACAAATAATACAAATAATTGAACTCCGCAGTAGAAAGGTCATCCATGCTATAAGAAGCTGGGTACTAAAATATTACACCAAACAACTTTCTATATGCAGATTTTACAAATAGCTTAATTGCATAGTAGGTTAAGTACAGAAATATCACACCAAACAATTTTTTTGAAGATTCCTACCTCAACTGCCTACTCTCTTAACGTTTGTAATAAGATGATTACATTGTTCGTTTTTGTTATACATCCATCTCCTCATTCCTTCTACTTCAAGAGCTATTTTACTTATGCATAAGTTAAAGTCGGGAAGCCCGATACAACTGCACTGATTTTGTGGCAGTATCACATTGGAAATGGAAACAAAAGAAGAGAAATGAAAAAGAAAAGGACAGTCGACTCAGAAAAGGAGATTTGACGTATCTACTTAGCACATAATCTCATTTGATAAACTGATAGTAGATAAATTCATTGGTCTTCAATGTTTGGTAAACTGATAGCCTCTCGGAAGGCAGCCATCTAACACCAGTCTCTCACAAGTATAACTGAAAGAATTTAAAGGGCATAATGAAAATGAATATCTGGTAACGTTAGCTATCATTTGGATTTGTAAATATCTAAGAAATGGCTATGATAACTTCATTTGGATTTGTCAATATCTAAGAAATGGCTATGATAACTTGTATTGTAATCACATTCATAAACACGTTGGACTAATACGCACGAAGTTATGCTGTAAATTCAGAAAATAATCAAAATTAGTTTTTCCTTGCTCAGTCAAAGTTGGCAACTTTGAAATCTGATTTAACATAACTGAATTGTAGGCACTTTAAGTTTAATGTCTTTTTAGAGAAGAACCCTAAACACTAAAAACTCGGTTCAATATTATGATGTTCGTAAAGAATTTGTCACTACGCGCTTTCTTAACGGTTTGAATTAAATACCTATAAAAAACGGTTTGAGTTAAATATAAGCCCTTAACACTTCAAGTTCAATGTGGAGATGTCCATGAAGAATTTTTATTCTAGGTAGTTGTGTCATGATACTTCGAGTTCCATGCAAACCCTAAACACTTAGAGCTCAATGCTGAGATGTTCATAAAGAATTTTTATTAAACCCTAAAACACCAATCATCATATTTAAAATCACATAAGCTTTGCTCCTAACAACCTTGAGTTAACTAATGAAGAAAGAAAAAGAAAAAAAGCATTACCCAAATCTTTCAACTTCTTGTTCTTAAGGGTGCCTATTAACAAATCATTAAGAAATTCTGCTTCCCTGAAACATAAAAGATTACCAAATCAGAAAAGCAAAATGATAATGCATAGTTCATCAAAACAAACAAAGAAACAGTCGTAGAGAGAGAGAGAGATAGACTTACCTTAGATTATTCTGACTCAGAGATTTATCTTGGATTGTTGAAAATCCTAAAATCCCATAGAGGTAATGTAACCTCTGTTGTTATGAACTGAACAAAAAGGCGAAGAAACCCTAAAACAAAAAATTTGTGATTAGTTTCAAAGAATCCAAAGAGGTTTTCATAAACAATAAAATGTGAGACTTGGTTAATAAAGGAAAGTCGAAAATCCAATCTGGGAGAAACAACAAACACAACAATCTTACCTTCAATGTTGGCAATGTTGTTTCTCTGGTATTATGAAAACCCAGGGTTATGTCTTCCTGTTTTAATAAAAACACGGATATACCTTCCTGTGTTCTTTCTGAAATAAATTCAGAGATAACACTTTTATGTCTAAAACTTAAAAAGTAAAACCAGTATAATCAAACAAAGATTAATAAAAAAAAAAGGTTAGAGAGAGAAAAGCCGAGTCGAGTTGTCTCTTTCCTTAAGACAGTGAACACCCTGGTATTAGTACTAGAACCAGTAAGATGTTTGTCTCCCAGGATACAACGGCTGCACCTTTCAGTATGACGACGAGAGTACTTCGTTTCTCTGAAAGCGTGCGAACTTAGAACAAGCAGTAAGAACGACAGATGAATTGACTTCTTAAACTCTAAATGCTCTTAACTTTGAATGCTAAAAATTTTCGTGTTTTGTTTGCTGGATTCTGTTTGGTATTTATAGAAGTATTGGTGACACTTCAGACAGGTGCCTTGAAAAGAATGGATGCTTCCCAACAGTCATATAAGTGCAAAGTGCGTGCGGGCGCCTCAAAAGCGCCCAATGCGCCCTAAACGCCCATTCGCCCACGCCGCGCGTGCGCGTGCGTGGTTTGCGTGGTGCAAACCACGTGAGTCACCTTTCTATTCTAAAGAACATACCATAAATATATGGAAGGTTCTATAAAAGGAAATAAATCATTTCCTCTTTCATAAATGTGGTACTAAATCAAAATCCCGGTTTTGAGTTAATGGTTCCCATACCAAACGAATTTTGTAATAACTCACTCATACGGAATCGGATTTGGACAAAATTTGAGTCTAAATTCAAGAGCTCGACGAGACGAATCCAACGAGACGTCTTGCTCGAGATTCTAACGAATGTAGGTACATCAAATTAACCAAAAAACCGGTCCAGCTACTTTTGAGCTGGGTACCGATTCCAACAATCCCCCACATGAATGATTATTACATGTTCGAAAATCACAGCAAACTGACAGACCTTACTATGCTATAATGCTGACAGACAGTAGTTCTTACGCGGAGTGTCGCTGCATCGGATGAAGGTGGCTTTAAAGCTTTGAACCTTCCCTAGTGATAACTATCAGGTTTACAAGGACAACAGTGAACTGTTAGTCTTGAACTGAGTCCTGGTAATTGTAAGCCAACTATAATTAACACACAGCTAATTCCTTACTTGTTTTAAGTTCTCGGTTGTGTTCTTTGCGGTCATGAACGTTCCTAGTTTCGTGTGTGCATTAGAGAAGTCAGCCTAATACGACCTTCTCATAGAACCGACACCAATTCCCACACATATAGGTGTTTCCTACTTAGGTACACTGCTATACCTTCCTTATAGACAAATTTCTAAATTTTTCGGATACATTAAAAGCTGTAAGCTTAACCTCTGCATTGCAGACAACACTGATTTCATCCTAGGAATGGGAAAGAGAGAAACTCTCTTCCAGTGTTTTGTTCGAGTCAGGATATAACTTCAGTTTCCCTTTGAACCTAGATCGTGGGATCTCCAGTCTTCTAGGTAGGGTTTCATTATGCCTTCACTCATTTACTTTAGGCAGTAAACCCATTCCCCTTGATGAAGCAATTACAAGATCTCTAGGCAGTCCCTTAGTGAAAGGATCAGCTAGGTTTTCTTTAGATTTTACATAATCTATGGTAATAACTCCTTCAGAGAGTAATTGCTTCACGGTATTATGTCTTCGACGGATGTGTCGAGACTTACCATTATACATTTTACTATGTGCCTGAGCAATCGCAGCTTGATTGTCACAATGAATCTTGATTGCAGGCACAGGCTTAGGCCATATTGGTATATCTTCTAAAAGCTGTCTAAGCCACTCGGCTTCTTCTGCAGCTTTATCCAAAGCAATGAATTCTGAATCCATCGTTGATCTAGCAATACAAGTTTGCTTAGAAGATTTCCAAGATATGGCAGCCCCTCCCAGTGTAAATACATAACCACTGGTTGATCTTGTATCATCGGTATCGGATATCCAATTTGCATCACAATATCCTTCAAGTACTTCTGGGTACTTGGTATAATGGAGTTCATAATCCTTTGTATACCTTAAATACCGTAACAACCTTGTTATGGCATCCCAGTGAGTACTACTTGGATTACTAGTAAATCTGCTTAGTTTACTAACCGAAAGAGCTATGTCTGGTCTAGTACAATTCATTAAATACATAAGGCTTCCTATAATCCTTGAGTATTCTAATTGTCTTACTCCATTCCCAGTATTCTTTATAAGATGAATACTTGGGTCTAATGGAGTTACTACAGTCTTGAGATCATTTTTACTAAATTTTTCTAATATTTTTTCCACATAGTGAGTTTGAGATAAACTTATCCCTTTACTGGTCTTAATAAGTTTGATCCCCAAGATTACTTCTGCTTTTCCTAAATCTTTCATATCGAAATTCTTAGAAAGCATTTTCTTAGTAGTGTTGATGACATCTAAGTTATTTCCCATAATTAGCATGTCATCTACATATAGACACAGAATAACACACCCTTTATTTGTGTTCTTAACATAGACACATTTGTCACATTCATTTATTTGGAATCCATTTGATAATAATGTATTATCAAATTTAACATGCCATTGTTTTGGGGCCTGCTTCAACCCATATAGTGATTTCACTAATCTACAGACTTTCTTTTCTTGGCCAGGAACCACAAATCCTTCAGGCTGGTTCATATAGATTTCTTCTTCTAATTGCCCATTTAAAAAAGCTGTTTTCACATCCATCTGGTGAATTTCCAAATTATATAAGGATGCTAAGGATACTAACATTCTTAAAGAGGTTATTCGACTCACCGGAGAGTAGGTATCGAAATAGTCCAATCCTTCTCGTTGTCGAAAGCCTTTTCCCACAAGTCTTGCCTTGTATTTGTCAATGGATCCATCTGTTTTTAATTTCTTTTTAAAAATCCATTTGGAACCTAAAGACTTACATCCAGGTGGAAGATCTATAATTTCCCATGTATGATTTTGCATAATGGAATCTATTTCACTATTTACAGCTTCTTTCCAGAATGGAGCTTCTGGGGTAGCCATTGCTTCCGTGAATGTTTGAGGCTCATTCTCAACCATATAAGTGAGAAAATCAGGACCAAAAGTCTTAGCTACCTTTATCCTTTTACTTTTTCGAGGTTCAACCTCATTTTCTTTTTCATCCATACTATCTCTTTGAGATGTTTCTGGAATTTGAGTATCTTGTTCCCTATCACGTTTTCTGGTTTCAGAATATTTATCCAAATTTTGTTTATAAGGAAAGATGTGTTCAAAGAACTCAGCATCCCTTGATTCTAAAATAGTATTTGGATGAATGTCTGATATCTCTAATTTGTGTACTAAGAACCTATAAGCACCACTATTCATAGCAGGTCCTATATATACACAATCTATTGTCTTTGGTCCTATCTTGACTCTTTTAGGAAGAGGGACTAATACCTTTGCAAGGCACCCCCACACTTTTGTGAATTTAAAAGAAGGTTTCCTTTCTTTCCATATTTCATATGGTATTTTTCCTGTTTTTCTATGGGGCAATCTATTTAGTAGATGGTTTGCTGTGAGTAAAGCCTCCCCCCACAAGTTCTGTGGTAAACCAGAACTTAGTAACAAAGCATTCATCATCTCTTTTAAGGTTCTGTTTTTACGCTCGGCTACACCATTTTGTTGAGGTGTGTATGGAGCTGTCGTTTGATGAATAATTCCACTTTTGGCACATAATTCTTTAAAGGGAGATTCATATTCTCCTCCTCTGTCACTTCTTACTGCTTTTATCTTTTTGTTAAGTTGATTTTCTACTTCATTTTTATAAAGTTCAAACTTCTCTACTGCTTCATCTTTACTTGTAAGTAAGTAAACATGACAGTAACGAGTAGAATCGTCAATGAAAGTAATAAAGTATTTCTTTCCACCTCTAGTTTGAACCAATTTTAAATCACATATGTCACTATGTATTAAATCTAATGGTTCTGTACTTCTTTCTATGGAATGAAATGAAGTTTTTGTTGATTTGGACTCGACACATGTTTGACACTTTTCTTTAGTGTCAACTTCGAATCTTGGGATTAAATCCATATTCATTAACTTCTTTAATGAATGGTTATTTACATGGCCAAGTCTTTTATGCCACATACTACAAGAATCAACAATATAAGCAACATTATCTTTATTAATAATTTTTGGAGATACAGTTATTACATTCATCTTGAATAACCCCCCACATAGATAACCCTTACCCACATACATACCACTCTTGCTTAATACAAAATTATTAGACTCAAATACTAGCTTGAACCCATTTTTTGAAAGCAAGGAACCAGACACCAAATTCTTACGAATATCTGGTGCATGAAATACATCGTTGAGGGTAACTTCTTTTCCTGATGTGAATTTCAGGACCACCTTTCCTTTTCCAGCAACTAGAGTAGTAGAGGCATTTCCCATGAAGAGGGTTTCTCCTTCTGGAATTTTAGTGTATGTAGAGAACAAGTTTTTGTCTCCACAAATATGTTTAGTGGCTCCTGTATCAACCCACCAATCACTTGGATTTCCACCAACCAAGTTAACTTCAGAAACTACATTACATATATTAAGTTTCTGAAGGTCTTCTGTTACTTCTTCTATTTCTTCCTCCATTCCAGTAACCAAAACACATAGGTTCTGAAGTTCTTCATCTTCCACAAGAGAGGCATTATTTTTAGCCTTCTTGTTCTTATTGATTTTTCCGTTTTTAGTACGGCAATCTCTAGCAAAATGACCATTTTTGCCACAATTGTGACAAGTACCATCAAAGCGGTCATTATTTTTCTTTGATGGCTTACCTGGTCTCATTCTCTTTCTTTTGTGTTTGGGGTTTGGCGCACCCTCAACCATGTTGACTTTTGCAGCAGAAGAATTATTCTTTTCTATCTTCTTCTCTGCATTACGACTATCCTCTTCAATTCTTAACTTGAGGATAATCTCTTCAAGAGACATTTCCTTATTCTTATGTCTCAAGTAGTTTTTAAAATCCTTCCAAGATGGAGGTAATTTTTCAATCATAGCCCTCACCTGGAGTGATTCGTTTGCAACCATATTCTCAGACTTCAATTCTTGTAAAAGAAGTTGAAATTCCTGGACTTGAACCATTACTGGTTTAAAATCAGTCATTTTAAAATCCAGAAATCTACCCACTATAAATTTCTTAACTCCTGCTGTTTCAGTTTTATATTTATTAGCCAAGGTCTCCCAGAGTTCCTTAGCCGTGTCTATACCATAATAGACATTGTATAAACCATTTTCCAGTGAGTTAAGAATGTAATTCTTACATAGAAAGTCAGAGTGCTTCCATGCTTCAATGGCAGTTACATGCTGAACATCTCCATCCCTTTCAAGAGTCGGTTTCGGTTCAGACAGGTACTTGACTAACCCTAAAGTAGTCAAATAAAACAACATCTTTTGTTGCCAACGTTTGAAGTCAACTCCAGAAAACTTCTCTGGTTTTTCAGCGTGATTTGGACCAACTTGCTTAACAGCAGATTCAGTTGTTGTGGCCATTTCTGATAATCAAATTAACACAACAAATTAATTTTCTATTTCAACCAGAAAAACTAAAATATAAACAAGTGATTCACTGTCTTAAGATTGTTGTTTCTCTGGTATTATGAAAAACCAGGGTTATGTCTTCCTGTTTTAATAAAAACACGGATATACCTTCCTGTGTTCTTTCTGAAATAAATTCAGAGATAACACTTTTATGTCTAAAACTTAAAAAGTAAAACCAGTATAATCAAACAAAGATTAATAAAAAAAAAAAAGGTTAGAGAGAGAAAAGCCGAGTCGAGTTGTCTCTTTCCTTAAGACAGTGAACACCCTGGTATTAGTACTAGAACCAGTAAGATGTTTGTCTCCCAGGATACAACGGCTGTACCTTTCAGTATGACGACGAGAGTACTTCGTTTCTCTGAAAGCGTGCGAACTTAGAACAAGCAGTAAGAACGACAGATGAATTGACTTCTTAAACTCTAAATGCTCTTAACTTTGAATGCTAAAAATTTTCGTGTTTTGTTTGCTGGATTCTGTTTGGTATTTATAGAAGTATTGGTGACACTTCAGACAGGTGCCTTGAAAAGAATGGATGCTTCCCAACAGTCATATAAGTGCAAAGTGCGTGCGGGCGCCTCAAAAGCGCCCAATGCGCCCTAAACGCCCATTCGCCCACGCCGCGCGTGCGCGTGCGTGGTTTGCGTGGTGCAAACCACGTGAGTCACCTTTCTATTCTAAAGAACATACCATAAATATATGGAAGGTTCTATAAAAGGAAATAAATCATTTCCTCTTTCATAAATGTGGTACTAAATCAAAATCCCGGTTTTGAGTTAATGGTTCCCATACCAAACGAATTTTGTAATAACTCACTCATACGGAATCGAATTTGGACAAAATTTGAGTCTAAATTCAAGATCTCGACGAGACGAATCCAACGAGACGTCTTGCTCGAGATTCTAACGAATATAGGTACATCAAATTAACCAAAAAACCGGTCCAGCTACTTTTGAGCTAGGTACCGATTTCAACAGGCAAGACAGGAGAGAGAATGGAGAGAGGACGACTGAAGATTAGGATGAGCGATTACATACAATGTGTTGCAGAGAGGGAGAAGAATAAAGTTGTGAGAGGGAAAAGGGAAATGGAAGGGTTCAGATGTTTTTTTCTTTGAAAGAGGGTTATGCCGTTTGGTAGAGGAAAGGAGAAGGGATACGGATGGATGGTTTGACCGTTTTAATGACCTAAGTCAAGTAGGATCCAAGGGTGGCGTGGGTACCATATGTTAGAGAAGTCTGAATGACCCAGATTTAAAAAAAATATCTAAGTGATTGTCCAAATCAGCATCCAACTCACCATCAAGGAGTATTTATTTTGTCCCAGTCAGCACAACCCCACTCTGTTTTGTTATATAGATATAATTAACGAAATAGCACATGTCAAAAAAAGAATCTCCCTTGTATGGTTGATTAAATCCGGGACTTTAGTTATGATTCATTTGAGTACGTTTGTATATGCTTTGCGAACTGATTTTCTTTTATAAGCTTTCTCTAAGGTAAAAAAATCTGTGGACTCTAGTTTAGGATGAAACTATAAGCATGTGTATAGGGCAATAAGCATTTATTTTGTAACAACATAGGAATAGGAAGGTTTCATGTGGAACTAGAGCTTTTTGTGATGAATACAAATATTTAGGAGTGTCAAGACATTTCAATGGTGATTTGACTTTTAGTGACGGTTCTGTGAAGAAAAAGTATGACGGTTCGATTCAGTGGCTTTGTAGGGGCTAGATATAGAAATGTGAGAAAATGTTAATATCAAATCAATTAGGGCTATAGACTCGAACCGTAGACCTTCTCGGAAAAACAGATCAAACTAATTCAATCTGTTTCAAAGACACAACATGTACTTTTTTTTTCATTGGGCTCTTTCATCACCTGGTATAAATATCAGATACCCCGCCATACTTTTTCTTCACAGAAAGATAACGAGATGGCTCCACGTGCTCTAATTCATAATAATTGTACAATTGTTGGAGAGAGTTGTGATGATGTAATTCCATTGGAATGAATGATTAATTTGGAGACAATTCTTTATTCTTATTATTTTGGCAGCTAATTTTTTCCTTTTTGTCATCTTTACATATGGTGAATTAAACCATATAAATAAAACGGGTAGTAGTCGAGTAAAGAACTCCATGGTAGACGACATGGGGACTGGGGACACTCATTAATTGGGGTTTCGGATAGAACTCCGGTCTCCGGAATACAAGAAAATAAATCTCCACAGATAATTAGCAACTATCATCTTACGCAAATTGGGTTCTCAATCAATTAAAAACCCGAGAAAACAATCATAAAGCTAACTAAACAAGCCAGAAAATAAAAAAGGAAGAACAAAACGAACTTTCTATTTATTAAATCAGTAGACTCCATTACACGAAAATATGGGTCACATGATTAAACCATGACATCAAAAAATATAATTACATTTTGCAACAACAAAAAAATGAAATATAATTACATTTTCAACAAAAAAAAAAGTTATTACATCAAATGAATTAAACTCAAAAACTGCAGATAGAATGGCCAGAACAGAAATTTATTTAGTACTTGGTGGACACTATATAAACTTTATTTAATGTTTGAGCACCCTAAGACTCAACCCTAAATGGGTGGATAGCAATGGAACTTCAAGGTGCATCTGAACTATGAAGATGAATTGATATCCACATCCATTGCTTTATTTATTATATAGCTAGCCAATCAAGTAAACATAGGAGAAGCTTACAAGTTCAAATAGGACTCTAACTTGATTTCCTCTCTAGACCAATCAAGGAGGAGATTTTATCCAACTTAGATTGTTCTTTATTACTTCTACTCCGCTACAAACTAATTTATTTGTTCGGCATGAGTCGTTTCACGCTTTTATTTCTCTAGAAGAGTTAGATCCTAAAAGAAGTCTTTTTCTCAAATTTATGTGTTTTTAGTTAAAAAATATGTTTAAATTTGAGATAAAGACTTGTTTTAAGATCTTATTCTTTGTCGTTGTCATTGGTGTAGTCATCGTCATCATCATCATCATCATCTTTGTGTTCAGAATGGCCTCTATGCGGTACTAAACTTATCCATTCATGGGACGGGTAGACGGATCACGAAAAGAATTTGTAGGTTTTGGCTTTGATAATTATCTGCCTTAGCCCACCAATTGGTGCTATAATCATCAATGCAACACCAACTATGATGCAAAACTGAAAAAAGAAAAACCTAAATGAGGAACAATTTTATGATTGATATATCATTAGTACAAGACACAAACAAATTTTAGTAAGAAGGAGATGTCAGATTTCTTACCCAATTTGCAGTCCAAGATAACCCAAACCTCTTTGGCTTGTAGAGAGCTAGCCACATTACACAAGGTAGCTTCAAAAAGGTCAAAATAAGAGAGTTGACTTTAGATGTTTGAGTGAATTATGTCAAGCTATAGTAAGAATTGTATAGGTAAAGTGGCTTACATAGTAGGTAGTTGGAGCAAAAGCAAATCCTCCAAAAAACCCTAGAAGCCCACTAAAGAAAGGGAAACATATACCAACAAACATTGTAAAAGCTGCAACCAAAGAAGATGAAAGAGTTAAACCTAGATCCAATAATGTCACTAGCTAACTCCTACTCAGCCAGGTCCTTTGATCGAGTCAGGCTCACGGGTAGGTCGCGCCAAGTTTAGTGGACTTCAGTGAGTTCTTAGTAACTCGGCCGAGTGACACCAGATCACACAATTGCTTAGGGTTTCATGCCTGACAGAGCCAGGCCCAAGTCTCTGACCGAACTACTTAGACTAATTCATCAAAACTTTGAGATATACTCACCAACGTATGAACTACGTGCGATTAATCGCAGCAAAAACCCAGGTGGAAAATGCATCTTCTTCACCAAAACAGTCTCAATCATATCAAACACTGGCATTGCATAAATCTATACGAAGAAAAAGTAGTAGAACAATGCAAAGGTTAGGTCAAAAACAACTCATGTACCAATAGATAGTGTAGAAAATGACCGAACTTGAAACTACGGTTTCGAGAAATTCAACCGAGAATAAATTTTACCTGATAGCTACCAATAACATGAATGACAACAAAGAAGTTTGCAATGATAATTAACCAAGTAGGTTTTTCTAGAGACAGAAGAATGTTTCCTTCGACGTTGTTTCCGAAAACATAGTAACCGATAAAAGCAACTGGGAAGTAACAAATAGCAACAACAATATAAGCAACAACTACACCCTTCCACATTGGTTTTTTAGATGGGTTTTCAGGCGTAGACGGAATAGTAGCTTGAATTTCGAGAACTACATTGTGTCCTGCGTAAGCAAATGCAACATCACCCAAAGCACCAAAGAAGTCTAGGACATTTCCTGCTTTTGTCGAACCATTATAGCTATAATCTACATCGGGTTGAACTCCTTTATGAAGTGAAGCAGTCCAAGCAATTGTAGAATATCTGCAGAAATATATTAAATGTTCGATCAAAGCAAATCTAATCTTACATTAATTCCAAATTTCAACTACGTCCAAGCGATTGACATATTGTTTTTTGTTAATTTGATTCGTCTAAGTTTGATTCGTCTAAGTCTGATTCGTCTTGTTTTGAGTCATCCACATTTGATCGAAACGTGTCTGGAATAATCCAAGATTACATGTTTGAGTTAGTCAAGCTTGAAGAATGAAAAGAAAAGAGCTTTTCGAAACTATCTCTGGTAGAGTTGGAAAATTCAAATAACAAAAACTAGGCAGACTCTGCGCAGAAATCTTATTTGTCTTGTTGTGATTCGCTGTTTGGTGGTTTGGTGGATCAGAATTAATGAAAGCACGAATAACGATTCGCAAGTCATATTTTAGATCTCAAATAAACAATTACTTACCCCAAAGACATAACTCCAGCAGCAATAGAAATCATTGAAATAGAATTGAAGTTAGGGAGTTGAGCAAGAAGAAAGTGAATGGTAGCAAAAATCATAATGAAGTAAGTGAGCTTAATGTTAGTGCAGTTCTCATGAGAACATGACAAATGATAGATCTTCTGAAGTGATTGCCCACCAGTCACCATATAAACTATATCAACACCAACTTCAACAATCAATTGTTGAGGTACTATAATCCATAACCCTAACTTTTCACCAAATGCATGTTGACCTAATTCATGGTATCTATCAAATCTTTTTCCAGGTACCATTTCATGCATCTCCACCATTTGCCATAAGGTGTATAGAGTAATTATCCATGATATTATCATCACTGTTACACCAGGACCCCTAATTTCACCAAAAAAAATGTATTAATTAATTTGATTCTAAATGTTTCCCACGTTATAACAGAAATAACAGTTGTTTATACCGTTGTTTTTCTTTTATTTTAAAAATCTTTCGATTTTCTAAACATTGATTTGATTATGAAGAATAAGATTAGCAAAATATAAAATAATTTATGAAAAAATAACAATTTGATAGAAAAATACCAGCCGAGTTCAGACATGGCATATGGAAGACTCAGAACTCCAGCACCGACCATAGCGGTAACATTATGAAATGCAGAATACCACCACTTACCATTCCTCTCTGCACTTATGGGTAGCCACTCATCGATCGCCTTTTCTTTTTCACTTTTTTCACGATTTTCCATACTTAGATTCATATTTTCAACAATATAGTTTTTTCTTATAAAAGTTATAGAATTTTAACATAGACACTTATTCTTAAATCTTGAGATTGTAAGATTCCATTTTTTTTCTTTCATCTTATAATGAAAATTGCAGTAAATTTTGGAGATAAAATAGGTACTTATTGTTAAATTTAGTCAACTTATAACTAAGTTTGATACAGGTGCAAGCATAGAGAGGAAATAGAAAGAATGTGGTTGTATTGCAGTTTGAATCTTTCTACATTAACCTACAAAAAAATTACAAGAATGTGGTTATATTTCAGTTTGATATAGATCCTAAGTCATTAAATTTTGGGTTCTAGGTCCAAAATTGGATCCCTAAGAGCATCTCCAATGCAAGACTCAATCTTAAAATCTTAAGTGCCACCTAGGACTTTAGAGTTTTTTTTTGAGAAAAAACCTCTCCAATGCAAAACTCAATTGAGATCTTAAGTTGATGTGGAAGCATTAAGTTTTAAGATGTCTCAACTAGAAACTCTATTTTTGAGATCTCTTTTGAGAGTCTTAAGTGTCCTAGTCATCAAATTTAATTTTTGAACCAATAGAAAGCTTTTCTTTCTCAACCACTTTTTCCTATTAAATGTATGTATGACATGTGTATCTATTAGAGTTTTTTAGAGTGTTGCATTGGAGAAGGACTTGAATTAGAGACACTCAAGTTAGCCACATAGGAAAGAGAATCTCAATTGAGACTCAACACATAAGCCAAATAGAGTTTTTTTTAAGTTTTGCATTGGAGATGCTCTAATAGTATTTTTCAGTCCACATGATCCAAAATATAAATAAAAATGGATATCTAAACCGGAAAACGCAACCTGATGCATAAATACGGATCTCTATGATACTTATTTTCTATTAATTCCCATAATAACCTCCTATATATAGATTTCAAAATCTATTTTCTATTACATAAAACCCTAATCTCATTTTCTCTACCAAAACTTTGTTTCTCTCTCTTCTAAAGACCAAACGATACAATCATTCTTTCTCCATCGTCTTCATCTTCTTCATTTTTTCTTCATCTTCAACGTTTAGCTACTTAAGATCTCGGTTCCGACCGATTGCTTCATCTTCAAGCTTCCTCTTCAAGCCCCCATTATTAATTGTTTTTTTTTTTTTGCAAAACCCACGTGAACGCTTGCTCCATCATCTACATCTTGAAGCTTCTTCTTCACCTTCATCTTCATCTTCAAGCACCATTAACATTTGGCAATGCTGACGAGAAGTTTCATCTTCAAGCTTCATCTTTTTTGCTTTTTTTATGCTTTATGCTATACCACTTCATCTTTAAGCTCATGTTTCATAATCTTCATCTTTTTGTTTAACGTTTCATCTTCAAGCTTATGTTTCAGCTCTGTACCATTTCATCAATTATCTCGTCCAAGTGGAAAGATCTTGAACCTATGTTTGAACTTTTAAATGCTTGGAGATGATTAAATTTATGAATTGAAGGAAGACGAAGAGTAAATGGAAGGCGGAAGATGGAGGGTATATGGAAGGTGGAAGAAGGCGGCAGTTGGAAGAGATAAGCTGCTCCAAATCGATTTAAGACTTTAGAGAAGGTTCTATTAAGATCTGGATCATTGGTTAAATCAATGATCCAGATTTTGAGTTATGAACAATGAGGGAGGAGGAAATTTCAAATAAGGGAGGACTGGAAACTAATCAGACACACAAAGCATTCTCTCTTTATTAGAGGCCCAACGTCAGAAAAATCTATTATAATAAAACAGCTCAGTCGGTTAAGGGAGGGATAAGCCTGACCGTCCATTTTTGTTAGGAGTTTGATAGAGATCACATCCGACGGCTAGTATAAATCCCTTTTTATGTAAATAGATTCAAACGGGAAGGGTAATAGTGTCATTATTTATTATTTTTTAAATACGGTTAAGATATCCCTAAAATTATTGTAACAAGTGAAGGAGATGCCCTTCGACTAGAGATGCAATGCGAGCAATTTGTCGGATAGGACAATTGAAGAAGATCATCAAGACTGGATTATTTAAGGATCGTAGTGTTTAGCTAGAAACCAACTACGATCGTCGAATCACGAAAGCAATTCGCGGCTAACTTCGTCCGGATCCTACATCGAGTTACACCAAAGAGTGTCAACTTGATCGGAAGATATGACTAGATGGGTTAGACCCATAAATATGTCCCTAAGGCCTGAAAGAAGTTTAGGCAAAGATGATACAAAAGGCTCGAATAAAGGGATTTTGGGTCGGGGCACCTAAGAGAGATTTTAGGCCCATTAGAGCGGCCGACCATGCTTGGCCGACCACCCTAATAGGGCCGGGCAGATCTGACCTTTGAGGGCATGTCTTGGCCGGTCAAATAGAGAGGAAATTGTAAAATAGAAATAGGTTTCTACTTTTACTATTTCTTAAATCTTATTCAAGGGTCTTTTAGGAAACCTAATTAGGATTCCATATACTGCCTCTAATTAGGGTGTGGAAAAATTCTCAAGAAGCTTTCTAGCTCTACAAAATCAAGTAGAGAAAGAAAGAGAGATAATTCCCAACTATGTATCTAGTCAAAGAAGAAGCGTTCTTCAATCTAACCACCATTGGAGTTCTAGCTAACAACAAGGTGGGAGATCAAGTTGATCGCCCGGTGTCTCAATTAGAGAGGCTACAATTAGAGCTCTTGGTCTTCTGAAGCGATTGGAAAGGTTCGAGGGAAAACTAGCGATTAAGGTAATTTCTGAACTAGTTAATTAACTTAGTTACATTATTAGCTTATGCATGAGATCATGGGATACTAGTGTTAGGCATATTAGATGTCTGAGATCCTGCTAACAACAATAGGAGACACCATAACCTAACAATGGTATCAGAGCATCTTGCACATAGCTAATTTTGGTTAAGTTTCGGACTAACCTATGCTTGTTTAAATAGATAGATGTGTCTAAAAGCATTTTAGGCATCAATTTGTTTAAGTTTTGAATATGATTTAAAGTTATTCAAATTTATTTTCAAAGTTGATAATTGAAAAGAGTTTTAAAAATATCTGATTTTGATTGATTTCGGTTTTGAAAAGTTTTTCAAAAGATTGTGATTTTGAAAATTTTAAAAGTTGTTGAAAATCAAAATTTGGTTTCTTAGAAGTACTCTAAAATTGGAACAACAGCTTTGGAAGCAAAATAAAGATTAAATTGGAAGTTTTTCAAGTTTTAGAAGTTTCCTAACGTCTAGCCGGACGCGAATGCATCTCGGATTTCCAGTCCGAGACGGAAGCTTCTCGGGTTTAAGGGCACGTCTGTTGGGGTTTGGTGTCACCTAGTGTTGTTAGCGGAATCTCAGATTTCTAATATGTCTAACACTAGTTTAAGGAGATGTCCTTCGATTAAACATGCAATGCGAGCAATTTGTCGGATAAAACAATTGATGAAGAAGATCATCAAGTCCCGACGATTTAGGGGTCGTAGTGTTTAGCTAGAAACCACTATAACCGTCGAATTACTAAGAAATTTGCGGCTAACTTTGACTGGATCCTACATCGGGTTACACCAAAGAATGTCGATTTGATTGGATGATATGAGTAGAGGGATGAGACATATATACATGGTAAGACCCATAAATATGTTCAAAAGGCCTAAAAGAAGTTTAGGCAAACATAGTACAAAAGATCCGAATAAAGAGGTTTTGGGTCGGGGCAACTAAAAGAAGTCTTGAAGCCCAAAAGGGGGACGACCTTGATAGGTAGGGTGCCCTTATAGGGCCGGTCAGATATGCCCTTTATGGCATTCTTTGGCCGACCATGAGTTAGGGTAACAAGAAATAGAAACTAGTTTCTATTTTTGTGAAAACCCGAAACCTTATTCAAAAGGGACTTTAGAAAACCTTATTAGGGTTGGACTCTAACTTAGGAGTCTATATAATGTCTCTTAAGACTTGAATAAGGGGTGGGAAATTCTCAAAGAGCTTTCTTACTCTACAACATCAAGTAGAGAAAGAGATATAATTCCCAAACTATCTATCTAGTCAAAAGAAGAAGTGTTCTTCATCAAATCACCATTGGGGTTCTAGCTAGCAACAAGGTGGGAGATGAAGTTGATCATTCAAATGTCTTGAGTATAGGAGCAATAATTGGAGCTCATGGTCTTCACATTCGATCGGAAATGTTCAAGGAAAATTTAGCGATTAAGGTAATCTCTAACTCTTAGTTCATTATTAGCCTATGCATGAGATCCCCGTGATACTAGTTTTAGACATACTAGATGTCTGAGATTCCGC
Source organism: Eschscholzia californica (assembly GCF_041429995.1). Taxonomy (NCBI): domain Eukaryota; kingdom Viridiplantae; phylum Streptophyta; class Magnoliopsida; order Ranunculales; family Papaveraceae; genus Eschscholzia; species Eschscholzia californica. The sequence continues at coordinate 51,333,789 of NW_028238198.1, forward strand.
TAGAAACACTAGGAGACACCATAATCCAACAGTGGCTCAGAGGCTCTTGCACATAGCTAATTTTGACTAAGTTTCAGACCAATCTATATTTGTTTTGGCAGATAGATGTGTCTAAAAGTGTTTTAGGCATTAATTTTATTTAGTTTGAATGCGATTTTAAAGTTATTCAAATTGGTTTTCAAAGTTGATGATTGAAAAGAGTTTCTAAAGATTCGATTTTGATTGATTTCGGTGTTGAAAAATGTTTTCAAAAGAGTTGATTTTCAATGATTTTAGAAATAGTTTGAAAATCAAAATTTGGTGTTTAGAAGTATTCTAAATTTGGAACAGCAGCCTTGGAAGAAAAAGAAAAAAAAACTTGGAGTTTTGAAATTTTAGAAGTTTCCAAAAGGTTCTGGGCAACACGCGTCTTGGGCTAACGCATCTGTGCATCTCCGTCAGCAGATTCGAGACGGAAGCTACTCCGGTCAAGGGCACATCTGGGACACTCCCCAAGGAACAAGAGAGCATCTCACACTTCATGCCCGAGACGGATGCATCTCGGGTTAAGGGCACGTCCAGGACGCGCCCAGGCAACCCGAGTGCATCTCGGAATAGTCTGAGATGCATGGAAGCTTCTCCAGACGCGTCTGAGATGCCCTAAGCATCTCGGTCTTGGACCGAGATGGCCTAGGACCTTTCGGCCATGGGCCATACACGTCTAGAACGCGTCTGGGACGGCCTAGCACGTCTCGGTTTTAGCCGAGAAGTCCAAGTAGCCTCGGCCTTTGGCAAGACGCATTGGATCAAGAGGAGTCTCCATTTGGTTCTAGATAACCTAAAGAGCAAAAGATCAAGTTGATTGTTCGGGTGTCTCAAATAGATGAGTTACAAATTTGGAGCTCTAGATCTTTGAAAAAAGACGATCAAATTAGGCCAAGGGAAAAAGTGAATTAAGGAATTTCTAGATCCCTCTTCATTATTAGCTCGTGCAGGAGATCCTGGAAACTTAATGTTAGATATACGATATATGAGATTTCGCTCACACCAGGTGTCATCAATAACCCAACATGGGTATGATGCCTAAAAAAAGCAAAAAAAATTAACTTTTCAACTTTGAATAAAAAGTTTAGTAGTTTGCACTTTACATTTCCCAATTTCACAACTGCCTCAAGTAATGATTAAATACAAAATAAAAAGACAAAAAATTATAGATGAAAATCAAATCGATGTTGATTGTTGACCTGCAAAAGAAAAAAACTAGGTCAGAAACAAACTCTAAGAATGAGCAGTAACATATGACAAATAAAACATAGAAAGAATGTAACATGTAACAAGAGAAACCATACAAGAAGAGAAAGAAAAAGAAACCCACTATTATTATAAGATTATATGACACAATGGTGTCATGGGGTTCTGACCGACCGTTGACAACAATTAACATATACAAGAAAAACCAGAAAGAAGATAGCAAAGGAGAAGTAAGAACTAGAAAAAAGGAAACAAGTAATGATATCAAACAGTAGAGAGAGAGGGGAAGTGTGTGTTCCAGTTAGTTAGTTCTATACATATGACCAGCAAAGAGAAAAATAAATCCAACAGCGAAAGACTATGGGCCATTACTTGCAATCACAAAGAAAATCAGACAATAAATTAAGACATAAATAGTGTGCTTCTTGGACTGATCCAATTAGAATAGGAACCAGTGAGAGAGATTGTATGATAACAACTACCACTAACCCTAGCCATTTAATGGTTGGTATTCATCCAACACAATTACAAACAAAACGAACCGATAGGGCTGACGTATGACCTAAGCAGACGTAGACATGTAAACAGTAGTTTATCTGATCAGATATAGGCATATCCGTATCTGATAATTCCGACAGATATTATATATCAATATCCAAATTGATAATATTATCCGATATCTGAAACAAAAACAAAATTTTATATTTTAAGTTAAAAATTTTAACCATTATATCTAAATAATAAATCTCGACCATACATTTTATATATTATTAGTATTAATAAATTTTTATTTGTATTATTTTTTTATATTACTAATCGAATACGGATATTTATCGAATCGGATATTGGTTTATCTGTATCAGATAAGTAGATATCTGTATCCGTTATCCGAAATTTCGGATATTTTTTTAAAATTCGAACACGGATACGGATCAAATGTCGGATATCCATTGACAAGCTTAAGCGGTACGGGCTCAAGCAGTATCTCACCACTTCCTTCTGCTTAAGAGGGCACAAGGGTTTGGACCAACTCGGTCACTGGATGCCCACGGACCCTTCGGATGCGGGCGGAACCTCAGTGGCCGGGCCAAAGTCCAACACGTCGGAATAGGTGGACCCATTGACTTGTTTGTAAAGATCTCCTAGTTCAATCCCCCAATAGGTGGATCCGATGATTGTCTTGTAGAAGAAGAAAAAAACCGCAAAAAGGAGAAATTATAGTCACCATCGTTCATTTTATTAGGGTTCTAGTGACGACCATAACAGCAAAACACCAAAAACGCAGAGGAGAGAGAACACAGGAATTCTAGAGAGAGAGAGACAAGAGAAATGGGAAGTAACCAAGCAGCAGTATCATTCCTCACCAACATCGCTCGTGCTGCCTTCAGTCTCGGCCTTGGTGGTACTGTTCTCAGTTCCTCTCTCTACACCGTCGATGGCGGACAACGAGCTGTCATCTTCGATCGTTTCAGAGGAGTTCTTGATGAAACAGTTGGAGAAGGAACTCATTTCTTAGTTCCATGGCTTCAAACTCCTTACATCTTTGATATTCGTACAAAACCTCATTCTTTCTCATCCATTTCTGGTACAAAAGATCTTCAAATGGTTAACCTAACTCTTCGTCTTCTTTCTCGTCCTGAAGTACCTCGTCTTCCTTCTATTTTCAAAACCCTAGGTACTGAGTACGACGAGAAAGTTCTTCCTTCAATTGGAAATGAAGTTTTGAAAGCAGTTGTTGCTCAATTTAATGCTGATCAACTTCTTACTGAAAGACCTCATGTTTCTGCTCTTGTTCGTGATAGTTTGATTCGTCGTGCTAAAGATTTCAATATTGTTCTTGATGATGTTGCAATTACTCATTTATCATATGGAGCTGAGTTTTCTAAAGCAGTGGAACAGAAACAAGTAGCTCAACAGGAAGCTGAGAGATCTAAATATGTTGTGATGAAGGCTGAGCAAGAAAGAAGAGCTGCCATTATTAGGGCAGAAGGTGAGAGTGAGTCTGCTAAGTTGATCTCTGATGCTACTGCTGCTGCTGGAATGGGATTGATTGAGTTGAGGAGAATTGAGGCATCAAGAGAGATTGCTTCAACATTGGCAAGGACTCCAAATGTTTCTTACCTTCCTGGTGGAAAATCTATGCTTCTTGGGTTGAATTCTGGAGGAGGACGTTGATTATGGTAATCTCTCTCTCTCTCTCTCACATCAATGATTTGTGTTTTTTGTTTTCCTTTAAGAGCCATTTTGGTTTGTGATGGAATCATCCCAAAACTTGTTTACATCATAATTAGTCTGCATCTTGTATCACAATCTAAACTGTTCTGTAATTTTTATTTCAAAATTCGACATGATCTCATTGAGAACAGAAACAAATATGTCAAAGAAACCTGTGGGTTGAAGGTGGATTAGGAACACATGGGCAGTTAGTGTCAAATTGTCTAGATTTGATCCATGAGTTCTTCGCTAGTGATGACTTTGACTAATATCTGCTGCTTCCTTCTTATGAGGCGAATGTTCGAGTTCGACCATCTAAATTAGGCTTTGGATTAGTATTAGAAATTTAGAATTTAACGCTAGTTGAAGTTAATTTGATGACCATGATATATAATGCATTATAAAGGCCTTTTAGAGTAGCAAATAGCCAATTAATGAAAGAAGCAAGATTATGCATATATAGCAGGAGGTTTTCGGACTGGAGTGTTGTTGTTTTTTGGGTGCTTACTTAAGGTGATTGTTCACTTTAATTTTGGGAATGTGATTTTGATAAGCTTGTGTTCTTCAAAGCAGTACCTATGGTACTCATTCTGCATATTCGTTTTCCTTGATAGTTTGTTTGGACTTTGGATCAAGATTAGTGATCACGCCCATCGAGTAGAATCAGCTTTATGTTGGAATGATCAAGTTATGGAAGACTAATGGATGATGACATGTTCCCCTATAGTACATGAAACTCGCAGGTCGTGCAGCCAGAACGATTATGGTACATTGACTTGCATGAAACTAGAAATCTTAGTTGTGAAGACATAATAGATTTGACATGAACTATGATTGGATGGTGGCGTGATATTAGTTAGGAATGTTACCACGAATCCTGAAGTGCATTGACTTTTGGGTACAGAAGTGCTGCATGTACAACCAAAAGTCTGGAGTGGCTAAAATTCGTTTAAATTCATGGAGTTAGACGGGTTCTAGTGGGTTAGGCTTGTATACAATTTTAGTGTATGAATAGACTTTCTCTTCCTAGTTGAATACCCACATATTCCGTCCCTTGTCGAATTTGGAGGGTTTGGCATGTTGGCTTGTGTTGGTGCATTTTATGACAACTACAAATAGACTATCCTGTTTATTACATTTTTTCTTATGAAGTATATATACTATCAAGGAAGATGTAGTTACTCAGTTCGAGATTCCTAGTTGGAATAAGGAATCTTGGTTAGTATAAGAAGTGAAAACTCTCTAGCTTTGTCTAGTTTATCGGCTTTGATCTTTCTCAAAATATTGTGTAAAGGAATCTGTATGCTTTCCTTTCTACATGTTTGAGTTTTATGGACTTGCACGACACGATCGTCTCATTTCAAGTATGCTAAGCTACTTCTTTTAATTCATTTGCAAAGGCCTACTTTTATCATTTGTTTCAGTGTATAGTTAATTAATGCCATTGCACGTTTATGAACTAGAATATCATATATGGCTAACACATTTAGATGATATTTATCACGTTAATAATCTCGTTACTCTATCGTTTTATCGACTCTACCATTAACTTATGGTTATCTTTGCTTGCAGAAACAGGCAGATAATGCAAACACCACACAATTGATTACAGGGAAAGCTTTTTTAGTCTTCTATAATCTCATTCTATTTCCATCTCGAATACTTTCGCTTTTTGGGTTCAAGAGAGACTTGACAATGGATTTTTTTCAATTTTGGTTTAAGCAAGTCTAGGAGATAAAACATGATTGAAAAAAAAATTAACTCTTTCAATCAAAAGTAGGAATTCATTGTTTCATTAACTATGAGTGAAAGATCTCCATATGTTTGTCTTGGTTGATTTCAGATTTCCTGTTTATTGAAATAGGTGCAAGGATAATAAGAAGTCATAGCTGTTATCATATCTTATTTTACGAACACCGATTTTTGATGTGCTTTCTATTAGATTGGGAATGGTTACTCATTCTTCTATGGTTATGAGTTGAATCAGTTTCTAACTTTCTATTAAGGGTTAGTTCTCATTTACGCCACCGACTGCCCGACTTGTTGGAGCTTCGTTATTTTGAGGACCAGAATAGATGAGTTGTAACATATAGGGGGCCACAAAGAAATTAGCCCTAGAATTGAAGAGTCTGGTATTGATGAAATGTGTGTTGGAGAAAACGAATGTTCTCTGGTCAAAAGATACTATTTAAAGCAGTTCCTAGTTAGTTTCTTGTCCATTGGTATCCGGTTTTCAATGAGGATCATCTTTGGTGGTCACTAGGTTTCAAAATTAGAACCGGTTGAAAGAATGGGTATAAATATGAAATCAAGATCAAATGTAAACTCATAAGTGGTTTTGAAGTTTTTAGCTTTGGAGCCACTTATATCCAAATAATAATCTTTCTCTCTCTCTCCTCATATATCAGCTCTAACAATGGCTTCATCTTTCTTCAGAAGATGGGTGAGGCCTGAGGTAACTGATTTCCTAAGCTCGGTAGCCACCTCGAAAGAGTCCATTCACCCCTTAATTTTCCAGCTTGTATAAGACAGATAGACTATATCGATCCACACATACGAATGATAGAAAAAAAAATCTAGACCGTAATGGTTCTCGACGAAGAGAAAAAGCATGGCTTCCTCTTATAAAACCAGTCTAGGACCTCAAGTTCCACATAGCATTCGTACAGAATATATGCTTTATTTGTTATGTATGCAAACAGCTTACAAATAGGCAGCTTAGTTACTATTTTCTACTTTATGGTGTTTTTTCAGGTATATCCACTTATGGTGCCCATGGTAACGGTTGTCAGTCTAGTGGGGATGCAATTAGTAAGGAATGTTACCACGAATCCTGAAGTGAGGTACGTCGATATTTATAACTCGCTCTTTTGCCCTTCTAAACTACACAACACTTGTTTTTCTACTACAACATTATCGACCGCATAAGAAGAAAAATTGATTAAAAATTGTGATTAATGTGAATGTAGGGTTAACAAAGAGAAAAGAGCTGCAGGAGTTCTTGACAATTTCGACGAGGGAGAGAAATATGCACAACATAGAGTCAGGAAATTTGTCAGAAACAAAAGTACTGAAATCATGCCATCAATCAACAGCTTCTTTACTGATCCAAAATGAAGAAGCAACATCAAATATTTTTTGGGTTTCCATTCTTTTCCTTGTAATCTGAAAATTCCAATTTGGATATTCAAATATTAAACTGAAAATAGTAGAAAATATTAGTACTTGTTTTTGTCAAATTGGTCCATCAGGCTCAAATATAGCTGCAAAATATTGGTGTATAAGTTAACTTCATTGAATGAAAATAAAATTGTTTACTTGACTCACTTTTGTTTGTGATAGTCCCTCATCAGACGGTTCTAAAAAAATAAAAAGATAATCCCTCATCAGACCATCCCAATCACTCCTAGTCTCCGACGTACAAGCACATACACACATAAAAACCACAACTATTAGTAGGCTAACAGACGGTGTAGGCCTGCCAAAAAATAGATAGTGGGAAAGTTCCTTGGGTGCGGCTAAAGGGCCCCCGACCACGACCAAACTGCTGTAGGCTCCCAGCCAAAGCACAAATTGAGAGATGTCCCATGTGCAACCCGGGGCCTACAACACTTTGCCGGGGATTTAGCCCCTCCCAAGTTCCTTTGGCAAGCTTACTACATAACCACAGCTAGAGAACTTTCAAGGATCATAGGGGTAAGAGAGTTTTGGTTTACCAACAATATTTTTCCCTAAAGCAATTCTCCTGTTGTTTTTCATAAATCCGCTATGATGGACCGAATCCGAGAGAGAATCAATTTCCACTTTAATCTTGTTTTGTTTCTTGTTCTAATTATCTTGGTGACCTTGCCAAAGGAAGCCATTGATCCTTGTAAGCTCCTTTATAACCTGTCTTTAGTTTGATTGTGTTGGAATCGGAACCGATTTTGGCTCGACCCGACTCATCAAACTTAGAAACGGAATGCACCATTGCGTTCGTCTCGTCGAGCTCTTCAATTTAGAGTCAAGAATCACTCAAATACGATTCCGGATGAATGAGAAATTCAAGTTTAAAGTTTGGACGAAAATCGGTTAAGGACCAAAACATCAAAAGGGACAAAGTTAGATTGGGGCCATTTCAACGAAGCAAGCTCGTCCAAATCTGGACGGCTAGCGTTCATCGCGCGGGATTGCGCCAGATCCAACGTCGGGCGTTCATCCCGCTTCGGGCACACTTAGGGATCTCTCTAGATCTTCATCTAACGGCATCTGGTTAGCTCTGTTGGGCATGGTTCGGGACAGAACCAATGAAATCCAACGGTGGGTGTTTCTTCCTTGTTTTTTAGCCAGATCGAACGTACCAAAACCTTGCCGAAAATCCCAGTTATTTAACCAACTCCTTGTCAAGAGTTGTGTCCCAAAAACTAAGGCTTTTGTCCCCAAAACTGAAGAGATGTGTCCCAAACTAATGTGCCTACTCGATTCCTATATAAACCCACCAAACCCACTTCATTTTTCATCAATTCAATTCATTCTCTTCTTCTCTTACCTTCTAACAATTAGAGGTTCTGGTTTGCCTAGAATATCTGATTGGGAAGTATTTCTAGAGGTTCTAGTTTGCCTAGAATATCTAGAAAAAGGAAGAAAAGAAGTTTCGAGTGAAGTTTGAATTTCCGAAGCGTCTTGAAGATCATCCGCATTAGTCCAAGAGCTCATAATACTTACAAAGGTCCGTCCGCTTTCAGAATATAGAAGTACCATCTTAAAACTCTGAAAGGAAAGTCGTTGTATCCCGAAGGCATACACCCTAACGTTTGGTACTGTTACGGGGGTGTAAAATGTCTTAAGGAAAGAGAATTTATTCTCGCCTCGACTACATTAACATCAATCTCGGTTAACCTGAAAGAAGGAATATTGATAAATCATTATTCTTTAATAGTCTATCTCTCTATAAGTTAGAGAAAGGAAACTCTGTCGAAATCAAGCCAAGATAGAGAGAAATCGACTTATCAATTGATAACCAGAGGAACAACAGATTGATCTAAGAATCTGTGACATATAATTGATTAACTTACGGATTATGATATACAAACAGTTTTTGCAGGACTGGCAGAAATCTTTGGGCTTGAACTTGAATGCCTTACAAGCTTCGGTGATATGGAACTTTTGTAATGTCGAGACCAAGATGATTTCGGTTGAGAGAATTCTTCAATTCTCGAATATTCCTAGTGAAGCTCCGTTGAAGAAAGACGAATTCACACCCAAACCAGACTGACTCATGAATGGAAATATCAAGCTTAGTAATCTTCTTGTTCAGTACACATCGTCACCTCCTATGATTCTTATAGAGGAGCAACTTGTGAATTTCCAAGTAAGAAGAAAATTGGAGTAGTGGGTTGGGCTGGTAGCGGCAAGTCCACTCTCATCCAAGCTATTTAGAGTTGTTAGGACTTCCGAAGGACGGTTTATCGATGGACTTGATATTTGTAAGATGGGTTTACATGATTTAAGGTCTAGATTTCGTATAATTCCTCAAGACCTAACTCTCTTTCAGGGAACAATGAGAACTGATTTGAATCCTCTTGAACAACATCCATATTCTGAATTATGGAAGTGAAAGTTGGGTTTTCCTCCTTAATCTTATTTAGAAGAAGAAAATACAATTAGAAACGCACAAGAGAAGAGAGGAGAGGCAAAAGGTATGCCGAGAGGAGGTCTGCAGAAGGGGCTGAGTATTTTCAGAACATATAGTCTCTGGTGTTCAGGAAATCCTACGGTGAGATCTTCACGGATTGAGCTGAAATTATGCAGAGGTATTCCTGACTTGTTTAGCTAGTGTTTGAACGGTGGGATTGAGATTTGGTGGTCGGAATACTAGTGAGTTTGGAGTCATTTTGGACTGCATATTTTTGGGTTGTTTTAATCTTTCTTGTGAGGCTTCCTTCGTGTTTGAGATTGCTTGTTTTGGAGGCTAAGTCTCGGGAGTTGTTCTATTAAACAAGGAGGGCGTAGTTTGTAACTCAATTTCTCATTATAGTGAATTTGGAGCGGACTACTTGTATTGTGGTTTTTACTTCTCATATCGAGGAGGTTTTCCATGTTAAAATTCGTTGTCTTATTTACATTTTGTTCATCGTTTATTGTTGTCACTATTTTACATATTTTTCTCATAACTAACACAAGTGAGGAAAAACTTTTATTTCACTGCGTCGACGCGCTCGTTTTTTCCAACAAGTGGTATTAGAATTCCAGGTTAGAGAGCTTTGGATTGTGATAACTTTTGTTATTGGTTTGTTTTTGTCAGTAATGGAAAATATGGGCAGAATGATAAGTTTGAATGATGCTAATTATCATCTATGGAAAGACAAGATGGAAGACTTGCTCTTTGTGAAGGGATTTCACGTTTCAGATTTTCATGAGAAGAATTCCGATGATCGGTGGGCATTGCTACATCACCAAGTGTGTGATTTGATGAGACAATGGGTAGATGATAATGTGTTGCATCATACGGAGAATGAGACTAATGCTCGTTCTCGGTGGTTGAAGCTGAAGCAGTTATTTGCTCAGAAGACAAGAAACAATAAGATGTATATGATGAAAAAATGCTAAAGTTGAGATATTAGGAGGGAGTTCCGATGACGGATCACTTGAATGTGTTCCAGGGCTGCTCAATAAACAATCTGACATGAGAATATACTTTGATGAGGAGATTCATAGTTTATGGCTTCTTGGTACGTTACCAGATTTTTGGGATGTGTTCAGGATTTCTATTCGTAACTCTACTTCCAAAGAAGTTATATTAATGGACCTAGTGAAGGACAGTATCTTGAATGAGGAAATTAGGAGGCAGTCAAATCTTATTTCCTCGCATCCAGATGTGTTGGTTACTGAGTCGAGGGGAAGGAGTTCAAATAGAGAGTCCAACAAGAACATAAGCAGAAACAAATCTAACAAATTCGCGAACGTGGAGTGTCATTATTCTCATAAGAAAGGACACTTAAAAAAGAATTGATGGTTGTTGAAAAAGGAAAACAAACAAGGAAATAAGCAAGAAGATAGTGAAGAGAGTGACTGTTACTAAAGATGAGTTTCTTATTCTCTATGAAGCGATACCATTAATGTTGCATGCCATGAATCTAGTTGGGTTATGATAGTGAAGCGACTATGCATGCTACATCGCAGCGGGATTTTTTATATTCCTATACTTCGGGAAGTTATTGTTCTGTGAAGATGGGTAATGATGGTTTGGCTCAGGTTGTTGGCATTAAAGATATTTCCTTGGAGACTAGTATTGGTACTAGGTTGATGCTTAAGGGAGTTAAGCATCTCCGAGACATTAGATTGAATTTGATTTCTACAGAGAGTCTTGACGATGAGGGTGTTTCCATAGCTTATTCGGAGGGGGTAAGTGGAAGCTAAGGTCTCCACGGATGAAAGCTAAGGTCTCCACAGATGTTGTTAATGTAGTGGTGAAGGATGATTGCATGAAGTTATGGCATAAAAGACTCGGTCACATCAGTGAGAAGGGATTATCTGTGTTATCCAAGAAAGGGGCCATTACAGGCATCTTTGGTTTGCAATTACAAAAGTGTGAATATTGTTTTGCAGGAAAACAACACAAGATATTGTTCAAGTCCTCTAGTTTTAGAAAACGGTAGATACTTGATTTAGTCCATTCATTTGTGTGTGATCCGATGAAGACAAAATCTCTTAGTGGTGCATTATATTTTGTCAGGATGATCACTCTAGAAAGTTGCGGGTTTAGACTATGAATACCAAAGATCAGGTTTTGGGATATTTCAAGCATTTTGTGGCATTGGTTGAGAGACAGACATGCAAGAAGTTGAAGTGCATTCGCAGTGATAATGATCTAAAGTATTCTGGACCATTTGTTACTTACTGTAGGGAACACGGTATTATGCATCAGAAGACGCCACCCAAAACTCCACAATTGAATGGGTTGGTTGAAAGGATGAACCAGACGATTGTCGAGAGAGTTAGATGTTTGATTTCACAATCAGGTTTAATGCGGACCTTCTACGGAGAGGCTTTGAGATCAGTTGTTCATGTATTGAACTCATCACCAAGTGCTCCATTAGAGGATGATAGTCCAGAGAGGGTATGGACCGGTAAGGATATTTCTTATGGTCATCTGAAGGTCTTTGGGTGTAAGGCATTTGTGCACATTCCCAAAGATGAATGGTCAAGGCTGAAGATAAAGTCGCGAAAATGTGTGTTCGTCGGTTATGGTGAGGATGATTTTGTGTGTAGATTTTATGACCCAGTTGAGAAGAAGCTCATTGGGAGTAGAGATGGTGTGTTCATGGAAGATTAAACGATTAAGGACATTGACAAGTTCGAAACTCCAACTCAAAATTATGAAGGTTTTATTTATTTGGAGGTTGCTCCTTCTACATTGGTCGATGGTCAGGTTGAGGTTCATGTAGGTACACCCAGTGCAGATGCTCCCACACATGAAGATAGTGGTATTGGTGGTCATGATGACGATCATGATGGAACACCATCAACCGAGAATCTCCCTACTGTTAGAAGAACTAGTGAGTATGTGTTACTTACTGACGGGGGAAAACCTGAAGCTTTGGAAGGCGAACATAAACATGAACGATGGAATGCCATGAGAGACGAGATATATTCTCTGGAAGATAACCATACGTTTGAGCTGGTGAAGTTACCTAACGGTAAGAAGGCGTTGCTACCTCTATACAAGGCTAGGTTGGTTGTGAAAAGATTTAGCCAAAACAAGGGAATTGATTTTGATGAAATATTCGCTAATGTTATGAAGATGTCATGAATTGGAGTTGCAATCAGATTGACAACAAGCCTTGATCTAGAGGTTGAGCAAATGGATGTAAAGACTGCTTTTCTCCATTGTGATTTCGAGGAAGAGATATACATGATGCAGCCAGAAGGCTTTGTGAAGAAGGAAAAAGAGGACTATGTTTGTCGCTTGAAGAAAAGTCTTTATGGATTGAAACAAGCACCTAGACAGTGGTATAAGAAGTTTGAGTCGATGATGTGGGAGCATGGTTATAAAAAAACTACTTTCGACCATTGTGTGTTTATTCAAAGGTTTAGTGAGGATGATTTTATCATCTTTCTGTTGTACGATATGTTAATTGTGGGCAAGTGATGAGACATGAAAATGTCCCATCTGAATCTCATAACTTGGGCCAGTTAGTCCATTTCGAGCAGTTACTCTGATGAATTATGTGTTTCTTTTGTCCAGGTGTCTTTTACAGAATTGAACGCCGAAAACGGATAAAATCGGGAGAAAGGCACTTGAGGGCATTTTGGTCATTTGGAGGTTACGGTATTCTGGAAATTTTAGTACTCGATTGAAAAGTAGTGTCCAAGACGAACCCAACGGCGAAAGCGGAAGTCGAATCAGAGTTCGGAGGATAAAACTAGAGCAGGTCAAAGTTTGGGTCAAGGACAGTTGACCAAGGTCAGCATCAGGCTTCTCGATACACGTGGCGGACGATCCAACTGCGAGGGAGAATTTTCGGTACGTTAGTGGGCTTAGCGCGACGACATTTCGAATTTTCGGGACAGCGTTCGGCGTTAGTCATGGGGCTGATTTCATGCAACGCGAGGCAATTAAAACCATAGCCATAAACGATCCAGCGGTAGGTATCATTTAACGGACACCTGGTTCCATCGGCAGAGAGCGTCATACCTCATTTACTTAGCCACGATGCACTTTATCATAACCTATACCTGCCATACAACAGGTCATATTCACGTATTCAAATTTGGTAACGTTCCCTTCTCACTCACTTTCATCTCTATCTTCTACTTACAGTAGACAGAGAAAGAGATATTTTTCTTTCTCTTAATAAACAGAGATTTGATTCTAAAGATGAAGAGGAAAGAAATCAAGGATGTTGATCGAGCTATCTAAACAGGGAAGGTAAAATTAAAACAAGACAGAGAAGGGAAAGAAATAAGAGAGCTAAGCAAGATGAGAATCATGGTGTGATTTCTCTGTATTTCTTGCCATATTCAAAGAGAGAAACCGAATTGAGATTGATGAAAAGATATTGAGGGAAATTATTTGATTACTTAGAAAGATGGAAATAGAGATTGATTTCTAGAGAGAGATGGATTCGGTTGAGATTTTATGTAGAGATTCAAAAGGAAAGAGGATTTAAGAAGATTGAAGGAGTTGGTCGGCTGGAATTTTTCTCTGTTCGTATAAAACAGAGAAATAACAGAGTTGTTAGGATCTCACTTTTGGGGGTCAAATGTTCTCAAAAAGCTCAACAAAAAGATAAAGATCAGAGAGATAGAGAGAGAGAGAGAGAGATAGGAAGTCTCACGGCTAAGAACAGAGGGAAGTCAGTTGGTTTTATCATCATCTCTCTTGAGATTAAACAGAAAATTCATCAATCATCTCTGATTGTCACTTTTCTTTTCTTATTCTTGTTCCGTTAAGTTTCTTTTAGTGAGAGAAAGAGATAAACAGAGAGAGTGAGAAGAGAGATTTGTTATTAGAGAAAGATAGGAAACAGAGAGTTGAGGGAGTAATCAACTTTGTTATCTTTTAATGTATAGAGAGAGAGAGAGAGAGAGAGGGAGAAATCAGAAGATCAATTCATTAATCATTCATATTCTTGCTGTATTTCTTCTTTTGTCTAATAATTTTAGTGAGAGAAAGATTAGAGAAGTTTGAGAAAACAGTAGAGTGAGAAAGTCTGTTGTGGAAATCAATTTTCCCGGTGAGAAATAATTTCCGGGAAGATGAGAAAACTGCTCTCTTAGGGCACGTTTGGTTGTCCGAGTGGAAAATCAGCAGGAAAAACAATTTCCAATGAGAAAGTTATGTTTTCCTTCCCTCTTTATCTCTTATTTTCATACTTGCTAATTTATCTTGTTTGCCATGAGTGACTAACTCTTTTATCTAGGGTCTTAGATGAAGTTCATCATAACTATTTTCTCGATAAATTGATTAACAAATTTTACTGTTTTTAATGATAAAATCTTTCGGGTTTTTAGACCGTTCATGGAGTAGAATCTGACTTATATAAAGAACTCGCTAATTAAATCTAAATAAATTGTCGTTAGAACTGTTAGGAGGATGAATTCAGAAAACCCTAGACTCTCCCCCATTTGAGTTCCTTGTATCATTTGTATTTATTTTCATTTCCGTTATTTTATTTTAATATTTCATTCATTTTAAAACCAAAATCAAAACATTTGAAACATCTTATTACTTCCTACTTTTAAAATAAGTTTAACTAGTCTCTGAGGAACGAACCGGTCTTTCCGGAAATATTACAACTTGACACCCGTGCACTTGCGGGTGTAGACCTATTTAGGGTAACCTTTTAGACCCATCAGCAGGAACTCTGGTAGAATTCATGAGTTGAAGAAACAATTCAGCATGTTCTTTGCCGTGAAAAATTTGGGTCCAACGAAGTAGATTCTTTGTATAAGAATTATTCGAGATAGAGGAAGTTGAATCACTTATCTTAGGAGAAGTACTATTGAGAAGTTACTTCAAAGGTTTCACATGGACTAATCTAAAGTTATCAGCACGCCTCTTGTTAAACACTTTAGATTGTGCATTCAACATAGTCCGGTTGCAGATTCAACGAATGAAGATATGGGAAGGAATCCAGATTGTAGTTTGATGTATGCCATGGTATGTACCATACCACATATAGCTCATGCGGTTGGTACAGTGAGTCAGTTTCTTTCTAATCCGGGAAAGAACATTGGAATGCAGTGAAGTGAATATTGAGATATCTTCGAGGGGGAGTTTGTTGGGTTTTCCTCCTAATAGGGAAACATGGTTGGGTTGGTCTAATAAATCGAATTCGGACCCAAGTTTGTTTTTTATGGGTTAGCGAAATTAGGGTTAAGGGGGAGTATATAAATACTAGCTGTAATCATATTTTGAAGAAGAATAACAATTAGAAACTCACAAGAGAAGAAAGTAGAGAGAAAGAGGTCTGCCTAGAGGAGGTTTAGAGCAGGGACTGAGTATTTTCAGCACGTACACTCTTCAGTGTTCGGGAAATCCGATGGTGAGATCTTCTCCGAATGAACTGATATTTTGCAGAGGTATTCCTGACTTGTTTAGTTAATGTTTGGACGACGGGATTGATATTTGATATCTAGAATCTTAGTGAATTTAGAGTCGTTTTGGACTGCATATTTTTGGGTTGTTTTACTCTTTCTTGTGAAGCTTTCTTCGTGTTTGAGATTAATTCTTTTAGAGTCCGAGGCTCGAGATTTGTTCTATTAAACAAGGAGGACGTTGTTTGTAACTCAACTGGTCATTATAGTTGATTTAGAGTGGACTACTTGTCCCGTGATTTTAGGAGGCTTTCCACGTTAAAAATCGTTGTCTTATTTACTTTTTGTTGGTCGTTTATTGCTGCAACTATTCTACCTATTTTTCTCATAAACACAAGTGACGCAAAACTTTTGTTCCGCTGCGCCCGTTTTTTCAAAAAGTTCTTGATTAATCTTACACAAATTGAAATTTTCGGCTTTAAATAAGGGCCATCTTGGTGAGATCGTGACACAAGAACAAAGTCATCTAGATACGCCAGGTACCCAACTTAAAAGGAAGTAGTTTTCCTAGAATGACATACTATAATAGTTTTGTTGTTTTCAGGTTCTTTTCTCCTAACATGTTGGAACATTCCAGTTTCAGAAGATGGAGAGAATTGAAGTGTCGGGCAAAAACATCTGATTTGCCTTGCTAGAGTATTGCTAAAAAAAATGAGGATTTTGATGGCTAGATGAAGCTACAACCTCGACTAACACTAAAACGGATAATAAAAATCAAAATAAAATAAGAGAAGAAACTAATAACTGCACTGTTATCAATGTGGCTCATCGAATACCAAGAGTCATCGATAACGACCTTGTTCTGGTTCTTGATGTAGAATTGGGTCGAAAAAGATAAACCGGAAAAAGTAAAAAGCAGATTAAGAACATCGAAAACCCGCTTAACCCCTTTATTGAATAATATAGGCTTTGCCCAACCAGGAACTTTGAGATCCACAGATAAGCTAGGACGGAAACATTTTATGTTTAAAAAGTAATAATTAACATCGATTAGCATTAGTGTTTGCATAAAATTGCACTTTTTATGTTTTATTTTACTTCGATAAAATGGTGATGATTTTTTTGTTGAATCTTGATTGATACAGGTAAGATTGTTGAGTATGACTCTCCAATCAAATTGGTGCAACATAACTCATCTGCATTCTTAAGCTGAACAATGGAGTTCTTAAAGAGATCATCCAAATGAACTCATTGGTTTAACCTATTTTCAAGACAAGTTGTAGATATAGCTCCTAATTAATCTGATATCCCACGCAGATGTCGAATAAAATAGAAAAAGATACATTAATTCTAGTGGCACGACAATAAGAACGACATTGACAAGATTATCGGGCAGAAGAAGACCGAAGAGAAATGAATGCACATATTTAAAGGTCATTCCCACAAGAGGATTTGATTAGACTATTTGTTAGCTCTGTAAGTGTTTTAGTTTGGGTTAATTCTATTTTGGCCCCCTAAAGATGACCAAGTCACCAAAATGGCCCCCTAAAGATGACCAAGTCACCAAAATGGCCCCCTAAAGATGACCAGCTTCCAATTTGGCCCCCTTTTCATCTTTCCGTCATTTTTTCCGTCAGTTGTTAATGAGTTGGACTTTCTTACCTAAAATACCCCTGCCCGTATCTTTTCGTTAGTTAAAAATCTTTGTGGTCCCAAGAGTAATTATGATTTGTCAAATCGATTTAATGTTTTCAATTTTCAAGTCTTGAATTTTTCTCTCTCTCCCCCTTCACATTAACCTAGTATAATCTTCAAATTTATGCTAAATTATAAACAACCCTCTTATAAAATAAAGATACCCTAAATTCTACTTCCCTCTTATCAGTTGCTTTATTCATTTCTCTCTCTAGAACTCGTCTTCAACACTTTTTTCTTCATATCATCCCATTTACAAAATCCTAAACGTTTTGAACGGGTAATCGTTATGATTTTGATCACAAACTTGAAACTTATTGTAAAATTATTGATTTTTGAGGAAAGCTTCGTCATTTGATCACAAACTCGAAGCTTATCGTCATCAAAGTATTGATCTTTGAGGAAAGCTTTGTGATTTGATCATCAACTTGAAGCTTATCATGAAAGTATTGATCTTTGAGGAAAGCTTTGTGATTTGATCACCAACTTGAAGCTTATCATGAAAGTATTGATATTTGAGGAAAGCTTTGTTATTTAAATTTTGAATTTGACGTTTTAGATCTTGGTGAGGCGTTATATTAAAGGTGGATTAACTGCTAAATCTATTCATGCTTATAATCAAGTAGAAGAATATGGATGTAAACCTGAGAAGATTGCATATATTCCATTGTGATTATCACTTGAAATAAGAAACCAATAGCAGTTGAAGCACAATCGTTTTTCTATTTGTTGAAGCCGAAATTAGAAGCAGATGTTGAGATGTAAAGGTAATAATGTGAAAGCAGAGAAGGTGTTTGTTGAAAGGGAAGAAATTCAAATTGTCCCGAATGTGTATCCTTATAGTATAGTAGTTGATGTGTTATGTCCAAATTAAGCCGTAGAAGACCACTTCACTGTAATTTTGCTGTTATTACAATACCAAATTTTGTTACTACATTACAATCTAAACAACTTGCTTTTTGCTGGAAGAATAGTTATGTTTCTTTATTAAGTGATTAAACATCAGATGGTTTTTGTTTATAAAGTACTACATTTCGACAGAAAAAAGGGTAATCTTATCTCCCCATGAAAGATCTTTAGAGCAGAGATAGAACCTTATAGTTATAGCTAAAATACAATTACAAATGGAGGCAATTTAAGTTTATGAGAGAGAAAATCAACAATATCTTTCATCAGTATATCCCTCTCACTCTTTCCCTAAAAAATTAGTAGCCTCACAGACAGTTTTGTGTGATTCTTTGATGATGAAATAAAAATAAGTTTTGGTTTGGTTATATAGAGTCAGGTTTTTTGGGTCTAGCTCTTAAATTGTCAAAAACAAAATTTCTGCAACTCATTTTCCTGAAATGGAATAGAAAAGAAAGGGTAATGGGATATGGAGAGATTAAAACTAAGAAAGGTTTATACAAAGATACCCATCTCTCACTCTTCACTTACTTGTACTATCTCTTTCTCTCTTTTAGAGAAAATCAAAACTGAAACCACCCCTTTAATTCTTCATCATGAATCTAGTTTTGTTGGTGGGATTGTGGTAGGCCTATGTTAATGTGAAGTGAGAGAGAGAGAGAGAGGGAAAAAAGCAAATCTTGAAAATTGAAAACATTAAATTGATTTGACAAATCATAATTATTCTGAGAACCACAAAGATTTTCAACTAACAAAAAGATATGGGCAGGGGTATTTTAGGTAATGAAGTCCAACTCATTAACAACTGACGGAAAAAATGACGGAAAGATGAAAAAAGGGGCCAAACTAGAAGTTGGTCATCTTTAGGGGGCCATTTTGGTGTCTTGGTCATCTTTAGGGGGCTAAAATGGAATTAACCCTTTTAGTGTTAAGGGTTGTGTTGTTTTGGTCTAACAACAATATTGTCCCTTACAATAGGCACACACATTAAAACCTCCTATACGACATTAAAACCATTGATCGATCCTTGTAAGTTCCTAAGACATACGACATTAAAATCTGCCATTAGAAGATGGTGTTTAGTCCCCTATAATAGGCACACACATTTAGAGCACTAGCAATAATGTCTGCTTTGGGACTTCTAGGTATTATGGCATTGAAACAAATCACTAGAGCAGTGGTATTTCATCCCTTACAAGGAGCACCAAAGTTTAGCCTCCGACCATTGTAGAGTGTTTAGTGCGAGCGTTTAATTATAAGGGTTATTTCCCTAATGGCCCCCTACTTTGTGACCAGCTTCCCGCCTGGCCCCCTACTTTACGAAAAATACCCATATGGCCCCCTCCCGTTATAACACCGTCACTCTCTCTCCTCCATCATGTTTTCTCTCTCTGCCAAGTCATGGCACATCATCTGTTACGCCACCTCATCACCTTCTCCGGCGAGAGTCGCCGGCCGGCCAATTTCCGGCCGGCGACTTCAAACAAAAAAAAAAATTTCTCTCTTCCTCTCTCTCTCTCTCTAAAAAAATAAATTTTTTTTTTTCTTTCTTCTCTCTCTCTCTAGAACTCAGTTCTAGAGAGAGAGATGGGACCTTCAACAGACTGTTGAAGGTTCGTTTGACCTTCAACAGTTTGTTGAAGGTCCGGTTGGGACCTTCAACAGTCTGTTGAAGGTCCCCTCTCTCTCTATAGAACTCATGAGTTCTAGAGAGAGAGAGAAGAAAGAAAAAAAAAAAAATTTTTTTTAGAGAGAGAGAGAGAGAGAGGAAGAGAGAAATTATATATATATTTTTTTATGTTTGAAGTCGCTGGCTGGAAATTGGCCGGCCGGCGACTCTCGCCGGAGAAGGTGATGAGGTGGCGTAACAGATGATGTGGCATGACTTGACAGAGAGAGAAAACATGATGGAGGAGAGAGAGTGACGGTGTTATAACGGAAGGGGGCCATATGGGTATTTTTCGTAAAGTAGGGGGCCAGGCGGGAAGCTGGTCACAAAGTAGGGGGCCATTAGGGAAATAACCCTAATTATAACACCAAGCATTATATAACACAAAAAATGATTTACTTATGGTTTAGGGAAGCTTAAATAAAAAGAGATTAAGATATAGAAAAATAGCCTTTATCAACAACTTCATTGTCCGTTCCTATACTAAAATTCTTTCTCTCTCTAAGACTTAACTTGTGGATTAAGTCATTATCACAAGAACAATTCTCTACAACTTCTAACCATTCTATAGTAAACAAAAAGAATGAACGACTTTCAGGCTAAAATGAAATAAGAGGTAATTGAAACTAAATAAAGAAACAAAAAGAAATACTTTTGTTAAGTACCCGATTCCCAAAGTCTAAAGACAAACAACTAATAGTAAAGAAAAGACAGTCTACAATTAATCGCCTCATTCGTTGTTCTTGTATGAAACCAAAGATCAACAGGAAACTGGGTCAAAAACTCAGTTTGAAAGTTTCTTTAGTTATAATGAAAACTTATATTTTTTTTGTTAAAAACCTAAAATTATATTTTTTTTGTTAAAAGGTAAATGTTTATATTTTGTTTGGTTTAAAAGTTCAATACTTTCGAAAACTATCGCAAGGTATTGCAAATCTGTCCCAAAGCTCTCGCAAGGTGTCTCAAAGTTGTCGCAAAGCAGTTGCAAGGTATTGAAAAGTTTTCGCAATGTATCGCAAAACTCTCGCAAGGTGTCGCAAAGCTCTTGCAAGGTGTCTCAAAGCTGTCACAATGTGTCGCAAAACTCTTGCAATGTGTCGCAAAGCTCTCACAGAGTGTCTAAAAGTTGTCGCAATGTGTCGCAAAATTCTCGCAAAGTGTCGCAAAGTTATATCAAAGTTGTGCAAGGTGTCTCAAAGTTGTCGCAAAATTATTGCAAATTAACGGAGTACCTAGGGAGCTGAAGACAAAAAAAAATCGCTAAAACAAAAAATTTATAAGGAGTTTTAACCAAATTTCCAAAGTATCAAGTATCAACCATGTGAATGTACATAAATTTATCAAGATAAGAAGGGGTATAGGGTGAACAGACAACGAAATTATACATGCTCAACGATGTGGAATTACTGAAGAACAAATTGAGATGAAAAGTAGTGCCCCTTAATGAATAGGCAACTTAAAATTTCTAAAAAATTGTTGAATGATTTCTTTAACTTAGTATCAAAATAATGTAATTTCACTATTTGTAGATTTGCAATCAGCTGTGGATCACTCTCTATCCAAGCAAACTAAACAATTGTTTATTTCTCTGTTTATACTATCACATCAAACTAGAAAATACTTTCATGTTGTAGGATTTTTGTATGCTCAACAGGGTTAGGTTTGTATTTAGACTTTTACTAAAAATGAAGTGAGATAAAGGGAACCCTTACAAAGGAAGTTGGAATAAAAATGTGAAATAAATGGCTAATTTTCTTGAGAATCCAACCGTTAGTTTTGAAGTTATGTAACTAGCAAAAGAGGCGTCTGCCTAGTCCAAACCCTCCAAAGCCACCAAATTCGTGTTTTGAAGTTATGTAACCTAAAATTGTATTTTTTTTGTTAAAATGTAAATGTTTATATTTTGTTTGGTTTAAAAGCTCAATACTTTAAAAAACTATCGCAAGGTATTGTAAATCTGTCCCAAAGCTCTCGCAAGGTATCTCAAAGTTGTCGCAAAGCTATTGCAAGGTATTGAAAAGTTTTTGCAATGTATCACAAAACTCTCGCAAGGTGTCGCAAAGCTCTTGCAAGGTGTCTCAAAGCTGTCACAATGTGTCGCAAAACTCTTGCAATGTGTCGCAAAGCTCTCACAGAGTGTCTAAAAGTTGTCGCAATGTGTCGCAAAATTCTCGCAAAGTGTCGCCAAGTTATATCAAAGTTGTGCAAGGTGTCTCAAAGTTGTCGCAAAATTATTGCAAATTAACGGAGTACCTAGGGAGCTGAAGACAAAAAAAAAATCGCTAAAACAAAAAATTTATAAGGAGTTTTAACCAAATTTCCGAAGTATCAAGTATCAACCTTGTGAATCTACATAAATTTATCAAGATAAGAAGGGGTATAGGGTGAACAGACAACGAAATTGTACATGCTCAACGATGTGGAATTACTGAAGAACAAATTGAGATGAAAAGTAGTGCCCCTTAATGAATAGGCAACTTAAAATTTCTAAAAAATTGTTAAATGATTTCTTTAACTTAGTATCAAAATAACGTAATTTCACCATTTGTTTGCGATGATCCCGCATCAGACCTTTTCCCAATCATAATCTGACGTACAAGCACGTACACCCTCTCAGTCACTCCCACGTACAAGCACGTACATACATAACAACCAGAACTATTAGTAGGCTACAACAAGAAAGTCTTACAAGGTTCAAGTTATTTTTGGTAAAATACCCCAGTACCAGTCTCTTATTCTTACCAATACAAATCACATCCTTTATAGACAAATTACAAGTTTGAACTTAATAAGTCTATCTGTTTCAGACATAAATACCAGGTGTTGTTGCATATCATAAGTGTAAAAACACCAAAACGAAATACGACTATACTTTCTTGTCTTAGTTTAAGGTAATGTATTTTTGTATCCTTTGAAATGAACAAGTGTCCATCAACAGTGGTCAAGTGTCCGACATGAATAACCAATCTGAGTCACAAATATAACTTAGCATAGTAGTAAACAGAAAAATTATCCATGATATGTTATTGTTTGGTTAATGCACATAAGCCTGGAAACATGTATAAATTAGAACAAGAAACAAAATGGGAATATAGATTTGAACAAGTGAAATTGTATTAGCAAAGAAATTGGTTCCAAATTATTCATCTCCAAGAGGAGGATCAAAAGATCACTAGGTAAAAACTTACACTGTTCTTCAAGGCAAGATAAGTAAGTGATGCTCTCTAGAATTTGTCTCTTAATAGCTTGAATCTCTCTAAACTTTATATCTCACAGTAGCTTGAATCTCTCTCGTGATCTCTTTATCACTCATTTCTCTTGATCCCTGAAACTAGAAAAATGCAATCATGATATAGGGCAGGTTTCTATTTGGATTTTTACTAGAAATGGGGAGAGAGAAAGGGAATCCTTAAAAAGAAGTTGGGATAAAAATGCTAAATAACGGCTAATTTTTTTAAGTATCCAACATTACTTTTGAAGTTATGTCACCAGGGCCAGCGAAAAAAAAGTCCAAAAACCCGAAACCCGTCACGGGTACTCGAGTCTGTTAGAACCCACTGGTATCCGAAACCCGAAGCCTGGTTCAACCTGACCGACCCGGTGAAATAAATGGGTGGTGATGTGGCGTTAAAATGCCTCATTCGGATCAATTAACTTCGATGAGTTAGTTCTTTTCGTGTTTTATTTCTAATTATATATATGTTTTTCTTGGTAGGTACCTCATTTGGAGTTTGACTCTTAATTCGGAATAAAACAGAGCGTTTGTCACATTTTCATCTCATGTGGGAACCGTAAGGAAATAGCACCAGGGGTATTTTGGGCATTTTGGTTAAAAACATAAGTTAAATGAAAAGTTGAGTCAATGGTGAGTCCGACAGCGAAAACGGAAGTCGAATCGGAGTTCGAACGGGAGAGTTATGGAAGAAAGAAGACGAGGATCATTTTCGTCTTTCTGAAAATTTAGGAGCACCCATCTTTATAAGCCCAAGTCAAACCAAGTCAAAGGTTTGTCTTTTTGGGGGTTTTTGAGATAAAAGAAAAGAAAAGTCACACATCATTTTTGGGGAGTGAAGTTTAGGGTTTAAGAACTAAGAGAGAGAAAAAAGAGGGGTGGAAGTTGCCGGCCAAGGCTTTGCCCGGTACAGAAAAGAGAAGAACAACAACAGCAGCATCCTCAATCTTCCTCACCAACTCGGTTCTTCAACCCGAACTACTCCTATTCACAAGAACTCGAGCTGATACTGTTGTTAGGTGGGATTCGGGTTTTTAAAGTGCTATCCGACATCCCGCCCAAACCCGCCGTCAATATTTACCCGACATTATCCGCTTAATAATGTCATCTATTTATATGATAATACCTATGTAGATTGGATATATGCTTGCTCGAATATATTTATGTATGTATAACATATATATATATATATATATATATATATATATATATATACTATACTCATGTATATATATATATATATATATATAACACATAATTATACATTACTACATATAGGTATGATGGTGGACCGTGGATGCGACTGTTGTACGGTGGTGGTGGTGGTGGTGACTGTTGATGTCGAAAAGTGGCTTTCCATTAATCAGTCAGAGAATCGAGACTTGATGCATGACAACGTCTGTTATGAATAGATATTCCGTCTAGTTGAGAGATACTTCTTCTTCCTGCTTCCGCTCCTTGCTCCTTAAAAATTTGGGGGAAAAACCTACAAAGGGTTCGGAAACCGCTCCGACGCTCAAGACAGTCAGATCGCTCTTTGCAGTAACAGATTGAATATTGAAAGAAACTACACTCAATGTAACTTCACTTCGTTGTTACAAAAATTAACAACTTCAATAGAAGTTACACTCAATGTAACTTCACTTCGTTGTTACAAAAATTATCCTCACATAAATAATTTCATTAATCTTAAATAATTCTAATAGAGTAACTATAAATTAAACTTGAAAGAAGCTATACAAAATGGGAAAAGATGAGAATTACAAAAAAACAAAGAAAAAGAAAAATGTGATTCTTAGTAAAACTTTGGAAGTGTGATTGATGATGGAACGAAGAGAAAAAATAGAAAAAAGCTGACTTAAATATGCTTAGATAGTAGTTATGAAAACTAAACAGAGAAGGTTGGAGATAATCGTGGAGGAAGGGAGGGAAATAAAGAATGTGGGTGGAGAAAGAAGAGATTGACGTGGGCAATTGGTTGTGGTCTTGCTTCCAAATTTACCCTTTTAGCATATGCCTAATTACTCACATTGTGTCCCGTTAGATGGAGTCTGAAATAAACTTAAAACATAAATGAACGGCCAGACTTATACCTCATGTATGGGCAAATATCCGCCCCACGAGGTGCCCGCAGAATTTATGAACAACCGCTTCGTAAGGATAAAATCCGCGAAGCATGATAAGGAGGCCCGGTAACGGCCCAAGACGCTAGCATGATCACCAGATCCATACCCGCTTAACACTAAGCGTATCTGACACGTGTCGCGCGATAACCACCTCCTAGTACTAAGCTATCTGACGGCTAGAAGGTTATCGCGCAATCCATAACCGCACTAATGGTGAATATTCCGTATCTTCCACTTGAAGACGGACGTTACCGGCCAGTAGCTTATCGCACACGCGGTAACATCCTGACCGTCCCCCAAGAGATTCGAATACTCATCTGACGGTCGATACGTCAGATCCTCTATCTCTTAACGTACTTCCATGAGTAATGTCACAGAATAATTACGTCGGTTACGAGCTGACCGTAATCAAGACGACCCTCCTCTACCACTATAAATACAAGAGGCTATAACCAGACCAAGGCATCCAATATTCGACAGCAATACTCGAGTAATCCAATCCATCTTCACTACCATTCTCTTCGATAAACCTCTCAAAGAGCTCTTCACTCTTCCAAAGTCTCTGACTCATCGTCTTAGAAGTTGGAGGATAAAAGCTTGGTAGTCCCGAATTGAGCAGTAACTAGCTAGCCGTAACACTATCTCGCAGTAACTAGCTGGCCGTATCGTCATCCTAATACGGCCACCTCCTTACCGCATCATTCATCTAGCGATAAGACGCTAGGCGTATCGTCATCATCCAACCAACGATCCTCACCGTCCGATCCTCTTACGACCAGCACCCTGTTGCGGATCCCTTTACGACCAGCACCTTATTGCAAGTCTCCTTTACGACCAGCGAGTTAACGACAATACTTCATTACCATCACCCTCTTAATTACCGTAAGTAAATCACTACCGTGGAGATCTGTTCCGACAACTTCACGAGCCGCGACACCTAAGCACTCCGACGACGGTTACCCTTCTATTGCCCACTTTGACTTTTCTTATTTATATTTGATCGAGTATCTGACTTGACCGTCGGAGCCCCCTTAGGCCGGCACCATCCCGGTGTCCCAAAGGCTTCACGATCTCTTCTCTCTTTTTGTGTGCAGGTTCTTTTCGACACGTAGCCGGTCCCCGAAGCATCCGACCCGACCCGACAAAACTTTCGACCGTCGACCCGTTGACTGTCAGACTTTCCGACCCGTAGACATTTTACCGTCTACACCTCACATAACCGAATGATCTGTTTTAATATATAGGATATTGGACCGACTTAGATCATACGGTGTAGATGAGAAGTTTTGACCACCGTTAGGAAAGTTTCCTAATGTTCGTAGGGTTTCCCTTTTGGTTTATCTCCTATCTAGGATAATTAGAAGTTCCTATGTTCAAGGATACTTCGTAAATATCTTACCGAGGTGATAGATCTTCTAGGAGATGTTTCCTCCTTTGAGACTCTTGAAATCCAATCTTGCCTAAACACTTAAGATTTTTAACCGATTGAGATCTTTAGAAAGATTCGGGATTAAGTCGGTAAGCATGCACGCGCTTCTTCCTTCCTCGTTTAAGGAGTAAGGCATCGACCTTGCTTACATAGACCCCCTTATTCCTTTAGAGAATCACATGGCTGATCTGGTTGTGTTTTAAGCGAAGAAGGGGTGGAGCTCTTTAGTTGATCTTGACCGATCTCCCAGTTTTGGGCGTAGGTGGCAGAGCGTTGCGAGTCCAACAGTGCTTGTTGCCTTAAGTCTGGTTGAGTCGGTGGACTTCAGGTCTATTCTTGGCTTATCGACATTATCCAACGACTGAACATTTTATGCATCATCATGAGTCTCGCCACTCGTTAGTCAAAAGTAGAGAAATTAAAGAGTAGAAGTAACTCCAAAATACCCACTTTGTAAACCTGTAAATACCCTTGTATTATTCAATAATAGACACAGTGAAATATTTTCTCATCTTTCTCTCACGATTTCTATCTCTTTCTCTCCCTCTCACGATTTCTATTTCTCTCTCTCTCTCTTTCTCTCTTTACATTCAAGTATTTCAAAGTGAATTCAAGAGGTGATTACCTCTTCACATGGTATAAGAGCCCATTTCAATTTTTTCGAATTCTAATTTTTCTCTAACAATTCCTACTGAAGCTACTTCTTCTGAATATCGTCCTGGTACACCACCTCATTCTAATCTGGTGTTTGATATTCATCATTCGGACTTACCTACAACGGTTTTAATAACTCCATTATTAATCGGAGATAACTATGCCTCCCGGTCAAGAGCTATGAAGATGGCACCTCGTGCCAAAGATAAGTTAGGTGTTGTTGATGGTTCAATTCCAAAACCTACTTCAGCTTCTTAATTACAATGTTGGAAAAGGTGTAATGATCTCGTCGGTAGTTGGATTATCAACTCTGTTGCTCAAGATATTCGTTCTTCTATTCTCTATGATGATAATGCGGCTGATATATGGCGTAACCTTCATGATAGATTCTTTCAAACCAATGCGCCAATGATTTACCAATTAAAGCGAGCTATTTCTTCTTGCAAACTAGAAGGACGATGTTTCTTCTTACTTCACTCATCCTAAGTCTCTCCAAGATGAATACCAGTCACTACTAGCTGTTGGCCCATGTATTTCTGGACATGGAAGTTAATGATTGATTGTACCAATAAAAAACGCGACATGGATTTCCTTCAAGGACTCCATGATCGTTTTTCTGCTATTCAAAGCCAAATCCTTGTCCATTCTTTGCATTCACTCTCTTGTTAAACAAGAGGAGATTCAACAGAACATTATGGCAGCCACTTTGGTTGCTCCTGAATCGGCAGCTTTTGCCGTCGAACCGACCGACAACAGTCAGCCGGAACGATTTGATCATCAATGCCCAAAAAGACCTTGGCCATACTGTGACTATTGCCGACAACACGGGCACATTCGGGCGAATTGCTTTCAACTTCACGGTTACCCAGGGCCATTTGGCTCAAGTGGACGATGCCGACCCAATAGACTGCAAGGTCAGCTCGCTACTGCTGTGGGCACCGATGTTGCCCCACGGGGGTGCTTCCAGCCACTTCACTCTCCCCAGAACAACACCAAGGATTGTTAAATCTCTTGGAACTTCAATGAAATTCTATAGGCACCCCCAGACAAACGCTTGACCAAACCGATCCAAGTGTCAATCTTACTGGTATAAAATTTCACTCTTCTCCCTGAGTTATCGATTCAGGTGCTGCCAAGCCCATATGTTGTTTTTTATCTCGATTTGTTCCTTTTCTGTTTCTAGTATTAAATCTTCTAGTAATTCTTTTGATGTATGGCATTGGCGCCTAGGACATCCATCTCTTGCTAGTTTTAAGTTTTTAGTTTCAAAGACTGCATGTATGAAGTTAATTTCACTTAATAAAATTCCGTGCGATATTTGTCCGTTGTCTAAATTCACACGTTTACAATTCCAATGAAGTAAGACTTCTTCTTCTCGTCCTTTCCAACTTATACTTGCAGATTTGTGGGGCGATGAGACATAAAAATGTCCCATCTGAATCTCTTAAGTCGGGCTAGTTAGTCCATTTTGGATAGTTACTCCGATAAATTATGTGTTTCTCTTTCCCAAATGTCTTTTACGGAGTTCGATGTGAAAATAGCTAAAATCGGGAGAAAGACACACTTGAGGGCATTTCGGTCATTTAGATGTTCTGGAAATTTTAGTACTTGATTGCAAATTAGAGTTTGTAGGGGAAAACAGAAGTCGAATCAGAGTCCGGACGAGAAAGCGAGACCAGGTCAAAGATGGGGTCAAAGCAAGTAGAGTAAAGTGAACCAAATGGGCCAGTGACACATGTCACGCAGGAGGGAAGTAGATTAGATGTCCCGGATTATGTGGCTTCATCCGGCACGTGCGCTGCATCTTCTTTCCTCTTGCCGCGGAGCATAGAATCATCTACTCTCTCACCAGCCACGCAACAACAGGGGATAGGTGAGTTTCACGTGTTTTGATTGGGTTATTCAAATTCTTTCTCTCTCCTACTCTCATCTCCATCTAAAAGAGGAAGAATGAGAACCAAGAAGAATACAGTAGGGAGGAGATGGAAAAACTGATTTTCTGGAATCTTCTTGGTTGAACAGAGATCGTGAAGTAGCCGGAGAAGAGATTGATAAAGGGGACAATGAAACAAGATTCCTTTGAAGATCTCCTTGCAGATTTGGATTCATATTTAGAGATAAATAATAGGCAAGAAATCAAACCATTGGCGGGAGGAAATATAAATTATAGAGCTCGGTTAGAAGAAGATCGGCTTATACTCTCTGCAGAATTTCCAAAACAGATAATATAGAGAGAGAATCGACTGATTTGGTACGGTTGGTTATATAAGAAAATAGAGGGCAACAATTTTGATCATCTCATCTTTGGAGGGGATCCTCTCTTTAGCTCAACAAGAACATAGAAATCATTGAAAGAAAGATAGTCTCATCTTCTTCTTTTTCTTTACTTACTGAACTATAGAGTAGAGAGGGAAATTTTCCAGAGAACATGAACTGAACTACAAGAGAGAAGGAGAAGAAACAGGGGGTTCAACATCATTTATTACTCATCTTCTCCACAAAAACAGAGAAGCTGTAAACAATAAGTTTCTTGAAGATGCGGTTTATCATTAGCTTCTCAACTCAATGTTATATTCGAATTACAATTAACATCCACTTATATACTAAAATCTAAAATCAGTTTAGAGAGAGAAAGTAATCTTTTAACAGAAAGTTAACTAACTAATCTTGAATTAGTTAAACCTAAACTTTGGTTATTAGCACCCTCTTCACGCGTGCTGCCTTATATAAAACCGAGTGCCATATACTAAGAGTGAGAGCGCCCATATCGAATGTTAGTTAAAGTTGTTAACTTCATCTTCTTCCTTCTTCTCTGTTCAGCCATTAACCCTTCATCCTTCTTTACTGCTTACAGCCCCCCTCAAACGAATGATTCAGTGGAGGAAGAAACATGAGTTTGCTCCTAAAGAAATCAAACTGAGAAGAGAGAATACCCTTGGTAAAAATATCAGCAAGGTTAGCTTCAGATGCCACAAATTGAATCTCCAAAGTCGAACTAGTCACAAGATCTCTGAGAAAGTGATGGTCAATCTCAATGTGCTTGGTTCGAGCATGAAATACTGGATTTGAAGCAAGGTATTTTGCTCCCATGTTGTCACAAGAGAGTGTGAAGGGAACAGTGACCTTAATCCCAAGTTCCTCAAGTAGATAGGACATTAAGAGCTCGGATATGGCCATAGAGAGAGCTCGATACTCAGCTTCAGTAGATGACCTGGAGACAGTAGCTTGCTTCTTAGAAGACCATGATACCAAAGAGGAACCAAGGAAGATGCAGTATCCACTGGTAGACCTTCGAGTATCAGGACATCCTCCCCAATCTGAGTCAGAAAAACCTCTTAAAACAGACACATCTGCTGAGTGAAGAGTTATACCAGACCCAATTGTACCTTTCAAGTATCTGAAAACCTTCTTGAGAAGAACCAGATGAGGTGTGCGTGGCTCATGCATAAATTGGGACAAATAGTTGACACTAAAGGTCAAATCAGGCCTAGTCAATGTAACATACTGCAATCCCCCAACCATACTTCTGTAAAATATTGGATTATCTATAAGTGCTCCATCAAGCTTAGAGACTCTCTTCCCAACAGAAATAGGAACTAAACTAGGCTTAGAATCAGAAAGACCTGACTTACCCAAGAGCTCCATTGTGTACTTAGTTTGAGTAAGAAGTAAGGATGAATTAGTTCTCTTGACTTCTATACCCAAGAAATAATGGAGATTCCCAAGCTTTTTCATAGCAAACTCTTTAGCCAAAGCAGAAAGTAACCTATCAAGTAAGGCTGAGGATGAACCAGTAAGGATGATATCATCCACATAAAGAAGGAAAACCATCATATGACCAGAAGATTGAAAAACAAACATAGAGGTGTCAGATGCACTCTTTAGAAATCCCCAATTTTGAAGATACTTAGCAATTCTAGTAAACCAAGCTCTAGGAGCTTGTTTGAGCCCATAAAGAGCCTTATGTAGATGACACACAAACTCAGGATAATTGGGATTTGCAAACCCTGGGGGTTGCTTCATATATACTGTTTCACTTAGATGCCCATGAAGAAAGGCATTTGATACATCTAATTGGTGAATAGGCCAGTTTTTAGAAATGGCTAAGGTAAGAACCACTCTAACAGTTTGAATCTTCACCACTGGGCTAAATGTCTCCATATAGTCAATACCCTCTTGTTGGTTATAGCCTTGAGCCACAAGCCTGGCCTTATACCTCTGTAAAGTACCATCTGAGTTGTATTTTACTTTGAAAACCCACTTACAGCCAAGAACATTCATGTCTGGGTGTTTGGGTATGAGAGACCATGTCTCATTCTTGAGCAAGGCTTGAAATTCTTCTTCCATTGCCTTTTTCCAATTTGGATCCTTAATAGCTACTTTATAACTAGATGGTTCTTCTATAGAGAGCATCATAGGGGTATGCACAGAACGAAAAGCATAAGGAGTAGACAAATGTGCCACATGGTCTGGAATAGTTTTGGGTTTAAGAATACCACTCTTTAGTCTTGTTTGCATATGGTGTGAGTTAGGATAGGGTATAGGGTCATGTGGAGAGGACTCCACTTCTTCTGTTTGTGTGGTTGATGAGAGAATAGGTTCAGGGTTGGAAGTTGTGTTGGGTTCTGTTGTGGAGGCACTAGAAGATGGATAGACTTGATCATCTAATGAATAGGTAGAATGATAGGATGGAGCAGACATATCCACATTAGCTGGAAGAGAGGGTAATTGAAAAACTTGATAGGGTAGAGAAGAGTCCCTCTCTGGACTTGTATGAGAAGAGAGATTGTCAGTGGCATAGGGAAAAGTAAACTCATCAAATATGACATGTCTAGAGACATACTCCTTTCTAGTTTCAATGTCTAGACACTTATACCCTTTGTGAGTAGGGCTATAGCCAATGAATATACACTTGGATGATTTTGGACTGAGTTTATCATCCTTAGTGTTTCCTAAATAAGGGTAACAAAGAGACCCAAATACTCTAATCATAGTATAGTCAGGTGGCTTACCAAACAGTAATTCATATGGGGTTTTGTAAGAGAGAAGCTTACTTGGTGTCCTGTTAATGATATATGTTGTTGTAGCATAAGCATGAAACCAAAACTCCTTAGGCATAGAAGCTTGAAACAATAGAGTATTACCCACAGATGTAATTTGCCTATTCTTTCTCTCTGCTCGACCATTTTGCTCAGGTGTATATGGACATGAGCTTCGAAAGATAATTCCACATTTTGTAAGATGAGAGTGAAACTCTCCTTTACTAAGTTCAGGTGCACCATCACTCTGAAATTGCTTAATTGGCAGAGAGAAAAGCCTTTCATTTTGTTTTTGAAAATGCTGGAAGCATTTCAAACTTTCTGATCTAAGCTTCATAGGATAAACCCAAAAGAACCTGCTATAATCATCAAGGAACAGGATGTAATATCTAATACCTGTCTTTGTTGGTACAGGTGCTGGACCCCAGATATCACAGTGCACCAACTGAAGAGGAGCAGAAGTAGAGCTTTCTGATGTGGGAAAGGGTAATCTCTGACTCTTTCCCAATTGACATGAAGAACAAACATCTTTGAAATTTTTAGATGTAACCTTGATCCTCTTCTCTCTATCTAGCAACAAAATTATCTCTTGGGATGTATGTCCCAACCTATTGTGCCAAGTTTCAGCAGTTCCTCTTGCTAAACAGGCCATTTCTACATCTTCTCTAGGTATAGCATAGGGATCCATTTCAAAATTTATTCTATACAAGTTGTGTACCATTGGACCTTCTCCTAGTATCTCTTTGGACCATAGGTCTCTGATTAGAAATCCCCATGGAAGGAATTCTACACTACAAAAGTTATCTTTTGTGAATTTTGAGATGGACAGTAGGTTCATCTGTATAGTTGGAACATGAAGAACCTTTTTGAGATGAAAGGTATTTGAACCAGTAGCTAGGTTTGCTGGACCTGTACTAACAATGTTTAGACATTTCCCATCTCCAATCATAACTCCATTTGTACCTTGATAGGGAGTGACATGATCCAAATTCTCTTGAGTATGTGTCATGTGGCTTGTTGCTCCTGTGTCAGCTATCCAACTTTTATCCTTAGATTTTGAAGACAAATAAGCTTTCTCATTAGTTTGTGTGTGCTCTTCTATCTCAGCACCATAATGAGCTTGTTCTTCTTCTATTTCTTGAGAGTCTAATTCTTCTTCTTCTTCTTCTTCTTCTTCATCTTCAATTTCTTGAAGATGAAGATTAGCAAAGTTCCTGTTGGCTGACTTTGAAGCTTCTGAGGAGAAATCTTTGAACCTCAATCTACACTGTCTAGCTGTATGACCCCACTTATAACATATCCCACAAGGTACTGTGGTGAAATCAAAGAAAACATTTCTTGTTTGAGGAGAAGGCCTCACATTAGGTCTGAAAGATGTCTTACCATATTCAACATTCTGGGTTTGATTAGAAAACCTCATAGGTGATGATCTTGTAGTGTTCTTGTTTAATTTCTTCACAAAGTATGATTCACTTGGATCATCATTTAATTCTTGCTCTTTCAACCATTGTTCATGGTGAGTTAGTCTGCTCCTTAATTCACCAAAGGTTAGAGCACCCTCTCTATTTTGTATAGTGATTACAAATTGAGAGTATTCTTTGCCTAATCCTTGAAGAACTATTCTTGTTAATTCAGACTCACTAACTTTATCATTCACAGCTATAAGTGAATCAGCAAGATTTTTGATTTTACTCAAATATTCAGATATGGAAGACGACCCCTTTTTGAAATTTTGAAGCTTATTTCTTAGTGATGACTTTTGTGCCTCAAATTCTTGAAGAAACACCATTTCTAAATAACACCATATATCTCTAGAAGTCTTTAACCCTAGAATATCAGAAGCAATTGAATGTGTAATTGTTGCTTTTATGCAAGATTTGACAAAACTGTCAGTTTTCCGCCATTGGAGATAAGCTGGGTTTGCTACATCTCTTCCATCCACTACAGTTAACTGAGGGGGTTCACTATAGGTGCCATCAATGTAGCACACTAGATCGTTTCCAATCAAGGCATTTTCTACCTGATCTTTCCAAACCAGAAAGTTCGAACCATCTAATCTAGCAGAAATCAAATTCGTGAGATTTGGATTATAAGCTACCTGTTTTTGATTCGAATTCATCTTTCAATGGTTGAAGTTGATTCGTTGATGATGATTATGAAGACTATATCTCTGATTCTTTGATTTGCAGAAGATCAGCTTCCTTCGTTGTTCTTGATTTCAATTTTGATATTGAAAATCGATTTTAGGGTTTTGGCTCTGATACCATGTAAACAATAAGTTTCTTGAAGATGCGATTTATCATTAGCTTCTCAACTCAATGTTATATTCGAATTACAATTAACATCCACTTATATACTAAAATCTAAAATCAGTTTAGAGAGAGAAAGTAATCTTTTAACAGAAAGTTAACTAACTAATCTTGAATTAGTTAAACCTAAACTTTGGTTATTAGCACCCTCTTCACGCGTGCTGCCTTATATAAAACCGAGTGCCATATACTAAGAGTGAGAGCGCCCATATCGAATGTTAGTTAAAGTTGTTAACTTCATCTTCTTCCTTCTTCTCTGTTCAGCCATTAACCCTTCATCCTTCTTTACTGCTTACAGAAGCTTCATAGTTTTTCTTCTTTTCATTATGAGAGGGAAAAAAAGAGTGTTTGTAGACAGAAGTCGCAGCCATTATTTTCAGTAAGAGATAGAGAGAAAGATTGGAGTAGAAATCAGAGGAAGAACCTTCTTTATCAACTCATTTTATTCATCATATTCTCATACATCAGTAAAAATGCTTCATATTTGGTGATGTTCTTTATTTTGTCTTTGATTTTACAATGTAAACATTTGCTCAAATCATGATGATATGCATAATAAGTATGAGTAGCTAACTTTACTTCTCTCGAGTGAAGATGAAATTTTGAGCATAGTTATTTTTCTTTCTTTTGCCTTCATGATTCTCAT
The DNA here is from genome assembly GCF_041429995.1 of Eschscholzia californica. NCBI lineage: Eukaryota > Viridiplantae > Streptophyta > Magnoliopsida > Ranunculales > Papaveraceae > Eschscholzia > Eschscholzia californica. The sequence continues at coordinate 51,368,959 of NW_028238198.1, forward strand.
TGATATGCATTATTGTTTAACTAGACTTTATTTGATTCGATCGAATAATTATAGTAGCTTCATCGTTTATGCTTATGGCTTGATATGTCATGCTTAGGATTAGGATTTTTATTTGATGATTTATGCTTGAAATTTGATAGACGATAGTTGGGATATGGTTACTTAGTAATCGATGTTTATGTAGTTCATTCTAAATATTTTTGTTTAAAAGGTTCAATTTTTTGATATTTAGATAATGTTGTTCTTCTAAATATTGAGTTATAAGTTAAAAAATCATGCTACAAAGGGATTGAAACCATTTATGGCAATGCGAGGTGGAATTAGAACTCTACGATTTTCTCTTATTTTGATATCTTCGAAAACCAGTCCTTAGTCTTTTATCACCAAAACCCAATTCCTAAGGAAAACGAGATAGTTCTAAGTTTTAGAATAGGTTTAACTTAGTCTATGAGGATCGACCCCGGACTTACTGGGTTTTACTGCTTGGCACCCGTATACTTGCAGGTGGTGACCTTTTAGGTCCATCATGGGGACCATTCTCCGTTCCCTCACACTATAGGTTTCGTTATTTTTTTATTCTGGTTGTCGATTTCATTCGTTGCACTTGGATTTTTCTAATCCCACATAAATCGGATACTTTTAAAACTATAGCAAATTTTTCACAATTAGTTTTAAATCAATTCCACCTGTCTATCTCACATATAAATTTGGGTGGAGGTACAATTCCTACTCGAAAGAGTCAAACCTTCCGTTCCGATAATGGTACAGAGTTCATGAACAAAGATCTCCAATCTTGGTTTCGTGATAACGGCATCGTTCACCAAACGAGTTGTCCTCAGACCCCCCAGTAAAATGGGATTGTTGAACGAAAGCACCGACGTATTCTTGAGGTTTCTCGTTCTCTTCACCTACAAGATAATCTTCTGCTTTTTTTTGGGATGAATGTGTTCTAGTGGCGGTTTATCTCATTAGTAAATTGCCAACACCCACCTTATATGGTCTTTCTCCCCATGAAAAATTAAAAGGATCTCCTTCTAATTTCGATCACCTTCTCGTTTTAGGGTGTCTATGTTATACTAGACACCCCATTATCAAAACAAAATTTGATTCCCGTGCATCTACAGGTATCTTTGTGGGTTATCCACACAGTAAAAAAAAGGATACTGTGTTTATGATCTCTCTTCACGTAAAATTATTTCCTCACGTGATATTTTGTTTCAAGAGGATAAGTTGCCTATTAAGTCTCCAACTTCGATTCTATCTGCTCCACCCATGGCACGTCCACTTCTTTCGATTCCAAACGACAGGAGCTTTACTTATCCTCCACGTCAATCACCGTCTGTTCGACAAACGTCCTGTTCGCTTTCTACAGGCACCTCTCCGACCTTCATCAGCCTTCTCGGTCTTGCTTCTCCATCTGACACTATAGGTGCCTCCATTCCGAGGACCCATTCGGATTTTGTTCACCCCGCGAATTCAGGTCCTCTAGACCATGCCCAAGCGTCCATTTCAAGGGACGCCTCTGACCAGTCCTAGCCCACGAATCATGTTGCTACGATTGATTCTCCTCTTTCCTTCGAGGCACCCACAAGGGCGGAGCTAGGATTTGAAGTTACCCCAGACTAGCCAAAAAATAATCGGAGAGCCAAAATTTCTGTTGTAAAGTATATATACTAGCAAGTAGTAGTTTGAGAGGTAATTTTTTTTCGAGTATGTAAAATTTGGTTAATAGTTCAAACATAAAGAACTTACGAAAAATTAACCTCAACCAATTATAATGTATATGATCATTGTTAATACGGGGACGAAGAAATAACTAAAACATAATTTAGATGGAACCTCACAAATGGAATAAATTTTGACTTTGCACAAAAAAATGGTCAAACCAAAACTAGATACCGAAGTAGGGGGCAGAACTTGGGGCTAAAAGTGAAAACACATATAATATAAGGGCTCATATGAAATTAAGTTAAAAGATAAAAATTAAAAGAGGGGAAGGGGTTTCGAACTCATGTGGGCTAGGTGGAGGGAAAAGCTCAAGACCACCCTCGTTGCTTCATTTATTGTCTTACTTTTCCATTTAATATTATTATTCCTCCCTGACTGCAGCCAGGGGTAGCCTACCCCTGGCTCCGCACTTGGGCACCCACGCCGGTAGAGCCGGTTGTTCTATCCGGTAACAACGACCACGTCATCGTCCTCCTTATCTGGACGACTATATCTGCCACAACTATCCCTCGGTCGATGTTCAATATCCAATTGCGAATTACCTTGATTTCGATACATTCTCCAAATCTCATCAAGTTTTCCTCAACTCTGTCATCACCACCGCTGAGCCTACTTCTTTTTCTTAAGCCATCAAATCGCCTCATTGGCGTTTGGCAATGGAAAAAGAAATCGTAGCAAAAGGGCGACTGACTCTAAATGGGTTTATAAAATCAAATTCAAAGCCGATGGTTCTATCGAACGTTAACTACAAAACAACCGGGCTTTAGCTACGCCTTTTTTGTTACGGACTACAAATACCGTAGCTATTAGTCAACATTTGCTATGGACATTTTTAAGTCGTAGTAAATGCTAACCAATAGCTACAAACCTTGTGTTCACTTGCTACACATATGTCCATATCAAGTGCATCACGCACATACATTTTTGAAAAATACGAAAATATCTTTTTGTTACGAAACGTTAGGCGTAGCAACTGGTGAGCATTTGCTACGAGCTTTCCGTAGTTAGTGGGTCTAAATGACAGCAAATGGTGATGAAATTACGGGGGAAATTTTTTGGCTGAAAATAAAAGGTTAAAACGAAAAAGGGCGCCAAAGTTTTAGGATGTGCGCATTAAAAAGAGCCAAAATTTTGTACTTTTAGAGTGCCCGCTCTAAAGTTGACCAAAATTTAGGGTTTCCCTATTCAGTCGACTAGGGTAAAAACGAGTTCAAGTAGAATGAGAGAAAGAGAGAAAGCGAGACAAACAAAGCTAGTTCATCTCCAAATCAGTTTACAAATCATTAGCTTGATTCTCACGGTAAATCTCTCCATTTCTCGCAGGTTTTTCTCTGAAAAATTGGTCTCTAATATATATATATATATATATTTTTTTTTATTTGTTTCTTCTCCATTTGATATGTTTGAAGATCTTCTTTGCAGTCGAGGAGAAGTCTTTCTTCGGCTATTTCTTGTGTCGGTAAGGTAACTCAGTCTATACCTCAAATCTATTATGTTTGTTCTATCTGGAAATACCTTAATTTCACTTATATATTCTGTTAAAAAACCCTAGAATTGATTGATATCTCTTTCTGTTTGGGCTAAGGGTTTGATGATTTTGGTTATTTCGGCTTTGATATTAGATATTATCTTTTCATCTTAATTCGTGTAAATTTTTATGTGGTTTAAGTTATGATTTGATTGTTTTTGCACAGTATGATTAGAACAAGAGACAAATAGAAGATTCCTAATCTGAATAGTTGCTCCACCAAGACGAGGAACATGTGTAGTGATATTTCCTCCCATTCTAACTGAGGTGCAGGTATATCATTATAAGTTGCAGAAAGAACTCTTTCTGAATCTCTATCAGTAGAAATTCTGCCACCAGATTTCTTCTATTAAAGCATTTGGTTAATAAGAAATTCAAGCAAAATCCCATCCTGGAATATGTTTTTTATCTGCATTTAACCTTTTTATTTTGGGTACTATACAGCTATTGATTTATCAAATGCCAATTAGATGCGATTGATTGATATGTAAAAGTGAGATGAAGATGAAACCCATAAGAAATCTAAGATCAAAGAAACTCCTAGAAGACCTGTGTTTATGCCTTGCCATTTCATTGAAAAACCTAATTCTAGACGGAGAGTGAGAGATCAAGGAGAATGAAAGCTCTGATGATGATGTAGGAAAAGGGTATAACAAAAAAGAGAAAAAGGCGGGCATTAATGGTATTCTTCGTCGATTATTCTGTTTAGTGTCCATTTTCGCGATTGCAATTTGTTATACTAATCTAGGACTATCTGATCTTGGCTTTTTTGGAATCTATTTACTTGGATTTAGGCTTTGGCTGCCATTTTAGTAGTGTTCTGGATAATAGTACCAAGGTACAAATACTCCTCTTAGTGTTTTGCCCAAATGCTTAGGAAAGTGAGCAAGTTTAGATTCATCACCTAAAGAGATGAATAGTAATTCGTAATTGTTTAGGATTTTCAATGAACAATTTCCCTCAAGATTCTCAAAACTATTCTCGTTTTTCACTTTCTATTTTCTTTTTGAGACAGTTTGTGTTGAAGGATTTAGAGTCTCACTATATTTATGTCTGCGAGAGGGTGAAAGAACCAATAGATATCGGCATAACAACGTCTTGGCGAGACAGCACGTTTTGAATTTCAATGACATGATGGGTTCTCTCTTCATACTTCAAATGCATCATGAGTATTATATGACCACTAAATTTATTTTTGTTGTAGTTATAAGACTACATTTTGGTTGCAGGATTTTGAGAATGAAGATGTCATTGCACTAGAAATATCGAACCACGGAGCCAGCTGGAATGGTTGCGATTTTGGCACTCTGGTTAGTATTTTAATGGATTATTTCTATATTTAGTGCTCAAATCTTGTTGAATATTTGGTTGAAGTATAATTTGATTCTAAGATCATACATGACGACATCGTCGGATTGAAGTAGTGTGGGTTTGATGAATAACATTACCTTGGCTGAGATCAAAGTTGTTTCATTTGGAATTGACAACCTGCTTCTGATTTCTATGGACCAAAGTCAGATAGTAATGGCACACTATCTAATTTATGATTCTTGTTTAATATTTCATTTTACATATTGATCTATCCTTGCTATATCGAATAAATGGTTGAATATTAACTATTGAAAAACAGATATAAACCGATGTTTGCAATTGCAGAAAACAAAATTCAGCTATAGTTTCTTACATTTGGATGATGATTCTTGAACACTAAGGTGGAGTTGATTAATGTGTTGTTAGTTTTTCTTCAAACTCATGATTTTTTTTTCTTCACTAACACAGGAACCATGTTGAACAACATATGCCAAATTACACAAGTGACAGGAGAGGCTCGGCTTAAGCTATGTCAAGTTCTATAAAGATGGTATTTTATACTCTAATGTGGGAGGAGTTCAAGTTGTAAGAGCACAAGGATAATTTTTTTAATACTTCATTATATTTAACTCTTACATGGATATATACAATGTAAAGCAATAAAAGTGTTACAGTTAATTCAATAAGAAAGTTCTTTTTGTAAGTATTGTGTGTAAATATACATAGATATAGTGATTACTAAGAACAATTGGATTTTAAATGAATGAATTAACAAATGCTTTATAAATGTAATTGGTCTTTTGTTACAACTAATCATGCCTTATATTTGCTACGGCCTAAGCCATAATAACTAACTTTCAACGGTCATTTCCTATAAAAAAAAATATGATCACATATTGTTATGGATTGTCCCGTAGCAAAAAGCCAACTTTTTTGCTATGGGTTAGGGGTCATAACAAAAGGTTCGTAGCTAATGGTATTTGTGACGGCAATATCTATTACGGAATGCCGTCCATAACAAATTCTCAATTGCTACGAAGTTTTACTTATCTGCTACGGGTTTTGTCCATAACAAAAGGACGTTTATTTTGTAGTTATAAGGCTCGCCTTGTTGCTAAAGGACACGCTCAAATAGAGGGCCTTGATTTTCATGACACTTTTGCTCCCGTAGCAAAGTTGGTTACAGTACGTGTACTTCTCTCCATCGCGACTGTTAAGAACTGGCTCCATCATCAGTTAAACATGAATAACGCTTTTCTTCATGGCGACCTCGATGAAGAGGTTTTCATGAAACTACCTCCTGGTTTTTCCAAACAGGGGGAGTCCAAAGTCTGTCTCCTCAAAAAGTCCCTCTATGGCCTTAACCAGGCATCGCGCCAATGGTTCTCAAAGTTTTCCTCGACCCTCATTAAAAAAGGCTTCACCCAGTCACTTTCTGACTATTCATTATTCTCTTATCGCACATCCTCCGTTAGTCTCTGCGTTTTAGTTTACGTAGACGATATAATCATCACAGGCAATGATGAATCTGCAATCTCCAAACTCAAGTCCTTCCTTCACAAGACCTTTTCTTTAAAGGACTTAGGTCGTCTTTAGTATCTTTTAGGGATTGAAGTATCGCGCTCATCCCGAGGCATTTCTTTGTGTCAACGAAAGTACGCCCTCGACATTCTCAGAGACTCTGGTTTATCAGCTTGTCGCCCCTCTCCATTTCCGATGGAGCAAAAACTCCGCATTAGTCCCTCTAATGGAGATCCCCTGCCGGATCCCACCATTTACGGACGATTGATCGGTCGTTTACTCTATCTTACTGTCACTCGTCCCAACATAAGCTATGTCGTCAATAATCTCAGTCAGTTTCTTCACAAACCAAGCACATCTCACCTTGAGGCTCCTCATCGCGTTCTGCGCAATCTCAAAGGTTCCATTAGCAATGGCATTTTTCTCTCAGCCACCAGTTCTCTTCAGATCACGGGCTACTGTGATTCTGACTGGGTTGGTTGCAGTTCTACCCGCCGTTCTACAACGGGTTATTTCGCTATGCTTGGGTCTAGTCCACTGTTGTGGAAATCCAAGAAGCAACCCATTATTGCTGAATCCTCTGCTGAGGCAAAATATCATGCCCTGGCACAATTAACCAGTGAACTTCAATGTCCGAAGTATCTACTTCGAGACTTTGGTATTAAGCACTCTTCTCCAATGACGGTTCAATCTGACAAAAAGATGCATTTCACATTGCAGACAATCTGGTTTTCCATGAACGAACTAAGCATATTGAGATTGATTGTCACTTCATTCAGGAAAAGATAAAGACTAACGTCATCGCTCCTCGTTTGGCACCAATTTCTGACCAACTGGTAGACATCTTTACGAAGCCACTTGGAGCAGATGCGTTTAAGAAGATAATTGGCGAGTTGGGCATTACATCTCTTACTGGTCCAACTTGAGGGGGAGTATTAAGGAACACACTAGGCCCAAACCCACTAAAGCCGAACCAAGCCCAGCCGACCTGCCTCATCATCGTCCAACTGACCACATTAGGGTTAGGGTTGTGTATGTAAAGTTGTTATTTTATGTGATAAGCATAGTTAAAATCCTATATCTAGATTTGTTGTAATCTACACTCAGTTGATACCTACTTTGTAAACCTATAAATACCCATGTGTTACTCAATAATAAACATAGAGAAATATTTTTCTCATCTCTTTCTCTCTCTCTCTCGATTTCTATCTGTCTCTCTCTTTACATTCAAGTATTCAAACTGAATTCAAGAGGTGATTTTGAAGGAGTTGAAGGAGATGTCCTTCGACCAAGGTGACAATGCGAACAATTTGTCGGATAGGACAATTGATGTGGAAGATCATCAAGTCCGATTGATTTAGGGATCGTAGAGTTGTAGCTAGAGACCAACTACGATCGTTGAATTACGAAGTAATTCGCGGCTAACTTCGATCGGATCCTACAACGGGTTACACATAAGAGTGACAAATTGATCTAGGATATGACTAGTGGGAGTGAGATATAATCATGGGAGTGTCCCATAAACATATCTCATAGGCCTAAAAAGGAATTAGGCAAAGATAGTACAAAAAGGCCAAAAACAGGGTTTTTGGGCCTAGACCGGTTCGGGTACTTCTAGGACTCGGATTGGGCTGAATTTTGGAGGGTTAGTTTCTGATATAATAAAAATTATATCTGCCAATTTTCGTGGTGTTTGGACATCTCCTCCTTGGGGAATTGAGAAAATACCAATAGTTGCTATTTTCGACTATTTCCCTAAATCTTATTCTAAAGGGTGTTTTAGGAAACCTAAAAGGAGGTGGATTCTTATTAGGGTTCTATATAAACACTCTTAGGGCAGAGAATAAGGTGTGGAATTTCTCTCTAAGCTTTCTTACTCTACCACATCAAGTAGAGAGGAGAAAGTGAGCTAATTCCCATTACTATCAATCTAGTCAAAGAAGAAGGTGTCTTCTTTTCCAACCACCATTGGTGTGCTAGCTATACAACAAGGTGGGAGATCAAATTGATTGCTCGTGTCCCAAGTAGAGGAGCTACACTTGAAGCTCTTGGTCTTCTTCAATCAATTCAACTAGTTCGAGGGAAAAGCGATTAAGGTAATCTACTATCTCCATTAGATTAATTACTAGTTTTGCATGTGATCCTGGGAATACTAGTGTAGACATTAGATGTCATATTTCCGCTAAAAACACTAGTAGAAGGGTGTAAATCCCTACAGTGGCGTCAGAGCCTCTTGCTATTAACTAGTTTTTGCTAAGAATCGAACTAATTTATATGCTTGATAGTTTGAAAATTGAGTTTATAAAAGTATTTTAAAAGGTGTTTTTAAAAAGGTATTTTTAACTCATAATTTGATGGGATTCAATAAATTTTCAAATTGAGAATCACATTGATGATTAAAAGTGTTTTAAAAGTCTCAATTTGATTGAATTTCAAACTAATCCATGCTTGATTAAATTGATAGTTATGTTTAAAAAGATTTTAAAACATAAAATTTGATTAATTTTGAATTGGATTCAAAGATTTTTCAAAATTGATTTCAAAATTGTTCTTTGAAAAATTTCAAAAACCTAGATTTTGATCCAAAATTGGTTTGATTAAGAGTTGTTTTTAAGTTTTGGAAACTTTTGAAAAACAAAATTTTGGAATTTTAGAAGTGTTCTAAAAAGAGTAGTTTTGACTTTAGGAAGCTCTCAAAACAAATTTGGAAAAATTTAAAAGTTTCTAAAAGTTTTAAAAATTTTTTAGAAGTGTTCTAAAAGGAATTTCAAAAATTTAAGAAAAGTTTTAAAAATTGGAAAATAGCAACTTAGAGTTGCATAAGAAAATTTTTTTTTTTTTTTTTTTTTTCTTTTTGGAAACTAGGGTTTTGAAAAACCCTAGTGTCCGGCCAGGAAGCTCCTGGATGCGTCCTCTGGACGCGTCCAGAGCAGCTGCTGAGACGCGTCTTGAAGACGCGACCAGCAGCTGCGACAGAAGCTTCTGGACGCGTCTTTGAGACGCGTCCAGAGAAGCTACTAAGGACGCGTCTTGAAGACGCGTCCAGGTCGCGTCTAAGACGCGACCAGCAGCTGCGAAGGAGCTTCCTGGACGCGTCTAGGACGCGTCCAGAGCACTCGACCAGACGCGTCTTGGAGACGCGTCTGGGAGGTTCTGGGTGTCTCGGACTAGTCCGAGACACCTAGTGCTGGTCCGGTTCAGTACCAGACACGTCTAGGACGCGTCTGGTACATGGACTAGCGTCCTGGCTCCGGCCAGGACGAGACCAGGCCTTGATAGGCCTCGGCCAGGACATGCCGGCCCTATGGGCCGTGCTATGTCCGGACCTTGTCCGAGCCCTTTTTGGGCTTGGGCCGGGACTTGTCTAGGACTTGTCCCGGGCTTTTTCGAGGCTTTTCGGACCACGAAAAGGGACCATCATTCGAGTGGGAGTTTTTGCCAAAAATTTTTCCGATTCCAACCAAATAATTCCAAAATCAATCCGGGCCATCCAATAGCCCAAAACGGATTTCTCTTTAAATTGATTTATGAAATCATTAAGAATCGAACCAATATTTCTTCCGAAATTGACCCGGGCTTTCTCGAGCCCAAAACGGAGTTTTTCTTAAAGATGAGTTTAGAAATCATAAAAGATAAAACCGGAAAGCACCATTAGTAGAATTCTTCGAATTTAGACTTAAGGTCCGTAATGTGACATGTGATGTCAACAAAAGTATCTCCCAAGATAATCATGCATATATAATTCTTAGCCTTGATATATTATATGATTGCATGTGATGTGAATGCGGGAAACTAGTATGGCCATAGATTTATTTCTTTATTCTTGTTTTAAGCACGGATGGGTGCATGCTTTGTAATTAATTTTAATTTCAAGTTTATACGATCTGCGAATCGTTAGAGTCTTGTAATTAGAGTTTAGGGTCTATGAGTCCATTGAAGAAACTCGAGGATGAAATCCAAAGGCGAGTGGGAGAAATCAATGGAGGTTCAAAGATGGCGATCTAAGACGAACCAAAAGGCGAAACAAGAAGAAAACCAAGGGTGATTAGATCTTCTAGGTTAGGGGCCATACTAGGATCCATGTCTGCTTGATTTACTTTCTCGCGCGCATTTACTTACTTATTTACGCTTTATGTCGTGGATGTTAGTTAGGCTAAATAGTTCACTATAACAAACGCCAGACTAGCGTAAAAGTCCCCAAAAGTAATCTTGAGTAATCGCCTATCCAGATTAAGACACTCGTTGCGCCCTTGTTCGAGGAAGGTGGGTCGGCCTTCGCAGAGTACCTCCTCTACCTTGGGACAATGCGGGTAGGTCTGTAGAAGAGGCCTACACGTCTAAATGGTTCTACTCAACGAGATCAGCAAGAGAGTCTTGGATACTCGAGGCAAAAGGATAGATTAGTCATTCATTAATGAAATCTATCAACCAAGAGTCATAAGGTATGATCAGTGAAGTAGTTCGCTCACCCGGAACGACGGAGTCAAAGGGTAGGGCCTTCGTCCGCTTTACTTCGAAGAACTGGGGTCTTGGAATCACTTATTCAATCGGGGACAATTTTATATTGAATAATGTGGGAAAACTAATGTTTTTCAAAAATGATAACGAGTTTTAAAACTTTGCCATTACTTTATGTAGTTTTAAAGATGACAAAAGATATTTTCAACTTCCGCTCACTTCTCGACAAGGAGAAGCTAAATGAGCACAACTTCCTTGACTGGGAAAGGAACCTAGGAATAGTTCTCAGGATGGAAGGAAAGCAATATGTACTAGAAACTCCAATTCCTGTATTGGATGATAATTCGACTAAAGAAGAGATAGATGAAGAAAGGAGTGTGCGGAAAAAGGCAGAGCCCGTAACTTGCTTAATGCTAGCAACCATGGAACCGACTCTACAAGAGCAGTTCATAGACATGGATGCTTACTCCATGATGCGACAACTTCGGGAAATGTTCCAGAAACAGTCGAGATTGGAGAGGTTTGAAACCTCTAAAGCGATTATGGACATGCGTCTTGAAAAGGGAAAACCAGTTGGGCCTCATGTTCGTCAAATGATCAGGCTCATAGGCAAACTGGCTAAACTAGGTTTCCCTTATAGCCAACAGACAGCTACCGACACTATCCTTCACTCCCTCCATAGTGGTTTTAATCAGTTTAAGATGAACTACAACATGAATGGATGGGATAAAACGTTGGAGGAACTTCATTCTATGCTTCTAACAGCCGAAAAGGACGTCGCTATAGTGGAAACTAAGAAGGACGTTCTTATGGTACAAAAGGACAAAGGGTTCAAGAAAGGTGGAAAACAGAAGAAGAAAACCACGTCAAAAGGTAAAAGCAAACGAGTTGCCAAACCTAAAGACAAAGGTCCTCCTCCTGACACCAAATGTTTCTACTGTGATGGCAAGGGCCACTGGAAAAGAAACTGCCCTAAGTTCTTGGAGGACAAAAAGAATGGAACAGTGGCTTCCAATTCAGGTATAAACAGTTAACTTATCAAATATTGAAAAATTCCCAAACCTTGGTATATGATACCTAAAATTGCCCTTTCATTGTGAATGTACAGGCGCAGCTGGGAACTGAGTATTTGGCTAAGGAAGACAAGATCCAAGAGGGAGCAGAAGCCTCGACTGCTAAGGATGCTGAAAGGGATCGAAGTCTACTTTAGGCACTATTCTAGATTAATCGTTTTCTAGTTTTTTAACATCATCTCTGTACTAAGTATTATGGAGAATCAATAAAGAACTTTATTTCTAAATTGAGATGTTAATAAGTGCTAAATTTAACAAAATATACCAAAAGATTCTAAAATTGGTCAAAAACCTATAAGATAGGTTCATCCCAATCGGAAAGGGATGAGGACAACAAGTCCACTATAACCAAAACATGAATCAAACTGACAAGAAAGAAAGCCTTGAGTCAAAAACAGAGATTGATCTTCAAACGTACTTCTAACCTATCCATATTTGGAGTGTCCAAAAGGATTAAGATGAAGAACACGAATCAAACTCTATCCTCCAAAATCCATTTAGTCTAGACATAGCTTCTCACAAAACTACCAAAATTCCGTCTAACAGCTAAGCTTGTAAAAGCATTACAAGAACTAGCTAATATCTGACGCAATTTCTTTTGAATGAAATTTGGGCTTCTTCCACAACCAATCAAGAGAACAAAGTGTTTGTTGCTCATGATAGTATTCTTCTAATAATTAGCACACCTGGTCGTCTGGGAGAAAAACACTAATTATTACAAGAATAAGTGGGAGAAAAGTACAAGTCGATTTAATTCGATCATGAGAAAAATCATGGAGGGTCATGAAGAACAATCATGAAACTTGTACAAGACGATTAAAGTCGACCAAGAGCAACAAACTGCGGCTCCTCGGAAAAGGAAAGGTTAAAGACATGATCTTATAAACCCACCGCACAAAAGCGAATGTCATTCGCCGGAGAACTCTCAAAACAAGTGAAAGTGTCTCTAAAGGAATATCTTAAAGTAATTGAGAAAATTCCAAATTGTTGTTCAAAAGCCCTAAAAGGTCAAATCTCAAAGACACAGAAAATAAAGGTTATTTCTGAAGAGATAAAAGACCTGCGCAGAAACGAAAACTGACTCTAGATTTTGGCTAGAACCCAAAATCATCGTGGAATCCATATCTCGTCAAGACATGAAGCTTGATAATTTAAGTCAACAAAAGACCTAAATTGGTTTTCCAAAATAGAAAACTGAGAAGGATGGAAACATTCGTGTTTCCCGAAACGAGACAAGAAGAATAAAGATTCTTCCAATCAAGTTATGTCCACAAGCATGCTTCAGAAATCTATCGACGGATTAAAAGCACGCAAGAGTTAGAATCTTCGATTCAAAAGGCAATCAGAGAAATTTGATTCCTGGAGAGTGAAGAAAATCTTGAATCACGAGTTTCAAGAAGGTAAGTGGGAGTAAACAAACCTTCCGGGTCCGTATGCAGAGTACATACAAAAGATTGAGTACGACATAAGGTGTTGTATAACAGTAACGAACTGACTCAATAAAGGACCACACACAAAAGGATAAAATGCCATTTTGGGCATCTGAAGATCTATAAGCATAGATCAAAAGGATGATAGGATTAGAGAGACTCAGTACGCTGAGATGCTTGAGATCCGAAACAGAAAATCTAAGACTCGGAAAGTCTAAAAGAATTTCGACCCAAAAACTCATGACAGAGGGCGTTGCAAAACTCGGAGTCTAAAAGACACCGATGAGCTAGCACGCATGAGAGAGACATTTATGTTCGAAAACATAAAGTCAATCATGTTGGACATGATTAGCATTTAAACATCCGAATTCGGATTAGAAAACCGAAACACTACTTAGTACATCCTAGAAGGCTAAAGGATGAAGTAGTACAAAGTTGAACATGTCATCGTAGCAAACTTCCAGACATGGAAGGAAAGTAGGCTAAAAGTGTTTTAAGCCGGGAACTGTTGCAAATACTACACAAAGAATTAAAGGCCTTAACTCTAGTAAAGATTACTAGATATTATCAAGGTTGAAGATAGTAATCTTCAAGTTAATTGATAATAAGCAAAGTTTAAAACCGACTACCACGGTAGTCAAACTAAACTGTCACCTAAGACATAGTATGAGATTCATACACAGTCTAAGGCATGAGGTGTAATTTTAAACCTCGACAAGTAAAACTGAGTGGGTAAAAGGAGTTTTACGGAAGAGGCTCAGATTTACAACTCTCGTTATCAGAAATAATAAGAATTATTTCACCAGTCGTCTAAACTTGGTTTAGTGTTTAAACGACAGTCCATAGATAATAAAATGTTCCGAATAGGTTTGTCAGATACGTGATCTGATGAATGAAACCCTATTAAGTGAACTTGGAATATTTATTATCAAAAATCCCTGGTCCAGGTCATTGCATGGACAACAATGACTCACGAAGACTAGCACGGGAGTCGATGGGTTAGCGCAGTTTCATGGGCTATAGGAATAGTATATTCTATTCGACTACGTGGGTGTATAAAAGGTTTATACACTGGATAACCCTCAAATGAGAAGTACATCATTCGTGATGAACGTCAATACTTCTCATAAAGACAATTGGAGAGATTCCTCAAAACATGAGTGCTCCACTCATCTTATGTAAGGAATGCCCGACTTTGGTTCCGTTAAACGCCGCGCCGTAAAAGGAGGTTATAAAGACGGATACTGGGAAGGACAGGATAGACATGAAGTTAAGTGGGAGCGCAAGAATGGATTGTGTCACCCTAATCACATTAGGTACAAAGTGTCTCAAGGCCACTTGATGAGTAGCAACTGAAAATGCGTGGCCGCGCTCAAACGGATTAAAAGTTAATCGTTTGTCTTTTACAGTTGTACTCGGATATCAAGAAAGTCTGAATGATATGACGTATCAGATGGGATACTAAATTGACACGGGAATCGAGGCATTGCACTTGTTCTAAGTCCAAGTGGGAGTCTGAAGGAGTTGAAGGAGATGTCCTTCGACCAAGGTGACAATGCGAACAATTTGTCGGATAGGACAATTGATGTGGAAGATCATCAAGTCCGATTGATTTAGGGATCGTAGAGTTGTAGCTAGAGACCAACTACGATCGTCGAATTACGAAGTAATTCGCGGCTAACTTCGATCGGATCCTACAACGGGTTACACATAAGAGTGACAAATTGATCTAGGATATGACTAGTGGGAGTGAGATATAATCATGGGAGTGTCCCATAAACATATCTCATAGGCCTAAAAAGGAATTAGGCAAAGATAGTACAAAAAGGCCAAAAACAGGGTTTTTGGGCCTAGACCGGTTCGGGTACTTCTAGGACTCGGATTGGGCTGAATTTTGGAGGGTTAGTTGCTGATATAATAAACATTATATCTGCCAATTTTCGTGGTGTTTGGACATCTCCTCCTTGGGGAATTGAGAAAATACCAATAGTTGCTATTTTCGACTATTTCCCTAAATCTTATTCTAAAGGGTGTTTTAGGAAACCTAAAAGGAGGTGGATTCTTATTAGGGTTCTATATAAACACTCTTAGGGCAGAGAATAAGGTGTGGAATTTCTCTCTAAGCTTTCTTACTCTACCACATCAAGTAGAGAGGAGAAAGTGAGCTAATTCCCATTACTATCAATCTAGTGAAAGAAGAAGGTGTTCTTCTTTTCCAACCACCATTGGTGTGCTAGCTATACAACAAGGTGGGAGATCAAATTGATTGCTCGTGTCCCAAGTAGAGGAGCTACACTTGAAGCTCTTGGTCTTCTTCAATCAATTCAACTAGTTCGAGGGAAAAGCGATTAAGGTAATCTACTATCTCCATTAGATTAATTACTAGTTTTGCATGTGATCCTGGGAATACTAGTGTAGACATTAGATGTCATATTTCCGCTATAAACACTAGTAGAAGGGTGTAAATCCCTACAGATTTACCTCTTCACAATGTCTAACTTTGGTCATTGGTATGTGGAGAAATATTTTGCGGTTGAGCAGAAATTAGTATAATCATCTCAATTTTAGTTTTATTTAAATGATTCTTTTGCTCCATATTTTTCCCTACAATTATCGGGATGATGCAATTAAAATTCGACAAAAGAATCATTTTGTTTTTTCTTCTGATAGGACACATCATTTCTTTACATGTTCAGAAGATATTCCTATCTTCCGTAAAACCAAAGGCAATAAGGTTTTTGTCAAAATATTTCTATCGAATCATTTAGCACTATCGGAACTTTTAGAGTCAACTAAGAGTGAGGTACAAGAATTAACTGATTTCCTGAGATTATTACCCACCACGAAAGAGTTCATTCGCCCCTTAGTTTTCCAACGTGTATAGGAATGATTGACTATATCGATCCACATATACGAATGATGGAAAAAAAAAGTCTGGGTGGTAATGGTCCCTGACTAGATAATAAGTAACTTAATCATTTTTTTCGTTTACGGTGTTTTTCAAATATATCCACTTACGGTGTCAATGGTAACGCAGTCAGCCTAGTTTTTTTTTGTTTTGTTAAGAAGAGTCAGCCTAGTTGGGATGCAATTATTAAGCAATGTTACCACGAATTTTGAAGTGAGGCAAGTCGATGTTCAAAACTCGCTCTTTTACCCTTTTAAAATACTATTCCGCTTTAAGGTTCTTTTAGCACTAACCCATTACTACGGTTGTACATTTAGTATTCGAGCCGACCAAACCAATCCGATCCAAACAGATTTGAGCGGTTTGGAGACCGATCCAATAGTATCCAGATTGGTTTGGATACTAAATGGTCAAAACCGAGGGGTTCGTTTCATGGATTTATTTGACGGATAACCGAAAAAATCGAACCAAATCATTTATTATTATCTTTTATATATATTATATATGTAGATATATATAATTAGACATGATGGACGGTGGAAATTCAATTGTTTATCTTCCTCGAATGTTGATAAACTATGACAAATTAATCAAGTTCTTGTAGACTTAATGATTTGCAAGATAATACTAATTTTTAGCACGTTCTAAGTATAATTGTAGTAGGTTTTAAAGTCGAAAATTCAAAATTTTGTCCTTAGTAAAATTTTAATCTTTGGTTCGGTAATTTAACCGAACCAAGGCGTTCATGAATAGTGTGGTTCGGTTACTGAACCAAACCCTGAACGGATTGGTTCAGATTGAGATTTACAATAACCGAACCCTTTGGATTGGACTATGGATAGGATCAAAAAGTCGGTTATCCAACCGATGTTCACCCCTACCCATTACAAAGGATAACAACTTGTTTTTTCTATCACAACATCGTCCCTGCCCATTACAAAGGATAACAACTTGTTTTTTCTATCACAACATTATCGACCACATAGGAAGAAAAATTGATTATAAATTGTGAATTCGAATGCAGGGTTAACAAAGAGAAAAGAGCTGCAGGAGTGCTTGACAAGTTCGACTGAGGGAGAGAAATATGCACAACATGTAGTGAGGAAGTTTGTCACAAACAAAACTGATGTTCACCCCTACCCATTTTACAAAGGATAACAACTTGTTTTTTCTATCACTCAACAGCTTCTTTACTCATCCAAAATGAAGAAGCAATATCAAATCTATTTTTGGTTTCCACTCTTTTCCTTGTGATCTGAAAATTTCAATTTGGATATTCAATTATTAAACTGAAAATAGTAGAAATTATTAGTACTTGTTTTTGTCAAATCAGTCCCTGGGGCACAAATATAGCTGCAAAATATTGGTGTATAAGTCAACTTCATAGTTCATTTTAGATCCCACATTGGACCTTTTCCCAAACACTCACAGTATCCGACTTACAAGTACATACTCACATAAGAACCAGAACTATTAGTAGGCTAACTGACGATGTAGGTTTGATTGGCTTAGTGTTGTTTTAACAAAAAAAATTTTAAATGGTTCGAGTTATTTTTGGTAAGGTTCAACTTAATAAGTGTATCTGTTTCAGACATAAATACCAGGTGTTGCATATCGTAAGTGGAAAAAATACCAAAACGGAAAATACGACTACACTTTCTTGTCTAGGTTCTTGTCTACGTTCTATATTTTTATTGATGTAGACGCAGCGGAATAATTAAAGAACAATAAAATAAACTAAGAATAATTAAAGAAAACTGTAAGAAACGATAAAATAAACTTAAATTCTTAATAACTTCAATGGTTTTTCTCTTCAAGGTGAATAATAACATAGACTAGATCTCCTTTTATAAGATAATAAACCTTCCTAGATAGACTCAAACTAGGATTCCTAAAATAATAAACTACTCAAACATAGAAACTTTAAAAATAAAGAAATATCAAATTAAAGTAACTTCTCCTATACTAAATAAACTACTATTATAACCAAATAGGACGTGGGCACGCGTGGACGTGGGCCCACACGTTTATGCGCCTGCATCATTTATACAATTAAAATGACTTCAAGTCAATTAAGAGTGTTCAAGCGTCTTACACGAATATCCAATCATATGAGTATTTAGTGTCCAAGAATCCAGTATCT
Source organism: Eschscholzia californica (assembly GCF_041429995.1). NCBI lineage: Eukaryota > Viridiplantae > Streptophyta > Magnoliopsida > Ranunculales > Papaveraceae > Eschscholzia > Eschscholzia californica. Next base: position 51,387,059 of record NW_028238198.1, read on the forward strand.
GACTCAGCATAGTATTAAACAGAAAAATTGTCCAGTATATCTTATTATTTGGTCAATACACTGATAAGTGAAACAAGATGGAAGTTTAGTTTTGGACAAGTGAAATTGTAATAGCAAAATTTTCTCAATATGGCATTTACATCCTTAAATGTAAAACATGTACAGATTTAATAAATAATGTAATCAAATCCTCTTGCTGAAGTGACCTATACATCCGTATATTCACTTATCTTCGGGATTTTCCGTGCCAATAATCTTCGTGCCAATAATCTTGTCAATGACGTTCTTCTTGTGGGTCACGAGTGTTAATGTCTCTTCTCCTATTTGTTGGAATCGACTTTCCAGCAGGAGCGTTTTTTGCCCTTTTGACAAGGTTCCCTTTGTTGAAACAACTCAAATAACGTACCTTTGCGTTCATCTCGTCGAGGGCTTGAATTTCAAGCTTTGGTTTGCTCAAAACCGATTCCGTATGAATAAGATATTAGTTTTCGAAGTTTTGGTTTAAATATGGAAATATGTGAAATATTTAAGGAAAGTCCCATATCGGGTAAGTTAAAGGAATATGTAGGGTTTATAATAAGCTGCTCTCCCATACTATAGTATGAATGAAATAAAGGTCCAACGAACCGCGCACGCGCGTGGGCGAATGGGCGTTTAGGGCACATTGAGCGCTATGGTGCAAACCGCGCGTGGGCGCATTGAGCGCTTTAGAGGTTTGCACTTTGCACTTTGAACTTGCGCATCGTCGCTAGGAGCATAGAAGCCTTTATTTTTATTTAAATACCAAAGGCAATCCGACGGACAAGATTAAATCTACATCCGACGGACCAGATTAAACCTGTGGATCAGTACCTCCTTTCTTCAAGAGGGTTGTGACTTTTCCCCCCAAATGTGAGGGTTGTGACTTTTTCCTCCAAATGTGACTGTTAACAAACAGTCACCTCTCACCTTTAAATAAGCCATGAAACCAGACTTCAAGATTCACTTCGAATTAAGAGAGTTTAAGGCATTCAAGAGTTTTCAATACTTACTAACGTTCGAAAGAGTTTTTTCATCCACTATCATCACTTTTGTATCAATGATCAATCAGATACCCAAGTTTCTTATCTAGATATGGTGTCGATGTCTCTAAATAATACATCCATCCTACCATATCATACGATAAAATTTATATATAGCATTATGGTGCATTTACCATGGACGATTCTCATAGTCCGCATGAAGTCTTTGCACAATTAATTAACTCTCCAGAGCTTCAATTGGATGAATTTTTTTTTTTTTTTTTTGCTCTGAAGATGGAGTAAAATACAAAAATTCAAAGCTCTTAGAAAATGACAATTCATTAGGGGATATCATATCAGCCCATTAATCCCCAAATGGTTCAACTTCTGAACTTCCCAATACTCTTGTCTTTTGCAAAGTTTTTGTGATGTCGAAATCACGCGTCTTTCCAGTAGGCAACCAAATAGTGAATTGACCATTAAAAAGGGCATATCACTCCACCCAAATTTCTTTATATAAACTAATTAAAAAATTTCCACTTATCCATGGTCCATAAAGTGAGAACATATATGGATTGAACTAAACAGGCACACAAAGAGAAAGTGTTTCACAAATTAACTGGAAAACTAATTAGTAAATCCACATATTTATCCTTTTCTTATGATGTTGCACCACTAAATTATGTAATTACTTGATCTTGTTGACGGAAACCTGACGCACATGTTAACCTCACAGTGGTGAAACCAAAATATGTAAGGTATAGATGCAGAATACAACACAATTTTATTATACAACCCCACAATGCCGATTTTTAATGATCCACCAGATGTACGAGAGAAACCTTACTATACATGAGGTATTTTATTTTTATAACTCCCCCACAGTTTGAGATATCCAAATTCCAATGATTGATTTTCTCCTTAGATATTAGATTGGACATTCTAACTTCGAAATATTGTTACGACTTCGATAATGCTTTCGAACAAACTGAGTCACAGTGACCTTTTGTTTTGCGCACTTAAGGAAACAATTATACCATCAATTACCAACCGAGAATTAAATGGCAATTGCTTTGTTTCTCACTCTCTCCGGATAAATGCATAGATTTACCATCAATTAAGTACTCAAGTGAGAGAAGCAATTGTGGTCGAGAAGTGGTAATTTGGCAGAAGGCCACTTAGTGGTGCAATTTGAACCGTTTCAAACCACGGGTCACAAGATATCAGGAGGTTTGGAACATACCTGTTGGTTGCACCATCCAAAAGGCTCTGCACTTTGGCAGTCAATTGAATCAACCTTCACAACAACAAACACTGTAACACATCTCAACTTAGTCATCATTATCATCTCCCATCACTGAATTTATTATCCATTACCACCAAACTCGTAACAAAAAATTATTCAAATTGATTCTTGTCATAGTAGTCTATATGTGTACAAAATATAGCTTTAAGATTATTACTAGTGTTATCCCCCGTTGATTAAGAATTGAGATTCTGTCAACACTTGGGTCGTAGGCCGCTATTACAACATGTATACAACATAATAATTAATATATATTGCTTGACATATATATACCATGATAAAGCTCCAGTCTAACTTCCTAAACTAAGGCATTTCCATGTTAATTCTTGGATGATATAACCAATTGAGCAAACGAAGATGTGAATGTTAGCTCTTTCATATTGGTTTCATCACACCAACCAATAGAAAACACTAATCCCTTGATCTTTGAATCTCATGCTTGTTACAAGATACATGAGTAGGAATAAAGAAAATCAAGATAAAGTATATGTACCTTTCTCCATTGTAGTAGATGGTTTATTTAATCTTTATCTTCAACTTTCTTCTCTTCTTTCAATCTTTAACCTTCTTGCTTCTATATGAGATGGAGTAAAGTAAGTAGAGATGAAGAAGACTCTTTTCTCTTTCTCTTCTCTAGCTCTCTAAGTGATGGACAAGAACTAGACTTTCTAGAGCAAGAGCCCCTAGCCTTCTTTCTCTAAACTCCATCTCTATTTATACAAGTCTCTAATCCATCATAGAGTTTGTATAAGAAGCTACATGGGTGGCAAGTGTCCCTTAATGTGTCAAACAAGAAGCCACTTGGTGTAGACACAAGACAAGTGTCCTCTTATGTGTCAAACAACAAGCCATTTGGTGTAGACACAAGACAAGTGTCCTCTTATGTGTCAACCAACAAGCCATTAGGTGTAGACACAAGACAAGTGTCTTCTTATGTGTCAAACAACAAGCCATTAGGTGTAGACACAAGACAAGTGTCCTCTCAAGCTTATAGATTATCTTGGATTGAGTTTTCTTAAGCCCACCCCTTTATGGGCCTTGATTGTATGGGACATTTAGGTATGGGCCTTGTACTTGCTCTATTTTGCATAGAGCACACATAAAATGTATAAGCCCATCTTACAGTGAATCCCTTTACACAAATTACCAAGTTATACTTACTGGGAAAAAGACAGTATACCAATTTGGTTTCTATCGGTCATAGGATGATATACATAAGAACGAACTATGAAAATATCTCTATTTAATTTGTTTTAATTTTTCAACCACATCAAATGAATCCAAATATGAGAACGAAGATGGAAAAATAAATAAATAAATAAATAAAGGTCAGGCAGTGACTTCCCACTCATGTTTAGGGAGTGGAAAACATGAAGACTAAAATTAGTGATTTCCCAAATCTGGTCATCGATTTAAGTCGCCAGAGTAAACCTTATACTTTTCATGGTGGTATCTAACCGATGATGATAATGGTAATAGACAGAACACATGTACACCAAAATCAAACAGTGTTTTCTCAACGTCATCAATAAAGATCAAGTACACATAATCTAAAAATAAAAGGCCTAACATGACATCCACACTATTTAAAAATCGAATCCAAAACAAATGGGATATCACCTGGAAGGTTGTAGAGTCACCATGTCACTGTCTTTTTATTTTTGCATATAACCATGTCACTGTTAGTACCTGACTTCAGGTATATTAACCAGAAGAACATGATCAGTGGTAGGCTGCAGTCCAGAGCAACCATGACTAATATGGTTTCCCAAATAGTCAAGAATCGAACCCAAAATAAACATGATTGTCTTAAGATTGTTGGTATCGGGATTTACGGATTCGGTTCTTGACAACTAATCATATAACACTATAAGATTGTTGGTCAGTCATTTGTATTTCGCATTCTGAAGGGTTAACTGCTAAAGTGCAGACCTTTCCATTAACATTCTCTTCTTTCCTCCATTAATTTTCCAAAGGAACTTCCCCTCATCGTGTCTAATTATGTTCACATATGTTACATCAATAATCAATGATAATTCACTTAGGTGCTGTTTGTTTTTTTTATTTTTCAGATCTGAAATCTGAATTGGATGGTAATTTAGATTTCAGATGTTTGTTTTATTTATTTGGAAAGATCTGAAATTTGGCTGAATTCTTTTGATGTCTGAAATAGCTGAAAACAGATCCACAAATTTCAGACTTCAAATCAAGTCTGAATTGGTAGTACAACATCTGAAAAAGGCCAAATGACAATAATACCCTTAAAATATCTAAGAAATCACATCTCTGTCTTCTCCTTCATTTTCTCTGTTAACGTCAAACACATCACCGTCGACCACCGCCGACCACCGCCGACCATCACGTTCTCTCCCTTTTTCTCATACATCACAAATGGTAAAAATAAAACCCTAGAAATCGACAATAAAAATGAAACCATGATGATAGATCTGGGATCTAGAGATGTTGCTAGCTTGCGGTTGATACAGAAATTGAACCCACTTTCATCTTCAACCTGTTCATGTTATTCATAAGAAACAAGAAACGGCACCGTGGGTGATCGGTTGGAAGGGTAAGCATCCTCAACAAGTGTAACCATACGAAACCCTAGTTTTTTTTAAGAAATACGAAACCCTAGTTCATGTTATTCACCTTTTCATTGGGTCTACATGGATATTAACGTCAAAATCTCGATCTAGGGTTTACATAGAACTTCGGGTTTCTTTTGGAGCAAATGTTCATTGCTGTGATTTGTGTTTCTCATTTTGTGTTAGAGAGGGAGAGGAACTAAGAGAGAAAGAGAGATAAACTAACCAACCGGAGAGTCAGAGAGATATCTGGCCGGAAGACAGATTCGTCGGAGAGAAGTGTGGCCGGAAGTGAGAGGGAGACAGAGAGATGGAGAAAGAGAAATGGAGGAGTTTAGGGTTTTGCTTTTCATTTTATGAGAGAGAGAGAGAGATAGGGTTTTATAAAATTAGGTTTGTTTGTGAATATTAAATTGGGGGTATAAATGTAAAACTATTAATTCAGACCTAAACATTCAGATTTAAAAAACAAACATCTAACTTATAAAATATTCAGCCAATTTCAGATTCAGCCAATTCAGTTTACCCAATTCAGATTCAGCCAATTCAGATTCAGACGTATAAAAAAAACAAACAGCACCTTAGTTTTACTTTTCCTTGGCTCTTTCACCAACCAAATTGGTTTTGTTATGTCAACCTTTCTGCTGTTTCTATAGGGTAAAAATTGGGACTCATCCCAGTCCTAATAAATCAAATGATACCCATGACACTTTTCACAACCAAACTATATATTCATACAAATATTACTCATTTTTAAGAAAGAGAAAAAAAAAAGACTTATCTGTTGGTTATAATAATTGTGACTGCAATGCGTTTCATAACCGTGTTGAACCAAATCGAATAAGTTGGAAACCCAAAACCATGGAACCAGGAAACCAGCCTTCTTGCGTCAATGGATCTATAACTATGTTGAAAGAAAAAAAATCCTTTATTTCTTTCACATCTCTGCTAAAAGTCTTTATTTTCCATTAAATGCACCATAATGCTATATATAAATTTTATCGTATGATATGGTAGGATGGATGTATTATTTAGAGACATCGACACCATATCTAGATAAGAAACTTGGGTATCTGATTGATCATTGATACAAAAGAGATCACTCGCCTCGGTTCTAACTAATATAATTTCTGTTCTTTATCCTCTTTCTTATTTTATTTTTGTATCTGAAATTTAAAAAACAGAGTACTAACCTTCTGTTTTTCATTTAAGGAATTTTAGTTAAAATACTAACTGTTTATCTCTGAAAAAATTTCAGAAGGATATTATCATTCATTGTTGAAGGAAACAAGACGATAATATAGTATACAAGTTAAACAACACTATTTAATTCGGTTTCTGTGTGTGATGTCAAATTTGTTAGTAGCTCTATCTACAACTGGTCTTAAAAAATGGGTTAAACTAATGACTACTTTGGGATGATCTCCTTAAGAACTCCATAGCCAAACTTGAAAATGCAGATGAGCTATCTTGCATTAGTTTTCTTGGAGAGTCGTCCTCAAGAATCTTACCTGTTTCAATCATTACCATTTTGTCAAAGTAAAATAAATCAGAGAAAATAGTGCAGTTTTATGCAAACACTGATTCAGATCAATGTTAATATGTTTCCAAAAGAACCCAGTTTTCGTCCACGCTTATCTGTGAACCCTAAAGTTACCGGTTTGGCAAAGCCTCTATTAGCCAAGCACGTGGCTCGGGGGTTTTCGATGTTCTATATCTACCTTTTACTTTTTCGGTTTACTTTTTTTTTTATCCATACCTTCATCAAGAACCAGAACAAGGTCGTTATCGGTTATTGTTGGTATTCGATGAGCCACTGTGATAACGGTGCACATAGGTCTTTAAGGAACTTAGCGTAAGCTGGGATTTGTTTAATAGCATCTAATAATGGAATGTTAATACTAACCTGTTTGAATATTTCCATTATCTCCTCAAACTGAGTCTTCTTTTTTAGTTCTACCAAACGCTGAGGATATGGGGCTCTAGGAACATACGACTCAGGCACAATGGGTGGGTCTTCAGACTCAGGAGCCTTCTCAGGCTCTTTACTAGGGACACTAGTTGGTAAGGTGGGTTGTTCAGAGTTTAGTTCACTATCTTCGGGAACTCCTACCTTATTGTCAATTACCCTACCACTTCTAAGGGTGGTTATTGCATTGGCCTGATCCATCGACTGTTTACCCTTCGGGTTTGGCTCTGGTTGACTAGGAAACATACCCTGATCTCTTTGCCTAAGGGCTTCTACCTCGGTTTTTAGACTAGAAATTTCCTTGGAGGTTTGTTGCATAAATTTAAGCATGGTTTCCTCTAAAGATCCTTGAGGAGTATTTTGGGTATTAGGCTGACCCTGATTTTGAGCATAAGGATTCCTAGGAGCATTAAACCCAGGAGGGTTCATGGAGCTACTAACCTGACCCTGATTTTGACCCTTGGACCAAGCAAAATTGGGGTGATTTCTCCAACCCGGATTATAAGTGTTCAAATAAGGATCATATTTCTGACGGTAATCTTGCCTAGAGTTTAGGTAAAGAGCATTAGCTTGCTCTTTTTCGTCAGAAACAAAGAATAGGGTACACTTATTCCCTGTATGAGATGGGTCTCCACAAACGGAGCATGGATAAGAGATGGATTCATTTCCAACACTCATGGCCTGAGTGGGATCCTCCCTAACTGCTTTAGGCTGACCAAGCTTTAGGGCTTCTATCCTTCTCGTTATGGCGGCGAGTTTAAGTTCGGAGTCATCAACTCTATAGATGCCGCCTTTATTCGGAGTAGGGTTTGCCCTAGTAGGAGGTCCTCTAGAAGTTGCCCATTGATGGGATTTCTCAGCTAAATCTTCTAGAAATGTCATGCAGTCATCGACGGATTTATAAGTAAATCCGCCACCACAGAATGACTCTACCATGGATGTAGTGGGATAGTCTAGTCCGTCATAGAGAAATTGGACTAGTCTGCTCTTTTCATAACCATGGTGTGGACACTGTAGTTCCAGTTCTTTAAATCTCTCAAGATATTTGTAGAGAGACTCTCCTTCTTGTTGCACAAAATTATTAAGACTTTGCCTTAAAGCGGTGGTTTTGTGCTTGGGAAAGAATTTCAGAAGGAATAAACTGGTTAAATCTTCCCATGTGGTGATGGAATGAGGTTGTAAGGCCTACAACCAAGATTTTGCTTTCTCTCTCAAAGAGAAAGGGAACAACCTAAGCTTCACTATTTCATCAGACATATTGGGGAATCTTATAGTCCCACAGATTTCTTCAAAATCCCTAACATGGTGGTAGGGATTCTCGTTCTCAACTCCACGAAAGAGTGGGAGCATTTGGATAATGCTCGGCTTTAACTCGAAGTGAGCCGTGGAGTGGGGTAACTGTATGCATGATGGTTGACATGTTCTAGTAGGGTTCATATAATCCCTGAGTGTCATAGGTGGATTTCCATCCCTGGCTTGGTTTAGATTTTCACCCATAGTGTCACTCAAAGAGAGATTGGCTAGAAGATTACTTAGATGAGTTTCTCTACTAATGAAACGACCTCTCTTATCACGATATCTATCGGGCATAAACTAGAGCCCAATGACCAAGGATATTCTCAACAAAACTTTTTTTTTTTTTTAAATTGAAAACCGAGGAATCACTACGAAGACCCTAGAGGAAAGCAAACACAATCAGTCTGACTCCACCAAGCAACCTAAACAGAATCTAGACAGACAAGTTGGTCAGATTCACCCTAAAAATCTAGACAGCTCCTACTTCGTTACAAAGCTTGAACTATAATTGTTATGAGGGTTACTCCGTCAAAGTAATACGGTCAAACAATTCTTAGTGACGACCAACGATGAACGTTGTGATAGCCATCCAACCTTCGGTAGCGTTGCCTCTTCTCGAGGTGACCTTTTAAAGAATTGATTAACACTTTCCTTTGAGGAATGCCCAAATAAAAATTAAGTCCCTGAATTGTTTCAAAGATCCTATGAGCTCGAAACCTTAGAGGCTGATGTCTAATTCAGATTTTAGATTTTTAGGTGAAGTTTGGGATCATGAATGTTGTTACCTATTTGGACAAGAGAACGGTGATGAAATCCGTCTCCTATCTTTCAATTGGGTTATTGCCCTTACTAGAATGCTTACACTAAGCAATTCGATCAAAACAATTAGGCACACGAAACACGCAAATACCCACTGACAGGGGCTTCGTGGGTGATTAGAGAAATTACCTCCCGTTCAGGACGGGCGATGACCCTTGTAGATGACCCGGGCCACTCCTCCCTTAAGTGTCCAAACCCGGGGCTTCGTTTTGGTTTTCGGTTACAATTTACAAGCCCTCCAATTTAGGGTCAAAACTTTAATCCAAATATATAAAAAAAAAAAAAAAAAACTAGAAAGTTTAAAGTCTCTCTCTCACCAAAAATAAAATAAAAAAATAAAACTGTAAATTTCTTCTTTTCGACTCTCCTCCTTGTTTGCGCCTTCTCTTTCGCTCCTTAATGCCCTAAGCACCAAAAATAGAGAAGCAAGTCAAAGTGGCCAAAAATCAAAACTTACCAAAAATAAAAACTTTCCAAGTTTAGAAAAAATTTAAAACTAGTCCCCGACAGCGGCGCCAAAAACTTGATGGGCCTAAAAAGTTTCCCAAAATAGGTCTACACCCGCAAGTGCACGGGTGTCAAGTTGTAAAATTCCGGTAAGACCGGTTCGTTCCTCAGAGACTAAGTCAAATTTCAATTCTAATCTTAAAACTATTAGGTCTTCAAAAGGTGGTTTGATTGATAATATTTTTCTTCAAATAATAAAAAGATAAACAATAATTAAAAATTAAATAATACTAAAGTTGATATTCAGATAAAGGGAACCTAGGGTTTTCGAATCCGTCCTTCTAATAATTCTAACGATGATTCATTATGATTTAATTAGCAAATTCTTTATATAACTCAGATTTTTGGTCCATGAATGGTCTAAAAATCCGGAAGATTTTATCATGAAAAACAAGAAAAATTGATTAACAAATCATATCGATAAAATTATTTATGAAGAAGTTCATCTAAGACCGTAGATAGAGATTAGTTAATCATGATGAAAGATTTAAAGGTTAACTATATAAAATGTGGGAGAAAAATAGAAAAAATTGAATTTCTTACTGATTTTCCAGCCAAACAGAGCCTTAGGGAAGTGATTTCCTTCTGATTTTCCACTGTTCTGCCAAACGCACCCTCTGGGAAAACGATTTTCTCGTCTTCCCGGAAATATTTTCCCTATGAGAAAATTATTTTCCTTCCCTGGTTTTTCTCTTCCTTCTCTGTTTTCTCTTTATTTCTCTTTCCAAACTTCTCTCTTTCTCTCTCTAAACAAGCTATGAACTCTCTATAATATGTATAACCGAGTAATGATAAAGAAAGAAGAAGAAGAAGATGATAATGGATTTATAAATTCAAACTTTCTCTCTCTACAGTATCTCTCTCTCTCTCTCTCTCTCTCAACTCGTTCTATCTAACTCTCTCTTTCTCACTAAGAGAAGAGTTATAAGAAAAAGAAGAAGAAAAGAAACAGAACTTAAGATATAATCTTTTTCACTCTTTCTCTAGGTCTCGGCTATACTTCAATGGTGGAGAGATGATAAAAAAATTGATGGAGAAGCTGAGCTCCTCTTTTATGATAATGGTGTCCTGTTTTTTATGTCCCCCAGCCGAGTGATAATCCTCCTTTTTTCTTAATCCTTCGGTTATAAGAGAAGAAAACCGATTCCCAAATCCTTCTTTATTTCCTTCTTACCATTTCTGACTAATTCACTTTCCATCTCTGTCTCATTCTTTCCTTCTCTCTCTCGGTTTCTATCTTTCCATCTTTACAACCTTCCATTCTCCAATTTATCTTCATAATATTCTTCGATTTCTCTCTTCTCTCTCTATTGTATTCTATTATGGTTATCTTTCCTAAAGATGGAGAGAAGAGAAAGAGGGAGGAACGTGAGCTGCTAGTTACCAAATAAGGAGTAATCGAGTGTAGCAGGGACTGGGTGAAACGTGATCCAGATGATGCCACGTTGCACTGACGTGAACAGAATCGTTGGATTCTTGCGGGAGTAGCGAGCTACGGGACGCCCGGGAGTACCAGATTTTCTTCATCTGTCATCCGTCTTCATCCCACTGGACCCGAAGACCGTACCGAAATGATCCCGATAACGTCCAGATTCACCCGGTTCTCTATTCGATCCGCGCCACGTGTCGTTTAATAACTGTTGGTCAATTGCCTTTGACTCCAACTTTGACTAGCCATACGTTTCTCATCCGAACTCCGATTGGACTCCCGTTTCTGCCGATAGATTCGTATTCGACTCTACTTTCACATGAGCACTAATATTGACCAGAATACCCTTGTCATTAAAATGACCAAAATACCCCTCGAGTATGTCTTTATCACGATGTTTTTGCATCGAACTCCGTAAATGAGACCTGAGAAAGAAAATCAAACAAATCATCAGAGTAACCGCTCGAACTGGACTAACTAACCCGAGTTAAGAGATTCGGATGGGACATTTTCATGTCTCATCATTACCCACCCTCACTAACATTGCTCATCTTGTTTCCATTCGTTTGGATAACACCAATTACCTTCTCTGGAAGAGTCAGCTCCTTCCCATCTTGCATTCTCAAGACCTTTACAAATTTGGTAATGGAACCTATCCTCCTCTCCCTGAGTTTCTTCCTTCATCTTCTGAATCAGATACCTCTGTTTCTCATCCTAATCCATATTATGCTTACTGGTATAGAGTTGACCAGATGCTCCTCTCTTGGCTTAATGCCACTCTCACTGAACCCATCCTCACTCAAGTTTTTGGGTTAACATCTTCTCGTGCTGTCTGGGAGTCATTAGAATTATCTTTTTCTTCATTCAATTCTGCTCGTCTTATGAATCTAAAACTACAACTTCAAACCTCTAAGAAAGGTTCTCTCACTGTTTTTGAGTTTCTTCTTCGTCTCAAGGGAATCACTGACTCTCTTGCTGCCACAGGCCATCCAGTAAATGATGAGGAACTAATGCTAATCGTTCTCTCTGGCCTTGGCTTTGAATATGAAGGTTTTGTGACCTCCATTACCACTCGGTTAATACCTCCATCATTCTATGAACTTCACTCTCAACTTCTTACTCATGAATTTCGTCTTCAACTTCTTCAATCCAATGTCTCTCAACCCACTGCTCTTTACTCTCACTCTCCTTCTCTTCTTCCTTCCTTAACAAATTCTACTCGTGGTCGTGGTCGAGGAGGCTACACCAAAGGTAATCGTGGTCGAGGTGCTTACTCTAGTCGTGGTAATTTTCGCTCTAACTATTCTTCTGTTCTTGGTCGTCCACCAGATCGTTCTCCTCTTATTTGTCAATATTGTGGTCGTCTTGGCCATTCAGCACGACAATGTTATCATCTAACTCGTCAGAATGATCTTTCCTCCTCTTTTGCTACTCTTGGGATTGATTCTCTCTCCCCTAATCCTCATTGGTATGTGGATTCAGGTGCTACGTCTCACATTGCCTCAGATGCAGCCTCTCTCTCTTCCAAATCTGATATCCATCCTCCTGATCATGTTTTAGATGGTAATGGTTCAGCTGCTTCTGTCTCTGGTGTTGGTAATTATCATCTCACTCCTTCTCTTACTCTTAAAAATGTTCTTATTGTTCCTCCTTTCAAAAAGAACCTAATCTCTATTTCTCATCTTCTACATGATTTCAGTTGTGAAGTTGTGTTTAATCGTCGTGGTTTCTATGTCCAGGATCTTCCCACAAGGAAGACTCTACTCGCAGGCATGATTGAAGATGGATTATTTCGTCTTTCCTCAGCCCCTGTTCCATCTCTCTCTCTTTTTGTTTAGACCATGTCTGCTGGTGCTAAAGCTTCTCCTAATGTCTGGCATCATCGTCTCGCTCATCTCCACCAGAAAAATTTAAATTACCTAATTAGCAATGATGTACTACCTGTAATTTCATATAAGATAACCAAATCAATTTGTATTGGATGTATTTCAGGAAAGCATCATTCTCTTCTTTATAAATCTGTTTCTCATTCCTCTATCCAACCTAATGAAATTATTCATAGTGATGTTTGGGGGCCATCACCAGTTTCTTCATCTTCTTGTTTTCGTTTTATGCTACTCTTAATAGATGATTATACTAGATTTACATGGGTCTATTTCATGAAACACAAATCTGAGGTTCCAACTCATTTTAAGAACTTCAAAATCTTTGTTGAAAACCAATTTTCGAAACCTATAAAAATACTACAATCTGATGGTGGAGGTGAATACATTAGCAATGATTTTTCAAATTTTCTTATTCAACATGGCATTCATCATAGGAGATCCTGTCCTCACACCCCACAACAGAATGGGGTTGCTGAGCGCAAAGTAAGACATATTGTTGAATCTTCTCTCTGTCTTCTTCATCACTCTTTTCTTCCCAAAAATTTCTGGCCAGAAGCTTTTCAGACGTTTGTGTTTACCATTAATAGACTACCTTCGTCTGTCCTCAATTACAAATCTCCATATGAAATCCTATTCAATTCCAAACCAGATTACTCTATCTTTCGGATTTTTGGTTGCAGATGCTACCTTCTTCTTAGTCCTTATCGTTCGTCTAAGCTTGACAACAAGACTCTTCCATGTATTTTCTTAGGGTATAGCTCCAATCACAAAGGTTATCTTTGTCTCGACGAAAAATCATCTCGAATTTACATTTCGCGCAATGTAATTTTCGATGAAACCCTATTTCCCTGTTCTTCATCCTCTCACAGTTCTTCTTCTTCTTCTTCGCCCAACTCATCTTTTCCGCCCAAATCTTCTAATCCTCTTCTTTTAAATTGGACGGTCGATTCCCATCCTCGATCTTCTAATCTGAACCGTCCACCTCCCTCAATCTCTACCAACATCTCTGTACCTATGTCCACTCCTCGTGTTCCACCTGGCTTTGAAAATGTGGATCCTTCTAGACCAAATTGTACGGGGCCACCTGTCTCTCCTTCTCAACGGTCTTCTGTCCCCCAGATTTTTGTGGTCCCTCGACAAAACGACCCCTCTCAGTCTGCTCCGGGTGTCTCCACTACTCCCTCTCAGTCTGTCCCAGCTGTTACCACTAATAAGGTGGTCCCTCATACTAACGTGTCCACCTCTTCTCCTCCACCTAGCCCTAACGCATCTCCTTCTTCCTCCTTTATTCCAACTACGACTACAATTGACGCTAACCCTAATTCCCAAATTCCTCCTTTACCTTCTTCTTCTACTCATCCTATGATAACTCGAAGTCGAGATGGAACACGAAAACCCAAAATACTTCTTACTACTAACGATTCTTCTCTAGATTTTAAATTTCAGGAACCTACGACCATTAATGAAGCTTCCAAGATTTCTCACTGGAATCAAGCAATGGAGGAGGAAATTCGCGCTTTACACAAAAATAGAACCTGGTCCCTTGACCCTAGAAACCCATCCATGAATATAGTTGATACAAAATGGATTTATAAAGTTAAACAGAATCCTGATGGATCTGTTCTTCGATACAAGGCTCGTCTTGTCGCTCGTGGATTCACTCAACAACCTGGGATTGATTCTGCTGAAACCTTCAGCCCAGTGGTTCGCCCAGAGACAATTAGAGTTATTCTATCTCTTGCGGTTTCAGGAAATTGGGGCATTCATCAATTGGATGTTAAGAACGCATTTCTGCAAAGAGATTTGGAGGAAAATGTATTCATGACTCAACCAAAGGGGTTCATCGATCCTTCATCTCCAACTCATGTCTGCAAATTACATAAAGCTTTGTATGGTCTGAAGCAAGCACTTAGGGCGTGGCATAAAAGATTTAGTGATTGTCTTCTTCACTTCAAATTCATTCAATCAATTTCAGATTCCTCCATGTTCTACCTTCGACAGTCGAATTCACTCACTATTTTACTTCTTTATGTCGATGATATCATTATCACAGGTTCTTCGTCTTCTATTATTCAGAATCTTATTAATAAACTCAAACATCAATTTGACATGACTGATATGGGGAACTTAAGTTATTTTTTGGGCATGGAAGCTATTCGAGATGATCACTCTCTCACATTAACTCAGACAAAATACACTAATGATCTTCTTCATCAATTTGGGCTTCTCTCTTCTAAACCAGTTTCTACTCCAGCAATCACTGGTACCAAACTCTCTAGGTTAGATGGAACTCCATTGGAGGATCCTCAAGTATTTCGAAGTCTCGTAGGAGCACTCCAATATCTGACCTTAACAAGACCAGACATAGCCTACTCTGTCAATCAGGTATCAAAATTCATGAAGGCATCTAACCGATGCGTAAATTCTTCCATCATTCGAAGCATCTGTTGCCGCCATTCGTCAACACCGTCTAACCGTTGATTCATAGCTTCAACTCTTTCATTAGAAATATCCATTAGATTCTCCCTACCTCTAGCAGGTTGTCTTCTCAGTGATATTGTTAAAGATCGACGCAAACTCTGATACCAACTGATGCAGCGCGTAGTAGGCAAGAGATTAAAAGTATAAAGATCGTTCCTCTATGATTGGTTAAATCAACAAAATTTTATTCAATAAACTAAACTTTCTTAACAATGAACATAAAAGACCTATTTATAGGCAAGAAACCCTAAAATAATAAAAGTCTAAAGATACTAAAACTCTAAAGTAACTAGAATCTAGAAAACTACTAAAAACTAAGAAAACAACCAAATTTGGGAAACTGCTAAAAACTGGAAAATTTTCTCTAAAGCAACTGAAATTTTGAATCTGCTAATACTAAGAAAATATAAAATCTGGAAACTACTAAAAATAGAAAATCTTCGAATAAGTTATCCAATCCATGACTTGTCACGGTCCCACTTAGTCTAAAATTCTAAAGCTATTTTGTCAGCTGCATGATCAATCCTCTCTCTCTCTCTCTCTCTCTCTCTCTCTCTCTCTTTCTCTTTCTCAAACTCCCACTTCGCCTCTCTAAAACTCTCTTGTATGATTAGGTTATTGGCGAGTTTCTAATTTGCAGAAGTTGAGCATGGACGGATCTACTATATGGTCAAAATATTGGAAAATATTAGGGTAAATAGACTCGTCACTTTTATATTTCCTTATGTTGTTCAAGAATACAAGAATACAACTTTTCTATGGGTTTTCCACATGTAGTCGTGTTTTTAGTAAGAAAGAGAAAAATGAGTATTCTTGGATAGGTTTTTCTGGAATTCCATGTTTTACATGATCGAAAGGTTAATACCAAATTCTTTTGTTTGTATAGGTACGTTCAAGATTTCAGGTTACTGAAACAACTTTTGTTCTTTTTTTACGAAGATGCCTCAAAATTTATGGTTTAGGCCTAAATGAGGTCAAAGCACGTAGAAGAAATGCCAGAGTAATTCCAGATTTTTCGTAAGAAAGGGAAAAATGAGTATTCTTGGATAGGTTTTTCTGGAATCCAGGTTTTAAATGATCGAACGGTTAATACCAATTTCCTTGGTTTGGGAATCTTTCCCCTAACTTGATTCCCAAATAATATTAAAATAAGACACAAAGAGAGGGAGATGAAGACAGTGGTGAAGATTAAAATGAAACGATGGTGGAAACGATGAAGAGGAAGTGATCGTAATGGAAGAAAATATGAAGATAAAGTTTTCTTTCTAATAACATATTTACTGTGACAAATCTGGCAAACGCATAGAAAAGACAATTTTGAATTCCAAAATGAATTTTTGGTCTTTTGGTCCAAAAATGTACCTTGAAACACACTTTTAATCCTCTCTAATCCTAAAATGGGTTTATAAACCAAAATATTAACAGAAATGGAAATCTAGTCCTTTTGTATCCATGTCTAGAGAAAACACAAATCCCTAGAATTCATGTTAAATCATAATAACTAAACTAACCTTCTATGTAAACAAAAACTTATTTTCCTTCAAAATCCCCAAATAATTGTTTTCCATTTTTATCTCCCACCATCTCTCTCCAATCACGATCCTATTAACATAAACTACTATTTTCATTCTTATCCAAAAACGAAAATCATTACTCTTCTCTCTCTAAAACCGAATCCTCTATTCATCCTCTATTTTTTATTCTCGAAAATCTGCTTCATCTTTATTGCACCAGCTGAAATCTTCATCGTTTTTTTCGATTTCCATCATCAAAGGACTCAGTTCCTACCATTGTTAAGACCAATAGTTGCTTCCGAGGTTAGTAACAAGTAATCTTTCTTTTAATGTTTTTCATCATCATCTTTATAGATATTTATGATTTTCATTATAATCGTTTTCATCTCTTTTTCATCTTTTCAAATATTCATCATTTTTCATGATTTTCTCTCTCTAAGATCTTCATAACCGATTTACGATATTAATGTTAAATCCTTGTTTACTAATTTATTATCTTCGATTATGTTATGTTTGTCTCCATGTATTAATTTATTCTTCATTAGATTTAGGTTTCAGATGTTGATTTTTAGAACATTTCTTGATATCAGATCTCGGTAACGTACCATTTCTGAACCAGAGAAGACTCTGCATGTTTTTTTGTAACAGAATGTAAACGATGTGTAGTTTAAAAGAAATTAGTGTAATTTATTGAACATGACACATTTTTTTGTAACAGAATGCTAATTAATGTGTAATTTAAGAGAAATTATGTGCAATTTATTGAATATGACACATTTGAACCAGAGAAGATTCCGTACAATGTTATTGTAACAAAATGTAAACAATATGTATTGTTCAAACAATTATATGTACGTTATTGCGCTTTACACATTTGAACCAGTGAAGATTCTGTACACTTTTATTGTAAGAGAAGGTAAACAGTACATATACTTTATTAATCAGTACTATGAAATTTATAAAACTGTACATAAACTTTATAACATTTTACATTGTAGTTTTTCATAAATGATACGTATTGTTGACAATTATTTACATTTTTGTTTGTAGTTTAGCTGTTACTGATCATGAAAATTCCTACAGAAACATCCAACGTAGGGAAGAAGATAAAACTAAAGCATTTCGAATCGCCCTTCAACAGTATAGTATAAACACAGGATATGATTTCAAGTTTGTCAAGAATTATTTAAAAGCGTGTAACTGTTGTTTGTTGAATGACTCAGATAGTTGAGAAGATACTGCAGTGTACCTGTGTAAAAAATATTAAGTTCTGGTATAAATAATGTGAATCATTGGATAAATTGTTAAGTGAGAGAAAGTGATATAAACGTTTTGTATATTAACCCCCAAATCACGCTAAATTGATCCAAGAAAAATTCGGTCTTTGATCTGATTCGGAAAGAGGGAGATTTGATTTGGTTTCCAAATCCGTAAAGAAGAGAGAGAAAATTGATTTGCAAATATCCGTTATTTTCTATTTAATACCATAAATCATGCTACAAAAATGTTGTTTGCATTTTGGTCCGACCCCAATTTAAAAATAACGGGAAATCTGTATGGGGATATAGAGGGGATTTGGGTTTATATAGTAAGGGTTTTTAGGTCCAAAGTGCAAAAGGACTAAACCCATTTTTCGGGAATATTGGACCCTAAACCCTTTTTGAACATTATTTTGGGCCTTATACCCATGGACCCTTTCAAAATACAAGTCAACGAAAAATCTGACGAAATTAAGATGTCGGGGAATGTTTAAAAAATTTATCATCTCTACGGGGCCATTTTGATTAGTTGGTCATTTTGAGGGGGTCAAAATTGAGTTAGCCTAAGTTAAACCAACAATGAAAGAGGTCTAAAGCCCAACAACATGAAAGATGCATAAAGCCCAACAACATGAAAGAGGCCTAAAGCCGGACAAACTTATTACATTATTTATACCTTTAATATCCCAAATTCAATAACCATGGATTCAACCTCCTTTGAGGATTGAACCTGCGACCTCTAGGATTTTGGAGTTTATGTCAACACTATCAACCAACATAAGTAAAACCTGCAACTAATTGTTACTTGTTCCATATTCTTCCTTACAAAAGAAAAATTATATGTCTAACTTTAGTCATTGATATATGGAGATTTATTACTCGGTTGAGCAGAAATCAATATAGTCGTCTCAATTTTAGTTTTATTTAAGTGAATTTCTTTTGCTCCATATTTTTCCTTACAATTTTGGGGGATAGTGCAATTACAATTCGACAAAAATATGATTTATTTTGTTTTTTCACTAATAGGACACATCATTTTTTTACATGTTTAGAAGATATTCCTATCTTTCGTAAAACCAAAGGCAATAAGGTTTTTGTCAAAATATTTCTATCGAATCTTTTAGCAGTATCAGAACTTTTAGAATCAAATAAATGAGGTACAAGAGTTAACTGATTTCCTAATCTTTTTTTTGTTGAAGAGAAGATACATAAAACACTAACTACTAAGTAAAACATGAAATTATCTCCTGGAGGTTGTGCCAAGTACGTTTCTGCCGATTTTCCCTGCTGCATTTTGCCAACAAATTAGCCATCTAGTTATTCTGTCTCGTTGTGTAAGAGAAGATGATGTTGTTGAAGTTGTCTTTGAGATTAAGGATGTCTTCAAGTTGCTTGCTTGATTGTCATTAAACTGATTTACTAGCGTCATGGAGATACCTAATCACATTAGGATTAATACTTTCTATTTGGAGATGATCAATCCTTATTTTAATCGCCCAAAGCATAGCACAACGAATCGCTAAACATTCACATTCTTCCGGGTTTTGGCCTCTGATTGTATCTGATAATGCTGCTACGAAGTTTGCTTTGTCATCATGCATAATACATCTGATTCCTGCCATCTCTGTCAACTTCGTAAAAGATGCATCTATATTAATTTTGAGGAATGGTGTTGTTGGCGGGGTCCACTTTGATTCTTCTTTATGACTACTTTTTGTGTTGATTGCATAATCTTATTTGGTGTTGCTTTCATTTTGTTGATAACCTGCATAGGTGTTTGTGACTGCACGGAGAAGCATTTTTTACATCTCACCTTCCAAATAAACCCATAAGATTTTAGTATAAAGGTTAATTAAATCATCCTCGATATCCTTTCCGTTGAGAATTCAGTCCTTGACATTTGTGATATTATCTGTTAGTATTTGGAAGTAAAACCAAATCGGTATGGCACAAGTACAATGTTCTAAGATATGATTAATAGTTTCATTCTGGTTGCAACATGGACACGTATAAAAATTACCAATAAATTTACCAATCTTGTCTCTAACAAGTAGAGTGTTCGTACAACATTTCCATAGGAAGAGCTTTATTTTAGGAGTCGTGTTGATATTCCAGATAAAATTCCAGTTCACACCCTCATTTTGGTGTGTATATCCTGTCATTCTTAAGTTATGGTACATCGAATTGATAGTGTAGTTACCTGATTTCGTTAGCCATCATCTTACTGTATCCTCTTTGTGTTCCTGCAAGTGAATACTTAGAATGGCATTAGCAATATCATTAGTAAAACACTGATTAATTAAATTTATGTTCCACGTGTTACTATGTTTGAGTTGTGCCACCCAATTGAGGTTGACATTCCTGATGTTAGGAATACGAGAGGGATAATCAGTGATCCAATAATCATGCCAGGTATCAATATGTGTGCCCTGATTGACATCCCAGAAGATCAGGCCGGAAACTTGGTTAAAGTGTTTACAAATGGATTTCCAAATCCAAGAGTGATTAGGTTTGGGAGAGGAGGGTTTGGGTTCTTTTGAGAAGTATTTGACTTTAAGCAGTTTCGCCCAAAGGGCCTGAGGGTTCTTAATCATGCGCCAAGCCAATTTGCCGAGAAAAGCTTGGTTAGCAAGATCAGGAAGGCGGAAACTTTGTCCCCCCAATTTGCAAGGAAGGCAAATGGAGGACCAGTTAATTGTATGGATGGTTTTGGATTTTCCCCACCAGAAAGACCTTTGAAGAGTCTCGATGCAGTTGCTTATTCCTGTAGGAAGAGCAAAACAGGATTTAGTATCGGAGAACGACCGCTGCAATTGTGGAGATGCCCACTGAACGACCAGCTTGGGATAAGAGATTCGTATGCCACTTAGAAAGTTTATTCTGAATTTGGGATTGGAGGGAGGAGAAAGTTTGTTTTTTGTTAGCCCCAATGAAAAGGTTGGTACCAAGATATCTGTCAAGAGAAGAAGATTGTCGAACTTTAAGATTGCGGATGATTATCCACTTGAATTTAGGGTGAGCGTTTAGGAGAAAAAGATAGTGGATTTAGCATAGTTAATCATTTGGCCAGAGGCCTCACTAAAGGTTTTAAGGATTTGTTTAAGATTGTAAATGTTTTCTTGTGTGTTCTGGCCAAAGATGATGCAATCGTCTGCGAAGAGAAGGTGTTGAATGATGATGTTGGAATTTGAAATGGGGAAAACCACGAAATGATTTGGGTGATCATTGTTTTCCAAGAGCCTACTCAGACCTTCCATGGCGATTGTGAATAAGAAAGGAGATAGTGGATCAAATAGCTTTTTTCTTGAAAGAGTGAACCAGCTCTTGGCTAATGAACTGATTTCTTAAGCTTCTTACCACCACGAAATAGTTTCATTCGCCCCTTAGTTTTCCAGCTTGTATAGGACAGACAGACTATATTGGCGGAGCCAGGGTGGGGTGACCCATGGCTGCAGCCAGGGTTATATATTTCTTACTTCTGTTTTGTAGGTTAAATATTTGATCCAGCTCAACTGGTTTGGTCTCAAAATTTATGCATATGACGTCTCAAGTTCAAATCCCCTCCCGTGTATAACTTAAACTTTGAATCAATTCCATATCAGACCCTTATGTTACGTTTATTTCCACTTTTGGTCCCAATTCCTTGACCAAATGCTTTTTGATTCTTTTTCATCCGTAAGTCAATTTTTACGCATTTTGTTCGCTTCCATCCGAATTATGTTCTAGTTATTTATTTGTCCCCGAATTACCAATAATCACATTCACTAATAGTTAAAAAAATGTCATATTCAGCTTAAATTTTTTCGAAAATACTATTGGTGGGTACACATAAATTTTTTCCAAAATACTATACGTGAGTAAACATAAGCTGGAAATAGAAATTTTGCTCTCTTGCTAAATAATTACAGACTAGTCCGGACAAACTTAAATTCCGTTTGCGATGTTTTTTCAGATCTATTACAGTGTCAATGGTAACGGTTGTCAGCCTAATTGGGATGCAATTAGTAAGGAATGTTACCATGAATCCTGATGTGAGTTACGTCGATGTTTAAAACTCGCTCTTTTGCCCTTCTAAAATACTATTCCGCTTTGACGTTCTTTTACCAGTAACCCATTAAAAAGGACAACACTTGTTTTTCTACTACAACATTATGGACCACATAGGAAGAAAAATTGACTAAAAATTGTGAATGCAAATGAAGGGTTAACAAAGAGAAAAGAGCTGCAGGAGTGCTTGACAACTTAGACGAGGGAGAGAAATATGCACAACATCTAGTGATGAAATCATGCCATCGATCAACAACTTCTTTACAGATCCAAAATGAAGAAGCAACATCAAATATTTTTTTGGTTTCCATTCTTTCCCTTGTGATCTGAAAAATTCAATTTGGATATTCAAATATTAAACTGAAAATAGAAGAAAATATTAGTACTTGTTTTTGTCAAATTGGTCCATCAGGCTCAAATATAGCTGCAAAATATTGGTGTATAAGTTAAGTTCATTCAATGAAAATAAAATTTTTTACTTGACCTACTTTTGTTTGTGATAATCCCACTTGGGACCTTTCCCAAAGACAAATGCTAAATAAAGGTGCATAATTGTTCCACAAAGCTATTTACTAGACACAACTTCTTCTTTCTATTAAATTGTTAAATAATACTAAAATTTATTTTATTGGTTTTATTTAGCAAATATATTCTTCAATCTTGAAGTGTTAAAGACAACTATCCTTAACTTTATGAAACTATTTACTAGACATTACTTCTTCTTTTTTTATTAAATTTTAAACGAAAATAAAATTTGTTTTATTGATATTTTCTTGCATATATTATATGAGAAGTTTTAAAGGGGCCCCATTCTTGTTAAAAGGGCCTCTTGTGAATTTGGTGCGAGTCCGCCGAATGCACAATTCGGTACGAGTCCACCGAAATCACAATATAGGGTATTGGAGTAGAAATTCTGTGGGCTAGGAGAGGTCTCTTGTACAATCGGTGGGCTCGGGCTGAAAGTTCTCTTGTGAATTCGGTGGGCTCGTATCGAATTCACAAGGAAGGGTCTCTTAACAAGAATGGGAGGGCCCTTTAAAACTTCCCATATTATATTGAGAATCTTAAAAACAACATTGCTCCAAACCCGAAAAATAATAACTAAGGGAAGATGATAATCTGTTCAATGAGCATTTGGGTGGTGATTAATATAGATATATTGAAGGAAAACTGAATCGTTATGAAGAATATTGTGACAAGGGTCATTGATTCACATCACCTGACATGGGTTGTTTATTTGCTACTACTTTCGACTGTGTTTTATGCGTACTCTGAGATAAATAGAATATAACTCATACTCTGTTAAGAAAGCGTGTCCCAGTACAACAAAAAATTGGTGTACTTGCTATATATGAGAAGGGAAATCACTTTGTGAAGGTAATTTTGAAAGAAAATGCTCAAATTCCACTTATATAACGTGGAACAAAAACTTGATGATACTTGATTTTTGTTTTTAGTGTTGCTTAGTAGGGGTGAACATCGGTTGGATAATCGACTTTTTGAGCCTGTCCGTAGTCCAATCCAAAGGGTTCGGTTATTCTAAATTTCAATCTGAACCAATCCGTTCATGGTTTTGTTCGGTTAAACAACCGAACCAAAGGTCAAAATTTTTTTAAGAGCAAACTTTGGAATTTTCAACTTTAAAACTAGCTACAATTATACTTACATCGTGTTCAAAAATAGTATTATCTCACAAATCCTTAAGTCTACATGTACGTTGACATAGTTTATCAACATTCGAGGAAGAGAAAAAAAATGATAAACAATTGAATCATATATTCTCACATATATAATATATAGAAAGTAATAATAAATGGTTTGGTTTGGTTTGGTTTCTTCGGTTATCCGTCAAACAAATCCATAGACCGAACCAAACCACTCGGTTTTTATATTTTAGTATCCAAACCAATCCGGATAACCATTCGATCAGTGTCCAAATCTGTTTGGATCGGATTGGTTTGGTCGGTTCGGATACCAAATGTACACCCCTATAAATGCTTAGCAATTTAGGACACTATTTTAATTAATTTTATATAGTTATTTTTTTCCAACAGTTATCTTTAGTAAAACTAGAGTTGCGTATTGTAGCATCCTTCCCAAAACACTCCTGACTCTCCAACGTACAAGCACATAAACACATAAAAACCAGAACTATTTGTAGGCTAACCGACCGTGTAGGTGTGATTGATTGTCTTAGTGTTATTTCAAAAAAAAAATGTCTTAATAGGTTCAAGTTTTTTTTTTCTTTTTTGTTGAACTAATAGGTTCAAGTTATTTAATCTCTTATTTTTACCGATACAAATCACATCCATTATACACAAATTTCTAGTTCGAACTTAACAAGTCCACCTGTTTCAGACATAAATACCAGGTGTTGCAATGAAAAAACACCAAAAGAGAAATACGACTATACTTTCTTGTCTAGGTTTTGTATTTTTATACTATTCAAATGACTTCAAGTCCATCAAGAGTGTTCAAGCGTCTGACACGAATATTCAATCATTTGAGTATTTACTAGGAACATCCAACTATCCAGTATCTTTTTTTTTTTTTGTTGAACTTCCAAGTATCCAGTATCCAGTATCTGACTCCGAAAAACTATCCAGTATATGTTATTATTTGGTTAGATGCACTAACAAGCTTAGATTCATGTAGAATATAGTACAAGAAACAAGATGGAAGTTTAGATTTGAACAAGTGAAATTGTATAAGCAAAATTTTCTCATTATGACATTTACATCCTTTAAGGTAAAACAGATTTAATAAACAATGTGGTCAAATCCTCTAGTTTAAGTGGCCTATAAATTTGTATATTCAGTTCTCTTGGGGCTTCTTCGTGTCGATAATCTTGTTAATGACGTTCTTCTTGTTGTGTTACGAGTGTTAATGTCGCTTCTCCTATTTTATTCTGTTTCTGAGTGTGATATCAAATTAGTTAGTAGCTCTATCTACAACTTGTCTTGAGATTGGGTTAAACTAATGAGTACTTCCGTGTGATCTCCTTAAGAACTCCATAGCCAAGCTTGAGAATGCAGATGAGTTATCTTGCATTAGTTTGGTTGGAGAGTCATACTCAAGAATCTTACCTGTTTCAATCAAGATTCAAACAAAAAAATCATTACCAATTTGTCAAAGTAAAATGAACAGAAATAAAAGTGCAGTTTTATGCAAACACTGATTCAGATCAATGTTAATTTTTCTTTTAAAGAACCCAGTTTTCGTCCTCACTTATCTTGTGAACCCTAAAGTTACCGGTTGGGCAAAGCGTGTATTAGCCAAGCACGGGGCTCGGGGATTTTCGATGTTCTTTATCTACCTTTTACTTTTTTCGGTTTACTTTTTTTAATCCATACCTTCATCAAGAACCAGAACAAGGTCGTTATCGATTACTGTTGGTATTCGATGAGCCACTGTGATAACGGTGCAGCCATTAGTTTCTTCTCTGATTGTACTTTGAATTTTGTTATCTGTTTCGGTGTCAACCGAGGCTGTAGCTTCATCTAGCACCAAAATCCTCCTTTTCTTCAACAACGCTCTAGCAAGGCAAACTAACTGTCTTTGCCCAACGCTCCAATTCTCTCCGTCTTCCGAAACTGCGGCGTTCCAACACATTAGGAGAAAACAACCTCAGAAACAGAAAATGTACTATACAATGTCATTTGAAAAAATTATCAAGTTATAAGTTGGGTACCTGGCATATCTAGATGCCTCTGATCTTGTCTCACGATCTCGCGAAGATGACACTTGTTTAGAACCTAAGATTTGAATTAGTTTCCGGGGAATCAGTAACTTGATCAAGAGCTTTTTGAGTAAATAAAGTTTTCGAGTTTTTACCTCCCATAATTCAGTATCTGAATGTTGGTCAAGTGGATCCAAGTTTGTTCTCATCGTTCCTTGAAAGAGCGTTGGGTCTTGAGGTATGATACCCAATCTAGACCTTAAGTCATGTAAGCCCATCTTAGAAATATCAAGTCCGTCTATAAGAATCCGTCCTTCAGAGGGTTCAACGACTCGAAATAGCGCTTGGATGAGAGTGGACTTGCCACTACCAGTCCGGCCCACTACCCCAATTTTCTTTTTACTTGGGAATTCGCAAGTTACTCCTTTAAGAACCATAGGAAGTGACGGTCTATACCTAACATGAAGATTATGAAGCTCGATATACCCATTCATAGGCCAGTCTGGTTCGGGCGTGCATTCATCGATCTTCAACGGGGCTTCACTAGGAATATTTGAGAATTGAAGAATCCTCTCAACCGAAATCATCTTGTTCTCGACGTTACAGAAGTTCCAGATTACCCAAGCTTGTAAGACATTCAAGTTCAAGCCAAAGGTAGCTGCCAGTCCTGCAAAACCTGTATGTATATCATAATCATAATCCGTAAGTTAATAAATTCTATAATACAGATTCTTCGATCCGACAAACTAAAGAGAGATGAGAAAGGAGCTTACAAGGATTAATGGCTTCCTTTGGCAAGGTCACCAGGATAACCAGAACAAGGAAGAAAACAAGATTAAATAGGAAATTGATTCTAGCACAAAGCCATTCCATCATAGCCGAGTTATGGAACACCACACGAGAATAATCGTCAATTAAGCTCTGAACTTCCACGAAGAAGCGACCTTCTCGATTAAAGCAACGGATTGTTGTTGCTCCAGCAATAGACTCTGAGAAGTGATGGAGGATAGGAGACTTTCTTACTCCCACCATCCTTGAAAGTTCTCTCGCTGTTGTTATGTAGTAAGCCTGCCAGAAAATAGATAGCTGCGGTTAGTGACTTTGATACGGATCACTGTAGGCAATGAAGTTGAGTTGACAGAGTCAAATAAGTTAATCTCAATAAAGAACTTCACAACTAAGTTTGGCCAATGTATTTGGACGATCCACCTTTCCGAATTAGCCCCTTTTTAGTATCAAAAATAAACTTCGGTCTTTAGCCGTTCAAGTATATATGTGGTGTATATACTAACATATAGTTTATCTGTGTAAACGCCTAACTTATTATGCATAATGTATATCAATAGCCGTATTTGATGGTAAGACCATATGAGATAAAATATGATTATGTGTCTATATCAGATGGTCGCCTAACCCCACCTCTCCCCGCATCGCCTCTCTTTCCGCTCCTAACAACCTTGTGTACACCTTGGGTCACCTAAAGAATAACTGAATCTCGAGAACTTAAAGAAACTTACCTGGTACCATATGGAGATCACGAAAATGGCTACAAAGAGAAAGAAGACTGGCCAGGCAACATAAGACATAAGAATTATGATGCTGAAGAGCTGAATGAGTGCAAATGCCAATCCTGCTACTCGGTAGGGGATATCGGTATCTACTGTGCTCTGGTCTGTCGAAGACTGCAAAAATAAGGATATATAAGATGCGGGGTTTTTTTTAACCCAAAGAACCAAATGTTAAAAGCTACATTAGAAAACATAAGAATGGAGATGA
Organism: Eschscholzia californica; assembly: GCF_041429995.1. Taxonomy (NCBI): domain Eukaryota; kingdom Viridiplantae; phylum Streptophyta; class Magnoliopsida; order Ranunculales; family Papaveraceae; genus Eschscholzia; species Eschscholzia californica. The sequence goes on from NW_028238198.1 coordinate 51,414,613, forward strand.
CTGAAGAACTAACTCTGTTAAGAATTCGGCTCGAGGGTGTAGAGTCGAAGAACGAAGTGGGTGCCCGAAAGACGGAGTTAATCATCCCAAGGAAAAGTCGGCTAGCAGTTTCTAAAGCAATAGTCGAAAGCAAAAGAGCCCTTCCTAAAATGAACACAGAGCTTAAACCAGAAAGCAAAACAAAAACCCATATAAGTTTTTCTTTACTTATATTCCTTTTCTCGGTTGCCCACGCAATCCAATAGCTACTCCCAATCTGTAACCCTTGGAATAAGATTTGACACAGAAGGGTAACCGGAACGAGAACTCCACCATAAGCAGAAGTCAGGAAGGTAGAGTAAACTTTCCATTTTACTCTACCAGATTCTGTTTCTTCATTACTATTTTCTCTGTGGTTGATGTTGCTATTACTCTCTTCCGATATTTCTTCTTCTACTCCAGTTTGATTTTTCTTCCGTGGGACTGCAGTTAAGAGTTTTTCGTCTTCGCAAGGCGTTACTTGTCTTAGTGATTTATTGTGGGCTTTCATTTGTTTGACAAGTTCGCCATTAGGTTCTGCCATCAACTCTTCATATTTACCCGATTGGACGATCTTACCATCTTTCATCACCTGTTTAAAATTAAACACAACATTAGGATTCAAGACAAGAATCTACAATATGAGCGCAACAGAAGCTAGTTTATGGATCTAGTTCTTTACCAGAATGAGGTCTGAAGCATCCAGGAACTCCAACTGATGGGTGACATATACGACAGTCTTTTCGGATAATAATCTCATCAGGCATTCCTGCAAAATTTTAGTTAAACTCACTATAGGTCTTCCCAACAAAGGGATGCACTATGAAAAACTAAACTAGGCCAAGAGACAGTATGTATATATACCTTGAAAAGGTGTGCTCCTGTATGTGCATCCACTGCGCTGAAAGGGTCGTCTAGCAAATAAACTTCGGCTTCACTATAAATCGCTCGAGCGAGCTGAATCCTCTGCTTCTGCCCTCCACTTAGATTGAGTCCCTTTTCACCCACCACACTCAAATCTCCATCTAGCCACTTTTGGATATCCTTACTCAAAGCGCAAGCCCTCAAAACCTCCTGATATAAGTTTTTCTGCATCTCCTTCCCGAACAACACATTATCTCTAACCGTACCCGATTGAATCCATGCTGTCTGTGGAACGTAAGCTTTTGAACCAAAAACCTTAGTTCCTACGCCTGAAATTCGTGGGATTTCTTCAAGAATACTACATAGTAAGCTCGACTTCCCTGATCCAATTGTCCCACAAACTGCAACTTTATCTCCTCGCATGATTTGGATACTATTAGTAATTTGAACGGTCGGTTCTTTTGGGATTGTGTTACTTGGTTCCCAAGTATATTCCCCTACTTCCATCAATATAGAAACATTTGATGGGCTCAGAATGCGGTTGGGTGTAGGTGTCGTTTGATCTTCTTTCATGAAATCTTCTATCCGATCGATCGAGACCTTTGTTTGCATTAACAAGGAGATGATTTCGGGTAGATTTGAAATTGGTTCTTGAAGTACCCTAAGAGTGGCTAAAGCGGAAAGAACTCTGCTGGACGTCAAAGGAGCTTTCACAAGAATACTTACACCAAAAGTTATCACAGAAACTAAAGTGGGTGAAGTCCAAAATAGAAAAGCAACCCCGGAACAACTATAGAGATATTTTCTCAACCAACTTCTCTCTGTCTCTCTAAGCTTCAAGATATTCTGCAAGTAAGTTGTTTCCCAAGAATGGAGCTTCAAAACCCTCATGTTCTTTAAAGTTTCTGAAGTGGTTTTTATTCTTGAATCTTTAGCTTCCATTACTTTACCATGAAAACTTTTCTGCAAATTAGCTAATGGAGTATTACACACCATAACCAAAAGTGTTGCAAAAAGAGCAGCAATAGAGGGAGCTAAACCAATGCTCCGGTAGAGAATAACTAACGCTAGGATCACTTGCACAGGTAGCAACCACATCCCATGAATGTACCAACAAAAGTCTCCGACCTTTTCAATATCAGAATTGACGAGATTTATAACTTTTCCGTTGTTTAGACTAGAGTACTTCATTGAAAGGGTTTTGGTATAAGTCGAAACCGTGAGACATGATCGAACCCGAATGCTAATCCTATGAGCACCGAAATACCAGTGTCTTTGTGAAAGTGATTCAATAGTTTTTGCAAAGAAAAAGATGAACGCTAAAACAAGTCCATGTCTGTTCGTTGAATTATCATTTTTCTCCGATAAAAAATCGACGAAGTTTGTGATTAAAAATGGACCCATATAAGAAGCAATTGTATTAATACCTGCAAAAACTGCATTAATCACCAATGGTCTCCATATAGTTCTGATTACTGCTCTTGTTAAGATGAAAGTTTCGGACTTGTTATTCTGAATTGATTCTTCCAACAAGGAGAAACACACATTGGCTGTTTCTTGCTCCGGAACTAATGGAATATCGGACAGCTCCACTTTCCGAGTATGACCTATTTTGAATAATGGATTCAACCACCGGAAAGTAATGTGACTCCAAATTCCAGAACTAACAAAACTATCCACATTAGCTTCTTCTTCTTCTTCTGCCTCCTTTTCAAGAAGTGGGTGTTTGATTTCATGGGGTTTCTTGGAATGTTTGTAAGTGAAGATATTGAAGCAGAGAAAAATGGAAAATGGGTAAGAAGCAAAACTAGACATATTAGGTTCAGGAAAGAAAGCTGAAATTTGGGTTGATCTCAAATGGCTAATGAAGTAGAAAGAGAGAGTGAAGGTGTAAGAAATAGTGGAGAAAACCCACCAGGTAATCAAAACAAGAGGCCATTGTTTGTTCTCCCTAATGACTCTGAACCACAAAGCGAATGTTGAAACTAAAACCCAAATTATAGCTTGAAAAGCTGAATCACATGAGATAGTTTTGAACTTGAGAACTTGATAAACAATGAAACTCAATTGGGTTATAGAGATTATGACATTGGAAGTAACACTAACCTTGGTAAAAACAGAGGATGATTTCCTCTTCTCTGCTTCTTCTCTCTTTCTCTCTCTAAAAATCTCTAACAATATCCATACAAGAAAGATTGGGATAGCTCCAACACTAATGATCTTCATACTGAACTTTTTTGAAGTGATTTTCCTTTGAAAAACTAAGAACAGATGAACAAGAAGAAGGAAATATAGTAGAGATGATGAAATAGAAAGAGAGAGAGAACCCAAGAAATGATTCTTGAATAGAAGTAGTAATATTTTGAAACTTTGAATCCAGGAATGTTTTCTTCTTTTTTTTAGAAAGTTTCAATTAAGATTTCAGAGATGCAGTTATAAACTTCTTTGATATAATAAGGTAAACAACCCTTTACTAACAGACCTAGCTTAATCTGGACTGTTCATTCAACCAACGGCTCATATTTGACCCATTTACTTCTAGTGTATCTTTGATTCTTCTAAGTCACGTGTATTCAGATTTGAGTAAGTTTGAGTCAGCTATTCAATCCCATTTAGATAAAAAAGAAAAAGGCCAACATTTTGGGGAAAGCATAAAAGTTTCCGGGGAAGACGGTGGAAAACCCAAAAAACTAAAACCAAACACACCTCATAAGTCGCCGGCAAAAAGTCGCCGGCCGGATGTCGCCAACGACGCCCGACGACTTCATCATCTTTATCTCTCTCTCTCTCTTCTGCCTCTCTCTCTCTTCTGCCTCTCTCTCTCTTCACCCTCTCTTCTCTCTCTTCTCTTTTATCTTTTTCTCTCTTTCTTCTATCTCCTACGACAACTCGTTTAGTTTGATTTCTAGACGAATCTGGAAACCTACGGCGAAGGGGTTTCGCCGGAGATGAAGAGGACAGAAAAAAAAAATTTGTCGCCGGAAATAGAAGTTCGCCGAAAATGGAGGGTCGCCGAAAATGGTGGTAATAGGTGAAAGAGAGAAGAAGATGAAAAGTATTAGGTTTTGGTTGTTTGGTAGAAACAAAAAATTGTAATTTTTTTTTGTTTCCACCCAAAACTTCACACCCTGAAAAATTTCTTTATTTCCCTGTAACACCGGCCAAGAAAAATAATCAACATTTTGAAATCTGACATGTCTAGTTAGATTTTGAGTCAGGTTTTCAATTAAAATAGAACAGGTTTTCAATTAAAATAGAAAAAACTTGACCATTACCCTGCAATTCTAGTATAATTTTGCTCGTGTAGGGACTGCCTCATTCTATAAGATAAAAACTTCTCTTCAAATAGGTTCCCCAAAAAATTTGAAATATAAGTTCGAAACTATAAAATTACTTTCGGGTGAGGAATAACCTATCTCTATGTATATTTATGTGTAAAAGGTTACAAGTTTAGCAAAACTCACTTAAGCATTTTTGTTTTGTTTAAGAACCTTCACAAAAAAAAAATTTAGAACTAATTACATCCTTATGTTTATAAAATGGGTTATTTTTCTAATAGTCCCCAACTTTGTGACCGGTTTCCTACCTAGCCCCCTATTTTATCAAAAATACCCAGATGACCCCCTTTTTTAACTTACCGTTAAATGTCTGTTACTCTCTCTCTCTCCTCCATCTCATCACCTCTCTCTGCCACCTCATCTTCTCGCCACCTCATCATCTTCACCGGGGAAGGTCGTCGGCCGGCAACTTTTCCGGCTGGCGACCTTCAAACACAAAAAAGAAAAAAAAGGAAAAAAATTCTCTCTCCTCTCTTTCTCTAAATATTTTTTTATCTCACCTCTCTCTCTCTCTTTCTAAGTTCTCCGGCGAAGGGGGTTTCCGTTCGCCGGAGTCTTTCGAACAGAATTAACCACTATTTCTTCCAAAACAAAAGGAATCCAATTCGTATTTCTTCCAAAACAAAACCCTAGAAAAGAGTGCAACATTCTCTGGCGACGGCAACGACATCGACACCTACCGACGGCCATTCTTTTATTCTGAACCATCAATCTCAGTGCTTTGTTCATCATTCAACTGTGTTATATTTCCTTCATAACTTCTTTATATCATCTTTTTAAAAGAAATTAGGAAGTTAACCATGGAAGAATAGGGTTCTAAAAATTTGAATTTAACATCGATTCCAACTCTTTCACCTATTTCCGGGCAAGGAGAAGTTTCTCATGAGGTATACAACCATTCCCCGACTCTTTTTTTTTTTTTATGTTTCAATACATTTTCTGTGAGTTCTTGAAAAAAAAAAAGTGAAACTTCGGTTACGTGAACAGACAGAACTAGTCCGAAACCTTTCAGCCCGGAACGGATCACCTTGTTCGTCCAGGTCTGAAAGGTCACGGACTAGGTTGTTCGTGACCTTTCAAATATAGCCGGATAACCTGATCCGTTCAGTGCTGAGAGGGGCCCCGGACTGGGCAGTCCGTTCCATCCTGGAGATTTTTTTTTTGGAGATTTTTATGTTGTTCCTATTGATGATAAGTACCATGTCGAAGAAAAAAATCAACACTCAAATGATGGGTGTCAATTTAGTATTGATGGTGGTGAGTATTTTTTGACGGAATATGTTTTTCAAACTCGAGAAGAATTAATCGCTTGGGCTGAAGAAATTGGGAGAAAGAATAAATTTGTAGTATTGATCGGTAAATCAGGTAATAGAAGAGGTGGAGAGAAACCCCGGTTAGAATTAAGTTGCGAAAGAAGTGGGGAATTCCGTTCACTGAATTAAAAGATCCGCCTGACTGAAAAATTGTACCAATTGTCTGATCCATATTTTCCACTATATTAGTTATAAGGAAAAATTTATATGAGAAAATTTGGAAACTAAAAGCCTTGTAAATTGTGAGACAATATAGATCACACAATAACAATTGAAGTTATTGTTTTGGTCTTTCTATTTTTGTCTTCTTTTTATTACCGAAATAAATTCTTTCTTTTTAAAATAAAAACTGATGAAGGTTTTTTTTTCTTCTTTGGAGCTAAGATAGAAAAAGAAGATGAAGGTTCTTTCTTCTTCAATCGACAAAAGAATCAGAAAATAAATTTCAGAATGTTGGCTCTGGTACCAAGTTGTAATTGATAAAAAAATTGGTTTATTCTTTGATGGTTTAAAAAAGAAATATAAGACTCTATTTATAGAGTTACAATACTACTAGTTTCTAATTTATTTAGTAGTTACTAATCTTTTACATTTCTTAATATTTCAATATAGGAACAATATTATATGGGATATCTTAAAATATGGAAATATATTCCAACAAAACACACATTGGCTGTTTCTTGTTCCCGAACTAATGGAATATCGGGTAGCTCCACTTTTCGAGTATGACCTATTTTGAATAACGGGTTTAACCACGGGAATGCAATTCTACTCCAAATTCCAGAAGTAACAAAAGGCCAGCGCTTTGGGGAATGCTAAATAGTTTCCGGGGTGTGAAACTTTAAAGGGAATATGCAAAATTTTGAAAATTTTCCGAGGAAACATATTTTATTGGGAATATGTTTCAAAATAAAAATAAAAAACCCTCCACCTCTCTCTCTTCTCCGACCAGGTCGCCGGCCGGAAAATTTTTCGGCCGGCGACCATGAAAAAAAAAATCGCTCTCTCTCTCGAAAAAGTTGCCTGAAGTCAAAGTTCCCAAGACAAAACAAAAAGAATCGTCTCTGGTGGGAAAAAGAAAAAAGAAGTCCGGCAGTTAGGGTTTTTCAGCCGTCTTCTTCAACCAAAAAAGCTTCTTGGAGCTCAGAATTTCACGTCAAGGTCCTGTTTGTCCTGATGAGAAAAGGAAACCAGAATTCATATTGGTTGACAAATCAACCTGGGAACTTCATGAAGAAGAGAATTTGAGAAAAGAGTAAAATCAGTGGTATTAATCTCTTCAAGCTTGGTCATGGGGTTATTTCCCTGGTTTTGCAGTAACAGTGAGGCAGCTAAGATTAATGGCGGTTGAATATTGGGGATTGATTTCTCAAACCAGTTTAGTGAGAGAAAGTGACAAAGAACGGCGGGGTGAGGGTCTCCTTCCCGGCCGAATATCCTATAATATGAATTAGGTCTTTCGCAAATTCAAATCCACCAGGATATGGATAATAGTATTTGGACAATTATTTAAGGGCAGTTCCGGTCTGTTCTTCAACAGACCGGAACTCCGGCTACCTGGTCGGAGAAGAGAGAGAGAGAGGTGAGGTGGGGGGTTTTTTATTTTTCCCTCTAACAATTTACAAAATAAAATTGTCAAACAAAATTGACCAATTTTTGACTAAGTCTTCACACCCCGGAAACTATATTGTTTTCCCCAAAGCGCTGGCCTAACAAAAGTATCCACATTAGCTTCTTCTTCTGCCTCTTTTTCAAGAAATGGGTGTTTGATTCCATGGGTTTCTTGGAATGCTTGTAGTTGAAGAAATTGAAACAAGAGGCCATTGTTTGTTCTCTGTAATGGTTCTTCAACTTGTTTGAAGTAATTTCCTTTGAAATTGTTAGAACAGTTGAAGAAGAAGAAGGAAACAGAGTAGAGGTGATGATGATCAGAAACAGAGAGAATCCAAGATGGCATTTTGAATTAGAAATTATAAAATTGAAACTTTCCACATTAATAACATTGAAAATATTGAATACACAAGTGAATGCTTTTTTCTCAACAATAGAAACTTCCAACTTTGAATATCAGGGATGCAGTTATCCAGTTCTGTTTGGAGTTAGGCTTCTTTGACATAATAAGGTAACAACCCTAGGAACGGCTCATATTTGACCCATATGTGTTTTCGTGTATCTTTTGATTCTTCTAAGTCACATGTATTTGGATTTCACTGCGTTTGAGTCAGCTATTCAGTCCATTTAAATACAAAAAGAAACAACAAATGATCAACTTTTTGAAATGTGACATGTCTAGTTAGATTTTGAATCAGGTGTTCATTTAGGTTGATGTTTTGTCCACCACCCTTCGGTGTAGTGGTAGGCAGGGTCATCTGTGATACTCGATTTGGTGGCCCGCGAAGTTCATAAATGTGGCCCCTTGTATTATCCGCAAATTCAAAGTTCACCTTGCGCCCCCACAAATCTAGGCCGATCAAGAGCCCATTCTATAGAATCTATATAAAATCTAAACATATTCCCCGTCATTCACAAATGTTTGCATAATATAATTTCTATCCGTTTTGTCATGTTTGGATTCATCACAATAGTTCCCAGACTAGGTTTTGTACCTAAAAGCAGGACCGATCTTTATAAGTATATATAAGAGTCCGTGGGTATATAGACCAAAATAATATTCAAAAAAGTTTTATGATCCAATCTTCCCAAAACATGGATATTTAGTCCTTTTACATTATGGACATAATAACCCATTCTTTATGAGAGAACTACTGTCCATGTCCCTCCTACAAAAATCATGGGATTTTTAATTTTCCAGGGTGAATTTGGAATGTTTCTAATGTGGGCGTGATTTAGGGGATTTAAAGCAACTAACGTATAAATCCGAAATTGATTTTTCTCTATCTTCTAACCGTTTTGGAAAGCAAATCTATTTCCAAATCAATTCAAAACAAAAATCGTAACCAAATCAATTTTCTCTCTCTCACTATGTAATTTTTTTTTCGATTCAAATCAAATTTCTCTCACTTAACTTTCAGATTTGGAAATAATATATTTTCAAGGATCAATTTAGCGTGATTTGGGGGTTAATATACAAAACATATATATCACTTTCTCTCACTTAACTTTCAGTTTTGGAAATAGTATATTTTTCTAGGAACATTAAAGCAACATGTGTTTTCGTTTTTACTCATATATAAATACATATAGAATACAAATTATGAAACAAATACGTAAATTATGTATTATTTATGACGAAGAAACTATCATTTGTCAAGTATACAACATAATTTCTCAAATGTATGTGGGTCTTGTTTAATAAATTACACATAATTTCTTTTACATTACACATCCTTTACATTCTGTTACAAAAAAAAAAGTACAAAATCTTCTTTGGTTCAAAAATGGTACCCATCCATGTACTCTCCATTAGTTTCGTTGACTCACTTTGATTTGATGATTCTCTTTGAAATTTCATCTGGTATATATGAAATCTACACACATAAATAGACATACATTAAAGAAAAAAAATCATATATTGTATTATAAACTACATGTACAGTTTCGTAAATTATATATAACGTTTGTCAAATTTTGACAACATTTGAAGGTTTTGAGTAGTTTGGTAAACTTATCAAGGCTACTGTTTTGGGTGAAAAGTACACGTAATGGTAAATAAATAATACGCAATTTATGTGCACTTATACGTAAATTATATACATAATGGTAAGAACATGAAGATATACGTAAATTATATATACTTTATTGCAAAGTACACGAGATTTGATAGTAAAGCGAAGTATTTCTACTAATGAAATGAGTACTGTTTTGGCGTTAAAGCACGGGTAATGTTCTATAAATTACCCATAATTTACTATAAATTGTGGTAATTTACGATAAAGTACATGTACTATAAATTCTGTTATGAGTAACCGTATGAAAGAACAAATGTTTCATAAATCCGTACGGATTGAAAACCAGATCTGAAGAAAAAAAAATGAGAATATCATTAAGCTTAAACTACAAATCTAAAGATATCTGCTATGATGATTGATTGCAATAATGTCAAACTCGAGTTGAAGGATTAAACATCAAGATCAAAAACATAAATGAAATTTTAAGAGAGAGAAAGAAAATAAACATCAAACATTCGATTGATGATTGATAACAGAAGATTAAACATAGATCTAAAGAAATATGATATTATCACTGGATGCAAACATAACATACTAACTTTGAAGGAATCATTGAATAAGGAATAAACATAAAGATCTAAAACAGTTATGAAAATTTTAGAGAGAGAAAATAAACATCATACATTCGAAGTTAATGAAATAGTAAACAGATCTTATAGATATGTATCATAAATCTGATACGTTTTATAATAGAGAGAAATAATTAGGGTTTTAGTTATAAGAAGAAATATTAGATATTAACAATGGTGTTTATAAAGATTTCGAAAGTATTAAACCTGATAAATGATGAATTTGGACAGCAATATAATGTAGAAGAAGAAGATTTTCTGGTTTAATGGAGGTTTGTCAACTAAATCGGTTTTAGAGAGATCAAATAAAGAGTTTCCGTTACTGAAAATAATGAAGATATCCTTACTTTGAATAAAAACATGATTGGAGAGAAATATGGGAGATAATAATGAAGATATCCTTACTTTGAATAAAAACATGATTGGAGAGAAATATGGGAGATAAATATGGGAAAAGATATGCATAGATTTCGAAGATAAATCAGTTATAAAATATGGAAAGGTTAGATTAGGGATTATGAAATAATATTTATTCTAGAGATTTGTGTTTTCTCTCTAGATGAGACCAAATAGACTAGATATCCATTTATATTATTTTTTTGGTTTTAAAACCCTTTATAGGATTAGAGAGGATTATATCTACTATTAGGACCCGTTTTTTGGACTATAAGCCCAAAAATTCTATATATAACATACTTGGAAGTCAAGTGGCAACACAGTTTTTAGTTATGTGTTTGTTGTCGTTCAGAAATGACTTCTTACAACATTGAGTTTGAGATCTTATATTAGATCAGAATGCGTTGTCTCCCGCCAACTTTGGCTGGCGACCTTTGTAGTTGGTCTCGATCGTCTTGGCCGAGACTCCGAGTTAGGGTTTGGTCGAGTTTCTCGGCTATTTCAGTCGAGAAAAATCGAGTCCGAGACCAAGACAACAACTTCGAATTATTTAGGTTTTTTTTTTTTTTGGGAAACTTTCAATCCTTATTGTATACTACTATTTATTACATTCTTAAATATTAACTACCTATTATATTCTCAGTCAACCTAAGATAAATTATAATAATACTATATAGAATTTCAGGTGTTATGCCTTAAACTTTGAAAATTCTATAGAAACTTAAAATATTCTAGTAGATTAGGAATACAGTTATTAAGTTGGAAAAAGTAGTGTGAATTAAAATTAAGAACTAAGAAGAAGTGAAGAACACAAGAAGATTCCTACTTCAAAGTAGAAGAAGAAGGTGATTCAAAGTTCATTATGAATGATTCAAGAAATTTTATGTTTAGACTTTATAGTATGGAGAATTACATGTTGTCTTGGCCGAAAATCTCGACCCTTCTCGGTCTCGGCCAACTACATAGCTGGCGACATTATTCCGGCTACACAACTGGAAGCTCTGAGGGTGTGTTTGGGGAGTAGATTTTGAGATTTTCACTTTTTCCCCCGGAATTTTTCCCTTTTCCTCGAAACACCGGCCTTCAATTAAAATAGAAAAAAGAGGTGATTTAATGAGCTGAAACTCGTACCCTTGAGCTAGTTAACGATTAGATTTTAGGTGTGGCTAAAAGCACCTGCCCAAACTGTTGTAGATCCCCGGCCAAAGCACAAAATGTGAGATGTCCCTTGTCCAATCAAAAGTCTTCGACCTTTTTAATATCCGAATTGACAAGATTTATTACTTGGGAGATTTTATAGGGGCCCCTCATTTTTGTTAAAAGTGCCCCTCCTTTAAAAGCGCTCCCCCAATCTCCCATTTTGGTTAGAAGGGCCCCTCAAGGAAAAGGCACTCTCCCTTCTCTAGTTTGACCTAACGGTAAAGTTAATGTCGTTAGTTCAAAATTATTCAAACCAAGAAAAAGTCTCTTGACCGATCAAAAGCCCCACCCCTCTTTCATCTTCCTCATAACCTCAGTTTCATCTTCTTTTTCTATTTATATTCTCTCTCTCTGTAAAATCTATCATCTTTATCACTACCGCTATTTTCATCTTCACCTCTCCCTCATTCTCTCTGTTTCTCTCGTTCTCTCTCTTCTTCTCTCTTTCTTTCTCTCTCTTTTCATCTTCATCTCTTCCTCTTTCGTCTTCCTCATAACCCTTGGTTTAGTATTTTTTCGATTTTTTGAAACTACATTGTTTGAATACTTAAATCTACTGGTTAGCAACACAAGGAAGGAGATTTATGGACCTTATTTGGAAGCATTTTGTCCGGAAGTGGGTGAAAATCAAGAGAGGAAGAAAACCCCCAAGTGAGCTTTCCGGTTGCACCAGACCGAAAAGCTACTGGTGGCAAATACGGGTGGGCTCGAGCCGTAAATGTTGCATAATTCGGCCCGAGCCCACCGAAAATTGGACCAGTAGCTGTTGGGCCAATTTTCGGTGGGCTCGAGCCGAATTATGTAATATTTTACGGTGGGCTCGAGCCGAATTATGTAATATTTTACGGTGGGCTCCGGCCGAATTATACAACATTTTACTGTGGGCTCGATCCTTAACTATTGCATAATTCCGCCTGAGCACACCAAAAATTGGGCCAGTAGCTCTGTTTCATCTTCTTCTTCAGTTTATTTTATCTCTCTCTGTAAAATCTATCACCTCTATCACTATCGCCATTTTTAGCTTCATCTCTCCCTCATTCCCACTCATTCTCTCTTTCTTTCACCCTCTTTTCATCTTCATCTCTTCCTCTTTCATCTTTCATCTTCCTCAAACTCTAGGTTTAGTTTTTTGAAAGTTTGGTTATCACCAAAGTAGAAGAAGAAGAATGTTTAGGGATTTGAATTTTGGAGAGGTTTAGGGTTGAGATATGTAGATCGCTAATGTGGGTGATATACACCCTTAAAGTGGGTTTTTTTAAACCATTGCATGGGGGCCCTTTAACAAACAAGGTCAATGACTATTTACCAAATCAATGAATTGATGGGGAGGTTTTTAACAAAAATGGGAGGGTCCTATAAAACTTCCTTTATTACTTTTCCCTTGTTTAGACTAGAGTATTTCATTGAAAGGGTTTTGGTATTAGTTGAAACCGTGAAGCATGATCTAACCCGAATGTTAATACTATGAGCACCGAAATACTATTGTCTTTGTGAAAGTGATTCAATAGTTTTTGCAAAGAAAAAGATGAATGCTAAAACAAGTCCATGGGTCTTACTTGAATTATCATTCTTCTCCGATAAAAAATCGACAAAGTTTGTGATTAAAAAAGGGACCCATATAAGAAACAATTGTAGTAGCTCTGCAAAAATTGCATGAATCACCAACAATCTCCATATAGTTTGATTACTGCTCTTGTTAAGATGAAAGATTCAGACTTAGTATTTTGAATTGCTTCTTCCAACAAGGAGAAACACACATTAGTTGTTTCTTGTTCCGGAACTAATTTGAATAACGGATTTAGCCACCGGAACACAATTCAACTCCAAATTCCAGTAACAAAATTATCCACATTAGCTTCTTCTTCTGCCTCCTTTTCAGGAAATGGGTGTTTGATTCCATGGGGTTATTTTGGAATGTTTGAAATTGAAGATATTGAAACAAGAGGTCACTGTTTGTTCTCTCTAATGGTTCTTCCTTCACTGAACTTTTTGAAATAGAAATTATAAAATTGGAAACTTTCCAAAATCCACATTAACAACATTGAAGATATTGAATACAAAAGTGAAATGTTTTTTTCTTGTTAATAGAAGCTTTTAATTTTGTCAAGAAGCTAAGATATCAGGGATGCAGACATGCAGTTATGGTGTTCTGTTTGGAGTTCTGACTTCTTTCACATAATAAGGTAAACAACCCCTATATATAGGACCAGACCTACTTAATCTGGACTGTTCATTCAACGAACGGCTCATATTTGACCCATTAGTTTCTCCTGTATCTTTGATTCTTCTAAGTCACGTGTATTATCTCAACAAAAAGAAAAAGAAAAAGAAAAAAAAAAAGTCACATTTATTCAGATTTCAGTAAGTTTGAGTCAGCTATTCAATCCATTTAAATACATACAAAATAAATAATCAACATTTTGAATTGTGACATGTCTAGTAAGATTTTGAATCACGTTTTCAATTAGGTCAATGTTTTGGGAAAATAAGAAAATTTTCGGGGAAGAAAGTTTTGGAGAAATAAGAAAATTTTCCGCGAAAGAAGGTTTTGGGTTGAAACAAAATTGTTTTATTTCCTCCAAACACTATCCAATTTTATTATTTTTGTTTTCTTCTTCCTCCATCTTCCTTCCCACCACCATCAATTCTGACAACCTCTACCATATTCCGGCAACCTCCACCATTAAAGTCGGTGAAATCCACAACCAAACTGACTCTTCTTTCTCTCTCTATTCTCTTTCCTTCTTCTTTCTCTCTCCCAATCTCATTCTCTCTCTAAATTTCGACAAAGGGGCTCAAACTGATTGTCTCTTCTTTCTCTCTCTGTTCTCTTTCCTTCTTCTTTTTCTCTCCCAATCTCATTTTCTCTCTAAATTTCGGCGAAGGGGCTCAAACTGATTGTCTCTTCTTTCTCTCTCTGTTCTCTTTCCTTCTTCTTTCTCTCTCCCAATCTCCTTCTCTCTCTAAATTTCGGCGAAGGGGGGATCCCCTTCGCCGAAATTTAGAGAGACAGAATGATACTGGAGAGAAAGAGGAGAAGGAAAAAGTCTTCGGTTGTCGCCTACCAACTTCGGTTAGCGACCTATGTAGTTGGTCTCGGCCGAGAATTTCGGGTCTCGTCCTTCTCCCGAGACGAGATTCAGTCGAGATTCCGGATTAGGATTTGGTTGAGTTTCTCAGCTATCTTAGCCGAGAAAAACCGAGTCCGAGACCAAGACAACAACTTCTAATTATCTGGACTTCTTTTTTTGGGAAACTTTAAATCCTAATTTTATACTACTATTTATTAGCTTCTTAAATCTTAACTACTCTAAGATAAATAGCAATAATATTATATAGAATTTTGGTACCAACTCTGTAGTAGCACAATAAAAACAAAAGAGCTTCGGGTGATGATGACATTAAGGTTAATTCGGTGACTCTCAAGTCTCATCTGATGTAACTTTAGCGGGACGAAAATTATGGAAAACATCAAAGTTAATAACTAATGTACTATAGTAATAGGATGAAAATTAATAAGTAAAACTAAAATTATAATCTTAATATAATAGAACAATATCAATAATATACAGTAGTTACTAACCTTAGTGATAAAGTAAAAAAAAAAAAAAAAACAATAATATTATATATCTTTTTTTTTGTTGAAAGAATAAAACTATATATCTACTAAAAGGATCGTATTTGTTTTCAACAATAAAAAAAAAAAATCATATTTGTCGTACCAAAGAAAATATTACACTAACTAGCAATGACATCACTCGTGCACGACCTTCCTTACAAGGACACCAGTTCAACAAAAAAAGAAAAACTAAGAAGGACATCCCATGAAAATATCACATGTCTTTCACATTGTAAAGTAAACCTACCACATGCAGTTTGATTAGATTTGGCCTAGTGGTACTGGTTGCTCAAAGTGGTGGTGGCCAGTTTAACTTCACCCCTCCCCATTTTGTTTTTGAATAAAAACTTACTAGTGTATTTGATTTGAGGGTGCTTTATATATTCTCTTCAACTATAAATTTTATCTTAAGCTAACTTGAACCTCTTTTAGCTATTCTTCTTTTTTTGCCGGCATCAAACACAATTTACATGAAATTTATTTACGCTAAAATGACATTTTCGAATAGCTTTTTCTGTACATCAACTTTTCTTATATCGAATTGACCAAGTTTACTAGAGTCCCGACAATTATAGCTGTCTAAGGTCTTAGTTTGTTTAGTTTAAATGATTTCATAATCTCATTAGAATTATGACCATTTTGTTAATTTTTACTAAATACAAAAAAGAAATCAATTTTCACTTCTTTATTCTTAATATATTAGGTAACTTTTCTTGACACCATGTTTCAGCCCGTCCCTACTCCAAATCCTGGCTCCGCCTCTGCTCAAGAATATTGTCAGCTAAGACAAATGAATCACAGCTAAGACACCTGGAATTTGGAGTAGATGACAATCCCGACCCGAGACCGTACCGAGGAATATAGAATTACAATCTCCCGTATCTGAAGAGTCGAACACCAATGTTATCGGACATTATCTCCCCTGCGTCCTGTATATTCAATTTTCATATTCTTTTTTAATGGATTTATAATCTACTATCCCGAATTTGGTGTACCAGATTCTCGTCTTAACTAGTCCAATTCATCTGTAAAAATTTATAAACTCCACTACTAAGGCAAATAATGAAAGATTTTTAACTCAACTAGTTAAACTTTTTTGGATACAAAATGTTTGAGTGTAGGTGTGTACATTTTATATGGATCGCTAGAATATATTTAAGAAAATAACCAAAAGTGCCATAGAGGTATACCCCCAAGGGTACCTGATTCGCACATGGTAGTGTATCGCATACCAGCAGTCATGCCACGTACGGGAAAGATCTGCATACCAGGTAACATTGCCCAATTCCATGATAGTGATTACAACATAGCGATTGAGAAGACCTAACCAGCTTCAACATTTTTCTTCCAGAAATAGTGAAAAAAAAAAACCCGACTTATTCAAGTATACTAACGATCGTTCCTTCATATCATGGTTGATAGCCGCTTAATGAGCGCGTACATATATCTTTGAAATATCAAGATCCTTTTGAAATAAAAATTTATTTAGTAATAATAATCATAATTGTTTTCTTTTTGTTGAGAAAATTTGTTTTCTTTGTTACATTGGAATCTACCAGAATGTCAATGAAAGTCCTAATCCACCAAAGTCTATGGATTTGCGAATGTCGATCCCTAACATTCGTGGACTTTGAAATGTTCGTAACTGAAAGTCTCAGACATTAAAATCTCTGCAATTGAATGTCCTGAACATTCACAGACTTTGAAATGCCCTCAACTAAATAACGCAACCATTCACAGATTTTTTTTGTTAAGGATAAATATATTAGAAACTAAGCGTTCATTTAGCGAGTTTGTCTGCCTGAGTATTAGCATTTCTTTGACATGACTGAATTTAACCATCTGAAGATCACTCTTGATGTTTCTTATTTTGCGAATATGGACCACCGATTGCCATTGCACTTGATGCTTGGGGTTATTAAGGTTTTTGATCAAGTTGATGTTGTCGCTTTCAATTATGATCTGCAAGTGATTATGTTCTTTCGCCCATACTAGACTGTTGAGAATGGCTATTGCCTCGCTTTCCTCACTGTTTCTAGCTCGAGCAGTATTCACATTAGCAAAGACAAATCTGGATTGAGTGTCATGTAAAATAAAACTCGTACCTATAATTTGTTCAACATTCACAAAAGATGCATCAATGTTAATTTTAATGAAAGGGTGGGGTGGAGGTTGCCAATTGGTTATATTTGCTGGAGGAGCTTTCATTGGAGCAATACTAATCCTGGGAAATTTTTTGATAAGATTGATAATAGTGGTAACATTGTATAAAGTTTGCTGAAAACAATGATCACATCTGGTTTTCCATATATGCCATAAAATAGTAACAAAATGAATATTGTCTACAGTACAACTAAGTTGATCCGGGTTTTGCCACGATGGAATCCATTCAGTTAACGAAGTGATATTCGTCTAGATAATATTAAAGTGAAACCAAATGTTTTTCGCTAGAAGGCAGTGTAAAGGAACATGTTCGATAGTTTCTATCTCTAAAGAATTCGGACAATTAAAGATATTTCCAATATACTTACCTATACGTTGACGAACCAGAAGCGCTTTGGTGAAAATCTTCCAAATGAAGAGCTGAATGCAAGGGATGGTGAGAGTAGACCAAATAAAATTCCAGTTTACTTCCACAGGCGGAATAAACTGATTAATTGAACTCAGGTGTTGATACATGGATCAAACAGAATGATTTCCTGATTGGGTGCATTTCATCATATCAGCTCCTTCATGTTGAATAGAAATTACTTTGATGAGATTACTAATTGTGTTATAGAAGTTACCATTCACAGACTTTAAAATGTAAATAGAAGTCACCCATGACTACACCCTCTAATTGTTTCAATAGAGCAGTAAAACTTTAAACATATAAAACATGTGAAAATAATTATGGATAAAGCTTTACAAATCGACAATATTTGCCTTTCACCAAGGGTAATACCCCAAGAGTTATTAAGTCTTATTTGAGTAAAGGGATAAATACAAAATTAATTGGGTTAAAATACAAACTTAATATAAAATAGATAATTAGTACTTCAGTAGACAAAATATAAATGTATTCGAAGGGAGACAACTTTATCCGATGACAAGATTTTATAGGAAAACATCTAAAAGTACAAAAGTAAGTTGTAGGTTCAAGGTATGTTGGCTTCCTGTGAAATATCAAACTCAATAGAGATTGATTGATCAAGAAAGAGAGAGTAGCCGAGAGGTATAGAGAGGGAGAAGAGAACTTGGTAAATATTTCTTGCATATTAATTATCATAGCTTTACATGTATTTATACATAAATAGTAATCCTGATCCTATACAAACTTGATAGCTACAAAAACATATTTAGAGTTTATCTAAATACCAAATACAAAATAACCTAGATGTATAACGGACCGGGTCGGTGGACCCAGTCGGGTTGGATAGGCGGGCCGTCTATCCTAATACTCCCCCTTAAGTTGAAGCAGGAATGGTAATGAGGCCCAACTTGCTAGTTAGCTTCTGTGAGGCTTCAACTCCAAGTGGCTTTGTAAAATCATTGGGAGTTGTTCGGAAGTCGGTGTGTATTGAGGGAGAATAAGTTTTGATCTGATCTTTTCACGAACTAAGTGGCGGTCAATTTCAATATGCTTAGTTCGCTCATGAAAAAACGGATTATCAGCTATGTGGAGAGCTGCTTTATTGTCTCAAATCGATTTCAACTATTGAAGTTCACATGTTAGGGTCGCCAATGCGCGATATTCAGCTTCAGCGGGAGAACGAGCAACCGTTTGTTGTTTTTTTATTTCCAGGACAACGGACTAGATCCCAACATGGTAAAATATCCTGTGCTGGAACGGCGGGTGGAAGGGCGATCAACCTAATCGGAATCGCTATATCTCGAGATGAGAAGAGAACTATTTGCCGAAAGGAGTAAGCCTTGCCAATTGACCCTTTGAGACAACACAAGACTCGTTGGGCTGCGTTGAGATGAATGTCTGTTGGAGATTGCATGAATTGACTCAGATTATTAACCGCATAACAAATATCCTGATGAGTAACCATATAGTAGGCGGCCAATTAATCAGTGAAAAATGGAGGGATCGGGGAGGGGGTGTCGTCCGATCCAGTTAAGCGGGACTTTTGTTCCATAGGGAACAGAGAAACCTTAGAATTCATCAGGTCAGAATCTTGTAAGATATCAAGGATATACTTTCTTTGACGGAGATAGATGCCTCTGTCTGAACTAGAGACTTCAATACCCAAAAATATTGAAGACGACCAAGATCCTTTAAGGAAAAGGTTTTATCAAGGAAAGAAGGCATGAATAGCCTGAGAGTTGCTACCGGTGATAACAATGTCATCAAAATAAACAAGTACGTAGATGCGGACATATTGGTGAGAATATGTGAAAAGAGAGTAATCAGAGAGGGACTGGATGAAACCATGCTTTATA
This sequence comes from Eschscholzia californica, assembly GCF_041429995.1. Lineage (NCBI taxonomy): Eukaryota > Viridiplantae > Streptophyta > Magnoliopsida > Ranunculales > Papaveraceae > Eschscholzia > Eschscholzia californica. The sequence continues at coordinate 51,434,047 of NW_028238198.1, forward strand.
AGGACGGTGGAGAGCCATTGTCGTGAGGCATGTTTGAGATCATAAAGAGATTTGTTTAATACACAGACACGGTACTCCCCCTTACTGTGGAATCTTTGAGGTGGTTTCATTAAAACCTCGTCTTCTTGGTCACCTTGTAAAATGGCATTGTTAACATCTAACTGATGTAGATGCCACCCCTTGATGGTGGCAATGGAGAGAAGGACTCTTACATTGATATGTTTAGTAACCAGTGTAAAGGTGTCATGGTAATCAAGTTATTCCATTTGATTGTACCATTTAGCAACTAAGCGAGCTTTGTATCGCTCGATCGAACCATCGGATTTAAACTTAATCTTATAGACCCACGTGCAACAAATCGGGTGTTTACCAGGTGGTAGTTCAGAGAGGTTCCAAGTATTGTTTGATTCAAGAGCGGCGATTTCCTTGGACATTGCCTCGCACCAAAGAAGAGAAGTCCTAGCCTGCTTGAGGAAAAGGGTTCCTTAGCAGCGAGAACCGAAGTTAAGAAAATTTGATGACAGGGGGAAATTAAACTAGGAGACCGAGAGACAATCAGAGAGAGGATGGTGAACGGAAGCGGAGGAATCTGAAAACGGCATAGTTAATGCATGGCAATCGTAATCTACCAATTGAGCAGGCAGTCGTCGAGTGCGAGTTGGTCGACCCCGAGGGATGATCAAAGGACGATGAGGGTGCAGTGGTGCCTAAAGAATTTTCTTGGCAGGCATCGTCAGGAGATGCGAGAGCACCCATAGAAGAAGCAGACCCAGAGTGGGCCGAAGGAGGAATGCCTTCAAGTAAACCCGAAGGCTGAGTATTCGCCTGGGGGGCACCCACCAGGCTGAATGGGAGGAATTGTTGGGTCAGTCGTCGGATAGACGTAAGAGCCATTATTCGGCAATGTTATGAAAGGACGAGAAGAAGTTAATGTGTCGGTCGTGGAGTGCATTGTGAACTGATTTTCATGGAAAGTAACATTGCGAGAAGAGAAAATTGTGTTGGTGGAAGGATTGTAAATTCGGCCTTTTTTACCGTGTGGATAACCAACAAAAATTCCTTTGATAGTTTGCGGGTCAAATTTAGTTTTGATACTAGTGTTGTGGGCAAAGCAACGACACCCAAAGACCCGAACATGAGTAATCGAAGGCAGAGAGCCAAATAACATCTCATGAGGTGATTTTCCATTCAAGGGAGGAGTCAGTAGTTTCTTAACGAGATAAACGGCCGTAAAGACGCAGTTACCACAAAAGGAAAGAGGTAGATTCGCTTGAAGGCGAAGTGCGCGGGCAACATCAAGAATGAGCCGATGTTTTCTTTCGACGACCCCATTTTGTTGTGGTGTGTAAACACACCTACGTTGATGGACGATGCCATTTTCTTGAACCCAACATTGAAGGTCATGAGATAAAATCCAGAACCAAATGTTTGTAATTGAGGGAATAACAAATCACCATTTCCAGAATTGATAAAGGAGATCTTATGTCGAAATTGAGTAGAAACGTAAGCAAAGAAATTAGTACGAATTTGCTTAGTGTTAGATTTGGAATGCAATAGAAATATCCAATTGCAACTGAGAAAAATCATCTACTAGGGTGAGAAAATAATGACAACCCAAGTGAGAAGGGATGGAGAAAGGGCCTCACATATCTGCATGATCCAATTCAAATGGACGAGTAGAACGAGAAGTACTACGAGTAAAGAGACGACGAAGATAGAGGACAAATGAAACACTGAGAATTATTTAATAAACTAGACTGAATACATGGGAATTTTTTTTAAATAAATTAAAAGGAGCTAAAGAGGGATAGCCCAAACGACAATGCCAAACATCAAGATCACTAGAATCAGTAGAAACAAAAAGAAAAAAATCCTAGGCTCCGTACATAGAAAATAGAGACCATCAAGTTGATCACCAAGTTCAATCGTTTGATTCATCGTTGGGTCTTGAAAGACACAAGAAGAGGAGTTAAAATTAACCTCACATGAAAGGGACTTGGTAACTTGAGAGACAGAAGTAAGATTGAACTTGAAAATCAAAATATGTAATACATTACAAAGAGTTAAATCTTTAGAAAAAGATAAAGACCTAATATCAAGAACCCTACATCGGGACCCATCGAGTAAGCGAACAAAGTAATTAGGCGGGGCAATTACATAATTAGGAAACGAAGAGAGGGTACAGCAAATATGTTTTGCCGCACCAAAATCGACAACCCAAGGGGTAGAAGTAAAAAAAATACCAGCTAGATTGATGCTCGAATCGGTATTGGGCGCCGATAGAACTGACGTTAGGGAGGAACTGCTGGATGGTGTTAACGATAGGGGTACTTCCAGCGGGGGTGCCTCCAGCAGAACGTTGATGATCTAATAGATTGTTCAAGAAATTGAATTGTTTTTGCGTCATTGATGTGGCTAACGGCACCTTTTGAAACTTTGTGTCGTTAGAAACCAAAGCGACGGTCGAGCCTTGCCGATTACAAGGCGGATAACCGTGAAATTTATAACAGATTTCTTTCACATGATCGTGTATACGGCAATGGTCATAATAAGGGCGAGCCCGTTTAAATTGTGGCTTGTCAAAACAGTCTGATGGAGTAGACCGAGAACATTCGAAATGATTAATCGCCAAGGCAGCTGCCTTGGTTCCTTGATTAGTATCATACATAATGGTTTGTTGTGATTCCTCTAGTTTAACCAAACTATGTATCTTTAAGAGAGATGGGAAGGGATCCATTAAGAGAATTTGACTTCGAATAGCCGAGAAATGGTCATGGAGTCCTTGAAGAAATTCCATTGCTCGATCTTGATCAGTACGATAAAGGATAGACTTGCCTTGACCACAAAGACAAGGTTCAAGCACCATAGGTGATTGAAGTTCATTTTAAAGTATTTTGAGCTTGATAAAATAGGTAGAGACATCCATTCCATCTTGCTTAAGAGAAGATATATCACGTTTAAGTTGGAATACTTTAGGTGCATTAGTGGAAATATTCATATAAGTTTTGCCAAATAGCAGCAGCCGATTCATCATAAAGAATTGATTGGCGAATATCAGGAGTGACAGAATTAACCAACCAACTTGCTACCAGATCATTGCAACGTCCCCATGCATGCAAGTTAAAGGGAGAAGAAGGTTTTGAATCGTACCATCAATAAAACCAAACTTGTCTTTAGCCCTTAAGGTCATCTTCATCCCACGAGACTAGGAGGCATAGTTATCTCCGCTTAAAAGTGGGGAATGAGAATTGAAGTCGGAGACTCCGAATGATGAACATCAAAAATAGGAGAAGAATTTGTAGAAATTGGCATAGTTTCAGAAGTAGTATCATGATAATAAGCCATAGAGAGAGAAAATAAAATAATCAAGAAGCGATTGAATAATAACCTAGTTCTTATACCATTTAAAATATCAAACTCAATAGAGATTGATTGATCAAGAGAGAGAGAGAGTAGCCGAGAGGTATAGAGAGGCAGAAGAAAACTTGGTAAATATTTCTTGTATATTAATTATCATAGCTTTACATGTATTTATACACAAATATTAATCCAGATCCTATACAAACTTGATAGATACAAACACGTATTTAGAGTTTATCTAAATACCAAATACGAAGTAGCCCAGACGTATAACTGGCCTGGTCGGTGGACCCAGTCGGGTTGGATAGGCGGGTCGCCTATCCTAAAAGTTCCCAGTCGGTACTACATTTACGCTTGCCCAACCCTCTGATTGGTGGATAGTGCTTGCCCTTCTCTTGCATTAGTATATTTTGGGTTAAATTTGAGTTTGTTTAAGATAAACAAATATCTTACTTCATAAATTATAAAAAAGAAAAATTAACGAACATTAATGTGTTAAAAACAAACATGAGTTTGTCCGAGACAAAGTGTAGTATGGTAGAAACAACTACTATGTGTTAGTGAAAATTATATCTTTAAAAAAAAGAATTAGACAATTGAAGTATTTTTAAAAAACAATAGTATGATATGACAAACAATTGGTGGCGGTGTCGAACACTTTGTTGCCTAAGTGGTTGCTAGTGTTGACATGCACTCCAAAACCCTAGAGATCCCAGGTTCGATTTCCAGAGGAAGTGAAATCCATTGTTTATGTTGTTGTGCTTTAGGTCTCTTTAGTTATTATTTTAACTTAGGTGGTTATTGTAAATTGTGAGAGGCAAGATGCCCTAATGAGGGCAGAGACAATTATATTTATAGAGAGCTCTCAATGTACAAATTACAATAGTAGACATTATGAATAAAGAGAAAGACAACTAAATACAATTTCATATTTACACCCCCCCTCAAGCCGAACCGCGGTCATCAAGGGAGAGCTTGACACACAGATCTTGGAACCTTGTAGTTGATAAGCCCTTTGTAAAAAGGTCGGCTAGTTGTGATTCGCTTGGAAGATAATGAACACGTAAGTTGCCTTTGGTGACTTGTTCGCGAACGAAATGAAAGTCAATTGGCGAATGACGTGTCTTTGAATGCATTATAGGGTTGACTGCCAAATAAGTCGTACTAATGTTTTCACAATGTATAATGGGTGAAGATGTATACGTGTAACCCAGCTCAGCTAGCAAATTTCGAAGCCAAATGACGTCAGCAGCAGTGTGGGAAACGACCCTATATTCGGCCTCAGTTGAAGATCGGGCCATAGTTGGTTGGGTCTTAGAAGTCCACATAATTAGATCAGGTCCAAGAAAAATGCAAGAGCCAGTTGTGGACCGTCGGTCATCTGGTGACCCGGCCCAGTCCGCATCAGAAAACCCTAACAGAGTGAAGAAGATGACCGGAGCCGGAGACCTGTCGTAATCGAACCTTTGAGGAATCAGAGAATCCTTTTTGCAGCTTTCCAATGAATTGTAGATGGTTGATGCATAAACTTTGAGACTTGATTGACCGAATAAGCAATATCAGGTCGTGTTAGGGTTAGATACTGTAACGCCCCAACAAGACTTCGAAAATCTTGAGGGTTTGAAAGGGGTTCACCATCAAGCTTTGATAATTTCTTACCAGGTAGAACATGAGTAGAGACAGGTTTAGAATTCAAAAGACCAAATCTCTTTAATAAATCACTTGTATATTTCTGTTGTGTAAGAAGAATAGATGATTTATCACGAAATGCTTCAATGCCCAAAAAGTAACTCAAATTGCCCAAATCAGTCATGTCAAATCGAGATTTTAATTTGGAGATTATAGTTTGTAAGATAGTAGAAGAAGACCCTGTGATTATTATATCATCCACATAAAGTAAGAGGATTGTAATACCTGATGAAGATCGAACAGAGAACATTGAAGGATCAGAAACAGATTGAATAAACCCTAATTGTGATAAAAATGAGCTGAAATGATGATGCCAAGCCCTAGGAGCCTGCTTGAGGCCATAGATCGCTTTTCTCAACTTGCAAACATGATCTGGAAAACTCTGATTTTCATAACCCTTCGGTTGAGACATAAATACGGATTCAACTAAGTCCCCATTAAGAAACGCACTTTTAACATCAAGTTGACGAATCAACCAATTTCCATTGATAGCCAGTGAGAGAACTGTGCGTATTGTAGGAGGACGAACTACCGGACTAAATGTTTCCTCGTAATCAATTCCGTGTTGTTGAGTAAACCCACGAGCAACCAAACGAGCTTTGTGACGAGCAATCGAACCATCGGAGTTCTGTTTAACACGAAAAACCCATTTACAGTCCACAAGATTCATAGAGGGATCCTTAGGAACCAATGTCCAAGTATGATTTTTATGAAGAGCTTGAATCTCTTCAGCCATTGCTTTTCTCCAATGTTCATGCTTTGATGCTTGAAGAAATGTAGAAGGTTCATCAAACAAAGAAGAATTTGCCAAAGAGGGAAATTTGAAATTGCTTGTTGTATATAGAATCTTTGCCTTTCTGGTACCATCTTTACTGCGAGTTATCATCGGGTGGGAAGAGAGAGAAGCAGGAGGAGAGTTGTCGGAGGTTGTGGAAGGTGGTGGTAAAGGGATATCAGTAGAGAGAGAGTGGGTTGGTACGGTGATTGCAGGTTCTGTAGAATTAGGGGTGTGATGAGAAAGAGGATCAGAGGTGTGGGAGACAGGGAATGACACCCGTTGGACCACAGGGACAGGTGTAGTGTGTGCAGAGGAGAGAGAGGATGAACGGTTAGGATTAGAAGACCGTTGGACCTCAAGGGGTTGGGAAGATGAACGAGCAGGATTAGAAGGATGAGACCGAGAGGATGGATGAGTGAGATCAATTTGTCTTTGGACCGAAGGGACAGATGGTGGCCGATTAGTAGATAACGGAAATAAATGGTCAGGATTAGAAGGGGTAACTGTACAAGGGGCCGTTGTGGGATTTGAATTAACAGTCCAATTTAGGGTTAGAATGGGCGAAGAAGATGAAGACGAAATTGGGGATTTCTGATTTGGAAGGGAGAAAGGAAAGATTGATTCGTCAAAAATCACATTGCGAGAAATATAAACTCGATTTGAGGATTCATTTAAGCAGCGGTAGCCTTTATGATCAGGACTATAGCCAATGAAGATACATGATTTAGTTTTGGAATCAAGTTTAGTGGATCTGTAAGGAGTGAGCAAGGGATAACAACGACATCCAAATACTCGAAGAAGAGAATAATCTGGTGACTTTCCTGTGAGCAGTTGATAAGGAGAAAGGTTGCCTAAAATTTGAGAAGGAAGACGATTGATGGTATAGATGGCAGTAGAGAAGACATCAGGCCAATAAGAAGCAGGAACAGAGGCCTGATGAAAGAGACAAAGAGATGTTTCAACCAGGTGTCTAATCTTTCTCTCGGCCACCCCATTTTGTTGGGGGGTATGGGGACAAGATTTTCGATGAATTATACCATGTTGATGAAGAAAATTCGAGAGAGATGTGCTAATGAACTCACCACCTCCATCGGTTTGAAACATTTTAATGGGTTTAGAAAACTGTTTTTCAACCATTAATTTAAAATTTCGAAAATGAAACTCAACTTCTGATTTTTGTTTCAAGAAATACAGCCAAGTGAATCTAGAATAGTCATCCACAAGTATTAGAACAAAACGAAAACCAGTAGAAGAAGAGACAGGAGAGGGTCCCCACAAATCAAAGTGAATCAACTCATTTGGGAAAGAAGAAAGATGATTAACATTAGCAAAAGGAAATTGGTGATGTTTACCATTAATACAACTAACACACTTTGTATTTGTCATTAGAGACTTTGTTAATGGTAACATTTGATTTTTAACTAAGAAATTCAAAATTTGCAGATGAGGATGACCGAGACGACTGTGCCATGTATCTGCAGTCGTACGAACACCAGGAGACAATGACTGAGCAAACAGAGATAGTGAAGGAGCAGAGGCAGGAGACAATCGAAATAAACCATCTTCAATTGTGCCTTGAAGGAGTATCTTCCCTGTGGGAAGGTCCTGAATAAAGAAACCATGGCGATGAAAAAGAACAAGACAGTTAAAATCATGAAGGAGTTTAGAAATGGAGATTAGGTTCTTTTTGAAGGAAGGAACAATTAAAACATTTTTAAGTGTAATTTGAGAGTTGAGAGGAAAGTTACCAACACCAGAGACTGAAGCAGTGTGACCATTTCCTACCATTACTTGCTCAGGAGAAGGAGCATCAGACCTTGAGGCAATAGAAACATTATCAGAAGCAATATGAGAAGTTGCTCCAGAGTCAACATACCAGTTGGGATCAGAAGAAGAAGCAGAGTCAATGCCTAAAGCAGCAAAGGAATGATGGAGTTCTTGTTGACGTTGAAGGGAGAAGCATTGTCTAGCTGAATGGCCTTGACGACCACAGTATTGGCAAATGAGAACATTTCGATCAGGAGGAGAACCTAGAACAGAGTTATAGTTGGGGTAAGATCGAGAGAAACCTCCTCTGTTTGAGTAAGAGTTGCGAGAAGAACCCCTATATCCTCTTCTGTTTCTTTGAGAATAAGAACCACGTCCACCTCTGTTAGAGTAGTTAGGGTATCGAGAAGGAGGGGAGGATTGAGTGAGAAGGGCCGAGGGTTGAGGATTTGGAGGATTGAGAAGTTTGAGACGACACTCATGAGTGAGAAGATGAGAGTGAAGTTCAGAAGAGATGGGTGGGGTGAGACGAGTAGTCATAGAGGTTACAAAACCCTCATAGGAGGAATCAAGGCCAGAGAGAGTGATAAGAACTAGCTCGTCATCAGCCACTGGATGTCCAATGACTGCAAGAGAATCAGTAAGTGTTTTGAGACGAAGAAGATACTCAGAGATAGAGAGAGAACCTTTCTTGGTTGTTTGAAGCTGAAGCTTGAGATTCATGAGTCGAGCAGAGTTAAGAGAGGAGAAGGTATGCTCAAGTGATTCCCACACAGCACAAGAGGAGGTGAGACCTAACACTTGAAGAAGAATAGGCTCTGTTAGAGTTGCATTTAACCAAGAGAGTAGCATTTGATCTACTCGATACCAGTAGACATAATCTGGATTAGGGATGAGGTCAGAAGAGCTTTCAGATGAAGGAGGAAGATACTCAGTAGGAGGAGGAAAGGTTCCATTGACAAACTTGAAAAGGTCTTGGGAATGAAGGATTGGAAGAAGTTGGCTACGCCAAAGTAGATAGTTTGATGAATCTAGACGAATGGAAATGAGGTTAGAGATGTTTGTAAGAGAAGGAAGAGTAGTGACAGAGGTAGGTGGAAGAGAAGAAGAAGAAGAAGAGATGTGGATAGGTGCTTGTTGTTGAACTTGATCTGCCATTAAAGAGAATGAAGAAGAAGAAGATAAAGAAAGTTAAGAGGAAGAAGAACACTGAAAACTAGGGAGAAGAAAGAGGAGATAAACTTTGGGATTGTAGTAAAGCTCTGATACCATGTAAATTGTGAGAGGCAAGATGCCCTAATGAGGGCAGAGACAATTATATTTATAGAGAGCTCTCAATGTACAAATTACAATAGTAGACGTTATGAATAAAGAGAAAGACAACTAAATACAATTTCATATTTATAGTTATCGTGTTTGATTTTCAGAGGAAGTGAATTCCTTCATGTTGTTGGGCTTTATGTCTCTTTAGTTATTAGTTTAACTTGGGTGGTTATCGTGCTTACTACAACTTGATGTATCACGGCCTTGTAATGACTAACGTAGGTCGTAGTCGATTTCTCATAAGAAAGAAACTGTGTGTTGGTAATAAACAATTGTTTTGTTTAATAACAATAAAAGACCGTCAAAACAGTAGAATAGGGCCAATTTAGAAGAAAAAAAATTCACACATGAAACTCTACAAATTTTCTCAATTCATCAATTATCCCACCAAATTATCAATATGGCATCTTTAGAGAAACAAGCTGAAACTATGTTTCACTAATGATAGTTTAGAGAGATAAAAAAATTGTTTGAAAGAAAAAAATATGAAAAAAAAAGAGAAACCATTTGGTAGGGTATAGTAGAGATGGAAGTAATTGTTAGAAAGGAAAACTATGAGAAGATGAAATTATTTGTAGTTGTTTAGGTTGGAGAGATAAAATAGTGGATTTGACGAAGAAGAGAAAAGTGGAGACATTGGCTTTCGGGAATAAAGAAAAATCTCTGGGGAATAAAGACTAAGTAAATCAAGATAGATTTAGGGGGCGTATTTATTGTTCAGCCCAAATATTCACTTGATCGAATTTCACCCCCCTAATCTTCATCTTCTCATCACTGTCACCAACACAATTTCCTACACCATTTCGACCACAAAACCACCATAGGCACCTCTCTCTTCTTCTTTCTCATACATTCTGTGTATCTCTCTTGCTCGTTTTCTCTCTCCATCTCTATCTCTCTATATTGCTCATATCTCTCTTATTGAATTTATGTCTCTCGGCTTCTCTCTCTCACTTGATCTCGGCCGCAATTTGATCATCATCACTTTTCATCAGATCTTTCTTCAATAGAGGAGTTTCCTCAAGAAGAGCTTGAGCAGCACAATATCACTAACTTGCATTCTTTGAATCTGATCTCTCTCTTCTTTAGGAACTTCAAGTATCTTCTTAAACTCATCACTCTTCCGCTCTAATACCGCTAGATTATCATCATCAACTTTCTCGACACTATTCGAAATCTCGACTACCCTCTTAAACTCCATGTCCTTTATTTCTCTTTCAGTAGCTTGTTTCCAAATTTCAAGATGCCCAACTCCAACCCTAATTTCATAACTTCTAATTCCTCTATTTCCTCGTGTTCGTGTCGATTTTGAAACGAAGAGGAAATGGAAAATTTTCTTCTGAGAAGGAAAGAGAAAATTACCTAGGTTTCCCCTAGTAGGAGCACTAACCTGAATCTCCATTAATCTATGAAGAAGATCAACTTGGTGAGGTACGTGTGATTTTAGAGAGAGAAGGAAGAAATAGAAATTTGAGTGAGGTTTTGAAGGAAGTGAAAAACAAAAGGAAGATGGAATTAGGGATTTCTTGATTTTGTCATTTACAGGGAAAAATATTTCCTTTGATTTGAAGGAAGGTTTCAGATGTTTTTGAGAATGAGAGTTTCTCTCTCTAAAACTTGATAAGAAGAACTGAGGGAGTAGGTAAAATTTTCTCTACCAAATAACTAGAATCTAGATTTGGAGGGCGAGACAGTGGCAGAGAGAGATAGTTTACAGAGAGACAAGCAATAGAGATGGAGAGAATAAGAGAGAAGAGACAGCAATAGTGGGGATGGGGGTGGTGGTGGTTGTGAAGATGAAGATTAAGGAGAAAAGTTCGATGAAGTGAATATTTGGGTTGCACAATAAATATGACCCCTAAATCAATCCCAATTGACTTAGTCTTTACGTCCCGGAGATTTTTCTTTATTCCCCAAAGCTGCGGCCTTTATATAGACGGTAGAAAAATGTCACCCATAAGAAGAGGAAAGATTTCCATAGGAATTGAGAATGCTGCTAAATGTAATTAAAAGGTGAATTATACAAATTAATTAATTTAGAAATAAACTTTCTTAATTTTTACTCCATAACGGCGGAATCCATGGAGGCTTATAGTGAACAACTTCTTCAAAATAAAAAAAACGAATGTTGCTATTCACTAACCCTTATTATTTCTCTACGAATATCAATGTGGCAATAATCCAAATCAATGTGGCTGATGAGACATGAAAATGTCCCATCTGAATCTCTTAAATTGGCGTAGTTAGTATATTTCGAGCATTTACTATGATAAATTGAGTGTTTCTCTTAATCAGGTGTATTTTACAGAGTTCAATGTGAAAAACGGATAAAATCGGGAGAAAGACACATTATGGGCATTTTGGTCATTTATGTATTCTGGTAATTTTGGATAATGTTGATGCTTTGATGGAAAGTAGAGTTCGCGACGAACCCGAACGCAAAAGTGGAAGTCAAATCGGAGTTCGGACAAGAAAGATAGAGCAAGTCAAAGTTTCCGTCAATATAAATTGACAATGTGCTAGAGGACACGTGGCAATGATCCCATGTGGTTCAAGCTGACGGTAACGTGAACTTTCGGTATGTACTTGGAATTTTTATGATTCGAGTCCAATGTAACTGAGCGCAAGATATGCCAGTAGTTCTTGACAGCAAGCAGAAAGATCTAACGGTCCAAGATGGCTCCTACAGATCCCGTGTACCAGAGCCGTGTTGCAACCTTATTCTTTGCAGCGCCAAGAACCCGATCATCTCACTCGCCAGCCAAGCAGCATCCGATTGTTCCCCAATTTATGGGAATATCATCCCCTTCACACTATTCTTTAGCGTCTCTTTCTTATTTCCATCTTCAGGAAATAGTAGAGAGAGAGAGAGAGAGAGAGAGCGTTAAACAGTAGAGGGAAAGAAGATAATGGAAAATAAAAAAAATGGAAATCAGAAGCTAATTGAGGAGGGACTGATCTTATGATATTTTAAAGAGAGAAAGAAAGAAGGAGCCGAGTTGTCTAGATATTCTCTAGATAGAGAGAGACGGTTTTTGAATTAGAAAATCTTTTAGAGAGAGAAACTCATGGAAATTCTTTGAAGATTAAAGATTTTTGTCAAGATGGAAGGAGGATGATGGAGATAGTACTGGAGATTTCGATAGAAAATGAAAGCAACTAATTGGTTTCTTTCAAGATTACTTAATGGATATTCTCTTTGAGTATTTGATATAGTAGGAGATTTTGTTCTCTTTCTTAGATATATGAAGAGAGAAGATTTCTGAATTTACAGAGAAGGTAAGTGGATATTATTTGAACCATTCTCTTTCTCTCATTATCAATTTGACAGTAAAGAGATAAGAGATTTATCTCCTTTGATTGGATTCCAGTGAGGGATTAAATTCGGTCGTTTTAAAGAAAAATAATGAGAAGGTTTTAGAAAGAAATCTTGAGTTGTTTATGATGTGATATCATCTTCTCTTATGTGAAGAAGATTGGAGAGAGAGTGGTGATAAAATAGGGAACCGACTGCTTTTGGGGTTCGGCTATAAAAGACGAGAAACAGAGAGTTGAGAGGTATCTTCACTTTTAACCAGAAAGAGGGGCCTTCTCTCTATCTTCTTCATCCTTTCTGAGCTTCATGTATAATCTATTATATAAAACAGAAGGAAAACGATAACCGGGACAAACATCCTTTTCTAATAAGGGATATTGTCTAGAGGTCCTTCTCAAAATTTAAAATATAGTCCTTCGTAGAGATAAAGTTACCTATTTAAAAAATATAACCTTATCTTTCTTAGAAATAAAATAACTAATTTAAGAAAACAAAGAAAATAAATGAACTTCAAAGGTTAAAAAAAAGAAATTAAAATCTCTCTCTCTTTCAATAAAATAATAACAAAGGATATTATCTAGAAGTCCTTCTCAAAATTTAAAATATAATCCTTCGTAGAAATAAAGATACCTATTTAAAAAACAATAATCGTTTCCTTCTTAGAAATAAAATAACTAATTTAAGAAAAAAAGAAACAAAATAAACTTCAAGGGTTGAAAAAAGAAATTAAAATCTGTTTCTCTCTTTCAATAAAATAATAACTAATTTAAGAGAAAAGAAACAAAAAAAATAATACAAAAAATAATAACTAATAAAAATCTCTTTCTCACAATAAAATATAACAATAAATTTCGTAATATTTAATTGATCTCGTACTCTCATCTCTATTTAAAAGAGGAACAATGAGAAAACAAATGAGGCAGCTGGAGATTTCTTTCTAAAATCATAAATGGAAACCAAGAAGAATACAGTAGGGAGGAGATGGACAAACAGATTTTCTGGGATCTTCTTGGTTGAACAGAGATCGTGAAATAGCTGGAACAAAGATTAAGAAAGGGGACAATGAAGCAAGTTTTCTTTGCAGATATCCTTGAAGAGTTGGATTCATATTTAGAGAGAAATAATAGGCAAGAAATCAAACCATTGGCTGGAGGAAATATAAATTAGAGAGCTCGGTTAGAAGAAGATCAGCTTATACTCTCTGCAGAATTTCTAAAATAGATAATATAGAGAGAGAATCGACTGATTTTGTTCGGCTGGTTATTTAAGAAAAGAGAGAGCAGCCATTTTGATCATCTCATCTTTGGAGGGGATCCTCTCTTTAGCTCAACAAGAACATAGAAATCAGAGAAAGAAAGATAGTCTCATCTTCTTCTTTTCCTTTACTTACTGAACTATAGAGTAGAGAGGGAGATTTCCAGAGAACATGAACTGAACAACAAGAGAGAAGGAGAAGAAACAGGGGGTTCAACATCATTTCTTACTCATCTTCTCCACAAAAACAGAGAAGCTTCATAGTTTTTCTTCATTTCTTCTTTTCTTTGTGAGAGAGAAAAAAAAAGTGTTTGTTGAGAGAAGCTGCAGCCATTATTTTCAGTAAGAGATAGAGAGAAAGATTGGAGTAGAAATCAGAGGAAGAACCTTCTTGATCAACTCATTTTATTCATCATATTATCATACATCGGTAAAAATGCTTCATATTTGGTGATGTTCTTTATTTTGTCTTTGATTTTACAATGCAAACATTTTCTCAAATCATGATGATATGCATAATAAGTATGAGTAGCTAACTTTACTTCTCTGGAGTGAAGATGAAACTTTGAGCATAGTTATTTTTCTTTCTTTTCCCTTCATGATTCTCATTGATATGCATTATTGTTTAACTAGACTTTAGTTGATTCCATTGAATAATCATAGTAGCTTCATCGTTTATGCTTATGGCTTGATATGTCACGCTTAGGATTAGGTTTCTTTGACGATTTATGCTTGAAATTTGATAGACGATAGTTGGGATATGGTTATTTAGGAATCGATGTCTGTGTAGTTCATTCTAAATATTTTTGTTTAAAAGGTTCAATTTTCCGATATTTAGGTAATGTTGTTCTTCTAAATATTGAGTTATAAGTTAAAGAATCATTATACAAAGGGATTGAAACCATTTTTGGCAATGCGAGGTGGAATTAGAACTCTAGGATTTTATCTCATTTTGATATCTTCAAGAACCAGTCAGTTTTTTTTTGTTTTAGTATTTTGATTTTTTACCACCAAAAACCCAATTCCTAAGGAAAACGTGATAGTTCTTAGTTTTAGAATAGGTTTGACTTAGTCTCTGAGGATCGACCCCGGCCTTACCGAGTTTTACTACTTGAAACCCGTATACTTGTGGGTGGTGACCTTTTAGGCCCATCAAGTTTTGACACCGCTGCCGGGGACTATGTTTTAAATTTGTTCTAATCTTGGAAAGTTTTATTTTTGGTAAGTTTTGATTTTTGGCTACTTTTACTTGCTTCTCTATTTTTGGTGTGTAGGGCATTAAGGAGCGAAGGAAAAGGAGGGAAGGAGAAGGCGCAAACAAGGAGGAGGACCTCAAAATGAAGAAATTTACAATTTTATTTTTTGTATTTTTTTGGTGAAAGAGAGACTTAGACTCTTTTAGTACTTTCTTTTCTTTTAAGTTTTGACCCTAAATTTAAAGGGCATAATTGTAATCGAAACTAAAGAAGCCTCGGGTTCGAACACTTGAGGGAAGAGTGACCCAGGTCGTCTGCAAGGATCGTCGCCCGTCTTGAACGGGAGGTAACTTTCTCTGATGACCCACAAATCCCCTATTAGTGGGTACTTGTGTGTTTTGTGTGCCTCATTGATTTGACGAACTATTTAGTTTAATCGTCTTTAGTAAGGGCACAAATCCCATTACAAGATAAGAGTTGGATTTCATCACCGATCTCTTGCCCATTTAGGAAACAATGTTACGAATTCCAAACCTCACTTAAATTAAAATCTGGTTTAGACATCGGCCTTAGGGTATCGAGCTCAAAGGATCTTTCCAAACAATTCTAAAACTCGATCTTTGTTTGGGCATTCCTAAAAGGAAAGTGTCGTTCAATTCTTTAAAAAAGGCCGCCTTGAGAGGAGGAAACGTTGCCTCAGGTAGGACGGTTGCAATTTTCATAGGTTGCTGTCTCCTGGAGAATTGTTTGACCATAGTACTTTGACGGCGTAACCCTCATAAGAATCATAGTTCAAGCTTTGTTACGAAGTAGGAGCTATCTAGACTTTTAGGTGAAATTGACTTACCCGTTTTTATACATATAATATATAAAAAAATAAAAAATAAAAATTATAGGACCGAAAGAAAGAAATCAAGTTTAGTTTTATAACTCTCAATTCTCATCTTGTGATCGCGTCTTACCATCTTGAATATTTTAGAGATATGGCACGTTATTCAAACGGTTGGGCATACCCTATTGATAATGATGAACTTGATCTAAAGGGACCCGTCACTACCCGACCTGATATGATCTTAAGAGAATACCAACAGTTGCGTAGGAACGAACGTAACCGACATGGTATGACTCTAAGAGATTATCAACGAATTAATGAGGGGAATAGGCAAGTTGAGCCTAACTGACCTGCTATGACATTTGGAGAATACCACCAGATGTGTAGAAACGAGCCTAACCGACCTGGTATCACATTTGGAGATTATCAACGAATGTGTAGAGACGATCTGATTAGTGAGTGTAGTAGACCAGAACCTGATAGATCTGGTATGACATTAGGAGAATATCGACAAATGTATAGAGATGGTCAAATTAGTGATGATATGGTCCGACACCAAATATATATGAGAGACCTTATAGTCCACACTATTCTGAGACCAATGGGGATCGAACCCGGCCTTACCGGGTTTTACTACTTGGCACCCGTATACTTGCGGGTGGTGACCTTTTAGGGTAACCTTTTAGGCCCATCATGGGACCCATTCTCTGTTCCCGTGCCTCTACATGTATCTTTGCCGGTTATCCACACGGTAAAAAAGGATATTCTGTTTATGATCTCTCTTCACGTAAAAATATTTCCTCACGTGATATTTTGTTTCAAGAAGATAAGTTGCCTATGAAGTCTCCAACTTCGATTTTATCTTTTCCACCCATGGCACGTCCACTTCTTTCGATTCCAGACGATGGGAGCTTTACTTATCCTCCACGTCAATCACTGTCTGTTCGACAAACTTCTTGTCCGACTTCTACAGGCACCTCTTCGAACTGCATCAGCCTTCTCGGTCTTGCTTCTCCATCTGACACTATAGGCGCCTCCATTCTGAGGACCCATTCGGATTTTGTTCGCCCCGCGAATTCAGGTCCTCTGGACCAGGCCCAAGCGTCCATTTCAAGGGACGCCTCTGACCAGGCCCAGCCCACGAATCTCGTTGCTTGGAGTGATTCTCCTCCTTCTTTCGAGGCACCCACGCGCGGTACAACTGGTTGTTCCATCTCGGTAACAACGACCACGTCGTCGTCCGCCTTATCTAGACGACTATATCTGCCACACCTATCCCTCGTCCGATGTTCAATATCCAATTGCGAATTACCTTGACTTTGATACATTCTCCAAATCTCATCAAGTTTTCCTCACCCGTCATCACCAACGCTGAGCCTACTTCTTTTTCTTAAGCCATCAAATCGCCTCATTGGCGTTTGGCAATGGAAAAAGAAATCGTAGCAAAAGGGCGACTAACTCTAAATGGGTTTATAAAAACAAATTCAAAGCCGATGGTTCTATGGAATGTTATAAGGCTCGTCTTGTTGCTAAATGATACACTCAAATAGAGAGCCTTGATTTTTATGGCGCTTTTGCTCCCGTAGGAAAGTTGGTTACCGTAGGTGTACTTCTCTCCATCAGTTAGACGTGAATAACGCTTTTCTTTATGGTAACCTCGATGAAGAGGTTTTCATGAAACTACCTCCTGGTTTTTCCAAAAAGGGGAGTCCAAAGTCCCTCTATGGCCTTAAATTGGCATCGCGCCAATGGTTCTCAAAGTTTTCTTCGAACCTCATTAAAAAGGGCTTCACCCAGTCATTTTCTGACTATTCATTATTTCTTACTGCACACCCTCCGTTAGTCTCTACGTTTTAGTTTACGTAGACGATATAATCATCACAGGCAATGATGAATCTGCAATCTCCAAACTTAAGTCCTTCCTCCACAAGACCTTTTCTTTAAAGGAATTAGGTCGTCTTCAGTATCTTTTTGGAATTGAAGTATCGCGCTCCTTCTGAGGCATATTTTTGTGTCAACGAAAGTACGCCCTCGACATTCTCAAAGACTCTGGTTTATCAGCTTGTCGACACTCTCCATTTCTAGTGGAGCAAAAACTCTGCCTTAGTCCTTCTGATGGAGATCCCCAGCCGGATCCCACCGTTTACGGACGACTGATCGGCCGTTTACTCTATCTTACTGTCACTCGTCCCAACATAAGCTATGTCGTCAATAATCTCAGTCAGTTTCTTTAAAAACAAAGAACGTCTCACCTTGAGGCTCATCGCGTTCTGCGCTATCTCAAAGGTTCCATTAGCAATGGCATTTTTCTTTCGGCCACCAGTTCTCTTCAGATCACGGGCTACTGTGATTCTGACTGGGTCGGGTGCCCTTCTACCCGCCGTTCTACAACGGGTTATTTCACTATGCTTGGGTCTGGTCCACTGCCGGGGAAATCCAAGAAACAACCCACTATTGCTAAATCCTCTGCTGAAGCAGAATATCGTGCCCTGGCACAATTACCCAGTGAACTTCAATGGTCGAAGTATCTACTTCGAAACTTTGGAATTGAGCACTCTTCTCTAATGACGGTTCAATGTGACAACAAAGCTGGATTTCGTATTACAGGCAATCTGGTTTTCCATGAACGAACTAAGAATATTGAGATTGATTGTCACTTTGTTCGGGAAAAGATAAAGACTAACGTCATCGCTCCTTGTTTGACACCAATTTTTGACCAATTGGCAGACGTCTTTACGAAGCCACTTGGAGCGGATGCGTTTAAGAAGATAATTGGCGAGTTGGGGCATTACATCTCTTACTGGTCCAACTTGAGGGGGAGTATTAAGGAACACACCAGCCAAAACCCACTAAAGCCGAACCAAGCCCAACCGACTGTTGTTCGGTGGTGGTGGTGGTGACTGTTGATGTCGAAAAATGGCTTTCCATTAATCAGTCAGAGAATCGAGACTTGATGCATGACAACGTCTGTCATGAATGGATATTCCGTCTAGTTGAGAGATACTCCTTTTTCCTGCTCCCGCTCCTTGCTCCTTAATAATCTGGGGGAAAAACCTACAAAGGGTTCGAAAACCGCTCCGACGCTCAAGACAGTCAGATCGCTCTATGCAGTAACAGATTGAATATTGATTGAACCATTTGGAATGTATTGATCTCACTCACCGTAGATTAAGTTCGTTCAGTTTCCTTGAATAAGGGGATGTGTTGCCCTTTTATAGAACACTAAGTTTCCGATGCGTCTTATGGACGTGGCACATCCCTCGTGACTAACACCATAACATTCTCAAATTTTTCCCTGTAAATTAACAACTTCAATAGAAATAACACTCGATGTAACTTCACTTTGTTGTTACAAAATTATCCTCACATAAATAATTTCATTAATCTTAAATCATTCTAATAGAGTAACTCTAAATCAAACTTGAAAGAAACTATACAAAATGGGAAAAGATGAGAATTACAAAAAAACAAAGAAAAAGAAAAATGTGATTCTTAGTAAAACTTTGGAAGTGTGATTGTTGATGGAACGAAGAGAAAAAATAGCAAAAAGCTGACTTAAATATGCTTAGATAGTAGTTATGAAAACTAAGCAGAGAAGGTTGGAGATAATCGTTGAGGAAGGGAGGGAAATAAGGAATGTGGGCGGAGAAAGAGGAAATTGACGTGGGCAATTAGTTGTGGTCTTGCTTCCAAATTTACCCTTTTAGCATATGCCTAATTACTCACATTGTGTATCGTTAGATGAAGTCTGAAATAAACTTAAAACATAAATGGACGGCCAGACTTATACCTCACATAACCGACTGATCTGTTTAAATTTATAGGATATTGGACCGACTTAGATCAGACGGTGTAGATGAGGCGTTCTGACCACCGTTAGGGAAGTTTCCTAATGTTCGTAGGGTTTCCCTTTTGGTTTAGCTCGTATGTAGGATAATTAGAAATTCCTATGTTCAAGCATACTTCGTAAATATCCTGCCGAGGTGATAGATCTTTTAGGAGATGTTTCCTCCTTTGAGACTCTTGAAATCCAAGCTTGCTTAAACACTTAAGATCTTTAACCGATTGAGATCTTTAGAAAGATTCGGGATTTAGTCAGTAAGCGTGCGCGCGCTTCTTCCTTCCCCGTTTAAGGAGTAAGGCATCGACCTTACTTACATAGACCCCCTTATTCCTTTAAAGAATCACATGGCTGATCTGGTTGTGTTTTAAGTGAAGCAGGGGTGGAGCTCTTTAGTTGATCCTGACCGACCTCCCAGTTTTGGGCGTAGGTGGCAGAGCGTTGCGAGTCCAACGGTCTTGTTGCCTTAAGTCTAGTTGACTCGGTGGACTTCAGGTCTATTCTTGGCTTATCGACATTATCCAACGACTGAACATTTTATGCATCATCATGAGTCTCGCCACTCGTTAGTCAAAAGTAGAGAAATTGAAGAGTAGAAGGAACTCCAAAATACCCACTTTGTAAACCTATAAATACCCTTGTAATATTCAATAATAGACACAGTGAAATATTTTCTCATCTCTCTCTCTCTCTCTCTCTTTCTTTACATTCAAGTATTTCAAAGTGAATTCAAGAGGTGATTTACCTCTTCACATGGTATAAGAGCCCATTTCAATTTTTTTGGATTCTAATTTTTCTCATGGCAATTCCTACTGAAGCTACTTCTTCTGAATATCGTCCTGGTACACCACCTCATTCTAATCTGGTGTTTGATATTCATCATTCGGACTCACCTACAACGGTTCTAATAACTCCATTATTAACCGGAGATAACTATGCCTCCAGGTCAAGAGCTTTGAAGATGGAACCTCGTGCCAAAGATAAGTTAGGTTTTGTTGATGGTTCAATTCCAAAACCTACTTCAGCTTCTTAATTACAATGTTGGAAAAGGTGTAATGATCTCGTCAGTAGTTGGATTATCAACTCCGTTGCTCAAGATATTCGTTCTTCTATTCTCTATGATGATAATGCGGCTGATATATGGCGTAACCTTCATGATAGATTCTTTCAAACCAATGCGCCAATGATTTACCAACTAAAGCGAGCTATTTCTTCTTGCAGACTAGAAAGACGATGTTTCTTCTTACTCCACTCATCTTAAGTTTCTCCAAGATGAATTCCCGTCCCTACTAGCTGTTGACCTATGTATTTGTGGACATGAAAATTAATCATTGATTGTACTAATAAAAAAACGCGCCATGGAATTCCTTCAAGGACTCCATGATCGTTTTTCTGTTATTCAAAGCCAAATCCTTCTTATGGATCCTTTTCCGTCTATTCTTTGCATTCACTCTCTTGTTAAACAAGAGGAAATTAAGTAGAACATTATGGCAGCCACTTTGGTTGCTCCTGAATCGGCAGCTTTTTCCGTCGAACCGACCGACAACAGTCAGCCGGAACGATTTGATCATCAACGCCCAAAAAGACCTTACCCATACTGTGACTACTGCCGACAACACGGGCACATTCAGGCGAATTGCTTTCAACTTCACGGTTACCCAGGGCCATTTGGCCCAAGTGGACGACGCCGGCCCAATAGACTGCAAGGTCATCTCGCTACTACTGTGGGCACCGATGTTGCCCCACGGGGGTGCTTCCAGCCACTTCACTCTCCCAAGAACAACACCAAGGATTGTTAAATATCTTGGAACTTCAATGAAATTCTATAGGCACCTCCGGACAGACGCTTGACCAAATCGATCCAAGGTTGGTTGAAGTTCATTGAAGGTGCCTATAGAATTTGGTCAAGCGTCTGTCCGGAGGTGCCTATAGAATTTCATTGAAGTTCCAAGATATTTAACAATCCTTGGTGTTGTTCTTGGGAGAGTGAAGTGGCTGGAAGCACCCCCGTGGGGCAACATCGGTGCCCACAGTAGTAGCGAGATGACCTTGCAGTCTATTGGGCCGGCGTCGTCCACTTGGGCCAAATGGCCCTGGGTAACCGTGAAGTTGAAAGCAATTCGCCCGAATGTGCCCGTGTTGTCGGCAGTAGTCACAGTATGGCTAAGGTCTTTTTGGGCGTTGATGATCAAATCGTTCCGGCTGACTGTTGTCGGTCGGTTCGACGGAAAAAGCTGCCGATTCAGGAGCAACCAAAGTGGCTGCCATAATGTTCTACTTAATCTCCTCTTGTTTAACAAGAGAGTGAATGCAAAGAATAGACGGAAAAGGATCCATAAGAAGGATTTGGCTTTGAATAACAGAAAAACGATCATGGAGTCCTTGAAGGAATTCCATGGCGCGTTTTTTTATTAGTACAATCAATGATTAATTTTCATGTCCACAAATACATAGGTCAACAGCTAGTAGGGACGGGAATTCATCTTGGAGAAACTTAAGATGAGTGGAGTAAGAAGAAACATCGTCTTTCTAGTCTGCAAGAAGAAATAGCTCGCTTTAGTTGGTAAATCATTGGCGCATTGGTTTGAAAGAATCTATCATGAAGGTTACGCCATATATCAGCCGCATTATCATCATAGAGAATAGAAGAACGAATATCTTGAGCAACGGAGTTGATAATCCAACTACTGACGAGATCATTACACCTTTTCCAACATTGTAATTAAGAAGCTGAAGTAGGTTTTGGAATTGAACCATCAACAAAACCTAACTTATCTTTGGCACGAGGTTCCATCTTCAAAGCTCTTGACCTGGAGGCATAGTTATCTCCGGTTAATAATGGAGTTATTAGAACCGTTGTAGGTGAGTCCGAATGATGAATATCAAACACCAGATTAGAATGAGGTGGTGTACCAGGACGATATTCAGAAGAAGTAGCTTCAGTAGGAATTGCCATGAGAAAAATTAGAATTCAAAAAAATTGAAATGGGCTCTTATACCATGTGAAGAGGTAAATCACCTCTTGAATTCACTTTGAAATACTTGAATGTAAAGAGAGAGAGAGAGAGAGAGAGAGAGAGAGAGAGAGAGAGAGATAAATAGAAATCGTGAGAGGGAGAGAAAGAGATAGAAATCGTGAGAGAGAGAGATGAGAAAATATTTCAGTGTGTCTATTATTGAATAATACAAGGGTATTTATAGGTTTACAAAGTGGGTATTTTGGAGTTACTTCTACTCTTCAATTTCTCTACTTTTGACTAACGAGTGGCGAGACTCATGATGATGCATAAAATGTTCAGTCGTTGGATAATGTCGATAAGCCAAGAATAGACCTCAAGTCCACCGAGTCAACTAGACTTAAGGCAACAAGACTGTTGGACTCGCAACGCTCTGCCACCTACGCCCAAAACTGGGAGACGGTCAAGATCAACTAAAGAGCTCCACCCCTGCTTCGCTTAAAACACAACCAGATCAGCCATGTGATTAATTCTCTAAAAGAATAAGGGGGTCTATGTAAGCAAGGTCGATGCCTTACTCCTTAAATGGGGAGGGAAGAAGCGCGTGCACGCTTATCGACTTAATCCCGAATCTTTGTAAATATCTCAATTGGTTAAAGATCTTAAGTGTTTAAGCAAGATTGGACTTCAAGAGTCTCAAAGGAGGAAACATCTCCTAGAAGATCTATCATCACCTCGGCAGGATATTTACGAAGTATCCTTGAACATAGGAACTTCTAATTATCCTACATACGAGATAAACCAAAAGGGAAACCCTACGAACATTAGGAAACTTCCCTAACGGTGGTCAAAACTCCTCATCTACACCGTATGATCTAAGTCGGTCCAATATCCTATATATTAAAGCAGATCAGTCGGTTATGTGAGGTATAAGTCTGGCCGTTCATTTATGTTTTAAGGTTATTTCAGACTCCATCTAACGGGACACAATGTGAGTAATTAGGCATATGCTAAAAGGGTAAATTTGGAAGCAAGACCACAACCAATTGCCCACGTCAATTTCCTCTTTCTCCACCCACATTCTTTATTTCCCTCCCTTCCTCCACGATTATCTCCAACCTTCTCTGTTTAGTTTTCATAACTACTATCTAAGCATATTTAAGTCAGCTTTTTGCTATTTTTTCTCTTCGTTCCATCATCAATCACACTTCCAAAGTTTTACTAAGAATCACATTTTTCTTTTTCTTTGTTTTTTTTGTAATTCTCATCTTTTCCCATTTTGTATAGTTTCTTTAAAGTTTAATTTAGAGTTACTCTATTAGAATGATTTAAGATTAATGAAATTATTTATGTGAGGATAATTTTTGTAACAACGAAGTGAAGTTACATTGAGTGTAATTTCTATTGAAGTTGTTAATTTACAGGGAAGAATTTGAGAATGTTAGGGCGTTAGCCACGAGGGATGTGCCGCGTCCATAAGACGTAGCGGAAACCTAGTGTTCTATAAAAGGGCAACACATCACCTTCTTCAAGGAAACTGAACGAACTTAATCTACGGTGAGTGAGATCAATACATTCCAAAAGGTTCAATCAATATTCAATCTGTTACTGCAAAGAGCGATCTGACTGTCTTGAGCGTCGGAGCGGTTTCCGAACCCTTTGTAGGTTTTTCCCCAGATTTTTAAGGAGCAAGGAGCGGGAGCAGGAAGAAGGAGTATCTCTCAACTAGACGGAATATCCATTCATAACATACGTTGTCATGCATCAAGTCTCGATTCTCTGACTGATTAATAGAAAGCCATTTTTCGACATCAATAGTCACCACCACCACCACCACCGTACAACAGTCGCATCCACGATCCACCATCATACCTATATGTAGTAATGTATAATTATGTGTTATATATATATATATATATATATATATATATATATATATATATATGAGTGTAGTATATATATATATATATATATATATATATATATATATATATATATATATATATATATATATATATATGTTATACATACATAAATATATTCGAGCAAGCATATATCCAATATACATAGGTATTATCATATAAATAGATGACATTATTAAGCGGATAATGTCGGGTAAATATTGACGGCGGGTTTGGGCGGATGCCGGATAGCACTTTAAAAACCCGAATCCACCCATTTATTTCACCGGGTCGGTCAGGTTGAACCCGTCTTCGGGTTTCGGATACCAGTGGGTTCTAACAGACTCGAGTACCCGTGACGGGTTTCGGGTTTTTGGACTTGTTTTTTTGGCTGGCCCTAGTGACATAACTTCAAAAGTAACGTTGGATACTTTAAAAAATTAGCCATTATTTAGCATTTTTATCCCAACTTCTTTTTAAGGATTCCCTTTCTCTCTCCCCATTTGTAGTAAAAATCCAAATAGAAACCTGCCCTATATCATGAATGCATTTTTCTAGTTTCAGGGATCAAGAGAAATGAGTGATGAAGAGATCACGAGAGAGATTCAAGCTACTGTGAGATAAAGTTTAAAGAGATTCAAGCTATTAAGAGACAAATTCTAGAGAGCATCACTTACTTACCTTGCCTTGAAGAACAGTGTAAGTTTTTACCTAGTGATCTTTTGATCCTCCTCTTGGAGATGAATAAACGGAAAACGGGTATGAAGTGAAATTAGACATATTAACTTCAGGAAAAAATACCTTGAAACTGGATTAATCTCAAATGGTTAATATGTTTAATTTCACTTCATACCTGTTTTCCGTTTTCCTCTAGTTCTCAACATCTTCAATTACAAACTATTGAATCACTTTCACAAAGACATTGGTATTTTGATGATCACAGGATTAGAATTTGGGTTCGATCATGTCTCACGGTTTCAACTTATATCAAAACCCTTTCAATGAAGTACTCTAGTCTAAACAACGGAAAAGTTATAAATCTCGTCAATTCGGATATTGAAAAGGTTGGAGACTTTTGTTGTTACATTCGTGGGATGTGGTTGATACCTGTTAAAGTGATTTTTAGCGTTAGTTATTCTTTATCGGGGCATTGGTTTAGCTCCCTCTATTGCTGCTCTTTTTGCAATACTTTTGGTTATGGTGAGTGATACCCCATTAGCTTATTTGCAGAAAAGTTTTCATAGTAAAGTAATGGAAGCTAAAGATTCAAGAATAAAAACCACTTCATAAAATTTAAAGAACATGAGGGTTTTGAAGCTCCATTC
The DNA here is from genome assembly GCF_041429995.1 of Eschscholzia californica. NCBI lineage: Eukaryota > Viridiplantae > Streptophyta > Magnoliopsida > Ranunculales > Papaveraceae > Eschscholzia > Eschscholzia californica. The sequence goes on from NW_028238198.1 coordinate 51,459,586, forward strand.
TTTGGAAATAACTTACTTGCAGAATATCTTGAACCTTAAAGAGACAAAGAGAAGTTGGTTGAGAAAATATTTGTATAGTTGTATTGGGGTTGCTTTTCTATTTTGGACCTCACCCACTTTAGTTTCTGTGATAACGTTTGGTGTAAGTATTCTTGTAAAAGTCCTTTGATGCCTACTAGAGTTCTTTCCGCTTTAGCCACTCTTCGGGTACTTCAAGAACCAATTTCAAGTCTACCCAGAAATCATCTCCCTTTTGATGCCAACGAAGGATTTGATTGATCGGATAAAAGATTTCATGAAAGAAGATCAAGAGAGGCCTACCTCAGGCCACATTTTGAGCCCCTCAAATGTTTCTATATTGATGGAAGTATGGGAATTTACATGGGAACCAAGTAACACAATCCCAAAAGCACCGGCAGTTCAAATTCCTAGAAGTATCCGAATCATGGGAGGTGATAAAGTTGCAGTTTGCGGGAAATTGGATCAGAGAAGTCGAGCTACTATGTAGTATTCTTGAGGAAGTCCCACGAATTTCAGGCGTAGGAACTAGGGTTCTTGGTTCAAAAGTTTATGTTCCACAAGCAGCTTGGATTCAATCGGGTACGGTTAGAGATAATGTGTTGTTTGGGAAGGAAATAGAGAAAACTTATATGACGAGGTTCTGAGGGGTTTCAGTTTTAACTAAAAAAATTTAAATGGTTCGAGTTATTTTTGGTAAGGTTCAACTTAATAAGTGTATCTGCTTCAGACATAAATACCAGGTGTTGCATATCGTAAGTGGAAAAAAATACCAAAACGGAAAATACGACTACACTTTCTTGTCTAGGTTCTTGTCTACGTTCTGTATCTTTATACAATTAGAATGACTTCAAGTCCATTAAGAGTGTTCAAGCGTCTTACACGAATATCCAATCATATGGCATTTACATCCTTATATGTTATTATTTGGTTAATACACTGATAAGTGAAACAAGATGGAAGTTTAGTTTTGAACAAGTGAAATTGTATTAGCAAAATTTTCTCAATATGGCATTTACATCCTTAAATGTAAAACATGTACAGATTTAATAAATAATGTAATCGAATCCTCTTGCTGAAGTGACCTATACATCCGTATATTCACTTATCTTCGGGTTTTTCCGTGCCAATAATCTTCGTGCCAATAATCTTGTCAATGACATTCTTCTTGTGGGTCACGAGTTTTAATGTCTCTTCTCCTATTTTATTCGGTTTCTGTGTGTGATGTCAAATTTGTTAGTAGCTCTATCTACAACTGGTCTTAAAAAATGGGTTAAACTAATGACGTCTACGTGAATGACTTAATTCAAGATGGAATTAGTAGTGTTACATTTGCAAAATGTAAACATTGTTTATCAGATCTCAGACGAGAGATGTTTAAACTTTAACATCTAGAGAGATGGGGTTGAAACTCTTTACATAGAAGTCACCATTGACGGCAACCCAACCTAACACTAAGAAATGACTAGTCTTAGGTTCAATGGGTAACAACAAGTCATTGATAAGTGACTAGTTTCAACACTTAAATTATTATCTAACCCTATCTAGGATGGTAAGTGTTGGTTGCTATGGACTGAGGTTGAGTTTAAAACTCTTAATGAAGTTTAGTCAAAGACAAGTATCTCTAAAGTAGCAAAGATACTGGAAGAACTTCAACTATGTGAACTTAGAGGTGGTGCCGCCTCTCATTAGATTTAGAGTTTATCTAAGGAGAGTTCATGAAACCAAGAAGCACATGGCCATATAAGTGCTAAGCGAGAAATGTGTGGAGCAAAAGAACAAACTGTATTGTGTGTGTGGTGTAACCGGTTTTATCACAAGGAATAACTGGTTCAAAGCTACAAGCTACCTGGGATTTCGATAAAACTTTGTGCACTTACACTAAGGTATAGTTCTAATCGAAAGATACCATACTTTATGCATAAATACTACTATAATCATATTTGACAAAGGTGTTTTATTATAATTGTCCAAGTGGGGGATTGTTGGAATTTTTGGACAATATTAATAAAATTACTACTATACTAATTATAAGTTAAAAGCAAATAATTGTGACTATTGACAATAATAGTTTGAATTCAAAGTTGAAAGAGTTTTGTAAATAATTGTGACTATTCACATTATTAGTTGAATTCAAGTTTAATAACTAATAATTATCTTTTGGAGAAGATACAACTTTTCATCATAGATGTCTTTTGATTTCTATAAATAAGTGTTTATCAAATCTGATTTAGTAATCAACATATATATCAAAGTGTAGAGAATTTGAGAGAGAAGAAACTATTATATTAGTTTTTGTGTCAACAAATATCTTTGCCATATCTTAATGTTCTTATGCTCCTATCGTGAAATCTTCATTAATTACTTGATGCAATTTCACAAAGGCTTGTCATATCTTGGGAAGCAATTTGCCTAGTAACCTTCAAGTAATCTCGATGAGAGGGGGCAAATATTGCTTTAATTAAGGAAAGTGTACCTAGTACACGTTTCAAGCCTCTAATCTCCATCCCTCTTATTTGTGTATTTGAAGACGATTTGGTACAATCTTAAAGCAATATTTGGAGATAGAGACAAGAATCAAACAAATGACTCTAGATATGATAGAGTTCAGTAGTTTTGATGGAAGAACATAAAAGTTTAAAAAATCCTCAAGATATTTGAAGCCTATGCAGAAACAAGGGATTGGGGTATATGAGCCAGATAAGTTTTACGATCTCAGTAATTATTTATTTATTTATTTATTTTATATTGTTGGTTATGGATATAATTGTAGTCGCATTGTTGTAGTGCTAGTGATAGATAATTATTGTATGCATGTATAGTAGGGTCTGGTAGTCTGGACTTAAGGAAAGATGAAATCTGGGATTTGAGTGGAATCATGGTGACATGAGAGAAAAGTTTCTAATCCATTAAAAAAATGGATTTTATGTATCAATATTCTTGGAATGTGATCCCTAGGCTTAAATTTAAGAATAAATGAACAACGCCAATGCAAGACAGCCTTTCTAATAATAACTCCATTTTCATTTGGTGTTGGAGTGATACACCAATTCAATTTGGTGCATGAGATGTGAAACAACACAATAAAGGGATGCAGTCCCTCCACTATTGTTTAAGGAGAAACTTTATAACTGCGACAATGGGGTGTTTTTAAGTAGCCTGCAGAAATTGAGGTAAAAAGGGGAATTGACGGGCATGATTGGCAGATAAAGGGTCTTCCTTTTGTCTAGGACATTGATGGTGCAACAAAAATTGGCAAACATTATTTGGTAGAAGTTATCTTGATAACTTTAGAAAGAGAGAAACAGAAAAGATCAAAATATACTCGAATCTGAGTATGGACTCTTAATAAAATAAATAAATGTAATGGACCAGAGTACCCCAATTCTCTTCTAGGATACATTCGAAGATACATAGACTATACTATTCCACACACCAACACCAAAACAAAGGTATGTTCCCAATTCTCACTATTCTTGCTGGTTATAGAAACTCATGACTAATGGACGATGCTATTCACACTATTACGTTTTAAAGTATAGTGTCCATTATTGTTAGTTGTTACACACCATGATGCTTAAGTCAAATTTTATGAGGTCACATAGACTTTTAAATTACGGTAGCCTGTGTCTCTTTTTCCATCATGATATGTTTGTGAATGTTGATCTAACATTTGGAAATAATTTATTATAATAGAGTTGCATCTAATTTGGCTTGTTAAGAGCAAGTCCATGTGATTTATATGTCAAGGAAATACAACAATCAATTTTATTTATCAATCCATTTGCACAAGTTAGATAAAACCAAAAGGAAAGGCACTCGATTGAAGTAGAATTTAGTATTGATTTTCATCCTAACTCGTATGTAATTTATTTACTATGTTGGAATATATTGAGTAGTATTATAAACAATTCTTTGGAATATTATCATATTGTGTTTGATGGTAGATTTTATATATTAATTTATATATTTTGAATTTGTGATCCAGTAGTGTCCTCACAATAAAATGAACCATTTCATGATAGTTGTGGGTATTTTTCAAGTTTATAAATATGATAAAATATTCATAAAACGGAACAACTAATACTAAATGGATTATAAATCTCCCACCCCAATTACATCAATTTTTGTATTATATGTTTGGATCAAAGTATTGATGATGTAGGTTCAAAGGTGAAACTATATATGTAAATTTGTTTTCAAGAAGCAGTGACTCTTATTGACAAATAAGAAAATGATTCATATTGATTTCTTGAGAAGAATCACATAATGAGAGTTTGATATGAGTGTGCATAGTTCAAAATAGTGGGGGTTAAAGAATTTATGTTTGTAAATCGATGAGGATTACATGAAAATATACTAACTTATAAAATTCAAAATAGTGGGGGTAATTCATTTTCATGAGACGATATTTTAAAGAGATAATTATTCATATATTCAGTTGATGATTCTCATGAGATTTGGAAAATCATTATCAACAAAGTGGTAACAATCTTGACATTAGAGTGGCCAATCTAATATCAAGAGCAATGTTGTTACATGTTAATAAAAGATTAACATCTTCTTTCGATTCTAAATGAGATTTAGAAAAAGAAAAGAAAAATTATATATTCAAAATGTGTTGAATATAATTAGATTCTTAGAACCTAGAATCCAATATGAATTTGAAATTATGTAAAAACTTTTGAGAAAAGTTTATAATAGTGATTAAGTTATTTGCTTATGTACATATGGAAAAGGACATAACAAAAATGTAGACGTCTACGTGAATGACTTAATTCAAGATGGAATTAGTAGTGTTACATTTGCAAAATGTAAACATTGTTTATCAGATCTCAGACGAGAGATGTTTAAACTTTAACATCTAGAGAGATGGGGTTGAAACTCTTTACATAGAAGTCACCATTGACGGCAACCCAACCTAACACTAAGAAATGACTAGTCTTAGGTTCAATGGGTAACAACAAGTCATTGATAAGTGACTAGTTTCAACACTTAAATTATTATCTAACCCTATCTAGGATGGTAAGTGTTGGTTGCTACGGACTGAGGTTGAGTTTAAAACTCTTAATGAAGTTTAGTCAAAGACAAGTATCTCTAAAGTAGCAAAGATACTGGAAGAACTTCAACTATGTGAACTTAGAGGTGGTGCCGCCTCTCATTAGATTTAGAGTTTATCTAAGGAGAGTTTATGAAACCAAGAAGCACATGGCCATATAAGTGCTAAGCGAGAAATGTGTGGAGCAAAAGAACAAACTGTATTGTGTGTGTGGTGTAACCGGTTTTATCACAAGGAATAACTGGTTCAAAGCTACAAGCTACCTGGGATTTCGATAAAACTTTGTGCACTTACACTAAGGTATGGTTCAAATCGAAAGATACCATACTTTATGCATAAATACTACTATAATCATATTTGGCAAAGGTGTTTTATTATAATTGTCCAAGTGGGGGATTGTTGGAATTTTTGGACAATATTAATAAAATTACCACTATACTAATTATAAGTTAAAAGCAAATAATTGTGACTATTGACAATAATAGTTTGAATTCAAAGTTGAAAGAGTTTTGTAAATAATTGTGACTATTCACATTAATAGTTGAATTCAAGTTTAATAACTAATAATTATCTTTTGGAGAAGATACAACTTTTCATCATAGATGTCTTTTGATTTCTATAAATAAGTGTTTATCAAATCTGAATTAGTAATCAACATATATCAAAGTGTAGAGAATTTGAGAGAGAAGAAACTATTATATTAGTTTTTGTGTCAACAAATATCTTTGCCATATCTTAATGTTCTTATGCTCCTATCGTGAAATCTTCATTAATTACTTGATGCAATTTCACAAAGGCTTGTCATATCTTGGGAAGCAATTTGTCTAGTAACCTTCAAGTAATCTCGATGAGAGGGGGCAAATATTGCTTTAAGAAAAGTGTACCTAGTACACGTTTCAAGCCTCTAATCTCCATCCCTCTTATTTGTGTATTTGAAGACGATTTGGTTACAGTACGCCTGCCAGAAAATAGATAGTTGTGGTTAGTGACTTTGATACGGATCACTGTAGGCAATGACGTAGAGTTGACAGAGTCAAATAAGTTAATCTCAATAAAGAACTTCACAACTAAGTTTGACCAATGTATTTGGACGCTCCACCTTACCGAATTAGCTCCTTTCTTACACGTATAGTTTATTTGTGTAAATGCCTAACTTATTATGTATAATGTATATCAATAGCCGTATTTGATGGTACCACTGTATAAGATAAAATATGAGATGGTCGCCTAACCTTGCCTCGCCTCTCTTTTCGCTCCTAACAACCTTGTGTACACCTTGGGGCCACCTAATGGACAGCTAAATGTCAAGAAGTTAAAAAAACTTACGTGGTACCATATGGAGATCATGAAAATGGCAATGAAGAGAAAGAAGACTGGTCAGGCAACATGAGACATAAGAATGATGATGATGAAGAGCTGAATGAGTTCAAATGCCAATCCTGCTACTCGGTAGGGGATATCGGTATCTACCGTGCTCTGGTCTGTCGAAGACTGCAAAATAAGGAGATATAAGATGCGGGGTTTTTTTACCCCAAAGAACCAAGTGATAAAAGAAAAAAAAAACTTGAAATAATCAACATGTATTACTTAGATGCAGTTAGATAAACTTCTTTTTTCTTCTAAGTCACGTGTATTACTTTCAACGAAAAAACAAAGGGTCACGTGTATTCAGATTTGAGTAAACTTGAACCAGCTATTCAATCCCATTTAGATAAAAGAAAAATAATCAAATTTTGAAATCTGACATGTCTAGTTAGATTTTGAATCATGTTTTCAATTAAAATAAAAAATAAAAAATTTTAATGAGCTCAAGCTCATAACCTTGGGTAGGGGTGGAAATCGGACTGGTATGGACGCTCACGGGTACTAACACAACAGGCTCGGGTGGGTCAGTACGTACCTCCATTGGCTATTAGGGTAGTCGGACAATTTGGGCGGACAATTCTAGGATCCACCTTGACCATTACCCGCCCAAACCCATTAAGAACTCGGGTAGCACCCGCCTGGCCCGACGTCCCGGACATTATATTCCTTTCGGAGACCAAATGCATTAACACTAATCTGGACAAACTCCTGAACTTAGATAGAATTTACAATAAACATGTGATTGACCCGATAAACAAAGCCGGCGGGCTTGCCCTGTTTTGGTCCCCTCTTTACATTGTAGATATTTTGTATGCGGACAATCACATGATACATGTTAAGGGCACGCGAATAGATAACAATGGGTCCTTCTATCTTACGGGCTTTTATGGGAGCCCGTATAACAAGAACAAAATGAGGCCGTGGGAGACTCTGGCTCATCTCACTCCAGATAGTAACCAACCTTGGGTGGTCATTGGCGACCTTAATAGCATTTTGGACCCTTCTGAAAAGAAGGGTGGCAAGGAAACTCATAATTCTTTCATGTTTCAGTGCAAACAAGCCATTAATGATTTGGGACTGCATGACATCGGCTTCTCGGGGTATCCTTATACTTGGACTAACAAACAATTCAGTGGCAATCTTATACAGGAGAGGTTAGATAGAGCCATGGTTAACTATAAGTGGCTCACTTTATATCCCTAGTCCAAACTTTCTCATCTAGCTACTCTGGGATCTGATCATAATCCTATCCTTCTTACCACCAAAGCCAACTTGTCTTCTAGTCGTAAACCGTTCAAATTTATTCGCACTTGGATGTCTCACCCCGAGTGTGCTAAATTCATCAAAGCCAACTGGCTTACTATACCTAATCCTATTCAAGCTAAACTCAATTCCTTAGCCATTAAGCTTATTAAATGGAACAAAGAAGTTTTCGGCCATCTAGATAATAATATCAAAGAACTAACAAAGAAGATTCAATCGATAAGAGATCTGGATGAGTTCAAGGAAACGTTCTCTCAAATCGAAACTCTTCTGCTCCAACAAGAAAGCTTATGGAAAGAGAAACCGCGGATAGCGAATATCAATCTTGGAGACAGAAATACCCAGTATTTTCATGCCAAAGCTACCACTAGAAACCGAAAGAATCAAATCAATTCCATTAAGAAGAATGATAATTCTTGGACGGATGACGAGACGGAAATTGCTGCCATCTTCTCTAATCATCTTATTAATATCTCTTCGACAGCAGGTTCCACTATATCCTCCAATCTGTTGGATTGCTTCTCTCCCCATATTACTTACTCTCAGAATGCAGATCTGATTTCGATTCCCTCAGTGGAGGAGATTAGGAAAGCCACCTTCTCTCTTAAACCTGGGAGCTGCTCCTGGTCCGGATGGTTATCCTCCGTTTTTCTACCAAGCTAATTGGGATACGGTTCATGAAGATATCATTCATTTGGTTACCCAATTCTTCAGTAATGCTTCGCTTCCAGCTAATTCTAACCACACTCACATCTGTCTTCTTCCTAAAACTAAAACTCCTCAATCTCCGGCTGACTATAGACCAATCAGTCTACTCAATACCACCTATAAGATCATTACTAAGATTATGGCTAATCGTCTCAAGCCGATTTTGTCGGAGATTATTTCCCCTTTCCAAGCAGCCTATGTTCCAGGCAGGCAAATAGTTGACAACATCATCATCAGTGAAGAGCTTATTCATTCTTTTAAAAAGATCAAAGGGTCCAAAAGCTATTTTGGACTCAAACTTGACATGTCAAAGGCGTTTGATCGGATTGAGTGGAGTTATTTAGAGAATATCATGAGAATGATGGGTTTCTCTCAGACTTGGCTTAATCTTATTAATACTTACCTTAGGACTAGCTCTATGGCGGTGCTAATCAATGGTCGCCCTGGCATGACGTTTAATGTAAGCCGAGGGATTAGACAGGCGATCTGCTCTCTCCTTTCTTGTTTGCCATTGCCATGGAAGGCCTCAGTCGGCTATTAGAGAATAATAATAACGATACTCCTTTCATAGGATTTCCCGTCCCTAACACGGATATCACCATCAAGCATCTTCCTTTGCAGATGATTGTATGATCTTTGGGATTAATTCTCTCGATAACATTCACCAGCTCAAACTGATTCTGAAGGATTTCAGTGAGGCGTCAGGGCAAATGCTTAATTACTCTAAATCCAATATCTTTTTTTCCAAAAACTCTCACCCAAAATTCAAGCGTATGATCATTAGAGAACTTAAACTGCACTAATCTTCCGCCGGGGATAAATACCTCGGGACCAATCTTTTCATCAATCGGACCAAAAAGCAGGCTTTCCAGCCAATTCTCTCCCAAATCAAGAATAAACTCGCCAAATGGCAAACTAACTTTCTCTCCCAAGCTGGTCGCTCGGTAGTAATATCCACTATCGCAGTGGCTGTTCCCCGATACCAAATGCAGTGTTTTGCAATTCCTAAAGGCATTTGCACTTGCATTGAGTCCATCCAAAGGACTTTTTGGTGGGGAAAATCCAAAACTATCCACACTCTGAACTGGGCCGCCATATGCAAACCCAAAAAACTTGGAGGGTTGGGGTTTCGTCTCCCACTCCTTGACAATCAAGCCTTCCTCAACAAGATCAATTGGCGTCTCTTAAATAGCCCTCAAGCTATTTGGGTTCAGGTACTCAAAGGGAAATACTTTCCCAAATCTAGGAATCCTTCTCTTCCCAAAGCTAATCACTCTTGGCCTTGAAAATCTATCAGCAAGCAGTATACGCAGATGGAGAAGTTGGTGTTCTGGGATATTAATAAAGGTAATAATATTAGTATCTGGCACGACTACTGGATTCCCAATCATCCTCCTCCCATTACTAATTAGAGAGGGTCTAATCTAGAATGGGTAGTGCAACTCATTACTAACAACCAATGGGATATGAATGTTATTAATAATTGTTTTGATAATGAGATTTGCAGATCAATAGCAAGCATAAACTTACAGGCAGACCAAGATGATAAACCAATCTGGACTTTAACAAAATCAGGTAACTTCTCGATTAAATCTATGTATAACTTTCTTAGGACAGGTAGTGCTGAATCATTTCAAGATCAAAACGATTGGTTATTCATTTGGAATATAAATACCATTCGACGAATAAGATTATTTTTATGGAAATGTTGTACCAATAGTCTACCAGTTAAAGACAAAATTGGGAAATTTATAGGAAACTCATTCACCTGCATTAATTGTAATGAATCTGAAACTATTGACCATGTGATGTTACATTGTACTTTTGCGAAAGCAATATGGTTTCATTTTCAGGTCAGAACGGATCAATTGACTACAGTGACGCAGTGGATAAAACAATGGAAAACACTTGATGAGGATACAATCAATTTATATGCTAAAATACTATGGTTTATTTGGAAAGCCAGGTGCGAGAATTGCTTCTCAACGAATAAACAAAATCCCCTACAAATAATCTCACAGATCAATAATGCTTCTACTAAACCACTCAAAATTGAGGCCATTATAACTAACAAATGCAGGGAACAACCAAAGATTACAAAATGGAGACCTCCATCGACACCATTCTCAAAGTTAAATGTTGACGCATCTTTTTCCGCTATCTCTGAACCAGCAGGTGTAGGTTGTATCATTCCCGATGCAGATGCAAACTTTATATTAGCTGCAGCTGACGTGGTTCGATGTCAAAACGCAGAAGAATGTGAAAGCTTGGCTATTCATTATAGCATGTTATTGGCAATACATTTAAGATTAAACCATGTTCATATAGAAAGTGATAATCTAGCGATAATTCAGTTCATTAATGGCCAAAGCAATGGACTTCACTGGCAATCTCAGAAGGTATTGAAACAAGTGGTCGATCTTAGGGACAAGTTCGAAGAAATTATATTCACATTCACTCCGAGGGAAAGCAACATCCAGGCAGATGCGTAGAAAAATGGGGCAAAAGATTTAAGAAAAAAGAAATATGGAATGTTGTACCTTCTTTTGTTCCTAAACTACTATAAACACTTTGTATATTTGGAGTTTTAATGCTATTTCCTTTCATAAAAAAAAAAAGTAGGTTTCCAAAGAAAGTGAAATATAAGTTCGAAACTAGTAGAACTACTTTTGGGTGAAGAATAACCTATCTCTATGTATATTTATGTGTAAAAGGTTACAAGTTTAGCAAAACTCACTTAAGCATTTCTGTTTTGTTTAAGAACATGTTCTTGACAAAAAAAATTTTAGAACTAATTACATCCTTATGTTCTATATAATTAATGAGAAATGATAGATGTACAACTAAAAGTCTGGAAATAGTGTCTAGATCTAGGTGGCAGCCTTGAAGATGCGAATTGAGACACTGGTGTTTAATGCTACTCTTTATTCCCAGGACTGTCACATAGGATCTGGACACTATTTCCAAGCTCTTAGTTGTACATATAGCATTTCTCAAAATGAATACACCAGAGAATCCTAAACATGTCAAGTTATTTGTAATGTACATTACATACATGGGTATTTTATATGTTATCTTCTTGTGAACTAACTTGTTAAGTCTACTTTTCATCTAAAAAAAAAAAAAACTTGTTAAGTCTATCTCTCCTCTAACATCTATATAATAAAACAGGTGGATGGGTGCTGACCGGGACAAACCCCCGGATAAATCCGGCCCTCCTTCCCACATCAGCATTCCTATCCACCGTTAGATTCAACCACGTCATATGAGAAAATTTTCACGTGTTGTGAAGATGAGGGTAGATACAACCCTATTTATAGGGTTTATTATGGAGTCATAAGATTAATGTGGTGCATGACATACCTAGAGAACAAAATCCGTTGAAAGCGTAATTTGTCGAGAGTGCAAGTCATTATGGTTGTTTTTTCCCTATAAAAACAAAAAATATTTATTTTATGAAAGGAAAATAAAATACAAGTAGAAAACTGGAGTATATGGAAAGAAAAAAGGAAAATTTCATAGAGAGGGCGAAAGATGACCAGAAGCATAAAGATCTCTCTATAGCACTTGAGAGGATTTCTTTCTCAAACAAATTAAAGTGCAACGTAATCTTCCAACTACAACTCCATTCTTTGATTTCTCCATTAAATGAATCATGGTTTTGTTAAAGTGGAGAGGGAGATCAGACATATTATCTTCCCCACTACCATTTTTGGAATAATTTTACACTTTTCAGTATATCCTGAGCAAGGGCGGAGCTAGGATTTAGAGTCCCACCTGGCTAGCCAAAAATTCTTAGCCAAAAGTTCTTGTACAACAAATAAATTACTTACGACTTGCATGTATTCGCAAAACTGGTATCTAGATATAATTTTGGGTGCATATTGTCCGATTTAATATCAATATTCACATATATCTTATTACTTATTTTGACTATGTTGTGGAAGGTTTGAAAGTCGAGATCCACTGGTTTCACCAGCTCTAGCCTGAGTGAACCTAAGTGGCCGACTTTAGTGGACTGAGGAAAAACCTAATCGAGGGAAGAAAAAACCGTAAAAAAAAAATTTGAAGAGATAAAATATGAGATATATACTTTTATCTTGATAATTTCTTTCAATCCTTGCTAGATTAAAAAATTCAGGAACTTAAGTTCATAACCACATATTCAACATCAAATTGAAGGAATTAGTAAACAAATCTGAAAAAGAACAAAAAAATAAGTTTTTCATGGCCGATCATAGTTTGTTGGGGTTGAATTCGTAAAAAGAAGAATCCTAGAAGTGAGATAAAAAGAAGGACGAGATCTTACTGTTAGAGAGTGAAGAAGAGATGAAAAGTTGGGATTTTTGTCCGTCACCACCGTAGATCGAAACCCTAAATTTCGTTTCACACAAGCCCTAGGTTTCCTTTCTTTCCCAAATTCCATTTACTTCCCAAATCTCTTATCCTAGGTTTCTCCTAGTATCATGATGCATGATTGATTCTCTTAGTATACTCATCGTTATGAAGACAATTTTTTCCGCTCACGGGAGAGCAAAAGGAAAATAAAAAACAAGGAAAAGAAGTAGCTAAGTAATCATTCAATGGGTGTGTGTGTGTGCGTGAGAGAGAGAGGGAGAGGTTACATGTTTCCAATTCGTTCCCGGATAGCAATCTCCTTGGAATATGAATTAGTCCCGGACGCCACCACCATTACTTCCTCCGCGTAGATCACAGTGGACGGAGACAGACTTATTTATATAGTTAAATTTTTCTTGAAAACAAACGGTTGGGATTGAAAGGAAAAAAAAGGAAAAGAGAAAGTAGCTCCCATTTAAGTTCAATTATTACTATCACGTACAATAATTCATGGCCTGGGATTGAAAGGAAAAAAAAAGGAAAAGAAAAAGTAGCTCCCATTTAAGCTCAATTATTACTATCAGGTACAATAATTTATGGCTCAAGTCAGTCACATCATCACTCTTTCAACAAAACCAAAAAAAAAAAAGGAACATCAACACGTGACACTGTACCAGCAGCTCTAGGCTTTGACACTCACACTCGCACTTTTTTTGGGAGTTCTTCTCCATCTCATCACCTCTCTCTACCACCTCATCGCCATCTCATCATCTTCTCCGGCGACTTTCAGACATAAAAAAAAAATTTAAATTTTTTTCTCTTTCCTCTCTCCCCAAATTTTTTTCCTTTCCTCTCTCTCTCTAGATCTGAAAGAGTAAATCACGAACAGACCTGGTCTGTTCGTGATCTTCACGAGCAGACCTGGTATGTTCGTGATCTACACGAGCAGACCTGGTATGTTCGTGATCTACACGAGCAGACCTGGTCTGTTCCTGATCTACACGAGCAGACCTGGTCTGTGCCTGATCTACACGAGCAGACCTGGTCTGTTCCTGATCTACACGAGCAGACCTGGTCTGTTCGTGATCTACACGAGCAGACCTGGTCTGCTAGGACTTAGAGTCCCACCTGGCTAGCCAAAAATTCTTAGCCAAAATTCTTGTACAACAAATAAATTACTTACGACTTGTATGTATTCGCAAAACTGTTATCTAGATATAATTTTGGGTGCATATTGTCCGATTTAATATCAATATTCACATATATCTTATTACTTATTTTGACTATGTTGTGGAAGGTTTGAAAGTCGAGATCCATTGGTTTCACCAGCTCTAGCCTGAGTGAACCTAAGTGGCCGACTTTAGTGGACTGAGGAAAAACCTAGTCGAGGGAAGAAAAAACCGTAGAAAAAAAAAATTTGAAGAGATAAAATATGAGATATATACTTTTATCTTGATAATTTCTTTCAATCCTTGCTAGATTAAAAAATTCAGGAACTTAAGTTCATAACCACATATTCAACATCAAATTGAAGGAATTAGTAAACAAATCTGAAAAAGAACAAAAAAATAAGTTTTTCATGGCCGATCATAGTTTGTTGGGGTTGAATTCGTAAAAAGAAGAATCCTAGAAGTGAGATAAAAAGAAGGACGAGATCTTACTGTTAGAGAGTGAAGAAGAGATGAAAAGTTGGGATTTTTGTCTGTCACCACCGTAGATCGAAACCCTAAATTTCGTTTCACACAAGCCCTAGGTTTCCTTTCTTTCCCAAATTCCATTTACTTCCCAAATCTCTTATCTTAGGTTTCTCCTAGTATCATGATGCATGATTGATTCTCTTAGTATACTCATCGTTATGAAGACAATTTTTTCCGCTCACGGGAGAGCAAAAGGAAAATAAAAAACAAGGAAAAGAAGTAGCTAAGTAATCATTCAATGGGTGTGTGTGTGTGCGTGAGAGAGAGAGGGAGAGGTTACATGTTTCCAATTCGTTCCCGGATAGCAATCTCCTTGGAATATGAATTAGTCCCGGACGACACCACCATTGCTTCCTCCGCGTAGATCACAGTGGACGGAGACATACTTATTTATATAGTTAAATTTTTCTTGAAAACAAACGGTTGGGATTGAAAGGAAAAAAAAAGGAAAAGAGAAAGTAGCTCCCGTTTAAGTTCAATTATTACTATCACGTACAATAATTCATGGCTTGGGATTGAAAGGAAAAAAAAGGAAAAGAAAAAGTAGCTCCCATTTAAGCTCAATTATTACTATCAGGCACAATAATTTATGGCTCAAGTCAGTCACATCATCACTCTTTCAACAAAACCAAAAAAAAAGGAACATCAACACGTGACACTGTACCAGCAGCTCTAGGCTTTGACACTCACACTCCCACTTTTTTTGGGAGTTCTCCTCCATCTCATCACCTCTCTCTACCACCTCATCGCCATCTCATCATCTTCTCCGGCGACTTTCAGACATAAAAAAAAAATTTAATTTTTTTTCTCTTTCCTCTCTCCCCAATTTTTTTTCCTTTCCTCTCTCTCTCTAGATCTGATAGAGTAGATCACGAACAGATTCACGAACAGACCTGGTCTGTTCGTGATCTTCACGAGCAGACCTGGTATGTTCGTGATCAACACGAGCAGACCTGGTCTGTTCGTGATCTACACGAGCAGACCTGGTCCGTTCGTGATCTACACGAGCAGACCTGGTCCGTTCCTGATCTACACGAGCAGACCTGGTCCGTTCCTGATCTACACGAGCAGACCTGGTCCGTTCCTGATCCACACGAGCAGACCTGGTCTGTTCGTGATCTACACGAGCAGACCTGGTCTGCTAGGACTTAGACTCCCACCTGGCTAGCCAAAAATTCTTAGCCAAATGTTCTTGTACAACAAATAAATTACTTACGACTTGTATGTATTCGCAAAACTGTTATCTAGATATAATTTTGGGTGAATATTGTCCGATTTAATATCAATATTCACATATATCTTATTATTTATTTTGACTATGTTGTGGAAGGTTAGAAAGTCGAGATCCATTGGTTTCGCCAGCTCTAGCCTGAGTGAACCTAAGTGGCCGACTTTAATGGACTGAGGAAAAACCTAGTCGAGGGAAGAAAAAACCGTAGAAAAAAAAAAGATTTGAAGAGATAAAATATGAGATATATACTTTTATCTTGATAATTTCTTTCAATCCTTGCTAGATTAAAAAATTCAGGAACTTAAGTTCATAACCACATATTCAGCATCAAATTGAAGGAATTAGTAAACAAATCTGAAAAAGAACAAAAAAATAAGTTTTTCATGGCCGATCATAGTTTGTTGGGGTTGAATTCGTAAAAAGAAGAATCCTAGAAGTGAGATAAAAAGAAGGACGAGATCTTACTGTTAGAGAGTGAAGAAGAGATGAAAAGTTGGGATTTTTGTCCGTCACCACCGTAGATCGAAACCCTAAATTTCGTTTCACACAAGCCCTAGGTTTCCTTTCTTTCCCAAATTCCATTTACTTCCCAAATCTCTTATCCCAGGTTTCTCCTAGTATCATGATGCATGATTGATTCTCTTAGTATACTCATCGTTATGACGACAATTTTTTCCGCTCACGGGAGAGCAAAAGGAAAATAAAAAACAAGGAAAAGAAGTAGCTAAGTAATCATTCAATGGGTGTGTGTGTGTGCGTGAGAGAGAGAGGGAGAGGTTACATGTTTCCAATTCGTTCCCGGATAGCAATCTCCTTGGAATATGAATTAGTCCCGGACGCCACCACCATTGCTTCCTCCGCGTAGATCACAGTGGACGGAGACAGACTTATTTATATAGTTAAATTTTTCTTAAAAACAAACGGTTGGGATTGAAAGGAAAAAAAAAGGAAAAGAGAAAGTAGCTCCCATTTAAGTTCAATTATTACTATCACGTACAATAATTCATGGCTTGGGATTGAAAGGAAAAAAAAGAAAAAGAAAAAGTAGCTACAATTTAAGCTCAATTATTACTATCAGGTACAATAATTTATGGCTCAAGTCAGTCACATCATCACTCTTTCAACAAAACCAAAAAAAAAGGAACATCAACACGTGACACTGTACCAGCAGCTCTAGGCTTTGACACTCACACTCCCACTTTTTTTGGGAGTTCTCCTCCATCTCATCACCTCTCTCTACCACCTCATCGCCATCTCATCATCTTCTCCGGCGACTTTCAGAAATAAAAAAAAATTTTAAATTTTTTTTTCTCATTCCTCTCTCCCCAATTTTTTTTCCTCTCTCTCTCTAGATCTGAGAGAGTAGATCACGAACAGACCTGTCTGTTCGTGATCTACACGAGCGGACCAGGTCTGTTCGTGATCTACACGAGCGGACCTGGTCTGTTCGTGATCTACACGAGCGGACCTGGTCTGTTCGTGATCTACACGAGCGGACCTGGTCTGCTAGGATTTAGAGTCCCACCTGGCTAGCCAAAAATTCTTAGCCAAAAGTTCTTGTACAACAAATAAATTACTTACGACTTGTATGTATTTGAAAAACTGTTATCTAGATATAATTTTGGGTGCATATTGTCCGATTTAATATCAATATTCACATATATCTTATTACTTATTTTGACTATGTTGTGGAAGGTTTGAAAGTCGAGATCCACTGGTTTCACCAGCTCTAGCCTGAGTGAACCTAAGTGGCCAACTTTAGTGGACTGAGGAAAAACCTAGTCGAGGGAGGAAAAACCATATAAAAAAAAAATTTGAAAAGATAAAATATAAGATATATACTTTTATCTTGATAATTTCTTTCAATCCTTGCTAGATTAAGAAATTCAGGAACTTAAGTTCAGAACCACATATTAAACATCAAATTGAAGGAATTAGCAAACAAATTTGAAAAAGAACAAAAAAATAAGTTTTTCATGGCCGATCATAGTTTGTTGGGGTTGAATTCGTAAAAAGAAGAATCATAGAAGTGAGATAAAAAGAAGGATGAGATCTTACTGTTAAAGAGTGAAGAAGAGATGAAAAGTTGGGATTTTTGT
Organism: Eschscholzia californica; assembly: GCF_041429995.1. NCBI lineage: Eukaryota > Viridiplantae > Streptophyta > Magnoliopsida > Ranunculales > Papaveraceae > Eschscholzia > Eschscholzia californica. The sequence continues at coordinate 51,477,364 of NW_028238198.1, forward strand.
CCGTCACCACCGTAGATCGAAACCCTAAATTTCGTTTCACACAAGCCCTAGGTTTCCTTTCTTTCCCAAATTCCATTTACTTCCCAAATCTCTTATCCTAGGTTTCTCCTAGTATCATGATGCATGATTGATTCTCTTAGTATACTCATCGTTATGAAGACAATTTTTTCCGCTCACGGGAGAGCAAAAGGAAAATAAAAAACAAGGAAAACAAGTAGCTAAGTAATCATTCAATGTGTGTGTGTGCGTGAGAGAGAGAGGGAGAGGTTACATGTTTCCAATTCGTTCCCGGATAGCAATCTCCTTGGAATATGAATTAGTCCCGGACGCCACCACCATTGCTTCCTCCGCGTAGATCACAGTGGACGGAGACAGACTTATTTATATAGTTAAATTTTTCTTGAAAACAAACGGTTGGGATTGAAAGGAAAAAAAAGGAAAAGATAAAGTAGCTCCCATTTAAGTTCAATTATTACTATCACGTACAATAATTCATGGCTTGGGATTGAAAGGAAAAAAAAGGAAAAGAAAAAGTAGCTCCCACTTAGGCTTTGACACTCATACTTCCACTTTTTTTGGGAGTTCTCCTCCATCTCATCACCTCTCTCTACCACCTCATCGCCATCTCATCATATTCTCCGGCGACCTTCAGACATAAAAAAAAAAATTAAAATTTTTTTCTCTTTCCTCTCTCCCCAATTTTTTTTCCTTTCCTCTCTCTCTCTAGATCTGAGAGAGTAGATCACGAACAGACCTGGTATGTTCGTGATCTTCACGAGCAGACCTGGTATGTTCGTGATCTACACGAGCAGACAAGGTCTGTTCGTGATCTACACGAGCAGACCTGGTCTGTTCGTGATCTACACGAAGATCTACTCTCTCTCTTTCTCTAGATCTGTTATAGAGAGAGAGAGAGGAAAGGAAAAAAAAAATTGGAGAGAGAGGAGAGAAAAAAAAAATTAAATTAAACTTTTTTTATTTTTTTTTTATGTTTGAAGGTTACCAGCCGGCGACCTTCGTCGGAGAAGATGATGAGATGGCGATGAGGTGGTCGAGAGAGGTGATGTGATGGAGGAGAACTCCCAAAAATTAGAAGTCCCTTAGTAATGTAAAAAAAACATAAAAGTCAATCTTATTTGACTAGTTTTGAGAAAAGTCTTTATTCCCCGGAGAATTTTCTTTATTCCCCAAAGCCGCAGCGTAGCTCCCATTTAAGCTCAATTATTACTATCACGTATAATAATTCATGGCTCAAGTCAGTCACATCATCACTCTTTCAACAAAACAAAAAGAAAGGAACATCATCACGTGACACTGTACCAGCAGCTCTACACTTTGACACTCACACTCCCACTTTTTTTTTTAAAAGATGACACTCCCACTTGAGGGTGGGAAAACATAGGAATCCGGAATTAGTCCTATGCTTTCACTTATAAATAATAGAGTAAAGTATTTAAGGTGAGGGTTATTTTCCAAAGGGCCCCCAACTTTGGACCAGCTTCCTGCCTAGCCCCCTACTTTATCAATAATTCTCATATGACCCCCTTTTTTAGTTACCGTTAACTTTCCGTTAACAAGTCATCATTTATCTCTCCTCCATCTCATCGCCTCTCTCTGCCACCTCATCGTCTTCTCCGGCAAGGTAACCGGCCGGCCAATTTTCCGGCCGGCGACCTTTTTTTACTATTTTCTCTCTCCTCTGTTCTATCTCTGAAATTTTTTTTTCTCACCTTTCTTTCTCTCTCTAGATCTGGTTCATCAAGAATTAGATCTGGTTCATCAAGAACCAGATCTGACCTTGAAGAAGGTATGTTGTAGATCTTCTTCAAGGTCCGATCTGACCTTGAAGAAGGTCTGCAATAGACCTTCTTCAAGGTCAGATCTGGTTCTTGATGAACCAGATCTAGAGAGAGAAAAAAAGGTGAGAAAAAAAAAATTAGAAAGAGAAAATAATAGAAAAAAAACTTTTTTAAAAGTTTAAAGGTCGCGGGCCGGAAAATTGGCCGGCCGGCGACCTTGCCGGAGAAGACGATGAGGTGGTAGAGAGAGGCGATTAGGTGGAGGAGAGATAAATGATGACTGGTTAACGGAAAGTTAACGGTAACTGAAAAAGGGGGTCATATGGGAATTATTGATAAAGTAGGGGGCTAGGCAGGAAGCTGGTCATAAAGTTGGTGGCCATTTGGAAAATAACCCTTAAGGTAATAACATTTGTAACGCTACGTAAAGAAAAAAAACAACGACCAAACTTTTGGAGAGTAGATGATTACAAAAAGTGTGTGACGTAACAGATTAAGTTTACGAAGCAATTAAATTATGAAAAACATACGTGTAATATAGTTTTACATATGAAATACTGGATTAGAGTTAGGTGGCCTCAAGATCATTTTCCAATGGGCATGAACTATATTTAATGTTGAGGGTGATGGTATAAATGGGAAAAGGATTTTCCTTTAACAGTGGTTTTTGGAGTGAGGTTAAAGGGAGGTTACCATGCAGCTTGTGGGGGCACGTTCCCCCCCCCCCCCCCCCAACACATGCCCTTGGTGGCCTCGCCCCTGCTTATGGAAAGAATATGAGACCTTTTTTTTTATGAAAGAATATGAGACCTTAGTATGGAATTTAGCGCCTCTATAATCCTACAACTTAATTTACACATGACCTCCAAAGTGGTCTACAGAGTAAGACCCACTCAATGACTTGTTAAATCTTAAAAAAATCATTTCAGGCAAACTTATCGAAGAGGTTTATCTCTTTCTTTTGTATCATTTTAATGGAGATGAGAATTAACATGTCATGTGTAATGGGCATTTAGTTTGTTGCCATCTTCACATGCAAGTATTGATGTTGTTTTATTCCAACTAACAAAGTAAAAGACTTATCTTCCTCTCTGGTAACATGCATTATTAGTTGAACAAAAAAAAACATGCATTAGTTTTCATCATTTCAAGTAACCATAGGGAGAAAGTTTATCTTTCCCTTTTGTATCATTTTGATAGAGATGGGATTTAATATATCTCGAATCGGCATTTTAGTTTACTGCCATCTTCACATGCAATTTCTTATCATTTCAACCAAGAAAATAATACTCATCTTTCTCTCTTGTACCATTTCAGACAAACACAAAGAAAAGGTTCATCTTTCTCCTTTTGTATCATTTTGAATCCGATGGGATTTAAAATAATTGAAATCGTCCTTTAGTTGGCTGCCATCTTCACATGCAACTTTCAATGTGTACAATATCAACTAACAAATTAAAGACCATTTCCTTTTATCATTTCAGACAAACACAAAGAAAAGGTTTATCTTTCTCCTTTTGTATCATTTTCAAGGAGATGGGAAACATAATTGCGACTGGCATTTAGTTCACTGCCATCTTCACATGCAACTTTCAATGTTGTGTCATAGCAACCAACAAATTGAAGAGCAATATTTCTACCTTGTGCCATTTTAACAGAGAATTTAGAGTTGTAGGAGAGCATTTAGAACTGGGAGAGAACCATTAATAATAAAATATATTTTTTTTCTAAAATTTGTCTCCTATTGTTTCACTTGTTTGTGAAGTACATTATGACAAAATTTTGATGTTATGTATTTTATGAATCTAAGTTAGGCACATCTGTTATCTCATCAAAAAAAAATTAGGCACATGTGTTCCGACAAAAAAAAAACACACATGTGCTTGTCTGGCAAACTGAAGAGCTCCAAGAGCTGATAATTGACTCTCAACAAAAAAAAAAGAGTTGAAATTGAAGATTGTGCTTCATGCTACACTATAACTCTTTGGCCTAGGTATTAAGATGATCCGATTAGTGTGAAGACATGCTTAAGCCTAGAGGCTTTTCGCCCTAACATAAGAATTTTTATTTTTTTAAATAAACAAAAAATTCGTAAATCTATGTAATGTTCTTTTAGCAACAACGAACTATATATACAGAATTGTAATAATAGAATAATTTCTAATTTATCTATTAACTAGGGAATAGCTGAAGGATTTATCCGTTCGGTCTGAAGGAGATGTCCTTCCGAAGGAGTGTCCTTCGACCAAGGTGGCAATGCGATCAATTTGTCAGTTAGGATAACGATGACCACACGTGAAGATCATCCAGTCCGGTCCAATCAGGGGTCGTAATGCTTTGCTAGAAGCCAACTACGATCGTCGGATCAAGGAGTTGATTCGCGGCTAACATAGACCGGATCCTACAAGGGGTTACACATAAGAGTGGTAGCTTAATCGGAGAGACTTGACTAGACGGGAACTGGCTAAAGATGGATGGGATCCAACTGGAAAGGCCGAAAGGGTCCGAATGGAGATTCGGGACAAGATAGAAAGGAAGGCTCATAAGGCCGGCCATGTGATGGCCGACCAGAGTAAGTGGGCCGGCCATATAAAGCCCATGGTGGGCTGTTCTGGCCGGCCACACTTAATGGATTGTCAAAATACCCCAAAAGGGTATTTTAGTAATTATCTTTTCTGTGACCCGAAAATAGAAAATCTAATCTGAATGGGATTGTAATTAGGGTTTCTCTATATATTGGGTCAGTTGAGAACAGAAAAGGTGTGGATTTTTCTTTAGAAGAAAAATATACAGCTCTCTCTCTCTCAATATACAGCTAGTGGAGAGAGAGGAATATAGAGAAAAAGCTCCCGTTCTATCAATCTAGTCAAGAAGAAGAGTTCTTCTCAACCTTCTAGTAAGTCCTAGCAGTCTGAAAGGAAGGGAGATCAATTCTATTCACTCGGTGTCTCAAGTAGAGGAGCTACACTTGGAGCTCTCGATCTTTACATGCGATTGGAATGGTTCGAGGGAAAAACGCGTTAAGGTATTTATCCCTCTTCTAGTTCATTGATTAGTTTATGCATATGATCCTGGGAAATCTAGTGTTAACATATGATGTTTGAGATTCCTCTTAGAACACTAGATAGTGTTGTCCAGGAGCCGGACTGACTAGGACGCGTCCCAGGACGCGTCTGGACAGTCGCGGACGCTCAGGACGCGTCCCAGTCCTTCTCGGACTGGGAATCCGAGAATGTCTCGGACAGACGCGTCCAAGTTTCTCTCGGACAGGAAGACGCGTCCGAGATCGTCTCGGACTGGGAGTCCGAGAGCGTCTCGGACAAGGATCCCGAGAGATCCGCGTCTGGCACGTGAGGCCGCGTCTTCAGGACGCGACCACAGAGAAGTCCAGATGCGTCTCGGATTGAGAATCCGGACGCGACCGGGACTGTCTCTTCCAGAACGCGTCTGGGACGCGTCTGGTGAAGCCAGGAGCCATCTCGTACTGGGACTCCGAGATGCAAATGCTTAGACAGAGCGTCCAGGACGCGTCTGTGGGCTTGGGAAGCGTCTGGCCTAGGGCCAGGACGCGTCCACCCGAGGGACTTGGCACGGTATGGAACGTGCCAATCCGGGTCCGACCTTGGCTCGGAACTTGACCGTGACTTGTCTTGGTCTAGTCAAAGGGGTCCTTGACCAAGTTTGACTTAAGTCTCTAGAGTTTGACTCGGGTCTTTTGGGCCTTGACTTAAGTGGGAGGTTTCTATTTTCTTCTTCCGACTTTGACCATATTTTTTTTTCCGAAAGTGACCCGGGCCAATCAAAAGCCTAAAACGGAGTTTTTCCAAAACGATTTCAAAATCTTTTAGGATAAAACCGAAACGAGCCATTAGTCAGAATTTTGAGAAAATTAGACTTAAGGCACGTTTGACATAGAGATGTCGGTAGTATCTCCCGAAAAGCTATCTAGAACATAGCAAACCTAGATTCGACCTAAGGAAGCGAATCTCATACATACTTGGGTGTTTTATGAGTGTCATATTATTATGTATGTATGAATGTGAATGCGGGTTCTAGTATGGGCATAAAATTTTTCTATCTTGTTTTTAAGCACGGATGGGTGCCCGATGTAATTATTTTAATTTCAAGTTTTATACGATCTGCGAATCGTTGAGTCTTGTAATTAGAGTTATGGGTCCAAAAGAGTCCATTGAAGAGCCAAAGGATGAGATCGTGGTTCGAGTGGGAGAATTCAATGGATGTTCGAGGATGGAGATCCAGGCGAACGGAGGCAAAACAAGCAAAGAACCTAAGAAGATTAGATCTTTTTGGTTAGGGGCCATACTAGGATTATGTCTGCTTGATTTATTTTCTCGCGCGCATTTACTTATTTACGTTTTATGTGGTGTATGATTATGTTAGAGTTCACAGTAATGCATGCAAACAAAAACGTAAGAGTCCCCAAAAGGAATTCTGAGTAATGCCTACCCAGATTAAGACACCTGTTGAGCCCTTGTTCATCGATGGTGGGTCATGCCAAAGCAGGGTGTCATCTTTTACCTCGGGACAATATGGGTAGACCTATGAAGAGGTCTACATGTCTAAATGGTTATTTTCAATGAGTCAGCAAAAGGGTTTTGGATTTCGAGGCAAAAGGATGAATTGAACACATAAGTGTTATTCATCAACCAAGAGTCATATGAGATATGATCAGTAAGGAGTTACTCACCCAGAAGGGTGAAGTTAAGGGCAGTGCCAAAGTACGCTTAACTTCACAGGAATGGGGTCTTGGAATCGTATTATTCAAAGGGGGACGGTTTTCATTAAATAATATGGCAAAAATTGTTTTTGCATAAACATTGAATGTAGTACTTAGCAAAATCCTTATTCTGTTTATGTAAAGTAGAGATGGCATATAGTATTAGTTCACGTTTAGATAGAGATCGATACGACTTTCTAGATTGGGAGGAAGATTAGAGAAGAGTTCTCGATGCTTCGAATATAGAAAGCGAAATAAAGATACAAGAAAGGGAAGTGGAAGTCGGTGCCTATGTTATAGAGGTCAATTTGGCAGATATGGCTGACTCTCCTTCATGGGTATTGATACCGGATGTGGAGCACATATAATTTCAGAATTAGATGAGCTCAAGGAGGTCAGGTATCTGACAAAGAGCGAGATGGTTCTCCGAGTCGCAAATAAGGCAAGAGTTGTTGTTGTGGTTGTAGGAACCTTTGAGCTCAGTTTAGAGACTAGGTTGATACTAGTGCTGCATAATTGCTATTATGTACCCACTATATCAAGGAACATCATCTCTGTGTCGGTGTTAGACAAAGAGGGATATCATGCTATAATAAAAGACAAGTGTTGTTCTTTATACAAAGGTGAGATGTTCTATACCAGTGCTAAGCTACGTAATGGTCTTTATGTTGTGAACATATAAGACGAAATCCTGAACATAGACGCGAAACTCCTCGTACTCATGATTCTAACCAAAGCTATCTCTGGCATTGTTGTTTGGGTCACATTAACATGAAACGCATGCAGAAGCTTCATTCAGATGGACTTCTGGGATCGTGTGATTTGGAATCGTACGATACATGTGAGCCATGCTTAGTGGGCAAGATGACAAGATCGTCCTTCAAGGGGAAAGGAAATCGGGTGAGTGAACCATTAGAACTCATACATACAGATGTATGCGGACCTATGAGTACACTTGCGAGAGGTAACTATGGATACTTCATAAGGTTCACAGATGACTTCACTAGATATGGTTACGTATATCTTATGAAGCATAAGTCGGAATCGTTTTAAGTGTTCAAACAATTCTAGAATGAAGTAGAGAATCAACTTGGCAAGAAAATAAAAGCCATTCGATCGGATCGAGGTGGTGAATATTTGAGTCAAGAGTTTGAGGATCATCTTCGGAGTTGCGGAATAGTGTCCCAACTCACTCCTCCAGGAACACCTCAGATGAACGGTGTGTCCGAAAGGAGAAATCAAACCTTGGTGGACATGGTTCGATCGATGATGAACTTAGCCGATCTTCCTAACACTTTCTGGGGGTATGCTCTAGAAACGGCTGCTTTCACACTTAACCGAGCTCCGTTAAAAGCTGTAGAAAAGACGCCATATGAGATATGGACTGGAAAGGTTCCAAAGTTGTCTTTTCTCAAAGTCTGGGGTTGCGATGTTTATGTAAAGCGTTTACAAGGAGATAAACTAGCACCAAGATCAGACAAGTGTCTCTTTGTTGGTTATCCAAAAGAGACAAAGGGGTATTACTTCTACAACCCATCAGAGAACAAAGTGTTTGTTGCTCGTGATGGTGTCTTCCTTGAAAAGAAGTTTCTTTCTAAGAAGACAAGTGGGAGAAATATAGAGATCGAAGAGGTTCGATCTGAGCAACAAACTGACGCCGTTGTACCGATGTCAGAAGTCGCGATTCCTAACTATTCTGAGCTGATAGAAAAGAAAAGAGAGGAAGAGATGGTAGATCTCGGAGATCCTCCTGCGCAGAGCGAATGTGATTCACAGGAGAACCCTCAAGGAGTTGAGAGTGTCTCACCTGTTGTTCAAGCCCCGCGTAGGTCCGCAAGGCTGATTGAGTTATCTCAATGACAAGAGTTGTTGTTGGTAGAGGATAATGAACCCAGCACCTACAAAGAAGCTATGACCCCAGACTCCGAAAAATGGCTGGGAGCCATGAAATCCGAAATGGAATCCATGTCTGAGAATCAAGTTTGGAACTTGGTTGATTTACCCGATAGAGTAGAACCCATCGGATGCAAATGGATTTTCAAGATGAAAACAGACAAGGATGGAAACGTGAGCGTTTTCAAAGCTAGACTCGTGGCAAAAGGTTACAGACAAGTCCAGGGTATAGACTACGAAGAAACCTTTTCCCCTGTCGCGATGCTTAAGTCCATTAGGATTATTCTAGCAATTGCAGCTCATTACGATTATGAGATTTGGCAAATGGATGTCAAAACCGCCTTCCTGAACGGTAAACTGGAAGCGGATGTGTACATGACACAAGCAAGTCGCGATGCTTAAGTCCAAGAATGCTGGAAAAGTTTGGCAAATGGATGTCAAAAACCGCCTTCCCCTGTCGCGATGCTTAAGTCCAAGAATGCTGGAAAAGTTTGCAAGCTTCAAAGGGCCATCTACGGGTTGAAGCAAGCAAGTCGGAGCTGGAATCTTCGATTCGACGTGAAAATCAAAGAGTTTGGTTTTCTGAAGAATGAAGAGGAATCTTGTGTATACAAGAAGGTTAGTGTGAGCAACCTAGTTTTCTTGGTCCTGTATGTGGATGACATACTGATCGTTGGAAATGACATTCCTATGCTTAACTCCGTGAAAGAGTGACTTAGGAAGTGTTTTTCAATGAAAGACCTAGGAGATGCAGAATATATATTGGGCATCAAGATCTATAGAGATAGATCGAGGAGGATGATTGGACTCAGTCAAGAGACATATCGATAAGGTTCTTGGGAGGTTCAAGATGGAAGACTCTAAGAGAGGATTCCTACCCATGACACATTGTACGACGCTAAGCAAGACTCAGTGTCCCCGAGATCCTGATGAGCTAGCACACATGAAGAAGGTGCCTTATGCTTCGGCAATAGGATCAATCATGTACGCCATGGTCTGCACTCGCCCAGACGTCTCATATGCTCTGAGCATGTGTAGTCGTTATCAATCTAATCCAGGTGAGAAACACTGGACCGCAGCCAAAAATATCCTGAAGTACTTGAGAAGGACAAAGGATCACTTCTTGGTTTATGGCGGGAAAGATGAACTAATCGTGGAAGGCCATGTGGATGCGAGCTTCCAAACGGACATAGATGATTTCCGATCGCAGTCGGGTTATGTCTTTTGTCTAAACGGAGGAGCAGTAAGGTGGAAAAGCTCAAAGCAGACTCTACCACAGAAGCAGAATACCTTGCCGCTTTGGAAGCAGCCAAGGAAGGAGTTTGGATAAAGAAGTTTATCTCCGAACTTGGTGTAGTTCCTAGCATAGAAAATGGGGTTACTCTGTATTGTGACAACAATGGAGCTATCGCCCAGGCTAAGGAACCAAGAGCACACCAGAAATCCAAACATATCCTAAGGAAGTACCACGTGATTAGGGAAATCACTTAGCGAAAAGATGTGGTCATTTGCAAAGTCGATACGGACGACAACGTTGCCGATCCGTTAACTAAACCACTGCCTCAGCCCAAGTATGAGAGTCATAGAAAGGGCATAGGTATAAAGCGCATCGATGAATGGCTTTAAGTTGTAATTGGATTAATGAAAGGAGTTTCATGTAATCAATTAGCTACATTTAATAAAAGAAATAAATAAGTTATTTCTGTCATTAAATAATGGTTTAGTGTTTAATTGACAGTCCAAAAATAATGAGGTATTCCAGGTAGGTTTATCAGATACCTGATCTGGTAAATGGAACCCTACTAAGTGAACATGGAATAGATTCATTATTGAGTCCCTAGTCCAGGTCATTGCATGGACAACAATGACTCAAGAAGACTAGCATGGGAATTGACTGATAGCGCAGTTCCATGGGCTATAGGAATATGGTATTTAAGTCAATTACATGGGTGTATGATTGGGGAACCTACACTGGATAACCCAAAGATGAGAGTTCTTCAAGGAGTTGAAAAACGTCACAAACTCTCATAGGCAAGATTGGAGAGATTCCTTAAACATGAGTACTCCACTCATCTTATGTAAGGAATGTCGAACTTTGTGTAGGGATTTACACCCTTCTACTAGTGTTTATAGCGGAAATATGACATCTAATGTCTACACTAGTATTCCCAGGATCACATGCAAAACTAGTAATTAATCTAATGGAGATAGTAGATTACCTTAATCGCTTTTCCCTCGAACTAGTTGAATTGATTGAAGAAGACCAAGAGCTTCAAGTGTAGCTCCTCTACTTGGGACACGAGCAATCAATTTGATCTCCCACCTTGTTGTATAGCTAGCACACCAATGGTGGTTGGAAAAGAAGAACACCTTCTTCTTTGACTAGATTGATAGTAATGGGAATTAGCTCACTTTCTTTTCTCTACTTGATGTGGTAGAGTAAGAAAGCTTAGAGAGAAATTCCACACCTTATTCTCTGCCCTAAGAGTGTTTATATAGAACCCTAATAAGAATCCACCTCCTTTTAGGTTTCCTAAAACACCCTTTAGAATAAGATTTAGGGAAATAGTCGAAAATAGCAACTATTGGTATTTTCTCAATTCCCTAAGTAGGAGGTGTCCAAACACCACGAAAATTGGCAGATATAATGTTTATTATATCAGCAACTAACCCTCCAAAATTCAGCCCAATCCGAGTCCTAGAAGTACCCGAACCGGTCTAGGCCCAAAAACCCTATTTTTGGCCTTTTTGTACTATCTTTGCCTAATTCCTTTTTAGGCCTATGAGATATGTTTATGGGACACTCCCATGATTATATCTCACTCCCACTAGTCATATCCTAGATCAATTTCTCACTCTTATGTGTAACCCGTTGTCGGATCCGATCGAAGTTAGCCGCGAATTACTTCGTAATTCGACGATCGTAGTTGGTCTCTAGCTACAACTCTACGATCCCTAAATCAATCGGACTTGATGATCTTCCACATCAATTGTCCTATCCGACAAATTGTTCGCATTGTCACCTTGGTCGAAGGACATCTCCTTCAACTCCTTCAGACTCCCACTTGGACTTAGAACAAGTGCAATGCCTCGATTCCCGTGTCAATTTAGTATCCCATCTGATACGTCACATCATTCAGACTTTCTTGATATCCGAGTACAACTGTAAAAGACAAACGATTAACTTTTAATCCGTTTGAGCGCGGCCACGCATTTTCAGTTGCTACTCATCAAGTGGCCTTGAGACACTTTGTACCTAATGTGATTAGGGTGACACAATCCATTCTTGCGCTCCCACTTAACTTCATGTCTATCCTGTCATTCCCAGTATCCGTCTTTATAACCTCCTTTTACGGCGCGGCGTTTAACGGAACCAAAGTCGGGCATTCCTTAAATAAGATGAGTGGAGCACTCATGTTTTGAGGAATCTCTCCAATTGTCTTTATGAGAAGTATTGACGTTCATCACGAATGATGTACTTCTCATTTGAGGGTTATCCAGTGTATAAACCTTTTATACACCCACGTAGTCGAATAGAATATACTATTCCTATAGCCCATGAAACTGCGCTAACCCATCGACTCCCGTGCTAGTCTTCGTGAGTCATTGTTGTCCATGCAATGACCTGGACCAGGGATTTTTGATAATAAATATTCCAAGTTCACTTAATAGGGTTTCATTCATCAGATCACGTATCTGACAAACCTATTCGGAACGTTTTATTATCTATGGACTGTCGTTTAAACACTAAACCAAGTTTAGACGACTGGTGAAATAATTCTTATTATTTCTGATAACGAGAGTTGTAAATCTGAGCCTCTTTCGTAAAACTCCTTTTACCCACTCAGTTTTACTTGTCGAGGTTTAAAATTACACCTCATGCCTTAGACTGTGTATGAATCTCATACTATGTCTTAGGTGACAGTTTAGTTTGACTACCGTGGTAGTCGGTTTTAAACTTTGCTAATTATCAATTAATTTGAAGACGGTTATCTTCAACCTTGATAATTTCTAGTAACTTTTACTAGAGTTAAGGCTTTTAATTCTTTATGTAGTATTTGCAACAGTTCCCGGCTTAAACACTTTTAGCCTACTTTCCTTCCATGTCTGAAAGTTTGCTACGATGACATGTTCAATTTTGTACTACTTCATCCTTTAGCCTTCTAGGATGTTTCTAAGTAGTGTTTCGGTTTTCAAATCCGAATTTGGATATTCAAATGCTAATCATATCCAATATGATTGACTTTATGTATTCGAACATAAATCTCTCTCTCATGCTTGTTTGCTACGTCGGTGTCTTTTCAAACTCCGATTTAGCAACGCTCTTAGTCATGAGTTTTGGGTCGAAATTCTTTTAGACTTTCCGAGTCTTAGATTTTCTGTTTCGGATCTCAAGCATCTCAGCGTACTGAGTCTCTCTAATCCTATCATCCTTTTGATCTATGCTTATAGATCTTCAGATGCCCAAAATGGCATTTTATCCTTTTGTGTGTGGTCCTTTATTGAGTCAGTTCGTTACTGTTATACAACATCTTATGTCGTACTCAATCTTTTGTATGTACTCAGCATACGGACCCGGAAGGTTTGTTTCTCCCACTTACCTTCTTGAAACTCGTGATTCAAGATTTTCTTCATTCCTCAGGAATCAAACTTCTTTGATTTCCTTTTTGAATCGAAGATTCTAACTCTTGCGTGCTTTTAATCCGTTGATAGATTTCTGAAGCATGCTTATGGACATAACTTGATTGGAAGAATCTTATTCTTCTTGTCTAGTTTCGGGAAACATGAATGTTTCCATCCTTCTCAGTTTTCTACTTTGGAAAACCAATTTAGGTCTTCTGTTGACTTAAATTATCAAGCTTCATGTCTTGACGAGATATGGATTCCACGATGATTTTGGCTTCTAGCCAAAATCTAGAGTCAGTTTCCGTTTCTGCGCAGGTCTTTTATCTGTTCAGAAATAACCTTTATTTTCTGAGTCTTTAAGATTTTATTTTGACCTTTCTAGGGCTTTTGAACAACAATTTGGAATTTTCTCAACTACTTTGAGATATTCCTTTAGAGACACTTTCACTCGCTTTGAGAGTTCTCCTGCGAATGACATTCGCTTTTGTGCGGTGGGTTTACAAGATCATATCTTTAACCTTTCCTTTTCCGAGGAGCCGCAGTTTGTTGCTCTTGGTCGAATTTAATCATCTTGTACAAGTTTTCATGATTGTTCTTCATGACTCTTCATGATTTTTCTCATGATCGAATTAAATCGACTTGTACTTTTCTCCCACTTATTCTTGTAATAATTAGTGCTTTTCTCCCAGACTACTAGGTGTGCTAATTATTAGGAGAATACTATCATGAGCAACAAACACTTTGTTCTCTTGATTGCTTGTGGAAAAAGCCCAAATTTCTTCTAAAGAAATTGCGTCAGACTTTAGCTAATTTTGTAATGCTTTTACAAGCTTAGCTGTTAGACGGACTTTGGTAAGTGTGAAAACAATCGTTTATAGAATATGTCCCAAAATATTCGGAAGACTGGCTTAAACCCATCTTTGATCGAATTATGCATAGCAATGTTCGATTTCTCCCACTGAATCCACCATCCTTCAGATGTGTTCCATGGAGCGAGTTGGGAAACGTTTTCTCAACTCCTTTGATGGTTATTTAGTATTTGACTCAAGTTTTTATCACTCCAATCTAATCGGATGACTTAAACTTTCTTGTCAAAATGATTCTTTTACTTCAGTTTGTACTTTGTTTGAACCTTTCAAACATTCCGACTTATACTTTATGATTTGTACGTTACCATACTTCATGAAGTTGTCAGAGTACGTATTTGAAGTTTCTCTCGTTAGCTTCTGCAAGTAAACTTATAGGTCTGCATAACACTGTATGAGTCCTAATAGATTACCAGTCTCTATGCCTTTTGAAAAGGGTGACTTTGTCAATTCAGTCCTTAAGACCTAATTGACAATGCTGAAGTTTAATGAGTTTGAATCTCTTGATTTTAGCCATTATCAATGTTAACCTTCAGTTAATTTTACCACTGGTTTAAAACATCATATGTTTCTAGAAGAACAAAATAATCACTATTAAGTTCTAAGCTTGATCAGTGTCTAAAAGAAGACTTTGATCCCTTTCAGCATCCCTAGCATTACTGCTTCTGCTCCCTCTTGGATCTTTACTTCTTTTAGTCAAGTATGTTATTTCCTTGAGCTTTACCGAGCCGTACATCCGGTATAAAATACCTGATGAAGAAATTTTACGATACTTGTTTTTAACTTTGTTAACAAGGATACGGAACCGGAATTCATAATTCCATTCCATTTGTCCTCCAGGTGCTAAAGGTAGTTTTCTTTTAAATGGTCTAGCCATTGTTTGGAAACATTCACAGTAATGAGGAATACTCTTGATCATGTACTCGGCAACTGCTTTTCTTTGATCAAATGTTTGCCTCACTTGACTGACCCTTTGCCCTTTTGAATCTCAAGAGCTCTTTCTTAGATTCTTTGTATCAAATCTCAAGAACCTTTCTTAGATTGGATATTCCCGTATGTTCTGCTCAGTTTGTCCGTAACAACCTGAGTGACTCATCTAAGGTCTTTATCAATCTTTGTTCAATCAATATTGAATTGGGTGATAGATGTATTCTGTTGTCTTCCCTTAGGATGACTTTCAGATTGCCTTGGAGGTCTCGTACCTCTCCATTTATGACTTCTGTAGGAATTTCTTCCTTAGTTTGTCTTTGGTTATGCTAGCATTCATTACTCTTCCAAAGAGAACGTTATACGATTGCTTGCAAATGGCTTTTGACCTTCTCTTGTATGAGTCAACATTGGGATTGGGTATTCTAGTGACCTTCCTTTTGAATCTGAGAACTATTCTCGGATTCATTCTTCCATTCTAGGAAGTGGATCAGCACCTCCCTTAGGTGTGATTCAATGTTGAAATCGTTTGTGTCATCTTAAAACTACATAAAGAAATGGCAAAGTTTTAAAACTCGTTATCGTTTTTGAAAAAACTTAGTTTTCCCACATTATTCAATAAAAATCGTCCCCGATTGAATAAGTGATTCCAAGACCCCAATTCTTCGGAGTAAAGCGGACGAAGGCCCTACCCTTTGACTCCGTCGTTCCGGGTGAGTGAACTACTTCACTGATCATACCTTATGACTCTCGGTTGATAGATTTCATTAATGAATGACTAATCTATCCTTTTGCCTCGAGTATCCAAGACTCTCTTGCTGATCTCGTTGAGTAGAACCATTTAGACGTGTAGGCCTCTTCTATAGACCTACCCGCATTGTCCCAAGGTAGAGGAGGTACTCTGCGAAGGCCGACCCACCTTCCTCGAACAAGGGCGCAACGAGTGTCTTAATCTGGATAGGCGATTACTCAAGATTACGTTTTGGGGACTTTTACGCTAGTCTGGCGTTTGTTATAGTGAACTATTTAGCCTAACTAACGTCCACGACATAAAGCGTAAATAAGTAAGTAAATGCGCGCGAGAAAGTAAATCAAGCAGACATGGATCCTAGTATGGCCCCTAACCTAGAAGATCTAATCACCCTTGGTTTTCTTCTTGTTTCGCCTTTTGGTTCGTCTTAGATCGCCATCTTTGAACCTCCATTGATTTCTCCCACTCGCCTTTGGATTTCATCCTCGAGTTTCTTCAATGGACTCATAGACCCTAAACTCTAATTACAAGACTCTAACGATTCGCAGATCGTATAAACTTGAAATTAAAATTAATTACAAAGCATGCACCCATCCGTGCTTAAAACAAGAATAAAGAAATAAATCTATGGCCATACTAGTTTCCCGCATTCACATCACATGCAATCATATAATATATCAAGGCTAAGAATTATATATGCATGATTATCTTGGGAGATACTTTTGTTGACATCACATGTCACATTACGGACCTTAAGTCTAAATTCGAAGAATTCTACTAATGGTGCTTTCCGATTTTATCTTTTATGATTTCTAAACTCATCTTTAAGAAAAACTCCGTTTTGGGCTCGAGAAAGCCCGGGTCAATTTCGGAAGAAATATTAGTTCGATTCTTAATGATTTCATAAATCAATTTAAAGAGAAATCCGTTTTGGGCTATTGGATGGCCCGGATTGATTTTGGAATTATTTGGTTGGAATCGGAAAATTTTTTGGCAAAAACTCCCACTCGAATGATGGTCCCTTTTCGTGGTCCGAAAAGCCTCGAAAAGCCCGGGACAAGTCCTAGACAAGTCCCGGCCCAAGCCCAAAAAGGGCTCGGACAAGGTCCGGACATAGCACGGCCCATAGGGCCGGCATGTCCTGGCCGAGGCCTATCAAGGCCTGGTCTCGTCCTGGCCGGAGCCAGGACGCTAGTCCATGTACCAGACGCGTCCTAGACGTGTCTGGTACTGGACCGGACCAGCACTAGGTGTCTCGGACTAGTCCGAGACACCCAGAACCTCCCAGACGCGTCTCCAAGACGCGTCTGGTCGAGTGCTCTGGACGCGTCCTAGACGCGTCCAGGAAGCTCCTTCGCAGCTGCTGGTCGCGTCTTAGACGCGTCCAGGAAGCTCCTTCGCAGCTGCTGGTCGCGTCTTAGACGCGTCCTTAGTAGCTGCTCTGGACGCGTCTCAAAGACGCGTCCAGAAGCTTCTGTCGCAGCTGCTGGTCGCGTCTTCAAGACGCGTCTCAGCAGCTGCTCTGGACTCGTCCAGAGGACGCATCCAGGAGCTTCTGGTCCGGCCAGGAAGCTTCTTGGCCGGACACTATGGTTTTTCAAAACCCTAGTTTCCAAAAAGAAAGAAATTTTTTTTTTTTTTTCTTATGCAACTCTAAGTTGCTATTTTCCAATTTTTAAAACTTTTCTTAAATTTTTGAAATTCCTTTTAGAACACTTCTAAAAAAATTTTAAAACTTTTAGAAACTTTTAAATTTTTCCAAATTTGTTTTGAGAGCTTCCTAAAGTCAAAACTACTCCTTTTAGAACACTTCTAAAATTCCAAAATTTTGTTTTTTCAAAAGTTTCCAAAACTTAAAAACAACTCTTAATCAAACCAATTTTGGATCAAAATCTAGGTTTTTGAAATTTTCAAAGAACAAATTTGAAATCAATTTTGAAAAATCTTTGAATCCAATTCAAAATTAATCAAATTTTATGTTTTAAAATCTTTTTAAACATAACTATCAATTTAATCAAGCATGGATTAGTTTGAAATTCAATCAAATTGAGACTTTTAAAACACTTTTAATCATCAATGTGATTCTCAATTTGAAAGTTTATTGAATCCCATCAAATTATGAGTTAAAAATACCTTTTTAAAAACACCTTTTAAAATACTTTTATAAACTCAATTTTCAAACTATCAAGCATATAAATTAGTTCGATTCTTAGCAAAAACTAGTTAATAGCAAGAGGCTCTGATACCACTGTAGGGATTTACACCCTTCTACTAGTGTTTATAGCGGAAATATGACATCTAATGTCTACACTAGTATTCCCAGGATCACATGCAAAACTAGTAATTAATCTAATGGAGATAGTAGATTACCTTAATCGCTTTTCCCTCGAACTAGTTGAATTGATTGAAGAAGACCAAGAGCTTCAAGTGTAGCTCCTCTACTTGGGACACGAGCAATCAATTTGATCTCCCACCTTGTTGTATAGCTAGCACACCAATGGTGGTTGGAAAAGAAGAACACCTTCTTCTTTGACTAGATTGATAGTAATGGGAATTAGCTCACTTTCTCCTCTCTACTTGATGTGGTAGAGTAAGAAAGCTTAGAGAGAAATTCCACGCCTTATTCTCTGCCCTAAGAGTGTTTATATAGAACCCTAATAAGAATCCACCTCCTTTTAGGTTTCCTAAAACACCCTTTAGAATAAGATTTAGGGAAATAGTCGAAAATAGCAACTATTGGTATTTTCTCAATTCCCTAAGGAGGAGGTGTCCAAACACCACGAAAATGGTCAGATATAATGTTTATTATATCAGCAACTAACCCTCCAAAATTCAGCCCAATCCGAGTCCTAGAAGTACCCGAACCGGTCTAGGCCCAAAAACCCTGTTTTTGGCCTTTTTGTACTATCTTTGCCTAATTCCTTTTTAGGCCTATGAGATATGTTTATGGGACACTCCCATGATTATATCTCACTCCCACTAGTCATATCCTAGATCAATTTGTCACTCTTATGTGTAACCCGTTGTAGGATCCGATCGAAGTTAGCCGCGAATTACTTCGTAATTCGACGATCGTAGTTGGTCTCTAGCTACAACTCTACGATCCCTAAATCAATCGGACTTGATGATCTTCCACATCAATTGTCCTATCCGACAAATTGTTCGCATTGTCACCTTGGTCGAAGGACATCTCCTTCAACTCCTTCACTTTGGTACCGTCAAACGTTGCGCCGTAAAAGGAGGTTATAAAGGCGGAATACTGGGGGAGACAGGATAGACATGAAGTTAAGTGGGAGTACAAGACTGGATGATGTCCTCCTATTAAGTTAGGATTAAGTATCTCCGGGCCACTTGAGGAGAAGCAACTGAAAAATGTGTGGCCACACTCAAATGGATTAAGGGTTAATCATTTGTATTGACAGTTGTTCTCCATATCAAGAAAGTCTGAACAGTGTGACGTATCAGATGAGATACTAAGCGACATGGGAATCGAGCATTGCACTTGTTCTAAGTACAAGTGGGAGACTGAAGGATTTATCCATTTGGTCTGAAGGAGATGTCCTTCCGAAGGAGTGTCCTTTGACCAAGGTGGCAATGCGATCAATTTGTCAGTTAGGATAACGATGACCACACGTGAAGATCATCCAGTCCGGTCCAATTAGGGGTCGTAATGCTTTGCTAGAAGCCAACTACGATCGTCGGATCAAGGAGTTGATTCGCGGCTAACATAGACCGGATCCTACAACGGGTTACACATAAGAGTGGTAGCTTGATCAGAGAGACTTGACTAGACGGGAACTGGCTAAAGATGGATGAGATCCAACTGGAAAGGCCGAAAGGGTCCGAATGGAGATTCGGGACAAGATATAAAGGAAGGCTCATAAGGCCGGCCATGTGATGGCCGACCAGAGTAAGTGGGCCGGCCATATAAAGCCCATGGTGGGCTGTTCTGACCGGCCACAATTAAGGGATTGTCAAAATACCCCAAAAGGGTATTTTGGTAATTATCTTTTCTGTGACCCGAAAATAGAAAACCTAATCTGAATGGGATTCTAATTAGGGTTTGTCTATATATTGGGTCAGTTGAGAACAGAAAAGGTGTGGATTTTTCTCTAGAAGAAAAATATACAGCTCTCTCTCTCTCTCAATATACAGCTAGTGGAGAGAGAGGAATATAGAGAAAAAGCTCCCGTTCTATCAATCTAGTCAAGAAGAAGAGTTCTTCTCAACCTTCTAGTAAGTCCTAGCAGTCTGAAAGGAAGGGAGATTAAGTCTATTCACTCGGTGTCTCAAGTAGAGGAGCTACACTTGGAGCTCTCGATCTTTACATGCGATTGGAATGGTTTGAGGGAAAAACGCGTTAAGGTATTTATCCCTCTTCTAGTTCATTGATTAGTTTATGCATATGATCCTAAGAAATCTAGTGTTAACATATGATGTTTGAGATTCCGCTTAGAACACTAGATAGTGTATAGGATACACAAAACCCTACAATAGCCCGCGCCTCCGACACAAATAATTATATAAAGACCAAGTCAGTTTCATTTTTCACCGAAATAAATAAAAAGAGAAGAAAATCTGAAACAGTGTAATGGATACTTTTAAAGTTGTTTTTGTTGTAGTAGTTGCCCAATTTTCTTCTTCATTAGTGACCCTCCAACATGATTGCTCACTTCCCATATTAAAGGTATAGCTTGTACCCTAACCCACACGTACACCAATATAAAACATTAACAACGGATACATCAATAACATCTTGATTAACAACCCTAGAATCATTCCAGCAATCAAAACAATTAGAAATAGTCAAGTCCATCACCAAAACCTACGTAACAAAAAAAAAAAACAGAACCCGTCCTCAAATCATAAATTTAACAACTACCCTGAGTTATATATAAATAGGAACTTGGGTCTTGTCAGGACTGAGCTTCCATGTGTTTAGATAATATTATCAAGCAATAGGGAAGATGAGTAGTTATTAAATCATCCATCAAGGCACTTCTGAAATTTAGATGATCATGAACACAAAAGGAATAAAGTCGTATTAAACTTCAAAATGTACGTAGGGTTTTGAAATTCTGTGAATGGATTGAACTTGTTAACTATCTTTATATGGATTGTCCATAGATCTGGCTCAATAAAAACCTTCTACATTGGATATACTTGTATAGGCAAAATATGTTGACAATTTTCAGAAAACTAAAGAGCTTTATATTTTTAAGTATGAAATTATGTAAGTCAATCAAATTACTGCTAAGAATACATCTAAAATGGGATAAGTGTAAAAATCGTTTCAGAGATCTAATGGGATTATACTATTGACAAAATAAGAAGCCCATATGTGAACCACTCTGTGATTTGAGTACATAGGTATCCTGTAAACAATAATATAATACCATATGAGGACTATAATGAAGGAAGGTTGAAATTACCAGATGCCATCAATCTGATCTGCTAACAACTTTCTTTGTTTTGGGTCATGAGCCCATATGTATTTAGAGATTTGAACACCTGACCTGCAAGAGATATGCTTAAGTTAAGAGTTTCTAGCACATATAGTATAACACTTTAAGGAAGTTATCAGCTAGTAGAAGGTCAAACCTTTATCATCATCAATGTCTAGGTTATTTATGACACGATCAGATTCCCCATCAATGGTTAAGGCAAGATGGTCCTTACATCTGGCACATTAGGAGTAGAATGAGAGGTCGAGTTCCATCCGACCGAACCCTACATGAAGCACAAGCGATCAATCTTCGTGACTCTTCTACTATCAAAATGTCATTAGTTCGTGCAATAGCGAATAATGTGCTTCACACAAACAACTAAGAACCTGAAAGTATATTGATCGTTGATGAGACATAGTTAGTCCATTTCGGGCAGTTACTCTGATAAATTGTGTGTTTCTCTTTCCAGGTGTCTTATACGGAGTTCAGTGTAAAAACAGATAAAAACGGGAGAAAAACACGTCTAGGGGCATTTTGGTAATTTGGAGATAATTGTAGTCTAGTGATTAGGCCAATTTTGATTCTCAGATGAAAGTAGAGTTCAAGACGGATCCGTAGGCGAAAGCGGAAGTCAAATCGGAGTCCGGACGAGCAAGATAGACTAGGTCAAAGATTCGGAGTTAAAGAAGGTTAACCAATCAGACAGATGACAAGTTGCGTGCAGTCTGACGCTGAGGGATATTTTCGGTACTGAGGTGGGCACAGCTGGATAGGCTTCGGGATTGTTGCTTGGGTCTGATTTGGTGTTCACGCGTAACCAACCACGATGCTCCCCGCACGATCCGACGGTCTTCCTTTGACACGCTAGCAACCGTGTTATCCAACGCTTTTGTGTGCGCGTCCCACTTTTTTAAGTTGCTGCCGTTACACCGTATCTTCCCCCTTGCAAGCAAACACAAGTTGATTACCCGTGCTTGTCTCCTTCCTTTGCTCTCATCTGTTTCTAAAAAAATCAAAAGTTTTCTTTCTTTTCTTATTAACAGTAGAGAGAGGTGCTCTTTGGATCAAAACAGGAAATTAGAGATGGAGATTTTCTGAGATATTATAGGAAGGAAAGAGTGATTGAATGATAGGAAATTAGAGCTGGAGATTCGCGGATCAGATTGACACCCAACCAAAGATATCTTTCTCTCTTTGTTGTACTTATTTTCTGGAAATTCAAACAGTAAATAGAGAAAGAAGATGAGACCGAGAGCAGAGAAAGAATCAAGAGGGATTGAAGTATATGGGTGTTATATTGATATATTTTCTTATACAGAAACAGATTCAACCGGATATATTAGAAGGAATATATTCTCTCTTAAGGAAGTTTCATATTAAAATCAGAGAAAGGAGGAAAGGTCAATGAGCTAGGATTTCTTCACTTCAAATTTAGAAACAGAGAAGGATTCGATTTTCAGAAAAGATATGTGATTCAAGACAGAGGAAGAGTTTTCTCCTTTCTTCTCCTATATAAACAGGAAGTTGAGGATAGGTAGGGGATATCTCGGTTGGGGAGACAAAACAGAGTGCTCCATTGTTCTTTCAGTTCATCTTCTCCTCTGAGCTGCATGAATATCTAGAAAGAGAGGAGAAGAAGAACAACATAGAAAACAGAGATTAATTTTATCAATTTTATTCATCATTCTCTTCTTTGTAATTGGGGAAACACTTTCATATTATTCATCTTCTTCTTCTTTTCTTGTGAGAGTGAAAAGAGAGAAATTGTAGAGTGAGATAAAGTGAGAAACAACAGAGAAGGAGAGAAAACATGGAGTTTTGATCAATTGTTATTTAAGAAAAGCAATCAATAATTATCAAGAATTTTTATACATCCTCTTATTCGGACCATCATCTTCATCTCATCTTCTCTGTTATTTTGTTTGAGCTAAAAACAGAGAATCAACTATTATCTTTTTGATTTGTGAGAGAGAAAGAGGATAACAGTAGAAAGAAGAATTTTGCTCTTGAAGGAGAAGGCTTTGTTTGGTCTGGAGGTATTGCTGGAAAATAGTTTTCTGACGTAGTTGGAAAATCATTTTCTCCAGGGGAGCGTTTGGTTTATAGAGTTAAAACAGTTCTGAGTGAGAAAAAGTTTAGTGATTCTTCTCTTTTATCTCCTATTTAATTTGAATCTTGATCATGATTAGCTAAAACTCTTAGTTGAAGGTTTTGGATGAAGTTTTAACATGTTATTTTCAATGATATATTTATATGCTTAATATCTTAATGCTTCGAACGTTGTAAGAATTTCAGAGTTTCGAATATTTGAATATTTCTTCATTACTTATGCTTTTGATTTGATGGCTTATGTTTAGGTTAAGTTCTTTAATGAGTCATGCTTACTAATTGATAGATAATAGTTGCGAGTTCGACATTTCGATACTTTGAGTTTAAACTTTAGGGTTAGTCGGCTTTAACTAGAATATTTTCCGGGGTTCGGTATGATAGGTTATCGAAACTTGAGTGATAAGAAAAGATAAGCATGATTAGGTCATTGTTAATACGTGTTAAGATGGATCCCAAAAATCCTAGACATCTCCCCCATTTGAGTTCATCTCTTTTATTCGTTTTAATGTTTTAGTAGTTTATCACCAAAAACCATTTTCAAAGAAAAACCGAGTTACTTCCAAGTCTTAGAATAGGTTTGACTAGTCTCTGTGGATCGACTCTGGTCTTACCGGAATTTTATTACTTGACCACCGTGCACTTGCGGTGTAGACCTATTTAGGGTAACCTTTTAGGCCCATCAAGCTTTTGGCGCCGCTGCCGGAGACTAGTTTTAAATTTTTTCTGAACTTGGAAAGTTTTTATTTTTGGTAAGTTTTGATTTTTGGCCACTTTGACTTGCTTCTCTATTTTTGGTGTGTAGGGCATTAAAGAGCGAAAGAGAAGGCGCAAACAAGGAGGAGGAGTCGAAAAGAAGAAATTTACAGTTTTATTTATTTATTTATTTTTATTTTATTTTTGGTGAGAGAAAGAGACTTTAGACTTTCTAGTTTTTATTTTTGGATTAAAGTTTTGACCCTAAATTAGAGGGCTTTTAAATTGTAACCGAAAATCAAACGAAGCCTCGAGTTCGGACACTTAAGGAAAGAGTGGCCCGGGTCGTCTATAAAGGTCATCGCCCGTCTTGAACGGGAGGTAATTTCTCTGACCACCCACGAATCCCCTATAAGTGGGTACTTGTATGTTTTTTTGTGTGCCTCATTGATTTGAGCCTAATACTCTAATTCAAAAGTGGGGTTATTTACTAAACCGCTGTAAAGATTAGGTAATGTTGTCGACGAATCCGTCCTTGACTAATGTATCAAGGAAAACATCACCTATTCCGACCATCAAAGTAAGATAGAGACGTAAAACATCACACATAAGAGTTAAGAAACAAAATAACTTCAATATTTCAGTCAGGAACTCTAAGGGGAAAAAATTAGTTAGTGAACTGCAACCTGGGTCTTAGATTCATAGACCACTAATAACACATAACATGGTTTCAATTTCAGATATCTCCGAGCCAGATGCTAGATTCTTGTAATTCGGCACCTACTTCTTGAGCATATGTCTTTGAATGTTCACACTCCAAAATTAATTCTTTGACCAGCTTTTCAATGAGGAAGAAGATTCGTCACACTATCAGATCCTTGAGCTTCAACTAAGTTGCTCCCTTTCACTTTTAAGCACACTCTTTAAGAAATTTCTTCAATCATGTACAAGTACAACCCACGACAAAACAAACTATTAACTGAATGTCAGGCTAAATAAAACTAAAACCACTCCAACAATTATACATACCACTGAACTTGAAGGTATATTGATTGAAAGTATAATTATACATACCACTGATGTGTTAAGTCTATTTGTAGGCAACATGTATAAGTAAGTGTTTAGAGATAGCTAGTTGAACCTGGAATAGGTGATCTTTTGTCTCTACAACATGTTTCATTCCCATATGCGGACTCAGTCAAGTCCTCATTTGGTCAGGGCCGTGCCTGAGAATTCAGAGGCCCTGTGCGAAATTTGAATGTGGGCCCTTCGTGCCATAAAGATTATGAAAAAAGAACAAAATGTGAGCTAATTTATCATCGGTAGATGAAACCATAAATGAACCCAATAATATTTTGCAAAAAGTAGTCATAGGAATAAAAATCATTCTAAAAATTATTTTTATTGAAAATCTAGTCTAAGAATTCACAATCACCAGTAAGCAAAAAAGATTTATTTATTCTATCTTAAGAATTTGAATATAAGTTTATAACTATAAATGACATTGAAATTTTAAACTCCAATAGAACGTGTGGATCTTAATGTAATATCATATTAAATATGTAGTTTGTCATTTATCAAACAGACGAGGGGCGGAACAAAGACTTTAAACAACAAAATATTTAAGAAAAAGTGTAATGGACAAAAAATAAATATTGGTTTAACATTTATACTAATAAGCTCATAGAGGAGACAAAACCATCAGAAATTCCAAAATCGGAGAATAATGTCAACACTTAGTTGCCTAAGTAGTTGAAAGTGTTAGGATAAACTCCAAAACCTTCGAGATCACATTCGCAAAAGAGATAAAATTCATAGTTATTGAACTTGAGTCATTAAAGGTGTAAATACAAATATTTTTTTCCTACTTTAGGTTCTATGTTGTTGTGGTTTTAGTGTTTATCACATCACGATAATTTTTTGGCCTTTTAGGCGTCCAATAACACACCCAAAAAGCGCCAAACACAATATGTAGGGGTGTCTATGGATCCCGCCCAAAAAATATATTTATCATGCAGGCTGGAGGAGTCGAACCCGCGTCACCCGCAGGGCATTCCTGGCTGCTTACCAACTAAGCTACTGGCTTGGTTTGTAATAAAAACTGGGTATCTGCTTTATATAACAGTTTAGGGCATTATGAAAAGTAGGCCCCTTGTGTTTTGGGGGCCCAGTGCGGGCGCCCTGCCCGCACTCCCCCAAACACGGCCCTGCATTTGGTGAGTACACTATACTCTTGATCTGAAAAATTGGCGACAAAGATAAATAGAGATAGAGGAGAGAGCATAAAAGGACTTACTCAAATATACATCCAACTGGGAGTTGATTTTTCGACATGGCAAGTATTAACAACTAATCTTTAAGAGCCATACATTAATTAAAAATTCATGAAGAAAGTTTTTCTCCTACAAGAACATTATAAAGATGCAAGTTATGGGAAAAAAATTTACAATGGCTCGAGCCAGAGTAACATGTTGCAAATGAAGTGCAACGTTAAGATTCAATTAAAGCAAGAATAAAATGGAAGGTCTGGAGCAAAGTATGCTAATAAGTAGAATTCTGCAATATTGAATAAATTATTGAACCAGCATTTTGGTTGCTTAAACATAATGGATTTATAATTTAAATATCTTTCTTATAGCCTTGTGATATAGCACGAAGGTAGAAACCAGGAAAAGAATATAAACCTGTCCTAATATTCAATTTGAACACTTTGTCGAAGACATTGTTCATGAAAGACTTTAAAATGGTGCAACTGCAGAAGCAATTTGTGGCAAACATCTCCACAACATTAACATTAACAAAGAAATTAAAATGGTGCAACTGTAGAAGCAATTTGTGGCAAACATCTCCGCAACATTAACATTAACAAAGCATTGGTAATGCCATAGCAAGAAATTCAACATTAGAAGAAACATCAAATTTCATTTAAAATCGGAAGAAGAGGCAAAATAACATGAGTTCCTAGAAAAATCTGAATTGACTGAGGACTTTTATCGAACACAAATGTACCCTGAAATCAGAACCATGAAGAGAGAGAGAGAGAGGGAGGGAACAAAGAAGAATTGAGAGGGAACAACAGCAGCAAGAAGATTTCACACAAATGTACCCTGAAATCAGAACCATGAAGAGAGAGGGAGAGAGGGAACAAAGAAGAATTGAGAGGGAACAACAGCAGCAAGAAGATTTCTTACTAATGTATCTTTGAATTGATCGACAATAAGACTCCAAATTGATGCACCTTCATGTTTTTCCAACACAATAAGACTCCAAATTGATGCACCTTCATGTTTTTCCAACTCAATAAGTTTGTCGCCTTTTTTCTACTTCTTCACTCGTTAAACAAATATCTTTCTTCACCTTATACTCCTTCAAACAATCTTCAACATCGTGAACTTTTTCCATTCATCAGACAATTCAGATCCATCGTGATCTTGCCCTACTTTCACCATTGAAAATATGGAAATTGAGGAAATGTGTCGGATGAGAAAGTATGGAAATTGAGAGGATGTGTCCGACGGCTATAGGCGCCCCGGTGCAAGAGGACCCACTTAATGAATACCGATGCTGATCCAATGGTTTATAAGAATGCTGAGGTGGAACGGACAACTGGATTCATCCAATGTTTTGTCCCAGTCAGCACCCATCCACCTGTTTTATTATATAGATTACCCTTGGTTTATATTTATTTTAGGCATTATTTGATAGCTAAGATGATAAGTAAATATGTAGCATATATATATTTGGAAATTGAACTTGAGCTGCCAACAACCCTTGGTTGGAGTGGTAAGAGGTATAATCTTCCATCTTAGTGGTCAAGGGTTCGAGGCACACGCTTAACAAGTAAAAAAAAATTGAACTCGAGCTTCTTAATGTCATCACGAATACCTACAACGCTTACAATGGTTAATTCTGTCACCCCAAATTTCAGAGTACAACTTACAATATGGGGCAATAAATCTTATTAGTACTTCGATCTCGCTAGCAGAAAAAATAAAACCGAACTTTTACTACTATGATTTTTGGATTGTACAAGTTAATTACGTCTTAAGGGTATCAAGGGCGTGTTTGAGGGGGTGCGAGCGGTGCGATCGCACCGGGCCCTCTCAAACCACATAATTTTTCCATGGAGATCAGGGTCGTGGCTGACATTTATGGGCCCAGTGCCAAATTTCAGTTAGAACTATTTCGTGTAAAACTATGAGAGTTCAATTTTCCTTGCACACGAAATATTAAACAAAAATTTGAGATCAGTTATCTATAAAAATTACATTAGATTGTAGTGAATGCAAATTCAATGTACGACGTTCCTAGATGATTGGCCTAACTTTTTCTCTAAATAAAGCTTTTAGGGTTTTTATCATATGTTAAAGATGGTTTGGTTAGTAAAGTTTTGTTTCTTAAATAAAAAATTCAGAATTTAAGAGAAAAACTAAGATAAACTTCCAGAATAAAAAGAGAGAGAGAGAGAGAAAGAGAGAGAGAGAGAATTTATAATGTTGAATGTGGGTGTCGAACCTGGTACAACTAGATTATCCTTTATACTTGGTCTCCGTGAAAATCCAACTGGTCTGTGATCGGTGGATCGCTTCATTGTTAGATGATTGAACTTAACAAAAAACTAAGAAAGCGTAGCATATAAGACAGAATTAAGAAAAATGGGCCCCTCGTGGTGGGGGGCCCAGTGCGGGGCACAGCCCGCACCCCCACCACACGGGTCTGATGGAGATAGGGGCCCCTAAATACCAAGTAAATATATTAATTTGGCGGTATACAACGAAACAAGTTAGTGATGTAGTTGAATTGGTAAACCTCCTGAACATTGATTATGAGGTCTCATGTTCAATCCTCTCAACATCCTGTTTTTGTTTATTTTATCAACGCATTATTATCTCAAACTGTTTCTAACAACAACTATTTTCTTCACAAAAAGCAACTATTGATTATGGTATTAAGTTATGGATAAATTATTTGTTTAGTTTAGTTTGTATGTTTATGAAGTTGAATACTTATTGTTCTGATATTTCCATAGAAGGAGTGTCGTCAAATGTGTAAGGTGTTTTCATATAAGTATTGGGAGGAAAAAAAATACACAACTTATATTCATATGAGTTAAACTTCTTTTCTTGTCGAACATAGTTCATTTAGGATAATTACTAAATGTATAATGCATGAAAACAATTTACGTTTAATATAATTGAAGAAAGGGCCCCAAACATTTTTTTCGCACCAGGCTTCCAAATTCTCGGCCACACCACTGAAGGGTAATTTGCATTTGAAATAGTAAGGCATTTGCTTGGGGAAAATCTTGGACCACTTAGTGTGAAAGAGTTGCAAAATCTAAAGAAACAACTTGAAGGAGCGTGACTAAATCATCTTTTGCTCATACATATGATCTTGAAAAAGAAAAAGCTTCCTTTGTGCTCAGCGTCGATATAACCTTTTGTCGAATTCGTGTGAATGTAACTCCGGTTTTACATCCATCTCTTAAACATTTTAACGTTTTATTGGCTCCATATGTGCACTTTCAAATTCTAAGATGAAATCTTAGTTGGGTATCCAATATCCCCCAATAAAAATTTCTCTCCAACTGTGATCCACTCTTTGAAATTCATCGTTGTTCTTTGTTCAAAACCCAATGGCATTTTTTATAACTATTTTGACACACTAGGTATGTTTTAATTTAGGAAGGGTAAAACTGTACATTTTTGTCTTTGATATCTTTTGAAGATATCTAAACAATCCAACGGTTAACTAGCTCAAGCTCATACCCTTGAGCTCATTAAATCACCTAATTGTAATTTGACCTTCAATTTGTGACCAATTGGGAAATTTGAGCCCGAAATTTGCCCAACATTCTGATTTCGGTTCTGAGATTAAGGCTCCATCAGTAAAACTCAATAGTTAATCTTTTTTTTCTCTTTTTTATCCTTCATTTCAAAAGGTCTCCCTTTTTGTCCTCAATCTATTATCTTCTCGAAATCGTCTATGATTCCATAAGTCAAACTTAAGTTGGTCACCAATATGAAGAGAAACAGTGGTTTGGTCTAAAATAATTCGGTCTAATGGTAAAAAAAGCCACTACAATATTAATATGACAACTTAGACCAGAATATAATGATTTAGGTGTAGTATAGGCCAAAATAATTTCACTAGATGAAGTTACGTCCAAAATATGTGTACATTCAAGTTGGTGATGCGCCGACACTGGGCTTGTCCACCTCATGGGCCCCGAAACTTTTTGTTAGTATGTCCCTTATATTACTGGAAGTGGCTTATAACACCCACTAAAATTGTTGTTAGCACTTGGGCACGGATCGACCTGTCCGAAACCTAAAGCAAGGCTTCGAACTTGATCAATCCGACAGGTCTCAGACAGGACAATCCGAGCCCTTGCTTTGGGGTCCAGAGTGATCAGTCTGAGCCCTTGCTTAAGCTCTTAGACTGAACAATCCGAACCCCAAAGCAAGGCTCGGACTGTCCTGTCTGAAACCTAGCGGACTGGTCCGAGACCAATAGCGGGAGTATTTTTAATAGTGCGAACATTTTGGATCAAGGTTGTTTCTCTCTCTACCTCCTCATCATAGATCAAGGTTGGTTTGAAATCAAAGTTTTTCAATAATGGTTTTACTTTCTCTCTCTAAAACAAGGTTATTTACTCTTTAACTCGTCATTGTTGATCGATGATGATGAGTTTAGAAATAAGGTTGTTTCCATGATAAAGTGTTGATGATGATTCGAAGAAGGAGAAGAGATGGATAAGAAGAAGATAAAAAATGGGTAGGTCAGACTAAGTGCCTCTCTAGTAGGCACCCACTCCGTACCGAGTGCCAATAGAACCTGGAGGCTAACAACAATTTTAGCGGGTGTTATTAGTCAGTGGGAAACGGACAGGACGGGTAATCCATGGTCACTTGCTCTTCCGTTCCGGGTGTAACAGACAAATTCTCGATTTGTCCGTCCGGACATCTGAACAAATCGAGCGGGCACTTGACAAAGTTTGGTTTTCCGTCGCCCGCCTAAATTGTTGGGTAATCCGGGTACCGGACCAAAGTCCATGGATTTGCGGACGCCCCTAACATTCGCGGATTTTGAATGTCCATAATTGAATGTCTCAGACATTTACAGATATTAAAATCTCACCAATTGAATGTCCAGAATATTCACAAACTTTGAAATGTCCGCAATTAAATACCACAGACATTCACAGACTTTAAAATGTCAACCAAAGTCACCAATGACTACCCCCACTAATGGTTTCAATAGAACAGTAAAACTTTCTTACTTTCCACATAAAACATGTAGAAATAGTTGTGGATAAAACTTTACAAATAGATAAAATTAGCCTTTCACCAGAGAGTAGTACCCCAATCCAAGGGAGACAACTTTATCAGATAACATGGTTTTATATGAAAACAACTAAAAGTACAAAAGTGCTTGCCCTTCTCTTACAGTACCTTAGTTATGTTGGCTTCTCAGTCAGTACTACATCTACCATATTCCAGCCCTCCGATTGGTGGATAGTGCTTGCCTTTCTCTTACATTACTATATTTCTGGATAAATTTGAGTTTATTTGGGATAAACAAATATCTTACTTACAGTGGCGCACCCTGAAAAATTTGTTTGCGAGGCACTTTTAGTTATAATAAGTTTTAAATCGTCTAGAAATCTTGGTCTGACGTAGATTTCTATACATTATCTTTACACACTAAGTCAACTCAACTACTATTGACTTAAGAGTTGTGTTGGTTGTAACCAATATAATAAATAGACTTATACACATTCGAGTTATAAAAACAAGTGAAGAAACCAGAGAGGGCAGTCTCATTTAAGAAAAATTGTCGGAAAATTAGACATACATATATATGTCTATTTATTAAA
The DNA here is from genome assembly GCF_041429995.1 of Eschscholzia californica. Taxonomy (NCBI): domain Eukaryota; kingdom Viridiplantae; phylum Streptophyta; class Magnoliopsida; order Ranunculales; family Papaveraceae; genus Eschscholzia; species Eschscholzia californica. Next base: position 51,509,092 of record NW_028238198.1, read on the forward strand.
TGAAATAAAATTAAGGCATAAGAATGATAGGAAGAAAAAAAAAACTCTAACCTCGTTTACGAGAATCAACAACGAATTTAGAAAGAAAAATGGCTAAAATATGAGTTAACTTGTAAATACGGCGTCAAAATGGAGTAATAAAGGACTAATATGATAGTTAATTGAAAACTAGGGTGCATAGACGAATTTACCCACAAAAAAACTAGAAGTCTAACTACGGGACACGAACTCCTTACACGCAAACCACCCCAGCCGGCTCATCTTTTTCGTTAGTTTGTGATGTTTTGCCTATTTTATATACTGTTACCTTTATTTCGAATAATCACTCTTTTAGACCCATCCAGGAACATGACTCGACGGATCCCAACGTGAGTCCGCCCCTACTTGACAAGTTATAAAAAAGAAACATTAACAGACATTAATGTGTTAGGAACAAATATGAGTTTGTCCAAGACAAAGTATGGTTACTATGGTAGAAACAACTGTGTGTTTGCTAGACTAGAAGTTCCAATAGCAACAGATAGCCATGATAGAGTTGTCTGGAAGGTGAATTCTCATGGAGTGTACAACCTAAAGGACACTTATGAAGCTATCCGGCCAAGGGGAGCTCAGGTTTATTGGCAGAAGATTGTCTGGTTCCCTAATTGCATCCCTAAACACTGCTTCTTCACTTGGTTAGTGTTGAATAATGGGCTCAAGACTAGAGAGAAACTCAGAAGATGGGGTCTGGATGTTCCAATCAGTTGTGGCATATGTTCCCTTGGTGTGGAATCTGATTACCATCTATTTTTTGACTGTAGCTTCTCTAGGGAGGTCTGGATAAGGTTGTTAGAGCTTCTGGGTTACCATAGAGGTTGTCTCCCCACTATTGAGGATGAGTTCAGGTGGTGCAGTTGAAGGGGATTGTACTAGGGTATCTCATACACCTAATTGTCTAGTGTTGGTAGCGGAATCTCAAACATCTATATGTTTAACACTAGTTTCCAGGATCTATACATCAACATACCAATGAACTAGATTGGAAAGATGATTACCTCTTAATTGCTTTCCCACGAACTAAATCCCGACCAGTATTCGGAAGATAAGAGCTCCAAGTGTAGCTCCTCTACTTGAGACACCGAGTAATGACTTGAGCTCCCTCCTTTCAGTCAGCTAGGACCTTCTTGAAGGTTGAGATGAAGAACTCCTTCTTCTTGACTAGATACTTGAGAAAACTCCTTTTCTCTCTCTCTCTCTCTGAGATGTATATTCTGAAACTCTTTCAGACACTCACAATTCTGTCTCTGAATTGCCTCTGAATTACTTCTGAATTACTTCTGAATTACTTCTTTCTTTAGGTTGTATAATTAGGTATATATAGAAATCCCTAGAAGAGGTTTTAGACTCAAACTAGGATTCCTAAACCTAATTATAAGGCAACACCCAAAATACCCTCCTTTGGGTCACTTAAAGTGGCCGGCCAACATAGCCCTTTATGGGCTTCCTTGGCCGGCCCACTTAGGGCCTAGCCGGCCATCACATGGCCGGCCCTATTGCCTAGGTCGGCCATCACATGCCGGCCTTCCTAAAGCCTTTCTAGGCCTCCCTTTTGGGCCCGGATATGTTTATCTCTTCGGACTTCTCCGAATCTTTCAGGACTTACCAATAATGGATCCAATCCACTTATTTGCCATTATCCATCTAGTCAATTCTCTCCGTTCAAATCACTACTCTGTTGTGTAACCCTTGTAGGATCCTGTCTATGTTAGCCGCGAATCAACTCTTGATTCGACGATCGTAGTTGGCTTCTAGCTAAGCATTACGACCCCTAATTGGACCGGACTAATGATCTTCTGAGTAAGGTCATTAAGATCCTATTCGCCAAATTGTACGCATTGCATCCTTGGTCAAAGGACACTCCTTCGGAAGGATACCATTCCTTCAGACTTTAGGCATTATATCCTTCAGTCTCCCACTTGTACTTAGAACAAGTGCAATGCTCGATTCCCATGTTTTTTCGCATCTCATCTGATATGTCATATTCATCAGACTCTCTTGATCCCGAGAACAACTTCCAATCCAAACGATTAACTCTTAATCCGTTTGAGCACGGCCATGCATTTTTCAGTTGTTTCTCATCAAGTGGCCCGGAGATCCTTTATCCTGATTTTACTCAGGAAAACATAATCCATTCTTGTACTCCCACTCAGCTTCATGTCTATCCTGTCTCCCCCAGTATCCCGCTTTTATAACCACTTTTTACGGATGGCGTTTGACGGTACCAAAGTTCGACATTCCTTCTATAAACTGAGTGAGTACTCATGTTTTGAGGAATCTCTCCAATTTGCTTAAATGAGAGTTATGACATCTTATAACTTCAACTCTTGAAGTACTCTCATTTGGCGGGTTTCCAGTGTATCAACTATACACCCATGAAGTTGACCTTTGAATACTCCTATTCCCATAGCCCAAGAAACAGCGTTATCTTGTCAATCACTCATGCTAGTCTTCTTAAGTCATTATTGTCCAACTAATGACCTGGACTAGGGATAGTAAGATGGTGTGTTTCCATGTTCACTCAGTAGGGTTTCTTTTATTAGATCACGTATCTAATAAACCTACCTGGAACACTCCATCCTTTTGGACTGTCGTCTAAATTCTAAACCACAATGTAGATGACGAAATAAACCCAGTTTATTTCGGATAACAAGAGTCTGTAAAATTTGAGCACCCGTGTGAACTCCTTCACGTTCTCAATTTTACAAGTCATCTTAGGATTCTCCTTCCTTGATCCTAATTCCTTAGATTCGAGCATCTCATGATCGTTCTAAGGTGACAGTTTAGTTTCCTTTCACTTCGCTTTGTTATTATCTTGCTTTCGAACTCTAAGTAAGCAGTTAAGATAATATCAGTTTCTCCCACTGAAATTAGTACTTCCCAAGTTCTAATTTTACTTTCTTATCTAGTAAAGTTAGTAACGACTCCCAGCATGAAAAACTCTTTTCCACCTGTTAGCCCTTCCTAAAAGATTCCTATCTTTATTTTCGGAAGATTACTTGTATGGGTGACGACATCTTTTCGTACTCCAAGTACTTCTCAGATGTTCGGGTAAACAACAATCATCTCATGATCGTTCTTATGTTTTCAAACATAAGTGTCTCTCCTATGTTTATCACGGGAGCTGGGTAGAATTTCTCTCCAAGAGATCTTCTTATTCAGACCTCTTCAAAACTCCTTTTGAAAGAGTCTTTATCATCCTTTGGTCTATCTCCATAGACTTTGATGCCCATGGTTAATTTACCCTCGTCTTCTGTCCTCTCGTGTATGTCTCCTACATACAGGACATGAAACTTGCTTGTTTCACACCCACTTACCTTCTTGCCACACAAGATTTAACCATTCTTACTCTTATCTTTTTGGATTTTCGATCCAATTTCAGAGTGGTTTCTGTTATAGTTCTTTTGAATCTTCTCAAGACTCATTGGGGTTTTTGAGCAACCTTCTTAACTCCTTAAGAAGTTTCTAGGCGATTGTCCCTTGAACCGTTCAAGGCGACATCCCTCGTCACGTAAGCCGAGTAACTCTTACTCCCTTTCGTTTTAAGGCAATTAACTCCTTACTTCTTTTTGTTGCTTTTTATCGAATCCTATTCGATTTTTCCTCCAACTTGTCTTCTTTGAAGGACCTTCCTTTTAATGAAGACACCATCGAGAGCAACAATCTCATTGTGTTTCGATGATTTGTGAGAAAACCCCGTTCTTCTTCTCGAAGAACTTATGTCTAACACGTTTAGACATTAGAATAATTGACAAATTTTAGAACTCCTTCTAAAATAATATCCATATCCATATGGACTCAATTATTCACTATAGCTTTTCTAGGTTTTTTAGTGGGTTGGCAGATACGTTTTAGACTTTTGTGTTTTCGGAAGACCGATGACTATTGAACTTATGATCTCATCATATTCTTTAGTCACCCAGACCCATTACTCGATTTAGGATTTGTTTCCAAAATCAAGTCTTACGTCCATTCTAATCACATTAATCGCAAGCTTTTATGTCTAACATTAGTTTCTACGATTAACTGAACTCTTGTACCCTTACAAGATTAGAATGACTAAGTTGGATCATTCGGTATAATTACTTAAAAGTTAAATAGGCTCTTTTAAGAACATCATAAAATATCTCATATTTTATTCACTCCCATAATCTCATTACAGAGTCAATGTTCTGAAAAGAAAAAGAAATACTAAAACTGCTTTAAAGTATTGCCTATCGAGTCTATGATCCTTCTTGAGCTTTTCCAGCAACTTTTGCCTTCTTAGCTTTTGACAGGTTCATCTCCTCTTCAATAAATATTCAGCTCCCCCTCGCTCCTGTCATTCATAATGATAAGAGTCTTTTAGGAATCACATACCTTGAGGAATTTGTATTTAATTGAATAACTTTTAATAATTTTTACCTTGACTGGAACTCCCAGTTCCATTCTTTCTGTCTTCCAGGAATTTTGGACAGTTTCTTTTCCAATGGCCCGTGCCATCGCAATAGAAACACTTGGAATCAGAATGGGTACCTTTGTTCATGGCAACTTCTTTGCCTTTCCCTTTACCTGTTTTCTTCCTTTTGAATTTCTGTTTCCCGTCCTTCTTAAATCCCTTTTCTTTATGAACCATCAGTACTTCTTTCTTGGGTTCAACTATTACAATGTTCTCTTCGGCTGTTTGGAGCATAGCGTGTAGTTCTTCTAGAGATTTATCTCAGACATTCATATTATAGTGCATTCTAAATTGGTTAAATCCACTATGAAGCGAATGCAAAATAATATCAGTGGCAAAATCTCGGCCATTGTCGACTCCTAGTCGATTTAGTTTTTCAAAAAGACTAATCATTTTGAAAACATGTGGCCCTACATGCTTTCCCTTTTCAAGACGCATATCCAATATCGTCCTTGAAATCTCATACTTTTCCATTCTTGAATTCTTTTGGAACAAATTCCTAAGTTGTCGAATCATGGTGTAGGCATCCATTTCTATGAACTTATCCTGAAGATTAGGTTCCATGGTTGCCAACATGAGGCATGTTATGGGTTCGGACCTCTTCCGAATATTCCTTTCTTGCTCCCTTTCTTGTTCAGTCGAATCTTCATTGAGAACAGGAATAGGTGTGTCTAACACGTTTGCCTTATGTTCGGATCTTAGGACAAGTCCTAGATTCCTTTCCCATACCATAAAGTTGTCACCATTCAACTTTTCTTTTTCCAGAAGCCAGCGTATGTTGCTTGAGTCTTTTGTTGTCATAATTAAACTACATGTAAGAAATGCGAAAGTGATTAAACTTGTTATCCTGACAATTTTCTTAATTTGCCTATATTATTCTACTTTTGTTGTCCCCTTAGAATAATATAATTCCAAGATCCCATTCCTTCGAAATTAAGCGTACTTTGGCACTGCCCTTAATTCGTCGTCCTGGGTGAGTAACTCCTTACTGATCATACTCCTGTGACTCTTGGTTAACGATTTAAACATTAAATCGTCCTTTAGCCTCGAAGTCCAAAACCCTTTTGCTGACTCGTTGAGAATAACCATTTAGACATGTAGACCTCTTTATAGATCTACCCGTATTGTCCCGAAGTAAAAGATGGCACCCTGCTTTGGCATGACCCACCATCGATGAACAAGGGCTCAACAGGTGTCTTAATCTGGGTAGGCTTTACTCAAAATACTTTTTGGGACTTATTACGTAATTTATCAAGTTGCCTTACTGTGAACTCTTGCATAACCATTCATGATTTATTACGTAAAAGTTTATGTGGGTTTGCGTAATGATTTGTTAAATCTTAGTATTACCCCTTAAAAGATCTCATCTTTTAAGTTTATTTCTTGTTCGCCTATGGTTCGTTTGGATCCATATCCAAGAACCTCTATTGACTACTCCCACTTGAACCATGATCTCATCATTCAGTTCGTCAATAGATTCTAAGACCCAATACTCTAAGTATTATTCGGACACAACTCCTTGCGCTTAGAACAAGAAACGATAATCTTATCTAAAGGTATACTATCCTACGCAATCACATACATCCATACATACAATAATATGACAATCATAATAAACAAAGTATGTATCCTAGATTCGTTTCTAGGTTTTGCTATGTCTCGTATAGCTATTCGGGGGAATTTGTGACATCTCTATGTCTAATGGGATCTAAAGTTTCGTATTCACAATACTTAAACTAGAAGCACATTACGTTTCTTCCTTAATTGTTTCCTAAATCAATATAAGGAAAAACTCCGTTCGGGTTCTTCTCTAACCCGGGTCTATGTCGGAAAAATATGCTCGGAACCGGGAGAAAAAGTTTGAAAAACTCCCTTTCAGGTCATGGCCTAAAAGTCCTTGAGTCACACCCAAAAAGACCTAAGTCAACCCTGGTCAAAAGTCCCTTGACTAATCTCCGGTCAACCCTTGACTAAACCAGGTCAAGGTCCGGACCATGAGACAACACCTTCCTGTCGTGCTCAGTCTTCTCGGGCAGACGCTTCCTAGCCCAGCTAGACGCTTCTGTCCTAGGACAGACCATAGACATCTCGGGTGAGATGTCTAGGATGCGTCCTGGTCGCGTCCCAGACGCGTCCAGACCATCCGATCACCTTTCATCCCTCTCGGGTACTCAATCCGAGAGGTGTTGGAACTTCCAGACGCGTCCCGTACGTGTCTTGACCTGGGATAGCACATGTGCCATCTCGGATGTTCGGTCCGAGATGCATTCGTGCTCCACAGTCGCGTCCCAGACGCTTCTGTGCACATGTCGGCAAGGCCATCCAACCTGGGATGCCTTCTGGACGCTTCTGGATGCTCCGGTCGCATCCCAGTCGCGTCTGGAAGCTTCCAGTCGCATCTAAGATGCGTCTGGTCGCTCCAGACGCATTCTGAATGCGTCCGGACACCCGTCCAGTGTCTCGGTCCTACACCGAGACTTTAATAGGTTCCCTCGAGCGCGTCCAAGCCGCGTCAGGGATGTCCGAGACGCTCCTGTCTCGGAATCCTATTCCGTCTCGGACTGGGATATCCCAGACGCGTCTTCCACGCGCTGGGACGTCCGAGACCCGAGAGTCTCTGACTCCTAGTCCGTGTCAGACTGGGATATCCCAGACGCGTCCTAGACGCTCTGCGACGTCCGAGACCCGAGAGTCTCGGACTCCTAGTCCGGCTCGGCCTAGGATTCCCGGTCCTTCACGGACTGGGATTTCCAGTCCGTGTCCCTGTCTGTCTCGGACTGTCAGTCCGAGACGTGCTGGTCCGGCCCGGACGCGTCCTGTCCGGTCCGGCCAGTTGGGTTTCCAAACTCTTTGGAAATCCAACCGTTCCAACTGATTTTCTTTTTGTTTTTCTTTGTTCTAGCTGCTGTTAGGTAATGTTTTGACAAATTCATCATCCAATCTTCATGGTTTTGATGATTTTTATCAAAATTCTAATACCTTAAAGCTTGTTTATGAAAACTCTTTTCATAAAACTATGTTTTTAGTGTTCCTAGGTCATGAATCTCATTCAAAACCCTAATTTGATCTCATCAAACTATGCTTGAATATCTATTCAAACATCATAAACACTATTATCTAGTTGTTCAAGTATGAATCTAATTCGTCTAGTCAAAGATAGTTCATGCAAACGGCTCGTGATGCCACTGAAGGGGATTGTACTAGGGTATCTCATACACCTAATTGTCTAGTGTTGGTAGTGGAATCTCAAACATCTATATGTTTAATACATGAACATACCAATGAACTAGATTGGAAAGATGATTACCTCTTAATCGCTTTCCCACGAACGAAATCCCGACCAGTATTCGGAAGATAAGAGATCCAAGTGTAGCTCCTCTACTTGAGACACCGAGTAATGACTTGAACTCCCTCCTTTCAGTCAGCTAGGACCTTCTTGAAGGTTGAGATGAAGAACTCCTTCTTCTTGACTAGATTCTTGAGAAAACTCCTTTTCTCTCTCTCTCTCTGAGATGTATATTCTGAAACTCTTTCAGACACTCACAATTCTGTCTCTGAATTGCCTCTGAATTACTTCTGAATTACTTCTGAATTACTTCTTTCTTTAGGTTGTATAATTAGGTATATATAGAAATTCCTAGAAGAGGTTTTAGACTCAAACTAAGATTCCTAAACCTAATTATAAGGCAACACCCAAAATACCCTCCTTTGGGTCACTTAAAGTGGCCGGCCAACATAGCCCTTTATGGGCTTCCTTGGCCGGCCCACTTAGGGCCTAGCCGGCCATCACATGGCCGGCCCTATTGCCTAGGTCGGCCATCACATGGCCGGCCTTCCTAAAGCCTTTCTAGGCCTCCCTTTTGGGCCCGGATATATTTATCTCTTCGGACTTCTCCGAATCTTTCGGGACTTACCAATAATGGATCAAATCCACTTATTTGCCATTATCCATCTAGTCAATTCTCTTCGTTCAAATCACTACTCTGTTGTGTAACCCTTGTAGGATCCGGTCTATGTTAGCCGCGAATCAACTCTTGATTCGACGATCGTAGTTGGTTTCTAGCTAAGCATTACGACCCCTAATTGGACCGGACTAATGATCTTCCGAGTAAGGTCATTAAGATCCTATTCGCCAAATTGTACGCATTGCATCCTTGGTCGAAGGACACTCCTTCGGAAGGATACCATTCCTTCAGACTTTAGGCATTATATCCTTCAACAGTGAGCATTGCCAAGGGACTTCTGTGAGAGCCAAGATTGGCTGCCTAGTGCTGAACTCTTTCATCTACCACATATGGCAAGAGAGAAATGCTAAGGTCTTTCAACAGGTTGCTCGTACTACTGCTGGCCTTTTAAAGATCATTACTGAGGAAGTGAAGTTTAAGGCAGCAACTTGGAAAGGCAGGCTTGAGCACTCTATTCAAAACCTAGAGTATGTTGATAGATGGAACTTGTCAGTCACTCTCTCTAGGCCTGCTGTTAAGGGATTTAAGTGGGAGCCTCCCCCCATTGGCTACTTCCTCATCCACTCTGATGGATCTATGGATAGCAATTCAGCAGGGTATGGTGCTATTATTATGGATGCTAATGGTGATGTGCTTGGGTCAGGTGCAGGCACAGCTGAGAAGCAGTCCATACTTCTTCATGAGCTTCAGGGAGTAGAGCTTGGGCTCCAGCTTGTTAGGAAATACGATTGTCCTAAGGTTATTATTGCCACAGACTCTATGTTGGTCCTTTCTATCTTGGCTGATCCTAGCAAGCTGCCTCCATGGAGTGTTTGGCATACTTGGCTCAAGATTAGGACCTTGTGGACTGAGTTCCAGCATTGCAACATCAAGCATGTAATCAGGGAGCTCAATCAGGCAGCAGATTTTCTTGCTAAGTGGAAGCCTAATGGTGTTATTGAGTTGGATGTCTCTAGTATTCCTAGGGAATTGCTTCATATTGTTAAAGATGATAGGAATGGCAAGATTAGACTAAGGAAATGTTGGCACTGAGTGCTTGTAATCTTTTTATTTTGTTGCTTTTCAGCTTGTCTTTCCTTTGGGTCTGGGCCCTTTAATCCCAGCTTTCCAATGCAAAAAAAAAAACAACTGTGTGGTGGTGAGAAACTGCAGTTTGTTTATATCTGAAAAGAAAAAAAGCGAAAAAATATGACCGCGCCTTTGAGACATAAAGAATAATCTCCGGGGAATAAATTTTCTAAGGAATTCATATTTTTTCGTGTATTTTCAGGGCATATATTTTTTTAGCCTAAAAATTAACTTGGTCAAATATTGCTCCCTAATTTTCATCTTCTCTATCACTTTCACCACCACAACTTCCCACCACCACCATTCAGGCTACCATTTACACCTCTTCTCTCTCTATTTTTCTCTCTCTCACGGGACCTTTTTTAAAGTACACATAACATACGTTTTAAATTATCCTTTTCTCTCCGTGAGGCTCTAACCAGGGTTTCTCTCCCTAAAATTATCGCTCTTGAGTCGCCTGAGAAGATATTATTCTAACTCTACAACCCTTTCTTCTGGACATTTGTTTACTTCACCACCTCCACTGGGCCTTCGCCGACATAAAAAGAGAATCGAAAATTATAATATTTCTGTCTCTATCTTCTTATTTCTTCTTTAGACCCAGCTTTATTTGTTATTCAATAGGTTGTCTACAAGAGATAGAAGATATATAGGTCAAATTAAATGTCTTCTGAAGATGAAAAATTATTCAAAGAGGCGAAAAAATTACCATGGGGAGATCGCTTATTACACAAAATTGGAAAGTTAGAATGATGCAAACAGCGACGTTGCTGCGTTTTGTGATTCCATTACCGATCCTAATGATAATCGTCTTAGACAATTCGGTGAGCCATTCTCTTAGTTCTAGGGCAAGGATATAGATCGATTTCTTAATCAATGTTTAATTATGTGATCTAATTGAATATGTTTATTTATAATGTGGGTTGTTCATTGGTTAATTGACCAGATATTTGATTTTTCTGAATTGAATTTTTCTTTTTTTACCGTTCATAGATATCTCATTCTATTCTTTGATTAGGTCCCTTATTTAGGAAGATAGTTGTGGATTCAAATGCTCTTGTTTAATAAATTGTGGGAGTGAGTGATAGATAAAGAGAGAGTAAGAGAGGAGAGCGAGAGAGAAAGAAATTGTAAGAGAATGAGAGAGGGAGGGAAAGAGTGAGAGAGAGAGGGATAGAGTGAGAGAGAGTGAGAGAGAGAATATGAAGATTTTTGGGCAATGCTTGATCATGTCAATTTTTGGGCAAAAAAATATATGCCCCTAAGTCATGTTTATTGAGTAAATCTTTATTCCCATTAGATTTTTCTTTATTCCCCAAAGCCGTGGCCAAAAATATATATTTAGATAATTAAAATATTTTTTTTAAAAAATAATATTGTTGGACAAACAACTGCAGGGGGAGAGAGAGGATGAAGATTAGGGGAGCAATGCTTGATCATGTCAATTTTTGGGCTAAAGAAATATATGCCCCTAAGTCATGTTGATTGACTAAATCTTTATTCCCCGTAGTTTTCTCTTTATTCCCCAAAGCCGCGGCCAAAATGTATATTTAGATAATTAAAACATTTTTTTGGAAAAAAAATAATATTGTTGGACAAACAACTGCATGACGGTAATAAACAATTGTTTTGTTTAACATCAAGAAAAAAAAGGTGAAAACAGTAAATAAAACATGAAACAAGCAAAAAAGAAAGGTCGATGTTTTGGAAATACGAGAAAAGTTTTCAGAAGAAAAGGTGGAAAACCCAAAAAAACATTCACCAAACACACCCTTCAGGTCGTCGGCCGAAGGTGACCGGTGACGGCCGACGATCTCTCTTCTATCTCTCCTCTTCCTTTCTCAATCTTTGTCTCTCTAAGTTACAACGTCTCTTCGCGCAGATCCTTCGTCTGGAAAACAGACAAAGGTCGTATAAAGTTGGAGATATAAAACGAACTTGTGCATGATAAATCATAAATTACTTCAATATCTAATTTATCATTAGATTTGACATTCTATTTATGTGACATTTTTAAAATTTAGGTTATTTCCCTAATAGCCCCCAACTTTGTGACCGGTTATTTCCCTAATAGCCCTACTTTATCAAAAATGCCCAGATGGCTCTTTTTTTCAGATTCCGTTATAACACCGTTAACTAGTCATCATCTCTCTCTCTCCTCCCTCTAATCTCCTCTAATCTCCTCTCTCTGCCACCTCATCTTCTCGCCACCTCATCATCTTCACCGGCGAAGGTCGTCGGCCGACCAATTTTCCGATCGGCGACCTTCAAACATTAAAAAAATGTATTTTTTCTCTCCTCTCTCTAGAATTTTTTTTAACAGACCTAGATCTGGTCTGTTCGTGAAGAACAGACCTTTGTCTGATCGCGATGAATAGACCAGATCTTGGTCTATTCTTAACGAACAGACCTTTCATGGTATGTTCCAAAAAAAAATTTAGAGAGAGAGAGGAGAGAGAAAAAAAAAATTAATGTTTGAAGGTCGCCGGTCGAAAAATTGGCCGGTCGGCGACCTTTGCCGGTGAAGATGATGAGGTGGCGAGAAGATGAGGTGGCAGAGAGAGGAGATGAGATAGAGGAGAGATAGATGATGACTTGTTAACGGTGTTATAACGGAGTATGAAAAAGGGGGCCATCTGGATATTTTTGATAAAGTAAGGGGCTAGGCAGGAAACCGGTCACAAAGTTGGGGGCTATTGGAGAAATAACCCTTCAATTTTTATTATTATTAGTCTGAGTTTAGTAGAGTTTCTCAATCTTATAATCTACAAGAAAAATAATTTCCATCATATCAACACAAAGTACAACTAAAATTTTCCACACATAAAACATGTGAATAATGGTAATGGTTAAAACTTTACCGTGGATGATATTGGCCTTTAACCAATAGACAAATCGGAACATATTTAAAGAGAGACAACTTTATCAGACACAGCATAGAGAGCCCTCTAACCTTTCTCCCTTGGTCACTGTCCTAGCTAACCTGGACGTGGTATAAAACCAAATGGAAAAGTTAAGCCGTTTGGGAGCTATTGAAATTCGCACGTTTCGAAAAAAGGTAGGAACCAAGAACTATAACTTGCATGGAGATCCAAACATTAACCATTTTGGATGAGAAACCAACCTGGATCCTATTTCCTCCAAGAGCCCTACCAATTGAGAAGAGATAAAGCGGAAAACAACAGCTCTCACCGTCTCAAGGAAATAGTTAGGCCGTCTTTTATGTCTTTTTTATACCCAAAAACGAATCGACTTAATATCATGAATATCCTTCACCCATTATCTCCTCAAGTACGCAGGTTTATCTATGCAGTCATTATTTTCTTTCTTATTTTATGTTAGTTTCTTTCTTGTACCCCTTTTCTTGATCCAGCCTTTAAAATCTTCGCTTCGGTTGTGATACTTTTCCCTCATTTCACTCCTCACTCTGTTCATTCCGTCGACAGCCTACAAAACCCTAGTACATTTTTGCAGAAACTCGACTGCTTCTCTTCGTCTTGGATCTTCTATTCCATTTTTTACATTCTTTGATGAACCCCGAGAACATTTGCATGCATAAGAACTCTAACATGAAGGAGCCTAGTTGAAAAATAATGTTATCAAATTTCATGTTTCATTGCTTAACCAACTTGTTTTACAATCTTTTATCTTTTTGGATGAGTGTGTTAAGGAAATTTATTCATCTGTGGATCAATGTGTCAAAGCCAAAAATTTGTTCGGACATCAGTTTACTGGCCAAATTTGAGTTACTAATAATGGTTTAAAGGATATTTCATTCGGAAAAAATAAACCAAACCTGTTAGGGGGGTTACCGTTACTCGTTCAGGACGTTCAATGGAAATTGTAGCAATGAAGCAAACATAAATTCAAAATAAAATTAAGGACCGAAATCTTTGTGGGTGCTTTTGAGACATTCATAATGATTTGAGAGGGCACAAATTTAAAGAAACACAACAAAACTTTGGATAGACACCAGATTGTTGGGCTTTCAACAAAAAAAAATGGTTGGGGACATGAAATCACTTGATACTGCACCATGTTTTAATGAAATTTGAGGGACACCCTGTCTTTGTGGGTGCTTTTGGTGACATTTAAAATGATTTGTTTGAGAGGAAGATATTCTTTATGAACTAATTGTTTGCGCATAAAGTTCTTCCAAACAAAAAAAAGTTCTTCGAAACAACATTTTTAATGAAATATGAGGGACACAAGTCTTTGTGGGTGTTTTGGAGATTCAAAGTGATTTGAAGAACAAAAATTTTAGGAGAATATAATGAAATTTCTGATATTCTTTAGGGACATTGATTTTTTGCGCTATAAAGTTATTTGAAACTACTTCATTTTCCAAAAACATCTCTCTGTTCTGATGAAGGGGTCTCTCTCTGTTCTGGCGAAGGGGAGAACCTCTTAGCCGAAACTTCGTCCCCTTATCCAGACAAAGAGGGCTCTATTTATGTCAAAGAGAGAGAGAAGATGAAGAGCGGAGAGAGGGGGTGGTGGTAGAAGGAGAGAGAAAAACTAAAAAAAGAATTCAAAGTCTCCAGTAGAAAATCGTCCATGGGTTGAAGAATGAGAAGAAAGAGACGTGGGGAGAGGGAAAGATGAAGTGGAGAAGTGAGAGATTGAAGGGCAAGAAATATGAGGTGGACAAAGTAAAAAAATTGATAATTACAAAAATGTCATAAAGGAAATGAAAAGTTTGACAAAAATGGGATGTCCAATCTAACTTTTTTTTTTTTGACGAAGAATGTCCAATCTAACTTATAAAAACAATTGGAGAATTGTCTGTCACCTATAGGAAACTAATTGGCTAATTGATCACAAAGGGGTTAATTCTATTTTGGCCCCCTAAAGATGACCAACTCACCAAAACGGCCCCCTAAAGATGACCAACTTCCATTTTGGCACCCTTTTTCATATTTCCGTCAGTCAACTTTAACTGTTGACTTGCCTTTTCTTTTTTTTGCCCCTGTCTACCAAATTTTTTCCCTCTCTACCCTAAGTTACTTCTTCTTGTCGGTCGCCAGTCACCGGCTGGCAGCCGACCGGCAACCATCATCTATTAAAAAAATATATATTTTATCCTCTCTCTCTAACTTTTTGTCTCTCCCTTCATCTCATCACCAAAATCCAAGATCCCTCTTTCTCTCTAAAACTTCACTACTTCAGCACTTAAGTCATCAAGATCTTCCCTTTCTAAACGAATGAATCTCGGATTCCCTAATCTCAAATTTGATGATTGATGCTATTTCAAGTCATAATTTCAAGTTATCAATATCTTCCCATTTAGTTTCGGAAATAAAAGAACCCACTGATGTGTGGTGAAGAAATTAAAAAATCCACTATCAATTAGCAATCTAGGGCACTTTCAGTCATGATAGGTAATGGATTCTTTGTTATCATGAAAGTGCCCTAGATTAAACCAAAAAAACACACTGAAAGTGCCCTAAATAGGTAGGTAAGGGCAACTCCAATGTGGGGCTCGGGCTCCCAATTTTGGGAGCCCCTGAATTTTGGGAGCCCCGGGGCTTAGAGCAACTCCAATGTTGGGCTCCCAAATCTAAATTTTGTACATGTGTGGTGTAAGTGTGTGAGGTTTGTGTTTTAATTTTCACCCATTAAATTTTGGCTCTAAAAAATGATTATTTATTTCGATTATTATGTATTTGGTTTTCAATCAATGAAGTGTGTTAAGAAAAAATCAAAGAAATTCTATTTAAAAAAAATAGAATAAAAAATGATTTACATTTAAAAATTACACCAAAAAAATTAAATCAAAAAAAGATTAAACAAAATAATAACAAAAAAAAAAAACAAAAAAAAAATTATAATTGGGGTGGGGGGACCCACCCCAATTCAACTGTTGGGAGTCCCCAACTAGCCGTTGGGGACTCCCAACGGATATAAATTGGGGTTGGGAGCCCGGGAGCATGGGGCTCCCAGCCCCACCGGGAGCCCAGCCCCGGGGCTCCCGGGTTGGAGGGCTGGGGCTGGGGCTCCCAAAATTTGAATTGGGAGCCCCAGCCTCCCCCACATTGGACATGCTCTAAGGTAACTATCCATTACTAATCAACGAAACCATGAATTAATGGCGCCTCCACCTCCAAACTAAATCTAACATGATCTGTCAAAGAAAACTTCCTCAAACAACCACTAACACAACCCACTAATGTTATACTAAATCTAGGGCACTTTCAGTAAGTACAAACTCAAAATGGGGTTTGGATCAGTTTCTTCTTACTCAAAATGGGTATTCTTCTCTGATCTGCTTAAATGGGTGGGTTTTTTACGTCTTCATCTCTCTCTCCCTCTCTTAAACTCTCTGTCTTTCTCTGTCTCTGTCTCTCTCTATCTCTTAAACTCTTTATCCCTCTCTTGAACACTCTTTACCTGATTTAGCCTTGAATCGACTATTAAAAAGTATGGGAAAGATGAAGATCCATCTGAAAACTCATCCTTCCACCAACAACATTCTAGAGAGAGGGAGAGAGGCAAGCTTCTTTCTTATAACTCATCTTCATCAGACTCATTAGATGAATACCCTTCATTCAAATGCTTCGTTGTTTCCAATCTAAAGGAAAAGAAGAAGAGCAGAAGAAGAATTTTTTATTTTATTTTCATTTTTTTTATTATGATGGTCGACGACTGGTGACCTACCGACCTCAGGCGACAACGTCCGAAAACAAGAAAGTGACGAAGGATAGAGAGAGGAAAAAGTTTTGTAGACAGTGGCAAAAAAAGAAATGGTAAGTCAGCAGTTAAAGTTGACTGACGCAAATATGAAAAAGGGGGCCAAAATGAAGCTGGTCATCTTTAGGGGGCCATTTTGGTGAGTTGGTCATCTTTAGTGGGCCAAAATGGAATTAACCCAAATGAAATTACACAAAATATATCTACTAACTGACTTTGACCAACAAGATTGAACTAAGGGGTAATTTCTAGAAAGGTCAAAATAATATTGGAAATGAGTAGAAAAGCACAAAACATTTGAAAATTATTATATAGGTCAAAAAGTGTGCAAATACTAAAATACCCTTTTTGTCATTTTGTGTAACTAAATTCATTTATTTTTCTTTAAACTTTAAATCGATATAACTTTTGTTTGAGATGTCGGATTTCTATAAAAATTATATATTTAGAAATGGTTTTTCATTAGCTTTCTAACAAGATCCACTTTCAATACTTTTTTTCAAAAAAAAAATCCAGAAAAAAACGGCGTTTTTCTCTTTACGTTTTTCTGCAAACGTGTTTGCAACGATCCGTTATGCAAACGTGTTTGCAACGATCCGTTCTACAAACGTGTTTGCAACGATCCGTTCTGCAAACGTGTTTGCAACGATCCGTTCTGCAAACGTGTTTCCCAGAAAAAAAAAACGGCTTTTTTTTCCCTTTACGTTTTTCTGCAAACACGTGCTTGCAACAACATGTTTTGCAAACAAGTGTTTGCGAACAGGTTCTGCAAACATGTGTTTGCAACAATCTATTCTGCAAACATGTGTTTGCAACAATCTATTTTGCAAATAGATGTTTGCAAACAAGTTCTGCAAACATGTGTTTGCAACAATCTGTTTTGCAAACATGTGTTTGCATAATGTAAACTGCAAACATGTCGTTACAAGGCATTGCTATATCAAGACGATGTGATAAGCCCGATAACTGTTGAATCAAGTTTAGTATAGGCCATTGTTGTAAGCCTAACTCATATTTTGAAGCAAAGCCAATATGAACTACTTTAAAAGTAATGAAACAAGTCAACAAGACCACTTTACAGGAAGCAGATCAAAGTAACTATACTTTCTCATAATCTAAGTGTCATTTCAAACAAAGCAAGTGTCATTTGAAGCAGAAAACATGTCAATAGAGTAGGTAGAGATAAGCAAGCACTACTGAAAAAACACAAACTACAACTAGCAGTAGAGAGTATAAAAGTGATATTGTTGAAAAGATCCCCAGACTAGGCCACACATCAAACAAAGCCATGACGTGATAATAGAAAAAGCGTAATAAATTTGGATTTTGTAGTATGAATGTTTGATCTGTTTAAGTACATATACTGAGCATAAGGAATCAATGCCACTCTTAACATATGTCATTTTAGGGTCATATGTTCTTATGTTGAGAAGCGAAATATTTAAAGCTCAAACTTCACAAACAAATACATACTATGAACATCGTGCACAAAAGTTTCGAAAGGGAAATCAAATTCAGGCTTTAGCTTGAGATTGGTACTGGGAAGTGAAGTTAAGCACTTTAGTGTGAGTATGTAAAGTTCCTAAGTGCAACCTAAACATATCCGATGCAATAGGTGAATTCCAGAGAAAGAAAAAACATACATAAACTCAAAACTAGAGAAAGAACCCATGAAAGTGGTGAGTCGTGTACAAGCAAGTAAACTTGACATGATAATGGGGAAATAAATACAAGAAAGATGAAACTGAAAGAACTACACAGACAAATTAGAGATTTCGACTAGTAATCAGACCGCTCTGGTTTCAAATAGAAAAATAATATATGATAGGTACCTTTAGCTACATCTAGGGAGAAAACGAATATAGAGCAGAGCTTATTTTCCATTAAAACTAACAAACTGATCAACATAAGCATTTAGTCCTAAACAACATAAAGATGGCTTACACTATTATCGACACGCCTCAAACACACAATGTCCAACCTAACCCCAAGCAGTTCAACTTTACACGGTCTCACCTGCACCGTCACAAGAATCACAACCAATATCTTATTATAACTCCATTACCCATAATCATGAAAACTTCAATTTGACCATAAAGGAGAAAAACAGTACCTGTACTTGAAGACTTGATGAAGCTGTGGAGAGAAAGAAGGGGTAGGATCCAATGCCTAAATTCAGTCCTTATGACCCAAATTCCTATTAGAAGATCAAGCCCGAGTTGTAGGATCAAAACCTCAAAGGCTTCACAAATTTAACACTAGCATCACAAAGCCAAAACTTCAAAGATACCTTTTGAATACAAACTACAGCATACGATCATATGATGTTAAAACTCCAAAAGTACCATGTTTATACAAAAATGAGCTAAACCCAAAATTAACGTCGACTAAAGTTTACAGACATAAAGTTTACATCATGTAAACCTAAATCACTAACCTAAAGCATTTATCGACCAAAATGGAGCCAAATTCTACACTAACCTCGTGAAAGATCTAATCAAACCCTAAAACAACCTAGATAAACATAGTTCAGATACAAAAAGTTAACGTCATTGCGGATCAAACGAAGACAGAATCACAAAAGTGGAGATCGTACAAAAATGAAATAAATTGAGTCAAAATTAAGTGTTTAATGCAACCAGAAATTACTAAAAAACGAAGCTACAAGGAAAATGAAGGAACGATCCTCACCTATCAACTACGGATACTGATTTGTTTATCATCTCTTTCACGAAAAAACACCAGAGAAACTTCAAGTTTTGTATTTGTTTATCATCCCAAATACAAATGCTTTAAACCCATAACAATGAAGCGAACGCAATTAAAATTTCACTTAACCAAGTTCTGGATGACCTTAAAATGGGAAAGGAGGAGATTAATCTTTCCCAAATGCTACTTCTTCATAGGCCTAGACACCAAGAACCCAACCTCATTACCTACCTGAACGATTCTTTCCTGCCCTTGAATTCAAGCATTTCCATATAATTTTTTTTTTTTAATGGCTTCAATTTATTCTTCTTCATGAGCAACAGAATCCACCCAATTCAATTAATTCGATCCTCAAATGACAGCAAAAGAAAATGCATGTAACCATTACCAGAGAACAAGAAACCTAATTACCCATTTCCCCAATTAGGAAAGAATTAAACCCCACAAAAACAAAGCAAAATCACTATCTATTATTAAATTGAAGAAAACCCCATAAATGTCAATGAAGAAATCTAAATACCTGCAACAGTAACAGGTGAATCGTCGTCTTTTGATCTAACTTGATTATTAGTCTTAGAAACCAAGTTTTCTTGTACCCTTTGACAGAGTAAACAAGCCATCTGAACAACTCTAACAGCAACTCTCGTCCTCCATTACTGACGAACAAGGTTTTCATACAATGATAACGATGTCGGAAGAAATCTAAGAAGAAGAAGAAACTATGACGAACTAAACTTGTTAGAGAGAGAGAGAGAGAGAGAGAAATGAATCAGAACACATGAAAAAGCCGAGGAGATTTCGAAGAAGAAGAAGATTCGGAGAAGAAGCACCGAAGAAGAAGATTCGGAGAAGAAGAAGATTCCAAGAAGAAGAAATTTTTGGTTTGTTAGAGAGAAAAGTGAGTTTTGATATGCAAGGGTATTTCAGGAACTAAAATATTTTAAAAAAACCTGAATAATAATTATCAATATTATTTTAAACCTAACTTTTACTTAGACCTAATATTTTGATAGAAAATGGCTAATAGTAATAGATTGAGGCTTTTTTAGCTATTTTAAAAAAATTTAGTACCTAAATAGCCATTTTCTCTTGAACTAAACAAATACAATATAATTAGGTTGTACAATTGTATTTTTCTCGTGAGTAGTACCAAGAGGTTTTATAAATTTGTTAAATCAACTATTTACAGTAAAAATGGTATAAAAGCAAGTATTTCTTGGTGCACTTATCACTTATAGCATGAATCCAAACAACCATGTAATTCTTTTTCACCTGCAAAGAATCAACAGAAGTAGTTACAAATTTGATTGATTTGTTTTGTTCGATTAATGTAGAGAACATAAAAATAAAGAATGTATGTAGTAGAACAATCCTAATTTTTGTATGTGCCTCAAGAACATTGTTTTCTATTTCTGGGATAATAAAAATAACTCAGTCTTTTTGACACTTTCCCCAATATGTAGCAAAATTGAGAGTACCTACAAAAATTCCCCATACAATATTCATAACAAAAAAAAAGGATGATAGAAGAAAGATATATAAATAACATACTTTAATCTTTTGGAGTGTCAATATTGGAGCATATGAAAGAAGCGCAATGGGTCCAACAAGGATGATTAGTAAAAACATACTTGCCTCCCTCGGGGGCGTGTTTGAGGGGGTGCCACCGGTGCAGTCGCACCGGGCCCCCTCAAACTACAAAATTTTTATTTTGTCCGAATGCCCTAAACTACGAACCAAGTCTAATAATAGCTAGACAATGTAAAATAATTCAGAAAAAAATGTGTAGCTTAATTGGTAAACAAATTACAAAATAGGCATGGAGTCACAAGTTAAAAACTCAAAAGGTCTTCTTTTTTGTTTATTTTCTCGATTCTTTGTTATCTTGAACCATTAGGAGTAACAACAACAACTATTACAAATAGATAATCAAATAGATTTAGTTTTGTTTTGTTCCAATAGATTTAGGTTAGTTTGTATAGTTAAAGACTAATTGTGAAGTGTAATACTTGTTGTTTCATTCATTGAATAAGTTTACTTCGATGCTTGTGGTTCTTGCTTAAATAAATTTTTTCGGAACAAAAAATACACAACTTAGATTCATGTGAAGAAAGAAAAAAATTTCTAACTTAGTCCATTTTGATTTTTGCTAAATGTATTACATTTGAAATAGAAATTTACGCTTTAATGTTGTTGGAAGAAAGGGTCCCTAATTTTTTTTCACACCAGACCCCCGAATTCTTAGTCACGCCACTGGCCTCCCTTATCATATATGTCGTCTAAAGATATAAAAACTCAAGCACTTATCTGTACAAAAGTCCGAACATATATTTGGTCCCGGGTGGAATTCACATTTAAAGATACATTTTGTATAACACCATAAACCTGCTTTAGCTTCATCTGTCAATACCCCAAAAACTATAACTGTTATCATCAGCACGGCCAACATGAATTTCTTGTTCTTCATCATACTAGTCCTAAAATGACAGTCCACAAACACTCTCCTTAGATTTCTTTTTGTGATTTTGAGTTTTGATTGAAAAATAAAGCAAAGTGAGGAGTCAATTTATAGGGATTTCAAGTGTGTAATGCTAAATGAGATTTTGGAAAAATGACGGTTTTATGATAAAAGATGAAATCATTATGACATCATCTATTATATAAAACAGAATGAAGAGTGATGACGAGGACAAACTTTTTGACAAACCAAAGACAAACCCAGAGATAAATCTGGTCGTCCATCTCAAATCTAATCATTAAAAAATCTATACGTTAAAAAATAACTTCAAATCTAACCGTTAAAAAAGTAACCGTTCAATCTCACCGTCAAAATATCCCGTGCAAATAGACAAACCCACATATAAATCTGACCGTCCATATCAAATCTAACAGTTTAAAAATCTAAACATTAAAAATACTAAGATATCCGGTAACTGATATCGGGGGAAATTATTTCTGAAATCAATTCTCTTCAGCACCCAATCTTCCAATTCCTATCCCACGATCTTCCATTTCCTAACCTAAAATTTTCGTAACTCCAAAATTAAATACTTCTAACGCCAGAAATAATGGTCAATCCCATCATTTTATCATTGAAATCCACTATAAAACTGTGGAAACCTAAGTATTTGATCATCATTCAGGAGTTTTCTCTTCTTAGGGTGAGTTGTAATGAGTTTTCTTCTTAGTTTTCTGGTTGTGTAGTTTTCTCAACTTCTTAGTTTTCTGAATTGATTCTTTTTTTTTTATGGTGCAGAGATAAGGTGGTGATTTCTGAGTTCGGCGTCTCACTGATCATCCAATCGGTAAGTTTCTTTGATTTCTGAGTTCTGTTATTAGTTGTTTCACATTTGATATATTGATGAAAATGGTAGTTGCACACAACCTATTTGATATAAATCCTGGAAGGATTATACCCAACTTTTCAGAGAATTCATTAGTGTTAGACTGTTCAGAGAATTCATTAGTGTAAGATGCTCAAATTCAGTAGTGGTAGATGCTATAATCCTAATCCCTTACTTGTGACTTGTGAGTATGTTAATACAGTATAATAGTAGTGTTAGATGCTCAAATTCAGTAGTGGTAGATGCTACAATCCTAATCCCTTACTTGTGACTTGTGAGTATGTTAATATAACATATGCTAGAATCCTAATCCCTTACTTATTGTACGTTTGAAATAACATATTCTATGTATAACATATTCAGTAGGGGATGATGGTCTCATTAGATAAGTTTCCTTAGATTGGAATATGACTTAATGCACGTTCGAAACAAAACCGACTCATATTAGTGTCCCTTTCTAATAAGGTTGCCAGCTTCATTACTGCTCCAGGAAATGTAATATATAAATACCAATTTCAAACTATTAAGACTCTTGTCGGCATTGTTTGATAAAAGACTTCAATCAATCTTACTGCTCTGCATCCACTTTCTCTATCTTTTTAGTACTAGATCTACTGTCTTTTTGTAAAAGCAATTTTAACATATAAAACTCCGAATGGGTCACCTCTTGGCTTGTATATTGAGTAAAACACTTCAAATAATGGGTGTCTGTTTTGTAATAGCAATTTTAACCAATGAAACTCCGAATGGGTCGTTTTGCCACTTGACTATTTACAGCTGAAATCTACTTCTTATGTACATTTTTGGAGTAGTTGGCTTCAGGTAAAATGATGCATTTCCTATACCTATTTGTGTAATAATTAAACATGACCATCACGAAAAGCAAATATCTCCATCATTCTTAAGTTGTAGTTGACTCTCTAAGACATGAAACACTGTAGACATCATGCACAGATTTGCCTATGAATTTTTTTCAATCTGTCCCAACTCCTAACAAGCTTTAGATGTTCCACCATAGGATTTATGCTGTTTTTCTGTGTTCAGTTGGATTCCAGAGATGCATACAACATATATAGTCATAAATTGTGGTGCTCACTTTAAAAGGGCACCTAAAGATAATTAATATTTTCGGAGCTCAGTTTTTTCATGTCCCAAAACATGCAGTCGTATATATTATATAAGATAGTTATTAAAAAGAATATTTTCCAATCAATATCCTGCTCATTTTCAAATTTGAAGTTTTTTTTTTTTGTTAAAGGGAATACATTAACATAAACGAGTCTATTACAGTAAGTTAAAAAGAAAAATACAAATACAGTAAGAAAAGTAGTACAACAAAATATCAGAACTGAAGAGGTGCACTGTATAACTTCGGTTTGTCGAGCAGTCTTCATTCTGTGGCTTGCAAGGCTGACAGCTCTTCTTGAGTAAGATGCAATATTTAGTCTTGATAGTCCGTCTGGTAGCTATAAAGATGAATCTCGTATCTAACCTCTTGTAACACTTTAGATGGATTAAACATTCACCCAAAGTTTCCGAAAGAAACAAGGGTGTCTGCAAGCTGGAATCATAGGATGATTCCGGGGTATCCCGCCAGTATTCTCCATATACAGAGACCATATCCGATCGAATTCTACAATGTAGAAATAGTTCAGACACCTGGGAAATGGGATCGCCGTCATAGCCCGAGTATGAATACCCTGCTAATCCGACAAAGGATCGCAATAAAATTGCGAAAAGGGGTGGAAGTGAACATGTTACAGAGATTGGAATCAGAATTGAATCTATAATATTACCAAAGACACATGTACTCGACAAAAAGTGAGCTGGAAGATAAGAAACCTCAACTGCAAGACGATGATGGCGATTAAAATACAAAGTTGAGTACAAACCGGGATCGAAGGGAAAGTATAGATAAATGCTTATAATTATTGGTCTGATAGAATTGAAAGTTAAATCTATTTGATCCACATATACAGAAGTAGTCGACAAAAAAAGATATGGAAGATAAGCAACCAAAACTTTATGGCGAAGATGGAAAGTTATTTTCGGAGTATAGTGACGTCCGGGGTCGAATGGAAATGTGAGATGGATTCTATTTGTTACTCGACTGATCCAGAGGCCAAATTGGCCAGCTACTGTGCGATTAGTGTACCTAAATTGATTATCGTTAAATATGAGTGAAACTAACATGGAAACTTGATCAAAACCTTCGCAAATAGAACGACAAGGTGAAAACACTATATAACGAAGAATCAAGGTGTGAACGAAATATGCATAGAGGTTCAACGTGAGGTTCAAGATGCTCAGAGAAATCCAAAGGAGTAAAATAAGGACTAATAAACCCATAAACTCCAACTAATATAGTAAGTATTAGCCGAAGGTTCTAAGATGACTTCCCTGATAGATGATTCCGACCGTTTGAGGGTTTCCTTCGATAGTGGTGAAGCCTCCGAGAAGTAGTTACTCCCCCCGTTCCATTGAAGAAAATACTTGTTGCGTGTATTCACCTCAGTGCTAGTTGCTAATTTCCGATGACTGAAATGGAAAAATTAACTTACACAGAAGGGGAGATCATCATTGAATGCATCCCCAATCCATCCCGAAGAAACTAAGGATCGGTGAAAACCTAGATCTAACTGATATCTAAACTGGTTGATTGAAATTGGGAGAGAAACTTCACATATGAAGTGGTTGCTATGGTGGTACTCTTAAAGTTCGTTTTTGTTGAAAGAGTTTGTGATTTGGCTGATAGAGGTGGTTTATTGTGAGTGATGAGAATTATAAAATTAGGGTTTACTCTTGGCTACCAAGTCGGGTATTTGGGAGAGGATACTAGTGGCAAGGTGGTGATTATTCTATTGTGAACTTATGTAGGTAGATTGGATGAGAAAAAGTAATTGCATGTGGGATTGGGGTGATAGATTAGGTGGATTTTGATTGTTCTTGGAGTAGTTTAGGGTTTGTTTTGGGAAAAAAGAGGGAAGAAAGGGGACTTTCTCTCTCTTCAAAAAACCCTCACCCTAGTTGGCAAGTTACATATTTTTCAAAATTGAAGTTGAATCATAGATTTTATATAGTTTTGTTGCTTTAGTTTTTTCATGTCCCAAAACATCCATAGTTTTGTTGCTTTAGATGTTATATAGCATTTGTTTTAGTTTAATGATTAGAAACTATGGATGTTATATTGTATTTTTGAAAAATAATAGATGTTATATAGTTTTGGGAAATAAGTCAATGACTTCTCTTTACTAGCTAATTTGAGAAAAAAATTATTTTAGTAGTTTATTTTGAACTACAATGTTCATTCAAACTTCGAAAAAAAAAATCAACTACAATGGGTTCCTATGTTTCTTTCATTCATCGGTTTATATTGTTGTTTTGTATGAAGTTTTCTTCTTTAGCGAATTACAAAGCAGGTTTGTTTCTTCTGAGTAAATATCTCTAAATCAGTTCTTGCCACTAAATTTCACAAGTTTTTAAACTGAATTTTTTTAGGGATTAATCAATTTGGCTTTATTTAATTTTTACTGGACCAAAAGGGGTTTTTGTTTTTGTCTTCCGATGCAGAGAAGCTAAATCAATTGCAAAGAAGAAGAACAAATCAAGCACAACTTATGTTCTCCAACTTCCGTCGATTTAATATTTAAACACCTCAGAAGAAGCAGGTTGATGTTTCGGCTTAAAGTAATGTACATTTTTTTACCTACGTTATCTTCTCAAGTTCCAATTTCTTTGTCCTTAAATTTTTATAGAATTTAAAACCAGTTGAAAAATTAAATTCGAAGAAGTTAATAATGATTTTGTTACAAATTTTGTAATTTTATATTTTTCATATTGTATAATGACAGTAAGCAAATCTAATTTAGTTTTGAAGTTTTACATCCTCAAATATTCGGTTTGGTTTGTTTTAGTAAACAGAAGATCCATAATTGTAATAACAAAATGTCTATCCACACAAAGGTCTTTTGACAACAGTAGGACGCATACAACGCTCAATTGAAGCGTCCGTGCCGGAGGCACGGGTTATACCTAGTGATGATAAAAATGAAATCATCCTGACATCAGTTATGCTTTATTAAGATTAATACTAAAAACCAGAATGGGCTCCAGCGTCAATATTGTAATTTATTGGCCAGTTATTGGGCTTTTTTTTTTGGAATCAAACTTCATTTATAGGCCGAAAGGCTAATGAGAATTACATCATGAAGTTGAAAAACAAAGACACAACCAAAACAGACAAACAAGTCAAGTTATGACCACTTGGAGTGCTTCTAGAGTTGCATGGTCCAACTAGTGGGCTGCTATTCTGGTGCAGTCACCACGCCCATCTATGGGTGGTTATCTAACCACTACGTCTTCCACCTTTTTCTCTTCTCGCCGTCAACCGTCGCCATTCCCATCGCCGTCAATCGTCACCGTCAACCGTCTACCATCGGCGTGTAGTTCTAGCCGCCGCCTCCCTGGATGGAAAAGTACGAACTCCTCTTTGTATTGTGGTTGTACCTTGCTAATTATGAGTTCTTGTCTAGGATTGTCGGTGGTTTCTTCCATTAATTGCAGCAACTTGAGTCTTCTACTACAAAATTTTGTACCAAAAACCACAACATAGTTTACGGATTGAACTTCTTGGGATGAACTTTGGGCTATGACTAGTTCCGGTGCATCGGTAGAGAGAGTTTTAAGTTGTTGAAGAAATACCCAATGGTTTTCCATGACCAAAACACTCGATCTAGAATTCGAAAAAAACAACAAAAAGATCCTAAGATCAACAAAACGGCCCTAAAAGACCAACAAAGAAACAACCTTTATTAAGAAACGAAGAAAGGAACCGGCGAAGAGAAGACCCTTCGCCGGAGAAGCAAAACTCCTAGAGATCTACTATTGAGCGGTTATGGGGAAAGAGAGAAGGGGAGTAATAATTCGGTATTTAGTGGTACTAAAATTTAATAGTTATTGGGCTTCTTGCTCCTATTAAGAGTTTTTTTTTTGTTGCAAATCCTATTAAAGTATTTGGCTTCAAGGTTTTCTTGTGCATCTATGTTATATTTTATTTTCTTTTGGTGGGTGATCTAGGGAAACAAAAAAAAATTCGGGTTACAAAATTTTGGTGGAAACAATGTTTTTTGAAAAATTTCTTTCAAATGCTTAAACTCTTATATTTTCAATTTCTTCCCTTTTCTTCATCTTCCACTTCCACCATGAACACCGACGACTTCCATCGGAAATTACGGCGACCTCCACAAAAAATCCCGATCACATTTTCATCTTCTCTTTCTTTCTGTATATATATATATCTGGTTTCCAGACGAAACCAGATCTCGTCTGATCGTTTGGAAATAAGAAATTAGGCAATGGGGTTCCTACCGTCTGGAACAAGAAACCATGCAATGGGGTTCCTCCCCCTTCGTCAGAGTTACAGAGAGAGAGAAGAGAGAAGAGGGAGAGAGAGAAAAAGAGAGAGAAGAGAGGGAGAGAGAGAAGAGAGGGAGAGAGAGCGGAGAGAGAAGATAGAGAAGTTGTCGGCTAACTCCGGCCAGCGAGTTAAAAAGTGTGTCTGGTTCATGTTTTTGGAGTTCCCACTTTTTTCCCCGAAACCTATTCTTGTTTCTCCAAAACACTGACTTTTCTTCATTACCGTTTGCTTCTTTAGTAGATTTGTGATGTTGAGTATTGGATCTGTATTGAGACTCATTGATGTGGCTAACAGCACCTCCTGAAACTTGGTGTAATTAGAAACCAAAGCGACGGTCGAGCCTTGCCGATTACGAGGCGGATAACCGTGAAATTTATGACACATTTCTTTCACATGACCGTGTATACGACAATGGTCACAATAAGGGCGAGCCCGCTTAGATCGTGGCTTGTCAAAACGATCTGATGGAGTAGACCGGGAAGAGTCGAAACGACTAATCGCCAAGGCAGCTGCCTCAGTTCCTTGATTAATATCATACATAATGGTTTGTTGCGGTTCCTCTTGTTTAACCAAACTATGGATCTTTAAGAGAGATGGGAAGGGATCCATTAAGAGAATTTGACTTCGAATAGCCGAGAAACGCTCATGGAGTCCTTGAAGAAATTCCATTGCCCGATTTTGATTAGTACAATCAAGGATAGACTTGCCTTGATCACAAAGACAAGCTTCAAGCACCATAGGTGATTGAAGTCCATTTTGAAGTGTTTTGAGCTTGATGAAATAGGTAGAGAAATCCATTCCATATTGCTTAAGAGAAGATATAGCACGCTTAAGTTGGAATACTTTAGGTGCATTAGTGGAAATGTTCATATAAGTTTTGCCAAATAGCAGCAGCCGATTCATCATAGAATTGATTGACGAATATCTGGAGTACCAAAATTAACCAACCAACTTGCTACCAGATCATTGCAACGTCCCCATACATGCAAGTCAGAGGGAGAAGAAGGTTTTGAATCGTACCATCAACAAAACCAAACTTATCTTTAGCCCTTAAGGTCATCTTCATCCCACGAGACCAGGAGGCATAGTTATGTCCGCTTAAAATTGGGGAATGAGAATTGAAGTCGGAGAATCCAAATGATGAACATCAAAAATATGAGAAGAATTTGTAGAAATTGACATAGTTTCAGAAGTAGTATCATGAAAAGAAGCCATAGAGAAAAAAATAATCAAGGAGCGATTAAATAATAACCTAGCTCTTATACAATGTGAAATATCAAACTCAATAGAGATTGATTGATCAGAAGTGGATTGTGCTTGCCTTTCTCTTGCATTAGTATATTTCGGGATAAATTTGAGTTTGTTTGGGATAAACAAATATCTTAATTCATAAATTATAAAAAAGAAAAATTAAAGAACATTAATGTGTTAGAAACAAACATGAGTTTGTTCAAGACAAAGTGTAATATGGTAGAAACGACTACTATGTGTTGGTGAAAATTATCTTTAAAAAAAGAATTGGACAATTGAAGTATTTTTTTGAAAAAAAAAATAGTATGATAGGACAAATAATTGTGTGTTGGTGTCGAACACTTTGTTGCCCAAGTGGTTGCTAGTGTTGACATAAACTCCAAAACCATGGAGATCCCAGGTTCGATTTCCAGAGGAAGTGAAATCCATTGTTCATATTGATGGGCTTTAGGTCTCTTTAGTTATGGTGACCAATATATGGACAACCGAATTTCTTATGTGGACAACTATTTTAAGTGGACAACAAGAAACTTTAAAAAATTTATATGGACAACAGCTTATAAGGGGATGTGAGATTTCGTATTAGGTATAGAGAGAGAAACAGGAAGGAAGAGAAAGATCAACAAGAAGATTTTCATTAGTTATTCAATAATGAGCTAAGAGCTCATATTTATACAGTTTGAGTGTAGTTAGAGAATGAGAGGGAAAAACAGTTAGTTACAACAACCTAACAAACTTTTATATAGGCACTCTCTCTTCTCTTTATCTTCTCTTATTAACAAAGTTATTTCCTTACTCTTACACTTCCCCTCAAGCTGATGAGCAGTGAGAAATCAGATTGGAGAAAAAGCAAACACCATCAAGGAGCTAAGAAGAGAACTAAACAAAGGATTAGAAAGCCCCTTGGTGAATACAACAGCAAGCTGCATTGATGAAGAAACAAATTCCAACTTAAGAACCATTGAAGCTACCAACTCTCTGATAATGTGATAGTCTATCTCCACATGTTTAGTTCTAGCATGGAAGACAGGATTCATAGCAAGGTGTTTAGCTCCCATATTATCACAAAATAGCTCAAAAGTGCCTGAGTGAGAGATTCCCAAATCATTAAGAACATAGGAAATCCAAAGAAGCTCGGAAGAAGCAAAAGCCAAGGCCTTGTACTCTGCTTCTGTACTCGACCTGGCCACTGTTGGCTGCTTCTTAGAAGACCAAGCAATAAGAGTGGAGCCAAGGAACACACAGTAACCTGAAGTTGACCTTCTAGTGTCAGGACACCCAGCCCAATCAGAGTCACTATAAGCCTTGAGAGAAGAAGTATCTCCTGCACAAATAGGAACACCAGACCCCAAAGAGCCCTTGAGATACTTCAAAATTCTTTTAACTAACTGTAAGTGAACATCAGTTGGAGAATGCATGAATTGAGCCACATAGTTGACACCAAATGATATATCTGGTCTGGTCATTGTCAAGTACTGTAAACCCCCAACAAGACTCCTATATAGAGTGGGATCAGGCAATGGTACCCCATCATTAGCTGATAATCTTTTACCAAATGGTATAGGAGTAGCAATAGGCTTGGAATCCAAAAGATCAGCTTTTTGAAGAAGTTCCAAAGTATACTTCTGCTGTTTCAACAAAAGATCAGAGTTAGGAAGAGAAGTAACTTCAATCCCCAAGAAGTAATGTAGAGGACCTAAGTCCTTCATTGCAAATTCAAGACCCAAAGTTTCAATAAGAACTTGAATAGCAGATGAAGAAGAGCCTGTTAATATAATGTCATCAACATAGAGTAGGAGAACAAGAGTATCCACTTCATTTTTGTATACAAACATGGAATTATCTGTAGAACTCCTATGAAACCCATAATGTTGAAGAAAATCAGAAAACCTTGTGTACCAGGCTCTAGGAGCTTGTTTTAAGCCATAGAGAGATTTATGGAGATGACAAACTAGAGAGGAGTTGTCTGAATCAACAAACCCAGGTGGTTGCATCATATATACATCTTCATCAAGAACTCCATGAAGGAAAGCATTGGATACATCCAACTGCTTTATGAGCCATTTATTGGTAACAGCCATTGTAAGAACCACTCTTATAGTGGAGGACTTAACCACTGGACTAAAAGTCTCAGAATAGTCCAGACCATCTAGTTGATGAAACCCCTTGGCTACCAACCTTGCCTTGTATCTGTCAATACTCCCATCTGACTTCAATTTTGTCTTAAAAACCCATTTACAACCCAAAATGTTCATAGATGGAGTAGAAGGGACCAAGCTCCAAGTACCATTCTTCTGCAAGGCATCATACTCCTCTTGCATAGCTTGACACCAGGCAGGACTCTTAGAAGCTTGTTTATAGGTGGTAAGATCAGAAGGAATATCTAAGAGACTTACAAAGGCCTGAGGTAAGGGATGACACACAGAGAAATGAGAGACAAAGTCTGGTAAGTACTTTGGTCTGTGAACACCCACTTTAGATCGTGTGGTCATAGTATGTATAGGTTGAACAGCTAGTGCAGGAGCAGGAGCATCACTATTCTCTGTAATAGGGCCAATATGAGATGAGGTATGTGAATCTTCTTGAATTGGGACAGACACAGAGTGCTGAGAAGAAGAAGAAGAAGAAGAAGATGGTACCACTGGAGCACTAGGTGTATCAGCTGTAGTGATGATAGGAAGAATCACTTGAGAAGAAGAAACATTAGATGATAAAGAGCCTTGATCAATATCAAAAGGAAATAGATCCTCATCAAAGACCACATGTCTTGAGAAATATACTCTGTCTGTGCTCATATCCAGACACTTGTAGCCTTTATAAATTGAGCTATAACCCAAGAAAACACATCTCACAGACTTGGGACTCAATTTGTCTTCTCTAATAGCTCCTAACTGTGGATAGCAAGCATATCCAAACACTTTGAGCATTGAAAAATCAGAAACATGACCAAATAATACTTCATAAGGAGATTTTCCATCTAAAACTTTTGATGGTAATCTGTTTATAATGTAGGAGGCTGTATCAAAAGACTCAAACCAATATTCCTTAGGCACAGAAGATTGAAATGCCAATGTATTACCCATCTCAGTGATCTGCCTATTCTTTCTCTAAGCTCTACCATTTTGCTGAGGAGTATAGGGACAAGAGCATCTCAAAGATATCCCATTAGCATCCAAAAACCTCTTAAAATCTCCTTTAGAGAGTTCAGGAGCACCATCTGTTTGGAAGACTTTAATAGAAGCAGAAAGAAGCTTCTCAAATGTCAATTTGAATTGCTTAAAGCAGTTGAGACTATCAGACTTAAGCTTCATAGGATAAATCCAAAAATATCTACTGTAGTCATCAACAAACAAAATATAATACCTTGCTCCTGAGATAGATGTAACAGGAGAAGGTCCCCAGATGTCACAATGAATCATATGAAGAGGAGTAGGGGTAATGCTAGATGAGAGTTCAAAAGGTTGAGACTTGCTCTTACCTAATTGACATGGTTCACACACTCCTAAAGATTCAGAAGAATCAAGATTAATTAGTGCAGACTTATGAAGAGTTTCAAGAGTACTTCTAGAGGTATGTCCAAGTCTTTTATGCCACAAGACTAAGGACCCATTGACACTCGACACATAAGCTTCTTCATGAGAGATAATAGTGTCAAATTCAATAGGATACAAGTCATTTAACATAGGACCAACAGTCAAAATTATTTGAGTAGCTAAGTCTTTAACATCATATCCCCATGGAAAGAACTCCACTGAACATTGATTATCCCTAGTGAACTTAGACACAGATAAGAGATTCTTTCTCAATTCAGGTACTACCAAAGTATTTTTCAGCCAAAAATCATGGGAATTGGACTGAATTTGGACATCTCCTGAACTAGCAATAGGAATAGACTTACCACTTCCCACTATAACAGATTGAGAACCTAAATAAGGTTGAGATGAAGCCAGTACCTTAGCATTATTGGTCATATGGCTAGAAGCTCCTGAATCAGCTAACCAAGTACCTCCTGATGCATAATCAGGTTTCATAGAGGCAGTATAACACTCTTCAACAATAGTAATATTACACTCTTCCTGTTTAGTCTCATCAAATTTATCATCTTCTGAAATATGCAAGCCAGTAAATGCTTGAGGATGAGCATATTTATCTTATTCATATCGAAATCTGCACTTATAGGCTTGATGACCCCATTTCCTACAGATTCCACAAGGAATGCTCGAAAAATCAAAGTTAACTGCTTTCTGATTATGCAAATTTTGATTTGAGCTTGTGTTTGAATTTGAATTTGTGTTTGAATTTCGATTTGTGTTTGAATATGAGTTTATGTTTGAATTTGAGATTGTGTTTGAATTTGAATTTGAATGTGAGCCTGAATTTTGTGTTCTAATCTGAGAATCATTTGATTTCGTAGCATTTGTGTTTGAATATTGTCTTGGAGGCTGATTATGGTTGAATTTTGAGCCAGACTGATTTGATCTATAAGAGTTTGTGTTTGAATATGAATTAGGTTTCCCACCTTGAGAGGTTTTGACATAATATGCTGATTGATCATCTTGATCTTGACTCAAAAGCCATTGTTCATGATGAAGGAGCTTAGATCTAAGCTCAGGAAGTGTAATATTATCTGTTCTATTGTTAATTGTGATTATGAATTGATTAAATTCTTTACCTAAACCAGATAATATGATCCGAATCATTTCTTTATCAGAAACTCTATCTCTAACAGCAGTTAATGAATCAGCAAGAGATTTGAGTTTACGAAGGTATTCACTTACAGATGCTGATCCTCTTTTTGTATTTTGAAGTTGACGACGAAGAAGATCTTGTTTAGCCTCAAATTCTTCAGTATAAACTATTTCTAAGTAGCTCCAAATCTCTCGAGAAGTTTGAAGACCTAGAACATCAGCTAAAATTGACTTAGAAAAGGTTGCTTTTAGACAAGATTTAACGAAATTATCTTGTTTTCTCCAATTGATATAATCAGGATTAGGTAAGCTTCTTCCTTCTGAATCAATGATCGAAATATCTGGTTTACTAACAGATCCATCAACATAACAGTATAGATCATTACTAATAAGAATTGCCTCAAATTGATCTTTCCAAACCAAGAAATTCGATTCATCAAGTTTATCTGAGATATAATTCGTTATGTTCAAAGCTGGAGAATGAGATTTTGAGATTGAAGAGGAGAAATTTGATCGATCTGAACTTTCTGACTCCATTATTGAAGCTTGATTTCGAAAAATTTTCTTAACCTAGAAGCTCTGATACCATGTGAGATTTTGCATTAGGTATAGAGAGAGAATCAGGAAGGAAGAGAAATATCAACAAGAAGATTTTCATTAGTTATTCAATAATGAGCTAAGAGCTCATATTTATACAGTTTGAGTGTAGTTAGAGAATGAGAGGGAAAAACAGTTAGTTACAACAACCTAACAAACTTTTATATAGGCACTCTCTCTTCTCTTTATCTTCTCTTATTAACAAAGTTATCTCCTTACTCTTACAGGGGACATCAATATATTATTTTTCACTTATGCCCTCTAAAAATTAAAACTTCTATTTTGGGTCTTCCTTCTTTTCTTCGATAAACCTAGACTTTCTTCTTCTTCACCCTAAAAGTACAGACATAGATGATAGATGTCAAATGTGAAGGTTGCAGATGCTCGAAACAAGGAAGTCGTGGGTGACTTAAATCTGGACAAGGAGTTGATAGAATAGATGCAAGATGATTTCAACAAGGAGAGATCCTCTCTGGAAACGGCAAATCGTGAAATAATTTCACTCTTGGATGAACTAGAACAAAAGAACTTCTGAATTTAGTGAAACACAAAATCTCCTTTAGGTCAAAGAAACAAAATTAGTTGAAGCTTGAGATAGAGATGATGATCTCTCCAATGCACGAAAAAGATTGAGATGACGAAAGAAAGCTTGAGGTGACCAAAGAAAGCTTGAGAGAGAAAGAGGCAGAGTTCATTCATGGATTGAGGTATAGGACAAAACCCATTTGAAGATTCTTGGTGGTTGTTCATTTTCTGTAATACCCAGGTGAGATTTCATCATGGAAGAAACAAATCACAGTTAGGGGGATTAGTTGCTAGCTTTATAATTTGTGTTATTTATAGTCATGAAGCTTAATCTCACATGGCCTTATTCCAAACCTTCCCCATTGAAGACCAAGAGAGATGTAGTTGACGTTGTATAAAGAAGAAGATGAAGTAGAAGACGACTAGGTTTTATTTTAACCCATTATATTTGTTTACGGTCCCTGGATTAATTCGTATTTTGATGTTGAAGACCTTATGGAGTTGTCCCCTTATTAAATAAAAGTCAATAAAGTCAAATGCAGTTAACTTGATTCGGGTCCAAAAATAGTTGTCCACATATGATTATTAGTTGTCCATATATTGGTCACCTTAGTTATTAGTTTAACTTAGGTGGTTATCGTGTTTGATTTCCAGATGAAGTGAAATCCATGGTTCATGTTGTTGGGCTTTAGGTCTCTTTAGTTATTAGTTTAACTTGGTGGTTATCGTGCTTACTACATCTTGATGTATCAATGCCATGTAATGACTAACGTAGATCGTAGTTGATTTCTCATAAAAACAAACTGTGTGTTTGTGATAAACAACTGTTTTGTTTAATAACAATAAAAGACCATCAAAACAGTAAAAACATGAAACAAGCAAAACAAAAAGGTCGATGTTTTGGAGAAACTAGCAAAACAAAAAGATCAATGTTTTGGAGAAACTAGAAAAACAAAAAGGTCGATGTTTTGGAGAAACAAGAGAAATTTTCGAAGAAAAAAGTGGAAAACTCAAAAAATATTCACCAAACACACCTTTCAAGTCGTCAGCCGAAGATGGTCGTTGACGCTCGACGATCTCTTTCTTCTCTCTCTCTCTCTTGTCTCTCCTCTCCCTTTCTCCATCCTTTTCTCTATGTTCCGACGAAG
The DNA here is from genome assembly GCF_041429995.1 of Eschscholzia californica. Lineage (NCBI taxonomy): Eukaryota > Viridiplantae > Streptophyta > Magnoliopsida > Ranunculales > Papaveraceae > Eschscholzia > Eschscholzia californica. The sequence continues at coordinate 51,544,967 of NW_028238198.1, forward strand.
AGAATGGTCGCTTCATCAGAACCCTTCCTCTGGAAAACCAGACAAAAGTCGAATATGGTTAAAGATATAAAGGATATTGTGCATGATAAATAATAAATTGCTTCCATATCTAATTTACAATTAGATTTGTCATTCTATTTATGTAACATTGTTATTTTTATTAGTCTAACTTCAGTAGAGTTTCTCAATCTTATAATCAACAAGAAAAAACAATTTCCATCCGATCAGCACAAAGTACAAGCAAAATTTTCCACACATTAAACATGTGAAAAATTGCTAGGTTAAAACTTTACGATTAGTTTTTAAAAAAAAAAAAAAAAAAACTTTTCCATTGATGATATTGGCCTTTAACAAATAAAGATCACACTCCAAAAGTTATTAAATGGTATTTGAGATAAAAATAGACAAAAGTTATAAGGGTACTAAGGTATAGCCTTTGTCTTCTGGCACAGTGAATTTTGTATAATGTTATGTCCTAAAATGTTTCATTCGTATGAACCCTAAAAAGATAGTATTCAAAAGGTTAAGAAGGTATTGACCGAAATTGAGCGGTGTACAGATGAAATAGAAAATTTTACAAAGAGAATAAGGCAAATTTAGAAGAAAAAAATATTCACACATCAAACTCTACAAATTATCTAAATTCATCAATTATCCCACCAAATTATCAATATGGCATCTTTAGAGAAACAAGCTGAAACTATGTTTCACTAATGATAAGTTTACAGAGATAAAAAAAAATTATTGGAAAGAGAAAACAAGGAAAAAAAAGAGACCATTTGGTAGGGTATAGATTAAGAGATGGAGTAATTGTTAGAAAGAAAAACTATGAGAAGATGAAATTATTTGTAGTTGTTAGGTTGGAGAGAGAAAATAGTGGATTTGATGAAGAAGAGAAAAGTGGAGACATTGGCTTTGGGGAATAAAGAAAATCTCAGGGGAATAAAGACTAAGTCAATCAAGATAGATTTAGGGGACGTATTTATTGTTCAACCCAAAAATTCAACTGATCGAATTTCACCCCCTAATCTTCATCTTCTCATCACCGTCACTGACACAATTTCCTACACCATTTCGACCACAAACCACCATAGGCACCTCTCTCTTCTTCTTTCTCATACATTCTATGTATCTCTCTGGCTCGTTTTCTCTATCCCTCTCTATCTCTCTATATTGCTCAACTCTCTCTCATTGAATTTATATCTCTCGACTTCTCTCTCTCACTTGATCTCGGCCGTAATTTGATCATCATCACTACTCATTAGATCTTTCTTCAATGGAGGAGTTTCCTTAAGAAGAGCTTGAGCAGCACAATATCACTAACTTGCATTCTTTGAATTCGATCTCTCTCTTCTTTAGGAACTTCAAGTATCTTCTTAAACTCATCACTCTTCCGTTCCAAGGTCTATAGATTATCATCATCATCAACTTTCTCGACACTATTCGAATTCTCGACGACCCTCTTAAACTCCATTTCCTTTATTTCTCTTTCAACAGCTTGTTTCCAAATTTTAAGATACCCAACTCCAACCCTAATTTCATGACTTCTAATTCCTCTATTTCCTCATGTTCGTGTCAATTTTGAAACGAACAGGAAATGGAAATTTTTTTCCTGAGAAGGAAAGAGAAAATTACCTAGGTTTCCCCTAGTAGGAGCACTAACCTGAGTCTCCATTAATCTATCAAGAAGATCAACTTGGTGAGGTAGAGGGAATTAGGGATTTCTTGATTTTGTCATTTACAGGGAAAAATGTTTGCTTTGATTTGAAGGAAGGTTTCAGATGCTTTTGGGAAGAAGTGAGGGAATAGGTAAAATTTTCTCTACCAAATAACTAGAGTTTAGATTTGGAGGGGGGAGAGTGGCCGAGAGAGATAGTTTAGAGAGAGACAAACAATACAGATGGAGAAAATAAGAGAGAAGAGGCGGCAATGGTGGGGGTGGGGGTGGGGATGGAGGTGGTGGTGGTGAAGATGAAGATTAAGGGGCAAAGTTCGATGAAGTGAATACTTGGGTTGAACAATAAATATGCTCCCTAAATCTATCCCGATTGACTTTTACGCCCCAGAGATTTTTCTTTATTCCCCAAAGTCGCAGCCTTTATATAGACGGTAGAAAAATGTTACCCATGAGAAGAGGAAAGATTTCCATAGGAATTGGGAATGTTGCTATAGTGAATTATGCAAATGAATTAATTTAGAAATAATCTTCCTTAATTTGTACTTCATACTCGCGGAATCTGTGGATGCTTATAGTGAACAACTTCTTCAAAATAAAATAGGAATGTCGCTATTCACAAACCTTTATAATTTCTCTACAAATGGAAAATCAATCAATGTGGCAATAATCAATCAATGTGGCAATTAAAAAATTTAATGAGTGAGAGATAAAATCTAAAGGCTAGAATTGGAGCTCTGAATCTTTAAAATAGAACATGACTCCATTATACATCACAAAGAATCCCTACACAATATTCATAATATTTGTTCCAATCGGCACAAATCCCTTCTGTTTTATTGTATAGATTATTTCTTACCAGTTCCTCAAGGAAATAAGGTCAACATTTCCCGGTTGAAAAACAATGCTATCAAATTTCATGTTTCAATGCTTGACCAACTTGTGTTATTATATTTTATCTTTTTGGTCAAGTGTGCTTAAGGAAATTTATTCATCTGTGGATCAAAGTGCGAACTCCAAAAACTTTAATCCGACACCTATTTACTGGCATAATTTAATTAAGCTAGTAATAATGATTTAAAGATTATTTCCTTTAAGAAAATACAGACATTTGAAGCAAAGAACTAAAACAAGTTAGTGGGGGTTATTCGTTCTGAACTTTAAATGGAAATTCTAGCTATGAAACAAACACGAATTGAAAATAGAATTACTAATTTGTCTAAATGATAAGTGAGTTTTACTTTAAATTTTATAAGAAACTAGTGACTAGGAGTAAGAAATTAGGACACAAGCCTTTGCGGGTGTTGTTGGGACATTCGTAATGATTTGAGGGACACAAATTTAAAGAAGTACAATGAAATTTTGGGTCGGCACTAGATTGTTATGGACATGAAATTATCTGATACTGCACCATTTTTAATGAAATTTGAGGAACACCCGTCTTTGGGGATGCTTTGGAGACATTCAAAACTATTTATTGGAGAGGAAGATATTCTTTATGGACACTAATTTGTTTGACATAACTTCTTTGAAACAACTCTATTTTTAATGAAATTTGAGGGACACAAGTGTCTGTAGGTTCTTTGGAGATTTGGAGATTTGAAGTGATTTGAGGGACACAAATTTTAACAGAATACGATGAAATTTCTCATATTCTTTAGGGACACTGAATTTTTGGGCCATAAAATTATTTGAAACTACTACTTTCCAAGAACACCTCTCTCTTCAACAAAAAAACACCTCTCTCTTCAACAAAAAAACACCTCTCTCTTTCGACTAAGGGGTCTCTCTCTGTTATGACGAAGGAGAGAACCTCTTTGCCGGAATTCATCTCCAGATTCAGGCAAAAAGGGCTTCATTTATGTCGGCGAGAGAAAGAGGTGGAAGGAGAAAGAAAAGTTTAAAAAAAGAATTCAAGGTCGCTGGTAAAACGTCGTTGGTGGGCGGTCTTAACTTGAAGAAGGAGAAGCAAGTGACATGGGGAGAAGGAAAAATGGAAGCGGAGAAGTGAGAGGGGGGAAGCAAGGAATAAGAGGTGGGCAAATGAAAAAAATTAATAATTATAAAAAGAGGGAATGAGCGTTGGGCCCAAAACTGGGCCCAAAATATAAACCCAGTCCATTACCGGGTAAATATGTAAACCCAGTCCAAAGGGTCAGACACACTGAAAATTACCGTGAACCCCTCGATTTTCCATCAAATTTACGGAAGCTGCCACCAAGAAATTTACGGAATTGCCACTCTGAAAAATCACGGGATTCTCCACTCCGCGTTTTACTTTCTCTCTCTACTCTTTTACTTTTTTTTTTTTAATTGTTCAGCTTGTCTCGAATGCTTGTACTTGATGGGCCTAAAAGGTTACCCTAAATAGGTCTACACCCGCAAGTGCACGGGTGTCAAGTTGTAATAAATTCCGGTAAGACCGGTTCGTTCCTTAGAGACTAAGTGAAACCTATTCTAAGACTTGGAAGTAAGACGGTTTTGAAAATGATTTTGGTTTTGGTGATAAAATAATAACGAATAAATTAATAAAACAAATTATGATACAACGAACTTAAATGGGGGAGAGGACCTAGGATTTTAGAAATTCACCACATAAAATCACCTTTAGAAACAAATACTTAAAATGGTTAATTCTCTTTTTTTTATAACTCAGAATTTCGGATAATGAACTATCCTAATTCCGGGTGATGTTTTCGTTAAAACCGAATAAAACATAACAATGTAATCATTTTATTTTAAATAAATAAATCTCTAAACTACTATTTATCAATTAATAAGTATGAACCGTCAAATGATTTAACATAAGCACGATGCATCAAATCGAAAAGTATAAATAGTGAAAAGAAAATCTATTTATCAAACTAAAACGAATTAAACTATGAAGCATTAATCAAAAGTTAATCAATAAAAATTATATCTCTAAAATATCAAAAATGGGTTTCATCGTAAAACCCTAGATGGAGAGAGTTAGCTATTCATGAAATTAAACTAATAAGTATGAAGAATTAAGAGAAAAGAGGAAAAAAGATTTAACTTTTCTTGCTGATTTTCTCTGTTGCAGCCAAACGGTCCCCTAAGGAAATTGATTTTCTCGTCTTCTCGGAAACAATTTCTCTCTGAGAAAATTATTTTCTAACCAGTTTTCTCATCTTCTCAATTGTTATCTCTCTCTACTGTTTTCTCTCTTCCTTTCTTTTCTTTTCTTTTCTTTTCTTTCCAACAAATAGTTCCCTGTTTGTTTTAACACTAATATGGAATGGAAATTGCTAAAGAAAATGAAGAAAGATTAAACAGCATAAATTGAGTGTACTGATTTCTTTCTCTCTGACAATCTCTCTCTCTGTTTCTTTCTCTCTCTACAATCACTGTTTCTATCTCTCTCTCTCTCTCTAAAAATACAAAACAGAGAATACAGAAGATAATGGTGATTCAGACCTATCTCTCTCTCTATACATAAAACCTGTCTATATAAGCTCACAGTACTCTGCCTTTCTTTCTCTCTCTTTCAATAATTTCGATGAAGCTCAGGAGAGAATGAGAAGAAAAGAGAAGAAGATCAAAACCCAATTAAATTCAGTGGATTGCTCCCCCAATCCGAGATGATCACCATATTGCTCTTTCTCTGTCTTTATAGAATAAGAAGAGAAATAAAAATCCATTCTTTCCTTCTTCCTTTCTCTCTCTACAGCTGGAGCCGAGATCTTTCTTGATTTTTTCTCTTCAATCTTCAGCTCTCTCTCTGTTATCTTCCTCTATCTTCCTTTGTTAAGAAACTCCAGCTTTGTCTCTCACTAAAAATCGAATTCTCTTCATTAGTTGTTGTTTGAATGATCATGAAGATAGGAACAATATCCAGATCCTCCCTATTATCTTCCTTTAACCGAGAGCCCTCTCTCTCTCTATCTTTGGTTTTAAATTTCTTTCCTTCTCTGTCTAGAAGATAATCCCATCACCTTCTCTCTTCTGATTAGAATTCTTCTTTCAAAAAATGAGTCAATGGTCCAATTTTTGTGGGGTAAACTAGTTTTCAGTCCAACCATGGCAGAAAATGAGTAAATGGTCCAAATGTCAGAGAATTATTTTTTTCCTTTTTTTTTTGCTAGTTTTCTTCCCATCTTGCCCTTGGACGGGACCCTCCCCCTTTTCCCTGAGATGTGTGACTGAAACAGGAAAGAACATTAAATGCTCTATCCCATCCCATTCCTGCTACTTCCTTCCCTTCCCTCTTTCCGTTTCTTTCTCTCTCTAAATTTCTTCATTTCCAATCTTTCTTCTCCAAATTCTTTGCTAAAGAACCCTTCTATCCTTTTCTTTCTTTCTCTAAATTTCTACATTTCCAATCTTTCTTCTCCAAATTCTTTGCTATTGCACCATTCTTTCCTTTTCTTTCTCTCTCTAAATTTTTCAAGTTTATCTCCTCCATCATCTCTGAAATTGCACCAATTTTTCCCAAATATATCTAAATCCCGAAAATACTCTATTTTTTTTGTTTCTCTCTCTAAAACCTTCTAAAAAACGCTGATTCTTTCTTATTTCGTTCAAATTTTGAAAATTTGGGATTAAGTTTTGGCGAAAATTAAAACTCCAGCCCAGATTTTTGAAAGATTCCATCTAAAGTAATTAAGCCCCCCGCCCAGATTTTGGAAAGATTTTTGAAATCTGGAATTTTTTTTTTCTTTCTCTCTCTAAATTTTTTAGAGAAACAGAAGAAGATATATAAATTTTCTGTCTATATATAAATATTTCGAAATCGATTATATTCTTGCCATCATCTCTATCTTTTTGAGAAAAGGAAAGTAGTAAGATTAGAGAGAGAAAACATGTTTAAACAGAAATAAAACGAATAAAAATAGGAAATATGGGAAGAGAAAAATCTGGAGAGAAAATATGAAAAAGGAATAAAATTTAGAGAGAGGGAAAATAGGAAAAATCTAGAGAGAAATTCGGTGCCTATTACATAACCCAACAAAATTCCTAGTAAATAAAACAATTCCCGGTGAACAAGTCAATTTCGAGTACAAAAGTGTCTAGTACACAAGAAAATTCTTAGTAAATAAAACAATTCCCGGTGAACAAGTCAATTTCGAGTACAAAAGTGTCTAGTACACAAGAAAATTCTTAGTAAATAAAACAATTCTCGGTAAACAAGAAACTTTCCAATACAAAAGTGTCTAGTACACAAAATTTTTTTTCGAAAATTAAACAGTTTCCGGTAAACCAGAAAATTTCCCAACACAAAAGTGTCTAGTACACAAGAAATCCCCAGTAAATTAAACAGTTTCCGGTAAACCAGAAAATTTCCCAACACTAAAGTGTCTAGTACACAAGAAATCCCCAGTAAATTAAACAGTTTCCGGTAAACCAGAAAATTTCCCAACACTAAAGCGTCTGGTACACAAGAAATCCCCAGTAAATTAAACAGTTTCCGGTAAACCAGAAAATTTCCCAACACTAAAGTGTCTAGTACACAAGAAATCCCCAGTAAATTAAACAGTTTCTGGTAAACCAGAAAATTTCCCAACACAAAAGTGTCTAGTACACAAGAAATCCTCAGTAAATTAAACAATTTCCGTAAACAAGAACCAATCTGGAAAAAAAATTGAGAGAAATCCTCAGTAAATCCTCAGTAAATTAAACAATTTTTTTCGGCTCAACTTCAACCTCCTCTTTTTCACTCTCTTCCTCCTCTTCCTTTTCTTCTTCTTTTTCTTCTTCTGACTCGTCTTCCTCACTTTCCTCTTTTTCTTCTTCCGAGCCCTCATCTTCTTCATCCTCAACTTCCACTACCTCCTCATCTTCTTCTTCCTCCTCATTTTCTTCTTGTTCAGTCTCAGATATCTCTTCAATCACTTGCTTTCCTGCCTTTTTTGAATTTCTTGCCTTTCCTGAATTTCCTACCTTTCCTGCCTTTCCTACTGTTCCTGACTTTGCTGAATTTCCCGACTTCCCTGCCTTACTTCCTGTTCCTGCCTTCCCCTGAACCTGTCTTCCTGAACCCATCTTTGCTAAAACTTCCTGAACCCTCCTTGTCTTTACAGCAACCTCCTTTGGTGAAACCTTTTCCCCTGACTCCTCCATTGCTGAATCTTTTTTCCTAAAACTTCCTTTCTATCTTTACCTGAATCTTTCTTCTCCACCTCCTGTTGTTTTCCCGAAACTTTCTTCTCAACACCCTTGGTCTTATCCTGACCCTTTCCTGAAACTTTTTTTTCGACCCCCTGTTGTTTTGCTGCTGCTTTCTTTGCTGCCACAAACCTGCTCTCCTCTTCGGCCAGGAAACTGGTCTGCTCTTGATGCTTCTCCTTCTTTTGATGAACCATCCCCTCAGCCAGAAGTTCAGAGTAAGCTTTCAAAGCCTCTTCTCTCTCATCAACTGCTTCTGCCAGTTCTTTCTTTAGCTCCTCATTTTCGAGCTTTAGTTGATGAAGTTCTGCCTCGAGGGTGGCACTCTTTTCCTTATGCTCTTCAAGGAGGAGAAACATCTCATCTACGTTGTCGCCAGTTTCTGTTGTCTTCACCAACTTTTCTTCTTCTTCGGTTAGTGGCACAACATATTCTTCAGTGACCTGAAAGAGAAAACACATTAGTTAGAAGTTTGTCAGTTAGTTTTTAAAAAACATAAGTATTTCAGCAAATTTGTAAGTTTTCTGAAAAACTATTGGTTTACAGGAAACTATACTGTTTTCTGGAAACCAGAAAGTTTCCGGCATCTAAATGACATGTTGTACCTGTTCTTCTGTTAGACTTGCAAGCTTATCAACAAATGTTTCATCTATTCTGCTAAGAGGCCACCTTAAAATCCTTGGGATTTCATCCTTGTACTTCTCCTCTCTTTCATACGATGTAGTATGTTCGCAAAACCATATCTTTAAATAACACAAACAAATATCTGTTGTTTCAGTAAGGAACTTCAATGGTAACTTGTAATTGAAAGAAACTCAAACATACTTACAGGAAGGATTAGCAGGCAGCCAGAAGCTTTGATTGGGTCGTTCGGGTGCTTGTTGATGTGGTCTATCATAAATTGGTGCACCGCGACTGGCCAATTGTAAGTCTTGATGGTTTCCATTGATTCCAAATAAAGGAGAATCTGTGTGGAAACCGACTAGCCAGAAGTTGTCGGGAAAAGAATATTAGCAGCAATACACATGATTATCAACCTGACTGCATCCATCTCATCCTCCTCACTGACAGCCATTCTTAGTGCCTTGCCGATCTTGATGCATGAAACTTTCGTAGGCACCTCTCCGAAGTACTTCTCACAAAACTCAATTTCTGGTCTCTTCAGGACGTGGGTGCTTGGGAAAACATCATTAACCTTACCTCCCAGTGGCATACCCAGAATCAGGGAAATGTCTTGAGGGTGCACCTTTAATAATTTGCTAGCTAGGTTGATTGTTTCAGTGGAGGAGGAATACAAGCATAGAAGTTGGAACACAGCTTTGTTGGGTCTTGGTGAGTTGTCCACATCGATCTTATCATTGATAAAAGCTTGGATCAAGTAGTTGAATGGCGTCTCCGCCAACAAATCCTTCTGCCTCTGGGACAACTTTGGAAAAGTAATTTTCAGCTGTGTCCAAGTGTTCTTCAGTGAATACTTGTAGACCTTTGTCAGTTTGGTAGTCAAATTATCGGGTACATTTTTTGGCTCACTAGTAGAGCCAACCAGTATATTTTGGACCTTTCTGGTTTGACTACCAGAACCCACTTCAGTGACCGATAATTTGGACTTCTTTGCGGTAACTCTTCTTTCTTATCTTTTGTCAGTTTTCTCTTTGCCTCATTTGGTTTCTTCCCTTCTCTGTTTTCCTCAATTGAGACCTGAAAAAATTTCGAAAAACACTTACATAAGGAAAAGCTGAAATTTATGTTTTTCCATACAGTATACATAACCATGTTTAGCATTCAGTTTTCTCAAATCAACTGGTTTACTGGTACTATTTCGTCATACCAGAAAACTGAACAATTTCCTAGGAATTTATCATGTCACATCTATCATTTTCAGCAAGTAACATGCATCAAATCCCCATTTTATACATTACATAATGTCTCGCATTTGAGAAACCTCTTAATAAAAACCTTATCTGTAGCATCTGGCCCTCATGAAATCAACTGGTTTACCATTCATACTTGGTCTTATAAGTAAATTGAAGATTTAAGAACTGGTTTACCAGTATACATAACCATGTTTAGCATTCAGTTTTCTCAAATATTTGTTTGTGTGCAAACTCTAAACCCTAAACTCATACCAGCAAACTGAACAATTTCCTAGGAATTTATCATGTCACATCTATCATTTTCAGCAAGTAACATGCATCAAACCCCTAAACCCAGATTACAAAACCATGTTTAGCATTCAGTTTTCTCAAATCAACTGGTTTACTGGTACTATTTCGTCATACCAGAAAACTTAACAATTTCCCAGGCATTTTGTGTTTATAAAATGAAAGTTTATAAAAACACAGATTTAAGAACCCCCCCACATAAGAAAGAGGCTATTTTTTAGGAAATCATTCGTGTATTTCATACAGAATACTTAATCATGGTTAGCATTCAGTGTACAAGAAATCATCTGGTTTACCCCTACTATTTAGTTCCAACAGTACACTGAGAATTTTTCCAGAAATTTTATAACATCATTTTGTAAACAGACAAAAGTAGAAGAAAACAAAAAAGTTTTAGGGAACTTACCCTTTTTCTAGGGCTCATCCTTCTCTGACTTTTTTCCTCCGTAGGTGGCATAGATCTACTAGATCTGGTTTCTTCTTCCACTACCTTCGTTGTTGATTTTTTGGCTGTAGTTTGTTTGACCATTTTCTAAAATCAAGAAACACCACACAGTAATGAAATCACTTAGCTTCCTCTGCCATTCACGAACAATTGATAGTATTTTAAGAACAGAAGGTAGAGAGAGAAACAGAAGGTAGAGAGAGAAAGTTAGGAAGAATACCTTTGTTTGATCTTCCGGTTTGGGGTTTCTTCGAATAACACTTTTCTTCCAACAAAAAATGAAAACTACTTTTGATTTACTTTTGATTTCACTCAGCTTTAAGCTTAAATAACAAGAGATTTTCTGCTTTATGCTTTGATGGTGGTGGTTCGTTTTGTGTTAACTTCTTAGATTTGGAAAACTGGAACGTTTTTGGGGGGATGAGGACGAAAAATGAAGCTGATTCGAGAGGCGTGCGAGTGTAAGATGGGACAACTCTCTGCAACGGTCACTTCGTTTCAATCGTGTCAGTCCAAATTTCAAAATCCTCTGAAATTTGCGCGTTTTCCCGGGTAAGATTTGGATGGCATTTTTCGTAAATTAGATGAGGAAAACGGATCGTTCCGTAATTTCCAAGACCCCTCTGACGCGTTGGACCGGAAACGCAATTTTGCTTAGTAATGGATTGGGCTCTCTTTTTCGGCCCAATTTTGGACCTCCCGCCCATTCCCTCAATATAATAATACCAATTCCTCCTTTATTCTCTTCTCCTCTACTATTTTGGAAGAAAGAAAACTTTCTCTTCCTTTCATCTCTGAATAAAACTTAAAAGAGAATAGAAATAGAAAGAAAGAGATAACTAAAGATTGGAAGAGATTTTGAAAACATTCTCTAGAAGAAATAAAAGAGAAAGAAGGAAATAAGAGGAGGATAAAATGGAAAGAAGAAGAGGGAATGGGCGGGAGGTCCAAAATTGGGCCGAAAAAGAGAGCCCAATCCATTACTAAGCAAAATTGCGTTTCCGGTCCAACGCGTCAGAGGGGTCTTGGAAATTACGGAACGATCCGTTTTCCTCATCTAATTTACGAAAAATGCCATCCAAATCTTACCCGGGAAAACGCGCAAATTTCAGAGGATTTTGAAATTTGGACTGACACGATTGAAACGAAGGTAGAGAGAGAAAGTTAGGAACAATTGATAGCATTCTCTTTTAAGTTTTATTCAGAGATGAAAGGAAGAGAAAGTTTTCTTTCTTCCAAAATAGTAGAGGAGAAGAGAATAAAGGAGGAATTGGTATTATTATATTCCCATAAAATTTGGGGACCAGCCAGTCGGTTAATGAAAGCTGGCAATAAGGAGGGATTTGCTACCTTCCGGTTCATCAACAGAGAGCTAGAATGCTGTCCCTTCTTTGCTGATCTGCGCGGATTCATTCACGTCCGTCAGATTCCTTCGTGGAGCATTGTAAAGAGATAGTGCGATACACCTAATCTCTATCCCGTTCAAGTCCCGAATTCCCTACAGCAACGACCGAGAGCATCCCGCGCGCGAGGATATGGAGTTTCTGATCAGCGCCACGTGTCGTTGGCATCTCTAAAGTTGACTTGATTTTGACTAAAACTTTGACCCATTCTAGTTTGCTCGTCCGGACTCCGATTTGACTTTCGTTTTCGCCATTGGGTTCGTCTTGGACTATACTTCTCAATCGAATATAAACAATGGTCAGAATTACCAGAATCTCTAAATGACCAAAATGCCTTTTTTGTCTCTTTCTCCCGGTTTTATCAGTTTTTCGCATAGAACTCTGTAAAAGACACCGGACAAGAGAAACAAGTAATTCATGAGAGTAACTAACTGCTCGAAATGGATTAACTAACCCGAATTAAGAGATTCAGATGGGGCATTTTCATGTCTCATCAGTACTCTTTTACTTTCTCTCTCTAATTCTCTTTTCAGATTTATTTCTCTTTATTTATTTAACTAAATCCTAATTTCTCTCCTAATTTAACCAATTTCTAACTAATTTAGAATTTTTTTTCTCTCTCCAATTCTTATTCTTTCTTCAATCTCAACAACTTCCTCTCTTTTTAAAATTCTCTCTCCAATCTCAACAAATATTTCTCTTTAAATTTCTCTCTCCAATTGGTTCAAAATTCTTTCTTTTTTTTTCCCTGATTTGTTTCTTATCTCGAATTTCGAATTTTTCCAGATTGGTTCAAATTTCGAATTTTTTCAGATTGGTTCAAATTTCTATTTTTTCACTCCAACTTTCCATATTTATTAATTCAACCAATTCCTAATTTCTCTCAAATTTTAACCAATTTCTAACTAATTTTGATTTTTCTTAGTAATCTAGTAAACACTTTTGTAGTGAGAATTTTCGCGTGTACCGGAAATTGTTTAATTTACTGGGAATTTCTCTTGTCTACTAGACTTTTTTGTGCTGTAAATTTTTTGGTTTACCAGAAACTGTTTAATTTACTGGGTATTTTCACAAAGAATAGACACTTTTGTTCTCGGAATTTTCTGGTTTACAGGAAACTGTTTAATTTACTAGGAATTTTCTTGTGCACTAGACACCTTTGTACTACGAATTTTCTGGTTTACCGGAAACTGTTTAATTTATTGGAAATTTTCTTGTGTACTAAACACTTTTGTACTGCGAATTTTCTGGTTTACCGGAAACTGTTTAATTTATTGGAAATTTTCTTGTGTACTAAACACTTTTGTACTGCGAATTTTCTGGTTTACCGGAAACTGTTTAATTTATTGGAAATTTTCTTGTGTACTAAACACTTTTGTACTGCGAATTTTCTGGTTTACCGGAAACTGTTTAATTTACTAAGAATTTCTTGTGTACTAGACACTTTTGTGCTGAGATGTTTCTGGTAAACCAGAAACTGTTTAATTTACTGGAGATATTCTTCTGTACTAGACACTTTTTGAATTTCTCTTTAGATTTTTCCTATTTTTTCTCTCTCTAAATTTTATTCCTTTTTCATATTTTCTCTCAAGAATTTTCTCTCTCCAATCTTACTACTTTCTTTTTCTCAAAAAGATAGAGATGGCAAGAATATAAGAGGTGAGAATATAATCAATCGATTTCGAAATATTTCTATAGAGAGAGAAAATTTACATATCTTGTTCCTCTGTTTTTCTAAAAATATTTACAGAATTTTTTTTAGAGAGAGATATTAGAAGTTAATAAAATTTTAGAAAGAGAGAGAGGAAGAAGATAATCAACTTCCTAAGATTAGTTTAGACAGAGAGGGGGAGAATTTTTAGAGAGAGAGGGAGGCTTAATTAATTTAGAGAGATATAGAATAATAATCAGCGGGATGCTTAATTTTCAAAAATCATTCAAAAATCTGGCGGGAGGCTTAATTACTTTAGATGAAATCTTTCACAAATTTGGGCGGGAGGCTTAATTTTCGCCTAAACTTTATCCAAAATTTTCAAAATTTGAATGAAATAGGGAAGAATCGTCGGTTTTGAGAAGGTTTTAGAGAGAGAAACAAAAAGAAACAGAGTATTTTGTGGGATTTAGAGATATTTATAAAGATTTTAAGAGATTTGGGGGTTTAATTCCAGCCTAGATATTAAATGCTCCCTCTCCATCACGCTGACAACACGTCAGAAAACAACAGGAAATAAGAGCGTTTCCATTGGAGGGCCAAAACAGGTATAATTTTTTTGAAAAACAGAAAACTCTTAGCTGTCCATGACATTTGGACCTAAAACGCATTTCGGTCCGAGTTTGGGCTGAACGCGTATTGATGGGGCAAAATTTGGACCATTCTCTCATTTTTTTCTTATAAAAATGTCATAAACATAGAATAGAAAGTTTGACAAAAATTGGAGGTTCAATCTAACTTCCGAATATAACCGAAGAAAAATCGAATTGTCAGACACGTATAGAAACCAAATTGGCTAATTAGCCACAAATTTGAGTCTAAACGGAATTACCCAAAACATATTCCCCACTTGAATTTTACCAACAAGATTAAACGAATCCAATATAATTAGGTAGTACAATTTTATTTTTCAAAAATAGTATCATGAGTAGTACTAAGACCTTCCTTCGTAAATTTAATAAACCCATTATCTAGAGTGGAAACGATATGGAAGCTAGTATTTCTTGGTGCACTTATCAGAACAGGAATCCTGACAACTATGTAATTCTTTTTCACCTGCAAAAATAGATAAATTTATTTTGTCTGATTAATCAAGAAAACAAAAAAAAAAAAAAAAAAAAAGAATGTAAAGACATTGATCACACAAAAGTAGTAGAACAATCCTAATTATTTGTATGTGCCTCAAGAACAATGTTTTCTATTTCTAGGATAATAAAATTAACTCAGTCATTTTTACACTTTCTGGGATATGTCTATGGCAAAATTGAGAGTACCTACAAAAATTCTCCATACAATATTCATAAGAAAAAAAAAAGGATGATAGAAGAAAGATATATAAATAACATACTAGAATCTTGTGGAGTGTTAATATTGGAGCATATGGAAGAAGGGCAATGGGTCCAACAAGAATGACTAGTAAATACATACTCGTCTCCCTTATCATATATGTCGTCTAAAGATATAAAAAATCTATAGCACCTATTTGCAAAAAAGTCGGAACATGTATTTGGTCCCGGCCGGTGCAATAAACATTTAAACATACATTTTGTATAACACCATAAAGCTGCTTTAGCTTCATCTATCAATACTCCAAACACCATAAAGATTTTCTAAAGTTTACATAAAAAGGGTTTAATGAAACTTACCTATATTTTTTATATATATCTCTAACTTAAAAGGTAAAGATTTTCTAAACTTATTTAAGGAAATAAATCCTTAACAGAAATATAAATATTTCTTTTCTTATTCAACAACTTACCTAAATTTATTTTTAGATAAGATTTTTTAAAGCTTATCAATTTTTTTTTCTCCACCTTAAGTTAGTATATTTTCTAAATAGGATAAAAATCATTAGGAGGAATATAAATATTTAAAAAAAGGAAGGAAAAAAAAAAAAAAAAAAAAAAAAAAAAAACAAGTTGCCGGACTCAATCCAGGCTTTTCCAAGCGTGGCCGGGCCTAGCCCGTCGGGCCTAAAATTGAGGCCCAATCCGGGTCCGGGACAGAACCCGGGTTGACCTGACCCGTTTCCATACGGGTCAGAGTTTCATCCTCTTTCTCTCGTATGATCGATCGTCTAGAAACAAGAAATCCGTGCCTCCCCATCGTCGGAGTTAGAGAGAGATAGGGGGAGAGAGAGAAGATAGAGAGAAAGAAGTTGCCGACGTCGTCGGCTAACTCGGCTAGCGACTTAAAAAGTGTCTGGTTCATGTTTTTGGGGTTCCCACTTTTTTCCGGAACCTATTCTTGTTTCCCCAACACACTGACCTTTCTTTTTTACTTTATTTTTCTCCGTTTTTTTTTCGGGTTAATTCCGTTTTGGCCCCCGATTTGTGACCAACTGGCCGTTTTGGCCCCCGATTGTGTCCGGCAATTCGTTTTGGTCCCAAAAATTCCTAAATGGTCCCAAATTTTTTTAAACCTCCCAATTCTACCCCCATGGCATTTCTGTAATTATTTTTTTTCTTTTTCTTTGTCCACACAATTACCACATCACTCTGTCCACCTCACCCTTCTTCTCCGGCGAAAGGTTGCCGGCCGGAATAAAAAATTCCGGCCGGCCACCTTTACTAAAAAAAAAATAATAATAATTTCTTCCTTTCTCTCTCCTCTTCTTCTTCCTTTCTCTCTCTTTTTCTTCCTTTCTCTCTCTTCTTCCTTTTCCCTCAATCTCTCTCTCTCTAAGCTCCCCTTAGAGAAGAAGGGTGAGGTGGAGAGGAGGTGGTGTGATGGAGGAGAGATAAGGTGAAGTGGATGATAAAGAAAGGGGTGATGTGGCTTTTTTTTTTGTTTTTACCCTTTTTCAGAAATAATTCTATTTTGGCCCCCGAGGATAATTTCGTCAAAAATTTGGTCCTTGGGACCAAAACGAACTGCCGCACACTTATGTGGGCTAAAACGGCCAGTTGGTCACAAATCGGGGGCCAAAACGGAATTAACCCTTTTTTTTTGGATTTTTTTTTGTTGAAATATGGATATTCATTTCCAGATATATTAATAAGGTTAATTCCGTTTTCCCCTAGGCTCCTATAACGGATTTTAATATTCTTTTCTGATGGATTCGTCATCCACTATCCCAAATTTGGTGTACCTGATTCTTCTGTCGTAATTAATCCAATTTCTCTCTGAAAAAAACCTATAAACTCCACTACTAAGGCAGATAATGAAATATTTCTCATTCAACTAGTTAAACTTTTAAGTTTTATGGATACAGAATGTTTGAGTGGAGGTGTGTACATTATATATGGATTGCTAAAGTTTATATTTAAGAAAATAACCAAAAAGTCCCATAGAGGTATACTCCTGGCATACCCGATTCTGACATGGTAGTGTATCGCGTACTAGCACTCATGCCACGTACAGGATCAACCCCTGTACCAGGTAACATTGCCCAAAACCATGATATTGATTTTACCATAGCAATCGAGAAGACCTAACCAGCTTCAGCAGTTTTCAATCCCGAAACAGTGAAAAAAAACCTGACTGATTCAAGTACACTAATGATAGTTCCTTCATATCATGGTTGATAGCCGCATAATGATGCGCATACATTTCACATGCCATATAGATGCTACCAAGAGTAAGTAGCTGAACGCCTCAAAGTTGAAAGCAACTGCAGTGACAGTGAATCTGTCTTCCTGTACCAAATGGTACAGAAATACCTAGCAGTGTACACTTCTCACTCATCCTGGTATATTCGGAATAACCTATGAACTTGCGAAAGGGAAACAAGGTAACAGAACATAACTTCTCAAAAGACGGGGCAATTGGGGAGAGCAATTCAAGTCGCTAACTAAGAAGTTCATGTATATATGATAATGCCATTAAGCAATCCATATCTAATATATTTACAATTGTAAGAAGTCAACATGCCAAAAATTTTGCATCTCTAGTGTATGCACAGTTGAGCAGGATATGAATTAGTTTTAACATTACCAAACTACTGGCTCATCAGATGAAGCAACCCTCGCCAGATTCAGTTTTATGCTTAGTTTTATGCTTCATTGAGATTATCATCAAACACCATGGTACATTACCCCAGGACATAGCTCCTCCAAAGAATCAACAGTTCTGAAGCCACTCAATTCTTTAAGATAATTCCAACCATAGCGACCAAGGAGCTCGTTGAACGCATCTTCATTGTAAAGTGTCTTTTCCTCTGTACGAACAGGTATCCTACCAGACTCGTCATAGTAACAAATCTTTATCGTAATTCCTGAAAGAAAAAAGGAAGGAAATAACTCTTTGACTCACAAAGGGTGACTTCTTGAGGTGGCACTTTGTCCTACTTCGTTAATGTCGTTGATATAGTGAGAGAAGTAGCACTTTCCTAGAAACCAGGTTTAAGTACCGAAGGCGATAAAGTATGTTCACGTCGTACATCAAATTTAAGAAGAGTAGTGTTGCAAAGTTACCCTCATCAAGGTGAAGAGTGTAAGTTCCCAATGGCATGTTCCGGTCGAAGCTCCGAACAACTTCATCTTCATCCTCCAACCAAAATGCTCGTTTTGTTCTTAATCCAAAAACAGACTTGATTGCTTCCTTAATTGCTGCTGCATCTCCATCGATACCGATCCTTCGGGTGAGGTCTCCCCACTTGACTGTGATAACCCTCCCACCGTACGAGGTATTGCTATCACCTACAAAAAGTTGACCAATAAACACGAACAAATTATTTGTCTGAAAACTTATAGTACTGATTGGAAATCTTGAAGCGCCATAAAATGTTGATTACTAGATTAAAATCCACTTGGAAGGGAATTGACTCCACTGGCCATTTAATACTAGATTGAGCTAGTCATATTAATGATACAGCTTTGTTGCTCTGGCAGTACTCACAAAATTGCTGTTGTCTTAGAGAAGTTATCTAGGTTGATAACCACTGTACCGGGTAAAGATAAAAGTTTTCTTTGCTGTTCTTTTACTTGGTAGGTCTTAAAATTACCAAACTTAGCTGAGCCATGATGCTACAAGCTTTAGTTTCAACGTCGTGTTTGCGTTTATGTTTTTATTCTTAACATGTCTGCTTGTCAAGGAAATACCTACTCTCTAATGGAAGACGGGAACTAAAGATAGGCTGACGAATGAATATACAATTGAAGTTACTGGCGACTGGCTAGGCTCCTCGGCCCTCTTATGTCTCAACAAAGGGTTTTAACTTCTAAGTTTTTAAGAAAGGATTGATTTTGAACCGTTATCTAATTAGACTCTACGAGGGAATAAACCTTTAAAACGACATCATCACATAAGGTTTGACCTATCACTTCTTCAAAACTAAAACCAATAATTATAAATAGTTTGTTCATGCAATCTATTTAAAACTAATTACCATTTCCAGGCGTGTCTCTCCAGTTCCATGGGGGAACTCCGTTTCCTGCAACATCGGCATCATTTGTGATGGCAAGTGGGTGGCTTTCATGATCCGAACTCCTTTCAAGATTGAAAGTTCTGTCACCTGATGTTCATCCAGCAAACCAAATTTTCATTAATATTTCTCTTTCTTGAAGAAGGATTCTCAGACTCAAGAGGAGCAAGAAATATTGAAACTAAAATAACCGTTATATTGAAATGAAAGTTCATGAACTTCGCTCAACATTTTAAGCATTTAACACTTGATAAAGGATTATGATCCCAGAAAGTCTGTTTTTCTAGAAACAAGTCCAAGAGTTCCTAAAAAACGCCTTCGGATTTGAATCCATGGAAAGATGAAAATTCAAATAAAGTTTGGTCCCCATAAATCCTTTTCTTATTATAACCCTTCATTCAAACAAGCATGAAATAGAATTAACTATTGAAGTGTCATCTTGAAACTTTTGTTCTCGTATTACTGAGAAGCAATAACTACAATTCTAAATTTGATATAAAATATTATATTGATAATGACTGAAAATTTTCTTATTTGCCTATTGGTAATATCATTATTTATCTATACTTCCTACCGAAATTTCTCTGTTAAAGTATTAAGTACGTCGATCCTCTCTATGTTTACATTAAGAACTTCTCCTTCGTAAGATTAACGTGAAGAAGAACTGGTGGAGAAAGACAGATCCCTGACCTCACACCAAAATCCTTTCCCTCTTTATGCAAGTATACTTGATATAGATAAGCTTTCTGACCTACTCTCGGTGGATTGATTTGCGTTACATCGTTACCTTTATTTTATCGCATTTACTTTCTTTCTCTTTTTCTTTTGATATTATTAATTTTGATCGTGAACTACAAGCGGAGAAAGTACAAGGTTATATATTAGTTTCTTACCATTTTGGTGCATACATATATAGAATTCAAATTTGGTAAAGTACCTTCCACAGAGTCAAATGGAATACTTGCATCGCTGAGACCTAAGCAAGCAAGAAAATGAAAGCGGCTGTTAGAATTAATTTTAAAACTCTTGACAGTTCACCTTTCGCAGGTTCAAGAACGGTCGTTAATAAACCATATGACACTAAAATAAAACAACTAGTCTCCTAATGTTTTAATTTATGACTACCAATACTAATATTAGTGTATTCAACAAAAGGAACTGCAGACTTGGGTATATAGAAAGCACCGAGAGTTGGACTTTTCCGTCCTTTTTGTACTTATGGTTTTGGGGGTATAGGAAAAGTTGAAGCTGTGAAAGCAATCTTGATCAGGCAGAAACAATTGATTGTAACCTATGTAGTTGATATTGGAATATATATCGATATATTGTACATAATGTTATGAGCAATCAATCTATTTGATTATTGAAAAGCAGTAAGAATGAATAAGATATTGATATTTTGAGAATCTCAGAAATTAAACAAGATAGGTTTTTAATAAGAAAAGAACACGGAATCATAAATCATAAATGTAATAGCAAGTTGAGAATGAAAATGAGAGATCCTACTCAGCCAAATAAGTATAGTAAATCCAGCAACGTCTCAGCAATAGATGATGAATAGATACTTAAATCAGTAGGGTAAATCAGTAGGGTAAACGACATACTGAGGTACTGACATAATAAAAATAATCGAAATTGCTAATACTGCAATCAATTCGACATTTCAAGTTACAGAAACCTTAAGAACGGGAAGTTTATACCTTTTTCGTTGAATTGAAAGAAAGTATCATCTTTTGAATGAACAGAAGTCTTAGGAGACACATTTTTGTTCCTCCCCTTGATTAATTCATCAAGTTCTTTATAGTATGTCAACTTGGGTGAAATAGCTTGATCTTGATACTTTGTTTTCTTAAATTCCTTCAACAAGTTCCTCCATTTATCAGTACACATTGTAGGAGATCTATCAAATCCTTTATCTCTCATCTTAGATGAAATTTCTTCCCAAAGATGTTTATTTGATTTTGAAGTATTGAATAACCCATCCATTTCTCGCCGAAAATTGATAAGACTTAGGGTTTCTTCTTGAACCCAAGTTTCTGCTCTCTTCTTTGGTGCTTTCATTTCTTGATCTTCCCCACTACTATCAGCTAAAATAAATCGTTGATGTTGTTCTTGATGAGATTCTAATCCACTACTGTCGGCAACTTCAATCATACTGTCGGTAATAATCAATCTGACAACACCTCAAGAATCAGGTGCTGAAAACATAATTAGGGCAAAAAAAAGAAGACATGGGTTTTGATAAAGAAACGATGCGGAAGAAAACCCATTTCTTGGAATTTTGGTTAAAGGTTTAATAAAGCAAACAGATATCAAAGAAAAGAAACAGATCAAGTTTCAAACTACGAATGTTTTAGGGTTTAGCTCAAATGTTTTTCTCTAATGATGAATACCCAGAATCTTGATTTGTAGTGTTAATGGCTGAAAATCTGAAGTCAGTAAAGAATGTACTAAAGTGAACTAGTTCAAGTGAGAGAAAGGGTAAAAAGATTAACTTACAGTGCGAGTTTTCTTGCTATAGATGAAAAATCCCAAATAATCTGCGATTCAGGCCGACGGGAAGAGAGAGAGAGAGAGAGAGGGTCTCTCTTCTTATTTGTTTTTCTTTTCCTCCGTTTTCTCGGCTTCGTTTATCTTCTTTCTCACTTCAACGTGAATCTAGAAGAAGCGAATGACGAAGTATGGATGAAGCGAATGACGAAGTATGGAGTGGGTTTGAGATCTCTTATTTCCACGAAAATAAAAGAATTTCCATTGAATTAGGTATTTTCCCTGTTTGATACGACGTTTAATTTCATGGCTTTAATTTCGTAGGGAATCTATTTTCATTGAATTAGGTATTTTCAGATACTTGAAACCTAATATTTATCTCCATATATGTTCTAAACGATATTTTACCCATAAAATTAGCAAAATAAATGTTTTACTTATTCATTGGACAAATGACATTATTGCCCTTCTTACCAAATGACATGTTTAGAAAGTTGTTAAAATGACATTTTAATTTTATATAGCAAAAATTACATTTTCACCCTTTTATAATATCAAATTGACACCTTACCCTTCTGTTGTCAAAATTACATTTTTTTTAGCTAAAATGACGTATTTGACCCTTATGTTGTCAAAGTGACATTTTTACCTTTAAGTGGTCTCAATGACATTCTTACCTTTATCTTGTAAAAATGGCATTCTACACTTCTACATTGAAATGACACGAGGTTAAATAACTTTACAACATAGGGGTAAAAATATATTTTTGAAAACATAAGGGTAAAAATGTAATTTAGACAGCATAAGAACGAAAATGTAATTTTGGTAACATAAAAGAAAAAAATGTCATTTTGACTACATAAGGAGTAAATAAAAACTCGTAATTGAATATTATATTCGTAGAATTTAGTTGTCAGCCAAATAATAGAGTTCCTAATTCCACGGAATAATAAATGACTATGAAACGAACGAACTCTTATTTCCACAGAATAAATTCCTTGGAAGACTTTCCAAGGAATTCTTTTAGTTCCATGGAATTATTTTCCTGATATCAAACACAACTTTGGTGGAAAAAAGACGGGGCTAAGTGTGATGATGACTAAAAGTGTTTTTTCTAGGTCTTTTTTATCAAGATTTTCAATCAAATAATGAATTTTTCTTTATATTTTCCATTGGATTGAAGTGACTAAAGCCTCGAAAAAATGAAAAAGACACTATGTCGCTCAGATCAGTGGAGTGTTTTTTCGTAATTTAAGGAAATAATTCACAATTCTAACGGTAGAATGTGACCTTCCATCTCTTTTTAGGATTTATACGTTTTCACCATAGCATGCTGAGATGATGCGGTAGTAAGCATTGGTCTTGATGATAGCCAAGTGTGTATTTGGAGGTTAGTTAATATCTGATGAGCGTGTATCTTTCAACATTGACCGATCCTTTGGCACATGATAATGGTTCGTGTATAAAAATTAGATCTTCGACTCGGTCTAGCCTTCCACGTCGCCATTGCTCTCTTTCTGAAAAATGTGTGATCGAGGTGACGGAGTTTCTTCTAGTTGATCTCCCTATTTTGAGTCTCTAGCTAAAATAAGGCTCAGGTTGCGAAGCTAACTCTTGCCCACATTTCATTTGGCTTCAAAGCAAAGTAGGCTTCAAGATGGTGAACTAACTTTCACAAGCTTCCCTCTGTTTTGTAGAGACCAAAGCACATCTCTTACAAGAGCTACTTTGAATTTCATGTGAGAAATAATAAGGTCCGAAAAACTTCAAAAATATTTTACCACAACACAAGGTGGAAAATGATTTTCTCGTTAGTTGGACAGTGCATCTGCTCTTGTCCTGACTCCCTCTTTCTTTATTTCTTTCGATCATTTTCTCTCTCTTAACAGCGAAATCGAAGTTGGTTATTCTTTTCCCTAATTGTTACTCGGGTCGAAGTTTCTCTCTAGAACTTGTTTTTTCATTTGATTTTAAGAATGAAGTTCTTCAAGTAAATGAAGTTCTCCAAATCAAAGTAATAGGTCAGATTATCCCCCTGATTGGTGCTCATTTACTTCTTCCTATTTCTTACTTGGTCGTCCTAATCTTGACCCCGATGTTGAAGGACATGTAGAGATGATACAAGGCTACATATGTGGTCATTCAATTTGTTTACTTGTTTGATATTGTTTAATTAGCGTTTCTTTTAGAGGTTTTAAAGGCGCAATAGAGAATGATTCTAGGGGAAGTAAAGTTTTGGGGATGATGCGTCAGCTTCTAACAATTCACCCTCATATGATGGTGATTTCTTCTTCTTCTTCTATAATTATTCTCAATAAATTTCATTCTTTTTCTGTTTTGGTTTCAAAATTTCAATAGGTAATTATTCTTCAAAACATGAGTATTGATCATTTATTACCAATGAGTTATGCCATATTTTGCTAATTAATGTTTGTTTGGCATGAAAGTGCTTCTTTGAGAGTATAAGTTGTCTTGACTTTACAGCATAGGAGGGGCTCTTATCACAAGTTTGTAGATTTAAGTTCATCGAGAATTAAGGGTATGTTTCTCCTTTTTGTTTCGGGCCCTTCGACTCCCATTGCGTAGTCTTTTCTTATGGTACACCCCAATTGCACTTTCCACTTTGGTATGATTTATTATGATTTGCAATTGTGCAACAACATTAAGGTGAGGTCGATAATTAGGTATTTAGATGAGGAATAGAAAATTAACTATATTTTAAGGTATATTATACAGGTTTTTACGTTTTAATGGCTTGATTGATAACTCAACGTACTTTGTTTTAGGTATTGACAATCTGACGGGAAATAAACGTTGATGATATTGGTTCCTTAATGCTTAATCTTGTTACAACCTAATGTTGATTCGGAAGCAATTGTTCATCAATCATCACAATAGTGACGACTGGGAAGCAATTGTTGATCGTGCACTAAATGAAATGATGTCTCCACAACATGCTCCTGGTATATCGGAACTTTCACTGAAAGAAACTGACATGGAAACCCTTAAAAGACGAAGTATAGGGTTATTTAAAGAATAGCTTATTTAGTGATCAACAATCTAATGTTGCAGGCAGGAACTACCTAGACGATGAAGATGATTGCCGTAATTCAGAAGGGAGTTCAAAAGCAGGAAAAAACAGGAAATTGTAAGTGAACAAATTTTTCTCCGAAGAAGCAACATATTTATCCATTCCCTATCCCTCTAATTTCTTCAAGTGAACTATGTAGGTTGTATATACGTAATAAAATATGGCATGAAAGGGAAAACTTTTATAGGAGTCATCAATATTCGGATCTTTATCATTTTTGTACTGTTATACTCCAATCAACTCATGTTGCATGTGTAGAAACCGGATCTGTTTATTGGTCAATTTGGGCAACCAAACGTTGTCCAAATCAGGATCAATATGGACAATTGGATTCGCCTCATCACGCTCTTGAATTTAGACATAAAGTTTGTCAAAATCTGATTTCATATGAATGAGTTATCATTGATTTACTTGAGGAATATATAAGGATAACTACAACGTCTAGTTTTATTATTGTTACCATATTGGGCCTTTAGAGGCGCACGCGCGTGGTGTGGCCGCATTGGGCCTTTAGAGGCGCCTGCACACACTTTGCACTTTGCGCATCGTTGCTAGGAGCGATCGGAGTCATTTGTTTTTAAGATCAGAGATTTGTTCCGGCGGTGGATATGTAATTAACGGATCTAGGCGACTCGTCGACGGAGATGCTAGGTGCCGTATATGATAGATCATTTGGCGATCTAAGGGTAGGCGTTTGAGGCGCTAGATCTAGATAGATCTGATGGTCGAAATTAAACCTGAAACCCAACAGTCAAGTGTAACTGTTGGAAATACCCATTTGTCTATAGGCACCCGTACAAAGTGTTGCCATTACTCTTATAAATACCATGAAAATTTCAGCAAACTAGATCATCAATTATTAACATATTTTAGCATTCATTTTCAAGCATTATAGTTTAAGGATCATTGTTTAAAAGTTCGTATTGTTTACTGTTAGATGTATACTTAATATTAGCTAGATAACAGTCATATATTAGTTGTCTGATTGTTTCCTACTTATATAGATACCTAAGATATATTCCTAAATATGTTTCGTAAGAGAGATAATCCTAGCTAGTTGTATATATATGTGTATATTGCTTGATAATGGGGATAAGATGAAATGCAGAAATATACTTTACATGGTATCAGAGCATTGAGTTTTTCTTCTGTTTTTTTTTTCAGAACATCAAGTTGATTTTCAGAGCATTTAGGTTTACAAATATTTCATTAAGTAATTTTCAGAGTAAGGGTCTTCTTTCAGAACATTAGAGTATACATTGCTGCTACTGGTTGTTTTTCGCTGCTGCCCTATCGTTGATCTTTTGTTTGCTGCCTTGTTGAGGTTTTGTTCGTATCATCCTTCTTTCATTCTATATTTTGTTGGTTTCCCTCTCACTTAATTTCACTAGTATGGATAAGTGCTCTACTGTAACGGACGTAGTGGCGGTGCTTTTTAAAATCATAGATCACAAGCTAAATGGATCCAACTATATGGATTGGAGTAAAACTGTTCGTCTTTATCTTCGTAGTATAGACAAAGATAATTGTTTGATTGATGATCCTCCAAGAGAGGATTCAATAGAGAAAGGGAGTTCAGGACAAACATGGCTCCGAGAGGATGCTCGTTTGTTCCTTCAAATTCGGAATTCCGAGAGGTATGTAAAGCCTTTTACCCTGCAAAGAAGCAAGATCAGTCCCTTACAAACTATTTTATGGCATTGAAGAAGACATACGAGGAACTTAAGGTGTTGTTGCCTTTTAGCCCTGATGTGAAGGTTCAACAAAGACAACGTGAGAAGATGGCTATCATGAGTTTTCTTGCTGGTCTCTCTTCTGATTTTGAGTCAGCTAAGTCACATATTCTTTCTGGTTCTGAGATGACAACTTTACAGGATGTTTTAATTAGTTGTGTTCTTCGCACGGAAAGTACTCCACCTGCTCCGCTCAGTGGTGTTTTGGTAAGTAAAAACAGTAACTATACACCTGTGAGATCAAATAATTATAATGAAACCAAAGGAGGACGCTCACAGGGATCTGGAAACATCATTTGCAACTATTGTCGCAAACCAGGTCATACTAAATTTGAATGTCGAAAGCTTCAGTACAAAAATCAGCAAAAACAGGTGGCTAACGTTGCATTCACCAATGATAACTATGACAAATCTATTCTTGTCTCAAGCGATGAATTTGCCAGGTTCACGGAATATCAAGAGTCACTTAAGTCTTCATTTCCTTCCGTCACTGCTATTGCTGATTCAGGTAAACCCAACACGTGTCTTCTTTCTTCATCCTCCAAATGAGCCATTGATTCTGGTGCCACAAATCATATGACAGGTAATTCTAAACTCTATTATACTTTTCAACCACACACTTCCACTTCAACGGTTACTTTAGCTGATGGGTCATTATCTTGTGTTCGTGGGTCTGCCACCATCAATCCTACCCCTTTGCTCCCCTTGTCGTTTGTCTTACATCAACCACATTTATCCTTTAATTTGCTATCGGTCAGTCAACTTACTTGTAAACTCAATTGTTTAGTCTCATTTTATCTTGATCATTGTTTGTTTCAGGATCTTATGACGAAGAAGATTATTGGTAAAAAGATATGAATCTGGCGGTTTCTACATTCTCGGTACATCAGTACCAAAATCTGTTGTTTGCTCAAGTATAACTTCTCCGTTTGAGGGTCATTGTCGGTTGGGTAATCCTTCTCTTCCTTTACTCAAGAAACTTTGTCCGCAATACAGTAAGTTGTCTTCATTAGATTGTGAGTCGTGTCAGTTTGCAAAACATCATCGTCTTAGTTCGTATCCTAGAGTCAATAAACGAGTAACAACTCCGTTTGAGTTAGTTCATTTTGATATTTGGGGTCCCTTTCCTATTTTGTCAAAACCTGGATTTCGTTATTTTGTTACCTTTGTGGATGATTATTCCCGTGTAACTTAGTTATATTTAATGAAAAATCATTCAGAATTATTTTCTGTATTTTGTGCTGAAATTCAAAATCAGTTTAATGTTTCCCTTCGTACTTTGCGGAGTGATAATGCAAAAGAATATACATCCACTTTGTTTAACTCTTACATGGTTCGGAATGGAATTCTTCATGAAACTTCTTGTGTTGATACTCCATCCCAGAATGGTGTAGCAGAGCGTAAAAATAGACATCTTCTAGAAACTGCTCGAGCTCTTCTATTTCAAATGAACGTTCCTAAACCATTTTGGGTTGGGTGGCCAATACGTGGACAACTGTTTTTTTTATATGGACTACTATTTTTGGGCCCGGTGCGAGTCAATTATGCTTGACTTAGTTGACTTTGATTTAATAAGGGGACACCTCCATAAAGTCTTAAATACTAACAGTTACTAACTTGTGGACCATTAACAAAATAATAGTTCGAAATTGAAAACCTAAGTTGTCTTCTTCTTCATCATCTTATTCTTCTTCCTTCTTCTTAGTCTTATTCTTATTCTTGTACTGCTACTAAAAGTAAACTATAGTTTCTACCACTTCCTTTTGTTTTTTTATCAAATCCTAGATGAATGAAGAAGATAAAACTGATCAATCTCGACTTCCCTTATTTTTTAGTAAACTATAGTTTCTACCACTTCTCTTTGTTTTTTAGTGAACTATAGTTTCTACTACTTCCCTTTGTTTTTTTATCAAACCTTAGATGGGTTTTAATCAAACCTTACATTGATGGGTTTTGAAAGAATACAAAACGATTTCAAGGCAAAAAATCGAAGTGAAGAAGAAATTCCCAGAATTTCGTGAGAAATCTACGAAAATATGCTAGACTTTCTTGGCAAGTTTCCTTCTGTCTTACCAAATTTTCGTAGGAAATCTACGAAATTGGCAAGTCAATTTTTTTTTTTTACAAAAACTCAGAAATTAAGATCTCTCGTGTTTTGTTGATTTTCCACGAAGCACGAGCAACTCTACTTCTTTGTAAAAAAATCTAGGGTTTTGAAATTTTTGATTTCTAGGTTTTAAAAGTTTAACGGGGTTTAGGGTTTTTGGATCTGATCTTTTTGGTTAGGAATATCCTTCAACAATTCCCTTCCCTTTGTTTGATGTCATAATCTTCTCCAAAAAATTATCTCTCTAGAATTTTGGGTTGATGATGAAGATGAAGTAGTAGAAGAAGACCAAACTTACTTAGGGTTTATGAGAAAAAAGGGAGGTGTTAAAATAATACATCCAATTCTAAAAGGACTTGAGTGAAAATAATAGAGAGTTGTCCCCTTAGAAACTGGTGTCCATATAAAAAAATTAATTATTTTGGTTGTCCACATAAGATAGTTGTCCATATAAGAAAAACGGTTGTCCACGTATTGGCCACCTTGGGTTGATGCTGTTTCTGTGGCATGTTTTCTTATCAATCGCATGCCATCTTCTGTTCTTAATGGTGAGATCCCTTATAAGACTCCTTTCCCTGATAAACCATTGTTTCCTGTTGATCCACACATATTTGGCAACACTTGTTATGTTAGGGATGTTCGTCCATCCGTCACTAAATTAGACCCAGAATCATTAAAGTGTGTCTTTCTTGGTTATTCTCGTCTTCAGAAAGGTTATCGTTGTTATGGTCCTAGCCTTAACAAGTATCTTGTTTCAATTGATGTTACATTTAAGGAAGACACACCTTACTTCCCGTCTTCACCTATTCCCATTCGTCAAGAGGAGGATGATTTGTTAGTCTATTCCATTAAGTCCTATAATCTGCTCAAGAATAATTAAGAGGTAAGCCTCCTATTATACTTGTTTACTCCAGACGAAAACCTTCTGATTCATATCCTGTACCTGCTCCTTCTTCAACATATCACGTTGTAAGGATGATCTCCCTATCGGCCTGCGTAAAGGTAAATGCCAATGTACCTATCCTATTTCTTCTTTTGTTTCATATTATAATTTGGCATCTTCCTCGTGTTCTTTCATTGCCTCCCTTGATTCTATTACCGTTCCTAAAACTGTTAAAGAAGCCATATCTCATCTTGGTTGGCATAATGCAATGATGGAGGAAATGAATGCTTTAAATGACAATGGTACTTAGGACTTGGTAGATTTACCATTAGGGAAATGACCTATCGGTTGCAAATGGGCATTCGCGATCAAGTGCAATCCTGATGGGTCCATTGCACGATTAAAAGCTTGTCTTGTGACAAAAGGGTTATGCCCAAACGTATGGAGTGGACTACTCAGAAACCTTCTCTCCTGTTGCGAAATTGAAATCTGTTCGTTTGTTTATTTCGATGGCAGCTACGTATAATTGGTCTTTGCATCAACAGGATATCAAGAACGGATTCCTTCATGGCGTTCTTCAAGAGGAAGTGTATATGGAGCAACCTCCTGGTTTTGTTGCTCAGGGGAGTACGGACGAGTTTGTCGTCTTCGAAAATCTCTTTACGGTTTGAAACAGAGTCCTCGTGCGTGGTTTGGAAAATATAGTTCTGCTATTGAGACTTTTGATTTAAAGAAATCCTAAACAATCTAAAGTTGGTATCATTTTGTTAGTTGTATATGTTGATGACATTGTTATAACCCGAAGTGATATAATATGAATATCATCTCTCAAGTCTTTTCTTCATACACAGTTTCACACGAAGGACTTAGGGATGCTAAAATATTTCTTGGGTGTTGAAGTTACAAGGAGTAAACAGGGTATATTTCTATCTCAAAGAAAATATGTCCTTGACTTATTAACCGAGACAGGAAAATTAGGAGCAAAACCTAGTAGTACTCCAATGACTTCGACTGTGCACCTTACGAGAGATGGAGAACCATTCGAAGATCCCGAAAGATATT
This sequence comes from Eschscholzia californica, assembly GCF_041429995.1. Lineage (NCBI taxonomy): Eukaryota > Viridiplantae > Streptophyta > Magnoliopsida > Ranunculales > Papaveraceae > Eschscholzia > Eschscholzia californica. Next base: position 51,575,220 of record NW_028238198.1, read on the forward strand.
GAAGGTTGGTTGGAAAGCTGAATTATCTTACAGTAACTCGCCCAGATATTGCATATTCAGTCAGTATTGTTAGTCAGTTTATGTCATCTCCAACAATTCATCAGTGGGCAGCACTAGAACAAATTCTATGCTACTTGAAAGGGGCACCCGGACGTAGAATTGTATATGCAAATCATGGGCACTCTCATATAGAATATTTTACAGATGCTGATTGGGCAGGCTCTAAAATAGATAGGAGGTCAACTTCAGGTTACTGTATTTTTGTTGGAGGAAACTTGGTCGCATGAAAGAGCAAGAAGCAAAATGTTGTGTCACGATCTAGTGCAGAATCGGAGTATAGAGTTATGGCACAATCAGTTTGTGAGATAATGTGGATACATCAGCTTTTGACTGAAGTAGGTATTAAAATTTCTGTACCAGCAAAATTATGGTGTGATAATCAAGCTGCTCTTCATATTTCCTCTAATCCGGTGTTTCATGAGCGAACTAAACACATTGAAGTTGACTGTCATTTTGTGCGTGAGAAAATTGAACAAGGCTTGATTTCTACAGGATATGTAAACACTGGAGAACAACTAGGCGATATCTTTACGAAAGCCTTAAACGGAGTTCGAGTCGATTATCTTTGTAACAAGTTGGACATGATTAATATATATGCTCCAACTTGAGGGGGAGTGTTAGCTGTATACTTAATATTAGCTAGATAACAACCATATATTAGTTGTCTGATTGTTTCCTACTTATATAGATACCTAAGATATATTCCTAGATATGTTTCCTAAGAGAGATAATCCTAGTTGTATATATTTGTGTATATTGCTTGATAATGGGAATAAGATGAAATGCAGAAATATATTTTACACTTACAAAGTTCGACAAACTATCAAAACTAAGAAGTACCATCTTTAACTTGATAGGTAATTTGGTTTATCCTGGGAGACGTACACCATCACTGTTGGTACTAATATACAGGGTGTAAATTGTCTTAAGGACAGAGGTATCCTCGACTCAGATATTTGTTACATTTAATTTTCATTTTTAAAATTACGGTTTTCATCTTTTTTCAATTATTTTAAAGAAGATAATTATTTCCCTAATTTATCAAATAGTAAGTAAATTAAAGTGGTTGTGCTCTATTTTGTTTAAGTAGAAAGATTAAGACTTATTATCTTAAAAAGACAACCATGGATGCTAGTTTTTCACTACTTCAAACTTCCCAATCACTACCAAACATTTTAATTTGAATTTCGTGGAAAAATCCAAGGTGGTACCTGATGATGCACAAAATGTCCATTGGGTCAACCCAGCTTAAGGCAGCAGAACAGCTGAGCCCTTGATGGCCCATCTCGTCGCATATTCCCCTAATTAGGAGGTCAGTCAGAGGAAACCAGCCCTGCAAAACTCCCTTGGCATGAACAAATCAGCCCTTGGACCTCAAAGGAGTAAGGGGGGTCCCCACATGTTCAACCATTGTCTTACCCCGAGAATTGGGGAGGCAGAAGTGCCAAGCGACCTACCGACTTAATCCAGAAACTTCTGGAGAGATCTCATTCGGCTACATATCTCGAAGTGTTTAAGCCAGTTTGGACTCCACGTATCTAAATGAGGAAACTTCTCCTTTAGAGTCTATCACTTCGGCAAGATATCCACGAATACGTTGACTAACGTCTGAAGAGTCAAGATCAAACCTAAAGTCCATTGGGTCAACCCGGCTTAAGGCAGCATGACAGCTGAGCCCTTGATGCCCCATCTCATCGCACATTCCCTAACTAGGAGGTCAGGCAGAGGAAACCAACCTTGCAAAACTCCCTTGGCATGAACAGATCAGCCCTGGGATCCTCAAAGGAGTAAGAGGGTCCACACAGGTTCAGCCAATGTCTTACGCCCAGAACTGGGGAAGTAGAAGCGCCAAACGACCTACCGACTGAATCCCGAAACTTTCGAAGAGATCTCAGTCGGCTACATATCTGGAAGTGTTTAAGCCAGTTTGGACTCCACGTATCTAAAGGAGGAAACTTCTCCTTTAGAGTCTATCACTTCGGCAAGATATCCACGAAGAATCCTTAAACTTAGGAACTTCCACTTATCAAAGATCCGAGATTGACTCTAAGAGAAATCCTAGATATTTAAGAGGAAACTTCTCCCTCGGTTGGACGGCAACCGCCTCACCACTGCTAAACACAGTCCGCCTAACATCGCCTCACCACATTGTCCTTCACAAGACAAGATCTCTCAACCCTAAAAGATCACAAGAAACTTAGAGTTCTCATAACTCGCCCCCAAAAAGGATCAATCAATATTCATTCTTTTACCGCAAAGAACACCCTGACTGGCTTGAGCGTCGGAGCGGTTTTCAAACTCTTTGCAGGTTTTCCCCCTTTGGGAACAGACGAACAGGAGCTGGAGCAAGGAGCGAGCTAGGAGCAGGAGTAAAAAATGAGGAACAGGAGCAATGAGGGAGGAGCTGGAATAAAAGAAGCAGAGCTGGAAACAGGAACACCTGAAGGAATCTATACTTTATTTATCAGAATATTCAGACATAACGGATGCTGTCATGCATCAACTCCCTTTTTCAAGCTGATGTAACGGAAGACCATTTTTTGACATCAGCAGTACCAAACACTTAAATCTGCATTTTAACATGATAAAATCGTTTTCTTTCTCGTGGAAAGAAAACAGTTTCACATCAAATGTTCTCACATGAATTAGACGGACAATAAGAAAAACCCATGTGGATTAGTGGGGCGGGTTTAGGGGCACTGTGAGTCGGGCCAGTTGAGGCCCCAGCCCCCAATCATCCCTCACGTGAAATACCTCGATGGATCCAAATTCGACTTTGCCCTAATTTAAGTTCCCCTTTTGCTTTTTTATTTCCAGGGGAAATTGGGCTTCTTAGTGAGAGAAAAGGTCGAGGAATTGAATTTCTCATGGAAATATAATCCACTCGGATGAAATTTCCTATAGTAAAAGCTAATCGGAAAACTCAATAGTTTTCCCAGTGAAGAAGGAAAAGAGGAAAACCAAAACTACAAAATCTAGGGTAAGAAATCGAACTCCACATGCTTTGAAATTTGTGGGTTCGTTCGATCTTTTTCTCTGGAGATCGAAACCTAAATACTGAACACTTGTGATTTCTACTCCCACATTTGTTTTAGTTTCCAACTTCCTGCTTGATTTCCCAAATCAACCTAGTATATGTAACTGGAGTTCTTCTCTATCACTAGGTTTGCATCAGTATCTAGTTTACTTCGATTTTTCTTCTGGTTATTGCTTGTATTTTTCCAAATTGGTGGGTTGATTCGTTTAAAGATGATATCTTTACTAATGGGTAGTGAATTTTTTTATGTTTCTGCAAGTAGTTACTTTGTGACTTCCAGTTATATACTTCAATGGAACCCTTTAGCCTAAGAATTTCCCTTTTGATTTCAACATACTCTTTTTGATAGTTCATTAGAATCCCTCTTTTTTTTAATGAAGTTTAGCACATTATCAGCAACCCTATTATTATCAATGATTTTAGGGTTTTGTTGGCATGATAAATAGATATGGATTTATTGTCTGTATGTGGTATTATTCTCACTCATGAAAGCTTGCAATTCTTCCTTACCTAACTCTGAATTCGAGTAGTCTTCCAACTTGATTCGAATGTACATTGAAATGTATCTGATCTTTTATTTGTAGTAAGTTTGTGTTAGAGTGTCACTTTCTTCACTATATAATAATCCTGGTAAGTTTGAGATTGTCATTCCATCTTACTTTGAAGTTTTTTTAGAATCGTTAAGTAGATGACTATTTCTTTGGGATGTTAGCCAACCTTTTGTATGATCATATCTTGATTGTAATGTAAGTAACAGATCATTAAGTTCGACATATCATTATCCTTTCCAATTCTTCGTGTTCTAAATTCTTCGCCCACTCAACTTTTAACCATTGTATCCTCTATCCATGTTCGTTTCGATATGTCTATGTTTTTGGGATTGGGATGATGCATTGATGAATACTCTAGGGTTAAAAGGTTATAGGAAGCTAATAACGTGTTGTTTATTTTCTTATGGTCTGAAAGTGACTGATAGAGATGAATGGCAGCAACTGTTTAAGGCATATGGGAGACGTCAAAAGAAGGATTGCCAGACCCAAATTCTGATTTGGCGTGTCTTGCATGAATGGCCCACTTAGAACCTTGAATAATGCGGGCCTGATCCACATGTCTTTGTGGAGATTCTACTAGTTTCTTAGTATTAGGATGGTTAAGTGTCTTTAATGTCTTTTAGTGTCTCTTTAATGTCATCTAGTGTCTCTTTAATGTCTTTTATGTCCTAGGAGTTTAGAAGTTTAAAAGTCTAGAAGTATGGGATATTAAGGGTCAGTTTTAGGCTATATATAAGGGTTGTATTCTGCTGTTTGTGGCAGACAGAGAGTATTCCAGCAGCTAGTTAAGCTCTATGTGTTTGTGTGATGCAAATACCCCAAAGGTGTGATGCCTAAGGGCTCTAGGAGTGATTCCTAGTTTGTACTGGTGTGATACTAGTGCTTTATTTCTTATATCTATAATATAATCAAGTTATTTTCTTCTTCTATTCCACTTCCCCATTTCTGTCCTACATCAGTTTGGTATCAGAGCGAGGTTATATGATGGCAACTAGATCCGGACTTAGGAGAAGATTAACTGAGAATGAACGGGACGATATCATTTTTGAAATTTCAGAACGACTCAAAGACGTGCAAACCAGACTAGCTAAGATGGAAACTCGAACACACCATCTTGCTAAACATCCTGAAACTGCAAAAGGAGATGAGCAAGCCGGAAATAATGAAGAGAAAGCTCTAGAAAATGAAACTTTATTTGATTATGGAATCTATGAGTATAATGACCTAGAGGAGGAAGAAAATAGTTCCCATGTATCTGTTATTGGACTCGTTACCACATTTCTAACAGTGGAGAACGAAGAAACTAAAGACATTGTTGATCATCAAAGTGTTTCTATCGAGGTGGATTCCCATCAAGGATATTGGATTAATTGGAAGGGGCACCCACTTACTGACTATAGAAGCATTAGATATGATGAGTTCAAAGTACTTGACGAAGACCTTTATGCATTTAACTCGCCAGAGTCGAGCTTTCTCAAACCCGGGAGAATTGATAGAGATGATGAGTCCAAAGTACTTGACCAGGAACTTGATGAGAAATTTTATGCATTTAACTCGTCGGGGTCGAGTTTTCTCAAGCCCGGGAGAATTGATAGAGATGAATGGCAGCAACTGTTTAAGGCATATGGGAGACGTCAAAAGAAGGATTGCCACACCCAAATTCTGATTTGGCGTGTCTTGCACGAATGGCCCACTTAGAACCTTGAATAATGCGGGCCTGATCCACATGTCTTTGTGGAGATTCTACTAGTTTCTTAGTATTAGGATGGTTAAGTGTCTTTAATGTCTTTTAGTGTCTCTTTAATGTCTTTAATGTCATCTAGTGTCTCTTTAATGTCTTTTATGTCCTAGGAGTTTAGAAGTTTAAAAGTCTAGAAGTATGGGATATTAAGGGTCAGTTTTAGGCTATATATAAGGGTTGTATTCTGCTGTTTGTGGCAGACAGAGAGTATTCCAGCAGCTAGTTAAGCTCTATGTGTTTGTGTGATGCAAATACCCCAAAGGTGTGATGCCTAAGGGCTCTAGGAGTGATTCCTAGTTTGTACTGGTGTGATACTAGTGCTTTATTTCTTATATCTATAATATAATCAAGTTATTTTCTTCTTCTATTCCACTTCCCCATTTCTGTCCTAACATCAGTGACTCGTTTGAATCAAATGAATCCAAAATCAACCCAAACCAGCCATTCAAATGAGTAAAAGAACAATCATTCTGAAATTTGACTCCGGTCAATTAGACCTTGAGCCACATTTCAGTTCTGGCTTAGATAGAAAAAAACACTATGTAACTTAAGTATACCAAATGACATGAGGAAACTAAATTCTAATGATTAACGAGTGCTCAGTCTTCAGAAATCCCATCATGTAGCCTACCACGCCAGATATTGTTAATAACGGATGGCTTTTGAAATTGGTTGGTTATTTTTACTTTTTTGTTATTCATTTTCTATATGTTTATAACCCAACCTTAATGTTCTTTAAGGAGCTTAAACTTTAGGCGGTGGGACACATATTACTTATGTTCGTCTGGCTTTCAAGCAGAATCATATTAAAGTGTAACTGATGCATTTCAATGACATGGATATATATATATATATATATATAGATGCACATATGTGATTATGCATTGAAGTGGTTTTCGGAATATCAGATGCACTTCCTTCTATTTAAAATTGTTGTATGTTTCTTTATGAATGAACTCTTAAACTTTTAGGAATGAAGCCACAGTCACAGGAAACCAGTGATGATACTGGAGATGAGGATAATAAGGGTCCGACTCAAGTGAGATGGACTGCAGTAATGGACCGTTTACTCTTAGAAACACTTGTGAAGCAGCTCAGCCTGGGGAATAAAGAAGATAATGGGTGGAAACCTATTGCATTTGCTCTAGCGAGGAAAAGCTTATGGAAAGCACTGGATATTACGATATCAAATGACCACATTAAGAATAGATTAAAAACCTGGAGATTTTATTGTGACACAGTAGATAAATGTCTGAAACATGGTGGGTTTCGGTGGAATGAAGAAGCGAATATGCTAGAAGCAACAAATTCAGTCTGGTCATCGTATCTCAAGGTACACTAAACTACCATTTGTTTCTTTTTCACATGTTTTAACTCAATCAACAATATCACCATTGGAGGAATTATAAACAAAAAACTGTTAATTTTTTGTAGAAAAACCCGAAGGCTGCTGTTTGCCGGAGGAAAAACATTGATAACTTCAAAGATATTTGTCGAATCATGGGCAAAGATCAACTTATTGATACCCTCAGAAGAAATTTATACTGTGAAAAAGCTGAAGGATCCCAGATTGGTGGTGGCTTTGAAGACTTAGCTATTGCTCCGAATCTGGGAACTCATAGTGGAAATCATAGAAAACCAACTTCTAAATCATACAAAAAAAGGAAGAGAGACGGTGAGTCCGAAAATGGGGCAGTGGGTACAGGGATCCCGAGTTTTGGCCATCAAAGTACTCAACCAACTTCCAAATCATCTCTACCTACACAAAAGGAGGTCCCGCCGAAGCGGACAAGAGATGGAAACTCTGAAGTTGAGATGGTGAACGTAATGGGTTCGTTAGCAAGTGGCATAAAACGGATTGCGAGTGCCATGGAAGATAAAAAGCCGGTAGATCTCTCTACTATTGTTCAAGAACTCTCTAAGATTCCGAATTTCAGCGATGAACTAATAGTTGAAGCAAGTGAATTCCTGGCATCTGATGATAAATGGGGTAGGCTTTTTCTTGCATTTTCTGGTGACATGAGAAGATCATGGTTGCTCAAGCATTTAGGACATTAAAAATGTCCCTCTGATGTAAGTTACTTGTGGGATATTTATGTATTTTGTGTACAGTTTTGCCATGCTTAAGATTCGATGTCGACATGGCTAACGGTTACGAATATCGACAGTATCACTGTGCTTCAGTTTGACGATTCTAGAATTGGATTTTCTAGTTAATTAGTTAACGGTTTCGTAGTTTTCCGGTTGATGGAGTTTTTTTATTTATTTAAAATTTTGCTGATTTTCTCAGTGTGGGAATTTGGTTTTCCTAGGGGATACTAGACATAGAAATGCACTTCTTCGAAAATGTTTTCTCGGAAGGAAATTGATTTTCCTTAGAGTGGCTAATGAAACTTCTCTGATTCCTTCCCTGGCTTCCTGTGATGCTTTATAGTTTATTCAAGAAACTGTTGTAACAGTTGGTTTCTCGATATCACGATAACTGTAAAAGACGATTTTGCCCCACCATTTACTATTTTTCAAATACTCGAAGTCTGAAACGAAGAGTTGAAGCCAGAGGAATGGATGATGATGTAGTTAAAAGCCTAAGAAAAGAAATTGGTTAGGAAAGGAGGGCCATAAATTCCCCACCAAAATAAGCAATGTTTGTATAACTAATCCAACAAATCCTGAGTAGGGTATAAGAATTCTCCAAGCAAGGTAAAAAAACGTTTTAGAGAGAGACAGAAAACTTGGTGCATCTAGAGAGAGAGAGAGAGATAGAATATGGATGGTGGGTTGTCGTGGGCTGACCAGTGGGATACAACCCCAGACCCACCACCTCCAGCAGCTAAAGAAGAAGAAAATAAGAAAGGCAAGGATGGGTCAGGCAAGAATAAATCTTGGGGTAAAAGAATGAGTTTAAGATGGGTGAAGGATCTTTGCAAGAAAAATCGCAACTAGAAAAAGGACTTCACACAGTTTATCTTTCCAACCTCTTAACCATCTTCATTTTTGTTTTCCTTCACTTCTTTTCGGGACCCACTATTTCGTTCTCGTCGTGTCCGTGGTCAAGTCGACAACAATTATTCATTATCCAAAAGGCGAAGCAGAGTCCTAAAATTATTATCTAGACAAAAGTCTCTCGTGGTCAAATCAGTAGCGAAATTAAATGATGGGCAAAAGTCTCATGTTGTCGAGTGCCATTTGAATTTTAGGTACCAGGGAAGTTACCGTATTGCCTCAACATTTAGCAGCCAAATTCACTAGAATTTACTCTCTCGTTTCCCACTTTTTGTTTCGGGATTTTTGATATTGTTATTTTTGCTCTTATTTTGATCTCATTTTATTCCTGTTGACGTCATTTGAATCTCTTAAATTTGCATGTAAAGAAAGTTATGTTGAATTGTAGTGCTTCATTTGCTACCCGGTTCAACGGTGATGCTAACTTTTGACTAGGCCAATGTCTAAAGAGGCTATCAATGTAATTTCCTAACTAGTTGGTGTGTTCAAAAAATAATTTCTCTTTATATACCATATTTGAGTTTTGCCGATTGAATCCAATCAAGTGTAATGGAATTCTGATGTAAGAGGAAAAAAAGAACTTTTTTTTGTTACTTTCCTTTGGTCTTTAAAGTCTTCAATCATTTCGTTAAAGGAAATGTTAATTGTACAAAGGATTTTTGACAAAATCCTTTACTCAATGAGTCATACGGGTAAAAGAATAGTCCAGATTAAAGTCAAACTTTCAAAAAACTGTCTTTAGTGAAAATGAGTCATTAAGTCAAGAATTTTGTTATTGTAGCACTCCCGATTCTTTAATGAACACAATTATGTATTATAAAACGACAATGCTAGACAAACACTTAAATAATGATAAGTTCTTCAAACAAATACATAAACGTTTATTTGTAGCATGTCACAATTCTCGGTCTACAACTTCACGTCATTCACAAACCAAAGCTCCAAAAGGAACGCCATAAATGTACTTTCACATTTATGCAAAAACAGTTAGTTTACACTATCATTTCACATATGAATATCACAACAAATACATAAAAGTAAACTTCAGTATGACTAATTCCGTCTAATGCAGAACATTTCCATTTTAGTTATTATGAAAAGTGTCTTTAAAGCAAAACAACTACTGTCTTTAAAGAAAAACAACTAGTTTACAGTTTTCTAAGACACGAAACAACATAGATCACTCTTTTATGGCTATTAATTGTTGTTTCTCTGGTATTATAAAAAAAAAATCAAGAATTCGGTCTTCCTGTTTTAATAAAAACAGGGATACACTTTAGAGTGTCTTTCTGAAATAAATTTCAGAGATAACATTAAGTCTAAAAATATTACTGTTTTTTTTAAACAGATTAAAAAGAAAACTATATAATTTTAAAACAGAAATTGATTAGAAGGTTAGAGAGAGAAAGCCGAGTCGAGTTGTCTCTTTCCTTAAAACAGTGAACACCCTGGTATTAGTACTAAAACCAGTCAGATGTTTGTCTCCCAGGACACAACGGCTATACCTTTCATGATGACGACTAAGAGTACTTCGTATTTCTGAAAGCGTGCGAACTTCAAACAAGCAGTAAGAACCAGATGCAAGTGACTACTTAACTCTAAATGCTCTTAACTTAGAATGCTAAAACTTTCGTGTTCTGTTTGTTGGATTATGTTTGGTATTTATAGAAGTATTGGTGACACTTCAGACAGGTGCCTATAGACGAATGGATGTTTCCCAACAGTCATATTTGACTGTTGGTTTTTGGGTGCCATCTTGACCGTCGAATCTCAACGGATCTATCAAGATGTCGCGCCTGGAACGCCCACCGTTAGATCATCAACAGATCTATCTTAAGGGCGCCAATCATCCTGACCGTCGATCAAATCTATGACCGTAAAATCAAAGGCTCCAATCACGACGATGCGAAATACGTGTGGGCGCCTCTAAAGCGCCCATTCGCCAACGTCGCGCGTGCGCTTGCGTGGTTTGCGTGGTGCAAACCACGCGAAACACCTTTCCGTTTCAACCGACATAACATAAATATATGGAAGATTCTATATAAGGAAATAAAACATTTCCTCCATCATAAATGTGGTACTAACTCTAAATCCCGGTTTAGAGTTAAAGGTACCCATACCAAACTAATTTTGTAATAACTCACTCATACGGAATTGGATTTGGACAAAATTTGAGTCTAAATTCAAGAGCTCGATCAGACTAACCCAACGAGACATCTTGCTCGAGATTCTGATGAATATAGCTACATCAAGTTAAGGAAAAACTGGTCTAGCTGCTTTTGAGCTAGGTACCAATTCCAACAATCCCCCACATGAGTGATTATTACATGTTCGAAATCACAACACACTGACTGATCTTACTATGCTATATGATGACAGACAGTGGTTCTTACGCAGAGTGTCGCTGCATCAGATGAAGGTGGCTTTAAAGCTTTGTACCTTCCCTAGTGATAACTATCAGGTTTACAAGAACAACAATGAACTATTAGTCTTGAATTGAGTCCTGGTAATTTTAAGCCAAATATAATTAACACACGGCTAATTTCTTACTCGTTTTAAGTTCTCGGTTGTGTTCTTTGCGGTCATGAACGTTCCTAATTTTGTGTGTGCATTAGAGAACTCAGCCTAATACGACCTTCTCATGGAACCGACATTAATTCCCACACATATAGGTGTTTCTTACTTAGGTACACTGCTACACCTTCCTTATAGAAAAATGTTATTTTGCTAAATTTTTCAGATACATTAAAAGCTGTAAGCTTAACCTCCACATTGCAGACAACACTGATTTCATCCTTGGAATGGGAAAGAGAGAAATTCTCTTTCAGTGTTGTGTTCGAGTCAGGATATAACTTCAGTTTCCCTTTGAACCTAGATCGTGAGATCTCCAGTCTTCTAGGTAGGGTTTCATCATGCCTTTACTCATTTACTTTAGGCAGTAAACCCATTCCCTTTGATGAAGCAATTACAAGATCTCTTGCAGTCCCTTAGTGAAAGGATCATCTAGGTTTTCCTTAGATTTTACATAATCTATTGTAATAACTTCTTCAGAGAGTAATTGCTTCACGGTATTATGTGTTCGACGGATGTGTCGAGACTTACCATTATACATTTTACTATGTGCCTGTGTAATCGCAGCTTGATTATCACAATGAATCTTGATTGCAGGCACATGCTTAGGCCATATTGGTATATCTTCTAAAAATTGTCTGAGCCACTCGGCTTCTTCTACAACTTTATCCAATGCAATGAATTCTGAATCCATCGTTGATCTAGCTATACAGGTTTGTCTAAAAGATTTCCAAGATATGACAGCTCCTCCCATTGTAAATACATAACCACTAGTTGACCTTGTATCATCGGTATCGGATATCCAGTTTGCATCTCCCTCAAGTACTTCTGGGTACTTAGTATAATGGAGTTTATAATCCTTTGTATACCTTAAATACCGTAACAGCCTTGTTATGGCATCCCAGTGAGTTTTACTTGGATTACTAGTAAATCTACTTAGTTTACTAACCGAGAGAGTTATGTCTGGTCTAGTACAATTCATTAGATACATAAGGCTTCCTATAATCTTTCAGTATTCTAATTGTCTTACTCCATTCTCAGTATTTTTCATAAGATGGATGCTTGGATCTAATGGGGTCAATACAGTCTTGAGATCATTTTTACTAAATTTTTCCAAAAAAATTTCAACATAGTGAGATTGAGATAAACTTATCCCTTTACTTGTCTTAGTAAGTTTGATACCCAAGATTACTTCTGTTTTTCCTAAATCTTTCATATCGAAATTCTTAAAAAGTATTTTCTTAGTAATGTTGATGACATCTAAGTTATTTCTCATAATTAGCATGTCATCTACATATAAACACAGAATAACACACCGTTTATTTGTGTTCTTAATATAGTCACATTTGTCACATTCGTTTATTTGAATCCATTTGATAATCATGTATTATCAAATTTAACATGCCATTATTTTGGGGTCTGCTTCAACCTATATAATGATTTCACTAATCTACAAACTTTCTTTTCTTGGCCAACAACCACAAACCCTTTAGGCTGGTTCATATAGATTTCTTCTTCTAACTGTCCATTTAAAAAAGTTGTTTTCACATCCATCTGGTGAATTTCCAAATTACATAAGGATGCTAAGGATACTAACATTCTTATAGAGGTTATTCAACTCACCGGAGAGTAGGTATCGAAAGAGTCCAATCCTTCTCGTTGTCAAAAACCTTTTGCCACAAGTCTTGCTTTGTACTTGTCAATAGATCCATCTGCTTTTAATTTTTTTCTTAAAAATCCATTTGGAACCTAAAGGGTTACATCCAGGTGGAAGATCTACAATTTCTCATTATGGTTTTGCATAATGAAATCTATTTCACTATTCACAGCTTCTTTTCAGAATGGAGCTTCTGGGGTAGCCATTGCTTGTTGATAGGCCTAAAATAGGTCTATTCCCGCAAGTATACGGGGTCAAGTTATAGTATGTTAGTAAATTCGTGAATCGTCCCAAGGGATAGGTAGGCAACTTCGGATATTGAAGGCGAGTTTAACCCAATAATCAAGATGTCAATAGCTAACTTACACTAAAACACACACCCACCCCACTCATAGATTTGATGTTTGATTTGCAAGAAATAAGAAAGTAAATAAAACTAACTAAACTATCTAAGTGAGAGGTAAGAGGATATCTAAGGTTATAAAAACCCCCGCATGATTTCACTTTATAAAACAAGCACTTAATTACTTAAATCTCTTTTGTATATACTCGGGATCCAATATAATGAACTATTTGTATTCCGGATGATGTTCTAGATAAAACAATTTTATAATTACCAATTCTTATTGTCTTCCTTATAGAGATTCGAATTGCTTAACTATTATTCATCATCTAAAAAGCATACTCCATCTAACAACTTAACGAAAGTATGAAATATCTAATTATGAGGCATGAGTAACGGAAAGAAAATCCAATCCATATAGATAAACAATCAATAGACATTAAAGCACATCAAGGGATTTAATTAATCATGAACAAGTATTACAAAGATCCAACATGGGTTCATCTACAACCTTAGATGGCTAAGTTAACTATACATGGAATCTAGAGTAACATTCATTGGTATTGTAAAATAAATGAAAATACTAAGAAATTAATTGAAAGAAATCACCAAGAATCTTCAAAATCCATATACTCATGTATCTCCATTTTGTCCAAGATTTGCTCCATTTGTCCTCAAGAATTTTACTCCAAGGATTCCAAGTAATAGCTATTTTATTGCCACCCAAATAAGAAAAAGAAGGAAAAGGAAGAAATTAGAAGTAGAAAGAAAATGTAGAGAAGAGATGAAGAAATTAGAAAAGAAGAGAGAGATTGGAAAGAAATTATGGTGGAATGGGTAGTAAAAGGAAAGAATAGAGGCTAGGGTTTTTTTAGTTTAGAAGAGGTAGAGAGAAAGGGAGACTAAAAGAGGAGAGGGATTGAGAGGGTTTTCAAGTCTAGCTTTTAATGGAGGAGAAAGGTGTGTTATATAGGGTAAGGGTTTTGGTTGGGTTAAATGGTAAAAAAAGAATAAAAGAGAGGGTTATATTTGGAATTATGGGGGTTTAAAATATAAAAAACCCTAAAGCACAAGTATGGTCGGCGGCTGGGTTAATATTGGTTCAAATTCGGATGCTAGGGTGTAACCGGAGGTAGCATAGTACGATGGGACGAAACAGCCACCGTTAGATCTTCACGCGCACGGATCTGGATGGTTTATATTGCGCCACGCGTGTGGGGAGTACCCAATTAAACTGCTACGGGCAACACAGGACAAGAATAAAGGGCGGGACACACAGCAGCCGTTAGATCTTGATAACGCGGGAGCAAGCGGTCACGATTAAAACGTTGGCGCGGGACTATGGGACTAAATTGCTTCAGATACACTGGATCAAGCTCTTTGGGCCATTTTGACGCTCAACACGTATACGGAAATTGGATGCTCCGACCTCCGTACCAAGACACGTGTCTAAAGGTATACCGCTGGCCAGAATCGTGCCCGACATTGTACCGAAAGCTGACCAAATGTTGACCTGACTTTGACTTTGGCTAATTCCCTCGTCCGGACTCCGATTTGACTTCTGTTTTCTCCTACGGGCTCGTCTCGACCTCTACTTTTCACCCATAAACTGACCTTGTCCAAATTTACCAGAATATCCTTGTGTACAAAAGACCAAAGTGCCCTTCAAGTAACTTCCTCCCGTTTTTAATCACTTTTCACACATAACTCTACAAAAGACACCTAATCAAGAAAACCAACCATTTTATTATAATAAAGACTCGAAACGAGCTAACTCGACTAAGTTAAACGACTCAGATGGGACATTTTCATGACCATCAAACATCCCCAAACTTAGATTTTGCTTGTCCTCGAGCAAAACAAAATAAAAGAAAAGACCTAACTCACTTTCGGAGGAATCCCGGTTGCATTTAGCACATGCAACAAGCCGTTAAACCCCTAGGTTGCCCTAGTGGACGAGTGTGGTCTCGTGAGGGTTTCCATAGATGATACCCACAAACATCGATTTTCACAAAACAAAAGGGTCCAACATCCAAATCATAGATAAACATGGTTCATATAGTGAAGGGTTTAAGCATGTCAAAACATAATGAATCAGGTAAACAAGTTCATGTGGAAGCTAAAGATCTCTTTTTTGCCACAATTGTGACAAGTACCATCAAAGCGGTCATTATTTTTCTTTGATGGCTTACCTGGTCTCATTCTCATTCTTTTTTGTTTGGGGTTTGGTGCACCCTCAAAAATGTTCACTTTTGCAGAAGAAGAATTATTCTATTCTATCTTCTTTTATGCACTACGACTATCCTATTCTTAACTTGAGGATAATTTCTTTAAGAGACATTTCCTTGTTCTTATGTCTCAAGTAGTTCTTGAAATTCCTGGACTTCAACCATTACTGGTTTAATATCAGTCATTTTAAAATCCAGAAATTTACCCACTATAAATTTCTTAACTCCTGTTGTTTCAGTTTTATATTTATTAGCCAAGGTCTCCCAAAGTTCCTTAGCCGTGTCTATACCATAATAGCCATTGTATAGACCATTTTCCAGTGAGTTAAGGATGTAATTCTTATATAGAAAGTCTGAATGCTTCCATGCTTCAATGGCAGATACATGCTGAACATCTTATTTTGATTCTTGGTACTTGACTAACCCTATCTTAATACAAACTTCTCTGGTTTTTCAGCGTGATTTCGACCAACTTGCTTAACAGCGGATTCTGTTGTTGTTGCCAATTCTGATAATCAAAATAACACAACAAATTAAATTTTTGTTTCAACTAGAAAAAACTAAAATATATAAATTTCACTGTCTTAAGATTGTTGTTTCTCTAGTATTATATACAAAAAACCAAGAATCTGGTCTTCCTATCTTAATAAAAATAGGGATACACTTTAGAGTATATGTCTTTATGAAATAAACTCAGAGATAACATTAAGTCTAAAAATATTACTGTTTTTTTTTTTAAACAGATGAAAAACAAAACTAATATAATTTTAAAACTGAAATTGATTAGAAGGTTAGAGAGAGAAAGCCGAGTCGAGTTGTCTCTTTCCTTAAGACAGTGAACACCCTGGTATTAATACTAAAACCAGTAAGATGTTTGTCTCCCAGGATACAACGGTTATACCTTTCAGGATGACGACTAAGAGTACTTCGTATTTCTAAAAGCGTGCGAACTTCAAACAAGCAGTAAGAACCAGATGCAAGTGACTACTTAAACTCTAAATGCTCTTAACTTTGAATGCTAAAACTTTCGTGTTTTGTTTGCTGGATTATGTTTGGTATTTATAGAAGTATTGGTGACACTTCAGACAGATGCCTATAGACGAATGGATGCTTCCCAACAGTCATATTTGACTGTTGGTGTTCGGGTGCCATCTTGACCGTTGGATCTCAACGGATCTATCAAGATCTCGCGCCTGGAACGCCCACCGTTAGATCATCAACGGATCTATCTTAAGGGAGCCAATCATCCTGACCGTCGGATCAAATCTATGACCATAAAATCAAAGGCTCCAATCACGACGATGTGAAATACGAGTGGGTGCCTCTAAAGCGCCCAATGCGCTCTAAACGCCCATTCGCCAACGTCGCGCGTGCGCTTGCGTGGTTTGCGTGGTGCAAACCACGCGAAACACCTTTCTGTTTCAACCAACATACCATAAATATATGTAAGATTCTATATAAGTAAATAAAACATTTCCTCCATCATAAATGTGGTACTAACTCTAAATCCCAAATTAGAGTTAATAGTACCCATACCAAACTAATTTTGTAATAACTCACACATACAGAATCGGATTTGGACAAAATTTGAGTCTAAATTCAAGAGCTCGGCGGGACAAATCCAACGAGACATCTTGCTCGAGATTCTGATGAATATAGCTACATCAAATTAAGGAAAAACCGGTCCAGCTGCTTTTGAGCTAGGTACCGGTTCCAACATTAATAGCACGATGTAGAAACCTTAAGGAAAAATACCTTTAACAAAGAAACTTTACGGAAAGAAATATCTACTTGTACTAATCGATCCAAAAAATTTCCACTTGGGGTACAAGACATAATTTAGGGTCATTCTATAGGAGTTTCTCAAGTCTTGGTGCTTCCATATGGGAATATAAAAGAGAGATTTAAAGACTCATGAACCACCTAAATCCACTCTTAAGGTTGTTATTAGCATATTATAAGCTATGGTTCAGTAGTTAGCATGATTGCATCTCTCTTAAGCCCCAAAAGTCAGGAGTCCAAGTTTTGGAGGAAGTGGTTTATCCACAAGATTCATAGTGTAGATGGGCCTTAAAGCCACATGTCGTGCTCAAGTTAGACAATATTTTTATTCGATTTGTATTTGTATTGTATCTTCACATTGTATCAGTGTCATGTATTGTGATCTTTTAAAATTGTTAAAAAGAATATCAGATTATGCAAACTTGAATATTACATACACACGCACGCAGACTCGAAACGAATGAACGTCATAAATTTTGTGTTTACACGGATTAAACAAAGACCTACCCATTAGAGTAATCCCCATAAATTAGCATAGTTCGATAAAACAACATAAACCCTTGATCTCGGTATGCGGATTTAAAGTTTAGATGTTGGACTTTATCCAATGCCACCTCCCAATTTTCTCTTATTCCTATTCGTCGTGACTTAACTGAGACATGAACTCAACTACAGCTCTTTAACGACCGAGGTAATAACAAGGCCGCGGCTTTGGGGAATACAGAAAATTCCCTGGGGAATAAATTCTCGAGGGAATCCAGATTTTTTTTGAAAGTTCTCCGGGGAATATATTTTTATGGGGAAAAAAGAATACATTTTTTTGAAAGTTCTCCTCCATCTCATCCGTTCTGTCTGCCACTTCATCTTCTTGCCACCTCATCTTCTTCTCTGGCGAAGGTCGCCGGCCGACCAATTTCCCGGTCGGTGATCTTCAAACATAAAAAAAAATTAAAATTTGTTTTTCTTTCCAAATTTGTTTTGTTTTCCTCTCTCTCTAGAAAAGATCTAGAGAGAAAGAGAGGTTTCACGAACAGACCTTCGTGTTCTTCACGAGCTGATACCGGTTGAAGCTGTGGAATCGTTAACTCGTTTTGAGCTGACTCTCCTTCGAATCGGTGGTAACCAAGAAACCCCGATTCAGGAGAGAAAAACGGATTGTAATGGTGAAAATCTGGATTCAAATGTTCAATGATTTTATGGAATTTCTCAGATTCAAGATCAAATACCTCTATATGGCGGAATTTATTATCGTGCCATCGAGTTGCGACGGCGATTCTTTTGCCATCATGTGAAGCGGTTGGAGTGAAGGCATGTACTCCTGGTGGGGTAATCCTAATCGGTGTAGAAGATTCGCCGGAAATTTCGATCTACTCGGTAAATGCTCCACCATCCATCATCAGACTTCCGATGAAAGAAAATAGTGGAATCGCCTGACCAAGTAGGCCATCCGCCATTTTTACAGAGGATGGTTCTCTAGTCGGATCTGAATCTCGGAAAACACAATATTAGTATCAAGTTCATTAAATTCACCTTTTTATGGATGAAATCCATATGAAGCTACCGCAACGAATTTTCCTGTTACGGAAATAGCAGGACTATAATCAACAACTTCGTGAGGAGTTAACCTAACAGTAGAATGGATTTTCTTATGATCATCTTCGTCAAGATTTGTTCGTGAAACCTCTCTCTAGATCTGTTCTAGAGAGAGAGAGGAAAGGAAAAAAATTTGGAGAGAGAGAGGAGAGAGAATTTATTTTTATTTTTTTTATGTTTGAAGGTCGCCGGCCGGAAAATTGGTTGGTCGGCGACCTTCGCCTGAGAACATTATGAGATGACGTGAAGATGAGGAGGTAGAGAGGGGTGATGAGATGGAGGAGCCTTTTATAGCATCTTCTAAAATTAGAAGCCCCTTAGCAATAAAAAGAAACATAAAAGTCAATCTTATTTGACTAGTTTTAAGAAAAGTCTTTATTTCTCGGAGAATTTTCTTTATTCCCCAAAGCCGCCAATAACAACAAGAGTCTAGAAATACCTAAAAGCTATTAGCTTTTGGTGACCAATATAGGGACAACTAATTTTGTTATACGAACAATTATTTTATGTGGTCAACTACAAAAGTTAAAAATGTTATACGAACAAAATTTTTTAAGGGGACATCACACTATTATTTTTCACTCACGTCCTCTAAGAATTACATTTTTTTATCTAAAATTCTCCCTATTTTCTTCCATAAATCCTACACTTTATTGTACTTCTTCTTCATCACCCACAAATTTGTAGATAGAGAAACTCTGGAGAGAAATTGTTGATCATGGCACCAAAACCAAAAAAATCAAAAGAAATTGTTAAAAAAATTTCCTCCGTGGGTATATAGACCAAAATAATATTCAAAAAGGGTTTAGGGTCCAATCTTGTCAAAAAATGGATTTTTAGTCCTTTTGCTCTTGGGTCTAAAAACCCATACTATCTATACAACAATTCCATCCGTGTCCCAAACCATTTTCACGGGATTTTAAATTGTGGGGCCGGATCGAAAATTCCAACAGCTTAATTAACCGTGAATTTGGGATAAATTACAGGAAACAAAATCGAAACTTTCCCAAAACGAAATGTTTCCAAAAACCCTAACCTAAATCTTCGAAACGCCATTACCAGAAACTAATCAAACGCTGAAAAGAAGGAAAACAAATTTGGGCATGATTTAAGAGATTTATTAGAAAAAAAACGGATAGAAACAAATCATAATTTCTCTCTCCTCTAATCAGATTTGGAAATTAAATTGATTTTCTCTCTCTAAACTTTCAGATTTGGAAAGAGTATATTTTCTGAGATCAATTTAACGTGATTTGGGGGTTAATATACAAAAATTATTTATCACTTTCTCTCACTTAGTTTTTCAGATTTGGAAATAGTATATTTTTCTGGGACCATTACAACAACATTTGTTTTTGTTTTTACTCATACATAAATACACATATATAAATACACATCGAATACAAATTATGAAACAAATACGTAAATTATGTGTTATTTATGACGAGGAAACCAACATTTGTCATGTATACAACGTAATTTATCAACTGTATGTGTGTCATGTTCAATAAATTACACAAAATTTCTTTTACATTACACATCGTTTACATTCTGTTACAAAAAAATCGTTTACACTATATTGTCGAAGAGCATGTGTAGTCTTGAGCATGACAAACAACATTTATACTATATTGTCGAAGAGCATATCCAAATGCTTTTGCACCACCAGGAAACAAATGACCAACTTTAGTAGGAAATTTCATAAGTAACAGCAAAACTACAAAAAGAAAACATATACATTTGTCAACAAAACATAAAATTTACTAGAAACGACATGTATAATGGAATAAATTATGCATACTGTTTGTTAAACTTCATAATGTGTTAGGAGACAAACATAACTTTAGTTTGAATCACAAGATCACTGTTATGTGAAAAAATATGTATAATGTGCATAAATTACATATAATTTTTGGAACATCTATTGTACTATAAACGGCAACTGTTATGGGGAAAAAGTACGCGTAATGTTGAACAAATTATATATAATTTATGCAGATTTATAAGATGTTTTTGATATTATTTATAAAGTATGTATAATTTGTAACAAAATACATATATTTTACATTCTGTTATAAAAACATCGTATAGAAGATGTTTGCGTTATGTATGCGTTATGTTCAGTAAACATCATGTAATGTCGTGTAAATTATATATCGTTTACATTCTGTTACAACCAAATCGTACTAGATCTTCTCTGGATAAAAAATGATATATAATTTATTGTAAACGATCCCTAATTTATTTTAAATTATATATCATTGGCATTCAGTTATAACAAATCGTACGAGATCTTCTCTGCATAAAAAATTGTAAGAAAACCTTGATGAAGATTTGAAAAAATGATCTTAAAATCAAAATCTATAACCTAAAACTACTAAAAAGTAACAAAATAGATAGAGACAAACACTTCTTAATCGAATAAAATGAATTGTAAGGACGGATTTAACATTAACATCATAAAATCGGTTATGAATCTTAGAGAGAGAAAATACTGAATAATGATGAAGATTTGATTAGATGATACAGAGAGAAATTTGATTATAATGAAATTCATGAAAAAAGTTAAAGATGAAGATGAAAAACATTAAACAGAAAAGAAGAAACCAAAACCTTTAACATTACCTGAAAAACAATATTAAATCTGATTCAGAATCTGTTTCAATGGAACGAAAAATGACTTTTGTAATGTGTTACCTGATAAACGATGAAGAAGATGATTTCAGCTGCTCTAATGAAGAAGAAACAAGATTTCTGAGATTAATGGATGATTATCAAACGATTCTGATTTAGAGAGAGAGAAAATAAGCAGGTTTCGGTTACTGAAGATAATGAAGATCACGGTTACTTTGTTTAAAAACGTGATTGGAGAGAGAAAGGTGGGAGATAAAAATAGAAAAAGATATTTAGGGATTTTGAAGGTAAGTTTGTTTTTATATATAAGGAAGGTTAGTTTAGGTATTGAGATTTATTATGTATTCTGAGGATTTGTGTTTTCTCTCGAGATGGATACAAATGGACTAGATATCCATGTACATTAATATTTTGGTTTTGAAACCCTGTATAGGATTAGAGAGGGCTAAATGTCTTATTAGGGCCCGTTTTTTGGACTATAAACCCAAAAATTTAAAGAGAAATATAAGTTTTGTTCCAACATAACACTTAGATTTGAGATGTTCTTTCGTCAAATTTGTTAGATTTTTGTTTGAATCTTTCCCAAATACAAGTTGTATAAAAAAAACAACCCAAACCAGGGAAGATCTGTTCTTCTTTATGAACCCTAGAACTCCTTGAAATAAAAAATATAAAACCTAGAAAATGATTTTTGGTATCAAACGACCAACAAATCTGTTCGTGTTTCGTGACAAACTACAAGAAATCCTCCCACAGTTTCGTGGCAAACTACAAGAAGTCTTCTCATAATTTTGTGGGAAAACCACAGAAGCAGAACCAAATTTTCGTGGGTTTTCTACGAAATTCTGAAACCCATCTCTTTTACTTCGAATTTTGCTCATTAAATCTTGTCCGATTCTTCCAAATTACAAAAACGAAAATACAAAACAAAATAATAAAAGTTAAGGTTGTACTCCCATGAATATCATTATTTCTTACTACAGAAACACCTAAAAAAACTTCTTTAAGTGGAGATTGAAGACTTTTATCTTCTTCATCCATCTAGAGTTTGAGAAATAAGATAATGCAGTGGTAGAAGTTGAAATTTACTTGTAGTAGTCGTAAAAGAATAAGAATAAGACTAACAAAAAGAAAAAGATGATGAATATTAAGAAGAAGAAGAAGAAGAATGACAATTAGGTTTTTATTTTAATTTATTATATTATTGTTTCTAGTCCTCAAATAAATTAGTGTTTTAATATTTAAGGTCTTATAAAGTGGTCTCTTTATTAGTCAAGCATATTTGATTTACAACCGAACCGGAAAATAGTTATCCACATAAGATAATTGAGTGTCCATATATTGGTTGTAGGGGTTTAAGGACCTATCTGAGCTTCCCCAATCAGAAAAAGTATATAAGATCCTAAACCTTTCGTTTGTTGTCTTGGGAGATTCTCTCTTTATATAGGACATATAAACTTTAGTTTTATTGGTTGGTAATATATTTGCATTTTAATGTGGAGACTGGATTCGGATCTTATATTGCCCAAGTACAGTAAAATTTTTATAAATTAATAAGGTTGAGATCGGAAAAAACTATTATCATAGTGAAGAATTAATTTAACGATAGATTAGTTTATTATTTTGACGAGATAATCAATTTGTGCTGAAAAAAATTAATAAGTATATTGTTTCTAAAAAGTTACGATATGGTATTTAATTAATATCATAATTTGATCATTTTAACAAATTCATGTACTTAGGTACATGATTAATGAGGACCAAATTTCTAAGTTTTAATTCTCCATATAATCTTATTTGAAATTCGAGAGTTAATTTTTTTCCTATTTTCCTTATTTAAATTCTATAAGAATACTACATATAATCAAAGGTCGTCCAGTAAAAACACCTAAGCATGAGCAAAGCTAGGCTTTTGACTCGATTTTTTTTTTCGCTATAACCCATTGCAGTTTAAAACAGAGGCAACATTTATAAAACACCTTAAAGCGTAAATAACATTCTCTGTTAATTGCTATATAAAATTACATGATCTTTTACTCAGTAGTCAATCTACCAGCCATTTATTTTATAATATTTATAATGCAATTGGTGAACAAAAAAAATATTTTGTTCTTATTATATCTTAATCAAATATCTATAAGTGGTTTAATAAGCATATTATAACTAACTCTTCTATTGATGAAAACGAAAAGGGTTATTATATTACAACAACATTTAAGTTATGTTCTTAATCAATCATTATAACGTATCCACTTCGTATACAATAATTAAAATATACTACACATTATGTAGTACAACATAATTATATATATGATTATAAGTATATATGTTAACGGATCTATAGAATCACATTCGATTGGCAGCCTGTCATTGGATATGTTATTGAAAGAATTTAGATAAATGTAACACATGCTTTAGTTCTTTGCAAAAAAGAAAACCCATGATTTAGTTACTATGAATTTTGAAATGAATTGGGGTCAACCCTTAAGGACAATATAAAGTAGATGTACTGGCACATGTAAGACTTACTAAAAAGTTAATTAAAACTATAATTGAGCTAGTGGAAGATCCTAGACTAATAGATTTGGAGTTGATTTAGCTAATACCTGTAGCTATTACGGAAAACACGAGGCAAATCGAACAAGTGTGCATCAAAGGAAGACGAAGCGACGAAACCATCTAGGGAAACAGCAAGTAACAGTTGAAGAACAATCAACGCATCTACACAAACCAAGGTTAGTCTGGATTTACATTAATTGTTATTTAATTTCGTTTTTAACATGTGTCACACTTAGTCTGTAAGAATTTGGATCGTTCATCTTCCCCCCCCCCCCCCCTCTTTGCATGGCCCGAACCGTAGAAGAAATTACTCCTGGCGGCCTCTCTTTGGTTGGTTCGATCGACCCTCTGTTCATTCCTCTCTCTCTCGTATTCCCGAGAAGCTATAGAATAATGATCATCTATTGGTTTAAAGATCTCCTTCTGGTGCAGTTCTCAAAGATATCTTTTGGAGGTTTCCTAGATTTTCTTCCTTATATTATCCTCTCTCATGCCTTCTCAATAAATTCATCTCCCATTCCCACCCAGCCTGAGACAGAGACTCTTATCCTCACCCTCTTTCTTTTAATGTCGTCTCGTTCTTCTGATATCGATATTGAAAAGATCTCTGGTAACATGGCCATCCAGCTTAACCTCTCGGATTATGGCAATTTAACCATTACATACCCGAAACCAGCAGAGAACAAGGAGCTTCAAGAAATTTCATCTGGCTTTGTGGCGAGATTATGTTGTCACTACAATTATGAGATAGGATTTATCAGGAGAAATCTATCTTATCAGTCTAAGTTTTTCAGAGAGTGCAAGATTGATCCGGTCAACATGGGTCACAACTATTTCTCCATTCAGTCGAGAAATAGCATTGTGATGAATGAAATCAATCAAGGAAGACCTTGGATTATAAGAGGTCTTTTGGTGGTGATGCAGGAAGTGGATTTCCCGCTATCAGGAGAGCTCCCTGAACTGATGCAAGAGCCGATGTGGTGCAGCTTCACTGGTCTTCCCTCCTCAATCCAGAATCAACATGATCTTGAGATAATCTTTTCTTGTATGGGTCGTATTATGCAGGTACAACCTAAAAACTTTAGTATGGTGACGAACTCATACATAAGGATTCAATTCATGTATGATGTTCGTACCCCACTCCTAGCTACCCTCAATTCGATCTTCACTGATGGTGGAAAGCCTGTCAACTTCAGCTATGCCCGCTTCCCCAAAGCTATTTATCATGTTTGTAGTTTTATAGAGCACCCACTCACCCCTTGTATCCGTCCTAATCACCATCAAATGTTTGCTCCTATGGAAATAACCCCACCCAATCCCACTACCCCTCCCACCTGGGCTATCTCAGTAGCCACCTCTCCTGTTATGCAAGATTCACCTATTCCCTCTCACGAGCTTTTCCAGTATAGAGGTAAGAGGAAGGAAGGACAGTCCCTGATAGAGGTCAAAGTGGAAGAAGGAGAATTCAGAGAATATCATAAGAAGAAGCAGAGAGAGATGTGGAGAGGAGGTAGTTCTTCAGGGGTCAATAGGAAAGGCAACTGGTCCTCCAGCAACTCTTCTGATTCTCTTGGTCTTTCCCCCATTATCCCAGCTAGCTGGTATTGCCCCCCTCCAGAATCAGTGGACAGCTAGGAGGAGAGAAGGAGGCATATATTTGCTGACTCTCTTTTAGAGTCACCTGAGCATAACTCGATTGCAAAGGGAGTGGGTGAAGATGGGCAGTCCAATTCTCAATCTTAACCTGTTGGTTCAGTTTCAGTTTGTAGTCTTAGTTTGGTTTCTTCTCATGCAATTTTATTTCTAGTACTTGGCCGATTGTAATTTCTTAGTATGAGCAGTTGTTGCAGGTTTTTTGTGTCGACTAGTATAAGATAGTCGATTTCTTTTGATTTTGGTTCCTGCTAGCAGACTTGCATGTTATTAGTGGTGGTTTGTAATAGTCCTTTTGTATTGGAGGTTTTCAGCCTTGGAAGTAATATCATGTTCATAGTTACTGTTAGTTGATTTGGTTAAGCCTCTTTATAGTATTAACTGATATGTAGTAGTGGTTTTAATTAACTAATCTTGTTTCTTAGTTCCTTAGTTCTTTCTGTTTCTGCTTGGCTGTCCTTGTGTACTGTTATTAGTTTTCTTTCTTTCTGCTTCCTCTTCTGTTTCTTGTTTTTCGGTCTTGTTTTGTGACTTGGGTGAGTAGAGGTGGAGTTGGTTCGGTTGTGGAGACCTAGTCTTTTGGTTAGGGTGTGCCCCTAGTACTTTGGTTTGCTCTTTTGGGGCCTTGGTTTGGGCCCTATGGAGCACCCTACTATTTTGAGCTGGAATATTAGAGGCACCTCCGCCTTTAGGACCAAGAAGCACCTGCTTAACCTTATTCGTAAGCACCAACCTGATCTTATCTTCTTGGCTGAGACGAAGAACAAGACTTCCACCATTAACAAGAATATTCCTATTGCCAAGGAGTATGCTAGTTATATGGTGGAACCTATGAACAAAGCTGGTGGCCTTGCATTATATTGGAAGCACCACTTACAGGTTCAAGTCGAATACTCGGATAGTAATATTATTCAGGTAATGCTTCGAGACCACAATAATCACAATAATATTAATATCACGGGCTTTTACGGGTCCCCTTATAGTAAGAACAAGCTCAAACCTTGGAAGACCCTTCGAGACATTAACTCAGATAGAGACTCCCCTTGGATTATGATTGGCGATTTAAATTGCATTCTTGACAGTTCAGAGAAGAATGGGGGCAGCAAGGGTTCTAACTCTAACATTGACAGAGTTAAGGAGATCATTAGTGAGCTTGATCTGCTTGACATCGGCTTTCAGGGCAATCCCTTCACCTGGAGTAATAAGCAATATGGTGAAAATCTGATCCAGGAACGATTAGATAGGGCCCTAGCTAATCATTCTTGGCTCAACAACTTTAACACTTACAGTATTTCCCATCTCGACACGGTGGGGTCGGACCATTTACCTATTCTCCTAGAAAGTAAAGATAATAAGTTTAGTAAACCCAAACCTTTCAAATTCATTAGAACGTGGATGTCTCATCCAGACTGCTTTCAGTACATATAGAAGACAATTGGAAGAAGATCAAGAACAGCAAAACTCCGAATAATAACCAGATGGATCTTAAGAAGTTGAGTTCTAAGCTGACCATCTGGAATAAAAAAGTATTTGGTAATATAGATAATACTCCCTCCGTCTCAAATTAAGAGTCTCATATTGGTAATCCAACTTATTTTCATATTTTTTCTTCTTCCATGTTTACCCTTATTTATTTGAAAACTTTTCTTGAAGTAATTCAAGGATTATAATTTCCATTCTAGAAATACATGTAGCTTTTCTTGAAGTTATTAACTTTTCTTGAAGTAATTAACTTTTCTTGAAGTAATTGAAAGATTACAAAGAAAAACCAACTTTTGTATTGGAAAATGCCAAATATCTTAATTAGCTTAATTAATGCACCATATATTAAGAATATCAAAGAAAGGGTATTCATGGAAAAGTAAGGGATTTTATATGATATATTAGGAATGACACTCTTAATTTGGGACATCCAAAAAAGGAATAGTGGACTCTTAATTTGGGACGGAGGGAGTAATATTAACTGGATCATCAAAGAGCTCCAGAATACCAGGAATAAAGAAGCTTACAACAATCTTAATTCTGAGCTAGAAGAGTTATATAATCATCAAGAAAGCCTCTGGAAGGAAAAATCTAGGGATAATTTCCTTAACTTAGGAGATAAAAACATGAAATTTTTTCACTCCCAAGCTATTCAACGGAACAGAAACAACAAAATCAGGGCGATTAAGAATAATAATGGTGAATGGATTGAGGAGATCTCGGATATTCAAGATATTTTTACTTCTCATCTTCTCAACATCAATACCTCTATCAATCCCAGAGAAGATAGTAATATTCATAATATGTTTCATCACACCATTACCTCTGATCAGAACCATAACCTCATTACCATCCCGGATTCGGAGGAGATTGATTGGGCTATCAAGAGTCTGAAGAAGGAGGCTGCCTCGGGTCCGGATGGGTACCCCCCCCCTTCTTCTTCCAATCTAATTGGGATACAATTAGAGAAGATATTTATGAGTTGGTCAAAAATTTCTTTTCCACGGGCTTTCTTCCTCCTGGTATTAACCATACCAACATCTGTCTCATCCCGAAAACTCCCACCCCCAGACTCCAGCAGATTATCGTCCTATTAGTCTCCTCAATACCACCTACAAAGTCATTACTAAGTTATTAGCTGAGAGACTTAAAGCCACGTTGAACCCTATCATTTCTCCTTTTCAAGCGGCCTATGTTCCGGGTAGGCAGATAACTGATAACATCATTATGGGCCAAGAGATTATCCACTCGTTTAAAAAGTTGAAAGGTGCTCACGGCTACTTTGGACTTAAGCTAGACATGTCGAAAGCGTTTGATAGGGTGGAATGGAAATTCCTGACGGATGTCATGAGTAGTTTAGGATATGATGATCAGTGGATCAAGCTCATTCACGCGTATATCTCCACCCCTTCTATGTGTGTCCTTATTAACGGTAGGCCGGGGAAAACATTCTACCCCACTAGGGGCATCAGACAAGGGGACCCGTTATCTCCGTTCCTGTTTACGATAGCCATGGAAGGGCTCAGCAGAAGATTAATGTCTCAGACGGGCCAGAATAGCTTTAAAGGGTTTCCTACGCCTCACTTGGATCAGGAGATAACTCACCTTCTCTTTGCTGACGACTGTATCATTTTTTTGTCAAAAATCTATAGATAACATTCATAATCTTAAAGATATTTTACAGGATTTCAGTGAAACTTCAAGTCAAATGATTAATTACGCCAAATCTAATATCTTCTACTCGAAGAACTCCTATCCCAAGTTTAAACGTATCATAATGAGGACTCTAAAAGTTAGACATGCGGCTACTTCGGAGAAGTATCTGGAAGCGCAGTTATTTATAGGAGCACAGAAGACTAACGTGTTCAAGGATATTCTTGATCAAATTAATAACAAGTTGAACAAGTGGAGTCATTCTTTCCTTTCCCAAGCGGGTCGCACGGTGGTCATATCGGCCATAGCTGCAGCCGTACCCCGATATCAGATGCAGTGCTTTGCAATTCCTAAAGGAATTACGAAAAGCATCAAGTCTGTTCAACGGAACTTCTGGTGGGGTAAGTCAAAAGGTATATGCACCAAAGCATGGTCATATATATGCCTCCCTAAAAGTCAGGGAGGATTAGGTATTCATCTCCCGGAAATAGACAATAGTGCTCTTAACGCTAAGATGGCATGGCGTCTTAAAACTGAACCGGAAGCTATATGGGCCAGGCTTCTCAAAGCTAAATACTTCCCTAATTCGAGTATTCCGGTCCGGCTAAAAACCATCACTCGTGGAATTGGAAAACTATAAGAAAGCATTATAATATGATTAGTGAGGTTTCCACGTGGGAAGTGAATTCAGGGCAAGAGGTGAATATTTGGACAGACAGTTGGATTCCAGAGCTTAATGTACCTATCAATAACGCCAATAACTCCCCGCTTACCAAAGTTGCTCAGCTGATCACTAGTAACAACTGGAACGAAGAGATTCTAAGGGTGAACTTTGATACATACACGCAAGAACTCATCAAAACTATACCAATCAATAATGAAGGAAAAGATCAACTGAAATGGAAGCTAACCAAGACGGGTAGATTCATTGTAGCCTCGATGTACCAGTACCTCATCAACAATAATATAGCGATCAACCCGACTACACGCAACTGGAAGTTCATTTGGAACCTGCCGACTATCCCGAGAATCAAGAATTTTGTTTGGAAGGTCTGCATCGAAGCTCTCCCAGTGATTGGAAGAATTGGCAAATATATTGGTAACAATTATAACTGCCCCAATTGCAATATCACGGAATCTATAGAACATGCGCTCTTACACTGTTCCTTAGCTAAAAACATTTGGTTCTATTTTGACATCATCTCGGAGAATATCCTATCCATCTCCGACTGGATTTTCTCTTGGGAACATAATGGGAACCTTTGCTACACAAAAGGAAATATTCACCTCACTACAGTTCTATGGGTGTTATGGAAGGTTAGGTGTGATCACTGCTTCCAACACGAGATCAATGATTTGAATCACGTTATTAAACTGATAGAAAACTACCCGAAATTAAGCAAAAAACCTAGCAATAATGATAGAAATAATAACTCTTCAACTGATGAAAAATGGCAACCCCCGCCAAATACGGCTATAAAAATTAATGTGGACGCCTCATTTACTAATATTACTTCTAATATGGGTATCAGTATTATAGCACATAATGATAAATCTATATTCATCGGTGCACAAGTAAAATCTAGCAGAGCGAGAAACAGCGAAGAAAGCGAAGCTAAAGCAATCCTACTTGGTATTGAATGGGCTAAAGAGATGAACCATCTTTCCATCATCATAGAAAGTGATAACATCAATCTTATACATCATCTACACAATGCGAAACATGCAGTTCAATGGCAATCTATCATTCATATAAAGAAAATCAAAACATATATCCCAGATTTTCAGATGATCAAATTCCAGTACACCGGAGAGAGCTGAATCAGAATGCAGACAAATTAGCTAAATGGGCCAGAAAGAATCAGCGTAACAAAGTATGGTCGAATGTACCGAGTATTTTAGTGAATAAATATTGTAATAACGTTTTGATTTAATTTAATGCAATATATTTCAACAAAAAAAAAATCACTTATATATCTTTGTTAGAATTAGTTTTTTGGGAGAACATTAGCCTAAATTTAACACTGAGAACGGAACTTAAGTAATAGGCCAATGATGACACAATTAGACTATTTGACAAAACCAAAACAAGTTGAAAACATAAACACTTTAGTTGTTTGAACAAGAAATAATTATTGAGAGAAGTCAAAACTTAAACTTGTTAAAAACAAAAATAAATTTGACTTAATATATGTCCTCAAGCCTAATTTGTCAAAAGTAGAAAGGAACTATGACTAATATATGCCCTCAAACAACTTGTTAAAAGTAGAAAAAAGTTAAACATAAGCCCTCAAAATCTGTTTTGGTAATTTGGAAAGTAGTTTTGATTTCAAATATATCCCCAAGCCTGTTACATATATTTGGCTTCCCAGAGATTTAGTGAAGTTGGTGCCTTGTTATATGACATGGAGGACCATGATTGGTCAAGAAGGATATACACATGATAAGGCTAACTTAGTTATTAAGTCATTTGAGCAAGAGGTGTCCTAAGTGGATGATAATGAATTGAAAAGCAACACCTAATGCTTGCATGCAAGAATGATACGTGGGTATGTAATTAGACTTTGGTTTTGGGTATACATACCCATCCCATACTCTTTTTCCAGAGAGAAAGTAAATGAAATACCACTTTTCTACTATAGTCTTGAATATCATCTTTCCCTCATACTCTTATACTTTACTGAAAGGATTTAGTTTATAATTATTATCAAACAACCAAGATAAAACTACATTAAAGCCTAAATTATTAAAAGTAAAAAAAAATTATGATTTAGCATATTTCTTGAAGTCTGACTTGTTAAAATCAAAAAAGAAATGATTGTTTAGTGTATATCCTCAAACCTAGGCCTAACATATGTTCGCAAATAATTTGTTAAAACTAAAAAGAACCGAATATTTAACATGTATCTCAAAAACTTTAATTATTAAAAGTAGAAATAAATTACGATTCACCGTATGTTTGCAAGCTTAACTTGTTAAAACTAGAAAGAAATTATGTTTTAACATATTTCCTCAAGCCTAGTTTGTTAAAAAAAAAACTTTTAAAACCATATTTCATTCATAAGTGATTAAATCACTGATTTACATGGACAAAATGATTATTCCTCTCGGTTCAGCGACATATGAGTTCCATAAGTAAATTCTCAGAACTTTGAATGTAAAGTACCTCGTGAGGTGAGAGAAATTGATTAGACTCTGACGAAAAAGAAAGAAGAAAGAAGAAAGATGAAAGGATCCTAAAGATCACAAATTAAAAGACCCTAGAGGTCAACAAAAATGAAAATAACCAAACTAAATAAAATTACATCAATAATAATAAATCTAATAAAAGTGAAATCTTGATCGGTCTTCTCTTGTTTTGTAATTCATCTTCAATCTTCTTGAGATGATCATCGTAGAAATAGGCAACATTAACTCTTCTTTTCTCATGACCTCTATATTCATTCTTCCATTCTATAACCATGTAAATCACAAAAAAGTTGATTATATCCTTCATCTAAATGTAATTTTTGTAAGGCGATCCATGTTGGAGAGAGGAGAACGAGAAGAAGAGAGAATTGACGATCATGAAAATGATATTATTTGAGTTAAGAGAGAAAGAGAAACATTGTTTAAGATGGATTAGATTCCGTAATTTCTCTCTAAAAACATACAAGATCTTTTATAGATCTAATAGAACATAAAAACTAAAAGAGGAAGATCCAGAGGAGGGATCCCTCCTCCAGAGAAAACCAAGATCTGGAAAAAGTTTAAGAAAGATAGAGAGAAGAGAGGAACGGTTATGGGAGAGAAGAGAATCACTTGTGTTTTTTTTCACATGTTTTCTCAAACCTAGCTCCTTAAAATCAGGGTCGGCCCTAGGTAGCGATGGTCCTAAAGCGAACTCTAAAATTGAGGCCCTTCAGACAATTTATAAGAAAATTTTATATAATTTTGTTACCTTATTCCTATTACTAAGGTGTAGTTATTGTTAGGTTACATTTTTCGGATGCACGAACAAATTTTTATTTATAAAAGAATTAAACAATGTGGAAACAAAGTTTTGTTTAATGAAAGTACAATCTTGCTGTCAATTTTAATATGAAATGCATATTAATTTCAAATATTTGTAATAATTATAAATCTTACATACCACTTTGTTTATGATAAAAAAATGAGAGATCATTACAGTAGCATTTACATTAATTTCGATTGGTATAACAACTTTTTAAATTGGTTCAAAAGAGAAAACTTTCTTAGTAGATAGTTAATTTTGGTAATGTCATGTATGTGATAAAATTTAATTTTCACGAAACAAAACCTCTTATAAAATAACCAAAATTTTGTTAAACCTCAAGTTGCAATTATGTAGCGAAAATTACATATGAATAACAAAAATAACATATGAATAACAAAAACTACTTCCCAAAGTAAAAGTCAATTTAATTTGTATTGATGATCAAGAAATTTCAACAAGAAAAGAAGATCAAGAGAATTGATTAAAATAAGAAATCAAATAGAATATCCATGAAATAAATTAAGGGTTATTTCCCTAATGGCCCCCAACTTTGTGACCAGCTTCCCGCCTGGCCCCCTACTTTACGAGAAATACCCATATGGCCCCCTTCCGTTATAACACCGTCACTCTCTCTCCTCCATCATGTTTTTTCTCTCTGCCAACTCACGCCACATCATCTGTTACGCCACCTCGTCACCTTCCCCGGCAGAGGTCGCCGGCCGGCCAAATTTCCGGCCGGCGACCTTCAAGCTAATTTTTTTTTTTTTCTCTCTTCCTCTCTCTCTCTCTCTAAAATTACTCCGGCGAACCCTTCGCCGGAGTGGTCTGTTCGTGAAGAGCAGACTCGGGTCTGTTCGTGAAGAGCAGACTCGGGTCTGTTCGTGAAGAGCAGACTCGGGTCTGTTCGTGAAGAGCAGACTCGGGTCTGTTCGTGAAGAGCAGACTCGGTCTGTTCAGTGAAGAACAGACCTGGTCTGTTCCTTGAAGAACAGACCGAGATATGTTCTTCACTGAACAGACCTGGTCTGTTCCTTGAAGAACAGATCTCGGTCTGTTCTTCAAGAACAGACCACTCTGGCGAAGGTCTCCCTTCGCCGGAGTAATTTTAGAGAGAGAGAGAGAGGGAGAGAGAGGAAGAGAGAAAAAAAAAGATTTTTTTTTTTTTTTTTAGTTTGAAGGTCGCCGGCCGGAAATTTGGCCGGCCGACGACCTCTGCCGGAGAAGGTGATGAGGTGGCGTAACAGATGATGTGGCGTGAGTTGGCAGAGAGAGAAAACATGATGGAGGAGAGAGAGTGACGGTGTTATAACGGAAGGGGGCTATATGGGTATTTGTCGTAAAGTAGGGGGCCAGGCGAGAAGCTGGTCACAAAGTTGGGGGCCATTAGGGAAATAACCCATAAATTAATTGAGATTAAAAAGAAGCAAAAAAAGATTATGAGGAGGGATCAAACTCATAACCTCTCTATTTACAAGAGAAAGGTTTGCCACCTGAACTAAGTCTACATATGTTACTATGTAATGTTTAGTTACTTATATATTTGTTCACCACTTAGGGGCTCATGTTTCCATCATGGCTTGGGGGCCTGCTTAAAATTAGAAACATATTATAATTAATGTTGTAAATCAATCCCACATTGGTGGTGCAGTGTGGTGCTCCTCTTAAGAGGTTAAGCACCCTTCCCTATTGAGGTCTTTTAAAACCGCGAGGTTGAGGTGTGTCAAAGCGGACAGTATCACTAGCATCCCTGAAGGCTGGTCCGCACCATCCTATAACACGTTATCAGCACGATTCGCTCTACTATGATATGATCTTGGGAGAGTGTGTTGTAAATCAATCCCAGATTGGTGGTGAGATGGAGTGCGGTGCTTCTCTTAAGAGGTTAAGCACCTTCCTGAATGAGCTCAGATGTGTCAACGCGGACAGTATCACTAGCAGCTCTGAAGGCCGGTCCGCACCATCCTATAACAATTAACCTGTATTGATGCCAACTTGTTAAAATTATAAATAATTGCTCATGATTTAAAATATATCTTCAAGCTTAAATTGTTAAAAATAGAAATAAACCATAATTTAACTTATATCCCCAACCCCAAGTATGAAGGGCTACAAGGACCCAAGTTAAATTTTAAAAATAGAAAAGAGAAGTAAATACATGTGTGTTTGGGCGGGCGTTGTGTTGAGAGAGATGAGGCGCTTCCCGAACGATTCGCGCCACATTTTACTTCTTTCTCTCTCTAAAACCCACACGTGTCAGTTTTCTACTTCTTTTGGGTCCCTAAACTTAGAAATTTACGGTTTTCTTTTCTCCTTTCTATTCTCGTGTATATATTCTTCGCAACTCTTCTATTTTTGGGTTTATCTCTCTTCTCTTCTCTCTCTCTCTCTCTCTAGTTTTTCGATCGGGGAATATCGGAGTCGATAGAGAAGAGGTTCAAGTTGTTTTCGTTTGAGTAATCGAATTCTCTTTTCTAGGGTTACAATCTCCAAAAAGGAAACAGATCCTTATCTCATTATCTCTCTCTCTAATTTGCTCATATTATCTTTTAATCTCTCTTTTTCTCTCTCTCTCTGTCAATTTTGTTCATATCGTGATCCTTTAAAAGATAAGAGTTCATAGGGTTTTTTGATTGGGGTTAATTTATTTGATTCGGGGTTTGGCTTCGATTCTATAGGAGAAAAGGTCGGTTTTATATTCTCATTCAATTCATCTACCAGTTTTTGTTTTGTTAGGTCAAAATGGGAAAGAATTGATTATTATTTTTCTTTGAAGATTGTGTTTATAGGTATGATTAACTTTCGGAATAACCAAGAATCTCAGTGAAATTTATTTGGTGATTTTGTATTTTTTTTAATTGCCATTTGAAATCGAGGGTTTTCTTGTCCGATTTTTTTTAGAGATTTTGTGTTTATAATTTAGGGTTAGTATTAGGGTTTCGGTTTGGGAAAAAAAAAAAAAGCAAAATATAAGTGCCTTATAGGATGACCTTGAATTTCACTTGCCATAATTTATATCCTCCAAATCCCTCAGAAGTAGGGATCACTGAGAGAAAGGAGGATAGTTGGGGTAGAATCCCTCATTTTAACTTGGAATATTTTGGGATTGATATGGGTGACAGTGGAGAAGACTTCTTTGGGTCTGTTCGATTACCAGTAGATCCTTTTGGGATGATGAACATAACTGGTTCTTCTGGGGCAATTACTGGTGGAGTTGAGAATTCTGATTCAGTAGTTGAGAACGAGAAAAGGAACCCTCAGATTGATCTTGGAAATGGTTTTGATAGATCAAACCCATCTGCTAGATTTGAACAAGTGCTAGAGGAAAATGATCTAAGGGTTGGATCATCTGATGCTCGACGACAAACCCATGTTTCTGATTGTAAAGGAAAGGGAATTGTGATTTTCAACAATGAAGATTCGCTGGTTATTGGTAATCGAAATGGAGAATTTAGCGAGGGAGCTAGTAGTTCGTCTAGTGGAGATGGAGAGGCTCCAAATGAGGGTCTCATGTATGCCCTTAGCTATTTGAGTATACAAGATCTTCTTTCTACGGAAATGGTATGCAGAATAATGTGTTCTGTAGTTCGGGATGATTCGCTTCTATGGAGGGATATTCACATTGATCATCATCCACTGAATGAGAAGGTTACTGATGATTCTCTTCTACAATTGGCTAATAGGGCTCAAGGCAATTTGCAAAGCTTAAGCCTGGTGGAGTGTTGTAAGATAACCTGTGATGGTCTTAAACGTGTTCTCGAAAGCAATCCAAGAATAACAAAGGTCAGTTCTTAGCTGTTTTAGCATTGATAGAGTGATTTTACTATCGTAATCGAGTTAATTGTAGTAATATCTCTGCTAATTTATTTTGTAATTTTCGATTGTCTCTTAATGATAATAACATACTTGTATTGGTTATGGATTTCTACTTTTGCTTCTTATATCTCCTCATAGGTAAATAGTTATTAGGGTTTGTTTATGTTGGTGTCTTCTTTCTTTCTAATGTTGGTGGGTATGTTGATTAAGTGAGTTATGATACATATCTCTCTTCTCTATGCAGCTAAATGTTCCAGGATGTACAAGACTTACCATTGAGGGGCTTGTAAATTGCTTGAATGCTTTTAAGACTATAGCCAACCCAGGCATAAAGCAGCTAAGAGTTGGCGGGGTTTACGGGATGGCACTCCCATATTTCGAAAAGTTGAACTCTTTAATTGTTGTAGATGACTCTGTTCATCTAAACTCCCGCAAGCCAATGTTTTTTCGGAAAGGCAGCTACTATCTCCCTTACGATGATGATCGTGCCATTGATGTGGAGACTTGCCCTAAGTGTGACAATCTGAGATTGATCTATGATTGTCCAGCAGAGGGTTGCCAAGAGGAGAAAGACGAATCTCAATTGTGTAGGGCATGCATAATCTGCATTCCGCGGTGTCGCGAGTGTGGAAGGTGCGTTACCAGTGATGAATTCGAGGAGACGTTTTGCTTAGACTTGAATTGTTCAGATTGCAAGTATCAGAACGACTCCCAAGAGGGGGACAAATAGGGTGGTGATCTTTAACAACGTAGTATCTTCGTTTATGGAAAGAAAACGTTTTAACAACGTTTGGCTTCTGATTATGGACAGCATAACTCAAAGTAGCTTTGGAAATCTATAATGTGGTAATAGAATAGAGCCAAAATTATTTTTGTGTTTTCGAATTGCCATCATCTCAGCTAGCATGTTTGAAGGGGTTTAGTTTCTTACTGCTTGAACTAGACTACCTTGAGTAACCGATTATTGCAGCGAGGATGATGAAGGATGGAAGAAAAAAATGAAAAAAAAATAGAAAATGGGGAAAAAAAACAAAAAGAAGGATGATGTATATAGTAAGAGGGATGGAACAAAATAGAAAGCTTGGAGCTTTTCATGGAATTTACTGTTTTGCTGGTATATCAATTGTAGTGACAGAATGTTCTCTTCTGGGGATATGAAGCAATTAAGAAGCAGTTAGATAAGAACAGTTCTCATTCTATATGCACTTGAGATCAAATATCGGTCGTTATCGGCAAAGTGGGTATTAATTTTTCTGAAAAACACAAGCAAAGGACTGGTTTTGATTGTTGCTGCTGAAAAGAAAATTGTGTTAAAAAGATCGCTGCTCTTAACTTAGAAAATTTCAAAATTGTGAGCTGATCTTATGAAGTGAGCAACTATGGTTGTTCTTGGGGTAGGTGGGTGGTATCACTTCTGCCATTGCCCCTTTTTGTTGCAAATTACTATTTGAGCAATATTCCTGTTATGTGTGTTCTTTTCAAAAACCCTGTTTTCGAACAGCGGTGGTGTTGAATATTGTCGGAGGGGTTGTTGAATAGTGGCTCTCTGACTTGTTGTTTAGAGATGGTTTGGGGAATCAAGACCCTGTGATTGCACACTGCAGGGCAATTATGGTCTTAGAGATTGATTGTGTCTTGGTTCTAGACCTACCTGAGAGATGTATCTGGTTCTCGACCTGGTTAAGCTTTTGCTGGAAGATCAGGAAGACATTTTCCGGTATAATCAAAAGAGATGCCTTTCATATTGTATCTGGTTCAGGCTTTACTGAAAGACCAGGTAATGCTTGGAATCTCATCTATATTATGGTTGCTTCAAGGATTGATACTGTGCTTAGGTGCCTGAGCCCAAGTCATCTTGCAAAATCTATTATATGACTCCCTTATGAGTGAGGGAGATTTCTTTGAGCCCTCCCGACAGGGTTAAGTTTCCGTGAGCAAGAGGCTCCTAATCCAACAAAGGAAGCAATAGTCAGACCCTAAGGATGTTTCTGGTAATGCACATAATCTTCATACACCTTGTTTCGGCACAAAAAGAGTGTAACTTATCGAGACGATGAATTGGCTCCTGCTCATCAATGTAATCCCTTAACTGAGACAGGATCACAAACCTTTTATGCCGGTACAAGATATATGGCCTGTCATGGGGCTACGCTATCGGAGATAATGTTCGTTGGCTTGAGATCATCATGTGGTTTCAATGTCTCTGGTTCACGTCAGATGTCTAGGAGTTGGTTCCGATGTCCGCCGAACTGGTTCAGACTCAATGAAGACTTGGTTCCGGTGTCCGCCGAACTGGTTCAGACTCAATGAAGACTGAGGTATAGTTTTCTCCAAAATCTGTTAGTCTTTGTATTGTTTTATTCAGTTGACTCTTTTGTTGTTTGACTATGTTGATGAATGATGTAATAACTATAAATCGTTTAGATTGAGTTTTCTGCTTTTAATGTCTTAAAACTTCACTTTTATAATGGTAGGCGTGCAAGTGGATAGACGAAATTCGTAATCGATTTGCATTCGTGTTGCAAATATAGTGAGATGTGGATGTCAAAACCTGAAACCTAAAGCTAATTAGCTGTAAGTTGATAATCCATTCACCCTAAAGTTGCTGTCTGTTGAACTGTTGTGCCTCCTTCAGTTCTTCCTTGAACACTCCGAGTTGATTTCTCATTCTCCCCATCTTTCTGATCTCTATCTCTGATCTCTCCATATCTGAACTACATAAATGGAGCCATCATCAACTCTAGCCCTTAGGGTTTATTTCTTTCTATGTAACTGTTTTCTCGCTGTTTTCTCGCTGTTTTCATATACTAATTAAGGCTTGTTATATTTGCAATGAAAAAATTCAATTGAAATTTAGACGAATTTGAACTTACGGACTTATCTCTTTCAAAATCAACTTTAATCCAATACCCGTTACCATATGGGATAGCACATTTGCTATCCTTTCGGATTTTGGATGCTTATCAGATATATGGTTGATATGATTTATTCCAAATTCAAGAATCCAAGGGTTTCTAGTTGCCAAACAGGCCAAGGAATCACGTCATGTAAAGGTACTCAACATTGACCAAAGTTACTGTTAGCTCTTTGTTGCTTTTAGCAATTGGGTAGGCTCTTGTAAAGCTTCGACCTTTCGTCCTCCTGGAAGCCCAGAAAAAGATACTGATAAACTCACACTGCCATTGAAGCCGGAGCCCGGAGCTTCATATCTATGACAACTTACAAGTTCAGAAAATGTTAGCAAAGATGAGAAAGGCCACATTTATTTTGCTACCATGTCGGAAAAACTGCATTATGCCCACTAAAATTCTGTCAAAACCATTCACCCGTCATTTATGATTTGAGGTGAGTTCCAGCACCACTTCAGAATAACTCAAAACTAGCTTATTTATGAAAAATCAGATGTTCACCCGACCCTTTTCTTGCATAGACGGAACGACGAAACAATAAGCTGTTCCAACTTCTGAATTCATGTTTAGTGTTCCATGTTTGCATTGAATTTTAACCTCACAATCTTTCTTATCAATCATTCATCAAAGACTGCAGCTGTATCAGGGACATAACCAGCACCTTTGAGTAATTCCGTCAACTCATCCAACACCATATATATTGATTCAGCTTCACTATGAGCTTTATCTCTTGCAATGAACGTATGGACATTGCTATTCACTTCAATCCAACTATGTCCTGGTTCTTTCAACACTTTATTCTTGTCCATTCTCTTTCTTACATTTTCTACTTCACCCCACATACCTTTCGATGCTAAAATATTCGAAAGTAGTACATAAGATCCACTATCATTTGGATCAATCGAGATTGCCTTCTCTGCTGCATATTTCCCTAAGTTGACGTCTCCTACCATTCGACACGCACTAAGCAAGCTTCGCCAAACAATTGCTGGGGGATCGATCGGCATTTGATCAATGAACTCCTTGGCTTTACTTAGTTTCCCCGCTCTGCCCAAAAGACCGACAACACAAGCATAATGTTCCGTTCCAGGTTCAATTTCAAAGACAGGTTTCATCGATTCGAAGTGATTAAGCCCAATCTCGACAAGGCCTGCG
The DNA here is from genome assembly GCF_041429995.1 of Eschscholzia californica. Lineage (NCBI taxonomy): Eukaryota > Viridiplantae > Streptophyta > Magnoliopsida > Ranunculales > Papaveraceae > Eschscholzia > Eschscholzia californica. Next base: position 51,615,641 of record NW_028238198.1, read on the forward strand.
TGATTACAAGCAGATAACACACCAACGAATGTTACATAGTTGGGATGTATTCCTTCTTCTCGCATTCTGTCAAATACCAATAAAGCTTCTTTGGCATGCCCGTGCTGCGCGTATCTCGAGATCATGGAGTTCCAACACACAACATCTCTTTGCTTTGCCGAGTCGAAAAGTTTTTGAGCTTCTCCGATGCTTCCACACTTTGCATACATATCTACAAGCGCATTCGAGACGAATGGCTCCAAGTCAATACCAGTTTTTATGAGCTGGTTATGGAACTGCTGACCATGTATAAGACTAGCTAGGTTGCTTGCTGCTGTTATAAGAGCAACAAATGTGAACTCATTAGGTTTAATTCTTGAATTAGGGAATTCTAAGAAGAGTTTGAGTGCCTCCTCGCCTTTACAATTTTGGGTATATCCAGAAACCATGGCATTCCAAACTACAATATCTCTTTCGTTCATCTCCTCGAATACAAGTCGTGCATCATTAACAGAGGCACACTTCGAATAAACATCAATTAGAGCACTACCAGTATATATATCCAAAGCAACTCCAAATTTTACAATGAGGCTATGAATTTGCTTGCTCAAATCCATGATGGATAGTGAAGCTGAGATCCCCAGAAGACTAACAAATGTTAAGAGGCTAGGACTTAATGAAAACCTCATCTTTTGAAAGAGTTCAAGTGACTCATGAAGCTTTTCCTCGCGTGCATACCCTTCGATCATGGCATTGTAAGAAATCACATTATGTTCCGTCATAACATCGAAAGCTCTTCTAGCATCTAACAGCGAACCACATTTAGCATACATATCAATCAAGCCATTTTTCACGAAATCATCAGATTCAAGATTGGATTTGACCGTGTAGGAGTGCACTTGTATCCCTTGTTGCAGGGCTTCCAGTGAACCACATGAAGTTAAAATGCTAGTGCAAGTAAACCCATCGGGTCTCCAACCCAGACGAGTCATTTCCGAAAAAAGCTTCATTGCATCATGATGAAAGGAATTCTGCATATAACCAGCAATCATGGTAGTCCACGAAACAACATTCTTAACACACATTTGATCAAATAATTTACGCCCAATCGAAACTTTATGACACTTCAAATAAAAATCTATTAGCACATTCATCACGGAAAGATCGGTTTCTGTTCCATTTCTCAACACATAAGCATGGATTTGCTTGCCTCCATTGAGAAATTCCAACACAGAACATGCACTAATCACACTTGAAAGAACATATCGGTCGGGAATCACATCTGTTTCTCTCATTTGGTTAAACAACCTCAAAGAAACTTCACTTCTACCGCTTTGTGAATAACAAACAATGATAGTGGTCCAAGTAACTGCGGTCTTCACCGGTAAATCATCAAAAACAGATTTTGCTTCCTCTATATGTCCAATTTTCGAATAAAAATCAATTAGAGAGGTTCCCACATAAACATCTTGATCAAAACCTGCCTTAACAACAAATCCGTGCACTTTAACCGCTTGTTCTACATCCCTTACTTGCGTACAAGCACGAAGAACACTAGCTAAAATGAACTCATTAGGATTCTCAAATGAAGATTCCCGAAATTGCGAAAATAGCATCAATGCTTCTCTACCTTTACCATGTTGGGTATACATGGAAATCATAGTAGACCATGTAACTAAGTTCTTCTCAGACATTTTATCAAACAATAAGCGCGCATCGACAAGGCAATCTGATTTTGAGTAAGTACTAAGTAGAATATTTGTTAAAAACAGATCAGATTGATAACCCAAAACAATAATTTCTCCATGAAGTTTTCTGTTGTAAAGATAGGGTTTATCTGAAATATGGGCTTGCAAGAGTTGAGCGAGTTCATGCTTTCTCTTACGGGTTTCATGACTAGGCAAATGGGGGATTTTAGGAAGAAGTGAAGAACAAAGAAGAGTAGTAGAGAAATTCAAGGTTAGATTTTTAGTAGGTTTTCTGTAATTTTTGCTACAGAATATAAGGGAATTAGTTATTGAAAAATTAGCTCTCATTTTTTAGAGAGCGAATTTTAATTTATATATATGTACATAATGAGAGAGATTAGAGAGAGAGAGAGAGAGGCAACGGGTGATAAAATTTGAAAAGTAGGTAAAAGGAAGTTTATGTATTTGGAGGGAGGTTTCCGATCAAAAGTTTTTTTTTGAATCCAAGGGAAACATATCCATTAATAGTGATAAAATCACAATGATACAAGGATAATAATTGTTATTTCTCTCTGTCGGATACGTCATGCTATTTACATACCTGTAAATGCAAATGCCTCCTAAAGGGGAAGAAATTGGACTAGACACGGACTCAAACAAAAGACCCTAAAGGCCGACAAAAGATCCTAAAGATCGTGAATGAAAAGACCCTAAAGGTCGACAAAAGAAAACAGTAAAACTGATAAAAGAACCGCAGCCTTGTTGCCGGAAAACCGTCGCCATCGCCGGAAAATCGTTGTCGTCGCCGGAAAACCGCCGATGTCGCCTGAAAACCGCTTTCGCCACCTGAGAATTATCGCCATCTCGTCACCACATAAATCACGTCACCACCACACCATCATCGCAAAGCACCACCCCCTCTCGCCTTAAAAACCTATCGCTCCACCACCCCCACCATCCACCACCATCAATAAAACACACCCGAAACCCTCTTCTCCACCACCACCCACCACCATCATGAAACACTACCACAGAAAACCCACATCCCTCTTCTCCACCACCACCCACCACCCACCACCAACATTTATACACCACCACCAACCATCACATCACCACCACCACCATTGTTAAACAAATCTCTTTGTTCCACCACCACTCCATCTGTTGGTACTTTGAATTTCGAACCCTAGAAGAGAAATAGATAGATTCAAGTGTGATTGAAGGCTTCCAAACCTCTATACAACCACATAAAAACCCTAGTTCCTCACCAACCTCAAACCCTAGTTTTAGATCCACTTCTTTTCCCTTTTCTGTTCCTGAAATCAAAACCATCTTTATATCCTTCTTTAAAAGCCTACCTAAGATTGGGATTCTTCTAGATTTAGTGAAGATCAAATATGTCTTCTTCTTGAGTTGGATTCAGAGATAGAGTTTCCATCATTCCCCATTTTCGAGTTAGATAGAGATCGCTAGTTCCTCGATTTAGGTTTATAGCCCCAGACCTGAAATAAAAGCAATTTTATTTATGTTACACGAACTATTAAAGGATCCGGCGAAGGGAAACCCTTCGCCGGAGAAGCCACTGACGATTTCTGAGTTACTAAGAAACGGTTATATCCTCTCTCTCTCTCTCTCTCTCTGAAAAAGTAGCCCACCCACCTTTTTTCCGATCAAAAGTTTTGACAAAACGACTTTTCTCATTTTGAATGAAGTAGTGAACGGCCAGATTGTTGGGGCAGACCACATGCGGAAAGGTGACGTAGTCAACCACAATAATTCAGATAGTTTCTCTATCCTCACGACCTGACCAATTGGAGTCGACCACCTTTTAGCCTGTGATCATCCCCAAAAATCAAGGCATTTTTGTTTTGAATCACCCTTGATTTAGAAACACCAACTTAAATGTGAAAAGATACATTATTTATTTAAGTTAGAAAACTTTATAGACTAACTAATGACCCTTTAAGTTACCAATGCACAACTATCCTATGGTACATTTGGAAAGTCAAGCTGTGATGCATGCTTTCAATGCACTGACCTTGTCCAGGTTATGACCAAATTAGGGCATTCCCTATCAACTCGGTTAGACCAAGCATGCCCATAAACAATAAGACTGCTAGCATATGGACTCTTCCAGCTCAACCATTTCTCAAAATCAACATGGATGCATCGTTCAGAAAAGGAGAGACAAACATAGGTATCACCTTTCATTATTCATGATCATAGAGCTAAATTTATTGCAGCGAAAAATTCGACATCTATAGCAAGAACCAGTGAAGAAAGCGAGGCAAACGCTATCTTATCTGGTCCTCTATGGGCGGCAGACAATCAACACCACTTTATATGCATCGAAAGCGACAATAAGAGTGTTATCAACCATCTCAACGACAAGCGGAAAATCGTCCAGTGGCAAACTTCCCCACAGATCAAACAAATGGAGAAGCTCACTCCCGCATTCACTAGCATCCAATTCAGACATACCAATCAAACCAGTAATGTTCAAGCCAATAAACTAGTTAAATACGCAAGAAAGCGAAGTCTGGACAAAATTTACGTTTAAGTATTAATCTACTTTTCCCTTTCAACAAGAAAAACTAATGTGTTCAACAGAAAAAAAAAATAACTTGATAGACTCATACACTAACAATGTAGTAATCAAAGTGCACATCTAGGTTGGAAATGTTGGCGGTTTAAATGAGCTTCTTGATAGATTCCATGAAATAGGGATGGTCAAATCAATAAACAATTACTTTGAGGAGGCATCTTCAATTGACAGTCAGAATGGTACACCAGAACTCTAGAATAGTATTGGTCAAAGTGTTATGTTGCACACATATACGACTGTAATAGCTTTTTGACCAAATTTGTCATTTTTGGTTTTTGCTGCAAGTTCCTAGATTCATTAAGAAACAAAAGTATTTACAAGAGTCTTGTTCTTATAGCTCCTGGATCTCTTGTGAAGTTTTGGGAGAGGCCCATCTACAAATGTTCTTTGAATTATTTAGTTCTTGAATTACATAAAAATCTGAGTTCAATACCTTTTTCGAAAAATTAAGCTTCTTGGCTCATTACAGGGCTGGCGATTGCTCAACACTTTCCGAGCCAAATAATGATCAGCTATGACGAAGTTAAGAAGTCAACAAAAAAACCAAGAAATTAAGAGGTCAATTTGTATTCAAGTCACCAGAGAGGCGAATTTGTCAGAGCTCTGCTGATAAGCCCAGAACTCGGTATGAGTTTCATGATGAGACATGAAAATGTCCCATCTGAGTCAATTCACCTTAGCGAGTTTGTCAATTTCGAAGTGTTAGTATAATGATTGGTTTACTTGATTAGGTCTCTTTTATGGAGTTTAGAGTGAAAAACAGATAAAAAATGGAAGAAAGACACGCGAGGGCCATTTAGTCAATTGATGTGATGGGTATTATAGTAACGACCAAGATCAATATGCGGATGAAATGTATAGTCAAAAACAAACTCGGCGGCGAAAACATAAGTCAAATCGGAGTCTGGACAAGAAAGTTATAGAAGGAAGAAGATTTAAGGGATTCAGGACTAACACGGTAAGCATTTGGGCAAGCAAAACAAAACGAGACTAGGTGGCGCAATCTGGGAAACGTCGCAACTTAATTTCGTAAAGCACAAAGTACTTTATCACGCCTCGAAATTGAACCTTCCAGTACATCACACAGCAATTTATTTTGTGGCCCCAAGCGTCTATCTCCGTCCAGATCCGCGCAAGTTTAATCCACGACCTCTATGCGCGTCTCACCGTGCTTATGATGTTCCGCGAGTTACCAAAGCTTGGCTGGCAAGGGCCTGATTGTCTGTTAGGCGAAGCAATCTAACGTCCATACTCCGAGCACACGTGTCAGTCAACATCAACGTCTTCTCTCAACCAACGGTTCCTGTTGTTATTTTAGAAACCGCCGAACAATCCATATTACCAAAATTAATACAGACGCATCTTTTACTAAAATCAACAATTGTATTGGTATTAGTCTAATTATTCATGATTACCAAGCCAATTATACTGAAGCAAATGTTGCAACTCTTACAGCTCGAACATCAGAACAAAGTGAAGCCAAATCTATCCTCAATGCAGTCAGATGGACATTGACCTTGTTAGAACTAAAAGTCGCGGAAGCTATCGAACCTATCCTAGAAATTGATCCGATTATGAAGATTAATCGAAAAGCTAAGTCAAAATCAAATATGCGAACAGAATTCAACGAGGTTCGGCTTTAAAGCCTACGTCCTCGGGCGAACAAGAAATCTTTATTGAAGGATAGATGAAGACGACTCACACAACCCGCAAGTTCGTCCCAAGATGGTACCGTATAGTAATAACCTTCTATACTAAATCTTCGACGACCGAGAAATTTAACACCGCTCAAAACTATGAACAAAAAATTTCTCTCTCACTTGCTCTCTCTCTTTAGCTCTCTCTAAAGAAGAGTTGTTGTTGCTTGTGTTGGTGTTTTGATTGTGGTGATTGGATCCCCTATTTATATATTATTATAAGCCGACAATTGAAGCCAATTTGAATCCAATTTAGAAACCAATTGAGCTTCACCAACCGACTTCAACCAACCGACTTCAATTGATTTCCAAAAAGCTGCCTCCAATTGATTACCAAAACCGCCTATAGCTGATGTGAAACCGCCTCTAGGAATCCAACCAAAACTGCTTCTTACAATTCTCCACCTCGTACACAATTTGATATACTTCAAATTTTGGACGAACACCAGGATACTCCTTGTAAGATATGTCTGCTTCTTGTAACTTCATCCGACTGCGCCATATGACCATGGCTGCCTACGTACCCTTTTACAGGATCAAGCCTACCGTAGTTCTACCAACCCTTCACATAAAGATTACCTTGTCGCCATTACGCCCTTTCGGGCAACTTAACACGAGCCGATTTGTAGCAATTCCAGACAATGCTGAAACTTGCTACATGTCACCGCTTTAGTCAACATGTCCGCGGGATTCTCATCTGTGTGTACCTTCATGAGAGAAACATCACCTTCCTCTATGACATCTCGTACAAAGTGATACCTGACATCGATATGCTTAGTACGAGCATGATGGACCTGATTCTTCGCCAAGTGGATCGCACTTTGACTATCACACCATACATCCACGCACTCCTGCTTAATCCCTAGATCATCCAGAAGACCCCACAACCACAATGCTTCCTTCACACCCTCGGCCATAGCCATATACTCGGCCTCCGTAGTAGATAACGCAACTGTAGATTGTAACATCGATCGCCAACTAACTGGAGCACCATGTACCCTAAATACATAACCAGTAGTAGATCGTCTTCTATCTAGATCGCCAGCATAATCCGAGTCAACATAACCGCTTACCTGACATGTGTCTCCACCAAAGCACAAACCCGTATCAACGGTACCCTTCAAGTACCTCAACACCCATTTCACAGCTTCCCAATGTGTCTTCCCCGGATTTGCCATAAACCTACTAACCACACTGACCGCTTGTGAAATATCAGGACGAGTACACACCATAGCGTACATTAAACTGCCAACTGCACTAGCATACGGTACACGATCCATATGATCCTTCTCCACCGTAGTAGTGGGAGATTGTTTTCCCGAGAGCCTGAAGTGTGGTGCCAAAGGTGTTGACACCGCCTTCGCATTCTGCATCCCGAATCGAGAAACTACTCGTTCGATGTAACCTTTCTGATTCAAGTAAAGTTTCTTACTTGACCGCTCTCTCTTAATCTCCATTCTCAGTATCTTCTTTGCAGCGCCCATGTCTTTCATCTCAAACTCTTGACTGAGTTGAGATTTCAACTTATTTATCTCCACCATGCTTCGTGAAGCAATAAGCATGTCATCCACATACAAAAGGAGATAAATAAAGTCACCTTCGCGAAGCTTCTTGATGTATACACAACAATCATAGTCACTTCTGCGAAAACCATGTTTTAGCATGAAAAAATCAAATCGTTTGTACCATTGGCGAGGGGATTGTTTCAATCCGTAAAGAGACTTTCTCAAACGACATACTTGATTTTCTTTGCCCTCAACCTTGTATCCCTCAGGTTGAGCCATATAAATTTCTTCTTCCAAATCTCCGTGCAAGAAGGCGGTTTTAACATCGAGTTGTTCCAGCTCAAGATCACTGTGAGCAACAATACTCAATAGCACCCGAATAGAAGTATGTTTCACGACCGGTGAGAAAATCTCATTGTAGTCGACCCCTTCTTTCTGTGCATAACCCTTGGCCACTAGTCTTGCCTTATACCTTGTACCCTTGATTTCGGAAGAATCCTCTTTCTTCTTGTACACCCATTTACAACCAATAACAGACTTACCTTCGGGCAATGGGACAACCTCCCATGTCTGGTTCTTGTGAAGAGACTCCATCTCTTCTTGCATAGCAACCAACCAACTCTCTCTTTCCTCCGCGGTAATAGCTTGTTTGAAGGTGACCGGCTCGTCGTCTTCCACCGAGAGTGCATATTCAACCACATTTGCCTGCCCGTAATGCCTAAGAGGTTTGTCTGACCCTAACCTCTGTACCGGCTTATATAACCGTTTCGGCCTAGTGTGTACCGAAACATCCTGCTGTTGTTGTTGTAAAACTTGTGTACCTTCCCCTTGAACCTCTTCATGATCGGGTTCATCAATTTTCTCATCCTGAGTATTATCCTGATGCTCCACCTGATCATGATTCCTAGAAACCCGTTGGTCTTCGGCTTCTACTTCCACTACTTGAGCTTTAGTAGACCCAACATCACCACAACTAGGCACCGTAGCTTTCGCCATAGCTACAATAGACGACTCATCAAACACCACATCTCTGCTGATTACAAACTTCTTGTCTTCCGTACACCATAGCCGATAACCCTTGACTCCTGTAGCATATCCTAAGAAAATTGCCTTCTTTGCTCTATTGTCAAGTTTGTTACCTTTAACATGGTAATAGGCCGTACAACCGAAAACCTTAAGTCTCCCGTAATCTGCATGTTCACCTGACCACACCTCGTAAGGTATGCCGCCATCTAAAGAAGAATGTGGAGATCTGTTCACAATATAACAAGCTGTAGCAACAGATTCTGCCCACCATTCTACGCCTAATCCCGAATTGGAGCGCATACATCTAGCCTTCTCAAGTAGTGTACGGTTCAATCTCTCTGCGACTCCATTCTGTTGAGGTGTGTTTACTACTGTCCAGTGCCTCACAATGCCTTCCTGATTACAAAACTCCTTGAATGCCCCATCCGTGTACTCGGTCCCATTATCCGATCTTAACGTCTTCAGCTTTCGACCAGTTTTGTTCTCAACCATTGCTTTCCACACCAGGAACGTGTTGAATACCTCATTCTTATGCTTCAGAAAATAAAGCCAGACAAATCTCGAATGATCATCAACGAACGTAACAAAATACCTGGAACCACCCTTGGAAGGTAACTTTGTCGGTCCCCAGACATCGGTATGTACATAGTCTAATACCTCTTTGCTCCTGTGCTTGCTTGTAGAGAACGTCACCCTGTGTGCCTTCCCGAACACACAATGCTCACAAAATTCCATGCAAGGCTTCTTCATGTCCTTCAACAAGCCTTTCCCGCACATCAAAGATAGACCCTTTTCTGACATATGCCCAAGGCGCATATGCCAAAGCCTCGTACAAGCCGTTGGATCCCTTCCATTGATTCCTACTGCTACATCTCCAGTAATTGTTGTCCCCAAAAGTTTGTATAAATTACCGTAACGAGTACCTCTCATTACCACCAAAGAACCCTTAACGACTTTTATGGAGCCATTCTCTATAATTATCTTACAGCCGTTCCGCTCCAACACACCAAGGGAAATTAGATTTTTCCGCAAATCGGGTATGTGTCTTACGTCCGTCAATGTTCTCACCACTCCATCGTGCATCTTGATCCGTATTGTTCCGAGTCCCACAGTTTTACATATACTATCATCACCCAGTATAACTGTACCACCATCTATACTCCTATAGGTAGTAAACCACTCCCTATTTGGGCACATATGGTGTGACGCCCCTGAATCAAGCATCCACTTATCGAAGATCTTCTCAGACACCTCTGTCACCGAGAAACATTCGTCCGCCTCTTCTGACACATATCCCGCCTCTTGCATCTCTTGTTTCTCCTTGTAGCCTTCGTTCTTTTGCTTCAACTTTCTCTTTGGACAAGCCGCTTTAAAGTGGCCAAGCTCACCACAACTAAAGCACGTTTTCTTGAAAGAGCCTCTAGATTTGGATCTAGATTTCCCGCCCTTTCCCTTTCCCCTTTCATTACTCCTCCCCCTCGTTACAAACAACCCTTGTGCTTGATCCTTGTCTACTCCACCCGACGCCATACTGCTAGTAGCAACCTTACGAAGGTCATCCGCTAATAGCGAATTTCTCGTCTCTTCCATGCTTAGACTATCACCAACAAGCATCAAAGTTTGAACAAGGTTTTCATAGGAGTTTGGCAATGAAAGTAACAATATGAGGGCTTGGTCCTCATCCTCAACCTTAACATCAATATCCTTCAAATCTGAGATAATCCCGTCAAACCTATTCACATATTCCTGAATAGAAGAACCCTCTTCCATTCTACATGTGAATAATTTAGATTTTAAGTAGACCTGATTCGTTAAAGTTTTCGTCATGAAACTGCTTTCTAGTCTTAACCACACACCCGCCGCCGTTGTTTCTTCGTCTACTAGGAACGCCACGTCCCTCTCAAGACACAACATAATGGTAGCCCGTGCTTCGAGATCTAACTCCTCCCAATCCTCATCTAACATATCTCCTGGTTTCTTTCCCGTCAACGTCATGTGTAATTTCTGTGAGATTAGCAAATTCTTCATCTGCATCCGCCAATAAGAAAAATCGTTTTTCCCATTGAACTTCTCTATCTCATATTTTCCTGATTTGACCGTACCACTTCTCGATCCCATCTTCTCTTCGTTCAATTTCAACAAGACTCTGGTACCAATTGTTAGAACTAAAAGTCGCGGAAGCTATCGAACCTATCCTAGAAATTGATCCGATTATGAAGATTAATCGAAAAGCTAAGTCAAAATCAAATATGCGAACAGAATTCAACGAGGTTCGGCTTTAAAGCCTACGTCCTCGGGCGAACAAGAAATCTTTATTGAAGGATAGATGAAGACGACTCACACAACCCGCAAGTTCGTCCCAAGATGGTACCGTATAGTAATAACCTTCTATACTAAATCTTCGACGACCGAGAAATTTAACACCGCTCAAAACTATGAACAAAAAATTTCTCTCTCACTTGCTCTCTCTCTTTAGCTCTCTCTAAAGAAGAGTTGTTGTTGCTTGTGTTGGTGTTTTGATTGTGGTGATTGGATCCCCTATTTATATATTATTATAAGCCGACAATTGAAGCCAATTTGAATCCAATTTAGAAACCAATTGAGCTTCACCAACCGACTTCAACCAACCGACTTCAATTGATTTCCAAAAAGCTGCCTCCAATTGATTACCAAAACCGCCTATAGCTGATGTGAAACCGCCTCTAGGAATCCAACCAAAACTGCTTCTTACAGACCTGAAATACACTCACATCATAATAGAAAGTGAGAATCAAAGCTTAAATCATCATCTTCATGATCCACGTTAGAAGATTCAATGGCAATCCGCATATCACATCAAGCAAGTAAAAGCGCTCATTTGGGAGTTCAACAACTTCTCATTCGCTTACATTCTCAGTGCTTAAAATTCCCATGTGGATAAGCTTGCTAAATGGGTTCATAAAATTCAGAGCAATAGATATCGAAAATACATTCCAAAGTTAATTCTTAAGATGTATTATTTTTATGAGATTTGACTCTAAGAGTGATTACATTTCAATAATTGATACATCATGAATATAATATGTAATACATCCTAAATTTGAATAAGTACTATAACCGCCAATTAAAACATTTTGGGTCCTACGAGCCATCCTAAGAGCCTGAAAGCCTATCTACTAGAAATAAAAATAAAAATTGTTACTCATTTTAGTCCAGATAGATACCATTGTATCATTTTTCTAGGTAGTTAGAGCAAGTCCAATGGGCAGCGGTCCCAGGGCCCTTAATTCACCTTTTCATTCAAATTTAAGGGCCCGAGCTCAGACCCTCAAAATCAGCTCCAATGGGGAGCGGTCCCGGGCCCTTAAATTTAAAGTTTCTTTAAGTTTTTTTATTCAAGTTTTTTAAGTTTAAGTTTTTTAATTCAAGTTTTTTAAGTTTAAGTTTTTTTATTTAAGTTTTTTATGTTTTTAAATTAATGAGTTATTTTATTTATTTTTATTTTGTTTTTACAAAAAAAAGAAAAGAAAAAAAAAAATAATCCCACCGTTGGATGTGATCCAACGGTGGGATTTGCTCCCCAATGTGACCGTTGGGGAGCAAAGGGCCGGCCCCTAATAAGGGGCCGCCCCTTATTTGGCTCAGCCCTCCGCCCGGGACCGGCTGGAGTCCAATGGGGAGGATGGGGTGTCCCGGGCCGCCCGGGACCCCTCCCCATTGGATTTGCTCTCGTCTGCATCTTCCAACAAAAAAGTACTCCTAAAAATTACTACTGTCCTTTATTTGTCTTGATTGGTCGGTGGACAAAGATCGGCACGTTAAAGTCCGTGAACATAGTACTGTTGTTGTATCATTAATGTCCTCTTAACCATCTCCGGATACTACTGTCATCCTCTATTTACTCCCCCAATCCATCCTTATCGACCGTCCATTCCCAAATGATAAACAATCAAACTAACGGCTTAGATCGTCAGATAAGTTGAAAAACTTTCACACCGTCAGATCTTAAGGACGACAAGATCAAATAAAAAGGTGTACACTAAATGAGACACTTTTATCTCACACACTCCATTATAATCCTACCTGGTAAAAAGGTGTACACTAATACGACTAAAAAATACTTGTATGCGTATCACGCACCCACGCCACGACCTGATGAGAATTTTATAGGCGCCCTCAATATCTGTTAAAGCCGCCCTATAGATGTGTCAAAAGCGCCTCCCTCGTAGCAAATTCGAGGGAGACTTTGTCAAGGAAGGAGGCGCCTTTGAAACTTATCAGTGGCGCTTATAAATCTTCCCACTACCTAATTGCTAAGTAATTCCTTTCTCTCTATATATTCCTCTCCTTAATAAGGCATTCCAAATTGAATCAAACTTTCTCTCTCTAGAATTCTCAGACGCCATTGAAATTTTGAATTGAATAAGTCATCGTTTATTCATTTCAAATTTTCAATCAACATTTTTTCAAATAAAGGTGCCCCCTTATAACTTCTTTCTTGGTCTGCCATGAATTCACCTTGAGGGATTCAAGAGTGAGAAAGTTTTAGAGAGAGAGAAAAGGAAGTGGGAGAAGGAGATATGCCTAGCGTGACTGTAAAAATTTACAGCGTCTTCTTTAAATTTCTTCTAAAACAGAGATTACAGAATCGAATTCAAATGCCTATTGATGATACCAACAACAATAATAATAATAATAATAAACCATTTGGCGTCACATCTCGACCTGAAGAATCTGTTGTTGCTGCTAACCCTAGTTTCACAGAAGGGGTTGCTACTAAAGATATTCACATTGATACTTTAACCTCTTTATCAGTTAGAATTTTCTTACCTGAAACTTGTCTCTCTGATTCAAAATCCCAATCTTCTAGGGTTAGGGTTAAAAATTCTTCTTCTACACAGTCGTCATCCAATCCCAATTCAAGATCTTCTTCACCTTCTGAATCCAATCATTCTCTTCGACGTAACAGCTATGGTCCTTCCTCTGTAATAAACCCTAAAGGTGCTTCTTCAGTGGACCAGCCTCGAAGGAGCAGTTATGGTGGCAATATTAGTTCAGAAGGTTTAAATTTGATGAAACAAGAAGGTGTTTATAGAGGGTATTCTCCATTAATAGAGAATAAAAATCAGATCTTTAGAAAATTGCCTGTAGTTTTACAATTTCATGGAGGTGGGTTTGTTTCAGGAAGTAATGATTCAGTGGCTAATGATTTCTTTTGTAGACGAATTGCGAAATTGTGTGATGTGATTGTAATTGCAGTTGGGTATAGACTTGCACCAGAGAATAGGTATCCAGCTGCTTTTGATGATGGATTAAAGGTGTTGAATTGGTTAAGAAAGGAAGCAAATTTAGCAGAATGTAGTAAATCACTTGGCACTACTAGGATTGGATCAGATGTTCAGAGACATATTGTTGATGCATTTGGGGCATCAATGGTGGAACCTTGGTTGGCTGCTCATGGAGATCCCTCCAGGTTAGATTTATAATCTTCTTCAATCACCATTGAGTAAAATTTGAAGTTTTTCTTTTAGGTTTCTTTCAATTACAACTTGCCGCTTTTAGCTTGTTTATGACTTAGTAACTAGATCATCCTACACAATTGTTGCCATTTCTTGAGAAAACCTACTCTGAATCTCGAATCTTAGTAATTTTTTAAACCTTTTTATCAATGTTAATATCACTTTGATTAGCTCTGAACATTTACTTATTGATGAATTAGTTGCTTTGAAGTTCATGTAGTCAACTTCCGTATACTTGCCTTGTTCGTCCATTGTTCTTAAAGCATTCTTTGTGGCCCTATATTCGACTTGGTATCTTTGCAGATGACACCAATAAAGGGTTTCCGTTTCAATTATTTGATGGTTCGTTTTGGTTTTTGTGGGGTCGTCAGATCCAATCTCTTTCGCATTTATTTTAATTTTTGTCGTATCCACACAGCATAGCATAATAAATATTCTGATTCTAAACTCAACACTAGATTACTCGGGTTTTTAGTGCAGCTAGAATCTTCTACACATTTGGATGAATACGATGTCTAAGTTGCATAAGAACCTACAGGTGGCACCTCAGCAATATTTTCTGTAGAATCCTAGTTTGGACATGTATTAACTGTGATAGATTCTTCCCGTGTAACTTCGTTCCAAAAATGGCAAGAGGCAAAAAATTGGTGGTGTCTGTATGTGCGTGTTCATGTCTTCTTTGCCTCTGACCCGTATGCTATAGTAAAATAGTGAAATTTGTGTAAATTTCATCTATATGCAGATTCTGTAGTTTTATTTATCATATTGGACTCTTGCATTTCATTGTTCAAATCTCAATATGTAAAATTGAATGAACACTTGTGTAATTTTTGTTAAACAATAAGTACCACCAGCCCATCTTCGCTTCAACAATCATGGGATACATTATATATAATCTTGCCCTATATTTATTGTTAAGTTTGTATCAATTAGGATCTGAACATTTAAACATGTACGTAACCTATTACATGGTTTTGTGTTGTCGAAATAGATGTGTTCTTCTTGGAGTTAGCTCTGGTGCAAACATTGCAGACTATGTAGCCCGAAAGGCAGTCGAAGCAGGCAAGCTTCTGGATCCTGTCAAAGTAGTAGCCCAAGTTTTGATGTACCCTTTCTTTATGGGCAGTGTCCCAACTCATTCAGAGATCAAACTAGCAAACTCTTACTTCTATGACAAAGCAATGTGCATACTTGCATGGAAACTATTCTTACCCGAGGAAGAGTTCAGCCTAGATCATCCAGCAGCAAACCCTCTCATCCCTGGTAGAAATCCTCCACTAAAGTTAATGCCTCCAACACTGACAATAGTGGCAGAGCATGACTGGATGAGAGATCGTGCTATCGCCTATTCGGAAGAGCTTCGAAAGGTAAATGTAGATGCACCTGTTCTTGAGTATAAGGATGCCGTTCATGAATTTGCAACCCTTGATTTGCTCCTTAAGACACCACAGGCTCAAGCTTGTGCAGAAGATATTGCTATTTGGGTAAAGAAGTTTATCTCTCTTCGAGGGCATGAATTCTCGTACTAAGTATTTTTTTCAAAGTTCAAACTAGGCCGTCTTGTGATGTGAGGTCAGTTGATTCTCTTCTGTCTGTAAGATATGGAAGTCTTTATATTAGTAGCATTGCCAAACTATGAAAGACATTTTCACCTTTTTTTTTTCTTTTTCTGTAAGATATGAAGATGTAATCTTTGTTGTGAAATAGTGAATTTACTTGAACAAAAACAAATTCTTTTATTTTTGCTCAGAGATCTTTACGAACACATTTCTTTTAACTGAGGCTATACACAAAACAAGATGCGAGTTGCTTGATTACAGTACAAGATAACCAAGTTGCTTGATTACAGTAAGATAACCAATGCAGGTTTCTCGCTCTTGGGTTTTTAATAGAGTATCATGTCATTTCCTACCATCAAGGGTATTGAGAAAGACAAAAGTGACAGAAGGAAAATAAACTAGAAAAGGGTATTTGTTAGGGTATTTGTTCTGATTCACTCTCCCTCCATGAGATGTCATTGGAGTTGAGTTATCCCAAACAGAGTATCTACGCAAGTCCTAAACTCCGTCATCTTACAATACACGTCTCCCTTACCATTTAGGCCTTGGTGCAACATAAATGAAGCCTTTGATCTTTGCTTAAACTGATTTCTGAGTACATTTTTATAGAAGTGGGACCGCATCTCAAGTAAGCATCTCTTTCAACTCTCGAAGACTTGTAAAACTGCAAATATTTGTTCGTTCCCAACCCCCCGAAGAAGAACAAAACCTTTATAAATTGAGCACATTCAGGGCTAAGGGCTACAAAAGAGTGCAAATTTAGCAAGTACCGAAGTCTTCTGGATGCGCTAACAATGTGTCTACTCCGGGTGATAACGGTGCCCAATTACCAATACTCTCCCAAGAAAATGAAATAAAAATTTGGACAATCATTTGACCAACTTCAGGTGAACCCGCTGCAGATTAGCTTACAATGCAGCCAACACAGTTGAACCTCACAACAAAATACTTGTTAACACAAGTTGGATTGTTATTGTTGAGGAAGTTAAAATGTTAAGTTTTACTAAAAAAAAATAAATATCTTAACAAAAGCGATAGTCATAAAACAAACAACCAAACATGACATCATAACCAGTTCGCAATTTGGTCTATCATATGAAAGGCTAGCTATCGGGCCTGCTCGTTTTTTTGCTTCAGTAACTGTCTCACAGATCGATCACACGAGATAACTTCTGAATTCTGTTTAACAAGAAGTCTCCTTGCTTGATAGTTGCTTGGTATAGAGCATTCTTTGCATCAGGCCTGTTTGTTTCTAAAACCCCAGCAACTTTGTCGATTTTGCAGTGTAGTTTCCCAGCAGCAATAAAACGAGATAGCTCCCTTCAGTACACACAATAGAAATGTCAGAGACCCAATTCTCTGAAATCGGAGCACAGTTTAACAACTAAATAACTAACAAGTAAGCACTTTTGAAGTATACGGTGGAAAACTTACAGATCAATGAAGTTGACTGTCACTCCAAAAGCAGTTGCCATCGCTTCCATGGTTACACTCTTGTATGATTCCAAAAATTGGGAGTACACAACTACTCGAACTTCCCTCATATAATATCGGAAATGAGGATTTAAATAACGGTCCAACTTTATTTGCTCCGTCAAACCAGCTGAGGAAATCATAAAGACATGGATTTATTACTAAAAATTGAACAGATATAATTGTTGATACAGTATAGAGGAAGAACAGAGTTATAACCTAGTTCTTAATAGTGCACTTACCAAACGCTAAGAAGAAAGACTTGTATTGGCAATCATAAAGAGAGTTCATAAATTCTGCGAGATGTGGAATTTTCGCAATCACCGTCAGGATTTCTGGAGCGTCCACAACCTGTCATGTATAACCATGAGAAGACTGATACTAATACATAATGAGACAAGTACTGTACAGCTTCCAGTAGTCCTAGATTGGGTAAAGTTTCTCATAATTGGAATTTGCAGCTTCAGGTTACTCCTTCCTCAGTTATTCCTTGTATTTGGGTTGCTCCTCCTCCAGGTACTGTTTTGATAAATACAGATGGTTCTTATAGTAGTGATCAGGCTGGTTTTGGTTGTGTGCTTAGAGATTATACAGGTCAAGTCATCATTGGTGTTCAAGGTGGTGCTCAGCCTGTTAATGTTCTTCATCATGAGCTTCAGGCCATTAATGAAGGGCTCATTACTGCTTTGTCTCATGGTTTTGAGAATGTGATTGTTGCCACTGATTCAAAGAATGCTTGTGATCTGTTAAACAGTGCAGATGCTATTCCTCCTTGGCAATCCTTAAGTGTGTTTAGAAGCATCAAGAGTAATATGACTAAATTTAGATCTTGCAGCATTGAGCATGTATTCAGGGAGATTAACCAGCTTGCGGATTTGTTATCCAAGGCTACACATACAGTGGGAGTTGGCTACCTTGCAGCTAGTGAGCTTAGTGATGCTATGCAGTGTGTGGCTGGTGATGATAGGCTGGGTCTTATTAGGCTTAGGCTGAAGTGATTGGGGTTTTTTTGTGTGTTTTTTCCACTTAGTCTTGTTTTTATGTCTGTTATTTACTCTTGGGCTTTTGTATGGGCTGGGGTTTTTGTTGATGGCTTTTTGTCTTTTTTCTTCTCTTTGTTTGGTTTCAGGTTTTCCTTAAACCTGCTGATTAATGCAAAAAAAAAAAAAAAAACTGATTACCTTTTGTTTTAGCGAAACTCTGTCCAAAGATATGATGCTAGTAAGGACAGTGTAGAAGATGAAGGTGTCATAGGGGAAAAGATCATAAGTTGTGAAAGTAGAGATAGAATCAAGAAATAGGTCAGCAGCTTTCTTGAAGTTTCTTGTGGACATGCAAAACAAGCCTTCATACACCTTCAACCGATTCTTCCTCTCCCAATCTCCTCCTTCGTCAAACAACCTGTCAGCAGTATAAGATCAATTAAGGCACGTTTTGGTTGATGCTTCATTCTCAAAATAACATTATGTCAAGACAGTTTTGATTTTACTTTTTCGCTTTATCGATGCTTTTTGAGATGAGATCGAAATCCATATAGAAAAAGCCAAGCTGTAGGGTATAAAACACTAAATCCATCTTTTGGCCCACAGCTACTGTTTTGCTTTCTGTTACCTTAAGCTGCTCCAATGCTTTTTCCTGGATGTTTATAACAAAATTAGCTAGCCAGATTTAATTCATGTATCAAAAAGGAACTTAAGTTAACCAGTAAAGTGTCTGGATGCATTATAGAAAGCTACACATACCTTGTCACTAATTCGAATGAAAAATAAGGATTTAGCTAAATGAGCTTCTCGAACTTCACTCTCACCCAAGTTTTCTTCAGCATCAGCAATTCTACGGTTCAATTAGAATATCGTCATTAGTATAATGAAAGGACACCTTAACTTAACTACACAAACACCACCAAAGACCTAATAGAGCTTGAAATTAGACGGAAGTACTTGGCAGTCATATATCAAGAATATAGGCAATGAGCAAGACTCTATAGACCATCTATCCAACGTCTATGCTAACATTGAAATGAAAGAATCAAGAGATTCACAAAAATGTTTGATGACTTTTGCAGGCATAGATAATAGATGACAATCGCAGTACTCAAATAAAAGCATCCATGAAAACCAAATGGCAAGTCTCATAATAAGTAATGAAAAAAATTTTACAGGAGTAAGTTCTTAGCTTGCTCTATGCATATATAACGGTATTGGTTGTCCTTTGCTTAAGCGAATGTTATAGTATCATAAAATAATTACTCTTGTATAGTTGTATTTTAGTGTTCCTCAACAACTGCTTTGAATATAACAGCCATTCCAGTGATCTTTTGGGTCTTTCTCTTTTAGTTTTTCTCATGATTTTGTTGAAGTTTGTAACATGCTAACATAAAAACTACAGTTCATCATTTCCACCCACAAACCCATCCCCCACCAACCCAACTAATTTAACTTCTATCTCAGAATATTGTTGTTAGGGTAATGAAACGACAACCCGATTGCACAAAATCACCGAAGACCTAATAGTGCGTGGCATTTAGAAATAGTACGTCGCAGTCATATATAAAGAATATACGCAATGAGCAAGACTCGATAGACCATATATCCCACCTTCTATGCTAGCCTAGAAATAATGAATCAAGAGATCGACAAAAATGTTCGACGACAATAGTAAAATTTAAATAAAACCATCCATGTAAACCAAGCGGAAAGTATGAGATTAAGTAATCAAGGAAATTCTTGGCTTGCTCTCTGTATATATAAAGATATCGGTTGCTCTTCGCCTCTTCGTGTAAGAGATGTTATAATATAATCATTCCTATATTTTCATGTTCCTCTAGAAGTTGCTTCTGCTATAAGCCCTAGTCTAGTGATCTTCAAGGCTTTAGTTTATCTCCTCTTTGATTTTGCTACGTTTTTGTAATTTCTACCATCAAGTACCCTTTTCCCACCAATCCAACTAATTTAACTTCTACTAACCCAAGTATGCCCTAAGTCCCTAACTCCACACGAATGGAAAAGTCTGGAAATTTTGAAGTTGTATAAATCATAACAAGAAAACAAATACAGTGAATATCAATATTCCATATACATAATTTGAGGATACAAGATTTAATTAAGATCAGATTAGGTCAAAAACGAAACTCACTTTTCATCAAGTTTCTTGAGTTCTTCCTCGTTTTTAGAACGCATCGAACTAAGAACGACCGGATCCAACACCAAGACTGAACTTGCAGCTAGGGTTTCATAAAGGGGAGCCATGTCTGCAAAAAGAAGAGATCGATACCATAAAGATTAGTATAAACACGGTTAGAATGAGAGATCAAACAATGGGGAGATTTTCTTTTTTGAGTTTACCATCGGCTTTAACGGATTTGAGGACTTCTTCTCTGAGATGAACTTTCTCGATGTCTTGAACGTCTGGGTGAGTGAGAAGGAATAGTTTGTTAGCAAGTATCAGATGTGGTTCTTGAATCCCTTCTTGGCCTTCCATGATTCCTCCTGCAATTCTCTCTCGATCTTCCTCTCTCTAAAAATCCTCTCACTTCCTCTTCTAAGCTGTTTCTTGCTGAGAAGGACAAAGAAGTTCTTTCTTGTATAACCTTTAGGGCGCGTTTGGTTATGTAGACTTGGACGACCACTATTGGACTCACCCGTTCAATATAGGCAGACTTTTTCTTTTCTCTTTTTTTAATGTGAACTTCGAGTGTGTTTATCGGCCAAAATTTTAAATGGAGAGAGAAAGGTTACATCCGCTAAAAGCATCTCCAACCGGACACTCAATCTCTAACATTTAAAATTTTAAATGGAGAGAGAAAGGTTACATCCGCTAAAAGCATCTCCAACCGGACACTCAATCTCTAACATTTAAAGGGCAGCACTTTGGTGGAAGCTAAATAGTTTTCGGGGTTTGAAATTCTAAAGGGAATAGGTAAAATTTTGAAATTTTTCCGAAGAAACATATTTTATGGGGAATATATTTTACCTCTCTCTCTCCCCACCTCACCTCTCTCTCTCCCCACCACTCTCTTTGTCTTCTCCGACCAGGTCGCCGGTCTGAAAATTTTCCGACCGGCGACCTAGAAAGACTAAAAAAAAAATTCACTCTCTCTCTAGAAACTCCAGCGAAGGGAAACCCCTTCGCCGGAGTTCCGATCTGTTCTTCAACAGACCAGATCGGGACTGTTCTTCAACAGACCAGATCGGGACTGTTCTTCAACAGACCAGATCGGGATTGTTCTTCAACAGGCCAGATCGGGACTGTTCTTCAACAAACCGGAACTCCGGGGAAGGGAAACCCCTATGCCGGAGTTTCTAGAGAGAGAGAGATAGTGAATTTTTTTTTGTTATCTTTCCAAGTCGGACCGGAAAATTTTCCGGCCGGTGACTTGGTCGGAGAAGATAGAGAGAGTGGTGGGGAGAGAGAGGAGGGGTGGGGAGAGAGAGGTGAGGTGGGGAGAGTGAGAGGTAAAAAATATTCCCAATAAAATAAAATTGTCAAACAAATTGACCAATTTTTGACCAAGTCTTCACAACCCGGAAACTATTTTGCTTTCCCCAAAGCGCTGACCCATTTAAAGTGCCACATATGACTTCTTAGAGTTTTTGTTAAAAAATCATCTCAAATGGAATACTTTGTTAGACACTCTATTATGAGGTGGACACATTTATTCACGGTGTGAGCTCGAGCTCTGGTTGGATTGTAACATAATCTCCACGTCCACGTTTACTTTCTCCTTAAATCAAGGCAACTAATAACCAACGTGTATTAGTTATGGAAGGACAACTTGCATTTACTTTAGGGTAATATTAATCCACTAGAATAAGCCTTGTGAAGCTAATTATTTACTGTTATTGCCATTCATTAATTCCGTGGCACAAAACACAAGCCTCACTTCCCATGAATCAGAGAAGACTTCTAATTCTAATTCAATAAAACAGTAGTATAATTATTGAACAAATTAATTAGCATACTTCTAAAGGTAATGATATAATTGTAAAATTCTTGTAAGCATAACAAAATAATAGTAAAATTTATGAATCTTAAAATACTTGTAAACATAACAAAATAATAATAAAATTTTTGAGAAAATTAATCAGCTACTAAAGAATTCCATGTTTCGCTTTTGGGTCCAATCCAATGTGGCCATTCAATTGCACAAGGTAGACAATATCGAGACCAACCTTTATATATTTGTGGAATTGGAGCATTTTCTTTTAAAATTGTCTTGACAAAGTGATTTTGCCTCTCAGATATTACAATTGCAATAATCTTTGGCTCTTCTGGGACACCGCCCCTAAGCGGTGGATACGTTATATTTTGAGTTTCTGATAGCACACACAAAACACAATTGAAAGTGGTAGCAAATAAACAACCCATATCAGGTAAAGTAAAATAATTTCCCTTACCACAATATTCTTCATAATAGTCAAGTACTTTTCTAATATATATGTATCGATCAACACCCAAATGCTCAGAAAATAAAATTTCACTTTCTTTTAACGTTTCAACCATTTTCTTGCGAACAGTTACCCAACCATCTTCTTTGTCCAAACCTAAAAGTTCTGCACAACATCTGTATCCACAATGACCATCACCTAAAACATCTTCTAACCTTTCGATCACATGTTGTTTAACCTTTACACCCAATTCGGATAATAAACTCTCTAACACCCATTCATCAGACATATCTTTTAACGTGAAATCTTGACTAACATAACCCATCTTCTTTGTATTTTGGTTATGACAACTTAATAATTGGTCAGAATAAAGAGATATTATATCCATGTCTCATTGTGAGGTGTTGTCTTCAATTTCATGTGAAAGGTTCTCGTTGAGGTCCGGTAAGAGATTTTTTTTTTTCTTCTTATTAACTGAATAAGCATCAACCATGCAGGGACCCTTCAAATAATCAAGATAGTTAGTAAATTTCAGAAAATTTCTTTCAAATTACGTGTAACTTAAAATTATTATTACCTGACTCAGTAGAATGCCGCTGCTGGTACTAGAAATTATGTGTTTATCATTACCACTGTGATACAAAATACAATTTTTAAGTTAGCAAGATTTTTTATTGCCTCTAGTAAAATTTACACTATCTTATCTTAATTAATACCTGGTTTGGTGTTGTAATACTGTCGACTTTTCTCCTTTTGTATTATGAGGAATCTTCTTTGTTGTTGTGTGCATGTCTTTTGAGCTACAAAAATTCCGAATAAAAATTATCAATATTTTAATACACTATGACAAGATAAATACTTTATTAGAGACCATAAATTAACATTACCTCCTTGTATCTCTTTTAGATTTTTTGTTACAGTTTGAACAACATTCTTCTTCGGTAACTGATCAATCCAAGATTTTATTCTTTTTTTCCGGCCTTTGTGTTTGACAATAGGTGGTTCTAACAATTGTATTTTCTCTTTAGATGAATTGCTAATAATATTTTCTTTAAATATATTAGTCGTCTCATTCTTCATTGCACTTTCAACTTCTTTTAATCAATCCAAGATTTTATTCTTTTTTTCCGGCCTTTGTGTTTGACAATAGGTGGTTCTAACAATTGTATTTTCTCTTTAGATGAATTGCTAATAATATTTTCTTTAAATATATTAGTCGTCTCATTTTTCATTGCACTTTCAACTTCTTTTAATGCATTATGTAAGCTATTAATTGCCACCTTATACAATTCAATAGATGTTGCACCCTTAGCTGCAATATTAATTGCCTCTTGACAAAGTTTAGTATATCTCATAGTAACGGTTTCATTCAAGTCACCTATCACTTCTTTACCTTTTTCATCGATCACCGGTCCATATTTTGCATATTTTGTCCACCTCTTTAGTATGTACTGAATTGGAATATTTTGAACATCTTCAACTAAAAAAATCTTAAGAATATGTCTACATAAATAGCCCGCAAATTCTAAAGTTGACAACTGCAACTTGTAGTCATGTCAAGAGAATCAAAAGTGACCATACGTGTTGCTTGTTTGTGCTCTGGTCCCCATACATGATATCTATTTTTTGTCCCCTCTTTCTTTACCAATTCATGCCGGTATGAAATACCCTCGAAAAGTTGACTTTGAAATTTTTGATAGATGGTTCTTGTGTAAATTTCTGCTGCTTGTTTCTCAATACATATTGAAAATCTCAAAATCCTTATTTTAGGATTGGTTTCGTAGTCTTCGTCGTTTTCTGCTTCTCTTCTAGATAATAATGCTCTTTCATATTCTTTAACAAATTCAGCTAAAGGCAAACTCTTTTTCAAGTAACCATCGAAGAAGGAATTGATACTCTCACTACGTTGAGTTGTATACATTGTTCCGCAAAATATATCCCTTGTATAAACTGATGCCCATTTTTCTTTTTTGTGAAATAGTCTTGTCAACCAATTATTGTTTTCTAAATTTTATCTTTTTAACATTGCTTCCCAATTTGAGTGAAACTCTTCAATTGTCTCGTTTCCATACAAACAATTATTAAAGTCACGAGTAAAACCCTTGTGTTGATTAATAGTATGAGTTAAATTCTTCATTGCATTTCTACATATGCGCCACAAACAATAACGATGTCGAGTACCTGGTAATATCCTCGCAATGGCTCCCCCGATAGCAGACTCTTGATCAGTAAGAATAACTTTTGGTTGTTTACGATTCATTGATCTCATCCATGTTTCCATTACCCAAACAAAAGATTCTTCAGATTCATTATAAAGTAATGCACCACCAAACAATATTGTTTGATAATGATGGTTGATACCAACACTTGGGACAAAAGGCATGCCATACCTATTAGTTCCATATATAGGATCGAAGCAAACGACGTCTCCAAAGTAATGGTAATCCATCCTTGACCTAGCATCAGTCCAAAAGAAATTTGTTACTTGACCTTCTTCATTAACTTGGATTGCATAAAAAAATGATGGATTTTCCATATGTTGACGTTCAAAATAATCAAGTAAAGCTTCTGCATCACCCTTTACATGCTTTTTTTTTCTATTTGCATTAAAGAAATTTCTCGCATCTCTTTCTGTAAATTCAACATTGCGATTGCCCCCAGCTTCACGGATCAGATAATTCATCATCAGATTTGTTTTCATACCTGCCGAACGCATGTTATTTAACAATACTCCTTGACTTTCTGTTATCTTCCTATGTGATCGAAGTTTATGTCTTTTGCTTGGGCTTACAAGATTGTGGTTATGCTTTTCTACAAATTGAGAGACTACCCATTTAGTTTCTTCTCTCTTTCTATACACATCATTGCTTTGCAATCTATTCTTGTCTCAGAACGAATTTTTTTTCTATCTTTGAAATTTTCAGATGTAGTGGAATTAGAAAATCCTTGTAGCGAACAACAATATTTTCGACCTATTATTGTGTTGGTGAGATTAGACTTACAGGTCGAAGACTTTCGAACACTAAATCCCATATTGGATGCATATTGATTGTAGAATTTGTAAGCTTCATCGGGAGATTCAATTTCCATGCCAACATATGGTCGAAATTCATCTATCTCATCTGGAATATCATCATATTCTTTTTCTCGTACATCTCCTTCTAAATCTTCATGTTCTTCGTTGATGTTATCCCTTAATTTACGTTCATCATCTCTCTCACTGTAAATATCATCTTTTTTCTCACTATCAATATTTATATGTTCGGATTCACACTCGTTAATGTTGAGAAGCGCACCTTTTTGTGGAAGCATGTTACGGAAGATGAAATTTTTTTGCTATCGAATACGTTAATTACTTTGAAATCTCGTAAGGAAGAAGATGAAGAGATAAATTTTTTGTATGGTTATAATTTAAAATTATGTTGCAATTTAATGTGTTATTACTTCTTTTATTAAAATTTTTTTCTAAAATAATAGATGAGAAGAAAAAGAAACTCACTAAACTAAAGAAAAATTTCAAAGAAAGTAATTAATATGTTGGCAAAAATTGAAAGGACAAGAAAAGAAAAAAAATAAATAATGATTATGACTAAAGTGAGAAGTTGTGCATATGAATTAGAAGTCTTTTCTTTTAACAAAAAAAAAATAGAATTCGTTTAAGATACATGGGAAGTGAATACGTGAGGCTTGTGTTTTGTGCCACTGAATTAATGAATGGCAATAACAGTAAATAAGTAGCTTCACAAGGCTTATTCTAGTGGATTAATATTACCCTAAAGTAAATGCAAGCTGTC
Source organism: Eschscholzia californica (assembly GCF_041429995.1). Classification (NCBI taxonomy): domain Eukaryota; kingdom Viridiplantae; phylum Streptophyta; class Magnoliopsida; order Ranunculales; family Papaveraceae; genus Eschscholzia; species Eschscholzia californica. The sequence continues at coordinate 51,641,852 of NW_028238198.1, forward strand.
CTTCCATAACTAATACACGCTGGTTATTAGTTGCCTTGATTTAAGGAGAAAGTAAAGGAGGACATGGAGATTATGATACAATCCAATGGCACAGAGAGAGAAACTCTAAAACTGGAATGTCTCTTTGAACTCTCTAAGTGTCACTTTAAAATTTAAAACAATAGAAATCTTTCCTTTTCAACTACCGTTTTCCTATTCAATTTAAGAGTGACATGGGTATTAAGTAAAGAAATATTTTTCTTTTTCTCCATCCCTTGTCCTTTTCTCTCTTTTTATTCATTTTTCTTTATCAAAGTAATATTTTTCTTCCTCCTGTTTTTTTGTTGATTTCTAAGCAAAAATTGTTGATGTTTATTGTTAATGTAGACTTTGTACTCGTATGTTTAGTTTGTTGTATGGATACCATTATAATTCATTTAATGAAATTGTGAGTATTGAGATTTAATACTTACAATAATTACATCAAATTTATTTTGATTAATTATTTGGGGTGTATGATTCTTTTTTTTATTGTCATATTGCGATATAAAGAGCCCCGAATAAAATTTTGCACCGGGCCCTAAATTCTCAGCTACGCCACTGAATGCCGATTGGGGGTCTCTAAAGGATATAGTCCTTCAGTGTGAAGGAGATGTCCTTCTGGAGGAGTGTCCTTCGACCAAGGTGGCAATGCGTATAATTTGTCAGTTAGGATGACGATGACTTTATCCGGAAGATCATCTGGTCCGGTCCAATTAGGGGTCGTAATGCTTAGCTAGAAGCCGCTTACGATTGTGGTTAATTAGTGTTAAACATATGATGTTTGAGATTCCACTTACAACACTAGTTAGATGATTAGTATGTATTAGATACGTACAAAACCCTACAGTCTGCCAACTAGAGGAGGACGATCTGGGTGACAAAGAATTCTGTCCTATGGTTGTCCTCTATCTTTTCCCTTTTTGTTTGGTTTCTTCCTTGTTTTTCAGTTCAGAATCGTCGGGGGCTGCTGATTTACTCATTTTCCTTTCCGCAATTTCTTCTGTAATAGACCTGAATGGTCACACTCTTATTGATGTCTTTTAATTGCGATTTCTTCTGTAATGATGGTGAATAAAATTGTCGTCACTTTCCCATTGTCGTTTGAAGTTTTGTGACTACTGGCTTTCCCTATGCGGGGTTGCACTCGATCTCCCTTTATTGTTTGAACTTTTAATCGTCTGAAATTCTCTAGTCATTGGCCCTCGGTCGTTTTGTCTTCCTTCTGCCTCTATAAACATAACTCGAGTGAGAGGATGACTTCATCGTCTTCCCCATGGCCACCTTGTCGATTAAGAGTGTTGATATCAAAAATTGGTCTTCCGTTAGATTAGCATGAATAAGGGAGTTGATGCATGACAGCCTCCGTTATGTATGATTATTCTGTTATGTTGGGTGTTATTCAGCTTAGTGTTCCTGCTTCCAGCTTTGCTTCCTGCTCTGTTTCTCTTTATTCCAGCTCCTCACTCTTGCTCCTTGCTCCTGCTCCTTGCTCATTGCTCCTTGCTCGAGCTCCTTGCTCTTGCTCCTGTTCGTCTGTTCCCGAGGGGGGAAAAACCTGCAAAGGGTTCGAAAACCGCTCCGACGCTCAAACCAGTCAGGGTGCTCTTTGTAGTGAAAGAATGAATATTGATTGATCCTTTTGGGAGCGAGTTATGAGAACTCTGAGTTTCTTGTGATCTTTTTGGGGTAAAGAGATCATGTCCTGTGAATGACGATGTGGGGGGCCTTTTATAGGCGATATTAGGCCGATTGTGATTAGTGGCGGTGGTGAGGCGGTTGCCGTCAAACCGAGGGAAAAATTTTCTCTCTTGAGTATCTAGGGTTTTTCTTAGAGTCTATCTCGATTCTTTGATAAGTGGAAGTTCCTAAGTTCAAGGATTCTTCGTAGATATCTTGCCGATGTGATAGACTCTGAAGGAGAAGTTTCCTCCTTTAGATACGTGGAGTCCAAACTGACTTAAACACTTCGAGATGTGTAGCCGACTGAAATCTTTCTTGAAGTTTCGGGATTAAGTCGGTAGGTCGCTTGGCGCTGCTGCCTCCTGGTGGGCCTAAAAATAGGTCTATTCCCGCAAGTATACGGGGTCAAGTTATAGTATTTATAATAAGATCGTGTATCGTCCCAAGAGATAGGTAGGTAACTTCGGATATTAACGGCGAGTTTAACCCAATAATCAAGATGTCAATATCTAACTTAGACTAAAACACACACACACACCCCTCATAAAATTGATGATTGATATGTAAGCAATAAGAAAACAAATGAAACTATCTAAACTATCTAAGAGAGGGGAGAAGATATCTAAGGTTATAAAATCCATCACATAATTTCACTTTATAAAACAAGCACTTAATTATTTAAATCTCTTTTGTATTTACTCGGGATCCAATATAATGAACTATTTGGATTCCGGATGATGTTCTAGATAAAATAATTTTATAATTACTAATTCTAATTGTCTACCTTATAGAGATTCGGATTGCTAAATTATTATTCATCATCTAAAAAGCATACTCCATCTAACAACTTAACGAAAGTATGAAATATCTAATTATGAGGCATGAGTAATGGAAAGAAAATCCAATCCATATAGATAAACAATCAATAGACATTAAAGCACATCAAAGGATTTAATTAATCAAGCACAAGTATCACAAAGATCTATTATGGGTTTCATTCACAACCTTAGATTGCTAAATTAACTATACATGGAATCTAGAATAACATTCATTGACATTGTAAAATAAATGAAAATACTAAGAAATTAATGGAAAGAAATCACCAAGAATGTTCCAACTCCATATCCCCATATATCTCCATTTTATCCAAGATTTGCTCCATTTTTGCTTAAGAATTTTACTCCAAGAAATCCAAATAATAGCTATTTTATTGCCACCCAAATAAGAAAAAAGAAAGAGAAGGGAGAAATTAGATCTAGAAAGAAGTTGGAAAGAAGAGATGAAGTGGGTAAAGATGATAGAAGAATATGGAAGAAAGAAGGAGAAGACTATTAATGGAAGAAAGAATAGTAGTAGAGAAGAAGATGGAAAAAGAATGGAAAAGAAATGGATTTAGTAGTAGAGAAGAAAGATTAGGTAAGAGGAAGTGGTATGGGAATAGAGAAGAAGGGATATTAGGTAAGAAGAGGTATTGAGAGGGTTTGCAAGTCTAGGTTTTAATGGAGGAGAAAGGGATTTATTTATAGGGTTAGGGTTTTGGTTGGGTTAAATGGTAAAAAGAATGAAAAGATAGGGTCACATTTGGAATTTATAAGGGCTTAAAATATAAAACCCTAAATCACAACCACATGTTGTCGGCGGCTGGGTTTTGAAATGATGGACACTTGTCGCAAGGAGGGAAGGTGAAGGATTTGGCCGGTTAGGGTTTGAGAAGCGGGTGGACACGTGTCGGCGTCTGAACCTGCTGGAAACTCAGCAGCTGCTGTGTGACAGGATCCATGGAGTATAAGTTGCGAGTTACCTAGAATCCGTCGGATTAGAGGACGCGGGATCTGGACGGACATGAGCAATACATGCGTCCGGGAGCATAGAGGTCAAGCTGCTTCGGTTGCACGGAATAAGTATAAAACACGGGATGCACAGGAGCCGCACGATCTGAAGAACGCGGTAGCGGACGACCAAGATTAAAACGTGGGCTCGGGATCATGGGAGCTAAGTGACTTCGGTTGCACGGGATAATGATAAAGGAGGGACGCACAACAGCCGTCAGATCTTGGACACGCGGAAACAAACGGTTAAGATTAAAACGTTGGGGCAGGACTACCGAACTAAGTTGCGTCCGAAACACGGAATCATGCTCTAAGGGCCCATTTCGGTGCTCAGCGCTAACACGGTAATTGGATACACCGGCCTTCTTCCTTCGCCACGTGTCTGTTAGTGTACCGCGCGCCAAATTTGTGCCCGACACTGTACCGAAAGCTGACCAAATGTTGACCTGACTTTGACTTTGGCTAATTTCCTCATCCGAACTCCGATTTAACTTCCGTTTTCTCCTACGGACTCTTCTCGACCTCTAGTTTTCAACCACGCACTGACCTTGGCCAAATTACCAGAATGTCCTTGACTCCAAATGACCAAAATACCCTTCATGCATCTTTTCCTCGTTTTTAACCGTTTTTCACACCTAACTCTGCAAAAGACACCTAATCAAGAAAACCAACCATTTTATTATAATAAAGACTCGAAACCGACTAACTTGGCTAAATTAAACGACTTAGATGGGACATTTTCATGACCAATCACCTCCCCAGTTCTGGGCGTAAGAAACTGGTCGGACCTGTGCAGACCCCCCTTACTCCTTTGAAGACCCAGGGTTAATCTGTCCATGTCAAAGGCGTTTTGCAGGGTTGGTTTCTTCTGGCCGACCTCCCAGTTAGGAGAATATTTGGGTTGACCCAGTAGACTTCAGGTCTGATCTTGACTCTTCAGACATTAGTCAACGTCTGGACATTTTGTGCATCATCAGAGAGGACTCTTCCCAGAGATAACCTCAGGGTCAGTTTCTACCCGACTCTTATTACCGATGATCTCTTTATTCGTCGCTGTCGTATCGAAGTTGAAGGTGAGGGTTTCATCAGGATTCTTCGCTGGATGGGCCTAATCGTATTTGAGAATTTAGAATTGGCTCTTTCTACTGATCCCTTCTGTCGCTTGAATTTTTCTCAAAGGGGGGTCTTGAGCGACGACGGTCGACCTGTGACTTTTGAGGTGATGGGGTACTTGGTTCGTCTAGTAAATGGTCGGCTTGTAGCGGTGGTTATGACTACTTTTGTAGAGTTAATTCCTCCTGACGTAGTTTCTCTTTCTTTTCAGTCTTCCACTTTTTCTATGTATAAGCTGCGGTATATATATCTTTTGACATTGGTTTCTTTGTTTCTAACTGTTGTTTTTGCTCTTTCTTCTGATTCAGTTCTTTGCTTGCATACTTTACTTAAACATGGAACTGTGATTTAATCAACATAATCCTAATCTTATTAATGCAGTTTCCTAACTTACTATGTTTTACTCCGAATGCCTTCTCCTGCACAGAGATAAAAGTTAAACCTAGTTTAGTCATGCATGACCTAACTTATTATTTCCTTCTGCAAAATAGAACCCAAGTTGGAGCTTTCCTGTTGGTTGCCTTAGCGACAATCGAGTAAATATGGTGTTGTTAATCTCCTACTGTAGATAATTGAGCTTCTCATAGAAGTAATTGAACTTTCCCCTAAGTCGAAGTTGATATCCCAATAACAATGAGGAAGGCTGCCCCTCGTCAAAAATCAATTTCCTCTTAGTAAGACTTCATCTTCCTTGTTTATATAGCAACCCCCATGAAAGATGAATTGGAGCTTCCTCTTTCTAGATTTCCAATATCAAAACAACAAACAAAAAGAGATTTAAGGAAGCCAACAAAAAGGTGGCGACTGAAAGCCTTGATTTTTCGACCGAGAGATAGATCGATTAACTTCAATCCATGAATCTGGCTGTGAATATCTCGGACGATCCTTGATGCATCACGCCATGTCTATTGCCTCCTTGCACCTTACTAGTGTGTTCATCAGCTAATTCGGTCTCACCTCGTGTATGTGGGGGTCGACTAAATTCCGTCGTTATTTCTTCCTACTTATTTTGGACGATTCAAAATCATTGGAACATGTTTATGATCATAAACTAAATCAGCCTAAGTATTCTTCCTCAAATCTTGACGGACACATGGTTTGTAAATCCGTTTAACAGACCGGATATACTCACTTGTACTCCTTAATAATCGTCATTGTTCAGTTTCTCTTAGATTTGAGGATGAAGCCCCAATCCCTAGCTGCAGCCAAGAAGAAGAGTTAGGGAGAAGATAAATTTCACTTTCCCTCCCTAAACCGACTTGAAGAAAACTATCCCCCAATTTTAGCCGCCATTGATACTCCCTCCGAAGAAGACCAGGGAGATATAATTTTTCGTGGCTAAGAAGATCAATCAGCGAATATGACCATCAGAATTAACCCCATTATCAGAGAACTTTAAAACTCCTGGTCAATCCGTTCAAAGAATGGGATTGCTGAAACCCTAGTTTTTCAAACTTTCTTTTCCTTTTCTTCCTTGAACTATTACTAAAACAGAAACTCAAATTCTACTATCTTTCGACAGCAGTCATCCATAAAAGAATAACCTCAACAAGGGCACCTTGAAGAGATGAAACCATGATTTTTATGACTTGATTTCGTTAACGAAATTGATGAAGGTGATTCAAGAACATGAATTGTTAAAGATGAACATGAATCGTCAAAGATTTTGCTTGAGAGATGTCCTCTTTCTAGCGTCATATGCTGATGTCAAAAAATAGTTTTCCGTTATATCAGCATGAAAAGGGAGTTGATGCATGACAACCTCCGTTATGATCGAATATTTCGTCTAGATGATCGATATTCCTTTGATTCCCGCTCCTTCTCTTAGAAACCTGGGGGGAAAACCTGCAGAAAGAAAGAAAACGGCTCCGACGCTCAAGACAGTCAGATTGCTCTTTGCAGTAAAAGAATGAGTATTGATCGATCATTTTGGGTGTGGAGTCTGTTAGACTTGTTTTTTGCCTACCATGAAGAAGATGATACGAAGCCCTTTTATAGGCCGAATTAGGGTTTCCCTTCATAGTTATCCTGTATCTAGGATAAACAGAAATATCCTAAGCTCAAGGATATTTCGTAGATATCCTGCCGAGGTGATAGATCTTCAAGGAGATATTTCCTCCCTTAAGACTCTTGAAGTCCAAGCTTGCTTTAACACTTCCAGATCTATAACCGACTAAGATCATTAAAGATATCTCGGAATTAAGTCGGTAGGTCAGTGCGCTTCTGCCTCCCCAATTCTGGGCGTAAGGCGTCGACCGAACCTACGCGGACCCTCCTAATTCTTTTAGAGACCCCAGGGCTGATCTGGTTATGCCGATGGCGTAACAGGGCTGGTTTCCTCTAGCCGACCTCCCAGTTAAGGGAGTGTGTAGCGGATCGTCAAGGGTTCAACGATCCTGCTGCATTAAGCCGGTTGACCCGTTGGACTTCAGGTCTGATCTTGACTCTTCAGACGTTAGTCAACGTCTGGACATTTTATGCATCATCAACTACCACCATCTCTAGTTACGACCAACAACCCATTGACAGAAGAGGATAACTCCAATATAAGTAAACTGCCAACAAAAGAAGAGATTTTCAATATGATCAAGGAGATGAAGGCTTATTCCGCTCCAGGACTAGATGGGTTCTCCATTCTATTTTATAGAAGATGTTGGAATGTAGTAGGCGAGACAGTAACAAATCAAATTCAACAAGTCTTTACAACAGGTAAAATATCGGGTAACATGAAACATACACATATTGCCCCCTTTCCTAAAGTTCAAGCGCCTGAAAATTCGATTGATTTTCGGCCAATAGCTCTGTGTGATGTAATTTACAAAATTATTACTAAAATTCCTGCCAAAAGGATCAGGTCAGTGCTTTTGCCTTGAGGTAGACATGGCAAGGGCATATGCCCAGGTTAAGTGGAACTTCTAACATGAAGTATTACTTATATTCGGGTTCAGAGGATAGATACATCATCTAATAATGAATTGCGCGACTACTAACTGAGTGTCCACAAGGTAATTTTAAGAATGAACGAGGACTGTGACAAGGTTGTCCGTTTAGCCCATGCAGGTTTATACTTTGTTCGGAGACTCTCACCAGATTAGTAAGCAAAGCGGGAGAAGATGGATTATGCAACAGACTAAAATTTAACAAATATTCCTCAAGTGTAAGCAACCTTATGTTTGCAGACGACCTCTTCTTCTTTGAACATGCATCAAATATTAATATCAGTTACTTGAATCTATTATTAGATGAGTATTCGTTTGTATCGGGTAAGTAAATAAACTTTCACAAATCTTCTATACGGTTTAGTAATAATTGTAAATAGGAAAAGAAAAAACGAATTATGACTACTCTCGGGGTAAATCAGGTGAAGATGAATGACAAATATTTGAGAAACTTTCTGCTAAAATAAAAGAATATGTGCAATTCATATGATTTTCTCTTACAAAAAATGGCAAACAAACTTTCAGGTTGGAAGAAAAACTCTCTCTCGCACGCTAGAAGAACCATTTTACTAAAGAACGAGCTAGCAACGATACATGTTTACTTCGTCTCAACTAATTTAGCCCCTAATAAAATCTTAAGTGATATCAAAAGATTTCAAAGAAATTTTTGGTGGGGGTATGATAAGAAAAAGAAAAGAAATGCATTTCTTGGGAGGGAAGAAATCATAGAAAGATCTAAATAGCAGAGGTCTAGGTATATGCAACATGAAGATGATAAATATGACTTTAGTGGGTAAACTTGCATGACGGGTTCTGGTATAAAAAGATGCACTATGGGTGAAGCTATTGACAGACAAGTATATCAGACATAATGATTTCTGACTCGACATAATTAAATCGCCAACGACTAAAACTTGAAAAAACATTGTTGAACTACAAGTAGTACTTATACTTCCAAACTCCATGACAACCAAGTAAAGAAAAAAAGGACCGTAGAAGGATGTACTGAAGATGAGAATACAAGAGAGCAGAAAAAAGTAAAGACAAGCAAGTCGAATTCGAAAGTCTCAAAGGCAATGTCGACCAACCCGATAAGGTCGCAAACCCAATGATAGTATTCAGCTGGAATAGCTGAGGTTTGGGCAATACCTCGAATATTTGAAAACTAAATACATTCCTCTGGCCGACAAAGTCTGCCGTCGCTTTTCTATTTGAAACGAAACTATCAATGATTTCTTCAAATCATTGAAACCAAAAAGTAATTTACGAAAATCATTTTATTGTACCATCTACTACCATGAATGGGGGACTTTGGTTAATTCGGAATGATGACATTCAACTGAGTAAATTAGTTCTACCAATCACTCTCTGTATAAGAGTCTAAACTATCACTTTCACCACCCTCTGTATAAAGGTCTAAAGGAAACAAGGGGAAGATTTATCAAAATTCTTACAGGTAATTACATCATCATGAGATAAAATGAGGTTGATTCACCTAAATTCACAACAGAGAAACTTCTTAACCAGCAACCTTGATTTTCTGTAGACTTCAAGCACATCTACAACTCAGAGTCACAATCTGTTAACTCATCCAAACTACCAAACATTCAATAAAATTAGATAATTCAAGTTCAATGCCAACATAAAACAATCAAAGTATATAATCCAACTTTAAACCTTTACTTACCTTTCAAAAGTGATACCACTATAGTTTTCAGAATAAATCTCTACCTTCAAAGGTTAAAGTATTAAGCATGAACATCTGATATTTTTCAATAAATCGGTGTACTTGATTTACTCATTATCCATCAGAAAATATTAAGCATGGACATCTGATATTTTTCTTCATTTGCTCATTAATATGCATCATTTATACCTTAAGAACAATAAGATAGAAACAAATATTCAAAACCAGAGTATCTCGAGGAGAAAACAAATTAATATGAAAACAAGGGAGTCAGATTGAATATCTTCAAGATACTTGAAAAACTTCATAATATTAAGATTATTTCATCATTGGACTAGCACAACCCCATACATGTTGCTAACCTTTCTTTCAAGGTAGCCATCATGTTGGTTAATAGTCCATTAGAAAATATTAAAACACCTGATATATTATCATCATTTGCTTATATCTACAATGTTACATTAGTATGAAAGAAAACAAAAACATAAGATCTTCAAAGTTCAAACATTTAGATGTGCTCATGAGTCAAGATAGTTCCCAACCTTTCTGATCTTGGATAGGAGACTGAGAGGAACACAGTAAAGAAAGGGAGAGAAGTCTGGAAAGGTCAAGAGGAAGAAGCAGTGAAGGGTTTGGCTGGAAAGTGGAAACTACTAATCCCTACTTACAGAGAAAATAAAGAAACCTAAAGAGGCCATCCCTAAATCCGACGAAGATTATAAAACTGATATAACGATTCACATTTATATTTCCGGTGGGTAGTGACAGGTGGGTATATAGGCACCACCCGCTGTTTATAACGGGCTCGTATATATAGGCACCCACCGGGCCTGTTCCGTTGGGTGCGGTCGTGGGCGGGATGCCGGGTAGGCCTTCCTACACGAGCCCGCTCACTAGATTCCGTGGTGGTGGGCGGGGACTTCCACTCTTTGCGTGCGACCGTATCAGGTATAATTCCCAGCTCTAGTAGAATTACACCATATATAGAACAACAAATGAAATTGCTCACACATCGGAGACAATTTTCTCCCACTCATTCTATTTGTAAAAGATGAGATGCAAATACACCTCCATCTTGCATTCTAATGGGGAAGAAAACGAATTTAACCGTTGATTCTAATGAATAATAAAGGATTAGGATATAGACCCAACGGTGAGGATCGCGTGTGTTGTATACTTCGTGGGTTAGCTAAACACTTGATGCCGGACAACAAATAAAACGGTAGAACCCTAATTAAAACCCCAGTGGTTCTACTTTTATTCTTCCCGCGAGAGTGCAAAAATCCCAAATAGATCAAATTACAAAACCCTAAACCTCTCTCTCTCTCTCTCTCTCTCTCTCTCTCTCTCTCTCTCTCTCCCCGTCTCTAGACGAAAATGGGGAAGAAAACGAAGAAGCCCGGGAAAGGTAAGGAGAAGACAGAGAGAAAAACAGCCAAAGCAGAGGAGAAGAAAGCTCGCAGAGAGAACAAAAAGATCTCAGAGGAAGATGACATCGATGCCATCCTGGTAATATTATGATTCAAAAAGTTGTAACAAAAATTAAACTCTTAATTATTTGATTAAATTTTGGTATTAAACATCCAATTCAAACTAAAAACAGTTCATTTGGATCCAAATAGGGTTGTTGCCAATTATGCGCTTTTGGGTCATTTATCATTTGAACTGGTGGTTGTTGTTTGTTTTGTCCATAGATGAATATACAAAAAGAAGAATCTAAAAAGAAGGAAATTCACATTGAAGAAAATGTTCCTAGACCTTCTCCTCGATCAAACTGTTCGGTACGTGCATCATTACTTACCCATTATTCTCAATTGGTCATCCAACTCAAAACCAATTGGCAATGAGGGAAGAGGACCTAGACATTATAGTCTTGGTTGCTAGTTACCCCTTTCCCATGTGGGACTATTCTCACACGGATTAACATTGGTTGCTAATTATATGCTAAAATTGCTTAGATGAACATCAATCCACTGAAGGAGACAGAACTGATCATATATGGAGGTGAATTCTACAATGGAAACAAGGTGATGATTCTAGCTTATAGGAGGTGTTGATATTATTGTTTTTCTCTTTTGAGGATAATGGATTTTTGATTTTGATTGTTTTAGTACGTTTAATGACATTGAAAATGTTGATGCAGACTTTCGTATACGGTGATCTTTACCGTTATGACGTCGATAAGCAGGAGTGGAAGTTGATATCAAGTCCTAATAGTCCGCCGCCTCGTAGTGCTCACCAGGCTGTTGCTTGGAAAGACCATCTTTACATATTTGGTAAATAAAATGGAGTTCGTATATTGATGGGTTGTGTTAATCCCTTTGTAATTTGTATCAAGTTTGTAACTGCTGGACTTCGTTTCTCTGTCTAGGCGGAGAATTTACATCCCCAAATCAAGAAAGGTTCCATCACTACAAGGTAACAAATGAACCCTGTCTTCATCTCTGAGAGTATACATTCAATAGGTTCTCTTTTTTGCTTGCCAAGGTTCTGTGTTGTTAATTTTCAGATACTAGCTTACTAGACGTTCTAAGTTGCTTCTTGCTTATAATTGTTACAGGACTTTTGGACATTAGACCTGAAAACAAATCAGTGGGAACAACTAAATTTGAAAGGGTGTCCTAGTCCTCGTTCAGGTCATCGCATGGTATGTTATGAGCTTCATATAATCATGTGACTTTTTGAGCATTCGCTATCAATTTGAATATTGGTCTTCTTTGACTCCATTTCCTGTCCTTCACTCCTGATACTTTATTTTTTGTTGGGAGCTGCATGGCAATTATAATTAAAAGTTCCATTCTAATTTGTTTACTTCATCTTTGTCTGTTCCAGGTGCTTTACAAGCACAAGATAATAGTTTTTGGTGGCTTCTATGACACTCTTAGAGAAGTGAGGTTGTTCTTTTGCTCTTTGCAAGCATCGGTTTTTTTGAAGGTTCCTTTAAGTTATTTTTTCTTCTTCTAATACGGGTTGGTTTCTTATCCAGCAAACAACAGCAACACCCCGAAATCAGAATAAATTAATTGGTGTACAAAAGATAGCGGATCTAACCTGATGATGAATTTTCTTGTGCAGGTATTTTAATGATCTGCACGTATTTGATCTGGATCTATTTAAGGTGAGTTTGGAAGCTTTTAGTTGGTTCATTTTGGAGGTTTTTCTTTTTCAGTTAAATGTTAACAGAATGAGTTGTAGTGGCAAGAAATAAAGCCCCGGCCAGGATGCATGTGGCCAAGTGCTAGGAGTGGTTTCCAGTTTTTCGTTTTCCAAGATGAAGTGAGTTTGCAAGTAGTATATTGTTATTCTACTATTTATTTCTTACATTTAACTTCCTGGTTTATAATGCTTGTTGGAACAAGCTATTACATAATTTTTTTGTGTACATTATAGTGATCACTTTGTTGGTACAGATATTTTTATATGGAGGATACTCCAAAGAAGTAGCATCTGATAAGAATAGCTGCTCTGAGAAGGGAAATGTTCATGCCGATTTGTGGTCCCTTGATCCTAGGACTTGGGAATGGAACAAGGTTCGCACAATTCTTTTTTGATTTTAATCTGAAGAGTGCTACAATCTCCTACTATGAATCAAATTAAAGTTACCTCCTTTTCTTGTAGAATTTTTTAATCAGGGAAGTTAACAAAACCCAACTATGTAATCCACTGTGCGGATTTACAAGCATCTTAGTAAAGTTTCTTTTAAATTGTAAAATGAAAATACTAGGGCGATCTTAGTCCATATATCTTCTGATATTGAAAGTTATCTGTTTCTGTTTTGTTGGCTATTTCTCTTACGGACCATATTTTCCATTTTGAGTAGGTAAAGAAGAGTGGGATGCCTCCTGGACCTCGTGCCGGATTTTCTATGTCTGTGCATAAGAAAAGGGCCATATTTTTTGGGGGCGTCGTAGATATGGAAGTTGAAGGTATATTTCTTTGTGAGAGATTGGCATAGTGGATTTAGTTACTGCCTTTTTGTTGAAATGTTAGTTGTTTTAACTTACAAACATCTAGTTTTTATAAATTCCGGAAGTTAACAAATTGGTTTCTTCTAGCTGTATAGCTTCATAAAACTCAGAATTGGAAATAAATGCTTGTGATATCAAAAGATGTTATACTAGGAGAGGTTGCAACGAAACTGAATTCGTCATATTAAAGATACTTGTTTGAGAAGTTATAGTTTGCTAACGTAACGTGTACTCTTTCCTTTCGCAGGTGATGTCATGATGAGTTTGTTCTTGAATGAAATTTATGGATTCCAGATGGACAGCCATCGATGGTGTGCTTTATTCTTGTATTTATAAGTATCATGCTTTTTGAATTGAACTTACTAGTGGTGGTGATAATAATGTTAGATTTTCTGAGAGATCTATAAACTGATATAGGTACCCCAATGATATATCATCCAATGCCCATTTGTTACATCTAATGCAAAATCTCAATCTCACATTGTATTTAGGTACCCTTTGGAGTTGCGGAAGGAGAAATCAATAAAACAAAAGGTATTTTTATTAATATGTTTAATGTTCTTGTAGATTGTATTACTCAAAATTTAAATCTACGACACGGGTATAGATGTATAATTTTGTACTTTCATGTACATCTAGTGAAGAGGTATTTTTGTTGATTTTGCCTGACATGGACTCATATTCATTGGTTGCTTCTTGCTAAAATCTATTGATATGCTTGATCTAATCCTGTTAAAAGATCAGAATGAAACTGAAATTATCATTATTAGTTCTTCTATATCCGTATGGAAGAAGGCATATTCAACCATTTAGCTTCCTAGTTTTTTTCCTTAACTGGTGCTTAAATCTTCTAGTCTTCAACTTCAACACATGACTGCAGATAAGTGAATAACCTTCTCAAGATTTTCTATTTAGTTCTCCTTCACTTACCCTTTCTGCGTTCATACAAAGCGAAATGCTTGCTTGGCAACACCTTCTGGGTCAAAGAGTCTCCCTCTTTCTGTTCTACTGTTTCATCACATGATTAGAATTTGCAAGACATTATTGTCAAGGAATAACCACATGGAGAAAGAAATGCAGGTAAATGGATACATTGAGGATAAAATTGATTGGCAAACTTAGTTAGGTTTCGGTTTTGATAGAAATTTCTGTAACCATGGTGATGTAGGACAAGAAAAAGGGAAAGAGTACTAATGAAAATTTCAAACTTGATTATAAGATAGATAACCACTAGTATCACACTAGTAAAAGCCAGGAATCACTCCTAGAGCCCTTAGGCATCACACCTTTGGGTATATTTGCATCACAGTAATACACATAGCTTGAGTAGCTGCTAGAAGACAATATGTGTGTCCTCAAACATCAAGAATACAACCCTTATATAGGCATTAAACCAACCTTTGACATCCTATACTAGCTTTACTTCTAGACTTTTAAACTTCTAAACTGCTAGGACATTAAAAAGACATCATAAAAGACATTAAACACATTAAAGACACTTAACCATCCTAATTAATACTTAAAAACTAGTAGAATCTCCACAAAGACATGTGGATCAAGGCCCACATTATTCAAGCCTAAGTGGGCCATTCATGTAAGACATTCCAAATTAGAATTTGGGCATTGGAAGCTTTCTTTGGACATCTCCCATTCCATATGCACAGTTGCTGCCATTCATCTCTATCAATTCTCCTGGGCTTGAGAAAACTTGACATCGGTGAGTTAAATGCATAAAACTTCTCATAAAGGTCTTCGTCAAGTACTTTGAACTCGTCATCTCTAATCCATGTATAATCAGCAAGTGGGTGGCCCCTCCATTGAATCCAATATCTTTGATGGCCACCCTCGTCGATGAAATAACTTAGAGGATCGACAATGTTTTCAATCTCTTCTTTTATACTTTTAGAGATGTGGTAGTGAGTGTAACAACAGATACATGTGAACTATTTTCTTTATTCTCTTCTAGGTTATCTGAGTCACGGGCTCCATTATCAAGTACATTCTTATTTTCTTGAGATTTCTCATCATCATTTCCAGCTTGCTCATCGCTTCTCGCTGTTTCAGAACGTTTAGCAAGATGGTATGTTCGAGTTTCCATCTTAGCTAGTCTGGTTTGTATGTCATCAAGTTGTTCTATAATCTCAAAACGATATCGTCACGTTCATTGTCAGTTTATCTCCTTCTAAAACTTATTCCGGATCTAGTTTCCATTACGTAACCTCGCTCTGATACCAAACTGATGTAGGACAAGAAAAGGGAAAGAGAACTAATGAAGAAAAAAGTAACTTGATTGTTAGATAGATAACCACTAGTATCACAGTAGTAAAACCTAGGTTTTACTCCTAGAGCCCTTAGGCATCACACCTTTGGGCATATTTGTATCATACAAATAAATATAGCTGAATAGCGGCTGGAAAACTCTTTGTGTGTCCTCAAACAGCAGGAATACAGACTGCCCTTATATAGGCATAAAACCAACCCTTGACATCCCATACTAGCCTTACTTTTAGACTTTTAAACTGCTTGGACATTAAGAAGACATCACAAAAGACATTAAACACCTATTTAGTTGGACTCGCCCGAGAACCTCGGGTCTGGGCTCGGTCTCGGCCCTCTCCCGAGACGAGACTCGGCCGAGTCCCCGAGTTAGGGTTTGGACGAGAATCTCGGATGTCTCGACCGAGACCAAGCATCTTTTAGTTTTTTGGGACTTCATTTTGAAACTTTAAATCCTAATTGTATACTACTATGTTCCTAATCAATCTAAGATAAGTAGCAATAATATTTTGTAGATATTTTAAGTCTTTTGCCTTACAGAAGCTTTAAGTACTTATAAAGTATGAACTTCATTATTTACTTATAAAGTATGAACCTTATTATTTACTCATTTCATTGAAGTGAACTATGATAAGATTTTGTATACTATGAATGTTTGAAGTAATTTTATGGTTAAAGTCTGGAGAATTATAAGGTAATGAACAGTCAGGCAAGTAAACTTATTACTTAGTACTTATTGGCTATACATGTTGTCTCGGACTCTCTGCCGAGTTTCTCGGTCCGTCTCGGTCTCGGTATCGGTCCGACCGAGACCAACTATAGTTAAACACATTAAAGACACTTAACCATCCTAGTTAATACTTAGAAACTAGTAGAATCTCCACAAAGACATGTGGATCATGTCAAGGCCCACATTATTCAAGGTTAAGTGGGCCATTCATGTAAGACATGCCAAACCAGAATTTGGGCATTGGAATCTTTTTTTGGACGTCTCCTATTCCCGTATGCCTTTAACAGTTGTTGCCATTCAATATATCTGTCAACTCGGCCGAATATTTCAAAATTTAATTCCTTGGTCTTATTAAATATGCTTTTCCCATTTAGGTCTGGTTCTGTATCACTCTGTTTTTAAATGGTTTTTGAATGACTTTATAGACCCAGAAGAATTTGGACCAACAATTGGGTGGTTGCTCTCTTGAAACCAAAAATAGTAAAAGCGATCTTGATAAAGGAGAAGCAAATGAAAGGGATGTAAGCTTAAATTATGATGAAGACACCTTCGATCCTGCAAGTGCCAGTGGTGTTGTTGTTAGTAACAGTAACGGAAAAGAACATACTGATCCAGAAACCAGCATCTTACCTGAGGTTGGTTTCAGTACAGGGAACATGAACGTAATTCTGTATACCACTAATTTGTTTTCTTTTTAATAATTGACTCCATTAAATTTTTTAATTCAGGTAGTGAAACCTTGCGGACGTATTAATGCCTGCATGGTAGTGGGAAGAGATACATTATATATTTATGGAGGCATGATGGAGGTCAAAGATCAAGAAATAACTCTTGATGATTTATACACTCTAAATCTCAGCAAACTTGATGAGTGGAAGTGCCTTATACCGGTTCGTTAAATTCCACTTTCTGCTATGTTAAATATGCATATTGTTTTCCTTAATTTACTTGTAACATTTTACGATAAAGTGGCTAAGGAGTAAGAAAATCTTCTTTGCCTAAAACCTGCAATGTTGGTTTTGGTGTGTATTACTCTTTTGCTTCTCCAACCTCGAGTTCCTTTTCATTCAATTAACTGATACCTAGCCTTGTGTTCAAGGTTTATGAGTTTATTTTCTGTCTTCTCTGGTCTTTCGCACGACTTTCGGCTCTTCAGATTTACGAATCCACCTTTTTCTTTTCTTCTAGAAGGACATGTTTTAGTTGATCTTTCCATATATGAATTATTTGAAATAAATCAAAAGTGACTCTCGGATGTTATAGACTGATTTTCTGATTCACTGTTGCAACTTAGTACAATTTCTCTTGGAGTTTTTCTTTAGTTCTTTTAATTGTTGAGGATTCTGTTTTTGGAAGTTTTACTTTTTATTGTTGCTTTTTGGTAGTTCGAGTTTTCGTTTTCCTTTTTGCTGTCACTCGTGATTACTATTCATACGGGGTGTTGTTCCTCTCTTTCTGTTCTTTTCTATTGTTGAGAAAGGACAGTTTTGAGAAAATAACAAACAGAAGCCTAAAAGGGGAGAACACAGAAAGCTGACTTTTTCTTTAGAGTAGTTTTCACTATGTGAATTAACAGAATAAGTAGCAGAAGTAAATGGGTACGTGTTGGATTTGTAGGAACTATCTTTATTTATTTATTTTTTATTTTTATATACTTCCAGGCATCTGAATCTGAATGGCTCGAAGTCTCGGAGGATGAGGATGAGGATGAGGAAGATACTGACGATGATCAAACCAATAGCGAGACTGACAGTGATGAGACAGATGAAGATGATGATGTCGAGGTAAACAAATCAGGAAGTAGTATTTCTACATTTTTTTGTTGAAATGAGTTTAATTACTTGAAATAATCTGTCTTTTCTGTTGACTTGTCACTATTGTTTTCTCTTTCGTCACTTATCTACAGACTAAGAGTGGTAAAAAGTTACTTGAAACGGGAGATGCTGTTGCTATACTGAAGGGCGAGGGGAAGACTCTTCGCCGGAAGGAGAAACGAGCTAGGATAGAGCAGATCAGAGCAAACCTCGGTCTTTCAGATTCACAAAGGACTCCTGTGGTATTTTACAATATCTTCAAAGCTCACTCTGAACTCCATATAATTTTTTCTTGGCTATCCTATATTTTCATTGACTTATATCCCTTGTACATCTGTTGTGAAGCCTGGAGAATCTCTGAGGGATTTTTATAAACGTACAAACGTATACTGGCAAATGGCTGCTCATGAACACACCCAACACACTGGAAAGGTCCGTTTTGATGTTTTTATTGTGATTGATTGTGATTTCTAGAGGTCTTTTTCTAATCGCCAAATTTATATGTCGCCGGTGACCAAATTCCCTGCGTACAGTCATTTATATGCCTGTTTCCATCATGTTCTTATTGTGAACTGTTTGCTTGTCAGCCTGTGTTTAATTGTAAGCTATAAATCACTAGAAAGACCTCTTTATGAAACATTAAACGATCATCTTTTTGTAGAAATTTTGGAGGAGAAACATATATCTTTCTTGCTATTACAGTTTTCTCTTTTCACTCTTATAAGATGTTCTCTTTTCACTCTTATAAGATGTCTTCTCTTTTCACTCTTATAAGATGTCTTCTCTTTTCACTCTTATAAGATGTTTTCTCATTACTGTTTCATATGCAGGAGCTACGTAAAGACGGTTTTGATCTGGCTGAAAGTCGGTACAAAGAACTCAAACCAATCCTTGATGAGGTGATCTTCAACTCTAGTTTTGTATGGCATTAAAAGTTTTTTTTTTGTTGAAATATGCCATTAAAAGTTGGTGAATACTCTACATTTTTCTTACTTCCCGGAGGAGAAAAAAACCCAATTAATCCCTTATGCCAATCGAAGGAAAAAGGAAACCGACTAAACTAGTTTTAAGGAATTTGTCTTTTCTTCTTCTTCTTAGAAGGATGGAAATAATATGATGGTTTATATGTGGCTAGGCTCTTAGTCCCACATTTTTGCTTAGGAAGGCCTTTCGACCTGGGTTATAATGGACCAACTTTTCTTACATACCGGCATGCCCTTTTGGGTGCTTTTGGTGCCTATATTGGTCAAGTAGAGAAGCCTGGGATGGTCAAAGAAAAACCTTGTACCATATGAAAATGTGTTACCAGGCCTCCAAGCCTAGGAGGGGTCTAAATAAACGATAGCATGACTGGTATTAAGACGAGTTTTATATCATAATACCAACTCGTTGTTTCTGCTTTTACCAAAATAAGAAAGCTTTTGAAAGTGTGAAGGTGGAATATTTTGGAACTTTAATTTAATTGACATCGAGTAGGAATTTTAACGAAAAAGATCGAAGATTTCTATCTGAGGCTAGTTTTTCTCTGTGACTAAAAAAACAGTTGAAATACTATCCTTGTTGTTTCTTTTGAGCACTTCGATCTTTCATTGTTGAATATTGTATATGCTCTATGTATGTTCAGTTGGCAATACTGGAGGCAGAGCAAAAGGCAGAAGAGGCAGAAGGAGCTGAAACTAGTTTGAAAAAGAGAGGTAACAAGAAAAACAAAGCTCAAGCATCACACAAGTAGTGATTCAGCTTACCCATTATGGACTCAGTGTACCACATCGACAAGATTGGTTCGTGCTTTTTGGTCGAAAATCGTTTTGTATCTGCTGAATTATTCATTTGTAACTTCCATATTATATTTATATTATTAGTACACAGAACTGAAATAGACCATGTATTGCATTTTATCTCTACATGTCAGAGCTCTCTCTCTCTCTCTAAAAAACTTGCTGCTGAGATTCCTATATTTAATGAAGATATGGGTTTTCAATATGGAATATACTAGTTGCAATGATAATATATCAAGGATAAGATTTTTCTCTAAAATTAGAATTTGTTATGAATTTAATAGGTATATGGGGCCGACCGGACCCTAGAGGTGAGCGTACGATGAGTTATAAATGTAGTTCGTTGAGTTTATGTCAATGTTATTCAGTTCTAGAGAGAGCAATTGATGTTCATATTTATTTTCAAGCATTCTTAAAGAGTCTATGTTCGTTTATTTGTTTTAAGAAATGTTTTGAACTCTAGTTGAAGTTGTTATGTAGCAACGATAGCAAAACCTCCTTTGAAGCTCCAACGGACGAGTTTACATCACTTTGTCTAGAGCGGGGACTGTAGGCATGCTATGAGAAAGAGTAATAGCCAAACCCCCAACAAGTTGTGTTGCTTAAGAGAGTAATATTACTTACATTTATGATATTATGGAAGTGAAACATGAAAAATGTTTGATTATATCGTTCCAACGAGCTGATTAGATAAATCTCTGCAGCTTTCCACTCATTTGTTCTGTTCTCATTTATAAAGTACAAGACATAAACAATCTGAAACCCAAATTGAGCCAATTAAGACCTGGAGTCAGATGTCCGATCTGACTTGGAGGAAAAAAAAACCAAGACTACTTCGAATAGTATTGAAGATATAAGGCAATCATCAGTGTTCTTTTTCGCTTTTTGTTTGTATGCTCTGGGAAGTGAAATGGGGTGAGCATGAACACTCAGTACCTTAAAGTAATATCGGAATCTAACAGAAGTTCTCTAAGAGTTGGGGTTGTTTGTATGCTTCATTTTAAGACATCAAAATCTCATATTCTGACATGTTCAATAATATCTATATATATCTCTCACATCTCTACAAACTAGTGAGAAGGATGACAGACTTCCCTTTATTATGTAAGGAGGAATCGGCTACTGACAATCAGCTTCTTCCTCCACCGTCTCTCTCTGGCACGAAACTCACTCCGCTGAATGGTGGATCATGCTATAATGAGATGCTGATCCCTTATCGGACATTTTTATCATATAGGTGACTTGAAAGTTCAGTTATATTTTCTGGGTCATTCAAGCTTCCTCTGTTATTGAGCTCAACAGGACCGAAGTAATCGTAGTCCTGAAGTGACCATAGCTGCTGGTCTTCCTCCGAAGATGCAGAAGTTGAATCACTTCGCTTCATGAAGTTTTGTTGGTAAGATTCCAAAGGACCAAATAAGTTTTGATGGAAGCTGCTAGTTTTGATGCTCGATAACCTAGTGCACATATCACCAGAGGCTTGGGTACTGATATCAGATGAAACCGAGTTATCTTTGCATTCTGTTGGACATATATTTCCAAAATGCTCGAATGGCGGTCTAAGTTTAGGAGGAACTCCTGAAACTGTTTCTTCATTAGACGTTGCGGAAATCATGAAAGGAGCCGATTTGTTTACAGGTAGTGGTTGATTGGTGTACAAGTATTGTTCCTGCTCTTCTTCTAATAGTTCCGAAAACTGAAGAGTTGGAATTTCTGTACTACACCAAGAGATCTGCTCAAGAAAATTTGCTCTAAAAGATGTATAGTTTATGTCTTGACCTAATGATTCAAATGAATCCATCAGACTCATTCTAGAACTATTGCTTGCTTTCCGAGGATGAGCGATATCACCAGCTGAAAGTTCGGTCCTAGCTGAGAAAGGACCGGTGCATAAATCTTCAAGCACTTTTGGACTCATATCTTCCATAACGATTTTATTTGCAAAACTGCAGGTTGTCGAATTATCTCCGTTCACTGAGATGGGGCTCTGATAGCCGAAGCCTGATGGAGGATTCTTGAGATCCGGTTGCTTCGGCACACAAAAGGAATTCTTGGGTTCATTTTGCTTCTTCAATCTATCCAAGCACATACGGTATTTCTGCACAATGCAAATGTCTCTTAAAAATACTTCCCTAGATGTCCAATGATATCAAATCTGTTTCTTACGTTATTTGGTAGGATTTTCTTAGTATATTTATATGTATAAAAAGGAAAAATGTCGAATAAGTTCCTGTAGAAGATAACAAAAATAGGGAGAAATCGATAAGTAAAATTATCGGTTGAAGAAGAAAATTCGGGGAGAATGTCTACCTGCAGATGGCTAGCAACATTTTCTCTTGTCAACCATGGAACGTTCATCAAATCAAGTATTTTCTTAGGACCAACTTCTGCAACGAAAAGAAAAAAAATGTTCCTTAGTACGAGCGAACTACATAAATATCTTGAAAGATTTGGAAGTCTGAAACGAAACGGAAGGGCAAAAACTAAGAGTATGTCACCCATTCATTGTCTTTGCTTCTAATGCATTCAATCTCATTTTGATTTGCAGAAATTCATTCTAATATTAATGATCAAACTGGAAGTTAACTAAAACTCACTTTCAGATCCGCTTTGGTTCACGGCTTGAACGAATTTCTGGTGAAGATCCACTGACCATACTACTCTGGACTTCTTCGACGAAGAAGAATCCATAAACTCATAGTCATCATGTTCTTGATTTTCAATGTCCTTTCTTTTCTTTCTTGAGCTAAGATCACTTCCAGTTGCCAAGTAACTAGAATCAAATTCATTTAAGTAGTTTCTCATCTTATGAGCATCTTCATTGATTTCAATTTCCTTCATTTCATTCATCTTCTTTCTGAAAACATGTTGCCATATAATTCGAAGTTCTTTCATTCTAACTGGTTTAAGAAGATAATCACAAGCTCCATGTTGAACTCCTTTCATCACTCTACTCGTTTCTCCATCGACGGACATCACTAAAAGGATTAGGTAAATTTGTTTAAGTTCATAATTTCATTTCATAGAGTATAAGAGAATAAAGAATTAGAAAACTTACTGATAACAGGAAGGTCCATTTCGAGCCCGACAAGTTCAAGAAGTGTAAAACCATCCATATCAGGCATGTTTACATCGCTTATCACGATATCGAATTTATTTTTTCGTTCTCTAAGTATGTTCAGAGCTTCTGTTGCTAAACAACTAGTAGTGACTGAAAAAAGAATTTCAAGAACCCATAAGATTGTGTTGAAAGATGGGTCTCATTTGAGAATGAAACAATAGAAGGATATAAGAATTGAAAGACACATAAAGTTCACCTTCATAATGGCATTTTATAAGCATTTTTTCAAGAATTTTCAACCAAGTTAGATCATCATCAACAACAAGAACACGAAGACCGGCTGGGAAGACATTGAATCGAGACGAAACAGAGAGTTTCTCCATGAGTCAATCAACTAAATTGCTCAAGTTTCTCCAAGTGAGAAAGCAAAATTTGGTAGTAGTAGTAGCAGTAAGTACACAAAAACAAGTTATTTTTAGTTTTGTATGTGTGATGAGAGAGAGAGAGAGAGAGAGAGAGAGAGAGAGAGAGAGATGAATAATGGACAAGGGGGATTAGTTAATGGTGTCTATTGCTCATGCTACTCTATTTTATTTGTCACTAGAAATTTATAATGATTTTGGATGAAGTGGATTGGAGAATCTAAGGGGCCTAAAACAAAGAATTTATTAGGTACATAAATATTCCAAATTTGGAAAACAAAAACCTATACACAATACTATATACATATATACTTTATGGGACCTTCTCGAATTACGTGTTTAATTTTAGGATTCATGTTGAACACAAAAATTAGGCAAAGGTCTTGCACAAATTATGTGCAAATTTCTAAACATGGGCTCAAACCTTACGTGGAATAAGAAATCGATATTTTAAATGTTTAATTGGAACATGTAATTAAGTGTACACTTAACCTATAGGTCGTGGTATACTGTCTTTTATCTTATGTTGTATTTTTCGTTTAACATAAGAGATAATTTTAGATAAACTCTTTTTTTCTTCTTTCTACTAAAATCTTTTATTTTACCTAAAGCACCATTTTAAAAATGAAGGTAAAATTTAGAGAACTAATTATCTTTGTAGTTTGCTTTATTCTCCCTTTAAAACATGTATTTAGAGATGGGATGGGATAATGAATCTTTAACCTTCCATTCTCCAAAATTTATTAAATTTGTCTTGACCAATTCATTCTGTTACTTCCCTTTATTCTAATTTTATAGGGTTCTCTTAGATTTTTAGGAGGAATCTTAATATCAATACTGTGAATGTGGATGGTTTGGGGATTTAGGGATGGAAAAGGGGATTCTTTAGGAATTAAGAATGTACTCGATTGCCCAACAAAAGAGGGAATGTTATTTCTAAAGAAACACTAAAGTATTGGTTTATTTTTTAAACAACACTAAAATATTGGTAGTGGATGAACTTTTTTTATTTTCTTAACTTGCTCAATTTAAAAGTTCAACAAGTGTTTGATGTTTATTTGAATTTTAAGTGGATGTAGTTAGTTCAACAAAAAAAAAAAAAGTGGATGTAGTTACAAGATGAAGCCTTCGATTCAATTATTTTTATGGTTTTGTACCAATAAATGAAAGCTAAGAACTTAGGGTTTTGATTGTTTATTCAAATAACATTGCAAGTCATAATCATGAAAAGAAATTTATAATTTTAAGTGCCCTCACATGTCCTCTCAAAAAGTTTACTTATGCTCTTAATTAGTGCTTAATTATTAGTCGAACCAACTTTCTATACTGATTGTGGAAATTTACGTAAGAAAAATCGAGAGATTATGTCATTTAGGTTTATGTTTACCCAAATTAATTGAAGTGCATTTGCCCCTATTACGAGAACAATTTGTTTTTGGCTTTTAATTTTTTAAATCGTGAATCAACTATAACAACTAGCTATATCTTCAGTCAACTTTAACAACTGATATTTTTATGTAAGGATCATTTTTAAATTTATGATAATTAGGGAGCGAAAAAGAAAATAGTCTTTAATTTAATCTTTTATGATCTTGGCCTAAATATTTTTGTAACTACAAAATCAATCCCAAGTATGTTCATAAGAATTTGGGATTTAGAGCATCTCCACTACAAAACTCAAAAAAATCTCTATTCATTCTTTGTGTCATGTTCCAATTGAGATTCTCACTCCTAGGTGGCGTTAATAGAGATTCTTAAGTTTTGTATGTCTCCAATACAAAACTCTAAATTTATCTTATTTACTTATGTGGCATAGTTATTTTTGTAAATAAATAATTAGTTATTTTAGAAAATATAGAAGACTCGATTTCTATTGGTTGAAAATCAAATAATTGATAAGTTGGACAAATAGAGATATCTCAAGAGGACGCTCTAGAAATAGAGTGTCCTCTTGATATCTCTATTCCACCCTCGACACGTCATCATAGAGATCCAAGTAGAGTGTTGCATTGGAGAGGATTTTTAATCAAAAACTCAAAAAATCCTAGGTGACACTCGGAGTTTCTAAGATTGAGTGTTGCATTGGAGATGCTCTTATAGAGGTGAAGTCTATTGTACAGGGAACAACTTTTTTGTTGAAGAATCTTGATTTTTTTTAATTTGATATGAGTTAAATTTAACAGAAAATTGGGCCGAAGATTTAATTTTAAAATATTTTTAGTTAAAAAGACAAGATATATTTTCTTTTTTTGTTCAAAACCTAAAATTTAAATTTTTTTTGTTGCAAAGCGGTGCGAAGCTGTCTTAAGGCGTTGTAAGTTTAAAAAGTATGATGAAGCTAAAGACAAATAAAAATTGACTGATATTTTTTTCATCAAATCAAAAAAATTAATTTATGGGGAGTTTTGGTCAAATTTCCATAAATTTAGATCTCATAATTTTAGAAGACTTAAAGTTAAAACTTCTCATCTCCAAAAAAATTATGTTTTCTTTTCTTTTGTCCTATTCGAAAGCACTCAAGTCCACCGTATACCCTAAATTCTAAATCTTGGGGTTCATATGTTTCTTTAGGAGTTACAGAAAATTGTGTTACGTTGTTTCTTTTCTAAATTTCAAGAAAAATGATTTGGTTACGTTGTTTCTTTTTCAAATTTCTTTTTTTTTTTGTTGAACAGTTTTTCAAATTTCTTTAGCAGTTAGAGAAAATTCCCTAACATAAAAATATAGTTCATTACTTTTCCTCGACAAATCTTATTGTTCGAAAACATTTTACCAAATTTTCTACTCTTGTGAAGAAAGTTGTTGTCTATTTCTAGATGAAAAATTGTGAAGGGAAGGGTGAAAAATCTAAAACTTTACCTATAAATTCGTTGAAAGATAAACAGAAAATACTATTTATTAACCCCTCGAGAGACATCTTGACCTATAGTCATTATTGGACTTAAATGGTGGTTTTTTGTTAGATTGGAAGGCATCATCCTAAGTTAAAAAATCATCATCATTTCACCACTTGATGATTATATTACTAGAGTGTTAGGTTAATCCCACATTGATTGTGGAAGGGGCAGGGGGTGCGTTAATAAGTGTGGGAGAAGTCATACCTCTTGAGCTAGCTTTTGGGGTGAGAGAGGTAGTAGTGGTTTCAGGAGGAGTTAATTCTGAAGAAAAATGAGGTAACATTTATGGAGTTTGTAGGGCAGAAGAAGAAGAAGAAAACAAGAGTAAGAGGCACAACTATGAGATTTTTTTTTTTTTTTTTTTTTTTCCGTTTTTATAAATTTTTATAATTGTTTTTAAATTCTTCAATATAGCTCCTAACAATAAAAATTTGGTTAAGTTTGACTGATATTTGCTTAAGTTTTAAATTCTCAACTATTTAAACTTTAGAAAATTAGAATTAGCATATTAATTTAGGGTTTTATGATGAAGGGGTTAATCCTAATAGGATCACTCTATAATTATCAATTATTTAATGTATGTAAATAAGTCTAAATTTTTTATCTTTGTTTCAAAAATTGTGTTAGTTGAGGGGGCTTGCTCATGAAAGTGGTGTTGTAGAGGGAAAAAAAAGGCTTCAAAAGCATCAACAAGGGTCCAAAAGGAAATGCCCACTTCAAAATTCTTTTTGGTATAAAACTCCGTAAAGGTTTAATAGATGGAAAATCTAGTATGATTAGAAACAAAGAGATGAAAATGACAAGCAAGAAGTTCTACCTAAAATGACAGGGTGCTTTTTTTTTTTTTTTTTTAGTAGCAAGACAACTTCAAATTCACCGATAGATGTTCTGCTAAGTAGAATTTACTACTGGGAAATTCTACTTTTTTCGACAATTAACTTCTCATTTGAGAGATATTTGTCACTGAATCTTATTATTCCCCGTGTAGTTATTATCCCTAAACGACAATCTTTTTATGGCTATTTTTGTAATAGGATGGAAGTGAGATAACTCATTATTTCACGTCTGATGAATTTGTACTAGTGAAGAAAAAGTGTTGAAATGGACATATTTTCTACGTGTCTTTATAGGTTGAAGAGTTATGCACAATTGACGTGTCGAGTTTGAGGGGCTACTTTGAGTCACATTCATAATTCTCTTTTAATTTTCAAGAGGAATGAGAATATCAATGTTAATTGGGAGCTTAAAATGTGAATGGCTTAAAGACTTAGAAGGGCGAAAAAGATAGTTCAAATGGAATGTCGAATACTAATATGTACTAATTAAATAACTACACACCAAAAAAAAGGGAATATTGGAATTGGGAAACTTGAAAGATTCATCTTCTTAATTTGATCAATCTAAAAGTTGAATTAGAGGTTTGATGCTCATTTGAAATTAGAAAACTTCTCTCATGGATTTGCTTGAAATAGGAAGCTTTTGATATGACTAATTTTATAGTAGTGTTCCAATTAATGAAAACTTGAGAGCTTTACTACCTATAGTAAGGGAGATTTGAGATTCTCAATTTTCTTCTAAAATTTACTCATCTAATTTATACACTTGGTAGGGTTACATTCAATTTTCTTTTTTTTTAGGGTAATTGGGGTAAATAATTAATTGTTTAAGATCTAATAGACAAGTCAAAGTGCACTTGTACTCTTGCATGCTCTAAAAAATGTTTCTAATTAAGAGAGTAGTAATTGGTTAGTACTCTTTCTTTTTGTTGACATAATTGGTTAATACTTGAATGCCCTCCCTTATTTCTTTGGATATTTTGGATAATAAATATAAAACATTTGGGCCACTCTTGTCAGATATACCCATATGGATTAAATGTACAAACAATAATACAAATGGACTTACTATAAGGTTCTTCAATTATTTATAATTAGGTTTTAATGTTTTGAGGTCCCAAATTCAAAGAATAGTGTTGTGATGGAATTGCTTTTGAGAGTAGAGTTAAGTGGAAGAACTTCAAAAGCATCCTACTAGCTTCTAAAGGGATGCCCACTTTCAATTCTTTTTGGTTAAAAACCCTCCATTACTTTAATTGATGGACTTATATGATTGGAAACAAAAAAAAAAGTAACAACACAACACTCACATACACGCAGACAAATATATAGAGGCAACCCTGAAGTGTCGGAAGCACGAAGCTAAGTTTTAAGAATGTGACCCACATGCATGAAACTTTTTTTATGTTAGAGTTCTTTACATTTTCCTCACACCTAATATGGGATTTAAATATATAAAACATGTGTTCATAACTATTCTGTCAGACTCGGACGATCCGATTGAGTTACTCAGAATCAGTTTGGGTTCGGAACCCTTATTGGTCCTTAGTCAAACTCCTGTCCATGATTCTCTGGAAAGACTGAAGAACAAAAGACACATAACAATAAGATATAAGAAGTACAATTCAAGGAATTTTGTTTTTGCCTTGTGATTGAACTTGTGTTGATTGGTCTAACCTTCAACCAATTGAGCAAAAGTAGATATTTGTTGTCTTCAGTAATTTTGTCTATAGATAAGCCACATCGGGGGCCTTACTTTTTTCTTTGAAATCTTCCTCCCTCGAGGCCCTTCGGCAATGACCCGAAACAAGACTTCGCTCGCTTGGCCCTAGAACCGCCGTATATTTATTACTATTAGCTAATTCTTAAAAGCACGACAAAATCCAAATTTGCTATTGTGGTATATGATTTTCTCCTAAATTATTTCAATTATCCTACAAAAGTGGAATCTTCAAGCAGCAAGTTAATTTTTTTCTTTTATGGATTCAGCATTATGGACCAGGCGAGGCTGCCGTGATGGTGCTTAATGTACCCGTAGAGAACTAGAGATAGAGAGAAGGAATCTAGGCTGCCAATCGCGAGGAAATTCTATAATCACCCTCAGAATTGGTAAGAACAACTCCCACAATTTCAACAAAAAAAAAAAAAAGAACAACTCCCACAAGTTTTAGCAAATCTCTCAGTAAGCTACATGGGGTTGAGCATCGAGAAGTTTGACCATCAAACTGGATCAAATGACCATAGAGAGGTTCTGTAGACACCACAAGAACTGCAAAGCCCAATTACTGCTATGCTTTAAAATTCTTCACCAAATGGGTTGGGCTTTGAAATTAGAACTTCCCTGTGACTCACTAGACCAGTTCAAGACTTTAGGGAGTGGGCTGCTCGATGAATAAATAGGAGATTCGCGTGATATTACTAGACACCACTGAACGCATTTCACCCTCAAACTCAGGCCCGTGAAGTCGCAGGGGTTTGTTAGACAGAAAATGTGTCATAACTATATAAAATTGTCAGTCATTTGTCAACACTTGGTTTCTCAAGTGGTCTATAGTATAGACATAAACTCCAAAACTCTAGAAGTCTCAGGTTCGTTACCATAAGATCAATTGGAATCCATGGTTATTGATTTTGGTTTATTAAACGTCTAAATAATGTAATAAATTTATCGGGCTTTAGACCTCTTTCATGTTGTTGGGCTTTAGGCGTCTTTCATGTTGTTGGGGGTTTAGGCCACTTTCATTTCTTGGTTTAACCTAGGCGGTTATCGTGCTTATCACATCTTCATGATATATTAATGTCTTGTAAGGACTAACACAGATCGTACTCGATTTCTCAAAATTTTTTCAGTCATTTAAAATAATTTGACTAATTATCGGATCATTTTGTAAAAAAATCATTCCAAAAATACCCCCATCCCCTTCAATTTCACTTTTCTCTTTTCACCTTTACTTTCTCTATCTAGAATCAAAACTGATTCTAGCCTAAAGCGACTAAAACTGTCGTTTTGGACTCCAAGTTTCAAAGGGCCCTGATGGGCTAGCAGTAAATATGTACGTATGGGGGAAGGTTTACCTTTGGATGTCATAGAAGCTATAGCGGAGTGGTTTAGGTGCCGTTTGGCAACCAAAAGTAGAAGTACTTTTGCTTGTAGTAGAAGTTCTTTTGCTTTAAAAAAGTAAAAAAAATTTAAAAGTATATTTGGCAAAAATGTTACTTATAAGTAAAAAAAGTCAAAAAGTTAGTTTGGTAACTCAATTTGTTTTTGATAATTTTATTTTCTTTCTCATAGAGATACTTGATTTTAATTTGAATTTATTTATGATTTCCACGATTACTCTTGTATACGAAGTAGTGGTGATATTGGTAGTAGTGGTGGTGCCATGAAAGTATGGTTCTGGGGTCTGGTGGTGGTTGAGGTTTGATGGTAGTGGTGGTAGAGAGATATGATGGTGGCAGCGGTGGTGGTGGAGGTATGATGGTGGCGATGGTGGTGGAAGTATGGCGGTGGTGGAAGTACGATGGTGGTGATGGTGGAAATACGGTGGTGGTGGTGGATAAGGTATGTGAGTGATAGTGACGAAGTTATGGTGGTGGTGGTATGGTGATGGTGGTAAAGGTGGTGGATAATATATGTAGGCGGTAATGATGGAGGTATGGTGGTAATGATGGAGGTACCATGGTGGTGGTGAAGGTATCGTGGTGGTGGTGAAGGTATGGTGGTGGTGGCGGTGGTGGTGGCGTCACGGTGGTGGTGGTGGCGTTACGATGGTGGTGGTGAAGGTACGATGATGGTAGTGGTGGTGGAGCTACGAGGTGGTTGTTGCCGAGGTGTGGTGGTGTATGGTGGTGGTGAAGATATCGTGGTGGTGGTGAAGGTATGGTGGTGGTGGCGGTGGTGGTGGCGTCACGGTGGTGGTGGTGGTGTTACGATGGTGGTGGTGAAGGTACGATGATGGTAGTGGTGGTGGAGCTACGAGGTGGTTGTTGCCGAGGTGTGGTGGTGTATGGTGGTGGTGGTGGTTAAGATGTGGTGGTGGTAGTTGAGGTAGGGTGGTGGGGAAGGTGCAATGCTTGTTGTGGTGGTGGTGAGGGTAGAATGGTATGGTAGAAGTTTAGTTGTAGTAGTGGAGCGGAGATAGACAAAAAAAATTCGTCAAGAAAAATTCATGCATGACTAAAAGTAAAGTTACTTTACTTTGAAGTCAAAAGCTAAAATTTTTAACTTCAAAAGAAAGTCAAATTTTAACTTAAATGAAAAAATTTTAACTTAAATGAAGTCGATAATTTTTGCGTACCAAACTAACTTTTTGACTTTTCTATTTAAATATGTAAAAAAGTAACTTATTTTAGTATTGCCAAACAACACCTTAGTGTTTGTTTATTGTCCTATTAGACGTTGTTCGAGTCTTCCACCCTATTTTCCATTTTTTCTCCAACACCACTGCTGTGTTTGATAGGGGATTTTCCTAGGAAAAAAGAAATAGTTTCTCTAAAAATGCTATTTTCCGACTGTTTGGTGCAAATATTACGGAAAGTTTTAGTTTCCCTCACGTGATCAATTTTTCCAAAATTTCCTCAAAATTAGGGGAATTTTTTACCCACCTCCCACAAGGGAATATTTTTCTCCAGATAAATCTCGGGAATGCTAACTCGTCTAAACCGCCCAACTAACGATCCCTTATTTACTGCTTGTTCTTTGGCATTTAAAGATGAAGTAACTTGAGCTTAAAGCTTGCAACTCAACGAAGAAGAAACTGAAGCAGAGTCATAGAGATTCAACCCAAGGAGAAGATAATCAGGGAGATTGAAGATTCACACCAGGTATCTAATCTCCTTCTATCTCTCTCTTGAATCCAACTTATAGGGATATACAAAAAAAAAAAATCAATGAGTAAAAGTTGGTATTTCTCTGATTTTTAGATTCAAATATTTATTATTTAGATTGAATCCATGAAATCCTAGTCTAGTTCTTACTCTCCTTGCACTTGGTTATATTATACTCTAATTTAATCTCCATGTTGTTTGTAAAAGCTTCAAATCATGAAAAAAAAAATTCACAAATCCCTGGACAAATATATGCCCTATTCCGTAAGTGGCAAGATTCTTCATGAAACCCTAAGAGCTATAAAATGTTGATGACTTAAATAATCAACAGTAATATATTCTTAGAAAAAAGAAATTATAATAGACCAGTATCGAAAATGAATTTTCTCTAACTAGCATGATCAGGAATTATGAGTATACATGAAATTGGGAAAAAAAGTGCATGAACAAGAATCTGTTGATGAATAGTCAACTAGATGAAGAATTAATAACAAGAAGAACACATCTTTTGAAGCTAGACATAATCTACTTTTTTTTTCTTGCTTAACCTTCTGTCAATTGAAAGTGAGTTTATTTATATGGTGAAACTTTGAATGTTATTTGACTGTTATTTATTTGGTGAGAATTATCCACTATCCAAGCAACTCCTCACAATTATTTTTCTTGCTTTAATATGTCATGAAGGATTATCATCCAT
Organism: Eschscholzia californica; assembly: GCF_041429995.1. NCBI lineage: Eukaryota > Viridiplantae > Streptophyta > Magnoliopsida > Ranunculales > Papaveraceae > Eschscholzia > Eschscholzia californica. The sequence goes on from NW_028238198.1 coordinate 51,674,428, forward strand.
AAATCTTTAGTTTTCATCTCAAGATGATTAGAATCCCATGTGAACTTAATTTTTGAGATGAAATTGAAATTTAAAGTTACATTACCAACTAGTATAAGATTTTGGTGATCAGTGTGCATAATGTTTTAGAGATATGTGGGCTAAGAAATAGTTGGTATGTAAGCCATTTGATTATCTTCGTGAACCCAAAGATTTTGTGTGTTATTCAAGCGATCCCATGTAGGTATCGAGTCTTAGAAGGATGTATTCAAGCTGTTTTTTTTCTAGTAGGTTTTTTCTTATCCGTCCTACTGTTGATTGTATGTTTAACAATTTTTTGTTCATATTCATAATGTGATTGTAATAGGATACATTACATAAGACGGATCGAAAATAGGAGATCCGACGGTCAAAGATAAGTTGCAGAAATAATATACGTGTGTAACACGTGTATGTACGTGACAGATCGAGAAGACGAGATCCGACGATCAAGAAGAATTCAGAATATTGAAGATATTTGAAGATATATTGAAGATATGTGAAGATTTAGTTTCTTATATTCAGAATATCTCTTGTAACTATCTAATGGTAATATTAGATAGATTTTGTATTATTTCCTAGTTTAGTAATTAGAAACTAGGAAACCCTAAACCCTAAGTCATCTATAAATAGGAGAGGGTTCTAGGATTCAAAATCATCGAGTTATGTCTGACCAATGTAACCGATCAAACCCACATACAATTGTATGTGGTGAATTATAATAAACAAATTGTTCTCCGTGGATGTAGGTCTTGAGTATTCGACCGAACCACGTTAAATTATCGTGTCTTTTACTTCATGTTCATCTATCTCCGATTATTATATAATCGTGAATTTAACAGATTGGTTTCAAATTTATTTATATTATATTGTTTGCTTCAATTTTTATGTATGTTTATCGATATAGTGAAATTTATCTTATAGATTTTACTTCTCATTTTAGTTGACTGCTAAAGTATGTTGACACGACAACTACGATTACGTGTTGCATCTATGATGATGATAATCATTATTTATGCGTATTTACGTATTCGTCGTAGAAATAATGAAATTATTGATAGGAGACCTTACGTAAATCGAGATCAAGAGAGAAATAAGGTTTTACAAAGAATGTACTCTGAAAGTGATCGATATTGCCACGAACAACTTCGAATGAAACGAGGTCCTTTTCAACGGTTATGTGCACGTTTACGGATTTATGGTTTAGTAGATAATCGAAATGTCAAAGTAGAAGAGCAAGTTGCAATATTCTTAAACACTGTTGGGCATGATCAACGTAATCGTAATTCAGTTCTCCAGTTCATTCGGTAGGGGGAAACAGTGAGTAAGTATTTTCATATAGTGTTGTCAACAATACTTATGCTCTATAAAGATATTATTAAACCAGCAACAAGTGCTAACTCTCCATCTGATGGAAACCGACGACAAGCCTGGCACGAGTACTTTAAGGTTAGTTTAGGTTTACGAGCCCATAGTTTATTCAAATTTAAATTATGTGCATGCTTTAGTTTACATCCTATTATTTTATAGGATGCTGTTGGTGCCATTGATGGTACACACATTCGAGCAAAAGTTCCTATCAAAGACCAACCAAGATATTGTAATAGGAAAGCTTATATTTCCCAGAATGTTCTTGTCGCATGTGGATTTGATATGAAATTTCATTATGTACTTGCTGGGTGGGAAAGGTCCGCTCATGATGGTCGTTTATTACGATGTGCGGTCTCTCGTTCTGGACGCAAGTTAACCGTTCCACCTGGTATGTAATTGTATTTTACTATAACTATTGATATAAAGCAGTCAGATGTATAGTTGATATAATAAAAAGATCTACGTCCATGTAGGAAAATACTATCTCGCTGATGCTGGATTTCCACTTGTACTTGGATTTCTCACACCATATCGTGGCACACGTTATCATCTTCAAGATCATGCTGGTCGAAGACCTCAAAATCCTAAGGAACTATTTAACTATCGACATTCCTCATTACGTAATGTTGTCGAAAGGACTATTGGATTGTTAAAGAAAAGATTTGCGTATTTGAGAAATGCACCATTTCATGATATTGACACACAAGGCAAGATCGTAATTGCATGTTGTGCATTACATAATTTTTTACGAGATGGAGACCCTGATGATATAAGTAGTGGAGATGATAGTGATAGAGACGACGATGAAGTAAACGAGACGGTGTAAATCTCACAGTGCAAGATTCAGAAATCAATATGGTTCCGTCACAAGTTTGGACTGCCAATAGAGACCTCATAGCAGAAGAGATGTGGGCAGATAATCCAAATTTATAATTGTTATCTTATTTAAAGTTGAAGTCTGAAAATTTCACTCATTTTATATTATTTATCATCTTTCGACTATAAGTGTGATATTTTATTTTGTTAGTTTTTTAAATTAAATTATTTGAAATTCAATAACGTTATGATTTTTTTATGATTAAAGATGGCTTCTCAGTCTGACATCACCACTTCAAACAAAAAAAAGTAAGAGACCTACTGTAACATGGAGCAATTTAATGGATGAAATCTTAGTGAATACGTTGTACGAGTGCATTTTAGTTGGGGAGAAGAACGGAAATCAAAAAGTGATTAACGAAATATTTAAGAAGGCGGCGGTTGTTATTAGTGTCGAAAATATCAAGGCTCGCATGAAGACATTTAAAGTACATTATTCTGCAGCGAGAGACGCAATCAACTCTAGCGGATTTACCTTCAATTCTGAAACTTTTCGCATTGAAGCTGATGACGACGCCTGGGCTGATTACGTCGCAGTAAGTTGTATTTGATTTTTCAATTTTTTAGTCTTGAAATTTTAAAAGAAATGTAATTTTGTTTTTTATATCTGATGTTTGACAGGCACATCCTACTGCAAAAGGCTTGCGCACAAAGAGTTTTCCGTATCAGGAAAAATTAGGAGTCATAATTGACACTGAACAAGCCACTGGTAATAGGCAAGTAGAGGCGGACGACATTTTGCACGAAACTCGTGGTTAGAGAATCATCTTAATTATTTGACTTATAAACTATTAATTGTTTCTATGAATTTCACATTTATTCCACTCCCAATACAGGTGAAACTTCTAATACGGAGTCCATCAATTTGAATGAAGATGAAGGTCTTTGTTCTCCAACATCTAACAGTCGTAATCGATCCATAACACCAAAACGTAGGCGACGATCAGAATTTGATGATACATGTACTATGCTCGCGAAAGCTGCAAACAAGCTTGCTGAAGCATGTCAAGCTCCTTTAGTTCGTGGAGTAGAAGATGCTCTAAAGGCTATTCTAGATTTGAACGAAACTGAATTTTATGGTGCTTTGGATATGTTCTCAGAAAAACCTGAACTTGCGCAGTTGTTCTTTGAATTTTCAGAAACAACAAGGGTGACATGGCTTAGAATGAAACTAGCTAATTTTCAGAGACAACAAGGGCAACATGGTTAAACGAATGTTAAGGAGTTTAATTTCTTGTTTGAAGGTGAACGCTTTTATTCTTAATAATTCCCTGAAACTAATATTATATTATGACTTAATTAAATACTTGCAATAAATTTTTGAAGTGTGAGAAAAACATATAAAGTCTATTTGTGTTTTTTTTATGTTGAACAATACAAAATCAAGCATGAGAAATGATTATCTTGCGTGCGTCTCCTTCTAATCTTGTAAGGTCTTCGAGAAATTTTTGGTTTGAAAATATAAATTATCACAAATATATATATATTCCATGTAGGATAAGATCTTGTTTTATAACTGAAGTGGTTTTATAAAATTGGAAATCTAGAAACAAAAGGAATTTTCCCTTGGTAAAACAAACAGTAGAAATTTTTTTTTGGAAAATAGTTCTTTTTTTCGTTGGCAAGTCAAACATCAGAAAATGTGGAAAATAATTATGAAGAAAATGTTTTTAGGTGAAAATGTTTCTCGGTGCAAATATTTCTCTATTTTTTTCTTTCTCCTAAATCGCTATCAAACACAACCCACTATTAAAGTTTTTCTATCACATTTCTCTTATTTGAAGGAGCATCGATCATTCAACATTTTTTTTTGAATGAACTAGTTGTGAGTGGATTATTCTATACCCAGAACTATGCACGTCTAATTGACATAGATAACATTCCCAACTTCTACAAAATTGTTTTTTTTAGATTTGTTACACCATAAATCATGATTTTACATTACATCACATATTATAAGTTACTTCATACATTATAATTTACATTAAATAGTATGGATACATCAGATGTGTAATTTTTTTTCTATTTTCTTTATATTAAGCAAATCATGTTTCAAAATATTCATCCAAACAAATTGATACTAATGATGGGTTCTAACTATTTTCGATTTTTATTCTTTATTTTAGTTTATATTAGGGTATAACCCGTGCCCGTAGGTCACGAAAATTTCTTTATTTATGTTATACGGAATCATCAAATATTTTGGTCCTTTACAGATATTCAAGTAACAAAAATATATTAAAAATAATAAATTATACTTTCTGAGTTTTTGCAAAACCATCTAAGACAGAGAGAAACAAAGAGTTTGGAGGGAGAGATGATTGGGAGGGTGGGAGGAAGAGATTTAATTCTTTCATTCATATCATCTCTCTAAATTCTTCAGTATTTCAGTTTTCCAGCTTTGATTCAATCATTCAAATAATCAAAAATTAAAGTTGTTTTAGTTTCTTCTTTGTAAAATTGTTTTAGGGTTTTATTGTTTTTCTCTTTTAGTTAGTTTAGTCTTTGAACGATTGAACTTATGCAAATTAAATTCTAGATCTGTAATGTTATAGCTTATGGATTCTATCTCTAAATTGTTTTAGGATTTTTTGTTTCTCTCTCGAAATTTTTATTAATGAAATTTGATTAAAAAAAACTTGTATAAAAATCTATGCAAAACCTAGATAGTTCATAGTATAATAGTAGAATTTGACTCAAAACGGACTTTCACTTAAATTGGTCTCTCAAACCTTAAATCTAGATAAGTAAACAATTTGAAAAATACTCAAAGGGTTACCATTTGATTAATAGATTAATTTGTCTGGGGCTAATTCTACAAGTGTCTATAAAGACTATTGAACGGGCATTTTAAGCAATGAAATTTGTTAAAACAAAACATCACACCGAGATAAAGGATGACTTTCTTAGAGATTGCATGGTTATTATTAGGAGACACTGACCCGGCTTCCACTCGGCCAACCGAATGGACTAGGTCCATGTAATAATTAGGAAGTTATTTCTTGTAAATTTTAATTTAGATACTGTATCTCTTGATAAGGAAACCCTAAATCCCTATAAATAAAAGTTATGTACATTAGAATTATTCTCAATACAGAGAGAATCATTTTAACAGCTGTCTCTACCTTCTCTTTGTACTTGATCTCTCTCTCTCTCTCTCTCTCTCTCTCTCTCTCTATCTATCTCTTGATCTCCCTCTCTATCTCTCGGTCTCGCTTATTCTCTCTATTTTATTATCAAGAGATTCATCCCTTTTCACAATATTTCCTCGGTATAGAGGTTTCTCGATCCTCTAAAGGAATTTTTCTTTGTCAACGAAAATATGCCCTCGATATAGTCAAATATTCTGGATTCACTGCTTCCCGTCCCTCTGACTTTCCTATAGAACAAAAACAACGTCTCAGTCCTTCTAATGGGATTCCTTTACAAGACCCATCCATTTACTGCCAACTCATTGGCCGACTCATTTACCTCACGGTCACACGTCCCGACATCACTTATGAAGGTAGGTGATATATGCCAACGAGTGAAAGCTGAACATAAAAGTGAAGCGGGACTCCTCCAGTCACTTGAGGTACCAGAACGGAAATGGGAACGTATAATGATGGATTTTGCGACCAAAGTTATTGAAAGCTCAGAATATATTTCATGTCTCAGAACTAAGGAAGTATCAACCATCCCACCTCATGTGTTTAGTTGGTACGAGTTAGATATTAATGAAGATGCGATATATGAGGTCAGCCAAATTATTATGATTTAACACAAACTGCTAAAGGTACCAAGGAACAAGGAAATCCCGTTAGTGATAGTTCTATGGAGGCACAACAACATCAAAGAATCACCATGGGAGAAGGAAGCGGAAATGTGAGAACATCCAAAACTCTTCAGAGATTAAGATGCACGAGGAATGTAAGGGGAGGGTCAGAGATATGGTGTTTAAAGATCTGAGGTCTTAAGAGGGTAAAGGAGAATTGAGTATGTTATCTGAATAAGTTGATAAGCACTGGAACAAGAGACGCTCTTGGAAGGTCGTTAGATACAGTCAGAAGTTCACGATTAGAGTTATGGTGTGATTTGGTTAAGAAGCGATTGAAAGGAAGACAAATCGATTTGAGAGTTTCACTGGGAGAAAGTGCAAGTTAATCCAAATTTCGAGGACGAAATTTCTTTCAAGGGGGGAAGATTGTAACATCCCAAGTTTTCGGCTTAAATAAGATAATGTATAAGGTGTGATGAAGGACTATTTGACAATTGGGTCGGGTCAAAATAAGGGCTAAATTTGCAAAACGTGGAAGTTTGGGGGTGTTTTGCAATCTGAACAAATCGAGGGACTGGAGTTAAATTTCGGCTATTTTAGGGAAGAAATCAGAATCGACTTCTTTCTCTATTAAACTCGTTTTCACTTCTAGGGCTGGCTTTGGGAGAGAGAGAAAATCGATCAAACGGATAATTTCGAGTGCAATTTGAAGGGGAAATCTGATTTTTTGTTGAATTCAAGCTTCAATGAGTTGGTTCAAGCTAGGGTTTGTGGAATTTGGTAAGTAAAATCCTATTTCTCTCTCTAGACAGAATTTTTAGCTTTGTTTGATTTTAATGGAGTCTTGTTACTACGAATTTGTAGGATATTGGGTGGAATGGATGAAATTATGAAGAAGCAACCCAACACCATCTAAATCAAGGTAGTATTCATGTTTGATTAGCTTATTCTTAAATTTTAGGGTTTGGGGTAGAGGTGCTCAAAAGGCCGGGCCGGCCCGTTCCGTACAGGCCCGGACCGGCCTGGCCCGTACGGAAAACGGGCCAGGTCAACCCGGGTTCTATCCCGGGCCCGGGCTGGGCCTCTATTTTGGGCCCAACGGGCTAGGCCCGGCCCGGATTGAGCCCGGTAACTTTTTTTTTTTCCTTTTTCTTTCTTTCTTTAAATATTTCTATTCCTCCTAATCATTTATATCCTATTTAGAAAATATAGCAAACTTAAGTTGGAGAAGAAATTTTTGGTAAGCTTTAAAAAATCTTATCTAAAAATAAATTTAGGTAAGTTGTTGAGTTAGAAAGAAATATTTATATTTATGTTAAGGATTCATATCCTTATGTAAGTTTAGAAAATCTTTTCCTTTTTAAGTTAGTGAATATAAAAAGAATATAGGTAAGTTTCATTAAACCATCTTTGTGTAAGTTTTAGAAAATCTTTTCTTTTCGAGTAAGAGAAGAAACTTTTAGTAAATACTATAAATTTTTTAAGTAAGTTCCTTTTTGTTTTAATTTACTTTAGGTAAGTTCGATTTGTTTAGGTAAATAGTCATTACTTTAATACTACGTGATAAGTTTTATTTTCTTTTAAGTAAGTTTTATTACAAATAGTTTTATATTTGTAATATTACTTTTTAATTTAATTTTAGGATTAGTTAAGTTTTAATTGAGTTTCATATTAAAAAACAGGAAAAAAAAAAACAGATTAGCCTGGTCAAACCCGGGTTTGGCCCGGCCCGGCCCGGATAGGCCTGGCCTGGGTCCAGTCACGGTCCCGGGCTGGGCCATAGGTTTAGCCAACCCGGGACCGGCCCGGCCCGGGGCTATTCCAGCCCGGGTTGCTTGGGCCCGGCCCGCAACCCGGCCTGGACCGTTCTATAAAAGGCCGGCCCGGCCCGGCCCGGCCTTTTGAGCACCACTAGTTTGGGGTTTATGGAATTTAGGGATTTTCATGATTCATGTAGTTCCAGGGTCTATATGGTTGGGAATTAAGCAATTTTGGTATAAAAGCAACTTTAGAGTGATTATGTGATATATGTGATATAGCTTATCGATCGAACGACGACTTGAGGGACTGAATACAGCCTACTGTCCGAGCCATTATGGGATTGATATATTGCTCGTACGGACTTTTCTAAAACACGAAAGTCGTAGCTTAGGTTGTTAGCTTTCTGAAAAGGTATGGTACAAGTTATTCCGATCTCGGACGAGAGAGTTACGACTGTTATAGTGCGCAGCGTGCTGTTAGGAAATAAAGATTCGCTGCTGTTTGTATTTTGCTATTTTGAGGACCGTACACTTTAAGTTTGACCGAGATACTAAGTAATGAAATGTTAGAAATTGAATTAGCTTTCCATATATATATGGTATGACCGAAACCGATCAGAGTTAAAATGGGAATGAAGCTAAGACGTGATAGAGTCATTCGGGTTCTTCCGACGTTAATGCGAGTCAAGTCTTATTTGTATTTCTTTTTCTTATCGTTCTTTCGGAGTTATTTCTGTTATGTTAAGATTCTTCTCGAAGAATCTAAGGTTTATCTTTGTCTAGGGTGTCGGAAGGAAAGCCGAAATGAGTTGGGGGCGAGATGCTCGAAGCAAAGCGGATGAGGACGGAGTCCTGAATCGCTAGGTAGGGGATACCTCTTGTTTTCTTTTATACTATTGTCTAGATGCATGCTAGAAGTAGGAGATATGCATGCATCATTATATGTAGATGGTAGGTGATCATATATGCATGATTTAAACCCTGATTTCAATGAAAGTTGTATCGTTAGTTTGGATTATTGATTATTGATGAATTAACGATTTAGACTCAGATTTCAATGGAACTGTTATCGTGAACTTTCCTTATTAATGTGATGGTTTATATATGAAAAATATCTTACAAATAATTTCCAGAGAAATGGTTTTCTAAATGGATTGTATATCGATGTTTTGATAACGTAACGTTTTCGTATGTTGTATGTGATTGGTGAAGTGGACTGAGACGAGTCATGAGGGTCTTGGCAGTTGTAGTGCTCCACTCTCTGGTCAGGATTCTCGTTTAGGTTGGACTCTCAGGGCTCAGGGATTTGCTATACTTGACCGCTCGATTGGACTGTAAACCTGTTTGTTCTTACCCTCGGGGCTCAGAGGCTGTACACCTCTGACCGCCCGACTGGTTTGGTTATTGGGATCCCTCTGCAAGTTATGATATGACTCTTGGTTGTGCCACTTCTGTGTGTGATAAGATAAGTAATGTTTTAAAAAGCCTATCTCAGTCGAGGGAGTAACGGGCGAGTTCCGAATCTGCTGAGATTGTGGGTGAAGGATGTTTTCACAAGAAAAAAGTATTATTTCGACTGTTGACACAATAAACGCTTTCCCAAAACCAGAAGAAATAGTTGCATGCTAGGGTACCGATGAGAATATGTTTTTCGTCCCAACACGAATACTGGAGGGACGACCTGACTATTCAACTTCGGTGAAGCTAAAACGTATCTAGTTAAGCTAGGTGTATATATTTATCACGAGGTTAGCTTTTCAATGATTGTGGAGTCGCCTAGTGGGAGAGGGGCTTACCTACCTAGGGGTAAGTCACTTTCTCGAGAGAATTTGAGTACCTTGGTTAGTGCCGGTATGGGACGGTACTAGCCAAAGTACTATAGAATTTTCTGGGTAACTCCTTGTTAATTGAGAGGCATACCAAGGGTGGGCAGTTAAGTCTGCTATTGTATGCTAGTATTAGGATTGATATATATTTATATGTGTGCATGTTTTACTCGAGAAAAGGTTTATCGCAGTTTTATTTTGGGACTCCTCTACCAGTTTAACTCGTGTCGGTGAGTTACTGACCCCCTACCAGTTCTTAGTGTGTAGGTTCAAGTTATATTTTAGAGTTAATTCCTATATGGCCCCCTACTTTGTGACCAGCTTCCTTTATGGCCCCCTTTTTTTCGTAAATTCAAATATGGCCCCCTATTTTCAAGTAAATGTCATTACTACCCTTCTTAATTTTAAATTTAAAACATTTAAAAAACATTATTTCCACCTCACCCCTCTCTCTCTCTCCACCTCATCTCTTTCTACAACTCACCCATCTCTCTCTACAACTCACCCATCTCTCTCTCTCCAATTCACCTCTCTATCTTTCCAACTCACCTCTCTCTTCCAACTCACCTCTCTCTCTCTATCCAACTCACCTTCATCTTCCCCGATTAAGGTCGCCGGCCGGAAAATTTTCCGGCCGGCGACCTCAAAAAAAAAAAAAAAAAAAATTCCTCTCATCTCTCTCTCTCTAAAAGCTCCGGCGAAGGGGGTTTCCCTTCGCCGGAGCTCGTGAACAGACCAGATCGGTCTGTTCACGAGCAGACCACTAATGGTCTGTTCGTGAACAGACCGATCTGGTCTGTTCACGAGCAGACCATTAGAGGTCTGTTCGTGAACAGACCAGATCTGGTCTGTTCACGAGCAGACCATTAGAGGTCTGTTCGTGAACAGACCAGATCTGGTCTGTTCACGAACAGACCTCTAATGGTCTGCTCGTGAACAGACCAGATCTGGTCTGTTCACGAGCAGACCATTAGAGGTCTGCTCGTGAACAGACCAGATCGGTCTGTTCACGAACAGACCATTAGTGGTCTGCTCGTGAACAGACCGATCTGGTCTGTTCACGAGCTCCGGCGAAGGGAAACCCCCTTCGCCGGAGCTTTTAGAGAGAGAGAGAGATGAGAGGAATTTTTTTTTTTTTTTTTTTTTTTTGAGGTCGCCGGCCGGAAAATTTTCCGGCCGGCGACCTTATTCGGGGAAGATGAAGGTGAGTTGGATATAGAGAGAGAGGTGAGTTGGAAGAGAGAGAGGTGAGTTGGAAAGATAGAGAGGTGAATTGGAGAGAGAGAGATGGGTGAGTTGTAGAGAGAGATGAGGTGGAGAGAGAGAGAAGGGTGAGGTGGAAATAATGTTTTTTAAATGTTTTAAATTTAAAATTAAGAAGGGCAGTAATGACATTTACTTGAAAATAGGGGGCCATATTTGAATTTACGAAAAAAAGGGGGCCATAAAGGAAGCTGGTCACAAAGTAGGGGGCCATATAGGAATTAACTCTATATTTTATTTCACGAAGAACCATATAACATATATATGTATCACATAAGTTGTATAAGGATGTATGGATTTGTACAGGATGAGTTAAGTGAGTTCTGGTGGTTCGGTTTTGAACCAGAGTCTGTTAGTATAATTTTAGTTTCATTTTAGCTTCCGTTGTGTTTGTGTATGCGAATGTATGGTTTGCATGACAGGTTCTACAGGTGCGACCGGTTCGATTTACAGAGGAGATGCTGCCGAATTTTCGGTTCGTCTGTGAATTGCCGGGGCGTGCTCGTGCCTATTTATGGGGCATGGGGCGTCATAAGTGCTATTTATGCAGACTCCAAGTCAAATCCACTTAGATGCTGCTCATCGTGTGGTTCGTTACCTAAAAGACTCCCTTAACAAAGGAATTTTTCTCTCCGCTGACAGCTCTCTTCACATTACTGGTTATTGTGATTCTGACTGGGTTGGTTGCCCATCTACTCGTCGCTCTACCACCGGCTACTTCACAATGCTCGACTCCAGTCCTTGATCCTGGAAATAGAAAAGCAACACACCGTTGCCAAATCTTCTGCAGGATCAGAATATCATATTCTTGCTATTCTCACTTGTGAGCTCCAATGGCTCAAGTATCTCTTACTCGATTTTGGTACAGACCGTTCTAGCCTGATGAAAGTTTACTGTTACAATCGAGTAACTCTTCATATTGCTGACAACCCTGTCTTCCATGAATGCACTAAACATATTGAAATAGATTGACATATCGTTCGTGAGAAGATTAAAGATAACGTCATTGCCACGCGCTACACATCATCCGACAACCAGCTCGCAGACATATTTACGAAGCGTCTAGGTGCTGATCCGTTCAAGAATATTATTGGCAAGTTGGACATTACTTCGATTACTGCTCCAACTTGAGGGAGAGTATTAGGAGACACCGACCCGGTTTCCACTCGGCCAACCGAGTGGACTCGGTCCATGTAATAATTAGGAAATTGTTTCTTGTATATTTTAGTTTAGATACTATATCTCTTGATAAGGACACCTTAAATCCTTTGTATCCCTATAAATACAAGTTATGTACATTAGAATTATTATCAATATAGAGAGAATTATTTTAACAACTGTCCCTACTTTCTCTTTGTACTTGATCTCTCTATCTCTCGGTCTCACTTATTCTCTCTCTATTTTATTATCAAGAGGTTGTTCATCCCTCTTGATAGTTATATACATTGAGAAAGAAGTTGGTGAAAAAATTGATTCAGATTTAACAATAGATGAGTTTTACTCTTTGGAATTTGAACTTTAATTTTCTCCTTTAGCATTTTCCTTTGTTTTTCTTTCTTTTCTTTTTTTTTTTTAATTATTTTTAAGTTTTAAACTTTGTACAAATTCAAAACCTTTTTCTATTGGAGAAATTTATAGTTTAATGTTTAACTTTAAAGTTTTCATAAATAAATGAATTGTTAAGTTTAACTAACTACTGGTCAGTTAGATGGTTAATATTAACTTTCGGTTAACATTTTTTTTTGTTGCAAAGAAAGTAAATTAATAAAGAGAGTACTATTACTGTATTTATGACGAATAAAATTGGGAACAGACTCTCAGTTATTACAATTGTTAGTTATTCTAGCCAATTTAGCTAGAGTGTCTGCAAGATCATTGCCTTCGCGAGGGATGTGATTGTAGGTCACTCACTGCCTGAAATTGCTGGATAAGCTGCTTGATAGAAGACATATGGGATTTGGTTTGCCAGTGTATAGGAGAACTCGGGTTCTTCACATGATTTATAATAACTTGATTGTCACATTCAACGTTTAGAGATGTGTGATTTTGTGATTGATTGCCCATTGGGATTTCGCCTTCTTCAGCTGATGTAGTATTTACCAGAGCGGTGTGCGCGTATAAGAAGATCGCTTCGTGGTTGTGAACGATAGAACTGATACCTGCTGTTGTAGTGATGATAAAGGGGTGGCCCTGGGCCAAAGCGAACAAAGCGTCGCTTCGGGCCACCGACTTTTAGGGGCCACCGATACATTAATTTCTGTTAGAAATATATAAGAAGTCCAACTCTCTAAGAAAATTATAAGGGCCCCATTTGAAAAATGTTAAGTAAAAAGGCCACCAAATTCGATGATCTTTAAATGAATGGTGGGCTCAACAGTTTGTTTGATTTATGGGAAAGTAGAGTAGAAAGTGTTGATTCAAAAAGTGGTGGAGACAAATGATGATTACGAGAAGCTTAACCCATTTAAAAAATGTTAAGTAAAAAGAACCACCAAGACATTAGGTTTGAAGCTCCACAATTACGAGAAGCTTTAGAAGAGTTGGTGGAGACAAGTGATGATTCAAAAACAGTTTATGATGCCGAAAATAAATTAAAACAAGACTTTGAAAATTTTGAATTCCTTTTGAGCATGGTTATTTGGCATAATATATTGTTTACGGTAAACTCTGTTAGCAAAACACTTCAAACTGAACATATAGATATTGAAGTTGGATTAGAGAAATTGAATGAACTTATTCGTTATCTTGAAGATTATAGAGAAGTGAGATTTGAAGAAGGCATGGTTGAAGCTAAAGAGATTGCCATTAAACTGGGAGTTGAAACAACATTTCGGGAAAAACGTATTATTCGAAGAAAGAAACAGTTTGACGAGAATGCGTGTGAAGATCCATCAATGTCACCTGAAGAAGCATTTAGAGTTAATTATTATTAAATATACATATTAGATCAAACTCTTTCAACATTTAAGAGCAGATTCGAGCAAACTAGAAATACAATGAAATATTCAGTTTTCTGTTTGAGTTAAAAAAGATAAACTCCCAAGATGATGGTGATTTGAGATATTCATGTGTTCGCCTTGAAACTTTTTTCAAGCATAATGAGTCATATGACATAGACTGACTAGACTTATTTTCTGAACTGGAAGTGTTAAAGCGTCTTTACCAAACGAGATCAAAAGACCAACTGAAGTGCTAGATTTTTTTAAAGATGTGAAAGGTTGTTAACCAAACACATGGGTTTCTTATGGAATTATGTTAATGATACCAGTTATTGTTGGCTCTGCGGAAACAAGTTTTTATAAGTTGAAGTTGATTAAGTCTTATATTCGATCTACTATGTCAGATTAAAGGTTAAACGGGTTAGCTACATTATCTATTGAGAAGAATATGGTACTTATTGTTTTCATGTAAATACATTTATACGTTTTACAATTTGATAGAAAGGGCCACATATTCAGACCTCGCTTCGGGCCACCGAAAAGTCAGGGCCGCCCCTGAGTGATGTCGATGAACGAGACATCACTATTTAGTTTTATGAATGGATTTGTAGGGGGAGTCAGGTGACGTTGTGGTTGTTATAAGCTCTTTCTCCAAAATAACTAAAGAATTAGCCAAGACAATCATTTTGTTTGCCATAGAAAATAACTTAAAATAACCTAGTGAAAAATTAAAATGAAGTGTTTGGTCTTATGTTGGAAATATGATATTATGATTAAGGTTTCGTGGATAAAACTGAACTCAAAATTATAGGCCGCGGCTTTGGAGAATAAACAAAAATTTTCCGGGGAATCCAGATTTTTTTTGAAAATTCTTCGGAGAATAAATTTTTATGCGGAATACAGAATACATTTGTTTGAAAGTTCTCTTCCATCTCATCTGTTGTCTCTGTCACTTCATCTTCTCGCCACCTCATCATCTTCTCTGGCGAAGGTCGTCGGCCGGCCGGCGACCTTCAAACATTAAAAAAAATTCTCTCTTCCTCTCTCTCTCTCTAACACTCCGGCGAAGGAAGACCTTCACCGAAGGTCTGGTCTGTCCATGGACAGACCTTGGAGATCTATCCGTGAACAGACCAGACCTCCGGTGAAGGAAGACCTTCGCCGGAGTGTTAGAGAGAGAGAGGAAGAGAGAAAAAGAAATTTATGTTTGAAGGTCGCCGGCCGGAAAATTGGCCGGCCGGCGACCTTCGCCGGAGAAGATGATGAGGTGGTAGAGAGAGGTGATGAGATGGAGGAGCCTTCTAAATTTTGTTTTATTTTGAACTCCCAAAATTAGAAGCCCCTTAGCAATAAAAAGAAACATAAAAGTCAATCTTATTTGAATAATTTTAAGAAAAGTCTTTATTCCCCGGAGAATTTTCTTTATTCCCCAAAGCCGCGGCCAAATTATAGGCTTGTAAAAAAATTCCGAAGTTTTAAATTTTTTTTTATAAGTTACTATATAAACCGAACTTATCTTTTGTAAAACTTTTCAATTCTTATGGTTTAGATATACGATTTAACTAGTTTTAACAAAAACAAATTCGTCTGATCTCAAGGTATGTTCACACAAACTCAATTTAGACCTGTCTTATTTGGTTGTTCTCAAAACTAATCATAACAAACTCCATTCAGATTAGCAAAGACCCAGAAAATGAAACAACAAGAAACATAAGTATTTCGTGATTGATTTTGTCTTTTTTGTTACTTATTTGATTTTCTGATCCAACCTTCCTCGATTTTAAGATTTGTCCTTTAAAGTTGGAAGAGGAGAAAGATTTTTTTTGCCTCAATCTCCATTTGGTAAGTTTTTAGTCTAAACTGCCATTTAGTCATATAATTTTCACTGAAATGGCTATATTTGATATCGTAGTGCTTTTTTTACATTGAACCAAATTATTGTGGCCCAAATTGCTATTTTTTAAAACTAATTAAAAATAGGTAATGTAACATAAAACCAAAATAATTGTCAAAATTTCTAAACAAATTACAAACAATTTGTAAATTCCTATACAACATTTTGAAAACAGGACAACAGGAAATTAGGTCGAATGGATTCAACTCCGGGGGTTGGTGCTTTCGGCTCGGCATCACCAGTGCTTAGAGACCGGATTCCCCATGGTTACCCGATTTTAAAAAGAATTAGTTAAAAAGACAAGATATTTTTTTGTTAAAAATCCAAATTTTGTATTTCTTTTTGTTAAAAACTCAAATATTGGTTTTTTTTTTATTAAAAACCTAATATTTTTTGCAAAAGGATCCCAGGTGTTGCAATGGGCTCCAAAATTGTTGTAAAGTTGTCGAAAAGCGTTACAAAGCTGTCGCAAGGTGTTGCAAAGTTGTCGTAAGGCGTTGCAAAACTGTCATAAGGTGTTGCAAATAAAAAATGTACTCAGGGAGCTAAAGACTAAAAAAAATTGATTGATCCTTTTTAACTAAAACAAATTTTTTTTTGAGAATTTTGTCCAAATTTTCTTATTGAAAAAAAGAAACTAAAATAGGAATTTTACCAATAGTCATTTTTTTTTTGGGAAATTGACTACGATGTATGATAGTCATTACAATGGCGTTGATACATGAAAGATGTGCACAATACTGCTAAATTTTTAGCAAGAACAGGCCTAAAGCCAACTAACTATGGCCTAAAGCCCAACTAACTATGGTCTAAAGCCCAACTACATTATTTATATCTTAATAATCTCAAATTCAATAACTCAAAGATTCCACCTCTTCTGAAGATCGAACACGGAACTTTCAGGAACTTTTGGAATATATGTGTAACACTTCAAACCACATTTTTTTTGTTGAATTGAACACTTAAAACCACTTGGGCTACCAAGTGTTGACACAAATAGTTTTGTAAAAGTAAAAACAGTAAAAGGGAAAAATAAAATTAGATCTTGTTTAACAAATAGTAAAAAGCTAATGCCAAAGTTATATATATTGCCCAAAGCTGACTTGTAATGGAATAATAATTGAATTAAGTTGAGAGACGAAATATCACGCCTACCCGATTTTGTGGTCAATTACAATTTTCTCCCTAATTAAAGTAATTTAATTAACGGTAAAAAAAATATACATGGGGTACATCAAATACCGAAATAGTACTAGTTTGTAACTAATTATGATAGTTTTGGTCAATTGTTAATAATGACACTTAAAATTTAGATAAAATAGTCTTAAATCTAGTATTTTGTTTCACGGTACATGTATCACCCTTTGATCCGACCCTGGTGGACGGTGGTGCATGAATTTCATTTTGGTTAATACCAACTTTGTTGGCTTCTTCTCTTTACCTACTCTCCCTTCTCTTTTTCTCTCTCTACATATATTCTTCTTTTTGCCTCCCTTAAGACTCGCTCTCTCTCTCTCTCTATTCTTTGTCTTTGTCTTAGATTTCTCATCATCTGGAATTGGAAGCAACTACAATCCTTCGTCCATGGCATCGGTAAGAAATAAAGTTTCTGTTATTATTTTAATTCTCCAAATTTTCCATTTCAATCTTTTTCTCATTAATTATGTCAAGCTTTGATGATATATAGTTTCTTTAGGAATGAGGTTTTATTGTTATTGATTCTATTTATCAGGTATAAATTTCTCATTAATTATGTTAATTAATGATAATAGTTTCTTACAGTAATTCTTTAATATAAACCTTTCTTCTTTACAATTTCAGAAACTCATTGGTTACTGTATTCCCATAAGATTCGACTCTTACAACATCTTTCTATTTAGATTAAGCCTGCTTGACCGCCTCCCCCGTCTCCATGAACCCCAATATGTGAGAGAAACTCTTGTTTGTCTCTCCACGTGACGTGAGTGGACATGTGAGAGGAGAGAGAAACAAGGGTTTCTCTCACATGCAATTCTAGTGGCGGTTCGTGGAGGCAATTTGGGTAGTGTTTTTTTTTTTTTTTCTAAACAAATATTACGTCGCATGGAAACCAAGTGGAAGTAGAAAATGCATCATTTATTGATTTTGTGTTATTAGGGTGTAAGTAATGGTCTTTAGGGTATATTGGTGTTTTGTGATAATTTTTGGCACTTACATCCTAATTAATGTATGATGTACATGTCAATATTGTCTTTCAACAAAAAAAAAAAAAATGTAACAATATTGTCAAAAATAAACGATTAATATATTTTGTTTAGTCATTGTTGAAAGAATATCTGTGAGGAAATAATGTAGGGCGGGAGTTGCGACGTATGTATTCCTTGGGTCGGGCCAGACCAAGCTGATAACTTGAGTTGACGCCTCTTTGCGTGTTATACTGCCATGTAGGTCAAATGTGGGAAAAATACTACTATGCTTTGAGTCGGTTGTTACAAAGGCAGTTGGTATAGAGTAGGGGTTGGGAATCAAAGGGGACAGACGATCTCCAGACATCCACCCGGGACAGACGGTCTCCAGACATCCACCCTTTCGGTCCGGGTGGAATGGACACATCTCACCCTTGCTCGCTTGGATTGCCAGTCTAAATGGACCGACATTTTGGAATTTCCTGCGTGAAAAAGCCCATTTATGACCATTTTTTCATCCGATCTTGAAAGACACCGGGTAAAATGCCAAAATAGAATAAAAAGATAAGCTACAAGTTAGAAAGTAAAAGTACAAAGATCGTCCTAAGACGTACGATTTTGATATTTAGTTTCAAATTTTTGACTCGCCATTATGTTGCCAATCGAATCCAGTAATCGAGTGACCGACCGTTAAAGACTTAAAGATTCAAATCTAATGATTGCAATATCACATATAGCATAGGTTATAGTCAAGAGTCTAAGTTATAGGTGATGGGTTCGCCTTAATCATATTCAACAATGCCATGAGCCGGAAGTTGCATTATCTTACCTTCCTCCTGTTAAAATACATGCTGTTATAAATTTAGATAATGTAAAAAGTATTTATCAACTACTTTATCTTGTTTACTTTCAACTTTCTCTGTTCAAAGTTTTAATGATCATATCATGCACTCAACATTAAGCCATTAGCATTAGTGATGGATAGAAAAGAAACAAAATGGAATACAAAGCTTGCTGTCTATGTCTTTTTCTCTCTAAAAGGTCATTATGAATTATAGAAATGGCATCTTTCCATCAATTTAATCATTTAGTTAACATGTTTGTGTTTGTATCTATAAAGGGTAGTCGGCATTGCTTACGTTTTTTTATTCCTCGTAAGAAGGTTTTCTTTATGCCACTAACAATAGCGCTTGAGTCTCCTTAAAGAAGGCCGAGCGTTTATCCCTTAGCTTATAGTTTTAAGCTTCGAGCAGCAGGACAAGGGTCGGGCGTTGCCCAAATTCGGAGAGTGGGATGTAAATAACCCAGCCTCGGCTGACGGATTTACAGTTATATTTGCTAAAGCTAGAGACGGGAAGAAAACTAATGGTGGAGATGCAGTTTCGCCGAAAAAACAAGCTGAGGATGCAAAGAAACAACAATCGGAGAAGTACCCTTCTGTGGTATTTTTCTTTCTTTTCTTCTCTTGAGTTTGAATTGATCTCAGAAATATTACTTACTCTGAGTTCCAAATGCAGTGGAAGTGGTTTTGCTGTGGTTGAGTTCAAGAATGTATATGCTTCGACGGCGATAAACTTTTGAGAATGTTGCAGTTTACATTCTTCGAAATAGCTGCACAGTGCACAGTTTATGCGATTAACTACAGAGAGAGAATGGAGCGTAAAAGCTTTGATGATTATTTGTTTCTTTAACTTAGATTTTCCTTCTTCATCTTGTGATTATCCTTCTCCTGTGCTTGTATCAAGTTCATGTCTTCTTTACTTCTTAATATATGTACCTGTAGGAGGAATGGCAAAGTAATAGACACAAATGAATATGAAAGTTGATGCTTCCTTGCTTTTCTTTACTGAGTATTGTGATTTTTATCGATTTTGATGAAGATTATGAGCATGGAGACGAAATCATTTTCACAAAAAATAGGAAAAACTCAACCCTAGATTTTTCAATGTATAGAAGTTTAGAATCTCTTTCTTCACCTTAAGTATTCGGATTTAAGGTAAAGATGATCAATCACTCTCAATAATTGATATGAATAAAAACATCAATAGTCAGAATTATACTCAAATCGGTGATCAACAATTCATCATCAAAAATAGATCAGAGAATGAAAGAAGAAACAGTTTGTTTGGAATTTGAAGCAGTTGCAATGGGTTTTCAAATGTAAACTCAATGGCCCTCCTCAATAAGCCTGTGAGTCGAACAGATAACGAAGTTTTAAAGAAGATAAACTTTGGGCTAATCCTTCCCTCTATCAATTGGGAATGAACAATTTGATC
This sequence comes from Eschscholzia californica, assembly GCF_041429995.1. NCBI lineage: Eukaryota > Viridiplantae > Streptophyta > Magnoliopsida > Ranunculales > Papaveraceae > Eschscholzia > Eschscholzia californica. The sequence goes on from NW_028238198.1 coordinate 51,694,573, forward strand.
AGCCACAGTTAATTCACAACCACACAACACTATCCTTTCCTTTTTCTGCATGCATTTCAGTCTATCCCCTTTTCTTCACTGAATGACCAGTCTTCCGTTTGTGACGACTAAAATCCGACACGAACCTGAATGTCTGGCCGCAACCTGGTTCATGGCAATGATAAGGCCTTGCACCAGTATGCACCCTCAAGTGCTCGGTCCGAGCCCAAGCCCACTTAAAACTCATCTTGCACCCTTTCCATGGACACTTCAAGGGCCTATCATCCATGTGAACCTTCCTGTGCTGCACTAAGTATTTGTGAGAGAAAAACTTCTTTCCACACCCCTTAACAGGACATATATTCTTCTTGTGCAACATGAATTCTTGCTTTGTGTTGAATCCCATTGTGCATCCATCCATATCACACTGATATTCTGCTTCTGCATCCTTCCATTCTACTTCATTCTTACTAGTATCTGAATTCTTTGCTTTTACGTTCTTGGTTATTTTCCCACTCGCTGCTTTCCCTTTCCCTTTTCCTTTTCCTTTCCCTTTCCCTTTTACTGCTACTTCTTCCTCAGACGGCTTCGAAATTTTCCTTCTTCTGAGTCGCGTGCTAGGACCACCTTCATCAGTCTCATCTTTTATATTTGAGTCATATTGCCTACTGCCCCAATAGCTTCCGCGTGGTGTCTCATGTTTCATTTGTTTGTTTCTAAGTTTCCTTGCAAATCGTTGAGGGGAATCATTTGAAAGGGAATCTTCAGCACTCTCAACTTCGACTTCAACTGGGCTTTCCGGCTCCAGCTGGTGGGCCTTCGGTCTCCAAGTGGCCCTCATCTGTTTGCTTCTAAATTTCGTCCCACGTCTTAGAGGGGAATCATTTGCAGGGGAATCTTCAGCTGCCTCAACTTCGATTTCTACTTCATCTGGGCTTTCTGGCTCCGGATAGCAGGCCTTTGGTCTCCTGGTTGCCCTCATCTGTTTGCTTCTAAGTTTCGTCCCACGCCTTAGAGGGGAATCATTTGCACGGGAATCTTCAGCTGTCTCAATTTCGACTTCCACTTCAACCGGGCTTTCCAGCTGAGCAATCTCCGGGCTATTGGTTGCCCACTTTTCTGATTTTCTTTTCCTCTTCTGGGCAGACTTCCTATCTGCAATAGTTGCTGAACCTCGGAAAGAATTGTTCTTTGAAACCACTAGTTGTTCAGTTAAGTTGCCGGTGTTCGGTTTTCTCTCCAGCTTCATACTTGTTGGGGCTTGGAAGGTTATCGACTGATCTTCTTTGTTTTCCCTCTGAAGTAGATAAGGATGAACCTGATGGGTCATCCAGACCTTCCCGCACCATCTACTTGCAAGAACTGTTTTCTTCTGCTTTACCCCCATCGAAGAGTATACTGATTTTGTGGGGGAGTTGGCTGGAGAATTCAAACCAAACGCCTTGTATATAACTGAATTATATGGCATCTGCTTACGGTAGAGAGGTGATTGGCTGAGACTAGCACTGAAATAGAGATTGATGCCTAGCTTTACTGCCCAGTCTCCACTATCAGGTATGGCTTCCTCATCATTCAAAGCCGATTGAGTTCTCTCTATATCTTCATTGCTGGCTTCTCTGAACTGAATACCCTTCCAGCAATAATCTACTCGCATTTCTATTGCCAACGATTTCGCCTCAGTTTGAACTTTCGGGTAGTCTGAAAGAGAAAAAAACGGGGCGTAAAGTAATGAATCATAAGGAAGATATATAGATATAGAATCTTGATATAATGAAGGTAGCAACAGTACTTACTGAAGTTATTAATAAGACTTAGAGAACTCAAAAATGTAAGAGTTACGACTTAGGAGAAATGAACAGCTGAAGATAAGGTAAGATAAAAAATATAAGAATGAAAATTTATTTGGGTGAAAGATATCGATGTTTACCTGGATGACAAACGAGTAGCAAATCTGCTCCACCTAGCCGTCTAAGATGCTTTTCTGCCTCCACGGCATGCTCAAGACAGAAAATATGCTTTCTAATAGAACTGTCATCAGGTTTTTGCAAAATCGACTTGTTTCTGTTATTAATCGGTATCTCAAACTCTGAATGCTTGCTTGTTTCACCAAAATGAGGTTCACTACTTGAAAGACCCCGAGTCGAGTAAGAGTGCACAGAGTGATCTGTCAATCCATATTCTACTCCTTCCATCTCCAAATGACTTTGATGTACTTTAGCTGATGTATTATTGATCTTTCCGGTATCTCTACATGAACCCAGAGCTTCTTGACCTTTAACCGTGATATTGCAACTTCTCCAGCTTCGAGTCCAACCAGAAGCATGAATTGAATCATCAGATACAAATCCGCTTCTTTGATCTAGTGGTGAAGAGTCTCTTCTATTGCTTTCATCAGCACTCACATCCTCAGAGTCCGATGAGTTCCCATAAGCAAAAGCTAGTAGATCAAGAGATGTAATGCCTTTGTTGGCTCCAGTATCTGAAACCACTTCTACCTTTTTATCTGGAACCACTTCTTCGCTATTATCTGCAACTTGGACTTGGTACTCACCAGATTGGACAGGTACATCATATAGCCCATCTTGGTTACTTTTTTGTATCCTTCCTACAAAAACAAAAAACATGTATAGGTGAGTCAAAAAGTTTGTTTCATCAATGAATCAGTGACATAAGAACAAATCCTCACTCATGGATCCTACCAGGTGAGTTGGTTATCTCAAGATTATTGTCTTCCTCGTCAGCACGGTAGTATTCATCATTATCTAGTCCAGAATCAACAGTGAAATCGTCCAAGAAACCGTGTTCAGCAGACATTAAGTATCTAGCAGTGGCTTCCTTGGGTTGGATAACAGCTGCACATGCAAAGCACAAAATTCCACACGAGACACATGAAAACAGTCCTTGCCCTAACAATCCAGCACCCTGAGAAGTACTTTCTCTCTCATTATCAATCTCTCCTGTCACGGAAGTTGAAGTGCACGAATCAGCATTACCAGATTGACCTGTTCTGCTTGAAGATGATGAATGCCTGTTCCCTTCGAACATAGAACCAGTTTTTCTTTTCGATGAATTGAAACTAGTATAAGACCTAACGTTAACGTCTCTTTCTCCAATATCATCAGAAAGTGAAACTTTCGAGGGTTCCAGTACTTCCTTGTCGCTGCATAAACCAAGCGACAACCTGGGCCTTGTTTTGGGTCCAAGTCGCAACATATCTGAACACAGAGACTTTTCTGAAGGATCTTTTGGGAGAACAACACATGAAGATCCTTGTGCAAGAAGAAGATGAAGTAGTTCATTATTTTGCATCATATCCTTCAGAAACAGATCTTTAATTATGGGATCCCCTTCACCCCTTTTCTTATCTTTTAGTCTTGAGCTTCGTGGCTCATTACTAATGCTTGCGGGTATACTGCAGACAGAAAATAAAGATTGTCGTCTTCAGGAACACCTTGTCCAACCTCAGTTATCAATATAAATCCACTTTAACACGTACATACAGAGGTAAAGATAATCCTTTAACTTTCTGAAAAGAAATGCGACCATAAAACTATGTCTATTTCACCCATTTTTGAACCATAGGTTCACAGGTCATTTTGCTAAAAAACTCTCCGACATGATATGTAGCATATACTCATGGTACCAAGATTATATTAACATATACTTTGTTAGCTAAGAGGCGATACACGAGATATTCAGATATATTGGCGAAACATCAGATATTTTTGCTCATTAGTGAGGGAGGATAAACGATATATTGTGGATCAACTACATAGTTTAATAGAACAAGTAATATATGACTATGTAAAGTTAACACGAATTTAGGTGGTCGAATTTTAACAAACTTTTTCGTTATGCATCTTAATGAGAATTTATTTGAAACCCTTGAAGAGAGAGGAAGATCAAACCTTGAACATAGTGTCAGTGCTGTTGCATATAGAAGCTGTAAATGAGACACCATTGGTGGATAATTTATTGAAGCCCTACGAATTGCAGCTTCTTTCGCAACCCTCAACCATTCAGGTGTGGCAATATTTGCTGCCTCTCCACAATTAAATCCTATGGTACAGATTCAAATTAACTAAATTAGCATTTCAGCCAGTAGAAACACAACTCTTAATTACAGCGCAACATGTCTAAGTTTTTAGTATATCATGCAAGGTGAAATTTTCTACTAGAATCGCGTCATGATTTGATTAAAATGGAATTTTGACCTATCAAAATAAGGCATAAGAATTCTCACCAAAAACATAACTAAAAAAGAAAGGGATTTCAAATCAATATGATACCTCAATTATTGCCAAAGGTTTTACTAAATCAGAATAGTAGTAAATGTAACATGACATAGAAGGACAAAAACACCCCATGTATGAAATTCGGTAGATGTGATTCGCCTCAGAGGCGATACCGTCTGTTTCATCTCGATGCGGAAAAGTTCTACACTGATTCTTTCTATATAAATGTGGTCTCATTTTTTTTCTTCTAAAAGAATTAGTGTACACCTTTCACGCATCGAGGCGCGCGCGTCAAGGCGGCGCTTCGCTTTTTTGGAGCAAACCACCTTGGAAAGGCGTTTTTTCAACATTTCAACACAGACCAATAAGAGCGAGTCATAAGACATCTGCAAAGCAGCAAAAGCCTCTCTATACATCACATGGAAGAATGAGAATATCTTTTCACTGGGTCCAAAATAAAAGGCAAATCACTGTGAAGTGACGATTATATAGAAAGAAGTAGCTTCAGAAGACAATCGACTACTTATGGTTGCACAGTCGGAGGGGAATAAACAGGCAGATGGAAGTTTTTAAAGGATTGGTGTCCTATGCAGTCGGAAACGGGGCTCGAATTAATTTTGCAAAAGATTAAAGGTGTTGTCCTTAGCTTCTACGTGAAACTTGTCCTTCTATGTTTGCTACTTCTGTGAAAATGGCCATTAGCTTTAGAGTGCTATTCACTTAATGAGGTTCGAGTTGGGATCCCAAGAAGGAATATTAATGATCGGGAAGTTGATGACACGACAAATGGTATACATGTGCTTGATGTAGACATATAGTCTCATTCCCGCTGAGTCAAAATAGGAGTGTCTCGATTAAGGATGTGGAAGGAAAGATTATTAGTAAAATCTTGTTACGAGGCATCGGCGGGTGGTATTAGTGGGCCCTTCATTACACGTACAATGTATTTGGAAGGCGGAGATACCATTGAAGGCTAATTTCTTTTTGTAGATGGCTTGCCTTAAGAAAATTCCTAACGAGGATAAACTACGGAACCAGTGGTTATTATGGTGAATTGATGCATTCTGCGTAGGAAAAATGAGGAGTCTATTAAACATCTTGTCCATCATTGCACAAGTTCTAGAAAATTTTGGATTCTTTTAGCTAATGCTAGTGGGGTGGTTTTGACAACTCCTAATACAACACTGTCAGATGTAGAAACAGAGCTATTATGAAGGGAGAAAGGGTGGATTTCGATAATATCATAATGGTGATTTCTTGTTACTCTACTTTTTAACATAAAGAACTGGAGACACTCAATCTCTTACATCGATATTATTTTAAATTTCGAGCTATGTTTGGAACATTGTAACATTATAGTTTTTGGTTTTGGCTTTAAGATTGTGCTTTATACTTGCAGATTTCCATTAAGACAATCATTCTCTCTTGTTAAAAAAGAGAGAATTATTTTTTCAGTTACAAATATAACTTTGACTCTAAGCTAAGTTACATATACATACATACATACACAAATACGTATATAACACCGTCCAAACTACATGTGCAAGTCTACACAATAACTAACATGATAAGCAAAAATAATGTCAAGTGAAGAATGTCTAACCATGGCTAAACCCTGAGTGATAGGCTCTTGGGAAAGTGACTACGAACTCTCCAACATTTTGCACCAATCTGATTTGATGACAAACAATATAGGAAAAAAAAAGCAGATTTAGCATATAAGTAACCAAAAGATTAACTTTGAAAGGAACCACAAACTCCAAGCATGTTCTTATAACAATATATAGAAATCACCTGCAACAAGGAATTCCTGCACCAATAAATACTTCAGGGGACATGACCGTCGTCTTCTCACCAAGGGTCGAAAAAGTTACTGCATTAAGTTGCAACTTATTAGAATTCAAAAATGATAACAACGGACAGAAGTACAGACAAAAGAAATAAACATAAGTAACATCACCAAGCAGAAAAACAATGTAGAGAATAGGAAAAGAAAACATGGAAAGTACAACCATAGACAGCACATCAGATGATTGATACTGCAGTACAAGGGTTATTTTGGAGAAGAAGTTAAACGTACATCCACTCCGTACGACCCAGACAGTATTTGCTCTTAGCAAGAATCTAGAAAATATCTTTGCTTGATATTTTGGCTATCAAGAAACTCCGTTCCAAAAGAAGAAATGCATCAAGATTCCAGGTAGACATCACAGCTCAACTAATATGAACACTATAGCAGCAAGAGGAATGATATTTAGCACTTCTCCTGTCTATTTCTTCCACACCTACGATCGCTATTTGATCATTTGCTCACGTCATTTCATGTGGGATAGTTCTGACTTCTCTATAATCTTCACCCAGGTTTCCCGCTTCTCATTATATCCAAGCAAGTCCTGCCCATCATTTTCTACTCAAACAACTTTTTTTTCCAAACAAAACAGCGAACCGCTAAAATAATAGCCAAAACCAGTAAGTGCATGACTTAACCTTAGCACATTTCCACCAGAAGAGTTGGATTACAAGTTCAGCAAATTTCCACCAGTTCTCAACTAAAGCATTTCCTAACTTGTTCACCCTAAAGGATAAAGATCTTATCCGTCATCCCCAGAAGAGTTTTTAGTTGGCAACTTGCACCAGCTATACAACCCCCCCCCCCCCCCCCCCCCCCCCCCCCCCCCCCCCCCTCTCTCTCTCTCTCCATCACTACCAATAGCACTCACTTTTTCTCATCCCAAACATCCGAAATGAAGTAACTGGAAGAATCCTCTCTGACCTGAGACAACTAATACCATCTCTTCAGCTTGTCATACCATACAAACCAGTAATCCGATCCATCCACTTCCAGAGACGTTACCAAGAATCATAAAGCATTTATCAAAAAGAATTCATGCTTTTCTGGTGGAAGCCCAAAAATTGGTCCTTTTAGAAGGCACCAGTCCTCGTCTATCATATCACAATCCGCAGAAGCAATAGACAAGATCTGTCAACTAAAGTTTCTGCTCATTTTGAGCCTATTCTTTCAACACTTACTAAACTTAACAATTTAGCTTGTGAAAAGGAGCATGAACTACGCACACGCTAATTACGGACATTAACTAACATGACATAAACACATAATCCTCGATGGAAACTCTAGTTTCCATATAATACAGGAGGCAACCCTTTATCTCCAAAATAAACTTTTCTCTCCCCTCACCTGTATATATAAGTAAACCCAAGTCTGGAAATGCTACTTAATGCTGGAAAGCTCAAAACCGACAATACAAAAACGCATACGGGTGATCCACTCAGATAGGGAAAAAAAAGTCACTAACAATGAAAACATAGAGAGAGTAATTGAAAGCAGAGAAGTTCCTTCTGTAGTAATGCAGAAAACCGACTAAATGCAACAATCAAAGTATAATCCTAGAACATAGAAAACATAAACAGAGGACAATTTTTATTAATTTGAGTAATCAACTCACCAAGAGGATTGACCTCTCCTCCATATCCTTGAACTCTAACCACATCTTCGAATGCGACTGCTGCATCCCTCGGTACACCATACCAAGTCTTCCCTGCCCCCATATGCAAATAGTTCAAGCTATGCAAGTCATGATCTTCAACATGCCAAGCAAACCAACTAAATAACATAGCTATATACACCATTGGAGAAGTAACCCCACGAATTTCCTCCTTCATGAATCTCAACAATGAACCTTTCGATCTTGAAACACCTCTCATATTCCACACAGTTTCTCCAACTGTTGATGCTTCCCCTGCTTCTCTCAATTTCTTCTCATTAATAGGCACGAAAGCTGAACCAGGCATGTCATTTGCATACTCGACAGTAAATGCTTTCTCTGAATTAGCCTTCCAGAAAAGGGTTTCAATTTCAAGTGGTGAAAACCCTTTTTTCCCAACTTTCTTCAAATGGATTTTCTCAAATTGCTTTGCTTTTGCCTCAAATTGCTGAACTGTGTAAACTTCACCACTCTGCCAAACTGGTTTTTGAACAGGGCGTGGCTTCCTAGGACCGTACCCGATCTGTTGGCGCCTAGTAGTGAATGTGGGCGGAGATTTTGACTTTGGTTTAGGGTTTCTAGCGGCCAAAGAACGATTAAGGTTTGTAATCGCAGTTTTCTTTGATGGTGGTGAAACCGGAGGAATGATCTTACAGATTCCATATTGTGAAGCTTCTTTCTCAATCTTGAGAATGTAAGAAATTGGGTCTTGAAATTCTTCTAGGGTTGGTTGATATTCTGGGGCTAGAGGTAATGTTTTTAGCCATACAGGGACCTCTGGAGATGACTCTGCTACTACTGCTTGTACTGTTGTCGCCATGAATAGATTAAAAAAAAAAATTACAGAAACAAATTCTTCACTTGCACATCTCAGATCGATAACATAGAGAAGAAGAGGGAGATTGAGGGTTATAGAGAGGGAGAGAGATAAATTTTCTAGGGTTTACGGTTTCTTTCTCGCTCTGTTTTATTTCTCTTCACTTCTTACTCTGTATAAACAGAGGAAGGGAAAAAATGAGGGCAAGTGGGTGCGGGAGAACAGAGAGAGAAATATGAGAAATTTTTTTTTCTCTCTGACAAGTTTTGGAAATCGATTTCATTTCTATTTGCCCATTAATAGTTTTCTACTTTAGCAAAAAGATTTTTATATTCTTGTCAAGTGTTGGCCTAAGGATTGTATTTTTTTCTATAAATAATATTTTACGGATTTATTTCGATAATGAAATAAAGTTAATTTCATTGGTGATACTTGTTTTTTTTTTAAGCAAGTGATACTTGTTTACAAAATTACATGACAGATGAAAAAGATATACGTAATTATATTTAGGTGTTGTTTGACAACATACTTTTGGTTGCACTAAGAGTATGTTCGACTCAAAAAAATTATTAAAAATATATTTAACAAAATTATTACTTATAAAAAAAAATGTCAAAAAATTAGTTTGGTAATGTAGTTTACTTATCTATTTTGTTTTTATTTTTCTCATAAAGATACTTGCTTCTAACTAGTTTTATTTATGATTTCAACAATCAGCTTGTGGAAGATGTGGTGTTGATATTAGTAGTAGAGTCTTGAAGGTACGGTGATGGAAGTATGCGGGTGGTTGTGATGTGAGTGAGGTATGGTGCCGATGGAGATATAGTGGTATGGTTAGGGTGGTGGTGGAGGAATGACGGTGGCGACGGCAGTGGTGGTGGTAGAGGGATGATGGTGGTCGAGGTACAATGGTTGTTGTGATGTAATTGTCCAATTGAGGTATGGTGGTGGCAGAGGTATGCTTGTAGGGGTATGGCGGTGGTGGGGGTATGATGATGACGACGGTGGTGGTGAAATGATGGTGATGATGGTGATGGTGGTGGTGGTGGTGGAGGTATGGGGATGGTCGTGGATATATAGGGATGGTGTTGGTTGAGTCGTTGAGGTATGATGATAGTGGATGTATGGTGGTGGTGGAGGTGGATGTATGGTGGTGGTGGAGGTGGATGTATGGTGGTGGTGAAGGTGGTTAAGATACAGTGGTGGTGGTGGTTGAGATGCGGTGCTAGTGGTGGTTGAGATGTGGTGCTGGTGGTTGGGGTGTATGGTGGTGGTGATAATGATAGAGGTATGGTGGTGGTGGTGGTACAAAGATGGTGTTAAGGTGTGGGAGTGGTTGAACAATGGTGGTGGTGGAGGTGCAGTGGTTCTTGTGGTGGTGGTACAATGGTGGGGTGGAAGTTTAGTTGTGGTGGTGGAGCACAGATAAACAAAAAAGGGAAATTGGTAAAGTAAAATTTATGCATATGTTGAACAATAGTTACTTTTTTTTTTCAAATCCGAACAATAGTTTCAAAAGCTAAAAGAAAGTCAAATTTTAACTTAAGTGAAGTTGAAAATTTACACGTTACCCAACTAACTTTTTTGCTTTTCTACTAAGCAAAACAAGTAACTTATTTTAGTGTTGCCAAATGACATCTCAGTTTGTATTTTGAACTTTTCACCTTCCGTTAGTACGAGAAGATTTTCAACATACCATATTAATCACGATGTAAAAGAGTTTCAACATACCATATTAATCACGATGATATTAATCACGGAAGATTTTCACCTTCCATTACACTAGAAGATTTGTATCCTGTTATCTTATTTTTTTTCTTATTGCCTAAAGAATTTATTAGAGTACAAGAGTTTCAACATACCATATTAATCACGATGATATTATGCGTTTGTAAATAAAGAACTTGTTACTTATTAAAAACGTTAATCTATGTATTTGGATTTTTATTCTCACAATTGACATTAATTTTAATGTGATATCAGCTTAACTTGTTTCACGATATAACTCTTGTGAAGAGTTTTCAGATACAATGGAATAAGGAAGAGGTTATTTTGAGGTGATCTGAACTTTTCACCTTCCGTTACTACTAAAAGATTTAACTGAAAATCTTAATCAGACCCAAATTTTTGATAATTTTTCTACTTAGAGTTTAGAATAATATAATGGCACCCCAAGTCAATCTTTTGTAAAATATTGCTAATTAAGCCATGTCATAAACTACAAAACAAATATGTACAAAGAAATAAAAAGGCCATGCTTCCACCACGGGATTATCTTCCTTAATGTGTTTTATAAAGTTTTCATTCATAGAGGTTATTAGTTAAGTGATCTTTGAAATAATTGTTTTCTTTCCGTTATATCAGAAATTGGAATGGTAAGAGAATTGACCATGAAGCACAAAACTTATTCCTTACACTATGTGGGGCTCCTACACTAATTAGAGATTAGAAAATCAATATCTTTAAAAAAAGAAATTAAGAGATCTAGTTCAATCTATTACTCAAAATAGATCAAAATGACTAGGACAAAATAAATGTTCATCGATGATGATTTTGACTACCATATGGACAAAAGCTTAGTGGGATAGAATTAATAAGGACAAAGTAAGTGATCGTAAAATTTAAATTTTGTTACTTTAATGTGTCCACTAACTCCATACATCCATTCAATATACCCATCGAAATTGGGCCGAAGACTAAATTTTTTTTTTAGTTAAACAGACAGGTTTAAATTTTTTTGTAACTTCATACATCCATTCAATACACCCATCAGGAAATTGGGCTGAAGACCCAATTTTAAATTTTTTTTAGTTAAAAAGACAAGTTAAAACTTTTTTTTGTTAAAAACCCAAATTTTGTTTTTCTTTTTTTTTTTTGGTTAAAAACTCAGATAATTGTATATTGTTTGGTTAAACACCCAATATTTTTTACAAGTTGCAAGGCGTTGCAAAGGTGTTGCAAGCCGCTCCAAAGCTATTGCAAAACAGTTGTAAAGTTATCGCAAGGCGCTGCAAAGCTGTTGCAAGATGCTGCAAAGCTGTTGCAAGGTGCTGCAAAGATGTCGCAAGGCACTCAAAGATGTCGCAAAGCACTGCAAAGCTGTTGCAAGATGCTGCAAATGTTGGGTTTTAGACCCTTCTACTAGTGTTTATAGCGGAATTAAGACATCTAATGTCTACACTAGTATTCCCAGGATCACATGCATAAACCTATGATAATCATTAATTAAAACTAGAAAGATAAATACCTTGTTCGCTAGTTTTCCCTCGAACCTTTCCAATTGCTTATGAGAAGATCAAGAGCTTCAAGTGTAGCTCCTCTACTTGGGACACGAGCAAACAATTTGATCTCCCACCTTGTTGTATAGCTAGCACACCAATGGTGGTTGAAAAGAAGAACTCCTTTCTTCTTGACTAGATAGATAGTTAATGGGAATTAGCTCACTTTCTCCTCTCTACTTGATGTGGTAGAGTAAGAAAGCTTAGAGAGAAATTCCACACCTTATTCTCTGCCCTAAGAGTGTTTATATAGAACCCTAATAAGAATCCACCTCCTTTTAGGTTTCCTAAAACACCCTTTAGAATAAGATTTAGGGAAATAGTCGAAAATAGCAACTATTGGTATTTTCTCAATTCCCCAAGGAGGAGGTGTCCAAACACCACGAAAATTGGCAGATATAATTTTTATTATATCAGCAACTAACCCTCCAAAATTCAGCCCAATCCGAGTCCTAGAAGTACCCGAACCGGTCTAGGTCCAAAAACCCTGTTTTTGGCCTTTTTGTACTATCTTTGCCTAATTCCTTTTTAGGCCTATGAGATATGTTTATGGGACACTCCCATGATTATATCTCACTCCCACTAGTCATATCCAAGATCAATTTGTCACTCTTATGTGTAACCCGTTGTAGGATCCGATCGAAGTTAGCCGCGAATTACTTCGTAATTCGACGATCGTAGTTGGTCTCTAGCTACAACTCTACGATCCCTAAATCAATCGGACTTGATGATCTTCCACATCAATTGTCCTATCCGACAAATTGTTCGCATTGTCACCTTGGTCGAAGGACATCTCCTTCAACTCCTTCAGCAAAGATGTCGCAAGGCACTCAAAGATGTCGCAAAGCACTGCAAAGCTGTCGCAAATTAAAAAGTACTCAGGGAGCTGAAGACTAAATAAATTTGACTAATCCTTTTTAACCATAGTCCAAATTTTTAGGGAATTTTAGTCAAATTTCCCTAAATTTATCTTATAACTCTACGCATGTGCTTAATTTAGACAAATACAATACATTACAAGTAAGGTTGTGTATAATATAGTATACATTAAATTATTGACGAAATCAAACTCGTACTATGAAGTTTATAATGATCGTTTCAAGGCCTCAATTTCCTAGTGAATTTTTTTTGATACACAAGCAACATAACAATTAAGTAATTAGACTCTTAGATAATCAAAGAAAACATAATGAATATTAGAGATGATACTCAAAACATGCAGAACTAAGATTTCATGTGAGAATGCGCTAACATAAAACTTTTTGTTTTTGATGAAAGGCTAACATAAAACTTGAAATCTTGTTAGATAAGCATTTGGATTTGAATTTAGTTTGTTATTTGTTTGTATAAGATAAATCTTTTGAGAAAGTTTGATGCTCCTTGAGACATTTTTGTGGTGCTCTTGGAGAGTTTCTTGGTGATACATTAAAAGCAATTTAAAGTGGACTCCTTTTGGAGGAATTTAGCCACGTTTTTAGGCTGCCTTTGCCACGCTTTTGGAGCTGCCCTTGATAAAGCTCGAGTTTTTTTGGCTTTTGCATGCCATTCGGCCAAGCTCGAGCTTTTGGGAGTTTTAGGTGTTTGCACGCCCTTCTGGCAAGCTCGAGCTTTTGAGTTATTCTGGCTTTTCCACGCCCTTCGGTCAAGTTCGAGATTTTGAGTTTTTTTTTTTGCTTTCGCTTTTCGTCCATGTTTTTGTTGTCGTCTCTTTGACCATGCTATTAGGGGCACCATTCCGCCACGCTATTTGGGGTACACTTTTGTTATGTTATTTGGGCTACTCTTACGCCACATTGTCTGGGATAACCTTTTGCCATGTTGTATGGGCTACTCTTTCGTAATGTTATCTGGTCCAGTCTTTAGTGACGCTGTAAGGCTACCCTTTTGCCATGGTGTCTAGGTTACTCTTTCACTACGTTGTGTAGGCTACCCTTTCACCATGATGTCTAGGCTACCTTTCGCCACGTTGTTCGGGTACTATTTCGCGACATGTAGGTAAGGCTACCCTTTTCGCAGTATGTTGTAGGCTACCCTAGCTGTGTGGGCTACCATTTGTGGAATGTTCTCGTCGTTATGTGGGCTACCCTTTGCGGCACGCTGTGTGGGCTACCCTTTGCGACACGTAGTGTAGGCGCTCTTTTGCGGCATTTTGTGTGGGATCCCCTTTCGCCACGTAGTGTAGGATACTCTTTTGCGGCATGTTTTGTAGGATCCCCTTTCGCTACGTAGTGTAGGCTACTCTTTTAGACTACTTAAGGTCACATTCTTTTTCCAACTTTATGCCACGGTACATATCTTTCCTTTAGGCTACACAGTATTTTATTCATGGTTTTGGGATCACTTTGGCCACAATTTATAGGGCGCTTAAGGACATGCTTTTGGGAACCTTTGGTAGAACTAAAAAAATCTTTTATCTCGTCTGAAATGACCTCTACAAAAATTTTGCACTACGCCTCTGAGTTGTTAGCCACGGCCTGGTTAGTTCTTAGTCTTCTAGATAGTTCTCACTGTACATGGACCAATTCTACTATACTTGGTTATTTGTTTTGAAATTTACGTGCTATTAGATGTCTCCTACTGTCCAAGATATTATTATAGGACGTTTCAGATGTGTCCCGATATCTAAGGTATCGGTTTGGGACGCAATACCACAAATATCAGAGACATTTGAAGACATGTAAAAAAGAATCGCTTAAATTGGGGTAAAATTTCTTTAAAAAAACACTTTTGAATATCTTGATTAAGAAAGAGTATAATGATAGTAATTAGCAATGATAATGATGATGACGATGATGATGATAATAACAATAATAATAAATGTATTATTTTGATAGAATTTGATATGCGTTATTTTATGATAAAAAAAAATTTACTTTAGTAATAACTGTTCTTATATATAATATCTTTTATAAGAATAATGCCAGTACCAATGATGAGTTGTTTTGAAATTTTATTACTAAATATTTTGTTTGTAGACTTAATGAATCTCTTGAAACATCTACTGATATTGTGAAATGTCGTAAAAGAAAATGGCTATTACACATTCTATATATCTATGACTCCGATGCCTTGAAATATACACTAATATTGTGAAATATCGTGAAAGATGTTTACGTATACTTTGTCTGGATGTTTGTGAATGTTCATAAATATCTCAATTCAATACACTCTGCTATAGTGTTCTTATAGATGTGAACATTATCCCTTGGAGTTATACCGAAACACCTTACTAGGGGTGGGAATCAGGCGGGTTCAGTCGGGCTCGGGCACTACTAGTTGTCGGGCGGATCGGGTCGGACAGATTCACCCAATTGAGGGCCCGTAGCCCGTCCGAGCCCGCCTGCCCGAGCGGGCTCCATCGGACTCGGGCCGGACGGGCCCGGGTAATTTACTTATTTAAAAAAAAAACCAATTATTTAGAAACCCTAGATTATCAAAGGGTCCAAAAAAACGAAATTACATTGCTTTCAAAAAGAAAAAGGAAATTACATAACCCAACAATAATTCCTTTTTTGTTATTTTAATATTATGCCTCTATTAGTGAGATACTTAACCCAAAAACAACAGATCCTCATCAATTAACATAAAAGGAAATTTACAAAATTTACATAAACAAACATTAGTACACCACAAAAATAAACTTAAAAATAGAAACAAAAAATCAAATGACAAAGAACAATTGCATTTTCCAAATCTTGTCCAAACATTCCAACTTTCATCTGCAAAAAAATGGTGCAAGAAAAAAAGAAGTTAATACCAATATATGAATCATACAAGTTTCCATCATCAACACCATGAAAAAAATTATAGATCCACATCATAATATAAATCTCATATGTTTCAGATAAATTACATCATAACCATCAACTAAATTACATATATTCACATCAGATCCGTTATAGAATCCAGATTTGTTTCATAGTTTTTACATCATAAAAAAAAGATCTAGAATAGAGATCATACCAAAAAAATTCACAAAATACACATCATAAACAGAGATCTTATTTATAATCTTCATCTAGAGAAAACAAGGGTAGTTTCCATACCGTTTTTCTCCGTCTCTTTCGTACTTCTTCTTTTGATCTTCATCCAAAGATGGAAAGCATCCGAGTCAAATACTATCTCTATCTCAAAGAGACCTTAGAATCTTGATGTTCTTATTTTGAAGGTTTTTCTCCCTATCCTTCTTCTCCAAATCCATCTTTTCCTTAGTCCTCCTTCACTTTCTAGTTCGACCTCTCTATATGATTCTTATTCAGAAGTTTTTTTTTCTCTCTCTCTAAAAAACCCTAAGGGATAATGAAGCTGAAGTAAAAAATTTGGGTTAAATACCAAGTACTCTAACCCTAAAACTAATGGGAAAACGTGAGGGACATGATCCGTTGGATTAAAGGAATAATAAAGTCGGGCGGTTGTCGGGCAGTCTATAGACGGGCTCTCGAGCGGGTGTAATGGGCCGAAACTCAGGTAGAAGGCTCTACCCGAGTCCCGACCGCTTGAACCCGAGTTTTCGGGCCGGGTAAGCCCGAGTCGGGCTCCCTCCGGACTACGAGTCCTCACGGACCGTGCGGATAGGGCCGGGTTTCGGATTCTCGGACCGTTTTCCCAGCCCTACACCTTACCATTAAGGTAGGTCCTCTTCATTAATTATTTACATACGTGAAGTACATCAACTATTTTTTCCCATGATTTGAGGTAGAGTTGAGCAACCCATGTGTTTTTCACCTATTTCTTTAGTTGGAGTGGATGGGACTGTGCTCGTTTGGTTATTGGAATCTATCTTCCCAGAGAAAAAAGTGCATTGTACTTATAAACGTAATCCTCTTTTTTTTAGCAGGGTAAAAAGCTTGTCTCCCTCTAGTTACTGTTATTGATTTGCGATTTTGTTCTACTATTGATTTGTGAATTGATTTATCAGTTGCGGTTATCTGTTCGGGTTGCACTCAGTTTGTGGACTAAAAAATAACCCACAATTTTAAGACTTCAAAACAAGTTTGTAACAAAGGCTTGATAGCTGAATTGTGTTAAATAACACTTATACCCCCCCATGAATTAGAAATATTCTCATATTTAAATATTTTACGACCACCACCACAAGTACACACCAGCTAGACTGCCGCCACTACCACCACCATATACATCACCACCACACGAGGAAGATTGGTATATCCTCGCCTGATCTAGTGGGGGTTTACCTTTGACGATCTAACTCAAATTAATTCTATCACAAATAACTTTTGCGATGTAACTTTGACCACACCACATGAGATTAGTTTGCATTAAGTTTATATACATCTAACTTAAATTAATTATCCACGAGCAAAGTGATCCAAAAAATTATAATTGGTGGTACAATTTTATTTCATGTCTGGATGAGCGTCGTGACATTTTCATCTTTACAAATGAATCCTAACATCAATTTGGTCTGGAGAGACAAAAATGAAACTACGTGAAATTGACAGAAATATTGTCTTCATTGCAACCATAAATTGTGATTTACTAGGAACTTAAGGCCTTGAAACGATCATTAGATACTTCATACTACGAGTTTGATTTCGTCAATAAATTTAAGGATTTTTGAGTTTAAGGTCCAAAAATAGAGGTGGTAATTAGTTATATATCCACTCCTAAATTAATAAGTAATATAAAATCAAAATAAACAGAAATTGGAAAATAATTCCGAAAATTTACTATTTAGTGGGCCCCATGGATCAACCCATTTATTTCCTCCCATTTTTACCCTTTCATAAATATATATTTAACTATTGGTAAACCAAAGGTTTCTAATGGTTGAGTTAATACATTTATTCTTTCCATAAATATTAAGAGAAATTCTTATGGTGGATATTTATTGTCAATATTTATTTCCAAAACTTATATTTGTCTAAAGTAACTTACCAAAACAATCGTGATTTATCTAAAACGAGCTCCTCTCTGTCTCTAACTCTATGTTCTTCGAACTTGAGAAATTGCGAATTTGGCTTTTTATCTCTACCTCGATATTTGCGTCTCTAAAACATATTTTACTTTGGAAATCATCAAGGAAATTGTATATATGTCTATTAAACTTAGAATCTTGTTTAAAAGTTAATTATAACAACAAACTTAAAATGTAGCACTTTTTCGTACACAGTGAATTTTGAAATCTCTATCACTATAATCTTGTTCTCCTACAAACAAATATAATCTGAATTTGTTTTTGCTACATTTTCAGTATTTTACTAGCATTTTCTTGATTCTATTAGCATCTGTTATGAATATGTTAGAAGTAGGTTAATAATCATTTTATTTTATTGATTCTAACAACATTCTTATATATAACAGAATTCTCAATTTTTTTCTAGCATTTTATTTATTTTAAAAATTCAATAATATACTTACAAAAATAAATTCTTCTGAAATTAGGATTACATCTCTCTAGCATCTTATTGATTTTAACATCATTCTAAAAATTTTATTTAAGAAGATGAACCATTTTTTTCTCTACAATTTCTTTGATTCTCCTGCAATTATTATATTTGTCTAGCATCTAATTGATTCTAACAAAGTTTTTCTGAAATTATATTATGTTAACCAAATTTTTAATATTTCTCTAGCATTTCACTGATTCTCCTGCACATGTTTTAAATTACGTTTCTCTAGCATTTCATTGGTTCTCCTACAATACTTATATTTCTTTAGCATCTTATTTATTATAATACAATTCTCCTGAAATTATATTATGTTAACCAAATCTGTATTAAAAAATGTTATAACTAAAAGCTTGGTCATTCGGATAAACAGAAAAGGAAACTTTTGTTGTGGAAGGAAATTTCTTTGTTTTTTTAGATAATGATTTAATAAAAATTTAATTTGAGTTATTTTTTTTAACTTAAGACAGGTTAGGTAGTAATAAAAAAATCAAAGGTTAAACATGTAATTTACTCTAAGTAGATTTATTTTCTATTTCAGAATATCTTTGGGCTCTAGACCCATTGATCATTCAATTTTGGACTTAAAACCCATCCTCCCTTTACTTTTTCCTTATTAATTTTGTCCCACTAAGCTGATGTCTATGTGGTTGTCGAAATCATTATCTATGAACATTTATTTTGTCCTCTTCATATTGATCTATTTTGTGTAATAGATAATTTTGGTATAAAACTGAAAACTATATAAAAATTTCAGTACAAAAAAGTTAAAAATATAAGAGGTATTCATGCTCACAAAGTCTAATTTGATTTGTATTAGTTAAAAATATAAGGTTGAATTTTCCCCAAAACCATGAAACCCCTAGAATATTTAGAACCTCATTAAATACAACTAAAACTTAAGGAATTAGTAAGGTGCCAACAACAGTAAGTTAGGGCGCTAATAAAACCACCCTAAGAAGATAATATAAATGCCACTTATGGGAGTCGAACCCGTATCCGTTGATGCGATAGACGTGCTTATCTCCGCTAGACCAAACCCATTACAAGTATATCACTTCAGTTATCCTTATTTAATATTGAGAATTTGTCATTGAGCCCCTATTTGGTGGGGGCCCAGGGCAGACACCCCCCTCCCTTCAAAACACGGGGCTTAAATCGATATGAAGAGAGAATCGTGAATCTGACCTCTTGATCAAAGGAAGTTCATCAAACTCTTCTTCTCAACTTTTCTAACATCATCATCTCTTCTTAATGCTTCTATAATTTGAAGATTTAAAGTGAAATCTACTAATCTTGGATTCTTCATCAGTTCATCTTCTATTTTGTTCATAAAAAAAATCAACTAATCAAGGGATTCAACTTTTAAGGCTTTTTATCTACTATCTAGTTAGGTTATTAATGTTTATTCCCTCTTCTTTTTTATTCTGGTTAAAGCTTCTAATGCTTCAATGTTGAGTATTTTGGGTATTATTATTTAGGTTACTGATTTGATCTTTCAGGTGGATTATTGATTTTCATTAATTCATTGTCCATTACTTATTTTTAGGGTTCCTGATTTTGATAAATTGAGATATTAATTTAGATTATTTGAGTGATTGGTTTTGTTGGTGGATACCTTATTTTGATGGTAACTTTAGGCCTTTATGAGTTTCGGGGATATTTGATTTTTACACAAAACTTTTACCAAATAAATATGATTTTTTTTTGTAACTTTAGATAGTATGAATTCATTTAAATTTGTTTTGTTTTGATGTTGATTTAACTTTAGGCTAAAATGCCCGAAGATCCTCAAGTACCCAAGAGAGAAAAAAACTCTATATTCGTTTTTTACTTCGACAAAGAAAACAATAAAAATGATTTAGAACCTTTACCTTCTATACCTAACATTAAAAATTTAGTTGTTGATGGACAACCTTCTTTGAATGCTTTAGAAGAAGAAGATAATGCTACATCTTTTATACGTGATTCTAGATTGCGCCTTTAAATTTGGAAACATCCTATTAACAAACAAGATGAGCTTTGACGTGCATATCTTAATGCGGGACCTTATCAACTTATCCTTCAAATTAGTGTACAGTCTAAGGAACTAGTGAAGAAAAATCAGCTAAGGCTCAAGGCGTCTATTGACTGTTTACAATATCTTGCCTATTAAACATGTTCGTTTAGGGGTCACGATGAACAATGGCGGATCTAGAATTTAATTTTAGCGGGGGTTAAATTTAGTTCAACTTAAAATTAGGATTTCGATGAAAATCAACAGATGCTAACAAAGTTTTTCAAGAGTATCTTAATCTACTACAAGTGTATAGTACATTAATTTTTATTTAAAAATGACAAACAAGAAAGTAACATTATATTTCCTTTTATATGAATTAAATTGATTGCATAATATAGGCTTAGAATCGTTAAGTTCAAATTGATTGTATAAATATACAATTTAAGTATAATATATAATAGTAGAGTCTACATCTTTCATTCTTTGGAATGCATCAAAGAGCTAAATATACGATCTCTGAAAGTTAGAGAGATAAGCATGAGCTAAACATTCCAAATTAATTTTTTCTCTCTATACCGTGTCGGTGCTTGCTCAAATCCACTGCATGATTCCTCATTTGCGTAGAAGCTAAAGACATCTTAATCATGGGTAGATGCTGCAAATTTATAGCAACACATATTATAAGTACTTAAGAGGTACATTACAAATGGACAAACTTTGCAACTTTATGAAACTACCATCTCCAAATCCAAAGTAGAGTATTAAGTTACCCTCGTTGAAAGCAGATAACGTTTTTCTAATAACATACATTGCTTGCTCATGGGGATTTTTAGCGTCTCCAATGCGATGCAAGCATTGTTTGCTGAATGACCTTATACCTAGACCCAGAAACTTGGATAGGAAAGACCTGTCCACTTGCTTCTTGTGAGATAGATTCCGACAATTAGATTAAAAGACTTGAAACAGCTTGTGGAAGAGCTTGAGTAACCTGCAAAAATAAGATTATGTACAATCAGATTATAAAGTCAGTGTCATTTATGAAATAAATAACAAACAAAATAACTGGGAAAGTTAAAAAATGTATTTTGTGAAATAACTAACAAACAATGATGGATATTCTAAATAAGAATTCTATGAAGTTGTAACAGGTAGTAATAATAGTCAACCCAATGAGAATGTAAATAAGTTTAGCATAGAAAAAGATCACCATATAAGATATGTTTTAGACTAATCCAGGTTCTAGAGAGTTACGGGTTAGTGGCGTCAAATAAGAGATAAACCAAAAAAGTTAGGACTCGCCCTCGGTGAAAATGTAACGTTGACTGGGGTGATTGCAGTTTTTGAATGCAAAACCTTTACAGGGTAGTAGCCAAGCATAATCCCTGCCAAACTCAATGCAACCCTTGCACCATCGAAATAAGCATGTAGCGAAGAGAAGAAATCAAGTTTAAATGTAACACCATGTCGGAAATTCTTAAAAACTCAAACAAACCAAGAAAAGTAAATGGAAGTATAAAGGTTGCAAGAGATACCATCATCAATAAACTCGATAAAAGCAAAACGGATAACAGAGTTTGGATCACGACAAATGCAACATCAATAACCTTCAGCCAGAAACAGAATTTGTTCTTACAAAATAAGGATTCGTACCAAGATTACTGACAAATTACCTAATAAATCACTTATATTACCTGCCCACAGTTAATGAAAAGGGTAGCAAGTTGTTCTTCGCTATCTTGGTTCCAACTTCCAAACAAATAAAAAAGTTAGCTAGTTGCGCAAGTGGATAATGGAACCAAATGTAAGTAAAGCATGGAAATAACACAATCCTTCTAATTACTTGGTGATCAAGCTCAAATACATACACGGTCCTTCTAATTATCTCTTCTCGTTGAGTCATACTCGGCTACTACCTAGTAATATTCTTCTTCTGAAAAAGAAAATAAAACTAAAGCATAAAGGTTGCAAGAGATACCATCATCAATAAACTCGATAAAAGCAAAACGGATAACAGAGTTTGGATCACCACAAATGCAACATCAACAACCTAACTCCAGAAATTTGTTCTTAAAAATGCAACACCCATAGTTGATGAAAAAGGCAGCAAATTGTTCTTCAGTACCTTGGTTCCAAGTTCCAAGCAAAAAGAAAGACAGCTAGTTGCGCAAGTTGATAAAGGAACAACACAAAATACAGATCAGATACGTACATGTCCCTGTAATTATCTCTTCTCGTTGGGCCACCATACTCGATCTCTCCCGCCTCCCTTGGCTAGTAATATTCTTCTTCTGAAAAGAAAATAAACGTAAAGCACATAAATAACAGTACACACCCAGATTTTCAACCAAAAAATGTTCAAGAAGTCATTATTTCATCATACCCTTGTATTAGTAAATTGAAGTGTCCATCACCAAGAGTACTTTGCATCAGAAAATTGTTAAGGTAAAAAGCAGCACACCAACTGATCTCTGATTAGATAGTGAAGCCGAAAGAAAATTTCAAATCCTAGATATTGGGAAGATGTTCGTACATTTAGGGTAATCTATATAAGCACAAACAACCCTAAGAGACTTTGTATAGGTCAATTTTTTCTTGACAAAACCCTAATAATTACTGAATAGAAGCAGCAAAAACCCTCTACAAATCCTAAGTGACTTTTTCTTGATAAAGACCTAAATTACTAACTTGATAAAAGTAGCAAAACCCTCTACAAATAGACTTTTTCTTGATAAAACCCTAAATTACTAACTTGGTAGAAGCAACAGAAACCCTGTACACATCCTAAGAGACTTTTACTTGATAAAACCCTAAATTACTAACTAAGTAGAAGCAGCAAAAACCCTCTACAAATCCTAAGTGACTTTTTCTTGATAAAACCCTAAATTACTAACTTGATAGAAGTAGCAAAACCCTCTACAAATAGACTTTTTCTTGATAAAACCCTAAATTACTAACTTCGTAGAAGCAGCAGAAACCCTGTACACATCCTAAGAGACTTTTACTTGATAAAACCGTAAATTACTAACTAAGTAGAAGCAGCAAAAACCCTCAAATCTAGCAATTTGATAAAAAAGAAGAAAATGATAAGATAGAAAATAGTTAGAAAGAGAGAGAGAGAGAGAAAGTGATTTACAAAGAGAATACTTACGGGTTTGTGTGGTGTGATGAGATGAAATTTTGAGGAACATGAGAGATGCTAGAGGAGATTGAGAGAAACACTCCATTTCAAAGATTAGCAAGCGGGAAAGAGGAGGGTAAAGTTACTTCATTTCAGTGGAGACGGGAGAGGAAGGTAAAATCACAATGGCATCTTTTCAAAGATGCTCCCTTTTTCCCTCTTTCCTCTACAACCCTCGGATCATTTGTTCTTCTAATCCCAATCACTAAACTTCGAAAAGATAGATCTGGACCGTCTTTTATATATGGGCGAAGATAAATCTGGACCATTGGGAGGAGGGAAAAAGATACCCTCCTCCCTTATTATATAGATTATATAGATATTAAGGTAATTTTGATCACAAAAAATGAAATATATTTCTTGATGACTTCCTTTAGTTTAATGAGCTAAAGTCAATTACAATTAGTTAGGGGTGCAAACTATATTACAAATGACTGTTGAGGGGCAAAATAAAAATTCCAACTGTAGACGGTCAAAAACCTACGGGTCGGAAAGTCTAACAGGCAACGGGTTAACGATCATAAGTCTTGATGGCTCGGGTCGAATGCTGCGGGAACCGGCTACGTGACGAAAGGACCTGGAAACAAAAAGAAGACAAAAGATGGTGAAGCCTCTGGGACACCGGGATGGTGCCGGCCTAAGGGGGCTCCGACGGTCAAGTTAGTTACTTGGTTAACTAAAATAAAGAAAGTCAAAATGAGCAATAAAGAGGTAACCATCATCAGAGTACTCAGGTGCTTCGACTCGTAAAGTTGTCGGAAGAGATCTCTACGGGAAGAATACACTTTTTGTATGTTCGGGAGCAGCAAGGATGGTGATAACAGTATCATGGTGATAACCTCCTGGCTGTAAGTTCATCTTGCAGCAAGGTTCTGGTCGTAAAATGATGATGCGGTAAGACGATCTTCGTAAATGGATGGTATTGGTACTTCTAGCACTTTAGTGCTGGATCTTAGATCGTTTAGTGCTTAACTCCCAACTTCTAAGATGATTGGTCAGAGTTTTTGGGAGGATGGGAAGCTTTTGCGAGATGATTATCAGATAATAAGTGAGAAGAGAGGAGATGAGAAGCTAGAGTACTATTGTCGAGAATTCGATGATCTAGTTTGTGCGTTACCTCCTCTATTTATAGTGTCAGAGAGGAGGTCGACTTGATGACAACCAACTGGTAACGAAAGTATTTATTCCGCAATGGTTGCTCGTGGGAGGTGATCAAGAGATAAGGATAAGAGATTTGATCTTATTGCGCTAACCTTTTCTTAGGGACGGCTAGGATGTTACGCCGTGTGAATGATAGCCTACTGGCTAGTAATGCTCATAATCATGGTGTTTATACAAAACACGTGGCGTTCTGATGATTGCAGATTGTGCAATCTGGCCGTGTGATGGCATCGTAGGTGTAGGTAGTAATCGCATGACACGTTTTACGTCGATGTGGGTATAAATTTAACGACTAGAGGTTGGGTGTGTGGGTAATAATTCGGACCCGTGTCAGGCTAGTTACGGGTCTCGCCACACAATGGACACCCAACCCACTATTAGGCTTTGCAGATTTTATCCTTACGAAGTGAATGAACGTGGAATTTAAAGGCACCTTTGGCAGTTGTCGCAACGTCTAACATAATCAATAGAGCCTGCCGTCGCCAAGTAATAGCCTACAGTAAATGCACTGTTGGCTAGGCTGCGACCGCCAGAATAGTTATCGCATTCCCCATCGTGTAACTCCTTAAGGACGTACTTGGCCTCCTCTTGGGTGATGTATTTCAAGTAGGGCTCAGAATATGATCTTCTAAGGAGCTGGTCGTTCATGATGCAAAACCTTGCTGCTTTGGCTTTAAGCCTTCTAACTTCATTTCTATCCTCTGGCAACTCGTCGTTAGTTGGGTACCTGTTGGTGTCATCCAGGTCTCTTCTGCTCCTGTAACTGCTATCTCTGATGGTTTAGTTTTCCACGCCGCTAACCATTGGAGTAATGTGAGAGGAATTGTTTGCGCATCCTTGGTTGGAATTGATGACCCTAAATTGGCCAAGGCATCAGCATGTCCATTCTCGATTCTGGGTACCTGTTCAAAAATAATCTCGGCGAGTTGGTTTTGTAGTTCTTTTATATGTGTTACATAAACTGCCATCTTTGAATCTATGGCCTGGTAGGTTCCTTCTAGCTGGTTAATCACGACTCGGGAATCCGATCTTATTGCAAGTTTCTAGACTCCCATTTCTTTTGCTAGTTTCATTCCTGGGATCAAGCCCTCATATTCTGTTAATCGTTGGTGGCTTTGAACCCACACCTTATTGCTTGTTCGATTAGGTCACCGTCTGGGGAAGTGAGAACTACACCAAGTCCCACTCCGCCTAAGTTGCTAGAACCATCTACCGATAAAGTCCACTTAAGTTGATTATGCTCCTGGAGATGAAGCAGCTCTCCTTAGGCCTGCATTAAGGTGTTAGGTGTAAAATCAACAATGAAATTATCTAGTACCTGAGATTTGATTGCGGTCCTTGGCTGGTAGGTGATCTCGTGCTCACTTAGCTCCACCGCCCATTTCATTAGCCTTCTAGACAGCTCTAGCTTGTGGAGAATATTCTTCATTGGGAAAGTTGTAACCACTACAACTGGGTGACATTGAAAGTAAAGTCCGAGCTTTCTGACTGCAGTAACTAAGTCAAGGGTTAGCTTCTCCAGCTGGTTGTATCGAGTTTCAGCGTTTAGCAAGGACTTGCTTGTATAGTAAACAGGTAGGTGCTTATTGTCTTGCACAAAAAAAAAATAGAGCCAATAGGGACAGGGCAAAACCGTCCAAAAAACCCTAAAACTGTCCAAAAACCCTAAAACCGTCCTAAATAGTAAATTGGGGACGGTTTTGTTCTGTCCCAGTAAATGGCGTCCTAGCTAGTATTCGGGACAGATATAAGGACAGATCAAGTCTGTCGCAAATACTATTTAGGAACAACTTCATATTGTCCCTATAATTGACCATTATTTGGGAAAATTGTAATCTGTCCCAAAAAGTTTGGGAATAATTACCTTTGGGACAAGTAATTTTGGCAGGATTTTCTCCAGCTTGCGTTTGGAAAGCTCTCATCTTCTTCGGGATAAAGTTAATGGAATCTAGTTCGTGGGAAAGCGATCCAGGTATTCTTCTTTTAGTTTCAAGTTCATTATTAGTTCATGCATAGGATCCTGGTTAATTAATGTTAAACATATGATGTTTGAGATTCCACTTACAACACTAGTTAGATGATTAGTATGTATTAGATACATACAAAACCCAACAATCAGATGCACCTAGAAAACATCCTGGATGAATATGGGGCACTGGATGCGAACCGATCATACGCCCCTAAAGCCAAAGGAATCGGTTAAGGGTGCACGAACGATCCAACGGTGTGCGAGGTGCTCATACATCAAGTAAGGAGCTGACTCGAGAGAGAGAGAAAGGGAGAAACTATGGGGAAAAGCGATGATCCATCAACCCCCTCTTAGTCAAGAGATATTGGAGTCAGTAAGGCTAAAGAATTTCAAGTGTCCACCACTTGACCACTACTACGGCTTGGAAGATCCAGGGGTGTTCATCAACAATTACACTACAGTAATGAACCTCTACACCACCAACCAGAACGTATGGTGTGTGGTCTTCGCCACCATACTGAAAGGGCCGACCCAAGCCTGGTATCAAGCGTTGGCACCGGGCTCAATCAAGTCTTTCGAGCAGCTCGCCTAGGTATTTTGCGACGCTTTCCGAGGCAACACAACTGCTGATGTAAAAATATGGCCTTCCGTTATATCGGCATGGAAAAGAGAGTTGACGCATGATAACCTCCGATATGATGGTATATTCTGTTATTTGAGATAAGATTTTTGCGCCTGTTCCTGCTTCCAGCTCTGGTGCTTCGTCTCCCCGCTCTAGCTTTCTGCTCCTTGCTCCAGCTCCTGATTCTCGTCGTCCAAGCTCCAGATCTCCAAACTTCTGATCTCCAAGCTCCTATTCGCCGGTTCCCAAGGAGGAGAAACCTGCAAAGAGTTCGAAAACTGCTCCGACGCTCAACACAGTCAGGGTGTTCTTTGTAGTAAAAGAATGAATGTTGATCGATCCTTTTAGGGGCGAGTTATGAGAACTCAGAGTTAATTGTGATCTACTAGGGTTAAGAGGCGGCGGTGATTGCCGTGGAGGGAAGCTTTCCCTTTATGTTTATCTCAGATCTAGGATAGATTAAAGTTCCTAAGTTTAAGTATCTTTCATGGATATCCTGGCGATGCGATAGATCTTCAGGGAGAAGTTTCATCCCTTAGACGCGTGAAGTCCAAACTTGCATAAACATTTCGAGATCTGTAATCGACTGAAATCTTTGTAGATATTTCGAGATTAAGTTGGAAGGCGGCTACCCTCTGAGATTAAATTAAAGTCTATGAATGAGTAGAGATATAAGTACTAAAAAGATAAATAAGTCTGACGCAAGGAAGAAATAATGCAACCAAACTAAAAACAAGCTTAAAAACGCCCAAATTTATAAATCCTAAGATACTACAAAAAAGATTTAGTTACCAAAAGCCCAAATCTATAAACCCTAGGATACTATAGCAAAGATTTAGTTATATAAACCAGTAAATCAACAAAAAAAAATAAAAATAGTCTAAGAGTCTCCCAGACCCATCGAACTTAACATGCAAGAGATTAAAATTTGAAATCAGAAAATAGAGTTAAAGAGGGTGTCTTCCCTGGATAAGAAAGATCTGATGTTTGCTAAGGGGTTTCTTCTCGAGTCTGCTTCCCTACTGTAGAAGTGGAGCTGCAAGCAGTGTCTTCTTCGTGGTCTTTTCTTGGTCGATCCGGGTTGTGCTTAAAATTTGTGTCTTTATCGTTTAGTCTCGATTAGCTGTTGAAAACTAGGGTATTGAATCCCGATCAGGCTAACTTAGGGCAATAGATAAAAAGATTTAACACTCTATTGATGATCTTATAGATTTGTAGATCTGGATAGATGATTTGCTAGGTTGTTCTTGGGATCACGATGATGATAGTCGGCTATGGTTTGAGAGGAAAAAGAGAGAGAGAGAGGAAAAAACTTGGGAAAGTGGGTGACGTCACCCCAGACTCTTTCTCTCTCTCTCTCTCCTAAAAACCTCTATATTACATTCCCCTTTTGATCAACATTCTACTCAATTCTTCGTGAATGTTTTTTTTACAAAAATAGAAAAACTTCTAAAATCATGGGTGGATGGACTGTGGATCCAACATTATAGGGTTAATGGGTCAAAAGACCAACTATAATTTGAAATATGATTTAGGTCCTCCGAGTAAGATACAATCATAACCCTTTTCTTTTATCCTATTACCCAAACTATTCTCTTGTTAAAAAACTTACCAAATTTTCGTTCTCTCTTTACTCATCTTTCTCCAAAATGCTCAAACCACTACCATTTTCTCTTTCACAAGACCGAAGACGGTTTCTCTCGTCATCTCTCTTTCTCCAAAAATCTCTTACTCCAAAATCTTATTTACTTTCACCAATCTCTTTCCCAATAAATTATTAAAAGAAAAAAAAATCAGAAAATCATTAATATATTTTCTTCAACCGTTTTACTCTAAAAATCAGATTTCTCTAGAAAAAATATATACAAACTGTAAATATTTTGTTAAATCCAAAAAAGTAAAAAGAAGTCAAAAAATTATTCACATATTTTGTGTAACTGTTACTCTCTATGGGATCAGATTTTATCTACAAAAAGTAACATGGAAAAATAATGTATTTCTTCAAAAATATTATACATTCTCGTAGCATTTTTTTAAACAACATGTTTGAGTTTTGTATATTTCTGACTTACCTAGAAAAATCATTTATGTTATTTTAATTTTTAACGAGCAAGTTTGTTTAGCTGCCGTCAGCACCCTTGAGTTTCTTGTAGCATTTCTTGGAATTTGCATAAATTTTCGATACTCTACTAACAACTTCTGCACTCTAAAAAACTATATCATGCTTTACAAAGATAACTATGTTGGCTTTAACTAGGGTAAAAAGTATATTGAAGGAGTTTCGGATCCAGATTTTTTATGGACAAGGGTAGTCCCTAGCTTCGTTCACATATCAGCAGTGAGCACTCTTGGTGTTTCCTCTCGATGTCGAACCTCTACCTATGGGCGTGATTGTTCCCACTATTTTGGGTTCCGAGTCTTCTTCTGACTCATTTTCTTTTATTGACTTTTTCGAAGAAGTGAAGTGGGTTTTTATTGGTCCCCGACGCCACTCCTTTACTTGAGGACTTCTTTACTTTATAATCAAACATTTGAGCCCGGTATTCTCTTTTGACGTACATGTCGAGCTCTCATTTTATTACCCAACTCCCCTATGAGGGTTCTAAGGTGTCTATAGTCCTCAATTTTATGGTCGTAGTCTCGCTGGAAAGCACACCATGCCATATCCCTAGGTTCAAAGTCTCTTTTATCAGGGTTCAACTTTCGCAACCGAACCTTGTTGTCTTTCATCAATATTTGAAGGGTCTCACCCCTTTTTGTGGTTTAGGGGTGTAAAAATCATATTTTGACCTGACTCTTTTATACCGGTTCTACTCTTTGGCACGCCGATCCTCTTCTCTTCCCTTCTCCTAGGCGGTCTAGGAGGAACTTAGTGATTTCTTTCATCTTAATTTCTATAGTTATCCTCGGTCTTTACCACAGATTGAACTTTTTCGATGAATCCCCTCAAGGTCGGTGATTCATCTTTGGCTATCTTTTGAAGTATATTGTCCTGCCATATTCCCCTTTTCAAGGCTATACGGATGACATCAGAGTTCTAGCAAGGTATTTGGACCATCTCATTTCATAACCTCTGCCAGTAGCTAACCAATGATTCTCCTTTTCCCCGCACAATGTTTGAATAGGTCTTTGTTGGTTTTATCCATTATTCGACTGCTCTGAAAAGCCTATTAGAAGGCCGAAGCGAGCTCGTCGAATGAATGGATCTATCAAGCTTCAAGAGTTTTGTACTACGACTGTGCTGGTCCCTTTAGGACTGTCAAAAAGACCAAACACAAAATTGACTTATAGGTGGTACTTAGACTCATTACCGAGATGTAATCTCGTACGAATATGCTTGGGGTCGCGCAACCCTTCCTAGTTCTACAAGTAAGGGAACTTAAAGTTTTGAGGCCTCTGTGCTTCAAGTATCTCAGAGCTCAGCAGAAGCGAGGTTATTTTCATTCTGATCGGCGCATTCTTTTCCTCGTACATCCTTATGAGTTCAGACACCGTATGGATGACCAAATAGTTTATTGAAAACTCGTCCCAATCCTCTGCTATTACAGACATCGATTCAACTTCCTCTGTTTTGGTTTCTGCTATCAAGACTGTCTCATCTTGGTGGCCGATGTTTCGTTCCTGCATCTTTTTATTCTATGAACAGGGGCGGACCCATGTGTAGACCAGACTGGGTCCCGACCCAGGCTAAGTTTTCTATATTTTTATTTCAAGCTATATCAGATATGGTATTGTAGCTTAGTGGTTGGAACCGTGTCTTGCGCGCTAGAGGTCGTGGATTCGATCCCACTTCATCTTTAATTTTTGCTCTTATCTCCTGTGCATATACGAAAGGTGCCTCCAGCAGGCAAAGTTTTGTTATGAAAAACGGTGCCTCTAAAACTTTTTTGGGGCGTCCTTAAAAGTACACTAGGACTAATTCTATGCTGCCCTTATAATATGACCAACTCCCAAAAATGACCCAAAAAAATTAACCTGTTTTTAAATTTGCCCCTTATATAACTTTTTTGCTTTTTAAAATTATTTTTCTTTGATACGTCTTATTTAAGTCTGCCCGGCTAGCTTCAAGTTCTGGTTCCGCCCTTGTCTGTGAATGCAATAACCACATAGCTTCTGTGATGTTTCGGCTGGAGCGAGGTGCGAAAACGCTAGCGAGGGCTGAAAAGAGTTTTTGCGAGCGTCCTTATTTTTTCCATCCGCTCTACAGCTTCTTGAATTCTTTTCATAGACGCTGCTTCTTTCCGAGCTTTCGAAAGGGTTTGCCTGCAAATTTTGCAAATTTTCGACATCTCGTAGCTTTTCATCTTTGAGGCGTTAGACCTCAGTGACTAATTCCCCAATTCCAAGGTGTTTCACCTCGTTAACCATATCATCTGGTGAAGACATCGAAAATTTTCAAAGTAAATTTGAAAGTATAGTAAAGCGTGATTCCGCAAGGAATCGAGTTGAAGTTCGAGTTATCGAACTGTGATGATTTTGCTGGAGTCAGACCCTCCTTGTAGCGCATATTTGCTGATGTGAAAATTTATTTTTCTCGTATCAGCCAGAATAGTGAGACCGTGATGTTGAATTTTGCTTTGAATGATGAGACCGTTATGTCGAATCCCGCTTCTACTCCTCCCATTTAGGAGGGAAATTTATAAGGATCTCGAAAACCTCTTTGATGCTCAAGACAGTAATATTACCCTTGCAGTTTAAATATTGAGTATTGATTGGACCGTGGAATTTGGGTGAACGTGAAGGCGTACCTTCTTCGAGGTGAGTGGATTACTTTTTATAGGCTGCTTTAATCGACTGTAGAGAGGCGGGAATGATGAGGCGGTTGAGATCCACCATGTTCGATTGAAACAACTATTTCGTAGTGAGAAGATATCAGGATTTCCCTTTAGGGTTATCCCGTACCATTGATATCTAGAAGTTACCTTGTTCAAGAATTCTGGATAGATTATGTTTCTGAGTTGATAGATTCTTTAGGAGATGTTTCCTCCTTGAAAGAGTCTTGAAGCACAAGTCAACTAAATACTTAAGATTCTCACCGACTAAGTCCTAGGGCGGTAAACATTATGCACACTTATACCCCCCATGTTTCAGGATTGAGGTATTGACCCCCCTTACGCGAACCCCCTAGTCTTCTCGTAAGTCCTAGAGCGGACCAGGTTGTATTTAAGTCAAGGCAGGGCTTAAGGCCTCTAGGGCAATCTTACCAACCCCCCAGTTCTGGGCTTGAGCGACACACCTCCTTCGAAATCAACCTATTTATAGACTTGAAGCGGGTTGACCCATAGGGCTTTTAGTCTTTTCTTGACTTATTGACCTCAGTAAACTGATGATTAGTTTTTGGATTATCAATAATAACTTTTAGGGTCTTAACTGTTGGTCGAGGTTATTTCTATCTGGACAATGAAGCTCGTCTCCAATCGTCTCACTTGCCAATCTTAACCCCAGTTATTTTTTATTTTGGGGTCATATCATGTATCCAGAGCTTGCCTCGATTTGGTATTGCTCTTGCCCATATTGAAACAACGTTTTACCCATAGATGTCCAGTTAGCTATTGCGCCTCAACACATTTAGAGATGAACTAGATAACTCTGATTGAAATGACATTTCACCCCAACTCTTCCAATGATTCTTTAACATTCGTCAGTCCAGACATCTACTTAGTTTAGGCCATGCTTCATCTTGGTCATGGATAAATCACCTATGGTCATCGATAAATCAGCCATGGTCCGGGTCTATAAGCATTGACAATACTTTATGACCCACTTCCCTACGACTCCAGTGGGTTCGTTTAAACATGCCACTTCTTGTCAGTCGTCGACTCATCCTTCAACAATCACGCAGTCGGATCTCTGGTCTCCTGCCACTGCGTCGGAGATTATACTTTGATGTGCTATTTCACTCCATAATGAGGGTTTTTTTCACCGTTATCTCACAGACTACTTCGCTAACAGTCACCTAAGAGTATTTAGCTTTGCAAGGTGGTCCTTGTTGATACACACGACATTCCACATGTTCCATGCTGCTTGGGTCAGAGCCTAAGCTCGTGACATGTTCGACTACTCGACTCTCGTCATCTTGGGTTTTTTTTCACCGTTATCTCACAGTACTTCTTTGCTATCACTCGCCTAAGAGTATTTAGCTTTGTAAGGTGGTCCTTGTTGATTCACACGAGATTCCACGTGTTCCATCTGTTAGGAAAAATAACCTAATTAACTTGTTCAGGAATATGAAGATAAACGATGTGAAAGTAAAAGTAGAGACACCAAGATTATTTAACGTGGCAAAAACCCCTCCAAACTAGAAGGTAAAAAACCACGGGACCTAGTCCAGAAATCTTCCACTATAATTAAATAATGGGTTACACAATTCTTCAAGATGTGTAGAAACACTTTTGGACAACTCTTCACCAAACCTATGGTGGATAAACTGAACAAAGAAACAAATAAATAAAATCTCTTACTCCTTAGGATTTGAACAAATCCTAGATTACTAAAGGTCGAAGAAGATAACCACAAACTAAATTGCTTCACAAGATTAATAATCTTCTTTTCTTCAAACCAATATTCTGCTCTTTCAATCTCTCTTGAAAGAACCACTTCAGAAATCTCTCTTTCTCTGACTTCTCTTTGTTCTGGAAGTTGTTGTGTATAATCTCTTCCCTTTCATTCCCTTTTATAATGATAAATAGGGAGGTTTACCAATAGAAATAGGAATTCCTTTTTAGGCTTGAAAAAATAGAAACTTCTATTTTTTCCCCAAACAAGGAATAAGGGAAATCCTATTCCAACTAGGAGTCCTTTTATTATAAGGAGGGACCCCAACAAACTCCCCCTCCCAACTTATGAAGAGGGACCTACCATCCCCAAACCTACAACACTGCTACATAGCTCATGTTTGCCTTTGGGTAATGGCTTTGTCATCATATCTGAACCATTGTCGTCAGTATGGATTTTCTCGATCTTCAACACCTTGTCTTCAAGAACATCTTGGATCCACTGGTATCTCACATTTATATGCTTGGACTTAGAATGGAAACTAGAATTCTTACTGAGGTGGATGGCACTTTGACTGTCGCAATGAATAACATAATTATCTTGTTTCATACCAAGTTCTTCTAACAGTCTCTTCATCCATAACATCTCCTTGCAACATTCTGTAATGGCAATATATTCCGCCTCTTTAGTAGATAAAGCTACACACTTTTGTAATTTAGATTGCCATGACACTGCTCCCCCTGAAAGTGTTAATAAGTAGCTTGATGTGGACCTTTTAGAGTCTACATCTCCTGCCATGTCTGCATCTGTGTAACCGACTAATACTGGCTTATCATTACCAAAACATATACGAGCTTTAGACGTACCTCTAAGATACTTCAGAATCCACTTCACTGCTAACCAATGCTCTTTGCCTGGATTAGCAAGAAATCTGCTTACTACTCCAACTGCAAATGCAATGTCCGGTCTTGTACACACCATTGCATACATCAAGCTTCCTACAGCTGAAGCATAAGGAATTTTCTCCATTTCTTCTTTCTCACTTCTAGTTGTGGACACTGATCACGAGTCAACTTGAAGTGACTGGCTAATGGACAACTCACTGGTTTTGTCTTGTCCATATTGAACCTTTCTAGAACCTTCTCAATGTATCTTTCTTGTGATAGCCAAAGTTTTCCAGCTTTCCTATCACGAGAGATATGCATGCCAAGAATTTGTTTTGCTGGACCCAAGTCTTTCATATCGAAATACTTGTTTAGTTCCTTCTTTAACCTGCTAATTTTATTAGCATCCTGACCAACAATCAACATATCATCAACATAAAGTAGAAGTATAATCAAATCTCCATCAAGAAATTTATGAACGAAAACACAATGATCTGAAGTCGTCCTGTGATACCCTTGATCCTTCATGAATGATTCAAACTTTTTGTACCACTGTTTTGGTGCTTGTTTCAGCCCATATAAACTCTTCTCTAACTTACAAACCAAGTGTTCCTTACCTTTAACTTCAAACCCTGTTGGTTGTTCCATATACACATCTTCCTCCAAGTCACCATGAAGGAAAGCGGTCTTGACATCTAGTTGTTCAATTTCTAGGTTCATACTTGCAGCCAATCCCAATACTAACCGTATAGAGGACATCTTCACCACCGGAGAGAAAATCTCATCAAAATCAATACCCTTTTTCTGCCTAAATCCTTTCACCACTAGGCGTGCCTTATACCGTGGTTGTGAATTTCTTTCTTCGGTCTTGATTTTGAAAACCCACTTATTTTTAAGAATTTTCTTATTCTTAGGTTTTTCAACCAACTTAAAAGTGTTGTTCTTATGCAATGATTCAATCTCATCTTGCATAGCTTTCAACCACTCCTTCTTGTGTTCATCATCTATAGCTTCTTCATAACACTGTGGTTCTCCACTGTCTGTGACCATCACATACTCGTGGGGAGGATACTTGGTAGATGGTGCTCTCTCTCTAGTCGATCTTCTCAATTCAACTGGTGGTTCATGTTGAACTTCCATTTCTTGCTCAACATCATCACCCATAGGAACATCTTCATGAGCTTCATCTTCATGATTTTGTTCTTCACCTGCATTATCATGCATAACCTTAGAAGAGATATGTGGATCTAGATCAATGAGATCATTACTATGATTCTCATGCTTCTCAACTTTCCCGAAGTCCTCAATAGTTTGGTTTTCAAGAAAGACCACATCTCTCCTTCTAATAATCTTCTTATCCACTGGATCCCATAACCTGTATCCGAATTTCTCATCTGCATACCCTAAAAAGATGCATTGCTTGGCTTTATCATCAAGCTTTGCCCTTTGATCTTTAGGTATATGCACAAAAGCCTTGCAACCAAACACCCTTAAGTGTTCATAACTGACTTCTTTCCCAGCCCACACTCTCTCAGCTACATCTCCATCTAATGGTGCTGAAGGTGATAAATTGATCAGATAACATGCAGTACGCATTGCCTCACCCCAGAAGCTTTTAGGCAGCTTTGCTTCTGAGAGCATACATCTGATCCTCTCCACAATAGTGCGGTTCATGCGTTCTGCTACACCATTTTGTTGTGGAGTTTTGGGAACTGTCTGTTCATGTCGAATACCATGGGTTTTGCAATACTCTTCAAACGACCCGATGTATTCTCCTCCATTGTCAGTGCGAATGCACTTCAATGATTTTCCTGTCTCCCGTTCTACCATGTTGTGGAAATTCTTGAAAACTGCAAGTACCTGATCTTTGGTCTTTATGGCATATGCCCAAACTTTCCTAGAAGCATCATCTATAAAAGTAACAAAATACAAAGCACCACCAAGTGTTTTGACCTTTAAAGGTCCACAAACGTCAGAATAAACAAGCTCCAAAACACTGGATTTTCTTTCAGATGCATTCCTTTGAAAGGAAACTCTATGTTGCTTTCCTACTAAACAATGAGAACAAGTGTTTAAATTTATACCTTTTATGTTCGGTAAGTCTTGTCGTTTAGCAAGGATTTGAAGTCCTTTCTCGCTCATGTGCCCGAGTCTTCTATGCCAAAGATTAGTGGAAGAATCTTTTTCAACTGCATTCAATTCTCCTTTACACAGTTTTACTTGAGTCCTGTATAAAGTACAACACTTCTTCCCTCTTGCTATCACCATTGACCCTTTTGTGAGCTTCCACTTTCCATCACCAAAGTGACTGTGGTACCCTTCATCATCTAAGACTCCGGTAGAGATTAGGTTATATCGAAGATCTGGTATATGCCTCACATTCTTAAGAATCAATGTACTCCCTGTGCTCGTCTCAATTTTCACTTCTCCAATTCCTACGATTTTTGAGAAACCTAAGTTTCCCATCCTGACTTTGCCAAGGTCATCCGTTCTGTAAGAGTTAAAGAAATCCTTACATGGAATAGCATGATACGAAGCACCTGAGTCAACCAACCATGTTGTTTCTGGTTCTGACTCAGTCATACTTAAGCAAGTGTCTCCACAACCTGAGAGTAAGATAATGTCATCACCTGAGGCAACTGCCGCAACATTATCTTGTTTTTCATCATCCTTTTTATTTTCCTTCTTTGGTTTCCTGCAATCACTCTTGTAATGACCCATTTTTCCACAACCAAAACATCTAACTTCTTTCTTTGGTTTTGATCTCCCCCTTGACTTATCACGGTTATGAGGTTTTCTACTTTTACCTCTCCCCCGTCTTTCTGTAACAAGTGCCTCTGAATGAGACTCGTCTGACGATGATTTCCTTCTTGTTTCTTCATTCAACAAACTACCTGTTACGTGATTCATACGCATTATGCCATCAGGAGCAGAATTGCTAAGAGACACCACCAATGTCTCCCAACTATCTGGTAAAGAATTTAGAAGAAGTAAGGCCTGCAACTCATCATCCAAAACTAACTTCATTGCAGAAAGCTGGTTTACTAGACTTTTCATCTCATTCAAGTGTTGAGCAATTGAGGTTCCTTCTTTATATTGTAATTTTCCTAGCTTTCTGAACAAGTAAGCCTTTTTGGCAGCTGTCTTCTGATCATACAATTCTTCTAATTTCCTCCATAGACTATAAGCGGAAGTCTCCGTCGATACATGATGAAAAACACTGGGTTCTACCCATTGTCGAATAAATCCAACAACCTTACGATCTAATACCTTCCAGTCTTCTTCTATCTTCATCGGTTTTGTACCGTGATTTTCAATGGGTGCAGCTAGGTCTTTGCAGTATAACAAATCTTCCATTTTTGCTTTCCACATCAAGTAGTTTTCTCCATCTAAACTAATCATTCGATTAGTATTC
The DNA here is from genome assembly GCF_041429995.1 of Eschscholzia californica. NCBI lineage: Eukaryota > Viridiplantae > Streptophyta > Magnoliopsida > Ranunculales > Papaveraceae > Eschscholzia > Eschscholzia californica. The sequence continues at coordinate 51,732,518 of NW_028238198.1, forward strand.
ACTTCCATATTTCTGAACAATAAATCCAACCTTAGCTCTGATACCACTTGTTAGGAAAAATAACCTAATTAACTTGTTCAGGAATATGAAGATAAACGATGTGAAAGTAAAAGTAGAGACACTAAGATTATTTAACGTGGCAAAAACCCCTCCAAACTAGAAGGTAAAAAACCACGGGACCTAGTCTAGAAATCTTCCACTATAATTAAATAATGGGTTACACAATTTTTCAAGATGTGTAGAAACACTCTTGGACAACTCTTCACCAAACCTATGGTGGATAAACTGAACAAAGAAACAAAGAAATACAATCTCTTACTCCTTAGGATTTGAACAAATCCTAGATTACTAAAGGTCGAAGAAGATAACCACAAACTAAATTGCTTCACAAGATTAATAATCTTCTTTTCTTCAAACCAATATTCTGCTCTTTGAATCTCTCTTGAAAGAACCACTTCAGAAATCTCTCTTTCTCTGACTTCTTTTTGTTCTGGAAGTTGTTGTGTATAATCTCTTCCCTTTCATTCCCTTTTATAATGATAAATAGGGAGGTTTACCAATAGAAATAGGAATTCCTTTTTAGGCTTGAAAAAATAGAAACTTCTATTTTTTCCCCAAACAAGGAATAAGGGAAATCCTATTCCAACTAGGAGTTCTTTTATTATAAGGAGGGACCCCAACACCATCTTTATCGGGTCAGAGCATAAGCTAGTGACGCTTTCCACTATTGGACTCGCGTCATCTAAGGTGCAACAATCGGTAGCTTGTCCTTGCAACATAATAATGTCCAAAACAGATTTTGTCTATAGACTCAAAGTCTTGTAATGTTTTGAAAATTGTTCATTTTGTCTATAAACTCAATATCTTCAAATGCCTTATGAACATATCTACAATTCTGCAATCTCCATCCCAACAATTTTGCTTACGGTTGGGAGCTGATTAATGCTTATTTTCTGTTGCAGAAAATTCAGCTCATCTACTTCAACTACTACTTAAATCCCAATCTCACACTCTTTCCCTCAAATTAACAAAATTTATTTCCCCATCTGTATTTCCTACCTCACTTTGAAAGCATGACATTTTCTCACTCTTATTATTATTACTATTCAAATCTTATCTAACTCAAACAACTCACATGTATTAGATCCTCCCTGGGTTTCCTTATTTATATAATTCACTACAATACCCATTTCTTAGATCCACAAAATACTTCCTCTCTTGTCAAAGGAATCACAGTGGGGGGGAAAAAGAAATGGGGGGTTGTGTTTATGAGCAGCTAAAATCACTACCATCATGGGTTCTTGTGTTATTGATTCTAGGTTTCATCTCTGTCTTGAAACCTTCTTTATCTTTGGTCAAATGGGTTTATATTACTTTTCTCAGACCTGGTAAGAATTTAAGGAAATATGGTTCATGGGCAATGGTTACAGGACCAACAGATGGTATTGGAAAAGGTTTTGCTTTTCAATTAGCAAGAAAAGGTCTTAACTTAATCTTGGTAGGTAGAAATCCTGATAAGTTAAAAGAAGTTTCTGATGAAATTCAGAAGAAATTTAGTAATACCCAGATCAAGAATGTAATTGTTGATTTCTCTGGTGATCTCTCAGAAGGGATAAAAAGGATTCAAGAAGTAATAGAAGGTTTAGATGTTGGAGTTTTGATTAATAATGTTGGGGTTTCATATCCTTATGCTAGATTTTTCCATGAAGTTGATGAAGAACTGTTGAGGAATCTTATTAAAATTAATGTAGAAGGTACTACTAGGGTTACACAAGCTGTTATAACAGGAATGTTAAAAAGGAAGAAAGGGGCAATTGTTAATATTGGTTCTGGTGCTGCTACTGTTGTTCCTTCTGACCCTCTTTATGCTGTTTATGCTGGAACTAAAGCGTATATCTTCTTTCTCTCTAATTTTTTAGTCGCTTCATTTTATAAGAATTATGTAGAAAATTCTTAGGTGGTGTTGGTTTTTTTTTTCGTCCCAATATGACTGAATAAGAATAGTCTGAGTTTCTCTTATCTGAGTCTGACTTGTTTTGGATAGAGGTTTGATAATCATTTTAGGTTATTTTAGATATATATAAATGTTTGAAACTTATTTTATGTCCGACTCAAATAGCGAAGTAGATTCAAAATTAGTCCTAGACTCCTAGTCAGTCATTCAGACGAATCAGATGTACGAGTTGGACAACAACAGACATTCTGAAACCAACCTGATTCAGACGAATTATATCTGACTTAAAGAAATACTACCTTAGTTTTAGAAAACATTAGTGTGTTATACGGGTTCTAATTGTGTTTTGATCTTTAATACCCATGTCATTTCCATGGTTTTGTTTCTTGCTCTTCCTTGACGTTTGAAAGTTTTCGCTTCCTCTTCGAAGAGGAGGTAAAAGAACGTATGATTGATGACAAGAATGAAATTTTGTAAAAGGTAGAGGTATAAATCATGAGGTTAGTCATAGTTCCAAGGTCCTAAAGGCTAAAAATTATTTCCTAAAAGGTTCATGTTGTGCTAGATCTGCCATTTCATTGCCTAAAATACCTGGATCCTGTCATAACTTATCACAAGAATCCAACGAAGAAACAATGTAACTAACCAATCACGCACAGGAGTGCAAGAGAATTTGTCGTTTTGTCGTAAACACCTACTACTCCAGAGTGAAAAATGGCAAGATGGTTTTATTATGTATGAAGAACACGATGATAGAGATTTCACAAGAGCTACTTCTGAATAACCACAAAATTCTAGACCTCTTCTCGGGCCACTAGACGAAAACAGAATACCCCCGAAAACGATTGTTTGGTCACAGATTGGGTTGGATATCAACCAATACTCAAGAAACTTTTTCAACAGATCTTATTTTGTTTACACAGCATTAGCAATTACGAAGAACACTTTATGCTTTTGCTTTGGCATGACGATCTCTTTCCCATGGTTGGTAAGAGGACAATATCTAAATATGAGGTTATTTGGATTTATCTTCAGGTATATTGACCAGTTCTCAAGATGCCTCTATGTGGAGTACAAGAAGAGTGGAATCGACGTGCAGTGTCAGGTATGATCTTTTTAACCAGTTTTTGATAGCTCGGTAAATAACCCATTCTTTTTGCTTACTGTTCATTGCTCTCCAATCCTAATCATATTTATTCTTGTGATTGTGCTTTGAAGTTGAGACTAATTTTGCATACATAGGATAACATGATGAAATTAAAATGATTGGTCGTATTGTATCATAATCTTCGTGTAACTTTCAAATTGAGAGACACCTTTAGTTTTGTCTCTCTTTACCTAAGATTGAATCTTTTACATCTTTGTGAAGTCTTCCACATATACTTACAAAAGATCCTAGACAAACTCGTGAGGTATGTGTCATGTGAAAGAACCCAACGCCAAACCTGGCCTAATTCCAGCTGTATAGTCTCCCTTGTTTTTGGATCATCCAGGTCCACATGGTACATGCTTTTTCCTGTGGACGGGCGTTGTTTGAAAAACACCCGAGGCTTCTCCACTCGACCATCCTTGGTGCCAAATCCACTCAAAAGGCCCACTAATGATATGCAAGACAAGCTTCTTTTGTAATACAAGTCCAGAAGGGCTTCATAAGCAATGTGAGACTAAGTCAAATCCAAATGAACCTTAGGATTATTTTCCGGAAGTGTAGTATGCGGATTTCTAATTAGAAATTTGGTTTATAGGTTCTTCAATGTTTGTGATCGTAGTAAATAATATGTGTAAAGCCCATATTTTAGAATATTGAACTTTCAAGTGATGGATTTTAATCTCTTATCTCTGTTCTTAAATAAAGGTTCCCTTATATGTGGCGACGAAAATGGCTTCAATAAGGAGAGCTTCTCTTATAGTGCCATCAACAGATGGGTATGCTAAGGCTGCTATGGGATGGATCGGATACGAACCACGATGTACTCCTTATTGGCCACATTCTGTTATCTGGAGTTTGGTATATATGTTGCCGGAATCCATTGTTGATGCTTGGCGTCTAAATTTCTGCCTTGCTGTTCGTAAGAAAGGTCAACTTAAAGATTCTAGAAAGAAAGATTAGGGAGTTTTAAATCCTTATCATTTTAACTACTCTAGTTATAACAGAGTACAAGATAAGTTTAAACTCTTTTGGTTTAGAGTTCTTTTAGTTTCTGTGTACTTGGAAAAAATTGGATGATTCTGAATGAATGTATTTTGTTCTGTAGTTCTCTTTCAATATCTTGATAGTAGAAACTACCCTTTGGTCAGTATAATTGCATCATACTTGTTTAGACCTCCAAATAAATGGACTCTTTACAACTACTTGGCCTCGCGAATGGTTTGAACCCAAAGGTAGACTCAACGGTATAATGGGATGGGTCGAGTTTGGGGTATTGGACCAGGCATACAAGCCAGAGTCTTGAGCACTGGACTATGTCCACCACCCGAATTTGAAGCACTTGATGAGGCCTACAAGCGGGCAGGTCGGAAGCCCAGGAGCTTTGGGGCACCCAATGAAGCACACGAGTGGCCACCCGACGAAGCCCATAAGCTGAGATTGGGGCACTTGAGGAAGCACACGAGTAGGCACTTCGCAAAGCCCACGACACGAGTTTGGGGTATTAGAGGAAGTACATGAGTAGGCACTCGACGAAGCCCACGTTCCGAGTTTGGGGCACTTCAGGAAGCACATGAGTGGGCTTTCAACGAATCCCACGTTCCGAGTTTGGAGCACTCGATGAAGCCCAGGAGCCAAGTTTGACCACTCGACAAAGCACGCGAATGGGTTTGGGGCAGTCGACAAGGCCTATACCCCAAGTTGGAGGCACTAGATGAGGCCCGCGAAATGAGTTTGGCGCACTTGACGAGGGTCACAAGACGGGTTTGGGGCTCGACGAAACCCACGAGACGAGTTTAGCCACTCGACAAGGCCAACAATCCGAGATTGAGGCTTCCTTGATATTTAGACGAGTGAGTCTTGCATTGCAAATATAATATAAATGTCACATAAATAAATATTAAGTACAAATATAACAAACAAGAGTTGACCAAGTTAATAAAAATATATACACAAATTACGAACGAATAAGAAGTCCCCCTTTAATATAATTCATAATCGAAGAATTATACAATCTCCAAAGAAAAAAGAGAAGAAGACGAAATATTTTTAGGTCTTCATTTAGGACATCGAGGGGAATGAAGTAATCTCATTGTATATATATAGTAATAATGATAATATCATATCCATGAGTTAATGCATACAATTAAGATTGCATTCAAGAGCACAAAGATGAGGATCTCCATTAGAGCTGCAATCTTTCAAACAATCTTTTGCACATGCAAAAGCATCAACCCTGTTTGTTGCATTGATCAATACAGCCATTGCCATTATTGTCATAAGAACAAATAGCAATGCAGCTACTACCTTTGTGTTTGCCATTGGTATCTGTTATCTGAAATGAAACACCCTCTGTTTCCTCCCTTTTAATCCCAATTCAGGAGCTAAATAGAAGAAGAAACCACAAATGTGTTTTTGTTGGATCTTCCTTGCATTTAGGATGTAGTTTGTGGTTGTTATACAATCTCACTTCTTGCCCTCTTAAATTAGGAGTAACTTATTTTGCTTCAATTAATGGTGTGATGCCACCTTGTTGGTACATAATGAGTCAATGAGGATGGTTAGCCCTATTGTATTTAGGGTTATATGCTAGGAAACAACCTAGTTTAGATTTCTTTTGTGAAAAATTGGGTCGATCTTTCTTCAGGTTCTTCGGCAAGGTTGGCGCAGTTTCATATAGTAAGTCTATTTTTGCTAAAAGAGGTCTATTAACTTCGATAATAAGAAATATGTTGTAGTAAAGTCCACCCAGAACAGACTTCTCTATTTACTATGGTGACACATAGTCCACCCAAAACAGATTTTTTTAAACTACACATCTACGAATACACAACTATTTTCTAGTGAAGTGATACCAAAACTTGTATTGCTACACAATATATAGTCGTGAGATCGTAAACGTAGCATACGGTGCTGTGGTGTAGTCGGTTATCACGTCAGTCTTACACACTGAAGGTCCCCAGTTCGAGCCTGGGCAGCACCATTTTTTGTTATTTTTTGCATCTTCTAATCAATGTTTGTATCCAACAGGTCCTTTTTTTATTGAAAGACAGGTCCTCTTTTTTTTACTTAGGACCCAACCATGAACCACCTCACCCAATGAATCACCCAATTTTATGAAGAACCTGCAATGAATTAGTGCAACATTTTTACAGTCTCACAGAAATAATTACATTGTCGACATGCTCGGCGGGCATGATTTTACTTTAACATTCATTCGGAAAACATTATATCCATCTCAGAATGGATCACTACATGGAAACCAACATTAAAAAACAAACATATTATTCATACGCAATTGTGTCCAATAATTCTTTGTAATATCCGGAAAGCTAGATGTAAGACTCAATTTCAAAATAATAACATAGTAATTCAGAATAAAATTAATACAATTCAAAACTATCCAAAATTTCGACTTATGAAGAATCATGATAAAACACAGCAAGTTCATAAATCATTAGATCCAATATCAACCACCTCCTCATGATCATTACAAAATCAATGTTGATGTCTCATTTCAAACATATACCAAACTTATAGGTGTTGGGATGGTGATACGGGATCACAATTCTCGTACTCTAAATACTCGCTCCATCAGATCTCGAGCACGAAACAACGAAGAAGGAGACGCAAAAGCCATTTTGGAAGCTATGAAGTGGGCAGGATCGTTAAATCTAGACAACATCATAATTGAAGGACATAACCAGTCTATTATCAAACAGTTAACACAAAACAAATCCAATATACATTGGACTTCACAGGTTGTGCTGGCAGAAATACGAAATTCGAGGGCACTCTTCAATAATATCACTTTCAAGCATTCCAACCTCCGTTATGTGTGAATATTCTGTGATGTTGAGTCTGATTCTTTCGTCTGGTCTTCGCTCCAGCTCTGGTTCCCTGCTCCTGCTCCTTGCTCCAAGCTCCAACTCCTTCTTCTTGCTCCTGCTTCCTTGATTCCGGGGGGAAAACCTGCAAAGGGTTTGAAAACCACTCTGAAGCTCAAGACAACCAGTGTGTTCTTTGCAGTAAAAGATTGAATATTGATTGAACCTTTTGGGGGGCGAGTATGTGTTACTCAGAGGAAGTGAACCTGTCTTGTGGAAGACGATGGGGGGCCCTTTTATAGGAAATGTTAAGCCGACTTTGATTAGTGGTTGTGGTGAGGCGGTGACCGTCAAACCATTAGAGAAGTTTCCTCTTATTCGTATCTAGGGTTTCCATTAGAGTCTATCTTGGATCTTAGATAAATGAAAGTTCCAATGTTCAAGGATACTTCGTAGATATATTGCCGAAGTGATAGATCTTTGGAGACCTCTCAGACTCTTGAAGCCCAAGCTTGCTTAAACACTTAAAATCTGTAACCGACTAGATCTTTTAGGGAGATTCCGGGATTGAGTCGGTAAGCTGTAGGCACTTTCCTGTCTCCCAATTTAGGGTGTGAGACAGAGGCGTAGCTTACACGGACCCTCCTCATTCCTTTAGTGATTCCAGGGTTGATCTGTCTGTGCCGAGGGCGAAACAGAGCTAATGCCGCTTAGCTTGTCCTGGCCGACCTCCCAGTTAGGGGTGTAGGTGGCGGAGCGTCGAGGGCTTAGCTGTTCTGCTGCCTTAAGCCGGGTTGACCCGTTGGAGTTCAGGTCAAGGCTTGACTTTCTGACGTTTTCAGTCAACGTCTGGACATTTTATGCATCATCAACTTCGATCCACAAGATCAATAGTGACATATACTAATTATCTATTAGCATGGGTAACTTCACTCACATTGTCAACCCTAAGTATAATGTGTCAAAATAAGAAAACCCGATCAAAAGTTACTAGGCATCAACTATCTACTAAGCATGCACTTTTAAATGAGTTCACAATGAACAAATATGACACTCCTAAGTATAATACGTCAACATAAGTCTAACTGATCAAAAGTTACTAAGCATCGACTACCAAACTAAGCACACACTATCAAATGATATGTCAATAGACGATTAAGATCAAGGCTTCTAATTTATAGAATTAGACGAAGTCAATTAAATTAACATTTAAACAAATTTTAAGTCATTCAACACATCAAATCATTCTTCAAACGTATCTGATTGCAAGAGTTAGCTAGACATGGCGAAACAAGCAGTAAACGACAAGAAGATAAATAAGGAAATCCCTGTATTCTAATGTGGCGCGAGGCTAGGATCGTCGGAGAACATAAGCGTATAAGTGAAGCCAATCTCCCCTTAGTGAAGTTCTTATTTCCCCTTAGTAGTGCAAAAATGTGCCCCTTAGTAAAAACCAGAGTCCCTTTAGCAATCAGCATCATCTTCTTTTAGGTAAAATCCACCATTAAAGCTTCACCAAGCTTTCTCTCTCTAGAAATTTCCAAGCCAAAGCCAAATCAAACACCAAGGGTAGTTAAACAATGACAATGGGAGTAAAAGCCCTATGGTTTCCGACCAAGAAAGTGGTCGAAAAATCCTTGAAGATCTCCGCCAAGAGAAGTCCCTGGTCGCGTTATTTGCCATCCCATGAAGAAGCTTGCTCCTCCCGTGACGAAGCTCAGCTCGAGTTGTGTTATCTATCGAAGACCCGTGCCTTGCTGCTCTCCTTCCCGTTTTCTAGCTTTGTCAGCCAAAGCTAGCCGACCTAGTGTGTTGGCTGGCCAAACTTAGTATGTTGCTTCTTCTTCTTCTCATTCTCTCTTTTGACAAAACTCAAATCCTAAGAACTTGAAACCCTATAGCTTTTTCCAATGGAGAAGATGACTCCAAAGTTAGACCTCCTTTCTCTTTTTGATCTTTCTCTACTAAATTGAAACCCTTGAGTCAATCTTTGACTTGACTTGAAGTGGGCCACCTTCATTAGAGTATTTGACTTGAACCCTTGAGGTGCTCATAAAACTTTCTTTTGGTCTTCTTCTTTAGAGTCTTAGGCTTTGGATTTTGATTCTCATTTATAAACCAAGGGTGCCTTCATTTTTGTCTTTACATCTCTAATTTCCAGAGAAGACAAAAATGCCCCTCGACTTCTTACTTTCATAACTTCCCTGTCTGAATTCCGATTCGACTTCTGCTTTCGCCATCGGACTCACCATTGACTCCACTTATCGTTGGACCTATGATTTTGATGAAATAACTAAAATACCCTTGGTGTTACTTTCTTTCGGTCTCTTCTATCTAACAAGAAAAACACATAAATTATGAGAGATAAAACCCGAAACGAACTAACTCATCGATGAGTGATCTAAATGTGGCATTTTCACGCCACATCAAACTACAACTATTAGATTTTATCTTTTTATCAACTCTCTCTACTTAAAACTATTTTGTCTTAGTCTTATGTGCTTACTTATATTTAATAATAACTATTAAAGGAGGTTGCTTAGGCAAAAATAATTTAGTCTGATGGTCACAATCACTCAGTATTAATATGACTATTTTGGCGTAAAATAATATGGTCTAATGACTGTTTAGGCCAAGTGCACTAAATGATTGTTTGGGCGAAGAAAATGTGCTTACTCACCCAGGTCATGTACACTTTTTTTTCCATAATAACAAAATTATCCCTTCATATATAAAAAACAAACTAGATTTTTTTTCATTTTCAAACCAAACAACTTTAAACAACTCGTTTTCTCTCTCTCTGTTTTTTTTTCACATTTTCATATTAACCTAACCCTAAATGGCTGATTTTCTTTCCTTCTTTCTTTCTCTCTCACTCTATGTCTTTCACGTTCTCTCTCTTTCACCCTTTCTTCCTCTCTCTCCCTCTCCTTTGTCAAAAGCGATGGAGTTTAATTGTTCGTTCTTTCTTGCTGGGTTTTGGTGTCACCTAGTGTTATAAGTAGAATCTCAAACGTCTAATACGTATAACACTAGCTACTAGGATTACATGCAAGAACTAAAGATGAATTAGAACGGGATAGAAATTATACTTGGATTATTTTCCCTCGAATTAAATAGGATGCCTATATACCGAAGATCAGAACTTCAAATTGCAGCTAATCTACTTGAGACACCCGAACAAACGACTTGATCTCCCACCTTTAGAGTCAAACTAGGACCTATTAAGTGGTTGATGAATAATCCTTCTTCTTTTACTAGATAGATAGGTTGGGAGTTTTTTTCTCTACAATTTCCCTCTCTCTATTTGGTAGTTGCAGAGATAGATTTTCTCCACAGAAAAGTCCATGCTTTTCCGGTTATAATATGCCCCTTATATAAAGACATAACGTTAGAATCTCATTCGAAATAGGATTCAATAAGTACCACAAAAATGATAAGACTCAGAATCCCAATCTGAGCATGATATACAAATGGGGATTCTGTCTCATCTGGGACTCCCTCATGTGGTCGGTCAGAGCATCCCCTTTAGTGGACTTGGCCTTGTCGCCCAATTGCCATGGCCCACCCTCTTTCTTTTGATCTGGGCCTCCCTTTTCTGCCTGGTTCTGCATATCTTTGTCTGGATCTAATCCAACCTTTTACCCCGTTCCCACTTGTTTTATCTCTCCGATCAAACTATCACTCTTTGGTGTAGCCCGTTGTAGAATTCGGTCGAAGTTAGCCGTGAATCACTAAGTGATCCGAAGATCGAAGTTGGCTTCTGGCTAAGCATTACGATCCCTAAATTGACTAGACTTGATGATCTTCTAGGTAAAATCATCATTGTTATATCTGACAAATTGAGCGCATTGTCATCTTGGTCAAAGGACATCTCCTTCATTTCATTATTTTTCTCCTGTCTCTGGCATGTTATATGAAGTATATCCTTTACTTTCATTTCGTTATTTTGACAAAAGAAATTACCTAGCTAATGTGGCGGTTGTGACAAAAGAAGTTACCTAGTTAATGTGGCGGTTATATGAAGTATATCCTTTAGGTTTGAAGGTGGCCGACCAAAAAATTTTCCGGCCGGCCACCTTGCCGGAGAAGAAAGGGGTGAGTTGGAGAGAGAGAGGTGAATTGGAGAGAGAGGGGTGAGGTGTAGGGAGAGATGAGGTGGAGAGAGAGAGAGAGGGGTGAGGTGGAAATAACTTTTTTTTAATGTTTTAAATTTAGAATTGAGAAGGGTAGTAATGACATTTACTTGAAAATAGGGGGCTATATTTGAATCTACGAAAAAAAAGGGCCATATAGGAAGCTGGTCACAAAGTAGGGGGCCATATAGGAAGCTGGTCACAAAGTAGGGGGCCATATAGGAATTAACTCATAATTAAAATACATCCCACCAACGTGTCGGTCCCCAAATAATTCTTCAACCTTGGAAAAAATATTATTTCGAAAATAGTTCAAACACGTGTTTCGCACATACACAAGATCACACAAGTTTTTCGCACACCCACCAAAAATCCACACACGTGTTTCCCACATGCACAAAATTTAGTCCTCAAGAGAGGCTGTAGTTAGAACTAATTTTTTAGGCTGAGCTAAGGCTGAAAGTTTTAAGTTGACAAAAATTAAAAAAAAAATGATTTTTTGGTCCTAAGCCAGGCTAGGGTTGGAATTGCTCTAAATAGTCACCACCTGTAACTTTTAAAAGCTTAACTGTGACAAGCAATCACAGATTGTATATCATTTGCGGTGGGGTATGACAAGGAACGAGGGAACCTTTATAATGGGTGAGGAGTTATTAAATAGATTATATTGTCCTCATAGAAGGCCACGGTTTTAAGTTTCTAAGATACTCTCCGGAGGGAGCATAAAGACTTACTCAGTCAAGATTGACGTAGGGACATCGTTAATTTTAGTCTAAAATTTACTGCATTATATTTTATTCCCTAATATTCATCTTTAACTTATCTCCACCACCTCAACCTCTGATTATCCCCCTATATTCATCATCCCCAACAGATCTCAGATTTACTAGGTAACAACAAAATGAAAGATAGAAAGATCGATTAAAAGGAGGAGGATAGATCAAGAGAGAGATAGAGACAAAAATAATTAGTGGTCAATTGTGGTGGTGGTCTGTGATAAAAAAAATGGTGGTGAAAGTGATCTGAACATGAAGAGATAGAGACAATAAAATGCCCCCTAAGCCAATCTCTATGTTCCCTAGAGACTATTTTTGGTGTCAAAAACCACGACATTGATATTGGAAAAAAAAAATCAATTCTATTTTGGCCCTCTAAAGATGATCAACTTTTAATATGACCCATTTTGAACTGACAACTTTAGCAATTTCATTCTCTTTCTTTCTTTACCTTTCATTTGAAAAAAATTGTCTCGCCAACTTTTCTCTCTCCTTTGTCGGAAAACAGTCGACAGTGAAACTAACCAACTCATTGTCGATGACCATCTAGTAGTATTTTGTCTTCTTCAGCCATCAACCACCGACCGGACACCACCACTGCTAACATTCCCTATCTTCTTCCTCCCCCTTCTCTCTTTCTCAAATTCTTAAACTTTAGTCACAAAGGAACTCTCCCAAATCCCATACATCCAAAATCCCAGACGACGTTCACTAGGGACGAAGAAGAAGAAGAATAAGAAGAAAATAGAGGAGGAAGAAGAGAGTTGGTCGACCGACTGTGACTACTATTTTCCGACGAAAGACAAGGAAAAGATAGGTAATTTTGTTGAAAATAGAGGGTAAAGAGCGAAAGAAAATGTCAATTGTAAAAGTTGACTCGCAGGAAGTTCAAAAGAGAGCCGTAGTGGAAGACTGGAAGGTCGTCATTTTTATTTTTCAGTAGACCATGTTAGTGAGGTGGCTATTCGTGGAGGGCCAAAATGGAATTAAGTCATATAAAAAGGTTGGATACCAAGCTTGTGTGGAACATTATCCATCAAACATCTCCCCTCACGTCCTGCGTGCAGTACACAAACTCACATTGTATAATAATATCGTTTTCCCCTCTCTCGTTTGTAGAACTAAATACATCAAGCTTAGAGGTGAGAAAACAGAAGGGTCAACGGTATCATGTAATCTCTGGGCAGTTATATTCCGAGTTCAACCAAATCTTTAGAGTATCTTCAATCCAAGACTCAAATTGAAATTCTAAAATTGTGTTTCACAGGTATTTTTCTTTGAGAAAGAAGAATTCTTTTTTTTACAAAATTATATTTTCCTTGTGTTATCTAGGGCATTTTGAGTTTTCACGAAAACTTATCTCTGATGCAAAATTCAGTTTGAGTGTAAATATGTTGGGCCTGCATTCTCTTAATTATAAGATGTCTCAAAAAGAAATTCAATATTTACTCATCTCAATTGTTACTCAATATTAAAAATAAAATTACTCATTCAGAAACTAAACCCAAGTAATTTTTAAATTTTTTAAGTGTTGAATTGAAGATGTCTTTTGAATTGAAGATCTCAATAGTGAAATCCAAGAAAGAGTATCTCAACTGAGACTTGACACATGTTTCGCATTAGAGATGCTCTTAGTGACTTGCTACTCTACCACGAACTAGAAAAAGAAAAAGACATTTCTTCATCGATTTTGACTAATAACTACAAATTTCCTCATATTTTTATGTAAAAAATTATTCTTTCTTGCCCAATTGCCTCTCAGGTGACTACCCAGTGAGGCTTGAACTGTCAATTATATTTTGGATTCGGCCGACTCATTAGTATTCTCATCCCCCAATATATTATTTTTTCAAGTTACTACTACTCAAACTAGAGAAAATATTATTTTTATCTTAAGTACTATATTAAACTAATATATGTTGTAGTTATTGAATGGGACATGTTGATGACATTGAAAATGACTCACTACATATCCATCAAAATTAGACTAATTTCAGTTTTGATAGTTAATGTTTAGTAATTTATAAATTAAAAGCAGTGACATATCTAGATATGTAAGAAAGAATCTCAACTAGTTCAACAAAAAAAAAAAAAAAAAGAATCTCAACTATCTATCTATTTCCCTATCATTATTTCATATATTTCATGCTATATATACCTAACATTATATTAATTAAATTTCAGCTATACAGAAAAATAATTCTTTTCTTACCTAAATGAGAGGCACAAAATGTCACGTCGGAAAATTGTCGGGCTACATCAGCAACATAACATTTGATACCATTCACACTAGTCATGTTCGGATTATATTAATTAAATTTCAGCTATTAATACAACAACCAATCTTAATCTCTTTAATAACCAACTTTTGCAACATATTAGCAACAATATACCACCAAAATCAAGCTTAGCTATGAACTATAATCAAGACTTTCAAGATATCCAAACATCCCAAGTGCATCTAAATGGTTATGATCTTCAAGATTTTATCATTGATGCGAATTTTGAGCAATTCATCGATCTAATTACTAACGATCCAGTCGATATTTTTACTCCTTTTCATCAAGATGAAATTTTATTTGGGGGTGACAATGGATGTGATCAGTTCTTCGCCTCTACTCCTGAAGAGGCGACGTTGGGATTCAACTCAACAAGTAATCCTTATGATTCCAATTTGATTGCTCATCATGATTATGTATTGCCATTTAGTGTTAATTATTTGGAGGAAATGGAAGAAACAAATGATGAAGACTATTCGGGAACAATGACTAGTACTAATTTAATGTCGAAGAAGAGGAGCGGAACGATTGATGATTCGAGATCAATAAATACTTCGGAACGGAGGAGAAGAGTTCGAATGAAAGAGAAGCTCTACGCATTACGTGCTTTGGTTCCTAATATAACCAAGGTATCTGCTCTTTCTTTTTTTTCAAAATAATCTCCCATTACATACTCCTTTGATAAACGTGCGTAGTGTTAAAACGTACTATTATAAAGCAATAAAAAAAATTCATCAGAAAGTAAAATGTTGTTTTAACCGTAAAAATGCTCGTTTATTTATTTATGTATTTATATGTTACATGGACTTACATTCAACGTGGTATATATACATCATTCGTAAATTAATACATGAACTAAATAAGCTCAAATATTTTAAAACTAATTATATTTACTAATTAATTCATTATTTCCAAATTTTAAGTGGTTGATATGGATGCTACTTTTCCAACTAATTTAGGGTTTTTTTTTTGGGTATTAGATGGACAAGGCATCAATAGTAGGAGATGCAGTTTTATATGTCAAAGAGCTCCAAATGCAAGCAAAGAAACTTAAAGCTGAAATAGCAAACCTTGAATCCTCATCATCCATGAAGGAAACAAGATCCTCTCAAGAAAAAAATCCAATAAACACCACCACAACTAACTTCCATTATAAGCATCCAATTATCAAGAAGATTGTGCAGGTGCTCAAAGTCCTCTTAATAATATTTGACCAGTCTTTTTTAAAAATTCGGTTTTGTAACATAAAATTTTAAAATTTCTTTTTATGTGGTCGAGTAGATGGACATTGTTGAAATGGATGAAAATGTGTATCATGCGAGATTGGTGAGTAACAAAGGAGAAGGTGTTGCAGTAGGCCTATATAAAGCTCTTGATTCCTTAACCTCGTTCGAGGTCCAAAGTTCGAGTTTTGCTACATTTCCTGAGAAATTTGTTTTCACATTTATCATCAATGTAAGTTAGCCTGATTGACTGAATAATAAATTTATTTGTTTTTGTTGAGTATTACTTATTTGCTATTGACTCTGTTGTTGTTGTTGTTGTTTTGTGAAATAGGTTAAACAATGTGGGGAGGAAATGAGCTTGTCAAGCTTGAAGTTATGGGTGAATAGGGCTCTTTTGAACCAAGGATTTGAACACCAATAAAGCAATTTTAGCTTATTAGTAGAAAGGGTGTCATTTCGGAGATTGATTTGTTTGTGCAATCTTTTAAGTGGCTGTGCTAATTCTGTTTTCATTCAAGAGATTCTATGTTAGGCATGAAAACACTAAATCAAATTACTATATATTATTCTTCGGCCTAGGTAGTGTATTTTGAAGTCAGTAGATCTGACTCGATATCTAAATTGACTTGATTCAGACTTAAGACTATATGTTTTTGTTTGACTAGTAACGTACTCATTTCAATAACTGATTATAGGATTATAAGCAATAGTTTTTTGCGCACAATAATTTCTATATGTCTATTAAGAATTTGCACCCTTGGGATCGATAAACTTTTTGAATCTTATTAACCAACAAGATACGACTTTGTGCTATGGTTAACTCAGTGACAATAAAAAATCCCCATGGAATTCCAAGAATTCTTATTATACGTCCGTTCCAACCTTCAACCCTCTTTTCTAGGTGCATTGATGTTGAATCAATCAAGGGCACTTCTAACACTTGTTCCACTTTCGGAAGACCTTGCCTTATATCACCCGATCTCGATTTTTCATATATATATATATATATATATATATATATATGTTATATGTAACTAATGTATCTCCTTCGTAAAGGGTTTCACCATAATGTCCGTGAACAATTGCTCCCGGAGTAGTCAAACAGGATTTAGCTTATCTTATTACTAAGGAGGTGTTAGAATATATGAGTGTTAGAATATTTAGTACCACATTGCCCAATAGATAAAACTTCTCTCTTATGTAACTCCTTATAAAGACTTATGTAATAGCTTAGAAAATTAATACAATCAATACAATTTCTCTATTTCTTACATGGTATAAGAGCTTCTAGGTTTCTTTCTTGGGTTAGTCAATAGAGTCTTCCGCTTGCCGGCGGCGGTAGTCCCATTAATGGCTACCGTCCGCCGGGCTTTTATCGGTTTTTAGTTCAAGTTTAGTGTTTTTTTTTTCTTTTCAATAAGAGTAGTTCTTTTCTATTGTTGAGATCTAATCATTCTTCAATACTTTTCTCAATAGTATTTGAAGATGATGAAGATTAACAAGAAGATGAAAGATCCAAAGAAGAGTGATTTGTTGAAGAAATCACATGATATACTCTTCAATGATCTCAAGCATTTCAAATGTCAAGTCCTCCACAACATCAAATCCATGTGTACCCATGGTCCATGAAGTTATATTTTGAGAGAAATTGGAAAGCTATTAGAGAGGGGGAAAAGAATTCATGGATTTCTTGTTAGAATAGTTATATACCCCATGTTTATCTTGAAACTATACTTATAGTTTTCCAAAATCTTGATTTCCAATATGATGCACATGAAGTGTTTGATAGATTGCATCAAAGAAATCATGCTTATTCTCAAAGATGATGCACATGAAGTATTTGATAGAATGCATCAAAGTAATCATGCTTATTCTCAAAGATGATTTTCTTTTGATGTTTTGAAACCATGTTTGTGGGTTCTATTTGGCAAAAAAGTTCATTATCTTAGTTGATTTGCTCATACTTCTTGTATACAAGTTGAGAACTCTCAAGCTATTGTTCCTTAGTTTTCATAAGATCAAATGAAGAGGAGATAAGAGAAGATTATAAAGAAGAATTGAAGTGGGAAAAATCAAGAATGGTGATTGCTAGTGGTTGAAAAATGATAAAATCATAAGATCAAGGGTTTGCATTATATTACATTGATGATGTTGGAGTAATAATCATGTGTGAGGGCTATTAAAATCAATGGAGTACGAACTCCAAACAAAACCTTGACAATGGTTTATAATTGTCAGCGCTTTCTCTTTAAAAAGGGAAAATACCTGGCAATGGCGCCGACTTTTCTTCAAATGGTCTTCAAATGGAGAAAAGAACAACAACAACAACAACAACAACAACAACAACAACAACAACAACAACAACAACAACAACAACAACAACAACAACAACAAAAACAACAACAACAACAACAACAACAACAAAGAACAACAACAACAACAACAACAACAACAACAAAGAACAACAACAACAACAACAACAACAACAACAACAACAACAACAAAGAACAACAACAACAAAGAACAACAACAACAACAAAGAACAACAACAACAACAAAGAACAACAACTTAGCAACCTCACAATGATGTCTCCATATCAATACCAAGTCAACATCTACAAATTTTAGCAAACTCATGAATTTTTCATTAGCAAAAGTCATTAGTTTGAGGGGGAATGTTAGAATATATGAGTGTTAGAATATTTAGTACCACATTGCCCAATAGATAAAACTTCTCTCTTATGTAACTCCTTATAAAGACTTATGTAATAGCTTAGGAAATTAATACAATCAATACAATTTCTCTATTTCTTACAGGAGGCAACACGAATAATTAGAACCTGACCCGATTTGAGGTGTGGTCTGTATTTGGATATACATACATTTTTCACAAATAAACTGCCCAAGACTAATTATTGTCGATATCGATTCACAATAATCGTGATGGAGGAAATTCCAATTTAGGTAAAAAGACTATAGGCAATACGTACCTATGGTAATTACAACCCACTTAGGAATGGGTGGGAAAAAATCTCATAGCTAGCTCGCTACTTGTCCTGCTCACCCAACACACAATAAGACCATGGCGGCAGGCATTTAGCACCATCTTCCATAACGATAAAGCGGAAGTGATCTTTTAGGCCCACACTACGCTCACGGATACTAGAACGGCGGAAGAAGGCGAAATTAAGGCTATAGTTGAAGGCATCAATTGGGTAATCTTTCACAAGATAGAGTTCCTTCATATTGAAAGTGATAACCTAGCTATTATTCAAACATCTCAACGATCCAAGGTAGCAAATCCATTGGCAAACCAAGGCGCACGTCCCAGTGATTCAGAAACTCCTCACAAATTTCCAAACTACGATCTTCACGCATCTTCCTCGCCAAGGCAATCCTCTAGTAGACACCCTATCCAAATGGGGCAGGACGACCCATAGCATTAGTAATTGGGAGCTTGTTCCCACTATAATTAGACATAAATATTGTGATCAGGTTTTAATTTATTAATCTTTCTGCTTTGCAACAAAAAAAAAGACCATGGCAGCTCGTGAGCAAGTGCCGGACAGAACACCATCTGTCCCATTGAATAGGTGGGTCGAACATGCAAGAAATTATGCGGGCTTGCCCCCAAGCCTGGTCCAACTATGACCACCAGATGATACCTGGCATGTAAGCCTAGTCGATTAGCCCCATAAAACTGCATATGAAAGATATGTTAATTTGTTTCAGTCTTACATCCTTCTCAATATTTTTTTTTTATATTGATTTAATGAGTATAAATGAATTCACATTAAAGATGACTAGAAGTCCAGTAGTCCACCTTGTTTGTATACCCACTATAGATTTTTGGCTAACATTGTTGTGGCAAATCATATCTCAATTTTACGATTAAGGTGTTTTCTAGCATCTCCCTAAAATGCAAGTATCGTAGTGTCTGTGCTCACGTCATCATTGGTCACGTTGGCTCAAGCTTACATGCAGACGTGCATTCACTTCTTGCCCATTTTCACACAGTTTAGCGACATTTGTGTACCTGTCATCGCAAATCAGTGTGTAATGGAATCAGTATACCATTTCAGATGATAGGTACTCGCGTGACCCCACTGTGAAAATAAGCATCACTAAGAATGCACGTCTGTGTGTAAAGTCAATCCAACATAGGGTTAGGAAATGGGCTGGAAAACCGGGTCCGCCCGCGGGCACTCGTGACCGCAAGTGACCACGGGCGTACGATGACCGCAAGTGACCACGGGCGTACGATGACCGCAAGTGACCACGGGTGTCAGGTGACCGAGTCGAGCAATACCTGTTCGACCGATAGGGTTCTATCGGACGGTTACAGACAAAAGGGTCCATCCGGAGGTCCGACCGGGATCGTCCACTTTAGAGAAGGCCTGCATGACAGTTCGTATACCCGTCCATATAGGACCGATCGTTTTACCCGACCCTTGATAGATTACTGACCCTAAAATTGCTTAGGGTTTAATTGAGTTGTTCCATTTTTGATGGACTTAATATATATATATATATATATATATAAAAAAAAACTAAAATCATTTTATTCATCTTAATACCTCTCGTCCCCTCCTCTTCTAATTCCCAAAAACCCTAGAGCCGAGCGGCTGAACACTGATTCCCTTAAACCTTCTTCAACCTTCAAGACTTCAAACGTTCTCCTCATCCTTGAAGTTCAAGCCTCTTTAACCTTTCGTGTTTCGGTATTATGTTCTTCGACCTTCAAGGGATCAAGTCTTCAACTTTTCATGTTTTTGTTCCACACCATATCTTTTTGTCTTCAGGGTTTACTTATCTTCAGATCTTCTCGTCTTCTTGTTCGATCAACTCGGTAAGATCTTCTCGTCTTCTTTTTTCAATCTACTCATCTTCAGATCTTTTCATCTTCTTATTCTTTTGGTTTGATCTTTTCCTATATTTTTCTTATATTTTTTTCCTTAATCTTGGAAGTCTTTGAATGTAGCGAAACGTCATATTGTTGTATAATTGGCCATGGCGACTTACCATCTTCAGATCTAAATCGGTAAGAGATTTTCTTATCTGTTTTATTTAATTTATTTTTTCAGGGTTTGAATCCATATGATTTTATGTATTACTTTTTCTCCTTCGGCTCAACCGACTTGAGCATGAAAAAAGGTTACTTTCTCTCCATATTTCTTTATCTTAATTTCTTCATTTATGTTTAATTTGATTTATTGTCTATCTTATTGTCTCTTTGTATTTTTTTGGCATTTTTGTTCCATATGATGGAGGCCATCACCCGCATGGGCCTCTCAGCCGTAGCAGTAACGGGCCTCACGTCCAAGTCGCCGAAGTTTAGAAGTTAGGTAGTTTAATTGTTTAAGAGTTTCCAAGTTTAGATGTTTTATTTTTTTAAGAGTTTCCAAGTTTGGGTATTTTATTTGTTTTCTAAATTTAGGATTAGTAGCAATCAAGGAAATTAGAGTTAAGTAATTATTTCCTTCCTAGTTTGAGTCTATCTAGAAGTGTCTAAAACCATGTAAAAGGGAGTCCAGTATGTCCTTGTTATTTACAGATCTTGGAATATTATCAATTGAGTTTATTATTGATCAAGTTTATCGTTATTTTATCAGTTTATTTGGTTATTTTATCATAGTTGAGTTTATTATTGATCAAGTTTATCGTTATTTTATCAGTTTATTTGGTTATTTTATCATAGTTGCCATGGTGGATTCCATCACTTTAATGCTTCCGCAACAATCTACATCAGCTGGTATTTAGAGCTTGAAGAATCTGGGAACAAAACATGAAAAAAAGATTTCATCTACCAATCTCACGAAAAAATATATCTATGGATACAACCCATCTTGAATGTTGGAAAAAATTTCCACGTTTATGTTGGGATGCTATTAGAGATGCATCTTAATTCTATATTGACCGAGAAGATGAAGGAAAAATTCATAAAGTTTCTAAGATTCCATTCTTCGACGATCAATTTCATATAAATTTTTTGATTCAACACATGGAGTATTGGTTCAGAAATCAAGATGTTCGTGCGAAAGATAAAGTTTTTTGGTTGAGCAACATATGTCTGAAAGAATCTATGAAAAAGTTCAATGCAATGCAATGGAAACTCATTGATCAATAAATAATTTCACAGATGAATGGACTACATTGAAAGTATCTTCATTCTTCAGGTATGTTTTTCTTCCTTTAGATGAACATATGTCATATGTAGAAACAAAGATTGACTCGAGAAGACAGTTATTCAAAGTTACTTCGATCACTGTGATCGATGAAATTGAAGTAGAAGTTCTTGACAAAAGGAATAAAATTCTTTCAATGGTGGAGGAAGAAGAATGAAGTAATTTTCCATCATTAGGTGCAAACTCTAGTCATGCTATGCAAAAACCATGCTCGGACCAAATATTTGATTTATATGCGATTCCAAGAGAAGAAATCCTCGTTTCGAATCACAAAATTCTTCCACATCAAATTGTGTCGTCATTGGTTTTATCTCCTAATGATCATAAACTGATTACAAGTTCTGGGTTTTATCCATGGAACCAATTGAAGACGCCCATCACGTGTCCAATATAATATCCCTCGAAGGGTTTTCACCTACTCAACTGCTTCCATTCAAGGAAGAAGTCAATAAGACATTAGTTCTTGCTACCCTAAATATTTCTGCTACAAAACTGATTTTGTGTGATGTATGAGCTAAGGTAGTTCCTAATTTTACAATTTATGATGGAGTTTTGGTTTATAAACATTACGAAGATGAACGTGGGAAGATAATTCAAGTACTTATTGATAGGGAAGAAACAAAGAGAGTGATGAAGTGGATGGCGAAATTCCTAGTTAATTTTTCCATAGCGAATAATGTGGTGTTCACGATCTTCCTCGTCGAAATAGTATTTGATGGGAGATGTAGAAATTTGTTGAAAGTTTGTTTCCTCCCATTGATTTTTCAAGTATCTTTGCATTATGGGACTCAGATTCTAGTTGGTGATTTGGTCCATATTTGTCTTCTTCGAATTTTCGGCACCTTTCGTGCAAAATGGGAAGTAAGGATTGCATTGTTGATCCTCACCGAAGGTCAAGATCGTTTTCGGACAGGGAATATGATGGAGACCATCACAGGCATGGGCCTCTCAGCCGTAGCAGTAACGGGCCTCACGTCCAAATCACCTAGGTTTAGGAATTGTGTACTTTAATTGCTTAAGAGTTTCCAAGTTTAGATGTTTTATTTATCTAGGAGTTTCCAAGTTTGGGTGTTTTCTAAATTAGGATTAGTAGCAATCAAAGAAACTAAAGTTTAGTAAATATCTTCTTCCTAGTTTGCCTCCATTTAGAAGTTCATATAAAAGGAAGACTAGTCTGTCCTTATTATTTATTCAACAAAAAAAAAAGTCTGTCCTTATTATTTAGAGATCTTGAAATATTATCAATCGAGTTTATTATTAATCGAGTTTATCGTTTTTGTCGTTATTTTATCAGTTTATTTAGTTATTTTATTATAGTTTTAATGGTGGATTTCATTACTTTAAAGCTTTCGCAACAAACTACATCAGCATCATTGATGCAGCCTCCTGCAATTTGGCCCATTATAGCTGCAGCATTTTGCCTGCTTGAATTCCTGCTTTTTGCCTTGCTCCCTTGTGTCGCATTATTGCAGCCTACTGCCTCGTTCCTGGTTGCTTGTGTGCAGACTGCAGCCTGCTTCTTCTATCTTATGCATCATATTATCTTTTTTGCTGACTCTATCAATTTGAATATGTAACTTTGTAAATTTTAATTCATAAAGAGATTTAACACTGATGGATCTTCGTAATTTCGATTTTCATGGTTTGATACTTAGGTTTCATGAGTTCTATTTCGAGTCGACATTTATGTCGATTATTAGATTTAAATTTTGAAGCTTATAAAGATAGTCAGTCAACTAGAAGTCCATTTCATTGGCAACATAATAGTGTGTCAATATTTTTAATCTAAACATCAACACGTATGTCATACTCGGATACTCGACTCGAATACGAAAGTGTCCGCCAAATGATGATATAATCAACTAAATTTTTGGTTTGTATAAGTTGTACTCTTCTAACTGAAAATTTGTTACTTCAGTAAATAATAAATTTTTGCATATGTTTGGGTCTTTGAGGGAAAAAATTCGTTTAGTCCGCCAGTTTGAGCGGTCAAAGTGGAGTTTCGTCAGTTCCGTCTAGAATGGGAGCAAGTTTGTCGGCTGGTTGTCCATTTGGACCGATTCCCAAACCTAATCTAACATGACCCAAACGACGTGAGCATATACACCACGGTACATGCACCATCGGAGAATACTGGAAAACACCTTACTCGTGAAACTAAGATATGATCTCCCACAAAGGTATTAGCAAGAAAAGATCTACTGCTCTAGTAGGGCGTGATGAACACCTAATATTTGAAAAGGTACAACTGTCAAATCGAAATTTTTAAGATCAAGATAACAAAATACAAAATAATTGAATACTACCTACACAGAGAAAATGAAGTTTAAATAGAGAATAACACATTGAATAGAAAAGTTATATAAAGAAATTTAAACGTGTGTATGAGACTTGCCATTTATTAAGGTGGATTCTTTGGGGAATAAAAGAAAAGCTCTGGGGAATAAAGACTTAGTCAATCAAGATTGACTTAGAGGATGATTTTATTCTTTAGTCCAAAAATGCACATGATTAAACTCTGCTCCATAATCTTCATCTCTTCCCTCTCCTCTCTCCCTCTCTCTATTTCTTCCACTCGGTATCTCTCTATCTTTCTCATTCTCTCGGCCAACATTTATTTTCAGAAAAAACACTCGTCATTCCCACTTGCCTAGTAGTAGTACAGTTGAACTGAATTCATGACAACCAACTCCTCCTCTATACAACATCTCTCTCTACTTTCTCTCTCTTTAAAACTTATAGGAACAATCCAAAACCCATCCCACAACCTTCTTACTCAGACAGAAGAAACAACACTACCCACCAACTATCACACGTCTCATGACTATGATATCTTCCACACTTTCATTACACATATCCTCGTCTTCTTCACCGCCATCCCTACTCATATCTCATTAATTCTCTCCTCCATTACATTTTTCTTGTTCTTCATTAGATCACCAACTAAAACAACATCAATATCAAAATATAGATTCGAACTAAAACCCTCTTTATTTTGTGACTATATTTGCTTCCATGTAATCTGTTGTTTTATTCTTGTAAGCTACCATGTATGGTTGCTGAAAAACCCTAATTTATTTAATTGTTGTTCTCAAATCTGATCTTCCTAGAGTACACTAGTTGGAGATCATTTGATGTACAAATTGAAATTCGATTGAGTTTGAGCAATGGATTTCTGTAATTGTTGGATCAAAATCACATCTTTCTTCTAATTAGGGTTTAATATAGGATTTTTCTTATCTCTAACTAATTTTTTCTGAGAGAGAGACCGAGAGAGAAAAGAAGT
Organism: Eschscholzia californica; assembly: GCF_041429995.1. Classification (NCBI taxonomy): domain Eukaryota; kingdom Viridiplantae; phylum Streptophyta; class Magnoliopsida; order Ranunculales; family Papaveraceae; genus Eschscholzia; species Eschscholzia californica. The sequence goes on from NW_028238198.1 coordinate 51,757,334, forward strand.
AGCAGAGAGTGACATAGAGAGAAGCCCAGACAAAGTGAGATAGTTAGAGAGAACGAGAGAGAGAGAGAGACCGAGAGAGAAAGAGACCGAGAGGGAGAATCAATAGGAGAGAGAGAGAAAGGTAAGAGAGAGGATGAGCATGAGAGAGATGAAGATTAGGGGGTAAAATTCGATCGGCTAAAATTTTGGACTAAAAAAGATATATGTCTCCTAAGTCAATCTTGATTGACTAAGTCTTTATTCCCCGGAGATTTTTCTTTATTCCCCAAAGTCGCGACCTTTATTAAAGTATTTGTGAGGCAATGAGGGATAATCCTACCTACCCACCGCCTCGCAACTCTTTTTTTTAACTCGAAAATATACATGGATACCCTTTATATTTATAACCCCCTTTACTAAAGCACTGGTTCTGAGACCAACCCTACTTCCGAGGTCACTCTTGCTAAAAGGGTCTAAAATTCCGTAAGTCAGCGGATCGTAAATCAGGTTAGATACCGATCCATATTCACGACACTTTCAACAATTCTCTACCATGACTTAAATATGTCACCTTGACTTAAATACGCCACCTTGACTCAAATATGCCACTATCATATGATCAAGGCCTTCTGCCATCATCGCAATAGCCCTATAAGGGCTTGCCCTCCAAAGCGCTCTCAAAATTTGTAGATCCCATTCACGTCCAAGCAATGATTAAACTTGAAAGTGGTCACTGCCTTGGTCAAGATATCTCCTAGATTTTCTTCCGTGGGTATCTTTTTTATTGTGATAATTCCTTCTTCAATCGCATCCTTAATAAAGTGATACCTAACATCAATGCGAATATTTCTTTCGTAATACATTTGATTTTCAGTCAAATGATTCGCACTATGGTTATCACAGTGAACTGTTGTCACCTTTTGCTTAAAACCCAATTCACCACTAAAAATTCATTAGCCATTTTGCTTCCTTCATTGCCTCTATCGTTATCATGCATTCTGCTTCAGATGTAGACAAAGAAACTGACTGTAGTATTGCTCTTCAACTTATGGCAGATCGACAAAAGTAGATCCATAACCTGACAGTAATCTCTTTCTATCAACATCTCTCGAAAAATCTTAATCCACATATCCAACGACAATTTAATAATTTAGAAGTGAATGTATGGCCTGTCATTGATATCCTGGAAACAGGTTAGCGAGTCGTAAACTGAGTTACATATCAACTCATATGCAAGACACTTTCGACATTAACTCTCTCCATACTCAAATTTTATATCTTTATAATCTTATAAATGGTCGTTGTTACTTGCAATCATTTGATGAGGTTGAAAGCTAAGTTGTTAGTCATCGTCTTTTGTTTACAAAATAAAAGCAAAAAAGAAAGATAGAATCATTAACCACAAGAGAAAATCACGAACAAAAAAGTGATATCACTTTTACCTCAAATTAGTTAATGACATAAACCCCAAATTAGTTTTCATGTAAATTCATGTTCAACTATGTACCATAAAATCTTCACGAAATTGTACTGAAGAAAACAATTATCTGAGAGATTATGTTGAAACAAAGAAAGAAAGGGAGGGAGGGAGAAAATGAGTATTTAGTAGAGGGATATAGGCCGGGCCAAAGTTGTTAAAAGAAATCTTACTAGAAGCAATCCTACAAAAGTTTAGAGGCAATGTGGTCTATTGAGGGCAATGCCAAAGTTAAGTTTGACCTAACGGCATAATTGACGTCGTTGAGTCAATTGACTGACAAAGGTGACTGGAAACCCCAGCCGACGACATTCATCCAAAAAAATCTTCACCTCCTCCTTCTTCTTTCTCCATATTCCTTCTTATTCTTCTTCTTTCTGCTTTCTCCGTCTTCTTCTCTTCTCATCTCCCTCTCTAAGTTCTTGAAGGGGAACTTAGAGAGAGAGAGAGAGAGATTGACTTCCCACAAAATTTTGCAAATGCCTAACCACCACCACCACCACCACCACCCCCCCCCCCCCCCCCCCACCATACAAAATTTAGCAGATTGACTTCGAAATTCTGTTAATGCCTAACCCCACAAATTTTGTTGAAACAAAGAAATTCAAAGGATCGGAACCGTGGTTGAAAATTTGAGGGCCTTGTGCCAAATTTTATTGGACGCCTTCTTGAGCATTAGCATAATATCCAAAAGTACTTTATATATCAATAAATAAAAATTTAGAACTATTCAATGATATAAAAGATATTAAATTGTTGACGAAACTAAATTGATTGTATGATGTTTCTAAATAATCGTTTCAATTATTTGTACGCAAACAGTATAACAACTAAGTAATTAGACTCTTAAATGATAAAAAAAACGTAATGAATGTGAGAGTCCATAGTGGAAACATGTTGGACTAAGATTCCACGTAAAAATAGACTAATATAAATTTGAAAATATATGAATTAAATCAATCTCGCGAATTACTGCTCTTACGAAATCATCTAGAGACAAAGATTTGCAAGAGAGCGAGAGTGAGAGAGAAAGCGAAGGCACGAAATTTGCGATCCAAAATTTACTATGTATGCATTACTATACCAATTTAATTTTTTTTCTCATTGATACTGTAATGACAATCTTCGTGTTTAATGCGTATCTATTTGAATAAAAACTTAATTATTATACTAAATATTTTTTTTTGTTCAAAACTACTAAAATCAACACGGTATCCAAACTATTGACTTTGTATGATAAATGAGTTTAGTGAGCTATTACAAAAAATTAAACTATTGTGGGGTTCTATCCTTGGTTGCCTTGGTGTAACTCAGCTTCGGCATCCACTAAGCTACTAGTCATTTCGTGATTATAGACTATATTTTCTAATTGTTAACATATTAATATTATAACGAAACAAAAAAAAAAAGTGGGCCCTTGTGGTGGGGGGCCTGTGCGCACGGCCCGCACTCCCCCATCCACGGCCCTGCCAAGGATACACACTTTCTCCCCAACCTCCATAAAATTCTTCCAAATTCTTCTAATGTTTTTTAAATTCTTCAAAAATATATTTACGAACTCCATATCAAATCCGAAAAAACAAAAAATTATAAACTTAGTGATGCTCTTTCTTACACTCACTTTGAAAAAGAGGGGATGAACTTCATAATGTCCAGAAAAAAACTTACAATCAAACGCAAATAAAAAAATTAAAAATAAAAGTAATTATTGTAGATGGAAAAGTTTACAAAGCATTTTAGGAGGCCATTTTTAATGGTGGTCTTCTTTAGGGGTCATTGGAAAACTGGTCATCTTTATCAAGGCATCTTTTTGAGTTGTTAAATCTTTAGGGTGCCAAAATAAAACCTGTCCCATCATACAGGAAGGTATCAAATGCATGTGGTGCCATTTTTTTTCATGAAACTCGAATTTTTTTTCCATAACTGAAATTTTATAAAAAGTTTTTCTTCAAGGCCGGTTTTCCCGAATTCTGTGCTAAAAAATAATCGGTTTTCGGAAAAAAAAAAAAACGATTTTCGTGAAAAAAAAACGAGTTTCATGAAAAAAAAAAAAACGAGTTTCGTGAAATTTCGGTTACCGGAAAAGAAAAAATGGTTTTCAAAAAAAAAAGTTTAGGAAAATTTACGAAGAAAACGAAGAGTTCTCGAATGAAGTGATATTTGAAAAAACGAGTTTCGAGAACAAAGTTTATTCAACATTTTTTCTAAAAGAAGCGTTTAAAATTACTCAAATGATAATAAATTATAGTATTCTTATTAGTTGTCAAACAAACCAAAAAATATTACTTGGATTCATGAATCCGTGGAATTTTGAATCCCAAGGACTCTTGAATCCGCGGATTTATGGCTCCGTCATCCAAACACACCATTAGTTTTAGGCAAAATTAGTGACAAAAAAGACCGTATTTCACGAGAAGTCCAAAACTACATTTTTTCTGACCAAAATACCCATTCACTTGTGAAATCCCGTCAATTCTCATAATGCATTATTATTGGCTATAATGTATTACGAACGAACATAGTGCATTAAGACATACTCCTAATTTGTTCTTCAACCCGAATAAAAAATCGTTTTTCTTTCTAAACCATTTTTTCTGGTCATAATGCGTTATGAACCGGAATAAGATTTTATCAACAAGCACAACACTATTAATTGTTCATACTATGTTATGAGTAGAAAATAAATTCGGACTTGTTTATCAAAATAAATCGGCTTCTTTAATTTTCGTTTGACAAGCTTTCAACATTCGATTATCCATTAGAGGTAAGATTTTAACACTTATTCATCATTAATGTTGTTTCCATGTAGAAAAAATCTGATCGAGAAAGAAATCGGACATATCATCATTTGATTATGCTTCAATTGTAGGTTCATTCTCTAGAACAAAAACGGTTAAATGCATCAAAATCAGTTTCATTTTTTGTTTGATGAATTTGTCTTTCAATTTATAGTATTACATAGACAACCTTTGGAAGGCTCTTTAATATATAGTTTTACAAAATTTTATTTTTCTTCTGATCAGAATGATAGTACTATTTGTTTTTAAGGTTTTCTTTTCATTCTCTAGAAATTTTGTGTTTTTCATAACACGTCATTTTTCTCGTACTTCATGTAGACATGAAGCATAATCAGGGGAGGGACCAAAATGGAGGGAGAAATAGAACTTTTGCACTACTTAAATAGTTATTTATATATAACACGTCATTTTTCTCGTACTTCATGACATTCATGTACACATGGCGGAGGGGTATTTCTATTACTCTCGCCATTTTGGACCTCAAAACTATTTGGGAAATGATAAAGTTACAAAAGATTTTGACAAAAAAAAAGTTCGCAGCTGATGTGGCGGGTGTGGTTTCAAACTTTGACCAAATCTAGGCCGTTGAGAGATGAAAATCACAACCGCCACATCAGCTGGGAACTTTTTTTTGTCAAAATCTTTTGTGATTCTAGCATCTCTCGAACTATTTTCCTATTTTCTGCCAATTTTAGCCCAAACTCTCATGAAATTAGTATATAATAATAATTTTAATGAAAATGGATAGTATTATTAAATGTATAATGTACTAAGATAAAGGGGAAACAATTAATCATCCATTTTCCCCATAATCATGCAAAATGAAAAGCTCAGAAGAAGAAAGAAGCAGCGGCCACACCAGTAACACCTGCAACAACAGAGTACTTCAAAGCAGAACCATCACTCTTTGCCGCATCATCAGATGGAGCTGGTGCATCGGCGTCATTAGCAACAGGTCCTGCACCGGCCGCGGCAGCCTCAGGTGTTGGGGAAGGTGGAGAACTCAAAGTCGAAGTCTCGTCAGAACCAGCTGGTGCATCAGATGGGGTAGAGGTGGCTGGAGAAGAAGCTGTGGTGGTGGTGGGAGCTGAAGCTTTAGGAGCTGCAGAGGCAGATTCATCATCAGTGGGTGCTGGGGCGGCAGCGGATTTATCATCATCAGAAGCAGCTGGTGAAACTGCTGGAGCTGATTTTGACTTTGTTGGAGCTGATTTTGGTGATGAAGATGGAGATTTAGCGGGTGATTCAGCTGCGGAAACTGATCCGACCACAGCGAGGAAGATAAGAGCAAGAACAACAATTTGTTTTGAACCCATTTTTATTGATGACAAATAGAAGGTAAAATACTGATTCTTTTTCTTAGTACAGAGCTTCCTCTAGGTTTGTATGATGTATAGAGAAAGACTGCACAGAAAAAAGAATGAGGAAATAAGGTGGAAGAAGATGAGTTTATATAGTAAGAATGGTGACATGAATTTCGCAGTTGGGTTTTTTACAAACACGTACGTGTTAAGATTATCACGTTTTTAGGTTAATTGATGGTTACTATGGTATTCTATATTTGTGTGTAAGAAGGTGTGGAGCTGGCGTTATTGACTGGATCAGCCTGTTTATGAGGATTCCAAAGTTCTAAATGGAGTAGGAAATTGCTATTTTGGGGAGAAAATGGAACAGGATTACAAAGGGCGATGTGGCTGGCTTCTATTAGTCGGGACATAGGGAGAGAAAAACACACGGATCAGTGGCGGCAGGCCATGTCAGTTTTTGAGCTGTGGTCAATTCTCATGTTCGGCGCAAGTAGCATTTTTCAATGAATAACCCACATTTTTTACTACGTATAAAACGATAATAATAGGTTTTGAGTGAAGAATAACCTTTTTTGTTAGTACTTCTTATGTATTTATGTTTGGTATAACCAGGGTCTTCGTCACGGATTGTTCGTTAAACAATATATATGATATTAAATAGTTGACCACCTATTAACAAATCTGCAAAACTATATTATTTTTTTAAGAAAAACGTACCAAACTAAATATTTTTAAACGTACATTTCAAAAGCAAAGTATAAATTAGAAATACATTCAAATTTAGACAAAACTCATAATTGGTTGCTACCTTTATACCATTTGTAGAAATGATTTGTAACCAAATCATTATTAGATACTTTTCATCACTTCTTCTAGTTTTTTTCTTCCACCTTTTTATAACAATGACAATGATTTTTACCTTTTCGACAAGAGATCCATACTACGATTTCAAGTACTTTTTATTTGATCTCCTCTTATGTCATGTAATAGTTTTGGTTTGACACAGATTTTCACCTTCTCGAAAAAAAATTAAATACTTGAAAGATAAGTATGGGTGGATTGAGGGTTTTTCATCCAACATGTAGAGCGCACATCTGAATTATATAACTCCTTCACAAAAAAAAAAAATCTGAATTATATAACAAAATCGTTGACATTATAATCAGGTTAGCTTAAACTAACCCAGAATGACATCAAAGTATCACATGAATATCATGCAACCGAATGGAAGAAACATAAATTTGTATTATCAAATACCATGAACAGATTTTCATTATGGAAGAAACTTTAAATGGAAGTCAATTATGATCAAGTATAGAAACTTACCGAATAAAAAGACGAATTTGTAATCAATGGATAGAGTATATTCAATAACTTATATATAAATATTGGTGATGGACAAAATGATGCTCATCTACAGATACTCAATTTTAATCCCTCAAACTCCACTCACTCGTCCATAATTGGATTATACTAATGAGGACACGAAGTGAATTTAATCTCTTAAATGTCATTTTACCAATTCTCATCAGGTGGACTATAAATTTAAATACCTTCTTATGGTGCACTTACAGATGTCAGAGCGAAAGTTTTCAAACCCATATTTTTTTTTTAAATCCAACTGGAAACGTATTATTTATAGATCAAATGTTTACAGCAAGAGAAACAAAACTACAACATAGGAGTACAATAACAAAAAATACAACTTTAAGAACACACTCCTATAAGTAACCTGTAAGACTGTATGGCGGACCCAGAAATATTTCATTGTGGGGGCACTTTTAGTTATAATAATAAGGAAATCGTCTAGAAATCTTAATGTCGTGTCTGAATGTGTGGATTCTATACATTATCGTTACATTTTAAGCCAACTCAACTACTATGGACTTACGAGTTGTATTTATTGTAACCAATATAGATAAGTAGTCTCATACACTTTCGAAATATATACAGAAGTTAAGGAAACAGAGAAGACAGATTCATTTTAGAGAAATAGTTAGATAATAACATAAACACGTGTATATATATAAGAAAATGAGAGAGAAAAAAAAACATAAGAATGATATGAAGAAAAATAACTCTAACAACGTTTACGAGAGTCAACCATGAATTTACAAAGAAAAAAGACTAAAAGATGAATTGATCTTTAAATAGGGGGTCAAAATAAAAACAATATAGTGCAAATAAGATAACTACTAAAAGACTAGGGGGTAAATATGAATATACCCATAAATAAACCAAAATGTTAGCTAGCTACGGGATTCGAACTCGGACATCATACGCACACACTTTGAACTTAAATCAGTACTCCAATTCCTTTTTAGTGTCAAAGAAGGATTTGTTTTCTTATTTCATTTTAACCTCTATTTGGAAAGATATTCATTTTTGGACCCGTGGGGGCACGTGCTCCCACGGGTCCCTACGTGGGTCCGCCCCTGTGACTGTATTACGAGTCGCATCGATCATCTCAAATCGAAAAACCCTCCAGCCATCGTGCGCAGATATCCTCAACAGCAAACGAGAACATGACCTCACTATTTGAGAGTAGCCTTCTGTTATTCGAGCCAACCAACACCACCACTTAAACCCAAAAATAGTCCGAACCGCACCAAGTGAACAAGATGGAAAAAGAAAATCAAAACTTTAACAAAGCCTTGATAATTCTTTGATTCGGAACCCGAAGATTCCATGGTTACCCCCCAGTTTTCTCTTCGAAAAAGAAATCATGTCCCACAATCTAAGTACATTACAATCAGACACCTGGAAATTAAGGTTGCTGGCTGAGCTCAAGCCGAAAGACTTAGCAAAGCTAGAAAGCAGTTGCAGACAAGCTGCCAAAGGAGACTGGTGAAGGAGAGAATCAAAACCAGTAAAAAGTAATGCCATAATTGAGATCCAAATAGCAAGGCTAATCGATGTAGAAGGGCACCCACATGATATTAAATGAGCCAACATTGGTTTACCTCGATCAAAATGTCTACCCAAAAGATATAAGGACCAAGCCCTGCTTAATTCTCCTGTGTCAAAGGGAGTGCTTAGGAAATAAGCCAATTGCGTCCAACTCAATGAATGTGTAGGCTCAAAGTTATGAATCAAGCCCAAGCCCGATAAGCCACCACCTATGTTGCAAGGGAAAGAACATGTGTTGGCAACAACCAACATGGGTTCATTCTGCTGGACACACACGTGTGATATCGTTGGAATCCCATTGACAAACTTCAAGGACGCCGGAGAAGGAGAAGCTTGAGATTATAGATTCTTGATAATAGTAGTCAAATAGGTTCACGATGTAAGGTTGATCCATAATCCATCAAACTCATCAGGACGTAGATGAAACAAACTCTAGTGACTAACTAGGCTTAAATATAGCTAGAGTTAGATGGGAGATAGAAAGAACTACAAAGGAACAAGCCAGGTCTAAGGAAATACCAAGAACAGATAAGAAGAGAAGGAAAGGATGGAGGAAGAAAGAGGCACTTGCTGGAAATGACTAAGAAATAGCAAAAGAAACACAAACCAACAAAATCAAAATGAAAGGCAGAAATAGATCTAGAGAAGTAAACAAGAGGACTAGTCTATAAAAGTATAGGAGATATAAAGAAGATACATGTAGAGAAAAATCTATGAGAGACCCTCTTACAGGCCGGACAAGCCATTTCCTCCTATCAAAGATCAAGGCAAAGAAACTAACAAGACGCATGAAGCTACCTACCTTCACAACCGATTGTTCATCACACTTTAGTTTTACATGTACCCAGGGGCGGCCCAAACAATTGGGAGGCCTAAAGCGAACTAAAATATGGGGCCCTTCATACACTAAGTACTAAAAAAAAAATTGTCAACCATATAAGTTTGAAAAAATTGACAAAAAAATATAAACCTGAACTTATTTATTAAATAAAAAGTGCACCGAATCTACATATAGAGATGAGCTAAATATATTTTGAAAACATTCTTCTTGCTTTTTGAGATGCAAAATTACTAATTATCCGTTCATAGTCCAACTCTTCAGTCATATCTTGTTCAATTGATAACATAGCTAACCCGTTCAATCTCTCTTGTGACATGGTGGAGCGGAGGTAAGACTTGATCAACTTTAGCTTAGAAAAACTTCTCTCAGCAGAAGCTACTGTAACGGGTATAGTTAATAAAATTTTGTAAGAAATCCAAGCATTTGGAAAATTTAATTCTCTAGAATTAGAACTAATAAAATTAAGCACTTCAATTGCTTTCCTTATGCCAGTTGGTAAAATCACTTTTAAGACTTTGAGTTCTGAAAACAATTGTGTTCCATCAATATCAGATTGCATGTCATGCTTCAAATAACCTTCAAGTTTGAGACAATAATCTTTTAAGCTTTCATCATCCGCAGTAGTGAATCTTTTCAGATCAAACAGAAACCCAAATTTTTTGTCATATTCTTGAAACTGCTCAAACCTAGTCTTCAATGAAATCCGACCTTGATCAACGATATATAAGAAATAGTTTACTTTGAAAGATTCTTCAGCTGTCTGAGTCGTTTCATTTGTGACATTGGTATCCTCATCAAATTGTTTCTTTCTACGAATGACACGTTTTTGTGAGAATATAGGCTCAATATCTAAGGCATCTGCAATATCCTTAGCTGCTAAAATAGCTGAAACAAATCCGTTTTCTCTATAATCGTCAAAAAATATGATCAGTTCCTGTAACTGAGTTATAGCAACATCAATTTGCATATCTTCACTTTGAAGAAATTTGCTAACAACATTCACTACATTTAACAAATCAAACCAAATGCATAAACCAAGTAAAAATTCATAACTTTCTAAATCATTGGTTACCAAGCTCATGGCATGACTCTTCGTCGTAGCATCTTTTGTCATATTTGTTAATTGAACCAGCGCATTTCTTATTTCTGGAGCTTGATATCTAATCGCCTTGACTGCTTCAACATGACTTTCCCAACGAGTATCTGACAACGGTTTCACTGTAACTGATATGTTTTCTTTAAGGATTTCCCATCTTTGAGTTGATGAAGAAAATAATGTGTAAATACGTTGTACGACTCTAAAAAAACTTATTGCTTTTGAACAAGACTTTGCCATATCACACAGAGCAAGATTAAGACTATGACAACCACATGGTGTATAAAAAGATCTTGGATTTTCATCTGACAATCTTCTTTGTACACCTTTATGTTTTCCCTTCATATTAGAACCGTTATCATAACTTTGTCCTCGTATATCATATAAATCAAGTTGATGAGTATTTAATACATCTTTAAGTTTATTAAAAAGACCGCTCCCAGATGTATCATTCACCTTTAAAAATTCTATAAAAAACTCTTCAATCTTTACTGGAGTAGTTGTAACATCTACACATCTTATTACAAGAGACAATTGTTCGGTGCAGCTTATGTCAGGAGTACAATCAAGTATAATTGAGAAGTATTTTGCTTTCTGAATTCTTTGAATGATTTTGTCTTTAATTTCCCCTGACAGTGTGAGTATCAATTCATTTTGAATTTTGTGACTAAGATAATGTGAATATATTTCTTTCTTCTGAACCCGTCGAACATGCTCTTTCATAATTGGATCATATTCAGCAATCATTTGAATAAATTGACAAAACAACCCGTTGTTACGATCATAAATCTTTTCTTTTTTACCACGAAAAGCCAAATTGTTACTAGCAAGAGTTTTCACCAGTGCAATTATATATTCTTATCAATACCTCCTTCCAATGATCTCTCTCCTTGTTAATTTGATCTTGTGTATTCTTATCAATGGTTGTATTACTTTTCAATCTTGTTTCCAACTCGATCCAAGTCATATTTATAATATGCTCAATGTTCGTCTCATGTTGTTTAAGTTTGGCCCCCAAATTACGCCAATCATTTGTTCCATCTTCAGCTAAAAAAGATGACATCTGGTCTTGCTTGAATAACTTGCAACAAAAACAAAATACTTTGTCCAACACATTTGAGTACACAAGCCACTTCCTATCTTGTTTATCTCCGTTAGATAAATGTCGGGTATAGAACTTCGAAGAAAAGTGTCTCTTAAGAGCATCTTTTGGGAAATCATCTTCATCTCTTAAAACTCTAACAGGTCCTCTTTCGACTAAAATGTCCCTTAATGGTTGATCGATTGTTTCCCAACTAGCTGGATCACTAAAATCTTGATTGATATTTTTGTCTTCAATTGCTTTATCAATGTTTTTGTTGACAAATTCTTCACTATAATTTTCATTTTCTTGTTCTTCAACAATAGTTTCGTTTTGTAGCCCTTCATTTGTATTATCATGCCCAACATTTTCATTAATTATTTCTTCAATGACATTCCCCTCAACGGAATCTTCAATTACATTAGTAAGTTCTACACTAGAACTACCCATTGTAGAATTTTTCGGATCTATAGTTTTCGCAAAGTATTTATTTAGGGATCCTTCTTGAGATTTCGTCAATTTCTCTAACCTTTTTTTCTTTTCTCTTTTAGCATGACCTGATGGATGTGTGCGCTTCATTGTTACACTAATTTCAATAAAATTATGAAAGTATTGTGAGAGTTTTGACCTAAAATTGAAAATTAAAACTAATTAAATCAACCACATACTCTAGTTGAACCATACAACTTTATAATTACCAAAGTAACTATGTAGTTGTTATTTGTCAACTCTTATTGTTCAGCAATAGGATAGCAATAGTATTAAAAGAGATACAACAAACTATTTATAAATTGGGAAACAGTAAATTAACTATTATAAATTGGGAAACAATAAATTAACTATTATAAATTGGGAAACAGTAAATTAAAAGTAATTGATGGTTAAAACAATGAAAGTAAGAGAGAGTCAGAGAACTAAATACCTGATGTTAAGAATGGAGAAGAATTAAAGAGAGAATGAAAGATAACAAATTGTGAATTTTTTGCTTGTTTGCTGAGAGAGAACTAGAGAAGGACTGAAGGAGAACACCAGCATAAAAAAATTAGAAAAGGTAATTCCAAAAGTTTCCGGACAGAAAATTAGGTTGGATTAGACTTGGTAGCCGTCAATATTTAATAGAGGTAGAGTAGTTTTCGTTGGAGTCGTGTATGTTTAAAAAAGGGAATGAATTAGGTCATTATTACTTTAGAGTGGGCCCCGTCCAAAGAAAGTTCCTTTTATTTTATTTAAAACTTAGTTTTTCTAACTTTCCCAACCAATACAAAGACTGGTGAGTTTTTGTTTTACCTATAGGTGCCTTTAAGATATGAGTTTTGAGGCCCTTCCAAAACGGAGGCCCAAAGCAGCCAAAGCGGCTGCTTTGGGCCTGGGCCGCCCCTGCATGTACCATCATGACACTTTAGTTTGACATATATCAACATGAAATTATTTTAAGGGTTATTTTCCAAAAAGCCCCTAACTTTGTGACCAGCTTCCACTGCGAAAAAACGTCCCAATTATAACGGCCAAAGCCGTTACAAAAGACCGAAAAGCCGTTATAAAAGGCTTTTTATAACGACTTTTAACCGTTATATACAAAAACGAGCCGCTATAAAAAGTCTCGTTGCAAATACAGTTGCAACGGCTAGAAGCCGTTATAATACCTCTTTTTATAACGGCTTGTTGTGTTTCAGCCGTTATAAAAATGGCTCACAGAACTGGCGGGAATTTGATGGCGCCAAATGAGAAGAGTCATTTGTAACGACAGTTTTGAGTAAGACCTTTATATATGCCTCCTCTTGTAACGGCTCCGTTTGAAAGTAGTCATTAGAAATGTTTTTTTGTAACGGCTTTGACGAGAAAGGCCGTTATAAATGTCTGGTTTGAAAAAAAAAATTCAAAACCTCTGGAATCCAGCTGCAAAATATTGCAGCTTTTACTGATGTACCTATTTATAATTCAAAAAACCAAAACAAAATAGACATCTCGAGCTAACCACACAATAAATAAAACGAAACAACTCATAGTGATTGATAGTAACACAAGTTTCAAGTTCATGCATCGATCCAACCCAAATATATTACATTATATAAAATCAAAAGCTCACACGCTTATCCCTTACATTCAAATCATCAGCAGGAGTTAGACCACTTCGTACCTCGACCTTGTATAGCTCCACATTGCATCATCTTTAACTCCTATAGCTGTTAAATAAGAGTTACAACACAAATTAACCACATTTAGAATATTGATACCCTTGTATACCATAAACTCTATTGTAATCATTCAAATCAAATTCTAAAAGTTTCAAACATAACAAGTATTAACAACTAACTCAGTGGTTCAGCCTAAGTTCGGCTTCGGCTAAACCCGAGCTGATCTATTAGTCCATTCCAGTCCCTGAGTTACTTGGGTGGATCTGCCGATGATAACTACTTGATTATAATTTGTAACAATAAGGTAGGGCGTAAGGGTTCATTTTATGTGGGGTGTTACTAGTTCTATTCGATTTAGAACTTGCTCGAAATACCCACTTGTTTGAACATCTGGAGAACCAAACATCATTTTGGGAACAAGAATCTCATTCAACTCATTGTCTTGCAGCCTGACCGTGTCATGAAATTCTGCAACAACTGATGAACAATTTGAAGTTTTCACTCAACTCTTAAGATTTTGATATTTTTTCTTTTGCTTATCCTTTCTAACATCCAAACAATAACTCATAGTTCGACCTTTGATCTGGTGTCAGATGTTCTTTACCAAGGGATTTTTACAGCCTAGGAGCTCTCATGTGGGTTTAACTAAGGCATTATTGTTGATTATTCTATACAAGGTGAAAGAGCTCTAAGAAAAAAACATTTTTTGTGATGTTTGATCTTAAACTCTACTTCATGTTTAAAATTTTTCACAAGGACTAGTCTTGGCGCGTACATGAGTAGACTGACTGGTTTCTCGGTATGAGTAGATCTAATTTTGGGGGACTACCCAAGTTGCAGAGGGTGGTGGCGTCATCAGTCGACAAATCTAATCAGAAAGATAACATATGGCCCCTTTTTTCAGTTACCGTTAGCACACCGTTAACTAGTCATCACCTTCTCTTCTCCATCTCATCTTCTCTCTCTGCCACATCATCATCTTCTCCGGCGAAGGTCGCCGGCCGGCCAATTTTCCGGTCGGCGACCTTCAACAATAAGATAAAATTTATCTCCTCTCTCTAAAAAAAATTTATTTTTGAAATCTCTCTCTCTAAAACTCCGGCGAAGGAAAACCCCTTCGCCGGAGGTGAGCCTGTCCAACGAACAGACCTGTTCACGAACAGATCTATTAGTGGTGTTCACGAATAGATCTGTTCGTGAACAGACTCACCTCCAGCGAAGGGGTTTCCCTTCCTCGGAGTTTTAGAGAGAGAGAGGAGAGAGATTTAAAAAAAAAAAAAATTAGAGAGAGAGAGATAAATTTTTTTTTTTTCGGCGACCTTCGCCGGGGAAGATGATGAGGTGGCGAGAAGATGATGTAGCAGAGAGAGAAGATGAGATGGAGGAGAGAAGGTGATGACTAGTTAACGGTGTGCTAACGGTAACTGAAAAAAGGGGTCATATGGGAATATTTGATAAAGTTAGGGGCTAGGCAGGAAGCTGGTCACAAAGTTAGGGGCTATTTGGGAAATAACCCTAATTTTAAACACCTTCTTTTAGTTGCACCAATATAGAGTTGAGTGGAGGTTCCAAATCCAAATGAAATTACTCCCTTATTTTTAGAAATTTTAGATTTACTCCTAAACTAAAATAAGAGTTGGTGATATGGGATATAAAAAGGAATTTCACATAATTTATGTTAGTTCGAAAAAATTTCTTTTCGATTTTCAAACTCTAAATTTTTTTTTTATAGTTTGGTACATAATTCCATCCCACTTTAGGTCCAAATTCTAGATCCGCTCGGTCGTTGATAGGGGTGGGAATCGGACTGGTCGGGTTCATGTCATTCATCGGGTCAATCGGGCTTTAAAACTCTCTGTCCATTCGGGGCCTTGGATTTAATCGGGCAGGTTACTTAAAAAATCCTAGTGTTCAAAACCCGTCCAAGTCCGCCAAACTTTTCGAGTTTCTTGGGTATCGGGTTTTCACCAAAGTTTATAAATATCTCGGTCGAAATAACAAAAATATTTCTATATCGATCGTACCGAAATTTTCATCGAAACTAAAGTTTAATTAAGTTTCTCTTAACAATGCTTTGTCAAGGACAATCCTTACTAGGAAAACAATATACGTATATATATATATATATATATATATATATATACTTAAAATATTTTAAAAATATCAAAGTACATTTAATCTATTTTATACATCATTTCACCGGATCACTACTATATTTTGTCACATTGGTCACCACCACCATACATCTGTCACGTTCATGGTCTACTGTAATACCTATATGTAGTAATGTACAATTATGTGTTATATACTTATACTAGGCATAACCCCCCGCCCTACGGGCAAGGGAACACCGTTTACGCAACTCAAAGATGTAGATACACAAAATACAATCCAAAAAATTTCTAAAAAAAATGAATTAATTATTTTTAACCAAGTAATGACCTATTTTAAAGAAAACATAATGTTGAGGAACAAATAGGTTAGCGAAAATAATAATCAAAACCCATGTAAAACGTATAATATTATAAGGGCAATTTTCGCGCGAAGTCATGGATATATAGTTCTTTACTTGCAAAAGCATTTCAAGATATCCATATGGAAACACCATTCAATGAGGAAATAAAAGAAGTTTTACAAGTCATCGAGAACATTCGCCTAAAATCATTACCATAATGTCAATGTTCGTTCAAAATCTTTTTCCTTCTCTAACTGAACTTTCGCAGTTCGGCAATCCTTCGCGCTCGCCTATATTATGAGTATGATCATCCCAATCACCTGCGAAATACGTAGTTCTACGTAAGAAGATGGGAAACTATTAATTTCGATTGAAATTTATGACTAAAATAATGATACACACGGGCAATAAATGATGCCCACCAGAAAAATGATACGCACGGGCAATAAATGATACGCACGGGCAATAAATGATGCCCACCAGAAAAATGAATACATAGCGCATTATAAGAGATGAAACGAAGATTTCAATTAATACATCCCACTTACAGATAAGAGTTACTTGCGATGCCTTTTTATGGTAGAGGAGCCACCTTATGAACTGGTATTGCCTTATTGCCTTTTGTGGAATCAACCCATCTTCTTCATCGCCATCAAACTCTAATAAGTAGCTAAAAAACAAGTATAGATGGTGCAACCGTCTCACTTCAGTTTGGAAATAAAAATTCAAAAAAATATTTTTCATATCTACTCAAGATCTTAACTAAGATTGCTTCAAGAAGAGACAACAGAGAAATGATGAAATTAAACATTCCAATATGCAAGGTTATAAACCAATAGTTGTAACGAAAAGCTTCATGATTGAAGAAGGGAAGCAACTCACTCTTCGTTTGTGTCGGGGCAAAGCACCAAAACATGAGTGTCAGTTTGGGTAATCTGGCACCAGAAAGATCATTTCGCTTTGCACAAGAAATATTATGCGAAAATGTTGGTTTATGTGGCCTGAAATTAGAAACCAAACCATAATCTGATAAGCCAAGAAGATCTGATAGAGTGCCAAGAAAGAACACAAAGTTCCTTCAGTAATGGTTACTAATGCATCGTGAGTTGTGGTCGTAGAAAATGGGTCAAGTTGTTGACAAAAATGCTGCTATAGAATAGGTCAAGTAGTTAGGATTTCAGAAGTGTTAGTTATTTTTATTCAGTTATTGCCATGTGTCCCATTTATATTCAGTTGTTTCCATGTCTTAGAGATATGCCTTAGAAATAGGAGTCTTTTGTTAATTTCCATTGTATTTAAACTCTAAGAGAGTTAGCAATAAAGTAGCTTTTTTTGAGTCCAATCAATTTCTACTGGTTAATTCTCACCATAAGCAGAATATTTACTAACATTAAATCTATTTTGCTCCACCAGTTCTAACTGGGACCTTATCAAATTGTAGCAGAGCTTTGTTGCAGATGGCTACTAACAAGGAACGAATCGAAAAACTCGAATCTAAGTTCGGGGGTCTACAGGATAGCATGAGTCGCCTAGAGTTGGGAATCACAGATAAATTCCGGCAACTTGAAGATACACTAGAGAGAATGACCATGAGTTTGCAATCCAATAAGAAGGATACAGCAGCAACACTAACGATCGAAATGGATATACGCATCGGAATCGCGAAGATGGGGCAGAGAGAAATGATGGAGGAAGACACATGTTTTCATCAAGATTAGAAAAGCTGGTATTTCCAAAATACTCGGGTGATGACCCCACTGAATGGTTTAATAGAGTGGAGCAGTTCTTCGGGTACCAAGGCACTACCGAAGCGCGGTGCCACTAGCTTCCTTTCACCTTGAAGGCGAAGCAAATCAGTGGTGGCAGTCTTTTAGACGAGCTTACAAGGAAGATGGAAGGGAAGTTACATGGGCAGTGTTTGAAGAAGAGTTATGGGCAAGGTTTTAGCCGACCGAATGTGAAGATTTTGATGAATCATGATCTAGATTAAAACAAGTGGGCTCCTTGCGTGATTACCAAAGGGAGTTCGAGAGGCTTGGGAATCGAGTACAAGGATGGAAAGAAAAGGCATTGGTGGGAACATACATGGGAGGTCTTAAAATAGAACTTGCTGAAGGAATCAGAATGTTCAGACCGAAGACGCTAAAGGAAGCAATAAGTTTAGCTAGAATGAAAGTTGAACAATTATCCCGCCAGCAAAAGTTCACGAGAACCATAACATCACGAGTGAACCAGAATTCTCTCACTTTAGTTCCTCAAGTAAGATCAACAAGTTCCATGTACATGAAGCGTCTTACATAGGATGAGATGCAGAAGAGGCGAGCACAAGGCTTATGCTCCAATTGCGATGAAAATTTCAGCGCGGGCCACAAGTGTCGCAAACCCCAAATTCTACTATTGGAAGGGGATGAGGAAATAGAAGATGAACAGTCTATGATTGAAGAACCTGAAATATCCCTTCATGCTCTCACGGGATGGTCAACAACAAGAACCATGAGAGTAATAGCCAAGATTGGCAATCAAGAGTTGGTGGTCCTTATTGATAGTGGGTCGACTCATAATTTCATAAATGAACGAGTTTCTAACTGGTTGAAACTTCCAGTAGTGCTTACCCGTCATTTTCAAGTTAAAGTGGCAAATGGGAAACCTTTGAAGTGCCAAGGACGATTCGGAAACGTCCCTGCCTTGATTCAAGGTATTCCTTTTACTCTTACACTTTATGGACTTCCACTAATTGGGTTTGATTTGGTTTTAGGAGTTCAGTGGCTTGAGCTACTAGGAATTGTGGCTTGTGACTGGAAAAATATGACTATGGAGTTTAGTTGGAATGACAAGGTGTACAAACTACAAGGGCTTGATGCGCAGACCATCCAACTTACATCAGCAAAGACATTGGCCAAGGAAAGGCGACAAGGAATGTTATTTTTGCCGTGTGCTTCTTCTCTGAGGCAGAATTGGCCAAGAAAGGAGTCCAGGCAGAAATGCAAAAATTGATAGAATCCTACAATGATGTTTTTCAGAAGCCAAAACAATTGCCTCCAAAAAGGGAAATTGACCACCACATATCATTAAAGGAAGGAACTGAGCCAATTAATGTAAGGCCATACAGGTACACTTGTTTTCAAAAGGCAGGGATTGAAAAACAAGTTCATGACATGCTTAATTCAGGGATAATTAGATCAAGCACCAACCCCTTTTCTTCACCTGTCCTATTGGTTAAAAAGAAAGATGGAACCTGGCGTTTCTGCACTGATTATAGAGCCCTTAACTCGATCACCGTCAAAGACCGTTTTCCTATCCCTACGGTAGATGACATGCTTGATGAATTACATGGTGCCATTTTCTTCACTAAATTGGACCTTATTGCTGGTTACCATCAAGTTCGGGACAATCCTGCCGACATCCACAAAACAACATTCCGAACCCACAATGGCCATTATGAGTACTTAGTTATGCCTTTCGGTCTTTGCAATGCACCCTCCACTTTTCAAGCAGTTACGAACTCTATCTTTCAGTCGTATTTGCGTAAATTTGTGTTAGTCTTTTTTGACAACATCTTGATTTATAGTCCTGATTGGGATACACATCTTGAACATGTTAAGTTAATCTTTGAGGTCTTAAGGCAACACCAATTTTTTGTCAAGCTCAAGAAATGTGAGTTTGGACAGCAAGAGCTAGAATATCTGGGTCATTTAATTACTTCTCAAGGTGTTAAGGTAGACCAAAGCAAAATTCAGGCAATGTGCAACTGGCCCAAACCAACTAATGTCTCTGAGTTACGTTGGTTCTTAGGCTTGACAGGTTACTATAGGAAATTTGTTTGCAACTATGGCGTAATAGCTCGTCCACTTACTAATTTACTAAAAAAGGGGCAGTTCTGTTGGAATGAAGAAGCTGACAAGGCCTTTGAAAGTCTTAAAAAAGTCATGACTACAACACCTGCATTGTCATTACCAAATTTTAATAAGCCATTTGTCATTGAAACTGATGCTTCCAGTGATGGAATTGGTGTTGTACTTACTCAACAAGGGAAACCAGTGGCATACATGAGTAGAGCTTCAGGTTCAGGAGTGACAAAAAAATCATGGTCGACATATGCTAAAGAATTGTTAGCCATCATAGTAGCAGTACACACTTGGAGACCATATTTAATGGGTCACAAATTCTTCATTCAAACAGATCAACGCAGGTTAAAGTATTTGTTGGATCAACGCATTACCACTCCGAAACAGCAAAAATGGGTGTCTAAGCTCTTTGGGTATGAGTATGAAATCCTCTACAAACCAGGCAAGGAAAATGGTACTACGGATGCACTATCACGAAAACCAGGTAGTCCTTCTCTTGATGCTTTATTTGTATCACACACTTCCATGTGGGATGATATAAAAAAAGAAGCCAAAAACAATCCCTACATGCAGAAAATTGGAAGACTTGCTGTTGAAAAATCAGGGAGTCCATATTCAAGTAGAAATGGTATGATTTACTATAAGAACTGTGTGGTAGTGCCTCCTACATCTAACATGGTACAGCAACTGCTCAAATAATTTCATGACTCACAGTTGGGTGGCCATCCAGGGGTGTTGCGAACCTACGAACGGCTTGCTCGACAGTTTTATTGGCCATTGATGCATCGTAGTGTGCGGGACTATGTGTCGGCATGTGATGTTTGTCAACGAGTTAAATCAGATACCTTGGCTCCAACAGGACTGTTACAACCATTGCTGATCCCTTGCCAAGTTTGGGACGACATCCCCATGGATTTCATAGAAGGACTTCCACTGTCTAATGGTAAGAACACCATCCTGGTTGTTGTAGATCGGCTTAGCAAATCAGTACATTTTATAGCCTTGGCGCATCCTTTTACCGCAAAGATAATGGTTGGGCAGTGTTGAAAACGTGGTGAAGCTACATGGAATGCCAAAATCAATCATTAGTGGCAGAGACCCTATTTTATTAGCAAATTTTGGAGAGAGCTTTCCAAGATGTCTGGTACTCAGCTAAAGATGAGTTCTTCTAATTATCCACAGACCGATGGCCAATCTGAAGTAGTAAATAGATGTCTTATGCAGTACCTCCGATGCCTGGTTCACCAACAACCTCGAAAATGGTGGTATTTCCTTCCATAGGTTGAATTCTGGTACAACACAATTTATCACTCCTCCATTGGCATGACACCATTTCAAACTTTGTATGGACGCCTACCACCACTAACTCCTTATTATCAAGAAGGAATGACTCCCGTCGATGAGGTTGATAGACATCTTCTAACTAGAAACGAGATACTTCGACAGCTCAAGATCAATTTACACTCAGCTCGAAATCGCATGCAGCAGATTGCTAACTCCAAGAGGCGTGAGGTTGAGTTTGAAGAAGGGGATTGGGTTTTTCTCAAGCTTCAACCACATCGTCAACAAACAGTCTTTAAGAGAGCATTTCAGAAGTTGGCATGCCGTTATTATGGTCCATATCATATTGAAAAACGAATTGGCTCAGTGGCTTATCAACTTTGCTTGCCGACAGGATCTCGCGTTCATCCAGTCTTCCATGTGTCACTACTTAAAAAGAAAGTGGGGGACACGATTTCTACAATTGAAGAAATGCCCCTTACCAATGACAATGGAGAGATTCTTCTACAACCAGAAAGCATCTTGGAAACACGATAGATTAAAAAGGACTCCAAAATTGTTGAAGAAAGTTTGGTTAAATGGAAGAATTTGCCAGCTGAAGATGCCACTTGGGAAAACACCAATGAGTCGCAAGAGAGGTTTCTGAACTTGAACCTTGAGGACAAGGTTCCTGAAAAAGGGGGGAGTAATAATAAGCCAAGAAGATCTGATAGAGTGCCAAGAAAGAACACAAAGTTCCTTTAGTAATGGTTACTAATGCATCGTGAGTTGTGGTCGTAGAAAGTGGGTCAAGTTGTTGACAAGAATGCTGCTATAGAATAGGTCAAGTAGTTAGGATTTCAGAAGTGTTAGTTATTTTTATTCAGTTATTTCCATGTATCCCATTTATATTCAGTTGTTTCCATGTCTTAGAGATATGCCTTAGAAATAGGAGTCTTTTGTTAATTTTCGTTGTATTTAAACTCTTAGAGAGTTAGCAATAAAGCAACTTTTTGAGTCCAATCAATTTATACTGGTTAATTCTCACCATAAGCAGAATATTTACTAACATTAAATCTATTTTGGTGTACCAGTTCTGACTGGGACCTTATCATAATCTAAAACATGTATGATGTACTTAAACTGAAGAAATAAGCTGGAATAAATTTGCATCGTTTTTTTCGAAATAAGCACCACTACAAATCATCTAGTTCTTGGTCAAAAACTATAATTCTGCCGAAGAAGTTGATCAAATATTTAAAACCAAGGAAAAAAAAACATAACCAGAAACGCGGGTTTTTTTCATGGAACAATAAAAATAAATTTGCTAAATTGATAGTAGATGACTTACTGTTTTGATTTGGTAGCATAAAGAATTACTTTTACGACGAACCACTCATCTTTCTCAGCATCATCAGGTGTGTCCTTAGTTGCTACCTGATAATTATTTGATGAAGAGGGAGAATACATTCACCAAAAAACAATTTTGGTAATCAACAAAAAAACGGAAATGAGTTCCTAATATTAGACAGTGACACACTACGGAAATCAAAACATGTCCACCTATCAATTTTGTAGCAGCAACTTCTAGTTGGGTTCGTATGGAAGTACTTGAGGGTGTCTTTTGATATCTAAATAATTACCCGATTACAACATAGCCGAAAATATTAAATAAACTCAATAAAGTGATTTCTCAAAATGTATCACAACCCTGACTCTTTACTCCACATCCTAACAGAGATATACCCCACATGCCTAATATGTGAGAATTTTATACCTTCCCTTACAATGCATATTTTGATCGACATGAGCTCATTTCGACATCAAAATTTTATACCTCCAACACATTACAAAGGTGACTAAATATATACTTAAATGACACTGATAAATGAGATAAGTCATTTAAACACGTGCACAAATCAATTTTCCAAAATCTAGCAAAGACTTCATACAATTGAACCATCATTTTAACCAATAAGCAGGACCATATATGTTCCATGCTTGCATGTTAAAATAATGAAAATGTCTAATTTTATGTTGAGTTAGCAGAGATAAGAGACATGACTTACAGAGTTATAGGAGTTTAGAAATTGCAGGTCAACATCTCTAGTACTAAGTCAACATTTGTAACTGAAGCTTCTCGATAGGGTAACACCTTTCCTATTCAAAAAGAGAATTTTCAGGTCATGTCACATTACAACAAATGCAAAAATACAACAAATACGACTTGTATCTTGTACAACGCAGACTTGGCCATTTCTATTTCAAGTAGCTTTTAAGAAAGGAAACAATGGCCAATTAAGCATACAAAATATAGATACGAAGCATAGAGAATAGCAAACTGGGCTACATTAATATAAATATTCTTATTGGTTAATTTGAACCTACCAAAAGGCAATCAATAATATACTCCAAAAACAATCAGTACGACCATCTCTAATAACATTAAACCGTGCTAAAACCAAAATCTCCTTCTTTTTCCACTTTGTTGTCTCTTCATTGTATCATATACAAATAAAGAAAAACATATACGTCATATTATAAAAATTAACAGGAACAAACAAAGTATTAAGATGTAAGTTAAAAACATGTACTGACGAAAAGTGAACAACTGGAGGTGATGTATCTTTCCCTTTGGAAATTCTTTCAAGTTCGATAAATATGAGGTTACAAATTTCGAACGGACAATTTATCGGTGCATCAAAAATACAATTTGATAATGTTTTTGGACCCTTATAACCATTTCTAAGGAAATTTTAATAAATGAAAAAGTGTGTAACTTTGGAACCTTAAGGTATACAAAAACTTAAATAAGAAGCCCTTAAGTGATCCTTATTTTCAAGCCATTGAACTAAAGTTTGTCACTGACTTCTAGTTGCGTTCAAATTAAAAATAAAATCATGATTAAAAGTGAGAGAAGCAACAACTTCGAATAATCACTACCGAACATCATGAACAGGAAAACAGAAATTAATACTAAAGTAATAGCAATACCTTCGTCAACAAATTATGCGCATTACTTAAATTCACCAACCCTTCTAGACCAGTCGTGTCCAATCGTCGTTCCGCCTCTCTACTGCAATACTCATTCGAGCACATAAATGACGCAGCCTCTTTCTCTCCAATGATCATTAGACCGCATAAAACTCCTTAATTTTCCACTTTTTCAGCCTCTTTATCTCCTAGCTAGCATATGCTTAATTCATCGTCGCTCCGCCTCCAGAGTTGAATTGGCTAGATTCTTAGGATGTTAATGAGAATGAATAAGGGTGTTATAGAAGAAGAAAGGTAATGAATAAGCTAGCTCGGAGAGAAAGAGGCTGAGAAAGGCAATGAATTGGGCATATATGTGTGAACTAAGTAATCAATTTTGTGATGAAAAATCCATTTCTCCAAGAATCAGATAGAATGATCTTGAGACGAATATACAGGAAGAAAAATCAAAGATCAAATATATGAAACAATAAAGTATCATATATTGTAAATGAAATAAATGCATTGATCTTTTTAATTAAGAACTATTCAGATTGAATGATGGGAATGATCTTGAGATAACATACAAAAAGAGATTCAATGATAAAAGTATACCTTTGTTCCTTCTATGCCAAATTGGAAAAGTAGAAAATTCTTAGATTATAGAAATTTCAAATTTTCGTTGATGTATTGTTCTGGACGCACAAGCAGAGTTGACATCCAATTGCAAAATTATAAACATCAGTAACCAAGAAGGAGAGATAAACTTACACAATTTATTGATCGAAGGTATTGGGTTACAATTTTCAACCATCTTCGACTTCAACTTACAATCCCATGGTAAGAATAATAATAATCCTATCTTTTTAATTCTAACAAGCAAAAACTTGAAATAAAAATTACCAGAGAATCACAACAATTTTAGAGATTGAAAGACAACTAATTTGTATAAAGATAGGATTAGGGCTTTCGCCGAACGGACAATTTAGGTCAATGTTACCTATGTTGGCAATGGAAGGAGGAAGTAGAATCAAGCTTCATTTAGAAGAAAGAAAGACATGTTCGATTGAAGAGAGAGAGAATAGAAGAGCAAGGGATGTTCGATCAAAGATGAAAGGCTTATTTTAGATATTTAGACCGTCATTTCAAATGAAGGGGCAGTTACATTATATGAACCAAACTAAATAAGTGGTTGGGATTAAAATCGAAATGGTTTTTGGACGAATAGATTGTACTTTTTGTCTAAGTCCAAGTAAGCAGTCCAAGTGTCATCCTAGTCAGTAACAGGATCATTCAGTCCTAGTCATATTGATGTGTTTTGCATAATAGATAGGGCTTTCGTCGAACGAACAATTTAGGTCAATGTTACCTATGTTGGCAATGGAAGGAAGAAGTAGAATCAAGCTTCATTTGGAAGAAAGAAAGACATGTTCCATTGAAGAGAAAGAGAATTGAATAGTAAGAGATGTTCGATAAAACATGAAGGGCTTATTTTAGATATTTTGACCGTCATTTCAAATGAAGGGCAGTTACATTATATGAACCAAACTAAATAAGTGGTTGGGATTAAAATCAAAATGGCTTTTGCACGAATAGATTGTACTTTTTGTCTAAGTCCAAGTATTTGTCCTAGTAAGCAGTCCAAGTGTTATCCTAGTAAGCAGTCCAAGTGTTATCCCAGTCAGCAACAGGATCATTCATTTTGTTCTAGTCATATTGATGTATCATTCATTTTGTTCTAGTCATATTGATGTGTTTTGTATAATAGATATATATATATATATATATATATATATATATATATATATATATGTTACACATACATACATAAATACATACAAGCAAGCATACATATGATGTACACAGGTATTATAGTATAAATGGATGACATTATTAAGCGGGTTCTGTCAGGTAAATATTAACAGACGGGATGCAGGGTAGCACTCCAAAATACGAGCCCGACTCGTTGATTTCACCGGGTCGGTCGGGCTAAACCCGTCTTCGAATTTCGGGTATCTGTGGCCTCTAACGGACTCGGGTACCCGTAACGGGTTTCGGGTTTTCGGACTTTTTTCTCAACCCTAGCCGTTGATATAGAAATCTATTCATTATCTATCACTCCCAACACTATATTGTTGTTAGGAGTTATTTTTAGGAATTTGAATATTTATAAGGAATGAAAAAACAAACACAAAATCTCATATTTTTTTTATCCGGATGTGTATGCTCATAAAAAGTTTAGGTCGGCGTTCATTAACCTTAGTCAAACTAATAAGTCGCATGCGTATAGTACAAATATTTGGTGCTTTTAGCAGCATCTAATCAATTAAGGCCACTTTGGGGCATAAAGAAAGTCTCCAAGGCATAGACTTTAGTCAATAAGATTGACCTATGGTGCATCTTCATTCTTCGTCCTAAATAAGTCTGGATATTTTTTAACTCTTAATCTTCATTTCCATATTCCCCTTACCTTCACCCACAAATTACGGTCACCGCCACCAACAACATTTTCTTTGGAAGGTATAAAAATTTAAGTGTTTATGAGTTGATCTTAAGCATGGAGAACAAGTTCGAGGGAGAGAGGTTTTGTGATCCTAGAACTCAATGGAAATTGTTAAATCAAGAATTCCGACACAACTAATAGAGAATCAAAGGTAAATGTTTATTGATAGTGTTCATGTAGTTATAACTTTACAAAATGAGAACTTAACATAATTGAATAAACAAGAAATAGGAAACCTAATTACAAATAATGGAAACTAATATATTTATTTACAAAGAAGGGTTAATGAATTTGTAAGGAGATTTCCTTTGTGCTGGATATGGTTGATGACTGGAGATGCCATTTGCTACGTTCACCTCCAATATTACTTCATTACCACCCCCGCAAGTTGGAGCTAGGAAAGAAATCTGAGTCTGGTGGAGTGTCGTATAAAACCTCCAATATTACTTCATTACCACCTCCAATGTTACTTCATTACGTTCACCTCTAATTTTGTAAACACGAAGGATCGAGTAGTCTGGTGGAGTGTCGTATAAAACCTCGTAAGGTGACTTCAGTGATAAAATTAGAGTTCGCATCTGATTAATTAAGTAAGTTGCCATTCTTAAATACTCACCCCAAAAACTAAGGGGGAGATTAGCTTGAAATCGCAAGGCACGAGCGACATCCAGTAAGTGTCTATGTTTGCGTTCAACGACCCCATTTTGTTGTGGAGTATGAACGCAACTGCGTTGGTGGATCATACCATTCGACTAAAACCAAGATTATAAGTCCTTGGTGAGAAATTCAGTTCCGTTGTCGGAGCGAAAGGTCTGAATAGGGCATGTAGAGTGGGTTGCCGAATCAGAAGAAATGGACTTAATAGTCTTTTGATATTGTTTAATTGTGAAATTGAAGAAATATTCTAAATATTTCTTAGTCTCAGACTTGGACTGCATAAGAAAAGTCCAAGTATATCTGGAATAATCATCAAATAAGGTGAGAAAGTATCGCTTATTTGTGAGGGAAGGAACGGGAAAAGGTCCCCAAATGTAGCATGAACTAATTGGAAAGGAAAAGTACTAACAGAAGTACTTTTATGAAAGGGCAATTTAGATTGCTTGGCCATAGGATAAATTGTGCAGTCATCCAAGTAGTCAAAGCGGATGAAATCAAAACGCTTAGATAAGTGTTTGAGACGATCCAAACTAGGATGTCCCAATCGTCTGTGTCAAATGTCAAGCGACTTATGTAGAGTAAGTGATGTAGAGTTACGACGTAAAATATAGAGGTCGCCAACGTCATTAGCCTGTAAAATCAGGCGGGTTGTCAAAACTTCCGTAAAGACATATTGGGAAGGTGAGAAAGTCGCAGGACAATTCCAAGATTTACATAATTGTCGTACAAAAATCAAATTAAACTTGAAACTAGGAATATGATAAACATTTTCGATATGTAAAGAGTCAGGAAAAACTACTTTACCGATATGTTTAACAGGAAGGGTACTCCCATCAGGAATTTGAACATAAAGTGATGGAGGAGCAAGTTCTTACGAACTAAAACACTGTAATGAAAAGCAGACGTGGTTCGAAGCACCGCTATCATTAATCCACAATGTAAGATGAATGGAGAGAATAGTTCCCGCAAAAAGTGTCATAGCTGTAGACCTAGGATCACCGATCGCTGTGGTGGGAAAAGGAAACATTCTCAAGAGAGAAGGAAAGAAAATCCGGAGTCGGCACAAACTAGTTGAAAAACTCGAGAGAATAACTTTTAAAAATTTTGTAATGATGTCACAACATACCGTAATGGTCGTAGCATCATTTCTGAAAAGAGAGTCGTAGTTGGGTAAACCAGAAAAGTCAAAAATGAAGAAAAATGTGGTCAGCAAAAGTGATGTAGTTATGCTTGACAGGAAATGCATTGTCAAAAAAGCATAGAACGAGAAAGTACCAAAAATGGGCTTAAGAGGCAACAACTCACGTGATGTTGTCGTTATAGTCGACAAGAAGATCCTTATAAAAAAATGTCAAATATTGACATAATGTGTGACAACAAAAATAATGTTGTTGTATTTGAAGTCGACAGAAAATCATTGTCGGATATTGAATGAATAAAAGAGTGGCAGAATAGGGGAACAATTAGGAAAAATAATGAGGCTAATAAACATGACGGTTCTGTACAAGACGGAAAACGTGACAAAGTGTCTCAAAAAAATAGTCGCAACAACAGTCAAGCCGTCGCAAGAACAGTGACAGAATTAAATAAAATTGTCACGAATGTACTGAAATCGAGTCAAATAAGCAACCGGAAAAGAACATGTCGGCAATGGCAAAAATATCAAATTGAGGGAGAGAAAAAATATCAATGAAGGATAAACAATGAAATCCTCAAGATCTGATACCATGTTAAATCAAGAATTCCGCCACAACTAATAGAGAATCAAAGGTAAACGTTTATTGATAGTGGTCATGTAGTTATAGCTTTACAAAAGGAGAACTTAACATAATTGAATAAACAAGAAATAGGAACCCTAATTACAAATAATTGAAAATAATATATTTATTTACAAAGAAGGGTTAATGAATTTGTAAAGAGATTTCCTTTGTGCTGGATATGGTTGATGACTGAAGATGTCATTTGCTATGTGCACTTCCAATATTACTTCATTAGAAATAAGTGGAAAGGGCAATAATGGACTTACACCTTTAAATTAATCTTAAACCCAAGATCATCACCGTCGGCAATTAGTAATCAATATAATAAACCATTAATCGGCATCCCTCCATCTTCACCAGTTGCAGGTGGATCAAGAAACCCTAAAGCTAGTACTACTAACAAATCTATCATTTGACATGGAGAATGCCAAAAAAATCACACAACTAGCATCCGAGGACTCAATTGATGGTTGTGGAGAAATCATCACGAGTGGTGACGCTTCGAAGTGCGCCGCCTGCCACTTCCACCGGAGGGATATGAATGGTGAGCTTCAATCTGGTGGAAATTGTTATACCTACGGGGGAATAGAGTTCCACCACTACTAATGCAACAAAATACGAGGTTTCAATTGGGACTTCGGTCAACGAGTCAGCCGCTAAGGAAAATTCAACCAATTATGATGGTGTTTAAGAAGACGATGAAGGGAAAGCCCCTTCGTCACTGAGTTAGAGAGGATAAATCTCAACAGATCTAAGATCTACTAGGAGTTTTAGAAATTGAAAGGATGAGAAAGAGAAAGGAGAAGAAGAGAGAGAGAGAGCGAGAGAGAGAGAGAGAGATATAGGGAGGGAAAAAAAAAAAGAGAAAATAAAATGGTGGTAGCGGCAGGGTGGGTGGAAATTATGGTGATGGTGGTCGGAATCTGTGGGTGGAGGTGGAGCGGAGATAAAGAGAAGATCAAGAGCTAACATACATACAGATTTTAATTTTGGGCCAAAAACAAATACGCCCCCTTGAGCCAATCTTGATTGATTAAGTTTTTTTCTCCAAAAATGTTTCCCTTTCACTTCTTCATTTATTTTAAGTTCGTTCTTTTTCCAAAATATTTACTAGTATTTAAAGTTGTTCAACCCATAAAATATTTTTTGCGTCAATTTTGCTTGATTTTGAGCGATTATGGATTGATTTGTAAATAGTGATAGACTAGAACAACCTGATAACATAAGCAGGCACTCAGACTAACCTATCAGAATACGTAATGTCCTAGGACTAGTAAGTCTAAAAGATCATATGGATTGGTCAGTCGGAGAGATCACAAATTGGTTAGTCGGAGAAATCATTGGATTGTCCAATACGAAAAAAAATCATTCGAATTTGCTAGTACGAAAGCTTGTTTACGCTCTGTTTTATGGTCTCTGAAGGACCGCATTAGAGTGAAATGGGGTGTGTGGTCGAAGCTGATTAACTCGTTAATAAAAAAGGGAAATGATAGAATGACTTAGAACTGGGTAATTAGAGGATGACATGTTTCCTCATTTGAATTCTAAGTCATTATGTCATCCTCTAAATCACTTTAGCATCTCTGAAAAAAAAATAAGTTCGCTTCCTCACAGCACTATGGTCGGACGCCTAAAGGAACACTCCATTCCCAATTCAACATTATGTACTTTTTCTTTTTTTATGAGTTAATTCCTATATGGCCCCCTATTTTGTGACCAGCTTCCTTTATGACCCCCTATTTTTTATAAATTCAAATATGGCTCCTTTTTTTAGCGTAAATGTCATAAGTACCCTTCATATATATATTTTTTGAAAATAAAATTAATTAAAACACGTGGAATTCCACGTCACAAAGTAGGAATTTCATGACTTTAATTAATTTTATTATAAGTGATGTGGAATTTAATGTGTTATAATTAATTTTATTTTGAATAAATATATATAGGAAGGGTATTTATGACATTTAAACTAAAAAAGGGAGTCATATTTAAATTTATGAAAAATAGGGGGTCATAAAGGAAGTTGGTCACAAAGTGGGGGGCCAAATAGAAATTAACTCTTTTTTTTTTTACTCAACACTATGTACTTGTTAGAGAAACTACTAACATTTCCCCTTCTTTTTTCGTACATCATGACTACTATCTATTTAGTTCCCCGCTGGTGGGCCCACATGACTGGGTAACTAATCTATGGTGTTGGCAGCCAATAAGAGACCAATAAAGTCTGACCAACGGTCGAGTAGGACATTCAACTAACCGTCAGATCAATTAATTGGTAACTTGGAAGGCTCGTTGGAGACAGGCTTTGTATTTCAATTGGGCAGATTTTGACATTGACCCACTCTTGTATAAATAATAGGACAACACCCCTATTTTCTTAAAGCTACTAATATACGTCCCTAAGAAAACGGAAAACGTCAATCTCTATTTATTGAAGTTTGCTAATTTCGCTTTTGAATAAAAACAAAAATACCTTCGTTAAATTTTAGTCAAAGGCTATTTCTTTCTTTACCACCTTAATCACCTCCATCACCATAACCACACCACCGCCACCATTATCTTCATCTTCTCCAACCACCACCACCAACATCTTCACTGTTCACCACCCCTATTATCACCAAAATGAAAATCTAAAAGTGTTCCTTTACCTAGAATTTTGCAGAAGTTATCAATAAATGTTCTAAATCGAATAAATAGTTACAACCATGAAAGAGTACAAGTTTGTTATTCGCATCTTGACTTCCCGGTGCCACTATTTCTCTTTAGTAATTCCATTCTGCAACTTTCTAGAGAACCCATTTTCGAGTTCTCTTGCCGAATAACAAAAACAAAGAAGACAAGAATTTACCGTAAAAACTAGACCACAAGAAGAACTTGGGAATTTAAAATAATAATTCGAGTAAGTTTGTTATTAACTAGGTTTAAATGTTGTAAATTAGGAAGATGACCAACAAGAAGAGAGAAAAAGAAGACGAAGGCAGAAGAAGATGAAGATTTTTTTTTTTTAAATTAAGAATCCGGCTCGAGATTGCCAGCGACTTTCTGCCGGATGGGTGAAAGTAACTTTCACATGGAGCATTGCCTTTAACAAAGCTTAGTCATAAAGAATTGATCAAGACAAACTTAAGAAATACATTGTTTTAACAACAAAAAAACATTGCCTTCAAAATCTCCCAAAGATTTTTTTTAAGCAATATGAAATCAATTTGAATGAACAAAAAACAAGAGAGAAGGAAAAAAGCTGGGGAGAGTTACCTTTGAGAGATAGAAAGAATGTTGCTATTGTGGTGGCTGAAATCCTAGGATTTTATTTTTCTTAGTTGTCCATAAATATATAAATAAATCATTTTAGGAATTGGAATCACAAACCCACCCCCTGGATTTGGTATTACCTCCTTTAAAAGGGATCCCATTCCCAGAGGAATATGATTCCCCCTAAATTCCTGCGAACTAAACAATAAAATGAATTGTGATTCACATAAATCACATTTCATTGCCACACCATTCCTGCACGCCAAATGTGATCTAACAGTTTTAGGTTAGTCCTCTTTTACGACCGTCAGTATGCGGGCAATCAATTTTTTTTTTTACGTGAACAACTAATATTTGGGTGCCCAAATAAAAAAACAGATTATTAAGGGGATAACCTAATTCGTGATACCCACTTCTTCTTCACAAAATCTCAATTAACTCCCCACCATTCTCAGATCTCCTTCGGCGCCGCCTATTAGAAGCCGTAAGATCTCAAAATTGATTACCACTATGAACTTTTTTTTTGTCGTGGAGACATTAAAACCCATACTTAATACACCTAATAATTAAATTCAAAAGCTAGGATTTTTATTTACCCAAATACCCAATGACCTAACTTCTTCACATATTCATTTACCATTATTCTTGTGTTACCCCTCAGTAAACTTGGTGTATTCATTTATCCTTCCTCTGCCTAGATTTGGTTTACTTGAAGCTTACACTACTTCTCCTTTTTCAGAAACTTATTGATAGTCAAGTTACTACTTGAATCAGACATCATAGTGGATATATCGATTACTTAAAATCGGACACTTTATACGGTGTATTCAGTTAATTGATGATGATGATGATAAGAATATACATTTTGTTTTTTGCAATAAACTAAGAGAATGAATTGGTGTTCGTGAGTTTCTCTGTTTAGAATTTGTGAAGGTTATAAGCATTTTTTACTTTTTAGTAAGGAAGAAGAAGATGTAGGGATTCAGTTTTCCCGACGTTCGAAAATAAATGATCGTCTTTTCACCCAATTTTTTTGTCCACATGTTAAATTCGATTGGCCATATATTTGCTGCTACATTTACCCCTAAACTCACATTTAAAATCTCCTTTATTGTTCTTGTTCATCTTTTGCTTAAAAACACCACATATCAGGCTCGCCTCAATCAGACGACACAATAGAACTTTAAGTTTCCCTCTCCCGCTTGTTCTCTTTCTTGGCTAATCCTTCCTCTAACAATATTCGAACGTCGGTACCGTATACGATAACTCATACTCTTCTTCAAACTGATCTCCCATTTGGTGTTATTTACTTTAATCCGACAACTGGTAGCGTTGATATTAGATTCGTCGGAGAAGTCATTAAGCATTAACATTTAGTTGATGAATGATTCTCTGCAGATTAGGTTGGTATACATCTCTTTCAATTAATCATGAATGATTGTCTGCAAATTGGGGAACTCTTGGTTACCAAAAACACACTAGGTAGTCTTGAAAATCAAAATACACGTCGTAGAATTCAGCAGTGACTGATTGACATTGTGATTGTATTTGAACTTTACCATCCACATTGATGTATATTGTCTTAATTCACATGTGCAGTTCGGACAATTGAAACTTAACTGGAAATTGACTGTTTCCATCCACATTGATGATGCCAAAATTTGTCCTACCGCGTTCATTCAGGATAAAAGAATGCTTTGTTGAATCTCATACTTGCTTTCCACGAGCTGGGGGCGAAATCTGCAAAGAACTCGAAAACCTCTCAGACACTCGTGTCAGTTAGGGTGTTTTTGCAGTGTAAGTAATGGATATTGAGTGACTATAGTTTAGGAGATCGGACCTTTGATTGATTGTATAGTTTGAGATTTAGCTTGTGACCGTGCCTCGTTCAAGGTGAGTTCATTTCCTTTTATAAGTTTGTTTGGCCGACTGAATCGAGCGTTTGAGATGAGGCGGTTGAGACTCACCGTCTTCGATTGAAACTAATATTTCGTAGATTAAGATATCAAGATTTCTCTTTCGGATTTTCCTTATGATCGATAGATGGTGTGAATTTCCTTATTCAAATATACTCAGTATTTAGGATAGATCGTGTTTCCGATCATGTTTATCTTGTGGAAAAAGTTTCTTCCCTGCGAGACTCTTGTATCCCAAGTTTATTAGATACTTATGATCGCCCACTGACCGAGTCTGAAACCTTGTTTGGATTTTAGACGGTCGATTCGTGTCCAGGTCCCAATAGATGTTAGAGTCAAAGGAGATTGACCTTAGCCGATCTCATCACCCGCGTGCTAACAGCAATTTTCGGGTGCTTTTAGCCGTTTCCAACGAACGAACCTATAAACCCCACCAGTCCACATCCTACTATCTATACTCAGAGTAGCTTTCCTCCATAATCATTACACTTGTAAAGCAAGACAAATAAGCGCATAAATGCACTGAAAGCTAACCTACGCCATCCTATACATCTCCCCCCTCCCACCCCCACAACCACAGTCTACTTTTTCTCTCTCTAAAAACTCTATTCAACTACTAATCAGAGTGGTGTGTTGTAGAATAGATAGAGTGATCAGCGAATTTAATGGACCTGTTATGACACCAAAAGCAAAACCCTCTCTCTCTCTCTTTATCGTCTTCCTAAGCGCATAACTGTTACAAAGACTACTCCAACAACTTACACAGCTACTTACTTATAACTCTGTCCCCCTAATTACAACTGTCACATAATTACTCTCTCTCTCTATCTACTTTCTCTCTCTACTTTCTCTCTCTAAGGTCAGAATCACCACATTGATCGTCGTAATATTATATTGATCTCGATCAATTACACGTACTTGTTTGTAATCGTTTTGTTGTTATGTCATTTCCGATTACGAGTTTCAGATGCCTCTTCTGCTTTTTGATCTCCGACTTGCCAGTTTCCCCCAGACCTAATAATTTACTCGAATCTATTGTTTCTCTCTCAAGAGAGATCCTTCGGAAATCGTTTTTCTTTTCAATTAGTTGATTAGAGAATTTTGATTAGTTGGATTTATGTTCTCTTGAGATGAATCCTCTTTGCTGCATTGTTCCTGTTTCAATTGATCAAGACTGTAGTAGTAATCCTACAGTTGTTGTTAGATCATCATCACAAAGTCCATTAGGGTTTGATAACTCTGTTAGGAATGGAACAAATAAACAGACATTTTCAGCACAAGTTTCATCAGTAGGAACTGATTATGATTTTGCATTGTCTGGTCCATCTGATCATGATCAAGTACCACCAAGTTTAAGTGATGAGGTAAGAAATTCAAATTGTGGTTTTAGTAATGGTGTTGTGAGTGGTAGTGTAGCTGGAATTCTGTATAAATGGGTAAATTATGGGAAACGATGGAAGTCAAGGTGGTTCATGCTTGAAGATGGTGTTCTTTCATATTATAAAATTCATGGACCTGATAAGATTTCAGTTAATGCTGTAAGAGAGAATGGTGTTAAAGTAATTGGCGAAGAATCGATTAGGTATATTCGAAAGGGCAACAGGACCACCAATGGGGCATTTCGCTCTACAAAACAGTGGAAACCGTCTGGGGAAATACATCTTAAGGTATGATTGTCTTTCCTCCCAAGTATTGTGTTGATTATTATTAATTTTTCGCTTACATTGTTAACGATTAACGGATGAAAGCAATTCGAAACAAATTTATTTGAGTAACCCCATTCACCTTATCTCATATCAGTAACCCCAACTACAATGTATGAACAACTCCTCATTGTTCCCTTAGCTCCATAATGAACTAGTTAGCAGGTGAAGATTGGATATTAGAGCCAAAAGTTTGAACATGAGGTAAATAGGTAATACCTACAAAGCAAAAACTGTTCCACAACCCTTTGAATCCCCCACTTTCTACTTGACACCAAAAGAATACCTAAAGAAGAAAGGTAAGAAGAGAAATAGGATTGGGAGTCGTATCATTTACAATGTTTAAAACAATGTTTTTCTGCTTCAAGGTGGGTTGTTCCAATAAAGCGAAGCGTACTCCTTGAAGCATACATTAACTTTTTTTCTAAAGAAAAATGTGATACCAAATTGCATTTGAGGCGTGCACCTCTAACGAACTTTTGAACCATGATTTTTTATTTGGTAAAGACAATTTTTAGAACTAGAAGAACGTAAGAAAGACGTACTGGTTTAGGGGGTTGTTGAAATGTTTCAAATAGATTGATAACTAGAATACCCTCAAGTGGGTGTCTCCTCTTTCATAAGAGCTTGATATGTTCTTTTGAGTCGTTGATTGAATGCTTTAGGCTTGGGTTTTGTACTCAGAAATTGGTTTTCCTTAATCTCTGTTAGGCTCTATCTTGTAAGAGATAAAATAGAAGGTGGTATGGATAATGGACATCTTAATTGGTTTTCTGGGTAACATTTACGATTTATCTCATATATTTAGTTCTGTAGAATGGTGTAATTTGTGATCATATGGATGACAGGTTTCTTCAATCAGAGCAAGCAAGTCGGATGATAAGAGACTTTCCATTTTCTCAGGCACGAAGACTCTTCACTTGCGGTGTGTGTCTAGAGAGGACAGGGCTACATGGATTGAGGCACTGCTGGCCGCTAAAGATCTTTTCCCTAGAATTTTGACAAGCAACGACTTTACACCCACTGACTACATTGTTGTCTCAACTGAGAAGCTACGATCACGTCTGCTGCAGGAAGGATTGAGCGAAGCAGCTATAGACAATTGTGAATCTATTATGCTATCAGAACTCTCGGAGATGCAAACTCAGCTAAATGCTCTCCAACGTAAACATGTTGCCCTGGTTGACACATTGAGGCAGTTGGAGGTATATAATTTTTTTCTGCTTCGCCAGTCAGAATAAATTAATAACATTGGCACATTGCTACGTTTTATGTAATAAGAACAATATTTTCGTGCCCAGAACGGATAATCGTGTTAGGTAATTGAACAACGATACTTGCAATCACTTCGACAAGGAAATCTGAGATCTTGTATGTATAGCATGGATATGCTTTAACAAAAACGAGTTAGGTACATGGTACTGCTGTAGGTTAATGTCATTTTAGCGTGATGTAACAATAATTTTTCTAAATAAAATGGCTGTGAGTCTGCGTGTATCAACTACTGGGATTATTAGGTTGCCACATTCTGTATGTAATACAAGTATCAAATACCTATACCCATACATATGTCCATGTTAGTCACGGATTGAGCTGATTTTGCTTTGTGATCTCATATAGATTCCTATATCATTCATCGTCTGTTTATTTGGAGTTACATTTTCTTTAATGAGTGTGATTACAGCAGTTCTATTTTAGAATCGCAGGTAATTTTTCAATTTAACCTAATCTAGGAAGTAAATTACAACGGTCAAACTGCAGTTTTCCTTCAATTTATCCTAATCTAGTTATTACATTTATCTTATGTTTCTAATTTGCAGACTGAGAAGGTAGAGCTGGAAACTACTGTGGTGGATGAAACCAAGGGGCGTAAGTCATGTTGTGGACCAGGGAATGGAAGATTGAGTGGTCAGTAAAAAAGGGTATCCATTGATTACATGGTTTAAATTGCATCTTATTATGATACATGATAACCTAATTTTTCTTACATATAAGTTGTTGAAAACTTTCAGTAAGAAACGTCAGTGTCACTATAACTTTACGGAACAACAAAATTGATTCACTGTATCTTGTAGTAGCATAAGTAGCAGGGTTGTGTAGTTTGGGTCATCAACTAACTTGGGGTTTTTGTTGGTGTGAGAGGAAGGTTTCCAAATTTCAAAAGAGGAGGCAGTTTCCAAATTCATGTAGGCGGTTTAGTTGGCTTCATGTAGGCGGTTTGAAATTGATGATGGCGGTTTGAAGGTTTCCAATTTGGTTCAATTTGGAGTCGGTTTAAAGCAATCCCACCGGCTTATATTATTATATAAATAGGGGTATTGTGAGCCTACAATAATCACCAACATCAACAAACACATCAACAACTCTTCTTTAGAGAGCTAGAGAGAGAGAGCAAGAGTGAGAGAAATTTTTCATAGTTTTTGAGCGGTGTTAAATTTCTCGGTCGTCGAAGATTTAGTATAGAAGGTTAATTTCTATACGGTACCATCTTGGGACGAACTTGCGGGTTGTGTTAGTCGTCTTCATCTATCCTTCAATAAAGATTTCTTGTTCGCCCGAGGACGTAGGCTTTAAAGCCGAACCTCGTTAAATTCTGTTCGCATATTTGATTTTGACTTAGCTTTTCGATTAATCTTCATAATCGGATCAATTTCTAGGATAGGTTCGATAGCTTCCGCGACTTTTAGTTCTAACAGTTGGCAATTTACGTCTACACCAATTTCATGTTTAACGGGGAA
Organism: Eschscholzia californica; assembly: GCF_041429995.1. Taxonomy (NCBI): domain Eukaryota; kingdom Viridiplantae; phylum Streptophyta; class Magnoliopsida; order Ranunculales; family Papaveraceae; genus Eschscholzia; species Eschscholzia californica. The sequence goes on from NW_028238198.1 coordinate 51,796,020, forward strand.
GCCGTCTCAAACACATATTTTGTTGTTTAAGAGTTTTCTTGTACAGCTTTGTTTTCATTTTCTTTTCCGTCAGGGGTTCGGTCTGTGAGTCCCCTGTGCTACTTTTGATCCCTATTTTGGTCATGTAACCCTCACTTTCCCTATACATCCAAACACTGTTCCAGAAAAAGCTGACTTACCTTTTTCTTGTTTTCGCCCACTGAAATATATTTTAGTCAACTTGTTTACTAGGGCCTTAAATAGGTTCATAACCAAAATGTTCTTGTAGAGTTTTATCTTTTATATTCTTGTTTTTGTCACCAACTGCTGTATAAGATGTTATAACTTTCTTAACTCACTTCATGTTGTTTTGAAACTTCGAAAGAACATGTATTAAGAAAAAGTATCAAAAGGATACAAGATACATATTTATTTGGACTACTATGTTATGACCTTATGTTATCCCAGTTTAAGACTATATCATGGTAAGCCATTGTTTTAGCCCCTACTGTATTCCTGCTCCAATGATATAATACCCCTTTAACATCTTCTTCCTGCACTGAACTCTCTAGGCTGCTCTCCTTAAAAATCTTGGTGTTTCTATCCTTACATAGACACCACACTATGGCGATTGGGATCACATTCCAAACTTCTTTGCCTTTTTCCTCCTTCTAGACTTCGGCCATTGTTCGATTGCATCTTCGCTGGATGAAGGTTGGCACCAGCTGACCTTCCCCGACCTAATAAAGTGCTGCTAAAGATTTGAAGCAATCTTACAATGGATGAATAGGTGATCAGCTGTCTCCTCTGCTTCTTTACTTTGGACACATCTGTTTGCGAGTTGAAGTCCCCTGTGGTTCAATTGCTCCACAGTTGGGATTTTTAATACGCATGCAGCCCATATAGTGACACTCACTCTTGGATGGACATTTTTGTTCCAAATGAGGTTATAGATGAGTAATTCCCTATATGTGGCATCGTAATCTGCTCTATTATATAGGTTCCTTACTGATAGGGGCTCTCCCTCGCCCTCTGTCCATACTCGTGTGTCCTCACTGTCATTGGGTTTATTCCTCTCCAGCACTTGCAACAGTTATGTGATGATGGGGACTTCCAATTGTTCAGGCCTCTTCTTAAAGTTATCTCCCATGTTCTCAGGTTGCTGTTAAACATTTGACTGACTAATACTTCTCCTCGATGTTGAGATAGAGGATATGGCTGGGTACCTGTCCTTGAGTTTAAAGTCGAATACCAAATGTCTTCCCAAAAATATATTTTCTGCCCATTCCCAGCTTCCATCTTGTGAGCTCGTTGAACTCACTTCATTTTCTTTCCTTAGGCTATAATGCTTCCCTTTCTTACGAAGTTGCTGGTTTTTACTATTGTATCGTTTTGCATGATCGTTTCATTATTAGTAGTTGCTCTCTTCTACTTAAAATATTCTTTATAAAAGTGAGTCTGTTGTCATTCTCTCCTTAGAAATTCTTCCAGAAAAAGACCACTACTAACTGTCTTCTAGTTCTTATGGAGAGTTTATCAGTTTAACCCATTCCCATCTTCCCCCTTTTTCTTTTTGCATGTTACAGATTTCTATTCTATCATGTCCGAGGGCAGTGCAAGTGATTCTGATGCATGTAATGAAAGTCAAGATGGAGTTGATGTTGAAACAGATGAGGATGATGGCATCTTTTTTGATACAAGGGATTTTTTGTCTTCGGAGTCTCTCAGAAGTGCTTCATATCGTTGTAGGGAGACCAGCGGCAATTCCTGTGCTTTATCTAATGATAAAGATTCTTTCTTTTCTAAACGCAGCAGTGAAGTTGATTTGGAGATAAACACCATTAATTATCCCTATATCAAGAGAAGGGATAGATTGCCTGAACCAAAAGAAAAGGAAAAGCCAATTGGGCTGTGGTCAATAATCAAAGAAAACATTGGAAAGGACTTATCTGGAGTTTGTCTTCCCGTTTACTTTAACGAGCCACTATCTTCATTGCAGAAGTGCTTTGAAGATTTAGAGTATTCATATTTGGTAGATCGAGCACTGGAATGGGGCAAACAGGTTAGATTCTCACCTCTAATTTCAATTTCTTATGTACCCAAGTTAGTTCCTGAGACCGAGATTTGCTTGTCTCATTTTAATGGAAGTGGTTACTTTTCCTGCTTTGCTCTTCTCAAATCAATATTGCTGTTAGATACTTCATAGTCACTTGCGCACATACAATCCATATATTTAATTTGATATTAAGTTCGAAACAAAGTTTCCAGTAACTTAGTTATCCTCTTATCTGAATATGTCGATTTATCTTTTTATTATATTCTTCAAGTCTTATGGCCTATCTCTTAAATAAATTAGATGGTACAAGTCGATGATTTCTCCTGATGACTTCCCATGATGTTCATAAACTGTCTTACACTTCAGACTGACCAGTAGAGATGAAATTGTAGTTCACTTCTAAATTGTCTAGAGTCTGAAATCATCTTGAAGCTACTATGAGAATGTCATAAAAAGGATACTGAAAATGCTCATAAATAAACCTTATTATCTATCTTTTAAATATATTAGATAGCACAAGTTGATAAAATCTCTTGGGGACTCCACTATGATGTGCCTAAACTGCCCTATGCTTCAGATTGACCAGGTGGGGATGAAATTGTAGTTCACTTCTAATTTCTAGAATCTGAAATCATCATTAAGCTATCTATCAACATGTGATCAAAAGAAGAAACTGAAAATATTCATAACTAAAGTCTAAAGGAACTAAATCCACCTTCTCTGGATCCATATCTCTTATGTGAAACAAAAGCTTGTTTTCAAACTTTGCAGTTTTGCACAAGAAGGTTACTAGGAGATTGAGCATTAGAAGCCACCCTCTATCATATGTAGGATTTTTCATTATTTCTTTTCAACTAGGAGACGACGATTACACGAAACATCTGGCAACCCTTTGTTTATTGACTTTTGCAGAAAAACAACACAAGTACCTATATCCATTATTTTTATCTTGAAACTTCGAAGAATGTAAGAACAAATGCTAGTGATATTTTGAGGATACCAGAACAGACTGAAGAAAATCTGACTAGATCCAATTTCATCTGTGCAACTTGGGGCGGTGCCCACAAATATCTATGTCCTCATTCATCAGCCAAAGATGATTACATTCTTATCAGCTACTTGAATGATTGAATCTCATTACCATCTTGAGATCCTGGAAATTACTGATTCATTTCAAAGTAGTCAGCTCCATTTACATCCTTCAGCTCCATGTTAGCTCTCCCACCATCTAAATATATTTGGTATACTTTTTAATGTAATACGCTTTCCTGCTAGGTTTCTTCACAATTTTTGTTGTGGCTTAAGATTAGGATCTGGTACTTGTCTAACATGAATAGGAATGACTTAAAACGTGTTGTATTTTGTGGTGAGTTGATCTGGCTGACATTATTCAGCTGGTCTGACAAAAAACGTGATAATGATGCGCATGGTGCAGGGGAACAGCTTGATGCGAATCCTTAGTGTTGCAGCATTTGCTGTGTCTGGCTATGCGTCAACAGAAGGTCGGCAGTGCAAGCCTTTCAACCCTCTCCTTGGGGAGACCTATGAAGCTGACTATCCAGATAAAGGTCTCCGTTTCTTTTCTGAAAAGGTTAATTTTCTTATTCCACTATTATACATCAATGAACATCTTAACGATGGTAGGTTTGTGCGAGCTCATAACTATGACCACCACTATGTTGCTTAGAATTTATATAGGCGTAAGATATATTTTCTTCACTCTATCTTTGCCTCTTCAGAAAATATTCTGCTCTGCTTAACCAAGATTTATTTTCTTTACTCTATCTTTGTCTCTTCTAAGTGCTTAACCGAGATTTGTTATCGTTATTCTAGCTTTGCCTCTTCAAAGAATATTCTGGTTAAGTGGTTAACCAATTTAAAGATGTGAAGAAATGACAATTGGATTGGAGATCATTCTGTTACCATGTTCATGAACAACCTGTCATTGAACTATGTATGGTTTTGTTTCAGGTCAGTCACCACCCAACCATTGTTGCTTGTCATTGTGATGGAAGAGGCTGGAAATTCTGGGCAGACTCTAATCTGAAAGGGAAGTTTTGGGGTCGATCTATCCAGCTTGATCCTGTTGGAGTTCTTACTCTGCAGTTTGAAGATGGAGAGACGTTTCAGTGGAGCAAGGTTACTACTTCCATATATAACATTATTCTTGGGAAAATATATTGTGACCATTATGGTACTATGCGAATTAAGGGGAGTGGAAATTACTCCTGCAAACTCAAATTCAAGGAGCAATCTATAATTGATCGCAACCCTCACCAGGTATGGGTCCTCCTTTTACATAAATTATCTGTCTTCTTATGCAGAAACTTAACCATATTATCAGTGTACAAAAAGACATTTGATTTACGCGAATGAATCTCCACGAGTAGTATCTTGAAGGAACTAATAAATTCATAGAAGACCTAGATTATTGGTTAACGCACATATTTTCTTAGGCTACTCCTTCGATACTGGACAAAATCAAGCGTGGAATTGGTATGGGTTGGCATATTCTTGCTTGCCTAGTAAGGAATGTAAAAAGAGTGTAAAGAAAGGATTAGTAGGATATGCCCCAAAAGGCAGTCTCATTACCAAGAATATAGTATCTAGGGCCTATCTACCCATTGGCCATATACTTGATAAACTTAATACTTACATGTGCTCCACGTCGCCAACCAAAAAGATATTTGTCAGGCTAAAAAACGCCACACATGGGGAAATGTGCGAGAATAGAACTACATGTACAAAGGGTGGTCTCATGGCCAAAAATATTAAATATAGGGCTTCTCCGGTCATTGCTAATTGGTTTTGAGTTGACGCCGACAAACATAATATAGAAAGCTAATTAGAAAATATACATCTAAATATCTAATTACATTTCAATGACTACACAGGTACAAGGATTTGTGCAAGATGATATAACGGGCAAGAAGGTAGCTATGTTAGTAGGGAAGTGGGATGAGGCAATGTATTATGTTCTGGGAGATCCAACAACAAAGCCGAAAGGGTATGACCCTATGTCAGAAGCTTTACTCTTATGGGAACGAGAAAAATCTTCTACCCAGACAAGATATAACCTTACACCTTTTGCGATCTCCTTAAATGAATTATCACCTTATCTACAAGAAAGATTGCCTCCAACCGACTCGAGACTTAGGCCAGATCAAAGGCACTTAGAGAATGGTGAATATGAGCTGGCAAATACAGAGAAACTTAGACTTGAACAGTTACAGAGACAGGTGCGCAACATTCTCTTCTCCGCATTTTATAAATCGTCATTATTTGTTTGGGGTTTTCCTTGTTGTGTTGTAGAGCTATTTGCTGATTTGTAATTTAGTTTGACCCAGCTCTAATTTCTCTATGCACGTCTATAAAACTAGAGCTAGCAGCGGGGTGAATCTACCTGTTTGCTAAACAAGTCAGGTTTTTGGTTGGGACTTTGGATCCAACCGGTTCACTATTATGGTTGACCCTGTTCTTTAGGACAGTCTAGGGGCTTTACCCTAGCTGACCAATTAAGGTTGAATTTGGCCCATTAACCTACCAGGACTCAGAAACCACCATCACTTGACTTGTCTACTAGGTCTAGAGAAAGGCTTTCCACAAACTTCTGTTTAAGAACAAAACTAAGTTGGAGCTTTTTCGTGTAATTGTTACGCTGGAATCAGAGGGGGATTATTAGTTGTAACGCCCCAAGCCTTAGCAGTTGCCGATATTGTCTCCGCTTTAACCACCTCACGCAGGTAAGGAGTTTTGTTCTTGGCGAAGGCACCACAAGCCTACCCAAAAGGCCTTTGTACTTACTAAGCTTGAGCGTACACCTATAGCCCAGTCTCTGGACACTCTCGCGAGCAATGTGGGACCATTACAATCCCCCACCCTTAGCGAAGAGCCGTCCTCAGCTCTGATACCACTTTGTAACGCCACAAGCCTTGGCAGTTATCGATATTGTCCCCGCTTTAACCACCTCACACAGGTACGGAGTTTTGTTCTTGGCGAAGACACCACAAGCCTACCAAAAGGCCTCGGTATGGGCGACAACACACAATTCTTCCGACCATCAGAGTACGCAATGACACCGTGGACCCCCCACAACGATATTGTCCTCACTTTAGCCACCACCTACTGCGGGATGAGGTTTTGTTCCCCACTTGAGGCCTCTGTATTTACTAAGCTCGAGCGTACACCTATAGCCCAGTCTCTGGACACTCTTGCGAGCAATGTGGGACTATTACAATCCCCCACCCTCAGCGAAGAGTCGTCCTCGACTCTGATACCACTTGGATCCTCTCAGTTGATAGAATAAATCATCGATCCTCGGTAAAGGGTACTTATTCCTTACAATAACCTTATTCAACTACCTATAATCGATACACAACCTCATCGACCTGTCTTTCTTTTTAACAAAAAGAACAGGCACACCCCACGGGGAGCTACTCTGGCGTATGAAACCCAAGTCAAGTAACTGTTGAATCTGGTCCTTGAGTTCACGTAGTTCAATTGGAGCCATTCGCATACCACTTTGTAACGCCCCAAGCCTTAGCAGTTATCGATATTGTCCCGCTTTCACCACCTCACACAGGTACGGGGTTTTGTTCTTGGGGAAGGCACCACGAGCCCACCCAAAAGGCCTCGGTAACTAAGCTTGAGCGTACACCTATAGCCCTGACTCCAGACACTCTTGCGAGCAATGTGGGACCATTACGCTAGTTGTGCACGGGATGAGCACGTGATTGAAGATGTGCACGGGAGAGAGCGGGAAGGTGTATGCGGGATTCTTAGTTGAATTAGAGGGGCGGGCTGGTCTCTGACGGCGTGCTAATAGACCCGCCTACTGATAACACTTTTCCCGGGTGCTTTTAGCAGCAACCAGCAGTAGTATACGAACTAGGACAGTAATAGATAGTATTTTGATCAGCTCCATTACAGCACTAGTTCACAATGTTACCAAGTACCATGTACTTAAACTATATATATATATATATATATATATTAACAGCTTTTAACCCTCCCCCGACAGCTGATACTTGGAAAGCATTAGCTTAAAACCTCATCTTACTGGTAAGTGTTAATGTGGTTGGTGCAGGCAAGGAGGTTGCAGGAGAGAGGATGGCAGCCAAGATGGTTCAGGAAAGACAACGAAGATGAGTGTTACCGGTATGTAGGAGGATACTGGGAGATGAGAGAGAATAAGAAATGGGATAGTATTCCTGATATATTTGGCCAAAGCAGCATCGATGTTTCTCCTCATGCCCAAAAAGAAGAGTGAGTTAAGTGATAGCAATTTTAAGCTTGATTTCTTTAAATTTTATGTAAATCTGAATTGTTTACGTGTTTAATATGAAGAAATGTGTTACGGTTGCTGTAGCGCTTCCAATTTTCTCTCTGTGGCTGTCTTTAAGAATAAAATATTGTCAAAAAGCAGTTAAAGCAAGAAAATGGAAGGACATTTTGTAGTCACCCCTGGTTTGTTGTAGGCCCTCTCAGGTCAAAGCATCAACGAGTACTTTTGACTCGGACTCACCGGGTCACCTGCCACCCACTTAACTAGATAGATGCAGAGGCTCCGTCATTAACAAATTACAGTGCCTGTGCTCGGATGTCAATGTCGCTTCTAGTGATCATAGCCAAATTGGGGCGGGGCAAATTCTAGGAGGGGAGTAGGAGGACAGGGGGTTCCAATAACAGGAAGTGAGATTTTGAGGGCACTGCCCATCTTCCGGCAAAAGGTCGTCGGCCAGCGATCTTAACAAAGTTTTCTTTTTTCTTCTTCATTCTTGTCTTCTGTCTCTCTACTCTTGCCGACAAAGGGGAGGACCCTCCCTTCGCCGGTGAGAGCAGGGAGAGAGAGAAGATAAGAAGAATTTTTTTTCTTTTAGTCAACGTCACTAGACGGGGATTGCTGGGTAACAACTTTTTGCCAAAGATGAAAGAAGATGAACATTGTTTCTAACTATACTTAGGTCAACTTTGGGTTAAAAAAACATTTTCGTTAACAACTTTGGGTATTGCCTATTAAACTCCCTATAATATTGATTGATATCTAATGAAACAAAGGCAGGAAGAAACGAGGTTACGTGCAGCTTCACCGAGGGGGCGGCATGCGAGCTTGTATCTATTTATGTATGCATGTATAACATATATAAGATATATATACAGATACATTTTTAAAGTGTTTGAAGTGTATAATATAGATATATATATACACATATATTGTTGTCCAAATGCGGAGTGTCCTTGACACAACATTGCTAAGAGAAACTTGATTAAATTTTAGTTTCGATAGAAATTTCGGTACCATATAGAAATATTTTGGTTATTTCGACCGAGATATTTTGAAATTTTGGTGAAAACCCGATACTCGACCGCCCGATACGCAAGAAACCCGAAAAGTTTGACGAACTTTGACGAATTTTGGACACTAGGATTTTTTAAATAACCTGTCCGATTAAACCCGAATTGACAGAAAGTTTAAAAGCTCGACCGGCCCGACCCGATGAACGGCATGAACCCGACCAGCCCGACCCGATGAACGACATGAACCCGACCAGCCCGACCCGGACCCATTCCCACCACTACAAGTTACTATTTATCCCCGCTTATTCTATCAAGAAAGCAGTAGCGTGTGGTGGGGGGTGACAGCAGTATGGGCCCCACAAAGCTTCTTTTTAATGTGTACCTAATCTACACTGTCATTTGGAATTTGAGGGCCCACAAAACTCAAGGCATGGACCCAAGGCACAGATAATTCTTCTACATCTCTTTTAGGGAGATTTTAAAAGGCCTCCCCGTTTTTGTTAAAAGGCCTCCCCATGGTTTCGTTGACTTAGTAAAAAACCTTTGACTTAGCTTGGTTAAAGGGCCCCCTCTTTGAATGGGTGAAAAAAAACCCCTTAAAAGGTGTATTTCACCCACATGATTTGACCAAGCCACATCATCATCTTCTCCGGCAGGGTCGCCGGCCGGCCAAACTTCCGGCCGGCGACCTTCAATTTTTTTTTTTTAATTTTTATTCTCTCTCTCTCTAAAAACAAATTTTTTTTTTTTTTTCTCTCTCTAGATATGAACCAGATCTAGAGAGAGAAATTTTTTTTTTATTTATTTTTTAGAGAGAGAGAGAGGATAAAAAAAAAAATTTTGAAGGTCGCCGGCCGGAAGTTTGGCCGGCCGGCGACCCAGCCGGAGAAGATGATGATGTGGCGTGGTCAACATCACCGGTCTTGGGTTAAGTTTGACCTAACGGCGTTAACTTTGCCGTTAGGTCAAATATTGATGAAGGAGGTGCTCTTTTGTAAAGGGGGCCCTATAACCAAATGGGTTATAATGAGGGGCGCTTTTAGCGGGGAGGCCTTTTAACAAAAACGGGGGGGCCTTTTAAAATTTCCCTCTCTTTTATTTCTCTTACTTGATTATTTCCCTAACAACATCAACGCCCTCTTACATACTCTCTCTTACCCACATTAATTCACTTGTCACCTATTTCTTTCGTTCTCTCTCGACCCAAGTTAGTTTTTTAATACACTCTCTGTTTAGACAATCTCTGTTGGTGCTCTATCACTTAACTAATAAAAGTTTGAGCTTCACTCACTCGAATACTCAATACATTCTCTCCATCCAAACTTATAGTTAGAACTTGCAAAAATTTCAATGGATTAATTAAAGTAGTTTACTATGAAGAGCTAATCTCCCATTAAAGTTTATTAATTCATACTTCACTCTTTTAAAATCTTACCCAATCCTGTAATGATTAAAGATTTTCAATTGATTAGTTTAATTTACGTATAAATTGTTCACGAATTCTTAACTAGTTTATTTTTTTCACTTTTTTATTCAATGTTTAGTTTTATATAAAATTTTCAACATTGAGATTATTGATTGTCTTTTAACATAAAGGGTCCCATGAGAAATTCTGCACCGGACCCCTAAACTTATAGCCACGCCACTGCAAGAAAGGAGCTAGTTTATCTGCTAGATACCTAGGCTAGATGTGGAGAGATATAAAGTATTGGATGGCATAATGTAATTATTTCCCTCAAAATGAGGCCTGTGAAATCCAGAAAATTAGTGAAAGAGTGGTTTAACAATCTATACTTCACTATTTCAACCAAATCCATAAAAGACGCCCTAAATATGTAAAAGCTCTTGTGAATTTTGAAATGTGAGGCATGCTCCAAAGTCTAGTTTGGAGAAGAAATATTTTATTTGGGGCAAAGACTACAGATTACATGTTTTGGTGTTAGACATAGAGTGTTTTTTAACGTAGTGTCAAACATACTGTGTACAAGTGTACCTTTTGAAATCTAGTATACAACTAGCAATTTGTTGATACAATTGTTCATTTCGAGAGTTCCAAGGCCCATACACTGGCCACTTGGCTCTAGGTCCAGCTAGTAATCTAACTAATATCTAGAAGGGGAATTTGGCCAAAACTCCCTAAGAAATTATGACTTTGGTTAAAAAAGATTCATCAAAGTTTTTTAGGCTTCACCTCCCTGATGGCAATTATGTAATTTTCAATTTCAGTAAAAAGACCAACCTAACCCTAGTCTAAGAAAATACCTTGCAAACACCTTGCACTGTCTTGCAAACACCTTGCACTGCCTTGCAAAGCCTTGCAAACACCTTGCAGAGCCTTGCAAACACCTTACATGGTTTTTGCAAACACCTTGGATAGCCTTGCAAACAAATTGCATAGCCTTGCGACACCTTGCAGAGCCTTGCAAAAACTTTGCAGAGCCTTGCGAACACCTTGCATGACTTTTGCAAATACCTTGCACAACCTTGCGAACACCTTGCAAAGCTTTGCAAATACCTTGCAGAGCCTTGCAAACACCTTGCAGAGCCTTGCAAAGCTTTGCAAATACCTTGCAGAGCCTTGCAAACACCTTGCAGTGCCATGCAAATGGTTTGCAAATTAGTTTTTGAATTGATTTAACATGAAATTTGTTACAAATTATTATATTTTGTCTAATAGAATGTTGTATCGAAAAACTAGCTAAAACCCCTACAAATTCATAATAGTCATTTTATAAGCTGTAGCACCATCATTTTACATTTCTTCGAAAAACTTCCAAAGCTTTCATGAAATTCTCAATTTGAACATAAATACCAATTATGATTGTCCAAGAAAAAATATTTCTCATAGGCATTTCATCTAACAACTTTATAGCTATTTCAACCAATCTAAGTCTTGTATAACCAACTAACGTTGCATTCCAAGCAACAACATCTCTTTCAAGCATTTTATCAAACACATTGCTTGCATCAACTATACTTTCACAACTTCCATATAAATCCAACAAATAAGTTTGAACATAAACATCAAAACTAACAAATTGTCATCCATCATTCATAACTCAATGAAAATAAAGCAATGAAGAAGTTGAATTATACCTTGAAACACTATCAATTTCTCCTTCCATTGAAAGTATATAAAACTTTCTCTCTCTAGAATTTAGAACCAAAAACTAAATCAAACCCCTAAAAAGCCTCTTCAAACAACAAGCAAATAGATTAAATCACCAAAACCTAAAAACATCAACCTATCTTATAACCAAAATCGATTCAAACCCCAGAAATTTTAATCGGCGTCGACAATCCAACTCGGTTCGGTCAATGAGAAAAACTCAAATTCCTGATTTATTAGTTAGATTATTACTAGGTATTTCTAATTGAATGAAGGGTATTTTTAACTCTTAAAAAGTTGGTGCCTTTAAAAATGTCCTTCAAGCCTATTTTTATAACTTACTTGGGGCCTAGCTAGTTAAAAAGATGGGTTGTCTTTTTAACAAAAAAATACTAGAAATTGGGCCTCCGGCCCAATTTCCTGTATCTAGAACAGGAAATTGGGTTGATTTTTTTTTTTTTTTGTTAAAAAGACAACCTATCTATTTGGCAAGTTAGACCCCAAATAAGTTTTCAAAATGTTCTTGAAGGACATTTTACAGACACTCTTCTTTTAAAGGTCAAAAGTACCATTTCTCCAATTAAAAATACCAAAAAACCCAATTTATAATAAACCTGGAAGTTATTCTAACGATTGAAATAGACGAGCGAGAGAAATTGGCGTCGCCGAGTTGAATCTCTAGGATTTGAAGTCGATTTTTTGCTATAAGATAGGTCGATCTATTTTAGGTTTTGGTGATTTAATCGTGGTTTAAAGAGAGCGAGAAAGTGTAATTTCCTGACTTTTGTTTAATAAAATATAATTTGTTAGACTAGTGTTAAGTTGGTTTTTTCACTGAAATAAAAGATTACGTAATTTCCATAAGGAGGTGAAGCCTAAAAAGTTTGATGAATCTTTTTTAACCAAAGTCATAATTTCTTAGGGAGTTTTGACCAAATTCCCGTTTCTACAATAGTACGTAGACAAGGCTATTTGCTAGATTAGTCATGTTATTTAACTTCAATTGTAATATTAACGTGCCTGTTGGCTTATCAATGAAGTTAATGTTCCCTAACTTGACTCGACTCCTCGCCTCCCCTTCGCCGAAGCTTTAGAGAGAGAGAGAAAGTGGAGTGAGATAAGAGAGAGAGAGAGAGAGAGAGAGAGAGAGAGAGAGAGAGAGAGAGAGAGAGGAGATAGAGAAGAAAGAAGAAAGAAGAGAGAAAAGAGATGGAAGAAGGGAGAGAAAGTAGAAATAAAAAAATATTTGAAGGTTGCCGGAAAATTTAGCCAGTCGGCGACCTCCGCAGGAGAAAATGATAATGTGTAGGATAGAGGTGATAAAATGGATGAGAGAGAGAACGGGAGAGTTGAGGCGTCTTTAGTGTTTTAAAGTGACTTCCATTTTGGCCCTCGAGTTTGGTCTAAAATGGTTTAAATTTTTTGGGAACTGATCCATATTAAAAGGGGGCCAATTTTGAATTAAAACATCACTTTTATAAGAAGGGAAATTATGGAAACAAAAGAAATTGGTCACAAAGTAGGGGGCTAAAAAGAAAATAATTCTTTATTCTATTAAACAGACATGGTGTTCATAAAATGATTTCTTGTGCATTGAAGGTTATGCGAGTATGTCCAAAATGTAATTTTTAACTAAGTTGCAAAAAGTTTCTAAAGTTTTGTAAGAGATTTGCAAGAGCTTGCAAATAGTTTGCAAGGCTCTTGTAACGAGTTTGCAATATCTTTCAAAGAGTTGGGAAGGCTCTTGCAATGAGTTTGCAAAGGCTTGCAAAGAGTTTGCAAGACTCCTGCAATGTACTTGCGAAGGCTTGCAAACTTCTTGCAAAAGCTTGCAAACAGTTACCAATGAGTTTGCAAACAATTTGCAAACCTTTGCAGCATCAACAACCATTAAGGTTTCAGGTTCAGCTACTGTTACAAGTAACTACACCAACATAACTCGTCCAACAAATATGAGGGCAATATATTCAATGGCTTGCGAGCTCTTGCAAGCCTCTAACAACATCTCGCAAAGCTCTAGCAAGCTCTTGCAAACGGTTGCAAAGCTCGTGCAAGTTCTTGCAAAGGCTTGCAAGATGTTTTGCAAACGCTTTTTAGTTTCTCTATCTAGAATTTGTTTAATTGAAAACTTGTTTGGCAAAAACAAGTTGAAAACTCTAAAAAGTTAATTTTAAGCAACAATATGAATTTGTTTAACATAAACAATCAAAAAACTGGAAACCCTAGCAAATTTGCTTAACAAGAACATGAATTTCAACTTCTCTCTCTAGAACTCTAAACTTGACAAAAACAAGTTGAGTAGTAGGTTGTTGTTGTTGTTAAGTGTTCTCCATTACGGTCCAACACTAAAATAACAAATAAACAAATAAAAAAAGGAAGAAGATGATCATAAAGTTTCTTGAGAAGCTCCCAGATTTTTTTATTAGGTTCTTTGGAAATTTAGTTTTGAATACTTCGCATTTTCGTCATTGAAAAAGAAGTGGAATTTAAATTTGGGGTTGATTGACATTGTACTTCATTCCTCTTAGAGATTGTGAATCTTTTTAAGTCGTTTCTTTTCGTAAATAAGAAAGGTGCTTCTATAGGTGCTCCACCTTTTCTATTCTAGACACCCGTTTGGAGTCCGTGACTCCACTCAATTCAATTTGGTTGGCACGATATGTAGGCACCTTTCCCTCGAACTGTTCAGATCCGAGCTCGTTCAGAATTATTTTCAGATCTAAGTAAATCCATTGCTACTTACAAATCCCTGCAACCACACTCGGAATCAACCCAGAACTGATGATGAACAATTTTTCAAGGCTTTAACAACTTCAAAAACCTTTAAAATACTCGATTAAAAGATGGAATCATGAAAAAATAAATTATAATCAATTTTTAGTAAGAAATTAAAGTCTTTTGAAATCTTTCTTTAACTCATTCCTTAACATACAAACTAGAGATGATATCTTTCTAAAAACACAAAGAAATCTAAATATTTTGGTGAGCATTAAAACAGTGGGAGAAAGATATAGAACACATGTAGTAAAGGGATATGCATTATCAAAGCGGCGAACGTCTACGTACAAAAACGGACGGCTAAAAAGGTGAGCCCTTAGAGAATTACAGACCTAAAAAAAAAGACTGGGTGCTTACAGAAGCGCCCACTGGTAAGATTTGAACAAGGTCTGATTCAGGTGGAAAAATACTAAGATTTATACCAACAATGCACTAACATATCTTTCATGGAGATACATGATGAGGAGTATTGCACACCCATATGGAAAGAGGTGCACAAGACAACACTCTTTCTTTTTGCCCAAGAAATCAACAATTGTATTTTGCCTATGAACCTTTCCATTTGTGTTACCCGTCTTCCCAGAAAACAAACAATTAAAAGTCATTATGAAGTGTTTGAACCGCACGGTCTCTAATTATCAATAGATTCGATGTAATTAATTACTTTTAGACACTTACAAATGATGGAACTTTTATTATTATAACTTGAGATCCGAATTGAGTTAATTCCGAGATGATCAAACGGTTCAAACTTGGTCCCTCGACCCTCGTGGAGTTAAACTAACCTGGGTTCTCAAATAATGAAAATCATGAGTCAAGACCAATATTGGTGATATAGTCTGTGTTTTTTTTTTTGCTGCATGTAAGAAGAAGCTCTCAACTCTATTTTATTTCAATGAATGTTCTTGACTTTACAATTCTCTTTATATAGAAAGAGATTAGAGAAGAAAGAGTAAAAAACAGTTACAAACTAACATAAACTAAAAAACAGAAAACTGAATTGAAAACAATAAAGTTGTTAACAACCTTTCTTGTTTCCATTTCAGGTGATGCTGGCCTTTAGACATGAATAGAAGCTGCCTTTAGACAAGTCTTGGAGAAGTCACTTTGGGCCGGTCCTGTTGACTGAGATTGGTCAATATTTGTTGACACATATGACCAATCCATGTTGACCGTATATAAACTCAAGTGTTGCCCTAATCTCCTCTTTATCCTCTTACCAGGAAACCCTAGGAAACCCTAGTTTCCACATCCCCCCTCAAACCGATGGTGAGGAGAGACGAAACACCATCAGTTTGTCTCGAAACTTTTGAAATAGATCTTCTGATAATCCTTTCGTAAAGATATCAGCAAGTTGATCTTTCGTTGGTATGTGATTAACCAATACCGATCCATTTGCAACCAAATCCCTAACGTAATGGAAGTCGACTTCAATGTGCTTCGTCCTGGCATGGAAAATAGGGTTTGAAGCAAGGTATTTTGCACTGATGTTGTCGCAAAAAAGATGCAAAGGTCGATTCAGAGGAAGTCGAAGTTCATCCATAAGGTATGATAACCACACCAACTCTGTAGCTGTATTAGATAATGATTTGTACTCGGCCTCTGTAGATGATTTTGCCACTGTGGCTTGCTTTTTCGAACTCCATGAAATAAGACTCGACCCTAAGAAAATACAATAACCCCCTGTTGATTTCCTCGAGTCAGGGCATCCAGCCCAGTCTGAATCTGAATAGGCAGTAAATGTAGTAAGATCTCCTCTGGACAAAGTAATTCCAGACCCCATTGAACCCTTTAAGTATCTCAAGATCTTTTTTACTACTACTAAATGTACTTGTGGGTTTGTGCATGAACTGAGCCGTGTAATTGACTGCAAAAGACACATCTGGTCGAGTGAGAGTAAGGTATTGCAAGGCTCCCATAAGACTTCTGTATTCAGTGGGGTTTGGAAGCTCATCACCCTCTGTAAGTGAAACCCTTTTTCCACTAGAAACTGGTAATTTTGATGGCTTTGAATCAAGTAAATTTGATTTCTGAAGAAGTTGTAGTGTATACTTATTCTGTGTTAGAAGTAATTTCCCTTTGGTTGAATCAGTAGATACTTCAATCCCCAAAAAATAAGATAATGGTCCCAAATCCTTCATTTTGAAGTTCTTGCTTAAGTCACTGATAAGAGTAGTAATATGAGAAGTTGAGCTTCCAGTCAAAATGATATCATCAACATAAAGTAGTAATATCATTGTTGTTGATGCCTGATGATATGTAAACATTAAATGATCTGACTGACTCTTTTGAAACCCATAAGTCAGAAGGAAAGATGCAAATTTGTTGAACCATGCTCTTGGGGCCTGTTTAAGGCCATATAGAGCCTTATGGAGGTGACACACAAGCTTCTCTGTTCCTGGTTTAACAAAACCAGGTGGTTGAATCATGAATACATCTTCATCTAGAACTCCATGCAAGAAAGCATTTGAGACATCAAGTTGCTTTATTTGCCAGCCTTTTGTGATAGCTATAGTAAGAATCAGTCTAATAGTATTTGCTTTAACCACTGGACTGAAAGTTTCATCATAGTCAACCCCCTCTTGTTGATGAAACCCTTTTGCTACAAGTCTTGCTTTGTATCTCTCAATAGTCCCATCACTCTTTTGCTTTATTTTGAATACCCATTTGCACCCAAGTACATTCATATTATGTTGATAAGGAACTAAAGACCATGTTTGATTATCAATTAGAGCTTGATACTCCTCATTCATGGCTTGAACCCATGCAGTATGCTTAGCTGCTTCCTTATAACTTGATGGTTCAGAGGGTAATTGTAAAATAGACAAATAAGCAACATTTAATGTGTGAGGGGATGTATAATGGGCCACAAAATCAGTAGGTAGCTGTTTACTTTTGATAATTCCATTCCTGCCTCTTGTTGTAATCTGATTAGGCTGTGTAGAGTGTAATGGTACTATTGATGCTGCTGGTGTGCTAGTAGAGTTACTAGTAATGCCCTCATCATGTGAAGCCAGACATCTAGAGACTGAGTTAGTTGGTGAACTAATAGAGATATTAGGTGTCCCTAATTCAGTAGCCCTAGTTAAAGGTTTATCAATAGGAGGCAGTGGTAATGAAATATGTGGCTTTATTATCTGATCACCACTAGACATACTGTTGTTGAGGTCGGCATAAGGAAAATTGTCTTCTTCAAAGGTAACATGTCTAGACATATATAGTCTTTTTGTTAAAGGGTCATAGCATCTATAACCTTTGTGTTCATTGCTATAACCTGGAAACACACATTGGACACTTTTTGGACTAAGTTTGTCTTTTCTAAGTTCTCCTAGATGTGGATAACAGGCACATCCAAATATTTTCAGAGATGAATACTTAGGAGAATGATGAAAAAGTGTCTCATATGGTGTATTGCCTTGTAGAGTTTTTGTGAGAAGTCTATTTATGATATAGACTGCAGTAGAAAAGGCATCAAACCACAATTGCTTTGGTAAAGAGCAATGAAAAGAGAGAGTATTACCTAGTTCTGTGATGTGTCTATGTTTCCTCTCAGCCTTTCCATTTTGTTGTGGAGTATAAGGACATGAACACCTGAAAAGAATACCACATTTGTCCAAGAATTTTCTGAATTCACCATTCTTGAGTTCTGGTGCCCCATCTGACTGGAAATATACAATCTTTTCCTTGAGAAGGTTTTCATTTGTAGCTTTGAAGTGACTGAAGCATTTTATGCTGTCAGACCTGAGTTTCATTGCATAAATCCAACTATATTTGCTGAAGTCATCAAGAAAAAGTATATAATATCTTGCACCATTTGGAGTGTTAACAGGGGCTGGTCCCCAAATATCACAATGGACCAAATATAAGGGTGTATTTGTAGTGGTAGAAGAATTATCAAAAGGCAAACACTTGCTTTTACCTAATTCACAAGACTTACAAAAAGTCTTATCAATTTTAGTAGATAACTCAATTTTGTGTTCTTCTTGGAGTTGTTTTATAACACCACTGTGAGCATGTCCTAATCTAGCATGCCATATATGATACTGTGATGCTGTCTGAGATAAAAGGGCAGAATTTACTCTATGTTGTAACACCACATTGTGAACTTCTATTGGATATAAATTGTTTTTGACTGGTCCCTCTGCTAGGATTTGTTTAGAGTGAATATCCTTTATAGTATAGCCCCATGGTAGAAATTCAACTGAGCAGGAATTGTCTTTAGTAAACTTTGATATAGACAACAGATTTCTTTTTAGGTGAGGAACACATAAAACCTTACTTAGTTCAAAATCATGAGTAGAGGTAGACAATTTTGACATACCAGTGCTAGAAATAGGCAAAAATTTGCCACTGCCCACCATAACTGCATCTGACCCAGTATAGGGATGAATAAGAGTAAGATTATCTTCACTATGAGTCATATGACTACTGGCTCCTGTGTCAGCCAACCAAGATTTATCCTTGGTTGAGGAGTCTGTAGAAACATAACATTCTTCATCATGTGTTTCACAATCATAAAATATTTCATCATGTAAGTCTGTTGTCATAATAGCTGTATAGCATTCCTGAAAATCATCACCATCACTGTTATAATGTGTTAGAACAGCATTATTACACTCCAGCATACCCTCTTCTTCATAAGGGTAAGACTTGATTTCTGCACTTTCATCATTATTACATTCAACTATGTCTTCTTGAGGATTATATGATTCAGTATGATAACTTGGATAGTTTCTGTTTGGCTTATACCTGAAATAGCACACACCTGGTGTGTGTCCCCATCTTTTACAGAGACCACATGGGACTGAGGAGAAATCAAAATCCTCAGCCTTTTGACCTTTTAATTGATTATTCATGGAAGAATTTCCCTTAGGAGGAGAACCATCTCTTTTAGCATAAGCCTGATTTTTATAATAAGATGGAGAAGGTTTATTTGACTGTCTTATAGGTTGTCTTGAATTATATCTCTTAACATAGTAAGCTTCTTGGTCAGTTTCTTTTTGAATTAGCCACTGCTCATGTTGAATAAGCCTTGACTTTAGATGGGCTAATGTTAGTTGCTCATTATTTGCCCTAATAGCTATGATAAACTGATCATATTCAGAATTTAAACCATGTAATGCTATCCTTACAAGTTCAGACTCACTGATTTTATCATGAACTGTTGTTAGAGAATCAGCAAGAAGTTTCAATTCTCTGAGATATTCAGCAATAGATGCATTTCCCTTCTTAATATTCTGTAATTTCCTTCTAAGTTGATCTTTTTTTGATTCTAGACCCTCATTGTTGGTAAGATCTAAGTAATCCCATATTTCTTTTGCAGTCTTTAATCCATAAGTGTCAAAATATACAGATTTTGACAAAGTACTTTTGATGTAGGATCTTACAAAACTTTCTTTTGTTCTCCAAATTAAAAAATCTGGGTTTACTTGTTCTACACCATGAATGATCTTAAGTTGTGGGGGTTCTTCTATGGTACCATTAACAAACCCTATCAATTCATAGGTTCCAAGTAGTGTTTCAACTTGGTCTTTCCACATTAAATAATTACTATCATCTAGCTTTTCTGTGATAAAGCTAGTTACAGAAGATATAGGTGGAAGATTACCTTGAAAAGTAGCTGCCATGATAAGAGATGAAGAGATGATCAAAGAACCAGGAGAAAGCTGGAAGATGAGTCTGAAAAAGCAGTAAGTGATTCCAATCACTTATTTTGTAGCTTGAATTTGATCTTTATTATCTAATTTTGATCTTTGTTGTCTGAATTTTTGATATAATCTTTGAGTATTGATCCATTTTAACTGAATTTTGATCTTTGTTGTTTGTTTTGTGAGATTGTGGACTGATTGTTCTTGAGTTGATGAGCAGAAAACCTAGCTATGGATCTTTAAAAACCTAACTGATACCATGTAAGAAGAAGCTCTCAACTCTATTTTATTTCAATGAATGTTCTTGACTTTACAATTCTCTTTATATAGAAAGAGATTAGAGAAGAAAGAGTAAAAAAACAGTTACAAACTAACAGAAACTAAAAAACTGAAAACTGAATTGAAAACAATAAAGTTGTTAACAACCTTTCTTGTTTCCATTTCAGGTGATGGTGGCCTTTAGACATGAATAGAAGCTGCCTTTAGACAAGTCTTGGAGAAGTCACTTTGGGCCGGTCCTGTTGACTGAGCTTGGTCAATATTTGTTGACACATATGACCAATCCATGTTAACCGTATATAAACTCAAGTGTTGCCCTAATCTCCTCTTTATCCTCTTACCAGGAAACCCTAGGAAACCCTAGTTTCCACACTGCAATTGTGATATAGTAGTTCGGGAATGGGGAAACACAGCCGATGTTTGCATGCATCTGAGTCATAGATGGGGAGGTTGTTGTTTTTTGTATGGTGAGGGATGTCTCGATTCGATCTCATTAGAGGTGCATCTATAGGTACACCTAAAAATTGCTCTTGATGTAACTTAAAAGAGATTGATTCAGTTAAACTTTGACTCAAAACCTTTGTAGACACATTTCTTTCGGACTGGAGAGTATGAAAAGGTAAGTATATTCTTAGACTCGAATCAGTCCTGGACAACTTGAACTTTTTAGATTTGAGAGAACCGATTCCTATTTACAAATCACTCGAAATCAACCCTAACCGATGATAAACACTTTTCTTTTGAAGCATTTCTTTAGTCTCCTTTCCTATTAACGAACTATGCCTAAAGAGAAATGAGCCAAGAGTAAAAAAAGGCGGTGTGCCTATAGACGCAATATCATAAGTCTTTGATATTTTATGGTCATGGACGCAGGTGTGGTTGGGGCGTCAGGCCAAAAATTTCCCATCCGTAGCAAGATCGGCCACCAACCACCACCACCATTACCATCTCTTTAACCATCTTCCATCTCTCTCTCTCTCTTTGTCCCCCCCCCCCCCCCCCTCTTTCCTCCCATATCATTCTCTATCTCTGTGTCAACTTTCCTCAAAATGGGGAGACCATCCGCACAAAAATAGTCATTCGAGACAAAATTTCTAGATTTGGAAGTCTCATACCGATACGAGTTCATTAGGATCTAGAGGGCCTAAATTCATTTGAATTTGGATTTTTGAATCAGACAAACTCGTCTGGATTTAGGGTTTGTAAAATAAGATGAAGAGTGGGATGGGAGAAAAGAAGAAAGAGGGAGCGAGGAAAAAGAAAATGAGAGAGAGACAGACAGAGATAGAGAGAAAATGGGAAAAGGGAGTGATAGATGATCGTGGTGGCAGCTGGGCGGTGAAGGCAGTGGTGAATGGGAAGAGATGAAGAGTAAGAAAAAGAATTGGAAAATAAGAAAATATGTTGAATATGTTGAGAGTCGGCGACAGTAGGCATGTCTGAAAGAAATAAAGGGAAAGATATAGAGGAATTCATTTAAAAAATGAAAGGTGAAACATAAAAATAACTATGAACTGTTAAGTTAATTATCAGAAAAATACAAAAGAAGGTCATACTGGAATTTGGTCATCTATAAGAGGACATTTGGTGAGTTTGTCGTCTTTAGATGCCAAAATAAAATTAATCTCTTTCAAAAGTATTTTGTCAGTCGTCAGAAATTAGTTGTCTGCAAATGGTCGATCGGCCGTTTACTGCCGTCCTTCATCCCAATAGAAAAATTATTGAGCAAGTAAAAGAAAAATGAAGAAAAGAGAAAAGATATAAATTAAACACTTCTGAAATAAAGAGTAAAAAAGAAAAACAAATTAACTATTTTATATAAGTATGGTTTTGTGGACATTTTAGCATTGGTGACAAATATAGAAGCTAAATTTTCCTATTTATTACTAATTGGAAGCCCTTCTAGAACTAACCTACATTATTTGAGTCACCAATTGATCAATAGTTGCACAAATCCCGAGGCAGGGAGATGAAATATGATGCTTTTTATTTGACGAGCAATAAGTGTCGATCGAGATACATCATCTGATTCAATTCTGCTAGGGTTCAGATAAAAAGAAGATCAGTTATGCAACCAAACACCTTCCTACAAATTTAAAGTTAGAAATCTGACCGTAAAAGCCATGCTAGGGGTATGACTGTCCATAAAAATTACATCCTCAAAAACAAAATAAAGTTCTGCAACAGTTGGTAGCTACATGCCCAACTCTTTCGCTTTCATACTTGCATGACCTATTTTTAGTTGTTTTCCTATTCTATTCATTGATCAAAAAATGGATAAACTCCTCTAGTTACCTACTTGCTAACTTAATCTACATTAAAACTAGCATGAATTATCATTTCGACTCTTGGTAACGTCATTATATGGATGGAGAATAAACTAGTTCAAGATCAGTCAAGATATTAGAATTTATAAAAGAACTAGATCCTAAATCTCTTACGGAACCACGATAAATCTTTGTATAGATTATTTCATTTTATCTTTTTGATTATCACATAATTGATGAATCTATCATTAGAAATCTTTGACAAAGTTTGTAAGACCAAACTCTATACCAAAAGCTCTATCAATTTTCTTTAAGCGCAGAAAGACGTTGGCATGTTATATGGATCTTATATCTCACTAGTTGTATATCTATCATAAAATCTCTAAAGTATCCCGTAGACACCAGGTCTGTTTTTTGGCCAATTTGGGCAACCAAAAGTCGTCCAAATCAGGATCAGGTCAGACCATTGGATTCGTCTCGTCGAGCAATTGAATTTAGGCATAAAGTTTGTCAAAATTCGATTTCATATGAATGAGTTATCATTGATTTACTTGGAGAACATATAAGAATAAATAACTACAACGTGTAGTTTTATTATTAGACCCTATTGGAAAAATAAGGAAAGTTCAACATCTTTATATAGACTTTTTCCACATACTAATAATAGATTCTTCGAAACGAAGTGGTGCTTGGCGTGGTTTGCATCACGCAAACCACGTGACACGCACGCGCGTGGCGTGGGCTTGTACGACGCATTGGGCGCTTTAGAGGCGCCCGAACACACTTCGCACGTGCGCATCATATCTAGGAAAGATTTGAGCCATTCATTTTTAGGATAAGCAATTTGATCCGACGGTGGAGATGTAATCAACGAATCCGATAGATCCGTTGAGATCTGATAGTTGAAATTAAACTTGAAACCCAACAAGTCAACTGTGACTGTTGGAAACATCCATTCGTCTATAAGCAGCCATAAGAAATGTTGCCAATGCCCATATAAATACCATGAGAATTCGGCAAACTAAACATATGAATTATTAGCATTTTCAGAGCATTAGAGTTAAAGGATCATTGTTTCAGAAGTTCGTATTGCTTACAAAGTTCAACAGACTATCATAACTAAGAGATGTCATCTTTAACTTGATAGATAATCCGTTTTATCTCAAGAGACATGCATCATTCCTGTTGGTACTAATACACAAGGTGTAAATTGTCTTAAGGACACATGTATCCTCGACTCGGATATATGTTACATTTAATTTTCATTTTTATAACCATTGTTTTTCATCTTTTTCAATTAGTTTAGAGAAGATAACTCTATCTCTGATTTATCAGATAGAAAGAAAGCTAAAGTGGTTGTACTCTGTTTTGTTTAAACAGAAAGATAAAGAATATTATTTTAAAAGAGAACCAGGGAAACAACATATCGTTCATATTACTTATAAGTCTATACTGATTGTTTTGAAGTATCTATTTTGATCTACAAGTACTAACTAGACAAAAAGGTACTTTTATTTGCTTGCTTATTGGAGTTTCATTCTTGGTTTTTAAGATTGGAATCACATAAACTATAAAAGAAAAATGACGACAATAATTATAATTAACGAGAGGAAAAAAACATTTTCTAGTTCCTATAAGGCACTTGGAGCTTATAGGCAGAAACAAATCAATTTAAATAGTCCTTTTTGCCACTAGATCAACACGCTATATCAACAAGAGAAATTCTTATCGAAGTTATATGACTTTTTTCGTACGTTATTGCAACAAGAGAAATGGTTTATGTGAAATCGAACAACTATTGGTCATATTTCTTTTTATTGAGAAATCGAGGAAGCCATAAAGGCTTTTGTCTAACATGCTCCTCGGATACCCACCTCTACTTTTTCGAGGAGGGAGGAAAGCTAAATCCTATGATTGTTGCTTTCCCCGAACCTCCGGGAAAAACATAAAAAAATGTTCGGGTGTTACGATCCCTATGTCACCCCTTCATTTTGGAGTGTTTCATTTTGTGGTGATCCTCTCTACTTGAGAATTCACTTATGAGTGTATGGACAAGGAAACCCACGAGTGAATACAAGTTGGATTTACATTGGGTCACACTTGAATCGCTGCATTTATCCCCTGATGAAAAGTTTGGTTTAAAATTGGGTGAGCAGGAAGAGTACGCCATGCTAATGTCCCTTGGATGTCTCCAGGTTAGGCGCTGATGAACACATTGAACTATCCATGTGGTTGAGAGCCCTCGAAACTCGGGCACAACGACACAATTATGAGGGGGCGCTCTATCACTAAGCTAATTGCCCGTCGTGGTAGCTTTAATGACAAGTAAATGTAGTATTCTCATATTGCTTAGGGGCGTCTGTAGCTTAGGGTATATGTGTGTGTGCCTGCGCGCTTAAGCTTAACAAATGTTGAAGTCTTTTTGGTGGGATTCATGATGACTTTGACCAAAAAAAAACTTTATGTTTGTTTAGTATGTGAATAGGTGTCACGGGTTCGTGAAGACTTCACCAACAAGAAAACTTTATTTTTGTTTGGTATGGGAATATGTGTCAAAAGTAGAGACAATATCAATTAACTATTAAGACTTAAAGTATTACAGACTGTATCTGAATCAAGGACGACTCGTCTCCAAGGGTAGGGGATATCACATTACTTGGGATAACATCTAGAGCCCGAGCTACAGGTGCGTGCCCAAGCTTAGTAAAGTGTCGAGTTATTTCAGGTGAACCCGAAAAGCCTTCTGAAAGATATATGTCCTTGGAGTCTGAAGGTATATCCTTCCGAAGGAAAGTCCTTCGACCAAGATGGAAATGCGTACGATTTGGCTCATAGGATAATGATGACTTTATTGGAAGTTCAATCAATCTGGTTCAATTAGGAGTCGTAATGCTTAGCTAGAAGCCGCTTACAATTGTCGGATCACTTCGGTTATCCGCGGCTAACATAGACCGGATCCTACAACGGGTTACACATAAGAATCGGTAACTTGAACAATGAGAATAGACTAATGGGAACTAGTATATAGATGGATATGATCTAGTCTAAGAGACATAAAGAATCGGGCTCGAAAGAGAAGTCCGAAAAGGAAAAAACCCACTTTAAGGGAGCAACAAGGGATTCCCTTAAGGGGAGATCCCTGGTCGGCCTTATTAAGGGGGTGGGTCGAGCAGAGTAAGCCCATTAAGGGCTACTCTGGACGGCCACACCATGGGGAAACCCTAATTAGGGTTTTTCCCATATTAAGAGTCCTAGTTAGTTTAAACACTAACTTGAACTTATCTTTTCTATGGGACTTTTAGGATTCCTTATTTGAGTGGGACTCTTAATATGGAAGAGAGGATTTTAGGTTGTGTTTGATAGTAATATAGGGAAAGGAAAAAAAATAGAGAAAAAATTACTCCAAGAAAGTTTTTCACCAAGAAACACTTTCTCTGCGGTACTTTCCGCATTTTCTATTGTTTGGTCCGTTAAGAGAAAATAATCCATTTTCTTGTAACACAGAAAAAACTAACCTTTGTTCTTACAATTTGAGAATAGAGTCTTTTCTTTGATTGCAGTTCATCTATAAAAAAAAAAGAAACTGAAATAATCTCAATAGGAATTTTAGTTTTATATGATAAATTTAGTTTTTCAATTAGAGAGAGAAAAACAACATATAATTATGGATAAGTAGTAGTTCATCTATAAAGAATAAAATGAAATAATACTAATAGTATCTTCATTTAGAGAGAACAAAACTAAAAGTTCAGTTCATCTCTATAGTATCTTCATTTAGGGAGACAGAACTTCAGTTATAAAACTTCATTTCAGTTTATCTATAACTATGGTATCTATATGCTATATTTACAGTAACCATTTTAATGGCTTCATACACTTCATGACTCCATCAAGAACAATGATATTCATGGGTTACAGGGAAACCAAAAATTTTCTATTATTTTCTTTTTCTCCATTTTCACTACTACAATTGATTCATCTTCAAATGTTAAAGTTGAAATCTCAAAATGAAACTGCTTGAATCTTTTTCTTTTTTTCATCATCTTCTCTATCAACAGAAGTTCATTCTCACTATTATTAATCTTTGGTGATAGTCATTTTGAGGGGAATGATCAAGATTAATCATGGTATCTTCTTTCACTACGAATTCCAATGTAAATTAGAGCGAGAGAGAAAGAAATGACTTGACAAACATTTTTGCAACAGAGGCCAGAGGGGATTGGTGTCCCTGGACATATGCATGATCCATTGTGTAATACCCGGACAATTCTTTTGGAGAAAAAATTTCTTCAATGATAGGTGGGTAAAGCAATTCCCTCTTTTTGGAGAAAAGCGGAAAGAAAAGGTCACGTGAGCACCATTTTCTCTTTCTCTACATGAGCAATCAAACACCATGAAAATGCTTGTTTAAAAGAAACTCTTTCTACTTTCTCAGGGAAAAAGGTCTATCAAACATAACCTTAGAGAAAAAGTTCCCCATTATGAGTTCAGAAAAGGTGTGAAATTTTCTCTGAAGAAAATCATTCTCTTCACACAACTGTTGGGGAGAGAGGATTTTAGAGAAAAAGTTCCCATTCTATCTATCAAGTCTAGAAGAAGAAATTCTTCATCTCAACCTTCAAGAAGGTCCTAGCTAACTGAAAGAAGGGAGTTCGAGTTATACAATTCGGTGTCTCGAGTAGAGGAGCTCCACTTGAAGCTCTTTATCTTCCGAATACTGGTCGAATTTAGTTCGTGGGAAAGCGATTAAAGGTATTCTTCTTCCTTCTAGTTCATAGTTAGTTCATATATAGATCCTGGATAATTTAGTGTTAAACCTTAGATGTTTGAGATTCCGCTACCAACACTAGTTAGGTATGTATTAGATATATGTAAAACCCTACAGTGGCATCACGAGCCGTTTGCATGAAATTATCTTTGGCTAGAATGAATTAGATTCGAACTTAAGATTGATAGATAGAATTATTTCAAAATCATGGATTTTGGGTGTTGAATATGAGAAAAACAACAGTTTTTCATGAAAAACAGTAGGAAGAAGAAGGTAAAAGTCGGTTGGAGGGAGGAATTTTGAAAATTCAAAAGACCTCATAGGTCCGGACCGGCCAGGACGCGTCCGGACTGGACAGCAGGTCTCGGGCCCGAGCCAAAAAACACGGACAGGAAGTCCCGGTCCGTCTAGGACCGGGATTCCTAATCCAGGACGGATTGGGAGTCCGAGATGTTCACATCTCTGACATCCCAGACGCGTCTGGGAAGTCCCTGTCCGAGTTGGACTAAAACGGTCTGAGATGTGAACATCTCGGACGTCCCAGACACGTTTGGGATTCCCAGTTGGTCTCGGTCTAGGACCGAGACAAGGGACGTGCTTCCAGACGCGTCTAGATGCGTCTGGAGCAACCAGATGCGTCTGGATGCTTCCAGACGCACCTAGGGTGCGATTGGAACGTCCAGACGCGTCTAGGGTGCGTTGGAACGTCCAGACGTGTTTGGCACGTCTCAGACTTGAAGTCCGAGACAGTCTTCATGTCCAACCCGTTCCAATGGAGCATGGCCTGGGGTCATGCCGTGCTAGACTGCGTCTAGGACGCGACTAACACGTGCCATCCGACATGGTCTAGGACCCATTTTCGGAAAAGTTTGGACTGTTGATTAGCCTTGACCAAGACTAGTCAAAGGGACTTTTGACCAAGTTTGACTTGAGTCTTTTCGAGTTTAACTTGGGCCTTGACTCGAGTGGGATATTTTCTTACTTTTTCTTCCGATTCCGAAATTTTTTTTTTACGACATTGACCCGGGCTATCCGAAAGCCCAAAGCAGAGTTTTTTCGAGTTTGATTTTAGAAATCATAAAGGAAGAAACTAACTGGGCCATTAGTCCGAATTTTACGAAAATAGACTTAGAAAGCCCATTAGACATAGATAGCGATTAAAGGTATTCTTCTTCCTTTTAGTTCATAGTTAGTTCATGTATAGATCCTGGATAACTTAGTGTTAAACATTAGATGTTTGAGATTCCGCTAGTTAGATATGTATTAGATACATACATGTAAAACCCTACACCTTCACCGACAACTAACTCCGTCTCCGTAGAAATTCAGACCAAGTGTCAAAAATGGAGTCAGTATCAATAAAGTTTAAGGCTTGGGACATAATAAATTGCTTTGTGAAAATTTATTTATTTTGTCTATATAATTTTAATGAGTCATTAAAATAAATATGGATATCGTAAACCCTAATTAACAACTACTTACCTGGGGGCATTGTTATAATGAATATACAAGTTGTAAAAAGAAAATAAAGTTCAACAATCACACACATTTAAGACACCTTGGGTCCTAAAGACCATATAAAGACCCTTAGGGTCATTCTAGGGGGCTTTAAAGGTCATCTATTCCTAGATATACTTTATTTATTGCCTAAATTACATTGAATAAATCTTGGTGATAAACTGCTTTTATTGATATTCGATCTCAATACCTCATGGGCTTAAGTGGGATGTCCAACCACTACACCAAAGAGTAAGTGCGTTGTTCATGATGTATCAATGTCATCCAATGTAATGACTCTTGGCGTCCAATATAAAAAAAAAAGTAATAATAATAATCACCACACAACAACGCAATTCCAACATAATACTTACTCCACAAACAATCGAAAAATGAATAGATTGTGTATGGCAAACAAGCTAGATTGCATATATTTCTTTTGCAATACTTTCGTCCTCTATTTCTACCCTAAGTTGAAAATTTAAATTAAACCTAAAAATTTGGTAATTCTCGTAAAACATGGTAACATAGAGTAAACAATATGGGTGATTAGGCCTCCATTAATGAATGAGATGAAGGGGAAACCCCTTCGTCATCTTCTTCAACTCAGATCTCAGTTGAAGGAATAGGCTTTAAAGAAAGAGAAAGATGAGGAAGAGAGAAGAAGAAGGAAGAGAGGGAAAGAGGAGGAAGATAGAAGAAGAAGAAGAGAAAGAGAGAAAGAGGAAGAAGGTGAGAGATGAAGGTGGTGGCTAGAATCTGTGGTGGCCAGAATTGTTAGTGGCCTGAATTTTTGGTGGGATGAGGTTTGAGGAAGATGAAGATTAGGGGGTAGACAAGTTAACTAAGTTTTGGGTAAGAATAAATAAATATGGCCCTTGGGTCAATCATGGTTGATTGAGTCTTTATTCCCTGGAGATTTTTCTTTATTCCCCAGAGCCGCGACCTTATAATATCAAACTGACAATTTACTCTTATGTTGTCAAAATGACATTATTACCCTCTTAAGAAACCAATCCCTATGTGATTCGAATAACATTTTTACTTTTATTTTGTAAAAATGGTACGTTGCCCTTTTATATTAGAATAGCATTTTTACCCTTTTATGTTAGAATGACATTTTTACTCTTTTTTATTAGAAAACCTTGTTTTATCCATGCGTCGTCAGGATAGCATTTTTACCCTTGTATATTGGCAAATCAACCTTTTTATTGTGTTGTATTAAGGGATTGACATTCTTACTCTTAAGTTTGCAAAGCGACGTTTTTATAAAATTGTAATTTTGACAACATAAGGGTAAGAATGTAATTTTAGCAACACAAGAGAAAAAATTATTTTGACCACATAAGGGTAAAAAATGTTATTTTGTATAAATAAAAGTAAAAAAATTCATTTTGACTACAAAAAGGGTAAACATAAGTTCTTAATTGAATATTATACTCGTAGAAGTTAGTTGTCAATTAAATAACAAAATTTGTAATTCCGAGGAAGAATAAGAGACGACTAAACCAAAGAACTCTTAGGGTGTGTTTGATATCTCTTATTTCCATGGAAATAAAAGAATTTCCATGGAATTAGGTATTTTCACCGTTTGATACGAAGTATAATTCCATGGCTTCAATTCCCTAGGGAATCTATTTCATGAAAATAGCCCACTCTTAATTCCTTGCTCCACCATAGGAATTAGTTTCCGTGGAAAGTCAAAAATAAAAATAAAAATATTTTAATATATTCGGATACTTGATACCTAATATTTATTCTCCATATATGTTCTAAACGACATTTTACCCATAAAATTTAGCAAAATAAATTTTACTTATACATTGGGCAAATGACATTTTTGCCCTTCTTACCAATTGACATGTTTACATAGTTGTTAAAATGACATATATAGCCAAAATTACATTTTGGCTTTATATAGCCAAAATTACATTTTTACCCTTTTATAATATCAAATTGACATGTTACCCTTATGTTGTCAAAATGACATTTTTACCCTCGTATAAATCAAAGTGACATTTTTACCTTTATGTGGTCTGAGTGACATTCTTACCTTTATCTTGTAAAAATGGCATGTCTACATTTTTACATTGAAATGACACAAGGTTAAATAACTTTACAACATAGAGATAACAATATAATTTTGAAAATGTAAGGATAAAAATGTAATTTAGACAACATAAGGACGAAAATGTAGTTTTAGTAACATAAAAGAAAAAAATTTCATTTTGACTACATAAGGAGTAAATAAAAACTCTTAATTGAATATTATATTCGTAGAAGTTAGTTGTCAACCAAATAATAGAGTTCGTAATTCCACGGAATAATAAATGACTATCAAACACAACCTTAAGTCTGCGGATATATTCCATGGAATTTATTTCCTCGAAATTCTTTCTCTGATATCAAACACAACTTAAAAATTTGTCAGGGACAGTATATACACAAATTTCAGATAGAGATAAAGAGAAAAAAAGATAAAGATAGAGAGAAAAAAAGATAGAGATAGAGAGAAAAAAAAATAGCTTTCTGGTTAAACGGTTAGATTAAGTTATATATTATTTCTTTAAAAAAAAGAGATAGTTCATATAACTTAAATTCTGTGTAGTTGGATCCCCTTGAGAAATTCGCATTTACTCCAATGTTTTACCTCTAGGTGGACTCAATTTGAATATTCATAAGGATGGTCAGATTGGATGATCCAGGCATTCATCGTCTTTCTCGGGCCTGGTCCAAAACATTAGAATAACTACTTATGTTTTTTCCAAATTGAATTATTTCAGATGGGTGATCAGAGGGTTCAACCTCTCCCCTGGATTAGGTGTTCCTGAACGAGTCAAATAACATTTTCGCGGACAACTTGTTTCTACAATATTGTTTTAGTTGCGAGGAATACAAAATTTGGTGGAAAAATCAATCATGACTAACGAGAAATGCAAGATCGATCAATGAAATATGGCCCAATGACTTAGGGGTATGGGATGATAGTTTTTTTTTATAGAAAATTTTGCTGTGTTTTGACACACGGACTTAGGGTATATTTTTCTATATATTAGGGTATAGCTCGTGCCCGAGGGCACAGACAGTTATATCAATCACATTCAACGAAATTATTGAAGAAATCAAATTGAACATCAAATTGAACATCAAATTGTCATAAACATATATTACCAAAAAAATGTAATAATGAAGAAATCGAACTGAACGATATTAGTACTAAACCCTAGAACCCGTTATTTTCCAATTTGATATTTAGTGTTTCAAATTTAGAAACCGTTATTATGAGAAAAATGTAAAAGAAAATAGGTTATTTTATTTTTAAACATATGTTAGGCAAGAAATAATTATTTATATGGGTTATTTTATTTCTAATTTTTCTTCTTTATAAGGCTTATTTTTTTTAAGTAAGTTATTTTTTCTAAGAAGGAAGTTGCAGGTGTTGATTATTCTGAGACATTTGCCCCAGTTGGCAAGACCAACTCCTTATGAGTCTTTTTCTCGATTGCTGCTATTCGCCATTGGCCTCTCCATCAGTTAGATGTTAAGAAAGCTTTTCTTCATGGAGACTTACATGATATTGTAATATTAGAGAAGGACTTCTAGACAATATCCTTTATTACAAAAGGATGTTGGTCCCAGTCAACAATTTTTCCATCTGTTTTATTGATATAGATAATACATCAAAACAATAGTTTGGTTCAATTTCATTAGGTTATTGATCAAACAAATCCGTATACAAACCCCGAACCGACCTTTTGGTTATGCACTTTTAGTATCTTAGCCGATCCGAATAACCCTCAGTTCAGTAATTAAATGTCTAATCCCTTTGGATCGGATTGATTTAGTCGGTTTTGATACTAAATATACAATCCTACTCTTAACAGAAGAGAGAGTGGGGAAGAAGATAAGGACAAACAGGACAGTGAAGCAGATGAAAATTGTGACAGTGGCGGTCGAAGGTGGTAGCAGGCGGAAGGGTGATGAATATGAAGTTGGCCAAGTCTTGTGTATTTGTAAGTCACTGGGGTCAAACCTGCTTGATCAGGTCTTGTATGCCCATAAGTCACTGGGGTGAACCTGCTTGACCAAGTCTTGTACGCGTTTTCTCACTCCACAAATTTGTATGTCGGGTCAGCAATCAAACAATGTCTCTCAAGAACAACTTTTCTGGTGGTCGCCATTAGCAACACCCTTCATACTTTCATAACTTTGAGCATCTCCAAGGTGATGGGACTAGGGTTGGTCGCGGTTGGGCTACCAACCCCAATTTCTATCTGTTTGGAGTCCCCAACGACTAGTTGGGCACTCCCAACAGTGAAATATGGTGATCTACTCTATTTTATTTTAAATTCGTTTTTTTTAATTACTTGTTTTAAATTATTATTTTTTTAATGCAATTTTTTAGTAGATATTTCATAGATTGAAAAGCCAGATACATATTTAAACTAAACTGCATATAACTGAAAACAAATAAATTAACAATAAAAGATTCGTCAGTCATTGCGATATTTGGGGAACGCTCCAACACATTGATATCATTACATGATTCAGGTAACCTAAAAAATGCATGCCATCCATATATTAAACGATGCAACGTCTTGTAGTATGATTGTTGGACCATGACAACGACCAGAAACAGAACCAACATGATGGGTACGCAGTTATTAACCCTTCTCTATTCTAGACACATTTCATGTAAAATTGCATCGTCTTCCCTAGCCTATACCTCACCTTGGATGATCATATCCACTAACTCGTAAAAAATAATCGAATTTCAAACTCCCCCCAAAATTTTCGTAAAATTTGAAATTCAATTTCCCTCCAAAAATTTGGAAAGTTTTAAATTTAAATTTTTACAACCAAAAATTTCATGGTGGAAATATGAGACACAAATCCCGCACACGTACATCACACATATACATAATTTGAATTTGAAAGTAACTATTGGAAGCTCGACATTAGAGTTCAATAAAATCAGGGACTCCCAAAATTGGAACGCCAGCGCTTTGGGGAAAGCTAAATAGTTTCCGGGGTGTGAAGACTTGGTCAATTTAGTTTGACAAATTTATTTTGTAAAATGTTAGAGGGAAATAGAAAACCCTCCACCTCACCTCCCTCCACCTCACCTCTCTGTTTTTCGGCCAGCGACCTGTCGGAGAAGACAGAGAGGTGAGGTAGAGGTTTTTTTTTCGCTTAAAAATTTCTTACCCCAGAAAATATTTAGTTTTTCCAAAGCGCTGGCCAATTGGAAGCTCGAGGCCTCTACATTAGACTTGCTGGTCATTTGTAGGTAGAGGTGTACAATACACTCGTTTCATCCAACCATTGATTACCGCGTAGGAGGAGGTATTATACACCAAACAAGTTAAACTTTTTGCAGTAGCTACGTGTACGATTTATAGAAACACAAAAAAAGACATGAAGTACTAGAAATAGGGGTAATTTGGTCATTTTCATACTTAAGCAGAGAACCCCATATAATGCAAAAAAAATAAATTAAGGCCTCGTAAAGGTTGAATTGATAATGAAAGACCTCTCTCTCTCTATCTCTTTGACTCTTTGTACTCCTAGAGAAGACAGAGAGACGACACACAAAATACTCATTTAGTGAGAGAAACTAGAGAGAGAAAGTAGTAGTAGTAATGAAGGGACCGGACCGTTCCTTACTTGGAAAGGAAGGAGAAGATGAATAGTGTTTGTAATACCTTATTACTGGAGTAGTTTTTTTTTTATTGTGGGTAGAAAATCAGTCATCTTCGATCTCTTTTTTTTTTTACAAATTTACCCTAATCGGAAAACAGCTCCATATTTTACTAAGCGGTTTTACGGTTAAATTTTACCATGGAAGAAACCGGAATCAGGTTTCCGGCAGGATATTTATTAGACCCAAGAGCGGAAGAATTCCGGCCTGGAAACCACTCTCCAGAAAATCAATTTACCCTCGTAACCCCTCAAATTTACTACCCGTACCACCCTTCTATATTTCCTCCTCCATCAGGATCATCAACTGGATCAGTTCAAATGATGTCTTTTTATGATGGAGGTTTAGGTTACCAACAACAACCTACTTCAGCCACGGCGTACGTTAGCTCAACCGCCGCACAAATTTCTAGTAACTCACCGTGGCCACCGATTTCCACGACGGCGACCCGGGTTTTATTACTTACTTCAGTTCCCAGAGAAGTAACAGAAGTAATGGTTAGAAGAGATATGGAAATTTTTGGAGAAGTAAGAGCCGTTCAGATGGAAAGACTTCATCAAGATGGAATCGTGACCGTTCATTTTTATGACTTGAGACATGCACAAGTGGCGATGAAAGAGATTCAGGAACAACACATGCAGCAACAACTAAGGTCTAGACTTCATTATATGAATTATTGTTATTCAGTCCAGATGGTGGCGCCGCCTCCTCCTCCACCGCCGGGTCCTGGTCTTATAGCGGGTCGGGTTGTTTGGGCTCAGTTTACAATTCCGGGTTCTTTACCGGGTCATGGTGGTCGTAATCAAGGGACTATTGTTATATTCAATTTGGATTCTGGTGTTTCTGAAGTCAAGCTTAGAGAAATCTTTGAAGCTTTTGGTATGAAAAAACAAACTTCAATTTTGTTTCAATTCTTAATGGGTTTCTATAATTTGATCTATTTCTTTCTCTAAGTTTGAAGAATAATTTGTTTGTTTATATGATTGAGTAAACATATCTTTGTTCTTTTTAGGGTTTCTACCTAGCTAGTCATTAATATCAAGTGGTCCTATTTTTTCCAATTTGATACTAAAATTAAGTATAATTTTATTGGGAATTGTTTATGACTTGCCCATTTCTTGATTAATTTCAGGGGATGTAAAGGAATTGAGAAAAACACCATCCAAAAGGAATCAAAGATTTGTTGAATATTATGATATTAGAGATGCATCTAAAGCTTTATCAGAGATGAATGGAAGAGAAATTAATGGGAAATGTATTTTGATTGAATTTAGTAGACCAGGTGGTCAGAACAAGATTAAAATCAAATTCTCTGATCAACAAAAACAACAACAAGAAGAAGAAAAAATAATGATTGATTCTGTATCTTCATTGTCTCTAGTTGGTTGTGATGATCAAGGAAACAATAACTTCAGTAATGCTTCAGTTTCAAAGAAGAATACTGGAAAGAAGAAGAAGAAGAAGAAGAAAAACAATGGGGAAGAGTTAACAGAAAGAAAACAGTTAATGAGAAGTAGATCATGGAAGAGTGGGAGTAGTAGTAGTGGAAGTAGTAGTAGACAAAAGGGTTTAGGTTCAAATTTCTTAATAGATGAAGCTGCTATAATGGAATCAAATTGTATCAGAGATACCAGAACTACTGTCATGATCAAGAACATACCTAACAAGTACAGGTATCTTTCTCTCTCTAGTTTTCTTTTTAGTATATCACAACATGCCCTTTCTACTCTCTCTCTCTATATATAAATCTTTATCTTCCGATCAATAATATCTTTTATTAATTTGAAATTTTGATCTGATGGGTGATGTAGTCAGAAGTTACTTTTGAATATGCTGGACAACCACTGTATTCACTGCAATGAACAGATTAACGACGGCGACGATCAGCCCTTGTCTTCCTATGACTTCCTCTATCTTCCAATTGATTTCAAGTAAGTAATATAATTAAATATATTCTTTTAGTGATGAATGATTAAAAACCCTAATTTATATAATTACAGTCACCTCCAACATTAAATTATGAATGAAATTTTGTAGTAACAAATGCAATGTTGGATATGGGTTTGTGAATTTAACGTCTCCTCAAGCGGCATGGAGATTGTATAAAGCATTCCATTTGCAGCCATGGGAGGTCTTTAATTCTAGAAAAATCTGTGAGGTTACTTATGCACGTCTCCAGGTATTTTTATTTTTGTTTCTCTCTTTAGAATATATCTTTAGTTGATGTAATGAATTTGATCTGTTTTAAATTATGAGATTAGGGGTTGGAAGCATTAAAGGAGCATTTCAAGAACTCAAAATTCGCTTGTGAGACAGAAGAGTATCTTCCGGTGGTTTTCTCTCCCCCGCGTGATGGAAAGTGTCAGTTAACGGAGCCTTTGGTGATGGGTGGTCAGGCGGCTGATGGAGAATTGAGAATAAAAAAATGTCAGAGAAAGGTTGTTGATGATGATGGAGATGGGAATAGCAACGGCGGCGGCGATGGCAGTAGCAGCGGCGGCGGTGGTGATGGGAATGATGAAGGTGGGTCAGGATCGTCATTAGTAGAAGTAGAAGGTATGTTTGGAGGAAGAAGTGAGAGGAGTAGTATGGGCATGACTAGTGTTGCTTCGAAATTACAAGCGCAGGTGCACCACCCAATGGGTGCTTGTCGTTGAACACTTACCCCAACATCCGCACCCCAAAGCTTCAACTTGTGCTTCCATCTCCTACTCTCTCTCTCTACTCTGATTTGCAAATTATAATGAAAAGAATTAATACACATTCTCGACATGCATGCAATCCGCAGAGATCGAGGATGTTCCATCTCTCTATACTTTCTCCCTCTCTACCCTCTCTCCTCTCACTAGAAAAGAGATGCTTATGATCGTATGTGTGAAATGGTTTTACTAATGAAGTTTTCTTGTTTTATGATGTTTCTATTTTCTGTCATCCAAGCTTTATGTAATAACTTAATTAGACTCATGGTTGTATTAATTGGGTATGTATTATTCGTTTTATAATCAAATATTTAGGTTTCTGGGCTTTAGGCATTTTTTATTATTGATTTAACTTAAACAGTGATCGTGTTTATCATATCTTAATGATGTATCATTGCCTTGTAACAACTAACGTCGATCTTAGTCGATTTTTCGAAAAAAAAATACTTAAAAAATCTGTCTGAATTGTTTGGTACGCTACATAAAAAGTGTTTTTACATCTTAAAAAGCTGAAATATGACATTTGGTAAAAAAAATGTAATCTTCATATAGTAGTTATCAAACAAATATGATTATATCATTATATTAATAAAAAATCTAATATTAAAAACTAAATTAATATAAATTTTAAGTTTTAAATTTTTTTCATAAACACATAAAGATCAAAATTTGAACCTTATGTAGTGTGATGGCGCTCAATGGTGGTACGTGTTGTGGTGGTGCTTAATAGTGGCGGAGTTATGGTAGTGATGGTGGGGGGTAGAATGGAGGGGGTGTTGGTGGTTAGGGGGTAAAGTTGCAACAACGGTAGTGAAATGGTGTTGGTGGAGGTGGTATAGAATTGTGGTGGAGTGGTTGATTTGTGGCGATGGTGGTGAAGCGGTTGTGGAATAGTTGTGGTGGTGGTGGAGTTGGGGCAAAACTGGAGTGGTGGTGATGGAGTTGCGCCGAAGGTGAAGTTACGTCGGAAGTCGAGGAGTTGGGGTGGAGTTGGTGAAGCGTCGGTGATGGTGGTAGAGTGGTGGCGAAGATGGAGTGGTTGTAAAAAACATTTGATGGTTGTAGAATAGTTGTGGTGGGGTTGCTGTGAAAGTGGTGGTGATGGAGTTGTGTCGGAGGTGGTATGGAGTGGTGAAGTGTTGGTGGTGGAATGGTGGTAGAGGTGGTGGGGTGATGGTCAGAGGTGGTGGAGTGATTGTGGGGCAGAGGTGGTGGGGTGGTTGTGATGGTGGTGGATATTTATTGATAGTGACAAAAAAAAAAAAATTTATTGTATTTTCATAGCTAGGTTTGAAAAAGCAGCTATAAAAAAGCAATAAAATCGTGGCTTCTGCTGTTTGAAGAAAATTATTTTCATAGCTAGCTTTTAAAAAGCAGCTATAAAAAAGCCATAAAATCGTGGCTTCTGCTTTTTGGAGAAAATGGGCTTTTCTAGCTTAAAATAAGCTACAACTTTTTTCAACCAAATGCGCAAAATTTTCAATGAGCGCTTAAAATGTGCCAAAAGTTGGCTTTTAGCTTTTTTTTAAGCGGAACAAATTGAGGCCTTAATACGAGTAATTATAGAGAACAAAAAAGCTAAGTACATTATAGTTAGAAATTCTTAGATTAACGAAAACACTAATCGTGGGCTAGAGTCGGCATAGGTTTTCTTGTACCCTAGCATTTTTCATTCTAGTTCCACCATTCACATATTGAGGATTCAGAAGAGAACATAAAGATTCGACCGATCAAGAGAAATTATATTCATTCCTCCATTTTGGTCCCTCTCCTACCCCTCCGCCGATGTGGCGACATATCACTTGAGTGTGGAGCATATGGAGAGTATGGTGAGACAATATACTTTAGTGATATGTCGCCACAACAGCGGGAGGGATCAAAATGGAGAGATGAATAGAATATATGTATCTAGTTCTTGAATTAGTTGTGGGTCCAGGAAACTAAGAACCTAAATCAATCTATAAATATGAATAAAGTTGTGAGTATTTTGTCACATTCAGGTGCATACAGGGAATATAATTTATGAAACTAATGTATGGATAGGCAGTTGAACAAAAAAAAATGTATGCATAGGCTCAAAACTTCATAAAAGTGAAAATCTACAGATTATACATAAAATAAATGCATGTAGAAAGAAATAGGGGCAATGGCCTCTAATGATACCTCAGGAATTTTATATCGCCTTTTGTAATTCTTTTTTTTTTTTGTTGTTGAAACGGCTTTTGTAATTCACTATATTTCTTCATGACATATGGATTTCATATGATGAATCAAATAACTCTTAGGAGTCCCATGTTAAAAAAATCTTTAACGGCTTTCATGGTGAATGTACAGGTAGAAATGGTAAAAGGAAACCATTCTACTGGACCACATAATTTTATGTGTTCTCTGTTTCCAGTCTATATTTTTTTATTTGTCTACAATCTTAAAACTTAATGTATACTACAGGTTAACTTCTCACAGAAATAGATAAGTAGTTTGGACACTCCCTCTTAAGTCTATGAGGTCGTGCATGGAATTACAGTGGAAGCAGTTTGCTATCAAAATTTATCTAATTTAATTTAAGCAATAAATAAAGGTAGAAATAGATGGGCTTTCAGGCCCCCCTAGGATGACTCTAAATGTCTTTGTATGACCTTTAGAGTCCAAAATGTCTTAATTGACAGTTATAGTAGTTATCCAAATTCAATGATGTATTGCATATTGTAAATGTTTGAAGTCAAGATACCCTAATGGTGTGTTTGGCTGCAGGATTTCTATAAAAAATGAGAGTTGGTAAGAATCAAGAATCCTTGGTCTATTTGGCCACCACGAATCCTAAGACTCTTGAATCCTAAAGATTCCTAATTCCAATTTGTATTAGACCAAAATCTCACCCTACCATGAGGACTTGTTAGGATTTTAGATTAATAAACCTAGATTTCGAACTTAAAATCAACAACAAAAAAAAAATACTTTAAAATATTTTTTTTTCCAAAATTGTTTATTTTTCCGAAAAATGTTCTTCCCAAAAATCATTTTTTTCCTTTTTTTTCGAAAATAAATTGTTCCTTGATTTTTTTCTCCAAACCTGTGTTTTATCGCAAAATCGTTTTTTTTTCTCGAAAAACCGTTTTTTCGATAACTGAAATTTCCTAGAACTTTTTTTGCTTCATGAAGACCGTTTGCTTTCCACGAAAAAAATTGATTTTCGGGGGAAAAAAATGATTTTCGTGAAAAAAAAGGTTTCATGAAATCTCAGTTACCGAAAAAAATGATTTGCGGAAAAAAAAAATAATTTCGTAGGAGAAGATCCCTTTTTCGTGACCTTGTAAAAGTCAATGTTCTTAACAATATGGTCATACATTCGACAAGTTTCTTTTCCCATCTCATGACGTCCATCAGTAATTGCTTTACCAACAAAATGAAAACCACAATGTCTGTCCCTTCGAAACATCTATTATGTTTTGGACGTACTTTG
The DNA here is from genome assembly GCF_041429995.1 of Eschscholzia californica. Taxonomy (NCBI): domain Eukaryota; kingdom Viridiplantae; phylum Streptophyta; class Magnoliopsida; order Ranunculales; family Papaveraceae; genus Eschscholzia; species Eschscholzia californica. The sequence goes on from NW_028238198.1 coordinate 51,836,558, forward strand.
TCATCTGATAGGGAATTGAACGCAACAAACGTGACTCTATCAATGGCGGATATATCACGCGAGTCGTGCCTTTATGTGGTACGAGTCCTTTCCGTTCAGTTATTTGCATCATGTTCTTTAACTTGTCGTCAATTTTTTCGTTGCTTATTTGTGACAATGGTTTTTGGATGTTTATTTGAATATTATATATGAATAGTTCTGTTTCGGCATTTTTTTTGCCTTCTCATTTTATGCCTTTACTCTTGTTTCTCCTTCAACGCCTTTCTTTTTCCACTTTTTATTCTAATTTTTCCTTCACTGTTTTTTTGCTTTAAAAAACCTCAAAGCTTGATGGTACTCGTTTTGTAGTCTTATCCTTCTGACTTGGCTTTTTTGACGGGCGACCTTTTCCAACAATAGGATCTTCACGATCTCTCATCTTTCTTGTTTTAGGAGCCCCAATTAACCTTAGTTCGATTCTCATTTGCTCCTTCTGCAGTTGTGAGACTTTTTGTCACATTTCTTTAGCTATCACGTGCTCACGTAGGTCATCGTAGTTCATTTCGACTTTTCTCAAGACATTGTATGACATCTGTCCCCAATATGTATCAATAGTGTTATGGGGTATAGGTACATTACTACTATTGTACTCGAACAACTTGTGTGTACATGGTAGCCCATGTGTGCGCCTAAGTATACAAAGACAAACATTTTCACTTTCATAATGATCAACCTGCTCTATCTCAACCAAAATAATTGACATTGCCCGATGTGAAACGACATTTCTTAATTTGTCAAACAAGCATCTTTGATGGACATGCAATACCGTCCTCAATTTTTTTTGGAACATCATTTGTGATGTCAATAATCTGATGTTCTAAGCACTTACGAGTAGCTTCCCAACATGAAATAAAATTACATGTCGAATTACTGAAGAAACACTTCAACCTACCATGGTGTCCCTCATCTCTACTGGTTGATGTGGTGTCGTAGTGTCTTATCTGGTTCGCCCAATAATTAACAAATCTCTCTTTGTAGGGTGACAACCATGTATCTTGTACATAAGATACTAACTCTAACGATTTTTTGGTCCATTTGTTTACGAGATTGTTGTATAATTCTTAAGTAGCTGCCCAAACCAAATGCTGCCATTTATTGAAAAAATCGTTAACCATCTTCTCTTTCTCAAGTTTCTTCTCAGTTTCATCCATCTTCATATTTTTGACATTGTTCTCCAAGTGTTTTCCAGCCTTCGATTGGACGTTCTTGTTTATATGCCACAAATAAAATATATGTTGCGCATCCGAATACACGGCCTCGATCGTATTTATCAACGCTTGTTCTCTATCAGTAATAGACATCGTTGGAGTATCTTTGGAAGTGACTACAGAGGATGGTACAGAAATGGATCCTGAAGTGGATACTGAGATGCTTTCAGAAATAAGTTTGGAATAATATGACTATCAGAGTAAAAGTTTTAATATATCATTTTTTTTTTACTCTAATATACTTGTACTAAAGATTTTTGCTCATATGTAATCAACTAGATTTGAATAATGAGTTAAAATAGTTACGAGCGGTAAAAAGTAATTTGCCATCTGAATGAAGCTTTGAGAGAGGGTCTAAATTCTGAGAATATCATTTTAGAAGGTCATGTACAGGGGGAGGCATCCAAATAATAAGTGTCTCATCTAACTATCTAAGGCCTTTCTTCAAGAGATATCCCCTACTTATGTCCCACATACCACCCGCACTAATTTCCATATGTGGTTTGTTCACTTGATCACTCCTTTACCCTCACACCTTCAGAGATTGTTTCCTCACCTGGAAACCCTGAAGCAGAACACATGAACATATTTACATAACCAAACAACCAATCTTGCAGCCTACTCACTTCTTTCTAGATAGTCAAATCAATGGCAACCACCTCCTCCTAACACCATCAAAATCAACTATGATGCATCATTTATGTCTAACTCTCTAATGTCATACTTGGCTTTTGTGGTTCATGATTCTACAGGCAAGCAAGTCGCAGGAGAATCTCACATCACCTCCATCAGATCGGTAGATGAAAGCGAAAGTCAGGCAGCTTTGAAAGCTATTTTGTGGGCTGCAAATCATGGAGTAAAGCACCTCTTTTCGGAATGAGATTCTCTCAACCTTAGCAACTTTTTGAATGGCCACAAAAACTCTTTACACCGGACAGCTAGGCACAACACTTAGGAAATCAAATTTCGATCTCTCTCCTTCACTTCTATCTCCTTTTTGTATGTAAATAGAAAGTTCAATAACAAAGCTCATCATGTTGCTATTAACTCTAGGAACTCGAGCTCCTCCTACTCATCTTGTTTTCCTAACGGTAACTCTTTTCATCATAGCATCAATGTAACAAACTTATTAACTATGGCATAGATGTTATGTTTGTTTTAAAAAAAAAATGTGACTATCTAAGAGCATCTCCAAGGGGAGGTCGAAACCTCCAAGTGGACAAGATTTGGAGGAAGACTCTGGTTTGCTCCAAATTCTATAGCTTTGGATCAAGCTGACTTATGTCCTTCTGAATATGGAGGGACACTATTCACTTCTACAAATTTGAAAGATATGTGTTTCATTTTCAGTCTTAACCAAAAATTTTGGGTCCATATACAATATTAAGTTTTGTGTGTTTTTTTAGTTTTCAATCATATGCCTTAGGTTCTTAATTTTACCTGTCTAATATTATTTTGACCTTTTTTGGGAAAATATAATTTTGAAATTGATATTTACATCTCATTTAAATTTATACATTTATACTTTAATTGAAAAATATTTAATAAATTAATAATACTTTTCTGAAAAAGTAACACAAGTAAAATTTTAGTTACAGAAATAAAAAAATACAATTTGATATACAAACACAAAGCTAAATAGTAATATATTTATATTAGAATATTAATTCTTAAATGTAACGACTATTTTATTAATATAATACACGATCGAAATATTGATCATCAGTTGATTGAATCAGTAAGTTAAAGGAAGACGAAGAATAAAACAGGTCAACAAAAGTATCATAGGCGCCTTAAGTCTTACTCTGACTCTAAAACCAACCAGGTCATCCATATTCATAGCTCTGGTCCGGATTTTAAAATAGTAAGAGAGGTCTGCGGAGATTAACTCAGTTCTTAAGCCCGTCTTGTCTTAAGGCACGGGAACGCGAATCCGAATCTCGGTTTCCCAACCTAAGCTTTAACGGTTTAACCTGATTCAAGATCCGGCGCGGCAAAATAAACATAATCTAAGCAATGTGAAAGACGAGAATACGACGAAAAACAACTTCCACAACAAACACAAAGTCAGAAATAAGATCTATCAAATATGAAATATATCCAAATAAAGAAACTTATCCTTCTACGACCATTGAAATCATTGTTCAATCTAAATCGGTGATTCACCACCGCATCATGTCAGAGATTCACATTGGGCTAACCGAGCCTACTTAAAGTAACATGTTCGCCCTAATCAACCATGCAAGTCTCTAAACTCAGATTTGAATTTGAATTCAATTCTTTAACTGCGAAATATCTTTAATGACTTGAGCGTCAAAATTATTTTTTTGAATTTTTTGTTGATTTTGTATCAAAATCACGAAAAATAATTCACTGTTTAGTTCGCTGAATTTTCATATCCTGAATGATAAAATAAAAATCATTTTTAGACATTATCATAATATAATTTTATTACTGAGTGTTTGTTTAAGTACAAATAATTATATTTAAATTATAGACAAAAACAATTAAGATACTAAATAATATTTCATTATTGAAGTAGAGTTCCAAAATATGAGTCCAAATTTAAAGAAGATGTCATCTTGGAGTCAACTTTGGACTCGGCACAAGATAATCCTAATAAATGTACTTTAATCTATATACCCTAAAAAGAAAATAACCAGGGTGAAAGGAAGTATCCAGTTACTTCGTGTTTCCATGTTCAAGCTAAAAGCTATGCAAAGCCAGACCCTCCTAGACTTAGGGGTTCCAGTCTTTCATGTATGAAATTAGACCCACTGAGTACTTTATGGCATTGTTTAGTCAACTTTCACATACTTTTTAAGACAACTTCTACATACTTTATTTATAACTAGAATTTCCAATAAATATATGCAAATAAATGCTAGACTATAACCCTATATGTTGTTTATACATTTAAGTTGTAGTTTTTGGACATAAGCTGCATGAGATATTATGTACGTTAATTATGGATTGAATAAGTCTTATAACTGTCAATGGTAACGAGATAATAAAAGTTATTAAAGATTCTTAGGGTCAATCATGAATTTATACTTTCCTTGAGAATCGAGCTTTGAACCTCATGACTCTAAGATGGACGTCCAACCACTACACGAAGTTTGGCGGATCTTAAGTTTTACTTCCTAAACAATGTAATCAAAGAAGGTTTTTCAATCATGTGAGGGCATCATTTTCTATGTCAGTTAGAGAATGATCTTAACCTCCTAAGAATAAAAGAGAATACTTGACTTTAATTTAATAAAATAAAGAGAGAAAAAACTAATAATATGACGGCATTAGGACAAGGGAGAATTTAGAACGATCTATTTAGCAATTATACCATATAAAACGTAGGGCATAGATCTGTAAACGGCCCTACTATGTAAAAGTACGTTGTTGTTTGTGGTAACTTATAGATTAAAAATATAAACTTTTTTGATTTAATAAACATCTATACTACTCTACATTACTTTTTTTTTGATGAAATTACTATATATTACTTAATATATTTGTTTTGATAATTTCTTCTTTCGTTAACTATTAATTTTATTTTTCTTTAGCTTTTAATTTCCTTTCCTCTATTTAAATTGTGGGGTATCTACAAATTGGGGGAGGAAAGAGAGGGAGATCTTCCATGGTCAAATTAATATAGATTAAAAACAATATTCCATCCCTTGTTCATTGATAGAAATGTGATAAAAGAAGGATACTTGAGACTCAAAACCAAGGAAAAGACTTGAAGGAGAGGAAGTGGCGGATACAGAGATGAGGGAGGAGAAGTAATAAAAGAAGGTAGATGACATGCATGTTTAGTTTCTCAAGGTCAAAAGGTTTGACCAATCCCGTACTACTGTACTGTCACTTTTTATCTGCAAACCTTAGTGTTCGTTCGTCGCGTCTCCCTCTCTCTCTCTCTCTCGTGACTCTTTCTTACTTTCTCTCTCACCCACGTCATCAGTTCTGTCATCTACCTTGCTTTGTTTTACTTCTTTCTCTCTCTCTCTCTCTAAATGATTCTGATCAAAACTTGCCGTCTAATGAATGGGTCAGCCCTCACAGCCATCTTTTCATTTCTACTCAATTTTTGACAAGTTCGAACCATTTCTTTATGTCTTGTATTCGGGTTTTTATTTGTTTTTGTCACATTTGACAATAATAACATACCTTCTCCGTTTATTTTGTTTGTTCCTAAGGGGCCGGGCCTCGGAGTGGATCAGTACTTCGTTCCACATTAGAACGTCCATTAATGATGTTTTATAGTCATTAATGAATCATTTACATGTGATAAAAACGACGTCTAAATTAGATGGGAAGTTTTATAAGGCCTCCCCATAAACCATTTTACTTGGTAAATTATCATTGAGGGGAGGCTTTTTAACAAAAATGAAGGGCCCTATAAAATCTCCCAAATTAGATTCTTACATACTAACCAAAAGGGGCCTAAAGCCCAGTTAACTTAGGGTTTTGGTATAAGAACACTTTTTAGCAAATGCAGTGCATTAGATGTGGAGAGCACTCTTTTTAGAATAGGGAGGGATAAACATTTTTTTTTAAATATATCAAATTTATACTTTGGTCCCTCCCATCAGACTATTTTCAGCCATCTCAATCGAAATTTATTACTATTTTCAGCGGGACCGACCGAAATTTGTTATCTTTTTCAATCGACGCAACAGAAATTTGTCATCTTTTTCAGCCGTTACGACCGAAATTTGTTGTCTTTTTCAGCTGACCCTACCGAAATTTGTTGTCTTTTTCAGTCGGTCCAACCGAAAATTGTTTACGAAAAAAAAAACCTAAAACCCTAAAATGTTTGTTCAACCATAGAAGAAGACAAGAAAATGATATTTCTTTACTTGAGACATATTATCTTAATTATAAATGTCTTTGTTTAAGTCTATAACTTTGTTTTAGTCAATGTCCTTGTTTAAGTCGATGTTTTCGTTTAAGTCGATGTCTACGTTTAAGTTCTTTCTTGATGTAGGTTGCCTCCTTCATTAACGGTGGTTCATCATCCATGAGATCTTGAGGCATCATTAAAAGCTCGAAACTAAGACTATAGTGATAGTAAACTTTGCAAGTTTTTTAATACTAATGGTGATGTTGATAGTAGTGACGATATTAGGGTTTTGGTTGCTATGTGAGAGAAACTACAAGTGAAGAAATATTAGATTTATTATTATTTTTTATTTAAGTCCTTCTATTTTGGCACTATTTATTATATGATCCTTATAACGTCATCCTTAAACTAATTTGGTAAAGGAATAGCAAATACATAAATTGACCTTTCTAACGCCACTACCTTTACTAAATAGTGCTCTTCCTATACCAAAAGCCTTAACTTAGTGGAAAACCTAAAACTACAACTAACTTACCTTATTTATATCTTCACTAGACTACTTAGGAGGAGGTCTCCCTTCCACATATGGTCCCACTATTTGTTTTGTCAATCTTCTTGATTTCTTTTTTCCCTTGCAATCAATAAATAGAATTTGCTAATCAATGTATATATACACACACACATATATATATATATATATAATGGTTTATTAAGAAAGTAATAATTGATTAAAGAAAGGAAGCTGACCCGATCTCCTCTCCAATAAATATTTAATCTATTAGCTGTTGTAACCGATCTGTTTCTGAAGCTCCCTTTCTCTTTCTTTTATCTCATCTATGAGTCTATGACCTTATTTCGAGGGAAGTCGTTTTAGGATGTTGCTATATAAAACCTTATCTTTTGACAAAAATAACCAACTAAAATAAGCCTTACGCTTGTAGAGAAAGTAAAGGTGTTATGGGAAGGAAAAATACTATCTTACTACTTTTTCCTAAATAAGAGAGAAAAATTTATCCCTCTTTAGCTGAGTGGAGAGGATTTTCATTTATCCCAAAAGAAAATTTTGGTAAATAAATATTTTTTTTTGTAAATAAATATTTTATTAAAAAAAAATTTAATGTGATAAACTCAACATGGTACGAGTACCCAATGAAATCATGCAAAATATGAATGTCAAAACAACCTGTCAAGGAGTTGACTGTAATGGCTAAACTTTCTTTCAAATTTATCCCTACTGGGTTTTTGTATTCTTCCATACCCTTCACTTGGAAAAATTCCGAATCCCCACTCTCCTCATTCGAAATAGAAAGTTTAGCCATTAAAGTAGCTGAGTACCGACTTCATTTCATTATCTAACTTCTGTGTTTTAATTTAATTATTTTACGATGTTTGATTAATTTTGTAATGAATGTTTTATTTATTTATTTTCAATAATATTACAATTATATTCGAAGATTTATACATATATTTTAAATTAAATATTTATAAAAGTAATAATCAAATTATTAAATTAGTTTGATTAATTTTTCCTATGAAAATTGAAAAAATTACGAAACGAGTCAAAAGTTTAATGTTTTTAATAAACTTACATGATACCAAATAAAACTGATACCGAATAATTAGTTTCACGTACATATGTATTTCTATTGTTTATTAATAATGATATATTTTTATTATTTATTAATTATATTTTATTTTGAATAAAACATTCCACTCATTCTTAAAATAAATTTATATTTTAAATTAAAGATATATAATAATAAAATTATTAAATTAATTTTATTAATTTTTTACTATAAAATTGTAAAAATAATTATTAAAAGAACAAAATGTTTAAAGCTTTTAATAAACTTATGAAATATTAGATATTGTTGATACTGAAATATATGTTTTATAATATATATATATATATGAGTTGGCATACAGAATTTGTGACTATCTTAATAAATATATTTTTGCCAAATTACTAGTAACATCTTTTCTTCTCAATAGGAAGTAATACTTTGACAAGCTTATCAATCCCAATCCTTCCCACCCTCTCATTCGAAGCTTAAGACCAAAAAATTGTAGACAGTGAAACGAAAAATAGGCCACTTGAAATCTGACCACCGACTTGTACTTTCTTTTGAAACTCTTCCATGCTCTTCACTTCGAAAAATCCGGATCCGCACTCTCCTCATTCGAAATAGAAAGTTTAGTCATTAAAGTAGTTGTGTCTTGTCGTTGATGAAACTGAGTACCGACTTTATTTCATTATCTAACTTCTGTCTTTTGATTTAATTATTTTACGATATTCGATTACAATTTTGTAATGATTGTATTATTTATTTATTTTTAATAATATTACAATTATATTCGAAGATTTATACATATATTTTAAATTAAATATTTATATAAATAATAATCAAATTATTAAATTAGTTTCATTAATTTTTACTATAAAAATTGAAACAATTACTAAAAGAGTCAAAAGTTTAATGCTTTTAATAAACTTACATGATATCAAATAATATTGATACCGAATTATCAGTTTCATCTACGTATGTATTTCTACTGTTTATTAATTATGATATATTTTTTATTATTAATTAATTATATTTATTTGTAATAAAACATTCCACTCATATTTAAAATAAATTTATATTTTAAGCTAAAGATATATAATAATAAAATGATTAAATTAATTTTATTAATTTTTACTATAGAATTTGAAAAATAATTATTAAAAGAAAAAAATGTTTAGAGATTTTAATAAACTTATGAAATATTAGATATTGTTGATACTGAATTATCTGTTTTACACTATACTAGGTATGGCCTGTGCCTCCAGCACGGTGAAATTCATTGAACATGTTATTTAAAAGATTTTGAATTTCTATTGCTGTAAAATTTATTTTCATGATTTTGAATGCAGCGGGAAGCGAAATCAAAAGTCCATATAAATTGACCAACACAACTCACACCAAAGTGTATACTATACACATATCGCGAAAATAAATTGTAACATAAACCATAAGAATTTGTGAACGAAATGGACTTTTGGGAATTTTATTGAAATAAATCTGTAATCTAAATCTAAAATAGTCGTCCGGGGAATGCAGGATATCAATGACGGGGACTTGCTATATTTAAAATGAAAAATAAGAAGAAAAACATAACAAAGTAACATACTTTTTTACTATCCTGAAAAATAAGCAGAACTAAACAATAAAATTCTACGCTTCTATGGTCCTTTCATTAATAAAATTATAATAACAACTTTATTTGGGCAAGAAAAAAAATAAAGATGAAAAGAAAGGCAAGAAATACAGAATAAAACCACCCGAACAACCAAAATTGAAAGCAAGGATTAATTTAAGAACATTCATCAAGCATGTCTTTCTTGGAATCCTTCACAAAAGCAACCCTCTCTCAATTCGTGCTAAAGGCGTTGCATTGTCAATCGAACCTCACATTTCACCTACTAATCTATGCCCCTTTAATTGTACCGTGCTTTCTTTGTTAGCGTCATTAATGAACTATCCTTCAAATTCGGATTTTTCCTGTGTAAGCGAAAATTCAGCAACTATACCGCCAATTTATAAACATGGTGTCTTTAGATAAAAAAGATGAAACCGTAAGAAAGACAAGTATGAAAAAGAAGATTAAACTATTTCAGAGTTGTTAAGTTACTTAAGTTTACAGAACTAAAAAGATTTCTAAAAAGAAAAAATAATAAGAGAAAGAAAATGAAACTTCTCTGTAGTTGTTTAGTTTAAAAAGATGAAATAGTGTGGATTTTATGAAGAAGAGACGAAAGATGTAAGATATACATAGATGGCAGAAAAACTTTATGCATGAAATGGACAAGGTTTCCATGGGATTTGGGATGGTTGTCCAAATAATCTGGGAAACGAAAGGAATCACCATGATTTATCATGGGGTTTGTCCCGGTCAACACTCGTTCTTCTATTTTGTGATTTAGGATGAGAAAAGTGTGCACATTCAAAGAAAATATACATCCATTTGAAAAAAAAAACAACACAATTAAGTAACTAACTCACCTAAAGTTGATCTGTTTGCTCTAATGGAGCTACTGTGAGAGAAGAAAATCAGTTTTAAATGAAAGGTTGAAAGTAAATAAGAAAAAACAAATAAGATAACAATCAAGAAGGAAAAGAATCACCAATCAATGTTGAGAACCTTTGCCTCATTTGGAGCTGAGTATTACATAGAAATGGGATTGGAAAATTTGTCCAAATGGTCATTTATAATATAAAATCTCTCCATTAAAACGAAATTAATGATTCTCCGACACTAATCATAACGGAAATAATCTAAAGGTTGACATAAATTCTGATGTGAAATTGATGATGATAATGAATTAGTTGTCGTTAAAGAAATTCTAGCGAGAGAAAGTCGATCATTGTTGATAATTCTAGGCCGCGACTTTGGGGAATAAAGAAAATTCTCCGGGGAATAAAGACTTTTCTTAAAATTAGTCAAATAAGATTGACTTTTATGTTTCTTTTTATTGCTAAGGGGCTTCTAATTTTGGGAGTTCAAAATAAAACAAATTTTAAAAGGCTCCTCCATCTCATCACCCCTCTCTACCACCTCATCTTCTCGCCACCTCATCATCTTCTCCGGCAAAGGTCGCTGACCGGCGACCTTCAAACATAAATTTTTTATTTTTTTTTATGTTTGAAGGTCGCCGACCGGAAAATTAGCCGACCGTCAACCTTCGCCGGAGAAGATGATGAGGTGAGCGAGAAGATGAAGTGGCAGAGAGAACAGATGAGATGGAAGAGAACTTTCAAAAAATTGTATTCTGTATTCCCCATAAAAACTTTTTCCCGGAGAATTTTCAAAAAAATCTGGATTCCCTCGAGAATTTATTTCCTGGAGAATTTTCTTTATTCCCCAAAAACCCATTGCCTTCTTGAACAATTGAATTGGTAGAGGAAGTGAGGAGTTTTTAAGGAGAGTTACCATAGGCATAGGGTAAGTATATGGAAGGTTTTTTTTTGTTGAAGGTATATGGAAGGTTATTGGGAGGTTGAAACTTTAAGATGTGGATATGGAAGTGCACAATTTGGATAATTAGTCACAATGTCCTAGTCATCACCATCAACATTTATTTTGTCCTAGTCATCTTCATTTATTTTGTCTCAGTCAACAAAACAAGTTGTGTTTTGTTATACAGATAACTTAAATTTAATGATCATGAATTTCACCTCTCCTAGGAATCAAATCTGGGTTCTCCAGAGTCTTGGAGTAAGTTCACTACCAACTAAGCTACCAGTTGTTGGCAATATCCATCAATATTCAGCATATTGGCTTGTACTGACATTTAAAATGTATATTGATATTAGGAATGGATTTGAGAAATTATTTTACAGACAATTGAAAAATATTTTAGTTTCGTAGACTTTTAAAGACATTTTATTGCATTTTTGGAATAATTTTGGAAAACAAATGGCAATCAATATATATAAGACTTAGGAGTACGAAAATCCATATTTATCCATAATGATAATAATAATAATAATGATAATAGGGACAATGACATTGTAGATATAAATACTATCTACCAAATGTCCACTGATGTCCCCCAAAATTTATATAATAATAATAATACTGTATTAGGAACATTACAATAATATCCATCAACACAGTACAGTAGTTGGACGCTCACTCTGCATCTCTGAGATTCCATGTTTAATTCTCATGGAAGTAGAAATATATGAATTGTTTAACTGGGAAATCGAAGTAGAGGTTGAAATAAATGAACGTTCGACCCTTATAGGATGACCTTAATGGGTTTTTATATTGCCTTTAGGGCCCAAGATGTATATGTGATGGTAGTTATAGAGCTTATTCAACTCATGATATTAACATATTCATGATGTATATCCATGTCGTGTAATGATGTAACGACTTTTGAGACCATATTAAAAAAAGGCCGCAGCTTTAGGGCATAAAGAATAATCTTCGGGGAATAAATTCTCTAGGGAATCCATGTTCTTTTGTACATTCTCGGAGGAATATTATTTTTTAACCCAAAAATGAACTTGATCAAACATTTTCCTCTAATTTTCATCTTCTCTATCACCATCACCACCACAACTTCCAACTACCACCATTTTGACTACCATTGTCTCTTCTCTCTCTTTTCTTCTCTTCTCTCACTTTCCGTTTCCTTCTCTCTCGGTTTCTCCTTTTCCCTCACCATCTCTCTCTATTGCGCTCCCTATCTATGTCTCTCGATCTCTCATTGTTTCTCTCTCAATCTTTTATTGTTTCTTGATCGATCTCCCATTGTTTTTTTTTCTCTCTCTCACTCACAGACACTATTTCGGCGAAGGGAAGTATTCCCTTTGCCAGAACCAGACCTCAAGGAGGGTTTTTTGGCAAAACCCTTCAAGTATTTCGTGAACACAAAACGTTTTGTGACGCTGACCATTTCGTGGCCACAAAACGTTTCGTGACTGCAAAACGTTTCGTGGCCACGAACTCTCTGATCCCCACAGAGAAATCTATACATAATACAAGAGAGAGAGAGAGATGACGAGATATTGGTTGCGAGAAAGAGAGATAAAGACTGCGAGAGAAAAAAACTAATCTACTGAGAGATATGTCTACAACAAGAGAGTTGAGAGTGGTCTACAGTGAAAGAGAGAGATCTAGAGTGAGAAAGACAATGAGATAGTCAATGAGAGAGAGAGAGAGAGAGAGAGAGAGAGAGAGAGAAGATGAAGATTAAGGGGCAATATTTGATGAAGTCAATTTTTGGATTAAAAGAAGAATATGCTCTTTAAATCAATTTTTATTGACAAATTCTTTATTCCCCGGAGAATTTTCTTTATTTCCCAAAACTGTGACCTTCAAAAAGTATAATATTTAACATTCGCCAATTGTCTACGATGTCCTCCAAAATCCAACAAATTATATATCTTTGAAATATGAGCGAAATATATTATTTTATATAATAAGATAATCATAAGAATGCGGAATGTCCATCAATGTCTTGATCTTCTCTCCTTAAATCTCTACCAATGTTTGTGTTAATCAATTCAGATAATTTAAATGTCTCCAAGGTTTGTGTTATTGATTTTGGACAATTCAAATGTCCACTATTGTCTGTGGTATTGGTTTGAGTCATGTTAATTGTCCACCAAAGTCTATGTTATTGGTTTAGGACCTTTCAAATGCTAATAATATACTCCCTCCGTCCCAAATTGAATGACCTAATTTCTATTTTGGGTTGTCTCATTTTAGTGTCCTATTTCTAAAAATAAAGAAAAGAACTTTTCGCTCTTTCTAATAATACTCATTATTATATATTTAATGATAACTTTATTTAAAAGTAAGTTCAATCTTTTCATTATAAATTAAAAAAGTTAATGAGGATACAATTGGAAAACTCATGTTATTTTTGAAAGTCAAGCTCTAATTAATGATGTTTCCTTAACAAGTTGAGTTTTCAAAATAGGTCATTCATTTTGGGACCGAGGGAGTATATCTTACAGGTTTGGGAAACTTCAAATGTCTATCAAAGTCCGTGTTGTTAATTTGGGATAACGAATATTTTATCCCGTTTTAATTGCACAGACATTGATAGAATTGTAGTTTTTTCAGAATAAACTTGGAGATATCTTGGATACTCAATTGGGGAAGACAATTGTAGAAATTACAATGCAATACTTAATAATAATAACAAATAATAATAACAATAATAATATTAATAAAATAACAAAAACAATAATAATATAGTAATAATAATTATAGTAATAATAACAATGGTAGTAGTTCCACCAATTCTCTATCAATATCCACATATGTCCATGAAAGTTCGAGGTTGGAATGACTAAAATTACTCATTTGAGTAAATAATAATAATAATAATATCATATATAGGAATAAATATCCACCAATTGTCCATAGATGTGAACAAAAGTCCGAAAATAAATTTTTGAAATTTTTGTAAGAATATGTTATTTCATAAATAAGATAATAATAACAATAATAATATAATATTATAGTAATAATTATACACCAATTTTTCCTCAATGTCCACATGTGTCCATGAGAGTTCGAGATAATATTTTAAAAATATTAGTAATAATAGGTTGTTTCGTATGAAGGAGTAATAAAAATAATAATGCCCACCAATTATCCATGAATTTCCACATGTTCTGTGTTAAGAAAAAGATATTTTGAAATCTCCGTAAAAATATGTTATTTTATATAATAAGACAATGTATAATAATAAACACCCACAATTTGTCCATAAATGTCCATGAAAACCTGACAAGATATTTTTGAAATATCACTACTCAAATATGTCATTTCCTATAATAATATTACTAATAATAGTAAAAATTAATAATAATAAGAAGAAATTGCTTTAAAAATGTTCAAAAGATATTTTATCTATATTTCTTTTTGTCGAAATATTAATGTTTAGAAGATATTTAGTCTATACCCTCAACATCGTGGGATGTCTACAAGATATTCAGAGTGTTAGTACTAAAAGTTCGCGGAAGCTATCGAACCTATCCTAGAAATTGATCCGATTATGAAAATTAATCGAAAAGCTATGCCAAAACTAAATATGCAAACAGAATTAACGAGGTTCGGCTTAAGGCCTACGTCCTCGGGAGAACAAGAAATCTTTATTGAAGGATAGATGAAGACAACTCACACAACCCGCAAGTTCGTCCCAAGATGGTACCGTATAGAAATTAACCTTCTACACTAGATCTTCGACGACCGAGAAATTAAACACCGCTCAAAACAATGAATAAAATTTCTCTCTCGCTTGGTCTCTCTCTAGCTCACTCTATGTTGAGTAGTTGTTGTGTTGTTGTTGATGTGTTCCAATACTCAAATCCCCTATATATATATAGTATTGAAACCGACTAAGCAAGCCAAAATAATAGGAACTTTGGTTTCTCTTTGGTTTCTAAATTTGAGTGCTTATAAACCGCCTAAGCAAAACAAACAACCTACAATCATATTGCAAAACGGCCTCTCACACAGAGAATGATCTCAATGTCCACCAGACATTTTGTAGATGCAATATTTGAAATATCTTAACAAATGTCTATGAACCATTATTTCAATGAATGTCCACAAATGTCTCTATCCACTATTCCTAAAATCAGTCCATCAGAACACACCCACACACACGAGTTGTTTTATGATGGTATCTTGTGTATAAATTAAGGCGTGGAATTGTGCACCTCTAATATTCCCGAGCATAAAGACTTCAGTGAATCAAGACAACTTTATTTTGAGCTGAAAACCAACTTTTTTGTTTTACTTATGAATCTTCAACTTTTATATTGTAAACCGTAAAATGTAAACCTTCTCATATTCCTAGTCCAACTGCGAAGAGAGAGAGGTTTAGGTGATCTGGGGGTAAAAGACAAATGCGTAGACTTTTAGACTCAAAACATATTGTCCCTAAATCAAAATCTATTGACAAAACTTTTGATGCTGGGAAGACTATTTTGGATGACCAGAAGGAGCGACCATTAATTATTAAAGAGTAATAGTATTGATACATGGTCAACAATTGGTTGCCAAATGGTCCAATATGTTGACATAAATTCCAAAATCCTGGAGGTCTCAGGTTCGATTCTCCCGAGAACGGTATAAATAATGTTGTTGGACTTTAGGCCATAGTTTAGTTGGGCTATAGGCCCATTTTTTGTCATAGTTTGAATTCGGCAGTTTCGTACATCTTAATTTTATGTATCAATGCCACGAGCTAACCATTTCATGTCTTAGATATCCCTACAATTTTTAGTTTATATAGCCACTGAAACCTAATGCCACTGGCCCACCGTCCCAACGACTCTCTTAATAATTCTCGAAATATATATAGATACCGCTAACATTCATAACCACTTTACCATAGGCTCTGCCTCGCATACCAACCCTGCTTCCGAGATCAGTCCAACGAATGGATTCAAAATTTCGTGCCGATAATGCAAGCGAGTTGGCAGGTTGTAACCCACATCAGATATCGAAAGTTTCAACAGTACGAGAGAGAAAGTTCAGACAAAGAGAAACTACTTGGGCATAACTTGACCACTTGAGAGAGAGGGCGAGAAATATTGTGGTGGCCGCGAGAAGGGATGAAGATGAAAAAGCTGGATTAAAAACTGACCTTTTGTGTTCTCTAGAATCAAACTTGTATTCTCCAAAGGACCAGTGTTTATATTCTTGGGAAAGTCTACTAGAGATACCATTGTCTAAGTTTTGTATATTGATCATGTACTACGTACAATGCTAATAGCAACTACTTTATCTGATGTCTAATTTCACAAATAATTTTAGAATAGGATTTTTGAGTGAAAGGTCCAATTTTTGGGGGGTAAAACCAAAATAAATCCAACCTTGCCAAAAAACGAGTTTCCAGTCCAAATGTCAGGACGGCTCATTGTTTCCTGATTTTTTTTTATCCCCCTCTTGCCCTTGGACGGGACATGCTGACGTTTCCTGACAAAAAAAAACTGGATGGTAAATAAAATAATTTCTCGTACACAAAAATTCAAATTTTCAAATTTTTTCGAAAATTCAAATGAAATTTCAAATTCCCGCCCAGCAAACCATCTCTTCCTGGTAAATAAAATAATTTCCCATACACAAGAATATATTTGAAAATTTGAAATTTGAAATTCCCGCCCAGCAAACCATCTCTTCCCGGTAAATAAAATAATTTCCCGTACACATGAATTTTCAAATTTTTTTAAAAATTTGAAATTTTCAAACGAAATTTCAAATTCCCGGTAAAAAAAGTGTTTAGTACAGAAGAAAATTTACGTTAAATAAAATAATTTCCCGGTCCCAAGAAAATTCCCGGTACAAAAGTGTCTAGTACAAAAGAAAATTTCCAGTAAATAAAATAATTTCCCGGTGCGTCAAACAATTTTTCAAAAACAATTCGTTTCCCGGGAATTTTTCGGTGGCAATTCCGTAAATTTCTGAACAGTACAGATTCTGATGAACGGGTTGTCAGATTCTTTTCAGAAAAAAAAATCGTTTCCCGAGAAAATTTCGATGGCAATTTTGTAATTGTCGATGGCATGAACCGTAAATACGTTGTTTTCCAAGGGCCATTTCGTCATTTTTTTCCCAACCTGACTCTTTGGACCTGCCTTTCATTTTTTGGCTACCTAGGATGGGAAACCTATTTCTTCCCTCATTTTGGATGGTTAACCCAATCCCTCTTTAGAATATTGAGCTTTTTAAGTGACTATCATTTAATCTGTGTTTCTCTTTTAACCATTTTTAACTATTTCTGAAAAGATCATACTACTATAGCATAGATATCTCATAAAAATGAATTAAGCAGATAAATCAACACAAAGAATTACATAAAATAAAACAAACAAATCTTGAAAGCCATGATAACTAGCAACTCATATTTAGACCAATAAATGACGGGAAGTGCTAGAATCACAAAATATTTTGACAAAAGAAGTTACCCAACTGATGTGGCGGTTGTGATATTCATCTTTCAACGCATGTGATTTAGTCAAACTTTCAAACCACAACCGCCACATCAGCTGGGTAACTTCTTTTGTCAAAATCTTTTGTAACTTTAGCATTTTCCATAAATGACATGGAAACTTTTATCACGATTCACGCATCCAAAATATCAAACCCCCCGAACTTTGGAGGAGATACACAACCAATAAGTTTACTAACTCATGTGGACTTTCCGACTATTGTATTTAACAACACCACAACTTGTTGAATTTTGGATAAGACAACTAATTGGTTTGCTACTTGTGAACATTTTTCAACTGTCAAATTTAATTGCTGTTTTTTTTAATTTTTTTTTTTATCTTATACGCTCAATTATTAAATTTTGTTAATATATTGTTTTAGTGTTTTGAACATTGGTTTGCAACATAAAACCATATGGATAAATGTGCAGGACAAAAGGGCATGTGTATTATGTACGGCCCTTTGCTGTGTTTGGACTCGTGCGCATAAAATGATGAAAGTATGATATTTCAATACATGCCAAACACTTAGATAAATTCCCCTCCTTGATTTTGCCCTTTCGAGGCTGTAATGGGTACTCACATTCCCAGGAAGCTTAACTATACTATTTTGTCTTTTTTTTTTATGTTGAACAACTATACTATTTTGTCTTTCAAAAAAAAAACTACACTTTTTTGTTGAAAAATCTGTGACTTTTTTTTTTTAATGTGAACTGTTCCATTACATCAAACGGGGAAATACAATTAACAGTTCATCAACAAGATAGGCCTAGAAGAGAGCCTTTCTTGAGAGGAAAACGAGATTCTGGTTTGCTTTGCAAGCATGTCCGCTTTGCTGTTAGCAAGTCTACTTACAAATTTACAAGAGAGGGAAACAAAAGATCTAATGGATCTGATTAAGTTAATGGTGTTTTTGCTGGTCCAATGGGCCGCCTTTCTGTCTCCGTTGATAGGTTTGATGATGTTGGAAGAGTCTCCTTTCAATATGAGAGATTCAAAATTCAAATCTTTGGCCATGTATAGAGCATGAAGAGCCAGCCGCTAAAGCTTCCCCTTCGTCTACTGTTCTGCAGTGAATAATGGAGGATTTACTTGCAATACAATTAGCATGAGAATCGTGGAATACCATTCCAATTGCGGCATGTTCAGTAAGTTTTGTGAATGACACATCGAAATTGCATTTGATCGTGTTTGCTGGTGGGGGAGACCAATTCTGAATAATTCTGGATGAAGTGTCATGTTGTCTAGAAGAACCTGTTAGATTAATTTGAGCCGAAGCTAGATTTTGGATACGTGCCAGACAATTCGGGATAGATGGCTTCTGGTTTGGAATAATGCTTCACATCTGATTTTCCATATTATCCACCAAGCAGTGACTATGTAAATTAGGGAGTTGCTGAACTCCTTGTCGAGAGACAGTAATTCCTTCATACAATCAATGAAAGTCTCCTTTTTGAATGCCTCAATGCGAAGGGATAGGGGTAGAGCAAAGCAACCGCCCTTGTGAATGGACAATCGAAGAATATGTGTTGCCAATGATCATATTGAGTGTTGCATAATCCACACTTACTAGAGTTTAGAGGTATAAACCTCGAGAGGACATCAGTTGTTGGAAGAGACTTATTTGATACTTTCCATAGAAAGAGTAGAATTCTCGGAGTGAATTGAAGTTTCCATAACTTAGTCCAGTAGTTTGACTCTTGTAATTCTGGTTGATGATTCCTGGTGAGAATATTGTACATGGATTTCACTGTATACTCACCTGACTTAGAGGGATTCCAATGGAGTTGGTCTACACCGATGGAATGTAAGGGAATGGTCTTGATTTTTCTAACTATATCCTCTGAGAATAGCACACCAAGCAATTGAAGATTCCATTCCCGTTGATCTGTATTTGGATTAGTATGAATAAGTTGATCCACCGTTTGAATAACATTTCTAGTAATAGAAACATTAATTGGATCTGTCTCTAGAATCCATCTGTCTTGCCATATATTAATGGCCTTACCTTCCCCAACTTCCCATATTATTTCCTTATCGAATGTGGGAAGTAACTTAAGTAAGCTTTTCCACCACCAAGAGGATCCCTGAACTCTGGCGTGTCTGAATTCTCTGTTGGGATAATACTTAGAAGAAATAAATTTAGAGGCTAGAGAATTTGTACTTGTCTTTAGTCTCCATATTTGTTTGGACAAGAGAGCCATGTTATCCATCTTCAAATTTCTAAATCCCAATCCACCTAGAGATTTTTTTTTTGTCAGAACGGACTAGGCCTTCAAACATAGTCCTTTCGACTTCTTTTTCCCCCACCAAAAGTCCCTTTGCAGGGATTCCATGCTCTTTATGATCTTCCTAGGAATATCAAAACAAAGCATTTGGTACTTTGGGGCAGCAGAAAGAGAGGATCTGATTAATTCCGCTCTTCCTGCCTGAGAAAGCAATTTGGATTTCGAAGTTGCTAATTTCTTTTGCATCTGTTGAGTTAAGCTCTCGAAACTTTTGATTTTGGACTTTCCTATAAATAGGCCAGTTCCCAGATACTTTTCTTCTTCGCTCATTCTCTTAACTTTTAAGATTCTAGCCACCATTCTTCCTAGCCTATGATGAGTGTTTTTGCTGAAAAATATTCCTGATTTTTGAAAGTTGATGACCTGACCAGACATCTCTCCAAAATGATGTAATAAGTTGAATAAGTAGTGTTCATCTTCAAGGCCAAGCTTCACAAAAATGAGGCAATCATCTGCAAATAGTAAATGACTAATGACAGGTCCATGTACAGAATGTTTGAAACCCGATATATAACCTTCAGTTTGAGCTTTGTGGATGAGTCTACTAAGTGCCTCCATGCATAAAATGAAGAGATAGGGTGAAAGGGGATCACCTTGTCGCAGACCTCTAGACGAGACGAAGAATTGAGAAGGTTGTCCATTGAGGAATACTGAAAGTGCAGTAGTGGAGATACATTGGTGAATTATCGCGCAGAATTGTGTAGAGAAACCCAAGGTACAAAGAATGGATAATAGGAAGGGCCACTCTACCCTATCAAAGGCTTTTGACATGTCTAATTTGAGCCCCAGATACTTCTTCTTACCTTTTTTACTCCTCATGGAATGAATGATTTCATGAGCAAGAATGACATTATCCGTAATTTGCCTACCGGGTAAGAAAGCAGCTTGATTAGGAGATATTATATCGTTGAGAAGAGGTTTGAGCCTATTTGATAGAAGCTTTGATATAATCTTGTAAGAAGTGTTGCATAAGCTTATGGGTTGAAAGTCGGCTGGGGTCATCGGATTCTTCGTTTTGGGGATAAGAGATATGTGAGTTGAGTTTATTACTCTAGATAGTTGACCATGCTTAAAAAAGTCCTGAACCATGGATGTAATATTTTCTCCAACTGTATCCCAGTTTTTTTGAAAGAAGATAGGTGAAAACCCATCTGGACCAGGAGCTTTCTCTCCCTTAAGATGTTTGACAACCTCGGATATTTCCTCCCTAAATGGAATAGA
Source organism: Eschscholzia californica (assembly GCF_041429995.1). Taxonomy (NCBI): domain Eukaryota; kingdom Viridiplantae; phylum Streptophyta; class Magnoliopsida; order Ranunculales; family Papaveraceae; genus Eschscholzia; species Eschscholzia californica. The sequence goes on from NW_028238198.1 coordinate 51,857,658, forward strand.
TAATAGGATTTCATTCTCTAAATGAGATACTTGTGGAGTAAATAGCTCAGAGATAATAGGATCAGACTCTGGATTGGAGGATTGTGCAATGTTGGAGAAGTGATCAGTGAATATCTGTTGCATATCCCTTTGGTCTGTTATTATTTGACTAAATATCTTCAATTGACATGTCAATAAAGAGTGGGAAGTAGCTTTCGCGTCCAATGACGCTGCCATGGACCACTTGTTTCTTCCTCCACAGGAAAACGAGGACACCTCTTGCCTGAAAGAAGACACAACCTAAGTCTAATACAAAGTTCAGTTCTACAAACATAGATGAAGAAATCATGAGAATACATATGAAGAAACAAAGTGCACATTAGATAGCAAACACAGGTGAAGAAACAATTAAGTGTACGTAGACGAAGAAGCCATAAAACCATTTGCAGAAGTAACAGAAACCAGGCATGAAGTCCTAGTTCCACGTTACATGAACTTGGCTACAAGGCAACCCAATTGTCTCTCTCTTTACCAATGTTCGCAAGCATCGATAGAATGGCAATCCGATTGCTCCTTTTTTACGTGTACTCTGCAACCCGATTGCCTCTCTTCATTTACACTTGAAAAAGGTTCACATATGACTGCTCGATTGTCTTGCTCCTCTAGTACTGGTATACGAAAAATTTTCACTTGTCTCAATAAAGGATTGCCTAAGGTACTAACTCACTTATGTGTGCACGCCAAAGTTTAAGTCACTTACTATTACTTGTCTCTTTACAGGCACAAGTTCAATACTCGTTTACATCTACAAAACGTAAGTCAACACGACTTGCAAAAGGCAACCCGATTGCCTAAAAAAACGCATTCAACACTTGTATGCACAACATAAGCGTAAACGAAATACTTCATTCAAAATATAACAAGTGAGAATAAAAAACTCACCAAGTTCAGATCACAAAATACTTAAAACCAAGAATGGGGTAAAAACCACACCTATTCACAAAATCTATCAACTACTACAGAATTAAAGGTAAACAAACGTGAAAGAAAAAAGATAGAGTCCCCTGACTCATGAAACCCTTCCAGTTGGAACAAGAATCCAGTTCATAATCCATGCCCTTCAGATTTTCATAACGCGCAATCTCACCTGTGATATCCCATTCCTTATGTTTTTTCACAACTTACACCTTCATCATCCCCCCCCCCCCCCCCGAGATACCTCCACGATATTGCCAGAGATCTCCGGAAATAGGTATGCACATTTCTTATGCGAGATCTTCAGCTTGGAGTACTTGACCTCCAGTTCCTCGTAAGCCCCTGCATCGCTCTCTCCGACTCCGCATGGTGATTACTCTCCGCTTCGACCTGCTTGTTGAAAGCGTCAATATGTTTCTCAGCGTAGTTCGCGTTCATCATCGCCTACGAAAAAGAGAAGAAACATTAACGTCCCATAAATCAAGAAAACCAACAGTATACAGGAAACAACGACTATAAACCTGGTAGCTGCTAAACGTCGACTGTTCCAAAGCTTTCTGAACACCTACCTTCCGGAGATAGGCCTTGTCTTACTCAGAGGTCAAGGAGCCAGATACACGTCCACAGGATGAAGGATCCTCGTACAGCGACGCCGAAGAAGAAAAGTCCACACACATTGCATCAGAATCCTCTTCTTGCGCGTTAACTCTCGAAGAAGATGGTCCAACACAAGAAAGAGGAGGAGGAAGCGACAAACAATCGGGGGAAAATTCAACTCCCGGTTTCTTCGTTTGAATTTTCTTTCTATTCGCCACCTCCTTAGCCGACGCTACCCTTAAAGTATTTCTTGGGACATATTCCCACCTGTAAAAAATAATTAAAGGGTGAATAGATGTAGAAAGCTAATACACGCAAAGAAGACAAAGAGTAGAACACGTACTGTGTACTTGCTTGCGAGGTTTAGGTTCAACTTCTCCAATAATCAACTTTCTCCAATTTATGCTCAACATATGCTCGTTCTAGAAAACCTGAAACTTTGTCAGCTGATCTTCACGAGAAAGTTTATGCGAATTTCCGTCTTCTACTTCTGCCATACACAAAAGAAATGTTAGAAGCATGAAGACAAATCATGTGAAAACAAACCAATGATACAGACAACACTCACGAGCTTCTCTCCATTTGAACGGGACATCCCCATTCTCGCGCGGAGCAAACATGTCGTCTTTCTTAACATAAAGAACCGGCGCTGCCAATTCTTTTCGGAACGCGTCAAACCATTACTATCGGAGGCATTCATCAACGGATCTTAAGTTGGTACTGCCTCTTCCCATGATCATTTTCCTTTAAAAAATAGTGGGCAGATACATCTTGTGCGGTCAGAGGTTCCTCAGGCTTCTCACCGAGCTTCTCAAAGCCAATAAGAACCTGCATGCATTTGGTATGAGTTGAGTGGGAGCTATCCTAGGCCGAACCAACACATCTTGCACCAGGCAAAAAATGGGGAATCGAATACCCGCTTCCAAAAAGTTCTCATAAGCAGCAAGATATCCCGGTTGAAGCCACTCAACTACGGTTTCATCAGGGCCGGGCACTCTCATCACAAGGGTCGCCGGAAGTTCATACTTCACTTTAAGTCATTCCACATACTCCTCAGTCAATATTGAAAATTATTGTTCCACATCAACTTCATCATCAGAAGAGGAATCAACATGAGGCTCTTCATCACCTAGGTGCGGAGAGATATCAACATTGCGTTGCTTAACGGAATACGGGAAAGCTCTCGCCATCCTACGTATCAAAGGAAAACACTCTTTGCAAAGTCTCTCATGATATACGAGTACAAAACAAGCTAACCAAAGAGCGCACATAAAATAGAAACGCGTACAAAATGAAGACGTTTACAAAACAAGAACGTGTACAGATGAGCTGCACTACGTTGAGGTACCTTCTACACTATCTAAATGCCGAATAATTTTTTCACTTATAATCACGTACACTGCTCTAGTCAATCGCGACATCCATATATTAATGTCTAGATAGCAGTTGTTGAAAATCAATATACACGCACAAAACACCTACTAGAGGTTTATACGCGCATCTTACTTATAAGCACACATGTACACCTACGCGTACTACAAGTTTTACGTGCACATCTCCACGTACTACGAGTTTTACGTGCACATCTCCATGGATGAAAACCGTTCTAGACCACTAGAGCTCCACAATCTCTCAAAACTCACTTACACAACAATGAATTCTAAGGTACCAAGTATCCCTTTTATTCGCCTCTCAACCCTTCATCAAAGGGTCACATCGGTCTAATGGTCACATCGCCACACGGAAAGATCGTAACGATCCATGACACATGCGCCACGTCAGTGTCCACATGTCACAAATTCGCCAAGTCACAAAATCTCATTATCCTGAAAAGAATTGCGGCGCCAAGGAACGACAGAGGAAACACTTCGCACAACTCCGACAAGCATGGATAAAGTTCCCACGCTACCCGACGCCTTGGAAAAAACCGGTCTCCCACGCCTCCGGGCATGGTCAATCCGACGGCTGCCCCCACATAGCAGGCACCACGACCAGTAGGGATGAACCTCGGCCTCCACGTTGCCCAGCAACATGGAGAAGCTCCCCACACTGCCCAACATCGCGAAGGGTGCCTTCACATTGCCCGATAATGTGGGATACACCTTTATGCCTGCCCGATAACATAAGGGATCTCCGTATTGTCCATAAGGACCCTACCTCCACCACTCTGTGACTTAGAAAAATTTCGAAACTACAAAACTCGGTCAATCGTAGAATATCTCGAAGATTCCCCTTAAATTGAATCGATGTCATCTTCTAACTTGGGTGATGTGACTGGCACGAGAACTACCCAAATCAGGGAGATCGCTCTCACCAATTATTTGTTCACTCATATACACTCTAAGAGAATAAAACTATTCACTTAGAGAGTGGGGACAAACTGTGTTGACCAAAAACTACACCAGGGCTCTCGGCGGTAGAATCTCCATCGAGACGTCAAACACAACTTGACACACTTGTTTTTGTTAGACCCCAACCCAAAAGTCTTTCGATGGACTTTTTTCGACTAAACCCCTAAAGCTCATGTTGAAGCCAAACACGTTCAAAGAGTTTCCACATGCACAAAACCCCACGTGTGTGAATCTCGACACGGTCAGAGCTTGACACGTCTAAATCTCCACGCACCATGTGGAAAAAATCATTTAACGAAGAGATCCTCCACGTGTCAAATGCACCCAAGACGATAGAGATCTCAGACTTGCTCAACAAGCCTCCTTAGAAAATTATTCCCTTCGTTAATGACACACGTAGCGTGGAAGCATCTCACCCGTTGATGAGATAGTATACACGTACACTCAAAGCAGTTACTGAATAACATGCGCAATGTTCACACTACTCGGATCGACTGGACGTCTTCAAGGATATTGAAGATTCTTACTTGCTCGACGTTTCTAGACATCCTCAACCAGGCCATAACTTTCTTTTTGGTCGATGCTTCTGGTAACTACACGTCAACGGCGACACCCTCATCATTCATTCATTATTCATGATTATACTTTGATGACTTGACTGTCGGAGGCCCCTCGGCAGACACCATCTCGGTGCCCCCAAGCATTCACGGGGTTGTTTGTGTTTGTTCATTTTTTTTGCAGGTTTCTTCTAGATGCTGTTGGTGTCCATCAATCAAGATCTCGACGTTTGGAATTCCTTAAGACGTTAACGCTTCCGACCTTCAGACTTCCGACCGTCTACAACTATTAATGATAATAATTAGATAAGTAATACTAATATATTATAATAATATTGATAATATTAATAATGATATAATAATATTAATTATAATATAATAGTGTATTATAATATTATGATAATATTAATATTATATTAGCTTCTATTTAGATTGGACTCTGAGAATCATTACATTTAGATGACATTGATACATCATGAATATAATATGCAATATATCATGAATTTTGATGAGAACTATAACCGCCATATTGAGACATATTGGGCCCTAAATATAAAGACCCATAGGTTATTCTAGGGGTCTGAAAGTCCATCTACTTATTGTCGAAATTACATTGGAAAAATCTTGATGACAAACTACTTCCACCAAGACTCGATTCCAAGACCTCATGGACTTAAGAAGGAGTGTTCAACAGTGGACCAAAGGATGGTGGACGTATTAATATTATATATATATAATATAATATATATATTATACTATATACTTATACCAGCTGCATGAACGTGAGGAGGGAAGACTGAAGAAACCAAGGTCAAATCTTCCTTATGTAAAGGAGTAAAAGAAAAAAATTTCTATACGGATCCTTTTTTGCTTTCTACTTGTGTCTTCTCATTGACCTCTTTCCTCTTGTCCCCAATTCATGTTTTATTAACATAATAACCCTAAACCTAGGGGCATGACATCTATTGAGAAAAAAAATTCAAAATTAGGGTAACATTGAGATAGAATTGGCCTATATATGTGTATCAATTGACTTTCATTTGTTAGGTTTGGATCTAATAAATTTTGGGCGGAAAGGGAGTATTCATTCCAATGGTTTGTGTTTTTTGACGTGCGTCTTTAATATACGTTCTTTAAAGTGTGAGCTTTTAGATTTATTTTCTCGGCTTTCAGATCATAGTCTGTTTTGATAAGATTGTCGAGAGACTTTACCGACGTGACAAATTCTTTTATTCTACAGTAATTGAACAAAGATTACTTCCTTAAACAATTTGGATTACAGTGGAATTGAAACTTGCTTAGAGACATTTTTCCGTTAAAGTAGATGACATTCATGAACACAAACTAAACTATAAGCGCGACAAGTAACATATAGTTATTCGCGTACTAACAACCCCGTTAAAATATATGTATACACTATGGTCCAAGATTCAGAAAGCTTGAACAACATTTCCTGTGTGCATACAACCTGTAACCATTGTAATTGATTATACACAAGGAAAAGTGTGACTGCCATACAACTTTTGGAATGAATTGGACAAGAAAATAATAACCAGAAAATGTTATTGATATCATAGTTGTTTGGCAGTAACGGAGTCCATGTCAAAGACAAAATTCTTGCAGTAATCATTTGTTTTTATATCTGGGTACATGCATCAATCTAGTATATACAAAAGCACGATGAAGGCCTGTAAATTTGTCTTTGCGAATACAAAATTAAAATTTATATATATGAGCTCGATATGGTTTTGAGACGTCTCTAAATACATCAGAATTCTTTGCTAGCACTCAAAAAAATTAAGAGATATGAGCCACATTAAGGATGCATGTGTATGAAGGATATCTATGAGCAACAACTATTAGAAAAAAAGCAAATAAATAAGCAAACACTGAATGACATTAAAAGCATTAAATCTTGAATTTTATGATATAATGTCCATTCTCCCTATTTTTGGACCTTAGATTAAAAAATTTTAACAGGGGGATGAGTTTTAGGTCCAAAATCACAGGTTCAATGGGTCTAGAGTCAAAATATATATGAAATAGAAAATAAATCCATTAGGAGTAATTTACATATCTAACCTCTCTTTTCTCTACTACTTCCTAACCTACCCCACCTTAAAAAAATCACCTAAATTAGAAGATACAAATAGTCTCTTTAATTTCGTGAAAATAATTACCCAATAACAAGTTTCCTTCCGTATAAAAAGTTTCATTTTTCGTTTAAATAAACGTTTCTCTAATCTTCTAACCCAAAGAATATTCCCCAAATAATTACTCCGTTTCTTTTTTCTTCAACTATACTTTCTCTAAAGAAATAACAAAAGGCATCGCAGAAGAAATCAGTTTCTTTTGCCTTCAACTGTACCTCTGTCATTGTCGAAGAAGAATCTTTGGGAAGAAAACACATCCACACCCGAAAAGGTTGCACACCCAAGCGGAGATATCAAGTAATCGATCCAAGGATAGGAAGGTAGTTCGGATATCGAAGGATCTTATCCGTCGGTTTTAGTGTTACTAGCTAACTTAGACAAAAACGGAAAGGACAAAGGTAAATGGGGGGGGGGGGGTTTAAAGATTGATTTAGGATGAAATAATGAAAACAAATAAAACTACTAAACAATCTAAGTAAATGGGCAAGAGAGATTCGAGAGAAGAGTCGGAGGAACAAGAGTCGGGAGGCAACAACTAAGTGAGGCGTCGAAGTCCGAGAATCCATAATGATAAACATACGACTATATGTAGTCCGATTTAATGTTTCAAAGTATAATCGATGTTCGACTCCTAAAGTAGATGTCTCTAAGTACTACGTATATCCGGAGATGATACTTAGTCAAACAAACGTCTAAATAGGTTAATCCCGAGTCATAGCAAGTGTTGTCTAGTCGCCTAACTATGTGAAGTGCATGACAAGACACATGAAATTATAACTTAGACTACGATTGATATCGAATACTTCGTTTCATCTATTAACTATGCGAAGTGCTTGACAAGACACATGAAAATACGATCGAAACGATAATCGAAATGTATGAACATCAATTTGTAATCAAAACATCAAATCATATCAAACATAATCATGAATTAATCACATTTCATCTCATATAATCGACACACTAAAGTTAGCTAAACATGATGATTGAATAATAAATGGAAAGAAAATGATGAGAGAATCCCCCTTTTTCGATGTGGTTTGAGGCTAAGATCGTCGGAAAATATGAGTCTTTAAGGTGCAGCCGGTCTCCCTTTAGCAAATTCTGGGTTTCCCATAGTGACCACCATCATCTTCTCCATTTAGAACACAACCTCCATTAAAGCTAACCCTAGCTTTCTCTCTCTAGAAATTTCAATCCAAAATCAAATCAAACACAAGGGGTAGCTAGCAAATAGTGAGGGGAGCAAAAGCCCTAAAGTTTCCGGCCAAAAAAGTGGCCGGAAACCCTAGATAAGTCCGGCCATAGCATGAAGATTCCGGCCACAAGAACTTGGAAATCCGGCCACACAGGTGATGTCCTTAGCCGTTCCATGCTTGTCCTGAGCTACTGCGCACGTCCCACAGCCGTCCCATGCTCCATGACGTGAAACCCGAGCTGTGGAGCTTCCAATCCGAGCAGCTCTCCTTCAAAAACCCGAGCGGCTGCTGTCCTCTGCCGATCTGCTACCAGTCCCGAGCCAACAGCTGTTCGTGCACTTCAATAGCTATCCCGAGCATCTTCTTTGGTGTTCCGGCCTCCCGTGCTGCTGCCCGAGCTGTTGCTCTTAAGCCTGCCAAGCTTGGCCGGCTTTGAGTGTTGGCTGGCCTAAGCTTGGCCGACAGTCCTCCTCCTTTCTCTTTTCCCTCATCAACCTTTAGCTTCAAACTCAAGAACTACCAAAACCCTGGAAAACCCTAGCCTGTTTCCTTAGTTGCTTGATTCCTTTGTTGACGAATGAAGAAGAAGATGAATAGTAACTCTCTACTACTAAAACCCTAGGTCAAGACTTAGTCAATTTCTTTAGACTTTGTTGACTTGGATCCATAAAGAGAGGGTGCCCATAAAATCTCTAATCCATCCTTCTTCTTTGGGTATTCTTGAACTTGGGCTTAGATGTTGGGCTTTGAATTAGAGACCAAGGGAGTGCCTTAATCTAGCTTCTACAATTGGAACCAAAGGGGGGTGTCTTCAAGAAAAGACCTTGGCTTCTATCTTTCACAATTTTTTCGTCCGAACTCCGAATTGAATTCCGTTTTCTTTGTCGGACTCGTCATTAACTCCTCTTGTCATTTGATTTGCTTGAAGTCTTTTTCTCTCGTTTTCGGCACATGAAATGACAGTGACAATTCGTTCCCTTTATTTCGATTTTCATGTCTAACTGCAAAATAGGTACCTAACATGAAAAACACATAAAATATTATTGATAACACTCGAAAAGGACTAATTAGTCTAAGTTAGGCTCTCCAAATGTGACATTTTCGTGTCACATCAAGATCCCCAAACTTAGATTTGCTAGTCCTCGAGCAAATAAAACAAAATAAAAGCCTAACTCACTTTCGGAGGCATCCCGGTTGCATTTAGCGTATGCAACAAGCCTTTAAACCCCCATAGGTTACCCCTAGAGGACGAGTTTTGTCTCGTGAGGGTTTCCATAGATGACACCCACAAACATCGAGTTTCAAATACACAAGGGTCCAAATTCCAAATCATAGATAAGCATGATTGATATAATAAGGGGTTTAAGCATGTCAACACATAATGAATCAAGTAAATAAGTTCTTGTAAAAGCTAAAGGCCCCTTCACTAATGATCTTACCCTAAAATGCAAGTGCCATACCATAATGAGCAACATCTACGTTCCGAAACCACAACGCCTTGATTCCTAGTTTAGTACATTTCGCCTCGACTTCGGCCACACGGGCATACACTCCAAATATGAAATCACTCAAGAATGGTTCGCTCGTATGTGTGAGTGTGATCACTAACATGGACTCAACATATTAAAAGGGGTGAGGACAACATTTTGGAACGAATATCTTCGAAAAGGAATTAGCCACTAAATAGAGTGGGGAAGCTCACTCGCCCTTCTCACCCACTATATCCTCTAAGAATTCTTTCTAAAGGTTAGCGGATACTAGAGATGGATGACGATGGTGGATTCCCGAGAATGTTGACTTCTTCATGATAGAACCTCTTAAGCACTTCCACATTTGTTTCTTGCTCGAATACTTATTCATGAACATACACACAAACACACATATATACAATCACATCACTCACAGAAAAGAGCTAACATGCTCAAACATAACATGAACAACTTTATTCATCATTCATTTTTTTTTTGTCTTTTTTTTTTCATTCATTTTTTTTCATTTTTTTCTTTTATTCATAACACAAGAACACATAAAAGAAACATAACTCACACAATACTATATTCTTGCAATCAACTTTTTCCATTTCATACTTGCTTTGACATTCTTCTTTCTTTCTTCTCATGTCTTCATTCTCGAGATACAAGATGATGATGATAATGGAGTATCCGCCTCCCTCTAGTTGACACTCTTATCGGGTTTCATGGACTACAAGGGCAAGGTTAATTCGCTATCCTAATGTCACTCCTAGTGGCTAAGAAAGTTGAGCACACGAGATCAAATGAGCTATTTTAATGGTTACGAGGTTGAGTAGCTCTTCATTCTACTCGGAGTTAGCGCGGAAGAGTACACTCGAAGGATATTTTAGGCTTTGAGCTCTCCCATGGGTTAAGTCTCCACTAATGACTACTCTAGGTCTCTTAGAGATGTTTCTTCTTCACTAAGATGTTACTCCCATGGTACAACACATACACTAAAAGACTCGACTTTCATGCAAAGGTCACTAGCAATCATAAAACTCATCAACTCGACACATATGCATCAACATTCTTAAAACTATCACTATAATCACATGCAAATCTACTCAAAATGTTCAAAAATTTTCAAATTTTGGCTAATTTGAACCCTTTTGTCTTTGAAACCCATGGTCATGCATTGGTTATGGTCATATCCCGCATCCCCAAACTTAAAACTAACATTGTCCTCAATGTTCTAAGCATACACTCACCAAAAGATAAAGAGGCACATCAATTTAAAGAGAAGAGTGGAGAGATATTACCATAACCGAAGGAGATAAAAAATGATACTACCAAGGCTCATGTATAAAGAGGTTCCAAGTTGATGCCAAGCTCGCGCCATCCCCAAACTTGGAACAAACCACGCCTTAGAAGTAAAACATATATTAAATGCTCCTAAAATATCACCAAATATCATGAGAGTGAAGCACATAAAAACATGACCATATAAAGTCTACCACTAACGCGGGTATACACGATTGAATTGAGCTATGCATTAGCCTTTGATTCTCTTGTTTTCACACAAGAGCACGATTTATGTCTCGCGGAGGGTTTCCAGAGATGATACCCACAAACCTCAAGGCCCAACTTAATCGGCTAACGATCATAAAGTAACAAACGGAAGATTTGGGGATCAACCCAAAGAAAGCTATATACAAATGGTAAAAGTCTCACAAAGATATTAAACAAACGAAATGCAAGTGAGACGACAACCGAAAAGAGGCCATCCCCAAACTTAGTGGATGCACGGTCCACTAAGTAAGCATAACTGCTAGGGGCGACGACTAAGAAGTCGTCAAAAAGATCGACATAGAAGTGAAGTGAGAGGAAATCAGTCGAAGGAAAATAATCAAACTCAAGCTCAGTGGATAAAACATCCACTAAGTCTCTAGACATGCTAGGGAAGACGTCCGAAATGTCCCAGAAGGGGTCAACAACCGAGTCTGAGATCATGTGGAAGGTCGAACTAAACTCTAAGGGTAAGGCAATATGCTCGGGGACCAAGTCAAGGTCCGTGGTTTTCTTAGGTAAATAATCCAACAAGCTATCCATTATCTCGCAAACTTCTATGTCGTCGACGTCCTTAAAGGCATCTGGAGCCTCAAAGTTGGTTACAACACCATTCCTTCCTAATATGACATCTAAGACTGCCTCCTCACAAGTGTCACAAATTGGAAAGTTCATAATAGTTTCATCTCCAAACTTGCTCATAAAGCCCTCATCCTGAACATCAAGGTCTACTGTAGTCCTATCATGGTGAGATGACGAAGGTCGGGAGAGTGAGCAATAAGGGTCATCGTTCAGTTCATATTCTAAAGGTCTATTAGGAGCTTCTTCGACATTTAACTTAAGACTAGAGTTAGGTGTATTACCCTCACCATCATTCATAGCCTCCTCTTGAGTTTGGGGTGCGCAAACCCCTTCCTCGTCGATGATAGGCTCCAACTCAATTCTATCAACAATATTGAGAATCCATTCCGTGATCTCTTTTATATCTCGATTGAATCTAGTTTGGTACTCTAAAATTGCTTGGAGAGTGTCTTCAGACATCTACTCGTAATAAGGCACATGAGTATAACTAGACGAAGACTCTCGCGGAACACGAATCATGGGACAATACTCGGTCAAATGGTCTAAGCTCGCACAAATAGCACAAACCGGGCTAATGGTCTCCATGGTCCTTTCTTCACTACCTTCATGTAGATACCTAGACTCGACTCTTTGAGTGGAATCATCGAGTCGGGAATTGTCATCACTAAGTGAACCGTTCATATATGCTTGTCGGTAGTCACGAAGACTTAGACGTGGTCGATCAATATTAATAGAACTACGGTCCTCATCAAATGACAAATTCATACGTGAAGGTGTGGTCATCCCAAATTCTTGTCGATAGTCTTGAAGACTCTTACGGGGTTGATTACCCTCATGCTCATAATCCCTAAAACCATATCGACGAGTCTGACCGACTCCATACATCCGTCCGTATTCACCCATGGTCATCCTAGGTTGGTCAGGCTCAACTCGCCTATTCCTATCACTAATCGGACCATTCATATATAAGTTTGAGTAGTTCTGATGACTTGTAGATGGTCGACTAGTGTTGGAAAGAGTTAGCATAAGGTCATTCTCATCAAATGACCAACTAGCCATGATCTCACAATATTCAAGGATGCAAACACACAATCACAAAATGGGAACAAACACTTATAAAACTAACAATCACACACAAGTAAAAAGGAAGAGATAGAATGTGATACTATTGAATGCTCCTCTCATTTCGTTCGCCTCTTTGCTTAGCTTCTCGATTCCTTCCTTTTCCTTCGCTTTATGTCTCTTTTGGCTCTTTTCTCGAAACAATACCTAAAAAAATAAAAAGATAAGAAAGAAACTACAAAACAAATAAAGAAAAAAACGTCTAAGAAAGCAAATAAAACGAGACTAATGAACAAAACAACAAACGCTATCCTAACTACTAAACCTATCCCCGGCAGCGGCGCCAAAAACTTGATGCACCCGAAAAGGTTGCACGCCCAAGTGGAGGTATCAAGTAGTAATCCGTAAAAGCCGGGATCGATCCAAGTAGGAAGGTAATTCGGATATCGCAGGATCTTATCCGTCGGTTTTAGTGTTACTAGCTAACTTAGACAAAAACGGAAAGGACAAAGGTAAATGGGGGGTTTAAAGATTGATTTAAGATGAAATAATGAATACAAATAAAACTACTAAACAATCTAAGTAAACGGGCAAGAGAGATCCGAGAGAAGAGTCGAAGGAACAAGAGTCGCGAGGCAACAACTAAGTGAGGTGTCGAAGTTCGATAATCCATAATGATAAACCTACGACTATATGTAGTCCGATCTACTGTTTCAAAGTATAATCGATGTTCGACTCCTAAAGTAGATGTCTCTAAGTACTACGTATATCCGGAGATCATACTTAGTCAAACAAACGTCTAAATCGGTTAATCTCGAGTCATCGAAAGTGTTGTCTAGTCGCCTAACTATGTGAAGTGCATGACAAGACACATGAAATTATAACTTAGACTACGATCGATATCGAATACTTCGTTTCGTCTATTAACTATGCGAAGTGCTTGATAAGACACATGAAAATACGATCGAAACGATAATCGAAATGTATGAACATCAATTTGTAATCAAAACATTAAATCATATTAAACATAATCATGAATTCATCACATTTCATCTCATATAATCGACACACTAAAGTTAGCTAAACATGGTGATTGAATAATAAATGAAAAGAAAATGATGAGAGAATCCCCCTTTTTCGATGTGGTTTGAGGCTAAGATCGTCGGAAAATATGAGTCTTTAAGGTGCTACCGATCTCCTTTTAGCAAATTCTGGTTCCCCATAGCGACCACCATCATCTTCTCTATTTAGAACACAACCTCCATTAAAGCTAACCCTAGCTTTCTCTCTCTAGAAATTTCAATCCAAAATCAAATCAAACACAAGGGGTTGCTAGCAAATAGTGAGGGGAGTAAAAGCCCTAAAGTTTCCGGCCAAAAAAGTGGCCGGAAACCCCAGATAAGTCCGACCATAGCATGAAGATTCCGGCCACAAGAACTTGGAAATCCGGCCACACAGGTGATGTCCCTAGCCGTTCCATGCTTGTCCTGAGCTACTGCGCATGTCCCACAGCCGTCCCATGCTCCATGACGTGAAACCCGAGCTGTGGAGCTTCCAATCCGAGCAGCTCCCCTTCAAAAACCCGAGCAGCTGCTGTCCTCTGCCGATCTGCTACCAGTCCCGAGCCAACAACTGTTCGCGCACTTCAATAGCTATCCCGAGCATCTTCTTTGGTGTTCCGGCCTCCTGGCTGCTGCCCGAGCTGTTGCTCTTAAGCCGGCCAAGCTTGGCCGGCTTGAGTGTTGGCCGGCCTAAGCTTGGCCGGCAGTCGTCCTCCTTTCTCTTTTCCCTCTTCAACCTTTAGCTTCAAACTCAAGAACTACCAAAACCCTAGCCTATTTCCTTAGTTGCCTGATTCTTTTGTTGATGAATGAAGAAGAAGATGAATAGTAACTCTCTACTACTAAAACCCTAGGTCAAGACTTAGTCAATTTCTTTAGACTTTGTTGACTTGGATCCATAAAGAGAGGGTGCCCATAAAATCTCTAATCCATCCTTCTTCTTTGGGTATTCTTGAACTTGGGCTTAGATGTTGGGCTTTGAATTAGAGACCAAGGGAGTGCCTTAATCTAGCCTTTACAATTAGACCTTGGCTTCTATCTCTCACAATTTCTTCGTCCGAACTCCGAATTGATTTCCGTTTTCACCGTCGGACTCGTCATTAACTCCTCTTGTCATTTGATTTGCTTGAAGTCTTTTTCTCTCGTTTTCGGTACATGAAATGATAGTGACAATTCGTTCCCTTTATTTCGATTTTCATGTCTAACTCCAAAATGGGTACCTAACATGAAAAACACATAAAATATTATTGATAACACTCGAAAAGGACTAATTAGTCTAAGTTAGGCTCTCCAAATGTGACATTTTCGTGTCACATCGATCCACAGCTAAAATCTTTATCTACAGTTTAGGTATTACTCTATCTCTATAACTTCTCAATGTTTCTTTCTAATCCAGGTCTCCCATTAATTTAGGGTTTTGTATTTTAGTTATAATGAATTTTCAAGTATATAAAGGAAAACCTAATCTATTAGGTCTCTATAATTAAGGCAGTGTATAATAGTTACATTGATTATTTATGCATACACAGAATAATCTAATAGATTCATAATAAATGTACATGCATCCCATAATTTTCAATTCCAAATATCAAAAACCTAATAACATTCTATAATACAACAAGAGGATCATATGTTTATGCATATAAAGGAAAATCATTGAAACTGATTTGTGAATACAATTTCTTGGGCATTAATGTTCGAGATTTTACTATAATTCTAATGTAGTTCAATGTGGTATGTGATTTTAATTTTCATTACTCAATGTTGTTTTAAGCTATAGAAGTAGCTTCTTTTCCACCAGATCACCATTAATTTGGTCAAAAATCATCATTCATATGTTTGTTGTTTTGTTTAAATTCATAAACCCGGATAATTTTCATATGGGTTTTAGTTCCAGACAAGGAATGAAATTTTGGTTTCAGTGGAAATTTCGGTTGGTCCAAAAGTGAAAATGTTTCGGTGAGTGTGGAAACTTTACAAATCTACGAAAATGATAAAAGATGATTTAATTAGGTATAACAAGACTCTTTAACCATTATTAAGCACATATGGGTCAAAAATGAAAAAAGTTAGCAGATCTGTAGCATAATTTGTTAGTTTCAAAAGTAATCTGCAATCTCACACTTAGATAGGGGGGTTAAGTTGAATAATTTTAACTTCCTAAATGATTCTAGGGAGTAAATTACCAATTAAAAGATTATGTTGACTTAAAAGTAAAAAAGGCAAAGACTATAAGAAAGATGGACCAGAATACAAGAAAAGTGAAGTTTTACAGGCACCTCCTATAAGTGTTAAAAGTGCCTATTTCCTACACAAATTCCACATGAATTTGCCTTAAGGGGCGCCTTTAACACCTATAATGGGCGCTTTTAACATTTCCTTACAAAATAAAGGATTAGGGCTTCGACGAAGAGTCTTCTTCCTTCTTCTCTGCCGAACTTTCTCGCTCTAAGATTTCAACAGTGATGAAGAAACCTCTTCAACTTTCTTAGAGTTCCAATCATGGAGATGGAAAGTATTATTTCTTTAAACCAACTGAAGAAGAAATCGACCGAAAATCCTACTTTAGTTGAGTCGATTTGTTATTTTTCGATTTGATTTCGAATATCTAGAAGTTTGGATCGAAATTTCGTTTGATATCGGAGGAAATCTTGTGGAAACATATGTAAGTAGAGTTTCCTTTCGCTCATATGAAAAACCAAAATATTTCGACCATTTCGGTCGAAATATGTCGACATTTCATTCCTTGGTTCCAGAAGATATCGACTTTAATTAAAATTTTCAGTTTTTTCCCTAGCATTTGAAGATTCTGATAAAACCTAATAAGTGTTTACTAACCAACACTGATTTTAGTTATTTTTGTTAACTCTAGTTGTAATTTATCCATTTGGTAATTAGCTATAGAATATAGTTAATTTAAAACTCCGTTTAAGTGTTCTGGTTAGCATTATGCAGATTATAATAAAATGGTTGGGTTAAAGCTTCCCACCAAAAAGAAAGTAGATGGTCGATCTTCAATTTCCGCCAAGGATCGTGCTTCGCACACACCCGAGGTACAAATAAGTCCTAGAAAAAGGACCTTACCGCCGACAAAGGGGCGTACAGTGAAATTTCCGGTAACGAAGAAGAAAACAAGAGAAGATGGGGTATATACATTTAATAGTTTATTAGAATACCTAGCAATAAAATTTAGCATTTGTAAATTTTTATTATCGTTTTGCAATATCTTTGTAACCCACTTTTATGTTTTTAGCATTTTTACCATTTCGATGTTATATATGTTATGTTTGTAGCAAATCAACTCGGGAAGGCTTAACAGGGGTGTTTTGATAGAAGACCCACCTGAAACTGAAAGATTGCGAAAAAGGTTAGGCATAAAAAGTCTAAAGGGAAGAAGGTAGATGATGCGATGGAGGAAGAGCTCCTCCAGAATAAGAAAGTGTAAGATTTTTGTCCTGAAATTCTTAGTTTTGTGAATGCAATATATGCTATTTCTTAAAATGTATGAATGCTAGTGTGATTAATACATTATGTTATAACAATATATAGGTTTTGCATAAACTGTATATGTGCTTTTAAAACTGTTGTATTGTTCTTTGGATTAAAACTTTTGGGTGTACAAATTTAGATTTAAATGTACCTGATTTAATGTTTTTCATCTTTTTATGTGTATGACAAGATATTGAATTATAAAAGAGGAAGATAAAGGTGCAGGAGAAGTATAATTTTGCTGGTCAAGAAAAAAATGGTCCTTCTTTGGACAAATTCCAACAATATAGATACATCGTCAAATTGGTTGTTGACATGGTTCGCGTGCTGGAATACTTAATGAGCGAGGCTAAAAATAAATAAATTGCTGATGCACCTTTTGCTCTTGTTTCTATTCGACGACAATGAGTAGTCAGATACTTATGGAGAATCAAGTGAAACCACATTGGGCGCTGTTTGAGATTCTATGCAACTTCAATACGGATACAAAGATACCATAAATATGTTAAAAAAACGTCTCGCTCTCTACCCAAAATTTTCCTAGTTTATTATGTAAATTCACCAAGGCATGGTGAAGTCAAACCTCTATCTATCATGTTAGAAGTGACTTGAATATGGACTAATATCGAACCCGGTTTACGACCCGCCAACCAACTTACAATTGCGCCGAATTGTGGACCTGTTAGCGGAGCTGATTGCTGAGATAGGGTTGGTATGCGAAGCAGTGCTCCGAGGTAGTGCTGGACTCCGAGACAGAGCTGGAATGCGAAGCTAGGCTTATGTCGGTTATTAGTGTTAGCGTATCCGTGTATAATGTCGGTTGTAGAGAGGGAGTCGGTGAGGCGGTGGGATTAGGGTTTATTGGCTATATAAACTAAACCCTAAGGAGATATCAGTAGCACAATCTCACGAAATCTCTTGTGTATCTTGTTTGCTTATCATAGTGGAAATCATCGCGCCATTGTCGTCGTGGAGTAGGTCTCACCAACCGAACCACGTAAATCTCTGTATTTTGTTCTTGATTGTTCTTTATTTCCTATTCCTTCTGTTTGATTACTTGTATTGATCACATTGAACCCCAATTGTCATAACAAACTGGTATCAGAGCTTTGGTTTTGAGGTTACTGTGATGGCGAAATACGAGATAGAGAAGTTCGATGGAAGTAACGATTTTATTCTTTGGAAGATTATGATGCGAGCAGTTTTAGTTCAACAGGGTCTGCTAAAGACGTTGAATGGGAAGGCTGCACTCGCTGAATCATTATCAGAAGCAGAGAAGGAAGATCTCATGGAGAGATCTCATGGTCAGATTCTGCTCTGTTTGAGCAATGAGGTCTTGCAGGAAGTAGCGACGAAAACTACAGCCAATGGGTTATGGAGTAAGCTGGAGACAAGGTATATGACAAAATCTCTAACTAATCGTTTGTTTCTAAAGAAGAAACTATTTAGTTTACAAATGTTAGAAGTATAATCGTTGACAGACCATATGGATGAACTCAACTCAGTATTCTTAGATTTGGAAAATTTAGATTTCAAATTCGAAGATGAAGATAAGGCAGTACTATTGCTTGCATCCCTGCCACCATCATATGAAAGCTTTGTTGATTCTTTTATGTCTGGAAAAACAACTACAACCTTTGAGGATGTTAAAGTAACATTGAACTCGAAGGAGTTGAGACGAAGGTCAATGGAAGAAAGCAGCCCCGGAGATGGTTAAATTGTAAGGGGAAGGTCGCAGCATGTGGTCGATGGGAAGGGCCGTTCACTGTCTCAATCAAAACCTAGGAAGTACAGATGCTTTAATTGTAAGAAGGAGGGACACTTCATGTAACACCCCAAATCCAGATTTCCACATCGGCCGCCATGAAAACCTAAACTTAAAGCATTTCTCCGCAGAACAGTAAACGTATGCGATATACTCATCAAGGAGACAAATAGTATTGAACATGAAGCTCAAAGAGTACCAATAAATCAACTAACAAAAAAAAAACTTAACCAAGATTCTCAAAACTCACATGATGTCTCTAAATCATCGACACAAATGTCGAACAAGATCAAACAAAAACAACACCAAGTATTTAGGAGATACAACTCCAAATAACTACCTAAGGAAAGAAAGAAAACCACTAAAGAAACTCCTCCAAGGCTAACTATGACTCAAGCAGGTGGCACTTCCCGATTTCTTTGTCCTGAAAAATAAAAGGTTGGGTCAGACCCCAACAAGTAGATTTCGAAACCTCTAAAGCCTCAATAGATAGTTTCAAGAGCTACCAAAACAAATATACAACCACATAACATGTTAAGATGTCCAAGTATAGTATCCGAGTTGTGACCATTAGAAATAAAGTATACCACATATGTAACAAACAACCAAAAGCGACATGACGAGTTGGTGTCCACCTTATGTAAGAGTGTGGTCCACAAGGTTACCCTTGTGTTAGCGCCGACCCCATACGCTTCATACCTATATCACATCCGGTAGAGAGGGTCGAACCAAGCACAAAACTTTTACAACTCTTCACCAACTCCATCACGTCACACGTACATAATATCACACCATTGGTAATAAACAACCAAAAGCGATGTGACAAGTTGGTATCCACGTTGTATGAGAGTGTGGTCCACAAGGCCATCCATTATGTTAGCGCCGACCTCATACGCTCCATACCTATATCACATCCGGTAGAGAGGGTCGAACCAACCACAAAACTCTCACAACCCTCCACCAACTCCACACACATATAATAGCATCACACCACAACATACATAAATCAAAATCATATTCATTAGTATATTACGACACACGAGTTTCATATTTATAGTGTTTGCAAGTAATGAATCAATGATGATAATAGCCTAAAATTCTCATATCATGTTGAGTTATAGCACATGTTTATGTATCTATATAAAGAGTATTGTCCAATAGTGAGAGGCATCTAATTATAAGAGTTATATACTAAAATCATGGCAAATAAAGAGGTTTAGCCCTAAATATCATTGTAATACATGAATCTAGCATGAAAATGTAAATGAAGATTGTATGGTTCATCAAGGATGTCATTATAGCAAATATCCTCAAAATCTAACACATAGATGAGATTCAAAGTGACCTAAAAATAAGTTTGTAGGAATATAAATCTATTACTTCTAGTATATATATTTGTGTCAAGGACCCTAATCTATGTTCAAGTAATACTAAAATCTAGGGTTTGTAGTTTTATCTAATTTATCTTGGTTTATCTATGAAAATGGCTATTCAAGCCCTAGAGAGATAGAAATCTACCTCAACCAAAGCAATGTAAGCCACACACCAAGAACAACAAAGAAAAGAATCACCAAGCTCCAAGCCCTTCTTCCTTAGTCCTTCTCTTGCTCTAGTTTGTCTCACAAGAACCCAAAATCCCTCTCTCTAACACTAATGGCTACAACAAGAAAAGAAAGAGGTTAAGAAAATGGAAACTCAAAAGTGAGTGAAGGGATTAAGGGTTAAAGGGTTTGAAACTTGAAGCAATAATAGGAGGGAAGGAAATCACTTTCCCACTTTCTCACTCTAAAAAAGTCCAATACCACTCATATTGCTCAAACTCATGGTTGAAGAAGGTAAATGGGAAGGAAAAGAATGAGGGGGGTAGGGTTTTAGAAATTAAAAAGGCATGCTGCTAAAGGCACCCCCAAAAATAATGGATTGGGACACTACAATCTCCCTTCCTAAAAGGAAATTTCGTCCTCGAAATTGAATTACCTGATGAGAGGAAAAGATGAGGATAACGAAGTCGCAAATCATCCTCGCGCTCCCAAGTAACTTCTTTATCGTTGTGATGATTCCACTGAACTTTGACCATGGGAATACTCTTTCGGCGAAGCACATGCTCTCTACGATCCACGATGCGAACTGGTTCCTCTTCATATGATGTATTTGGTTGGAGCTCAAAATCATGGTAATCGACCACGGAATGTTGATTCAAATCTCTCACATGCTTCCGAAGCATCGATACATGAAATACGTTGTGCACTCCTGCCAAACTTGCAGGCAAGTCAAGACGATAAGCTACTTTGCCCACATTTGCCACTATCCTGAAATGTCAAATGTATCTGGGAGCCAACTTTCCTTTCTTACAGAACCGTAAAACACCCTTCATAGGTGACACCTTCAACAAAACTTCTTCTCCAATGATAAACTCTAAATCCCTACGTCGCTTGTCGGCATAACTCTTCTGACGACTTTGAGCTGCTTGGAGTCTACTCCGAATTAATGCAATCTTTTCAGAAGTGTCTTGAACCACCTCTGGTCCTTCTAGTTTAGCATCTCCTGCCTCTGTCCAACATAATGGTGATCGACAAGGCCTCCCATATAACGCCTCGAAAGGAGCCATGCTAATGCAAGATTAGTAACTATTATTATATGCGAACTCTACCAAAGGCAAGTGATCTTTCCAACTACCACCAAGATCTAGTATCGAGCATCGTAACATATCCTCGAGTACTTTGTTGACTCTCTCTGTTTGCCCATCGGTCTGAGGGTGAAAGGCTGTACTAAAGTGTAATGATGTTCCCATAGAAGCTTGGAAACTCTTCCAGAATCGAGAAGTAAAGGATGACTCCCTATCTGACATAATAGACACTGGGACTCCGTGCAACTTGACTATCTCCTTGACATAATGTTGTATCAATCGATCTCCGCTATCCGTCGTCTTAACCGGCAAGAAGTGGGCAGACTTAGTCAGCCTATCAACTATCATCCAAATGGCGTCAAAGCCTCGACTTGAACGCGGTAAACCTGTGATGAAGTCCATCGATATGTTCTCCCATTTCCACTCTGGGATAGGCAACGGTTTCTAGAAGTCCCAACTGATGTCGATTTTCTTCTTTCACCATCTGACACACCTCACACTTCCTTACATGTTTAGCAACATCTTTCTTCATTCCGGACCACCAATATTGCCTCTTCAAGTCTTTGTACATCTTGTTACCACCAGGATGAACAGTGTACTTACTCCGGTGTGCCTCTTCTAATATATCCCGTCTAAAGACCGGATCTGCCGGTACCAATAACCTCCCTCGGAATCTCAATCCTCCGTCCTGTCCTGTACTGAACTCAGTTTCAGTTTCTTGCATTAACGAAACCTGTTTCCGGCACCACTCATCGTTAACTTGTGGATCCACAATACGGTTCAGCAAGGATGGTCTAACAACCATACTACCCAGAAATAACGAGTCAACTCCTGACCCTACCATATCAATGTCATATGTTGCCACATCCTCCCACATCTTCCACTGATTCATCATCAATGCGGCTATGATACCCCTCGGTTGTCGACTTAATGCATCAGCTACTATATTAGCCTTACCTAGGTGGTATTGCAGTGAGAAGTCATAGTCTTTCATCAACTCTAACCGCCGACGTTGGCACATGTTCAACTCCTTTTTCGAGAATAGATACTTGAGGCTCTTATGTCGGTAAAGAGATCTTACTTTTCACCGTACAAATAATGTCTCAAAATCTTCAAAGCAAACACTATAGCTGCCAACTCTAAGTCATGAGTTGGATAATTCTGCTCATGCGGTCTCAACTGCCTCGAAGCATAGGCAATTACCTTATCACTCTGCATAAGAACACAACCAAACCTTGAATTGAAGCATCAGTGTAAATCACTAACCGAACACCACCCTCAGGAATGGTCAAAACTGGTGCAGTAGTCAATCTCGTCTTTAGTTCTTGAAATGCCAAGTCACACTCTGTCGACCATAAAAACGGAACTTCCTTCTTAGTTAGGTTCGTCAAAGGACCTGCAATACTCGAGAACCCCTTGATAAACCGCCTGTAATATCCATCCAAACCCAGAAATCTG
Source organism: Eschscholzia californica (assembly GCF_041429995.1). Taxonomy (NCBI): domain Eukaryota; kingdom Viridiplantae; phylum Streptophyta; class Magnoliopsida; order Ranunculales; family Papaveraceae; genus Eschscholzia; species Eschscholzia californica. The sequence goes on from NW_028238198.1 coordinate 51,880,532, forward strand.
CGAACCTCCGTCACTGATGCGGGTTGCTTCTAGTTAAGCACTGCCTCGACCTTAGAAGGGTCGACTGATACTCCAATGCTAGAAATAACGTGACCCAAGAACTTTACCTCTTCTTGCCAAAATTCACACTTCTCGAACTTAGCATACAACTAATGTTCCATTAGTCTCTCTAGTACTTGCCGTAAGTGATCCTCGTGATCTTCCTTAGTTCTGGAGTAGATAAGGATATCATCGATAAATACGATAACAAACTTATCCAAGAAATCCCGAAACATCTGGTTCATCAAATCCATGAAAACCGCTGGAGCATTAGTCAAACCGAAAGGCATAACCAAAAACTCATAAGAACCATATCGTGTCACAATTGCAGTCTAAGGAATGTCCTCGTCTCTAACCCGTAGCTGGTGATACCCTGATCTCAAGTCAATCTTCGAAAACCACTTGGATCCTTTCAGTTGATCGAATAAGTCATCGATCCTCGGTAAAGGGTACTTATTCCTCACAGTAACCTTATTCAACTCCCTATAATCGATACACAACCTCATCGACCCGTCTTTCTTTTTAACAAAAAGAACAGGCGTACCCCACGGGGAGCTACTCTGGCGTATGAAACCCAAGTCAAGTGACTGTTGAATCTGGTCCTTGAGCTCCCGTAGTTCAACTGGAGCCATTCGCTAATGAGTTCTAGATATCGGTGCAGTACCCGGTTCCAACTCTATGCAGAAGTCAACCTCTCTGCGTGGTGGCAACCCTGGTATATCGCTGAACACCCCATGGTACTCACATACCACATCAATCATCTCTAACGTCTTACCCATCAACGGATGCTCTATCAGTTCCACGTTACCCAAGTGCATCTCCCTCATCTGTCTCGTAAGTCCAGACACAACCAACACCTCTTCACTCGGAAGAGAAAATGTGACCGTCTTGGCAAAACAATCCACAAGTGCATGATATGAAGCAAGCCAATCCATGCCTACGATGACATCGTAGTAAACTAACTGAAGTACAAAGAGGTCTGAAGCAAACTCTCGTTCACCTAACTTAATAATGCACCCACGACAAATGTGGTCTATCACTATAGACCCACCCCATGGTGACGACACAATAAAAGGGCTCACACATCGATCTAACACAATAGGCAAAGTGCGTACAAAAGAAGCAGAAATAAATGTACTCATGGCACCAGGATCAAATAATACTCTTCCCAGATTGATATGAATAAGAAAGGTACCTTCAACCACCTCAACAGGTGCTCCAACATCTCTAGGAACTACGACATTCAGCTGCAGCTGCTGGCCACGTCCCTGCAACCCCCTTTGTTGATTATGACCCTGTTATCGCCCTTGATTACCAATCCGATCCCTATTCTTCTTAGGACAGTCAACTGCTCTATGACCCTGCTCATGACAATTGCAGCGAGTCCCTTCGAAAGCCCTCTGTCTTCCCCAGTTGCCATTCAGTGGTTCTGGTTGTCCACCAGTTGCTATCACTGCTCTATCATCCCGATCTGTACGAGGCCTCTTGCCATCACGCTGCCCATGATAGCGGTCACTTCGATTCTTACCACCGTTCTTGTTGTTATTACCATTCTATTTCTGATTATGTCCCATCTCTCCCTTGACACTCTTCTGCTTCCTCATCTCTTGAATGTAGTCATCTTGTGCCTTAGCACATGTCACCACTTTCTGATAAGTGTCAAAACTAGGTTGCCCAATGATTTGTCTCGCAATGTTAGGGAGCAACCCATTCACAAACCTCTCAATCTTATCCTGTTCAGTGGGGATCAAGTGAGTTGCAAACAATGACAGTCAATGAAACTCTTGCTCATACTCTAAGATTGTTTGATTCTCTCCCTGCTTCATATTCTGAAATTCTCTTGATACTTTCTGTTGTGTTGAATATGGAAAGTAATTTTCCTTGAATGAATCCTTAAACTGTGTCCATTTCATCGTCATAGGGTCTACTAACCGAGCCTCTGTATCCCACCAAGAAGCGGCATTTCCTTTCAACTGAAACACTGCCATTCTCTGCTTATACACATCTGAGCACTCGAGATTCTGCAAAATCTGATCCATCTTCTGGCACCATGCATGTGCTCCTAAAGGTCTCGCGGTTCCATCAAATACAGGTGGCCCCATCTTCTTGAAATGGTGATAATGCTGCACCCAAGTCATCTCAGTCGGTGGTCTCTGATTCACCACAGGTACCACAAGACCTCCTGTTTTCCGTGTTGGGACCTGAACCCAATCCCGCTCCCGCATTTTAGCCTCTGCTGCAATGTTAATCAAATCTTGCAATGCAGTTGCTTCAATGGTCACCGTTGCCCCTCCATTCAGATTTGGAACTAGAGTTGCACTGCTCTCAGCTTGCGCCGTTGTACCCACAGTTCCTGTTGATCCTCTTTCCTCAACAAAGACTCCTCGACCTATCGCCTTGCTTGCACCTCGGCCTGCCCCCCTCCCTACACCTCGGCCTGCCCCCTTCCCTACACCTCGGCCTGCCCCCCTCCCTACACCTCGGCCTGTACCTCGGCCTCGGATGCGAGCACTACGACGTCCCCTACCAATAACTCCATCTCCGTCCATGAATCTAATGAAGAGAAGAATAAGGAGGTAAACTAAATTAATGTCACACACGACACCCAAGAAAAGACTAAAGTGCCACTACTGCTTCCAACTATCTTAAGCCCTAGACACAATCCCTAGGATTTATGAACCTAGAGCTCTGATACCACTTTGAAACACTCCAAATCCAGATTTCCACGTCGGTCGCCATGAAAACCTAAACTTAAATCATTTCTCCGCAGAAAAGTAAACATATGCGATATACTCATCAAGGAGACAAATAGTATCGAACATGAAGCTCAAAGAGTACCAATAAATCAACTAACAAAAAAACTTTATCAAGTTTCTCAAAACTCACATGATGTCTCTAAATCATCGACACATATGTCGGACAAGATCAAACAAAAACAACACCAAGTATTTAGGAGATACAACTCCAAGTAACTACCTAAGAAAAAAAAGAAAACCACTAAAGAAACTTCTCCAAGGCTAACTATGACTCATGCAGGTGGCACTTCCCGATTTTCTTGTCCTGAAAAATAAAAGGTTGGGTCAGACCCCAACAAGTAGATTTCGAAACCTTTAAAGCCTCAATAAACAGTTTCAAGAGCTACCAAAACAAATAGACAACCACATAACATGTTAAGATGTCCAAGTATAGTATCCGAGTTGTGACCATTAGAAATAAAGTATACCACATATATAACAAACAACCAAAAGCGACATGACGAGTTGGTGTCCACCTTATGTAAGAGTGTGGTCCACAAGGTTTAGTGGTGGCCAACGGGTTGTGTCGGCACGGAAACGGACCGGCACAACCCGTTTATAAGGCAACACGACACGGCACGGAACGTCGGGTGCCGTGTCGTGCCGACCCGTCACGGGTCAAGCGGGGTGTGACGGGTTTGGGATTTTAAGCTCCCAGACCCGTCAACCACGGCACGTTAGGAACGGAAACACGACACGCCACGGCCCGTGGCGTTCCTAACCCGCCACGGCACGCTAACCCGTTAGAAACGGGTACTTAATTTACAAAACATTACTGTTATTTTGTTGAAAGTAGTTGTTAATTGATAAAATTAATAGTTAATAAAATTATTAAGTAATAAAATAAACATAGATTCTACAGTTTAAACAAAGATCACAACGTTTGACTTAAAAATTATTTAGTGCTTCTTTTGTTACGTTTGGCAACAACTGGCCCATTAGCCACGACCCGGCATAGAAACGACTGGGACCGCCACGGAAACGGCACGGCAACGGCTGGGTCGTTGCCATGGGGCGTTTCTGTGCCAAGACCTTGTAGTCTAGGCACGACACGACACGACTCAAAGTCGTGCCTGGCGTGGTTGTGGCGTGTCTAACACGCCACGCCTGTCAAACGGGCCGTGCCGCCACGGCACGACCCGTTGGCCACCACTGACAAGGTTACCCTTGTGTTAGCGCCGACCCCATACGCTCCATACCTATATCACATCCGGTAGAGAGGGTCGAACCAACCACAAAACTTTTACAACCCTTCACTAACTCCATCACGTCACACATACATAATATCACACCATTTGTAATAAACAACCAAAAGTGATGTGACAAGTTGGTATCCACGTTGTATGAGAGTGTGGTCCACAAGGCCATCCATTGTGTTAGCGCGGACCCCATACCCTCCATACCTATATCACATCCGGTAGAGAGGGTCGAACAACCACAAAACTCTCACAACCCTCTACCAACTCCATCACATCACACACATATAATAGCATCACACCACAACATACATAAATCAAAATCATATTCGTTAGTATATTACGACATACGAATTTCATATTTATATTGTTTGCAAGTAATGAATCAATGATGATAATAGCCTAAAATTCTCATATCATGTAAGTTATAGCACATGTTCATGTATCTATATAAAGAGTATTGTCCAATAGTGAGAGACATTTAATTATAAGAGTTATATACTAAAATCATGGCAAATAAAGAGGTTTAGCCCTAAATATCATTGTAATACATGAATCTAGCATGAAAATGTAAATGAAGATTGTATGGTTCATCAAGGATGTCATTATAGCAAATTTTCTCAAAATCTAACACATAGATGAGATTCAAAGTGACCTAAAAATAATTTTGTAGGAATATAAATCTAATAATTCTAGTATATTATATATTTGTGTCAAGGACCCTAATCTATGTTCAAGTAATACTAAAATCTAGGGTTTGTAGTTTCATCTAATTTGTCTAGGTTTATCTATAGAAATGGCTATTGAAGCCCTAGAGAGATAGAAATCTACCTTAACGAAAGCACTGTAAGCCACATACCAATAACAACAAAGAAAAGAACCACCAAGCTCCAAGCCCATCTTCCTTAGTCCTTCTCTTTCCCTAGTTTATCTCACAAGAACCCAAAATCCCTCTCTCTAACACTAATGGCTACAACAAGAAAAGAAAGAGGTGAAGAAAATGGAAACTCAAAAGTGCGTGAAGGGATTAGGGGTTAAAAGGGTGGGAAACTTGAAGCAATAATGGGAGGGAAGGAAATCACTTTCCCACTTTCTCACTCTAGAAGAGTCCAATACCACTCATATTGCTCAAACTCACGGTTGAAGAAGGCAAATGGAAAGGAAAAGAATGAGGGGGGTAGGGTTTTAGGAATTAAAAAGGCATGCTGCTATAGGCACCCCCAAAAATAATGGATAGGGACACTACACTTCAAGAAGAATTGTCCTGAGCTTAGGAATAAGCCAGATGAGGCAGCAGTCATCGATGATGGTAGTGTCTTGGCAATCATTGAAGAATGTGATGAAGCTATGGTTTTGGCGATCAATGCATGCTTCACTAAAGATAGGTGGATTTTGGATACTGGTTTGTACGTTCTATGTATGTCCTCATAAGGAATGGTTTTCCACTTACACAGTCATTAATGGTGGTAAGGTGTTAATGGGAAACGACGCTCCTTGTAAAGTGGTTAGAATTGGTACCATTCAGATCAAGACACACGATGGTGTTGTGAGGACTATAACAGACATAAGACATGTTCCACATTTGAAGAGGAATCTAATCTCTTTGGGAAGTCTAGTTGATAATGGTTGCAAATATACTGGTGAAGGTGGTGTTCTTCGGATTTCTAAGGGGAGTCTTACAGTTATGAAGGGGTTGAAAAGGAATGGTCTATATGTTTTACAGAGTAACACTGTTACTGGATCTGTAGCGGTATCATCACCAGAAAAGAAGGTTGAGACTACCAAGCTATGGCATATGCGGTTAGGGCATATGAGTGAAAGGGGGATGGCTATACTGAGCTAACAGGGTTTACTCTATGGGCAGAAGGTTGGAAAACTGGAATTTTGTGAACATTGCATCTTCGGGAAGCAGTGTCGGGTAAAGTTCAGTACAACGGTTCATACTACCAAAGGAACTCTGGATTACATTCATTCAGATCTTTGGGGTCCCTCCCGAGTTAGCTCACATGGTGGGGATAGATACATGTTAACCTTGATAGATGATTTTTCCAGGAAAGTATGGGTCTACATACTGAAACGCAAAGATGAGGCATTCGTCAAGTTCAAGCAGTGGAAGACCTTGATTGAGAAGCAGACTGGAAAATCGATCAAACGCTTGAGGACTCACAATGACATTGAATTTTGCGGAAACGAGTTTAATAGGTTCTGGGTAGACCAAGGGTTTGTGAGACACCATACGGTCAGAAAGACACCACAACAGAATGGTGTGGCGGAGCGTATGAACAAACTCTATTGGAACGAGCTCGTTGTATGCTTTCAAATGCAGGGCTGTCAAAGGTGTTCTGGGCTGAAGTAGTGTACACAGCAGCGTATCTGGTAAATATTTCTCCCTGTACATCTATTGAGTGTAAAACTCCAAATGTGGTGTAGTCTGGTTATCCTGCAAAGTATGAGAACTTGAGGATTTTCGGTTGCCCGACTTATGCACATGTTAAAGAAGGTGAGCTGGATCCGAGGGCTAAGAAATGTATATTTCTTGGTTATGAGGCCGGAGTGAAAGGTTATCGATTGTGGAATCCGGATGAAAAATCAAAGAAGATTCTTATCAGTAGGGATGTTACTCTTGACGAGTTAGCCATAGTAACTCAGAAGGTAACGCCTGTAGATGCTCGAGAGGGTGTTGGTAAACAGGTGGAGCAGGAAGATCATGGGGAACAGGTGGAGTTTGAGATAGTCACCCCGAAAGAAGTTCGACCTCAGGTAGATTAGCAAGCTGAGGAAGATGAACCAGAACTGGTTCATTACAGTGTTGCGAGGAACAAGGGAAGAATAGACATTCAGGCACCGGAAAGGTATGGAATAGCAGATATGGTTGCATTTGCACTTAGTGTGGGAGAAAGCATTGATGGAGGTGAAACATGCACCTGTGAAGAAGCTATGAGGAGTGATGAATCAAGGCAGTGGTTTTTTGCCATGAATGAAGAGATCGAGTCTCTTCGGAAGAACCGGGCCTGGGAATTAGCCGAGCAACCTAAGGGCCAGAAGATTGTTGGTAGCAAATGGGTTTTCTAAAAGAAAAAAGGAATCCCAGGGTGGAAGATGAACGATACAAAGCACGGTTAGTAGCTAAGGGGTTTACATAGCGAGAAGGGATAGACTTCAATGAGGTATTTTTCTCCTATTGTTAAACATAGCTCTATTAATGTATTACTGCTATGGTTGCTTTGTATGATATGGAATTGGAACAGCTTGAAGTTAAGATTGCGTTCTTACATGGAGACTGGAGGAACAAATCTATATGCTTCAGCTAGAGGGGTTTGAGATTCTCGGGAAAGAAGACCAGGTATGTTTGCGCTGAAGAAGTCCTTGTATGGATTGGAACAATCTCCTAGGCAGTGGTATAAGCGTTTTGATACTTTTATGGTTAAAAACAGCTACGACAGAAGCAGGTATGATAGTTGTGTGTACCACAGGAAACTATCAGATGGTTCTTATGTGTATCTACTCTTGTATGTGGATGACATGCTGATAGCTTGCAAGGATATGTCGAAAATCCACATGTTAAAGGATCTTGATAGAAAGAGGTGTAATCGATAGTTGGATTTGTAGATTCAGATTTTTCGGGGGATCTTGATAGAAAGAGGTCTCTGACTGGCTATACGTTCACAGTCTATGGGAGTGCCATTAGTTGAAGAGCAGTGCTGTAATCGATAGAAGCTCTGTCTACAACGGAAACCGAGTACATGGCAGCAACAGAGGCGGTGAAGGAGGCAATATGGATGAGTGGCTTAGTTCGGGATTTGGGCCTGAAGCAGCAGGTGACAGAGGTCTACTGCGACAACCAGAGTGCTATTCATTTGACCGAAAACTAAATGTATCATGAAAGAACTAAACACATTGATGTCAGGTATCACTTTATCAAAGACGTGATTGAAGAAGGGAAGATCACGATAAAGAAGGTTTCTACGGTAGATAATCCAGCGGATATGATGACCAAGGCAGTTACAACTTTCAAGTTTAAGCATTGCTTGGACTTGATTGGGATTTCCAGATGTTGAGCCCTAGCAGGGCTGAAGCGACGATGGCTCAGAGGCGCTGAGCTATGATGGTGGCAGATCTAAGTCAAGAGGAGCATATTCTAGTCAAGGTGGAGAATTGTTAGAAGTGACTCGAATATGGATTGGTATCAAACCCCCGCCGAATTTTAGACCCGTTAGGGGAGCTGATTACTGAGGCAGAGCTGGTATGCGAAGTAGTGCTCCAAGGCAGAGCTGGACTCCGAGACAGAGCTATAATGCGAAGCTAGGCTTATGTCTGTTATTAGTATTAGCGTATCCGTGTATAATGTCGGTTGTAGAGAGAAAGTCGGTGAGGCGGTGGGATCAAGGTTTAGTGGCTATATAAACTAAACCCTAAGGAGATATCAGTAGCACAATCTCAGGAAATCTCTTGTGTAACTTGTTTGCTTATCATAGTGAAAATTATCGTGCCGTTGTCGTCGTGGAATAGGTCTCACCAACCGAACCACGTAAATCTCTGTGTTCTGTTCTTGATTGTTCTTTATTTCCTATTACTTCTGTTTGATTACTTGTATTGATCACATTGAACACCAATTGTCATAACATATCAAACCAATGATAGCATATACAATTATGGAACTAAATGTGTGGTGTTAAAACATAGCAAACATGTCTAGGGACGGAACTAGGAGTAGAAATCAAGGGGGGCCAACCAAAAACCTTATAAAAATTGAAAAATCTAAGCTTACCAGTGCTCGAACTCAGGTCTCTCACGTCCACAACTCCCACCTTTATCATCTCAACCACGCTACATATGTGTCATGAGTTTGACTTGAACATTATTATGTGATGAACCAGAGAGCAATCAACATTTTTAAATCAATTTGCAGCAAGTCAAGGGGGCCATGGCCCCCTTTGGCCTGCAGGTAGATCGTCCCTGAACATGTCAACGTTTTAAATATAAGAAACATCTAGCAGAGTTGCTTTGATTATTTTGAAAATGCTAGAAACATCAAAATAATATTTTAGCGTATGGTCCAACTAGTATAAAGATACCATAAAGATATTGACAAAATTTTCCCGCAGCTACCAACATATTTCTAGTTTATTACGTCAAATAGCGAAGGCATGATGAAGTCAAACCCCTAAGTCAGAAAATATATCATACATAAATTTTGAGTCTAAGTATATAATTGTATTTTTAAAATAAATAGAATGCTAGAAAAATATTGAAAATTGTTTTAATCTAACATAAGCAACTCCAAAAAATATGTTATATCTAAAAATGTGGTTTGAGTCAATAAAATGCTAAATAAATAATCATCTTTGGTTCACGTACTCTAGCTAAGTCATAACACATTCCAGACATATTATGGTAATAGAAAAAGTAAAATGCATGAAAATATTGAAAATGTCATCAAAATACATATCAGTTTAAGTATAATAATTTGGTAACATTTAAAATTTAAGAAAATCTAGCAAAATCCCGTAGTTTAAGTACAATAATCTGGTAACATTTATCGATTCCCCTAAACAAATAAAAGATTCTAATAGCATATTTCTGTTCCTAGCAGAACAAGTTAACCTTTGTATAATCACAATCTATATAATAAAACAGAAGGGAAAACGATGACTGTGACAAACATCCTTTTTTTAATAAATGATATTGTCTAAAAGCCCTTCTCAAAATTTAAAATATAGTACTTTGTAGAATTAAAGTTACCTATTTAAAAAAAATAATCCTTTCCTTCTTAGAAATAAAATAACTAACTTAAGAAATAAAGAAACAAAATAAATTTCAAGAGTTAAAAAAAGAAATTGAAATCTCTCTCCCTCTTTCAATAGAATAATAATTAATTTAAGAGAAAAGAAACAAAAAAGTAATACAAAAAATAATAACTAATAAAAATCTCTCTCTTAATAAAATAATAACTAATTTAAGAGAAAAGAAATAAAAAATAATAACTAATAAAAATCTCTCTCTCTCAATAAAATATGACAATAAATTTAGTAACATTTGATTGATACAAGTGTCCGTGCCCTAGGGCACGGGATATATATACCCTAGTTTAAGTAATACAGTCATGAAAAGACCCGAAGTCCAAAGTGGACAACTGAGTACGAAGAGGTCTGCCACCTGAAACCAGAATCGGGAGGTCGGCAAGATCATCTGAGGAGCTCCAATCCCGTTTCGTCTAAAACACAACCAGGTCTGCCCTGAGATTCGTAAGAAGTATAGGGGTTCCACGTAAGCAAGGCCGATGACTTACACCCTCAACATGGGAAGGCAGAAGTGCACCGCACGCTTACCGAATTAATCCCGAATCTTCGTAAAGATCTCAGTCGGCTACGATCCTAAGTGTTTAATTAACATGAGCTTCAAGAGTCTCAATAAAGGAAACATCTCCTAGAAGCTCCATCAACTGGGCATGATATTTATGAAGTATCCTTAAACATAGGAACTTCTAAACATCAAAGATACAAGATAAACTCAAAAGGAACCCCTAAATATCTTGACTATCGCAAGAGTGGTCTCGGTCCCGAATGGTGGATCAAAACTGCTTCATCTACATCGTCTATATATAACAGTCGGTCCAAAAGAGCCTAGAAAGTAACATCACATCACCTTCAACAAGTTACGTTCCCCAAGGATCAATCAATACTCAATACTTTAACTGTAAAGGGCAATCTGACTGTCTTTAGCGTCAGAGAGGTTTTCGAACTTTTTGCAGGTTTTCCCCCAAGTTTCCAAGAGTTGGAGCTGAAGGAGAAGTTGTCGGGTTATGTGGTTTCCTAGTATTGGTAGCGGAATCTCAGACATCTAATATGTCTAACACTAGTATCCCCAGGATCTCCTGCATAAGCTAATAATGAACTAAGAGTCAGTGATTACCTTAATCGTTATTTTTCCCTCGAACCTTTCCAATCGCTTTTGAGAAGACCAAGAAAGCTCCAATTGTAGCTCCTTTACATGAGACATCGAGCAATCACCTTGATCCCCCACCTTGTTGTTAGCTAGAACTCCAATGGTGGTTAGATTGAAGAACAGTTATTCTTTTGACCAGATACATAGTTGGGAATTATTTTTCTTTCTTTCTCTACTTGATGTTTTAGAGATTGAAAGCTTCTTTAGAATTTCCCACACCTTATTCAAGTCTCAAGAGACATTATATGGAACCCCAAGTTAGAGTAAAACCCTAATTAGGTTTCCTAAAAGACCCTATCGAATAAAATTCAGGAAATAGTCGAAATTAGAAACTAGTTTCTATTTTCCATATTCGACTCTGGCCATCCAAGACATGCCCTAAAAGGGCAGATCTGGCCGGTCCTTATAGTTTGGTCGGCCAAGCTTGGCCGATCCCTATAATAGGCCTTAAAACTCCTTTAAGTGCTCGATCCAAAACCCTCTTGTTTCGAACCTTTGTATTATCTTTGCCTAAACTTCTTTTAGGCCTTTTGGACATATCTATGGGTCTTACCCATGCATATATGTCTCATCCCTCTATTCATATCTTCCGATTAAGTTAACACTCTTTTGTGTAACCCATTCTAGGATCCGGACGAAGTTAGCCGCGAATCGCTTCGTGATTCGACGATCGTAGTTGGTTTCTAGCTAAACACTACGACCCCTAAATCATCAGGACTTGATGATCTTGTTCACCAATTGTCCTATCCGACAAATTGCTCGCATTGCATCTTTGGTCGAAGGACATCACCCTCTTGTACTTAGAACAATTGCAATGCCTCGATTTCCGTGTCAATTTGTATCCCATCTGATACGTCACATCTTTAAGACTTTCTTGATCCTGAGAAATATTGTCAAAACAAATGATTAACTATAACAGGACATCACATCACCTTCAACAAGGTACGTTCTTCAAGGATCAATCAATACTCAATACTTTAACTGTAAAAGGCAATCTGGCTGTCTTGAGCGCTGCTAATGTCAAAAAATGGCTTTGTTATATCAGCATCAAAAAGGGAGTTGATGCATGACAGCCTCCATTATGTATGATTACTCCGATAGATTGAGTATTGTTTGATCTATGCTCCTGCTCCCAGCTCCGCTTCCTGCTCTGCTTCTCCTTACTTTAGCTCCTCGCCGTTGCTCCCTGCTCCTGCTCCTTGCTCCTGTTCGTCTGCTCTCGAGGCGAGAAACCTGCAAAGGGTTCGAAAACCGCTCCGACGCTCAAACCAGTCAGGGTGCTCTTTGCAGTAAAGAATGAATATTGATTGATCCTTCTAGGGACGAGTTGTGGGAACTCTGAGTTTCTAGTGATTTTTTTGGGTTAAAGAGATCGTGTCCTCTGAAGGACGATGTGGGGAGCCTTTTATAGGCGATGTTAGGCCGACTGTGATTAGTGGCGGTGGTGAGGCGGTTGCCGTCAAACCAAAGGGAAAGTTTCCTCTTTTGAGTATCTAGGGTTTCTCTTAGAGTCTATCTTGGATCTTTGATAAGTAGAAGTTTCTAAGTTCAAGGATCCTTCGTAGATATCTTACCGATGTGATAGATTCCAGAGGAGAAGTTTCCTCCTTTAGTTACGTGGTGTTCAAGCTGACTTAAACACTTCGAGATGTGTAGCCGACTGAGATCTTTCTGGAAGATTCGGGATTAAGTCGGTAGATCGCTTAGCGCTGCTGCCTCCTCAGTTCTGGGCGTAAGACATTGGCCGGATCTGTGTGGACCCCCTCTACTCCTCTGAAGACCCCAAGGCTGATCTGTCGGTGCCAAGGGCACTTTGCAGGGCCGATTTCTTCTGGCCGACCTCCCAATTAGGGGAGTATCTGGTGGACCATCAGAAGCTCAACCGTCCTGCTGCCTTAAGCCGGGTTGACCCAGTAAACTTTAGGTCTGATCTTGACTCTTCAGAAGTTAGTCAATGTCTGAACATTTTATGCATCATCATGAGTCCCGCCACTCCTTAGTCGAAAGTAATGAGACTGAGGAGTAGAAGTAACTCGTGTGTTTAAAACATTGAAGACCCTGAAGTCTAAAATTTTACCTGACCCAGAGCTGTTTCGTGAAGCTTGACCTTTTTTCTAATTTCCCTTAGCCGTGTATTCCCGAGCTGATACGTACTGAGCTGGTAGAAACTGCTGGAAGTAAAGCTTTTATTCTCTAAGGTTGTGTTTGCTAAAGCTGATCCCAGTTGTGTTTTGCCTTGGACTAATGGACGCGTTGTTTACTCTCCCGAGCCACGTTTCGACTTCTGCTTAAGCCATTAGTTTCCTTTCCATGCGTGATTCTGTGACGTCACGTAGTTGATCTTGTGATTACGCGTTTTCGGCGCTGATCTTTTGAGTTGCTGTACACGACAATCCTCCCGCCATGCGTGGACACGTGGCTTCCAGTTAGTGGCGAGGCTGTCACGTCTCCCTGAAATCCGCAGGTATCCTATCAGACCCGATTGATCTTGAGTTGTGTATATCTCTTGGTCATCATTCTTTTATGTGTTCCCGAGGTGTGTTTGGTCTTCGCCTTTAATGACTATTTGTCCGTTTTCGAGAAGTCTCTTGGCTATTCTTCTAGTATAAATAGCCGGCTCTTGTTCTTCAACTCCTCATTATCAGAAGTTTCTTCTGCAAATATTTTTACCTGCTTGAAGGATGTTTGATTTCATACTAGTTACCTGCTTGAAGGATGTTTCTTCATAATGACCGTGGTAAAGGGTGGTGCTGATGTCGAAATTGGCTCCCGGTTAAATCAACATGAAAAGGGGAGTTGATGCATGACAGCCTCCGTTATGACCCTTGTTTGTTTTTAAGAAGTCCCTTGGTTATCTTCTTCCACTATAAATAACTTGCTTTGGTTCTCTAATTCCTTATCATCGAGGGTTAGAGGAAAGAAAATCCTCCCTTTGCAAATACTTTTCAATTTTGCTTTTTGTCTTCTGTTTTCGTCAGGGATATGAGATGGGACCTTTGTTCGAATTTATGTTTTTTCTGGTGATGGAGATAGTTAAGGGTAACTTTTCCGATAATGGAGATAGTTACCCGGGATACCAATTTGGGTCCGACCCAAAAAATGGTGGTCTGGCCGGGCGTCATTCTCGATCTGGCTCCTGGTTAAAAGCTTTTTCTGCTGCTCGTGGGTGATGCTTCTAGTGAGGGGATTTCTTCCTGATCGCATTGTGGGCTTGTTCCTTTGCACTTTTAATGCTTTCTTACCCTCAACTTCTTTTTCATTTATTTCGAGCAATTTCTTCCGTAATAGATGGTCACACTCTTCTTGATGTATTCGTGTTGCAATTTCTTCTGTAATAAGCTTAGTTGAGTAATTGAATAAAATCACCTGTTAGAGCTTTCCCCTTACCGTTTATTGTTTTCCTGATATTGGACACCCTCTTATGAAAGAGCGATGATTTATCTTTAATTCTGACTGTTTGGTTCATTTCTTCCTGACCGATTCATCTGTTCGTTCCACCTTCCCCTGACTTAGGCCTATAAATATGACTCGACTGGGTGGATAATTCCCTCCATTTCCTTCATGGCCGGTTTGTCCATCGAGGGGTTTCTTCCCTGAGGTAACCATGGGAGTAGTTTTCGCCTGACGGTTCTTGCTGAAAGTTTTTACGTTCGCCGTTATCACATAAATGTTGAAGGTGAAGGTCCGATCAGGGTTTTTCAGTTCATCGACTTGTCTATCTTTGAGAATTTTGAAGCGATTCTGTTTGGCGAACCCTTATGTTCCTTGCAACTCTCCCAGAGAGGAGTATTGGATGACGGCCGACGAGTGACTTTTGAAATGACGGGATACTTAGTTCGTTTGTTAGATGGTAGTCTCGTGGCAGTGATTATACGGTCCTCTGATGAATTAATTCCTTCTGATGTAATCTCCCTGTCTACTTCCCATGTTTCTTCTTCTTCGTCTAACATGTAAATAGTTGATGATGGGCGTTTCCCGATGTTCTCCCTTTTTGACTTTGTTTTTATCTGCAAACACTTAAATGTGGAATGATTATTTATCTAAAGCCCTAATCTTATTAATGCATTCCTAAACTTACTACGCATGCTCCGAATGATCGCTTCTGCAAAATTTAAAAAAAGTTAGGCCTAATCTGCCATGCCCTAATCTTACTATTTCCTCCTGCAAAATAGAACCCAAATTAGAGTGGCTCTTTTTGTCGAGCCTACTTTTGCCCCTGATCACGGCTATCGCTCCCAGGGCTATTTTTATTAGCTTGGTCTTACCACTTTTCCTTCGACTCTGGTCGTCGCTTGGGCTTCCAAAGCTGGTTGTGCTGACTCGAGCACGACTAGTTTAGCTAGGACTTCTCCTTGGACCTCTGGTCGTAACTTGGGCTATCAGAGCTGGTTTCGTCGGTTTGAGCACGACTAGTTTAGCTAGGACTTTTCCTTAGACCTCTGGCCGTGGCTTTCGCTATCAGAGCTGGTTTCGTCGGCTTCAGCACGACTAGTTTAGCTAGGACTTCTCGTGACTTTCCCTAACAGAGCTCGTTTCGTCAGCTTGAGCACGACTAGTTTAGCTAGGACTTCTCCTTAGACCTCTGGTCGTGGCTTTCGCTACCAGAGCTGGTTTCGTCGGCTTGAGCTCGACTAGTTTTCGTCGGGACTCCTCCCGTGCCCCTGGTCGTTGCCTTAGCTACCAGGGCTGTGTTCCTCATTTTAAGCATGAAAAGCAAGGACTTCTCCTTATACCCCCGGTCACCTTCGCCAGGGTTGTAGTTTAACTAGAACTTCTCCTTGGGGATCCTCAAGGACCACGTTTTACTCGATTAAAGAGTTTAAGTTTAGCTAGGACTTCTCCTTGCGAGGCCTCGGGTCGCAGCCGTAGCTACCAGAGCTACCTCATTTGCCGGCTTGATCCGATCAGTTTGACTGAGACTTCTCCTTGGGACCTTGGTGAAGGGTCAGTTTTACTCGAGCAAAGTTCAGTTTAACTAGGACTGCTCCTTAGGGCCCTCGGTCGTCGCCATAGCTACCGAGGCTATCCTGTCCCTGGTCGTGGCTCTCGCTAGCAGGGTTGTTTTTAAATTAGGGCCCTTGGTCGTTGCTTTCGCTACCAAGGCTACCTTTAGGTCCCCTGGTCGTGGCTTTCGCAATCAGGGCTACCTGCTCGATTCAGAGCGAGATGAGTTTAACCTGACTCCTCCTTTTATAACTTTTTGGTTAAAAATATTTTCTTTTGTTAGATAAAATATGTAGCTAGTAATGCTACTTCTTTTGCCTAATGGCTTAATTTCAAAAGGAAATAGACTAGGGGTAGTGATGACCTGATTCTCTCAGCTCTGCATGTCCGCTGTGGGGTCTCCGTAGAACGCTTTGTCTCCCCCAACGGTGATCGGATTGATCGCTTCTTCCTCGCAGCCCTGGGCGGAGATGAGATAACATTCCCGAGCTACTTTCTGGTCTCCTCTGACCGTCCCTATGAGATTCGTTCCCGGAACTGGGAATTTCATCATAAGGTGGTTCATAGAAACTATTGCTCCTGACCCCTTTAGGAAGTTCCTGTCCAATATGATGTTGT
Organism: Eschscholzia californica; assembly: GCF_041429995.1. Taxonomy (NCBI): domain Eukaryota; kingdom Viridiplantae; phylum Streptophyta; class Magnoliopsida; order Ranunculales; family Papaveraceae; genus Eschscholzia; species Eschscholzia californica. The sequence goes on from NW_028238198.1 coordinate 51,897,069, forward strand.
AGGCGTACATCTTATCAACAATAGCGAAGTTTAGCATTATCGCTTTCGCTGATTCTCCTTCACCGATCAGTACCGGCAGGGTTGCTATTCCATCTGTTTCGACCTGATTGTTGCCGAAACCTGTCAAGCAAGATTTATAAGATTTGAGGTGGTGCTGACTTACCCCGAGATTTTGGAAGCATGTCCGACTCATAACTTCTATCGAGCTTCCTGTATCGACCAGGATGCGTCCTACCCTCCAATTGGCCACCACAACCATTATCACCAATGGATCTGTGTGTGGAGTTATTAACCCAACCAGATCGTCGTAGTGAAGACGATGGGAGAATTTTCCACGACTGGTTTGATTAGCAGGACTGGCGGGTTCTTCGCCTCGTTGGCGTATATTCGCTGCTCCCTTTTAGTTGCTCCGCCGAGGGTCGGCCCTCCTGCTATGGTGTTGATGTTTCCCATCACTCCTGTTGGTTCCTTGACGGGCCATGAAAATGGTTGATTTTCTTGATTGGGTGTCTTTTGAAGAGTTAGGAGTGAAAACGGTTAAAAATGAGAAAAATAAACATGAAAGGTATTTTGGTCATTTGGAGTCAAGGGTATTTTGAGAAATTGGACCAAGATCAGTGCATGGGTGAAAAATAGAATCCAAGACGAGCTCGTAGGAGAAAACGGAAGTCAATTCGAAGACCGGACGAGGGAATTATGTGAAGTCAAAGTTGGGGTTAGCATTCGGTACACTCTTGGGTACGCATTTGTTATAATGGGACACGTGGCGCAAAACGGAGGTGGGTGTAACTTAGTTATGTTACAACCGATTTCAGCAAAGCAGGATTGATATTGGTCCGATTCAACGTATCGCGGTGCATCGAAGTTTCCATAGTCCCGCACCTATAGCCGTTTAGATCCGCGCCTTTATCATCCAACTGTTATTGTCTCTTCTGCAACATAGCTATTTTGTCTCCTGTTACACTCTAGCTGCTGCCTTCCCCTTCTTTTCTCAGCCGCCAGCGACTGATTTAGGACATTTATTAGGGTTTATTGAATTTCCACTTTTCCCCCAACTATTCCACTTATGACTGTCCAGACCCGAGATGCTTTAATCTAACTGTTCAAAGATTTCCTATTTATAAATTAGCCCTTGATTTGAGAAACCTTAGCCAACTTTCATTCATACTAGGGTTTGTGTCCTATTTAATACCTCTTGCTCCCTCATTAACAACTAGACTTAGAATCCCTCTCAAAAGGCTTCCTTCTCTAACTTCTAAGCCACTTCTCCTTCTATCTTCTAACCCTAAATCCATTTCTTCTACTATTTTCTCTAGCCACCTTCATCTATTCTCTACAATTTCTTTCTACTTCTAATTTCTTCTTCTAAACTTCTAATTTCTCCATAACTTCTTCTCTAAAATCTCTTCTTCTTCTATCTCTCTTCATTTCTCTTCTTTCATCTTCTAAAAAGCTATTAATTGGAGTTTTGGGTAATATCCTTGGAAATATTTAGAGCTAATATTGGACATCAACATGGAGGCACAAGGAGCTATGGATCTAAATCTCATTTGGTGATTTCTTTTCATTATCTTTTGTAATTCCATTTACTTTAGAATTTCAATGAATATTACTTTAGATTTCATGATTAGCTAATCTTGTATCCAGGGTTTTAGAGGAAACCCATACTTGGGCTTATTTTGAAATATGTTATTGATTAATGAATCCTTGTATTGAGCTTCAATGCCTATTAATTGTCATTTCATATAGATTTTATGGTCTTTTCAATGTTCATGCTTCATAGTGAGATATTTCATGCTTTTGTTAAGTTATTAGATGAGGTATGCTTATTAGATGATGAATGATTGTTAAGGTATATAGGTTTTATATGATAATCAATTAAAAATATTTGATTTTGAAATGTGTTATTAAAGAATATGTTCCGAAATCTAAATAGTTTATTATGTTAGATTTTGAGTTATATATGAAAAAAGGAATTTATTGATTGAATGCATGTTTTAGATAGTCCATTTATGTGGTGGAATCAAGAACCCTAGATTTCTTTCCAACCTTGATTTCACTCTTCTTTAGTCTTTTTATTGTTTTCTTTTTAAAATAGTTTTTTTAAACAAATCAAAATTATTAAAGGTGGTGTTCATTTAAGATTTAGATAAAATTACTTGTCCCTTGGAATGATTTCCCGATTTACAAACTTTACTATAACTTGATCCCTACACTTGGGGAATAGACCTATTTTAGGCCTATCATTCCTCCAAACCTTTGTTTGCCTTTTTGAAAGTGAGGCCCTGCTCGTTGCCTTCTGGTCCCGATCCAATTCCTGCCCTGTTTACCTACCTTTTGTTTCGGTATTCGTGGGGTCGCTGCTCTTTCTGGATGTACTTATCCAGTTTTCCCTTTCTTACCATCTCTTCGATAAGATTTTTGAGGTGCCGACAATTGTCGGTCTTGTGGCCGTAGCCTCTGTGGAAGGCACACCATGCAGTCATGTCCATAGACTCGTACTCTTCTCGGTCGTCATTGGGTTTAAGCAGTTCGGCCTTGCCTTTTTCTATCAATACCTGCAAGATTTCCTCCCTCCCTTTCATCAGCGGGGTATAGGTTGCGAAGTCAGCCCTAGGTCTCCTGCCTCGTTCTCGGTCCCTGGGTGGCCTGACTTCGTCTCTTTCCTTCTTTCGGGGACGTTCACTTTCGTATGGGATGTTAGCCACGTCCTTCATCCGTAGATAGTTTTCTTCAGTCCTGATAAACTGTTGCAATCTTTCTATCAGTTCTGCGAGGGTGCTTGGCTTTCTTCCTGAGATATCTCTGATTATGTCCTCCTGCCTAAGGCCTCTCTGTAAGGCAAAAAAGGCGACGTTTGATTCTAGGTCAGGGACCTGTACCATGAGATTGCGAAATCTCTGCCAGTAGCTTGCTAGAGTTTCGCTCTTTCCTTGTACCACATTGAACAGCTCGTCGGTTCCTCTTTTGATGCCAGTGCTTCCTCGGAAAGCTTCACAGAAAGCTTGGGCGAGCTGATCAAAGGACTTGATTGACCCTGAAGCTAGCGCTTGGTATCATGCCTGAGCTAGTCCTTTTAGGATGGTGGCGAAGACTACACACCATATGTTTCGGTTAGTCGTGCATAAGTTCATCCTTGCAACATAGTTGTTGATAAACACTCCTAGGTCTTCCACGCCGTGATAATGTTCCAGCGTGGGGCACTTGAAGTTAGTCGGTTTTTCGGATTCTAGTATCTCCCGACAGAGGGGCGGCTGCCGAATTACCGTCCTTCCCTAGAGTTTGTCCTTCTCTCTTTCTCTTGTCAGTTCCGCCACTTGGTGTATGAGTATATCACAAATGGTATAGGGAGGCTCATTACTTCAACTAGTCCCCGTGTTCCTCGAATGGATCCCTTAGTTGTTGAGAGGGTTGCCCAAAAGCGGTATATAAGGCGTACCCGGTAAAACTTACAAGTGAACCAGATATAAAGATGGCGACTAGGGTTGCTGTTTCCATTATTATATAATTTCAACACCACAATGGATCTATGATAAGATCGTTCATTTACAACAGAATGGTATACAAAGTCAACAGATATCAACCAATGCAATAGTATTTATGGCTACACAAACTGTTGAGGGTAGTTCTAGATTTGGTCCAAGACAAACAACGGTAGGGGCTTTATTGAAACCATTGAATTCGGAATATGGTAAAGTAGCTTCTGGATGGGGAACTACCCCTTTGATGGGTGTCGCAATGGCTTTATTTGCGGTATTCCTATATATTATTTTGGAAATTTATAATTCTTCCGTTTTACTGGACGGAATTTCAATGAATTAGGCCCATAAGAACCATGAAGTCCTGGTTTTTCAATCCAAAATGAATTACTTAGGACTCGTAGAGATGGTTATAATTGATCCTATTGATAGTACAGAGAATGGGCCTGTCATCTCGATAGAGATGGTTCTACCTCGTCGGATATTCATTCGAATATCTAGAGCACGAAATCCGTGGAATAGATCAAGAAATATTTGCACTATGATTCATACCTACTATTCAGACCTCGCGACCGGACTCAAAAAACAAAGAGTTATAATTCTAAATCGAAGGTTTTTTCTTTGTTCAAAATCCCGCTTATGCTTATATTTTGAACAAAGGACAAATGTTTCTCTGGATTTTTAGTCATTACATCTATTCATTGAATAAGTGATGATCAAACGGTTCTTACTCAGAGAACCTTTGGGCTGGGCTTGGGGGCTTTATTGAATCATCATGGTTCTAGTATGAATCTGAGATTTCAATCGATTCATAGGGTCTCAACAAGAAAATCCTATCATATCAATAATAAAAAAAAGTAAATCTACATTACACACAAAGAAAAACAAAATACCAAATCAAAATAAAAGGGAAAGAGAAGATTCAAGAGGCCCGTAACGATCAAGATAAAGACGAATGAGCCGACTTGAGATTTTGGCATTATCATCACAAAGAAGAACTTCAGGGTTTTCGGCCCTTCGTATCTTCAGAGAGAAGGTTGAATCGGGGAAAAGAACTTCAGGGTTTTTGGCCCTTTGTATCTTCAGAGAGGCCTGTCCACGCACCCCTCACCTATTCCAGCTCTTTTGGGGACGTAAGGTTGGTCCGGATTCAGCATGCCTTGTTCATTCAAGATGCTCTCCAGGCGCATCTGGTCGCCTGGTCGCAAACTTAGGGTCTCAGGAGCGTAGGTGTCGCCGGGCGAGAAGAGCCTCCTCGCGAACGTCCTGAGTACTTCTTTCCTTTCCTCGGGTGCGGCAGCCCTCCTGGCTGTTTCGGCTTTGCGGAGGCTTTCCTTCAATCGTTTTGCCTCCTCGTCTCTCCGGTAGTAGTCGGCTCTGACTTGCTCTAATTCGGCAAGGAGTTCGTCTGAGTAGGGGAGCCTGTAAGGCGTCCCGCGTGGAGTGCGTTCGCCCGAAGACATGTTTGCCTGAAGGGCTCAGGGAGGTAGTTAGTTCTAAAAAGGTATTGAGTAGGGTTCGGGTTACCAAATATGATGATTTGCTGGAGAGATCCCCTCCTTCTAGCGGCAAATGCTGATGTCGAAAATTGGCTCCCGATTAAATCAACATGAAAAAGGAAGTTGATGCATGACAACCTCTGCTATGATGGTATATTCTGTTTGGAGAGGAGATATTCCTCTGTTCAGCTCCACTTCTCTGCTCTGCTTCTCTGGTTTGCTCTGCTCCTTTGCTCCAGCTCCTTGCTCCTTATTCTTGTTCGTCTGTTCCCGAGGGGGGAAAACCTGCAAAGGGTTCGAAAACCGCTCCGACGCTCAAGACAGTCGGGGTGCTCTTTGCAGTAAAAGAATGAATATTGATCGATCCTTTTGGGGGGGCGAGTTGTGAGAACTCTGAGTATGGGGTGATCTTTTCTGGAGTGAAGAGATCGTGTCCTGTGAAGGATGAAGTGGGGGGGCCTTTTATAGGCGAAGTTAAATCGACTGTGATTAGTGGCGGTGGTGAGGCGGTGGTCGTCAAACCGTAAGGGAAGTTACCTCTTTTGGGTATCTAGGGTTTCTCTTTGAGTCTATCCCGGATCTTTGATAAGTGAAAGTTCCTAAGTTCAAGGATACTTTGTATATATCTTGCCGGAGTGGTAGACTTTAAAGGAGAAGTTTCTTCTTCTAGATACGTGGAATCCAATCGGGCTTAAACACTTCAAGATGTGAGGCCGACTGAGATCTTTCTAGAAAGTTCGGGATTAAGTCATTAGGTCGCGTAACGCTGATATCTCCCCAGTTCTGGGCGTAAGATATGGGCCGAACCTGTATAGACCCCCTTATTCCTTTTAAGACCCCAGGGCTGATCTATCCATGCCGGGTCGTTCCAAGAGACTTCAGGTCTGATCTTGACTCTTCAGTCGTTACTCAACGGATGAACATTTTATGCATCATCAAGTGGACTCCTCCATAATGGACGTGGTAACTGCATGTTCCATTTTGGTAGATTCCACAAGGATATCAAATGCTAACTTTGACTAAAAAGGAAAGGAACAAAGGATAAATGGGGGTTTTGATTGAATGAATAACAAAAGAAGAAAACAAGTAAAATTAATCAAATAGACAAAGTAAACGGGCAAGAGAGATTCGAGAGAAGAGTCGGAGGAACAAGAGTCGAGACGGGTAAGAATCGATTCGGGCAAAAGTTGATGGAGACGGATACTTCGATCCACAAGATTGATAATGACAAATACTAAGTATCTATTCGCATGAAAATGTAATTAACTTCACCCACATTGACAATCCTAGGCATCATGTGTCTAACTAAGCATAATCGATCAAACGTCACTAAGCGTCGACTATCAAACTCACACACACTATCTAATGAATTGAAAATGAACAAGTATGACTCTAATAAGTATAATACGTCAAACTAAGTATAATCGATCAAAGGTTAGTAAGTATCGATTATCAAACTAAGTACGCATTATTAAACTTTGTGTCAATAGACGATTAAGATCAAGGATTCTAGTTTATAAAACTAGACGAAGTCAATTAAAATCACACGTAAACAAATAATAAGTCATTCATCACATTCAAATCATGCTTCAAGAGTATCCGAATACAAGAGTAATGTGTCGATGTCCGGGAATCCATGATGATAAATCTACAACTATGTATGGTTCGATCTAATGTTCCAAAGTATAATCGATATTCGACTCCTAAGGTGATGTCTATAGAACTACGTATGTCCGGAGATCATACTTAGTCAAACAAACGTCATATCGGTTAATCCCGAGTCAACGAAAGTGTTGTCTAGTCGCCTAACTATGAGAAGTGCATGACAAGACACATGAAATTATGACTTAGACTACAATCGATATCGAATACTTCGTTTCGTCTATTAACTATGCGAAGTGCTTGACAAGACACATGAAAATACGATCAAAACGAGAATCGAAATAAATGAACATCAATTTATAATCAAATCATCAAATCATATTAAACATAATCACGAATTCATCACATTTCATCTCATATAATCGACTCACTAAAGTTAGCTAAACATGGTGATTAAATAAGAAATGGAAAGAAGATGATGAGAGAATCCCCCTTTTTCGATGTGGTTCGAGGCTAAGATCGTCGGAGAATATGAGTCTTTAAGGTGCAGCAGATCTCCCCTTAGCAAATTATGGGTTCCCCATAGCGACCATCATCATCTTCTTCATTTTTACTCAAACTCCATTAAAGCTAAACCCTAGCTTTCTCTCTTTAGCAATCTTCAACCAAAATCAAATCAAACCACATGGGAAGCTAGCCAAGGATGAGGGGAATAAAAGCCCTAAGGTTTCCGACTAAGAAAGTGGCCGGAACACCATGAAAATTCCGGCCAAAGAATGGTGAAATCCGACCAAATCATGGAATCCGACCAAAAAAACTTAGATCTGGGCCAAAGGGAGCTTGCTGTTCGTGGAAGCTGCTGCTGCTGTTCCGGCCGGAGCTTGCTATTCGTGGAAGCTGTTGCTGCTGCTCGGAGCTGCTGCTGGCGTCCCGTGCTACTATCACGTGTCGTGCTGGAGCTGCTGCGCCTGTTGTTCTTCATGGTCCGAGCTGTAGCAGCACGGCTGGAGCTGCTACTTGTGCCAACCTTTGCATCCCAGCACACTTGTGTTGTAACATCCCAAGTTTTTTAAGGTTAGTTTAGGGAATATTTAGCATTAGGGTCAAGTTAAAAATAGGAGTTAAATCAGCAAACATCCCAAAATTGGGGGTATTTTGCAATCAGGTAAAAAAAAGGGACCTAACTGTAAATCTGTGGGAATGAATAAGAGAAGAAAAGAAATCAGATTTTCCAACTCTCTTTTGCTCGACTGAACTAGGGTTTGGGTTTGGGAATGAAAAGAAACTCAACCAAAGAGAGAATTTTGATAGTATTTCAAAGGGAAAATCTGGTTTTGTTTAATTCGAGCATAACGGAGTTGTTTCAGAAACAAGTTCAGTCGCAAACTCAAACCCTAGAATTCTGAAACAAGTAAATTATACCATCAAGTAAATTATGTTTTGATGGTATAATTTACTTGTTTTAGAATTCTAGGGTTTGAGGCTTATGGTATTTGGGGTTTTTTTATAATTCATGCAATTATAAGATGTAGTTAGCCGGGAATTAGGTGATTTTGAGATATACACAAGTTAGAGAAGTTAATTGGATTAGTTTAATGATCGAACGACAATTTCAAAAGATTGCACAGTGCAGTCTGTTGTCGTATAATCTGGGCATTGTACAGTACTCGGATGTGTTTTCCCAAAACACGAGAGTCGTAGTTTAGGATGTTAGCATTCCATAATGGTATGATGCAAGTCGTTTCGATATCGGAAGAGAGAGTTACGACTGTTTTACTGAACAGTGTGCTGTTAGAAAAATTCTGTTTTGGTTGTTGTTCGTATTTGGCAAGTTTCGGATATGACTCACTTGGGTTTCTGGCGAGGACATCTAATAACTAAATGTCAAGGATATAAGTAAGTTTCATAGAGTGTGGGATCGACCTTAATAGGACATGGTTGTAAAGTTAGAAGATCGGTCGAATTTCGGGTTAACATGAAGTCTTCCAAATTACGGGTTTCTTTTGTGTTCTTGTTTAAGTTTTATTGTTTTACTTTTTTTACTCTTTAAGTTATACCAAGGTTCTTACCGAAGAACCTAATGTATATTTGTTTCGTTTATGGTTTGGTAGAGGGGGAGCCGGAGCATTTCGTGAACGATTTGGCTACGGTTGCAGCGAAGGAGGACGGAGTCTTGAATCGCTAGGTAGGGATTCTGAATCCTTTATCCAGCATGGTTTTATAGATAATGAATATGCTAGATTCTATAGTTATATATGCGGCATTATAACTACAGTTTAGGTAGCATGAAACTCGATTTATGTGATGAACTGAAATATGCTTGAAATGTTTTGATGTGATATGAGAAATGTTTTCGAACTGATTTTACGATGATTGTGAACTACTGGGGATTTTCTTGTATGTACTCGACTGCAGATTATGTCAACCTATGGGCACGTAGACATTGAGGGTAGGATGACATGTGGACACGGTTGTGACCCGTGTGAGACCGGTGAGGTGGGCGACACTAGTCATGAGACCTGTGGGAGTAGAGTGCTTCACTTGCTGGCCATTGGTGCTCGTGCCTCCAGCTCGAGGCTCAGGGCCGTACACCCTGACCGCTCGCCTGGGAGGTGACATAATCCCTCTGCTTTGTGGCGATATGACTCTTGGTTGTTCCACTTCCGTGTTTGATAAGATAATGAATCGAATGAGAATATTGGTTTTGGTATACGAATGAATTGATTTGAATCGAATATGAGAATATGGTTTTGATATACGAATGAAACTGATTTTGAAAGATCGCATTAAATGCATGACAGGGTACCGACGAGAATGAGGTTCAGATCCTTCCATGGTAATTGGGGGACGGCTCTCTTATTCGAACTCGGTGATCAAAAACGTATTTAGATACTTAAGGTATATATGTATCATGAGGTAAACTCTTCAATGATTGCGGAGTCCCTTAGTGGGAGAGGGGCTTACCGACTAGGGGTAAGTCTCTTTCTCGAGGAGACGTAGTGCATTAGCTAGTGCCTAAATGGCTGGTACTATCTAACGCACTCTAGGTTCTCATGAGGAACTCTCCTCTTATTGGGAGCGCACCATGGGTGGACAGCTAATCACTGCTATTGCTTTCTAGATTAAGGAAAATGTTTTGTATATAGTATATATGGTAACTGGTTTGATAACTCGTTTTGTCACGATGTTTACAACTTATTAAAATGAACTTTTGAAAACGTGATGGGTTTTGGATTGGTTTTCTACCAGAATAACTCGTGTCGGTGAGTATTCTGACCCCCTACCAGATGTTAGTGTGCAAGAGCTTTGTCGTAGCCTCGAGGCGGAGTTGTATTCCAGCCGATGATCTTGTCTGACGAAGCTAGAGGTGTTGCGTCATTTTCTTTGGTTTTCGTTTATTGGCTTTCCATTATTTTAAAGTTATGTAGTTATTGCAGAATTGAACTCGAATATGTATATATATAACACTTAGAGTTGTTTATAAGTTGTATCGATGTGTATGAGGCTTTTATATTTTGTTATGTTGTTCGGGTTTCGACCCGAAACTGAGTTGAGTTTGTTTAGCTTCCGCTTTAGTTTATTTTTCTTGTATATGCGAATGTATGGTTTGCATGACAGGTTTTACAGGTACGACCGGTTCGATTTACAGAGGAGACTCTGCAGGATTTTTGTCTCGTCTGTGAGTTGCCGGGGCGTGGTCGTGTCTATTTTGGGACACGGGGCGTCACATGTGTGCCGGTCTAGCTTGGCCGACCTAGCTTGGCCGGCCAAGCTAAGGCCGGCTACCCTTCTTTCTTCTCTCTTGTCCTCTGTTTCAAACACTTTCACCCTCAACAACCCTAAAAACCCTCTTGCCTCTTTTTCTCTCTCTCCCCCTTCTTGCCTCCTTTCCAAGGTAGAAGATGATGAATAATAGAATACACTACTAAAACCCTAGGGTCCCTTGACTTAGTCAATTCATTTAGACTTTGTTGACTTGGATCCATAAAGAGAGAGTGCTCATAAAATATTCCTTGTCATTCTTCTTTGGGCTTTTGGGCTTTGATTTAGAAACCAAGAGGGTGCCTCCATACAAAGACCTTGGCTTCTTTCTTTCATATCTTCCCCGTCCGAACTCCGAATTAAATATCGTTTTCACCGTCGGACTCGTCATTGACTCTACTTGTCATTTGATTTGCTTGAAGTCTTTTTCTCTTAATTTTGGGCACATGAAATGATAGCGACAATTTGTTCTCTTTATTCCATGTTTAACTCAAAAAATGATACCTAACAAGAAAAACACATAAAATATTATTGGTAACACTCGAAAAGGACTAATTAGTCTAAGTTAGGCGCTCTAAATGTGACATTTTCGTGTCACATCAATGACAAGGGGGTTATTTTTTCCTTGGTTGTCTTTTTGTCTTGACAGCTCTTCTGGAAAGGGGTACCTGGTAATTTCTCAATTTTTCCTCCTGATTGCATCGGGAGCTTATTCCTTTGCTCTTTTAATGCTTTCTTACCTTCAACTTCTTTTCCTCTCACCTTGAGCAACTTCTTCTGTAATAGACCTGAATGCTTGTTACAGTTTCGGTGTCTTTTTGAGTAATTTCTTCTGTAATACACTTAAACGAGTAATGAATTCATCTGTTATAGTTCTCCCTTTATCGTTCGTTGTTTTTTGGATGTTAACCGCCTATTCTTGTAGAGGTGCTGATTTGTCTTTAATACTTATTACTTTCATTAATACTTTTCCAACCGAATCGTCTGTTTGTTCCCTCTTCCCATGGCCTAGACCTATAAATATGACTTGGATTGGGCGAACAACTTCATCTGTTTCCTTCATGGCCAGTTTGTTTATCCAGAGGCTTCTTCCTCGTGGTAACCTTAAAATTAGTTTTCGTCTGACGCTTTTTACTGATGAATTTTACGTCTGTCGTTATCATATTGATGTTGAAGGCGAAGGTCCGATCAGGCTTTTTTCGCTTCATCAGTTTGTTTGTCTTTGGATCTAGAGACGATTCTGTTTGGCGAGCCCTTCTGTCCCCCTGCAATTTTCCCGGAGGGGGTGTTGAACGACGACCGGCGGGTGACCTTGGAATTGGTGGGATACCTGATTCGTTTGCTAGACGGCGACCTTGCAGCGCTGATTATATGGACGTCTATAGAACTAGTTTCTTCTGACGTAATCTCCCTGTCTTCTCCTTCTTCCGTTTCTTCTTCTTCGTCTAATATGTAAATAATTGATGATGTGTGTTCCTTGACATTCCTTTTTTATTATGTTTGTATCTACACATACTTAAATATGGAACTGTTAATTGTTAAAGCCCTAATCTTACTAATGCAATACTCCTATCTTACTACGCATGCTTCGTATGATTGCTTCTGCAAAACAAAAAAAGTTAGACTTATTCTATCATGCTCTAATCTTACTATTTCCTTCTGCAAAATAGAACCCAAATTAATGTGACTATGCAAACCACAGTAATTTTCGAGTCCAGGTTTTGCCCCTGATCATAGTTATTGCTCCAAGGGCTATCTTTTGTCAGGTTGACCTTTACCAGTTTAGCTAGGACTTTTCCTTGTACCTCTGGTCGTTGCTTGCGCTACCAGGGTTGGCTTCGTTGGCTTGAGCTCAACTAGTTTAGCTAGGACTTCTCCTTGTACCCCTGGTCGTTACTTGTGCTACTAGGGCTGGTTTCGTTGGCTTGAGCTCAACTAGTTTAGCTAGGACTTCTCCTTGTACCCTGAAGGATATATCTGTTCGATCTGAAGGAGATGTCCTTCCGAAGGAGCGTCCTTCGACCAAGATGGCAATGCGATCAATTTGTCAGCTAGGATAACGGTGAACTCATCCTGAAGATCTTCCTGTCCGGTCCAATTAGGGATCGTAATGCTTTGCTAGAAGCCGCTTACGATCGTCGGATCACTTCGGTGATTCGCGACTAACATAGACCGGATCCTACAACGGGTTACACATAAGAGTAGTAACTTGGTCGGAGAGATTTGACTAGACGGGAATAAGCTAAAGATGGATTAAATCCAACTTAAAAGGAAAAAGAGTTCGAATGGCGATTCGGAACAAGATAGAAAGAACCGGGCTTAAAAGGGGTGCCCGGAGCAAGGCTCTAAGGGGCAGCCATGTAATGGCCGACCAAGGTAAGTGGGCCGGCCAGATAAAGCCCATAATGGGCTGCCCTGGCCGGCCACACTAAAGGGGAAAGCCAAAATACCCTTTTTTAGGGTATTTTGGTAATTATCTTTTCTGTGACCCGGAAAATAGAAAGACCTAATTTGAATATGATTCTAATTAGGGTTTCTCTATATATAAGGGTCATTAGAGAACAGAAAAGGTGTGGATTTTTCTCAGAAAAGAAAAATTATACAGCTCTCTCTCTCTCTTCTTAATATACAGCTAGTGGAGACAGAGGATTGTAGAGAAAAAACTCCCATTCTATCAATCTAGTCAAGAAGAAGGGTTCTTCTCAACCTCTTATTAAGTCCTAGCAGACATTAAAGAAGGGAGATCAAGTTAACCTACTCGGTGTCTTCGGTAGAAGAACTACACTTGAATTTCTCGATCTTCACACACAATTGGAAAGGTTCGAGGGAAAAACGCGATTAAGGTATTTATTCCTCTTCTAGTTCATTGTTTAGTTCATGCTTTATGATCCTGGATGTTTAGTGTTAACATATGATGTCGGGAACCTGCACTATGAGGTTGCAGAATCTCTGCAATAAGTTGCCAAGGTCTCTCTCTTTCCTTGAACTACGTTAAACAGCTCGCCGGTCTTTATTTTGATTGTGGTGCTTCCTCGAAAGAAGTCGCAGAATACCTGGGTTAGTTGTCCGAAAGAGTTGATTGAACCTGGGGCCAGTGCTTGATACCATGCTTGGGCTGGGCCCTTTAGGATTGTGGCGAAGACTACGCACCATACGTTTTGATTTGTCGTATGCATGTTCATTATCGAGGTGTAATTGTTGACAAACACCACTGGGTCCTCTAAGCCATGGTAATGATCTAGCGCTGGACACTTTAAGTTCTTTGGCTTTTCGGACTCAAGGACTTCTTGACAGAAGGGGGATTACCGCTGTTCCTCGCAGCTTTTCCTTCTCTCTTTCTCGAGTGAGCTCTGCGACCTGATGTATGAGTACATCACAAACGGTCGGATCGTCCGTGCACCCTTCGCTGACCCCCTTCTTCTTAGGGATGTACGGTCGGTTGGGATTTAACACTCCATATTCTTCTAGCATGTTTTCCAGGCGCATTTGGTCGCCTAGTTGTAGAGTCAGATCTCCAGAAGAGAATGCGTTGCTTGGTAAAAAAAGTCTCCGGGCATATTTTCTGATTACTTCTTCCCTTTCTTCTGGTGCTGCAGCTTCCCTGGCCATCTCTGCCTTGCGAAGCCTTTCCTCTAGTTGTTTTGCCTCCTCATCCCTTCGGAGGTAATCAACTTTGACTTGGGCTAGCTCGGCATTGAGCTCGGATGTGATGCGGAGCCTGTGTGGTGATCTGTGCGGGGTGTGCTCCTCTGAAGACATGTTTGCCTGAGGGACTCAGGGAGATAGATAGTTAATTTGAAAAAACGTTTTAAATAAGATTTGGGTTACCGAATTGATGATTTCGCTGGAGAGATGCCCCTCCTTCTAGCGCCAAATGCTGATGTCAAAAAATAGTTTTCCTTTATATCAGCATGAAAAAGGGAGTTGATGCATGACAGCCTCCGTTATGTATGATTACTCCGTCAGATCGAGTATTGCTTGATCTATGCTCCTACTCCCAGCTCCGCTTTCTGATCTGCTTCCTGCTATGCTTCCCTTACTTTAGCTCCTCGCCCTTGCTCCCTGCTCCTGCTCCTACTCCTTGCTCCTTGCTCCTGTTCTTGTTCATGTTCGTCTGCTCCTGAGGGGGGAAAACCTGCAAAGGGTTCGAAAACCGCTCCGACGCTCAAGCCAGTCAGGGTGCTCTTTGCAGTAAAAGAATGAATATTGATTTATCCTTTTGGGGACGAGTTGTGGAAACTCTGAGTTTCTAGTGATCTTTTTTGGGGTAAAGAGATCATGTCCTCTGAAGGACGATGTGGGGGCCTTTTATAGGCGATGTTAGGCCGACTGTGATTAGTGGCGGTGGTGAGGCGGTTGCCGTCAAACCAAAGGGAAAGTTTCCTCCCTTGAGTATCTAGGGTTTCTCTTAGAGTCTATCTCGAATCTTTGATAAGTGGAAGTTCCTAAGTTCTAGGATCCTTCGTAGATATCTTGCCGATGTGATAGATTCCAGAGGAGAAGTTTCTTCCTTTAGTTACGTGGTGTTCAAGCTGACTTAAACACTTCGAGATGTGTAGCCGACTGAGATCTTACTGGAAGATTCGAGATTAAGTCGGGTAGATCGCTTAGCGCTGCTGCCTCCCCAGTTTTGGGCGTAAGACATTGGCCAAATCTGTGTGGACCATCAGAAGCTCAGCCGTCCTGCTGCCTTATGCCGGGTTGACCCAGTAAATTTCAGGTCTGATCATGACTCTTCAGACGTTAGTCAACATCTGGACATTTTATGCATCATCAAGCGTCAGAGAGGTTTTCGAACTCTTTGCAACTTTTCCCTCAACATCTGGAGCTGAAGGAGAAGCTGTTGCGTTATGTGGTCTCCTAGTGTTGGTAGGGGAATCTCAGACATCTAATATGTCTAACACTAGTATCCGCAGGATTTCATGCATAAGCTAATAATGAACTAAGAGTTAGAGATTACCTTAATCGCTATTTTTCCCTCGAACCTTTCCAATCGCTTTTGAGAAGACCAAGAGCTCCAATTGTAGCTCCTCTACTTGGGACACCGAGCAATCACCTGGATATCCCACCTTGTTGTTAGCTAGAACTTCAATGGTGGTTAGATTCAAGAATACTTCTTCTTTTAACTAGATAGATAGTTGGAGATTATCTCTCTTTCTTTCTCTACTTGATGGTGTAGAGATTGAAAGCTTCCTGAGAATTTGGGCCTTAAAACTCTTTTAAGTGCCCGGCCCAAAACCCTCTTCTTTTGGCCCTTTGTACTATCTTTGCTTAAACTTCTTTTAGGCATTTTAAACATATCTATAGGTCTTACACATGCATATATGTCTCATATCTCTAGTCATATCTTCCAATCAAGTTGACACTCTTTTGTGTAACCCGTTGTAGGATCCAGACGAAGTTATCCGCGGATCGCTTCGTCATTCGACGATCGTAATTAATTTCTAGCCAAATACTACGACCCCTAAATCATCCGGACTTGATGATCTTCTTCACCAATTATCCTATCCGACAAATTGCTCGCATTGCATCTTTGGTCTAAGGACATCTCCTTTAGAAGTATCGAACATCCAGATGGAGTATCAATCATTCAGACTAATTCAGACGCGATTCAACATCAAAATCTCTATTCCCTAACTGATAACCGGAATCACCATTTTTACCATCAACGTGTTATCTTTAAGAATGTTGTTAGAATCTATAAGATGCTAGATAAACAATCAAACTTTAATTCACATACTTTAGCTGATTCGTAACATATGTCACGCATATTATGCTAGTAGAATTTAATATAAAATGTTAGCAAAATAAATTTCAGTTTACATTATTTTTTTTATGAAAACAAGATTATGGTGATGGAAAATTCAACTTCTTTTCTTCCAAAAAAGTGATAAAAAGTGTTATATTTAAGTATGTTGTTAGACTTAAATAAATGTTTTAAGAAGATTCCAAGTTTAATCAACATACATATAATTTTCACAATGATTTCAAAGACAAAATAGTTTGTAGAGATAGAAACGTCGAGAAAATATTATTGAAAGATTCTTTGGTAGTAAAAAGAATGAACATATTATTTAGCAACAAGAACAACAAAATCATTATAGGTTCCAATAATCAATCTACAGACACTGCTTTTATGAAGTTGTAAGAACATAGAGAGACGCAAGGGAATCTCGTTTGTACGACAAGAATGACTGATTTGGTATGTTGGTTTTGGCAACTATAAAGTTTTGAACTAAATGTTGACAATAGACTTTGACCATAAATTTTCTTTCTTAAAATGTGTGGAGAATATATTTATTAACTCAACCCCAAGAAACCTTTGGTTACTATAGGTTAAAATATATTTATAGAAGGGCAATAATGGAAGAAAAAATGGCTAGAAGCACGGGGCCCACCAAAAAGTACACTTTTAGGCTTACTTTCAGTTTCATGTTTTATTTTGGTTTTATAGTGTATTGATTTAGGAGTGGATATATGACTAATTATCCCCCCTATTTTTGAACCTTAGATTCAAAAATTATAACAGAAATGTGATTCTGTTACGAACCTTATGAAAGGAGGGATTACAGGCGAATTCACTGAACCTCCAATTACCACAAAAAATGTCAGAAATTCCACTGTTATAAAGTATAAACGATTACTGCAAAATGAATTACAACAATTATGATAGAAGAAGACGAATCAATTCTTTTTTGCAGTGTCTATGCACTCATTCTCATAGAAATGAAGAGAGAGAGACAAATAGAAAGAGAGGAAAAATAAACAAATAAAGAGAGAGGCGAATACTAAACTGACAAAGGATGCGATGGTGTTATTTTGGATGTCTCCTAACGGTGAGATTTATTACTTCAAAGAGAAGATTAAGGGTCATGGAGATTTAAGGAGATGAAGAATGAGGATTAAAAGGGAGGATTAGATAGTGAGAAATTTACGGGGAAGTTATTATGTCCAAGTCGGACTTTGTCCTAGTCACCATAAGTAGATGCTTTGCAAAAAAAAAAAAAATAGATGCTTAAGTCAGCATATTAGAGCATTAAGTTTGTCCCAGACACAACCTTTCTGTTTTGTAATATAGATTACTACATTATTCTTATAATATAATAAATTATATATTATCATTATATTGTATAATATTATAATAAGTATAATAATAAATATCCACTAATTGTCCATCAATATCATATGACATCGGCGAAGTTCATAACTATATTTTTTAAATACGAGGCAAAATATGTTATGTGATAAAGTAATAACTATATTATAATAACAAATATCCACCCATTATCCATCAAAATTCACAAATACCCAGACGTCCACAAACGTCAAAAACTTTATTTTTTGAAATATCAATACAAATATGTTATTTAATATGATAAGAAAATAATATTTTATAATAATAAATGTTCTTCGATTGTCCACCAACCACGAACATCCATATGGCCACAAAAATCCAATAGCATACATTTGAAATATTAGTAATGTTCTTCGATTGTCCACCAACCACGAACATCCATATGGCCACAAAAATCCAATAGCATACATTTAAAATATTAGTAAAATTATATTTTTGTTATATATGATGTTGGCTGGCTATAGACAAATTTATGGTTGCCTTGAGTGTTACACAAATCTTATCCAGAGAAGTCAAGTTTACTTAGGGTCCGTTTGATACGTGTAAAAATGTAAGTAAGAAAGTCGTTTTCCCAGGAAAATCAGTTTTCCGCTGTTAGGTTGGCCACTTTGGGAAAGAAAATCGATTTCCTAAGAAAAAAAAAAAGTGTGCAAATAGTCTAATTTTTTCCCCACCTTTTAGATGGGAAAGTTGATTTCTCACTCTCTCTCTCTCACCCTCCTCCCATAACTCTCCCCTCCCGTAATTTTTCTCTCTATTTCACTCCTACCGTAACTCTCTCTCTGTTCATCTCTGTCTAATTAATAAATTAAACCGAATTAATAAATAAGCTAAAATTCTAAAGGCACCCCTTAAATGCCTAACATTGATATATTGGTTAAAGGCCCAATTAATAAATAAAACCTACTTAATAAACATTTGCCTAAAGCCACCCCTTTCATTTCTAAAGGCACCCCTTAAATTCCTAACATTTATATATTGGTTAAAGGCCCAATTAATAAATAAAACCTAATTAATAAACATTTGTCTAAAGGCACTCTTTTTCTCACCTTCTTATCAAACACCTAAATTTGACTTTGAGGTAAAAAAATCCCTTTTTTTCTAGTGAGAAAGAAAGTCGTTTTCTTACCCATATATTTTCTCGCGTATCAAGCGGACCCTTAGGGATAAAATGTGGGAATTCCTACCTCCTCAACGTGTCCCATTATGGAGTTCTTATTCCCATGCATTACCACTTATCCCTTTATGGGGTCTTTTCTCCATGCCTTAATTACTATATATAGAGAACCCACTTCCCATTCTTCATACGGAACAATCTGGTTAGATAACTTTTGAATGAATCTCTCTCTCTCTCTCTTCTTACTTTTACCTTGTAATTGTTATCTTTCTAATGATCCTTTAGTGAGTAATATACGAAGAGTATAATAACCATAATGATATTGTAGTTTCCATCTTTTCTCTCCATCAATTTCTATTTTATTATAACACGTTATCAACACGAGTCTCTAGCCAGTTGAAAGAAGCTGTTACTCTGTCCTTTTGGCGACACCAACACGGTGAAACATCGAACAAATTAATCTGTTACTCTACTCGATGAAATGTATATTATTTGCATCCCTATTTCATAACATCTAACCTCGCAAGACTTGAATTTGAAGCTTTAGATATAACAAGTAAGAATTACATGGAGTGGACAGTCGAAGCTAGGCTGACTATAAAATAAAAAATCTTCTGAACACTATTGTTGAAGTAAATAATGCAGACAAAATGTTACGGGCTCATGCCTTAAGTTTTTTGAGACGTCACATACATGATGACCTGAAGTCAGAATAATTGTATGCGGAAGATCTGTTAACCCCATGGAATATATTAAAAGATACGTATGACCGCCTGAAGATGGGCATCTTCCGAAGCTCGAAATGATTTTATAAATCTCCGACTATAAGATTTATCTTCTATCTCTGCTTATAATTCCAGTCTAAGTAAAATTGTTTCACGATTGAAAGTGGGAGGAGATATTATTCCTGATGAACAGATGATTGATAAAACATTGAGTACGTTCCATGCCTCGGATATTGTCATGCAGCCATAATACCGAGAGCGACATTTCTCTATATTCTCCCTGTTACGGACCTTTTTTTTGGTCAATGAACAAAATAACCAGTTGTTACATAACCATGAATCTCGGCTCACTGGGTCCGCACCCGTGCCTGAAGCACATGCTATACTGTCAAACAATCATGGCAGGAAACAAAATTACAAAGGGCAATATGGTTCTAGAAGAAACCAGCAACGTGTATCCCACAAATGGAAGAGAAATAGCAGGGACTGAAAATTCATAGAACAATGCAACTAGAAAGCCTGATAAAATAAAGGGTAAAACAAATACCCATCCCAAAGCTCGTGAAGAAGCTTGTTATCGTTGTGGTATGGAAGGTCATTGGTCTCGTACCTGTCATATGTAAAGGTGATGAAGATATATGTCTAACAGATAGTGGGACCACAAATCCGATACTGCGAAATACAAAATATTTTTCGACCTTAAAATTATGCGAGGCAAATGCGATTATTATCGCTGGCTCATCAAGCATTATAGAAGACTCTAGAAGAACGACTATAATGTTGCCCCGTGATACGAAACTAATTATTGACGACGCTTTGTACTTGACCAGATCCTTGAACAATCTGTTGAGCTTCATAGGCATAGGCCAAAATGGGTATCACGTCGAAACTGGGCCCGAGGATAATAAAGAATATTTATATATCACCTCGAGTATATCATGCCAAAATCATGTTCTCGAAAGACTAGATGCTATTTCTTCTGGGTTATACCTTACACAGATTAAAACAGTTGAAGCATATGTCGTTGTCAACCAGAAGTTGCACGATCCAAAAATTTTTAAGATTTGACAAGATCGACCAGGACACCCAAGCTCTACCATGATGAGTAGAGTAATACAAAACTCTCATGGACACCCTCTACAGAACCAGAAGCTTCTCATAGATAAAGATTTTACTTGCACTGGTTGTTTATGGGGAAAGTTTATTACTTGTCCATCCGTGACAAAAGTACATATTGCATCTCCCAAGTTCTTGGAAAAGATTCAAGGTGATATATGTGACCCTATACACCCGCAATGTGGACCATTTAAATATTTTATGTTATTAATCGATGCATCAACTATATGGTCTCATGTTAATCTGCCCTCAACTCGAAATCAAGCGTTTGCAAAGTTACTTGGTCAGGCAATTCGATTACGAGCTCACTTTCTTGATTACCCGATTAAGTCGATTCGTCTTAGATGGAGCAGGTGAATTTACAGCAAGTACTTTTGATTCATATTGTCTCTCAGTTTGAATAAATATTGAACATCTTGTAGCTCATGTTTATACTCAGAATGATCTAGCTAAATCATTCATAAAACAAATCTAACTAATTGCGAGATCAATGTTGATGAGGACTAAACTACCTGTTACTGCATGGGGACCTGCAGTCCTCCATGCTGCAACCTTGATTAGGTTTCGTCCTACCTTAAATAACCAATACTCACCTTTGTAATTTGTTCAGGACCGACAGTCAAACATATCTCATTTGCGTATTTTTGGATGTATTGTATATGTTCCTATTATAACTCCACAACGCACAAAGTTTGGGCCTCAGCGTCGACTAGGAATATATATTGGTTTTGATACACCATCTATTATTCGATATCTCAAACCCTTGACGAGTGAGACTTTTACATCACGCTTCGTTATTGTCATTTTGATGAGACACTTTTCCCACCATTAGGGGGTGTAAATTTGCCTGAAACAAATATTACGGAAATGGAACTATCTTGGTTTACACCAAATTTGTCTCATTATGATCCTCGTACTAATTAATCTGAAGTTGAAGTACAAAGGATAATTTATCTCCAAGAGATTGCCAATAAAATGCTTGATGCATTTAATGACGCGGCGAGAGTAACAAAATCATATATACCAGCTGCAAATGTCCCAGCAAGGTTAGATGTTCCTAAAGGACACGATACAAATATTGCAGCAAATGAATCGTCTGAAACACGGACGACCAATCGGTTCGAAAGATATAGTTCTCGGAAATAGGAAAAACCAACCACAAACAACTAATATTCCAGAAGAGACAAAAGAACAACAAGCTACACATTTAGCTAATACACCCCTAGAAGTGGGTGAAGCCACAGAAAAGGCAAAAGCTCTTGATGAACATAATTTATCTACAAATGAAGAGATATCTATAAATTATACTTGTAATGGTCAAGTGTGGAATCGAGATAACATAATCATCAATGAAATATTCGCGCTTTCGGTAGCCACTGATATTATCAATGAAAATGATGATTATGAACCCCATTCTAATGCGGAATCCCGAAAGAGGACTGATTGCTTAAAATGGAAATAAGCTATCGAAACATAACTGACTTCTCTCTCAAAACGTAATGTTTTGGACCTGTATTCCTGACACCCAAAAATGAAAACCCTGTAGGTTTCAAATGGGTATTCGTTAATAAACGAATGAGAACAATGAAGTTGTCCGCTATGAGGCGAGACTTTTATGAAGAAACATATTCTACAGTTATGGATGGAATAACCTTTCGATATTTGATCAGTTTAACGGTTATAGAAGAACTCGGGATGAATTTAATGGACGTGGTGACTACGTATCTAGACGGGAAATTGGATACTGATATTTATATATGAAAGTCCCTGAAGGAGTTATATTGCCTGAAAGCAACCCATGTACTATGTATTCACTAAAGCTTAATCGAGCTTTATACGGATAAAAAGAATCTGGACGAATGTGGTACAATCGTCTTAGTGAATATTTGATCAAAGAAGGTTATGTAAATGATGTCATTTTCCCATGTATATTTATCAAGAAAGGAGATGTTGGATTCACTACTCTTGAAGTATATGTTGATGATATTAACCTTATAGGAACCCCAGGGGAGCTCTCTAAAGTAGCAGTATATTTGAAGAAAGAATTCGAGATGAAAGATCTCGGGAAAACAAAATTCTGCCTTGGATTACAAATTGAAAGAAGAACAAGTGGCATACTTGTATATCAAACAATTATAAATTGAAAAGGTACTGAAGCGATTTAACATGGAGAATTCCTATCTTTTTAGTACTCCAATGGTTCTTAGGTTTCTCGATGCTCTGAAAGATCTATTTCGACCTAAAGAAGAAGACGAAACACTCCTTAGTCGGGAAGTACCATATCTGAGTGTTATCAATGCATTATCATACTTAGGTCAATGCACTAGACCAGACATTACATTTGCAGTAAATCTGTTAGCCAGATATAGTTGTGCACCAACTAAGCGACATTTGGTCGGAGTAAAGCAAATTTTTTGATATCTTAGAGGAACAACCGACATGGTATTATTTTATTCAAAGAATTTATCTGAAAATTCCCAAGTAAAGGGACACACAAACGCCGATTATACCTCTGATCCGCCCAAAGGGATCTCACAGACAGGTTATGTATTCACAACCTGAGGTACAACTTTCTCATGGCGATCTAGTAAACAAAGTATACCTTTTACATCATCTAGCCATGTCGAAATTATTGCCCTCCGTGAAGCAACAAGAGAATGTGTGTGGCTCAGATACATTATTTAGCACATTAGAAGCTCAAGTGGTCTTGATTTAATTAAAATTCTCCCACAGTCATTGACAAAGATAATTCGGCATGCATTGCTCAGATCAAAGAAGGATATATCAAAGCCAATAGAATTAAGCACATCTCCCAAAGTTGTTTTACTCCCACCATCTCCAGAAGAATAAAGAGATTGATATCGGGAAGATACAATCGTGAGAGAATTATGGTGACTTGTTTACCAAGTCTTTGCCTACTACAACGTTCGGATAACTAATAGAAGGCATCGAATGCGACGCTTGAATAATTTGATGATGTAAGACTACATCGGTCCAACATATGATATTCATCAGGGGGATCAATTATCATGTGCAGGTTCTTGTGTCACTCCTACGCTTTGTACTCTTTTTCCTTCGCCCAGTTCTGACCCAATGGGTTTTCAGGCAACGTTTTCATGGGGCAGCATTTTGCGTATCCAATGTCACTCAGAATCTATATTATTGTATTCTTTTTTTTTTATTGGATTTTATCCCACTGGGTTTTACTGACAAGGTTTTAATGAGGCAATTATGTCGAGTGATGGCCATCCAAGGGGGAGTGTTATATATGATGGTGGCTGCCTATAGACAAATTTATAGTTGCCTTGAGTGTTACCCAGATCTTATCCAGAGAAGTCGAGTTTACTTTGGGATAAAATGTTGGAATTCCTACCTCCTCAACGTGTCCCACTATGGAGTCCTTATTCCCATGCATTACCACTTGTCTCTTATGGGGTCTTTTATCCCATGCATTAATTACTATAAGTAGATAACCCACTTCCCATTCTTCATACGGAACAATCTGGCTAGATAATTTTGGATTGAATCTCTCTCTCTTCTTATTTTTACCTTGTAATTGTCATCTTTCTTATGATCCTTTAGTGAGTAATACACAGAGAGCATAAAAACCATAATGATATTATAGTTTCTATCTTTTCTCTCCACCAATATTTATTTTATTATAATAATTTTCGTATATATGACAATAACAAATTATAACAATAAATGTCTATTAATTGTCCATCAAAGTCCATATATATCCAAATATCTACGAAAGTATAAAAATGTAATTTTTTTTTTAAATACCAGTAAAAATATATATTTTTTAATTTAATGATATTATAATAACAAATGTCAACCATTTGTCCATCAATGTCTATTGATATCTAGACATCCATGAAAGTCCAACAATATATTTTTAAAATATTAGTCAAAATATGTTATTTCATATAATAATAATAATAATTATTATTATTATTAGAATAATAAAAATAATAATAATATAATAAATCTCCATCACTTGTCTATCTATACCCATAGATAGTTAGATGTCTACGAAAGTCTAAAAATATATTTCTGAATATTATATATTTCATGTGAGAAGATAATAATTTAACAGTGTCTATTTTAATTTAAAAATATAATAATGTTTTAATAATAATAATAATGGTAAAAAGATGTTCACTACATGTTGAATCTACGAACTCAATATCTTGAAATATCCACGAAACATTTTATCTGTGTATCTAATGTCTTGAAATACCTACAAGACATTTCCACCAATATCTTGAGTGGCACTCTAGAGAACATGCATCTCCTTTGAGAAAAAGGGCCTACAGAGTTGAGAACTTTTCAAATTTAAAAGCCGACGACTTTGGAGAACAAAGAAAAATCTCCTAGGAATAAAAAAATTTCTGTAAAATTGGTCAACTGAGATTGACTTTTTAATTTCTATTTATTGCTATAGGGCTTCCAATTTTGAGAGTTAAAAAAATTAAAATTTTAGAAGATTTCATAAAAGAATTTAGAAAGAATTTTTATAAACTTAAACAAAACCCTTCTAGGGATGTAAACCCTAAACTCCTTCCAATTGTTTCTTCTTTTCATCACCTTCTTCTCAAAAAATCTGTTTTCTTTTAAGAGTTAATTCCTATTTGACCCCCTACTTTGTGATCAGCTTCAAATATGGCCCCAAATTTCTGTAAATTCAAATATGGCCCCCTATTTTCATACAAATGCCATAACTACCCCTCCCATTAATGTATTTTCAAAATAAAATAAAATAAAAACCTAAATTTTACCTCACTTCCCTCTCCACCATTCATCTCTCTCCACGTCATGTCTCTCTCCAATTCACCTCTCTCTCTCTCTCTCTCCACCTCACCAGTCTCTTCTCCGATGAAGGTCGCTGGCCGGAAAATTTTCCGGTCGGCGACCTTCAAACTAAAAAAAAGAAAGAATCTTTTTTTCTCTCATCTCTCTCTAAAAACTCCGGCGACCCTTCGCCGGAGTTTTTAGAGAGAGAGATGAGAGATTTTTTTTTTTTTTTTTTAGTTTGAAGGTCGTCGGTCGGGCGACCTTCATCTGAAAATAGACTGGTGAGGTGGAGAGAGAGAGAGGTGACGTGGAGAGAGATGAGTGTTGGAGAGGGAAATGAGGTGGAATTTAGGTTTTCTTTTTCATTTTATTTTGAAAATAAATTAATGGGAGGGGTAGTTATGGCATTTGTATGAAAAAAGGGGGTCATATTTGAATTTACAGAAATTTGGGGGCTATATTTGAAGCTGGTCACAAAGTAGGAGGCCAAATAGGAATTAACTCTTCTTTTAATCACTAAACCCTAAAAACATGGTGAACAAGCCTAATATGTTAAAAGTGACTAGAAATATGTTTTAGGGCTCAAAATTTATTGATTTATAGGGTTTGGAATGTGTTTAGCTCTCTTGGAGAGGATTAATAGATGAAGAAACTTGCTTTGGACGTCCCATGGAAGATGTATTAAGAGATTCAAGAGATTTTGTTTGAGATTTCTAGAGTTCAGATTGTTTTTTCCTTATTTCCCTCTCTAACTTTGCTTCTGATTTTAGAGAAGGGTAGTAGGGTTGAAGATTTGGGGAAGATAATTAAGGGAAGTGATGGAGAAAGTAGAACAAAAAGTTTGGCCAGAAGTTATGGAATAGATGAGATGGATGAGCTTTTCTCCAAAGAAGAAGAAAGAGGAGGGGGAAGAAGAAAGAAACGGAGAAGACTTAAAATAAAAAATTAATTTTTTTACTTAAAGTTAATTTTCTAAAAGGTTATTTAGTGATTAGACCCCTTTTATTTATCTATATTTGGGTTTTTTTTTTTTTAACTATTCTTTCATTAATAGGAATAAACGTTATTACAATATTTATCAACTAAAATACAAGGAACATTATGCCACATTTTACTTCTATTTTTCTTTCTCGCCCATTTCCCACTTTGCCGTCAAAAACCTGTTAAGTAAGGTGCGTGCCGTGGCTTTCCTCAGACAAAATTAGGCTTCACCTATCCGTTGGAAATATGTACCACCCTCTCTACCCGACGGTCAATATATCAAATGCTCTCTTTATAAAGAGATCTTTAGCTTGAGGGATGTTTAAATCGATTTCTTCATCCTAATATTGCTAGGACTCTACTAAAACGACGGGAGAAGGTGCTAAAAGTAAAGAAACGAACCAGGTAAGCCACTGTTGGTCTCATGAGGTTTACTATAATGGGGGTCGTTCCCTAAATAGTACTTTTACAGTGGGGGTCCTTCACTAAAATTCATTTTCATCATGTTATTACAGGAGATTTCATTAACACCCTTTGAATCTACTTCGATTAAAGCTTGAAATCGAATAAAAAAACCCTAGGATTTTGAAGGGTTGAAAGGCTTACTTGTTTCTGACTTCACTTCCTGCATTTTCACCCAAATATGGGGTAGTTGGGAGGAAATTTAAATCTGAAAAGAAAAGGTTTTAAAATAGAAAGGCGAGTTTACGTCGTTGATTTGGATTACGCCATAATCACCGTAGAATGGATGAAGGGCACGATCGTTAGAAGAAAGTGCCACGCGCCTTACTTAACGGGTTTTCGACCACAAAATAGAAAATGGGGGTGAACCCCAAATATAGTTACATAACTAGGGTTTAATCACTAAATAACCCTTTTGTAAATTATAAATTTTCTCTGTATTCCTCATAGGAAAATGTGGGTAGAGATTTTACAAAGAAACATAGATTCCTCAAAGAATTTATTTCTCCGAAATTTTTCTTCATTCCTCAGAACCGCGGCCAAAAAGTGGAGGACTCGTTTAATTAGGCACAAATAGTGAAAATTAAGGTGGATTTGGTTTTTCTCAATGTGCTAAACTAAGGTGCTGTTTGTTTTTTTTTAAATGTCTGAATCTGAATTGGCTGAATCTGAAATGTCTGAACTGAATTGGTTGAATCTGAAATGTCGGAACTGAATTGGAAGTTAGATGTTTGTTTTCTAAATCTGAATTAGTGAGTCTGAATTATAATTTTGACATATATACCCCTACTTGATATTTTACACAAACAAAACCTAACCCTCCACCTTTTCTCTAAAATAAAAAGAAAACCCTAAACCTAAACTCTTTATCCTCTCTCTCCAAGTCTCCAACAGCCTCCCTCTCTCAACCTACCTCTTTCATTCAAACACTTGTTCCGGCGATGAAATCCGGCAATGGAGGTCCGACGAGGTTTAAACTCTCTCAATCCCTTTCTCTCTTCGTCCCTCTTTCTCTCTCCAACAAATCCGGCAACGTGAGGAAGGTAAACCCTCTACAATGGCAAGTTAAACCCTCACTCTCCAACAGATTTCGTCTCTCTCTCTCTCTCTCTATCTCTCTCTCATTCCCTCACTCTCCCTAACAGATCGAGGAAAACCCTCGGCAGATCTGGTGATTCATGACTTTGTACTTCAGTTGTATGGTGGTGGTAGGCTAGTGGCGGTTTGTGTTCATTTGGTAGTCCGAATTGTACCTG
This sequence comes from Eschscholzia californica, assembly GCF_041429995.1. Taxonomy (NCBI): domain Eukaryota; kingdom Viridiplantae; phylum Streptophyta; class Magnoliopsida; order Ranunculales; family Papaveraceae; genus Eschscholzia; species Eschscholzia californica. Next base: position 51,925,000 of record NW_028238198.1, read on the forward strand.
TGGTGGTGGGGTTTATACTCTGTGGTCGTGGGGATGTGGTGGTCTAGGTTGTGTAGTTGTGGTGGTGGCGGTCTAGGTAAGGTGGTGGTGCTGATTTCGGTGTTGGTGCTGGTGGTGTGATTTCGGTGTTGGTGTTGCTGTTGGTGGTGGTGGTTGTGGTAAAATTTATGGACATTTGTTTATGGTAAAATTTATGGGTATTTGTGTGGTTGTGGTGGTGATTTCGGTGGTGGTGGTGGTGGTGGTGGTGTTGGTGTTGGTGTTGGTGTTGGTGTTGGTGTGGTGGTGGTGGTAAAATATATGGACATTTGTTTATGGTAAAATTTATGGACATTTGTGTGGTTGTGGTGGTGGTGGTGGTGGTGGTGGTGGTGGTGGTGGTGGTGGTGGTGTTGGTGTTGGTGTGGTGGTGGTGGTGGTGGGGGTGGTGTGGTGGTGGTTGTGGTAAAATAATGACTGAGGAGAGTAAAATTTATGGGGGGTATAAATGACATTTATCACATTTCAGCATTGGACATTTGTTTTCAGACTTGTTTTGAAGTCTGAAAAATATTGGCTCTTTTTCAGCCAATTCAGACAATTGACCAAATTCAGACAACATTTCAGATTTTCTTAAATACATAAAGCAAACATCTGAAATCTCAGATCTGAAAAATTAAAAAAACAAACACCACCTAACTTATTAGAATCTAAACAAGTCAGACGGAAACAACTATTCCAAACTTTGACTCCAGTCAATTCACCCTTCAAGCCAAATACCATATCAAACTTAGGAAAAGAAAAAACAACCTAGGATGGTACTTTTTTGTCATTTTCAAATCCTACTCATCTGGATCAAATGAACTCAAAACCAGCACCGAGCCAACCACTCAGACGAGTTACATGAAAACAAACATTTTGTAAACTGAGTTGAGCCAATTCAAACCACGAGTCAGATTTCAGATCTGACTAGAAGAAAACACTACCTACAATTAACAGACCCTATATACCAACTAGAAAAACAACTTCACAATTGTTGCCTTCTTTAATGAAAATCTAATATTTACATTGAGAGAAGACACTGGGTAGATTCAGAAAGATAATATTCAGGCATATATTGATCTTGAACAAAAATAAGAAAATCATACATGTAATAGTGAAATCGTGTAAGAGTTTCATGTTCCTTTCCGGCTCATTTTCTCAAGATGTCTGAATTATTTTACACATATACAATCAGTAAGTACAAACTGCACATATTTACCCAGGATCTCAACCTTATACCTCACTATGATTCTTATTCTGTATTCCATTCCACTAGTTGCATTTAAGCTGACATGAAGCTAGAAAACCAATACTTTGTCTCCAAGAAGTAAAGAAGTTTAAAGCTGCAATTTCTGTTCATAATGAAAGAGGAAGGATGAGAGAGTTACCGTCATGCGAGTGTGTGTGTGTGGTCATAACCCATTAAAAACAAGAGAATCTGATTTTTGAAAGATCCAGTCACACAGAGAGGCTACGTCCAAATGTAAACAGTTCCGTTCTTATTGGCCGAGGCTAGAGGTTTCCCTAGCCCACTCCATGCACAAGAAAGTATGGGTGAAGCATCTTCTTTTAAAGTACTCACTATGTTCGCTAATGATCTCGACCAAATACAAACAGAACCATCAGAAGAACCTGATGCTACATAGTTATCATCTGCACTCAAGCAAGAACGACTCCAATTAGATGCAACTCTGTTTCCATTTGCCCTTAACGTACCACAAACTTCCAAAGATCGGATATCAAATAGGTTATGAAGGTTGTCTCTTCCACTCGTCAATACAATATTTCCACTTCGAGATAGACAGATTGATGTAATGGCATTTGAATGTGCAGCAACTTCACTGATTAACCTCCCTGACTTGATATCCCATAACCGAAGATTTCCGTCAACATGACCGGAACAAATTGTCAGCCCATCCGTGCTAAAACAAACAGAATTACAGTTACTGTGAGAGATCATTGTGTTGACACAATAGCCTCTTTGAAGATCCCAGACTTTTATTGTTCGATCATAAGCAGCACTAACTACATGACTACTTGAAACTTTGCTCACATCAACAGCACAAACTTTATCAGTGTGACCAGTAAGAGTATGTCGAATCCGTCCTGTCCCCAAATCCCATACATATAAGTTGTTTGAACTGCTTGCTGCGATAATATATCTGTTATCATGGGTAACACTGAGATCTAGAATGGAGCCAAGACTACCATGAAGAGTGCGGCTTAATAATCCGGTTTTTGTATCCCAAAGTTTGACAGTTCGATCCTGACCACCAGTTATTAGCTTATCAGAGTGATATTGGAATAAGATTGAACCACACCCACCTTCGTGTGCAAGAATTTTGTGTTTACATTCCGTGGGAATGGTTGATCCAGTGAAGTTCTCTGCTCCTGCTTCAAATTGGCGAACAACACCATCAACTTGCTGTAGTGCAAGCTCCTCTATGCTGCTGGCCTTTACTCGGTTCATCATTTCTTCATATAACATGTTCGCCTACAGGTATAACGACCCAAGCTTTTTTTTTATCCAACTACAAGATTAGGTGGCATTTGCTATAATATGATTGATTTATTGAATATGATTTATGTGTAACATTAATTGTTTGCATGCGTGTTTCTCTAATTGAGTAAGAAACAAGTCTTACAGTCCAACACAATGTGTTTTCAACACAATTGGGACGAAGACTTGTTTTAAGATCTGATTTTACCAGAGAAAACAGGCATACAAAAACTTCTATCATCAATTCAGATTGAGACTTAAATCCACTAGAAAAACAGACAACGCCGTAGCTACTTCTTGTACCTAACATAGACATAAGCATTTACCATTATTTTAAGGTCCTCCCCTGCTAACTACGTAGTTTAGACAAGGCTACCAAATCTTAAGCATGTAAATATCATTTAACCACCTAATACAGTAGTAGCAGATGAAAGGTCATAAAACAGGATATGCTTTAAAAAGCGGTGCCTAGTCGGCGGCTAGGCGCCGATCACACGGTAGTCGGGAGTCAGCCGATCGACTAGGGGATGAAACCCTAGTCGATTTCCAGACCCGAGTTAGTCAGCGCCTGAAGCCGACTAGAGCCGAAATGGCTAGTCGGCTAGGCGCCGAGTAACTCGGTTGGGTGAAAAAAAAAAAATCAAACCTCATTTTCTTAGGGTTTTTTTGTAAAAACATTTTCTTAGGGTTTCTCACCTGTTAGTATGATCTTCAATCTAGCTGATTAGTTAGATAGAGAAACATGAGGAAGTTTGCAACAACTTTAGAGGAAGAACTAGAGCAACAATTTCAGAGAGAGAAGAAGAAAAAGAAGAGAGCAAGAAGAACAAAAGTCCAACAACAGCAAGTCTCTCCAGCGATCTCTCTCTCTCTCTCTCTCCAGCGATCTCTTTCTCTCTCTCTCTCTCTCTCCCTCTCTCTCTCTCTCCAGCAATATCTTTCTCTCTCTATCTATCTATCATAGAGACGACCTCCTCTCTTTTTTCTTTTTCTTTTTGTTGAAGGGACCTCCTCTCTTTAATGTTCCTGATTTTATTTTCTTCTCCTCTATTATATTTATATCTATTATATAATTTATATATGATTATTATATTATATATATATACTCCATATATCATGTATAATCTATATTATATGATTTATAATATATACATAATTTACATATGATATATTATATATATTATTTTAAGTTTAACCGATTAAATCCGACTGTTCCCGTTGTAGTCCCGACTGGTAGCTAGGCCCGTGTCGGCCGACTAGTCCCGATTTCCGACTTTTCGAGCTTAGACGGTGAAGGATATATGGCAATCTCACAGTGGTGCTTAAGTAGTAAAAGTTTTTGTTGCATATCATGTGAATAATTGAATTTTACGTTTGAAGTATTGTTTCTGAAGACGATATACCTCATTGAGTCGTTCGGCATCCTGCATCTTTTGCAACATCCAGCGATCAATCAGCATCTTGTTTTCATTCTCTGCATTTTTAGCCTTAAGAATCGCCTCTTCAAGTTGTTCTTTAATAACCTTGTTCTCACTTACCACCAAGTCTAGGGCTTTTATTTTTTCTTCCAAAGTCTCTTTCAATTGAGAGCTTTCTTCCCTGCAATATGTATCTATGAGCATCATTTACCCATGAATTACAAAAAACTGTAACCTTTCATGATTACGATGCGAGAAGAAAAATAACCTTGCTTGAGTAACCTCCTTTTGTAGATCGTTTATTAGGGTTTCCTTCTCTTGAACCAAAGCTTTAGCAGTTCTGCATTCTGCAACTTCCACCACAAGCTGCTCAGACAACCGTGATTGAGCTTTATAACATTGCTGAAGTTCCAATTCAAGGGTTTCTGCTTTCTCTTTCCATTCCGAGCCCTATGAGAAACCAATAAAATCAACCACAAGTTCTCAAAACATGAACAGAATATAAAGGAAGTTGAAAACAGAAAATGACCCTTTTCTGATACATGAAAAAAAATGACAGTTGTAAAGATCAACGCAACCTAAAAGCTTGTTAGTAAGTAAACCCACAACATAATGTATTCCAACTGCTGTCTAACAAAAATAACGATCTTCTTTGTTGTCCTCCACAAATATAACTCTAGAACAGAAGAATTATTGCCTGTTTGAATGACCATATTTGCACTCTAAAATGATATATCATAGATCAGTAGTGCTAGGGAACAAGAAATTCCGGGCAAACTCTAAGCAGATATCCAATGTGGCTTCCCGTGATTGGAGCTTCAAATGTTTCATACCCACTTCATCTATAACCATACGGACACAACATAGGATTTCTGCCGACTGTCTACCTAGAATTTCTTATTCCCTACCATTTTTCATCATAGATCTCTTTATCCTGTTCATAGAAACCCTAAACCCTAGTCTCTGGCCCATAATAAATATCATGATACTCTTACTTGTTTCAGGGTACATAAAGGCTAGGCTTTTCGCATGAATCTCTACTAATCAAAACTAGAAATGTTTAGAGGCGAATTAGTTTCTGCTTACGGATCATACAATTTGAAATTGAAACTAAGTCAATAGCAGAACAGTTACAATTCAAAGATTTGTCTAATTTGTAACCACCATGAAAGTACCTGAGAGGCGAAAGGCCTGGAAAGAGCTTCAAAAGCTGGAGAATGAGCACCTTCTTCAAGTAAATGACGCTTTCGCAGAGATTTGAGAGCATGTTTTATAGCTGTTATTGCTAGTTCATCTGGATTCCTGCAGTTAATTAATTTCCCCATCAAACCAAACGCCAAGAACACATCAAAAACCTAGAACTGAAAGTCAAAGTAGAGAAGAAATAAGAGATTTGAAACTTCGTGATCTTCAGATACATACATGATGATTTAATTTGATTCTCTTTTCGCGAACACCAAATTGGAATATTGGATTAGGGTTTGAGATTGTATTTCTGGTTACCAGTGGAAAGGGAAGAACATGAAGAAATTAGAGTTCCAAACCGGAGTCATTGAATGGCAGGGCCAGGCCGCCCGCTTATATACAAAGGCTTTTAGTGGGAGGAGGAGGTGGGATTGGACCCAAATACATGAGTACCATTTCTTTTTGTTGCAAGAACATGAATACCATTTTCACTTGTTAAAAATGATACAAGACACTGCATTTGTAGACATACTCTAGCATGAGTATGAATCAACCCATGGCCGTGCCTGAGAATTCGGGGGCCCAGTGCCAAATTTTAGTTTGACCCTCTTGTATAATCAAACATAAAACCTGAAAAATTTTCACATGAAGTTCCACGGGCCATCAACTCATTCGGTCGCTTTTGTGTATGTCATGGTTGTGGCTCACTTTTTCATCTCACACAACCTAAATTATAGTTTAGTAATAAATGATAATGGCGGTGCGGATAGAGAGATTTGTGTGATAGAAAGAATGAGAAATTCTAGAGCGGGGAGGAAAAAATAGAGATTAAAGAGAGTTTTGTGTTGATTTTTAAAAAGAAAAAAAAAGGGCACAAATGGACTCGAACCTGGTACCTCAAGTGCACAAGACCCATGCTATGCATGATGAGCTACTTCACATTTGATGAAAGCTCTCTGGCTTTTTAATTTTAATGAAATGGACGGCTGAATCTTGACAAAGTAGGCCCCTTGTGGTGGGGGGCCTTGTGCGGGCGCACGGCCCGCACCCCTCACCACACGGCCCTGAATCAACCGTCCATGAAAAGAGAGAAAGAATGGATCTAGAAAGAATCGTTCATTTCATTTAGATTGGGGTAGCTTTGACCTGTAATGATCTCTAGCATTACTGGTTAAGCAAAAGGTTAATTTCATCTTAGCCCCTAAAGATGATTGTTTTCCATGTTGGCCCTTTATTCATCTATCCATGAGTAATATTAATAGTTGCATGTTTTTACATTGAGATATGCTAGAATCTTTGACAAAAAAAGTTTCAAGTTGATGTGGCGGTTGTGATTTTCATCTCTCAATGGCCTAGATTTGGTCAAAGTTTGAAACCACACCCGCCACCTTAGTTGGGAACCTTTTTTTGTCAAAATCTTTTGTAACTTTATCATTTTCCTTTAAATTTTGTTTTCAGAATGCTTTCCCTCTGTATTGGTTCTCTTAACTTCGGTGGAAAAGTGTTGCCAATGGAGCCTTCACATGGAAATTCCGCTTTCTTCTTCTCCATCCCTCTCCTTCCACCATCACCACCCAGCCAAAATTCACAGCCCTTTCATTCTTCGTCTTCTTCTTGTTTGCAAATTGGCATTCCAGAGTTGGACCCTCCAAATGTCCTTTTTTTTTTTAAGTCCTTTTGTTTTAATAGGTTAATATGTACATAAACAAACACTAGCTAAGAGGAGAGTAAGACACTTTATTTTCTGTAATTTATATCCTAAAAATATAAACCAATCTGCATTTTCATTCAACAACAGTTTAGCACATTTTATGAGTTCATTTTTTTTTCCTTTTCCTTTCCATCGAAGGAAACAATAAATTAACAGATCAAGAAGAGAAACAATTACTACAAGGAACTTAAACCCTCACTAGATAACAAAAAAGAACCACGAAAAAATAAATACGCAAAAGAATTATATTTAACTTCTTTTTAGATAATGTGTTTTTTCAATGTTATATATGAACTTCTTCAAGGGCCGAATAAATTTGGGGTAATTTTCTAAATCGCAGTGGTTTCCTCCTTTAAGCCAGAGAGGTTTGTATGTCTCTTTGCATAGGTCCCACAGTTGCTTGTCGTGAGAACAGTCTACAACATCATCATCCGTGGTCTGTAAGTACTGAACATAAAACGATTTGGTTGAACTTGAATAACAATACTACGATTAATGTCATAGTGTTTCTAGAGGACTGGTTTTACCTAGTATGGTATCAAAATCTTGGGATCAAGGTTGAGTGAACTACTTACCTTTTAATTATGGGTGAACAAAAATGAGTCAAGTCAGTTGAATTAAACGGGATCAATCAAAACTAAATCCCTTTTCGGCCTAACCAAATAGAATTTTATTGATTTAGTTGACTTGAACTTAAGCATTTTGAAATGGCTCAAACCAAGCCGACTGATTACATGCCTAAATTAGTTCAAAATGCTTGGTTTGAGCCATTTGGTTTGAAATGGCTCAAACCAAGCATTTTGAACTAAATCCCTTTTCGTTTACGCATTTTGCAAAGTATATAATCCTTGTTATAATAATAATATGTGGTGAGAGAAAAGATTAAAATCAGCATTATGGTGAAATTCATGTGACATTTTATACATTTTAAAAGAAATTAGTGTTTCAAAATAATTTTTAAAACCAATCAAGTGAATTGAACCACGCCAAACCAAACTAGACAAAGCTTAACTGGCCAAAGCCTTAACTGGTTTGGCTTCTTTCGACCGAAAAATGGTGATAAACGACCACTACTTGTCCCCTACTTTTAATGGAGTGTCAATATCACTTGACATGGGGGTGCCTATAGAGGTTTGAACTAAGTAAAAGCTTAAAAGAAAAATGCATACAGGTTGTGTGGAGGGCGAATCAAAGCTGATACCTCAATTGCGTAGGTAAAGTTTCACACCGTCTGAGCTATATAACTCGTTTTTTACAGAATGACATATAGTATACAAGTACCTCTCTTTATCACTACTCGAAATGAGGCCCCTAAATAGAGGGGGCCCGATGCGGCTTCACCAGGTATAACAGTATGGGAAGTTTTATAGGCAATGCATATACTCGTTAGAGGCAATGTTTTTCACCTAAGACTTGGTCAAAACAAGTTGGTGAAGTATGGTTAGAGACATTTCTAGTTTTGAAGGTGTTTATCGCCCATTTTCTTTTTCTTCCCCTAGCAAAAAGTTGATGACAGACAACCTCTGATGACGACTTAACGACGTCGTTTGTGCCGCTAGGTCAGACGTAAATGAGGCAGTGCTTTCAAAAGATCACATTGTCTCTGACTATTTTTGGATGCCTTTAACGAGTTTGCCTTTAACCAGAAAACACATTGTTTATAAAATTTCCTAACATCTCATAGCTATTCGGCATCAACCCGGATGGTTGGGTCTCAATTTCTTCTCCCCATAACTAAACAAAACCACAATTTCTTCATTTACATGTCAATTGATTGATCAATGATCATCCCGACAAAAGAAATTCAATCGAAATGTCTAATATTGCCTTGAAAACCAGTTAATTTCCATTTTCTACTTGCACTAAGGGATAAAGTGAATCTATGAACGACCATAATCCTGACCAAAACCGGACTGGAATACGTGATCGTACCACATTCAATGAGAAAAAAATGTTTTTTGGAGTAGAGAAAGTTACCGTGGGGCGTGGATAGGGGTGAAACCGGTCCGGATGGACCAGTTTTTTGACATATTTCAATGAGAACGTATTATAATGGTCCGGTTTTATATATAAAAAACCCCGACCAGAAGACCGTAAGGAATAAAATAGACCACTCATTTAAAAATTGGTTTTTCAGTTTAAACTTAATTTAAACATTATTTTTCTCAATATTAACAATCAAAATATTAGATTTGAGGCAAATATATTGAGCGCATGAGATCAAATGAATATAATCCAAAATTTCGCTAATTTTTCTTTCCCTCAACAGTGTATTTAAACAAGAAAGAGAACAAAAGAAATTTCATTATAAGATATAATTCTTAGTTATCCATTAATATTCCACCATTAATTGTATGGATAATATATACGACATTTAATTCGGTCCGGTTTGGGACCCACAGACTTGTCAGAAAAAGGATCTAACTGGACTTAAAGACCAATTCAATAAAAAAAAAGACCATCTTTCAAAAATATAAAAATAAAAATAAAAAAAAAGACCGACTATTATAGACCGAGATCTTTTAGTCCGATTATTTGTGAATTCAATTTTCACCGATCTTTCAATCTTCGCGGTCTTTAGTTTCACCTTAGGCGTGGGGCATAAAAATGTGAAAGTGAGAGGAAGATTAAAAGTCCAAACCAAGAAATCCGTTTCAAAAGATTTGAAGTAGAGATATTAACGTGGGGAAGGGTGTTGGTGGAGTGGTAGACATACTTTCTCTCTCAAGAAGAGTCAAGAAACCAAGAAGAGGACACATGAAACTTTTCTCTCGTTCCAATCGAACTCTATCTACACATATTTCATGCTAAACCTCTCTTTAAATTTAATAATCTAATAAAATGTAGTACAATTATATTCATCCAGTATCATCTTTGGATGTCACGAATAAAAGTTTCTTAAGAACCTAGACTGTAATGACCATTACAAGCAAAGTTTATCCGTATCCAAAGAGGTTGTTCTAGACCTGGACGTTATTATCGTTCACACTATTTTGCCTTTTTGGATTAATTCCTTTTAATAATTTAAGTCAAATATGTATAAATTTAAATTGTAACTTGGTAGTTAAGAACACATTTTATTTGTAAACTAGTGGACGTTAAAATTCTTATTTAAACACTACCAAGTGCTTCATTTTTTTTCCCCATCAAAAAGAAAAGTGCTTCATTTTTGTTTGGTTGGCCATAATTTTAACTCTATTTTGCCCGAGTATGACGGTGCAAGTGGTCCTTTTTATACATAAAATAAATATAAGTTTTTGTCAAAAAAATTGAGTCCTCAAAATAATCAATTTCATTTTGATTCCCAATTTGTAACGAATTCACTGTTTTGACTCCATAAGTGTCCGACAGTTCGACTTGATCTTCAGGAGTAAAAAAACTTCAATTTTTTTCAAAATACTCTATGGGGTCAAAATTAAATTAATCAAAAAAGCTTTTAAAACATCTAGTCATTTGTCCCTCTCTCATCCATTTCACCACCTCTCTCCTCCAATTCATCTCTCTCGCCACCTCATCATCTTCTCCGACGAAGATAGTCAATTGGCCAAATTTTTCAGCCACCTTTTTCGGCAAACTTCCAACTTAATAAAAATAATATTTTTTTTCTCCTCCTCCTCCCCCTCCCCCCCTTCCTCATCCTCCTTCTCTATGTTGGTTTCTTGATCATGGATTTCTAAATCTTTAGTCGAAACATGGATGAGTTGTACATTAATAAATGGTTGATGTTATTATGATAATTGATATAGAGTCTATTGCTCATAATATTTATTCTGTTGCTCATAATGTTTATTTATATTCTTATCTATTTTCCTGTGGTATGTCAAACAGCTCTAACAATTAATTGCTAGGTGATGTTCAATAATTAGCCACTAATCGTTTATGATGTTTATTTGACTAGATTCGATATATGAATATATGTAGTGTGTTGAATGTCTAGTTATCGTTCGTTTGAACCATACTTAATGGTCGAACTTGTTACGATTGATTCTTGGTTGACGTATCTCTCAGTAGATTTGCCGTTCCAGTAATAAACTTCATTTTCTTTCAGCCCGTTTATTATATTCTCGTCAACCTCGTATCATTTCATCTTTAACTTTCAATTTGTTCTCGATGTTTTGACTTTACACGTATCAACTCCTATAGATCGACTTTCGACTTGCCTATACTTTATTACTTCTCTACCTACGCTTTGACGTACACTTCAAAGTGGTAGCATGAATAATGTAGCTGAAATTATTAAGGAAATTTAGCGATACCCCCTTATCACTAATGTCTAATTAGCGATATCCCTTTTTTGATTAGATATTAGTGAAACTCTTTTTTTTGCACTTAAAAGTACGAAAATAGCATACACTTATTATATTTTTTCCTTCTCATATCACTATGCCAACATAACACTCTAACTTTGGTATTCCCATGAATTTTGTTATCAAATTTGTAATTTCACGACTGACATAATACTCTGATTTCGGTCTTTCCATGAATTTTTCTATCTAATTTGTAAGTTCAATTAATAATTTCTCTTCTTTTTAATTTTTCATTCAATTTATAATCTCAATTCGCATTTGTATTTTTCTAAATGTATACGAGTTATAATTAATAAAAAGAACAACAAATACCAAGGAGTCTTCTTCAAATTGGTTACACTTGGAAACATCAATTTTAATGTAAAACAAAGAACAAATGAGAAGTTAAATTTTTTTCTTCAAATTTATGATTTTTATTTCCAATTGTTGTGATTTATTAATTTTCGGTAAATATTGTTAGTAAAGTAGAAAAAAGATGGACAAGAGAGAAACATAGGTATGAGAAATGAAGATATGTCGGCAAAGCGCAACATCGAAGAAATATAAGAAAAAAATAGATAAAACAATTAATGTTTTCGTATTTTTAAGTGCAAAAAAGGAGTTTTACTAATATCTAATTTAAAAAATATCAATTAGGTTTTTTTTTTTTTTTTTTTGTTGAAAGGAATACATTAACATAAAAGAGTCTATTACAGAAAGTTAAGAAGAAAAATACAAATACAGTAAGTAAAGTAGTACAACAAAAAATCAGAAATGAAGAGGTGCATTGTATAACTTCGATTTGTAGAGCATTCTTCATTCTGCAGCTTGTAAGACTGGTAGCTCTTCTTTAACTCAAAGCTCATTTTTAACTCAAAAGAACCTTTCTATAGTTTTCTCTTGGTGGTAATTTCTTTTCACGTTTGTCCAAAATAGGCCTTGGTTTAGCTCTATTTGTACAAGAACAAAAGGGCTCAGCGCCTGTGGCAAATAAAACATCTTATTGGCTTCAAATCATGACTCAGGCCCGAAGGGGCAGCTAGAAGAGTTCTACCTGGACAAAGGGTACTCTTGTAATCAACTAGCTAATTGATTTTGAGTTGGATAGTCACAATTTTAACAGATACTACCAACATTAGTTTTATTGTTATATGCTAAATAGTTCAGTGTACTACTATAAGTATATCAGTGGTTGGTTTTTAGATAGATTCTAACACTGATACGTTGGTTAGATTCTGATCCTAACTAATCTTATTTGAAACACTTATATGGTACTATGCACACTTAGAGTTAAGTTTGTACTCTTTTTAAAAAAACAGAGTACAAACCTCATCTATGAGCTAGTTCATTTTGAGAAGCTATGCTGGGTGCTGCAAAACCAGAAGCAATTCATTTGGAGAGGATACTTCTCAACTACTTCTCCATCTTTGAGGTTTGTGTGTATATATATATATATATATGTAAATATGTTTCTCTTGGTTTATAATATATATAAACAACATATTTTTCTATTATAGGTGCTATACTTACATTTTCTTGGACTTACATCTTATACAAAAGTACACCGACATAAATAACTTAAGGTTACTACTACATACACATAACACACTGAGTTGCACTTTAAACTCTTATTCTTGTTGACGACGATAGTGAAAATAAAGACTTAAGTTTAGATACATGGATCTTACATTCTTAATGCTTGATTTGAGTCAACATGCATGAGACATCTTTACTATTAGGTCTCCGCTTGGGATCCTCCGTAGTGCAGAAGCAAGCAATCTTTAAAACAAGTAGCATTTGTTCTTCATACCCATTACCCAAAAGCTTAGGATCAATTGCCCTACTAGGGTTTTCCGAAGTCACTACATTCCTCAACCACTTCACTTGGCTCATCTCGTCCGTATGTTGAAAGAATCCATCAGATGGTAACTTTCCCATCACCAACACTGCTAACACAACCCCAAAGCTATATATATCACACTTGGTTGTGAACTTAAGCGTCTGGTGGTACTCAGGAGCGATATACCCAACTGTTCCTGCTATATTTGAAGTTGTTATATGTGTTTGGGCATCCGGCATAGCTTTAGCTAGTCCAAAATCAGCAATTCGGGCCTCCAAATCATCATCGAGTAAGACATTTGCGGGTTTCAAATCTCTGTGAATGATCCGCGGGGTATGGTTCATGTGGAGATACTCTAGCCCAGCTGCAACCCCAATAGCAATTCGGTGTCTTAACAACCAATCCAACTCTCTAGTCCCCGCGGAAACTTGTTGTAACACATCTTGTAAGCTTCCATTCTTCATGAACTCATATACAAGATAATGAGAGTCCGGTCGACTCACATGAGCAAGCAAAGAAAGAAGGTTTCGATGTCTTATTTGACCAACTGTCTGAATTTCAGATCGAATTTGTCTTAGTTTCTTGTTTAATAGCTTACTATCTCCTTCATTAACATCAACTACTTCATTCTTTGGCTGATTTATCTTCTTGATTGCTATCAATTTTCCATTACTTCCTGGTAATTCAGATCTATAAACTTCTCCACACCCACCTCTTCCTATAATCTCAAGTGATGCTAAACCATCTTCTTTCTCTAAAAATGCTATATCTTCAGCTTTTATCATTGAACTAAAAATTGTTATTCCTATTTCTTTTTCTCTTCCTTTAATACATAATACTAGAAACTTAAACAAGAAAGAGAAGAATAATCCTGACCCAATTCCAGTTATTGCACCAACTGTAAACCCAATTATCCAACCTCTGATATTTCTCTTGTGTTTTTTCTTATTCTCATTTGGTGAAGGTGGATGAGCTGATTTTGATGAATTTGAAGATTTGGGGTTTGTTCTTGATGGTGCTGATGCATTTTCTGCAAGTATATAACGTTTGGGTAGAAAATTTTCTTTTTCTTTTCTGTTCATCCATGGCTTCTTTTCTGGTATTTGAAGATCTTTATTACCAGAAAGGTTGAGAATTTGAAGACGATGATTACGATTCAAAGAAGCTGGAACTTTACCAGAAAACAGATTATTAGATAGATCAAGCTTTTCCAAATTCTTCAAATACTTCAAGAAATCTAAACCACCAGAAAATCTATTAGAAGAAAGATCAAGAATTCGAAGACTAATAAGAGATGAGAATTGGGAAGGAATTTCGCCGGATAAACGATTGTTTCTGAGGTTTAAGATTTGGATTTTCCGGCAGTCAACGATTTTAAGAGGAATTTGGTCAACGAGTTGGTTGTTAGGAAGAGAAAGTTCTTTGAGTTCAGAGAATCGTCCGATTACTGGAGATATAGTTCCATCAAGCTTTTTCGAATCAAGAACGATCCGAGTAACTCGGAGTACCGGCGATTCAAGAGAGATGATTCTTCTCTCACTGTAGACTCCAATTGAGTTGCATGGGTTGTTCTCTGGTTTGCCATTGAAACCTAACTCGTATTTGAAGTGTGAGATAGAATCGGAATCGGAACGGTCAACGTTTAATCTAGCTTGTGAAAGAATAGGTAGAGAGATGAAGATGAGTAGAGAAAGAAAGAGGTTGATTATCGCCGGAAGAGTAACCGTTTGGGTCAGACCCCGACCAACCATGTTTTTGAGAAGCCGGTGAGAAGGGCTAAAAAAGATTTAGGGCCTGCTTATAGATTGTGGAATTGTGGGTGGAGGTCGTTATGGTTCAATTAGCTTTTATTATAAGAAAAATGAATCCTACTAATGTCGGGAAGACTTGACTTAAAGATTCATAATATCAAGTTTACAAATTTACCCTTCTATTTTCCTTTAGAAAATGAAAAATAAAATGAGGTCCAGTACTCCAGTCGAGTTGATTGGGAGAACAGCCAAAAAGAACCAAAAAGTCCATTTTTATTGGCCGTGAGTTTGGGGCATAAAAAATGATCTTAGCCGAATAAATTTCGTAAGGAATCTATGATTTTTTGTACATTTTTTGGGCCACATATTGTTTTTTAGTACAAAATTTAACTTGATTAAACATTGCCCCCTAATTTTCATCTTCTTTATTACCTTCACCACCACATCTTCCCACCACCACAACTTCCTACTACCACCATTGCCACCTCTTCTCTCTCTTCTCTCACTGACTTTTACTCTCTCTCGGTGTCTTCCTCTCACTATTTGTCTCTCTCTCTCTCTTCTTCTCCTCTTTCTCTCTTCCTTTTTTTATTCCTACTCCATCTTCTTCTATCTCTCGTTGTTTCTCTCTCTAGATCGCTTTCTCTCTTTAGCTCGACATCTCTCTATGTCACGATTTTTCTATCAGCGAAGGGAAGTGTCCCCTTCGCCTTTCATTTGATGAAGGGGACCTCGAGGAGGAGAAACCCTCCTCGAGATCTGATTTCGACAAAAGGAACTGTGTCTGTGTGAGAGAGGGAGAGAGACCGAGATAGAGAGAGAGAGAGAGAGAGAGAGAGAGAGAGAGAGAGAGAGAAACAATGAGAGCAAGAGAGAGAAAAACAATGAGAGCAAGAGAGAGAAAAACAATGAGAGAGAGGGAGAAAAATTGTGAGAAAAAAGAAAGATAGAAAGAGAGTAAGAGAGTAAGAGAACGAGAGAGAGAGAGAAAAGAGAGAGTGACATAATAGAGAGGGAGGGACATCGAAGATGAAAATTAAGGGGCAATGTTTAATTAAATCAAATTTTTTGGGCTAAAAAAAATATACCCCCTAAGTCAATCCTTATTGACTAAGTCTTAATGCCCTAGAGATTTTTCTTTATTCCCCAAAACCGCGGCCTTTTTTAGTTTGATTGTCTTATGTCCCTTTGGAGCCATCCAGAGCTTCGCCTATAAGTGTCTGATCAAACTTCATAAGTGTTAGGTTTTTTAGATGGACTTGCGAAGCTTTCATCAGCAAAAATACAATTTTTTTTAATTGTCAGCGTGCCTCAGACCCTTCACCTCTAAGGTGGAAGACTAAACCTGTTCCCACTCCAACCAAGAGTTGTTGGCGCAATAAAACACCATAGTTGTTAGATTTGGACTAAATATAATAAATACGACCAATATTGATAACTTGAAAGATTTATAGAGTTCCAAATAGTAACACAATTAAGGACAACTCGTTTACAATGATACTAGATTGTAATAATCCCACCTGACGTAAGGGGGCGTCCGAAGCGTGGACTATAAGTAATTAACAAACCACATTCTTCTTCTTCTTTAGAGAGTAAAAATGGGAAAAGAACATTGTTGGATATGGAAAATCTAGCAAATCAAAAGACACTTACGATTGAAGATCATAAACAGAGAGAGAGAGTGAGTGAGAGAGCGAGAGAGAGAGAGTGAGAGAGAGAGAAAATATTTGAATCAACCCTAAAACTTCAATGTCTGAGGTTTTTTCTTCTTCATCGACATACTTGGATTTTTGTTGAATAACTCTAAACATCTTTGGATTTAGACAAATATTTGACCTCGGAACCAAGGGTTTTGGAACTCAAGAATCCAAGTAATATGTTGTTTTTTATGAACATAACATATTGACTTTCTTGTGTTTCTTGAGAATCCCACAAAATATTGGTCAGTTAGAAGAGATGTTACCACGAAATGTAGGATAATAAATCAAATTTGTCAGATTTCATGGCAACTTTGCCCGTAACAAACAAATTTTTCTTGAGAATCCCATATGCTCTGTTGGAGCATTTATATGTTGAGAACAGTAGGTTTCACTGAAAACTTTTATCAAAAATGACATTTTTGATAAAGAATTTTGGATTAAAAAGTTGCCAAAAAGTTTTCATTGTTTAAAAGATCTATTGAACAAAATGAAGGTAGTAAAAAAAATGATTTTGACTTAGGAACGTGATTTTTCTTAAAAACCGTAGCTACAGAAATAATTTATCCTGCCTCTATAAACATGTATCCATTTTTATATGAAACAAAGAATTTTAAGAATATAAAATTCCTCATTATTGAAGTTTATTTAATAACAACCTCCTCTATTATTGTAAGTTCATCAATGTAAATTTCTTTCACTAAAACAAAAAGGATGAACTTTTGAAGTGGTCATTTACCTCTAGTGGTATTTGGAGATGAAAGAGGAAAGGTATTTCCAATTTGGTCTGTAATTTTCTTTTCATTTTAGTCCCTAAGACCAATTATAAATACCATTTATTTACAAAAAAGAGCAAAAAGTAATAAACCAACAACTGAAGGAGATGTCCTTCGACCAAGATGACAATGCGATTAATTTTTCAGATGGAACAAATGGTGAAGAAGATCATCAAGTCCGTTCGATTTAGGGATCGTAATGCTTAGCTAGTAGTCAACTATACTCGCCTAATTGCTTGGATGATTCACGGCTAACTTCGACTGGATCCTACATTTCAATTTAATCGGAAAGATATGACAAGAGGAAACCTGGTAAAAGTTGGATTAGATCCACTTGAATAGGCCTAAAAGAGTCTGAATAATAACCAGACAAAGCTAGAAATGGTCAGCCAAAATAAGGGGTCGGCCAGGCCCAACCCACTTTAAGGGCTGCCTTGGCCGACCACATCAAAGGGATGCACCAAATGTGACAGAACTCCCATCTGAGAATCCCACTCAGAATTAAATTCAGAGTCCTTTTATTTATGTGGTCTTTTAAAGAAATCTAATTAGATTAGGGTTCTAACTCTAAGCGTTCTTACATAAAGACCTCTTTAGAATACAAGTATGTGTGAATTTTTCTCAAAAGAATTTCTATCTCTGCCAAACCAAGCAGAAGGAAAGAGAGAGGGAGAAAGAAAAAGTTCCCACCTATCTATCTATTCTAAAGAAGAATTAGTTCTTCGTTTTAACCTCTGAATAAGATCCTAGTTGATTATAAAGGAAGGTGAACAAGTTAATTCTTCGGGTATCTCAAGTGGAGGAGTTGCAATTTGGAGCTCCTGGTCTTCGGATAAAGCAGTCAGTTTAGTCCGTGGGAAAGTGATTCAGGTATAATTCTAACCTGAACTAGTTCATTATTAGTTAATGCAAGAGATCCCGAGAAACCCATTCTTAGACGTATAGACGTCTACGATTTTGCCTAGAACATTAGGAGACTCCATAATCTAACACCTATCACCTGCTGGCCATGAAACGTAAAAAGTTGGTTTTTTGTCTTCTTCATCGAACCTCCTCCTATCACAGGGTCGCCCTCCAGTCACCATCATAGGTTTTTTCTCCCTCTTTTCGTATATTGGAATGAGAGTCAATTTCGAATCGGTTCGAATCGTTAAACTCAGAAATAAAGCATGCCATTGCGAAGCTCTCGTCAAGCTCTTAAGTTTAGAGCCCAGAACCACTCTAATCCGATTCCTGAAGAATGAGATATTCAAGTCCGAAATTTAATTGGATGTAAAATGGTTAAGTTAGTGACTAACCAACAATAAGGAAACATTGGGTTGGGGGCCATTTGCGTAAGGGGTGCACAGACATATTGGACATGTGGCGTTCTGTGCGCTAAATGCCTTAATTCGACGGCTGCACAAAGATCTTGGTGAGTCGAAGTGCTGAGAGTTGGATCCGCAAGGATCTAACAATCTTCATCCCACCTGTGTTGGGTAAGTGGGATCTCACCCGATCTTCATCTAACGACCACCGATCTTCTGTAGGGAAAATTCGGGCGAGATCTAAAAGGTGGGTGTTTCCTTTGCGCTTCTGAGTGAGATCGACCAAGATCTGTTGATAATTAAGTGAAAAGTCACTTTTTCTTAACAAATGTATCCCGAATACCCAATAAATGCGTCCCTATTGAATGCATCTATTCGGTTCCTACTTATAGGACCCAAATGGACTTCAAATTTAATTTTTTTTTCAAAGCATCAAACACTATGAGAAGATCATTTTAGAGAGTCTAAGCAGAACATTTAAGAGAATTTTCGAAGAGTTTCATTTGAAGGAAGTCTGGTCTACTCGCATTAAGTCTAAGGTTAGTAGACTTTCAAGTCGACTGCTTTCTGATTTGAAGTACCATTGAATCAAAAGGTTAATCATTGTATCCTAGGGGACAAAAGTCGGTAACTCTTGGTACTATTCAAGGCGTCAATTGTCTTAAAGAAAGAGGAATACCTTGTCTCGATTAAAATATTCTTTTTTTAATCCTACGATTTTTCTTTTTCTCTTTCATTTATCTGATTTCTAAATCAAAGACATTATGATTTATTGAATCAGAAATGTACTGATTTTAAATAATAAATCAGAAGAAATAAAAGGAGTATAATTCCTCTTTTCAATCTTAAATCATAGTGAGATTGAAAACATATTGAATTGTTTTCCTTCATAGTCTTTCTCCATTAATTTGGAACAAAATTATTCTTTTATTATGAAAGATCCTGAAGCTTTGAATAGAAGAGGAAAGTCGTACTACAGAGAAGAAGATAAAGAAGTCTTCAAATGGTTCAAAAGTAAACATCATCGAATGGGGGCCAAAACCAAACTAGAAACGTTCGGTTCATGTAGCAGGTTTAGGAAAGCCAACGAATAAGAATTTCGACGGTAACTACTTCAACTATGGCAATAAGTGGCATCTTTCCAAAGAATGTCGTTCTAAAAATAACAAGATCAACAAGATGAAGAACTCCAGAACCTATGTGCAATGGATGTTGGAGTTGATGACTAGGAAATGAAGGAGTTGAAGGAGATGTCCTTCGACCAAGGTGACAATGCGAACAATTTGTCGGATAGGACAATTGATGTGGAAGATCATCAAGTCCGATTGATTTAGGGATCGTAGAGTTGTAGCTAGAGACCAACTACGATCGTCGAATTACGAAGTAATTTGCGGCTAACTTCGATCGGATCCTACAACGGGTTACACATAAGAGTGACAAATTGATCTAGGATATGACTAGTGGGAGTGAGATATAATCATGGGAGTGTCCCATAAACATATCTCATAGGCCTAAAAAGGAATTAGGCAAAGATAGTACAAAAAGGCCAAAAACAGGGTTTTTGGGCCTAGGCCGATTCGGGCACTTTTAGGGCTCGGATTGGGCTTATTTTTGGAGGGACGTTTCCTTATGTTATGAACATTAAATCTGCCAATTTTGGCTGGGTTTGGACGTCATCTCCTTAGGGAATTGAGAAAATACCAATAGTTGCTATTTTCGACTATTTCCCTAAATCTTATTCTAAAGGGTGTTTTAAGAAACCTAAAAGGAGGTGGATTCTTATTAGGGTTCTATATAAACACTCTTAGGGAAGAGAATAAGGTGTGGAATTTCTCTCTAAGCTTTCTTACTCTACCACATCAAGTAGAGAGGAGAAAGTGAGCTAATTCCCATTAACTATCTATCTAGTTAAAGAAGAAGGTGTTCTTCTATCCAACCACCATTGGTGTGCTAGCTATACAACAAGGTGGGAGATCAAATTGATTGCTCGTGTCCCAAGTAGAGGAGCTACACTTGAAGCTCTTGGTCTTCTTATAAGCAATTGGAAAGGTTCGAGGGAAAACTAGCGAATAAGGTATTTATCTTTCTAGTTTTAATTAATGATTATCATAGGTTTATGCATGTGATCCTGGGAATACTAGTGTAGACATTAGATGTCCTAATTCCGCTATAAACACTAGTAGAAGGGTGTAAAACCCAACAGGAAAAATATTGAATTGTACTCTTCCTTAGTCGTTCTCCATTAATTTGGACCGAAAATGTTTTCGATTTATTTACTGGTTTCACCAATAACCCGGTTTAAGACTCCCTCAGTCAACTCGTTTAATCAGTATACTCAAATGACCACATCTTCCTCTCTCTCATTTTTCTCCCTTTTCTCTCTCTCTCTCTCTCTCTCTCTCTCTCTCCCTAACGCAATGAAAAACTCAGAAAAGTTTTAGATTGATGTCCAAAACGTATAAACCTGGAAACTCACAAAGAGCAAAGAATTACCGAAATTTTGTTAATATAATTTAATGAATTAAACAACCACTGGGTTCCCTTTATAAAGCTCTAGGGTCTTCTAAATTTAATCAAATTACAACTTCTAAATAAAGAAAATAACAAAATTTTTAAGAAACTAGAAAATTACTTACTTTCTATAGTAAAACTTACTAAAAATGGTATAGAAAAACTACTAGAAGTCCGTTTTTAGGACCTAAACGTTGGAATTTGACCTCAGAAGTGGACCGATTTGTGGCTTAGCTATATCAAATGTGTGGAATTATTTCGCACAAATGTTTAAAATTTTGTCGAATTTCGACACCCGTAGCTTCATTTCTAGCATTTCAGTTAGATTGCCTTTCTTTTTAGCCACATCGATTTTTTTCCATATATTTTTCGGCCAATTCTTCTACATCACTCTTTTGTTTACCTCTCTTTCTTTCCTCCTTTTGTCCCTTCCTTTCTCTCTTTAAATAAAAAGCAGATCTAAGATCTGCCGAGTCAATGAAGATGAAGGGGGCTCCCTTTCTTCTTTACCGCTACATCGGGGCAGGAGATAAGTTTCATGCGGAAAAAACGAAGGGAAAAATCCCTTTCATTATCTTTAGAACCATTTTTAGTATCTATTCTAAAGCACGACTGAGTAATTTGTAATTTTTTTTTTGTTGAAATTTGGTAGAATAAATTGTATTAAATTCTATCAATGAGGATGAATATTAGAAAAACTCATTGGTTTCAAAGCCCAAACGGGTCAAGGAAGTCGGATTTCCAATTGTGTTGACCAAAATCCACACCAGGGCCCTCAGAGATAGAGTGCCTATTAAGACGTCAAGTCCAACGCAACACTCTCGGGCCCAGCCCAGAAGTCTCTTAATGGGCCCTCGTCGACTAGACCCTAAAACTCGTGTCAAAGCCCAACCACGTGCAAAGAGTGTCCACGTGTACAAAACTCCACACGCCCGAATCTCCACACATCTGGTGTTTGACACGTCTAGATCTCCACGCACCACGTGTGAAAGATCACTTAACGAAGAGATCCTCTACATGTCACATATGCCCATAATGACAAAGATCTCAGACTTGGTCAATGTAACTATAGAGACAAATATTCCCCCCATTGGTGACATTTATAGCATGGTAACGTCTCACATAAATGTGAGATCACGTACATGCACACTTAGAGTATTTACCGATAACATGCACAACCGTTGTGCATGTACAGCTCGTGTAAACGTCACCACATCTCAGGTATCTTGCCATGCATTTACTCCATAACGGTCAGCAATTACTCCTCCCAACGGATCACTCCTCACACCTATATAAAGAGGAGCACTTCCATTTCTCAAGGCATCGAAAGCAGAGCAAAGTAACCCTTACTTCTTCTTATCCACTCGCTTACTGTTATTCGATTGTTATTGAGACGTTTGCATACGAGTTCACCTGATTCTGGTCGTTGATATTACTAGACGCATCAAAGGTGTTAAAGCTTCTTCTTGCTCAACGCTTTCAATGATCGTCAAAGAGATCAAAGCCTTCTCGACGCTTCCAGAAAACATCAAGGAAGTCATAGCTTTCTTCTTGCTCGAAGTTACTGGTAACATCTACTCTCACACTTCTGATCATTACACTCCCGTAGACTCGAGCTCCGGACATTCTACGAGCCTAGACACTCTCCAATTACACGTCAACGGTTATATCCCCAACATTCCATTTATTATCCTTTATTACAGTTTGCTGAATTGACCGACGGATGGCCCTTGGCATGCATCATCTCGTTGTCCCCCAAGTTTCAACGGGTTTGTTCGTGTCTGTTCACCTTCTTTTGCAGGTTTCTTCCACACCTTGCTGGTGCCCATCAATCAAGAACTCGACGTTTGGAATTGCAGAAGACGTTCACGCTTCCGCCCTTCTGACTTCCGACCCGTAGACTTCTCACCGTCTACACCAATGCGACAACTTCTAACTACGCAGGCATTGCAAAACTAGAAGGCGTTTGGGACATAAAAATGGGTTGGAAATCTTTTGGTAAACTGTTGATCTCAATACCTCAAATTATTATTTGTTGATGAAAAATTCCCCTTAATTCATCTCCTCAATAAATCTCAGATCCTTTTGGTTTTTAGTGAGAAATGGACATGAAGAAAACAGAGGCACTAGAAAAAAAGAAAGAAAGATGAAGAGAGAGAGAAAAATAATGGTCGGGGTCAAACAACATTGGTGGAGGTGTAAGGAGGAGGGAGGAGAGAGAAGTAGAAGAAAAAAAACCAAATATTTTTATGTCCGGTCGCTGGTAGGTTTTCGGTCGGCTGACCAGTTGACGACGACCGTTCTTTAACGAGGTTAAATGAGAGAGAAGGATAGAAAGGTGATTACTTCTCAAAATAAGGGTAAATATGAAAACTAAGACAACTGTTAAAGTTGACTAGCAATTTGACTGACAAAAAAAAAAGCGACTATATTAGAAACTGACCATATTTAGAGGATCATTTTGATGAACTAGTCATTTTTAGAGGGCCAAAATAAAATTAACCATTTAAGATATAGTAGAGGCAATGATGGAAAGTCAGAAGTGTCGGGGCGATAGGTCCAAAATTGAAAATATAATGGGTCTAAAATCTAAATTTAATATAAAACAAGTAATAAGTCTATTTTCTTTTCCATCAGTAATGTATTAATTGTTTAGTGGATGTATGGATATGTGTAGCAACAATTTTTTTTTATGTAATACAAAGTAAGTTACAAGTAATTAAACAGTAAAAAGACTAGAGTTATTTACGTTTTGTTTAATACAGTAAGATAACAGTGTCATTCAAAAATAATTTATTTGGTTAATCTCAAAATACGATGTCATGCAAAATACGAGTTTTTTGGTAAATCCAAAGATTCTTAAAGTAAGTAAAATTTCAAAATTTTTGTACATTTCTATTTAATAATGTACTTATAGTGCTTTTAAAGCCAATTCTTTAGGCCCGAGACCAAACATTTCAACTCAAAAAGGTTGAAAACGTTATGAATAGTGGAACACGTTATTTTATTTGTTTATTGGTTTAATGACTTATTGACTTTGACTTCCTATATCATTTTTCTTTTGGGGCCGGTAATTATAAGGCCCAAAATGGGAAAGTTAAAGAGAATCAGGCCCAATACTAAATAATAATGAGGAAAAAACCCAGTAGGTAAAAATACAATTTTACCCTCCAAAATGAAATTTTCCGCCCAAATCAGCGTTCTGAACATTTCTGAACAATTCTTGGTTTGCTCTCGACAATTTTGTAAATTTCTGAACAAATCTTAGTTTGTCTCAACAATTTGTAAATTTTTGAACAAATTCGTTTTTGCTTAGACATTGTTTTGCCAAAATATTTCGCATTTTTTTCTTTTGCATTTTACATAGACAAACAAACACAAACATTTTGGCTACAACATTTTTCGATTTGTCTTGTGAAAAAATAAATGGTTTTCGCATTTCTGTTTTGCTTTCGACATAAATATAAAGACTAAAGCATTTTTTATTTGTCCTTTACAAAAATTAAAATGTTATTCATATTATCCTTTGTATTTAACAAATCCGTTAACGAACAGATAATATTTTGACTAATACATTATATATGTTGTTAAGAACATAATTATATATGACGCCAACATTTTATAATAAGTCGGGACATTATTATAGATATTGTCAACATTTTATAACAACACAATGATATATGTTGTCAACATATAAGGGTAAAAATGGAATTATGAAAAAAATATGTTGCCTTGTTAACAACATAATTACATATGTTGTGAACATTTTGAAAAATGTTAAAAAAATGGGTTTTTTTGACATTATTATTTTTGAGTGGGTTTTTTTCTTATTAGGGTCTAGATTTTTGGGTTTTTCACTCATTTTTTCTTTCTTCTTTTGGAAGGTATAATAGTATTAACTTTATTAGTCAATTTTGAGGACAAAGTGGGTATTCTTGTCAAATTATGTAGGGACTCATTCTTTATTGGAGAGGCTAGAGACTGAACTTTCTCACGTCAATGGAGTAAGAGAAGTGCTCAGTCAATATGACAAAAATTCAAGACTTTGTTTTGGTGGAGTCTATGGATATCAATGCAAGCCCCACTGCATCTAATAAAAAGCTTTATTGGGGTTGATAAAGAACAAATTATATTTTGTTTTTATGTGTAAATTTTAGTTAAGGTTTTTATTCCTAGATGAAACTGCGAAAATCATCTATTCAAAAGACATCTCCAATATAGCACTCTAAAAATTTTAGAATTATTTAAGTAAAATTTCCTACACAAATAGCATTTTCTTAATATATAAAACGTTGATGTAAACAATTGAACTCCTCGAGAGAAATCTCAAATATTGAGTTTTTTCAGACATCTTATAATTAAATAATTCCAAATCATTTTAAGACCCAATTTAGTTTTGCGCTTGGAGAGAAGTTTTCTTTAGCTTTAATTCCGCATTACCCCCAATTTGTGACTAACTCGTCGTTTTCTACCTTATAAGTTTTAGGCAGTTCGAATTAGAGCTCAATTGTCAAAAAACTTCAACTTTTTTCCAGAATACCTTAGGGGCGAAAATGAAACTAATCCAAGAAAATGTTAAAATAGTAAATCCGCATCATACCTTGTAACATCCCATGTTTTCGGTTAAAGAAATAAAAGACGACGATTAGAAGAGGGATTGTTTGGCGTTTAGAAAAAAATCAAATTGGAGGTTAAATAGTAGTTAATAGAAATTGAATTAATTGAGTACAAATCTTGGTGGCACTTATTCATGAAGTGTATATAAATTGAAGGACTAAAAAAGGATTAAATCTATGGCCACTTTATATCAAGACAAGTGGCAAATTTAGAATTAATGAAGATTGAGAGGCAGCCGTAGTAGCCGTTTTACTCATGAGAAACGGGGCGCCTATAGCTGTACACGGGGGCGCCTATAGCATACTAACTTGAGATGCAACTTATCTCCTTTATGCCATGTTTGGCACGCGGGAATCGCAGGGGGAATCCTATTCCCGGAGGAATGCGATTCCCCTCAAATGGGGTAGTAGCAAACCCAGAGATGGGGGTGGGTTTGTGATTCCTATTCCCAGGAATTATTTGATTTAATATTTTTGGACAAAATAATCCTTGATAAAATATTAGAATGACTAATATTAAAATCGTCATTCTCATAATATTTTAACTAAAAAACTAAAAACCTAGGGTTTCAACCACCACCATAGCAACACACACTCTCTTTCTCCCACTCTCTCTCTCGCTCGAATGTAACTCTTTCTCTCCATATCTCTAGTTTTTTTTCTTCTTTCTTGCTCTTTGATCATTAAAAATTGATTTCATAAAGTTAAAAAAAAATATAGTCGAGACCTTATTTATTTTAAATAAATCTTTAAATACAACATAACTTAGTTTATTACGTTACTATTTTATATCTATAAATTTGAACAGATAATATCAATTAAAAAATATATAACAAAGTTGACCTATAATTTATGTAGTTTAACTAATAAGAGGACTTTCGTAAGAGTTTACATTCCTATTCCTATACAAACCAAACAACAAGTCAGGAATCTATCGAGAATGAAATTTCTATTCCTAGTCGAACCAAACTTTAAATCAAAATAATCTGATTCTCGAGAATGGCATTACGGTAATGTGATTCTCGGGAATGACATTTCATTCCTTCGCGCCAAACATGACCTTACTGTAACACGTTATCCCCACGTGGCCAGCTTATAATTGATTTATTCCTTTGTCTTAAACTCAATTTGAACCCAAACAGAATGGTAAGATCGGATAAATGAGTTTTAAGGGTAAATGGTTAATGATTTCTTTCTTCGATTTCTTCGCGCTCGGTAATCGGAATTCAATGAAACTTGTTCCAGGTAATTCTATTCGACTTGTTCTACATAGTTAGCGGTTTGAAATTTTCAATTTCGTCCAAATTTGATGGTTTTATTGATGGTTATATCGATAATTGTATAGTTATACTAATTTCACTTGAGATCAAAATTGATTTCATAAAGTTAAAAAAAAATATAGTCGAGACCTTATTTATTTTAAATAAATCTTTAAATACAACATAACTTAGTTTATTACGTTACTATTTTATATCTATAAATTTGAACAGATAATATCAATTAAAAAATATATAACAAAGTTGACCTATAATTTATGTAGTTTAACTAATAAGAGGACTTTCGTAAGAGTTTACATTCCTATTCCTATACAAACCAAACAACAAGTCAGGAATCTATCGAGAATGAAATTTCTATTCCTAGTCGAACCAAACTTTAAATCAAAATAATCTGATTTTCGAGAATGGCATTACGGTAATGTGATTCTCGGGAATGACATTTCATTCCTTCGCGCCAAACATGACCTTACTGTAACACGTTATCCCCACGTGGCCAGCTTATAATTGATTTATTCCTTTGTCTTAAACTCAATTTGAACCCAAACAGAATGGTAAGATCGGATAAATGAGTTTTAAGGGTAAATGGTTAATGATTTCTTTCTTCGATTTCTTCGCGCTCGGTAATCGGAATTCAATGAAACTTGTTCCAGGTAATTCTATTCGACTTGTTCTACATAGTTAGCGGTTTGAAATTTTCAATTTCGTCCAAATTTGATGGTTTTATTGATGGTTATATCGATAATTGTATAGTTATACTAATTTCACTTGAGATCAAAATTTGGAGCTATATAGACGATTATTATTCAATTTCTTCGAATGATTTGTGTTCAAAAACATGTTTAGGAGATTGTAGACTATTTCGGGGTGTCCAAATATAGACGGGGTGCTGCCGAATTATTTTAGTGCTCGATTTTCATATTTGGAATAGTTTGGAAATGAATTGGAATAAAGATAGTTACCCGAATTTTGTCATATTTCACGTGAATGGACAGTTTTAGCTATAGATTTATATTATGACGTTCATTATATGATTTATCAGCCTATGAAGACTCTGAAATGTAAAATAGAGTTTATGAGAAGTTGGTAGTTTGTATGCTCGGTTAATCAATGGACATGGCTATGAAAGTTAGGATCGATCCAAATTCGGTTATTCGAAGTCTTCCAGCGTTACGGATTGTTTTTATGTTTAAGTTTTCATCGTTTTCTCTTAATTATTGTCTTTATTGTACGAAGGTTCTTAGTATAAGAACCTAATGTTTGTATTTGATTTTTTTGCTTATTCTTCCTTATCCCAGAGTATGCGAATGAGGAGGAATTAGGTCGTCTGGTAAGCGGGAGTCTTTGGTGATGCAAGGACTGAGGTAGGGGTTCTGAATCCTTTATCCATCATGGTTTTATAGATAATGAATATGCTAGATTTTATAGTTATATACATGCGCCATTATAACTAGAGTTTAGGTAGCATGAAACTCGATTTTAAGTGATGAATTGAAATATGCTTGA
This sequence comes from Eschscholzia californica, assembly GCF_041429995.1. NCBI lineage: Eukaryota > Viridiplantae > Streptophyta > Magnoliopsida > Ranunculales > Papaveraceae > Eschscholzia > Eschscholzia californica. The sequence continues at coordinate 51,953,399 of NW_028238198.1, forward strand.
CCTGTTATGATGCGATATGAGAAATGTTTTTGAACTGTTTTGCGATGATTGCGAACTACTTGGGATTTTGTTGTATGCACCCGACTGCGGATTATGTCAACCTACGAGCACGTAGCCATTGAGGGTAGGTGACATGTGGACATGGGTGTGACCCGTGTGAGACCGGTGAGGTGGACGATACTAGTCATGAGACCTGTGGGTGTAGAGTGCTTCAATTGTTGGCCATCAGTGCTCGTGCCTCCAGTTCGAGGCTCAGGGACGTACACTTGAACGCTCGTCTGGGAGGTGACATTGAATCTTAACAAGGAACTTTCTTAATAAAAAAACATTATCACACAATTTACCTTCAGGTGATCTCAATTGATAATCAAACAAAAAAAACCATTATCAGAAACCAAAGTTTCCATAGCAGAAATAAGAGACCCACATTTTCTTCAATATAAACAACATTAGCAATAGTAACATAATCAAAGGAGGGTTTAATGAACTTATTTGATTCCTATTGTTCCAATAAAGTTGAGAAACTAATAGGGTTTTACCAAGAACCGATTTGAGTTTTCACCTTTAGTGGTGGCATAACAGGAGAGATATCAGTGAGGATGATATCAAGATCTAATAAGAAAAGACACACTCCTACTGGTACACAACCACAAGCCTATTTCAATTGCTTTCTTGCCAGGAAACTGAAGAGATGGGTTTAGGGATTATTGGAGAAGTGGAGTAAACTACTAACCATTTCTAGAGAAATTTGACAAGGACTAGAAAACAAGGCTAAATTGAAGTTCCTACGTGCATTGATTTACTGTCTTGTTGAATTGATAGGATTGAATCGAGACCTTTTAGCTTAGAGAACCAAACAGTAGAAAAAATAGGAAATATTCATAAATAAAATATGTCTTGGAGTAAATATTTCTCTGAGAAAATGTTTCCCCAAATTCTTTCCTTTCTCCAAGTTACTGTCAAACACAACCTTACTTATCCAAAAGATGGATTCAAGAGAAAGAAGAAGAGAGTCAGAGTCTCGGCACGTGATAAGGGGAATTTAAATGTATAGGATTTTATGTAGTTGGGGCTACTAGCTTATCGTGCTTCGAGTAGTGATGGTCGTCTGATCCTTAACCATGTGTGTTATTCGTCAAATCGTCGCGAGGAACATCGAAGTTTGGACGGGCACAAGTATTGAATCAGTCTTCATCTTCCTTCCCTAACTGAACCTGCGCATTCCCACGAGTGTACCGAAAATTTCAACCTGACCGTCAGATTGCACGCCACGTGACATCTAGCTAATTTGGTCACCTTTCTTTGACTCTAATCTTTGACTTAGACTAACTTTCCCATCCGGACTCTGATTGGATTTTCGTTTTCGTCGGTGGGTTCGTCTTGGACTCTAGTTTTCATCCGAGTGTTAATATTGACCAAAATTACCTGACTCCCCTTATCTCCAAACAACCAAAATGCCCCTCATGTGTGTCTTTTTCTGGTTTTTATCTGTTTTTCGCGCTCAATTCCTGAGAAGACATATGGGTGAGAGAAACAAACAATTCCTCAAAATAACTTCTCGAAATGGTTTAACTAGCTAAAGTTAAAAGATTAAGATGAGACATTTTCATGTCTCATCAAACTCCTAATATCTTCGGACTAAAAAATAGTAGTTTCAATCCATCAACGTGGATCTCAGCAACCTTAATCACACCGCATATCAACAGTCGGTTAAAGAATCTTATAAAAGGTAAGTCACAACTCCATAAACTCGGATTCACCGAATGCTCAATATTTAACATCAAGGGCAATCTAACTGTCTTGAGCGTCGTAGAGATTTTTTAGTTCCTTGCAGGTTTCGCCCCCCACATCGAGAAGAACAAAGCGGAATTCAATGTTGTAGCCTCATCATTCTGCCTGATTCAAGAAGACAAATTTTGACATCAGCAAAAACAGAATAAAAAAAAACTCTAAAATCCTATGTGACACTCCTAATGTACACTCTACAAACTTAAAACTTACTTAAGAGGCGTTTCATAGACAAGTGAGTTTCTTTTATAGAAAATATTGATGTCTACAGTTTAAGTCTTTAAGGGGAATCTCAAATATTGAGTTTCTTTTTGAAACATTTTAGAATAAAATGATGCCATATCATTCAAGACCCAATTGAGTTTTCCATTAGAGATTTTTTTTTAAAACTCTAGAAACCTTAAGTGACACTTATAATTTTTTAAATGAAATTTTGCATTAGAGATGGTCTAAGCCTAAGTTCTAAACCATAAGCTCTAAAGGTGGACATTATATGAAAAAATGTCCACGCATTTATTTGAAAAAATAGCCAGACAAAGTATTAAATGTGTTCGAGTTTATATAATTTTGGTCTTGCAATACGCAACATACAAGTTTCGGAAAAACTATATTTGGTGTATCAGTTAGATTTTCTTTTACAGTTATGTAGTTTATAAAACAATATTTTAACGATAAAAGCTTATAAAATATTAGGTTAATTCTGTTTTGCCCCCAATTTGTGACCAACTAGCCGTTTTAGCCCCTATAAGTGTCCGACAGTTCGTTTTGGCCCCCAATTGTGTCAGCCAGTTTGTTTTAGCCCCCAATTTTTGCCAAAGTTACCCATTTTCCCTTATGGCATATTTGTAATTTTTTTTTCTTTTTTTTCTACTTCCTTCCTTTTTTTCCTTTCTTTATCTCTCTACAATTGAACTTTGCAAGATTAGACCCTTTCTTGTAAATCCCTCTCTCATGAACTGAAGCTATAACAGACAAGGGCACCAGTAATTAAAGGAAAAACTCTTATCTCTATAGCTCAAAACTAAAAAGAAATTTCTTAGGAGACACAAATTAGTCCGTTACTGAAAGAATTTAGGGCTGTAGAAACCCTAGTTTCTGGTAAAGATAATAAGAAAGAGATTAGGGCAACGAATTAGGTAAAATGAGTTTTATATATGGTCAACAGGACCAACCCTAATCTTCTCAGTCAACAGGTCAAGATCAGTCCCAAAAGACCAAATCAACAAGTGCAGACCAAGTCAACAAGTATGGACCAGCCTCCATTGTGTCTAAAGGCACCCTGTACGAAAACAAGAAAGTTAGTTACAACTTTATTGTTTTCTGTTTTTCTATTTTTTAGTTTTCTGTTTTCATAACTGAATTGTCTTTCTTTCTAATCTCTTCTATATAAGAGACTTGTAAATCTAAAGAGAAAGTATTGATAATAAAATAGAGTTTTTGAAAAGTTCTTACATGGTATCAGTTAGGTTACAGATCCAGTGCTAGGGTTTTCTTCTTCTCAAGCTCAAAAACAATCATTCATCACCTTCCAAAACTCATCAAACAACAAGTTTTATGATCAAAATCAAGTAAAATGGATCAAAATAAGGTAGTACAGATCAAATTATAGTAAAATCAAGTATATTGAAGAAATAATCTGAAAGTGATAAGTGAACAAGTTTTCACCTACTGTTTTTTCGCACTAATCTCCAACATTCTCCTGGTTCTTTATCATCTCTTCAATTCTTATTCATGGCATCTCAAATGCTAGGTAATCTTCCTCCTATTTCATCTGTTACTAGCTTTATCACAGAAAAATTAGATGATAGTAATTTTTAATGTGGAAGGACCAAGTGGAAACCCTTCTTGGAACTTATGACCTATTAGGGTTTGTCAATGGTACTATAGAAGAACCACCCCAACTTAAGATCATTCATGGTGTAGAACAAGTAAATTCAAATTTTCAACTTTGGAGATCAAAAGAGGGTTTTGTAAGATCTTATCTAAAGAGTACTTTATCAAAGTCTGTTTACTTTGATATATATGGCTTACAAACTGCTAAAGGGATATGGGTTTACCTTGAACTTACCAATAATGAGGGTCTTGAGTCTAAGAAAGATCAACTTAGAAGGAAATTGCAAACCATTAAGAACGACAATGCATCCATTGCTGAATATCTTAGAGAGTTAAAGCTGATTGCTGATTCTCTCATATCAGTTCATGATAAAATCAGTGAATCTGAACTTGTCAGATTAGTTATTCAAGGCTTCAACTCTGATTATGATCAGTTTATAATTGCAATAAGAGCAAACAATGAACAACTAACCCTAGCTCATTTAAAGTCTAGACTTGTTCAACATGAACAATGGTTGCTCCAAAAAGATAATGATCAAGAGGCTTACTATGTCAAAAGATTGAATCAAAAGCAACATCAAAGACAACCCACTAAGCCTTCTCCAACTTATTACAGAAATCAGTCTTATACAAGAAGAGAGGGGTCACCTTTAAAGGGAAACTCTTCCATGAATAACCAACTAAAGGGGCAAAAGGCTGATGATTTTGATTTTTCCTCAGTCCCATGTGGTTTATGTAAAAGATGGGGTCATACTCCTGGGGTATGCTATTTTAGATATAAGCCAAATAAGAGTTATCCAAGTTATCATACTGATTCTCAAAATAATCAAGAAGATATAACAGAGTTACCCACAGATGAGAATAAGGATATTCAGTCCTATCTTTATGCAGATGAAGGTCTTGTGGAATGCAATAATGCTATTTTACAAACATATGAAAATAGTGATAACTATGATGAATGAGTGTCATACTGCTATTGTTATCAAGGAAATTGATGATGATGATGATGTTTATTATGACTGTGAATCAGGTCTTGAGCAATATTTTGTTTCTACAGATTCTTCTATCTCATCAAACAAAGATAAATCATGGTTGGCTGATACAGGTGCCAACAGCCATATGACTCATAGTGAAGACACACTTACTCTAATTCAACCCTACACAGGTTCAGATGTTGTTATGGTGGGCAGTGGTAAGTTTCTACCAATAGCTAGTACTGGTATGTTCAAGCTAACCACTTCAACTCATAATTTTCAGTTAAGTAAAGTTTTATGTGTGCCTCATCTAAAGATAAATCTATTGTCTATATCCAAATTCACCAAAGATAACTCTTGTTCAGTAGAGTTTCTGCCTTAGGGTTATAGTATAAAGGATATTCACTCTAATAAGATTTTGGCAGAAGGGCCTGTCAAGAATAATTTGTATCCTATTGAAGTTCACAATGATATGTTACAACATAGATCTCTTTCTACTCATTTATCTCTAACATCATCACAGTATGATATATGGCATGCAAGATTGGGTCATTCTCATAGTGCAGTTATAAAGCGACTTCATGATGACAATAAGATAGTTATATCCAACAAAATTGACAAAACTTTTTGTTGGTCTTGTGAATTGGGTAAAAGTAAATGCCTACCCTTTGCAAATTCATCCACAACTACAAACACTCCTTTATATCTAATTCATTGTGATGTTTGGGGACCAGCTCCTGTTACTACACCAAATGGTGCTAGATATTATATATTCTTCTTGGATGATTTCAGCAAGTATAGTTGGATCTATGCTTTGAAGCTAAGGTCTGATAGTCCGAAATGTTTCTGTCACTTCAAGGCAACTAATGAAAATCTTCTCAAAGAAAAGATTGTATATTTTCAGTCAGATGGTGCACCAGAACTACAAAAGGGAGAATTCAGGGCCTTTTTGGATAAGAATGGTATCCTCTTTAGATGCTCCTGCCCATATACCCCTCAACAGAATGGAAAGGCAGAAAGGAAGCATAGGCATATTACAGAGTTGGGTAATACTCTTTCCTTTCATTGTTTATTACCAAAACAACTTTGGTTTGATGCATTTAGTACTGCAGTTTATATCATAAATAGATTACCCACCAAAACTCTACAAAGCTCAACACCATATGACGTTTTATTTCATCACTCTCCTGATTACTCAGTTCTTAGGGTATTTGGTTGTGCATGAGGTGGGCCTAAAAAGTTTCCTAAATAGGTCTACACCCGCAAGTGCACGGGTGTCAAGTTGTAATAAATTCGGGTAAGACCGGTTCGTTACTCAGAGACTTAGTCAAACTTAATTTCTAACTTTAATTCTAACTTGGAATCTAACTTGGTTTTGATGATATGATTCAGATAAAGATAACAAATAAACTTAAATGATATAAAATTCAAGAGATGGAGGAACCTAGGGTTTCCGAATCCGTCCTTCTAACAATTCTAACGATGATTTATTATGATTTAATTAGCAAATTCTTTATATAACTCAGATTTTTGGTCCATGAATGGTCTAAAAATCCGGAAGATTTTATCATGAAAAATAATAAAAAGTATTAACAAATTATATCGATAAAATTAATTATGAAGAACTTCATCTAAAACCCTAGATGAAAGATTAGTTAATCATAGACATTATATAAAAAAATTGGAAAATAAAGTAAAGAGAGAGAGAAGAAAACAAACTTCTTCTTCGCTGGAAACGATTTCCTTCTGATTTTCCACTGACAGCCAAACACACCCCTGATGGAAAACGATTTTCTCGTCTTCTCGGAATTGAATTCTCTGTGGGAAATTGTTTTCCCAACTATTTTCTAATCTTCTCGAACTACTTTCTCTCTCTACTGTTTTCTTTCTCTCTTTTAATCTCTTACTTACAGAAACAATGAAGGGAAGATAACAATAATCCGAATGAAACAAACAAAGAAGAAGAAAATTGTAACTTCTATTTAATTTCTCTCTCTATTTAATTTTTTTTCTCTCTCTCTCTACAATCTCTCTTTCTCTCTCTGTAACTTCTCTTTCTTCTCACTAAAAGGAAGATTACAAAATAAGAAAAATCGAAAATGAGAGATGATGATGATTTCTCTAAACCGTATTGTTCCTTCTTCTCTCTCTCTGTCTAAACCGTGATGGAAAGAAAAAATGGTGTTGCTCCTGTTGTAAGCCGTGGGAAGATAATCACAACTCGTCTTACTCTCTGTATCTATATAGGAAAAATAATTGTGATCCCTCCTAATCTTTCTTCTCTCGGTTTTGTAGAAACTTTCGATTTATTTCCTCCTCTTCCAATCTTTCCTTTTCGGTTCTAAACTTTCCTCTCTAGCTCATTCTCTCTCTATACTTCACTGTTGCCTTTAGAGAAGAAATCTGCCACAAATATAATCTTCTCCCTAGCTAATGTATCCTTCTCGGTTCCATTTCTGATTTTAGAAGGAGATCTTCAGCTGCCTCATTCCTTCTTTCGATTATTATTCCCATAAGTGAAAAGATAAAGACGAGAAAGAGGATCTGCCTCAAGTCTTTGGCGAAAATCAGTGGGATCCTTGTCATGTTGGCAGTCAAAATAGGTTTGATAGGTTGCATCATGGCCAAGTAAAGGAAAGTTACAACACAACCTGCGATTTATCCATGTGTCTCTGACGAAACAATGAACCGTTAGATCTTTGGGGGAACACCAAAATCATCCTGATGTATCACCACGCAGGACCGAAGTTAGCCCGAAAATTTCATATTAGCGTGAGATTGGTCGCCACGTGTCTACTAGCCAACTTGGTCTATCGATTTTGATCCCAACTTTGATTTGAGCTAACTCTCTCGTTTGGACTCCGATTGGACTCCCGTCTTCGTCATTGGATTCGTATTGGACTCTACTTTCACATGAACACTAATATTGACCATAATACCCTTGTCATTTAAATGACCATAATGCCCCTCAAATATGTCTTTATCACAATTTTATTCGTTTTCGCATCGAATTCCGTAAATGAGACTTGAGAAAGAAAATCAAACAAATCCTCAGAGTAACTGCTCGAACAGAACTAACTAACCCGAGTTAAGAGAGTCAGATGGGATATTTTCATGTCTCATCAGCATGCTATCCACATCTTGGTGAACTCAGAAAAGATAAACTAAGTCCCAAAAGTGTTCAATGTGTCTTTTTGGGTTACAGCAATGAACACAAAGGTTATAGATGTTATGATCCTTTATCAAAAGATTATATATTTCTAGACATGTCATTTTTGAGGAAGACAATCTTCCTTATGTCAACCTCAATTCTAGACAGTCAAGTGGTGATCAAATAATGAAGCCTCATATTTCACTACCTCTGCCTCCTATTAGTCATCTTCTAGATGGTCAAACTGAATCAGGGACACCTAGTATACATACTAGTACACCAGCAAATTCAGAATCAAAGGGTCTGACTTATCATGATGAGGGCATTACTAATACTTCTATTAGCACACCCGCAGCATCTTCAGTTCCATCAAACCCCCCACAATCTAGTCAGATTACAACAAGAGGAAGAAATGGTATTATCAAAAGTAAGAATCTACCCACTGATTTTGTGGCTCATTATTCATCCCCTCACACTTTAAATGTTGCTTTTTTGTCTATATTACAACTACCCACTGAGCCAACATCTTATAAATAAGCAGCAAAGCATACTAGCTGGGTCAAGGCCATGAATGAAGAATATCAAGCCTTACTTGGGTGCAAGTGGGTATTCAAGTTAAAGCAAAAGAGTGATGGCACAATTGAAAGATACAAAGCCAGACTTGTTGCAAAAGGCTTTCATCGGCAAGAAGGAGTTGATTATGAGGAAACATTTAGCCTAGTTGTTAAGGCAAACACAATAAGGATGGTTCTCACTATAGCAATCGCAAAGTCATGGAATATAAAACAACTTGATGTGTCAAATGCATTCTTGCATGGGGAACTAGATGAAGATGTTTACATGATTCAGCCACCTGGTTTTATTCAACCTGGTTCTGATAAAATGGTTTGTCATTTGCTCAAAGCTTTATATGGTTTAAAACAGGCTCCAAGGGCCTGGTTTAACAAATTTGCTACTTTCTTATTGGCTTATGGCTTTCAGAAGAGCAAGTCAGATCACTTAATGTTTACTTTTCATCAGCCTACTTCAACAATGATACTTCTATTATATGTTGATGATATAATTCTGACTGGCAACTCAGTCTCTCAAATTTCAACTCTTATAAAGGATTTAAGCACTAGCTTCAAGATGAAAGATTTGGGTCCTTTGGCATACTTTCTAGGTATAGAAGTTACTACGAATCTTACTAAGAGACAACTTCTTCTCACACAGAACAAATACACTTTACAACTACTACAAAAGGTTACAATGTTGGATTCAAAGCCATCACAATTACCAGTTTCTAGTGGTAAAAGAGTTTCACTTACAGAGGGTGAGGATCTTCCAAATCCAACTGAGTACAGAAGCTTGGTTGGAGCTCTGCAGTATCTTACTCTGACTCGACCAGATATTTCCTTTGCAGTTAATTACACAGCCCAGTTCATGCATAAACCAACAACAGTGCATATGGTTATTGTCAAAAAGATATTAAGATATCTTAAAGGATCAATGGGGTCTGGAATCACTCTTTCAGCTGGAGATTTAACTATTCTCACAGCTTACTCAGATTCAGATTGGGCAGGATGCCCTGACTCTAGAAAATCGACAGGGGGTTACTGTATTTGCTTAGGCAACAGTCTTATTTCATGGAGTTCGAAGAAACAGGCAACAGTGGCAAAGTCTAGCACAGAAGCTGAGTATAAATCACTCTCAAATGCTGCTACAGAGTTAGTATGGTTATCTTACCTTATGGATGAGCTTCGTATGCCTCTAGATCGACCTTTTCGTCTCTTTTGCGACAATATCAGTGTCAAATATCTAGCATCAAACCCTATTTTTCACGCTCGAACAAAATATATCGAGGTCGATTTCCATTATGTTCGAGATCTGGTTTCAAATGGCTTAGTGGTGGTAAATCACATCTCCACCAACGACCAGCTTGCAGACATCTTTACTAAGGGTTTACCAGAAGATCTATTTAGAAAATTTCGCGAAAAACTGATGGTATTTCGTTCCTCATCTCCATCGGTTTGAGGGGGGTTGTAGAAACCCTAGTTTTTGGTAAAGATAATAAGAAAGAGATTAGGGCAACGAATTAGTTATAATGAGTTTTATATATGGTCAACAGGATCAACCCTAATCTTCTCAGTCAACAAGTCAAGATCAGTCCCAACAGACTAAGTCAACAAGTGCAAACCAAGTCAACAAGCATGAACCAGCCTCCATTGTGTCTAAAGGCACCCTGTACGAAAACAAGAAAGTTAGTTACAACTTTATTGTTTTCTGTTTTTCTGTTTTTTAGTTTTCTGTTTTCATAACTGAATTGTCTTTATTTCTTATCTCTTCTATATAAGAGACTTGCAAATCTAAAGAGAAAGTATTAATATAATAAAATAGAGTTTTTGAGAAGTTCTTACAAGGGCTTTTCCAACAGTGCCCCTTTCTTCTTCTCCTAATCTCTACTTGAACCCAAAATGGAATTTCTCAACCCAACAACAATGGATTCATGGTTATTTTTCTTCACTTTCAACTACATCACCGACAAATTCTTCTTTCAAGAAGATTTAATTTGATCTTAAAACTTATTAACCTAATCAAAGAAATCAACCACGAATTAGAAAATTTATCCCTTTTAAAATACCCAGAACAGATCTATGAATTTATGCCTTACTCTGCCTTATCTGAAGGCGCAAAACGAGCTCTAAATGTTATGTATGTCACCTCTGCTGAACTCTTTGGTGTTTCTCGTCGCGTCGCCTTCCATGTTTACCTTTTTTAAATATTTGTTGTTGGGTAATCTACTTTGGGGTTTCATTGGTTTTTGTCACCTCTGGATCTTGTTGGATCTGTTGTTCCTGAACTCTCAACCATCATATTCTCTAATCATCGAGCCAGATGATGGCAGTGATGGGTGAAGATGATGATGGTGGATGAATATGGTGATGAGAAATAGAAAGAAGAAGAAAGATAAATAAATTAATAGCCGGTTAAAGAGGAGGGAGAAAAAATATTATAGAAACGAAAAAGATATTTAGATAAATTCCATAAGGAAAAAAACCGAAATGTTTGACAAAAGTTGGGGGCCAAAACGAACTACCAGGCACCTTAAGGGGCCAAATCGAACTATCAGACATAATTGTGAGCCAAAACTGGCAATTGGTCACAAAAATCAAATATAATTTCCAAACACACTTTTTCTTTCAAGAAACCATAGTTAAACTATTTTATATTTAAAATATTTACAAACAAACACCCTCTTTTTTTTTTTTTGTTAAGATACAAACAAACACCCTCTTACTAGGGGATTTCTAGATTCTCCGACCTTGACTTTATGACTTTCTTACATCATATCATATATTACCAGGAAGTTAGAAGAATGGTTATAAAAGGCCTTTGGTACAGGAAGTGCCCTAGGTGATAGAGGTAGTAATTAAGGAATGTCAATTTATGTACATGCTTTTCCTTTACCAAATTAGTTTAGCGAGTGCGTTTAAAATATCATCTACTAAATAACTCTAAAATATATGGACTTGATAAAAAGTAACAATAAATTTAATACTTGATTTATTCTTGTAGTTTTTTCAAACATAAACAACTCGACCCTAATATAGATCACTATTATCACCATTAACATGACAAAAAACGCGAAATACATAAGGTTACTATCATTGTTGTCTTACTTACAAGTTGTTAATGATGACTCACGATCTCGTGATGAAGAACCACAGTTAATGAAGGAGGCAACCAACGTTAAGAAAGAAGAATTGTACGACTTAAATGAAGACATCTACTTAAACGAAGATATCGACTTAAACGAAGATATATATAACGAACATGATACGTCACAAGTAAGGAAAAATTCTTCATTTGTCTTTCTCTATGGTTGAACAAATATTTGTGGGGTTTAGGTCGTTTTTTTGTTTTAAGCCGTAAAGGAGTTTCAAATGGGCAGAATGAAACAGATAAAAAAATTCGACCAAAACGAATGAAATTAATTTATTTTTTCAACCAAAGAGGGTGAAATTAATTTTTCTTTTCAACCAAAGCAGACAAAATTAATCAATTAGTTAAGAAGATGAGGATCTTTAAACAAAAAAAGACGAGTAATTATAACGAGAGGAAATAGATAAAACGAAATTGTGATATTGGAACTGAAATTGAAGAGATTTTATAAAGGTTCCAACCAAAATTGACCAAAGAAATCAATCAGGTAAGAATATGAGGAATAAAACTCTTACCCTTCTTTGTACGTATTCTTCATTGCAAAATTGATAATGTTTAACGGAGTTGAAACTCTTGAAATATATGGAGTTTAATCAGGCCCGGCTTTGCTCGCTTTGGGCCACAAAATTTGGGGGGCCACATTTTGTACAAAAACGCTTATATAACTCTTATCAAATCCCGTTAACAAGAGGCCCACTGAATTATACAAGAATAAATAAAAACATGCGGAACAATTGGCCCATCTTTTTTTCTCTTTAATAAGTGGGTCCTAGAGATATTCTTTTAACCTTCTTTCTCCATTCTCTCCTACTGACGCGGGACATAACTCATCTCTCCTCAGGATCCTATCTAAGGCACTTCTTTTCCATCACTGATCAGACTCTTTTTCCAATCCCATGTCTTTTCTGATTACTTTGAGTTTGAGCAATCCTTATGTCTTTTTAACATATATAGAATATTTACTTATCATCCACCTGTTAGGGAACAAGTTAAAAATATATCAGTATACTTTGGCACATACATTAGGAAGTTTGTCCTTTCAACAAAAGGAAAAATTAGGAAGTATGATAGAAGATTATTTGACCTACTTCGTAATTTTTCACCGTGGACCAATTGATGACGAATGCAGGTTGAGATTTTTTCCGCGACGTAGGGCGGGGAAGGTTTATTAGGTTCAATAACCGAAAGCAGAATTAGAACGACTTCGATTTTGAGTTTTTGGAGGAAGGAATCTACTCTGAATCGATTTATCTTTGTTCCACAACACGAACAACTTTGGGTACATAAAATTGATTCAATCTTTCTAACCACATTTATTTGTTGTGTGATAAATAGACTCTAATTTTCTTAATATTAAAAAAAAAACAATTGTCTTAGAGTAACCATCAAATTTGTATCGCGAATGTAGAAAAATAGTCCAACCAGTTTCGAATGTCTTACAAGATTTAATATGAGGTGATTTTCAGAATAATTATCTTCACTTAAAATCAGCACCATATCATCCCCATTGAACCCTAATATGAGGTGATATTTTCGGAATAATTATCTTCACTTAAAATCAGCACCATATCATCCCCATTGAACCCTAAAAATCTTACAAATGGATAGTTCTATATATTGGTATGAATGTTATGAAAATAAGTAGGGGCCACATTCTAAACCCTCGCTTTGGGCCACCAAATTGTCAGGGCCGGCCCTGAGTTTAATCCAGGAAAAGGCAATAAAATCAATGAAAGTATCAAGAGGTATGAAACCCCTTTTATTGTTAATAGAGATGGTGATGTTGTTAATCAATTTAGGATTTAGAGTTTTCCATCTCTTTGGTTGATTATAGTTATAGGGCTTAAGAGAGACTATTTTTTATCCAAATAAATTTTACAGGAAATTGGGCCGAAAACTCAATTTAAAACTTTTTTAAGTTAAAAAGACAAGTTATATTTTCTTGGTTAAATACCCAAAATCTGTATTTTTGTTGTTAAAAACTCAAATATTTGTATTTTATTTGGTTAAAAACCCAATATTTTTTGCTAAGTTTTACAAGGTATTGCAAAGTTGTTGCAAGGTCTTGCAAAGTATTGCCAAGTTGTCGCGAGATATTACAAAGTTGTCGCAAGATTTTGCAAAGTTGTCGGAAGCTGTTGCAAAGTTATCGCAAGGTGTTGCAAATTAAAAAAGTACCCAGGGAGCTGGAGACTAAAAAAATTGACTGATGCTTTTTGACCAAAACGAAAAATTTATAGGGAGTTTTGACCAAATTTCCCCAAATTTCATGGGTTGTTTTGTAAACAATGGATGTATTTCTCCTTATAGCAAAAAACACTCAACTCTCTCTCTCTCTCTCTTTAATGTACTACTTATACCAGATAGTTTTCTTCTGATCTTCCTATATCAAAGACCTTATAAAAACTTACAACCAAATATTACTTAAACTGAAAAACTAGAATACATTAGAGCATCTCCAATGGGACACTCAAACTCTGAAAACTTAAAGCGCAAGTGACGATAGAGGTTTTTTTTGAAAAACCTTCTCCAATGGGACACTCTAGATGATGTGGAGGCATTATTAAAGAGGCTCGCAAGAGAGACACTCTAAAAATAGAGCGTCTTCTCGAGACTCTCTAAGTGTCGCTCTAAAATTTAAACCAATAGAATCCCTTCTTTTTTAACTAGTTTTTTCCTTTTGAATTTAAAAGTGACACGTGTATTAAGTAGAAGTATTTGTTCATATTTCTATGGGAGATAAAAAAAGATATAGAGTGTCTCTATATTTCCAGTTCAAACCAATTGAAACTCTTACTTTTTAACTACATTTTTCTTATTGAATTTAAGAGTGACATATGTATCAAATAGAGGTATTTTAGATATCTTCATTGGAGATAAAAAAAATTGTAGACTGTCTTTACTTTGACATTTAGGAAAGAGAATCTTAACTCACACTTGACAATTAAGACTTTTACAGTTTTTCTTAGAGCATCTCCAATGAGACACTCTCACAAACACTCTAAAAGTCTAGTTGTCATGTGTCAATGAAGATTTTCTTTCCTAATTGTCACTACAGAGACCACTCTAAAAAAAATTGTCTCCAATGGAGATCTCTGAAATACCTCTAGTTAATACACATGTCACTCTTCAATTCGAGAAAAAGTAGTTAAAAAGCCAGGGTTTCTATTGGTTAGAGTTTAAAAGTGACACTTAGATAGTGTCTTCATTAGAGAGTCTGAAGACACTCTAATTTTAGAGAGTCTCATGACACTCTACTTTTAGAGAGTCTCTCTTGAGAGGCCCTATCAATTAATATTACACAGAAGAAATCCATTCTAGACACTAATACACTATTAATAAATGCTTCACATCATCATAGAGTGTCAAGTAGAGTGCCCCATTAGACAAAGTTTTTTTTAATAAAATATCTATAAATTCTAAGTGGCACTCTAAGTTCTAGAGTTGAGTGTCCCAATAGAGATGCTTTGTAAAGAGAATATCCATTGACACTTGACAACTAAGACTTTTATAATTTTTCTTAGAGTGTCGTTGGAGATGCTCTTAGTAAGCTGTTGTTTTACTAAGAGATATTGTTGTTAACTGTGAACTATAATTTATATATTATTAATTAAAATCTATGTTTACTTTTATGTTAATCACAAATAGAAGGATAAGAATTGTTGCTCTCTTGTTTATGAGTGAAAATTTTAATCACATTGCGATATGTTAATCACATTCCGTTATCGATCAAATTTTAAATCCACACAAACAATTCAAATTGAATTCAACCAATTATAATTTGAAGCTTCTAAATCATCTTAAGTTATTAGATCAAACATTTGAGTGGGGTTTGTCCCATCATTTTGAGATTCAAATCTTTAGATCCACCTCAAAGTAATCTGGTCATAAAAATATACTCCCTCTGTCCCAATTTAAGAGTCCTGTATTCCTTTTTCGTCTGTCCCAAATTAAGAGTCCCGTTCTTCTTTTATCATATAAAATCTCTAGTTTTTCCAATTATACCCGTGTTGACAATATATAATGTATGTATTACCTAATTAAAACAATTCGTATTTTGGTAATCTTTTGAAGAGAGATAAGAATAATTTATGTTTATGGAAACTAATCTTATATATAGTGCTAATCTTTTTGAATTCCAAAAAACATGTTAACAACTAATATGGGTAAAAATGGAAAAGTAAAAATTGCGAAAAAAAAAATTTCATTTTTTAAATGGGATTCTTAATTTGGGACGGAGGGAGTAATATTTTGGGAGATTTTATAAGTAATGCCCAGAGTTGTTATAGGCAATCTATCTAAAAACTATTCCAAGTTTGGTTAAGGGAAATGTGTGTTTAAGAGGTAATACCTCAACCAACATTTGACTTAACGGTGTCGACTTCATTAGGTCGTCGCGGCCGTCGTCCGGAGACGATAGGCGACCTTGACTGAATTTTTTCTTTCTCTCTCTTCGTCCTTCCTTCCTTCCTTCCTTCTTCCTCTTCTTCTCCTTCATTTTTCTCTTTTCCTTCCTTCTTCTTCTCTATCTATTGCCGGCGAAGGGGAAGAGCCCCCTCGCCGGCGAATCGCGTGTTTTTCATGTTAATCCATTGTATTGCAAGGGCTATATAACAATTGGATTAACATCCATTGCATCTGATTCGTTCTTCATGTTAATCGAACTGTTTGAGGGTTAATTTAATCATTTGTTCTTAAGAAGAAGAAGAAATTCAATGGCTGACTGGATTAACATCCATTGCATCTTCTTAGTCGGCCAATCGGTTGTTCTTAAAAGAAGAAGAAACTCAATGGTTGATTTGTTCAAGGGCTATATAACGTTTGGATTAACATCTCTAGAAGTGGCTGGCAGTCAGGCAGAGAACTATTCTTGAACCCTAGAAAAACCATCCATGATCCATTGCTTCTGATTTTTTTCTTCAACGGCTAAGCATGACCACATGAAACGGTTTTCAAATTACAAATACATTGCCCTAAACCAGGAGAAGGGTCTGAGAAGATGAAGAAGAAATGCTTTTCCTTTCAATTATAGCAGTCGCCCGGATAAATTTTTTGTCCAGATGGTGAACTTAACCCTCAAAGGCAGTATTGCCTTTAACCAAACTTGATCATAGTGACTTGACCAAGTGAAACTTACAAAATACATTACCTTTAACAATAAAAGTCATTACCTATAAAATCTCCCTTACATTTTAGTTTAGTCAAAACAAGTATTTGATATCGACTAAAAAGAACCTTTCCGTCCACCGCTTAACCTCTTTATTATATCTCGTAACAGCAAGAGCCAGTCAAACCAAATCCTAAAGAGCCCTTCTGTTTAGCCCCAAAAGAAGAGGGTTAACCACATGCTAGGCCGACACTGACGTGGCAAACTCCAAGGGACCGGTTCTTTTTTCTCTAAATAACGAGCTAAATGAGCGCTAGCCACATCAACGTTGGTTAGTCGTGCCTATTTTTTTTGGTTGCTAAGATATGAAAGTTCATGAACTCAAAAAATTGGATTAGGTCCTACAAGAATTGAATGAGTAGGAAGAAGAGACCCAAAATACAGACATACTCTAAACAGAAAAGCCCTTCATTGAACCTTTTAAAGTGATCTTGAGGTTACTTTTTTTTTCTCTTGTTGAGAGATCTTGAGGTTACTTCAGTACACACATATGCTGATATGCATCTCTCCAATATGGAGAAAGAGTTTGAATCAACTTGTTTTTGAAAAAAAATTAAGACTTCCTGTTTTTGCCAAGTTCCCTTTGGTAATTTCTTTTCCCCCTTTCTCTTCTCGTTATTTTGCAATCTATTATTCTTTTAGGGCGCCTCTAAAAGCATCCCTCCTTGTTTACTCATGCCCACCTTCACTCTTCGCACTTCTTGTGGGTCTCAAACTTAGCAGTCTGAGGCCCATGGACCGGGTCGTCCGAGAGCACTCTCAGTTCGTGATGTTCTAGTTCAGCATGGGGTAGGCCCAGTCGGAATGTGCTCAGACTTGCCTAGTCCGTGGGGTGCGTAGAAAGCAAGCCTGAGTAAGAAAGAGGGGCGCCTATAGAGGCTCCATTCTTTTAATGTGGGTTGATCTTGTCAGTTGCCTCTTGTCATGTTTGGTTAAATGTCTAGTAAGCACATGCATTAGGATTTTTACTTCTTATCCCTATTCATTCTTTTCTTTTCTTTTTTTGTTGAAAGATAGTATATATTACTAAAAGGCATGGGTGCCACTATAGTATATATTAGAAATAAGTTTTGAAATGTATTTCCAATCAATTTCCTTGAGTTTTTCTCGCCCATTTAGCTAGCTTATCAGCAAGGATATTGTGATTTCTGGCGATGTAAGAGAACTTAATACTGTTGAACTTTGAGATGAGAGTTTTAATTTGTTGAATGTGAGTGGCAGAATGCCAATGTATCATTTTCTTGGAAGCGTGCAGATGTTGTATTATACTTTGGTTGTCACTTTCAATAATGAGGTACTTGTAGTTATAAAAAATCACCCATCGGACTCCGGATAAAATGGCTTTCGCTTCACTTTCCTCACTCGAACGAGCTCGTAGAGTTTTACTTTTGCTGTTAAATTCACGATTATATAATAATCAGAGATATGATAAAGTCACGATTAATATACAATCTCATAGATAAGCATAAAATTAAAGACACGATGTTTAACGTGGTTCGGTCGGATACTCAAGACCCACGTCCACGGAGAATTACTTTTTATTATTAATAATCACCACATACAATTGTATGTGGGGTTGATCGGTTACATAACTTGATAACTCGATAATTTGAACTCTATAACCCAACTCATATTTATAGAGTGATTTAGGTTATCTAGTTTCCTAACTAAACTTAGGAAAGAATACAATATTTATCTAAATATAATTATAAGAGATATCTTGAATATATCTTCTGTATCTTCAGTTATCTTGGACTCTTCTTTATCGTCGGATCTCGTCATCTCGATCCGTCTCATATATTTTATATCTTCCATAAATTGTATATTAGTAGTCACCATATCTAATATATCTTCCATATCTCAAATAATCTGCTCATGATACCATGTTAAAATCACGATTATATAATAATCGGAGATATGATAAAGTCACGATTAATATACAATCGGATAGATAAACATAAAATGAAAGACACGATGTTTAACGTGATTCGGTCGGATACTCAAGACCTACGTCCACGGAGAAATACTTTTTATTATTAATAATCACACCACATACAATTGTATGTGGGGTTGATCGGTTACAATAACTTGATAACTTGATAATTGGAACTCTATAACCCAACTCATATTTATAGAGTGATTTAGGTTATCTAGTTTCCTAACAGATGCTTCTAAAGGCACCGGGCCAAAAGGCTGTTAGTATCCAAAAAATTTATTGACTCGGGTCAATGGCCGTTGACCCAAAGTCTCTATAAGCACCGGTTTTTGATGTGGGTGACGTTCACCTTGGTTTGCTTCTTCCATCTTCTTCCAAAAGATTGGCTCAAAGTAAAAATGGTTCCTTTGATCTCACTTTAGGCTTGATATTGACCCATATTTGAACACTTCTTTTTTTTTGTTGAACTAACCCATATTTGAACACTTTTTCAACAAAAACAACACTATTGGCTCACTTCATTTTAATGAGTTACAACAACGTAGAGTGTTGGGTACTTCAAGAAGAAGAAATTTTCCTTTGATTTTCATCTTTGCATCGTCTTTGATCGCCAACCATAGATTCAGAAACATCTAAAAGATTATCTAACCCTTCTTGATCATGCCCTAATCCTCTCATAGCAAACAAAATACTTTGAATCCTTAATAAATACCCTTCACTTGGTTGTTGTCTTACTTCACTGTACAAACTCAGCTTCTTTGATTCTAACTTCAAATGTGGTAAGAATTTCAACCATGGATTCTCATAATACATTCTCCTTGCTTTTCTCCAAGTTCCATCAAATATGTGAAGAGGTATGAACCTCTTGATGATCGACTCGGATGAAGCCGAGGAAGATGAAGAGAGATTGGTCTCTCGGTGAAACCGAGAGGAACAACAGGACCTCTCGGGTGAAACCGAGAGGGTGATGATGGAGGTAATCGGGTGAGACCGAGAGAGATGGTTAGAGAACTCGGTTGAAGCCGAGAGTTGATCGCAGTCTTCTCGGTTGGAACCAAGAGATGATGATAGCAAAGTGTTAATCGTGAGAGAGAGAGAGATAGGTAAATATCTTTTCTTTATTCACAATAACATGGTTTTACATTATGGATCTAATCCTTTATATAGGTTTACAAGAAGGTGTTTAAGAAATATAAAACTATATCTAAGTATGTGTTTATCTAAACTACATCAATCTTGGTTGTAATAGGAATCCTAATCCTACTAGGATTACTATAATTAAGTGGACCTAATCCACTCGGTTTAGCCGAGTGGAGTGGACCTTCTAACACTCCCCCTCAAGTTAGAGCGGGAATGGAAGTAACGCCTAACTTGCCAATAATGTTCTTGAACGGTTCTGCTCCAAGTGGCTTGGTGAAGATATCCGCTAACTGGTTTTCTGAAGTGATGAAGCGAGTGGCAATGACGTTGTCTTTAATCTTCTCATGAACGATGTGGCAATCTATTTCAATATGTTTCGTACGTTCGTGGAATACGGGGTTATCAGCGATATGGAGTGCAGCCCGATTGTCACAGTAAACTGTCATCGGGTCTGTGTGATCAATTCCAAAATCAAGTAATAAATACTTGAGCCATTGTAGTTCACAAGTGAGAATGGCCAAAGCTCGATATTCTGCTTCTGCAGATGATTTTGCAACCGTTGGTTGTTTCTTTGATTTCCAAGAGAGTGGACTATCACCCATCATTGTAAAATATCTAGTAGTTGATCTACGGGTTGAAGGGCAACCTGCCCAATCTGAGTCACAGTATCCTGTGATATGAAGAGAGCTTTTTGCTGATAAGAAGACTCCTTTATCAAGGGTGCCTTTCAAGTATCGTAGAACGCGGTGAGCAGCGTCTAAGTGTACTTGACTAGGTGTCTGCATGAATTGACTAAGATTATTTACTGCGAAGGTGATGTCTGGTCGTGTGACCGTTAGATATTCGGCCAATGAGTCGGCGGTAGACCGACGAATCCTTTAAAGGAATACCGTCGGTAGGACTAAGACGGAGCTTTTGATCCATAGGGAATTCAGAGGGACGTGCCGCAGTTAGGCCAGAATCTTTTAGAATGTCAAGAGCATATTTTCGTTGACATAGGAAAATGCCTTGCGATGAGCGAGATACTTCGATACCGAGGAAGTACTGTAGACGGCCTAAATCTTTTAGTGAAAAAGATTTGTTAAGAAATAATTTTAACTTGGAAATAGCATTATCATTATTTCCAGTGATGATTATGTCGTCTACGTAGACGAGAACGAAGATTTGAGTGGAGTGCGAACAGAAAGTGAAGAGAGAATAGTCGCTTTTAGACTGTGAAAAACCTCGTTCAATAAGAACGAAGGAGAATTTTGAAAACCATTGACGGGAGGCCTGTTTAAGACCGTATAAGGATTTATGAAGATGACATACTTTAGACTCCCCCTGAGATGAAAACTCGGGAGGAAGTTTCATGTAGACTTCTTCATGGAGATCGCCCTGGAGAAAGGCGTTATTGACATCCAACTGGTGGAGAGACCAGCCTTTAACGGCGGCAATAGATAGGAGAACACGGACAGTAACGAGTTTTGCGACTGGGGCAAAAGTGTCGTTATAGTCGAGTCCCTCGATTTGGGTGTAACCTTTAGCTACTAAACGAGCTTTATAGCGTTCGATGGAACCATCGGAATTGAATTTAATTTTGTATACCCATTTGCAACCAATAGGTCTCTTGCCGGGTGGAAGGTCGGTGATGGACCATGTCTTGTTTTCGTCCAAAGCGGAGATTTCTTTGGCCATAGCCTCCTTCCAATGAGATGATTTCATTGCTTGAGTGAAGGAGCTAGGCTCGGTAGTAGTCAATATAGAAGAGAGGAATTTTTGATGAGATGTGGAGAATGCATTGATAGAGAAGTAGTTTTCAAGTGGGTACTTGACAGAACTTGTGTTAGAACACACATAATCATCCAAGTGGGGCGGTGGTCGGCGAGATCGTGTTGGACGGCCGGAAATCTCAACCATCTGGTCGGAATTAGCTTCGGGCAATGGTGGGTCCAACGAGGGGACGCCGGGTACAGGACTGTCAATGGCTGCTGGAGACGCTCCTGATTGGGGAGTGTCACTAGCAGCTTCTGAAGGCACCTCGAGTGATGGTGCCGGTTGTAACGGACCGGGAACAGAACCCAGTCCAGCAGGGGGGTCTGAAGGCACCCCTGAATCGGTGATCTGCCGAATAACGTCAGGAACAGCAGCTCCATCGGTGATGGTGCTGCTGTTTGATGACGAAACAGTGGGTTTCTTGCCGGTCGATGGAAAATTGAAAGTGTCATCATCTTCGATGGAGATGAATGGTTCCGGATCGGAGTGGTTCGGGGGAGCCGAAGAGTAGGAGGGAGACATTGGAAATTTGTTTTCAATGAACGTGACGTCTCTAGAGACAAAAATTCGTCGTGTGGAAATATCGTAAACACGATAACCTTTTTGTCCATTGGGATATCCAAGGAATATACCGGCGGAAGAGCGGGCGTCCAACTTGGTTTTAACCAAAGGAATTCGAGCATAGCAAAGACATCCAAAGACCTGTAGATGGGAAAGATTGGGAGCAACACCCATGAGGATTTCATGGGGTGATTTTCCATCGAGAATGGGTGTCGGTAATTTATTGATTAAATAAACCGCGGTGAGAACACACTCTCCCCAAAAGGAGAGAGGAAGGTGAGCTTGGAGTCGTAAGGAACGTGCCACTTCAAGTATGTGGCGATGTTTACGTTCAACTACCCCATTTTGTTGAGGTGTATAAGTACAACTACGTTGGTGGGTAACCCCTTTTTCTATAAACCAACTTTGTAGAGAGGAATTGATAAATTCGGTTCCATTGTCCGATCGAAAGGTCTTTATTTTACAATTAAATTGTGTGGAGACATAGGTAAAAAAATTCATAATTGTTCTATTTGAATCGGACTTAGAATCCAAAAGAAATATCCAAGTACAACGTGAATAATCGTCGACAAGGGTGAGAAAATATCGACACCCGGAGGTGGATGGGACCGGAAAAGGTCCCCACAAATCCGCATGTACCAACTCAAATATGTGAGAGGAAGAAGTGGTACTAGTTGGAAAAGGTAAACGACATTGCTTAGAAAGTGGACAAACATCGCACGGTACTTTATTAGATAAAAATTTAAAATTCAAACAAGGAAGTTTGGAATGAAAATATTGAAAACGACTAAAAGATGGATGGCCTAAACGCCAATGCCATAAAACAAAAGACTCATTACTAGAACTATCTTTAGTAAGACTAGAAATTAAAAAGATGGGACGCTCCGTGCGAAGGAAATAAAGATCATCATGAAGACTACCATGCCCAATCTTCGTCTTCGTTGTTCGGTCCTGAAAGAGACACAAATTCCGGTCAAATAAGACGGTACAACGAAGTGATTTAGAGATTTGAGAAATAGAGATGAGATTAAATTGAAAAGATGGAATATGAAAAACATCTTCAAGATAGAATCTATTGGAAAAATAGACGGTACCAATATGTTCAACCTTTACCCGCACTACAAAAAAAAGGTCCAATAAGGACACACATTTTCCGTCTGTCCCCAACATATTTAGAATAGGGACAATTAATTAATGTTTGTCCCTAATAAACTTACTATAGGGACAAATAAATGTGAATCGTGCCTAACAAAAAGCTTTCCAAAAAATAAAACAAAACAAAAAAAAAGCACCAAAACTTTTAATCCCGCGAAAAGCTAAGGACGTGTAGGTCGGTAACTAAAAAAACCCTAAAAGAACTCCCATTTTTTCTCTCTCTCGTTTCTTTCTTCTCCATCTAGCCGAATCTTTTCTCTTTTCGGTTTCACCACTACGGTTTGCTTCTTCTTCTTCTTCTTCTGCTACTTGATCAATCAGAGATTAGGGTTGACTTCTTCTACTACTACAAAACCAAAGGGGCCACTACTACCGGCTGCAAGAAACCGGTTTTTTTCCCATCCAAATTGAAGCTCCATCAATTACATTTCGGATTTTTTCTATTCAATCGAATGGTAACAAGTTAGTTTCAATTAATTCCATTATTACTTTTCTATTTTGCACTTTCTTAATCCTCTACCATGAAGAAACAGATGGTTTTGTTACATTATCTCTAGTTATGTTTTTTAAATTCTTGACATGTTCGTTAATTTGACTGAAAGATATTTTTTTTTTCTGTGTGTTGTATTTGTTGATGTCTACTTATATTTAACGATTTGTTGTTGTCCTAAATCTGGTGTAGTACCTTTGCAAGCCCCGTAGAGATGAGGAAGGTAAGAAATTATAAGAGGGTTAAGACTATCATCAATATATTAGTTTATGTCATATAGCTTCTCATAGCTCTTATCTATGTATTGGTTTATGTCCAAGAGCTGCTATTTAGCTCTTTGACAAGTTCATCTTTGCAAAGGTCTTGCTGCCTCCATGCCTTCTTAACAATATGCCTTGCACAACCTGAACTTTTAAGCTTCAAAAAGGGCTTGGAAAAGAATTCCTTTACAATCCTTAAACTTCAACCTATATTTTTAATGATCTTATCCTACAATACTTGCATAACTGAAACATAATAGTTAGCCTATCTTCTTAAAAACGTTAAAATGCAGCCAAACATCTAAAACGACCCGAGCTGGAGATTTAGTCAGAGAGATGGAAGAAGAAGAAGAGATTGATGCTCCCATTGAGATATATCATACTATGATGGATAGTTACACAAACGTTGGCGAAAAGGATAAGTGTCTATAGTATTTAACAGACTTTAGGTACTATTACCATCACTGATAAACTGATTTCATGAGTTTGTTGGGGTTCTTCTCCATATATACATGGTGGTTTCTGGAACAAAATTCATTTCATTGGGCCTTTATGGATCCCCTCAGATAACTTTAGAGTGAAGAAGCAACGAACTGTAGGATTTTGGCATTTAAATATGCACACTTTCAATGCTCCAGTTCTCAATCTTGTTCAAAAACGCCAATCTTAAGAGGTAAATTCAGCGTAGTAGTTAAGAGAAGGTCCCGAAAAGGAATGATTGGCAATATAGGTCCTCATGTTGTACATTTTTACTTAAAGCCGGTAAAATTTATATCGTTTCTCTTTTCTAAGTTCAAACTAAATTGTATTCATTCTATAATGATACCCATTTCTGATTAATTATGTAGTATTTGGAGAAAAGAAAATGTGAGTATGACATGAAGACATTAGTAGACTTTTACAAGGGTAAGATTGTGTTTATTTATTCTATTGGAGAGTATTTTGTTGTTGGAATCATATATTTACTCAATCTTTGTTCCTTGACTTGTTCATAATTTAGATTCAGGAGGAAGATGATCTTGAGCCGACTTCAACTGGTGTATTTGTATAAGTACCTCACTTTGTTTTGTTTTTATGAGTTCATAAAACCACTACATGCTGGAAATTTGCAGGTTTACGTCTACTCCAGAAAATTGTTGAACAAGTATTATTTAGGGACTGTTCTTTTGGAGAAAATGGCAAGGTGAAGTTTATTTCCTGAAAAAAAAAAACTATTTTTCTTGTGTGTTTTGCTTATTGCCTTTTCCAGCTTTTATGGTATTTTTGCAAAACAAAAATATGAAATGTAAATCTTCTTCACTGATTCTTTTCTAACTCTAAACAGGAATTCTTCAAATGACCTTCCCATTCATATACTGATTGTTCAACTTGGTCTATTTCACTTCTTTTGACAACAATAAAGACAAGCACCAACGGTAAGCATAATTAGACTTGTGTAGTAGCAAGATATTTTGTCACATACTTGTTATACGATGGTGAAAATTTTATCATTCATAATGTGTGCAGGCAGTAACAATTGATTCGAGTTCGATAACCAAAGTCAGTGGTCTAACCATCCAAAATGCCCAATAAATGCACTTTGTAATCTCTTCATGTGATTCTGTTAGTCTTTGCCTGTTTTTATTTGAGATCCAAATTTTAACCTTTTCTTTAAATCATCATAACTTTGTTTGTTCATTAATGTTTTTGTGTAAAATTGTTTAGTAGCGGTCATAGATGAGGACTCGTGATACTTTTTGTTAAAACAACTAGCGTATGGTGAGGTCCTTTCTTGTTGCTATTTGAATTACACCTACATATTGTTAAGTTTTTTGAGTCACTTTATTTTCGAAATTCATCTAGATGAATTCATTTTATATATATTTGTGATATGATGAGGTTCATTTTATTTTTTCAGTGAGTGAAGAACCTTGCTATGCTAAAACTATGGATGATGTTTGCAAGAGATGTTGAAGAAATTTACATGATTGTCAATATTTTTTTCTTGTGTTATAAACTATATTCAGCTGACATTGTTCAATGTACAAAGAGAATCTCCACTTGAAACTTAATTGGTTATATTATTATGTAATAAAATTCTACTATTGATAATCCATGTGCATTGGGAATGTGAAATTTGTATGATTGCAGATAAACTCGAAAATAGAATTTAGTCATTTTTTTTTTGACAAAAAATAACAAATTGGGACTGTTAAAAAATGTCCCAAGAAATTATTAGGGACGGATAATAGTTGTCCCCAAAAAAACTTGTGACAGGCTCCATCCGTCGCTATATCTGTCCCCAATAGTATTTGGGACGCCAGTAACAGGGACGGATATGAAACTGTCCCAAATTACTATTGGGGACAGATTATTGTTCATAGGGGACGGTTTTTTACTGTCCCAAATAGGCATATTTTTTGTAGTGCCGTGAACCGTCCGGTAAACGGACGTATAAATCCGGTGGTGCAAGGGAATAAGAGGAGAATCGAGATATATTTGAACAAATATGCTTGGCAGCTCCCGAGTCAATGACCCAAGGAGGATGAAAAGAAGAGTAGTACTTACCGGTAAGGTTGATTAGAGGATCCTTGTTGGTGTTGCCTTGAGAATTGGTTGTGGTCGGTTGCCTATTGCGGTCAAGGAGTGCTAATATACCTTGGTATTGCTCATTAGTGAAGGAGGTTGCTGGAGGCACCCCCTGGCCGGTTTTGTCTGAAACCAAGAGGTTGATGGACTCTTGTCGGGTACGGTTTCGTCCTCTTTGACCATAGTTGGGTGGATACCCATGTATTTTGTAGCAAGAGGAAACATCGTGACCATGGATTTTGCAATTTTCACAAAAGGGACGAGGACGTTTTGTACGTTGTCTCTCGGTTCTATTAAAACGAGTTTGATTATACTCATTGTTTCCAACGGCAAGTGCCGAATTGTTGGACTCAATACTCATAGGAGTGACTAAGTTTTGTTGAACCTCTTCTTGTTTAATAAGTGAATGGATTCTAAGAATCGAAGGAAAAGGTTCAATCAATAAAATTTGACTCCGAATAGATGAAAATCTATCGTTAAGTCCTTGAAGAAATTCCATAGCCCTATCTTGATTTGTTCTTTCAAGTAAGGAACGACCATGTCCACATGTACCCGGATCAGCTGATCCGTTGAGTCCTCTTTGGGCCCCGATCAGCTGATCCGTTTGGTCCTCTATGAACCCGGATCAGCTGATCCGTTTGGTCCTCTTTGGTTCCGGATCATCTGATCCGTTCGTTACTCTTAGGTCTCGGTCTGATCTAGTCCGTCCGATAGATTTCGTCTAGTTTTGTGATAAACGGATTAAGGCGTTAGGGTTAACCCATTTGGACCGGTGCTCACAGATTTGGACGGTGCTAACAGAGAAAGGAGCAGTTGGGCCTGGTACTAATAGAGATGGATGCTAACAGCCACTTGGCCCGGTGCCTTTAGAAGCACCCTTTCCTAACTAAACTTAGGAAATAATACAATATTTATCTAAACATAATTATAAGAGATATCTTGAATATATCTTCTGCATCTTCAGATATCTTGGACTCTTCTTTATCATCGGATCTCTTCATCTCGGTCTGTCTCATATATTTTATATCTTCCATAAATTGTATATTAGTAGTCACCATATCTAATATATCTTTCATATCTCAATATTTGCTTCAATGAAATTGGCATGTGAATCATGAACAATAAAGGTAACTCCTAAACAACTATTAATGTCAGTAACTAAACGAAGCATCTGTATTAATTTTATAGTATGGATAAACCGGAGAAGTCCAACCATGAGAACATAATCGTTTAGTGGTTTTAACTACACCAGAGGTGCGAGGAAAAGATAGAATCTGATTAATAACTTGAGAGGTCTACTAATGATATTCTCAAAACATTGATCACATCGTGCTCCCCAAATGTACCATAAAATAGTAGAAAAATGGATATCATTCGAAGTACATGAGATATTGTCTAAATCCGACCAAGATAAGTAATTGTCACCGAACATGCCTTGCTTGATAGACTTTCATTCTTTACATGAGTAATTGTCACCAAACATGCCTTGGTTAATAGACTTTCATTCTTTAGATGAGTAATTGTCACTGAACACGCCTTGCTTAATACACATCATATTAAATAAAAAGGGAGGAACAGCGACAGTGAGAAAGAAAGCACGAGTACACCAACCTAAAAATACGTCATTATATAACAATAGCCATTACAACAAGCACACATGAAATTATAATTTAAACTAAAGCAAAACAGAGGGAACAACAGCCCTTGCCACCTTATACTGCAACATACACCAACCTATAGTAGCATTTATACTACTAATAAAACTACTAGTAATCAAACCTAATTTTGCCTACTTAAACAAACCAAACTATTAACAAGAAAATCATAATACATATATGTATATGTATAGACCCCTTAGTTATAAGTTAGGTTTGTTTAATCGGTGGAACAACGATACATAATGTACTTCTCCATAGCACGACCACAATCTGAACAAACCACCATTTCAGGGATGCTTCCTGTGGTACCTGGTAGTATGAGACGGTTGCAGTGATGTGGGGTGTGAAGTTGATTCAAATGATCATTAAGTGCAGGTATGAATCCATTAGAATCCACATGCTCCTTCCATTCATTAAACTGTGTGAATGCATTCAAGATTGTTTCCCCTTTAGCTTTAGCCATATCAGGACCTAGTCCCTTACTGATCACTGCCCACCCATGTTCACTTCCATCGAATGTCAACATGGTTAAGATTTCTTGCATTATCGTGTCGTTCTGTACTGTCTTTCCATGTTGCATTTTCGAGTACCACATGCTCTCTAGGCGGACCCAGAAAAACCAAGTTGAAGCAAGGTCTTGCCAGCAATAGCTAAGTTTTTCAGCTGTTATGGTCGCAATATTCTTCCTTACTCGCTCTTTAGGGTTGCTTTTTCCAACATATACTAGCTCTAAAGGAATACGAGCAGCTTGTGCAACTGCTTGAGCTATTGTTGTGAATTTTCTGATCCATTCAATGTCTTCACCTCCATATAAGCAAATGAATTTCCCTTCAGCTATCTGTTGCAGAAATCATGCAATTTTATTGTGACTAGTATGAATCTGATTAGTTTCAATCTGAATACTGACTAGTTTGAGTCTGACTCGATTCCGTCTGGGGCATTAAGTGTGATTATTAATATGGGCCCAAAATCAGTCCCGGCCAGAAAGTTAAACGAGTAAAGCACGAGTCAGAAAAAAAAACAGGCATTTTGATATCTGTTCTGATATATAAGTGACACAAACATACCCAAGTTAGTATTCCTGGGTCGATGCTGTCGACCAATAACTCGAGCCTCCAAGATTCTTCCTTCCACAAGTCTTCCTCCCTTATGCTAGTGAAAGGGAAGGCTAGACTGCCCCATATCCACATCATGTGGAGTGCATTTGGGCTAACAACTCTTCCTTGAGGGCCCAAAACCACCATTATTGGTTTCTTTTCAAAACGCCATACTTCCTTGATGTATTTGATGGCTGCTGGGTTGATCACAGTAGGGTGGTAAACCGAGTGCCATGGCATCGATGTCTGCAACTTTAAAAATTGAGTTTCCTTGTGTTCATTCCAAGGTAACGCCCTATCCACAACTGGAAGCCAAACAAACTCATATTGGCTTTCAGTCCTTCTCGGCTGGTGCCTTGATTCCCTATACATTTGTTCTAAAATTGATAGCTCCTCCTGAGAGATATCGAGGTCAGTTATCAGTAGTAACACATTCTTCCTCCTCAGCACATCAAGGTGAATCTGTTGGACAGGAAAAGACGCCATTAGTGACTAGACCTCTGTTTACATCTTGAAATGCATATCGCTGTGGGTGAACGTGAACAGAGTTTGGCTGGGTCAGGTTTTATACCGACAGAAGCCCAAACAAGTGTATTGGTCCTCATTGGAGAACAAACGAAAGGGAAGAAACAATACACGGTTTAGAGTATGACCCTTTTTTTGGTGGAACCTTCAAACAATGGCTGATCTTCGTGCGAATAAAACAGCGCCCTTATAATCTTCATGTTGTCGATATGAGTAGTCTCAAAGAGGCGTACAAGCATGTTATAAGCTTCAACATGCCTTTTCTCATCTGCATTCCGTCACACAACAAGTACTAGTCAGCCTTATTACATATATATGACGAGGACAGAGTACTGTTATGAAATCATATAATCCTATGGGTTGACCATGGTTGATTCCTAAGAATCCGAACTTTCTCCCAGGACTGGGATATACTCACCAATGTGTTGGTAGCAAATAGCTAGTTGCTTGGTGAGATGACCATGGATATTGTTTACTTTGTGAGCCAAGCTTGAAAGTTCCCAAGCCTCAGTTGTTGACGTTATGTACCTGAAATCAAAGCAATTTCAAAAACCCAAACTTCTAATTGAGTTAGAAATCAATGTAAACAAAGAATAGAACGTACTCATGACCCAAGCCGATGAGACTAATCAATTGGGAACAGCAAGCCACAATGCTTCTAATGGTCCAATAAACAGCAGTAGGGATATGAGCCATGGCCAAAGACATTGGAGGTGTGTCTGGTGAAATATACTGTGCAGGAAGATTTTTGAACTCAACAATACAGTTAGTTACATCCAACATTGCCTTAATCAAGATTTTGAGAGCTTCGAGTCCAGGTTTCATTATATCACCATGTTCCATCATGTCAGGAAGTTGTTTAAGAAGAGCGATAGACTTAGCAAGGTTGTTGGTTGTGAAAAGTTGAGCAACGAGCCAGAACTCGCCATAGTTAACAGCAAAAGCTGCTAAGGCAATAACAACCTTGGCATCCCACGAATAGTTCGATAGTGTGTTAAACAACGACAAGGTCGTTGTATGTGCATCTCCTCCACCCGAACACTTGCAAGTTATCTGTTATAAAAACTTTAAATGAGATTGTAAAGTAGATGATGGTATAATGGGTGGAAAGGAAATGCTAGGCTCACAAAGAAAATTTGACGAATTTTATGCCGAAATGATGTGGTAAGTTCCCTTTTTGAGTTTTACAGAATCTCGGCCGTTAAGAGATAGATGCTAACCTCTGATGAAACTCTATGAATCGTATATGCAAGCGCTTCAAGCATCCCGATGAACTCGTCTTGGTGGGTATTGTATTCCAGTGCCTCCATGTGTGCTTGTGTAGCTGCTGCCTACAATATATAAAGCCATAATTAGTCATCTTTCCACACCCACACACATATAAATACAGACACATAGCTAGACTAACAGTCGTACATATAGACTGAGAAAGTTAACCTACTTCGATAACGAAACCACCATGCAAAGGAGTGGCACGATTAAGGATATCTTCGACGATTTGAAGAATGGGTTTAACATTAACCTCCCGACCGTCGGGAGCATGAGTTGCCTGGATTTGTTTCATCATTACATTATCATCAGATGATGTAAATAAATGGCGCTCACTTCTCAGTAATGAATTTTGTTGCAGAGGTTGATTAGGCAATGCCAATGTCGTCATGGGCGAAGCGTGTTGTTGCACAGTATGCACAGGCTGAACATGCTGCAGTATCTCCACAGGTTGCAGTGTCTGCACAGGCTGTACAGGCGGCTCAGCATGGTGCAGTGTTTGCACAGGCTGTACAGGCGGCTCAACGTGGTGCAGTGTTTGCACAGGCTGAACAGGCGGCTCAACGCGGTGCAGTGTTTGCACAGGCTGCACAGGCGGCTCAACGTTGTGCAGTGTTTGCACAGGCTGCACTGCCTGCAATGTCTGAGGAGAAACTCGATCACCCCTGAAAAATGTTGGTTGTAGAAAACTCTGGGGTCTCAATTCATTTTTCATTCCTCCTGACATTTCCTTAGGAGAAAAACACACTTAAAAAAAAAGGTTTTCAAGAGAGAGAGAGAGAGGAAAAAGGGTTTGTGTTGTGTGGGTTTAATTCCCTTCGAACTTCATACTTATATATATATAGTGGTTGGTATAGTAGTGTTAGTTATAATAGAATAAAGCAAGCCAGACAATCGCCTCGTCTATTACGTTGTCTTACCTCTCTGCCTTAGTTTAAGAACTTTGGATTTCACTAAAAAAGAGAAAGAAATAAAAGCTAGGAAACAAAAAAGAAAAAGAAAAATTCATACTATCTTTTTCTTTTAATAGTAGCTATCTTTTACAAGGTGAAGGCTACGTTTTTTTTTGTTACTCCGTATGGTGGTCAGCTATTCGTCGTATTGGATAATACGCTAAAAATTGGAATCAATTTGTATTATATAACTAAATTTGAATATCAAGTCTTATTATCATTCCAGTAGTAACTCCTTGTTATATACTCATTGTTATATACTCCTTAAAGTACGAATTGGTTCTTCTCCTAAGCTTAAGGATTTTTCGAACTCTCTCTTTGAAAAGTTTGACAAGAAGTTGGCTTCATGGAAAAGAAAATATCTATCTAAAGGGGGTAGAGTCATTCTTACCAAGAGCTCTCTCGCCTCTCGTTTCTTATATTTACAAAGTGGAGATGTTATGTTTTTTCCGTAACTCTTCCATATGGTCCTTAGCAATTGGTCGTGTTGAATAATGAACAAAACTGAATTGGAAATCGATTTTACTGAGGCGAAGATACTTCTTCGAAGATGAAACAGAAGAGGTTTATAATTTTACTATACACGAAAATAAAAAGATCGTATCATTATTTCAGTAGTTACATAATGAAATTTTGAAAATAAAAAGACATTTGCATTTAGTTACTATTAATCTAGAATTATCTTGGGCACTTAAGGAATACTAAATTTGTGATTAGTTTTAAACAACAAGTTAGAAAGAAAGTCCTAGTAAATAAAAAAGTTCTAGTCTTCTTTTTTTTTTCGCTATACCTTATCTAACAGGTCGTAAGGACGTTAGTATATTAAAACGTTTCGCCATGTCAAATAATTAACGACTTACCACAATTATGGTACGCATGGAATTTGGCATACACTAATAGTCTAATAGGAGTTTGAAAAAACAGAGTACTTGGTATGTATTATGTATATGTGGGATCATTTAATCGTATTAATGGTTTCAATTCATTTGTTGTCAGAAATCCTTAGTACAGACCAACAAGTGAGGAGATTGAATTTTCTTAGGACATCTCTCTCTCAAGTGTGGTGATGAAACCTTAAAATTTTTGTCTGTCCATAAACCCTCTCACCGCTCACGCGAGAAGATTGACCACAGGTAATCTCTTATCCATGAGTGGCCTACCGGCAACCGATCTTCTGATGTAAGAGGGTTACGTGTACAAATTAATACAAAGTTTCTAATAAACTAGATGATAAATAGGGCTTTTGAAATCATTGCCTATCAATGGCTGAGCAAGCTTTTTAATAAAATAGATAAAGGATAGGGCTTGGTGAATCATTACCTATAAAAAGCAAGATTATATTATTTTTGACTTACTTAACAACCGACTACAATTAGTTCTCTGTGATATAACAAATACAAAGATTATAGAGAGAGAAAGTTAGTTAGATCTAATCTGAACGTGTTAAATTTACGATTATATAATAATCGGAGATATGGACATAAAATAAAGACACGATAATTTAACGTTGTTCGGTCGAATATTCAAGACCTACATCCACGGAGAATAATTTCTTTATTATAATCACCACGTACAATTGTATGTGGGTTTGATCGATTACATTGGTCAGACATAACTCGATGATTTGGTTCCTAGAACCCTCTTCTATTTATAGATAACTTAGGGTTTAGGGTTTCCTAGTTTCTGATTACTAAACTAGGAAATAATATAAAATCTATCTAATATTACCATTAGATAGTTACAAGAGATATTCTGAATATAAGAAACTAAATCTTCACATATCTTCAATATTCTGAATTCTTCTTTATCGTTGGATCTCGTCTTCTTGATCCGTTACGTACATACGCGTGTTACACACGTATATTATTTCTGGAACTCATCTTGACGGCCAGATATCTTATTTATGATCTGTCTTTATATCACGTATCCTATTACCCCCCCGCAAGTTGGAGCACGTAATTTTTTGAAGTGTCCGAATTGGAGAGAGAAAAAATACTTGTCGATTCTTCGTATTCGTCTTCTTGCAACTCTTAAATTGTGGATGTGTTGGAAGATGATTGAAGGATTAAGTCACAACTAAAAAGTTGGTAATTACAGTCAAAGATTGAACGAATATCAATGACAACGAAATTACATGTATTTAAAGTTGGTCATTGGAAAAAAAAATGTCAACAAAAATGTTGTTAATGTGAATGTCGACAAGAGAATCATTGTCGGGTGAAAATGGTCATGAAGTGACCTAATGAGTAACAAAATAATTTTGTTTTTTTGAAATCGACAAAGAATCATTGTCGTAATGCCAAAAAATATTGGAGAAGAAACAACCAAAACAATGGTCGACATGAAATTCATTGCCAAAAACATGCAAGATCACGGATTAAATTCCGGAATTAAAAATAGAGATATTCTATTCGTGGTAGGAAAAGTCCAAAATATAACTGGAAGAAAAAAGATAATCATAAGAAAAATATGATTACGAAAATTTCGCGGATTGAATTCCAGAATTAAAATCCAAAATAAGAATTATTTATCCGTTGAAGGGAAAGTCCAAAATTTTGCTAGAGAAATAAAATCTTCATAGACAAAGTATGACTTTGGAAACGTCACGTGTATATCGAGAAAGGAAAATAGATGAAATTAATCTATTTTAGTGTCACAAATTGAAGAGAAAATGACAGAAAAATTGTATCACAACTAGAAAAAGTTGGATATGGGTGACATTAGAAGTTTGTGACAAAAGAAATTTCCGACAGTTGACCTGTGGCATAAAAAATCTGTCACAAATATCTAATCTATTAAGTGTCGGAAATAGAAGAGAAAGGTGACGGAAAAATTGCGTCACTTATGTGAAAAAGTGAGATATAAGTGACAGTAGAAGTCATTCATAAAAGAAAAGTTCCGACAGTAGAACACTGTAGCAATTTACTGTCACAAAACAATAGTATGAGAAACAGTCGCAAATAATTAATTTGGGGAAATTTAGAAACTTCTAAATTAGGGTTTACCCAAATTGGAAAATTTCTCAAAATTGGGTTTCTCAAATCAGAAGGTAATTGAAAAACCCATACCTAATCGATAGTAGGTGGATATAATGGGAAAAATTCGATCGATCTGAGCCAATGGAAGGCGTCGACGGTGGTGTATTTCTAGAGAGAGAAAAAGATCGGTGGTTGTTGGAATCGTGAAAAAAATGGCCGATTCTCCACCAAATTGAAAGGGAACAGTAGGTGGTTGGTATAAAACGATTAAATCTGTGTTTATCAACGGAAATATCGTCGTGAAATTGAGGGATCAAACCCTAGGGTTTCTTTCAAGTGAAATAGAAGAAGAAGGTCGGGTCGATTATGGGTGACTGAGTCCATGATGACGTCAGCATGTGTAATAAAACAGGGGTCAAAGTTCGCTGACTAAGTCAGCTAAGTCAAACATGGCCATAAGGGTCTGTTTGGTTACGGGTTAGTGACAACCGGGTTTTCTTTATTCCGGAACGGAAAATCTGGTTAGTTGAAAGTAAACCAGATTCGTGATTTTGGTTCTGGAAATTTCTATTTTTAATTTCAGACCTATTTTAGGTGTAAAAAGTTGGGTCCATGGGTATGAGGCCCAAAATAATGTTGAAAAAGAGTTTAGGGTCCAATCTTCCCAAAAAGTAGGTTTTTAGTCCTTTTGCACTTTGGACCAAAAAGTCTTAGTATATTAAACAATATACCGCCCCTGTCCTAAACTGAATTCCCACGATTTCTTAATGTGGGCCCAGACGAAATTTTAAACGGCATTTGATACCGTGATTTTTGGTTTTAAAAAGGAAACAAAATCATCGATTTTCTCTCTCATCGAATCTGTTTTGGAAATGAAATCAATTTGCGTGATTGGAGGATTAAATATTAAATAGCAGATATTTTCGAATCAATTTTCCCTCTCTTTACAAATTTGGAAATCAAGTCAATTTTCTCTCTTTATAGATTTTGGAAACCAAATCAATTTTCTCTCTCTTACTATGTAATTTTTTTTCGATTCAAATCAATTTTCTCTCACTTAACTTTCAGATTTGGAAACGGTATATTTTCTGGGATCAATTTAGCGTGATTTGGTGGTTAATATACAAAACGTATATATCACTTTCTCTCACTTAACTTTCAGATTTGGAAATAGTATATTTTTCTGGGAACATTACAGCAGCATTTGTTTTTGTTTTTACTCATACATAACCACACATCGAATACAAATTATGAAACAAGTTCGTAAATTATGTGTTATTTATGACGAGGAAACCATCATTTGTCATGTATACAACGTAATTTATCAAGTGTATATGTGTCATGTTCAATAAATTACACATAATTTCTTTTAAATTACACATCGTTTACATTCTGTTACAAAAAAATGTACAAAATCTTCTCTAATTTCAAAATAGTGCCCATACAAGAGATATTCTGAATATAAGAAACTAAATCTTCACATATCTTCAATATTCTAAATTCTTCTTTATCGTCGGATCTCGTCTTCTTGATCCGTTACGTACATACAGTGTTACACACGTATATTATTTCTGGAACTCATCTTGACCGCCGGATCTCTTATTTATGATCCGTCTTTATATCACGTATCCTATTAGAACGCTAATCACTTAACTAACAAACTAATTGTTACATGTGTGAACTATATTAGTGAGAGACCGCCGATAGTATACTCGACTCAGTGAGGCCTATTAGGAGTTAGTTAATTCTGTTGACCATCTTCTTTCTTCAACTCTTCCAGCCTACAATCTTCATTATCTTCTATCTTACAACGCCCCCCCCCCCCTCAAACACATGTTTCGAAGTGGTAAGAAACATGAGTTTGTCTTGAATATACCTTATAGTATAGAAGAGAACCCCCTTTGTGAAGATATCTGCCAGATTTGCATCAGTGGAGACAAACTTCACTTCAAGTGTCTGTTGTAAAATCAGTTCTCTTAAAAATAAAAATCAATCTCAACATGCTTAGTTCTGGCATGGAGCACTGGATCAGATGCCAAATATTTGGCACCTATATTTTCACAAAGAAGTGTCATAGGCATCTGAAGCTTAACATGAGGTTCTTTCAACAAATAAGAGATCCACAACATTTCAGAGGTAGCTAAGGATAGGGCCTTGTACTCTGCTTCAGTAGAAGATCTGGACACAACATTTTGCTTCTCTGAAGACTAGCAAATGAGTGTAAAACCAAGAAATATACAATAACCACTTGTTGATCTTCTTCAGTCAGGGCAGCTTCCCCAATCTGAGTCTGAATAGCAAGAGAGAGAAGATGTGTCTCCTTATGAAATTGTAATTCCAACACCTAGAGTACCTTTAAGGTATCTGAGGAGTTTCTTCAGTAACATAAGTTGAGTAGTTCTAGGGTAGTGCGTAAACTAAGCCAAGTAGTTTACAGCATAGGTGATATCTGCTCTGGTCATAATAGCATATTGAAGGCCACCAACAACACTTCTATAAACACAGTGGATTCTTAATAGGATCTCCATCCAATTTTGAAACCCTTTTCCATAGGAGGCATGAATTAAACTTTGCTTGCTATCTAGGATATCAGACTTATGAAGCAGCTCAGTGATGTATTTTGTCTGACTTAACTTTAAAGAAGAAGAGGAAAAGCATGAATGAACTTCTATGTCCAAAAAATAGTGAAGAGTACCCAAATGTTTCATAGAAAATTCTTTTCCAAGATCACTTAGTGAAGTAATATCAAGAATAAAGGAAGGATATCTCCCTTCTTCCATCAATCAACTACAATATATGAAGAATATTGTTTCACTATTTAATTTCCTTCTAATTTAGCATCTTTGTAATATATCTCCCTTTTCCGTATTTATAATCATGTAAAGTTTTCTCCTTGTACAACATATAAATACTTGCTCATTACTATCAATGAAATCACCTTTTGATCTCAATTATTCTTGATCTGAATCATTCTTGTGCAACTACATAATTCTCACATGGTATCAGAGCATAACGTTTCTTCGGGATTTATTAATCATCTACAAAGTGCGCAAGAATTCTTATTTTCTTATTAATTTTTTATCGTCCCACAGTCCAGTTTTTTTTCCTTTAACATACTTTTTTCTTTCATTAGAGCCAGACCCAACTAGGGGTGGGAATCGGGCGGTTTCGGACGGGCAATATATAGTCGGACTTGGGCGGATCGGACACGAGTATACCTAGCCCGCGTCTAGGTGCCGGGCTGATCAGGCCGGGCAGAAGTCAACATATCAGAGCGCGTAGCCTGTCCGAGCGGGTTCCATCGGACTCGGCCCGGACGGGGTCGGGTTATTTTGAGAAATAATATAATAATAATTAACTAACAATTTAAATATATTTTATTTTAAGTCGTTTTTTTAACCATTCCTTTCACTTTCAAACATCCAATACCAACAAGAAAAAGAAAGAACATTTGTCTGTCCAAGAAAATATCATAATAAGAAAATTTAATTATCAATTGAGCTTGATTAATAAGGAAGAGAGAAAGTTTCAGCAATGTTTCAGATCCCATTAATTACAAAAGTAAAAATCCTAAACAAGCTCTAAAACCCTCTTCATCTTTTCCTTAAGACTTTCAAATATTAGAAATCAAGCTTCTTACAAAAATAAACATTCATGGCTCTATTCCAGTAATAACAAAATAATACATAAAGAAAATAACAAAAGTAAAAACCCTAACCATCTCAAATGTTTGGTTTGATCAAACAAGATCACATAAAGAAAATAACGAAATTACAACATTACTGTAAAACCTAGATCAAAGAAAAATAATAAACAAAATCACTAAAGCTTTTTGGACCATTTTCCAGTAATAACAAATCTACATATCATCAATACTTAAAGATAAAAAAAACTAACTACAAAAATTTTTAACTAAGTTCTAAGATGAGTCAAGATCTATTATACAACCTTAGAAATCAAAACAAAAAAACAAACTAACTACTGGAATCATAGTCTTATGGATGAGTTGAAAGGCTTAACCGCGTCATTTGATCGTTACATCATCTGCGTATAAACAAATACCCAACATCATCTTTCACCTTTTCTGGATTACTAATGGAATTATATTTTCATAGATGATGGAGGTTACTAGTAAAGCCGTAGAGGTAACTCGTTAGAGAGAGAGATACAGATAGAGAGAGAGACGGAGAGAGTGAGAGAGAGAGAGAGGCGGAGAGAGAGTGATTAGGTTAATTTTAGGGTTTCTCTGTTGGGGGAGGGTTTTTATAATAGATGAGGACCAAGTTGTTTAGATCCAATGGCTGAGATCTAATTAGAAGAGGCGCCCCATCTCAGTCGTTGGATCTAAACTTTTTCACGCGGATCCTAAGTTGGGTAGCGAGTAGGGTAGCCGGACAGATCGTTTAATCGGGTATCGGGCTCATTATCGGACTCCGGTAGCGGGCGGGTAGACGCGGACGGGTAGCGGGCGGGTATATCGGGTCGGGACTCGGATTTAAAGGCCTATCCCCAGTCCCGACCCTATAAGCCCGAGCCATCGAGCCGGGTATGCCCGACTCGGGTTGCAGACGGTCTGTGGGTGGCAACGGTCCGGGCGGATCGGGCCGGGTCTCGGGTTCTTGGACCGTTTTCCCACCCCTAGACCCAACTAGGTATGATTTTGTTTTCAAAATTAAGTATTTTTTTATATATCCAGACCTAAATAGGTCTGACATTCACCTTATACCAGAATATAACAGATACATAACTATCCGATTTGCTGAATTCTATAATTGAAATCTAGCACAAAGCAATTCTTAGTTGTTCTAGTCTTCATCCCCGACAACCTCCACTATGAGTCGACGTTCTTGACCGGACACATAACTATCAGATTTCTAACACTATAATTGAAATCAGGCCAGATTTCACTTGAAAGCATCCTCATATGTGATTTAGACACTCTCATAGCACTCGCCATTGATTTGCTTTCACAGTAGGTGACGTTTTCTTTCAACAAATAAAAAAAAACTTTCTCTCTTTAAGTTTTCTTTGAGTTTCACAAACAATCGATTTAAGTTTTCATCGATTGACTCATACTTTCAAGGGTGGTAGACTGGTAGCCCTCATTACATCACACAATGTTTTGTTTGTGACTTCCATTGACATTTAAACAAGCAAACGCACTTTCTCACGGCCAGACCATCCTTTTCCGAACATTTTTTCGATCACAAGTTGATCTAATCGTGTCACATATTTGTGACAGTACTGTTACTTTTCTAACATCAAAAGTGTTGTCGGGATATATTATTTGTCACAGTTTATGTTTTCCTACAGAACTGTCGCTTTCCAACAGAACTGTCTCACATACTTGTGGCAATACTGTTACTTTTCTGATACCAAAAGTACTGTCGGAAATGCTTTATTTGCCACAGTTTCTGTTTTCCTACAGAACTGTCGCTTTCATCACTTTTCATATTTATATACTTTCTTTGATTGACTCATTTCCGGACTTCCAACTCCGTGATTATTTTGTTTATTTTCTCTCATACACTTTTCATCATGTTTAGCGAATCATTCGTTACTGACAATGTGGTTTCCAACAATCCCTTTGCAATGGAGATGATTTCTCATCTGACTGATGATGTTTATTATGTTCATCCGTCTGGTATTCTGACGATGATTTGTTTGTCAAATTTCTTCACAACAACATCATTTTTATTTGCGTTCATTTTGTCTATATATGACATTTTTTCGACAGTGACTTTCTTGTCGACTCTACCGACAACATTACTTTACTTGTCACTTCTTTAATTTATTTTCCGTACTTACTCTTTTAATATGTTTTCAACGATGCATTTCCTATCAAATATAACTAACACATCGCTATTTTTCTTCGATTTTGATTTTTCCGGTTTTAGCACCTGCGATTTCCTTTTCCAATACATTACTACATCCATTGTGGTACGTTGGACTCTTTTTAGCAAATTCTTCAAACTTATTTTCTCGAGTTTTTCAACTAATTTTTGTCGACCCATGATTTCTATTCATTCTTCTTCATTAAGAACGATTCTTTCCCCCTACAAAAATACTGGTCACCCTAGACCTCCGGCTACGACACTTCTTTCGGGAACTATTCTCTCCATACACCCTACTTCGTGGATTATTGACAGTGGTGCTTCGAACCATGTTTGTTTTTCTTTACAACATTTCAGTACTTCTGAACTTGCCCCTCCATCAGTTTATGTTCAGATTCCTGATGGAAGCACATTATTGGTTACACATATCGGTAAAATGGTATTTTTCGAGTCTCTATACATCGACAATGTTTATCATATCCCAACCTTCAAATTTAATTTGATTTCTGTACGACAATTATGTAAATCTCTACATTGTCTTGCGACTTTTTCACCTTCTCAATGTGTCTTTACAGACACCTTGACAACTCGCCTAATTGGTCAGGCTGATGATGTTGGCGATCTATACATTTTACGCCATAAATCTTCAGCACTTACTCTTCATAAGTCGCTTGACCTTTGGCTTAGACGATTGGGACATCCTAGTTTGGATCGTCTTAAACACTTATCTCAGCGTTTTGATTTTATTCGCTTTGACTACTAACATGACTGCACAATTTTTCCTATGGCAATGCAATTTAAATTTCCTTTTCATAAAAGTACTTCTATTAGTACTTTTCCTTTCCCATTAGTTCATGCTGACATTTGGGTGAAGGAGATATATTCTAAGTCTAAAGGTATGACCTTCCTGATAGAAATATATATCCTAAAGGGAACTTGGACAGTGAGAATAGACTGATGGGAACTAGTATATAGATGGATATGATCCAGTCTGATAATATTTAAAAGATAGAAAAGAATCGGACTCGAAAGGGAAGCCCGAAAAAGGCAAAAACCCACTTTTTGGGCCAACAAGGGACTCCCTTAAAGGGAGAGCCCTAGCCGGCCATATGTAACCGGCCACACTAAGGGGAAACCCTAATTGGGGTTTAGTCCTAATTAGGAAATCCCAGTTAGATTTAAACTCTAACTTATGCTTATCTTTTCTGTGGGACTTTTAGGATTCCTTATTTG
This sequence comes from Eschscholzia californica, assembly GCF_041429995.1. Classification (NCBI taxonomy): domain Eukaryota; kingdom Viridiplantae; phylum Streptophyta; class Magnoliopsida; order Ranunculales; family Papaveraceae; genus Eschscholzia; species Eschscholzia californica. The sequence continues at coordinate 51,995,426 of NW_028238198.1, forward strand.
AGTAGACCTCTACTAAGGTAATGCCTATATAAGGACCAGCTATGAGTTTAGAAAAGGTGTGGAAATTCCTCAGAAATAAATCCCTCTTTTCACACAACTATTGGAGAGAGAAGATTTTAGAAAAAAGTTTCCAATCTATCTATCAAAGTCTAGAAGAAGGAGTTCTTCATCTCTACCTTCAAGAAGGTCCTAGCTGACTGAAAGGAGGGAGTTCAAGTTATACATTCGGTGTGTCTCGAGTAGAGGAGTTACACTTGAAGCTCCATATCTTACGAATACTGGTCGTAATTTAGTTCGTGAGAAAGCGAATAAAGGTATTTTTCTTCCTTCTAGTTCATAGATTAGTTCATGTATAGATCCTAGACAACTTAGTGTTAATCATATGATGATTGAGATTACACTTACAACACTAGTAACATGATTAGGATATGTATTATATACATGTAATTCCCAACAGTGGCATCATGAGCCATTTGCATAAAACTATCTTTGGCTAGAACGAACTAGATTCAAACCTTAGATTGATAGATATAATTGTTTGAATACGGACAAAATTTTTGTTATTTTGAATTAGATTTAAACATAATCAAACATGTATTAGAAAGAGGTTCAATGCATAGAATCATTAGATTTTGACGTTTTTGAAAAGAGTTTTCGACAACGGATCTAACGGATTATAAATTTTGAAAAACGGGTTTCAAAAATCATGAAGTTTTGGTGTTGAATAATAGAAAACATCAGTTTTTCCATGAAAAAAGTAGGAAGAAGTCGGTTGGATTGAGTTTTTTACAAAATAAAAAAACCCACATATGTCCGGACCGGCCAACAGGTCTCGGAACAGCGTCCCAAGACCAAGAATCGCGGGACAGGAAATCCCAGTCCGAGTAGGACCGGGATTCCTAGTCCCAACCAGACTGGGAGTCCGAGATTATAGAATCTCGGACATCCCAGACCGAGATGGACTAGGACGGTCCGAGACGTTCGTGTCTCAGATATCGCAGACACGTCTAGGACGCGTCTGTGATTCCTAGTTGGTCTCGGTCTAGGACCGAGACCAGGGACGCGTGTTCAGACGCATCTAGATGCGTGTTCAGACGCATCTAGATGTGTCTGGAAGCTTCCAGACGCACCTAGAGTACGACTGGAACGTCCAGACACGTCTAGGACGCGTCTGGTGCGTCCAAGCACGTCTCGGACTAGAAGTCCGAGATGGCCTACCATCCAAAATGTTCCAACCGAGATAGTCTTGACATCCGTCCCTATAAATCCAGACCATTAACTAGTTAAGACCGAGACTAGTCAAAACTTTTGACCAAGTTTGACTTGAGTCTTTTTAAGTTTAACTTGAGCCCATTGGGCCTTGACTCGAGTGGGAGATTTTCTAACTTCTTCTTCCGATTCCAAAACATAATTTTTCCGACATTGACCCGGGCCATCCGAGAGCCCAAAACAGAGTTTTTCCATTAGAAGTCATTATGGAGAAACTAAATGGGCCATTAGTCTGAATTTTAGGAAAATAGACTTAAAAAGCCCATTAGACATAGGAATGTCACAATATCCCACAATTAGTTTTACGGGACATAGCAAAATTTAGAAACGAATCTAGGACACATACTTTATTTTATAAATGTCATATATTTGTATATATAGACATGTGAATGTGTAGTGTAGTATTGCCTTTAGTTAAGTTAACGATTCTTGTTTCCAAGCACAAACGAGTATGTGCCCGAATAATACTTAGAGTATAGGGTCTATAGAAGCCATTGATGAATCGAATGATGCGATCATGATTCGAGTTGGAGTAATCAATGATGGTTCAAGGACGAAAATCCAAACGAATCAGTAGGCGAACAAGAATTAAACTAAAAGATAAGATCCTTTAGGAGGCTATACTAGGGTTTTAAGATAAAACCTTACAAAAATTCACATAAAAACTTACGTATACGTCACGAATGGTTACGATAGAGTTTACAGTAACGCAAACTTGATAAAATACGTAATAATCCCTTAAAAGAAATTTTGAGTATAAGCCTACCCAAAAATAAGACACCTGTTGAGCCCTTGTTTATTGATGGTGGGTCTGCCTCCGCAGGGTGCCATCTTTTACCTCGGGACAATACGGGTAGATCTATGAAGAGGTTACGCGTCTAAACTGATTTTATTCAACGAGTCAGCAAAGGGTTTTGGATTTCGAGGCAAGGGATTAGTTTGACACTCAAGTGTGAAACTAATTAACCAAAAGTCATAGAGAGTATGATCAGTAAAGATGTTACTCACCCAGGACGACGGAGTTAACGGCAGTGCCCTAGTACGCTTAACTTCGAAAAAATGGGATCTTAGAATCGTATTATTCAAACAAGGGAAAAGATTCTTGAATAATATGGTAAAATTAGAATTTTGATAGGATAACAAGTTTAAAGTCACTTTGCGTTCTTTACATGTAGTTTAATTATGATAAGCAAATAAACTGTCAACATTCGTTGGCTTATTGAGAAAGAAAAGCTGAACGGGGATAACTTTAAAGTATGGGAACGGAACTCGGGGCTCGTCCTCAGATCCGCAAACAATGCAACTATCTTAGACACTCCTATTCAAATAATCACGGAAGAATCCACTAATGGAAAAGGATCAAGAAAAGATACTTCGGACGAAATCGGAGCCCGTAACGTGCTTAATGTTAGCAACCATGGAACCCAATCTTCAGGATAAGTTCATACACATGGATGCTTACACCATGATAGGATAACTTAGGGAATTGTTCCAAAAGAAATCCGGAATGGAGAAGTACGAGACGTCAAAGGCAATACTAAATTGCCGCCTTGAAAAAGGTAAGCCTGTAAGGCCACATGTTTTCAATATGATCAGTTTTTTTGAGAAACTAGCACGACTTGGAGTCGATCATGGCCGTCATTTCGCCACTGATATCATCCTACATTCACTTCATGATGGGTTCAATCATTTCAGAACGCACTACAATATGAATGGATGGGATAATCTTTGGAGGAACTACACGCAATGCTCCAGACAGCCGAGGAGAATATCGTAGTAGCTGAACCAAAGAAAGAAGTTCTAATGGTTCAGAAGGAAAAAAGATTTAAAAAGGATGGGAAATAGAAGAATAAAAGGAAATTTGGCAAAGCAAAGGGTAAACAAGTTGCCAAAACCAAAAACTCCTCTTCTGACTCCAAGTGTTTCTACTGTAATGCCATAGGCCATTGGAAGAGAAACTGTCCCAAATTCCTGGAAGACAAGAAAAACGGACGGTAGTTTCCGCAAAAGGTAAAAATGTTAAAAGTTGATTCAATTAAATACATTTCCCCTAAAGGTATTAAATACCTAATGCTCATTTCATTATGAATGACAGAAGCAAGTGGGAGCTGAGTATTTAAGTGATAGGAGACGAACCTAACAAAGAGTAAAAGAAGCAATAGTTGCTGAGAAGGCTCCAGAAAGATTTTAGTCTCCTATAGGCATTACTTTTATTAGATTTTAGTATTTTCTTTTTCTTTGATCATCTTCTCTAGAATTGGATTTATGAGAAATAAAGTAGTTAGTTTAAACATTTTATGATGTTCTCAGAAAGATGCTTATTTCAACCTACAAACATTAAACACCTATTGATTCAATTAGTTATTCTAATCTAGTCAGACAACCAGGATGAACATGAAATTCGAAAGAATAAACATGGTTCAAACTAACTAGTCTGATAAGATCTCTTATGACAAAACAAAGGTCAATTAATCACTAGTACTTATGTCAGACATAAGATTATGGTTAATGTGACTAGAATCAACTAAGTACTCGAATTAAGAAGAAGTTTTAGGAACTTGAACTGAATCAAGTAGTGAATCAAAATGACTGAAGATCTTGATAGGATCAATAGTCTTAGTCATAACAAGTTTTCCGAAACAAATATAGTCTAATACAAGCTGCATACCCACTAAACCTTAAACTGCTAAAGAAAATAAAAGAATTCCACACGAATATGGATTTTAGAAGAAGTTCTAAAATACTCTTTTATTTAGGTCTGAGTTTCTTCTTCAAAAGAAATTAAATGGGGTTTTTCCCTCACAACATCGAAACAAAATTGAATTGTTGCTCCCGATGGCGTCTTCCTTGAAAGGAGTTATTCAAGAAGACAAGTGGGAGAAATATTCGAATCTGATTCGAACCGAGCAACAAAAGAACAACAAATTAGAGTACGATAAACTCGCCAAGTAACTTCTTTGAAGAGTTAAGAAGATTCTACGATATTGCTCAAAAACCCAGTGAGTCTTCAGAAGACTCGCAAAAACTATAGCAGAACCAGGCTCTGAAAATTGGTTAAAAGCCAAAAAGAAACAAAAGTAAGACTTGGTATCTGACATTCGTAAAGAAACTCAAGGGTTAATTTTCTGATAAGAATAGTTAGAATCTTGTTGAGACAAGAGGGTAAGTGGGAGAAAAACAAGACTGTTTTATGTCATGTATGTGAGACATACTAGTATTGAGAAAAGTTAAGGAACTAGCTCAATAGGACACCAGACGAGGGTGAATAAAATTAAATGGGCATTGAAATCTATACAGTTATAGATTAACAAATGATAAGACTCGTTCAAAAACAGTTTTCAGAAGGGCTAACTAGAAATACTCTTAGAAAGAGATTCTACCCATCTCTAATGGAACACTGCTTAGCAAGAAATCAGAATTTGGAAGTTCTGATTAACAAAGGCGGACAAGAGGGAAACACTGATGTCACAAGACATAAGATCATAAAGATGATCGACATTTACCCGCACATCTAGAAATACACAAGTATTTGATGTCGTCACCCATACACAACAGTGAAATTCCTAAGATATTTAGAGCATCTAGGAGAAAGTCTCTAAAAGTAAATAGTTGAAGAAAGTCATAAAAGCAATCTTTTGAATACAAAGACAAGAATCTTTTGGGAAGGACAACCAGGTGGAAAAGGGTTTTTCATAGTGGGAGTCGTTGCAAACTCTACTAGTGAAAGAAAATACAATTAGGACTTAGGAAGTGTTAGTTTCAGTTTAAGAAAACTGACATTATCGTAAAAGCTGGTGAAGCCATTCTTCAACACGATAATAATAGGCAAAGTGGAAACCAAAAATGGATTGAATCCACAAATTTTAAACTGTCACCTTAGATCAAACATGGGAGATGTACGAATCTAAGGAATTAAGGTCACGAAAGACTGCCCAAAAAGACTTGTAAAATTGGGCACGTAAAGGAGTTTACGTGGGGAACTCACTTTTACAAACTCTTGTTATCCGAAATAAATTAGTTTATTTCGCCATCTAAATTGTGGTTTAGAATTTAGACGGCATTCCAAAATAGTGGAAAGTTCCATACAGGTTTATTAAATACGTGATCTAATGAAGAAACCCTGTTAAGTGAACATGGAAGCGTTCCATTATATTATATCCCTAATCCAGGTCATTGGTTGGACAACAATTACTTAAGAAGACTAGCATGAGTGATTGACAAGATAACATTGTTTCTTGGGCTACAGAAATAAGGGTATTCAAGTCAACTTCATGGGTGTATAAAGATACACTGGAAACCCACCAAGTGAGAGTGCTTCAAAAGTTGAAGATATGAACGTCATGACTCTCATTTAGCAAATTGGAGAGATTCCTCAAAACATGAGTATTCACACATCTTATGTAAGGAATGTCAAGCTTTGGTCCCGTCAAATGCCGCGCCGTAAAAGGAGGTTATAAAGACGCAGGCCAGGTAAGACAGGATAGACATTAAGCTGAGTGGGAGTACAAGAATGGAATATGTCTTCTTAACGAGAGTATGATAAAGTATCTCTAGGCCACTTGAGTAGCGACAACTGAAAATGCATGGTCGTGCTCAAATGGATTAAATATTTAATCATTTGATTTGACAATCTGTCCTCTCGATCAAGAAAGTCTAATAAAGTGTGACGTATTAGATGAGATATGAAAAGACATGGGAATCGAGCATTGCACTTGTTCTAATTACAAGTGGGAGACTAAAGGAGATATATTCTAAGTCTGAAGGTATGACCTTCCTGGTAGAAATATATATCCTAAAGGTCTGAAGGTATAACCTTCCGAAGGAGTGTCCTTCAACCAAGACGGCAATGCGTACGATTTGGCTTATAGGATAATGATGACCTTATTTGGAAGATCAATAAATCTGGTTCAATTACGAGTCGTAATGCTTAGCAAGAAGCCGCTTACGATTGTCGGATCACTTCGGTTATCCGCGGCTTACACAAACCGGATCCTACAACGGGTTATACATAAGAGTGGTAACTTGAACAGTGAGAATAAACTGATGGGAACTAGTATATAGATAGATATGATCCAGTCTGATAATACTTAAAAGATAGAAAAGAATCGGGCTCGAAAGGGAAGCCCGAAATGGGCAAAAACCCACTTTTTGGGCCAACAGTGACTCCCTTAAAGGGAGAGCCCTAGCCGGCCATATGCGGGGTATGGGCCGGCCAAAACAAGCCCATTAGGGGTTTTTGTGGCCGGCCACACTAAGGGGAAACCCTAATTAGGGTTTAGTTCTAATTAGGGAATCCCAGTTAGATTTAAACTCTAACTTATGCTTATCTTTTCTGTGGGACTTCTAAGATTCCTTATTTGAGTAGAGCTCTACTAAGGTAATGCCTATATAAGGACCTGTTATGAGTTCAGAAAAGGTGTGGCAATTTCTCATAATGAAATCCCTTTCTTCACACAACTATTGGAGAGAAAAGATTTTAGAGAAAAGTTCTCAATCTATCTATCAAAGTCTAAAAGAAGGATTTATTCATCTCTACCTTTAAGAAGGTCCTAGATGACTGAAAGGAGGGAGTTCAAGTTCTAAATTCTGTCTCTCAAGTAGAGGAGCTACACTTGAAGCTCTATATCTTCTGAATACTGGTCGGAATTTAGTTCGTGGGAAAGCGAATAAAGGTATTCTTCTTCCTTCTAGTTCATAGATTAGTTCATGTATAGATCCTGGACAATTTAGTCTTAATCATATGATGATTGAGATTCCGCTTACAACACTAGTAACATGATTAGGATATGTATTAGATACATGTAATTCCCAACATTGGGGACCTTTTCCTGTTTCTTTGCTCATAAATAAGCGATACTTTCTCACCTTAGTTGGAGTTAATTCTTATATGGCCCCCTACTTTGCGACCAGCTTCTTTTATGGCCTCCAAATTTCTGTAAATTCAAATATGGCCCCCTATTTTCATGGAAATGTCATAACTACCCTTCCTATTAATATATTTTCAAAATAAAATTAAAAACAAAAACCTAAATTCCACCTCACTTCCTTCTCCACCACTCATCTCTCTCCACGTCACCTCTCTCTTCAACTCACCTCCCTCTCTCTCTCCAAGTCAGCACTCTCATGAAGGTCGCCGGCCGGAAAATTTTCCGGCCGGCGATCTTCAAACTTAAAAAAAATTCACTCATCTCTCTCTCTAAAAATTCCGGCGAAGGGGGTTTTTAGTTTGAAGGTCACCGGCCGGAAAATTTTTTGACCGACAACCTTCATCGGAGAAGAGAGGGCTGACTTGGAGAGAGAGAGAGGTGAGTTGGAGAAAGAGGTGACGTGGAGAGAGATGAGTGGTGGAGAGGGAAGTGAGGTGGAATTTAGGTTTTGTTTTTAATTTTATTTTGAAAATATATTAATGGGAAGGGTAGTTATGACATTTCCATGAAAATAGGGGGCCATATTTGAATTTACAGAAATTTAGGGGCCATAAAGGAAGCTGGTCACAAAGTAGGGGGCCATATAGGAATTAACTCCCTTAGTTGATGACTATTCAAGATATACTTGGACATTTCTTATGCAGTCCAAGTCTGAGTCTAAGAAATATTTAGAACATTTCTTCATATTCACAATTAAACAATATCAAAAGACTATTAAGTCCATTTCTTCTAATTCGGCAACCAACTCTACTTGCCCTATTCAGACTTTTCTTTCCGACAACAGAACTGAATTTCTCACTAAAGACTTACAGTCCTGGTTTCATGCAAATGGTATTATCCACCAACGCAGTTGCGTTCATACTCCACAACAAAATGGGGTCGTTGAATGCAAACATAGACACTTGTTGGAATCTTTGTCGGATTCCCTTATGGAAAAAAGGGTTACACCATTTATGACCTAGAAACTAAAACCCTCTATGACTCTCAAAATGTTACCTTTTTTTGAAAATAAATTTCCTTTTGAGTCGATTACTGACATTTCTTCTGACTCACAAACTTTTACTCCTTTGAATATTATGGATGACCCTATGCCTTTTCCCACACTTCCCGGTCACCGCCGCAACCCAATATTTTTCCACCTCCACCTTTGGTCGAGTCTTCGCCCTCGCCTTCGGTTTATTCTCCTTGTTTGCCATTTATAGAGTCACCACCTCATACTTTGGTTGAGCGTTTAACTCACTCTGATTCCAGCGAGGATATATCTTCACCATCTCCGGTAGAGGTGCATATAGCTTCTTCTGATAATGCATCTTCTTCAGACTTTCCTGCTTCCGCTTCTCCTCTGTCTTCTACCAACAGTGACACTTCACCACTTGACTCTCTCGCCGAGGAATCTGATAATCCTACACGACCCATTCGTGTTAGGAATCCGCCTGCTCATTTGACTGACTATATTCTTTATAGTTCAAAAACGACATCATCGCGCACTCCTTATCCACTGGTCGACTATATCAGTTTTGACCGTTTTAGTCCTTCTCATAAGGTTTTTCTCACTTCCGTCATCACCACGGACGAACCCACATCTTACAAAATCGCGTCTGCTTCTCCTGAATGACGTGAGGCGATGACTAAAGAGATTTCCGCCCTCGAGACTAATAATACTTGGTCTCTAACTTCCTTGCCACCTGGCAAGAAACCCAGTGGTTGTAAGTGGGTTTACAAAATTAAATATCGTTTGGATGGATCCATCGAACGTTATAAGGCATGCCTCGTCGCTAAAGGGTATACCCAGGTTGAAGGTGTCGACTATCATGATACTTTTGCTCCAGTTGCCAACTTGGTAACTGTCTGTGTCCTCTTATCCCTTGCGTCTATCCAGGGATGGTCGTTGCATCAGTTAGATGTCAATAATGCTTTTCTTTGAGGAGACTTGGAAGAAGAAGGCTATATGACCATTCCTCCCGGTTTTAGCAACAAAGGTGATACTAGAGTTTGTCGCTTGAAGAAATCATTATATGGTTTGCAACAAGCTTCTACGCAATGGTTTGCTAAAATTTTCATCCGGTTTAAAAGCCGAAGGTTTTTCTCAATCTTCGTCAGACCATTCACTTTTTAGTTATTTTAATGGTCCGACTGTTATCTATATTCTTGTTTACGTAGATGACATCATCATTACAGGCAATGACAACAAGGAAATTGACTCCCTTCGACAACGTCTTGAGAAACGATTTTCTCTTAAAAATCTCAGACGACTTCAATATTTTTTAGGTCTAGAAGTATCTAGGTCCCCTAAGGGTTTTCCTCTGTCAACGGAAATACACTTTAGACATTATCCGTGATTTTGGACTTCTCGGAGCCAAACCAAGTTTATTTCCTATGGAACAACACTTGAAATTATTACCTACAGATGGTACACCTTTAGACGATACCCCTTCATTTAGACGTCTCATTGGTCGACTTCTCTCCGTGATGCTGCGATTCGAGTGCTAAGATATTTGAAGGGGACCCTCGATCATGGGATCTTCCTTTCATCTTCTAGTTCTTTGACACTTTCTGTTTTTGCTGACTCTGATTGGGCTAGCTGCCCTATTACCTGTTGCTTCACAATGCTTGGTGTGAGTCCGTTGTCTTGGAAATCCAAGAAACAACTAATCGTTTCCCGATCATCTGCTGAGGCAGAATATCGTGCGCTTGCTTTCCTTACTGTCGAGCTCTAGTGGTTGACATACCTTTTCTAGGGTGTTCGGATTTCCATTCCAGAACCTTTTCAGGTTTTCTGTGACAATAAGGCATCTATGCATGTAGCTGCTAATCCTGAAGGAGATGTCCTTCGACCAAGGTGACAATGCAAACAATTTGTCGGATAGGACAATTGATGTGGAAGATCATCAAGTCCGATTGATTTAGGGATCGTAGAGTTGTAGCTAGAGACCAACTACGATTGTCGAATTACGAAGTAATTCGCGGCTAACTTCGATCGGATCCTACAACGGGTTACACATAAGAGTGACAAATTGATCTAGGATATGACTAGTGGGAGTGAGATATAATCATGGGAGTGTCCCATAAACATATCTCATAGGCCTAAAAAGGAATTAGGCAAAGATAGTACAAAAAGGCCAAAAATAGGGTTTTTTGGGCCTAGGCCGATTCGGGCACTTTTAGGGCTCGGATTGGGCTGATTTTCGGAGGGACGTTTCCTTATGTTATGAACATTAAATCTGCCAATTTTGGCTGGGTTTGGACGTCATCTCCTTAGGGAATTGAGAAAATACCAATAGTTGCTATTTTCGACTATTTCCCTAAATCTTATTCTAAAGGGTGTTTTAGGAAACCTAAAAGGAGGTGGATTCTTATTAGGGTTCTATATAAACACTCTTAGGGCAGATAATAAGGTGTGGAATTTCTCTCTAAGCTTTCTTACTCTACCACATCAAGTAGAGAGGAGAAAGTGAGCTAATTCCCATTAACTATCTATCTAGTCAAGAAGAAAAGAGTTCTTCTTTCCAACCACAATTGGTGTGCTAGCTATACAACAAGGTGGGAGATCAAATTGATTGCTCGTGTCCCAAGTAGAGGAGCTACACTTGAAGCTCTTGGTCTTCTTCAATCAATTCAACTAGTTCGAGGGAAAAGCGATTAAGGTAATCTACTATCTCCATTAGATTAATTACTAGTTTTGCATGTGATCCTGGGAATACTAGTGTAGACATTAGATGTCTTATTTCCGCTATAAACACTAGTAGAAGGGTGTAAATCCCTACAGTGGCGTCAGAGCCTCTTGCAATTAACTAGTTTTTGCTAAGAATCGAACTAGTTCACATTGGATATGATTGATAGTTCAATAAATTGAGTTTATAAAAGTTTTTTAAAAAATTATTTAAACTCACAATTTGATATTATTGAATGGGATTCAATGAATTTCAAATTGAGAATCAAATTGTTAAAAGTGTTTTAAAAGACTCAATTTGATTCAATTTCAAACTAATCCATGCTTGATAGTTATGCTTAAAAAAGTTTTAAACATAAAATTTGATTAATTTTGAATTGGATTCAAAGATTTTTCAAATTGATTTCAAAATTGTTCTTTGAAAAGTTTCAAAAACCTAGGTTTTGATCCAAAATTGGTTTGATTAAGAGTTGTTTTTAAGTTTTGGAAACTTTTGAAAAACAAAATTTGGAATTTTAGAAGTGTTCTAAAAGGAGTTGTTTTGAGTTTAGGAAACTCCCAAAACAAATTTGGAAAATTTTAAAAGTTTCTAAAAGTTTTGAAAAATTTTAGAAGTGTTCTAAAAGGAATTTCAAAATTTTAAGAAAAGTTTTAAAATTGGAAAATAGCAACTTAGAGTTGCAAAAGAAAAAAAAAAAAAAAAAAAAAAATTTTTTTTTTTGGAAACTAGGGTTTTGAAAAACCCTAGTGTCCGGCCAGGAAGCTTCCTGGCCGGACCAGAAGCTCCTGGATGCGTCCTCTGGACGCGTCCAGAGCAGCTGCTGAGACGCGTCTAGGACGCGACCAGCAGCTGCGACAGAAGCTTCTGGACGCGTCTTGGAGACGCGTCCAGAGCAGCTACTGGGGATGCGTCTTGGAGACGCGTCCAGGTCGCGTCTAGGACGCGACCAGCAGCTGCGAGGGAGCTTCCTGGACGCGTTTAGGACGCGTCCAGAGCACTCGACCAGACGCGTCTTGGAGACGCGTCTGGGAGGTTCTGGGTGTCTCGGACTAGTCCGAGACACCTAGTGCTGGTCCGGTCCAGCACCAGACACGTCTAGGACGCGTCTGGTACATGGACTAGCGTCCTGGCTCCGGCCAGGACGAGACCAGGCCTTGATAGGCCTCGGCCAGGACATGCCGGCCCTATGGGCCGTGCTATGTCCGGACCTTGTCCGAGCCCTTTTGTGGGCTTGGGCCGGGACTTGTCTAGGACTTTTCCCGGGCTTTTTCGAGGCTTTTCGGACCACGAATAGGGACCATCATTCGAGTGGGAGTTTTTGCCAAATTTTCTTCCGATTCCAACCAAATAATTCCAAAGTTAATCCGGGCCATCCGGAAGGCCAAAACGGATTTCTCTTTAAATTGATTTATGAAATCATTGAGAATCGAACCAAGTTTTTTCCGAAATTGACCCGGGCTTTCTCGAGCCCAAAACGGAGTTTTTCTTAAAGTTGATTTTAGAAATCATAAAAGATAAAATCGGAACGCACCATTAGTTGAATTCTTCGAATTTAGACTTAAGGTCCGTAATGTGACATGTGATGTCAACAAAAGTATCTCCCAAGATAATCATGCATATATAGTTTTTAGCCTTGATATATTATATGATTGCATGTGATGTGAATGCGGGAAACTAGTATGGCCATAGATTTATTTCTTTATTCTTGTTTTAAGCACGGATGGGTGCATGCTTTGTAATTAATTTTAATTTCAAGTTTATACGATCTGCGAATCGTGAGTCTTGTAATTAGAGTTTAGGGTCTATGAGTCCATTGAAGAAACTCGAGGATGAAATCCAAAGTCGAGTGGGAGAAATCAATGGAGGTTCAAAGATGGCGATCTAAGACGAACCAAAAGGCGAAACAAGAAGAAAACCAAAGGAGATTAGATCTTCTAGGTTAGGGGCCATACTAGGATCCATATCTGCTTGATTTACTTTCTCGCGCGCATTTACTTACTTTTTACGCTTTATGTCGTGGGTGTTAGTTAGGCTAAATAGTTCACTATAACAAACGCCAGACTAGCGTAAAAGTCCCCAAAACGTAATCTTGAGTAATCGCCTATCCAGATTAAGACACTCGTTGCGCCCTTGTTCGAGGAAGGTGGGTCGGCCTTCGCAGAGTACCTCCTCTACCTTGGGACAATGCGGGTAGGTCTATAGAAGAGGCCTACACGTCTAAATGGTTCTACTCAATGAGATCAGCAAGAGAGTCTTGGATACTCGAGGCAAAAGGATAGATTAGTCATTCATTAATGAAATCTATCAACCAAGAGTCATAAGGTATGATCAGTGAAGTAGTTCACTCACCCGGAACGACGGAGTCAAAGGGTAGGGCCTTCGTCCGCTTTACTCCGAAGAACTGGGGTCTTGGAATCACTTATTCAATCGGGGACGATTTTTATTGAATAATGTGGGAAAACTAAGTTTTTCAAAAACGATAACGAGTTTTAAAACTTTGCCATTTCTTTATTTAGTTTTAAGATGACACAAACGATTTCAACATTGAATCACACCTAAGGGAGGTGCTGATCCACTTCCTAGAATGGAAGAATGAATCCGAGAATAGTTCTCAGATTCAAAAGGAAGGTCACTAGAATACCCAATCCCAATGTTGACTCATACAAGAGAAGGTCAAAAGCCATTTGCAAGCAGTCGTATAACATTCTCTTTGGAAGAGTAATGAATGCTAGCATAACCATTAAGACAAACTAAGGAAGAAATTCCTACAGAAGTCATAAATGGAGAGGTACGAGACCTCCAAGGCAATCTGAAAGTCATCCTAAGGGAAGACAATAAAATACATCTATCACCCAATTCAATATCGATTGAACAAAGATTGATAAAGACCTTAGATGAGTCACTCAGGTTGTTACAAACAAACTGAGCAGAACATACGGGAATATCCAGTCTAAGAAAGGTTCTTGAGATTTGGTACAAAGAATCTAAGAAAGAGATCTTGAGATTCAAAAGGGCAAAAGGATCAGTCAAGTGAGACAAACATTTGATCAAAGAAAAGCAGTTGTCGAGTACATGATCAAGAGTATTCCTCATTACTGTGAATGTTTCTAAAACAATGGCTAGACCATTCAAAAGGAAACTACCTTTAGCACCTGGAGGACAAAAGGAATGAAATTATGAATTCCGGTTCCGTATCCTTGCTAACAAAGTTAAAAACAAGTATCGTAAAATTCCTTCATCAGGTATTTGAGACCAGATGAGCGGCTCAGTGGGAGCTTAAGGGAATTACATACTTGACTAAAAGAAGTAAAGATCCAAGAGGGAGCAGAAGCAGTAATGCTAGGGATGCTGAAAGGGATCAAAATCTTCTTTTAGACACTGATCTAGCTTAGAACTTAATAGTGATTATTTTGTTCTTCTAGAAACATATGATGTTTTAAACCAGTGGTAAAATTAACTGAAGGTTAACATTGATAATGGCTAAAATCAAGAGATTCAAACTCATTTAAACTTCAGCATTATCAATTAGGTCTTAAGGACTGAATTGACAAAGTCACCCTTTTCAAAAGGCATAGAGACTGGTAATCTATTAGGACTCATACAGTGTTATGCAGACCTATAAGTTTACTTGCAAAAGCCAACGAGAGAAACTTCAAATACGTACTCTGACAACTTCATGAAGTATGGAAACGTACAAATCATAAAGTATAAGTCGGAATGTTTGAAAGGTTCAAACAAAGTACAAACCGAAGTAAAAGAATCATTTTGACAAGAGAGTTTAAGTCATTCGATTAGATTGGAGTGATAAAAACTTGAGTCAAATACTAAATAACCATCAAAGGAGTTGAGAAAACGTTTCCCAACTCGCTCCATGGAACACATCTGAGGGATGGTGGATTCAGTGGGAGTAATCGAACATTGCTATGCATAATTCGATCAAAGATGGGTTTAAGCCAGTCTTCCGAATATTTTGGGACATATTCTATAAACGATTGTTTTCACACTTACCAAAGTCCGTCTAACAGCTAAGCTTGTAAAAGCATTGCAAAATTAGCTAAAGTCTGACGCAATTTCTTTAGAAGAAATTTGGGCTTTTTCCACAAGCAATCAAGAGAACAAAGTGTTTGTTGCTCATGATAGTATTCTTCTAATAATTAGCACACCTAGTAGTCTGAGAGAAAAGTATTAATTATTACAAGAATAAGTGGGAGAAAAGTACAAGTCGATTTAATTCGATCATGAGAAAAATCATGGAGGGTCATGAAGAACAATCATGAAACTTGTACAAGACGATTAAATTCGACCAAGAGCAACAAACTGCGACTCCTTGGAAAAGGAAAGGTTAAAGATATGATCTTGTAAACCCACCGCACAAAAGCGAATGTCATTCGCAGGAGAACTCTCAAAGCGAGTGAAAGTGTCTCTAAAGGTATATCTCAAAGTAGTTGAGATAAACTCCAAGTTGTTGTTCAAAAGCCCTGAAAGGTCAAAATAAAATCTCAAAGACACAGAAAATAAAGGTTATTTCTGAAGAGATAAAAGACCTGCGCAGAAACGGAAACTGACTCTAGATTTTGGCTAGAAGCCAAAATCATCGTGGAATCCATATCTCGTCAAGACATGAAGCTTGATAATTTAAGTCAACAGAAGACCTAAATTGGTTTTCCAAAGTAGAAAACTGAGAAGGATGGAAACATTCATGTTTCCCGAAACTAGACAAGAAGAATAAGATTCTTCCAATCAAGTTATGTCCACAAGCATGCTTCAGAAATCTATCGACGGATTAAAAGCACGCAAGAGTTAGAATCTTCGATTCAAAAAGGCAATCAAAGAAGTTTGATTCCTGAGGAATGAAGAAAATCTTGAATCACGAGTTTCAAGAAGGTAAGTGGGAGTAAACAAACCTTCCGGGTCCGTATGCAGAGTACATACAAAAGATTGAGTACGACATAAGGTGTTGTATAACAGTAACGAACTGACTCAATAAAGGACCACACACAAAAGGATAAAATGCCATTTTGGGCATCTGAAGATCTATAAGCATAGATCAAAAGGATGATAGGATTAGAGAGACTCAGTACGCTGAGATGTTTGAGATCCGAAACAGAAAATCTAAGACTCGGAAAGTCTAAAAGAATTTCGACCCAAAACTCATGACTAAGAGCGTTGCTAAATCAGAGTTTTAAAAGACACCGATGTAGCAAACAAGCATGAGAGGGAGATTTATGTTCGAATACATAATGTCAATCATATTGGATATGATTAGCATTTGAATATCCAAATTCGGATTTGAAAACCGAAACACTACATATAAACATCCTAGAAGGCTAAAGGATGAAGTAGTACAAAAATTGATCATGTCATCGTAGCAAACTTTCAAAAATGGAAGGAAAGTAGGCTAAAAGTGTTTAAGCCGGAAACTGTTGCAAATACTACACAAAGAATTAAAAGCCTTAACTCTAGTAAAAGTTACTAGATATTATCAAGGTTGAAGTTAGCAATCTTCAAATTAATTGATAATAAGCAAAGTTTAAAACCGACTACCACGGTAGTCAAACTAAACTGTCACCTAAGACATAGTATGAGATTCATACACAGTCTAAGGCATGAGGTATAATTTTAAACCTCGACGAGTAAAACTGAGTGGGTAAAAAGAGTTTTACGGAAGAGGCTCAGATTTACAACTCTCGTTATCAGAAATAGTAGAGTTATTTCACAAGTCGTCTAAATTTGGTTTAGTATTTAAACGACAGTCCATTGATGATAAAACATTCCGAATAGGTTTGTCAGATACGTGATCTGATGAATGAAACCCTATTAAGTGAACTTGGAATATTTATTATCGAATCCCTGGTCCAGGTCATTGCATGGACAACAATGACTCACGAAGACTAGCACGGGAGTCGATGGGATAGCGCAGTTTCATGGGCTATAGGAATAGTATATTCTATTCGACTACGTGGGTGTGTAAAAGGTTTACACACTGGATAACCCTCAAATGAGAAGTACATCACTCGTGATGAACGTCAATACTTCTCATAAAGACAATTGGAGAGATTCCTCAAAACATGAGTGCTCCACTCATCTTATGTAAGGAATGCCCGACTTTGGTTCCGTTAAACGCCGCGCCGTAAAAGGAGGTTATAAAGGCGGATACTGGGAAGGACAGGATAGACATGAAGTTAAGTGGGAGCGCAAGAATGGATTGTGTCACCCTAATCACATTAGGTACAAAGTGTCTCAAGGCCACTTGATGAGTAGCAACTGAAAATGCGTGGCCGCGCTCAAACGGATTAAAAGTTAATCGTTTGTCTTTTACAGTTGTACTCGGATATCAAGAAAGTCTGAATGACGTGACGTATCAGATGGGATACTAAATTGACACGGGAATCGAGGCATTGCACTTGTTCTAAGTCCAAGTGGGAGTCTGAAGGAGTTGAAGGAGATGTCCTTCGACCAAGGTGACAATGCAAACAATTTGTCGGATAGGACAATTGATGTGGAAGATCATCAAGTCCGATTGATTTAGGGATCGTAGAGTTGTAGCTAGAGACCAACTACGATCGTCGAATTACGAAGTAATTCGCGGCTAACTTCGATCGGATCCTACAACGGGTTACACATAAGAGTGACAAATTGATCTAGGATATGACTAGTGGGAGTGAGATATAATCATGGGAGTGTCCCATAAACATATCTCATAGGCCTAAAAAGGAATTAGGCAAAGATAGTACAAAAAGGCCAAAAACAGGGTTTTTTGGGCCTAGGCCGATTCGGGCACTTTTAGGGCTCGGATTGGGCTGATTTTCGGAGGGACGTTTCCTTATGTTATGAACATTAAATCTGCCAATTTTGGCTGGGTTTGGACGTCATATCCTTAGGTAATTGAGAAAATACCAATAGTTGCTATTTTCGACTATTTCCCTAAATCTTATTCTAAAGGGTGTTTTAGGAAACCTAAAAGGAGGTGGATTCTTATTAGGGTTCTATATAAACACTCTTAGGGCAGAGAATAAGGTGTGGAATTTCTCTCTAAGCTTTCTTACTCTACCACATCAAGTAGAGAGGAGAAAGTGAGCTAATTCCCATTAACTATCTATCTAGTCAAGAAGAAAGCAGTTCTTCTTTCCAACCACAATTGGTGTGCTAGCTATACAACAAGGTGGGAGATCAAATTGATTGCTCGTGTCCCAAGTAGAGGAGCTACACTTGAAGCTCTTGGTCTTCTTCAATCAATTCAACTAGTTCGAGGGAAAAGCGATTAAGGTAATCTACTATCTCCATTAGATTAATTACTAGTTTTGCATGTGATCCTGGGAATACTAGTGTAGACATTAGATGTCTTATTTCCGCTATAAACACTAGTAGAAGGGTGTAAATCCCTACAAATCCAGTTTTCCACGAATGAACAATGCACATTGAACTCAATTGCCACTTTGTCCGTGAGAAACTCGAAAGTGGTCTTATCCAGGTCTCTCATATTCCCTCTGCAGATCAAGTTGCTGATATTTTCACAAAGCCTTTTGGTTCTAACCAATTCCACCGGTTAACTTCCAAGTTAGGCTTGACTTGAATTTCTTCCCCAACTCCCACTTGCGCGCGGGGGCGGGGGGGAGGGGGGGTGGGGGGGTGGGTGGGTGGGAGGGGTATTGAAGTAATATCAAGAATAAAGGGAAGAATATCTCCCTTCTTCCATCAATCAACTACAATATATGAAGAATATTGTTTCACTATTTAGTTTCCTTCTAATTTAGCATCTTTGTAACATATTTCCCTTTTTCGTATTTCTAATCATGTAAAGTTTTCTCCTTGTACAACATATAAATACTTGCTCTTACTGTCAATGAAATCACCTTTTGATCTTAATTATTCTTGATCTGCATCGTTCTTGTGCAACTACATAATTTTCACATCATTCACTAAGCTGATCATTAAAGAAGCACTTGACCCAGTAAGTATAATATCATCCACATAAAGGAGAAATATTAACAGATGGCCATCTGAATAATACACAAACATAGATGTGTCTGGAAAGCTTCTAGCAAAACCCCACTTCTGCAGATAAGTTGCTATCCTTGTAAACCAGGCTTTGGGGGAGTGCTTTAGCCCATAGAGGGATTTATGCAAGAGACATACCAAATCAGGATGGTGAGGATTCTCAAAACCAGTGGGTTGTTTCATGTATAAATCCTCAGTCAGGTCCGCATGAAGAAAGGCATTGGACACACCTAGCTGCTAAATAAGCCATTGATGTGTTACTGCCAATGTAAGCGCCACTATCACTGTCTGAATCTTAACAACAGGACTAAAGGGTTCTTGATAGTCTACACCCTGTTGCTGAGTATACCCTTCAGCTACAAGTCTAGCTTTATATCTTTCTAAAGAACCATCAGACTTATACTTAAGCTTGAACACCCACCCATTTACACCCAAGAACATTCATTGAAGGCAATCTTGGGGTTAAAGTCCAAGTCTTATTTTGAAGCAAAGACTTATATTCTGATTGCATAGCCTTATATTCTGATTGCATAGCCTTAAGCCAATGTTCATTTTGAGCAACTACCTTATATGACTTAGGCTCGGGCATTGGAGAAATAGCAGCAATGTAGGAGGAATGAAGAGCATGTGGAGTGGTGAAGTGCGCTACATGGTCAGGAATTCCTTTTGGTTTGGTGATACCACTTTTGAGTCTACTTTTCATTGGATGAATATTTGTGGTAGTGGAGAATGGAACTTGAGGAGAAGAAGGTATTGTAGGTTCACTGAGAGCTGGTGAACTAGCAGGAGGAGGATAGGTTGGTAATGGTGAGGAGAAAGAAGAAGGGGATTGTGAAAGCTCCTGATCAGCCACAAGATAGGTTGTGTGATAAGATGGAACCGGGAGAAGAGGACTGAGAGCTAAATAAAGAAATTGGAGGATTTGGTATTGAGCGGGAGGATTTTGTGAAGATAATGAGCACGAGTACTTGCTAGTAATATTTTTGGTTTCCTACAAAATATTTCATTATATAACAATAGTCATTACAATAAGCACACATGAAATTAAAATTTAAACCAAAGCAAAACAGAGGGAACAACAGCCCTTGCCACCTTATACTGCAACATACACCAACCTATAGTAGCATTTATACTACTAATAGTGATAGGGAATGAAACTACTAGTAATCAAACCAAATTTTGCCTACTTAAACAAACCAAACTACAAACAAGAAAATCATAATACATATATGTATATGTATATGTATAACCCCTTACTTATAAGTTAGGTTTGTTTAATCGGTGCAACAGCGATACATAATGTACTTCTCCATAGCACGACCACATTCTGAACAAACCACCATTTCAGGGATACTTCCTGTGGTACCTGGTAGTATGAGACGGTTGCAGTGATGTGGGGTGTGAAGTTGATTCAAATGATCATTAAGTGCAGGTATGAATCCTTTAGAATCCACATGCTCCTTCCATTCATTGTACTGTGTGAATGCATTCAAGATTGTTTCCCCTTTAGCTTTAGCCATATCAGGACCTAGTCCCTTACTGATCACTGCCCACCCATGTTCACTTCCGTCGAATGTCAACATGGTTAAGATTTCTTGCATTATCGTGTCGTTCTGTACAGTCTTTCCATGTTGCATTTTCGAGTACCACATGCTTTCTAGGCGGACCCAGAAAAACCAAATTGAAGCAAGGTCTTGCCAGCAATAGCTAAGTTTTTCAGCTGTTATGGTTGCAATATTCTTCCTTACTCGCTCTTTAGGGTTGCTTTTTCCAACATATACTAGCTCTAAAGGAATACGAGCAGCTTGTGCAACTGCTTGAGCTATTGTTGTGAATTTTCTGATCCATTCAATGTCTTCTCCTCCATATAAGCAAATGAATCTCCCTTCAGCTATCTGTTGCAGAAACCATGCAATTTTATTGTGACTAGCATGAATCTGATTAGTTTCAATCTGAATACTGACTAGTCTGAGTCTGACTTGGTTCCGTCTGGGGAATTAAGTGTGATATTAATATGGGCCCAAAATCAGTCAGGGCCAGAAAGTTAAACGAGTAAAGCACGAGTGAGAAAAAAACAGGCATTTTCATATCTGTTTTGAATCGATTCAGATATATAAGTGACGCGAACATACCCAAGTTAGTATTGCTGGGTCGATACTGTCGACCAACAACTCGAGCCTCCACGATTCTTCCTTCCATAAGTCTTCCTCCCTTAGGCTAGTGAAAGGGAAGGCTAGACTGCCCCATATCCACATCATGTGGAGTGCATTTGGGCTAACAACTCTTCCTTGAGGGTCCAAAACCACCAGTATTGGTTTCTTCTCAAAATGCCATACTTCCTTGATGTATTTAATGGCTGCTGGGTTGATCACAGTAGGGTGGTGAACCGAGTGCCATGGCATCGATGTCTGCAACTTTAAAAATTGAGTTTCCTTTTGTTCATTCCAAGGTGACGCCCTATCCACAACTGGAAGCCAAACAAACTCATATTGGCTTTCAGTCCTACTCGGCTGGTGCCTTGATTCCCTATACATTTGTTCTAAAATTGAGAGCTCCTCCTGAGAGATATCGAGGTCTGTTATCAGTAGTAACACATTCTTCCTCCTCAGTACATCAAGGTGAATCTGCTGGACAAGAAAAGATGCTATTAGTGACTAGACCTCTGTTTACATCTTGAAATGCATATCGCTGCGGGTAGACGTGGACAGGGTTCGTCTGGGTCAGGTCTTATACCGACAGAAGCCCAAACTGGAGTATAGGTCCTCATTGCAGAACAAACGAAAGGGAAGAAACAATACAAGGTTTAGAATATGACCCTTTTTTTGGTGGAACCTTCAAACAATGGCTGATCCTCGTGCGAATAAAACAGCGCCCTTATAATCTTCATGTTGTCGATATGAGTAGTCTCAAAGAGGCGTACAAGCATGTTATAAGCTTCAACATGCCTTTTCTCATCTGCATTCCGTCACACAACAAGTACTAGTCAGCCTTATTACATATATATGACGAGGACAGAGTACTGTTATGAAATCCTTTAATCCTATGGTAGACCACGGTTGATTCCTAAGAATCCGAAGTTTCCAGCTGGACTGGGTTATACTCACCAATGTGTTGGTAGCAAATAGCTAGTTGCTTGGTGAGATGACCATGGATATTGTTTACTTTGTGAGCCAAGCTTGAAAATTCCCAAGCTTCAGTTGTTGATGTTATGTACCTGAAATCAAAGCAATTTCAAAAACCCAAACTTGTAATTGAGTTAGAAATCAATGAAAACGAAGAATACAACGTACTCATGACCCAAGCCGATGAGACTAATCATTTGGGAACAACAAGCCACAATGCTTCTAATGGTCCAATAAACAGCAGTAGGGATATGAGCCATGGCCAAAGACATTGGAGGTGTGTCGGGTGAAATATATTGTGCAGGAAGATCTTTGAACTCAACAATGCATTTAGTTACATCCAACATTGCCTTAATCAAGATTTTGAGTGCTTCGAGTCTAGGTTTCATTATATCACCATGTTCCATCATATCAGGAAGTTGTTTAAGAAGAGCAATAGACTTAGCAAGATTGTTGGTTGTGAAAAGTTGAGCAACGAGCCAGAACTCGCCATAGTTAACAGCAAAAGCTGCTAAGGCAATAACAACCTTGGCATCCCACGAATAGTTCGATAGTGTGTTAAACAACGACAAGGTCGTTGTATGTGCATCTCCTCCACCCGAACACTTGCAAGTTATCTGTTATAAAAACTTTAAATGAGATTGTAAAGTAGATGATAGTATTAATGGGTGGAAAGGAAATGCTAGGTTCACAAAGAAAATTTGAAGAATTTTATGCCGAAATGATGTGGCGAGTTCCCTTTTTTAAGTTTGACAGAATCTCGGCCGTTAAGAGATAGATGTTAACCTCTGATGAAACTCTATGAATCGTATATGCAAGCGCTTCAAGCATCCCGATGAACTCGTCTTGGTGGGTATTGTATTCCAGTGCCTCCATGTGTGCTTGTGTAGCTGCTGCCTACAATATATAAAGCCATAATTAGTTATCTTTCCACACCCACACAGATATAAAGACAGACCGACAGAGAGATAGCTAGACAAACAGACATACATATAGATTAAGAAAGTGAACCTACTTCGAGAACGAAACCACCATGCGAAGGAGTGGCACGATTAAGGATATCTTCGACGATTTGAAGAAGGGGTTTAACATTAACCTCACGACCGTCAGGAGCATGAGTTGCCTGGATTTGTTTCATCATTACATTATCATCAGATGATGTAAATAAATGGCGTTCATTTCTCAGTAATGAATTTTGTTGCAGAGGTTGACTATGCAATGCCAATGTCGTTGTGGGCAACGCGTGTTGCTGCACAGTATGCACAGGCTGAACATGCTGCAGTGCCTCTACAGGCTGCAGTGTCTGCACAGGCTCAACATGGTGCAGTGTTTGCACAGGCTGCACTGTCTGCAATGTCTGAGGTGAAGCTCGATCACCCCTGAAAAATGTTGGTTGTAGAGAACTCTGGGGTGTCACTACGTTTTTCATTCCTCCTGACATTTCCTTAGTAGAAAAAAACACACTTAAAAATAAGGTTTTGGAGAGAAAGAGAAAGAAGGGTTTGTGTTGTGTGGTTTTAGCTCCCTTCAAACTTCATACTTATATAGGAGTTGTTAGTACAAAAGTTTTAGTAAACATAGAATAAAGCAAACCAGACAATCGCCTTGTCTCTTACGTTGTCTTAGTTCTTCTCTACCTTAGTTTAACAACTTGGGATTTCACTAAAAAAGAGAAAGAATAAAAGGAAACAAAAGAGAAAAGAAAAATTCCTACTATCTTTTTCTTTTAGTAGTTGCTCTCTTTTACAAGGAGGAAGGTTACGGTTTTTTTGTTACTCCATATGGTCGTCAGCTATTTGTCATGTTGGATAATACACTATATTAAAGTAGAATATCAATTCTTATTTTCATTCTTATCAAGAGCTCTCTCGCCTCTCCTTTCTTATATTTTAAAGTGCCTAAATATATGGAAAGAAGTTGGCATAGAAGCTTATTATGTATGGAGGAAGACGATTAAATGAGAAATACAAAGGCAACAAAGACGATTGGTTCCAAAATGCTAAGAGTCTTAGGAATTCCACAAGGCGCCCCTAACACTATTTTCTTTTGAATACCAACAATATTTTCTTTTGAATACCGACTCTCTTTTACAAGCTGGAGATTTTATGTTTTCTCCGTAACTCCATATGGTCCTTGGCTATTCGTCGTGTTGGATAATAAACCAAACTAAATTGGAAATCAATTTTACTGAGGCGAAGATAATTCTTCGAAGATGAAACAGAAGAGGTTTACAATTTTACTATACACTAAAATAAAATAATCGTATTATTCTAGTAGTTACATAATGATATTTTGAACATAAAAAAACATCTGCATTTAGTTAGTATTAATCTAGAATTATCTTGGGCACTTATGAATACCAAGTTTCTGATCAGTTTTAAACAAGAAGTTAGAAAGAAAGTCCTAGTAGATAAAAAAGTTCTAGTCATCTTTTTTCCGCTATACCTTACATATCTAACAGGTCGTAAGTATGGATTTTAGTATATTAAAACGTTTGGCCATGTCAAATAATTAACGACTTACCAAAATTATGGTACGCATGGAATTTGGCATATAAGCATATACTAATAATAGGAGTTTGAAAGAGCCGGACACTTGGTATGTATATGTGGGATCATTTAATCGTATCAATGGTTGCAAATTGTCAGAAACTCCTTAGTACAGATCAAGAAGTGAGGAGATCGAATTTTCTTGGGATATCTCTCGCTCTTAATGTATTGATGAAACCTTAAATTTTTTCTTATACAAATAAGTTGCTTGTCTGTCCATAAACCCTCTCACGGCTCACGTGAGAAGATTGACCACAGGTAATATCTTATCCATCAGTGACCTACCAGTAACTGATCTTCTCATGTGAGAGGGTTACATGTACAAAGTACGTAATACAAACTTTCTAATAAATTAGATGATAAATAGGGTTTTTGGAATCATTGCCTATCAATAGTTGAAGAAGCATTTTGATAAATTAGATAATGGATAGGGCTTTGTAAATCATTGCCTATCAATGGTTGGGGAAGAAGGGAATGGATTTCCCTCAAAAGGACTCTCTGGCTGGTGTTTGAATGTGACCGGTCAAAACTAATTGTTCTCCTCATAGTGCCACATCAAAAGTAGTCTCATTTTTAGGGCCCTCTGGAGTTGGATAAAAAGCTTCCTTCCCTTCAAATCTGGATAAGTAAGAACCTATTTAAAGTTATAAAGCTCATAGTGGATTATAACATGTTACCTTCCTCCAACGTGTACAATATTTCGAGAATAGTCTTATAGGGTTCTTAGGTTTCAATAAGCCCTCTTTACTTCATACCCAAGTTTCCTATTATTATTGCAGATAAAAAGATAAAAAGATAAAAAGGATCAAAGCTTAAAGGACAAAGGTAATATGAATTCCTTCCTTTAATAGCTGCAACCAAACAAAAAAACAGAAGAAGCCAAAGTACGGATGAAGATAGAAAATAAGCATTTTACAGTATTGTGAACTTTTCCACTACACGTGAAAAATGTTATTAGGTAATATCATAAAAGGCTGAGGTAATGTGAGTCTCACCATGGCTTCATTTTTACCCCTCTACTGCCCTCTCATTTAAATTTTATTCATAAGGGGTTTATATTCTTCTAAAAACCATTCTGTCAAAATACATTTTTCCCCTTTTCTAAACAAAGATGGAACCACCAAATCCCGGACCTATTTTCCGCCCAAATCAATGTGAAAACATTTTTGAAGATATCGGAACAATCTTTGTTTGCTCTTAATAATTTTGTAAATTTTTGAACAAATTCGTTGTTGTTCAAATATTGTTTTGCGAAAATTATTTTGCTTTTTGTCCTTTACATTTGACAAACACATTGATTGGCACTAACGTTTTGGATGAAACATTTTTCGATTTGTCTTGTGAAGAAAGAAATGGTTTCCAAATTTTTCGTTTTGTTTTCGACAAAAACATTTAGACTAGGGAAAATGACTGTTTGGGTTCAAAATATTATCATAATAACCAAAAAAGCAAGTAACTCTTTCAATTAACTAGAACTTACCAAAATAGTGTGAGCAATGACATATAAGGTTTAAAATAATATAAAAAATTACTAATCAGGTCATTTTGTATTTAACATTTTCCAAAATTACCCCTCGTTCTTTTCCTGAAATAAAAAAACAACCGAATCTCTCGTGCTCTCTCTCTAAACTCAGTAGGATATCTTCCTCTCATCTACTTCTTCTTCTTTATTTTCTTCATCTTCACTAAATCATTACCTTCCTCCCGTCATCATCATCTCTCCCGTTATTGCTAGAAATCGAGCTCCACCACCGTTACCGACAGATTTCTTCATCAATTTCTTCCGGAAGGCAAAGAGTTTCAGAGATCCTAGGGCACATTTCAAATTATGAGTTACTATTCAAATGATAAGGTATTATCCAAAGTATAAGTTACTATGCAAAGTATATGCCAAATCCATGTAGTTGTGGTGAAGATGGGTTTTGGAGCTGATGTTATTATTGTAAATGTGTATGGGAAGTATGGTGATACCAACATAGCTCATGAGGTGTTCGACAAAACGCCTGAAAGGAACATTCTCTAATGGACAACTCTCATGACTGGGATATCAAGACATATCATTATTCTCTCAGTATAGAGACCCAAACTGTTCTCGATCTAAGTGAACCGGCAGAACTCAATCGCCATCTACAAATTAACCACATAAACCCAAAGAGGGCTGATGTATGTTTGGAACCCCTGAGAAAAGATTATAGTGATCGAGATTTTCAAGTCATATGTAAGATTTTGTCATATGTAAGATTTTGTCATCTTCCATAGAATGGAGGTCAATGGAAGAAGCATTAGAAAAATGCAGAGTTTGAGATTACACCTGGACTTGTTTCTCGATGTTTTCGTGATTGCCAACGATACGGCAATGCAACGTTGAGTTTCTTCTCATGGGTAGGTCAGAAATCTTGTTACAGCCATACAACAGAAACCTATAACATGGCCATAAAAATATCTGGATCATCGAAAGATTTTAAGCACATGAGAAATCTCTATGATGAGATGAGAAGAAGTGGCAGCTTGATAACTTCGGAAACATGGACTATTATGATAATTCAGCATGCTCGAGCAGGTTTAACCGAGATTGCACCAAAGAAATTCGAAGAGATGGCAGCTAGTGGGTTTATACCTAGTAGTAATGCATACAAATATTTGGTAATATGTCTTTGCGGAAAGAAGGGGCAGAAGATAGATGAAGCAATCAAAATCTTCAATGATATGATAAATGTTGGACATGTCCCAAATAAGGAACTAGCTGAGGTTTATCTTAATTGTTTGTGTGAACTAGGTAAAGTATCAGATGCTCGAAAATGAAAGGAACATCTGCTCAGTAGTGGTTTCTCAGTTCCACTTAGCTATTTGTTGGTCATTAGAGCTCTTTGTCGAGCGAAGAGACTAGACGAGGTTTTATTTATGGCAGATGAGTTAAGTAATAAACGATTTAAACTGGACTAGTACTCATAGAAACGGTACTTCATTATATAACAAATGATAGTTTGCATGTTTAATCCCACAAACACTGGGAATCCATTATGCTTATAAACCAAGAAAAAGCTCAGCAATTTTATGTTATGCAGGATGGGAAGAGGAACAAAGAACAAGTTTTGGCATTTGCTGGAGTGACTGAATATCCATTCAAATGTAGCCATTAACCATTCTCAAGATCTCATCTTTAATATTTCGGTGGAATATATGTTGGAGCAGTCTTTACGCTGCAGTATGCCATGACTGGACAACCTTTTGTTGTAGATTAATTTTAGGACTGCTGTAGAGTTCTTAATCATAAGTCATAGTTGTAGTGATAGAGGGATGTTCGGTTTAGACTTTTTTCTTATGGTACGCACATAGTCCTTTTTTTTCCAATGTACTAAAGTAAGTGTATTAGGTTCGGTATCATCTTGTGACGTAAATAAAGTTATTATAATTAACCCCAATTCACATCTCCTAATTTATAGTTGGTATTTGTGTGTGTATACCGCCAGATCTTTGTGTGTTTCTGTGAGGGTGTACAACTGTGCTCGTAGGATACATACAATTTGGTCAGGCATGCTACATGAGGTTTACTTGTGTCGCATGCGTTAGGAAGTGATACATCACAAAATGCCCTTGATCTTATGATGACTCCAAATCCTTCATTTATAGGACATGGTCAGTCCTGATTTAGGATCCAGAGCCACTAGCATAGAAAATACTTTCTAGGAAAACAACATTAATTGGGTGAGGCATCAGTTTTTTTACGCGAAGTTAGAAAAAACTCATTTACAGAAAATCATTAAATTCACTTGATAGGCCAAATTATAGTCACTCGCTGGTTAGTAAAACAAGATAAATGTTGGTGGCCACCAGAAATTCAATCTGAAAAAAGTGAGTCATGTATAGATTGCAAATCATGTTTGCATTCTATATTTTGCAAACACAGTTTGCAGTTTACATTATGCAAACACACGTTTGCAGATTAGATTGTTGCAAACACGTTTGCATAACAGATTGTTGCAAACACGTTTGCATAACAGATTGTTGCAAACACGTTTGCATAACAGATTTTTGCAAACACGTTTGCATAACAGATTGTTGCAAACACGTTTGCAGAAAGGCGTAAAGGAAAAAAATGCCATTTTTTCTGGGTTTTTTTTTTGAAAAAAAATATTGAAAGTGAATCTTGTTAGAAAGCTAATGAAAATCATTTCTAAATATATAATTTTTATAGAAATCCGACATCTCAAACAAAAGTTATTTCGATTTAAAGTTTAAAAAAATAAATAATAATTTAGTTACACAAAATGACAAAAAGGGGTATTTTAGTATTTGCACACTTTTTGACCTGAATAATAATTTTCATACGTTTTATGCTTTTCTACTCATTTTCAATATTATTTTGACCTTTCTAGAAATTACCCCTTTAGACTAATGCATTTTTTGTTTGTCTTATGCAAAAATTAAAATGTTATGCATATTACCCTTTCGATTTGACAAACCCATTGACAGACAAATAATATTTTGACTAATGCATCGTAATTTATCTTGTAAAAGAGAAATGTGTTCTGCATTTTATCTTTTGCTCATGACAAAAATTAAAAAGTAAAAAATAAAAATAAAAAATAAAAAATTAAATATTGTTATAATATTATATTCGCAATTAACGGAGACAACCCAAAATTCATGAAACTTCAAAAAAAAATAACTTTAGATTGACTATAATAAAAGTAATGCCTCATGAAACTGTGTCTCGCTCGGTTGTTGCTAGTCCCTAACCCCAATGGGTGCATTGGGAAACCCAATAAGAAATCTAGTTCCGCTTCCGTATTGCTCTTGGATTGCTTTTTCTTTCTACGCTTTTTAATGTCTGATCCACCATAATCGTCTTTATCCTCTTTTTGTTGGTTTGGTAGATCTGATCCAAGATCTTCTTGGACTGACTGCTCTTTTTCTTTTTTATTTTCTAATTCAAGATATTTTTTTTCATTTCAAAAATTCAAGGCTTTCTTTGTGTTTTTCTACATCATAGTCCTTACTGTAAAGGAATCGAAAGCCTTGATCGTGCTTCCAATAAAGTTTATATCTCTCGCCATGTTGTTTTTGACAAATTTGTTTTCCCTTTTCAAGGTGATTCTCCTTCCCCATCTTCTTCTTCTTCTAATTTTGTTGATTTTTTCGACTCTTTGTCCTCTTCAAGTTTCATGAGTCCTCCATCGGATTCTTCTTCTACTGATTTTTAGCACCGGTTCAGGATTCACGTTTATTGGATTACCTTTGTCTGGTTTCTCGCCCAATTGGGCCTTCGTCTTGTTGAAATATATTTCTATATGTTAAGATATCCCATATAATAGATATTAGAAAATATCAAATATTAGAAACTAGTAAGAAATAAGGAACTAGTAAATATATTAGTATAAACTATTAAGAAACTAGTAAAATATTAGAAACTAGTAAAATATTAGAAACTAGTAAAATTAAAAACTAGTAGTATTGTAACTCTATAAATAGAGTCTTATAATTCTTTTGTAATCCATCAAGGTATAAAACAAATTTTTTTGATCAATTTCAACTTGGTACCAGAGCCAACAGTCTGAAATTTGTGTTTTGTAATTTATATTGATTGGAAGAGAAAGAGCTATCATCTTCATCTTCATCTTGTTTTTCCGGTTTAACTAAAGTGAAGGGCAACTGATGCTTCCCCAATAATGACTCGCAATAAGGCAAATTCAAATTTTGCTAAAGTTATTGGTCAATCTGACAAAATTACTTATAAGTGTACTCACTGCAACAAAATTGGTCATACCAAAAGTCATTGTTATGAACTATTAGGCTATCCAGAATGGTGGGATCATAATCGAAAGAAAACTCTAGGAAGACCCTTGTAGATCCAACTGTTAAGCAAGGTTCATCGACGGTAGCCACTACAGGTAATGTAGGCAAGACTTTAAATATGTCTACACATGTTTTGAATAGTACTTGGATAATTGATTCTGGTGCTACAGATCATATGACTTTTGATTCTAAACAGGTCTAAACCATTAACCAATCTTCACATAGATATGTCTCTACTGCCAATGACACCTCAGCCCCTGTTGTAGTGGAAGGACCTATAACTCTAACGAACAAATTGAACTTAGACTCTGTTTTGGTTGTCTCATCTTTAAATCATAATTTATTATCAGTGTCTCAAATAACCACCACTATATTTTGTGTTGTAATCTTTTGGCCTGAATTTTGTGTATTTAAGGACATCCAGACAAGGCAAACAATTGGTTATGGTGTTAGGCGAGAAAAGTTGTATTACTTGGATTTAGTATCTAAAAGCTCTAATAAATTGCGTCAGGCATTAGTAGTGAACAATTCTGAAATAAAAAATAAAGATGAAATATGGTTATGGCATCGCCGTCTCGGACATGTCTCCTTCAGTTACCTTAAGAAATTATTTCCATCGCTATTTATAAAATGCGATGTTTCCAGTTTTCAATGTGATGTTTGTGCACTTGCAAAAAGTCATCGTGCATCGTTTCCGTTAAATTTAAATAAAAGTCCAACTCCTTTTATGGTTTTACATTCCGATGTCTGGGTTTATCTAAGGTTCCTACTTTGGGTGGGGCACGGTGGTTTGTTACCTTTATTGATGATTGTACTAGGATGACTTGGTTTGTTTGATGAAATCTAAAAGTGATGTAAAGTTATTGTTTCAGAAGGTTCATAAACTGTTTAGTACACAGTACAACGCAAATGTCCAGATACTTCGTAGTGACAATGGAGGAGAGTATATGGATCATGGACTTCAAACTTATTTGGTTTCTCATGGTATTGTTCAACAAACTACTTGTCCAAATACCCCTCAACAAAATTGGGTCGCTGAAAGAAAGAATCGTCACTTGTTAGAAGTTACCAGGGCTATGTTGATCGAAGCACATATGCCATTATCTTATTGGGGAGAAGCACTTCTTGCTGCAACCTATTTAATTAATAGAGTACCATCTAGTACTATTGAGTTTAATACTCATTTTCAAGCTCTACCGGATGTTACAACTTCTTCGACAGTTTCAAATTTACCTCTCCGTGTCTTTGGGTGTGTAACATTTGTTCATCTTCATGAGCACCAACGTACAAAATTAACTCTAAGGAAATTAAGATGTGTATTTGTAGGGTACGGTGCAAATCAGAAAGGGTACAGATGTTATAATCCTCCAACTAAACGAATGTTTGTTACATCGGATGTTATCTTTCATGAAGATTCTAAGTATTTTTCACCTGAGTCTGAACTTCAGGTGGAGAAAACTAAGCAGGAAGTTCTGACTCTTGATTATGAAGAAACAGATAATCATGTTAAAGAGAACAAAATTGGATCTAATATTGAAGTAAATTTGATTCCTGAAGAAATAATTAGAGCTGAAATTGAAATTCTAGAATTACAAACACCTGAATCGGTAATGGAAGAAAGTGTAATGAAATCGTTTAACAAATTGTAGATTCACCTCCAATTGAAGTCGTTGAACCAAGGGTTAGTAATACACCAAACCAATCAGTTGTCGAGGATGTTTCTGAAGCACCTTCTGAACCACCTAGGAAAATATTACCGTCGCGTCAAACCAGAGGTATTTCTAAACCGGCATATGAACCTGAGCCGTCTAGTAGAGTCAAATATCCTATGAGTCAGTATGTGTCAGATCATCGGTTGTCAGAATCAAATACGTCATTTGTAAATCAATTATCTACTATATATATTCCTAACAATGTTCATGAAGCCTTATCTGATTCAAAATGGAAAGCGGCTATGAATGAGGAGATGAAATCCTTACAAAAAAATGACACTTGGGAGCTAGTTCATCGTCTAGAAGATAAAAATCAAGTGGGATGTCGGTGGATTTATTCAGTGAAGTATAAAGAAGATGGTACAATTGAACTTTACAAAGCGAGACTAGTGGCAAAAGGCTACACTCAAACTTATGGAGTCGATTACACAGAGACATTTACGCCAATTCCAAAAATCAACACTGTTCGCGTCTTGTTATCGTTAGCAGCAAATTTAGATTGGCCACTACAACAATTTGATGTAAAGAATGCTTTTTTGCATGGAGAACTATTAGAAGAAGTCTATATGGACCTTCCACCGGGATGCAAGATACCAGAAATACATAACTAGAAGGTATGTAGATTGAAAAGCCATTATATGGATTAAAACAATCACCAAGAGCGTGGTTTGGAAGGTTCACAAAGGCTGTGAAGCAATTCGGTTATCGCCACAGCAATTCTGACCATACCTTATTTATAAAAAGGAAGAAAAGAAAACCCACATCACTTATAGTATATGTTGATGACATGGTGGTTACTGGGGATGATCCTGAAGAATGAAAGGCTTTACAGAATTACTTATCTAAAGAGTTTGAGATGAAAGACCTTGGTCCGTGGAAATACTTTCTTGGAATTGAAGTATCTCGATCTAGTAATGGAATTTTCCTATCCCAAAGAAAGTATACTTTAGATTTGTTACATGAGGTGGGTATGTTAGCGTGTGAGCCGATTGATATACCTGTCGAAGAAGGATTAAAGTTGTCAGTGGAGCCTAATTAGATACCGGTTGATAAAGGAAGATATCAACGACTGGTTGGAAGGTTGATGTACTTGGCGCACACGAGGCCAGATCTTGCATATGCCTTAAGTATTGTTAGTCAATTTATGCACAATCTCTGTGACAAACACATGAATGATGTTTTACGCATTTTGAGATATTTGAAGGCAGCTCCTGGAAAAGGTATTTTGTTTACTAAAAATTTGAGTTGTCGAACTATTGATGTATATACTGATGTAAATTTGGGTCGGGGAAGTAAATGGTAGACGATCAACTGTAGGATATTTTACCTTTGTTGGTGGAAATCTTGTTACCTGGAGAAGTAAAAAAACAAAACGTTGTTGCACGTTCAAGTGCAAAGTCTGAATTTAGAGGAATGGCTGATGGCATATGTGAAGCGTTATGGTTAAGACTCATGTTGGATGATTTAGGATATCCTTCTGAAAGATCAATTCAATTATTTTGTGACGATAAAGCAGCATGTGATATTGCTCACAATCCAGTCCAGCACGACCGCACAAAGCATGTTGAGGTGGATCGATGTTTTATTAATGAAAAGTTGAAAGACAACATTGTAGAGTTACCAAAGATCTGATCTGAAGATCAATTGGCTGATGTTCTTACCAAATCAGTTTCAAGTCGAATATTTTCGAAAATGGTATACAAGTTGGGCATGTGCGATATCTATGCACCAACTTGAGGGGGAGTGTTGAAATATCTTTCTATATGTTAAGATATCCTATATAATAGATATTAGGAAATATAAAATATTAGAAACTAGTAAGAAATTAAGAACTAGTAAATATATTAGTATAAACTATTAAGAAACTAGTAAAATATTAGAAACTAGTAAAATGAGAAACTAGTAGTATTGTAACTTTATAAATAGAGTCTTATATTTCTTTTGTAATCCATAAAGGAATAAAACAATTTCTTTGATCAATTTCAACTCGTCTCCTACCTGGACGGACTCTATTGAACCGGTATCTCCTCGTGTCATATCAGGTCCTTATGCATGACCCTGGATCTACTCATTCGACTCCTTTGCCCTTCTCTTTGTCTTCTCCTGTGCAAGTTGTTGATTCACCATATGGTGAATGGTGACATAGGATCATCTTCACATTTGAGCTCAACTTTTCGCCGGAAGTTGTACCTCGTGGTCTTCATTTGTTGACTGATGTGTACGCCAGAACGGTGTCTGTAGTAGCTCCGGTTCCCTTGAACGATGATTCCTTCTGCCAACATTCTCTTTGATGGTGCCTCCAGACGTTGTAGAACCTGTGGGTCTGTGGGTCTGTGGTGCCTTCAGACACTTCACATTCTCCATTAACTACCCCTGCAAATGCCTCCGATTTTTCAATTGCTTCCCAAGTTCAGTCCCCATTAGGCTCCAACATCTTGCCCACTGTCTCTCCATGCACTCTTGCCCCAGGTAACGACAAGGTTACCAGATTCGTTGGTATACCCTGCGAATCGCGATCTGGATTGCACCATTTAGCAAAATTGTTCTTAAAGAAGAAGCAAAAACATAGTTACATACCTTGATTTGATTACTTGAAGGCTCCTAATACTTTCGAAACATGAAACTCTTAATGAATGGTTCAAGAAAAAGAATACAGAGTAATAGGAAGAAGAAGATAAAGTTCAAGAAGCCAATGAAAGATCTTTTCTTCTTCCTTTTATTACTCTGTTTTAGCTTTTCCATTATCTCTGTAGTCATAGTTTTCTTTAGAGAGAAAGAGAAAAAGAGAAAGAGAGAGAGAGAGTGGTCGGCCAGTTATGGAATAGAAAGGGATGCTTCTTTTTGTACCCAATGTATTTTTAGGGTTTCTAACTATTTTCATATTGATGGATTCTGGCCGTCGGATTAGATTTTAGGGTTTTGGCATCTTTTTATAAGCTACAAGTAAAGGACAACTCATGTCTCGACAACTCACATCTCCAAACAACCATTCTACACAGGGTTTGAACTTTTAAATTAAATAGTTTCCAAAAGACTAAATATTGTTACATTGGGAGTCATAAAATTAGGGAAGTTATAATAGAAAAAAAATTGATTTTCTCTGTAATATTCTTTAAAAAAAATAAAAAATTTAGGGAAGTTAGGATGATTACAAATCATTTGTTTGTTATTAATTAGTAGAGTACTAAAATACTACCATTCTAACTACTTAATTAATTAGAAAAATCTCATTATTACCAATAAAATAAAAATCCTAAATAACAATTTCTAATTGAAAAAAAGACTACTACTAATCAAAGGACTCTTTTGCATGAAATATATTATATATATATATATATATATGGATCACCTCCTACTTAGTTTATAAATTACTCATAACTTTGTGTGGTTTTTTGGAGTGATTTACAAAGATATGGTGTTTGGGAAAAAAAGAACAAGAGATGATCGTGATATTTCTTCATCTCACACAGTAGATGCTGATCAAGAAGGTATTGACATTCAAAATTTGGAAGAGAGTTCTGGTGAAGATGACCTTTCTTCTAATGCTAACAATAATTCATGTGCAAGAACCAACAGTTCAAACAAACCAAGACAAAAAAAAAGATAATTCAAATTCAAAAGAATCAATTGCATGATGAAGTTATTTTCAATGATAATAAATCAACGAATACGGGAGGTGGGTCAAGGAATTGGTCTTGCAAACATTGTAAAGGTAATTTTACAAGTTCATATACTCGTATTTACACTCACTCCTTTGGTCCTCTAGTAGGCAAAAAAGCTGATATCAAACGATGTAATGTTTTAATCATGGGCAATCGATCTTTACCTGATAAAGTGCGTCAAAAATCAATTGAAGCGGGAAAAAAAAAGGAATTTCTTCGTCACTAAAAAGTTCCACTCTTACAAAACGAAACAAATATTTTCAGAACCACTAGAAAGTTCATTCAAAATAATGGATAGAGACGAGGTTGATATGAAAATCATGAAAGAATTGTGTGCAAATGGAATTCCTTTTAATGTTCTTAGAAATCCTCAGTTTCATGAGATGATTATAGTAATAAGTAGAGGATCTAAGGATTACAAGTGAAAAGGCAAGAACTACTTTGTTAGATGAGTGTAAAAGAAACGTTGAAAGGGATATGACGCTTGTCAAGGATACATGGTATTCCCATGGAGTTTCAATTGTTTCAGATGGTTGGACTAATGTTAAACACCAACCATTGATTAACATCACTGCAGTAAATAGCCTACGAGCCATGTTCTCTCAGGAGCCATGTTCTTATATGCTTCAGATTTTGAGGGAACAGAAAAAACTGGTTTAGCGATTTCAGAGTTCTTACCTGAAGCAATTGAAACAGCAGGTTCATCTAACGTATTGCAAGTTGTTACTGATAATGCAGCAAATTGCAAGCTTGCTGGTAAAGAAGTTCAGAAGGTACACAAATATATTTTTTGGTCTCCTTGTGTTGTTCACACTTTAATTCTTATTTTCAAAGATATTGCAAAAGCATTTACATGGTTTATAGATACTTATAGAAGTGGAAAAAAATATTGTGAAATACTTTCTTAACCACACACATGCTTTAGCTTTATTTAGGAATCATTCCAAATTAGAACTTTTTAAAGTGGTAAAGACTAGGTTTGCTTCACATTATATTTTGTTGAAGCGACTTGTTGATTGTAGTGAAGCTCTTGCAACTACTATTGTTGTTAAAACATGGAAAGATATGGTAAAAAGTTGAGATGAACACAATCGGAAAATGGGAGAGTTAGTTACAAATACAATTATTAGTGAAGAATTTTGGGATGATGTGGACTATATAATAATGGTAATAATTATCAGATTCAGGAAATAATTGACTAAAGATTTTAAATGAGATTGGACTTGATTCTTTCCAATATATTGTATATACTATTTCCTACCTTACGTATTTTCTTTCCTCTTTTATGTATAGCTCTATGTCAATTACATATTTATGTAAACTATTAACAATATAAATACACGAAGGAGGTTAATGATTTTTCTCACACAAAACCTATTCGTATTCTTTTATGGTATCCAGAGCCGTTCTCTAACGAGTTCGATTCTTGTTATTTTTTTCCGATTGTCTCCAACCGAGATCATTATTCTATTGTCCGGTTCGTCTTTACCGAGGTCTTCTTCTTTTCTAGAGCTATTTTTTCCCGATTTCATATCGAGGTTAAAATCTTCAAAAGATTTTATTATTAAGTTTGTTTGCTATGGAATCTTCACGCGGTTCTTCTATTTCAAGTGTTATTTTATTTCCCTCGGCACCAACTATGATATCTTATCTGCATTTTAGCTCTATGATCAACTTAAAACTTGATTAAGAAATTTTTTTGCTATGGCGTCCTCAGGTTTTATCTTTATTGGAAAGTCAACATCTGGTTCATCATCTTGATAATACGGTCCCTCCACTGGAACCCACACTTGCTTCCCCTACAGGTTCGTTAACTGGTAATCCTCTATATGAATCTTGGTTAACTACAGATCGCCTTGTTTTTCGATCATCTATAGTTCTCTCTCCAAAGAGGCAATGACTAATATTATAGGTTTAACCCGAGTGGCTAATGTTTGGGCTCACCTCAATCAAACTTATGTTGGTCCATGCATCACTCGCTCTCTTCAGCTCAAGGAACAAATTCAATGTATTAAACGAGGTAATGCATCTATAGCGGATTATGCTCGTAATTACAGGGTTTTATGTGAAACCTTAGCCACCAGTGGTCATCATATTTCTGAAGCTGAGAAAGTATACTGGTTCTTGAAAGGTCTCGACCCGGATTATGAAACTTTAGCCGAATCCTTTCGGGTTGTTCCTCCTATTACCGAAGGTGCTTATGTCTCTACCCACAATTCAGGTCATCCAAAATCTTTAGTCAATTATTTCCTGAATCTGATTATTATTACCATTATTACTATATACTAAGCATTACCAAACTAATATATTTCTTAATCAAGTTTTGTGATGGAGAAGGTAAAAAAATGGGAGAAATTTATGAAAGAATGGACAATATGCTTGGTGAATATTCCATTGCATTGTCTTAGATTTGCACTAACCCCAGAGTATTATGATTCTCTCTATCTTGCTACACCTGCCCCACGTGGTACAACAAGAAAATCTCCAAACCAAGACAAGGAGGTAATGATGGGGGTTTTGGAAGCATTTGATAGAATATAAAAAGATGTTAATGAATCAAAAGAATTGCGGGAGGAATTTGCGAGATTTCACTTAAGAAAAGGTATATATGCCATGATGCCTGCACAAACTGATGCTGTAACAATGAATGCAATTGATTGGTTGTGCACATATGGTTCAGAAACTCCAAAATTGACTGAAGTGGCTAAAAAGGTAAAATTTCATTAGTATTTATTTTTTCTACAATTATTTGCATAGTCTTGAATTTTTTATTTTTATTTTAAGGTATTGGCTCAACCAATTACTAGCTCGTCTGCTGAAAGGAATCGGAGCACATATTCATTCATACATAGTGTGAAGAGAAATAGGTTGAATTCTACGAGAGCTGATAAATTAGTTTACATTCATTCCAATATTCGTCTTCAATCACGTTTCACTAAGGGTTATAAGGAAGTCCCTTATAAAAAGTGGGACATCTCCTGAACACACACATCTAGATGACTCGATTATCACACTAGAGCATATGCGTTGGAGTTCCTTAGAAGATGATCAAATTCATGATGATAATGAAGAAGATAATACACCATCTAACACTTTAAGCACATCAAAGTTTGCAAAAGAAAATAGTTCAAAAGGCAAGGGCAAAGGAAAGATGAATTAGTATTAGTAATTTAGTAATATTTTTTCAGGATTTTGAATTTTAGGTTTTGAATTTTGCAAGTAATTTCTATTTTATGATTTTGTCTTCATGTTTTAAGTACTACTATGATATCAGACTTTTGAATATTTAGTTGTTTCATCCCTTATGAGTTTTGAAATATTTATGTCTATGACTCTATAATTAAATTTGGAATATCTTATTAATGTAACGAACCTAAATTTATATTAAGCGAATTATGTACCGAATTAGCGTACCGAATAGGTATACCCCCAACTTACCGGATACACTCTAATACGCGTACCGCGTACAGAAACGTACCGCGAATCTGGTAACCTTGGGTAACGATTCTTCTCTTATGGCGTTCTCTTGTCATCCCTGTACTTGTTATCCCACACCATCTCATTATGCCAACGTTTTTGGGTTGTCGAGTGAGAGGTTTCATAATGCCCTAATCGTTGTTTAGCAACCCCTTGGTTTTAAAACAACCACGTCTTCTCCTTGGCAATGACCCTAGGAAGAAGAAATTTTGGCATCACGGAAATAGGGCACTCAGACTTTTGTTCCTCGCTCCTCTAGTATGAATGTGGTCGGCTCAAAATGATTATTTCGTACTAAGTTAAAATCTAATGGTTCAATTGATAGATATAAAGCTCGGCTAGTGGCTCAAGGTTTTACTTAGAAACCTGACCTTGATTTCGATGAGACTTTGACTCCGGTTTTCAAGCCTACTACGATTCCTATTATTCTCTCCATGGTTGTTCTCTCCATTGGGCCATTTTTCAACTAGTCACGGATAACGCTCTCTTCATGGTGATTTGAAGGAGGAAATGTTTATGTCTCAACCTATTGGATTTGTTAATGCCTCTCATTGTGACTATGTTTGTCCTCTTAATAAGTCACTCTATGCAGGGTCCTCGTGTATGGTTTGATCTATTTAGCATGTTTCTTGTTCATTTTGGACTTATTACTAATACTTCAGACACATCTCTCTTTATTCTCCCTCCATCTCGAGAAAGAGTATTCTTTTTATTATATATTGACGATATTATTATTACAGGTGAAAACTCTCTGATATTATTTCAAAGCTTGGTCATGAACTAATATGATTAATATGGGTGAACTTCACTATTTTTTGGGACATAAAGAAACTTATTATGGTAAGGTTTGATTTTGACCCAAT
This sequence comes from Eschscholzia californica, assembly GCF_041429995.1. Lineage (NCBI taxonomy): Eukaryota > Viridiplantae > Streptophyta > Magnoliopsida > Ranunculales > Papaveraceae > Eschscholzia > Eschscholzia californica. Next base: position 52,035,472 of record NW_028238198.1, read on the forward strand.
CTAAGTATGCATCTGACGTTCTCAAGATTCTCAATATGGAGGTTGTGAAGCTTGCTCCCACACCTCTTTTCCCTGGTTTTCACTTGTCTGTTAAAGGTCCTTTCTTTGATGATCCCACTTCGTTTCATAAAATTGTGGGGTCTCTTCAGTAATTGACCTTAACACGTTAGGATTTACCGTATAGTCAACATTGTGTGTCAATTTATGCATGTACCTACAGTTTCTTATTTTTTTGGTCGTTAAGAATATTCTCGATACATCAAAAGTTCTATAGACATGGGTTTGCAACTTTATCAGGATTTCTCCAGTTCTTCTCTTATTGCTTATTCTGATTTTGATTCGTCGGGTTGTCTAGACACCTGTCCCTCTACTACTGGGTTTTCCATCTTCTTAGGCTCCAATTTGATTATTTGGAGTCCTAAGAAGGAACCTACAGTCTCTCGATCAAGCACATAGGCTTGGTATCAGGTCATTGTTACTACAACTGCTGATGTTACTTAGATCTCTTTTATTTTTACAAAATTGGGTATTTCTCTCTCAGCCCGCATGTATTCTCTGTGATAATAAAAGTTCGATTTTGCTTACTACAATCTGATGTTTCATGGTCGCCCAGAGCATATTGGTTTAGATTATCACTTTGTCAGATAAAAGGTTACAACTGGTCATCTCAAGGTTAAGTTTGTATCATCTCGTGATCAGTTGACAAACATTTTGAAAAAGAGCCTTAGAACTGTTCGGTTTTGCAAACTTTGTCCCAAATTGTTCGCAGGAGGGTAAGAAAGGTAATGCCGGTGGCACTCATGAAACTGAATCTCAATCGGCTACCACTAGTCCTAAACCCTAATGGGTGCGTTAGGAAACTTCCTAATGCACCTAAATTTCTTTTAGTACATTTTATTTCCTCTGTATCTTTCTTTTTATGTTTCGTCATTGTTTCTATTGTTTTAGTATTATCTCTTTTAAAAACTTATGATTCTAAATAGAGGGAAGAGGAGTCTTAAAACTCACTCCATTATTTCATATTCAATTAGATTAAAATAAGGAACAAGTAAGAACATATATGATGTATAATCTGATATTTATGCATGAAATAGTGAGGAATCAAGAGAAAAGTTTCACAATTTTACTTTTCAGAAATGAAAATAACCAGAAAATTATTTTCTTAGCTTTCATTGTTCGATTGAAAGAAGGAAGAGAAAAAAAGTTCACGATTGATGAAAGGAGACTTAATTTGTAATCTGATTTTTATTTGACAAAGAAAAATAATAAAGAAAGCAATTTATAAAGTTATCTTTCACAACTGTAGAGAAAATAAATGGATACCTTCACTGTGTTTTGAAAAAATATAAATGTAGATGAAATGACAATCCGTTGAAGAAGAAAGGGAAATAGATGAATTACTTACTATGGAACATGCAATATTATTTTTATTTTTTTTTTTAGTATTGATGTAGACAATTGATGAGATACTCAAAAGAAATCTCAAATATTTAGTTTCTTCTCAGAGCATCTGTAATGCAACACTCAAAGAAACTTTGAGTGCCACATAGGATTTTTACTAATTTTTCTTAAAAACTTTCTCTAATGCAACACTCAATTTACATTTCTAAGATTATGTGGAGGTAGTTAAATAGAGATATCTCAAGAGAACACTCTATTTCCTTTTAAGATATCTCTTTTACATGTTCAACTCATCAATATTTGACTGTGAATCAATAGAATTCAAGACTTATTATATTTCTAAAACAACTAATTATTTTTTTTTACAAAAATAACTATGCAACATAAGTAAATAAAACAAGTTTCAAGTTTTGCATTGGAGACACAAAAGAATTTAAGGATTTCTATTTTCGCCACCTACGAGTGAGAATCTCAATGGAACTTAACACGTAGGATAAATAGAGATTTCTTGAGTTTGGATTGGAGATACTCTTAAGACATCTCCATATTAAATGAGTCACATCATATTAAGGATCAAATTGAGTATTGCATTTGAGTGAATTTTTTGTGAAAACTCAAAAAACCCTAGGTTACTCATTAAGTTTTTCAATTTCGAACTTCAATTAGAAATGTTTTAAAGAAAAAAACATATAAAAATAAAATAAAAAAAATACTATGATATAATTGTATTATTTTAATTCTTAGTTTTTTTCCAAATAAAACTAATTTACTTAGTTTTTGTCTTGGGTCCATGGGTTTGAAGTCCAAAATAAAGTTCAAAAAGGGTTTAAGGTCCAATCTTCTCAGAAAATGGGTTTTTAGTCCTTTTCCGTTTTGAAGAAACATTGTTGATACATAATGTGTTATGTATGACACATATAAAGAAAAATGAAATAAAGTATGAAAAAATGAAATAAAGTATGAAACTTTAACAATAAATAACAGGTAATTTATGAAACAAAACAAGAATCGATAAACAGAAAAACACTGTAACCTTGACATATAAACATACTTTAACTAAGTTGGACTAAATATCCATTATAATTATTATTTTGGCTTAAAATCCTATATTAATATTAGGGTGGACTAAATGTGTGTTTAGGGGTAGATTTTTGGACTAGAAACCCAAAATTTATTTTGTCTTTCAAATTAATGTCTCTTTTTCAGTTGTTAAGACGACCTTGTCTATGTTCTGTTAATATCTTTTTGGAATTTCCAGAAGTACCCTTGTTATTCTTAGATTTTGACACTAAAAATTGAGTTTCAAAGAAATTTTGGGTTTTCTGGATGGGGTGGTTAGTTACCTTGTTTTTCTCCACTCCAGTTTGTGCATTAACTAGTAACTGTTGATGGAAACTCATCCAACTTGAAAATTGAATCAGTTGAAGATAAAAAAATAGTGAAATTGGGCAATTTTTAGTGGGTGGAAGGGGTTTTCCCTTAATGCCTCGACCATAAAATAAATTCCTAATATCTCCAAAGACAATAATCCTCTGATTATTGACTCCTGGGCACCTATCTTTTCAGTTGCTCCAATTACAACTGCTACGACTACAAATATTGATTATAAATCCAGTAAGAACACAAGAAACCCTAATCAGTTTTAACAAGACAAAGGAAAGTTATATCAATCTTTGTAGGTGAATATTCATGAAACATAAAGATTAAGAAGAAAAAAGAAGAAACCCAATAACAAAACCATTAGGGCTATTACACATATTACGAAAATAAAAAATAATTATTTCAGAGAATTAAAGAAAAGAAATTATAGATCACCAAATAACCAGAATAACGAGTACCTGTTTCATTTTGTTGGTGAGGAACGATTGGTCTTGAAGCCATTTCTTCGACTTATTAATTAACATTCAGACTGGAAACACCGCGGGTGGTCGAAACATAATGACGACATAAATACTTGGAAGTCGTCGCTCTCCGACTCCCCTTTCAATGTTTTAATTTTCCACCCCTCTCTCTATCTCTTATCTGCAAATTTTCTTTATAATATAATTTCTCTTTTTCTTTGTAATCTTTTACTTCTTCTCTTTGACGCCTCCTTCTCTCTATAATCTTTTATTTCTTTTCTCCGATGCTACTACTGTATTTCTCTTGGAAAAAGCATGAGTGGAGATTAAAATTTTAGATTTGAAAGTAAAATTCCATTGCATCAGTTGGAGGAAGAGAAAGAGAAAGAAATGATAAGATATAGAGAAAGTTTTAGTGAGGGAAATGAAGGAGTTGAAGGAGATGTCCTTCGACCAAGGTGACAATGCGAACAATTTGTCGGATAGGACAATTGATGTGGAAGATCATCAAGTCCGATTGATTTAGGGATCGTAGAGTTGTAGCTAGAGACCAACTACGATCGTCGAATTACGAAGTAATTCGCGGCTAACTTCGATCGGATCCTACAACGGGTTACACATAAGAGTGACAAATTGATCTAGGATATGACTAGTGGGAGTGAGATATAATCATGGGAGTGTCCCATAAACATATCTCATAGGCCTAAAAAGGAATTAGGCAAAGATAGTACAAAAAGGCCAAAAACAGGGTTTTTGGGCCTAGACCGGTTCGGGTACTTCCAGGACTCGGATTGGGCTGAATTTTGGAGGGTTAGTTTCTGATATAATAAAAATTATATCTGCCAATTTTCGTGGTGTTTGGGCACCTCCTCCTTAGGGAATTGAGAAAATATCAATAGTTGCTATTTTCGACTATTTCCCTAAATCTTATTCTAAAGGGTGTTTTAGGAAACCTAAAAGGAGGTGGATTCTTATTAGGGTTCTATATAAACACTCTTAGGGCAGAGAATAAGGTGTGGAATTTCTCTCTAAGCTTTCTTACTCTACCACATCAAGTAGAGAGGAGAAAGTGAGCTAATTCCCATTAACTATCTATCCAGTCAAGAAGAAAGGAGTTCTTCTTTTCCAACCACCATTGGTGTGCTAGCTATACAACAAGGTGGGAGATCAAATTGTTTGCTCGTGTCCCAAGTAGAGGAGCTACACTTGAAGCTCTTGGTCTTCTCATAAGCAATTGGAAAGGTTCGAGGGAAAACTAGCGAATAAGGTATTTATCTTTCTAGTTTTAATTAATGATTATCATAGGTTTATGCATGTGATCCTGGGAATACTAGTGTAGACATTAGATGTCTTAATTCCGCTATAAACACTAGTAGAAGGGTGTAAAACCCAACAGTGGCGTCAGAGCCTCTTGCAATTAGCCTATCTTATCTAAGTTTTGGACCAATTCCATGCTTTTCTAGATAGATTATTGTGTTTAAAAGTGTTTAAAACACAAAATTTTTGATTAATTTTGAATAAGATTCAAGTATTTGTCAAAAGATTTCAAAATTTGTTCTTGAAAAGAATTTCAAAACCTAAAATTTTGATCCAAATTGGTTTGATTAAAAGAGTTGTTTTAAGTTTTTTTGGAAACTTCTGAAAAACAAAATTTGGAAATTTAGAATAGTTCTAAAAAGAATTTGAAATATTTTAGAAGTGTTTCAAATTTTGGAAAAAGCAATTTAAAATTGCAACACAAAAAAAAAAAAAAAAGGGAAACTATTGAGTTTTTTAGAAACTCAATAGGTCCGGCCAGGAAGCTTCCTGGCCGGACCAGTAGCTTGGAGGACGCGTCTGGTAGACGCGTCCCAGATTACTGTTGGATGCGTCTGAGGACGCGTCCAGCTGCTCCAGGTCGCGTCTTCCAGACGCGACTAGTAGCTTAACCAGGACGCGTCTTCCAGACGCGTCCAATAGCTACTACCAGACGCGTCTTGGAGATGCGTCTGGGGTCCGAGACACCTAGTGCTGGTCCGGTCCAGCACCAGATGCGTCTAGGACGCGTCTGGTGCTTGGACTAGCGTCCTGGCTCCGGCCAGGACGAGATCAGGCCTATTGGCCTCGGCTCGGACATGCCGGCCCTATGGGCCGTGCCATATCCGGACCTTGTCCAAGCCCTTTTGTGGGCTTGGGCCGGGACTTGTCTAGGACTTGTCCCGGGTCTTTTCAAGGCTTTTCGGACCACGAAAAGGGACCACTATTCGAGTGGGAGTTTTATCCAAATTTTCTCCCAAAATTCCAATCCAAATATTTCCGAAATTAACCCGGGCCATTCAAGGCCCAAACGGAATTTCTCTTTAAAATCAAATTTTAAAATCAAACCAAGACACACCATTAGTCTAATCTTTTGATGTAGACTTAAGGTGCGTACATGACATACGGATGTCGACAAAAGTATCTCCCGGATATACATGCATATATAATTGATAGCCTTGAAATATATTATATGATTGCATGTGATGTGAATGCGGAAACTAGTATGGCCATAGAATTTATTTCTTATTCTTGTTTTGAGCACGGATGGGTGCATGTTTTGTAATAATTTTAATTTCAAGTTTACACGATCTGCGAATCGTTTGAGTCTTGTAATTAGAGTTTAGGGTTTATGAGTCCATTGATGAAACTCAAGGAAGAAATTCAAAGGCGAGTGGGAGAAATCAATGGAGGTTCAAAGACGGAGATCTAGACGAACTAAAAAGGCGAAACAAGAAGCAAACCAAAGGAGATTAGATCTTCTAGGTTAGGGGCCATACTAGGATCCATATGTGCTTGATTTACTTTCTCGCGCGCATTTACTTACTTATTTACGCTTTATGTCGTGGATGTTAGTTAGGCTAATTAGTTCACTAAAACGAACGCCAGACTAGCGTAAAAGTCCCTAAAAGTAATTTTGAGTACAGTGCCTATCCAAATTAAGACACTCCTTGCGCCCTTGTTCGAGGAAGGTGGGTCGGCCTTCGCAGAGTACCTCCTCTACCTTGGGACATTGCGGGTAGGCCTATAGAAGAGGCCTACATGTCTAAATGGTTCTACTCAACGAGATCAGCAAGAGAGTCTTGGATACTCGAGGCAAAAGGATGGATTTTACACTAAACATGTAATCCATCAACCGAGAATCATATGGTATGATCAGTGAAAGTATTCACTCACCTAAATCAATGGGAATTAAGGGCAGGGACCTAGTCCGCTTAATCCTTGAGAGATGGGATCTCGGAATCGCATTATTCATCTAGGGACACGTTTTATCTTGAATAATGTGGCAAAAACTTAGGACTTTTTGCAAAAATTATCGAATGTAATACTTAGCAAAATCCTTTTTTCTGTTTCATGTAGTTTTACTATGGCAAAAATCAATCTTTTCAACCTATGTTCAATCCTTGATGAGGACAAATTGAACATGGATAACTTCCTTGATTGGGAAAAGAGATTGAGAAATGTTCTCAAATCTACAAACAAAGAAAGCGTACTGGATACCCCTATTCCAAGAATAACTGCGAACTCAAAGATTGAGGAACAAAAGCAGGCCAAAAGTATCCGGATGAAATCAATTTCAATAACTTGCCTTATGTTGGCAACCATGGAGCCTAATCTTCAAAAGAGATTCAGGAAAATGGATGCGCACACAATCATCCGTCGATTAAGGGACATGTCCCGAAACAAATCACGGTTGAGGAAGTACGGAATTTCTAAGGCAATCCGGAGAGGCATTGGAATGTCTGAATCAAAGAAAGAACTTCAACTGATTCAGAAGAACAAAAGGAAAAAGGAAGGAACTCACGATTCCGACCAAGGTATCTATGTTATCGAAGTTAACTTAGCAAATACATTTGATTCTCAATCCTGGGTATTCGATACCGGATGTGGTGCTCATATCATTTATGATGTGCAGGGCCTTAAGGGAATCAAGTATTTATCTGGAAGGGAGCTTGTCCTACGAGTAGCAAATAGAGCAACGGTTGCTGCGAAAGCTGTAGGAACTTTCAGTCTACCTTTGGAAACTGGTCTAGTTTTAGAACTTCATAATTGCTATTATGTACCCTCTATTTCTAGAAACATTATCTCAGTCTCAGAATTAGACAAAGAGGGATATCACCTATTAATAAAAAACCAGCGTTGTTCTTTATACAAAGGTGAAATGTTTTATACCAGTGCTACGCTATACAACGGTCTCTATATTACGAATATTGAGAACGAAGTCTTCAACATAGAAACCAATAGGCTACGGTCAGATGATTCAAATCCAAGTTACCTTTGGCATTGTCGTTTGGGTTACATTAACATGACACGCATGAAGAAGCTCCATGAACATGGACTTCTAGGTTCGTATAATTTAGAATCATATGACACATGCGAATCATGTTTAATGGGTAAAATGACGAGGTCTTCTTTTAAAGGAAAAGGAGACCGAGCCAAAGAACCCTTGGAACTCATACATACGGATGTATGCGGACCAATGAGTACTCCGGCGAGAGGTAACTATGGCTACTTCATCACGTTCACGGATGACTTCACTCGTTATGGTTACATATACTTGATGAGGCATAAGTCCGAATTGTTTGACATGTTCAAACAATTTCAGAACGAAGTAGAGAATCAACTTGGCAAGAAAATAAAAGCCATTCGATCCGATCGAGGTGGTGAATATTTGAGTCAAGAATTTGACGATCATCTTAGGAGTTGTGGTATAGTATCTCAACTCACTCCGCCAGGAACACCCCAGATGAATGGTGTTTCTGAAAGGAGAAATCGCACCTTGTTAGACATGGTTCGATCTATGATGAGCTTAGCAAATCTTCCAAACACGTTCTGGGGGTATGCTCTAGAAACGGCTGCTTTCACACTTAACCGAGCTCCGTCAAAAGCTGTAGAAAAGACGTCATATGAGTTATGGTTTGGAAAGATTCCAAAGCTGTCTTTTCTCAAAGTTTGGGGATGCGAAGTTTATGTAAAACGCTTACAAGGAGACAAACTCGCACCTAAATCAGACAAATGTTTCTTTGTGGGCTATCCAAAAGAGACAAGGGGTTACTACTTCTACCACGAATCTGAGAACAAAGTGTTTGTTGCTCGAGATGGTGTCTTCCTTGAAAAGGAATTCCTTTCCAAACAGACAAGTGGGAGAAATGTAGATATCGATGAAATTCGATATGAGCAACAAATAAACACAGATATAGAAATATCAAGAGGTTTAGCGGCTCCTATCTATACACAAAGTATGGAAGAGGAAAATGAGGTCGAGAGAGTACCTCCCGCTCAAGTCGAATCAAATTCGCAGGAGACATCTCAACTAGTTGAGAACACTCCAAAAGTTGCTCAGGCCCCTCGTAGATCTCAAAGGCTCCAGGAATTATCTCAGAAAACAGATATCCTACTGTTAGAAGATAATGAGCCGAGTACCTACAACCAAGCTATGACGAGCCCCGACTCCGAAAAATGGCTAAAAGCCATGAGATCGGAAATGGATTCCGTGTCAGAAAATCAAGTATGGAACTTGATCGATTTGCCCGATGGAGCAAAACCAATCGGATGCAAATGGGTTTTCAAAGTAAAAACTGACAAGGATGGAAACGTTAGCGTTTTCAAAGCTAGACTCGTGGCAAAAGGATACAAACAGATTCATGGCATAGACTATGATGAAACCTTTTCACCTGTCGCAATGCTTAAATCCATTCGGATGATTCTAGCAATTGCAGCTCATTATGATTATGAGATTTGGCAAATGGATGTCAAAACCGCCTTCCTGAACGGACACTTGGAAGAGGATGTGTACATGACACAACCCGAAGGTTTTGTAGATTCCAAAAATGCTGGAAAAGTTTGCAAGCTTAAGAAATCCATTTATGGACTCAAGCAAGCAAGCCGGAGTTGGAATCTTCGATTCGACGAGAAAATCAAAGAATTTGGATTTCTCAAGAATGCAGAAGAATCTTGTGTTTACAAGAAGGTTAGTGGGAGCGACCTAGTTTTCTTAGTCCTTTATGTCGATGACATATTAATCATAGGAAACAATATTCCGATGTTGGAATCAGTTAAAGACTGGCTTCGGAAATGCTTCTCTATGAAGGACTTAGGGGAAGCAGAATACATATTGGGAATCAAGATCTATAGAGATAGATCAAGGAGGATGATCGGACTTAGTCAAGAAACTTATATAGATAAGATTCTTCAACGGTTCGAGATGACAAACTCCAAAAGAGGATTCCTTCCCATGTCACATGGTATGGTGCTTAGCAAAGATCAGTGTCCTAAGAGTCCTGATGAGCTAGCACACATGATGAAAGTACCCTATGCTTCGGCAATAGGATCAATCATGTACGCCATGATCTGCACTCGCCCAGACGTCTCATATGCTTTGAGCATGTGTAGCCGTTACCAATCAAATCCAGGCCAAGCGCACTGGCACGCCGCCAAGAATATCCTAAAGTACCTGAAAAGGACTAAGGATCATTTCCTGGTATATGGCGGGGAAGATACACTAAAAGTTGTAGGCCATGTGGATGCAAGCTTTCAAACGGATAGAGACGACTTCAAATCACAATCTGGGTTCGTCTACTGTCTGAATGGAGGAGCGGTATGTTGGAAAAGTTCCAAGCAGAGCACAGTTGCAGACTCTACCACTGAAGCAGAATACCTAGCGGCCTCGGAAGCTGCAAAGGAAGGAGTCTGGATCAAGAAGTTCATGATAGAACTTGGTGTCGTACCTGGCATGGAAGAGGGCGTGACTCTCTATTGTGACAACAACGGAGCTATAGCTCAAGCCAAGGAACCAAGAGCACACCAAAAATCCAAACATATCCAAAGGAAGTACCACTTGATTAGAGAAATCATAGAGAGAAAAGATGTGGTAATTTGCAAGGTTCATACGGATGATAACGTTGCAGATCCGTTAACCAAACCGTTACCTCAGCCCAAACATGATTCACACATGAGGGACATTGGTATAAAGCGCATTGGGGAATGGCAACAAATGTAATTTGGATTCATAATAGAGTTTATGTGCCTAATTACTTACATTCGATAAATAAAATAAAAGAAATTTTATTTTGTCCTTAAAATTTGGTTTGGTATTTTAAGAGACAGTCCACACGATAAAGAAAACGCTCCGAGTAGGCTTGTCAGATACGTGATCTGATGAATGAAACCCTACTAAGTGAACTTGGAGTGATTCATTATCAATTCCCTAGTCCAGGTCATTGCATGGACAACAATGACTCACGAAGACTAGTACGGGAGTCGATGGGATAGCGCAGTTTCATGGGCTATAGAAATAGTGTATTCGATTCGACTACGTGAGTGCATAATAGGGATTATACACTGGAATAACCCTCAACGTGAGAAGTTCATCCAAAGAATGATGAAATCGTCAAACTTCTCACAAAGACAAGATTGAAGAGATTCCTCAAAACATGAGTGCTCAGCTCATCTTATGTAAGGAATGTCTGACTTTGGTTCCGTTAAACGCCGCGCCGTAAAAGGAGGTTATAAAGGCGGATACTGGGAAGGACAGGATAGACATGAAGTTGAGTGGGAGCGCAAGAATGGATTATGTCCTCCTAACCATGTTAGGGTACAGTGTCCTCGGGCCACTTGACGAGCAACAACTGAAAATGCATGGCCGTGCTCAAATGGATTAAAAGTTAATCATTTGTTTTGACAGTTGTACTCGAGATCAAGAAAGTCTGAATGACGTGACGTATCAGATGGGATACTAAGTGACATGGGAATCGAGCATTGTACTTGTTCTAAGTCCAAGTGGGAGTCTGAAGGAGTTGAAGGAGATGTCCTTCGACCAAGGTGACAATGCGAACAATTTGTCGGATAGGACAATTGATGTGGAAGATCATCAAGTCCGATTGATTTAGGGATCGTAGAGTTGTAGCTAGAGACCAACTACGATCGTCGAATTACGAAGTAATTCGCGGCTAACTTCGATCGGATCCTACAACGGGTTACACATAAGAGTGACAAATTGATCTAGGATATGACTAGTGGGAGTGAGATATAATCATGGGAGTGTCCCATAAACATATCTCATAGGCCTAAAAAGGAATTAGGCAAAGATAGTACAAAAAGGCCAAAAACAGGGTTTTTGGGCCTAGACCGGTTCGGGTACTTCCAGGACTCGGATTGGGCTGAATTTTGGAGGGTTAGTTTCTGATATAATAAAAATTATATCTGCCAATTTTCGTGGTGTTTGGGCACCTCCTCCTTAGGGAATTGAGAAAATATCAATAGTTGCTATTTTCGACTATTTCCCTAAATCTTATTCTAAAGGGTGTTTTAGGAAACCTAAAAGGAGGTGGATTCTTATTAGGGTTCTATATAAACACTCTTAGGGCAGAGAATAAGGTGTGGAATTTCTCTCTAAGCTTTCTTACTCTACCACATCAAGTAGAGAGGAGAAAGTGAGCTAATTCCCATTAACTATCTATCCAGTCAAGAAGAAAGGAGTTCTTCTTTTCCAACCACCATTGGTGTGCTAGCTATACAACAAGGTGGGAGATCAAATTGTTTGCTCGTGTCCCAAGTAGAGGAGCTACACTTGAAGCTCTTGGTCTTCTCATAAGCAATTGGAAAGGTTCGAGGGAAAACTAGCGAATAAGGTATTTATCTTTCTAGTTTTAATTAATGATTATCATAGGTTTATGCATGTGATCCTGGGAATACTAGTGTAGACATTAGATGTCTTAATTCCGCTATAAACACTAGTAGAAGGGTGTAAAACCCAACAGGAAAGATATGTGAGGGAATTAAAAGGAGTTTACTTCTGGAAAGTCCAAAACAAAGTTTTTTTTTTTTTTTTGAAACCATTGAAACCTTTTTCATTCATAAGTGATTAAATCACTGATTTACATGGCAAATAATAATTCCTCTCTGTTCAGCGACATGAGAGTTACATAAGTAAATTCTAAGAATTTCGAATGTAAAGTACCTCATGAGGTGAGAGAATTTGGACTAGACTCTGACGAAAAAGATAGAAAAAAGATGAAAAGATCCTGAAGATCACAAAATATAAAATAATACTAAATAAAGAAAATACTAATTTAAATCCCCGCCGCTTTCGCCAGAAAACCGCCATTGTCGTCGGAAAACCGCCGTCATCACCGAAAAACCGTCACCACCATTGAAAAAAAACCGCCGTCATCATCGGAAAGCATAATTAACTCAGTAAGTCTCAGCGAGTCAGTATTCTCTTGTGATTGGAATTGAGAGAGAGTTCAAACATAGATAGACCAGAAAAACCCCACACACCTATAATCTTGGTACCTAATAATTCACCTTCTTCATTAAATGATCAAACGGTGTGTTTTTCTTTGTACATGAGTTGTATTGCCTTCTAGTAAGTGGGAATAGATTTCCTTGTTGTAATTGTTGTTGCAGAGAAAAGAATTAGGATTTGAATGTGATTGTGGGAAAGGGAAGAAATTAGATCTAAGATCATTTTTTCCAATGAATAGAAAGGGAGAGATCAAGAGGAAGAAGAAGAAGATCAAGAGGAAGAAGAAGAAGATCAAGGGAAGGGAGCGGTTTCGCCAATTTTTCGGTGGTAACCGCCACTGGAGGCGGCGCCACCAGGGAGGAAAAACAACCAAAAAACCCTCCTCTCCTAAGCTAATCCGTAGTCCAAAACAAAGTTAAGAATCAATAGTCGAAAAAGAAGAAAAGGGGTCATATGGACATTTTCTATAAACTAGGGGATTAAACTAGAATCCGGTCATAAACTAAGGGGACATTTGGGAAATAACAAGTTTTAAATAACTATGATGACTCGCGTCAAGTTATTGTTAGCGCAAGTGAGATTAAAAACGCGCGAGAAATTGGGCGCACGATAGCAGCTTATGATTGCCGCTATCGTGCGCCTCTAAATTTTAAAGTGACCTTCACCACTACCTCCAACTGTTCAAAATCCACTTTTTGATATTCTCCAAAGCCCTAATTTTCGCGACGGGGAACTACCATTTTCTCAGGACGGAGGTACTGTACTACTTCTCCATCTACCCTTCTCTTTCTTTCGCTTCTCTTAAACATTTGAGATTTTGCTGATTAGGTTTAGTGAAACAATTTAAATCGATCAAAATATGTATTTCGTATAAATTTATGAGATCTAATCTTTAATTGATATCAAAGCAGAAATTTTCTTCTTGATTTGACTTGTTAAGTTGTGGAATCATGAACTGTGTTTGATCCTGTGTTACTTCACTTGATTTCTCTAATTTGACCTAACCCTAATATTTAGGCCCATCAATTTGTCAATGATAATATTGTGTTAAATGATTTCTAGCAAGTATTGACCAAGGGAAAGATGGGTAAGAACAAAGATATGGTTGATCGGTTGGAGAAGAAAGGGGTGATTAAATCAAACAAGGTAGCTGAAGTAATGGAGACAATTGATAGAGGATTATTTGTACCTATCGGAGTTCAAACCTATGTCGATAGCCCCATGTATATAGGATATAATGCCACTATTTCTGCACCTCATATGCACGCTGCATGCCTTGAACTGTTATCGGAGAATTTGAAATCCGGTATGCACGCATTAGATGTTGGCTCAGGTATTTAAGCTTTTCCTAGTTATTGTTTCAACTTCATTTTTTCGTTCTTTACAGTGTCACTCGGCATATCTCAAGATCCAAAAAGGTAACACTTTGAATGGGAAATCGAGCATTGTACGTTGTTTTTCATCAAACACATACCTATATACTAGTCACACAGTTTTTTATTAGGCATTTACCTAGACCAACTCGGCCTAAGGCTACATGGTACATGTTCTTATTAAGCGGTAGGGGTCTGTCATATATCACCCCAGGCTTTTGTAGCCCACCCGAAAGATCTTATCCAAGACATAATAAAAGATGCTAGTTTACAACCAAGTCTAGGAGGTCTTTCAGGCCCATGTATGACTAAATTTATTTACATGAGTGTTACGACTCCAGTAACTTTCCAATGCATATATAAGGTTGTCAATGTAACATGGGTTTGGAGTTTGGACCCATTGTGATTCTCTTTTCGGCATTGGTAATAATGGTGTGAAAATAAGTGTTTTTCCTTTCATTATGCTTGTTTTATCTTCTTTAAAAAGGTAACTTTTTTTTTGAAAACCTAGGTGAAGAGTTGCTTGTTTAATCCCAATTTCTAGCAGTAAGCTTTATATACTAATAGCTATTAGTTAAAAACAATTCTCTTTATGGTTCAACTATTTGGATTCGCATGTCCTGTAAGAGGCTAGAATTGATGTTTACATGGATGATTTCATCGTCTTTTTTATTTCTCAATCGCTCTTATAAAAATCAATCGAATTGTAGGTTGGTCATATCAGCTGAACATTAACTATGTAAATTTTATTTTATTTCTGAAATTAGCACTTCAGTTTCATTCCTCCAGTTGCTGCTAGAATTCAAATACGTCACATAACAAATATTTGTAGAAAAAGGAAACTGAGTATGTATTCAAGGGTTGTTTTGTTAAGGTAGCTATGAGTTGGAAAGGTGAGAATAGTCCCACTTGGGAGAAGGGTAATATAGTAACTAAAAATATAATGTCTAGGTCCTCTACACTCATTGCCCATTGGTTTTGAGTTGGATGACCACAAACTTAATATGATATCAGAGCTATGCCCACACGTGATTAAAGTCACACGAGCTCCACGTCAGCCGAAACGAAAAAAAAAAAGAACACGTGTTACGCTCAATGAAGCCCCTCACGCAAGGGGGCATGTGAGAATAGTCCCACAAGGGAGAAGAATGAACTAAGGAGCAGGACCAAGAATATAACGTCAAGACCCTCTCCACTCATTGCCAATTAGTTTTGAGTTCGACGACAACAAAAGTAACATGATATCAGAGGTTGGCCCAGATATGATAGGTTTAAAAGCCACACGCGCTCCTCGTCACCCGAAAAGAACAAAAAGCACGTGTTTGGTTGACATAACACCACACATGAGACTAGTACCATATAGGAGAAGGGTAATTTAGTAACTTAAAGTGTAATGTCTAGGTCCTCTCCACTCATTGCCAATTAGTTTTGAGTTGGATGACCAAAAACTTAATAGGGGCTTGATAGCTTCTTTCCATCATTATCTCAAATGGTGCTGGTTACTCTGTAAGCATAATTTGGTCTCATTTTTTAAATCACCTCCAGAGTCCAGATTGCATAAGAACCATTTGGATCATTCAGTTCCTGTAGTTAACTGTAATTTTTTTGTAGGAACGGGATATTTGACTGCGTGCTTTGCTTTGATGGTTGGGGCTGAAGGACGTGCAGTTGGTGTGGAACACATTCCTGAATTAGCAAGTACTTCCATTGAGAATATCCAAAAGAGTGCAGCAGCACCCCTGCTGAAGGAAGGTTCTCTCTCCATAAATGTTGGTGGTATGTTCTCCCAAACACTGACTGATCTTTTTTGCCTTCAAATGGTTCCATTGTTGCATGACCATTAAATTGAGTGAATATATATCGGACCTCTCATTCACAGAGCTTGTTTTATCATATTTGCATAAACTAGTATCACATTGAACTATCTTCAGCTCCAGAAGACCCCTTAGGTGCAAACATTGAATTTCGACATTCTCCCATAACAGTTAGGTTATGACTTATGAGAAATATGTTTCCACTTGGTAACTTATCATAGATTTGTCTAATAATTGCGTGGTTGCAGACGGAAGGCTCGGATGGCCAGAATTCGCACCGTATGATGCCATTCACGTGGGAGCTGCGGCACCAGAAATCCCACAAGCACTTGTAGACCAGTTAAAGCCGGGAGGTAGATTGGTGATTCCAGTTGGGGTTGGTATCCAAGATTTGCAAGTAATAGACAAGAAACTCGATGGAACTGTCACCATACGTAGTGAACTTTCCGTTCGCTACATTCCACTGACAAGTCGTGACGTTCAGCTGCAAAGTTCTTGATGCACTAGTTTGTCAGATCTAGACTCGCTCTAACTACATGTTTACAATATATATAACTACAACTTCAATATATTTTTATTCCGATGGAGACTTGTATATAGATTTATGTATAGTTGGTAATGTTTAAGTTTGTCGGGTTCGAGTACGAACTTAGTGATGGTACATTGTTTTTCAGTTCCCTAAGTTGTCCATCAGATTTGGGTTCATAGATTTGGGTTAATTATGGATTCATGGTTAAGTAGTGAAAAATACTGGTTGCATCACGGAAACGTCTGGTTTTTAGAAATGTGCAGTTTGTAGATTAGTTTCTTGTCATGACAGAATTTCCTCTAGTCTTAAAATCATATGAATTCAGTTTGAATCATTATGCTAGGATTTATCAGATGTGTGAATTCAAACAAGGTTTAGGGCTTTTCTGCTATTGGAAAATGAAATATTCGACAGTACAAAGACGTAAATATTCTCAGTACAGTACACAGATGTATGTTATATTGAACCATAAATGGAAAGGAATCAAAAAAGAAAATTGATTTCCCTAGAATTGATTTTACCTTCAAAACAAGGTGGAAGATATAATGTACAGAAGCCATTCTTACCATCATAATCAAATCTTTCTTCTTTTCCGTCTACATAACAAGATTTAGGTTGTGTTCTTGAATAAGCTCCAAATCTACCACAGCCCCGCCCTTTAACTTTTATTGTACAGCCTGAAGAATCATTGGTGCAGTTCAAAGCTTCAATTGCACCTCCGGAATTATACATATCAATCAATCCGATCGGGGCAAAGTAAACCACTTGATTGTATTCCTGATGCAGTATCACAATTAGTATCTAAGGTGGTGTTTTTTTTTTAATTTCTTAATTTGATACGTGCGACCCTGGTTTTTCTGAATAGGAGTAAGCCTGAGTCTGATTTTTTTTTTCGATTAGGCAATTTTCGATAATGTTCTCTTTACTGAGATATATATTACGCCCGACTCAAATGGGCCCATAATCAGCTGCAGATCAAGTCATTTAGATGAGTCAGATACACGAGTTGAAATTATTCTGAAATCTGACTAGTAAATTCAGATTTTGAGTCAGAGCTCTGAGCTTATAAAAAACACAACACCACCTAAGTTATGTTCAAACTAGGGAAAGCAAAGAATGAAACAGATGATGGTGTTTAAATGACTAACCCTGATTGGAGATACAGTATAAATTTCACATTGTAGAACACCCAAAGAAACTTCCACCTTTCCGTTATTCGGTAATACAGATAGTAACCCTAGAAAAGAAGTTCAATAATTTTACTGTTAATCAAAGCCGAAAAAATGCCAACTAAAAATGGTTTTAGTTGAAAAAGTACCTGAATTGAAGGCATAAACTGCACTTTCTCCAGTCCAGTTTTCACCTGCAATCTCTTCAAGGAATTCGACATTGCTAGGACTGACAGAACCATAAAGTGTTTTTAACTTCGATTCATTAACTAGGTCTTCAAGAGGTTCCTCTTTCATTGGCCAACTTCCTACTCCTTGACAGTTAAAAACACCGACAACTCCTGATAACTTGTTCAAGTTCCAAACCTTGAGCAAACTACAAAGGACATTAAAGTTATGATTTAGTTGAAGTTATCGAGTCATTGGTAACTTCAATATATGATGTTAGAGAAAGAAGTTTACCTTTTGCCATCCATGACAGGATCTTCAAACAAACAATCACGAGTCGGTCGTGCCGCATATCTCGCTCTTAGAACAGATCCATCTGGTAATACTAACTTTCGCAGGATCTTAAAATCGTGATTCCCTGGTTTATCACTACGTGTAGCAACAAAAAGAATTTTTAGGTAACTTTTGTCACTATGAGAAATCTAATGATAGGAAGCACCAAAACAATCAGAAGATGTGTGGCTTCAACCCCGAAATAGTCAAAGCAACGATAGCTTGACCACAAGAGTCAAAAACTTAACATGGCATGTTCAGCTCACCTTACATATACTCCACATCCGCCTATTGCTCTAGCCGCGCCATGGAATTCAGCCGTTTCATGATTGCTCTGAAATTAAGCATCAAAAAATTTTGAAGTCTTCGCACTCCTGACAGACCCCTTTTTCTTCTTTTAGTTTTATTCAGAAATCAATATTTCTGAAGTCCTTTATATACCCAGTTTTCGGAATGAATTTGATAATAATACAAAAACAGTGAACTAAATTTCATTAAAACTTACATGGAACATGTCCCAATCTGGTACAACAATCTCCCCCAGAAAAAGACTATTGAATGCCACGGTAGCGATGTGCAAAGTCTGGAAAGTTGGTTCTTTCGGCATGAAATCTTCTGAGGCTCTAGCAACAGAACTCTTTTTCGAACTGAAAAATCACTAGGAACTATTAATAATTCTCCCCTACAACTATTCAAACATGTAACTATATATATATATATATATATATATATAATATAGATAGACAGGGCAGACCTGAAAATGTAGTCAGAGTTGTGACACATGCAGCAAATCAAATTGTTGTCTTTGAAGTTTCTTGAAATGGACTCTTCGAGTGCGAACTGATACTGTCTTGTCAAGGAAACTCGCCCACCATAACCAGATGCCATTGTTTCTACTACATTCTGCACATCTACCTTCACTCCATCTACACCACTACTAGCAAGATAACTATGAAGATCATTATAGAACTCGTCTATCTTTAGCGGATCAACGAGCCCAACTCCATATTTCTCCAAACTATCCATAGCGATATCTCTAAGATTTCCCACATTACCAGGAGATTGAACTGGGTAAACGAGCCTTGGGTTGTATTTTTTCAATGCTTCAGATGTTGGAAGGAGCCCTCCCCAATAACCAACCAAAGCATGCCACATGTAGATGTATCTGTAACATTGAGAAATCCACCTGAACTTTAATACTGAAAGTTAAGTGGTGTTTTTTTCTTCAAATTGAGATTTAAAATCTGACTCAAGATCTGAATTGACTTAAGCCAGATTTCAGAATGTTAGTTTTTAATCTGACTAGTCCGAGTGACTGACTTGGGCTGATTCAAGATCCATTTAAGTCAGGCATGAAGTATGTATGACTTAAGAGCACAGCCATTTAGGGTTGGGCTCCCAAATTCAAAAATTTGACAGCCCGGCCCCTAGCCGTGTTTGCCCAATAGGTGAGAGTCCTGGAATTGGACTCGCCGACAGGCTGCGATCCCCCCCTTGGAGCTCCACAACGGAGTCCCTTTGAGAGATGCAAGGAGACGGCTAGTTTGGGGTGGATCCCCTATTCTTTTTTAAGACTTTTTAAAAAATCTTCTTTTTTTTCTAATTTTTGTAAAGTTCTTCTCCAAATAATTTTTTAAGTTCATTTTCTTTTTTTTCTTAAATCTTTTTAGAATTCCCCCACTCGAAAATTGGGTCAAATTTTAAATTTGGAACAATAATTTCATAGTTGAAAATTGGAATTAAAATCCCAAAACACGTACATCACGCACTTATAAAACAAATTAAATTTGGGTTGGGAGCCCCTCATTTACGCTCTTTGAGTTGGGAACCCAAGAGGCTCCAAGAAATTGAGAGGCTCCTAAAATGAGATGGGATCCTCCCATTTGGGAGTCTCTATTGAGTTTGCTCTAAGTGCCCACTGCCTGAAATATCTACAAATGACTATTGTTTCTTGGACAGAAAAATCAGACTCTCAAAAGACTCAGATTTAGACAAATCAAATTGGGGTGAGTCAGATAAGACAATAAAAAACAAACACCACCTAAATCAACAAAATGATATAAATCAATGATGTGAGAAGGAACTTACTTCAGCCCATATTTCTTTTTGATGGATTTGATGAAGCCACTGAGGTCATTGCTTGTACCATCAGAATCAATATCCTTGAACTTTTGGTTTTCTTTGATATCAACTAATCTTGTTGCAAATCTATTATTTATCAGAAAGATTCAATGGAGGAGGATTATAATTTTTCAGATCATAAAGAAGAGCTCGTAAAGGCCTCAATAAGTATTATAATGAACTTACTGAGTTCCTTCGATTAGTGGTTCACCTTCTTTATAAAATTCATTTACCGTATCTTGCCAACCATCATCAATTATCAGAAATTTCGGTGGACATCCTCCTGCAGATAGACTGTAGAAAACAAAAAATAGAAGACACCAATAAAGATTTAGAAATTAGAACGCAGTGATCGATTAGCTATACTCTCGAAACCCAAATGACTTACTCGATATTACCTTTCAAGACCATCCTTTATGCCCTGGGGGTTTACTTCTGTATAGAAAGCATCCCAAGTGCACCAACCAAACCAATCTAAGTGTTTTGCAATCTGTCAGTTAAAACAAAAATGGTATGTCACATCGGATAATCGAGATGGGAAAACTATTTTCATATCGCCTCTGTCACAAATTCTCCTTTAGAATTGACCTCATGAATAAAATATCGGTGCGCTTTTTGTGATTCATTCTAACCTTTTTCTCCTCAATGTGACTGAAAGTACCTTTCTTCTTTTCCAATATCCTACAAACATTATAATTTGAAAACTAAAAGTTTAAGATACCAAAGCAAAAATGGAGAAATCCCTAAAGAGTTTAGTAAAACTACTTGATAGACTCTTTCATGAGCTCAAACGGGTTGGAACCCGAATTGATGAAAACAGCTTCCAATGCTTGGGAGGATTGAACATCGGGGTCCCCTAAAGCAATGGACAATTTGAAAATTCAACTCAAGTCAAGCTAAAAATGAATATCGAGCAAATATGCTCTTGGACTATACAAGTAAGGAAGGTACTAACCACTCTCGACGCATAATTGAAGCTCATTAGTAGAAGTCCCTTGCAAACTAGCTCGGAATTCACCATCTAACACAGGCAATATAAGTATATAAGACGTTTTATGGGTAGTCAACTCATTACTGTCGTCACGAAGGTCAGAATTCTCCCTCGCTTCCAAAAGCAACAATTGGGTTTCAACTGGAATATCCCTGCCGGATTTTCCTACTCCTGGTATCATCCACCAGATCTTAAATCTGAAGAGAAATAGACACCGATATCCGCTGCAGTTGCCATACCACATAGATATAAGTAATCGATAACTAATCGGCGTAAGTTAAGACGTATTAAGTTAGGTTGTGTTTGTTTTTTTAGTAAAGTGAAATCTGAATTTGTTTGTTGATTTTACATTTCTAAATGGAGTTAGATCTTAAAACAAGTAATTTCGCAAGTTTTCAGCTGAAAAATAAGTTTGAATATGAGAAGAACAAACACAACCTTAGATCAAAACCGAAACTTAACATTTTCATCTTTAATGAAAGAAAAAGTACAAACTAAACTTACCATTTTCATCTTCAAATTTCAAATTAATGAATAGCATAAACCTTTAAAATTACATCAAAACTCACATAAATCATGAAACAATTCTACCAAATAATTGAAATCAAAAAAAGAAAATTTATTAACTTGGGTAACTCAAGGACAACAATGAAATATTGCAACAGAGAACAGAAAACCTACTCAAGAACTCCAAGAGTGAAGAGATGGCGAGAATTTCTATGAGAAGAAATTGCACCGATGAAAGCTGACCCACAATCAACCGGAGAAATGACAACATTTGCCGGAACTCTTGTTAACACCACTTTCCCGCTTACAGTGAGGGATTCATCTTTGATGATCGGAGTTTCTGTGATCGTCATTTACTTGGTGAACTGCCAATACCCAGCAGAGGAAAGAAGAAGAGAAGATCAAAGGAAGAAAATCTCAGCTGATCTCCACCGGAAAGGAGAAATTTGTTTATGTATATTTCTGTGAAGAAAAAAATAAGTCAAATTAAATTTTAAGATACTAGTCATCACGACACGACATTGTTTTTTCTTGCCTATACAGAGTTTTCTGGAATTCTTTATTCAAAATCTTGTGGGGTAATTCCATCTCGGCCCTCAATTAGTGTTGGACATTTATTTTTGCCTCCCATTTTTTCTCACTTAATACGAATTTCCGCAGCATTCGACTTAAATTAGGCACACGTCCTTCTCTGTCAGATAAAATACAATTTTATATCGTACATATGGCAATTGGCAACGAACCCGTTCTTTCACTAAGAGCACCACTTTGTGTTTAAGCCAAGCCCCGTCCTTTTAAAGAAATCTTCCCTAATTGATTTCGTTTTTCTCTTTGACGCCTTATTTCGTGATCTTCTTCCTCTCTAAAAGGATTATGAACTTCTATCTTTTTAAAAGTTTGGCTGGACTTATTCCCTTCTTTCTGGTGCCAAGATTTCATCAAGTTTGTGTCAAAATTGCAGCTACCGCACTGGTATTATCCTACCAGCTTTGTTGGAATCTTTCTTTTATATATACGATCATCTTCAATCCTTTCAAGGTTTCATATATATCCTTTTTGAAGGTCAATGCTTTCAAAGTATCTTACACATATATAGTCTTTAGTTGAGGAATAATCTACACTCAAAAACTTAAAAAGATTTTCTGGAAGTTCATCTAAGATTGTTGTTGAGGTGAAATACATGTTACAATTTACAGTCCAGATGGAGGTCGAGTAAATTGTGGATCCGGTAAGAGACCATCTAAGGTTTGTGGATTCCTAAGGTTGGAGGTCGATCGTTTGAATAAGATTAAGCAAGTGATTACATAAAGTTGATTGGAGAAGTGGAATGTTCCATCACAACATAATTAGTCCACATGTAAATGTTTACTCCTTTATGTATTTCCTAAACTAGAAAAGGTTGGATGATATCTAGGTTTCGACAAATTTTTCGAGATCTGTGAATCGTGGGGTTTGGCGGGTCCAAGGAGAGTGGAGTTCTTAAAGTATTTGGCCTCGAGAAGTCTAGCCCATAAAGAGTTGGGTTCAGTTCTGGGTCTCCATGCTAGTTTTCCTAAAGATGCCAAGTTGTCTAGGTGTATGGATGCCTAATCCTTCATTCTTTTTCTGAGTGTAGATGGAATTCTAGAATTTGGTGCATAAGCCCTTTTTGTTTTCCCCACTAAAAAGACTTCTAGATCATCTCTATGTGTTTGCAAATTCCTTTTGGTATTGCAAACAATTGCATTTGGTACCGGAGAAAAGACGTTGTTATCGTTGTAAAAACGATTGTGCATTATTTTAATTTTTGTGAAGATATAACCACCTTACTGGTAATCTATATAATAAGGGATGATGATATCTTTTTTAGAATATTCCCTCATCTTCAATGGCTAAGACTACACCTTCCAATACTTATCTCGAAATGTTAAGATTATACTTCCTAAACTTATCTTAGATATTACTCGATAATATCCTCCTCTTTGTTTTTTCTCTCTCAACATTATCAAAAGTTGAGTTGTTGTTTAAGTTGTTATTTAAATTGTTTTTTGTTATTATGCAATTAGATTTTTTGGTATGAGTCGATCGATCTCTTTCTCAATCGATTTCGTTTTAAGATTTTGATTTAGGGATTTGTGGTGGTTACAAATTTTATGGTTTTAGGTTTTATGGTTTCTGTTGTTGCTATTAATTGGACATCCTTCTTAAACCCATGAGGTCGTGAGATCGAGTATCGGTGGAAGCAGTTTGCCATCAAGATTTGTCCCATGTAATTTATGCAATATATAAAGTAAATATTATAATAAATTTGTCGGGCTTTAGGCCTCTTTGATATTGTTGCACTTTAGGCTCTTTTCATATTGTCGGACTTTACGCCTCTTTTATTATGGTTTAAATTCAGGACCGTGCTTGGGGGAGTGCGGGCAGGGGGCGCCCGCACTAGGCCCCCAAACACGAAGGGCCTACTTTTTATAGTGGCCTAGACGGTTATATAAAAGAGATATCCTAAATTATTACAGATGAAGCCAATAGCTTAGTTGGTAACGAGAGCAGAGTGCTATGCTGCTGACGCGGGTTCGACTCTCCCAGCCTGCGTTGCTAATCATATTTTTTTGGGCGATATCTATAGACACCTCTAAATATTGTGTTTAGCGCCTTTTATTAGGTGTTTTATTGGGCGCCTAAAAGGCTAAAATTGCTGTTTGGAGATTATCATGATAAACACTAAAGCCCAACAACATAGAGCCTAAAATCGGACACACTTATTTGTATTTGCACCCTTAATAACCCAAATTCAATAACCGTGAATTCTATCTCTTTTCTGAATGGAATCTCTAGGGTTTTGGAGTTTATCCCAACACTTTCAACTACTCAGACAACCAAGTGTTGACATTATTTTTATGTTTTGGAGTTTTTGTTGGTTTTGTCTCCTCTGTGAGGTTATGAGTATAACTATTAAACCAATATTTATTTTTACTCCATTACACTTTTTCTTAAACATTTTGTTATTTAAAGTCTTTGTTCTGCCCCTCGTTTGTTTAATAAATGACAAACTACATATTTAATATGATAGTACATTAAGATCGACATGTTCAATTAAAATTTAAAATTTCAATGTCATTTATAGTTATAAACTTATATTTGAAGTCTCAAGATAGAATAAATAAATCTTTTACTTACCGGTGATTGTGAATTCTTAGACTAGATTTCTAATAAAAATAAATTTTAGAATGATTTTTTTTTCCTATGACTACTTTTTTGCAAAATGTTATTGGGCTCATTTATGGTTTCATCTACCGGCTCATAAATTAGCTTACATTATATATTTTTTTATAATCTTTATGGCACGACGGGCCCACATTCAAATTTCGCACAGGGCCTCTGGATTCTCAGGCACGGCCCTGTTTAAATTAGACGGTTATCGTGTTCATCGCATCTTCATGATGTATCAATCAATGCCTTGTAACGACTAGCGTACATCGTAGTCGATTTTTTTAAAAAAAAATTACCTACAGTTTCTAAGCTAAAATTTATTTTCACATAAGCATTTTACATAACGATTTGATTGAATTGTCTATGTCGGCCTTATACCCTAGTAATATCAACTAGTTGTGGTACATTCAAAAGTAAAGGAAAATCCTACCTAATAGAAAAGATTATCTAAATAAGAGCTAGTCAATTCCTTGTCAAACCCAACAACTTAATTTGAAGAGCAGAAGAAACCAAACTAATTTTTCAAACCCCCACATATCTCTCAAATTAACCTGTTATCACATCCTTGAACTCTCTTACTTTATCTCTCTCTACTTGGTTTCTTTCAGAAACATGTCTTACGATTATCTGTTCAAGTATATAATTATTGGGGACACTGGTAAAATTTCTACTTAATTTTTCCTTTCCAATTCAAAATTCTACTCTATGAGCAAGTCTCTAAATGGGTTTTTTTTTTTTTTTTTTTTTGCAGGTGTTGGAAAATCATGTTTATTGTTACAATTCACAGATCAAAGGTTCCAACCAATTCATGATCTAACTATTGGTGTTGAATTTGGTGCTAAGATGATCACTGTTGAAGGTCAATCAATCAAACTTCAAATTTGGGACACGGTTTGTTTCTTATTACTTTACTCTCTGAAATTCTTTTATATGATCAATTTTAGTTGATTGAATTTTGAGTTACTTGTTTTGATTTTCTGAAAGCAAAGAGATTAGGGTAAGGAATTGTTTTTGTTGCATAGCTTAAGCTGAACTTACTGAGCTATTTATAGTCATTTACTGGAAACAGTGTTTGTTTTCTTTTGGAATTGAAAGCATGAATCGGATGAAGAAGTTGAACTCTAAATGTATGTGAAAATGGTTGTTTGAAGTTTGGGAGGATAACTATGTCTGTGTGTGAGAACTTATGTCTTCACTCGTGTGTCTTGTGATTGTCTGTCATTGCTTGAGGAATTGTATGGAACCTTGGCTATAGGTGTAAGCTCAAGCTTTTTAATTTTAGAGACGTTTTTGGTGGGTTTGGAAAGCCTCTTCTAGTAACAAGACCCTGTGACTGCAGGAGTAGAGCCTGCGTGGCAGAAGTGCAGATGACAATATAGAAAATTGATAGTGCTCGTGTCCTCGCATGTTTGGAGTCCGTTTCTCTTATTCACATTTTTCTTCTTTCTTAGTAGGTCATAATTTTTGAAATAGACTACTTTAGTAACCACTTTAAGTCTTGAACTATTTCAATCATTGGGAAGCCATGAACCTGGTTAATATACAAAGAAGATCAAACTAGAGTAATCGAGCAGGCTCCATCGTGGGGTCTGGTTTCCAGCTAGTATATAATCAATCACCAGGTCTGTTGGTTTACAACCTTACAGGCAGGAGAGAGTTTTTTACTAACTTAACACGGGTACTCGGTTGCGCATATTGTCTTTGGTTTCCAGGGCACACTATAGAAATGAGTCATGACTCTTCTTTCTTGATAGTAGTATGTATGCCAATAAGTTCATCATCTTCAACTGTTTGGTTTCAATTCCCCGCAACGAAACGATCATAGTTTATCTATTTATTTGTTTGAAAGGCCAAATCTGGATGCCACTGTGTTAAACTAAATCAGCTAATCTTAACTACTTAAGTTTGTCTAGTGAAGATTCTTAGTCTCGAGCTTGTCCCTTATTTCAGGCTGGTCAGGAAGCTTTTAGATCCATCACTAGATCTTACTACAGAGGAGCAGCTGGAGCACTACTGGTCTATGACATATCTAGGTCTCTCTCTCTCTCCCTCCCCCATTATGCTCTTTCTCAAGGATAACAGTTTCATGCTATTTATCCAGGAGAGAGACATTTAATCATCTTGCACGCTGGCTTGAGGATGCCAGGCAGCATGCCAACGGTACCATGTCAATTGCACTAATTGGGAACAAGTGTGATCTTGCCCATCGAAGGGCTGTCACAAAAGAGGAAGGGGAGCAGTTTGCAAAGGAGAACGGACTTATATTCTTGGAAACATCAGCTAGAACATCCCAAAATGTGACTGAGGTAATACGCGGACTCAAATAATCCCGTTTTGCTATACAGAGTCGGTTTATGAGGCAGTTTCCTGTGTGGTGTTGAAGTTTTGATCTCTAAAATGTTTTATTTCCAGGCCTTCACAAGTACTGCTTCAAAGATCTTGCACAATATTCAGGAAGGCGTATTTGATGTGTCTAATGAGGTAAACCCACATTTTTTTCCCAGTCAGGGAGATTAACAGTTCCTGTAGTTTTCTTGAGAAGTGGCAAGTCTTATTGAACTGCCTGAAGGCAAGGAAAAGCCTGGAAGCTCTAACTAAAATTACTGATTGACAGTGAGTACACTACTATAATCAAGATTTCTTAACAAACTTGTTGACCATGTTAGAGGTCATTAGACGTACTATCTAGAGTTGTACACAGTAATGATCGACATTTATCAGATCATTAAGTGCGGATATTAATGTTTTATAATTCACAAATTTAGATTATTACTGAATTCATTGTCCCGATTTGTTTCGAAGAAAACTCGATCCCTTCGATCACTGTCATCCAAGAAAAGTAGAACTTTAGTTGGAGTACGGCTCGAAATGCATGCTGAATATGCACCAAGTTCCACTTCAGTGATAATTATCCACTGATCGCGATTACTTGGAGCGGGCTCAAAAGAGATGGACCAGGAGCCCATTTTACATGGGACAGCCCATGAGTATCAAACTGATTGACCTTATTTGTTTCTCTTCCTTCCTATTGATTTGTTGAAGACAAACCATAACAGCATTAAAACTCTGATTGCTGTCTTTGATTGCAGTCATCTGGCATCAAGATTGGTTCTGGGCGGGCCTTAGGCCCACCAGGATCAAGAGATGGAGCTATTATGCAGAGAGGAGGATGCTGTGGCTGATCGTCAACAAAACAAGACCCCGGTGACACTACACACAAATAAAAGAAAAAACTGAACTGTTGTACAATCTATAGTTACGTGTCTATTTTAAGTCATTATCCCATAAAAATTTGATCTACTTTTCTACTCTGTTGTTAAAATGGGACTAATATTTGTACAGTTTCTAATCAATTAAATTGCATGTACATATTATCAATCCAATTTCACATATGGTACTAGTTGGAGGAAGAAGAAGATCTAGAAGCAGCTAAATTTGATTACATTTTTGGGTTTGGGGTTGAGCTTAGCTTGGAGATTAGGAGCGGCTAAATCTGATCAGATACATTTTTCTGCTCGGGCTTGAGCTTAGCTTGGAGGCGCGAAGCACCGTAAGAGGAATTGCATGGGAATATTTTACATGCGGTTTTCTATTCAAACCGTTGGCCAGAACACGACATCTAGAAGGGATAATAACTACGGGGATGGGTTTAGGGTCTAAAATCATTGGGTCAATGAATTTAGAGCCCAAAGATAATATGAAATAGAGAATTAGTCTATTAAGAGTAACTTACACGTTTAACTTCTCTTTTATTTATTACTTCCCAACTTATTCTTAACTAACAAAACACACCTTAATTCGGAAGAGAGAAATTGCCTTTTCAGTTTCTTGAAACTAATTTCCGAATTAGAAGTTTCCCCCAGTATATGAAACTCTTGAACGTTTCTATCTTTATCTCTAGAATTAATTCCTTACACTCTTGACCGAGAGAAACTCTATTCACTTCGTTGAGAAAAACATCTTGACCAAGAGAAACTGTAGTAGAAACATACCTATCTCTCGACAAATTGACTACATATCCATCTTTCTCCTTCTCTTTAAGTTTTAATTCATTGTAGTTTTGATTAAACATGGTATGTGCTTCTAATTTTCATGATTCAATGTAGTTTTGATTAAATTCTCACTATACCATTATCCTCAAGAACTGACACTCACAAATGGACCTTATCGCAAACAGGAACCTATTCTGTCTCCTCTTATTACAAACACTTGTGCATTGAAATGCTCACATCGACACTAGCATAACTGATAAATGGAAACCGTCTGTGGAAGTTAAGAGTCCATCCTAGAATCTTTTATTCCTCCGGAAATTAGTTCAAAACATCCTCCCTCTAAATAACTTGGTGAGTAGATTCATAAACCAACGGATCTAGAATTTTCACTTAAGGGGTGCAGTTTTATATACTTAAATAAATTTTTCTTTTTGCAAACACGGTAATTAACAAAATGTTTCTATTAATTAATTATATTAATACATCAACAATTACAAACGCAATTGACCTCTACGAGAGTTCAGATTTTGAAATGTTCGCATAATCGACTCATTGTCAATGTCCCTTAGAATTTCTTTTCAATAAAGACTAATAAATTATCATTCAACCACGGATCGCTCATCTTGTGTCTTCATAGCTAAAAAAAACTCTTTCAACGGAGGCAGTTGCAACCGACAAAGTTAGGGCTAAAGTGATAAACAAATAAAGTAGATGATATGTTTTATATCTCTAAGTTTCATCAATGTTCTAGCAAGAGCTCCAATCCCATCTAAATTTGAGAAATCATCATTCTGTCTCATATCGGATTCATAACTTGAAATTGGTTGTCTAAGTCCCGGATTAATTGGCAAAGATGATATATTAAAACCGGAGAGGACTTACAAATGTCGGGAGTCGGTTCCGGTGTTTGAGTCGGTCCCCGTATAAGATGATGATGATGATGATGATGATGATGATGACGATGAAGAAGAATGTAGTGGTCAAAAATCGTATCAAGTCCACTTCGCCTAAGTGATGGCTAGGCCCAACCTACTTCGAATAAATACCTCTTGGGCCCAGCCCACTCACTTGCTAGTTGGACACTCTCCAACATGGAATTCGACTCGCTAGAGGTCCAGACGGCTCTAAGCCCTTGTGAACGCCCATCTAGACGAACAATAACCCACCAAAAGTTACAATGCTCCAAGCAACCCTTAGTCGCCCTCAACCGAGCCTGCCGGATACCGAGTCTGCCGGATACCGAGTCAACCTATACTCCGGACCTCGCCACGTACTCATTTGACGAAGTCGCTCTAAAACCCCACGTCGCCTTAAGTACCGTTAGGCGATCTCAGACTACAAAGGGTTTAAAGTCGAGGCGGCGTAATCGTACGATCGAGTTACTCCAAGCGACAGATCGATGGTCAAGAACGAGTCTCCCTTAGGGTTTGGGGTCACCCTCGACCCCAATTATCTCGGATCTAACAGACTCCACGAGTCCATCAGTCGCCTATAAATTGAAGGAGACTCAGACTCCAAAGGCATCGAATACCGACTAGGAAACTACAGAACATTCTTCTCTCTCTCTCACATTTAGTATCTTCTGATTAGTGCTCTAGACGACGATAATACATCTTCAAGCTCCATCACCCTCGAAGTCCTTCTGAAGTCCCTGTTACATCCCACTTTTCCCTTATCCAGAATCTCCGATCGAGACGACCTCTCGACCTGCTCCAGGAGATCAATCCGACCAACTATCCCGTAGAGTCGAAGCTCTGGCCACTCTACGAGTCTAGCCACCCTCCGATGATACAACACGGTGACACGCTCAGCATTCAATCGATTAATATTTATCTTTTATAGTTTGCTGACTTGACCGTCGGAGTGCCTTTGGCAAGACACCATCCCGGTGTCCCCAAGACTTCACGGTTTTACTTGTTTTTGTCTGTCTACAGGTCCAACCAGAACTTCATCCGTCTCGAGGTTTAGAGCCCAAGTTGTCGGTGGCCCACCAATCGACGATCTATTAATTGTGTGATTTTCTACCGTCCACAAAGAAGAAGAAGAAGTATGGTGTAGCTTGAGATGAAGAAGATGTAGAGGAAGAGAATTTGGTTGAGTTATATTAGAGGAATTGAAGTTTACAGAAATTCAAGATAGTTGAAATATTAAAAGTTAAAAATTCTTCAAATAGCTTATAGTGGGACTCAAACCCACTACCTCACCCTCCCATTCACCTAAAAATCAACACGACTCGGTATATATAAGTTTAGACACATAAATATAAAAAAAAAATAATGAAAATGCTTCAAGACGAACTCGACCTCATGTCTTCGCGACCTCCTCCAACACTCCAACCAGCAATCTAACCACTCAGCTAAAGGCTTCTGTGTGTTATTTCATTATATCAGAAAATATATATTTAGATAAACCTACGTATATATTAAAATGAAAAATTACCACTACTATATATTTTTTCTAGTGGATCCAGGGGGTGCGCCGGCACCCCCTCGCACCCCCATGGACCCGCCTCTGGAATCAATCCCATATGTCCTCTCTGTAAGGAAGCATATGAAACTACTATTCACTTTATACATGAATACAGAGTCACAAAAGCTCTTGTCCAAGTGTTTAGCTCAACCCAACCCTTCCAAGGAGAACCCAGGTCCTTCATGGATTGATTCAATGCTCTCAAAAACAAAGAGACAGAAGATAGCCACCCATTTTCTCTTATCATACTTGAAACTTTATCTACTGTAATCTAGCATCTCTGGAAGCATAGGTGTGATATCATTTTCAGGGAGAAACAATTAAACATGAACTTTCTCATCTCAACCATAAAAACCTTCTCTTCATCAAAAAAAAAAAACCATAAAAACCTTCATTCAAACCCAAACAACTTCTCTCACAACAAATCAACCACCACATTTGAGGGGAAATATTCAGCAATGGAGTCCACCACCTCAGGAAATAACCAAATTCAATTATGTTGTTTCTTGGGACAAAAGCACACTTCTTACATATATTGCTATTGTTGTGCATGACTATACAGGTAATCAACTCGCAGAATCATCCCTCCTCTCCAGCAGCAGATCAGTAGACGAAGGAGAGGGTAAAGCATGCCTCTGTGGAGTGAAATGGATGAAGATCATGGTTTTAAGCGAGTGATTTTGGAAGGAGACTCAGAAAATGTTTGTAACTTTTTTAAACGAAGTAAAAAATTCTACTCACTAGACTTCAAAGAACATCCTTAATGAACTAAGGAGAAGAAAGTTGTCTTTTGATAGCATATCGTTTTGTTATGTTAATAGAAAGTTTAACGCTAAAGCACATAATCTTGCTGTAAACTCTAGGAAAAATGGATCCTGTATTAACTCTTGTCTTTCTAACTGTTCTATCTCTCATTGTAACATCAACTATCAAGGTTTAAATCTTAATCAATAGATGTTATTTTGTCTCAAAAAAATGTAGTTTAAAGGGCCCATGGATTTTTCCTCTAAATGTTGGGTTATTTCCCGATTGCTCTCCTAAAGTATGACCAGATTCCCGCGTAGCTCTCTAAAGTACCTGAAATGCCGAGATGGCCCCCCTAATCCATCTTTCCGACGCCAACTGTTACAGTCACTTTTTCACACCCCATTTTGCCGTTACGTCTGTCAAACATCGCGTTGCATCAGTCAAGTCATCATTTCATTAAGCGGCGCCCATTCCCAATGGTCATAATTACAAAAGATTTTGAGATATCTTTTTTCAAATCCAATGGTTGTGATCCCAAGCGTTGGTTGTTTTTTTTGAGAAAATCCAAAAGTTAACTTTCCCAAATTCACTTACTTTCTCTTCTCTCCATCTTCCTTCTTCCCTATTCTCTGCTTCATTATGTTTGCTTCAACTCCTTTCTTCTCTAAATCGAAATCGGACATGGGTTTTCAAGTCGAAAAAATCATAGATGTAAAACTTGGTGGTGAAGAATTCATTATTTTTTATGTCGATATCAATTCAAAAGATCTGACTTACATGAAGTTGTTGGAAATTGCATGCGAGACATTCAAATTACCAGAGGGAGTACCCTAGTACATGGGCAAGGTCTCAATTCGATCCGGCTACCAAGTGTGAGTACATAACTAATAATTTTTCTGATAGCTTCAGTTAGATTTTGAAAACGAGGGATAAGCCTTTATATAAGATGATTGAGATGTATTGGTATTTTATCATGTCAACCATTTACACCAGTAAAATGAAGGCAAGACAGTGGCAACAAGATGGACAGATACCTGTGGGCACTGAGAAATATGTGTTTTTTCCATATGGCCCTAACACATACTGTTTTCCCTTTCATGCAGTCGTTGTATGTTGTGAAGACCCCAACTTTGTCAAGACCAGTAGGTAGACAACGGAAAGATAAAAGGAGGGATCGCGATGAGACTAGCAACAAAAGACATGCCTACAACACTTGTGGGAATTATGGTTACAACAAAAAGTCATATAGAGGGGCACCTCCACCAAGGGCAAGCTCTTTAGCAGCTTCAAGCTCTACTGCACCTACCTCTAGAGCAGCTTCGACTCCGTTATATCTGAAGAAATAAAAATTTGTTAATCTCCCTGGATAGTTAGAGAAGGGCTACTATGTTTGTAATACAAATAAAGTTTTTGTTTTAATATGGTAAAACAGAGAGAGTGACACACTCGACAAACGTCACGAAACAACAATATTAACATATTTTATTTATTATTTTCCTAGTTATAGGACATGACTTGGTTTATTCTTTGTCTATATCAGAAACGACAATTACTGAGCAAACTCTACGTGTCATTCCAGCTAACACCACCCACGGGAAAAGGTCAGAGATTCAAAGCGACATACTTCATTAGATGAAAGTTGAAGATGATGTTTTATCTCACTACGCCAGGTCTAGTAAAATACCTCACAGAAGATAAACCCACCTGTGCAGAAAATCAGAAGATAATCCTACTTCTGTAGAAAATAAGGATGAAGCTAAACATGCAGGCATAGTGGACACGTGAGAACAAGAAGGCGTCTTGTGCAAGACCTACACCCTAAACAATCTCGATAAACTATAATCTATCGGTCGATATGTTGACTGATTGACTTGATCAAAGCTGACCAATATTTGACTCAACAATCTTTACATAGAACTCAAGTTCTTTTTTATGATGGTAGTTACCAAATACCAAGCTTATCTAATTCAGGTATTTTCTTTTTGTTGAACAATTCAGGTATTCATTCATGATTCATTTTATCAACGAACTTAATATTTTATCAATGAACTTAATATTTGGAGATATCTTGAACAATGTTTACAAGACATTTTTTCTTGTCTTAGAAATATCCACGTGATATTTTATCTCTAGAGTGTTGTCCATTAGTTCAACAAAAAAAAAAAAAAAGAGTGTTGTCCATTAATGATCCACCAACGTGTCTATCTACTACCCTTAGTCTTCGTGATGGTGCCACCCATTCCAATAGCCTTTCAATCATTTTTGGCGGTGGCAGGAAGTATGTTTTATTCGTAGCACAGGGACCCACATCATTAATCAACTAAACAGGTAGGCAAATTTGTTCTTATTCCTTGTACACGTACATACTCCTATCCATCAACCGTTCCTCCCTACCCTTCTTCGTGAAAAAGAAAAGGAAGAATTAGTTAAGGGTAAAAAAAGAACACCCTATTATCCCCTATTATCGATAAGAACGAGGGCAGATTGAAAATGTGGTCCACGTCCAATGCTTTAGTGAGTGGACTGGTGAGCCCAAATATCAAAAGCTTAATAAAAGTTGTAATTATTTTTAAATACTGTCATTCTCACTTTAATTTCAGAGGTATAACCCTCTTCTCTTCTCTCTCTAAATACTTTCTAGCCAGTGACGTGGCTGAGAAAAACGGGACCCGGTGCGAAGTTTTATTTGGGTTCTTCGATAATATAAGACGAAAAAATTTCTTATACGTATCATAGTTAACCAAAAAAATTTACTTTGGTTACTAAATTCATTTTTGATATATTTTAGATGAATGTGAATGAATATAACAATTGAATATTAGGGTGTAAATAATGTAGTTGGGATTATTAGGGTGTAAATAATGTAGTTGGGCTTTAGGCCATTGTCATGTTGGGCTATAAGCCCGGTTCTTGTTTCAGTTTGAGTGGGCAGTTATTGTGCGTATAACATCTTTGATGTATCAATGCCATATGTAACGACATACGTTGATCGTAGTCGACTTCAAAAAAAAAAAAAAAAAAAAAAATAACAATTGAATATGTTTGATGCTTCAAACTATTTAAGATAATTAAAAAAAAAATTTATGACAAAATAACTTGCCAACCATTTATTTTTTTCAAGATAAAAAAACATTAATTTTAATTCTATACAAATTTTCAAGAATCATTTTTGAAAAAAAAAGGACGAACACAATACTTATTAAACTTCCTTTGAATCATTAGTCTAGAAGCATATATTTGTAATTGATATTTAAAAAAGAAAAAAAAATGAAGGTAGTGAGATTTGAACTCTTGACCTGTTGTTTGTAAAACAAGGAGGTTACCAAATGAGCTACAACTAAGTTATGATAAAGGTTTAGTCCTTTAAATATTTATACTGAAATAAGTTATTCGAGGGGGCCCCAATTTCTTCGATTTTTCTTGTCGTGTGAGAGGGGCCCGGTGCCGTCGCACCTATGGCACCCCCTCTTCCACGCCCCTGTTTCTAGCCTTTTCATCTCTCGACAAAATTTTCTTTATTGTCTCTCTAACAATCATTGTCTCCTTTCTATTATCTCTGTATCGTTTTTTTGCACAAAGACTCATTTCTCTTTCTATCAATTTCAAACTGAGTCACAATTCAGATCAGGGAGGTTTAGAACTCATAAATCCAGACTTTCTTGAATATAGGGTTCACAAATACATGAATAAATTTTTCAAAACTTTCTCTCTTTTGAAATATCAGATCTGATTTTTCAAAATCAAATGTATCCCAATTTTTTTCTCAAAAACCAAGAAAAAAAATCAAGATCAGAAGACTCCAAGAAGATTCAGAAATCTATAGAAATTGCAGATCTATAGAGAATGTAATATGATAGAGTTTATCGCTAAGATAATTAAGAAATCACATTTGCCCCTTCTGGTACAAAAAAAATGATGATGGTAGTGTTGGGTTGGTTTATGATCACAATGTTGGCATGTCCGCGTGAAACTGATTATTTTTTGTCAGTCTCTAAAACAATCCTTAGCTGGTAGTATTTTTTTAGTCTTTGGCGGGTGGTTTCAAAAAGAGAGGAAAATTCTAAGCCCAAAATTCGGCCCAAAATACCAAACCAAACCCAATCCGGAATAATATCTAAAGAACAATCCAAGACATCTAGTACTTTGTTTATGGTTTTGGGGGATTTAACTTGATTATTACAGTGATGTTCTTCGTTAATGTTGAAGACATTTTGGTTTATGTTGAGACTATTAGGGTCATGTTGAGACTATTAGGGTCATGTTGAGACATTTAGTACTTTGTTTATGATTTTTGCGGGTTTAACTAGATTATTACAGTGATGTTCTTCGTTATGTGGAGACATTTAGTGTTATGCTGAAGCATTACTTTGAAAACCCAAAACATTCTTCTCTCTGCAGACGAATTAAAACGATGGGAAAAACTACTGCCAACAAGAAGAAAGGAGTACAAATACAGGAAAACACCATTGTGTAAAGATCTAGCCCTCGAAAAGGGCTAGTGAAGTTTGAACAGACAAGCAAAGCCCTTGCTCCCAAAAAGGGCAAAAGCGCACTACAAGTAACACCGTCGCAGACAAAGGTAACAAAATTTGTTTGCAGAATGTTTAAGCATTTAATATTCTTTTTCAAAATGTTTAAGCATTTAGTGTACTTTTGTAACATTTTGGAAGATGTTCAATCACAAATTGAAAGGGTTCAGTGTAAACTTTGGGGAAAATAGGACATCAAAATTCTTTATCCAAACATTTTGGCAAATGTTATTGCATTATTGATTGTGTCCTTTGAATTTGAGAAAGAAGAAATGATGAGTATTGCAAGGCAATAAAATGCAATTTTCCTCACACATTTTTCATAATGTTCCAGAATTCGGCAAAGTGTTGTTACACTATTGATAGTGTTTCTTGCATTTTGAATATTGTTGAGGACTGAAAGGAAATGACAGAAAGTGTTTTCCAAACATTTATCATAATGTTAAAGCATTCGGTAAAGTGTTAAATGCATTTTACCTAATTTTCCCAATATTTCAGAAGATGTTTCTACATTATTGATAGTGTCAAGCCATTTTACATAATGTTTAGATAAGTGTTACAGTGCTTTCAAATCATATATATAAAAATACTAACATATCTATTACTGTCTTTATGAAGCATCGGACGGTGTCCTCCAAAAACAGACAAACAATCAAGGAGGGGGCTCAGGTTACAGAGCAAATGGTGGAGGATAAGAAGAAGAAAAACACTTTGCAATACAAATGTTCGTTGAAACTTGTTTATAATGCAGCAAGAGATGCAGTCTTCAACATGACCGATGAACAAAATAATATGTTGACTACTTCCTTTTTTGGGTCATTCTTTAAGACACTCACAAATGTGAATTTGAGAAAAGAAAATGTGACTGACAAGCCAAACAAGGCAATATTTGATCTATTGAGGTGCTACAACAAAGAAAGCCAAGCCTTCAACATCGGTGGGAAAATGATTAAACTCACATTCGGAGATGTTGCTCTACTGTTGGGAGTCCCGATGGAAGGACAGGAGTATGAAGCATTACCATCCCATGTCACCATCGATGTCTCGAAGGACCAGTTTCTGACGAAATATTTTGGAAACTGTAAACTAGAGGGCAAGTCACCATCGTTTAGCAGCACCAGCATCGAAAGAGCATTGAGTGTGGCTGCACGGAGAAAATGATAAGAAGAGTTTCATAGCCTAGAGTTATTCACTCCTACATGATGAAGAGAATAAATAAGCACTGGGAAGACCCGAGCAAAGCTTCAGGCTGCCTCATTATACTTCCTGTAAGTAATTCTGAACATGAACTTAAAAGTTTCATCATTTCGTATAATGTCGTGAGATCTATTAATTGTTCCATCATTTTCGTAAATGTTCCATCATTTCTTATAGTGACAGAACATCTGATAATTTGTTCAAATATTATGTTAAATGTCTCTGCAGTACTGGTATTGCATGCATACCAAGACCCATGAGGACATGGTCTAGGAAGTAGGAGTTAGTCCTAGAATCGCACAATGGATGATCGAGCCATTTTTTACAGGACCGGAAGCAGAGTTGTCAAGTCTTAAGGAGCACCAGGTAATTTATTAAAACATTTATGATAATGTTGACATCATTTTAATAAATGTAAACACATTTCATCTGTTTCTTTAATAATGTTGGAAATGTGTGAACATTTTGAACAATGTGTCAACATATAATTTAATGTCTGCATTTTTTGGAAAGTGTTCATGAAAATAACAATGTGTCCCATCCTTGTAGGTCAAGGTGGAGTTGGAGGCAGAGAGTGCTGCAGAGGAAGAGTTGTTGAAGTTTAGTGAGAGGGTGGTGGTAGAGGTGAATACTGATGATCAATTTCAACTTTTAGATGAAATTGAAAAATTAAAGGAAGAGAGAGAGAGAGAGAAAGAAGGAGGAAATTGTGAGGTTGAGAGAAGAAAATGAGTTAGTGAAGAGAGCTAGAGAGGAAATTCAACAGGAGGTGGAGAGG
Source organism: Eschscholzia californica (assembly GCF_041429995.1). Classification (NCBI taxonomy): domain Eukaryota; kingdom Viridiplantae; phylum Streptophyta; class Magnoliopsida; order Ranunculales; family Papaveraceae; genus Eschscholzia; species Eschscholzia californica. The sequence goes on from NW_028238198.1 coordinate 52,073,885, forward strand.
TTGAGAGAAGAAAATGAGTTAGTGAAGAGAGAGAGGGGAAATTCGACAAGAAGTGGAGAGGCTGAAGAAGGAGAGAGAAGAAAAAATTGAAGGTTGTGAAATTGATTTTGGTGTAGGTGGGGAGGTGGAGAGGGACAGGAAAGATGGTGGAGAGGAGGTTCAAGGTGGAGATGAGGTTGAAGGTGGAGAGGAGGGAAGTAATGAAGGAGTAGTACAAGAAAAGGTAGCAGAATTTTTTTCGAACCAGAAAATGAACAAGCCCGACATGCCGAAGCTGAAATTGAGGAAGCGGAAAAAGACAAGGGTAAGGCAGTAGGGGAGTTGGTCAAGGGTGAATCTTCTGAGAAAGTGCATGACCAGGGGGAGACAGATGGCAGTAAAGCTGGGTCAAGTAAGTAAATGCTCACGGAAATTATTTCTTTCAGTTAACATTATTGTCTTTGCTTTCGTAAAAAGTTGAAATGTTGGAACATTTTCCAAAATGATTCAAACATTTGACAGAATGTTTGTGTTTGAAATCTAGGTTAATAAACAAAATGAATAATGTTTTTCAAGATTTAAGTTTGTTTTTATTTCTAGTTTTTTTAAAGAACATATTAACTTGTGGAATTCTATCTCCTCTGAATTTTTTACTTACTTGTCAGATGATTGGTATGAACATAAATTGTTCCGCCATCGTTACAAGTTTTTTGATAAATGGTAAGTAAAAGAGTTCTATCGTACTCCCACGATGTCTTTTAGACTTTTACCACGACAATGGAAGAATGTCTTTTACCACGACAGTAGAGTGGTCGACTAAGTAATAAATAAGAAACAAACAAGTAAGTGATCTTCTCAACCCGAAATACATACATAAAATGTTAGAACATTAATGATAATGTTTATACATATTGATCAGTACTTGCAGCATTATTTGTGTTTATTTTGCATTGTATGAAATGTTGACTTTTGACCTGTGGTGATGGGAACAGGTGAAAAACAATTTCAAAGTGTTTTGAATGTAGGTCATAAAGAGAACGAAGAACTTGACTTAGACTTGACTTGGAATTCAGATTTCTTTTCAGAAGTTTGCGACGTGGGCAAAGTGTATGAAAATTATGACAACAAAGAGGGTGAAACTTCTTCCGAAGACGATTTGTGGAGAAGCCAAACATTCAAATGGCTGTAGTTGGTGATGGGAAAGAAAAAACAAACCAAACTCTTTGGTTAAAAGGGTAAAAACTCAACCAAGAACTTGAATGATGACCGAAAAGGCCAAGAAACTCCAAAAAAACCAATTGATGTAGATGAGATTGTGGAGTAGGGACCAAGAAGGTCAGAAGAGCAAGCTTCAAAGTTGAAAAAACTGGGAAATTGGAAGAAGAGCCCTGTTTGGAAGTACGTCAAGGAACACGAGGGTGTTGTTGGAAGAATTCTTGAAGGAAAGAAAGAAAAGGTATGAGTAGGTTACTGTAATGTTGATGCACTGCAAGCAAATGTTGCGACATTAGTATTTGTGTCACAACATTATGAGAAGGTTACTGCAACGTTCAAGCATTGCTGGCAGTGACAATTCATTTTTCAATACTGGCAGTACACGAGTCTGGTTGAGCGAGGGAATCAACGACATTTGCGGCAAAGAGCTGGATATGTTGATGATGAATATGGAGTGCGATGCACAAATCATTAATTGGGCAACCTCCTACCTCACAAGATTCACGAAAATGAAAAAAAAAATGTGTACTTTGCTTGCCATCCGAAATCTACGTAAGTTAAGTAATTAGGATGTTTTCATTTGCTTGTAAAAATGAGTGAACATTTTGATACGTTTGTCTTTATGGAACAGACGATGATAAAGGGTGAAGTAAACAATGCCTCGATCGATAAAATGCTCAATCGAACATTGAAGAATAATGCGGGAAAACCAGATATACTATTTATGTGTGCACCCATTTGTCACTAAAAAACGGGAGACAGCTCGAGGGGGGAACACTGGGCACTGATGATTTATGATATATTTATACATAGGTGGACACATTACGATTCAATGTTCTTTGATACGAAGACGGCAAAGGCGTGCTTTGCAAATGCAATGGAATATGTAGCTTACGTTGAAGATACCATGGAAGAGACAGGGTTCACCACGTTTCGAAGCCAGCAAAACTACGCCAAAGTTATTGAGGAGCCAACATTCCCTCAACAGGGAGAAAAGTAAGTGTTTTAACTCTTTTTTTGTTGTTCATTGCGAGAACAATGCATCTATTCTATGAACATTCATCATAATGTCCAATCATTATTGCCTTTGTTTTCATTAGTTTGAAATTGTCCCAACATTCCTCGAAATCTCATATCATTCCCTTATGATGTTTTCTCTATTTTGCAAAACGTCATGACATTATTTGTAATGTCGTCACATGTCACATTATGTTTCCGCATTATCTCAGAATGTGAAAACATTATTCATTATGCTTTAACATATCCTTTTTGTGGTGAACAGCCCGGACTGCGGCCTGTTCGTTATTTTGAAAATCGAAGAACAAGTGGAGGACTGCATGAGAATCGGGTAGAAAGAACAACAAACACAACAGCCAGATTGAGTTTTATTGGCACAAAGGAAGAGGGCAAAGCTCACCCACAAGATATTGAAGGAAAATACAATGTATTGGAGGTTGAGCCGTGATTGAAAGTGGGGTTGCACCCACAATGTTTTTTTGGAAAGGATGTTTTAATAAAAAATGAATTTGTTTTTCAGAAAACGGGTTATGTTCATATCACTAAACCCGCAACGACTTCATTTTTGCTTAGCTTACAAACAAAAATGGTTTGTAAATTATTTTGTGATGTTAACATGATTTGCACTTGGATCTTTATGTGGAAAAAATATGGAGTAAATTTGTTTAATATATTATTTTTCTTCTTCAACATATTTGACATGCATAGACGAAAAGAGTTTTTCTCAGGAAGGAAACAATTAATGAAAACACATTAAATAATGTAATTGGCATTCTCGAGAATGTTTAAACACAGTAAGTATTGTTCGAGACATTCCCGAGAATGTATGCAAGATAGAGGGAAATGTTCATAAAAAAACAATAATGTTCTCTACATTATTAAGAATGTCATCAACAGAGTTGACACTGAAAAAGAAATCTAGTAAATAAGAGTTATCCATGTAAGGATTCATTGTTTAAACATTAATTAGAGTGTTGGGAACAGTATAAAATTCATAGACAAAAAACATAGTTTGTATAACAATTAAGCAATATATGCAAACATTCGAGATGATGTCGCGACATACAGTAAAATGTAAACTACAGTTGGGTTCGACATGTCGCACTGTTGTGATACGATAGCTGTTTGCACCTTCGACATATTATTTTTCTCCTCGTAACCTCACCGGAACTCTGCAACCGTGTTGTACGTGGTCTGTCGGGTTCCCTTTTAAGTAGTGGAGGAAGAGTCTTTGTTAACGGATCAAAAGTATACGGTTCGTCGAAATTTGGAACGGGGTAGACACAGTGTTGATATGTATTTCTGTAAGCCTCCACCGTCCAGACGAGATCATAAAAACAAGTACTATCACCCGGAGTCTTGTTGATGCATAGCATTGCATGTTGGCAAGGAAGGGAGTCTATTTGCCAACGCCGACAAGAGCATGTAAGAGTACCAAGATTGACGGAATGACGTGGGGTGGAATAAACTTCATAAATAAGTGGGTCTGCCTCGGCGTAACTCCACATCTCGGAAACTTTGAATTTCCCATCCTAAAGATCATTAATGGAGGGGCAAAGAAATGTATTCCATCCAATAGCGGCTTCTCGGTGTTTTCTCATCTTGTTCATGATTTTCCGCTGAATGGCATCCAATAGAGCTGTAATAGGGAGGACACGGGCTTTCTTTATCATAAAACGTAAACAAATATTATAGTGTTGAAACATAAATAAGGGTGTCATCACAATAACGAGAATGTCTACAACAGAAATATACCCACATCGACAATAACAGGAGTGTTCACGTCACAAAGGAAATGACAGAGAACATTCCTCATTATGTAGAATAATATGATTGAGTGTTTAAGGAAAATTCAGAAGGTATAATGATGCAAAATGTGAAACAATTGAAGATGAAGAAAGTTCAAGGAAGCATAAATACCTATCACCGGGGAAAAAAGAATCGGCCCATGATTCCGGGTTAAGGGATTCGAAGAAACGTTGAACATTAGTTCCGCCCATCTCAACCATTTGTTCAATGGTTACATGATACTCACTTTCGGGTAATGCACGGGCAACCGTAAAAAGAAGACTCTGAAAATAACGTGACTGGCCCGCCCCGTTACGTATTCTCATGTTTAGATTACACCGGAAGTGCCAAGCGCGAAATGAGTGATGAGCGGTGGGAAAACATTCTTTACGCCTTTTCAATATCAACAACTGCGTAAGCAATGGGGAAGAGACCTAATAAAAAAAAGAAATACAAAATCAGTTCTGTGAGATGCATTAAAGCATATTGCGTAAGCATTTCCACAAATGTCTAAACATAAATTGAGATGCAAATGAATTCTTAAATGTCGGGACATTTCACAGAATGTCGGCACATTCACATAAATGATTGCGATAAAATTTATAATGTTTGCAAAAGCATACTGTCGTTTCCATCCTTGGTAACAGCAGCTAAGATGCAACCATTAAAACGAGTTTTTCGTGAATGTTCCATCAATATAGATTACAGGACGACAGTGTTGAAAGCCAAGGATCGATGCATGGAGAACAATAAAAACTCTAACAAATCTATTGGTATGGGGATAGATTTGCAAATCGATTCTACTTTGAGGATTAGTAGTTGCCAAAGCATCTACGTACCACTTCAGTTTAGCATATGAATCACCCTCCTGACCAAAAACTTTATCCATTGCCACCTTCTTACCACCGAAAGAAAAATAATAACTCAACTCAACACCGTAGTCATCCCAAAACTTCTCTTTAACTTCAGCCATACTCCAATCTGGGTGTTTTCTAATGTCTCGATCCATCAAATTACCAACCAATTTACTAGACAATTTTGGATCAGAAGGTTTGAGGACAACATCCGAAATCATGTTTCAGTTCGTACTCTTTCAACAAAAAGACAGATTTACAACCCAACGGTGCAACAGCATGAACTCTCCAATTGCATCCTGGTTTTACACAAACATCAGTCACACGGCCTGGTTCATTCTTGAGATATTTGTAGTTGTTCTTTGTGGCAATGGTATAACGCCCAAGAGCTTGTCGAACAACATTCACATCACCGGGGAATGTCTGTCCAACCTCTGTAAATATTTCACCCCATGATTCACAAACAAACTTCTTATCATTGTTTTTAGAATTAGAAGGTGCTCTATCCGGTTCCATAGATGAAAATTCTGCAAATGAAAGAAAGAAAATGATTATATCCAATAAGAATATGAAAAATGTTCAGACATTACTACGAATGTTATGACAATATAGTAAAATGATTAATTTCACTGGTGGAATGTCTAAATATTTGAACAAATGTTTAATAAAGTGATGGAAATGTTACACGACCGCGAATTATGATTCCATCAAAATCAAAAGTGGTAGCATTTTGACAAATGTGTTAACACAGGATAAAGTTTTGTCAACATTTTAACAAAATGTTCTCTGAATTACATTAACAGAAGTATGATTCCATCAAAATCAAAAGTGGTAGCATTTTGACAAATGTGTTAACACGGGATAAAGTTTTGTCAACATTTTAACAAAATGTTCTCTGAATCACATAAACAGAAGTATGATTCCATCAAAATCAAAAGTGATAGCATTTTGACAAATGTGTTAACACAAGATAAAGTTTTGTTAACATTTAAAAAAAATGTTAACAAAAACAGAAGTTGAAGCTACAATGGACAAAACTGTACGGACAATGAGCAAGCAAACATTATCAAAAAGAAGGATGAAATCTCATAATATTCAAATCATCAACATTACCTGGTTTTATAGGAAAGAAGATGATGACTGAAGTTTTATAGCCGAAGAAGATGATAACTGAAGTTTATGAAGGACGTTCTACAAACGAAAAAGTTGATGGCTGGAAGAGATGACTCAATATGATTAATGAAGATGGCTCGGGCTTGGGTCCGGTTTGTGTTTGAAGATGATGATTGAAGAAGATGATGATTGTTCGAGGGTTTGGGTTTGTGTATGATAAAGGAAGAAGATGATGATTAAATAAGATGATGACTCAATCTCAAAAACCGATGATTGAAGAAGATGATGACTGTAGAATAAATGAAGATGGCTCGGTTGTGTTCTTAAAAAGGGTTCGGGGTTTGGGTTTCGGTTTTGGTAGAGAGAGAAAGATGAAAAAGATTTTGGAAAGAGTTTCTGTTAGAGAGATTTTGGAGAGACAAAAAGATATTTTCGGATTTATAGAGGGAAAGAGTTGTTGGCTATATATAAGAGGGTAAAAGAGGGATTAACTAAAAAAAAATTCTTAGAGATACGTATTGGGACGGGATTGAGCCTAGAGATCCGTATTTGGGTTTGCTTTGAGTTAATATTGGATTATTGGGTTTTTGATGGAATAATTTTCCGGGCCGGGCTTAATTTAGTATTTGGGCCAAAAATTGGGTTTTTAACTCAAAAATACTATTATTTATTTGTGAATTATAATAATACAATGCGTTAAACCTAAGTTTTCTATAATGAACCTCTTTTTGAACTTGATTCTTTTTTATTCTGTTAAAAGATAATGCATTAAACTCTAGAGTCTATAACAATAAATAAAGTAGAAAAGTAAAATACAATAAACAAAGTAGAATTACAAAATAACAGAAACGAGGAATTGTATAGTATAACTGCGATTTATAAAGCATTCTTCATTTTGTAACTTGCAGGTCTGACAGCTCATCTTAAGAATGATATGAAATTTGATCTTGAGAGTCATTCTGGTTGATTGAAAGATGAAATTTGTATCTAACTTCCTGTAACATTGAAGATGAATTAGACAGACACCGAAAGTTTCCAGAAGAAACGGGGGTGTCTGCAAGATGGAACCAAACGATGATTTCGAGTTATCCCACAAGTATTATCCATATAAGAGACCATATCCGCTCGAGTTCTACAAAGTAGGATCAGGTCAGCACCTGGTAAATGGGATCGCCTTCATAGCATGAGTATAAATACCCAGCTAATCCAACAAACGATCGCAAATGAATTGCAAAAAGGGTGAAAGTGAAAATGTCAAGGAAATTGGATTAAGAATTGAATCTATTTGAAAACCAAATATAAAAGTAATCGACGAAAATTGAGCTGAGAGATGATAAACAAAAGGTGGGCGACTAAGGTGGACATCATTATTCGAGCTGCAGTGTCCTCCGGGGTCGAAAGGAAGGTTAATACTAATATTAAAGCTCTTTGAAGACAATTGATATGGACTCATGAGCCACGAGGTCAATTGTAGCGCCCTGACCTCCGAGTCGAAGAATCAGACGAGTTGGATCGTCGAACAAAGCTAGCAATTTTCAATAGTTGGTTTTGAGTATTTATTTCAGTCGATTCATAGACCCATTGGATATATCTCGAGAAATAATAGATTTTGACTAGCCACATGTAAAGATCGGACGTTGTTTGGCTATTGCTCTGTATTCGTTAGTTTTCTTTGTGATCCGGTTAGTAGGGTCATATAATTTCTTCATGGTTGGTTGTGGGAGGAAAAGGAAATAAAAGGTTAAATCAAGGTTCATAAGGTAATTAGTGGAGGTTGAATTAGAGGGATATTAATATAGTTGGACTTATCTGCGAGAGATGTATGAATTTAGGGACTTAACCCAAATTAATTTTGCTGGCCACTTTAATGGCTGACACGTGGCACCCCATGCAATTTAAATTCTTTAAAGCCAGCCCACTGCCTACGTCCTACTCCATTAACCCACTTTTCATTTCCTTCCAACAACATCAATAATAGGTTCGGTGGAAAGTTTAGGTTTTAAACTTCGATTTTCTCGATCCAATTAGTTTGTCATCGGTTGTCGGAATTCAATGAAACTTGTTCCAGGTAATTCCACTCAACTTGTTCTACATATCTATCCGTTTAGAATTTTCTATTTCGTCCGTATTTGGTGGGTTTATGATAGTTATTTCGATAACTGTATAGTTGGGTCTAATATCTCTTGGGTTCGTAATTTAGATCTATTTGGGATAGTTATAGTTATATTTCTTCGAATGATTTATGTTCAGGATCGTGTTTAGGATATTGTGGACTATTTTGGGCTGTCCATGTATAGACGGGTTGCTGCCGAATTATTTTATTGCTCGAATTTCATATTTGGAATAGTTTTGGAAATGAGTTGGAATAGAGATGGTTACCCGAACTTTGTCATATTTCACATAAATGGATAGGTTGAGTTATGGATTGACATTGGGTTCATTTTATGATTTGATAGTTCAAGATTCATGGTATTTGGTGTGTTATATAATTTGTCAGCTTATGAAGACTCGGAAATGTAAAATAGACTTTGTGGGAAGTTGGTTGGTTTATATTCATTTCAGTTATTTGATGAGACGTCTCAGTGAATTGTATAGTGCCAATAGGACGTTCCTAGTATAGTTTCATTCATTTTATGCATTCTTGCTCTGCAAGAGGACTCTTGACAGTTATGTAACTGTCAAATGACCGTTTTGCCCTTTCATATTTCAGTAGGACTAATGAACTGCAATAGAGAGCTCGAGGAGAAGTAGAGCTTAGTCAGGAGTATCATTGGAAGCGCAAGAAGAGGTAGGATCCTACGAATCTTACTTGGAGCACGGGTATTCCCCGTTTCACCATTATATATATATAGTCATTTTTCTTTTTTTTATAGTTCTCTAGTTCAATTTATGATATGATATGGTATGATATGTATGTATGTGGTGTACTCTATGTTATGGATGTTTCTCTTTTCAAAACAAATTGGTTTTTCTGAAAAATAATCACATGGAGGCGGAATCGCTTGATCTGTGTGATCGTTTTGTGTGAATTGTAAACACGTGGTGGCGGAATCGCTTGAGCTGCGTGTATAACATGGAGGCGGAATCGCTTGATCTGTGTTATGTGTAATGGTTGTTTTCCGACGGGCATTGGTTGGTCCCCTTGTTTATTTTATGTTATGGATTAGCCATGAATTATGTCAAGGGTTACACTCGGTGCGTGGCCTGCCGTTTGGTAACGACCATTCTAGTTTACCCGGAATGGGGTCCGGAGAGGATGGGAGTTGGGGTATTCCGACCCCTGGAGTGATTAGGGGACTGACCCAATGCCATGCTTGTTTATTTATTCTGCTAAACCACTGGTGTGTGTGGCTTGAATTCTGTTGTGATTGATACTTACAATGTTTTCACCGAAATGAGAGAGGGTGTTTACCCGAGTTTTCTTAATAAGAAAATACTAATTCCCTGAAAGTGGACACTTGTAAAAGCTTGGCTTTAAACAGGGTTTACCCTACCTTGAGACATGAGAACGCTCTTCTCCTTTGGGTTGATGGGACCTTTAGGAGGGCTCTGTTCTTGTAGCTTTGGGAGCCTATCAGATCATTTAATACTATTATAGGTTCATGCATATGTTTGGGTATTCTTCGAATGGTCAATGAGTTACCTTGCGAGGAAGCGTCAGATCTGGCCGGAGATAGGACGCGCCTCAAGATGAGATAATTGTATTGCCGTGGGTATATGGCTCTGCTACACGACGATGCTCTTATAGTCGTCTGGGTAAGTCATGACATATTCTAAGCGTATCATTGTTTGGGTGAGATTTACTTATCGATGCGTATTGAGATCACAAGCCAGCCTGATGGGCGATGATGACGAAGGGAGAGTTACGGAAGCTCTTACCGGGGTATTACGTGGATCCATGTGTACACTGCAGTAGTCAAACGTTCGATAAGGCGCCGCCTGCCTACGCACTAACAAAGGCCGAACGGTTCTTCCTAGCCGAATAGTAGGTGACCCCGACTGAGGGCGTATTCAGTCGTGATCTTGGTAAGCTAGAAGAATTATCTTGCTATATTACTTTGCTTCGTGTGCATATTGATATCTCTGTATATATATCTGTATATATGTAACACTTATAACTATTAATGTATTAAAATGTTGATGTGTGTGGTGCGGATAGGATGTCTAGGTATCCTACTGAGCTGACCTTCGGGTTATCTCATTCCTATTTTGTTGTTGTTCAGTTGCAGGTATTGGTGACCCGGAGTGACATAGTTTACTTCGACGGTTCACATTATGTAAGATTACAATTTCTATTATATTTTCAACATAATCACAACGTTAATATTATATATGTATCATCTAGAATAGTTAGGGTCGTTCTCTCACTCGTTTGCGATTGTACACATGTAAATAGTATGCACATTATCACTTTTTATTTGATGCTATTGATATTTAGAAGTTTATGAGATATGTATGAATGTTTGACAAGTTTTTCAGGTTTGATATGTTCAATTTATAGAGGAGACTCTGTCCAAATTCAGTCTCTTCTGTGAATTTTTCATATACATGAATTCAAATTGTTTTTATCTGTATGAAAAACTATTTTTGGGTTACATATATTTTCCGAACATATTTTCAAAAGGTTTAAACTATATTTGATTTTCCGCTGTGTTTGTTCTTGATTTGTAACCCGTGATGAGAGTTTTGGCTTGGGTTTATATTTGAAACTGGTTTTAGTGAGTCTGAGACCGAGTTTCTTTTATAAACTGCTTGGCAAACCGTGATTCGGAACACGGGGCATCACATCAATCAATGGATCCAGCTATACATAACTAGGCACCATGCATGAAAACCTTTCTTGTTGCAGTCACCAAAGACGGTAGAAGGAGATCTAAGGTTCAAGTTGTGGTTTGTTAAGATTGAAGAGAAGGTTGAACCTAGGGTGTGTTCACCGGTTGACAGTAGAGGGATGAAAAAAGCCATCATTTGATGAGCTAGAAGCTCGACCACTAGAAGATAACAGTCTAATTACTAGGTATCAGGAACCAACTGTGTGTAACCAGCGATAATATGGACATGCAAAGGGTGGAAGGGGTTTCCCCTCTGAGATGGTTTAAAGACTATGTATGAGTATAGATAGAAAAACTAAAAGATTATAGTAGAAAGTCTATATAATTAGTAAAGAGATGAGGTTTGAGAACCTTCCCTGAGTTTGATGAAGGGGATTCCTTTGTTGTGAGTGAGCTTCACTACTCAGATCCAAGAGTTGGAGGCTAGATGTGGACGATCATTTCAATTTCGCGTGATGTTCATGGTGTGATCTGCGATGAACCCTAATATTTTGATTCGGCTTCCAAACTGCAAGTGGCTTTATTTATCTTCTAGATTTGGTTAGGGTCAAAGATTGATTGAAGGTGTAGGTGTAAATTAATATTTCTGCATCAACAAAAGGAGGGGGATTGGGTTCGGATATGGTATGGGAGGGGTTGACGAAGGTGAAAGAGGGGTTAGGGTTGCTCGACAAAGAAGAGAGAAGAATCGCCTAGATGACATCAGCTAGGAACTTCTCTCTCCTAAAAAAACCCTTTTTGAACTTGATTCTTTGAATAACAAAACTTTCCTCATCACTTCCTCTCTAAACAATTGTTGTGTTACATAACATTTACATCATTTTATGTATTTCAGTTAGTACATTAATTATTCAAATTGATTTAAATTTGTCATTAAAGTATAATACAAGGATATGTGAAACTTTTTAGTAAAAAAATGTGATCGTAGATAGTTAGTCGCCTTAAAAATCAAACAAAAAAATTTTATACAATGGACTTTAATAATGATAAACTCTTAAAATGTGATTAGACGTAGATCTTAGTTGGGTTGAACACTTTCTACTGGATACAACTCAAATTCAGTGGGTCCAGGCTAAACTATGTTACAAAATTTAGCTAAAGTAAACCGATATCAAAGCATATCAAAGTAGAATTCAGTGCTCTTGAGCCAAATTTTGTAACAAAATTCAGTCTGAGTGCACCGAATTTTGGGGCGCATCTAACCAAAGACTGTTAATCTTTTTTTTTTTCAAGACTTTTAATCTTTTTTTTGTTGTAAGACTGTTAATTTAGATTTACCTAGTCAAAGGGAATGCTAACAAGAATGAGAGACACTCTCAAAACTTCCCTGAGATCAAACAACAAGACGTTTATTAAATATTTTTTTTACAAAATTGTCATTTTCTAAATATGGGATGCTCTTTTGCTAAACCAAACTTTTTTGTGAAGCAACCCAAAAGGTATTCGATACATTAAATTAAAACAATTTAAATAAATAGATAGTGTTATTTACTTATGAATATATATATATATATATATATTTGTTTTAGAATGAAAAAACACCCCTAAAATATAAATTTTGGGATAGCGTCACTGTTTGCACGACCAATAGGCTGAATTCTGGCTAATGTATTTGGCTAAACAAGATTTGGAAAGAGAGAGTAAAACTTTTTTTGTATAAATTCCGTCCGGCCACATACTCTGGCCAAGATTCAACCAAGATTGTGGTCCGATAGACTAACATCGTTGTATTTGTTATTTTATACAATTGTAGGATATATTGATTGCAGTGACTAAATGCTAACTCAGTGGTTAAACAGAAAGAAGTCACTCGTATTTATAGGGTAATATAGGTATCTAGTATTGTATGACTCTATCTAAGGTTGTGTTTGATATCAGGGAAATAACTCCATAGAAATAAAAGAGTTTCATGGAAAGTCTTCCACGGATTTTATCCGTGGAAATAAAAGTTCTTTCGTTTGATAGTCATTTATTATTCTGTAGAATTACGAACTCTGTTATCTGGTTGACAACTAACTTTTACGAATATAATATTCAATTAAGAGTTTTTATTTACTCCTTATGTAGTCAAAATGACATTTTTCTTTTATGTTACTAAAATTACATTTTCGTCTTTATGTTGTCCAAATTACAGTTTTACCCTTATGTTTTCAAATTTATATTTTTACTCCTATGTTGTAAAATTATTTAACCTTGTGTCATTTCAATGTAAACGTGTAGACATGCCATTTTTACAAGATACAGGTAAGAATGTCATTCAGACCACATGAGGGTAAAAATGTCACTTTGATTTATATAAGGGTAAAAATATCATTTTACTAATATAAAGGTAAGATGTCAATTTGATATTATAAAGGGTAAAAATGTAATTTTAGCTATATAAAGCCAAAATGTAACTTTAGCCTATAAAGCTAAAATGTCATTTTAACAACTTTGTAAACATGTCATTTGGTAAGAAGGGCAAACTTGTCATTTGCCAATGTAAAAGTATAAGTTTATTTTGCTAACTTTTATGGGTAAAATGTCATTTAGAAATGGTGATAAATATTAGGTTTCAAGTTTCCGAATATATTATAATATTTTTATTTTGATTTTTGACTTTCCACGTTAACTAATTCCTAGGGTGGAGCAAGGAATTAAAAGTGGGTTATTTCATCGAAATAGATTCCTTAGAAAATTGAAGACATGGAATTATACTTCGTATCAAACGGTGGAAATACCTAAATCCATGAAAATTCTTTTATTTCCATGGAAATAGGAGATATTAAACACACCCTTCTCAATCCATCAGATTATATGATAATTTCCATATTATATATTCGTGAAGTATTTATGTCATTACAAATTTAGGATTCGCAGAGTTTAATGTCAAAAAAAAAAAACATCAGCTGAAAAACCAATTTTTTTTTTGTTGACTTAGGGGAAAACCCAAATAGAGGCAGAAATAGAATGTTACTAATCTTTTCTCCGAAAGAATTATGGATGGAACTTCAAACGCCCCAAGAAATAGTTCATATATGCATTTGAAGGATATATCTGTTCGGTCTGAACGAGATGTCCTTCCGAAGGAGTGTCCTTCGACCAAGATGGCAATGCGATCAATTTGTCAGCTAGGATAACGATGACCATACTGTGAAGATCATCCAGTCTGGTCCAATTAGGGGTCGTAATGCTTTGCTAGAAGGCAACTACGATCGTCGGATCAATTCGGTGATTCGCAGCTAACATAGACCGGATCCTTCAACAGGTAACACATAAGAGTGGTAACTTGATCGGAGAGACTTGACTAGACGGGAACAGGCTAAAGATGGATTGGATCCAACTTGAAAGGCCAAAAAGGTTCGAATGGATATTCGGAACAAGATAGAAAGAACTGGGCCTGAAAAGGGGTGCCCGGAGTAAGGCTGTTTTGGCCGGTCATGTGATGGCCGACCAAGGGAAGTGGGCCGGCCAAATAAAGCCCATAGTGGGCTGCCTTGGCTGGCCAAACTTAAAGGGTTAGCCAAATTCCCCAAAAGGGTATTTTGGTAATTATCTTTTCTGTGACCCGAAAATAGAAAAACCTAATCTGAATATGATTCTAATTAGGGTTTCTCTATATATAGGGTCAGTAGAGAACAGAAAAGGTGTGGATTTTTCTCTGGAAGTAAAATATACAGCTCACTCTCTCTCTCTCTCTCAATATACAGCTAGTGGAGAGAGAGGGATATAGAGAAAAAGCTCCCGTTCTATCAATCTAGTCAAGAGGAAGAGTTCTTCTCAACCTTCTAGTAAGTTCTAGCAGTCTGAAAGGAAGGGAGATCAAGTCTATACACTCGGTGTCTCAAGTAGAGGAGCGACAATTGGAGTTCTCGATCTTCACACGCGATTGGAAAGGTTCGAGGGAAAAATGCGTTCAAGGTATTTATCCCTCTTCTAGTTCATTGATTAGTTCATGCGTATGATTCTGGGTATTCTAGTGTAAACATATGATGTTTGAGATTCCGCTTAGAACACTAGATAGTGTATAGGATACACACAAAATCCTACAGTGGCATCACGAGCCGGTTGCATGAAACTATCTCTGACTAGTCGAATTAGATTCAAACTTGATTGATTAGATGATTTTATGTTTAGATATGGATTTAGACATGAAATTGATTAGTTTAAATTTGATTTAGACGTAATCGGATAGAAATTGAAAGTGTTTCAATGGGGAGAACTTTAAAATTTCAAGTTTTTGAAAAGAGTTTTCAAAAAGAAGTTTTAAAAGAAATGGTTTTTTGAAAAGAGTTTTCAAAGTCTGCTGTTTTTGATGAATTTTTATCAAAAACAGCAGCTAAAGTTGAAAAGAACCGAAAAACAGGAAAGGAGGAACTGTTGTCCAAGAGCCGGACCGACCAAGACGCGTCCCAGGACGCCTCTGGCCAGTCGCGGACGTCTTGGACGCGTCCGAGTCCTTCTCGGACTGGGAACCCGAGATCGTCTCGGACAAACGCGTCCGAGATTGTCTCGGACTGGGAGTCTGAGACCGTCTCGGACTGGGATCCTGAGAGATCCGTGTCCCAGCACGTGAGGTCGCGTCAGCTGGACGCGACCAGAATAGTCCGGGCGCGTCTCGGATTTAGAATCCAGACGCGACCGACACTATCCCTTCCAGACGCGTCTAGGACGCGTCTAGAGAAACCAGAAGCCATCTCGGACTTGGAGTCCGAGATGCATATACTTGGACAGAGCGTCTAGGACGCGTCTGAGGGCTTGGGACGAGTCTGGCCTAGGGCTAGGACGCGTCCACCCGAGGGACTTGGCACATGCCAATCCGGGTCCGACCTTGGCTCGGACCTTGACCGTGACTTGACTTGGTCTAGTCAAAGGGTTCCTTGACCAAGTTTGACTTAAGTCTTTAGAGTTTGACTCGGGTCTTTTGGGGCCTTGACTTAAGTGGGAGGTTTCGACTTTTCTTCTTCCGACTTTAACCATATTTTTTCCGAAAGCGACCCGGGCCAACCAAAAGCCTAAAACGGAGTTTTTCCAAAACGATTTCAAAATCTTTTAGGATAAAACCAAAACGAGCCATTAGTCCGAATTTTACGAGAATCAGACTTAAGGTACGTTAGACATAGAGATGTCTATAGTATCTCCCGGATAGCTACTTAGAACATAGCAAACCTAGATTCGACCTAAGGAAGCGAATCTCATACATACTTAGGTGTTTTATGACTGTCATATTATTATGTATGTATGAATGTGAATGCGGGTTCTAGTATGGCCATAGAATTGTTCTATTCTTGTTTTTAAGCACGGATGGGTGCCCGATGTAATTAATTTAATTTCAAGTTTTATACGATCTACGAATCGTTGAGTCTTGTAATTAGAGTTAAGGGTCCGATAGAGTCCATTGAAGAACCAAAGGATGAGATCGTGGTTCGAGTGGGATAATTCAATGGAGGTTCGATGATGGAGATCCAAGCGAACAAAGGCGAAACAAACAAGAACCTAAGAAGATTAGATCTTTTAGGTTAGGGGCCATACTAGGATCATGTCTGCTTGGTTTATTTTCTCGCGCGCATTTATTTATTTACGTTTTATGTCGTGTATGATTCTGTTAGAGTTCACAGAATGCATGCATGCTAAAAATGTAAAAGTCCCCAAAAAGAATTTTGAGTAATGCCTACCCAGATTAAGACACCTTTTGCGCCCTTGTTCATCGATGGTGGGTTATACCAAAGCAGGGTGCCATCTTTTACCTCGGGACAATACGGGTAGATCTATGAAGAGGTCTACACGTCTAAATGGTTATTCTCAACGAGTCAGCAAAAGGGTTTTAGATTTCGAGGCAAAAGGATGAATTTAACACATAAGTGTTATTCATCAACCAAGAGTCATAGGAGTATGATCAGTAAAGAGTTACTCACCAGGAGGGTGGAGTTAAGGGCAGTGCCAAAGTACGGTTAACTCCACAGGAATGGGATATTGGAATCATATTATTCAAAGGGGGACGGTTTTCATTGAATAATATGGCAAAAACTGTTTTTGCTTAAACATTGAATGTAGTACTTAGTAATATCCTTATTTTGTTTATGTAGAGTAGAGATGGCATATAGTATTAGTTCACAATTAGATAGAGATCTATACGACTTTCTAGATTGGGAGGAAGATCAGAGAAGAGTTCTCGATGCTTCGAATAAAGAAAGCGTAATAGAGATACCAGAAAGAGAAGTGGAAGGCGGTGCCTATGTTATAGAGGTCAATTTGGCAGATACGGCTGACTCTCCTTCATGGGTATTTGATACCGGATGTGGAGCACATATAATCTCGAAATTAGATGAGCTCAAGGAGATCAGGTATCTGACAAAGAACGAGATGGTTCTACGAGTCGCAAATAAACCAAGAGTTGCTGCTGTGGCTGTAGGAACCTATGAGCTTAGTCTAGAAACTGGATTGATATTAGTGTTGCATAATTGCTATTATGTGCCCACTATTTCAAGGAACATCATCTTTGTGTCAGTACTAGACAAAGAGGGATATCATGTAATAATAAAGGACAAGTGTTGTTCTTTATACAAAGATGAGATATTCTATACCAGTGCTAGACTACGCAATGGTCTTTATGTTATGAACATAGAAGACGAAATCCTGAACATAGACACGAAACGGCTTCGTACTCACGATTCTAACCAAGGTTATCTCTGGCATTGTCGTTTGGGTCATATTAACATGAAACACATGCAAAAGCTTCATGCGAATGGACTTCTGGGATCGTGTGATTTAGAATCATACGATACATGTGAACCATGCTTAGTGGGCAAAATGACACGATCGTCCTTCAAGGGGAAAGGTGATCGAGTGAGTGAACCATTAGGACTGATACATACAGATGTATGCGGACCTATGAGTACACTCGCGAGAGGTAACTATGGCTACTTCATAACGTTCACCGATGACTTCACTAGATATGGTTATATATATCTTATGAAGCATAAGTCGGAATCGTTTGAAATGTTCAAACAATTTCAGAACGAAGTAGAGAATCAACTTGGCAAGAAAATAAAAGCCATTCGATCGGATCGAGGTGGTGAATATTTGAGTCAAGAGTTTGAGGATCATCTTAGGAGTTGCGGAATAGTATCCCAACTCCTTCCACCAGGAACACCTTAGATGAACGGTGTGTTCGAAAGGAGAAATCGAACCTTGATGGACATGGTTCGATCGATGATGAACTTAGCCGATCTTCATAACACCTTCTCGGGATATGCTCTAGAAACGGCCGCTTTCACACTAAACCGACCTCCGTCAAAAGCTGTAGAAAAGACGCCATATGAGTTATGGACTGGAAACGTTCCAAAGTTGTCTTTTCTCAAAGTCTGGGGTTGCGATGTTTATGTAAAACGTTTACAAGGAGATAAACTAGCACTAAGATCAGACAAATGTCTCTTTGTTGGATATCCAAAAGAGACGAAGGGGTATTACTTCTACAATCCATCAGAGAACAAAGTGTTTGTTGCTCGTGATGGTGTCTTCCTTGAAAATGAGTTTCTTTCCCAGAAGACAAGTGGGAGAAATATAGAGATCGAAGAAATTCGATCCGAGCAACAAACTGACACTGTTGTACCGATGTCAGAAGTCGCGATTTCTAACTATTCAGAGCCAATAGAAAAGGGAACAGAGGAAGAGATAGTAGATCTCGGAGATCCTCCCGCGCAAGGCGAATGGGATTCGTAGGAGAACCCTCAAGGAGTTGAGAGTGTCTCACCTGTTGTTCAAGCCCCACGTAGGTCCGCAAGGCTGATTGAATTATCTCAACGACAAGAGGTCTTGTTGATAGAAGATAATGAACCCAGCACCTACAAAGAAGCTATGACGAGCCCAGACTCCGAAAAATGGCTGGGAGCCATGAAATCCGAAATAGAATCCATGTCTGAAAATCAAGTTTGGAACTTGGTTGATTTGCCCGATGGAGTAGAACCCATTAGATGCAAAGGGATTTTCAAGATGAAAACAGACAAGGATGGAAACGTGAGCGTTTTCAAAGCTAGACTCGTGGCAAAAGGTTACAGACAAGTCCAAGGAATAGACTACAAAGAAACCTTTTCCCATGTCGCGATGCTTAAGTCAATTAGGATTATTCTAGCAATTGCAGCTCATTACGATTATGAGATATGGCAAATGGATGTCAAAACTGCCTTCCTGAACGGAAAACTGGAAGAGGATGTGTACATGACACAACCTGAAGGTTTTGAGGACTCCAAAAATGCTGGAAAAGTTTGCAAGCTTCAAAGGTCCATCTACGGGTTGAAGCAAGCAAGTAGGAGCTGGAATCTTCGGTTCGACGAGAAAATCAAAGAGTTTGGCTTTCTAAAGAACGAAGAAGAATCTTGTGCATACAAGAAGGTTAGTGGGAGCAACTTAGTTTTCTTGGTCTTGTATGTAGATGACATACTGATTGTTGGAAATAACATTCATATGCTTAACTCCGTGAAAGAGTGGCTTAGGAAGTGTTTTTCAATGAAAGACCTAGGAGATGCAGAATATATTTTGGGCATCAAGATCTATAGAGATAGATCGAGGAAGATGATTGGACTCAGTCAAGAAACTTATATCGATAAGATTCTCGGGAGATTCAAAATGGAAGACTCTAAGAGAGGATTTCTACCCATGAAACATGGCACGACGCTAAGCAAGACTCAGTGTCCCCGAGATCCTGATGAGCTAGCATACATGAAGAAGGTGCCTTATGCTTCGGCAATAGGATCAATCATGTACGCCATTGTCTGCACTCGCCCAGACGTCTCATATGCTCTGAGCATGTGTAGTCGTTACCAATCTAATCCAGGTGAGAGACACTGGACCACAGCCAAGAATATCCTGAAGTACTCGAGAAGGATAAAGGATCACTTCTTGGTTTATGGCGGAAAAGATGAACTAGTCGTGGAAGGCCATGTGGATGCGAGCTTCCAAACGGACAAAGATGATTTCCGATCGCAGTCGGGTTACGTCTTTTGTCTAAACGGAGGAGCCGTAAGCTGGAAAAGCTCAAAGCAGACTACTGTAGCAGACTCTACCACAGAAGCAGAATACCTAGCCGTTTCGGAAGCAGCCAAGGAAGGATTTTGGATCAAGAAGTTTATCTCCGAACTTGGTGTCGTTCCTAGCATAGAAAAAGGGGTAACTCTATATTGTGACAACAATGGAGCTATTGCCCAGGCTAAGGAACCAAGAGCAGACCAAAAGTCCAAACATATCCTAAGGAAGTACCACGTGATTAGGGAAATCATTGAGCGAAAAGATGTGGTCATTTGCAAAGTCGATACGGACGACAACGTTGCCGATCCGTTAACTAAACCACTGCCTCAGCCCAAGTATGAGAGTCATAGAAAGGGGCATAGGTATAAAGCGCATCGAAGAATGGCTTTAGGTTGTAATTGGATTAATAAAAGGAGTTTCATGTAATCAATTAGCTACATTCAATAAAAGAAATAAATTAGTTATTTCTGTCATTAAATAATGGTTTAGTGTTTAATTGACAGTCCAAAAATAATGAAGCATTCCAAGTAGGTTTATCAGATGCGTGATCTGGTAAATGAAACCCTACTAAGTGAACATGGAATAGATTCATTACTAAGTCCCTAGTCCAGGTCATTGCATGGACAACAATGACTCATGAAGACTAGCATGGGAGATTGACTGATAGCGCAGTTTCATGGGCTATAGGAATATAGTATTTAAGTCAATTACATGGGTGTATGATTGGGGAACATACACTGGATAACCCAAACATGAGAGTTCTTCAAGAGTTGAAAAACGTCATGAACGCTCATAGGCGAGATTGGAGAGATTCCTTAAGCATGAGTACTCCACTCATCTTATGTAAGGAATGTCGAACTTTGGTACCGTCAAACGCCGTGCCGTAAAAAGAGGTTATAAAGACGAATTACTGGGGGAGACAGGATAGACATGAAGTTAAGTGGGAGTACAAGACTGAATGATGTCCTCCTATTGAGTTAGGATAAGTATCTCCGGGCCACTTGAAGAGAAGCAACTGGAAAATGTGTTGCCACACTCAAATGGATTAATGGTTAATCATTTGCTTTGACAGTTGTTCTCCAGATCAAGAAAGTCTGAAGGATATGACGTATCAGATGAGATAAGAAGAGACATGGGAATCGAGCATTGCACTTGTTCTAAGTACAAGTGGGAGACTGAAGGATATATCCATTCGGTCTGAAGGAGATGTCATTCTGAAGGAGTGTCCTTCGACCAAGATGGCAATGCGATCAATTTGTCAGCTAGGATAACGATGACCATACTGTGAAGATCATCCAGTCCGGTCCAATTAGGGGTCGTAATGCTTTGCTAGAAGCCAACTACGATCGTCGGATCAATTCGGTGATTCGCGGCTAACATAGACCGGATCCTACAACGGGTTACACATAAGAGTGGTAACTTGATCAGAGAGACTTGACTAGACGGGAATAGGCTAAAGATGGATTGGATCCAACTTGAAAGACCGAAAAGGTTCGAATGGAGATTCGGAACAAGATAGAAAGAATCGGGCCTGAAAAGGGGTGCCCGGAGTAAGGCTGTTTGGGCCGGCCATGTGATGGCCGACCAAGGTAAGTGGGCCGGCCATACAAAGCCCATAGTGGGCTGCCCTGGCTGGCCACACTTAAAGGGTTAGCCAAAATTCCCCAAAAGGGTATTTGGTAATTATCTTTTCTGTGACCCGAAAATAGAAAGACCTAATCTGAATATGATTCTAATTAGGATTTCTCTATATATAGGGTCAGTAGAGAACATAAAAGGTGTGGATTTTTCTCTGGAAGAAAAATATACAGCTCTCTCTCTCTCTCACTCTCTCTCAATATACAGCTAGTGGAGAGAGAGAGGGATATAGAGAAAAAGCTCCCGTTTTATCAATCTAGTCAAGAAGAAGAGTTCTTCTCAACCTTCTAGTAAATCCTAGCAGTCTGAAAGGAAGGGAGATCAAGTCTATACACTCGGTGTCTCAAGTAGAGGAGCGACAATTGGAGCTCTCGATCTTCACACGCGATTGGAAAGGTTCGAGGGAAAACGCGTTCAAGGTATTTATCCCTCTTCTAGTTCATTGATTAGTTCATGCGTATGATTCTGGGTATTCTAGTGTTAACATATGATGCTTGAGATTCCGCTTAGAACACTAGATAGTGTATAGGATACACACAAAATCCTACAGCATTTACATAGGCTGACCACAATGTCTGCAGTGACATTGAGTCCAAATATGCTTCTTGAGTTGATATTCTATACTTAGAGTAAACTCTTTGATAGGTTATACTTCTTAGTTGATGCATAATAGTTGAGCAATTACTATATAGGGGATCGACGCATATGCCTTTAGTTTTGTCGGTTTAACGAAGATACCTTCCGGGCTTTCTACCATTCATGTTTTAGAGCCCGAGTAAATAAAGGAAGTGTTGACTAATAAAATTAGATCATCTTTAGAGTGGTTTCATTGATGGATTCGAGACCCTAGGCTTTCTCCCCAGTTGAGTTCATCTCTTTTATTCGTTTTACTATTTTATTGTTTTGTCTAATCACTAAAACCAAAATCATTTGAAAAATCACACTACTTCTAAGTTAAGAACGTATTTGACTAGTCTCTGCAGATCGACCCGGTCTTACCGGAATTATCACTTGGCGCCAGTATACTTGCGGGTGGTGACCTATTTAGGAAACTTTCTAGGCCCATCATGCTTCTTGTGCTGCTTTAGGGGCTCTACTGATGGAAATTTCATCTAAGGAAGTTGTATATCAAAGCACATGCCTATCTAAGGAAGCTCGTAAAGCAATGAAGACGACTTCCTCCACATGTTCCACTATGTTGCAATTGCTCCCTTCACCATCACCTGCAGACTTCTTTAATATTTTTGAGAATTATGTTGGGATTTTGTCTTTTGTTGATAAGGATTAATTTGACCCGGGATGCTCGACTCCTATGCACATTAAGGTGTTATCTGTTATGGGACTTCTAAGAGACGAGGTTATGGTATCCGTTACGAAGGTAGACACAACTCTATTGGAGTCTTATGCATACATTTGTGGTCCAAATGCACAAATTCAGGAAATCAAAGAGGCAATTGAAGAATTCAGTTGAAAAAACTATGTTGGCACGCTCAATTCCCACGAATGGCTAAGGTTTTTCTTGGGAATAATCATGAACCAATTACAAGTTCTTGGTTTTCTTCATGGAACCAAGTGGAAGACGCACATCACGTGTTCAATAAAATGTCCCTCACGGGATTTTCACCTACTCGTTTGTTTCAAATTTTAGTGCTACACGAAATATTTCCGCTACAAAACTGAACTTTTGTCATGTATCGGCTAAGGTAGTATATGTGGGTTCTTTCATCAAATTAAAGGACAACGGGCGATGTCTAAATTTATCGGACGTTTATACATTGGTACTGCTTTTGCGAGTATCTTGGCAATATATGATTCAGCTTATTGTTGGTGGTATGGTCCAGATTTGTCTTCTACAGATTTTCAGCAAATTTCGTGACAAGTGGGACTTAGGGATCGGTATGGAAGAATTCATCGTATGTGGGTGCACCCGATTATTTTCTTCATCGAAACCATTCGGGATGAACCTTCTGGGGAAAGGGGAGATGATGCAGGAGCATCCGGGCTGGGCCCGCGAACCCGCGCGCCCATGGCCTAGTCGGCTAAGTTAGCAGTTTAGGAAGAGCCCCAGTTTATTAAGATTCATAATGAATCTAGGTATAGGAAGTTGCATTATTTTAGTATTTCTATTATGTAGGAAAGTCCAGTTTGAGTCTATCTAGGAAAGTCTAATATCCTATAAAAGGATGTGCAGTCTGTCTTTATTATTCATATTGAAGAGAAAAACCCCATTGAAGTTAATCAAGTTTACAGTTATTTTATCGTTCTTCGTTTATTTATTGTCTTCTTTTAATTCCGCTGCGTTCTACATCAGAAGGTCACCAGTCAGAAATTTTCCGGCCGGCGACCTTCGACAGAGAAGAGAGCGGTGAGTTGGAGAGAGAAAGAGATGAGTTGGAGAGAGAGAAAGGTGAGTTGGAGAGAGAGGTGAGTTGGAGAGAGAGGTGACGTGGAGAGAGATAAGTGGTGGAGATGGAAGTGAGGTGGAATTTATGTTTTTCTTTTTAATTTTATTTTGAAGAAATATATATAGGAAGGGTAGTTAGGACATTTACATAAAAAAAGAGCTATATTTGAATTTACAGAAAATAGGGGCTCATAAAGGAAGTTGGACACAAAGTAGGGGCCAAATAGAAATTAAGTCTTGATGAAATCCGATTAACCAAAAACTCAGTAAAACCTCTAGATACCATTGAGTTCTTGTTCTTAAACAGAGTTGTTGGGTCTTCATAGAATCACTCAATTTGTTGGGAAGGGATTTCAATAACCTAAAGACATGTGTGGGCCATTGATTTTTGGTGTTATTTTATGACCCTGACATTAAGAAGGGGCAATTTCGTCAAAGAAAAAAACGTGTGGGCCGCATGCTCTTCATTTAACTTACATTTGACGGGAAATTGACTTTTTGAGGTTAACGCCTAAACAATCAATGATTTTAGGGGTGTAGTCCTAATATCACTAAATAAACGGATGTCAATAACTAAATCTCCCTGAACAAAATAACACCTAAACCAAATAGGACGACGGAGTATATAATACCAACACCACCCCCATCAGAGAATCAGAAAATATAAATATCAGCACTGCTATATATACCTAACACTAAATCATCAGAGAATCAGAAAATATGAATACCAACACTGCCAACCATCAAGTTTTTGGTATAGAGCCATCTATTACTAATAATCCAATAAAGGATGGAGATGATCACCCACATCCTCTCACTTCTGCTCATACCATTGATTCTGGTCAGTAAATATCTCCTTCTCTCTAATCAAGTTGAGTTACCAATCATATAGAGAGTTGTTTGAATTATAATTTTAGTCTTTGATGCTACATGATTGGATGCAGATTCATGGAAACAAGTGGGATTGTTGCTGGTAACAAGTTTCAACTGTGGGTATATATTGAGTTTTTCAAATTTGATGATGGTACCATTGGGTTGGTCATGGGGAATTACTTGCTTGCTTATTGTTGGCTTCTTCACTGCCTATGCTAACTGGCTTTTAGCTGGATTTCATATCATTGATGGCAACAGATTCATCCGGTACCGTGACCTAATGGGCTTCGTTTTCGGTGAGATTACCATATATCACAGCTTTATGTATGTTAATTTTTGGGTTGTAGATAAACATGATATTGGATTCTGTTCAAATATATTTTAGAAAAGATAGTCAAATCTTCCATGACAGTTTAAAGATGACGGTAATACTTATACACTCCTTCCGTCTCAAATTAAGATACTCAAGCCGAAATTTTTTTGAAAATTACACATGTTTTTTTGCACTTTTTTAACGTTTAGATTAGTAGAATTTCTCTTTTAGGCTAAATCCAAAGAAATTTCCTTATCGAAATTAAGTGGAAGAAAATTGGATTTCATTTAACGTGCAGATTGTTTTCGGTAATAATCCAAATTGTTCATGCTTTTGGATGAGATTTTTTCTTCCAAATTGGATAGTATTTTCTTCTAAATTGGATTGTTACCGAAAATAGTTCAACAAATACATGGAGAGTTCTTTAGAATTCCTCCATTGCCACAAATATTTTTACAAAAAATTGTTAAAACTTAAATTTTGTTTTGGAGGTAAATTTAAATTTAATCGCAGATATTGTTAGTAAAATTTTGGTTTTTTTTTTTGTTGAAAGCATAGTAAAATTTTGGTTGAAACTTAAATTTTATTTTGGAGTTAAAATTAGATTTAATCAATCAAAATTTTATTTGATAGATTGTATATGATAAAAGAGAGGTATTTTATTTTGAGATAAACCGTAAAGGAAGGGGTTGGGGGGGGGGGGGGGGGGGGGGGGGGGGGGGGGGTAGTGTTTCACAATAGTGACATCTAGCTCAAAACATTTGGCAAATATGTGGAGAGAATGTAGCTACTATATTCATGTTTATACCATAACACAGTCTGTCTATGTGAGATTTTTCTCAAGCCTGGCATATTATTTTTAGTATAACGCATCTTTTGTTGAGTGACGTGTGTTGGAAAACTGATTGAGCCGATGCAACAGAATTAGAGTTTTCCCCCTTTGTCTTAGTTACGAGGATAATATGAAGAATAGTGTGAGAAATTTGCAGTCCAAAGTGATCCTAAGTGCACTAGGATTCCGGCAACCAAATATCAATCTAACCGTACAAATACTAGATGAGTAAGTCAGGAATACCTTTGCAAAATTTCAGCTCAATCGGATCTCACTGTCGGATTTCCTGAACACCGAAGGCTGTACGTGCTGAAAATACTTAACCCCGCTGACAACTTCGTCTCGGCAGACCTCTTTCTCCCTCCTCTCTTCTCTTGTGCGTTTCTAATTGTGTTAGTGCTTCTCGCACACTTCTAGATTAGATTAAGGTAGTATTTATATACTCCCCTTTAACTCTAATTCCAACTCGACTTGGGCCCAGATTTAGTTTACTAGACCAAACCCAACTAAGTTTCTCCACTAGCAGGAAAACCCAACAACGTGGTGGATGTACAGTTAAAAGGATCAGTAGCTAACTCTTATATCTTGTTAAACACTTAAGCTTATAAACATAAAATTCAAAATCAATTGGCAATAGATGCTCTTTCTCGGTCTATTCTCACAAGAGATTTATCTTGAGTTATAGTCAGTTACATCTCAATAAACCTTATCTAAAGCTTATTCTACTGACATACTAGAGTTGTGCACGAAACTAAATAGATAATCCTAATGATTACAATATTATTCAAACTTTTTCAAGAGATATAAGTCATGAGTTGAAACCAGATTTTGATTTCTTTTATTGTCTCTTAGTAACTCAAATATATCCTCTTCATCAAAAAAAACTCAAATATATCCTCATGTGTCTTGAGTAACAACTTAATTTACTCAGTCATGCATGGCCCATGTTTGAATTTTCTAATGAAAAGACAAGTTTTATGATAACTTATTGTTCTTTTCTGTCTAGGAAGGTGCATCTTCAACGGGAGATGAATAATTTGTTTTTTTTTTTTTTTTTGTTGAAGAGAATACATTAACAATAAAGAGTCAAGGCAGATACTAATAATCAAGGCTATTATAGTTTTCAACTTTATCTTGCAGGTAGAAAGATGTACTACCTGACATGGGTCCTGCAGTTTTTTACACTTCTTTTAGGGAACATGGGTTTCCTTCTTCTTGGGGCAAGAGCACTAAAGGTTCCATACTTCTTCAATTTCCAATATTTTAATTTATTCTTTCAGAGGACATAAAAGTCTTATAGGAAGATTCCTAAGATCAAAGATAACAATACTTGATCTATTACATAAAATATTTTTTTATTTTATTTTAGAAGAGACAAAGTATTTCATTAAGAAACAAAGTAATGGTAGGAGAAATGCTGCCAAAACTCCGAACAAGATCGCGAGTTGGTTACATCGAGAGGCTTAATTCCTAGTTAAGTCATCTCAATTACAGGTAAAGTGACTAAGGTTTGTGATCTTAATCCATAGTTGTTTTATTGTGCAATGGAGCGCCAACCCCTTGATCTTAACAACAACGTTTTTTGTTGTTTCTTCTTCAAGCATTCTGGTATTTCTTTCACCCCAAATTATCCAAATTGTCGTTGGAAGGGTGCATAGGTCGATGAAGCTCTTCCTATCTTTGTTTTTCATGTGATCCAATTTTCTAACAACTTGAGTAATTGATATCGTGATGTTGTAAAGGGGGTTAGAATGTCCTAAATAACTCTACACTTGCTTAGTAAAGGGGCAAAGGAGAACTAGATGATCTTGTGATTCTTCATCTTCGGTCTTCCATACATAGAGAGCATCTATTTGGAATAATCGACCCTTTCTTGATTACACTATCAGTTGTCGGAATAGAATTATACTCCAAAGACCAAAGAAAGAACGAAACTTTTAAAGGGATAACCTCATTCTAGTGGAAGTGATGATCACAGGGGAGTTAACTATTTGATCTAATGCTTGGTACTTGGTTGAGGAACCTAAAGTGAAGGGTTCGGGGCAGGGGGTCCAAGTTCTTTTATATCTGCTGGAGTATAGTGAGTTAGAGGCCTCAGTGATAGCTTCATGCATGGTCGGTAGGTCTTGAATCTCTGATTCTTTTATAGGTCTGGTAAAGTGAAAATTCCATAAATCATCGTAAAAATAACCAGCGACATTAGCTGAGACTGAAGCTTGCTTCTTTTTAGAAGCTCTCCAAACTCCAAAGAGATAAGTATTTCGTTCTAAACACCTCTGTCTTAGTCCAGTCATCCAAATAGAAATTAATCTTTTCTCTTCTATTAATCTGAAGCTTTTGTTAGTTTTTGAATCTCATGATTCATAGTAGAGACAAGTTTTGGAATCTCTGTTCATCAGAAGGGAGATGCTACAATTACTTAGAGGGTGACATGCTGACTCATTTTCACTAAAAGACAAAGCTTTTCCAAAGTTTGATTACGACCTGGACCGTTCTTTTATCCTGATGAGTCAGCATGTCATCCTCTAAGTAAAAAATTCTAAGAGCATCTCCAATGTAAAACTCAAAAGAAACTCAATTTCTCCTATGTTTCAAGGCTTAATTGAGTTTCTCGTTCCTAGATGTCAATATTGAGATCCTCAATTCAAAAGACATCTCCAATGCAACACTCACTCTAAAAAGTAACTTAGGTGTCATTTCTTAGATAGGTAGATTTGTTTTAATATTGAGTGGCCAATTGAGATCCTCAAAAGAAATCTCAAATATTGAGTTTCTTCTTGAGATATCTCAACATTAAATGATGTCACATCATTTTGAGATCCAAATTGAGTGTTGCATTGGAGAGAGTATTTTACAAAAAATTTAAAAAATCTTAGCTGACACTTCGAGTTTTTCAGTTTGAGTGTTGCATTGGAGATGCTGTAACTAACTAAAACATTTCCCTAATTAGAACTCCCTATTGTTCGACTACTTATTAGAAAAGATAATGTCAATCTCCAGTGTAGGCATCAAGCAAAAATTCTATAGTGATGTTCTTTTTGGTGAGGTAGTAAGATGCACGTCTCTCTAACAGAGATATCCGAGTTTGAACCTTACTCTTTTATTTAAAAACACCTCTCTATATATGTGGAGAGAGAGAGAGAGAGGGAGAGTATGAGATTTATAAATAATGATTGATGTTCTTCAACAAAAAAAAAAAAAAAAAAAAAATTAATGATTGATGTTGATATGATTGGTATATACATTAAATTGCAGGAAATAAATTCAGAGTTCTTGGGGAGTGGTGAAGCTCCTCTGAGAATTCAGTATTTTGTGATAACAACAGGAGGACTCTATTTGATATTCTCAGTATTGGTGCCAAACCTATCATCAATGAGAAGATGGCTAGTAATTTCATTGGTCCTTGCTTTCACTTATGTTGCCATCCTATTGGTTATCCTAGTAAAAGACGGTAAACCTATAAATTCACCTCTTCTTCACTCTGTATATGTCAATATACTTATATACATATGTATTTCTAAACATATATCAAAATTTGACCTTTGGTTTTTTTCTTTCGAAAGGGAAGTCAAACCGAAATAAAGATTATACGATAAAGGGAACCAAAGTCGATAAAATGTTTAACGGCTTCGGAGCAATTGCAGCAATTCTAGTTTGCAACACATCTGGCCTATTACCTGAGATACAAGTAATCTAAACCTTATTATTTTTATTATTGTCTCAATCAATGAACATAAGCCAAGATTAATGAACCTAAATGTTACATTAATATGATACTAGTTTTTAGAGAATTTGATGATAAATAATTTATGTATACAGTCAACTTTGAGGAAGCCAGCAGTGAAGAATATGAGGAAAGCCCTATATTTGCAGTACACAATTGGGCTTGCAGTTTACTATGGAGTGAGCATAGTTGGATACTGGGCCTATGGTTCAATTGTTCCCGAGTACCTACCTAAAGAGCTAAGTGGGCCTAGATGGGCCAAGGTTGTCATAAACTCTGGACAATTCCTGCAGAGTGTCATTGCACAACATGTGAGTTTTCACATACATTGATTTTTTTTCACTTACTTTTTTTTTTTTTTGAGAAACTTACTTGATATACGTATAAACAACATCGGCAAACAAATAGTTACTCGGAAATGTCATTAAAACAAAATAAAATATGAGCTACTCAGTTTTACTAATTATCTACCTGTTTTTCTAGATGTACATTTCACCCGTTCATGAAGCTCTTGATACTAAATTCCTAAAACTAGATCAAAACATGAACTCAATGAATAACATCAAGCGTCGTATCATTCTTCGTGTTATCCTCTTTGGAGCAAATATCTTTATAACGGCCACTTTTCCTTTCATGGGTGATTTCGTAAATTTATTGGGTTCATTTGCGCTCTTTCCTCTAACCTTCGTGTTTCCAAGCATGATCTACATCAAGGTAAGAAATTTCTTTTCCTACAAATAATTTCTCACTGTCGGATAAACAATAAAAGTTCATTAATTTTTAATTAGTATCAAAATTAAGTATTTAGTAAAGTATTCCCATAATTATATGTAAATTACAGATGAAAGGAAAAAC
This sequence comes from Eschscholzia californica, assembly GCF_041429995.1. Taxonomy (NCBI): domain Eukaryota; kingdom Viridiplantae; phylum Streptophyta; class Magnoliopsida; order Ranunculales; family Papaveraceae; genus Eschscholzia; species Eschscholzia californica. The sequence goes on from NW_028238198.1 coordinate 52,104,325, forward strand.
AGCTAGAATAGAGCAGAAGATGTGGCATTGGGGCAATATTGTCATTTTCTCTCTACTTACGGTTATGACGTCAACTTCTGCCGTCAGATTGATATTAAATAATATCAAGATTTATCGTTTTTTCGCCGACACTTAAGTTGTTAGAGTTCATATTTTTTATACCAAAAATATGGTTAAAGAAAAATATATAATGTATTACCTCATAATGTTAATGTTATTCTTATGTTTAAAAGTCCAAAGTTTTGATTTTAGTATAATATGATCGATTTGGTGCATTCAAAAGAAGACTTATGTATTCATTATATCGTTCCATCGAAGGAAAAAGAAATAGGTAAATTTTAGCCAAAACTCCCTAAAAAAACTGGACTTCGGTTAAAAAGGATCACTCAATTTTTTTTTTGTCTTCAGCTCCCCAAGTATTGTTTTATTTGCAACATCTTGCGACAGCTTTGCAACGCCTTGCAACAACTTTACAACTACTTTGCAATCGCTTCGGAGCGTCTTGCAACACCTTTGTAAAAAAATATTGGATTTTTAACAAAAAAAAATTTAACTTGCCTTTTTACTAAAAAAAAGTTTAAAATTGTGTCTTCGTCCCAATTTCCTGAAAATATATGGCTTCTCTAGGTCCCTTTTGGAATGTTTCCTTACATTTTTTGCATTTTCATAGACAAGGCAATACGTATGGACTTGCGTCTTCCAAGATGTATCTTCCCGATAACCCAATTTCTTTTATCTTGTATAGTCTTTCCTATTTGGAGAATAGCTTAGTCATTGAAGGCTCCTAACCGAATATGGATTTTGCCCACACAATGTCTCCAACCTCGAAGGTTATTTCGTTCACGTTACTCTTGTATTGTCTGGATATCATGTCTTGGTAGGCAAAACTTACTAACTCTTTCTGGTCTTTGACCTCTCTATTAGGTCCATGTTTTCTCTGATCCTTCCTTCGTTGTGTCTTGGGATTAAAGTATTTGAAGCACACACTAAGTTTGCCTATTTCTACATGTCGGGATAATTTTATTCCATAAACCATTTTGTAGGGAGTCTCGCTTGTTGTTCTTCTTGGTGTGGTTCCGTAGGCCTAGACATTAGGGAGTTGTCTTCCTAATTTTTTGTCTTTTTCTTCGCATTTAATTTTTAAATATTGGGTCAGAGTTCGATTAGTTACCTCTACCTAACCGTTGGACTAGGGGTGAGCTACGCTAGCATATATTGCTTTCACTTGGATCTGTCAGGGCAAATCTGCGTCGTTTATATAGGCTTGACTAGGGATGGTAAATCATCGGCTTAAAGGAGTCTACGTGGCATGGCCACTAATAGAATCTTTTTTTATCATTTCAGATATGGTCTTATCTCTAGATATGACAAGCGAAGATCTGACGCTATTTAGCCCTCCGTGTAAGGTAGAACGAAGGTCAAGGTGTCGAGCATTCGTCTACAAACCTCTTATTCCACGTCTCAGGTTGAAAAACTGGTTTGAATCCAACATCTGGCCTTTAAGTCATGATAAAGCTGAAGGTGCCTAGAAAACTCATTTCGACCTCCCATGTCAGGGCCCAGGCGTCGATGCCCTTTCGAGTTCACCTTTATATTGATTTTGTCAATCTCACTCATGTGCGTTGTAGGATTCGGTCGAATTTAGCCGCGAATTACTTCGTAATTCGACGATCGTAGTTGGTTTCTAGCTAAACACTACGACCCCTAAATCAACCGGACTTAATGATCTTCTTCATCAATTGTCCTATCCGACAAATTGCTCGCATTGCATCTTTGGTCGAAGGACATCTCCTTCAATAGCTTCACCCCTTTTTCAATTTGTGTGTCCCAAATTAAAAATGTACTTCATAAACTGAATAGTGCAATCCAATTAATGTGTTGAAATTTGGGAACTAACAAACCAAAAAGCATTTACAGAAGTAAAATTTGGTAAAGACAAAAATGCCCTTAATCTTTCCCTCCCTCAAGATCATCTAGGTACTTCTTCTTTATCCGTACTCAATTTTCTCTTTCTAGAAAAATCCGATTGGATTTAAGACTCGAAGATTTAAATCAATCAATTGATGAAGATAAAAAAATAAGCAAATGAATCTATTTAATGGTCGCAATACCTCTTAATCTTCAAAAGAAACAAAAGTTCTTTATCTGTTTAAAAAAATTTATAAGATTTAATTTCTTCAACGTGAAAAAGAAGAAGGATCTTCAAGTGCCAAACATGGTTGTGACACACTTTTAATCTTCAAATGACGACAACGTGAGGAATTGAAACTTAACCTTTTACACTTCAATTTGATTCAACAATTAATATTTTCTAGAATTTTTACGCAAACAGTATACAATAGCCTGCGAATTGTTTGCCACAGTTTGCAAACTATTTACAAACTGTTTGGAGTGGTCTGCATAGCGTTTGCAATGATATGCAATTTTTTCTAGATTTTTTTTGCCAACAAACTGCAATAGTTTGCAAATTATGTATAGTATTTGCAATTTTTGCAAAGAGTTTGTTGGTGTTCGCGAACAGTTGGCAGTTGTTTGCATCACTTTGCAATTGTTTGCAACAAGGGTGCAACAGGTTGCGGACCATTTACAAATACTTTGTAGCAGGATTGCAATGATTTGCAAAGTGCTTGCAATCTTTTGCAAATTGTTTGCGATAGTTTGCATAAGGGTTGCACTTGATTTTTGTTGAAGCAAAACAATTTGCAATGCTTCACAACAGGAAATCAGGAATGTAACTAAAAATTTGCAATGGCTTGCAACGGATTTGCAATGCTTTGCTACAAGAGATCAGAAAAATAACAAGAAATTTCTCTTAATATAAAACATTGAAAGAATCAGAATTCTCCTTCCATTATTGATTGCAGTCTAATTCACCACGAAATGGTAAGCAAATTGCATAAAATCAGAAAACTAAGTGAGCCTTAATGGAGTTTCTCAATCTAGAATATTTTTATAAAATATTCAACCAAAAAAATCCTAAATAACTCGATTTTCACTTCAATGGATCGTCCATTAGTTTCTTGAACAACATCTTCACTTAAAAATCTTAGCTAGCATCTCTCTCTCTCTCTCTCTCTATCTTCAAAAAGTTACGACCTAGGTTTAGGATGAATTACGAAGGAATAGGCAGGGTAGTTTAGAAATTGCCATTAAACTCATTTCAAATTTTGAAGTCGAAGGCAATTTTGAAAATATAGTTGATTGATAAACCAAAAAAATATATTTTGTCAAAAGAATTCCAACCCAATTTCTAGTTTACAAAATGTAGTCAATAAATTGAAAGATGTAGTCTACAAACAAACAAATGAACAATTGTTAATGCAAGTGAGTGTAACACTGAAAGCGGTGCCCAACCATTAGAACCAAAAAGAAAGCATAGGTGTTGCCAAAAGTGTTTCAAAAGTACTTGTGTGACCAAAAGTACGTACGAACTATTTAAAAGCGTCACCGAAAAAGGCAAGAGGAAAAGTAGAAAATCTCGCTCAACTCTTTAAGCTGGTAATAGAAAACATGTACTAAAAAAAAAGAGCGCCGCTGCCAGGGATCGAACCCGGGTCACCCGCGTGACAGGCGGGAATACTTACCACTATACTACAACGACTTGTTGTTTTAAGTGTCTAATCTAAGCTACTTATGTGTACTTTGCATATCTCTACTAATCGACAGGTGCAATGATTTACTAGGTCGACCATTCCTTGCACGAGCCAATCAACCTGACAACCTCAAGCTGACCATCAAAACAAATGAAGAGATCTGATGAAAGAAGGTTATTATTACCTTGGAAAACCACATTGATAAATCACAGTGCGGTTTTTACCCATTTGCAAAATTTTCATACTTGATTATTTCCATTTGGCATTATTTATTTTTCAACTGGTTAACTATAGTTCTTTTACGAGGATTGGTTCCATTAAACCCTGATTCACTTATGCTGTTCACAAAATCATATATGCATGTGTACTGGTTTTGGAGGTACAAGATTCCATTCAGTTTCGACTTTGTAACAATCACTTGTTATCATTTTTAAGTTTCATGTTCATGATCCATCATTCCATCCTATGTGATGCCCTAAATCCAACCAATACACGATATCATCCTTGTACTACACCTTGGAACGTTAGCTTCTGTTCTTGTGGTGAGTCACTCCTGCCCACGTACAAGGCCTAGTTATGAACTAAGGCTGAGCAGACATGGACCTAATTCAAAACCGATATCTATGGGGCGAAATTGAGGACTCGTTATTAAATGGGTTTGGGTTGCTACATGAGATCCTTGATCATAAACATTCCAATCATCTTCAATTCAAACCGCCTTCATGAAGCTAAATTGACCCTTTTCTCCTTCACTTCTTGCACTCAGCAATCTCATGCAATCATAAAGTCGGATTACGTCATATAACATTGAAACATCGTAAGATCAACCAGTATAAAACTGCTTGAAACCATCTTATTCCTACTTTTAGGCTTACAAGTTGCTCCTGAGAATGCTCTCCATAAATGTATTGAAGCAATTACAGCTGAATAAAGTTCATGGAGTTGGTACATACAGATGCTATTAAGAAACTAAACACAAAAAAACAAGCAAAAAGACGGTGTTAATGTACTATGTACAATGATCGTCATCAGACTTCTGCGAGTATTTCTCGGATTCAACCAAAACACAACATCAGTGGAATTATAGAAAGATGACGACTTCTGCGAGGATTTCTCGGATTCAACCAAAGAGAACATCAGTGGAATTATAGAAAGAATTGCTCGTGATATTAACATATTTTAGAAGCTTTGGTTACCAGTATTTTTTTGAAGTAAAATACCAAGGGAACGACAGGAACGAGTTTAGTAGAGCTTTATTCTTGTTTGGATAGGAGTTCGGCAAATTGGACATAACTGAAGATCTTGTCCGCAATCACAGCACGTCTGTAAGGGAAAAAAAATAAACAGAACTTCTATTATGTAATATGATATAAGTTTGGTTTTAAGCCATCATTTATGTATGGAATGAAGAAACTCATATAAAGAGTAACAGAGAAAGTTGCTCTGAAAAGAGAATTTGTGTTGAGAAATTCCACCTGATGTCCACAACCAAATGCCATATTCTTCGGGTCGGTGAGACAAATTGGACAGACCTGAACCAAATCCATGAGAAAGATTAGTGATATATGTAACTGCATTAAAGAAAACCGAGCCTCTAAGAAACATTTCTCAAATTTTTAGATCAAGTAATTGCTTGTCATTATACTTTGAGTAAATGAGTCCCCACCTTAATTTTCTAAAGAAAATGTTACTATTATAAAATAAAATGCGCATGCCACAATATGGAAGTGTTGGCTAATATTAGGGAATAGAGAGCAGAATAAAACAGGGGAAGGAAAATATGTAGTGAAGTGAAGAGCTTCTACGGTTATTGTACCTTATTATCGGAATCCGAACTTGTAGGTGGAGCTGTACCTACGCTCTGCCTGGAACTGCTGGACTGAGTAGGTTTAGATTTGGAAGAAACTGCTCCATAAAGAGGTGGAGGAAGACAAACTCTTGGTGAAGATGTCTTGTTTCTACACCTGTTTGATCATACGACACAAGAATTTATGTACAAGAATTGAAGTTCAAGAGGAGGCAAAAGACAGCAACCAGAACAAGTAACAAGATAGGATTCCTAATTACCCCAACAAACTGAGTTCTAATGTCGCTTTATATTGCGAAGGGATTTCCATCAAGGCTGCAAGAGCAAACTCCGTCTCTTTTCTTGCCACAGGCACATTTTTCGACATAATTTCTGTGAAGTTCACAAACTAGAGAGAAAAAACAAACTAGCCCTTGTAAAAAAGAATCAGCAAAACAGTAAACTAGGGTAGCAATCAGTTTGGAGTAATACAATTTGATGCTTACCTGGAAATTGTCGAAGGCACGAGCAGGTATGTTATCGTCAAATTCTCTCATCATGTCCCAAGGCCCATCTCCAACTCCAACTAAAATAATCGACAAGGGGTACTCGCTGGAAACAACATCAGTATTGAGATGGGTTCTCAAAAGAAAATAGAAATAGATGGTCAGAAACTGAAGGAGCGAAATATCGACCTTGCTTTTACAATGGCTTCAACTGTCTTTTGCTCCTGTGGGCTTAGCCGTCCATGTTCAGTATCAACACTTCTTGTAACCTATGATAATCAACGAGATTCATCGTGATTAAAACAATTAGTCTGCTTTTATTTTTAAGTTTTTCATGTTACCACTTTGACGTTTTCAATGACGGACTACCCTTCCGTTTCAAATATTTCAGTGCACTCTACATCCACCATAAACGCAAAATCTCTTCTTCATTCTCCCAGTTTAGTTTTAGAACTACATTACTTCTAATTCCGAGTGAATTAGCAATAAGAACTGAAGATTTCTAAAGAAGATACCTATATCCTCAGAAGAACATCGATAAACTTAGTAGATTGAATCATTGATCAATTATAAGACTTATACTTATTTTCCTTATAAAATGGCAAAAACTGATATTTGATCTGCCTAGAATTCTAAAATGCCTAGATGTCCAAAAAAGCCTAGAAAATTTCTACCAATTCACATTTATTGTCAGGACTCCAGTAGTAATTAATCATTTAAGTGAGCCAGTTGATATATAGAAGCGTAGGAGTTAAGCCAACAGTCTTACTGCATGAGCATCACACACCATGCATACTCAAGCAATTTATTCATGAACTAATATTAAAACATGGTGATGGAAGTTATAACTTATAAGTACCTGTCCATCAGCAATTATCAACAAAACGTGGTACTGGCCACCACTTTCATTGACAATAGTTGTAGCCATTTCAATAATGGGGGCAAATGATGTCGGCCCTGCCACAAGAAAGTGATAAAAATAAGCCAGAATAAAACCTCCAGAAGTTAGTCATAGCTTTATAATGATGATAATGGGGATAGAAGCCTTAAGGAAATCACCTGCCAGCCTTAGGTGTGGCACAATCTCTCTATACCGTGTCATTGCTTGCTCAAATCCACTACAGGGTTCCTCCTCTGCGTAGAAGCTAAAGACATCTTGATCGTGGGTAGACGCTGCAGAAATATAGCAATACATTTCCACGTCAAATTCTAAGTACTTAAAAAGTATATTACAAATGGACAAAATCTGCAACTTTACGAAACTACCATCTCCAAATCCAAAGCAAGGTATCAAGTTATCCTCGTCGAAAGCAGATAGCGTTCTTCCAATAATAGATATTGCTTGTTCATAGGGATTTTTGGTGTCTCCAATGCGATGCAAGCACTGTTTGTTGAATGACCTTGTACCTGAACCCAGAAAATTGGTTAGTCTGTTGAACTGCAAATCCATATAAGAAGTTCCAGGTGGCTTAGATAGGAAAGACCTGTCCACTCATTGCTTTTTGTGAAATCGATTCCGACAATTAGATTAGAAGACTCGAGACCAGCTTGTGCAAGAGCTTGAGTAACCTGCAAAAATAAGATTATGTTAGCAATCCTCATCAATTAATGTACTTGTTAGATCAAGTCATAGAGTCAGCATCATTTGTAAAGCTCCATATGGTAAGGCAATCTAAAAATTTTAATAAAATAACTGGAAAACGGGAAAAGTAAGTTAAGAAATGTATTTTGCGAAATAAATAACAAAACAACGAGAGATATTCTAAATAAGAATTCTATGTAGTTTGAACACGTAATATGGTCAATCCAATGAGATTATGTAAACACGTTTATTATAGAACAAGACCACCAGAGCAGTGTCTTAAGACATAAGACTGAGTTAATAGTTCTAAGAGGTCGAGTGTCGATACCCCTCTGCATCATGCACCTATTAAGAAAGGAAGTGTATAATAGAATAGGAATCTCATTTCGAGAGTAATGAAGCATCTATAGTGCCTTCGGAGATCTAAAAATATACCAATTGCCATAAAAAAACTCATTCTCCATGACCGATCAAAATAGTCACTAAATATATCGTGTAAGGAGTCCCAACAACACTGAAGTGCGGGAGACCATTAAAAGGCCCAGAATATCAAAACCGACTGATTTCACTACAAACTCATTTAAGGATATTATTAATCTCAACATCAGCGATAATATCTCAAACGTGGCATCAAATATAAACGTAACAACCCTAATTGGATTACCTGATCCAAAGAACTGTAGTTGTCCGCTATCCTCGAATACTTCCTCTCCAACTTCTTTTTCTGAGCTCCACCAGTTTGAGGAGCATAATTTTGAGGTGGAGGCGGAGGTGCATAACTTGGTGTGGTCCCATAGTTGTATTGAGGAGCATTATTTTGGTCTTGCGAAACATAAGCAGGTGGTGGATACCCCTGATGACTCCATGAAGAAGCCCTACTAAACGAAGACGAATATCGTCTAGAACTCGACCCTTTTGAAAACTTACCACCCATCAATAACCTATAATCTTTCTCCTACTCCAATTCTCACCAAAACTCTTGTAAAACCCTTACAGAAAAGTGAAACTACAGATCTAAAACCCTACACATGAAAAACAACAAACTTCAAAACCAAAAAAAAAATAAGAACTCAACCATAAGAACATAAATTTAACTACATCTTTGTTATCTCGGACTATAATGCAAATGACTTGTGAAGCTATAAACACTCAACTGAAAGAGTTGTAAAGAAAGTCAATTTGTTAGCAATCATTTCAAACTTACCTACATTTTAGCAAGATTTTCACAACTTCAATTAGGCATAAAGTTTCTATTCTATGAATTCTATTATGAAACATTCACCAAATTCACAGATAACCGACACGATTTTTTATTAGATCGAAGTAAATTAAGGACTATACCTTCTGGATTTCACTCTTCAGTTACTGAGATGAGTATCAGAACATTTCTTCCAGATCGGTGTGATTTGTAGTAAAACCTAATTGCAGCAGTGTAGTTCTTAAGTTCTGCAATTAGGTTTTCCACGCAGTTTTAGAAAGAGAAAGAGTAGAGAGAGAGAGAGAGAGCTTGTAGTCGTAGGAATAGCGGATAGTAATGATTTAAGAAATTTGAGCAGTAAAAGCAAGCGGTGATGAAGAGATAGAGCAATATAGGAAAAGGGATATGAACTTTGAGATAAAGTGATTTTTTTTTTTTTTTGTTGAAAGTTGAGATAAAGTGATTGATACTAGTAATAATGGTAACCGGTTAGGTCGAGGAAGTTTCCTTTTTGGCGGAAAAGTAAAATTCCTTTTCCCCAAAGTGCTTATTACTAGACAAGTGAAACCAAGATGATTCAAAGTGAATTCTTTTGGCTTTTTTTTTTTTTTTTTTGAGTTAATTCCTATTTGGCCCCCTACTTTGTGACCAGCTTCTTTTGTAGCCCCCTGTTTTCGATAAATTCAAATTTGGTCCCCTATTTTCATGTAAATGCCATAACTACCCCTTCCATTAATATATTTTCAAAATAAACTTGATTAGTAAATATCTCTCTCCACCTCACTTCCACCTCACATCCCTCTCCACCACACATGTCTCTCCACCTCACCTCTCTCAACACCTCACCTATTTCTTCTCCGACGAAGGTCGCCGACCGGAAAATTTTCTGGCCGGCGACCTTCAACGTAAAAAAAAAAAACACAACTGTATCTAACTTCCTAACCCTAGTTTTCTCTCACTACAAATCAGGTTTTTTTTCTCTCACTAAAAACTATTGTTTTTTCATGTTTAAACTATAGTTTTCTCTCACAACAATATTTTCCAAATCGAATTTACTATCGACATTAACAAAAACACCTTCCTTTGCAGCAAGAACCAGGTCCTCTAACAGCTTACCATTTCCATTAAAGATATACCTGAAAAACAAGTGAAGAACTGAAATCAAACAGATTTTTATGTTGAATATGTTCAATTAACCCAAAACCAGATCAAATTAGTTAAAGAATATGCAATTTCAGATTAAACAGGACAAATTCATGAATATATCTCTGAAATCATCAACTACAAAGTCAATTACCTGATGATTACTATATATCAAATTGCACCCAAACCCAGAAAAAAAGTTGTGGACTTGCATATGTTAACTGAACTTTTTCATGATAATGACTCCGAAATTCGTGACTTAACTCAGTAAATTGGGTTTTTTTCCTGTATAAAAAAAATTGGGATTTTAGGATTTTACCTGGTATGATCAAACCCAGCTTTATGTGCCAATCTCAATTCACTTCCATACCTAGTTTTCTCTCACTACAAACTAGGTTTGTTTATCTCACTAAAAACTATAGTTTCTTCATGTTCAAAGATTATGGTTTCTTCACAAGTACGACGGATTAACAATAATTCTCGAAAGGGTTAAACTTACCTGTACTCGTAAGTGTCGTCGAAATACTTCTCAGAGTACTGGATCTGACCCATTTTGTTTTGATCGCTTTGAAGAGAGAACAAAAATACCGAGAATTATATAGTTGAATCTGCAAATCAAACCGATTTTGATCAATAAAATTGTAAAAACCCTAAAATGGAATTGAGATAAGAGATAGAGAGAGAGAGAGAAAGTACTTACTGAAATTGTTTTGCCTTAACGTGATTGAATGAATGGAATTTAATAAAAGAGTTAATTCCTATATGGCCCCCTACTTTGTGACCAGCTTCCTTTATGGCCCCCTTTTTTTCGTAAATTCAAATATGGCCCCCTATTTTTATGTAAATGGCGTAAATACCCTTCCTAATTTCTAAATAAAATATTAAAAACATAATTATTTCCACCTCACCTCTCTCTCTCTCCACCTCATCTCTCTCTCTATCTCTCTCCATCTCACCCCTCTCTCCACTTAACCTCCCTCTTTCTCTCTCCACCTCACTCTGTCTTCTCCGATTAAGTTCGCCGGCCGGAAAAAATTTTCCAGCCGGCGACCTTAAAAAAAAAAAAATCTCATCCCTCTTTGTCTTCTCCTTAAAAAAAAAAAAAACTCTCATCTCTCTCTCTCTCAAAAGATTCCGGCGAAGGGGTTACCCTTCGCCGGAATCTGTTGAACCAGACCTAACAGACCTTCAGATCTGTTCCGAACAGACCTTCGAAGGTCTGTTCCGAGCAGACCTTCGAAGGTCTGCTCGGAACAGATTCCGGCGAAGGGTAACCCCTTCGCCGGAATCTTTTGAGAGAGAGAGAGATGAGAGTTTTTTTTTTTTTTAAGGTCGCCGGCAGGAAACTTTTCCGGCCGGCGACCTTGCCGGAGAAGAGGGAGAGGTGGAAACTGGAAAGAGAGAGAGAAAAAAAAGGTGGAGAGAGAGAGGAGGAAAGAGAGAGAGAGAGAGAAAGAGAAAGAAAAGTGGAGAGAGAGAGGTGAGGTGGAGAGATGTGAGGTGGAGATAGAGGTGAGGTGGAAATGAGGTGGAATGTATTCAATATTATTTTGAAAAATTATGAATAGGAAGGACAATCAGGACATTTACTTGAAAATAGGGGGCTATATTTGAATTAACGAAAAAAAGGGGGCCAAAAAGGAAGCTGGTCACAAAGTAGGGGGCCATATAGGAATTAACTCTTAATAAAAATGAACCCTATCCGATGAAAGAAACACAAATAGTAGGGGTATTTTGATTTCTATCTACAACCCTCTCATAGATACTTCACTTGAAGAAACTGAAAGCATTATTCTAAAGTCTTATTCACCCAAATGTGTTTAATGAAGAGGTTTCTCTTAAACTCTTCTACTATTATTTAAGGTAAAGGGTCTATATATTTTGCAATTGGCAGTCATTATCATAGCCAAAATCAGAGAAAAACATGAAGAAACTATAGTTTTTAGTGAGAGAAAAAAACCTGGTTTGTAGTGAGAGAAAACTAGGGTTAGGAAGTTAGATACAGTTGTGTTGTTTTTTCTTTTTAGATATAGTTGTGTTGTTTTTTCTTTTTATGTTGAAGGTCGCCGGCCGGAAAATTATATCTACTAATTAAGTTTAGAATATATTTTCCGGCCGGTGACCTTCGTTGGAGAAGAAATAGGTGAGGTGGAGAGACATGTGCGGTGGAGAGGGATGTGAGGTGGAAGTGAGGTGGAGAGAGATATCTACTAATTAAGTTTATTTTGAAAATATATTAATGGGAGGGGTAGTTGTGACATTTACATGAAAATAGGGGGCCAAAATTGAATTTACAGAAAACAGGGGGCCATAAAAGAAGCTGGTCACAAAGTAGGGGGCCAAATAGGAATTAACTCTTTTTTTTCCAAGTCGGAATCAATTTTTTTTTTCAAGACAAAGTCGGAATCAAAATTTGAGAGTGATTATTGATCCCTAAGAATTCTTGATGTATATTGATTTTGGGTCTTCGTACACGACTTAAATTCAAACAAGTCTGCCTCATAGAAAGAGAAAGAAAAAACTGACACTCGCTCATTTAAAGGTCGGTTTTTGAGAAAATAAAGGTCGGTGTTTTCGGGTTACAAATTTTTAGGTGGAAACAAATCTAATTTGTAACCTTTTGTATTCTCCAAACATCACACACCACTAATTCCGGCGTGTTTGTTTTCTCTCTCTAAGATCTCTCTCTCTGATCTCTCTGTAGTTTTTATCAGTTGTTTCAATTAAGAAACAAATTAGTTTTTTAAGATCAAATAGATAAGCATCTGGATTTACTGGTAAATAAGACAAGAAAACTAACCCAAACCCTTAAATCTTTGTGATATTAGTAAGTAAATTCCAATAAAGAACTGAAGCAAATAAACAATAATTTCGGATTCTGGGTTTTCATATAATCATTGATAAGTAACATACTTTCAAGAGCGATGTGAAGTGATTAATTGAAGTACTAACTAGATTCGTCATTTTATACCCTATTTGTGTTGGAACCAGAGCCGATTCTGGCTCGACCCGACTCGTCAAACTTTGAAACGGAATGCTCCATTGCATTCGTCTCGTTGATATCTTCAACTTAGATCCAAAAATCACTGAAAACCGATTTCGGATGAATGACAAATTCAAGTTTAAAGTTTGGACGAAAATCGGTTAAGTTAGGGACTAAAACGTCAAAAGAGACAAGTTAGATTGGGGACATTTGAGCGAAGCAAGCACGTCCAAATCTGGACGGCTCGCGTTCACTCCGCGGGATTTCACAAGATTTGAAGATCGCGCATTAGGGGCAATCGCTATAGCTTCGGGCTACGACTAGAAGCGTTGGATCCTTGCGGATTCAACAACCCGCGTTAACCCAGCGTCGAGACACGAGTAGAATTTCTCTAGATCCTAATCTGACGATTATGTATATGTTCTGTTGGGCACATTTCGGGTTGGATCAAACGCCATCCAACGGTGCGCGTTTTCTCCGAGCTTTTTAATCAAATTCGACGCTCTAGAAGTTTGCCAACATAAACAGTTACGTAACCAACCATTCCCAAGAGTTATGTCCCAAAATTTTGGGACATATCCCAAAAAATTAATGGGCGTGTCCTAAAATGAAATGCCTGTTCGATTCCTATACAAATAACCCAAACTCATTCCAAAATTCATTTAATTCATTTTCTTCTCTTCTAGAACAGTATTCTGGTATGTGTCTGGAATATAAATCTGATTTTAGAAGTATTCTGGTTTGTGTTTGGAATTTCGAAAACAGGAGTACCTAGTGAAGTATAATATTCAAGTGTCTAGAAGACCCATTCGCATCAGTCCAAAAGCTTATATTATTTACGAAGGTTCGCCCCCTTTCAGAATATAGAAGTACCATCTTAAATTCTGGAAGGATAGTCGTTGTATCCCGAAGGCATACACCTTAACTTTTGGTACTGTTACAGGGGTGTAAAATGTCTTAAGGAAAGAGAATTTATTCTCGCCTCTACTCTATTAATTTTTATCTAACTCGGTTAATCCGAAAGAATGAATATTGATAAATCATTGTTCGCTTATCGTCTATCTCTCTATAAATTAGAGAAAGAAAACTATGTCTTAATCAAGAGGATAGAGAGATCGACTTATCTACTTCTAACCAGAGAAACAACAATTTGTTGATGAAGAAGAATTCTTCCATGATCATTCCTTGAAGACGACGAAATTGTAGTTAGAAAACCCCTCTTAAATCTCTTAACTCATTTTCCTTATTCTTTCTTTGATTTCTCCATTAAAACTCTCTCTCTCTCTAAACAAAGAACAGGTTGGAATTTCGTTCTTAACAGATTGGAGAGCGAGAGAGAATCTGAGAGGGAGAGATGAAGAATAAGGTGTGTTTGGAAAAAAAATTAAACTTTTCAACTCTAATAAATTTTGTACCCAAAACACCGACCCATTTAAATTCTGGTTTGGAAAAACACTTTTTTTTTTTTTTTTTTTTTTTTATCTTCTTCACCATTACCACCACCACTTTCATTGAACACCAGCACCATTTTCGCCTTTTTCTAGAGGAAGTCTTTTGTCATCGGTAGCTCTTTCTTGCAGAAGAACGACCAACGGGTTTGAGATCTAGATGGTTTATGGAATTGAATCCTCTCATAGCCGTTTTTAGGAGAGAGGTTGAGCTTTCCATTGAAGAGAGAGATCATTGTGGTTTCTCTTTCTGCCCTCTTTGGAAAGAGTACAAAAGATGATATATATAGTGCAAGAAGAATATGAATAGACAAATAGAATTAACAGCCCGACATATGATTAATTAATCTTTTTTGAGGTAAAATTGATAATTGGAATGAGAGCAAAATTGTAATCTAGTCATGGAGTTGGACCACCATCTAAAATTTTACTACTTTTTTACGTCCAAATCCACATTTATGCAGAAACTAGATGAGACAAGGCATATGTTGCTACTCATTTTCTGAACTTTGATCATATACACCAAGATCTGTTCTTGCTTTCGCGTTGTAAAGTTGTTAGGTACTGTTGTAGCTCACTCACAACAAAGTAATTGTTTTAACTTATATATAATTTGTGTACAAATGAGATATAATTAAATAATAATCTAAACAATTAATCAAGGAGGTTAGCAAATCACGACACATTTTACATTTTATTAGTTAGGGTTATTTCCCAAATAGCTCCCAACTTTGTGACCGGTTTCCTGCCTAGCCCCCTACTTTGTCAAAAATACCCAGATGACCTCCTTTTTCAGATTCCGTCATAACACCGTTAACCAGTCACTATTTCTCTCTCCTCCATCTCATAACCTCTCTCTGCCAACTCACTTTCTCGCCACCTCATCGTCTTCACCGGCGAAGGTCGCGGTCGACCAATTTTCCAACCGGCGACCTTCAAACATAAAAAAAAACTTTCTCCCTCTAAAAATTTTTTTAAAAAAAATCTCACTTCTCTCTCTAGATATGGTGAACCAGATCTAGGGCCTGGGAACAGACCATTGAAGGTCTGTTCGCAGACCCTACCAGATCTAGAGAGAGGGGATAGGTATTTTTTTTTAATTTTTTTTAGAGAGAGAGAGGAGAGAGATATTTCTTTTTTTATGTTTGAAGGTCGCCGACCGGAAAATTGGCCGACCGGAAAATTGGCCCGCCGGCGACCTTCGCCGGTGAAAATGATGAGGTGGCGAGAAAGTGAGGTGGCAGAGAGAGGTTATGAGATGGAGGAGAGAGAAATAATGACTGGTTAACGGTGTTATAACGGAATCTGAAAAAGGGAGCCATCTGGGTATTTTTGACAAAGTAGGGGGCTAGACAGGAAACCGGTCACAAAGTTGGGGGCTATTTGGGAAATAACCTTATTAGTTATTACTTCAAAAATAAGGATTCAAAAATGTAGACTCCAGTCAACATTTGGTTGCCCAAGTGGTTGATAGTGTTGACATAAATTCTAAAATTATGGAAATTCAAGGTTCAATGTCCAAAGGAGGTAGAATCTATAGTTATTGAATTTAAGTTATTAAAAGTATAAATAATGTTATAAGTTTGTCGGGCTTTAGGCTCTATGTTGTTGGGTTTTAAGCCTCTTTCTTTATTAGTTTAACTTAGGCAGTTATCATCACAACTTCATGATACATCAATGTTTTGTAATGACTAATGTAGATCGTAATCGATATTTTTTTAAAAAAAAGAAAATATTCGCTCCATTGTTTTCACTTGCTAAAGCATGGTGATTAATGAGAACTATTGTTTTTATAATTATTTTATTAGTGGAAGAAGAAAAAGTTTAAAACATAAAAAATATAACCAAAACGTTGGTATGACAAAATGGCTTAATGATAGCATATGTGTAAATAAACCAGTTTAATTTGGGTTAGTTCTAACCTTCAATTTGGAACGACCCGAAAAGCTCACTCATCAAAGATGATGAGTATCATTTTAGATTGAAAGGGTACAAAGAGAAATAAAACATTTACATTTATCATTAATTTTGTTTGACGAAATTATGGCCTGGAAGTGTTTGATTGGAGAAAATGGATCAAATGTTCAAGTTGGTCAAAATTTAGGCTCAAATTGGGATTAACCTAAAATAAATTCAATATGAATATACTCAATGAAATGTTGAATCTTAAAAAACTTAGAGCATCTCGAATAGACTTTCAACATATTCGAAAAAAATAGTGTCTCACTGGATTTTTAGAGTTTTGTTATAAAAACATATATAATGTAGCATTATATTAAACACTCGATGATGATGTGGATGTAGTTATTTCAGACTTACTCAATATGACACTCTAAATTCAGAGTCTGTTCACGAGCATCTCTAAGTGACAACTCATTTAACTTTAAAATCAGTAAGAAATGATATTTTATAACTATTTATTTATCTAGCTTTAGAAACCAATAAGAAATCATATTTTATAACTATTATTTCTTATTAAATTTAGGATTGACATATGTATCAAATAGAGATATTCTTTTTCATATTTTTCCTATTAACTTTAAAGATCATTATTGGAGACAACAAAAGTCCAATAGTTTAGTATTTTGCCAACTAGAACTGAAAACCACAAATATTGACACTTCATAACATGTTAATATTTTTAGAATTTTGTTAAGTGTCCCATTGAAGACAGTCATAAGAACAACATACATGGTATTTAAATAGAATTATGTAAAATCTTCTCTAATGGCAAAATCTGGATTTACATCTCAAGTTCTTCTCAAAAGATACAATGCAACTTTATATTTACAATGAGTCATATGGAGACTAAAATTTATACTATAATTTTTGGGTTTAGGGTCCAGAAATGAACCCCTAATTCCAAAACAATCCACTCTGATTTTAATATGGGATTTTAATCCAAAAAAAAAGAAATAGATATGTAGTCTTTTTAGTGATGAAATCCCTAGCTATGCAAAACAAAAATTCCTAGATTACTTATTTCATTCTAATATCCAAACTAACATTTTATATAAAGATTTCAAAACCCATTTTTCACTCTTAATCCCCATAAATATCTCTTTACACAATATTTTTTCTCTCTCTCCTACCTTCATCATCTTCAACATAAAAATCTTTGGTTAGACTCAAGCTTCATCATCTTCCATTACTTTTTGGATTTCATCTTCCATTACTTTTTTCTCTGAGTGGTTGATATCCCGTCTGGATGGATGAATCTGAATGAGTAATACTGCTCCTTTAGCTTCTGCTCAAGGACTTTTCGTAGATATCCTGCTGAGATGACAGATATTCTAGGAGATGTTTCCTCCTTTGAGACTCTTGAAGTCCAAGTTAACCAAACACTTCAGATCGTAGCCGACTCAGCTCTTTATGAAGATTCGAGATTAACTCGGTAAGCGTGCGGCGGGCTTCTGCCTTCCCATGTTCAGGGTGTAAGATGTCGACCTTGCTTACATGGACCCCCAACTCTCATTCGAACCCACGGTAGACCTGGTTGGGTTTGAGGCAGGGCAGGGTTGTAGCTCCTTAAATGATCATGCCGACCTCCCAATTTTGGGCTTAGGTGGCAGACCTCTTCGGACTCAGCGGTCCTATTGCCTTGAGACAGGTTGACCCGTTGGATTTTTTATATTTTCTTGACTTGTTGAGGTCTGTCAAAGAGTGACCATTTTATGTATCATCAATCTTCATCCATTTTTATTTGTTTGTTTTGTTCATAATTGTTCTAATAGTTTTGGTCAATTTCGCTTTGATTTTGGTCATGTTTTCGTTTTGATTGTTAATAGATCTTGGATTCCCAAAAAAAATTCAGAAAAGAAAAAAAGTACAAGTTTGATCAATTGTTTCGTTTTCTCTCTTATCAACTATTGCTTTTGCAACAGTCATTATTTTTTTTACAAACTAAATTGTACTCAATCGAGATCCATATGTATTTTGTTTGTTCTAAACGATATTTTGCTTTCAGCAAAATGTTGTTTGTATTTGTAACACACATGATTTCAAAATTCAAAATGGCGCCATGTATTTATCACACACTTGATTTGAAATTTGGAGCAAAATACATTGTGTAATGTCAGTTTGTTGTTATGGTCCGTCATAAGTTAGTTTTGTTCATCACAAAATGTGTTTTGTTCGGATTACAATTTCAAATTTTAAAATTCGAAATAGCGCCATGTCTTTATCACACACTTGATTTGAATTTTGGAGCAAAATACATTTTGTAACGCCATTTCGTTGTTATGGTCTGTTGTAAGTTGGTTTTGTTCATCGCAAAATGTGTTTTGTACGCCAAATGAATGTGAACAATTTCAAATTTCAAAATTTCCGCCATGTCTTTATCACACACTTGATTTGAAATTTTAAGCAAACTACAATTTTATAACGTCAATTTGTTGTTTTGGCCCGTCATAAGTTGGTTTTGTTCTTTGAAAATATGTTTTGTTTCGAAAATATGTAATTTTGTCAGGAAATACAAATCAAATTTGGTCATCAAAAAAGTAATCAACTACCTGACAAAATTATTATCTGTTTGTGGCAATATTCATTTTGGTAGTGAAACAATGGGTTATGATTCAACAATATTTTCTGAATGTTGAAAAGATGGTTTTGCTGTAAGCAAGAAGTATTGTGTCTTACCTATTATACTAAATGGTCGTTGGGGGGATATTTATAATAAAAAGTAATATTTGTAGGGTCATAGGCTTTTAGTCCAAAATAATACCGTAAAAGGATTTAGGGTCCTGGGAAGAAGAAGAACTTAGCCGAAGAGCAAAGCCCTAAAAAGGAGTCGAAGAAATACAACTTTGGTTATGAAGGAGTTAATTTTCTACAAACATTTCATGTAAATCTCGTAAAAAACATCCATTTTGTAAAGACGTTTAATGTATGGCTGGACCTAACTGCTTTTTGGTAGATACAAAATATGTTTAGTATGAGGTAGACTGGATGAGACATGAAAAAATAATAAATATGCAATTTGTTTTGGATATTTATAGTTTACTGAAGTAAAATGTCTTTTGCGTCATATATCATGTGTATCGTTTAACGAATTTGAAGTTTAGTCCATGGAAAATAAGATATTTGAGGTAAACTGGATGAGACAAGAAAAAATAATAAAATATGCTCTAGCGAAATTTGTTTTGGAGATTTATAGTTTACTGATGTGTTTTGTTTAACGAATTGAAGTTTTGTCCATGGAAAATAAGATGTTTTCTAAAATAGTTGGATCTTTGGACAAACTGAGATTTGTAAAACACATTTTAAAAGATGTTGTTACAAACTGAATTCTGTATAAAGCAAAACTCGTTTTGTAATTTCAGTAAGGTTTCTCATGATGTATACACAATGCATTTTGCATTGGATAATACACTTTTTGGACAAAAGAAACAATATAAAACTAAAAATAGAAAGAACAAAATGAATTTTGCATCATGAATATTTAAAAATGCTTAAAACAAATCTAATTTTTAAATTTTTAAACATATATAAAATCTTTGCATGATCTATTTTTAAACATATGTAAATAACATTTTGTATCTGCTTGCATAATTACATATATTAAGAACAAAACACATTTTGCGATGAACAAAACAAACTTATGACGGGCCGTGACCGCGAATTGGCATTACAAAATGTCTCCAAAGTTCAAATCAAGCGTGTGATAGAGACTTGTCACCAATTTTTGAAATGTGTTCCAAACAAAACACATTTTGTGATGAACAAAACCAACTTATGACCGACTGTAACAGTGAATTGGCGCTACAAAATGTATATTGCTCCAAAGTTCAAATAAAGTGTGTGACAGAGACATGACACCAATTTTTGTAACTTTGAAATTGTATTTGTTATAAAAACAAACAACATTTTACTGAAAGAAAACAACATTTTTTTCTGAAAGCAAAATATCTTTTAGGATAAATAAAATACATATGGCTCTAGTCAGGATACAATTTAGTTTGTTAAAAATAATGACTGCTGCAAAAACAATAATTGATGAGAGAGAAGATGAAAAAATTAATCAAACTTGTACTTTTTTTTACAGGAATCCATTAAAAACAGATCTACAACTAAGAAAAACATATTTTGAATGTGAAAAATACATATTTGAAGCTACAAAATCAAATCTATTAAAAACCAAAACATGACCAAAATCAAACGAAAATGACCAAAACCATTAAAACAATGATGAACAAAACTAAAACATCATGGTTCATATTCAAATATGGTTGTTTCATCTTTAAACATGGGAAAACCAAAATCATTGTTAAACATGGTTTGGTTGTTTTAGTTTAAAGTTGAACATTAGTGCTTCTGTGAGAGAAAATAACCAAAAACTGAATCTTGAAACCCAAAAGAAACATTGTTGGAGAAGGGATGAATGAAGAAGATGAACTATGATTTTGGTTGGATAGCGAAAATGTGATTTTCTTTTGGAGATAGAAGATGAGTTAGAACTAATGAGAAGAAACCTAAAGGTTTCTAAAGAGTCATGGGATATTTATAGAAGAATAGAAAAGGATTTACCAAATAAAAATGAGGTTAAAATAGGCAAATCACTTAAAAGACTAAAAAATTATTTTTTTGGCAAGATAAGACGCTGAACCTTTTTAGGGTATTATTTTGGACTAAAAGCCCATGATCCATTTCTTTTACAACCATCTTACGTGGCTATCAATAGCAATGATTTACCAACGTCTCACGAACCTATAAGTATTGTTCAGGTTTGCCCTATACAGGGATAAACAAATTCTTACAACTTTATCAATTTCTTATCCTTATAGACCAAACTGACTTGAGCGCCGAGAGTGTCTGCATGAGTACTCCTCCCTTAAGTCTCCATTACAAAAGAAGAAAAAGAAATTTATTGAGAGTTACAAAAATATTTTCCCGTTGGTACCGGAAACCCACTGTTCAACATCATCGTATGCTATAATGACAAGTAGGGAAGAAGATAAGGAGAAAAAAGGGAGCGCCAGAAGGCGAAGAGTTCATGAGAGAAAAATGAGTTAATAGGCTAGGTGTAGGTTTGTAAAAAAAAAATACTAAATGACCTGAAAAATAATTAGAGATAAATATTTCACAACATAATAATTCTTAGTTGTCTGAAAAAACATGGGTTTATATGTTTATTATGGGTAATACTTTTGACTCAAATAGTCATTTTCTAGATTTTGAATAAGATTAGAGCATCTGCCATGCAATACTCAAACTCTAAATCTTAGGGGGTAGTGGATCAGGACATTGGGGAACATTTTCATGTCCCCCAATGTCCTTGTTATTGGTTGGGGACATTTGAAATGTCCCCGAATGTCCGCGTTATTGATTTGGGACATTTCAAATGTCCCCAAATGTCCTTGTTATTCGTTTGGGACATTTCAAATGTCTTTAAATGTCTGTGTTATTCGTTTTGGACACGAAATTATGGACATTTCAAGACAAATTAGTTTTGGGGACATTTGGAGACATTTAAGTGTAAAATTGGAGAGCTTTTGGAGAGAAAATGTTTCTCAAAATATAGAAGACATTTGAGGACACTTGGAGACATTTCAACAAGAAATATAATAAAAATAATTATTATTATCAAATTAGATTAAATAATATATAAAAATAAAGATATTATTATCGTATTACTATTATTATATTATTATAATATTATCTTATTATTATATTACTATATTATTGTATTATTATTATATTATTATAATATTATTTTATTATTATATTACTATATTTTATATTGTATTATTATATTATTATATTATATTATTATTATTGTCATATTATATTATATTATTATTATTATTATTGTCATATTATATTATTATTATATTATATTCTTATTATATTAATATACTATTATACTATATTAAATAGTAAATATTTACCAACTGTCTATCAATGTCCACAGATATAAGTTCAAAAAAAATGTCCACAGATATCTAGGGATGTCTACGAAAGTCGAAAAAATATATATTTAAAATATTAATTGTATTTTTTTGTTTTATATGATAAGACAATAATAATATTAAACTAATAAATATAAACTAAATGTCTATCAATGTCCACAAACATTCACGGATGTCTACGAAGGTCGAAATATATTTTGAAATAGTAGTAGTACAAATATATCATTTCATATGATTAGACAATAATGATAATATTCGAATACTAAGGTTGTGTTTGTTTTTTATTTTGTGGCTGAATCTGAATTGGCCGAATCTGAATTGGCTGAACTGAATTGGCTGAATCTGAATTGGGCTGAATTATTTAGAGTTAAATGTTTGTTTTTGAAATCTGAATTATTGAGTCTGAATTAAAATATTGACATTTCTACCCTCACTCATCTTTTAACACCAAAAAAACCCTAATTTATAAATTTATCCTTTTTCCTTCCATTTCACCCAAAAGAAACTCTAGCTTTTAAACCTTTCCCCCTCTTTACTGCTCTCTCTCTCTCCTTGCCTGGTAGGAGTCTCTCTCCCTCCCTCTCTCTAGACATAAGTTTGTGGTAATGGCGGTTTAGTTTGTGGTGTTGGTTCGTTGTGTTGGTGGCGGCTAGGTTTTTGGTGGTGCTAGTTCGTTGTGTTCGCGGCGGTTAGGTTTTTGGTGGTGCTAGTTCGTTGTGTTGGTGGCGGTTAGGTTTTTGGTGGTGCTAGTTGGTTGTGATGGTCATGTTGGTGGTGATCTGTGGTGGTAGTTGGTGACGGCGGTGGTGGTGGTTAGTGACGGTGTTGGTTTCTGTTGTTGGTGATCTGTGGTGGTGGTTGATAATGGTGGTGGGTTCCGTTGGTGGTGATCTGTGGTAGGGGTGGTTGGAAACGGTGGTAGTTTATGTTGATGGTGGTTGGTGACAGTGGTGGTTTATGTGGTGGTTGTTGGTGATGGTGGTGGTCGTTGGTGACAGTGTTGGTTTCTATTGGTGATATGTGGTGGTGGAGATGGTGGTGATGGTGGTGGTTTCTGTTGGTGATATGTGGTGCTGGTGGTTGGAAACATTGGTGACTCTGGTGGTGGTGACGGTGGTGGTTTCCGTTATGACTGTGGCGGTGGTGGTGGGATGGTGGGAAAACCTTAAAACAAAGAAGTATTTTCAAAATCATGGGAACAAGTGTCATTTGACACGATTCAGATATTGAGTCATTGTTTCAGACTTGTTTTGAAGTCTGAAAATTATGGACTATTTTTCAGTCAATTCAGACATAGACTAAATTCAGCCAAAATTTCAGATTTTTTAAATTAAAAAAACAAACATCTGAAATCTGAATTGATCCCAATTCAGATTTCAGATCTGAAAATTTTGAAAAACAAACAGCACCTAAATGTTCACCAATTATCAATCAATGTCCTCAGATATCCACAGATGTCCACAAAAGTCGAAAATATATTTTTGAAATAGTATTACAAATATATTATTTCATATGATAATAATGATAATATTAAAACAATAAATGTCCACGAATTATCCATCAATGTCTTCAGATATCCACAGTTGCCTACAAAAGTCTAAAAAGATATTCTTGAAATATTAATACAAATATATTATTTTCATATGTTTAGACAATAATGATAATATTAAAATAATAAATGTCTACCAATTGTCCTTCAACGATGTGATAATAATAATAATAATAATAATAATAATAATAATAATAATAATAATAATAATAATAATAATAATAATAATAATAATAATAATAATATTAACTACACATTTTGTCCATGGTTTCAATATGTTGAAATGTCTCAGGACATTTTGTCCATGAACCAAATATCTCCAAGACATTTTGTCTATGAATCAAATGTCTTGAAATGTCCATAAAGACATTTTGCTACGGAAAAATGTCCCGAAATGTCCAAAAATGTCCACAAAACATTTTGTCTCCGAATGTTTTTTTTTTTTTTTTTGAATTGTTTAGCATGTCTCGAACCCTTGACCTCTAGGGTGGAAGATTATACCTCTTACCACTCTAACCAAAGTTTGTTGACTCTCCGAATGTTCCAAACCACTACCACCCCCTTAGAGTGTCACGTAGGATTTTTTTAGAGTTTCTCTTTAAAATCCATCTTCAATGCAAAACTTAGCATAAATCTCTAAAATGACATGTCAAGATTTATTTTAGGTGTCGGGCTTTAGGCCTCTTTCATGTTGTTGGGTTTTAGGACTCTTTCATTAATGGTTAAACTTAGGCGGTTATCGTGCTTATCACATGTTCATGATGTATCAATGCCTTGTAATGACTAACGTAGATCGTATTCGATTTCTAAAAAAATAAATTATTTTAGATATCCTCAAGAGGACATTCTAAATTTAGAGTGTCAGCTTGATGGTCTCTAAGTGCCACATAAACAAATTAATTTATTTTATACCAAAATATAAGGTTTTAGATTTTCTCTTGAGTTTTGCATCGGAGAAGGCTTTCTAATAGAGTATCTCTAAATGGCCAAATAAGAAAAAAGAACTATTTAGAGATCCACTTTTCACACTTGAGACATAAGAACAACTCCAACCTCAGTCTGTCTTAGGGAAAAAAAACCATCTTTTCAATCAAAATTTTCAGCCTCAACCTAGCCTCAAAAATTCAAGTCCAACCCCAACCTCTCTTGAGGCCGAAAATTTCTGCATGTGAAAAATGCGTGTGTGGGTTTTTTGTGGGTATGCAAAAAGTGTTTGAGCTATTTTTTAAATATTTTTTTAAAATAAAACTAATTAGATTTGAAAAGAATTAATTAGATTTTAAAAAATAAAAAACTTATTAATTTAACAAACAACAAAATGAATTTAAGACTAATATATTAAAAAAAGAAAAAAAATCAGACCGTTGGATATGATCCAACAACCAGACCTAACCGTTGGACATCTAACGGTTAGGTCCCCAATGGTCATGTTGGGGACTTCAACCGACCGTAAAGTAAGGACCGGCTAAAGCAGTCAGTTGGACCCCCGACTGAGGCCGAAAATTTGAATTTCCGGCCTCAGCTGGCTGGGGTTGGACCTGCTCTAAAATTGGTAAAGTTTTTCTTGAGTGTTGCACTGAAGATGCTCTTACTAGTAAAATAATAAGAAAAACCATTCTCCAAATTCGGTAGGGGTTGAACGGAAATTAGGAGAATGAACAGTGCCTAAAATAAAATAATAGATAGATGGAGGAGCAAAGCAGAATAGTTGAAAAACCTACCAGATGGGTAACTCGAATGTTCTCACCTTCCGGTCGTCTTCTTCGATTTCCTGAAGTTTTAAGAGAGAGAAACACCAACTAAGAGAGAGAAAGACTACGAAGAGAGAGAAAGTGAAACGACATAGTCGCTGTATTTCCCCTCATCTTTGATTTGAAATCCTACAGGTTTGCTGCCATTTCCTCACCCTCGTCGACTCAATTAATTGTTATTTTATTGTTTGATTATACTTCGGGTATTCACCGCCCTAAATTTGGTCGTTTTCTTTCTAATTTCGATCAAATTGCTTGAAATTTCTTCACTCGGAGGTAAATTTAGGGTTTTATATTTCTTGTATTGGTTCGATTTGTTTTAGACTTGCCAAACAAATCAGGTACCCAACCGATAGGGATTAGGATATGATTGAAGGTTTGATAGTTTATAGTAATCAGCAATAGCGATTCTTTAGTTGAAATGGCTAGTGGTGATGATAGTTCTGGAGAAGCGGTTCTCAGCGATGTTGAGGGTGATGATCCGGTTCCAATCGTCTTGGAAAATCCTTCTAAAGAAAGTGTTTCTTCAGAGAGATTTCAAGAGATTCTTGCGGAGCTTGAGAGAGAGAGAAAGGCTAAGGAGGTTGCCGAGAAAGCAAAATCTGAACTTCAAGTTTCTTTCAATCGCTTGAGGAACCTCGTACACGAAGCAATCAAGAAACGAGATGAAAGTGTGAGGCAGAGAGACGAAGCTTTGCGAGAAAAGGAAGAAGCTTTGAGTTCGAATCAGAGAATATCAGGGGAGTTAGCAGAAGCTCTAAGGTTGAAAGATGAGGTTTTGAGACAGAGAGACGAGAGTGCAAATCAACTTGATGAAGTAGTTAAGGCAAGAGAGTCGTCAAAATCGGAAATTGAAGTTGCTGCTCAGTTACTTGTGACTGGAATTGAGAAGATCTCTGGGAAGATCAGTAATTACAAGAGTTTCTCTGTTGGCGTACTTCCAAGATCTAAAAATTATACTGGGTTACCAGCTGTTGCTTATGGAGTTATCAAGAGAACAAATGAAATAGTTGAGGAACTTCTTAAGCAGCTAGATTCAACTGCTAAATCTAGAAATGAAGCTCGTGAACAGATAGAACATCGGAATTATGAAATTGCTATTGAAGTTTCCCAACTTGAATCAACTATTAGTGGATTGAAGGTGGAGGTTGAGAAAAAAACTTCTCAATTAGAAAATTTGGAGAAGTCTCTTTTTGATAAAGAAACTAGGATCTCTGAGATGGATAGAGAGATGAAAGAGAAGCTAAGTTTGGCGGAAAAGGATGTGGGGGATCTGAAGCAGCTAGTTGATGAGTATGATCATAAGTTGAAGAGTTTGGAATCAAAGATAGAGTCACATAGGCCATTACTGAGTGAGCAGTTGAATTATATTTCGAAACTACATGAGAGAATCTATGACATTATGAATGTAGTTGATGATAATCAATCAGAACACTTGGACTCGTCGGGCTCTTTGTTCCTTCCGCAAATGGATATGGATGAGAACTTGCGTGCTTCTTTAGCCGGGATGGAGTCTGTTTCTGAGCTGGTTAATATCACTATCGGAAAAGTTAGGGATAAAATGGAAGGGAAAAACCGTGAAGTGAAAGACTTGAATGAGACAGTTGATCGATTGGTGAAGGAGAAAAACCACATCGGAACTTTACTCAGAAGTGCTCTTTCGAGAAAGATGAAGTTGGATCCTATGGCAAAAACAAGTGAGGTTCTGCAAGTTGCTGAAAATGGTTTAAGAGAGGCGGGTATTGATGCAAATTTTACCAATATTTATGGGAACAGTGAGAATAAAGATTCTCATGGGAATCTAGTCTCAAAGGAGGTAGAGGAGGATGAAGTCTATACTCTGGTAAACCCATCTATCACCCTAACAATACTTGGCTATTTTCTGCGAAAATTTGACTTTTATCTTTTCATATGTTCTCCGATTAAAGTGTACTTTGAATTCTATGCAGGCTGGTGCTTTGGAAAAAATTGTTAAGGCATCACAGCTTGAGATCATTGAGCTGCAGCATTCTGTTGAAGAATTAAGGCACATTTCTTATTTCATCTTTAATTTGATATTAGCAACCATCGCTTGCTTGTAGTAGAATTTTGTTGTGGATTAACCTAATGGGGCAAATTCTCTAACATTGTCTGAAACCTCATCTAGTCATCCATTCCCCAGCTTGTACCACATTAGAATACTCAATGAAGGACTCTTCATTAGTATTTCAAATCTGAAAATTGTACTTACTCAGGCTTAGAATCATTGATGAGTAGGAAAAAGTGTAGGATTTCTGTTATCTTGTTTCCTTACCAGTATATGATATTAAGAAGGTTTTCTTCCTTATTAAGCTTTGAAACTTGAACACAAGGAAAACCATTAGTCGTTGCATTATTCATGATTTGTCGAAATTTTGTAGATAGGAGTGTTCAAGTGCATGATCTGGTGGAGTATACGTACCTAAAAAAGAAAAGAAACGGAAATGGGTCCTAAATAGAATTCTGTACATCTCATTTGGTCCTTATATTTCGCTGTTATTCAAATCGCTTTTGATATCTCGTGATGATAATGTAATTGATTTGAATTGTTTTTTGGTGGATTAAGGGCACAAGAAAGCTTACTTAAAGCACAAGTGGAGACTCAAGCCAAAGAGCTCATCCAAAGAAAGAATCTCATAGAGGAACTTGAGGAGAAGGAGAGAGTGGCAAACCAAAGTGTAATTACTTTCCATCCTTGGTTAAAATTTATTTGTTTAATTAAAAGTATATTAAATTTACATTTTTTGGTGAAGTATTGATACATTTTTCAAAATGTTTATATTCAAGAATTATCTCTACTGTTTTTTTAACTGGGTAACTGTGAGGGACTGAGGGGATTTAATAGGTTTTAATGGGCAACTGTAATCTGTACTTAGTGGTCACTGGAAATTAAACCGTTTTCATAATTGATTCGCTTTCTTATGTTTAAAGGTTGAAGACCTCATGATGGACATTGCTGCCGCTGAAGAAGAAATTGCAAGATGGAAAGTGGCAGCAGAACAAGAAGCTGCAGCAGGAAGAGCTGTTGAACAAGAGTTTGTAGCAAAGGTATCATGACTATCATCAAATAAAACAGTTTATAATTCTTTCGGAAAATTTGAAATATCATTCGGCCTGATTCTAAATATAAATAATATAGAAGACAAAATATCAGTTAAGCATTTTACCTGGGGAAAGACATTCTGGGAGAACACCAAATATCTTGCTTTTGAAGACATAGTTTTTGTCATGTGAACTAAGAGCAATCAAGCTTCGTTATCATAAGACCAAGCAATTAAATTGACTGTCTTGTTAGTTGTAAGTTGTAACAAGTATGGACTGAATCACTTAATTAACTTTTAACAGTTCTTCTGTTATTCTTGCAGTTATCAGTTGTAAGGCAAGAAATGGAAGAAATGAAACAAACTATGTTAGAGTCGGAGAAAAAGCTCAAATTCAAAGAAGAAACTGCAGCTGCAGCCATGGCTGCTAGAGATGCAGCTGAGAAGTCATTAAAGTTGGCAGATTTGCGTGCTTCGAGGCTGAGAGATAAAGTAGAAGAACTATCTCATCAGCTGGAAGAGTCTGATACACGAGAAGATTCAAGGAACCGGAATCGGCAAAGATACGTATGCTGGCCCTGGCAGTGGCTAGGGCTGAACTTTGTTGGTCACCAACAGATAGAAACACAACAACCGAACTCAAATGAAATGGAACTCTCAGAACCTCTTCTCTAACTAATTATTAATCTAGGTAAAAGAATATAGGTAACGGTAGATTGATTTTTTGAGTCTCTTTTATTCCTCTTCGTAAGCATCAATAAGAAAACCTGATATTTTTGTTCCTATTGTACAAATTTGCAGAGTACCAGACATGAAAGTTCTTGTGAGTTGTGTGCCACAGATTGTTATTCCGTACCTACACAGTAACCTTTCATTACCAGGGAGGCTAATATCAGGGCTGTTTCATCTTCTTCAAATACTATATACTGGAGGATCTTCTTAATATGTGAATCTTGAAGTTTAGGTTGGGTCGACCAAGGGGAATGAGCCTAATTCAAGAAATCTTGGAAGTTCACAAGAAAGCTTCCCAAGTGAAAGTGATTGAATTTATAGGTGCCCAGATTCCTGCTGGTCTGGGATTAGAGAAGATGCTTGGGTGCCACAGGAGGTAATATCGATTTCATGTATGGCTTCCGCTGTTCATTCTTACAAACATCTGGCCAAGCAAGAAACCAAGAGTAGGACAATCAGAAAGTACAAAGAGTTGTTTGTTGTAGATAGATGTTCTTGATCTTGAAACAGAAAGTAGTTTAATTGAGTCATTTTGATTTCTTTTCCTTAAAAGATTGTTAGGGGTGATTCAATAATTTAACCATGATTTGTGAGGCTTCTATGTATAATTATGCAAATGAAGAATCCTAAAAGTGGCTAATACAAACCTAGGAGGTGAACATTTTCTCCAAGAATTGGAGTCCTGAGAACAAGTCATGATTAATTTGTGGCCCTCGTAGGGGATTATTTCTGAAATATTGTCCTAATGGGGTTTAATCTAGTGCATCAAGATAATTTTGGAAATAAGTAAAAATATAACAATGGTATAATTGACGATGGAGAGAAATAATGTGAACCCTATATTATAATTTAATTAATAAAAGAAAAATTAAATAAGGGGATGAAGGTAGGGCTGGGAAAACGGTCTGAAAGCCCGCGATCCGGCCCGAACCGTGAGAGACCGATGACCGAAGCCAACCTGAGCCGGGCTTACCCAGCCCGATGGTTCGGGCTTATAGAGCGGGGACTCGGACAGGCTCTCAAATCCGAGTCCCGGCCCGAAAAGCCCGTCCGAGTCCGAGCTCGATAGTGTCCGCCCGCTACCCGAGCCCGATTAAAAAATAAACCCGGCAATCCTACGTCCCCGATCCGCGTGAATTGTTTAGATCCAACGGTTGAGAGACCTCAACCATTGGATCTAAACAACTTGGCCCTTCATCTCTTATAAATAACCTCCCCCCAAAAACTAAAACCCTAAACCTAACCTAATCTGCCTCTCTCTCTGCGTCTCTCTCTCTCTCTGCCTCCCTCTCTCTCTGCCTCCCTCTCTCCGCATCTCTCTCTAACGAGTTCAGTAGCCAAACCGAAACCTAAACTTTACCAGTGACCTCCATTATCTATGATTTTCTTATGATCTTATCTATGAGATTCTCCATCATCTTTCTATGTTCGGTTCAGTGGTATACGTCGATGATCTACGGATCAAATAACGCGGTTAAGCCTTCGAACTCAACTTTGAATGATTTTATTTTATGATAGTCTGTTGTTACTTGTTTTTTTTCGATGTGATGATGATGATATGTAGTTTCTGAAGGAAGGAAATTTGGAGGATAAAGAAAAAGAATTAGGGTTTGTGTATGATTATAAATGAAGGAAAGAATTTTGGGGGGTTAGGATTTGTGTT
This sequence comes from Eschscholzia californica, assembly GCF_041429995.1. Taxonomy (NCBI): domain Eukaryota; kingdom Viridiplantae; phylum Streptophyta; class Magnoliopsida; order Ranunculales; family Papaveraceae; genus Eschscholzia; species Eschscholzia californica. The sequence goes on from NW_028238198.1 coordinate 52,135,225, forward strand.
CTGGAAGTTGTATTAATTAGGGTTCATGGTTACTGTTATTTTTTGTTTCTTTTTATGATTTTATTTTACAGGAAATACCCAATTTCTTGTATTTTTTTTGTTAAAAAGACAACTCATCTTTTTAACTATCTAGGCCCCAAGTAAGTTATAAAAATAGGCTTGAAGGACATTTTTAAAAGCACCAACTTTTTAAGAGTCAAAAATACCCTTCATTCAATTAGAAATACCTAGTAATAATCTAACTAATAAATCAGGAACTTGAGTTTTTCTCATGAACGAACCGAGTTGGATTGTCGACGCCGATTAGAATTTCTGGGTTTGAATCGATTTTGGCTATAAGATAGGTTGATGGTTTTAGGTTTTGGTGATTTAATCTATTTGCTTGTTGTTTGAAGAGGCTTTTAAGGGGTTTGATTTAGTTTTTGGTTCTAAATTCTACAGAGAAAAAGTTTTATATACTTTCAATGGAAGGAAAATTTGATAGTGTTTCAAGGTATAATCCAACTTCTTCATTGCTTTATTTTCATTGAGTTATGAATGAAGGATGATAATTTGTTAGTTTTGATGTTTATGTTCAAACTTATTTGTTGGATTTATATGGAAGTTGTGAAAGTATAGTTGATGCAAGCAATGTGTTTGATAAAATGCTTGAAAGAGATGTTGTTGCTTGGAATGCAACGTTAGTTGGTTATACAAGACTTAGGTTGGTTGAAATAGCTATAAAGTTGATAGATGAAATGCTTGTGAGAAATATTTTTTCTTGGACAATCATGACTGATATTTATGTTCAAATTGAGAATTTCATGAAAGCTTTGGAAGTTTTTCGAAGAAATGTAAAATGATGGTGCTAGAACTTATAAAATGACTATTATGAATTTGTAGGGGTTTTAGCTAGTTTTTCGATACAACATTCTATTAGACAATATATAATAATTTGTAACAAATTTCATGTTAAATCAATTCAAAAACTAATTTGCAAACCATTTGCATGGCATTGCAAGGTGTTTGCAAGGCTCTGCAAGGTGTTCGCAAGGTTGTGCAAGGTATTTGCAAAAGTCATGCAAGGTGTTCGCAAGGCACTGCAAAGTTTTTGCAAGGCTCTGCAAGGTGTTTGTAAGGCTTTGCAAGGCAGTGCAAAGTGTTTGCAAGGCAGTGCAAGGTGTTTGCAAGGTATTTTCTTAGACTAGGGTTAGGTTGGTCTTTTTACTGAAATTGAAAATTACATAATTGCCATCAGGGAGGTGAAGCCTAAAAAACTTTGATGAATCCTTTTTAACCAAAGTCATAATTTCTTAGGGAGTTTTGGCCAAATTTCCGTTTATTTTATGATTTTATGATGTATAGTATTTTTTCGATTGGATCTTCTTTTCTGATTTTTTTTTCCGTTGATTAACAATTGATTAGGGTTTTCTAAAGTTATCTCATTTGGTTGTTTTTTTGTTGTTTTCAGGAAGCTTCAAGTAATGAGATGTAAATTTTTGAGTTCAATCAGACTATTGTAAAAACTTGGTGTTCAAGTTCATCCATTAATTACAGGGGTTTGTAGATTTATAAAGGCCGCGACTTTGGGGAATAAAGAAAATTCTCTGGGGAATAAATTCTCGAGGGAATCCAGATTTTTTTGAAAATTCTCCGGAGAATAAATTTTTGTGGGGAATACAAAATATATATTTTTGAAAGTTCTCCTCCATCTCATCTGTTCTCTTTGCTACTTCATCTTCTCACCACCTCATCATCTTCTCCGGCGAAGGTCGCCGCAATTTTTCGGCCGACGACCTTCAAACATAATTTTTTCCCCTCTTCCTCTCTCTCTCCCTAACACTCCAGCGAAGGGAGACCTCCGCCGGAGGTCTGGTCTCTGTATTTTAATGAAGTAATGCAGAGAGTTACATTGTGAGTCATAATTAGTCCTTTAAGGAGCTCTTTTGTTGTGATAAGTTCACTTGCTCAATAGTTCCTGTTTCTTGGTAATCTTTATTTTCTTGGCTATGCATATTTTACTCATGTCTTTCCCATTTTCAACTATATGTCGTAGTAGTGTTGAACCTTTATAGAGGATGTTAGGTTATGGTGTCAGGAAAATAAAGAACCATTTACTCGTAACCGTTAGCCTTCTAAACAATGTGTTAATCATGAAACATTCTTTTGCAGGAAAGACAAGTGTTTGCTTTGCAAACTCGGGAAGATAAATCACCACTTAATAGATACTTCAGTGGATATCAACGGCGAAGATGTTTATTTGACTGTTGCCATATTTAGACGAAGGACTGATGTTAAGTGCTCTTTACTGTCGTAAAAGTCAACCCAAACATGAAGTTAGATTTGTTAAACAAATGTTGTTTTGGAAGCGAATAAACTATTTTATTTAAGTTCGACTTCATTATATCAAAATTGACAATGATGAATTTTTCTTTCTCTCTTCTTCTCTCTCTCTCTAACACTCCGGCGAAGGGAGACCTTCTCCGGTCCATGAACAAACCAGATCTGGTTTGTTCATGGACAGACCGGATCTCCGGCGAAGGGACCTTCGCCGGAGTGTTAGAGAGAGAGAGGAAGAGAGAAAAAAGAAATTTTAATGTTTGAAGGTTGCCGACCGGAAAATTTGCCGGTCGGCGACCTTCGCCGGAGAAGATGATGAGGTGGCGAGAAGATGAGGTGGTAGAGAGAGGTGATAAGATGGAGGAGCCTTCTAAAATTTGTTTTATTTTGAACTCCCAAAATTAGAAGCCCCTTAGCAATAAAAAGAAACATAAAAGTCAATCTTATTTGACTAATTTTAAGAAAAGTCTTTATTCCCCGGAGAATTTTCTTTATTCCCCAAAGCCGCGGCCTTTATAAAACAGCTTTGCCTCCTAAAAAACCTTATTGACATTTATGTTAGTCAGTTCTATAACTTCTAGTACCTTCTTATTCTTTCAAGTAATGAGATGTAATTTTTTTTGATGATTTAAGCTTTAATGGTGATGATGAGTTGAAGATGATGATTGATATGTAACTTAATGAAGAAGAAATGTAACTATGATTTTAATTGTTTATTTTTTAAATTAGAAATGGTGTTAATTATTTTAATAATGTAAGATTTAATGATGATGCTGATATTTAATATTCGTTTTTTATATTAGAAATATTGATGGTTTAATTATATTTTTTTATAAAATAACCCGAGCCCGTCCGGCCCGAGCTCGTTGGAACCCGCTCGGGCAGCCGAGCTCGGACGGGCTACGGACACTTAGATGGCGTGTTTCGTCCGGCCCGATCCGCCCGACTCCCTACCTTGGGCTCGGCTTATCCGAGCCTGATCCGCTCGAGCCCTGCACTTTGAAGCCCGAGCCCGTCCGATTCCCACCCCTAGATGAAGGTATATATAGGAAAGAAATGAGGAGGGGAAAGAAATAAGGAGGTGAAGGGGTAATTTGAAGAAGTTCCTTTTGGCCGTCAGGATTCCTAAACCTCATGTTTAAAGCTCTTCTAAACCTTCCGTTGTTAAACTTCATCACCAAATATTTTGATGCCGCTACCTCCAAATTTAATTGACTGTAGGTAGGTTAATCCTCGTTGCACATTTATGTTGCAAGTAGTTTAAAGCTAAAGGCAACTATGAACCTTAGTTTATGGGCATTCTATACATATAACTCGTAGGTTAATCCTAGTTGGACATTTATGTTGCAAGTAGTTTAAAGCTAAAGGCAACTATGAACCTTAGTCTATGGGCATTCTATACATATAACTCGTAGGTTAATCCTCGTTGCACATTTATGTTGCAAGTAGTTTAAAGCTAAAGGCAACTATGAACCTTAGAGTATGGGCATTCTATACATATAACCCTCCCCTTGTATGCATTATTCGAGATAATTGTCTTATTTAAATAATTGTCTTATTAAAATTTTGTTAGAAAAATCATGTGGGATAAAATCCGAGGAAGGAAAAAGAGTGCAAGAGTAAAGTTTCAGATTTACGCTGGATACGCAAAATGCTGCCTCGTTAAAATTTCGTCAAAAAAGCCAATGGGGCAAAAACTCTACGAAGGAACAAGATTACAGAAAGTGGATGTCCAGTACTAGTGATGCAGATATCTCTCAGATGATAATAGACTCTTCATGACGAATATCATGCCTTGGACCAATGTAGTCTTACATTATCAGACTATTCGTGCGTCACATTCTAGTGCCTTCTAGTAGCTTTATAAACGTTGTAGTAGGAAGGACTTGGCAAACAAGTTCTCACATGATTGTATCTTTTAGATATCAATCTCATTATTCTTTTGGAAATGATTCGAGTAAACCAGTTTGAGGGAGATGTGCTTAGTTCTACCACCTTTAATCTATCACTTGATGTGAGTAATGCATGTCAAATTATCTTCGTGAATAACTAGGGAGAACTTGTGACTGAAACATGACCACTTAAGCTTCTAATGTGCTCAACAATAGATCTGAGTCATGCACATTATTTTGTGGTATGACAGAGAGAAATAATTTTTGTTGTACGTGTTAGATGAGGTAGCAGGCATACTTTCTTTACTAGATCTCCATGAGTAAGCAATACATCCGCCTGTTTGTTAAATTTCTTTGTGCGGATCAGAGGTATAACCGGCGTCTGTGTATCCCATCAGTTGAGAATTTTGACATAAATTTTTTGAATAAAATAATCTCATGTCAGTTTTTCTAAGATATCGAAGAATTTGCTTTAGTCCGATCCACTGTCTTTTAGTTGTTGCAGAGCTATATCTGGCTATTAGATTCACTACAGAAGCATTGTCAAGTCTAGTACATTGAGCAAAGTAAGATAATGCACCAATAACCCTCAGATATGATACGAAATGGATCTTTCAGAATGTCAAGTGACCTAACCACCATGGGAGTACTAAGTGGATAGAAATTCTCCATGTTAAAGCGCTTCAGGATTTTTTCAGTGTATAATGTTTGACGTATAAGTATGCCGCTTCTACTTGTTTCAGTTTGCAAGGCAAGACAAAATTTTGTTTTCCCGAGATCTTCCATCTAGAATTCTTTATTTAGTTCTGCTGATTTAGAGAGCTCTTCTAGAGTCCCTATAAGGTTGCAACATATACTGCATGAATAGCAAAACTATTGTCTCATTTCTTGATAATTTAGATAGGCAAATGAGATCATTTACATGTTCTTTTTGGTAAGATATCCACTAAGACGACTGTATCACCTCCGTCCAGATTGTTTCAACCCGTATACAACTCGATTAAGTTTTAATGACGCCTTTGGGCAATCTAAATCCTTCAGGTTTTCATATAAATATCTGTATCTAATTTTCCACATTGATACACAGTGACTACGTCCATTAAATTCTTCCCTAGTTCTTCTAGAACAGCTAAACTGTTCAAATATCGAAATCTTATTTCTACCATAACTAGTGAATATGTTTCTTCATAATCAGTCCCTGGTCTCTACAGTAAAACTTGTGCCACAAGTTTAGTTTTATAGCGAATAAGTTCATTGTTTTCATTTCGTTTTCCAATTAATGCCTGTTTAAAACCTACAAGGTTTACATGTTTGGGTGTCAGGACTACATGCCCAAAAGTTTTAAGTTTCGAAAGTGAATCTAATTCTGTTTGGACTGCTTCTTTCTATTTTACCCAACCGTCATTTTTTCGGCATTCATTAATGGAATATTGTTCACAATCATCGTTTTGAATGATAATGTCAGTGACTATTGTCAATGCCAACATTTACAGATATCTCTTCATTTGGAGATAACTTAAGTTCTTCAAGAGCTTCTGCCTATTTTGCGGTTTCATCCACTTATAGTAGTGTATTAGGTGTTTGGTTATGAAAATGTTGTCTCTTTTTGGACATTACTTGTTTGTGGTTGGTATTTCCTCTTTAGGGGAACTGTATCCTTAAAACGGATTGGTAGTCCAAGTTTCACGCGTGTTTTGTGATGGGCCCAAAAATAGGTCTATTCCCGCAAGTATACGGGGTCAAGTTATAGTATTGAAAATAAGATCGAGTATCGTCCCAAGGAATAGGTAGGTAACTTCGGATATTGACGGCGAGTTTAGCCCAATAATCAAAATGTCAATAGCTAACTTAGACTAACACACACGCACACCCCACTTCATAGATTTGATGATTGATATGTAAGAAATAAGAAAACGAATAAAACTAAATAAACTAACTAAGAGAGAGGTAAGAAGATATCTAAGGTTATAAAATCCACCGCATAACTTCACTTTATAAAACAAGCACTTAATTACTTAAATCTCTTTTGTATTTACTCGGGATCCAATATAATGAACTATTTGGATTCCGGATGATGTTCTAGATAAAACAATTTTATAATCACTAATTCTAATTGTCTACCTTATAGAGATTCGGATTGCTAAACTACTATTCATCATCTAAAAAGCATACTCCATCTAACAACTTAACGAAAGTATGAAATATCTAATTATGAGGCATGAGTAATAGAAAGAAAATCCAATCCATATAGATAAACAATCAATAGACATTAAAGCACATCAAAGGATTTAATTAATCAAGAACAAGTATTATAAAGATCCAAAATGGGTTTCATTCACAACCTTAGATTGCTAAATTAACTATACATGGAATCTAGAATAACATTCATTGACATTGTAAAATAAATGAAAATACTAAGAAATTAATGGAAAGAAATCACCAAGAATGCTCAAATTCCATATCCCCATGTATCTCCAATTTGTCCAAGATTTGCTCCATTTATGCTCAAGAATGTTACTCCAAGAAATCCAAGTAATAGTTATTTTATTGCCACCCAAATAAGAAAAAGAAGGAAAAGAAGGAAGAAATTAGATGTAGAAAGAAGTTAGAAAGAAGAGATGAAAGGGGATAAAGATGATGGAAGAATATGGAAGAAAGAAGGAGATGACTATTAATGGTAGAAAGAATAGTGGTAGAGAAGAAAGTAGTAGTATTAGTAGAGAAGATAGAAAAAGAATGGGAAAAATGGATTAGGTTGAAGAAAGAAATAGGTAAGAAGAGGTATGAGAATGGAGAAGAGGGATCTAGAGAAGAGGGATAGAAAGAGGAGAAGGAGATTGAAGAAATAGGTAAAAAGAAATAGGTAAGAAGAGATATTGAGAGGGTTTGCAAGTCTAGGTTTTAATGGAGGAGAAAGAGACTTATTTATAGGTGGGTTAGGGTTTTTGGTGGGTTAAATGGTAAAAAGATTTAAAAGATGGGGTCATTTTAGGAATTAATGGGTTAAATATGAAGAAAGGACAAGTCTGGGCGGCTAGGGTTTAAATGCGGAAGCTACAGTGTAGCCGGATATAACATAATAAAGTGAGACGGTTCAGAAGCCGTTGGATCGTTACGCGCGCGGATCTGGACGGTTTAGACGGAGACACGTGGTCGGGAGCAACCTTATACGCTACTTCGGCAACACGGACAAGGAGTAAAAATGAGCGGATGCACAGGAGCCGTCCGATCTCAAAAAAACGGAAGGGAGAGGCTGAGATTAAAACATGAGATCGGGGCTACCAGGTTAAGTTACGACGCGCTACACTGGATCAATCTCTTTGGGTCATTTCGCTGCTTAGCGGAAACACGGGAATCGCGTATACCAGCCTCCGCTCATCGACACGTGTCCCGCAGAATCCCGCGTGCCCGAATTTCTACCGAATGTATCCCACTTGGTCAACAGTATTTGACCCAACTTTGACCTTGATTTATTCCTCCATCCGGACTCCGATTTGACTTCCGTTTTCTCCTACGAACTCGTCTCGACCTCTACTTTTCAACCACGCACTGACCTTGGCCTAATTACCAGAATGTCCTTGACTCCAAATGACCAAACTACCCTTGCATCTTTTCCTCGTTTTTAACCGTGTTTCACACCTAACTCTGAAAAAAAAACACCTAATCAAGAAAATCAACCATTTTATTATAATAAAAGCTCGAAAAGAACTAACTCGGCTAAATTAAACGACTCAGATGGGGCATTTTCATGACCCATCATTTTGGACGATTCATTTGCTGCAATATTTTTATCTTGTCCTCCAGGGACATCCATCCTTGCTGGACACATTTATTTCATGTGTATATGGTTTTGTCACTCTCGTTGCGTCATTAAATGTGTCAGGTCTTTTATTAGCAATCTCTTCTACATGTAATATCTTTTGTACTTCAACTTCAGATTGATTAGTAAGGGGATCAAAATGAGATATATTTGGCGTAAACAAGATAGTTCCCTATTTGTAACATTTTTTTAGGCAAAGTTACTCTCCCTAACAGAGGGAAGTCCCATCAAAATGACAATTGATGAAGTGTGCAGTGAAATTCTCACCCATCAGGGGTTTGAGATATCGAACAATATATGGTGTATCAAAACCAATATGTATAACCTTTTGGTTCTGAGGCCTAAAATTTGTGCATCGCGGATATGTTATAAGAACATATACAACACATAAAAAAATACGCAATGAGATATGTTTGGTTGCTGGCCTTGGACATATTGCAAAGGTGAGTATTTGCTATTTAATGTGGGATGTAAACGAATTAAGGCTGTAGCATTGAGGATTGCAGGTCCCCTTGCAGTAAAGGTAATTTAGTCCTCAACAACATTGGTCTCGCAATCAGGTGGATATGCTTAATGAATGACTCAACTAGACCATTCTGAGTATGAGAATGAGCCACATGATGTTCTACATTAACTCTAACTGAGAGACAATATGAAACAAAAGTACTTGATATAAATTCTCCTGCTCCATCTAGACGAATCGACTTAATCTAGTAATCAGGAAAGTGAGCTCCTAAACGAATTATTTGAGCCAAATAACTTCGGAAACGCCTGATTCTGAGTTCAGATCAGATTAACACGTGACCGTCAAGTTGATGCATTGGTTAATACCGTAAAATTTAAATGCATGGTCCATATTGCGTGTGTATAGGACCACATATATCACCTTGAATCTTTTTAAAAAATTGGGGGATTCGATATGAACTTTTGTCAGGGATGGGCGAGTAATAAACTGTTCTAATGAACTAACAGTTCAAGTAAACTCCCTGCCTAGCAGAAGCCTCTGGTTTTGTAAAGGGTGTCCCTGAGAGTTTTGTATTGTTCTGTTCATCATGGTAGAGCCTAGGTTCGTAGTCGATCATGCCAAATCTTAAATATATCTGGTCGAGTACAAACCGTCATCAATTAGCTTAGTACCACAAGACAATATTATAGTAGTTCTTCCAAAGACTTTTATAAGGCTTGATGAGTCAGCAATAGTAATTGCATTTCCCTCAAATAGTTGTAAGGTCGATAAATATTTTGTACTTCGAAGTATCGAGTTTGTTGTCCCACTGTCTATTAGACAGATATCTTCATCACATTTAGATATGTTTCTTTCAGAATCCATACCCTTTCATAAAAATGAAGAATATAACATACAGTTCAAGCCACACTATTTTATACACAGACTATTACAATCATAGATAAACTATTATATAATATCTTACAAGTTATTTTAAATATTACAGTATAACACTATAATAACAAGAGTTAATAAACTAATCAGTAAAATTGAACATATCATTTGTATGATCGACTCCTTCAAGGAGATAACCTCCAACACAAAATGGTGTATCAAGCTCTATAAGATTCTTCTCTGGGGCAACTTTAGACTTCAGTGATTTTTGATACATGTCAACCAAATGTTTCACGGTATGATAGGTAAAGAACAATGACCTTCCATACCGGAATGATAAAAAACTTCTTCACGAACTTTGGGTGGGGTATCAGTGATATCCTTTACTTTATCAGACTTTCTTGCTGCAGTATTCTTTGAATTTCGCTATTTTCCACTTCCGGTGGTAAGGGACTTGCCTGTTATTTCTTTCCCATTTGTTTGTGTGGGATGCACGTTTGTGGTTTCTTTTAGAACCACAATCCCTTTATAATTATGTTTTCTTCCATAGTCATCATATAATATTGCATGTGCTTCAGACACAGGTGCAGATCTAGTGGGTTTATATTAATGATAGTGTAATAATAACTGGATGTTTTGTTCATTGACCGGAAGACATGTCAAGGACTGAGAGAATTTGGAGGAACGTTGCTCTCGGTATTGTGACTGAAAGACTATATCCGAGGCATAAACCGTACTCAAGTTTTTTTCAATCGTTTGTGTTTCAGTAATGACATCTCTTCCCACTTTCTGTCGTGAAACAAACTTACAAATTAGAATTGTATGGTCTGACCTAAAAGAGACTCAGGTCATGAATAGGCTCGGCCCATGCACGGTTCGGTTCAAGGCCAAGTGCATTGGGTCGTGCCCAACATGTTCTGGCCGAGACCAGACGCGTCTAGACGCATCTCGGTCTCGATCCAGGCTAAGGACGCGTCGTGGCCATAGGCCTGGACGTTAGCCTAGGCCCAGACGCGTCTGGCCTCAGGCCGGGCCTAATGGGGTGTCTCGGGTCAAGTCCGAGACACTCTAGGCCGTCCCAGACACGTCCGACCCTTGGCCGAAGCCCTTAGGCTATCTCGGTCCTAGACCGAGATGCCTAAAGCATCCCAAACGCTTCCTAGACGTGTCTGGTGGTAATCCATGCATCTCAGACCTAGTCTGAGATGTCCGTGGATTGTCAGGGGCGCGTCCTAGACGCGCCCCAAACTTGGGCACATGCAACCAAGAAGCTTCCTGGTCGCATCTGGAAGCTTCCTGGTTGCGTCCTGGACGCGTTCTGTTCGCGTCCTAGACGCGGCCAGCAACTTCCAAGTTTTAGGAACTTCTAAAACTTGATGTTTCCAAGGTTTTTTGTTCTTTTGTTATTCTCAATAGCTATTGCCCCAACTTTTTAGAAACATCTAAAACCTAAATTTTTCTTTCAATCAATTTCTAAAAATCAATGAAGAACAACTCTTTTGAAAACACTTTTCAATACCGAAATCAATCAAAATCGAATGTTTGAAACTCTTTTCAATCATCAACTTTCAAAATCAATTTGAAACCTTTTAAATCAAATTCAAAATCATCAAATTGAAGCCTAAAACACTTTTAGACATAACTATCTATTTAATTAATCATGGATTAGTCTGAAACTTAGCAAAAATTAGCAATATGCAAGAGGCTTTGACGCCACTGTTGGGTAGTGGTGTCACCTAGTGTTCTAAGAGGAATCTCAGGCATCTCATGTCTAACACTAGTAGGTCCCAAGATCATCATGCATAAGCTAATAATTAACTAAGAGTTTAAGATTACCTTAATCGCTAGTTTTCCCTCAAACCTTTTGAATCGAATGCTAAGACCAAGAGCTCCACGTGTTGCTCCTCTACTCAAGACACCTGAATGATCCACTTGATCTCCTATCTTGTTTCTAGCTAGAACTCTAATGGTGGTTTGATACGAAGAACACCTTCTTCTTTATTGACTAGTTAGATAGCTTGGGAATTAGCTCACTTTCTCTTCGCTACTTGATGTTGTAGAGTAAGAAAGCTTCTTGATAAATTTCACACCATACTCAAGTCCCTAAGAGACATTATATAGAACCCTAATTAGAGTCTCACCCTAATTAGGAGTTTTCTAAATGTCCATTTTGAATAAGATTAAGGAAATAGTAAAAAATAGAAACTAGTTTCTATTTTCCAATTTCCATGAGATGTGGCCGCTCCATGCAAGGGATCTTTTCTAGATCTGGTCGGCCCCTTATGGGCTACCTAATGTGCATGGTCGGCCCACCTATTGAGCCCAAAACACCCTTTTGGTTCCCCGGCCCAAAATCCTTCTTTTTGGGCCTTTTGTGCTATCTTTGCCTAAACTTCTTTTAAGCCTATGAGACATGTTTGTGAGATTCTCCCATGATTACATGTCTCATTCCCACTAGTCATACAATCCGATCAAATAGACATTCTTATGTGCAACCCGATGTAGGATCCGATCGAAGTTAGCCGCGAATTACTTCGTAATTCGACTATCGTAGTTGGTTTCTAGCTAAACAGTACGACCCCTAAATCGTCCGGACTTGATGATCTTCTTCATCAATTGTCCTATCCGAAAAATTGCTCGCATTGCATCTTTGGTCGAAGGACATCTCCTTTAATACAAACATTCTAACTTCAGGTCATCATGTATGCGACGTCTTAAATAACTTAAAGCATGAGCTCGTAGCAATTCATCTGCATTATTCTCTTTGTTAATAGTATTCAGAAGACTTTTATATTATAAATTTGATTTTGCTTCCACGACCCATTCCATGTAACTTTTTCCTGTTATATCCAGAGTTGTAAAATCAAGACTAGCGAGGTTAGACATCTCGAAATAAGATTGAAAATATTATACCTTTCGCCGATGTTGACGTCAAGGAACTGCCAGAGTAACGGCTTAGTTTGTTCGGTCTGAATGGATGAATAAAGTCTAGACTCCTTTGTTGGCCCCAGACTCATGTTGATAACATGTTATAATTTAATGAAAAAAGATGAAAATAAATAATGTGAACACTATGTTATAATTTAACTAACAGAAAAAATAATAATAACTTTCTTGTTATACTATTGAGAGGAAATCTATCTATATAATAAAATAGGTGGATTTGTGCTGACTGGGACAAACCCAGAAATAAATCCAGTCGTCCGTCCCACATCAGCATAGTTCTCAACCATTGGATTAAACCACTCAGATCATTCGATCCCTCTACCATCATCTCTTTCTCAGCGCCTACAACAACATCTCTTCTACTGGACAGACACGTCTCTTCTCTTCTCACGGACATCTCTCTTCACACTTCCCTCCATTAAAACGAAGATTCTTTGCTCCAGAACTTTTTTGGATTTCTTCGTTTGGGAAATCAGGCAGAAGGTTAGTGTTTCATTTTATTCTAAATTGTTTAGTGTTTCTTTGCATTTTGTTTGTCTTCTCTAAATTTTCTAATTTCCTACTGCCCTCCATAAAACCATGAACTATCTGGTTCAGAATTTTTTTAGCTTCCTTCGTTTGCGAATTCGGTCGGCGTCGACAAAGTTAGTATTGTGTTCTTATAAATTTCTTTTTGTTTCTTTCAAATTTGTTACTGTTCTCTGATTTTTTTAATTGGGTACTTCCAGTATGTTTTTCTTTTCGTTTGAGTAGAGCAAGTAAAGCTTGACCAACATAAATTTCGATTGAATTTATATTCATTTTAGCATGTGAAATATCTCATTGATAGCATGTGAAATGAAGTGTTTGGAATGTTTCTTTCAAATTTGTTACTAGTTCTGCTGATGAGGTGTTTGATGAAATATCTCATTGATAGCATGTGAAATGAAGTGTTTGGAATGTTTACATTACTTACTTCAGGTTACACAGCGATCTTTTCTTTTACAATTTTTACATATGCTTTACATTTGCGAAACCATTGAAGTGTTGTGAATGCAAACATTGTACCTAAAATGTAGGTACTGCACAATTTCTACCTAAAGTTGTCTTCTCTCTAGACATCATGCCCAATCTTGTAGGTCACTTTCAATGTAGTTGAATACCTAAAGTTGTCTTCTCTTGGTTAGCCATGGCTTTACTAGAAAACATTAGGATTGTACTGCACAACTTCTACCATTGAATGTGAAATGTCGTGTTGTTTCATATGACGGTAGTTTCTTATTTATTTATTAAACTATGACCAATTTCATTTTATCCTTATGCTATTATATATTTGTTATGAAATTGAATATGAGAGTATGATGAACACTGAAGCCGATAATATACAATACTGAGTAAATGACATTATCATACTTCTAAATATGAGTCAGACCCCTACAACACTGCAACCGATATTCTCTCGTATAATAGTAGTAAGAAATTTATCCCATTTGATAGTAGTGGACCATTTATCCCGAAGATCAACTTAAGAGTTTGTATGCAATTTATCCCATTTGACAGTATTGGACCATTTATGAATTTCCCGTATAATAATAGTACGGAATTTATCCCATTTGACAGTATTGGATCATTTATGAATTTTCCGAAGATCAGCTTGGGAGTTTATATGCAATTACGGAATATGAATGGAGTATATACAATAGTAAGTAAATGTGATGAATGTGATTATTGACAAACCAGACTAAATTGAAGTTATGGTAATTCTAACTATAAAAGAGTGGACTTTGTTTACTTAGTTAGCTAGAAAGTAGGAGTCAGTCCCTTTATAACAAGAATCCTCCTTGGCCTTTGTTTCCACCGTAATTTCACCAAGATTCACTATTGCACGGCGACTCAGTTTTATGTTTGTCTCATGTGATAATAAGTCCTGTACTACTCCATAGCATCTATATCAAATGAGCCAATCCGGTTCTAAGTCATTTTAGTGTGTTTGGTGTTTTTGTGTGCTTGGTTAGTTAGAATATATCAGACGAGTTTATAAGATGGTTTATAGGATGGTACGGTTACGTTTTGCATTTACTTCTTAGAGTATTCTCATATACAACAGAAAAAAGGAATATGCATAGTAGGGCACGCCTTTGTTTCCACCGTAATATGAACTATAAATTGGGTGTCTGAATTCAGTAATATTTGTCCAATTTGTTCTCGGTAATTTTCCCCCTAGGTTAATATTTTGTCAGTATTGTGCTACCTAAGAACATTTTTCCGAGAAGCTCTATTTTCTACTCGGGAAGGGTAAATTCGACCTGCGGTCTCAGTTCCCTTTATAATACGATTACTTCTAAAAAGGTTAAGAAGCCTTTTTCTTTATTTGTTCAAGATTTCAGGGCACGCCGGAAAGGTTAGTATTTTGTTCTTCTCAATTTCCTTTCATTCACCGAAGGATCTGTATTTTCTATTTGGTTTTATTTGGTTGATTACCCATGCTGGAAAATTCATCGTTTACCATTAATAGGAGTTTCTGCTGGATTAGTTCATCGTTCCACCCAGTTGAAGTTCAATATATTTGGTTAGATCCTTGATGAGCATTTAATTAGTTTCAAAATCCACGGAATAGAAAAGAAATAAATACCCAGTTAGAGGTTTGGTTGATTTTTGTGTTCTTGCTCGATGTAGAGTGCCTATGCTGATAAGTGTTTGATGAAATGTCTGTCTCAAATTTAAGAATTGATATTGTAATTATTTAACTATTAAGTTGAGTTCATATGGTGAATATCATGTCTGTTTTGCTTATCTCCTTTATGCGTCCTTTTCTTAGCGTTGTTCTTGAAGTACTCCACATACTTTTTCTAAATAATATGCGAGCATATTAGTGGTTTGATTTACGTCATTTCTAGGAGACTAGAGTTGCTTCTTCGACCTTCGTTATGATTTTATGACAATTTTTTAACCAAGTAATTGTTTCGAGAGAACATGAATTTAGCTGGAGAGACATCATTGAGCAAAACCATAATTTTGAGTCTATTAAATATTTTTTGCTGTCAAAATTGAAATTTGACATTTTTTTTCGGATTGAGACCGTTCAAATCATGACATTGTGGTCCGTAGGCACTTCAAGACTTTTGTTGTGTAGCAAACTACTGCTGCCATCAAGCACAAGGTTTATCGTACACAAATTATCAGGATCAGGGTGGTTGCTAATAGTGTGCTTCTTTTACTAAGGCTGCAGGTTTCCGTGTCACATGCCTATATGTTTTCTTATGCCCGAATTTAAATTCTTTCTAATATGGCATTGCAATCTCCAAATGAAGCAAATATGACAGAACTTCAATACTTTGCTCACCCTATTCTTTATTATGCTTCAATTCTAATGAAACTCGCTTTTAATTAACTTTCAATTGGATGTACAACTAATTCCTCTTGAAAGCCAAAACAAAATTGTTTTTTCCTAGAATCTTAGCTATAGTTCAGTTGCAAGAGCAATATTTTTCTCTAAATGTTGATTGTAGACATTTTTTCCTCTGGAACTTCATTGAAGGGTTAGCTAATTTTTATCAGGATCCTACAAGGAGGTGTCTTCATCCTACCTCATGGGGATCTTGACATAAATTTTCCACCACAGAAGGTTTGTTACTTGATTCGATGATTAGGACATTAATCATATGATAAGATTCGTTAATCAATTTTTCAGTTGCATGACTGATGGGTTAACAGTATACGGTTGCAATAGTTTACAAGTGCAACATGGTTGGAGAGCCTGTAATGCTTACTCGAGTAGTGGACAATATGACGGACAACGTTTGACTAAGTCTTGCAGCAGCAACCAATGTTGCTAATATGGTAATATTGTACTGAACCGCAAGAAGATAAATTTTTGGTAAGTAAGACGTAATTGTATTGATACATCCCTCTGAAACATTACAAATTTATCTTTGCAATTAGGACGTTATCTTATTTCATTTTATCTCTCTGTCATTTTTCAATACGATCAGGTAGCGACTCGGAGGCTCTAGGTGCTGCAACTCTTTGAAGACTGCAAGATCGTGTTGTTGTTACGATTACGCTCAGTCAAGTTATTGGGGTTTTTTTTGTTTCAGGTAGGATAGAGGTATTACAATATATGTCTTTCAAAGATAATTTCATGTTACACATAGCATAGTTTAATGCAATAAGATGTATATTTCAGTGGATTCTATTTGAGAAATTAATTTTAGATATACCTTACCAACTACTGTTCTATAAGAAATTTGATATACGCATAGGAATTATCGTACTGCAACTATATAATGAACTACATTTCTTTTAGTAGACATTTATATTAAAGGTTACATGATATTTAATTGCAATTGTGATTTAACGTTTTTAGTAGTAACAACTAATTAGACCCTAAAAAGCAACTTAGGTAAAAAGAAAAGAAAATATGTTCAAAGCCAACAAGTGATTTACAAACAAAATAAAAATGAAATCTTTTTTAACAAAATCAATAATTAGGTTCATTCTGTTTTAGTATCTTGTTTTTGAAAAATTGTTTTAATACAATACCAAAATTGTGGTCGAATTCAAATTTCTTGAAGACGGTCGTAGATTCAGCTTAAAGAGAAAAAATTGTAAAAACCTTTTCAAATGTAGCTTGAAGTGCTAATGTCAAGAAATAAAGATTTTAGTCCTTTGGCCGGTGTATGCTTTGCTTTAGGTTTCGAATATCTATGATATTATATAATCTATATTTGAAATCTAATTTGTCATTTTTAATTTGTTCTGATGTGGTTGGTAGTCATTATGTTGTCCCTGTCCCTGGTAACGTTACGTGGGTATTGTGGTTTAGCATGCCTTGCTTGAGTGATGGGGGTTATCACATATATATTGCCATGTGGGGTTTCTCGGGATGATGAGTATGTGATTCTTCAGTCCATCCGCTTGAATTTGCTTTACAGAAATTTGACTATAAATACCCCCAATTATTCGGGTGTCATAAACTATTTGAATAAGTGTTGAACAAGTTTTAGGATGAGAAGATTATTAGTATTTTTATGTTATGCTAACTTATTAGGGTTTAGTGTAATTTTCTTTTGACAAAATAGATGTTGTTTGCATCTTAAATTTTTTCTGTAAATATTGATTTCAATGTAACCTCTTAATGAAATTGATGGGTGTTTTTGTTTAAAGAACTAACTTATATAAAATTCGCAATGTATAAAATGGATCATTATGTTGAAAGGGAGAGAAGAGAAGGTATCAAGGATATCTTAATAGAGGAGAGGCAACTAAAGCAAAAATGTCCTTGGTCCTTGCTGACAAATTTGCACCATGTGGTCCTTAATAAATTGTCCGTGCCGGAGGCACGGGCTATACCCTAGTTACGGTATATAATACAAGAAAAATGAGGTTATATATAGAAAAAAAATGAGGAGGTGAAAGGGTGGTTTAAAGAATTGCCTTTTGTCAGCCAAATCCTTCCTAAACCGCATGTTCAAAATTTTTCTAAACCTCCCATTATTAAACTCATCACAAAGCATTCAGATGCCACTACATAAATTTAATTGTACGTAGGTTAATCGTTATTGCACATTCAAGCGATAAGTTATTTAAAGCTAAAGGCACCCATGAACCTTAGTCCATGGGCTGCCAATACATATAACAAGCAAATATTTCATTATTATTATTATTCAAGTAAAAGAAATATACAAAGACTAAAATACTTTCATGTAACTAGTTATTTAATTTTTTTCTTTAAATTGTAAATAAATATAATTTTTTTATTAAATGTCGAATTTCGATAAAATTTATCTATTTGGAGAAGATTTTTCATTAGCTTTAGAATTGGAATAAATTTTAATTTTTTTTTCAAAAAAGAAACTCTTCCGTTTTTATGAAAACAGGTTTCAAAATTTAAATTGCAAATTGGGTTTCAAAATTTAATTGCAAATTAGGTTTGCAAGATGTAAATTGTAAACTTGATTTGCAAGCTTTGCAGAATATAATCTCGATTGGTAGATCTTGCAAACTCAAGTTGTAGATCTTGCAAACTCGATTTGTAAATTTTGTAAACTCGTTTTGCAGATCAAGAACAAAAAAAACTAAAGTTTCTTCTTCGTCAAATCTGAAAAATTTCTTCTTCTTCTTCTTCTTCAATCAATGTTACCCAATTAGATGTAAACACTACCTGGACCAGTTAGAACAAGAGAGAAATAAATTCATAATGACATCACCAATTACAAAGAATTCATAAATAACTTCATAACATATTAAGGGAAAAATCGAAATTAGAGTTTGTTCTTTATTTCTTTTCATTCTAAAGTCTAGTGGTTGCTGAATGCAAAACAAAACAGAAGTATAAAGATTTTCCTCAATGTTAGATTATACAGGACTCACTATATTTTGTACTTTTGAGGATCGATAAGCCAAATGAAGAGCTGTAATCTACAAAATGCCACCCTGTTCTATAAATATATAAAATGATTTAAGCACGTCGCAGCTAAAAGTACCCAACCAAAATGCTATAAGTGGGCAGGGACATTAGCAGGAAACCCAACAATTATAAATTCTATAGGCGTCGGAATGTTTATATATACTCAACCGTGAACCTTTCCATTGGACCCGATCTTAGTCGACTTGCTCTCTCTAAGAGGATCTCCAATTCAACACTCAAATTGAAACACTCAGAGTGCCACGTAGGATGTTTTGAGGTTTTTTGTAAAAAAACTCTCTCCAATGTAACACTCAATGTGGATCTCAAAATGACGCGGCATCATTTTTGAGATATCTCAAGAAGGAAGTCAACATTTGAGATTTCTTTTGAGGATCTCAATTGGCCACTCAATATTAGAAACTAATCTAACCATCTAGGAAATGACACCTAAGTTATTTTTAAGTTTTTAGAGTGTTGCATTGGAGATATCTTTTGAATTAAGGATCTCAACATTGACATCTAGGAAAGAGAAACTTAATTGAGCTTTGACACATAGGACAATTTGAGTTTTTTTTAGTTTTTCATTGGAGATGCTCTAACCAAGTTATTCATGGCTTCTCAACCTCTCTGACTCATCTTCTTTCTAAATTATCTGAGAAAGATCTAAAGTTAAAGAAGATCTGAAGTTCCTTTTTATGACTTAAGGAAGAAATCTATGGAGAAATTGGGTGTTATAGAGTTGAAGATAATCTAAATCGATTTTAGTTGATGTATAAGGTATTTGAAGCTCAAATCTGCTTACAATCTCATCTAGGGCTTTCCAGCTTGAAATGAGTTCAACAGAGTTATAATCTGTAGTGCCCCTACCTAAGTAGTGGGTGTAAATAGCAATAGGCATGTAAATTTTTTTTTTTTTCCAAAACCCTACTTACCCACCAGACTTTTATTCTTTTTCTTCTCAACCAGCCGTGAGTTTTAGAGAGGGAGAGGTATTGGGTTTCTAGTGAGAGAAAGTTAAAGAAGAAGAAAAAGGAGAAGAAGGGATCGAAGACAACCAAACTACTCGATTCTCTTGGCGATTAAGGTAGGCTTCCATCTCTCTATGGCTTCAATAGTCATTTTTATAGAGAAACCTAGGCAACTAGATGACACTATAAACCCTAGAACTTGGTATTACTTGAACATAGAATAGTGATCTTGAAACAAATATATGCATTAGAAGTAGTAGATTTATCACTTCTACAAAACCAAACTTTAGGTCACTTTGAATCCCATCTATGTGTTAAATTTGAAGTAAATTTTACTTAATGATATAGTTGATGAAGTATACAATCTTGATCAACATTCTCATGCTACATTCATGTACTACGATAATAATTAGGGCTAAAACCCCTTTATTTGCGATGATTTTAACATATAACTCTTATAATTAGATGTCTCTCACTAATATGCAATATGCTTTATGTAGATACATGAACATGTGTTTGAATTCAATATGATATGAAAATTGTAAGCTATTATCCTACATAGTTCACTACTTGCAAAACGTTATCGCTATGAAACTAGTAGGTCATAATGTATTAGTGAATATGATTTTGATTTTTGTATGTTGTGGTGTGATGCTATTATGTGTGTGTGATGTGATGAAGTTGGTGGAGGGTTGTAAGAGTTTTGTGGTCGGTTCGACCCTCTCTACCTGATGTTTATTGCGATGACTGACGGGTTCGCATGGTAAAGGCGTACGGAGGTACGACCTTGGTGTGGAGTGCATGGGGTCGACGTTAACACAAGGGTAGCCTTGTGGACCACACTCTTATGCAGCAGGGGTTATAGGGAGGGTTCAGATGAAAGATCTGATTTCCTTTGTGGACACCAACTTATTATATCGCTTTTGGTTGTTTGTTATAAATGTGGTTTACTTTATTATAACGGTCACAACTCGAATACTATATTTGAACACCTTTATATGTTATGGAGTCGTCTATTTGTTTTGGTAACTTTTGAAATTGTCTATTAAGGCTTCAGGGGTTTCAAAATCTACTTCTTGGGGTCTGACCCAACCTATTATTTTCTTCAAGACAAGGAAATCGGGAATTGCCACCTGCTCGAGTCGTAGTTAGCCCTTGAAGGAGTTTTCTTAGCAGTCTTCCTATTTTATTTAGGGAGTTATTTGGAGTTGCATCTCATAAGTACTTGTTTTTGCTCTTATTTGATCTTGTCCGACATATATGTCAATGATTTAGATACATCATGCGAGTTTTGAAAACTTGGTAAAGTTTCGTTAGTTGATTTATTGTTACTTTTGAGCTTCATGTTCGATGCTATTTGTGTCTTTGATGAATATTTCGTCTATGTTCACTCTTTTCCTTTACTTGTTTATCATTAATTGAACCATGTATTTAATATCCATGGGTTTCTAACTCTTCCACTGGGATAGAGGATGAAACCCTAACAAGAGTATTTGAATTCTAGTATCATATTTATTTTATTATCTCTTTTAATGTGCCTTAATGTTTCATAATTAGTCGTACTTCGGTTAGTCTAATAAACTAACAACTTGGATTTGAATTGCAATATATTTTAAGTGAAGTGGGTTATGGGTTTAGTTAATTGAGAAAGGTCTTTTATTGTTTTATCTTCCGAAAATTGAAGATTGATTTCTAACAATTTTTGAGTTATCAAAGAGGGATAATAATTTCAATTAGATATTATATTTGAATGTGATTGTTAGTGGTGAATTCCAATATCCTAGATTTACCAAGTTATAGTTTTTCATCACAACTTTATTTTGTTTTAAAAGTTTCAATTTTTAGTTTTCCAAATATCTTCTCTAAAATCAATTGTCCACTTTCCTAGTTTGTTAGTTAATTTTAGGTTTAGGTTTAATTCCAAACAAATCCTCGTGGGATCGACTTCGTAATACTTGCAATATTCGCATACGGTTCGTGCACTTGCGAGTTTTAATTTAGTCTAGTTAGCCTAATATTTAGGTTCACTAGATTTCACATCAAGTTTTTGGTGCCGCTGCCGGGGATGTGTTTTTAGGAATTGTTTCTAAATTTGGAATTGATTTTTAAACTATTAGTTTAGGAATTCATTTGCTTTAAAAAAAATATAATAACAAAAATTTATTTTGTGTCTAGTTGTTTTTTTAGGAGCTTTCTAAATTCTGGTTATTTGTGATTGTTTCAGATTTAGCAAGAGGTGAAGAAAAAAAGAAAAAAAAAGAAGCCTCAGAATCAAACACTTGAGGAAAGAGTGGTCTGGGTCGTCTGCAAAGGTCGTCGCCCGTCTGGAACGGGAGGTAACTTTTCTGATCACCCACGAATCTCCTGTCAGTGGGTAATTGTGTGAATTCGTGTGCCTAATTGTTTTGCCAAACTATTTAGTGTAAGCATTCTAGTAAGGGCACAAACCCAGTTACAAGATAGGAGTCGGATTTCATCACCGAACTCTTGCCCAATTAGGAAACAACATACGCGATCCTAAGCCTCGTTAAAAATTAAAATATGATTTAGATAGTGACCCTAGGGTATCGAGCTCATAGATACTTCTTAAACAACTCTGGAACTCGATTTTTATTTGGGCATTCTCAGAGGAAAACGTGTTAGGCAATTCTTGTCAAAAAGCCTGCCTCGAGAAGAGGAAACGTTGCCGAATGAAGACGGTTATTTTTAGCTTTCATAGCTGGCTGTCTTCCTGGAGAATTGTTTACCGTTTACTTTGATCGAGTAACCCTTATAACAGTCATAGTTCAAGTGTTGTGGCGAAGTAGGAGCTGTCTAGATTATTAGGCAAATCTGACAAACCATTCACTAAATCTACGTCTAATAACTTGTTGCTAGATTCTGGTTAGGTTGCTTGGTGGAGTCAGCTTGATTGTGTTTGTTTCCTTAGGATCTTCATAGTGAATCCTTGGTTTTCGAAAAAAATAAAAATAAAAATAAAAATAAAAATAAAAATAAAGCATTAATGGAAGGGTTCTGTCCAGACTGCTTGAGAGATTTGGAAGAGAGATTGACAATAGTAGAGTTGCGGGAAAGACTATCACGGTTAGAATTGGAGAAGATATCACAAGTCAAAATAATTTTGATCGATCATGTTATCAAAGTCATAACGTTGGTAATCATTGGAATTATCATCAACCGCAACAAGGTTGTGTCCCTCAGTTAAGAGATGTCAATAATTATCAACGTTTTAGCAATCAAAATTATTTTGAGAGTCCGATGACCGATGTCTACGGTGTTGAAAGTTATTGGGATCATTATCAACCTCAAGGAGGTTGCAGACCACAGTTTGAGTATCCCAATAATTATTCACATATGCAGTATAATCAAGAGTTTAGTGATCCACATTTATGTCAGCCGCTTCATCAAAATTTTGAGCAAGCCGATGGTTTTTCATCCCAAATTTCATCTTCATTGCAACAAAGTCTTAGGGACCTGACTAAGAGTACACAAGAGTTTACTCAATTCGCAAATGCATACTTGGCAAGTAGGGCACAAAATGAGTCAAGTTCCTCACCACATTATGAAAATGACCCACTGATTTCTAAATCGTCATCCCATATTTTACTAGAACAGAGTTGTAGAGTTCTTTCTCAAAGCACAATAGAGTATAATCAATACACGGAAGAACCCCAAGAGTATAATCAAATAGAATTTAGGGAAATGATGGATATAAATTCACAAGACTGGAATACAATAGGTGAGGAATGTCATGACAGTATAGTGTATGCCACACATTGTGATAATAATTATAGTGTTTCTTTTCTTTTCTTTGAGTCACCATGGTCTGGCTGAAGACACTAAAGTTAACGCTAACTGGGAGGCAACCCATCCACTTAGTAGGTTTAGGGGCACCAATATATGGTAATATCCTTCCTTTCACCCTTTTATTTATTTTTACATCTCTCTTTGTCCAATTTTAGAACATTGAGGACAATGTTCGGTTTAAGTTTGGGGATGGGGGAACAAACATTTGTCCTTTATTTCAAAATGCAAGAGGGTTAAAAATTCAAAATTCTTGAGTCGATAGAATTATGTGAAGCTCATTGAGGAATTTTAGCTTGTTAATAGCTCTAGATCTTAGTTGTTATACTATCCTTGTCCAAAGATTTTGTCACGAATTTCGAGCCTTAAGGTTATTTGTTACCTAGCCATATGAGTACTATATAGGTAATGAGTTAGCACTACTAAGAGAACTAGACTAATCATTAGTGGAGAGTGGAGAGAGGATTTCTGAGCCTTTCAATGTCCTTCGAGTGATCTCTTCTGCATAAACTCCGAGTAGAATGAAGAGCTACTCAACCTCGTAATTTTTAGAAAACTCATTTGATCTCGTGAGTTAAATTCTCCAACCACTTAGGGTGTCATCAAGAATGCGAATAAACCTCATTCTTGTAGTCTGAGAAACTAGATTAACAGTCCATAGTAGAGGATAACAAATCATATCACCATACCACTTATTCCAAAAGAATTCTGAGAGGAAGACAATCAATAAAGGAAAGGAAGAAGCAGTGAAGATCTTCGATAAAAAGGTTGTTGAAAAAAAAAAAAAAGTAAAGAAGGGTTAAAAGCAGAAAAAGACGAAAAAGAAGAAATTTTCAAAGGAGTAAAGTTCCGATGATATTAAAGAGTCTATATCCTCAGAAAACCTACAATTCCATTTTACCATCATATCTGTTATCTCTAAGACGGTACAGTTAGATAGTTGATCAGGTGAGAAGATGAGTGAGCTTCCCCATCCTTAGTAAAGTGGTTGAATTCCTTCCATGAGATCGTCTCTTTGAAATTTTAGTCCTTAAAATCATGTGTTGAGTCTGATGGGCCTAGAAAGTTTCCTAAATAGGTCACCACCTGCAAGTATACGGGCGTCAAGTGATAATTCCGGTAAGTCCGGTTCGTTCCTCAGAGACTAGTTAAGCTTATTCTAAAACTAGGAAGTAATAAGATTTTCCAAATGTTTTGATTTTGGTTTTGGTTTTAAAATAAAATATATAAAATATTAAAACAAATAAAAAGATGAACTCAAATGGGGGGGGGGGGGGGGGGGGGGGGGGGGGGGGGAAGTCTAGGGGTTTCGGAATCTACCACATAAAATCATCTTTGGAACAAATAGTTAACTAGTCAATTCTCCCTTTTTTATAACTCGGAAATTCAGATAATGAACTATCTTAATTCCGGAAGATGTTTTCGTTTAAACCCAATAATCTATAACAATGTAATTGTTTATTTCGAAAAACAAATCTCTAAACTATTGTTTATCAATCAATAAGCATATATCATCAAAGAATCTAATCTAAGCATGATATATCAAATTTAAAAGTATAAACAATGAAAAGAAAATCAATTCTACAAATTAAAACAATTTCAACTTTGAATCACAATCAAAAGAATTAACAAAATAATAATATGTCTCTATAGGTTCAAGTATGAGTTTCATCCTAAAACACTAGATGGAGAGAGTTAGCTATTCATGAAATTAAACTAATAAATATGAAGAATTAAGAGAAAAGAATTTAACTTTTTTTGCTGATTTTCTCTATTGCAGCCAAACGCACCCCTAAGGAAAATAATTTTCTCGTCTTCTCGGAAAATTATTTTCCAGCAATGTTGGAAAGCCAAACAGGGTCTTCTCCTTCACCAAAACTTCTCTTTCTTTACTGTTTCTCTCTCTCTTTTATTTCAATCAAAACCAAATAACAAGAAGAAGATTTTTATTAGATAAATATTTACAAGATGATTCTCTCTTTCTCTCTCTACAACTCACTCTCTGTTTTCATCTCCATTTCACTCACTCTCTATTTTTTTTTCTCTCTCTCTCTCTCACAAAAAGAAAAGACAATACAGAGGAAGAAGAAGATAATAGATGGTATGGTCTTCTGTTCCAGCCGAGCTACTCTCTCTCTCTCTCTCTCTCTCTCTAATATATCTATTTAAGTTGAGCTCAAAGAGAGGAGATGATCCCCCTCCAATCCGAGATACCTCAATCAGTTCTTCCTCTTTGTTTCTTATAGCCCGAAAAGAAAGAAAAATGGAAACCCGGCTCTTCTATGATCAGAGAGGATATCTCTCTCTATCCAATCTTCAATCAAATATTTCCTTCTCTCTTCGAATCATCTTTAGTCGAATCTCTCTTATCTTGTTTCTTCATTGAGTCGAATCCCACTCTCTTTATCAATCCAGCCACACTCAATCATCCTTTCTTTGTTTACTGTAAATAACAAAAGTGTAGAGACGAGAGAAAGAAATATCTTCTCTCGGTTTAATCATCCCTCTAGTTTGCCAATCAAATATTTAGGTCTCTGGTTTATCTTCTTCAATTATCCCTCACGGTTCCTCTGTCAATTTTCTAAATCTTTCCAATTCTCGGTTTATAAGAGCAGAGAAGAAATCTCTTTCTCTCTCTAGATTTCTTTCTATTTATAATATCTTAGCCGAATCTCTCTAAATCTCTCACTTATCTTCTTTCTCTAACAATTTCTCCCCATCTCTAATCACGTATCTTTCTCTCTCTACTGTTAAGTGCGAGAGATACGGTTTTGTTAGATAAAGTTTAGAAAAGGAAAAAGATTAATGGTTCCCAAATTTTTGGGATCAAATTACCCACTTATCACGGACTAGGGGAGCAGCATGAAACAAGATCAAACGATGATGCCACGTGTCTAGGAGGAACATCCACCGTTAGGCTGCACGGGCCTATCGTGGAAAATCGAAACCGGCACACAGGATCAGCAGGCCACGGTTTCCCTTGTGCGCTTGAATTTGGTCTGGAGAAAATCCCGCTCACGTCCAGATTGCTCCGCGTACCACATCCGATTCCCGCCACGTGTCATCCGGTTGATTAGGTCGACCCTCTTTCGCTCCAAATCTTTGACTTAAGCTAACTTGCTTATCCGGACTCCGATTCGATTTCCGCTTTCGCCGATAGATTCGTATTGGACTCTACTTTCACATGAGCACTAATATTTACCAGAATACCCTTGTCATTAAAATGACCAAAATGCCCCTCAAGTATGTCTTTATCACGATGTTTTTGCATCGAACTCCGTAAATGAGATATGAGAAAGAAAATCAAACAAATCATCAGAGTAACCGCTCGAACTGGACTAACTAACCCGAGTTAAGAGATTCAAATGGGACATTTTCATGTCTCATCAGAGTTCTTTTTTCATATTCATACTCACACATGCGAATAAACCATTCTGAGTGATTTTTATTTCTAAGTGTATGTCCGTGAGGCTGAAGTCGAGGCGAAATGTATTAGGAAAGGGATTGAAGTTTTGTTTTCTCAGAACTGAAACGGTGCTCATATAGCCTAGCAACAGATACTTTGAGTCTAGATTACTAGTGAGAAAATTGTAGTACTTGAATAGTGTCTCAAACTTTGATCTTCTTCTATTGGCTTTCTAAAGTCTGACGTTGGGTGAACTAGTTCTATTTTGACTCCTCTTTAACTCTAAATAGTTTGAACCCTATTGTATTTTGAAATATGATTTTGTGGGTATATTCACTGGAAACCCTCACGAGACACAACTCGTCCACTAGGGGAAACCTAGGGGTTTAACGGCTTGTTGCACGTGCTAAGTGCAATTGCGATGCCTGAGAAAGTGAGTTAGGATTTTATTTTTCTTTTCTTAGTATAGTATTTTTCTGTTTTGCTCGGGGACTAGCAAAATATAAGTTTGGGGATGTTTGATGAGTATGTAAAGTACTCTATTTTTGGGGTTTTATTTTATAGTCTTTACGTATAAATTGTGGTAAATATTTAAAGTTACATGGTTCTCGCAGGAATTCTCAAAAATACAAGGAAGCTATTAATTGGACGAAGTTGGCGAAAATATATATTTGGTCTTGGATTGTATGGAAGATTGAATGAATAGTTCAAAGTTGATATAGGGGGATTTTGCAGTCAGTTAGATTATAGGGGCCAATTCTGGATTTCGAGGGATTGAAATTTGAATTAAGTAGAAATGACATTGCTTCCCACGTGAATGAGAATTATGGTAAGACGTCATCGTGACGTCACCGTGACATCACCGTGACATCATCAACAATTTTTTTGGCAGTTCCTAAATTTTAAATACCGCCATGCAGTCATGCACAAGGGCAGTCGGTTTGAGAAATTATAAAAGGCAACCAATATCAATGAAGAAAAACACAACCCCCACACACTAGTGAAAAGAGCAAGTTTAGAGGAGCAACATTAGAGATAAATTAGCTTCTTTGGGTGCATGAATTTGGGAGATTCAAGGGATATATCGAAGACAAGTTTTGGAGAAAGACGAGAGGAACAGGCTTCGTCAATTTCAATTCGGTTTTATATACTTCACTCTTTTCCTTTACTTGTTTATCATTAATTGAACCATGTATTTAATATTCATGGGTTTCTAACTCTTCCACTAGGATAGAGTATGAAACCCTAACAAGAGTATTTGAATTCTAGTATCATATTTATTTTATTATCTCTTTTAATGTGCCTTAATGTTTCATAATTAATCGTACTTCGGTTAGTCTAATAAACTAACAACTTGGATTTGAATTGCAATATATTTTAAGTGAAGTGGGTTATGGATTTAGTTAATTGAGAAAGGTCTTTTATTGTTTTATCTTCCGAAAATTGAAGATTGATTTCTACAATTTTTGAGTTATCAAAGAGGGATAATAATTTCAATTAGATATTAGATTCGAATGTGATTGTTAGTGGTGAATTCCAATATCCTAGATTTACCAACTTATAGTTTTTCATCACAACTTTATTTTGTTTTCTAAGTTTCAATTTTTAGTTTTCCAAATATCTTCTCTAAAATCATTTGTCCACTTTCCTAGTTTGTTAGTTAATTTTAGGTTTAGGTTTAATTCCAAACAAATACTCGTGGGATCGACTTCGTAATACTTGCCATATTCACATACGGTTCGTGCACTTGCGAGTTTTAATTTAGTCTAGTTAGCCTATTATTTAGGTTCACTAGATTTCACATCAATCCGTGAAAGAAAATATTAAACCAGAATATTGAAAAATTATTGGTTTTCTTTCCTCTGAAGTGGAAAATATCATGTCGCAAGCTGTTCATCTTGACAAATCATTAACTGATCAAGAAATTTCTAGGTTAAAAAATGAGATCTTGAAATATAGTATGAGAAATCTTGTTTCTTGAGATGAATCTTATCTTATCCAAGGGTTTGAGCTAGTTTATGCTGATATTATGAATAGAGTTATTGATGTTACGGACTTAAGGTTTTTGGTAAGGAAATGAATGGAATGATTAAGAATATGGAAAGATATGTAACTGCAACATCAAATATTTGTATGAATGAATTAGAACGGGCGTCGAAGAAATTTTAGCAAACCCAACATGAAGAAACTTGTCGAACATTCGAACATAAATTATAACACAACATAACATAAAGGCGTAAATTAATGTAAAAACTAATTATAGTACATTAATTATATCCCAAATACATTATACATTATGCATAAATTCGTTAAATCATAATACATTAATTTTGTCGGGCGTAAATTAATTCGTGTTAGGCATCTTAGGGATACATCGTTGTGGAACAAAACTTACCATAAAGTTATACTGTTATTGGCAAAAACTATTTGTACAATTTATGCTAGAATCAGTTGCGGTTACCCATCTTAGCTGATTGGGTGCTTATAGAGAGTACAGGTCGATAATCATTGACCAGAGTCAAGAAAAGCCCGTTCTGCTTATAGCATTTCGGGCGGGTGCTTTTAGCAGCATCCATCATCAAAATTTCAAGAAATGTTGGAATCATAAAGCACTCAGTACCCGGCAAATAACACACACACACTAAAATATTATTGAAGACTATTCAAACTTGTCAAATAACATATGTTATGTGAGTGAAAATGTTATACACATACATGTAAAAAATCACTTTCCATCCCAATAATGCCTAACATATCAAAACCACCAAAAACGAGCAGATCACTATTGAAGGAAAAATGCATATAAGTAGGATTAATATCAATGTATAAAATGTGGAGTCAGTATTGGCAGGCCGATCGCCTAAACAACATGAAATACATGAAAACTCCAGTATGATCATAAGATCTAAGACTACTAGAATCAATTGTCGCGTACATTTCATTTCCAGAATGGAACCAAGTATATTTACAAAGAAGAATTTTTCGACCAAGAAGAAGAACAAGAAGGAAAAACTTTAAAAAATTATGGGAGTTTGAAAGAGAAAGAGAAAGAGAAAGAGAGAGAGAAAGAGAGTTTTCATTTGGAAAGGTACTAGGTTCCCACCGCTCCCGCCCTCTTGGCTACCACTGTTGTGGTTTATTACGTCCTGATTTTACGAGTAAAACGTCTTCGAGCATTCTCCGAGTGTGCGTGTACGTGGGA
This sequence comes from Eschscholzia californica, assembly GCF_041429995.1. Classification (NCBI taxonomy): domain Eukaryota; kingdom Viridiplantae; phylum Streptophyta; class Magnoliopsida; order Ranunculales; family Papaveraceae; genus Eschscholzia; species Eschscholzia californica. Next base: position 52,165,309 of record NW_028238198.1, read on the forward strand.
TCTATGATCACGCCGTTGACATCACGTTGGGTCGAGCTTACCCAAGAAGTGTATGAACAGTGGTTCTCATTTTCACACCTTTTGGTGTCATGCGTTTACTTGTCATTCGATATCAGTACGTGATTTCGGAAGGTACCCCATATTGTCTGAAAATGGGCATCATTGTGCATGCCCTTCTTGGGTAAGCTCGACCGAACGTGGTGTCAACGACGTGATCATAGATCCCACGGTACACGTACACTCGGAGAAGCTCGAAAGCATTTTACTCATAAAACCAGGACGTAATAAACCACAACGGCGTTAGCCAAGAGGGATCTACTGCGCCTGTAGGGCGCGGTGGGAACCTATTTTCCATGTATTTCAAGGTGGAAATCTAGTTTTCAGTTATTTCATCGTAAAAAAAAAATTAAAATTATAATGAAATTGAAAGGGAGAACTAAAGTTTTACCTACCAACCACAACAAAACTAATAATCTTTTGTTAATTCCAAGTGAAATTTAAAAAAAAAAAAATCTTAAGTAATATCTCAATGTTGAATCATCACAATAAAATTTCTGGATAGACGATGTTTGTCATAGCACATGCATTTTCATCTTTGGAAACAATATATTCAATCTAGTAGCAGCTGTGCACCTTGATAAAACAACATACAATTGACCATGGCTAAATACTGGAGTGCGAAGATCAACCCCCACAAATTTTACTGATTGACCTTGAGATTTGTTTATTGTCATTGCATACGCTAGCTTGATAGGAAAGTGACGCCTTATGAACTGGACGCTCGAATTAGAAGACGTAGGTGATAGAGAAATCCCTGGAATAAATACCAAATTTCTGGCTTTATCTCAATTCAAAATTCTACATTCAAGTACTCGAGACGCAAATCTGACAACCATCAATCTCGTGCCATTACACATCCCATCTTTTGGAGAAAGATTTTGTAACAACATAATAGGACAACGAACTTTCAATTCTAATTTGAAAGGTGGAAATCCAGGTGGATTAAGATAAATTAAAAATTCAGAGGGGTAGCCAGCTGCAAGGGTATTATCGTTTGCTCAGCTTCATCCATTTTATCGACAACAAAATAAGTAACTGTTTCTTCAGAGATTATATTTAAAGCCGAAATATTGATGACACTAACATCTTCATTACGTGCAGAGAGAATGGTTCTTTCTGTCAACTATTCAGAAGAACTAGTTCCGACCACATGTAACCCTCAAAATTGAAGACGACAAGTTAACTCTTTCGTCTCTACTTGATCCAACCTTCGAAAAATATAAAAGATGATGAGTAATGGATATTGCAGCGCCCCAAATCTCAAATCTTAAGCTAACCGCCTTGAAATTGAAGATTTGAGACCTTCAAAATGGATCTATGAGCAACGCCTACCATGAGTGCACAACCAATACCTGAAAAACAAAATAGATGGGTTAAAACCCAACTGTAGTAGATTTCCACAAACCTAAGTCTCGGGTAGGCAAACTCAATCCCAATCAAGGAAGCATTGCATTCATATTCATTATTGACATTATCTGAAATTCAACGGTGAATACTAACATAATATATCAGATTGACCCAATCTCTCTCGAAACTAATAAATTTATGTCCTTTGATTAATTATTAGATTTTCAGGTTCTTGTATTCTAATCCAATACTAACCCTGATAATACAACGATCTTTCCTCTTTTCCAGCAGATACAAAATATCATGCCTTTAACTAAGGTAAACCTATATAGCACCAAACTTGACATGTATGTCGACAAACACATTATGTCAAAAGACAAAATCATCAAAGCCTCGTTCGGGTATCTCAGACCAATACACAACAAACATTGGCTCTTATCAAGAATTACAAACAATATTACCAAACAATTCAAGCCAACAACACATGACAAGTCAGAAGGGATGATGCTCATACTAGATCCTCACGTGGAGCGCTACCTCAAGCAAGCAAATAACAATAATAGTTAACAAACATAGACTCACCTCTAGAAGGTATCTCCCTAGGAGATACATTGCCTAAAGAACAGAAACCATGTGAATTATCTCAATAAATTCGTCCATTGGAGACTGTCTTAACACCTTACACAAAAACTATCATAACTCCTCACTTGGAACTCTTATTAACGCACCGTTTCAAGCATCGAAAAGTAGATGAACATACCTTTTCCAGAAATATAAGATACACATGTAAACTCATCACTTATCATTACCAGATTCAATTTTAAACTAGACTGAGATACAGTAGAGACTGTTCTGACACCTTATACGAAAACAACCATAACTCCTCACTCGAAATTCGGATTTATGAACCGTTTGAATTACTAGAAATTAGACAAAGAAACTTTCCAACCATATAAGAATCACACCGAGATTCATGATATATCAATAACAGATTCAGTTTTAATATAGACCGACATACAGTAGAGGCTGTTCTGACACCTTGTACGAAAACTATTGTAACTCCTCACTCGGAACTCCGATAAATGAACCGTTTGAACTACTAGAAAGTAGACGAACATACCTTTCCAACCATATAAGTATCACACCAAGGTTCATCATCTATCAATACCAGATTCAAGTTTAATCTAGACCGAAATACTGTCCTCTATAGATGTTTTATGGAATTCTAGACAAAAGTAATGTCTAAACCATTTAATCGTTTTTTTTAATGTGATTAACAATACTAAACCTATCATGGAATAAACTGAAAGAGCCTATAAAAAAAATTAGGAGGTAGGAAATTTACCTCTTTTCGCCTTAGATGACTTCCAGACGACAATCACCATGCTTTCTTCTCTCCCTAGAGAACTCTATCTCTATCTCTTTCTTGTTTATTGATCCTTCCTTCACTAAGGAGTGGCTGCACCATCCCTCTTTTCAATAGGTTTTATTCAAAAGTGAAGAGGATTAGGGTTTTTAAACCCACTACTATTTTGTCCAAACAAAACTGACCTAGAGTTTTATTGTTTCCACCCAATTTGATTTATAAAAAATAGGGGTATTACAGATATAAAGTTCAAAGAGAATAGCGAAGTCAAAATAATGCTTCATGTAACCAAAATAAAATAAGATTTACCTCGAGTAAAGAAATTCGAAAAATAAAGGTTTGCGGGTTCTGCGGGACGTAACCGCATGTTTTGGTCAAGAGTGAGGACATTAATAAAGTCCCATATAAATGATCGCCTAAGTGATGCACCTACGATCTGCTCCCTGACTCCTTTTGGTATCACAGGTAAAATTTGTTGATAATCACCCCCGAGGATGACTGTTACACCACCAAACGGTCTGGTGTCATCACGAACATCCTGTAGTGTACGGTTAACCGCCTCAACGCAATATCTACGTTGCACAGGAACTTCATCCCAAATAATTAGACATGTTTGTCTAAATAGATCTGCGTGTGGTGTCTGCTTATCAATGTTGCATATTGAATCTCCGTGCACATCAAAAGGGCTACGAAAAGTGGAATGGGTAGTTCTACCTCCAACTAATAGTAAAGAAGCAATACCAGAAGAAGCTACTGTGATAACAATAAAACCCCTTAACACGACAGCTAGTAGCAATCGTATTGTAGAAAAATATTTTACCCGTTCCCGCTCCACCATTCAAAAAAATACCACACCTCTTTCTTCATTAACGGAATCGATTACAGAGTTAAAAGCTGCTTTTTGTGCGTACTTCAGACGTTCAACATTTGAATCTACATCTGAAATCTCAATAGCAATTTGAATTTGTCTGTGCTCCCAAATAAACCTATTACTAACAATTTCTGTCCATATTCCAATTGATTTTGGCAAAGAGGGAAAGTCGTGTTGATGGTTTTTTCCGGACTCTAGAAGTAGCTCACTAAGAAGAAACAATCCAAAATCAAGTATTTATTCCTCAGTCGGATTAGGAATCCCACGGGTGGTGCGAAGGTTATATGCAAGATCGTAACATATATTAAATGCAAATCGTTCCCACAAAGAGTGAGGGTTTAACGGACAACATTCAATGAGAAAGACGCAAAAAAGCCTCCTCAACCAGTAACTAGAATTCATAAACTTTGCCTCTTCCAAACATTGTATCCACTCATCGTCATCTTCTAAAAGACCCCGTGCAACATATGCCAATTTCGGTGAAGCATTTCTTCAAACACATTGTGAGCAAGAAGTACACATCAAAGCAGATCAAAGATCAAAATTTAACCAAAGTAATCACAAAACTACAAAGGAAAAGAAAGAAAAAAGTGGGAAACTCTGTTACTTACTTTAAATCAATGATATATAGCTTTTTTAGTTGGTAGAAGAAGTATATCACAAAACTCCATCCATGCAATTTAGAAGATCATTAAAATACAAAATCAAAACATTCCTACAGTACCTCTTTGATCGAAATGAAACAACCACGAAAGGAGAAGAAGATTTCGCTGGAGCTAGAGAAGCAAAAGTTTAATCAAGTTGAAACCTCTGTTTACCTTTGACTCTGATTCTTGAGAGATCTTACGGAGATGCAGAAGGTGGCTTCGAGATTTTCGTGAAATCAAATGAGAAGTTTAGAAATTGCAAAATAGAAATTGGCGTGGGAAGTTTGGAGAAGGTGGTTTCTGAGATGTTGAAGTCGGAAGGAGAGATCGTGGGAGAAAAAAATAGGAATAGTTGGTTAAATGACTAATTTAGCCTACATTTAAAAAGGATAAATTTCAAAATATTTTCATCCGTCATATGCAAAATCCACACAAAGAATGGACAGTCAGACTTATACCCCTGAATAACTACTGAGATGTTTTATTATAGTAGATTTTATTACACCTAAATTATAGTAAACATGAGTCTGTAATAAAGTACGTTCTTTAGATACAATAACCAATTTTCATGATACAACTAAAATAACCATACAGTAACATAGAAAAATTGGAAACCGAAAACGACCAAGAATCCTAAAACTAAGTAACATATGATTTCACTATGCTGAATATATACCCAATTGAAACCTGGTTTGATTTCACTCACTACAAAGTGATGTGCTATTTATGACGGACTGTTTCCGACGGAAAGAAGAAACTGGTCGGAAAAAGGTTCATATTTCCGACGGATTTCGTACCTATCGTAGGAAATTCAATTATTTCCGACGGAATGTCTAAATTCCGGCGAAAGTATGAGGTATTGACGACGAGTTTACACTGACCTTCCGACGAAAATAGTTACTTTGTTATTTGGAGAAATGACACTGTTCCTACGGCTCTTTATGTCGTCAGAAAAAGTCCCAAAACAGTTCATACCATTAAACTATACATAATTTCGATCCTATTTGAAAGTGATCGGCCTTTCGATCCTATTTGAAAGTGATTCTATTTAATTGTGTCCGTTAAAAGTATGAGAACCTCTTCATCACTTAAAGATGAATCTGCTGCATACTGCAAAGCAGTTTTACCATTTATATCTACTTAGTTTGCCTTGGTCGAATTTCAGAGTCTCATGTTTAGTTCAGGTTTAGTAAAGATACTTATATAAGGATTTAGTTTGCCTTGGTCGAATTTCACATAATTGCTAGTTTCAAATTATAACACACTTACTAACTTCATTTTGTATGTATGTTAATGCAGTTACTATGATATCTCGAGTCGTTTGTGGTGTTGAATGGAATATCAATTGGATTTTTGAATCTCAGCCTCGATTTTGACTCAGTTGGTTTTATCGTTTACATTACTTAGCGACTTTGTTATTTACGGTATATATGCTTGTATGAAACCAATAGTTTTATTGGTTTTCGACTTCATTACTTTTCATGTATATGACTTCAGTAATGAAATATCCAATACTTTTAATTTGTTATTCTTGTGAATGTTTGGTTTATGTTATTTTTGTCAGCAGGTTCATGTAATTTATAATGCTGCTGCTACAGCAGCAGCAGCAGCGGAAAAAACCAAATTTAAATTTAAAAAAAAAAATTGAGTATTTTCGTCGGATGGGAGCCGTCGGGAATAGTTTGCCACTATTTTCCGACGGATTATCAAAATCAAACCATCGGGAATAAGCCGAGGCAGGTTGACATTTACGAGAATGTTTTCCGACGCCTTTCTCTAAGTTGTTCGTCGAAAAAGAATCTATTTTCGACGACCGTTGTCGTCGGAAATACTATTTCCGTCGTCACTATTTCCGACCATTTTGCGACGGTCTTGCCTCGTCGGAAGAAGTCTTTTCCGACGGCTTTACCGTTATTTTCGACGGACCCTTTCCGTCATAAATGGTCTTCGTTTTTGTAGTGACTTCATATTTTTAACACGCAAAAGCAAATATAACTACGGTGAGCAAAATCGAAATAGATGAAATTACTCACCTGAGAAACATATAACGAACAACACCTATAGAAGATCGTCTGAAGTTAGATGAAAATTACTATTGCAATTGATTTAAAAGCATATGACTTTGAAGAATTATTTTGTGACGAAACAGTATTTTATGATTTAGAAGTATTTATTAGTCGTTAATTGGAACTAAGAGATCGTAGTCTTCTAAATCATAAATTAATTCATTTTTTCTCATGGAATCTGCTTACTCTAATTTCATCATAAAAGAATACTGTAATGATGAAAATGCCTATAGACTCGGAATTATGATTTAGGATCACCATAAAAGTATTCTTCTAAATGCCTATAAACAATTCATAAAATAATACTGTTCCAAAAGCATATTGTCATGATGAATTGAATAACTTTTTTCATAATTCCGAGTCTATACATATGTCTCTGTGTGAGCCTCAATTAAGATGACGTATTTTCCAAGAATAGTATCATCTTAGGAAACTGTTTAGTATTTCCATTGATTTAGAAACAACTAATTTAAATAGATGTAAATGTAATATAGGCAAAGAAATCAAATAACCCGAGTGTAATTCAAAGGGTTGATGATGAAATCGAATAACACCCGAGTGTAATTTAGAGGGTTGATGAAATCAAATAACCCGAGTGTAATTCAGAGGGTTGATGATGGAAGCTAAAAGATAACTCGAGTGTAATTCAGAGGGTTGATGATGGAAGCTAAAAGATAACCCGATTGTAAATCAAATAACCCGAGTGTATTTCAGAGTGTAATTCAGAGGTTGAAAAAAGTGAGCAACCTTAACTAGATGAAAAGAAAAAACAGTTGAACTAATAAAAATAAAAATAAAAAAAACTAATGTGAATAACCTAACCTGGATTAAAAGAAAGAGCTGTCGATGTAAATATTAATAAACAACCCACTCAGTTAATAGACCTGGATGAAGACAAAAAAAAACAGAAATCGGGCAACCATCTATGAGAACAAAAAGTGAGCAACCTTAACTAGATGAAAAGAAAAAACAGTCGCACTAATAAATAAAATCAGAAAACTAATGTGAATAACCTAACCTGAATCAAAAGAAAGAGCAGTCGGTGTAAGTATCAATAAAGAACTCACTCAGTTAATAGACCTGGATGAAGAGAAAAAAAAAAAACAGAAATCTACCAACTATCTATGAGAAAAAAAAGTGAGCAACCTTAACAGGATGAAAAGAAAAACAGTCGAAGTAATAAACAAAAATCAGAAAACTAATGTGAATAACCTAACCTGGAGAAGAAGACCACGAAACTTCAAAAGATTATGAAATAACCTCTCTGTAATTCAAAAAACCGTCAAAATCAGAATCAAATAACCTAATTTAGGAAATCCATTGTAAAGTTGTTCTTTGACAGGCTGCACATGTTGTTAAATAGAGCAAGTACACATCAAGACACAATTTTGCTTGAACATAAGTGTTTCATGTGTTCAAAGGTATTCTTATGAAACACTTACTCTTTCATGTAACTATACCCAAACATTAAAGACACATTTTTGCTTAAACAGAAAAAAAAAACTTAAACATGACCGAAATTGTGAATTTCGGTGAAGAATTTCTTCAAACACATTGTGAGCAAGAAGTACACATCAAATAAGATCAATGATCAAAACTTTAACCAAATTAATCACAAAACTAAAAAAGACAAAAAATAAGGAAAAAGTGGAAAACTCTGCTACTTACTTTAAGTCAATGATGTATAGCTTTTTTAGTTGGTAGAAGAAGTATATCACAAAACTCCATCCATGCAATTTAGAAGATCATTAAAATACAAAATCAAAATCAAACAATCCTACAATAATCTTTGACCGAAATAAAAAAACCACGAAAGGAGAAGAAGATTTTGCTGAAGCTAGAGAAGCAAAAGTTAAATCAAATTGAAACCTCTGTTTACCTTTGACACTGATTTTTTAGAGATCTTCCGGAGATGCAGAAGGTAGCTTCGAGATTTTCGTGAAATCAGTTGAGAAGTTTAGAAATTGCAAAATAAAAATTGGCGTGGGAAGTTTGGAGAATTTGGTTTCTGAGATGTTGAAGTCGGAATGAGAGGTCGCGGGAGAAAAAATAGGAATGGTTGGCTAAATGACCTATATTTAAAAAGGATAAATTTCTAAATTTTCACCCGCCAAATGCAAAGAATGAAAGACCAGACTTATACCCTGAATATGTGTGGGGGCGAGGGGAAGTGATTTATGTAATTCCGGGATATCGTAACCTATTTTCTCCCCACTAATTTCTCTTCCTCCCATAATTGTTGGGTATCTAGTAAATGCCAAGAATATCATTGCAGTTAATTTGTTAGAAGCTGACATATATGATAATATCTAGGGTTTTTTGAGTTTACCCCCTCAATATTAATTGGTAATTGAGTTTACCCCCTCAATAATTGATAATTGAGTTTACTCCTCAACTTACTATTTTTATTAAAAACAGTAAGACAATATTTGATGGTGTGTGGAGAAAGAATATGTCTATCAAAAGTAATGATTAGGTAATGTGATTTTAGTAATTGTAATACCTTAGTATGTTAGATCAGTCAAGAATATAATTCGTAAAGACTTATTTTGTTCGTACACTATTTAACTTGTGATTCATTTCCTTTACGCCAAACATGACCCTAGTATTTTGCCTAAAATTAGTAAGCTCAAGGGGGTAAACTCAATTACCAATAAGTATTGAGGGGGTAAACTCAAAAAACGCCTAATCTCTAATACAAATGAGGGTATAAAAGTCTAAAGGTAGTTTCAAGAAGTTAGAACTTAATTATTGACACTAATATCCTTTTCTTTTGATTCGAATTACAAAAGGAGGATTTTATATCGACTGTCGGATGCAATCTCTATCAAACTCCCAACAAAAATGAATGGTCAGAGTTATACCTAGTTTTATATATAGTGATAGTAATAAAAATCTAATGGTTGTGATTAGAAGATAAAATATTGTAAACATCTAAAGGCTAAGTGTCACCATTATCCATATGTTTGACCCAGTTTCTCATATTTCTTTATGAATTTTTTATTAGAAGATAAAATATTGTAAACATCTAAAGGCTAAGTGTCACCATTATCCATAAGTTTTTTTTAGAGACAGTAAAAGTAATATAAATTTTTTAATAGTGATTTAGACTGTATTTGGGGAAGAATGACACGAACAACAAGAATATCCATGTCAAGGGTATGAAATGATCTCCCATCTCTGAAGATAACATGTTGATAATTGAAGCGACTAGGTGCCACTTTCCAGAAAAATAAAGGCTCATTCATAATTAATAGACTTTACATCCTCATCTAGATCTGTTATAGAAGAAATTATAGCTCAATATAGCGCATCCCCATCCCCGATCTACATCTATTACAGAAGAAATTGCAAACTCTTGGAAGGATCGTTGAGAGTAAATCAGAGACAAACCTCTCTGATTTACTAAATCAACCTCGTTCCCAATCTGCATCGGTAAAAAGAAGAGACATGATTGAGCCGCCCGAAAAAAGACAACAACAACCTGGAAAAGTGAAAATCGAGAAGTCCCCATAGTCCGCCTTGTTATCTAGCTTCCGAATTTGAAATCGGAGAAGACAAGGAGTGATCTGGGAATCGTCCATTACTTTCAACCAGATTTTACAGAAGAATCAACTAGGGGAAGAGATGTAAGACGCCACCTGAATCTCTTCCGTACCGTGAAGTATGTCGAGTCGGTTTCCAAGGTTATAACCGCTTGTTTGAACGGATTTCCCATTTAGCGCGACTTTCTTGAATGGAACAGTGAAAAAGTAACAACTTCAAAATCAAATTCGAGCAAAGGTCCCATCATGAACGAGAAGAAGTCGGAAAGTTTGAAGAAGATTATCAAAGAAGAAGAACAACTTAGGGAAAGTTAACAATGAATAAGAAACAAAGAACCAAGTAATCTATTGATAGATAGAAGTCGAAACACAAAAGCCTTGAAAGAAAACTTAAGAAATAAATGAATGAAATGCCTTGGAAACTGGCGAAACAATGGATGCACATAAGTAAATCGCAGCGAATCTCTAACCTTGTCAGACACGTAATGAATGTGATAAAAAAAGATGAAGACGTTGAGTCAATAAGAAAGAAACACGTGTCTGATGTGTGATCAAAAGGGGTTTTGCGATTAGTTATCCAAAAGACAATGAAGAAAACGCGTGATCAGAAGATCAAGGGAAAAGAAAAACTTCAAGGTATTCGAGCTAATCATGTGCAAAAGAACATGTAAGCAACCCTGTAAAGCAGCGTTACCAAAGACGTTTTATTATAGGCAAAAATAACCGAGCTCTCATATAAAACCCTAGTTCAGGTATTCTTAATCCTCAAAAAATTATGGGTTAATTCTATTTTGTCCCCCTAAAGATGACCAACTCACCAAAATAGCCCCCTAAAGATGACCAACTTCCAAAGTAGCCCCCTAAATCACTTTTCCGTCCAGTTTACTGGCTGAAATTAACTTTTGTTTTTCTCATTGCCAATTCTACCCTGTTGACTTTACTTGTACATTATTTATGGTTCCAAGAACATTGATTATGTAGTTTAATCAATTCATTATTAAATTTCTTGGAACTCTTAACAACTATTTTTTATTAATTTCAAACTAGTTTCTTTTTTCTCTCACTATTAGCTTCAACATCTTTTACCTAGATCTTCATTATCAATATTTACTCATCAAGCTACTAAACTCTTTTCAAAATCAAACAATTCCATTAAAACTAACAATCTAAGCAAATGGGTACTTCAAAAGGCCCTAATCTAAAGAGAGAAAGTATAGGGAATCCAAAAAAATCAACTAATAGACCAATTGAAATAAGGAATGAAGCTAATAATTTCTATAATAACAAACCTAACATCAATAAGAATCAATAGTTGAACCATTATCTTCCTAATCTTTAAAGGGTAATTGATGGAATTTATTGTAGTGTAAGGTACCCACAATGATTCCCATAACCACTAACCATTCTCATCATAGCAAACCCTTTTAAAACACACAAGTAAAATGTGGAATGATGATGTTGAAAATATATTTTGAAGATGACGATGATGATGGTGATAAAAAGAGATTTTTGAGATGATGAAGATAAAAAGAGATTTTGAAGATGATGATGGTGATGAAGGTGGAAATGAGAAGATGTAAAGATAATGGGGGAGATGAAAAAGTTAATTAATGAATGAAATGACTTGTTGATTAATGATCTTGAAACTATAGAGTAATGTTAGAAGGGTAAAATCAGTAACAAAAAAGAAAAAACTTAATGTTTGACGGTAATTAAACGGAAAAGTGATTTAGGGGGCCATTTTGGAAGTTGGTCATCTTTAGGGGGCCATTTTGGTGGGTTGGTCATCTTTAAGGGGTCAAAATGGAATTAACCCAAAAATTATTAACTTCAATTATTTATGAATTATCTTAATTTCTATGTGAATTATTTACACAAACTATTTGTGAAAATTAAAGGAAAAACTAAGTTTTCTACTCCTTAGTTTATCTACTTTCGACTAAGGAGTGGCGGAACTCGTGATGATTAAAAAAATAGTCATCAGTTGACTGTAGTGAAAGTCAAGAAACGATCAAAAGGCCAACGGGTCAACCCGTATCAAGTCAATGAGGAGGTCGAATTCGAAAGATGCCTGCTACTCCAGCCTGGATCTAGGGGGTCGGTACCATTGTCCTAGGCGCCTAAACTTTGCTCAAGCTCAAAGACAACCAGGTCTATCCCAAAATTTAAGAGAACACAAGGATGGTTGGCATAAATGAGGTCGATACTTGAATCTCGAGATAGGTGGGGGGGGGGGGGGGAGAAGCGTGCTTGATGCTTGATCGACTTAATCACGAATTCTAGTAAAAGATCCCAGCGGGTAAAGATCTTAAGTATTTATTAAACATGGGATACAGCAGTCCCGTGGGGAGAAAACTTTTTCTAAAAGATAAATACGATAAGAAATACGATCTGTCCTAAATGCCAAATATCCTTGAACAAGTAAACTTGTTTATATCTAATACACGAGAAAATCTCAAAGAAGAATCCTAATATGTCACAAGTAGGAAATAATAGTTTCTATGCATTAAGGAGCCTATAATAGGTAATGAACTCGCATCGAGGAAGGCACATCGACGCTTACACCACGATCAGAAGCTAAGCCTCAAGCTTAACGATCAACAAGGTCCAATTCCTAAACTCGGGTGACTCAAAATTCAATTATGTAACTCCAAGGGCAAACTGTCTGTCTTGAACATAAGAGAACTTTTTAAGTTTCTTGCAGGTTTCGTCCCACATTTCGAGATGAGCAGATCGAGATTCAACGTAGCAATCTCAACATCTTGAACGATACCAAAAATGAAAAATTTTGACATCATCAAATTGGGTCTAGAAGGAGGGATGAGTCAAGCAAAACTACCACCGTCCAACAACTCGAATTCCAAACCCGATTCCCGACGGAATCACGTTATTGCTCAACGTTCGAAACCTACTTCGAAACAATGAATGTCTTTCGAGGAAGATTCAAAGCCTAAAAATAACCATGGTGGACATGAAGGTGTAGACTTTATGAAGATTATTTTCGAGGCAGAGAACAATACCTAACTTGTAGAAAAAGTCGTCCAACCACAAAATCAGATAATGAAAGAAGCAAACCCAAATTTTGAAGGCAAACCTATCGTTGGAGAGAACGATAAGGACGTGAAAGAAAGCGGAATCCGGTCCCAGGAAAGGGGTTGACAAATGCTCCTACATAAATGTACCCGTGCAAATTAGAAACTCCTCCTTGCAAGTCACATACATTAGAATTATCTGACCGGACAAGAAAGCCACAAGTTAACTCGAGTGTTATGGTAATGCATCAATTTCTAATAACACGACATATAATAAAAATTATAATATCTTAATTTTTTTACTTTAGTAATTATATTACTTAAATTGATCAAAAACTTTTCAAATCTTAATATAAGAAATCATTAGTTTCGTAACTTATAACCTAAATTTTTATTAATTACGGCTCTAAATTTTCTGCAATAACAAATATCATCCTTTTAAAGTGTTAACTAGAATATTTGAAGACATACAATATTATTTTAAATTTCTTAAATGGGGCAAGGTGACTTGTCAATAAGTAATAGGATTTTTGAGTTTAAGGTCCAAAAATAGGGGGGTAATGAGCCATATATCCACTCCTAAATTAAAAAATAAAATAAAACCAAAATAAACCGAAAATGTAAAATAAGTCCAAAAATTAACTATTTGGTGGGCCCTATACATCAATCCTTTAATTATCTCTCATTTTTGCCCTTTCATAAATATTTTTTAACCATTGGTAAACCAAAGGTTTATACTGGTTAAGTTAATAACTCTTTCCATATATTTTGTGAAAGAATATTTATGTTGGATATTTAATACCAATCTTTATTTCCATAAACTCCATAAATATTTAACCAAATCAGTGGATATTTAACAAAAATGAGTTGCACTCTAAAAAAAACGAGTTTCTATCTATGTAACTCTGTATTCTTTGAATTCAAGAAAGTATATTATTTCTAAATCCGTTGTATTTGATTAAAGTAACCTACCAAATCAATGGATATTTACCTAAAACGAGATGCTCAATCCCAAAAACGAATTTCTCTCTCTGTAACTCTTTGTTCTTTGAACTTCAAGAAAGTATGAAGTTGTGATTTGCGTTTTATCTCTACCTCGATCTAATTAGACATCTACAAATTCTTTTGTGAGGTATGTCCAACTTAAATTGATCGTCAGAGTCTATAAATCTCTATTACTACAATCTTCTTAAAAAAATTATTTATTCTAACAAAAAACTTATATGTAACATTTTTTATCACTTTTTGGTAAAAAGTGAATGTTGAAATCTCTATTAATTCAATATTTTTTTCATAAAAAAGTTTTATAAAGTGAAATTGTGTTTGCTACATTTTCGGTATTCTACTAGCATTTTTTACATTCTATTAGCATCTGTTATGAATTTGTTACAATAGGTTAAAAAGCAAATACTATTTTGTTAGCATCTTATTGATTCTAATAACATTTTTTACATTCCATTAGCATCTGTTGAATGTATTTATTGCAGTAGGTTAAAATACAAAGACTATTTTTTTAGCATCCTATTGATTCTACTAGCATATTCTACATTCTATCAGTATCTGTTGAATGAATTCGTTACAGTAGGTTAACAAATACTTTTTAGTAATTAAAATGTATAAGGTGAAATTGTTTTTGTTACATTTTCCGTATTCTACTAGCATTTTATCGATTCTAGTGACATCTACTAGCATTTTCTACGTTCGTATTCTACTCTGTCAATCTCATTGATCTCACATGTAGTTGCAGTAGGTGGTCGATAGATGGTATCCCTTGTCAACATGCCATGTTTTGCATCAAGAATTATGATGGTGATACGACAAGTTTTTTTTTTATCATTTTCACCAAACAAGCATTCGTCAACACTTATCAATGTTATGTCTACCCAATACCAAATTATGATGAGCCAATGGAGTACATCGATGAAACAAGAACATTACCTCCGTTAACAAAGAGAAAACCGGAAAGACCAAGGACAGTAAGAAGAGAGAACTCAGGAAACATACCCAAAAAAATTAGGGTTTGCGGTCGGTGTAAAAAACCGGCTTATCACAATAGTGCCTCATGCACGGCAGCTATACAATAACTAACTTAAATTTTGATTATGCAAATTTACTTATTCTCCTAGAAACATAAATATTCTACTTATGTCTTTTATATGTTTAGAGAATTTGATCAATGTTACCAGATTATCGTATTTAAACAAGAGGATTTTCCTATTTCCTATTAAATTTTATCAAAGGTTACGATATTATCGTAGTTATACTCATATGTATTTGGCTAGAGTAAGTTACAAAATGTCGAAAAACTGAAAAATGCTGGTAGTGTTGGAGAAATTTTGTCAACATCTTACTGGTATCTTTATACCCATTGGACCATGCTAGAAAAATTTGTTTGATGTGTCTAGCAATTTAGCAATTTTCAATACAATCAAAGCAGGTTGGTTTTAGCCTTGTTATATTTTAATCAAAATGTCCATATTTTTGATATATTTTTGTACGAACTATTTATTTCCTTAGTTATATATGTTATCAGTGGATTCAACATTAAGTGTTTGAGTTCATCATGCCTTTGCCCTACCACGTATTATAATTGTATAGTTTCAGTAGTGTCCAAGAAATTTGAGTAACATCTTTATCGTATCTATGAACTTGTTGAACGACATCTAAAATATAATATAATTGTGGTATTATAGAACATTGATAAATAATCCCATAACTGCTCAAAATGTTATTCAAACTTAAAACATAAACATGTTTGCTACGTTTTATCACATAGTCCGTTACAAAATACAAGTTAAAGTACCTAAACATTTTTTCTCCATATATCCTTCGATTCATTCAGCAACAACCAAGTTAGTTCACCCCTCTTCCTTTGCGCTAGTTTTGTTCAATCATCTTTTGGCATCTCGTTAGGAAAATATTTATAGTTCGATTCGATATAAAGTTCTTCCATGTGCAAAATCACATACAACCTACAATCAGGCCTGTCAAAGTTCAAACAACAAACCAATTCAACATCTTTGGATTGTAACCATTTATACGTTTCTATAAGAAACTAAAAAAGGCTAGTCAAACAAGTCATTTTTCTTATGAAACCAGTTTTGAACAGTAACCATTTCAAGGTTCTATAATAAACTTCAAAAATGCTAGACAAAAAAATGACATTGTTTTTACAATCCAATTTATTCTCTCATTTTTTCCCCATATTACACCATGTAATGTTCTATGGTTGTCAAAAAATCAGGTTTGAAAGGTAACCATTGATAAAGTTTTATAAGAAACTTAATAATGCTAGACAAAATATAAGTTTTATTGAAAGTAACTATATTCTGGATCTAACACTATGCTTGAAAGTCTACAATACAAAATCCTAAATTAGATAGAACCCTTAGATAGAACACTAAATTGTCGGTCTAAAATAAAAAATTTAAGTAGAAACCAAATATTTATTCAAAGAAATTACACAACAACAGAGACAAGGTAACAATACAAATTTTTTGTTGCATACAAAAAAGAAACATACTCTTCACTTTGAACTGATTTAGGGTTTTGAAAATAACTTCCATTAAACCACTTCGAAACAACTAAACCTTAGAAATTTCTTATTAACTAATCAATTTCAGAAAAATAAATCATAGTTAAAGTTGTAAAAATCAAAACCTAATTCGTTTTGTGTTGTAGAAATCAATCTAAATCGTAAACAAAGTTGAAGGAACAACAAAAATGATGAAAACCAAAATAACTTACTCTTTACTGTTGATGATGATGAACGAAACCAACAATGGATTCTTCCTCTCTCCTACTCGATGCTCTCTCTCTCTCTCTCTGTTAGGTTTATTTTGGGCGTGTTTAAGATAAGAGTTTCCCTCTCTCTCTCTCTCTCTCTTTGGTTTGATATTTGAGGAAAAGGCAACTTTTTTTTTTTTGGTTATTTTTTTGAAACAGAAAACGCTACTTTTTTTTGTTATGCTAAACGAAAAAGACAAATTTTTTCGGGGAAAGAAAGTTTGTTTTTAAAGAAATAAATGTAATGAATCTATATATTATGATATCTTTTATTTTGGGTTGTTTTTTTTTTTAACTTAGGATAGGTTAGGCAGTAAAAGAGAATAAGAGGATAGACATGTAATTTACTTTGAGTGGATTTATTTTCTATTTCAGATTATCTTTGGTCTCTAGACTCGTTGATCATGCGATTTTGAATTAAATCTCATCCCCCCGTAAGTAATATTGTCATCGCAAAACATAATGACAAGTTTGATCTTGATATTTCTGCGAAAATGATTAGAGTATTACAATTACTTCGTTGTGTTAGTAGATACTACAATATTCTATTAAATAAGATTTTTTAGTTACTGCTTTAATTAAATATTGTTATTTAAAAGTTTTTAATTTTGTAATTTGGTCGGTTTGAAAACTATACTCGATTATTTTTTATGTGGAAAGATTATAAATTTACTTAATTATGATTATAAATTACTTAATTACGATTATAATTTTTTTGGTAATTACAAATATGTTCCTTAATACTTATTTACGATTATAAATTTTTCGGTAACAACAAGTATCCTTCTTTTAACAGTAATATTTATTTATTTTATACTTTATAGTCGAACTTATCTATACCCGATAACTAATAAGTTTATAGTCGTAATTAATTAATTTAGTTTATAAGTTGTGAAACCTAAATTTTTATTAATTACGGTTATAAATTTTCTATAATAACAAATTTATCATTTTTTTAAAGTTTTAACCAAAATATTTGAAGACATACAATAGTGTTTTAAATTTCTTAAACGGGGGCAAGGTAACTTGTCAATAAGTAATATATTGTCATTGCAAAACATATTGACAAGTTCGATCTTCATATTTCTTCGAAAATGATTAGAGTATTACTATTATCTCGTTGTGTTAATAGATATTACAATATTCTATTGGTGAAGATTTTTAGTTACTGCTTTAATTAAATATGTTATTTAAAAGTTTTTAATTTTGTAATTTGATCGGTTTGAAAACTATACTCGATTATCTTCTATGTGGAAAGATTATAAATTACTTAATTACGATTATAATTTTTTTTTGTAATGACAAATATCTTTCTTAATTTGCTTAATTACGATTACAAATTATCGTTAATAACAAATATCTTTTTTTTAACTGTAATATTTATTTGTTTATAGTTTATAGCCAAACTTATCTATACCCGATAACTAATAAGTTTATTGTCGTAATTAATTAATTTAGTTTATAAGTTATGAAATCAATTACAGGTATAAACTTTGTATAATAACAAATATCATCCTTTTAAAGTGTTAAACAAAATATTTGAAGACATATAATAGTGTTTTCTTAAATAGGTGCAAGGTGGCTTGTTAATAAGTAATATTGTCATCGCAAAACATAATGACAAAATCGATCTTGATATGTCAGCGAAAAGGATTACAGTATTACTATTACCTCGTTGTGTTAATAGATACGACAATCCTAATAGATACGACAATCCTCCTCCAACGGGAAAACAAATGGAAAGCAAATTACATAGAATGGTAATTAATACAACTAATCGAGTTAATTTTTAACTTATTTTAATCGAACTTTATTACTAAACCATATTTCATATATATTCCTTTCAGAAATCTCGTTTGAAAGAGTTTACTAATGCTATGAGGGCATGTGAGGGTGGTCAAAGCGAGCCTATCTCTCCAAAGACCAAGGAAACGGTGGCGCACGCAGCAGAGTTGATAGCCGATGAAGTAGAAGATGTTGAGTTAGACAATTGAAGACGGTCTTTTTCGAAATACTGTCTTTTATTTCTTTTTAAGCATGTCATATATTTTGAATAGGAATTCAGATGTGAGAGTAGTTTTATCTCAATCGAAAAATTTTCTATGCTTGTCTGAGTGTTGTTCCTTTTTTTTGTCAATCATTAACATCGAGAAAAGAAATAGAGCAATTTCCTGGCACCATGCACAATCTCTGTTTTGAACTTTGTTTGTGCATTTCGTAAAGCACGAAACATTTCGTGGGTTTTGAAAGTACGAAATGCTTCAGAGTATTCCAAAGTTAAAGTACTGTTTCGTGGCCCCATCCACAGGTTCTGTTTTAAACAATTTTTGTGGATTTCGTGAAGCACGAAGCATTTCGTGGGTATTCAGAGTACAAAATGCTTCAGAGTGTTTCAAAGTTGATGTCCTATTTCGTGTCCCCATGCACAGGTTGTTCTGAACTTTTTTTATGCATATCGTTATGCACGAAACATTTCGTGAGATTTGGAAGTACGAAATACTTCAGAGTGTTTCAAAGTTGAAGTCCTGTTTCGTGGCCCCATGCACAGGTTCTGTTTTGAACTGTTTTCGTGATGCACGAAACTTTTCGTGGCAACGAAAATGTTCGCCAGATTTGCAGTCACGAAATGTCTTTGGTTTTTTCGATGTTTATTTATTGACAAAACATAATATAATAAACACACATAAAACAACAAATGTAAAATAAAAATATTCAACTTCGTGTTAGTTATATATATTGATAGTAGTGAATTACATCTCTCAAAAAAACACTAAACACGTCTGAATCGGAAAACTTACGAAAAAAACCCAAACAAAATACTAATTGATGGATGATCAAAATTTTCCACCGGATCTGTACTAATCAAATCCTTATAACCGTCAAATTGTGCTTAAAATAACTTGTGCTCCCAATAATTTTTGTTTTTTTACTTTTTCGTAAAAAGTAAATGGCAGGACAAACGGCAGGGGAAAAATTGCTTCAAAGTCACCCAAACATAATGATCACCTTTATAATGAACAAGAACGGTCATATCCCATTTTTGTAATTCGATGGCCATGTGAATGTCGGCAAGAAGGTCATATTCATGTTGATTGATAAAATCACCATCAGGAGGGCAAAAGTCTCTGTTACAACAAATCCACAAAATGACATACAAAACCAATTTTTATGTTAAGCGATATCCCCCGTGCACGTTATAATGTCTTTTAGTTGGAGAATGATATCATTATGCCATATTATAATGTCTTTTGTAAAGGGATTGAGCTAGATAGTTTTCATGCTGGGATTGCATATGCTTTCTCCATCTTCTAGACGAAGTTCGTAGGCGAGAAATGCATATGCTTCTCGTCCCGCATTAAAGTCTTATTTTCTTTTAGCATAGCGTCTGCATAACCAAAAATGACAGAAACGGGAAGATCGAGACAAAATGCGGAAAGAAGAGAGAATCAGACAAGAGAGAAAAGTACCGAAAAAAGAATAAAATGAGTGCGATAGAGAGGAAAGAGAAAAAGGTTATCGGGATTTTGTAAAGAAGGTTACAACAGGTTTAAACAAGTGAGAGAAGACTTCAAATGATATATTTAAAGTACGTTGTTGAAGAAATTAAAGTCTACGATTATAAACTCCTCTACCAACTTTGGTTCCCAGAAAATCAGGGATGAGCAAAAAGATTAAAGGTTTTGATATTCCATGAAACATCATAATTTGTATAGATGCATTGGGTTGTGATTGAGGTTTGGAATTATGGGATAATCAAATGGATTTTTTTTCCAGAAAGATATATTAAAATAGAAAATGGTTATTTGAGTCTTAATATTATAGACTTTAAGAAAAAAAATCACTGTCTTTTTAATAACTTAAAGTGTCATGTTTATTATGTGTAATTGGGACTTATGTATGGAATAATATCTAGGGGCGATGAGTCAATGGATTTAGAGCCCAAAGATAATATTAAATAAAAAATAAATCCACTAGGAGTAATTTACACGTCTAACCTCTCTTTTTTCTACTACTACCTAATCTATCCCAGGTTAAATAAAATTACCTAAATTAGTAGATACAATTGTTTTTTCAGTTTAATGAAAATAATTCTCCAATAAGAAGTTTTCATCCCTGCAAAAAGTTGTCTTTTCCTTTTAAATGATCGTTTTCATAATCTTTTGACCTAAAGAAAATCTATTATAACTCTCTCTTCTTCAATTCACCGAGAGAAAACCTAAAGAAACCGCAAAGAAAAATCATCCACGCTTTTTAGTCTTCACCTAGAGAAAACTTGGAAGAACATGATACTCAATGGATTAAATTTCTTCTTTTACCATATTCTCATTTTTTTTTCAACTATAGATTGTTGCACCGTGCATGGTTTTGTTGTTCTTATTCTTAAAGTTAGGATCGACCTTTTTCTTTAAAAAATCCTTCATCTCTTGTCCCACTATTTATCTCTCAACAATCTTGTTTTCTTCAAAAAAATTTAATGAAAAGTAATTAACTTATTTGCAAACATTTTATATATCCTCATAGCATTTTCTTGATTCTAACAAGATATTTCAGTTTTATAACTTTCTGACTCACCCAGTAAATCATTTACACTGTGTAATTTTGAATGAGCGAGTTTGTTCATGTAGTCAGCAACACCCTCAAATTTGTTGTAGCACTTATTTGATTTTGCATAAATTATGGAAATTTTACAAACATTTTCTAAACTCTAACAAAACATAACATATTTTACAAACATAACATATTTTACAAACATAACAGCGTGACTCTCAAAATGACTTTATCAGTAGTAGAATTGAACAGATTTTTCGTAAAGTTTTACATTTAGATTCTTTTACCTTTTTATTTTATTTTATCATTCCATGAATTACGAATACTTGTTTGAACACTAATATATTTTACAAATTTACTGACGAGATTGTGGAAGATTTTAGTTGTATGTGATTTTGAACGTAGGTGAATTTGTGGTCGAGTCTAACATTCACACGTAATGTTAGCCAAAGATTTAACAATACGAGCGCAAAAGAAGAGGGTTGAATTAACTTGGTTGTAACTGGATCAATTGAAAGATAAATGGAAAAAAATCTTTAACTTATTAGTTCTTGTAATGAATTATGTTTGTAATGAGTTTCTCTTAATTTTCATTACTTTAAGTTTTAGTACAAATATCGTGAAATACGTCAAAAATGCTGAGAGTTAATAGAAAATGTATATCACAAAAGTGTTAGAAATATCACAATGATGTAGGCGATATTTTTTTTATTATCTTTGAGTATATCCATATAATGTTTGACCAACATAAGTGAATATGGGACCAATGTAAAAGAACACAAAAAATTTAAGAGGCAGTAGAATTTTGTGCTAACATCTATTTCATGATCTGGTAACATGTTTACTTACATAATAAATAAATGTTGAATGATACGAAATCATCAATGTAAAAGAATAAAATGTAAAACTTTGCGAGAAATCTATAGACTTCTATTATAGTTTAATCCAACTTGTTTATGTTTGTAAAAGTATCATGGATTCTTAAGAGTTTAGAAGATGTTGGTAGAGTTGCCAAAATATATGTAAAAATCAAATAAATGCTACAAGAACATTTGTGATTTTTTTTTTAACAACGCATATTATTCTGTTAGAATCAGTAAAAGGCTATAGGAAGAAACAAGTCAGCAAAATATATATCAGTTTACATGCATATTTTTAATGAAAACAAGATTATATTTTTGTTATAAGATAAATTTGTGTTGTTAAAATCAGTAAATGTCGGAAAACAAGATTGATTTTTTGTAATTTGTAGCTTTTTTTCTTACTGATTGATTAATGACCGAAAACATCTCGGAAGGCTTGAACCCCACCCTCAAACTCTTGACCGACGTGGGTGAAA
The DNA here is from genome assembly GCF_041429995.1 of Eschscholzia californica. NCBI lineage: Eukaryota > Viridiplantae > Streptophyta > Magnoliopsida > Ranunculales > Papaveraceae > Eschscholzia > Eschscholzia californica. The sequence goes on from NW_028238198.1 coordinate 52,187,916, forward strand.
ATTGGACCCCCTTTTTCATTTAAGGTAACAACTATAAGAGTTTGCATCACTGAAATCCATTCAATGATTGAATAAATGTCCATAAAAATAAAAAAAGAATTACGTGTAATCAGAATATATTTATTAACTCAATCACAAGAAACCTTTGGTTTATTATAGGTTAAAATACATTTATAAAAGGGCAACAATGGAAAAAATCCACCAAAAAGTACATTTTTGGACTTATTTTCTATTTCATGTTTTATTTTGGTCTTATAGTCTTTATTGATTTAGGAGTGGATATATGACTAATTACCCCCTATTTCTGGACCTTAGACTCAAAATTTCTAATATGTATAATTATCAATAAGTCATTTCTATCTTTTCATTCCGAAAAATACCCTTAAAGAATCATTTGCTCAAGCATAACTAGATTATTTAGGGTTATTCTTCTTTACTGATCTGACCTCATCATCATCTTATAGGGATTTGATGTTCTTCGTTGTGAAAATAGAAATGCTTATGTTGATGATTCCAAAATTGGCCATTAGTTGACTGAGGTCAATAAATCATGAAAAAAACAAAAGGCCAATGGGTCAACCCGCATCAAGTCAACAAGTAGGTTAAATCCAATGGAGGTCTGCCACTCAAGCCCAAAATTGGGAGGTCAGTATGATTGTCCCAGGCGCCTTAAGCCCTGCCTTGACTCAAGTACAACCAGGTCTGCCTGAGGATACCTCATGTTGTACATTGAAAAGTGTACAAAATATAACTATAAATACTTAATGTTAGTCCATGTTAGTTATTTAATGCTTTGTTCTAGTAAATATTTTGCAGATAATAATGGAAGACACATTAGGGTGTTAAATCTACCAAAAATATACTTGATGAAGGCAATGAATCACTAAAAAGACAAGGGAACTAAATCACTCATTACAAACAAATGAAGATTATCCGAAATGGTGACGATTTAGTTTAAACAATATAGTTATAGTAATTTTAGAACTTATTTGGTGGGAAAAACAAGATATGGTGAAGATTAATCAACTTGGTAGAAAATCATGTAGTAGTAAAAGTAATTTTATTAGTAAAAGAACTTGTATCCTTAAATAAAGGAAATAAGTCAAGTAGTATTTAATTTAAACACAATTACGATGTGGAAGAATTAAATGGGATAAACTACTTGTTGTTTAAAAAATGGCTATAAATAGCCACTGTGCGAGTACAAAATCGCGGTTAAGAAGTCAAGAGGACCGGGCCGTTGACCGGATGTCGGACCTTCACCTGTTTAATATTTCTCCGGGCACCGACGACAACTTTGGGCTTAACATGTGACAAAAGAGACAAAACACACGCGACTGTAAGAACTTAGGGGACACCAGGATGCTGTCGGCATAATGGGGCTCCGACGATCAAGTCAGTAAACTTGGCAAATAGTAAATAGGAATTGTAAACCAGAGTTTGAGCTACCGAGTTAAATATATGGTCTGAGCAAGACGATCGTTGGAGAAAAGGTGAAACAAACGGGTGTATGCTGGCCTAATTCTCTGTCATTGAGTGAAATAAAGTGTTTGCATCTCTTAGTCGTGTGTAGAGAGAAAAGATCACTCGTCCTCCTTAATCAGGTGATCGTCTAGAGAGATGGTGATCAGTCGTCGGCTGCTTGATCAAGTGGTCGTCAGGAGAGAGAAAGATAACTCGTCTTCCTTGATCAAGTGGTCGTCTGTAGAGATAATGATAGTAGCAGGCGTTGGTTGCCTGTCAGAGGTCTGGATGATCGATGAGAGAGAGAGAGAGTAAGTGGTTAGCTGATTGCGGGTAAATTGGAGGTGGGGTGTTGTTCTCCGTCGTTGGATGGCTTAGTCGATGACCAAGTGATCCTTATATAGTTTTTGGGGTCAGCTGTCTTTCCTTTGGTCAACCGCCACACTGTGGTGAGTTGTCCCCTTGAATGTGATAACGCACGGAGCTGTTACCATGAATGCGGATATCGTAACTCCCATCCAATGGATATATTGATGATATCCTCGGCCAACCATTATCTTAAATAATAGTAACGCGAAGGAGGTTCGCTTAGGAAATAACGACCAACCTTTCTGAGCGGAGATGACTTCTTTATCCAGGACTGACTCCTCTATCCAGGGTTGATTTTTTCTTTAATGCGCGTGTATTTTCTCGTCACCCTGCATGCTTGAAGATGAATGGGTCAGGCCCATTAGCTATTAAATCATGGGTTTGGTCACCGTGTAAGCCCATTAATTAAGGGTTTCTTGCAGCGCTCCTGGTGACGTATTTTGGCCCATATAATTTGTCCCCCACTCTCTAAGTTGACGGTGTGCGGAGACTTAGAGAGTAGTTTGAAGTCGTAGAGGCTGATTCACAGTTTGATTTCGTTACATTTGTAGCCCCGTCCGCGTCCCGTGGGGACTTGTTCGCGAGAAGTGTCGCGTTTAGTGAGTTAGCTTGGTGCTCACGGTTTGGTAAGATAGCGTCGGATTGATCCAATATTTTGTGTAGAATCCTCGGAGTAAACAGACCAAAGAGATTAATCTGCAAAATTATTTGCAAAAAACTCTTTTTTTTTCTAGGGTCAACAGTCACACTAACTGGGTCAGCGCGTGTTGACCCGGGGTCAACAACGCGCTGACTTGGTCAATCGCGCTCCAATTAGTCTGTATTTGTTGATCCGCGCGCAGGCATCGACCGTGTCAGTTTTCTCTTACCTCGAACTCTTTGACATTGGGATGTTAGGAACATTTTACCTTTTTCATCGAGGAGTCTGTGGACTCTAGCGGTAAGGGCCCTGCCTTCCTTTGTGTGCGAAGGAGTGTTTTTCTTTACCAAGTGTCAGCTGGTCGAAGCCAGCGCTTGATGCAGGTGTTCCGTTCTACCGAAGGCTATATGTGAAGCGTCGGCCACCTTGAACGGGTGTTTTATAAAGCGAAGTTAGTGCTCTGAGGCACGTTGGTAAGGTAGAGTTACCGGTTAAGACAAAGTTGTCGGTCAAGGCGGGGCAGATTTGGCGAGTGGTCCTGACGCAAGATTTTAATGAGGCGGGCTCATGTGATGGGACTACCAATCGAGGCGAGGCATCTGTCGGGTAGTTCTGACATAAATTTTTATGAGACGGGCTAAAGTGGTAGGACTACTGATCGAGGGAAGGTGTCTGTCGTGTAGTCCTGACATAAACTTTTAATGAGGTAGATCCAGAGCTTCTGGTGAGCCGGACCTAGTGCTCTTGGCGAGGCACGTTGTGCTGCAGGGTTGTCAGTCAAGACTGGGCTTATACGCAGAGTGCACTTGACGCAGACTTAATGATAACTACTCAAATCGAGGCAGGATTGTAGAGTAGGGCTCCTGATCGAGGCAAGGCTTACACGCCGAGTGCTTTTCGATCGTAGACTTTTAATGAAGCCTGCTGTAATCAAGGAAGCCTTGCAAAGCAGGGCTACAGATCAAGGAAAGACTTACACGTCGAGTGCTTTTGATTGTAGACTTTTAATGAGACGGAGCTCGTGTGTTGATCCTGGCACGGGCAAGCTTGTCGTTCAAGGCAAGGCGAGTTTGCCGAGTGTTCTTGATGTGGACTTAGCTATTTTGCCGGGTTGGAGCTCTGTCGATGAATGCCTCTTATCCATAAGGGTAAGAGTATTACCTTTTATAGATAATTTATATTGTTTGCCTCTTAATCTATAAGGATAAGGGTATTACCCTTTATAGATAGTTTATGTTATACCTGCATTTTGTTTGGTGTGGCCAAAGCTAGGAGTGTTTTAGCGATGCGTGGCTTGCCTTGTTTGAATGCTCGAGTTAGTTATGAAGCGTTTGAAGTTTGTGTTCCACTGCTTTTGTAGGGTGATATCCTCTTTCTCCCCCTAGTTTAACCATAAAGCTTTAGAAGTTCTAGGGTTAGATTAAATTTCATGGCGTTAGAGCCTGTGTTTGTTTTGAATTGAAGCATCATTGTATTTTAGATAACTTTGTATTACAAGAGAAATGTTCATGTGGTACGAGCAGTGTCATTTTATGAAGTAGTGATATTGCATATATGACATTGAGTTTTTTATATGTACTGAAATGAGCAGAATTGAGGTCTGAAGCAGTGCGGAGCTGGCTTGGAGAGTTGAGTTGTCTTTAGACAGAGTTGGGGTCTGAAGTAGTGCGGAGGTGGCTTGCAGAGCTGAGCTGACTTTGGGCAGAGTTAAGGTTTGAAGTAGTGCGGAGCTGGCTTGCAGAGCTGGGTTGTAGGCAGAACCAGAGTCTGAAGCAGTGCAAAGCAGGCTTGCAGAGCTGGATCGTCTTCAAGTGGGGTAGACTCAGAGTTATGCTTTTGTTCGTCTCTTGGAGAGATAGATATTGCCATTGGCTCTACTTGGCAAAGTGATTGTTGTTTCCTTCCGCTTATCCCCCAGTCAAAGCTTGGTTTGCCTGCACGCCTCTCAGTAAGGGGGAGGCCGATGGCATAGCTATCGACCCTCTGACGCCCAAGTCAGTAAGTGATGTAAAAGACAAATGACAACTTAGTGAAATTGAGTTAGAAATAGTACTGTTTTAGGTGTTTTGCATTCTAACTGTTATTGATGTTCAGACCTTCCTGTGAACGGAGTTTGTATGCTCCTTGTCCCACTACTTGGGTGATCAGGTAAGGCCCTTCCCAAGTGGGAGCCAGTTTGCCTGCTCCTGTCTGTTTGGTTTTCTGAAAAACCTTTCGAAACATCGAATCCCCAACTTCGAAGGATCTGACTCAGACATTTTGGTTATAGAGGGAGGCCACTCTCTGTTGGTAGATGGCGTTTCTAATAGCTGCCATGTCGCTTAGCTCATCAATTATGTCGAGGTTGTGGTTAAGCTCGGCCAATTGCTTTCTTCTTTAGTCCATTGGTACCATGCGGTAAGGACTCCTGTTTCAGCTGGGATTACAAACTCAGAACCAAAAGCTAATGAGAAAGAGGTTTCACCTGTTGGTGTCCATACAATTGTTCGGTAAGCCCAGAGTACTTCTGGTAGTTGGTCTGCCCAAGTTCGTTTAACTTTTTCCAGTTTCTTCTCTAGTGAGTTCATGATAGTTTTGTTGAATGATTCAACTTGGTCGTTGGCTTGAGGATACCTTGGGGTTGAAAAGCTAAGCTTTATACCCCAATCCTTGCAAAAGTTTTAGAAAGCGAAGCTCATAAATTGGGATCTGTTGTCAATGACGATCTTGTTAGGTACCCCAAACCTGCAAATTATATGCTTCCACACAAAAACCATTACCTTTTTATCTTTTATTTGGTGGAAGGCCTCGACTTCGATCCACTTAGAAAAATAGTCGGTCATGGACAACATGTATACACGTTGGCCTGGAGCAGTGGGGAGTTTCTCTACTATGTCCATTCCCCATTTCATAAAAGGCCAAGGTAATAGTATGGAATTTAGTTTCTCTGGAGGGAGGTGAGAAATTTCGAACCTTTGGCATTTATCACATCGTTTGGCATGATCGACTGAATCAACCGTAATGGTCGGCTAGTAGTAGCCGAAAGTCAGAGGCCTATTAGCCAAGCTGCGACCGCTAGATTGGTTGCCACATTCTCCCTCGTGTAATTCTTTTAGAACATATTTACCTTCTTCTGGAGTGATGCATTTGAGGTAATTCTTTAGAACATATTTACCTTCTTCTGAAGTGATTTTGAGGTGAGACTTTCTAAGTAGTTGACCATCGAGTATGCAGAATCTTGCTGCCTTTGCTTTTAACCTTTTTGCTTAATTATTGTCTAAGGGGAGCTCATCATTTGTCAAGTACTTTATGACAGGAGTCATCCAGGTGTCAGCTATCTGTGGCTGCTACTTTTGGTTGCGGATTCTTCAAGACGGCTTGCCATTGGAGCAAGATCAGGGGTATGTCCTGATCTATTTTGGTCTGAATGGACGAGCCAAGGTTTGCCAAGGCATCTGGGTGTCCATTTTCAGTTCTGGGTACATGTTCATTCTTTAAGTCGTGGAAGTAGTGATGCGGGAGCACCAGTGCTAGATCAGCCAGAATGGGAACAACCAGAACTGGAACAATCAGGAGTGGAGCAAACAGAGCTGAAATATGTAAACACGCCTACCAATGGGCTAAGCGTTACTTTACTGAAGTTGGACCACTCAAATGAATAAATATGGTCTTTGAAGAAGGTTCTCGAGGACTTGAAGAGTCATTTTCGTTTTTAGTAATCTGCATTAAAATTAGTCTAGTATTTCTACATTCATGCATTCAAACTAAGTTGTTCCCAATGTAACTAGTTTCTATGCATGTAGTCTAGCTTTTATTTCTCTTTTAATGTATTCCCCTCTATATAATGAGGCTTATTATCAAATGAAAAAAAATCAGAAAACGAATTTGAGAAATTGTAGAGTCTTTTGTGACTTTGGATCTGTTTAGATCATTTTCTTTATCCTCTGGTTTTGGAAGAGCCATTGGTGGTGGATTTCGAGCGTCTTTATCACTTGGTGGTGGAAACTTTATCCAGGTGTGGTGTTAGCTCAACCGGTTTCTTTATCACTTTGTGGTGGCAACTTTATCAAAGTGTGGTGATCCGGATCTTCTTAGTTACTTGTTACGATTTTACTTTACTCATTACTCACGCTTCCGGCGAAACGCATCAAGTAGTTATGTAGTTCCTTGACATGCTCCAAGTAGGCTGTCATCCTAGCATCTTTGACTTGGTATGTGCCTTGAAGTTGGTTGACCACCAATTGGGAGTTAGACCTTACATCAAAGTTCTGGATGCCCAATTCTTTTGCCAAGGTCAGACCTACAATAAACGCTTCATACTCCGCCTCATTGTTAGTTGCCTCAAATTCACACCTTATTGCTTGTTGGACTATGTCCCCCTGTGGGGAGGTCAAGATAACACCTACCAGCTCCATTCATATTGCTTGACCCATCCACAGACAGGGTCCATTTTTTAGGGTTCGGCTCGCTGAGACAGAGTAACTCTTTTTGGGCTTGCATTAGAGAGTCGGGAGTAAAATCGGCAATGAAATCAGCTAATACTTGGGATTTGGTCGTTGTCCTTGGTTGGTATGTGATGTCATGCTCACTTAGCTCGACCACCCATTTAGTCAAACGCCCATACATGTCGGAATTGTGCAGGACATTCTTCATCGGGAAGGCAGCGACGACCACAATGGAATGACATAGGAAGTACGGTCTCAATTTTCTAGCAGCTGTTACCAGAGCTAAAGCCAACTTCTTCAGTTGACTGTACCGATTCTCGGCATCAAGTAAGGACATACTGAGATAGTAAACTGGGAGTTACTTACCTTCTTTTTCTCTCACCAAGACGACACTGATAGCTGTTTCAGATACTGCCAAATAAATGTAAAGGTGCTCACCTGGCTGAGGTTTTGAAAGCAATGGAGGCGAGGTGAGGTACACTTTCAGCTGCTGAAGTGCATCCTCACATGCTGGTGTCCAATTGAGATCTTTCGGCTTCTTTAGAGTGGTAAAGAAGAGGTGACATTTCTCGGATGACCGAGAAATGAATCGATTCAGGGCTGCTACTCTTCCTGCTAGCTTTTCTACGTCTTTTACACACTTGGGAGAAGGGATATTTATTACCGATTGTATCTTGTCTGGAGTTACCTCGCCCCCTCTATATGTGACTACATACCCTAGGAACTTCCTTGAAGATACAACAAATGAGCATTTACTTTTATTCAGTTTCATGTTGTACCTTTTCAAGACCTCGAAGGCCTGCTACAAATGGTTGATGTGTTGTGCAGCCTCCAACGATTTGACCAACATGTCATCTATGTACACCTCCATTATGTTGTCGAGCATGTTGGAAAACATCTTGTTCACCAATCTTTGGTAAGTAACTTCTACATTCTTTAGTCCGAATGACATAACCTTATAACAAAATATGCCTCTCTTTGTTATGAAAGAGGTCTTTTTTTGGTCTTCAGGGTGCATTAGGATTTGATTGTACCTCGAAAAGGCATCCAAAAAACTAAGGAGTTCATGGCTAGCAGTGGCGTCTGCTAGCATGTCTTTGTGGGGCTAAGGAAATGAGTCTTTCGGGCATGCCTTGTTCAGGTTAGTGAAGTCAATGCACACCCTCCATTTCTCATTTTTCTTCTTTACTAAGACAATATTAGCTAACCAGTCGGGGTAATGAACCTCCCTGACAGACCCTACATCTAGTAGTTTATCAACTTCTCTGTTTATTACCCTGTTGTGTTGAGGTGCAAAACAATTGTGTTATAATGGACGGGTCAATGCCTATCATATCGACGTGTGACCAAGCAAAATAATCGTGTTGTGTAGTGAGGAATTAGACCCTACTTGTACTTTATGGTCAGGGTAGTCTGGATGGATTTGTACTTCATCCAAGTCTTTTATGCTAGGATGGTCATGCTAAACACTTTCTGACTGCTTGGTCTGTAGTTGCTACAAGGGAGCCTTGGGAGTTTTCATTGTGGTTTTGTAACAGCCAGGGTCAACACCCAGCAAGAAAAATATGCACATGTTGTCGTTGGACTGATTTACGATAAGATACAATATCTTTTTCGTTTTCCATGATAACTTTATCACGGTGATCTAATTCACTAAAGATCTCAACCAGTTCACCATAATATACAGAGAGTGTCTTCCCATTCTATTTGGCGAAAAAGCTCTTTGATTCAATGAGAAGACTTGCAACTCATCGGATCCATCATAAAAAGCTTTAGATAAAGCTTTCCAAATATGAGATGTAGGTAAACGAATGTACCTCTTCATAATTTCTGGAGTCATAGACATCAACAACCATCTCTTGACTTTTTGATTTTCTGCGTACCACTTCTCATATTTAATGTCATCTTCAGTAGGTGGTAATGCATTACCACGAATAAACCAAAGTTTTTCTTTTTCAGCGATCTGCATCTCCATGATTTGAAACCACATATCATAATTTTTTTCATTCAATATAATCCCTGAATTAAAGGATCCCTCTGCCTGAAAAATCGTAACAATTGTCTGATCCATCTTTTCCATTATATTAATGATAAGGAAAAGATTATATAATAAAAACAATTGAATCTCAGAGAAGATGAAGATAAATCTCGTTGATAGAAATTCAGAGAAAAACTTAAGATCGTTGGCTCTGTTACCAAGTTCAAAGTGATCAAAGAAGTTGTTTTATTCCTTCATGGTTTACAAAAGAAATACAAGACTCTATTTATAGAGTTGGAATACTACTAGTTTAGTAGTTTTTTTTTGTTGAAATAAACTATTTATTAAGAGATCATAACGTTATTACAATATTTATCTATTAAAATACAAGGATTGATCCACTTCTTATTTCTATTCTTCTTTCTGGCCCATTTGGCTAGCTTGTCTGCATGGGCGTTGAGCGCTCGTTTGGTGTGCTTGAATAGGACTTTCTCGAAATTTCTTTTGATTTCACACGCTTTCTTGATATGAATCAGAGATTGCCAGTGGACTGAGTTCTTCTTTTTGTTGAGATGATTAATAATATTGATGTTGTCGCTTTCAATGATGATAGACTTTAGATCTTGTTCTTTCGCCCATTCAAGACCGCATAACATTGCCATTGCTTCACTTTCTTCACTGTTTCTCGCCCTCGAAGTTTTAACTTGCGCTTCGATAAATTTAGATTCAGTGTTGTGAGCTATTATGCTGATTTCCACATTGGATGTTATATTAATAAAATATGCATCAACATTAATTTTTATGAATTGAGCGGGTGGAGGTTGCCATTTTTCTATAATTTTTTTATTCTTTTCTCCCGAGATTTTGTTGTTTCTAGGAAACGATTCGATCATTTTGATAATTTTGTTCAGGTCATTAACCTCATGTTGAAAACAGTGGTCGCATCTAACTTTCCATAAGATCCATAGAATGATCACGAAGTGGATATCTTCGCTGGTATAACAGAGATTTGAGTCCTTTTCCCGGAAAAGATCCAGTCTGTAATAGCATTAATGTTCTCCGATATAATATTAAAATGGAACCATCTGTTTTTCGCTGGAGCACAGTGTAAAAGAGCATGTTCGATGGTTTCTATGTTAGTACAGTTAGAACAATTCATATTGTTGTCAATGTATTTTCCGATTCTTTCTCTGACCGGTAGAGATTTAATGCAGATTTTCCAGATGAAGATCTTGATACGCGAAACCATGGGAATAGACCAGATGAACTTCCAATTCTGCTCTGTGGGATCTAGATTAATGTTGTTGGTGCTAAGGTGCTGGTACATAGATTTAACAGTGAATTTGCCGGACTCTGTAAGCTTCCATTTGATCTGATTTTTTGCTTTCACTGTTCACCGGGATGGCTTTGATGATTTTTTGCATCGCAATATCAAAGCTAGCATTGAGGACCTCGTCATTCCAGGAGTTATTCGTGATGAGTTGGGAAACTTTTTTCCAATTCCATGAAGTTATTGATAGGACCGGTAATATCTGGGATCCAATCATCTTCCCATATCTTTATGTCCTTACCTGATTGCACTTCCCATATAGCTAAGTCATCAATCATGCTGTAGTGCTTCCTAATAATTTTCCAATTCCATGAATGATGTGGTTTCGCCGGACCTGGTTTATCTGTGAGCGAGAAGTATTTAGCCTTGAAAACTTTGGCCCATGTAGTATTAGGTTCAGTTTTAAGCTTCTAGGCTAGCTTGGATAGAAGGGCTGGGTTGTCTAGGTCCGGAAGATGAATACCTAGACCTCCGAGATTCTTTGGCTTATAGATAAAAGACCAGGCTTTGGTATAAATTCCTTTCGACTTACCCCACCAGAAATTCCTTTGAATGAACTTGATGCGTTTGCAAATTTGATGCACCCAAAAAGGTTGCACACCCAAGCGGAGGTATCAAGTAGTAACCGGTAAAACCGGAGTCGATCCAAGGATAAGTTGGTAGTTTGGATAACGAAGGGTCTTATCCCTCGGTTTAGATGTCAAATACTAACTTAGGCTAAAAAGGAAATGAACAAAGGTAAATGGGTGTTTATGATTGAATAAGCAACAAGAAGAGAATAAAGCAAGTAAAACTAAACAAGAAAGTAAACGGGCGAGAGAGATTCGAGAGAAGTGTCGGAGGAACAAGAGTCGGGAGACGGTAAGACTCGATTCTGGCAACAAATAAGCGAGAGAGGTGTCAAAATCCGGGAATCCATAATGATAAACCTACGACTGCGTATGATCCAATCAAATGTGTCGAAGTATAATCAATGTTCGACTCCTAAAGTAGATGTTCTAAGTACTACGTATATCCGGAGATCATACTTAATCAAACAAACGCCTAATTCGATTAATCCCGAGTCATCGAAAGTGTCGTCTAGTTGCCTAACTATGTGAAGTGCATGACAAGACACATGAAATTATGACTTAGACTACGATCGATATCGAATACTTCGTTTCGTCTATTAACTATGCGAAGTGCTTGACAAGACACATGAAAATACGATCGAAACGATAATCGAAATTAATGAACATCAATTTGTAATCAAAACATGAAATCATATTAAACATAATCACGAATTCATCACATTTCATCTCATATAATCGACACACTAAAGTTAGCTAAACATGGTGATTAAATAAGAAATTGAAAGAAAATGATGAGAGAATCCCCCTTTTTCGATGTGGTTCAAGGCTAAGTTCGTCGGAAAATATGAGGTTTTAGTTGCAGCCGATCTCCCCTTAGCAATTTTCTGGGTTCCCCATAGCGACTACCATCATCTTTTCCATTTAGAACACAACCTCCATTAAAGCTAACCCTAGCTTTCTCTCTCTAGAAATTTCTTATCCAAAATCAAATCAAACCACATGAGAAGCAAGCCAAGGACATGAGAAGTAAAAGCCCCACTGTTTCGGATCAAGAAGGTTGTCGGAACCTTAGAAATCCGGCAAAGACAAGTTCTGACCAAAGAAGCATAAAATCCGGCCAAGAGAGCTGCTGTCCCGAGCCAAGGGTTGCTGTCCGAGCTGCAGGTCCGAGCTGCAGCCGCATCCCGTGAGAGCAGCCTTTGTCCGTGCCTTGCAGCTGGAGTCCGAGCTTGAGACAGAAATTATTGGTCGCCCGTGCTCTGCTGTTCCGGTCATGCTGCAGGTCGCGTTCGCTGGAGCTCGGAACTGCTGAGGACGCGTCCCGTGACGGCCATCCCGTGCGTTGCTTGTTGCTGTCCGTGGTCCTCCATAGCCGTCCCGAGCTTCTGCTCGTGTTGCAGCTCGAGCTGCTGCTCGGAGCTGAAACACGAGACAGCAGCCTCCTCCTTCTTCCTCTCTTGCTCTCTCTATAAAACTCTCACTTCAAGAACACCAACCCTTAGCCTCCTCTTTCTCCCTTTTCCTTCTTGCCTCCTTTCCAAGGTAGAAGATGATGAATAGTCTTTTTCCTTTACTACTTGTATCCCTTTCTTTTTGACTCAAAACCCTAATCAATTTGACTTTGACTCAAACTTTACTTTGAACCATAAAGAGGGTGCCTCCAAGATTTTTCCTTGTCATCTTCTTTGGGCTTGTGTGGGCTTTGGGCTTGGTTTAGAAACCAAGCGAGTGCCTTCATCTTGTCTCTACATTTAGAACCAAAGGGGGGGGGGTGCCTTCAAGAAAAGACCTTAGCTTCTATCTTTCACATCTTCCCCGTCCGAACTTCAAATTGAATTCCATTTTCACCGTCGGACTCGTCATTAATTCCTCTTGTCATTTGATTTGCTTGAAGTCTTTTTCTCTCGTTTTCGGCATATGAAATGATAGTGACAATTCGTTCCCTTTATTCCGATTTACATGTTTAACTCCAAAATAGGTACCTAACATGAAAAACACATAAAATATTATTGATAACACTCGAAAATGACTAACTAGTCTAAGTTAGGCGCTCCAAATGTGACATTTTTGTGTCACATCAAAATTCCTTTCGGTATTGCAAAGCACTGCATCTGATATCGGGGTACGGTCGCAGCAATGGCCGAGATGACCACCGTGCGACCAGCTTGGGATAAAAACGAAAGGTTCCATTTGTTGAGCTTGTTTTTGATGTGGTCGAGTATATCATTGAAAACCTTGGTTTTCTGAGCTCTTATGAATAGCTGAGCTCCTAGGTATTTCTCCGAGGTGGAAGCATATTTGACTTTAAGAGTTCGCATAATCAGCCTCTTGAACTTAGGATGCGAGTTTTTGGAGTAGAAGATATTCGACTTAGCATAGTTGATCATTTGTCCCGAGGCCTCACAGAATTCTTGGAGAATCTTCTTGAGGATGTGAATGTTGTCGATCGTGTTTCTACCAAAGATGATACAGTCATCTGCGAAAAGAAGGTGAGATATCTCCAGATCAGCTCTATTAGTGGGAAAACCCTGGAACTTGTTGCCGTTGCTATTCATCAATTTACGACTTAGACCTTCCATGGCGAGAGTGAAGAGAAACGGGGAGAGGGGGTCGCCTTGTCTAATTCCCCTAGTAGGGTAAAAAGTGTTGCCCGAACGACCATTCACCAGGACAGACATGGAGGAGATCGAGATACACGTATGTATCATCTTGATCCAGTGATCTTCGTATCCCAGATTTCTCATGATATCTGTAAGGAAGTTCCATTCAATTTTGTCAAAAGCTTTGGACATATCTAACTTGAGTCCGAAGTATCCTGTTGCTCCTTTCATCTTTTTGTAAGAGTGAATAATTTCTTGGCCAATGATGATGTTATCCGTTATTTGTCTACCAGGAACATACGCCACTTGGAAAGGAGTGATAATAGGGTTCAAAGTGTGCTTCAATTTATCAGCAAGGATCTTCGTGATGATTTTGTAGGTGGTGTTGAGGAGACTAATAGGTCTATAGTCTGCAGAGGTTTGAGGGATGGGTGTTTTGGGAATGAGGCAAATGTGGGTATGGTTGATCTCCGGTGGTAGGTAGGCTGTTTCGAAGAAGTTCTGGACCAAGGTGTAGATGTCCGGGCTGATCATATCCCAGTTAGATTGAAAAAAAAGGTGGATAACCATCCGGACCCGGGGCCGCCTCTTTTTTAAGACTCTGGATCGCCTGATCAATCTCTTCTTTACTCGGAATGGCTAGAAGTTCCAAATTTTGATCTTGAGTAATCGCTGAGTTAAAAAGGTTAAGAGTGGAGGGATCTTCTTTCGGATTAATAATGGTGCTAATATTGAGGAGATGAGAAGAGAAGATATCTTGGATCTCTTTAATGTCTTCTTTCCAATATCCGTGGTTATCTTTAATAGCTGTGATCTTGTTAGTTCTGTCTCTTTGGATGGCTTGAGAGTGGAAGTATTTTGTATTCTTATCTCCTAGCTTGAGAAAATTATTCCTAGACTTCTCCTTCCAAAGACTTTCTTGTTGGTTGTAAAGCTCTTCTAGTTTATTGTTATGTCGGATGTTGTCCTCTTTAGAGTTGTCGTCATGGATATGCTTGATAGTCTGTTTCATGTTGTTTTCAATGTTCCCGAAGACTTTTTTATTCCAGTTGGTGAGCTTTCTACTCAGCTTTTTGAGATCTCCTTGGATATTATTACTGTTTTGATTGTTTTTGATGTAATTCCAGTTGTCTTCAATGAAACTGTGACACTCCGGGTGGGTCATCCAAGTCCGGATAAATTTAAAAGGTTTAGGGCTAAGCTGGCTGAGGTCTCTGTTGTCAAGTAAAGTGGGTGCATGGTCCGAGCCCACAACATCCAAATGGGTGACTCCTGAAGTCTGAAAATGTTGCAGCCAATGAAGATTAGCTAGCCCCCTATCTAGTCTCTCTTGAATGAGGTGTTCACCAAATTGCTTGTTGCTCCAAGTATAAGGTTTTCCTTGATACCCTAGATCCAAAAGACCTAAACGGTTTATGATGTCTATAATTTTAGGGGTATGAGAGTTTCAAGCTTTAGATCCATCACATTTTTCTAAAGGGTCAAGAATGCACTTCAAGTCTCCTATCACTAACCAGGGTTCATCATTGTTGGGGCAGAGATGAGTAAGAGTAGTCCAAGGCTTAAGCTTGTTGTTGTGATATGGGGAGCCGTAGAATCCAGTGATGTTGATATGATATTCGACTTATTCATGATAAGCTCTTCATGGATGATCTTGTGGTCAGAGTGCTTGAGCTTGACCTTTAAGTGATGCTTCCAGTACATCGCAAGGCCTCCCGCTTTGTTGATCGGGTCAACAAAGTGACCAACATAATGTTTGTGGATAGGTATGATTTTGTTCATATTGTGTTCTTTCTTTTTAGTCTCAGAGAGAAATATATTATCCGGTTGGTGTTTCGTGATGAGATTGAGAAAGTGTTTTTTGGTGAGGAAGGTTGAAGCACCTCTCACATTCCAACTAAGGATTGAGGGGCTTTCCTCAACTGGTGTGTTGATATTCATACTAACAGACAAAATAAAATCTGACCAAAGGTAAGAGTAACAAAGACCTAAAGGAGAAACCAACAAAAGGAAAGGGATATAGAAACAAAGATAAACAGTAATTAGATGTAAAAGTAGACAATCATCAACACTATAACAGATTAGAATGAGAGAAAGAAAAAACCATAATACTAACATTAAATAAAAAGAGAGATTAAAACTAGACGAACCCCTCGACTCCTAAAGATAACAAACAAAACCAATGGAATTAGATAAAACTAACAACAATACGATAATACTTACAAACCTATACATTATATATATATATATTTCTTTATTCAAATTTTTTTTTTCATTTAAGAACTAAATAACGGAAATGAAGAGAAAAAAACTCCTAAGAGAAAAGGAAGTCAGACTAAGGAAGAAACCATAAACCCAAACTACTAAGCCAACCAATATAAAGTTCAAGTGTAATTACTCCTAAGACACTACCACAAAGATGAAATTTTAACAAACCCAAATATATAAAACCTAAGAACCTATGTATATATATATATATATCTTGTTTCCTTTTTATGAACTAAATACTAGATATCCTAAGAAAATATATCAAAGATTGAGAATCTAAATCAGTAAACCAGCAAGACATAAGCAAAGTTGTCTAAGTGACTCTGAGATCATCGAAGAAATAAGGCTACAAGCTAATAATACTATCAAAAGAGGAATTATAACTCTTAGGGTTAGGGTTGTCATCATAGCCACAACCATGAAGATGAGCAATAATATCAAATCAGATGAAGAAATTAACTAAGTTAACAAGAAACAAATCTTATTAAAATAGAATTAGTAGCTAGAGATGTAAATATTAAATTTCCTGATGTTGGATAGAGATGAAAAGATTGGCTCCCTTAATGATATCGGTCAACTACGAGTAGAGAGAGTTTTGTCAACCTCTTCCAGGAGTTTTCCGGTCCAGATCGAGATTACTTGTCGCTTGGTGTTGAAACCCTAGTTGAAGTTCTTGATTGGAACTAAAAGTAGTAATCAGTAGGAGTTGATACTAATCTATGTTGCTAATATTGAAGCTTTTGAGGATTATTGAAACCAGAAGTAGAGATTGATTGTTAAGGTGAATGAAGATGAAGATCTGATTTGGGGATTAGGTCAAAAGGAAAGGGAGAAAAAATCGCCTAGGAAACTCTCTCCCCTAAAAAACCCCCTTCCTCATCCCCTATTGTCTGCCCTTTCTTTGCTCCCTACTAGTTTAGTAGTTTCAAATTTTACAATATGTATTTACTAGCTTTTAATATATTTACTAGTTTCTAATATTTGCTAGTTCCTAATATCTCAATATAGATGAGAATATTAGATGGGATATCCCAAACTATAGAAATATATTTCAGCAATCTAAACTCCCACCCGGATCAAAATACAAATACTAAGAAAAGACAATTAAAATTCTCCTTCAAAGAAAAGGAGATCGCGTTGAAGGGATCATTCCCTTCACCGTAAAGATTGAAGACGGTTACTGTTAGGGAGAAAAAATGAGAGAGAGATGGTTTACTATGGGCACTGTTGTGATTCAGCAATACTATATTAAGCAATTCTAAAACCCTATGTTATAGAGTATTTTAGCTCATACCAAATGATACCATATTACACTACAAAGATCTACCGTAAGTTGAATGGTGATACTTCAAATCTTAGACGTCATTCTATCTAACCCTTGACTTAACAAGGACAATACACATCTGTGCGGGTTATAAGTGTTTACTATTATATTTTCATTTTTTATTAGATTCCTATTTTTCACCTGCAATTATAATTATTTGATCAATCATGATCACATTTTTATTAGGTTTATTAACATTATTGATTGCAATACACACAAGATGCACATACAAAATCATGAATAAGACAAAACGCAAGAGTATCTAGATGAGCAACTCATACGAAACCCGACAAGATTACCTATTTCTCCCCCACAACAGAAAATGTAGGAGCTAAACGCATTCAACTTCACAATATTCTTTGACATTAATATTATCAAAATAAGAAAAATTTATATTTTTAGAAGAAGATTTTGAATTCCTAAACATTTATTGTTTGTTCCTTTGTATAATCCGACCCATCCAATCTATATAATTTTGAACTTGGAGACATTTTATTGGGCTAGTATTTATACTTCTTACAAAGTTGAGCCCAATCTTTAAGAATTAGTTTTTGTTGGATACATGTTCATTTCATAGGAATTTACAAAGATGTGTGATAACCACATCACACCTTTAAACGCGTTCAGTGCTACACCTTTACTTGGAATACATGTCGTTAAAAGCAGAATATATATATATATATATATATAATTAAATAGCAAATCACCAACCCAAAGCAGTTATTTTATCCCCATATACAAATCCATCAACCGTATCTTTACCTTTTAATGAGAATAATTTAAAATCTAAAATAATTATTGTTAAAAAATCCAACATTAAATTTAGATTTTCTTACCATTTTTGTTCAAAGCCTTCACAATTCCACGCAAAACAAAAACAGACGACTTCCCATTTCACCTATATATAAAACGGAAAACAATGTTTCGTCCATCATAACATAAGAAATTTTTTTTCAACTTTATTATAAATTGTGAGAATACTTGATATAGCTAATGCTTTAGCTCATTTTCTTCGTTTTTTTGGTTCACTTCATTACAAAGGTTACTTGTGAAGGGGGGAACTTGGCTAATCAGGTGATCAACAACCATGTTGTATCAGTGAGTTTCCTTGGTTGATTGGGTGACTCCACTCTGAAAAAACTTGTGGAGTCCTACATGTTAAAACATGATAGGCGTTCCTTTGGTTCCAGACTATTTGGTAAGTAAGATTTCTTTGTTTTTCTACTTTTCAAACAACAATGTGTTATGTTTACTATTATTTTGTTCTTCTAGTTGTTCCTCTTGTAGAAAAATTTATTCAATATAATCTACTTCGCAGGAGTATATTATCAATCATAATGACTTTCTCTCTCATGTTTATCCTCTCGTGCACTAGTTTAGGGAATTCAGTTTCCTTGCTAGTGTTGGAGATGTTCGACCGCCAAATAGGTAAACTTATGATTTTTGTTTCGCTACTTTTTCAGTCGGTAAATTAGACTAGGTGTAAAATGCCTATTGACTAAATTGGTTAGAATTACTTCAGAGTGACTTAGATATGTTGGGGGCAGGGAGGCCGTTTTCCAGCTCTACGTAATATCTCTTCGTCTCCTTCATCTACAACTAGTACAAGTTTACCCTATATGGTAATCTTTTAGTGACGTCATAGCTATTTGATATCCTAACATTGAGGAGATATGAGCAAGATCCTTTCAAGTTGCCCTGACTTGGAAACATTGACCGTAGTTGGGGGTTATTTTGGTAAATATAATTTCCATATTTCTTTCAGTCCTAAGCACCTGGTTATAAGAAATAATAACTACCTCCCATGCAGTACATTGGATGGATATAACATCCAAATATATGATCCCAATCTTTTATCAAACTGTTGTGAAGGTATTTTATCTCAATTTTATCTTGGGAGCATCTCTATATCAGTTAAGGCTGAAACTGATATTAAGTTGTTTGAAGAAGACAATAATGTGGAAAGGATGATGACATTTCGAAGGATGCTTCATAACACTGAAACTCTTTCATTCTTGTCTATATCAATTGAGGTAAAGTTCATTCCTTTTCTGTACAATTTGATAGAACTTAGTTGTTATCACTCACCACTAGACATTTGTATCTCAATTTGGATTTCTGCGTCAAAGAAAAGTGATTGGGATAAGTCTAACGATCCACATTTTACATTCTAAGTTAGTTTTGGGTAGTTTTTAAAACAATTATGGCTTCAAGTCTAACAATCCATATTTTACATTCTAAGTAAGTTTTGGGTAGAGTTTAAACCAATTATGTGTTCGAATTGTGATGATTCTTGTTAGTAACACTTTAGTTATTCAAGCACCTAGTTCTTTGTACGATGCCAATCTTTCATATTTTGCATTTAAGAATAACTCTGACTATTGTTCTCTTGGTTTTGTATTTTCTTTTATTTGTTCTTCAAGGTTCTCTCATTGTCTCTTGCAAGACTAGGAGGAAGAAGTGATCCTATTCAATTTTGCAAAGTCAGATGTTTGAAGCTACAAACATGCCTTTCAAGAAAATATATTAACGCAGTACCGTACTTTCTCAAGATATTTCCAAATGTAGAATCGCTTCATATAGAAATTGAAAAGGTGAAAGATCTGTGTGTTTATGTTCTTTCTCCTAAAAATATACATCTAGAACATGGAAAGGAAAAGAAATCTGAGCCATTTAAATAAACTATTTCTGTTTTTGTCCAGGTAACAAAAGAAATCCAAGAGTTACAAGTGATTTCCAAATGCATCTTTTATCACCTCAAGTTTGTTGAGATTCGACAATTCGAAGGGCATCCCAACGAGCTTATGTTTCTTGAAGTTTTATTAAAAAACACTATGGGCTTGCACAGGTTGGTGCTTTATGTTTCTGCGAAGAATCAATCACTTCGGGTGAGAAGAAAACTAATCGAGGAGCTACTACCTTTGCCAAGAAATTCAAGAAAAGGAGGGGAATCTGGTCCTTTCAAGATTGGTTAGGGTAACGAAGCTATTGATCCGGACCCCCACACGAGCACAGAGGCTAAATTATTTTACTTGATCCGAGTAGCATTGATGTTGAGAAAACTACTACTAAGAGTTATGTCTGGGAATATATACTCACCTCCACGGGTCGAGCATCAACAACGATTTGCAACACCTTTACAAACTCGTAAAAGATCATCGACGAGGTTATATTTAAGATCCCATAGATTTATTGTCTATCATCTTATAATTTTATTCAACACATTGTTATCTTTTTAAGTTGCATGTTTTTATATCAATTTAACGTATTATAGCTTCACAGTTACATTAATCGCTTAATAGAACACCGTACATAATGAAAATTTTTAAGTTATGCAAGGAAACAATATAACATGTGAAATATAAGTACAATGACAGAAAATATATATGTTAAGTTGATAAAGAACTAATATAGCGTAAATCAAAAACATCATTGGGACATTCATATCCTCCCATCCAATCATAAAGAACGCAGTTGATAACTAACCTAATTCTTGTTCTTTTTAAATTGCTCATTCAATCTGAAATAGCCCGCACCAAACAACTTATCGCTACAGATCTCATAGATTTGTCTATGGAAGTTATCCTTATTTCCTACAATATTTATCAAATAACAACAAAGATAACAATTAGTGAGCTTATAATCTTTAAGGCGAGAACCTCACCGATCTTAATTATATTAATTGCTTTGAAACACAGTGATTAAAGTATTTTAACTTATAGTTATGGACATAAAAACATATTACAGTACAAGATCTAGATGAAGTTTTTATTAAGATACTTCAAATCAGAAAGGCCATTTTTTCTTACCCGCTACTTAACATGGACACTACACATCTAATGGATTACAAGAGTTTACGAATATATTTTTGTTTGTATAAGATTTCTTACTTTTTAGCTGCAATTTTAACTATTCGATCAACCACAGTCCTAAGATTATTGATTGCAAGTACACACAAGATGTACATGCAAAAGAAATCTTGTATTGAACAAGATCCACAAGAGTATCCGAGATCAGCATCTCGGACGGGAATCTTTAAGAATAAATCTTTGTTAGGCACATGTTTATTTCATGGGAACTTACAAGGATGTGCTATAACTACATCACACCTTTAAATGTGTTCAGTTCTAGACCTTTCCTTGGAATTCATGTTGCTAAAAGTGGAATATATATATATATATATATATATATATATATATATATATATGTGCCTGCTCGTAGCTCACCCGTAACCTGTAAAGTAGGCAATATGTAATATTGTAGTAGGAGCCTCTTACTCCATCCGAAGAGGAGAATCTCTATTAAGCTTTCTTTTTCTTCTCAGTCTTGACTTTCTATGTTATTAGTCAAATGCGCGCTAGCGCGCTACAACTAGCGGAGCAACCCGCGGAAAAAGGCTTTCGTTTACCTATCACATCTTGAAGCTCTCGTGCCGCCTAACCACCCGTTGTCATACGGCGCTCCCTAAACGTGCTGGGGTGTTAACTGTATGAAGGAAAGCGATCTTTCTGTTCCGTCCTTGGCTTAAGTAAGATAGGGCGGCATTGAACCGGCTTCTTTCTTCTATAGATGGCTATAATGAATCGAGTTGCTCCAAACAAGCAACGGCTTTCTAAGAGAGCCTTTGAGAGTAAAGACCTTTCTCTCCTCTTTTTCCTTCCCTACATTCATTTTATCTCCCTCCTGAAGTGTTTGGTTGTATTTGCTTTGTTCGCCCCTAACCCAACCCGGGAACGGACCGGAGGGAACCGCAGCATGGGGAATGTCCGCGCTGGAGCTGCCATAGCTTATGGCTAGAGCAATGGGAGGGGGCCCCAGCAGAGAGAACAGTAAGGATAACGAGCGCTCCGCCCGCTTGGTGCCCGGACCTATATAGTAGCAGGGGTTCTTTCGTTAGTTCGATGCCGATTCGTAACCATTGGTTCCTGGGAAAGAGGGTAGCTGCTGACTCCACTGCTTCTGTTCCCCTGTCGGAATAGAATGATTAGTAGGGTCAATAGCCGCATGAGCTCCCCCCGCCTCCTCCCGCCCCCGAATGGAGGAATAGAGATCCCTGAGTCCATAGCCGCTCTCTGTTACTAATAGGTCACTCATTCTGGCTTTCTGACTGGAGAAAGGAATGTTACGTACGCTTTCGAAGGCTTTCAGTTTTAGAGATCACTTTTCTCAGGCCAAAACCGTAGGAATCAAAAAAACCACTTCTCATTCAGGAGCACCAAGAAAGCGTATGCGCTCGGGATTCACTCTTATTCAAAAATTCATACATATTCTATATACCACGGATTCCCCCTTCCTTCGGCAGTAGATGAGGGATGTTGATCAAGAGACTGACTGTATTTCAATAAAAATGGTTGTCCGCGATGATTTATTTTGTTCAAAGCGAGGCGAGCTGATCTACGACCAGCCTCATTTGCAAGGCAATGATCCCCAAAGCACGCCAACATAGCCGCCATAATAAGAAGCAGGCGAAGCAGCTAGAAGCGCTCGCTTCACGCCCTTGAATTCTTATTCACGAATGAATTGGGAAATCGGCATCAGGACAAGAAGCAGATCCCGATCCATCTTTCGAACCAGAAGAGGAAGCAGCATGCGGTGTGTACAGGGCCCGGGTACATATTCACCGCGGCATGCTGATCCGCGATTACTAGCGATTCCAACTTCATGTTCCCGAGTTGCAGAGAACAATCCGAACTGAGGCCTGGAACGTCCCTTTGATGAGAGATGGAGACCTATTCAAAAGAAGAAAGAAAGGAAGTTTTTGAACGGAAGACCAGAGGAGGGGGGACACGCAGAGGCCAGAGGAAGAGGAGGCGACCGGAGGGAGGAGAAGATTAGTCACAGAAGCCCAAGATCAATCGGGAGCGGATGCGAAGGCGACCGGAGGGAGGGTGCTCGTAGATCAGGGAGTTGGCAGAAAGGGCAATACCTTGCAATAAGACTTGTTTGGCATCCCGCCTTTCCGATTTTTTCTTGCCCATGTTTGTTGATTGAAAGCCTTCCCGTCCCCTTCTATCTCACCCTCTGCCCCCCTTCTTCCTGATCCGAATGAATTGGCGAAGCTTAAGGCCCTTGATATTACTGGGATAAGAGACATAGGGCTAAAGAGAGGGCCAAAAAAGGATCTTTCGTGTATAATCCTGCATAATCTCGAATGTTATCAGTTCCGGTACGTAGACCAAATGATGTGCTATAAAATACTATCATATCATCCCGTATGGGTTTCTCCTCTCTCTCTTATCTTCGATCAAGCTACTTCGTTCCTTCTGTGATGAGAAATTCCCTAACGAAAGCTAGCCTTCTTCCATTGGATGCATTATCTAAAGGGGATTGAAGGGGGTGAGTAAAGATCGTATTTTTAGGCTCGATTGAGCGACTCGAACTAAATGCTATGGGGTGGGTGGGGTAACGAGGCCGGCCCTAAACAAATCTCGGTCCGTGCGCTCGCCAGTATTTTGATTAGAGTAGGGGTCGCGAGAGAGCAGAGCGTACCGCCCTGCCATAGTCGCGAGTCTGTTTATAGTCGCGACTGTTGTCATAGTCAACAAGGTTGAAACGGTGTCTCGTGCCAAGTGAAAGGGCTTGCTCCAAACCATGAGATCAAAGAGAGTGGCCGGTCATGATCATTCCACTCCCTTCTTGGTCTACTTCGATTATAACTTGATCTACGGAGTCGCCCTCACCCCCCACGGCTCAGTGCTCCCTGCTGCTTCGCTGGGCTTTACCCGTCCCCGGCGTGGACGCGGGCTTCTATAAGAGAATGATAAGCTCTCTTAACAAGAAAACGCGAACCACGCGGAGCCCACCCGAGTTCGTTTTCTGCTCAAAATCCAGTAGGGGGTTCTACCGGTAGGTAAGTTTCTAATCTCAAAACCGGTGGGGCCAACAAGACAAAGGCTTTCTACTCGCGGTGATTGATGATAGAAAGTGCGATTCTTCCTGAATAGCCTCGATTCTCGCGTCGAGAGTCACTTTGAAAGTATTCCCTAAACTCTTCCGACTGAATATGATAAAGCCTATAAAACGACGAGCTACTATCATTTCTTGCCAGCCTGGTGAGGGCTGGCTGTCTGGGGACAGGTTCAGGCAAGGCCTGCTGGGCGGGAAAACGTTTGCAGATGCGACCATGAATCGAACCAGCTCGAAACATTCAGCTGTCGACGGACAAACTTTGCCGGAACGTCGACCGCAAACGAAGGATGGCCAGGCCCCGGTTCCCAGGGTTAGGGTATTCCCTAGGAACAGTTCTAATGGGGGAGTCGAGACCAAGCCAAGGGCACAGCTTTCCTTGAGCAGATAGGACACAGCGCCCAAAGCCGTCCGGCCCTACCGGATTAGGAATGCGAAGGCCTTTCCTTCGAAAGGAGACCCGGGAAAGAAAGAGGTGTCAGATGGAGTTTTCGACAAAACCCCTTCTGGGATCTCCCTCTACTTAAAGATAAAGATACAAATTGGCCCATCACCTTAAATGATATATATAATTAATTAGCAGATCGCAAACCATCAACTGTATCTTTAAATTCTAAATTATTTCTTATCATTTTATAGGCTAGAACCAAGGTATAAAAGTTCGGTCGGCTAAAAGTGGAAACTTTTTGATTTGTGTGGAAATTTTACAATAGGCGCGCAGAAATGTTAGTATCCTTATTAACACTTGTTTAGTATGAAAGGTTAGTGTCTTAGGGGCCTAATATGCAATAAGACTGTTAAGTTAGGGGCTAAATTGAATTAATCACTTATAATAATCCTAAAACAGTTAAGTTAGGGGTCAATCTGCATAAATAAGTTAGTGAGGGGTAAATCGAATTAATTTGAACCATTCTGTTAGTTTGAGGGGCTATTTTCATTTAAGAAATTGTTTAGGAATATGTAACTATTTAATCTTAAAAAAAATAAGAAAAATAATCAGGTTTTAAAGGCTTCACTCTAAATTGTAATTGGCACCAGCGCAAGGCGTTAAGAAGTGTAGGAAGGAGTGCCAATAACCCCTTTTGGGGGTTTTGTTAGAAGTATACTTTTAAGAACCTCAAACCCTAATTCCTTTCTTCTTCTTCAGCCGTACTTTCTTAATCTTTTTCTTTTTAATCAGAAATCATAACGCCTTCTTATTCTTCAACCCTAAAATAACCTTAGAATCCGAAACTCCAAAATTCAAGAAGATATAAAACAAAATGATGAATTAAGCAGGTTTTTCTTTAACTGTCAATTTTTCTTAATTGTTTCAAAATATCTAAATATTTGGGACGAAATCTCGAAGTATTTCGACAAAATAGTTGTAAGCTTCATTTCGTGCACCTTACAAAAAAAAATATTTCGAATTCTTTTCGACATAAATATTTCGATTTGTGATCCATGGATAGAACGGTGATAATCCTTTACCTAATATGCCTACTGGTGAACCAACATTGGCCCTATAAGAATAATCTTTATTTTCGTTCTATGTTCGCGGGTTTTGTGTATGTCATATTGGGTCTAAACTATTCCATTTCCTGTAGCTTAAATTAATATTCCTTCTAAAATATTTGCCATACCTTTTAATGAGAATAATTTAAAATCTAAAATAGTTATCGTTTACAAGACCAACATTAAACTTATAATATTTTCTTACCAGTTTTGCTCAAAGCCTTCTCGATTCCATGCAAAACCAAAACAGGCGACTTACCATGTCACCTATATATAAATGAAAATCAATGTTTCTTCCATGATAAGATCAGACAAATTTGTTCAACTTTATAATCAATTGTGAGAATACTTGCTATAGCTAATGCATTAGCTCATCTTTTCGTTTCGTTTCGTTTCTTTTGTTCACTCCATTACTAAGGGTAACCTTTGAAGGAGGCACCTGGCTAATTAGATGATCAACAACCATGTATGAATCAGTGAGTTCCCTAGTCAATTGGGTGACTCCACTTTGAGAAAACTTGTGGAGTCCTACATTTTAAAACATGATAGGGCATTCCCGATAAGATTACCTATATCTCTACCACAACAGAAAATGTAGGAGCTAAACGCATTCAACTTCACAATATTCTTTGACATTAATATTGTTAAAATAAGAAAGATTTATATTTTTATAAGAAGATTTTGATTTCCTAAACATTTATTGTTTGTTCCTTTGTATAATCCCACCCATCCAATCTAATTAATTTTGAACTTTGAGACATTTTGTTGGGCTAGTATTTATACTTCTTACAAAGTTGAGCCCAATCTTTAAGTATATATATATAATTAAATAGCAAATCACCAACCCAAAAGAGTTATTTTATCCCCATATACAAAGCCATCAACCGTATCTTTACCTTTTAATGAGAATGATTTAAAATCTAAAATAATTACTGTTAAAAAATCCAACATTAAATTTTGATTTTCTTATCATTTTTGTTCAAAGCCTTCACAATTCATAGCAAATCACCAACCCGAAAGAGTTATTTTATCCCCATATACAAAGCCATCAACCGTATCTTTACCTTTTAATGAGAATAATTTAAAATCTAAAATAATTATTGTTAAAATATCCAACATTAAATTTTGATTTTCTTACCATTTTTGTTCAAAGCCTTCACAATTCATCGCAAATCACCAACCCAAAAGAGTTATTTTATCCCCATATACAAAGCCATCAACCGTATCTTTACCTTTTAATGAGAATAATTTAAAATCTAAAATAATTATTGTTAAAAAATCCAACATTAAATTTTGATTTTCTTACCACTTTTGTTCAAAGCCTTCACAATTCCACGCAAAACAAAAACAGACGACTTCCCTTTTCACCTATATATAAAATGAAAAACAATGTTTCGTCCATCATATGATCAGACCAATTTTTTCAACTTTATTATAAATTGTGAGAATACTTGATATAGCTAATGCTTTATCTCATTTTCTTCGTTTTTTTTGTTCACTTCATTAGTAAGGTTACTTGTGAAGGGGGGAACTTGGCTAATCAGGTAATCAACAACCATGTTGTATAAGTGAGTTTCCTTGGTTGATTGGGTGACTCCACTCTGAAAAAACTTGTGGAGTCCTACATGTTAAAACATGATAGGACCTTCCCCTGGTTCCAGACTATTTGGTAATTAAGATTCTTTGTTCTTCTAATTTTCAAACAACAATGTGTTATGTATACTAATATTTTGTTCTTATAGTTGTTCCTCTTGTAGGAAAATTTATTCAATATAATCTACTTCGCAGGAGTATATTATCAATCATTATGACTTTCTCTCTCATGTTCATCCTCTCGTGCACTAGTTTAGGGAATTCAGTTTCCTTGCTGGTGTTGGAGATGTTCGACCGCCTAATAGGTAAACTTATGATTTTTGTTTCGCTACTTTTTTAGTCGGTAAATTAGACTAGTTGTAAAATGCCTATTGACTAAATTGGTTAGAATTACTTTAGAGTGACTTAGATATGTTGGGTCAGGGAGGCCCTTTTCCAGCTCTAGGTAATATCTCTTCGACTCCTTCATCTACAACAATTACAAGTTTACCCTATATGGTAATCTTTTAATGACATCATCGCTATTTGATATCCTAACATTTAGAAGATATGAGCAAGATCCTTTCAAGTTGCCCGGATTTGGAAACATTGACCGTAGTTGGGGGTGATTTTGGTAAATATAATTTCCATATTTCTTTCAGTCTTAAGCACCTGGTTATAAGAAATAATAACTACCTCCCATGCAGTACTTTGGATGGATATAACATCCAAATATATGATCCCAATCTTTTATCAAACTGTTGTGAAGGTATTTTATCTCAATTTTATCTTGGGAGCATCTCTATATCAGTTAAGGCTGAAACTGATATTAAGTTGGTTGAAGAAGACAATAATGTGGAAAGGATGATGACATTTCGAAGGATGCTTCACAACACAGAAACTCTTACATTCTTGTCTATATCAATTGAGGTAAAGTTCATTCCTTTTCTGTACAATTTGATAGAACTTAGTTGTTATCACTCACCACTAGACATTTGTATCTCAAGTTGGATTCATGCGTCAAAGAAAAGTGATTGGGATAAGTCTAACAATCCACATTTTACATTCTAAGTTAGTTTTGGGTAGATTTTAAAACAATTATGGGTTCAAGTCTAACAATCCATATTTTACATTCTAAGTTAGTTTTGGGTAGAGTTTAAACCAATTTATGTGTTTGAATTGTGATGATTCTTGTTAGTAACACTTTAGTTATTCAAGCACCTAGTTCTCTGTACGATGCCAATGTTTTATATTTTGCATTTAAGAATAACTCTGACTATTGTTCTCTTGGTTTTGTATCTTCTTTTATTTGATCTTCAAGGTTCTCTCATTGTCTCTTTCAAGACTAGGAGGAAGAAGTGATCCTATTCAATTTTGCAAAGTCAGATGTTTGAAGCTACAAACATGCCTTTCAAGAAAATATATTAACGCAGTACCGTACTTTCTCAAGATATTTCCTAATGTAGAATCGCTTCATATAGAAATTGAAAAGGTGAAAGATCAGTGTGTTTATGTTCTTTCTCCTAAAAATATACATCTAGAACACGGAAATGAAAGGAAATCTGAGCCGTTTAAATAAACTATTTCTGATTTTGTCCAGGTAACAAAAGAAATCCAAGAGTTACAAGTGATTTCCAAATGCATCCATTATCACCTCAAGTTTGTTGAGATTCGACAATTCGAAGGGCATCCCAACGAGCTTATGTTTCTTGAAGTTTTATTGAAGAACACTATGGGCTTGCACAGGTTGGTGCTTTATGTTTCTGCGAAGAATCAATCACTTCGGGTGAGAAGAAAACTAATCGAGGAGCTACTACCTTTGCCAAGAAGTTCAGGAAAAGGAGGGAAATCTGGTCTTTTCAAGATGGGTCAGGGTAACGAAGCTATTGATCCGGACCCCTACACGAGCACAGAGGCTAAAATATTTTACTTGATCCAAGTAGCATTGATGTTGAGAAACTACTACTAAGAGTTATGTCTGGGAATATATACTCACCTCCACGAGTCGAGCATCATCAACGATTTGCAACACCTTTACAAACCCGTAAAAGATCATCGACGAGGTTATATTTAAGATCCCATAGATTTATTTTCTATCATCTTATAATTTTATTCAACACATTGTTATCTTTTTAAGTTGCATGTTTTTATATCAATTTAACGTATTATGTAGCGCCCTGACCTTCGAGTCGGAGAAGCGGACGAGTTAGAGCGTCGAGCGATTTTGTGGTTTCTTTGAGTTTTGGTATTGAATACTTGTTTTGATTGATTAAGACTGCTTATCGGATAGTTCTCGAAAAAATTATGAATTTTGACTGGTCACACGAAATTATCGGACATGGTTTGACTATCGAGTCGTATTCGACAATTTTCTTTCGTATCGAACTTAGCGGGACCATATAGTTTCTTCATGATTGCTTGTGGGATGAAAAAGAAAGGAAAAAGCTAAATTGGGGGTCATAAAGTAACTCGTGGGGGTTGAATGAGTAACAATATAAATGTGGCGGGACTCGTTAATGTGTTATATAAAGACTAGGGACTATAACGTAAATTATGTCATAAGGTTCCTTACATGTTGACACGTGGCACCATTGTTGTTGAAATGAAACTAAACAAGCTCATGTGTATCCTGATTCCTGCATGCCATTACAACGTGTCCCACGGCTAGCTAATGGAATTTTAAATTATTTTGGATATGGACCCCACTCACCATACACACTTAACACATACTAGTCTCTGTTGGGATTTCATTTGGGAGATTAATAGAAACGGAGGGACAATGGATTTTGGCCGTGAGGTGCTTCAGGGTTTGATGTTTGATTTTCTTCCGTCAATTTCTTCGTGTCTGGTGGTCGGAATTCAATGAAATTTGTTTTAGGTAATCCTATTCGACTTGTTCTACATATTTAGCGGTTTAGAATTTTCAATTTCGTCCGTTTTTGGTGGGTTTACGATAGTTATTTCGATAACTGTATAGTTGGGTCTAATATCTCTTGGGTTCGTAATTTAGAGCTATTTGGGATAGTTATAGTTATATTTCTTCGAATGATTTATGTTCAGAACATGTTTAGGAGATTGTAGACTATTTTGGGGTGTTCATATATAGACGGGTTGCTGCCGAATTATTTTACGACTCAAATTTGATATTTGGATCAGTTTTTATAATGAATTGGAATAGAGATGGTTACCCGAACCTTGCCGTTAACATAAATGGATAGGTTGAGTTATGGATTCATAACATTAGGTTCATTTTATGATTTGATAGTTCAAGATTCATAGTATTTGGTTCGTTATAAAATTTGCCAGCTTATGGGATATCGGAAATGTAAAATAGAGTTTGTGGGAAGTTGGTTGGTTGATTTGTTTGTATTTCAGTTATTCGATGGGACGTCTCGGTGATCTCTTTAGTGCCGATAGGACATTTCTAGTATAGCTTCATTCATTTTATGCATTCGTGCTCTGCAAGAGGACTCTTGACAGTTATGTAACTGTCAAATGACCGTTTTGCCCTTTCATATTTCAGTAGGACTAATAAACTGCAATAGGGAGTTCGAGGAGAAGTGGAGCTTAGTCAGGAGCACCATTGGAAGCGCAAGAAGAGGTAGGATCCTATGAATCTTACTTGGAGCACGGGTATTCCCCGTTTCACCATTATATATATAGTCATTTTCTTCTTTTTATAGTTCTCTAGTTCAATTTATGATATGATATGGTATGATATGTATGTATGTGGTGTACTCTATGTTATGGATGTTTCTCTTTTCAAAACAAATTGGTTTTTCTGAAAAATAATCACATGGAGGCGGAATCGCTTGATCTGTGTGATCGTTTTGTGTGAATTGTAAACACGTGGTGGCGGAATCGCTTGAGCTGCGTGTATAACATGGAGGCGGAATCATTTGATCTGTGTTACGTGTAATGGTTGTTTTACCACGGGCATTGGTTGGTCCCCTTGTTTATTTTATGTTATGGATTAGCCATGAATTATGTCAAGGGTTACACTCGGTGCGTGGCCAGCCGTTTGGTAACGACCATTCTAGTTTACCCGGAATGGGGTCCGGAGAGGATGGGAGTTGGGGTATTCCGACCCTTGGAGTGATTAGGGGACTGACCCAATGCCATGCTTGTTTATTTATTCTGCTAAACCACTGGTGTGTGTGTGGTTTGAATTCTGTTATGAATGATACTTACAATGTTTTCACCGAAATGAAAGAGGGTGTTTACCCGAGTTTTCTTAATAAGAAAATACTAATTCCCTGAAAGTGGACACTTATAAAAGCTTGGCTTTAAACAGGGTTTACCCTACCTTGAGACATGAGAACGCTCTTCTCCTTTTGGTTGATGGGACCAGGGGCGGAACTAGGGGGTGGCCGGGGAGGGTAATGGCCCTCCCTGAAATTTGACTTCTAATAGTAATTTTGACTTCCACAAATTTTTTTATGTATGATCTCTTCTATTAGATATCATCTTGCCCTCCCTCACACTATTTTTTGGTTCCGCCCCTGGATGGGACCTTTAGGAGGGCTCTGTTCTTGTAGCTTTGGGAGCCTATCAGATCATTTAATACTATTATAGGTTCATGCATATGTTTGGATATTCTTCGAATGGTCAATGAGTTACCTTGCGAGGAAGCGTCAGATCTGGCCGGAGATAGGACGCGCCTCAAGATGAGATAATTGTATCGCCGTGGGTATATGGCTCTGCTACACGACGATGCTCTTATAGTCGTCTGGGTAAGTCATGACATATTCTAAGCGTATCATTGTTTGGGTGAGATTTACTATTTGATGCGTATCGAGATCACAAGCCAGCCCGATGGGCGATGATGACGAAGGGAGAGTTACGGAAGCTCTTACCGGGGTATTACGTGGATCCATGTGTACACTGCAGTAGTCAAACGTTCGATAAGGCGCCGCCTGCCTACGCACTAACAAAGGCCGAACGGTTCTTCCTAGCCGAATAGTAGGTGACCCCGACTGAGGGCGTATTCAGTCGTGATCTTGGTAAGCTAGAAGAATTATCTTGCTATATTGCTTTGCTTCGTGTGCATATTGATATCTCTGTATATATATCTGTATATATGTAACACTTATAACTATTGATATATTAAAATGTTGATTTGTGTGGTGCGGGTAGGATGTCTAGGTATCCTACTGAGCTGATCTTCGGGTTATCTCATTTCCTATTTTGTTGTTGTTCAGTTGCAGGTATTGGGGACCCGGAGTGACATAGTTTACTTCGACGGTTCACATTATGTAAGATTATAATTTCTATTATATTTTCAACATAATCACAACGTTAATATTATATATGTATCATCTAGAATAGTTAGGATCGTTCTCTCACTTGTTTGTGATCGTACACATGTAAATAATATGCACACTATCACAATGAATTCGATGTTATTTATATGTTGGAGTTATGGATATATGTATGAATGTTTGACAGGTTTTTCAGGTTTGATATGTTCAATTTATAGAGGAGACTCTGTCCAAATTCAGTCTCTTCTGTGAACTATTCATAAACATGAATTCAAGTTGTTTTTCTCTTTATGAAAACTATTTTGGGTTACATATTTTTCGAGCATATTTTCAAAAGGTTTAAACTATATTTAATTTTCCGCTGTGTTTGTTCTTGATTTGTAACCCGTAATGAGAGTTTTGGCTTGGGTTTATATTTGAAACTGGTTTGAGTTAGTATTAGACCGAGTTTCTTTTATAAACTGCCGGGCAAACCGTGATTCGGAACACGGGGCGTCACAGTTGGAATCAGAGCATGAGTACGTGCATTGGGCCGACTGGCATCAGAAAACTATTATGTGTAATAATGGGTGAGGTAACTAAAAACACCAAGGCTTGATAAATTCGTAAAAGCTACAAGATAAAATATGAAAAGATAATAATATTGTTGATTTTATTTTGTTTTATTTGAGATTTTAAGATTTTGATTTTATCTTTGCTGACTTTTATGTGCTCAGCACATCTGAGTCAGGCCTACGTGAAGGTCCCACTCAGATATCATAATGTGAGTAAGGTTCCTTTAACGGTAGGTCACTTACATTGTGATTTTGTTTGCCGAGCACATTGCCTGCAGAAGATAGTGGTGACGATCAACCCAGCATTATTGAGGTACGAATTGCATTCATATTAGGCTTAGGTTCATATCATTGGTTGGTTGTGGATGGACTTTGTGACTTCGAGTTACTAGGAAAAGGGAACACTTTGTGGTTGGTTGACGTTGGTTGATCTTTCCTTGATTGTTGTGCAAGGTGGTATACGAGGACAATCAAGGGTTGATAAGAGGTTTTAGTAGAAAGTTTTGGGCAGGACAACATATTGATGTTGTGAAAGTATCAAAAACAAAAGTTCCTGAGGAAGTTAAGTGTATTTGACTTTTGACAGTATACAAGTTCACAGAGATCGTCAATTGAAAAATGTTAAGGAATTTACAAGATGAACATGGATATATCGGTTTATTTAAGATAAGGATAGTGAACTAGTAAGCTAATCTCCATAGAAGGACAATTTGGAAATCTGCAACGACTCAAGAGAACCGAAGCAACAAATGGTGTTAACGACAAGGTGTACGGCGTCAATAACTTTGGGCAGCAAAGTTATGTAGTAATATGTATGGTCAACTTGTTCGATACAGATGGACTTGTGGTACAATTTTGTGAGCCTAAGTCACTTGAATAGGTGCTTCTCATATGAAGACATTGCCAGGAGTAATTAACCTAGGTGAATCTATAATATGAGAAATGCCATCGAGTAATGAAAAAGCTACAGACTGAACAACTTAAGAATATTGTGACCGTAATGGTGTGACCACATTCTTGGAAGGATTCACTAAATGAGAAAATGAGTCGAACCTTTTGTGTTATGGACCTCATGGTAGTTGTACAGCTTCCTTAGTTTATGAGTTTTAATTAGATCATTTAGAGAGAGTTGAGGTTGACATTAATCAGTTTGTTTCGAGCTTATATTATTTCGGTTTGCTTCCAGATAAGGTATGGTCTGGTTATAAAAGAATTACAGGATAGAGACACACATCTTTTTATTGACTATAGTTGTTGGTGGTGAGATTTTGGGGTATCAAACACATAACCTTATCTATAGAGACTACTTCACTGAATGGTAGTTCGTCACCTGGAAATAATAGATGTGTTGGTCTTCAGATTTATAAATGTGGCACAAATGTCAGTTATGTCGGGGTTTTTATTCAGTTGTCAGAGTATTATCAGTGATAAGGATAGCTGTCTAAGTTCAGTTGTTATCTGGTACATCTTTTCATTCAGTTGTACTATACGAGATGGTATTCTCAAGTTATATGTTGACTGCACGATATTAAGTTCGATTTTTCTAAATGATATATATTTTTCATATAAGACTATTATGGTTTTCATCGACAACATTCAGCTTATTTAGAGATTGAGGAATTATGGCTAGCAAGTTATTGTTGTACTGTTAAGGCTAATGCGTAGGGTTGAATTATATTGGTTCAACGAGATACTCTGATATTGGAGGTTATATTGTTTGAGACTGTGTTTGTTATTAGATGTATCTGGGGTTCTCAGGTTATTTTAGAATTTTTCGATGGTTGGTTTATCTACGATTTGTATAGATATTATAGTGGTCTTCTATTTTCATTTTATCATCCTATCGACAACAACTATATTTTTCTTGAGATTATAGTGTCAAGGCCAATGTTGACTTAAATTTATTATAGATTATAGAGGTCTTCATTCTTTATTTTCCTATATTGTGGGCAACGGTATTTTCTTATGTTATCGAGAATGCTATTTTTTTTTTTAGGATGTGGAATTAACGACAATTCATTTTATATAGAGATTATAGAGGCCTTCATTTTTCTTTATCTTTTTTATATCGGGGATAGTTATTGTTATAGAACAGTCTTCTATCAGATGGTAAGATGGAAACTCGGTTTCATTATTCAGTTGTTTGATATTCTAGAATTTACTTCAGAGTATGAGGTTGATGTGGGAAGAGGATACATATGTGTCAGCTTATTCTATGGTTGCACATATTAGTGTTTAACCTCATTTTCACTTCATAATATTATAGTTTGTAGAAGAATTCAGAATATAAAGGGTTGGATCTAGTTTGTTTATAGAGTTTAGCCAGCTTGGTTTTTGTTAGATGCAGTGAGTTTGTGACTTCAGAAATGATATAGTTTTTCTCAAGATCAGAGTTGGTAGATAGAACTGAGCAAAAGAATAAAAGAGGTTGGTTAGTTGTCTTCTTAGCATATGGTCAGCTTCTTTAGTATCGTAGTCGCTGGTTAAAATGAGATCGAGAGATTACTTTTCAAGGGTTCATTGCATTATATAATAAATTGTCTGATTCCTCAGATTTCAGTGGGACCTTTGGATAAGAATTCGAGAGTTGTTTTGAATGGTGGAATTATTTACAGAACTGCCAGATTGAATTTTATATCCATTTCTCGACAGGTGTTTTACGAGAATAGGCTATTCAGATATTAGAGTGTACGAGATATGTCTTTTGTTCGAACCGACAGAGTATTGTGGCGCAAGTATTTTCATGTGTCAGTGTTTTCTCACAACACCACCAAAACTCGGTTTATTCTCATCAGAGTGATGCCATTTGAGTTTTTGTTTGGTAGCTTGTGTTTGTTATCATTTGCAAGTTTGAGTTGTAGATCTTCTTGGTTCAGATTGGTAGAAGGGACAATGGAGTTTTGTTAATCATCGACAAAGTCTCTTAAGTGCTACGGAGAACTCTCTTCCTATGCAGAGTGTTATGATGGAATAGTTCATGAGATTCCTACTTCGGTGAGTATCACTAAGAATATAGGAAACCTTTCAAATTCACAAGTTACAGAAGTCTAATTTGGTATCGGAACTGGTTGTTCTTCTAGTTCGAGTTTTGTGGCAGATTGTGTTGACATTGGGAATTGTTGTTTCCATTCTACTCTATTCGAATTTCGAGGACGAAATTCCAATTAAGGGGGGTAGTATTGTAGCGCCCTGACCTTCGAGTCGGAGAAGCGGACGAGTTAGAGCGTCGAGCGATTTTGTGG
Organism: Eschscholzia californica; assembly: GCF_041429995.1. Lineage (NCBI taxonomy): Eukaryota > Viridiplantae > Streptophyta > Magnoliopsida > Ranunculales > Papaveraceae > Eschscholzia > Eschscholzia californica. The sequence continues at coordinate 52,223,914 of NW_028238198.1, forward strand.
TTTCTTTGAGTTTTGGTATTGAATACTTGTTTTGATTGATTAAGACTGCTTATCGGATAGTTCTCGAAAAAATTATGAATTTTGACTGGTCACACGAAATTATCGGACATGGTTTGACTATCGAGTCGTATTCGACAATTTTCTTTGGTATCGAACTTAGCGGGACCATATAGTTTCTTCATGATTGCTTGTGGGATGAAAAAGAAAGGAAAAAGCTAAATTGGGGGTCATAAAGTAACTCTTGGGGGTTGAATGAGTAACAATATAAATGTGGCGGGACTCGTTAATGTGTTATATAAAGACTAGGGACTATAACGTAAATTATGTCATAAGGTTCCTTACATGTTGACACGTGGCACCATTGTTGTTGAAATGAAACTAAACAAGCTCATGTGTATCCTGATTCCTGCATGCCATTACAACGTGTCCCACGGCTAGCTAATGGAATTTTAAATTATTTTGGATATGGACCCCACTCACCATACACACTTAACACATACTAGTCTCTGTTGGGATTTCATTTGGGAGATTAATAGAAACGGAGGGACAATGGATTTTGGCCGTGAGGTGCTTCAGGGTTTGATGTTTGATTTTCTTCCGTCAATTTCTTCGTGTCTGGTGGTCGGAATTCAATGAAATTTGTTTTAGGTAATCCTATTCGACTTGTTCTACATATTTAGCGGTTTAGAATTTTCAATTTCGTCCGTTTTTGGTGGGTTTACGATAGTTATTTCGATAACTGTATAGTTGGGTCTAATATCTCTTGGGTTCGTAATTTAGAGCTATTTGGGATAGTTATAGTTATATTTCTTCGAATGATTTATGTTCAGAACATGTTTAGGAGATTGTAGACTATTTTGGGGTGTTCATATATAGACGGGTTGCTGCCGAATTATTTTACGACTCAAATTTGATATTTGGATCAGTTTTTATAATGAATTGGAATAGAGATGGTTACCCGAACCTTGCCGTTAACATAAATGGATAGGTTGAGTTATGGATTCATAACATTAGGTTCATTTTATGATTTGATAGTTCAAGATTCATAGTATTTGGTTCGTTATAAAATTTGCCAGCTTATGGGATATCGGAAATGTAAAATAGAGTTTGTGGGAAGTTGGTTGGTTGATTTGTTTGTATTTCAGTTATTCGATGGGACGTCTCGGTGATCTCTTTAGTGCCGATAGGACATTTCTAGTATAGCTTCATTCATTTTATGCATTCGTGCTCTGCAAGAGGACTCTTGACAGTTATGTAACTGTCAAATGACCGTTTTGCCCTTTCATATTTCAGTAGGACTAATAAACTGCAATAGGGAGTTCGAGGAGAAGTGGAGCTTAGTCAGGAGCACCATTGGAAGCGCAAGAAGAGGTAGGATCCTATGAATCTTACTTGGAGCACGGGTATTCCCCGTTTCACCATTATATATATAGTCATTTTCTTCTTTTTATAGTTCTCTAGTTCAATTTATGATATGATATGGTATGATATGTATGTATGTGGTGTACTCTATGTTATGGATGTTTCTCTTTTCAAAACAAATTGGTTTTTCTGAAAAATAATCACATGGAGGCGGAATCGCTTGATCTGTGTGATCGTTTTGTGTGAATTGTAAACACGTGGTGGCGGAATCGCTTGAGCTGCGTGTATAACATGGAGGCGGAATCATTTGATCTGTGTTACGTGTAATGGTTGTTTTACCACGGGCATTGGTTGGTCCCCTTGTTTATTTTATGTTATGGATTAGCCATGAATTATGTCAAGGGTTACACTCGGTGCGTGGCCAGCCGTTTGGTAACGACCATTCTAGTTTACCCGGAATGGGGTCCGGAGAGGATGGGAGTTGGGGTATTCCGACCCTTGGAGTGATTAGGGGACTGACCCAATGCCATGCTTGTTTATTTATTCTGCTAAACCACTGGTGTGTGTGTGGTTTGAATTCTGTTATGAATGATACTTACAATGTTTTCACCGAAATGAAAGAGGGTGTTTACCCGAGTTTTCTTAATAAGAAAATACTAATTCCCTGAAAGTGGACACTTATAAAAGCTTGGCTTTAAACAGGGTTTACCCTACCTTGAGACATGAGAACGCTCTTCTCCTTTTGGTTGATGGGACCAGGGGCGGAACTAGGGGGTGGCCGGGGAGGGTAATGGCCCTCCCTGAAATTTGACTTCTAATAGTAATTTTGACTTCCACAAATTTTTTTATGTATGATCTCTTCTATTAGATATCATCTTGCCCTCCCTCACACTATTTTTTGGTTCCGCCCCTGGATGGGACCTTTAGGAGGGCTCTGTTCTTGTAGCTTTGGGAGCCTATCAGATCATTTAATACTATTATAGGTTCATGCATATGTTTGGATATTCTTCGAATGGTCAATGAGTTACCTTGCGAGGAAGCGTCAGATCTGGCCGGAGATAGGACGCGCCTCAAGATGAGATAATTGTATCGCCGTGGGTATATGGCTCTGCTACACGACGATGCTCTTATAGTCGTCTGGGTAAGTCATGACATATTCTAAGCGTATCATTGTTTGGGTGAGATTTACTATTTGATGCGTATCGAGATCACAAGCCAGCCCGATGGGCGATGATGACGAAGGGAGAGTTACGGAAGCTCTTACCGGGGTATTACGTGGATCCATGTGTACACTGCAGTAGTCAAACGTTCGATAAGGCGCCGCCTGCCTACGCACTAACAAAGGCCGAACGGTTCTTCCTAGCCGAATAGTAGGTGACCCCGACTGAGGGCGTATTCAGTCGTGATCTTGGTAAGCTAGAAGAATTATCTTGCTATATTGCTTTGCTTCGTGTGCATATTGATATCTCTGTATATATATCTGTATATATGTAACACTTATAACTATTGATATATTAAAATGTTGATTTGTGTGGTGCGGGTAGGATGTCTAGGTATCCTACTGAGCTGATCTTCGGGTTATCTCATTTCCTATTTTGTTGTTGTTCAGTTGCAGGTATTGGGGACCCGGAGTGACATAGTTTACTTCGACGGTTCACATTATGTAAGATTATAATTTCTATTATATTTTCAACATAATCACAACGTTAATATTATATATGTATCATCTAGAATAGTTAGGATCGTTCTCTCACTTGTTTGTGATCGTACACATGTAAATAATATGCACACTATCACAATGAATTCGATGTTATTTATATGTTGGAGTTATGGATATATGTATGAATGTTTGACAGGTTTTTCAGGTTTGATATGTTCAATTTATAGAGGAGACTCTGTCCAAATTCAGTCTCTTCTGTGAACTATTCATAAACATGAATTCAAGTTGTTTTTCTCTTTATGAAAACTATTTTGGGTTACATATTTTTCGAGCATATTTTCAAAAGGTTTAAACTATATTTAATTTTCCGCTGTGTTTGTTCTTGATTTGTAACCCGTAATGAGAGTTTTGGCTTGGGTTTATATTTGAAACTGGTTTGAGTTAGTATTAGACCGAGTTTCTTTTATAAACTGCCGGGCAAACCGTGATTCGGAACACGGGGCGTCACATATTATAGTTTCACAGTTACATTAATCGCTTAATAGAACAACGTACATAATGAAAACTATTAAGTTATGCAAGGAGGCAATATTACATGTGAAATATATGTACAATGACAAAAAATATATATGTTAAGTTGCTAAAGAACTAATATAGCATAAATCAAAAACATCATTGGGACATTCATAGCCTCCCATCCAGTCATAAAGAACGCAGTTGATAACCAAACAACTTATCGCTACATATCCCAAAGATTTGTCTATGGAAGTTATCCTTATTTACTACAATATTTATCAAATAACAGCAAAGATAACAATTAGTGAGCTTATAATCTTTAAGGCGAAAACCTCACAGATCTAAATTATATTAATTATTTTGAAACACATTGATAAAAGTATTTTAACTTATAGTTATGGACATAAAAACATATTACAGTACAAGATCTACATGAAGTTTTAATTAAGACTAGGTATAACCCGTGCCCATGGGGCACAGGCAATTTGACGAGTCCTATGCGCGTGGTCGAGCACTTAAATCTAAAACTAATTTAGAAATGTATAAAAACCCCCAACTTAGAGTCGTTCTATAAGGATGAAGAGAAGTTGATCGAGCTCTCACATTGAATCATTTACCCAACTTAGCGGAGTTATCATAAAACAACTTTACAAAGAAAACATTCATAAAGAACTTAATCATCTGCATCAACGTCTATGCCACTGCAACAGAAACAAATGATCTCTCATTGTAAGGAAGTATTCCTCCATCTATAATAATGATTCAATGGAGAGAGTGAAATAAACCACGAACCCATACTTAGAAGATAAGTTAACCCTTTTCATAAGTTTTATATATCGATATCTACTACAATGTTAATAAAGAGGAAAAAGTTATTTGTCAATAGCTGACCTAGACGAGAGTGGTGAAAATAATACTTGTAGCAATGAAAACTGTTCGCATGTGCTCATAACATTTAGCCATTCTAGCAATGAAAACTGTTCGCAGAGCAGTTGGCTTTTGAAGTGCATGTACCGAATTTGGTTATCTTCTTGATAGGTAAGAAAACCATCATCTACTTTTTGCAAGTTTCCGAAATTATAATCTCTTATTTAGAAGCTTTATATGAAAATCATACAATATTTGCAAAGACAATAAAATCATGATAATGACAACAACAAAATAGAATAGAGGAATAAAAATCACTTTGTAACATTCAATGAAGGAGATGCCAGTACCAAAAACTCCGATGAATGCTCAGTGACCCACAAATGTCGAAATGCCAAAAACACATACAAAGACCTAAATCTAAATACAGAAAAATCCTCAAATGAATAACGTGCAAGATAGAAATCACAAACACAAAACAACATACCCAAACAAATTTTTTAGAGATTTGAGATATCTCATGGCCATTTTCTCGAGCAGCATACATGTGGACATTTACATGAAAACCCTGAAAGGAAAAAATTTTAAGGATCAAAGATTAATAATATGTAAACTAAGATGGAAGTTCCAACTGAAGCTCCAATATAATTTCCAATTTACTACTTCATAAGTGGTAAGATTCAAACTACATTAATATCTTGACTAACCAACCTACCATTATGGATTTATATATAGAAAATTTTCATTTCAATGTTTGTACAGAGAGGAGTACCAGCACTTATTTAGTTTCGTTTCTGTAGAATTTGAGTAGCTACACTACGTCACTTTAGAATATTCATCCCCATAACAGTTTCCTATGTCTCCAAACCATCGTTCATTTATTATTGACTTATATCGGTCCTAGGCTCAGATTCGTTTGGGATACTCCGAAGATCATATATCTAATATAACAAGTAGTGGCTTTGAAATCCCCCAATATCTTTTTCAAATTATGATATTTTTTGTTGATGATTTAGTATAGAAATTCTTAAAGTTCTATTGACACGGGAGAGAGTGGTTGTCAAAGACTCAAACGACTTCAGCAGTCTTCGACTTACTAATAATAAAATCCGGACAATCTTAGATTATATAAGCACAACACAAATCTATAAAAATAAACAAGAAAATAGAGACTATCTAAACATCAAATAAGTTGTGAAGTTTTCATTGAACCTAATATTGAGTTATATTAAATCACTGCTACCCCCTACTTGTGCAATAAGAAAAATCCTAAAACAGGTTTTAAGCTTTAAGCATAGAAACCTAAATCAAAGAAATCGATCTACTTGTTGTAGTTTTTAATGTTATGGGATCCCAAAATAAATTTTAAATTTTATTTGAAGATTTGTAGTTTTCACAGCTAAAATAGGTATTACCTGTGACTTGAACTTCTGCCTCTGGTACCCATGACAACAAGTGTTGGTTTAATCCTTTCATTTTTTTGGAAAATCGACAACCTTCATTAAAATCTACCATCTTCAAATATGTAGGATCAAATTTGAGAAAGACCTAACATGACAACCTTTGCGGCTTCTAAACCCAAGCTTCTCCATGAGTTCTTGCAAAACTAAATGATAAACAGTAAATCTTAAATGAAAACCCAAGCTTAAAATGATGAATAAGTCTTCATAGTTGACTGTTAGAGTGTGGCAATTTCTAGGTAAAAAGTTATAACCATCTTAGAAAAATTATTCACTCGCCAAATACATCTAAAGTCCAATAATAACTCTCAAATAAAACATAAAAATATCAAAGAGTGAATGATAATAAAGATTACTTTGTAAAATCAAGTAAGGAGATGCTAATACCAAAAACTCTGATGATTGCTAAATGACACCACCAAATGCCAAGATGCCAATGACTCCAAATTTATTCTCCTGCACAAATAAATAAAGACATAGTGAACTGGTAATGAAAACCAGAGATTAACTAAATGAAAAGGGTCTTCGATCTTCTTATTCTACAACTACGACAAAACCATATTTTTTTTAACCATTCTTCAGAGAAGTGTCTAATTGGAATAGTTGATTCACTATAAATATCATTTACTGTGCGTTTAGAAGCACGTTCATGAAGAACGACAAATATTGTGATAGTCGAAAATTGTTTGGGGGACTGTCCACAGTGGATCCTCCGACTTTAGGCGCAAGTTCGAGCTTAGTAAGAGTAGAGGCTTTTTGGGAGGGTTTGTGGCGTCTTCATGTCCCAGTTGAGATCGCGCCTAGGCAAGAAAAGCAAGAGAAATACCGTAACGAATAGGATTTCAGTAATCACATATAAACATATGGCAAGAAGCCAAGAACTGCCCTCCACTATAAAGATGACATGAAAGTTCACTTAAAACTATTAACAAGAATAAGTGATATTAAACTACCTTACCAATTTCCCAAAATCCCTACGATCACTGGAGTTCAATATCTACCAGTGACATCCTGAAAACATCTTCACAATCGATTAAACAATATTATCGAGAAATCTAAATTTATATCCTACGGAAAATTGTGGTTCATGTGTCATGTGGCCAGAACCTACTTTTAATATTTTCTTTACACTCCCTGCTACCATATGGTTTTCTCTTGGTATCTGCAGCAAGTAGGACATTTCCTCTAGAGAATCCTACAAGATGAAAATGAACATATAAATAGGTTACACATCACGTGTAGGCTCTGCAATAAAAAAGAACATCTACAATTAGATCTCAGATTCAAGTGATTCATTGATATGCATACATAGACGGAGAGAAAGATAACAACACCGATGGCCATTTATCAATAAAATAAAAAAAGATTTTCAGATATGTGAATGAACAGAAATCAGAAAGGATCTAAAGCAGACCTTATGGCTTTAATTGAAGATCTAATAACCTTGCACTCATATATATCAGCTTTGCTAGAATATTTTGCTGATTTGTCGTTGCAAGTAATCTATTACAGAACCCATAAGTAAGAATCTAATGACCTCACAGAACCCTAATGCCACTCACTAAATGTAGTTATTTCCGTATCCAAAACGAACCCATGAAAATGACCTAGATGCGAACATTTATCTAATACAGTTGCTTCTTTACATTGTGATCATAATGCTGAAATCTGTCAGGAAATGAAAGATAACCCACTAATTTGATTTCAAAATCTTAACCATGAAATCAAGATGGAAACGATTTCAATCTATCTAGATAAGTTATTAGATTAAAAGCAAAAAAAAAAATTTGAAATATAAAAGCAACAAAATTCAGAAGGGTTTTGGTGATTTTACAAGTTTCATAATGGCTCTGGTTGGTAATTGATATTTGTGTTCAAATATGGAAACAGGATATGATTAATTTCAATTTCAATTATGAAATTTGTAGCTTAATCAAAGGAAAATAAAACCAGATATATGATTAATGTCAACTTCAATTCTGAAATTTGTAGCTTACTTAAAGGAAAATAAAAACATAAACTTATCTGAATTAATCCTTTAGGCCCTTTCATTAAGTATTTGAATCCACCATTACTTTCATTTTCTTCAATACTAACAATGGTTTCTTCAAATTTACCTTTGACCCATGCAATTTCTATTGTCCAGGGTGAAAGTGGCTTCTTTAAGTGAAATGAGATCCAATTGATTATTCCCCAAATGAAAACTCGTCTTTTTGCTATAATTTCCCCACCTTTAAAAACTTTAATTCTAGGTAGCTTTCTCTTTATTGAGAATTCTTTCTTGCAAAAGAGCCTTTCTCTCTGAAAATAACTTGCTTCAAAAAGAATCTCTCTCTATAAAGAACTTACTTAGAAAAGAGTGAGAGAACTGAAATAGAAAATGATAAAAAAGTAGAAGAACATTATTATTTCTTTGAAAAAATGAAGATGCCTCTCGTCGTTGAGAGGAACCCTAGGTCGAGCGATAGATTGGGAGCGCGAGTCGAGCGATAGATTGGGAGCGCGAGGGACTGAAACAAATGAAGAGAGGGAAAAATGGTTGGAAAGAAGAGAAAGTAGAGAGAGGAAAAAATTGGGTGGGGAGTTGAAGAGAGGAAAGTTCGAAAGATTGGTGTTCTACGAGAGAAAAAATTAAAACCGGGAAGACGAACGAGCCGTTTCAGAAAAAAAAAGGGAGTATATCTCATCCGTGCAATCAATATCCCTGTCATAGTAGAGGGCTGTGAGGGTTTGAATTCAAGGGTGGAGACTTAAACGGGGAGGTTTGAATACAACTCATTAGTCTTGTCCTGGTCACCTTGTATTAATTTTGTCCTAGTCAGCAATAACCCATTCTGTTTTGTTATATAGACTAGGTATGACCCGTGCCTCCGGCACAGACACTTTAATTGAGAAAATGTACGAAGGATTAAATCCATATAAGCATATCCTAGTAATGGCCACACGATAAAGATCTCATTGTACTTACAACCAACCGACTTAGGAGAAGAATACAAACGAAACAAATAGTAGCAAAATTTTGTGAAGCTCATGTCCCCCGAGTGAGTGAAATTTTCATTTCCTCATCATTCATTACAGAACAGAAGCAGTATAGATTAGTTCAAGAAACCACTACAATGCTTTTCCTTCTATGAGCTCCATAAATAGTGTTGGAAAACTCGATAGAAGTCAAAATCAAAAGACTGAACTGCCTACGATGTTTTTAATGAGTAAGGGACCTCTGAAATAAAACATGTTCATTAATTATATCGTAATTTTCAAACTTGGTACATTAATAACTAAAAAACTGGACATCTCGACCCTTAATGAAGAGGGGACCTAGGTCATTTTCGTTTTACTGATGTACTAAAACTTCTACGACATTTGGAGTTTCCAGGTTTTTGGACTTCACCATTTACAGGAGTCACAGTTGTTGTTTCGATTGTCGCCCAACACAAACATATAACCCTTGGTTACCCACCGCATAAACAAAAGAAACCCATCAATGGTTAGTAAAGTAATCAAGATTTTATAGAGCTCTAAGATAATCAAACAGGAACCAAATGAAAAAGGGAATAGCAATACATGTATATCAATTTCATAAAATTTGACCCTAAAATGTATTCTTTATCTTGGATGACTCCGTTGACAGACAGGCATCTGTTGTGAATCTATTACAAGCAATCAAGTGCATACTATGAGGCATGCCAGATAAAGACACTTACGAAAATAAGAAAAAAGAAACATGATGAAGCGAAGCCGTTCTAAATTTAGGCAAGATAGCTTCCTCAACAGTTGCTCCTTCCAAAGCTACGATTCTTTTGATAAACACTTCAGCTGAAGTGAACCCAATTTCATCCAGATAATAGAACCGTTTGTTTAACGTAAAGGTCATCCACATAAACCTAATTATATTGTGGATTAGTTCATAAAATACAGCATCAATTCATCTGTAGGATTGCAGGTGCCTTAAAGATCACTGTATAGTCCCCTGAAACCGAAGTCTAAAACACCCAATTTTTTCGACTTTTGACTCTATGGAAACCCAACTTCGCCGTCTAATCATTTGGCGAACTTGAGGCGCTACCGGTTTTCCTTTCTCGAAGCGACAGTCCAGTAATGCACTTGAGGTCTCAAACCTCCTTAACCTCGACTTCTTTTGGAACAATTCCCTAAGTTGTTGAATCATGGTGTTGGCATCCATGTTAATGAACTGCTCCTGAAAAAGTAGGTTCCATGGTTGCCAACACGTTACTGGTTCTGCCTCTTCCGAACAACCTTTTTATGTTCATTTTCTTAGCAATCGAAGTAGCATCCAATTTCAGAATTAGAGTGTCTAGAACATTTAGTTTGTTTTCTGATCTGAGAACTATTCCTAGATTCCTCTCCCATTGAAGGAAGTTATTCTCATTCAACCTCTCCTTGTCGAGGAGTGAATGAAAGTTGCATGCGCTTTCTTTTGTCATTTTAAAACTACATGAACGAATTGCGAAGTTAAAACTAGTTAAATGAAACAGGAAAGGAAGCTTCTTATTATGACCTGATTGACAGTCATTAAAAAAAATAGGCTTCATAGAAGTTTTATTAGGAAAGATAACATGTTTCAGTCTTTGAAGTGATTGAAAGGATGGATGTCCAAGCCTTCTATGCCATAGATGCACATCTAAACTATTAGCTGAAAGAGTGTGAGCTTGTGCTGATTTATTGTGAGAAACTGAAATGGGATAAAGACCAGCTTCAGTTGGCCCTTGGAAAAGAGTCTTGGTCGAGTGAAGATCCTTCACATAAAATCCAAAAGGATCAAAGGTTAAGGAACAATTATTATCAGTGGTAAATTTGTGAACAAACAACAGATTATGTGAAGCTTGAGGAACTCTAAGAACATTCTGTAGCATGAATTTTTTGTTGTTCTTAATAAAAGATGTATTACCAGAATAAGTGATTATTATACCTTGACCATTAACAACTTTTATTCTCTCTTTACCATGGAAATTTGATGAAGAAGTTATCCGAGATAGATCAGGTGTGATGTGATTTGTAGCACCTGAATCAGCATACCAAGGATTTTAACCAAAGATATTGGCGAAAGCAAGCATAGCAGCAATATTAGTTGGTGGAGATTTGCCTTGATAAGAAAAATTAAGTCTATGATAGCACTCCATGGGAGTATGCCCAACTTTGTTGCAGATTTGACAAATAGGTCGATTAGAAGGATTATAGGTAGAACTTGGATATGGAGATCAATTAGATATTCCTCCTCTTCCTAAAAAATTTGAAGAATTTCCACCTCTTCCTCTTGAAGGACAAAAATTCTTGTTTGAATTGTAATATGACTGATTTCGATTATAAGAAGATTGTTGAGATTAATTTCTTTGATATTTGTGTTTGAAGTTAGAATTAATGCTTACTGGAGTTGCAAGAAAAGCAATACTGTTTGAAGAAAAGAGATTCTTCTTGATTTTATCATTGATAGTGATCTCTTCACTCAGTAAGAGATTGTGAAGTTCATTCACTGAAACAGGTGGAATTCTAACTCAAATTGAAGTAGCAAAAGAATCGAACTCAGAAGGTAATCTGATGATGCATAAAATATTCAGACGTTGACTAACGTCTGAAGAGTCAAAGATCAGACCAGAAGTCTCTTGGAAGGACTCAGCTTAAGGCAGCAGGACAACTAAAAATCCTGATGGTCCATCACACATTCCCCTAACTAGGAGGTCGGCTGGAAGAAACCAGTTCTACAAGAAACGCCCTCGGCATGGATAGATCAGCCATGGGATCTCTAAAGGAATAAGGGGGGTCTCCACAGGTTCGATCCATATCTTACGCCCAGAACTGGGAAGATATCAGCGCTGAGAAACCTAATGACTTAATCCTGGACTTTCCAGAAAGATCTCAGTCGGCTACACATCTTGAATTGTTTAAGCCCGATCGGACTCCACATATCTAAAGGAGGTAACTTCTCCTTTAGAGATTACCACTCCGGCAAGATATATACAAAGTACCCTTGAACTTAGGAACTTTCACTTATCAAAGATCCGGGATAGACTCGAAGAGAAACCCTAGATACGCAAAAGAGGTAACTTCTATTACGGTTTAACGGCCACCGCCTCACCACCGCCACTAATCACAGCCAGCCTACATTCGCCTATAAAAGGTCCCCCACATCGTCCTTCAAAGGACACGATCTCTAGAGGAAAAACACACTCTCTCTCTGAAAATATGATCCCTTCATAACAAGAAGGATCACCCCCCATAACAGAGTTCTCATAACTCGCCCCCAAAAGGATTAATCAATATTCATTCTTTTACTGAAAAAAGCACCCTGACTGTCTTGAGCGTCGGAGCGGTTTTCGAACCCTTTGCAGGTTTTCCCCCCTCGGGAACATACGAACAGGAGCAAGGATCTAGGAGCAAGGAGTCAGGACCTGGAGCAAGGAGTGAGGAGCAGGAAAAAGTAGAGTAGCAGAGCTGAACAGAGGAATCTCTCATCTCCAAACGGAATATACCATCATAACGGAGGCTGTCATGCATCAACTCTCTTTTTCATGCTGATTTAACCGGGAGCCAATTTTCAACATCAGCATTTGGCGCTAGGAGGGGATCTCTCCAGCAAATCCTCACATTCGGTAACTCGAATCCAATTCAATACTTTTTCAGAACTAACTACTTCCCTGAGCTCTTCAGGCAAACATGTCTTCAGACGAGCACACTCCACGTGGGACATCCCTCGGATCTCGGAGCGCAGATGAGCTTGCTCTTGAACTTGAACAGCTCAAGACTGTTTACCTCTGAAGGGATGAGGATGCAAAACGATTGGAGGAAAGCCTCCGCAAAGCTGAGATAGCCAGGAGGGCTGCATCACCTAATGAAAGGAAAGAAGTGCTCAAGACGTTTGCGATAAGGCTCTTCTCGCCTGGTGACACCTACGCACCTGAGGCCTTAACCCTGCAACCAGGCGACCAAATGCGTTTAGAGAGTATCTAAAGGGAACAAGGCGTGCAAAACCCAGATGAACCTTATACCCCCAAGAATGCTGGGATAGGCGAGGGGTGCGTGGACGACCCCACCCTCTGCGAGTTGCTCGTACACCAAGTAGCGGAATTAACAAGAGAAAAAGAGAAGGACAAACTCTGGGGAAGGACGGTAATTCGGCAGCCACCTCTCTGCCGGGAAATACTGGAATCCGAGAAACTGGCAAACTTCAAGTGCCCCACACTAGAACACTATCACGGCGTGGAAGACCCGGGAGTATTCATCAACAACTATGTTGCAAGGATGAATTTGTGTACAACCAATCGAAATATATGGTGTGTGGTATTCGCCACCATCCTAAAAGGGCCAGCTCAGGCATCGTATCAAGCGCTTGCCCCGGGGTCAATAAAGTCTTTTGATCAGCTCGCCCAAGCTTTTTGCGACGCTTTCCGAGGAAGCACCAGTATCAAGAGAGGGACCGAAGAGTTGTTCAACGTGGTACAAGGAAAAAGTGAAACGCTAGCAAGTTACTAGCAGAGATTTCGCAAGCTTATGGTTCAGGTTCCCGACCTGGAATCAAACGTTGCTTTTGTCGCCTTGTAGAGAGGTCTCAGACAGGATGTATCAAAGATATCTCGGGGAGAAAGCCAGGCAGCCTCGCAGATCTGATAGAAAGGTTGCAACAGTTTATCAGAGCAGAGGAGAATTATTTGCGGATGAAGGAGGTGGCCAATATTCCTTACGAAAGTGAACGCCCCTGAAAAAGAGAACGAGAGGAAGTCGGGCTACCCAGGGAACGAGAGCGAGGCAGGAGGCCCAGGGCTGACTTCACAACCTACACCCCCCTAATGAAAGGAAGGGAGGAAATCATGCAAGTACTAATAGCGAAAGGATAGGTTGAACTGCCCAAACCCAATGACGACCGAGAAGAATTCGGATCCAAAGATATGACTGCGTGGTGTGCCTTCCACAGAGGCTACGGCCACAAGACGGACGACTGTCGGCACTTCATGAATCTGATTGAGGAGATGGTAAGAAAAGGAGAACTGGATCAGTACATCCATAAAGAACAGCGATCCTATGAATACCGAAACAAAAAGCCAGCAGGGCAGGAATCGGATCGGGATCTGAAACCAACAGACAGGGCCCTACTTCTAGAAAAGCAAATAAAGGCCCAGAGGGGTCCACCAGAGTAATGGGGAATATCAATACCATAGCAAGAGGACTTACCCTCGGAGGAGCAACCAAAGGCGAGCAGCGCAGATATGCCAACGAAGCAATGAACTGGCCACTCTTTCTAATGAAGCCCGCCATTGAAATGCCACCCATTGTCTTTACAGACGACGATCTGGTCGGGGTGATAACTCCACACCTAGATCCGCTGGTAATAACAGCCGTAGTTGCCAATTGGAGGATAGGACGCATTCTAGTCGATACGGGGAGCTCCACAGAGGTCATGAGTCGAACGGCTTCCAAAAACTCGGGGTAAGCGAACGCCATCTCAAATCTTATAAATCTTGCTTGACAGGATTCAGAGACAGTCAGGTCGAAACAGATGAAATAGCGACCCTGCCAGTACTGATTGGCGAAGGAGAATCAGCAAAGGCGATAATGCTAAACTTCGCAATCGTGGATAAGATGTACGCTTATAACATCATATTGGGCAGAAACTCCTGAGGGAATCAGGAGCAATAGTTTCCATGAACCACCTCATGATAAAGTTCCCAATCCCGGGAACGAATCTCATCATGACGGTTAGGGGAGACCAGAAAATAGCCAGAGAATGTTATCTCGTCTCCGCCCAGGGCTGTGGGAAAGAAGAAATTAATCCAGTCACCATTGGAGGAGACAAAGTGTTCTACATTGACCCGACGGCAGATTTGCAGAGCTGAAAAACTAAAGGTCATCACTACCCTACTATCTTTCCTTTTTCGAATAAAGCCATTAGACCAAAGAAGTAGCATTACTAGATACATATTTTACCTTATAAAGTAAAAATATTTTTTAGCATAAAACGCTATAAAAGGAGGAGTCCTAGATAAAACTGATCTCGCTCTGAATCGAGCAGGTAGCCCTGACGGCGAAAGCCACGACCAGGGGACCTAAAGGCAGCCTTGGTAGGTGAGAGCAGCGACCAAGGGCCCTAATTAAACAGCCCTAAGCGAAAGCCACGACCAGGGACAGGATAGCCTCTGTAGCTACGGCGACAACTTAGGGCCCTAAGGAGCAGTCCTAGTTAAACTGAACTTTGCTCGAGTAAAACCCACCCCTCACCAAGGTCCCAAGGAGAAGTCCTAGTTACACTGATCGGCTCAAGCCGGCAAAGGAGGTAGCTCAGGTAGCTACGGCTGCAACCCGAGGCCTCACAAGGAGGAGTCCTAGCTAAACTCAATTCTTTACTCGAGTGAAATGTGGTCCCTAAGGATCCCCAAGGAGAAGTCCTAGATAAAACTACAGCCCCGATGAAGGTGACGAAGGGTATAAGGAGAAGTCCTTACGAAACTATTCATGCTTAAATGGAGAGGACAACCCTGGTAGCTAAGGCCACGACCATGGGCACCAGAGGAGTCCCGGCGAGAACTAGTCGAGCTCAAGCTGACGAAAACAACCCTGCTAGCGAAAGCCACGAACAGGGACAGGATAGCCTCGGTAGCCATGGCGACGACCGAGGGCCCTAAGGAGATGTCCTAGTAAACTTAGTTGTGCTCAAGCCAACGAAACTAGCTCTGGTAGCGAAATCCACGACCAAAGGTCTAAGGAGAAGTCCTAGCAAAACTAGTCGAGCTCAAGCCGAAGAAACCAGCTCTGGTAGCGAAAGCCACGACCAGAGGTCTAAAGAGAAGTCCTAGTTAAAACTAGCCGAGCTCAAGCTGGCGAACCCAACTCTGGTAGCGAAAGCCACGACCAGAGGTCTAAGGAGAAGTCCTAGCGAAACTAGTCAAGCTCAAGCTGACGAAACCAGCTCTGATAGCGAAAGCCACGACCAGAGGTCTAAAGAGAAGTTCTAGCGAAACTTGCTAAGCTCAAGCTAGTAATATCAGCTCTGGTAGCGAAAGCCACGACCAGAGGTCGAAGGAGGAGTCCTGATGAGACTAAACAACTCTGGTATAGACGATCAGTGGCAGAGCTAAAAACTTTAACACTATCTAAAACTTTTTACGCAGGGCTAATTCAGGTTCTGTTTTGCAGAAGGAAATAGTAAGTTTAAGGCATGCTAGACTAGGTCTGAAATTATTTCTTTTGCAGGAGCGATCATTCGGAGCATGCATAGTAAGCCTAAGAAAATTTGCATTAGTAAGTATAGGACTAATTACATTAACTTTTTGATTACATACTTAAGAAAACAGGAAAATACAGTCCGGCGGCAAGTTCTTATTCGCCAGAAGAGGAAGATGACGAAGGACCGCCTATATCCACCGAAACCCTGATCATGATGGCCAGAAGGCGACCACCCCCACGGTGACGAACAAGAAAACCCACAGCAGAAAAGAGAGCAGGTTCAGAAGCGCTGGTGGTACCAGTCAGAGAATAAACCAAAGGATAAAGTAGCCTGGGGGAACTGAGGGTAGAAAGGTGATCGTCATCCAGAAGATCGTGTGGGAGAAGGACGTCAACAAAACCCTCGCAAGCCACTTCCATGCAGAAGTGCTCAATGGAAAAATCGTCATAGTTCAGAACCATGTAAAAAGGAAACTCTAACATCACCACGAGGGAGAGTTCCGCTAACCATTAATAGAGGCATGGTAAGACTTAGAAAAGTTCTTCCTGCCTTAACAACTATGTATAGGGCAAAAAGGCCATGATGATGGGACGTGATCAACGAAGAGTCGCGGCGAGCAGTCGTGGGAAATCAACGAACCTAAACGCGGAAAATAAAGAAAAACACAAAAGTAACGATGAAAAAGGTAATTCTTTATTCATAAGGCGGATCAATTACAGAAGAAATTACAAAAAAGGACACCCAAACCACCACTGGCACTTGGGTCTATTACAGAAGAAATTACAAAAAGCCCCAATCGTCGAGGAAAAGGAAAACATATAAAAAAACATGAGCGACTGCAAAAGAGTCGTTATGGAGTTTGAGAGAAGAAAAGCGGAAAGGCTGACAGGAACCACCATTCAGAGGTGCAATTAAGGACGAAGAAGCCCTCTGGGCATCATCACCCTGCCCTTAGCACCCAGGCGGAAGACAGTACCGACAAGCCTCGCCCTCCTCCAGGCTCAAACATAACAGCGCAAGAAATTATCCCGACCATTATGAAGAAACCCATCATTTATCACGGTCATTATGAATAAACATTCATCAAAGCGAACGCTTGGCATGAACTCGAACAGAGGCCTCATTCCGAATCTTTGGGAAGCAAACAAGAAGAAACAACTGCTGATGTCGAAAATTGGCTCCCGGTTAAATCAGCATGAAAAAGGGAGTTGATGCATGACAGCCTCCGGTATGAAAGAATATCCTGTTTAGAGAGGTGAGATTCCTTTGTTCAGCTCTGCTTCTCTACTCTGCTCTGCTCCTTTGCTCTGCTTCTCCGCTCCTTGCTTCTTGCTCCAGCTCCTGACTCCTTGCTCCAGCTCCTGACTCCTTGCTCCAGCTCCTGATTCCTTGCTCCTGTTTGTCTGTTCCAGAGGGGGGAAAACCTGCAAAGGGTTCGAAAACCGCTCCGACCCTCAAGACAGTCAGGGTGCTCTTTGCAGTAAAAGAATGAATGTTGATTGATCCTTTTGGGGGGCGAGTTATGAGAACTCTGTTTTTTGGGGTGATCCTTCTGGTATGAAGGGATCTTATGTTTTGGAGAGATGGTGTGTTTCTTCTCCAGAGATCTTGTCCTTTGAAGGACAATGTGGGGGGCCTTTTATAGGCGAAGGTAGGCCGACTGTGATTAGTGGTGGTGGTGAGGCGGTGGCCGTCAAACTGTAATAGAAGCTACCTCTTTTACGTATCTAGGGTTTGTCTTCGAGTCTATCCCGGATCTTTGATAAGTGAAAGTTCCTAAGTTCGAGAATACTTTGTTGATATCTTGTCGGAGTGATAAACTCTAAAGGAGAAGTTTCCTCTTTTTGATACGTGGAGTGCAACCGGGCTTGAACACTTCAAGATGTGTAACCTGCTGAGATCTTTCTGGAAAGTCCAGGATTAAGTCATTAGGTTGCGCAGCGCTGATATCTTCCCAGTTCTGGGCATAAGATATGAGCCGAACCTATGGAGACCCCCTTGTTCCTTTAGAGATCACAGGACTGATCTATCCATGCCAAGGGCATTTTGTGCAGAGCTGATTTCTTCTGGCCGACCTCCCAGTTATGGGAATGTGTGGTACACCATCAGGGGTTTTAGTTGTGCTGCTGCCTTAAGCCGAGCTATTTCCGAGAGACTTCTGGTCTGATCTTTGACTCTTTAGACGTTAGTCAACGTCTGGACATTTTATGCATCATCATGAGTCCCGCCACTCCTTAGTCGAAAGTAGAGAGGCTAAGGAGTAGAAGTAACTCGTGTGTTTTACTTTGAAGGCCAGAAGTCGAAAGTATTACCTGTCACAGAGCTGTATCGTAAAGCTCTTCGGGCCTTACCTGGACTGTAGCTGTTTGGTGGAATTTTGTCTTACTATCAGTACTCTGGAGCTGATTGATGTTCGCGAATTTGGAGATTTTCTTTGACAAAGTGTTATCTTTACCGAAGCTGACCCAGCTGTGCTCTCGTTTTGACGCGTGATTTGTTACTCCGAGACACGTTTCGTCTTCTTCTCAGGTAATCGATCTTTTCCATGCGATTTGGTGACGTCACAGATTCGATTTTCTGAATATGTGCTTCCCGGCGCTGATCTTTTGGATCACTTCATACGGCAACCTGCTCTGCCATTCGTAGACGCGTGGAGCATCGTGACTGATGAACGAACCACGTCTCCTTG
The DNA here is from genome assembly GCF_041429995.1 of Eschscholzia californica. NCBI lineage: Eukaryota > Viridiplantae > Streptophyta > Magnoliopsida > Ranunculales > Papaveraceae > Eschscholzia > Eschscholzia californica. The sequence goes on from NW_028238198.1 coordinate 52,242,642, forward strand.
AAACCCGCTAAAGCCTCCTTGGTAACCATAGTTCTTGAACCGTTCACACTTACTAGTTATTATTTCGTTGAGTGTTTTCGAGGCACGTCTGGTCTGCTGCCTTTAATGCTTCTTGTTTATTCTTGAGAGGTCTTTTGGTTGTCCTTTCTTACTATAAATAGCTTACTTTGGCCTCCTAATTCTTTCCCATCGAAAAGTTGGAAAGACATTTTTAGATCTCTTTCCTTTTGTTGTTGCTTCGTTATTTCTTCCTGTTTATTTCCCAAAGGTTTGGGATGAGACCTCTGTTTGAGTTCATGCCAAGCGTTCGCTTTGATGAATGTTTCTTCATAATGACCGTGATAAAGGACGGGTTTCTTCATAATGGCCGTGATAATTTCACGCGCTGTTATGTTTGAGCCCGGAGGAGGGTGAGGCTTGTCAGTACTGCCTTCCGCCTAGATGCTGGGGGCAGGGTGATGGTGGTCCCTGTCAGCCTTTCCGCTTTTCTTCTCTCAAACTCCATGACGACTCTTTTGCAGTCGCTCATGTTTTTTTATCTGTTCTTCTTTCCCTCAACAATTGGGGTTTTTTGTAATTTCTTCTGTAATATACCCAAGCGCCAGAGGTGGTCCGGGTGTCCTTTTTGATAGTTTCTTCTGTAATAGATTCGCCTTATGAATTAATAAAGAATTACCTTTTTCCTCTTTACTTTGGTGTTTGTTAGTTTCCCACGACTGCTCGCCGCGACTCTTCGTTGATCACGTCCTATCATCATGGCCCTTTTTTCCCTATAAATAGATGTCTAAGGCAAGAATAACTTTTCCAAATCTCACCATGTCTCTTTTAATGGTTAGGGGAACTCTTCCTGGTAGTGATGTTAGAGTTGCCTTCTACATGGTTCTGAACCGAGATGAACTTTCCATTGAACACTTCTGCATGGAAGTGGCTGGTAGGGCTTTGTTAAAGTCCTTCGTCCGCCCGATCTTAGAAATGACGATCACCTTTCTACCCTCAGTTGTTCCAGGCCGCTTTATCCTCTAGTTTATTCTTTGACTGGTGTTACCAGCACTTCTGAATCTGCTCTTTTTTCTGATGTGGGTTTTCTGGTTCGTCGCCGTGGGGGTGGTCGCCTTTTGGCCTTTATGATTAGGGCTTCGGTGGATATTGGTGGCCCTTCGTCCTCTTCTTCTTCTTCTTCCGGCGAATAGGAGCTTGCCGCCGAATTATATTTTCCTGTTTTCTTAGATATGTAATTAAAATTTAATGTAATTAGCCCTATACTTACTAATGCAATTTTTCTTAGGCTTACTACGCATGCTCCGAATGATCGCTTCTGCAAAAGAAATAATTTTAGACCTAATCTAGGATGCCTTAAGCTTACTATTTCCTTCTGCAAAATAGAACCCGAATTAGCCTAGTGTAAAAAGTTTTGAATAGTGTTAGAGTTCTTAGCTCTGCCTCCGGTTGTCTGTTCCAGAGCTGTCTTTGCATAACTAGTTTCACCAGCACTCCCCCTTAGACCTCTGGTTGTGGCTTTCGCTATTAGAGCCTGTATCGACAGCTTGAGCTCGGCTAGTTTAACGAGGACTTCTCCTTAGACCTCTGGTCGTGGCTTCCGCTACCAGAGCTGGTTTCGCCAGCTTGAGCTTGGCTAGTTTCGCTAGGACTTCTCCTTAGGCCTTTGGTCGTGGCTTTCGCTACCGGAGCTGGTTTCGTTGGCTTGAGCGCAACTAGTTTTGCTAGGACTTCTCCTTAGACCTCTGGTCGTGGATTTCGCTACCAGAGCTGGTTTCGCCAGCTTGAGCTTGGCTAGTTTAACTAGGACTTCTCCTTAGAGCCCTCGGTCGTTGCCATAGCTATCAAGGTTGTCCTGTCCCAGTTCGTGGCTTTCGCTAGCAGGGCTGTTTTCGTTGGCTTGAGCTCGACTATTTTTCGCCGGGACTCCTCTCGTGCCCCCGGTCGTGGCCTTAGCTACCAGGGCTGTCTTCCTTATTTTAAGCATGAATAGTTTCGCAAGGACTTCTCCTTATACCCCCGGTCACCTTCATCGGGGCGGTAGTTTTATCTAGGACTTCTCCTTGGGGATCCCCAAGGACCACGTTTCACTCGAGTAAAGAGTTGAGTTTAGCTAGAACTCCTCCTTGTGAGGCCTCGGGTTGCAGCCGTAGCTACCGGAGCTACCTCCGTTGCCTGCTTGAGCCGATCAGTGTAACTAGGACTTCTCCTTGGGACCTTGGTGAGGGGTCGGTTTTTACTCGAGCAAAGTTCAGTTTCACTAAGACTGCTCCTTAGGGCCCAAAGTTGTTGTCGTAGCTACAGAGGCTATCCTGTCCCTGGTCGTGGCTTTCGCTTAGCAGGGCTGTTTAAATTACGGCCCTTGGTCGTTGCTCTCACCTACCAAGGTTGCCTTTAGGTCCCCTGGTCGTGGCTTTCGCTGTCAGGGCTACCTGCTCGATTCAGAGCGAGATGAGTTTTAGCTAGGACTCCTACTTTGTATGTGGCTTTATTAAAGCAACGCCGGATCTGTGCCTAACAGAGTAGGGCTTAATCTGTGACCTTGTCAAAGCAAGGAGGTTTGTGCCCACCTGAGTAGGGCTTAATCTGCAATGAGAATATGTTATTAAATTCACAAAGTGAGTTTGATAGGTATGTGTACCTTAGTGGCCCTTTTTGGGTCCTTTCGTCGAGACTTTCTTTAAGTATTCAACATTCTTTGATTGAGGTAAGATGTGTCCTCCAACTGAGACTTTCAGTTTCTTCTTCGAGTTCGCCGGGTTGAACTACTTCATCCTATGGATCTGCCATAGATAGTTTTAAAGCAGTCATCTAGACTTTCAAGAGTTGTTAATTCATTATTAGCTAACAACATGAGAATCATTATATAGCTTTGAACATAGTAGCACTAAATCACGTGTTATGTGTATTACTCAGTTCATGTCATTGACGTGTTTACTTGTTTCATATCATGCAAAGTTAACATGGAAAATATTCAAATATACTTTTCAGTTCATGTAATAACAGCATGGTTTGTATGATAGATAGATACTCATTCGTTTTAGAGTTATATATAGATACTCAATCGTTTCAGAGTAAATCTAATATATTCCAAGTCTATTTCAAACATAGAGCGTGTATGTTCAGGTGACGTCAAGGAATTGTGTCTTCCATGTTTTGAGTACAAGTACTCTTTTAAGCTTTTCAGCAGGCATTATACTAACATGTAGCATGTTTAGTTTGCACCACTCAAGTTTCATTTCAAGCGTTTTATGGATGTGTTCATATGCGGTTCGTTCCTACTTGTCGATGTTTTCAATGCAACAACATATATATGCATGTATACCCCCTCCCCCCCCCCCCCCCCCCCTTTAGTTTGATTTTTAGTGAAAGTGATGAACTAATTATTAAAATAAAGTAGTATAACAAATATGAGTAAGAGTTACTCCCTGTTTTTCCTGTCCTTGCTCCGTCACTTCTGACATGAGACCTTTGTCTGTAGAGTTTTGCAATGACTGAATAGTTTAGTCTCGACTTTCGTCAAAGTTGTTCGCTTCTTTCCGTTAGAGTGTCCTGCATAACACTATTCTAGAACGAAATATTTAAGAGTTTAAAGAACTTCATATTCTATCTTAAGAGAATCTTGATCCTGGACTCTTTCCGTTAAGGGAAATCATAGAGGTCCTCTTGTTTATAATCAATACCGTTATTCGGTAATGAGAATTGTTTCTCTAATCCAAGCTTATGAGTTTCGAATCGAGTCAAACATTGAATTGCCTTCCGCCAATTGGCAGCATTATAGTATGAAATAATTACACTTATTTGAACAAGAGAGGTGTTTGACCACTTAGTCAGGGCCTCTTAAATGGTTAGGGTCAAAGTTGTTTTCGTTCATGTGTTGGTAATTATAGGAAATTAAGAGGTATTTATCAAGTCCAAGGACTCTGGTAGATGAGAAATACTATGAACCAACTAAAGTAGGTATTATTATGAGAAATAAGAAACTTCCCTGGTTGTTGTAGCTGGATTGATCATCTCCAGCTGGAGTTGGTGGTCTTGCTGGTTGCTCCGCTTGTAATTCCGGTTTTCTCCATTCGTCCGTTGTTCGTGACTGATCTTCGTCCACGATCGCTCCTTTTCTTAACACATGATTTTTTCTATTTCCCGTGCAATGGATCGGACAGGTTTCATCCTTTCGTCTGTTCACTCTGCTTAATTATCAAACAGTAGTCAGCAGTAAACGACTCAGAACATGATAGCCAGCAGGTTATAATTTAGTAAGGAGTTTGAACTTAAAAGTAAGCTAATAATTTAGATCGCAGAACCAAAATTAGCATCGTCCGGCTCTTAATATCGGGGTTCCAAGCAATTGTTTTTAGATAAATAGAGATGGTTTCGGTGAACTGTATATATAACCATTATTATCATTCTTATTATCTTATTTATCGAACATCATATATCGGCAAAGTAGTGAAGGAGTTGAAGGAGATGTCCTTCGACCAAGGTGACAATGCAAACAATTTGTCGGATAGGATAATTGATGTGGAAGATCATCAAGTCTGATTGATTTAGGGATCGTAGAGTTGTAGCTAGAGACCAACTACGATCGTCGAATTACGAAGTAATTCGCGGCTAACTTCGATCGGATCCTACAACGGGTTACACATAAGAGTGTCAATTTGATCTAGGATATGACTAGTGGGAGTGAGATATAACAAAGGGAATGTCCCATAAACATATCTCATAGGCCTAAAAAGGAATTAGGCAAAGATAGTACAAAAAGGCCAAAAACAGGGTTTTTGGGCCTTAGCCGATTCGGGCACTTCTAAGGCTGGGATTGGGCTGAATTTTGGAGGGACGTTTCCTTATGTTATTAACATTAAATCTGCAAATTTTGGCTGGGTTTGGACGTCATCTCCTTAGGGAATTGAGAAAATATCAATAGTTGCTATTTTCGACTATTTCCCTAAATCTTATTCTAAAGGGTGTTTTGGGAAACCTAAAAGGGGGTGGATTCTCATTAGGGTTCTATATAAACACTTTTAGGGCAGAGAATAAGGTGTGGAATTTCTCTCTAAGCTTTCTTACTCTACCACATCAAGTAGAGAGGAGAAAGTGAGCTAATTCCAATTAACTATCTATCTAGTCAAGAAGAAAGGAGTTCTTCTTCCAACCACCATTGGTGTGCTAGCTATACAACAAGGTGGGAGATCAAATTGATTGCTCGTGTCCCAAGTAGAGGAGCTACACTTGAAGCTCTTGATCTTCTAATAAGCAATTGGAAAGGTTCGAGGAAAAACTAGCGAATAAGGTATTTATCTTTCTAATTTTAATTAATGATTATCATAGGCTTATGCATGTGATCCTGGGAATACTAGTGTAGACATTAGATGTCTTATTTCCGCTATAAACACTAGTAGAAGGGTGTAAAACCCAACAGTGGTATCAGAGCCTCTTGCAATTAGCCTATCTTATCTAAGTTTTGGACCAATCCCATGCTTTTCTAGATAGATTATTGTGTTTAAAAGTGTTTTGAACACAAAATTTTGATTAATTTGGGATAAGATTCAAGTATTTGTCAAAAGATTTCAAAATTTGTTCTGGAAAAGAGTTTCAAAACCTAAAATTTTGATCCAAATTGGTTTGATTAAAAGAGTTGTTTTAAGTTTTTGGAAACTTGTGAAAAACAAAATTTGGAAATTTAGAATTGTTCTAAAAAGAATTTGAGATATTTTAGAAGTGTTTCAAATTTTGGAAATAGCAATTTAGAATTGCAACAAAAAAAAAAAAAAAAATGAACTATTGAGTTTTAGAAAGTCAATGGGTCCGGCCAGGAAGCTTCCTGGCCGGACCAGTAGCTTAACCAGGACGCGTCTGGGACGCGTCCAGTAGCTTACCCAGGACGCGTCCAGTAGCTTCTGGGGTCCTCGGTGTCTCGGACTTAGTCCGAGACACCTAATGCTGGTCCGGTCCAGCACCTGATGCGTCTGGGACGCGTCTGGTGCTTGGACTAGCGTCCTGGCTCCGGCCAGGACGAGATCAGGCCTATTGGCCTCGGCTCGGACATGCCGGCCCTATGGGCCGTGCCATATCCGGACCTTGTCCAAGCCCTTTTGTGAGCTTGGGCCGGGACTTGTCTAGGACTTGTCCCGGGCTTTTTCAAGGCTTTTCGGACCACGAAAAGGGACCATTTTTCGAGTGGGATTTTTATCCAAATTTTCTCCCAAATTCCAATCCAAATATTTCCGAAATTAACCCGAGCCATTCAAGGCCCAAACGGAATTTCTCTTTAAAATCAGATTTTAAAATCAAACCAAGACGCACCATTAGTCTAATCCTTTCATGTAGACTTAAGGTACGTACATGACATATGGATGTCGACAAAAGTATCTCCCGGATATACATGCATATATAATTGTTAGCCTTGAAATATATTATATGATTGCATGTGATGTGAATGCGGAAACTAGTATGGCCATAGAATTTAATTCTTATTCTTGTTTTAAGCACAGATGGGTGCATAATTTGTAATAATTTTAATTTCAAGTTTACACGATCTGCGAATCGTTTGAGTCTTATAATTAGAGTTTAGGGTTTATGAGTCCATTGATGAAACTCAAGGAGGAAATCCAAAGGCGAGTGGGAGAAATCAATGGAGGTTCAAAGATGGAGATCTAGACGAACTAAAAGGCGAAACAAGAAGCAAACCAAAGGAGATTAGATCTTCTAGGTTAGGGGCCATACTAGGATCCATATGTGCTTGATTTACTTTCTTGCGCGCATTTACTTACCTTTTACGCCTTATGTCGTGGATGTTAGTTAGGCTAATTAGTTCACTAAAACGAACGCCAGACTAGCGTAAAAGTCCCTAAAAGTAATTTTGAGTACAGTGCCTATCCAAATTAATACACTCCTTGCGCCCTTGTACGAGGAAGGTGGGTCGGCCTTCGCAGAGTACCTCCTCTACCTTGGGACATTGCGAGTAGGCCTATAGAAGAGGCCTACATGTCTAAATGGTTCTACTCAACGAGATCAGCAAGAGAGTCTTGGATACTCGAGGCAAAAGGATGGATTTTACACTAAACATGTAATCCATCAACCGAGAATCATATGGTATGATCAGTGAAAGTGTTCACTCACCTAAATCAATGGGAATTAAGGGCAGGGCCCTGTAGACGGTAAAATGTCTACGGGTCGGAAAGTATGACAGTCAACGGGTCAACGGGTCAACGGTCAAAGTCTTGTCGGGTCGGGTCGGATGCTTTGGGGATCAGCTACGTGTCGAAAAGAACCTGCACACAAAGAGAGAGAAGAGATCGTGAAGCTTCTGGGAGACCGGGATGGTGCCGGCCTAAGGGGGCTCCGACGGTCAAGTCAGATACTCGATCAAATATAAATAAAGTAAAAGTGGGCGATAGTGAGGTAACCGTCGTCGGAGTGCTTAGGTGTTGCGGCTCGTGGAGTTGTCGGAACAGATCCCCACGGTAATAGTATACTTACTGTAGTGAAAAGGGTGATGGTAACGATATATTGTCGTTAACTTGCTGGTCGTAAGTGGGACTTGCAATAAGGTGCTGGTCGTAAAGGGATCAGCAATAAGGTGCTGGTCGTAAATGGATCGGATGGTGAGGATCGTTGGATGGACGACATTGATACGGTCAGCTTGTTACCGTTGAAGGGAAGATATATTAGACCAGAGAGCTCTCTTATGAGATAAGGTGGTGGTGGTATGGTGTCGATACGGCTAGCTAGTTATCGTTTGATTCGTGACTACAAGACTCTTATCTCCAAACTTCTAAGATGATGAGTCAGAGACTTTGAGAGAATCGAAAGACCTTTGAGATGCTTATGAGAGAGTAAGTGAGTGGAGAAAATGGATTTAGCTACTCGAGTACTGTTGTCGAATATTGGATGCCTTTGTCTGAGTTTTGCTTCTCGTATTTATAGTGGTGGAAAGGGATTGCCTTGATGACAACCAGCTAGTAACCGACGTATTTATTCCCCGTCATTACTCCTGAGAGATACGTTAAGGGCTAGAGGATCTGACCGTCAGATGAATATTCGAATTTCTCGAGGGACGGCTAAGATGTTACCGCGTGTGCGGTAAGCTACTGGCCAGTAACACCCGTCTTTAAGTGGCAGATACGGAATATTTACCACTAGTGCGGTTATGGATTACGTAATAATCCTCTGGCCGTAAGATTACCTAGTACTGGCAGGTGGCTACCGCGTGACACGTGTCAGATACGCTTAGTGCCAAACGAGTATGGATTCGGTGACCCGAGTAGCGACTTGGGCCATTATCGGGCCTTCTTATTTAGCCTCGCGGATTTTACCCTTACGAAGCGGTTGTTTCCTTTATTCTACTGGCACCTCGTGGGCGAATATTTGCCCATACAATTTGCCCCCCACTCTCTAAGTCTGTATGCAGAGTTAGAGAGTAGTGAGGTATGACCGTGTCAGCGGAAGAGTGCGCATCTCGATCATATTTTATTAGCGGGAGTGCCACTTCGCACCGTAAGGATGGTCGTTTCGAAGTTGAGTGCCTTGCTCGAATATCGAAGGTGCCTATAGGTCCCAAAGACGTGGTCAGATAAGGGATTACGAAAGAATTCGCCGGAAAGAAAATGGTTGCGGAGAAGGACCCGACGGGATAGCAAGGGGTCGTCCGGGCGACCGTAGTAGCGCGCCACGTGGCGGACACTGGTCGTCCGGAGACGACCAGCGCGCTACTGCGAGGACGCACAGTAGCGCGCCACGTGGAGGACGCTGGTCGTCCGGAGACGACCAGCGCGCTACTGCGAGGGCGCGCAGTAGCGCACCACGTGGCAGACGCTGGTCGTCCGGAGACGACCAGCGCGCTACTGCGAGGGCGTGCAGTAGCGCGCCACGTGGCGGACGCTGGTCGTCCCGAGGACGACCAGCGCGTTCCCGCGTTCCTGGCACAGGAACGCGCCACGTGGCGCGCGCTGGTCGTTCTTGGAACGACCAGCGCGTTCCTGTGCCGAGGGCCTTTCAGCTTCTTTCCGTTCGGGTCGGCCCTCTTGCTCGGGTCGGCCCTCTCGCTTTCTTTTTGTTCGGGAGTCGCACATTCTGTTTCCGCGGATATCTTAAGGGTCCTTGGGACGCTTAGGTTGTTCGCGTGTCCGGTGTCCAAACGTATTTGCGCGAAAGACCTCCTTGCGGGAAGGAGGTGGGGGGTACCCCTTGGATTGGACCCTATAAAAAGGGATGACAGGTCATTGTTTCACTTACCACTTGGAGTTTGGAGAGAGATTTTGGGGATCCTTCACCTTGATAAGGTATTTTTCTCTTTCCTACCTGATTTTGTTGAGTTTTTTGCTTGAAATTTTTGTGTTCTTCAATTGTTCTTGATTCGTTCTTGAATGTTCATAGCGTTTGATCTTCTAAGTTACTTTCCTTATTTGTTGGCATGTGTTTTTGAGATTGCATACCTTGAGTTAGTTACTGCTAGGATCGATACCTTGAGTAAACTATTGCTAGGATCGATACCTTGAGTGAACTACTGCTAGGATCGATACCTTGAGTGAACTACTACTAGGATCGATACTTTGAGTGAATTACTGCTAGGATCGATACCTTGAGTGAATTACTGCTAGGATCGATACCTGCTAGGATCGGTACCTGCTAGGATCAATACTTTGAGTGAATTACTAGGCTTATGTCTCGTTTAAATGTTCCCCTCAAACCAGTTGTTGGGTTTGAAGCCTTATCCCTTTGTCCTACAGACTTTTGCCATCCGGGATGAGTCATCGTGGACACGGTAATTCCTCTAGGCCGCTTCGCGTGCCAGAACATTCTGAATTCCGGCGACAGAAGGTGCTCGAACAAGTGGCCTTGAAACGTCTATCGGTAAATCCGGCTTCAACCATTACGGAGGGCGGACTACAGGATATACGATTCATGTTCAATATCCCTGCCTCCATAGAGCTTAGGCTTCCGCAGCCCAACGAACTTGTCGACGAGGACCATGGCGGTTGGACCGCATTCTACATGATTCCCTTCTTGATGGGATTTAGGTTTCCCGTCCCTCGTTTGGTGCATGGGGTTTTGAGTTACTACGAGATAGCTCCTTCACAACTCATGCCTAGCGCGTGGAGACTTCTCTTGTGCTTGGAAGTGTTGGCCTACCTACAGCAGGTAGAGCTTTCAACTAGCGATGTAGTTCGCTTCTATCACTTGACGAGCCATTCCAGGGATAATGGTCGTTATGGTTTCAAATTGCGGAAGCCTGGTGCTCATTTAATCACTGCAATGCCGGCTACCGACCGAAAGTGGCAAACTGGTTATTTCCTTGCTTGCGGTGACCTTGTATATGGTGACCGAGGGGTAGGACAGATTCCTTCCCGTTGGCAAGATGCTCGTAAGTATGTTATTGTTTATCGTGGAATACCTCATGTGTTTACATTGTTGTGGTTTAAGTGTGTATTGTCCCTTTGACAGACTGTTCGTTCAACAATAAGAACGTTGTGCGGCTGGAGAATTGGAAGGAGAGGATCTCCAAGTTGTTTGAGCGTCGTGATCCAGAGAGGAGTTTTGCCTTCCTTCTGAGTCATTCCCTTATTTCAGGTACTCCTTTGTGGGACTTTGTTCCTGGTGCGACTCTAACAAATCGCCTTTCTGTTCCTGCGACGGCTATAGGGATTCGAGGTGCGCTTCTAGCCTACCAAGAGTCATCTGGTGCTCCGGTACTCTTCCCACCTCCTTCGGCAAGTACAGAGTCATTCGCATCGTCGCAAATGGTGGGATCTGGTTACATCCCTGCTCCTTACGCGGACATCCGGAAGGGTGGCCAGAGGAAGAGGTCCAAGGCAGGTACTGGTTCGAGTTCTCTTCCGCATTTCGTCTACTCCTGTTACCGAGGAGGCCCCAGCTTCAGAGCCGGTTTATTCGGCGATACCTCTATCTGGGTCTTCTGGTGGGGTTCCCATGTGGAGGCACTATCCTTCTGCTTCTCCCTTTGACGGCTCCACTTTCCTATCTACTGGAGGGGACCAGCTGCTCTCTTCTAAGGATCACCAGAAGTTCCTTGCTTATGGTCCTTGTGGAGGCGCAGACTATGGTGTTTCGCACCATTACCAGGTATTCGCCTCTCATTTAAGTTGCAGCTATTCCTTGTTATATTCACGTGCTCATCCTTATTTTTTTTTGGTTTTTGTAGGCTTTCATGGCATCGATTTCCTCTCGTCGTCAGTTGAGCGAGTGTGTGGACCGAGTTGCGGAGTTGACAGGATCATTTTCCCAATTGCAGACTCGTTACGACAGCCAGGCGTTTTCCTTTCAGGAGCAGGGTGACAGGCTGCGTGTCCGAGAGAGAGAGAACTGGAGGATCTTCAGGGGCGGTACACTGTGCTGGAACGAGAAGCGGCGTACAACCAACAACTAGTTGATGAATTTCCCCGTGAGAGGGATCAAATTGCGACTGACGCGGCGTTACGGCCCCGTGCAGACTTGTTCGTCGAGTACCGCGAGAATGGGCTTGACGGATGGGATATGGATGATAACATAGAGGCATGGCGGGTCCGTCACGAGGAGCTCCTAGCAGAGCAGCGGGCGGGAGAGATGACGATAGATATGGACGAGGTGATGAGGGGTGATGATGCAACTAGAGGTAGTTCCTCTCATTAGTGCTTTCCTTTACTTGACTTGTTTAGAAATACTATGTGTGTTGTTGATTTCTTTTCTATGTGACGAACCATATTTGGTCGTCGTCGTGTGTCGTCAGGCGTTCAGCCCTTTTGTTTGGGCGACACACGTCGGATATATGTTGTTGTTGACGAACTATATGTAGTCGTCATCGTGTGTCGTCAGACGCTCAACCCTTTTGTTTGGACGACACGCGTCGGATATATGTTGTTGTTGACTCCTGGTTCAGCTAGACTTCTGGATTTGTATTTTAACGGTTCAAGTGAACCCACTGGATTTCTTTGAGACTCTTCGTTTAAAGATATATTGCTATGGTTATGTACCTGTTGTTTTTCTTCTTAGTTGAGTGGTTGTGATACCAGCTTATGTAGGGAAGACGACTAGCGCCTTATTGCGTTTAGGCGTCGGCCACAACTTACTGTCTCATCTTGGATGGATTACTAATCCTAACTTATATAAGTGATACGGCCAGCAGCTTGTTGCCCCAACTTGAATGGATTGTAAATCCTAACTTATATATGGGATACGACCATCACCTTACTGTGTTCAGGTGACGGCTAGCAGCTTGTTGTCCCAACTTTGAACGGATTACAAATCCTAACTTATAACAGGGATACGGCCAGCACCTTATTGTGTTCCGGTGACGACCAGTAGCTTGTTGTCCCAACTTTGAACGGATTACAAATCCTAACTTATGTCAGGGATACGGCCAGCACCTTATTGTGTTCCGGTGACGACCAGTAGCTTCTTGTCCCAACTTTGAATGGGTTACAAGTCCTGACTTATATCAGGGATACGGCCAGCACCTTATTGTGTTCCGGTGACGACCAGTAGCTTCTTGTCCCAACTTTGAATGGGTTACAAGTCCTGACTTATATCAGGGATACGACCAACACTTTACTTTGTTTTGGGATCGTCTAGCGACTTATTGTTCCTCTCCAGATAAGCAATTAGATGCCCTTGTAGTGAAATGACATGGATATTGATTTAGAAATAGAGTTTGTACACAAGTAAGTACTGGATAAATACTTGAGATTTTATTTCTAGATTTTTTGTTTACATTGGAAGTGATATCTTAGATTTAAAGAACATTACATTGAACTTGAGGAATAAGTGCAGGACTTTGTTCCTTCTAGGTTAATTTTGATGAACAGTACGTTGAACTCGTTGTTGTCAAATGAAGAAGTGTTCGTCATTCAACTTAGGTGCCTGGTGATTTTAGTTGCCTGTTGGACAGGTGAGGGTTGCTTAACCCGTATTGTTCTTGAGTTTCTTCATAGTCTTCTTATAGTATCCTCATGCCCCCCAGTCGAAGTGCGGAACTCTTCTGGTGGTTTGGACTTCGTCTAACTCCTACATGTTTGGTTGGTTGAGGTTTGAGTTGAGGGGCACTTTGTTCTGTAATTGCTACAAGGGCTTCTTGGGAGCCTTCATTGTGTTCTTGTAGCAGTTCCTCGAAGCTCCTTGGTCTCCTTTGATCTCTCGTACTCCCCAAGGTGTTGGAAACCTCAAAACTTGGTGGTATGTCGATGGTACTGCCCTCATCTCATGGATCCAAGGTCTTCCAAGGATCATGTTATAAGCTGATGGGCAGTCCAGTATCACAAAAGTGGTGCTAAGGTTAATTCCTCCTGCATATACCAGTAATACGATTTCTCCCAAGGTATACTTCTGTTCTCCACTAAATCCTATAAGGACAGTAGAACGTCGGCAGATGCTCGATTCTTCTAGTCCCATTCCTAGCAAGGCATGAAGAAACAAGACATTAGTGGAGGATCCGTTATCAATAAGTATACGTTTAACTAACACATTCGCAATATTGAGAGAGAAGATGAGAGCGTCATGATGAGGGTTGACGAGCCCTGAGACTTCGTTGTCAACGAAGCTGATGGTTTGGTTGGTGAAAGTTAGGGTTGACGCCTCTGTCGAGTGAGCAATTGGATTTTCTACGATTCGTGCACTTCTTTTGGCTGCTGAGTGGCTTACTCCACTCACTTCCGAGCCACCTGTGATCATGTTGCAAGTCAATGTTGGAATCGGCTCCTCTGGCTCTTTGGGTCGGACATCTCCTTGGGACATGGTTTTCTTGCCTTTATCTGTCAGTAAGTCGGTGAGGTGACCCCTCTTTAGGAGCTCAGCAACTTCGAGCCTGAGGGCAATGCAATCTGCAGTAGTGTGCCCATGGTCCGAGTGGAATTCACACCACTTGGAAGTACCCCTCTTGTCGCTTGGCGTCTTTGTCTTCCCTGGCCACCTTACCGTGTTACCCATCCCCTTCATTACAGCAATCACCTCACTTGGTTCAATGTTGAGGTTGTATTCTGGAATCTTGGTACGAATGGGTCCTTGCGGTTTCTCGTTCTGACGATTAGGTGGAGGGTTGAATGGCCTCCTGTTCTCCCTTGGAATTGGTCGTCTGGTTGGATACGGATCATTGCTCCTGGCTTCTGACCGTCGTTCGTATCTTCGGAGTGACGGTCTCTTGACCTATCTTCCTGTGAATAGTATCTGTTTCTGTGGGCTTCGTCTTCCTCCCACCTAATTTCAACCCAAGCTCTGGAAAGAACATCCTCCATCGTTGTGCAATTGAACTTGGTGAGTTCTTTGTACAGCTCCCCATCTGGCAGTAAACCTTTCCTGAATGCATCAACTGCTGTCTCCTGGTTGCAGTAAGGAATTGACACCTTCTCCCGATTGAATCTTCCCACATACTCTCTGAGTGGTTCACCTCTTCGTTGTTGGATTCGGTAGAGATCACCAGAGAGTTTCTCCAACTTCTTACTGCTTGCAAATTGCTCGACAAAGGTGTCTGTGAGCTGGGCAAATGATGCGATTGAGTTATGGGGGATGTTAGTGTACCATTGTAGAGCTGGGCCAATCAGACTAGACCCAAAACTCTTGCACATACACGCTTCCCGCAAGTCCCTTGGAATCGAGGCAGTAAACATCCTCTGTTTGTAAGAGGCTATGTGATCGTCCGGGTCAGAGGTGCCGTCATACATCTTCATGTTGGGAAAAGTGAACTTTCTGGGCATCTCTACCAGAGCAATTGCATCGACGAACGGAGAATCGGCATAGCTTTGAGGAAGACTCTTTTTGAAGGGGGTCGGGACTCCTGGAATTCTAGTGATCAGAGCCTCCATTTCAGCTAGCCTCTTTGCTAAAGCTTGCTCTAAAGGGGTACCTGTATGTGAAAATAATAAGGGATTAGAAGCCATGGTGGGTTGAGTAGGCATAGGGAAGATAGTAGGCATAGCAATAGTAGAAGAAGAGTAAAGAGGAGCAGCCATGGTCTGCTGTGGAGTGAGAGTTTGTTGAAAGGTATGTGTTGGAGCTATGAATGGAGCACTTGCGGATCCTGTCCCTACTTGGCTGGTGGTGAAGCCTGCAGTAGTATTGTGAGGGGGTGTTGGGCGATTAGATGGTCCTCCTACTTCAGAACCGTTGGGAGGTGGTCGATTGTCCCCTAAACTTTGTCTTCTTGGAACCACCAACTCGGTAATTCTTTCTTGCAGTAGCATGTTCTCTGCCCGGACAGTAGAGTTCTCCTCCTCCAAAGCTCTCAATCTTTCGGCGTTTTCTTGCATCTGGGCAGTGAGTGCAGCAAGTTGTGATGAGAAATCCACAGAAGTTCTGGACATGTCTCCTTCCATGGTACTTGTCTTTTCGGTAGTTAGTGGCTGGCCCCCTCCTTCTAGCGCCAAATTGTAGACGGTAAAATGTCTACGGGTCGGAAAGTCTGACAGTCAACGGTCAAAGTCTTGTCGGGTCGGGTCGGATGCTTTGGGGACCAGCTACGTGTCGAAAAGAACCTGCACACAAAAAGAGAGAAGAGATCGTGAAGCCTCTGGGACACCGGGATGGTGCCGGCCTAAGGGGGCTCCGACGGTCAAGTCAGATACTCGATCAAATATAAATAAAGTAAAAGTGGGCGATAGTGAGGTAACTGTCGTCGGAGTGCTTAGGTGTTGCGGCTCGTGGAGTTGTCGGAACAGATCCCCACGGTAATAATATACTTACTGTAGTGAAAAGGGTGATGGTAACTTACTGGATGTGTTCATATGCGGTTCGTTCCTACTTGTCGATGTTTTCAATGCAACAACATATATATGCATGTATACCCCCCCCCCCCCCCCCCTTTAGTTTGATTTTTAGTGAAAGTGATGAACTAATTATTAAAATAAAGTAGTATAACAAATATGAGTAAGAGTTACTCCCTGTTTTTCCTGTCCTTGCTCCGTCACTTCTGACATGAGACCTTTGTCTGTAGAGTTTTGCAATGACTGAATAGTTTAGTCTCAACTTTCGTCAAAGTTGTTCGCCTCTTTCCGTTAGAGTGTCCTGCATAACACTATTCTAGAACGAAATATTTAAGAGTTTAAAGAACTTCATATTCTATCTTAAGAGAATCTTGATCCTGGACTC
Source organism: Eschscholzia californica (assembly GCF_041429995.1). Lineage (NCBI taxonomy): Eukaryota > Viridiplantae > Streptophyta > Magnoliopsida > Ranunculales > Papaveraceae > Eschscholzia > Eschscholzia californica. The sequence continues at coordinate 52,258,710 of NW_028238198.1, forward strand.
TTTCCGTTAAGGGAAATCATAGAGGTCCTCTTGTTTATAATCAATACCGTTATTCGGTAATGAGAATTGTTTCTCTAATCCAAGCTTATGAGTTTCGAATCGAGTCAAACATTGAATTGCCTTCCACCAATTGGCAGCATTATAGTATGAAATAATTACACTTATTTGAACAAGAGAGGTGTTTGACCACTTAGTCAGGGCCTCTTAAATGGTTAGGGTCAAAGTTGTTTTCGTTCATGTGTTGGTAATTATAGGAAATTAAGAGGTATTTATCAAGTCCAAGGACTCTGGTAGATGAGAAATACTATGAACCAACTAAAGTAGGTATTATTATGAGAAATAAGAAACTTCCCTGGTTGTTGTAGCTGGATTGATCATCTCCAGCTGGAGTTGGTGGTCTTGCTGGTTGCTCCGCTTGTAATTCCGGTTTTCTCCATTCGTCCGTTGTTCGTGACTGATCTTCGTCCACGATCGCTCCTTTTCTTAACACATGATTTTTTCTATTTCCCGTGCAATGGATCGGACAGGTTTCATCCTTTCGTCTGTTCACTCTGCTTAATTATCAAACAGTAGTCAGCAGTAAACGACTCAGAACATGATAGCCAGCAGGTTATAATTTAGTAAGGAGTTTGAACTTAAAAGTAAGCTAATAATTTAGATCGCAGAACCAAAATTAGCATCGTCCGGCTCTTAATATCGGGGTTCCAAGCAATTGTTTTTAGATAAATAGAGATAGTTTCGGTGAACTGTATATATAACCATTATTATCATTCTTATTATCTTATTTATCGAACATCATATATCGGCAAAGTAGTGAAGGAGTTGAAGGAGATGTCCTTCGACCAAGGTGACAATGCGAACAATTTGTCGGATAGGATAATTGATGTGGAAGATCATCAAGTCTGATTGATTTAGGGATCGTAGAGTTGTAGCTAGAGACCAACTACGATCGTCGAATTACGAAGTAATTCGCGGCTAACTTCGATCGGATCCTACAACGGGTTACACATAAGAGTGTCAATTTGATCTAGGATATGACTAGTGGGAGTGAGATATAACAATGGGAATGTCCCATAAACATATCTCATAGGCCAAAAAAGGAATTAGGCAAAGATAGTACAAAAAGGCCAAAAACAGGGTTTTTGGGCCTTAGCCGATTCGGGCACTTCTAAGGCTGGGATTGGGCTGAATTTTGGAGGGACGTTTCCTTATGTTATTAACATTAAATCTGCAAATTTTGGCTGGGTTTGGACGTCATCTCCTTAGGGAATTGAGAAAATAGCAATAGTTGCTATTTTCGACTATTTCCCTAAATCTTATTCTAAAGGGTGTTTTGGGAAACCTAAAAGGGGGTGGATTCTCATTAGGGTTCTATATAAACACTTTTAGGGCAGAGAAAAAGGTGTGGAATTTCTCTCTAAGCTTTCTTACTCTACCACATCAAGTAGAGAGGAGAAAGTGAGCTAATTCCAATTAACTATCTATCTAGTCAAGAAGAAAGGAGTTCTTCTTCCAACCACCATTGGTGTGCTAGCTATACAACAAGGTGGGAGATCAAATTGATTGCTCGTGTCCCAAGTAGAGGAGCTACACTTGAAGCTCTTGATCTTCTAATAAGCAATTGGAAAGGTTCGAGGAAAAACTAGCGAATAAGGTATTTATCTTTCTAATTTTAATTAATGATTATCATAGGCTTATGCATGTGATCCTGGGAATTCTAGATAGATTATTGTGTTTAAAAGTGTTTTGAACACAAAATTTTGATTAATTTTGGATAAGATTCAAGTATTTGTCAAAAGATTTCAAAATTTATTCTAGAAAAGAGTTTCAAAACCTAAAATTTTGATCCAAATTGGTTTGATTAAAAGAGTTGTTTTAAGTTTTTGGAAACTTGTGAAAAACAAAATTTGGAAATTTAGAACTGTTCTAAAAAGAATTTGAGATATTTTAGAAGTGTTTCAAATTTTGGAAATAGCAATTTAGAATTGCAACAAAAAAAAAAAATGAACTATTGAGTTTTAGAAAGTCAATGGGTCCGCCCAGGAAGCTTCCTGGCCGGACCAGTAGCTTAACCAGGACGCGTCTGGGACGCGTCCAGTAGCTTAACCAGGACGCGTCCAGTAGCTTCTGGGGTCCTCGGTGTCTCGGACTAAGTCCGAGACACCTAATGCTGGTCCGGTCCAGCACCAGATGCGTCTGGGACGCGTCTGGTGCTTGGACTAGCGTCCTGGCTCCGGCCAGGACGAGATCAGGCCTATTGGCCTCGGCTCGGACATGCCGGCCCTATGGGCCGTGCCATATCCGGACCTTGTCCAAGCCCTTTTGTGAGCTTGGGTCGGGACTTGTCTAGGACTTGTCCCGGGCTTTTTCAAGGCTTTTCGGACCACGAAAAGGGACCATTTTTCGAGTGGGATTTTTATCCAAATTTTCTCCCAAATTCCAATCCAAATATTTTCGAAATTAACCCGAGCCATTCAAGGCCCAAACGGAATTTCTCTTTAAAATCAGATTTTAAAATCAAACCAAGACGCACCATTAGTCTAATCCTTTCATATAGACTTAAGGTACGTACATGACATATGGATGTCGACAAAAGTATCTCCCGGATATACATGCATATATAATTGTTAGCCTTGAAATATATTATATGATTGCATGTGATGTGAATGCGGAAACTAGTATGGCCATAGAATTTAATTCTTATTCTTGTTTTAAGCACAGATGGGTGCATAATTTGTAATAATTTTAATTTCAAGTTTACACGATCTGCGAATCGTTTGAGTCTTATAATTAGAGTTTAGGGTTTATGAGTCCATTGATGAAACTCAAGGAGGAAATCCAAAGGCGAGTGGGAGAAATCAATGGAGGTTCAAAGATGGAGATCTAGACGAACTAAAAGGCGAAACAAGAAGCAAACCAAAGGAGATTAGATCTTCTAGGTTAGGGGCCATACTAGGATCCATATGTGTTTGATTTACTTTCTTGCGCGCATTTACTTACCTTTTACGCCTTATGTCGTGGATGTTAGTTAGGCTAATTAGTTCACTAAAACGAACGCCAGACTAGCGTAAAAGTCCCTAAAAGTAATTTTGAGTACAGTGCCTATCCAAATTAATACACTCCTTGCGCCCTTGTTCGAGGAAGGTGGGTCGGCCTTCGCAGAGTACCTCCTCTACCTTGGGACATTGCGAGTAGGCCTATAGAAGAGGCCTACATGTCTAAATGGTTCTACTCAACGAGATCAGCAAGAGAGTCTTGGATACTCGAGGCAAAAGGATGGATTTTACACTAAACATGTAATCCATCAACCGAGAATCATATGGTATGATCAGTGAAAGTGTTCACTCACCTAAATCAATGGGAATTAAGGGCAGGGCCCTGTAGACGGTAAAATGTCTACGGGTCGGAAAGTCTGACAGTCAACGGGTCAACGGGTCAACGGTCAAAGTCTTGTCGGGTCGGGTCGGATGCTTTGGGGATCAGCTACGTGTCGAAAAGAACCTGCACACAAAGAGAGAGAAGAGATCGTGAAGCCTCTGGGACACCGGGATGGTGCCGGCCTAAGGGGGCTCCGACGGTCAAGTCAGATACTCGATCAAATATAAATAAAGTAAAAGTGGGCGATAGTGAGGTAACCGTCGTCGGAGTGCTTAGGTGTTGCGGCTCGTGGAGTTGTCGGAACAGATCCCCACGGTAATAATATACTTACTGTATTGAAAAGGGTGATGGTAACGATATATTGTCGTTAACTTGCTGGTCGTAAGTGGGACTTGCAATAAGGTGCTGGTCGTAAAGGGATCAGCAATAAGGTGCTGGTCGTAAATGGATCGGATGGTGAGGATCGTTGGATGGACGACGTTGATACGGTCAGCTTGTTACCGTTGAAGGGAAGATATATTAGACCAGAGAGCTCTCTTATGAGATAAGGTGGTGGTGGTATGGTGTCGATATGGCTAGCTAGTTATCGTTTGATTCGTGACTACAAGACTCTTATCTCCAAACTTCTAAGATGATGAGTCAGAGACTTTGAGAGAATCGAAAGACCTTTGAGATGCTTATGAGAGAGTAAGTGAGTGGAGAAAATGGATTTAGCTACTCGAGTACTGTTGTCGAATATTGGATGCCTTTGTCTGAGTTTTGCTTCTCGTATTTATAGTGGTGGAAAGGGATTGCCTTGATGACAACCAGCTAGTAACCGACGTATTTATTCCCCGTCATTACTCCTGAGAGATACGTTAAGGGCTAGAGGATCTGACCGTCAGATGAATATTCGAATTTCTCGAGGGACGGCTAAGATGTTACCGCGTGTGCGGTAAGCTACTGGCCAGTAACACCCGTCTTTAAGTGGCAGATACGGAATATTTACCACTAGTGCGGTTATGGATTACGTAATAATCCTCTGGCCGTAAGATTGCCTAGTACTGGCAGGTGGCTACCGCGTGACACGTGTCAGATACGCTTAGTGCCAAACGAGTATGGATTCGGTGACCCGAGTAGCGACTTGGGCCATTATCGGGCCTTCTAATTTAGCCTCGCGGATTTTACCCTTACGAAGCGGTTGTTTCCTTTATTCTACAGGCACCTCGTGGGCGGATATTTGCCCATACAGGCCCTAGTCCGCTTAATCCTTGAGAGATGGGATCTCGGAATCGCATTATTCATCTAGGGACACGTTTTATCTTGAATAATGTGGCAAAAACTTAGGACTTTTTGCAAAAATTATCGAATGTAATACTTAGCAAAATCCTTTTTCTGTTTCATGTAGTTTTACTATGGCAAAAATCAATCTTTTCAACCTATGTTCAATCCTTGATGAGGACAAATTGAACATGGATAACTTCCTTGATTGGGAAAAGAAATTGAGAAGTGTTCTCAAGTCTACAAACAAAGAAAGCATACTGGATACCCCTATTCCAAGGATAACTGCGAACTCAAAGGTTGAGGAACAAAAGCAGGCCAAAAGTATCCGGATGAAATCAATTTCAGTAACTTGCCTTATGTTGGCCACCATGGAGCCTAATCTTCAAAAGAGATTCAGGAAAATGGATGCGCATACAATCATCCGTCGATTAAGGGACATGTCCCGAAACAAATCACGGTTGAGGAAGTACGGGACTTCCAAGGCAATCCGGAGAGGCATTGGAATGTCTGAATCAAAGAAAGAACTTCAACTGATTCAGAAGAACAAAGGGAAAAAGGAAGAAACTCACGATTCCGACCAAGGTATCTATGTTATTGAAGTTAACTTAGCAAATACATTTGATTCTCAATCCTGGGTATTCGATACCGAATGTGGTGCTCATATCATTTATGATGTGCAGGGCCTTAAGGGAATCAAGTATTTATCTGCAAGGGAGCTTGTCCTACGAGTAGCAAATAGAGCAACGGTTGCTGTGAAAGCTGTAGGAACATTCAGTCTACCTTTAGAAACTGGTCTAGTTTTAGAACTTCATAATTGCTATTATGTACCCTCTATTTCTAGAAACATTATCTCTGTCTCAGAATTAGACAAAGAGGGATATCACCTATTAATAAAAAACCAGCGTTGTTCTTTATACAAAGGTGAAATGTTTTATACCAGTGCTAAGCTATACAACGGTCTCTATGTTACGAATATTGAGAACGAAGTCTTTAACATAGAAACCAAAAGGCTACGGCCAGATGATTCAAATCCAAGTTACCTTTGGCATTGTCGTTTGGGTCACATTAACATGACACGCATGAAGAAGCTCCATAAGCATGGACTTCTAGGTTCGTATAATTTAGAATCATATGACACATGCGAATCATATTTAATGGGTAAAATGACGAGGTCTTCTTTTAAAGGAAAAGGAGACCGAGCCAAAGAACCCTTGGAACTCATACATACGGATGTATGCGGACCAATGAGTACTCCGGCGAGAGGTAACTATGGCTACTTCATCACGTTCACGGATGACTTCACTCGTTATGGTTACATATACTTGATGAGGCATAAGTCCGAATCGTTTGACATGTTCAAACAATTTCAGAACGAAGTAGAGAATCAACTTGACAAGAAAATAAAAGCCATTCGATCCGATCGAGGTGGTGAATATTTGAGTCAAGAATTTGATGATCATCTTAGGAGTTGTGGTATAGTATCTCAACTCACTCCACCAGGAACACCCCAGATGAATGGTGTTTCTGAAAGGAGAAATCGCACCTTGTTAGACATGGTTCGATCTATGATGAGTTTAGCAAATCTTCCAAACACGTTCTGGGGGTATGCTCTAGAAACGGCTGCTTTCACACTTAACCGAGCTCCATCAAAAGCTGTAGAAAAGACGCCATATGAGTTATGGTTTGGAAAGGTTCCAAAGCTGTCTTTTCTCAAAGTCTGGGGATGCAAAGTTTATGTAAAACATTTACAAGGAGATAAACTCGCACCCAAATCAGACAAATGTCTCTTTGTGGCTATCCAAAAGAGACAAGGGGTTACTACTTCTACCACGAATCTGAGAACAAAGTGTTTGTTGCTCGAGATGGTGTCTTCCTTGAAAAGGAATTCCTTTCCAAGCAGACAAGTGGGAGAAATGTAGATATCGATGAAATTCGATATGAGCAACAAATAAACACGGATATAGAGATATCAAGAGGTATAGCGGCTCCTATCTATCCACAAAGTATGGAAGAGGATAATGAGGTCGAGATAGAAAAACTCGTGGAAACTCCCGCACAAGTCGAATTAAATTTGCAGGAGACATCTCAAATAGTTGAGAACACTCCACAAGTTGCTCAGGCCCTTCGTAGATCTCAAAGGCTCCGGGAATTATCTCAGAAAACAGATGTCCTACTGTTAGAAGATAATGAGCCGAGTACCTACAACCAAGCTATGACGAGCCCCGACTCCGAAAAATCAAAGAAATCCATTTATGGACTCAAGCAAGCAAGCCGGAGTTGGAATCTTCGATTCGACGAGAAAATCAAAGAATTTGGATTTCTCAAGAATGCAGAAGAATCTTGTGTTTACAAGAAGGTTAGTGGGAGCGACCTAGTTTTCTTAGTCCTTTATGTCGATGACATATTAATCATAGGAAACAATATTCCCATGTTGGAATCAGTTAAAGACTGGCTTCGGAAATGCTTCTCTATGAAGGACCTAGGGGAGGCAGCATACATATTGGGAATCAAGATCTATAGAGATAGATCAAGGAGGATGATCGGTCTTAGTCAAGAAACTTATATAGATAAGATTCTTCAACGGTTCGAGATGACAAACTCCAAAAGAGGATTCCTTCCCATGTCACATGGTATGGTGCTTAGCAAATATCAGTGTCCTAAGAGTCCTGATGAGCTAGCACACATGATGAAAGTACCCTATGCTTCGGCAATAGGATCAATCATGTACGCCATGATTTGCACTCGCCCAGACGTCTCATATGCTTTGAGCATGTGCAGCCGTTACCAATCAAATCCAGGCCAAGCGCACTGGCACGCCGCCAAGAATATCCTAAAGTACCTGAAAAGGACTAAGGATCATTTCCTGGTATATGGCGGGGAAGATACACTAAAGGTTGTAGGCCATGTGGATGCAAGCTTTCAAACGGATAGAGACGACTTCAAATCACAATCTGGGTTCGTCTACTGTCTGAATGGAGGAGCGGTATGTTGGAAAAGTTCCAAGCAGAGCACAGTTGCAGACTCTACCACTGAAGCAGAATACCTAGCGGCCTCGGAAGCGGCAAAGGAAGGAGTTTGGATCAAGAAGTTCATGATAGAACTTGGTGTCGTACCTGGCATAGAAGAGGGCGTAACTCTCTATTGTGACAACAACGGAGCAATAACCCAAGCCAAGGAACCAAGAGCGCACCAAAAATCCAAACATATCCAAAGGAAGTACCACTTGATTAGAGAAATCATAGAAAGAAAAGATGTGGTAATTTGCAAGGGTCATACGGATGACAACGTTGCAGATCCGTTGACCAAACCGTTACCTCAGCCCAAACATGATTCACACATGAGGGACATTGGTATAAAGCGCATTGGGGAATGGCAACAAATGTAATTTGGATTCATAAAAGAGTTTATGTGCCTAATTACTTACATTCGATAAATAGAATAAAAGGAATTTTATTTTGTCCTTAAAATTTGGTTTGGTATTTTAAGAGACAGTCCACACGATAAAGAAAACGCTCCGAGTAGGCTTGTCAGATACGTGATCTGATGAATGAAACCCTACTAAGTGATCTTGGAGTGATTCATTGTCAATTCCCTAGTCCAGGTCATTGCATGGACAACAATGACTCACGAAGACTAGTACGGGAGTCGATGGGACATCGTAGTTTCATGGGCTATAGGAATAGTGTATTCGATTCAACTACGTGAGTGCATAATAAGGATTATACGCTGGAATAACCCTCAACATGAGAAGTTCATCCAAAGAATGATGAAATCGCCAAACTTCTCATAAAGACAAGATTGAACAGATTCCTCAAAACATGAGTGCTCAGCTCATCTTATGTAAGGAATGTCTGACTTTGGTTCCGTTAAACGTCGTGCCGTAAAAGGAGGTTATAAAAACAGATACTGGGAAGGACAGGATAGACATGAAGTTGAGTGGGAGCGCAAGAATGGATTATGTCCTCCTAACCATGTTAGGATGCAGTGTCCTCGGGCCACTTGACGAGCAACAACTGAAAATGCATGGCCGTGCTCAAATGGATTAAAAGTTAATCATTTGTTTTGAAAGTTGTACTCGAGATCAAGAAAGTCTGAATGACGTGACGTATCAGATGGGATACTAAGTGACATGGGAATCGATCATTGTACTTGTTCTAAGTCCAAGTGGGAGTCTGAAGGAGTAGAAGGAGATGTCCTTCGACCAAGGTGACAATGCGAACAATTTGTCGGATAGAATAATTGATGTGGAAGATCATCAAGTCCGATTGATTTAGGGATCGTAGAGTTGTAGCTAGAGACCAACTACGATCATCGAATTACGAAGTAATTCGCGGCTAACTTCGATCGGATCCTACAACGGGTTACACATAAGACTGTCAATTTGATCTAGGATATGACTAGTGGGAGTGAGATATAACAATGGGAATGTCCCATAAACATATCTCATAGGCCTAAAAAGGAATTAGGCAAAGATAGTACAAAAAGGCCAAAAACAGGGTTTTTGGGCCTTAGCCGATTCGGGCACTTCTAGGGCTCGGATTGGGATGAATTTTGGAGGGACGTTTCCTTATGTTATGAACATTAAATATGCTAATTTTGGCTGGGTTTGGACGTCATCTCCTTAGGGAATTGAGAAAATACCGATAGTTGCTATTTTGGTATTTTCGACTATTTCCCTAAATCTTATTCTAAAGGGTGTTTTGGGAAACCTAAAAGGAGGTGGATTCTCATTAGGGTTCTATATAAACACTTTTAGGGCAGAGAATAAGGTGTGGAATTTCTCTCTAAGTTTTCTTACTCTACCACATCAAGTAGAGAGGAGAAAGTGAGCTAATTCCAATTAACTATCTATCTAGTCAAGAAGAAAGGAGTTCTTCTTCCAACCACCATTGGTGTGCTAGCTATACAACAAGGTGGGAGATCAAATTGATTTCTCGTGTCCCAAGTAGAGGAGCTACACTTGAAGCTCTTGATCTTCTCATAAGCAATTGGAAAGGTTCGAGGGAAAACTAGCGAATAAGGTATTTATCTTTCTAGTTTTAATTAATGATTATCATAGGCTTATGCATGTGATCCTGGGAATACTAGTGTAGACATTAGATGTCTTATTTCCGCTATAAACACTAGTAGAAGGGTGTAAAACCCAACAAGTAGACCATAGGTGGTTCGATCAATTTTTCTAGAAGCGTAGGTTGTGATCCGAGTATATATTTGATCATTAGTCAATGAAGCGATTGAGAAGTGGGTCAGAGATGTCTCGGTCTGCCGGGTTGAGCTCTCTAAAAGGACGATCAGGGTGAAGGTTTTGTCGAGTATGGCTCAATACTAATAAAGAAACTAAAACAAGAAACTCATAGTAATAGTGAGGTAGGAAAACTTCCCTTTCGATCCAATCGAGGGGCTTCAAGGATAATGGAGAAACTTCGTTGGTCAGTTGATCTCTTCCCGCGGGTGGTTAAACTCCCTCTGACTGAGGTCTCCTTTGAGAAGATTTTGTTTTCTTGTAACCGCAGCCGAATGTTCTCTTTAGCCGAAATTAATTTCCTTGTAGCAGTAGTAAGGGCTGCTTCCGCGGTGACCTGCTCAACACCATTCTAGAGTGCAACACTAGTGCTCATGATAAATTTAGTAACAAAACATGGTTAGTGAGAGAAGGTTAACCCGAGGGAGATCATCCAGTGAATTCAAGATTTTAAGAGGGAGAGAGATGTCTAGTGTTTTTCTGGTTTCATTGGCAATCGGCAAACTTCTTTTCTTGATGTTGTTCTTCGTTGTTTCTTGATGTTGTTCCCCATTCGAACATAACGAGTGATTATCTTACTGGCCGAGTTATTGAATCATGACCGAGTATTGAGAACTTCATCGTGAATTAATTCTCTAAACTTGTGAGGAAAAGTCTGAGCCTTCTCATACTCTGATTAGGAAATCAGTATCTCAACCTTCAACCACCATTAAGGTGGATACTCAAAGAAAAACCCTAAATTTCTCTTCTTTTTCTCGAGCAGAAACCATCTTTTCTTTTACTGAACGGTTTTTAAGAAACTCCTTTTTCCCCTCTGGCTGCAACAACCATTAAGTGGAGAGACCATGGTTTTGGTGGCTTTGATTTCACCCATCGATTACGTTAACGAAGTTGATGAACGTTATTCGTGAATATGAATCGTTAAAGATGAACGTCATTCAAGAACATGAACCGTTAAAGATTTTGCTGGAGAGATCCCCTCCTTCTAGTGCCAAATGCTGATGTCGAAAATTGGCTCCCGGTTAAATCAGCATGAAAAAGGGAGTTGATGCATGACAACCTCCGTTATGAAAGAATATCCTGTTTAGAGAGGTGAGATTCCTCAGTTCAGCTCTGCTTCTCTACTCTGCTCCGCTCCTTTGCTCTGCTTCTTCGCTCCTTGCTTCTTGCTCCAGCTCCTGACTCCTTGCTCCAGCTCCTGATTCCTTGCTCCTGTTTGTTTGTTCCCGGGGGGGAAAACCTGCACTATTTTTGGGGGGCGAGTTATGAGAACTCTATTTTTGGGGGTGATCCTTCTGGTATGAAGGGATCTTATGTTTAGGAGAGATGGTGTGTTTCTTCTCCAAAGATCGTGTCCTTTGAAGGACGATGTGGGGGGACTTTATAGGCGAAGGTAGGCCGACTGTGATTAGTGGCGGTGGTGAGGCGGTGGCCGTCAAACCGTAATAGAAGTTACCTCTTTTGCATATCTAGGGTTTCTCTTCGAGTCTATCCCGGATCTTTGATAAGTGAAAGTTCCTAAGTTCGAGGATACTTTGTTGATATCTTGCCGGAGTGATAAACTCTAAAGGAGAAGTTTCCTCCTTTAGATACGTGGAGTCCAACCGGCTTGAATACTTCAAGATGTGTAACCTGCTGAGATCTATCTGGAAAGTCCGGGATTACCTCATTAGGTTGCGCAGCGCTGATATCTTCCCAGTTCTGGGCGTAAGATATGGGCCGAACCTATGGAGACCCCCTTGTTCCTTTAGAGATCACAGGGCTGATCTATCCATGCCAATGACATTTTGGGGTTTTAGCTGTGATGCTGCCTTAAGCCGAGCTGTTTCCGAGAGACTTCTGGTCCGATCTTTAACTCTACAGACGTTAGTCAACGTCTAGACATTTTATGCATCATCAATAACGAAGCAACAATACAAGGAAAGAGATCTCAAAATGTTTTTCAAACTTTTTGATAGTAAAGAATTGGGAGGCCAAGGCAGGCTATTTATTGTAAGAAAGGATAACTAGAAGACCTCTCGGAAATAGATAAGAAGCATTAAAGGCAGCAGACCAGACGCGCCTCGAAAACACTCAACGGAATAACGACTAGGAAGTATGAACGGCTCAAGAACTGCGATTACCAAGAAGGCTTCCGCGGGTTTCAAGGAAACGTGCTTCGTTCACCAGTCACGACGCTCCACGCGTCCATAAATGACAAAGCAGGTTGTCGTGTGAAATGATCCAAAGATCAGCGCCGGAAGCACATATTTAGAAGATCAAATCTGTGACGTCATAAAATCATGCATGGAAAAGAACTAGTTACTCGCGCAGAAGACGAAACGTGTCTTGGAATAATAAACCACGTGTCAGAACAAAGCCGGATCAGCCCTATCAAAGGTAACACTTAGTCAAAGAAAATCTCCAATTCATGAACATCAATCAGCTCTGGAGTACTGACAGGAAGACAGAACTCCACCAAAAAACCATGGTCTAGGTAAAGCCCCAAGAGCTTCACGATACAGCTCTGGGACAGGTAATACTTGCGACTTCTGGTCTTCAAAGTAAAACACACGAGTTACTTCTACTCCTTAGTCTCTCTACTTTCAACTAAGGAGTGGCGGGACTCATGATGATGCATAAAATGTCCAGACGTTGACTAACGTCTGAAGAGTCAAAGATCAGACCAGAAGTCTCTTGGAACGACTCGGCTTAAGGCAGCAGGACAGCTAAAAATCCTGATGGTCCACCACACATTCCCCTAACTAGGAGGTCGGCCGGAAGAAACCAGCTCTGCACAAAACGCCCTCGGCATGGATAGATCAGCCCTGGGATCTCTAAAGGAATAAGGGGGTCTCCACAGGTTAAGCTCATATTTTACGCCCAGAACTGGGAAGATATCAGCGTTGCGCAACCAAATGACTTAATCCTGGACTTTCCAGAAAGATCTCAGTCGGCCACACATCTTGAAGTGTTTAAGCCCGATCGGACTCCACGTATCTAAAGGAGGAAACTTCTCCTTTAGAGTCTACCACTCCGGCAAGATATATACAAAGTACCCTTGAACTTAGGAACTTTCACTTATCAAAGATCCGGGATAGACTCGAAGAGAAACCCTAGATATGCAAAAGAGGTAACTTCTATTACGGTTTAACGGCCACCGCCTCACCACCCTACTAATCACAGTCGGCCTACATTCGCCTATAAAAGCCCCCCCATATCTTCCTTTAAAGGACACGATCTTTAGAGGAAAAACACACACTCTCTCTGAAAATACGATCCCTTCATAACAAGAAGGATCACCCCCCATAACAAAGTTCTCATAACTCGCCCCCAAAAGGATCAATCAATATTCATTCTTTTACTGCAAAAAGCATGCAACCGAGTACTAAAATTTACCGAACACCCCCATCTCCAAATGACCAAAATGCCCTCAAGTGTGTCTTTCTCTTGATTTTATCCGTTTTTCACACTGAACTTCATAAAGACACCTGGGAAAGAGAAACACACAATTCATCATAATAACTGCTCGAACTGGACTAACTAGCCCGAGTTAAGAGATTCAGATGGGACATTTTCATGTCTCATCGGAGCACCCTGACTGTCTTGAGCGTCGGAGCGGTTTTCGAACCCTTTGCAGGTTTTCCCCCCTCGGGAACAGACGAACAGGAGCAAGGATCCAGGAGCTGGAGCAAGGAGTCAAGAGCTGGAGCAAAGAGCGAGGAGCAGGAAGAAGCAGAGTAGCAGAGCTAAACAGAGGAATCTCTCCTCTCCAAACAGAATATACCATCATAACAGAGGTTGTCATGCATCAACTCCCTTTTTCATGCTGATTTAACCGGGAGCCAATTTTCGACATCAGCATAATCCACCAAGAATACTAACAATTACCTCTTTTGAAGAGGCTGGACTACCAGCAATAGCTAGGCTATCGCAGATCTTCTTGATCTTAGCAAGAAATTCAGGAACGGAATCATTTTCCTTTTTGCACTCTCTCAATTGTCTTTCAAATTGAAGAGTATGTGCAATAGAAGAAGCAGTAAGCGATTCTTCAAGATTCTTCCATAACGGAGCTGAAGAACTTGTTCCAACCACATAAAAAACTACTGAATCAGAGAGATTCGAAATGATCCAAATTAGAAGTGTCTGTTCTTCATCAATCCATTCAATATAATCTGGATTGCTGATCTCTTTATCTTCATTGACATACTTGTTAGGACAGGGTCTTGTTCCATTGATTAGCCCTAAAACTTTGTACTCTTTCAATATTGGAAGAAATAAAGACTTCCATGCTAGATAATTGTCTGATTGAAGCTTAATTGGAATCACATTTCCCATTGAATTGATCGAAAGTGATGTAATTTTACTTGTATCCATTGTTGAAAAGATAAAAGTCACAAAAATTTAGAGTTTTAGAGAGAGAAAGTCGAAGGTTGAAGATGAAGACATTTAGAGGTTTAGAGAGAGAAAGTTGAAGGTTGAAGATGACTGGAAGCTTGAGGTTCAAGCTCTGATACGATAGTGATAAACGAAATCTTCATTGATTCACCAAAGTATTTACAGCAGTTTATATAGAGGAGTGAGATCAGTAACTAACTCTATAACAAACAAAGTAACGAACTATAACAACCCTCTAACAACCAATTAACTTTATTATCCCATACAACACTGACCATACAACACTCTTACAACACTTGTACAATTAGAGTGATCCTGAAAACAAGGGATTTTTGTATATTTAGAAACGTGGTAAAGAAAACGGGATTCCAGATGCAAATTCAATAAAAAAAATCTCGCTACTTTGCCTGACAAAGTTGCAAATCTAGGTGAACACACTAAACCAACTCCATACGTCAAGAGTTTTTTGCTCTTCACCAAAGAGCATCAGGTCGTAGCACCAGAAGACTGTGTCGTACTTATTAAAAATGATCTAACTGATTTGTTTGGCAGTACTAGTACGATTTGCCAACGATTTCAAATACTCATCTTCGTCTTCCTCGAGGTAGAGCTTTTTTGTAACTGAATAGTCGTTGGGCTTTTACGATGCTTAGTCTGCTTTTGCATTATGAGGCTTACCCTGTTGAAACTGCTCAGTCTTCACCAAAAACTATTCCTTCAATTCCACAGTGTTCGACAAGTCTACAGGACCATTTACTTCTCGCGTAACAGAGCCTATTGTCAGAGTGCAACACTCTGGAGAAGACTTTGATTTGCTCTTTACGCGAAGGGTGCAGCGGGATAAAGAGATTCTCATTGAGAGCATCGCCTGAGATTTGTTCGTTGTTCACATAAGATTTAAAACATTACTCTGCTCTACTCCGTTTTATTCTTCTTAAATTATACTCGTTTTCTAATTTCTATGCGACGCAACAAGATTTCTTCTAACTTAGAGGCTTAAAGTAGAATTGGATCTCCAAGGTGAAACTACCAACCTCTAGGGCAGAGGTGATAAGCCATATAAAAATTTAGGAAACTTCTCATGCAGAGTTGAAGGTCTCAAAATCAATGAAGGATAAACTGGAAGATGCTCTTTCAAAGGCCATAAGGATCGCAAGTGAGGAGCGAGCAAAAGTTGGTGACTTAGTTTTCACTATCTCGGATGCATATAGGTGTTTCAATGCTTTCTTGTAAAAGAACTGGCCAGCTCTAAGATAAACTAACTTCTGCTAACAACATTGGAGGGTAGGCCAGGCCAAAAGATTGAAAAACTCGACCCCGCCTTCAAAGAGTATTCAGAGGCGCAGATGCGACCGAAAGGCCTCATGCAGCATGATCTTAAAGTTGCTAACAAACAAGTTGTAACAAGTGATTCAATTATTAGGCCAAAAAGCTAGAGTTGAAAGATCAGATGTTGGAAACTTCTTGATGAAAATATGTTGTTGATTGATTGGATCCTTTAATCGAGCTTTAATTTCTATTAATTGTCTTCCCAAATAGATTTTACAATCTTTTCATTGTTCATGCTTCATAATTAGATATCTCATGCTTTTGCGTTGTTAGATGGAATGTGCTTGTTAGATTATGAATGATAGTTAAAGCAGTATAATCTTTATAGGATAGTCAATTAGAAATACATGATTATGAAATGTGTTAATCAAGAATATCTACCGAAATCTGAATAGTTCATTATGTTAGATTTTGAGTTATAATGAAGAAAAGGGATTAGTTAATTAAGTGCATATTTTAGAAAGTCAATTTATGTGGTGGAATAAAATATCCTAGATTTCTTTCCCACCTTGATTTCATTCTTCTTAGTTTATTATCTTTTTTCTTTTTAAAATTGTTTCCAAAACAAAATCAGTTTTATGAAAGGGGTGTTAATTTAAGATTTAAGGCGAATTCACTTATCCTTGAGAATTGACATCGGACTTACGAACTTACTAAAACTTAGTCTCGTACACTTGGGGGAATAGACCAATTTTGGGCCTATCACAGATTATTAGGCCAAAAACCTAGAGCTGAAAGAGCAGATGCATGAAACTTCTTGAAACAAAAGCTAGAGCTGAAAGTCGAAGTTCCTAAGTGCATCCCCAATGGCCCTCCATAACACCATGGAACTGGAAAGTTTTCAGACTTCTGTGAAGATTGACCCGCCTAATTTGGTGGGTTACTGTTCATCCCACCAAAATGGTGGGATGGGTGGGTCCCCCATTTTTAGGTTTTGATTGGGTCCCTTTTTCTTTATTCTTTTAGTACCTTTAGTCATTTTAATATTTGCGTTTGGTCCTCATAAAATATTTTTATTTGGTCCCCATAAAAAAATAAAATGTAGTTATAGTTTTAGTTTGTAATTTATGTCTTGTAATTGCAATTACTATTAGAATAAATTAATTCTTGTCTTATTTAATTTGAAAATTAAGAATTAAAAATGATAAAAGTGAAATTTAGTGTGGTGAATAGTGATTTGGTGGAATTTTAAGAGTTTTATAATCGCAATAAAAAATCTGAAATTACAAAAAAAATTGGTTAAGACTCCTTTTTGGTGTTTTTTTTGGTTCTAACCGTTGGGGGTGCTATAAGGAGTGCAAATCTTTAAAGGACCATAAACGTTTAATCAAATAGGCAGCAACCTTGCAACTGGATGTTGGTTGGCATGTGATCTACAATACTATGAGGTTCCAAACGCAGTGTCGATATCTAAGTTTCAGAGATTGACATAATGAATATAGTGAATCAGCTCAACGTCGAGTATGGTGTCAAAGAAGACATAGAAACTAAGTCCGATAAGGATGAAGATTTTTGATATATAAGTTCAGTACAGTGGAAGCGATGGTGCTTAAATTTTTCCTGTGTCTTTCTTTTCATTTTTTGTAGGTCTACCACCGTTGTTAGTCGAAGATCAGATAAGGAGCATCCTTGCAATTGGATGTTGGTTGGGGATGTTGGTCATCCTTGACCAGCCAAGAAGTTATCAATTGACTTAGAGACAAGTGTCAGAATCCTGAATACGGACAAGTTAGACTTTGATATAACCAACATAGGGTGGAGCCGAAAGAGCTCTTCCGCTTGAGCCTTGGAATGTGAGGTTGGCACGAGTCTCGTAGGTATATTTAACTCTGTCACGACTTAAGGACTGGCAGAAGGGTGGGTCTGAGTTAACTCGAATACCGGAGACCTTGAATGACTAGTTTTCAGAAGTAAGCTCGACACCTTGAGCTTTGCTCTATCTGAAAGGAATTGATAGTTGCGCGAAAGGCCAGATAGGGCCAAAAACTAATCTTCCTTATTAAGAATATATGATCAGATGACCATGATAAAAATATTCCATTAACGGCCTTGCCACGTGGCCCTCATGAAGTTGTTGACTGACCATGCAAACGTATATAAACAACATAGATTTGCCTCGAAAAGAGATCTGAACCTTAGCTTTTGAGATTTCATTAGTCTTATCCTGCACATTGAACTGAGTGGGCATCGGAGTGTCATTGAAGGTCTACCCCCAAACCCTATCAAATCATGAACAACAAGGAGGAATCATTGAATCAAAGGTAACAAGGAAGACTTTTTGAAGATACAAGGGAAGCCACTTTTCGACATCATCATTTTGACATTAAAGGAAGGGGTGTCACTTCAGTAACCCCAAGTCATTTCTCGCCACAAATCTGAGAATCTTAAAAACTATTGAGCACTCGAAGCAACCATCACCATCCCCAGGGATGAAGATCTAGTAGAAGAAGTAACCTATCTTAAGAAACGAAAAGATGAGAGATGCCGACACTTTGTCTAGCTAGGATTCTAGTATCCATTCAGTGCCTCGTAAGCTCAGCAAGAGGGTGTTCGATAACGGCAGTAGCAGATCCAAATATGGAAGTTTCTCCCGTGGCGATATCAGACAATAGATGGAGATTCATATAAGAAGAGTTGAACATAATCCCAATAATTAATGAACGGTGAGGCAGACCTCACGATGAAGATCAAGATATGGTAGAGACGGTAGAAGCGGAAGTAGTAAAAATAGTATAGTTCATTGTCTCGAAAGACACGATGGTGGAAGGCATGTTGGTACTGATGATGTACAAAATCTCCAGACGTTGACTAACGTCAAGAAGTGAAGAGTAGACCTGAAGTTCAACGGGTCAACCCGACTTAAGGAAGATGGACCTTGAACACTCCGCCACCTAGGCCCAGAACTGGGAGGTCGGCCTGGATCAGCTAAGAGGATTCCAGCCATGTTTCGTCAATAACATGATTAGATCAGCCCTGGGATTCTCCAAAGAAGTAAGGGGCTCCACGTAAGCAAGGTCGATGCCTCACGCTCTAAACTGGGGAGGCAGAAGCGCTCCGCACACTTACCGACTTAATCCCAAATTTTCTTAAAGATCTCGGTTGGTTAAGGATCTTAAGTGTTTGAGCCAGCTTGGGCTTCAAGGGTCTCAAAGGAGAAAATATTTCCCCAAAGATATATCACCTCGGCAGGATATCTACGAAATATCTTTGAACATAGAAACTTCCGGTTATCCGAGATACGAGATAAACTCTAAAGGGAAACCCTAAATACGAATAATAGGTAACTTACCCAAAGGTAGACAGCCTAACACAGCCTATAAAAGGTCCTCCCCCCCCCCCCCATCGTCTTCCATAGACACAAGCACTTTTCATTGGGTAACTCATACTCGCCCTTTAAAAGGTTCAATCTTTTACTGAAAACAGCAGTCGGAGCGGTTTCTGAACCCTTTGCAGGTTTTTCCCCTAGGTTTCTAAGGAGCGAGGAGCAAGGACAGGAGAGGAGAGCAGGAGCAAGGAACATCTCACTCAAACCAGACGAAATATTACATCATAACGGACGCTGTCATGCATCAAGTCCCGGTTTCTTTTTGATTTGACGGAAGGCCAAATTTCGACATCAACAATTGACACTAGAAGGAGGGCAAACTCTAGCGACACTATCGATTCGGTAACCCGATTCCTTACTTGGTTTACAAACTAAACCACTTTTACCTTTTCCAAAAATCATGTCTTCAGAGGACCATACCCCCCGAGGATCCTAGGCTAGGCTTCCCTTGTTGGAAGAACTCTTGGCTGAAATCGAGCAGCCCCGGGCTGACCACCAGCAAAGAGAATATAAGATGCACGAGCTTCTAGAGAACCTCCGCAAACTTGAAGAAAAAGTGGGGCTAGCGCAGAAGGAGTCGACCATGAAAGAAAAGCTAGATAGCATAAAGACTCGAGCTCGCAAACCTTTTTCCACACCTGTCGATGTTTTCCCACCAGGGCCGGAAGCAAGGCATGTTAGTGCCCTCGACCAGTTGAACTTAGAAAGTGAGCTAGATGCAGCAGGTATGTTAAATCCCAACCGACCCTACATCCCCAAACCGATGGGCATTGGGCCAGGGTGCATTAACGACCCAGCCATTAGTGACATCCTCGTGCATCAAGTAGGAGAGTTAACTAAGATATGCGAGAAAAGAGAGGCCTCAACAAGAGCAGTCATAAACCTCCCACCCGTCAGAGCAAAAATACTGGAAGCAGAGAAGCCCAAAAACATCAAATGTCTTATTCTCGAGCATTACCACGGGGTGGAGGATCCGGAAGTATTCCTTAATAATTACGTCTCGATAATGAACCTTAGGACGACCGATCGAAACGTATGGTGTTTGGTTTTTGCTACGATTCTAAAGGGGCCAGCTCAGGCGTGGTACCAGGCCTTGGAAGCCGGCTCAATAGGTTCTTTTGAGGAACTAGCAGAGGCCTTCTGCAACGCTTTCCGAGGTAACCGCTCAATCAGAAGAAAGACGGACAACCTCTTCAACATCGCCCAAAAGAAAAACGAGTCCTTAGAAGATTACTGACAACGGTTTCGGAACCTTATGGTGCAGGTTCCTGGCCCCGACCAGAAAATTGCTTTCGTCGCTCTCAAGAGGCGCCTCAGGCAAGATGATATTGTACGAGAGATTTCCGATCATGAACCCGACCAGAAAAGTCCAGCATTTCATCAGAAAGGAAGACAATTATAAGAAGATAAAAGAGGTCGCTGGGATCCCATACAATACTGAGTCGTCCACAAGGAAAGAGCGGTTTCGGAACCCTTTGCAGGTTTTTCCCCCAAGTTTCTAAGGAGCGAGGAGCAAGGAGAGGAGAGGAGGAGCAAGGAGCTGGAGCAGGGAGCATCTCATTCAAACGAGACGGAATATTATATCATAACGGACGCTGTCATGCATCAAGTCCTCGTTTCTTGTTGATTTGACGGAAGGCCAAATTTCGACATCAACATGTACCACTGACTCTGGATCACCTGTGTTGGTAATACTCTGAAAAAAATACTGAAAAAGGAATTATCATTGATTTTAAAAATCTCTAGACCCATCTTCGAGGTAAGATCACAATGGATTTAGAGGTCATGGCATAGAAAGAAAATGTAACCACAACGAGTTCAGAGTTTTTTTAACGAATATTGCGGTGGAGCCTAAGGTAATATCAACGACCATTAAAAACTTCTGATATGGAAGAAACCAAATATCGATGCATAAAAAATCTTCTCTAGATGAACCTTTTGCTCTACCTATCTTTCACCAAAATTAAACAAAAAATTAACCAGTAATTCAATGTCGTAATCAACTGAAGGGAATATCGAGGTAATTGTGGTTTTTCCTTCTTCACTTCGAAAGGAACACTGTACGGTTTTATAAATATATTAGGTCAGCAGTCCAACTATTGATAAAATATTTTCTTTAACAGACGTTTGAAGACAAAAAATCTTTATCGTTTCTGCCGTCTCACTCGTCCAAGAAATCCTAGAGAGAGAAATCTAAGAGACTGGTGGAGACTTTACACCAATTGGTACAAGCATAGTCGCAGAACTCACAATTCTCATTGATGTCTCTAACATTAATTGATCAAATGTGATAGACAGGGTTGTGGCTGAGAATTTGAAGACCTTATGTCAAATATAGGGGTATTTTTAGGGGGATTGGGCTGGACGTCCAAAAGGAGGCCCAAAATGGGCTGGGCGTCCACGGTTGCCCATAAATAAACGAGAGGTCCAAAATGTCAGTCCGGGACTTAAAATGACGGAAACAGCCCCCAAGTTCATCGAATTTACGCCCCGTGCCATTGAAAATTAACCGGGATTTGGCGAATTTTTTGGCGCGATTTCTGACTGATTCGAGGGACGGAAGTGACGTTTCCTGCAAACGGTCACTTCCACATTAACTTCTTCCCACGCCGAGTCCCTCTTCCCAGGTAACTTTGCTCCTTCTCAAGAAATTTCTTTCTCCAACTT
Organism: Eschscholzia californica; assembly: GCF_041429995.1. NCBI lineage: Eukaryota > Viridiplantae > Streptophyta > Magnoliopsida > Ranunculales > Papaveraceae > Eschscholzia > Eschscholzia californica. The sequence continues at coordinate 52,280,291 of NW_028238198.1, forward strand.
TGTCTTCATCCTTCATCTTCCTCCTGCATCTTCCTCCTTCAACTTTTACTTCTGAAGGCAAACAAGTTTTTTTGAAGAAAAGGAAGGGATTCAAGTCTGTTTGGAGAAAGAATCTACAAGTTTGTGAAGGGATTCAAGTAGGTTTTAATTCTATCTCATCCCCCTAAACTTGTTTGATAAAAGTTTCTTTGATAAAAGTTTTTTGAAACCCTAAAATTTGTGAAAACCTTAACTTTCTGACGCAGATATGGTGATTAATCTTTCTTTTTGGACGCAAGATTTTAGAAACCATTAAAGTTTATAGAAATGATCTCTTATTGTTTGTTTGAAACCCTAGAAGATTTTAGAAACCCTAAAAGTTTTTAGAAACCATAAAATTTGTGTATAATCTTTCATTTCTTTGACGCAGATATGGTGAAAAGTAAAGATACAAACAAGAAATCAAAGGGTGTGACTATCATAGAACCAACTTCCAGTAGAGAGATATCAGTAAAGGAAAGACCTATAGCAGAAATTCTGGCTAGAATAACTAGTCCAAGAAAGAAGAAGGTATGAAACTGAAAAAAAAAATCATTTGTTCTTGAAAATGTTCTGGTAAATGTTTTTTATTCTGGTAAAAAAATTTTTGTTGTTGAAAATATTCCTGGTAAATAAATGAAATTCTGGTAAATGTTTTTTATTCTTGAAAATATTTTGTTTTACTGTGATTTGGATTTGTCTAGTGTTCATGGGAATAATATTTTGTACTGTAAATTGTTTTATTCCTGGTAAATAATTTTGTTTACTGTAAAATGTTTTGTTCCTTGAAAATATTTTATTGTACTGGAATTATTTTGTTCCAAGTGATATGGATTTCTTCATGGGAATAATGTTTTGTTCAGTAAATTGTTTTATTCCTGGTAAATCATTTTGTATACGGTCAATATCCATTGTAAATGTTTTGTTCCTTGAAAATGTTTTTGGGTTCCTGGTAAAGATGACAATGCATTTCAAGTGTTTGTTGTAATGTGTGACACAACAGTCTTTCCTGGTTGTTAAATTTTTTACAGGTAGAAAGTACTGAGAGCATTGAAGTAAAAGACAATGCAGAGAGAGAAAGGAAAGGCATGAGAAAAGCTGCACCAGAGAGAGAAGAAAGCAGCAAAAAAAAGAAAGGAAAGAAAACAAAAACAGAAGTTGGAAACTCAACGGGTGAACGGAAAAATAGACCACCCAACCTTGCATCACTGGTGCCGAAGGCTTACAAGTATGCCCTTCGAAATACGTGGAGACAAATGAAGAACACATATCCAAAGATGTCGACTAAACAGAAAGAGTTGTTAGCCGCTACTCCATTTAAAAATTTGGTGATGGCTTTTGTTGAGGACAAAATAGATTGGGATAACATAAACAAACCCAACAAGGCTATCTTTGAAATTCTCTGCCTCTATTCTAGTTCGACAGAAGGGTTTACGTTGGCGGGGAAAGAAATGCAACTGAAACCTGAAGATGTGGCCTTAATTCTAGGTATGCCATTGTCAAGAGAGGTGAGGGAAGTCTTCCCTAAAAATAGATCAGTAAAGCAGCCTGAAATAGATTTTTGTATGAAGTACTTCGGTGAAATCCCTGGAATGATATCATGCATACAAATATCCAATGCACTGAGAATTGCTGTCAACGGAGAGGTAGATGACATGGATGTGATCAGGCTGATCATCATGTATATTTCTGCAAGTGTTTTATTTGCTCCGCTAACAGGTTACAAGGTTCCAATGCGTATTCTCTTCAACTTGCATACAATGGAATCAATTCAAACTTTGTGTTGGCCAACAGCAGTCCACTCATTCCTAATTGATCATATCAATAAGTACCCCAACGACCCACTGAAATCTTCAGGGTGCCTTGTATTACTTCCTGTGAGTATGTTTTTTATCATTTAAATTCAAACTTAACTTCATGTGTCTCATACTCTATGTTTTTTATAGCTGTGGTTTTGTGAGCATACTACATGTTTTGATCGAGAAGAGAGGTTTAGGGATGAGGTGCCTAGGATCGTGAGGTGGTCTTTGATCAATATAGATGATACATTTGACCAGAAGCTTGCAAATCTTACTGCAGAACAGGTATACATTTGATCAGTGTTAATGGGGAACTGTTTTGTTCTGGGAAATAGAAAATGAACCATTAAATTGTTTTGTTCTTGGTAAATAAAATTATTTCCTAGTAAATGTTTAGTTCCTGGTAAATAATTTGGTTTATTGTACATTAAATCAGGTCAGTGAATCATTTGTGTACCCACCAACTGATCAAGAAAAAGAGTTGCTGTCAGCCCCAAAGAACACAGAAGTGGTAGATGAATTGCTTCTAAGAATTGAACAGCTACAAAAGGAAAATGCTGAACTTAAAGAAAAACTGCGAGAAGCGTGCATGGATAGGGATGATTCTTACAAAGCATATGAGGCACTCTTTCAAACCTTTTTAGTTCCTGTAGAAGAACAGGTTAGAGGAGAAGATGGCCTGATCAAGGTTGCGGATAATGTGGAGGAGCTACACGCACAGAGGCGTAAGGGAAAAAGTAAGATGGAAGATCCAAAAGATGGGGAGAAAGAGAAAGAAGAGAAACAGAAGATAGAGGAGAAAGGGAAGACAGGGGAGAAAGAGAAAGACAAGAAAGATGAGAAAGAGAAAGACAAGAAAGATGAGGGGGAAAAGGGTGTAGAAAAAGATGATGAAAAGGGAGAAGAAGATGATGATGGAGAAGAAAGTGATGATGAGGGTAGAGAAAAAGATGATGAGGAAGATGATGAGAAAGATGACGAGAAAGATGATAATGAGGAACAAGATGATGACAGTGACGAAGATGAAAAGGAGAAAGATGGAAGCGAGGATGGAAGTGGCAAAGAGGAAAATGAGAAAGAGGAGAAAGATGAAAGGAAGGACAAGAAAAATGATCGGAGTAATAAGTATCAACTTAAAGACAGTGACGAAGATGATAGCGATGGCAATGAAGATGGTAATGAAATAGTTTCTATTTTATTTTATATTCTCAGTAAATATTATTCTTTTCTAGTTTTATTTTTTTTCTGAGAAAGTATAATAAGCATGCTAAATGATGAAGGCGATGAGGGAGAGGAAGAAAAGAAAGGCAAGCTGAATGATGAAGGCGATGCTGAGATGGATGATGAGGATGAGGTTCGAATCAATTTGTCAAGTGAGGAGCCAGGGTGGGTGGATGATACTTATGAAAAAGAGAAGCCTTACAAGAGAGGTAATGTTGGCAAATTATGTGGTGAAATAATTAAAGTTTCCGAGTTTGTTAAAAAATTATTTTTCTGAATATACATTATTTGACAGAGAGTATGAAGGATGATACCTATGAATTCCCAAGTTTTGATCTTAACTTTGGGACGCAAATTGTTGTATGGACTCCACCACCACAGCCGGACATGGTGAAGAAGGGAGATGAGGTTTGTAAAACAGCTGAAGAGAATTTCTCCGATATTGCAGAAATGGGGAGAGCATCGGTGGAAGAAGTATCCAAAAACTTGGATCATGTTGGAACAAGTAGAAAAATTACATCACCACACGTCAGCCCCCCAAAACGAGTAGTATCGAAGACACATAAAGGGTCAATTACTATACCAACATCTCTTATCAAAAGGGTAAAGGATAATCCCAGAACACGAAAACAAACATCCAAAGGAGCAGCTGCAATTAAATTCTCTGTGATTGATATAGAGTCGATAACAATGAAGAAACAAGTGAAAGAACCAATAAGTAACTGGAGAAAGGGAGGATTATGGCCCTACGTCCAAGAGAAAGAGAAATCACTAATGCTAGAATTCATGACATACGGGTGGACAAGGTAAATAACTCAGTAACTGGTAAATAATTAAATGTCTGGTAAACAAAAAAATGTATTGTAAACAAATTGTGTAGAAAATTTATATCTTTCTGGAAAGTAATTGCGTGGCTGGATTGAATTCTATGTACAGCCTCGAAGTGTGGAACAAGGACAAAGAACATTGCCTGAAAGCGAAAGATTTGGATAAACTTATGATGAATCGGGGATGTGACTCGCAAATCATAGACTGGTTTGAGGACCACCTGGCACAGGACGCCAGAGACGTGAACAAAGAAGTTATTTTCCTATCTTCATTGCTTTTTGTAAGTTTCCTTGTCAAACATATAATTCATTTTTAAATGGTGTTGAGTAAATAGTAGTCTAAAATATATAACAATTTGCAGACCTTGATCAAACAAGAGCGGAGTCAGGCAAGTATAGAGGCAAATTTAAATCAGCGGCTGGAAGCGCAATACATCAAAGATCATACTACAACTTTGTGTGCGCCACTGAATACGCCGTACACAGATGACTCATTCGAGGGTCATCATTGGACTCTGCTTGTCTATGAATTCGAAGAAAATGAGTGGAAACACTACAACTCTTTGCAGCGTGACACTAACCTGGCTAACCAATGCAACAATAATGCAAAGAAATTTGCATCGCAGCTGGCAGAAACATTGATAAAGATGAAGTGCACACGCAAACGAAGTGGGCAATACGCTAAAGAAAGGATGACGAAAAAGATATCCTATGTAAAGGAGGTTGACTGCCCTCAGCAAGGGGATAGGTGAGTCTAAAATTAGATTCCTTACTTTAGTAGTTATTAAGTTTCTTTAAACTCACATTTTATTTTTGAATCAAACAGTCCAGACTGTGGACTCTATGTAATGCTCCAGTTGGAGGATATCTTCAACATAAGCAACCAGTCCAATTTCCCGGGGTCCTGCACGCAGCTGGAAACTTATGCAGACAAAGAAAGAAGAAAGAGGGTAGAAGTAACTTTCAAAATTTTGGAGGAATCAAAGGAGGTATGGAGAAGGATGATAAATGAAGGGTCATAAATATTTGTTTATGTGAAAATTATGTTTGTGTTTTTTAACTGTTACTAAGTACTGGAAAAAACTTGGAAAGTTTTGTTATTGTGAAAATTTTTAAGTTTTACTAAGTACTGGAAAAAAATATGTTTTCACTGGAAAAAACTTGTTAATTTTCCTAAAATATGCCGGGAAAACAAAGAATTTCCGGTAAACAAAAATATGTACTTGATATAACTTAGGAAAAAATATTCTAAAATCCGGGAAATATTTAACTTTCCGGTAAATAAAAATATGTACTCGACCAAACTTAGAAATTTTTCCGAAAAAATCCCGGGAAAACAAATTATTTCTGGTAAATAAAAAAATTTACTAGACACAACTTAGAACAAATTGTACTGAATATATTTTTGAGTAAAAATATATTCAGTACATATTTTTACTCAAAACATAACATGCCGAAGCTTGGGCAGAAGATTGTTTTTCCCAAAAACTTAGAAATTTTTCCCAAAAAAACTTAGAAATTTTACGGAAAATCCACATGTACTGGACAAAACTTAGAAATTTTGTCCCAAAAAAACCCGGGAAACAAAATAATTTCCGGTAAATAAAAAAATGTTCTAGACAAAACTTAGAAAAAATCCCTTCAAGATAATATATTCTCAAAACATAAAATAATTTTCGGTAAATAAAAATATGTACTTGACTTGACTTTGAAAAAATATATTCTGAACACTGGAAAAACTTAAACTTTCCGGTAAATAAAAAAAATTACTGGACAAAACTTAAACTTTCTGGTAAATAGAAAAATGTACTGGACAAAACTAAAAGTTTCATATAATGCATTATGTTCAAGCACAATACACACTAACAAAATATAAGATAATACATTGACTTTAAACACAAATACATTAAGTTCGACAAAAGATACAAAAAATATCAAAGCAGCACAAGGCTAAAATATAACTCTCTTCAAAAATTTGAAAAGCTCCCAACACTGTAAATGCTTTTCAAAGTTGTAGAGTGCCCCTAGTTTTTGCTGCTGATATAAAAACGATTTCAATCACTAAATCGCTTCGTTGCACGAAGCACGGTTGTGATAAGAGAGCTTTTTACACCTACCGCATATCCGCTGCCTCTTTCTAAAGTTTCCAGAACTTTCAATTCTTACAGAACGTGGTCTGCCCGGACGTTTCTTGGTTAAAGGAGGAAGTATCTTGCTGGCTTCCTCAAACGTTGTTGGTTGATCGAAAGATGGGACAGGGTTTATGGAATGACTATAAGTCTTACAGTTTGCATCCGTTGTAACAGCGGGATCAAAAAAGGATGATGAATCACCTCCATGCACTTTAATACACAATATGGCATGCTCACAAGGGATACCTTGGACTTGCCACTTACAACATGTGCATGTAAGAGCCCCAAGGTCTACAGAGTGACTCGGCATGGACATTACTTCATACACAAATTTACCTGATTGTATGCACTTCCAGCTACAGGCAACGTTGAATCTAGACTGCATTTTTTCGTTGACCTTAGGGCACAAGAAAGAGTCCCAAGTTGCCGACTCAGTTCTTCTGGCATTCATCATGTTCATAATTTTTATCCTCAACATATCTAGCATTACGGTTATTGGAAGAACTCTCTCATCCCTTATCCACGAATTGAAGGATTCCGAGAGCGAAGAACATATTAAACCGTACCTTTTTCCTGGAAAGAAAACATCAGCCCAATGTTCCGGATTTACAGAGTGAAGAAATGCATCCACGGCATTGCCACCCATGACTACGAGTTCAGAAGTGTACTTCTGAAAATCAGATATAGTAAGGGCTCTAGCCGCCTTAAACATGAGGGATTGGAAATAGTCCGACTTCTTCGCACCATTCTTTACACGTACATTCAAATTGTTTCTTAGATGCCAAACGCAGAATGAATGGTGCGCGGTTGGGAAAATGTTCCAAACTGCATTTATAATACCATTGTGCCTGTCCGACATAAAAGTCAAAGACTCACTAATATCAACCATTTTCGCCTAGTTACAAAAAAACCAGGTCCAGTTTTGATCATTTTCTACATCAACGACAGCATAGGCGAGAACAAAAAAACCTGCAAAGTACATATGGCAGTAGGAAGAACAGGAAATTAATTAATATTTCAGCCTAAATCTTTAGGTTAGGAAATAAAAAAAACCAGTAAATAAAATTGTGTACCGGACGGAAAATATTGGTAAAATACTTCCCATCATTGCCATTCTTCGCTACAGCTGCAAGAATGCACCCATTGTATTTCGTTTTCGCAAAAGTACCATCAACAAATATCAATGGGCGACAGTGCTTGAAACCTTGGATGCATGCTCTAAGAGAAATAAATATTCGAACAAAACGGTGGGAATCTTTATCAACTTGAAGATTAATTACACTATTAGGGTTAGAACGTGATAGGGCATCAACATACCAGTTGAGTTTGGCATAAGAATCGGCTTCCTCCCCATAGGCCAAAGAAATACTCCTGTTTCGAGCCTTATATGAATAGTAGTAGCTGAGTTGAATTCCATATTCTTTCTTGAAAGATCTTACAATGTCTTTAGTACTTTTGGTCGGATTCTCCCTAATGTCATCGACTATTAATAAGCTAACAGTTTTGGTTGATAATCTTGGCTTATTCTCTGACATTATAAAATCTTGACATGTGTGCACAGGGTTGTAAGCTTTTAGAACAAACATTGACCTTGACTTCAGAGGAGCCACAGCGTGAATGGTCCAAGAACATTTTGGGGATTTGCATACGCAAGTAATACGATCAAGATCATTCTTCAAATAATTAAAATTATACCCGTGCTTTATTGAATATCGTCCAAGTGCATTTCGAAAGGCGTTGGCGCCTCCAGGGAATTCCTGCCCCAAATGTGTAAACACCTCAGGCCAGCTAGCAGACCTTAGAGGTTCAGCCCTGACAATGGCAGTACATGCATCCTCAACCAAGAGAGAGGAATTTCTTGAAAAATCCCGTGGGAGACTGCACAAAACAAAACTCTTTACTCAGAAAAAAATTGTTTTCGGATAAATCAGAACAAGAAAAACATATCATTGGCAGGAGAAAATTTAATTTAGGTAAGGAAACAGTTTTGTTTTCGGTAAACATAAATATTTACTGACCATATTCTTGTTCACGGTAAACATAAATATGTACTCACCAAAATTTTAAGTATTCATGTATACTGAACCAGAAAACTTTTTTATTTACCATAAAGTAAGAGATGGTTATAAGTACACAACAAACAACAATATGTAATGACTTCCACACATACTTATTAGACATTTGTTACTGGTTCATATAAATGGCACAGGTAAATTATTATTAGGTAAGGAAACAGTTTTGTTCCTGGTAAATAAAAATATGTACTCACCAGAGTTTGGATTCCGGTAAATTAAAATGTGTACTCACCAAATTATAATTTTAAGTAAAACAATAACGAAACAGTAAAGTTCAAATTAGTTCCAAACTTACTTATTAGATACGTGATTGTGGTTCATCATTTCAGATGATGTTGCAGCAGAAGTAGATGAAGTATAGCCGAAAAAATCACGCTCCAACCTGGATAGAGAGAGAAAATAAAGAAGGTATGAAACGATAATTTAAAGAAAAGAAAAAACAAAATTCAATATCCATTGTATACTGTTACAACTAAGTTGAAGTTTGTTTCACCAGAGAGGACGTCGTGCAACAATGTCCCCAGAAAGCATTCCTTCAATATCCATTGTATACTGTAAGGAAAAGAAAAATAAAGAAGGTATGAAAAGATAATGTACAGAAACTTTAAAAAAAACCTTTCACTTTGTCTGTCATTTTGGAATGTCAAAGTTTCAACATAGATTTAGATGAGTACTTGTTCATTTACAAAAGGCATTATCATCTTCCCTTAAAAGAACAAATGGAATATTCAGCTTCCTTAAAGTCTATCATTGAAGACAAATAGGTTGGAAGACAAATGGAATATTCAGCTTCCTTAAAGTCTATCATTGAACAAATGGCATTACCTGAAAAGGTTGGAAGATAAGAGCAGATTCTGGTTGGAAGATATTAAGACAGTGGGTGGTATAAATAGGTTGGAAGATGAAATTTGAAAACTTTTCAAAGATTTTGAAACTGATCAATAAAGAAAGAGCGGGATCCCAAAAATTTCGCCTCAAAATTTGGCAAAATGGGGGGGAAACTCAGGATTAATGGAGGATAATTTAGAGAGAGAAAGAAAAGGAAAGAAGAAAGAAGCAGTTGGCACGAAATGGAAGGGAGGAAGGATGTGATTGCCTGTGAGATAGGGACGGGTATTTAATGATCCCTCAAAAAACGTGGGAGAGAGAAGGGCTGGGTCAAGTCGAGGGGCAAGAAAGGAAGAAAAAAAAAAGGTAAACAAATATTTTCCCTGACATTAGGACATGCACCTCATTTTTAGGCAACTTAGGATTTTTTTTCATTTTACCCCCCACTTTTTGGACCCCTGGCTCAAAAATCCGTATTTATAAGCAATCACAAATGATTCAAGTATACAAAAATCAAATAAAAAAAACCTTTTTATGCAAGTAATTATTAATATTTTTTCCAACTACATCCACTTTCCATATTACAAAAAAAATGAAAGCTCGTTGTTTCTAAATTGATTTAGGACATTCTTTGCCAACATTGCTTGCAAAAGCTTAAAAGATCTTAACTTGCAGCCATTGTTCGCAAACAACTGAAATATTATTGAATTTGCAAACATAGTTTGCAACCATTCAAACCAAAAATTTAGATTTGCGTTTCGTCGTGGTATGTACAAACAGGAGGATGTTTGTGTCACCATCCTTAATTTGTGGTATATGAAAATCTTAATAAAAAACTAGTGTTTTTTTTTGTTGGGAAATAAAAAACTAGTCGGGCGGGATAAAAGCGACTCATGAGGTACTTGTAAAAAAAAATGTTGCGCTAGATACCTGATGAACACAACTACTATACTTCACCACTGAGCTACAACACAATATTAGTTTATGTTGTGCTGAAACTTTACTTAATATGGCTAAACTTTGAACTGAAGGTAAACCCTTGGTTGGGGCTCTTGTGGTGGGGGTCTGATGTAAACGCAGCGGAAGATAATAAAAAGACTAAAACTTGATCAAATAAAAGAGAAAATACGATAAACTATAATAAACTTGACTGATAATTTCTGAAATCTGAAAAACAAAGACAGACCTGACCTCCTTTTATAGAAACTTAGACACTTCTAGATAGACTCAAACTAGGATTCCTAAATATCAAAGATACTCAAACATAGAAACTTCTAATCCTAGACTTAATAGGAAATACCCAAACATAGAAACTCTCAAATCCTAACCCTAATGGACTCGGTCGTGAGGCCCTCTACCTATTCCGCCGTGAGGCCCAATGGCTTGGTCGTCAGGCCCAGTACGATCTGCATCAGCCTCCCCTTCTCTCAAGAGGTTTGTCCCGAACTGTTTGGTTAAGAAAAGTTTGACTTACCTGCATAAGATAAATTCCACCAAGGCGTTGCGTAACTCCCACTTCGAACGAAGTTCGCGTTGGAAGTGAAGGATACTAATTTGCAAGAAATCACCAACCTCATTCTCAGTCTCATATGTAGGGATTTATACCCTTATACTAGTGTTTATAGCGGAAATAAGACATCTAATGTCTACACTAGTATCCCCAGGATCACATGCAAAACTAGTAATTAATCTAATGGAGATAGTAGATTACCTTAATCGCTTTTCCCTCGAACTAGTTGAATTGATTGAAGAAGACCAAGAGCTTCAAGTGTAGCTCCTCTACTTGGGACACGAGCAATCAATTTGATCTCCCACCTTGTTGTATAGCTAGCACACCAATGGTGGTTGGAAAGAAGAACACCTTCTTCTTTGACTAGATAGATAGTAATGGGAATTAGCTCACTTTCTCCTCTCTACTTGATGTGGTAGAGTAAGAAAGCTTAGAGAGAAATTCCACACCTTATTCTCTGCCCTAAGAGTGTTTATATAGAACCCTAATAAGAATCCACCTCCTTTTAGGTTTCCTAAAACACCCTTTAGAATAAGATTTAGGGAAATAGTCGAAAATAGCAACTATTGGTATTTTCTCAATTCCCTAAGGATATGACGTCCAAAACCAGCCAAAATTGGCAGATTTAATGTTCATAACATAAGGAAACGTCCCTCCAAAAATCAGCCCAATCCAAGCCCTAAAAGTCCCCGAATCGGCTAAGGCCCAAAAACCCTGTTTTTGGCCCTTTTGTACTATCTTTGCCTAATTCCTTTTTAGGCCTATGAGATATGTTTATGGGACACTCCCATGATTATATCTCACTCCCACTAGTCATATCCTAGATCAATTTGTCACTCTTATGTGTAACCCGTTGTAGGATCCGATCGAAGTTAGCCGCGAATTACTTCGTAATTCGACGATCGTAGTTGGTCTCTAGCTACAACTCTACGATCCCTAAATCAATCGGACTTGATGATCTTCCACATCAATTATCCTATCCGACAAATTGTTCGCATTGTCACCTTGGTCGAAGGACATCTCCTTCAACTCCTTCAGACTCCCACTTGGACTTAGAACAAGTGCAATGCCTCGATTCCCGTGTCAATTTAGTATCCCATCTGATACGTCACGTCATTCAGACTTTCTTGATATCCGAGTACAACTGTAAAAGACAAACGATTAACTTTTAATCCGTTTGAGCGCGGCCACGCATTTTCAGTTGCTACTCATCAAGTGGCCTTGAGACACTTTGTACCTAATGTGATTAGGGTGACACAATCCATTCTTGCGCTCCCACTTAACTTCATGTCTATCCTGTCCTTCCCAGTATCCGTCTTTATAACCTCCTTTTACGGCGCGGCGTTTGACGGAACCAAAGTCGGACATTCCTTTCATAAGATGAGTGGAGCACTCATGTTTTGAGGAATCTCTCCAATTGTCTTTATGAGAAGTATTGACGTTCATCACGAGTGATGTACTTCTCATTTGAGGGTTATCCAGTGTATAAACCTTTTACACACCCACGTAGTCGAATAGAATATACTATCCCTATAGCCCATGAAACTGCGCTATCCCATCGACTCCCGTGCTAGTCTTCGTGAGTCATTGTTGTCCATGCAATGACCTGGACCAGGGTTTTTGATAATAAATATTCCAAGTTCACTTAATAGGGTTTCATTCATCAGATCACGTATCTGACAAACCTATTCGGAATGTTTTATCATCAATGGACTGTCGTTTAAATACTAAACCAAATTTAGACGACTGGTGAAATAACTCTTATTATTTCTGATAACGAGAGTTGTAAATCTGAGCCTCTTCCGTAAAACTCCTTTTACCCACTCAATTTTACTTGTCGAGGTTTAAAATTATACCTCATGCCTTAGACTGTGTATGAATCTCATACTATGTCTTAGGTGACAGTTTAGTTTGACTACCGTGGTAGTCGGTTTTAAACTTTGCTTATTATCAATTAATTTGAAGATTGCTAACTTCAACCTTGATAATATCTAGTAACTTTTACTAGAGTTAAGGCTTTTAATTCTTTGTGTAGTATTTGCAACAGTTTCCGGCTTTAACACTTTTAGCCTACTTTCCTTCCATGTCTGAAAGTTTGCTACCATGACATGTTCAATTTTTGTACTACTTCATCCTTTAGCTTTCTAGGATGTTTCTAAGTAGTGTTTCGGTTTTCAAATCCGAATTTGGATGTTTAAATGCTAATCATATCCAATATGATTGACTTTATGTATTCGAACATAAATCTCTCTCTCATGCTTGTTTGCTACATCGGTGTCTTTTCAAACTCTGATTTAGCAACGCTCTTAGTCATGAGTTTTGGGTCGAAATTATTTTAGACTTTCCGAGTCTTAGATTTTCTGTTTCGGATCTCAAGCATCTCAGCGTACTGAGTCTCTCTAATCCTATCATCCTTTTGATCTATGCTTATAGATCTTCAGATGCCCAAAATGGCATTTTATCCTTTTGTGTGTGGTCCTTTATTGAGTCAGTTCGTTACTGTTATACAACATCTTATGTCGTACTCAATCTTTTGTATGCACTCTGCATACGGACCCGGAAGGTTTGTTTCTCCCACTTACCTTCTTGAAACTCGTGATTCAAGATTATCTTCATTCCTCAGGAATCAAACTTCTTTGATTGCCTTTTTGAATCGAAGATTCTAACTCTTGCGTGCTTTTAATCCGTCGATAGATTTCTGAAGCATGCCTATGGACATAACTTAATTGGAAGAATCTTATTCTTCTTGTCTAGTTTCGGGAAACATGAATGTTTCCATCCTTCTCAGTTTTCTACTTTGGAAAACCAATTTAGGTCTTCTGTTGACTTAAATTATCAAGCTTCATGTCTTTACGAGATATGGATTCCACGATGATTTTGGCTTCTAGCCAAAATCTAGAGTCAGTTTCCGTTTCTGCGCAGGTCTTTTATCTCTTCAGAAATAACCTTTATTTTCTGAGTCTTTAAGATTTTATTTTGACCTTTCAGGGCTTTGGAACAACAATTTGGAATTTTCTCAATTACTTTGAGATATTCCTTTAGAGACACTCGCTTTGAGAGTTCTCCTGCGAATGACATTCGCTTTTGTGCGGTGGGTTTACAAGATCATATCTTTAACCTTTCCTTTTCCGAGGAGCCGCAGTTTGTTGCTCTTGGTCGAATTTAATCGTCTTGTACAAGTTTCATGATTGTTCTTCATGACTCTTCATGATGATCGAATTAATTCGACTTGTACTTTTCTCCCACTTATTCTTGTAATAATTAGTACATTTCTCCCAGACTACTAGGTGTGCTAATTACTAGAAGAATACTATCATGAGTAACAAACATTTTGTTCTCTTGATTGATTGTGGAAGAAGCCCAAATTTCTTCTAAAAGAAATTGCGTCAGATATTAGCTAGTTTTTGTAATGCTTTTACAAGCTTAGCTGTTAGACGGACTTTGGTAAGTGTGAAAACAATCGTTTCTAGAATATGTCCAAAAATATTTGGAAGACTGGCTTAAACCCATCTTTGATCGAATTATGCATAGCAATGTTCGATTGCTCCCACTGAATCCACCATCCCTCAGATGTGTTCCATGGAGCGAGTTGGGAAACGGTTTCTCAACTCCTTTGATGATTATCAAGAATTTGACTCAAGTTTTTACCACTCCAATCTAATCGGATGACTTAAACTCTCTTGTCAAAATGATTCTTTTACTTCGGTTTGTACTTTGTTTGAACTTTTCAAACATTCTGACTTATACTTTATGATTTGTACATTTCCATACTTCATGAAGTTATCAGCGTACATATTGGAGTAGCTCTCGTTAGCTTCTGCAAGTAAACTTATAGGTCTGCATAACACTGTATGAGTCCTAATAGATTACTAGTCTCTATGCCTTTTGAAAAGGGTGACTTTGTCAATTTAGTCCTTAAGACCTAATTGACAATGCTGAAGTTTAATGAGTTTGAATCTTTTGATTTAAGCCATTATCAATGTTAACCTTCAGTTAATTTCACCACTGGTTTAAAACATCAGACGTTTCTAGAAGAACAAAATAATCACTATTAAGTTCTAAGCTAGATCAGTGTCTAAAAGAAGACTTTGATCCCTTTCAGCATCCTTAGCATTACTGCTTCTGCTCCCTCTTGGATCTTTACTTCTTTTAGTCAAGTATGTAATTCCCTTAAGCTCCCACTGAGCCGCTCATCTGGTCTTAAATACCTGATGAAGGAATTTTACGATACTTGTTTTTAACTTTGTTAACAAGGATACGGAACCGGAATTCATAATTCCATTCCTTTTGTCCTCCAGGTGCTAAAGGTAGTTTTCTTTTTAAATGGTCTAGCCATTGTTTAGAAACATTCACAGTAATGAGAAATACTCTTGATCATGTACTCGGTAGCTGCTTTTCTTTGATCAAATGTTTGTCTCACTTGACTGATCCTTTTGCCCTTTTGAATCTCAAGAGCTCTTTCTTAGATTCTTTGTACCAAATCTCAAGAACCTTTCTTAGACTGGATATTCCCGTATGTTCTGCTCAGTTTGTTCGTAACAACCGGAGTGACTCATCTAAGGTTTTATCTATCTTTGTTCAATCGATATTGAATTGGGTGATAGATGTATTATGTTGTCTTCCGTTAGGATGACTTTCAGATTGCCTTGGAGGTCTCGTACCTCTCCATTTATGACTTCTGTGGGAAATTCTTCCTCAGTTTGTCTTAATGGTTATGCTAGCATCCATTACTCTTCCAAAGAGAATGTTATAAGATTGCTTGCAAATGGCTTTTGACCTTCTTCGATATGAGTCAACATTGGGATTGGGTATTCTAGTAAGCTTTCCTTTTGAATCTGAGAACTATTCTCGGATTTATTCTTCCATTCTAGGAAGTGGATCAACACCTCCCTTAGGTGTGATTTCAAAGTTGAAACCGTTTTCATGTGTCATCTTAATTCTACATAAAGAAATGGCAAAGTTTTAAAACTCATTATCGTTTTTGAAAAAACTTAGTTTTCCCACATTATTCAATAAAAATCGTCCCCGATTGAATAAGTGATTCCAAGACCCCAGTTCTTCGGAGTAAAGCGGACGAAGGCCCTACCCTTTGACTCCGTCGTTCCGGGTGAGTAAACTACTTCACTGATCATACCTTATGACTCTTGGTTGATAGATTTCATTAATGAATGACTAATCTATCCTTTTGCCTCGAGTATCCAAGACTCTCTTGCTGATCTCGTTGAGTAGAACCATTTAGACGTGTAGGCCTCTTCTATAGACCTACCCGCATTGTCCCAAGGTAGAGGAGGTACTCTGCGAAGGCCGACCCACCTTCCTCGAACAAGGGCGCAACGAGTGTCTTAATCTGGATAGGCGATTACTCAAGATTACGTTTTGGGGACTTTTACGCTAGTCTGGCGTTTGTTATAGTGAACTATTTAGCCTAACTAACACCCACGACATAAAGCGTAAAAAGTAAGTAAATGCGCGCGAGAAAGTAAATCAAGCAGATATGGATCCTAGTATGGCCCCTAACCTAGAAGATCTAATCTCCTTTGGTTTTCTTCTTGTTTCGCCTTTTGGTTCGTCTTAGATCGCCATCTTTGAACCTCCATTGATTTCTCCCACTCGACTTTGAATTTCATCCTCGAGTTTCTTCAATGGACTTATAGACCCTTAAACTCTAATTACAAGACTCTAACGATTCGCAGATCGTATAAACTTGAAATTAAAATTAATTATAAAGCATGCACCCATCCGTGCTTAAAACAAGAATAAAGATATAAATCTATGGCCATACTAGTTTCCCGCATTCACATCACATGCAATCATATAATATATCAAGGCTAAGAATTATATATGCATGATTATCTTGGGAGATACTCTTGTTGACATCACATGTCACATTACGGACCTTAAGTCTAAATTCGAAGAATTCAACTAATGGTGCGTTCCGATTTTATCTTTTATGATTTCTAAAATCATCTTTAAGAAAAAAACTCCGTTTTGGGCTCGAGAAAGCCCGGGTCAATTTCAGAAAAAAATATTGGTTCGATTCTTAATGATTTCATAAATCAATTTAAAGAGAAATCCGTTTTGGCCTTCTGGATGGCCCGGATTGATTTTGAAATTATTTGGTTGGAATCGGAAGAAATTTTGCAAAAACTCCCACTCGAATGATGGTCCCTTTTCGTGGTCCGAAAAGCCTCGAAAAAGCCCGGGACAAGTCCTAGACAAGTCCCGGCCCAAGCCCACAAAAGGGCTCGGACAAGGTCCGGACATAGCACGGCCCATAGGGTCGGCATGTCCTGGCCGAGGCCTACCAAGGCCTGGTCTCGTCCTGGCCCGGAGCCAGGACGCGTCCTAGACGTGTCTGGTGCTGGACCGGACCAGCACTAGGTGTCTCGGACCTAGTCCGAGACACCCAGAACCTCAGACGCGTCTCCAAGACGCGTCTGGTGGTAGCTACTGGACGCGTCCCAGACGCGTCCTGGTATAGCTATTGGTCGCGTCTGGAAGACGCGACCACAGTAGTGGGACGCGTCCTGGTCGCGGCCTTGGACGCGTCCTGGTCGCGGCCTTGGACGCGTCCTGGTCGCGTCCCAGACGCGTCCTGGTCGCGTCCTGGCCTGACCAGGACAGCAACCTTGAAGTTTCTAAAACTTCAAGTTTCCACTTTTTTTTTTTTTTTTTTTCTTATGCAACTCTAAGTTGCTATTTTCCAATTTTAAAACTTTTCTTAAAATTTTGAAATTCCTTTTAGAATACTTCTAAAATTTTTCAAAACTTTTAGAAACTTTTAAATTTTTCCAAATTTGTTTTGGGAGTTTCCTAAACTCAAAACTACTCTTTTTTAGAACACTTCTAAAATTCCAAATTTTTGTTTTTCAAAAGTTTCCAAAACTTAAAAACAACTCTTAATCAAACCAATTTTGGATCAAAATCTAGGTTTTTGAAACTTTTTCAAATAACAATTTTGAAATCAATTTGAAAAATCTTTGAATCCAATTCAAAATTAATCAAATTTTATGTTTAAAACCTTTTAAACATAACTATCAACTTAATCAAGCATAGATTAGTTTTGAAATTCAATCAAATTGAGTCTTTTAAAACACTTTTAATCATCAATTTGATTCTCAATTTGAAATTCATTGAATCCCATTCAATAATATCAAATTGTGAGTTTAAATAATTTTAAAACACTTTTAAAATACTTTTATAAACTTAATTTATCAAACTATCAATCATATCTAATATGAACTAGTTCGATTCTTAGCAAAAACTAGTTCATTGCAAGAGGCTCTGACGCCACTGTAGGGATTTATACCCTTATACTAGTGTTTATAGCGGAAATAAGACATCTAATGTCTACACTAGTATCCCCAGGATCACATGCAAAACTAGTAATTAATCTAATGGAGATAGTAGATTACCTTAATCGCTTTTCCCTCGAACTAGTTGAATTGATTGAAGAAGACCAAGAGCTTCAAGTGTAGCTCCTCTACTTGGGACACGAGCAATCAATTTGATCTCCCACCTTGTTGTATAGCTAGCACACCAATGGTGGTTGGAAAGAAGAACACCTTCTTCTTTGACTAGATAGATAGTAATGGGAATTAGCTCACTTTCTCCTCTCTACTTGATGTGGTAGAGTAAGAAAGCTTAGAGAGAAATTCCACACCTTATTCTCTGCCCTAAGAGTGTTTATATAGAACCCTAATAAGAATCCACCTCCTTTTAGGTTTCCTAAAACACCCTTTAGAATAAGATTTAGGGAAATAGTCGAAAATAGCAACTATTGGTATTTTCTCAATTCCCTAAGGAGATGACGTCCAAAACAAGCCAAAATTGGCATATTTAATGTTCATAACATAAGGAAACGTCCCTCCAAAAATCAGCCCAATCCGAGCCCTAAAAGTGCCCGAATCGGCTAAGGCCCAAAAACCCTGTTTTTGGCCTTTTGTACTATCTTTGCCTAATTCTTTTTTAGGCCTATGAGATATGTTTATGGGACACTCCCATGATTATATCTCACTCCCACTAGTCATATCCTAGATCAATTTGTCACTCTTATGTGTAACCCGTTGTAGGATCCGATCGAAGTTAGTCGCGAATTACTTCGTAATTCGACGATCGTAGTTGGTCTCTAGCTACAACTCTACGATCCCTAAATCAATCGGACTTGATGAGCTTCCACATCAATTATCCTATCCGAAAAATTGTTCGCATTGTCACCTTGGTCGAAGGACATCTCCTTCAACTCCTTCATCATATGCCAATGATTCTCGCAAAATTGACTTTAGTGAAGTAAGAACATTCATCTCGCCATCTTCCCAAAATTCGTCATCAAGAGCCAAAGTATAAAGGTAACCAACTTCAATTAAGTTTTCGAGGTTGAAACTTGTAGTGTTGATATGACACTCAAAATCTACCTTCCCAGGTTCATCTTCATGAAGTTTATAGAATATAATTTTATCATAATATGTCAACTTATGAAATACCGAGTTAATACATCACACTGTCGACGAACCAAAGTTGGCAAATCCGTGTGTGGAAGCTTAAGGTCGATTTTGCATTCACTAAGGATTCCTCCAGCATAGTTTTTAATAATCCCTCGCTAGATATCTTTCTCTAAATAAATTTCCTTCATGAACCCTGCTTAGCAAAATAGCTGACAACATTGTTGTCTGCATAAGTTTGAAACTGAGTGAACCCATCAACGTCACTAGCATGTTGTTTCCATTGATTCATCAATCTCGTTTCGTAGCCTTTTACTTGCTCAGTTGTTGTAATCGTACAAAACGCAATCTCCCCAAATTTTTTACTGAGACAGGGACGATACATGATGCTTCTAGCGACGACACTATACTTGTTAATCATTACAAATTTGTGGCTTCTGTCCTTTATAAGACGAACAATGTGTTCCTTTGGCATATTAGGTAGTTGCGTTGAAAAGGTAAATGTCAATCCTGTCAACCAAATCATATGCTCATCAATTCGGGTATTTGCAAAGCATAAAAACTTGAGTCTTCCTGCTTCTTCCTCTCTCTTCAAGCTTTCTTTCCTAGTACAATTAGCAGGGCAGCCCAGGCCCAAAGCGGCTGCTTTGGGCCTCACCTTGTGGAAGGGCCCAAAATTCGAATTTACCCAAGAAAGGTGCCTAGAAAAAAAAAAGACAAAAACCTAATAAGAGCTCGTTAAACCATTAAACGGCGTAGGCTCAAGTATCCCTTCTCACTCTAACTGTTCCCAAAGAAGTCTGATAAGTTGTAGTAACAATTAAGTCTTGGGGTCCAAATTAAAAAAATATTTATCTTATTCTTTCCTAAATTTTGCTCTCTTTGTAAATTTTTGTTGTTTTTCATCTCTCTCCCTCAATCTCCTCGGTTGTGCCAAGACAATTCTCTACTGGTTCCCTCTATAAACTTTACAAAGATGTAATAGTCTCTCTTTTTCTCCCTAACTTCATGATTTTTTATTTTAATCTTCTTTTATTCTACTTTTATAGTTCATTATATTTGATGTTATATATCTTTTAAAAGATCAATTTCTATGGTATAGTTGATGAATAAGTGTTGATTTTATTATTTTTAAAATTAGGTCTTAACAAACTACAATTACTAAATTCCAATCTATTATCTTGGGACTTCCTTTACTCCTTACAAGGTGTGTTTTTAAATTTATTTATTGATATCTTATTTTCTTCCATGCAATAAATTAGTATTCATAGTCGTAATTTAAATTAGTATTCATAGTCGTAATTTAATAGGTAGTTGGCAATTGCTAAATTCGATTTTAACTACACTTTTTTGTTACATTGGTAATTTATAGATTCGATCTTCTCATGTAGCATATAGTTCATGTTTATGATTTTAATGATGCTTCTCGTACTAATTTATTTGTTACGGTAAAAAATTAACATTTTTTTTATAACTAGTGTAAAGGGCCCCAAGTCTTTCTCCACTTTAGGCCTCCCAACTACTTGGGCCGACCCTGACTATTAGCTCCAGTTGATTGAATATTATCAGAGAAAATCCCCTTTTCAAGTTCATCCTTAACGACAATACTGACTGATGAAACCGACCTAATCACGGTCGAAGTAGTAGATAACTTCAAACCATTCCCATGTTCCCTTTTGCTAATCTTTCTCAAAGGCTTAGTTTTTAACGAGTCATTCTTTTGCCTTAACTTAGCAAGCCTTGTTGGATTGTTATCTAACCTACAAGTAAAAATCCTTATTGAATCATTATTTTCATATTCGGCAACTACTTCGAAATTATTTTCAAAAGCGGCAAACGTACTTCCTCTTCCTCTTGTTATACTACCAGGATCGTTGTTCGAAGGAAGAACACCGTCTCTAGTATCATTGTCAATAATGGTTAGGGTGTTACTGGCTTTGTCAGTGTCAACCATTGAAGGTGATCGAAGATTTGTAGAGGCAGTGATTGAGTTTCTAGGGTTTGTCTGAAATCTAGGAGATGAAACCCATGAAGGCAGAAATTGATGCGGGAGAATCTTATGATTTGAAACAAGAAATTCTTCTCCCATAATTGCACATGGATCAAATATGTGGACTGGGCTTAGAATTTCCATACAAATTTCCTTTTCTTTCTCCGACAGTCAGGGGCGAGCCCACATAGGGGCCCGTGGGGGCGCGTGCCCCCACAACCCTAATGTGACTCGTATGTGTTAAATTGCACTTGTCTATATTATGTATCCATAGTTCCACTTTTTAAACAGAATTCTTCTCTAGCTCAAGTAGTGAAATGCTTGGATTACATTGTGGAAGTCTTGGGATCGACCCACACACAACACCTTTTTTTCTTGAATTTTCCCTACTTATACTTTTTCGTAGAATGTCTACTATTTACGTTAGTTGAAAGTATTGTTTGGTTTAAGATGACTGGTCATTGAAAATACTTTATAAAGTGCATGTTTGGTCTAAAATTGGTTCTTATTAATTGAACTAATTCAATTTTGACCTCCTCAAAGTGA
Organism: Eschscholzia californica; assembly: GCF_041429995.1. NCBI lineage: Eukaryota > Viridiplantae > Streptophyta > Magnoliopsida > Ranunculales > Papaveraceae > Eschscholzia > Eschscholzia californica. The sequence goes on from NW_028238198.1 coordinate 52,301,678, forward strand.
CCAACTTAATAGAACGACTTCGTAGAAATGATGAATTTTCTAAATAACTCCCTTAATTTTGATATGTCTGATTTTTTTAGTGGCTTGTATTTTGGACTTCAAGATTTTTTTTTTTACACGTTTGTTATAGTAAACATGTTATTAGAAAGAAAAATTTATCTTTATTTTTTTCCATTACGATCACTTGCTCTTCTTCATCTCCACCATCGTTTTCTTAATCTTCACCACTATATCTTCATCCCTTCCTTTGTTTTTTATTTTAATATTTTTTTGGGAATGCAGTTGGGGGAAAGATCTCCAAACCATATTGATGAGAAAATTAGAGATTACTTGTTGTACATCAAAATTACCATGGAATATCTAAACTATAAATAAAATTTTGTTGAAAATTTATTTTTTTATTCTAACCTGATCGTATACTATGGAATTCTTTCACTAACTATAACAAAAAAGTGCCCCCACTCATAAAATTTCCTGGCCTCACCACTGCCGACAGTGAAAGAGTATTGTTTTCATCGTGAACTTCTTCGTTAATATCATCGAAGTATGGTTCATCACCATCAAACTCATCTTCCTCTATTTTCATGCCATGCCCTTCTTGAGTATATGATACTTCTTCATGGTTTGGAGATATAATAAGCGTTGGAGATGATTGTCGTATAATTGTCGCGATGTTATCACATATTTTTAGTATCCTATCGAAATCAGACTTGGTCTATTGAAGCATTTCTGAAAAAGAAGACGGTTGTGGTGCTGGTGGTGGTGGTGGTGGTAGTGAAGTTGGTATTAGAGGTGTTGACTACGGTGGTGGTGTATAATAAGCATACGGCGGTGGTAATATCTCTCTTACGGGTTTTTCAGGATTCCAATGATAATCTTACGAACTATTTGTAGAAAAACATTCTCTGCATGACCATTGGTTCATCCTCCCTTGAGGAGTTGAATACGATTGATTTGGAGAGAAATGATTTGGAAAAAAAAATTCAGAATTATTCACCCAAGACTTTGGTGGCTCTGAATACCACATGATGTAGACGCAACGGAAGATAATAAAAAGACTAAAACTTGATCAACTAAAAGAGAAAATACGATAAACTATAATAAACTTGATTGATAATCTCTGAAATCTGAAAAACAAAGACGGATCTAACTTCCGTTTGTAGGAACTTAGACACTTCTAGATAGACTCAAACTAAGATTCCTAAATATCAAAGATACTCAAACATACAAACTTCTAAACCTAGACTTAATAGGAAATACTCAAATATAGAAACTCTCAAATCCTAACCCTAAGGGACCCGGTCGTGAGGCCCTCGAACTAGTTCGGCCGTGAGGCCCAGTACGATCTGCATCAGGGTGTTGTGTAGGCCTGACCCACACCCCCAACGACATGATCCTGGTGATAGAATAATGAAAAAGAAAGAACCCTTCAACATTCAAGTGCTTAATGATGAGACAAAAATATGAACTGGCACTACAAGAAAAAATGGGTCTAGCGTCGAAAAAGATTTTGTCGTCACTTGGTCGTAGTATTACCGTCAGGGAATGCATTCAAAATACGCAGATCAGGGTCAAATATATTCAAAATATAATTAAAAAGTGTAAAATATGGTCGAATGCAGTGAAAAATTATATAGTTCTAGCAATATTTGTCATTTTTCATGAGTTTACATTCAATGAATTACAAACACGATTTTCTTAACTTATACTTTTGTTTGTGCAACAACATCTATGCCAAACTAGAGGTTCATTAAGAAATTACGGCTGATTGCTATAATTCTCATGTCTACTTTATTATCATGATAGTCTTTTCAATCATTTCGTGTTGGTTTGCAAAACCATATGTATGAATCTGGTTGAGGCAGAAATCTAACAAAGATGCATATTTTAGGTGACAAAGGTCTAATCCATTGCACACATGGTTTATGAACGAAGTTAAGTTATTTTGGAGTCTATTTACACTACTATGATACTTAGACAGATGATAAAAATGATTGTCACTATGTATTTAAACTTACTTAATCATATGTATATATATATATATATATATATATATATATATGATTTGTAGTGATCATAAGTTTCAATATTTGTGATATACAATAGATGATATAAGTGACTTTAATAGGAGAATGTTAATTCATATTCAATTATATATGATTAAATTGTGAATGTCAAGATTGAGATTCGAAGTTGAGATTAATCATTATTTTAAATTATAAAATAATATTTTAGTAACATTAGGTTCGCATAAGCTCAACTACTACCAAATCAAATTAAAAATGCGACTCGATTATGGAAATGTGGTGATTCTGACGTGTTTATTTTAAATTAAAATGAATAGATTTACAGTTTGATTAACTATTTTTATTCGCCAACGAAATTTAAATAGTGTCTTCATAAAGTACCATTGGTGACAAATATGATTTTGCTGCCATTTTTTTTTGCGACGAGTCTTTAATGTCGGAAAAATCTAGCAACAACAATTACTTCCGTCACAGAAAAATATTTGTACCATCCAAATATTACTGTCTCCAATTGTAATTTTTTGTTACAAAAGTATATTTTGTGGCGAAATATATTATTAGCAGCAATCATCTATTTTGCTAAAATATTTTTCTGCGAGGAACTATTTGGTTGCAAATACACCTAATTGCAACCGACATCAATTTTCTCTCAGAATAACGTCGCAAATTTGTTTCTAGGACATAAAGGAAATTATAAATTTATGTCCTTAGCTTTAGCGACGACTGCAGCGACAAAATTTTGAAATGGTCGCTAAAAGAATATATTTGCGATAAGTTATGACTTTGTCGCTAAAACTTACATTTACCAACAAATTTCATATCGTCCTCAAAAATTTGGTCGCTAAACTCTATTTTTCTTGTAGTGCAGCATGAAGAAGTGGCCTATGATGAGAATTCTAAAATAAAAATAATGATATAAACTAATTAAAATTAAACAAGAAAACAAACAAAGAAAGAGAAAACTCTAACTGCAATTATGGCGGACAATAGTCATAGAAGCAGTTACTCGCCGGTTAAGCAGAAGCAAAATAAATCCAATTGTACTTGAGTTTTCTAGGCTCTCTATACCATTGAAGAATATAATTAGCAATGGTTTTCAGTATAGTAATTTGGTTCATCCTACATCATATTTATAATGTATGTGTCCTTGAAATATAGAAGCATATAAAAAATTGAAATTATAGATATTAAGAAACTTGATAAACATTAGAAATAAATCAGTGATAACATCAATCTATTTCAGTATTTAAAATAAGAAGAAGAGTTAAACATTTACAGGAACAACATGGAGAGGGATATGCCTATTTACTGTCATACCAAAACCTTCAGTCATGTCTAATTCCTCATAATTTATACCAAGAGGAAGTTTCCAATCAAACCAGTATAAAAGATTTGCAAGAACAAGCTCAACAACTGCAAGTCCAAATGACATCCCAGGGCACCCCCTTCTTCCTGATCCAAATGGAATAAACTCAAAATCTTTCCCTTGGAAATCAATTGAGTTGTTGATAAATCTTTCAGGATAAAACTCCAATGGATTCTCCCACAATTTTGGATCCCTTTGAATTGCCCATACATTTACGAAAATCGCACTGTTTGGTGGAATATCATAACCTCCTATCTTTTCTACCGTCTTTGATTTTCTCCCAATCAACGTAGGTAATGGAGGATGTAATCGGAGGCTCTCATTCACAATATGTTTCAAGTAAGTCATTTGAATTATGTCCCCTTCTTCCACTTTAGATTTATTTCCAACTACTTTTCTGATTTCTTCCTGGGCTTTCTTCATCACTTTTGGATTCTTTATGAGCTCTGCCATTGTCCATTCAATAGTTGTCGCAGATGTATCACTTCCACCAATAAACATATCCTGTTTTTTGATTACGTGTAGTTATAATCATTAAATAAATTTAGAATTTATGAAAATAGTACTTCCAGATCATCTTAGGAGATTATTTTTTTTCACTAATAAAATACACCTAATGATTTCATGCGAGTGTTAGTAGTTGAAATTTTTGGGGGCAACCATGATAAGTCCTCCAAAATTTTCATTTACTGCTGTGGCAGCAGTCCTGAATTCTTATCAATATTGCTCCACCACCCTAAAGAACAATTCGGGAAGACCTACAAAATGAGAAAGCGGGTTCTGCCAGGACCGCCCTAGGGTGGCGCAGGCCTAAAGCTGAAACAGCAACAGGGCCCCCTTTAATACCGTCACCTAATTTTGCTAGTATATGCTTATCGATCAATGAGTCATTTCAAATGTTAAATTGTTCGAGAGCAACTAAAGCTGTAAACGAGCAATTTTTTCCGAAACTTAAAAGTTCTACGTAGCTTTGAAATAGTTTTTGTTGATCATAAAGAAAACTTCCAATTATATGTCATTTTAAACTTTGAATTGCAAATTTAAAAGTTCCAAGATATATCATTTTAGCAATTGTTTCATTTATAGTTTAAAAAAAAATCGGAGTCACTAAAAACATCACATTTTGAATGACATTCAACCATTATAACAACTTTTAGTGAACTCAGATGCAAGTTAGCAATTTTTAAGTCCACTTATATACAAGTTAGATGCAAGTTTAGATGCAAGTTATACATTTAAACAAAAATAATCAATTAACAATAAAAACTACGTACTATAATTTTTATTAATGGATCAAGAAATGTGAAATAAATAAAAGACCTTAGGAAACTACATGAGTTCTAGAGATCTTTTATTATTGTCAAATCTTATTTAGAAAATCAAACCAATAGGAACCAAAAATACATCATCACACTGGATTGAAACCATGACCTCATAAATAACATGTAAGTGTTGTACCAATAGTGCTAATTCTCTTTTACTAATAAGAATTTTTAGTTCTCTATTTGTACTCTAAAATATGTTGAAAATCGTAAGTATAAGAAGTGTGCAACTAACGGTGTTATAATAGGTAAGGGTGGCAAATTATTTTAACAGAGGTAAGGTAATTTTAACTACGTCAATTATAATTGAGTCCCAACAAAGATTTCACTTAATTTATTATCCAAACTACAAAAAGTATTAGGGGGTAGTGGTTGTGGACATTGGGGGACATGACCGTGTCCCCCAATGTCTGTGTTATTAGTTGGGGGCATTTAAAATGTCCCTGAATGTCTGTGTTATTGGTTAGGGACATTTAAAATGTCTCTGAATGTCCGTGTTATTCGTTTGAGACATTTCAAATGTCCTGAAATGTCTATGTTATTCGTTTTTGACACGAAGTTATGGACATTTCGCATCACCTAGAACATAAGACCCACATAAATGAAAACCCTTAGGACGACTGCTGGCAAAGGTGTCAGGGCAATATTTTTAGGACTTCGACAGGGATAGAGGAGCATCAAAAGGGAAATTGTAAGGATTTTTGAGGGAGAGGCCCAAAAAATGGAGGGTAAATAAGCATTACCCCCAGCCCAAAAAAAAATTTAGAACCCAGTCCAAATTGTCAGGACAGCTCACAGTTTCCTGGTTTTTATTTTATTTATCCCTCTTTTACCCCTCCACGGGAAATTTCTGTGTTTTCTGACAATCTGACGGACGACAGCGAATCAATTAATTCCTCGTACATGACGTCATGTCAGAGAAACATTCAGATTTTCTGAAAATTCAAAAATGGCGCCATTTTTTGACGAAATTTCAGCCAATTTTTTTGGATCCCTCCCATTATATTTTGTTTCAACTCCTTCTTTCTTCTTATTTATACATCCAAAAATCTTCTTTTCATCATTCTTATTTTGTTTTTCACATTTTATCTTCTTCATCTCTTTCAATCTCTAAAAACATAAATTTTTTTTTCTTTCTCTCTCTAAAAGTTTTATTTTCTTATTTTTGGATGTCCATCATTCTTTTTTGTTTCACATTTTATTTTCTTCATCTCTTTCAATCTCTAAAAACATCAATTTTCTGTTCTTACTCTCTCTAAAAGTTTTATGTTCTCATTTTTGGGTGTTCATCATTCTTATTTTGTTTCACATTTTATCTTCTTCATCTCTTTCAATCTCTATAAACATCAAAGTTTTCTGTCTCTCTCTCTAAAAGTTTTATGTTCTTATTTTTCTTCTTCATCACTCTTATTTGTTTCACATTTTATCTTCTTCATCTCTAAAAACATCAAAGTACATAACCAAATGTCCAGTGCACAGAACCATTTCCGGTACAGGAGAAAATTCCCAGTTCAAAAGTGTCCAGTACTAAACCAAATGACCAGTACATAGAACAATTCCCGGTGCACAAGAAAATTCCCCAGTACAAAAATGTCTAGTGCATAACCAAATGACGAGTACACAGAACAATTCCCGGTACACAAGAAAATTCCCACTACAAAAATTTCTAGTACATAACCAAATGGCTTGTACACAGAACAATTCCCGGTACACAAGAAAATTCCCAGTACAAAAATGTGTAGTACATATCTAAAAAATGACCAGTACACTAAATAGTTCCCGGTACACAAGAAAATTTATTTATACAAATCAATGAAATACTACCAAAAATGAAGAAATTTGTTGAGATTGGAAAGAGATCAGAAATAAATCTGGAAAAAAAGAACGAAATTTGTTGAGATTGGAGAGAGAAATATGTGTGGGAGAAAATAAAAAAGAAATAAGAAATAAATCTGGAAAAAAGAACGAAAATGGCAAGTTGGTAAATTTTGTAATGGCAATTCTGTAAATTCATGGAAAGTACAAGGTTTAATGTCAGGTGCGTCAGACTATTTTCCAAAAAAATTCGAATTTCCCGGGAATTTTTCGATGGCAATTTTGTGAATTTATGGAAAGTACACAGTCTGATGGGAGGCGTGTCAGATTACTTGTCAGAAATTTTCGAGTTTCCCGGGAATTTTTCGATGGTCGTTTCGTAAATTTCAAAAAGAAGAAGGGTGTTTCGGAAATTCCACCCCTAGCCTGACTTTTTTGGACCTGCCCCTCATTCTTTATCTGCAGTGGGCCTGATACATATTGTTGGGCTGATTTTGGGCCTTTTGCCCAACCCCTCAAATTGTAAGGGCTAATTATTACAGCTGTTCGGAGATGGTCGTGGTCTTAGTTGAGAGTTCAGCCATGATACTTTTCACATTTTTAGGCCGACCATCTTAATTGTAAAGCCCATGGTAGATATCAATGTCCCGTGGCCGTTCGTCAGCCAAAAAGTAGGTTGACCATTGGGCAGAGTAACATTGTTTTATTTTTGGTAAATAACTAAGGGATAAAAGAGTTACAGAGAGAGATTACCAGTATAATTCCTTTGATACTATCTCTGTCGAGGCGTAGATTATCTTTCTCATCAGTATAATTGAGAAGTAGATTAAGAAAACTTTTCTTATCATCTACTTCATTTGATTTGGAGCTTAAATGATCATCAATAACCTCATCAAAGAAGTTATCAAGTTCTTGAAAAGTTCTTTTAAGCTTACCAGTAAATCCAGTAAGAACATCAATCCATCTCAAACATGGATAAAAATCTCCAAAAGTGAAACCTTCCACCAAAGAATTTGCTTTCTTCATCAAATCTGCGAATCTATTTGTATATTCTTCCTTAAATTTATCACCAATTGAACACCTTGAGATTATATTGAAGGATAACCCAAACAGAATTTGACTCAGATCTACTGTTTCTTTACCCATTGCTGCAAAATTTAGCTTTTCTATCATTTCTTCAACAACTTCTTCTCTAACATATTTAAAGGATTGAATTCTCTTGATACTTAACAACTCAAGAACACAAATCTTTCTGACTTTTCTCCAATATTCACCATAAGGTGCAAGAACAATATCTTTGCCACCATAGAAGATTGTTCTTGAAGCTATTGGAACAAACCTATTTGCAAAAACAACATCATGGGTTTTTAATATCTCAGTTGCCATTTCCGGGGAGGAAACTACGAGAATTGGTGTTTGGGCCAATTGTATGAGCATAATTGGACCATATTTCTTAGAGAGCTCAAGAAATGATTGATGAATCAAAGGGTTTATTTGGTGGATGTTACCGATTAGTGGAAACCCAGGTGGAGAAGGTGGCAGGTTGAGCTTTTCTGATCTAGAACCTGTTATTCCTAACCATTTCAATAGAAAGTAAACAGAGAAGAAGAAGACTATAATGGTTAATATCCATGTTTGTGCTTCCAATATGCGTTTTAGCTCCAAGAGAAGTGATAGACCCATGTTAAATTGATATTGTGATTCAGATGATTGTCATCTAATTTTACAGAAGGAAATAAGAAATGCAAGAGCCTCTGTATTATTTTGGGGTTTTGAAATGATAGGTTCTCAAACATTAATATTCTTTTTAATTTTTGTATAAATATATCAGGTCAACAGGTATCATGTTATCAGTGAACTTAGTTTAGTACAAGTTGTTCTAAACAATAAGGGTTGAACCAGAAATGTCCACTAAGATATCTTAGAGGAATTCTATTTTGGCCCTCTAAAGAAGATCAATTCATCAAAATGGTCTCTTAAGATAAGGTGTAGGAAAAAGCCCGCGAAACCGCCCACGATCGCTCAAGGCCAACTGAGTCTGTGGACGTCAGATGTCCGGGACGGACACTATCCGACTGACCGATTAAAGATGGACACGGAACAATGCCTTGTCCGGCATACTGTCTGGGTCCTACTAGACCACCCGCTTAGGCGCTTATAGATTTTATGCCAATATATATACACACACCCATATATATATATGGGTGTGTGTGTTTATATATATATATATATATCAGGAAATTAGACCGAAGACCCAATTTTAAACTTTTTTTTTAGTGAAAAAGACAAGTTATATTATCTTTTGTTAAAAACCCAAATATTTGTATTTTGTTTGGTTAAAACCCCAATATTTTTTACAAAGATATTGCAAGGGGTTGCAAAGCTGTTGTAAGGTGTTGCAAGACGCTCCAAAGTTGTCGCAAGCCGTTGTTAAGCTGTTGCAAAGTTGTCGCAAGGCACTGCAAAGTTGTCGCAAGGCGTTGCAAAGCTGTCGCAAGGCACCACATAGCTGTCGCAAGGCACCACATAGCTGTCGCAAGGCGTCGCAAAGCTGTCACAAGGTGTTGGAAATTTAAAAAGTACTCAGGGAGCTGAAGAGTACTACAAAAAGTTGACTGATTTTTTTTAACCAGACTCCAAGTCTTTTAGGGAGTTTTGACTAAATTTCCCGTTTTCTGAAGTGAGTTGTTGATTTATCTTTGAGGTATTCGTGCCCGTTAGATTATAATCTTGAGTTTCTAAATCTAACAACTGAGATACATGCCAAGTTTCTTTTTAAAAACTTCCCATATCCTAATTCAGTTTTATCTCCCACGTTATAGAAACGATCACGTATCTAAAGGTATACTATTCTACGCAATCACATATTCATACATACAATAATATGTCATTCATAATATAAACAAAGTATGTATCCTAGATTCGTTTATAGGTTTGCTACGTTTCGTATAGCTAATCGTGGGATAAAAAGTGACATATCTATGTCTAATGGGCTCTAAAGTTTATTTTCGCAAAATTCGGACTAAAGGCTCATTATGTTTCTTCCTTAATGATTTCCAAAATCGATGCAAGGAAAAACTCCGTTTGGGCTCTCCGATGGCCCAGGTCTAAGTCGGAAAAATATGCTTGGAACCGGGAGAAAAAGGTTTGAAAAACTCGCACTTGGGTCACGGCCCAAAACCCCTCGAGTCAAACTCGAAAGGACCTAAGTCAACCCTGGTCAAAGTCCCTTGACTGGTCTCGGGTCAACCCTAGAGTTTGTCTCTGATCAGCCTAGTCATAGGCCGGACCAAGGGACAGCACGTTCCTGTAGGGGAATAACCTAGTGTATCTCATACACCTAATTGTCTAGTGTTAGGTACTGTTTTTGATCAATTCATCAAGCAATCTTCATGGTTTTGATGATTTTTATCAAAATTCTAATACCCTAAAGCTTGTTTATGAAAACTCTTTTCATAAAACTATGTTTCTAGTGTTTCTAGGTCATGAATCTCATTCAAAACCCTAATTTGATCTCATCAAACTTATGCTTGAATCTCTATTCAAACATCAAAAACACTAATATCTAGTTGTTCAAGTATGAATCTAATTCGTCTAGTCAAAGATAGTTCATGCAAACGGCTCGTGATGCCACTGTACGGGAATAACCTAGTGTATCTCATACACCTAATTGTCTAGTGTTGGTAGCGGAATCTCAAACATCATATGTTTAACACTAGTTTCCAGGATCTATACATGAACATACCAATGAACTAGAATGGAAAGATGATTACCTCTTAATCGCTTTCCCACGAACTAAATTCCGACCAGTATTCGGAAGATAAGAGCTCCAAGTGTAGCTCCTCTACTTGAGACACCGAGTAATGACTTGAACTCCCTCCTTTCAGTCAGCTAGGACCTTCTTGAAGGTTGAGATGAAGAACTCCTTCTTCTTGACTAGATACTTGAGAAAACTCCTTTTCTCTCTCTCTCTCTCTCTGAGATGTATATTCTGAAACTCTTTCAGACACTCACAATTCTGTCTCTGAATTACCTCTCAGTTCTCTCTCTCTTTAGGTTGTATAATTAGATATATATAGAAATCCCTAGAAGAGGTATTAGACTCAGACTAGGATTCCATAAACCTAATTATTAGGCAACACCCAAAATACCCTCCATTGGGTCACTTAAGTTGGCCGGCCAACATAGCCCTTTATGGGCTTCCTTGGCCGGCCCACTTAGGGCCTAGCCGGCCATCACATGGCCGGCCCTATTGCCTGGCCCGGCCATCACATGGCCGGCCTCCCTAAAGCCATTCCGGGCCTCCATTTTGGGCCCGGACATGTTTATCTCTTCGGACTTCTCCGAATCTTTCAGGACTTACCAATAATGGATCCAATCCACTTATTTGCCATTATCCATCTAGTCAATTCTCTCCGTTCAAATCACTACTCTGTTGTGTAACCCTTGTAGGATCCGGTCTATGTTAGCCGCGAATCAACTCTTGATTCGACGATCGTAGTTGGCTTCTAGCTAAGCATTACGACCCCGAATGGGACCGGACTAATGATCTTCCGAGTAAGGTCATTAAGATCCTATTAGCCAAATTGCACGCATTGCATCCTTGGTCGAAGGACACTCCTTCGGAAGGATACCATTCCTTCAGACTTTAGGCATTATATCCTTCAGTTCCTGTCGTGCTCTGTCTCTCGGTCAGACGCGTCCTTACCGGGTCAGACGCGTCCGAGACGCTTCTGGCCTAGGACAGACCATAGGCATCTCAGGTGGGATGCCTTGGATGCGTCCTGGACGCGTCCTAGATGCGTCCAGACCATCGGGTCTCTTGTATACCCTCTCGGACGCTCAGTCCGAGAGGTGTTGGAACAGTGAGACGCGTCCTAGAGGCCTCTCGGCTCGGGATTGCACGTAGGCCATCTCGGATGCAAGGTCTGAGATGGCTTGGTGCATCACAGTCTCGTCGTAGACGCTTCTGTGCACGGAAGGCACAGGCATCCTACATGTGATGCCTTCTGGGCACGTCTAGATGCATCCTAGACGCTTCTGGTTGCTCCAGACGCGTCCTAGATGCTTCTAGATGCTCCAATCCCATCCTAGGTGCGTCTAGAAGCTTCCAGTCGCATCCTAGATGTGTCCGGTTGCTCCAAACGCATTCTAGATGCGTCCGGACATCTGTCCAGTGTCTCGGTCCTAGACTGAGGCTTCCTAGGATTCCCAAGAGCGCGTCCTAGACGCGTGAGGGATGTCCGAGACGCGTTTGTCTCGGACTCCTAGTGCGTCTCGGACTGGGATATCCCAGACGCGTCCTGGACGCGCTGGGACGTCCGAGACCCAAGAGTCTTGGACTACTAGTCTGTGTTATACTGGGATATCCCAGACGCGTCTTTCACACGCTGGGATGTCCGAGATCCTCCTGTCTCGGACTCCTAGTGCAGTCCGGACTAGGAATCCCGGTCCTTCAGGAACTCGGATTTCCAGTTCGTGTCCCACCCGGTCTCGGATTTCCTGTCCGAGACGTGCTGGTCCGGCCCGGCCCGGACGCGTCCTGGCCGGTCCGGACAGTTGGGTTCCCAAAAATTTTGGAAACCCTATTGTTCCAACTCGTTTCTTTTCTGTTTTTCACTGTTCCAGCTGCTGTTAGGTACTATTTTTGACAAATTCATCATCCCAACTTTCATGTTTTTTATGATTTTTAACAAAAAATTAAAACCTAAAGCTAGTTTATGAAAACCCTTTTCAAAAAACCAAGTTTTTAGTGTTTTAGGTCATTGAATCATATCCAAAACCCTAATTGATCTAATCAAAATATGCTTAAATCTCCTTTCAAACACCATTAACACTATTATCTAGTTGTTCAAGTTTGAATCTAATTCGTCTAGTCAAAGATAGTTCATGGAAACGGCTCGTGATGCCACTGTAGGGTTTTGTAGGTATCTAATACATACTAATCATCTAACTAGTATTGTAAGCGGAATCTCAAACATCTATATGTTTAACACTAGATTACCAGGATCTATACTTGAATATATCAATGAACTAGAATAGAAAGAAGATTACCTTTAACTGCTTTCCCACGAACTAAATCCCGACCAGTATTCGGAAGATAAGAGCCCCAATTGTTGCTCCTTTACTTGAGACACCGAGTGTATAACTTGAACTCCCTCCTTTCAGTCACCTAGGACCTTCATGAAGGTTGAGATGAAGAATTCTTTCTTTACTAGATAATTGAGAAAACTCCTTTTCTCTCTCATACAACTCTCTCTTTCTCTTTGAGATGTATTTACTGAACTACTTTTCAGTTGGCTTTTTTCCACAGTTCTCTCTCTCTCTTTAGGTTGTCTAATTAGGTCCTTATATAGAAATTCCTAAAATAGGTATTTGTCCCAAACTAGGATTACTAAAGCCTAATTCTAAGATGTTTCCCAAAACACCCTTTTAGGGTTCCTTAGTGTGGCCGGCCAACATAGCCTTTATGGGCTTCCTTGGCCGGCCCGTTGCTTAGGTCGACCATCACATGGCCGGCCCACCTCCCGGGTCTTCCTTTAAGGCCCGGATGTGTTTATCCCTTATTCGGACTCCTCCGAACTAGTTGGTCTTACTTATAATGGATCCAATCCACTTATATGCCAGTCTGTTACTAGTCAATTCTCTCCGTTCAAACCATCACTCTTATGTGTAACCCTTGTAGGATCCGGTCTATGTTAGCCGCGGATTACCGAAGTTATCCGACGATCGCAGTTGGCTTCTAGCTAAGCATTACGACCCCTAATTGCACCGAACTAATGATCTTCCGAGTAAGGTCATTAAGATCTTATACGCCAAATCGTACGCATTGACATCTTGGTCCAAGGACATTCCTTCGGAAGGATACCATTCCTTGTGACCGAGGGAATATATCCTTCATGAAGGGCAACAATTGAGCCAGCCTGCCACGGGTTGACCTGTGGTGTGTAGAAAAGGTGTTGTGCCAGGCTGCGACCCAAAATTCAAGGGCCTAGAGGTCTGTCGGGTCACTAATTGCGTCAAGTGTCGTGCCAGACCACGTGCCCAAACACGTCAGGGAAAAACGGTTTGGTGGCTCACCTGCCACAATGCGTGCCTAGACGGTTGCATTGCATACCAAACATGCTAGCTATAACAGGCTAGCACAGCCGTTCTTAAAGGAACATGAAGAGGAAGATAAAGGTAGAGAGCGAAAAGGAGAGGAAATCGAAGAGGAGAGAGAAGAGCCGACAAAGAAGAGAATGAAAGAGAACAAGGCTGGCCTTAGCCCAAAGCGACCAAAGAGGTCGCTTGGCCCAACCTGTGGGAGTAGAAGATAAGGACGGTCTGAACTTTTACATTAACTAAGAATCAACCGAGTGGTTTAGTCCATGTGAGCAGTCCAATACTCCAACCTCCTTGTGCTGCACTACTGATTCTTAGGGGACTATCTTGGTGAATTGCTCATCTCTTGGAGGCCAGAATAGAATTAAGATATTTTAGTGCGCATTTCCTGTTTAACCCTTGTTCTTTAGTACAACTTTTACTAAAATAAGTTCACTCATAAAAGCAGTACATTGACCTTATATATAATATAAGGTATGATTATCTAACAAATCAATTTTAATATATTTATAACAAACTGAAAAGAAAATGATGTTTGTGAACCTATCATCTCAAAACGCCAAAATAGCATAGAGGTTCTTGCAGTTCATGTTTACATCTGTGAAAAAAAATTGTGCCATCTGAATCACAGTATCAATTTAGTATGGGTTTATCAGTTTTCTTGGAGCTAAAACGCATATTTGGAGCACAAACATGGATATTCACAATTATAGTCTTCTCCTTCTTTTCTGTTTACATTTTATTGAAGTGGTTACCAATAAGAATTGGGGAGTCAGAGAAGCTCAACTTGCCACCTTCTCCACCTGGGCTTCCACTAATTGGTAACATCCACCAACTGAGCTATATGCTTCATCAATCATTTCTTGAGCTCTCTAAGAAATATGGTCAAATTTTGCTCATACACTTGGCCCAAACGCCAGCTATTGTTGTTTCCTCCCCGGAAATGGCAACTGAGATATTAAAAACCCATGATCTTGATTTTGCAAATAGGTTTGATCCAATAGCTCCAAAAACAATCTTCTATGGTGGTAAAGATATTGTTCTTGCACCTTATGGTGAACACTGGAGAAAAGTCAGAAAGATTTGTGTTCTTGAGTTGTTAAGTATCAAGAGAATTCAATCTTTTAAATATGTTAGAGAAGAAGTTGTAGAAGAAATGACAGAAAAGCTAAATTTTGCAGCAATGAGTAATGAAACAGTAGATCTGAGTCATATTCTTTTTGGGTTATCCTTCAATATAATCTCAAGGTGTTCACTTGGTGATAATTTTAAGGAAGAATATGCAAATAGATTTGCAGATTTGATGAAGAAAGCAAATTCTTTGGTGGAAGGTTTTGCTTTTGGAGATTTTAATCTATGTCTGAGATGGATTGATGTTCTTACTGGATTTACAGGTAAGCTCAAAAGAACATTTCAAGAAATTGATAACTTCTTTGATGAGGTTATTGATGATCATTTAAGCTCCAAATCAAATGAAGTAGATGATAAGAAAAGCTTTCTTAATCTACTTCTCAACTATATTGATGAGAAAGATAATCTAAGCCTCGAGCCAGATACTATCAAAGGAATTATACTGGTAATTTCTCTCTTTAGCTCTTTTAATGCTAGTAGAGTATAAAAGTCAAAACCTACCCTAGACCTACACTAAATCAACTGTCACCATTTCCGAGTCAACTCTCTTTCTCTCTCTTGATTAATTTTTCACTCTCGATGGACAGTTGATTCCTGTTTAAGTCTAGAGTATGTTTACTTTTGTAGCCCCTTCTATCATTTTTGTTTTTTTTTTAAAAATTAAGTTTCCGCTCTTCTTTCCTTAGTTATTTACGAAAAATGTTATTTTGTCCTACTCTTTGCCTGCTTTTTGCCTGACAACGACCATGGGGCACTGATATCTCATGCCCTTCCAGCTAAGATGGTCAGCCTGAAAATGGGCAAAATATCATAGTTCACCTACGTACAACTTTGTGCTCACATTGACTGAACTCTCCACCCGTTGTCCCCTAACAGTTGCAATTTTCATAATTAGCCCTCACAATTTTTCCTCTATCACTCCTCCCCCATGTTGAATTTCCAGACATATTTCACTGCCACCCTTGCCTGCAACCGTTCTTAGGTTATTTTGATATGGATCACGGATATGTTACAGGTGATGCCAATAGTCACACTATAAAAAAATTTGTAGTTTGGGTAACGAACTAACTGGAATCATACTCAATTATCTTTGACGTAATTAAAATTAACTTAATCCCGTAAAAACAAACTTAACATCGTTACCTATTTTACATCTGTTAGTAGCCAATTCTGTATACTTGTTCATGTTCTCCACAATCAAATTGCTATAAATTTTTTTTTTTTTAGAAGTCCGACTACGATCAACTTATGTCGTTACATTCACAAATGTTATATTTAATCATTTATATATATATATATATATATATATATATATATATATATATTTTAATCAAATAATCCTCAAAATGAACATGTTAATAATTCATTTATCCGTGTTAACTTGCATAAACATTGTCTTCTTAAAAAGTAACAAATTATAAAAAAAAAATGATGGAAAAGACAGAAAATTGCATATAGCAATCTTTAAAATCCAAATCGACGGTTTTCATATTCCTTCTTGTGATAGTCTTTGCCTCTCTAAATTAAAGTTGTCAAATAGTGGAAATCATGTTATAAGAATCACATGAAATCATCTGGTGTATTTTTATTAGTGGAAAAGTAATGTTATAACATGATTTCCACTATTTTCATAAATTATAAATTTATTTAATGATTCTAAATATAAGTGATAAAAAACAGGATATGTTTATTGGTGGAAGTGATACATCTGCAACAACTATTGAATGGACAATGGCAGAGCTCATAAAAAATCCAAAAGTGATGAAGAAAGCCCAAGAAGAGATCAGAAGGGTAATTGGAAATAAATCTAAAGTGGAAGAAGGGGACATAATCCAAATGACATACTTGAAACATATTGTGAAAGAGAGCCTCCGATTGCATCCTCCATTACCTATTTTGATTACGAGAAAATCAAAGACGGTAGAAAAGATAAGAGGTTACGATATTCCACCAAACAGTGCAATTTTCATAAACGCATGGGCAATTCAAAGGGATCCAAAGTTATGGGAGAATCCATTGGAGTTTTATCCTGAAAGATTTATCAACAACCCAATTGATTTCAAAGGGAAAGATTTTGAATTCATTCCATTTGGATCGGGAAGAAGGGGGTGCCCTGGGATGTCATTTGGACTTGCAGTTGTTGAGCTTGTTCTTGCAAATCTTTTATACTGGTTTGATTGGAAACTACCTCCTGGTATAAATTATGAGGAATTAGACATGACTGAAGGTTTTGGTATGACAGTAAATAGGAATATCCCTCTCTATGTTGTTCCTGTATTGTTCAACTCTTCTTAGTATAAATACTTAAACAAATCAGTTTCAAAATCAAGAGAAGAAGGAAACACAAAAGAAGGGGAATCTGACTCCAAAGAAGAAACCAATACTATCACAAAATTGTTTACAATGTTTATTAGTTTCCAAGTATCTTTAGTTTATATCTTTTATACATTTCTATATTTGATGGGATACATACATTTTAAATAAAATGTAAGTTGAACCACATCAATATACTGAAAGGCTGGAATACTCGAATTCTTCTATGGTTTAAGATCGAGCCTAGAAAACTCTAACAAGCATAAAGTTGATCATACTTTGATTTCGCTTAACTGGCGGGCGGTAACGATTCAATGACTATTGCCGCCATTATCGTAATCAGAATTTTGTCTTTTTTTCTTTTTCTTTTTCTTTTTTAATCTTATATAGTTTTAGATCAATATTTTCTTTCAGTATTTTCATCATACCCATTTCTTCATGCTGATATGACAAAGAAACAACAAAGGTTCATATCTATATCTCATCTTTAAGCACAGGAACACCAGGTTTCTTTTTTTGTCACTATTCTATCACATCGTGATAAAAATCAATAAAGAACAATGATAATGGTAAAATTTGGGTGGTTCTACTACCAAACCCTTCACATATATTTATATTGAATGTGTTTACAAAAGAGAGAATTAGGTTACATATTTGAAAAGTAAAAATATGGAAGGAATAAAATGAATAACGGAAGAGAATATATAACAAAATCTTGAGACTTGAGGATCAAGTTAACCCGGCTCCACCGATTCCGTGGGGTCATCGGGTTCACCGTTATTGTCTCCCTCTAATTGTGCAAAGTATTTGAAGGTAGATTTAATTTGGGACACAACTCCAAAAAACGCCAAACGGAGAGACTGCTCGTTACGATATCTACAAATTGAGACTGAGACGGAACAAATTTAATAAGAAGTGACCCATCCGCCACCTTTTCTCTAACAAAGTGGTAATCTAATGTAATTTGCTTAGAGAGCCAATGGAAGACATAATTAGCGGTCATAAGGATGGTATTATTTTAGTCAAAAAATATCTTGGCATATTGAGATACGTGTGTAAACACGTGACATAAGAGGCGAATCAAGATGAAGAGATCCGACGATCAAGACTATTCAAAGATATCTGAAGATATGTGAAGATCCACAATATTTAGTTTCATATATTTAGAATATCTATTGTAATATATCTAATATTATTATTAGATAGATTTTATATTGTTTTCTAGTTTAGTTAGGAGAAACTAGGAAACCCTAAACCTAAATTTCTCTATAAATAAGAGATGGGTTTTAAGAATTAGATTATTGAGTTATGTCTGACCAATGTAACCAATCAAACCCACAATTGTATGTGGTAATTATTAATAAAGAAATTATTCTCCGAGGATGTTCATGATGCATAAAATGTCCAGACGTTGACTAACGTTTGAAGAGTCAAGATCAGACCTGAAGTCTCTTGGAACGATTCGGCTTAAGGCAGCAGGACAGCTAAACACCTGATGGTCCACCATACGTTCCCCTAACTGGGAGGTCGCCCGGAAGGAATCAACTCTGCACTAAACGCCCTTGGCATGGATAGATCAGCCCTGGGATCTTCAAAGGAATAAGGGGGTCTCTACAGGTTCGGCCCATATCTTACGCCCAGAACTGGGGAGATATCACCGTTGCGCGACCTAATGACTTAATCCCGGACTTTCTAGAAAGATCTCAGTCGGCCACACATCTTGAAGTGTTTAAGCCCGATTGGACTCCACGTATCTAGAAGAGGAAACTTCTCCTTTAAAGTCTATCACTCCGGCAAGATATACACAAAGCATCCTTGAATTTAGGAACTTTCACTTATCAAAGATCCGGGATAGACTCGAAGAGAAACCTAGATACGCAAAAGAGCTAACTTCCCTTACGGTTTGACGGCCACCGCCTCACCACCGACACTAATCACAGTCGGTTTAAGTTCGCCTATAAAAGGCCCCCCACTCAGAGGACACGATCTCTTCACTCCAGAAAAGATCACCCCACACTCAAAGTTCTCACAACTCGCCCCCCTAAAGGATCGATCAATATTCATTCTTTTACTGCAAAGAGCACCCTGAATGTCTTGAGCGTCGGAGTGGTTTTTGAACCCTTTGCAGGTTTTCTCCCCTCGGGAACAGACGAACAGGAGCTGGAGCAAAGGAACAAGGAACGACAGAGGAGAGCACAGAGGAGCAGACCAGAGAAGCGGAGATGAACTGAGGAATCTCTCCTCTCCAAACAGAATATACCATCTTAACGGAGGCTGTCATGCATCAATTCCCTTTTTCATGTTGATTTAACCGGGAGCCAATTTTCACATCAGCATTTGGCGTTGGAAGGAGTGGATCTCTCCAGCAAATCATCAGATTCCGTAACCCGAACCTCACTCAATACTTCTTCAGCACTAATTACTTTTCCTAAAGATCTTCAAGCAAACATGCTAGCAGAAAAACGAACACCTGGTGAAGACCGAGAAGGATCTTTATATCTCATAATGGTCTCAGCAGTCTTCGAGCGGCTGAAGGTCGATAGGAGGAAGCAAGAAGAAAAGATAACAAAACTTCGAAGCGACCTAGACATAGCAGAAACCAAGCTGAAATCCCTGCTCGGAAAAGACCCCCGAGCAGCGGATAGTCTGAGGGGTCCTACATTCCCAGGAATAGGATCGTTCTCAGGGACGAGAAACTTTACTAATCTCACCCAAGCTCTCCTCGATACTTTCGAAAAGCCCCCCGACAAAAGGACCGCCGACGTAAGTCAAGGAGGCCAGACCGGTAGCCAGGCAACTCAAGGAACGACCCCAACGGTGACAGCAATTAGGCGTTTAACAGCACTGGAGAAAGGGCTTGGCGGAAGATCAGAAACTTTGGCAGAGATATTCGCAGAGGCAGAAACAGAGTCTGAATCCGAGAGCAAAGATAGTGTCAACGTCATAGCTGGGGGACCAACTCGTGTAGAGGACAGAAGCAATAAACGACGACGAATAAACCACGAAGTCATGACGATACACGATGAGGTTTCACCTCCTGTGTTTTTTACTGATGATGACCTAAGAGGGGTGATCACGCACCACGCGGACCCCCTGGTGATAACAGCGTTAGTCGCTAATTGGAAAATAGGGTGCATTCTAATCGACACCGGGAGTTCCACGGAGATCATAAGCCGGACGTGCCTCCAGAAACTCCATGTGAGAGCGCATCACATCGAAACTTATGATCATTGTTTAACAGGTTTTGGCGAAGACCGAGTACGAGCTGGGGGAAAGGTTCCCTTACGCATACTTATCGGGGAAGGGGTGACCAGTAGAGCACTGATGCTAGAATTCGTGATCGTCGACGAGCTGCATGGATACAATATCATCCTAGGAAGGAATTTCTTGAGAGAATCATGAGTTGTGATCTCAATGAACCACCTAGCTATAAAATTCCCGATCCCATGATCGAACCTAGTCGGAACAGTCAAGGGAGACCAGGCGGCCGCAAGAGAGTGCTACGCTGTCTCGGCTCGGCACTGTCATCGGCAAGCAGTGGTTCCCACCCTTGCGAGCACTGGAAAAGTCACTGACTCTAATCGCACCATGAACATGCAGGAGTAGCGTCGCTAAGGTCAGTATCGCTGCCCAATCTCACGCAGATTATCTATATACATAAATACTATCTTAGCCGTTAGGCAAAAAAAAAAAGGTAGCACTACTAGCTACATATTTTATCTATATATATGTAGACTATCTTAGCCATTAGGCAACAAAAGTAGCGCTACTCGCTATATATTATATCTAGTAAAATAAAATATTTTCAGCATAAGACGCTATAAGAGGAGGAGTTCTAGTTAAAATCATCACGCTCTGAATCGAGCAGGTAGCCCTAATAGTGAAAGCCACGACTAGGGGACCTAAAGGTAGCCTTGATAGCGAAAGCAACGACCAAGGGCCCTA
Source organism: Eschscholzia californica (assembly GCF_041429995.1). Lineage (NCBI taxonomy): Eukaryota > Viridiplantae > Streptophyta > Magnoliopsida > Ranunculales > Papaveraceae > Eschscholzia > Eschscholzia californica. Next base: position 52,322,701 of record NW_028238198.1, read on the forward strand.
ATTTGAAAATAGCTCTGCTAGCGAGAGCCACGACCAGGGACAGGATAGCCTATGTAGCTACAGCAACGACCGAGGGTTCTAAGGAGCAGTCCTAGTTAAACTGAACTTTGCTCGAGTAAAACTGACCCTTCATCATGGTCCTAAGGAGAAGTCCTAGTCAAACTGATCGGCTCAAGCAGGCAAATGAGGTTGCTCCGGTAGCTACGGCTGCGACCCGAGGCCTCGCAAGGAGAAGTCCTAGTTAAACTTAAACTCTTTACTCGAGTAAAACGTGGTCCCTAAGGATCCCCTAGGAGAAGTCCTAGTTAAACTACAACCCTGCCGAAGGTGACCGGGGGTATAAGAAGAAGTCCTTGCGAAACTATTCATGCTCAAAATATGGAAGACAACCCTGGTAGCTAAGGCAACGACCAGGCGCACGGGAGGAGTCCCGACAAAAACTAGTCGAGCTCAAGCCGACGAAACCAACTCTGGTAGCAAAAGCCACGACCAGAGGTCTAAGGAGAAGTCTTAGTTAAACTAGTCGAGCTCAAGCCGATGAAACCAACTCTCGTAGCGAAAGCCACGACCAGAGGTCTAAGGAGAAGTCCTAGCTAAACTAGTCGAACTCAAGCGACGAAACCAGCTCTGGTAGCGAAAGCCACGACCAGAGGTCTAAGGAGAAGTCCCAGCTAAACTAGTCGAGCTCAAGCCGACGAAACCAGCTCTGGTAGCGAAAGCCATGACCAGAGGTCTAAGGAGAAGTCCTAGTAGAACTAGTCGGGCCCAGGCCGACGAAATCAGCTCTGGTAGCGAAAGCTGCGATCGGAGGACCAATGAGAAATTCTAGCTAAACGGTTCAAAATCGGATTAAATAAAAAACAGTCCGGAGAGTAATAGCCGTGATCAGAGGCGAAGGTAGGCTCGGAAATCGTCATGATTTATAGAGCCGCGCTAATTTGGGTTCTATTTTGCAGAGGGAAACAGTAAACCTAGGGCATGATAGATTAAGTCTAACTTTTTCGTAATCTTTTGCAGAAGTGATCATTCGGAGCATGCGTAGTGAGTTTAGGAATGCATTAGTAAGATAGGATCAAATCAACTATAACCAGTATCTTGTTTATAAGTTCATGCAGCTACGGGATATAAATCAAAGATAAAAGCAGAAGCAAAAGCCATGGCATATGGTGGGGAAGATACTCTAAAGGTTGTAGGCCATGTGGATGCAAGCTTTCAGACGGATAGAGACGACTTCAAATCGCAGTTCGGTTACGTCTACCGTCTGAATAGAGGAGCAGTGAGTTGGAAAATTTCCAAACAGAGCACAATTAGATTCTACCACTGAAGCAAAATACCTAGCGGCCTCGGAAGCTGCAAAAGAAGGAGTTTGGATAAAGAAGTTCATAATAGAACTTGGTGTCGTACCTGGCATAGAAGAGGGAGTGACTCTCTATTGTGACAACAATGGAGCGATAGCCCAAGCCAAGGAACCAAGAGCACAACAAAAATCCAAGCATATCCAAAGGAAGTACCACTTGATTAGAGAAATCATAGAGAGAAATGATGTGGTCATTTGCAAGGTTCACACGGATGACAATGTTGCAGATCCGTTGACTAAACCGTTACCTCAACCCAAACATGATTCACACATGAGGGGTATTGTTATAAAGCGCATTGGGAAATGGCAACAAATGTAATTTGGATTCATAAAAGAGTTTATGTACCTAATTACTTACATTCGATAAATAAAATGAAAGGAATTTTATTTTCGTCCTTAAAATTTGGTTTGGTATTTAAGAGACAGTCCGTAGATAAAGAAAACACTCCGAGTACGCTTGTCAGATACGTGATCTGATGAATGAAACCCTACTAAGTGAACTTGGAGTGATTCATTATCAATTCCCTAATCCAGGTCATTGCATGGACAACAATGACTCACGAAGACTAGTACGGGAGTCGATGGGATAACGCAGTTTCATGGGCTATAGGAATAGTGTATTCGATTCGACTATGTGAGTGCATAATAGGGATTATACGCTGGAATAACCCTCAACATGAGAAGTTCATCCAAAGAATGATGAATCGTCAAACTTCTCATAAAGACAAGATTGAAGAGATTCCTTAAAACATGAGTATTCAGCTCATCTTATGTAAGGAATGTCTGACTTTGGTTCCGTTAAACGCCGCGCCGTAAAAGGAGGTTATAAAAACGGATACTGGGAAGGACAGGATGGACATGAAGTCGAGTGGGAGCGCAAGAATGGATTATGTCTTCCTAACCATGTTAGGATGCAGTGTCCTCGGGCCACTTGACGAGCAACAACTGAAAATGCATGGCCGTGCTTAAATGGATTAAAAGTTAATCATTTGTTTTGACAGTTGTACTCGAGATCAATAAAGTCTGAATGACGTGACGTATCAGATGGGATACTAAGTGACATGGGAATCGAGCATTGTACTTGTTCTAAGTCCAAGTGAGAGTCTGAAGGAGTTGAAGGAGATGTCCTTCGACCAAGGGGACAATGCGAACAATTGTCGGATAGGACAATTGATGTGGAAGATCATCAAGTCCGATTGATTTAGGGATCGTAGAGTTGTAGCTAGAGACCAACTACGATCGTCGAATTACAAAGTAATTCGCGGCTAACTTCGATCGGATCCTACAACGGGTTACACATAAGAGTGTGATCTAGGATATGACTAGTGGGAGTGAGATATAACAATGGGAATGTCCCATAAACATATCTCATAGGCCTAAAAAGGAATTAGGCAAAGATAGTACAAAAAGGCCAAAAACAGGGTTTTTGGGCCTTAGCCGATTCGGGGACTTATAGGGTCGGATTGGGCTGAAATTTTGAGGGTAGATTTTTGACATATCCAGTAGTATTCATGCAAAATTTCGTGGTGTCTGGACACCTCCTCATTAGGGAATTGAGAAAATAGCATTAGATGCTATTTTCGACTATTTCCTTAAATCTTATTCTAAAGGGTGTTTTAGGAAACCTTTGAGGAGGTGTATTCTCATTAGGGTTCTATATAAACACTTTTAGGACAGAGAATAAGGTGTGGAATTTCTCTCTAAGCTTTCTTACTCTACCATATCAAGTAGAAAGGAGAAAGAGAGCTAATTCCCATTAACTATCTATCTAGTCAAGAAGAATGGAGTTCTTCTTCCAACCACCATTGGTGTGCTAGCTAAACAACAAGGTGGGAGATCAAGTTGATTGCTCGTGTCCCAAGTAGAGAAGCTACGCTTGAAGCTCTTGGTCTTCTCATAAGCAATTGGAAAGGTTCGAGGGAAAACTAGCGAATAAGGTATTTATCTTTCTAGTTTTACTTGGTATTATAAGGGGCTTATGCATGTGATTCTGGGAATACTAGTGTAGACATTAGATGTCTTATTTCCGCTATAAACACTAGTAGAAGGGTGTAAAACCCAACAGTGGCGTCAGAGGGAAAGGTTCGAGGGATTAAGTCATTAGTTCGGCTTAAGGCAGCAGGACAGCTAAACACCTAATGGTCCACCATACGTTCCCCTAACTGGGAGGTCGGCCGGAAGGAATCAGCTCTGCACTAAACGCCCTTGGCATGGATAGATCAGCCCTGGGATCTTAAAAGGAATAAGGGGGTCTCTACAGGTTCGGCCCGTATCTTACGCCCAGAACTGGGGAGATATCAGCGCTGCCCGACCTAATGACTTAATCTCGGACTTTCTAGAAAGATCTCAGTCGGCCTCACATCTTGTAGTGTTTAAGCCTGATTGGACTCCACGTATCTAGAACAGGAAACTTCACCTTTAAAGTCTATCATTCCTGCAAGATATATACAAAGTATCCTTGAATTTAGGAACTTTCACTTATCAAAGATCCGGGGTAGACTCGAAGAGAAACCCTAGATACGCAAAAGAGGTAACTTCCCTTACGGTTTGACGGCCACCGCCTCACCACCGCCACTAATCACAGGCGGTTTAACTTCACCTATAAAAGACCCCCCACTTCGTCCTTCAGAGGACATGATCTCTTCACTCAAGAAAAGATCACCCCACACTCAGAGTTCTCACAACTCGCCCCCCAAAAGGATCGATCAATTTTCATTCTTTTACTGCAAAGAGCACCCTGACTGTCTTGAGCGTCGGAGCGGTTTTCGAACCCTTTGCAGGTTTCCCCCCTCGGAAACAGACGAACAGGAGCTGGAGCAAAGGAGCTGGAGCAAAGGAGCAGAGGAGAGGAGCAGATCAGAGAAGCGGAGCTGAACAGAGGAATCTCTCATCTCCAAACAGAATATACCATCATAACGGAGGCTGTCATGCATCAACTCCCTTTTTTATGCTGATTTAACCGGGAGTCAGTTTTCGACATCAGCAGATGTGGTAAACATATCAATATTCATTACCAACTAAATGTGTTTTTTTATGAAAGGTAAATTTGTTTACACCTACTGAAACTCTATAGGTGTATATTGATTGTGGTTTTGTTGTTCTTAATTTCAAGAGCTTGCCATTTTTTGTCAAAATGGCTGCTAAAGAGATGGATGGGCCTAGGTGCCATGTGGCGAGAGGCAAATTTGTTGGGTTTTCCTCCTAATGGGGAAACTGATGATGCATATGAAGGAGTTGAAGGAGATGTCCTTCGACCAAGGTGACAATGCAAACAATTTGTCGGATAGGACAATTGATGTGGAAGATCATCAAGTCCGATTGATTTAGGGATCGTAGAGTTGTAGCTAGAGACCAACTACGATCGTCGAATTACGAAGTAATTCGCGGATAACTTCGATCGGATCCTACAACGGGTTACACATAAGAGTGACAAATTGATCTAGGATATGACTAGTGGGAGTGAGATATAATCATGGGAGTGTCCCATAAACATATCTCATAGTCCTAAAAAGGAATTAGGCAAAGATAGCACAAAAAGGCCAAAAACAGGGTTTTTGGGCCTTAGCCGATTCGGGCACTTTTAGGGCTCGGATTGGGCTGATTTTTGGAGGGACGTTTCCTTATGTTATGAAAATTAAATATGCCAATTTTGGCTGGGTTTGGACGTCATATCCTTAGGTAATTGAGAAAATACCAATAGTTGCTATTTTCGACTATTTCCCTAAATCTTATTCTAAAGGGTGTTTTAGGAAACCTAAAAGGAGGTGGATTCTTATTAGGGTTCTATATAAACACTCTTAGGTCAGAGAATAAGGTGTGGAATTTCTCTCTAAGCTTTCTTACTCTACCACATCAAGTAGAGAGGAGAAAGTGAGCTAATTCCCATTAACTATCTACCTAGTCAAAGAAGAAGGTGTTCTTCTTTCCAACCACCATTGGTGTGCTAGCTATACAACAAGGTGGGAGATCAAATTGATTGCTCGTGTCCCAAGTAGAGGAGCTACACTTGAAGCTCTTGGTCTTCTTCAATCAATTCAACTAGTTCGAGGGAAAAGCGATTAAGGTAATCTACTATCTCCATTAGATTAATTACTAGTTTTGCATGTGATCCTGGGAATACTAGTGTAGACATTAGATGTCATATTTCCGCTATAAACACAAGTAGAAGGGTGTAAATCCCTACAGTGGCGTCAGAGCCTCTTGCAATTAACTAGTTTTTGCTAAGAATCGAACTAGTTCATATTAGATATGATTGATAATTTGATAAATTAAGTTTATAAAAGTATTTTAAAAGTGTTTTAAAATTATTTAAACTCACAATTTGATATTATTGAATGGGATTCAATGAATTTCAAATTGAGAATCAAATTGATGATTAAAAGTGTTATAAAAAGACTCAATTTGATTGAATTTCAAACTAATCTATGCTTGATTAAGTTGATAGTTATGCTTAAAAGGTTTTAAAACATAAAATTTGATTAATTTTGAATTGGATTCAAAGATTCTTCAAATTGATTTCAAAATTGTTCTTTGAAAAGTTTCAAAAACCTAGATTTTGATCCAAAATTGGTTTGATTAAGAGTTGTTTTTAAGTTTTGGAAACTTTTGAAAAACAAAAATTTGGAATTTTAGAAGTGTTTTGAGTTTTAGGAAACTCTCAAAACAAAATTTGGAAATTTTAAAAGTTTCTACAAGTTTTGTAAAAATTTTAGAAGTGTTCTAAAAGATTTCAAAATTTAGAAAAGTTTTAAAATTGGAAGTTAGCAAATAAGATTTGCACAAAAAAAAAAAAAAAAAAAAAATTTTGGAAACTAGGGTTTTGAAAAACCCTAGTGTCCGGCCAGGAAGCTTCCTGGCCGGACCAGAAGCTCCTGGATGCGTCCTCTGGACGCGTCCAGAGCAGCTGCTGAGACGCGTCTAGGACGCGACCAGCAGCTGCGACAGAAGCTTCTGGACGCGTCTTGAAGACGCGTCCAGAGCAGCTGTTGGGACGCGTCTTGGAGACGCGACCAGCAGCTGCGGAGGGAGCTTCCTGGACGCGTCTAGGACGCGTCCAGAGCACTCGACCAGACGCGTCTGGGAGGTTCTGGGTGTCTCGGACTAGTCCGAGACACCTAGTGCTGGTCCGGTCCAGCACCAGACACGTCTAGGACGCGTCCGGTGCATGGACTAGCGTCCTGGCTCCGGGCCAGGACGAGACCAGACCTTGGTAGGCCTCGGCCAGGACATGCCGGCCCTATGGGCCGTGCTATGTCCGGACCTTGTCCGAGCCCTTTTGTGGGCTTGGGCCGGGACTTGTCTAGGACTTGTCCCGGGCTTTTCCGAGGCTTTTCGGACCACGAAAAGGGACCATCATTCGAGTGGGAGTTTTTGCCAAAATTTCTTCCGATTCCAACCAAATAATTCCAAAATCAATCCGGGCCATCCAAGGGCCCAAGACGGATTTCTCTTTAAATTGATTTATGAAATCATTAAGAATCGAACCAATATTTTTTCCGAAATTGACCCGGGCTTTCTCAAGCCCAAAACGGAGTTTTTCTTAAAGTTGATTTTAGAAATCATAAGAGATAAAACGAGAACGCACCATTAGTCGAATTCTTCGAATTTAGACTTAAGGTAGGTCATGTGACATGTGATGTCAACAAAAGTATCTCCCAAGATAATCATGCATATATAATTCTTAGCCTTGATATATTATATGATTGCATGTGATGTGAATGCGGGAAACTAGTATGGCCATAGATTTATTTCTTTATTCTTGTTTTAAGCACAGATGGGTGCATGCTTTGTAATTAATTTTAATTTCAAGTTTATACGATCTGCGAATCGTTAGAGTCTTGTAATTAGAGTTTAAGGGTCTATAAGTCCATTGAAGAAACTCGAGGATGAAATTCAAAGTCGAGTGGGAGAAATCAATGGAGGTTCAAAGATGGCGATCTAAGACGAACCAAAAGGCGAAACAAGAAGAAAACCAAAGGAGATTAGATCTTCTAGGTTAGGGGCCATACTAGGATCCATGTCTGCTTGATTTACTTTCTCGCGCGCATTTACTTACTTATTTACGCTTTATGTTGTGGATGTTAGTTAGGCTAAATAGTTCACTATAACAAACGCCAGACTAGCGTAAAAGTCCCCAAAAGTAATCTTGAGTAATCGCCTATCCAGATTAAGACACTCGTTGCGCCCTTGTTCGAGGAAGGTGGGTCGGCCTTCGCAGAGTACCTCCTCTACCTTGGGACAATGCGGGTAGGTCTATAGAAGAGGCCTACACGTCTAAATGGTTCTACTCAACGAGATCAGCAAGAGAGTCTTGGATACTCGAGGCAAAAGGATAGATTAGTCATTCATTAATGAAATCTATCAACCAAGAGTCATAAGGTATGATCAGTGAAGTAGTTCACTCACCCGGAACGACGGAGTCAAAGGGTAGGGCCTTCGTCCGCTTTACTCCGAAGAACCGGGGTCTTGGAATCACTTAATCAATCGGGGATGATTTTTATTGAATAATGTGGGAAAACTAAGTTTTTCAAAAACGATAACGAGTTTTAAAACTTTGCCATTTCTTTTATGTAGTTCAAAGATGACAAAAGATATTTTCAACTTCCGCTCACTTCTCGACAAGGAGAAGCTAAATGAGCACAACTTCCTTGACTGGGAGAGGAACCTGGGAATAGTTCTCAGGATGGAAGGAAAGCAACATGTACTAGAAACTCCAATTCCTGTATTGGATGATGATTCGACTAAAGAAGAGATAGATGAAGAAAGGAGTGTGCGGAAAAGGGCAGAGCCTGTAACTTGCTTAATGCTAGCAACCATGGAACCGACTCTGCAAGAGCAGTTCATAGACATGGATGCTTACTCCATGATGCGACAACTTCGGGAAATGTTCCAGAAACAGTCGAGATTGGAGAGGTTTGAAACCTCCAAAGCAATTATGGACATGCGCCTTGAAAAGGGAAAACCAGTTGGGCCTCATGTTCGTCAAATGATCAGGCTCATGGGCAAGCTGGCTAAACTAGGTTTCCCTTATAGCCAACAGACGGCTACCGACACTATCCTTCACTCCCTCCATAGTGGTTTTAATCAGTTTAAGATGTACTACAACATGAATGGATGGGATAAAACGTTGGAGGAACTTCATTCTATGCTTCTAACAGCCGAAAAGGACGTCGCTATAGTGGAGACTAAGAAGGACGTTCTTATGGTACAAAAGGACAAAGGGTTCAAGAAAGGTGGAAAACAGAAGAAGAAAACCGCGTCAAAAGGTAAAGGCAAACGAGTTGCCAAATCTAAAGACAAAGGTCCTCCTCCTGACACCATATGTTTCTACTGTGATGGCAAGGGCCACTGGAAAAGAAACTGCCCTAAGTTCTTGGAGGACAAGAAAAATGGAACAGTGGCTTCCAATTCAGGTATAAACAGTTAACTTATCAAATGCTGTAAAATTCCCAAACCTAGGTATATGATACCTGAAATTGCCCTATCATTGTGAATGTACAGGCGCAGCTGGGAACTGAGTATTTGGCTAAGGAAGACAAGATCCAAGAGGGAGCAGAAGCCTCGACTGCTAAGGATGCTGAAAGGGATCGAAGTCTGCTTTAAGCACTATTCTAGATTAATCGTTTTTCTAGTTTTTTAACATCATCTCTGTACTAAGTATTACGGAGAATCAATAAAGAACTTTATTTCTAAATTGAGATGTTAATAAGTGCTAAATTTAACAAATTATACCAAAAGATTCTAAACTTGGTCAAAAACCTATAAGATAGGTTCGTCCCAATCCGAAAGGGATGAGGACAACAAGTCCACTATAACCAAAACATGAATCATACTGACAAGAAAGAAAGTCTTGAGTCAGAAACAGAGATTGATCTTCAAACGTACTTCTAACCTATCCATATTTGGAGTGTCCAAATGGATTAAGATGAAGAACACGAATCAAACTCTATCCTCCAAATCCATTAGTCTAGACACAGCTTCTCACAAAACTACCAAAATTCCGTCTAAAGCTAAATCTGTAAAAGCGTTACAAAACTAGCTAATATCTGACGCAATTTCTTTTTGAAAGAAATTTGGGCTTCTTCCATAACCAATCAAGAGAACAAAGTGTTTGTTGCTCATGATAGTATTCTTCTAATAATTAGCACTAATTATTACAAGAATAAGTGGGAGAAAAAGGTACAAGTCGATTTAATTCGATCATGAGAAAAATCATGAAGAGTCATGAAGAACAATCATGAAACTTGTACAAGACGATTAAATTCGACCAAGAGCAACAAACTGCGGCTCCTCGGAAAAGGAAAGGTTAAAGATATGATCTTATAAACCCACCGCACAAAAGCGAATGTCATTCGCCGGAGAACTCTCAAAACAAATGAAAATGTCTCTAAAGGAATATCTCAAAGTAGTTGAGAAAATTCCAAATTGTTGTTCAAAAGCCCTAAAAGGTCAAATCTCAAAGACTCAGAAAATAAAGGTTATTTCTGAAGAGATAAAAGACTTGCGCAGAAACGGAAACTGACTCTAGATTTTGGCTAGAAGCCAAAATCATCATGGAATCCATATCTCGTCAAGACATGAAGCTTGATAATTTAAGTCAACAGAAGACCTAAATTGGTTTTCCAAAGTAGAAAACTGAGAAGGATGGAAACATTCCTGTTTCCCGAAACTAGACAAGAAGAATAAGATTCTTCCAATCAAGTTATGTCCACAAGCATGCTTCAGAAATCTATCGACGGATTAAAAGCACGCAAGAGTTAGAATCTTCGATTCAAAAAGGCAATCAAAGAAGTTTGATTCCTGAGGAATGAAGAAAATCTTGAATCACGAGTTTCAAGAAGGTAAGTGGGAGAAACAAACCTTCCGGGTCCGTATGCAGAGTACATACAAAAGATTGAGTACGACATAAGATGTTGTGTAACAGTAAACACACTGACTCAATAAAAGGACCACACACAAGGATGAAATGCCATTTTGGGCATCTGAGGATCTATAAGCATAGATCAAAAAGATGAAAGGATTAGAGAGACTCAGTACGCTGAGACGCTTGAGATCCGAAACCGAAAATCTAAGACTCAGGAAAAGTCTAAAAGAATTTCGATCCAAAAACTCATGACAGAGAGCGTTGCGAGACTCGGAGTCTAAAGACACCGATGAGCAAGCAAGCATGAGAGAGACATTCATGTCAATCATGTTGGACATGATTAGCATTTAAACATCCGTATTCGGATTGGAAAACCGAAACACTACTTAGTACATCCTAGAAGGCTAAAGGATGAAGTAGTACAAAAGTTGAACATGTCATCGTAGCAAACTTTCAGACATGGAAGGAAAGTAGGCTAAAAGTGTTTTAAGCCGGAAACTGTTGCAAATACTACACAAAGAATTAAAAGCCTTAACTCTAGTAAAAGTTACTAGATATTATCAAGGTTGAAGTTAGCAATCTTCAAATTAATTGATAATAAGCAAAGTTTAAAACCGACTACCACGGTAGTCAAACTAAACTGTCACCTAAGACATAGTATGAGATTCATACACAGTCTAAGGTATGAGGTATAATTTTAAACCTCGACAAAGTAAAATTGAGTGGGTAAAAGGAGTTTTACGGAAGAGGCTCAGATTTACAACTCTCGTTATCAGAAATAATAAGAGTTATTTCACCAGTCGTCTAAATTTGGTTTAGTATTTAAACGACAGTCAATCGATAATAAAACGTTCCGAATAGGTTTGTCAGATACGTGATCTGATGAATGAAACCCTATTAAGTGAACTTGGAATATTTATTATCAAGAATTCCCTAGTCCAGGTCATTGCATAGACAACAATGACTCACGAAGACTAGTACGGGAGTCGATGGGATAGCGCAGTTTCATGGGCTATAGGAATGGTATATTCTATTCGACTACGTGGGTGTGTAAAAGGTTTATACACTGGATAACCCTCAAAATGAGAAGTACATCACTCGTGATGAACGTCAATACTTCTCATAAAGACAATTGGAGAGATTCCTCAAAACATGAGTGCTCCACTCATCTTATGTAAGGAATGCCCGACTTTGGTTCCGTTAAACGCCGCGCCGTAAAAGGAGGTTATAAAGGCGGATACTGGGAAGGACAGGATAGACATGAAGTTAAGTGGGAGCGCAAGAATGGATTGTGTCACCCTAATCACATTAGGTACAAAGTGTCTCAAGGCCACTTGATGAGTAGCAACTGAAAATGCGTGGCCGCGCTCAAACGGATTAAAAGTTAATCGTTTGTCTTTTACAGTTGTACTCGGATATCAAGAAAGTCTGAATGACGTGACGTATCAGATGGGATACTAAATTGACACGGGAATCGAGGCATTGCACTTGTTCTAAGTCCAAGTGGGAGTCTGAAGGAGTTGAAGGAGATGTCCTTCGACCAAGGTGACAATGCAAACAATTTGTCGGATAGGACAATTGATGTGGAAGATCATCAAGTCCGATTGATTTAGGGATCGTAGAGTTGTAGCTAGAGACCAACTACGATCGTCGAATTACGAAGTAATTCGCGGCTAACTTCGATCGGATCCTACAACGGGTTACACATAAGAGTGACAAATTGATCTAGGATATGACTAGTGGGAGTGAGATATAATCATGGGAGTGTCCCATAAACATATCTCATAGGCCTAAATAGGAATTAGGCAAAGATAGTACAAAAAGGCCAAAAACAGGGTTTTTGGGCCTTAGCCGATTCGGGCACTTTTAGGGCTCGGATTGGGCTGATTTTTGGAGGGACGTTTCCTTATGTTATGAACATTAAATATGCCAATTTTGGCTGGGTTTGGACGTCATATCCTTAGGTAATTTAGAAAATACCAATAGTTGCTATTTTCGACTATTTCCCTAAATCTTATTCTAAAGGGTGTTTTAGGAAACCTAAAAGGAGGTGGATTCTTATTAGGGTTCTATATAAACTCTCTTAGGGCAGAGAATAAGGTGTGGAATTTCTCTCTAAGCTTTCTTACTCTACCACATCAAGTAGAGAGGAGAAAGTGAGCTAATTCCCATTAACTATCTATCTAGTCAAAGAAGAAGGTGTTCTTCTTTCCAACCACCATTGGTGTGCTAGCTATACAACAAGGTGGGAGATCAAATTGATTGCTCGTGTCCCAAGTAGAGGAGCTACACTTGAAGCTCTTGGTCTTCTTCAATCAATTCAACTAGTTCGAGGGAAAAGCGATTAAGGTAATCTACTATCTCCATTAGATTAATTACTAGTTTTGCATGTGATCCTGGGAATACTAGTGTAGACATTAGATGTCATATTTCCGCTATAGACACTAGTAGAAGGGTGTAAATCCCTACAGCATAATATGTCCAGACGTTGACTAAAGTCTGAAGAGTCAAGATCAGACCTAAAGTCAACAAGGTCAAGCCGGCTTAAGGTAGAAGGACTGTTGAGCTCCTGATGGTCCACCGAATGTTCCCCTAACTGGGAGGTTGGCAAGAAGAAACCAGCTTAATCCCGAAACATTTAGAGATATCTCAGTCGGCCTTACATCTCGAAGTGTTTAAGCTAGCTTGGATTCCACGTATCTAAAGGAGGAAACTTCTCCTTTATAGTCTATCACACCGGGAAGATATCTACGGAAAATCCTTGAACTTAGGAGCTTCCACTTATCAAAGATCCAGGATAGACTCTGAGAGAAACCCTAGATACTCAAGGGAGGAAAATTTCCTTTTGGATTGACGGCAAGCGCCTCACCACCGCCACTAATCACAGTCGACCTAACATCGCCTATAAAAGGCCCCCCACATCGTCGTTCACAAGACACGATCTCTAGACCCCAAAAATATCACAAGTAAATCAGAGTTCTCACAACTCACCCCCATAAGGATCAATCAATATTCATTCTTTTACTGCAAAGAGCACCTTGACTGGCTTGAGCGTCAGAGTGGTTTTTGAACCCTTTGTAGGTTTTCCCCCCTCAAGAACAGACAAACAGGAACAGAGAGCTGGAGAAAGGAGCAATGAGCAGGAGCAAGCAGCGGGAGCAAGCAGCGAGGAACAGGAGCCAGGAGCTGGAACAAAGAAAAGCAGAGCTGAAAGCAGAAACACGGAGTTGATCAATCCCCCCAACTTAACGGAGGATTCGAACATAACATAGGTTGTCATGCATCAACTCCTTATTTCATGTTGATCTAACGGAAAGCCATTTTCTGACATCAACAGAAACCTAGTTGGGTTTGGTTTAGGAAATAAACCCGGGCCTGAGTCGAGTTTCTTTGGGTCGATTACTTATAACGGTGGAATTAGGGTTAAGGGTAAGTCTATAAATACTTCCTTAATATTAATAAGAACTGGAGAACATAATTAGAAACGCACAAGAGAAGACGGGAGAGAAGGATGTTGCCAAGAAAAGTAAGGTTGATCTGTTTTAGCGTGCACAATCTTCGTTGTTCGGAAAATCCGATGGTGAGTTATTCTCCGATTAAGCTGAAATTTGGCGGTAGTGTTCTTAACCTGTTCATCTAGTATTTGCCAGTGGGATCGTTGATTCGTGGTCGGAATCCTAGTGAATTTAGGGTTGTTTTGGACTGCAAATTTTTGGGTTATTTTGTTCTTGCTTGTGGGGGTTTTTTCCGTGTTTCTTCGTGTTTGAGATTGATTATTTTGAGAAGGTTCTGAGTCTCGGGGTGGACGTAGTCTGTAACTACTTTGCTTATTATAGTTGATTTGGTTGGACTACGAGTCCCGTGGTTTTTACTTCTCATATTGAGGAGGTTTTCCACGTTGAAAATCGTTGTCTTATTTACTTTCCGTTCTTTGTTTATTGTTCCCACTATTCTTCTGTATTATCCTCGTAACTAACACAAAGGGGGAAAAACTTATATTTCCGCTGTGTCGACTCGACCCGTTTTTTTCCAATAGGTGGTATCAGAGCTCCAAATTAGAGAGCTATTGGTTTGTGATAACTTTGGTTATTGGTTTGTTTGTGTTAGTGGTGGAAAATATGGGTAGAATGATTAGTTTGAATGGTGCTAATTATCATCTATGGAAGGGTAAGATGGATGACTTGCTCTTTGTGAAGGAATTTCACGCTTCGATGTTTTATGAGAAGAAACCCGATGAGAAGACTGATGAACAGTGGACATTTCTAAATCGTCAAGTGTGCGGTTTGATGAGGCAATGGGTAGATGATAATGTGTTACATTATATTGAGAATGAGACTAATGCTCGTTCGTTGTGGTTGAAGTTGGAGCTGTTATTTGCTCGGAAGACAGGATACGATAAGATGTATATGATAAAGAAATTGCTCGAGTTAAGGTATCGAGAGGGAACTCCAATGATTGATCACTTGAATGTGTTCCAGGGGTTACTCAATAAACTATCTGACATGGGAATAAACTTTGATGAGGAGATTCACGGTTTATGGCTTCTTGGTACGTTACCAGATTCTTGGGAGGTGTTCAGGATGTTTCTTTGTAATTCTACTTCCGAAGAGTTATCTCAATGGATTTAATGAAGAACAGTGTCTTGAATGAAAAAACTAGGAGGCAGACAAATCCTATTTCTTCGCATTCAGATGTGCTGGTTATTGAGTCGCAGGGGAGAAGTTCACATAGAGAATCAAAGAAGAACAGAAGCAGAAGCAAATCTAATAAATTTGCTACTGTGGAGTGCCAAACTGTCATAAGAGATGGCACTTACAGAAGAATTGCTGGTTGTTGCAGAAAGAGATTTAAGCAAGGAAAGAAGCATGAAGATAGTGAAGAGAGAGTAACTGTTACTGAAGATGAGTTTCTTATACTCTGTGAGAGTGATGCTATTAACGTTGCATGCCATGAATCCAATTGGGTTATTGATAGTGGGGTGACTACTCATGCTACATCGCAGCGGGATTTGTTCTATTCTATACTTCGGGTAGTTATGGTTCGTGAAGATGGGTAATGGTGGTTTGGCTCAGGTTGTTGGCATTGGTGATATTTGCTTGGAGACTAGTATAGGTACTAGGTTGTTGCTTAAAGGAGTTAAGCATGTCCCAGACATTGGTTGAATTTAATTTCTACAGGGAGACCTGATGATGAGGGTTTCTATAGCTTATTCGGAGGGGGTAAGTGGAAATTTTCACGGGGTTCTATGTTGGTGGCTCGAGGTGATAAGTTTTCATCATTCTACTGGATGAAAATTAAGGTCTCCATGGATGCAGTTAATGCAGTGGAGAATGATGATGCCATGGAGTTATGGCATAAGAAACTTGGTCACATGAGTGAGAAGGGATTGTCTGTGTTATCCAAGAGGGATGCCATTACAGGTATTTCTGGTTTGCAATTACAAAAGTGTGAACATTGTTTTGCAGGGAAAAAACACAAGGTCTCGTTCAAGTCTTTTGGATCTTCTAGAAAACCCGAGATACTTGATCTGGTGCATTCAGACGTATGTGGTCCAATGAAGACAAAATCTCTTGGTGGTTCGTCATATTTTGTCAAGTTCATTGACGATAACTCTAGGAAGTTATGGGTTTATCTTATGAAGTCCAAAGATCAGGTTTTGGGATATTTCAAGCAGTTTGTGGCATCGGTTGAGTGACAGACAGGTAAGAAGCTGAAGTGCATTCGTAGTGATAATGATGGAGAGTATTCTGGACCATTTGATGCTTACTGTAGGGAACACGGTATTTAAAATCAGAAGATACTCCACCCACGACTCCACAGTTGAATGGGTTGGCTGAGAGGATGAACATGATGATTGTCGAGAGAGTTAGATGTTTGATTTCACAGTCAAGCTTGGCGCAGACTTTCTGGGGAGAAGCTTTGAGCTCGGTTGTTCATGTGTTGAACCTGTCACCAAGTGTTCCGTTGGAGGGTGATAGTCCCGAGAGGGTATTGACCGGTAAGGATATTTCTCATGGTCATCTGAAGGTCTTTGGGTGTAAGGCGTTTGTCCACATTCCCAAAGATGAAAGGTCAAAGCTGGAGATGAAACCGCGACAGTGTGTGTTCGTCGGTTATGGTCAGGATGATTTTGGGTATAGGTTCTATCACCCAGTGGAGAAGAAGCTCATCAGGAGCAGAGATGTTGTGTTCATGGAAGATCAAACGATTAAGGACATTGACAAATCCGGAAATCCGGTTCAGGGTTATGAAGGTTTGATTGATTTGGAGGTTGCTCCTTCTACATCTGTCGATGGTCATGTCGAGGTTGAGGTTCAAGTTGATACACCCGGTGCTGATGCTCCCGCACAAAAAGATGGTACTGGTGGTCATGGTGACGATCATGATGGAACACCAACTACCAAGAACCTCCCTACGGTTAAGAGAGCTGAGAGAGGTCTGAGACGTTCGACAAGGTATGATCCTAGTGAGTATGTGTTACTTACTAATGGAGGGGAACCTGAAAGCTTTGAAGAAGCTTTGGAAGATGAACACAAACATGAATGGTGGAAGGCCATGAGAGACGAGATGGATTCTCTAGAGGAGAACCACACGTTTGAGCTGGTGGAATTACCTAAGGGTAAGAAGGCATTGCTTAACTGGTGGGTGTATAGAGTTAAGCAGGAGGAGACCAGTTTGCTCCCTCGATAAAAGGCTAGGTTGGTTGTGAAAGGGTTCAGCCAAAGGAAGGAAATTGATTTCGATGAAATATTCTCTCCGGTTGTGAAGATGTCATCCATTCGGGTTGCAATTGGATTGGCAGCGAGCCTTGATCTAGAGGTTGAGCAAATGGATGTAAAGACTGCTTTTCTGCATGGTGATTTGGAGGAAGAGATTTACATGATGCAACCGGAAGGCTTTGTGAAGAAGGGCAAAGAGGACTATGTTTGCCGCTTGAAGAAAAGCCTTTATGGATTGAAACAACCACCAAGACAGTGGTATAAGAAGTTTGAGTCAGTTATGGGGGAGCCTGGTTGACAATATGTTGATTGTGGGCAGAAACTCTGGGAGAATCCAGGAGTTGAAGAAGCAGCTTAGCAAGTTCTTTGCCATGAAAGATTTGGGTCTAGCGAAGCAGATTCTCGGTATAAGAATTGTAGAAATAGAGATAACAGGTTGATTCACTTATCTCAGGAAATATACATTGAAAAGATACTTCAAAGGTTTTGCATGGACAAATCTAAAGCTGTCAGCACGCCTCTTGCTGGACACTTTAGATTGAGCAGTCAACATAGTCCGAGTACAAATTTAGAGAGGGAAGATATTAAGAGGGTTCCATGTGGTTCTGCAGTTGGTAGTTTAATGTATGCTATGGTGTGTACCAGACCTGACATAGCTCATGCGGTTGGTACTGTTAGGAGGTTTCTTTCTAACCCGGGGAAGGAACATTGGGCTGCAGTGAAATGGATTTTGAGATATCTTCGAGGGACTTCTGGTTTGAAGCTTACTTTCGGAGGTGATCAGTCACTACTGGTCAGTTATACTGACCCTGATATGGCTGGGGACATTGATTCAAGGAAGTCTATTTCAGGTTACTTGGTAACACTTGCAGGGGGAGCTGCAAAAGTGCGTTGCACTTTCTACCACTAAAGTTGAGTTTATAGCCGCAACTGAAGCTTGTAAGGAGTTGTTATGGATGAAGAATTATCTTGAGGAGATCGGATTCAATCAAGATAAGTATGTATTACTTTGTGACAGTCAAAGTGCAATACATCTCGGCAAGAATTCGACGTATCATTCACGTTCGAAGCAAATCGATGTGAGGTATCATTGGATACGTGATGTGGTTGCTTCGGAGGAGTTAGAGCCGGTTAAAGTTCATACAAATAATAACGGAGCTGATATGATGACGAAGGCTCTGCCGAAGGGGAAGCTGGAGGTCGGCCGAGGGATAGCGGGGCTGGTTGTTCAAGACAGTCGAGGAAAAGCGGAGCTGGTTGATTCCAGGGTTGTCAAGGGGACAACAGGGCAGGCTGTTTCTCCCACTTAGTCGGAGGGGGAGTTTGTTGGGTTTTCTCCTTGTGGGGAAACCTAGTTGGGTTTGGTTTAGGAAACAAACCCGGGCCCGAGTCGAGTTTCTTTGAGTCGGTTACTTATGACGGTGGAATTAGGATTAAGGGTTAGTCTATAAATACTTACTTAATCTTAATTAGAAGTGGAGAACACAATTAGAAACGCACAATAGAAGAAGGGAGAGAAGAAGGTTGCCGAGAAGAGCAGGGTTGATCTGTTTCAGCGTGCACAATCTTCGTTGTTCGGAAAATCAGACGGTGAGTTCTTCTCCGATTAAGCTGAAATTTGGCAGAAGTGTTCTTAACCTGTTCATCTAGTATTTGATGGTGGGATCGTTGATTGGTGATCGGAATCCTAGTGAATTTAGGGTCGTTTTGGACTGCAATTTTCTGGGTTGTTTTGTTCTTTCTTGTGAGGGTTTCTCCGTGTTTCTTCGTGTTTGAGATTGATTCTTTGAGAAGGGTCTGAGTCTCGGGTGGACATAATCTGTAACTACTTTGCTTATTATAGTTGATTTGGTTGGACTACGAGTCCCGTGGTTTTCACTTCTCATATTGAGGAGGTTTTCCACGTTAAAAATCATTGTCTTATTTACTTTCCGTTCTTTGTTTATTGCTCCCACTATTCTTCTGTATTATCCTCGTAACTAACACAAAGGGGGGAAAACTTATATTTCCGCTGCGTCGACTCGACCCGTTTTTTCCCAGCAAAATTGTTGGAGATAGAGATAAAGCTTCAAAATATATTGGTGGGAAAAGAAGAGGTTTTCAACTCAAAATCTTGTGAAAAGCATCTTGAAGAGAAATATTCTGAAGAAATTTTTGGTTCCAATGTGTATGAAGTCTTCTTCCTTAGGTATATTTTTCCTGTTGATTCTCTTATTACACTAATTAAAGACTACATTTCCTAGTAAGTCCAATGCATAAAGAACACCAATTGTTAACGGAATGGGTTGTATCCACTGCTATGCTTGTCCAATATAACTTTTATTGTATTTACTGTATGATATTTAAATAGTTGGCGTACTCTGAATTTGTACGCATCAATCTAAACTAGAAGTTCCTTAAAAAAAAATCTAAACTAGAAGTGGTTTCGCAATCTCATATTCATTGTTTTTTCTTGTATTAAGCATATATCTATGACTGAATACTTTGTGATTAGAATATATTTTCTCAAATATATTAATTAGTTATGTTGTTATATTGTTATATTATTGAACATTTCATACTTTTTATGCGCAGGATAATATGTTTTGATGACAATATTGCAATTGGCGTTGTACAACCCGTGGAGAGGATGAAAGTTTCTATGAATGGGTGATCATGCTTCGTGCTTCTAAAGGCACCGGGCCAAAAGGCTGTTAGCATCCGAAAATTTTATTGACTCGGGTCAAAGGTCATTGACCCGTGTTCTCTATAAGCTCCGGTTTTTAATGTGGGTGATGTTCACCTTCGTTTGCTTCTTCCATCTTCTTCTCCAATAACAATGAATAACTGCCGAACTAATATCACTTAAGAAATATAACTCAAGTATTTCTCTATTGCTGGATCCATAAAAGTGACGAAACAATGGTTGTTCATGATAGTAAAGTAATGGGTCAACGATCTCCTCTATCTTCCTACTTCTAATCTTCTCCAAAACCTCATTTGGAAGATCGATATGTTTCCAACCTGCAACTATCTCAAGCAAAGCAAACCGAAATCATAAACATCACTTCCACAAAACTGCGTACTTTCTTTAGTGGCTAATAGACTAAACCCTGCAATTTTGATGGAGTATTCGTGGTCTAGATAAATGTATTCTGATTTAAGATCATGGTGATAAATTGAAGGAGATATCTCATGTTGTAGATATGCTAAAGTGCCGGCAGTTTCAGCTGCAATGACCAATCTTTGGTATCAATCTAGTCCTGTTTTTCTCTCTTCATGATTCAAATGTTCTTCTAATGTACCATTTGCAGAGAACTGATAAACGATTAATGGAGTTCGATCCGAATCTGTACAACAACCAAGTAGGCAAGTGAGATTCCTATGTGAAACTGTCAACAAAATCTTCACTCGGGCAAGGACTTGAATAGTTGAATGAGATCTTGTTCACTCTTGCAATGTATTTTCTGCACAGCAATATGTGATCCATCGGAAAGAATTCCTGCATGAATTGTTCCATTGGTTCCTTTAACAAGTTTATGCCTATCATCGAATCCTCTTGTGGCTAATTCTAGCTCCTTGTATGTAAATAATCGCGTTTTAGAAGCCTTCGAAATGAAGTATTACTCTGATCATTTCTTGGATCAGGGTCCCATGTTGCAGACATGTTAGGGCTTTTGATATACCATAAAGTGCAGCTATAGATGCCAGTACATAGTTGGAGAAGAAGACCATGTTTGGGTTGGGTTAGGGTTAAGTTGGCTTTGACCGGTGCCTACATAGTTGTACGGTGCTAACAGAGAAAGGAGCAGTTGGGTCTGGTGCTAATAGAGATGGATGCTAACAGCCTTTTGGCTCGGTGCCTTTAGAAGCACCCGTTTGATTAACTTGATGTTTTAGATGTTTTTTGTAATAATAATGACTTAGTTTTTTATACACTTTTAGGTTAGGGAAAATGACTAGTTGGGTCAATATATTTTATATAATAGCTAAAAACACAGTATACTCTTTGAAATAGCCCAGTTATATCATATTAATATTAGTAATGGTTACCTACACTCAAAATAATATAACTATTTACTTTTGAGGTCATTTTCAATTATTTGTGTTCCAAAACTACCCTCACCATAGCTGAACTAATCTCCCCTCCAGTCCTCCACCCTAGTTGAACTAAAATCTTTCTTCCTTATTGTTCTCTCTCTAACTTTCTCTGATCTTTTTTTTTTACTTTCTTTTTCCAAATCTAATTTCTACTTCACAAACCTGATCTATTACTGTCTCCAACCATGATCAAGTTCTGAAAACGAATTTCAATACTAAAACTAATCAATCACGTCTTCATTGGTCCTTATAAATCTCTCAAAGCTCGAATGAAACTTCATTACGCTGGTTCAACATACGCTTCTTCTGTTCGTCGATGGATCGACATCATCAGTCCCAGCGAGGTTTATAATCTAGTTGCTCAATCTCAATTCCATGTACCATTTGATGCCCTTGGTTTCACCTCAATCCAGACGAGATTTACAGTCTTGCTGCTCAATCTTATGTCGATGTACCATTAGATGTCCCTGATTTCAAAGAGTGTTTGAGTTTGATTGGGGAATGGAAAGCTGGGGCGTTGGAGCAGAAATGAAGGAAGTTGCAGACTCAAGAGCTTGAGGTTTAATTCGTGCCTTGTACACTTACAACCTTTTACATATAAAAAACACAAATTAGCAAGTGAGGAGAATTTTAACTGACTCTTACAAAAACTATGGAATCCTAAAATGTATGAAGTAGTTATAATCTAAACTTGAATACCAATTAAACTCGGCATCTCCCAATTCTTACCTTAAAACAACAAACAATTAAAAATGATCAGTACCCACATTTTATGTTTTAAAATTTTGTGGTGCAGCTAGTTGATTATTGCAGAACTAGGGTTAACCACTTTCCAAATGAACAGTTAAGGATATGGAGAACCAAAGAACCAATATTATACTTTTCACAACAATAAGGGACAGGAAATTTGAAAAGAAAGTAAGAGTTTCTCTAAGAATCAGATTAATACAATTAAGACATGAAACTAAAGATAAGTTGCTAAAGAAAGGAAATAAGATTGATGATCAAGAAATTAAGTAAATACCTTAGCCCTTTTCATGAGTCGTTTGCATTTTAGAACGCCCTCTATTAATGGAGTTGAGCCTATTAATGGAGTTGGTTTTCAAAAAAATTTATATAGATTTGGTTGAAATGTTCCTTTGATGTTGATGATGACAAGCCTTATAAATGATGAAATCAATTCCAAACTCAAGATTTCAAAAACACATATATTTAGTTTATATTCTCGATTTACAAACCGAGTTTGCAAGATATCCAACTCAAGACAACGTTATGCAAATCTTGCAAATCATGTTTGCAATCTATATTTTGCAAACACAGTTTGCAGTTTACACTATGCAAACACATGTTTGCAAGTCAGATTGTTGCAAACACGTTTGCATAATAGATTTTTGCAAACACGTTTGCATAACAGATTTTTGCAAACACGTTTGCATAACAGATTTTTGCAAACACGTTTGCAGAAAAACGTAAAGGAAAAAAATGCCGTTTTTTCTAGTTTTTTTTTTTTAAAAAAAAGTATTGAAAGTGGATCTTGTTAGAAAGCTAATGAAAAATCATTTCTAAATATATAATTTTTATAGAAATCCGACATCTCGAACAAAGTTATATCAATTTAAAATTTAAAAAAAAAAATAAAAGAATTTAGTTACACAAAATGACAAAAAAGGGTATTTTAGTATTTGGACACTTTTTGACCTGAATAATAATTTTCAAATGTTTTGTGCTTTTATACTCATTTTCAATATTATTTTGACCTTTCTAGAAATTACCTCTTTAGGTTATTACTTTTTTGTCTTTTATATGCTTTACTTTTGTACGATTAAGAATTTCTTATACTCTTGAATCAATGGGTTGTTTTCATACAATAGTGGTAAATTCTGTTTTTGTTGTACTGAATTAATGTCATCATACTGTATTTGAATATCCTTGAATCAATGGAGTACAAATATTTGTAGTAACAAAATTGTAATGAAAAGTTAATGAGATGATTTTAGTAGCTAACATTTTGTGACTACAACTTACTTTGTCAATGAAGCTATTTTCCACAATAAGGTTTTGTTGTAAATATAAATTTTTGAGACAAAACATATTGTCATAGAAAAATATTTCGGGACGAAACAATTTCGCCACTTAAAATAGATATGGACACGGAAATATTTGTTTTTGAAAATACTTTCACCGACAACATATTTTTGTCGTCCACATTACTAAACAATTTTTGCTACAAATAATATTTTTCTGCAACAAATTATTGTTTGGTCATTAAATATTTACCGTGACGGCGCTACTACGACCAAATGACGACAAAAAAATTTTGGTCGATAAAAGCTTTTGCCCACAAATAAATACTATTTAACGACAAATTTTTTTGTCGCTAAACCAATATTTTCTTGCAGTGTGGACTAGTGGTTGGAGCTCAAGGAAATCTTGGGAGGGACTTACAAAGTCGTGGGTTTCAATCCTCACAACTACTTTTTGTGGTGTTAATTTAGGTTTTTACGTTTTCTAAAATTTGTCGAATTTTCCTAACCGAATTTAGGATTTTCTAATATACTTTGAACTTAATTTCTAACTTTAGAAAGCCTAGTTCATAAATATATCTTAACTAATTTTCAAATATCATGATTTCCTTTTTCAACAATTTTTTTTCTATAAATCTAAAACTACTTATGAAGAATTTCTAAAATTCTAAAAAGACCAAATCTTTATTCTATAAATTATTTGCACTTTCTCTCAATAGAAAAGTATCCACTGACACTAAGAGACTTCAATAACTAAGTCTCCAACAATTCAATCTTACAATCTTCTTCATTATTCGAAATTGGTGTAGACGCACAAGGTTATTACATATACGTTTCTTTAATCTTTATAGTTACTTTATTTATTTTATATTCACTTGAAAAAAAATTTACATACTACTTTGTTATAATTGTCTATATCATATTTAGACATTGGTATTTGATTTAAACATATGTTTTGACGGTTTGAACTTATTTCAAACAGACGGAGAGATTCTTTAAAAGGAGATCACCACCTCCACAGAACAATGATGATTCTTCTCTATCGAAACAAAAACGGTCGGAGATAAACTTGTCAGACCTTCCTTCAGATCTTGGGCTACCCCTCCCCCCCCCCCCCCCCCCCCCCCCATTATGAGCTATCATCCTAATGAGAGAGACCATAGAGCATCTCCAGCGAAAGGTCCTTGTCACCCTCATCTTGAAAGTTATCCGACTACATAAATTAGAGGACAGAAGAGAAAATTTGTCGAAGTATGATATAAGGAGTTCTCTTATTGGTTAGAATATAGTGTGAGCAAAAATGTTGCATGTTGTCATTGTTTCTATTTTTTTTTAAATAGATACATGAGGACAGTCTGGTGAAGATTATTTTGTTAGTAAGGGCTTGAGAAATTGGAAGAAGAAGAGCTCTTTATATGAGCATGTAGGCAAGGTCGATAGCTTCCACAATGAACCTTGGAGAAAATGTCAATTATTTTTAAATAAAAACAAGATCTTAAGACGTTTTTCATATCAAATTCGAAATGATTATCGAACTCGCTTGAATGCAACTATTGAGTGTGTTCGTTTTCTGTTAGAAGGAGGACTTGCTTTTCGAGGCCATTATGAATCTGAAGATTCAAAAAATCTTGGAAATTGTTTGAGGACTCTAAATTTTTTTTCTAAGAATAATCCAGATGTTAGAGCAGCTGCACTACAAAATGCTTAACAAATTTTAAGGATAACGACCCCAACTATTAAAAAAGATGAGGTCAGTGCAATTGCATTTGAAATAATTAAATTGATTATTAGTGATCTAGATGATGGTTTTTTTTATTTTGACTGCGAGGCTCGCGATGTATCAATCAAGGAGCAAATGGTGATTGTAGTTCGATATTTGGACAAAAGGGCAAGTTATTAAGCGCTTTCTGGGTGTTGAACATGTCACTAATAATAGTGCTATTACTTTCAAGAAATCAATTGATGATATTTTTCTGCCGATATGGGTTAAGTCTTTCTAAGTTACCTGGGCAAGGTTACGACGGTGCTAGTAACATGAAAGGTGAATATAATGGTTTTAAAACTTATACTAAAAGAGAACCCATGTGCATATTATGTTCATTGTTTTGCTCATTAGTTATAATAAATGCTAGTATCTGTTTCGAAGAATCATGATGTGGTTGCCTCACTGTTCAGCTTAACCAACAAAAGTTTGAACGTTGTTAGACGATTATGTAAACGTCGAGATGTGCTTAGGGATATGCAGACTGAAAATGCTAGAGGGGCTTGAGCTTGGAGAGCTTCCGACAGAACTAGGCTTAAATCAAGAAACTAGTCTTAAATGGGTTGGTGATACACGATGGAGCTCGCATTATAATACTGTGGTGCGCATCACAGGTATGATTGATTCCTTGACAAAAGTGCTTGAAATGATTGGAACAAAATCTTCTTATTCTATTCTACGATAAGAAGCGAGAAGCTTATTAAACTCTGTGCAAACCTTTGAGTTTGTGTTTAGTTTTCATTTAATGATGATATTACCCGGAATTACAAATGAGTTGTCAAAAGAAATATAAAAGGAAAGAGCAAGATATTGTGAATGCCATGAATCTAGTACAAGTCTCTAAAAAACGAATTCAAGAAATAAGACGAATGGGTAGACGTGTTTTCTTCACGGAGTCTCTAAAATTTGCATTCAACATGGAGTTGATATTCCTGATATAGATGCTAACTTCATAACTCCAGGGTGGAAAAGACGTTTATGACAAGAAGTAACAATTCTTCATCATTATCGAGTTGAGGTATTTGCACTATTATAGATATGCAACTTTAGGAAGTGAATGCACGTTTCACTGAATACAACACAGAGTTGCTCTTGTGCATTGCTTCTTTAAGTCCATTTAATTCATTCTCTCTTTTTGAGAAGAACAAATTGCTGCATCTTGGTTAAACTGAAGAGTGAGGTAACCACATATTAGCATTAATTAAAACTGATGAGCAAAACAATGAACATAGTATGCACATGGGTTCTGTTTTAGTGTAAATGTTTTAACACCGTTATATTCACCTTTCATGTTACTAGCACCGTCATAACCTTGCCCACGTAACTTAGAAAGACTTAACCCGTATCGGCAGAAAAAATTATCAATTGATTTCTTAGGAGAAATAACAATAGTATTAGTGACATGTTCAACACCCAAAAAGCGCTCAATAACTCGCTTTTGTCCAAATATCGAACTACAATCGCCATTTGTTCCTTGATTGATATATCGCGAGCCTCGTCAATTAAAATAGAAAAAAATCATCATCCAGATCACTAATAATCAATTTGATTGTTTCAAATCCAATTGCAATGACCTCATCTTTTTGAATAGCTGGGGTAGTTAACTTTAAAATTTACTGAGGATTTTGGAGTGCAACTGCTTTAACATATGGATTATTCCTAGCAAGAAATTATAGTCCTCAAATAATTACCAAGATTTCTTGAATCTCCGGGTACATCATGGCCTCGAAAAGCAAGTCCTCCTTCCAACAGAAAATGAACGCTCTTAATAGTTGCAGTCAAGCGAGTTCGATAATCATTCCGAATTTGATCTGTCTGTTTATCAAAAAACGTCTTAAGATCTTGTTTTTCATTTAAAAAATTTTGACATTTTCTCCAAGCTTCATTGTCGAAGCTATCAACCTTGCCTACATGCATGCTCATATAAAGAGTTCTTCTTCCATTTTCTAAAGCCCTTCCTAACAAAATAATCTTCACTAGACTATCCTCCTTTATCTCTTTTAAAAGGATAGCAACAAATAAAATATGTAGCATCTTCACTCACACTATATTCTAACCAATAAGAGAACTCTTTATATTTGACAAATTTTCGATTTTGTCGTCTAATATGTGTAGCCAGGTAACTTTCAAGATAAGGCTGACAATGATCTTTTGCTTGATATACTCTACGATTGGTAGCTCTCATTAGGATGATAGCTCATAATTGGATGGCGTCACCTTGGATTTGAAAGAAGGTCTGAAAAATTTCTCTCCGACCACTTTTTTTTTGATAAAAAAGAATCATTATTGTTCGGTGGAGGTGGTGAATTTTTGTTTAAAAATTCCTCTATCTGCATGAAAATAAGTTCAAACTGTAAAAATATCTATGTTCAAACATACTATAGACAATTATAAGAAAGTAATATGTAAATTTTTATTCAAGTGAATGTAAAATAAATAAAGTAAATATAGAAATTAGAGAAAAAAATATGTTGTGCGTCTACACCAACTTCGAAGAATGAAGAAGATTATAATCTTGATTTGTTGGTGACTCTGCTGACGTCAAAAAATGGCATTTCGTTATATCAGCATGAAAAAGGGAGTTGATGCATGACAGCGTCCGTTATGTGTGAATCTTCTGTAATGTTGAGTCTGATTCTTTCGCCCGGTCCTCGCCCCAGCTCAAGTTGCTGCTTCTGCTCCTTGCTCCAAGCTCCTTCGTGCTCCTTGATGCTCCTTCTTGCTCCTGCTTCCTTGATTCCAGGGGGAAAACGTGCGAATGGTTCAAAAACCGCTCCGACGCTCAAGACAGTCAAGGTGTTCTTAGCAATAAAAGATTGAATGTTGATTGAACCTTTTGGGAGCTAGTATGTGTTACTCAGAGAAAGTGAACCTGTTTTGTGGAAGACGATGGGGGGCCCTTTTATAGGCAATGTTAAGCCGACTTTGATTAGTGGTGGTGGTGAGGCGGTGTTGTCAACCCGTTAGAGAAGTTTCCTCTTATTCGTATCTAGGGTTTCCTTTAGAGTCTATCTCGGATCTTAGATAAATAGAAGTTCCTAAGTTCAAGGAAACTTCGTAAATATCTTGTCGAAGTGATAGATCTTTGGGGAGATACTTTCTTCTCTCAGACTCTTGAAGCCCAAGCTTGCTTAAACACTTAAGATCTGTAACCGACTGAGATCTTTTAGGGAGATTCTGGGATTGAGTCGGTAAGTTGTAGGCAATTTCCTGTCTCCCCAGTTTAGGGCGTGAGACAGAGGCGTAGCTTACACGGACCCCCGTTATTCCTTCAGTGATTTCAGGGCTGATCTGTCTGTGCCAGGAGTGGAACAGAGCTGATGCCTCTTAGCTTGTCCTGGCCGACCTCCCAGTTAAGGGTGTAGGTGGCGGAGTGTCGAGGGCTTAGCTGTTCTGCTGCCTTAAGCCGAGTTGACCCGTTGGACTTCAGGTCAAGGCTTGACTTTCTGACGTCAGTCAACGTCTCGACATTTTGTGCATCATCATGAGTTCCGCCACTCCTTAGTCGAAAGTATTGACACTGAGGAGTAGTAACTCTCAAGTCGAGTTAATTTAAATGAACCTGAAGGCAAGGGGTTTACTTGGACCAGAGCTGTTTCGTGAAGCTCGGTCAGTTCTTTTGATTTTCCTGAGCTCTGTGTGTCGGTGTTGCTTCTGGTTGAGTTGTTTTTGAAGAGTTTTTCTCAAGCCGATGGAGTTTGGGTTTTTCAGGATTGTTAGTTTCCAACTGATTGGTTCTGGGTTTCCTTTGAAACGTGTTGGTCTGTCACCGCTGGTTCGACACGTTTCGACTTTTGTCTAAGGAGATGGATTTCCGCTTTCATGCGTGATTTTCTGACATCAGAGATCTTGTTCTCTGATCACGCGTTTCAGCGTTGATTGTTTGGGTAATTTCGCACGCCACCTCTGTTGCCATGCATGGGCACGTGGCATTTTGTAATTGGAGGAGCGAGCTAGTCTATGTCGATCATTAACTCCTCTGACCCAGTCAGTCTTCAGCCACACCCAAACGCCTTGTTATTATGGCTTCGCGTGTTGCCGAGGGGGTTTTAATTCCTCTTTTCTTTGACGCCTTCTCCTGTTTTAGAGAAGCTTTTGATCTTCTTCTCCCATTATAAATAGCTTACTCTGGTTTTTAATTTTTCCTCAACACTTTAGGACTCTTTCCTCTAATACCTTTTTCCAATATTTTCCTTTCGCTCATGTTTTCGTGAGTGATACTCAGATGAGACCCCTGTTCGAGTTTATGCTTAGTACCTGTTTGGTGAATGTTTCTCCATAATGAACGTGGTAAAGGGTGGACTTCTCCATAATGGTCGTGGTAACCCTATGTGCCATTTTGGTATGTACCACCAAGGAGGGGCTGATTCCAATGCTAACTCCAACTGGGGTGCAGAGGAGAAGGTGATGGCTGTGGAGGAGAATTTTCTCTCTCGGTTGTCTTCTTGCCTTGGCAATTCTTTGAAGGGTTACTTCTCGGGATAATCTTCTCTCAAGCGACTTGCGCAAGTTGTCCTCTATCCTTCTGCGTTTTTCGGTTTCCTCCTTGTTCTATCTCTTTTTTTGTGGGTTTTATACCCTTTTTTTTGCAATTTCTTCCGTAATAGACTTTACTGAATGATGAATAATATTATATATTGTTTCTCTCCCTTTATTGTTTGTTATTTTCTGGGTATCAACTGCCTTTCACGAAGGAGCTCCGGTCCTTCTTTAACATTTATTGCTTTATTAAAACTGCTCTGACTGAAACATCTGCTCGTTCCGTCTTCACATGGCCTGGTTCTATAAATACGACTCGGATGGGCAAACAATTTCATTTGTCTTTGCTGATGTCATAGATTGGCCTTCCGGTAGATCAGCATGAAAAAGGGAGTTGATGCATGACAGCCTCCGTTATGTATGAATCCTCCGTTATATCGGAGGTTGATTAGCTCGACGTTTCTACTTCTTGTACTGCTTCTCTTTATTTCAGCTCCCGGCTCCTGCTCCTTACTCCTGCTTCTTGCTCCTGTTCAAAAATCTGCAAAGGGTTCAAAAATCGCTCTGACGCTCAAGCCAGTCAGGGTGCTCTTTGCAGTAAAAGAATGAATATTGATTGATCATTTTGGGGGACGAGTTATCAGAACTCTGAGTTTCTTGTGATCTTTTTAGGGTAAAGAGATCGTGTCCTGTGAAGGACGATGTGGGAGGCCTTTATAGGCGATGTTAGGCCGACTGTGATTAGTGATGGTGGTGAGGCGATTGCCGTCAAACCGAAGGGAAAGTTTCCTCTCTTGAGTATCTAGGGTTTATCCCAGAGTCTATCCAGGATCTTTGATAAGTGGAAGTTCCTAAGTTCAAGGATTCTCTGTAGATATCTTGCCGGTGTGATAGACTCTAAAAGAGAAGTTTCCTCCTTTAGATACGTGGAGTCCAAACTGGCTTGAACACTTCGAGATGTGTAGCCGACTGAGATCTTTCTAGAAGTTTCGGGATTAAGTCGGTAGGTCGCTTGGCGTTGCTGCCTCCCTAGTTCTGGGCGTAAGACACTAGCCAAACCTGTGTGGACCCCCCTCACTCCTTTGAAGACCCCAGGGCTAATCTGTCCATGCCAAGGGCGTTTTGCAAGCCTGGTTTCTTCTGGCCGACCTCCCAGTTAGGGGAATATTCGGTGGACCATCAGGACCTCAACGGTCCTGCTGCCTTAAGCCGGCTTGACCCTGTAGACTTCAGTTCTGATCTTGACTCTCTAGACGTTAGCCAACGTCTAGACATTTTATGCATCATCAATCTTGACTCTTCATACGTTAGTCAATATCTGGACATTTTATGCCTCATCATGAGTCCCGCCACTCTTTAGTCCAAAGTAATGGGACTGGGGAGTAAAAGTAACTTGTGTGTTTTAAACATTGAAGACCTTGAAGTTAAGGATTTTACCTGGACCAGAGTTGTTTCCTGAAGATCGGTCATTCTTTTGGTTTCCCAAAGCTGCATATTCCTGAGCTGATTTACACCGAGCTGGTAGATACTGCTGATGGTAAAACCTCTTTTCTCTAAGGTTGTACTTGCCAGAACTGATTCAAGTTGTGTTTGTCTTGGACTGGTGGACGTGTGGTTTGTTCTCCCGAGACACGTTTCGACTTCTGCTCAAGCAATTAATTTCTTTTTCATGCGTCACGTAATTGATCTTCTGATCACGCGTTTTTGGCGATAGACATTTAGGTAACTGCGCACGGCAGTTCCGTCATCATACGTGGATACGTGGCACTTTGTTAAAGGAGGAGTTGATGTGTTTCCTCGGAACCCGCTGATATCCCCTCGAACCTGACCCGTCGTATCCTTTAGACATTATTGTAGGGTTTTGTACGTATCTACTACATAGTAATCATCTAACTAGTGTTGTCAGTGGAATCTAAAACATCATATGTTTAACATTAATTAACGAGGATCATATGCATGAACTAATAGTGAACTACAAACTGAAAGAAGAATACTTGGATTCGCTTTCCCACAAACTAGATTCCATTAACTTTATCCCGAAGAAGATGAGAGCATCATATGAAGGTTGAGAAGAAGAACTATTCTTCTTTTGACTCCATAGATAGATTGGGAGCTTTTTCTCTAAAACCCCCTCTCTCCATTAGCTGTATATTGTGAGAGAGATGAAGTTTTCTCTTGAGAAAAATCCACACCTTTTCTGAACTTAGAACTGGTTTTTATATAGTCATTACCTTAGTAGAGTCCTACTCAAATAAGGAATCCTAAAAAGTCCCTCAGAAAAGATAAGCACAAAAGCAGTTTAAATCCTCTAGGATTCCCTAATTAGGAAAAACCCTAATTAGGGTTTCCCCTTAGTGTGGCCGGCCATAACAGCCCCTTATGGGCTTGTTTTGGCCGGCCCACTTATCTTATATGGCCGGCCAGGGAAATCCCTTAAAGGGATTCCCTTCCCGGCCCATAAAGTGTGCTTTTCACCTTTTTGGACTTCTCTTTCGAGCCCGATTATTTTCTATCTTTTGAGCACTATCAGACTGGATCATATCCATCTATAGGCAAGCTCCCACGAGTCAACTCTCTCTGATCAAGCTACCACTCTTTGGTGTAACCCGTTGTAGGATCTGGTCTATGTTAGCCGCGGATTATCGAAGTGATTCGACGATCGTAAACGGCTTCTAGCTAAGCATTACGATCTCTGATTGGACCGAATTAGATGATCTTCCGGATTAAGTCATCCTAACTGACAAATTGTACGCATTGCCACTTTGGTCGAAGGACACTCCTTCACAAGGACATCTCCTTCAGACCGAAGGCCTATATCCTTCAGTCTCCCACTTGTACTTAAAACAAGTCCAATGCTCGATTCCCATGTCACTTCGCATCTCACCTGAGAACAACTGCAAAGCTAATTATTAATTATTAATCCATTAGAGTACGTTCGTACATTTTCAGTTGCTTCTCCTCACGTGGACTGGAGATACTAATCCTAACCTTGTTAGAAGGACATAATCCAGTCTTGTACTCCCACTTAACTTCATGTCTATCATGTCATTCCCAGTAATCCGCTTTTATAACCTCCTTTTACGGCGCGGCGTTTGGCAGTACCAAAGTTTGACACTCCTTACATAAGATAAGTGGAGCACTCATGTTTAAGGAATATCTCCAATCTTGCCTATGAGAGTTCATGACGTATTTCATTACTCATTGAAGAACTCTCATGTTTGGGTTATCTAGTGTATATTCCCAATCATAAACCTATGTGATTGACTCGAATTCCCAATTCGCATAGCCCATGAAACTGGGCTATCAGTCAATCTCACATGCTAGTCTTCTTAGGCCATTATTGTCCATGCAATGACCTGGACTAGGGAATTAATAATGAATCTATTCCAAATTCACTTAGTAGGGTTTCATTTACCATATGATGTATCTGATAATCCTACTTGGAATGCTTCACTATTTTTGGACTGTCGGTTAAATACTAAACCACAATTTAACGACGAAATAATTAAATTATTTCAGATAATAAGAGTTTGTAAATCTTGAGCTTTCCTGTGTAACTCCTTACACCCTCAAGTTTACCAGTCTAAGCTTTTCAGGAAAGCTTAGTGCTTATGATCCTAGTATGACTTTCGTACTTAGTCTAAGGTGACAGTTTAGTTAGTAGACCTAACTATTTTTTTTCTGTTTGTAAAGTTTGCAACAATCTTCGCCTAGAACCCTTCCAGCTTACTGTTCTTCCAAGTCAAGATTGTCATCTTATTCTGGAAGTTTGCAACATATGACTTTTCAATCGTTTTATTTTCTTACGAATAATAAGTTCTTCTTAAGAACTTTATGCGATCCAGATCAGCTTATCTGGATTTGATTGGTGACGACCATAGATACTCCAAGTATTATGAGACGTCGAGGTGAATGCTAATCATGTCTAACATGACCGATCTTATGCTTTCAGCATAACCATCTTTTCTCATGAATGCTTTTCTCATCAGAATATCTCAAATTCTGAATCTTGCAAAGCTATGTTCCCTGAGACTTGGGTAGAAATACTCTATCAGAGTCTTTCACATTGTACTTTTTAAGACTTTTCTTGAATAAGTCTTATCATCTTCTAGATCTATTTTTATAGATCTTTTGATGCCCAAAAGCATTTCACCTTTGTGTGTGGTCCTTTTAATTGAGCCAGTCTGTTTTCAACATTCATATGTTGATCTCAACTTATAATATGTCATCTACATACCGAACCAAAGAAAACTGGGTCACTCCCACTAACCTTCTTGAACTATCTGAATTCATGATTTCTCTTCATTCTTAAAGAAACCAACTTTTGATTACTTTGCAGAATCAAAGATTCCTACTCTTACTTGCATGCTTCAATCCTTTGATGGATTTCTAAAGCTTGCAATTGTCACTTAGCTTTCAGGAGGGTCAACTCTCCTTCGGAATGTGACATGTGCACATTCTATTGCTTAGTGATTGATCATTATGGTTTTAAGCATCGTGACTTGAGAGATGATCTTTTCATGGTTTAAACCAAGAATTCTTTGACCTACTTTTTTAGTCTAGCTCTACATCCTTGTCCGTTTTTCAAACTCTTTGAAAAACCTATTTTTACTTAATGAAAACTATTCCTTTAAGAAAATAGATCAAGTTCCAAACTTGATATCGGATGTGGATTCCATTCTGATCTTATGACTCCAAACCATATTTTGGAGTGATTCCGTCATAGCTTTTGTAGGTAGCTCATATTTTTCTTCAACAGGTTTCCAATCCTCTGAGACAGATCTATGAGCCTTCAAAGCCTATTAGGGGTATGAACAACTTTGAGACGCTCTCAACTTCTTGAGGCCTCTCCTGCAAATCTAATTCGACTTATGCGGAAGGATCTCCGAGATCTACTATCTCTACCTCTATTTCCATATCTATCGGTTAGAATAGATAGGAACCGCAATTTCTGACATCCGTATACCACCATTGGTTTTTAATACCATTGTCAGTTTGTTGCTCTTATCGAATGTCTTCGATAAAAAATTTCCCACTTGTCTTATTGGAATAACTCTTATTTCATGCAAGACACCATCATGAGCAACAACTACCTTGTTTTCTGATTGTTGGTGGAAGAATCCTCGTATTTCTTTATCGCATAAAGAAATATTTTGTTTGATATGACAACTTGGTTCTCGGTAACCATTTACGTTAGTTTCATATCTTTGGACCTTGAGAAAGACCTTGTTGGAACCATTCCAAATCCATACTCTTATGGTGTCTTTTCAGCTATTGACAGAACGTGGTTAGGTATGAAGAACGACCGTGTTGAGAATATACCCCATGAAGTGTTCGGAAGATTGGCATACCCATCATTAATCGACTCATATCTAACATGTTTGATTACTCCCACTGGACTCATCACCCATATGATGTGTTTGGAGCAAGATAAGAAACTATTTCTCAACCTCTTGATGGTCATCAAATTTCTGACTTAAATATTCATCATCTCGATCCAATCGAATTACTTATATTTTTTTCAAGTGGGATTCTGGTTAACTCTAGTTAGTGTATTAATAATTTTACATACATCCGTAAGTATGAAGACTATTAGTTCACTAGTCACAACTTCTTTTCGAAAAGGTGACTTTGTCAAATAGTCATTTTGGACAAAATTCACATGTGTCGTATGATTCAAAATCATTAGACTTAGAAGTCCATACCATTGGAACTTCCTCATGTGTATTATGTCAATTTGACGCAATGAGAAAATAAGAATTGACCAGTTTGAATCCTTTGTTTATAGCCTATTGTATCATTGTTAATGCTTTAGTTCTCCTAGAAAAAGTTTGTTAATTCAGCACTGATTTAAAACATTAGATATTTCTAGAAGAACATAATAACACTTATTAAGTTTTAAGCTAGATCGGTGTCTAAGAGAATACTTTGATCCAATTCAGCATCCTTAGCAATTACTTGCTTCTGCACCCTCTTGGATCTTTTCTACTTTTAGTCAAGTATGTAAATCCCATGAAAAAATCCACTAAACTTGCTAGATTAACTTTGTTAACAAAGATGCAAGAACTGGAATTCTCAATTCCGTTTCTTTGTCTTCTGGGTACTTTGGGTAGTTTCTTGTAATGGCCTAGCCATTGCTTCCAAAAGCTTTGACCCTTTGTCCCTTTGAATCATAAGAACTTTTCTTACATTCCTTTGGTTGCTGAATCTGAAGAACTTGTTTGTTAGATTTAAACCTTCCTCAATGTTCTTTTCAGTTTGTGTTCACAAGTTGAGGTAACATCGAACATTAGGAATGGGATATTCTCGGACGTTTTCTTTGTTTCGAATTCGAGAGCGTTTCTTGGATTCTAATCCAATCAAGGAAATAACTTTCGTTTTATTCCTTCTTAAGGAATGAACGAAGGTTGGAAAACTATTTTCTAATAGTCATATATACTTTACTCTAAAACAAAAGGCAAAATCCTACAACTTATTATCATAGCAAAAACACAGTTTTTGCCACATTATCAAATAAACCGTCCCCGGTTGAATAATGTGATTCCAAGACCTCATTTCTTTGAGGTTAAGCGTACTAGGGGACTGCGCTTAACCCCGTCGTCCTGGGTGAGTAACTCTTTACTGATCATACTCCTATTACTCTTGGTTGATGAATAATACATTTATGTATTCTATTCATCCTTTGCCTCGAAATCCAAAACCCTTTTGCTGACTCGTTGAGAATAACCAGTTAGACATGTAGACCTCTTCATAGATCTACCCGTACTATCTCGAGGTAAAAGATGGCACCCTGCAGAGGTAGACCCACCATCGATGAACAAGGGCCCAGCAGGTGTCTTATTTTGGGTAGGCTTTACTCAAAATTCTTTTTGGGGACTTTTACGTAATTTATCAATTATTCGTTACTGTGAATTCTATCTTAACCATTTATGACTTATTACGTAAAGTTTATGTGAGTTTGCGTAAGGAATTACTTAGTTCCTAGTATAGCCCCTAAAAGATCTAATCTTTTAGGTTACCTCTTGTTCTCCTATGGTTCGTTTGGATTTACGTCCTTGAACCTCCATTGATTACTCCCACTTGAACCATGATCTCATCGTTCGGTTCATCAATGGATTCTACGACCCTATACTCTAAGTATTATTCGGGCACATACTCCTATGTGCTTAGAAACAAGAGTCGATTACTTATCTAAAGGCAATACTTTTCTACGCATTCACATATATATACATACAAATATGACAATCATAAAACAAGGTATGTAACCTAGATTCGTTTCTAGATTTCTATTTGTGGGAAATTGTGACATATCTATGTCTAACATGCTTCTAAGTTAATTTTCGTAAAATTTGAACTAATGGTACGTTATGTTTCTTCCTTAATGATTTCTAAAATCGATTCAAGGAAAAACTCTGTTTGGGCCCTCAGATGGCCCGCGTCGATTTCGGAAAATTTTGTGTGAAATCGGAAGAAGAAAAGTCAAGACCTCCCATTCAGATATGGCCCGAGTCAAACTCGAAAGACCCAAGTCAAACTTGGTCAACATGTCCCTTGACAAGCCCGGGTTGACCCGTGATAAGTCTAGACTTAGCCCATGCACTGGCCGGACCGGACCGGCACGTTCCAAACGTGTCGGACCCATTGGTCCAGAAGCGTCTTGGCACTAGGCCAGACGCGTCCTTTGCCCTAGGACGCGTGCTGCAAGCGTCTGACCAAGTTGTAGCCTTCTCGAACAGGATGTCCGAGAAGCTAGGACGCACCAGACGCGTCTGGGAGCATGGTCGAGGTCTCGGTCCTAGACCGAGACTTTCGTATCATAGATCAAGTCCGAGATGACTTAGGTATGCCCAGACGCGTCTGGTCGGGCATAGTTGGTCGCTTCTTAGACGCGACCAGATATGCTCAGACGCGGATCCATCGGGATCCTTGTCTAGGTATATCTTGGACTCCTAGTCCGAGAGGACGCGACAATGTCGCGTCCTCGACGCGGCTGGATTGCGTCTAAAGCACATCCTGGACGTGTCCAGTGTGCGTCCCGGTCACGTCCTAGACGCGACCAGCCAGCTTGGCCTGGCACAAGAGTTTAGTGTGCGTTCCGGTCAAAAATAGTGTTTTTTCAATCCCAAATGAAAAACCCAAAACCCTAGAACTTTAGTTTTCGAAAAATCTTTTCAACAAAGTTAAAATCCAAGATTTCTATGCTTTGAAACCCTTTCAAAACCATGTTTTGATTACATATAAATCTAATTTAAACTAATCAAAACGTGTTCGAATCTCTATTCAAACTAATCAAGAACATGTCTGAATCTTATTCAAACTATTCAAGAACTTGTCCGAATCTATATTCAAACTAATCTATCTAATAAATCAAGTATGAATCTAATTCGTTCTAGTCAAAACTAGTTACATGCAAACGGCTCGTGATGCCATTGTAGGGTTTTGAACGTATCTAATGCATACTAATCATCTAACTAGTGTTGTAAGAGGAATCTCAAACACCATATGTTTAACACTAATTAACCAGTATCATATGCATGAACTAATTATGAACTAGAAACTGAAAGAAAAATACCTGGATTGGCTTTCCCACGAACTATATTTCATTAACTTTATTCCGGAGAAGATGAGAGCTTCATATGTAGCTCCTCTACTTGAGACACCCGAGTAAACAACTTGATCTCCCTTTGTTGTTGTCTGCTACAAGAAGAACCATTCTTCTTTTGACTCCATAGATAGATTGGGAGCTTTTTCTCTAAAACCTTCTCTCTCCATTAGCTGTATATTGTGAGAGAGATGAAGTTTTTTCTTGAGAAAAATTCCACACCTTTTCTGAACTTTGAACTGGTCCTTATATAGGCATTACCTTAGTAGAGTCCTACTCAAATAAGGAATCCTAAAAAGTCCCTCAGAAAAGATAAGCACAAAAGGAGTTTAATTCCTCTCCCTAATTAGGGAAAACCCCTAATTAGAGTTTCCCCTTAGTGTGACCGGCCATAACAGTCCTTATGGGCTTGTTTTGGCCGGCCCACTTATCTTATATGGCCGGCTAGGGAATCCCTTAAAGGGATTCCCTTCCCGGCCCATAAAGTGTGTTTTTCGCCTTTTCGGACTTCTCTTTCGAGCCCGATTCTTTTCTATCTTTTGAGCACTATCAGACTGGATCATATCCATCTATAGGCAAGCTCCCACGAGTCAACTCTCTCTGATCAATCTACCATTCTTTGGTGTAACACGTTGTAGGATCCGACGATCGTAAGCGGCTTCTAGCTAAGCATTACGATCCCTAATTGGACCGGATTAGATGATCTTCCGGATAAAGTCATCGACCTCCTAGATGAAAAATTTTAAGCATTGCCACCTTGGTCGAAGGACACTCCTTCAGAAGGACATCTCTTTAAGACCTAAGGACTATATCCTTCAATTATTCCCTTGAACGTTCCCGAGATTTGTTCAGTCTTTACTTTAATAACCCCTCACTTGTTTTCAAGAACTTTTTTGGCTAGTCCTTCCCAGTATAAATAACCTACTTTTGCTCTTTAACTCCTCATCATCAAAAGTCAGAGAAGAGAAGGTCTTTCCTTTGCAAATATCTTTCCCACTTTGCTTTTTATCTTCTATTTTGATCAGAGATCCAAGATGAGGCCTCTTTCGATTTCATACTAGCTACCTTCTTGAGGGATGTTTCTCCATAATGATCGTGGTAAAGGGTGAACTTCTCCATAATGTCCGTAGTAACCCCATGTCCCTTTTTGGTAGATTCCACAAGGAAATAGGGTTACCAGTACTGCGTCCAGCTGGGGTGCAGAGAACTTCACATCAGTGGAAACAGGGTTATTTTTACCTTGGTTGTCTTTTGGTCTTGGCATATCTTCTGAAAAGGGGTACCTGATAACTTCCCAACTCTTCTTCAACCGAATGGCGCGACCGCTCTTCTAGTCTTTCGCGTTCTTTGGTTTTCTTCTTGCCATGTCTCTTCTTTTTGTGGATTTTATATCTTTTTGCAATTTCTTCTGTAATAGACCTGAATGGTCGCACTCTTCTTGATGTACTTCGGTTGCAATTTCTTCTGTAAGAGGTCCCTTTTAAAAATTAATGAAAAGTTACCTTTTGGCTTTTATGTTTCTTTTCTGTTTTCCCGCATTTAGGTTTGTCGGTCTTACATTCACTTATGTTCGTCGTGACTCTTCTGTGACCGTGCCCATTCATAACTTCCCTTCGTGCTATAAATATGCTTGAAAGTACAGTACGAGTATCTTGCAATTATGGCCATGGGTTTCCTAATGGTTAATGGAACTCTTCCTGGTGGCGACATAGGGGTGGCCTTTTAATGGCCCTCAACGACGACGATTCCTCTGTTGAGAATTTGTGCATGGAAGTGGCTGGTGAAGGTTTCATTGAGATCCTTCGTCCTCGAGACCTTCAGGATGATGATAATCTTTCGGCGTTGGACGTAGCCAATCCTCTCTATCCCCTGGTTTATTCATTAATCGACGTCTACTTCTGAACCTGCTCTTTTTTCGACCGTCGGGTTTTTGATTTGTCGTCGTGGGGGTGATCTGTTACTGGTCGTGATTATCAAAGCCTCAGTGGTCATTGCCAGTCCTCCTGCTGCTCCTTCCTCTTCTTCTGATGTGCCATAGTTGTTTTTGAATGACGTTTCCCTGTTATTTTTAATTTTCTCTATATGTATTTATGCATATACCAAAACAAGCAGTCAATTTGATTAGTCCTACGCTTACTAATGCAATTTTCCTAATCTTACTACGCATGCTCCAAATGATCGCTCCTGCAAAAAGAATAACTTAGATTTATCCTAGTATGACCTAGGCTTACTAATTCCTATTGCAAAATAGAACCTAAATTAGTGTAACCGCAAAGCTTTGAATGCTTTTCGGGTCTGGATTTTGCCCCTGATCATGACCGCTGCTCCCAGGGTTATTTTTTGTTGGCAACCGATTTAGCTAGGATTTCTCCTTGGACCCCTAATTGTGGCTTTCGCTACCAGGGCTGGTTTCGTTGACTTGAGCGCAACTAGTTTAGCTAGGACTTCTCCTTGGACCCCTGGTCGTTGCTTTCGCTACTAGGGCTGGTTTCGTTGGCTTGCGCGCAACTAGTTTAACTGGGACTTCTCCTTAGACCCCTGGTCATTGGTTTCGCTATCAGGGATGGTTTCGTTGGCTTGATCGCAACTAGTTTAACTAGGACTTCTCCTTAGAGCCCTAGTCGTTGCTTTCGCTATCGGGGCTGGTTTCGTCGACTTGAGCGCAACTAGTTTAACTAGGACTTCTCCTTAGACCCTTGGTCGTTGCTTTCACTATCAGGGCTGGTTTCGATGGCTTGAGCACAACTAGTTTTTGTCGGGACTCCTCTCGTACCCCCCGGTCGTTGCTTTCTCTGCCAGGGTTGTAGGTTAACTAGGACTTCTCCTTAGGATCCTTAGTGGGGCCGCGTTTCACTCGAGTAAAGTGAGTTTAACTAGGACTTCTCCTTATAAGGTTTTTAGTCGTCATCGTAGCTACCAGAGCTGCCTAATTTGCCGGCTTGAGCACGGTCAGTTTAATTAGGACTCCTCCTTGGGACCTTGGTGAAGGGTCAGCTTTACTCGAGTAAAGTTTCAGTTTAACTAGGACTGCTCCTTGAGGCTTCTGGTCGTCGCCTTAGCTACTAAAGCTACCTGTTTTGCCGAAGCAAAGTGAGTTTGACTATGACTCTTCCTTTTATAGTGTCGCCTTTTTGCTAAAAATATTTTTTTTTATTCATAAAATATGTAGCTTGTAACGCTAGTTCTCCCGTCTAACGACTTTATTCGCAAAATTACTAGAAGGACATCAAAAGTGATGGTAACCTACGTGGTCCTTGCTTTTCAGTCCTGCATGTCTGCCGTGGGATCTCCGTAGAACACTTTATCTCCTCTAATGGTGACCGGGTTAGTGGTTTCTTCTTCACAACCCTGGGCGGAGATTAAGTAACATTCTCTGGCTACTTCTTGATTCCTTATGACCGTTCCTATGAGATTCGTTCCCGGGATTGGGAATTTCATCATGAGGTAGTTCATAGAGATTATCGCCCCTGACTCTCTCAGGAAGTTCCCGCCCAATATGATGTTGTATGCATGCATCTTGTCGACTATGACGAAATTTAGCATCATCACTTTCTTCGTTTCTCCTTCTCCTATTGGTACGGGTAACGATGCTTTCCCATCGGTTTCGACTTGATTGTCGTCGAACCCTGTCAAGCAAGACTTATATGATCTGAGATGGTGAAGAATTACCCCGAGTTTTTGGAAGCATGTTCGGCTCATGACTTCAGTCGAGCTTCCCGTGTCGACTAGGATGCGACCTACCCTCCAATTGGTTACCACTGCCGTTATCACCAGTGGGTCCGCGTGTGGGGTTATTACCCCCACTAAGTCATCGTCGGTGAAGACGGTGGGTGGCGTTTCCACACTGGGTTTGATAGCTCCGCCGAGAGTCAGCCCTCCTAAGATAGTATTGATGTTTTCTATGCCCCCGGCTGGCTCCTCTAGGCCTTTAGTTGCTTTCTTGATGGTCGGGCTATGTTCGTCAGAATCTAGCCCAGATCCGATTCCTGCACTGTTTAATGACCTTTTATTCTTGTATTCGTAGGGTCGCTGCCCCTTCTGGATGTATTTGTCCAGCTCGCCCTTCCTCACCATTTCTTCGATGAGGTTTTTGGGATGTCGACAATTATCAGTTTTGTGACCGTAGCTTCGGTGGAAGGCGCACCACGCGGTCATGTCTCTGAACCCGAACTCCTCCTTATCATTGTTGGGTCTGGGTAGCTCCGCTTTTCCTTTCGCTATGAGTATCTTTAAAATTTCCTCCCTACCTTTCACTAACGGGGTATAGGTGGCAAAGTCAGATTTGGGTCTTCTGCTTCGTTCTCGTTCCCTGTGAGGCCTAAGTTCCTCCCGTTCTTTTTTTCAGATCGGTTCACTTTCATGCGGGATGTTGGTCACCTCCTTCATCCGTTGGTAGTTTTCTTCTTTCCTGATGAATTGTTGCACCCTCTCTATTAACTCTGCCAAGGTATTTGGTTCCTTGCCAAAGATGTCCCTGATGACATCATCCTGCCTGAGACCTCTCAACAGGGCGGCGAAAGCAACCTTTGGCTCCAGGTCGGGGACCTGCACCATGAGGTTGTGGAATCTCTGCCAATAAATTGCCAAGGTCTCGTTTTTTCCTTGAACCTAATGTGACATGAAAATGTCACATTAGAAGCGCCTAACTTAGACTAATTACTCTGTTTCGGGTGTTATTGTTAATAAATTATGTGTTTTTATTGCTAGGTAGTTTATTTGGAGTTTGGCGTTTTATTCGGAATAAAACGGGCCACTTATCACATTTTCATCTCATGCGATCAAAGGAAAGAAAGAAGCCCAAGGGTATTTTAGTCCTTTGTTATAATTGAAGATGTAGAGACAAGGACAGAGGCACCCTCTTGGTTTCTAAATCAAAGCCCAAAACCAAGTCTAGGCCCAAGAAATACCAAAAGAAGAAGAAATGTGTAGAGATATTATGGGCACCCATTTGTAGTCTAAAGACTTAATCAAGTTTGACTAAGTCTAGGGTTTTAATCAAGTTAGAGAGGGGTCATTTTTTTTACACTTCAATCTACTATTCATCATCTTCTTCAAGAACTTGGGGTAACAGAGAGAAGGCTAGGGCTCTTGGGGGTGTTCTTGAGAGCTTGAGGGTTTGCTAGAAGGGAAAAGAGAGAAGAAAGAAGAAGGCAACCGGCCAAATCTTTGGCCGGTACGAGCTAGAACAAGAACGGGAAGGCCAACAGCTCAGGTTTCTTGCAGCAGCATGGGACGGATCTTCAACACTCGATACAGCACTACGAGCACGAGCAGCAGCTCGGCTGGAACAGCAAGGACGCGTCCATGAGTTGAAGCTATCTTGCTCGGGCTAGAGCAGCCAGATCTGGCCGGACTTTGAAGGAACAGCTCGGCAGAGTAGCTTCATAGCTCGGGGACGGCATCAAAAGCAAGGGACATGCAGCTTCTTAGTAGGGGACGGCTCGGGACAGTGCACACTTTCGCCGGACTTCCATTTCCTTGGCCGGATTTCATCATCTTCTAGCCGGACTTCTCGTGACTTTTCCGGTCACTTTCTTGGTTGGAAAAGTTAGGGTTTTTACTCCCCATGACATGGTCTTGCTTCTCATGTTGTTTGATTTAGTTTTGGGCTATAATTTCTAGAGAGAGAATGCTTGAGTTAGAGTTTCATGGAGGTTG
The DNA here is from genome assembly GCF_041429995.1 of Eschscholzia californica. Classification (NCBI taxonomy): domain Eukaryota; kingdom Viridiplantae; phylum Streptophyta; class Magnoliopsida; order Ranunculales; family Papaveraceae; genus Eschscholzia; species Eschscholzia californica. The sequence goes on from NW_028238198.1 coordinate 52,366,245, forward strand.
AGTTCTAAATGGAGATGATGATGTTGATTGCTATAGGGAACCCTGATTTTTGCAAAGGGGAGATTGGATGCACATTAAAGACCAACATTTTCCGACGATCTTAGCTTTGCACCAAATCGAAAAAGGGGCATTCTCTTATCATCTTCTTGTCATTTATTATTTATTCACCATGTTTAGCTAACTTTAGTGTGTTGATTATGGGATCAAATGGGATGAATTTGTGATTATGTTTGATATGATTTATTGTTTTGATTATAAATCGAGGTTCTTTTAATTCGATTATCGTTTCAATCATATTTTCATATGTTTTGTCATGCACCTCACATAGTTAATAGATGAAACGAAGTATTCGATATCGATGGTAGTCTAAGTCATAATTTCATGTGTCTTGTCATGCACTTCACATAGTTAGGCGACTAGACAACACCCTCGACGACTCGAGTTTAACCGATTATGACGTTTATTTGACTAAGTATGATCTCCGGATATACATAGTACTTAGAGACATCTATTTTAGGAGTCGAGTGTCGATTGTATTTTGACACATTAGATCAAACCGTACATAGTTGTAGGTTTATTATCAGGGGTTCCCGGATTTCGACACCTCTCTCGCTTATTTGTTATCTCCCGATTCTTGTTCCTCCGAATCTTCTCTCGAATCCTTGGATCGACCCCGGCTTTGTCGGGTTACTACTTGATACCTGCGCTTGGGTGTGCAACCTTTTTGGGTGCATCAGAACCACGTTGAACAGCTCGTCGGTCTTTCTTTTGATTGCGTGCTTCCTCGAAAGGCGTCGCAAAAGACCTGGGTGAGTTGTTTAAAAGATTTGATTGATCCTGGGGCTAGTGCTTGGTACCATTCCTGGGCTGGTCCTTTTAGGATTGTAGCGAAGACTACGCACCATATGTTCTGATTGGTCGTATATAAGTTCATTACTGTAGTGTAGTTGTTGATGAACACCACCGGGTCCTCCAGGCCATGGTAATGATCTAGTGATGGGCACTTGAAGTTCTTCGGCTTCTCAGATTCTAATATCTCTCGGCAGAGAGAGGGTTGGTGGATTACTTTCCCCCACAGCTTCTCCTTCTCTCTTTCTCGAGTTAGCTCTGCTACCTGATGTATGAGCACATCGCAGACGGTTGGGTCGTCCGTGCACCATTCGCCAACCCCCTTCTTTTTAGGGATGTACAGTCGGTTAGGGTCTAATGCTCCGTATTCTTCCAGGGTGTTCTCCAAGTGCATCTGGTCGCCGGGTTGTGAAGTCAGATCTCCGGAAGAGAATGCATTACCGGGTGAGAAAATTATCCCCGCGTATCTCCTAATTACTTCTTCTCTCTCTTTGGGTGTCGCGGCTTTCCTAGGCATCTCTGCTTTGCGGAGGCTTTCCTCTAGTTGTTTTGCCTCCTCATCCTTTCGGAGGTAGTCGACCTTGGCTTGTTCTAGTTCGATCATGAGCTCGACTGGGTTGCGGAGCCTGTGTGGTGACCCGCGTGGGGTGTGCTCGCCTGAAGACATGTTTGCCTGAGGGACTCAGGGAAGTGGTTAGTCTGAAAAGTTTGATAAATAAGATTCGGGATACCGAATTGATGGTTTTGCTGGAGAGATGCCCTCGTTCTAGCGCCAAATGGTGATGTCAAAAATTGGCCTTCCGTTAGATCAGCATGAAAAAGGGAGTTGATGCATGACAGCCTCCGTTATGTATGAATCCTCCATTATGTCGGGGGTTGATTAGCCCGACGTTCCTGCTTCTAGCTCTGCTTTTTGTTATGCTTCTCTTTATTCCAGCTCCTAGCTCCTGCTCCTTGCTCCAGCTCCTTGCTCCTGCTTCTTGTTCCTGTTCGTCTATTCCTGAGGGGGAAAACCTGCAAAAGGTTCGAAAACCGCTCCGACGCTCAAGCCAGTCAGGGTGCTCTTTGCAATAAAAGAATGAATATTGATTGATCCTTTTGGGGGGCAAGTTAGGAGACTCTGAGTTTCTTGTGATCTTTTTAGGGTAAAGAAATCGTGTCATGTGAAGGAAGATGTGGGGGGCCTTTTGTAGGCGATGTTAGGCTGAATATGATTAGTGGCGGTGGTGAGGCGGTTGCTGTCAAATTGAAGGGAAAGTTTCCTCTCTTGAGTATCTGAGGTTTCTCTCAGAGTCTATCCCGGATCTTTGATAAGTGAAAGTTCCTAAGTTTAAAGATTTTCCGTAGATATCTTTCCGGTGTGATAGACTCTAAAAGAAAAGTTTCATCCTTTAGATACGTGGAGTTCAAACTGGCTTAAACAGTTCGAGATGTGTGGCCGACTGAGATCTTTCTAGAAGTTTCGGGATTAAGTCGGTAGGTCGCTTGGCGCTGCTGCCTCCCCAGTTCTGGGCGTAAGACACTGGCCGAACCTGTGTGGACCCCCCTCACTCCTTTGAAGACCCCTAGGCTGATCTGTCAATGCCAAGGGCGTCTTATAGGGCTGGTTTCTTCTGGTCGACCTCCCAGTTAGGGGAACATTCGGTGGACCATCAAGAGCTCAACGGTCCTGCTGCCTTGAGTTGGCTTGACCCTGTAGACTTCGGGTTTGATCTTGACTCTCTAGACATTAGTCAACGTCTGGACATTTTATGCATCATCAATCTTGACTCTTCAGACGTTAGTCAACGTCAAGACATTTTATGCATCATCAGTCCTCTTCATGGCCAGTTTGCTTATCCAAAGGCTCATTCCCCGTGATAATCTTAGAATTAGTTTTCGCCTGTCGCTCATTACTGATGAATTCTACGTCCGTCATTACCGTGTTGACGTCGAAGACGAAGGTCCGATCAGGTTTTTTTGCCTCATAGGCTTGTCTGTCTTTGAGAATCTAGAGATGATTCTGTTTGGCGAGCCTTTATGTCCCTTGATTTTTCCCAGAGAGAGGTGTTGAATGATGGCTGACTGGTAACCTTTGAAGTGATGGGATACCTGATTCGCTTGCTGGATGGTCGTCTTGTGGGGTGATCATACAAACCTCTATAGAACTAGTTCCTTCTGATGTAATCTCCTTGTCTTCTCATTCTCCCACCTCTTCCTCTTCGTCTAATATGTAAATGGTCGATGATGTATAGTCCTTAACATCCTCTTTTGGTTCTGTTTTTATCTGCACGCACACTTAAACATGAAACAATTACTTGTGAAAACCGTAATCTTACTAATGCAAGATTCCTAACTTACCACACATGCTCCATATGATCGCTTCTACAAAAATAAAGAAAATTAGACTTATTCTTTTGTGCCCTAATCTCACTATTTCCCTCTGCAAAATAGAACCCAAGTTAGCCCGGTATAATAATTTCTGAGTGGTTTCGAAGGTAATCCTAAGACTTTCCTCGGGCCCCTGGTTGTGGCCTTAGCTACCAGGGTTGTTTCGTCGGCTTGAGCACGACTAGTTTTAACTAGGACTTCTCCTTGGGCCCCTGGTCGCGGCCTTAGCTACCAGGGCTGCTTCGTCGGCTTAAGTATGACTAGTTTTAACTAAGACTTCTCCTTAGGCCCCTGGTCGTGGACTTAGCTACCAGTGCAGTTTCATCGGCTTCAGCACGACTAGTTTTAACTAGGACTTCTCCTTGGGCCCCTGGTCGTAGCCTTAGCTACCAGGGTTGCTTCGTCGGCTTGAGCATTAACTAGGACTTCTCCTTGGGCCCCTAGTCGTGGCCTTAGCTACTAGGGCTGCTTCGTCGGCTTGAACACAACTAGTTTAACTAGGACTTCTCTTTGGGACCCCTGGTGAGGGATCGCGTTTTACTTGAGCAAAGTCAGTTTAACTAGCACTCATCCTTAGGGCCATTGGTTGTGACCTTGGCTACTAGGGTTGTCTGTTTGCCGAAGCAAGGTGAGTTTAATTAGGACTCCTCCTTAGGTCCCCTGGTCGTCGCTTCCGGGTTATCCGTTTTGCTTGCATAAAGTTGAGTTTGTAGGACTCCTCCTTAGGCCCCCTAGTTTTTGCTTTCGCTAGTAGGGTTGTCCGTTTTGCCGAGGCAAAGTAAGATTAGATAGGACTCCTCCTTGAATGATACTCATTTTCGAAAAGCATTATTTATTAATAGATACTGCAACTATTGCCACATTATGGCCTACTGGCCTTATTATAGTATAATCTGAAAGAGGGTACGGCTACCTGAGGGGTCTATGCCTTACTCTTGCATGTCTGCGGTGGGATCATCATAGAAGACTTCTTCCTCTCTAGTGCTAATTGGGATGTCTGTCTCCCGTTTGCAATTTCGTGTCGATATCAGGTAGCATTCCCGAGCCACCTCTTGGTCTCCCCGAACTGTCCCCACGAGGCTCGTCCCCAGAATCAGGAATTTCATCATCAGGTGGTTCATGGAGATGATAGCTCCGGACTCTCTTAGGAATTGCCTTCCCAGGATTATGTTGTAAGAGCATGGCCTGGTGAGCACTGCGAACTCCAGTACTATGGCTCTTCTTACCGTTCCGTCTCTAATCAGCACCGGTAAGGACACAGTTTCGTTGATTCTGACCCGAGTGTCATTAAAACCTGTCAAGCAAGATTTGTTAGGTTTTAAGTGTTGAAAATTTACCCCGAGATGTTGGAGGCATGTTTTGCTCATGAGCTCTAGCGAACTGCCCGTGTCGATTAGGATTCGCGCAACGTTCTTGTCAGCTATTACCATCGTGATCACCAAAGGGTCTGCGTGAGGGACTGTTATTCCTGTTAGGTCCCTGCTCGTGAATGTGATGGACAGACTCGAGCTGAGCTGGCAATCCTTGATTTTTAAATGTGCCCCTGTTTTGTCTGCTCTCGATGTTTTCGTCAAGAGTTGCGCTCCAAGTGATGGTGTTGACATTGCCCATCACCTCCGGATGTTTTCCAGTTCCTTCAGCTGGTTTCTTGGAGGAAGCCGAGGGGGTGTCCTCTTGGGGCCTCTCCCTGCCTGAAGTCCTTTTTTCTTTATGATGGGGTCGTCGGTCTCTATCCTTCCGACGTTCCTGGGCTTCCTCCGTCGGGACTTCTGATCTCCGATCAAACTTACGGCTTAGTTCCAACGAGTGACGCACAAGTATTTCGTTGAAAGATGATTCATCTGTTTGACCTACGTTAATCCCTTTGTGTCTTGGAACGCCCATTGGGCTCGGCTAGGCTATCGGTCGTTCACCGGCGTGTGTCGTCTGATGCATGCCCGTGGGTGTAGAAAAGAGGTTCCGAGACCAACTTTCTGTCGCCACCACTTTCTCCTTTGCCAGCGCTTTTCTCCGGGCCGCTTCAGCTTTGAATAACCTTTCCCACAATCGTTTCATCTCCTGTTTCTTTTTCAACTGGTCCATCTCGAGTTGTTCGATTTCGACCAGCCATTCGTCGGCGGTTAGAGGTCTGGCCCGGGATCCTTGTGTGGCGTGGTTTTCTGAGGACATGGTTGCCTGAAGAGCTAGTGAAAACGGTTAGTTTTGATAGCAAAATAGAGGGTTCGAGTTACCGAATTAATAGAGTTTCTGAAGAGATGCCCTCTTTCTAGCGTCAAATGCTGATGTCAAAAAATGGTCTTCCGTTATATCAGCATGAAAAAGAGAGTTGATGCATGAAACCTCCGTTATGTGTGAATATTTTGTGATGTTGAGTTTGATTCTTTCGCCTAGTCTTCGCTCCAGCTCTGGTTGTTGCTCCTTGCTCCATGCTCCAGCTGCTCCTTCTTGTTCCTGCTTCCTTGATTCTAGGGGAAACCTACAAGGGTTCGAAAACCGCTCTGACGCTCAAGACAGTCAGGGGGTTCTTTGCAGTAAAAGATTGGATATTGATTGAACCTTTTGGGGGACGAGTATGTTTTACTCAGAGAAAGTGAACCTGTCTTGTGGAAGACGATGGGGGCCCTTTTATAGGCAATGCCAAGCCGACTTTGATTAGTAGTTGTGGTGAGGCGGTGGTCGTCAAACCGTTAGAGAAGTTTCCTCTTATTCGTATCTAGGGTTTCCTTTAGAGTCTATCTCGGATCTTAGATAAATAGAAGTTCCAAAGTTCAAGAATACTTCGTAGATATCTTGCCGAAGTGATAGATATTTGGGGAGATACTTTCTCCTCTCAGACTCTTGAAGCCCAAGCTTGCTTAAACACTTAAGATCTGTAACCGACTGAGATCTTTTAGGGAGATTTTGGGATTGAGACGGTAAGCTGTAAGCACTTTCTTGTCTCCCCAGTTTAGGGCGTGAGACAGAGGCGTAGCTTACACGGACCCCCTTATTCCTTCAATGATTCTAGGGCTGATCTGTCTATGCCAGATGCGAAACAGAGCTGATTCCTCTTAGCTTGTCCTGGCCGACCTTCTATTTAGGGGTGTAGGTGGCAGAGCGTCGAGGGCTTAGCTGTTCTGCTGCCTTAAACCGGGTTGACCCGTTGGACTTCAGGTTAAGGCTTGACTTTCTGACGTCAGTCCACGTCTGGACATTTTATGCATCATGAGACTCAGTTCCTGAAGTCTCTGTCTTGGTGGACTTTTGTATTGAGAGGGAGAGAGAATAATTTATAGAATAAAGATCCGGTCTTTTTGGAAGTTTAGAAATTCTTCATAAGTAGTTATAGATTTATAGAAAAAAATTTGTTGAAAAAAGAAATAATGAGATCTGAAAATTAGTTAAGCTATATTTATGAACTAGTCTTTCTAAAGTTAAAAATTCATTTCAAAGTATATTAGAAAAGGTCGCGGCTTTGGAGAATAAAGAAAAATCTCTGGGGCATAAAGACTTAGTTAATAAACATTGACTCAAGGGTACTTTTTTTAGCCTAAAATTGACTTGATCAAACCTTGTCCCCTAATTTTGATCCTTTCTCTCTCCTCTTCATTACTACTATATCAGAACTTCAAAGATTGAAATACCCATCTCTCCTTTTTTCGTGACGTTCTTTCTCTAACTTGTTTTAGTACTAGTTTGTATAATTTCGGCTTCAGATCTTCAGTTTTTAGTCTGGTGATTGATTATCATGGTATTTTGGTTTCTGGGTTTTGGTTGGTTTTGAATGAATGATTATTATGTATAAGAATTTTAGTAGATCATTGACATTCATTCAGTGAAAAGAAGTGAAATTTTGAATTGGTTTTGAAGTAATTTTTACTGTTTGATGTTTTAATTGAATAGCAAACAACACAAAGAAAATTTGGGATTGTGGGTAGGATGAAATTGTGTTTGATTTGTACTTTTGGTTGCACAATGGAGTTGAGTGGAGTAGTTTCTAAGGTATGAAGGTAAAGATTCAGCTGAAAAATGAATGCTACAGCTGGAATTTTGATCTGAGAAGAAGTGGTTTATGTGATTTATATTGGAAGTTAGTGGAAAACGATAGGAATATAGGTTTCTCTTTATTCTAATCAAATGTTGATGTTTTTGACCTAATAGGCTAATTGTTATTGCGAGAGAAAGAGAGAACAGAAGAGAAAGAAGATGAAGATTAGGGTCAATGTTTGATTAAGTTAATTTTTGGGTTAAAAAATAATATGTCGACGAGAATGTAGAATAAAACATAGATTCTTTAGAGAATTTATTCCTCGGAGATTATTCTTTATGCCCCAAAGTCGCGGCCATTTGAAAATCCTAAAATTGGTTAGGAAAATTCGTCCAACTTTAGAAACCCTAAAAACCTAAACTAACACCAGAAAAAATGGTTGTGGGGATTGAGCCGCGACCTTCTAAGTCCCTTCTAAAATTGCTATGAGCTCCAACCAATCTGTCAAGATTCATGTTATTATTAATTAATGCACGGAATGTTCAATGTTACTTGCTTCCGAGTTCCAACAGAACAAAGACAAAAATGTGTAAGAGTGGACTAGAACCTGCCACCAGAAGAGCAATATCACCACCCTTCAACTACTTGACCAACATCGATCAATATTGTTTGTAGCAACCTGCAACTACTTAAATTGTTAAGATTTTGTTTTTTTTTTTCATCAAATAATGTATATTAAATCGTATAAGTTGAGGGAGGGGTATAGACCCCCTGTGGTTACATGAATCCGCCACTGGCTGGCTCTGTACGTCTTTTGGATGTGCGTATAAAAATAAAAAGTTGCAAATAAAATAAACTTTTGATTCCTAACCCTAAAATATTAGGGCCTAACAATCTAACGTGAGATCGAGAATTCCTCCACAACTATATGGTAACATTGCAAATATGCCAAAATAACATAAATCAGTACTTACTAAATCTACAATATCTTGGGGCCATTTTGGATGGTGGTTTATAAATTTAGAAACAAAAGATCTAATTTTTGGAAGTGGACGATCCAAGAATATCTTAGTAATGCATTCGCATCTTGCAACCAATCTCACACAAATCGTGTGTGTGTGTGTATGTATCATAGGTCTAGATTACAATAAAAGATCTCCTTCCATTTTGATAAGCTCGAACAAATATAAAATAATCTCATATACTTCTTTCGTTTTACCATTTCTCACTGCAAAAGCTCTCCATCCATTCAACTTTCTTAACCCACAATGACAACCCCAAAATTCACCTTCATCCTTTTCCTTATATTTCTTCACTTCTCTTCTTATCAATGTGAGTATAATGTTAATATTAGATTTCTCTGTTCCTTTATGAGCCAAGAAAATAGATTATTGATTTATTTCTCTGAACTATGCTAAAATGTTTTTGTATCTTCAACTGTTTTTTTCCTTCAATGGTTCCTTTTTTACCTATTTATTCCCTTTAATACTTTTGGGCTCTGTTTAGTTATTACCGATGAATTTACAAAGTTGGCCTTGACTAACTTAACCTACTTTCTCTTAATTTACCAAGTGTTCTTCGATACTTTTTAGTTCTCTTTGTTGTTGATTTTTATAGCTACTATGCCTAGACATAAACTCACAATAACGTTTTCTCTTTTTTACCTTATGAAAGATAATGCTTGAAGAAATGATGGTGCCTTCGCGTTTCATGTTACATCCAAAAGTTTTATTATTATTATTATTATTATTATTATTATTATTATTATTATATTCTAGATCTTTTCACATCTAATTTTATTTGCACACCGTTACACTTCATTTTGAGATTTCAATGCTACTTAAGTATCCTATAACCAACAACATTGTAGAAATAAGATTAATAAAAACTCTTACAAAAATCAAGAATTTGTGTAAAAAGAATTGGGCAAACTTTCTTGTCCAAGCTGCAACTTCTTTTTGTAAACTTTATGTGTACTTGTAAATATGTAGGTATGATTAACCCAAAGGTGATCGGGATAGAGTCGGAATCGGCCAGGCCGAACGTGGAGGGAAGAGGTATTAGAGCATGTATTCCGGGGAGTTGTAAATCATCATCTTCCATAGGGGTAGAAGAAACAAATACTTGTTGGTGCTGTTTCAGATCTGGCCATAACAACATATGCAATTTTCCAACCCAACAACAATGTCTTGATAGATGCCCCGTCTAAGTACACCCATTTCTTCAAACGTGGTTACTTTGTTACTTTTCTGCTATCTTATTTGTGCGATTCTGTCATTTGTGCTTGACTTCAAATGTTAATTTCTTAAAGTCATGTAGGGAATGGTAATAATGAAAAATGGTTGTTCTTAGTGAACCTTACTAAGCAGTCTATTAATCAATATATATGAAATAAAACTGAGTTGGTCAATTGTTGAAGATCTTTCCGTAATTAGACCTCAACTTCAATTTATTAATCGTGAAATTTGCCGAATTAAATGCACGAGCCGGTCCAACATTAGATGCCCTTTGGGAATTAACCCTAAACTAGATAAATATACATTATGATCGACATTATATATATATATATATATGTGGAAGTCTTTTACTTTAACTCATTCACTTGTATTTTATTTATGTACTTACTAGGGTACATCACGTGCCCTAGGGCACGGACCATTGTACAAATAAATTTGAAGACTTTCCATATTTATTATTGCTATATTGTAGGTACCATAAGTTTTTGGTATTTTACTTGTTGTTTATTTTCTTTTGTTTCTTTTTTTTAAATTAATTATTATTTTATTGAGAGATATTTCAATTTCTTTTTATAACTCTTGCAATATCTTTTGTTTCTTTTTTTTTCTTAAATTAGTTATTTTCTTCCTAAGAAAGACATAGTTATTTTTTTAAATAGATTATTTTATTTCTACGAAGGACTATATTTTAAATCGAATCAAATGTTACGAAATTTATTGTTATATTTTATTGAGAGAGAGAGATTTTTATTAGTTATTATTTTTTTGTTTATTTTCTCTTAAATTAGTTATTATTTTATTGAGAAAGAGAGAGATAGAGAGATTTTAATTTCTTTTTTTAACCCTTGAAATTTATTTTGTTTCTTTTTTTCTTAAATTAGTTATTTTATTTCTAAGAAGGAAACGATTATTGTTTTTTAAATAGGTAATTTTATCTCTACGAAGGACTATATTTTAAATTTTGAGAAGGGCTTCTAGACAATATCCCTTATTAAATAAGGATGTTTGTCCCAGTCATCGTTTTCCCTTCTGTTTTATATAATAGATATTTGAGAATGACATGAGTATATTGAAAGGCCAATGATAGTGGTGTTAATCGGACATAGGTCGGGCCTGGTCCTTGTGGAATGGGCCAGACCAACTTGATTTGATCCTGGGCCTTATGGAATGGGCCAAAATCAACTACTTTGGGATAAAATCACATTTTTTACGTCCAGATTTTTATCGATAAATACCAAATCAATTTTTTTCATTTCCACCAAAAATTTTTATCTTCTACGTCTCTAATCTTCATCTTCAAGCTCTACAATTATTCAAGTAATTAAGTAATCAAATATACAATTAGTCAAGTAATCAAGTATTGGAGTTTATGTTAATTTGTTGAAGTATACAATTATTCAAGTGATCAAGTACTAAACATCAAGACTATATCTACAACTACAATTTTATCAATCAAGATTACATCTTCATCTAGATTGTTTCCTTATCAAGGTATTTATATTTTTTTTTTTTGAGAAACTATTTATATTTTTTTTCTAAACAAACTCTTCTCCTATCCTCTCATTTGTTATTTTAATTATGGTCATGTTAATATTAGTGAAGATTCACATGCTTATGATTTCGGTCCTCTTAGACATGATGATGAACCTACCTAGGGAAGAACCATCAATAGATACGACCCTCGTAAACCAAAAATTTGATATGAGAAAACTGAAATTCGATGTATGGAGTTATTTTATCTTAGAAGAAAGAATGATGAAACAGTAAAAAAGTACGAGGGAGGTGTTGGAATCGTTACCTAGCTCAAAAAGAGCTGGACCGGTATTTCTTAAATTTGAGGGAGCTAGAGTTATCAAAAAACTCGAGCAAGATGTCTCGTTGGATTCGTCTCATCCAGCTTTTGAATTTTGACCTAAACTAGGGTATATCCCGTGCCCTAGGGCACGGACACTTGTATTACGAAATTTATTGTTACTAGGGTATATCCCGTGCCCTAAGGCACGGACACTTATATCAATCAAATGTTACGAAATTAATTGTTATATTTTATTGAGAGAGAAAGAGAGATTTTTATTAGTTATTATTTTTTTGTTTCTTTTCTATTAAATTAGTTATTATTTTATTGAGAGAGAGATATTTTAATTTCTTTTTTTAACTATTGAAATTTATTTTGTTTCTTTTTTTCCTTAAATTAGAATTTTTATTTCTAAGAAGGAAATGATTATTATTTTTAAATAGGTAATTTTATTTCTACGAAGGACTATGTTTTAAATTTTGAGAAGGGCTTCTAGACAATATCATTTATTAAAAAAGAATTTTTATTTCTAAGAAGGAAAGGATTATTGTTTTTTAAATAGGTAACTTTATTTCTACGAAGGACTATATTTTAAATTTTGAGAAGGGCTTCTAGACAATATCTTTTTTTTAAAAAGGATGTTTGTCCCAGTCATCGTTTTCCCTTCTGTTTTATTATATAGATATTTTATTGAGAGAGAGAGATTTTTATTAGTTATTACTTTTTTTGTTTATTTTCTCTTAAAATTAGTTATTATTTTATTGAGAGAGATTTTAATTTTTTTTAACCCTTGAAATTTATTTTGTTTGGTATAAATGAGTTATTACCAAGTTAGTTTGGTATGAGTATCACAAACTCTAAACCGGGATTTTGAGTTAGTACAACATCGATGATATTGGAGAAGTATTATTTCCTTATATAGACTCTTCCATATATTTATGGTATGTGCGTTGAAATGGGAAGGTGATTTGTGTGGTTTGCACCACTTTCCACGTACGCATCGTCGCAAGGCGCGATTGAAGCCTTCAATTTTACGATCATAGAATTGATCTGACGATCAGGATGTTTGGCGCCCCTAAGATAGATCCGTTGAGGATCTAACGGTGGGCGTTCATCGCACGAGATCTAGATAGATCCGTTGAGATCTGACGGTCAAGATATGACTGTTGGAAAGCATCCATTCGTCTATAGGCACTTGTCCGAAGTGTCACCAATATTTCTATAAATATCAAACAGAATCCAGCAAACAAAAGATGAAAATTTTAGCATTCAAAGTCATATGAGCATTTAGAATTTTAAGAAGTCATTTTCATCTGTCATTTTTACTGCTTGTTCGAAGTTCGCACGCTTTCACAAAAACGAAGTATTTTTAGTCGTCATCCTGAAAGGTATAACCGTTGTATCTTAGGAGACAAACATCTTACTGATTTCAGTACTAATACTAGAGTGTTCATTGTCTTAAGGAATGAGGCAACTCGACTCGGCTTTTTCTCTCTAACCTTCCAATCTCTGTTTTACATTATGGAGTATTGTTTTTCCTTTTTAATCGATTTCAGAAACAGTAATAAATTTTGGGTTAATTCCGTTTTCGCCCCCAATTTGTGACCAACTGTCTGTTTTAGCCCCTAATGTGTCAGACAGTTCGTTTTCGCCCCCAATTCTGTCCAACAGTTTGTTTTGGCCCCCAATTTTGATCAAATATACCATTTTTTCCCTCGTGGGATTTCTGTAAATAATTTTGTTCTTTTCTTTTTCAGATTTTGTTTTCTTCTCTTTATTCTGCCGACTTCTTTCTTCATCCTCTTTCTCCATCCTCTTTCTCTTCACTTTACGCCCTTTTCCTTTCATCTCCCAATTTTCCTCCTCCACCACCACCTTCTTCACCTGTTTTTCTTCCTGACATCCAGGACAATCTTAGATTCCTGGGAAAAGGTAACAATCAAGCAACAAGCATTAGTGATCAATTCTTTTCTCAAAAAATAATTGTATTAGCAGTAGAGAGAGGGAGAGAGAGATTTGATTTCCCTTCTTGAAAATCTGAAGGGTTATTGATCATAAAATCAACAAATGGTCATGATTGTATTTTAATTCCTACAGATTCACCTTTTATGTTTTCTTTCAATACAACATATATTTTTCCTACCTTCCAGAGCTTCTTTGATAACTAAGGGTTGATAAGAAAAAAAAATTAAACAACAACCATTAGTTATCAACAGATCCACAGCGAGTATCGGATTCGATCATCAATTATTATACCTGATTCACCAATTTCTCCATAGGATCTAAATTCTGGTGAGTTGCCTTATCCGATATAATCTTTAAGGTAAACAAAGTTACCCTAGAAAGAAACCTCACACAAGTAAGAGTAACAATCACCTACCTTCCCTTAAAGGGTTTTAGAGATAGAAGTACAAAAGGGAAAGTTTGGTTATGGAAACCAAGGTTATGGAAAACCAAGGTTATGGAAAACCAAGGTTTTGATATTGGTTTTGGCAGGGAATATTACTGCTTATAGAGCTTTTATTTCCAAAATTGATTTCAACTATTACCTTTAAAGGTAAAGACTAAAATGAGAGCAGTGAAGAGAGAGTTTTTTAGATTTTGTTTTTCAGATCTATTCTTCTTCTCGTGTTCTTCAGATTTGGACTCCTTCACAAAACTTTCATTTTTCTTAATATGATTTTTTTGGAAATTTCATTTTGAAGAAGATGATTTATTACATGAATATGGTGATGGTGGGGATTTCTTCATATGTAAATTGAAGAGAAAGAAAGAAGTTGATAGACTTAAAAGAGGGATAATATAAAATGAAAAGAAAAAAGAATCTGAAATTTTTTTTTTACAAAAATGCCATAAGGACAAAAATGGTACATTGGACAAAAATTAGGGACCAAAACAAACTGCTGGACACATATGGGGGCCAAAATGAACTGCCGGATAATTGGGGGCCAAAACGGCCAGTTCGTCACAAATTGGGGGCCAAAACAGAATTAACACATAAATTTTAGACATAAAGTTATCTCTAAAAACAGGAAGATCGGATTCTTGATTTTTCATAATCAATGATATATCCGTTCGGTTTTAAGGAGATGACCTTCTAAAGGAGTGTCCTTCGATCAAGGTAACAATGCGATCAATTTGTCAACAAGGATAACGATTAACTAATCATGAAGATCATCTCGTCCGGTCCAATTAGGGGTCGTACTGCTTTGCTAGAAGCCGCTTACGATCGTCGAATTATTTCAGTAATTCGCGGCTAAAATAGACCGGATCCTACAACGGGTTACACATAAGAGGGTAACTTGATCGGAGAGATTTGACTAGTGGGACTTGGGATAAAGATGGATTGGATCCAACTAAATAAGCCAAAATGGTCCGAATAAAGATTCGGAATAAAGATAGAAAAAGAGCAAAACCCACTTTATGGGCCAACAAGGGATTCCCTTAAAGGTAGATCCCTGGCCAGCCACATAAAGGGTATGGGTCGGACACACTAAGCCCATAAAGGGATAGTCTGGCCGGCCATAGCTTAAGGAAACCCTAATTAAGGTTTTATCCTTAATTAGGATTTTCAGTTAGATTAAACTCTAACTTATGCTTATCTTTTCTAAGGGACTTTTAGGATTCCTTAATTGAGTGGGACTCTACTAAGGTAATGCCTATATAAGGACCATTGAGAATTCAAAAAAGGTGTGGAATTTTCTCTAAGAGAATCATCTCTCTTACACATCAAAGTGAGAGAAGATTAAAGAGAAAACGCTCTCATTCTACCTATCTAGTCAAGAAAAAAGGTTCTTCTCAACCTTCCATTAAGTTCTAGCAGACATTAAGGAAGGGAGATCAAGTTAACCTACTTGGTGTCTCAAGTAGAGGAATGACAATTGGAGCTTTGGATCTTCACATGCGATTGGAAAGCTCGAGGGAAAAATTACGATAAAGGTTAGTTTTTTCTTGATTCTAGTTCTAATTAGTTCTTGCATATGATCCTAGATAACCGAGCTCCGTCTAAAGCTGTGGAAAAGACTCCATATGAGTTATGGTTTGGAAAACCTCCAAAGTTATCTTTTCTTAAGGTTTTGGGTTGCGATGTTTATGTAAAACACTTACAAGGAGATAAACTAGCACCCAAATAAGACAAATGTCTCTTTGTGGGATATCCAAAAGAGACAAGGGGATATTACTTCTACAATCCATCAGAGAACAAAGTGTTTGTTTCTCGTGATGGCGTCTTCTTTGAAAAGGAGTTCCTCTCCAAGAAGACAAGTGGGAAATATAGAAATCGAAGAAATTCGATATGAGCAACAAACTGACAATGGTGTACCACCAATGCTAGTAGTCGCGATTCCCAACTATTCTGAGCCAATAGAAAGGGAAGAAGAGATGATAAATCTCACAGAACCTCCCGCGCGAAGCGAATTAGATTCGCAGGAGAACCCTCAAGAAGTTGAGAGTGTCCCACCTGTTGTTCAAGGCCCGCGTAGGTCACAAAGGCTAATTGAATTATCGTAAAGAATAGACCTGTTGTTAATTGAGGATAATGAACCTAGCACCTACAAAGAAGCTATGACGAGCCCCGACTCCGAAAAATGTCTAGGAGCCATGAAAACCGAAATGGAATCCATGTCTGAGAATCAAGTTTGGAACTTGGTCGATTTGCCCGATGGAGTAATGCCCATAGGATGCAAATGGATTTTCAAAATGAAAACAGACAAGGATGGACATGTTAGTGTTTCAAAGATAGACTCGTGGCGAAAGGTTACAAGTAGGTTCATGGTATAGACTATGAGGAAACCTTTTCTCCTGTTGCGATGCTTAAATCCATTAGGATTATTCTAGCAATAGTCGCTCATTATGATTATGAGATTTGGCAAATGGATGTAAAATCGCCTTCCTGAATGGAAATCTGGAAGAGGATGTGTACGTGACACAACCTGAAGGGTTTGTAGACACCAAACATGCTGGAAAGGTTTGCAAGCTTCAAAAATCCATTTACGTATTGAAGTAGGCGAGTAGGAGCTGGAATCTTCGGTTCGACGAGAGAATCAAAGAGTTTGGTTTTCTGAAGAAAGAAGAGGAATCTTGTGTATAAAAGAAGGTTAGTGGGAGCGACCTAGTTTTCTTGGTCTTGTATGTAGATGATATACTGCTCCTTCAAAACAATATTCTGATACTAGAGTCCGTGAAGGAACGGCTACGAAAGTGTTTCTCAATGAAAGACCTAGGAGATGTAGAGTATACATTAGGCATCAAAATCGATAAAAATAGATCTAGGAGGATGATTGGACTCAACTAAGAAACTTATATAGATAAGATTCTTGGAAGATTCCAAATGAAAGGCTCTAAGAGAGGATTTCTACCCATGACACATGGCTTAGTGCTTAGAAAGACTCAAAGTCCCAAAGACCTAGATGAGCAGGCACACATGACTAAGGTGCCTTATGTAAGGATACGTATGTATCTAATACACTATCTAGTGTTTATTGCGGAATCTCAAACATCTATATGTTAACACTAGACATCTAGGATCGATATTTACATGACTAATCAATGAACTAGAATGGAAAGAAGATTACCTTAATCGCTTTCCCACGAACAAAATTCCGACTAGATTCGGAAGATCAAGAACTCCAACTGTAGTTACTCTACTTGAGACACCGAGTGTATGACTTGAACTCCCTCATTCGAGTCAGCTAGGACCTTCTTGAAGGTTGAGATGAAGAACACTTTCTTCTTGACTAGATAACCGAGAAAACTCTTTTTTTTCTTTCTTGTTTTTTCTCTCTTAAAAAGCTCTCTTAACTTTGCTCTTGATTGCATACATAATTATGTCTAATGAGGTCTATTTATAGGGAACATAGTGTAGGAGTTTGTCCCAAACTAGGATTCCTAAAATATCTCACTTAAGACATATCCTTAGAAGTCCCACATAAAACAAAATTAGGGCTTATGGTGTCGCCGACCACTATAGCCCATTATGGGCTTTGCAAAGCCCGGCCCACTTAAGGGTCTAGCCGGCCATGTGCTGGCCGGCCCCTTTCTAAGGTCGGCCACCACATGGCCGACCCCTTTATGGGCACTCGGGCCTTCCTTTTAGCCCGGGGTTATGTATACTTGTCCGGACTCTTCCGAACACTAAATAATGGATCCAATCCACTTATTTGCCACTTTATATCTAGTCAATCTCTCCGTTCAAACCATCACTCTTATGTGTAACCCTTGTAGGATCCGGTCTATTTTAGCCGCGGATTACCGAAGTCATCCGATGATCGTAGTTGGCTTCTAACTAAGCATTACGACCCCTAATTCGACCGAACTAATGATCTTCCGTATAAGGTCATTATGATCCTATTCGCCAAATTGTACGCATTGCCATCTTGGTCAAAGGACATGCCTCGATTATAGGATCTATCATGTACGCCATAGTCTGCACTCGGCCAGACTTCTCATATGCTTTAAGCATGTGTAGTCGTTACCAATCTAATCCAGGTGAAGCACACTGGACCGCAACCAAGAATATCCTGAAGTACTTAAGAAGAACAAAGGATCACTTCCTGGTGTATGGCGGAATGGAAGAACTAAACGGAGGAGCAGTGAGTTGGAAGAGCTAGAAGAGCAGTGAGCTGGAAGAGCTCAAAACAGAGCACTGTAGCAGACTCTACCACAGAAGCAGAATACTTAGCCGCTTCAGAAGCAGCCAAGGAGGGAGTTTGGATAAAGAAGTTCATCACGGAACTTGGTCTCGTTCCTAGTGTTCAAAACGGAATAGGTTTATATTATGACAACAATGGAGCTATTGCCCAAGCTAAGGAACCAAGATCGCACCAGAAATCCAAACACGTTCAAAGGAAGTACCACGTGATAAGGGAGATCACAGAGCGCGAAGATGTGGTCATTTGCAAAGTTCACACGGATCAAAACGTAGCAGATCCTTTAACTAAAACACTACCTCAGCCCAAACATGAGAGTCATATGAAGGGCGTTGGTATAAAGTGCATCGGAGAATGGCTTTAGTATGTAATTAGATTAAATAAAAGAGTTTTATGTAATTGATTACCTACATTCAATAAATGAAATAAATTAGTTATTTTGTCGATTAAATAAAGGTTTAGTATTTAAACGACGGTCCAAATATGATTAAACATTCTAAGTAGGCTTATCAGATGCGTGATCTGGTAAATGAAACCCTACTAAGTGAACTTAGAATAGATTCATCATAAAATGTCCCTAGTCCAGGTCGTTAAAATGGACAACTACGACTCAAGAAGACTAGCATGTGAGATTGACCGATAGCGCAGTTTCATCGGCTATAGGAACTGGGAGTTTTAGTCAATTACATGGGTGTATGATTGAGAATATACACTGGATAACCTAGCAAGAGAGTTGTTCAATTAGTAATGAAATACGTCATGAACTCTCTTAGGCAAGATGGAGAAGATTCCTTAAACATGAGTGCTCCACTCATCTTATGTAAGGAATGTCAAACTTTGGTACCGCCAAACGCCGTGCCGTAAAAGGAGGTTACAAAAGCGGAATTACAGGGAATGACATGATAGACATGAAGTTAAGTGGGAGCACAAGACTAGATTATGTCCTCCTAACCGGGTTAGGATTAGTATCTCCGGGCCACTTGAGGAAAAGCAACTGAAAACGTGTGGCCACACTCGAATAGATTAAAAGTTAATCATTCGCTAAGTCAGTCGTTCTCTAGATCAAGAAAGTCTGAATGGTATGACGTATCAGATGAGATACGAAGAGACGTGGGAATCAAGCATTTCACTTGTTCTAAGGACAAGTGGGAGACTGAAGGATATATCCGTTCGATCTGAAGGAGTATCCTTCGACCAAGGTAACAATGCGATCAATTTGTCAACTATGATAATGATGAACTAATCATGAAGATCATCCAGTCCGGTCCAATTAGGGGTCGTAATGCTTTGCTAGAAGCCGCTTACGATCGCCGGATTATTTCGATAATTCACGGCTAAATTAGACCGAATCCTGCAACGGGTTACACAAAAGAGGGGTAACTTATCAGAGAGAATTGACTAGTGGAAGCTGGACTAAAGATGGATTGATCCAACAAGGATAGAAAAAGAGCAAAACCCACTTTATGGGCCAACAAGGGATTCCCTTAAAGGGAGATCCCTGGCCGGCCACATAAGGGTATGGGCCGCACAAACTAAGCCCATAAAGGGATAGTCTGGCCGGCCGTAGCATAAGGAAACCCTAATTAGGGTTTTATCCATAATTAGGAGTTTCAGTTAGATTAAGCTCTAACTTATGCTTATCTTTTCTGAGGGACTTTTAGGATTCCTTAATTGAGTGGGACTCTATTAAGGCAATTCCTATATAAGGACCATTGATAATTCAGAAAAGGTGTGAAATTTTCTCTAAGAGAATCATCTCTCTTACACATCAAAGAGAGAGAAGATTAAAGAGAAAAAGCTCTCATTCTATCTATCTAGTCAAGAAGAACGGTTCTTCTCAACCTTCCATTAAGTTCTAGCAGACATTAAGGAAAGGAGATAAAGTTAACCTACTCGGTGTCTCAAGTAGAGGAGCGACAATTGGAGCTCTGGATATTCACACGCGATTGGAAATGTTCGGGGGAAAAATTGCGATAAAGGTTACTTTTTCCCGATTCTAGTTCTTATTAGTTCTTACATATATTCCTGGATAACTAGTGTCAAACGTTAGATGTTTGAGATTTCGCTTGCAACATTAGTTAGTGTATTAGATACACACAAAATCCAACACATAATACCAGTTAAACAACAGGAAGTTTGCAATTTATGCAAAAAAGATTATGTTGAAGATCCTTTGAAAGGGTCATCTACTTTAAAACGACATTTAGTGACTTATAAACCTAAGCATGAAGGAGGCATGCTCCTACACAAACTACAATAGTTGGATCTACTAGTGAACTAAACATTATTTACATATATCGTAAAATGAGAGAATAATTAGTTTTATTTGTAGCGTCGAGTGAACAACCTTCACAATTTTCCGAAAATGAAAAACTATAATGTTGGATTGAAACATCTATTTAACCCCTATATTATAAACTAGTAGGACACATCACTGGGAAAGATTTCATGGCTCTTTTTAATAACCTAAAAGTTTTTGTGATAAAATGAACTACAATTTGAAAAAGGAGCAATTGCTCGTCCTTCGGATATGTGGAGTGGTTGCAACAAATGTTGTAATCTAGTTGTAACTTCACATTATAGTAATCCTAATACTTGGATTTTATGTTAACATATTATTGGTCTTCCTTTGTGTAGTTATCCTCATGACGGTAGTCAAATATATCATAGTATATCTGGCATATTAAGAATACGGTGTTATGGAGAAATGTATTAGTGTTACCTTTGATAATGTTAACTCTAATACAAGTGCAATGAATTTATTTCAAACTCGTCATGTTAATGAATTTTACGGTAAGAAATGAACGCGTGTTAGATGAGTATGTCATATATTAATTTAGTTTTTCAAGATACTATTAAAACAATTGCAAAAGATGAGAATCTTAATTTTATTGAAAAAACTTGAGATGTTCTTAGTCATATTTGTAATTCAAATGCTAAATGACCCATCTTTCGCTTTAAAAGTTGATATGGCGAAGGCTAATGATCGAGTAAATTGGGAGTTCTTAAGTGCAGTTTTACCCAAATTTGGTATTATTGCAAATACACACCTCTTAATTATGAATTGCGTATAGACATCATCTTTTTCTATATTGTTGAACGGACGACCAAAGGGATTCTTTTATAGTGAACGGGGACTCAGACAAGGGTGTCCACTTAGCCCGTATTTATTTATTTTATGCTCGGAAACCCTCACTAGATTAGTGGTACAAGCTGAAACTAATGAGTTATACAATGGGCTAAAATTAAATAGATATGCGCCTAGTATCAGTCACTTAATGTTTTCCGATGACCTCTTTTTCCTTGGAAAAGCGTCAGAGATTAATATTTCACAACTTCAGAGAGTATTGGAATCATATGCTAGCTGCTCGGGTCAACTTATAAATTACCAAAAGTCTTCTATACAGTTGAGTTCGAATTGTAATACAGATAAAAAAGAAATGGTGGTGAGAATTCTCAGGGTGAAAGAGATAAAAAATGAAGATGTTTATCTGGGGAACTATTTACTGAAGCCGAAACATTTATTGTCTTCCTATGATTTTATCACTCAGAAAGTTGAAAAAAATCTGACAGGTTGGAAGAGAAATTCTCTATCACATGCTGGTAGAACGATTTCAATAAAGAGTGAACTAGCTTCCATCCCTATTTATTTTTTGTCGACTAATATAGCCCCTAAAAGGGTCATGGAGAATATTGAGAAGGTACAACGCAACTTCTGGTGGGGACATGATACAGAGGCCTCAAAAATGCATTATTTAAACTGGAAGAAGCTACAGGCTGGACAAGACTAAGCCCATAAAGGGTTAGTCTGGTCGGCCAAAGCTAAGGGAAACCCTAATAGGACTTTAGTCCTAATAGGGATTCCCAGTTAGATGGGACTCTAATTAAAGCTTATCTTTTCTTAAGGACTTTTAGGAATCTTTATTTGAGTAAGACTCTACTAAGGTGTTGCTTATATAAGGATCAACTTAGAGTTCTTCGAAGTCTAAGTACATTGACATAAAGTATCTCCCGGTAAAGGATAGAGTTCAGAATGGTTTAGTGTGCATTGAGCACATTGACACAGCTCCAATATAGCTTACTCGTTCACCAAAGGGTTACTGCTTAAAGTGTTTTGTGAACATGTGGTTCTTATGGGGATTCTAGGACCCCTTGATATTATTGATTAGTGGGATTTTATTTGGTTATTTTCGTTGGATCCTTCAGTTTATGCTCTTTTGACATAACTATTTTTTGTATTGATCTTGTACAAGTTTACGTTTTTAACCGAATTATATATTTCATCTCAATATTCTGAACATAAGTACAACTTTTTATTGAGGAATCATTTGGAGAAAGTTGGACTCTATGGAGTCACTGGATTAGTTAGAAATAGGTAGGTTTAGATCACATAACATGTAATTTCCAACCTACATATCCACACTTGATCTATGTTGTTAATTACATTAGTGATGTGACCATTGAAGGTCTAGTCATGAACAAATGCGACGAACACAACTTTGATCATTTGCTAATGTGATTAATGAACCAGATTGGAGATTGGATGTGATATTTCTAAGCTCGGAAATAACTTTTTTATATGCGGACACTAAAGTTTTTCGTGTTATATAATTCAGAATCATATAGAGTCCAGATTGTTAGTATTTTCAATACTAATGATGGTGTGTACTTAATATGAAGACTTATAATATATAATACATTGGCTATTTCGATCAAGGGTCCTTAGTGGTCAAATTAATTATCATATGGACCTATTTAATATCAGTTACATTGTGTGAGGGGCATATTTAGATGTGCAGTGTGTAGAACCTTTACGTATTAGTACTAAACAATGATGGACTCTTTAGTAATAATCTTGGTAACTTCCAATAACTGATTGGCAGTTCTTGTGAATAAATGAGCAAATCCCTGAACCAGAGAGATACCACTCTGAGTTTGTTCTTTTCTCATTCAGACAAAATTATCAAAGAGATCTCTCTAAGTTCAGAAGAGTTCGCTTGATCATCATCATGGATTCGAATGATTTAAATAAGTAACTTATTTAAATTTCATCTCTCTATTCATCAAATATGACTCTTGGAATTCTATTCATCAAATATGACTCTTAGAATATTTTCATTTTTAGACTTGATAATATGTTTGATTCATGTTTATAAATGATTAAATATCACAACACCACCCATCACTGACTACCACCACCTCCGGTCACCACTACCATCTATTTCTTTCCTTCTATCTCCTCATATCTTTCTCCCTCATTCTCTTTCCCTCTCTCTCCCCCCTTTCGTTCTCTTTCCTGCACGTTGTCTCTCTATCTCTCACTCTCCCACTCATTCTTTGTTTCTCTCTCTTTGTGTGTCTCTCTCCCTCTCTTTCACTCACTCTTTTTATTTCTCTCACTCTCTTGCTGAAAATCCTCCTAGAGGCCCTCTTCGTCTCAGAAGAACGGAGTTTTGACAAAGGGAACACTTCCCTTTGCCAAACACATGGGAGTGAAAGAGAGTGAAAGAGAGATAGAGAGAAAATGAACAGTAGAGAGGCTGGGAGCGAGAGAGGGAGTGAAGATAAGAGAAAAGAAAAGAGAAGGAGAAAGAAAGAGCCAGAGAGTGAGGGAGAAAAAAAGTAACCAGTGGTCAAAAATTGTGGTGGTGTCTGATGATGCACAAAATGTCTAGACATTGACTAACGTCTGAAGAGTCAAGATCAGACCTGAAGTCTACTGGGTCAACCCGGCTTAAGGCAGCAGGACAGCTGAGCCCCTGATGGTCCACCAAATATTCCATTAACCGGGAGGTAGGCCAGAAGAAACCAACCCTGTAAAACGCCATTGGCATGGATAGAGCCCTAGGATCTTCAAAGGAGTAAAGGGGATCCACACAGGTTCGTCCAATGTCTTACACCCAGAACTGGGGAGGCAGCAGGCGCCAAGCGATCTACCGACTTAATCCCGA
Source organism: Eschscholzia californica (assembly GCF_041429995.1). Classification (NCBI taxonomy): domain Eukaryota; kingdom Viridiplantae; phylum Streptophyta; class Magnoliopsida; order Ranunculales; family Papaveraceae; genus Eschscholzia; species Eschscholzia californica. The sequence continues at coordinate 52,390,061 of NW_028238198.1, forward strand.
AAATTCTTGAAAGATCTCAGTCGGCGACATATCTCGAAGTGTTTAAGCCAGTTTGGATTCCACGTATCTGATGGAGAAAACTTCTCCTTTAGAGTTTATCACACCGACAAGATATCTACGGAAGATTCTTGAACTTAGGAACTTCCACTTATCAAAGATCCGGGATGGACTCTAAGAGAAATCCTAGATACTCAAAAGAGGAAACTTCCCCTTCGGTTTGACGACAACCGCCTCACCACCACCACTAATCACAGTCGACCTAACATCGCCTATAAAAGGCCCCCTACATCGTCCTTCACAAGACACGATCTCTTGACCCAAAAAGATCACAAGAAACTCAGAGTTCTCATAACTCGCCCCCCAAAATGATCAATCAATGTTCATTCTTTTACTGCAAAGAGCACCCTGACTGGCTTGAGCGTCGGAGCGGTTTTCGAACCCTTTGCAGGTTTTCCCCCTTCGAGAACAGACGAACAGGAACAAGGAGCAAGAAGCAAGAGCAATGAGCGAGGAGCAGGAGCTGGAACAGAGAGAAGCAGAGCAGGAAGCAAAGCTGAAAATAGGAAACACAGAGCTAATCAATCCCTGACATAACAGAAGATTCATACATAACGGAGGCTGTCATGCATCAACTTACTTTTTCATGCTAATCTAACGTAAAACCATTTTTTGACATCAACAGTACCAGTAGTGGTTGGTGGTCAGAAATGACAGTGGTTGTCGGAAGTTGTAGTATTGGTGGAAGAGAGGTTAAAATAAAGATTATGAGACAAAATGAAGTAATTTTGGATGCCCCAACATCCGGCTGCATTAATTTAGTCATTATAAGACGACCTAACCCAGCCACGCTCAGAAGGCAGGTGTAATTCAGTCAAGTCCTTGGACCAAGGTGAAGTGAATTGTCCCAACACTTAAATTATTAACCACACAACACGGAAGAATGTGCGCACTTCCGTCGCCGTTAATCTATACAACCTCATCTGTCTACAACCTGTATTTTCTCTCTCTAGTTTCTCTCTCTTCATCGTTTCATCTCCCAACCCCTTCTCACTCCACTCCAAAAACTCTCCCGGAAAAAAGAGCCCGCCAAAAAAAAAAAAGATAAAGTCAAGAATACTTCAATGTTTAGATTCTCTCTTCAATTTAGGGTTTCTAAACTGAAAGTAATACACTATTTATCTTTTAGGTTGACTGAAATTTTGTTATAACAACAACAAAGTAAATCTTGAAGGACAAAAAAATGAAGCACAAGAATGAAGTAATTAGGAGTAGAAAAAAGCTCTTTCATTGTGTTCTTATAGGTTTAATTATATCTATTGGTTTGATCTGTTTTTATTTTAGTTCTTCTTTTGGTCCTGGTTTACCTAATCTTGATGATGACCAACTTGGTGGAGAAGATGGTACTGATCCTGTCTTTGGTCGTTTTATTCCAAGAGATGGTGATTTTGATGATTTATTTGAAGATCAAGAACATAATCCTGATGTTCCTAAAAGTATTCCTGTAAGTATTTTAGAATTCAGTTTTATTTTTTATGATTTAATCTGATTTTGATTTCTTTGAAATTTGTTTTTAGGGTTTGTTAGTTAATTGTAATTGAAATTATTGAAATGTACAAATTTTATAGGTTTGTGACATGCAATTCTCTGAGCTGATTCCATGTTTGGATAGAAATGTTATTTATCAAATGAAATTGAAGCTCAATTTAAGTTTAATGGAACATTATGAACGACACTGTCCTCCTCCTCATCGACGTTATAATTGTCTGGTTCCTCCACCAATTGGTTACAAGGTTAGTAAATTAAGTGCCAGACTGATGAAGTTTTCAGTTTGATTCTGAATTTCTGATAGAGGTAATGTTAGGGTTTCAGGTTCCTATCAGATGGCCTGCGAGTAGAGATGAAGTATGGAAAGCTAATATACCTCATACACATCTTGCCGAGGAGAAATCAGATCAAAATTGGATGGTGGTCAATGGGGATAAGATAAATTTCCCTGGTGGAGGGACTCATTTTCATGATGGTGCCAATAAGTATATCGCAGCACTTGCCCGGGTATGAAATCGATCAGTTTTAGTTATTTATATGATAAATGTTAAGTGTATGACAAATGCACCTCAAAACCGATAGTTGATAAAGGAAATGAAAATTGTAAGTAGTTAATGAGATACTGTATTGTTATGTCTATGTTGTCGTTAGTTCTATTATTGATGATGTTCTTTGAATTTTTTTGTTCAAATAGATGCTTAAGTTTCCGGCTGATAAGCTTAATAATGGTGGAAACATTCGAAATATACTCGATGTTGGTTGTGGGGTTGCTAGTTTTGGAGCATACCTTCTTCGGGATCATATTATTGCAATGTCACTTGCGCCTAATGATGTTCATGAAAATCAAATACAGTTTGCATTAGAGAGAGGAATACCATCGACCCTTGGAGTGTTGGGAACAAAAAGACTTCCGTATCCAAGTCGTTCATTTGAACTCGCTCATTGTTCTAGATGCAGGATAGATTGGATTCAGAGAGATGGGATTCTTTTGTTAGAATTAGATAGATTACTTAGACCCGGTGGGTATTTTGTATACTCTTCTCCTGAAGCATATGCGCACGATGAGGCAAATAGAAAAATTTGGACTGCTATGAGTGATCTTCTTAAGAGAATGTGTTGGAGAATTGTTTCAAAGAGAGACCAGACTGTTATATGGGCTAAACCATTGAGTAACGACTGTTACTTGAAGAGAGATCCTGCAACTCAACCCCCTTTGTGTGACTCCTATGATGATCCCGATGCTTCATGGAATGTACCCATGAAACCTTGCATCACTCGATACTCAACAAGTAGGTACCCCAGTTGAAATTTCCATCCTAATGATCCTACTGTCTGTTGTGTTTTGGGGTTTTTCCATCTTGATTCTCAAACTTGTATATATTTTGCAAAGCAGAGATGCACAGGGGTAGGAGCAGTGGATTAGTTCGGTGGCCACAAAGGCTTACTTCAGCACCTCCTCGTTTGGAAGAACTTGGCATTAGTTCAGAACAATACCAGAGGGACACAGTAAGTGCCAGTTTATATATGAGCTATATGCACTTTTTTTTACCCTTTTTTACATTTGAAGCTTTTACAGTTTGAAATTCGAACTTCAACCCTCATCATTTAGAACCTTCCACATGTTACATTGACCGAGTAGCTTGAGAGTGTAGTCCAACTTGGTTTACTGTCTCTAAGGCTATTATCATTTCTTTTCTTCTAAATTATGAATTTATTTTATGCAGGACATTTGGCATTCTAGGGTGATTGAATACTGGAGGCAGATGAAATCTGTAACACAAAAGAATTCCTTCAGAAATATAATTGATATGAAGTCAAACCTTGGTGGTTTTGCTGCTGCTCTTAAAGATAAAGATGTATGGGTTATGAATGTTGCTCCTGTGAATGAGTCTAGCAAACTGAAGATTATATATGATCGAGGCCTAATTGGCACCGTGCATGACTGGTATGACACTTTATCATAAACCTAAATTATCTGTGGTTTGATTTTTCTGTCAATAGATGCTTTTTCCTCTCTTCCCTTCGGTTTCTCTATACAGTACACATCTGTTTCACTTATATTATTGTAATCTAACTGCAGGTGCGAATCATTTTCGACTTATCCCCGAACATATGATCTACTCCATGCTTGGTCAATTTTCTCAGATATTGAAGCATCCGGGTGTAGTACAGAAGATCTACTCATCGAGATGGACAGAATTTTACGACCATATGGTTTCGTCATCATAAGAGATAAACATTCTATAATCAACTACATAAGGAAATTTTTGATTCCATTAAAATGGGATAGCTGGTTATCGGAAGTAGAACCAAGAGTCGATTCCCTCACCTCAGGAGAAGAACGAGTTCTGATTGCAAGAAAAAGGTTATGGGAGGAAGATATTTCCGCTCTTTAAAACACTCTGGCTTCTAAAAGAGAGGTAAATTGCAATCCACCACAATCATTTTGATCTCCCTCACTCAGCCAGTCAAGCATTTGTTCCTAAACAGATGCATTGGTGTTTTTTTTTCCGGAAATGAGACTGGGTTATGAGATTCTGTATTACGTACACTAAACCTGTGTATAATTGAAGCTGTATTTATTGCCGTGTTATAAAAGATGAATTCATAATTGCAGTCCACCACAGTTTTCTCGATCTCCCTAAGCATTTCTTCCTAAACAGGTGCTTTGGTGTTTTTTTCGGAATATGAGACTGGGTTATGGGAGGAAGATATTTCCGCTCTTTGAAACACTTAGAAATGAAGCAATTTAGGAAGGTGTACTGATCACTCTATATTTCTTGAGCTATTCCTTTCGTGTGACAGTGCATTTTTGTCGAGCTTGTTTTGGTTTTGTTGTTTAGTTTGGCCCCTAAAGAATAAAAGGGGCAAAATCTTATACATCAACAAAATCAAACTAAAAAAATGATAAAAGAAACTAAAAAAATTAACTCGAAACTGGAGACAGGTTAATTTTGTTTACATCTACGCTAAATTTGACTTGTAGCTATTTCTAATATTACTCCCCCGAAATTTTGATTGATACATGATTTAGATGTCGAGTAAAATAGGCTAGATATTGAGACGAATGATGGTGTGGCTGCTCATTAGCATGATATGGAAGTTTGTTTTTGGATGAAGAAGTAGACATGAAATTGAAAAGGTGTCAAAGATTTAGAGAGAGAGAGAGAGAGAGAGAGAGAGACTAGGGATAATGTCAGATTCATGGCCATTATATTACTGACATAGTAATATTCTTAGATTTTTTTCTCACAAAATATTAGGTAACTATAGATATTATATTAATCTGATAAGATCTTTTTCCACATAATATTCAAATATACTGTAATAGTTTATCTCTTCTATATCATCCCCAAAAAACTATAAATTAATCATTACTCCTTTTTATACTTCCTGAACATCAAAATCTGAATCAGACACCATGAAAATTCTCTTTTGGGTTTATCTTCTTTCCTTTGTCCTTTGTAGTTCCATCCTTCAGAGGTTCTTCTTCTGTTTCTTTCAATTATTGTTGAAAATCATATCAAATTCAGTATTTTTGTCTTTCCTTTTTTGTTCTAATGTTTTTCTGTTTGGTGAATTTAATTTAATTTTTGCATAAAAATTATGAATTTGGTTTGGGGTTTCTAGGTTTACAGAAACTAACAAACAAGTTATAAATCTACCCATTTCAGGGAATTATGTGTAGGTGCAGAAATCCAAGCTGATCATCCACCTAGAGGTTGGAATTCTTATGATTCATATTCTTGGATCATCTCTGAAAATGAGTTCCTAAATAATGCAAAAACACTTTCAACCAAACTAAGCAGTCATGGGTATCAGGTAAAAACTCTGAATTTTAATTAAAAAATCACTTTTCTTTCTGAGATCTAATTAGTACATGAAACTCAATATCCGAAATGATAGAACAGAGAACTCTATTTTAATTCTGTTTTCTTTTTCCTTTTTTGGGTAGTATGCTGTGGTGGATTTCTTATGGTATAGGAAGAATGTGGAAGGAGCTTCAGTATATGCTCGTGGGTACGACACGATTGACGAATGGGGAAGAGTGATTCCTGAGCCGAATAGATGGCCTTCTTCTACAAATGGGAATGGGTTCAGTACAGTAGCTAAGACAGTTCATGACATGGGCTTGAAGTTTGGGATTCATGTGATGAGAGGAATAAGTACTCAAGCCGTTGATGCGAACACACCGATCTTAGACACAACCAAGGTCTTTCTTCTTTGTCCTTCTTATCATTAAGTTGATAAGTTCCTTTTCTTTTTTTGTGAAATTTCATATTTCTTGCTAGTGATAAGTACTAGAAGTTGCCTGTCTACACTAATGTACAACCCGCGTTTATAGTGTAAACACAATAGTATTTAACCTAGCAAGACCCCTCAAAGGACCCGTGTAGTAGGCTAGCAAGGTTCCAGCTCAGGCTAGCTCGCTAATGGATCTGTTGTTGAAACAAGAATTGGCGAAGGATAAGTTGGAAAATGCTAAAATGAAGAAATTCTAGTAAGTTGTCTCAAAATTGTGATTCTTAACCACAATAATTGCTCATTTTCATTTCTTTGACTTGTGTTTTTCTTAGGGAAGTGCCTATGAAGAGGGTGGTCGTAAATGGACGGCGAAAGATATAGCCTTGCAAGATAGAACTTGCAAATGGATGTCAGAGGGATTCATGAGTGTAAATACCAAGACCGGAGCGGGAAGAGCCTTCTTGAGGTCACTGTATGAGCAATATGCTGCATGGGGTGTTGATTTTGGTAATTTCAATTTTGAATTTCGAGTTATGCATGGATCGACTTTAAAACCTGTAAGTCCAAAACGTCATTGGAACCATTTTGTAGTACTTGATTAGCTAGTTTCACCCTGTAGCTTTACCGTTCTGTTGTTTTTCCCTAAAAAGCATAACCATATCGGGCGGAAGCTAAGGCGTCATCAGAGACACTTATGTAAACATAACCATGACAATAACAGTATGATTATTGTAATATAGTTGCATGAGTTGTCTTTTGCTTGTTTAATAAAAAATAAACATGTGCTAGTTCAATACTGATTGACATTGAACATATAGATTAAATTCTTTAATGAATTACTTATGTGCTGATTATATCTATTTCTTACACAGTGAAGCATGATTGTATCTTTGGTGATGATTTGGATCTAGATGAGATAACGAGCGTTTCAGAGGTAAACTGTCACACTACTCTTTTCTGCCCACAGGTAGTTCGTAACTAAAACTTTCATACCGAGTGATAGGGGTATCTGTTTAAATATTATCAATAAAAAGGAAAACTTCCTGGCTCTGTAACTGCTCAATTATATATTCAAACCCCTGCTTTGGCATGAGGGACTTAGCCTGTCAGTAACTTTATGAGCCCCATAAAGTGAGGATTAAAAACTGTGATTAAAAATAAATGGTTGGTTGCGTTTCAGTCTGAATCTTGTAATGAGTTCATTCTGATTGAACCATATGTGACATGTAATCTTTGCCGGCCATAAAATTACTCGAGTCCAAAATTATACTTGTGGGCACCTATAATTTTGTTCCCTTATGTAACTCAGCATAGGGTAGAAGCTAATCCTACCAGGTCATTAGCAATTTTCAGCTATGCGGATCCTAAACAGATATATATGATCTATTAATGGTCTATGTGCAGATTCTGAAGGGGCTCGACCGCCCTATCCTGTATTCTCTCTCTCCCGGAGTCCAAGCAACACCTGATATGGCCAAGAAAGTAAGTTCTCTAGTAAATATGTACAGGATAACTGGAGATGATTGGGATACATGGAAAGATGTGGAAGCTCATTTCGGTGTATCAAGGTAACATACTATTGTTGACTGAATTGAATCTAAGTTCACTCTGACATTTGTCATTTATGTTACTTTTGTTGTCGGTGCTTATAACATTTTTATGCTTAGTGACTTCGCTGAAGCTTCAATGATAGGAACCACTGGCTTAAAAGGAAAGTCATGGCCTGACCTTGACATGCTACCACTCGGATGGCTTTCTGATGCCGGTAATGAACTTCACATTTTTTCCATCAATTGTATATCATGTCTTTGAGGAGTATACTTTGGAGAGTCATTTTCTTGGAAAATCCAGTAACCCCAAATTAAGTTGGATATTTTTCTTTTCCAATATTTAGGTGTGAGAGAAGGCCCACATAGGAAATGCAACCTAAATCTCGATGAGCAAAGGACACAGGTATTTCGGTTATTTTTGCTTCTTAATTACCAAATGTGCTGCCTCAAACTACATTATCTTTGAAACAGATGACTCTATGGGCTATCACAAAGACTCCTATTATGTTCGGAGGAGATTTGTTGAATCTTGATGAAGCCACATACAATATCATAACACAACCTGAGTTACTGGAACTAAATTCGTTTAGCTCGAACAACAGGGAGGTATGCTCCACTCATTACTTAGTTACGTCTTTGCGTTCCTAAGAGACAAAAATGTAAAAAAGGAAAACTAGAAATAGAAACACCGAAAGTGTCGAAATTTGCTAGGTAGCACTCTTTGTTGTTGATCGATAAATAGTGTGTGAACGGAAATAATAGATCAACGATCCACAAAGCAACATGTAGACTTGCTCGGCTTTGTCCGTCTCGTCGGTGTTTTTCTAGCATTATCCTTCCTAAGAACCAACTTCCAACCATAAAATACATTTTGTTCGTTATTATAATTTTAGTGGTTTCTCCTTTTGAATGTGAATTCAGTTTTATTACAAAACCGGAGCTCAAAATCTTAAAAGTAGTAGCTCAGTGCTTGCCTTGAGGTCTCAAAATCAAAAGGAAGGAAGCATATTAGAGAAGCATAGTTTCAATCTTGTTAGCTGCAATGATCCAAAAGCAAAAGGTTGGGGTAGTCATGAGGTTCTTGACTCGGAGCTTGAGCAGATCTGTTGGCGAGATAATTCGAGAAGCAAATCTACTACTCGATTTTGTCTAAATAAGAGAAACCCTCTCTTGACATCGTAACAAAACTTCTTCATCTCGTCTTTTTTATACTTACTATTAAATTGAAACGAAAATCTAATTATCCTTGTTTTCCAATTGCTTTAGTGATGCAAATATAGTCAACGAACAACAATATCAAGGAAAACTACACTTATTACTGACAGAAACTACGCAGCTTTGCTTAGATGCTTCTCCCAGGCAAAAGCTTACTTCAAAAGAATTCCCGACCAGTTCGTTTTCTCCTTGTAGATGGGACTCGAATCAGGTACTTCACTCTTTCTTTCACCGGTAGTTTTCACTGTCTAACCTTAACTATAAAATTATTTCTCCAATACTGGCATGAACAAGTGATCTTCGATATCTATTAGATATAATTACCCTCGTATATTTCAAATTCATTTTACCATGTGGCTGATGCGTCACATTCCTGCCAATTCTCATATTAATCTGTGCAATGTCCTGGTATTTGGTGTTTCGAACTTTACCCATTCTGGTTTTTATACTTCCTTTTGATTGAAAACTAACATATCTAAGCATCACAGATGTGGGAATTGAACGATAACGGGACCTTGGTGAGCAGTTATTCAGGTCTATGTGCAACTGTGAAGCCAATGGAAGGTAAAACTTCAAGTCACAAACAACTCGAAGCCTCATATATATATATATATAAACAAATACTGATGAACTGCTATTTGATGCACAGATAATGCGAATGCCATTGAAGTTCGTGGTTGGTTTGCATCTGGAAAAGGTAATTCGTAAAATCCTCAAGTTCTTAGTAAGCATAAGAACACATGTTTCCCATGACTATATCTATAACTTAGACTATGATTTTTAGCTTCGCTTTGAAGTATTTAAACATACATATAATTTGTTATATACTTAGAAATTTTGTGCGTATTTTATTGATTCTGCAGGAAAAAGTTATATCGCGTTGTTCAATCTAAGCTCTCGGAAGCAAACTGTTAGTGTAAACCTACCATCTGTAGCTATGATGATGCTTCCGGGTCAAAATATCAATGCAGTTTCATGTACTAGCCGTGAAATATGGACCGGAAAAGACAATGTAGTAGTGAACACAACGATAACGGCGGATTTAGAGATTCATGGTTGTGCATTATTTGTTCTTAACTGTAAATCTTACGATTAAGTGGTTTGCCAAAGACCATATTAATTACTTTCTCTAATAAATTCAATTTTTAAATTTTAGCCTTTTCAAATTAAAGGTCTAAGGATATCCTTTTTAGGGATTAGAACTACGATCTACGATAGCCATTACAATGGCATTCATACATCAATGATGTGATAAGCATGATACCCACCTAATTCAAACTTTTACATGAACATACCTATAGCCCGACTAACCTATGGCCTAAAACCTAAAAGGGTTACTTATACCTTAGTAACCCAATCCATGACCTCCTCTGAGAATTGAAGATGGGATTTTTAATAATTTGTAATTTATGTCAACATTATCCACCACTTGGGCTAGGAAATATTGACCGTCTTCTTTGCTATATAACAGAATTACAAGTAGACCATGTGTAATTTATCACATCATATGCAGGCAAGACTTCTGGGGGACAAGCCTTGATTTTAACGAGGTCCACTCATGGTCTTCCCCATTTTTATCTTCTTCACCATCTCTCCCTCCATCTTTCAGATGGGCATTTTTTACTAAGAAAAAAAGAACCATTTTATATCACTTGAAGTCGAAAGCCCATTGTCCTCCTAACAATTTGGTCGAAATCTAAAACATTCCTTTAGATCTAACATAATCTTTTATGGAGTAACATTGAGAAGGAAAAAATGGAAGAAGATGCTGGCATAATACAAGTTTCTTATCTCTTGTATAGTCATCTCCATCAAGTTTTCGGCATCAAGAAGGAAGTAAGATATGAAGATTATGAAGAGAAGACATCTAGAACAAAATATTGTATTTGATCAACATCCTTATTCTACAAACTCATCAAATATCAATATTCTCCCTCTAATTGTTGTGTTAGATGTATAATACTCTGAAATCCAAGAGGTCACCGGGTTCGATTCATAAGGGTTATCTTCATTACTCATATGTAAAAAAATCGGTGATTTTATGGTATAAACAAAACATAGATCTTCAATAGGTCTTGTAATGGCCTTTAAGGGTCTGATATAGCCTTCTAGGGTTTTGTTATGACCTTTAAGGGTGCAAGTATATGTATTTATGGCAGTTAAGTGCTCATTCAATCGTCATGTTGTAATTTGATGTTGTTTTAACATGATGTATCAAGGTCATGTAAGATGTTTGGATTCTAATCCATCATTAATGAAATGAAAGTTTCTTTCTAAAAAAAGAGACAATTTGGTTGAGTGGTTCTTTGGGTCAAAAAGTTACTCATAATAACTAAAACAGACGGGTTTCCTTTTTTTTTTTTTTTGCTTCCGAGTGGTGCGCTTTGGGAAGTATAACCGAACAACCAAATTAAGTGGCGGGGCGGTTATGTAATGGCTTAGTAGCAATTCAAATTCAGTTTTCAGTGGTTGATGGCACTTTTTTAAGCACTTTTTCTCTCAATTCACCGATTTAGACTATTAGTTAGTCTGGTTTCTTTTTATTCTCCCCTCGGGAGATTCCAATTCTCGAGAGATAGTCTCACTTTGTTGTTTTTACTCACATTTGCTCATCTCTCTTACCGATCTCCCAAATGGATAAGACTGACACTCAGTTTTTACGGCAATTTGTAGCTCTTACGACGGAGGAACAATCTCCAGTTACTGTAGAAATGGAAGAAATAACAAACATTGATTTGCAATCATCAAAAATGGGGTTGTTTGGATTCAGATTACGAAGAAAGTAAATATTGGTCACGCGATGATGCGATTATCGAGAGTTATCCATGGTCCGAATAAGTTCCCAATTAATGAAGTTAAGGATAACATTTTTTTTAATTAGATTCATAATGACAACGAAATTAGACTTGGCTTTGGACAGTTCTCCATGGGTAAACCAAGAGGAATTAATTGTTCTTCAGGCTTGTCGGAGTGAATGTTCACCAGGGGATCTCCCTTTTGATACAACTGGGTTTTGGACCCAATTCTATGGGATCCCTCTTGGACACCTTAATAGTTTTATAGTGAACAGATTGGCGGGTTCACTAGGCAATTTCCAACTCTTTTCAAATTTTTCAAAATCGAACTCTTTTGAAACTCTTTTCAATCATCAATTTTGAAATCAATTTGAATAACTTTTAAGTCTAATTCAAAACTAAACAAATTGATGTCTAAACTTCTTTTAGACTCATCTATCTATCTAAACAAGTATATATTTAGTCTAAAACTTAGCCAAAATTAGCTACGTGCAAGAGGCTCTGACAACACTATGGGTTATGATGTCTCCTAGTGTTCTAAGCGGAATCTCAGACATCTAATGTCTAACAGGAGTATCCCATGATCTCATGCCTAAGCTTAATATGAACTAAGTTAGTTTAGAGATTACTTTTAATCATTATTTCACGGACTTAAACGGTTGAATATAAGAAGACTAAGAGCTCCAATTGTAGCTCCTCTACTCGAGACATGGAGTAATCAACTTGATCTCCTACTTTCAAGTTTAGCTAGAACTTCCATGGTGGTTAGACGAAGAACACCTTCTTCTTTAGGCTAGATAGATAGTTGGAAACTATTCTCTCTTTCTTTCTCTACTTGATGTTGTAGAGTCAGAAATCTCTTTGAGAAATTTCTACACCTGGTTTTATTCTAATGAAAGCCTTATATAGAATCCCAAAGTTAGAGTCCAATTCTAATTAGGTTTGCTAAAAGACCAAAATGGAAACAGACTTAGGATTTTGGAAAATAGAAACTACCTTATATTTTCTTTCTCCTTAATTACTCTGGTCGGCCACCCTATGCCCTAAAGGGCTAGGTCTGGACGACCCCTTTAGTGTGGCCGCTATGCCTTGGCTGGCCCACTCATGTCCTTTAAGCCCGACCCAAAACACCTTTTTTGTTTCGGCCTTTGTATTATCTTTGCCCTAGCTTTTCTTTGGTTTTTTGGACATATTTATGGGTCCAAAGCATGTTTATATGTCTCATCTCTCTATTCATATCTTCTGATCAAATTGACACTCTTTGGTGTAACCCAATGTAGGATCCGGACGAAGTTAGTCGCGAATCTCCACATGATTCGACGATCGTAGTTGGTTTCTAGCTAAACATTACGATCCCTAAATCGTCCGGACTTGATGATCTCCTTCATCAATTGTTATGTCTGCCAAATCGTTCGCACTGCATCTTTGGTCGAAGGACATCTTCTTTAGGCGGAGCGTATTTTTTGGTGAGGACATGCAGAACATGAGAAAAAATTTCATTTCATTATCTGAGAGATCATTAGCAATCCAAAGAATAATGGTGACCTAGGTATCAGGACCTTACAACAATTAAATGAGGCTCTAATAGACAAAAGGACTTGGCAATTCGAGTGTCATTTGGGTTGGACTTCTAAAATCCAAATATGTGAAAAACAACGACTTTTGGATGTCTGACCCTCCTACGACCCCTTCCCCCTTCTGGAAATCTATCTTAAAAACTAGAGATGTTATGAGGGAGAAGGTTCTTTGGATCATGGAAGACGGGACAACGGTTAAAATACAAACTGTCCCATGGATCCAAACCTGCCTAACCATCAACCAATTATCGATCATGTATTACCTTCTAATATATTCTGGGTTTCAGATCTAATCATAACACAATCTAATAGTTGGAATATTGATCTAATAACAAACTAATTTGATAGCAGTACTGCTCAAGCAATTACCAGGTTATAGCTACCAAGGATTCCTCATAGAGACAGATTGGTACGGTGTCCAACGGAGAGTGGAAAATTCACAACAAAGTCATATTATACAGAGATTAAAGTTTAACCTGGGCTTAGTCACGATGTTTATAAGTTTCCATGGAAAAAGTTTTGGAAACAAAAAGAGATGAAACCTAACATTCAGATGTTTGTCTGCAAATTAATACACAACAGTTTCGCAAACTTAAGCAATATAGGTAAGAGACTAAATCAGATACCTCAAACATGTTGTATGTGTGATTTGGATGAACAAGAAACATCATATCATTTGTTCGGAAGCTACCCTAAGTTCCAACAGTTTCTTCAACTAACTGGAGAGGACGTGTTACTACAAATCAATTTGGATCCAGTAGTTAGACTTAAAAATATCCTAGAATACCATGAAATCAACGGTAAAAATCGGTACCTTACTACTTATTTAATGTGGAAGTGGTGGAAGGCAAGGAATGAACTTATCTTAAATGGTACTCAACCGGATCTCCGACGATGCTGGTGGAATACACTCGAATAACTCAGGTATGTTTCTGACCCTCAAGCCCCTTCACTATCTAACACCACTGTGTTTTCAGATAACTGACGTCCTCCACCGATTGAATCATCAAAATCAATTTTGATGGTTCTTTCAGAGAGACAAAAGCGTCATGTGCGACCATTGTTAGGGATGCGAAGAGAGTCACCAGATCAGAAAAAACAGTAAGCTCGATATGATTTCAACCGTTGATCCGATCATAATGAAATGTTAGGGTTCCGGTCGGCACCAGATTTGACAGAGGAGATGACTCTCGAGGCTTATATAATCGAAGGAGATGTTAGGGTTTTGCTCGATATGATCTCAACCGTTGATCCTATCATCCCATGGAGACGTTATAATGAGATCAACGATCTACGAGCGCGCACATGTCAACACCTGTGTTACCCTCTCATTTTGCCCACATATCAACAACTAGGTGGCCCACGTTTTGGCGTTTTCAGACTTGAACCCTTAATTTGGCTTTTTGCTAAGTTAGTACATTTGGTTAACATGTGTTGCATTTCAGTCCATTTCTATTTAAATTGGGGCTAAACTTTGTAACCTTATCCTTTTAAAGTTTAGGAAAATATGTTTAGTTATCAATAAGGCCATTTTCTAATTTTTTTTGGTTCCCCAAAATATCCTTGGACATTAAAATTCACTTTTTCTCTAAAGAAATCGGAAGCTTTTTTCGGTTTCTTCTTCTTCTTTGAATCTTCTTCTTCTTCGGATCTTCAAGGATTGTGATGAATCGCATAAGTGAACTAAAAATAGAAACTTGTATTGAATGGGTTCCATTGATTAGTAATACAAGGTGTTTAATAAGTAGTTTGACTCTTCACAAATTACAATATTCGATGATTTGGGGATTGCATCTTTGGAAATGATGTGTTATGGTATTGGTAATTATTTGTGTTCGATTGGTTACGACAAGGATTATCCATGGATTAAGAATCGATCTTTCATCAATATTTTCTTCAAACTCTACGTGGACTTCTAATGATGGAGTTAGGAGAGAAGATTGGATGTGCTAGGAGAATGGAGAAATTGAGCTTCTGAAGTACGAAAACAGTAAAAGGATGGAAAGCACAAAATGTGATATATGATTGATGTGAATAAACTACAGAGATGAAGCAAGAGAAAGTTTATGCTTGGGGAAATGGAAGGATTAGTAAATGTTATAATAACTTTTGGTCTATAAGAAATATGATTTAAACCCTTATCTTCTTCTTCCAGACTCCCTATTAGAAAAACTCTTCTTTTGCTACATATGTAAATTCAGGTTCAGTGTTTGTCTAACTTGACTCGACAAAACTTAAGTTCAGGTTTGTGTTCTTCATCTGATGATTATGAATCTGATGCTGATGATGACAAACCCTAGAAGAACTGAAACCCTCAATCTGATGATGATGAATCTAATATTGATGTTGATTTTGATGATGATGTTGATGATCATGTGCAATCAAATTTGAAACCTTAATGGTGATGATGATGAAGAAGAAACTTTTCAGATTTGAAGAAGAAAAAATTTCGGTTTTTTTTCTCGATTTGCAAATCAAGTTTGCAAAATCCGCAAAGAGAGTTGGAAAAATTGTAGATCAAGTTTATAAGATCTACAACAACAATTACATTCTACAAAGCTTGTAAATCATGTTTGCAATTTACATTTTTCAAACCAGACTGCAATTTTCATGTTATAACTATAGTTTGCAATTTACATTTTACAAACTCAATTTAAAACAGGAAAAAACGTCGTTTTTTTTCAAGTTTCTCTTTTTTTGAAAACAGATGTATTGAAAGTAGGTCTTGTTAGAAAGCTTATGAAAAATCGATTCTAAATATATTAATTTCATAGAAATCCGACATCTCAAGAAAAAGTTATATAGATTTAAAGTTTAAAGGAAGAAAAATTTGTTAAACAAAATGACAAAAAGATATTTTAGTCTTTATATGTTTTTTGCCCTAAATAATACAGTAATAATTATGAAATGTTTTGTATTTCGTTTTTTACTAATTTTCAATATTATTTTGACCTATTTAAAATTTTTCTTTTTTGTTGAAAGATTTTTTTTTTTGAAGCCAAGGGAAACATTTCCACTCATAAGTGATAAAATCACGATTTTAAATGGGCGATATTCTTATTTCTCTCCTCTGAAAACTTCATGAGAGTTACATACCTTTAAATGCAAAGTGCCTCATGAAGAGAAAGAAATTGGACTAGACACATACACATTGATCCTAAAGATCGAGAAAAAAAGATCCTAAAGGTCGACAAAAAGATCCTAAAGATCGTGAAAAGAGACCCTAAAGGTCTGACAAATACTATAAGAATAATAAAAGAACCACCGCCACTATCATCGGAAAATCGTCTTCATCACCGGAAAACCGCCTCCGTCATCGGAGAACCGCCTTCGTCACCGGAAAACCGTCGTCATCACCGGAAAAACCGCTGCCATCACCGAAAAGCCGCTGCCATCATAGAAGAACCGCCAATACAATAGTACTAAATATAGTCAATTCCTTCTTCTGTAGTCTTTGATAGAATGCTTTGGTGAGGATTCATCTACATCTTCACAAGCGAGAATTTGGCCTGAATCATGGATTCCGAAAGATTACTAGTTCATCGATCGCTTCCATGGCTTGTCCGATCGTCGAGTTGTTTTTCTGTTGGGCGTAATAGATAGCCTGGTGGGAATGAAAGTAGGGTGTCTTCTTCATATCCTCCATGAATCAAAGTAGAGAGAGAAAATCTCTTTCTCTCTCTCCTGTAACCTTGCAAGATGATCCAATTAGACCCTAGAAACTATAAGGGAGGGAAACAAACTACAAGGGAAAGAAGAAAGGGGATCCGGCGAAGGGAGGACCCTTCACCGGAGGAACAAAACAGATCTGTAGACGATTGTTGGTGGTGTCTACTTTCTAGAGAGAGAACTGTTTGATTTCTTAATTAACCCTCTTACTAGAATTTTTTTATTCTTTCTCTTAAAAGACTAGAAATTGATTCTTTTTTTGCACCCCTTTGTTGAAAGATTTTGACCTATTTAGTTTTTTTTTTTTTTTTTTTTTTTTTTTTTTGTTGAGAAGACAAGAGAGAAAGGAAAGAAAGGACAAGAAAAAACGAAATTACAACCGAGCCAATTCCTCCCAAGTAATCGACGCCCATATCTTCTTTTTTGAATTCATTCGACCCCATTTGGCGAGCTTATCTGCCTCTTTGTTATTTTCTCTCGCGATGTGCCGGAAGGCTATGAAGTCAAACTGCTTTTTGAGGTTTCCAATTTCATCCAGATATTTCTCAGACTGCCAATGAATCGTTGTTTGTTTGCTAGTAAGATAGTTGATTAGATTCTGGTTGTCGCTTTGAATGAGTACCCGTTTTATTCGAAGTTGTTTCATCCATTGCGTTGCTCTGAGGATGGCCAGGCATTCACACTCCTCAGAATTCTGCCCCCTAATATGGTCCGCTAGAGCCATTGCTGTGTTGGATCCTTCCTCGGTCAATACGCAGCCATACCCTGCTGCTTCCTGGGCCGTGGTGAAAGATGCATCTACCTTGAGTTTTTCATCAAGTGCTTCATGTATTTTATTTGATTCATAAGTCTTGGGTCTTTAAAGTTATATAAAATTCTTTAATACCATCTTATCATTGGAAAGCCATTTCTTCCTACTTCTAGTTTTATTAACTTCATTTAGTTTTATTAACTTCATTTATGTCTTAATTATAAAGAACATAAGTACGAATGAAAACTAGCTCATGACATCTAGGCCCGGCTAAACCAACTAAATTATTGAAAACATTTGTCCGTGTAGCGCCCACATTACATGACATTCATCTTCATGATTTCGTTTTATATATACATGAAATGAGATAAGACGTTACTCAGCCCGTCTCCTTTGTTAATCCTGATCTGGTGACGTGACCGGCCCAGATTTAGATTGAGGATTTTTCTCTTAAAATCTCATCCCACACGATATCCGGCCAAGATTCACCCGGGAAGCGGAGACGGGCGGGGAAGACTTTCTTTGCTGTATATGCATGATGATAATTATAATTATAATACCATACATGATACAACATCGATTCTCCGCATTAATTTGTTCTTATATAAAATAGTAAGAAATAATCAAAACAGAAAAGGCAACCTTCTATTCTCAGGCATATTTCTTCTAATGGCGGATTTTTCTAATCTTAACCATTAAAACCTCTTTCTCTACTCATCCTCTCTCTCTCTCTCTCTCTCTCTCTCTCTCTCTCTCTCTCTCTCTCTCTCTCTCTCTATCTCTCTTTGAAGAAGAAGAAGAAGAAGAAGGTCGCACTTCAAACTCACCATTCTTCTTTCAAACTCTGAATAAGGTTAAATCTCCCACTCTCTTTCTCTCTCTTTAACTTATCCTTAAATCATTTATTTGTTCCTAAACATTTTGATCCGAACAAAGTTATAATATAAACATTGTATGTTGTTTATTCAATTTTGATGAACTATTTTTTTTTATTTCGAGATACTTGAGGGAATTATAATTTCCTTATCCTAGTTTCATTTCCCCCTTCTTGTATAGTTTTATATTGTTTGTTGATGTGATTGTGTGATCATTTGCTGCATTTATGATTTAATAACACTTAAAAGAACAAGATTTGGTGTTAAGCTTTGTGATTTTAATATTCAGTTTTAAGTTTGTGGTCATTCAACTCAAAAGTCAAAACCAATATCTTTCACCATTCTCCCATGTGAGACTATTCTCACACACTCCCTCACGTGTTGTGTTATTTGACCCTAACACGTGTTTTTTCTTTTCGGGCGACATCTAGCACGTGTGGTTTTTAAACCCATCATGTGCGGGTCTAGCTCAGATACCATGTTAAGTTTGTGGTCATCCATCAAAACCAATTGGTTATGAGTGGAAATTACCTAAACATTATATTCTTGGTTACGAGTTCACTATTCTCCCATGTTTGGACTATTCTCACAGAACTGTAGAATTGGTTCTAGTAGAAGATTGATGCAAAATTTTGATTCAACACTTCATTCACTTACATGGTTATTTGTAACATTAGTTTGCATAGTTTAGATTTTATTAGTGAAACAAAGAAGATAAGCAATTCAAATGTTCGATACTTTTGGTACTTAGAAATTACTAGAAATCATCTCACTCCTTAAGTTTGGCTCCCCATTATGAAATAAGAGTTCTGAGCAACTACTTCAAGGAAAATTATGTCTTTTAAATCCTTTTTGTTCAAATATAGATTTTCGCATTGAAAGAGACTCATTGCTGTTTTTGTTGTTTTATCGGGTGACTGGTCTTTAGAAACAAAGTGATGGCTACTGAAGAACTGGTAAATGGTTTGGCCAAACATGTCGAAGGTCAATTTTGCAGTCATGAATCAAATGGGTCGAACGGTCAAGTCCTAAACAAACAACCTTTTGTGATTGGTGAGTCTTGTTCGATCTTGTTTGTTCTATAACCGTATGAAAACATAGAAAATTAAAGATAACTTGTTGTTGAGGTTTAAGAAAACGAAAGCTTGTAGAATAGCCAAATAAAAAAAGAGGGCTGGTTGTAAGGACGAAGGACTCTCTTTTAAGGGGGTGTATCACACTTTCATCATGAGTCGAGCCCCTTACATCGTTTTACTTTGAGGAATGTATATCAGTTCTTTGCTTATACTTCCCACTTTATTATAGGTGTTTCTGGTGGGACTGCATCTGGAAAGACAACAGTTTGTGAAATGATTATGTCCCAGCTCCTCAATCAACGAGTTGTTCTTGTGAACCAAGTATGTTCCTTTTCTACTTCATTCTTACTTTATCATTTCGTTAAGCTTTCAGTTAGAACCTAGCTATTATTCAAATTGTAAGCGTAGATTCTTGTCTGTTCCCATGGATGGCGATCCTTTTAGCTATGCGTTTATTTTTATCTCTGAAATGTCTTTGTTCGGATTGATCATGTTATGAAAATCTGGACTCGACATGCTTATTAACCTCTTTTAACAACACAAACGCTTCAAAAATGGTAAAATGTGAATGATTTTGTCTTTATGGTTAATGTATATGTGTTTTCTGCATTTACAGGATTCGTTCTATCGCATATTGAGTGATGAGGAATTAAAACAAGTTCAGCGGTATAACTTCGACCACCCTGGTAAGCACCTCAACTGACTAACATATATGTGAGTTTTGTGTATATGTGTGTATGTATGTGCAAATCAAATAAGCAAGGTTCTTTGTAAGAAACTCTTCGTTTATGATGTTTAAAGATACATAACCAGATGCCTACATTTACTGTATCTTTTCCGCAGATGCCTTTGACACTGAGTTATTGATTACTTGCATGGAGAAATTGAAACTTGGAGAGGCAGTTGATATCCCAGTATACGATTTCAAGACGCACAAAAGGATTTCCTCATACAAGGTACTAATAAGCAACACCACAAGTGTTAGTAAGAAATTTGAAAGATAGTAGAAGTGTTTGTTACTTTATTCCCGTTGACGCTTCTTTGAATATTAAATATATACAACTTTGTACTTACGATGTTTTTGTTGCGGTTATTTCTTTGTCTTCTATTTGAATTTTCATTGAAACTCTTTGTGTCACTTGATAATAGTCTTCTTTTGTTGAATATTTGTAGGTTAACCCAACAGAAATAATTATTTTAGAAGGAATACTAGTTTTTCATGAACCTCATGTTCGCAATCTCATGAACATGAAGATCTTTGTTGATACAGGTTCTTCCTCTTAATCAATAATTTTATCTTTGTGCTCCACTATTGTTATCTTGTCTGGTAATTGAACTATAAATTACTTGATGGAAGTACAAAATTCCTCCTTGGCTTTCAAAATTTTGCTTTTCATAGAACTTATTATCAAACCCGTGATTCTTTTGTAATTGTGTGTATCATGAACGTGGCACAATTCATAGTCTTACATTATGCTTCACCTGCTCAATTGTATTGGTGGGTTCTTCTAACCTTTAAAATCGCTCATGATGATTTTCATTGGATGCAGATTCTGATTTGCGGCTAGCAAGGAGGATCCAACGAGATACCGTTGGGAGAGGCAGAGACATTCAATCTGTCCTTAACCAAGTGAACAAACTATTATACTTTTCGTTTTGCATTTCACTTTTTCAGTTGTCTAGATTCACTTTTACTGGTATCACTACGAGTTTTTTCAAGGCCACACGTCTATAACAATAATATTCATTAATAGAAGATCATATTATCTGCAGTATGCTGAATTCGTAAAGCCTGGTTTTGACGAGTTCATACTTCCATCAAAAAAGTATGCAGATGTAATCATCCCTCGTGGAGCAGATAATATTGTGGCGATTGACTTAATAGTTCAACATATTCGTACAAAACTTGGTCAACACCATCTGTGTAAAATATACCCAAATGTAAATGTTATCCAATCGACTCTCCAGGTAATCATGGCTTCATTTTCTGTTATTATGTAAAGAAGTAGCTGAAAATCGTGCTGCTGTTCAATGCCTCACTATTCTGGGATTATCTAGTTGTAAATATGTTATTTGTACCTTCAATTCAATGAAGTTTTTCAGTTTCATCCAGATACAAGAAATGCATACACTTATACGTGACGTTAGGACAAAAAAACATGATTTTGTGTTTTATGCAGATCGACTTATTCGCCTGGTAAATCTTGAGGTTACGAAACCTAAAAAGTTATTTTCTCTTTTCTGCGACTTTCTTGTGGTTGTATGTGATGCTTCGAACATTCTGTAGGTCGTTGAACATGGTCTAGGTCATCTACCATTTACAGAAAAGCAAATTATTACTCCAATAGGTAACCGGTGCTAATCCGTTCTGCCTTCTCCTCTCTCATTCAGATTCTCATGAAGCTAGTTATATTCCGAATATCCTCTTCGACATATCTACTTCTGCAGGATCTGTATATACGGGAGTGTCCTTCTGTAGGAGATTATGTGGTGTATCAATAATCAGAAGGTAACAACAGAGTACACATATTACTAGTTCTTTGTTGAATATTTCTCTCAATCTTTTGGCATTTCATAAATTTTGCGGAACTTTGAATGTAACCACAATTGGGATGGAAATAAAACCTAGTTGCCCGATATCTAACGCGATCACGTGAGCCCGCTATAATGCAAAGATGCCCGCATCCGGGTATTGCAAGTCCCTCCAGCTAGATTTAGTGATCCGGGCTTGGGTCTGAATCCTAGTTTCGGGGCCATCCAAGCCCAAGCTAGACTTAGTGGTGTGAAGTTATTGAATTGAACTCTGGTATAACGCTATGGGCGCTCCCAAGCTGGCCCGTGGCCTCACTCAATGGCTCGCGCTTGTTCGAGACACGCCAGGCTGGCCTATTTCAGTCAGAGTGAAAACCACTAAACTATCGATTTCACTACCCGCTGAAATACTATTGGGCGGTCTGGTCCACAACAGATTTAACATCTAACCGAGTATTATCTCAGTGGACGATTTCACATGTATATGAATTTGCAGAAAATGTGATAAAATTTACTTCGTACTATCGCCTACACCCACATGTTCTACCTCCATTAAGTTCATAACATGATTTTAGCAAATAGACCTTTCAATGTTAGTGCTAATCTTAGTACACTATTTCCAGTGGAGAAAGCATGGAAAACGCACTGAGAGCTTGTTGTAAGGGGATCAAAATCGGCAAAATCCTTATCCATGGGAAACGTAACGATGCACGACAGGTTCGTTGGACCAATCTTTCTCTCCCACATTTATTTTTTACTATTTCTTACATCTAGTAAGTTTTATATTGCAGCTAATCTATGAGAAACTTCCAGCAGACATCTCAAGTCGCCGGGTCTTATTGCTAGACCCGGTTCTCGCTACAGGTTTGAATTATAAACAACACAAATCACAAGTTTCTTTACAAAATTTATGATATTGACAAAATTATATATATATGTATATTGATCAATCAGGAAATTCTGCTGTTGAAGCAATCTCTCTGCTAATCAGCAAGGG
Organism: Eschscholzia californica; assembly: GCF_041429995.1. Lineage (NCBI taxonomy): Eukaryota > Viridiplantae > Streptophyta > Magnoliopsida > Ranunculales > Papaveraceae > Eschscholzia > Eschscholzia californica. Next base: position 52,412,888 of record NW_028238198.1, read on the forward strand.
TGTACAAGAATCCAACATTATTTTCCTCAATCTTATATCAGTAAGATGTTCTTGATTTCACTTTTTCTGGTTATCTTCATAATATAATTCTTTGTTTATGAGAGAATTATTTTTAATTACAGTCTCCTGATGGATTACACGCGGTCTGTAAGAAATTTCCTAAACTTCGGATCATTACGTCCGAGATTGATGAATCGTTAGACAAAGATTCCCGTGTACTTCCCGGAATAGGAGAGTTCGGTGACCGTTATTTCGGGACCGATGGACTGTCACAGACATGAAACAAATAGGAAAGCATTCACTAAACTTCATTTCTTCTCTTGGTATTTGTTTTTCTTCATTATATGATCTTTATAAACCAGGAAGTTAGTCATTTCATGTTAGCTTTTCTTTTAATAATCCTATTTGGTGGTAGCATCTCATAATTCTTCCTATTCTTTTTAATTGCATATCTTGTACTGTTTTATAACCTTATAGAAAAATAAAAGTGTTGGTATTTATAAGGAATTATTGTTGAGTTGTTGTTAAATGTCACTTATATATAGTGTTGCCACATTGAATTTATGTGCTTGTCACTGACTGGTCCATCAGGATTATCTCTTGAAATGAATCTTCAAAAATGAAGGTTATCTCCAAATAGACCCACATACAAGGGAAGTCCCATCTGAGTAGAGAACATCTAAAGTTTAGCAGTAGTTGATTGAAATTTGACTTTTGAGTTAGATGTTCACAAACTTAATGAAGTATCACCAGAAACACAAATTTAAGTGCAAATTATACCACATGTGAAGGTGCATGCCAGAACTGTCTGCCGAGTACGATGAAAGTTCTCATGACTAAATAGATGGTGATTATGTTCTGTTGGACGCACACAAACTTCATAAATATTGCCTATACTTATGCTAAGTTTTAAAGATAAGGTGTTGGTAGACTGATGAGTACGGCTCCAAGACCTAGTCAATGTTAGAAGCCAATGGAATTGCCTCTAGGAGGTGCCTAGCACTGAAATCGCTAGACGATAGGCCCTAATTCAGTTCGCGTTTGGATGAGAAGCGTGATAGAAGATCCAAGTTGTTGAATTTGAAGATGATTTGATGGTATTTTGACTATGTAGTGAATAAAGAAGAGAGATAAAGAATGAGAAGAAGGAAGAAATGTTAAGAAGTTTGTGAGGATTAATTGAAATGTTAAGTAGGGTTACTAAGACCACATTTTTGTGCCATAGTTCTATACGAGGGTGTAGCCCGTGCCTTCCACCACGAAATTGTTATCAAGTACTTATATTGGATTGATTAAATAGAGTTGCATCATCGTTTTACATTGAAGAAACTATTTTAGAAATCATTCTCGAACAACAAAATTTTCTCTAATTTAACTCCAAAAACAACAATTTACAAAATTTAAATACATAAATTAACAAATTACAAAAAAAATATTAAGTGAACCTATACAACAAAAAAAAGAGATTGCACAAGGATTAATTTCATGATTAACTTCCAATAAATTTCAGTGACTATGAATAGGCTTATAGCATAAATGAAGATATTTTGGTGCCACAATGTGAACTCTTCAACTAAACAACTAATAATATGAAAAGAAAACAATAAAGGGAAAATATATGCGCCACCAATCCAAGTTCCGATTTGGTCAACCCTCAATAATGTCTTTCAAGGTAATGATCAAGTCAGAACTTTGAAAAGTTAGATTACTATGATAGCACTTCTATTGCGGGCAGTTATGTTATACAAAGAAAATAACTTTAAATCTCTAATCAAATCATACCTTGAAGAAAACAGAACAACAAACACATGTACTCAAATTCAGTCAGGCATATCATCAAACACGTAGCTTGTAAAAGATTACTATGATACAATGAAGTCAGCACCTCAAAACCATTTATATGCAAAATATGAAAACTTTTTCTCGTTCATATAACCATAGGAAAGTTATATGATACTTCAAATTGCAAAAGTGAAACCTTGAAAAAATTAGATTTACTATGGTACAATGAAGTCAGGACATTGAGAATAAATATTGACACTTAAGTATGACTCAATCATAACCCCATTGATGAGCCTGTTACGACGTAGAGATTGTCGAAGAAGATCGATTTAGGAAAAGATGGTTGAAGCGAGATCGATTTAGTAGAAGATGGAGTAGGATGGGGTAAGGAAAAAAGCAATTGGTTAGGGAAAGAAATTTAACTTAATTTGGACCGTACATTGACAGGCTAATGAAAGAAATCAATTGCGAAGGGAAATAAATTTAACTTAATCCGGACTTTCAATTAAGAACTATGTGTCATCATCACTAGAGCAAAATTCTTGCGTCGGTCAAAGTAAGCTCGAATCAAAGTCAGCCTTCCGTTACTCAACGAAGCCCCATATAAATTGCAGTCGGGTGAGAAGACAACAAACGCAAAACAAAACCCAAACTTCATCATCACTTCAGCACATTCAGGGAAGTAATTTGTTTCTTCTTAATTTTGATATTATAATCTCTAGACTTGGCCATACTTCTTGTCCTTAGTTAGGCTTCTTGACTGGTATTTGGCTTCATCTGTGTTGGTTAGTTTGCTCTTTCGATCTCTCTGCACTAGGGTTTCCACTTGCATGCGTTGATTGTGTATGCTTGCTACTTCATTTTCTGTGTGTTTAGGTTTTTATCTTGTCAACCTTATGGTCTTAGTATTTCATAAAAAAAAACCTTATGGTCTTAGTTTGGTTGGTTTCTAGTTTTGTATTTACTTTTTCCTCTTTTACTCTCTGTTGGTTTAATTGTCGGTTTTTTAGTAACTTGGGAGGGGGTGCCTCTTGTTCCCCCTATTTCGGTTGGCGGAGGCTCTCTAGGTCTTGGGCCTTTTACTGGGGATGGGGTAGTGGGTGCTTCTTTTGCTGTCCTCTTAGGTTTGGTCTGTGTTTTCAGTTTCTTTTGGCTTGATGGATGTATCGGTTCTTGCTTGGAATGTTCGGGGTTGTGATAATTTTGCTAATCGTAAACATCTTAGTCGTCTTATCAATGAAAATAAATCGGACTTCATTTTTCTGTCGGAAACCAAATGCATTAACACTAACATTGATAAAATTCTGAATTTCATAACATCTATAACAAACATGTGATAGACCCGATTAATAGAGCGGGTGGACTTGCTCTTTTCTGGTCTCCTAATTTTGACATAAAGATTAATTATGTTGATAGTAACATGATTCATGTTAAAGGCACACAGGCGGATAATGGGAATACTTTTTACCTCACTGGATTCTACGGTTGCCTTTATAACAAAAACAAAATGAATCCATGGGATATCTTGGCCCATAACACTTCTGATAACAATTACCCCTGGCTAGTTATTGGTGACCTCAACTGTATCCTTGACCAAACTGAGAAATTGGGTGGTAAAGCCGCCCATAACCCGACCATTTTACATTGTAAACAGACTATTAATAATCTGGGCCTTCATGACATTGGTTTTGTGGGTTACCCTTATACGTGGTCTAATAAACAATTTACAGGTACTCTGATTCAAGAGAGGCTCGACAGGGCCTTAGTTAATTATAAGTGGCTCACCATCTTCCCTCAGTCTAAACTCACTCATCTCCCTACTCTAGGCTCTGATCACAACCCTATCCTCCTCACTACTAAATCTAGCTCTTCTCTGGGTCGCAAGCCTTTCAAGTTTATCCGCACATGGATGTCCCATCCCAACTGTGCTCAGTTCATCAAATCTAACTGGCTCACCATTCCTCACCCTATTCAAGCTAAGCTGAACTCCCTAGCAATTAACCTCTCTAAGTGGAATAAAGAAGTTTTTGGTCACCTGGACAATAATATCAAGCAACTCACGCAAAAACTCCAATCCATTAAGAATGCGGATGCTTTTAAGGAGGTGTTCTCCCAGATTGAAACTCTGCTACTCCAACAAGAGAGCTTGTGGAAGGAGAAGTCTAGAATTTCTAATATCAACTTAGGAGACAGAAACACCCAATATTTTCATGCTAAAGCCACCACTAGAAACTGCAAAAATCAAATCCACTCTATTAAAAGGGAGGATAATTCGTGGACCACTAACGAGGCTGAAATCTCTTCCATATTTTCTAATCACATTCGGAATATCTCCTCTACGGCTGGTTCCACTTTATCATCCAATTTAATAGAATGCTTCTCTCCTCAGATTTCCTCCTCTCTGGATGAAGCGTCGATTGCTATTCCGGTAGAGGAAGAAATACAGACAACTATTCCATCCCTTAAACCGGGAGCGGCTCCTGGTCCCGATGGATACCCCCCTCTCTTCTACCAGACCAACCGGGATACTGTGAAGGATGACATCATTCACATGGTCTCTAATTTCTTTAGACACGCGTCTCTGCCTGAGCTTTATAATCAAACTCACATTTGTCTTCTTCCTAAAACTAAAACCCCTCAAACTCCAGCTGATTACAGACCTATAAGTCTGCTCAACACCACTTATAAGATCATTACCAAAATTCTAGCTAATAGACTTAAACCTGTCCTGACTGATATTATCTCTCCTTTACAGGCGGCGTATGTGCCAGGTAGACAAATCACGGATAATATCATTATTAGCCAAGAATTCATTCACTCCTAGTGGCTGGAATATTTGTTTCAAGACCTCCCCGATTCCAGAACCCTTTCAGGTCTTCTGTGACAATATGGCGGCAATATGCATTGCCGCCAATCCCGTCTTCCACGAACGGACCAAACATATCGAAATAGATTGTCATTTCGTTCGTGAGAAAAATGAATCTAGTCTTATTAAGACGACTCACCTTCGCTCCGCCGATCAGGTAGTTGATATATTTACCAGCCCACTTCGATCTGATCCATTTCACAGGTTAGTCTCCAAGTTGGGCTTAATTCAGATTTCTTCCCCTGCTCCAACTTGCGGGGGAATATTGAAGTATAATGAAGAACAGAAAGATATCCAGAAGATATCTCTAGAAGATACTAGAAAATATTAAATATAACAATTGTAATTTCCTGTTTTCTATTTGTAATTATTTCCTTATTTACTAATTCTCTACAAATCCTATTGTAAACCTTATATATATGTACTAAATTCAATTAATGATAATATCTTTGATTATTATATGTCTTGTGCCTTCTTCAACTTAATAATTAACTACTAAGAGTAACTAGACTGGTGCAAAAGATGAGTAGTTTAGAGTAATTTGTTTGTTGAAAAACAAACTTAATTTTACTAAGGATAACTATTAGACAAAAATAACTAAATAAAACTAATTAAAATAGTGTACTAAATTGCTAACCAACACTAAAAACAAAAATTAAATATAACCGAATTTCTCCTCCATGCTATTGATAGGTCATGAAAATACCCATCTAAGTCGTTTAATTTAGCCGAGTTAGTCTATTTCGAGTCTTTATTATAATAATGTTAGTTTTCTTGATAAGGGGTCTTTTGCAGAGTTAGGTGTGAAAACGGTTAAAAACGAAAACAGAGGGTATTTTGGTCATTTGGAGTCAAGGACATTCTGATATTTTTGGCCAAGGTGAGTACATGGGTGAAATGTAGAGTCCGAGACGAGTCCGTAGGAAAAAAACGGAAGTCAAATCAAGAGTTCGGACGAGGGAATTATGTGAAGTCAAAGTCAGGTCAACATTTGGTCAGCATTCGGGACAATGTCGGGTACGGTTCTGGCGCTTGGTATACCAACAGACGCGTGTCGACTCGAGGAGACCGTCTCATCGAACTTCTGTATATCTGCTGAGCAGCAAAGAACCCCTAAAGAGCATGATCCAGTACATCGCGTTGCAACTTAGTCTCGTAGTCCCGTGCCCACCTTTTAATTATATCCATACCCTTCCGCGTTTTCAAGATCACACGATCGCGTAGCGTCTTCCCATTTGTTCTGTTCCCGTGTTTCCAAAGCAGTTTAGATTCCGTGTTCCCTTCATGCGTGTCCCTTTCCCATCCGTCCAGATCCTTGTTTTCTTCATCCGACGGTTGATCTTTGTGTCGCGGCTTATTAACATGTGGCCGGTTACGCGCTAGTTTGCACAACCCTAATTTGACTGCATCAACCAACACGTGGCAGCCTCATTTCCATCCATTTAAACCCTAGCCGCCAGAAAACGTGAATTGGTTTTAGGGTTTTTGAGAAAAAAACCCCTAAAATTCCCAAAATTGCCCTCCATTTCTAACCTTCTACCATTTTAACCTTAATAAACCCTAGCCATATAAAATGTCTTTTGTTCTCATTTTTTCAGTAGACTTCAACAACCCTCTCAAAAGACTTCCTTCTCTAATTTCTAAGCCACTTCTCCTCCTCTCTTCTATCTTTTAACCCTAAATCCATTTCTTCTACTTTCTCTAGCCACATTCATCTCTTCTTTCCAATTTATTTGTACTCCTAATCTCTAAATCTAAAACTTTTATTTTCTTTACAACTTCTTCTCTAAAATCTTATATCCTCTTATTTCTTTTCAAAATCTCATCTTATCTCATCTTCTTCTAAAGTGCTATTATTTGGATTTGGAACATAGTTTGGACCATACTTGGGAATTAAATGGAGCAAGGATTTGGGTGATTTCTTTTCTTTGTCTTATTTATTTCCATGTATTTTGTTTTATCATGTATATGTCTCTAAATTTAAGGACTAGCTAATCTTGTAACTAGGGTTGTAGAGGAACCCCATATATGGACTTATTTTGAGAGATGTTATTAATTGATGAATCCTTATATTGAGCTTTAATGCTAATCAATTGTTATTTCCTATAGATTTTATAATCTTTTCCTAGTTCATGCTTCATAGTGAGATATTTCATGTTTTTGTTAAGTTATTAGATGGGATATGCTTATTAGGTGATGAATGATTGCAATATCTTCTGAAATCTAAATAGTTTATTATGTTAGATTTTGAGTTATATCTGAAAAAAGAAATTTGTTAATTGAATGCATGCTTTAGATAGTCGATTTATGTGGTGGAATCAAAACCCTAGATTTCTTTCCCATCTTGATTTCATTCTTCTTTAGTCTATTATCCTTTTCTTTTTAAATTAGTTTTCAAAAACCAACCAAAATTAACAAATGGGGTTTTAATTTAGGCCAGCGCTTTGGGGAAAGCAAAATAGTTTCCGGGGTGTGAAGACTTGGTCAAAAATTGGTCAACTTTGTTTGACAATTTTATTTTGTAAGTTGTTAGAGGGAAATAAAAACCTCCACCTCACTTCCCTCCACCTCACCTCACTATCTCTCCACCTCACCTCTCTCTCTCTCTCTCCACCTTACCTTTCTCTCACCACCTCACTCTCTCTGCCACCTCACCTTCTCACCACCTCATTGTATTCTCCGGCAAAATTCGCCGGCCGGAATTTTTCCGGTCGGCAACCTTCAAACTTAAAATAAAAAAAAAAACTCTCTCCACTCTCACTCAAGAACTCTTTTCCTTTTTCTTGTTTTTTTTCTTTTTCTTCTTCTTCCTCTCTCTCTCTAGATCTAGAGAGAGAGAGAGAGGAAGTATGTTCAAGGTCTGTTCAGACCTTGAACGGATCTGTTCAAGGTCTGAACAGACCTTGAACAGAGTTGTTCAAGGTCCCGGCCAGACCTTGAACAGATCTGGTTCAAGGTCTTGCCGGGACCTTGAACAGACCTTGAACGGATCTGTTCAAGGTCTGTTCATCTCTCTCTCTCTCTAGATCTAGAGAGAGAGAGAGGAAAAAAAAGAGTTTTAGAGAGAGAGACGAGAGAGCAAAAAGTTTTTTTTTTTTTTTTAGTTTTAAAAGTCGTCGGCCGGAAAAAAATTCCGGCCGGCGACCTTGTCGGAGAAGAGAGAGAGGTGAGGTGGTGAGAGAGAAGTGAGGTGGAAAATTGCTTGTCCCTTTAAAATTTCACACCCCGGAAACTATTTAGCTTTCCCCAAAGCGCTGGCCTTAATTTAAGATTTAGGTGAAATTGCTTGTCCCTTAGAACGATTCTCAGACTTGTTAGTAATACTATAACTTGATCCCTACACTTGGGGAAAAGACTTTTTTTAGGCCTATCAGCTATAAACAACTTTATTTACTAAAAAAAAAAACTATTAGAGAAAAATAACTAATTAAATATTGTCCTAAATTGCTAAACCAACACCAGAAGCAAAAAAATCAAATATAACCGATTTTTTTTCTCTAAACATATTGGGGTTCAAAATTCTATTACCATAATTAATTGTTCATAAATAAAATTACTCAAATCACAATACTGAATACTCTCTCTCTCTCTAACACATGTGACTAAAATTCCATAACATATTTCTGATGCCTATCTTCACTTTTTTTTTTTCGAAACGCCTATCTTCACTCTTTAATTAATAGTTTATTTCTTTGAGTTTAATTATATATTTTTTCTTCACATATAAACATAATGTATGTTTTTTTAAGAGTAAAAGAGGGGTACTCCCCTTTCACATAGTTGTGTCTAATTCAACAAGTTTCTTCAATGATTTTCCTATAATAATTTTTGTGCAATGTTAAGGTAATATAGAAGAAAAAAATAGAGTGTGTTAGAGTCAAATTAGTAACCGTTTTAAAAAAAAATCTAAAATAGAGTGTGTTGGAGTCGAATTAGTAATCCTTTCTAAAAAGAAATGATAAAATAGATTGTATTGGAGTTAAATTAGTAATCTATTTTAAAAAGAAATTATAAATCAGATTGTATTAGAGTCAAATTAGTAATTTTGTATAGTTAAAATATAATTATATTTAGCAATTTAAGATCCAAAAAATATTTGCTATATAAAACCAATAAACCAACTATTGGTGTTGTTTAGCAATTTAATAAAAGAAAAACGGTTGTATCTAATAAATAATTTTGTGGAGCAATTATGCAGTTTCGTTTAGTATTTGACTTTATATAATAAATAACAAAATGTCACTCTTCATATGAAACATCCGAAAAAAGATAATGAACTTTTAATTTGAGACAAATGGAATAAAACAATTGAAAAAGACAAAGTGAATAATAAATAAACCTTAACAATGAAAAGGAACAAAAAAAAGAAAAAAGTGAATGCATCATCAAAAGTAGTTTTTTTTTTTTTGTTGAAATAATAAAAAGTAGTTAGCTATAAAACATGAAGATGCATTTTCAATGGAGTATATTCGGAAAGGAGAAGTGAACGGTTTTTGTGCACCAGGAATCACGGGTAAAGTCATGGTGTAGGCGGTGTAGCCGTGTAGGTTCAGGAACTTAGAACTTTTTTAATTTTCTTAACCGAAATCGCATCTACATAATGGTAATGATAATCTCAACTTCAAAAAAGTACTAATAATCTCAACTTCAGTGGTCAGCCCAAATTGCCTTTAGTGACTTCTAGAAATATAAAAATCAAGGTAATGATAAATTGAACTTTAAAAAAGTAATAATAATCTCAACTTCAAAAAAGTACTAATGATAAATTTAATTTTTTTTAGATTTTTTCTTTTTAAATCTTGACTATAATGGTCAACACATAGATATTGATACATCGATACGATGTGAAAAGCACGATAACTGTCGAATTATTATTGGTCTAAAGTCCGACGAAATTAAATGGCCTAAAGCTTACAGAAATGATTTTATTTATACTCAAATTCAACATTCTTAGATTTGCACTTCCATGAGATCAAATATGGGACCTCCTCATTGCGAAGTACATGCACTTACCAACTAGACTACCAATTGCTGACGACTTTTTATCAGACCTAACAATGAATAATTGTCGTCCCAGTCAATGTGATTACATTTCCACTATTCCACTCAGTTTTGAAATGTAAATAGTCGAGGGCATACTGTATTAAAAAATTAATCTTGTCCATTTTGTAGGAGTATTAAGGAGAGTATAGGTAATAGATTGGCAAATTTTTGTCTCAAACTAGGTTTGGTTATTACAAATGACTTCTGTAAACTTGTAAATTGTTTATAACGTTGATGCCGTTACTGATATGGTTGTATTTTTTTTACAACGTTGATGCCGGTACTGATATGGTTGTAATGGTAGTAGAACCACCAAAACACTGGATATAATTTTTCTTTTTTTTTAATTGGCTTTTGTCTATTATTAACCAATAGAAATTGGGATTACAATAGCTTCATTTTCCAACATTAAGAGACTAGCAATGCAAGGTCGTATTTCCGACTCACCCCATTATTTACAGCGGTCATGGTAAATAGTATTTTTCATCAAGTTGTGTGCAACACGATTAGTTTTTCTCGCTACATACTATAATTAAATTGCAATTCAGTTTTGTCAATTCCTTCAAAAACTCAAATATTATAGTTTTAATTTTTCGCGGTGCTAACTCATTCTTTTCCTCACTGACTTGCGTGACACTCATTGCATCTTCTCCAACACAATTGTTGTTATGCTTAATTTTGTTCTTTTGTTGAAAGTTGTTATGTTTAGTGGGAGTGCTAATCCTATTCTGAGTAAGACTGCTTTAGCTTCAGTAACTATTGGGTTATTAGTGGTGCAACAATCAAAAATTGATACGACAAATTCACCCTTTACATTCCTACTAACAGCGGCGACAATCCCTTCACAGTTGATATATGCCACATCGATGTTTATCTTAAGCATACCAGGAGGTAGCGGACTCCAATTATCACTTTGTATGTCGCATTTTGTTCGAGCCTCAGGTGTGGTATTTTCAATACTACCGTTTGCCTTGAAATTTGACCACATATTTATTGCCTCTTTAATCACCTTCTTGCCTCTTTTTTTTGTTAGCAAGATCAATCGCCTCTTTAAACAATTGATAGATGTAACGGTTGGACAAAATTTATTAGTCGTCCTTATCGAATATTCAATTCGATGAAGATTTCGCTCGACAAATTATATATGCAAATAAATAGAACAAGAAGTAATAATTTTATGAATGAGTCAAGTATTGAATACTCTCTCCTTAAGACTCCGGTAAGGTGCTAAGTCGTCTCTCAGGATAAAACTCTTACCTTCTTGAAGCGCAGCACTTCGATCTTCAAGAAACTTCAAATTAAGTAGTAGAGAACTCTCTTTACCACTTACTTGTGATGCAAACTCTAAATTCAAAAAACTTATTGATTGATTAATTCTTAAAATAAAAACTAAATTATATTTCTGGAGAGTATGATGACAATATGGAGAGACATACCTAGAGACGTGTCTCTCCTGATCTTAACTCAACCACGGAAATGGCTCACTATTACCAACAATACGCAAGTATATGGGTTAATGGAATGTTTGTCTCAACCGCCCTTACTCTCCTCTAACTGAAGATATCTTCTAGTTGAAGAGGGATTAAGTTAATTTTATAGAATGACTATTTAGTAAATGAAAATATTTAAGTGAGCAAATGCATTTTGATAAATTTATACAAGATTCAGATTAGATTCAAATATTTTTTTTTAGGGCAAAAGGTATACTCAATCCGCCTCCTGGGACTCCCACTTGAACCGCCTGTGGGAGAAACAAGGGTTTCCCTCTCCTCTCACATGTTCAGTTACATAGAGAGGGAAATCATTGTTTCTCTCACAAGCAGTTCAAAGAGGTCGGTCATGTAGACTTGTTGGTTTGAGGGAGCGTCTTAAGGCACCTGGCAAAATTTCTATTTGCGTTGGGTGCATTTTGACGTTGGGTACGACCTGTGTCAGGCACCTAGGCGCTCGGCGCCCAGTTTGGCTGCTTTCTTTTCCTTCTTCTTGTGTTCTTCTTCATGTGTTCTTCTTCTTCTTCCTTTCTTCTCCGTGTCTTCTTCTTCTTCTTTTCCTTTGTATCGTCACCATCATCATCACTTAAAGGAACCACCATTGAATCCTAAATCATCAAACCACCATAAAATGAGGTTAGAATTTGTTTTCAAGCAAAGTTATGGTTGAATATAATAGCAACCCCAAACACAAACAAGATATAAACTCGAATAGGTTAGCTTGAGGGGTTCGGACTGGTCAGTCCGAGCGCTTTCTCTGAATCTCAGACTAACCAGTCCGAGACCTTAAGCAAGGGCTCGGACTGGGCCAGTTCGAGATCTTTTGGGCTGGTCCGAGTCCGAACCTTTGTTTAGATTTTCGGATGGGTCGATCCGTGTAGAATATAACCAGGCACCAACAGATGTTTGTGGTCAAAAGAGATTGACGTTGATCAATCTCTTCTCCTGGGTGCTAATGACAATTTTCTCGCGGGTTTTAAGCAGAAGACACAACTCACAAGTACTTATTGTAGTCTTACACTTAGACTCCACACTTACAGTGGAGTTATAGGTATATAGCTAATTTACTAAATTAGCTGCAAAAAGAATAACTTGTAATTTTGTCTATATCACTGACATAGCGTACGAGAATCAAAGTGTAACACCCCTATTTTCTTGCTATACCAAATTGGGTGGAAATAATAAAAGTCTAGGTCAGTTTTCGTACAAGGTGTCAGAACAGTGTCTATTGCACGTCAGTTTATATTAAAATTGAATCTGGTGTATATATATAACGAATCTAAGTGTGATTTTCATATGGTTGGAAAGTTCTATTCGTCTACATTCTAGTAGTTCAAACGATTTGTTAATACGAGTTCCGAGTGAAGAGTTACGATAGTTTTCGTACAAGGTGTCAGAACAGGATCTACTGCACGTCGGTTTATATTAAAATTGAATCTAGTGTAGATATATAATGAATCTAAGTGTGATTCTTATATGGTTGGAAAGTTCTGTTCGTCTACTTTTTAGTAATTCAAACGGTTCATTAATCCGATTTTCGAGTGAGAAGTTATGATTGTTTTCGTACAAGGTGTCAGAACAGTCTCCGATGGACGAATTTATTGAGATAATTCACATGGTTTCTGTTCTTTATGCAATGTATCTCCTAGGTAGATACCTTCTAGTGGTGAGTCTATGTTTGTTAATTATTATTTTTATTTGCTTGTTTGAGATTGCCATACACGTGAGGATCACTTGTCATGTGTTGTTGACTTGAATTGTTTGGTGAGCTTGTTTGTAATTCTTGATAAGAGTCAATGTTTGTTGTGTATTGGTCTGAGATACCTGAACAAGAGCTTGATGATTGTGTCTTTCGACATAGTGTGTTTGTCGACGTACATGTCAAGTTTGTGGCTATAAAGGTTTACCTTAGTTAAAGGCATGATATTTTCTATCTGCTGAAAAAAAAAAGGAAAGATCGTTGTATTATCAGGGTTAGTATTAGATTGAAATACGAGAACCGAAAAACCTAATAATTAATCAAAGGACATAAATTATTAGTTTCGAGAAGGATTGGATAAATCTGATATATTATGTTAGTATTCACCGTTAAATTTCAGATAATGCCAATAATGAATATGAATGCAATGCTTCCTTGATTGGGGATTGAGCTTGCCTACCCGAGACTTAGGTTTGAGGAAATCTACTGCAGTTGGGTTAAAATCCAGCTATTTTATTTTTCAGGTATTGATTGTTCACTCACGTTAGGTGTTGCTCGTTGCTCCAGTTTGATGGTCTCAAATCTTCGATTTCAAGGCCGTTAGCTTGAGATTTGGGATTTGGGGCACTACACAAAGTCTCAAACACATTATGGAGTATTGGAGTGGTATGAAAGTTATTTCAACTTGTCAAAATTTCATAATCACACACCTATTTTGGCAAAGATCTAGTACTATCTTGTCATTCCATTTTGACCCGTATCTAAATTCTAATCAAATAAAACATTTAAGTCCATAAAGTATGTGATCCAAATTCCTGATTGACCCCTGTCCTGATCCACACACTTCTCTATCTAAAAATGGAAAGCATATGAAAATATTCCATTTGACCCTTATATGATCCAAAAGGCCATCAACCCACCAAGCCAATCGTGGCCTATTTTCTACTTTTGAATTTCATCTTTTGGTGCACACGTTCAATTTTTTTTGAAGTTCAACAAAAAAAAAAAAAAAAAAAAGTTCAATTTTATTGAAAGGGTAAACTTATATGTTAAGGCATTTCCAATAGGACACTCAAATTCTAAAGCTTAAAGAGACACTTGAGATTTTTAGAAATTTTTTCTATGGGACATTCTATTTGACACTCCATGATGATGTGAGACATTTAATATAGAGACACTCTAAAATTATAGTGTATTCTTGAGACCCTATAAGTGTCACTCTAAAATTTTGATTAATAGAAAATGTTGTTTTTTAACTTCTTTTTTACTATTGAATTCAAGAGTGACATTTATATTAAGTAGAATTATTTTAGAGATCCCCATTGGAGGCCAAAAAAAAAATTAGAGCGTCTTTATTTTGACACTTAGAAAAGAAATTCTTAATTCACACTGTACAACTAGAATTGTTTAGACTTTTTTTTCAGAATGTGGCATTGGAGATTTTATTAGTGTGTCATATTATTAGCTCAGGTTCAATAACGTTATTTTATGTGTTTTTGATCGAAAGTAATGGAGGCATTTTCAAAAACAATGAGATATATAACATTTTCATTTTTCCTCGTATATTTAATTTGTAGCTTGGGGCATTTATATTGTGTTTTTGAATGACATTTTCTTATGTCTTAGCTTTGTGTTTCGAGGAAATAAATGTAGTTCTTCACAAACCAATATTTCTGAGTTTTTTTTCTCAACTTATAAGTTGTTACTAACCTTCTCTTTAGGAATCTGTTTCGAGAACCTGATTCGTTTTTCTCACTTAAAATCCACTTTTCACCTTTCTTTTCCATTTTTTACTGTTTCGCCATCTGCCCTTTTCTTTCCACATCATTCTTCCAACCCACCTCTCTTTGGCCACCTATTCTGGGGGAGAAAGTGAGTTGGATTTTACTTGTTTGTTCAGGATTTATGTTCGACATGAATTGAACATAATTTTATTATTCCAAAAAATGTTTTGGTTAGAAAATATTTATTTTTTCATGTTTGTATAATCTTAATTCGGTACGGTAGTGGTGGTGATATCGAATTTTAGAAAAATTGAGACTCGATGAAGGTGTTTTTTTTTTGTTGAAAGTCGATGAAGGTGTTGGTTTAAAAAAGATTGAAACTCCTCGTGTCAAACTCAGAGAATAAAATTTCCAAAAAAACTAGTTTGTTTATATTTTAAAGGAAAAATGGTCCTAAAATCCATCCTATAAATAAAAATAGGCAATTAGTCCTGACTCGACTAAAAATAGGCGATCAATCCAAATTTTTTTGTAATAATATTAGTTTTAGGTAAAATTATTAGTGGAAAAAAAACCATATTTGACCGGAGGTAAAAAAGTCAACTTTTTTTACCAAAATATCCCTAAGTTGTGTTATGAACAATCATAATGTAATACAAAAAAAAAAAAATCTTATTTTGTTATTTAACTCGAAAACAAAATCATTTATCTTCGTAAGCCAATTATTGGTTTCTCGTCATAATGCGTTATGAACAGAAATCATACGTTATGAACTAACACAACAGAACACAATATAGTTGTTGTTGAAAGTGTCTTTAATATGGGTTGATACCTAACTCGGTTTTCGACCCCCCAACCCTTCGACTTCGGTGTAGGATTTTGGACCTGATAACAGGGCTGATCTCCAAGGCAGAACTAGTATGCGAGGAATGGCTCCTAGATAGAGTTGATATGGGAAGCATGACTCTGTGTGTACGTCGGTTATTATCTTAGCGGCATCCATGTGTATTTCAGTGAGGAAGTGCGTCGGTGGGATTAGCGTTTTAGTGGCTATATAAACTAAAACCCTAGGGATATCGTAATGTCGAATTCTCACGAATTTCTTGTGTAACTTGTTTGCTTATCAGGGTCGAAATCATCGCGCATTTATCGTCGTGGAGTAGGTCTCGCTAACCGAACCATGTAAATCTCTTGTTTTCTGTGTAATTGTTTATTTCATATCGCTTTTCTTAGTTTACTTGATTTCGTCGTAACAGTTGTCAAAATAGCAGAAACAAAATTCATACTAAAGTATCAAATAAATCCATTAAAGGTAAATTTTCTCATTAGTTCCTCAATAATGCCATTTCTGGCAAGAAGTCGATTGATTCGCGAAAGAAATCGAGTATTCCATCATTTAAGTAAGGTCCATTTGCAGTTTCTCCCTCCAAAACAATGTTACATATATAAAAAATAATTATACTTTTTGTTTGGCGAATTTGTTTGTCCATTTATACTATTACTTAAACAATCTTTGAAGGCTCTTTGGGTGCATAGGTTCAAGACATTTTGTTTCTTTCCTTATCGAAACAATTGTATTCTCTTTTAGGGTTTTCTTTCTATCTCTAGAAATCTATTTTCTCGACACACATTACGAACTGTCAGACTACGTAAATGCTTGTCTATAATACGTTATTTTCTAACACATTATTTTTCCTGTGCGTTTTGTAGCAAAAAGCAAAAAAAGAAAATTGTCATTTTAGCCAACTGAATCTCCGATCGATTTAGGATCCCACTGATTTCCAGGTCATGGTATGAACTAAGGACTATATCCCAATCTCTATATTTTAAGTATACAAAAAGATCAATGACAATGTAAAATGAAAATTAGAAAAATTTGTAAAACTAATATTTTCACGACGCATCTAAGATAGCGAAAAGTATTGCTGAGAAATTTTTCTTATGTTTATTTTTCATTTTCTGCACGATTTTTCATTCTGTGCACCGTTAAGCATATTGACACTAGTTTTCTTATGCTTTAATTGTTGATGCAAATGAAAATTCATATTTAAATATAATTTCTTCTAATATTTTATATGAGACCAACATATCCATGCTTGTGAAAGAGTCTAATTCAAATTAATTTTTTTTCTCTAAAAACAATTTCAGTTTCAATTTGCTTATCACACAATCCTATTTATTCCTTGTAACCCCAAAATATCAAACAAACCAAATATATTATCAAGACATAGAAAGTAAAATAAGAGATCACCTGTCACTAGAAATACACATGGACGTTTCAATAGTCTATAATTTTTTTCGTAATGTAACTTTTGAATATTTTCATCTTAAGATTGTTTTAAAATAAAGGTCAAAATTCACAAATGAAAAATGAAAGTCTAATAGCTATAGAATTTAAAAAATAAAAAAATCGTTACTCCAATAGTATTTAAATGATTTTTCTTTGACCTTTTTGGATCATCGCTTAAAAACGGAAATCGAGGAATCAAAAATCTTCCTAGGATGTCCCTCTTTCTCCTGTCCATATTCATTTTACCGCCTTTCTAGAGAAAGAAAAGACCTCTCTTTCTCTCTCTAAAAGCTTCTGCTATCTCTCTGCAAGAAGGTGGTGGCGGTGCGCAGTTTGAGGATTGGCAGTTTACTGGTTCAAAACTCTTTCTCTCTCTAACTTCGTCTTCTCCGACGAAACTGCTGGTACTAACCTTGACAACATCTTTTTTCCTCATGGATTCTGCGACGTTAGCGACGAGACCTTCTTCATCTTCATCTTACTTCACTGGATTATCGAGTCGTAATCCTAGATCGTCTCTTTTGACATGGTCTTACAAAGAAAAAGAAAGGAAATTTTCATTTAGGTCTTTGAAATGTATTCATCATAATACTAACAACAACAACAACAACAACAATTCTATCTCTTCTTCATCATCTCCTCTGAAATCGAAGAATGGAAACCCTAGCTCTTCGTTTCCATGTTCGGCTGTGACTGAAACTCCATTTGATACATCTGAAAATGTTATTTGCAAACTTGAACGCCTTATTTCTGAGTTTGAATCACTTTCCGATCCGATTGATCGAGTTAAACGTCTTTTACATTACGCATCTCTTCTTCCTCGATTAGATGATTCAGATCGTGTTCTTGAGAATCGTGTTATGGGATGTACTACTCAAGTTTGGTTGGTAACGAAGATGGATGAGTTCGGAAGGATGAGATTTTATGCAGATAGTGATTCAGAGATTACAAAAGGATTTTCTTCTTGTTTGATTTGGCTTCTTGATGGTGCTTTACCTGAAGAAGTATTGAAATTGAAAACTAATGATTTAGAAGTAATGAATGTTGGAGTTCATGGTCGTGCTAATTCAAGAGTTAATTCATGGCATAACCTGTTGATTAGTATGCAGAAAAGAACTAAATCACTTGTTGCAGAGAGAGAAGGGAAACAACCTCTTGATCCTTTTCCTTCACTTGTTATCACTGCTGATGATATTCAACCTAAAGGAAGCTATGCTGAAGCTCAGGTTATAATCAGTTTATCATCTCTGTTCTCATTATTTCCCTCTGTTTTTTTTTTCTTATTCTTTAATTGAATCTTGTAATTGAAAATTAGATGCCTTTTAGCTTGTTCATCAACAGTTTTTTGCTTGTCATGTCTTTTTTCTAGAAGTAGATCTCAAGATGAATTAGGAAATATGCAAAGTGATTCAAATTAAAAAAAAAAGTAGAAAGTAATAGTTCAATTTGATTCCTGTAAATTAGGTTTGTCAACGTTATAGAGGACCATCTTGTGGTTCTATATGCATGTTGAAGTGGAAAGGAAGTCGACAACAAAGAACGTTCTACTTATCGTAGTTAAGTTAAAACCATTAAGAGAATTGACATTCTTAGCATTTCTAGATCATTTTATTTTAGCTCCTAATTTGCGCTTCAACGATGATAGACATTTATATTTTCACATCGGTCGTAGTTAGTGATAGTTGTTAAGTGAATCTGTTGATTTCTTTCCAGAAGTTTATGAGAGGGACAGTGGGTGAATCATTTATTTCTTAAAAATAAAAACCGGTCTATTAGGAGCCAAAAAATTAATTCTGCTGACGAATGTCGAAAGTTCGTTAAAGTTGTACACCTCGTTGCTAGAAAATGCAATTACCGGCATCAGGCGAGCACAACAAATATCAAATTTTGGTATAAAATGATATTTGTAGTTCGGGTATCTTGAGAAACCGTAAACTGTGTAAATTTTCTGCTAGATAGCATAACTAAGAATATAAATGGACATCTTGTGAATATCAGAAACCTAACAAGGTTCCATTGGAGTATAATTGCAGGCAAAGTTTTTGTTCCCTGATGAAATAAGAGTTAAAGAACTAGTAGGCGTGTTAAAGGAGAAACAAATTGGTGTGGTTGCACATTTTTACATGGATCCAGAGGTTCAAGGCATCTTAACAGCTGCACAGCAGCAGTGGCCTCACATTCATATATCTGACTCGTTAGTTATGGCAGATACGGCTGTCAAGATGGCAAAAGCTGGATGTAAATTTATCACAGTGCTTGGTGTAGATTTCATGACGGAAAATGTTCGTGCAATCCTTGATCAGGCTGGCTTTGGAGAGGTATTGCTACCTCAATTTCGTATGTCTAATTTCTTAAAATGTTATGGTTCCCATTGTGCTTTTATAGATTCTTATCTAAAGTATTGTGTTGATTATATGTTATAGGAGAATTTAGCGATTGATTGATGAATGAGTAAAACAACTGAAATATCAACTCTTGTAGAGCTCTTTCCTTGTTCTTGTCTGCTTGATGTATAACCTCTATCTTGTCCAGAATAATATTATTAGAACTCTTCTTCCGAGACACTATTATGATGATTTACGTCTACAGAGTTTTTGATGGTTTTGTTGTTTCCCTCCTTCCAAATCTCTGCCAAAACTATATTAAAAAAAGTATTAGGCAGGTACCTAATTGTTTTTGGAAAGTGACTGTACTCTCTGCTTCAAATAGTTTGGTAAAGAAATTTATTAAACTGCTTATTCGCTAATGAAAATGATATGGCTTAGTTAACGGAAAATCGGTTTACCATAAATGTTCGACACAAGAATAAATCTGAACAGTGATAATTTACCACAATAACATAACCCTGTTATTTGGTTTATAAGATCTATCTCTGTTAGTGCACAGAAACTGACTTGAAGTAGGATTCTCTGTATGATGGGCGAGTCGGTGAAAACACTTCCTTTTTGTTGTTAATTAGTAGTATCTTGATTCTTAACTCTGACAAGATCTATGCAGGTTGGTGTATATAGAATGTCCAATGAACGCATAGGTTGCTCTTTGGCGGATGCTGCTGCAAGTCCTACTTATACAAGTTATCTTGAAGCAGCTTCAAAATCCCATCCTTCTCTGCATGTGATCTACATAAACACTTCATTGGATACAAAAGCTCTGGCTAATGAACTTGTCCCTACAATTACCTGCACTTCTTCTAATGTAGTGCTAACCATTCTGCAGGTTGGTAGTTTTACTAATTCCTATGCATCATCTGTACGAGTATTATTATCATTCTAGGAATGGCAGCTTTCTAAGTAGTTGGAATGGGCAATCCCCCTGACCAAACTCGGGGACCGGATCCGGATCGGGCAGACCGATCTGCCATGCTTAACCCCCCCCCCCCCCCCCCCCCCCCCCCCGTTTGGTCATTATTTATGAAATTCTGTAATGTAGGTTGAATCATCAAAGTAGACTTTGTGCTTATGCATAAAACTATATCACATATACATTATATAGTGTACAATGTATGTATATAGGTATACACGGCACATGGGTTGTTTATACATGCACATATAAGAATTAATGAAAAGTCAGCCTGATTACTCTGCCCGGATCCTCAATCGACTATGTCCAATCCTGATCCAATCCCATCGGCAACTACTTATTGTCTTCACTCTTCACTGAAAGATTAAAGTGTGAACTATAGAGTCAGCGTGTTAATTCCTTGTCAAAATTTGCATTTTATCAGGCATTTGCTCAGATACCGGAGTTAAATGTATGGTATGGTCCCGATTCTTACATGGGTGCAAATATAGCTGAATTATTTCAGCAAATGGCTTGCATGACGAATGAAGAGATTGCTGTGATACATCCTAAACATGACAGGGACTCTATAAAATCATTGTTGCCCCGCTTGCACTATTATCAGGTAATAACTCATTTATAATTTGAGAATGTGGAGCTTATCAGTTTAGCTACTTGTATAATGCTTGAAATATCTGCCTGTGATTGTTAGATGAGAACATTACACATTGGTTTCACTATGCTATTATTCAGTTCGGGTTTGAACTTCTCACATTATTCGTATAGTCGTAGCTGACAAATTGAACTTTGAAATTGTAGAGAAGTAAAACTGCAGTAAAATTTTCATCTCATTGAAAAGTTTGGCACTTATGAGTTTTCCTCTTTATACCAGGATGGAACATGCATTGTTCATGACCTTTTTGGTCACGAAGTTGTGAAGAAGATCCATGAATTGTACTGTGATGCATTTCTAACAGCTCACTTTGAAGTCCCTGGAGAAATGTTCTCCTTGGCAATGGAAGCAAAGAGAAGAGGAATGGGGGTAGTAGGCTCAACCCAAAACATATTAGATTTCATCAACCAGAGAGTTCAGGAAGCTTTGGATCGGAACCTTGATGAACATCTTCAGTTCGTTTTAGGAACAGAAACAGGAATGGTTACATCAATTGTTGCTGCAGTTCGGAAATTATTACGATCTGTTAATTCTGCTCCTGGAAGAGCAAAAATCAACGTCGAAATCGTATTTCCTGTCTGTTCAGATTCTTTGTCTAGAACATCAACAAATTCATCTAATGGCTCAATTTCTGTTGAAAGTGATATCAGTAAACTTTCAGTTGTTCCTGGGGTAACAGCAGGAGAAGGGTGCTCCATCCATGGAGGTTGTGCTTCCTGTCCATACATGAAGGTCAGTTATCTGGCTCCTTAATCCTATATTATATATTAGACTTTTCCATTATTTTATCACTTCCAGTATCACTTTTAGTTGTAGGGGTTCAAAACAGCCCCGCCCTCCGCATGTCTGGGCCTGCCATGGGAACGCTCCATGCACAGCCAACCTGCCTTAGTGAGCACACCTGACCCACTAAGGCTGGGAAGCCACCAGTCAACCAAGGCCATTTCAGCACACTAACCATGCTGGGAAGTTACTTTGCAGTACAGAAAATATGATGAATAACCTTGAGCACCCCAATGGCTAGTTGGTGATTATTTAACCAAAATAACCCTACTTATGGCTGTTAGGATGGGGTTGGAATAGTTTGTCAAAACTTCATTCACTTGTATGTTCAGTATATACAAATTCCTTGAACTCGCTATCTGAAATTTGGCGCTCTTTCTATGCCAGATGAATTCCCTGAGCTCGCTTTTAAGAGTTTGTCACAACCTTCCCGATGAGAAAGGTATCTTATCAGCCTACAAAGCAGGAAGGTTCAATTCGGTAACGCCACTGGGAAAGTCAGTTGCTGATGTTGGGTGCGAGCCAATTTTGCATATGCGAGATTTCCAGGTCAGTTTTTAATTAGATTCTCTTTACTTTTGGCATACAAAGACTCCCGACTTCTTAACTTAAATATGTAAATGACGTATAAATTTGCAGGCAACACGAAGCTTGCCAGAGAAACTTGTCAATCAAATCCTTCAAAAATCTGGTAACGAGAGATAAGTTACCTTTTAAATCAGACTTTATGTCCAATACAATTAGTACCCCATTATTCCAATATGACGATTTGCTTGGCCATCCTCGGTGGCACAACTAGAAGATTTTGTGTCAGTTTTATGTTTCTGTTTCCTTTGTTCAATTTTTATTTATTACTTAGTTGCTGCTTTTTTGTGTTCTAATTTTGCTCATCGAATTATTTAGATAATTTATGTATACAAAAGGAAGAGAAAGTGATCATATACTCATTGTAGTTCGTTCCTTGACCTAAATATATGGGTCGAAAACTCTTATTTTAGACATTGGGTTGCAAGGGTTTGATCTGTTATGTTATTTGTTGAAATTGAGATAGGGCAGGGAGCTCTGCAATCTGAATTTTATCTTAATGCACTATGTTCTCATCTAAAGTTATTGGAATGACATGCGACTTAACATTACAGTTTTGCTCTGAGTAGTCAAAGATTTGCTGATATCTGATAAAATTCAGTTTTCCGCTAGTCCAAAATGGATAACTACCGCCATATTTCAAGTGGGTTGTAGGTCGAAAAAAGTATCCCTATGGGCCTATGTTAGAAGAAACTTGTATAATCTAATAAAGGCGACATCTTTTCTTATTAAAGGCAATCTGGCTAAGACAAACTGAAGCATCTGACACAATTCAACAGAAGAGAGGGCAATGTATCCTTGGGCCCTCCTCCAAATTCAGAAAAAAAGAAAGAAAAACCTCATATTTCTTCTTCACAACCCTTCACCTCATGCTTATTATCTCCATCTTTCTACATCAAAATCGTCAAAAAAACAAAGAAACCTTGAGTGTGTTCATTGAAGCATATCTACCCACCCTTTTCAGTTTCGATTCAGCCAATCTGAAGAAAAAAAAAGTCCTCAATCAGATGTAAACCTTAAAATCACTTATTGTAAATGCTAATTACATCACAAACATTGTATTTGTATGTTTGTACGAGTAAACCGATGCTTTTTGTGTTCGCCCACCAGCCCGATCTCCTGGGTTAATTCTATTTTGGCCCCTTAAAGATGACCAACTGACCAAAATGGCCCCCAAAAGATGACCAGCTTCTAATATGGCCCCCTTTCGAATTTTTCCGTTAGTCAATTTCAGTCAACATTAACAGCTGATTAATTTTTTCCCTATTTACCCTCATTTGGAATATTTTGCCCTAAATGTCATTTTTCTCTTTGCTGTCGGAAAATGGTCAATGGCGACGACCGTCGTCGTCGTCGGTGACCATCACAAAAAATAAATAAATAGTAAATGATTTTTTTCTTCTTTTTCCCTATTTCTTTCTTTCTCTCTTTTCTGAAAGGTTCACACCTTTTTCTCTTTCCCTCTTTATCTTCTCCTATCTCTTCCTCTATCTTCTTCTCGCCCTCAAACCTCAATATATCCGAGCAAATTACTATGAATATGGAAACCTAGAAACAATAAAGTTTTGTGGTTGGATCTAGACGAAGTGGTGGTCGAGTCGGTAAAAGAGATCTTAATACTGAAGTTACAGTATTTAAAGAAATTGGATTTGATCTATCAACTAGGGTTTGTTGGTGTTGTTGTTGATTTTGATGATGATGTTGAAGATTTGGAAAAGATGTAGAAGAACCATTTCTTGATGATTTCCCAAATGGCATTCGACAAAGACTACGAACTTACCCATTTCAACTTGATTTCTCATCAGCTAGTGCCACTTTTTTTGCCTGATTAAATCTTACCCACTTTACTTAATGAAGAGAAGATTAAAGGTTTTCTCTCTCTAGTCTCTAGATCAACCAGATAATGAAGATTAAACATGAATGCATATACTAAGCAAGTGAATATCAAATATGAAATTTAGAAATCACACAAGGAGACATCAAAACCAAGATATTTTTCTACAATTAACATATCCTAATAACAAACCAGTTTAACTTTGGGAGTTGAACAATAGTGCTAGGGAACAAGAAATTTTGGGTTGGCTTTAGGTAGAAATCCAAACTAGCTTCTCATGGTTGGAGCTTCTAAGATTTGTATCCACTTCCAGTCAGTAGATTAGCCCTTCGACTTGAAGCACCTAAAACCCAAAGGGTGGGTTTGGATTGGTGATGGCGGTGTGAAGAACTACAACAATTTGGGAGAATTTCCAGTGAGGATTTGAAGGGTTTGGGTATGTCAAAATTGGGGGAATTATAACAACCAGATTAAACCCACTTTCTCTGTTTCTCTCTCTAGATTTCTCATCCAATAAGTTTCTCTAGGTTTGCTCTTTCTCTACAAAAATCGTCAACTACATCAAGGGATCCTCAAGCACTTCTGGTGACATCTGATTACAACCACATTCAGTATCAAGACTCGTTACTAATAAGAGTCATTCCATTAGAGAGAGAGAGAGAGAGAGAGAGAGAGAGAGAGAGAGGGAGAGAGAGATCCCCCCAAACCGTAGAAGAGCGTGAGAAAAAAGGAAAAAGAAAAAAGGATGTTTTTTTATTTTATTTCTGGTAATGGTCGCCGGCCGGCGCCGGCGACTTTCCTCAGACGACAGAGGGGGTAAAGACAAATCTGGTAGATTTTTTTCAAAGAGGGGTATAAAAGGAAATAAATAGTCAGCTGTTAAAGTTGACTAAAATCGACTAACGAAAAAACTCAAAAGGGGGCTGTACTGGAAGCTGGTCATCTTTGGGGGGCCATTTTGGTGAGTTGGTCATCTTTAGGGGGCCAAAATAGAATTAACCCGAGAGAAAATTGGCCTGATTCAACCGATTTGGATAGGTAAAGTCAAACACACAATGGATAGGTAAAGTCAAACACACAAGCCTCTCCAAGTCAGCGATATTTTGCCCAAAAAAAGCCACTGTTTTGGGGAAAGCATTAAAGTTTTCGGGAAGACGGTGGAAAATAAAAAAAAGTTAAACCAAACACTCCTTTAATGTCGCAGGAAAAAAGTCGCCGGCCGGATGTTGCCGGCGACTTCATCATCTTCTCTCTTCTCCCTCTCTTCTCTCTTTCTTCTCTCTTTCTTCTATCTCTTCTATTGTTCTCTCTTTCTTCTCAATGTCTCCGGGGAAGGGACTCCTCCCCTTCGCCGGAGATGGAGAGGAGAATTAAAAAAAATTGTCGCTGGAGATGGTGGAGTCGTCGGAGATGGTGGAGTCACCGGAGATGGTGGAATGGCCGGAAAAAGGAAGAAGAAGCTAAAAAGGATTTGGTTGTTTGGGGAAATAACAAAATCTAATTTTTTTTTGTTTCCACCCTAAACTTCACACTCTGGAAACTATTTAGCTTTCCTCAAAGCGCTGACAAAAAAAAAATAGGTCGTGACACTGAGCTTAGTCGAGAATTTTGGATGATGAAAGGAAAATTGGAATAAAGATTCATCTACGTGTGAGTTTGAAAGGGATTCCATTTGCACCCCTAAGAATAACTAACATACGAAAATGCCCCCTAAAGTAAAAGATGATCCACCGTTGAGTTATTTTTACATTTTCCACCCCGTTCTTCAGAACTCTTTCCCTCCATTTTGAAACAATAAATCTCTTTTCATCTTCTCCATTTTGGTCCCTAAAAATTACTAACATACTAAAATGCCCCCAGAAAATGATCAACTTCAATTTTGGCCTCCTTTTGATTATGTTTGTTAGTCAATTTGTATCTGCTGAGTTATCTTTTCATTTTCTACCCCCTTCTTCGAAACTCTTTCCCTCTATTTTGACCATCATTTAAAACAATAAATCCTTTTTTTTCTTCTTCCCTCCTCCCACCACCATTACTTCCTTCAGCCTCCCACCACCATCTTTCTTCAGTTTCTCTTTCTCTCCCTCTTCTTCATTCTCTCTTCTTGAACGAAATGGAGAAGAGAGAAATCAATCCATGAAATTTCCTACAGGAACAAAGTTCAATTTTTCGACAAGAAACTTCATCCTATTCTGGTTGTTTACCTAAAACTTGTCTAAGGTCCTGTTTGTTTTTTTATTTTTTCAGATCTGAAATCTGAATTGGAACTCAATTCAGATTTCAGATGTTTGTTTTTGGATTTAAGAAAATCTGAAAAATTAGCTGAATATGGTAATTGTCTGAATGGGCTGAAAAATAGTCCAATTATTTCAGACTTCAAAACTAGTCTGAAATATAAGCCCAATTTCTGAAATGGGTGAAATGACTCTTGTGCCCCTGTGTTTTAGAAAAAAATTTGATCTCATTTAGATTTCTACCACCACCATCAATAGGACACCACCACCACCGCCACCACCGCCAGGACACTACCGCCACCACCAACACCAACGGGACACCACCACCAACAGGGCACCGCCACCACCAACAAGACACCTCCCCCACCACCACCAACAGGGCACCACCACCACCAACACCACCAGGAACAAAATAACAGCACCACAAATAAAGTTTCGACTTGCACTACACAAATTAGACTTTCACCACCACAACCTACACCGCCACCAGAACCTAAACCACCACTACAAACCAGTAATATAGTCTTGGTAGAAGCCGGGTCCGATGAAATCCTTCGCCGGATCTGGCGAGGGTCGTCTTGTTTGAAACCCTCGCCGGATCTGGCGAGGCTTATCTTTCTGATCTTCGAGAGAGAGGGGGAGAGAGAGAGAACTTATGATATTCGAGAGAAAGGGCTTGGTCTTCATGAGAGATTGAGAACTTCTGATCTTCGAGAGAGATAGATAGAGGGCTTCTTATCTGAAAGAAAGAGAGAGAGAGTACCAGCCATTGGCGAGAGAGAGGGAGCAGTAAAGAAGGAGATAAAAGGTGAGATAGAAATTTTAGGGTTTGGGTAGGTTTTATTTTTCCCAGCCATTGGAGAGAGAGGGAGTCGTAAGGAGAGTTGGAAAAGGTGAAATAAGAATTTTAGGGTTTAAGTTAAGTTTGTTTTTCAAACATATCATAAGGGTATATATGTAAAAATCGTTATTCAGACCTAATCATTCAGATTTAGAAAACAAACATACTAACTTACAAAATACTCAGCCCAATTCAGATTCAGCCAATTCAGATTCAGCCAATTCAGTTTCAGACATTAAAAAAAAAACAAACAGCACCTCAAAAGGGATTTTTAAATAGGGAGAAAAGAAGAAAAGCAAAAAGATTTTTTTTTTTTTTTAAAGTGATGGTCGTCGGCTGGTGATCGGTGGACCTCCGTCTACCGGCGAGAAGAAGGTAACCAAGGATAGGGAGGTAAAGAGTTTTGAAGAAATGGATATAAAAGGAAATGATAACTCAACAGTTTGACGGAAAAGAAAAAAAGGGCCAAAACGGAAGCTGGTCATCATTAGGGGGCAAAAATGCAATTACCCCAATTCTGAATCAGTTACATAGAACGAACGTATACTGGTGGTTTTCTCTCTCTAACTCTGCTTCAAATCTTTAAACGTAGAGCGCATGTTAGCAGAGCTCCGGCTCCCTTGAAGGAGCCCTAGCTCTTCATTCACACACATTACTCTCCTATTTGTTTCTTTCTCTCTACAAATAAGAACTAGGTTTTCTTTTCGTTTTTCTTTCAGGTCTCTCTGTAAAGAAAATGTCTAAACCTTGGGGTGGTAGAATTGGTGCTTGGGCGGAGGAAGCTGAAAGAGCCGATGAAGAAGAACGTCAACGTCTCGCTGCCGCTGTTGCGTCGAGTCCTCAATTTTCCGGTGGTACAGTTGAACCACAAATTTACCCCAGTCTCAAAGAAGCAGCCGCTGTTAAACCAAAGAAGAAATATATTACAATGTCTTTATCGGAGTTCACCGTAGGTAACTACGTCGGACCTGGTGGTGGCGGTGGTGGAGGAAGGCATGATGTTGGGATGGATTCTAAGGGGTTAACCACCGATGAAATGCTTGGGTTACCGACTGGTCCTAAAGAAAGATCAGTCGAGGAAATGGAGATTGGTCGTCTTGGTGGTGGATTTAAATCTTATGGAGCAAGAACTGGTCCTCCTCCTGGCCGCATGAAGGGAAGAGATGATGATTTTGGAGGATCTTGGGGTGGTGGTGGTAGGAGATCTTATGGTGGTTTTGATGATGACCGGAGAGCTCCTCCTCCTCCTAGGGTTTTTGATTACGATCAAACTTCTAGAGCCGATGAAGTTGATAATTGGGCAATGGGTAAAAAACCACTCCCTTCAATGAATTCTGGTAGAAGTCAAAATACTTCTGGAAGAAATGGTCGATATAGGTTTCTTGGTAGTCCTTCTAGGGCTGATGAGATGGACAATTGGGCTATTGGTAAGAAACCGCTTCCGCCTAGGTCTACAAGCTTTAATTCAGGTTTTATGGATTCGACTGTTCCTAAAAAACCACTCCCTTCAATGGATTCTGGTAGAAGTCAAAATACTTCTGGAAGAAATGATCGATATGGGTTTCTTAGTAGTCCTTCTAGGGCTGACGAGATGGAACATTGGGCTATTGGTAAGAAACCGCTTCCGCCTAGGTCTACAAGCTTTAATTCAGGTTTTAGGGATTCGACTGGTCCTGAAACTGATCGATGGAGCGGGGAAGGAGTATCACGTAATGGGGACCGCTTCGAGAGGCAACATATCGTTCCTGATCTATCGACGAGTGAGAGACGGTCAAGTGAGCAGCTACAATTGACAAGGCCTAGTCCATTTGGTGCTGCTCGTCCGAGAGAGGATGTACTGGCTAGTAAGGGTTTGGATTCGAGAAAGTTAGATTCAGAGATTGAGGCAAAGAAGATAAGTCATCCAATTAGTGCTCATAATAGTAGACCAACTAGTTCTCATTCTAGCAGACCTAAGATCCCAGCATTGCTGGTTGTAGAGAAAGCAGTAGCAAAGCCACAGCCGAAGGTGAACCCTTTTGGGGATGCCAAGCCTCGAGAATTGTTGTTGCAGGAAAAGGGAATAGATTGGAGAAAAATCGATTTTGAGTTGGAGCATCAGGGGATCGATAGGTTTGTTTTCTTGGCTTTAATTTTCTCATTGCATGTTAGATAATTTGTTCATGTTCTTTCTAAATTTCTATTTGTATCAATTGTTACTCAATTATTAAATGTTTATATCGCGTTTTGAACAATTTATAGTGGCATTGATAGTTTGAAGAACTAGTTTGATTCCCATAATGGTGATTGACTAATCACTTAGATTTTGATGCCTAGGTTATAAGGCTTTTATACGGGCTTTAATTTCCGGCCATTTATATGTCAAATATGTGAAACCTATTGGCCTCCTCTCGAAAAAGAGGAGGATTTAAGGAATCGTTGTGTTTGTTGAGATAGTATTGCACTTGATTATCTTGATAGCTCATATAGAAGCTTATAGATAGTATGAACTCAAACACTTTTTGTTGTAAAGAGCCGGTATTTCTCTCAGTAAACCCCACGTAAATGGATAGAAGCAATGTAAGCTTTTGATTTTCACTGTACAATTGGGAAATTCTCCTTGAAGCCAAGTTGCGGCACTTTTTTTTTTTGGCTTTTGTTTGCTTCATCGTATATTTCTGAATGGACATTGAGGGTTATACTGGTATCCCATGTCTCAGTAAATTCTCTAAATTCTGGTCCCAATAAATGTTTCAGGCTAGAAACAGATGGAGAAAAGATACTCAAAGAGAAAATAAACAATTTAAAGAAGGAATTGGAGAACAAAACTGCAGTAAATGGTGAATCTTTAGATGAAGGATCTGATGCAGAACAAGGCAGCTTGCATGAGATGATACACATAGCAGAAAAGGATCTGGAGCGTCTCACTTGTGAGTTGGATGACAAAGTTCGATTTGGTGAGAAAGCTTCTGGAAGACCTAGCCCTGCAGCAGGCAAGGTTATTGATTATCCTCATGGATCACCCTCGCAATCTGGTATGTCACACAAGTCAAGAGATATAGATTTCAAGAACAGACCTCAGTCCCGTGGGTCGATTGATGCATGGACAAGGTCAATAGACAACAGAGGAGCTTTTAAGAGTGGGAGAGAAAGAAGATTTCCTGGCAACAGATACATGGGTAGAGGATTTCCTGGCAACAGAGACATGGGAAGAGGATTTATGGCAACAGAGACATGGACAGGTTTGGCTTTTTAACATAAACACCCGCTCAACCTTCGTTTTTTGAATTATTTTTCCCTTAGCAGAAGATTCGTTGGTCGATAAGTATCAGTAGAATTGGGAATGACTTGTGACTCTAACCAATGCTGCTAATCTTGGAGTTGGATGGTAGTCAGTTGATTGAGAAGAAACAAGTAGGTCTCAGTAGTCAGTGTATGCTAGGCATTACACAGATAAGAGTTCTACACTCTATTAGAACTATCATGAGATTTATGGACACTATCTAGGCGTACCAAGTGTCAGAAAGAAATTCTTTCTCTATACATTAGTACCAGGCCTGCTCATATGGGATACCTAAGCCGAGTAATTATATGATACCCATGGGAGTTAGGGCCTCTCCGATTCCTCTAATACCATAATTCCGTAATGTCTACACAACTCAATACCAACACTAGTCTCTGAAATAAATAATTACTAATTATTCTATTTGCATACAAGATGCATGTTTAGTGTTAGAAAATAAAAGAGATATTTAACCGAAAAATGAGGATTTTTAGATTTTCTTAAATCTGTAGTTATGGTAAATGCTTTATTTTGTTCTGTCGGCCGATTTAACTTGAATACTGGATGCGAACATTATTATTAAGTTTTCAATATTTTTTATCAGGACCGGAAATGTTGAAGGTAGATGGTGAGAAGATGATGGTGTGTATTCATTGAGGTTTTCTTCTTCTTTGACACCAGAGCCCGAAATTAGGTTATTATTTTCTTTCACTTGTTCGTCGCTCTTAGTAGCTCTTCTTGCTGTCGGGGTTTGTGCTGTGATTAATTGGGGAGGAGCAATTCAGGTAGAAATCAGGATATCAATACACCTCTGGGGATACTGTAAATATGAAATTTTCGAACCCAATGTTTGAGGGCAATCCTTGTTGATTTGAATTTTGTACTAGTCTTTACTTGAATACCTATTATGCGATTTATGCAACTGCCATATCTGTAGAAAGTTGGCGGATTCTGAGTTTGGGGATGAATTGGATACTATAGACCTTTAGAAAGAAGCATGAGGAAGCCCGGCGCGGAACGCCTGGGTCTGTGGGCAAACAGACTGCAGGGAACAAGTTGTATTGGGCATGACTCGTCTAAATTCTCAGAGTAACACACATTATAGGCACCATATAAGTGATAAGAGGTGGTTAAGTGGTTTTGTTGTTATTTTCATTCTTTCACTGTAGGAGTAGGTTTTTCTTTCTAGGCAATAGGCAATGGTTGTTTTTTGAAGACAGAATTGAATCGACTCCAATCTAGTGTCAGATTGTTTATTTTTAACAGATTTATTTGAATAGATGATTCAAGTTGACTTTGATCTATCTGAATTTGAAACAATTCAAATTTAGATGAGTCATACTCGAACAATGAAAAATACAAATATAGTAGTGAAAAAAGTATAAGGAGATAGATGAAAAAGGTTCGTCTCATTTTACTATCAAAATCCTAATTTGCTATAGTAAGACAAATAAATTTAATTAATTATGTTATTAACATGATTTGGCTAAAACCCGAGATGACATTCAAATTAAAATTCTTAAGAAGAACCCTCTAGAGATGGAAAAAACAGAGAACAATCAGTAATAAAGATGAGAAAGAAAATAAAGAAGATAAGAGAGAATAAATAGGGAAGTGATACTAACCAACTTATAAATAAGTTGTAAATTGTGATAGAAAACCGTGAAGATTTGTAATATGTAGATAGTAGTTATTGTAAGGATATTCTGACCGATTTTGATCTATTTACACTAATACCCTTCTATTTTGATTTGAGTTACACGAAGATTTGTACTAGTTGTCGGATGTGATATCTGTCAAACTCCCAATAAAAATAGACGATCAAACTATCGCTCATGTCACCGCCTGGCCTGTTTTATTATATAGGATTGAGCCAACACTATCTTTTTTTTTTGTTGAAAGGAGCTAACACTATATGTTGATTAAATTTGCAAGGCCTACATACTTGTCTCATATACTTTTTTTTTTGTTATATTCTCGTATACTTTTTTTTTTTATTTTAACAAAAAAACAGAATATACTTTTTCTATTTATTTATTAATATCATATATTAATTCATAAAAAATGAGGGTGGCTATAGACACCCCTAATCCTCAAGTGAATCCTCCACTAAACATAAACTAAACCATGTTTATAATTTCTTCCCTTATAATTCGATTGTCTCACTTTCCAAAAATGAAATTAAACTGGGAAAAAATAAAATGTGAAAAATGTGGCAATTGAAAAGATTGTTTCTCAAATGGCCCCCTAATTTCTGACCGGGTTTCCACCTAGCTTTATAGTTTATCGGAAATATCCAGATGATCTTCTTTTCATCGTTACCGTCCCTTCGCCAGAGTGTTTAGAGAGAGATATGAGATTGTTTTTTTTTCATGTTTGAAGGTCGCCGACCGAAAAAAATTTCGGCCGACGACCTTCGTCGGAGAAGAGATAGGTGACTTGGAGAGAGAGAGAGGTGAGTTGTAGAGAGATGCAAGGTGGAGAGAGAGAGAGAGAAAGGTGAGGTGGAGAGAGAGAGAGAAATGTGAGGTGGAGAGAGAGGTGAGGTGGAAGTGAGGTGGAAATTCATGGTTTTTATTTCATTTTATTTTGAAAAAATATTTATAGAAAGGGTAGTCCTGACATTTTACATTACAAAAGGGGTCATATTTGAATTTACAAAAAACAAAGAGACATAAAGGAAGCTGGTCACAAAATAAGGGGCCAAATTAACTCCAAAGTTATTAACGTGATCATAAATGCATTGTTTTTATTTTGCCTAACTTAGCATGTGAAGAAGACTCACTAAAATCATTGACTTTTTATTTATTCTGAAGACTTGACCCTTAAATTTAGCTCTTCATTATCTATTTTAATTAGTAATCGAGTTTAATGTGTCTAAATAAAAAAGAATTCATCACTTTAGTCTCTAGAATTTTTTATCTCCACCTACTATAAACTAAACACATATTTTAAACTTCTTCGTAGCGTTAGCCTCCCTTTCAATTTTGGAAATCTCATGTACCAAAAATAAAAGGAAATTTTTGCGAAGGTCTCCATCAGTCTTAAAAGTGGCTTTTTCCTTCACAAACTCTGCTGTTAACACATATGGAGGGGACCTTTAATACTTCCCAAAACGAAATTAAACTTAAGAACATGTTAAAAATATCTTAATTTAGGTATCACATTTTGACATCGTGCCTTGGTACCATTTGAAAACAAATGAAAATTGATAAATCCCATGACTCAGCACGAACAAATGAAGAATAAAATTGCAAGATTAAAATAATATCAAAACAAAAGACTGTGAACGCGTTTTTTGTTGAAATCTGTAACGCGTTACTCTATTGCTAATACGAATTATTTGGGTTCCTGTGACACTATAAAACGCAGGCAATTCTCCATCCCTTATACAGATCAATAACAAGGTAGAGAGAGAAACTAGAGAGAGAGGTTGATTGGGGAAGAATTAGTTGGTGAAATGGGACAAGTGAAGCATTTGATGGCAGCTAAGTTCAAAGATGAGGTCTGTCAGGAGAGGATTGATGAACTCATCAATATGTACTCTGGTCTTAAAGCTCAAATCCCACTCATGAAGGAATTCGTTTGGTAATTTGTTTTCTTTTCCTAATCTTGAATTAATTACTACACCTTTATTGATCCTTAAGTATATATTCAGATCTAACTTTGTCTGGATGGTTTGATGGCTGACTCACTCAAAAGTCAAAATCATTTCATAATATTTGATTAATTCATCATTTTGGGTCCGTTTAAATCAGACATCTTAATTAATTCCTACACCTTTATTGATCCTTACGTATATATTGGGATCTAACTTTGTAGGGATGGTTTGAGGCTGACTCACTCAAAAGTCAAAATCATTTCATAATATTTGATTAATTCATTATTTTGGGTCCGTTTAAGTCAGACATCATAAGTCAGTCTCAATAATCCATTATACGATATAATAAAATGACAATCACACTCACACAAGAAATACGTCAAATTTGGACAATTCTAAGTTAAGACGAGTCAGGTTAAACATTAAAAACTACAAAGATGATAGAATGATTGAAAATTTAGGTTGAGATCTCAGATTTAGCAGGAATTCTATGTAAACGTCGAAAATCAAGAGGGAGAAACAAAAATCGTCTGACTGTCAATGTAGAATCTGTTGACCTAAATTTTCGGACATCCATATATTGTTCTACGTTACCTTAGTTTTGTGAAATCTAGAAAACTAACCGATTATTATTATGGATATTACAACAGGGGGAAGGAGTTGGTGGGAAACAGGAATGATGGATATATGTATCTATTTACGAGCACATTTGACAGCGTGTGCGATAAAGATACTTATCTCCAACATCCACTCCATAAGGCATTTACCGAGCAGTTCCGTCCCACAATTGAAAAAATGCTCATCTGGGACTACCACCCTATTGAGGTCTAACTATCATCGGATTTCTTTTCTATTTCAGCAGTAATTTCTCTATGGTAGATGTTTTTTTCTAGTAAATTTCCTTTAAATCCAAGAGTCGTGGTTCCGTTCTTGAGAGATGTCGTTTACTTTTGTTTACGAGTTGTTTCTTATTCGCACAATAAAGTAATTTGTTTTATTACAATTAAGGTTTTCTGTATTGGTATTTTGTAAGGATACTAATGTTCTATGGGAATCTTTTCTATTTTATGTCATGGTTATTTGCAAAACTTTTTGTAGCTAACCAAATTGAAAACATGGCAAGTATTATGTGGGCAATGGAAAGTTGTGTGCTTTTGAGGGCAATTTCATCTATCAATGGGAACCTCCAATTTACTGGGGAAACCCAGACAGTCTAATACGGTTGACCCAAACACATACTTTTGTGCATGTCTTAGACAAATCAAGACTCGAGAGTATCTATAGTACTCCTCGATTCCAATAGGAGCCTATAAGAGCCTGAGTCCAAGCCCAACATAGTGGGGCCAGAGATATCATCAGAAGAAAAATGGTAATTTGCCCTGGGGAGATTTGCTGTTTGGACCCCCTTTCTTATAATTGACTTGCTGTTTGGACCCCCTTTTTCCAGTGTTGCATTTTGGACTCCCTTTTGACGGAATCAATCGGGAATATTCCATCTTTAGAGTTATACTTAAAAAAATACCCAGTTTATCCTTGAATAATCAATATTGCACTTTGGACCCCCAATTTATTAACACAAGTAGTTTAGACTCATCTTCTTCTTAACTCATATTTTTCCTTCATTAGACAACATTCACCAAACAGCTAGAAATTAAAATTTGATTAACACCTTCAAAAATTTAACCTAAACCAACCGTTCCAACATAGCATCAAGTTATTTTTTTTCCATTCAACTTCATTCCCCAATTTTAATTTACACCTTCAACTAAAATTTGATGAACACCCAAATCCCCATCTTCAACCTCAACTGCAATACTACCATTATAATCTTCTTCTCTCTCTACAACTCAAATACCCAATTCTCTTCTCATCATAAAACCATATAATCTCCCTAGTGAAACCATTGCTTGTGAAATTAAATCAAAGCTCAAGATGAAGAAGAACTTCTTTGGGCTGCTATTGAGAGATTACCTACTAGAAGGAGATCTAGTTTTTCATTATTGAGGCGAAGTTCATCTGAATCAGATGGAAAAGATGAAAAGACAGACGATTGATGTTAAAAAGCTTGATCAATTTCGTAGAGAACTTGTTGTTAAGAAAGCTTTTGCTATCGGCAGTCAAAGAACAACTTGATGATAGGTAATGAAAATCCATGATATTAATCTCATCTCTTTTTTCTTTGACGTTCTTCTCGTGACTTTTGATTTTGCTCATTTCACTATCTTCAATCTTTTTTATTTATCAAATGCATCAGTTTCTCAAATCTGAGTTCTCCTTTTCACTATTTAACTTGGAAAAAGACTAGGATTCTTGATCTATCTTGATTTCTTGTCAAGTCCATTGGAAGTCTCATCAATTCAGCCATGTAAGGAAGCCTGTGTTGTTAGAGAGAGAGAGAGAAAAAAAAAGTTCATAGAGAGAGAGAGAGATTGTTGAGAGAGAAATGATGTCTTTTCTGTATGACTGGAGTCATATTGATGCTCTGGGTGTTTTTCTTTTTACTGTATGATTGGAGGATTTTGTGATTCTCCGAAGAGGAAGATTTTCCAAAATCTCATCTCTCTTCATGAAGTTGAATCAGCCTAACAATCACTGGTGCACTCCATATATAATACTATCATATTATCAGAGATTGAATACACAAACTTTGTCAGCCATGAAAGCTCAAAAACGGTGGGTTTAGAGAGAGAAAGTAAATAGGAGAGAGGGACATGGGAGTTCTAGATTGATTATGTAAGGGTAGAGTTGGTATTTTCTTAAGTATAATTTTAGAGACGGAATATTCTCGTACGATTCCGGCAAAAGGGAGTCCAAAGTGCAACACTGGAAAAAGGGAGTCCAAACAGCAAGTGAATTATACGAAAGGGGGTCCAAACAACAAATCTCCCTTTGCCCCCTGCCAATGTCCCGACCCAATCCCGGTCGAGGTACTTGTCTTCTTAAGATCTCGCGAGAGAATGTGTTTAACTTTGTCTACCATCCCCATACAATTCACACGTAACTTGGTCAATTGACTATGACAAAGCCTGATGATCCAAAAAAAAAATCATCAGTTGATTGTGGTCAATAAGTTAAGAAAAGACCAAAAAACCAACGGATCAACCAGTATCGAGTCAACAGAGAGGTTGAACCTGAAAGAAGTTTGTCACTCAAACCCAGAACTGGGGATGATTGTCTTAGACGCCTAAGTCATGCCTTGACTTAAATACAACTACGACTGCCAAGATGAGGGGCGACCGCACCCCCTCGATCCTCCAAAAATATGAATAAAGGAATGGTAGTTGTAAATTATTTTTATATATGTATGATAAATATATTATAATGATGTGTAAAGAGGACGAAAAGAAAGACCTGACTCAGTGGTTATGCCGAAGAGTGGCTTTCCTCTACAAGTTAGAGGTCATGAGATCGCCTCCCTCCATAACCATTTTATGTATTTTTTTTATATATGTATGTATAAATATATATCTGGTCATATCTATGGATGACATCAAGTAGTGTCTGGCTTAGTGGTGATCAAGTTACACAATAAGCATTTTAACTTTTATGTTTTGAAATTATTCAATTCAACTATCCTAAATTCCTACAAAAATTCTCAAAAAAAAAATTCTTATAAGCATTTTAACTTTATATTTTGAAATTTCTCAAAAAAAATCTTATAAAATTCAATTCATCTGCCCTAAACCCTTTAAACTTCAATTCATCTACCATAAATCCTACAAACTTCAATTCATTTACCCTAAACTCTACAAACTTCATTTCATCTACCCTAAACCCCTATAAACTTGATGGCCGATTGCCTTTTCAGAACGATGATTGCTCAAACTTAGAATCGATTAGAGCTCTTACAGAACATTGGTGGAAACTGAGAGAGATAAAACATATCATTTAGTTTATTTGCTTATCACTTTAGCACTAACATTCCCGGTTGCAACTGCCTCCGTTGATAAAGTTTTTTCAGCTATGAAGCTAGTCAAGACACGCTTAAGAAACAAGAGGAGTGATCTGTGGTTGAATGATAGTTTAGTAGTCTTTATTAAAAAAGAAGTTTTTCGTGAAATTGACGATGAGTCGATTATACGAATATTCCAAAACATGAACTCTCGTAGAGTTCAATTGCGTTGCTAATGATTGTTGTATTAATATAATTAGTGAATATAAGTATTTTGTTAATTACTGTGTTTGCGAAAAAAAATCGGCATGTAAATCCGCACCTCCTAAGTTGAAATCCTGGATCTGTCCATGTTAATGTGTAAAATCAGGTAACTCTCTTCACTTTGTATTTCGAAAGAAAACTTACAATTTTCACACAAAACCCCATTTTAAGCATATGTTGGTACTATAATGGGACATAATTCCTATTAGATATTTCATCGAACATCTTGTGGGCGTCAATAGAATACCCAAACACTTGCGAAAGAAAACTAGGTAAGTTGTAGTGCCCCTACAAGTAACTAGTGGGAGCCTATAGCAACGCCACTAATAACCCCACTAGAAACCCTACTGCCCCTCATCTCTTCTTCATCATTTTCTTTTTTCCAGCCACATTTTGCTAGAGATAGAGATAAAGTGAGAAAGTGGAAAGGAGTTCTAGAGAGAGAGTTAGGCTAAGAAGGAAGGAGAAGGAGGATCAAACTTGGTGGTTTTTTTTCTTTGTTGTTTCTTGGTGTAAGGCTTGCATTGCTTTGGTGTTAAGGTAGGTTTCTACTTCTCTAGGGCTTGAATAGCCATTTTTATAGAAAAACCTAAACAAATTAGATGAAACTACAAACCCTAGATTTTAGTTACTTGAACGTAGATTAGGGTTCTTGACAAAAATATATATGCTAGAAGTAGTAGATTTATATTTCTACAAACTCATTTTTAGGTCACTTTGAATCTCATCTATGTGTTAGATTTTGAAGGATATTTGCCCTAGACATAGTTGATGAACCCCACAATCTCTACTATCCTTTCCATGTTATATTCATGTTTAAATATCAATTTTAGTATGATGATAGGAAAATTCAGCATGTATTATAAGGATAACATTGACCTAAAACCCCTTTACTTGACATGATCGAAGTATATGATTCTCGTAATTAGGCATATCTTGCTCATGAAAGAACTCCTTGTATATATAATTTAGAATAGGTAATAAAATTCACCGTGATATGTGAATATATGTGGTTTAAGTTATTGTTACACATGAAGTATTACTTGCCTAATATTATCGGGATGCAACTAGTAGGTCACATGACACAGTGATGAACATGGATTTTGATTTATGAATGTTGTGGTGTGATACTATTATATGTGTGTGATGTGATGGATTTGGTGAAGGGTTGTGGTAGTTTTGTGGTGAAGGGATGTGGCCCAGGTATGGAGCGTATGGGTCGGCGCTAACACAAGGGTAACCTTGTGGACCACACTCTTATACAACGTGGACACCAACTTGTCATATCGTTTTTAGTTGTTTACTACAAATGGCGTGATGATATTATGGATGTGTGGCGTGATGGAGTTGGTGGAGGGTTGTAGGAGTTTTGTGGTTGGTTCGACCTTCTCTACCAAATGTGGCCTAGGTATGGAGCGTATGAGGTCGGCGCTAACACAAGGTTAACCTTGTGGCCCACACTCTTATACAACGTGGACACTAACTTGACATATTGCTTTTGGTTGTTTGTTACAAATGTGGTTTACTTTATTTTAACGGTCACAACTCGGTTTCTATTTCCGAACACCTTTATATTGTTTTAGAGTAATCTACTTGTTTTGATAGTTCTTGAAACTGTCTATTAAGGCTTTAGAGGTTTCGAAATCTACTTGTTGGGTCTGACCAAACCTTTTATTTTTCAGGACAAGAAAATCGGGAAGTGCCACCTGCTTGAGTCATAATTAGCCTTGGAGGAGTTTCTTTAATAGTCTTTTTTCTTTCTTTAGGTAGT
The DNA here is from genome assembly GCF_041429995.1 of Eschscholzia californica. Lineage (NCBI taxonomy): Eukaryota > Viridiplantae > Streptophyta > Magnoliopsida > Ranunculales > Papaveraceae > Eschscholzia > Eschscholzia californica. Next base: position 52,452,801 of record NW_028238198.1, read on the forward strand.
TATTTGGAGTTATACCTCCTAAATACTTGTTGTTGCTTTTATTCGATCTTGTCCGACTTATGTGTCATTGATTTATAGACGTCTTGTGAGTTTTGAGAAACTTGGTAAAGTTTTATTAGTTGATTTATTGTTACTTTTGAGCTTCATGTTCGATGTTATTTGTCTCTTTGATGAGTATATCGTATATGTTCACTGTTTTGCGGAGAAATGCTTAAAGTTTAGGTTTTCATGGCGGCCGACGTGGAAATCTGGATTTGGGGTGTTACATATGTATATAGAGAACTTTGTCCATTTGATTAACAACAAATTTGTCCTGAAATTAATGGAATATAAAAAGATAAAATTTTAAATACAACAATAATTTTATTTACATTATACCCCAAAGATTAGAGAAAAATAATATACCTATAATGCTTCTGCCTTCAGATTTTGGTGAGAATCGAGATTGAGTTCGTAAGGGTGTAGAAAAGTGAGAAACCTAGCCCCTTTGTGAAGGAAATAAAAATGAAGGGAGAGTGAAATCATGGTGTAAATTGGTTAAAGAAATGACTGAGGGAAAGTGATTTTCACGGAATGAAGAATCAGATTTTGGCGGGACAATTTATTTTATTTATTTTATAAATCTGATAATAAATTCCACCTAATCAATTAGAGTTTTAGAGTGTTGCATTGGAGAAGACTTTTAATTAGACACACACCACATGAGAGAGAGAATCTCAACATGGATTTGACATATAAGTCAAATAGAGTTTTTTTAGTTTTACATTGGAGATGCTTTAACATGCTACTACTAAGAAATTTCCATATTCTTTAGTCTGACTAGATTAGATCGGAACATAAACAATTTCAAATAATTTATGGTATACAAACTTGGGTTGTCCATGGAGGAGGGTATCCTCTTTGGAAAACACGATCTTTTCCGTTGGCTAAAATTATACCTCCCAGACCTCCAAAGATTGAGATTACATCTCTCAAATTTATATATCCAAGAGTTAAGATTATAACTCTCAAATTTATGTTCTGTGGCTAAGAGTACACCTCCCACACTTACTTTTAATGGTTGAGATTATAGAGTTGTCCATGTCCACCGGACTCAAGTTATATCCTCCTTGATTGACATGCTTAATCAATCTTGGAAGAATATCATTGTTAAACATTTATCTTAAAAGATATCCATGAGTTTTTTTGTTTATGGTAATCAGCTCATCCACTAACCATTTCCCTTTTAGGGTGCTTCTAAAGACGTCGTGGCCCATTTATCTCTTCGACACTTTCCGTGGCCCTCAGACTATACAGTCCGAAGCATACGGATTGGGACAGTCCGACCGTTTTGGAGTGGCCTCAAGCCCTCAACTACGCTCTTCAAATCCAACGCGTATTACTCCAATCCGAATGGCCGTGAGAATATCCAATCCGTGAGGAGCCGAGAGTGAGGAAAAAAAGAGGGCGCCCATAGAAGCACCCGCCTTTTTAGTTTCCGCACGTTGGGGTAAAGTGAGACCCCATTTTTTTGGTTTTTGTGGAAGCCGAAATTGGAAAACGCCACCAACTTCAATGAAACAAAATTCCGTATATTTGTCAGCCACCACCTGATATTCTGTCATTCCGGTAATTCTCTCTCTCTCTCTGCTGTAGAAATCACACGCTCTTCTTCTCTTCATTTCATAGTAAATTGAAAGTCCTCCTTCTCCATCCCTTTCCAAAACCTAATTCTCTCGTTCTCTCTTCTTGTCATAGAATTTATTTGTTTAAAGTTAATTGGTTATCTCAGATCGATTTTCACTGAATTTTCATGAAATACTGTACAATTTAACTCGTTTGAGGAAAATGCCCCAAGATTCGATAACAGAACAAGATCAATACGATTCAGATTCAGAGTTCGTTGAGATTGATCCAACAGGTCGATACGGTCGGGTTAGTATTCTATATCAATCTCCATTCTATTGATTCATTTAACCCTTTTTGAAACCTAAAAATTCACATTTTTATCTGTCTTTATTTTGTCTCATAGTTGGAGATTTCATTGTTTTATTCTTATGAATATTTATTTAGCTTTGTTCTTATGGTTTTGCAGTATAAAGACGTTTTAGGGAAGGGATCATTCAAAACAGTGTATCCTTTTTTTTTTTTGCTTTATTCCTTGTTTTTATCTATTAATTATTTTAGAAACAGTGAATTTGGCCGAAAACCCAATTTTATGTTTTTTTTGAATTATTCAGCTTGTGCTTCGAACCCTTGACCTCTAGGTGGAAGATTATACCTCTTACCACTCCAACCAAGGGTTGTTGGCGAAAAAAACCCAATTTTATGTTTGTCTTGGTTAAAAAGTCATTTCGATGTTTTTAAGGTCGGGTTTTTAGGCAGACTAAGCCTAAAATGTGCAAATCTTTGATAGGGATCTGGAGCCTAAAAAATATATGAATCTGGATAAAAGAAAATTTAGGACATGCACCAATTTTTCGGTGTTGAATACTTACTTCGTGGCCTTTTGTATCGTGTGTCTTTATTTCTATATTATATTTCGACATGCGAGTTGATTAGCATACTTTGTTTAAAGAAAAGTAGAGAAATATGTACCTCGGATTAGAAAACCTAGATGAAGGCCAACCCCAAACGGGGAGGCAAAGGCCTTAGTCGAATGACAATGACCCACCACTCACTGGCGAAGCATTCGAAGAATATTTGTCTCTGACTTTTGAGAAGATAACCCCACATTCTGCCGTGTGATGTATTTTAATAGCATTCATTGTCGATATTGTTCTGCAATATGTTTTGAAGTTTTGGATGTCCTTGATTCGTCAATGATTACCCAGCTATAAAGCATTTGATGAACTAGAAGGAATTGAAGTGGCATGGAATCAGATTAAGATAGCTGATGTTTTACGTAATTCAGAGGATTTGGATCGTCTTTACTCTGAAGTTCATTTGCTAAAGACTTTGAAGCACAAGCATATTATTAAGTTTTATAGTTCTTGGCTTGATAACCAAAATGGCAATATTAACTTCATCACTGAGATATTTACTTCTGGGACATTACGCCAGTGGGTGATCTTCTTTTAATCTAACTAACTTGTTAATAAATAGTTATCATTCTTAATTATATATAAACCCAATATGAAATCGTCTTAGGTACCGAAAGAAACACAAAAATGTGGATTTGAGAGCGATAAAGAATTGGTCGAGACAAATCCTGCAAGGTCTTTTATATCTTCATAGTCATGACCCACCAGTTATTCATAGGGATTTGAAGTGTGATAACATTTTTGTTAACGGAAACCAAGGGGAAGTGAAAATCGGTGATCTTGGACTAGCTGCAATCTTGAAAAAGGCTCGTTCAGCTCGAAGTGTAATAGGTGAGTGTTATCTAATTATCTATAGTGTGTGGTATAAGTAATTAGGCTTGGTAATATTCTTTTGATTGTAGGAACTCCGGAGTTCATGGCACCAGAGCTGTATGAAGAGAACTATAATGAGCTTATTGACATTTATGCTTTTGGGATGTGCTTACTGGAATTGGTAACTTTTGAGTATCCATATGTCGAATGCAGCAATGCAGCCCAAATATACAAAAAAGTGACATCGGTGAGGAAACTATACTTTTGTACGATCTCTGAATCTCATTTTGCATAAATTGAATGGAAACTATTTAGTTCTAATCTGCAAGGAGACCTAGATCTCTTAGCTAGATGACCTAGATAACATTTATGCTCAATTCAGTTCCAAGGCATGTAACGTGGACACTAGTATGGGCATCCGTAATTGATATCGTTACGAGATGTTGGATAGGACGAGTGGAATTCATCTTTCCACCTATATATTTTCTTGTCTTAGTTTTTTGATCCTTCATTTTTGAGTTACATTTTTTTTTTACTTTTTGGATCTAACCTATTTGATGCAGGGAATAAAGCCCGCGTCATTAAACCAAGTTAAGGATCCTGAAGTACGAGAATTTATAGAGAAATGCCTAGCAAATGCTTCTGAGAGATTACCAGCTGAGGAGCTTTTAGAGGATCCTTTTCTCCAGTTAGATGGAGATATTGAAAGTATTACTCATTCATTACAATCTAATTCTAGTCATTATGGTAGAACTTTATAACCCCACCATGTTTTGTTGTTCAGAAATCACAATTTTTTTTCTCATCAGTTACTGACATAGAAAATGCAGCTCTGGACAGAATTAGCGATGCTTCTTCAAGTACTATGGAAGGGGTAACTCGAAATTTCATCATAGAAGGACAAAGGAAAGATGTAAACATTATATTTTTGGAACTATGTATTGTGTTTTCGACAGGTTTGCCATCTTTCGATTGATTATCTTCCAATTGTATACGTCTAATAATATGAAATTATCTAAGAATATGTGATAATACTGCCAGGAGAATACTCAACTGTGAAGAAAATTGGGTTTTTCTTTTATACTGACAAGGACACGGCGTTAAGTGTTGCTAAAGAAATGGTGAAGGAGTTGAAATTGAGAAAAAGAGATGCTAAAACTATTGCTGCACTGATCGATACAGAAATTCAATCACATATTCCAGAGTGGGTAGCTAGAGAAGAAGACATGGTTGACAGTTCTGTCGGAAATAGTCCGATTTCTGAAGGCTCAAAAAGCAAAGATGAGTTATCTCAATTTGAACCTCCTTTAGGTGGTACGTTTCTGGAACGGTTCCCATCCGGTCGAATTTATTGGTCCGACTCCCCTAAGGGAGTCAGTTTAGGATCCCCATTGAGGTCCATCAAGACGAGCATGTCATCTCCAGTGCATTCAGTTGTTAGCACTACATCTTCAGACGAGGATGATGAATTGTCGCCTTTTAGTCATCACAGTGAAGAAGATACGCTAAAAGGGTATGCACCTTCGATTCATAGAAAGATGGAATGTGGGGAAACTAGTTCTTCGCACGAGTATTCTGAAACTGGCATCAAGTCTCCTGATCATGATGAAGTTAGCAGGGAAGAGGAAGGGTGTTCTGTCAGCGTGGCAACACGGATCTTTGGTGCTGAAAATGAAGAAGCTTCAGTCGATGATGCGATAAACTCTATTTCTTTACTATCACTGAATGCCACCGAGCCCGAAGACATTAAAATTTCAGCAGAGAAGTTAAAGAATCTTTTAGCACAACAACAAGATGAGCTCAACCAGCTAAAGAGGAACCATGAATTAAGAATTGCAGATCTCATAAAGGAACTACCTCCTGAATCTCGTCAAAGAGTTTTCAACATATGCCACTTGAAAGTTCCTGATTACACAGTGGGTTGTGATACTCATCTATACTCGGGCCACATTACGGAATCAGGATTGTTAGAAGTAAGAAGCATGACTAACTCTCTAACGAACAATGGTTTGATCAAAACTTCAGTTCCAACAATTTCTAACCTTGCTCAAACTAAAAGTGTCACAGACTTGTCAAGAAATTCTAGCCTTCTTCGGATAGTGGGGAAAGTCGGGATGCAAGATTACTTATCTGAAACTAATGTTAATGGGACGACTGTCTTGAGAGACAGGTCAAATTGGATGAAGAGCAATCTAGGATCTTCTTTTAATAAGGGTATTGCAGTGGTTTTGGTAGATAATGTAGCTCAATTATAATGATCTTGCCCCAATCACGAGTCTTTTAGGTAAGCCTTTTCTATTCCGCGTGAGGTCTTGCGTTCAAAACCTTTTCACGCAGTGACAGTAGGTCGTGGGACTTAACTTTCGGGGTTTTGTAGGTTCTTGGACGAGTTCAAACTTGTCAGGTGTTGTGAGCTTCAAAATCCAACTACATAGGAATAAAGAATCTTGGTAAGGATATTCATTTTAAGGTTTAAGAAAATGTAATTTTATTTTGACCGCGTTGGGGTAGGAAGGACAACCATATCGAAGATTCAACCCCATGTATATATTAAGTGCTGAAACTGATACTTTTGATGTTCATTATCGACTATGTATATCATCTGTTTTGTGCAAAATTTGTGCTCATTATTGATTATGCATGTCATCTGTTTCTTGCAAAATTTGTGGTGGTGTTTGGGGTGGTTTCTTGCAAAATTTGTGGTTTCTCTTAAGATTCCTTTTATGTAATGTGAGAAATACTTCTGGGAATATACTCATACCTTTATAATATATCAATTCGGAAGGGGATTTTTTGAGGAGAGAGAGGATCTCGAGTGACGTCAGCTAGGGTTTTTTCTCTTTCTCCTTTTCATCTCCCTTCATCAACCTCTTCTGCGGCGCATTTACTGTTCATCTTCCCTCCCATTAACTCCTCCCTGGTTAGTAATCATTGCGGCTGTCTAAACTTTCTTCTCGGGAAGCAGCAAAACTAATAGATCATAAAGAATACCATCTCCCGGCATTCATTGGAATAGAGGAAGATACAAACAGTCGTCGGTGAATCTGGTTCAAAGATTTTGGTCTCTCCTCTTTCCCGAGAGCATAATCAACTTGGATTGGTTACATTTCTCCTCGAAGCGCAGTCAGACCAGCAGTACTAAGCTTCTTGGTTACTCAACCGTCACATCCAAGCGTTATTTCACGCCAGGTACTTAATCTTTTCCCTTTATTTTCATCTCATTTACTTCCGCTCTGGTTTTCTCCTTCTTCTTCCCCCTTTCTCTCTCTAGAATGTGGTCAGTCTCCACCGGAGCTCGAGAGTAGACAGTGCTGGTGGTGACCTCCCCCCAATCCCCTTGCATGCATCTTTATCATGATATTTTGGTGGTTTCCGGTTATCATCCTTCATGGGTTGTCCTGTTCTCTCCCTTCCATTCTATTTAACCCCCAAACCCCTAATATTGAGTCACCTCTTGATCCTTCTCACTCACTATCTGTTATCTCCCTAGCTACTCAAACCATGGCCTCTCAATCTACCCTCACTTCCCGTGGTCGTTTATCCATTCGATTTGAAAAACCCTCTACTAAACCAGAGTTACAACCAATTCAACAAGGATTTGTTGCTCGCTGGTGCAACCCATATGAATCATCGCTCAACTTCATTAAGAATCTGTTATACCCGCAGTCTCGTTTCTTTCGAGATTGTGACTACGCCCTTACCCATGGTCCCATAAACACCTTTCTGATAAAGCCAAAAAGCTTATTTGTTCTTAATGCTCTCAATTATGGGCGACCCTGGATCCTTAGGGGCATGCTGTTAGTTCTTAAGCAAGTTGAGTTTCCATTAACCGAAGCTTCGGATGACCTCTTCTATGAACCCTTCTGGTGTACTCTGTATCGGATTCCTCAATCGATACAGAATAAAACCGATCTTGATGCGATTTTCGAGAGTATGGGCAAGATTATTAAGATTCGGCCTCGCAATCTAGGATGTGTAAACAACCCCATCATTCGAGTTCAATTTTTATACGATGTTAGATCCCCTTTGCTAGCAGTAATAAACCCTATCTTTAATGATACGGTTTCGGAGATTAAAATCAGCTACAAAAAGTTTCCTGGTGCAATCTGTCATCATTGTCGGATTATCGAACATCCATTAAACCGATGCCCCCGCCCCCTTCAATACTACTTCTCTGGAGAAGATGAAGAGTCTGACTCAGACCCGATGGAAGATACTATGTCTGATGCAATCCTTGAACCAGTCGAGCCAATGTTAATTGCCCCACCTCCATCTCATGTTCATCAACCAACTCCACCCCATCTATTGTTCAACCCATCTGGTAAAAGAACCCGAGACCAAGTTAGCCACCAATCCATCAGTTCCTCAGATGATTCAGTCGAAGAGAATCAATTTCAATCCATGTTCGCTGATAACCAGGAAACCCAGACTCTTCTTGAGGAGTCTATGATCTTATCTCAGAGCTTGAATATTTTGGTGCATGGGGAGGAAGGGGATGGTGTAAATCCATCAGCCTTTTCTACCTAGTTTCTTCTTTATCTGTTGGTAGTTTATCTTCCTGTTTAGTCTGTTATTTTGTGTTTTCTTTTAATTTTCTGTTATTGTAGTAGTTATCTTTCTGTTAGCCTACCTGCCTGGTACTGGTGGCCATAGAACTGGTCGGCCTTCAGTGGTATCGAAGACCTTGACGGAGTCAAATTACTGAGTTGGTTCTCGACTCGTGGTTTGGGGCTCCTTTTTTGGGTCCTCTGGCAACAAGTACCAGCGAGGGGGGCCTTTAGTATTTTGTATTTTGGTTATCTTTTGTGGTGGACTCTTTGTTAATGTTTATCTCCAGGCTTTCTGATATATTATATGTGGTATTTTAGTTTGTTTTGTTGTTTCGTTCTCTAGTTTTCCTTTGTTTATGCTTATTGGTAGTTGGAGCTTGGGTGGGTCGGCCTCTAGCCTGCTCCTTCCCCTCAGTTGTCTCGGCTCTATCTTGCTTTCTTTTTTCTCTCCTTGTTCTTTCTGTTTAGCTTGGGGTGCTTTTAGTCGGTCTTGATGGACCATCCTAAACCAGACCTCTCCCTGTTAGCTTGGAATATTCGGGGTTGTGGGCAGTACCTCAATCGGAAACATCTTTACCGGCTTATCAAGAGCCACAAACCTGACTTCATTTTTCTTTCCGAGACAAAGGCCACGAATAACCACCTTACTCAAATTCTCAAAATTCATGCTAATTACAATCTGGTGGTCGTGGAACCAAAGAATAAAGCCGGGGGTTTAGCCCTCTTTTGGACTAAAGATTATGAGGCCACCACTATTCATGTTGATGACAATATGATCCATATGAAATGCACTCACAATGATCATGGTCATAGCTTTGTCCTGACCGGCTTCTATGGTAGCCCATATAGGAAGAACCGAATGGCCCCTTGGCTCACCCTCAATAATCATAAGATTGATCCCTTAACCCCTTGGGTGGTTATTGGCGATCTAAATACCATTTTACACCCTTCTGAAAAAGAAGGGGGTCGCCATGAGGTCTCTAATCATTTCACCAATATTAATCAGATGATTAACAACCTTGGTCTCAGAGATGCGGGATATAAGGGCACCACTTTTACTTGGTCTAACAAGCAATTCCATGGTAACCTCATTAGAGAGAGGCTGGACAGAGCTCTTACTAACCACTCCTGGTTGATGGACTATCCTGCTTCCCTTGTCACTCATCTGCCAGGAGTGGGCTCTGATCATATTCCGATCATTCTGACTACTTCTGCCACTGCTAATCTGGGTAAGCGCCCTTTTAAATTCATCAGAACCTGGATGTCTCATCCAGATTGCAGGGAGTTCATCAAAAACCATTGGTCTCCTACCCTCCAGTCTATTCAACCCAAGCTTAATAACCTAGCTATTAATCTGGCTAGGTGGAACAAGAGGGTTTTTGGTCACCTGGATACTAAAATTCGCCATCTTACGGAGGCCATTCAGCAGGTGACTAATGGTCAGGATCTCAATAATTTACATCGCCAACTGGAGGAAGCCTATAATCAGCTTGAGAGTCTTTGGAAAGAGAAGTCTAGAAACGACAATATCAAGTTGGGTGATCAGAACACTAAATTCTTCCATGCCAAAGCTATTAATCGCAATCGTAAGAACCGAATCACTGCGATAAAAGACACTAATGATAACTGGGTGCAGGAAGATTTGGATATTGCTAACAGTTTCTCTTCTTCCCTCCGTAATATTTCAACTACTTCTGATCCGGTTATCTCTGATGAACTTCTTGATCTTTTTCCTCCTCAGATTCCGAACGCTTCTAATCTTACCCTCATCAGTGTTCCCTCGGAACAAGAAATCTATGCCTCTGTGAAGTCTCTTAAAGCGGATTCGGCCCCTGGGCCGGATGGTTTCCCCCCTATGTTCTACCATGCCAACTGGGACACGGTGAAGAAGGATATCATTAAGCTTGTCTCGGATTTCTTTTCCCAAACTATTCTCCCGGAGCAAGTCAACCATACGCATATCTGCATCATACCCAAAACCAAAACCCCTCAGACCACGTCGGACTACCGTCCAATCAGTCTGATGAACACCACCTACAAAATCATCACCAAAATTATGGCAAATCGTCTTAAACTTGTGCTTCCGGAAATCATTTCCCCATTTCAAGCAGCCTATGTCCCCGGTCGTCAAATCACGGATAACATCATCATCAGCCAAGAAATTGTTCATACATTCAAAAAGATTAAAGGTTCGAAAGGCTTCTTTGCGCTCAAGCTGGATATGTCGAAAGCTTTCGATCGGATCGAATGGAGTTTTTTAGATAGAATTATGCACTGTATGGGTTTTCACGCTAAATGGATTGATCTTGTCCATACCTGTATATCTACCTCGTCTATGGCAATCCTGATCAACGGGCGTCCTGGTCCTACTTTCAATGTTAGCAGGGGCATTCGGCAAGGTGATCCTCTTTCCCCTTTCCTTTTTGCCCTTGCGATGGAAGGACTCAGTCGTCTTCTGGAGAACAATGGTTCGTCGGAGCCTTTTCAGGGCTTCCCCATCCCCAAAACCAACATAAATATCAAACACCTTCTTTTTGCGGATGACTGTATCATCTTTGGCCAGAACTCCCTCGTTAACATTAATTCCCTGCAACATATTCTGGACACTTTCTGTTCGGCTTCTGGGCAAATGATAAATTTCTCTAAATCGACTATTTTCTTTTCAAAAAACACCCACCCCAAATTTAAACGCCTTCTTATTCGCAATTTTAAGGTCCATCAATCCTCGAATTTGGACAAATACCTAGGTACTCATCTGTTCATCGGGGCGAACAAGAAGAAGCTGTTCTCTTCCATCACCAATCAGATTCAACTCAAGCTGTCTAAATGGCAAGCTTCTCTCCTCTCCCCAGCTGGCCGCTCTATTGTCATCCAAACAATAGCAGCGGCTGTTCCCCGATACCAAATGCAATGCTTTGCCCTCCCTAAGGGTATAAGCGATCGCATTGAAGTTCTTCAGCGAACTTTCTGGTGGGGAAAATCAAAATCTATCCATACTATTAATTGGTCGGCTATTTGTCTCCCCAAGAAATTGGGGGGGCTTGGATTTCGCTTTCCGATTCTTGACAACAAAGCGTTTCTTAGCAAGTTAGTTTGGCGCCTCCTAAAAGATCCCGGCTCTCCTTGGGCTAATATTCTTAAAGCTAAGTACTTTACCAAGGATCTGAAACCCAAAAAGGCGAAGAGTCATCACTCGTGGCTATGGAAATCCCTCTCCAAGCAGGTGGACAGGGTTGCTAACTTAATGTTCTGGGATGTTAACAAAGGCACTAATATAAACATCTGGTCTGATTATTGGATTCCAAATCATCCTCCTCCGATATGTAATACTACTAATAGTACCCTTACTACGGTCTTCCAACTTATTATTGATAATCAGTGGAATACTAATATTCTAACCCAATGTTTTAACAGTGATATATGTAATTCTATTTTGAGTATCAACCTACAGGAACAGCTAGAAGATACGGCTAGATGGACGCTTACCAAATCAGGTAAATTTACTATCAAATCCATGTATTATTACTTACGTACTGAACATCAGGTCTATGATACTAAGGAATGGAACTTTATTTGGAATTTACCTATTCAACCAAAAATAAAACTATTCCTCTGGAAATGTTGTACAAACAGTTTGCCAGTTCGAGGTAAAATTGGGCAGTTTATTGGCCAGATGTTTGAATGTGTTTACTGTCGAGCTCATGAATCTTTAGATCATGCTCTTTTACATTGTGATTTGGCCACAGCTATTTGGTTTCATTTTAGCATCCTTTCTTGCAACATAACTAATCTTTTTGACTGGATCATTTCGTGGAAAAATATTGACGAGCAGACCACTAGTCTTTTTGCAAATATTCTTTGGCAGATTTGGAAAGCACGTTGTGACAGATGCTTCTCGAAGGTGAACACTCTTCCCATGATGGTGATAGATCAAGTAAAAAGAACACCAAACCTTCTCAAACACCAGAATCCAACTACTCCAAAGGAGCGAGACTCTCTCTGGACTCCTCCAAAAGCCCCATTTATAAAAGTCAATGTTGACGCTTCGTTTTTGGAAGGTACAGTGATGGCCGGGATAGGATGTATCATGTATGATGAGCACGCAAATTTCCTCGCTGCTTCAGCCAGTAATTTTAGAGGACAGAACGCAGAAGAATGTGAAAGTTGGGCTATTGTCAAAGCCCTACAATGGTCGTCATATCAGAAGGTTGTATATCTTCATATTGAAAGTGACAACAGTAACATAGTGCAGACTCTCAACGGAGCACAGGTGAATCTTAGCTGGCAAGCAAGCAAGTTAATCGGCAAAATTCGCTCGCTAGAAGGACACTTCTCCAAAGTCTTGTACACTCACATCAATCGGGAAGGTAACGAGAAAGCTGACAGCTTAGCAAAATGGAGTCGCATGAATTTGGGTAACTGGATATGGCGAGCTCTTGCGGATCTTCCAGAATCATTACGTATCTCTTTAGGCTAGGTCCTGTGTTTTTGGTTTGTTTTTGTTTTCTCTCAACAAAAAAAAAAAAAAAAAAAAAACTTCAATTCATTAATGCAATTTACATTTTTTTTTTTGTTGAAAGAAAATACATTAAACTTAAGAGTCTATTACAATATCCAAAGAAGAAAAACAACATAACAGTAAACAAAGTAAAACAACAAAATTACAGAATTGAGGAATTGCTTAGTATAGCTTCGATTAGTGGAGCATTCTTCATTTTGTAGCTTACATGCCTGACAGCTCTTCAAGAGGATGATCTGAAATTTGGTCTTGAGAGTCCTTCCAGTCGATTGAAAGATGAAACTAGTATCTAACTTCCTTTAACATTGAAGATGGATTAAACATACCCCCAAAGTTCCAGTGCGAAACGAGGATGTCTGTAAGATGGAACCAAATGATGATTCCGAAGTATCCCGCAAGTATTCTCCATAAACAGAGACCATATTTGCTCGAGTTCCACAAAGTAGAATCTGATCAAACTCCTGGTAAATGGGATCGCCGTCATAACCCGAGTATAAATACCCAACAATCTGACAAAAGATCGCAAATGAATTGCGACAAGGGGTGGAAGTGAAAATGTTAAGGAACTTGGATAAGGAGTTAAATCTATTCGAAAATCAAACACAAAAGTAATAGACAGAGGTTGAGCCGAGGAATGAGAACCAAAAGGTGGGTACAAAGGTGGACATAACTATGTGAATCGTTGTGTCTTCCGGGGTCGAAAGGTAGGTTTATACTAATCTTAAATCTCTTATAAGACAGTCGATATGAACTCATGAGCCACAAGGTTAATCGATGTATCCAAATAAACATTATTTGATCCCAGCCATTAATAACTATCTTGGTGCTGTAATGTAAGATGGTAGAAGAATATCCAATATGTTCAGTTAAGATAGAAGAGATGTTTGAACCTAGGGTTTGGTCATTGGTTAACCGGAGAGGGATGACAGAAACCACCATTTGATGAGCTCTAAGCTCGACCTCTAAAAATACACATCTAAAAACCAAGAGATGCAGAAAAATAGACATGCATGTGGAAGTTCGGGTGCAGACAGATCTAAAGATCACAATAATCAACAAAAAGATGCATAAAACCATTCAATAAACTCTAATTAAGGATGAGAAGTTAGGCCAAGACTAAAGATTAGATTTTCAAAAGTAAAGAAGAAACAGCTTACTGCCCTGAATGTGCTGACGTGATGATCAATTTAGGGTAATGATTTGCGTCTACTTTCTCCTCACCCGTCTGCAATTTATATGGGGCTTTGTTGTGGAACAAATTGCTGACTTTGATTCGAGCTTACTCTGACCGATTCATAGATTTCCTGAAAGTCAGATCCAGTAGAAAGAGGTTGTGATTTTGCTGGTTGTGTTGGTTGATTGTGAGGGATTTTGGGTTTGAAGATTAAGGTTTACTTGGGGTTACTTATTTCTGATAGATGCAAGGTGTTGATTAGTCATATGCAAGGTTTACATGAGAAGATGTTATTGCACGTGGGATTTGGGTTTTAGATTAGATGGATTTGGTTGAAATATGAACTAGGGTTACGACTGAAAGAGATCTAAGGTTATGGACTAGAATCGTTGCCTAATAGGTTGAGATTATTAGTGGGTGTTGTATATTGAAGAGTGGAAAAGGGGAGAAAAAAATCAGTAGGGTTCTTGACCTTTCTCTCCTACACCTCCCCCCCCCCCCCCCCCAAACTCTGCCTCCTAAATCAAGAGCTTGGAAATGATTCGGGATAATATATCTATATTTGGAGATTGTCGAGGGAATTGGAGATTACTACTGCTAGTTAAGATTTTAGATGGAGAGGGGAAAGATTTAGGTGTCTTGCAGAGGAAGAAAGAAGAGGAAATCACCTTACGCTCAACACTTTCGTTCTCCTAAAAAACCTCTCAATCCATACAATTTACATGGCTTCCATTAGATCGTGTTAATACAATTATGATGAATGATTGATCACTATGTTGCCATCACACATAAACTTAGACCGTAAAAGCCATATCAAAACTCTAAAGAGGCCTATAATTTGTTTATGCTATACATTCACATATTATTTTTACACAAGGGTAATGAAAAATTACTGTCATCAGTTAAATCTGTGATTCCTTGATTTTGATAGTAGGATAAATAATTTCCTCATTCCGATCCATTCAAAGGCCGAAATTTTCAACTCAGGGAAAAACTTTTCCATTAAAATCTATAAGGTCATGTTTGGCGCGCCGAATAACAAGAATGTCATCCCCTAACGTGATTTTTGGAGATGTGATTATTTTAGTTTAACGTTCGGTTTAATTATGAAAAGGAATACAATACCTCGTAAATTACCAACTTGGTGTTTGATTCGCGTATGGATATGAGCGATTTTTGGCGAAATTTTGCCATGCACTTATGTAAGCTACGCAGGTTACACTTCAACTTTGTCTTTCAATATTGATTTTTTAATACTATCCATCGTAGACATAAAAAAAAATAGGTATTGGGACAAACCAATTTAAGTAGTATTAAAATAATCAATATAAAAAAGGGAAATTTGATCATATCTCCCTAAAAAGCTTTCGCGTTAGAAAAAAGGACTCGGAACTCATCAAAGTTTCATAGGCTTCAGCTCTTTGTGACATTTATGTAATTCTCTAAGATGGTGAAAGACAGAATTGACCTTAGTAAAAAAAACAATTCTCAAGTTTTTCTTTCTTTCTCCAACCTACAAAACCTAATACGATTTCCCTTTCTCTCTAAAATCGAACGAAAGAAATACAAAAATTGAAGCGACTAATCCTCATTGCCAATTATTTATTCTTTATAAAGGAATTGATTGATTCTCCAAAACCGATCAAACGAATGAACTAAAGAACCTAAGGTATTGTTATTGTTATTTTTGTTTGATGATGTTATAAATGAAGTTAATTTGTTTAAGGAAACCAAATCTTTGTTTGATGATGTTATAAATGATGTTATAAATGATGTTTTGCTGAGATCAGATTGTTTAGATGATGCACAAGAGCTGCTAGACAAAATGCTTCAATGAGTTCTAGTGTCTCGCAAATCCCTTGTGGTGCCTTGCAAACACCTTGCATTGCCTCGCAAACACTTTGCAGTGCCTTCCAACTCATATGCAAAATATTTTTTGAATTGATTTGCATCAGGTAAATGACTTATCTCTTTCTTGTAGAGTTGATTGTGCGTTATACATATACCTATTCATTTTGAATATCACAAAAGACGAGGATATTCGAGAAATGGAAGTCGAACCACAATAAATGAGGAAATTAGCAGAAACATAGTTGCTTAAGTGATTTCAAATGACAAATAATGTTGGTCTAAGTAGAAAAAACGTTTCAATTTGTTTTTTGTTTTGAATATTTTGATAAATGAATGAATGTATTTGTCAATATTTTGATCAATGAATGTGATATGGAAGGTGATTTCACTTATGATAATTTGTTCTCATATATGTTAACTATTCAGTATGCATTAGCTTGCAAACACCTTGCAGTGTCTTGCAACTAAGTTGCAGTACCTTTCAAACACCTTACATAGTCTTGCAATGACCTTGTAGTGCCTTGCAAAAAGTTTGCAAATTATTTTTTGAACTGATTTAAAGGAGTTGCAAGAACAATTACATAATCCTTAAATATTTCTCTCAATCTTTTTAAATAGATTTTAAATTTCAAACACTTGAAGTTATATTTTTTTTATTCTATTAATTGCTTTAAAAACTTTTACAAAAAAAACAGGGGCTCCGTCCCCGAACCTCCGTAGAAAGAAGGTGAAGAACAACTAACAAATAAATTTCAAGCTCTTAAAGTTACACTTCTTATTTTATTATTACTTTCAATATTTTTTGCAAACACCTTGCAGTGCCTTGCAAGCACCTTGCGAACTTCCAAAGCTTTCATGGAATTCTCAATTTAAACATAAGCACCTATCATGATTGTCCAAGAGGAAACATTCCTCATAGGCATTTCATCAAACAACTTGCAGTACCTTGTAAACTATCGAAGCTTTCATGAAAGGGAGATTTTATAGGCAATGCCCAAACTTGTTAAAGGCAAGTTTGCTAAAGGAAATTCTTAAAATGGTTAAAGGCAATGTGTAATTAGGAGGCAATGCCCCTACTAATGTTTGACCTATTGACATAATTGAAGCCGTCAAGTCGTCGCCGACCAACAATCTGCGGTCGACAATCATAAAAAAAAAAAAAATTCTTCCTGCTTCTTTTCTATTCTCCTCTTCTTCTTTCTCTCTCTATACTCTCTTTCTAAACCCTCCGGCAAAGGGGATCCACTCTGTCGGAGGTATGGAAATCCAGACCTTAAGGGCTGAAGTCTGTATCTAGCGCTTCACATAATTAATTAGGGAAAACAAGTTCGATCTTCTGCTCGTGTTAGATCTCGGAATGGATTTGATGTACTCGTCACCGGATCAGCTGGTTTCATTAGAACTCATGTTACCACCGCCTTGAAACGCTGTGGTGATGGAGTTTTTGGTCTTAACAATTTCAATGACTATCATAAAATTTCCGTGACGTGATCTCGCCAAACTTTGCTTGAAAGAACAAAAGTTTTTGTATTTAGGAGACATTAACGATTCAACTCTTTTGATGTTATTCCATCTACTCATGTGATTCATCTTGTTACTCAAGCAGGTGTTGTTAGGTAATGCAATGGAAAACCCTAATTCTTATGTTAAGAGTAACATTGCTGATTTAGTTAATCTTTTTGAACTTTGTAAATCCGCAAACCCACAATCTGCCATTGTTAGGGAGCTTCTTCTAGTTTTGTTTATGAATTCTAAAGTACCATTTTCAGAAAGAGATAGAGCTGACCAACCACTATGGTGAAGAAATTGCTCATTACTTAATCACTATGGTTTTCAGATTTCAGATTTCTGGGTTGAGGTTTTCTTTTACAGTTTATGGTCCTTGGGGAAGACCAGACATGGCTTATTTCTTCTCTACTAAAGATATTGTGAAAGGGAAATTGATTCCGATCTTTGAAGGTCCGGATCATGGAAATGTTGCTAGGGAATTTGAACAATTCCGAGTTTTCTCTTTGAGGTCTGGCCTGGAGAGAAAGAGGAGAAGTGGATAAGGAAGAAGGAGAAGAAGAACGAAGAGAAAAAATTTAAGGTCATCGGCGAAGATCGCCTGCCATTAATTTTTGCCGAAACAGAAGAAAAAGTAAAGTGGGGGATAAACACTCTCAAGTCCAGCATTGCCTTTAATTATATTGGTCAATTTGTTTTGACCAAGTCTTGGGTAGAAAATACATTGCCTCTAACAGGTTTAGGCATTGCCTATAAAATTTCCCTTCATGAAATTCTCAATTTGAACATAAACACCTATCATGATTGTCCAAGAAGAAATATTTCTCACATGCATTTCATCAAACAACTTCTCAGCTATTTCAACCAACCAAAATCTTGACTAATCAACTAACATTGCATTCCAAGCAAAGCCATCTCTTTCAAGCATTTTATCAAACACAATCCTTGCATCAACTGTACTTTCATAACTTCCATACAAATCCAACAAAAACTTATGCATAATTCTTGGTGTTTAATTAAACTAGTAACATACACATGCAATTGAAACTTTCTTTCTGAAATTCTTCACAAAAAACTCACTCAAAACCCTCAAAATCATCTTCAAAAAACAAATAAAGAGATTCAATCACCTAAACCTAAAATAGATTGATGATTTGATAGCAAAAAATTCGTCCAATTTTCTCTCGCAAATTGCCAAATTTTCTCGCTCGTTTTCCCCTTCAGCCATTGAAAAAACTTCTTGTTTATTGTCTATGGGTTTCCTGGTATTTTTTTAGTTAAACAAAAGGTATTTTCGACCTTGAAAAAGAGAGTGTATTTAAATTAGTCCTACAAAAATATTTTAAAAAAATTTATTTTAACAAAAAAACAAGAAGTATAAAAAAATAACATTAATATTGAAAATAAAGTATAGTATAATTCATAAAATAGAGTGTATAATATGTAAAATGTGATATAGAAATAGTAAGGTGTATAATGTGTGTATATATGTATAATATAATAATCTATAAAAATAAAAAATAATTGAGAAGGAGGAAAATTATTTATTGTTTACTTTCTTGAGAGTGGGTACTATGGATTGAAAGACACAAATTAGTGAGAGATAAAAAAGATAAAGAGAGAGACTGAAGGGAAAAAAATAAAAAGATAAGAGAAAGAGAAGAGGGAAGAGAGAGAAACTATACTGATAAAAAAAAGATACAAAACCTACGATTGGACGTAATATGTAGAGGCATTTTATTAAATTTGTATTACATAGTTATGAATGAATCCATTAGTAATTTAATGTTAGGTTAGAGGTTTATTTTTTTAACAAAAAAAAGTTAAAGGTTTATTTAGTCCATACATATTATAAAAACTACTCTGGGACAAAATCACAAACTCACAACCCGCTGAGTTTGTTATTACTCCCTTCAGAGCTATTTCTCCTAATACAAAAAGTTTTTGAACGAAGTAGAACTTTTTCCTTAAGGATTGAAAGCATCGTCAACAATCACACTTCAAATTCAATCCATTAAAAAACATTAAACCGGAAGGTCAAGACTTTATTTTTTTAGAAATCAAACCTTGAACACTCAAGTGACTTGATATTGGATTATCTCCTACATTGTAAATCAATTATCTTCTTTAGTTGCTATTCTAGATTGGGAGACAAAAAGAAGAGAGGGAAAGAAACAAAGAAGATATTTTAATGATGTCTTCTTCTTACTTCAAAGAAGACGAAGGAACCTTGCCACCAGAATTTAAACTTATTTCTATCTTTAAAATCAATATCAAGAAACCACATTTCCCTAAAAAAAGGATTTCTTTTTCGTGGAAACCATACCAGGAATAGACGAAGAACCTGAAGACTTTCCATTGATCTGCTAAATATGGAAGAAGATGATGATGCATTAAAGAAAAGAAGTAATTGTGTCCATAAAGATTTATTTACCCATTTTCTCCCGCACCCTTCTATACTTTAAATGGATTTAAACTAAAACTAAAATGGGACGCTTCTTTTCGTTGGAAGGAGTGAATCTATTAGTTTTTTTCTCTTTTAAGGCGTTTATACAAAGCAATTTTAAAAGGTTAAAACTTTTAAGTTGACCTAATTGTTAAATTTTAAAATTATTATTTAATTAGAGAAAACTTTAATTGTCCTGATGTCAAAATTTTTCCTTCTGGTATCAGTCAGAATAGTGAGACCGTGATGTTAAATCCCGCTTTAAATGATGACACTCCTACGCTGAATCCCGTTTTTGCTCCTCTTGATCTAGGGGGAAAATTTGCAAGGAGCTCGGAAACATCTCCGACGCCCAAGACAGTCATATTTCCCTTGCATTTAAAAGAATTGAATATTGAGTGAACCTTTGGAGACTTACTCGATGTGTGTTGAATGTGTCTATCAACCTGTGAGTGTACCTTATTCGAGGTAACTTGATTACATTTTATAGACTTCTTTAAGCAATTGTAGAGAGGCGGTTGAGATCGATGTGTCTTGAATGTGTTTTTTAACGTGTGAGTGTACCTTATTCGAGGTAACTTGATTACATTTTACAGGTTTGTTTAACTAACTGTAGAGAGGCGGTGATGATGAGGCGGGTGAGATCCATCGTGTTAGATTGAAACTATTATTTCGTAGTCAAAAGATATTCAAATTTCCCTTTAGGGTTATCTCGTATATTTGATATGTAGAAGTTACCTTGTTCAAGGATTCTCCATAGATTATTTTTCGAGTTGATAGACTCTTTAAAAGATGTTTCCTCTTTAAAAGACAGCTGAAGCCAAGTTAATTAAATACTTAAGATCTTCACTGACTGACATCTTTGATTAGGGCAAGTCGTAAGGCGCCCCAGACCATCATACCGACCCTCAATTCTGAGCTTGAGTTGTAGACCTCCTTCAGATTCAACCTCCCTATTGGTTTGATGCGGGTTGACCCGTTGGACTCTAGTCATTTCTCGACTTATTGACCTCATTCAACTGATAACCAATTTCCAGATCATCATATTGACATTTGTTTTCTTTTAAATCTTATGAAAATAAGGAAAGTAATCAAAACCCTAGGATTGTACTACAAAAAAGATATTCCAGTTTTTCGCATGGTTAATTTGCTAGTTTTAAAGGCGCCTCCTTTAAGTATTATTTGGGCCTCCCGGTGATTTGTGCCCCCATATTTTAGGGAATGATAAAAAAGAAATTCTGGTTTTTCGCATGGTTAATTTGTGAGGGAAGTTTTACATGCGCCTTTTGTAGTGTTATTAGGGCCTCCCGGTAGGGAATGATAAAAAAAGGTCGCGGCTTTGGGGCATCCTAAAATATCTCGAGAGAATAAAGACTCTGATCAACTAGAGTTAACCTAAGGGACATTCATCTTGAGCCCAAAATTTGTTTTTTTTTTTTTTTAACTTTTACGCCCTAATCTTCATCCTTCCATTTATCTTGTTCATCCTCTCTTCATCTTTCCCTCTCTCGACCTTTTGCTGATTATCCCTCGCTCCTTGTTTCCCTTTTTTTCGGTCTCCTTCTCTCGTTTCTCTAAAATTAAATCTGATCTACTCTCTAGCTTTTTCAAGGTAATCCCTAATTCCCCTTCCCCTCTTTATCTTAGGTATCTTCCACCTTTTTATAGAATTGTAATGATATTATTGTTAAGTTGGACTTGGATAGTCATTTAATCTCTCCTAGAAGCTACAAACAAAAACAAAACGAGGAAAACAAATGATCAATTCACCCTCACATGGACATCATACACGCTTTTGGTCATAAAGTTTCCATCTTTTCCAATTATTTCTAAGCTTCAGATAACATCCACATGGAAATCACAATCCAATTTGATGCATAGGACAGTGATATTAAGATTTTTGTTAATTCTGTCGAGTGTGGAAATGATAAAGCGTCAACTCCTTATCCTCTTGATATTGAAATTGATACTGACAATACGCATCGTCATCATCATACCCATGATGAAGCTAGTACATCTAACCGTAAAACAGATTAGAATCTTGTTTCATCAAATAAAAAGGTCGTTGTTTTTGGGAAGAAAAAAGTGTTTTGGGGAAATCAGCAAAGTTTCCGGGGCAATAAGTTTTGGGTGGAAGGAAACTTTTTTTGTTTCCTCCAAACATTACCCTTTCAATTTTATATTTTTTCTTCTTGTCCTCTACCTCAACTAGAACTTTGGTCGACCTCCACCAGATTCTGGCGCCTTTCACCATTAATGTCGGCGACTCTTTCTCTCTCTGATCTTCATCCCTTTCTCTCTCTCTCTCTCTCTCTCTCTCTCTCTCTCTTCTCTCTCTCTTTCTCTCTCTCTCTTCTACCTCTCTCTCTCTTCTACCTCCCTCTAAATTTCGGCGAAGGGAATGATCCAAATTGATTGTCGAGGCAGAAGGAAAATCAATCTGTAATACTACTAGTAAATCCACGTAATGTGAAAAATCCAAATCGAGTGATGTAATAAAGAGAGAAGGTAGCAATTCTGTTAATTAAACAAGTTATAGATAGATAATGAATTATACAAAGTGAGTATGAAATTTGGTTAATAATGTTTGAGGAGGCCTCAAATGAATGATAATGGGAAGTAGTAGTAGCAATAGAGAAACCCTATCTCCTACTACTAAATACTAATAAGTAGGAGTACTTACACAGTAAGAGAAGAAGATGAAAAATTGATGTTGGATTTTTTAAATTAAAAAATTGGAGGAAAGTTGATGAAGGGAAATGAAGGGATGTACCACTTCCCTTTGGCACCACCGCCACACAGAGAGACTAATGAATGGGCATGATACCCATTATAGATGGATATATATATATATATATATATATATATATATATATATATATTGCATGTATTTGCATCTCTTGGTATACTATAAATTAAGTGGGCATCAAACCCTCGAGTGAGATCTAACGAAATTCTCTCTCTGTCTTGCTCTCAAATTATCTACTATCTTATATAAACAGTGAACTTTATCTTGGGTTCATCTATGAAATTATTTGGCGAATTTCGCGATATTTTGGCATTATTAGTTTATTAATACAGAGTGTTCTTGGTCTTGGTCAAAGCGTACATACTTTGAACCAAACATTTGTTGAAGAGCTTCATCGTATCCTGAAGGCATAATTCCTAACCCGTTATGTATTCGTGGTTTCATACCAGAAGGGGGAGAATTACTGTCTAAAAGAATCGAGATTCTCGAGCTTTGAAGTCTAGTGATCAACATTATTTTATTAATCGATTTTTTCCACCTTTTATTTCAACTTAAACGCCAATTTTTTTCAATAATTTTAGACAGTAAATTTGAAGTTGAAATGGAAGTCATTTCAATTAACATCTCATCATATGATCACGCGAACCCAGTGAATAAAATAAGCAAATGCTCGTAAGTTTTTCAGTTAAATTTGATGCATGATTTTATGTGATAAAATTGAGTAGTTTGATATCCTAAGATGTTTCAAGTGAGTAATCTCATGCTAGCATATGAGAATTTTTATTATACAAGAACACAAGCATGCGTGTGCACCACGTATTTAGATACATACATATTGCATATTATATATAGTTTGTTCTTTTAACATATTCATGCGATTCACATGTTGACCATCGTAACTGATCATTAAGGTTAACAAACTAATGTCTATCATCATCAACTTGTTCACTAATAAATGATAAGATGAATAGTGAAACGTTATTAATTATTTAGTTGTGTCTTGTGGTCTAACTTAAAATAATTATTTTGTTTGACAAGTAAGAAATGTAAGTGAGGCAATCCACACACCACATTAATTGCTTTAGGTACCTGACTATTTGAGATAGTTCATTAATCATGATATGTTAAAATATCATTTACCCATAATGCATAGTAAAGGTTGGTTGTGATTTTGTGGTTACCATGAAACCCTTTACATTGTGTTGGTCCATTTTATTTGTTCATGAGAAATATTTGGTTTTGGAATCCAAGTGGTTACCCACTTGAAGAAATATGTATGGGCCTCACAAAAGTGATTTCCGTCACATTATTCTTTGTGTTTGGTGAAAGTGCACTTGACCCATTTACGAGACAGTGAGATATAATTTTTTGGTACACGAGGTACCTCTCATGTGTGAGTTATATTTGTTCAATTTAGAGAAGCTATGCTTGATTGTATTAAGCTATGCTTTAAAAAGCGGCGCCTAGTCGCCAGTTAGACGCCGCTTACATGCTACTCAGCAAGTTGTCATCGACTAGGACTCGAAGTTCTAGTCGATTTCTGCAGCCGAGTTAGCCGGCGCCTGGAAGCTGACTAGGGCCGAGTCGGCTAGGCGTCGACTAACTCGGCCACACAGCAAGTACGTTTTTTTTTAAACCGAAGTTAAAAACTTAGGGTTTTAATTTGTTACCAAATCCAGTCGCCCCCTCTCTCTCTCTCTACTAGTTCTTGCTAAATCTTTGAACTGCTACAAAGATTTGAAGCTCCACAATCTCCATTCAATCCATCCAAGTAAGTTTCTCTCTCTAGAAGTAGTTTTTCTTCTTTTTCTCTCTCTAAACAACTTAATACTTGTTTTTCATCTTTAGTTCTCTATTTTTTTTTGCTCTCTAACATATATAATTAGTTGTGTTGTGTATCTAATGGTTGAATCATGTTTATAAATGATATAATATAGATTTATGAGTTGATTTTGCTCTCTAACTTTTATAGTTAGTTGATATTCTTTATAGGGTTTAGGGTTTATGGACTAATTTTGTTCTCTAACTTCTATATTTGATATAATATATGTTTATGGGTTGATTTTGTTCTCTAACTTCTATAGTTGGTTGATATTCTTTATTGTTTTGTATTTCTAATGTATAAACAATGTTTATAGTTGATATAAAATAGGTTTATGGACTGATTTTGCTCTCTTTGTTTCTTTTTGTTATTTAGGTATTTTTCCTAGTTTCCATCGATGGATTCTATTGGTTCTGGTGCTTCAAGTGCTCCTGCTTTGGTAAGGAAATCGGGAGATATGGCATGGGAATGGGGAGAATGTCGGGATGCTAATAATTTGAATTTAGTTTGGTGCAAACTATGTAACAGGAAGATGTCCGGAGGCATTTATAGATTGAAAGAGCATTTTGCTCATAGAAAAGGGAATGTGAAGGGATGTGGCAAAGTTACTGAAGAGATAAAGAAAGCAGTTCAGAAAGCCATGACTGAGGTAACAAAGAAAAGATTGGAGAAGGCTAGAGTTAGTAGTATAATTCAAGATCATGATCTTTTGGTAAATGGCGATATTGAAGAAGAAGATATTTAGTGTCAAGAGATTGAAGATGAAAGAACTAAATCTAAGCAACCTGAGGTAGTTGGTGGTTCTAGTGGAAGAAGTCTGAAGTGATCAAGTAATGTTAGAGGTCCTTTGGATACTGTCTTTAGTCCGGACTACAAAAAATGAAGCAAAGTACATTGGAGCAGAATAATCCGATTAAAATTGGACTAAAGCATCGAGCTTGGAAGGATTATGCTCGTTGGGCAATCGAGAAAGGATTACCTTTCAATGCTTGTGAAGGTGAAAGTTTCCAAAGATTTTTAAATTCTGTTGGTGAGTATGGAAGAGGGTTGCCAGCACCATCTCCCTACCATGTGAGAACAACCTTGTTTAAGGAGATTTTGAAGGAAACAAATGACTTCATTGAATCCTTCCGACCACACTGGAAGTCTTATGGATGTTCTATAATGTCTGATTTTTGGACTGATAGAAAAGGAAGATGTTTGATTAACTTCTTAGTTAGTTTTGAGCAAGGAACAGTTTTTCTAAAGTCTATCGATGCATCTGAATACATTAAGGATGCAAATCTCATTGTAGGCATGATTAATGAAGTTATTGAAGATGTAGGCGAGGAGAATGTTGTTCAGGTATATATGTTAATTTTCATTTATTTTTGCATTCTCCTTACATCAATTACTAAACTAATTACTTTTTATTGTTATGTAGTTTATTACCGACAACGGTTCAAATTTTAAGACTGCAGGAAAGATCTTAATGGAACAACATCCTAATATGTTTTGGACTCCTTGTGCGACACATTGTGTCAACTTAATGTTGCAAGATCTTGGTGATAAATTTCTGAAGATCAAGAGTGTTTTAAGTGAGTCTAAAGCCGTTACAACGTACATCTATAACCATGGTAGAGTTTTAAACTTGATGAGGAGGTTTACTGGTGGGAAAGAGTTGCACCGATCTTGCGTGACTAGATTTGCTACTGCTTTCTACACAATCAAGAGTATTCATAAGCACAGGGGTCATTTACAAATGTTGTATGTGTCAGATCAATGGACACAATCCGATTTTGCTAAAAAGGCTGATGGTAATAGATGTGCAAGCATAGTGGCTAAAAATAGCTTTTGGGATAATGTGCAGTTCGCGTGTCAAGTGTTGGCACCACTAGTTGTTGTGGTAAGATTGGTGGGCGCTGAAGAGAAACTAAGTATTGGATACATATACGAAGCAATGGTTATAGCAAAGGACTAAATTAAGAACAACCTTGGCAGTGACAACATGACACGAGCCAAAGTTTGGGAAATTATTGATAACCGATGAACGGATCAATTCCATCATCCTTTACATGCAGCTGGTTATTATTTGAATCCCTCGATTTACTACGGAAAGGGTTGGGAAGTGGTTGAGACTAATGCGGTTACGAATCAAGTGTTTCTTGCAATGAGTAAATTGGTGTCTGATGAGCATGCTTTGGAGGAAATGAATAATGAGATATTTCACTATAGGAGTGCAACTGGATCGTTGGGACATGAGTTTGCGAGGAAAGGAATCAACAAATATTTACCGCATAAGTTTTTTTTAAAATGTTACATTTATTCACTTTTGTGGCGATCTTATGGTTGTTTTCTTTTGTGACGAAATGTAGATAAATGGTGGACACAATATGGAAAGGGACTACCTTACATTCAAGCATTTGCTCAAAGAGTTTTAAGTCAGACATGTAGTGCTTCACCATGTGAGCGCAATTGGAGTGCATTTGATCATGTAAGTTACACTTTAATCCATCTTATTTTTACCCATTAAGTAATAAGTTAAATACTTCTTTTATACTTGTGTCTTTTATTTTTTCAGGTGCATTCAAAGAAGAGGAATTGTTTGATGCAAAGTAAATTGAATGATGTTGTCTACATCCAATACAATATGAAGTTAACGATTCGAAATATAGCTAGAAACAATGTGTGTGGACCGACAAGAGATGATTCAATCGATCCAATTATTTTAAGGGAGGTAGAAGAAAATGATGATTGGATTATTCCAACTGATGAAGAACTACAAGATTTCGTCAATAGGGGTAATGATCTTAGATGGGAAGATGTTCGGGAGGCGCAAGGAGTTACGAGTATTGAGCGACGAAGAACGAGAAGTCAAATGGCTTTTAGTTCTTCAACTACTCCTACATCACGTCCTCCGATGGAACTTGTTGATGAAGATAGCGATGCTGATATTGAAGTGGATGGGTCGCACTTTGCAACTTTAGATTGAGTTATTTAGCGTCGTTTTCTTTTGCTTTCATTTTCATTCAGCATTATGATGAATTTTGACTATGGATTGTATGACTATGAATATGAACTACTTTTATTAGGTTTATTTGAAATTTGATTTCTGACTATCATATTAGTATTTCGCTTTAAATTACTTTCGTTGAGAATTATGTTTGTATATGTTTGAGTTTTTCAGGAAGAAACATTTCTACCGGTCGGGAATTTTGCGGGAATTTCAAACTATAGTGAAGGTAAACAAATACTCTCTTTATTTTCTGTATTTACATTACAATATTACACATGTAGAAGTCTCTTTATATGTATGTATAATATCATATAATTTCATATGTAATTATATATATATATATATATATATAAAGTTAACTGATTAAATCCGTCTGGTCCCGTAATAGTCCCGACTAGTAGCTAGGCCCGAGTCTACCGACTAGTCCCGGTTTCCAATTTTTCGAGCTTAGGTATTAAGTCAATTTTGTATCTAGAGAAATATTTTCTAATGTGTTGTCATCTAGACAAATAGTCTCTAACGTTTCAGAGTTATCTAGAGAACTTATCTCTAAAGAAAAAGAAATGGGCTAAGGTCTGTGAATGAAGGTTGATCGGCTTTAATGAGAACCCAACTTATGTCTTGAAATAGACAGACAAAGTTCAATGGTACTAACAAGTTAAAGCTTTCGCGATTATGGAATACTAGCGTTTTATATTCTCCCATTTCTAAGCTACTATTGGTATTTCTGCAAGACAAAGGATGAATGAAAATTCTTAATAAGTCCTACTTTTTAAGTGGTGCCTCGCAGAAACACCTCAAGTGGACTTACCTAAGTGAGTGTGGAAATCAGGCCGTTTCCTAAGAAAATAAGACTGTTTTCTAAAGAAGACTCATGAAAGGGATATTGCACATGGCCATTAACCTGCGGAGTATGAACACTTTGTCCTCCGAAACGAGTATGTGCGATGAATCCGGTCTTATCATTTAAGAATTCTTGGTTCAAGATACGCTCACAGCTTTAAGTTGTTTGCACTAAGTGAAGGTTCAAATCCATAAGATACCTATCATTTATGTACAAGCTTCTACGATAATGCCAAAATCGTCCTTTTGTTATGTTTTGTTTTGTTTTTGTTTTTTGCCTCGATTTTGCAACGTCGTTTTACACCTTTCCTTTATTTCAATTTTAAAATGGTGGGGAAATGTTGGATATTTTTTAAATTAAAAAATTGGAGGGAAGTTGATGAAGGGAAATGAAGGGATGTACCACTTCCCTTTGGCATCCACCACCCCAGAGAGAGACTAATGAATGGGCATGATACCCATTATAGATGGATATATATTGCATGATACCCAGTGATATCTAACGAAAATCTCTCTCTGTCTTGCTCTCAAATCATCTACTATCTTATATAAACAGTGAAGTTTATCCTGGGTTCATCTATCAAATTATTTGACGAATTCTGAGTCGATATTTTGGCATTATCAGTTTATTAATACACATTGTGCACTCTAGTTTCATACCAGAAGGGGACGAATTATTGTCTAAAAAAATTGAGATTCTCGAGCTTTGAAGTCTAGTGATCAACATTATTTTATTCATCGATTTTTTCCACCTTTCATTTCAACTTAAACGCCAATTTTTTTCAAACAATTGAGAAAGGGGAAGCAGAGGAAATGAAAGGGGGGTGCGCCCGTTAGTAATTAAACAGTTTAATACTCCATAAATTTAGTGTGTGGTTCTATTGTTTATTAGTAGTAGTAATCAGGTAGGTTTAGTAACTACTAATCAGTTGATTCTTGTTCCGGGGTCGACGAAGAGAGAGAGAGAGAGAGAAATTGGTAAACCAAACCAGCCGGCAATGAGCCGTCTCGGAAGGAAGATGAGGAGGCTAGTTAGAGGCTAGAGAATAGAGTGGAGGAGGAGGTATAAAATAATGTAAGTACGTTTAATCATCATATTCGGCAACATCCAACTTTCTGCCGGCGACTTCTGAGGTGCGTTTGGTTTGTGTTTTTTTTAATTTGGACTTGGAACTGCCTGATAAAAAAATAGGGTTATTTTTCATATGGCCCCCAACTTTGTGACCAGCTTCCTTCCTGGCCCCCTACTTTAGCAAATATTCCCATGTGCCCCCTTTTTCCGTCATCTTTAACTGTCTGTTACTCTCACTCCACCTCATTTCCTCTCTCTGCCAAGTCACCTACAACGCCACATCATCATCTTCTCCGGCAGGGGTCGCCGGCCAGTCAAATTTCTGGTCGGCGACCTTCAAACCTAAAAAAAATCTCTTCTTCTTCTTCCTCTCTCTTTCTCTCTCCTGTTTTCTCTCTCCCGTTTTCTCTCTCTTCTTCTTCTTCCTCTATCTCTCTCTTCCCCTTTATTCTCACTCTCTCATTCTCTAAAATGGCCGGCGAAGGGTTCCCCCCTTCGCTGGCCATTTTAGAGAGAGAGAAAGAGTGAGAAGAGAGAGAGGAAGAAGAAGAAGAGAGAGAAAACATGAGAGAGAGAGGAAGAAGAAGAGAGAGAAAACCGGAGAGAGAGAGAGGAAGAAAAAGAGAATTTTTTTTTAGGTTTGAAGGTCGCCCGGCCGGCGACCCCTGCCGGAGAAGATGATAATGTGGTGTTGTAGGTGACTTGGCAGAGAGAGCAAATGAGGTGGAGGAGTGAGAGTAACGGACCGTTAAAGATAACGGAAAAAGGGGGCAATATGGGAATATTTGCTAAAGTAGGGGGTCAGGCAGGAAACTGGTCACAAAGTTGGGGGCCATTTGAGAAATAACCCAAAAAAATATTCTTTGCGGGACTCAATCCTCCAATCTTTCATGCACAAGTTACCAATTACATCCGTTAGGCTACACACTCATAGATGTTTATAATTGGATGAGAATCTATATGAAGAGTCTAACTATAAATAGGTTGGGATGGGGCCCCCTTGGGAGGGGGGGTCCGGTGCGACGAAACCTATTGCACCCCCTCTCCCACGCCCCTGACAGGGAGTCTACCGACAACTTTCGTCGGTAAAGGCAGAAGAGTGGTATGTTGGGGATAAATTTTCGATTTCTCCACCCTATTAAATTTTGCATCCCGAAATTTTTTCTTTCTTTTCTCAGAACTATGTTTGAAGATTATTATCAAAGTTGTGGATAAAGTGAGAACCAACTAGGTTGAATGTGAGCAAAAGCACTACGACTATTCACAAGTCGTTCTGGTAGGGTAAGTCTAGAGGCATTTGTACGAAATCTTGATCTTCCATTTGTCTTCCCAAATCCATGGGAGGGCTTGGAATACATCTCCCTGAGCTAGACAATAAAGCTATGCTCAGTAAGCTAGCTTGGAGGATTAAAGCGGAGCCCAATGCTGTGTGGGTCCGTTTCCTGAAAGCTAAGTATTTTTCCCATACGAAGACTCCAGGTCCAGTCAAGCCACACCATTCTTGAATCTGGAAGACTATTAGAAAGCAATTGCACCAGATTGAAGATTTTACGACATGGGAGGTCCACAATGGAGAGAACATCAACATTTGGACGGACAGTTGGATTCCTGACATAAATACTCCCCAGAATCGAAGTAATGAGTCCAGGGTGACTAAGGTAGCTCAATTGATTATTAATAACGAGTGGAATGAAGAGGCTCTCACTAGTACCTTTGACAACTCCACCCATAACTTAATTAAATCCATTCCTATATATGCAACGGGGGAAGATCAAAGAATTTGGACGCTAACAAAATCGGGTAAGTTTACGGTTAAATCCATGTATAAATATCTATGCACTAGTATGAATTCTCCTCCTCCCCTCAACCCTAATTGGAAATTTATTTGGTCGCTCCCAACTATTCCTAGAATCCAAAATTTCATTTGGAAAATATGTACCAAATCCCTTCCAGTGAGGAAAAGAATTGGTAAGTACATTAACAATAACTTGGTCTACCCTAACTGTAATGAGATTGAATCTATTGAGCATGCACTCCTTCACTATCCTCTTGCTAGAAACGTCTGGTTCTATTTTAATATTATTTCAGAGAATATTATGAATGTCGCAGAATGGATATTTTCATGGGAGCACACTCCTCGATTCAGTGACCCGTCTTACCAAAATCAATTAGCCACAATCCTGTGGATCATTTGGAAAATTAGATGTGATCACTGTTTTCAACTTGAAATTAATTCTCTCCCACAGATTATTAATATGATTCATTCGTTTCCTAGGAATACTATAACTCTACCTAGCACGAATACACAATTGCAAGGAAAATGGAACCCTCCAGAACATACTTGGTTGAAAATTAATGTAGATGCTTCTTTTATCAATGTGCGTGAAATTACAGGTACCAGCCTTATTATCCACGCCTTATTATCCATGATTCTGACTCTAAATTCATAGAAGCTCATAGATGAATTATTAGAAGCAGAAATAGTGAAGAAGGTGAGGCAATTGCAATTCTCAATGGCCTGTTATGGGCGGCGGAACATAATTATAATAAAATCATTATTGAAAGTGATAATATAAATATCATACATAACATTCAGAATATCAAGCATGAAGTTCAATGGCAGTCTAGAATTCACATCTGGAAAATTCATGAAGTCAAACGAAAGATTGATATGGTGAAATTCAATTACACTAACAGAAAATTCAATTCACCGGCGGATAGGCTTGCAAAATGGGCTAGAAAGAAGAATAAATCGAAGACTTGGAGCAGAGTACCTTATTTTATAGTTCCTTTCTATTGTAATGACATTCTCTTAGCTTAATAATATTTGTATCTCTTAACAAAAAAAAAACTAGGTTGAATGTGAACCATCTGGAGCCAAAACTGTTCGAACCAACAATAACCAAGGGTTAAACCCATAACCTATGTGGGTTCAATGGGAGCATCGTGGACTCCATTATCACCACCTAAATGGGTAAAGACGAAAGAGAAATTGAAAAAATCTCTCAAATCTAGGTGATGACAGTGGATAGATTACTGATATGAGGCCATCCTTTTTCTTCCTCAGATAATACCCCCCCCCATTACCCACTTCCTCTCTCTCTCTCTCTCTCTCTCTGCAACCCTTCCATCTTCTTCTTCTTCAATCAAGTAGAAGGGTTTTAATGGCGATTGCATCTTCAGCCGCAGCTTCTTCAAAGCTACTTCTGAAACCCCTTTCATCGTCTTCTTCTTCTTCTTCTTCATCACAATCTACCACTACTTTCCCCAGACGACCCATATCAAATACTAAATGCAAATCAATTCCTCTTCTTTCTTCTTCCTTCACTAACCCTTCTTCCATCTTTTGGTGGTCCTCCGCCGCCGCTTCCACCACCACCACCACCACTAAAAATCGTCGTTCTTTAACAGTTCGAGCAGCTAGAGGCAAATTCGAACGGAAAAAACCCCATGTTAACATCGGAACCATAGGTCACGTCGACCATGGTAAAACTACCCTCACTGCAGCCCTAACCATGGCTCTCGCCTCCATGGGTAACAGTGCTCCAAAGAAATACGACGAAATCGACGCAGCTCCTGAAGAACGAGCTCGTGGTATCACCATTAACACCGCCACAGTCGAATACGAAACAGAAAACCGCCATTACGCTCATGTCGATTGCCCTGGTCACGCTGATTATGTCAAGAACATGATTACCGGAGCTGCTCAAATGGACGGTGCTATACTCGTCGTCTCCGGTGCTGATGGTCCAATGCCTCAGACGAAAGAGCATATCCTTCTAGCTAAACAAGTTGGTGTCCCCAATATGGTCGTCTTCCTCAACAAACAAGATCAAGTTGATGATGAAGAACTTCTTGAGTTAGTTGAATTAGAGGTTCGTGAACTTCTCTCATCTTATGAATTTCCTGGTGATGATGTTCCAATTATTTCTGGTTCAGCTTTATTAGCTTTAGAAGCTTTAATGGCAAACCCTAGTATAAAAAGAGGTGAAAATCAATGGGTAGATAAAATTTATGAATTAATGGATAGAGTTGATGATTATATCCCAATCCCACAACGTCAAACTGAATTACCTTTTCTTCTAGCTGTAGAAGATGTATTTTCGATCACGGGTCGTGGTACAGTTGCCACTGGTAGGGTTGAGAGAGGAACTGTTAGAATAGGTGAAACTGTAGAACTAGTAGGTCTTAGAGAAACTAGGAACACAACTGTTACTGGTGTCGAAATGTTTCAAAAGCTATTAGACGAAGCTTTAGCAGGTGATAATGTCGGTATTCTTCTTCGTGGTATTCAAAAAGCCGATATTCAAAGAGGAATGGTTTTAGCTAAACCAGGAACTATTACTCCTCATACTAAATTTGAAGCAATTGTTTATGTTCTTAAGAAGGAAGAAGGTGGAAGACATTCACCGTTTTTCGCTGGTTATAGACCTCAATTTTATATGAGAACTACTGATGTTACCGGTAGAGTAGCTACGATTATGAACGATAAAGATGAAGAATCAAAGATGGTAATGCCGGGTGATCGTGTTAAAATGGTGGTCGAACTTATAGTCCCCGTTGCTTGTGAACAAGGAATGAGGTTCGCTATTAGAGAAGGTGGTAAAACTGTTGGAGCTGGTGTTATTCAGTCTATTGTGGAGTGATCAAACATATCTCATCCATGAATGACCTTTTTTATTTCAATTGTGTTGAACTAGATCGAATATCATAAGTTTTTAATTTTAATTTTTTCTGCAATTTTAGATTTAGTGGTAGATTCGATGAACTTATGATAATGACGATTTTAAAGCAATTTCTATGTTTCTTTCAATTGTTGTTAATAGTTAGTAGTTAAGATTGCAACAGTGGCTTGTCGGTTCTCTTAATCTTCAATCTTTTGATTTAGTTCTGTGAAGAAGTTGATTTGGAAGCCTGAAATGAGATTGATTATTGTGATATAAGCAGTTAGGGGCTTGACCAGCTCGGGATCAGACAGAATTTGTTCCTGGTCTCAAATCCCAATATTAACCGACTAACTCGGCCGAGTTTTCACTAACTCGTGAACTCCAACACCCTCTGCTCGAACAATTCAAAATGACTTAGGAATGGCCGACCCTAGCTACTTCGACCCCAGATATACTCCTCTTTCAATACATTTTCCTCTGTAGATTACTGTCTGGATGAGGTTATATGAATTTTGATTAGGTTTTTGGAATCTGAACCTGCTGAAAACCTGGTCTGTGAAATGTGTGATTCATAAGTTTGTACCTTGAGGGCATTTGGTTCAGAACAGGTGAAATGAAATAGCATACTTGGTTACTAAATTTTCTGGTTCTTACCTGTTTAGTAGTACCCTTACCATAAAGTAGGTTTCACTCTAGTTGAGCTCATAGTATTGGCATGAAACTTGACCACTTTAGGTGAGTTTCACTTTAGGGTTTTTTGATGGGTAATGCTACAATAGAGTTTGACTCGGAATCTGACTCAACATTGATGACAAATTCTGTTCTTTTTAATTTAAATCGCTGTCATTTTCTTAAAAATAGTTGATGGAAGTATGTGGTAAGAAAACTACATTAACTTCTGAGGCGAACTCTGGAAAAGATTCTAAGAGCTCTTTCCTAGACCCAGGCCGATATGAAGTGGGGGTATGAGAATTTTGGAAGTGTTTTACTAACCCAGCACACCCCGCTCATTACCATTTACTCGCCACTGTTCTTTTCGATTTTGAAAAGCTTTGTATTGCGAGCAAGACACCTATTTTTTTGTTGTGCTGCAGAAAATTCAGATTGCAGTAAAGCATCCATTTCAGCCATCACTGCAACAACAAAAAGAAAAACAAATTTATGATTCGGCATAGGAAACAATGCGCGATTCTCATGAGTTGGTGTATCAGTGATTTAATTCTACGTCACGAACTGGGGATACACGGTACCAACCTTACACAACATCAGTTCCCGGAATTTTTTTATGAAGGAATAAGGAGCGGAAATATTTAATACTTGAACAGTAATTGGAAGAAAATCCTGTGAAGGGTAATTGGACATCAATTTCTTGATCTGGCTACAGATTTTCTACCATCAAACCCAGAGATTATGCACCTGTTAAATAAGAACCCAGTTATAGGTATGACTTCAACCTAGGATTTGATCTCTCTTCAACTTGCAAACTGTGTATAAGCAATAAAAAAGTTGAACCAGCCAAGCAAGTCATGAGTAAGATCAGTTTAGTTAGTGTGATGCTTTGACTGCGCTCCAAACAAATCCAAGTTGAGCATAATAAGAATTTAAACCCAGACGGCCGAGTTCGGAAGATATTAGACTAGAAATGGTGATCCTCTAGCTTTACTAGTTGACGTATTCGAAAACGAAAATGATATGGAACTAGAAACATGGTCAGACCTGGGCAGAATGCCCACCGCTAACGACTTAGCGGCAATAGGTGCCGTTTGGTCAAACATTGGTTGAGGCATTGCCTCTTAAACATAAATTGCCTTTAACCAAACTAGAGATTGTATTTAGCCAGATTTCCTATAACAACTTTGGGTATTGCTTATAAAATCACCCAAAAGAGAATTAGAAGATGCCAAACTGATGATGTTTGAGATAGAAGGGAATATGTAAAAGGAAGAGGTCTCGACTCTACACGATAAAAAGGGTTCTCGATGACAAGAAGAAAATGAGAGGGATATCTGAAAAAGAAGAACACGAAGAGACCTGAAGAGAAACAAAGGAACGAACAATGATAGAATCGATTGGAGAACAGATGGTCATCTTTCTCTCAATTTGTTTTCTTCTATTAACAACTTTGTTTTCGGTTGAGAGGGAGATGGAACCTATTTAAGTAGTCATGTTTAACCAAGACGGTTTGGGACCGGTAGTGTTAAAACACCTCGTACAACCCACCGGTTCGAGTTATAGAGTATGGCCTGCCATACTACGTAAACGGGTCGTGCGGCCACAACGCGGTCCGTTGTGAACCTCATGGGCCAGTGCAAAATGTTGGATGGGCCTGGGCTTCACTTGCTTTTGCCCGATTTAGGTCTAAGAAATTGCTTGTGTTGAAACAGATTCAGCAGAATTTGGACTGGAAGTAATAAACCCTTCAAGAACCTTTCTTCCCCATTGTTGAGTTTCATTTTTTCATTGCAAAGTCTGATTGAAACTGCTCAGCTCAGAAAAACCTAATCCACCATGAAGAGATCAAAGGGAATAATAGCTTCTCTCAGGCACATAAACTCTTTCCTCAAAACTGCTCAGCCTTCGGAAACTCAGTCTATTCACTTTCAGGTTACTCAGTACTCTACTTATTTATCTTCTTCTTCTCTCTCTAAAAAACCTAGTTATGGTTATGATCTCTTAAGTACTCATCAAAAGCAATACTTTTCATCAAAACCCAACTCATTTGTGGAACTAATTTTGAATAATGACTGGTCTGATGAACTTGAACAAGACTTAGGAAAATCAAATCTTACCCATGATCATGAAACTGTTTTATATGTTTTGAAGAAAATTGAAAACTACCCAGAAAAGACTTCACATTTCTTTAATTGGGTTTCTGATAAACATGGGTTTAAAGCTAGTTCTATTGTTTATAGTTTGATGCTTAAGGTTTTGGGTAGGAAGGAATCAATGATGGATTTTTGGCTTTTGGTTAAGAAAATGACTGATAAGGGTTATGATATGGATGAATACACTTATAAAACACTTTTAGGTAATTTTCGTAAGGCGAAATTGAATAGTGATGCTTCAGCTCTAACTGAATATTTCTCTAAGGTGCTGTTTGTTTTTTTATTTATGTCTGAATCTGAATTGGCTGAATCTGAATTGGCTGAACTGAATTGGCTGAATCTGAATTGAGCTGATTATTCTCCTAGTTAGATGTTTGTTTTTTGAATCTGAATTATAATGTCTTAATGAACAATTTGACATTTTTACCCTTATTTAAATTTTTTACAAACAAAACCTAATATATGTTTCTCTTACTCTTCTTCCCTGGACTAAAATAAAAAAACCCTAAAATCTTCTTTCTCTCCATCTCTCTGCAACCTCTCTCTCTCTCTCTACTAGATTTATGTGTTTCTCTCTAGGGTTTTTTTATCTTGATCTTCATCCCTGGACTAAAATAAAAAAACCCTAAAATCTTCTTTCTCTCCATCTCTCTGCAACCTCTTTCTCTCTCTCTCTACTAGATTTATGTGTTTCTCTCTAGGGTTTTTTTATCTTGATCTTCATCCCTGGACGAAAATAAAAAAAAACCCTAAAATCTTCTTTCTCTCCATCTCTCTGCAACCTCTCTCTCTCTCTATCTAGATTTATGTGTTTCTCTCTAGGGTTTTTTTTATCTTGAGCAAACGAACAAACCCTTTTTCACAAGTGATTAGAAACAGAATGAAGAAGAGCAGCTATGAATGATTTGGTTTCTGGATCAACTCTGGATCGACTGGATTGTTCTCCATATCTCTAAAAATCAGCGGCAAGGTTCTCTCTGTAAAGATCGGCGAAAGGGTTTTCTCTCAGTCTCGTCTTTCTCGCTGTAAAGATCGACAAAGTAACCCTCGCCAGATCCGGCGAGGGTTCTGTCTCTCTCCCAGTCTTTTTTTTTTTACCTCTTTGGATCTATCTCAGTTTGTGGTGGTTATTGTATGTGGTGGTGGTGGTGGTGATTGTATGTGGTGACGGTGATGGTGGTGGTGATTGTATGTGGTGGTGGTGGTGGTGGTGGTGGTGATTGTATGTGGTGGTGGTGGTAGTGATTGTATGTGGTGATAATGGTGATTGTATGTGGCGGTGGTGGTGGTGGTGGTGGTGATTGTATGTGGTGGTGGTGGTAGTGATTGTATGTGGTGATTGTATGTGGCGGTGGTGGTGGTAGTGGTGGTGGTAGCGGTGGTAGCGGTGGTGGTGGTAGTAAAAGATTTGATCGGAAGAATATTTTTAATTGATGGGGGCATAAACGTCACTTAGCACATTTCAGATCATGAGCCCTTGTTTCAGACACATTTTGAAGTCTGAAAAATGTGGGTTATTTTTCAGACTATTCAGACATTCACACAATTCAGCTCAAATTTCAGATTTTATTAATTAGAAAAAACAAACATCTGAAATCTGAATTAGTCCTAATTCAGATTTCAGATCTGAAAAAATAAAAAAACAAACACAACCTAAGATTGTTAAAGAAAGTAGAACAGATGCTATTGTTAAATCTGTGGTTGAGGTCATTCAAGATTCAGACTGGAACGACGAGGTTAGGAAGAAATTAATGGATCTGAATCTTTCTTTATCGGAGAATATTGTTGTTAGGATCATAAGAGAACTCCGCGAATACCCTATGAAGGCGTTAGAATTTTTCCATTGGGTTGCAGATTATAAGAACTATGACCACAATGGTGTAACTTATAATGCACTTGTTAGGGTTCTTGGGCGAGAGCAGTCGATTGAGAAGTTTTGGGAGATGGTTAAGCAAATGAAGAATGAAGGTCAAGAGATAGATATTGACACGTATATAAAGCTCACAAGGCAATTCCAAAAGGGCAAGATGATGAAAGACGCGGTTGAGCTTTATGAGTTCATGATGGATGGTCCTTATAAACCCTCAGATAAAGGTTGTAGTGTACTTTTACGGCATATCTCATTGAGCTCTAATCCAGATCTGAGCTTGGTTTCTAGAGTTGTCAAAAAGTATCAGGCAACTGGGAATTCTCTTTCTAAGGCAGTTTATGATGGGATACACAGATCTTTAACTGGTGCTGGGAAATTTGAGGAAGCTGAAGAAATTTTAGTAACCATGAAAAATGCTGGTTATGAGCCAGATAACATCACTTACAGTCAAGTGGTTTTCGGACTATGTAAAGCAGGTAGATTGGATGAAGCACGTAAGATATTGGATGAGATGGAAATACAAGGTTGCACTCCCGATCTTAAAACTTGGACCATTTTAATTCAAGGACATTGCTTAGCTGGTGATGTCGAAAAGGCGTTAACTTGTTATAGTGAGATGATATCGAAGAATTGTGAACCAGACGCCGATCTTTTAGAAGTCTTGGTGAATGGTTTATGTGGTAAGAAGAAGGTTGAAAGTGCATACACTTTGGTTATTGAGACAGTGGAGTTTTCCCATATAAGACCTTGGCAAGCCACATATAAAACTTTGATTGAGAATCTATTGGGAGAAAAGAAACTTCAAGAATCGTTGAAGCTCTTACATTTTATGAAGAAACACAACTACCCACCTCACTCGGATCTTTTTGATGAATACATATCGAAGTTTGGGACAGTTAATGATGCAAAGGAATTCTTGAAAACATTGAGTGTAAAAGAGTACCCATCTGCATCAGCTTATCTTCACGTTTTCCAGGCATTCTTGAAGGAAGGTAGGCATTCTGTGGCTCAAGATTTGCTCTATAAATGCCCGTATCATATTCGCAACCATGATGACATTTTGAGTCTTTTTGGTTCTTCAAAACATGAAAATGGCAATGTTTCTTAATGTATTTATTTTGTGCAAGATCTTGAACTGATCAGATACCCATTTGTAGTTTATCCCTTGATTTTGTGTCATTGTTTGATTGCTTTTCATGATTAGACCTCCTAAATGGATCTCTTATGAATAGATACAAATTTTATATTCTTGTTTTAAAGACTTCATAACACAAGATTCTTCTTAGAGGAAGGGTAATTGTTGCCATTGGATTTGTAAAAGGTGGCAATCTTTTATCTTGGGGCAGAAATAGTTTGTCGAAATGCACAAGAAAAAATAGTACAAAATTAACAGCTCTTACAACCAGCGTATAGTATGCTTATGAAGAATGTCTTCATTTGCTTGGGGGATAATATTCGCGGAAACAACAAAAACCACCTTCTTGCTCTTTCCTTTGTTCCTTGCTACCTTTTTCTGTCCAAGAGAAAGGGTTGGGGAGTATGATAACCTTTTCTCTTATTAGGATAACAGAGAACAGCTTTTAGGTCAATAAAGGATCAAAGGTCGGAACCTCAGGGGAAGGGAATATAGTGTTGGAAATATGGGATAGATCAATGAAACGGTTGAGTAGATAAAACTTGATTCGCTGTGTCGTGGTGTGGAGGCCACTGCCTTGAAAGTGATTTCGGAGTAACCGGGGTGCTAAATTACTGACTTCCGAACACTCCCCAAGGATTGACCACAACTTACTTTCTCTGTCTGCACTAACAGAGACAGTAATGGAGATTGCAGGATTCGAAACTTAAGCAGAGAGAAAGAGGAGGATAACCGAAATTGAGTTGTGTGTTTTCTCTCTTGATTTTGGCCAGTATATATAGCCTCTGAGAAAATCCTAACCGCCTAGGAAACGTGGTAGAGAAGTTAAGAGAGTTGGAGATAAACTCGGAAACTAATCGAACTAACCCTACGAAATCAGTTAGAGATATACTCAAACACTGATTAGGTTAATCTCACCGACTTAGTCAAAATCCGAGTTTAAGTGAAACTACTCTTCGTGGCAAAAGAGTATTTTCACTATAAGCTCCCGAGCACACGAGCACACTGGCATACAGGCACACGGGCACACGGGCTCACGGGCCACGGCCCAAAGGCCCATAAGCCCCAATAACCCAAATAGCCAAAGAGCGCCAAAGGCCCATAACCCTACGAAATCAGTTAGAGATATACTCAAACACTGATTAGGTTAATCCCACCGACTTAATCAAAATTCGAGTTTAAGTGAAACTGCTCTTCGTGGCAAAAGAGCATTTTCACTATAAGCTCCCGAGCACACGTGCACATGGGCTCACAGGCACACGGGCTCACGGGCCACGGCCCAAAGGCCCATAAGCCCCAATAGGTCAAATAGCTAAAGAGCCCAAATGATTAAAAGCCCATATGCCTCACATGTGTGCACGCGCGTGTGGGAGCCTTCTTTACTCCACCACGTGCTTTACAATGAGTTGTCAAACAACTTACTATAAAACACCTTTAGTTTCACTAGTTGGAAGATGTGGGACATTAATTGTCTAGAGAAAGAAAGTTTTGAATGCCATCTTCCCTCTAGAGGTGGACCCCACCCATGTGCTAACTAGAAGACAAATAGTCTTGACTAGTAGTAAGTGGGTGAGGCTCACTCTCAATTAATTATAAGATGGTAATGGGCCCAACCATGATACATTTGGAGACCATTAGCCCAGTTTGTGTTGTTTGTGCGAGCTTAGACCATTTGACCGATTATTGTCCCATGATCCGTGTTCCGCAAGAGTCTTCGTCTAGTTATACTCATATGCCTTATTACGAGGAGATGTCTGAAGATACTCTCCAAGCAATTTTAGAGTACCAAACTAGATTTAATCGAGATATAACGGAGATCACGGAACGGATTCTCAAAATTGTTGATAGACTTGAGTCAGAGCCTATCATCGACGAGGAAGGGGTTTGCGCACCCCAAACTCAAGAAGAGACTATGAATGATGGTGAGGGTAATACACCCAACTCTAGTCTTAAGTTAAATGTCGAAGAAGCTCCTGATAGACCTTTTGAGATGGAATTGAACGATGACCCTTGTTGCTCACTCCCTCGACCATTGTCATCTCACCATGATCAAACAACATGAGATTGTAATGTTCAGGATGATAGCTCTATGAGCAAGTTTGGGGATCACACGTTATTGAACTTTTCAACTTTTACCACTTGTGATTATTTAGAAGTGAAGGTGTTGCAACCAACTTTGAGGCTCCAGATGCCTTTAAGGGTGTCGATAACATAGTAGTTTGATAGGCCTAAAAATAGGTCTATTCCCGCAAGTATACGGGGTCAAGTTATAGTAAGTTAGTAAATTCGTGAATCGTCCCAAGGAATAGGTAGGTAACTTCGGATATTGAATGCGGGTTTAACCCAATAATCAAGATGTCAATAGCTAACTTAGACTAAAACACACACCCACCCCACTCATTAATTTGATGATTGATTTGTACGAAATAAGAAAACAAATAAAACTAACTAAACTATCTAAGAGAGAGGTGAGAAGATATCTAAGGTTATAAAATCCTCCGCATAATTTCACTTTATAAAACAAGCACTTAAATCTCTTTTATATATACTCGGGATCCAATATAATGAACTATTTCGATTCCGGATGATGTTCTAGATAAAACAATTTTATAATTACTAATTCTAATTGCCTTCCTTATAGAGATTCTGATCGCTAAACTATTATTCATCATCTAAAAAGCATACTCCATCTAACAACTTAACGAAAGTATGAAATATCTAATTATGAGGCATGAGTAATGGAAAGAAAATCCAATCCATATAGATAAACAATCAATAGACATTAAAGCACATCAAGGGATTTTAATTAATCAAGAACAAGTGTTACAAGAATCCAAAATGGGTTTCATTCACAACCTTAGATTGCTAAGTTAACTATACATGGAATCTAGAGTAACATTCATTGACATTGTAAAATAAATGAAAATACTAAGAAATTAATGGAAAGAAATCACAAAGAATGTTCAAAATCCATATTCCCATGTATCTCCATTTTATCCAAGATTTGCTCCATTTGTGCTGAAGAATTTTACTCCAAGAAATCCAAGTAATAGCTATTTTATTGCCACCCAAATAAGAAAAAGAAAGAGAAGGAAGAAATTAGATGTAGAAAGAAGTTGGAAAGAAGAGATGAAAGGGGATAAAGATGATAGAAGAATATGGAA
Source organism: Eschscholzia californica (assembly GCF_041429995.1). Lineage (NCBI taxonomy): Eukaryota > Viridiplantae > Streptophyta > Magnoliopsida > Ranunculales > Papaveraceae > Eschscholzia > Eschscholzia californica. The sequence goes on from NW_028238198.1 coordinate 52,495,324, forward strand.
GGAAGAAGGAGAAGACTATTAATGGAAGAAAGAATAGTGGTAGAGAATAAGTATTAGTAATATTAGAGAAAGATGGAAAAAGAATGGAAAAGATGGATTTGGTAGTAGAGAAGAGAAGATAGGTTGGAGAAAAAAATAGGTAAGAGGGGATTGAGAGGGTTTTCAAGTCTAGGAAGAAATGAGAGAGGTAGAGATTTATTTATAGATGGGTTGATGGCTAGGGTTTAAATGCAAAGAATCTCGGCTAAGGTAGTGACGGATGCAAATAGCTAACGTGCTTCGGGAACAGTAGCCGTCGGATGGGAGAGAGCACGGGATCTGGATGTCCTGTAAGTGGACACGCGTCCGGGAGCACGGAGTTTAAGCTGCTTCGGGTGCACGGAATAAGCAATAAAGGAACAAATGCACAGAAGCCGTCGGATCTTGATAACGCGGGAGCAAGCGGTCAAGATTAAAACGTTGGAGCGGGGCCACAGAACCACGTTGCGACGCGCTACACTGGATCATCCGTATAGGATCCATTTCGCTGCACAGCGCAAACACAAGACTTGGATACACCAGCCTCCGCAGCGGGCCACGTGTCTTCCTGTATACCGCGCGCCAAAACCATGCCCGAAGGTATCCCACCCGTCAACATCCTTTGACTCAACTTTGGCCTTGATTTATTCCTTCGTCCGGACTCCGATTTGACTTCTGTTTTCTCCTACGGACTCGTCTCGACCTCTACTTTTCAACCACGAACTGACCTTGGCCAAATTACCAGAATGTCCTTTACTCCAAATGACCAAAATACCCTTCATGCATCTTTTTCTTGCTTTTAACCGTTTTTCACACCTAACTCTGCAAAAGACACCTAATCAAGAAAACCAACCATTTTATTATAATAAAGACTCGAAACCGACTAACTTGGCTAAATTAAACGACTTAGATGGGACATTTTCATGACCCATCATAGTTGAAGAGATAGCGGATAGCTTGTTGGATTATTTACCTAAGGAAATTATGGACGTTGACTTGGTCCCCGAGCCTATTGTCTTACCCTTAGTTTCTAGTTCGATCTTCCACATGATCTCAGACTCGGTTGTTGACCCCTTCTGGGACACTTCGGACGTCTTCCCTAGCATGTCTAGAGACGTAGTGGATGTTCTATCCACTAAGCTTGAGGATGACTTTTTACCTTCGACTGACTTCCTGACCCTTCATTTGTATGTTGATCCTTTTGACGACTGTTTAGTCGTCGCCCTAGCATTTATGCGCACTTAGTGGACCGTGCATCCACTAAGTTTGGGGATGACTTCTTTTCGCTTTTAGTCTCACTTGCACTTCTTTCGTTTAATATTTTTGTGAGACTTTTAGCATTTGTATATAGTTTTCTTTGGGTTGACCTCCAAATCTTCCGTCTTTTGCTTTATGATCGTCGGGCTGACTAAGTTGGGCCTTGATGTTTGTGGGTAACATCTCTAGAAACCCTCCGCGAGACATAACTCGTGCTCTTGTGTGAAAACAAGAGAATCAAAGGCTAATTGCATAGCTCAATGCAATCGTGTATACCCGCGTTAGTGGTAGACTTTATATGGTCATGTCTTTTATATGCTTAATTCTCATTATGTTTTGGGTATTTTAGGAGCATTTCTTATATGTTTTACTTCTAAGGCGTGGTTTGTTCCAAGTTTGGGGATGGCGCGAGCTTGGCATCAACTTCGAACCTCTTCATACATGAGCCTTGGTAGTATCATCTTTTATCTCCTTCGGTTATGGCAATATCTCTCCACTCTTAACTTTAAATTGATGTGCCTCTTTATCTTTTGGTTAGTGTATGCTTAGAACATTGAGGACAATGTTAGTTTTAAGTTTGGGGATGCGGGATATGACCATAACCAATGCATGGCCATGGGTTTCAAAGACAAAAGTGTTCAAATTAGCCAAAATTGGAAAATTTTTGAACATTTTAAGTAGATTTGCATGTGATTATAGTGATAGTTTTAAGAATGTTGATGCATATGTGTCGAGTTGATGGATTTTGTGATTGCTAATGGTCTTTGCATGAAAGTCGAGTCTTTGAGTGTTTGTGTTATAGTATGGGAGTAACATCTTAGTGAAGAAGAAACATCTCTAAGAGACCTATAGTAGTCATTAGTGGAGACTTAACCCATGTGAGAGCTCAAAGCCTAAATTGCACTTCGAGTGTACTCTTCCGCGCTAACTCCGAGTAGAATGAAGAGCTACTCAACCTCGTAACTATCAAAAGAGCTCATTTGATCTCGTGTGCTCAACTTCCTTAGCCACTAGGAGTGACATTAGGATAGCGAATAAACCTTGCCCTTAGAGTCCATGAAACCCAATGAGATTGCCAATTAGAGGGAGGCGGATGCTCCATAACCATCTATCATCTTATATCCCGAGAATGAAGACATGAGAAGAAAGAATGAAGAATGTCAAAAGCAAGAATGAAATGAAAAGTTGATTGCAAGAATAGAGTTGTGTGTGTTGTATTTTGTTTTGGTTGTTTGTATTTGTGTTATGAAAAAAAAAGAATGAAAAAAAAGACAAAAAGAAAAAAAAATGAATGATGAATAAAGTTGTTTATTATATGTTTGAGCATGTTAGCTCTTTTGTGTGAGTGATGTGATTGTATATATGTGTGTTTGTGTGTATGTTCATGAATAAGTATTTTAAGCAAGAAACGAATGTGAAAATGCTTAAGAGGTTCTACCATGAAGAGTTCGACATTCTCGGGAATCCACCATCATCATCCATTTCTAGTATCCGTTAACCTTTAGAAGGCATTTTTAGAGGGTATAATGGGTGAGAAGGGTGAGTGAGCTTCCCCACTCCATTTAGTGGCTAATTCCTTTTCGAAGATCATTCGTTCCAAAATTTTGTCCTCACCCCTTTTTATGTGTTGAGTCCATGTTAGTGATCACACTCACACATACGAGCGAACCATTCTTGAGTGATTTCATATTTGGAGTCTATGTCCGCGAGGACGAAGTCGAGGCGAAATGTACTAACTTAGGAATCAAGGTTTTGTGACTTCGGAACATAGATGTTGCTCATTATGGTATGACACTAGCACTTTAGGGTAAGATCATTAGTGAAGGGGTCTTTAGCTTTTACAAGAGCTTATTTACTTGATTCATTATGCATTAATATGCTTAAACCCTTTACTATATGAACCATGTTTATCTATGATTTGGATTTTGGACCCTTGTGTATTTGAAACCATGATGTTTGTGGTTGTCATCTATGGAAACCCCCACGAGACAATATTCGTCCTCTAGGGGTAAGCTAGAGGTTTAAAGGCTTGTTGCATACGCTAAATGCAACCGGGATGCCTCCGAAAGTGAGTTAGGCTTTTATTTTGTTGCTCGAGGACTAGCAAAGTTTAAGTTTGGGGATCTTGATGTGACACGAAAATGTCACCTTTGGAGAGCCTAACTTAGACTAATTAGTCCTTTTCGAGTGTTATCAATAATATTATATGTGTTTTCATGTTAGGTACCTAATTTGGAGTTAAACATGTAATTTGGAATAAAGAGAGCGAATCATCACTATCATTTCATGTGCCGAAAATGAGAGAAAAAGACTTCAAGCAAATCAAATGACAAGAATAGTCAATGACGAGTCCGACGGTGAAAACGGTATTCAATTCGGAGTTCGGACGGGGAAGATATGAAAGAAAGAAGTCCGAGGGTATTCTAGTCCTTTGTGAGAATTTGAAGATGTAGAGACAAGGATGGAGGCACTCTCTTGGTTTCTAAACCAAAGCCCAAAGCCAAGTCCAAGCCCAAGGAAGAATGACAAGGAAAGATTATATGGGCACCCTCTCTTTGTGGATCCAAGTCAACAAAGTCTAAAGAAATTGACTAAGTCTTGACCTAGGGTTTTAGTAGTAGAGAGTTACTATTAATCTTCTTCTTCATTCATGAACCAAGCAACTAAGTAAGAGAGAGATTAAGGAGGCTAGGGTTTGTGAGTGTTCTTGAGTTAGAGAGTTTAAGCTAAAAAGAGAGCAAGAGGAAGAAGGAGTAGCCGGCCTTAGCTTGCCCGGCCTAGCAAGGCCGACACTACAAGAGCTCGGGTAAGGCAGCCATGGGAACTTCCACAGTAGCAGCATGGGCACAACGAAATCAGCAGCTCCAGGCACGGAACAGCAGCTGCTCCGGTTGCTCATCAGCTCGGAACGCTATCTTCTAGCAGCTGCTCGGGTGTTCTTCAACACGGGATAACACTAGAGACGCACGGGACAGCAGCTCGGGATGCGCGTGCAAGAAGCCTTTGGCCCGGACCTAAGCCTTTTGGCCGGATCTTCTTGGTTCTTGGCCTAAATTTCATGCTTCTTTGGCCGGATTTATATGAGTTTTTCGGCAACCTTTTTGATCCGAAACCTTAGGGCTTTTACTCCCCATGTCTTGATCTAGCTTCCCATGTGGTTTGATTTGATTTTGGTTGAAGATTTCTAGAGAGAGAAAGCTAGGGTTTAACTTTAATGGAGGTTGAGTTCTAAATGGAGAAGATGATGATGGTCGCTATGGGGAACCCAGAATTTTGCTAAGGGGAGATCGGCTGCACCTTAAATACTTATATTTTCCGACGATCTTAGCCTCGAACCATATCGAAAAAGGGGGATTCTCTCATCATTTTCTTTCCATTTCTTATTCCATCGCCATGTTTAGCTAACTTTAGTGTGTCGATTACATGAGATGAAATGTGATGAATTCGTGATTATGTTTAATATGATTTGATGTTTTGATTATAAATTGATGTTCATTTATTTCGATTATCGTTTTGATCGTATTTTCATGTGTCTTGTCAAACACTTCACATAGTTAATAGACGAAACGAAGTATTCGATATCGATCGTAGTCTAAGTTATAATTTCATGTGTCTTTTCATGCACTTCACATAGTTAGGCGACTAGACAACACCTTCGATGACTCGGGTTTAACCGATTATGACGTTTGTTTGACTAAGTATGATCTCCGGATATGCGTAGTACTTAGAGACATCTACTTTAGGAGTCGAACATCGATTATACTTCGACACGTTAGATTGGATCATACGTAGTCGTAGGTTGATCATTATGGATTCCCGGACTTCGACACTCTCTCACCTATATGTTGCTTCCCGACTCTTGTTCCTCCGACTCTTCTCTCGAATCTCTCTCGCCCGTTTACTTTTATTGTTCAGTTTAGTTTACTTGTTGCTTTATTCTCTTATCACTCATTCAATCCTAAAACCCCCACGTTTATCTTTGTTCCTTTCCTTTTTAGTCTTAGTTAGCCCTTAATATCTAGACCGGTGGATAAGACCCTTCATTATCCGAACTACCTTCCTATCCTTGGATCGACTTCGGTTTTACCGGTTACTACTTGACACCTCCGCTTGGGTGTGCAACCTTTTCGGGTGCATCAGCGGCCTTCCACCCTCGGCTCACGTAGGTGATTTCTTTAAGTCTAACTCAGCGTAGACGTTGACTCCTCACACGAGTCATGAAACCATTAAGAAATTTGGTGAGTTCATCCTCGTTAAGATCAACAACAATGTGCCCATCTAGTCCGTCTCATTAGGACCACCCTGAAGGATATGAACACATTCATCAGTCGGTGCATTCATCAAGTCCGTCTCAATAGGACCACCACAGAGGGCTATAAATGCATTAAGAACTTTCACAAGTTCAACCTTGGGTCCAACTCTAACCCGTTCAGCTAAGTTCTGCTAGATCCATTCTAGCTAACTTCGCTTTACGCCATAGGAATAGAAAATCAATTCAGGGGCTTCAACCCCATTCCCTCAGACGTTCTTAGAACTAGTCTGCTCGTCAAGCCTTTAGTTAGTGGGTCTGCCAGATTCTGTTCTGACCTCACATAATCCAAGGCTATTACCCCATTTTTCAACATATGCTTTACTGCAGCATGCTTTATCCTGATGTGTCTCTTCTTGCCATTGAATACATTATTCTTTGCAATTACAATGGAAGCCTGCGAGTCACAATGAAGGGAAATTGGTGTCGTTTCCCTTCCCCACTGTGGTATGTATCTCAAGAGACTCCTCAACCACTCTGCCTCCTGACCTGCCAGCTTAAGAGCGATAAATTCAGACTCCATGGTGGAGCGTGCTATGCATGTCTGTTTGGAAGACTTCCATGACACAACCCCCTCCACCTAATACAAAAACATAACCACTAGTAGAACTGACTTCATCATTGTCAGTGACCCAGTTAGCATCACAGTAGCCTTCCAGAACAGCTTGGAACTTTCCTAATGCAGACCTAGGTCAATTGTGCCTCTTAAATACTTAAGCAGACGACGAAGTGCGCTCCAGTGTTCCTCACTAGGGTTATGTGTGTATCTACTCAGTCTATTCACTGCGAAGGCAATGTCAGGTCTAGTGTGATTCATCAGAAACATCACACTTCCTATGATCTTAGCATACTCAGTTTGCGAGACACTTGGTCCTTCATTCTTCACTAGAGTTGTGCTAGGGTCATAGGGGGTTCTCACAGGATTCACATCATAGGAGTTGAACTTTCTCAATATCTGTTCAACATAATGAGGTTGACTTAGAGAGATGTCATCTTGGGTTATCTTGATTTTGACCCTAGTATCACATCGGCCTCTCCCAAGTCCTTCATCTCAAACTTAGATGAAAGAAAGGCTTTGACCTCATTGACATCATCTATGTTTGCACCAAAAATAAGCATGTCATCAACATACAAGCAGATGATGACATATCCAGTCTTGCACTATTTAGAATATACACACGAGTCTGAATTATTCACAGTGAGGTCATCGCTTAACATGGTATCATCGAATTTCTCATACCATTTTTTTGGTGTCTGCTTTAGACCATAGAGAGACTTCTTCAGTCTACACACCTTATTTTTCAGACCAGGGATCACTAATCCCTTTGGTTGAGACATATAAATCTCCTCATCTAGATCTCTGTTTAGAAAGGCAGTTTTTCCATCCATTTGATGTATTACCAAGTCATGCAAGGCAACCAATGCAATGAGAGACCTAATAGTGGTGATTTTAGTCACTGGAGAGTAAGTGTCAAATTAGTCAAGTCCCTCTTTCTGAGTAAAGCCACTGATTACCAGTCTAGCTTTATACTTGATAAGTACGTAAAGTACTCCTTTTTCGGACTATATTTGACGGTATTTACATGTTAATTTTGGTGGAAATGATTTAAGTTACATGGTTTTTGCAGGAAACTCCCTAGAATACAAAGAAGTTATTAATAATAAGAAGCTGGTGAAGATATTTGATTGACTGGTGACTTGGTGGTTGAAGATTGAATAGGTTCTAAAAATTTAGTTAATATGAGGTGCTTTCTGCAGTTGAGCTATCTACAAGGGGTAATTCTGGATTCTAAGGGACTGAAATGTGGGAAACGGGAAATAGCATTGCTGGCCACGTGAATGAGAATTATGGTCAACGTGACGTCAACGTGACGTCAACGTGACATCAGCAACAATTTTTTTGGCAGTTCCTAAATTTCCTGTTTTGGAGAAAGACCGCCATGCAGTCATGCACAAGGGAAGTCGGTGGGGAATGTTTGGCAATTCCTAAATTTTTGACTTTTGAGAAATTATAAAAGGGTCCAACCCATACAATTGAAAACACACCTCCACACATCAATATTGAGTGCAACTTTATGGGAGCAATACAAGAGACTTATTAGCTTCTTTTGGGGTATAATTTTAGGAGATTCTTGAGCTACAACTGAAGACAAATTTTGGAGAAAGACGGGAGTAACGGGCTTCATCAAATATCAATTCGGTTTTATCTTTTTCTCTCTTCTCTTTTACTTGTCTATTATTAATTGAACCATGTATTTAATATCCATGGGTTTCTAACTCTTCCACTAGGATAGAGGATGAAACCATAACATGAGTATTTGAAATTCTAATATCTTATTTATTTTATTATCTCTTTTAATGTGCCTTAATGTTTTACAATTAACCGTACTTCGGTTAGCCTAAGAAACTAACAACTTGGTTCCTAATTGCATGATATTTTAAGTGAAGTGGGTTATGGGTTTAGTTAATTGCGGAAAGTTCTTTATTGTCTTATCTTCCGAAAATTGAAGATTGATTTCTAACAATTTTTGAGTTATCAAAGAGGGATAATAATTTGAATTAGATATTAGATTCGAATATGATTGTTAGTGGTGAATTCCAATATCCTAGATTTACCAACTTATAATTTTTCATCACAACTTTATTTTGTTTTCTAAGTTTCAATTTTTAGTTTCTCAAATTATTCTCAAAATCAATTGCTTACTTTCCTAGTTTGTTAGTTAATTTAGGTTTAGGTTTAATTCCAAACAAATCTCCGTGGGATCGACCTCGTAATACTTTCCATATTCACATACGGTTCGTGCACTTGCGAGTTTTAATTTAGTCTAGTTAGCCTAGTATTTAGGTTCACTAGATTTTACATCAAGTTTTTGGCGCCGCTGCCGGGGATTTTTTTTTTGGATTTGTTTCTAAATTTGGAATTGATTTTTAAACTACAAGTTTAGGAATTTATATGCTTTAAAAAAATAAAAAAAAATAAAATATTTATTTTGTGTCTAGTTTTGTTTTAGAAGCTTTCTAAATTCTGGTTATTTGTGATTGTTTCAGATTTAGCAAGAGGTGAAAAAAAAGAAAAAAGAGAAGCCTCGGATTCAAACACTTGAGGAAAGAGTGGTCCGGGTCGTCTGCAAAGGTCGTCGCCCGTGTGGAACGGGAGGTAACTTTTCTGATCACCCACGAATCTCCTGTCAGTGGGTCATTGTGTGAATTCGTGTGCCTAATTGTTTTGCCGAACTGTTTAGTGGAAGCATTCTAGTAAGGGCACGAACCCAGTTACAAGATAGGAGTCAGATTTCATCACCGAACTCTTGCCCAATTAGGAAACAACATACACGATCCTAAGCCTCATTAAAAAAATTAAAATCTGATTTAGACCGTGACCCTAGGGTATCGAGCTCATAGGACCTTCATAAACAACTCTAGAACTCGATTTTTATCTGGGCATTCTCAAAGGAAAACGTGTTAGACAATTCTTGTCAAAAAGGCCGCCTCGAGAAGAGGAAACGTTGCCGAAGGAAGACGGTTATTTTCAGCTTTCATAGCTGGCTGTCTTCCTGGAGAATTGTTGACCGTCTACTTTGATCGAGTAACCCTTATAACAGTCATAGTTCAAGTGTTGTGGCGAAGCAGGAGCTGTCTAGATTACTAGGCAAATCTGACAAGCCATTAACTAAATCTACGTCTAATAACTTGTTGCTAGATTCTGTTTAGGTTGCTTGGTGGAGTCAGCTTGATTGTGCTTGTTTCCTTAGGATCTTCGTAAGTGAATCCTTGGTTTTCGGAAAAAACAAAAATATTCTCTTCTCCGTCCGTGTCAGTTTATGCCACCTAGACCTCGTGATCACTTAGGTCGTTTCATTAAAAGAGATCAAAGAGGTGAAATTGTTGAAGTAATGGGTGAGAACATAGATCAACGTAGGATGGAGAATGCTCCACTAACCCTAAGAGAGTACATGTACCCCACAAGAACTAGTCGTCCGTCGTGTATTCAGTTGCCTGTCACCACAACTCATTTCGAGCTAAAACCGGGTATGATCCATATGTTGCCTATTTTTCGTGGTGCGGAAAATGAGAATCCCTATCACCATATTAGGGAATTTGAGGAGATTTGTTCAACCATGAAATATAGAGATATGTCTGAGCATGAGTTAAAACTGAGGTTGTTTCCCTTCTCGTTGAAAGAGATAGCTAAATCTTGGTTGCACGCTTTGCAACCCGAGTCGATCAGTCATTAGGAAGAGTTAACCACAACTTTTTTTCAAAAGTTCTTCCCTAAACACAAAACCGCTACCATTAGGCAAAATCTTGCAGGTTTTGTGCAGCAAGATGGAGAGTCCCTTAGTAGTTATTTAGAGAGGTTTAACGACTTCCTCTTACAATGCCCTCACCATGGGTTCGAGAAAATACGATTAGTCCAAATTCCTATGATGGACTAGATTATCAAACTAAAACCATGGTTGAGTTATTCTGCAACGGTGGATTTGTGAATAAAACAACGGAAGAGGCAATGGAGTACCTATATGATGTGGCAGAGAAATCTCACCAATGGGAACCCTTTAAAGAGCCTAGGAGGACTGTAGCTAACAAGGGGGGCATATACCATATAGAATCCCATCCAGCTTTTGTTGATTTAGCAAAAAGATTAGAGGCCGTTGAAATAGGTAAACAAAATTCTTCTGTCGAGTCTAGGGGCACACCAAATCCGGTTATGTGTGTAGGAAATGAACCAGTAAGTTACCCATGTTCGGTTTGTGGAGATCCTACACACACAGGTAACCGATGCACCTTATTCTTTAGTGAACATGAACAAGCCAATGCTCTTTATCAAAATCAAAGGTATGAGAACAAACAAAGGTTTGATCCATTCTCTAACACCTACAACCCAGGGTGGAGAAAGCATCCTAATTTCTCATGGTCGAACGGACAAACTCATATCACTCAATCTGAGAATATTTTTATTCCTCCCGGTTTTCCTAAAGAACCAACTGTGCAAAACCCTCCTACTCAACAAAAGTTGTTGTCTTTAGAGGAATCTCTATCATTACTCGCCCAGAGTAATGCTCGGTTCCAAGAAACAACAACTCAGATGATGAACTCCCAAGCTCAGTCCATTCTAAAGTTAGAGGCACAAATAGGTCAATTGGCAAATACACTAAGTGCGAGGGAACCAGGTAAATTCCTTAGCCAACCTCAACCAAACCCAAAAGGAGTGTTTGAACCTACCTCTTCTAAGACAAAAGAACAAGTATAAGCGATCTTTACACTTAGGAATGGAAAAGTTATAGGTGATGAGGAGGAAGAACCTGAAAAGCGTAAAACTACTACCACCTCACCCACCAAGGATCTAATAGATAGTGAGCCACCTCCTAAGTGTATAGACGAGAGTTCACCTAAGAAGAACCGTACCGTTCCAACACCTTTTCCTGAAAGGTTAGCTGCGGATAGAAAGGGTGCAAATGATAATGAATTAATGGATATTATTAAAGAAGTAAAAATTAGCATTCCATTACTCGATGCAATCAAGCAGATTCCTGCTTATGCAAAACTCCTAAAGGAATTGTGTACTCATAAGCGTAAACCACAAGTACACAAGAAGGTTTTTCTAACTGGGAATGTCAGCTCCATCATTAAAGAGCAGAAACTCCCTCCTAAGTATAAAGACCCTGGTAGCCCGATACTTCCCTGCACTATAGGAGATCATCACATAGAGCGTGCTTTACTAGATTTAGGTGCCAGTGTCAATCTTTTGGCGTACACGGTCTATTTGCAACTAGGATTAGGGGAGATGAAACCCACATCTGTAATGCTTCAATTAGCTAATCGTTCTGTAAGACGTCTACGTGGTATTGTTGAGGATGTATTAATTACAGTGGGTGATCTCATTTTTCCTGTTGACTTCATAATCTTAGATACCGAGCCAGTCGAGAATGTCAATAGGCAAATCCCAATTATCTTAGGTCGGCCATTCCTTGCCACGTTAAATGCAATAATTTTTTGTAGAAGTGGGTTGTTGAGGATGTCATTTGGTAGCATGAAAGTCGAATTAAACATTTTCAATGCTGGACTGCGCCCATCTAATCCTGACGAATTTGATGAGGCAGACCTAATTGAGTTGTTAATTCAAGATTTTCTACCAACCACATTATCTCAAGATCCACTAGAGCTCCTTTTGGCTTACTTTGAGTCAGCTGCTAAGGAAGAAGATGTCCAGGAAGTAAATGTTGTGTTAGAATCGACCCCAATTGTAGATCACCTCAAGTAGAAAGCCAAAACTGAACCTTTAGAAGTCAAACCATTAGTACCTAACTCATCAGTTGATATTAAGGGAATCAGTCCTTCAGTGGTGCAACATCAGATCTATTTAGCAGAGGATGAAGATGATGAATTATGGCTTGCTAAAATATTAAACGAGAGTGATGTGTCACTAGACTTAGGTGAAACTCTAGATTTCTTTAAGGACACTAATGATATCATAATAAAAGAAATTTTAGAAGGTTTGTCTATATCTTTACCTAAGTCGGAGTCTAAGAATCTTGGACCTAACTTGGAGGAAATTTCAATGCAACATCCTGATGAGCCTAATTTAAAACCTCCTAGTTTGAGTTCAGGTCTAGGTGAACCTAAAAATCTCGTAGATCATTTTGCACCATGTCTTTCGGAAATTTGTGTCCCTCCCATGGAAATACCTGTCAATTCCAACACGCTCTCTCTACCCATTTGTCAAGCTTCTGAGGATCCATTTTATCCAATGTCTGTCCTCTTTAGTGTATTGCCAAACTTAGTGATCTTAGCATCATCTAAGTTTGGGGATCGCTCATTCACTTTGAGAGTCTCACTTAAACTGTTATATCATTACATAGACGTGAGACTAGACCTCATTGGATATTTCACATTCTGGGTTGACCCTCAGATTTTCTGATTACTATTTTACGGGGAGTCACTAAACCAGAATCCAGTAGGTTTATAGTAAAATTTCTTTTCTTTGAGTCACCATGGTTTGGCTGAAGACATTAAACTTAGCGCTAACTGGGAGGCAACCCATACACTTGGTAGGTTTTGGGGCACTGGTATCTGGTAATATCCTTCCTTTCACCCTTATATTTTTGTTTTTACATTTCTCTTTGTCCAATTTTAGAACATTGAGGACAATGTTCGGTTTAAGTTTGGGGATGGGGGGTAGAAAATTTTTTCCTTTATTTCAAAATGCAAGAGGGTTCAAAATTTCAAAATTTTTGAGTCGATAGAAGTATGTGAAGCTAGTTGAGGATTTTTAGCTTGTTAATAGCTTTAGATCTTAGTTGTTATACTATCCTTGTCCAAAGATTTTGTCATGAATGTCGAGTCTTAAGGATATTTGTTAGCTAGCCATATGAGTACTATATAGGTAATGAGCTAGCACTACTAAGAGAACTGGACTAATCATTAGTGGAGACTTAACCTAGTGAGGAATTCTGAGCCTTTTTTATGTCCTTTGAGTGATCTCTTCGGCATAACCTCCTAGTAGAATGAAGAGCTACTCAACCTCGTAATTTTTAGAAAACTCATTTGATCTCGTGAGTTAAATTCTCCAACCACTGAGGGTGTCATCAGGAATGCGAATAAACCTTATTCTTGTAGTATGAGAAACTAGATTAACAGTACCATAGTAGAGGATAACAGATCATATCACCATACCACTTATTCCAAAAGAATTCTGAGAGGAAGACAATCAATAAAGGAAAGGAAGAAGCAGTGAAGATCTTCGATGAAAAGATGGTTGAAAAAAAAGGAAAAAGAAAGAAAAAAAAATAGGGGGTTAAACCACAAGAAGATGAAAAAGAGAAATTTCCAAAGGAGTAAAGAGAAATTTCCAAAGGAGTAAACTTCCGAAGATATTAAAGAGCATATCCTCAGAAAACCTAAAATTCCATTTCGACATCATATCTGTTATATCTAGGACGGTACTGTTAGATAGTTGATCAGGTGAGAAGATGAGTGAGCTTCCCCATCCTTAATAAAGTGGTTGAATTCCTTCCATGAGATCGTCTCTCTGAAATTTTAGTCCTTCTTAAAATCATGTGTTGAGTCCATTTCCATACTCATACTCACACATGCGAGTAAACCATTCTGAGTGACTTTTATTTCTGAGTGTATGTCCGAGAGGCTGAAGTCGAGGCGAAATGTATTAGGATAGGGATTACTGGTGGGAAAATTTTAGTACTTGAATAGTGTCTCGAACTTTGATCTTCCTCTATTAGCTTTCTAAAGTCTGACGTTGGATGAACTAGTTCTATTTTGACTCCTCTTAAAATCTAAATAGTTTGAACCCTATTGTATTTTGAAATATGAATTTTGTGGGTACATTCACTGGAAACCCTCATGAGACACAACTCGTCCACTAGGGGAAACCTAGGGGTTTACGGCTTGTTGCACGTGCTAAGTGCAATCGCGATTCCCTTTGAAAGTGAGCTAGGATTTTGTTTTTACAGTATTTTTCTGTTTTACTCGAGGACTAGCAAAATGTAAGTTCGGGGATGTTTGATGAGTACGTAAAGTACTCCTTTTTCGGACTATATTTTACGGTCTTTACATGTTAATTTTGGTGGAAATGATTGAAGTTACATGATTTTTGCAGGAAACTCCCTAGAATACAAAGAAGTTATTAATTATAAGAAGCTGGTGAAGATATTTGATTGACTGGTGACTTGGTGGTTGAAGATTGAAAAGATTCTAAAAATATAGTTAATATGAGGTGCTTTCTATAGTTGAGCTATCTACAAGGGGCAATTCTGGATTCTAAGGGACTGAAATGTGAGAAACAGGAAATAACATTGCTGCCCACGTGAATGAGAATTATGGTAATGGTGACGTCATCGTGACATCAATGTGACGTCAACGTTACATCAGCAACAATTTTTTTGGTAGTTCCTAAATTTCGTGTTTTGGAGAAAGACCGCCATGCAGTCATCCACAAGGGAAGTCGGTGGGGGAATGTTTGGCAGTTCCTAAATTTTTGACTTTTGAGAAATTATAAAAGGGTCCAACCCATACAATTGAAAACACACCTCCACACATCAATATTGAGTGCAACTTTATGGGAGCAATACAAGAGACTTATTAGCTTCTTTTGGGGTATAATTTTGGGAGATTCTTGAGCTACAATTGAAGACAAATTTTGGAGAAAGACGGGAGTAACGGGCTTCATCAAATATCAATTCGGTTTTATCTTTTTCTCTCTTCTCTTTTACTTGTCTATTATTAATTGAACCATGTATTTAATATCCATGGGTTTCTAATTCTTCCACTAGGATAGAGGATGAAACCATAACATGAGTATTTGAAATTCTAATATCTTATTTATTTTATTATCTCTTTTAATGTGCCTTAATGTTTTACAATTAACCGTACTTCAGTTAGCCTAAGAAACTAACAACTTGGTTCCTAATTGCATGATATTTTAAGTGAAGTGGGTTATGGGTTTAGTTAATTGCGAAAAGTTCTTTACTGTTTTATCTTCCGAAAATTGAAGATTGATTTCTAACAATTTTTGAGTTATCAAAGAGGGATAATAATTTGAATTAGATATTAGATTCGAATATGATTGTTAGTGGTGAATTCCAATATCCTAGATTTACCAACTTATTGGCCTCGTTTGGCAACGCTTAAAATAAGCTAAAAGCCAGCTTTTAGCTTATTTTAAGCGCTTTTTCGTTTTTTTGCACGTTTGGGTAAAAAAAGCTACAGCTTTTTTTAAGCCCGAAAAGCTCGATTTCTCGAAAAAGCAGAAGCCAGAAATTTCTGGCTTCTGCTTTTGGCTTTTTCGGAAAGCAACACGGTCTTTTCACGGTGATTAAAATAAAATAAAAAAATATTGTCTTTCTCTCTCTTGCACGCCTGTTTCCCTTCTTCTTCTTTTAGGGTTTTTGGATTCCAAGATTTCAGAGAAACCAAATAATCAATCTTGCCTTATCCTTCCTGATCAACATCATTCTGGTTAGTGCAACCCAACTAGTTTATTTATGATCTTGTTTTCTTCTTTGATTTGTTTCTTAGATGTTATTTTTTTTTGCATAAATTGTTTCTTAGATATTATGTTCAACTAAAAAAACTTGATTCTTGATGAATAAGATGGTTGTATTCAATGTCTATTGCCTAGTTTGATTTCAACTCTCTCTCTAGAAAGAAGATTCAATATCATGATCTTGGTTTCTTCTTTGATTTGTTTCTTAGAGATTATGTTCAACTAAAAAAACTTGATTCTTGAGTTCTTGATGAATAAGATGGTTGTATTCAATGTCTAATCTCTATTTTAATTTCAACTCTCTCTCTCTTTCTCTAGAAAGAAGATTCAATATCAATTATTTGTGATATGAATTTTCTCTACAAACCTTAGCTAAAGTGAGAGCTAACATAATTGAATTTATAAGAAATCATGTAGAGCACAAATTATCTCCTGGAAACTGCCTCCTTGGAAGTGGCTATAATGATAAAATTAATATTATATATTTGAGTACTAATTTAATAGGTTAAGATAAATTTTTAAGAAGTAGATGCAAATGGGTGATGGACTTGGAATTTATTGGAAGTCTTTAAAATCCCACTTGTGTTGTAGATTGTATATGTATTTTATTAATTTTTTGAATTAATTTTTAACTAAAGATGGCGGGAACCAACACTCAAACTCGTGCACATTGGACTTCAGAGTATCATAAGAAATTTGTGTATTTGTGTATGGATGAAGTACAAAAGGGTAATAGACCAGGGACTACCTTGAATAGGGAAGGGTATAAAAATTTGTGTGCAAATTTTTTCAACTCGACAAAAAAAGCATATGATAAGAAGAAGATGAAGAATCACTGGGATTCAACTAAAGAAAATTCGAAAGCATGGCATAAATTAATTAACAACACAGGCTCGGGTTGGGATCCGATTGCTGGAACATTGACTGCTTCAGATGAGTTTTGGAACGATTACATTCAGGTATATATTTTGTTCAAAATATAATTTAATGGTTCACACCATATATATAGATACATGTACTAATAATCGTATAAATAATTCCAACCAGAGGAATCCAAAGGCTGCTGACTTTCGGGATTCAGGATTACAGTTTGAGAAAGAGCTTGATTATATTTTTGGTGGTACAACTGCAGTAGGTGAGATGACGTTTGCTCCGAGTTCTGGTGAAATGCCTTCATTCCTTCAGAACTTAAACACACAGAGAACAACAGATGACCAAACTCAAGATACACAACCGTGTGTTAACGCTCAAACTAATGAAACACAACAATCTTCTGATGACGATATTGGAATAGGAGAGCCAACCGAAACTCAACGTTCTAGTAGGCAATCATTGCAAAATAAGAGGCGAAGAAGATCGTCTGGAGCTTCAAAGATTACCAATTCTATGGAAAAATTGATAGATGCAGTGGAGAATAGAACAAAGAGTATTGAAAAGGTATATAGCATTAGAGAGTGCATTGAAGCTCTAGGTACAATGGCAGATGTAATACCGGTAGGAATCGAACTTTACTATGCTTCCATTGACAACTTCATGGACAAAGATGTGAGAGAGGTTTTTATGTCTCTACCAGCTGAAGTTCGTTTTGAATGGCTACAAAGGAGAAATAATAGTTTATAGTTAATAATTTAGATAAGCTATATTGATTAGGTTATTTGTTTATGATAAACTATTATTCGTTTTGAAGTTCGTTTTTTTATTATTAAACCTAAACACTTAAGGTAATATTTTCAATTAATAACCCGTTAATGAATTTTCCTCATCCACCACAAGGTAATTTATTCAACTGTGCAACATTTTACACAAAACGTGATGGCTGTATGTTCATTTGACATGACATTCACTTTCGTACTTGCTGGATGGGAAGGTACCGCTAATGATTGGAAAATTTTCTATGAAACAATTAATAACCTGTTAATGAATTTTCCTCATCCACCACAAGGTAATTTATTCAACTGTGCAACATTTTACACATGATATTTCTGATTTACACTTAAAATACGTCTCACATTTTATCTCAGGTAAATACAATGTTGTTGATGCTGGGTACCCAAACATGAACGGCTATTTGGCTCCGTATCATGGCGTAAGATACCATCTCCCTGATTTTCGTCGTAGTGGTCAAGGAAGAACACGAAAAGAAATGTTTAATCATCGGCATTCGTCACTACGAAGTGTTATAGAGCGGTGTTTTGGTGTATTAAAAGCAAGGTTTCCGATTCTTAAATGTATTCCACCGTATCCATATGCAACACAAGTATTGATAGTTGTAGCATGTATGTCAGTCCACAACTTCATACGCAAAGAAACGACTGCAGATTGGTTAATGGAAGAATATGATAACGATGACGTCAGAGTTGATTATGATAATGGAGAAGAACGTGAAGAAGGCTACAACGAAATGGAACCACAAATTATCAATCAACAACAAGTACAGATGGATAATATTCGAGAAATTATTGTTGACAATATTGCTCATGCGAATGATGTGAATGAAGATGATGATTAACTTAATACATTTTCCATTCCTAAGATATTTCAATAGTTTTTGCCTTTAATTGTTTAGATTCTATAACCAACTCATGTCACAGTTAGTTTTTATTACGTGGAGAGAGAGAGAGGTGAGGTAAAGAGAGAGAGAGAGGTGAGGTGGAGAGAGAGAGGTGAGGTGGAGAGAGAGAGAGAGAGAGGTGAGGTGGAGAGAGAGAGAGAGGTGAGGTGGAGGAAGGTGCGGTGAGGTGGAGGGTTTTTTTTATTTTGAACCATATTCCCCATAAAATATGTTTCCCCAGAAACTTTTCAAAATTTTGCATATTCCCTTTACAATTTTACACCCCGGAAACTATTTAGCTTTTCCCAAAGCGCTCGCCATTATAAAATACCTTTAGTTTCACTAGTTGGAAGATGTGGGACATTAATTGTCTAGAGAAAGAAAGCTTTGAATGCCATCTTCCCTCTAGAGGTGGACCCCACCCATGTGCTAACTAGAAGACAAATAGTCTTGACTAGTAGTAAGTGGGTGAGGCTCACTCTCAATTAATTATAAGATGGTAATGGGCCCAACCAAGGAATCACCCTAATGGGCCCAACCATGATACAAACCCAACATATAGAACAAGAAATTCTGGGCATACTTGTAAGTAGTTCGATGTGACGGCTTCCCATGATTAGAGCAGTGAATATAAACCACAACAAACTCAAACTATGGAGCTACATCGAATTTATGCTTAGAATCCAACCAGAATTTCATGTTAACATTAACCCTTATAAGTTATAACTATTATTACAACATAGTAACTAATACGCCCTATCTACAAACACCCACATGGGCCATGGCAAAAACAATCATAGGTTCTCAGAAAATAAAAATAAATCAAACTAGAGAAATTTATAGGCAATGGCCATACTTGTGAGGGACTATGTTATTTTCACCCAAGACTCTCTCCAATGGCGCAGACCAGGGCGTGTGGTGGGGTGCAAGTTATGCCCCGGCACGGGGCGCCCACCATAAGGAGCCTACTTTTTTAGAAGTTTATTTTGGTTCTTAGTTTCGGTCTAATTATTATTATTGAATAAGCACGTAGTTTTCAACAACAAAGTTGCAACAACTTAGTGGTTAAGTTTTTTTTTTTTGAATTGTTCAGCGTGCCTCGAACACTTGACCTCTAAGGTGGAAGATTATACCTCTTACCACTCCAACCAAGGGTTGTCCACCACCTTTTGGTGCAATAGTTGGACACCCCTCTTAAGCCCACGAGGTCGTGGGATCGAATCTCGGTGGAAGCAGTTTGCCATCAAGATTTCTTAAAAAAAAAATAAAAAAACTTAGTGGTTAAGTTGGGGTACATTTACACGTATGGTCCTGGGTTCGAACCCAATAGAGAGCAGTTCCTACTTTTTTTTCACTCTCTCTGCAAATTTCATTTCTTTCACAAGAATCTTTATCTTGCAATATTCTTCATATCTCACTATACAATCTCTCCTTCTCACAAGCCCCTTTCCTCTTGCAAATTTTTGTCTAACCCTTTTTTCTCTTTTTATACGTATTAAATCTATTTCTCTATGCTCTAATTTTGGATTCTATAAGAAAGAAACCGGGTTCCTAATTTCGATTAAAAGTCTATACAAATCAGAGAAAACTTTATCTGAAAAAATCTTAGACCATCAAATATAACTGACATTCATTGAGTTTGGATTCATTAATGATTTAATAAAAAAATTTACAGGTAAATTATTTACATTTTGTGTTATCACTTTGAGTGTAATGTTTTTTTACCTGACATCTAGATAAAGGATCCCAATTAAGTTTGGCACTTGGGCCCTAAATTGTCACCCACGACCCTGGTGCGGACTCATAGAGTCCTGCATTTCTACTCCCTCTATGGCGATCCTTATCAATGGTAGACATGGTTCAACGTTCTTCCCTTTTCGAAGGCTAAGACAAGGAGACTTGCTATCTCTGGTTTTTCTTCATTTTGGCTATGGAAGGGCCCTAATTAAGTTTGGCACTGGCCTCCTAAATTGTCAGCCACGCCCCTGGTGTAGACTCATAGAGTCTTACACTTCTACTCCCTCTATGGTGATCCTCCTGAATGGTAGACCCGGTCCAGCGTTCTTCCTTTTTCGAGGGCTATAACAAAGAGGCTTGTTATCCCCTGTTTATCTTCATTTTGGCTATGGAAGGCCTTCGCAGACAGACTCTTATCGACGACTTCCACAACCAAATCCTTTGGAACGCTACTCGCAATACTCATCTAAATATCCATCATCTCCTCTTTGCAGATGACTGTATTATTTTTGGTAAAAATAATTGTGGAGGATATTCATAACCTTAAACCATGCTACACACACCTTATGCAAAGGTTCGAGTCAAATCACCTTCTCAAAATCAATTTTTTTTCCTTAGTAATTCCCTTCTGAAGTTCAAAAGGATAATTACCCGATTCTTGAGCAAACTTTCCTCCTACCAAAAACCTTGGAGTTCAACTCCATATTGGCAACCGAAAAAATTATGTCCTTCCTCAATTGATTGAGTCCATAAATAACAAACTCTCGTCCTGGTAGAATAAATTTCTGTCACAAGCGGGTCGCGCAATTGTCATTTTGATAATTGTAGAAACCGCCCCTAAATACCAGAGGTAATATTATTCTATTCTGAAAGGAATTTGTAAAAGCATTGTGACCTCACAAAAATCCTTCGGTGGAGAAAATCAAAGCAGTTACATACAAAGAAGTGGAAGTCCATATGTTCCTCAAAACCAAAGGGCAGCCTTGGTTTCCGCAACCCTTTCTTCGAAAACCAAACCTTCCTTGGTAAACTAGCTTGACGCCTAAAAAATGAAATCGACGCCCCTTGAGCACAACTTCTCAAGTCCAAGTACTTCCGCAACTTCAAACATCCTAACCAACCAAAAAACCACCACTCATGGATTGGGAAAACATTGTGAAATATATTCATTACATTGACAAAAATTATATATGGGAGATTCATGATGCCAACAACTGTGACGCCCCAAGCTCAGCAGTTACCGATATTGTCCTCCCTTTCGCCACCACCCTCGTACGGATGGTAGGAGGTTTTGTTCGTGGCGAGAGCACTCCCAGCTCCCCCAAAAGGCCTCGGCACTTACCAAGCTTGAGCATACACCTATAGTCCAGGCTCCGGACACTCTCGTGAGCGATGTGGGACTATCACAATCCCTACACTCAGCGAAGAGCCGTCCTCGGCTCTGATACCACTTGTGACGCCCCAAGCCCAACAGTTATACCGATATTGTCCTCCCTTTTTGCCACCAACCTCGCACGGATGGTGGGAGGTTTTGTTCGTGGCAAGCTCCCAGCTACCCCGAAAAGCCTCGGCATGGCGACGACACACGATTCACCAAACCATCAGAGTACGCAGCGACACCGTGGACACCCCTCCCCCCCACATGTACGATTTTTGAGTGACTCTTTTCTTGTAAATACATCCTTCACCCACCATCTCAGCAGATTCGGAACTCGCCTTTTACGCCCTTTAAACTCCGAGTATTGTTGATCGATAATTTACTTGCTTGATGAGATGGTTTTATCCATGGAAAATGTCTTACAACAGATTTCTATAGAAATGGTTTTTGAAATTGATTGAGATAATCGATGTTTTAAAAACATATTGATTCGTATGTTGCATGTGATTGGTGAAGTGGGCTGAGACGAGTCAGGAGGGTCTTAGCAGTTGTAGTACTCCACTCTCTGGCCAGGATTCTCGTTTAGGTTGGACTCTCGGGGCTCAGGGATTTGCTACCCTTGACCACTCAATTGGACTGTAAGCCTGTTTGTTCTTACCCTCGGGTCTCAGGGGTTGTACACCTCAGACCGCCCGACTGGTTTGGTGATTGGGATCCCTCTTCACGTTATGATATGACTCTTTGTTGTGCCACTTTTGTGTGTGATAAGATAACTAATGCTTTAAAAAGCCTATCAGTCGAGGCCTCCACTGTGTGGAACAAAACCTCATACCACGGTAGGTGGTGACTAAAGTGAGGACAAAATCGTAAATGTGGGGGGTCTACGGTGTCGTTGCGTACTCTGATGGTCGGGTGAATCGTGTGTCGTCGCCATGCCGAGGCCTTTTGGGGGAGCTGGGTGTGCTCTCGCCACAAACAAAAACTCCTACCATCCGTGCGAGGGTGGTGGCGGAAAGGGAGGACAATATCGGTAACTGCTGGGCTTGGGGCGTTAAAAGTGGTATCAGAGCCGAGGGCGGCTCTTCGCTGAGGGTGGGGGATTGTCATAGTCTCACATCGCTCACGAGAGTGTCAGGATGCTGGGCTATAAGTGTATGCTCAAGCTTGGAAAGTGCCGAGGCTTTTTGGGGGATCTGGGAGTGCTCTCGTCACGAACAAAACCTCCTACCATCCGTGCGAGGGTGGTGGCGAAAGGGAGGACAATATTGGTAACTGCTGGGCTTGGGGCGTCACAACAACGTCAATTATAGACAGATTATTGGATTCTTGAGCATAAACTGCCTAATATAAATTCGAAACATTCTACTCTAAGTTGAGTATCTTAATTTGTCAAGAATGACTTTGTGGAACATCAACATGCTCACAGATATGGAATAGAGTATTGTTCATTCCATTTAATCTATTACTATTATAAATACAGGTAAAGACCAAATGAAATGGTAACTCACTAGAAATGGTAATTTCTCTATCTCACCTTTATATATGTATATACTAGGCATAACCGGTGTCTCCGACACAGTTAATCAGATCTGAGTATAAAGAAATTTTTACAGATAAGAATTTGAATTGGTTAGAAAGAGTGGACAACTATAAAATTAAAAAGCTTAAAAGAAGAGAAAAAACATTATATAGATCACCCTGACCATAAGTTTAGCAGTCAATTTATGGTTGATTCGAGTCCATGCCGAAAATTGTTTTTTTTTTTTTTAGAAAACCATAACCCCCATAGATCTCTTGGTACGTCGATCTGACGCATATCCAGGACACCCCATATAATTTAAGAAAATAAGATGGTTGCTGAGCACTGCTTCCTCGTCTCTCCAAATAACCCCATTGTATTATATGTCTACACTAAGACTACACTTGATAATTGTTGTATCTTTGTAGCGCCCAAAATCTCAAATCTCAACCTAACCGCCTTGAAATTGAAGATTTGGGACCTTCAAATTGGATCCACGAGCAACGCCTACCATGAGGGCACAATCAATACCTGAAAAATAAAATAGCTGGGTTAAAACCCAACTACAGTAGATTTCCACAAACCTATGTCCCGGGTAGGCAAGCTCAATTCCCAATTAAGGAAGCATTGCATTCATATTAATTATTGCCATTATCGGAAATTCAACTGTGACAACTAACACCATACAACGAGATTTACCTCGCGCTTGTAGAACATAATAATTTATGTTCTTGATTATTAGGTTTTCAAGGTTTTCGTATTCTAATCCAATACTAACCCTCATACTACAACAAAGTTTCCTTTTTTTTTCCAGCAGATATAAAATATCATGCCTTTAACTAAGGTAAACCTTTATAGCACCAAACTTGACATGTAAGTAGACAAAACATTATGTCAAAAGACACAAGCATCAAACCCTCATTCGGGGTATCTCAGACCAATACACAACAAATATTAACTCTTATAAAAAATTATAGACAAGTTCACCAAACAATTCAAGCTAACAACACATGACAAGTCAGAAGGGATGATGCTCAAAATAGATCCTCACGTGGATCGCAACCTCAAACAAGAAAATAACTGTAATAGTTCATAAATATTGACTCACCACTAGAAGGTATCTACCTAGGAGATACATTTCCTAAAGAACAGAAACCATGTAAATTATCTCAATAAGCGTTCATTGGAGACTGTCTTGACACCTTACACAAAAACTATCATAGCTCCTCACTCGGAACTCCGACTACTACACCATTTGAAGCATTGGAAAGTAGATGAACATACCTTTCCAACCATATAAGAAACACACTCAAATTAATTACCTATCAATACCAGATTTCCTTTTAATCTAGATCAAAATATAGTAGAGACTGTTCTGACACTTTCTAGGAAAACTATTATAACTCCTCACTCGAAACTCCAATTAATGCACCATTTGAACCACTAAAAAGTAGACAAACATACATTTCCGAACATGTAAGAAACACAAAGTTTCATCATATATAAATACCAGATTCAATTTTAATCTAGATCGAAATACAGTAGGGACTGCTCTGACACCTTGTGCGAAAACTATTATAACCCCTCACTCGTAACTCCAATTAATGCACCGTTTGAACTAATAGAAAGTAAACAGACATACCTTTCCAACCATATAAGAATCACCAAGAGATTCATCATCTATCAATACCAGATTCAACTTTAATCTAGACCAAAATACTGTCCTCTATAGATGTTTTATGGAATTCAAGATAGAACTAATGTCTAAACTAGTCAATCGTTTTTTATAGAAATTATGTGACTAACAATACTAAACCTACCATGGAATAAATTGAAAGAGCCTACAAAAGAATTAGGAGATATAAAATCTACCTCTTTTTGCCTTAGATGACTTCAAGACCACAATCATGTCTTGTTATCTCACTAGAGAACTCTATCTCTCCCTTTTCTTCTTTATTCATCCTTCCTTCTTTATTCGTCCTTCTTTATGCATCCTTCCTTCACTAAGTAGTTTATGAAAAAAACGCACTGTTTTATGTAAACTGGTTGATGAAGAACGAGAATGAGATACCCGGACATCAATACTAAATAAGATAATCTCATTCAGGTACACGATTTCAACAACCTGTGAAAACTCTATATATCTATGTGCATAGCAACCAAATAATGTACATATGTTAGATTATAAATGTGAAGGTGCACTTTGATCTCATAATAATCTACCGACATGATCTATTTTCTTAGGTTTTTCTTTTTTGCTTTGACAATGTTTTCAGATCTTTGCAGTACTTTGCAGTTTATAGCTTGAAGAACCATGCCATCTCTAACCCCATAAAACACCCTAAAAGTGAACTATTTATGTGATGAACACTTTGAGTCATCTCAAGTTCACACTTACACTTAGTATGCCCATGCGAGTATTAGGCTTTTCAGTCCATCGATATTGTGACTGGTCCAGTAATGCTCGGTTAAAACAGTATTAAGGTCAAATCTAATTCACGATAGATAGCTTAAACCGAAAACAGTATTAAGGGAAACCCCTTAGCCGGAGTGTTTAGAGAGAGAGAGAGAGAGATGGGAGTTTTTTTTTTGAAGGTTGTCGGACGAAAAAAATTTCGGCCGGCGACCTTTGTCGGAGAAGAAAGAAGTGAGTTGGAGAGAGGTGAGTTGGAGAGAGAGGTGAGTTGGAGAGAGAGGTGAGATGGAGAGAGATGTGAAGTCGAGAGAGAGGTGAGGTGGAATTCATGTTTTCTATTTAATTTTATTTTGGAAAATATTTTATAGGAAGGGTAGTTTTGACATATACATTAAAAAATGAGGTCATATTTGAATTTACAAAAAGTAGGGGGTCATAAAGAAAGTTGGTCACAAAGTAGGGGGTCCAATAGGAATTAACTGAATTTAGATTTTTGGAAAGCTGTGGAGGGGACAAATTACTTGAAACCGTATGTGAGTTCAAAACCAGAGATAACATTTGTAGATCGGACGGCTGAGGATGATTGTATAATTTTAGCCAGTGATGGATTATGGGATGTTATGTAAGGGTTTAGAGTTGGGGTTGAATATGGTTTATTGTAGTGATGCAACCTCCATATTGATGTTCAAGGAGCCACGTCTGTGAAGGCTATCTTTATCGAAGCCACATTTATATGTATTTACCGATCCTCATTTAACGAGTTAGAAAAGAGCTTCAACAAGATAAGCTCGATGCTAAAAAACTTTGATCTGTAAAATTTCTTGAGGGTTTTTCTACTCAGGTGTTTTGTTCGGATCTCTATCTATAAACTTAAACTTCGAAACATCAGAACTATCTGTCAAAGTCAAATAGAGGTTTTATAGTAGTTATGATTGTTTATTTTTTCTTTCTTCAAAAACTTGTTTATTTCTTGAATCATTATATGGTATTATGTATAATACTTACATTCGTTTCGAGTTTTTCCACTTTCATGTCTTTAGTTTGAAATGCATTCAGATTTTAATCATATCCCTTCATTCATCTCACAGAAACTATTTTTCTCTCCCTCTCTTCATCTCCTTTTTCTCCCATTAATTCATATTTAGAAATAAATGAAAAACAAAGAGAAGGCAAATTTCAAAAATGAAACTGCATGGCTTCCTCTCCCCCTATTGAAATACATTCAGATTTTAATTCTACCGCTTCATTCATCTCTAAGAAACAATTTCTCTCTCCCTTCATCTCCTTATCTCCCATGAGTTCATATTTAGAAATGAATAAAAAATAAACAGGATGCAAATTTCAAAAATGAAACTGTATGTCTTCCACTTGCCCATTAATTAAAGAGAATTAAATTTTCTTCATTTCTATATTTTTACCATGCACTCTAATGAAATTGTAGGTATTTTTCTCTCTAAACTTTTTTCTGATCTCGCTTTCTTTCTCTATCTAGAAGATGGTTATATGGATGGGAAGTGTAATTGAATTGTGTTTAGCGTAGTTGAGAAACAAAAATCTAAGTGGAATGTATTAAAGAATAGAAGGTTTGAAGCATATTCTTTTTTTTCTTCACCTTCTGAATTTTCCATCTTATGGAAAGAGGTTGTGTTGTAATGATTGAAGAGGTTTATTGCAAGGTAAGATCCATTCTTAATTTTGTAAGAGATTTTTTGTTATGTATTCGAAGTTTGGTAATTGGAGCAAGTAGATTTGAGATTTTTTCTCTATTATTTAAAAAAAAAAATGCAAACAGGAGTATATAGATGTTAGGGTTGAATTAGGGATTCTAATTTAGAGAATTTTGGAATATGTTACAACTTTGTGAACTTGATCTGATAATGAGGAAGGCGAGGGTATCTACTATCCAAGATGGAAGAGATAGGGATTTGTTCTTCATAAGAGAGACAAGGTTCTTACTCTTTTGATTTTTTTTTTTGTACTTGATATATCAATGGAACATTCAATTTTCTCTAAAAACTAAGCTCCTCAAAGTAAAGTGGGAAGGACAAATTCCAAATATACTATGTCGATCTTTTGAATAAGTATTTCCAAAGAGGTGAACTCTCTCATGAAATTGTAGATATTTTTCTCTCATTGTCATCGTTCAACATTTTATTTTCGTTTCACCTTCTATGATTTTCTTTTTTCTTTCGATTTTGTTTTAGTACTGATGTCTTATCCGATATGTTAAATCTTAATTCATACTCTGAAATATTGTTATTTCAGGGCTTGCTTTGTCAATATTGTTATAATTGCTTTAGAGCAGTTAATGATTTTTTGTCTTCCAAAGCAATTAGTGATTTTTAGTAGAATATTGAAAAAATTTATAATCCAAAAAATACAGCTTCGAGATCATCAGACCTTCCAAATATCATCAATTTATACTGATATCTAATCTAATGAATACGGAAGAAATAGTGTTTTTATTCATTATCTATTTATATGTTCAAAAATGATGCTATGCCCGGTGCCAATCCCGGCCTCAATCCCGACCGGGTGATTTGGCAGTCCAACCGGGCATGCATCATGAGTTGGCAGGAACAAAAATGAGGGAAAATTGGCTATTTCGTTTTTGATCCCTCCAATTCACTCCTATTCAAAATAGGTCCTTTTAGTAAACCAAGCTTTTATTACTCAGACCAATCCATTTTCTAGGGCAAAATCGAAATAGCAGTCCAGCCGAATTTGGGAGCTACCAAAAATCAAGGGTTTCATTCTTCCTTCTTCCTTCTTCCATAAACAAAGGTAAGAGTTAAATCTCTTCTTCTATCATCATCTACCTCTCTTACCTCTTTCTCTTTACTAACTCTCTTTAGAAATTTCTAATTCTATATCTCTCTCTCTCTCTACGAACCCAAGCTTCATCTTAGGTTCGATTTCAAGCTTGGTGTTGTCATCCCGCCACTTCCTAACAACATCTTGGTTTGAAGGTACTTTGTTGTTATCTTTTCAACTCTAATTTTTGAGAACTAAGAATTTCTGCCGTTGAGTTGAGAACAGGTTCCGAGAAGTAAAAATACACAAGTAGGTTCTTATGGTTATTAGTTGCCTGAACTGTTCTCAGCTCATTATTAAGTCGAATTTGCTTTTCCGGTATATGAGTCCTTAAGTCGAAAGAGACACTCCTTCTATCTGAAGAATCAAGCACAGAAAGGTTACCCGAATGATGAGAAAATGAAAAGCTTAATGACTACTACTAATCTTGACTTGTGATCGTTAATATTAAGCTTCTAAATATATTTTGTTAAGGAAATGGATTTGAATTTTTTTAAAATCGATGAAGTCGAATTATTGGTTGTTGTTGTTGTTGTCGATGATCATTAGATTTCGTGTTTTTCTTAATTTTGGAGGTTAGGGGTCGAAGCGGAGGGATCAAGTTTTGGCTTTTATTTATGTTACATAATGCACTTAAGATATGGTATACCTCATAGTAATTCAATCTAGGTGTATTTTGTTCTTTGCATATGAAGTTCTGGCTTTTATTTATGTTACATAATGCACTTAAGATATGGTATACCTCATAGTAATTCAATCTAGGTGTATTTTGTTCTTTGCATATGAAGTTCTAGACATCAATTTAGTAGATCTTGTCTCATTGGGGCAAGTCCAGACTACTTTCACGGAGGACCTATATGTGCTAGTAAGTGAACTTGAAGAAATATGGTTTTTTTGCCATATTTATATGTTATATATGTGCTGAAAGTTGTGAACTTGGTAAGATTTTGCCATAAATTGATTATATATGTCTTTGGTTGCAGAAATGTTGAACTCTTCAGAGAGTGAGGAGGTGGATCATTTTGACAAAACATCCGAGAATGACATTGGCAAAAAGAAAGAAGACTTGTGTGAAGTTACAGTACCGACTGTTGGTTTGGAGTTCCGCAATACAGATGAAATGTATGAGCTTTGTCTTGCCTATGCTCGAAAAGAAGGTTTTTCAATCAGAAAACGTGTGGTAAATAGTGTGAGAAAGCTATCAAGTCTCGTACTAAAGTATTTGTGCCTTTGGTTAGGATTCGACTGAGACTATGTCCCAGTATAGAATCATTAATCATTTCACAATATTATGAAGCCAATTATATGGACTTTTGGTTTTAGAAGAATCTATTATACAGATGGGTGCAAACACCAGAGTGTATGAGTTTATTCACATGATTATTTTCATGATCATCTAAAAAGCTACATTAGTAAAGGCAACTTAAAGAATTGCTGAGATCACCATAAACTACTCCAAGACTCTGGTATGCCAGTGTGAGAACTGTTGTAAAGGGAACCCTCTTCAAGTTCTGGTTCAAGATACTAAATCTTTAGCTTAGATGAAATACAAGTAAATGAGATCCTTATAATGAGTTTAGAAGTAAACCTAACCCTAAGTTGTATTATTTAACTAAGTTCAAGTAATAAAAACTTCAGAGCATTTGATTCATTAAATCTAAATTCCTTTTTTCCCCTTCTTCTATTTAGACATTGTTCATATATGACCAATAAATCATCAGAAATCTAACTATTCTAAAAGAGAAACATTTCAACCACAGCATCTAGAAACCTAATGAAGATAAGGAAATAGATATGCAAAAAAAAAAAACTGATTTTTGAAACATTATACCTAAACTTATAACAAGTAGATGAACAAATAAAAACCCAAAGATTTTGGTTCATGGCAAAAGTCCGATCATTAAGATGAAGCTTGGGTTCGTAGAGAGAGAGAGAGATATATAAAATTAGAAATTTCTAAAGAGAGTTAGTAAAGAGAAAGAGGTAAGAGAGGTAGATGATGATACAATAAGAGATTTAACTCTTACCTTTGTTAATGGAAGAAGGAAGAATGAAACCCTAGATTTTTGCTCGCTCCCAAACTCGGTTGGACTGCAAAATCGATTTTGCCCTAGAAAATAACTTGGTCTGAGTAATAAAAGCTTGGTTTACTAAAGAGAAAGAGGTAAGAGAGGTAGATGATGATAGAAGAAGAGATTTAACTCTTACCTTTGTTTATGGAAGAAGGAAGAAGGAAGAATGAAACCCTTGATTTTTGGTAGCTCCCAAATTCGGCTGGACTGCTATTTCGATTTTGCCCTAGAAAATGGATTGGTCTGAGTAATAAAAGCTTGGTTTACTAAAAGGACCTATTTTGAATAGGAGTGAATTGGAGGGATCAAAAACGAAATAGCCAATTTTCCCTCATTTTTGTTCCTGCCAACTCATGATGCATGCCCGGTTGGACTGCCAAATCACCCGGTCGGGATTGAGGCCGGGATTGGCACCGGGCATAGCATCATTTTTGTTATATGTTTCACTTATCATACATTGCTAAACTTATTTTGTACCTTGTTGAGAGTTAGGGAAAATTTTGTATCAGTGAGTTTTATTAACTACTAGACGTTTTAGAGAGAGAATGCCCAGAGGAAGAATAAAAAGGGAGGTACATCTTGGCCGTCAAAAATGAACTTGAAGACTGGAACTATAGGTTTTGGGGAGAAAGGGTTTCTTGCGGATGTGGCTGTGGTCGTTAAAGAACATTAGGGACATGGTTGTTGTTGTTGTTTCTGTGTTTCTTGCGGAAGTGGCTGATGCCAAATCTCCAAATCATTATATAAAGGATGAGGTGAGGGGAGGAAGTAATTGAGTATTTCTGAAAATCTACCTGCATCATTCGCCGATATCGTAGGGAATTGGAATATTTTAATCCTATCTATGCAATCTTATAGTAGTGTCTCTTTTTTAGTTGCATCATACCCCTAAATGAAATTGGAAATAGATATCTTATTAATCGTAGTGATACCTTCAACAAAATAATAATAACTAATAATAACAACAGAAATGATAGGGACGCAGAAACCATAGACAGAAGCTAGACAGAATGCCGACGTGGCTTTGCCACGTCGACATCCTGTCCCGGGTGGCGTGTTAGTCTCTGCCTCCTCTTCCAAAATTTGAAATAGGTCCGTCATTTTTCATGGATTTCGGATCAGTCCCTCCTTTATTTAAATCTGGACTGTTGAGTTTATCAACGGTCTAGATTTTATCTACTCAGATTAGGAGAAAAGTCGAAATGTGGGAGAATGATGATAGATGGAGCTGGGTACTTGCCCTCCTAATCTAATTAGATAAAATCTGGACCATTGATAAAATCAACAGTCCAGATTTAAATAAAGGAGGGACTGATGCGAAATCCATGAAAAATGATGGACCTATTTCTAATTTCGTAAGAGTAGGCACAGACTAACACGCTACCTGGACCAGGATGTCGACGTGGCTTCGCCACGTCGGCATTCTGTCTGGCTTCTGTCTATGGTTTCTGCGTCTCTATCATTTATGATGTTATTATTAGTTATTATTATTTTGTTGAAGGTATCACTACGATTAATAAGGTATCTCTTTCCAATTTCATTTCGGGGTATGATGCAACTAAAAAAGAGAAACTACTATAAGATTACATAGATAGGATTAAAATATTCCAATTTCCCACGATATCGGCGAATGATGCAGATAGATTTTCAGAAATACGCAATTACTTCTTCCCCTCACCTCATCCTCTATATAATGATTTGGAGATTTGGCATCAGCCACTTCTTCAAGAAACACAGAAACAACAACAACAACAACCATGTCCCCGACGTTCTTTAACGACCACAGCCACTTCCGCAAGAAACCCTTTCTCCCCAAACCCCAATTTGTGAAGTAACCACGAACCTATAATGGAGGTCCTTCTTTATCAGTTACCCACCAAGAAGCAGTTACCCACGAACTTTGGTGTTTAAGTAGTAGTAATATTCTTGTTTATATACTATACTAACAACAACTCACTTTTCTAGATTGATTTACTAAGTATTATTTTAATTTTACATTTCAGTAATCTGATGATTATTTTAAGCAAAAAATCCCTGCCGGAATCCCATTTCTTCCTTTAGAGATTTTGTAATTTTTTGCCAAATGAAAGGGTAATTTGGTGTTTGAAAGATTTTGATTTATTTTACTACTAGTATTTTTGGTCAAGTTTTAGACAAATGTAAGTTGGGTGTGAGTTCTTCATGGGGAGTTCGTTAGATATTGTTTTCTTGTCTCTCATTCTTCTTAAACGCTTCATCTATTCAATCTATATTTAGTATGTTTTCATAATTTTCAATTTGAAGATTCTAAGTTTTACTAGTTTTTCAACTCTCTCTCTCTCTCTTGGGTTCCTTTATTGTAAAACTTGAAATAGATTTGTGAATCTCTCTATCTAGCTTTTGATTTAAAGATTTGGATTGAAATCAGACAAATCATCATCCTCTATATAATTTGAATCTACCTGTTAATTTTATAGGTTCTTTAGATTAGTTGTTAAATTCCGAATTTTGATCTTGAGATGAGGGTTTAGTTGTAGGCAAATTATGATCCTTGTTAACTGAATATTGTGTATGGTGAGCAGCACTTAGAAATGACCGATTTCTAGGGATTTTTTCTTTAGTTTTGTAGTTAAACTAGAAGGATTCTGAAGATAAACCACAAGAGGTGAGTTGGTATTTAAGTCTCTCTTTTAAAGAAAAGGAAGAAAAGAAAAATGAAAGAAATGAAGACTTTTTTTAGACATTTCTTCAAACATTTAAACATCAAACTAAATTAAGTTGCTATACATCAACATTCACAATAGCAGTAGTATAAAAAATTGTTAGATCTTACCTCGAATATCCACCATGGTTGGTTGGTAAGAGTTATTTAGATTGCCCACTTTGGCTTTGTCTATGTTTACCTAGAGGATTCTACAGATCAGTTGGTATTTAAAGAGAAGAAAGAAAAGAAACGTTTGCATGTAAAAGAGTGATTAGAATAGAGATAGGTAAGAAGATGGAAGGTGAATTTTATTTATTATGAACTAAAAGGGTAAAAAACATATGAGGATGAGGGTAGGTTTATATTTTTGTCAAGTGGTGATTTAGAGGGATAAAGAACGTTAGGAAGAAAAAGAAAACATACGCATGTGTTTTTAATTGGATGGTCAATTTGAACGAATAATTAATGACCAAAGCCATTGGATCTTGCTATGCTCAAAGGAGAGAGTTGATGAAGATTTTTTTTTTTTTTTTGTTAAAAAGAGAGTTGATGAAGATGGTATTTAATATTTTAATGGTATTCAATTTCCATTTCATGAGTTACATTCGTATTATTATTTCACGAGGGTGAACAAAGTTATGTTGCATTGAGTGGGTAAACTAAACATCTAAGATTCTATAAGAAATCCAACAAAATATCAGATATGTCTTTTGATTTGTCCCAGTCAGCAAAAAACATTGCGTTTTAGATAATAGATTATCAGTTTCAAATTCGTTTTCTTAGGGGTATTGAAGATTGAGTTCTTTGTTTATTCTGTTTTTTCTATTCGGATTTATCATTTTATGAACAAAGTATAAAATTTACAGATTGATAAAGAACAAAAAAAAATGCTGACCTTAGATCAAAACTCCAGAAATTTTTTGAAAATTTGGTTAGATACTTGTCGACATATATAATGTTCAAAATAAATGATGACAGTCCACCAGCCTTTGGTGCAATGGTCGAACACCCCTCTTAAGTCCATGAGGTCGTGGGATCGAGTCTCAGTGGAAGTAGTTTGCCATCAAGATTTATCGCATGTAATTGTCGGGCTTTAGGCCTCTTTCATGTTGGTGGACTTTAGGCCTCTTTCATTCTTGGTTTAAATTAGGCGGTGATCATGCTCATCACATATTCATGATGTATCAATGTCTTGTAACGTCAAACGTAGATCGTAGTCGAATTCTCAAAAAAAAAAATGATGACACTATTTTGTTCTTTTGTCGGAAAATATGATCTGATTGCATTTCTTGATTTTTCTGTAATCCTTTCTACTTACTAAAAAATATAAGAATCTAGTATGTTTGACCAACTAAGGTTGTTCAACATTCAACGTATGAGTAGGGAATTACAATGGTTTGGAAACTGCTTTGACAATCTTTGTCAAAGCAGTTTAAACCTCCTCAACATGCCCATATATGTATTCAACTATTCCGACCATCTTAAGGGATTAAATGTTCTTTGTTTCTCATATAGGAATAAGAGAGTGATCCAAAATAATTTGGGGTATATGGGTCAAAATGATAAGCTCAAATTACAACTTGGGCAGGAATAGTTTCACGAGATAGACCTCATTTTTTATTCTTATTAGGTTTCCGCCGCGTCTTATGGACGGAACATATCCCTCTTGGCTACGTCGTAAACTACATTTTATCTGAAGAAAGAAGATAAAGATAATGATAGTAAAAAAGGGGTTATTTCTCAAATAGCCCCCAACTTTGTGACCGGTTTCCTGCCTAGCCGACTTTTTGTCAAGAGAGAGAAATGTTGACTGGTTTACCGTGTTATAACGATAAGTGAAAAAGGGCCATCTGGGTATTTTTGACAAAGTAGGGGGCTAGGCAGGAAACCGGTCACCAAGTTGGGGGCTATTTGAGAAGTAACTCTAAAAAAAATGAAGATTAAGATTTAAACGAGAGAGTGGGAAGTTATTTAGAAGTTGTGGAAGGGAGAGAACAAAGAGAGAGGGTAGGAAAGAATGAGAGAAAACGTGAATCTTGAGAGATATTTTAGGGAGATTTTAACTAATTTAATTGTTGACACTACTGCCCCTTTATTTTGAATCGAATTACAAAAAGAGAATTATATATCGGTCGTCGGATTTAATCTCTATCAAACTCCCAATAAAGATAGACGGTCAGACTTATCCCCTAGATAACCGACTGACCTGTTTTATTATAATAGATAACAACCCTCTAAAACCCTAAACTCAAATCTCTCTCTAATTTTCACGGTGAAAAAAAACTTGAGGTTGGCTTCGACCGACTTTTCGGCCATTCAAATAACTAGGGTTTTGATATTGTAAAGATCACTAGTAAATTGTTGCCAAAAATGGCACAAAAGCGTCACCAAAGTGTCAAATTACGTCGCCAAAAGTGACCAAGTTGTCCCGAAGAACCTTGCAGAGACAGCATTGGTGAAGTTTTGGCAAAAATATCCCTAAAAAGCGTTTTGGAAGTGCCACAAGGGACCATTTTTTTGCCAAAAGTGGTGGAAAAACGTCATCAAAAGTGTTGCAAGAAAACATCCTACAAGATGTCCACAATAGCTGTAGAAAGCTTCAAAGAAGCATCACCGAAGGTGTAGAGAAAAACTGTGACCAAGGGGTTGCAAAAATATCTCCAAAGTTGTCAGTAGAAAGTGATAAAGAAACCGTAACCGAGTATTGTAAAAAGAGTCGTCAAAGGTGTAGAAAAGGCATTACTAAAAGCATCATAATAACCACGAAATTCCACGCAGACTAACAATAAAAGGCAGTCCTTTAAATGCTATACCTTCAAATCACGCCTTCAAATATCTGAAGGAGAAACTGTTAAATTGAAAGATGTAGATAGACACAAGAGAGAAGTATGAATTCAAAGGTGAATTGTATTGACTTGAATATGAAGTATTTATAGGCTTTACATAGGTCCTAATTACATAATTAGAAGTGTAAATATGTTACATAAATATTGATAAATACAAAGTATTGGAAAGCTAAATATATACAAGTATTGGTGATCGTTGGATCCTGACACATGCATCGTTTGATTGTCTTCAATCCTTTGAGATGATTTTCCTTCCCAATTGTTCTTTATTCAATATATTATTTCAATAGATATTGTAATAATATACAAATATAATATATGTGTATATATGATTTGTATATTACTCCAATATTCTTTATATCATATATTATAGTATGATGGTAATATTATCTTAATAGTATTTGTATATTCTGCGGAGGAGCGAGAAACAGTCGGTTGTTTCTTGGATTTCCAAGATAATGGGCTTGCACCTAACATAGTGAAGTAGCCGGTGGTAGAACGCCGAGTAATATGACAACTGGCCTAATCAGAATCAGTAAAACCAAAAATGGTGAGAGAGCTAGATGATGAAAGGAGAATCCCATGATCTAGGGTACCTTTCAAGTATCGTAGAACTCGAGTCGCCACATCCATATGGGTAGTGCGGGGGTGTTGCATAAATTGACTAAGGTAGTTGACCGAAAATGCAATGTCAGGTCGCGTAACAGTGACATAAAGAAGTCGACCAATCAGACGACGAAATTGTGTGGGGTCATCTAAAGGTGTACCGTCTGTCGGTAGCAATTTCAAATGTTGTTCCATTGGGAATGAAACAGGTTTGGCTCCAAGGAGACCAGAGTCTCGAAGAATGTCTAAGGTGTACTTTCGTTGGCAAAGAAAGATACCCTTGGGTGAACGAGAAACTCCAATTCCAAGAAAGTATTGGAGGCGTCCTAGATTTTTAAGAGAAAATCGTTGTTCAAGACGCTGTCGAAGAGATTGAATCGCCTTGTCATTATTGCCCGTTAGGATGATATCATCAACATAGACAAGAATGTAAATTACAGTCGAACCATGAAAATAACAAAAAAGAGAATGGTCGGAGGAAGATTGGTTGAACCCTTCGGCCTTTAGACCGGTAGAAAATTTAGCAAACCATTGTCTGGAGGCCTGTTTCAAACCATAGAGAGATTTGTTCAAGCGACATACTTGATTATTGCCTGGTTTGCCAAAACCAGGTGGGATGTTCATGTACACCTCTTCATTTAAGTCACCTTGAAGAAATGCATTGTTGACATCCAATTGATGGAGTGGCCATCCTCGGATGGTAGCAAAAGAGAGTAAGACACGAACAGTGACCAATTTGGCGACTGGGGCGAAGGTGTCATGATAGTCGATGCCCTCAACTTGGGTATAACCCTTGGCAACGAGTCGCGCTTTATGACGTTCAATTGAACCATCAGAGCGGTATTTTATTTTGTAAATCCACTTACAACCAATGGGTTTCTTGCCAGGTGGTAAAGGGGTCAGATCCCACGTGTTGTTCTGTTCGAGGGCTGAGATTTCTTTAGCCATAGCATCACGCCATTCTGGAATTTCCTTGGCGGCCGTATAAGATTTTGGTTCTTCTGTAGCGATGATCGAAGTAAGAAATGCCTTATGAGAAGGGCTAAAACGCTCGAAACCAATGTAGTCTGTTAATGGATATGGTGTGTAGGAGGTCGGTGTAACAGTACACGAACAAAGATAGTCAGCCAAGTAAGGTGGCGGATTTCGGGTACGAAGTGGTCGAGAAGGAAGTGGTTGTTCATCCTCTGGTTGTGTCACTGGCGGAGAGCCGATGTCAGAGTGCGGAAACGGTGATGTAGTTGTGGGTTCGAGATTTTGATTAGTCGAAGAAGGCTCAATCGAAGGGGAAGATAAGGATGGTGAAGGGTCGTTCCCATCGTTGAGAGGTTTGGGTCGGAGGTAATCGGGGTGTAAGAAGTTGATGGAGATTCCACCGTAGGGGAAATGGTGGAAGGAGTAGTGGCATTATAGGAAACCAGGGGCTCCATCCAAGATGGTGACTGATATTCGTCTTGACATGGTGAAAATATAGGCGTCGTTGGATGGAGGGTGTAATCGTCCAATTTAAAAGGAGGGAGAATCGAAGAGTCAGTAGACGAATGAACATTGTCCTTTACCATAAAGGGAAATTTGTCTTCAAAGAAGGTAACATTTCGGGAGTCGTAGAGTAATTTAGACTCTAGGTCGTAGATTGTGTATCCTTTCTTACCCGGAGGATAACCGACGAAAACACCTGGTTTTGCTCTAGGGTCAAACTTATTTTTTTATGTTGACATTGTGGCCAAAGCAGAGGCAACCAAAAACGCGGAGGTTCTTGTAATCTGGAATTGTCTCATATAAAATTTCATGAGGCGATTTATATGACAAAATGGGAGTTGGCATCTTATTAATCAAATAAGTTGCTGTTTTCAA
Source organism: Eschscholzia californica (assembly GCF_041429995.1). Lineage (NCBI taxonomy): Eukaryota > Viridiplantae > Streptophyta > Magnoliopsida > Ranunculales > Papaveraceae > Eschscholzia > Eschscholzia californica. The sequence continues at coordinate 52,533,384 of NW_028238198.1, forward strand.
ACACTCACCCCAAAATGTGAGTGGAACATGTGCTTGAAAACGAAGAGCACGTGCGACATCAAGTAAGTGTCGGTGCTTGCGTTCAACTACCCCATTTTGTTGGGGAGTCGAGACACAACTACGATGGTGGATAATACCGTTTGAGTGAAACCAAGATTGTAAATCCTTAGTAAGGAATTCGGTTCCATTATCAGAACGAAAAATTTCAATCGGACTTGAAGACATTGTAGTCTGATTGCAAGAATAGGCTTGATAGTCTTGTGATATTGTTTGGTACTGAATTTAAAAAAGAAATCTAAGTATTTCTTAGTTTCAGACTTGGATTCCATAAGAAATGTCCAAGTATATCTGGAGAAATCGTCAACAAGGGTGAGAAAATACCGTTTGTTGGTCAAAGATGGGACGGAAAAGGGTCCCCAAATATCGGCATGGATTAATTGAAAACAAAATTTACTCAATGAAGTACTTTTATTAAATGGTAACTTGTGTTGCTTTGCCATAGGGCATACAAAACATTCATGCGATTTGTCATAAGAAATAAAATTAAATTGTTCAACTAAAAATTTAAGGCGTCCTAAACTGGGGTGCCCAAGTCGACGATGCCAAATGTCGAGCGGCTTATTGAAAGCGAGTACTGAAACATTTCTACGAAGGATGTAGAGGCCATCAATTTCATCAGCCATACCAATCTGCCGAGTCGTCAAGTGTTCCTGGAAAACACAATGAGTTGGAGAAAAATTGACGTCCAAATGTAAAGATTTACTTATTTGGCTAACAGAAATCAAGTTAAATTTAAAACTTGGAATGTAATAAACATTATCAATTGTTAGAGTGTTTGAAAAAACCACTCTGCCAATGTGTTTCACCAAATAGGTGGTCCCATCAGGTATTTGTACATAACATGATGGGGGGGCCAAGTCGTAAGAGCTGAAGGCACTTAGGGAAAAACTAACGTGGTTAGAGGCACCACTATCTACAATCCAAGAAGAAGGGTTAGACATTAAAATTGTACCTGACATTAAAGTCGCCTTAGAACCAGGGCAACACTGGCTTCGAGAAGTGTGATAAGTCGATCATAATGCTCTCGACTTAAGATCGGAGTTGCAGACGTGTTGTTGGTGGATGAACTGGATACAGCTAGAGTGCGGTGGGGAATGTTTTTACGCTCTGGATAGCCGTGTAGTTGGAAGCATTTTTCTATTGTATGTCCTGGTTTGTGGCAATGATCACATAGTACACCCTTGTTGCAATTTTCAGTGGAGTGCCCGTGCATTTTGCAAGTACTACAATAAGGGCATGGTCGTTTACCTCTTTGAGAATTCTGAGTATGTTGTTTGGCAGCAGCCGCGATCTTAGTAGTGAGAGCAGAATAGTCAAAGGGTGAACCAGCAGCAATATATTGTTGTTGCTCCTCTTGAGTAACCATATTATAAATTTTGGCCAAAGAGGGCAAGGGGTCCATAAGTAGGATCTGACTACGAATGGGTGAAAAACGTTCATGCAGTCCCATTAAAAATTCCATCGTACGGACAGAGTGATGGTACTCAATGGTTGCCTTCCCAGTAACACAAGCGCATGATTGGGGAGGGAGGAGGGAATCTAACTCGTCCCAGTAAGTTTTCAGTTGGGAAAAGTAAGCAGAAATAGTCAAAGCTTCTTGACGAAGGGAAGCAATGGATTTTCGCAACTGATACATGTAAGGAGAGTTGGATTTGGCATACCTTTCTTTTAAACCTTTCTAAACTTCAAAAGCTGAAGTCGAATGCATAATGCTACTGCGGATGTCAGGGCTAACGGAGTTGAGGATCCAACTCTTAACCATTGTGTCACAGCGGATCCAAGCATGGAGATGGGTGGAATCCGTGGGTTTGGGCAAAGAGCCATCGATGAATCCTTGTTTGTTTTTAATGACAATGACGTTATGCATGCCACGAGCCCAAGTCGCGTAGTCATGCCCAGTGAGAGCCGGAGATTGGACAACGGAAGTACCAGTATCTGAAGGATGCACATAATATTCATCGCAAACTGGGTTAACAGTGCGTGATGTGTCAGAGGTGTTCATAGGACTCTGGGTAGTCGTGTCGAAGACATCGTTATTCACCATTGTGGGGTTGTCAGTGGCCATGAAGGAACTGTGAAGGAAGAAAATTAAGCAATTTGAAATTAGTTTGTTTGCTTATTATATTGTCTTTTTTTTTTTTTTTTGTAAGGAAAAAGATATTATATTAAAGGTGACGGTAACAACCGTTAGAATATAGCTCAGAGACGGTTGGGAACCGTCGCGATTGGTACGTCAGGAATACTTAGAACTAGGGTTTCTGCCGCCGAAAAGAGAAAATTGACGGCGAAAAAAAAAACGTAGAAAACAGCAAAGGGTTGGTCGGTCGTGGTTTTTAGATCATCTATAGTCTGATTTGGGAGATTAATTAGATTAGTACATACCGATTATTGTTGATTTCTAGAGAGAGAAACAAATTTGAAACTCTCTGTAAAGTCGTTTTTGGATCCCAAATAAGCACCGAAATCGTGTAATTAACTCATTAATATGTGATAACCACCTATAGATTGTTAACTAGTGCGATTAGGATCGAAAAAAAATGCCGGAAATTGGTCGGAGTGGTTGTTCTCGTCGGAGAAGATAAGTTCTCCTGTGATGAGATCGGGAACCAATTTGAGGTTTTGGTTCTGAGTTTGTCCGTAAGTCTATCCTGGTATTAGAAGAAACCGGGATGGTGTGGTCCAGTTTTAAAAAAAAATTGGATAAGGCTATTCCGGGTTTGAAAAACAAAACCGGGACTAGGTTATTCTAGTCTGGATGGGTTAGAACTCATTCTGGGTTAGGTTTAGTTAATTCCAGAACAGGGTGAAATTGATTTTCTGGCTTAATAAAAGCCTAATAAATCGAAAAAAAATTCGGAAAAAAAATATGAAAATTTTGAATTTGTTACTGACCTTTGAGTGGTAATGAGTGAGTATATAAAATTGATAATCCTTTGCTTGATCGTAAGACAATCGAACCGAACAATAATGAAACTCCTTATAACTTGAGAGTAATATCCCACTAATAACCTTGCTCTTATACCATGTTAAATTGAGAGATGTAGATAGACACAAGAGAGAAGTATGAATTCAAAGGTGAATTGTATTGACTTGAATACGAAGTATTTATAGGCTTTACATAGGTCCTATTTACATAATTAGAAGTGTACATATGTTACATAAATATTGATAAATACAAAGTATTGGAAAGCTAAATATATACAAGTATTGGTGATCGTTGGATCCTGACACATGCATCGTTTGATTGTCTTCAATCCTTTGAGATGATTTTCCTTCCCAATTGTTCTTTATTCAATATATTATTTCAATAGATATTGTAATAATATACAAATATAATATATGTGTATATATGATTTGTATATTATTCCAATATTCTTTATATCATATATTATAGTATGATGGTAATATTATCTTAATAGTATTTGTATATTCTCCAATATAATATAATGAATATATTATTCCAATAGAAACAGAACAAGAATCTTATCTTTTTGTTTCGGTACATAGTACTCTTTCAATTTTCAGGTTCAATTGCTGAAAAGAACGTTAGTGTTTCAACTCACGAGCTCAAGGAATATAACAAACCAGGAGATACATGAATTTCAATTCAGGGTAAAGTTTATACAGTAACATACTAGATTAAAGATCAGCAAGGTCGATTCTCATATTCTTAACCTCGCTGGTCAAGATGTCCCAAATTCGTTTCTTGCTTTTCATCCTGGAAGAACTTGGATATATAAATGTCTGTGTGTGTGCGTCTGTGTGCGCGCCTGTGTACGTGTGTGTGTGCGTATTATGCATAATAACAGTGAAGAAAAGGAGAAACATAAACATGTGGTAAGGTACAAATAAGAGACTTGGTGCAATAAAGAGATTTTCAAGGCTTGTTATGATATAAATGATGAGAATAATCATTCTTACAAGAACAGAAAAATGACAATTTGTAGGACTAAACTATGGTTTTATTGAGCTTTCCTATCAAAAAATTTTGCTCTGCTACAAAATGGTAATGGTTGGGGAGATCAGTAACATTGGCGAAAACAAAAGAAACATCCCCTCGACTCGTTTTGTATGTTACTATTTGGTTTCTCCTCCATAACATTGTCATCATGAACAGCCATTAGAGAACTTGTACCGGGAGATTCGGGTGGAAAGACTTTATTTTCGGAACTAAATGTTCGAGACGGGGTCATGTGTTCGACCGGTGAAATGGTGATCAAATAATGTTGAAGCATCTGCACTATTTGGCTGAAGTTTGGTCTCGCATTAGGATCCTCCCTCCAACATTGACTTATAATAAAACTCAAATCTTCTGGGAGATTTTCTGCACTAGGCCTCACATTCTGTGATAACAAAAATAACTACCTTTAGTTATTGATTGGCTTAGAGAGCGGTCCACTATTTTGACAATATATATATCAGTGGCCCGAGGTTTTGTTTGTGGCATGAGCTTTCCCAAGCCCAACCAAAAGTCTTTAACAACCCAAGGTATTGGCGTCGTCACCTATAAATCAGGGTCTGGGCTGAGTGCAGGACTAAGTACGATCTCTTACACGTGCCACTTGCACGTGGGGTCCCTTTTAGACTTAACACGTTTCCTACACCCTTAGGATCAAGCTGCCTCGCTCTGATACAATCTGTGTGCCTGAGACACGATAACCTATCGATATTGTACCTAATTAGCCTCCAGCATGTGGCTCGAAGTTTTATTCCTGACGTGAACTCTCACTAAGCACCCAAAAGACCTTGACATATATAGGAGAGAGAGATATAACTCACCCTAAAAGCGGCTGCATAAGCTGCCTGAAGGTTTGACATACCTTCAAACGGCAACCTGTTGTGTAGAAGTTCCCACAAGACGATAGAAAAGCTATATAAATCCACCTTATGGTTGTAGTGCTTCTTCTCGCCGTGCCTTAATGTGACTGTGCTGTACAACTACGCCATCAGAAGAAGGTTATATCTTTTTATATTTCTGGAGTAGTTATTGAAAATGAGACTCCTCCGAAGAGCAATTTGTTCGGATATACCTCTGGAGCCATCCAGCGGTATGTCCCTGTTTCAGCAGTCATCATCTCTGTTACAGATTCTTCTCTAGCTAGACCAAAGTCGACAAGTTTCACTGTTTTGTGATCTGCAGTCAATATCAAATTTTCTGGAAAAAATAATCACGTGTCAATATTTTCGTCCACTTTGTTATCTTTCCGACAGGGGTATTTCACATATACTATATACTAATACACACACATAGGATCAGAAATTCTAAGTTACAGGATTGCTCTGATGCATCCTATATTATATATAAAGTATAAACAGGACTTATGTGTCTATCACGGTTTTCCATCTTTAACCAAGTATATAACACCAGTCCTGGTAAGCTCGATGCTATGAATGGCTCATGGATCAGATGATGCTACAGTTTTATTTATCATGAACTCAAATTTTTAAGAATAACTATGACATCATTATAAGATAGGTCAAAATATTTAACCGCCAAGAAAGAATTTTTTTTTTTCAGATAGCTAAAGCCAATGATAATATATAGAAATTCAATATCCTCAGTTGAGCATTGTCAACCATATATTCAGCATAAATGGATTTAATGGGTATCAAAGGTATAAAACAACCGAGCTGATTAACAAGTAAAGAAAATGAAATGGAGAAAAGAGCAATTACCGGGTTTAAGATCACGGTGGATAATCCCATTCGAGTGCAAACATTCCATTGCCCGAGCTATATCGAGTGCAAAACTAACTGCAAGACGTGTGTCCAAGCATCTCGGCCGCAAATTCACAAAAAACTTACGCAGTGTACCACCGAGTAAAAGTTCAGTTACTATCACCATTACCGGATTTTTGCAAGCTCCAATGAACTATTGATACAACATTAAAAACCAAGAACAGTTCTATAAAAATCCTTAATCAAGAAACACATATAAATAACTTATCTCAATTACCAACGAGTTTTAGATTTTTCGACTTAGCATAGACGAAATCCCACCTTTACTAAATTCTTGTGTTGAACTCTAGAAAGCATTGTGACTTGTCGAGCAAATCGTCTTTCTCTCTTAGTAATTTGCTCTTGGGTTTCCCCTTTATTAACAATTTTAATGGCAACATTTTGATTTCTATATCTGAAAACAATACACAGAACAATAAGACAACATAGACATACCCAGAGCTAAATTGAGTTCCACCAATCCTACAAATTTCATTGAGCTCGAGAAAAGGGTAAAAAAGGGTTCATATAATGGGTTACTCATTTATATTGATAATCACCAGAAAGTAAACTAGGGTTTTCTGAATCATGGTAGGCTGTAATCAGATTCATCAATCATCATAAAAGTAGAAATGAACTTACTTTCCTTCATATACTTTGGCATGAGCTCCTTCCCTAATTCTTGGACCAACAAAAAGTTGTTTAGGATCAATCAGATACTTGGGGTCCAAATGAAACTCATCAACTGAGTAGAATCCATTACTTGATTCCATTTTTCTTGTTAGATTCTTAGGTAACAAACTTTTAGTATATCTATTAACACTTCAATCCATCAAACCCATTTGTTGAAATAAACAAATTTAGGGTTAATAAGAGCTAGCTCAAACTGATAAATTGGCATTGCTTACTTCTACTATTTACCACGATAACAAAGAAACAGATTTAAAAATCAAAACTAAACAGAAATGTGGTATTTGCTGAAAAAACCAAAAATTTAATCATATGAACCCGACCCTGACTTCCCTACACTCTTAGGTCATTTTTGGCGCGCGGAAATGGAATGTGATTCCTAGGAATGAGAATTTAATTACTGTAGATTGATGTTTGGTTTGATCAGGAATGAGAATTTGATTCCTGACATATTCCTAATTAGGTGTTTGGTTCGTATAGGAATATGAATGTAAATATTTGTAAAAGTTCACTTTTATCCTTACTTAAACTACATAAAATACACATCAACTTTGTTGTATATTAGAATATGTGTTATTTATTAAAATTCGTAGATATGAAATAATAACACGATACACCAAAGGGTTAGAATTTAAAGATAATAAATAAATGTCTTAATAAAATTTTATTCGTAAAACTAAATAGAAATTTGTCTAAAATTATATTTTATTCATAAACATAAATAGTACTTATTAATACCAAACCTCACAAAAAAATATAAAATTGGTAATTTAATATTTTGTTAAAGATATATTTGTCAATAAATACTAATATATGTAATTCCGGTGCAATGAGAATCACAATCCCACTTCTCCCCTCGGTTTGCTATTACCCCTTTTTGAGGGAATCACATTCCCCGGCCCACACCATTCCCACAAGCCAAACCATGATCTGGAATGTGATTCCCAGGAATCACATTCCATTCCCACGCCATTCCCGCACGTCAAACATGGCCTTAGGGTAACTGAGAATGTTAAAGATCATCAATCGATCTAATCGTGGATAAGAATCGGTACCCAGATTAAGTTTAGCAAAATTAAGTGGAGGGGTGTGCTTTAATAATCTCGAAAACAAGTATGGAGGAAAAAGCCATTGAAGGAATTGTGACACTATCTTGAGGAAGAAGAGAGAGAAAGTCAGAAGATTACAACCAAAGTGTATTTTAAAATAGAAGTTTTACGCGTTGATCCTGTATGTCATAATAAGCCTTGGTTTTCACCATTTTCATAATTTCATGAACCCTAGAATGAGCGGTCAACTTTTTGCTAGACTTTTAAATGTAATTAAGCAACGGTTTCACAGACAATTTCAGCGAAATTTTATAAAAGCGTCGCTGTAGCTACAAAAGCAAAAAATGCAAGTACATTTTGGTGTCAGAGAAATAATTATTACATATTAAAATGTCTTAAGATTGTTGTTTTTCTGGTTATGAGTCGAGTTTACGTTCTTGCTCTGTCTTGTCCAGATTAAGATAGAGTCTCGGTTTGAAGTAGATAAACTTCTTTTCTTTGATTTATAGAGAGATAGAGTATAAGTGAATACTGACTTATCAGTATTCCTTCTTTCAGATTAACCAAGATAGCAAAAAATAAAAAGAAAATCGAAAGATAATAAGAAAAAAAATTGTAGTCGAGGCAAGAAAAAGTTCTTTTTCCTTAAGACATTTTACACCCTTGTAACAGTATTAACAATTAGAGTGTATGCCTTCAGGATACAACGACCATCCTTTCAGAATTTAAGATGGTACTTATATATTCTGAAAGAGGGCCAACCTTCGTAAATAATATGAGCTCCTTGACTGATGCCACTTGATCTTCTAGACACTTGAATGCTTCTGACTAGTCTTAATATCAAAATTATATTCCTGACACACTTGGAATACTGAGTTCAGAAGAGAAGAAAAAGAAAGAGAATTGTTGGAATTCACTCGGATGCTTCATTCTTCAGAATTCTAGAAACACTAGAATAATTATAAAATCAGGATTATATTCCAAATACACTTGGAATACTAATTTCAGAAGAGAAGGGAATGAATCGAATAATTTTTTGAATGAATTTGTGTTGTTTATGTCAGAATTAAATAGGCACTTCATTAGGGACACATCCATTGATTTTTTTTGACATGTCCCTTTGTTTTTTGGACACAACTCTTAAAAAGAGTTAGTTATTTAAGTGGTATTGTCAGCTTGCTTTCTGATCATTGGATTAAGCTAAAATTCGTAAAGGAAACGCCCACCGTTAGATGGAGCTAGATCCAGCCCGAAATCTGCCCAACAGATCACATAGACAGTCGTTAGATTAGGATCTAACGAGATCCCACTTTTATCCCGATGCAGGGTTAGCGCGAGCGTTGGATCCGCAAACAACCAGCACTTGTGGTTGTCGTTGGAAGCTATACCGACGCCTTTAACGCGCGAATGTCAGATCTATTCAAATCCCGCGAAGTTAGCGCGAGCCGTCCAGATCGTGACGTGCTTGCTTCGCCCAGATGGCCCCCAAATCTAACTTGTCCTTCGTGACATTTTAGTCCATAACTTAATCGATCTTCTTCCGAACTTTAAACTTGAGTTATTCCTCTCTCTAAATTTAAGAGCTAGACGAGACGAACACAATGGCACATTACATTTCTGAAATTAACGAATCCGGTTGAGCCATAATTGGCCCGATACCAACATATTACAACTTAATAGTTTGTAATGAAAATTTACTACAAACTTTTTCCCCTTTGACCTATCTTTCTTCTAAGGTCAAATAACTTTATACATCGGATTTCAATTTTCTCTTACTAAATTTTTGGATTTCGAGGGTAGTATCTATCTTCGATTCTTCACCCATTATAGAAACATCATATCCAAAAGCACCAAAACCGTAACCATGTAAATCTCTACTTATATTAGCATGATCATAATTATCCCCAATAAGAATACATAAATGAGAGTGTAGAAGAAAAGAATTTGGCTCGAAAAAGACTTAAATATTTTGATAAGATTGTAGTTGTAGATATAGCTTTGATGTTTAATGCTTGATTACTTGAATATTTGTATACATCAACAAATTAATAAAATGGAAAAAAACTAATACTCTTGAAATTGTGACTGTTGAGACGGGTCGGACATAGTCCACTAAGTTTATAATAGAGGCCTAGCCTGGGCTCAAGCCAACCCGGGATCGATAAACACCACTACATCTAACCATTGGCGAGAGAGCTCCTTGACCATAAACTTTGGGCGCAATTCATATTATTCAATAGGACTGGTTTAACCATCATATCACATCACATCTCAAGTGGGCATGTATATTTCTACACTTTCACAATTCTGGTTTGTATATTCAGAATGGTATCATTAGCAGTTTAGGACGTCCCTAAAATATGTTTTCGGATATCACTATACAATTACGACCTGGCTTTGCTCAATGGGTACAAAACACCCATGCTTTAGCACCTGACGCAACAGCTCTTGGTGCCCTTAAGAATGATGGGGCTTCAAGTCCGTATTTTAAGACGTTCGTACATCAGTGGGATCTGACGACTAGGGTCGGGGTCTGATGACGAATGAGGTTGACTTTTTCTCATTCACCCTTATGTGGATCCGCCACTTAATTCTAGAACTTTGTTGCTTCTCTGTAATATTGTTTTTTACTCTAGTTGTGCGTGATTAAAATCTATATTTACGTCCGACTTTTATTTTATCACGACCATTCTCAGCTTGAAACAACATATGTTCACTATACTCCTTTCAGTCTTTCGGCTGTCTATGTGTTTTAATGGTATATCTTAATTAATAAAATCTTATAATGCAAATTTATTAATTAGTACAATTGAGTTAGATAATATTACTGATCAATTAAAACACATATATAATGAGATTTAAAATATCTATTATATAAAACAGAAGGGAAAACGGTGACCGGGACAAATACCCTTTTTTAATTATGAATATTGTCTAGGGATATCTAAAATTTTCCACTATAGTCCCTCTTCGGGTTTCTCTAAATATATTATATTTCTATTGTTAGATTTGTAATTTTGTATTGTAGGAAAAGTGAGAGATTCCTGAAATATAGTTTTCCCAACTTTCCTCAAATATAGAGAAAATCTTGACCCCTCTATCATACGGGTAAATATTTCTGAAAACAAATCTTGAAGATTTTTTCAATATGGAAAGCACTAACCCACATTTTTTCTACTAATTATTTGGCACTAAAGAGGACTAATGCCCATAAATCCATGCTAATCACTAGACAGTGAAGTAAGGAAGAAGGTAAAAGCTGAGAGCTTGATCATCTTTCCTATGAGAGAATTAAGCAGTGTATCATGGTTCTTGAGACCTTGATAGTCAAGAATTCGATGGTAAGAGTTCTTGTTATTCTGTTTATTTGTGATTGGTACAAAACATACCAAGACCAAGGAAATAAATACAGAATTGGGAATGCAAAATATAGAAGGTTGCTAAAAATAGGGACTAAATAAAAAGGAATGATATAGAAGGTTGCTAAACATAGGGACTAAATAAAAAGGAATGATATAGAGGGAATTGTGCAGAGAATATCTCTTGTGCAGAGAATTTCTTGTTTCCAATATTCCCCCTCAAGGTGGAGCGTGTAAGTCTTTAACGCCCAGCTTGTCAAGTAGTGATCTGAGTTGTTGTGTCCCCAATCCTTTGATGAGAAGATCGGCTATCTGTAGTTTTGTACTAATGGCCATCGGTTGAACTGCCTTGGACTCTACTCGTTCTTGAACAAAATAACAATCCACTTCGACGTGTTTCGTTCTTTCATGAAAGACGGGATTGTTAGCAATGTGTCTAGCCGCCTGATTGTCACAGAAAAGGGGAGTTGGTCCGTTAGATGTAATATCCAATTCACTTAGGAGCCATCTTAACCACAAGACTTCACTGACTGTAGCTGCCATAGAACGGTATTCTGCTTCTGCGGAAGAGCTTGAGACCACGGACTGTTTCTTGGTTTTCCAGGAAATTGGTGCACCTCCAAGAAGGACTAGGTACCCTGTTCGTGACTTTCTAGTGAAAGGACATCCAAGCCATTCTGAGTCACTGTAGGCCGTGAGATTGTATCTTCCTTCACGAGGGAGAAGAATGCCTTGTCCCGGTGTCCCCTTTAAGTACCTCAAGACGCGATATGCAGCGTCCAGGTGGTTTTGTCTCGGATCAGCAACAAATTGACTTAGGACATTTACAGAGTAAGCGATGTCAGGTCTCGTAGCTTGCAAGTACAATAATCTTCCCACTATGCGACGATAACGGCTGGCATCCACTTTACGTTCGACACTATCCTTTTCCAACTTCAGATTCTGTTCCATTGGGAAGGCACTCGGTCTGCATCCTGGAAGGCCACAATCTTCCAGTATGTCTAAGGTATATTTTCGTTGACTTAGAACAATACCTTCAAATGTGCGAGCAACCTCAATGCCGAGGAAGTATTTTAGATTCCCCAAATCCTTAATACTGAACTCTTTATTGAGTTTGTCTTTGGTATTACCGATTTTTTGAGGGTCATTGCCTGCTACAATAACATCATCCACATATATCAAGGCAACCATGAAGTTGTTCCCTTCTTTAAACGTGAAGAGTGAGTGGTCGGCCTAGGATTGTTTGAATCTGAGAGCAAGAAGAAAACTAGTGAATCTTTAGTACCAATTTCAGGAGGCTTGCTTCAACCCATAGAGGGACTTTCTCAATCTACAGACCCTTGTTTCTCCTTCCCTTGAAAAACCCTGTGGTATCTTCATATAGACCTCTTCATGTAGATCTCCATGAAGAAAGGCGTTATTGACGTCGAGTTGGTGGATCATCCAATTTCTTTTGACTGCAACAGCAAGGAGTGTTCTAACCGTGACAATCTTGGCAACTGGGGCAACAGTGTCATGGTAGTCTACTGCTTCCATTTAGGTAAAACCTTTGGCCACGAGACGCGCCTTGTATCGTTCCACTTCTCCACTTGGCTTATACTTAACTTTATAAACCCATTTCGAATCAATGACCCGCTTTCCTTCCGGTAAGTTTTCAAGAGTCCACGTACCATTCTTTTCAAGAGGTTGGATTTCTTTTATCATGGCTTCCTTCCATCTGTTATCCTCTACAGCTTGTCTAAAATTTCTTGGCTCATCATTGGAGTCGATGGCCGCCAGGAAAGCTTTGTGAGTATTAGAAAATTTTAAATAAGAAACAAAGTTGGACAAGGGGTGTACCGTTGAGGATTCTTGAGTTGATGCGGGGTTGGTATGGTCTACCGATGGAGGGAGATTGACATTGTAATCACTGAGACGAGCTGGCTGTGATCGGTTCCTTTTGGGCCTAGACAATTCAGGCCTAGACTGATCAGGCGGTGGGGCTTCATCTTGGGCTTCAACACTCGGCTCAATGGAGGCCTGAGTATTTTGATCAATGACAGCGGGCTCAACCTGCAAAACTGCGTCCGGTTCATCATGTGGGCTTTCGTCTTCATTTGGCCCAATGTCTTCTTCATTTCTATTTTCTTCATATGGACCCCTTTGATTTTCTGAACAGTAAGGTTTGTATGGCCATTCAAAGACATCTACCTCATCCTTTTCCTTTTCAAACACACTAAAAGGGAATTTGTCTTCATAAAACTTTACATCTCTAGAGACAATAATTTTTCATGTTTTGATGTCAAGAACTTTGTATCCCTTCGTACCATGTGGATATCCTAGAAGCACGCCGGGTTTCCCCCTCAATTCGAGCTTGTCCCCTTTCGTATCGGTGTTCCAATAGTATGTGAGACAACCAAAAACTCTCATAAGATCATAGTCGGGTTTTTGATTGTATAGAAGCTCATAGGGGGTTTTGTTGTTGGTTACTCTAGAGGGAAGCCGGTTTATAATGTACGCGGCTGTCAGCACGCACTCACCCCAGAATCTTTTGGGAAGACAGGCTTCGAACCTTAATGCTCGAGCGATTTCGAGTAAGTGTCTGTGCTTCCACTCCACCACCCCATTTTGTTGAGGGGTGTGGGGGCAAGTTGTTTCAAGTAATATCCCTTGTTCCTTGTAAAAGAAAGACATGTCATTGGATGTGAACTCACCCCCGTTGTCACTTCTAATCCGCTTGATCGTTTTCCCAAATTGTGTTTTAACCATATTACAGAAAGATTTTAAACTATCACTTGCTTGATATTTGTGTTTTAAAAGGAACACCCAAACACTTCTACTATAATCATCAACCAAAGTTAAAAAATAACGTGCTCCTGTAAAGGAAGGTGTGCGATACCTTCCCCAAATGTCGCAATGCAATAATTCAAAACATTCATTGGTCTTTGAAACACTAGTTGGAAAAGGACATCTAGTAAGTTTTGCCTTAGAACAAGAGTCACAAAATTCATTAAAAGAAATACGTTCAATAAAATCAATCCCATTGAGTTTTTCAGCAGACGCATGACCCAACCTTTTATGCCAAACGTCTCCAGTTATCATCATAGCTCGTCTTTTATTGTCAACCATCTCCATTCGGTATAGACCCTCTATCCGCTTACCCGCACCAATCAAGTCCCTCGTGTTGAGCTTCTGCATGATACAAAAACCAGGGAAAAAGGTCACGAAGCACTGAAGATTGTCGGTTAGCCGTCCAACCAAAAGAAGATTGCAATTGAAATTAGGAACATAAAGAACATCTTTTATTTTAACCCCATCTTGTAAAGTGCAATCGCCCTTTCCCTTTACGGGTACGGCATCCCCATTGGGAATGTAAACAGGTTGCTCTTTTCTACTAATTGTTTTGTTTTCAAGTATTTCAATTTTATGGGTAATGTGTTCGGTGGCTCCCGAGTCCACTACCCATTCGTCGTTCTGATAAAACTTACCTGCCATATTGGCTATGTGAGGGGTGTTGTCTTTAGTGCCATCTCCATCATCAGAAAAATGGTTCAAAAGAATCTGGTATTGATTGTTTGTCAGACCTGGTATGGGGCTGGATTCGGTCACGACGCATGGTGCCTTCGGTTTAGCTTCTTCTCGTTTCCCTTTAATACCTGGCCACCAATCCGGGTACCCAATCTTCTTGAAGCATCCATTCTTGTTGTGCCCATCTTTATTACAGAAATCACAGTGCTCAACAACTTCTCCATGTTTCGGTTCCTTAAAGGCAGCCTTATCCTTCCTATTCGTGTCGCGCTGGTTGGGTGTGTAGGCCTTGAGAGCAATGGTCTCAGGTGTCGTTCTCTTTTCTGCGGATATGATTCTTTGTCGCTCATCCACGGCAACAAGATGGTAGGCACTTCCCAGATTCGGTGTGGGTTTTAGGGCAAGGATTTGGGTTTTTATGACAGAAAATTCAGTGTCTAACCCCATCATAAACTGATACAGCTTTTCCTTCTCAAAATGTTCACTTAATTTCTTCCCAACTTCACACGTACAACCGTTGCAGGTGCACCGAGGAATAGGTAACACAGATTGTATTTCATCCCATAGGCTACGGAGTCGTGTGTAGTATGAGGAGACAAAGGAACCGTCTTGTTTCACACCGGTAAGCGTTTGTTTCAATTCATATGCCCTAGGGGCACTTTCTTTTCCAAATCTCTCAAGAAGGTCATTCCAAATCTCAGCACTATTATTAGCATACTTCACACTGCTTCTGATATCTTTCTCCATGGCCGTGGTTAAGCAGCCCTTCACCATGGCGTCTGCTCGCATCCAGGCCATGTAGTTTGGGGCTGTCTTGTCGGGTTTCTTCAGGGTACCGTCAATGAGTTCTACTTTGTTTTTGGCAAAGAGGAAGTTGAGCATCTCTTAGGACCAATCACCGTAGTTGCTGTCGGTGAGGTTGTCATTGACATGAAGTTGTTTTGGGTAGTCAGACGGATGGATGTATAGAGGCGAACTCACATCCAAACCGACTTCTGTTTTTGGGTTAGCTTCATTCTTGTCTCCTGCCATTACGAGGAGGTGCTGGTCAGGATCGGTTTAGTACTGCTCTGATTCCATCAAGAATTCGATGGTAAGAGTTCTTGTTATTCTGTTTATTTTTGATTGATACAAAACATACCAAGAGCAAGGAAATAAATACAGAATTGGGAATGCAAAATATAGAAGGTTGCTAAACATAGGGACTAAATAAAAAGGAATGATATAGAAGGTTGCTAAACATAGGGACTAAATAAAAAGGAATGATATAGAGGGAATTGTGCAGAGAATATCTCTTGTGCATAGAATATCTTGTTTCCAATAGATAGTTCATTCCAACATGGACAGGTATATGCTTAGAAAATCTATGTGTAAAATATGAGTTTCTGTTTTGTATTTTTTTTTCTAGATTCAACGTTTGATGATCAAGTTTGCATACATGGCCCAAATAATTATCTGGGTTAAGATTAACCAATCAGAGCATGGACTCATCAGAGAGATAGAAACGGTGTTTGAAGAGATTTATTAGACATAGATTACAAATAAGATGTTCAGAGAATGGTTCATGAAAAGTTCTTTTAAAAAGATGGACAATTAATTTCTTATTTATCACTACAATCAGGGGCGAGCCCACATAGGGGCCCGTGGGGGCGCATGCCCCCACGACCCTAACGTGACTCCTTAATATTATGCGATATTTGCCACTATATTAGATACATATATCTATATATATATAGATATATATTTCCGTTTTTAAACACAAATCTTTCATAGCTTAGTTGGTGAAGCAATTATGTTTCAATATTGAGGTCAAGGGATCGAGTCCCACACACAATGTTCTTTTTTCTAGAAAATTTCTACTACTTACGTTTTTTTTCTAAAATATCTACTAGTTAAGTAAGTTGAAATTATTGTTTGGTTGAAAATGACTACTTATTAAAAATACATTATAAAGGACATGCTTGGCTTAAAATGGTCTCGCAGAGATGATGAGTTGTCTAAACGTCCCCTTTAATTTTGATTTTGTATGATTTTAAGGTGACTTGTATTTTGAATATCAAAATTGTCTTTTTTAGACTTTTGTTCTGGTAAACATGTTATTAGAAAGAAAACTTAATCTTCATCTTTTCTTCCATTACTATCACTTCCTCTTCATCATCTAGCATCGTTCTTCTTAATCTTCATCATTATCTCTTCATCCCCTCCTTTGTTTTTTATTTCAATATATTTTGGAGATCCAGTTGGAGGAAAGATCCTTGATTCATATTGAGAATATTAGAGATTGATTGATATACATCAAAATTACCACGGAATATCTAAACTATAAATAAAATTTTGTTAAGAATTTGCTTTTCGATTCTAGCTTGATCGTGTATTGTGAAATTCTTTCATTAACTATAACAAAGAGGTGTCCCCATTCATAAAAGTTTATGGCTTCGCCACTGACTACAATGTGGATGTATGTTTATTACTACAGTAGTAAAACTTACAATATACCTCTTATACTTTGTTTAGATGTTTACTACATATGGTGATACCACAACTACGATTCGTGTTGCGTCTATGATGATTATCATTATTCACTCATATTTGTATCTTGGTCGTAGAAGTAATGCCATTGTTGATAAGAGACCTTGCATAAATCGGAACCAAGAAAGAAATATATTGTAAAGAATGTGTTCTGAGAGTGGTCGTGAGTGCCACGAATAACTTCTAACGAAACAATTTCTTTTTCAACGTTTGTGGGCAACAAACAATGAAAAATATGAAATTTGGATGATTTTTTTTTGGTAACAAACCAAACAGTGGAAAACGGAGACAGTGGAAAATTAATTTATTTTTCTCATAACTAACCAAACTGTGGAAAATATAGAAAGTGTTAGAGAGAAAACGTTTCTTGGTGAAAAAATTTCTCTTAGTAAATTTTTCTCTATTTTTTTCTTTTCTCCAAATTACTATCAAACATAACGTTAGGTTTGGTTTAAGAGAAATTTAATTGTCGTCTACATCAACATCCTCATTGTTTAGATTTTTCGAAGTTATTGGAGACGAAGAAGATATAATGGTCCAGATGACCCATGAAGCAGATGATGTTGTTATAATCCAACAAGTATTTGAGGGTGATTCATGGTCATCCATGGGTTTTCTACCATCAGAAAATAGGGTAAGATGATTTGCTTATCGTTATGAATGATGTGCATGTTTAATAATCTCATGGGTTTATGATTGATGATCCACTAAAAAGTGATTTTATAGAGTTAGATGATTAGCTTTTGCCTCTTGTGGGCATCGATTCTTCAATCATTGTAAATTTTTGCCTCTTTTTGCAGAATGAATTAATTTTCGAAAGTGTTCTCCATGTGAGATTGTAGGTTCCTTAGGTATCTGATTTGTTAATTTTTTTTTAGCGATGACAGTTTTGTTTCATATAATAATAAAACTGTTGATAAAGTTGTAGTTTTCTATCCTCTATCTTTATTTGACTATTATAGTATGGTGTGGTCTATCCAGATGGTTTTATGAATGTAGAATCAGTTAATAAGAATATTTTGGATTATAGATTTGTCGAACTCTATCATGGTTAATATAATTAGGGTTGATGTTGGATAAGGAATGCAAGGGCTTCTTGCTTACAACAACATATTCAAAAGAATAAAATGATTGGTGCTTGATGCACCCGAAAAGGTTGCAAACCCAAGCGGATGTAAGGATTTACACCCTTCTACTAGTGTTTATAGCGGAAATATGACATCTAATGTCTACACTAGTATTCCCAGGATCACATGCAAAACTAGTAATTAATCTAATGGAGATAGTAGATTACCTTAATCGCTTTTCCCTCGAACTAGTTGAATTGATTGAAGAAGACCAAGAGCTTCAAGTGTAGCTCCTCTACTTGGGACACGAGCAATCAATTTGATCTCCCACCTTGTTGTATAGCTAGCACACCAATGGTGGTTGGAAAAGAAGAACACCTTCTTCTTTGACTAGATTGATAGTAATGGGAATTAGCTCACTTTCTCCTCTCTACTTGATGTGGTAGAGTAAGAAAGCTTAGAGAGAAATTCCACACCATATTCTCTGCCCTAAGAGTGTTTATATAGAACCCTAATAAGAATCCACCTCCTTTTAGGTTTCCTAAAACACCCTTTAGAATAAGATTTAGGGAAATAGTCGAAAATAGCAACTATTGGTATTTTCTCAATTCCCTAAGGAGGAGGTGTCCAAACACCACGAAAATTGGCAGATATAATGTTTATTATATCAGAAACTAACCCTCCAAAATTCAGCCCAATCCGAGTCCTAGAAGTACCCGAACCGGTCTAGGCCCAAAAACCCTGTTTTTGGCCTTTTTGTACTATCTTTGCCTAATTCCTTTTTAGGCCTATGAGATATGTTTATGGGACACTCCCATGATTATATCTCACTCCCACTAGTCATATCCTAGATCAATTTGTCACTCTTATGTGTAACCCGTTGTAGGATCCGATCGAAGTTAGCCGCGAATTACTTCGTAATTCGACGATCGTAGTTGGTCTCTAGCTACAACTCTACGATCCCTAAATCAATCGGACTTGATGATCTTCCACATCAATTGTCCTATCCGACAAATTGTTCGCATTGTCACCTTGGTCGAAGGACATCTCCTTCAACTCCTTCAGACTCCCACTTGGACTTAGAACAAGTGCAATGCCTCGATTCCCGTGTCAATTTAGTATCCCATCTGATACGTCACATCATTCAGACTTTCTTGATATCCGAGTACAACTGTAAAAGACAAACGATTAACTTTAATCCGTTTGAGCGCGGCCACGCATTTTCAGTTGCTACTCATCAAGTGGCCTTGAGACACTTTGTACCTAATGTGATTAGGGTGACACAATCCATTCTTGCGCTCCCACTTAACTTCATGTCTATCCTGTCCTTCCCAGTATCCGCCTTTATAACCTCCTTTTACGGCGCGGCGTTTAACGGAACCAAAGTCGGGCATTCCTTACATAAGATGAGTGGAGCACTCATGTTTTGAGGAATCTCTCCAATTGTCTTTATGAGAAGTATTGACGTTCATCACGAATGATGTACTTCTCATTTGAGGGTTATCCAGTGTATAAACCTTTTATACACCCACGTAGTCGAATAGAATATACTATTCCTATAGCCCATGAAACTGCGCTATCCCATCGACTCCTGATGAGTCATGAAAATGCCTCATTTGAATCTCTTAATCTGGGCTAGTTAGTCTATTTCGAGCTGTTACTCTCATGAATTACTTGTTTCTCTTTTTCAGGTATCTTTTACGGAGTTCGGTGCGGAAAATTGCTAAAATTGGAAGAAAGACACAATTGAGGGGCATTTTGGTCATTTGTTGGTTATGCTAATCCTGGTCGACTTTAATACTCAGATGAAAGTAGAGTTCAAAACGAATCCAACGGCGAAAACCGGAGTCGAATCGGTATCCGGATGAGAAAGATAGGCCAAGTCAAATATGGGAGTCAAATATAGTTGACCAAATCAATCAAGTACACATGGCGCGAATCTGACTCGAGGGTGTATGGTTTCGGTATTCTATTGGGACACATGGGTTAAAATTCGGGTTTGTTGCTTGGGATTGATCTGGTGTTCATGCATGACCTAATCACAGTGCTCCCCGCACGATCCGACGATGCCCAGTTGGCAAGCTAGCAACCGTGTTATCCAACGGCTTGTGTGTGCATCTCCTACTTTCTTAACCTGATGCTGCTACACATTATCATTCTTCTATAGCCAGCAAGCTACAGCCGGTTGCCCATATTAAATTTCATTTTGGTTTCTTATCCTCTCTAAGATAAAACCAGTAGAGAGAGAGAAGGAGATTTGAAGAAATTTCGAAAGAGAGAGAAAAGGAAACAAAATATAACCGAGATGGATACATTAGCTAGAGAAAGGAAAGAAGAAAGAAGAAAGGAAAGAAGAAAGAAGAAAAGGAAAGAAAGGATGCAAAGAGAAAACTATCTAGAGAGAGAAAAGGAAGTCGGAGGTGGTATTATTTTCTTGTTCTATATAGCTTGGGAACAGGAACAGAAGAAGGGGAGATCGGATGGAATGAAGCTCTCGAGCTCAACTTGACAGAAATATTAGAGAGAGAGAGAGAGAAACCATCATCATCATCTCGGATTGGGAGAACCATCCTCTCTGTAAGCTCAATCAAATAGAAAAACCAGAGAGAGAGAGAGGGGAAGAAGAGAAGATTATCATCTCCCCACAGCCAGATAGAGGAAAACGTGAGTGTAGACAGAGAGGGAGGAGAGCCATTCATTTTATCTTCATCATCTCGGCTATAACAGAGACGGCCAGAAACAGAGAGAGAGTGAAAACAGAGACAGAGAGGATAGCCGATCATCATCACCCTCTATCCTTCTTTTCCTTTTGATTGATTTTTTGGTGAGAAAAGAATTTACAGAGAGAGAAAAAAGAGAGAAAGAGAGGGTTGTAGAGAGGAAGAAACAGAAAGAAACAGAGATTCGGTTTTAAAGAAGAATTCATTATCTTCATCTTGTTTTATTTATTTTCTCTCTTTTGTTCTTCTTCTTAGTGAGAGAGAGGTAGATTAAAGAGAAAGAGAGAAAGTTAGAGAGAGAGACAGAGAGATTAGTAGAGAGAGAAACTCTGGTTCGAAGTATATATTATCATTTCAATTTTTCTTCTTTTCTTCTCTGTTTAGCTACTGTTTCTAGTGGGAGAGAAAGAAAGAAAGAATATAGAGAGAGAGATTAGAGTAAGAAAGGAAGAAGAAACAGAAACAATAGTGAGAGAAACAGAGTTGAAGAAGGTGAGAAAATAATTTTCTCTAAGGGTCTGTTTGGCAGAATTTTGGGAAAACAGAAGGAAAATCTTTCCCTAAGGCCCTGTTTGGTTCTGAAATGGTGAAAAAGTTAAGTTTTCTTCTCCCTCTCTTTACTTTATTTTCCAATTTCTTTTATTTAATGTCCATGAGTAATTAATTCTCTATCTAGGGTTTTAGATGAAGTTTCAATAATTATTCTAATGATTAATTTATTACAGTTTTTATTATTTTAACGATAATATCTTCCGGGTTTTTAGACCATCCATGGACTAAAAATCTGAGTTATACAAAGAACAATTGAATTAGACCAAATTAAATTGTCGTTAGAACTGATTATATGGATGAATTCAGAAAACCTAGACTCTCTCCCATTTGACTTCTCCCCATTTGAGTTTCACCTTTTTAATCGTTTTAATATTTTATTTATTTATTTATTTTCAAAATCAAAACCAAAATCAATTTCAAAACCGAGTTACTTTCAAGTTTTAGAATAGGTTTCACTTAGTCTCTGAGGAACGAACCGGTCTTACCGGAAATTATTACAACTTGACACCCGTGCACTTGCGGGTGTAGACCTATTTAGGGTAACCTTTTTAGGCCTATCAAGTTTTTGGCGCCGCTGCCGGGGACTAAGTTTAAAATTTTTTCTAAACTTGGAAAGTTTTTATTTTTGGTAAGTTTTTATTTTTGGCCACTTTGACTTGCTTCTCTATTTTTGGTGTGCAGGGCATTAAGGAGCGAAAGAGAAGGCGCAAACAAGGAGGAGGAGTCGAAAAGAAGAAATTTACAGTTTTATTTTATTTTATTTTTGGTGAGAGAGAGACTTTAGACTTTCTAGA
This sequence comes from Eschscholzia californica, assembly GCF_041429995.1. Classification (NCBI taxonomy): domain Eukaryota; kingdom Viridiplantae; phylum Streptophyta; class Magnoliopsida; order Ranunculales; family Papaveraceae; genus Eschscholzia; species Eschscholzia californica. The sequence goes on from NW_028238198.1 coordinate 52,555,429, forward strand.
CTTTATTTTTGGATTTAAGTTTTGACCCTAATTTAAAGGGCATAAATTGTAACCGAAAAACCAAAACGAAGCCTCGGGTTCGAACACTCGCGGGGAGAGTGGCCCGAGTCGTCTGCAAAGGTCGTCGCCCGTCTCGAACGGGAGGTAACTTTCTCTAATCACCCACGAATCCCCTGTTAGTGGGTACTTTTTATAAGATCTTAGTAGTGCTTCCTCGGTTTTCGTGTTAAAAAAAAAAAAAAAAAAAAAAAAAAAAAAAAAAAAAATATGGACCAATAAAAAGGAATCGAGTGTAGTTTTTGCAAGTGTCAATTCCCATCTTGTGATCGTGCCTGATCATCATGGCGCATTTTTCTAATGGTTGGACATACCCTGTTGGTGATGATGACCTTGATATAACCTTAAGAGAATACCAACAGTTGCTTAACCAACGTGGTACGACTCTAAGAGATTGTCAACGACTTAACGAGGGGAATAGGCTAGTTGAGCCTAACCGAACTGGTATGACCCTAGGAGAGTACCAACAGATGTGTAGAGACGAGCCTAACCGACCGGGTATGACATTTCAGGATTATAAACGAATGTCTAGAAACAGTCCGATTAGTGAGTGGAGTAGACCATATGAGCCTGATCAATCTCATATGACATTAGGAGATTATCAACAAATGTGTAGAGATGGTCCGATTAGCGATGGATATGGTCCGACGCCAAATATATATGAGAGACCTTATTGTCCACACTATTCTGAGACCAATGACTTTAGAGACAGGTATGATCCTAATATGTACGGAGGAAGTTATTATCAAGAGTCTACGTTTAATTACACTAGCGAACCTTATTACGAGGAGACTCTTGAAGATAGATCTCGATCAGAGTCCGAGAGTCGTCTTATTGAGATTATGTCACAATTTACGACTCAAATGCAGCAGGATATTGAGTCCTTGGCTCAACAGATGAAAATGTTTAAGTCACAGTTATTCGCCGACGAGGAAGGGGGTTCACCACCCCAAACTCAGGAAGGTACTAGGTACGATGACGAGGTTAATACGTCTAACCCTAGTACTAAGTTAAATGTCGATGAATTTACTGATAATACCCTAGAGCCTGAAAGGTCTGATGACCTTGTTGTCTTGCTTCCTCCACCTATGTCATCTCGCCATGATAGGACTGTATTAGACGTTGATATCCAGAATGACGGCGCTATGAGCAAGTTTGGGAATGACACTATTCTGAACTTTCCGACATTTGAGATTTGTAAGGAGTCAGCCTTAGATGAAATTCTAGGAAGGCATGATATTATGAATGACTGCGAGACTCCAGATGTATTTGAGGACATTGATGATAGTAGAGACATGTTAGATAGTTTGTCAGACTGTTTACCTAAGGAAACCATGGACCTTGACCTGGTCCCCGAGCATATTGCCTTACCCTTAGAGTCTAGTTTGACCTTTCACATGGTCTCAGACTCGGTTGTTGATCCCTTTTGGGACACTTCAGATGTCTCCTCTAGAACGTCTATGGAAATAGTGGATATTCTATCCACTAAGCTTGCAGATGACTTTCTGCCTTCGACGGATATATTGGCCCTTCATTGTTATGTCGATCCTTTTGATGACTTTCTAGTCATTGGTCCAAGTATTTATAGTTACTTAGTGGACTGTGCATCCACTAAGTTTGGGGATTGCCCCTCATCTTTAATAGTCTCACATGCACTCTCTGCAATTCACAAAGATGTGAGACTATCGTTCACTGAAAACTTTGTGTTTTGGGTGGACCCACAGATGTATCGAATATTGGTTTACAGTTAATCACATATCTGTAATCCAGTAGGTTAATTCTTTTTATTTTTTCGAATCATCTGTTTCGTCTGGCTGAAGACGTTAAACTTAGCGCTTTCTGGGAGGCAACCCACGCTTAGGACTTCCGAATCAGGTAATATCTTTCCCTTCACCCTGTTATTTTTTACATAGTCTTCAGAACATTGAGGACAATGTTCGGTTTAAGTTTGGGGATAGGGGATTGAAATTTTTGCTAAGTCCTTATTTCAAAAATTCAGAAGGGTTCAAAATTTTTCAAAATTTTAACTTTTGGATTGAAAATGTGAGTCTAGCTGTTTTTGCTTGTTAATAGTTATAGAGTCTAGTTGGTCGGACTATCCGTTTGCTAAAGGTTTTTCCACGAATTTCGAGTCTTGAGGTTGTCTGTGCACTAGCCATGTGAGTGTTAGATAGGTGAAGAGTTGACTTTTCTGAGAGAACTTAATCGATCATTAGTGGAGACTTAACCTATGTGAGATTCTGAGCCTTTCTTGTTGTTTTGAGTGATCTCTTCTGAGCTAATTCCGAGTAGAGTGAAGAGCTACTCAACCTCGCAATATTGAAACGAACTCATTTGATCTCCTGAGTTCAAATTTTACAACCACTAGGGATGTCATCAGGAAGTAAACCTTTTTCTTGTAGTCTGAGAAACTTGAAAACAATGTCAACTAGAGGAAGATAGGAACCTCATCATTTAGAACCCTGAGAATGAGGCATGAAGCAAAGTGGAGAGAATTATACCCCAAGGAAAGTGTTAAGAAAGTATATTGTGTATCTTGAGTTTTATTACCAGCAGCGTATTAGAAAAAAAAAAAAAAAAAAAAAAAAAAAAAAAAAAAAAAGAAAAAAAAAAGAAAAAAAAAGAAGAAATAGAAAAATCAAAGAAAAAAGAAAGAAAGTGTGTTTTAAGTGTTTATCCCTTGAATTAGTTCTTGAAGATTTGAAGACGTCAAGTTCTCATGAGTTCTAGTCATATCCTCATTAGTGTCTATCGACCTCTAGGGAGCATTGTTAGATAGTAGATCAGGTGAGAAGAGTTAGTTAGCTTCCCCATTCCATATTAGTGGTTGTTTCCTTCTTTGAGATCAGTCGTCCACAAAATTTAGTCCGTCTTTTTCATGTGTTGAGTTTTCCTACATATTCATACTAACACATAGAGTGAACCATTTCTGAGTGATTTTAATTTTTGAATGTATGACCGTGAGGCAGTAGTCGAGGCGAAATGTATTGAGAAGGTAATCGAAGTCTTGTCTGTTTGGAACCGAAATGATACTCATATTGGCTGGTCACGTGCACTTCGAGTCTTGATTACTAGTGAAGGAATTTTTAGCTTTTGTATGGTTTGGTCGACTTAGATTTCATTTCTATTAACTTTTGAAAATTTACCGGATAAACATTTTTAGTTCATGTCATATTTAGACCCTTCTGCATTTTTGAGATTTTTGAATTTTGTGGGTATATTCACTGCAAACCCTCACGAGACGAAACTCGTCCTCTAGGGTAACCTAGAGGTTTAACGGCTTGTTGCACGTGCTAAGTGCAATCGTGATTCCCTACGAAAGTGGTGAATTGGGTTTGGTTTCATTTTTCTGTTTTGCTCGAGGACTAGCAAAATCTAAGTTTGGGGATGTTTGATGAGTCATGAAAATGCCTCATTTGAATCTCTTAATCTGGGCTAGTTAGTCTATTTCGAGCTGTTACTCTCATGAATTACTTGTTTCTCTTTTTCAGGTATCTTTTACGGAGTTCGGTGCGGAAAATTGCTAAAATTGGAAGAAAGACACAATTGAGGGGCATTTTGGTCATTTGTTGGTTATGCTAATCCTGGTCGACTTTAATACTCAGATGAAAGTAGAGTTCAAAACGAATCCAACGGCGAAAACCGGAGTCGAATCGGTATCCGGATGAGAAAGATAGGCCAAGTCAAATATGGGAGTCAAATATAGTTGACCAAATCAATCAAGTACACATGGCGCGAATCTGACTCGAGGGTGTATGGTTTCGGTATTCTATTGGGACACATGGGTTAAAATTCGGGTTTGTTGCTTGGGATTGATCTGGTGTTCATGCATGACCTAATCACAGTGCTCCCCGCACGATCCGACGATGCCCAGTTGGCAAGCTAGCAACCGTGTTATCCAACGGCTTGTGTGTGCATCTCCTACTTTCTTAACCTGATGCTGCTACACATTATCATTCTTCTATAGCCAGCAAGCTACAGCCGGTTGCCCATATTAAATTTCATTTTGGTTTCTTATCCTCTCTAAGATAAAACCAGTAGAGAGAGAGAAGGAGATTTGAAGAAATTTCGAAAGAGAGAGAAAAGGAAACAAAATATAACCGAGATGGATACATTAGCTAGAGAAAGGAAAGAAGAAAGAAGAAAGGAAAGAAGAAAGAAGAAAAGGAAAGAAAGGATGCAAAGAGAAAACTATCTAGAGAGAGAAAAGGAAGTCGGAGGTGGTATTATTTTCTTGTTCTATATAGCTTGGGAACAGGAACAGAAGAAGGGGAGATCGGATGGAATGAAGCTCTCGAGCTCAACTTGACAGAAATATTAGAGAGAGAGAGAGAGAAACCATCATCATCATCTCGGATTGGGAGAACCATCCTCTCTGTAAGCTCAATCAAATAGAAAAACCAGAGAGAGAGAGAGGGGAAGAAGAGAAGATTATCATCTCCCCACAGCCAGATAGAGGAAAACGTGAGTGTAGACAGAGAGGGAGGAGAGCCATTCATTTTATCTTCATCATCTCGGCTATAACAGAGACGGCCAGAAACAGAGAGAGAGTGAAAACAGAGACAGAGAGGATAGCCGATCATCATCACCCTCTATCCTTCTTTTCCTTTTGATTGATTTTTTGGTGAGAAAAGAATTTACAGAGAGAGAAAAAAGAGAGAAAGAGAGGGTTGTAGAGAGGAAGAAACAGAAAGAAACAGAGATTCGGTTTTAAAGAAGAATTCATTATCTTCATCTTGTTTTATTTATTTTCTCTCTTTTGTTCTTCTTCTTAGTGAGAGAGAGGTAGATTAAAGAGAAAGAGAGAAAGTTAGAGAGAGAGACAGAGAGATTAGTAGAGAGAGAAACTCTGGTTCGAAGTATATATTATCATTTCAATTTTTCTTCTTTTCTTCTCTGTTTAGCTACTGTTTCTAGTGGGAGAGAAAGAAAGAAAGAATATAGAGAGAGAGATTAGAGTAAGAAAGGAAGAAGAAACAGAAACAATAGTGAGAGAAACAGAGTTGAAGAAGGTGAGAAAATAATTTTCTCTAAGGGTCTGTTTGGCAGAATTTTGGGAAAACAGAAGGAAAATCTTTCCCTAAGGCCCTGTTTGGTTCTGAAATGGTGAAAAAGTTAAGTTTTCTTCTCCCTCTCTTTACTTTATTTTCCAATTTCTTTTATTTAATGTCCATGAGTAATTAATTCTCTATCTAGGGTTTTAGATGAAGTTTCAATAATTATTCTAATGATTAATTTATTACAGTTTTTATTATTTTAACGATAATATCTTCCGGGTTTTTAGACCATCCATGGACTAAAAATCTGAGTTATACAAAGAACAATTGAATTAGACCAAATTAAATTGTCGTTAGAACTGATTATATGGATGAATTCAGAAAACCTAGACTCTCTCCCATTTGACTTCTCCCCATTTGAGTTTCACCTTTTTAATCGTTTTAATATTTTATTTATTTATTTATTTTCAAAATCAAAACCAAAATCAATTTCAAAACCGAGTTACTTTCAAGTTTTAGAATAGGTTTCACTTAGTCTCTGAGGAACGAACCGGTCTTACCGGAAATTATTACAACTTGACACCCGTGCACTTGCGGGTGTAGACCTATTTAGGGTAACCTTTTTAGGCCTATCAACTCCCGTGCTAGTCTTCGTGAGTCATTGTTGTCCATGCAATGACCTGGACCAGGGATTTTTGATAATAAATATTCCAAGTTCACTTAATAGGGTTTCATTCATCAGATCACGTATCTGACAAACCTATTCGAAACGTTTTATTATCGATGGACTGTCGTTTAAACACTAAACCAAGTTTAGACGACTGGTGAAATAATTCTTATTATTTCTGATAACGAGAGTTGTAAATCTGAGCCTCTTCCGTAAAACTCCTTTTACCCACTCAGTTTTACTTGTCGAGGTTTAAAATTTATACCTCATGCCTTAGACTGTGTATGAATCTCATACTATGTCTTAGGTGACAGTTTAGTTTGACTACCGTGGTAGTCGGTTTTAAACTTTGCTTATTATCAATTAATTTGAAGATTACTATCTTCAACCTTGATAATATCTAGTAATCTTTACTAGGGTTAAGGCCTTTAATTCTTTGTGTAGTATTTGCAACAGTTCCCGGCTTAAAACACTTTTAGCCTACTTTCCTTCCATGTCTGGAAGTTTGCTACGATGACATGTTCAATTTTGTACTACTTCATCCTTTAGCCTTCTAGGATGTACTAAGTAGTGTTTCGGTTTTCCAATCCGAATTCGGATGTTTAAATGCTAATCATGTCCAACATGATTGACTTTATGTTTTCGAACATAAATGTCTCTCTCATGCGTGCTAGCTCATCGGTGTCTTTTAGACTCCGAGTTTTGCAACGCCCTCTGTCATGAGTTTTTGGGTCGAAATTCTTTTAGACTTTCCGAGTCTTAGATTTTCTGTTTCGGATCTCAAGCATCTCAGCGTACTGAGTCTCTCTAATCCTATCATCCTTTTGATCTATGCTTATAGATCTTCAGATGCCCAAAATGGCATTTTATCCTTTTGTGTGTGGTCCTTTATTGAGTCAGTTCGTTACTGTTATACAACACCTTATGTCGTACTCAATCTTTTGTATGTACTCTGCATACGGACCCGGAAGGTTTGTTTACTCCCACTTACCTTCTTGAAACTCGTGATTCAAGATTTTCTTCATTCTCCAGGAATCGAATTTCTCTGATTGCCTTTTGAATCGAAGATTCTAACTCTTGCGTGCTTTTAATCTGTCGATAGATTTCTGAAGCATGCTTGTGGACATAACTTGATTGGAAGAATCTTTATTCTTCTTGTCTCGTTTCGGGAAACACGAATGTTTCCATCCTTCTCAGTTTTCTATTTTGGAAAACCAATTTAGGTCTTTTGTTGACTTAAATTATCAAGCTTCATGTCTTGACGAGATATGGATTCCACGATGATTTTGGCTTCTAGCCAAAATCTAGAGTCAGTTTCCGTTTCTGCGCAGGTCTTTTATCTCTTCAGAAATAACCTTTATTTTCTGTGTCTTTGAGATTTGACCTTTTAGGGCTTTTGAACAACAATTTGGAATTTTCTCAACTACTTTGAGATATTCCTTTAGAGACACTTTCACTTGTTTTGAGAGTTCTCCGGCGAATGACATTCGCTTTTGTGCGGTGGGTTTATTAGATCATGTCTTTAACCTTTCCTTTTCCGAGGAGCCGCAGTTTGTTGCTCTTGGTCGAATTTAATCGACTTGTACAAGTTTCATGATTGTTCTTCATGACCCTCCATGATTTTTCTCATGATCGAATTAAATCGACTTGTACTTTTCTCCCACTTATTCTTTTAATAATTAGTGTTTTCTCCCAGACTACTAGGTGTGCTAATTATTAGAAGGATACTATCATGAGCAACAAACACTTTGTTCTCTTGATTAGTTATGGAAGAAGCCCAAATTTCTTTTAAAAGAAATTGCGTCAGATATTAGCTAGTTTTGTAATGCTTTTACAAGCTTAGCTGTTAGACGGAATTTTGGTAAGTGTGAAAACAATCGTTTATAGAATATGTCCCAAAATATTCGGAAGACTGGCTTAAACCCATCTTTGATCGAATTATGCATAGCAATGTTCGATTGCTCCCACTGAATCCACCATCCGTCGGATGTGTTCCATGGAGCAGAGTTGGGAAACTGTTTCTCAACTCCTTTGATGGATATCAAGTGTTTGACTCAAGTTTTCACTATCTTGTCAAAGTGATTCTTTACTTCGGTTTGTACTTTGTTTGAACCTTTCAAACATTCTGACTTATACTTTATGATTTGTACGTTTCCATACTTCATGAAGTTGTCAGAGTACGTATTTGAAGTTTCTCTCGTTAGCTTCTGCAAGTAAACTTATAGGTCTGCATAACACCGTATGAGTCCTAATAGATTACTAGTCTTTATGCCTTTTGAAAAGGGTGACTTTGTCAATTAGTCCTTAAGACCCAATTGACAATGCTGAAGTTTAATGAGTTTGAATCTCTTGATTTTAGCCATTATCAATGTTAACCTTCAGTTAATTTTATCACTGGTTTAAAACATCAGACGTTTCTAGAAGAACAAAATAATCACTATTAAGTTCTAAGCTAGATCAGTGTCTAAAAGAAGACTTCGATCCCTTTCAGCATCCCTAGCATTACTGCTTCTGCTCCCTCTTGGATCTTTACTTCTTTTAGTCAAGTATGTGATTTCCTTGAGCTCCCACTGAGCCGCTCATCTGGTCTTAAATACCTGATGAAGGAATTTTACGATACTTGTTTTTAACTTTGTTAACAAGGATACGGAATCGGAATTCATAATTCCATTCCTTTTGTCCTCCAGGTGCTAAAGGTAGTTTCCTTTTAAATGGTCTAGCCATTGTTCAGAAACATTCACAGTAATGAGAAATACTCTTGATCATGTACTCGGTAGCTGCTTTTCTTTGATCAAATGTTTGTCTCACTTGACTGATCCTTTTGCCCTTTTGAATCTATTTCTTAGATTCTTTGTACCAAATCTTAAGAACCTTTCTTAGACTGGATATTCCCGTATGTTCTGCTCAGTTTGTTTGTAACAACCTGAGTGACTCATCTAAGGTCTTATCTATCTTTGTTCAATCAATATTGAATTGGGTGATAGATGTATTCTGTTGTCTTCCGTTAGGATGACTTTCAGATTGCCTTGGAGGTCTCGTACCTCTCCATTTATGACTTCTGTGGGAAATTCTTCCTCAGTTTGTCTTAATGGTTATGCTAGCATTCATTATTCTTCCAAAGAGAAAGTTATACGATTGCTTGCAAATGGCTTTTGACCTTCTCTTGTATGAGTCAACATTGGGATTGGGTATTCTAGTGACCTTCCTTTTGAATCTGAGAATTATTCTCGGATTCATTCTTCCATTCTAGGAAGTGGATCAGCACCTCCCTTAGGTGTGATTCAATGTTGAAATCGTTTGTGTCATCTTAAAACTACATAAAGAAATGGCAAAGTTTTAAAACTCGTTATCGTTTTTGAAAAACATTAGTTTTCCCACATTATTCAATAAAAATCGTCCCCGATTGAATAAGTGATTCCAAGACCCCAGTTCTTCGAAGTAAAGCGGACGAAGGCCCTACCCTTTGACTCCGTCGTTCCGGGTGAGCGAACTACTTCACTGATCATACCTTATGACTCTTGGTTGATAGATTTCATTAATGAATGACTAATCTATCCTTTCGCCTCGAGTATCCAAGCCTATCTTGCTGATCTCGTTGAGTAGAACCATTTAGACGTGTAGGCCTCTTCTATAGACCTACCCGCATTGTCCCAAGGTAGAGGAGGTACTCTGCGAAGGCCGACCCACCTTCCTCGAACAAGGGCGCAACGAGTGTCTTAATCTGGATAGGCGATTACTCAAGATTACTTTTGAGGACTTTTACGCTAGTCTGGCGTTTGTTATAGTGAACTATTTAGCCTAACTAACATCCATGACATAAAGCGTAAATAAGTAAGTAAATGCGCGCGAGAAAGTAAATCAAGCAGACATGGATCCTAGTATGGCCCCTAACCTAGAAGATCGAATCACCCTTGGTTTTCTTCTTGTTTCGCCTTTTGGTTCGTCTTAGATCGCCATCTTTGAACCTCCATTGATTTCTCCCACTCGCCTTTGGATTTCATCCTCGAGTTTCTTCAATGGACTCATAGACCCTAAACTCTAATTACAAGACTCTAACGATTCGCAGATCGTATAAACTTGAAATTAAAATTAATTACAAAGCATGCACCCATCCGTGCTTAAAACAAGAATAAAGAAATAAATCTATGGCCATACTAGTTTCCCGCATTCACATCACATGCAATCATATAATATATCAAGGCTAAGAATTATATATGCATGATTATCTTGGGAGATACTTTTGTTGACATCACATGTCACATTACGGACCTTAAGTCTAAATTCGAAGAATTCTACTAATGGTGCTTTCCGGTTTTATCTTTTATGATTTCTAAACTCATCTTTAAGAAAAACTCCGTTTTGGGCTCGAGAAAGCCCGGGTCAATTTCGGAAAAAATATTGGTTTGATTTTTAATGATTTCATAAATCAATTTAAAGACAAATCCGTTTTGGGCTATTGGATGGCCTGGATTGATTTTGGAATTATTTGGTTGGAATCGGAAAAATTTTTGGCAAAAACTCCCACTCGAATGATGGTCCCTTTTCGTGGTCCGAAAAGCCTCGAAAAAGCCCGGGACAAGTCCTAGACAAGTCCCGGCCCAAGCCCAAAAAGGGCTCGGACAAGGTCCGGACATAGCACGGCCCATAGGGCCGGTATGTCCTGGCCGAGGCCTATCAAGGCCTGGTCTCGTCCTGGCCGGAGCCAGGACGCTAGTCCATGTACCAGACGCGTCCAAGACGCGTCTGGTCGAGTGCTCTGGACGCGTCCTAGACGCGTCCAGGAAGCTCCTTCGCAGCTGCTGGTCGCGTCTTCAAGACGCGTCCTTAGTAGCTGCTCTGGACGCGTCTCAAAGACGCGTCCAGAAGCTTCTGTCGCAGCTGCTGGTCGCGTCTTCAAGACGCGTCTCAGCAGCTGCTCTGGACGCGTCCAGAGGACGCATCCAGGAGCTTCTGGTCCGGCCAGGAAGCTTCCTGGCCGGACACTAGGGTTTTTCAAAACCCTAGTTTCCAAAAAGAAAAAAAAAAAAAATTTATTTTTTTTTTCTTATGGAACTCTAAGTTGCTATTTTCCAATTTTAAAACTTTTCTTAAATTTTTTAAATTCCTTTTAGAACACTTCTAAAAAAATTTTTAAAACTTTTAGAAACTTTTTAAATTTTTCCAAATTTGTTTTGAGAGCTTCCTAAAGTCAAAACTACTCTTTTTAGAACACTTCTAAAATTCTAAAATTCCAAAATTTTGTTTTTCAAAAGTTTCCAAAACTTAAAAACAACTCTTAATCAAACCAATTTTGGATCAAAATCTAGGTTTTTGAAATTTTCCAAAGAACAATTTTGAAATCAATTTTGAAAAATCTTTGAATCCAATTCAAAATTAATCAAATTTTATGTTTTAAAATCTTTTTAAACATAACTATCAATTTAATCAAGCATGGATTAGTTTGAAATTCAATCAAATTGAGACTTTTAAAACACTTTTAATCATCAATGTGATTCTCAATTTGAAAATTTATTGAATCCCATCAAATTATGAGTTAAAAATACCTTTTTAAAAACACCTTTTAAAATACTTTTATAAACTCAATTTTCAAACTATCAAGCATATAAATTAGTTCGATTCTTAGCAAAAACTAGTTAATAGCAAGAGGCTCTGACGCCACTGTAAGGATTTACACCCTTCTACTAGTGTTTATAGCAGAAATATGACATCTAATGTCTACACTAGTATTCCCAAGATCACATGCAAAACTAGTAATTAATCTAATGGAGATAGTAGATTACCTTAATCGCTTTTCCCTCGAACTAGTTGAATTGATTGAAGAAGACCAAGAGCTTCAAGTGTAGCTCCTCTACTTGGGACACGAGCAATCAATTTGATCTCCCACCTTGTTGTATAGCTAGCACACCAATGGTGGTTGGAAAAGAAGAACACCTTCTTCTTTGACTAGATTGATAGTAATGGGAATTAGCTCACTTTCTCCTCTCTACTTGATGTGGTAGAGTAAGAAAGCTTAGAGAGAAATTCCACACCTTATTCTCTGCCCTAAGAGTGTTTATATAGAACCCTAATAAGAATCCACCTCCTTTTAGGTTTCCTAAAACACCCTTTAGAATAAGATTTAGGGAAATAGTCGAAAATAGCAACTATTGGTATTTTCTCAATTCCCTAAGGAGGAGGTGTCCAAACACCACGAAAATTGGCAGATATAATGTTTATTATATCAGCAACTAACCCTCCAAAATTCAGCCCAATCCGAGTCCTAGAAGTACCCGAACCGGTCTAGGCCCAAAAACCCTGTTTTTGACCTTTTTGTACTATCTTTGCCTAATTCCTTTTTAGGCCTATGAGATATGTTTATGGGACACTCCCATGATTATATCTCACTCCCACTAGTCATATCCTAGATCAATTTGTCACTCTTATGTGTAACCCGTTGTAGGATCCGATCGAAGTTAGCCGCGAATTACTTCGTAATTCGACGATCGTAGTTGGTCTCTAGCTACAACTCTACGATCCCTAAATCAATCGGACTTGATGATCTTCCACATCAATTGTCCTATCCGACAAATTGTTCGCATTGTCACCTTGGTCGAAGGACATCTCCTTCAACTCCTTCAGCGGAGGTATCAAGTAGTAATCCGGCAAAGCCGGGATCGATCCAAGGATAGGAAGGTAGTTTGGATATCGAAAGGTCTTATCCCTCGGTCTATGTATCAAATGCTAACTTAGACTAAATAGGAAAGGAAACAAAGATAAATGGGGGGTTTAGATTGAATAAGCAATAAGAGAAGAAAACGAGTAAAAGTAAACTAAACAATAAAAGTAAATGGGCGAGAGAGATTCGAGAGAAGAGTCGAAGGAACAAGAGTCGGGAGACGGTAAGACTCGATTCGGGCAACAAATACGTGAGATAGGTGTGAAGTCCGGGAATCCATAATGATAAACCTACGACTACGTGTAGTCCGATTTGATGTGTCGAGGTACAATCGATATTCGACTCCTAAAGTAGATGTCTCTAAGTACTATGTATATCCGGAGATCATACATAGTCAAACAAACGTCTAAATCGGTTAATCCCGAGTCATCGAAAGTGTCGTCTAGTCGCCTAACTATGTGAAGTGCATGACAAGACACATGAAATTATGACTTAGACTACGATCGATATCGAATACTTCGTTTCGTCTATTAACTGTGCGAAGTGCTTGACAAGACACATGAGAATACGATCAAAACGATAATCGAAATAAATGAACATCAATTTATAATCAAAACATCAAATCATATTAAACATAATCACGAATTCATCACATTTCATCTCATATAATCGACACACTAAAGTTATCTAAACATGGTGATTGAGTAAGAAATGGAAAGGAAATGGTGAGAATCCCCCTTTTTCGATGTGGTTCGAGGCTAAGATCGTCGGAAAATATAAGTTTTTAGTTGCAGCCGATCTCCCCTTAGCAATTTTCTGGGTTTCCCATAGCGACCATCATCATCTTCTCCATTTAGAACTCAACCTCTATTAAAGCTAAACCCTAGTTTTCTCTCTCTAGCAATCTTCAACCAAAATCAAATCAAACCACATGGGAAGCTAGTCAAGGATAAGGGGAACAAAAGCCGTAAGGTTTCCGGCCAAGAAGGTTGCCGGAAAAGCACCAAAAATCCGGTCAAATTCCGGCAAAACCCTGGAACATCAAATCCGGCCAAATGAGCATTGAATCCGACCAACCATAGATACATCCGAGCTCCACGTCTCAGCCCGAACAGGTCCGAGCAGCAGCACGCGTCCCGTGCACGTCCGAGCTGCTGTGCCGGCGTGCCCTGCTGCTGCTCCCGTGAGAGATCCGACGCTTGCAGCAGCAGCTGCTCGTCGTCGTGTTGCTGTTGTCCAGCGTGCTGGAGCTGCTGTGGAGCGTGCTGGAGCTGCTGCCGTGTGCGTTCTCCATGGCCGTGCTGCCTTGCTTCCATGTTCCGCGACTTTGCTATGGTGCCGGCCAACTTGGCCGGCACCTCTCCTTCTCCTCTTCAACTCTCTCTAGCTCAAACTCTAAACCCTAAAACTTTTGGTGATGAAGAATCCTCTAACTCAAGAACACCCACCCTAGCCACCCTCTCTCTCCTTCTTCTTTTCTTTTTCCCAAGCTAGGAGATGATGAATAGTGTCTTTGACCCCTTTTCTCTAACTTGAGTCAAACCCTAGACTTAGTCAAAGTTTGACTAAGTCTTTAGACTACTTCAAACCCTTGACTTTGTCCATCATAAAAGACTTTTGACTTGGACCAAAAAGGGTGCCCATAGAATCTCTATTGTTCTTTTCCTCTTTGGGCTCTTTGGTTGGGCTTCTTTCTAAAGCAAGGGAGTGCCTTCATCTTGTCTCTACATTTAGAACCAAGGGGTGCCTTCATAGAATCCTTGTTTTAAGACCGAACCTCGGCTTCTTTCATTCACAACTTTTCCGTTCGAACTCCGAATCGACTTCCGTTTTCACCGTCGGACTCGTCATTGACCTCACTTGTTGTTTGACTTCTGATATTGACCAAAATACCCCTGGTGCTCTTTTCTTCCCTTTTGCCGCATAAGATGAAAATGTGATAATTCGCTCTCTTTATTCCGAATTACACGCCAAACCCCAAATAAATTACCTAGCAATGAAAACATATAAATAATTAGAAATAAAACTCGAAAAGAACTAACTTATCAAAGTTAAGTGACCTAAATGTGGCATTTTCACGCCACATCAGTGCTAACAAGACTTATCCAACATTTGAACTGCCCTCTCTTTGCTTATGTGATTTCCTCTCTCTAGTTCACTAATATGTTGTGCGGTCAAAGATTAAATTCACTTAAGAAAATACCTAACACTTTATACACAATAAGTCGGACAATTTGATTTTGCATTTTTTTTTTTTTTATTATGAGATTGCTAAATATTTGGAAGTATGGAAAAATATTGAATTTCAAGATTGAACCAGTTGGAATATAGTTATTAGTACACTTCACGAATTCTAGCGAATTGATGTGTAGAGACAAACAATTATATCAAATTTGAAAATCAAACCGGTTAGACGCTCTTTGCATAATAAGTTAGACAATTTGATGATGGTGTTTTTTTTACACAAAGTGTTACGAAGAACTAAAGTTTTTATTGTATCATTTACTTATTTACGTCTTTTTATAATATTTAGATATGATTTAAAGTTTTATTGTATCATTAACTTATTTATGTCTTTTTATAATATTTAGATATGATTTAAAGTTTTATTGTATCATTAACTTATTTATGTCTTTTTATAATATTTAAATATGATTTTAATCGTGCCGGAGGCACGGGGTTTATCCTAGTCTATATAATAAAACAGAAGGAAAAATGATGACTGGGACAAACATCCTTTTTAAATTATTGATATAGTATATATATATATATATATACTAATACCTTGTAAATATTTTTTAAAAAATGGCAATGTTAACATCATATCAACAATAAAACAATATTCAATAAGAATTACACACTAAGCCTTACCTCTTATACGGTTTCTTACGTTAACTCCCATGCTGGCCTCGAGAATGGCCTTCTCCCTTGTATCAATGTAATCGTTTAATGAAGTCTAGGGAACAAACCCACTCAACGCAGAGCAGTTCGGGATTTTCATCCTTAGCCAAGGCTATAAGAATGCGACGATCACTTTGTTCTGGTCGACTGCTCAGAAGTTCACTAAAGAGGTTTCCCACCGTAATTATGGATGCAAAGGTTCCGTAATCATCTGCGTTGCGGCGTATGTAAAATTCAAAGTCATAAATATATACTTAATAAATAAGAGATAAACAACAAGAATCATAAAACACCAATTCAGGATATGTATTAGTTAACCTAAATACAAAATGCACACAGTACATAAATATGCACACATTAATCAAATTAGATTAGAGATCAACACAAGAATCACTTAACCTAAATACATGATAATCTAATTAGTTAAATAGTATATTTAATTAAATATAATTTAAATATATTCTATTTAATTAAATATAATTTAAATATATTTAATTTAAATATAATCTATTTAATTAAAATTAACCTAACTTCACACACAAAATCTATTTACAATGATTGATCTAGATAAAACGTCACAGACATTTAGTTGTTCAAATATACTATTGGACCATAATTTAATGTTTAAACCTAACTTATTACCTCGGATTATTATATTATATAATAAGATTCAATCCCCAAGCTTATCAAAGTTACATGTATTAATTCATTCTTAATTATGAGAAAAATCTCTTGATTCATTACATCATAAAGATACAAAATATTTTAAAAAAACTTACTTAGAATCGAGATTAAAGAACGAAAATGTAGATAGAGAGATGGATCAAGACAGTATTTTGAGCCCATTGATTCACTTAATCACTTCAAATAAGAAATTTGACTGTGACATCAAACTCCAAAAGTTTTTCGAAACATTTAATATATCTTTCAAATAAGGTTGAAGTAGTGCTATATATAGAAATAGTAAGAGAGGGATATGAAATATTGAAGTGTGAAGAGTGTGAAGTAAAATATTAAAACTTTTAAGATTAAAATTTTTAAGATTAAAACTTTTAGATATTAAATCTTAAAACTTTAAATATTAAAACTTTTAAATTAAAACTTTAAATGTTAAAACTTTTAAGACTAAAACTTTAAATATTAAAAACTTTTAAGATTAAAACTTTAAATTATTAAAATGAAAGTTTATATTTACTTAAAAACTTTAGAGAAGTTGTTACTTGTTAAGAAGAAAGAAATGACCCCTTGTGCTGGAGAACAAGTATGGGCGGTGCGTGTATACACGCAGAGTAAAAATTTCAAAGATCTACCTAAACAGTTGGATATTTGAATTTAACTAATTTATAATAAATTTATCTCGAAAAGTTTCTGGATCAGATCTTTCATTAAAAGTTCTTAATTGTCAATAAAAAAAATGAATAACGCGTTCTTTCAAAGTTCTTAAAAAAAGTTGGAAACCAATAATACTAAACTTTGAAGTTCTTAAAAAAGATCTAAACTAATAACGCAAAATTTTAAAGTTCTTAAATAAAGGTCTGAACCAATAATACAAAACTTCGAAGTTCTTAAAAAAATGTCAAAACCAATAACGCTAAATTTTAAAGGTCTTAACAACTTTAAAGATCTGATAAAAATTCTGAGTGAATAACCCCCACTAAGGAAATTATTTGGTGCAAATACAAACATTTACAAAACAAATAAATCAGTCTCTCTTTTTTACTACAGTGTAGTAAGTTGGTTTAGTTAGCTAAACAAAACCCCTAAACCCCACTCATTCTCTTTCCTTAATTCTTCTCTCTCTCTCTCTCTTTCTCTATTTTGGCAACTCGGGTGGGGTCGTTTTTTCTTCAAAGAAGGTGAGTGACTATTATTAGTTGTTATCTTTAAAGCTTGTAGTGGTGATGATTTCTAGAAGACTACTAGGTATGAATAAGATGATGAAAGCTGGAGGTGCTTTTAATTTCCCCATCTTGAAAAGAAAGAAGAAGAATAAGGGTATTGGTAGATGTAGTACTACTAGTGCTAGTATTAGTAATAGTATTGATTATAGTAATGATGATTGGTTTGTATTTGAGATACTAACTAGACTTCTTGTTAAGTCACTCTTCCATTTCAAATCCGTTTCCAAGAATTGGTGTTCCTTTATTCAAAAAGATCGACTACTTATGGATTTACACTTCACCCGTTCTAAAACGCGTCTTCCTCATCGTATGTTTATTGTCCTTCCTCTACCACCCACAGCCACAGAGGAAGAAGAAGAATGAAAGCAAAGGAATTTATATGGTCAGTCTTTTATACTCGCGGAATAAGAAGAAATTCCACATTACAGCTGATCTTGTGGTTGAAGAAGAAAAAGAAGAACATGAAGTAGTATACAACAACAACAACAACTACAATGGTGGTGATCTCCCCTCCACTGTCCCCACCGCCAATAAACTAAAACTAGTGGTTGACACCGTAAGAGAGATAAACAAGCCTTCTTATCATACCATTTCAAAACCTGTAAACGGTTTAATCTGTCTCATTAATAACTATAAAAAACCTGTTGCTCGTATATGTAATATCTGCACGGGAGAACTATCACCTTCGTTTCCATTGAACTATGATGTGGCTGAATCCTTCTATGGATTAGGTTTTGATCCTTCCACTGATGAATACAAATTAGCATGTGTGTGTTGGGACGACAGGATCCACGGCTACGATGATATATTTTGTGAGGTTTCGACCATTCGACGCTAAGGTATTAAGAATAATAACACATGGAGAACGATCAAAGAAGGCCCAAATTATTTCCCAACAGATGATTATATTTATGTTAATGGTGTTATTAACTTTTTCTTTTATTGGATTAGTTTTCTATAACGGGTATCAAATCATAATTTGTCCAATCGAGGAAATGGATCTATCATCACCAAAACTCCCACAAAGGAACTATCTTTTCGAGCTCTGACGACGTACGTGGGAGAGCGGACAATTAAAGCAAGAGTAACAACACAAGAGTCCTCTCCGATCATACACAAATGCAAGGGGCCCTGAAAAAGTATTTTCGTTTGATGTCCTTGATTTTTAAGGCGGCGAAATAAGCATTTCAGTTTTTGGTTTATTTTCTTGCTTATGTGAGTACTGGGTTGTGGCATTACCTTCACTTCTGTATAAATATTTAGATTTTGATTGAAAATATTGAAACCCTGTCTAAATCATGATGATTTTGCCTATATGAAAGATTGAATGTAAATTTGCCTCCAATTATTGAAAAAAATGATTGTTCGCATAACACTATTTCATTTTTTTTCAGCTTATGTAATTTAACTGCCTATTTTGGGCATTTTACTATTTTGGAGTTTTTATGGTAAGATATCTAAATTTGTCGAATATATTTTGATAAATTAATTGGTTACAGGATTAGATGAAATTTTTTTCTTTTCATCGGGTATTGGATCTTTGGTGATCTTAAGAAAGTCTTGGAAATTAAAGTTCTTAAAAAGTTTGGAGAAGATGAAGCAAAGAAGATTCTCGATAAAATAGCAAAAAAAGTCCAACCCATCATATGCTTTAAAAATCGACGCCTAGGCGGCGGCTAGGCGCCGATCACACGGTAGTCGAAAGGTAGCCGATCGACTAGGGCATGAAGCCCTAGTCGATTTCCAAGACCGAGTTAGTCAGTTCCTGGAGCCGACTAGGGCCGAAACGGCTAGTCGGCTAGGCGCCGAGTAACTCGGCTCGGCAGAAAAAAAAAAAAAAAAAAAAAAAAAAACCCTTATTTTGTTTAGGGTTTCTCAAGGGTTAGTATGATCTTCAACCTACCTCATTATTATATAGAGAGAAACACGAAGAAGTCTTCAATCTGCTCTTCTCTCCCTCGATCTCTCTTTCTATTTCTCATCCTCGATCTCTTTTTTCTCTCTCTCTCCCTCTCTCTTTTTTTGTCTTCTTTCTCTCTCTACAGCGGCAGAAAGTTGTGTTCTGTTTTTTCTTTATATTTTTTATTCTCTAGAACCCTCTCTTTAAGCCTAATATAAATAAGAATTTGGAAAGATAATTTTCTTGGAAAAATAAGGCTACCATTATCATATTTAAACCTAAAATAAATAAGAATTTGGAAAGAAACTTGACCAACTTTGGTAGAAAATCTTGACGAGAGTGCACTAAATTGGAAATTGTAATTACCATATACCCTTTTGAATTTAAAATTTTAAAAAAAAATTCTATCTTTAACATTGAAAGATTTCGAATTTGGAAACAAATATTGAAGTCAATATTAGTTAAATTTCTTGCCAATTTTATTTTATTGTTGGTTGTCAATTTTGAAAGCAATTTTTTCTGAACTTAGTAATGAATCTAGGAGGAAAATGAGGATGAGTTTTAGCACAAATTTTAGTTAATTTTATTATGGAAGTAATCTATCTATTATATAATTTATATTATGTATATATATAATTTATATATGATATGTTATATATATACTCCATATATTATGTATAATCTCTATTATATAATTTATAATATATACATAATTTACATATGATATATTATAGTATATATTATTTTATATTAACCGATTAAATCCGACTGGTCCCGTTGTAGTCCCGACTAGTAGCTAGGCCCGGGTCGACCGACTAGTCCCGATTTCCGATTTTTCAAGCTTAGCCCATCATGAAGGCACATAAATGGAGAGTGAAGCTTCTTTTCTGAGTTCTGATAAACCTTTCCTCTACCGACATGTTTCTGAACTTTGGTTGCAGATGAAGAGGAGCCAACGTGCATCTATAAATCCTGCTATTATTATTCTTCGCGTGGGCGCTGGTGGACATGGTGTTTCGCCGCTAGGAACTCTAGAGTTGTGGTAATGGATTATCTAATTAAGGTTTTGGCTTCTCCATAGTCCAACTTCAGAAAGAAAAGTATGAAAACAGTTATGGTAAAACGCGATATTTAGTAAATGGGTTTTACCATAATTTTCGTTTCGTTTAGTTTATATTTTTGATATCTTATGTTTTGTTGATCATTCACCCAGAGGGAGATACAAGAAAAGGCCATTGTTTTGATTCTCCAATATTAGTGAAATCTGGAAGTGATTAAGAAAAAAAAAAGAGAAGTTATTCATTTTGGTATTTTGATTTATACAACTCTCTTATACCTATATTTTTTTATGGTTATTAAAATGTTGTTTGTTGTTTCTACAGGGAAATGCAAATGGGGTCTTTTGGAGATCAAGTTTATGAGTGTTACGAAGAGAAAAAAATCACCAGTTCTTGGATATTGGAAAACTTATGTAAAAGAACTAAAACTGAATATGCTTTTCTTATTTTCTTAATGTACCATGATTAATGGGTTACATTTGATTCTTCTAAATTTCAACATATATATCTTTTCTTAATATAAAAGAATTTTTTACAAGATTGTTGGTTTATCTTTACATTAATATTTTGTGCCGAATATTACATTTCTGGTAAGATAAGTTTATGACAATTTGCTTGATTTCACCAACAATTTCGTTAAATTTGATTACCCTGCCCTAGTCAATCTACAAAACATATAGAAGATCTAAATATAACTTCCATTTGCATACTCGGACCAAAGCTAGATTAAATTTTACAAAATTTTTTAAAAGACAGAAGTGATCTCTGAAAATATAGACAAGTAGAGACTCATTGGAGTTGGTGAAGGATTCTAAACCATTCAACATGTCTGGTATAGGGAAAGAACTAATGCTCACCTGAATGTCTGCCTGGTATCAATACCAATCCGATGATATTATCCTGAAAATTCTGAAATCCTCATTTCGAGGTTCATTCAAAGCTGTTCATCCCGCTCTCCAAAGCAACAAAAATTTATTGCCCCTCCGGTCGGATACCATTGTTACTCTGACCCGACTTCTTCGTATTCACATAGATGTGAAAGTAGAACTGAGTACGGGTTTGGAACATTAGAATAAGATCCAGACCCAACACCCTAGTAGACATTAAATGAGACATCACTACCAATGTACAACCACATTAAAACTCTTAACATGGCATTCATATCTTTCTTCACTATTTTCCTGTATAAATAACAACCCTTACCACCGTCTAAGCTCTATATTCTCATTCATTTCATCAATCAATTATGGCACCCAGTGTTGAGGAAGTTGCTAACAACAAACCCGATTTGATTGAGATTGATCCGAAAAACTTGGTAACACAGAACGCTTCAACAGAGGAGCTAAAGAGCGAACACGCGCCTAATGAACCAAAAGAAACTGAACAGCAGGTGGAGGGAGATGTAGCAGATGAGAAAGAGAAGCTGGCAACAGCTTCAGAGACTGAACCGAAGAACAAGGAAGTTGACGATAAGAATGACATGAAGAAAGAGGAAAATGTACCTGTTCAAGTTGAGCCAAAGACAGGTGTTTCATTCCCTGTTAGACTTGATGACGGGAAGGCATTGAATGCCGTGGGTATGAGAAAGAAGAGCATTCTAGGCATTGGGATCAAGATCTATGCCTTCGGTAATAATAACATAAGACTATGTCATTTATATGATTAAGATTAAACTATCACGAAAGCTCACGAAAATGATACCATCTTTTTCTGCAGGTATGTTTGCAGATAATGATAAACTCAAGGAACTTATGAAATTGAAGATCGAAAAGACGCCAGCAAAACCATCGAAGGAGATGTATCAAGCAGTCATCGATAGTGATTCAGGGATGATGGTGAGGCTGGTTATTGTCTTTGCTAACCTTACTATGAACATGGTGAAGAAGAATTTCGATGAAGGACTTGGTGCTTCAATCAAGAAGCTAAATGGTGGTCGAAAGAACGATGAGCTCTCTAACAAGTATTTCCTAATCAAATTCTTCAACTAACTTGACTACAAAATTTTCAAGAAACAGTAGTAAAGTTTTTCTAAATGTTTATTACTATTTCTACTGTTAGGGTTATGGGAGAAGCATCAGATGACATCAAGCTAACAGCTGGTTCAGTAATTGAGATCACTAGGCTTCCAGGATACATTCTGCAAACGAAGGGTAACTTCTTATTCTTTATAGCATAACATATATACTTATTATGGATATTATTTACTATTTGAATTTCTCTGTATGCAGTGAAGGATGAGGTGGTAAGCAAGGTAGAGAGTGAACTTCTCTGTAGAGCTTTCATCTATATGTATTTGGGAGAGGATCCCTTCGACAAAGATGCGAAAGAAAGATTCGGGATGTCCCTACTCTCACTCTTCTGACTATGATCAAATCAAAGAACTAGGTTTAGCTCTTTGTAGGATTAGAATGAATAAGGAAGTTGTAATCTACTTTATAATAGTGATGGCAACTCATAATTGGTACTGATAATAAAATTCTAACTATTACCGTTTTGGGATTCCAGTCTTCAACTCCATATCATGTACCTACATTTTCATATGTCATTGTCTCGAGAGGACCAGGACAACAAGAGCAGAATTGATGCAGATATTAGAAACTACTTTATCAATCAATCCACTAAACATATATAAACATAGTTATGCAAGCGGTTAAATGTTAAAGCTAATAATATGAGGATTCAACTTCCAGACCAAACTTCTAGTTAATTATTTAAACGATAAACATCGTTTATTTACGCAGTTTTGTGTTTCAAGATGACTGCTAATATTTACCTATATTTTAGAGAGATTAGATGGAGAATTGCATTCTAATACTAGCTTTTTTCTCCTGCAACAAGATCCATCACAACTTGCTTAATACTTCCTCCGTTCTTGATCAACAATCTCTTGTTTGTCTCCTTATCAGAGAATCCCTGCAAACAATATCGCGTATCAATTAGAATTTCAATTGTTGAATTATACTAATTTTTTTTCTATGTAATAACGGAAAATGAGCAGACTATAAAGAAAAACAGGAAAAGGTAATTATGCCCTACCATCTCTTCGAGCTCCTCCATGATAGGATCCCACTCGGAAACACCACAAAGATCATCAACAGATTGCGCCAAATTATACTCGTTCAACCTCAAGATCTCTTTGTTTAAGTCCACTTGCTTAAAACCCATCTCCTCTAGTTCCCGAAGAAGTTTCTCCTCGACAGAGTTACCATAATTGACTTGTACTTGATCTGACAGTTCATCTGCAAAAACGACAGGTGATGGAACAGTCGAGTAACCAGGAACCTTCGGAGAAGTAGGGACAGAGTTTCTGCTATTTAAGTTAAAATCAATTATGCAATCAAAATTCTGGTCTTTCAACTCTTCATCAACCATCAGCTTCCATTGTCCTTCTCTTTTACTGGACTGGACATACTCCGTACTGTCGGATTCTGCGGGCTCAGCATTCATGTCTATGGTTTGCTTGCTTTCCAGTTTGTCACTAGCCTTTGGTGTCGAGTTCAAATTGAAGGAATTGATTTTCTCAGAGAAAGAGTCATACAGAAATTTATCTGGCTTATCATCCACCTGCATATACAAGCATAAAAAATTGATTATGAAACTAATGATTTGAAAAATTTTGAACATTGAAAGCAAGTAATATTGAGTGAAGTAGATACCTCGATGAGCAGCCAAACACGCTGTCCAAATCTTTTGCCAGAAGGCGATTGCATCCTCCAGTAAGAAATGTATCGACCGGGAACGCTAGGTGACATACATCGAAGTGAAATGTCCAGTTCATTTCCCACGGGGACGTCATTAGCTGAAATCTGCAAAAGTTATGATGAATCTTCAGATTTACACCTTAACCTAGGAAGACTCTAAATGCGCCGAGCACAATGGGTGTAGGGGCCCCATTTACACACAAGACTCCTCAAAAGTTGGGTCTGGTGGTGTTTTTTTTAATTCAGATTTCAGGATAATTATTCTGCATCTGACTTGTGCTTCTGACTCATGCTTCTAAATGGCTCACTGGGCCTGACTTTGGGGGTCCATTTGAGCCAAACATAAAAATTCGGAATGAGGAGTCCATTGTCAGAATTAACTTCAAATGACTATTGTGACCCTGACAAAACAAGTCTGATTCAGTCTCTCAGATTAAGAGAAGCCATACTCGTGCAAGTCAAATTCACCATAAAAATAAAAATAAAACTACACTACCTCATTCTATTTAAGATGAGCAGCATATGACATTGCAAAAAGCCAGAAGAAAGTGAACTCATATAAGACCAAAAAGAGATCCTTACCTTCATTGCTTGTAAACTTTCCTTACTAAGCTGGCTTCCCCCAATCCACACAAGCAGAGTGCCAGTGGGCCATGGTATTGTACCACTATTCCTCATTCGCCATGTTTTAGTAAATTGAGTGTTAGGGGCAATAACAGTTCCATCTGGAATCTTTACATCTTGAACGAAACAGCAATCCAGCGGTTCATTCCTTGGCCGAGTTAGTTCCCCTCCACGCTCTAGCATAATATGTGTTGGTGGTGGCGGCGGTAAAAATGGGGACGGTGGTGGGAATCCAGGAAACTGAAGGTAACAAGAGAATATACTTTTTGTTAATAAAAGCACAGAAACAATATGCTTACAAAATTGATCAAGTATCTACTTACATAATGAGCATATGGATTAGGATTATAAACTCTGATGAAGTCAACCTCATTTCCCCTTTCTGAGAAGCAAATGCTGCATAGGTCATAGTCTTCTCTCCTACAATTAAATTTTAAAGAAGAACTAATCAGCTGAAGCAACAAGAAGCCTGTAAAGAATCTCAATTACCTGAACCAAAAGGAGATAGAACAAATCTTTGCTTACGTTTTAGACTTGAACCGAGGTCCTATAATAGGATGTGCCCCACAACCATCGCATTGAACACCATAGTGAACCACTCTACCGGTGATGTCATAGTCATGTTCACGTCCACCATGAGACCTAATATTAGATTTATCTGCTACAGCACTTGCACTGACTGGAGCTCTCGGACGGAAAAATGCAAGATCTGATAGAGAAGGATATTTACTCCTTGGATGTTTATGAGCCATTTTACTAGAGACTCTAGAAACATAACTAGGTTGATGGTTCACAGGAGCTGATTTATTAGTAGTTAACTCTCCAGATTCACCAGAACCTTTGGGAAGATTGACAGAGGTAGCGGATTCAGGCTTTGGGGTTCCAATTACTTTGTCTGTGCTAAAAGAACCAAGCAACTCTATATTGCTTGGCCCAACTGGGTCGATGGACTTACCATGATCAAACACTTCAGTTCTGGACACCGAAAATTTGGAAGCATCTGGACCTTCTGTCACTTTGGCATCCACAGAACTATTGGAATCATTAGCCCGTGACTCAGAAACTGGAGCAGAGGGATGAAGAGACAACTTAGCCAAACCTACAAGAAGTTCAGAAAGTGCAGGGGCACTTGGCACAGCTTTCGATACCAAATCGTGAGAGAGCTTTGATAGTACATCTCTCACTGGCTCTGGAAGAGATTTCAACACCTCAGCAACACCAGAATTGATATGGGATACTGCACTACCTTCCTCTTGCTGAGAACTTTTGGGACTAGACGATCTACTCTGGTCAAATGTTTCAGCTGTCTTTGTTTTTAGTTGTATATTTATCCTCAGAGGATTCAAGTGTTGACTCATGACATCACAAAGATCATTATCATCAACCAGTGTTATTACGTCTTGGTCTTCATCTACGTATGTAAGAATAACATCATCAAAGCACAACTTGAAGAGGTTACATATCTTTGTTTTCAGCCCAGCCATGCCAATGCCAACAGTCCCATTGCCATTGATCAACACACTGAAACGTCTAACCGTATCTCCAAATTTAACCTAAAAGAAGGTGGAAACATGCGACGACATTAATTGTCAGACAAGAGGAGAAACATCAATAAAAAAGTTCATTGCATCTCCTGATTACAAGAGAATGCCTCACGTAAACCCTTAGAAGGGGATGCAAAACCTTTAGGCTTGCTTGCAGACAATCAAAAGCAGTTACTAGATTTCTCGCATTGATCAGATTTAGGAATTTATGAATTATAAGAATTTCATACTGGCCACCACCATTTGGCTTAGCGGATGGACACTCTCTAGGCAACACTTCCATACCCTCTAAGTGTAAATCAAGGATTTATCGAATTTGGATTTAAATAAAGTTGTTAGTTGGGCTTTAGGCCCCTTGCTTTGACCTTTAAGGGTTTAATTTCGGCGGTTATCACATCTTGATGATGTATCAAGATCTCTAATGACTATCATAAATGACTATCACAGTCCATATCCCAAAAAAATAATTCATACAGACAAGGGCGAAAAATTATAGAAGGGAATCAGTCGTTTTGAAGGTTAGGGTTTGATGATTCAAGAAACCAGTAACATGCTTAAACAAATCAAAACTTATACAAGTTCATACGATTACCCCAAAAAATCAAATGTTTATGAATTTGATGAATAAGATAATGATCAACATGCAAACCCATAATTAAAACAAAATAACAAAAGTAAGTAAAGGAAGTTAGAACTTATGAGAAGGAAAGAGAGAAGAAACCCAGACCTTGATCACTAGATTAGAATCCATAGTTTTTCCGAATAATTTAGGCAGTCCAGGGAAACCTGTTTGATTAGAAGCACAAAAAAACCCTAACCCTATATCGATTTCGAGATAACAAGAAACGGAATTTTTCTAAATTTACCAAGGTAAGTATAGGATAAATCAAAACCAAATTCCCATTTTTTTTTTCTAAACGAGTTTTATATTTTTTTTTTTTTTTTTTTGACAAAGAAACTTTAATTTCATTAATGATGGAGTACATCCAAACATCTTACATGGCTTTGATAACATCATGTGTTTACAAATGCAAATTACAACATGATGATTAGAGAGAGCACTATTACTGCCATAATTACACATACAAAGACCTCTAAAAGGCCATTACTAAACCCTAAAAGGCTATTCTAAGACCCTTAAAGGCCATTACAAGATCAAGATCTTTACATTATTTATACCATATAATCACAAATTTTTTACATATGGGTTATGAAGACCACCCATATGAATCGAATCCATGATCTCTTGGATTTCAGAGTACTATACCTCTAACACAGTGATTAGTGGAGAACTTTGAGATTTGAAGAGTATGTGGAATAAGATTGTTGATCAAATACAACATTTCTTCTTGATTCTTCTCTTTATAGTTTGTTGCCGATTCATCTCTCCTTGATGTCGATTTTGCTTTTATTTATGTCGTAACCCTAGAAGAGATACAGGAAAACAAATACTACCTTCATGAGAGAATAAACCTTGTATTCCTTCCAACATCATCTTTCATATTTTCTTCAACCTTTTGTTACTCCAAAACTATGTTTAGATCTAACAAAAAAAAACAATAAACTTCAACATAAAAAGTAAAGAGATCTCACCCGGTGAAGGGATAACCCTTCACCGGTAAAGAGATCTCACCCGGTGAAGGGATGAACGAGTTTTATAATAAGCAGCTTCTTTCTCTGGTGCAGATTAAGTTTAACACGTGTTATCTTGCACGGAAAGAAAGCTAGTTGTTACGAAAACGACTCTTTAGGCCGAAATACTTTAGATGTGGAAAGAAAAACCTCTTGAATAGGCCTCTAAACAGTAGCTTACCAACCGGGGTATCCGAATCCGATAAACTATCCGATATTTGGTAATTATTCACGGATGTTATAAATCAATATTTGAATCCGAATTTGATAATCCGAAACTTAAACAAAATTTTTAATTTTTTACCATTAGATCTAAATAGTAAATCTTAACCATACATTTTATATATTATTATGAATAAATTTAAATTTTTATTATTTTTTTATATTACTTATCGGATACAGATATTTATCGGATCGAATATTAGTGTATTCGTATCCGATAAGCAGATATCCGATAAAGAATATCCGAATTCGTATCCGGTATCTAAAATTTCGGTATTTTTTAAAAATTCGAATACAGATGCAGATCGGATGTTGAATATTCGGATATCCAGTGACATGCATACTCTTGAATATCAATATGACTTTTTAGGCCAAAATGAAATAGTATAATGGCAATTCAAGCCAAAATAACTTGCACCAAAATTTTTGTTCCACATTTATTGATAATGACAAATTAGCCTTCTCTATGTTCGGCTTCTTTCTCCCTTAATTATTTTGTTCTTTTCTCAATTAGCTAAGAAAAATCGGATTGCTATCAACAAAAACAAAATCAGATTCACTACAAATGAGTTTGAGAATATTTTTTCTCCATTTTTCCAAGTAACAGGTCATTAAGCATCTGAAGTTTTATGATGAAGTTCGGTCTAGAGAGAAACGATATGGAATGGGATCTTCAAGTTTGTAAGTCAATCGTTTCTCTCACTTGATTATATGATCTGAACAACTAACTAATAAGTATCTTTGATTTCCTAAACTGATAAGAGAACCAATGATGAAGAAGAAGATCATAAGTTTGTAATCGATTTCCTTAACTAATGAGACAAACAGGTTACTTGAGACGAATTAAAAAGAAAATCGAGAAAAACCAAGAACTCGTAACAATTTGTTCAGGACAAACATCAGTTTCTCTAAGACAAACAATAATTTTTTAAGCTAAACAATAGTTTGTTCAAAACAAGCATCAATTCTTCAAGACAAACATCAGTTTGTTCAAGCCAAACAATTGTTTGCTCAAGCCAAACAATTGTTTGCTCAAGCCAAACAATTGTTGATTGTTCGATACAAACTGTTATTTGCTTCATAGAAACTATCGTTTGTTCGATACAAGTAGTTGAGCTAATGGGACTAACAAGTTGCTTGAAAAATGATGAAAATGAAAAATGAGAATAATGAAAAAACAACAATTTGTTCAAGATAAACAACAATTTGTTCAAAGTAAACAAACATTTGTTCAAGAGAACCCCTTGTTTGGTAGACAAAGAAGTATTTTTTATTATCCACACTGGTAGAAAAGAAACAATTGTTTGTAACAATATAAAAGATGCTTTGAAAATGACTTTTTGGTAAAAGAACATACGGGGAAAAAAAATAATAGTAAAAAAAATCAGAAAAAATGGCGAAAATAACAGAAGAAAACAAAAAAGACGTTTTGAAAAAGACAAGGCAAATTAAAACAGTTAAAAAGTGGAACCAAATGAGCACTAAGATATATAATTGTGCTTTTGGTAATTTTCACATTTAGTTTCCTAAACAATCTTAAAAGAAATAGGGAAGTTTTATAAGGGCTCCCCAATTTTGTTAAAAGGCCTCCCCATGAACCATTTTACTTGCTAAATTATCACTGAGGGGAGGCCTTTTAACAAAAATGAGGGGGCCCTATAAAATCTCCCAAAGAAATAATGGTTTTTTTGCCATAACCAATCTTGTTTTAGCCTAATCTGCCATCGCCTCTTTAAGATATTTTTAACTCGTTCACCACCCATGGGTGCAGTTTGACACCCATTTTAATCCCATGAAATTTAGGGATCGAGTTTCGGTAAAACAAATGAGTTTTTAGGTCCCGTGAAATGAGTGATGTGACACGAAAATGTTACATTTGGAGAGCATAATTAGTTCGTTTCGAGTATTATAAATAATATTTTATGTGTTTTTCATGTTAGGTACCTATTTTGGAGTTAAGCGTGTTATTTGGAATAAAACAATGCATTAACCGCTATCATTTCATATGCCTAAAACGAGAGAAAAAGACTTCAAGCAAATCAAATGACAAGTGGAGTTAGTGACGAGTCCGACGGTGAAAATGGAATTCAATTCGGAGTTCGGACGGGGAAGATATGGAAGTAAGAAGCCAAAGTATTTATTTGAAGGCACTCTCCTTTGTTTCTAATTTGAAATCAAAGTCAAGCCCAAAGACAAGCCAAAAGCCTGCAAAGAAAAAGAAGAAGAAAGAAAGGAGTAAAGCTTTTAGAGGCACCTCTTTATGGCCCAAGTCAAAATAGTCTACAGACTTCGTCAAGTTTCACTAAGTCTAGGGCTTTGAGTAGTCAAAAGAGTAGCTACTATTCATCATCTTCTACCTTGGAAAGGAAAAAAACAAGAGAGAGAAAAGAGAATGCAATGCTTTTAGGGTTTTTCAAGTTCTTGAGTTTTAGGGTTTTGAAAAAAGAGAGAGCAAGAGTGAAGGAGAAGTGCCGGCCAAGCTTAAGGCCGACCAAGCTTGGCCGGCAGCAGCTCGAGCTGCTCAGGAGAGCTGCAACAACAGTTGTCTGGCACGGAAACTGCTGTTGCAGCTTTCACGGACGCACAACAGCATCAGCACGGACCAGCAGCTGTGGAGCACGCTCGGGAAGCTTCTCGAGCTCGGAATGTGCACGGATGGATGCGCATGCCAGGGACAAGGATGCATCCGGCCGAGACAACACCTATGTGGTCGGATTTCATGGTTGTGGCAGGAATTTCTTCAATCTTTGGTCGGATTTTTTTAGGGTTTTCAGCCACTTTCTTGGCCAGAAACCTTAGGGCTTTTACTCCCTATGTTTTTGGCTAGCTACCCATGTGGTTTGATTTGGTTTTGGACTAGAAATTGTAGAGAGAGAAAGCTAGGGTTTAGCTTTAATGGAGGTGGAGTTTTAAATGGAGAAGATGATGATGGTCGTTATGGGGAACCTATAAATTTGCTAAGGGGAGATCGGCTGCAACTAAAGACATATTTTCCGTCGATTTTATCCTCGAACCATAACGAAAAAGGGGGATCCTCTCATTATTTTCTTTGCATTTATTGTTCATTCAACATTTTAGCTAACTCTTGTATTCGGATACTCGTGAAACATGATTTGAATGCGATGAGGTTCAAAGCGTTCAGCGGTCGTCAGTCGTCTTTTTGCTGTTGTTGAATGTGTAGTTGTGATCAGCTTAGTAGCAGTAAAGAGCTCTTGTTTAGCGAAAGTGTACATGTGAGTTTAATTAACTTCGTTTAGTTTTATAAATTAGAAGCCTTGATCTTAATCGTCTATTGATACAAAGTTTGATAATGCGAACTTAGTTTGATAATCGATACTTACTATCCTTTGATCAATTATACTTAGTTTGACGTATTATACTTATTAGTGTCATACTTGTTCGTTTGCAATTCATTAGATAGTGTGTATAAGTTTGATAGTCGATGCTTAGTGACGTTTGATCGATTATGCTGAGTTAGAGACAAGATGCTTAGGATTGTCAATGTGGGTGAAGTTAATTACATTTTCATGCAAGTACATACTCCGTGTTTGTTACTTTCAATCTTGTGGATCGAAGTATCCCGCTCGATTGATATTTGTCTGAATCGAGTCTTACCGTCTCCCGACTCTTGTTCCTCCGACACTTCTCTTGAATCTCTCTCGCCCGTTTTACTTATATTGTAAAGTTAGTTTTGCTTGCTTTCTAGTTTTATTACTCATTTAATATAACCCCCCCCCCCATTTATCTTTGTTCCTTTCCTTTTTAGTCTAAGTTAGCTAGTGATACCTAGACCGGCGAACGAGACTCCTTCGTTATCCAAATTACCTTCCTATCCTTGGATCGACTCTGGTTTTACCGGTTACTACTTGATACGTCCGCTTGGGTGTGCAACCTTTTCGGGTGCATCAAGTTTTTGGCGCTGCTGCCGGAGATAGGTTTAGTAGTTAGGATATCGTTTGTTGTTTTGTTCATTAGTCTTGTGTTATTTGCTTCTTAGACGTTTTTGTTTTGTTTTTGTAGTTTCTTATCTTTTTATTTTTTTAGGTACCATCTTAAGAATAGAGCCAAAAAAGAGACGTAAAAGCGAAGGGAAAGGAAGGAATCAAGAAGCTTAAGAAGAAAGGGAAACGAATTGAGGGGATCACTCGATAGTATCGCATTTTATCTCTTTCTTTTTACTTGCGTGTGATTGTTTAGTTCTAAGTGTTTGTTCCCATTTTGTGATTGTGTGTTTGCATCCACGAATATTGTGAGACTATGGAAAGTTTGTCATTTGATGATGATGAGGATGACATTATTCAAATGATCTCCAACACTAGTCGACCATCTAGAAGTCATCAGGACTACTCAAACTTATATATGAATGGTCCGATTAGTGATAGGAATTTGCGAGTTGAGCCTGACCGACCTAGGATGACCATTGGTGAATATCGACAGATGTATGGAGTCGGACAGACTCGTGATGAATATGGTCTTAGGGATTCTAAGCATGAGGGTAACCAACCCCGTAAGAGTCTTCGAGACTATCGACAAGAATTTGGGATGACCACACCTTCATGTATGAATTTGTCATTTGATGATAACCGTAGTTCTATTAGTATTGTTAGACCTCGTCGAATTCTTCGTGACTATCGACAAACATATATGAACGGTTCACTTAGTGATGACAATGCCCGACTCGATGATTCCACTCAAAGAGTCGAGTCTATGTATATACATGAAGGTAGTGAAGAAATAACCATGGAGACCATTAATCCGGTTTGTGCTATTTGTGCGAGCTTAGACTATTTGACCGAATATTGTCCCATGACCCGTGTTCCGCGACAGTCTTCATCTAGTTATACTCATGTGCCTTATTATGAGGAGACTTCTGAAACTCTCCAAGCATATTTAGAGTATCAAACTAGATTCAATCGAGATATAGCAGAGATCACGGAACGGATTCTCAATATTGTTGATAGAATTGAGTCGGAGCTTATCATCTACGAGGAAGGGGTTTGCACACCCCAAACTCAAGAGGAGACTATGAATGATGGTGAGGGTAATACACCTAACTCTAGTCTTAAGTTAAATGTCGAAGAAGCTCCTGATAGACCCTTTAAGATTGAACAGACCGATGACCCTCCCTCGACCATTGTTATCTCACCATGCATCGACTATATTAGATTTTGATGTTCAGGATGATAGTTCTACGAGCAAGTCTGGGGATCACACGATGTTAAAGTTTCCAACCTTTAGCAGATGTGATTATTTGGATGGATTATGTAGAATGGAAGGCGTTATAACCGACTATGAGGCTCCCGATGCCTTTAAGGACGTCGATGACCTAGTAGTTAGAGAGATAGTGGATAACTTGTTGGATTATTTACCTAAGGAAATTATAGACCTTGACTTGGTCCCTGAGCCTATTGCCTTACCCTTAGAGTCAAGTACGACTTTCCATATGATCTCAGACTCGATTGTTGACCCCTTATGGGACACTTCGAACGTCTTTTCTAGCATGTCTAGGGACTTAGTGGATGCTTTATCCATTAGGCTTGAGAATGATTTTTTGCCTTCGACTGAACTCTTGACCCTTCACTTATATGTCGACCCTTTTGACGACTCCTTAGTCGTCGCCCCTAGCAGTTATGCTTACTTAGTGGACCGTGCATCCACTAAGTTTGGGGATGGCTTCTTTTCATTTTTTGTCTCACTGCACGTTATAGCTCTTATATTTTTGTGAGACGGTTATCATGTGTATATAGCTTTCTTTGGGTTGACCCCAAATCTTCCGTCTTTTGATTTACGATCGTTAGGCCGATTGAGATGGGACTTGATGTTTGAGGGTAACATCTCTGGAAACCTTGTGTGAAAGCAAGAGAATCAAAGGCTTATTGCATAGCTTAATACAATCGTGTATACCCGCGTTAGTGATAGGTTTTATATGGTCATGTTTTTATGTGCTTCACTCTCATGATATTTGTTGATATTTTAGGAGCAGTTCTTACTTGTTTTACTTCTAAGGCGTGGTTTGCTCCAAGTTTGGGGATGGCGTGAGCTTGGCATCAACTTGCAACCTCTTTATACACGAGTCTTGGTAGTATCATCTTTTATCTCTTACGATCATGGTAATATCTTTCCACCCTTCTCTTTAAATTGATGTGCCTCTTAACCGTTTGGTGAGTTTATGCTTAGAACATTGAGGACTATGTTAGTTTTAAGTTTGAGGATGCGAGATTTGACCATAACCGATGCATGACCATGGGTTTCGAAGACAAAAGGGTTCAAATTAGCCAAAATTTAAATTTTTTTGAACATTTTGAGTAGATTTGCATGTGATTGTAGTGATAGTTTTAAACATGTTGATGCATATGTGTCGAGTTGATGAGTTTTGTGATTGCTAGTGGCCTTTGCATGAAAGTCGAGTTTTTTTTAGTGTTTGTGTTGTGCCATCTCAGTACCATCTTAGTGAAGAAGAAACATCTTTAAGAGACCTAGAGTAGTCATTAGTGGAGACTTAACCTATGTGAGAGCTCAAAGCCTAAATTGTCTTTCGAGTGTACTCTTTTACGCTAACTCCGAGTAGAATGAAGAACTACTCAACCTCGTAACTATCAAAAGAGCTCATTTGATCTCGTGTGCTCAATTTCCTTAGCCACTAGGAATGACATTAGGATACTGAATTAGCCTTGCCCTTGTAGTCCATGAAACCCGATAAGAGTGTCAACTAGAGGGAGGCGGATACTCCATCACCATCCATCATCTTATATCCAGAGAATGAAGACATGAGAAGAAAGAATGAAGAATATCAAAAGCAAGTATGAAATGAAAAGTTGATTGCAAGAATAGAGTTATGTGTGTTGTATTTTGTTTTGGTTGATTGTATTTGGGTTTATGTAAAAGAAAAAAGAAAAAAAAAGTCATATGAAAAAAAAATGAAATAAAGTGGTTAATGTGTATGTTTGAGCATGTGTTAGCTCTTTTGTGTGAGTAATGTGATTGTATATATGTGTGTGTTTGTGTGTATGTTCATGAATAAGTATTCGAGCAAGAAACAAATGTGGAAGAAGTTCTATAATGAAGAAGTCGACATTCTCGGCAATCGACCATCATTATTCCATCTTTTGTATCCGCTAACCTTTAGAAGGCATTCCTATAGGATAGAATGGGTGAGAAGGGCGAGTGAGCTTCCCCACTCTATTTAGTGGCTAATTCCTTTTCGAAGATCATTCGTTCTAAAATGTTGTCCTCGCCCCTTTTTATGTGTTGAGTCCATGTTAGTGATCACACTCACATATACGAGCAAACCATTCTTGAGTGATTTCATATTTGGAGTGTATGCCCGTGAGGCCAAAGTCGAGGCGAAATGTACTAAACTAGGGATCAAAGTTGTGTGCCTTCGAAACATAAATGTTGCTCATTATGGTATGACACTTGCATTTTAGGGTAAGATCATTAGTGAAGAGGTCTTTAGCTTTTACATGAGCTTATGTACTTGATTCATTATGTGTTGACATGCTTAAACCCTTTACTATATGAATCATGCTTATCTATGATTTGGATGTTGGACCCTTGTGTCTCATGAGACTCGATGTTTGTGGGTATCATCTATGGAAACCCTCACGAGACAACACTCGTCCTCTAGGGGTAACCTAGAGGTTTAAAGGCTTGTTGCATACGCTAAATGCAACCGGGATGCCTCCAAAAGTGAGTTAGCCTTTTATTTTGTTTTGTTTGCTCGAGGACTAGCAAAGTTTAAGTTTGGGGATCTTGATGTGACACGAAAATGTCACATTTGGAGAGCCTAACTAAGCCTAATTAGTTCCTTTCGAGTATTATAAATAATATTTTATGTGTTTTTCATGTTAGGTACCTATTTTGGAGTTAAGCGTGTTATTCGGAATAAACCAAAGCATTAATCGCTATCATTTCATGTGCCCAAAACGAGAGAAAAAGACTTCAAGCAAATCAAATGACAAGTGGAGTAATGACAAGTCCGACGGTGAAAACGGAATTCAATTCGGAGTTCGGACGGGGAAGAAAGAAGCCAAAGTATTTATTTAAAGGCACTTTCCTTTGTTTCTAATTTGAAATCAAAGTTAAGCCAAAAGCCCACAAAGAAAAAGAAGAAGAAAGAAAGGAGTAGAGATTTTGGAGGCACCTCTTTATGGCCCAAGTCAAAATG
Organism: Eschscholzia californica; assembly: GCF_041429995.1. Classification (NCBI taxonomy): domain Eukaryota; kingdom Viridiplantae; phylum Streptophyta; class Magnoliopsida; order Ranunculales; family Papaveraceae; genus Eschscholzia; species Eschscholzia californica. Next base: position 52,591,455 of record NW_028238198.1, read on the forward strand.
GTCTAAAGACTTAGTCAAGTTTGATTAAGTCTAGGGTTTAGAGTAGTCAAAAGAGTAGCTACTATTCATCATCTTCTACCTTGGAAAGGAAAAAAAACAAGAGAGAGAAAAGAGGAGGCAAGGCTTTTAGGGGTTTTCAAGTTCTTGAGTTTTAGGGTTTTGGAAGGAGAGAGAGCAAGAGAGAAGGAGAAGTGTCGGCCGAGCTCGGGAAGCTCGGGAAGCTTCCCGAGCTCGGACTGTGCACAAATGGATGCGCATGCTCGAGACAGGGATGCATCCGGCCGGGACAGCACCTATGTGGTCGGATTTCATGGTTGTGGCCAGAATTTCTTCAATCTTTGGCCGGATTTTTCTTGGGTTTCCGACCACTTTCTTGGCCGGAAACCTTAGGGCTTTTACTCCCTATGTTCTTGGCTAACTATCCATGTTGTTTGATTTCGTTTTTGACTAGAAATTGTAGAGAGAGAAAGCTAGGGTTTAGCTCTAATGGAGGTTGAGTTTTAAATGGAGAAGATGATGATGGTCTTTATGGGGAACCCACAAATTTGCTAAGGGGATATCGGCTGCAACTAAAGACTTATATTTTTCGACAATCTTAGCCTCGAACCACAACGATAAAGGGGGATTCTCTCATCATTTTCTTTACATTTATTATTCATTCAACATTTTGGCTAACTCTTGTATTTGATTACTCGTGAAACATGATTTGAATGCGATGAATGACTTTTGATTTGTTTACGTGTGAGTTTAGTTGACTTCGTCTAGTTTTATAAATTAGAAGCCTTGATCTTAATCGTCTATTGATACAAAGTTTGATAATGCGTACTTAGTTTGATAATTGATACTTACTAACCTTTGATCGATTATACTTAGTTAGACTTATCATGACTGAAACTTTATGCATTTGTATAATTAATTTATTTTTTCTGTTTTAGTACTCACACGTTGTGAACCTTATTATGCAAGATATACATATGGAGTTTTGAGAGAATAAGGAAGTTTTTGCATGAAGATTTAGGGCCATCAAGTAGTAGACACTAAAGTATGCACTTTTTGTATGTTTCACATCTTTGAATACAATTCAAATGTTTTTTCTTTTCATGTGTTGACATTTTGAGATATGTTTGTGTTAATGTTCATTTGGTTCAATGCACGTGAGTTGTTGCTGGTTTTTGCGTGTTTGAAGGAATTATCTTGAGGGTTAGACCTTTTGCGAGTTAAAAAACACGGGTGGTATTGGAAAAACATTTAAAACATTAGCGACAACAGGAAGCGTCAGTAATATTATTGGAAACTATATCTAAACTGTGGGTAATAAGTATTACTAACGGTTTTTACTGTCGTTGATCTTTGAAATACAGGAAATACGACAATATTTAAACTGTAACGACGGTATTCAATTGGAAAACCGTGGCAAATGTTCAAACCAGCAGCGAAGACGCCTGTACGAACCATCGCCACAACCGTCGTTATAAGTATTGCCGATGTCACTTGTACCGACCGTTTTCTCGTCCTTGGTAATGCCTTTAACGACGATTTTCTTCTATTAGTGACGGTATAAAACCATCGCAAACACGTTATTTTTTTGTAGTGTCAAATGATCTATTGCACATGGTGCGTGGAGATCTAGACGTATCTAGCTCCAGACATGTAGAGATTCAAACAAGTGGAGTTTTGTGCACGTGGAAACTCTTTCCAAGTGTTTGGACTTCGACGTGAGTTTTAAGGATTTAGTCGACAAGGGCCCATTGAGAGACTTCTGGATTGGGCCTGAACAAGAACGAGTGTGTTACGTTGGGCTTGACGTCTGACACTTTACCGGAGGGCCCTGGTGTAGTTTTTGGTCAACACAGCGAGCGACTTGAGCCTAGCTCGGGCTTACATGGCCCGTGGTATCGGGATAAAGCGGTCGGGACTCGGGTAAGGCCTCCTACCTGAGTCCCGATCCATTATACCCGCCTGTTAGCTACCTGAGTTCTGAAGCCCGAGAACCCGCTCGATCTAGGGTTCATAAGATCCCTTGATCCAACGGCTGCCATCCCTTAATTCACCCATCAGACTTAGGGTTAGACTATATAAACCATTTTTTTACTAAATCTTCCTTACTTTCTAGGGCTTTTTAGAGTTTAAGAGAGAGATAAAGAGATTTTTTACAGAGGGAGAAAGAGAGATTATTCTACAGAGAGAGAATAAAAAACAAAAAGAGAAGAAGTGCTAGCAACGAGATGAAGTGTTCTCCCTTTCCAATTCTTCGTTGCCATTAACCTAAAGATATCCGTTTATTTCATTAATAAATTTGTTTTTATTTATGTTCTTTTGTTTCTTTCTCTATCTTTTTTTTTTCTGTAAAGTACATATATTATCACTTTCTCTATGAAGTAGAAGTCAACTTACTAACAGATATAATGAAATCATGAATAAATCTGTTTATATCATTAATAGATTTCTTCATTTACATAGCAAATTTGTTCATCAATAGATTAATTCACTTCTAGAACTAGCATCAACTCAAGTTTTGAAAAGAAAACCCTAAAAATATATTGTTCAATAGGGAGCCAGTTACCCGAATGACCTGTAGCCCGAGAAGCTCGAGACTTCTAACGGGCTCGGGCGGGCTACGGACACCCAATTCTTAAAAAATGTCCGCCCCATAGGTCCGAAAGACCACAACGACATGACTTACCCAATCCGCCTGAGTCCGCAAAAAAACCCGCGGACACCCGAGCTCGACAGATTCCACCCAAAACTTGTGGGTACTTAGACCTTCGGTTAGGCAGGCAACACTGAAGCACCACAATTTAAACTGAAGTTTTTCTCAGGAGGAGTTTTTTAGTAGGCTTGGGTGTTGGGTCGGACAACACTAAAAAAAACTTGCACAAATCCAATTATGGGGTGTAGTTTCTAAATCGAATATCTGAAATTTTTGCAACATGGTAATATTTAGCGAGCTTGAAATAAAATTTTAGGTTAATTCTAATTTGTCTCCTAATTTGTGAAAACCTAGAAGTTTTGACCCTATATTTGTCCAACATTCAAAAAATGGCACTCAAGATCATATTCCAAAATGGGGGTGTTAGAAGAGTATTTATGTTAACAACCCTAATTCAAACAAAATCTATTATTACACATATCTAAGGGCTCTTATGAACTACGCATGTGGGTCGGGCTATTTGCTCAGGCTACAATTACATGTTAGGGTAAGACTTTTCTCAAAGGATCTGCACATCAGTTGTTTATGGGACATAGGGTGTTTGAATATCTCTAGTTTCAGATCAAGGTTGCCAGGTTCGCTAGGAGTAGTGACGAACAGCGATCGGATTCGCGCGTACCCTTTTAGGGCGTGTTCGCGTACCAGATCGCTGGTAAGAGCGAACCAGATCGCTGTTAAGAGCGAACCAGATTCATTGAAAAAGATGGAAAAAAATACTAGTTTTTGAAGAAAAAAATTGAAAAACCTGTACTTTCGTTTTAGATCTTCATCTTTTAGCTTTTAGGGTCTCGCCATGATTCATCACATATATTTTCTCTATTAGACGACGATTTTCGGACTCCATAGCCTCTCTGATAGTAGGGTTTCATTTAACCTTTTAGGGTTTTTAACAAAAGGTTGTTTAGTGAGGGAAGAAGAGAGAAGAAGATGGTTGTCTCTCTCATAGTAGGGTTTCATTTTAGTCTTTTAGGTTTTTAAGAAAATATTTTAGGGTTTAGTTTAGTTTTATAGATAGAGCTGCTTATTCTCACCGTCAGATTAAAAGAGTCTAGATCAGTTTTTGACCTTCAGATCATAAATAAATTCGAATTTTTTAGGATTTGTTTGCAACCATTGGATCTATATAAACTTTCCTTTCACTTGATGATGATATGAACAGATGAAAAGAGTCTTTAGGCAATATATTATATTAATATATTTTAGAAACTTTAATTCTATTGGGAGTTGTGCATGCATTGGGAAGTTTCCTAAATGAATGAAAAACAAAAAGGCAACTTCAATGTGTTGGGAAACTTCCCAACTAATAATTTTTTATTCTCAAAATTGACTTGTAATCTATAGATAAAATTGATTTTTTATTATATTGTACCCTAAACGAATTTTAGACAACAACACATACATAAAACGAATTTTAGACCAGACATAATAAAACGAATTTTTTGTTATGTTACTCATAAACCAATTTTATTACTGTATTATGTTATGGACCATGACCAACTAGATTTAGTACTTACTAAACCACATTAATTAATTTTTTCCTGATTTACTATGCAAATTAACGTATACAGATATAGTAAACTACTTTATTCTTTAAAAAATAGCTTTTTATGTGAATAGGAATTCTAAATAAATCTAGTTTTTTTCAATTAATCTTTAGAAAGAGGCACTATAGTATAAATATTGGTCTCATACAACCAATTTTATTCATAATATCAATACTAGTAAAATTAAATCTTCACTAGTGTTTCATAAAGATGGCATTCGGGAAAAAAAGAACAAGGGATGATATTGAAATTTCATCATCACAGGTGAATAGTGTTAATCAAGAAGACAATATTCATAATTTAGACGATGAATCTGATGAAGACGAAGTTCATGTTGATAATAGTGTTAATCAAGAAGGCTCGAAAACTAATATCAGTAAACAATCACGCATCACAAAAGAAGATTTGATATCCAAACCTTTACTTAACGAAATAATTGTTGGTGGTACTAATCCATCAAAAAATCCTGGAAGGTCAAAGAGTTGGACTTGCAAACATTGTCGTGGTAATTTCACTAGTTCATATACATGTATTCATTCCCACGTTTTTGGTGTTGAAGTTGGAAAAAAAGCTGGAATTAAGCGTTGTGATGCATTAATGAAGAATAGAGATTTGTATGAGAAAGTGCGTAAAAGAGTTTATGAAGCTGAAAAAAAAAAGGAATTTCTTCTTCACTAAAAAACTCTACACTCACAAAACCAAAGCAATCATTTTCAGGTATCCTCTTGAAGATGCATTCCGAATTATGGATAGGGATATAGTAGACATGAAAGTGATGAAGGGGTTGTGTGCAAACGGAATTCCTTTTAAAGTTTTGAGAAATCCTCAATTTCATGAGATGGTAACAGCAATTAATAGAGCTCCTAAAGGTTACAAAACTTCATCTTATGAAAAAGCAAGAACTACTTTATTAGATGAATGCAAAAGAAATATTGAGAAAGATATGACACCTGTCAAAGATACATGGTATTCTCATGGAGTTTCTATTGTTTCAGATAGTTGGACTAATATGAAACATCAACCTTTGATCAATATAATTGCAGTAAATAGTCGAGGTGCCATGTTTTTGTATGCTCAAGATTTCGAAGGAATAAAAAAAATAGGTTTAGCAATTTCAAATTTTTTACTTAAAGCGATTGAAGAGGTAGGATCATCAAACGTGCTACAAGTAGTGACGGATAATGCAGCTAACTGCAAACTTGCCGGTAAGGAAGTTGAAAAGGTACACAAACATATTTTTTGGTCTCCTTGTGTAGTTCATACTTTAAACCTTATTTTCAAAGATATGGCAAAAGCGTTTGACTGGTTTACAGCTAGCTACTTATAGAAGAGGCAAAAATATTGTTAAATACTTTATAAATCACACACATGCTTTAGCTATATTTAGGAATCATTCGAAACTAGAGCTTCTAAAAGGTAACAAAGACTAGATTTGCGTCGCACTATGTATTGTTAAAGCGACTTGTTGATTGTAGAGAGGCTCGTGCAACCACTGTTGTTGTTAAAACATGGAAAGATCTAGTAAGAAGTGGAGATGATCACACAATAAAGTTAGGAGCATTAGTTACAGAAACTATTAATAGTGAGGAATTTTGGGATGATGTGGAAAACATAATACAGATCACCAAGCCGATATATTTTCAAATCAAATTTTGTGCCGGAGAAGGTCAAAAAATGGGTGAAATTTACGAAAGGATGGATAATATGCTTGGTGAAATAAAAGATATTATAAGAGAGGAAAATCATACAGACAAGTACCCTCAGATTGAAAAAATAGTGCTTGAAAGATGGGGAAAATGAATATTCCAATGCATTGCCTTGGATTTGCTTTAAGACCACGATATTATGATCCTCCGTATCTTGCTACACCTGCACCAGGGGTTACAACTAGGAAGAGTCCAAATCAAGACAAAGAAGTTATGATGGGTGTTATGTAAGCATTTGAAAAAAATAGCAGAAGATGAAAAAGAGTCAAGACTGTTCCGTGAACAATATGCAGTATTCCATTCAAGAAAGGACATGTACGCTATGGTAGCTGCCCAAACTGATGTTGTGACCATGGATGTTATTGATTGGTTGTCAACATATGGCTCAGAAACTCCAACGCTTGCAGAAGTGGCAAAGAAGGTAAATTGGTATTATTATTTTTAATGTTACTAGAGTATATCCCGTGCCCTAGGGCACGGACACTTGTATCAATCAAATGTTACGAAATTTCTTGTTATATTTTATTGAGAGAGAGAGAGATTTTTATTAGTTATTATTTTTTTGTATTACTTTTTGTTTCTTTTCTCTTAAAATAGTTATTATTTTATTGAGAGTAGAGATTCTAATTTCTATTTTTAACCCTTGACATTTATTTTGTTTCTTTTTATCTTAAATTAGTTATTTTATTTCTAAGAAGGAAACGATTATTGTTTTTTAAATAAGTAACTTTATCTCTACGAAGGACTATATTTTAAATTTTGAGAAGGGCTTCTAGACAATATCCTTTCTTAAAAAAGGATGTTTGCCCCAGTCATCGTTTTCCCTTCTGTTTTATTATATAGATTATTGTTCATAATTAATTTATTTGTTCGTTTATTTTATAGGTATTGGCCCAACCTATTACTAGCTCATCGGCTGAAAGAAATTGGAGCACATATTCATTCATTCATAGTGTGAAGAGAAATAGGTTAAATTCCGATAGAGCTGATAAATTGGTATACATTCACTCCCACATTCGCCTCCAATCTTGATTCTCTGAAAGTTACAAGGATGGTCCGTATAAGAAGTGGGACATAAATCCTGAACACACACATATAGATGATTCAATTGTGAGGCTAGAAGAGATGTGTTGGAAGTCTCTTGATGATGTGGTTGTTGAAGATGAAGAGATACCATCCAACGCTACGAGCGGATCCAGTTTCATATCAAGTTTTGCAAGGGGAAGTAGTTCAAAAGGCAATTAAAAGACCGCCTAATACTAATTGTTAGAGTTTTTTATGCTAGGTTTTTATGTTTCATTCAATTTTATATTTTATTTTCGAACATTAATTAAATTACTAGGTACTAACTTCTCCACATAGTTTATTTTAAAATATTTATAAATTAATCAAATTGGTAAAGTTTGCTTCATATATACATATGTATATATTTGAATTATTGAGCGTACCGAAATAGCGTACCGAAATAACGTACCCTAGCGAATTGTGCACCGAAAAAGCGTACCGAAAAAGTATACCGTAGCGTACCGAATACTGTCAACCCAACGTACCGCGTACGCGTACCCGTACCACATACCGAAACGTACCGCGTTCCAGATAACCTTGTTTCAGACTGGGTTGTTTTCCGTCGGGCATAGTACCGAGATTACTTTTTTTTATGAATTTTATCAGTTGCTTACCTATTTTTTTAGAAATGAACAAAATAACCAGTTTTAAGAAACAATAAGTCTATAGAGAGCCCGTATTTGGGGACACCCCTTGGATCCTACCGAAAAAGACCAAAAAGAATTAGTAGTAGTAAAAAAAATTTATATCTATTATGCAAAACAGATCAATGTGACTAGGCCACAATAATTACACAAAATATGACTAGGACAAAATAAACACTTGGACTGCTTACTAGGACAAATACTTGGACTTCCACAAAAACTATCAATAGTCTTCTTTCTTCCATTTGATGCCTTAATCAAACTTCAAGAGTTTAAGGAAGAAAGAAAAGAGAGCAGCTGAGGAAGAATCTCATTGAGGAAGCTTTGTCGTAGTTGGTTCCCACCGTGGGTCGAATCTCATTGAGGAAGCTTTGTCGTAGTTGATGAAAGAGGACGGGATGGTGCACTTGAATAAGGTAGGAATTTTTTTTTTAAACAAGTTCATCACCTACAGAAATCTCCTCAGTGGCCTGAAATATTCAGAAAAGCAATCCCTGATGATGGTTCAAATGGCCAGCCATTAGCATTAACCTCTTAAACTTCAGGGAAATCGATGAATTCAAGTGATGAAGAAGATGACGAGCTTCCCCCTCTAGAAGCTAATACGAATAGACCGACACCAATGAAGATGAAATCAGAGTCAGATTCCTAAACGTAACAGTAAGGTCTAAAATGGTTGAATTTTTTTTAATTGCGTTTGACCTTGAGGAAGAGGTCTCGTTTATATAATTTGATTAACAATTACCCTGGACCAAATATCTTGCTTTCCAAGTCATTTGAATCAAACAATGTAAACGAGCTTGTCAATCTGATAAGTAATGAATATGGATTAGTGTTCGAAAAAAATTGTTCATTCAACGACCTATTCCTATCTTTATATGCATTAGTGTCTTTCAATCTCTAAAAGTGTTGTAATTCTCTGGTAGTTTTTTGTTTAAAATTTCTGCTTGTTAGAATTAGAGAGAGGTTTATTATTATCATTACCATAGGATGTAGACTCGGTTTTTTTAGGAGAGAGAAGTTCTGGAGTGACATCATCATTCCCCAAATTGCTTCTTCTCCTTTTCACCGAAAACCCTAATTTCTTCATCGATTCGGGGCAAATCTGATGAGACATGAAAATGTCCCATCTGAATCTCTTAACTCGGGTTAGTTAGTCCAGTTCGAGCAGTTACTCTCATGAATTGTGTGTTTCTCTTGTCCAGGTGTCATCTATGAAATTGAGCACGGAAAATGGTTAAAAGCGAAAGATTGACACACAAAAGGGGCATTTCGGTCATTTAGAGATAAGGGTGTTCTGGAAATTTTTGATGCTCCGGTGAAAGTAGAGTCAGAGAGGAACCCAACGCCGAAAACAGAAGTCAAATCGGAGTTCGAGAGAGCAAATTAGACCAAGTCAAGGTTTGAGTCAAAATTAGTGGACCAAATTTGATTCTAGACACGTGGCGTGCAATCTGATGGCGAGGGCTAAGTTTCGGTACAGTAGTAAGTACACATGGGATGATTTCGGGATTCTCTTTAGGAGTCAATTCGGTGTACAATGATGCTCCACTCACTATCCAATGAACATGGATGAAGCACGTGCATAACAGGTCCATCAACGACCATATATTTACTTTCCTTCGTTGGTCCGCGATACATCGTAGCATCCGTCTTTCCAGCAACATACACGTTCATTGGGCAATCTCATATTAATTTCCTTCTTTTTCTCTATTCACTACTTAAAAGCAAAATATTTCCTATATTCTTTCCTCATATATCTCAACAGTACAAAGAGATTTATTTCTCTTAAAACAGAGATGGATTTTGGTTTGAAATATTGAGTATTACCAGTGAAGGAAAGAGGAAGGCGTTGAAGATGGAAAGATAACAGAATTAATAAACCGAGTTGGAAAGAAATCAAGAGATTGAATGAATTTGCTGGAAATCTTTCTTTATGAAAATATTTCTAGAGAGAGAAAGAAAAAATCTTTATCTTCTCTGACTCTTTAACAGAGATTTGATTGAAGATGAAAAGAATAGAGAGAAAAATTAATCTCGGCTGGCAGAGATATTTTTATTCTAAAGAGATGAACTAGTGGTGATTTTGGAGGGTGATTAAGAAGGAAATTAGATTCTGGTTCGGTTTATTCTTCTCTATATTAGAAAACAGAGGTAGAAACAGAGGGACATCTCATCTTTGGGGATCAAAACTTCTCAAAAGCTCAATTAGAACAGAAAATCAGAGAGAGAGAGACAACACAGAGCATCAACTTGTCATCATTTTATCTTCATAACTTCTCTTTTCTTTGTGAGAGAGTGAAGAGAGTGATTGTAGAGAGATGGACAGTGAGTTCAAAGAGAGGAAAGCTTAATAATATTATCATCTTCTTTGTAATCATATTTGTTCTTATTCTTTTAGTGAGAGAAAGTGAGAAAGAGATAGTGAAGAGAGCAAACAGATTTTGGAAAGAGGAGGTTGTTGTAGAGAGAGAGAAAATCAGGATCCATTAGTCTTTTTGTGAGAGAAAGATTAAAGAGAATGTTAAGGTGTTGATTTTTCTATGTCTTTGTGAGAGGGATTTGATAAAAATCATCACTCCATCTTTATCTTTGAGAAGCAACCAGGAGAATTAATATTTGGTTATCTCCTTCACTTTTATCTTTGATTTTGTAATAAGTTCATTATTTACAACTGATAGGTTTTTTATGAGCAACTAGTTTTCCAATCTAGAGTGTTTGATGAAATCCATGTTGTTATTTACTTTCTAGGTGTGATTAAATTCGAGTCAGAGTAATATTTTGGTCGTTCATGTCTAATTTGCATTATTCTTGATTATTGATTAGTTCATTCATTATTCATCTTTCTTAAGTTGATATTCCATGCTTAGAAAAAAATGCTTTGATGGATTATACTTCTTGGTTGATGCATAATAATCGAGTAATTAGTATATAGGGAATGATGCATGTATCTTTAGTTTTTATCGTTTTAAGGAAGATATCTTCCGGACTTTAGACCATTCGTGTTTTAAAGCCCGAGTAATAAAAGTAACTCGTTGACTCAGTATTTCACCTTTAGAGTTGTTCCGTGGATAGATTCTGAACCCTTAGGTCCTTTCCCCCATTTGAGTTCATTTTGATTTTCGTTATTTTATTTAAATATTTTTATCACAAAAAACCCAAAAACAATTTTCAAAGCAAAACCGATTTATTTCCAAGTCTTAGAATAGGTTTAACTTAGTCTCTGAGGAACGAACCGGTCTTACCGGGATATTACTACTTGACGCCCGTATACTTGCGGGTGGTGACCTATTTAGGAAACTTTCTAGGCCTATCAAAATCCTCCATGCAAATCTTGCCGAAATCATCATCCAACTTAATAAGCTATTAATCATTCCCTACACAGGCTGCGAAGGATTTCTTTATCCGGTTTGAAGACAGGCAACTTAAGTTGTTCATCTCTTCTCAGCAATCTTCATAATAGACTCTAAAGGTGTTTGTATTTTCTCGGCTGGAGTTGAAGAAAGGCAGTTTAAGTTGTATTTGTGGGAACTTAAAGAAGGTTTTTTAGGAGAGAGAGGGTATGTGAGGAAACCTTCAGCCGTGAGTTCTTTTCCTCTTTCCTTTCAACCAATACTCTAGTTTCAATCTCAATCCATTTCTCAGCAATCTTCATACAAGACACTGAAGTCCCAAAATTTGTTAATATCTTCTATATAGACCCCAAGATCTCACCTGGAAATTTCAATTGTTGAGCATCCATACAATCTCACAAACCCTAGATCTAGATTTTCATCACTATACTCTCAAACAGATAGGGGATATTTCAAAAAAAGGATTAATCACTTCCCAGCATGTGAAATCAACAACCAACAACAATAGCAGCAAGCCGGTACATCGAGGAGAAGGTCACCAATACCATGAAGAAGGATCAGCCCAAACCAGGGAAGAAATCTAATTTTTCTTTTAATTTACTTAGGCATAAGAATATAACCTATCTACTGTTACTTCACATGGTTCATGCTAATATTTGATTAAAAGTGGATAGCTTTGACTTTAATCCTGTTTTTGCCTTGGTAGAAAATTAAAATTTTAATCAGAGTTCACTTCCTTCACTCCCACCTATAGTAGACAGTGAGTTTTATTTGCTTCTTCTTTATTTGTTAGTCTCTCTCTCTCTCTTATTCGAGTAGGTATTCGTCTACCAATTTCATACGATCATATTGTATTATATTGGTCTAGCCTCTTTCTTCGTCAATGCTTTTAATTTGCTTTCTATTATTAGTAGTTCATGCCTCTCTGTGGTTGATTACAGACTGTTAGATTTCTTATAATGCTCTTTAATATAAATAGTGGTCAGTGACATCTCTGTATCTATTTCTTTCCGGTTACATTTACTTTCTTCTTCTCTGTAAATTAGGGATATCTGTGTCTGTCTTTGTTATGGTATGTCTCTTATTTTGGTTTGCTTGGTAGCTTATTAAGTTTTAATAGTTCAAAAAAAAAAAAAAGATTATTAAGTTTTAATGTTCGTCTCTCCCTTCTTTCTCTCTCTCATTCCATATTTGTTTAGTTTTGTTTTCAGGTTCTGTCTTCCTCTTCTGTTAGTATGTTCTAGTCTCTTTTGTTTTAAGCAGCATAATATCTCTAATTAGTATGAGATAGATAGAGATAGTTGTTTCAGTTCTTCCATGGTATGTGCTAGAAAGCTTTTCTGACCTTTTGTTAGCTGCGATATATGGAATTTCTATAGTTCTTGGGTATGATATATTATCTATAATTGTAGTTTTTATTTCTTTCTTCTTCTGTTATTAGCTGCTGTAAAATTTTATTTAGGTGGTTTATTTTAGTCCTTAGTTTGTATACCTATACAGTATTCTCTTTCACTTTGAGACTTAGCTTGTTCTAGTTTCTCCCTTTGCTCCTGTTTGTTTTATCTTAGTTCTTCCGTCTGTGGTGCCCAGATAGGGTGCTTTTATCTTTGGGTTGGGGAGACCTTCGGCTCTTATTCTTACCTTAGGACTGCCTCTATACCTTTCATTGGTTAAAGGCACCCATCGATGGAAAACCCTTCGATTTTAAGCTGGAATGTCAGAGGAGCTTCATCCTTCCTCACTAAAAAGCACATCCTTGCGATTATCATGAAAAATCAACCAGACATCATCTTCCTCTCGGAAACGAAAAACAGATCCAATAATATGAACAAAATTATTCCCATTAACAAAAACTACTCTAGTCACTATGTGGAGCCGATTAATAAAGCAGGTGGCCTAGCTCTTTACTGGAAGCACCATTTAGACGTCAAGATTAAATACTCTGACAACAACATTATTCATGCTGAGATGAACAATGTCAAATGTCCTAATCCTATTATGATTACAGGCTTCTATGGATCCCCCTATAACAAGAATAAGCTTAAACCTTGGAATACCCTCCATGATCTTAATGTTAACCAGGACTTCCCCTGGATAGTGATAGGGGATCTCAACTGCATTCTCGATCCCACAGAGAAAAGTGGTGGATTAGTAGGGACCAGCTCACATACTCCTAGGATTACGGAAATCATCAGCGACATAGGTCTTATGGATTTGGGTTTCCAGGGCAATCCTTACACTTGGAGTAACAAACAATATGGTGAACATCTGATTCAAGAAAGACTGGACAGGGCTATGGCAAACCTTCCTTGGCTTCTCCAATTTCAATCCTCTGGAGTCACACACCTAGATGCGGTTGGGTCTGATCATCTGCCGATTCTCCTGGATAACAAAGACACTAGCCAACCCCACCCTAAACCCTTCAAGTTTATCAGAACCTGGATGACCCACCCGGATTGTTTCACCTTTATCGAAGATAATTGGAATCACATCAAACAAAATCAAGAACCGAACAACATCCAGAAGGATCTAAAGAAGCTTAGTAAAAAGCTTACTTATTGGAATAAGAAAGTCTTTGGAAACATTGAGAACAACATCAAGAGGATTACTAAGAATCTGCAGAATAGTAGATCCAAGGAAGAGTACAACCGCCTCAATTTAGCACTGGAAGAACTCTACAACCAGCAAGAAAGTCTATGGAAGGAAAAATCGAGAAACAACTTTATCACCCTGGTAGATAAAAATACCAAATTCTTCCATTCCCAGGCTATTCAGCGCAATAGAACGAACAAGATCAACGCTATCAGAGATCATAACGGAGATTGGAAAGAAGACGTAAAAGAAATTCAAGACATTTTCACTTCCTACCTCCTCAACATCAGCACCACTATCACCCCTAGAGAGGATCCCAATACCCTTAATCTTTTCAACCCTACGATCACCCATAATCAGAATCTAACCCTTCTAGCCATCCCTAGCAAGTACGAGATCGACTGGGCTATAAATAGTCTTAAAAAAGAGGCGGCCCCGGCCCAGATGGTTACCTTCCTTTTTTCTTTCAATCAAACTGGGAGACTATCAACTCAGACATCTACGACCTGGTTAAAAATTTCTTTACTACTGCATCCCTCCCCCCTGAAATAAACCACACCCATATATGCCTTATTCCAAAAACCCCCACACCCCAAACTCCTGCAGACTACCGTCCAATCAGTCTCTTAAATACCACCTACAAGATCATCACCAAGCTGATGGCAGAGAGATTTAAAAATACTTTAAACCCTATCATCTCCCCTTTCCAAGCTGCCTATGTCCCTGGTAGACAAATTACCGACAACATTATTATGGGTCAGGAAATCATTCACTCGTTCAAGAAAATGAAAGGTGCTGCAGGTTATTTTGGTCTCAAGTTAGATATGTCCAAAGCGTTTGACAGAATAGAATGGAAATATCTTACGGACATCATGAGAAGTTTAGGATATGCAGACCACTGGATTAAAATGATTCACGCTTGTATCGCGACATCCTCCATGGCAGTGCTTATCAATGGTCGGCCAGGTAATACATTCTATCCGTCCAGGGGTATTAGACAAGGAGATCCACTCTCGCCATTTTTCTTTACGATTGCGATGGAAGGGCTTAGTCGAAAGTTGCTGTCAAATAATAGCCAAGACAGGTTTTTGGGTTTTCCCACTAATCACTCTGAACTTGAGATTTCCCATCTTCTTTTTGCAGATGACTGCATCATTTTTGGCAAGAATACTATCGACAACATTCACAACCTTAAGAAGATTCTCCAAGACTTTTGTGAAGCTTCGGGGCAAATGATTAACTACACCAAGTCCAACATCTTTTACTCCAAGAATTCGCATCCCAAATTCAAACGCCTCATTATGCTGCGCTTAAAGTCAAATATGCCTCCACTTCGGAGAAATACCTAGGATCTCAGCTTTTCATTGGTGCTTAGAAAACTAAGGTTTTCAAGGATATACTAGATCAGATCAAGAATAAGCTAAATAAATGGAATCACTCTTTTTTATCCCAAGCTGGTCGCACTGTGGTCATCTCGGCCATAGCTGCAGCCGTACCCCGATATCAGATGCAATGCTTTGCAATTCCAAAAGGAATTAGCAAACGCATCAAGCCCGTCCAACGGAACTTCTGGTGGGGTAAGTCAAAGGGTATATGCACCAAAGCCTGGTCATATATTTGCTTGTCGAAGAGCATGGGGGGTCTGGGCATCCATCTACCGGAACTTGACAATACTGCTTTACTCTCTAAGATGGCATGGAGACTTAAAACTAATACGGAGGCTATGTGGGCAAAACTTCTCAAAGCTAAGTACTTTCCCAACTCGGATAACCCAGGCCCAGCAAAGGCACATCACTCTTGGATCTGGAAAAATATAAGAAAACACTACAACATCATTGAAAATCTATCCACTTGGGAGGTAAACTCAGGTAATGATATTAATATATGGTCTGACAACTGGATCCCTGAAATAAATGGAACGTTGATAAACAACAACAACTCCAATCTAACCAAAGTGGCTCAGCTTATCACGAATAACAATTGGAGTAATGATGCACTCAATGCCAACTTTGATTCCAATACTCAGAACCTCATCAGAGCCATCCCGGTGAACAACGAAGGTAAAGATCAACTCAAATGGAAGCTCACCAAATCGGGTAAATTCACTGTTGCATCTATGTACCATCACTTAAGCACCAATAATATCACCCAGAATCCTAGTTCTCATAACTGGAAGTTCATCTGGTCTCTCCCGACCATTCCACGTATCCAAATCTTCATATGGAAAATTTGTAACAAAGCTCTCCCGGTTAGAGAGAGAATTGGTAAATACATTGATAACAACACTAAATGCCCAAATTGCATAGACACTGAATCTATTGAGCATGCTCTATTACACTGTGCTATAGCGAAAAATATATGGTTCAAATTCAATATCATCTCAGAGAATATCACGTCCATTGAGGAGTGGATCTTCTCGTGGGAAGAAAATCCTGACCTTTGTTATACGAAAGAGAATATTCACTTTACTACTATCCTATGGATCTTATGGAAAATACGATGTGACCACTCTTTTCAACATGAAATCAATGATCTCCATCAAATTATCAAAATGATAGAAAACTTTCCGAAATATAACAAAAAACCCGAGAAAAACAACCAATAAACCAAAGAAAAATGGCAGCCTCCGACTAATGACTTTATTAAGATTAATGTAGATGCATCGTTCTTAAATGTAACATCCAATATGGGAATCAGTTTAATTGCTCATGATGTAGAATCAAAATTTATAGCAGCGCAAGTCAAATCAGCGAGAGCGAGAAACAGTGAAGAATGTGAAGCCATGGCAATCTTATTCGGTTTAGAATGGGCGAAAGCAAAGAATCATAAATCAATAATCATTGAAAGTGACAACATCAATCTCATCAAACACCTTCACAACAAACATCATACAATTAGCTGGCAATCTCATATCCACATCAGAAGAATTCGAGAAAGTAGAAAAGAATTCGATGCGGTCCAATTCAAATACACAAGGAGAGAACTCAACTCGAATGCAGACAAATTAGCGAAATGGGCAAGGAAAAGAAACAAAAGCAAGACGTGGAAGAATGTTCCTTGTATTTTAGTTGATAAATATTGTAATAACGTTTTTATAAATTAATGCAAAGCTAGTTCAACAAAAAAAAAAAATTACCATAGGATGTTAGTTGAACTTCGAAGATGGTTGAAAAAAGAATTTATAGATTTATTTTGTCTAATTTGTCCTCAAATGAAACCCACTACCTTCGATCAATAAATCATGGAAGTTTCTCTCTCCTTCTTGGTTACTGATGTTTATAATTTTGCAATTGGATGTCAACAGATGCTTGCTTGTCCAGAACAATACATGGAAGAAAGTTTGAAATTTCTACAATCTAAGAACATTCATCTTTTCCAATTTGGCAGAGAAGGACAAAGATCATTGAATCTCTTTTTCTATGTTCTCCAAAGTTCATTGAATCTGAATAGTTCTTAATTAAAAAGATCAATACATTTATTGTGTTTACAATATATGATACTTTTTTGTTTCATGGCTTTGATCTTTGATTTTTTTACCTGTATATTAGTCTCAAGATCGTTCTATCTGATTCTTGGAGAAATGAATTTTTCTTCAAAAAATTGATGACTTAGTTCACACATATGCTCAATTCATCCCCTTTCTCCGCCTCTTTCTCTCCTACCTCGCTTATTCATTACCTTTCTTATTCTATAACACCCATATCATTCTCATCAAAATCCTAAGAATCTAGTCAATTAAGCTCTGGAGTTGCCCTAAGATTAAGCCAAGTAAATGTTTCTCCACAACTTTCTGTTATTTTTATATGAATGTCCTTCATTAAATGTTATATACAAATTATTTTGTTCATTCTTTGTTAGTTAATAATTTTTTTGATGACATCTTACCAAGATTATGAAGTAGAAGAGGCAGGAATATACTATAATTTTGGTTTGTGGAGAATCCAAAACCCCACAGTCGACGGCCGATTATCGTCCCATTAGTCTTCTTAACACCACTTACAAAATCATTACTAAGATTCTGGCTAACCGCCTCAAACTCGTCCTTCCTCATATCATTTCCCCTTTTCAAGCGGCTTATGTTTCGGGTAGGCAGATCACGGATAATATTATCATTAGTCAAGAAGTGGTCCATTCGTTCAAACACTGTAGGGGAGCCAAAAGTTTTTTTGCTCTCAAACTCGATATGTCTAAAGCCTTCGATCGTCTTGAATGGTCCTTTCTTACCGCCATCATGAGGAGTATGGGTTTCGACTCAAAGTGGATTAGTCTTGTCCATTCGTGTCTCTCCACTTCGACCATGGCAGTCCTGATTAATGGTCGGCCAGGCCCTACCTTTAATGTCAGCAGAGGCATTCGGCAAGGTGATCCTCTCTCCCCTTTCCTTTTGACCCTGGCCATGGAGGGTTTGAGTCGTCTTCTGGAAACGAATAATCTGAACACGCCTTTCCAAGGCTTTCCTATCCCTGGCACTAGCATCAATCTCAAGCATCTTCTCTTTGCTGAGGATTGTATTATCTTTGGTCAGAACTCGTTAGTCAACATCTCCTCGCTTCAGAGCATCCTTGACATCTTCTGTCGGGCGTCGGGACAGATGATTAATTACAATAAATCTACAATCTTCTTCTCCAAAAACACCCATCCGAAATTCAAACGTATGATCATTCGCAACTTTAAAGTGCATCAGTCCTCCAATCTCGATAAGTATCTTGGCACTCATCTTTTCATCAACGCCAACAAAAAGAAAGTTTTTTCAGCCCTCACTACTCAAATTGAAAATAAACTCTCTAAATGGCATTCCTCTCTCCTTTCTCCTGCTGGCCGCTCTGTTGTTATCAATACAATAGCAGCGGCCGTTCCCCGATACCAAATGCAATGCTTTGCTATACCGAAAGGCATAAGCAATCGCATCGAAGTTCTTCAAAGAGCTTTCTGGTGGGGAAAACTTCGTTCTATCCACACCATTAACTGGTCCACCATCTGTCTCCCAAAGAAGCTGGGAGGCCTGGGTTTTCGCTTTCCACATCTCGACAACCAAGCCTTTCTCAGCAAACTAGTCTGGCGGCTTCTTAGAGACTCCGGTTCTCCGTGGGTAAATATTCTCAAAGCAAAGTACTTCACCAAAGAGCACAGACCTAATACTGCAAAGAATCACCACTCGTGGCTCTGGAAATCCCTAGCCAAGCAGGAAGAGAAAGTGACCAACCTAACCTTTTGGGACATTAATAAAGGCACTAATATTAATATCTGGCATGATTACTGGATCCCCAATCACCCACCCCCTATCAGTAACCCCACGAATAGTACTCTCACAGTAGTCTCTCAATTAATTAGTAATAATATGTGGAATTTGACGATTTTAACCCAATGCTTTACTCGTGATATATGCAATTCTATCTTGAGCATCAATTTACAGGCACAGATGGAGGATATTCCCAGATGGTCACTTACCAAATCAGGTAAATTCTCTATCAAATCTATGTATTACTATCTCCATACGGAACATTATCCAGTAGAACAAAAGGACTGGACCTTCATATGGGATTTGCAAATACAGCCGAAAATCAAACTATTCCTTTGGAAATGTTGTACTAACAGCCTACCGGTCAGAGAGAAAATTGGTAAATATGTGGGAAATAAATTTAACTGTGAATTTTGTCAACATACAGAAACGTTGATTCATATGCTATTACACTGCGATTTGGCTCAGGTGATATGGTTCCATTTTAATCTCTTTTCCATCAATATTACTAACCTGGTTGAATGGATTATATCGTGGAAAACTCTGGACAATCACATCAGCAATCTTTTTGCTAATATACTTTGGCAGATTTGGAAAGCTAGATGTGATAAATGCTTCTCCAACAAGCAAATAGTACCAATGAACATCATAGACCAGATTAAAAGTATGGCTCTTGTCCCACAAATCCACGCCACTAACAGAAAGATTGATAGAACCAGCCCTTGGCTACCACCCTTACCACCGTTTAGAAAAATCAATGTCGATGCCTCTTTTATAAATGCACAGGAATTAGCAGGGATTGGATGTATAATGCATGATGAAAAAGCAAACTTCATAGCAGCAATGGCTTGTAATGTGCGGGGACAAAATGCGGAAGAATGTGAAGGCTGGGCGATCTTTAAAGCTCTCCAATGGTCCAGGAAGAAGAACATTCAGTATGTACATATCGAAAGCGACAATAGTAGCTTGGTGCAATGGCTCAACAAGGAGACTTCGGAGATATCCTGGCAAACGAGCAAAGTCTTCGATAAAGTTCTCAAGCTGGAAGCACAGTTCGCCAGTGTGATCTACTCTCACATCCACAGAGAAGGAAACTACAAAGCTGATCAACTAGCCAAGTGGAGTAAGATACACGTAGGTTCCTGGGTGTGGCTATCTATATCTGATCTTCCAACCTCGTTGTACCAGAATTGGTCTTAGTTGTTTCTGTCTGTTTTTTTTTTGTCTTTCTTTTCTCAACAAAAAAAAAAAGTAACGTACATAAATTCCATCTGTAGTTTATATCTTCCCCACTTTCTATCCTTGTATATCTACTAGGCATAACCCCCGCCCTACGGGCGGGGGAATGCCCTTTGCGCAATGCGACGTGATATGCATTAAACTTATTGGACATGTAATCTAGATAAATTTACTCTGATAAAACACTATATATTGATGGTTTTTGCTTAAATTTAAAAGAGTCACGAGCAGAGTGTGATTTACTATATCGATAAAGAAACTCTCAAGAATTTTAATGTCAGAAAAAGACTTATTCTTTAAGGTACGACCAAACTTCTTTTATCCACCTTATTATCTCATCCACTGCACTCTCTGGTTCTTCTACTTCAGCTGCCCTTTCACTTGGTCTGACTTGTGAACACCCCAACATCTTCTTCGTGTTTGACTACTTCTTGTTATAAGTCCAAGTAGTTTCCTAGATATATAATATGTGCTTGCGACACATGGTATTTCTTGGACACAATTACCTTATGAGCATATACAATTGTTTAGTGCCACTCCAAGTTCATTTGTCTGACATTTTTTTAGCAGTGTTATAGCAGTCTTTATAATTCCAGTACCTACTCTGCAACAAAGAGACAATGGTGAAAAGAATTAGAACTCCATATTAAGAAAAATATGAAACTTACATATGAAGCAAACCAGAAAGTAAAACACAAAAAGAATTGCGAAATAGAAATAAGAATTAAAGACTAAACTAAGAGTTTGCAGAATTGTCATCACCAAACAAAGCGACAATTCCTAACGAGTATCAAAGCAAGGAGTTGGAAATTACTATTTTTGATAATGGGAAAAGAGGAAACAATTTGGAGCAAAAGAGGGAAATAATCACCGAAGAACAACAAAGTAACTACTTGATCAAGAGGAGGAACATTGGTGAACAATTCAAAAGGCCAACTTAATTATTAAGGATTTGACAGAATTAAGCATTAAAGTTGGTTTCTAACTCCTTATTTGTGAACATTTGGATTTAACTCGAATAAAAATCAGATAGTGTAGGTTTATCCAAGTACAAATCTCTTCTGCTTACAGATAAAATTAAAGTCATGCTTGAGACAAACCAATGTTACCAGAAGTCCAGAAGTCATTGTAGTTTGGTTTTCAGTAGGAGTCTTAGACAGACAGTCAAAGACAGATAGATAGAAAAAATTAGGGTGATAACCCCATAATTTTAGGCAACCAAGAGGTAATATAAGTTTATTACATGTTAAATTGAAAATCACTGGAGTATACATCTTAGAACAATCCCTTTCTAAGTTACAAAAAACTCCCTTGAAGGATTGTAAGACTGGCGAGTTCTTTTACTACATTGAAAACAACTACAACATGCACAAAATGGCCATCTTCGTAAGGAGAGTGGACAGCTAGAAAAATATGTTTGGATATAACAAATATGTTAGTCAATGTCTTTGAAAACCTATTTTGATAGAAAATAATAGAGCACAAGACATTAAGTGATTCATTTTGGGAACTAAGAACTAAGATTGAAATTGTGTGCTACCAAAAGAAACACAAGTCATTCAGCAATGTGAAAACTTGAATGGGAGTTGTATAAGAAAGCTTTGTACCTGCTGTCAAAGAGGTGAAGAACTTCAAATTAGACAATGAATAAAAATAATAATAAAGTAAAATGATACATTAAACATGAGCTATGTGATGCACCCGAAAAGGTTGCACACCCAAGCGGAGGTATCAAGTAGTAATCCGGCAAAGCCGGGATCGATCCAAGGATAGGAAGGCAATTTGGATATCGAAGGGTTTTATCCCTCGGTCTAGATATTAAAAGCTAACTTAGACTAAAAGGAGAAAACAAAGACAAATGGGGGGCTTTATAATGAAATAAGCAACAAAGAAGAAAGCAAGTAAAACAAACTAAATTATCAATGTAAACGGGCGAGAGAGATTCGAGAGAAGAGTCGAAGGAACAAGAGTCGGGAGACAACAAAAGTCGGGAGACAAATAAGTGAGCGAGGTGTCGAAGTCCGGGAATCCATGAAAATAAACCTATAACTATGTACGGTCCAATCGAATGGATTGATGTAAATCTAGTCTCGATTCCTAAGGTGGACGTTCATAAGCACTACGTATGTCCGGAGATAATACTTAGTCAAACAAACTTCCTAAACGATTAAAACCGAATCATCGAAAATGTTGTCTAGTCGCCTAACTATGTGAAGTGCATGACAAGACACATGAAATTTGAATCTAGACTACGATCGATATCGATCGCTTTGCCTAATCGATTAACTATGCGAAGTACTTGATAAGACACATGAAAAACGATTGAAACAAGTAATCAAAATAAGAGAACATCAATTTATTATCAAAACATTAAATCATATTAAACATAATCACAAATTCATCACATTTCATCCATATAATCGACACACTTGATTTAGCTAACATGGTGATAAGTAATAAATGAAAAGAAGGTGATGAGAAATCCCCCTTTTCCAATGTGGTTCAAGGCTAGGTTCGTCGGAAAATTTGAGTAGTTAAGGTGCAGCCGCGCGTCCCGTGCATGATCTTGAGGTCCCGAGCTGCTAGAAGCTACTGTCCACGACGTTCCGAGCAGCACTCGTGCTTGTCCCGTGCTGTGATGGTCGTTCCGAGCTATGGAGCTTCCCATCCGAGCTGCTGCAGCCACAACCCGAGCAGCTGTCGTGCTCCCTTGAAGGATCCCGAGCTGCTATCCGCCGGCATATGCTGCTCCAGCCGTGCTGTCCCGAGCTACTCGAATGCAGATTTCCCGAGCAGCTCGAGCTGCTGCCGGCCAAGGCTAGGCCGGCCTTGCCTTGGCCGACACTCCTCCTTCTCCTTCCTCTCTTTTTCTCTCTCTCAAGCTCTACTTAGTGATGAAGAAACTTGAAAACCTTAGCCTCTTGCCTCCTCTTTCTTGGTGAAGAAGATGATGAATAATTCCCCCCTTTTGATTTCTTTTTCTCACTTGTGTATACACAACCCTAGACTTGACTTAGTCAAACTTGACTAAGTCTTAGGCCATTTTGACTTGGACCAAAAAGGTGCCCATAGAATCTCTATTATTCTCTTCCTCTTTGGGCTCTTGGGTTGGGCTTCTTTCTAAAGCAAGGGAGTGCCTTCATCGAATCGTTGTTTCAAGAACGAACCTTTAAACTTGACTTTTTTGCCTTGAATACTTTATTTTCCACAACACTTACACAAACACAAAATAACACATATAGACACTTTCTTTTCTTTTTTTTTCTTTTTTTTTTCTTTCTTTTCTCTTCTTTTCACTTTTCTCTTTTTCCTTTTTTTCACTTTTTCATTTTCTTTCCCTTTCTTTTCTTTTTTTACACACATACCCAAACACCAAAACAAAAATACAACTAGTATTCTCAACAAATCACCTTTACTTTCACATTTTGCTTTCACATCCTTTCTCCTTTACTTTTCATGCCTTCATTCTCGAGAGTAGTATGATGAATGGATGGTGGAGTATCCGTTTCCCTAAAGTTGACACCATTATCGGGTTTCATGGACTACAAGAGTAAGGTTTATTCGCTATCCTGATGTCACTCCTAGTGGCTAAGGAAGTTGAGCTCATGAGATCGTCTAAGCTCTATTGAAAGTTGCGAAGTTGAGTAGCTCTTCATTCTACTCGGAGTTAGCGCGGAAGAGTACACTCAAAGGCAATAAAAAGGCTCAGATATCTCACATGGGTTTAAGTCTCCACTAATGACTATTTTAGGTCACTTAGAAGTGTTCCTTCTTCCTTAAGATGATACTCACATGATAGCACACGAACACTAAAGGACTCAACATTCACGAAAAGACTAAGAGCATGCATAAGATTTATCGAGAAAGAGCCATATGCATCAACATACTTAAGAATACCACTAGAATCATACCAAATCTACCCAAAAAATTTCAAATTTGGTCAATTTGTTGAACCCTCTTGTCTTTTGAAATCTAAGGTCATGATGTCATGCGACTAAATGGTCGTATCCCCATCCCCAAACTTAAAACTAACATTGTCCTCAATGTACTAAGCATATACTCACCAAAAGATAAGAGGTACAATAAGTTAAAGAGAATAGTGGAAGGATATTACCATAGCCGAAGGAGATAAAAAGTGATACTACCAAGACTTAAGTATTCGAGTTCCAAGTTGATGATAAGTCCATCGCCATCCCCAAACTTGGAACGAACCACGTCCCAAATGTATACAAATTGAGAAACGCTCCTAACACATCAATAAATAAAATAAGAATGAAACATAAGCATAACCATATAAAAATGACCACTCACGCGGGATCACTCGATTGCATCAAGCTATGCAACTAGCCTTTGAGTCTCTCGTATGAACGAGAGCACGAGTTTTGTCTCGTGGAGGGTTTCCAGAGATGATACCCACAAACATCAAAACCTATCTTAATCGGTTCAACGATCATAAAGCAAAAGACGAAAGATTTGGGGATCAACCCAAATAAAAATATATACAGGTGCTAATCGTCTCACAATAATATCAACGTAAAGAAGTGCACGTGAGACGACAAAAGAAAAGAAGCCATCCCCAAACTTAGTGGGTGCACAATCCACTAAGTAGGCATACATACAAGGAGTGAAGACTAAGAAGTCATCAAAAGGATCAACATACAAGTGTAGGGTCAAGAGGTCAGTCAAAGGTATAAAATCATCTGCAAGCTTAGTGGATAAAACATCCACTATGTCTATAGATGTCTTCGGGAAGACATCTGAAATGTCCCAAAAGGGATTAACAATCAAGTCTGAGATTGTATGGAAGGTCAGACGAGGCTCTAAGGATAATGCAGTAGGCTCGGGGACCAAGTTAAGGTCCATGATTTCCTTAGGTAAGTGGTCTGAAAAACTATCCAACACGTCTCTAACTACTACGTCATCAATATCCTCAAAGGCATCTAGAGCCTCACAGTCAGTTATAATATCAGGCCTTCCTAACATGGCATCTAAGACTGACTCCTTACAAGTGTCAAAACTCGGAAAGTTCAGAATAGTGTCATTCCCAAACTTGCTCATATAGCTATCATTTTGAACATCGAAGTCTAGTGTAATCCTATCATGGTGAGACGATAATGGTCCAGGTAGCGAGCAATAAGGGTCATCGATCAATTCATGCTCAAAGGGTCTACCAGGAGCATCTTCGACATTTAAATTAAGACTAGGGTTAGGTGTATTACCCTCACCATCATTCCTAGTCTCCTCTTGATTTTGGGGTGGGTTAACCCCTTCCTCGTCGACGATAAGCTCCGACTCAATTCTATCAACAATTTTGAGCATCCATTCCGTGATCTCAGTTACATCTCGATTAAATCTAGTCTGGTACTCTAAGAATGCTTGGAGACTATCTTGAGAAGTCTCCTCGTAATAAGGCATATGAGTATAACTAGATGAAGACTCTCGCGGAACACGGGGCATGGGACAATACTCGGTCAAATGGCTTAAGCTCCCACAAATAGCACAAACCGGGTTAATGGTCTCCATGGTCCTTTCCTCACTACCTTCATGTAGATACATAGGCTCGACTCTTTGAGTGGAATCATCGAGTTGGGTATTTTCATTTTCATCACTAAATGAGCCATTCATATATGCTTGTCGATAGTCACGAAGACTTCGACATGGTCGATCACTGGTAATAGAACTACGGGCATTATCAAATGACAAATTCATACATGAAGGTGCGGTCAACCCAAATGTTTGTTGATAGTTTCGAAGACTCCTACGGGATTGGTTACCCTCATGCTCATAATCCCTAAGACCATATCCATCTCTAGTCTGACCGTCTCTATACATCTGTCAGTATTCACCCATGGTCATCCGAGGTCGGTCAGGTTCAAATCGCATATTCCCATTACTGGTCGGGTCGTGCCTATATGCATGTCTATTGTCTTGGAGACTTCCCATCCGAGCTGCTGCAGCCACAACCCGAGCAGCTGCCGTGCTCCCTTGAAGGATCCCGAGCTGCTATCCGCCGGCATATGCTGCTCCAGTCGAGCAACTCGAACTACTCGAATGCAGATTTCCCGAGCAACTCGAGCTACTGCCGTGCAGCCCGAGCTGCTGCCGGCCAAGGCTAGGCCGGCCTTGCCTTGGCCGGCACTCCTCCTTCTCCTTCCTCTCTTTTTCTCTCTCAAGCTCTACTTAGTGATGAAGAAACTTGAAAACCCTAGCCTCTTGCCTCCTCTTTCTTGGTGAAGAAGATGATGAATAATTCCCCCCTTTTGATTTATTTTTCTCACTTGTGTATACACAACCCTAGACTTGACTTAGTCAAACTTGACTAAGTCTTAGGCCATTTTGACTTGGACCAAAAAGGTGCCCATAGAATCTCTATTATTCTCTTCCTCTTTGGGCTCTTGGGTTGGGCTTCTTTCTAAAGCAAGGGAGTGCCTTCATCGAATCGTTGTTTCAAGACCGAACCTCGGCTTCTTTCCTTCACAACTTCTCCGTCCGAACTCCGAATCGACTTCCGTTTTCACCGTCGGACTCGTCATTGACTTCACTTGTTGTTTGACTTCTGCTTTTGACCAAAATGACCAAAATACCCCTGGTGCTCTTTTCTTCCCTTTTGCCGCATAAGATGAAAATGTGATAATTCGCTCTCTTTATTCCGAATTACACGCCAAACCCCAAATAAACTACCTAGCAATAAAAACACATACATAATTAGAAATAAAACTCGAAAATAACTAACTAATCAAAGTTAAGTGACCTAAATGTGGCATTTTCACGCCACATCACTATGAAGTTAATTGATGAATAAAAAAACTATCACGACAAAAAAAACCTAAAAAATTCCTACAGTATCAAGATGGATAAGTTAAATCTCACCAGATTATAAAATTCAAATGAAAAAACATATTAGTCAGTGTAACTTATAAAGAAATTGTACCTGAAAGAGATGGTTGATCTTCGGATCAAATGGTTTTAGTTTTGCTAAAATCTCAGTCATTGTGTCATCTTAAGAAATAATATTTTGTTCTGGTAGTGGCAAGAGATTGGGGAAAAATGGCAGAGATGTAAGCTAGGATGAAACAAACAAAGTAAACAATGTATTGAAACTATGGTTACTTGAACAACTAAAAATCCAAAGGATACGCACGACAACATTAGAAAAGTCAATTTACTCACTCGAGTAAAGAAAAGTGGAAGCTAAAAGATGTTTACAAATTTTAGATAGATCCAAAACGAGAACCCTGAAAATTAGAGAAAAGAAACTGCACTTAGTAACAATTGAGATGATTTATATTCTCTTCCTTGATTTTCCTCACCTGGTTAATGACAATAACGGAATCAAACTACTATACGGTCGTGCACAAGGAAACAAAGATAATGAAAAAAGGACAGCTTACCATAAGTTTGTAATGGGGCTCATCTGTATCGATTAACATCTTTTTGTACGGGTATACAACGTCCATGATAAGAAGCGGCAAGACATGGCTGTTTGAGTGTTTCCAACTTTCGTGCTCCGATTTCCTTTCAGCATATGATGTTATCCAATGCCAGACTGATAACCAATACGAGAACTTGAAAATGATTAGGGTTTCAATGGAGTACTAATATGACAATAGAAGAGGAATACCATTTGTTTGTTTCAAGATCATATATTATCGACTAAAACAGAAATTTGATAAATGAGCAAACAGTAGGAACCCAATAGATTTATCACAAGCAATTTTAAACAATAATATGGTATCTCTCCTGAAATCTGAACTAATATGAAGATTATATGAAGTGGTTGTATTATAATTGTATCAAGTTGTTACTACAGGGAAGGTAACTCTGGAACAAAACAAAATCTTACTAAAATCTCTTCAATTAAAAGTTCGTATAAAAAAATATAAATTTTTGGAAGTAGGAAAAAGTATTAGATGAACCACAAAACAAAATCAGCAAGTTGCTAGTTAAGTAAACAACTACGGTACCATTAATTTTATTCCCTTCAAACATCTTCTTCTTTCCAACATTCTAGTTGAGGCATTTTATCAAACATCTTGACCACAATTTCTAATTTACAAGATATAATATCTAAAAATATCTAGTGAAGCTCAGATCCAATTAAATGGGCGAAATGCAAATAGAAAAATAATATTAAAATGGAAAATCAGAAAATAAAAATTTATATTTTCTGTGATGAGGTTTTTACCGCTATCTTCTTTGTTGATTCTAGTTCACTGAGTTCCTCATAAAGATTAAAATGCAGATATTTTTTAATTCGTCATGAAGATTTCGACATATTTTTCTCTCACTCGTGCAACATCTATGGAGTGAAAAGATGTTTCATAGGAGACTATTAGGTGAAGAAGAGTAAATGAGGAATTTACTTAGAAACTTGTAACTGAAATCTTCACCCTCTTCAGACATAAAAGAGGGAATGAATAATGAAGCAACATATTCACGGAAGAACAGTCAAGAACATCATCGGCGGGAAAGGTTGAACGAATTTACAGAGAGATGAGAGGTTTTGGCGTTTCAGTTTCACAGAGAGAGACGGGCAGTAGTAGTATGTGGGGCGTTACATCAAAGGGTTGGATCCACGTTAGATTAGAGGGTAGGATAAATGTATATTAATTATGTTCTGGTGTCATGTCCATGTATGTAGATTTTATCCTAGTCACATTGCCAAGTCACATTCATTTACATTAATTATGTCTTAGTCACAAGGATCTGTTTTGTATAATAGATATAACAAAACAAGACTTGTTTTGCTTACTCGGACGAAATAAATACCCCTAAAAGATGACGAGCACTGCCACATAGATCAATTTTACATGATGGCAGAGACAAATCTAACCATTTGGATTGCCTACTCAAGTAAGGGATGCATTTAACGGATTCATTTCCTAACTAATGGCCGGTTCAATTCCCCATTCTCTCGCATGTAAGAGATGTATTTTACCAATTCATTTCCTAACTAATGGCCTGTTCAATTCCCCATTCATGTCATTGCTTCCCATTCATAATTTTTTTTCCATTTACACCCAAAACCCTTCTCCTACCGCATTCACGTTCAGTTCTTCTCCCCTTCCTCAATCTTCATCGCCCTCAACCTCTTTCTCTGCTGCCAAGCTTCTTCAAGACAAACTTATTTTAAAACTGATCAAGGGACCTTTGTAAAAGCTGATGCATTTCATAGCTGATCAAGGGAAGCTTTGAGTAGATATGGTAACCATATCTAACACAACCAAGCTGATCAAAATTATGCAGTTTTGGATCAAAAGTAAAGAAAACATCCCTTGTGAGTTATATCAAGCATTTCGACGCTACACAATATGTATATCTCATTGGTGAAAGCAAAACAATCTCGCAGTAATCCAATTGTATCCTCATGAATTTTTTAATTTACAATGAAAAAGTTGAACTTACTTTTAAATAAAGTTGTCATTAAATATATAGTAAAGGGTATTATTGGAAAGAGCGAAAAGTTCTTTCCTTTATTTTTAGAAATAGGACACTAAAATGAGACAATCCAAAATAAAAATTAGGTCAATCAATTTGGGACGGAGGGAGTACTCAAGAAAAGTCAAAGTAAAAAATCTTGACATACTTTTATATAAAAGAAACAAATCTGATAATTCGTTTACATTATCTTCTATTCAGGAAGTCTCTGAGTAGTGTAGTTGATGGTTGAGTTTGAGATGGTTTCTAATGAACTCCCAGTTTCGCTATCTGATGGCTGATGTTCCAGAAGGTCTCTCTTCAGTCGGTTGTTTTATAAACCAATACATTATACTTGCTTTTAAAGTAAGCATCATTTTTCGGTTCACCTGATTACCTGAAATTACAAATTGTCATATTTCAATTTCAAAGTTAAATACGCAAAAATATAAGCTACGAAATGGATTTAAGGAAAAGCGAAGGATATACGAATCAGTTACTAAAAATTAGTTTTGTACTCTTTAGTAGTAGAAACCTGTAAGCGGACATGTTATATCTTTTACCATTTCTTTTATCGAGTAGCAAGAGTCACTTAATGTGTAATGTTCATTACAGACTCATCTCTCTAATTGTTAGCTTCAATTGCTAATCCAGTTTGGACTTTTGAATCATGGATGTATAATGGGACTTGATCAATAACCTAATAATCAGCGTGCGTTAATGACTTTTAGGTGATGACTTCTTTTTTGTTTGTTCCCTTCTGTCATAATGGGACTTGATCAATAACCTAATAATCAGAGAGTCAGGGGCGATAATCTCTATTAACCACCTCATTAAGCAATTCCCAATCCCCGGAATGAATCTCATAGAAACGGCCAGAGGGAATAAGAAGTAGCGAGAGAATGTTACCTAATCTCCGCCCAGGGTTGTGAAGAGGAAACACCTAACCCGACCACCGTAAAAAAAAAATAAAGTGTTCTACGGAGATCCCACGGTAGACATGCAGGACTGAAAAGCAAGAACCACGTAGGTTACCATCACTTCTAATTTCCTTTTAGTTATTTTGAGAATAAAGCCATTAGGCGGCAGAAGCTACATATTTTATTAATAAACAAAATATTTTAGAAAAAAGGCGACACTATAAAATGAGGAGTCCTAGTTTAACTCACTTTGCTTCGGCAAAATAGGTAGCTCTAGTAGCTAAGGCGACGACCAGAAGCCTCAAGGAGCAGTACGTCCTAGTTAAACTGAAACTTTACTCGAGTAAAACTGACCCTTCACCAAGGTCCCAAGGAGAAGTCCTAGTTAAACTGACCGTGCTCAAGCCGGCAAATTAGGCAGCTCTGGTAGCTAAGGCAACAACCAGAAACCTTATAAGAAGAAGTCCTAGTTAAACTCACTTTACCCGAGTGAAACGCGGTCCCCACTGAGAATCCTAAGGAGAAGTCATAGTTAACCTACAGTCCTAGCAAAGGTGACCGGGGGTATAAGGAGAAGTCCTTGCGAAACTAGTCATGCTTAGGCAGACAAGACATCTCCGGTAGCAAAAGCAACGACCGGGGAGTACGGGAGGAGTCCCGGCGAAAACTAGTTGCGCTCAAGCCAACGAAACCAGCCCTGGTAGCGAAAGCGACGACCAGGGGCGTAACGAGAAGTTTTAGCTAAACTAGTTGCGCTCAAGCCAACGAAGCCAGCCCTGGTAGCGAAAGCAACGACCAAGGGTCCAAAGAGAAGTCCTAGCTAAATAATTGCGCTCAAGCCAAGGAAGCCAGCCCTGGTACCGAAAGCAACGACCAGGGGTCCAAGGAGAAGTCCTAGCTAAACTAGTTGCGCTCAAGCCAACGAAACCAGCCCTGGTAGCGAAAGCGACGACCAGGGGCCCAAGGAGAAGTCCTAGCTAAACTAGGTGTGCTCAAGCCAACGAAACCAGCCCTGATAGCGAAAGCGACGACCAGGAGCCCAAGGAGAAGTCCTAGCTAAACTGGTTAAGTTCAAGCCAACGAAAAACAACCCTGGGAGCAATGGCCATGATCAGGGGCAAAGTCCAGACCCGAAAGACATTTAAAGCTATGCAGTCACGTAAATTTAGGTTCTATTTTGCAGAAGGAATTAGTAAGCCTATGTCATGCTAGAATAAGTCTAAGTTATTCTTTTTGCAGGGGCGATCATTCGGAGCATGCGTAGTAAGATTATAGAAACTGCATTATAATTTGAATGACTACTTGATACAAACTTAAATGTTGTTGTCTCTGTTGTATTAGCTTCATTAGTGATGCTTCACTTGGGTTTGAAGATTGACAGTGGCAAGATAGGCTTGGTGTGGCATGTTAAACTAGTTTCTAGGTCTCTTGAGGGTCTGCCCTCCCAGACCTAAAATCTTGGTTCCGCCCCTTACTACCTTAATTTGTCATCCATCCTATATGTCACTGGCACAAGCACCACTTAATCGAAATTTGTACAATTGGGGTGTAAACTCATATTTTTGAAAACGGGGTGAAACCTAAATACCACTAAACAGTTAGTGTCCATGTCAAAATAACCCAAAAGAAAATAAACAAAACAAGGTGCATTGTGCACGACCAGAAAGACAGAAAGAGAAATGACCAGGCCTTTGAGCCTCCCAAACAACATCAAAAGATCACAAAACCAAATTATCTTCATCCAATCTATTCTTTCTCTTTCAATTCATCTATCATAAACACAAACATAATTAATTTTTCTTCTAATTTGATATCATTAATTAATCTGTTCCAAATAATTTACAGAGGTCAATTTAGTTAGTTAATCTCAGTCATTAGTTGATCTAACTAAGCAATTAACAAATCACAATCAAGATTTCCTCCTCCCCAAAATGATTGATTCATGGAAAATTCCTATTAATCAAATCTCTCTTTTGAACCAGAAGAATTAAACCCAAAATCAGTAAAGATATTGCTATGAGATTCCGTTCTTCAATAATAATTTTCACAGCATAAATTGAAATTTCAGTAGTGATTTTCCTACCTTGACGAACCAGTGATTTTCTTCTCTTACCTGCAAAGGCAAGTAATACTAATACAGTAATCCATGTAACTACAGTTGCTCTTACTACCACAACAAGAATTGCCGCCATTAATAACATCAGAAGAAGACCAAATAAGAATCCTGAGGTATTTGTTGCTAGAAAACCAAATGAAGAAACTTGGGTGGCACCAATGGTGTAATACAAAGAAATACCATATAAAGCTACTATAAAATAGATAAATGTTGTTGTTGTTGTTTTGCTTGACATTCTTGGTCTGTCACTACTACTTATTGGAGAAACTTCCTTTGACATTTTTAGAGAGAGAAAACTACTTAGTTTTAGGTTTTTCTCATTTTTGGAGAGACACCTTTGCATATTTGGAGATTGGGAGAGAGATAGAGGTGATAAGTTTCTCTCTCTATGATAATGGACTTGGGAGGGGAAACCAATTCTTCTTAGATATGGTCAAATGAACCCCAATATTGTTTAACTATTTCTTCCCAAATGATCCTAGGGAAACCAATTCTTCTTAGATATGGTCAAATGAACCCCAAGATTTAGTTTCTCTCTCTAGGATAATGGAAAGAAAATAACTTTTCCCATCTAAAATCAAGTTCCAGTGTTTGATTAGTTGCGGGAAAACTTGGAGCGCCTTTAAAAAAAAAAATCATAATCTTCCTTCCTTCCGACCTCTCCCTTTCTCTCCGTCTTGTGGAAATCAGTATTTATAAACTTCAAAAACTAAATCTTTATCAATTCATTGACATCCTCAATATCCCAACTCAAATCTGCAATTCTTCATCAATCCATGATGTTCTTGTAAATTCCTGCAACTCTAAAGAGATTGAGTTGAGATTCACTCTAGTTTGGACTTACGAGATTGAAGTAATGGAGCTTCGTTTGATTTTTCAAAGAAGTTCCCTACAAACCCAAATGAATTTGAAACTTAAAACCCAAACTCAAAACAGATAGAGACAAAGACATGCAAGGTGATTTACTGAAATGGACTCTATATATACACATATGTTCAAGGTGATAACAAATACGTCTGTCAGGCATTTCATCATACAAATTTTGGGCACACTTCAAATCTCCAGAGCTTAAAATCAAAGGCACCATTATATTCCAAGAAGTTGAGTTTGAAACTGAAATTTCTTAAAACACCATAATAGCAAATCGATTTTGAAGAATGTAGAAATTCCTCTTTTGATGATATTTCAAATAATGTTATTCCACAAAATATATCTTCTTCAAATCTTTCTACACCCTCTGATCACAACCGTATTAATAAAGAACAAATAAATCCTCAGATCTCAAGAACAAATCAGGAGAAATTCAGAGTTCATGTAATTCAGAATCACAAATTAAATTTTTCATCTTTATCCCAACTCAGATCTCTTGAGAGTTTAAGCTCATAAACACTATAAAAGTACCTAATCCTAAATACTTCTCCATCAACTTTAGAGAGGGTTCTGCAAGTCTCAATGAGAGAGAAGGCGGAGAGAACTCTCAGGGGCAGTTGAAATAGAGACGGGAAGAGAGCGTATAAAGTCAATTAGGGTGGGAAAACCCTTTTCAAATGTTTTTTGTGGTAAAATTTTGGGTCACATTTTCCTACTTTTTTTTTTCCCATCAGAAACTCATATTCGCACTTAAGTGGGACCAATCAAACAACAGAAAACGACTTTCATAAGTACAAGTGGGAGACTGAAGGATTTATCCGTTCGGTCTGAAGGAGATGTCCTTCCGAAGGAGTGTCCTTCGACCAAGGTGGCAATGCGATCAATTTGTCAGTTAGGATAACGATGACCAC
This sequence comes from Eschscholzia californica, assembly GCF_041429995.1. Taxonomy (NCBI): domain Eukaryota; kingdom Viridiplantae; phylum Streptophyta; class Magnoliopsida; order Ranunculales; family Papaveraceae; genus Eschscholzia; species Eschscholzia californica. Next base: position 52,625,781 of record NW_028238198.1, read on the forward strand.
ACGTAAAGATCATCCAGTCCGGTCCAATTAGGGGTCGTAATGCTTTGCTAGAAGCCAACTACGATCGTCGGATCAAGGAGTTGATTCGCGGCTAACATAGACCGGATCCTACAACGGGTTACACATAAGAGTGGTAGCTTGATCGGAGAGAATTGACTAGACGGGAACTGGCTAAAGTTGGATGGGATCCAACTGGAAAGACCGAAAGGGTCCGAATGGAGATTCGGGACAAGATAGAAGGAAGGCTCATTGGGGAGACCATGTGATGGCCGACCAGAGTAAGTGGGCCGGCCATATAAGGCCCATGGTGGGCTGCCCTGGCCGGCCACACTTAAGGGATTATCAAAGTACCCCAAAAGGGTATTTTGGTAATTATCTTTTCTGTGACCCGAAAATAGAAAACCTAATCTGAATGAGATTCTAATTAGGGTTTGTCTATATATGGGTCAGTTGAGAACAGAAAAGGTGTGGATTTTTCTCTAGTGGAAAAATATACAGCTCTCTCTCTCTGAATATACAGCTATTGGAGAGAGAGGAATATAGAGAAAAAGCTCCCGTTCTATCAATCTAGTCAAGAAGAAGAGTTCTTCTCAACCTTCTAGTAAGTCCTAGCAGTCTGAAAGGAAGGGAGATCAAGTCTATTCACTCGGTGTCTCAAGTAGAGGAGCTACAATTGGAGCTCTCGATCTTTGCATGCGATTGGAATGGTTCGAGGGAAAAACGCGTTAAGGTATTTATCCCTCTCTAGTTCATTGATTAGTTTATGCATAATGATCCTGGGCAATCTAGTGTTAAACATGTGATGTTTGAGATTCCGCTTAGAACACTAGTTAGTGTATAGGATACACAAAACCCAACAGTGGCATCACGAGCCGGTTGCATGAAACTATCTCTGACTAGTCGAATTAGATTCGAGCTTGATTGATTAGATGATTTTATGTTTAAATAGGGATTTGGACATGAAATTGATTAGTTTAAATTGGATTTAGACTTAATCGGATAGAAAATTGAAAGAGTTTCAATGGGAGGACTTTAAAATTTTGAGTTTTTGAAAAGAGTTTTCAAAAGAAAATTTTAAACTGGATGATTTTTTGAAAAGAGTTTTCAAAATTGCTGGTTTTTGGATGAAGATTCATCAAAAACAGCAGCAAAAAGATGGAAGAAATCGAAAATTGGAAGGAGACAAAGTGCTGTCCAGGAGCCGGACTGACCAGGACGCGTCCCAGTCCTTCCCGGACTGGGAATCCGAGAGCGTCTCGGATAGGACGCGTCCGAGTTTTTCTCGGACAGGAAGACGCATCCGAGAGCGTCTCGGACTGGGAGTCCGAGAGCGTCTCGGACAGGGATCCCGAGGGATCAGCGTCTGGCACTTGAGGCCGCGTCTTCAGGACGCGACCACAGAGAAGTCCGAACGCGTCTCGGATTGAGAATCCGGACGCGACCGGGACTGTTCCTTCCAGAACGCGTCTGGTGAAACCAGGAACCGTCTCGGACTGGGAGTCCGAGATGGATGGGCTTGGACAGAGCGTCTAGGACGCGTATGTGGGGCTGGGAAGCGTCTGGCCTAAGGCCAGGACGCGTCCACCCGAGGACTTGGCACGGTCTGGAACGTGCCAATCCGGGTCCGACCTTGGCTCGGACCTGGACCGTGACTTGACTGGGCTAGTCAAAGGGTTCCTTGACCAAGTTTGACTTAAGTCTTTGGAGTTAGACTCGGGTCTTTTGGGCCCTGACTTAAGTGGAAGGTTTCTATTTTCTTTTTCCAACTTTGACCATATTTTTTTTCCGAAAGCGACCCGGGCCAACCAAAGCCTGAATCGGAGTTTTTCCAAAACGATTTCAAAATCTTTTAGGATAAAACCTAACGAGCCATTAGTTGGACTTAAGGCACGTTAGACATAGAGATGTCGGTAGTATCTCCCGAATAGCTATCTAGAACATAGCAAACCTAGATTCGACCTAAGGAAGCGAATCTCATACATGCTTAGGTGTTTTATGAGTGTCATATTATTATGTATGTATGGATGTGAATGCGGGTTCTAGAATGGCCATAGAATTGTTCTATCTTGTTTTTAAGCACGGATGGGTGCTCGATGTAATTAATTTAATTTCAAGTTTTATACGATCTGCGAATCGTTGAGTCTTGTAATTAGAGTTAAGGGTCCAATAGAGTCCATTGAAGAGCCAAAGGATGAGATCGTGGTTCGAGTGGGAGAATTCAATGGATGTTCGAGGATGGAGATCCAGGCGAACGGAGGCTAAACAAGCAAAGAACCTAAGAAGATTAGATCTTTTAGGTTAGGGGCCATACTAGGATCATGTCTGCTTGATTTATTTTCTCGCGCGCATTTACTTATTTACGTTTTATGTCGTGTATGATTATGTTAGAGTTCACAGTAATGCATGCAAACAAAAACGTATGAGTCCCAAAAAAGAATTTTGAGTAATGCCTACCCAGATTAAGACACCTGTTGCGCCCTTGTTCATCGATGGTGGGTCATGCCAAAGCAGGGTGCCATGTTTTACCTCGGGACAATACGGGTAGACCTATGAAGAGGTCTACATGTCTAAATGGTTATTCTCAACGAGTCAGCAAAAGGATTTTGGATTTCGAGGCAAAAGGATGAATTGAACACATAAGTGTTATTCATCAACCAAGAGTCATATGAGATATGATCAGTAAGGAGTTACTCACCCAGGAGGGTGGAGTTAAGGGCAGTGCCAAAGTACGCTTAACTTCACAGGAATGGGATCTTGGAATCATATTATTCAAAGGGGGACGGTTTTCACTGAATAATATGGCAAAAACTGTTTTTGCAATGATAATAAGTTTTAGGATTTTGTTTTATTTTCTTTTAATAGTAGAGGATATATGTCTATTAGAAAATAGTTTTCCAACCTTCGTTCATTCCTTCAGAAGGAATTAAACGAAAATTATTTTCATGATTGGAAAAGAATCCGAGAAACGTTCTCGAATTCGAAATAAAAAAAAAACGTCCGAGAATATATCATTCCTAATGTTCATTGTTTCTTCAGACGACTAAGGATATGATTATCCAAAGTCTTTTGTGAACGTCCATAAAATTCTTCTCTCACGTAGAGATTAATGATATGGATGCGTGCACAACCATTCGACAACTAAAGGAAGAGTTCCACTAGAAGTCGTGAATGGAGAGGATGGTGCCTCTAAGAAAGTCGTCTTGAAAAGAACATTAAGGAAAAGTGAATCTAAGAAACGTTCTTAAGATTCAATTACCGAAAGAATATAAGAAGAGTTCTTATGATTCAAAAGGTTAAAGGGTCGACGTAAAAGTTTGGCTAGGCCATTCAAGGAAACTACCCTGAGTACCTGGAAGACAAAAGAAAAGGAATTACGAATTCCGATTCTTATATCTTTGTTAATTAAGTTAATCTAGCAAGTTGTGTAGATTTCCTTCGTGGAAATAACATACTTGACTGAAAGAAGAAAGGATCCAAGAGGGAGCAGAAGCAAAGAGTTGCTAAGGATGCTGAAAGGGATCAAAGTCTTCTTTTAGACACTAATCTAGGTAGAACTTAATAAGCGTTATTATGTTCTTCTAGAAACATCAGATGTTTTAAAATAGTGCTAAATTAACGAAAGGTTCTTAGAGAACCAAGAGCATTAACAATGATACGATAGGCAATAATCAAAGGATTCAGAGAGGTCAACTCATGTTTTGTCATTGGTCAAATTGACATGAAACATATGAAGAAGATCCAATGGTATGGATTTCTAAGTCTAATGATTTTGAATCATACGACACATGTGAATTTTGTTCAACGAGACCATTTGACGAAGTCACGTTTTAGAAAGAGAGAAATGGCTAGTAAACTAATAGTCTTTGTACATACATATGTACGTGAAACTATTAATATACTAACTAGAGTTAACCTGAATCCACTTGACGAAAATATAAGTCATTCGATTGGATCGAGATGATGAATGTTTGAATCAGAAATTTGATGACCATCAAAAAGAAGTTGAGAAATAGTTTCTCACCTAGCTCCACAAACACATCATATGGATGATGAGTCTAGTGGGAGTAATCGAACATGTGAGACATGAGTCGATCAGTGATGGGTTAAGGCCAATCTTCCGAACACTTTCTAGGATATATTCTCAAACACGGTCGTTCTTCCTAGCTAACCATATTCCGTCAAAAGCTGAAAAGACACCATAAGAGTATGGGTTTGGAAGGGTTCCAAAAGTGGTCTTTTCTGAAGGTCTATAGATATGAAACGTAAATGGTTTCCGAGAACCAAGTTTGCATATCAAGGAATAATATTTATTTATGAGATAAATAAATATTGGGGATTCTTCCATAAGCAATCAGAAAACAAGGAGGTTGTTGCTCGTGATGGTGTCTTCCTTGAAATAAGAGTTATTTCAAGAAGACAAGTGGGAGAAATATTAGATATCGAAGAAATTCGATCTGAGCAACAATACTGACAGTGATGTACAAATGTCAGAAGTCGCGATTCCTAACTATTCTGAGTCGATAGAAAAGGGAATAGAGGAAGAGATGGTAGATCTCGGAGATCCTCCCGCGCAGAGCGAATGTGATTCGCAGGAGAACTTTCAAGGAGTTGAGAGTGTCTTAAAGTTGCTCACACCCCTTATAGACCTTGAAAGCTCATAAATGTGTCTCAGAGGATGGAGATCCGGCTGAAGAAGAAAAAAAACTAGCTACACAGAAGCTATGACGGAATCACTCCGAAACATGGCTTGGAGCCATATGATCAGAATGGAATCCATGTCTGAAATCAAGTTTGGAACTTGGTCTATTTACTTAAAGGAAGGGTTCCTGTTAAGTCCAAATAGGTTTTTCAAAGTGAAAAACAGACGAGGATGGAAACATTGGTGTTTCCCAGAGCATGACTAAAGATCTAGGAGTTGAAATCTTCGATTCAGCAAAGAATACAAGAGTTGTTTTCTTTGGGAATGAAGAGGAATCTTGAATTTAAGAAGTTCAAGAAGGTTAGTGGGAGTGACCCAGTTTTCTTTGGTCCGGTATGGAGACGACATACTAGAGATTGAGGACAACATTCTGATGTTGAAAATAGTTTAGAACTGACTCAATAAAAGGACCACATAAAGGTGAAATGCTTTTGGGCACCAAAGATCTATGGAGATGGATCGAGAAGGTGATAAGACTTGTTCAAGAAAGAGTCTTGAAAAGTCCAATGTGAAACACTCAAACGGAGTATTTCTACCCAAGTCTCATGGCACACAGCTTAGCAAGATTTAGAATCTGAAGGATTCTGATGAGCAAGCATGCATGAGAAAGATGGTTATGCAAAAGGCATAAGATCGGTGATGTGGGACATGATTAGCATTCGCCTCGACGTCGCAAAATACTTGGAGTATTTATGGTCGTCACCAATCAAATCCAGATGAGTTGATCTGGATCACACAAAGTACTTGAGAATAACTTGTGAGATCTTGGTATGAAAATAAAAGGTTGAAAAGTCATATGTTGCAAACTTCCAGAATAAGATGACAATCTTGACTTGGAAGAACAGTAAGCTGGAAGGGTTCCAGGCAGAGACTATTGCAAACTTTACAAATAAAAGAAAGTAGTTAAAACTTGGGAAGTTTTAATTCGGTATGGCGATACTGAAGGTTATCATCGGATGATAACAAGCAAAATCCATATAGATTTGATCTAATAACTAAACTGTCACCTTCGACTAAGTATGGTGGTAATACTAAGGTCATAGGCATAAAGCTTTCCTGAAAAGCTTAGACTGGTAAACTTGAGGGTGTAAGGAGTTACACGGGAAGGCTCAAGATTTACAAACTCTTATTATCAGAAATAAGTTAATTATTTCGTCGTTAAATCATGGTTTAGTGTTTAATGACAGTTCAAAAATAATGAGGCATTCCAGGTAGGTTTATCAGATACGTGATCTGGTAAATTGAACCCTACTAAGTGAACATGGAATAGATTCATTATTGAGTCCCTAGTCCAGGTCATTGCATGGACAACAATGACTCAAGAAGACTAGCATGGGAATTGACTGATAGCGCAGTTCCATGGGCTATAGGAATATGGTATTTAAGTCAATTACATGGGTGTAGATTAGTGAATCTACACTGAATAACCCAAAGATGAGAGTCTTTCAAGGAGTTTAAAAACTTCACAAACTCTCATAGGCAAGATTGGAGAGATTCCGTAAACATGAGTGCTCCACTCATCTTATGTAAGGAATGTCGAACTTTGGTACCGTCAAACGCCGCGCCGTAAAATGAGGTTATAAAGGCGGAATACTGGGGGAGACAGGATAGACATGAAGTTAAGTGGGAGTACAAGACTGGATGATGTCCTCCTATTAAGTTAGGAATAAGTATCTCCGGGCCACTTGAGGAGAAGCAACTGGAAAATGTGTGGCCGCACTCAAATGGATTAAGAGTTAATCATTTGAATTGACAGTTGTTCTCCAGATCAAGAAAGTCTGAACGGTGTGACGTATTAGATGAGATACTAAGCGACATGGGAATCGAGCATTGCACTTGTTCTAAGTACAAGTGGGAGACTGAAGGATTTATCCGTTCGGTCTGAAGGAGATGTCCTTCCGAAGGAGTGTCCTTCGACCAAGGTGGCAATGCGATCAATTTGTCAGTTAGGATAACGAGGACCACACGTAAAGATCATCCAGTCCGGTCCAATTAGGGGTCGTAATGCTTTGCTAGAAGCCAACTACGATCGTCGGATCAAGGAGTTGATTCGCGGCTAACATAGACCGGATCCTACAACGGGTTACACATAAGAGTGGTAGCTTAATCGGAGAGAATTAACTAGACAGGAACTGGCTAAAGTTGGATGGGATCCAACTGGAAAGGCCGAAAGGGTCCGAATGGAGATTCGGGACAAAATAGAAGGAAGGCTCATTGGGGAGGCCATGTGATGGCCGACCACAGTAAGTGGGTCGGCCATATAAGGCCCATGGTGGGCTGCCCTGGCCGGCCACAATTAAGAGATTATCAAAGTACCCCAAAAGGGTATTTTGGTAATTATCTTTTCTGTGACCCGAAAATAGAAAACCTAATCTGAATGAGATTCTAATTATGGTTTGTCTATATATTGGGTCAGTTGAGAACAGAAAAGGCGTGGATTTTTCTCTAGTGGAAAAATATACAGCTCTCTCTCTCTCTGAATATACAGCTATTGGAGAGAGAGGAATATAGAGAAAAAGCTCCCGTTCTATCAATCTAGTCAAGAAGAAGAGTTCTTCTCAACCTTCTAGTAAGTCCTAGCAGTCTGAAAGGAAGGGAGATCAAGTCTATTCACTCGGTGTCTCAAGTAGAGGAGCCACAATTGGAGCTCTCGATCTTTGTATGCGATTGGAATGGTTCGAGGGAAAAACGCGTTAAGGTATTTATCCCTCTCTAATTCATTGATTAGTTTATGCATAATGATCCTGGGCAATCTAGTGTTAAACATGTGATGTTTGAGATTCCGCTTAGAACACTAGTTAGTGTATAGGATACACAAAACCCAACAATGTGTGGGATCTTATAGTTATTGCCCCCATGCACTTTCATTATCTCGATCATACATTGTTGCATAGTTAGAAAATTACGATTGAGGATCTTTGACGGTAAGTTGTCGAATGACTTCTCCACTGCATAAATCAACTCATTAATGTTCCTGGGTCCTTCTTGATGTTGTAAGGACTGAATAGCTCGAAAAAACCAAGATCTAAGACGTTCAAATCCGGACTATTTGGTGGTTGGCAACCCAATTGAATATCAAGTCCAATGTTTGAGACGGCTTGGCAAAACTCAACATCATTTGGGCTAATGTGAGGTTTTGCATTATCTTGCTGAATATAAATGGTACCCGGTAGATTATCAAGCGGCCATTTTTCTTTTATTGTTGGCAAAAAATTTTCGATCAAGAAAGATCGAATAACATCTTTATTTACAGATGTTATTGGCTTCGTCTCTAAAGTACCGACAACACAATTTTTACTGTTTTCTTTGCCAGCACTTTACATACCAATGGAAAAATTCCAATTTTTCCTGAAAATAGTTCATTACCTTCGAAATCAGTTTTTGGTCTACCGACAACTGCAATAAACATAATCTTACTAATAAACTGTTTACTTTGACAAGTACGATGCGGTTCTTCTTCTCCAGGGATGAGGTAGTATTTTTGAGTTTCTTTAGTCATGTAAAACCATTTCTCATCAATATGGATATAGTTGTACATATTGCGAAAAACTGGATTGGTAGTAAGACTATTTGGATCAAGCATCGACAAACAAAATCGAAGTCTTGTTTTCATTTGTCAAAGGCGGTTTTATGGCATTTGAGTGTGGTAGAAGCATACCTTCTTTTATTCGTCTTTGAAGTCTATCTTTCGAAACATGCAAATCATTTGACATGGAACGAATATTTGTGCGCCGTTGGGGACGAAGCTCTTTAATTTTAGCAGGATCAATTTGAATTCTTTTTCGACCAACACGCCCACAAAATCTGTGAGATACGTCAACAGTTTCTCCTTTCGTGATGCATTCTTGAGCACGATTCCAAATTCGATGTATGGTTTTTCTATCGCGCGAAAATAAAGTTGCCATTTCACTAATTGTACCTTTCCGTAGTTTGCCATTATCGCTTCTAATCTAGAGGTAATCTAGAATATTTTGACGTTGTTGATTTGAAACTTTTTTCTTGGAACCAAAGTTAGAGGGATTCAAATGGTGATCGGACATCAAGAACTAAAGAGATTTAGAAAGTATGGACTTGAATTTCTAGTTTGGTAAACAAAGAATTACTCTAGTTAAAGGGTACACTGTTTATGAAGATGAAAGTCATGACATATATAGAGCTAAAATTTTTGTATTCTTTGTCTAAATCAAGTTTTGGCGGCATACTTTTTAATTGATTAAATCTAATTTTACTCTCAAAAACAAAATTTAAGTTTCAACCAAATTTTACCTCCAAAAAATTTAAATTTAAGTTTGATTTAAATTTACCTCCAAAAAAATTTCAAGTTTCAACAATTTTTTTGTGAAAATATTTGTGTCAATGGAGGAATTCTATAGAAGTCTATTTGTATTTGCTTGATTATTGGTAACAATCTAATTTGGAAGAAAAAATACCATCCACTTTTTAGGAACAATTTATATTGTTACTCAAAATAATATGACCATTAAATTAAAATCCAATTTTCCTCCACCTATTTTCGGTAAAGAAATTCATTTTAGATTTAGTCTAAAAAGAGAATCACACAAATCTGAACATTAAATGAGGGTATAAGTGGAAGAAAAAATATTTTAAAATTTTGAAGGATTTTAAGTCTGGGTCTCTTAATTTGAGACAGAGGGAGTATATACTATTGAAGTAATCACCAAAGATCAATAAAAAAAATTAACCATTTGAACTAAACCGACCTGAGGCATGAAGTTGAATTGAGGTTCTACAAAGAGTGTTGTTTTTCATATGTTCTTGGTATTTGTACAGGTTTCGGTGTATAATTATTTTTCTAATTTCGGTGATTTTGTTGGAATTTTATCAATAATAATATGGATAAAACACTTAGGTTTTGATTGAGGAAAACTATATATCTCCATATTTATTTATAATAGAAGAATATTACAATAGATGGAAGGGTGCCTCCGTAGGCGCCTCCCAAAATTATTGTAGGGGCCTCTCGTCTCTAGGCGGGGACCCCGTACGGCTCGAGAGGCGCCTTCCGAGCACCCCACTTTCTTTTTCATCTTTTTCGTTCGTTCTTCCTTTTCTTCTTTCTCTCTCTGAAACCAGAGATTTGACTTACCGTTGCCCGATTACATTGACCCTAACTATTTATGATTTTTTCATCGTTTGAATCCATGAGAAAAAAAAATTTCTTAGCTTGAATCCATGGAAACCATAGCTTCAAATAAAGAAACCTAACTGTTTATGGTTTTTTAGCTTTTGAATCCATGAAAGAAATGAAAACCATAGCTTGAATCCATGAAAAGCAGAAACCGTAACTTGAATCCATAAAAACAATAGCTTGAAATGAAGAACCCTAACTATTTTTTGTTTTTCAGGTTTTAAATCCATGGAAAAGGATGAAAACCATAGCTTGAATCCATGAAAATCATAACTTGAAAAAAAGAACCCTAACCATTTATGTTGGTTTTCAGCTTTTGAATCCATGAGAGATATGAAAAACATAACTTCAATCAAAGTAAACCATAGCTTGAAGAGAGAGCCCTAATCAGATGATTTTCAACTTTTCAGACTAGGCTAGTCTGATTTGTTTCGGGCTGGACGGTTTGTCACCTCTCGGACTGGCTCAGTCCGAAGACATGCTTTGGGCCTTAAGCTTTGTCAGTCCGAAATGTGGGGCGCCTACAATCGTCAGAGTTTGACCTTAGTCAAACTCTCTTGGGAGACGCCAATAGAAGCTCCCTAGATGGAAACAAATAACATAAATATAGAATTAACTCTGATTTTAGTATATCTGTATCTTAAAGATATATATAAGAAGATTTTCCATGATTTGTATCTTGGACATGAATCTTTGATTTGAGTCACACTTTCATCTTTATTAAGGAAAAATGGCCATTTAGGTCAATATAAAATACACAATACCTAAAAAAGCCAACAACATTTTGAAAAAACCAAAGTTGTCAACTTTATTATGGGTAATGACACATAAAGTTGAAAATAATATGGATAATTAGCAATCAGGTCATTTTTTAATTTCTCATAAAATCTGTAGTTCGAATCAATTCAGAGAAGCAACCAAACAAATCTGGAAAACTTTCTCATAAATTTGTTAATTTCTTTATTCTTCTTATGCGGATAACAATGGTGGCTATGTAGGAAGTTTTTCCAAAGGCTAGATTTTTTTTTGTTTCTCCATCTAGACTCATCATTGCTCCAATGATGCTGGTAAGTTTGCCTCGTGGAGAGAGAGAAAGCAACCTTCTGGAACATTGGCATGGGTTTCAATCATTTTATTTCGGGTTAGGCCTAATTAGGATATGACAATTGCATTAGGGTAGAGAGCAATGGAATGGAGAAAGCAACCTTTTATGCTCCATATGAGATGATTAATGTAATAATATTTAGTACAGGAAATTGAATGGAAAGAAGAAGATGAAGCTTTTTGTTTTATGGTACAATTAGTGTTGCAAATTTACATATTTGTAGAGATACTTGTTCAGTTTCTAGTCTTTTGTATTGATTAGTTGGTGGAATGATAGAGAAATAGAGAGCGTTTTGATTTTTTTTTTTTAGGGTTCTGATTTTGAGTTAGGGTTCATATAGAAAGTGAGAGATATGCTTAACAAAACTGTAAAGCTTGGGCATCGAAAAGTTCCTAAATCTGATGCCAATGAACCTAATAGTTTTTACTTGTAATGGATTGTTCATTGTTGGATAACCTAATTAAGTTTTGTAGAACTAATGTTGCACACGATGTGTATGGTGAATTGTTTAAGAGAGATGATAATGGTGATTAGAACTTTGTAGATGATTATAGTACTCGTGTCATGGTAAGAAGTTTGTATAAAGAAGCAAAGATTGAAGAAGTTAAGAAGTTGATTAGGATGAGGGTTATAGGGTTTATTTGAAATTGGTGGAAAAAGTTATTATGGTTGAATGATCAAATGTTTTGTGCTTCTTGTTGTATTATGTATATGATTCATTGATCAAGTTTCTCTCCGTCTCTCTCTACATTATTTCATCTTGAAGTATTGCAGGTTTGATTTTAAAGTAGAAAACAATAATAAAGTTGACCATACAATTTCTTCATGAGTTTTATATTCTCGATTTGCAAATCGTGTTTGCATGATATGTAACTCAAGATTATATTCTGCAAAGCTTGTAAATCATGTTTGCAATCTATATTTTACAAACACAGTTTGCAGTTTACATTATGCAAACACATGTTTGCAGAACAGATTGTTGCAAACACATGTTTGCAGAACTTGTTCGCAAATACTTGTTTGCAAAACACATTGTTGCAAACACATGTTCTGCAAACACTTGTTTGCAAAACACATTGTTGCAAACACATGTTTGATGTAAGTGAAAAAATGTCATTTTTTATCTGAGTTTTTTTTTAAAAGTATTGAAAGTGGATCCCGTTAGAAAGCTAATGAAAAATCATTTCTAAATATATAATTTTTATAGAAATCCGACATCCCAAACAGAAGTTATATCCATTTAGAGTTTAAAGAAAAATAAAAGAATTTAGTTACACAAAATGACAAAAAGAGTATTTTAGTATTTGTATACTATTTTACCTGAATAATAATTTTCAAATATTTTATGCTCTTTCACATATTTTCTATATTATTTTGACCTATATAAATATTACCCCCTTTATTAACAGCATTTGAGGCTTTAACCGTCAACATAAATTGCGAACGAAGCCGATAGGGTTACCATGTGGAATTACCATCTCGTTGACCGTATGGTGAGGTGTCACAAAAAGACAAAATCAATTTTGAATGTGGGCTTTTCTGTTCAAACGAATTTCACCATTAACACTCAAATCCTCACGTTCTCCAATGTAGGCAGATTTTATCTTTTCACACTTAACTATCTTTAGTATCTAAATCTTAGCCGTTTAAATACCCTAACGTGTGAGATTAAATTTTAAATTTACTTATCCACCTACTGCATTTATTAGAAATATTAATTTCCCACAACCAATTAACATCAATTTAAGACGACTATTGTAACAAATTTTTTACAGTAATTTTTTTCTTTACCATCTTCACACAATTTTTTCTCTTCAACTTTTACTCTGCAATTCATCTTCTCCAACAAGTAATTCATCTTCTTCATCAAGCAAAGGTATTTTTTAAGACTTTAACTCTTTATTTGTTAATTTTTCTGAAAAAATGTTTTCTAGTCCATAAAAACACTATCTATGTTTATTTTTTATGAAACAAATGTTATCTTAATTTGTTAGTTTTATTTTTACTAAAGTCTATCATTGTTAAGAGTTTATTTTTTACCACTAGGTAGTTTATTTCTTGTTCATAAATTTTTTTTTTTTGTTGACAGAGGTAGTTTTTTTTTGTTGAAATAGGTAGTTTATTTCTTAGTTCAACAAAAAAAAAGGTAGTTTATTTCTTGAGATGTAAACAATTTTTTTTATATATTCTTGCAAAAGAAGATAACTTCATAAGATATACGATGTATACAAATCCTAATATTATGTTTGTTTTATAAAATAGGTATGGGAGATATACGTGGAAAACAAATACTTTTAGAAGAAGAAGATAATGATGATTTAGAGGTAGAAGAGGATAATACCTTTGATGAATGTGAAAAAGAAGTTGACGCTTCAGACATTAATAACACAAATATTGTAGAATCGCTTGCCATTGGAACACAATTCAATGATCTTGATGAGGCATACGAATGTTTTAGAAAATACGGAGTAGTAATCGGATTCCCTATACGAAAAAGAACTAGTAGGAAGGATTCTAATGGAGTTGTCAGATATGTTACTTTTACTTGTGGCCGAGAAGGAAAAAGGACTAGCACTTCTGCTAATATATTGAAACCAAGACCACAATGTCAGACTGATTGCAAAGTCAAAATCAGAGTAACTCTTGGGTTAGACAATAAATGGAGAATAACTTCTTCATTCCTTGATCACAATCATGTTCTTAGTCCTACACAATCCCGATTTTACAAGTGCAATAGAGTCATCAAGGCTTCTGTGAGAAGAAAATTAGAATTACATGAAAGAGCGGGGATTCGACCTTATAAGAGTTTTGGTACAATTGTTGAAGAAGCACATGGTTATGAAAACTTGCCTTTAAATGAAAGAGATGCGAGGAATTATGTAGATGAGCTTAGACGAGGTCGTCTTAAGGAAGGTGATGTTGTAACAATACAACACTATTTCTTGAAGATGAAGGCAGAAAATAATGATTTTTTCTATCGTATGGACCATAATGAAAATGGTCATTTGCAAAATTTATTTTGGGCAGATGGAAGAAGTAGAAAATGTTACAAGGAATTTGGAGATGTCATTGCGTTTGATACGACCTATCTTACGAACAGGTATGAAATGCCTTTTGCCCCATTTGTTGGAGTAAATCATCATGGTCAAACAATCTTACTTGGTTGTGGTCTAATCTCACATGAGAATATAGACTCATTTGTTTGGTTATTTGAGACTTGGCTTACTTGTATGCATGACTCTCCTCCCATAGGAATAATCACAGACCAAGATGCGGCAATGAAAGCCGATATTGCAAAAGTTTTCCCTCAAACTAGGCATAGATTGTGCCGTGGCATATTCTTAAGAAGTTACCTGAAAAATTAGGCAGTAGCAGAAATTATGAACATATTAACCATACAATGCATAATTTGGCATATGATTCACAGTACATAGCTGAGTTTGAACATGGTTGGTTTGAGATGCTTAACAAATATGATTTGCATCAACATAAGTGGCTTACTGAAATTTATGATGTACGACATAGTTGGGTACCAGTTTACCTTAAGACTACTTTTTGGGCTGGTATGTCAAGTACTCAACGTAGTGAGGGTGTCAATGCATTTTTTGATGGTTACGTTCATGCTAAAACATCTTTACCCCAATTTGTTGAACAATATGGTCATGCGGCAAGAGATAAAGTAGAAAAATAAGCGCAAGCTGATTTTAGATCGTATTCACAAATGATACCATGTGTGACAAGATTTCAGATGGAGAAACAAGCTCAGGCCGTCTATACTAACAAAATATTCAAATAATTTCAAGACGAAATAACTTCATTGTTATATCTTTATCCTGCTTGTACTCGTCAGATGCACATGTATGTAGATTATGACATACGAGATCAGGTTTTGATTGGAGCAAAAAATCGTAAGACGATGATATTCACAGTTTCCTTTAGTCAACCACATCAGACAGTATCGTGTACATGTTGTATGTTCGAATTTAAAGGTATATTATGTAGGCATGCTATGTTTGTGATGATAAAAAATGGTTGTAACTTCCTTCCAGAAAATTATATTTTACGTCGATGGAGAAAAGATGTAAAAAAGAGCACACACGAAGATGAAAGTTGGTGGTGGGGAGTGGGGATTAAGTGACGATCTTATTCGTTATGATCAACTATGTAGGGCATTTGAAGAAGTTGCTGACTTGTCATGTGACGATGATGAAAGATGTCAGAAGTACATTAACTGGTGTGAAAATGAAAAGATATGTATACCCATTTATCGGTCAAGTGTTATTCCAACTAGAACATCAAGTGTCAATGCAAAAACTCCTTCAAGTGTTGACAATAATGGAGTTCTATTGCGTGATCCACATTGTGTTAGGCGCAAGGGGAGACCTAAGTCTACACGCTTAAAATCTACGCGCTTCAGCCAATCGCCAAAAAAGAAAAATACGGTAATGATTTTAGAACCTTGTTTCTTTAATTTATTTTTGTTTTCACATGAAAGTAAATAGAGTTTTGTATCTATCAGACGCAGGGTGGGGCGGGACCATCTGAGATACCGTGCACCCAAGAAGGCGATGTTCATTATACACCATCAATTCAAGAAAATGACTTTTTTTATCAAGCACACGGTCATTATGCTCAGTTCATGGCACATGGAAGTGTATGTGTTTCTATCCTACTTCTATAGCATAATGTTACCAACAATATAATATAACTTAATGACATTTATACCATTTTAGGTTAACACAAGCGAAGAACATTATGAGAACGTGTCGAGTACATCAGTTCCGTCATATTTTCACTATGCAGACCTCCTAAAACAAGTTGATCAAAGATATGACAGTCTAGATCAAAATTGACGAGTTGTTATATTTACTTATATTTATTTATGGATGTTAGTTTTCTGTTATGTATGAATGTTGGTTTTTAATTATATATGAATGTTAATTTTAAATTATTTGAGTACTCTTCAACTTTGGAACCATAATTTCAATGAGAGAGATGAAGTGGGATGGAGACTTCTGAAGTGAGCCCTCAAGATGCTTCCATGAAAACGTTTAATTAATTTCTTTGTTGAAAAGAAAATGTTAGATAAATGTGGCACTAACCATGAGCAGAATATGATTTAATTCTTTTAGATTAAGGGGTTACATTGAAAAGAAAAGTTAAATTAGTGGTGCCACCTCACCTTTGTTCCTTCAAAATGCTTCCCTTACTAAAATTGCCTGCCAACTCACCAATACGGTGAATGTGATGGTCAAAAAGATGGTAAGGGAAGCATTTTCCAATTGCGAATGGTTGTTTAGGTCAAAATATTATTAATAATAACGAAAAAAACATGTAAACTTTAGGGGCCTATCTCTCTCAAAAACCAGAAAACTTTAGGGTTTTTCTTTCGTCTTCTTCGTTTGAAGATGGTTAATCATCTTCATGATTCAACAACCTCCTGTCGCTTTTCTTCCTGTTCCAATTTGAACGATCTTTATCCTTCTTACTAGTTATATCTCCAAACAAATAAGAGAGATAAAGCCTCCCTTATATTTTAGTCAATCAGAACAAAAGTGAAACAAACCCTAGATTATTTGTTTCAGGGATATTGATCTTCAATAATGCTAGCAATGACTGATCACAGATCAACTAGGTATTTTACAGGTTCTTTTCTAATCATTCTTTTTCATTTTGATTTCTGAGCTTATTTGGAAGTTCGATCTGTTGCTGCTAAGAATTGGCGGCCGAGAAATGTTCAAGTTGCTTCCTGGTAAGTGGCCTGGAACTGCATTACTATTAGAAGTCGGGTAGTGCTAAATTAAACTTCATTTCTTCATCTATCTAGATTTGGTTGAAATCTGATTTTTAAAGTGAAGTAGGAAGTGTAACTGAAAACTTCTGGGAAAAGTTATCACTTTCATGAGCAATGGTTCTCTGTTCATAGGTATAACCATTATTTAAGTATTATCACTTCAATGAAACTCATGTAATTCTTACACAGACTATTGGTATGGGGTTGAAAGAAAAATGATCTACAATTCTAATCTTTGAAGCTGAAAAAGGTTATTGTAGTTCTTCAGGATGGGTATGCAGGTTCTGATAATTTAATAAAATATATTGGTTGAACTTTGCAGTTCCTTCACAGCTTCACTATTGAAAACCAACCTTTGAAATGGTACGACATATTTGGTGCATTTGATCCTTTCGCCCCATCGAACCAAATCTCTTGAACACTACCATATCTGTTCGAGAAGAAAAATGAAGTTAAAAACCAAATATTGTATACTCATTGTATATATATATATCGGGAATGCTAGGTTCACGGAGGTTTTTGACGAAAGAGAATGCCGGAATGATGTGGCATTCACTTTTTGAAAAGTTGACCAAATCTGAGTCGTTAAACATGAACGACCCAGATTCAGATATATTTCTCATGCCACGTCATCATCTTCCCCACTTAGAATGAGAGAATACCAGTAACCAATGTTTTCTAGGATGATGAAGTTCTTCAAGGACTCGAACTCTAGCTTGACCTTTAGCCTTCTTAAGGATTTGTATAAGTTAAGAAACCCTTCCTAATTCCTTCTATATCCTCTGATTTCTTAATCTTGAGCAAAAATTTCTGAGAAAACTAACGATAGATTAAATGTTATAGGGTTTTGAGTGTGAATCATCCCTAAGCTCCTCTCTTCCATAGTTGTTGGGCAAGTGATCTAAAGAGAGCCCTTTGAAAATGTTGGATCTTTCATAGGTTTGGCCTGAGCAAAGGGTAGCCGGATCTTGCATAGGTTCAAAAGAAGTTGGGCAAATGAAAAAGATGAAGCATGAGATGAATCATCTTCTTCAGACCCAATCCTTATGGCATTCTGCCCATGTTTGAAAAATAGGGTTTCCTACTTTCTGTGTCAGCACTCTCTCTCTCTCTCTCTCTAAAAGTGGGGAAGATGATGACTTGGATAGTAATTAGTTTTGAATCTGGGCCGTTCATATTTAACGGCCCAGATGTAGTCAACTTTTCAAAAAGTGAATGCCACATCATTCCGGCATTTCCCTTCGTCAAAAACAATCCGTGAACCTAGCATTCCCGTACATATATATTGATTGTATTCTAGTTCATGCCCATAAGTTTTCTCGTGCCGATCCCATGGTGATAGATAAAGTCCAATATCAATTCCTTGAGTTTTTGCAGCATCGGCGAATTCTTTGACGACATCTCCTTTACCATTTTTCCATGGACTACTAATAACAGAATGATCTGTATATTTTTTTTTGAAACCAAGTGAACCATTTCATTCGTAAATGATTAGATCACTATGTTACATGGATAATTCTTATTTCTCTCCTGTGAAAACTTCATGAGAGATACATACGTTTAAATGTAAAGTGCCTCATGAAGAGAAAGAAATTGACTAGACTCTGACGAAAAAAGAAAGAAGAAAGATGAAAGGATCCTAAAGATCACGGATTAAAGACCCTAAAGATCAACAAAATGAAAATACCCAAACAAATAAAATTACATCAATAATAATAAAATTAATAAAAAGAGAAATCTTGATCGGTCTTTCTCTTGTTTTGTAATTCATCTTCAATCTACTTGAGATGATCATCGTAGAAATAGGCAACATTAACTCTTCTTTTCTCATGACCTTTATGCCCGTTCTTCCATTCTATAACCATATAAAATCACCAAAAAGTTGATTATATCCTTCATCCAAATTTAATTGTTGGAAGGCGATAGATACATGTTGGAGAGAGAGAAGAACAAGAAGATGAGAGAATTGACGATCTTGAAAATTATATTACCCGAGTTAAGAGAGAAAGAGAAACATTGTATATGATGGTTTTAGATTCCGTATTTCTCGCTCTAAAAACCTACAAGATCTTATTATAGATTTAATAGAACATAAAACTAAAAGAGGAAAATCCGGAGGAGGGATCCCTCCTCCGGAGAAAATCCAGATCTGAAAAAAGTTTAAGAGAGAGAGAGAGAGAGAGAAGAGATGAAACGGTTTTGGGAATGATCTCTATATTGAGAAGGCCATAAACAGAATCCATCATGGTGTTTAGTGGTTAGAATAACTAGAGAAATTCCTACATAGGATGCAACATTAATCCATTGATTTGCATTTAGACCAGTTGGGTTGAAGATAGATGGATCTTCATTACCAGTTCCCCATTCTGAATTACTGAAAGTATTAACTCCAAATAGAAGATCATTATGATTTCTCTTTGTTTCCATTTTAGTTGACTTGCAGAAGGTAGAGGAAGGATTGGTAATGGTGGAGTAATCGACTTCGCCGAAACCCATCTTGGTTCCCGAATTCGAAGAGATGATGAAACACAAATAGATTACTAAACCAGAAGAAATTAACCATTATAATAATAATAATTCTTGATTTTTATTCTTCTTGTTTCTTGTTTTTCTTCTACTTGTGATTAAATGTGAGAACTTGTTCTGTTTCTGTTCTGCTTTTTTGTTCTGTTTTGGAATTTAGCTTCACATGATTTGGGGAATTTAGCAACGTTGATGTATTGGTAATAACTAAGGTAGGTTTACTTCCTGACGAAACATCACTTGGTTTTGGCATTCGATTGTGTTGTTAAATTTTTTTGCTATTCTGGGGGGCAAGGAGTATCTGAGGAACCATAAATCACCGTTTCGGACTTATGTCAGTTCAAAAGGTTATTCATTCACCAAGGGTCAGACAAGTTACTAACTTATCTTCACATTAGCTGCAGCTTTCTGTTTTTCTTTTTCAAACCGACGTAGTAAATTAGATATTAGTTGTTGAGCTTTTCGTTCGGTTTATGGTCTTTCGCTCTTCGGGATGGGTTTTTTTTCATTAGGAGCTACCATTATTGTCATTAGGAAGTTCGAGTTGAATGAGGAAGATCGAATCGATTTCATGAGCTTTGTTGTTATTATTGTACTGATTTGAAGCATCAATTTGCTGTAATCACTCTGAGCCAATCACGAATGTTGTGCTTCTTCAAGTACTTCTTCTTTGTCAAGTACTTCAAGTACCTGAGTATCAACAACCCTTTAATCAGAATACGATATCATGGAAACGCAGACAAGTCGGCAAAACTCATGTGAAAATGCATGAGAAGATAGAAGACCAAAACTTTATCAACATTTTTTTCGAGTTTCCGATACTTCACAATCTATATGCTTTTTAGTTTCAGGTGGTGTTCTCTGTGTTACTTCAAGATTTCGCAGACACATACTCTTTGTTAATATTGAGTGTTGAACTCTTATAATGAATGAATGTGATGATTTATTAATGAAAGAATGGATGAATATGATCAATTCTTGAGTATCTATTTATTGTTAATGTAAACTATTTATTTAATGAATACAACGAAAACTTTCGTATATACAAAGATAAACATCAAACTAAAATAAAGTTGACTATCAGAAAAACATGAAATCATAATTAATGTGTCATGATATTTACCTGCCTTCTTCTAAATACCAAACTTGAATTTATGTCACAAAAGCTTTTTAGAGTTTAAAAATGAAATATGTATTCTACGGCAGGGGCGGAGCCAGGATTTCGTCTTAGACAGGGCTGGCCTAAATAAAGTTGTGTACGAAATTTTAAGGCATTACTCCTTGTGAAAAATGATGACATTTTTTGTGCAACACAAGTACTTATTTTATTATTTTACAATAAATCTTTTTACTTTCTATCGTTCGACATACTCAAAGTTTGAGAAGCGAAAAAAAATTTGAAGTTAAATTTGTGACAACAACACCAAAATCAAGAACGTCAACTATTTTGTCTTATCAAGTAGTTGAAATGAAATATGGTAGACATACCACGATAATTTCGTTTAGTAGGGGAGAGGCTTATGGTGGAGGTTGAAGTGATAATAGAAAAAAAATGCAAAAAGAGGAAATAAAAAAGATAAAGGTAAAAAGAAGAGAAGAAAGACTAGAAATAGTGGGGCCGAAAAGAAAGTCTAGACATAACTGAGTGTCAAAAATCAGTTGATTAAGTGTTGAGGATGAAATCAGTACTTCGTTATAAGTTGGGGACCAAACTAGAATTATTCTTTATAACAAATGAAAAAGGTAAGAAAAATAATGCTGGAGGGTGGTTTCGAACCCTTGTGTGCTAGGCAGGACTTCAACCAGCCGGGCTACCTGCTATTGATGTTATTATCTTGGTGCGGAGCTAACAAGACTTGACCCAGGCTATAGCCTGGGTTAGTCTACACATAGCTCCGTCCCTGTTCTACGGTTCGGACGGGTAGAGTTTGATGGGAATATTTATTCTTTCATTAGACAAGAAAACGACTGTTTATGATTCCAAGATATTAAACTCTGATCTTGTCAAGGTCCAACTATCTAAAATAGGTGGTTTGACTCTCTTCTCACACACTATTTCTAGAAAGAGTATTATTTGGAGTGACATATTTATTACCACTCACACAATCTAAAATGAGAGAGCAAATTTACGAGAAAGAAACAGAAGTGCCGAGATACATACGAAACATTGGCATCTTCTTTAGTTTGCAAATATAACAGAATTGAGTTATTACGCTTGAAAAAGAAAGCCAAAATAAGAGGTGTGAGAGACCCAAACTATTGAGGTATCTTGCAAGATGAATTTGGAGCCTACAATAGAAGAAATTTACATAATGTGCAGTTGAACATAAGACCACTCCCTTGGAGGGCAAAAATTTTCACCAATGGAGCTGCAACATAACTTCGAATTCCTACTGTCTTTTTTGTTTTTATAGGTTACAAGCTCCATAGATGTGTTAAAAAAAGTAGGCCTCCTGTGGTGGGGGGCCAGTACGGAGGCCCAGCCCGCCCGCCCCCCTCACCCACGGACCAGGCTTAGATATATGGGTTATTCTTTATGTTGCCACACCGGGACTCAACCTCTTTCATGAGCCGTGTGGGCATGGCACGACCTTGTGTGAACCACTACTGTTCCAAAACTTATTTCTCTAAAATATTGTGAAAAGTAGCCCCAACAATTAGAAAGTCAACCTGGTAGGGTCTTTCTAGGGATTAGGTTGCTATATCATTATTGGGGATTTTTAGGTAGTTATTTCAGTTTCTGACCTATTTCAGTAGTTGAGTTGCGTTTTTGTGAGTACCCTTCTTTGTTTTATGATGATCTGACTGCACCAAATTAAATGGTTCCTGGGTTTGGGGTAGCTTCAAGTTTCAATGCTGACAGTCGGGTTGTGTGGGTAGAGGTTGAAGTTTGAACCTAACCCGTGATTGAAGCAGGCTCAACCAATAATCAATTTAACTTTTGGAAAAAGCTTTGGAAATGAAAGAAATGAATTCCAATGAGATAGTTGTTGCATGTTCAGCATCTTTTCACTTAAACATATTTTATTGTTACAACAAGCCGAACCAAATGGAATTGATCAAGCAAAACTCATCTAAAACCAAGTCCATTAGATTTTCTTTTATCCAAATTGAACTATTCCAGTATTGTTCAATTTTCTTTTTTAGTCAAAGCCATAATTCTATTCCAGATGAAGAGTATGGGATTACAAACTAAGAAAAATATTTTTTAGATTTAATCATTTAAAATGATTGATGTTTAGAGTTTTGACTCTATATTCTTCGTTATAATTTTACAACTTGTCCTTAGGTCAAGTAAATAAACTAAAACCACTAAAAGTGAAAAAAAATGAAATTGAATTCGTTTTATTCAGTTGTCTCATGTTTCGCTTCCCTAAACTGAGTTTGGATGAACTGATCAAACGAACAAAATATCGAACAGCCAACACCCTTAGTTTGAGTTGTAGAAGGTTTAGTCTTTCGTCTTCTAAGTCATGGATTCAAGGCACACTGACAATACAAAAAAGAAAAGCAAAATATCGAATAAAAAAGAATTGGCTCGAACCTACTTAATTAGCCTTTTGATTGGCTAGACATCGATGGACGATTAAGACAAATTGTCATTGATAAGTTTGGCTTGAAGTCCACCCAACTAGTTGCCAACCGACTGCTGCTCACGCCTACCAAATACTAAGGAATCACATTAAACTCAAAGCGTGAGACAAAGTCTTTCTTCTACGCCAAACATAGTCTTATTATGTAACACCCCATGTATGTGGGGGGTGCCTTTAGAATTTTGTCATATTACAAAAATTACAAAAAGAATCCTTTTGAAACCTTATAACCTAAAATCCTCTACTTTCTTCTTCCCCGTATTATTTTCCCAGCAACAAAGAGGCAAAGGTAGAGAGAGAAAGCAAAGGGAAGAAGAAGTGCACTTTTGGTTTACTATTTGGAACTACAAGAACAAGTAAGTTTTTTCTTCTCCATGACTTTAATAGTTTTTTTTCATAGTAAACTCAAGGGATTAGATAGTGTTCATGAAACCCAAACCTCCGCATAATCCAAACTAGAGTTAGGGTTTATAACATAGACATTCAATATGTAGCATTCGACTAATTACCTTCTAAAATCAGTAGGTATGATCACTTGGGATCATAATTAGAGGTTTATTTATGGTAGAAAATAGCCTTGATGTTTAATATATTGAACCACCCTAACTTTGATGATAGTTGTTATACATTATATACACCTAGGCTTATATTTACATAGTATATAGTAACTATGTTTCAACAACTATATATAATTGATGATAGTGATATAAATCATTTTCTTATAATGCTTAATGGGTATGACTTTCATAACTAGACATCTTTCTCTTGTTAACATCAGTAGTGTATAAATACACATAATTTGATGATCAAAATTCAGCAATAAAATAAAGATCATTCGATGATATTTTATTTACAGGAAACATGATTTAGTTTTCAATTCTTGATAAATTAATGAATTCATTATATGCTATTGTTGAATATGAAAGTATAGTATATGCTATAACGATTGATTTATGTGTGTGTGATGTGGTGATGTTGTGAGTTGGTGGGAAGTTGATGAATTTGGTAGTTGGTTCGACCATCTCTACCGAATATTTGGTGCGATGACCGACGGGTCCGCATGGTTAGGCGTACTGAGGTATGACCTAAGTATGGGGTCGATGCTAACACAAGGATAGCTTTGTGGACCCTACTCTCATGCATCATGGGTTATGGGAGGGGTCGGGTGATGGATCCGATCTCCCTGGATATACAATAACTTACCATAACACTTGTGTTTGTTTGTTAATTTGTTATTTGCCTATGCCTCTAGTTGTCACCATTACTTATATACATGGAGAAATCTAGTTGACTTGATAGATCTTGAGACTGTCTATTAAGGTTTTAAGGATTTGAAAATCTATTTGCTAGGTTTTGACCTAACCTATTATTTTTCAGGTTAACAAAATCAGGAAGTGTCACCTGCTTGAGTCGTAGTTAGCCCTTGGAAGAGTTTTCATAGTGGTATAATTTCTTTTCTTGGGTAGTTATTTGGAGTTGCATCTCCTAAGTAGTTATTTCTTTTGTTTGTTTATTTCCGACCTACTTATTGATGGTTTTGATACTTCATTCTAATATTGCGAACTTAATAAAGTTTCTTTTAGATGATTTACAGTTTCTTATGAACTTCGTATTTGATGTTATTTCTCTCTTGTGATGAATATATGGACTATGTTTACTGTTCTACGGAGAAATGCTTTAAGTTTAGGTTTTCATGGCGACTGATGTGAAAATCTATACTTGGGACGTTACATATTAACTATAACTATCCCTGGGGAAAAAAGGAATTTAGCATCACCGCCCACCACTGATGTCCAATTAGAGATACTCCCTCTCTAACTTGAAAATTAAAGATACCATTTTCTTGCACTAAAAAAATTACTAAAATAGTCTTATTTTATTATTTATTTTATGTCTTTCCCGATCTCTCCCTTTTCGTTATTTGCTACCATCGTCGATGTTCTGCGAACGACGAATGTTTGTTTTTCATACCTATTTGTTTTCTCTCTCATATCTACCTTTCTCTATATACCAATAACACTTATCTAAATTTTAAAGTAAATAAACCACGACAGTTTGAGAAAAAATCGTGAAATCTTAAGCTATAAAATTCTAAAATTCTTTATTGTTCTCTATGGTTTAATTTACAACTGATGTTCTCCAATACAACCAATCTCGAACAAGCTTGATATTTGTATATCTACCTATAAATTATAACTTTTGTAACCTAAAGAAAAACAGAAATGCAAATGAAGAACCGAACGAAAAAATGAAAATGTGGAAGTTAAATTATTGCGTGAATTAACAAATCAATGAGGAACTCACGAGTCGATCGAAGTTGGGATATCATATCGACGGGAAGGATGTGGGAGGAAGATACACAAAAAATAATAAAGATAAGTCTAATTTTTGTACTTGTAAGTATAAAACATAAAAGACACAACTTACTAATTACCAATTAATAGAAGAGTAGTTCCACATCAATTGGGAAGAACCTGGCCGGCCTTGGGATGCAAGCCGACAAAGCCTCGCTTCGAACCCCAGGGTCAAAAGGGCTCACATGAAGCCTACATAGAAAGACTTAAGGGTGGGGACGGGGCTATTTATTTTATCTCGATAAAAAAGTTACCAAAGCAACAAGAATGTTACTTTAGCTCAATTTGTAGTCAGGATGTTAGAGGACAACGTAGTTTCAATCTTAAGCATAAGCGTTTTTTTCTTTAATTTTTTTTATTACTTTAGTTGACACTTCTAACACCACCACAATTACTGAACCTCCTCTACCACCATCATTACTAAACTTCAACACCACAACCACCACTATTAAATTGTATTTTTTTTAATTACTTTAGTTGACACTTCTACCACCAGCGCGATTACTAAACCTCCACTTTGTACCTCTACTACCATCACCGCGATGACTAAACCTCTACCATTGTACCTCAACCATTACTAAACTTCAACACCACAACCACCATCAACACTAAACCTCCACCACCACAACCACTATCAAACCACAACCAACATTATCACCCTAAGCAACAAAAAAAGAAGGTTGAAATTTCTTAGGGCTATTTCCTCAGAGAATCATCTTCTAATACTTCCTTTTTTGGTTTAAAGAAAAAAGAAACTGAACAAGCTACTGACTCCCCGAGTTCCTCGTTGAACCACTTCATCGAGAAATCAACCAAAGACTGACAAGGGCTCTCCCTAAACCCACATTATGTGTAAAGAAAATGTAGAAAGTTCCGGTATACAATTTTTTTTCTTGTAAGACACGTTTAGGTTCACATTCTTAAAACTCGCTTTGGACCTCCAAAATCTCAGGACCACTCCTGGGAAGGAAGTAATACTAAACTCTCCTTAAGAAAAAAAATAGTATTCTCATACATGTGAAGGTGTGTCTATTTTGCAACATGAGCTTCATGGTGTAGCTGCTGGGCTGCGATTGGCCCTCAACCATGGTGTTACCAGATTGTGTATTGCGACTGATTCTAAAGATGTTTGTAATTTGCTGCTTCATAGTGATGCTAAGCCTCCTTGGAAATCATTGTTTCTGCTTCAAACTGTGAAGGGGTTGATGGGTGAGCTGCTTGAATGCTCTGTGCAACATGTGTTTAGAGAGGTTAATATGGTTGCGGATTTCTTAGCTCAGTCTAGGCCTATGAAGGGGTCTGAAGTGCTGTATTGGCAGGAAATGAATGGGGACTTGAAGAAGCTTATTTCGGAGGATATGGATGGTGGTCGAAGAGTGAGGGAAAAGTGGTAGTGTTGTTTGTTTATTTGTTGCTTAGAGTGTTGATGTAGTTGTTTTTTTTTTTTGCTTCCCGTTGTTCTTTGGGTTCAGGTTTCCCTTCAGCCTGCTGATTAATGCAAAAAAAAAAAAAAAAAAACTCTTAAGTGAACTCCTTTGATATCTTAACATTTAGAAGATTAGGAAAATCTGGGTAACGGGGCTATTTCTAGCGTTTCAATTAGACAAGACTTGAGCAAAGAAAATTTTGGAGCAAACTCACAAATTGGTTCCTTAAACTTTTCTTGTGATGATAGTGATGGTATTTTTCAACAAAAAAAAAAAAATAGTGATGGTATTGAGTCTTGACCACCGAAGATGAGATCAGCTACATGAAAAAGAGGAAAAACTTTTCAGGTGACAACAGCAGACAGAATTAGTAACAAATTTGGCAGAAAGGACAAAGAAGATCTGTCACTATCACTTTAGGGGTGCACTGGTTCTGGACATGAATTTGTCGGCATTATTGGTCGAGACATTTCAAACGTTCTTATATGTATGTGTTATTTCTTTAAAATGTTTTGAAATGTAATTTTTATACGTTTGAGACATTTAAAATGTTTGTCAATATCTTTGTTATTCGTTCGGACATCTTCATAAGGAAGATAACAAAAAAAATAAAGAATAATAATTGATGATCTAAAAATTCGTCGTCATTTGACTGAGGTCAATAAGTCAAGAAAATACCAAAAGTCCAACAGGTCAACCAGTATCAAGTTGGTTGAGTTTGGTATAGTAAACCACATCCGGGTCCAAGTCGGATTTTTTGGGTCGGTGGAATTAGGGTTAAGGGGAAGTCTGTAAACACTACCCTTAATCTTATTTAGAAACGCACGTACAGTCTTCGGTGTTTGAGAAATCCGATGGTGAGATCTTCTCCGATTGACCTAGATTTTTGCAGACATATTTTTGACTTGTTGATCTAGTATTTGGACGGCGGGATTGATAATTGGTGGTCGGAATCCTAGTGAATTTAGGATTGTTCTGGACTGCATATTTCTCGGTTGTTTTACTCATTCTTGTGAGGTTTTCTTAGTGTTTGAGATTACTTCTTTTGGAAAATGAGTCTCGAGGTTTTGTTCTATTGAACAAGGAAGGCGTAGTTTCTAACTCAATTTCTTATTATAGTGGATTTGGAGTAGATAACTTGTCCCGTGGTTTTTACTTCTCATATTGAGGAGGTTTTTCACGTTAAAAATCGTTGTCTTATTTACTTTCAGTTACTTGTTTATTGCTACCACTATTTAACATATTTTTTTTCGTAACTAACACAAAGGGGGAAAACTTATATTCCGCTGCGCCAACACGCCCGTTTTCCCCAACAAGTGGTACCAGAGCTCAGGCTAGATTTATTGTTCAGGAATATGGAAGGGAGTAGTAATCACATGATTAGCTTAGATTGAAAAAACTATTTGATGTGGAAAGAAAAATGGAAGATTTGTTATACTGCAAAGATCCAGCTGAACCCATTGAAAATCACAGTACAAAACCGATGAAGATGGATGAAGAAGACTAAAAGATATTAAATAGAAAGGTTGTCAGATTTATTCGACAATGGGTAGACTCTAGTGTATTTCACCAATGTATCCATGGAGACTTCCGCTTTTAGTCTATGGAGGAAATTAGAAGAGTTATATGATCAGAAGGCAGCTGCCAAAAAGACTTATTTGTTTTGAAAGCTAGGAAAATTACAGTACAAAGAAGGAACCTCAATTTCTCCGAACTTGAATGAGATGAAAAGTCTAGTAAATCAGCTTTCTGCAATGAAGTTAGTTTTGGATGATGAGTTGCAAGCGTTACGTCTTCTAAATTCTTTACCAGATAGTTAGGAGACATTGGTGGTGTCTCTTAGCAATTATGCTTCTGATGGTATAATACGTATGAATCACGTAACAGATAGTTTGTTGAATGAAGAAACAAGAAGGAAATCATTGTCAAATGAATCTTAATTAGAAGCACTTGTTACAGAAAGACGGGGGAGAGATAAAAGTAAAAAACCTCATAACTGTGATAAGTCAAGTGGAAGATCAAAACCGGAGAAAGAGGTTTTTGATGTCAAAAAATGGCTTTTCGTTTTATCAGCATGAAACAGGGAGTTGATGCATGACAGCCTCCGCTAAGTTGATTGTTTTGTTAAGTCAAGTCAGACTCTAGCGGTTGAATCTGCTTTCGGCTCTGGTTATTTGCTTCTCCTACTCCTCCCTCCTTGTTCCTTACTCATGCTCCTTGCTCCTGCTCATGCTCCTTGCTCCTGTTCGTTTGATCCCGAGGGGGGAAAACCTGCAAAGGGTTCGAAACCGCTCCGACGCTCAAGCCAGTCAGGGCGCTCTTTGCAGTAAAAGAATGAATATTGGTTGATCCTTTTGGGGGCGAGTCATGAGAACTCTGAGTTTCTTGTGATCTTTTTGGGATAATGAGATCATGTCCTATGAAGTACGATGTGGAGGGCCTTTTATAGGCGATGTTAGGCCGACTGTTATTAGTGGCGGTGGTGAGGCGGTTGCTGTCAAACCGAAGGGAAAGTTTCCTCTCTTGAGTACCTAGGGTTTCTCTCAGAGTCTATCCCGGATCTTTGATAAGTGGAAGTTCCTAAGTTCAAGGATTCTCCGTAGATATCTTGCCGGTGTGATAGACTCTAAAAGAGAAGTTTCCTCCTTTAGATACGTGGAGTCCAAACTGGCTTAAACACTTCGAGATGTGTAGCCTACAAAGATCTTTCTAGAAGTTCCAGGATTAAGTCGGTAGGTCGCTTGGCGCTGCTGCCTCCCTAGTTCTGGCCGACCTCCCAGTTAGGGGAACATTCGGTGGACCATCGGGAGCTCAGCAGTCCTGCTGCCTTAAGCCAGCTTGACCCTGTAGACTTCAGGTCTAATCTTGACTCTTCAGACGTTAGTCAACGTCTGGACATTTTATGCATCATCAGAGGTTAAATGTTTTGGTTGTGGAAAAAAATTATTCAAGAGTGAATGCAGGAAATCCTCTATTTGCAAAAAAAAGGATAATGAAGTACGGATGGGAAACTTAGGTTTCTAAAAAATCGTAGGATTTGGAGTTGTGAAAATTTAGACTTTCAGAACAGAGAGAGGTCAGAGAAAGAGAGATTTCTGAAGTGGTTCTTTCAAGAGAGATTGAAAGAGAAGAATATTGGTTTGAAGAAAAGAGAATTATTAATTTTGCGAAGCAATTTAGTTTGTGTTAAACTTCTTCAGCCTTCGGTAATCTAGGATTTGTTCAAATCTTAAGGAGTAAGAGATTTCTATTTCTCTATTTCTTTTTCAATTTATCCACCATAGTTTTGGTGAAGAATTTTTATCCAATAGTGTTTCTAGACATCTTCAAGAGTTGGTTAATCCTCTATTTGTTTAGGGAAGAATTATGTAACCCATTGTTATCATTATAGTGGAAGATTTCTGGACTAGGTCACATGGTTATTTTACCTTCTAGTTTTGTTACTTTAAATTATGTTGGTGTATCTGCTTTTACTTTCACATCTTTTATCTTCATTTTTGTGAACAAGTTATTTAGGTTATTTTTCCTAACAAAGTCAACAGGGAGAATGAATTCGAAAGAGATCTACAACTCAAGCCTAGACTTAGGGGGTCGGTACAATTGTCTTAGGCGCCTTAAGCTCTGCCTTGGCTTAAATACACAACCAGGGCTGCCCTGTAATTTAAGAGAAGACTAGGGGGTCGTCGTAAGTGGGGCCGATACTTCAATCCCAAAACATGAGGGGAAAGAAGCGTGCCTAATGTTTTACTAAGTTAATCCCAAAATCCTATAAAGATTCCAGTCGGTGTGGATCTAAAGTATTTATTAAACTTGGGCTCCAAAAGTCTCTCAAGGATGGAACTTCTCCTTAACAATCCACAAGATCGGAAACACAATCTATCAAGTATCCTTGAAACAAGTAACTTCTCAATATCAAACATACGGAATAATTCCAAAGAGGAATCCTAATATCTCATGACTACGGAATAATAATTTCAATACAACATGGTGGATCTTAGCCGCCTCATTAACACCCCTATCTACAGTCGTTCAACGAAGCCTATAAAAGGAATTAAACTCAATTCGTAGAAGGAACGATGCTCACACCACAATGACAAGCTAAGTCTTAAGCTTGAAGATCAACTAAAGGTCCAATTCTAAACTCAAGACATGGCGCCCCAAGCCCTAGCAGTTTTTGATATTGTCCCCGCTTTAACCACCCCACACAGGTATGGGATTTTATTTTTGACGAAGGATCCACGACCCCCCCCCCCAAAAGCCTCAACATGGGTGGCGACATACGATTCGCCCAACCATCAGAGTACGCAGCTACACCGTGGACCCCCAGAACGATATTGGCCTCACTTGGCCACCACCTACTGTGGTGTGAGATTTTGTTCCACACCAGAGGCCTCGCTCGCCATCACATTGCCCATGATAGCGATCACTTCGACTGATACTAGAAAGACTGATGGAACATCGATTATACGCCAAGTTCGAGAAGTGTGAATTCTGGCAAGAAGAAGTAAAATTCCTGTGTCATGTTATTTCTAGCGCTAGAGTGTTGGTTGACCCTTCTAAGGTCGAAATCATGCTTAACTAAAAGCAACCCACATCAGCGACGGAGGTTCGCAGTTTTTTGGGTTTAGTTAGATATTATAGATGGTTTATCGAGGGGTTCTCGAGTATTGCAGGGCCTCTGGAGAACCTAAGTATGAAGGAGGTTCCTTTTCAATGGTCTATAGTGTGTGATCAGACATTTCAATAATTAAAGACGAGGTTGACTACTGCACTAGTTTTGATCATTCCTGAGTGGTGTTCGGTTAGAGATTTACACTGATGAATCAATTCAGGGTCTGGGTTATGTTCTAATGTCGAGTGATAGAGTGGTTGCCTATGCTTCGAGGAAGTTGAGATCGCATGAGCGGAATTATCCAGCTCACAACTTAGAGTTGGTAGCTATAGTGTTTGCTTTGAATATTTGGAGGCATTAATTGTACTGTTAAAAGTTTGATCTCTTTCCCGACCATAAGAGCCTCATGTATCCCTTCTCAGAAAAAGAGTTAAACATGTGTCAACGTCGGTGGTTGGACTTGATGAAAAATTATGATTTCACGCTGCAATACCACCTGGGTAAGGCTAATTTAGTTGCTTATGCACTAAGCCGACAACCGAGGGGTATTGTAGTAACATTGATGATGAATCAGTGGAAGATGTTAGAAGACGTTGTGATATATGATATTGATGTTGTTGGGCCAGGAGTTGACTCGATATTCGTGGGTAGTGTGGTTGTTAGACCGCCTCTGCTGGGTCGTATAGTGAATGCACAAATGAATGAAAAGTGGTATCAGAGTCAAGGACGGATTTTTGTTGAGGGTGGGGATTGTGATAGTCCCACATCGCTCGCGAGAGTGTTCGGGGACTGGCTTATAAGTGTACACTCAAGGTTAGCAAGTCCCGAGGCCTTTTGGGTGGGATAGTGGTGTCTTCGCCAAGAACAAAATCCCGTATCTATAAACTTGGGTCTGGGGTCGCCAAAGTGGGGACAACATCGACATCTGCTAAGGCTTGGGACGTTACACATAATTACTCAATACTCAATTATTCAACTGCTAGGGCAATCTCACTATCTTGAACGTCGGAGAAGTTTTCGAATTCCTTGCAAATTTCATTTCCCAAACTCGAGAAGAGCAAAACAAGATTCAACGTAGCAGTCTCAGCCCCTTGACTGATTCCAAAAAGAGAAATTTTGACATCAACAATGATAAAAATAATAATAATTAAAATTAGATAAATAATAATATAGTAATATATAATAATATTATATTATATTATGTTATATTATATTATATTATTTATATTATATTATATTATTTATATTTTATTATATTATATTTTTATTATTAAAATATTATAATAATATAGTACTAATTGTCCATCTATGTCTAAGGATATAGACATCGCCATTTAAATCAGAAAAATGTACTATTGAAATATTTAGTACAAATATGGTATTTCATATGATATAAAATAATATTATTATAATAAATATCAATTCATTGTCCATCAATGTCCATGGATATCGACATGTCCAAAAAAAAAAAATATATTAACATAGATTACAAGAGTCATTATATTCAATATGACATGGACACATCATGAACAAATACATGAATTGAATTATTACTATAACTATCATAGACATTTTGGCTCTTAAAGGCCATATAAACTTCCATAAGGCCAACACCGTTTGGCTCAGTGGTCGGACACCGACTCTGCATGCCGGAGGTCCCAAGCTCGATTCCCGTGGAAGTGAAAATCTGTGATTTATTGAACTTGAGTATAAATAAGATAGAAGTATGACTAAAGGGGCTCCCGTGTCCCATAAAATGGCCTTAAGAGTCTTTATATGGTAATTAGGGCCCACCATGTCTTTGAAATGGTAGTTATTTAACTTTTCCAATTTATGATGTAATCGGTTCATAGTGTATTCATTTCATGTAATGATGTAACGACTCTTGAGCGATAGAAAAAAATACCTTTAATGCTGTCCTACGGGCATGAAAACTCATTCATACTTTTACTTTTACTATATTTATACCCTTACTACAAGTCAATGGATTCCATCTCCATCATGAATTGAACTTGCGACCTCCGGATTTTGGAATAGATGTACAACTGATTGACCAAACAGTTGAGTTTTTGAAATATTATTAAAAATATATTATTTCGTATGATAATATAGTAATAATGTTATTATAATAATAAATATACACTAATTGTCCATCGATGCAACAAATATCCAGATGCCCATGAAACTCAAAAAATCAATAAAAATATGTTATTTCATATAATGCGATGGTGATAATAATAATAATAATAATAATAATAATAATAATAATAATAATAATAGTAATACTCTTACAATAATAAATATCCACATATTATCCAACAATCTCAAATATCCAAATGTTCATGAAAGTCAAAAATATATATTTTTGAAACATCATTAACAACGTGCTATTGTTCAACAAAAAAACGTGCTATTTCATATGATTATTATAATAATAAATTCATCAACTTTTCCATTAATGTGTCCGATTAACGAGATGTCCACGAAAGCCCATAAGTATATTTTGAAAGATCATATATTTCATATCATAGACAATAATCTACCATGTTTATTTTGTTCCCGAAATACAAGAATATATATATGATCACAATAATAAAATATCCTCTGCACATTTTGTGTATGGACTCAATATCTTTAAATGTTTACAATACATTTGTCTATGGACCAAATGTCTTGAAATGTTTACAAGACATTTTGCTACGGGCTTAATGTCTTGAAACCTCTATAAAGTCATTTTGTCTATGGACTAAATATCCTGAAGTGTCTCCAAGACATTTTTCTATGAATGTCTGCCAATGTCTCTATCCACTATAGTCCATACTTTAGGACTGTTGAAACAACTCTAGTTGATCTGATGGTTCATATTTCTTTTGTAGATGGGAGAGTTGGAATTTAGTTAGGCACTTAAGCAAAGGGGCGTATCTCTCTCTTGTTAAATTACCTAGGGGTAAGATTTAATCCATCACCACACAACTCATATCCGTCTAGGCTAAGAAAACTGAGCCAAGCTTAGAGCATCTCCAGTGAAAAACATAGAAAACAAATAAAAAAGAAAAGGAACAAAACCCGGACCACGGGGAATGACTTAGAGAAGCCACCAAACCCCGAGAATACTCTCCAAAGGGACTGCCCCAAGAAGGGGACACCCGTGAAAAAGAATTATCCACCACTCGCATCACCTTCCTTTCGATGAACGAAGCAAGAGGCGGCAGCCAGAGCAGCAACTTCTCGGTGGAACATCCCAAAGGGTAAAGTAAGGCTATCACGATCATTATGAAGAAGTCCACCCACTATCACAGTCATTATGAAGAAAAGTTGATCAAGGGAGCACCAAGTATAAACTCGATCAGGGGTCTCATCTCAAAATCTCAAACAAAATGAGATTTAAAAGAAAATATCGAAAGAAAAGGCCTTGAAGAAAAGTTTTAAGTCTTGAAGAAAAACTCAAAAGCCAAGGGAGGCTATTTATGGTGGAAGAAGAAGATCAAGAGATCCTCTCGACAGACGAGAAAGCATTAAAACAACGGAAGAAAATGTAATCTCGGTAACGCACCAAGTCATAATGACTGGATGTCAAAGCGCGGCTCAAGACTGACCAGGTCAGAGAAGGAATTAATAGGACCCGACAAGGCTCATTCATCCCTCCATTCACGAAACGCTACGTACACACGCATGGCAACAGAGGTGCCGTGAGCAACAACCCAAAAGATCAACGCCGAAAGCGCGTGATCAGAGGATCAGATCCATGATGTCACATAATCGCGTATGAAAGCCGAAATCAATCTCCTCAAGCAGAAACTAAAACGTGACACACAGGAGGTGATACATCTATACTCTTCTAACGAACCATCACTCATTCTGCTCTGGCTAAAACGGCTCCGCAAACGGAACCTCGTCAGCACAGTTAAGGAAAAAGCTCCCCAAATAGCTCAGCTAAAATCAGCCTCAAAACACGGAGCTCGGGAAATTCAAAAGAAACGATCGGGCTTTACAAAACAACTCTGGTCCAGGTATACCCATTGTCTTTAGAGTTATTTAAAATATTTAAATGTCTGAACTCAAGAGTCACTTCTACTCCTCAGTCTGCCTACTCTCTACTAAGGAGTGGCGGGACTTATGATGATGCATAAATTGTCCAGACGTTGACTAACGTCAAACAGTCAAGAACAGATCTGAAGTCTAACGGGTCAACCCAACTTAAGATAACATAATAGCTACACCCTCAACGCTCTGCCACCTACGCCCCTAACTGGGAGGTCGGTTGGGACCAACTAAGAGGTATCAGTCCTGTTTCACCCCCGACACGTACAGATTAGCTCTGTAATCTCTAAAGGATTGAGGGGGGTCCACGTAAGCTAGACCGATGCCTCACACCCTAAACTGGGGAGACAAAAGCACGCCAACAACTTATCGACTCAATCCCAGAATCTCCCTAAAAGATTCCAGTTGGTTAAAGATCTTAAGTGTTTTAGCAAGCTTGGACTTCAAAAGTCTCTAAAGAGGAAACATCTCCTAGAAGATCTATCTCCTCGGCAGGATATGTACGACGAATCCTTGAACTTAGAAACCTCTATTTCTCCTAGATACAAGATAACTATAAGGGAAACCCTAACCACGAACAGTGGGAAACTTCCCTAAACGGTGGATCACAACCGTCTCATCTAGACCGTCTAATCACAGTCGGTCTACCTCAGCCTATAAAAGGCCTCCCTATCATTTTCTACAGGAGACAGGCTTTGACACGATCTCTCAACCAGAACGATCACCCCTCACACAGAGTTTCCATAACTCGCCCCCAAAAGCTTCTATCAACATTCAATCTTTTACTGCAAAGAACACCTTGACTGCCTTGAGCGTCAGAGCGTTTTTCGAACGCTTTGTAGGTTTTCCCCCCAGAAATTAGGAACAAGAGCTAGGAGCAGGAGCGGGAGCTAGGAGCAGGAGCTAGGAGCAGGAGCTAAGAGCAGGAACTTGGAACAGGAAGAAGGAATCTAACTTAACATCACGAAAAATTCTATCATAACAGACGTTCTCATGCATCAAGTCCATGTTTCATGCTGATATAATGGTAGACCATTTTTTGACATCAACAAGAACAATCTGAAAGTTCTTGATGATTCTCGGGTCAAACCAGTCAGAGAAACCCCCAATTATAGAGAACTTAGAGAGGGAAAAATATATAAGAGAAATAAAGAGATGTCAGGAGTTAAGTTAGATACAAAAGTGTGTCACTGAAAGAGAGAGATGAAAGACAAAGAGAAGTGGAAAAGAGAGATCAAGAGGAGGAATGGAATTGGAAGAAAAGAGAAAGATAATAGATAAGAAAAACAGAGATAAATAAGTCAGAGAAATAAGTAAGAGAAATGGGAAAAAGAGTAAATGGGGGTGAAGAAAATCCATCGTCAAATTCGGGTGCCAAGAGAGGGTGGTGTAGGGTTCTGTACGTATCTAATACATACTAATCATCTAACTAGTGTTGTAAGCGGAACCTCAAACATCATATGTTTAACACTAATTAACCAGGATCATATGCATGAACTAATAATGAACTAGAAACTGAAAGAAGAATACCTGGATTCACTTTCCCACAAACTAGATTCTATTAACTTTATCCCGAAGAAGACAAGAGCTTCATATGTAGCTCCTCTACTTGAGACACCCCTGTAAATAACTTGATTTCCCTTCTTTGTTGTCCGCTAGAACTCCATTGAAGGTTGAGAAGAAAAACTATTCTTCTTTTGACTCCATAGATAGATGAGGAGTTTTTTCTCTAAAACCCTCTCCTTCTATAAGCTGTATATTGTGAGAGAGATGAAGTTTAATCCTGAGAAAAATCCACACCTTTTCTATTCTCATAACTGGTCCTTATATAGGCATTACCGTAGTAGAATTCTACTCAAATAAGGAATCCTAAAAAGTCCCTCTGAAAAGATAAGCACAAAAAAGGAGTTTAAGTTATCCGAAACTCCTAAAATAATGGGAAAACCCTAATTAGGGATTCCCCTTGATATGGTCGGCCCCGGCCCACTCCCACTAAGGGTCGGCCAGGGATCTCCCTCTAAGGGAATCCCTTAGTTGCCCTTAAAAGTGAGTTTTGCACTTTTCAGACTTTCTTTTTAAGCCTTATTCTTTCTATTTTTTAGCACTATCAGACTGGATCATATCCATCTATAGACAAGATCCGACGAGTCAACTCTCTCCGATCAAGCTATCACTCTTTGGTGTAACCCGTTGTAGGATCCGGTCTATGTTAGCCGTGGCTTACCGAAGTGATCCGACGGTCGTAAGCGGCTTCTAGCTAAGCATTACGACCCCTAATTAGACCGGACTAGATGATCTTCCGGATAAAGTCATCGTCATCCTAACTGACAAATTGTACGCATTACCACCTTGGTCGAAGGACACTCCTTCAGACTGAAGGACTATATCCTTCATGTGAATCAAATAAAATTGACTTGAGTAAAACTACATAGTTGTCCGCTTAGGGTACAAAGATTAGGTGTTGTTAGGAGCACCCTTGCACGAAATGGAATCACATTTCATAAAATGGATTGTTAGGTGAGCGCAGATGTACTAGTAATTGCATCTCTAGCGTAATAGGAGGTAGCAGTTCCCCTTCCTTTAAAATTGGCAATTA
Organism: Eschscholzia californica; assembly: GCF_041429995.1. Lineage (NCBI taxonomy): Eukaryota > Viridiplantae > Streptophyta > Magnoliopsida > Ranunculales > Papaveraceae > Eschscholzia > Eschscholzia californica. The sequence continues at coordinate 52,663,674 of NW_028238198.1, forward strand.
AATAAGGTCGAAGCTTTGAGGAACAAAGAAAAATCTCTCGGGAATAAAATTTTTCTACAGAATTGGTCAACTGAGATTGACTTTTTTACTTCTTATATGTTGCTATAGGATTCCAATTTTAGGAGTTATAGAAATTAAATTTTTAAAAGATCCCGTAAAGAATTTAGAAGGAACTTTTATAAACTTAAACAAAATCTTTCTAGGATCGAAAACCTCAACTCCTTCCAAGTGTTTCTTCTTTCCTTCATCTTCTCCAAAGTTTTGTTTTTTTCTAATCAGTATACCCTAAAAACATGGAGAACAAACCTAATATGTTTAAAAGTTATGAAAATATATGGTGTAGGGTTCAAAATAAACTGATTTTTCAGGTTTAGAATGGGATTACCTCTCTTGAGGAGGATTAATGGATGAAGAAACTTGCTTTGGACGTCTTAGGAAAGATGTATTAAGAGCTTCAAGAGATCTTTTTTGATGATTTCTAACGTTTAGAATGTTTTTTCCCTCTTTATCTCTCTAACTTTGTTTCTGATTTTAGAGAAGTAAGGGTAGTATGGATTGGAGATTCGGGAAGATAAGTAAGAGAAGTGGCGTAGAAGGAAGAACAAAAACTTTGGCTAGAAGTTATTAAGGAGATTAGATGGATGAGTTTTTCTCTATAGAAGAAGAAAGAGGGGAAAATGACTTCAAAATAAAAAAATTAAATTTTGTTACTTATAGTTAATTTTGTAAATTGTAAACTGATAACCCAAAATGGGTATATTCCTATAAGTGTACGGGATAAAGTTATAGTAAATCCAGAAGTCCGGAATTGATCCTCAAGGATAAGTAAATTCGGTTTAAATCTCAAATTAACACCCTATTCATAAAATTGATTCGTTTTGAAAAATGATTAAAACAATAATTAAAAATTAAAGGAGAATGTAACAAGATGAAGCAAGATCTACGATTTAAAATCCACCATATTAGTTCACTTCCTAACACATGTAATTAATCAACAAAGCCTCTTTCTTTATAACTCAAAATGTAACATAATGAACTATTTAGATTTCGGAAGATATTCTTGATTAACACATTTCATCATAATCATGTATTTCTAATTGACTATCTCATAAAGACTATACTCTTTAACTATTTTTCATGATCTAACAAGCATATTCCATCTAACAACTGAACGAAAGTATGAGATATCTAATTATGAAGCATGAACAAAGAAAATAAAATCTAATTGGAAAGGCAACTAATAGACATTAAAGTTCAATTAAAGGGTTCAATCAATCAATACATATCTCAAAAAAGTTCAAATACGGTGTCCTATAGAATCCTAGATATGAAATTAGCTACTCATTGAATTTGAAGACATATTCATTAATAAAACAAAATACATGGAAATAAATGAGACAAAGAAAAGAAGTCGCCCAAGAAATCAATCTTTGCTCAATATGTTTCAAATAATCCCCAAGTTATGCTCCAAATTCCAAGTGCTAGATCTTTGTAATTGAGAAGATGTAGAAAAAATTGATTTAGATAAGAAGATGGAGAGAAATAGGTTGTAGAAAAGAAATGAGAAAAGAAAATAGGTTAGCAATATAAATTAGATTTAGAAATTAGAAGTAGAAAGAAATTAAGAAGAAGAGATGAATGTGGCTAAAGAAAGTAGAAAAGATAGATGTTAGGGTTAGAACTCAAGAACGGGGGAGAGAGAAAGAGAAATATGAATAAGGGAAGGAAAGTGTTAGAGAAATGAGAGGGTTTTAAGTCTACCCAAAAATGAGAGGAAAAATGTTATTTATATAGGTTGGTGGTTAGGGTTTTAAGAGATGAGGTTGAGAAGGGTAAAATGGAAATATTTAGGTTGCTTTTGGATGAAGTAATGGACAATTGTTAGTTGGAAATAAAGTGGGGACCAGTGGAGGGCATAAAAGTACCCCACGTTTCTGGACGTGCCATGTCATTTAACTTTGTCTCGACAGCCAGAAATGTGACCGAAAGTGTCCCACTTGTCACTTTGTTGGACTCCAACTTTGACTTATCTCTCGTTTGGACTCCGATTTAACTTCCGTTTCATCCTACGAGTTCGTTTCAGACTCTGCTTTTCACCCATGTACTGATATTGATAAATTTACCAGAGTTCTCTTAACCCCAATGACCAACATGCCATTTATGTACCTTTAGCTCATTTTTATCTTTTTTTAGCTTTCAAACCCCATAAAATACATCTAATAAAGCAAACCAATCATTTTATTATAATAAAGACTCGGAATGGACTAACTTGCCTAAATTAAACGACTCAGATGGACATTTTCATGACCCATCATAAATTTTTTTTCTGTATTTCCTCATAGGAAAATATGCCTTGGAGATTTTACAAAGAAACATGGATTCTGCCGGAGATTTTTCTTTATTCCCCAAAGTCGCGGACTTAAATCAACAACCAAATTTAACATGTGGAAATCTTATCTTTCCCAATAATAAGGTATTGCACTTAGTAAAAATCACATTACTAGATTATTGAGGAGATGAGATGGATGAGTTTTTCTTTAGAGAAGAAGAAATAGGGAAAAAGGACTTTAAATAATTTTCTTTTATTTTTACTTATAGTTAATATTTTAAATTGTAAGTTTTTTTTGTATTTTCCCATAGGAAAATATCCCCTAGAAATTTTACAAAGAAACATAGATTCCCTAGAGATTTTTCTTTATTCCTCAAAGTCGCAGTCTTAAATCAACAAACAAAATCAACATGTGACAATCTTATCTTTCCCAAACCAATCAACATAATAATGTATTGCATTTAGTAAAAATCACATTACTAGATTTTAAAAAAAAAGGGTGGATGGTTTTTGGGTCCCAAATCATTGGGTCAGTGGCTCTAAAATCTAAAGATAATTTAAAATGTGATTTAGGTCCAGTTCGAAGTGACTCGAATATGGATTGGTATCGAACCCGGTTTACGACCCGCCAACCCGTTTACCGAATTTTAGACCCGTTAGCGGAGCTGATTGCTGAAACATAGTTGGTATGCGAAGCAGGGCTGTGAGGCAAAGCAGGGCTGTGAGGCAAAGCTGGACTCCGAGACAGAGCTGGAATGCGGAAGCTAGGCTTATGTCGGTGATTAGTGTTATCCGTGTATAATGTCGGTTGTAGAGAGTCGGTGAGGCGGTGGGATTAGGGTTTAGTGGCTATATAACTAAACCCTAAGGAGATATCAGTAGCACAATCTCACGAATCATAGTGAAAATCATCGCGCCGTTGTCGGTGTGGAGTAGGTCTCACCAACCGAACCACGTAAATCTTTGTCTTTTGTTCTTGATTGTTCTTTACTATTCTTATTGCTTGTCTTGGATTACTCGTATTGTTCACATTAACCCCGATTGGCATAACAGGTCCTCTAAGAGTAATTTACCTTCTAACTATTTTCTTCTCTCCTTATACCTAACTTATCCTGAATTAGGTTTTTCTTTGTTACTTTTGGTTGAAGGAAAACCTTCATCGTAAAGGTTCAGTTTCAAACTGTTTAAAAAAAAAAAAAAAAAAACCTGCATAACTCCTCTGCATGTGTTTCTCTCTCTAAAATATTGTTTTTCCCCCGGAAAGGTCTTAACATGGAAAGTAATATAGTTATACAAAAATATTCTCCTAGAATTTTTTTTATTTTAACTTCATGTCTACATTCTGTAATATTCTAACTTATCTAAATTAATTACTTTTTTGGTGTAAGTTGCCTTCGGTTTCCAAAGTTTCGAAGATCTATACACTTTGGAAAGCCAGTGCACGGAATGAGCGACTTTGTTCAGCAACCAACAATAAATGCTGCATCCTCGAATTTCTTGTAGCATTTCTTTTATTTTGCACAAATTTTGGCGACTCTAACAACATTTTCTTAACTCCAAAAAAATTGAAAATATTTTACAGACTTAAATCCGTTGCTTCAATAATGGTTTTAATACAGTAGAATTTTACAAATTGTTCGTAAATTGTTACATTTCTATTCTTTTACATTTTTTCTTATAGTTCCACTATTGTTTTTATATCGGTGTAGATATTACGGGTGAAGGATATAGTCCTTCCATCTGAAGGAGATGTCCTTCGACCAAGATGGCAATGCGTACAATTTGTCAGTAAGGATGACGATGACTTTATCCGGAAGATAATCTAGTCCGGTCCAATTAGGGATCGTAATGCTTAGCTAGAAGCCGCTTACGATCATCAGATCACTTCGGTAATCCGCGGCTAAAATAGATTGGATCCTACAAAGGGTTACACCAAAGAGTGGTAGCTTGATCGGAGAGAGTTAACTCGTGGGAGCTTGCCTATAGATGGATATGATCCAATCGTAATGAAAGAGATTCTCGAAAAAGCGAAAAAGCACACCTTATGGGTCGGGAAGGGAATCCCTTGGCCGACCATATAAGATAAGTGGGCCGGCCAAAACAAGCCCATAAGGGGCTTTTATGGCCGGCCACTTTAAGGGGAAACCCTAATTAGGGTTGTTCCCTAATTAGGGAATCCTAGAGGAATTAAACTCCTTTTGTGCTTACCTTTTTTTTGAGACTGTTTAGGATTCCTTATTTGAGTGGGTTTCTACTAAGCTAATGCCTATATAAGGACCAGTTATGAGAAGAGAAAAGGTGTAGATTTTTTTCAAGAGAAAACTTCATCTCTCTCACAATATACATCTAATGGAGAGAGAGGGTTTTAGGGAAAAAACTCTCAATCTATCTATAGGGTCAAAAGAATAATGGTTCTTCTTCTCAACCTTCAATGGAGTTCTAGCGGACAACAAAGAAGGGAGATCAAGTTATTTACCCTGGTGTCTCACGTAGAGGAGCTACATATGAAGCTCTCATCTTCTTCGGGATAAAGTTAATGTAATCTAGTTAGTGGGAAAGCGAATCCAGGTATTCTACTTTCAGTTTCTAGTTCATTATTAGTTCATGCATATGATCCTGGTTAATTAGTGTTAAACATATGATGTTTGAGATTCCGCTTACAACACTAGTTAGATGATTAGTATGTATTAGATACGTACAAAACCCTACAGTGGCTTCACGAGTCGTTTGCATGTAACTAGTTTTGACTAGAACGAAATAGATTCAAACTTTAGATTGATAGATAGAGTTGTTTGAATAGAGATTCGGACAAAATTTTAATTAGTTTGAAAAGTTGTAAAACACTTTTAAACATGTATACGAAAGGGTTTCAATGCACAGAATAGTCAAAATTATATGTTTTTTGAAAAGGGTTTTCGAAAACGGATCTAACGATCAAAAATTTTGGAAATCGGATTTCAAAATCATGAAGTTTTGGTCTTGAATATGAGAAAAACAACAGCTTTTCCATGAGAAAAAATAGGAAGAAGAAGGCAAAAGTCGGGTGGAGGGAGGATTTTTGAAAATCTAAAGACCCCTCAAATCCTGACTGGCCAGGACGCGTCCTGATCGAACAGTAGGTCTCGGGACAGAGTCCCCAGACCAGGGAACACGGGACAGGAAGTCTCGGTCCTTCTAGGACCAGGATTCCTGGTCCCGATCGGACTGGTAGTCCGAGATGTTCGCATCTCGGACTGCCTAGACGCGTCTGGGAGTCCCAGTCTGAGATGCTCGCATCTTGGACGTCCCAAATGCGTCTAGGACGCGTCTGGGAATCCCAGTCCGAGTTGGACTAGGACGTCCCAAACGCATCATTCCCAGATGGTCTCGGTCTATGACCGAGACCAGGGGCGTGTGTCCAGACGCATCCAGGATGCGTCTGGAAGCTTCCAGACGTTCCTAGGATGCGGCTGGAGCGTCTAGATGCGTCTAGGACGCGTCTGGCACGGCCAGACGTGTCTCAGACTTAGATTCCGAGACACACATCCTATCTTGCTCGTTCCAACCGTGCATGGCCTAAGGCCATGCCTTGCTAAACCGCGTCTAGGACGCAACTAGCACGTCCCATCCGACATGGTCTAGGACCATTCCCAAAAGTCCCGACTGTTGACTAACCTTGACCAAGACTAGTCAAAGGGACTTTTGACCAAGTATGACTTGAGTCTTTTCGAATTTTACTTGGGCCCATTGGGCCTTGACTCGAGGGGGAGATTTCTTTCTTTTTCTTCCGATCCCAAAACATACTTTTTCCGACATGACCTGGGCTATCCGAAAGTCCAAACAGAGTTTTACCTTGAATTGATTTTAGAAATCATTAAGGAAGACACATAACGTTTCATTAGTTCATATTTTACGTAAATTAACTTAGAAGCATGTTAAACATAGATATGTCACAATTTCCCACAAATAGAAAACCTAGAAACGAATCTAGGATACATACTTTATTTTATGATTGTCATATTTTGTATGTATATATATGTGAATGCGTAGAATAATATTGCCTTTAGATAAGTAATCGACTCTTGTTTCTAAGTACGTAGGAGTATGTGCCCGAATAATACTTAGAGTATAGGGTCGTAGAATCCATTGATGAACCGAACGATGAGATCATAGTTCAAGTGGGAGTAATCAATAGAGGTTCATGGACGTAAATCTAAACGAACCATAGGCGAATAAGAGGTAACCTAAAAGATTCGATCTTTTAGGGGCTATACTAGGAATTACTTAATTCCTTACGCAACCTCACATAAACTTTACGTAATAAGTCATGAATGGTTATGATAGAGTTCATAGTAAGGCAAACTTGATAAATTACGTACAAGTCCCCAAAAAGAATTTTGAATAAAGCCTACCCAGAATAAGACACCTGCTGCGCCCTTGTTCATCGATGGTGGGTCTGCCTCGGCAAGGTGCCATCTTTTACCTCGGGACAGTACGGATAGATCTATGAAGAGGTCTACATGTCTAACTGGTTATTCTCAACGAGTCAGCAAAAGGGTTTTGGATTTCGAGACAAAGGATGGATTGAACACATAAATGTGTTATTCATCAACCAAGAGTCATAGGAGTATGATCAGTAAAAGAGTTACCCACCCAAGACGATGGGGTTAAGGGCAGTGCCCTAGTACGCTTAACCTCAAAGAAATTGGGTCTTGGAATCGCATTATTCAACCGGGGACGGTTCAGTGAATAATGTGGCAAAAACTGTGTTTTTGCTATGATAATAAATTTTAGGATTTTGCTTTTTCTTTTAGTGTTGAGTTATATGACCATTAAAAAATAGTTTTCCAGCCTTCATTCATTCCTTGAGAAGGAATAAAACGAAACTTATTTCTTGATTGGATTAGAATCCGAGAAACTCTCTCGAATTCGAAACAAAGAAAACGTCCGAGAATATCCCATTCCTAATGTTCGATGTTACCTCAGCTTGTGAACACAAACTGAAAAGAACATTGAGGAAGGTTTGAATCTAAGAAACAAGGTCTTCAGATTCAGCAACCAAAGGAATATAAGAAGAGTTCTTATGATTCATAGGGACAAAGGGTTAGAGTTTTAAAAGCAATGGCTAAGCCATTACAGGAAACTGCCCTAAGTACCTGGAAGACAAATAAATGGAATTGAGAATTTCGGTTCTTGCATCTTGTTAACAAAGTTAATCTAGAAAGTTTACATACTTGACTAAAAGGAGAAAAGATCCAAGAGAGCAGAAGCAAGTAATTGCTAAGGATGCTGAATTGGATCAAAGTCTTCTCTTAGATACTGATCTAGCTTAGAACTTAATAAGTGTTATTTTGTTCTTCTAGTAACATCTAATGTTTTAACTCAGTGCTAAATTAACAAAGTCGGTTCTAGGAGAACTGAAATGTTAACAATGATACTATAAGCTATGATCAAAGGATTCAACTCGGTCAACTCTGGTTTTGTCATTCATCAAATTGACATAAGGCACATGAGGAAGTTCCAATGTTATGGACTTCTAATCTTATGATTTTAAATCATACGACACATGTGAATTTTATTCGAAATGACTATTTGACAAAGTCACCTTTTCGAAAGGAAGCTATGACTAGTGAATTAATAAGTTTTCATACATACGGATGTATGTAAAACTATTAATGCACTAACTAGAGTTAACCAGAATCCACTTGAAAAAATTATAAGTCATTCGATTGGATCGAGATGATGAATATTTAAGTCAGAAATTTGTTGACCATCAAAGAAGTTGAGAAATAGTTTCTCATCTTGCTCCAACAAACACATCATATGGGTGATGAGTCCAGTAGGAGTAATCAAACATGTTAGACATAAGTCGATTAATGATGGGTATAGGCCAATCTTCCGAACACTTTACGGGATATATTCTCAACACGGTCGTTCTTCCTACCTAACCACATTTCGTCTAAAGGTAAAGAAATACTAGATATTCTTCCACAAACAATCAGAGAACAAGTTAGTTGTTGCTCATGATGGTGTCTCGCTTGAAATAAGAGTTATTCCAACAAAACAAGTGGGAGAAATTTAAGATATCGAAGAAATTCGATAAGAGCAACAAACTGACAATGGTATTACAAACCAATGGTGGTATACGAATGTCAGAAATTGCGGTTCATTTCTATTCTTGCCGCTAGATATGAAAAGAAAGGTAGAGATAGTAGATCTCGGAGATCCTACTACATAAGTTGAATTAGATTCATAGGAGAGCCTTCAAGAAGTTGAGAGCGTCTCAAAGTTGTTCAAACCCCTAATAGGCCTTGAAGGCTCATAGATCTGTCTCAGGTGATTGGAAACCTGTTGAAGAAGAATATGAGCTACCTACAAAAGCTATGTCGAAATCACTCCGAAATATGGCTTGGAGTCGTAAGATCAGAATGAAACCATGTTTGAAATCAAGTTTGGAACTTGATCTATTTTCTTAAAGGAATAATTCCTGTTAAGTACAAGTAGATTTTTCAAAGAGTTTGAAAAACAGACAAGGATGGAAACATTAGTGTTTCCCAGAGCTAGACTAGAAAAAAAGGTAAAAAAGTTTGTGGTTTAGACCATGAAAAGACCATCTCTCAAGTCATGATGCTTAAAACCATAATGATCAATCACTAAGCAAATGAATGTGCACATGACACATTCCGAAGAAGAGTGGAACCTCCTGAAAGCTAAGTGACAATTACAAGCCTTAGAAATCCATCGAAGGATTGAAGCATGCAAGTAGGAGTAGGAATCTTCGATTCAGCAAAGAAATCAAGAGTTGGTTCCTTTGGGAATGAAGGGAAATCTTGAATTTAGAAATACGTCATTGGCTATGCGAATTGGGAATTCGAGTCAATTACATGGGTGTATGATTGGGAATATACACTGGATAACCCAACATGATGAGAGTTCTTCATGAGTAATGAAATACGTCATGAACTCTCATAGGCAAGAATGGAGAGATTTCTTAAACATGAGTGCTCCACTCATCTTATGTAAGGAATGTCAAACTTTGGTACCGCCAAAAGCCGCGCCGTAAAAGGAGGTTATAAAAGTGGATTAACGGGAATGACATGATAGACATGAAGTTAAGTGGGAGTACAAGACTGAATTATGTCCTCCTAACAAGGTTAGGATTAGTATCTCCGGGCCACTTGAGGAGAAGCAACTGAAAATGTACGGTCGTACTCCAATGGATTAATAGTTAATCATTAGCTTTGCAGTTGTTCTCCAGATAAAGAAAGTCCGAAAAGATATGATGTAACAGATGAGATGCGAAGTTACATGGGAATCGAGCATTGCACTTGTTCTAAGTACAAGTGAGAGACTGAAGGATATAGTCCTTCGGTCTGAAGGAGATGACCTTCTGAAGGAGTGTCCTTCGACCAAGATGGCAATGCGTACAATTTGTCAGTTAGGATAACGGTGACTCTATCCGGAAGATCATCTATTCCGGTCCAGTTAGGGATTGTAATGCTTAGCTAGAAGGCGCTTACGATCGTCGGATCACTTCGGTGCTTCGCGGCTAACATAGACCGGATCCTACAACGGGTTACACCAAAGAGTGATAGCTTGATCAGAGAGAGATAACTCGTGGGAGCTTGCCTATAGATGGATATGATCCAATCTGATAGTGCCAAAAAAATAGAAAGAATCGGGCTCGAAAGAGATTCTCGAAAAAGCGAAAAAGCACACTTTATGGGCCGGGAAGGGAATCCCTTTAATGGATTCCCTCGGCCGGCCATATAAGATAAGTGGGCCGGCCAAAAAAGCCCATAAGGGGATGTAATGGCCGGCCACACTAAGGGGTCGTAATGGCCGACCACACTAAGGGGAAACCCTAATTAGGGTTGTTCCCTAATTAGGGAATCCTAGAGGAATTAAACTCCTTTGTGCTTATCTTTTCTGTGGGACTGTTTAGGATTCCTTATTTGAGTGGGGCTCTACTAAGGTAATGCCTATATAAGCACCAGTTATGAGAACAAAAAAGGTGTGGATTTTTCTCAAGAGAAAACTTCATCTCTCTCACAATATACAACTAGTGGAGAGATAGGGTTTTAGAGAAAAAGCTCCCACTCTATCTATGGAGTCATAAGAAGAATGGTTCTTCTTCTCAACCTTCAGTGGAGTTCTAATAGACAACAAAGAAGGGAGATCAAGTTATTTACTCTGGCGTCTCAAGTAGAGGAGTTACATATGAAGCTTTCATCTTTTTCGGGATAAAGTTAATGTAATCTAGTTCGTGAGAAAGCGAATCCAGGTATTCTACTTTTAGTTTCTAGTTCATTATTAGTTCATGCATATGATCCTGGTTAATTAGTGTTAAACATATGATGTTTGAGATTCCGCTTACAACACTAGTTAGATGATTAGTATGTATTAGGTACGTACAAAACCCTACAACGCGATCATCAAATAAATATTAGCTAACAAAATTCTACTACCTCTTATCTGAAATATAAAAAAAGCTAAGATTAAGTGATGGGGTCCTCCTATCTTCACCCATGTTGACCACGAGTTAGAGGTAAAGATGTATTTAGAGTTTAGAGCATCCGCTAAATGTCTGCAGCATGTTGTACCTAACCAGAAGCATTTCGCTAATTGCTCTTAATGTTGTAGCTATCGCACGAAATTAACGTTTTCTACTTCATCTTCTATGTATTTTCTAATTATTTTGTTTAGTTTGTGCTTTAGGGTCTAGTGAGTATGTATACGATTATAGGTTTTAGAGCACTTTGTTTATTTTTTGTTGATATTCAATAGTGTTGTTAAAGTTTGAAAATCTTTGTACGTATCCTTTTTGTGTTTTTAGCGTATTGTTCCAATCCTCAACAATAACTTGATTTTTTTTACCTTCTGTATATATAGAGGGAATTATAAATATTCCTTGTGGCTTAGTTTCTAGGGTTTATGTATAGGATTTTAGGTTATAATGTATCTTGGTGATTTACTATATATACTCAAGAATGCTGCTAGAGTTCGAAAATTTTTGTTGACTTTTTTTTGTGTTTCTGGGTCCAACCATGTAGCAATAACTTGATTTTATTCTGTTTGTTGTATATTTGAAGGTACTTAAAGTTATTCTCCAAAAGGTTTACAATATAAGGTCTAGGTTTATGCATATGGTTTCAAGTACTGCTAAAGTTAGAAACACTTTGTCGACATTTTTGTGGAGTTTCTAGCATTTTCATGTGTCCTCTATCAGTTACGTTAACACTCATTTTCTCAATGTCATTCACAACATCTATTCTAAAACTTAGACTAATTAAATTTATGAAAAATCAATTACAACATAATCCATTACAACAACCACAAACTGAAAGATTTTTTTGCCATTCATCATTCAATTCATCCAGTAACCACCAAGTTAATTCAACCTCGTCCTCTAAGCTTGTATTGTCTATTCTGAATTTGTTGAATCTGAATTAGCTGAGTTATTTTGTAAGCTTGATGTTTGTTTTTCAAATCTGAACTTTTAAGTCTAAATCAACAGTTTTACATCTATACCCCTATTTAATAGTTTTCACATAAAAACCTAATTTCACAAAACCCTATGTTTTTTCTCTCTCTAACAAAAAGAAAGCAAAACCCTAAACTCATCAATCTTTCTTTCTTCATTTTGTCCGTCTTTCCCTTAGTCTGGTGAAAATCTGGCGAAATATGTCTCTCCCGACGAGCTCTCTCTCTCTTGGCGAGATCTCTCTGTGTCTCCAACGGGTGAAGTCTATCTCTCTCTCAGTTCTTGTTCATCTCTCTCCCCGACAAGATCTCTCTCCATCTCTCTTTCTCTTTGTTCATTTCTCTCTTTAAACCAAGACGTTTGTGGTGGTGCGATCTGTTAGAGGGTTTCGTCAGATCTTTTAGAGGGTTTAAAAGAAAGGAAACTTGTAAAGTAAAACCCTCATCAGATCCGGCAAGGGTTTCGTCTCTCTCTCTCTCTTTTTAACCAAAGATTGGTTTCTGGTGGTGCGCTATGATTTTTTGCAGCGAGATCTGATTTTTGGTTGCGGTTGTGTGGTTAGTGGTGGTGGTGGTGTGTTCAGTGGTGGTGTGTTCTGTGGTGTGGTGGTGTGTTCTGTGGTGTGGTGGTGGTGGTGGTGATGAAAGGAAGAAGAGGGATGTAATTATTGTTGATGTCAAAAATTGTCATTCCGTTAGATCAGTATGAAAAAAGGAGTTGATGCATGACAACCTCCATTATGTATGATTATTTCGTTATGTTGGGTGTTATTCAGCCTAGTGTTCCTGCTTCTAGCTCTGTTTTTCTTTATTCCAGCTCCTCGCTCCTGCTCCTTGCTCCGAGTCCTTGCTCCTTGCTCTTGCTCCTGTTCGTCTGTTCCCGAGGGGGGAAAACCTGCAAAGGGTGCTCTTTGCAGTAAAAAAATGATTATTGATTGATACTTTTAGAGGGCGAGTTATGACAATAACTTTGAGTTTCTTGTGATCTTTTTGGGATAAAGAGTTCGTGTCTTGTGAAGGACGACGTGGGGGGCTTTTTATAGTCAATATTAGGTCGACTGTGATTAGTGGCGGTGGTGAGGCGGTTGGCGTCAAACCGAAAGGGAAGTTTCCTCTCTTGAGTATCTAAGGTTTCTCTTAGAGTCTATCTCGGATCTTTGATAAGTGGAAGTTCCTAAGTTCAAGGATTCTCCGTAGATATCTTAACGATGTGATAGCCCCTAAAGGAGAAGTTTCCTCCTTTAGATACGTGGAGTCTAAACTGGCTTAAACACTTCGAGATGTGTAGCCGACTGAGATCTTTCTGGAAGTTTCGGGATTAAGTCGGTAGGTCACTTGGCGCTGCTGCCTCTCCAGTTCTGGGCGTAAGACACTGGACGAACCTGTGCGGACCCCCCTTACTCTTTTGAAGACCCAGGGCTGATATGTCCGTGCCAAGGGAGTTTTGCAGGGCTGGTTTCTTCTGGCCAACCTCCCAGTTAGGGGAATATTAGGTGGACCATCAGGGGCTCAGATGTCCTGCTACCTTAAGTCGGGTTGACCCAGTAGACTTCAGGTCTGATTTTGACTCTTCAGACGTTAGTCAACGTCTGAACATTTTGTGCATCATCAATTATGTATTTTAGATTTTAATAGGGGTATAAATTTCTTTTGCACGTATTTAGATATTTGACTCATTTCTCATAATTGTTTTGAAGTCTGAAATGTTGGGGCATTTATTCAGCAAATTCAGACATGTATTCAATTTAGTCAAACTTTCAGATTAAGCTAAATAGAAATACAAACATCTGATATCTGAATAAAATCCTTATACCAAAAGAGTAATTCTGAAAAAAAAAATATAACTTTCTCTATGAAACCAATTTGGATAAATCCGAAAAATAGAAACATGCATATGTTGTTAAAATTAAGAAAATGCTAAGAAATTATGCAAAGTTTTTGCTGGAATATAATATTTTTTCGATACAACTTTTCCTTGTCCAGGTGAACAACAGTTGTAGAAGATTAGTGAATGATTTTTAGGAAAAAAATTGATATCAAACCTTTAAGAAGAAGGTTTAGTTGAAGCCAAAACTAAAAGATGTAGTCATTGTTGGAGATGATAAGAAAACCCAAGAGAAGAATAAAAAATATGATTGTTGAAAAAAAAAAACCATTATCCGAAGAATAAAAGACTAAAAAGCTTCACAAAAGACAAAATAATAAAAACTATATGAAAGAAGAAGTTATTGTCAAAGAACAAGTTTATGTACATTTTGATAAGATAAACAGGACGTGGACGTATCTAATAAAGAGAACGCTTCCTCTGATCTTCAGTTTATTGATTGGTTTCGGTTGGGTAGAGCTTAAGTCATAGTGGTTTCAGTTTCATAATGGAGGAAACAAGGATTTGAATTGAGCAAAATGGTTTTTGTTTTCTTAATTCAAGTCGAACAAACCTAAAGGTTTCTAAGGATATATTTGTTTTCTTACGTGAACATTCCCCTATTGGGTTATGGTTTCTACTAGTGTTCTAAGCGGAATCTCAGACATCTAATGTCTAAAACTAGTATCCCCAGGATCTCATGCATAAGCTAATAATGAAACAAGTTAGTTTAAAGATTACCTTAATCGCTATTTTTTCCTCGAACCTTTCCGGTTGAATAAGAAGACCAAGAGCTCCAATTGTAGCTCCTCTACTTGAGACACCCGAGTAATCAACTTGATGTCCCACCTTTAAGTTAGCTAGAACTCTAATGGTGGTTAGACAAAGAACACCTTCTTCTTTAGGCTAGATAGATAGTTGGTAACTATTCTATCTTTCTTACTCTACTTGATGTTGTAGAATAAGAATTCTCCTTGAGAAATTTCCACGCCTTATTCAACTCTAATGAGGGCCTTATATAGAATCTCTAAGTTAGAGTCCAATCCTAATTAGGTATCCCAATAGCAAAAATAGAAGTAGAATAAGGATTTAATAAAAAATAGAAACATCTTTATATTTTCTCTTTCTCCATTAATCTGGCCGGTCAGACTAAACCCTAATAGGGCAGATCTGATCGGCCCTATTAGTGGGCCTAAAACTCTTTTTAAGTGCCCGACCCAAATACCCCTTCATTCGTGCTTGTATACTATCTTAGACTTGACTTTCTTTAGGCCTTTTGGACATATTTATGGGTCTAACCCATGTTTATATGTCTCATCCCTCTAGTCATATCTCCCGATCAAATTGACACTTTTTGGTGTAACTTGATGTAGGATCCAGACGAAGTAAGCCGCGAATCGCCTCGTGATTCCACGATCGTAGTTGGTTTCCTACTAAACACTACGATCCCTAAATCATCCGAACTTGATGATCTCCTTCACCAATTGTCTTATCCGACAAATTGCTCGTATTGCATCTTTGGACGAAGGACATCTCCTTCAGTCTCCCACTTGTAGTTAGAACAAGTGCAATGCTCGATTCTCGTGTCAATTTATATCTCATCTGATACGTCACATCTTTCAGACTTTCTTGATCCCAAGCACAACTGTCAATCCAAATGATTAATCACTTAATCCATTTGAGCGTGGCCATGCATTTTCAGTTGCTACTCATCAAGTGTCCCTGAGGTACTTTTCCTGACTTAATAGGATGACACAGTTCATTCTTATAATCCCACCCAGCTTCATGTCTATCATGCCTGACCTCATGTCCGCCTTTATAACCTCCTTTTGAGGTACGGCGTTTAACGAACCAAAATCAGACATTTCTTACATAAGTTGAGTAAAGCACTCATATTTTGAGGAATCTCTCCAATCTTGTCAATGAGAGGTATTTGACGTTCATCAACTCTTGGTGTACTCTCATTGTGGGTTATCCCGTGTGTATTCTCAATATTACATCTACATAGTCAACTTGAATACCCTATTTAGATAGCCCATAAAAAAACATTATTATGTCGATCTCACGTGCTAGTGTTCGTAAGTCGTTGTTGTCTATGCAATGACCTGGACTAGGGAGATGATAATGAAATAATTCCCAATCAGAAGTTTTGGTGTAGAAGTTTTAAAAAATTGTAGGATTTTTTGGTATATTTTTAACGAATTTTATGGATATAGTTGAGTATGAGTTGAGAACGAAGGTGAAGAAGATTATGAGATGTTAGTTGAATTTAAGGAGAAATAGGAAAAGATAGATTTAAAGAAGATTTGATGAAGGTGAAGAAAATGAACATAAAAAATTTGAAGAAGATGAACATGAAAATTTGAAAAAGATTTTATGAAGGTGAAGAAGATGAACATGAAGATTTAATGAAAGTGAAGAAGATGAAGTTGATCTGCTAGAAAAAAAGTTTTTGGAATATTTGGATGGAGGACTGGTGAAGTCATATTTTTCACTTAACCATTGATCTAACGGCGTCAATTGTGTCGTCAGGTCAAACTCAAATGGACATTGTCTTCTTTTGCTTGCATTGGTTCTAATCAAAACATGTTAGAAAATGGATTGTCTTTAGTAATATTTAATTCAACATGAAATGACGTTTCCAATCAAACTTCCCAAAATTCTTTAAAACAACAAGAAATTGGGCCTTCGGTTTTTTTGGTAAGACATCTTATCTTTTTAAAAAGCTAGACCCCAAATAAGTTTTCAAAAATGTTCTTGAAGGACAATTTTGTAGACACTCACATTTTCAAGGTAAAAAATACCTTTTGTCTAATGAAAAACAACAAGGCTACCCAACCCACCTTCAGGGGCTTCCACTTGAACCGCATGTGAGAGAAACAAGAGTTTCTCTCTCATCTCACATGTTTAGTCACGTGGAGAGAGAAACAAGAGTTTCTCTCACATGCGGTTCAAGTAGGAGTCCCTGGAGGCGGGCTGAGTATACTTATTGAATGAAAAATACCAAAAAATTCCCAATTTCTGCAAAACCAGCAAGTTGTCTCCTTAACGACTAAAAAAACCAAACAAGCATGGGATTTGCGCGATTTCGCCGAGCGTGGGTTGAAGTCGATTTCCTAGTTTTTGATCATCAATCTATTTTAGGTTTTTGTGATTGAATCTCTTTACTTGTTGTTTGAAGATGATTTTGAGGGTTTTGAGTTTGTTTTTGGGGAAGAATTCTAGAGAAATAAAGTACAAATTTCTCAATTATGGTACGGCTTTGCTAGAGTTTAATATAAGTTTCTTCATAATTGGACTGATAGAGAATAATGGAAGGAGATCTGCTATTCTTTCGAGGTATAATCGTACTTCTTAGTTACTTATTTTGCTAGGATTTATGTTGAGTTTGCGAAGCTTTGCAAACTGGTTTGCAATCTTGTTTGCCTTGCAAAGCTTTGCAATGACTTTGCAATCTTGTTTGCCTTGCAAAGCTTTGCAATGACTTCGCGATTTGGTTTGCAGAGTTTTGCAGTCTTGTTTGCAGAACTTTGCAATCCCGTTTGCACTGCTTTGCAATCTGGTTTGCCTTGCAATTACTTTCCAAAGCTTTACACACACTTTGCAATCTGGTTTGCACTACTTTGCAACCTGGTTTGCAGAGCTTTGCACTGCTTTGTTATCTGGTTTGCACTTCTTTGGAATCTGGTTTGCGCTACTTTGCAATAAGTTCAGTTTCGTCTTTTCTTTATATTAGATAATTTACAAAAATTCCACAGGGTGTTGAAGCCTATAAAAAGTTGATAAATCCTTTTTAACCAAAGATCAAATTTTTTAGGGAGCTTTGGCAAAATTTTCCTTCAAATAATTGCTAAGGGACAAGAAAAACGAGGCACACTCTATACAGAAAGGGAAATTTTATAGGCAATATCCAAATATGTTGAAGGCAATGTGTTTTTTGCCCACAACTTGGTTAAAACAAGTTGACCTAGTGTGGTTAGAGGCCATGCCAAATTTGAGGGTGTTTATCACCCAACTCATCCTTTCACCTTCTTTCAGCAAAAAGTTGACCGCCCGATCTGAGCATCAAATTTTTTTCCTTCTTCCTTTTTCTCATCTTCTTCTTCCTTCTTCTGCTCTTCTCTTCTCGCAGTACTCTCTTTCTAAACTCTCCGGCGAAAACCAAAACAATATTTATATATGGCTATCGATATTAAGTGAACTGTATAACTCACATCACCCCTAAAAAAACCAAAACAGTGTCTTTATTCTGAACTTCTTGAGAGAAAGAAAAACAGAGAAGCCATAGTAGAGAGAGAAAAACTCTGTATCAACATCCATTGAAATGGATCAAAGAAAATTAAAGATGTGTCGTTGCGATGGTGATTGTAGACTTTGGGATTTCTACTGGATCTCCCTTTTGCCTTTGTATCCTTTCTTATTTCCATTGTTGGTGTTGTTATATGGATGTTGGCAAACTAACCATTACTTTCTCTCTCTATATCTCCTTTCTCAGTGTTTCTCATTTCGGGTAGAATTGGCATTGGAATTGATTAAAGCTCTGTTTTATGAAGGTCGTTTATACGTGACAATCATGGTAGAAATGGCATTGGATTTGACTAAGAGTCCGTTTCATACGTGTGAAAACATTTGATACGAAAATAATTTTTTTTCTCATGGGAAAGAAAACTAAGTTTTTCTTATAAAAAATTCATTTTATTGTGTTCGATAGGGCATGAGAAAATTTAAGGAAAGCGTCTAAAGCCACCCAACATTGTTACAGTTGGCACTTTTTTTAAACAGTAAGGGGGGCGCCAGTGATGAAAAGGTCGAGCGCCTTTATAAGCCGAAATTAAGTACCCAGGGAGTTCTATCTCTTATCCCCTCTTTCTCGTCTCTCTCTCTCTCTCTCTCTCTCTCTCTCTCTCTATGAATTTGGAAGATTAACAATGTCATTGAATCTCAAGCAAATTCTAATGGCCAAATTGATATACAAGCAAAACTCCATCAAGAATCTTACAAGTTTACAATGTACCATGAGAAGCAAAACAAAATCAATCTTGAAATTACGGTTCATGAGAATCAAATCTTTAGCAATATGTTAGAATCCGCACAAGATTTGATCAAATCCAAGGTACAACGATTGTACATTCAAACTAAAATCATCCGAATCATTATGGGTAATGAAGTTGTGACAGTCACAGATAAAACCCTATTTGTTCATCTTCCTGCCATGA
Source organism: Eschscholzia californica (assembly GCF_041429995.1). Classification (NCBI taxonomy): domain Eukaryota; kingdom Viridiplantae; phylum Streptophyta; class Magnoliopsida; order Ranunculales; family Papaveraceae; genus Eschscholzia; species Eschscholzia californica. The sequence continues at coordinate 52,682,545 of NW_028238198.1, forward strand.
AAAATCGTTGTGAAAATCTGATATTACAGGAATCACTAACATCTATCCTAATATGCCATGTTACCCCTGGCTGCTTCTAAACTCCTCTTCAAAAATCTGGTCAAATTCCTGGTAGAGAAAGAGAATAGTAGAGAGAGAAGAAAAATCTCTAGAGGAGGAGAGGGAGAAGAAGAGAGACACCGTGAGCGTGGGCCGAGGAAAGAGAGCTTTATAGTGTTTAGTGAGTATGAAGACAACTCTACCACCTATTTGGTGGAAAAACATTTCACCTTTTTTTCGCACTTTTTCAAATGAGAATTCTGTAGGGTTTTGTATGTATCTAATACACATAATCATCTAACTAATGTTGTAAAAGGAATCTCAATCATCATATGATTAACACTAGTTATCCAGGATCATATGCATGAACTAATAATGAACTAGAAACTGAAAGAAGAATACCTGCATTCGCTTTCCCACGAACTAGATTCCAATAACTTTATCCCGAAGAAGATGAGAGTTCCAATTTTCGCTCCTCTACTTGAGACACCCGAGTAAATAACTTGATCTCCCTTCTTTGTTGTCCGCTAGAACTCCATTGAAGGTTGAGAAGAAGAACCATTCTTCTTTTGACTACATAGATAGATTGGGAGCTTTTTCTCTAAAACCCTCTCTCTCCACTTAGCTATATATTGTGAGAAAGATAAAGTTTTCTCCTGAGAAAAATCCAAACCTTTTTCTGAACTCTAATGACCCTTATATAGAGAAACCGTAATAGGAGTCTCACTCAAATTAGGTTTCAATAAAAGTCAAAGGTAAACTGTCAGAACCTTTCTGACCCGAAACCCTAATGGGTTTCCTTAAGTGCCTTGGCCGGCCATATCAGCCCCTTTATGGGCTTGATATGTCCGACCCATTTCTTCCACACGGCCGGCCCTGGTTGCCCCTAACCGGGTGTGATTCGGGCACCCACCCAGTGGGTTTTGCACTTTTCCGGGTTCCATTTCCGAGCCCGATTCTTTCTATGTTTTGGCACTATCAGACTGGATCATATCCATCTATAGGCAAGCTCCCACGAGTCAACTCTCTCTGATCAAGCTACCACTCTTTGGTGTAACTCGTTGTAGGATCCGGTCTATGTTATCGCGGATGATCGAAGTGATCCGACGATCGTAAGAGGCTTCTAGCTAAGCATTACGATCTCTAATTGAACCGGACTTGATGATCTTCCGGATAAAGTCATCGTTATCCTAACTGACAAATTGTACGCATTGCCATCTTGGTCGAAGGACATTCCTTCGGAATGACATCTTCTTCAGACCGAATGACTATATTCTTCAAATTCAACTTTTATACGCTTCTTAACTAACCAAACAGCAGAAAATCACTTTTCATAAGAAAATCGATTTTCCCATCATATTTTCATACGTATCAAACGGACCCTAAAGCTTTGTTTCATGTCACAGACTGGTTCTTTTATTCTTTTCTTTTTTAATTTATGAAGGTTTTCTACCCGAGATTACCGATCCGGCAGCGACCTAACTACGCCAATTTTGTTGCTAGGTCAAACATCAGTTAGGGCATTGCCTCCTATACACACACTGCTTTTACCTGTTTTAAAGATTGCTTTTAATAAGCTTGCTTTTAATAACTTTGGGCATTGCCTATAAACTCTTCCTAGTTTTACTTTGGGAGATTTTCTATTTGGACCCCCTTTCGTATAATCGACTTGCTGTTTGAAATGTTATATCTAACTTTTTTCTTGAAAAAGGGAGTCTAAAATGCAAATCTGGAAAAAGGGAGTCCAAACAACAAGTCGATTATACGAAGGGGTGTCCAGACAGCAAGTAGCATTACTCTTTTAAAAATCACATTTTTTTTGGATAATCTCTTACAAAATATATCCTCAAAGATTGTGCACGTACACTTATCCTTGTAGTCCTCGGAAAACATGAAAGGAAATAAAAATTGCAAACTATAACCGTTATCCTTCCTAGAAGAAAGTAATAAATCCCACCTATTGATGTACGATTCTTCTTACTTAGAATGAAAAGATTTGATTCATTCAATGTGAACTCGTGCTCTCTCTCTCTCTCTCTCTCTCTCTCTCTCTAAATATATATATATATATATATATGTGTGTGTGTGTGTCTGAGTAATAGATTAGGATATAGATATAAGCAAAGTAGCATAAGAGGAAAGAATGGAAGAAATAAGAAAGAATAACATTTAGTTGCTTCAAACACAAACAAAGTGGAAAAAAGTGAAAATTTCAATCAAAAAAGCAAGTTTCCA